>NC_140707.1:50032500-60032500 GCF_050655825.1 Lonchura striata | reverse complement strand
CCCCTTTTAATTGCTGCAAGTTCCTTGCATAATAAACTTGACAAGAATGAAGAAAAAGAAAAAATACAGTAGAATGAAGACTTTCTCCAGGGCTCTCTTAGTTTCTGTATGCATTCAGTGTGGGGAGGCAGAAGCAGTACAGGAATGTACATGGAAAAGAGGAAAAGTGGGCGTTTGAGGTAGAGAATACTGAGGTAAAGGGCTTGTTCAAGGGCATGACATGGAAGGTGTAAAAGCATAAAAGTGGGTAAGGAGAGCATGCAGATGAAGGGAAAAAGAAGAATCAGAATACACAATTTTGATGAGAATCCAGTAGCCCCTTCTCCACAGTTCTTTAGGAAGTTATTTGGAAAGTCATTGGCAAAGCATTTTTCCCAGTTCTTTCTAATCACCAATTCAGGCAGAATCAGACTCTCAAATACTAATACCATTTTTCCAAGAATTAAAGTGTTTGTCATTTGGACCTCAAATCCAAACTCTGATCATGAATGGAGGAGGGAATTAACATAATTCTATGTGATAAAACTTATTTTACAGCTTCTTTCAAAAAATCAGGAAATACGTTCCTGAAGTATTCCAAATTAAAGCAAAACATTTGCTAGGCAAGCAGCCCATCATTCCTACAATTTTAACTGCACTTCGGTATATAAATTACAATGAAAATCACTTTTCTTATCATTGAAAGTATTGCTAAGAATGGTTTCAATGTTGAATTTGAGGTCTCAAAGACTGCATTTTTAGATGGCCACAGAAGAGTACAATGTTCATTTTACAGCAATCAGAATTAACTACATTTATCCTCAAAAAATAATGCCTTTTAAATGAAAAATGAAATTAGCAGTGATGGTAGCTGAGAGGAAAGATCACTGGAGAAGAAGCTCATAAATTAAGGTCTTCAAAGGAAAGTGCTGTTGTAACTTTAACATGCCTTTTTGGATAAGAGCTAACATGCTTGTCACCATTCCCAATTTGCAAATTAGAAAAATAAGACACAAGATAACTAACTTGCAGTCTTCATACAGTGAGTCATCAAAGCAAAGTTGAATTTCCAGAATCCTGAAGCCCACTCCTTTGTACTATTCATACTTCAGACTCAGAAAAAATAATCATCATAAAAATTATACATAAAACCATATGTTACATTTTTTTTTAATTTAAGGTGGAAGAAAACTTATATTATATTGAAACAATATTTAACAAATGACAAGCACAATTTTTAACCCCTTCTTCAGAATGTAACTGAGCAAGCAGTTGGATCTCTGGTAAAATCCATTGCTACTTAATTCTATGCATCTGAAAATCCAGCTGGAACATCGACTAGAATGGAGGGGTATTGGCAAAGCTGGAAGATCCTCAGTAGTTCTCTTTGTAATCTGTTCCTACCATTTTACAGCAGAAGCAATACACCTGCATCCTTCCATGTGTAACAACCAGGAATATGAATGGGTAAGGAGACAGTTCTGAGACAAACAAGACCTAAACATGATGCTCATTTGAACAGGAGCACCAATGCTAAACACTCAATGTGAAAATCATCTGGAACATCACAGTTGTGATACTGCAATAACTAAAATCAGTAAGCAAATGAGTTTCTGTATTTGGAATAGGCTACAGTTGAAGAAAAATCTTTAGGCATAATTCTTTGACAATGCCTCTACTTGGATATCTAGAAGTGTATAAACTAAGAATATGACCAATTGGTGACACCAGACCTTAATATTTACCATTTCATACATTTACTTTCCACAGTAGAATTACCTCAGTTCTAAAATAATTACATTAACTCAATATCTTTTCCCACTACTACACTTCCTAAAAACACTTATTATTTTCAAAATAATCTCCATGACTGACAATAAATAATAATCTTGGAGAATCAGTCATGGCTAAGAGGGTTGAACAATTAACTTTTCAATTAACTTTTCATAATTAATCTCAAATAGACATTCCAAATATCAGCAATTTGATTTTAGCTGCAGAGGTCTCAACCTTCTTCTTTGTTTCCTCTCCTCTCTCACTAAAAACCCACCCTTTCTTTAGAATCCTGACACACTGACATGAATAATCGGATTATAGTAATCTCCTCAAGATTTCCCAGTGATAACAATTTTCTAGATAGTATGTAGGGAAGATAAATTTTCTCACATACAGGGATAGTGCAAAACAGATTCAGTCTCAGCCTTCCGCTTTTGATTTCTAGTAATTTTCTTAAATGCTTCTTAATCTACAGATTACCCACATATTGTCATGGTGTTGCAAAATGTGGAAAATATGAAAATTTTCCTAAGAAATTATGCACGTTGATGTTTCATCTTTGTATATTTTCAAGCTTGATCAACAAGAAGGCAGATTTAACCCATGAAACAGACAGCAAGCTCTAAACAATGTCCAGATGTTAGAAAAACAAATTACTTGTTGGTAGAAGTGTTGGTAACACTTGTTAAGGTGTAGGCCTGAACAAGACTCAGGGATCTCAGACCAATGGGCTGTTAACAAAGCTCAGGAAGAAGGACACAAAGAGTGCAGAATTTACAGCCTATAAAGACATCTGGCAGAACATCCAAAGAAGAAACCAATAAAGCCAACTCAAAAATTGTGCTGAAATCAGCTCCAGCTGGGTAAAAGTTAATGCCAGCAGTGAGGAAATCACAACCACAGACTCAAGGACCAACACAAAAAAACCCACTGACCCAAAAGAAGAGAAACACTGAGCATGGGAAGCAAGAGAAGATTAAATACTAATCAATAAGGGAACATGTACTAATGTATAAAATGTATAAATAGTGAAAAGTTTTGATAGTAGGGGTGTTTGATTTGTGGAGTACCACCATGCACAGAGGTTAGCACAACTCTGAAATAAACAATCAATGCCTCTCTTCAGAGTGTAATTATTAGCTTGTTGCCCACCAGGTAATAAATCCAATTTTTGTGGACAACAATAGCATCAGAGGATAAGTCTAAAGAAAAAAAATATAAGGAATCATAATGTTTATGTCCATGATTATCTGAAAGAATGCCAGTGCAGAGATCTAGAACCTAAGTCATAAAATTATTTTAATAATTAAGATCACAAAAATGAACAACTAACACCCCAAATTTTAGAAACAGGTTAACTGTGAAAGAATACTTTTTTCAGGTATATAATTGCTTGTTGTAAACTGATTCTGCAATGTTAATAAAAATATTATTTATATATAGACTATTTGATTTTTGCAAGTGTTAAATTTGTAAGAACAAATTTTTTTATTCATGTTATATCTACTAATTTTATTATTCCATACCAATAAACTGAGGATGTATTTCAAGTTCATCAAAATAGTTGAGAACTGTCACATCATCGGTATTTATCTTGCGGAAGTGTTGCAGAATTTGCAGGAACCGATCCTCAGTATAATGAGTTCCAGCAACTTCACTCTCTGGCAGTTTTATTATTCTGTTTATAAGGAATTCATCAGATGCAGTCAAAGAAAAAATAAATTCTGTGAAGAAGAACATATTGTTTGAATATATACAAAATTTCCAAAGGAATCAAGTAAAACCAGCAGGATAAAACAATTTCTACATAGATGAAACCCACTCTATTTTAATTTTCAGCATAACCAATACACTACATTTTTATTCCATTAAGCTGCTGTAATCACAACAAAACAGACACTACTGTTGTTATCAGCCAACAGATGATGGTATTTTCACAATAAACCACAAACAAATAAACAAACAACCCAGAAACTAAACCAAATGCTTCCTTTTTATTAAGAAAAATTTCTTCAACAAAAAGGTGGTTAATCATTGGAACAGGCTGTCAGGAGAAGTGATTGAGTCACCATCCCTGGAGGTGTTTAAGAGATATAGAGTTGTGGCACTTAAGGACATGGTTTAGTGGTGCACTTGGAAGTGCTGGGTTAACGGTTTGACTTGATGCTGTTAGTGGTCTTTTCCAACCCAAATGATTCTATGATTAATTGTTCACTTTTGAATATGAGGGCAGCAGCATTACATGAAATAGATTTGGTTTTTTTAGGTTAAATTAAATAGGAACAGATGGAGTGATATTTTAGACTTCTTGTTGATGGCAGCAATTTTTCCTCAGCTTATTTAATTAGAAAATAAAACTCCTCAGTTTATTTAAAAAGAAATCTATCAAACTTACCAGGTATGATTATTTGATTAAATTTAGGCATTTTGGCTATTGCTTTTCCCTCTTCTTCTTCTGCTTCATCATCTTCTACTAAAACAAAAGTTAGAAATTATTGACATTTTCATTTGAAGCAATAATATCACTATATTTGCTGAAAATGTGCCCAGTAAAACACAGGTTTGCCAATATCCAAATTATATTAATAATTCAAAATTAATCTAACTTGGACCCCAGTTTAGAGAATTCAGTAAGTAATTCATGTTGCCAGGCACCACAGTTCTACCTTGGGACAGGTAGAACTACTAGTAGTTCTAGTAGTTCTACTAGTACTAGAACAACTAGTAGTTGTTTGCCTATACCACAGATGTATGTACATGCACATACTATTTTTAATGATATCAAATTTTAAAACTTTTGTCTTATCTTTGGCCTCTTCTCCTGCCCAATAAATTATTCTACAAAAAAATAGAGACAAGGCTCAGAACAGTGAGTAGAAATATTTTACAACTCTATGGTTAAAATGTTTTTTGCCACTAAGGATCTGGTGTTATGAATAGTCAGTAAAACTGCCTGTAGAGTATCAGCTGAGCATGACCATTTGCAGAACAGCATACTAAGCTAAACAGGACTCTTTTTTCTGTACCTTCAAACTTCAGTTGTAATTTAAACATGAAGTTGATTCTTGATCTTAATATATGGACAGTGTTAGCTGACAAATTGAAATGTGTGTTGCAGAGCTTCTCTGAAGTCATATCTACAGTAGCTTATCTACTAAGTACACTCTAATTTGACTCACAATACACATACTGGCGCACTGGCTGGATCCCCTCATTCAGTAGCCCTTAAACATTAGGAAGAAATTCCGCTGTCAAGCTTGCTTAAGTGGAGTAAACCAACACTGGACAAGAAACATCTTCCATGTTTGTGCATTTAGTTTTTACATTACCAGGAAAGATAGTCTAAAAATTATCTTGTGCATAAATTAAATAAGGTGCATTACAGTCCTTCTTACATTCTAATAATCACACATCACAAAACTTAGTTTTGTATCTTGCACTGCAGTCATTACAGTGCTGATGCACTCAAGTACTATGGCTCTGAGAACAATAATGATAATGACAACATCAGCAGCAATAGGAACAAAAGCAGCAACAAAACCAAACCAAGCAGTACACACCTTTAAAAAGATCCATTGCCTGTTCAAAGGTCTCAGGGAACCCATCTAAAACATATCCCTGATTCCTACAAGGCATAGACATGAGCTTGTCCTTCATAATTTTAATACGAAACTCATCACCTAGACGGCCTAAGACAAAAAAGGTTAATAGGTGCCTAATTTATAGAAACAATATATCTGAAATAGTTTTACTAACATTTAATACATTTTAATACATTTTTCTTCTACTTAGATCCTAAAAAGTTAAATATTTTGAGTTAGTATTTGTATATTATGCATCGTCAGCAATCTATGGAATATTAAAGTGTAGCTATAAAACAAATTTACCTTTGTGTTTACAAAGATATAAACATTAGTACTTTAATGATTTAAACATGAAGTTAGTTTTATTTGGAATACTACAATCAGATTTTAATAGAAGCAGTAAAAGAAATACTTCTAGAAAAAAGTCACAAGAAAGCAATAATTTTCTATTTTGATTTTACAGTAAGACTTAAAGACAGTCTTCCAAAAAAGACATGAGGTAGGATTTACAAGTTTCATTTTCAGACAAGTTGCCATATGAATTAGTTTATTTACCTCTCCTACATTGTTGAGAAAATATGTAGGAGGAAAAGTCAGGTTTGACCTGATATTTTGTCCTTTTGCAAACATTAACTCCAGTTTCCTACTTCATTTTGCTTTGACTTACATATTTATAAACCATTCTAATCATAAAAGTATGTAACTATTTTAAAAGACATTTTTATTTTAAACAACACATCAAAGAATGCAGAAGAGATGGTGCCATAGATCTCATTACTGAAGCTTCTAGGTGTGTAAGAAGTTCATTTCTTTGCAGATACACAAGATCTAAATCAGGTAAACCCTCAGTAACAGATTGCATTTTTAAGGGGGATCACTTTATACCACATGGAAAATGTTAAACACTAAGACCAAAACTACATGGCATTATTCATACACAGATGGTAACTAATAGTTTTCAGCAAGGAACCTTTTTTGAATATTTTAAAAATTCTGTCCAGGCTTTTGTAAGCAGTATTTACTTTCTAACGATGTATGCGGTTCTTAAATAATCCCCACAATTTCATATTAGTGTGCAGTTGTTTTTACTAAAATACTTTTATTTTTGCAAGTTTGACAAAGGTGTATTACACTAACTTTTTACTTTATGTTACAGAAATTTATGCTCTCTGCTCTGAGAAAAAAACATGACACTATTAAAAAATTCTGAAATAGAAAGATGAAAGTGCTATGATTAAAGAGGCACCAAAATATTTAAAAATATGTCACTTTTAGATAGGCGTATCTTTGCATTGGGTTTGTGTGGACAGGTTTTGTTAGCCAGGGGACTTACAGAAGTGGTTTCTCTGAGAAGCTTGTAGAAGCTTCCCCCATGTCTGACAGAGCCAATGCCAGGTGGATCCAAGATGGATCTGCTGCTGACCAAATTTGAGCCAATCATGGACGGTAGTAATGCCTCTGTGACAAAATATCTATGCAGGGGAAAAGTCTGTGCAGAAGTAAAATGTGGCCAGGGAAGATAGAAGTGAGAATCTGTGAGAGAAACATCTCTGCAGACACCCAGGTCAGCAA
The DNA here is from genome assembly GCF_050655825.1 of Lonchura striata. NCBI lineage: Eukaryota > Metazoa > Chordata > Aves > Passeriformes > Estrildidae > Lonchura > Lonchura striata. Next base: position 60,025,589 of record NC_140707.1, on the reverse strand, counting down.
AGAGGAAGGGAAGGAGGTGCTTCAGGTGCCAAAGCAAAGATCCACCTGCAGGCTGTGGTGCAGACCATGGTGACCAGGCTGTCACCGTGCAGCCCACGGAGATCCAGGGAAGAGCTGAGATCCACCTACAGCCCATGGAGGAGGCCCACTCAGGAGCAGGTGGATGTCTAAAAGAAGGCTGTGACCCCATGGGAAGCCCACACTGGAGCAGACTCCTGGCAGGACCTGCAGACCCATGGAGAGAGGAGCCCACTCTGGAGCAGGTTTGCTCCCTGGGCTTGTGCCTGGTTGGAGACCCGTGCTGGAGCAGCCTGTGCCTGAAGGACTGCGCCCTGTGCCAGGGACCCACAAGGGAGCAGTTCATACAAAACTGTAGTCCATGGGAAAGACTCACACTAGGGAAGTTTGTGGAGGACTGTGTCCTGTGTGAGGGACCCCACACTGGAGCAGGGAAAAGACTCCTCTCCCTGAGGAGGAAGCAGCAGCAAAACTGTGATGAACTTATCATAACCCCTATTCTTCGTCTCCCTATGCTGCTGGTGGGAGGAAGAAGAGAATCATGAATAAAGTTAAATTCAGGAGAGAGGGAGGGGTGGATTCTCTAATTTTGATTGGCAATAAATTTAAGTAATTTCCCCAAGTCAGGTTTGTTTTGCCCATGACAGTACTCTGTGATCTCTCCCTGTCTTTATCTCAACTCATAACCCATTCATTATATTTCCTCTCCCTTATCCAGTTGATACTTGATTTTAATAGGAACTAAAAGTCTAGACCACAAATTTATTTCCTGATTTCCATTTGCATAGGGTTGCCCTAGCTACCTGAATACCATCATCATACTTTATATTTCTTACCTTTATTCTGCTGCATGTTTTCTTTTATTGCATCTAATAATTCCTTGGCTGCTTCTACATTTTCACCCTCCTCCTCCTCTACAAGATCTTCTCCTTCTCCTTCTCCTTCTCTTTCTACTTCTTCTTCCACCTTGTCAGGTTCTTTAGCTACAATTTGCTCCTGATGACAAGAACAGAGATATGAGTTGGCTCAGAAATTCCATAACCGAATTTATTTTAATACACAGATGTAATAAAAGAAAAAAAATTCCTTTCATGTGTGTTCATGAACAGTGAGATACTGAGCAACTTCCAGTCTCTAAAAAGATTTCAGTGCAACTGCCAGAGATGATCAATATGTTGAAAGATATTTCCATTCTAAAATAATGGGATTATAGGTAATTTTTAAATGCCGCCAAACATCTTAAAATCAGAGAAAATAAAATAACAAGACTATTAGAAAACAGCAACGCACCAGATCTGCAATTTTTTCAGAAATCACATCATTTATCCCAACATAATGTAGCTTGTAGTGTTTGCAGAGCTCCTTAGCAATGGTAGATTTGCCAGACCCAGGAGGACCATGAATGCAAACTTTGAGAGGCTGGAAAAAAGGATAAAGATACATTATTCAAACAGCACAGATGCTTCTATGTAAAAGCAACAATATTTTTAATATGGCTAATAGGAAATAGCAATTGTACTTAAAATGAAAAATATATTTTTGTCTTATTCATTTATTTATTTACTGATAAATATCTTCTCTATCATCCACATTAACACAGTTACTTAAATGATGAAATTTCCTGTTGGAGAAAAAGCATGCTTCTATTTAGTAGACTTACAGACCAATTTGTTGTGGCTAGTTAATGTTTGAATAATCCAAAGAGATGAAACACAATCCCACATGTAGGATGCAGTGAATTTTGGAATGTGGTAGCAGATCAACATGTAATAGTTCTACTTTCCAATTGAGATAGAGTTACTGTCATAAAAATTATTTTTTGACCTCAAAAATTCCACATCCATCATAATCTTAAGTGATGTCTCATTTCAGCCTACCTAGCCTGAGAATGAGTAACTGCAATTAGGATCCCAGTATACACTTATTAAATATGTTATGCAATAAACTCAAAATCATACATAATTAAGTGCCTATCTTAATTTAGTAAATCTGACAGTACAAACTCTGCAATAGAGTAGTGACAGGGACAGTCTAGCTAGTCTTCCTTCTCCTTACTACCTGGTATGTACTGGTTTTTTTAGTTAGATGCATAGGTTCTTAGATGCAATAGTTTAATCCAAAGGCAGATCTGATAATCCTTTCAGAGCTATGAAGAGACTTTCAATAAATAACTTTTAACAATAGTATCTTTATCTTGTTTTATATGCCCTGAACTCTTATTCAAACTTTGAACCAGATATAGACATGCTAAACAGCTTTATGGATACTTGGATGTAAACAAGCATTTTTGTGCACCTTTCAGTAACATATATATCTGAACACAGAAGTCCTAAATATCAAGCTAAGATAGGAAATAGTGAAGTTGCCCAGTAAATTACACTACAGAGCAGGGTAAAAGGAAGGCTATATTGCACTGGAATATCTACACTCACTGAATATATAAAAGGCACAAAATACTCACCTAACTGTTATAAAACAAACTTAAATAAAAGATGGCCTTATTGTATTCCTGAGGCAAAATATACTAAGAGTGCCATATACTGTATAAAGAAACCAGCTTCATAATAGCAGCTTTCCATCATCAAGCTAATTTGCATTTACAGAATTTCAGGTTTAGGTATAAAGGAAATAAAACTCAGGTTGGTTTTTTTTTTTTTTTTTTTTTGCCTCTTGTTTAATTTCTTCAATTTAATTTTAAGTTTTTATGTTCACTTATTTTGCATCTATATCCATCTTCTATGTATTTTTATTTAATTAAGACTTGTGTTTATATAACCATTTTTATTGGAGATAAAGAGAGAAGAGCAGTTTAAAATACTATATACCAAAACATTACCAGTAATCCTCGAGCTTGCTTGTATTCCATGATGACTTGAGCAATGTTCTCTATCAGTCCTGCTTCAGCAAACCACTTAATGTTGAAATTATCTTTCAGATAAACAGATTTCATTCGAAGGTTCACAAACAACATATCCACTTGCATTTGCTGAGGGAACAAAGCTACATTTATTTACAGACTTAAACTATGCATGTTAAAAGAACAGCTGTAACAAGAGATTAGAATGGATGGGGAGAATAGAAAGAATTAAAGCATTGGGAAAGAAGGTTTGCATACAAAGCAAAACAGATATTTTAAGCTTTTAAAAAATATTAATTATTAATGAATATTTTTATTTTAGTGTTCTCATGGCCTATTAGAACATGCAATGAAAAGTTTTCATGTAATTGCAAGGAATCACCTCTTTTATATAAATTTATCATGTGTGATCTTAAGACTGTTGTGTTTTGTTTATTTCTCCTGTGAACAGTTTATTCCAGATAAACAGATGAATACAACGTAATTTATATATTCTATGTTCATCAGCCTTAGCAGCACTGCATTATTAACTTTTTTTATTTCTATAATTTTGTGTAGGTTTTGTTAGAGTGCTCCCATATGCTAAGGGGAGCAGTGACATCAGAGCTTCACTGTTTTATTATTTTAAATGAGGATATAACTCTTCAAAATGCTGTGTTTTATGATGGCTACATTTTACTTATTTTCCAAATTTAAGCTCACTTTAAGTATTTTTAGGAATATTTTGGGACTAAATTTTTTTGGTGAAATAAAGAAATAAAGAAAAAAAATTATATATTTCATTATGTTATACTTTTAAGTTTAAATACTTTCCTGAAGAAATAAGAAAAGTACTGACTGTTAGCTCTCTGCTCAGGAATGCATTTTCTTTAGGAACCTTCTCAATTTTTCCTGGTCCAAGATTTTTACTGATACACTACCAGAAAAACAAACAAACAAATTAACAAAACGCCACTCCAAAACCACTTAACAAATCAGATTATGAAGAAAAAATTGAACCGGATTTCTGTGGATAAAATACGTGCATTACGTTTCTTTACACTGTGCCTGGAAAAGGAGGATACTGATTTGAAATAGTTCTAAGAACAATACATTAACTTTAATGTTAGTATTGAATAGCTTTTGATTACTAAGTAACACTTTTTCTTTAGTACTTGCAATAAAAAAAATAAATAAAACAACCCAAAACCACAGAAAATTTTATAAAGCTTTTAAATATATGAATAAATTCCTAGTGCTTCAGGTCTATTTGAAGATCTTTATTTTCCCAGCACTTTCTCTTCCGGTTCCTAAGGTATTTAATTCCATTAACTATTGGGAAGGCCACTGATAACTCTCCACGTATCATTTGCATTTCATCATTAGATAGAAATTGTCAGTTACTCCTGTAGCCCTTTGAAATAGATTTAAATCCCACTACATCCCATAAAATCATGAGCATTTATATAGACCATTGTCGGAGACTGAAATACTATAGTTTATGACTTAAACATTTTCATGAAGGACTTTTGCCTATTACAGCAGAAACTGTATTACAAAGGCTGAGAACACGACCACACCCTGAACGGGGCTCTGAATGAGACCCCGGAGTGCTCGCCGATGAAGATAAGATAAAGTACCAATTTAGGGCTGGGGAAAAGGGCACATCCACGGAGTACAAGCCCAACACCTTCCGAGCGGTGACCGCAGCCCCAGGGCTATCAGCTGCCAGGCTGCTCACAGACCCTCGCACCCAGCGTTGCGGGGGAGGAGAGGGGAGGGGAGGGGAGGGGAGGAGATATTTTGGGTGTGTAGCGAAAATGCCTCTGGTGGGAGGCAGTGACACCCATCCTCCGCTGTGCAGACCAGCTCAGCTGAGGGGTCCTTCACCCGGAGAAAAGCTTAACAGGAGGGGTGTCATAGCCCATCAAAGGCCCCCCAAAAGCGTCCCCAGACCCTGCACCGGAGCACTGCAGCATGATGCAACAGATCCGCAGTGTTGCGAGGGACGGTGTCAACCCGGGCCCTGCAGGGGGACACGTGCATGAACCCACTGGATTCTACACTCTGCGGCGTGGTGGCCCCTCAGCACCAGCAGTCCGGACGGACAGGAGCAATGAGACGTCGTTGGGACACTCGCATGGGTGATATGCTTCCACCTAACCCTTGTCATTCGCTCCCTGTCCCCCCACACCCTTCCTTCCTCCCTCACTCCCTTCCTCTGTCTTTCACTTTGCCTCTTTCAGTATTAAATAAAATATACCAATTTTTTGGCACCAACATCTAACCTCGTTTGCTTTTAATCACGTTTTCGGCATATATTTTGAACCTCCAAAGTTCTTTCCATTTTATACACAGAGATTTAGTTTTCTTTGCTCTTCTGGGTTTAAACTGGACCATAATAACATCGGATCAAATAATCCAGCTTCACTTACGTCAGTTAGTGGACACCCCGTTGAAAGTAAGTATGGAAAAAGCTTACTCGTGAGATACTCATTCCCAACTCTCATCTTCAGCTATTTCCAACTGTAACTCTCAAGGTGTTTCTTTCCCATGCACCTTTCCAGTCTTCCCCGGGGCTGGTACAGCTCCCTGCCAAGACAACTCTCTGTAGCACCCTCTCCACTGGCAATTCCTGTCCTCCAAAACTGTCCATTTACTCCTGTCCTCTATTTCACATTTCTAAACAACCACATATCTATGAAAGGACACCAGCCACTCTCCTTGGGATTGCTACCTGAACCAAAGCACAGGCTTCATCTTCTAGTGAGCTCCCTGTTTTATTAAACTCTCTTTGATACAACAAAAACAAAAAACAAAAAAACAAACAAACAAAAAAAAAAATTAGCCTTATGTAACACTTGCTCAACCTACATGAGCAAGTGAGTTGACTCTCACTATCACAGTGTATAGTTGACCAGTGTCATTCAGACTACTTCTAGACTTATTTTCAAAACTCTTGGAAAAACAACATCTCCCACAACATGAAAGGAAACACATGGTAAAGACTCAGTATCTAATCACAGTTCTGTGAATCCCATAGCAATTCTCCATAACTTTCTTAGGTTTCTATTTAAGCTAGTGATAATACTGCAAAAATTAGTTCTGCAAGATCAAGTAAACTACTTTGTTTAAAGGACAGAAGTCTTAGAGGATTTCAAAGTAATCTTCTGTGTAATTTACTACTCAGGATAATCCAGGAAGACCTAGGAACTTCTACTTCAGTAAAAACCATACATACAGATATACTAAAAAACAAAAAAGAAACTCCAATAATCATGCTTTTATCAACTCTCTTACCTTTACTAATTCTCCAAGCGTGTGCATCGATGCATCTACTGCAAGTACATACTGAAAGACTGGCCTGTGGTCTGCTACATTTTGCAACACTCTGAAACACAGCAAGTACAGCCCGGGCTGGTACTTGGAGAAGCATCCAGGGCTTTCCTTGTTAAATGCAGTTTATGAAACATCAAGACTCTGCAAATTCTTGCAGAAAATTTCAGAGCATGACATTTTCACATATATTTTACTTAATAAAGAAGCACAGCTACACATTTGATTTGGAAAGAAGTTGAAAGAATAAAAATCTGTGTCTGTAAAAGATATTATCTTAGTCTGCTGTAGAATCCACAATCCATTTCCAGTTCTGTGCCAGTTAACTGGTATCACACTATAGACTGAGCATGACTTGTCATTTATAAAAAGAAAAGTATCAGTGCAACTGTCAGATAAGGTTTCCAGAAAGCACATCTCCTTCTAAAGAAAATGAAGACTCTGTTTGACTCAGTTAAAAGGGCCCAAAAGTGACTTTAAACCAATCCACCCAATTTAAAAACCTCAGAACTCTCTAATGGATTTGTTCTCTAGATAGGTATCAATTATTGCTCAGAGAAATTTTTTTCCACTTACGCTGCTAAATCACGAATATGAATGGTTGGAATAACATTGTTTCCATCTCCAAAAACAGGTATTGCAGGAGCCTCACCAAGCCAACACATCTGAAAATACAGATAATGAAGTGAGGAAAAAAAGGCTACTTTAAACTAGAGCTAAAAAAGGAACATTTGATTACTAAGCAAATATGTATATTCAAGTTTAAAGCTCAGTTTATTGAATTATTAATAGAACTGCAGTAAAGGAGATCATTCTTGAGAAGTACTGGCTGCCAGCCTACTAAAAGCAAGAGGGTTTTTTTAAAGACTAATCTTTAATTTTGGCAAATATTTATTTCTATCACCCTAAGGAAAGAAGAAAAAATAAAAGAGACTGTAATATTGAAAGAAAGACATTTCCATGGATTCCATTTACATGACAGACATGTTCTCACTGGAAGGTACATATGGAGATACTGTTCAAAAGCTAGAGAAATATCTAAGAAAAAATAGAGCCAAAAAAGAGAAAAATACTTCCACTGTAGCTAAAATATTTCAAAAGGATCAAATAAACAGTTCTGCTCATGAAAACATTGAGCTTATGATGCCAAGGCTGCTAAAAATGGATTCAAATCCAGTGCAGCTTGCCCCTAGAAGTTAAATGATCCTTCAAATGTAGTTGGATGTCTACCTTAAAAAAGTAGTGAAAGAATCCTTCCTCAGCTCCATATTGATGTCCCGAGGCAACAACGTAAGTTGAAAACTTTTTTTTGTTCTGTAAAGTGAAATCAGCAAGAAAGTTTTGATCAAAATCTGGTACTGCAATTGGGATACAGGTTTACACTGACTCTTGAATACATGTACACTAAATATACAAAGTGGGCAAACTGTTATCACTTCCAAGTTGTAACTAGATCGATTGTTGCATATTCTATGGCTTTATGAGTCATATTATTATTACTTCCTTCAAAAAAAGCTGTCTACAGTTGTCTTCAAGGAAAAAAAAAAAAAGATCTGTCTACATTTGAACAAAATTTATAAAATTAAAATAAAATTAAGAGGTAAAATTTAGAAGTTATGTAAATGAATTAAGTGAACAAGATAACTCATGGTTCTACTTCCTTTTTCAAGAAAAAAAAATTACTCTGAAATTCATTTCAGCTGTTTTTTCAATGCATTTTATTTGCATTTGGCTGTCTAAAGGAGCAGAAAATGCTAGATTAATGATTTTACAATTTCTTTATTTTCATTTTTATGGATTATTAAAAAAAATCTTTGAACTATTTAAATGGTTTGCTAATCTCACATCATGATTAACCCACATATTTTTGTCTGATTATTATTGTGTAATGTTTTCTACTTCTTTCTCTCTCTCTTCATCATATTCATTGTTAAATAAAATCTGTACAATATAATTTACTTCCGTTTGTGGTCTCATTTCCATCTTAATTTGGGCAGAGGTATCTCTTATTACTCGGATCTTAACACACACTGAGTTTGCTTGGGTAATACCATGACACATAGTGTTTGCATCTAAGAGCAGCTCTCAGGGCTGCTTTGGACAAACTGCAGACATATCCCAGAAGACACGTAGTAATTTCTGTCCCCTAACAGGAAAAACCTGCCTCTTCTGAATGCACAGGAGGTGCTACTTCTCATTTCCCTTAAAAAGAATGTAAACCAGGATTTTCTTCTATGAACCTTGTGCTAAGTCCTGCCTTGTGTGAAGACAAACCATAGTTTTGCACTGAGTGGTGTATTTCACTGAAATGCATACCTGTAAAGTGGGTTCAATCCCTCTAACAATAGTTACTTAGTGTCACAAGCCATCCATTGAGAAGGTACTACTTGACGTTACTTGGCTATAGGTAATTTTAAAAATAAGGCAATGCCTAGGTAAGTTGCGGTTCCTCGCGGCATGTTTAGTCCTGGTTAAGGAATGTCACGTTCCCCTGTGTTGTTCATTAGAGCCACTAGGTGTCACTTTCTAGCTGGGATCCTCAGTTCCAGGCTGCGGTTGTTTTAAGTTTGCTTGCTTCTTTAAAATTTCTTAAAGACAGGAACAGGTCTAAATAGATTCGGGAACTGTGATGTCACTGAGAACAGAGATGGGGGATGAAGAGCTTTAATGCCTTTGGCAGGCAGATATTTCTCAAAGGATTCTGAGTTTGGCAGGACCCCAGAAATTGCAACTTCTGAGAAAAGTGACACAACTGGAATGCCTTGAATGCATTTCAGGGCAATCAGGTTGTGTAAACACAGAGGTAAAGGTAAAATATTGCTAGTGATTAAAAAAAAAAAAAAAAAAAAAAGACTCTTAAACTCTCAGACTATTACTGAATTTTAATCAAAAAATAGGTGAGAGGTACACTAATGCAGAGAGGTGAAATCTTGCTTTAAGAAACAACTTCCATTAAATTGCACTCTGACCAGGCAATAAGGCTTAGAAAACCTTCTGTTCTTGGTGCAAGAGCTTTTTTACCTGGCTGACAAGACTGATGAATCCTAGTGTCTGAGTTCTTTGTAGGGAATGATAATACTGTAAATCCTTTCACTGATGGCATATCCCTAGATACCACTGAATTTAGAAATGAGTAAAGACTGTAATCCAGAAGCCTCCAGCCATTACAGGAAGCCAAAGCTGATTTCATGGGAAGAACAGATGCCATCCTGTTCCAAAGTGCTGACAGAAACCATTGAGGGGCAGTGATACCCACTGTGCTGACACTGGAGTTCTGCAGAAAAGGGGCTCCTTTTGAAAGGGTTACAGCAGGTAGGTATTGAAAATATTCAAGCTGCTTTATCATGTACTGCTACATATCTGTCTTCTCAACAGATGTGCAGCCTGGCAAACACTTAGAAGGTAATTATATAAACACTTTCGGTATGCAGTGACTCAGTACTTTGGACTAGTCAGAAAAATTGTCAATGATTTATCTGGGTATTAAGTGGTGGCAGAAATTAACACAAGGTTTGATGGATGCTGTTTAAGATTTTCATGTTTTTAACACTACAGGTGTGAAAATCATCCCATGGTCTTACAAATCCATGTTAGCACAGTAAAAGAAAAACCAATTTACTAATGCTTTTTCAAGCTGTAAACCAAATTTTTATTTGTATTCTCTTCTCTTAGATCCACAGTAGAACAGAATGTAATTTCTAGAGCTATTTCCTCAGCAGGACATAAGACAGGAAATATATGCTCAAACCAGAGAAAAGTTCTTTCATAATAAAATCTGTTATTTGCTGGACATTGAATTATATTGATTATGGGAGACTCCTAACACAGAAGTAGAATGACCAAGTGACACCTTCATCATCCAGTGTATTTTGTTGTCTTTGAACCTCCTCACTACTCCATCACTCATGACAACAGATTCCATTTTCTTGAATTGCAAGCTGAGCCACTACTGGTATTTATTTAATGATAGTTCTTAAATACAAATGGAGGCATAGTCTGTTCTCTAGTAAGATTAATGATCTAATCAGACCAAAGCAGGCAAAGCTGAAGGAGGGGATTTTAAAACATGTAAACTCATAATATATTTTAGCTATTCTGTGTCAGCTTTATGGCTGTGATTTTAAGGTGAATTATAGGATGGAACAAAAGTCAACAAGGCCTCTGCTCCAAGAGCACAAACGATCCAGGGACATGATAGGTGTGGCCAGAACATCTAAGTATTTAAATGAGCTGTGATAATAACATAGGTTGCTAATATTTAAAGATACTACTATTCTTTAGAGCTGCACTAATATCTCATTCCTCTAAAATCTTTCTTCCTCAAATCTTTGCACCAGCCCCAGCTTTGATTGTCTCTGGTACAACCAAAGAAACAGTATTTTTTTAAGATTAGCATGATTTACTCCCTATCGAAGGAAAAAAAAAAAATATTGGGATTTATATTATGCAGACACTTGGGTTTCAAAGAACATTATAGTATTTTCCATGTTACTATATTTTATTAGTAATTTGCAACATACATATTTATAAGGACAATATTATATTCTTAAAACTTATTCAAATGGTTTATAAATTCCATTACTATGATAAAGCTCTAAATGAGAAGACAAAGCAGCTTATTTTTATAAAAAAGTTATATACATACAGTTTTCCCGAGTTTTATAATGTGTTTTTCAGCATTTATGTGATCCATAAAGCCAGAATGAGACTTTCTTTTGTTAGAATATTCTTCACTAAAAGGAGCCTCAGGATCTTCCTATGAAGAAAAAAAGGTGACTGATATGCATTTCCTAAAACAGAGCAATTTTTAAAGGTCTAGATAGTCAGAGGAAATTCTTTAGAAGTATTTTAAAATCTGTTTTAACTTTGTCCTTATTTGAAATTCTTCAGGGTTCTGAATTTGATGCTTGAATTTGAAAATGTCATTAGTTCAATTTCAAATTTCACAGTAAAATATTTTTAACTACTTTTTATATTTTAAAAAAACATTAGTTTTTATTATATATAGCATTACACTAGGTTGAAAAAACTCTATATCTGTAACACTGAATTTAAGAATTGCAATAGCATACTACAAAGCACCCAACATGGCTTCTGAAAATATTTTACATATATGAATATAAAAATGTATCCATTTTAATTATGGTTTTCATTAAATATGCAGTTAACATTGGTTTTTTTTGATGATTGAAAGACAGTGCATGTTGTAGTTAGCATTTGTCTTGCCTCTTGACCAAGCAACTCCTTATGTCTTTCTGTATTATAGCTCAATGCCTAAACTTTTCTGTCAGTGAATTTCACCCAGCAATTTTGGCAGTAAGTAGTGGCTAAGGGTGAAAGAATCCTAAAGACCCACTCACTTTACCAGCTATCATTGAAGTACACACCTGAAATAGATTGTATAATTTAATGTAATGATTATTTTCCATTAAATGGCAACATCTAGTTAAAAAAAATAATGTTTTGATATTACTTACAGGGTCAAAGGGTTTAGTATTTGCCCAGGTCATTATTGTTGAAATGAGGATGAATAACTTTTGTTTTGCAAAAGTCTCAATTTCCTTATGTAGGGCTGTTAAAATGAAAGCAAGGATTTTATTTTAAATTGTATTATTCCCACTCTATTTTTGTTTTTTATATAAAAGTCCTGTATAGACACTCATACCAGTGTTCTATGTGATGTCTTTTTAAGCAAATGCTCTTTGAGTTAATACAAAATAAAGATAAAAAATCAGGAAAGAGAACAAATAGAGAAATGATGGTAATAAAGAATTAAATTATTGGGAATTGACCTAATTACCACAGAACTACATATTTTGGGGGAAAAATCCCCAACAAAACAATCTATACAAGGAAACAATTAATCTTTAATGACTGTTGAAATACTGAAAGAAAATAAAAAAGTGTGGAGTTTTCATGATAGGATAAAAAAGCTACTGAATGCAAACAAAGTTTATTTTAATATCAAACAAGATAAAGAATTTTTTGTTATGCAAAATATTCTGTGGTCTAAGTGTTCATACTATAAAGAGGAAAGCATAATTAGTTTAGCTGTCATGTAAAGAATCATATTGCACTCTCACCATAAAAAGATTCCAGCTACCTATTAGAATTTGGAACAATAAGGAGAAAGTTTTCAAAAGACTGCTAGCAATATTCATATTGGACTTTTAAGAAAAATAAAATTATTATATAAAGTATTGAAATGTTCTTTGAATATCACAGGAGCAAATTTTCTATCCACCTCCTGATGCAAACAGATGAGATGATGGTTGACAGTTATTTAGGGAAATTACTGCCTACACAGATGTGCCATTTAAAGAGTTGGACCACTCCATGTCAGCTTCTCTCCCTTCTGAATGTGACGGTGCATTCCATGGTTCCTTGCTATTTATCCAAACAATTTGTGCAGCATTTCTCCATCAAGGAACCCAATTTTATATTAAAGTGAATCCATGATGATTTCATTACACATTTATGGCAAGTTTTGGTGGCTACATAGAAACAAAATGTCTGTTCAGGTAAAGCTATACTAACCAGAAGCAGCCCACGTTGCTTCCTCAATTTGGTTTGCATCCTCAGTGATATTATATAAAACAATTTCACACTCAAGCAAGTGGTTTAAGAGTGTTTCTCGAGAAGAGACCTGAGGGAAAAACAGTTACACTCTGTCACTAGAGAAAAAAAAAAGTCCTGTTCTAGTTCAATTTCTGGACAGAATGTGGTTTTCTAACACTAGGATATTGGAATTATTCATAAGATCATTATCAAACATTTACCTGTCATAAATAAACAAGAAAGATGATAAAATGGAAATTAAATGCCAAAAATTCTAATTTGGAGTATACATTAACATAGATCAAAAATATGGACTTTTAATGGTATTTTAGGATACATATTTTTAGTGCATTTGTGAGTATCGAAAATATCTACTACTTATCCAGGTATTTTAAACAACTAACTGTTGGCAGAATGGAGAGGACATAAAAAATGTCAATTTCCTTGCAAGATAGCATCCTGTAATTTTTATTAAGTGCAGATTATCCTTATTACTCGAGCAAATCCAGCAAACACTTTGGGCAAAAGCAGGAGTTAAAACTAAACAATGCCAGCTATAATTTCCTGATTGAACAGTTCAGCTGCATAGACATTTGAATCAAAATTTTCAAATGTTGAAAGAGATTCTTCAATAAGAAGAATAATAACCAGTTTATAACAAGAAGCTTGAGACAGAGGCAATTGCTAGTTTCAGAAAACTAAATCAAGCAATATGCAAACATTCACAAGAGCTAGCCTCCTTTAGTTAATTAAACTCTGGACATACACATCTTCATATGAAGATGGAGGTATTCAGAACAATTAGGTGCTAGTGAAAGCTGTGATTTCAGTGAACAGTTAAGAGGGACACTAACTGATTCCAGCACGACTACCTTCAAATGGGCATAAAAGACAAAAAGAAGATGAGAGATACTTGAAGTATAAGCTCTGAGAGGAAAAGAAAGCAGACCTGTGGATCATCAAGATAGATTTTTTTAAAAAAGCTATGAAGAGGACATAATCTATTTTCTGAGTTCCTTTTACTATTTGCTGTGTCAAATCTAGAAGAGAAGAAGCCAGAGGAATAAATCAGATACATACAGCTTCCAGCAGGAACAAAAGACCATTTCATTATTGCAGGTCATGTTACATGACCTGAGATATTTCTAATGTTGTCTAAAGGCAATCTGAAATCAGACTCATACTTACTGTATATGTTTCCTTAGCAAAACGTGGATTGGCACTCTCTGGCTTAGAAAGAGTACCCACTATTTCATAGATTCCCCCTGTGGGAACCTCAACAACGGAATCATTTTCATCTCCCTCTTCTTCTTCTAGGCTTTCAAGCGTCGCCCCAACAACACAAGTGGATAAATACTGCAATATACAAGACACACAATTTTTACACAAACATCTATTGAGACCGACACAACTTCTAGTAATCCCCAGAAGGCACCAGCACCGTCTGACCAGCCCTGCTCCTGTTGGTGCTCCTCAGAAACGGCTTCTGGTCGAAGGGAAGCCCTTAGCGCTGCCCAGGCCCCGCTGGGGCGTTTGGGCTCGCCGCTGTCCGCCGTGTCCAAGCGAAGGCGCCGCGAGCCCCGCTGCCCCGGCCGCCGCTCTCGGCTGCCCTCCGCACACGGGAGCTGCTTATCGCCCTCCACAGCCCTCACCTGCTGCCTCAACCCTCCTCTAGTCCCACCTCCTGCTCCTACTCTTTATTTTCACTCCATCTTATCCCTTTCATTGCTCCGGTGCCCCTCCTCAGCAGCTATTTCAGCTGAGCCTCCTGTCCGCCCGGCCGAACTCCCGGCGGACCAGCCGCGGCTCCGCAGCGGGCGGAGGTGCCGGAGGCAGAAGGGGGCCGCGGCCGGGAGCAGCCCCGCGGTCACCTCGCCGATGCTGCGGCCGCAGAAGGAGTCGAGGTGGTTGAGGAAGACGCGGCGGCCCCGCGGCGCCTCCTCCATGGCCGCCGCCCGGGACGCGGCCGGTTGCCGCGCGACCGCCGGCGGGCGCACTTCCCCCGGCCGCCGCCGGGGGCGCCCGCCCGTAGCGCCGCCCCGGCACGGGCGGTGCGCGCTGCGCGCAGGCGCCGTGAGCACCGGCCCGGGCCGGGCCAGCGGGAGGGGTGCTGCCCTTCCGTGTGGGACTCTGCTCCGAACCGAGTCAAAAATAGATGTTAACTAGGTTATCTGCCGTCCGTTCCCACAGCAGGCGGGCTACGCGCCTGCTTAGGCGATTCACAGACTAGCAGCTACAGCAGCAGCACTTACTCAGAGCTCCGGACAATGGAAACAAGCGGCAGCTGAAGGAGACCTGAAATTCTCCCTCCTCAGTGCTGCAGAGACGTTCCCTCCGTAGGGGCAGCAATGCCCCAGCACAGGCATGGGAGAGCATTTTGCTCATCCTCAGTAACCCAGAAGTGGTGGAATGACATTGCTGTCCCACTTTTGGGTTAACTCTGCAATACAGTTTAGGAAATAGCACATTTTTCTTCTGTTAACACCTACAAAATACCTGTTCTGAAAGTATGCTTATAATAAGCACACAAAATGGCAGTTTAAAGACCTGTAATGCAAAAAACCCCAAACAAACCAAAAACAAATCCCAAAATTTAGTAATGAAATATTACTTTGGCATTTTCCACTTGGTCCAAGTCCTTTACAATCACATACCTTACCTTGCTGTTTCATGAAAAAGTTTCAGCTGATAGAAGTTGCAAACAGTTTTCCAAGTAGTTCACAGCTATTTGTGATTTTTCTAAGGGCATGATGATTTCAGTTGTTCATTCCCAACTTTGCAATAGCTCCACGCCACACAAGAAAACTTCAACACACTGGTCCATTTATTTAATTCTTTAGTCATTGAAATTGAACAAGTAAATCAGTTGCAAGGAAAAATATTCAAATATAAATTTGCTGAAGTACATTCTCCTCACAGAGGACTAACCACGTGCCACAGACCTGTGTGCAAAAGAGAGCCTATGAACAATTTTTGGAGCATGGAAACATACCCTAGGGCACTGGACTAGTTTCAGAAGTTTCAACCCAAAAAGATAATAACTATGAAGTTAAGCTCTTGAAAACAGAAGCACTAATTACAGTTCTCCTGTCATAGTTGCACACTGCTAACTCAAAGCCATTACAAAAGCTCTGCTAGGCTTGTCTGATCTATATGACTAACCACAGCAGATAGAAGCCAGCATAGCTCTACTGAAGTCACTGGAATCTGTGAAAACCAATAAATCCCTAAATGTGGCTCCAAAAAAGCTACTGCTTGTACTTGTCACAAAAGCATAAAAGAATAATGGCAGGATTGTTTAAATAAAGACACACAAATACACAATAATACAAAAAGTGTGAATATCACAGAATGTCAGTTCAACTGTACAAGCATTTCTACCCAACTCTAATTTTTAAAAAGTCTACCATTCAGTACATACTTGAAAAGTTATAGCAGAACAATTTATAAAGAGAGTTGTACCAGTTTTTAAGTACAAAATACAAGTTATATCTTCCAGTTTGTATTAGTCTTAGCAAATTTCATACAGCCTTTGGTTTCAAACCAATACAATGCAATTAACATTACAGTGCTTAGTTTAGTAGTCATTTGGAGAGGACACTGTACAATTGAGGGAGAAAACGTGAAAACTGGGAGTACCAAAGTCCTGTATTATAGAAAGTAAAGGTTGAATCAAAAATACTCTTGAGTATATCCTGTACATCATGTAAATACACATTCAAAGTAGTAAACAGGCCTTCCAAGCCTCTCAAACAGTTGCAGTACAGCATACATATTTATAGCATAGATAACATCATTTTTAGGAAATGTGTAGCCCATTAATTCTGTGCTTAATCATTTGCATTTCGGACAATACATTCATATATAAGCAGCTCATCTCGTGTATTATTTGGAGCTTGCTGGTTGCCATAGACAAGGACAGATCAATTAATGCTGAGCCTTGCTTTTAACTCAGATACTGCCACTATATAAGCAATGCTCAACTGTTGAAGAACCATCTTTCCAGCTACAAAGCTGACAACTTTCATGTTTATGTATAGCAAATCAAGCAGGAATTCTTTGCAGAAGTTTTTCATTAATTATTTCATTAACTGGGTGGAGCAAGTAGTTACCTTCTATTTTAAAAAGAAGGCATGAAAATTATCAGTAAACACATACACAAAGAATTACTACTTATATCTATAACATTCAGTAGCTATTTTTTTAGTTTTGAATACTAAGACTTGGAAAAGAGACCAAGGTTTTTGAACATTGTATGGAGCAACTTACAGGTTCATTTACAACGGAAAGTAAAATTAAGAATTTTTTCTATTTATAAAATTGGCTTTTAATAATCTTGTGATATATGCAAAACCACAGTAGCAAAATGTTATATAATATACTTGTTATAACATATAAATAAATGTTATATAATAATGTAGTAGCACAAAGTAGACGTTAATGCAAGAAATGAAGCTTAAGCAGTTTGTAAGGAAGATCTCAGTGCTTCATAATAATTCCTTCTGGCACTAAATCTTCCTCATATCTGGGTAAATCATGACTGACTTTCTTTCTTCAAAGCTTCTAGTCTTTGTAGTAACGCATTTCCAAACACCTCTCGATATGCAGGGCTGAGAGAGTCCAACAAGGAGTAGACAGTTTCATGATATGGAGTTTGCAGTCTATCATCAGTCTGATCAAAATCATAAGCTACTACCTGCAACAAAGAATTGGGTGGTTAAATTTCTGTGGTGATGTCACCTTGGTACATGTAGCACAACATTTAACTTTTCCAGTCAGGGTAGTACAGTACAATGTTTTGTAAGAACAAAAAATGCCAAATTTAAAATCACAGTCTCTGCTTTCTACTACTGAGCTTACTGGTTATACAGCATTTAAGACAATTTCAAATACCTCTTGTCCAAAACTCAGAATGTTAGTAAAATACATACTTTGAAAAGAAGTCTCACATCTACATGTCTGTGCAAAAATTAAAAATGGTGCAAAAAAATTGTATAGACGTTGTATTACTGATTTCTTTGGGTACCTGAGAAACCCAAAAATTTACATACCTGTAACAAATTACTGATTCTATCTTCACCATTTTGTGTCTTAAATAAAATCCTGATTTTTTATTAACTTCCCTTCTTGCTTTGTTAGAAGTAAATAGCTAAAGTTCCCTCTTCTAGAAGAAAACACGTAGATCAGGCTTTCATAAAAGTACAAGACCGATATGTGTGGTTGTCAGTGAAGTATTTTTCTAGGCACCTTTTGAATATGGTCATTGTTCAAAACAAAGAAGTTTAAGAAATTACAAACAAATTAGTTTACCCTGAGTCCTGCTTCAGTGAGTTCCAGACAGTATCTGTTCCTTTCCCTGGTTTCCACATTGATATATGCCACATCCTCTGCACAGGGAAGGGTTTTTGACACAAACATGTTGCTGACAGCAAACAAAACATCATTTACAACAGCTTCGGCTTCTAGTCTCATATCTTTCACGTCTGTTCCTTCGAAGTCTCTATAATCAGAATCCTCTTCAAACCCTGTATTATTGGGCAACTCCATAGGATTGCAATCAGTCTCCATTCTGCATATAAAAACATTTATTTTAGACTTATTATACCACTACACTCAATATATAACACCATAAAACACAAGTTATATTTTAAACAAATGTATTTAACATTGTCCAAAAAAAAAAGGAAACTATGAGACCCAGTGACTTCCATAACTCATGAAATGACAGTCTAGAGAACTCAAACATAGGATATTCAGAACAAGGGCTGAAGAAGATTATATAAACATTTAGAAGTGGTATCAGTATCACTGACCCTAGTTTTTCTCAGGCAAGTTAACTTGCATTCTGTGGTATAGGGCTCTGTTAAGATCCAGTGGTCATTAATTCTGCACTTTGCTGATCAAGAGTGTAGGAGGAAGACAAGTCATGCCTGCAAAAAGCTAAATCAGTAGCTACAGAAAACAAAACCCTATTGCTGGCGCATTTAAGGAAAACTTAGAAAAGTCTATGAACTAAATGGGTTATCAAAGACCTTCGGAATTAAAGGCAGCCGTTTGTTACAGTCACTAAAGAATAAAGCTCCTGTTAATTTTTTACGCACGACTGCCGATCCATTCCAGAGACACAGGCTGCTGGTCCTTCGCGAGCAAGTGGTACAAAAGGACAGCCCCAGCGGGGCTATCACCGCGGCTCCGGCAGCGGCCCCGCGGGTCCCAGTGTCGCGGGGAGGCCGCAGCTGACACCTGTGGAACCCGCCTGAGGCAGCAGGGAAAGCTCCCGGGCAAATGAGCACCGCTGCCGGGAGGAAACGGGGGCTGCCAATATCCGATCCGCAACTCCACGGGATCCGCCGCTTCCTGCCAAATCCCACCGCCGACACACAAACAAATTCGAAGGAAGCTGAAGGCCATAGGGGAGGTGGATACCG
Source organism: Lonchura striata (assembly GCF_050655825.1). Classification (NCBI taxonomy): domain Eukaryota; kingdom Metazoa; phylum Chordata; class Aves; order Passeriformes; family Estrildidae; genus Lonchura; species Lonchura striata. The sequence goes on along the minus strand of NC_140707.1, from coordinate 60,006,413 downwards.
AGCCTCCCGCTCCCACGGACCGCACGCCCGCCGCGCACCCACCAGCGCCGGCGGACGGCGAGGCCCCGCCGCCCGGCCCGCACGGCTCCGGACGCGGCGCCGCCCCGCTCGGCGGACAGCGCCCGCCCCGCTGCTTCCCGGGCCGCTCCCCGGAGAGGCGGCCCCGGCGCCGCCGGCCGCACGACGCCTTCCGGCCGCGCCGCCCTCTCCCGCGGCCGCTTCCGCGCCCGCCTCCTCCGCTCGGCGACGCCACTTCCCGCACGTCACGGTGCCGGTGGTCGGCGGGGGGCCGCTGGGAGGAAGGAGGCGAGCGGCCGCGATCGGCCTGGCCGCCCTCGCCGGCGGCGCAGAGCTGACGGGGAGGGGCTGCCCTCCCGCCGGACCCCGGCCCTTCCCCGCGCAGCGCGGCTGCGGCAGCCCCTCCGCGCCCGAGAAGATGGCGGCGGTGTCCGAGTGAGGATGGAGCTGCCTGTCAGCGCCTCTTCGCCCTAGGGCGGGCAGCGCTGCCCCGCCGGGGGCGAGGGGCGGCGGCGGCGGTGCCGCCCGGCAGCGGGGAGCCCCCGCCGTAGCCCTCGCCGAGGGGCGAGCCTTGGCCTGGCGGCGCCCGCTCGGCTCCTTGGCGCCGCCGCTCTCCGCCCGCCGCCCGGCCCCGTCCCGCCGCCCGGCCTCGGCCCGCGGCGTGCAGCCGCCATGCCGTGGCCTTTCTCGGAGTCCATCAAGAAGAGAGCCTGCAGGTACCTGCTGCAGAGGTACCTGGGCCACTTCTTGCAGGAGAAGCTCAGCCTGGAACAGCTCAGCCTGGATCTCTACCAGGGCACCGGCTCCTTGACGCAGGTCCCTCTGGATAAGTGGGTAAGAGATGCTGGCGCTTCACCCCCTCGGCTCCTGCGGCGTCTGAGGGACCAGCTGATTCTCTGCCCCCGGCTGCCACCCACTTTATTTTCAACACCCAGCCTCTTTTATGTAAAAGGTTATAGCCGTAATTAGCATTCAATCTTGGAAACTGTTGTTTGATATTCTAGCACTTAAGAAAAAAAATCTCGGCATTTATTACAGATGCATTTTTCTAGCCACACTTGGATTGCACAATTTTTAATTATGAGAAGGGAAACAAAAACTGAAAGAAGGCAATAGCTGCCGATATTTCAGGGAGAACAAGCTAGTGTACCCCAAACTTTTAGAAATCCCTGTAGTTAATGAGAAGTATGTTTACTGACTACTAGAGATGGTGAAAACAAAGTAATCCCTGTGGTATCTATGCTTTGTCTTTTCTTGGAGACATCTTGGTTCTTAATGATAGTGTTATGCTGAGCTTAGTCTGTGTAATCCTCTAAAGATTGTCTCCTCGTCTTGTAGTGGTGAAAGTACTTGTTGACAAAAAGAAAGCTGATTTTTGCTGGAGTTTGCTCAGCAGGTGGCCTGTCACACTCCAGTCCTGGCATGTATGTTTTTTGAATATATCTATATTTATACACACATGTATATTTCCAGCCTACTCTAGAGACACACCTTTGGATCACTGTGTTTGTTATATTTTGTAAAGGTTCTTGGTTTAATTGCCAGCATTACTGAATTCTACCTGTGAGTCGAGTGTCTGTCATGAGGACACTTAAGCACTGCAGTGAATCAGTCACTGACTTCTAGGGTAGCACAGATCATGAGCTAGGTCCTTTGCATTAATATTTTCCAAACCACCTTTTTATTACAGTATGTATTGGTATTAGGCCATACAGAATACATTTTAAAGTACATGTGAATATATGATGTTTTCAGGTAATGATTTTTAATGTTGTTAGTGTGAAAATATGTTTGAAAGTGGTAGGGGTCAGACGCTTGCAGAAATGCTCAATGGTACCAGTGTTTGAGTGTGGACTTTTTTTGTTGTTTGCTTGTTTGTTTCTTCTTTTATTTTCTGGCTGTGTCTGCAGCTTGTTTTCTGTGGCAGGCTTGCAGTGAGGCTGCCTCGCTTTAATTGAATTGTTGTGCCCTCTAGTGGGTAACGAGCGCTCTTTGCGAGTCAAAGTTATATTATTTAAAATATAAAATACTTAATAACAAAGCAGTTATGGGCCAGTACTAAACGAAGTTTGCATAACGTGTACACAGTGATTAAATGAATATACTGTAATGCTTAGGTGATCTTCCCCATTTGTGGATCAGCAGTTTTCTGTTCCACTTGTAAACAATTACATGTTTGAGGTTCTCTGCACGTGACTCTCATGTATGACAGATTGCAAAAGCAGATGTCACGGAAGTACTACAGCTCTTTTTTCCCCCTAGTCACTGTAACCTTGTTCTCAATGAATCACCAGGATGACTGTATTTTTACATGGCATCCATTTTTACGGACACTTCTGTTCATCTCAGCACTGTAGATACTTTAGCCAACATTGTGTTTATAGATTGTAGAGATATGTAGGAATTCCTGGGGCTATTAACGTCAAGCTTATGGCTTTTGGGCTGTGGGTTGTTCAGAAGAATCAGGATGTAATGCATGAGTTTGTGGTTGAATTTTAGTGTACATTAAATACTACTTTTGTGGACTGTTGATCAATAGTTTGGAAACAAGTCCTTATGTGAAGGCTGTGCTTCAGTTTTAAAATTTCACTTGGAATGCTCCAATTACTTCCTTCTAGGAACATCTGGCCTATTTGTGAAGCAATTTAGCTCAAGAGTGCTTCAGTTTTTTTGCTTTTAAATAGTAAACTTCTATTTTAAAATAATAAGCAGTGTACTAAAATACACTTACTTTTTATTGCCATGCACATGGGTAGCAAAAAGACATCTGAGTCAGATTTATTGAAATTATGATAGCTAGTTTATTTCTTGCTATAGCAAATAATTTGTAAATTCATTCAAATAATCTTAATGAACATGTGATATTTTAAAATAGTTTTCATCTCTAACAATTATTTTTGCCTTATTTTATGCTATTGCCATATCTGTAATTCTTAAATATTTTGAGCTTTTATATTATTAATTTTATAAAATTTTAATGTCACTGAATTTTAGTTGATTATTTGATTCCTGAATAATTTCGCAGTAGGACTGTTCAGGTTCTGTTTCTTTAAAGTTTGTCTTTTGCTGCTGCTTGAGTGGACTTTGGAACAGGAACTAGAAAAGCTGAACATGCAAGGCAAGCAAAATCCTAAAGGCAAGGTTATTAAGAGCATAAGGAGAGCAACAAGTTAATGTGATGGGAAAGTTGCACCTGGAGATATAAAACTAAAAATAAAGAAAATATGTTTACAGAAAGTTACATTTTAAAAATTATTCTATATAATTGGAATATAATTTTAAATACAAAAAAAAGTGGCAAACAACTTTTAAATCCTTATTTCTTTCAAAACTTACGATGCTGAATTTAAGCATTTTCTCAGGTAAAATCAGTGGCCTTGTTCTAAACTCAGGAAGGTCAAAACTGTACTTTCTCTTGCCAGTTGAAGATTGTCCTTTTATTACAACCACAGTCTTTAGTAGGGTATTGTTTACATTGGAAAGTTGCACTCTCTGGATTTGGTATGCGAGTAAGATTAGGATTTGTTTCATTAAGGCAGCCTAACTACTTCTTGTCTAAGAACTTAAATTTTAACTACATTTTAAAATCAAAGCACAGGCAGGAACTTGCTTTTTGATTAGCCGAAGTGTGAAGAATATGTTTAATGTGTATGGATGTAATGAAGCCTATATAGAGCAATAGGGGAGTCTTCTGAGGATTGTGGAAAACTTGAAAATCTTAAATTACTACATTAGAGCTGGTATGATACTTTGGACAACTTGATGGTAGCAGTGTTTATAATGCTATTATAAAGGAATGCTTTATAAATGACAAGTATGTTACAAAGCAAGAGAGGATTGTTTGGGTCCATTGTTCCACTGTCACAGAAAAATCAAAAGCAAACTTCACATTGAAATTACATACTATGACATACTCCTATCATAGAAACTAGATACTTTTTGTGCTTTTACTGTCAGCCTGTTTTCAGTTTTCTTCAAGTACTGCCTAAGAAAGAACAGATGAAATTTGTTAGTATTCTCATATTTATAAGAGTAAGTTAGCAGACATTTTTTTTGTATAGTGCAAAAGTACAGATTTTACAGTCACCACAGAGCAATTCTAAAAGCTAGGTAGTGTGAAATTGCAATGGAATTGATATAGTTGAAAGTGTCTATTTTTTTGTCTGAGTGTAATTAATTTTCTAGTAATGTCAAAGTGTTTTTATTTGTTCGATGCAAAATTACGAATATGATTAAAAATATTATTTTTAATTTTTATTTTGTTGTTTTCTAGTGTCTTAATGAGATCCTGGAGTCTGCTGATGCACCTCTGGAAGTCACAGATGGATTTATCCAATCAATTTCTTTATCTGTTCCATGGGGGTCATTGCTGCAGGATAACTGTGCATTAGAAGTAAAAGGATTAGAGATGGTCTTCAGGCCAAGACCAAGGCTTGGTAGGCTTATTTTTTGATTTTAGAAAAGGAGATTCTTTACAGTTTTTCAGAGTCAAAAGTCTACCCTTGCTTTAGTTAATTCTTAGCCTTATTTAAATTGTCATTTAGCTTCCATACATTAATGATTGAGAGTTAATAAAAAAAGAAACTGCCAGGTGTTTGTCAGTTGGTTGTCAACTCAATTAATTGTTGCTCTGTTAAATAATTTAAAATGCTTATAATATTCCTACTGTTGTATGTCTTCCAAGCTGTATCAGACCTATAGAAATGGAAGTGTGGGAAGGATTTTTTGCAGATTTTGGGTGTTTTATTTGCAGTTCTCTGAGGCAGTGTTAGTAGTTGGCTGTTGGGTGGCAGCAGGACATCATGGTGTAAGACTGGGGGGCTGTGTTATGGGAGGTTCTGTCTTTGTCTATTTCAGGCTAAAAGATGCATCTTGTTGTATATTTAGAGAACAACAAATGCAATTTAATTGCTGTTGCAGTGTGAAATAATGACTTCTAAGTACTCTAAATCCATACTAACTGTGATTATAATGCTGAGGGTTGTCTGAGTTCTTCAAGCTTGTCTGTATCCAGATGCTTGTTACTTATCTACTTTAGATTGTCCTGGTGATAAATTTTTACTGGTCATCAAGCTTCCATAAATTCTGTGGAACATACAGTTCATTTTTAGTTGTGAAAATTGTTTGAGTGTCTGAAGGATTTCAATTTGGTTTTCTTCTTGTAGTGTAGAGAAGGTGGAAAAAAACATTTTTTTAGCTTAAGAAGGAAAAAAAAAATGTGTAAAACCTATTTTTCAACTTTTGCAAGCTACCTTAAATGACTTACTTGCTTACATGTACTCTACGTTTCATCTGTAGTTGTTTAACTGGAATAAAGTTTGGAGCTATGTTACTTTCTGATGTAAGATTATTGCTTTGAAGAAATAGTAGTGTTAGGAAGAAACCTTTATTTCTTCACCTGCATCCAGTTAGTTCTCTTTGATGTACAATGCTTTATAAGAGACCAAATAGTGTAGAAAAAACCCCATGGTGCTGGTTTTATCACACATCTATACCCATGTGGAGGTTTCCAGACCTGAATGCTTAACTGGAATGTTTTGCCTGCTTAACACAGTTGTATTTGAGCTAGTTTTATTTTTGTCTGCCTGTACTGGAGTGTGATAGTTGAATTTGATTAACTTTTCTAATCCACAGTTTTATAGTATTTGCTCACAATGGCTTTGGCATTAGCTGATAGGAATGCATTGTCAATTAAATTAATCTGGCTGATGAAAAACTTGTTCAGCTTAATACCTGCTGTGCTCTTGGATTTTATTATGTTTTACTTACAATTTCAGGTCTGTGTTAGGCATTTAAAATGGTTTTTAATGTGCTAAGATAACATTTTAAAACTTCCTTAGTGTTTCTCCATGCAAGATATGTTTCAAGAGGAATAAGAAACTTTGAAATAATTCTTAAAAATGGGACTTAATTAATTGTGCCAATTATGCCTTCAAAAACATATCAATATAGTGAAAGAACTCCAGAAATTGTGTTTTAAATTAGTTAAACCACTGCTAAAAATTGATTATGTTGTTGATTACCTGATTTCTTCTTGTTTATACTGAGTATTCAAATACGAGAATCTTACCAGTGCAGTCTAAACAGATTATGTTAATTTTAAAGTAGTAAATTCTATAATGAGCGATTATAACTTAAATTTGTTTTATATATAACTTCTTTATAAGCTGTTGAATCTCTTTGCTGGATGTGGCAAATATATATTGATGTGTTTTGTCTTTATAGTTTCATAAAGTCCATGTTTAATTTATTAAGACCTATTTTACTTCACAGCATCTGGTTCTGAGCCTATGTATTGGTCAAGTTTTATGACCAGTAGTATGCAGCTTGCAAAAGAGTGTCTTAGCCAAAAATTGACAGATGAACAAGGAGAAGGGTCCCAGCCTTTTGAAGGACTTGAGAAATTTGCAGAAACTATTGAAACAGGTATGAATCAATTATTGAGATTTGAATTAGCGTCTGAGATTTAATTGGTTTTCTTTGTGTCTCAGTTTTACAAAACGACATCTCAACTGCCATAACTTATATGACTATTTTTCATTTGTTAGCTGCTTGTAAAATCTAAAGAGGAATGTTGGACAAGTGATCTTGATTTTGAAGTGGGGAAAAAAAGTCCCATTTACTTCCTAATACAAACACTTTCCTCAGTGGACAGATTGAACTCTGTTTCAGGGCAAGTTGGTGTCCTGAATAAATCCAGCTAAATCTGTGTCTGGGGGATTGATGACATGTCTTAGTTTTGGAGATAGTTGTGTAATTCATCTATTTCTAATAGTGATATTATTGAAGGAGAAATGGAAAATATTTCTTCAGATGTATTTGTGTAAAGCTGACCTGTTATGTTGTATGTCTCCATAATCACACCTTGTTGATAGAAGTACTTCAGAAACGTTTTTGTTGGAGGTGGTTTTTCTAAGTGGACAAAAGAAAGGGCTTATGACTGCATTATGTGGTGGAGAACTTCGTGCAGAAATGTCTGAGCTAAGGAAAATGTTTCAAGTCCTATCTGGAGATGGAATCACTCAGTCCAGGCAGCATGCTGCTGCAGCAGTGCTTAATAGTTAAAAATATGGTGCACAATGAAGATATTACTTTCCTTGAGGATCATCCACACTGAGCTACAGGAAAACTTGGCTGAGCTGTCTCTTGTTAAAATGTGTGAGCCTTAGAGAGCAGTTCTATGCTATAGATAAACGTATTGGTCACTTAATAGGCGTGTATATTGTCTGTTGAAGTCTTGTTGCTTTATTAAATTCAGTTGATAATTTCCACTGAAATAAATATTGAGAGCTTAAAATTAAAGACCATTTAATATGGCTACAAAAGTAACCATTCAGTAACTTGACTTAATAGTCTACACTGTATTTTTTTGTTTTCTCCTTTAAGTTCTAAGAAGAGTGAAAGTTACCTTTTTGGATACTGTGTTACGAATAGAACATGTGCCGGAAAACTCTAAAAGTGGAACTGCACTTGAAATCAGAGTTGAAAGGTGAATTTTTTTTTAAATCTGTGGATTTTTTTTTCCCTAAGATACTTCTTGCCATTTCCTGTAAAATACATTTTACTCATACAAACAAGTTATTAGTATATAGTTAGACACTTGCTCTTGAGCACCTCTTTTATAATGCTGGTGAGTGTTTTCTTCACTCAGATTCCACTTAGCGTGTTTATGCTTAAGTTTTTTAACCATCAAATTAGAAGAGTTCTGTTTTTTCCCGGGATACATTTTCATCAGCTCTTACAGTTTATGAATAACATTTCTCAGACATTCAACCACCAGTGTATATTGTTGGCCAGTCAGGCCATGTGTACAATTAGAAAAGTGAAGTGACCCTTTTGAGTAAGACACTTTAAATCTTTTTAGTAAAAGGTACAGTCCTGAAAAACCCCCAAACCCCTGAAAGAGTTTTGGTTCTATGTGAACGTTCAAAAGAGCCCATGTGAATTCTGTGATTTCTTTGAACATGAATAATGTACATGTTCTTCATGTAGGTTATTTTCAACCAGTGGGAGAGTGTAATCATACTTTCTTGCAAAGTATTGAGATCAGCATTGAATAAAACTGATGCTTACCAAGAATTGGTAAATGAAATATATTTGGTTTTAAAACTTTATAAGCTTCGGGTTATTGTGTTCTCTAGGGTATGTTCACATTGGAAACATGTCTTGGTTTTGTGGTGTCCCATATAGAAGTTAAGATTTCCACCCATTTCCAGAGAGTGCTGGGTTTTCATTTCATGACAGTGGACAGCACTGTAAAAGTATGAAGAAAGAGACCATGTACAAACTTAAAGGTTAAAAGGCACAAGAGAAGTAACAATTTTCATGCACCCACTGTCTGCATTTCCTTTCTTTTGCCTCCCAGAACTATGTACTGTGATGAAACTGCAGATGAATGCTCTGGAATTAATGTACATCAGCCCACAGCTTTTGCTCACAAATTACTGCAGCTCTCAGGTGTCTCTTTCTTCTGGGATGAGTTTCCTGCATCAGCAAAGTCCTCCCCAGTGTGTTCAGCTACACAGCTGGTAAAAATAAATACATTATATAAGAACGTAAATTGATGAAAGAATATATTGTTATGCTATTAGATTAATTCTGAAGGATACAGAAGTTGAACTTGTACTTAAATTTGTATTTGGAAAGTTTTATAACAAGTTCCTGTTGATTTTGAGGAGAGACAAGGAAATGGACTTTAGGACTGAGTAGAAATTAGGAATATTGTACTGGAATTTGGTTGCAACTTTAAGAACTAGAAGTTGTAAGAGCCCTGCAATTCACTATTTGTGGAAACTGCCTTTTTTTTCAAAGGCCTAATGCTTTGCATTCTATGTGCCTTGTTTTTTCACTGTTATCAATACATGTTTTTAAAGCCTTTGTCAAATTTATAGATTGTCAAGTGATTGTGTGATAGGCATATTTGAAATGCTTGTGTTTTGCATTTTTTTCCTAAGAAACAGGATACATTCTTATTTCTTTACCTGTAACTTTTTAAGGCAACTGAACCAAAGCTTTCACCTAGCTGGAATCCAAAAATAATTTATGAGCCACATCCACAATTAACAAGAAACTTGCCAGAAATTACTCCTTCTGACCCTGTACAGATCTGTAAGCTGATTGGTAGAATGGAATTGAGCCTAACATTAAAACAAAATGAAGTACTTCCTGGAGCTAAGGTTAGTCATGCTTTCCTGGTGTTTAAATGAGTAGTTCTGTGGAATATTTTTTTTTTTTCAGTACATATGAAAAAGGTGTAATATTCTCAGGGGAACAAAATTGCCATAGTTTTCATGTTGATTCTTTATGCTAATAAATATGTGTAAAAAGACCTTTTTATGGTAGTCAGACAAGTCAGGGCACACTGAAATCTGTTAAATGAGAATTCCTGTTTATTAGAGAGAGACTGAATTTAAGTGTTCAAAAAACAAGTAGACCTGATAGTGAGTATATAAGTAAAGCCGTGTAATATAATTCCCCTTCTCTCCAGTTTTTAAATTGGCTGTTGACCTATTTTGAATAACATACTATATGTTATAGAAAGCATAAAGTTTCTACTGCAGTAGGGAAGGGTTTTTTTATGTCCAGCAATTTCTAGCCAATCTTCAGCTGTTCTTGTTTATTCATTTAAGAGTCCTTGGTGTGAAATAGAGAAATGCTGCCAATTTCAAAAGTATTAATATAAAAAACAAAATGCCTTTATCAGTGTAAGGTCTATTTCAGAAGGTGTTTACTTGAGTATTTCATAATTAATAAGTAAGACTAATTTAATTTTTGATTACTTTGGGAATTGTTAAGGGAAAAAAAAAATTAGCAGATTAATGGAATTCTTGATTTTTTTTTTTCTGTTACGAGATTGTGTATTTATTTTAAGCTGATAGTCAGTGACACACCTGCATTTATCCTGCCAAGCTCCAGGTTGGAAGAAACACAAAATTATGTTTCTAGTTGTTTTATAGAAGATGAAGATACCAGTGTAACGACTGTATTCTTTTCACCATAAAAATCTATTATCCAAGTAACTGATTCAAGTAATGTAAAGAAAAATTTCTTGAGTGCTCTTGACAGCATTCTTTCCTTTTCTTTTTTAGTTGGATATAGATGGACAAATAGATTCTGTACATCTGTTTCTGTCACCAAGGCAGGTTCATCTTCTATTGGACATGGTAGCAGCTATTGCTGGACCAGGCAAGTATTACAAAAAAAGAAAAAATAATTTTTGCAAGATAAAAATGTTTCCTCAATTGAAAAAAAATTGTGGTGGTGCATTATTATGAGTTTTTATTTGATTTTAATAAAATGCTTTGTATCTTCTCTGAGTTAGGACTATGATTAATTTTTTGTCTTCAGTTACAAATTGTACATCTAGTAATAAAATCAACAACTAAGGCTTGATACATGACTATATAATAATAGAAGAAATGAGGAAATTCTAGGTGGAGAAAACAAGGAGACCATACAAATTCTGGCTCTTACAGCTTCTGTTTCAAAAGAGGAACTTTGTTTCTCTGTTCTGTGTTTTAGTGACAGGCACAGAAAAAGTAGAACAGACTGTAATTGAGTTTGTTTGTTTGTATTTGTGAAGAACTAAAAGCAGTGTTTCAATTAATGCAGTAGAAGTATGAGAGTGCTTTTGGTTTGTTCCCCTCATCTATTTTATGTAACAACACTTGTTAGGGTAAATAATATTTTTGAAAGATAGGTCATATTCTGGGTGGATGCTTAATATTCTTCTTTTATATACTTGTATTTAATATACTTTTAATATATATTTTAATGTACTTGTTTTATTGAACATGTTCACTGTCTTTGGACAATTGGAGAAGTATTACATACAGTTTCCCATGTGTGTCATCTTCAAATCTGAAACTCTAGTAATTCCTTACTAGTAAAACTTTTAAGAGGTTGTGGCCTTAGTCTCTGAAGCTGACTGAGAAGTGTATGCATATTGTATGCTAACACACTGCATCTATAACCTTGAAATGTTTTCATCAAATGTGAAGTTAATAAATGCTAAGAGGTAGTCTGTTCTGAGCAAGTAAAACCATCAAACCAACAAAATGCACAAAAACACAGATCTGATACATGACAGAATGTATATAACTACACATGCAAATATATACACCGGTGATTCATTTTCAGATTAATTTTTGGATTTTATTAGGGATACAGTCAAGGAAATTACAGTAGGATTTCTGTCCTTTTTTTTTTGAATTCAGAGAGTCTGAGCAGGATAGAATTGTCAAATAAAGACAGGAAGAACCGGCCAATGCAACAGGAGGACGAGTATCGGATTCAGATGGAGTTGAAGCGTTATTTAAGGAAAGAGTCTTTATCTGCAGGAGCATCCTCTGAGCAAAGCTTCTATGAGACAGAGAGTGCCAGAACACCTTCTAGTCGTGGCAAGTATAAAAGATAATGCAAAATAGCAAGTAACCTGTTGTTAAGATTGTTTAAATTGATTGTTCATCTTTTAGTCTTACCAATTTATGTATTAAAATAAGTTTGACCTGAAGTAATTATATGCCATTAATAATAATTTTCAGTAAAAAATTGACTACTTTAGGTATTAGGCTAGACTTGATTCAGTATTTCCATAAAACTGTTCCATTTATATTAATGTGGAACATGCTAAAAACACATACAGCGTGGCATCTTTTCAAACGTGTGTTTGAGGAAAGCACATCTAGAATAATAGTTGTATTTATCTGATTTTATGTGAATACTTTTTTGTTAATTATTTTTAATGTGAAATACTTTGATTTGTCAAAAGGAGAATGTATCAATTTATAGAAGTTATACCAGCTTGAATGTGAAAATGAGATATTTAACTTCTAATATTAATGAAGTTTTTTGTCTTGATTTTTATTTAGACTCTCTCCACAGACACTACTATTCTCATGTCAAGAAAGCTTGGGACTTCTGTAAATAATGTATTTAGTTGGTTATTCTAGCAGTTAGATTTCTAGACTTAAGAACACATTTCTGTTAGAAAAAAAGAGTTTTTTAAAATTAGTAAATAACTCTTAATTATCTGTGCTTCTGTACTAGAGGAAGAAGTTTTCTTCTCAATGGCTGAAATGGACATGTCCCACAGCCTTTCTTCCCTTCCACCTCTTGGAGATCCTCCAACCATGGATCTAGACTTGTCTTTAACCAGTACATACACAACTACACCAGCAGGATCTCCACTGAGCACTACAGTGGTATAGTATTAACTGCATTTGAAATCTTTCAGAAATTAACACTTCTGGCTGAAACTGTTGGATAATTGCTGCATTCTTTACAATGTCAGGAACTGTTGCAAAATTCTAGAACAATTAAAATATTTAGAGCTGATAGTATTCCTTTTCTGCTATGAAAATTATAGTGGAATTATTCTCATTTATTTGGCTAAGCTAGGAAATCTGTTTTCAAATGCCTTGAAGCTTATATAGGATGCTTCATGATTTATTTTCTTTTGAGTTACCTGGTTTTCTTTTAAAATAGACTACACAGCTAATGTTGTATGAAATTGTAGTATTAAATTTTTCCTCAAAAATATAAAAACCATGCTGTTGTTATCACTATCTTTCCCAAATCTGTTGTGTACCTAAAGTTTTCCTTAATGAAAACTGTGGAGAGTAGTTGTACAACTAGAAAATACATGCTCGTGAGGAGTGCAATTTTAGCCTTAAAAACCTGTGGAATTAAAAAGCATATCTTGAAATAAAGCATACCCGCACTGATAAGCTGAGCACTAATTCTCCATGAAATGGCATGCTGTTGATTGTTTATGCATATTGGAGTTTTTTGGTAATTTACCTAACCATTTATGTTTGATCTAATGTCTGACAGCTCTTTGCAAATTTAAGGTCATATATATTTTTTGTTTTAGCTGCAACCGACTTGGGGTGATTTTCTTGATCGTAACAAACAAGAATTACAGCCTCCAAGAGGTTCCTCACTAACAGCCAATATGGTTCACCAGACTTCCATAAGAAGGACATGTAAGTAACAACAGATAGATAATTTTCCCTAGATAATTATGAAAATGAATTGTTATGCAGCAACTTGGTAAAAAGAAATGAAAATCAAAAGTAAGATGATTTTATAAATGTGTTATTGCTGAAAAATTACGTGAACTTAATTTTGTATTTCAGCTATTCCATCCAGATCTGTTTCTGTGGATGAATCCAGACCTGAGCTACTTTTTAGACTGGCAGTTGGAACTTTCTCAGTGTCTGTACTTCATATTGACCCTTTACCCCCACCTGAAAGTTCACTGAACCTTAACCCATTGACACCAATGGCTCGGGATTTCTTTGCCCGAATAGAAAAGATTGAGCCAGTTAAGTTTTCAACAGAAGATTTTCTGTCCTTCCGAGAAGTATTTGCAGAAGCTTGTTCTCATGATCACCTTAGGTATAACTTTGCTTATTAATAAATATAAGTAACAAAAATATATTTTAAGTAAATTTGAATTCAATAAGTTTATTTCCATAGGAATTGTGTCACTTAGTATTTGAATTGCATTAGACTTCTTTATTAATTTCAAAATAGTCTTGTATTTTGACATCTGTTGTCCAAGACATCTTTTTTTAAAAAAATTAAAACAGAAGAAGAAAGGACAATAAACATTAAATAATAATGTTTATTATTATAAACATTAAAATCACCTAGCTTTTTCATATATGAATTAAATTAGGTACAGTTTCTATGATAGAAGCCTAGAGAGTTAAGAATAATTAAGTAAATTATTTCTTTAGAAATAGCTGTCTTTTACAAAACTATTGTTTTTCCAATATATAGTGATTACTGCTTGAAGGAGCTTAGTGTTTTACGTAGTGAAAAATACAATATCAGTAGGGATGAAGCCTAAGTGAGAACAAGATAATAAAATCAGGCGACAGTCTTTTTTTGCAGAAATTTTTACCATCCCAGTACAGTGTATGAAGTAAAATATTTAGGGGTATATATACCTTTTCTTAACTTGTGTATGTAATTTAGACTTTGTGAGACATTTGACTTCTTCATTGTCTAAGGATGTTAGTTTTATATGAACTGCACCTCAGGTTAGATGCCTAGAATGTTCTTTACAAATTTCTCTTGTGCTGTTGATTATGTAACATGAGCTGCATTGTCTTTGTTGCTATATCTGTTGTAATTAGATATTTTCATATATTTGGAGGAATTATGGTGTTTTAATGATTTTAAAAGGATTGTAGTGATCCTTTTTTTGCCTACTTAAGTATTGACTTTTCATAATTGTTATAGATTTATGCTACTTTTAATAATTCATAATTTTAATAATCCAGGTTTATAGGTACTGGCATCAAAGTGTCTTACGAGCAAAGACAAAGGACTGCCTCGCGAAGTTTTAGTACTGACTTATCCATTGGCGAGATGGAGTTCTTGGAATGCCTTTTTTCTACTGACTCTCATTCCATGCAGCCTCACTATACAGAGGTATGTTAAAAAGAAAGGGAGTTCCATAAAAAAGAAATGTTAATTGTGTAACTGAGAATGGTAGATTTTAAAATGATTGTAATTTGAATGTTTCTTAATGTTTTTTAGTTTTTTAAATATGTTACAATTTTAAGATAAAATTTATGTTTTAATTCTGAGCGCAAATAGTGAACCCAACTTCTGTCATACCTGACAGGAACAGCACCAAGTGGCCAAACTTTGTTAGTTACTTCTTTTGAATATGGTTTGGACATTACAGTACATGTTTTTCAAAAACTAAGCAATGGAGTTGAGCAATGCAAAGGTTTCTTGTGTTGTGATTATTCTTCTAGCTCTTTTAATGGTCAGAGACATCCAGTAAGGTAGCTGAATGTGTGAATTGAGTAAACAATTGAGCTGGGGTTCTGTTCACTGACTTCATTTTACCTAGAACAGCCTGTCCTAGGTAAAAAGTAATAAATATGTTTTCCTGTGGCATCTCCTTCCCATTTATTAAACATTTTGACCTTTTTTTCTTCTGAAGCTGCTGACATTTCATTCTGAAGAAAGAAATGATTCTCATTCTATGCCATGCCTTCAGCTGCATTATAAGCATTTAGATAATAGAGGACCTCAGGTAAGATAGGAGAATAAAATGACTAAGTTTCTGTACAATAGCCTTTGTCTAATTTGGTTAATTTGAACAGAAAATTGACTGTAAAACAGAGTTCGTAACTCCTACTTACTGTAATTTGTTTCACTGTGTTGTGCTGAAGATTTTAGTGCTTTTTCTCTTTCTTTTCAGGGTAGTCAAGGGAGACTCAGTTCTGTTCCACAGAAAGCAGAGTTACAAATAAAGTTAAGTCCAGTGTTTTGTGAGCTGGATATTAGTATTGTAGACAGATTAAATTCTTTACTTCAACCCCAGAAACTAACTACAGTGGAGATGATGGCATCTCACATGTATGCTTCTTACAATAAGCACTTAAGTCTGGTAAGTTTAAAGTGAAGCTGATTAATAAACTTGCTGGGTTTTTTTGGAGGAAGAAGTCAGGGTGACAGTAAGCCCTCAGACTGCTAGTTTGGATTGATTTGTGGTGGCTGAGGTGCCTTTTTTTAGTGTGAGAGATTTTTTTCATTTGGTTGGTTGGCTGGGGTTTGTTTGGTTTTTTTCCCAGCTTCTGACAGTCTTGTTTTGCATTCAGTGATTGCTCGAAAACAGACCAAAAGACAGTGGTAGATGCTTCACAAACTGCCTAAGTTCTCAGCTTCTTGAAACAGGGAGAACTGGGCAAAAAGACTAGTCTTGACTGACTTCTCATCCCTAATCTGTCCCACCGTGCTCTCCAGCAGCTGATATAAAGCATTGCTAACAGTTCAACTTCTGTGTTGAAATCTTTAGCTGTCACAATCAGCCCAGTTGTCTCTGCTGTATATTACCTGCTTTTGGGGTAGGTAACAGAGAGAATGGGGATCATTTGCTTTGCATTCTAGTGATCTGAGACCAACAGAAAGAAATTGAAGCTTATTTGCCTTGGATTGGGTTGTCAAAATAGCATTAAAGACTTTTCTTTAAATACTTGCGAAATGATTAATGCAATTATCTGATTTTCTGCATAGCAACAAAAATCTTCATGTAATTTTATTACTGCATTTACTGATTATGGAAAAATCAGCTTTCACAACTATTTAAGAGACTCCGTATATAAAAAAAAATTGTAAGACATCAGTAATTTTTGTAAATATAGCTGTCTGGCAAGTTTGATTTGTTTCAATGATCAGCAAAAAGGGGAGGGTGTGAAGGACATGAAAGTGACAGGAGCTGGACACCCTGACTTCGTGAAAGGGACAAATACACATGATAGTAATTACTACTTTGTCAACAAAAATAGTTTTTAAGCAATTGTCTGAGACATGCTATTTCCTGACTGCAGCTGAGTATTGATTGGTACTCTATCTTATTTAAGAGGAAAAATATTGCAAAAATAGCAATAATTTTTCTTACAGATTGATAATCTCTGCAAAAACTTTACTTCTAAGTAGAATCTTTATGACACCAATAATATGACACCAAAAATATCCTAAGAACAGTTGCAGTTGATAGTGATGTGTTTTTTTCTGTGATATACAAGTATTTTTCATTTTCACATATTGAATCATCAAAAGCTTCCCCATAGTCATTTTAATGCCATTTTCTCTAATTCAGATGTTTTTTTAATTCACTGTCGTTTGTGTTTTGTTTTTTTGTTGTTTGGTTCTTTTAGCATAAAGCATTTACTGAAGTTTTTCTGGATGATTCACGTACTCCTGCAAACTGTAGAGTTTCAGTTCAAGTGACTGCCCCAGCATTAAAACTCTCTGTTCGCTTCCCAATACCTGATCTACGGTCAGATCAGGAAAGAGGACCATGGTTTAAAAAATCACTTCAGAAGGAGATTCTTCATCTCGAATTTACAGATGTGGAATTTAAAACTGAATTTATAGGAGGGTCGACTCCAGAACAAGTTAAATTAGAGCTTACCTTTAAAGAGCTAACTGGTAAGAATGCTAATAGTATATTCAGAGATACTTTTTTATTTTTCTAGGTACTGTGTAGTTGAGAGAAAGGTCTTCTCATATGGAGTAACTCAGGGAGTATCTTTCCACCTGAATTTTGGAATAGATATGATCTCTCTACTGTAGTTTTGTGTTCTGTACTAAATACCAACCCGAGTCCAAATAATACTACTAGGAGGAGAGGCTGTATGTCCAGTTCTGGGCTTCTCAGTAAAGAATGACAAGAAGCTGCAGAGGGTCCAGTGGAGACCACAAAGCTAATGAGGGATATGGAGCATCTTTTATACAATAAGAGGCTGTGGGAGCTGGGCCTGGTCAGTCTGGACAAGACTGAGAGGGGAATCTGATAAGTATGTGAATATCTCAAAGACAGGTGCCAAGAGGATGGTGCCAGACTCTCTTCAGTGGCGCCCAGAGACAGGCCAAGGAACAGTGGCCATAAACTGAAACACAAGAAGTTTCACATTAACATGAGGAAGAACTTCTATACATTGAGGGTGGCTGAGCACTGGAACAAGTGCCCAGGGAGGTTGTGGAGTCTCCCTGTCCAGAGACATTCACAACCCACCTTGGATGAGTTCCTATGTAACCTGCTCTACTTGACCCTGCCTTGGCAGAGGGATTTGGCTAGATAATATCCAGAGGTCCTTTTCAACCCTAAAAGTGCTGTGATGCCAAGATTGATTCTCTAAATAACTATAATTGAAAAACTTTAATAATTTCATGTTCTAATATCTTTCAAAATAATAAATTAATGAGACTGATTTATATTTGCAAACTTCTCTGCTGTCTTGTTTTTTGTACTTAATCAAGGTTCTGACAAAATACAGTAATGCTATAAATGTAAATGCGTATATCTATGCATTAGAATAATCTGATTTTCTAACTACTGCTAGCTAGAAAATAACGTGAAATATTTTTTTTTCCTAAGAGTTAATAATTACTTTTTTGGAAGAAGAGATGACAAAATTTGCTTAAGTAGCTTAGTAAGTAGCATTGATCTGGAGTCTTGTTAGACTCCAACCTGAAGAGTGGCTAACCTGAAGTTAGCAGTTGTCATTCATCTGTTAATTTCTAAAACATCTCTTTCTATTCAGGTTCATTTGAAGAAGATAATGCAGAAATGCCAGTAAAATTTTTTCAGGTATCGGGTGGCACAGATGGAGATGTAACATCATCATCAGACAATTTTGACTGGCCTCGGTAAAACAAATTTTCATATTTTTAATGTGGACTGATTATATTTTAATGAAGCATTGTTGTTTTTCTAATATTAATCCAGAATGCCTGTGTGATAAATGACTGAAAATAATTTGCAAAGAAAGATGATGTAACTATTAAAAATACTCTAAAAATTTATAAAATAATACCCTGGAACTTCTACGTTTATAGTAATGCAATATGGTTTTAAATGTATAGTGATTTCTACATGGACTTGAGTAAATTTCAGTGAAAGTTAGGTAAATTATTAGAGACTTGAAATATTTTTTGCATTTTTTATTTTACCTTTTCTCCTGCATTCATGACTGAATACAAAACCACCCATCCTAGTTGAATTTTGCCTCAAAATAATATAAGCCATAAGAGTAGTTATATTGTAACTGAATTATTGAAACTTATGTCACATGCAAGGCAATACAGTACTTCAGACTTAATGAAATGAAGGACCTTGCAGCTGAAGCATGTAGTAAGATATTTAAAAGAGGCAGTTTTAGATTTGCTGCAGAATTTACTGGGTACAGTTTTGCCACAAAATTCAGTGGCTTTTTGATAGCAAGTATATATGAACATTTTTTCTTTTATAATGGCACAAATAAAATTTCCTGTAACAGTGTTTACATATAAGAAGCTACACCATGCAGTAGAGCATTTTTAATAGCTGTTAATAGTCTAGTGAAACAAGCTTTATTTTTGAAGAGTGCTAGGTTTTTCTTAGGTCACCTATATGATCACCTGATGGGGTTGAAAAAAGCAGACACTTAACATTTTCTTTCACCTGATGCCACCATGTCCTTTTTCTTAGTAGTATTGCTTTGGGTAATAAAATATGTTATTGCCTAATAAAAATGTCCCTGGACATTTTAGCTATTTAGTCTATGTGTACTTAATGGCAAGCTAGTAGAACTAGTAGACATATGACAGAGCATAAATATAACCATTTTAAGCATTTCTAATGGCTTATTCTGCACAACTTCTCCAATGTCAGGATTGTATTGAAAATAAACCCTCTGGCTGTGCACTCTATTCTGGAAAGGATAGCAGCTGAGGAGGAAGAAGGTGATAATAACTTTCAAGAGGAAGAAGAAGGAGGGTCTCATTCTTTGAAGGATGTCTGTGATATTAGAAGACCAGAGCCTTCT
Source organism: Lonchura striata (assembly GCF_050655825.1). Taxonomy (NCBI): domain Eukaryota; kingdom Metazoa; phylum Chordata; class Aves; order Passeriformes; family Estrildidae; genus Lonchura; species Lonchura striata. The sequence goes on along the minus strand of NC_140707.1, from coordinate 59,987,055 downwards.
CCATTTTCCTCTCGTAGGGTCATGTTTGAAAATGAAGAGGTACTATAAAATTTTGTTATCGCTTTGTACTTATGATAGAAAAAATGAATGCTGTCTCACTACATGCAACTTCTGGCTTCCACTTTCAGTGGGTTTTTTTGTTTGTTTTTTGGTGGGTTTTTTTTTGTGGTTTTTTTTTTTTTTTAGACCTGAGAATTTTTTTCTTTTTTCTTTCAGATGGTGATGCCAGGAGATGTCGTTGAAATGACTGAGTTTCAGGATAAAACAATTAATAATTCTCATTATGTACTGGAACTCATGTTACCAAACATTCACTTAACACTACCAAACAAAAGCTTTTATGAAAAACTTTACAACAGGCAAGTATAATTGTTTTGCTTAGTTATCATGACCTGTACTCTCAGTTCTGTGTCACTTTTGATAGAAACAATTGCCTAAGCAGGTATAGCAGGAACTTATTTGCATAGTTTACTTAAAACCATAAAGTGCTATATAAATATTTTTTCAGGTTAACATGACACCACTGGGTCATGCATCTGGTTGGTGCCATGGCAGCTGACTGCTAAAAAGTGTTTGGCAGATTTTGTGAACAAAGGGTGAAGCTAAATAGTCTTTGGCTCTCAGTGAACACTTTGTTCAGATCTCTGTGCAATGTTTCATTTTGCTCTAGTCTTTCTGATTTCATCTTTAAACAGATTATTATACTTAAGAAAGTTGCGCTCAATTATATTCTTTCCATCTGAAAATCTAGAGCTTGCAAGGCAGTCAGAAAAAAACCCTAATCCAGTTTTGTAAGGCTCACAAAGGCTTATGAAAATGTAGACAAAGCGAGCCCATATTATGGATGGGTGTTCACCATTTATATCTGTTAGTTTGCTGTCTGAAAAACAACAAAATACTACTGGATTGGTACTGTGCTATGCAAATATGCAAGAAAGAGGGTGATCTGTTTTCGTCTCTGACAGATATTACTTAAAGTATTTTCACTTCCAAGGTGACAAAGAGAACCTTCCACTGAATATTCTGTTGGAATACTTCTGAACTGAATGTCACATGTGCCTTTACCCTGACAGACACACTCATTTGAAATCAAAAGAATGAATGTTTCCCTCAACTTAGTGAAAAATTGATGTGATCAAAATAGGGGTTTCTCAACTCCCCCTCCAATGTACTGAGCTAATAGATACCTACTTATAGATGCTTTTGTGTCACTATCACATGTCAGACTTTGATATGTGCATACTATAATTACAAAATGAAAATTACTTCTATTTTTTATTGCTTATACTCAAATATATATTATTGTTTCTTGTGCTGATGAACTTTATTTTCTCTATTTTCTTATGGAATCTGGAATCTTTATATAAAGTCTGCAAAGGATTATACTTGACTGACTTAATATAAAATGGGAATATAGTAATATATTTTATGTCATGATAATGTATTTCTTCCTAGGATCAGCAATGATTTATTGTTGTGGGAACCCACAGCTCCATCTCCTGTAGAAACTTTTGAAAACCTTTCTTATGGTGTTGGACTATCTGTGGCCAGCCAGCTCATCAACACTTTCAGTAAAGACAGCTTTAGTCAATTTAAATCTGCAGTTCATTATGGTAATACACTTAATAAATCATCTAGAACTATAGTGCTTTAGAAGTGTAATTGACTGAAGTGATTAAGGTGTTAGTGGAAAGATTTTGTAAACTTACGGGAAAACATAAACCAAGAAAAAAAAAGATTGATTACTGTTTAATTGGGTAAAATAAGTATGAAATTGAATCGCATTACCAATGGAGAAACAGTGAGTTATTGGCATAATATGTGTACTAGCTAGAGAATAAGTTGTATTTTATTTTATCTGTTAGATGATGAAAGTGGATCTGAGGAAGAAACACTACAGTATTATTCCACTGTTGATCCAAACTATCGTTCACGCAGAAGGAAAAAGTTTGACTCACAGAATAAGAACTCACAAAGCTTTCTGTCTGTTCTGCTAAATGTGACACATGGATTAGTGTCAGTATTCACAGATGTAAAGGTAAAGCTCTGGAGCAAGTCCTTTGTTTTGACCATGTATCCCCTTCATGCTGTATGTACTTATCTGGTAGGAGGTAGTGTCTTTAAAAATAATTCTGTAATGTTTATACTACTATAACTAGGCAGTAATGCAACACAGTATTTTGCAAATTCTGTGTACTTTGTTTCACATGAGAATAACTGAAATGCAAGTAGGAAAACATATATTGGTAGCAAGTGTTGTGTTAATTTAGACTGCTTAAATGCCGCAAACTGTCAGCAAACAATAATTTTATAATTTCTCTTCTTCCTTCAGCAGGATGATGGAAGTACAGTGGAGGGAAAATATGGTGAATTTTGGCTTGAGTTCAATGGTGGTTCCCTTTTCAGTGTGACTAAATATGAAGGCTTTGAGGACAGACATTATGTTTGTCTCCATTCTAGCAGCCTCAATTTATATCATCAAGGTAGGAGTGGGATTGAGGTTGCTTTGGGGCTAAATTTGAAATTAACTAATCTTGAAGCTTTTTAAGGAAAAGGCTGTATTTTTTTCTCTTTTCTCTCAGTGTATCATTTGGCACAATGAATATAATTTACAGCTAATGTTTCTAAATTCTACAGTAATGCAGGTTCATTATAACTGTGTTTAGTTACAGTTTAGCTCCAACTTTCCAGACAACTGCTCGTCTTTAGAGATAATGTGATTCTCTGGAAAAATCAGCTGTACAGCCTATTCTTTACTATGCAAATGCACTCTTCCTACATGTTATTGGTTGTTTAATTCAAAAAACTATGGTTTACCAGTGACTGCTGTGTTTTTCTTTCAGTAGCTAGTTGTCATCCACAGGTGATGAATTTTGGCTGTGTAGTTTGTCTATGTCTGGTAACCCCCATGTAGATAAACCTTTCAAGGTTTCCCTCTCAGATACCTCTGAATCAGTGATACTTGTATTTCAGTGCAAGGCTTAGTTATTGTGTGTTTAGACATTAGCCTGGCTCTATCTCGTAAAATGGAGAGGAGACACATGTTCTTCCATGTAACCTGTAGGAGATTTCTGTCCTTTATTTCAATTTAGCTGCTAAATGGCAAATAAAAAACTCAATCCCTAATAGCCATATTGAAGATTATAGCTAGAACTGTGGTTTTAAATATTGGATCACCCATAACCTTCCCTTCACAGTTCTTGGTTGTGCATGACTAACTTTGGTAATTAAAATAATTTTGTGGGCTTTAAGCATAAAAAGGATTTTCCTTCACACTTCATCAGTAGCAGCTTTGGTAATTCATTCCAAAATCTCTTTGCAGGTTTGGTAGATGGAGTTGTCCCTTCCTCTGAAGTGCGACTGCCCAGCATAATACGTCCCCATTGGTTAGAGCCTACTATTTGTTTTTCTGAAGAGGATGGTCTTAGTAAGACTACTTCAGATGGTGTAGGAGTGGATAGTCCAAGTATGCTGACTGTTGCAGTCAAAATCCAATCAGATAAAATAGAGAGCAATACAAAGGTTTGTGTTATTTGTACTTTTATAAGTTGAGTTATCTCAGTTATATGGAAGCATCTAGACATGGAGTTAGAAAGGTTATAGATGAAGAAGCCATATAGTTCTAAGACATTAATTTTCAAACTATAATTTTCTGTTAGAATCTTTTGGGTGGATTATAAAATTTAAGCAGCAGCTTAATTTACTAATTCTTCTAATGCTTCACTTTGCTGATTACACTATTTCTTTACTGAATGCATTTTTGAATAGTTTACCTTTTTTGTTTGTTTTGTTGAGTTTCTCTGTTAAAACAGGCAAGAACAAATATAGAATTACACTGCAGTTAGCTATAAGTGTCCTCTAATAGGCAGCTTTTGCTTACCTATTTGGCATGGGACTAGTAATGACAGTAACATTCTTTAGTGTGGCTGAAAGAGGACCTCTTAGCTGGCAAACAGGTTGGTTGAGTTATCTAAAGAAGGGTTCTGCAGACACCAGAGTGTTGGGGGGGGTTCATTTGTCTCACATATTAACTACTTTAGGTTGGTACTCCGGGTAATTTCTCTGAATCCCAGAGTGAATGTACAGGCAGCCTCCCTTCCTGCCACCAAAAGCTGGCATTTCTGCACTATCTTATTGCAAAAAGTACGATACTGTATTATCCAGGGTTTCTGTATTGGAAAGCAGGGTTTTTCTAGACACCAGGAGATTTTTGGGAGCAGAAGGATGACACAGTTTCATAATCTAGATGGGAAGTAGTTACATGTTTTATGTAAGCCAAGTCATGCAACTTTGTTGTGCAGGAATTTCTGGTTGCTGTTGGACTACGAGGAGCCACCCTTCAGCACCGTGTGTTGCCTTCAGGTTTAAGCTGGCATGAGCAGGTCAGGTTGCTACCATTTTCTTGACTACACCTTCAATTTCAGTCTCACTGCCTTAACTATCAAACTAAATATTGATTGAAAATCTTGATGTTAGGCTGTGCCATGTTATCATACTCTGCTCTTGAAAGTGTTATTCTTTCCTGTTCCTTTTTGAGACCATTGGCAGGTGATAATCTTACTTTTAAATTATTTCTTGTCTATTCACTTGGTACTGTTCCTCTTGTCATCCTAACTTCGCCCATACATAACATGTCAGGGAGGCTCTTGGCGAGGTTTGCTTCATTCTGTTGGAGTTTGAGTTTTGTTTAAAATTCAGATGAAAAATCTCAGTAGTGCAATACTATTCAAGTATGTAAATAATCCTTAAATTAAAAATACCCTCAAAACAAGCAAACTTGTTATTTGCAGTTCTGAAAGCATTTCTATATTTTTCCCGTCTGTTCACTTTATCCCTCAAGTCTCATTTCTCAGTTGTATATTTCCTGGTTTGTATTGCTGGAAAAGCAGTACTGGAGGACTTGGGGGAGGCAGTGAGCAGCAGTTTACACAAACACTCCTAAATGAGAAGGGTTGTAGTCATAGGTATGGATGAAGAGGCATACCTCACCAGACAGGGCTGGAACCTCTTGCTCTGTGTGTGAGCATGTGAGGCAAGACATGCCATTAGCACAGGAGCAGTGTCATTGCATGTACCTGCCACATTCTGGATTACAGACAGTAACCCTTGACAGTCTGCTCCTGTTTATCCTCAAGTCTATACAATATGCTGATTTTAACATGCATTGTTACTGTATAACTGTGTGGAGCTGAACTTGGTGCTTTGGACTCTGCTGTGCTGTGATTTTCTCCTCAGCATAATATTCTTGTGGGTCTGTGTAGCCTGCTTTGCACCATGTTGCTTCTTTGCTTTGTGAAATTTTTCTCAAGTAACATTTCCAAGAGCATCACAGGCAATCTTTTTTGGAGGGGGAGGGATCAAATAAAAAGTTGCCCAAAGAGGTAGTTAGAAGAAAAAATTAAAAGACTAGTATTGATGGGTATGCCCCAGGCCTGGAATATTTTGAGAACTTCTGTAGTGTAACATACTTGAGCGAACTATGATGGATCTTATAGAGGAAGATAGCAGCTAGTTTTCTGTGGTAGTGCATGAAAAAGCTGTTTATGCAATAAATGTGCACATGGTTCTGAGTGTATTTCCCATATCCACCCCTCAAAAAAGACTTGAAGATAATTTGAGCAATGAAGAATTAACTAAAAGTTAACTTTTCAGAGAGAGAGCAAGGAAAATGCAAACACTGTAATAACAGCTACAAAGAGGAATAAGACTGTATTTGAGCAGTTTTTCAAAAATGCATTGTAAAGCTTTTTTACAAGGAGCCACTTGAGTGTATGTGGACTGGTCTTTTCCATACCTTTGAAGCTGTAGTTTTTATGGGGTTTTTTTGTGTTGTTTACATGCCATACTTCTCTCTAATAAGATACTGAGTAAGCATCTTTAAATAGCTGAGGCTGTTCACACATTTTCCTTCTACTAAGCTATTTTATTATCATACCTGTTACAAATTTTCTTTTTTGCTCTTTTGTGATGTGTGTTTTTTGTTAATTTAACAGATATTGAAGTATTAATATGTTTGATTTTTAGATTTTATATTTTTTGAATATTTCTGATGAGCCTGTTCTGGGATATAGTCCTCCAGCTACAATTACAACTTTTCATGTACATCTGTGGAGTTGTGCTCTTGATTACAGGTAAGTAAAGTGTCACTTGACACTGCACCTGTATACTTACTCTTCAGGAATGTTTTCAAGTTTGCATATTATAAATCATAGTCACTTAGGCACTTTGGGAAAAATACTTAACAGAGATCCCTTAACTAGAAGGAATTTAAAGAAGGATATGACTTGCCTAGGTCTGGGATGATGAAGTTAGGTAATCTATAAGGCTTTGAGTGAACTTCCAAATAGGTACAACACACTAATTTGTTTTTCCAATTTGATATTAGGCCCTTGTTTTTGCCAGTGAGATCTCTACTTACTGTTGAAACATTCAGCATTTCCAGCAGTGTTGCAGTAGATAAATCCTCTTCTACTCTCAGGTATGATTTAAATGATTATGAATCATGTAAGCTCCTGTAAAACTTGTGATGCCTGTCTCCTTTTTTGACCTCAGAAGCTTTTGTGTTATATAAATGATCACACTGGTTCCATCTTTTGAAATACACTTTGCTTGCATGTAATCCATCTGTTTTATTAGGTGAAATAATTTTGTTTATTTATACTTTTTAGTTGGATTGCTTCCTTAAACAGCAAGCAATTCTGCATTTTTAATAACTTCATTTCAGGACATTTTAATCTCATGTCTATTTTATGAATTAGTAAGACCTTAAGATATCTTATTATTTATTACTTGGCAACAGTGTATTAATAAATTGAATATGTAATGACTGATGAAAGTAGCTGTAACTTCTAATGATTTTCTTGCAACTTCAATTGAATATTCATTCTGTTTTACCTGTTCTGTTGTGAAATATTTACCAAGTTGTTTTTTTATTGATAAAAGCTTTTAAGTGACCTTTGAAACAAATGTTCTGTTAACTTCATTAAGAAGAGAAAAAGACAGAAATAGAAATAAGTGTTAATGATTAAGGCATTATTTCTTATTCTAGGAAGGATGAAATATATAAATTGAAATGTAAGAAGTATATAATTAGCAATGGGGAAAATATCTTACAATGGTTAATTAACAATAGATTTGAAAATTACAAAAGGTTAAAGAGTTTGGATGTAAGATATGCTAGTTATATTTGTGTTTTAAAGTATTTTTTATATACTAATTTTGTTTGACTTACTAATTGCACAGCATTTCTTTAGCATTTTTATTGTACCTTGGTCTTGTCTCTCAGGATAATTTTAGATGAGGCTGCTTTGCATTTGTCTGACAAGTGCAACACTGTCATGGTGAACCTCCATAGAGGTAAGGATGGTGTAGATGTGACTAATGAAACAAAATTACAGGCCTATTCTGCATACATAAAGGTTATTGAAGAAGAGGACTGAGGAGATGGGGGGCGGGGGGGGAGGGCAAGTCTCTTTTCATAGAACAGAGATCTCATGAGATACGTATTTTAAATAGTTGAACTTGAAAGGTGCTGTTATGGCACAGAGTTTTAGGTTCTGAAAAGAATTATACCAGCTGGGTTGTTCTCACTGAAATACTAAGAACCTTTAAGGACTGAGGAGCTTGAATCAATATTTACCAAATGAGCTGGAGAAATAATGAAACTGTGTGCCCACAAAGGTGTATTTAGCTTAGGTAAGAGATCTCTAGTAGAGGGCACAGGAAAGGTATGCCTGTTTTGTTCAAACAACAAAAGAGGACAAATAAGTTATTCATGGTGCTGAAAGATTAGTACAGTACGAACATGTATTCTCTCTCACTTTAGCTAAAAACTGGTAGAATGTTTAGTCATTCAGCTTCTGTGTGCCTTGGTTTCTCTAACTCACACAGATGGGATGAAGGTAAATATCTGAAAAGATTACACTGCACACAGATGGTGGTAGTGGGCATGATACATTGGACTGAAAACACTTTGAGTAGCTGAAACTTGAACTCTGAAAATAAGCCTCATAAAAGAAGGAAATGCAGAGGTAAAAAAGGCTTTGATTCCTTTACAGCTCATGCTAGTTTTAATGGGTTTATAACTGTAGGTATATAGGGTTTTGTTATTTTCTTAGTCATTTTTTTGATTATTGTATTTCAGATTATGTTCGTGTTATGGATATGGGACTGTTGGAGCTAACCATTACTACAGTAAAATCTGATTCTGAGGGAGAAAGAGTAAGTATTTATTAACAAAATAAAACATTATAAAATTTTCATGAGATTGTGATTTGAAAAGTACTTTATACTTAAAATCAAAGAAGGTTTTTCAGTTTACTTGTGTTTTTTAGCTCATTTTTTGACTAGTTAAGTAAAATAATTTAAAACTGTGTATGTGCCATTTTTATGAAACTTTAGCATAATTTCAACTTTATTCTTGTTTTTTCATTGTTGCTATCTAGACTAAACCACGTTTTGAGCTGCACTGTTCCAGTGATGTAATCCATATTCGTACCTGCTCTGATTCATGTGCTGCACTAATGAATCTCATACAATATATTGCAAGTTATGGTGATTTACATCCACCTGCTAAGACAGAGGTTAAACGTGGAGTTAGCAAGCCAAAAATGAAGGTATAGAATGGCAAAATGATAGCAATTAAATGTTCTGCTTTTGGTAATATATTTTAATTTTAATCCCCATTCTATTTACAAATAATATGAGATTTTCTGCAATGAAATTAACAAATTGTATCTAATTCAAATATATTTCAGAGTTAAAATAGTATTTTTCTCTGCTTTGGTCCCTAAATATTTCAAAACATTCTGCTGTTTACCTCTTGTACTTTATTCTTCTCTAAAGAAGAGAATTCCAGGACATACATGAGCTGTCCAGGTACTCTGATCTAAATACCCTGAACCATAATGTTCTAACCTACTTTATGAATCATCCAGCTAGGTGTTTCAGATCACTTGACTATTTAACAAGTTAAGGTGTTTTTTCTCACAGTTTAAGAGCTGTGAAGCAAGCTGTTCTAGCAAAATCTTTTTTGACATTTATTGTTTTTGAGATGTAACTATGTGTAGTTCCTCTCGTACAGGTGGAGACCTTTAGTCAACCATCTTCCCACGGACCAGGCCTTGCTGAATCAGAGCAGCAGATTTTACGGGATTTGATGAGTGATGCCATGGAAGAAATTGAGACTCAGCAGACTGCTTCTGCCATCAAGCAAGAGTCTAATGGTGAGAATCCCCTGAAGACATACCCCTACATATAAAGTGCAACTTTTCTGGAAAGAAAGTGGCATTGAAAGTTTTGTGTATGTAGAGACGCTGCAATAAGAATGGGAGCAGGTACTTAGGATGTCTGAAGTCTTCAAACTATGAAACAGATTCTTGCTTTTAATAATAGTAATGCAGAAGTACTTTGAGATTCTAGTCAAATGCATGACTGAGGTACTGAAAGCAGCAGGGACAATATCTGTCTCTGGGACTGTGTCAAGACCCCAAATTCTGTAGAAGTATTAGTTAGTGTAGGGGAATCAAAGGCCTCTCTTCTGTATGTGAGGGAGGTCCAGGAAGAAGTTCCAAGTCACAGGAAGAAATTCTTAGCTATAAAGAATTGTTTCAATTAGCAGATAGAACAAGATAGTTGATTTTATCCCAGGATTGTGGCTTTTGTATCATGGCTGGAGCGTCATTCAAGTTTAAATTTGATAAGGATTTTGTACTGCAAGTAGATTTCTCTTCCATTACTCATGATGTCTGGTCTTCTTTTCTGTGGTGGAGGGTGAGAAGTCACTGTAGTACTGAAAGGTTTTGATACCAGAATGAGAAACTTGAGAATTGTTTATTGTTAGTAGGAATTGATTCAAGATATAATGAGCAAATTTCCTTGACATAATTGAAGTAGCAAACATGAGTTTACTTAATTTTCATATTTTGTAAGGATTTTTCCACTGAAACATGTTTTTTTCTCCACCCTCCTTTAACTCCCAGGAGTTTTAGATGACAAATCTCAAACTCAGGAACCATCTTGCTCAGATCTCTTCCTGTTTCCAGATGAAAGTGGAAATGTCTCACAAGAGCCAAGTCCCACTTATGCTTCATTTACTCATCACCTGATAAGTGAGGCCATGGGAGATGTTCCAGCTGAAAGTGATGACTTCTGCATTCTTTTCGCTCCTAAAGTTGCTGTTGCTGTAAGATCCATTGAAAGTTACCAAAAAAAATCCATATATAAACTGATTTAGATAAAAGCTTATGTAAAACCTGGGCAAATAGCTGATGTAAAACCTGGGCAAAGATATAATAGATTTCTGTGATTACTTAGTGATGCTTTTCTTTTTGGAAGGAATTCATGTGTTGTTACTGTTAGGAATGAGAGCAAGTATTTTCAAATAGATATGATATTTCTGTATCTCATCACTATGTAATTGTTCTCTCATTTGAGTGTTACATTAAACTGTATTGGCAGTTTTCCTACATTTTAGTCACGTTTAATCATTGTCATATCAACTTAAAATAATGTCATAGTTAGGAGAAAATGTGACAAGCAAAAAACCAGCATTTATCAAAACAGCAGCCTTGTGCATCTTCTAAACTTTTGTTCATTTCTCTCTTAATCTAAGCTCTCAAATGTTTCTAAGGACCTAAGATCCTTGCCAAACCTCAGACAAAAGCTTGTGTGTCACTTTACACCAGTGTCTGTCCTCTGCATGTTGTCTGGTGATATTCTTGCTAATAGAAGCAGTTCTTGGATCCCTGATTAAATAGCCGCATTTCCACAGTTATAGTTCATTGTTTACAAAAGTGCTAATAGGGTGGCCTGGGCTCTTCTGTGGTTTTCTGCTTGCTTTCAACTAGTACTTAGTTTTGTTTATAGTTTGGGTGGGGAAGTTTTTTGTTTTGGTTTGGGTTTTTTATTGCTGTTCTTAATGACTTCGCAGGTTCTATTTTTTTCATATGCTTTTGTCTGTACTTTATAAGAAACATTTTTAAACAGATCATGTGTTGTATAAGCTTTAGAAGACAATACAGAAGTTTTCCTTTTTACAAGAAGGAATTAGACATCTCAATAAAGAAAGCAGATCTCACCTCAATGCTGTATTTTTTTTTAATTAGGAAAAAGAGGAAGAACCAGTTATAAAAATAATGGTTGATGATGCAATTATCATAAAGGAAAATCATTTCAGTCAACCTATTAAAAAAACAGATACAAGCAAAGCTCCGCTTCATTTTCCTGTTCCTCTGGTACGCTATGTTGTAAAGGAAATATCTCTTATTTGGCATCTTTATGGTGGAAGGGATTTTGGGACTGCACCACCAACCTCTCCAGCTAAAAGTTTCATGTAAGTGTTTGGTCTAATTATGTGAGTTAGAAAATTTAGAAAGACTTTATTTCTTTAGATTTGGAGCAATCTTATTGTTCAATCTCAAGTCTCCCTTTCTTGCTTCTTGGCTCCCTTCTCACAAGGAATCAATCATAGAATGGTTTGGATTGGAAGGGATCTGAAAGACCATCTAGATTCTAACTCAGTTGAGCTCCACACATCAGAGTTTATTTTTCCTGTGTCTTAACCTGGAGGAGTTGGGTTTGATTTTGCTGATTTTTGGAGCGGGGTGGAGGGATGGATTTTGTTTTAGGTAATATTGATTGTCAATTTTTCCTAAAGAGATTAGGACTTAAGGAGCATAAGTGTTAGATTTACAGGATGTCATGTGAGCTAGAGAATAAAATTGTTACAGCCAAAACTAAGGAAATGTTTTATGAATGTTAATTTGGTAGGATATGTGCACCTGGCGTTCTGCTTAGATGTGTGTTTCTTGAACAAAAATAATTACTTCATTAACTGTAACATAATTTCAATGATTCTTTGGAATACAATTAAAATAGTAAGAAGTTACATCTGGTGCATTTGGTTTTAGATTAACAGTGAGATAACTTTAATCTGCAAAAGTGTATTTTTCCTTTTAATTTTCCCAGAAGTCCCCATAGTTCTCCTTCTCATACACCAACAAGGCATGGACGGAATACAGCATGTGGAGGAAGAGGAAGAAACCCAGACTTCCTTATGGAAATACAATTAAGCAAGGTGAGTACAGAAACAGCTTTAGCCGTGACACTCTTCGTGGATATCTTTACATGTTATACTCCTTTGATAACACTTTTTTCTTAGAGTTCAGTACTATTTCTTTCAACAGTATCTACATCTGAGCAGTTTGATGGCGATGAAAGCAGAATTTGTTCAACAAAAACTGTTAGTATTAGCATAGTATTTACTTGCTGAATAAGCTTATTTCTAAAGATGGAGTATATTCATTCCAATATTCTTAAGGTTTTGTTTATTATAACCAAGTTTTACAACTGCTGTTCTGTTTCCCTCTCTTCAGTTCCATTCTGAATAGGTAACCCTGTTATGAAATTAAGTGTTCTAACAAAATAAGACATAGATATTTTGAGAATAGTCAGTGTATCAATTTGATAACTGGATATGAAATAACATCTGGTTATATCAGAGTATTGTTTCTTTGTTTCTCCTAAAGGTGCTAATATTTAGCACCCTTTAGGCATAAGTGTCATACAGTTGTTTTTAGGCTGTGCTTAGCTCTAACATAGGAACCAGATGCTTTTTTCTGGTGCTGTGAATAATATTGGCAAGGAGATAAACATATTTCATGTTAAATGGATAAATAACAGAATCTTTTTAAATGAGAAGTTTTCAAATGTTTCCATAAACATGAAAGGCACTACATAAAAATAAAGGCCTTGTTATAGTCTATGTGCATTGCTGAAACTTAAAATTCATCCCATTAACACCTCAGGCTTGCCAGAAATACATGATATTTAGGGTAGCCTTTTCTAGAAAAAACATGACATTGCAATAAACAAGAGGAAAAAGGGAAGCATTTAATACTCCACCTGGAAAACTTCATATGTAGAATGATAGCCATCTCTCAGTTTGCAGATACTTAATGAGAGTTGGTGTTAGCACTGAAGCAGTATAAAGGTTTTTTCCCCTACTTGAAGCCCTAACTTGGTACACAGCTGGGTAGTAATGGTGAAAGAAATGGAGGAGAAGAAAAGGTGTCAGGAACGGCGTTGCCTTGGGCTCAGCGCGGGGCCGGCAGGGGCCGCTGCGCGCTCGCTGTGCGCGCCCAGCAGCGTTCCACTGCGGCGGGATCTGGGGGTGGCGTGTGGTCACCACAGCTGGAAACGAGAGCTACGTCAAGGGGTGGCCGAACGAAGATAACTTACAATTTAATAAAAATGCCGAGTTAGATTTATATGGAGTAAAGTGAGTAAGAAAAAGGAAACGACCACAAGAAGCCCCTTGAGAAGTCAGTTGGGTAGGGAAAAAACAGTTTTTCTTAAGTATTAGAGGGTGAAAGATTCAAGAACTGCAGGATTGTCTGGTACAGGCTTCACCATGAAGTAAGAAAGATGTCAGGATTTGAGGAAAAAGCCAAGTCAATATTTAAAAAAGTGAAATTCATTCTTCTGTCAGTAAGGTTGCCTTATCAAAGTAAGTACTCTTTGTTTTGGCTTGAATTTACATGCTAAAATATGAAGATTTACATAACTAGAAATTGCAAAATTTCTACTGCTAGATATGTAAAAATCTGAATAGTGTTCAAAAATCTTAATAGTTTTTCTGTAAATTTAAAATAATAGACAGTTTTAAAAGTTCTTATATGTGGTATACTTCCCTGATTTTTTAATAAGTATCCTGCTGTTAACTGGTGTTTATCAGTGAAGTTCATTGTGCTGGTTTTCTTTCATTTTTCAAAGGTGAAATTCCAGCATGAGGTGTATCCTCCAGGTGGTGCAGAAGGTGAATCCTGTCTGTTGGAGCAGCCAGTGTCACGACAAGTTTTTATTGTTCAAGATCTGGAAATCAGAGATCGCCTAGCTACATCACAAATGAATAAATTTCTCTATCTCTACTGCAGTAAGGAGATGCCCAGAAAAGCACATTCAAACATGGTATAGCTCTGAAATGTTAATTTCTTACAATTACAGTAGTAATTATCATTGTAGGGTCTATGTGCACTTCTTAAGCTTGCAGAAGCATGAGCTTGTGGAACATTGAAATAATACAATTTGCTTATAGTTATTTGCTTAACTCTTTGTGGATATTAGGACAAATTCAAAAGTCTGTTTGAATGTCAGCATGTCAGGTATTAATCGGTTTGAGATTGTTGGATTAAAAAAAATGTGCAGGACTACTTCGTCAGCTTTCACAATTTCACATGCAGATTTGTATTTTTATGGTATACAGTAGTCTTACTGGTTCTATAAAGGATTTAGAATTTTTTTGTGAGGTTTCTTGTAACTTCAGTTTTTTATAATATTCAGAGGAAGTTTTTATTCAATACTGTAATTGCTAAGTGGAATCATACTAGTACAGAGATTTAACAATAAGTATTTTTCCCAGCTGATGTTCTGAGATTTAATAATTGTGAATGTTCATGCTTTTATTTATCTTGTTGGTTTTTTTCAGTTAACAGTTAAAGCTTTACATGTCCGTCCAGAGTCTGGCAGATCTCCACAGGAATGTTGTTTACGTGTTTCACTAATGCCACTTCGCCTCAATATTGACCAGGTTAGTTGTGCCAGTGAAAAAAATAAAATCCATTTTTCTTCATTGAATGATACCTGTGGTTTCTTTTAACCAGATAGTTTTAGCCATCATACATATTTTACGTTTTACATTTTCTTTGTGTGAAACTTTTTTTATTTAATCTTTGGATCTCTGTTGCTTCATTTATAGCCATACTAGAACTTGCCTTCTGTTCCAGCTATTACAAAGACAATATTTTTTAATTTAAAAGCTAAGAATATCTTTAGGCAAAACTGTTTTCTTAGTAAGTTTTCCTCCTGGAACTTCTGATAATCTCAAAGGATTTGGAATTGCAGCTTTTAAAAATAACTGCTTATTCTTGAATGATCTGGTTTTGTTTGTTCATGAAGTGACTTCATTGTTTTTAATGGAATAAGGTTAATCATTAATACTGAAGTGGTTCACAACATGTTGGTCAAGGGCACTTGACACTTGAGAAATGCTTCTGTAACCTGAAGGCTTTGTCTTGCTATCAACTGCAGTGACAGGAAGAACATAAATTCTTTTACGTTCTTTAGCAGGGCTTTGTGCAAGGTATTTTTGATATATTCAAGAAATATTGGGGTTTTAATAAACCAGTAAGAGCTATATATGTTTGTGCTGGCAAATGTGAAGTGCAGTTATTACTCTTTATTGAGGCATTTCTTCCTTAATTTGCCATCTTCAGAGAGCTACATGGGGTTTGAGTTTTTTTGGAGCATAATTAGAATTTCTATACCTTTTCTTTCTTTCAACACACATTAGAGGCCCAGTTTTCATTTCGCTCTTAGTAAAACTGAGCTCTGTCTAGTGTGCAGTAATTTCATCTGGAAAAAAATGGCCTGGAAATACTGCCATCTAGGGAGGAAATATGTTCCTTCTTGGTTATTTTTTAAAGTCTTTTATGTTTTGTACCATTAACAAAATTCCCCTTTACAACTTCTATGAAATTAACCACAGCTTTGTGGAAGCACAGAGCTGCTGCAGTCATTAAAAATACTTGTTATTACTGCTTAAGCTGTCATTCTTACCAGCTGGAAGTAAAAATGGAAAAACAAGTCCAGTTGTCATCAGTGATAGGATGAATAAGGCACCAGTGTGATGCATCTGTCTGAAAAGAAAGCTGGGGTGTCATAGCTTTATGATACTATTAAGACATTAATACCATAGATATTAATGACTTTTAATGAAGCAGTTATAAGCCCTGATTTGATTGACTTTGACAGTATTAGGGAAGAATATTAACTATATTTAAATACCTTCTACTGCAAATCAGAGAAAAGTTCATAGCCATTAAAACACCTGGGTTCTGGAACAGTCTCCAAAAGGAAAGTAGAAATTATGAAAATAGCCCTGAATTTTTTAAGACCAAGCTAGATAGATCATGAAATTCTGTTATATGGAGCAGTGTGCAATGGCTAAGAGGGTCTTCCTGATTTCTATCCTAGATTTCTATGTGATTTGTGCATATGTTAAAGGATCAAAAAGAAAAAAAAAATTGTTTCATATCTGTGTAGAAATAGATCTGGAATAGTAGATTATGTTTTTAGAGAATTAGGTATTTGTATTTATTTTAACCTGATTATATTATACTTTTTTGCCATTAGGATGCCTTGTTTTTCCTGAAGGACTTTTTCACTAGCCTTTCTACAGAAGTAGAACTCTTAGTTACTCCAGATCCTGAAGGTATATTTCTAAAAACAAATCTAACATAGAAGTGCTGTTTCTTTGTGCTTTAATTTGTACGTGTCTATAAAGTCACTTGTGAATCTTGTGTGTGTAAAAACTCATGTTGGGGTTTGAGCACTAACATTAATGACTGATTTTTTAGAACTCAAAAGCTTGGTATTTAAGATTTTCATTTTAGAAATATGAACAAAGGTCTTCAACACCTGGAATCTTAATTCTGTAAAATGTTTAACCAAAATTGGAGCATATTATGTAAGAGCTTTTGGAAAAATTGAGGACTGTGTATATGCTGTTGGGGTACTATTATTATTTTAGATAAAACTAATACATTATCCTGCTTATTTATAAAATGGAATTCTAAGACAATTTCAAGCTATTAGGCAAACAGAATACTTTATGCAAGGGGTATATAACGTCTACATATCTAATGTCTATATGCAGTCAAAGTGATACTCCTTATCAATTGCATTATCTGATGCAAAAGCATATATGTGTTTTCAGTATATACTGAAAACACATTTCTGCTATTAAGTCTATTTGGATATTTTTTAGCAGCTATACTTCACCTATTTCTGTTGAGATGTCATGCTGAAATGCTTAGGTGATGAAGCACTCTGCAGTACTGCCATTAGAACCAGATTCATTATTTGTGCTGGTGCACTAACCTCAACTTCAGCTGCATGTAATAATTTCTATCAAAAACTGAGAGAATCTAAATATTGTCCTACTAATTCCTACTAATAAGCATTAGAATTTAATAAGGACGCAGTAATTGTGTAAATAAAATCTCTGTAATCACTGTGAAAAATGAGTCACTTTACTGTGTGTAATTTCTGTTAATAGTTAAAAAGTCTCCTGGTGCTGAAGTTACTTGTAGTTTGCCCAGGCATGTCAGCAGCCTTAAGGAACCAAGTCCAGTCATTTCTTTTGCATCACACAAGCAAGCGAATGAAAATGGTGGCATTGATTCCATGGATGTGGTTAATGGAGATGATGGTCATTTCTCGCAAGAAACAACATCATACAGTGATCAGCCAGTATTTTTCAGGTAAACTTTTGTTACAAAATGTTTTAAGAAAGTGTGGTGATAAACTATTCAGACCTTCAGGCAAGGTGCATTTTTTTGTTTGTTTATTGGTTGCTTGTAGAAAGCAAATATATTTTTTCTATCACTGGAAGGTCACCAGTCACCTTGTCACTACTGTGCACAAGGAAGTAAAACTTAAATCTCTGCCCCCAGAGAACCAGTAATGAGATGTTTTACAAGTGCATAAAAAGAGCAGTTTTTGTAGTTCTCGTATCTAACTATAAATTATCTAATAAAATCAAAGACGTGTATAAAGGAAGAGGATATAAGGGAAGAGGATATAAGGATATATGGAAGAGAGGTATGAAATTAAGATATCACAAGAGAAACTCTAAAGTAGTCACTTCATTGGGAAGTGACTATCAAACTTGTAGTTTGTTATGCAGAAGTTTTTTTCATGTGCCTTCAGCTCATAAGTGCCTCTAACAACAGATGTGTGCTGTGGTAAGCAGTGCAGAGTTGTAATAGCAACTTGTAATAGCATTGCTGTGGTTCTCTTTCACCACATATATTGCCAACAGAATTTTTTATCAAGTTCCACTTGCAAGACTAAATTTTGCCCACAAAATCATCATTTTGTGAGTGTTTGCTTGTTTTTCTTTTTTTAACATACTCGCTTGCAGGATTATTAGCACATTTGCAGGACTTTTAAATTTATTACAAATGCTAGCCTGAAATAGATGTAAATAAACCAAGAAAAGCTGAATTTGCCTTCAGAATTTATTCTGAAGTACTAAGTCAGTAACAGAAGGATTTATGGTTTACAGAAAAGGGTGATAAGGATAAGGATATCCAGGAGAATGGGAAGCCATGAGTTTCATTTTGGAAGGATAATTTAATTTCCTTTTCATGTTTCTCACTATAATATTTCCTTTGTATGTCCCAGAGAATTTCGCTTTACATCAGAAGTTCCAATACGGCTTGATTACCATGGCAAGCATGTTTCAATGGATCAGGTTTGTGTACAATGCTGATGCTATAGAACAAAAATTTGATGTTTGTTTTGATTTCCCTTCCCTGCCCCCATGAATGGGAGTGTATTTTTATGCTCACGATTCATAAATGATGCGATTATGACAAATATAAAACACCCCCTTAGTTTTAGTAAAGCTTAACCTTGTTTCACTCTTAATTGGAAAACTTGTGATTAATCCAAGATAGAACTTGAATGTCACATTTATGAGCTCCATGATTGGCTTGAAATCATAGTGTATAGCTGCAGTGCCCCTCCAAGTGTGATATCACTGTCTGATTCCAGAATCATGCATTTTATTTTATTTTTTCCTCATTGATGGCAGAACAGAATATTGTTGTTTGTTCTCCGTATTTCCTTTCTTTGCAGTCTAGTAACATATGGGGCTCTGTGGCAATGACGGAATCTATTACAGATAAAAAAAATGCCCAGTGTTCTTGTTAAAATATGCATTCTTTATCACACTGAGTTTAGAAGCCTATTTGCACAAGACTTGTACTTTGTCACAGCAAATCAGTAAGAAAATATGGAAAGCAGCAACTTCTTGAATTTGCCCAGATATGAGAAATCGAAACATGAAATATGGTAGCTTTAGAATTCCTACAACACACTTAAGGCCAGAACTATGTTTGCATAATTTATTATAGCTTATTATTTCTGAAGAAGCCCTCTTGTATCCAGGTGTTTTTCTTTAAGTAGCAAGTTAGGCTAAGTTTCCTTTTTTGCAAGTTTCCATGTAACATGATTCATTGGCACTTGCATTTGTAAGTTGCATTTGGGAGGCTGGGAGAGAAGGTTTAGACAGAAGATTTGTAAGTAAGAGTTGAGATAATGAAGTAATTTCTTACAGGTTGTATGGGTTGAGTAAATGTATGTGATAGCAAAATATTTCACTTACAGGGAACATTAGCTGGGATTCTTATTGGGCTTGCTCAGTTGAACTGCTCAGAGTTAAAGCTGAAGAGGCTTTGTTATAGACACGGGTAAGTTTCTCAAAACGTAGATTAACACTGCTATTGCAAATTTGCAAATGCAAAGCAAATTTTATCTTAATATGTTCTTCTAAAATCCAAATGCTTTTTGACTTTACAAATATTTCTTGATTATAGTTTTTTTTCAAATATATAATTCAAGAACTTCTAACTCTGAGCAGAATTTAATATATCTGCTATATTTGATGATAAGCTCTGGATTTTAGTTTCATGTTTACTTCCTATGGAACTGGATGTGATTATACATATAGTTTTGTGTGTATATGTATACATATATGATCATTGGATGTGATTATATATAGTTTTGAGTTTGTTTTATGAAGCATATACAATTGAAATACTTGGCTTATCCAACAGCAACAAAAGACATTTGAAGAAGTTTCCTTTTGCTTAAATGCCATTTTTATGTCCTTTTGCTTAAATGACATTTTTACATTTATCTTATTAGGAATTGTTTATTTAAAAAAAATTAATAATAGTATTTACTTTAGATTATTAGGTGTGGATAAATTGTTCTCCTATGCCATCAGTGAATGGCTTAATGATATAAAGAAAAACCAGCTACCAGGAATTTTGGGAGGAGTAGGGCCTATGCATTCCCTTGTGCAGTTAGGTAAGTTAATTCTTACTTCTGTTCAGTTACATATGAATGTGTTTGTTTCTTTAAAAACTAAACAACACCTCTCCCCTCTTAAAAAAACCAACACAAATCATACTGCCTCCTGTTTTCACTTCCTTTCAAGGTATTCTGCATATCTAAAAGAATTGTCTGACTTTGTTGTTGTGTCTTCATTTTCAGTGCAAGGTCTGAAAGACCTGGTGTGGTTGCCAATAGAGCAGTACCGCAAGGACGGACGTATTGTCAGAGGCTTTCAAAGAGGAGCAGCTTCTTTTGGTACTTCCACTGCGATGGCAGCACTGGAGCTAACAAACAGAATGGTTCAGACTATACAGGTAGAGTGTATTACTCCTGAGGTTAGATGTAAAATAAGAGGTGGGGCTAGAAAGTGCTCTGTATTAAGCGAATATCTTAATGCTATGTTTTAAGGTAGGGAGCATCTATTAAAAAAGAAAAGGCAGCTGTATAAATAGGAGAGCAGAGACTGCGCAAAGTTAGCAGTAGTCTGTGAGGTGAGAACTATGGCATCAAATGCAGTGATTAGAAAACTGTTAAAAATACTGCTGAATGCCCAAGCTGCTACTTGTTTCTTAATGTCTTTAATGCATTACAATGTACAGTTTAATATGAAAATGTTCAGCTTCACTAAAAAAATCACTGATGCTGAGAAAGAGGAGTTCTTCATTGCACATGTGTTAAATTTAATAAATTTATGTTTCTTAATATAAAAAATACAAAAATACAACGAAAATACACTTTTAGTACATAATCTTGCAAAAATAATATATGTATATGCCTTAGCTTGAAGATATATAGTCAGAAAACAAGTGCTATTAATCACAAGTGGGATTATATGTGTGCTTGTGTGTTTGTAAGAAATTCCACTGATCAAATGTTCAGTTTCTATCTTGAGCATTTTATGCAGTTTAGAGGATGCCTTTGAAGAGACAACAAGCAGGAGGGGAGAAAACTCCACCCGAACATTAATTCTTTCATTATGGAATTAATGTATAGTTAGAGCTGCACATTCCGGAAGTTCTTGCACAAAACTGTAATCTGATACAAATGAATATTATTTGTGTAATAAGAATTCTTTTATTTCAGTGACATCACGCTATTAGTAGTTAAAATTTGTGATCAGGTGCTATAGCACTTATGTGTTTTGCATTTGCCCCTGATGTGCAGGCAGCTGCAGAAACTGCTTATGACATGGTATCACCAGGGCCTACCTTCATTGAAGCAAAAAAGATCAAACGGTTCCCCCGCCATCGCCTGGCTCCTCAGCCGGTCGACCTGCGGGAGGGTGTAGCCAAGGCCTACAGTGTTGTGAAAGAGGTGAGTGCAGAGGCAATTCTTGGGAACCAAAGAAGGAGGAGATTTCAGCTTAGAACAAAACTGTCTTCATCAGTCATCATAAACCAACAGAAATCTGAATGGAAATAGGAAAAAACCTAAGATGTCATGCAGATGAGTATGAATAGGATTTGAGTGCTCTGCGGTTGGAATGATGTACAATTATTCTGAGCCATGTAAACTTGATTTCCTGTGCTGTGGCATCCAACCTTCCCTTCCCTTTCTGCTCAACCACCTTTGCAGTTACTGTAAATTCTGAGGGAGGTGGAGTGTAAGCATAATGCAGGATTTTAAAAGTGAAACCTTTCTCTACCATGAACGTGTATTATAAATTAGAATGCTGACCTGATTTTATTATATTTCGTATTATACTTTGCTAGTTGCACCTTATGTAGTGTCTATGAAGTAAGGTGTCAGCTGAGTTTCCAGAAAATTTTGTCATTTTTCAGTAGTTCACAGTACCCCAAAGATGCACAAATGTGTCACCATATGAAATTAAATATTTACATCTCTAAGTCCGTAGGAGTGTTATTTTAAGCCTCATTAGAAGAACTAAATCATATTTATATCAGTATTGCTTTACTACAGTTATCATACAAATCACCAAGAAGAAAAATGTGGAGCAGTTTAAAATTTCCCTTAAAACTAGGAGAAGTTGCTTTTTCTTTTTTAGTGTAATTGATTTCCTTTATTTTCTTAAAGGGGATTACGGACACAGCCCAAACCATCTATGAGACTGCTGCTCGTGAGCATGAGAACAGAGGAGTCACTGGAGCGGTGGGAGGAGTCCTCCGCCAAATCCCACCAACTGTGGTGAAACCTTTCATTGTTGCAACAGAGGCAACCTCAAATGTTCTGGGTGGAATGAGAAACCAGATCAGGCCAGATGTGCGTCAAGAAGAATCTCAGAAGTGGCGCCTTGGGGAGGACTGAGATTGTAAATCTGGCTCAGCAGGCAGGTAGCAAGGCTGGAAATGCAGAAGAATGTCCTGTTGGCAGCTTTAGATGGAGCTCACTTTGTTTTGTCATGTTCCTCTCAGGAGCAAATGAGGTGTTCCAGCTGTTCCTAGCAAAACATCCAACCAAAAATATTTATGAAGTGAAAAGCAAATTGGTACGTGTTTATAATGCGTGTTACCAATACATCTGGTAGATAGTGCCAAACATAGTGAAGCATGCGCTGCCAACTCAGAGACATGCTTGCTCTGTTCCATTCACCATATTTTTCTTGGTAGATCTGACATCTGAAGCAGTAGCCTGTATGGTGAAGCTAAGTGGATTTTAAAGAGGTTTTCTGAGCATAGGTCAAAGAACTGCCTTCTATAAGGGCTCTGCAGATACTCTTCACTGACTAAAGGATAAAAGCTTTCATTATGGACATGAGACATGAGGCTGTTTAATATGGAAGCAAATAAGATGATACTGTTTAATGGTCATAAACATCGCTTTTAACGTGGCACTTAACAGCAAGGACAAGCTTGATTACCATTCAGAGTTTAGATTCAGTGTCAATACATCTATGAACAGAATTTGTTCCTAAATACTAAATACCTACTTTTGTGGGTTTTTGAAGAATCTGAATGTTGCAGAAATGTTCTGTTGTGTTGCACTTTAAAGGATATGGCCTGTATATTGTGCTTTTTTTATAGTGTGAATAAAATGTAATGTGCATTATCCTTTATGTGGTTTAGAAGCTTATACAAATTATTGAAAAGAGCATCATTTGATGATGATCCTACAGAAAAGTGTCTTAAATTTATTTAAACTTATTATATGTAAAAACTTTTTTTGTCTACTGTTACACTAATTACAATGCTAAAAATACCTACTCTTCAGGAAAACGGTTAATTCTAATTGTCACCAACAGTTTTTTGTAAGAATGAAAAATCATAAGTAAAAACAAATTATAATGTCATAGTTAGAAGGCTATACAGACTTTATTTTAGTAATCTGCTTTTATTTAAAGTTCGTATTGTTGTAAAGTTGCTGCTCTCACAAGATATTCTTAATTTAGATTGTGTGTCATCGGTTATTTGATAGTGAATATTTGGAGTCCTTTAATTGAAACTGGGAATGGGTGAGAGGTTTTTAAAAAAGGACAGCAAAACTTCAAAAATAAGTTGGTACTGACATTTACCATTTAGTAGGTGACATGCATCTCTACAGAGCTTTACTAAGCACCTGACATTGCACCATTTTGGGGCAGTTGAAAGTCTTGGCGATAGATGTGCAATAATGAACTTTTTGTTGTCTTGTATTAGCAAAAACTGGAGAATAAAAAGATTCTTTTGAATACAAAAGTACTTATTTTGAATTTCAGTAGATTAAATGACTAGCCAGTATGTAAGTTTGTCATAGTTCTGTGCTAGTCAAAAGTGGAAATCCTGCCCATATGCCATGTGGAAAATCCCCACTGAAAGGGATGCTATTGACCAGACTTTAGTCTCAAAGGGTGATGAGGAAGTATTTTCACTCCTTTTTCAATTAACCTGCCTCTAGCAGAAAGTTTGCTGATGGGCCTTAAGGGACAAGCAGGAGTATATGAAGGAAAAAAAAAAAAATTGCTGCTTGTTCACACTGATACTATACTAGGTATTCCTGAACACCAAAGAATCTGGCTGGACAGTAAATGTTTTGAAAATGTCCCCTCTGTTGGAAAGACTTCTGCAGTCTGCTTTATTTTTCATAAAACAAAGCTCCAGAAATTCCTGCATAGGGTGACAGGTGAATTTATGAAGTTGCGTTTCAATTCACTGGAATCGTTGAAGTTGTGGTACACTGTGAAGACCTGGTTATTTCAAGTAAATGACTTGCTGCAAGCAGGAGGAGATGCTTTTGAGAGGAAAAATATCTGCAGATTTAATAACCTAAAATATTTTCTGATGTAAAAATACTTGCTGTGCATACTTCAGTAATTAGAGAGCTCTGCTTTAGTGAGAGCTCAAAGCCATGAGCATTTTGCACAGGAATGAGTTTCCATGTTTGCAATGTGGCACCTCCTGAATGCCTTCTCAAGAAGTGGTGGTGAATCAATGCAAGTAAGTAGCAATGCACCTTTTTCATTGGGAATTAGTATATTAGTAATGAACTAGTACTAGTAAATAGCTAATCAACTTCATCCACTTAATTAAAATACACTGCAGTAGCATAAATCCGCATATTTTCTGCCTTTCAGACACTGTTGAAAAGAAGCAGCATTTCAGTGTTCATTTCTTTTTCAATTCTGTCAAGATCTCATTGTATTGCAAGGTAATTAGAATATATTTTTATATGAGGGCATGATGTCAAGGTAAAAAATTTTTATAGCGTGTCTCTCATTGTTAACAATACAGATTGTACAAATTTATTAAACGTCACTTTTCACTATGTAAACCCTCTCATTTCCTGCTTGCACTTTATTGAAGCTTTTCAGTGAAACTGATTCTAATTATTTTTTCAACATTTTATTTTGGAAATGTTTTTCTAATTTTTGGGTATATGTTCTGCATTGTTGCAGTGTTTGAAATTTATAAAACCCTAAATCACAAAACTTATCAAACTAGTCTTTACATTAAGATTAGTTTGCAGAATGTGTCTTGTAGGGCTTGACTTGTGTTTTAAATCAAAAAGTATCATGTATGAGAAGGGATTCATCAGATGCTCTGCTCAATACTGCAAGAGTTTTCAAGCACTTAAAAAATAAACAAAATGAGATTAGACTTTGGACATATTTCCTGGAAACGGGAGCCTATGGATCACATTACTGTATTTTCCATTAGCACAAGGAGATTGTAAAGAATATTCTTGTACTTGAATTTTCCACTGAAATCAGTTGCTATAGATATGGGCATTTTTCATATTTGTAGAGGCTTTAAACTGGCATAGACAATGTTCTAATTCTCTCCAAACACTCTAACACTACTACTGCTATTCCTGTTACTTGCTCAGCATCTTCCTAATAGAACTGTCATCCTGGGTTTTATTAAATATCCAGGTGTTTCAAATAATACATTGATAAGTGGCCTGGAAGTACCTGAAAAACAGACAGCCATCTTTTGTAAAACAAACCATTCTTGCTAAGAATCTTAGGAGTGACTGAGAGCAGCAAATCATCACATCGATGCAAAGGCAGCTTCCATGTTCTTTCCACTATCTCTTCTAAATCCCGCAGGTTTTTAGCAGTTCAGTGTGCCCTATGTGTACTTGCCTAATGAACAGCATTGTCAGTGACTCCCTGGATAATCCCTGTGAGTTCATCTGTGCTTAAGGCACGTGTCTGCTTCTGTTTGCTCACTAAGTGGTTGATTGTGAACATCCATTGCTTGCTTTCATTAACTGTTCCTTAATTGAGTTGCCAAGAAAGGTTTCTTAATAAACCAAAAAGCTATTCAGTGGTTATGAACAAGGCACTCTTACCAAACATTAAAACCTGCACCTGCAAATGTGATACTGATTTTCCTTTGAACACTGAAATGTATGCATTTTGTAAAACAATGAAATCCAAGAATTTGTTACATCCGAATCTTTTAAGTACCCTAAATGCCCCTGCAGGGTAAGTCAAAATGTGTGGGTATGTATGTCAGTTTGGATCTTAGCATGCACAGTTCTTCAGTCTCCAGGCCTCATGATTTGAGCTTCTGACAACTGTTTTAAGTTGCTCTACATGCTGAATCTTGTTTACAATTAAATATTAGATACTTACAAGTCAAATACATAAATACAAATCATGCATTTGTACTGGATTTCTTAACTGTAAGGGAGCTCAGACAGAAACACAGCAATTTGTGTATATGTTTGTGTATATTTTTTACATTTTTGCACTTATGGTAGTTTTGTGGTATTGTTTGTATATAGTTTGCTAGTGTAAAGAATATAATCTCATGAAATAGAAACCACTGTTGAAGGGAATTGACTATTTCAACTTGAGTTATTTTGCTTAAAGTTCTTGTCCCCTCAGTATGTCCTTGAGAATTATTTTTAACCATAATTTGTATGGCACCAAAAGTATATATTTTGGCCTATTAAAATGCTGAAAGGCCTGAGTGCAAATAGGTTGTCTGTTAAATACATTTAATGGAAAATCCCCCCCCCCAAATTTGTAACAATGCAAAAATAAATATCTTAATTTGTTCCTTGAGTTGGTTTTCTCTACCTTTGAATATAACCGACACAGAAAACAGTCTCTCAAAGTACCAGAATTAACTGTTAAAGCTAAGAATTGTACCTAAAAAACCAAAAGTTCCACTGACTCAAAAAGAGAAAGTTTTAAAATTACACAGAGGATAAAAGGTGGGAAATTAATTAAGCTGACTCAATATAACCTGAAACCACTTCTGTTGTACATCAACAAAGATCTCTTTACCTGAATGATCAGATTTTGTCTCCCATAAACCTGTTGCTGCATTTAATTATTAAGAATGTATTTTTTATCTTTGCTTTTAGTGGAGGCTTGTCACACCCCAAGAGAGGCTTTTAAAGCATCATCAGCTTCCAAACCTTGTGAAGAATGCAAAATAATTAAATCGCTTTAGGATTCTTCTCTCATGCCCACTTCATGGGTGTTTAGTTACAAGCATCTGAAAAGAAATCTTAGAGTTCTGAGTACCAGGCAATATTGAATTCTGGTGCTAGTGCCAGATCCCTGAATAATGTGAGAGGTGGAAACAATTTTCTGCTGTGTTTTGTAATGATGCTATAATCGGGGGTGAGGGGTGGTCGCTGTATAAGGCTGGGTCACTTTTCTGGCAAAGAGTGACCCTCCATTTAAGAGGGGAGCTGACTCCCATCCTGTGTAGCTTCTCTTCCCCCAACCCTTTTTGTTCAACAAGACCTCATGGTGGATTAAAGGAAAGTATCTGGGTTCTTCATCTCTTTGCAATACTAGGGTATACCAGGGATAATCCTGATGTCTGCAGGTTAGCCCCTAGATGAGCAGAAGACACTTAGGACACTCCAACTACCTGAGAATTTATGGAAAGCCACAGGGAAGTCATACTAACCCAGAGCAACATGAGCTGGTATCCTTGATCTCTATTCCTAGTTGAGGATGAACCAGGCTCAAGTGTTGTTTTATTCTCCCATTAACGAATTTTGTTAGCAACATTTGAAACGTTGTATTAAATAGTGAGGTATTTTCTGCCAATTTGTATTTCTGGGAAATAGTATCTTAAACCATCTCTATTAACAGAGATTATAAAAGTAATAAAACTGTCTTTTTGTAACAGGTAATTGAGGTTTCAGAGCTATTTCATCCTGAAATAGAGTGATTAGATGAAAGTAGAACTTAGTGAAGGGTATCAGTGAATATTCATAGCCCTACAGGCAAGTAAACAGTTCAAGCTTCTTAGGTGTTTGCTGTGAGGATTTGAGAAATATCTGTAGTATAGTTCTGTTTTCAGGCTTTTATTTGTGTTTCTAATTACTTGCTCATTTGTTGATTTTTTTCTTTCTTAAGAGCACGAGTGTTAAATTTGGCTCTTGCAGGTTGAAGATTGAGGAGGGAAACCTCCAAGGAGGAAAAGAGATGTGAAACCATTAGAGCAGGAGGAAGGTTACCTCAGTTTTGGAGATATGGCACAGAATTCAGTAAGATGGAGCTTGGTTCACTGTAGCTCATGAGCACAAAAATGAAATAAGTAGGAGCTTTTTCCATTGAAACCTTTAACTTGTACCTTTAGACTTCAACACTTGGTTATTGTTTGGTTTTGAAGATTTGTTGGTGGCCCCAACAACTCCATGAATCTCCCAGGATGACTTTCTTTTTTTTCCTTCTTCTCCCTGATGAGTTTGGAAATGCTTCCTACTGTGTGTACAACAGTCTCAGGGAGACTTCAGATTGTGAGTTTGAGGATGTTTGCCAGTTCTGCACTGGCAGTCTTTGGCCAAATGGCAGGTGCAGGCACGGTGAGCTGAACCCCAGGAGGTGAAATGGCCCAGGGTATGCTCTGAGAGTGCTGATAAGGCCACAGCATGGGTTTATCTTTGCTGAGTATTGTACAGATCTGGATTCACTGCAGCTGAAGGAAAGATAGCACAGAGACCTGCAGTGATCAACAGAGACATCTGCAGAATACTTGGTACTGTGGATAGAAAAGTGATAGAAAAGCAGAGTATGCCATGAGAGGATGGCAAAAGTCGTGCTCAGTTTTATAAGCAGATTATTTATATCAATAGAAGTTTTAAAGTTACAATTTCCAGTATCATTTATCTCTTTAGTGATATTTAACAGATCTGAAACATCTCCTATTTTATTCAATAAAATAAAACGCTGCACCTTCTTTATGGCTTGTCTCTGTGTACTTAGTGCTAGAACTGTCTTTTAGGGCCCTAAAAGTATTTCTTTTATTTTAAAATATGTCTTTATTTTAGACATGAGGCATTGTTGCTTCAGTTCCAATTTCTCCTGACCTTTCAATTACTTTGTTGTAATAATATTTGCTCCTTTTCTTCTTTTCTTTGTCCTGTCTCTGAGTGCTTACTGTCCTCAGAACATCTGACAGGCCAAATGCAACAAATGTAAATGAGGGGGAGCAATTATATAAATTCTGTTAGAGAGTTCTCTTCTCTTTTACTTGATAACTGAATTCTCTTTACACCAGCCAAAAGTACTGTCCCAGGTCATGTCTTTTTGGTTTTGCTACTGTTCTTTCCTAAGAATTGTAACTTCTTGCCAAAAAGTTACAATTCTTAGGAAAGAATTTATTATTTTCCCAACCAGAGGTGATGCCCCTCCAGGTAAACTTGTCAATACAATGGAGTTTGACAATTCATTCAAAAAGAAAAATTACCTCTGAGTTTAAAAAGATCCATTGACGTGGGATTGTAAACTGGGCTCTGTCTCTTCACAATATCTCACAGGCACTGCAGCAATGACAGGAGGCAATTACAAGGGAGCATGTCCCACTACATTAACCATTAATGCTTCTACATCGTTGCCCTGAGCCTCTCGTATAATTTAATGTGAAGATCCACACTGACGTTAAGAGAGAAGGTTTTCAGATGCAATTTTCATCATAACCATCTTGCCTTGTTGTCCTCGACCTGAATTTTTACTGATGCTGCTTCCTATTAAGCGTGAAGCCCCAAGAATAGTTTTAACAGATATTTGTGAAGATGCAGAAAAGCAAGGAAGGTTGATGAATAAAGTTGAGCAATGTTGTTATTTCTGCCACCCCTGAGATTTGCTGGTAAGTGCTCTTGTCTTTGAATTTCTTGATCAATCCAGCTACTGCAGGAACATCCACTTGAATTTTAGCTTGCCATGCAGACAGGATAAAGAGACAATAGATTTTTCAGAGTAACATTGAATATCTGAGAAATGTTTGGGGTTTGTTTTTTTTTTTTTCTCACTACGCATTTTAGGGGTAGCTATTCAAACACGTTCGCTGGAGTCCTCTTTGTGCTGAGTAACAGCTCTTGATACTTGTTGCTTTTGCAAAACTCATCTCTGCAGCAAAGTTAATGTAGAGAGAGAGTGAGGTGAGTTCAGCTGCCTGAACAGAGCCTGCTAGCTGAGGAGGAAGCTGGGTGTAAGCATCCAGCCATCCTGAGGAACCACAGAGGTGTTTGTTTCTAAAGCACAATCTGTGTCTGTTCCTGTTTGTAGGAAAACAGAGCTTTTCTGAGCTTCCCCTGTATTTTAGGGAACCTACCCTGAGTGCTCTGCAGTGCACCTGGGGCAGGGCCATCAGGTGCAGGGCATGGCAGGCACTCAGCTTTCTCCTTCCTCTCTGTAACATGCTGATATCACCCCCTTTTCCCAAGGAGTTTCTGTTTCAGCCAATCTATGGTGTGTGCCAGAGAAAATCTTAACTGCCAGAGAATGCTAAGCAAAGCCAGCTTCTCAGTACATCTTGTTTTTACCACAAAATTCAAATTGGTTTTGTCCTGTTCTCGTTTTAAAAAATACATAAATCTGTCTTGATCTTGCATTGCACAATTAAATAAATGTGATGCTGGGACTCTGATTTTACACCAGTGTCCATGGAGGCAGGTGTCAGGCTGCTCCTAACTATTCCTGTAGTCTCAGCTGCTGAAAAATATTTTAGAAACCCATAGCAAAACTGAAAAACAAAAACTCTGTCCCTACCTATTTTTAGCAAGGCTTAAGTGAGAACTTGAGGAGAACTGAAAGAGAAGACTCCTTCAAATTCTTTACTGCTTGAAAATTGAAGGACCTGCTTAGAGTAAGGAAAAGAACTGGGAGCTTTCTGACAGAGTTTGGTTAGTCTCCAGGGTAACTTCCACATGACTGAGTCTGCTGTGCTGAAAGCTGTTTCCTTCTTCACATCACTTTTTTGTTTAAGACCAAGTCCACTGTGTTGTGTTCCAAGCAGCAAGAACTTACATTACTCCAACATGTAAAAATCCTGAATTTGTTTACAGAGTGTTTCCATAAATAGCAGCTGTCTCTATGGTGAAAAAAAGAAAAAAAAAAGAAAAAAAAGAAAAAAAAAAAAGGAATCGTATTTTTAGAATAGTTCTTGTTTAACAAAAATCAGCAAAAATGTTGTCTTTTATAAATCAAACTTCATCCCATATATCTATTGTGAGACAGAAGCTACTTGTGTAGAGGACAACTCATGAGTTCTAGTCACTCAGGACACAGTCCTGAGTGGATAATTACCACTGAGATCTATGGTTGATGCTAAGTTCAATTTTAGGTGTATTATATGTACGTCTAGCTGGGAAAAATTTACATCCATATTGGATTATAATTGTAATTATGATAATAATATTCCAGGAAGTCAAGATATGTATGAAAGAGAATTAGACATTGCAGCTTACGCAATGACAAAGAAAATGTCTTATAATGCTTATCAGTAATTTCCCCAAATTTTATTATTTTCAAAGGGGAAGTTTTTAGTTGTTCATAATGAAATGATGAGATTATGACTTCAGAAAAAACTGATCATAGTGACAGAAAACACAAACAAGGAAGTGGCTGCTACAGGAGAAAATTGTGTCTTAGTCATAGTCATTCACAGAGACCAGGGAAAGTCACAGCAAATTAAGTAGTGCTGTCTCCCAAGCCATTCCCAACTAAGTGATGTATCTTAATATAACCAAAGCTGCATTAATTACTGACAATAAATTAGCTTCTCTTTCAACAGAGGAAATGACTAAAGGCTTATTTAGAAAATATGTATATATCTACATGGCCTCTCAAGGAACAGTGATAATTGCTTTATATTGCAATGTTAAAAATAGTTAAATGCATTGTTTAGAATTAAGAGCCTCTGAAAACTGCACTAAGACTATTTGAGAACTGAAAATTGTATTACAGTCAAATAACTTGAATCATGATGGTGCAGTGTGACATTAACTTTGGGAGATGTTGCTCTCTCCAATAATGGAGCACATATCATGATGCAGTTTAGTGGCCTGACTCACACTCATATGGTGTGGTGCTGCTAAAAAGCTTGTGTGTCATTTGGACAGTTCAGGACATGTTTTCCCTTGGTAAATATATTTTTCACCAGAGGACACTCAGTCAAAGGGCAAAGATGGTGAGCAGGAGAAATAAGATGAAATATGGGGAAAATATTTCTCCTGCTTACCAGCTTTTGGTCTAGTCAAAAAACCACCTTGTTCTGTGGCCTTGATGTCAGAGTTGAGTTCTGCACTGAAGTTCCTACCCTGAAAAGACAATATTTCAGAAAGTTTGTGCTTTCTCTGGATACTTTTCAGTTCTTAATTTAAAAAGATGCTGCAGTTCACTTTTACCTAGCAAATGAGGAAATGGGGGTCGTTTTACAAATGTGAGGTTTTTGTTGAGATGCTATTCTGCTAGAAATAAATGTTATTGTCCACATCTATAACTGGCACAAACATATTAATAATGATGCATAGAAATACTTTTGAATTGATGATAAACCAGTTGTTTCCAGAAAAATATAATCTCTAAGAAAGAGGCAGGATCCATGATTTTACCTGAGAAGAAGAACAAGTTATATCTATGTAATTCCTGTGACATTGTACTGTATTTTTTTTTTTTTTAATGCATTACATTTAGGTCACAGAGTGGCTTTCTGTCCTTCACCCTTCTTTCCAGTAGCTACCTCATCCATGTCCTGCTTTGCTTCCTAAGCTGTGCCTGGATACCTGGTTTTGTTCTTACAAGGTGCATTAGAACTGGAACTGGATAATTAATGGGTTTTATCTGGACCACTTTCCTGATTCAGTTCATCACACATCTACACATCCCTCTGTCCTGCCTCAGCTAAAGGAGAAAGAACAAATGAGTGAAGAAAAATTTCATCTGGGTTAGGATAAACCAACAGAGTCCTTAAAAAAATATATGGGAAACTGTGGCCTCAGCAAAGATCAGTTATCTTTGTCTTAATTTTCTCTCTGGGAAAAATTAAAGAGTATTTACCAACTTGTAAGCAGACTGCCTATGAGCACTTGGATCTGTTGTTGTTATCTGTCATAGCAGGATATTACTTCTTATTGCTTTTGGTAATACAGTCTGACACTTGTTTATCAAACTCATTCTGTCTGTTAACCAAAGCACAATTAAAAAATCACTTTCCTCCTTTTCTTCTCTTTTTATGAAATGTAAGAGCTCTCATTATCTTGCTGTTCTCTGATTGTGAGCTTTACGAGTCAACACTGATATGCATGTGTTTATTTGTTCTAAAATATGTGAATTGGCCTTGACAAAAATCTTGCACAATAAGACCTCTTTTCTTAGTATTTCTTTTGCTACATTAATTTACTAGAAAAAGCCTTAATATTTAGCATCTTTCAACAATGCTTTTTATTCTGCCTGCATCTCCATTTGTGCTGGGATAAATGATACTCTGCTATCTCGGTGAGATTACATCAATGCAGTTTTTATGCCAATTGTGATAGTAGTCTAATTGGTCTAAATGTCAGATTCTGCCAGTAGCTCAGAGGGTAGTGTGGAGACTGGTAAAAACTCAATAATATTAAAATATATAACTTGCTTTGTCTACACCACAGGTAACTTAAAAAGTGCATCTTATGTGCTATTATTGTTTCTACATGACTAAACCACCAAACATTTAAATGTCCACAAAGCCTGACTGTGACTAATCTTGTCTAATGTTTAGATTTAGCAGAACAGATAAACAGGAGTCGGTCGAAGTTAGCAATACGTGTAAGTGGTTTTGTAATAAAGGAAAATGTCCTTAAGTGTTTGCTTGAAAACAGATTTCGATTTCTATACAAATAACTGAAATTCACAGCACTGTGTGGAGTGTGACACATTGAAGATCATGAACACTTTAAAGCAATGGATTCATCTTCTCAGATACCTGATTTTAGGAAGTGGCACTTCTGGCTCTTCACCAACATTCAGCCTAACAGATGATTTTCTAGGGTGTGTTTTTAAATCCCTCCAGGTTTTCACTGACAGCATGGTAAAGTGTTAGAGAACAACTTAGTTGCAGTGACTGTAGCTGGAATTAAACACCTTGAATTCCAGTTCTTCTGGAGAAGCAGTAATTCATTTCTACCAGGAGGGGCTGCTCAGCAACTGTTCCTTGATTGCAAAACAAGTCCAAGAATAAAAGCCTAGCTGGGCTCCAGATCTGTGTATGTCAGATGTTCACACATGATATTCACAGATGTGCCTCCCAAATTTCAGGCACCTCATAGGAAAGGTTCCTATCTGTGTGTGTGCATGTGCATTATCTCATCAAGCCTCATATGATGCTCTGAAACTTCAGTCATAGGGTAGAGTCTTTCACTCAACAATAGCAATGACTCTGATTTGGGTCTTCATCCTTCTGTGCCTCACCTTTCATTAATTTAAATAATAATAAAGCTCAATAATTTAACTTCTGTAGTATTGTTATTATAATAAATAAAATAGTATTTTTTAAATCCCCTTTTCATACCATTATGGCTTTTCTTATTATACTAACTGAGTAATTTGCAGTTTTGGCAGAGAAGAGGAAGTGAGAATTCAAAGCACTGCAATACTTCCAAAGAAATTCCATGCTGTTTTGGTTCACATTGCAAACCCCATGTACCAGAGTTAATCTTACTCTTGAAACACTGAAGGAAAAGCTGCCATAGACATCCATAACAGTGGTCTTTGAAATGTTGTCAGACTTCTTGGCTTTCTTAGATTTGTTCACAAAGTCTGCTCCAATATTTTTGGTCGTGCTCCAAAGCAACCTGAGCCTCCTCATCTGCCAGCCTGGACCAGCCAAGCTCCCTGCATGGCCACTTGCCCTTCAAAGCTGTTGATCATGACTGCAGCCAGCTCCTGGCAAGACAGGGACATTTCCTCAGCATCCAGGAGCAGATGTCCTCCCATATGGGTGGAGTTCTGCATCATCTCTGTCCGAGAACTTCTTTGGTAAAGGATTTCTAGCTGTACTCTTCAAAACAGAATACATTTGTTATCTTGCACTATTGTCTTGGTGTATGGCCCGGGGCAGCCACAGTGACTCCCTGTGATGTGTCTGCTCAGCTGGTATAAGGCAGCCACCTTCTGGAGGTGAGTGGAGACTGGGAAAGCTGTGCCTGCAGGCCATGGTCTGGTCTCTAATCAAGGATGGGGCAAATGGAAGAGAGAGATGGTGAGTTGGGAGGGCCAGGCAGGAAGGGATGTAGGTCAGTGGTGATTTTGGCACCTGTTGAACACAGCCTGTGTCACCTGGTGACCTGTGTCCTCCCTTGTGGCACAGAGGGGGGCAGTTGCTCTCTCCACTTTGTCCTACCCTGCTGCAGCTGTCAAATTCCTTCCTGCTTGATAGAGTCAGAGGTGCTAGAGCATTAGAAAAAAGGGTACTTGTAACACCCCGAAGCTCTTTGTATGTGCAGGTTTAGTGGTTGCTATTTGTCCACACACAGCAGGAAGGAATTTGACTTGCCAAGGTGTTAAACTTATGAACATGCTCTTGAGAGGAGATGATTTTGATTTACACTGCCAAAGCATATAAGGTAGGGGAGTCTTGTGTGTCCACACATCATGAGTTATAAAGAGGCAGTTCTGTTCATTCATTCATTGTCTTTAATTAATGCAAACTAGAACACAGTAGTGAAAAAAATTCTCTTTGTGTCACCAGGGATCTGGGCCTGACTGGCTTCAAAACTTCAGAGCAAAAAGTGTGCATTATACTCTGGCACAAAAAAAGATGGAGCTTTCATTCTTTTTTCTTCCCTTTTTTAGCTACAGCCCCTCTTATGTTTGAGTTTTGTTGATCTGGGGTTTTTGGGTTTCAGGGAGCTTTTCTTTCCAGGACACTTTGCTTTTCATCTGTAAGACTTCAGTTTACTGCCCTCCATGATCACTCCCACTTGAGTCAAGAATAAGCACAAGATATAGAAGTCCAAGTGTCAATTTTTTATTCTCAGATGTTTCTCACAGAAAATCAATGCTTTGGTTATGAGCTCATACTTTGTGTGTTAAAGATGACTATCTTCATCTTTCTAAGATCTCTTTTATTACCCTTCAGCTGCAGAAGTGAGGTGAAGGTTGTGTGTACATGACAGCTTTCTTTTCCAACTCCAAGTGGTGCCTTAAACACCAAGACATCTGGAAAAGCTTCCAGCTTTCTTTAAATGGGTGTCAGTTACCATCCATCCAAGAGACTAGATCAGTGCTCAGTTCAGGGTTTACAGTCCATACAATGTTGTGTGGATGTGAAAATCAGGCTGGATGCTGGTCCAGAAACATCTCCTGAGCACACTGATTCACAAGAAAACCAGTCAAATAGCTACCATCATCCTCCACCTCAGAGATGTGCTCTCCATGCTGTTCCACACCATGCAAACTCATATTTAGTGCCCATTTGCAGTTCTGAGTTTTGCACTGATTATTTTAGAATCCTTTGCATGTATTTGTATATCCATTTACATGAGGAAGCAAGAGTGAAAATGGAAAGGAAACAAAGTCATTAGTGTTCTGATAATGTTCCATGGTGTTTGATTCTCATCAGACATGCTTTGCAATGGTTCTGGGGCAGTTCAGACAGGACAGAATAGTCTCTACTTCTGTTCTTCCATAGGAGATACGGCAGCTAAGGGCTTGGGAAGCAGGTCAGTGAGCTCTGCATGGTGTTAGAAACCATCAGTGTCCAGCTGTGTGTTCAGGGAAGCAAGAACTGCTTCCCTGAGTGCTTCTTTTTGAATAGAGAGTGCATGGCAAGGCAATAAATGTGTTTTTAAATACTGCATTGGAATGTTTGAGAGTAACCAAACAACACAGGTAATATTCATTAAAAATGTAGTACACAAAAGGACAAGGCAGCAAGAGTTCTTCCACTAATATCTAAGATACATGATTGATTCTCTGTGTCCTCACAGAGGTGTAAACCAGACTGGCCTTATTGCAGACAAAGGATCTGTGCTGTTGGAGAGTTCCTTCTGTAGCCTTCAAGTTTTCCATGCTCACACGTGGCACTGCCTTTAGTTAGAGATGAGTCTGTAAGGGATCATCCCTTGGAGAAGGCAGCTAAGGGGCAGCAGTACTTTGGAAGCAGTGTTTTTGCAACTTGACTATTGCCTGGGGAACCTGTGTTTCTGCCAAAAGAACTTTAAAAATGCCACGGCATTCTGCCCCAGGGTCTTTAGAGCTGAGCAAGGGTACAAACCCCATTCCAGTAAAGTGACTTAAGCAAGCTGCTTGCCATCACATTAGGTCTGTTCCAGTATTCTTAAATTGGCTGTGAATTATTTACAGCTGAGAGGAAAAAGGCAAACAAGAACAAAGCATTTGCATTGGTGAGAAACCAGACCATCCACAGGGATAATTTGGCCATTAGGTTCATTACATAAATGTACATTCACTGATACTGCTTTGCTGACTAATCATACAGGTCTTTAACTTTCTGCTCCTAAAAATCCCATGGGAATTGGTCACTCTTGTTAGTGAACTCATAGAGTCACACAACCCTTGGCAGAGTTTGATTTTTGAGTGGATATCTTGATCCTAAATTCTGCTGGGAGCCTCAGGACAGGAGTTTTTAATCCATGCAGAAGGTCAGGAGCCCGCTCAGTGTGGTGTGTTCAGAGCCCACAGCAAGGGCTCTTCCTGCTAGCTCTTGGGTTAGGTGTGGCACAGGTTTGTGTCTTCTCCTTCAGCTAAGACAGACTGGAAACCTAAACTAGGTGATCTCAGGAGGTCCCCTCCAACATAAATGATTCTGTGACTTCATAATGTGAACTTTAGTCCTAGGTACACATTTCTTGGTAGCAATTTCTCTGTGGTTACAGAGTATTTATACAGCAGGATGCTGAAATCTCAGGAGATTACTAACATGACATCTGGCAGTGTTCTTTCTTCATCTTTAAACTGTGAACAGGGAGAGAATACTTTAAAATATTTAAATGAAGCAATTTTAAGGATTTGCTTAATACAAAATATGCACTTAGCAAAACTAATGCAAAACAATTTAGGCTACCATGAAATTCTGCATAAGTATCCTTAGGAGCTTCTTCGGGCTTCTTTAACTGTTTGGCAACAGCATTTCTGACTGTGTTTCTGCAGGAAGGGCATTAACTGTTAGCATGTGAGCTAAGGATATATCCTTAGGAGTTTTCTATTCCCCAGCTCCTCTCTCATGCATGCTCATGCACACAGTCTTTCTGCTTCTCTCTGTCCCGTATTTGAGAACTCAGATGTACATCTCCTGTAAGAGACAAGGTTTCCACTGTGCTACTCTGATGTGGTCCCTGAAGCAGCTCAAACGTGACTGATGAATGACAAATATTCCTCTTTTCTAAGGAGTCGACAATATTGTCACTTCACCCCTGGGAAGGCAGTAATAGCCTCATGTACTTGGCATCCACTAAAGTCCTCTTGCACCAGTTATTTGAATTTCTGGGCCATGTGGCACAAGAATTCACTGGCACAGAGCAGTATCATTGACAGCTGCATTGGTGGAAAGAAATGGGCATCCTGAGGATATCCTAAAATTCACAGGTCTTAGGAGGTTGTTTACAGACAGTATGTGATAGGTATGTCTCTGTCATGCCTTTGAAAAGAGATGGGGTTGTTCAGTGAGTACCTGTTCAATGAGCACACCTTGCTTTGAATCACAAGCTTCTGCTTTCAGTTTTAATTTTTGTGTTGTAACAGAGCTCCACTCTCCATTTGTGGGCCTAAGTAATAATAGCAGAAGTTTCTCAGGTAGCAGAGAGAGAGAGAGAGAGAGAGAGAGTGAGGAAAGGGGAATACACGTGTTCTTCAGAGGAATGGAGTGCAGGTGTTTACTGCCAGGCTACTGCCTGACTGCTGGGTCAAGTCCTTCAGAACAATCACATCAGCACAAAACAGATTGTAATTAGAAAGGGATTTTCAACAGCTGACAAGAGGAGAATTAGGAGTTTTCATCTAATCTTAAAGAAAAATATGTATGTTGTACTTCCCCAACATGCCTATACCCATCCCCAGCCACTGCCTCTGCACTTTTAACTCACTTTCAGGAAAGCTTCTTTACCTTGTCCTTCAATCCTCCTTTGAGGCAAATAAGAGATGGGTGAGCAAGCAGGCCAGAGGACCCCTAAGACAAGGACTATCCAACAAAGCAGGTGACATTGGGAGCTGCCTGATGCTCCAATGTTTTCCTCTAATACAAGGTGAGCAAAGCAATTTAAGGGTTGGAATGGATCAGAGAGATCCAGCTTCATCTGACTGCTCCTGAATCACATTTCTGGTCCCTCTACTTTGCTGTTTAAGTGCAATTCCCCTTCATTTTTCTTTCAGGTGTATTAACTTTAATGGTATATTCTATACATAATCTGTTGGTGATTTCACTGCTGAAATAGGCAGTGAACCATAGGTCAAGGTTCCATCAGTGTGGACATAGCTGGGGACCTGGCTTGCCCTGTGGCATTGTCATGTCTCATACTGGTAGCATCTAATCTCAGCTGTCAGAGTTGCTTCAGTGACAGCCTTTGTGCTCTGTGATAGATGTGAAGGTGTGCAGAAGAATTGGGATTGAACAAGGAGGCCATGTCAGCATTGCTGCACTCTTTAATTTGGTCACACAGGCTATGCTGGGCAGTGCTGGTGTTTGGGAGCACTGGGCAGGAGTGAGAGGCACAACACAGCTCACAGACAATTCCAGTAAGAGCTTTTCCACAGTGCTTTCTGGCTTGTCAGTTCACATAGGGCAAAAAATTTATATGGATCACAGCTCCTTGCAGAGTTCTGCAGCAGTGGTCTGGGCTGCAGCACAAGAGACCTGCTGTGATAGCTTTTGAAATTCTGTCTATGTGTTATAAATTGCAGTTGTAAATTTTTATAAGTTACAATGGCAATTTTAAAAGGCTTAGAGAAATTAGGCATTCATGAAGCTCTAAATTGCTTTACCCATCATATTCACTGGCAGAATTTTTTTTTGTTTTGCTTAGAGAAGGCCATCCTATGGGGTGGTCTGAATTCTAGATGAGATTACAATGAAAATATTGCATTCAAATGTGGATGAAGCACTGTAAATATCATTAGTATTTCAGAGACACACCTGGCAGGCAGCACAGTAAGCAGCAAGCAGAATGTACAATAGGGCCTTTCCTTGAGACTGAAGAGATGCATTTCACCACAAGCCCCTAATACCTGCCAATATTTCAATAGCTCAGGCTAGCAGCTGCTGGTAAAACTGTGCTGAAGGTCCTTCAGGACACAGCACAGCACTGTGTGCAGCTTGCCACTGTTTGTGCTGGTCTGTTGGGAAGGTCTCCTCCAGCTTGGTAAGTGCTCCTGCAAAAAACAGACTTAGACTCTGAATTAATTTCCATGTATGTAGAGTGAGTGGAGACACAGAAATTGCTTCAAAGAGGTTGGGTGGAATAAACCTGAGTAGGTTTCAGCAGGAATGTCCAGCTGAACCACAGAGGCAGAGCAGTTTTAAGGGCTACTACTAATCCAGCAAAGCAAAGGAGCCACCTTTTCTTCTTTTCCATACTCACATAATCCTCCCCCCACTTCCCCAACTATTCTGTCATGTGCCAATCTGCACAAAGTGACTTGACTATTCCTGTGGAAGGGGGTCCTGTCAAAACAGGCTCTGCTTAGTGGGTCTGAAAGTATCCTGGCTGATGGAAGAGAAAGGAAGGTAAGTGATTTGGATGACTGTTCACACTGAAAATAAGCATGTGAAACTGCAAGCAGCAAGATTAAAGACTTAATCATTGTTCAGTATGCTGAAATATATACCATCTACTGCATAATTCCAAACAATGAGCATTTGAA
Organism: Lonchura striata; assembly: GCF_050655825.1. Taxonomy (NCBI): domain Eukaryota; kingdom Metazoa; phylum Chordata; class Aves; order Passeriformes; family Estrildidae; genus Lonchura; species Lonchura striata. Next base: position 59,946,605 of record NC_140707.1, on the reverse strand, counting down.
AGGCATAGATATTTGGTAAGGAAAAATAGTGGCTGTATTTAAAAAAAAAAAAAAGCTTGTCTAGAATCAGTTCACCAATTCTAATCAAACCCATCTATCTTCATATAATTCAGTGTCAGACAGTAATTACAGTCAGTTATGTTAGCAGACACTAAAAACAAATTTGCTGAAAGGGAAATTTAGAGTATTTATTGTTGTGCATATGTGGAAGGAGGAAGAACTGATACCCTAGAATATTGCAAATGGTAAATTGACGGGTTTTAGACCTCATGAATTAGAAAATATTTGCCTTACAGAGCACTGTAGCTTCTCCCCATTTTCCTGTAGAAGTAGAAATGTATTATTAAACACTAAAAAGTATTTTAGTCCTAGTTCCATATGTATATAAAAATACATAAACTCTTCATAGCAAAATAATGCAAATAACACTGACAAGACAAATGGCAGAAAGCAACCAAATGCAACAGCCTCCACTGTCTGCCCTACCTTCATTTACCTTCTCATGCTGTGAGCCCATCTCTGTTCACACGCATGACTAAATAATTACTGCCTCGCAGTCTATTTCCTCCTATCACTCTCAGGGCCTAGACTGACAAGAGGAGGCAAGTCCTCTGGTTTTCTGGCTCTTGCTCTTTATTCTTTAGCTTCTTTCAGCATGTAAACACAGTTGTAAATCCACTATCAAATGCAGTAGCCCATTTGCTTTCCCTCAACGCCCCTGCTCTCACAGTCAAGTTATGAGACATTTAACTTTCCTTTCCATGACACACACATTTTTTTCCAAACATTGAACAGTCTTGCTGTGCCTTGCAATGGGTTTAGGACTAATATTCAGTACTCTAATTTGGGCTAATAGCATCAGAGCTGTTCAGTCTTTCTCCTCGTACCTCAGGAGAACGTTCAAGAACTATTTGTGTCTCGGTTCAGAGAACTGAGTGTGTCTTGCTGCCTTGTTTACTCCTGAAAGGTGTACAGAAAGCATAATTTCATATGGCAACAGCCTTGGACAAACAAAGGGATTTCCCTATTAGCATGTGTAAAAAATAAATATTTTGGACATCTAGGAAGATACTGCTGGTGATTCCTAAAAGGAAGATGGTTTGACTAGTCCATCACGTTTGTCTTGTGCTGTTGGCTCCTGTCTCCCAGTTCTCTGCCCTCAGAGCAGCCCCTTACTACAAGTGGCTCCTGGAGAGAGGCTGTGGGGCCCTGCTGCAGGACACAGCTGCCATTATCCACTGATTTCACCGGTGCCTGGTGACTCCAGACAAGCTCCAACAACACCAGTGGACATGATATTGCCCAGTGCATCAGAAAACAACATACTGAACTGAAAAGGAAGGGTTTCACTAAAATCAGGACACAGGATAACTCCACTCATGAGTTTGAGTCTGAGTAGTTAGAATTTGACAAAAAAGCAGTGAAAGAATCCAGTGCCTGAAGGGTATTGTGTCTTACATCAGTATTCCAAAAGTCTGGAACAGTATCCCAAAATAACTCTTCCAGACCCTTCACACCTCATCTGAATAAACAGGATGAGTTGTGTAGAATGCCTGGAAGTGAAGCAGAGCAGGGGCAGGGAGAACAATGCATGTCTAACATCACACATCTAATTTTATTCTGCTGAAGCTGTGCCCTTGCTTTACAGGTTTTCTCCATGGACTACTACATTTAATGTGATCCATCAGTTGTGTTTTGTGCAGTTTCTCAGGGACATCAAATGCTGTTTAGAGGACTTCTTATGCTTTGGACAACATGGGGTATACTTGTAGGATATTTGATTTTTTGGCAGAGCATGAAAGATGGAATATTAATCATTCTAATTTATGTCCTGCTGTTTCAAGTAAATGGTTATTCTCACAGTAAAACATATGAATACTTCTTCTATAGATAATGTTTTTCTAACAAATACAAACCTATACCTTTACCTAGAACATAGGTAGGAAAAAAACAGTGGTGCAGCCACTTCTGAGGATGCAACACGCCAGCAAGACAGGTATTGTGGGAAAGTTTTGGACAAATGTTCTACATTTAAAGTAAGTGCAATATACTCACAGGCAGTAGGTGGAATACCTTTTATTGGCTTGATGAAGCACTTGGTAATCTCTGTTGTTACAGCATCTGATGTCTGACAATGCCCTCAGGCACATGGTGTGATTCTTGAGGTGTCCTGCACAAGTCAAAGCTGGGCTCTGTGGTCCTGATGGGTCCCTTCCAACCCAGCACATTCTGTGATAAAGACGTGTGAAATTTGGAAGCCTCATTATATTGGTGGTTACCTGACACTGCTTAGGACAGGCTGCAAAGCTGCAATTAGAGCCCCATCTGCCCCTACCCATCTGCAGACCAAAAAACAAAAAGCTATAGAGGGGGGAGAGCTGAAACTGTCTCTCAGAAATCCCCCTTGTGCCTCAGTCATGGAACACTTTTGACCACAATCTTGCTGCTGAAAGCCAACCCTCAAGGGTCCCTGAGAAGTGCTAATACAGCTGCTGCAGAAAGCCAAAGGGCTGAGTAGGTACAGCTGGCACCAGAGCTGGTGCACTGTGGTTTTTGGGACGTTTTTCCTTACTTAGATACTGGATGTATAATTGGTAGTTAGACCACTGTCTTTCCTCCTTGGGCTCCAAGTGTGTGTATTGGCCTAAGAAAGATAAGTCTTGGTTTGAACAGGGCCATGTGTGAAGGAAAGTGTGTCTTTAATGCATCACTGAACACCTGAGTGTTGCTCTTGATCTGCAGTGACAATTTAGCAAGGAATATCCTTGAAGTTCAGGATGTGTGAAGTCTCAGCAGTCTGCACACCTAGGAGTTATTTTAGAAAAGTAACACTTTTTCTTTTCTGGATCTGGCTTCAGTTAAGTATTTCCCCATTAGCTTGAATTTCTCTTCCTCCTTTATGATGATCATGAAGACCATACCAGGGCTGGCTGTAGGGATTTTAATACCATTGAGAAATGGAAAGTTCCTCATGTTCCATATACCTGCAAGTCAGTTTGCTGCATTCATCTTCTGCCATCATTAGCTCCCTGTTCTCTTAACTGGGCAATGGCCATTTCCATTATATCCTGATAGTGATGCTTTATCAGAGCACTTCTTTTCTCCCACACCATGGGAAGAAGAAAGTTTGTTGACAGTTTTTGGACACCCAATGGAGCTTGCAGCTCTTCACATCCAAAAGTCTAAGGCAAGGAAGGAGACAAAGCTGTAATTGACCTCATAAGACCTTCTTACAAAAAAGTTTGGTTATTTTACTAGGTTACTATGTATCTGCAATAAATGTCTGCCTTAGAAGGATATTTACAGGGTGTTAAGCCCCATCAGAGGGACCATCATCCATTCTCTGACAACCACTTGCCACATCAGAGACATTCAGTGCTCTGGCAGTGGGTGATTTGCTTTATGAATTACTGGCATCCATGCTGGGGAGCTGGCATGCAACCAGCAGATAAGGGTTGAGCAATGCTGGCAAGAAGCCTTGCTCAGGGACTCAGTGCTTCCTCTGATTCATAAGAGTCTGACTAAAGTTTTGTAGAATAGGCAGCCTCACCTTTAATTTTTCTTGGGTTTCTCATTTTCTGAAAATGTCTTAGATGCTTTTTAATTTGTTAAATATAGTATCTTAATTTTTTATTTTAAATTTGCTTATCTTTTTCAAATCTGAGCTTACCAAGTGTCACACTTTATCACTGGAGGCTGAACTTTCTTGTCCTGATTGGTCCTGGGCAAATCCTCATCACACCCAGTACAGTGTGCACCAGCAGTTTTGCCACTGAAAAATATTTTTATTAGAATCTTAATACCTAAAGAGCATAGGAGGAAAAAAAAATAGACAGAGACTATTTCTTATTATGCTAACTATAACATGATGTAATTTCTTTGTCGCTGAAAAAAATATAGTAACTTCATCGTGATATAATGATTAGCACTAAGGATCACTATCTCTGTTCAGAACTAGTCCTTTATCTGCTACAAATATGTACAGCATTCTATTATTGTAATGTATATTAAGTAAGGTTTTGGCCTCTAACCTGTTATTCACAGCACAGTTCTGTCACTCAGATAAGAAATGCTTGGGGCATTAAATATTTCTACTTATCCTCCTTCCAGTGCTGAAGAGCATTTCTCACTCCATGATACTACAGAGCTACATAGCACATATATTTATCCATATGCCAAAAATGTGACAATTTGAAAAGTTTTTTCAGGATTTGGACCTTGCAGTTTATCTATTGAGTTAGTCTTGTGTGATGGATGTGAGATTTATTCCAGCTCTTCCTCTGGGAAATGGGGGTGGCTGCTGTCATTTCTAGTGCGTGTCTGAAGATTTTTCTGTGCAGGAGCTGAAAGCCAAATGTGAACTTTTCTATGTGTGAATTACTTCCCAGAGGAGAACATCTTTTCCAACTGTAGCTGAACACTGGGGAAATAAGCCTCGATCCTGAAAGAAAATATCAGTAGCAGACAGTAAAGATTTTGCTGGAACAAACCTGACGTGAGCAATATTAAGATGGCAGCAGAGGGTTTTCTAGAGCAATTAGTTCATGTTTTTTTCCTAATATTTTTTTTCCTGTAGAGTGCACTGCAACCAGCCACATATATGCATAAAACTAGGAAGTTTTGAATTAATGGATTCCTTATACTGAGTCATGTCATTTAATAACTCTCCATGAGCAGTGCTTGATAGCACAAGGGACTTACTGAATTTTTTGCAACAGCATAGCCAAAGTAAGTTGTGTGGACAAAGTTCTTCTGCTGGAAGTTGAGGAGAACTGCTAAAGCGGGCTTTTCCCCTCTTAGTGTCCACACAAGGTAGTATGATGTAGTTTTGGTTCCAGCAGGCAACTAGACACCCTACTGACAGTGTGAGGGGGAGGAGAATCAGAAAAGAGAAGATAAAACTCATGGGTTGAGATAATAAGAGTGATAATTTAAGCAAAGTATGATAATAGAAATTATAATAGCAAAAACAATAATAGTAATGAAAAGGGGACAGAGAGAGAAAAACCCCAAGAAAAACAAATTATGCACGTAAGTTGCTCACAACTCATTGTCCAGTGCCCAGCTTGTCCCCTGGCAGCAATCAATTTATTATCAGTACTATTCTTAAAGCTAAACACAGTGCTGTGCCAGCTGCTGAGAAGAAAACTAACTCTAGTCCAGCCAAAATCAGGAGAGATGCGTTGCTGCCCATGGATTGAGCCTGAGATGGAGATGGAGACGGATCTGTTCAAGCCATGCTTACTAACCAAGCTGAAACTCAAGAATGGGTTTTGCTGACATTTTCTCTCACTCACCATGATGGATATTTGCGATGCAGTGTCCTCTGCAAAATTCAAATAGAACATGGCAATTGTGGCCAAATGGCTCCATGGCCATTCTCCTCCAGGATAAACACACTAGTTGCAAGGGCTTCCTGTGGTTTAGGGCTGAGGAAAGAGGGGGCAGGTTCCTCATCTAGCCCAGTAGGTTGGGAAAGATACCCAGGATTTTACTCTGAGTCACGTGTGAAATATAAGTCTTGGCAATGTCAAAGGATAAAACAGCTAAAATACTAAAATAAACTGTCTAATTGAGATGGATTTTTTTGCATGAGAGTTTCAAATTCCCTTATGATAAAGAAAAAACAAACCCAAAGCAAACTGCTCTTGAATGGTCTAGTCCCAGGATGTGTATTTCCATCTGTTCTTTGAGCTGCCAGAGGAAGATTTCTTTTGAAACCTGTTTTTCTCTTCATCTGCCCTCCTGACAGACCCAAATCCCTGCCTGCTGTTCTGTGATGAAGGTGTTTTGATAAATCCTTTCCAGTGACCAAAAGGGGTGTCTACTCTTTGTCAGGAATCCTACTGTGCTACAAGGATAGGGGGATGTTTCTTCCCACTTTTTTGCTGATGACAATATTTTTCCTATATTCTCTTATTTTACAATGTCTTCTAATCTTTTCAGTTGTGATCAAACATGATAATTAGACTAATTTCCTTTTAGATAACCTTACTGAAATAAATTTTTCAGTTTAATGATATGTTTTCTCAAAGATTTCTCAGGGTAAAATTCAAGGCAGCATGTGTGTTATCAATACCATTGATTTTATTTAATATGCAGGATGGATGATTTAATTTCTTGAGGGTATTGTTTGGCTTATGTCAGTGTGTTCCTCTCCTACATAAGGCAGGGTGACAAAAGGCTAAATCAGAAGTGGATAAACTGCAATGCTGGAAATTTGAAGCTTAGTCATAAGACCATAAGACCATATTATAACTCATACCCTGAAGGAGCCCACACTGAAATTCCAGGGACAGTCTTAGGTCAAATATTTCCTGGCCCTTGGATGTTTGATTTGCTAAACTCAAGTTTCTTTAACTTCTTTTAGTGTTTTCAATCCTAACAGGGTTTTTTGAGGGAGTGCAATATTCCAAGTCCCATCCTGAGATATCTACTTCTTCCCTTTTTTACAATTTCCTCTGACCTCCTTGCCATCAAGTCCCAACTCTGTCCCAGTTCATTGTCAAGATCATTTCTCTTTCACAAACATATTGTTGTCCCCTGGTCCAGCCAGTCCCTGTCTCCTCCTCCCTCAATGTTTTCTTTTGGTCACTGTGACCTCCCTGCTCTTTCCCCCTGAAGTCCATCATTAATAGTCTACATCATCATCCTCCTCCATGGGCTGCAGGGCACACTGCTTCACCATGGCCTTCACCATGGGCTGGAAGGGAATCTCTGCTTGGAGACAGTCCTGTTCAAACTTCTCCAGTGCTGGTCCCTCTAAAGGGCTGCAGTTTTTCACAAACTGCTCCAGAATAGGTTCCCCAGGAGGTCACAGATCGTGCCATAAAACCCACTCCAGCAGAAGCTTCTTGCAGGGTCATGCCACGTTCTCCTCAGGCATCCACCTGCTCCAGCCCCTGTCCTCCAAGGGCTGCAGGTGAATCTCTGCTCCATCACGGGCTCATCCACATCCCTTCAGCTCAAGGTCACACTGGTCCCAGCCTGTCCAGTGCAGCAGCACAGAAACAGCAGCAATGCCCTGGCCAGCCACCACCCTGCCTGCCACCAGAGCCTTCCTGGGCACAGTTCAGTGAGGTCAGTGCAGTGCAGCACCCCAGCAAAAAGTGGCCACTAACCAGCACCAGACCCTAACACACAGTCAGAAATGCATACATTTACAGGCATTCATGCTGGAGAGTAAATCCATTGATTTGCAAGACTCTGTTAAGTGGTTTAAAGCAGAATTTAAATTACAGATGTTTTTCCTGACATTTGAGCATATGTAAAAGAAGCACTGCTTTCATGAAAGTCCTAGGCACTTTCTCATGGATGGAAAAAGGAGGTTTCCCATTAAATCCAGATTTCATACTAATTTTCAATCTATTATGTCATAGCCCAAATATGCCACCATACTCAAGAACTGTTTTTTCCCCTTTATACATTTAATAACATGGACAAGTGCTAGTCAGATGAGACAAGATATTTTGCCCTTTAAAGGTCCTCATCTGTAGTGAGAAAATGGAACTTCTTTTTCTACACCTTTTTCATTATTTCAGCGTTTTCTTCCCTTCCCTTCCCTTCCCTTCCCTTCCCTTCCCTTCCCTTCCCTTCCCTTCTCTTCAGATGAGTCAGGGGACTTCACATGCTGATGCTATTAGTGGCGTTTAGGCCTGATATTTGTTTTAAAAACATCTGTCACAGAAGCAGTGGAAGTAGTAAACCTATGACAGATTCTTCCTCCCTGATCCCTTAATCCACCCTTAATCCTTAAACCATCATTGCAGGAAGATAAGCCTTTTCAAAAGGCTTCCACTGCTCAGATTCAAAAAGTTTGAAAGAACCATTAAAAATTAACACCAATCTTATTGCAATGGAGTTAAATAGATAGATTTCTATAATCAAATAAGAGATTAATTACATATTCAAAATGGAAACACTAAAAAGAACTTCAGAAAATGCAGTGGTGTTACAGTGAGTAACTGTAAAGGCTGAACTGAGCAGGCTTTACAGTGAGGACTTAAATAAATTGTTATACAAATGATGGGTCTGGATGCTCCCTTCTGCACCAACACATCTGGCTGAACAGGCTGCACTATCTTCTTCCATGTCTGTACATACACATAATTTGAGAGTCATGGAAACAGATCTCAGTTGCTTTACATTTACTCTGCCAGTGATGCTGTGATGGAAAATAAGTTTTTTTTACTATGAGAGTTTGTGTTCTGGTAGCAACAAGGATTTTTAATCATAGAACTATATATTTGCTCTTCCCCAAAGGAATAGGGGGAAAGATACAAAATATAAAAATAAATATAAGAAAGAACAAGACTATGATGCAAAATAAGATATTATGTAGTTTATTAATTTTGATTCATAAACATATAAATATGTATCTAAGGATTTGCCTCAAAATAATACAGTATCAATGGCCATCATAGATACATAAAAAGGAACTTTACAGTACTTTATGAGAAATTTTGCAATACTTTCCTGGATCAGCAAAAGTCAGGTTTTGAGAAAGTTATTGTGTTACCTTGCTTTTTTTACAATTTATGTACACTTTGTGTTACATGCTCTTGTAAAATAGTTATGCACTGCACATAATTAAAGTGCACAAAAACAATTAAAATTCTCTATATCTTACTGTGAAAATACAAATTGGGGAAAATATTGTTCAAAATAACCAGAGTTATCCCTTACCTGCTTAAATGCACTTATCAGCCAAAGATTAAGCTCATATTTGCTCCATAATACCTGTTGTAATTTTATGAATAGTGTTATAGGTGGTATGGTAGCTGTCATCACAGACACCATGCAACAAAATATTCACCTGCATTATGGCTTTCTGCAGAGAAACCAGGTTTCTGGTATTTTGTAAAAAAATTATTTTCTTTTAAGCCACTGTTAATAGGTATGACAGATTAGATCATTTGGTAAAAAATTCTGGTATCACACATGCATTTGGATGGATAACACAGAACTAGAAAAGCAATCCTGAGGAAAAAATAAGCAATCAATCACGTAATTTACTTTAATTGATAATTAGCTTGGTCTGTGAAGGCCAGATCAGGGTGTTTCATATTAATTTTTAATGCCATTTGCAGTGTCATAAAATAAGTTATAATATCAAAATAAAGAGGAACTGAGACCCATTATGTTAAACTACTCTTGACTGGAAACATGTTGAAATTTGAAGACATTTCTTTGAAAGATACCCATCTCGAAGAAAATCCACAGGGAATAAACTGTGAAAAAACTTCTAAAGCCTTTTGTCTGAAGTATTTCCCAACAAAGACATAAATCACGGGGTTAATGCAGCTGTTGGTGATAGCCAGCATATAAGCAAACTGCTCCCCAAAGTTAATCAGTTCCCCCCAGAAGCAGCCTTTGATCACTTCTGTATGGTATAATGTATCAAGAAATACAAAAAAATGGTGAGGAGTCCAGCAGAAAAGAAACATCAGTACCACGGTGAGGATCAGCCTGGTTGCCTTTGTGCCTTTGTGCCTCTTGCAACCCTTTGCTCTGAGTGCTCTTCGTTCTTTTGCTGTTTTTTGTAGGGACCTAATGGTGGAGAAATTGAGGAAGATGATTGCAGTGGATGGCAACAGAAACCCCACCACGTTGCCTACCAGGCTTTCAGCAATTTCCCATGATGGGGTGGGGAAGTCCAAAGTGCACGCTGAAATATTCCACTGGGGAAAGTCTTTCACAGTCCGGAACATGAAAGCTGGGATGCTGAGAAGGATGCAAAAGAACCAGATGAGCAAACAGATCCTTTTGGTCATAGTTTTGCTCCACATCTCTCGGTGGTTCAAGGTATGGACAAAGGTCAAGTAGCGATCCGCGCTGACGGCCACGAGCAAGTAGATGCTGGTGTACATGTTCAAGGTGATGGAGGCGCTGATGCTGCGGCACAGGAAACTGCCAAACGGCCAGTTAAACTCATTATTGATGTTCTCTGCCCAGAAAGGGAGGCACATGAGGAAGATGAGGTCAGCAACAGCAAGGTTCATAAGGTAGATTTCAGCTATCTTCAGGGGGCCCTTGTGCAGTGAATAAATGAAGAGAACAAACACATTTCCAAGCATACCAATAACACAGACAGTGTTGATGTACTTGGGTCCTATATAGTACACAATGTCCCACCAGTCATTCAAGTCTGGGCAAACAGTTGAGTTGCTCTGATTTTCACTCTGGTTTGAGGAGGGAATATTCAGTAGAGGAGTTTCAGTCATTTTTTAAAAAATTTGGAAGTGAACAGGAGGTGTCTTCAAAATGAAAGAAAATAACTGCAAAAAAGAAGAATAAAAGAGCAAAAGTAGCCTCCTCTGAGTGGTGTAACAAACATTTAACTGCTGCAAATTCTTTATTAGTCCTTACTGATTATTATGGGCTAGATCAAGCCATTCTTGATATGTGCAGTGGTGGGAAATATTCCCATTATTAGCAAGGATAGAACTTCCTCTACATCCCATGAAGTTTCCTCTCCTTGCTTCCATTGTTTAAAGTGGCACACAGGAAGGAAAGTGACAAAGTAGTGTAAATAGTTCTGTACATCTCCTCCAGATTGATGACAGATACAGATATGGGAGAATTCCATCTCCCTGAGAGTAGTGGGAGTCATACTGGTGACACAAAGGCAGCTTTGCATCCTTCCTTGCCTTTTCTCTTACTCTTATTTACCATACTATGTATATTAATATGTTACTGTATTATATACTATATTATATGTAGTTCAATATATTATTATATTATTATATTCTGTTATCCTGCTGAAGCCTGTTTCCTTGAATTGGGAAAGCTGCTCACTCGCTGTATGTGCCACTTGCTGCCTGAACTTTACATTCTTTTGTTCTTTCTCAGTTCCTCCCACCCTGAACTTTGGGTTCAAAATTGCTATTAGATTAGACATCTTATTGCTTTCAAATATCAGTGGTTGGAATAATAAACAAAGACTTCTCCAAAATATTACGCTAAAAATCATGCCTGGAGGAAGGGCCTCTGCAGCTCTAAATTTACAGCACTTTTCTCCAGCTCAAAAATGTCATTTGAGTTTGGCTGTCCCAGGCTCCAAAGTGTTTAGTTCATCATAGCATCAGCAATACCTTTATTTCTTTCTGGTAGCTCCATGTGAGATTGTGCAGGAGTAAGAACACGGGTAAAACCTTATGAAAATCCACTGGACTTTCTGTCAGAGATCCATTGTCAGAGCTGCCTCCTGCTTCATTCTTCTGATGTTGTCATGCTCGATGATAGTGCCTAGATCCTGGTTTTTACAGGCATTTGGTCTCAGAAATTTGTAGTAGGCAAGTTATTATTGACCCTGTTCTGCCCTCTGACATTTCAGTACTTTGTATGCAAGTGGAGCATGTCAATCACAGAAAAGAATGTATTTGAAAAAATGAATATTTTGCAATCAGTCATTCTAAATGTTGACTTTCTGCTGTAGCTATTTAACTCTGCCCTTTCAGCCGCTGTATTTTACACCTAGGAGACCCCTAATGATGGAATTTCTGAAGAGAAAATTTAGGACCATCATTCATCTTTTTTAGATATACGTAAACCTCAGTGATTTCTGTATATGAGCAACATGCAGTACTTATTTTAGGATGCCTCTAGTAATAAGTTAAGTATTAATAGTCCACATCAGGCTATCTGGTACTAAGGCACAGAACATTTTTCATCGCTGCAGAATTAGGTGAGCAGCAAAGTTGTGTCTGAGTTCATAAACTCACTCAAGCCGGCAGCCTTGACGGGGAACTGAGCTACAACTCAAGTCAGCACAGCTCCCTGGATTTCCCTCACAACAGACAATGTTACCTAGCTCACAGAACTCTCACGTAAATGAAGAGAACTTGAGAGGATCTAATACTACAGATAAAACACATGCAGCAAATAAATGGCTGATTAGCACCAGAGAAGCTCTTTGTGAGACAGCAGAAATCTAGTGCTGTTGGAGCAGGAGGCTGGCTAAGGCATGAGAGAGCAAGCAGAAAATCTGTAACTTTATATTTCAAAAATAATGTAGAAGAAAGATAGCAGTTAAACCTAAACAGAATTATTTATTTTACTAGATATAGGATAAAAATAAATGCTTATTGTCCTTGCTTACCCTTTTCCTGATGACTTCTTGCTATCAGCTTATGCCAGCCACTCTGCACACTTCAGACATGATCTCTCAGCTGGAGCCACAAATTCATTCATGATGGGCTCAGCTAAAAACACCTGGAAGTTTTATTTTTCATTGCAACTTAGATTTTATTCACAGCTAAATACAAATTCTTGTTCAGCTAGTAATAGTACCTGAGGATTCTGTAGAGTTTTTAATTGCAAAAATTTCTCCAGAGTCTACTAATCAATGTCTAAGCACTACCACAAGCCACAAGCCTTTTATAAATTTAGAGTTCCAAATGTTCTCTTAATAGAAAATGCACTTTATTTTATGTAATTTCTGTAAGCATTTTGAAGTAGTTAGTGCTAATGGAAAATTAGACTCATGAATAGTTTCCAATTTCTGTCCTTAACATATTCCGGTCATCTTTTATACAAATAATGACCTTTTTTTTTTACTTTGATCTGATTTTTGATGAATTTCCATGCACAATGCATCTATCACCCTTTTTACTACTAATACTCATTAGCCAGTCAGAGCAATTAGGTAAAATGGATAATGGCTTTACACATAAACTAATACTGGACTTCAGAATTACTTTTGTGGTGAAAAAGAAAGGGAAAATCTTACTAGACTGCACAGATCAGAACTGAGAGCACAAAAGATTATTTTTTTAAGATAAAAGATAGAAATTATTTTAATAAAGATAATAAATTCAAAAAGAGAGGCATACCTACTCTTCGTCCTTCCTGGCAATCCAGGCAATGTTTCAAATTCGGAAACAGTTGATAAACAGCAGTACAGAGATTACTGAGAGAATTCAAAGATGCATCCTGAGGCACAACTGAGTGACTGAGGGCTGTCCTGAGTGTTTTGCTGGCTGTATACCATGTGTATGATGTTACATTTTGGAAGAAAGCCCCAGGAATTTTTTTTTCAACTTTCCCCGACGTCAGCTGAAGTAATTTTCAAGAGATGTGAAATATTTCATTGTCATTGTGAAATAAGACAAACCATGTGTTGTGGCTCTTGTCATGTTTTGACCACTAATTAAAGCTCTCAAATTGTCCTTGGCAATTAAAAATTCCATTGTGTGAATGTCTGTAAAAATAAGAACTTTATTAACAGCTCCGAAATGCCTTCTCTGTACCAATGCACACGGAGAAATTAGAATTAGGCTTTTGTTGTGTTGGGAGCTCCTTTCTCTGCTAGACATGAGGGGAGCCATGCCAAGGAGCTGGGGGTAAAGCAGCACAGGGAGGTGGGAATGGCTGCTGAAACATGAACCTTGCTAAACTTCACTTTACTCTTTTTGAAAAGCACTGGTTTTTGCACCCCCCTATAGGCATCCAGGGCATGAATCTCTGTGAATATTACTTCTCAGTAATATTCATTATGACTGCTGTATTTTCTCAGGCTTGTACCCAAATAAGCTTCTTCTTTTTCTGATTACTTTCTGGTACCAAGTAGCCTGAGAGTGGTGGTTTATAAATTATTTATTATATTTTTCATTCTGATTATCCACTGATTAGAGCAATATTTAAAAAAGATAATATCTTTCGTCTCAGATTTTACATGCAAATCTGTCTTAAGCACAGCCATGTAAACAATGTAGGTTTTCAAGAAGGAAAAAAAACAACAAACAATGAGAAATTATCAAGGGACTGGAATGCTATTTATGTATAGGAAAATATTCTTCTCTTTGGCTGCTTAACCAATACATGCGCCATATATCTTGATTTTTATTCAGTTGTGTCCATTTTTGTTTGATAAGTAAGTTAAAATAAAAAGGCAGGGGAGGCTGAATGGTGATACCTTATTATGAACTTCCCTATCATGAAAAATTCTTTTATTCCAAATTTTTATTAATGAAAGAATATGAGATAGTTATGTGAACAGTGCTAAAATTGATAAACAAAAAATGTTCCAGTTAAACCATCACAATGGAGAAAACTCTAAATAGCTTGAGATTTAATGTTGGTTTGGTTTTTTTTTAATATCTTTAAAAATTTTAATTTTGGCAAAGATTGAAACACAACATGTAATTTGGTATTTACATATTATGTAGGGAATCCTAACAAATTACAGAAGGAAAATCTTGAAACAACTCATCTCACACTGACTCATAAAGGTAAGTGCAATATGACACGAGATCTTCGTCACAGACTTTCCAAAGTCTCCACTTTGCTTACACTACTGCATTTCCGTGTTTAAGTTATTTTTTCCATAATGAAGAACATTTGAGCAATAACAAGAAGTTTGGAATTTTTCTTTGCTTGGACATGAATCTCTAGGATCTGCCAAGTTCCACATTTACTCACAGGCTGAATAAAAAACTGCAGCTATGTCTAAATTTTATGTGATAAATAACAAATCTTATAAAACTTGTCACATTAAAATGAGTGGTTTTGCAAATCCTGATGTTTGCAAATCTTGTCTCTTATTTTCTGTTGGTTTTGATTGCTATATTTGGAACATTTTTCAGTAATAGAGAGAGATTCAAAATTGGAAGTGTATGCATTTAGTAGAAAAAGTGAATAGGCACTGCAGTAGCTCTGTAATTTAAAGATCTTAGAACAAGTCTACAGAAGAAGCTGTAACTTTATATAGAAAGGGGATTTAATTTATTGTGTCTTTACAACCTAATTCCTCATTTCAACCTATAGAAATTATATAAAGGTCTGGTAACATTTCAGAGTTTGCACAGAGGGAATGGACCATGAATGAAGAAATTTGAAGGATTAGTTTAAAAATATCTGTAGGAGTCAATAGTTAAGGGTTTTTTTACTATAAAAAGCACATCTATCTATTGGCACCTTCAGCTCAGGATACTCACAGCATGTTGCTTTATGTTTTAGTCTAGAATGATCTTTAGTCACACAATCTAGGCAGACTTTCCTGCAGAAAGTAAACATTTTTAGAGCTGTGTAAGAACTCACAAATGCTACCTGAGCCTCTGTGATCAGAATGATTAAACAAAAGTGTTGAACTTAGAGGTAAGAATCTTTGTTTAGTTATCACAGACATTACAAGGTAGAAAATGCCAAAAATCTCAAAGGTGTCCAGAGTTCTGGCTTCTGGTCCAATAGTTCAGCCATTAAAAATCTTCCTTTTAAGATGGTTGGAGCCTTTAACGATTGGGAAAAAATATCTTTTTGGATCAGTATGTTTTAATATTTCATTTTCTTTATTGAAATGTTTGGCAAATCAGCCTAATTATCTGCTATATCTGTTCATCAGTTCTGTAACAGCGGAGAAGGTTTTTGATATGACCTTTTGAGGTAAAACTCTTTGTTCAGCTTTGTTGGATTTCTTCATATAAACTATAGAGATTGCTAAGGAGAGCTTAAATTCTGGTGCAGTCATTTACAATTCCCAAAGAATGATGCTAGAACCACCACAGTGTGGTAATAATCAAGCCCTACTAACTACAGTTTACAGAGCTTGAAACAGCAAAATATGGAGGAATCAATCTAGGTTGAATGGAATGGAAAGATGATTCAATGGCTAAAGACTTCTTAGGGATTTGGGAGACCTGAACCAAGATCCCAGCCTGAAACCCTGTCTAAAATACAGCAACTTTCTCCTGTCTGCAGTGAGCACCTGCAGCTTGTGTAACAGCTCTTAAACTCTTAATTTTTCAAGTGAAGACAATAATACATGTGAAAAATGAGAGAGTGGGGAGATGAGAATAATTCCTGCCTGTAAATGCGGAAGGCCAGAAATATCATCTGGCTGTTGATATCCTTGCCATTCCTCTGGCCATGGTCCCCACCTCTGTCAGACTGAACGGGGAGTCAGCATGGCCAAAGTCTAGAGAATAGTTGTGGCAGCCTCAGTGAAAGAGAAGATGGGAGCAGAGATAAGAGGGGTAAAGAGGATAAAGAAAGATAAAGAAGATATAAAGGATAAAGAAGAATAAACTGATACGATTACTGTTTGCCGTCTTCAGCTCTGACATTATCAGGACAAAGACTGACTTCATTTTACCAAAACTCCTTCTCATATTTTGTCATGTTTCTGTAAGAACAGAACTGAGCCAAGTGTGACTGGAAACTGTCAGTAGGTCAGATGTAGCTTGGATGTTACACTTTCTTTCTTGGGGTTTTTTATTGCATGTGTAAATGGTGCATGTGAATACCACAAATGTGTCATCACACTGAAGAGTCAGTAAAATGGGAATGAAACATTTTGTGAGCTGATACTGTTTGTTCTGTGATGTGCAGAAGCTGCTGCAGGGGCTTTCCATTGTTGCTGGTGTCTGCAAAGGACATTGATCTATCAGCAGGCAGAGAAAAGCTACCAGAAATACTAAAGCTACCCTTATCTGCCTTAATTCTGATTTAAACTTCCAAAGGGACCAAGGGTGGTCAACAGCACTCAGAAATGGGCCCTAAAAAGAAAGATTCCAAAGTAGCTAAAATTCTGTTGTTTCAGCTCACTTTCCCTTGGCGTACCAGGAAGCCAAGTAAGCATCTGGAACAGCTGAACACTTGACAAATCATGTAACAGGATACAGGCTAGAGAAGAAAGTGCCAGGAAATCTCATTTCTCAAAATACTTTATTTTCTTACTGCATAGCAAAAAAAAATGTGGCTATATATTTACATTATTTAAATTAATGTGATATTAACAATTTTATATTTCACTGCCCAGTACCAAATACTCAAAAATAACTTCTGTTGCCTCAATAACCTCTGTATGGATTTCCTTTTGTGTAAGGGTTGCATGAACAGCATGCTCATGGATGAGATAGTATGATAACACTGGATATAACAGAAAGCCTTGCAGTGTTTCATCATAGTTGTCCCCATTGCTTCAGAAAATAAAAAGGATGAGCAATAGAAGTATTTAATATCATACTAGCTTATCAAAGAAAAAACATGGAAATTTCCTATAAATCATATAGAGTGACCTAAATCACTTAGTCTTTAAATCACATCTGCACACTTATATTTTGTGGTTTAATTATTTGAAGGTTTAATACAAATGAATTTTATTGCTCCATTCAAGCTCTGACAGATAAAGACCATGTAGTTGCCATTTGAGTTTACTCATGTCACCAAACTCCATTTCCCTTGGTAGCTTTAGAAGCTGTAACCTTAAGTGCTTTGAAAAGAATAAAGACTGTTAGTTTCAGCTTATCTTAGATCATCTTCCACTCAGTTTTCATCAAGGTTCCTAGAGGTTAAAGTGCATACAGACAATTCAGTACACTATGAGTTTCTTTCTGTGTATAATCAACTTAGCTCAAAATAACAGTCCAACTGGGGAAAAGCTGTCTTGTATTAAAATCTCACAGATTAACTCTACAAATAAAATGTAGGTATTGCTAGACTCTGAAAAAGCCATTCTTGAATACTCTGAGTCCCCTGTTATCTTCAGTTAGATTTCTAATGCAGTTAGGTGATGCTCTCCTTCATATTCTCAGTTTCTTCTATTTGTGAGATTATACCAGTTGTGCTGAGATTTTATATACCCATTAAATAACATTAATTATGCTTTGTGAATACTAAAAACCAGAGTCTCTGAGCTGAAGTGTAAGCATGAATATAAATTGCATTTGCCCACTCAAAAGGAGTAAGTGAATGCTTTCATCCAAGGTAGAAGTGGTAATGAATCTTCTACAAAGAAAACTCAGCCAACTTCATGCAGGTGGGTGCAGGTTCCCTTCCACTACTGCTTTACCTTTTTTTCAGCTACTTTTCATATGTACTTGCACATGTAAACCTGTAACTAACTGGAGCAGTTGCAAAAAGGCACTGCTTGTCAATGAAAAATCAGATTGTTTCAGATAACTGAAGAGAGAAATTAAAAGCCCAAAAAGATGGACACATCTAAAAGCGCATCCTACAGGATTTACTTATCAGAATTTACTCAAATACAAGCCCCTCCCAAATCAAAAACCTTATCTAGCACACTATTATGGGTACCATATGTAGCTGCACAATCCTGACAATTGCTTCTGTACTGGGGCTCTGTTTGGAGAATTGCATGTATACCTTAGAAAAACATTCCAAGTGATACATGCACCAAGTATCATTCAGCCATGAAAAAGTAAGTAAGCTACAAAATGGGATTCAAGCAGGTCTTTTTATGGAATTTCCATTAAGATCAAACCACTCTTTTCCCTCACGTAATGAACACTACCACATGTTTACTCTGTGGACCCATACCATATGGATATGAGTAGAGACTGATAATGTTAAAAGGCTTTCTTTCTTTAAGGATTTCCTAAAATTATGCTATTGGGGTAATGACAAACCAGACTTTTTCCTTGAGTATTCACTTGAAATGGAAGTTCTTAAAGTGTCCAGGGAGTTTTCTATCTGCACAGACTGTAATTTTCTGCACCTCTTTGTGAACAAGTCCTTGTAGAATTCCACAGCCTTCTTCTGGAAGTTTTTCCCAACAATCACATACAGGACTGGGTTCAGGCAGCTGTTGCTAAAGGAGCAGTATGTGGCTATCTGGGTCAGTATGTCATTGATGTCTTCCAGGCATTTGAGAGTGGGTGAGAAGTAACGGATTGTGTCGATGGCTGTGGTGATCTGGAATGGAAGCCAGCAAATGATGAACATCAGGAGCACAGCAAAGATCAGCATGGTGGCTCTCTTCTCTGTCTGGACTACCTGCATTTTTCGTAGCTCACTGCTTCGTAAGGCTTTGATGATTTGCACAGTGCAATAGGTAATTACACAGAATGGGATCACAAACCCCACAGTATTGAGCAAGCAGTTGTTTGTTGGCTCCCAGTAGCTAGCTGGGTAGAGGAGAACACAGGCTGTGATGTTGTACTCTTCAAAATAGCGCAAATTTCGAAACACCATTGTAGGTGAACACATCAGCAGTGCACATGTCCAAATCACAAAACAATTCCATTTGGCACAGACAGTTCGTCTCATCCGCCCAAGAGACATGGTTTTCACCAAGGCCAGGTAGCGATCAATGCTCACTAGTGTCAGGAAATAAATGCTAGAATATAAGTTCATGTTACTCATAACATTGATGGCTTTACAGAGAAACTGGCCAAAAGGCCAATGAAAATTATTAGAAATATTAATGGCCCAGAAAGGTAAAGTACAGACCAACATTAGGTCAGCAAATGCCATGTTTGCTAGGTAAATTTCAGCCACTGTGCAGCTACTCTTGTGGAAACACAGGATGGTGAGCACAAAGGAATTTTCTATTGATCCCAGAATAAATATAAACCAGAGAAATACAGGCTGGTAATCCTGTAGCCATTTCCACACATCTGCACTAACACATTCATATTGATCTATCTGATGCACTCCTGAATTATTGTGGAAATATTCTGGACTGACTGTAAGCTCCTGGGTGGTCATGTTGTACAGCTGCGTAACATTTTCAGTTGTGATGGAAACCATTTCTGTGAAGAGAAAAATAGGTGACATGAGATTGCCAGATCTAGATCTTTGCTGCAAAAGACACAATAAGAAAAGCTCTTTTGCTTTTCCTAATGTCCTTGAAGCATAGCTTTTGAACAGGCTTACAGCTCCCTGGGTTGCTTCTCATAGACACTGGGTGTGTCTGTGGAATATTTTACAGACTGCATTGCTATGGACTGCCTGGACCAAATTTAGGCAAGTAAAACAGAAGGGATGTAGCAACAACAGATATTGTTATGAATGTGTTAACTGAAGAGAACATTTAGAATCCTTTATTCTCTGGAACTGAGCTGCAGCAAGTCTTTGTTAATTCTTTGAGGATATTCATCATTAGTTTGCCTTCTTATCTTTTTATGTCATTAGCCGTGGTCTCCTAAGGTACCTTGTGTGTCAAGCTGCTCATGGTAAAGCTGCTAGTTCTGTGTCACAACCTGCAACATTTTACACCCTTCCCTGTAGAGCAAGAATTGAGTGGAATTCAGTGGTTCTTACTTCCCAAGGAACACCATATATTTTTCCAAAGTGTTCTACTGTACAATAAGCAGACACTAGTTTGCATTGAGAATGCTGAGGGATCAGTGTTTGCCAGCAATGTGCCTTTCTCAGCTTCTCACTGAAATTGTCTGTCTCTGTGTTACAATCTCTTTCTGCAGCCAAGCTCCGTAGAGATAAATGGCACAACCTTCATGAGGAAGATCAGTTTTAAGAGGTGCACAGTGGGTGGGTTTGGCAATGGGGTAGAGACAGTGGCCATCCTATAAGCCAGGACCTGTCTGCAGTCATCCAGCTTGAGTGCAAGAGCACAGTCTGAAAATCAGAACACTGCAAACATTCTGCAGATCAGAACAGCCTGGGATTATACAGGGAGCTATTTACAGGCAGAAATGTCAGATGTGTACTAATGTTACTAGAACCAAACAGAAGTTGAGTGTGCAGCATCATTCACCCACAGATAAAATGTTAACTGTGTTTTCTTGTTGTTGTGTTCTTGGATAATGAATGCTGAGATACTATTCAAATGCAAGATTGGCTTCCCAGATCTGTATATATAATTCTCTGGACTGAGTGACAGAAGTACTGTTTGTCTTTTTCAGGTCTTTATAATAACCACTGTTTATATTATCATTTGATTGGAAGATTTTCAAATGTATTTTTAATTAAGACATTTGTCTTATTCAACTGGTAACTTGGCAGTGAAAAGGCACACACTTGGCAATTCCTGAAAGGATGAGAGTTCTCACTTGTTTTCTGGTTGCTGGTATTGTTGGCTGGTAAGTATCAGCGCTTAATATACATACAGAAATTTGGCTATTTGTTGCAAAATTGATGAAAAATGATTGTCATATTTTGTGTACTTTGTGTTAATAAAACACTTTAGCGTTTAAACATCTCAAAGCCCAGCTTATGTGGATGTGAGAGCTCTCACTAACAAATTGCAAACAGCAGTTTCAAGTCTCCCTTTCTTTCTGTGCTGGCACTTTCACTGTAAAAACACATAGGAAGTGAAATACTAATGGATGGCAAACAAGATGTCATCTGAGAATAGAGAAGTTTTGTTGCCTGATGCAATTATCAGAAACTGTTTCTTCTGCTGGTAGTAGGCTGTAAACCAGCAGGAAAAAAAAAAAGTGCATTATTTTACACTTTGAGGTTGGATGTATGCACATTTTTAATAAGATGAGCATTAGTAATTCAGAGAGTGGTCACAAAAGTTGTGTTGGCTTTTCCTAGGATTTTCTCTCATTACATTAATTTATAGAATTTTATTTACAGGAAATAGCAGCTCCAAAACTGCATATTGATTTATCTGTATTTTCTCTACAATTAATCTCTTTCAGATTTTGTTTTTAGAATACTAGAATACTTTAAAATAAGTTAGTTATATCATATTACTGTGGTCAAGGAACAGTGTGAAAGGACTAGTTAGGATGCCACCAAGTCCATGACATGGGGCTTCTGGCAACCTGCCTCCTTGGTCCTTAGCTCAAGTCCTTCCATAATGCATTGTTAGAAATGGGGGAGTGAACAAGGTAAAATTATCAATTTACAAGCCCTAATGTTTAGGGTTAAAATTATGTGCTTGATGCTATTCTATATTGCACAGAAGACTCATTTAAAGTATGTGATTGCTGAATAAATTATGATTGACAAAGCCACAGCTTACAGAAGGCAGTGATTTTGCTGTTTTCTTCTCATATTTTGGTGAAAATAAATGTGATCCATTCTCTACAAATACTTTTTGTTCAATGCAAGACAAGCCTCATATCTCAGCAGGGACTTTCAATAAGATTTCATGTGGCAGCCTTGATTGAAATACTGCCCAGCTGAAGTAATCCATCACTAGTGATTCTGAGGGACCCCTCTGAGGGATAAATTTGAACCTGATGGAGTTCACGTCCTGTTGTGAGTTACCTCCTCCTTGGCAGTCTATAAAACCCACTGTCAGTCATGTTGTTCTGTTGTTCTCACGTTGTTCTCGTGTTGTTCTGGAGTATTTTTTTTACCAGCATTGAGAATAAACAACAAGGTTTGATGGAGGGTGTTTCAGGGTGCCCTGTGTGGGAGGGAGCAGTCATGGCCTGGACGTGCTGGTGGCAACCAGCCCTGTGCCTCTTGCAGTCACCGGCCTCAGCAAGGCAGGAGGGCTCTGGGGCTGGCTCCTGGTGTTCTCTGGCTTTTGGCAAATCCTGCCAGTGCTGCAAATACAATTCCTTGCAGAGGGACTGGGAAGAAGGGGCTGATCAACTGTTGGATTGTCATTACAGGCAGGTGGAGAAGGACTCCAAAAACGTGGTGGTCACCAGTGCCATAGCCTGAAACTCTGAGGGCTGGGCAGTCACCAGGGCACCTTGGGGTCTCCTGCCAAACTGCTGGGATGTCCTGCTGCTCGAGGACTGACCCACACAGACAGAACTGGAGGGAGTATGGCAGAAGACAGGCGTGGGTTAATCAGCAAGCCAAGGATAGCACCTAGAGTGCAGCAGAGTGGTTAATCCTGGAATGTGGAGGGAAAATCTCCATGGTACAGCAACATGTGCCGGGGCCTATGGAAGTTCTTGAAAGAAAAGGAGGGGAATATGTTGAATTGGAACAAAATGTTCTCTTAGGATCAAGAGATATGAGCTAAACAATGGAAGGATAGGGGAAAAAAGGTCAGAGCTCAGTTAATGCTGCTACTGGGTTAATGCAAACTCTGGCACAGCTTTACTCCTCAGATGGGGTATGCTGCTTCGGGTGAATATTTTTCACCATCTCTTTTGGGTCTGGATGAAGTCCTACAGCTACTGAACTCATGACTATTAGTATTGCCAGTGGTGTTAATCTTTCCTTGTATTATGCTAAACATTTTCATACAGTGAATAACTAAATGTCTCATGATGGTCTAAGTCATGTCTTATACAAGGACAAGTTCTGAAATGAGTAATGAGTTCAGGTTATTTCAATGTCACCTGCACTAATCTACTCTGCGGGAGTAAGAGAGAGACTTTGTAATGTATTTTACAGCTGTTGTGACTTTGCTGATTGCATGTTTTGCAGAAACAAGGTGTGACATTTGCAATTAGTATATTCTGAGATTGTTGAAATATGAATCTTGCTAATTTAGTCCTCAGAGAGAAGAGGTGGAGCCTGAAACAGATAAATGCTGTTATGATGTTAGCTGCTATAATGTTGTTTGCTGGAACAAAAGACAGAATATTAAACAGCATAGGCACACAGTGTAGGATGTTTTCCTACACAGTCTAATTTGCAAGAACAAAGGACAGAGTGTCTCAAGGCCTCACTAGTCTTCTCCAAGTGGGGAATTTCTCTGATGGATGAACATGCATGATGAAAATTGCCTCTAATGCAGCCTTATTTTTCATTTATTTTAGGGATTTCTTAGCAAGGCCGAGTGAAGGATAGGTATGACACCCAGACTGTAGCATCCCTAGCAGAATTTTACAATTACCTGGTTTACTTTAAGTGCTGTCAGTAGCCAAAAGTGTTTTCAGAGACAAACAGCTAGCTTGCCACACATACATAGAGGTCCATGCACAGCTGGGGGTCAGTGGCACAGAGGAGGGGAAAAGCTGGGAACAAAAATATGGATTTGAACGAGTGGCTGCAAACTGAAAGGCACTGGCTGACTTCTGGCATGCTCATATTTTAGAAGATATGTTAGTTGCAGAAAGAAATAGCAACAGCTTCCCCAGCGTCTCCTCTGGCTCCCTGTTTCTCTGCAGAGCCCAGCCTGCTTTGATGCTGTAATTTTTGTGTGAGTTTGTCCTCCTGAACATCTCTGAGCCCTGGTGGTGCCTATTTGCCAGGCAGCCTTGCTTCTTCACACTAATATAAAAGCTACAGTCAGTGTAACACAGGAGCTGCCAGAGCCATGAGAGGAAAAAGGGTATTTTCCTGACAGATCTGCTGTGACCAAAATGGGAAATAGCAGGAATTCAAAAGCTGCTGCAGGTAAGGGAGTCTTCTGCAGTGTGGTCTGTAAGGAAGCCTGGAAGTCCTGCAGGCTCCATGCAGGAACCACTGCTGTCCTCAGGAGCTTGGATACTTGCTGATAGACTCAGCGAGTTGCTAGGAGGCTGTAGTGATGTCCTCTAAACTGCCTCATTTTTCACCATCAGACAGGTATTTGCTGGTTAAGGAGAGAGAGAGAAGTTTAACTGCTTTGGAGGATTTGCTTCCAAGACAATGTCTATTTGTGAGGAAAAGGAGATTTTTGTTTTGAAGAACATGTGATAGGATGGCATAAGCAGAGGCATTGCTCAGCAAGAAGCCAAAGGTGTGCTGGAAGATTGAGCTTCAGTGGTGGACTCATACATTCAGAATTTAGTATCAACAAAAATACAGGCAACCCAGCCTGTTTATAAATTCTATACCTTCTCCATAAGGTTTATTTTCAAAGCTTCAATTTCAATTTGGTCTCCTTGCAACTTTTCTCCTGAAAAAAAATTACTTTTGTCATCTATCCCCAGCTCACAGAGACTCTTGTTTCCAACTAATCCAAGCCCACTGGGACTGCTCATACCCCTCTCTCTGGCTTCAGAATGGGTTGGCTTTGTATCTTTAGCTGGATGAATATTGAAAGGTAAAATTATATCACTCTTGTAGCATCTCTGAAACACGTTCTGAAATATTCTCTGAATGTCCTTTTAATTGTGTTACTGTGGAGGCATTACTTATTTTGAAGAGGTAGAGGAAGTGTGGGAAACATTCCTAAAATGTTCTGCTTTCACAGATCCCACAACATTAATTTTTAATTTCCAATGTTTGTATAATGAATCTCTAATGGGCTTTACAACACTGGGGGTTGTAGAACAGGGGAAGCTTTTTGTGGCAGTGTTAACTTAAAGGTTTCCTGCTTTTCATTTACTCTTCACTGTCCCTTTTTCCTTATGGCTGCCCTTGCAGTTCATGAAGTTCATGTTGAACTAGATTCAGGAACTTGCCTGGGACAAAAAAAGCCTTGTAAAATATAAACTTCTTTTTCAGCTCTGTAGTTTGCCAGATAACTAAGGCAGCAAAGAAAATATACAGAGGAGCTACCTTTCAAAAGTGTAATTTTTAAATATTTGTTGTGTAATCTTGAAACACAGCATGGAAAGAAACTATTGCTCTGCAGTTACCGTTAAAGGTATCTACATCAACTGTGTTAGGAAAGATGGGGGAAAAAAGTTGTTCTGTTAAAGCAGTTATTTCAATAACAATGAAACTAAGGTGAGAAGAGGCTACTAATTTTTCTCCCTGTGTGGGAGATGAAGCTAAAGAAAGGTGTAGAAAGAGCAGAAATCTAGTCAAGTGCAATGCATAAGATATTTTTATATATAAATTTTATGCAGAGCACTTTTCATAATGCATTTTTTTCCCAAGTGGAAATTTTGAATATTCTTACTTTAAATTTCCCAGAGTTACAATTGTCTAAAAAAATAATCCTATATTTTTTAGCTTTAGAAATCTGATATGTTTGAGTTAGTCCATGTTTGACCTTTGGCTTGCTGCCATCAATATTTAGACATTTTTCTATTAAGATAACCTCCAAAACATTGCAAATGTCACCAATGCTGGATTTTGCTGTCATTCTGAAAGAGCAGATTTATTATAAAAATTCTATTTAATCTGAAGTGAGAAATAATACTTTCAACATTAAGGGCTGTTTCAGGTCAAAACACAGAATCTGCAAGTATCTCCAGCCACTAAATCATTAAATTTTAGCCTTGTAATCCTCAGAAGTTTCAAAGACCCAGCTAGAAAAGCCCAGAGTAGCGTAGATTGATTTTGTAACTGACTGAGCTTTGAGGAAGAGGTTGGCCAACAGACCTTCTAACCCACATTATCCTAAAATCCATAATTTTCACTTCTTGTGCTAATAAAGGAAAATTACAGTTGGATTAAGGCCAACAACAAAATCATAGAATATCTTGGGCTGTAAGGGGCCTTAAAGATCGTCCAATTCCACTCCCCCTGCCGTGGGCAGCTCTGATGACCTATCACTCCCATTGTAATATTTATAAATGTCATGTGCTATTGTAATAAGTAAGCAGTAATTTTACTAAGATTACTTTACAAAAGTGAGTGGATTCAGTGTCTCCTGTGAAAATTTCTCAGCGAGGCTGTTACAAGGCTACATGGGCACACCCAGCCAGTGGTGAGCATAAGGGCTAGATGGAGCACTCTTGCCATAAAGGTTTAGTTGCAGTTTTGTTGCAGGTGTTAACTCACTGGGCTGTTCTTTGGAGCTGTGTAACTCCCCTGGTATGGAAATTTTTCATGAATCCCAACCTGCAGAAAATAGCCAGGAAAACATTGCTGCTGGTGATACACTGAGTGAGGACATTCCTTTTGCAGAGAAAGGCTGCATCAAAGCATCATTTAATTAAAAAGGGAAGGGTATAAGCGAATAAATAATGGGAGATGCCAAGTCCCTTGAACAGTGCTCTAGAGTTGTTATGAAACATATCATAGCAAGGCACAGCTTGGATGAAGGAATGAAATATGAGGATAAACAATAAATCATCTGCTAATATTAGAGAGGGTTTATCAATAAAATAAAGAAGGTCTGCAGCTGTGGGGCCATCAAGAACTGAAAATGTGATACATACAAAACATGTTCATGGTGATGTGCTCACAGCAACAATTCCGTAAGTTAAATTTAGACCTGAATAACTGGTTTAGCATTTAGTTTTCCTGAAGATTTCTATTATGCTAATGATGTGTAGCTTTTCCCTTCCCTTTTGTACATGATGGATTAGTAAACACAGTAAAACTACTCTGAAGTAGAACTTACTATGCTTCTCAGCCACTTTTATAATTGTAGTTCATGAGCAGAGAAAGAAGTTTAATTCCAAAACTAAATGCTCTGAAAACAGGTATCACTACTTTCCACATCTCCCCAGTACACATTTCAATTTCTGCTGCTCAAACAGCTTAGAAAGTTTAACTTGTTCTGATTTACAGTTATTTTCTCCCCCATCTCTAGCTTTCTCAAGACCGCATATGTCTATGAAGAAATGAAGTATATGAAGGTCTTAAATCTGAGTGTTAAACAAATATAAGTCAGTTTGTTCCTCTCTTTGCAGTCATTGGGCAGATGAGAGATCTATTTCCAAATCTCTACTCTGCTAACTTGGAATGAAATCTGGAAATTGATTCATATCTTTGTATACCAGGAGGCCACAAGCTTATTGCATAATATTGATTGAGAGTATTTATCTTTATGAACCTATTTTCAAATAGTACAGATACTTAAATAAATATTGAGTCTGAATCTCCCATCCTTTGAAATATCATCAGTTTTGAGGTTTACAATGTCAGTCTCCCAACTCCTTCTCCCCCCTCCTTGTGAATACTTGCTGCTCTTCTCTTTAATTCTTCAGGATTTGATCTTATTGGAGCTGCCTTAGACACAATGTGGCTCCATGGCTCGGTGTCCCTGAACCAAGATGACTTTCTGACTCTAACAGCAAAGCACATAAATCTTGCACAACACAAGTCACAGCTGGAGCTACACTTTTTCTGTGTATATTGTATTGTGTTTGGTCAAAATGTTTTGACAACTGAGAAGAAAATATTCAAACAGGAGAAAACTGACCACAAGCTCACTCTGCAAGGCTGGCAGGTTATTTTGGTTTGTTTCTTTTGGCATTTCCATATGAGAACAGGTAAGGTTAACCATGAGTGCTCATTGTCCAGACCTCAGTCAACAACTAGCATTTAGGTTAGTGTCAGGAGAGTGAGAAATCTAGGAGCTGCAGTAGGAGTGGGACTGCAAAAGCACTGCAGGAATGAAGAGCAGTCATCCACGTGAACTCATCCTTGAGAACAGTTTCATGGGAACCACGGATAGGATAAGATTCAGCCCACACCTAGAGTTCAGGTTAGGGCTAGGGAAGTGACAGGCTATGTCTGCTCTTTCAGAGATAGGGTGAGCCCTGTCAGGCCCATGCATGTATTTATCATGTTTCTGACACTGAGCATTATCAGTTCTCTGTGTTTTCCCATGTACGTAATATTGGATCAGCCTACTTTTGCATACTGCTATATTGAAATTTGTAGTTAGCATTTGCTTTCAGAAAGCTCTGAGCATACTTAAGGTCTGCAGCCATATCTGACTTGTGATCTTTTGGGTTTTGTTTACTTGGTTTTCATATTTGGTCAAAATTATGTTTTGTATTTTCTACTGTTAGCTGGAAGGCCTCCTGCAAACAGGAGCTATAATCGGATTGTGGTTTGCTTACATTTTTAAGATTTGCAGAGTTTATGCTTGAGAAGATGACATATATATTAACATAATTTATTCCTGTTCCTAGCTGGTTCACTGCCTAGCTTGATAATATCTCCCCTGATTGAACTATCTTGCAAGCCAAACTGCACATTTGTACAGGGAGAGAAGCAGCCAAAGCAGTGCTTGGAGTGAAAGCAGCATGCCTTGGCCCTGGGAGCCTCACAGGGTTCCCTGTTGGGCATCAGGAACTGCTGGGAAACCCTGTCTTGTCCTGGGGCAGAAATCTTGCACGTCCCTTAACACTCTTGCACTCAGGGTGTCTGACTACAAAGCTTGCACGAATTAAGTGAAGTACAAAGAAAATAAGGGACTATAAACTTCCTGAGTTTTATAATATGACATGTAGATTTACCAAGTTGGAACAATGTCAAAGGTGGTTGTATCTACTCCCCTGAGCTCTGCAGGCACCACAAGAATTCTCTAGTGTAGACAAGAGATTGCTGTACCCCATCACCACTACAAAATTAAGTGCTTAACACACCAGCATTGTGAGATGAATTTAATATCCATTGCAGGAGTCTGATACCATGTGAAATGACAGGTTTGATGGTATCAAACAATACAATGTGCCTCTCAAATGGCAGACAATACCCTGAGCCCAGTGAATAGCTAAGGTATCCAGTGATAAAGAAATGAAATGCTAGTGATTATATCAAGAGTAGGTTGTGCACTTAGATTATATTTCTTTCTTAAAGTGAGAATTTCCTGCTTTAGAAAACAGTCTTTCCCGAAACCCAGATAGCTCAAATCCATTGCAAGAACCAGGCCCAAACCAGCTAAACTGGAAAAGAAAAAGGAGAATTTTCACCTGGCTGATGACAACTTTTGGGACATGGGCTGGAGGAGCTGAGCCATGCCTAGTGTGGGTTCTCAAAACTGGTCTTGGGGATCATCTAGTTTAATTACAGTCTTGATCTCAGTATGAAAGACAGGAGAGCACTGATGAACCATGCCAGTGACATAAATTGCTTGATATCTTCATTACAGAGAGCAATAGGAATTTCCTACAGAGAGAAACAGATGATATTAGAAAAGCCTCAGAGAGGGAAAGGCTGTAAGTCCTGAAGCATACCAGTTCCCCAAGAATATTAGTTAGTGATGCTCTTTTATTTGCCTTGCTGTAGTGAAGGCACAGAAGAGCTGCTCAGCAGGGCACAAACCTCTACTCAAGGCTCCCTCCCTGATGTGCACGTGGATGTCCTTTAAAGCTTTTTCCCTTTGATGCACTGCTCCCACCAGACCTCTTCAGCTCAGCTGAGCCACACCTTTTTCTTAGCAATTGAAATACTGCTCTTTTCCCTGGGTAACAGCATTAGGTTCTCATAACTATGTAAAATGTGAAGGTCTAATGGCCTAATAGTATTTTTCAGTATTGGTCCCTCTGAGCTTTAAATATTTAATGGACAGATTTGCCTTTCATATGAACTGGCTCTGTGCCCTGAAAGCACTTCTAGCACCTTGAGGACATTTTGGAAGCCATTTAGGAAAAAGAAGAGATTTGCTATCTTGAGTGCCTCCAGCCACTATAATATTTACGCTGTTGCCAGGTATTTGCAATTACGCAGCATTTCCTGCACATTTTCACCACTGTCTGTCACAAAGGTGAGGAAAGCCCAAGTGTCTCCAACAGCAAAGAGCTCCCAGAGAAGCTCACAATATACATGGCTGACTGGCTGCTGTCACAAAGTCTAATAATGATTTCTTTGACAACTACTGCATTCCTCATTTCTTATAATGCAGGTAACTAATGATTTCACTCTGCTCTAATAAGCAAAAACATAAAAGACATTTTAACCTGCCACAATTTATCTGAAAACCACATTTGCAGCTACACAGCCATCCCTGCCAACAGCTGGACATGTTTGAGTCACAGCTGCTCTTTCCATTGCTGATCCACACACTGATGGCCCTGCGCAAGCAGTGGAGTCCTTAGCACAGAGGGCATCACAGCAGAATCTGTCCTCCCCGTAAATCAGCAATAATGCCTTGTGTTTTCTTAATCCCTGTCACCACAGGGTGGAATGGACGGCTTTGCTGAGTAATGGCACAGTTTCCAAAGAGCATTTCAGGCTCTGACAACAGAGCAGGCTAGAAAGTATCTAGCTATAACTCTATAATGCTTAGGTGAAATTACAGCTTTAATTTTGAAAAGATGAAATTCAGAGGAGATTATATTTACCCAGTTTGTTCAGGTTAGCACCTCTACTTCATGGGTTTCTGAAGGTGGTCCTAGTTTAATTTAGAACTTCTGACCGCAGCTACACTAAACTATAAACTCAGATGTCAACCTCCTGAATAGGTTTTCTTGTGGATCATCACAGGGAAAGGTCCCTAGCATTGCTGATTTGTGTCATGGAAGCAACATAAATGTGACATGATACTCATTGTCTAAATGACAGGTTGTCTTTATTAAAGAATTTGAGGGTTTTGTTTGTTTATTTTAAATTTCATATTCTTTTAAAAATTAAAATCAGAGCATGGCAGTGTGAGCAGTGGTGAGTTCCCTTCTCAAGGACAAGCATAGTCTATAGCGTGCTTCATTTCTTAAATGATAAACTTCAGAAAGCCATTTTGCCTTGTCCTTCCTAGGTCAAACACATCCTCCTACATTGCTGTTTCTTGAGCAGATGGGACAGTCATTTAATATTATTTTTGTGTATTTGCTCCTTACTTTGCCAGTACATTAACTATTTGCAAAGGGAAAGAGGTCAGTTTTCAGATAGCTTAGTTAGAAATCCCCATACTCTATATATTGTAGAGAAAAGCTCAAAACCAGATGTACCTGTTAGAAATGGTATGTAATTCACATAGAGTGAACTTCAAACTTTATGGTAATTATCTTGATAGTAACAGCAGATGAAAATTAGATATACTCCAAATGGAGCCTGTTTTTCTACTGCAGATGCAGGGGAACTCTAATGACAGCAATTCTTTAGTGGGAATACATCCTATGTCTATTAGAACTTAAGTGTTCAAATACATGCTGATAGGGATTGGGTGATTGAACTGTACAAACATGGATATGATTTTCAACACTGAGAGATCTAGAAGGTTCAGGACACTTCTCCAGCTAAGAAGTAGTATAATTTACAATGCTGATTTACAAC
This sequence comes from Lonchura striata, assembly GCF_050655825.1. NCBI lineage: Eukaryota > Metazoa > Chordata > Aves > Passeriformes > Estrildidae > Lonchura > Lonchura striata. The sequence goes on along the minus strand of NC_140707.1, from coordinate 59,915,213 downwards.
AATCAGTGTCTGGATTACCATTTTAATTTTGCCTTTTTATGCTTTGCCAGTGTTGAAATTAATTTGTGTATTAATTTATTGTTTTCCCTTTGTTAGCAGCAGGAAATGACAGAACCCTGCTGTTTTTCACTCTGTGTATAAGGGTTCTGAGCACTGGTTTTCACAATGAATATATGTACTATCTGCTCTTTCCGGAATGTCAGACCCAACAAAAAAATACAGAGTAACAATTTAGTTAGAGAGGCAGATTCCCTTAGTATATGCCACAGCTCCTTCAAAGAACTATTGTACCCAAAGCTAACAAAAGATAGTTTAATATCTTTGACACAGACAGGGGATCAAGTGCACCCTCAGCAAATTTGCCAATGACCCAAGTTGTGTGATGCAGGTGGCTGACACACTGGAGGGAAGGGATGCCATCCAGAGGGAAGGAATTCCACCCAGAGGGAAGGGATGCTTGAGAGGTGAGCCTACACAAACTTCAGGAGGTTCAACAGCCAAGTGCAAGCTGCTGCCCCTGGCCCTGATATCAACAGAAGCTGGGATGGAGAGCAGCCCTGCCAAGGAGGACTTGGGGCTCTGGTGGGTGAGAGGCTGGATGTGATCCAGCAGTGTTCACCTGCAGCCCAGAAAGCCAAATGTGCTCTGGACTGTATTCAAAGCAGAGTGGCCAGCAGGGCGAGGGAGGGGTTTCTGCCCCTCTGCTCTGCACCAGTTGCTGGATCAAGTTTTCTGGTACCTTAAACTCACATATTACTACAGCTATTTAGGAGATACTTTTCAAAGTGTTGGATAAGGACAATTTTCTTTTCCTATTAAAATGACTATCAAACCAGAAAATTTCTGGAGAAATTGATTTAAAAAAAAAGATTTTCACAAAAGATTTGGGTAGTATAACAGAGAATGTTTTAAAGATGTCATTTCTTATCTTGAACAAAGGACAAAATGTGCTGACTGCTTACAGTTTAGCAGGTGACCCAGATCCACTCTTGCTCTCTCTGGACAACTAAGAGTTTAAATCTGATGCCAATCTTTTAAAAGTGGAGTAGTTCCAGAAAAACAAAACAAAACAAAAAAAAAACAAAAACCAGAGACTGCAAGAGTGCAATTCACTACAGTTTATCCTTCAGGCACTTGCTTAAGAAGAAAGATGCCTTTTTCAAAATCCCTTATCAGTGCTCCCCATTCCCGAGCAGATTTATCCTGTGTGTGTGCATTTCTTCTGTGGTTTGTTTTCTTGCTTTTGTTAAAAATGTTAAGACCCTTTCACCAATTTTTCTCCGGAACAGAAATGTTGTCTTCTGACCAGCTTTGTTAATTTTGAAAAAAATCCTGATTTAAGTTAACCATGCCGCTGTTGACCTTGTGACCCATCACTTTTGTCAGCACTGTAGAAGAGAAAGCTCAGTGTAGAATTGTGTGTGACATTCTCTGCAGCAGGCAGCAGAGGCTCAGGGCAGGATCTCAGGGCAGGAATGAGCCAAGGGGAAATGAGCAGATGTGAGGTCTGGAAGGGAACAGAACGCTGCTCAAGGAAGCAAAGGAAAAGTGCTGCTGTGGGAAGGAAAAAGGGATGAAAAAGGATAAATATAAATGTTGAAACGGCAGAAAGGAATGAAAGGAAAAAGAGGGATTTAATTTCCCAAGAGGGTAAAGGGTTCCAAACCAAACAATGAATAAGGATTCTTGCCTAAGTTGGGTATATATATCAGGCTTATGGAAGCTTCATCTGGGAATTTAATTTAAAATGTTAGAAAATTTAGGTAATTTACAGAGTTTGGATCCATATTTTACCCAGCTTCAAAAAAGTGCAAAATCTGATTTTTTAAAATTGTATTTAAACTTTTCTTTGATTTTTTTAAAGTTATTTGACCAGAGTACATTTATTCTAAGACAAACTTTATCAATATATTACATTGAACTCTTTTTTGAAACTAGAGACAAGTGTGCAGTGGAAACTATTTAACCTGTCTGTAGAAATACATGAGGCAAAGAGTAGAAGACTGGAATTCCAGATGTCTCACACTGTACAGTTATGAGCTGTAGCATGATTTAAATGCCAATTTGTAGACTACATCTATTGTGGTCTACAAATATTTCTACATATATTTCTTCTGTAGAACAAAATGAATTGTTGTCTTTCCATTTCAATTTTCTACATTTCCAAAAAAGACTGTTCCCAAAGCATTACAGGAAACACTTAAACAAAACTGACTCCACTTTGTTACTTCTACTTCCTTCTACTTCTGGGAAATGTCCTTTTTACTGACCCAGCTGCCTGGAATTTATGAGCTATAAGATGACTATTCTAAAGAAAAAAAAAGAAAAGTTTTTCAGAGGAAAGATACAATCAGAAGGTGAGTTGTCTTATGTGACCTGTCTCCGCATGCTGTTTTTTAAAAAATATCTATGTTATAAGTTAAAATTTCTGATGCCAATATCCCAGCCATTCATAAATGAACTGCATTAATGTCTGATTCATTATGACTGCTTTAGTCAGAATGCACTAATATAATTTGAAAATGGCATTGCAACTTGCGAAGGAGAAGAAAAAATACAGCTATGGAGAAAGCTCTTAAGTTTTAAAGTGGTTCCCTTGTTCGGGTAAAGAGTGATTCCAAATTCTTTGTCTTATCTGAATTTACTACTTACTACAAATCTCAACATAGATTACAGGCTTGGAAGAAGATAACTGCTTTTGGTTACTTATCTGCCCATGAGGGATAGTCCCAGTTCCTCATGACTTGAAAATTCTGGCATTAACTGAGAGTAGAAAATAAGATCCTTGCCCAGGAAAAGGAAAACAAATTTAAAAATGCAACTAATGTCTTGATCCTAACAGATGCACAGATCAGACACCTCTGATGCAAATATTTGATGGTTGTTTTGTGCAATGTCAAAAATCTGGGAGGAAAGTTATATATATATACACACATATATATATGTCTGTGTGTGTATAGAGAGAATTTCCACAAAGCAGACACTTTCTGGTCACCTTCAGTGCCTCACACCTTTTGCCTGGTCTTTTGCTGTTCATTCAGGGAGAAAGTGGCTTGTGTGCACTCCCAGCACTAGTAGGACCAGGCACAGGAAACTTTTCTAGGTGATGCCAAGGTGAACAGCCATCTGCAAGCTGGTCTTGAACAGGTAAAACAGGATTCTGCATGAGGAGCACGTGTACTCCCCAGAGTACAAACAGTGTCAGGTGGGTTTGTGTTAGTTGACTCAATCTGAAGGAATAAAAGAAAGAAAAATTCATCCTTGAGCTCAGGTATCAGACAGAGATGAGACTGTTATGATACAAAACCTGATGACACTAGGCTGATTGTAAGATCCATTGTCTGAATTCAGTGTTGAACTGAGGCTGTACAGTTACAAAAGATAGAATTTGACTTGGAGCATATTATGTGTCCCAGAGCTGGGTTTGTCTGTTGTGATGGGTAAAGGGACATGTATGGCATACATTTCTTTGTAATCTCCTAATTTCACAGTGTGGACAATCAGCCTTCCACAGACCTTTCCAAGGCCAGGACAAGAGGATGTGTCAATGATGTTTGTTAAGCAGTCCACCAGTGAGCAAGCCACTCAGATCTCCTGATATATCCATAAGACCTTATCTTATATAATCTGTCATTACTCTGCTGATGCTGATTTGGGGGGCAGTGCAAACATTCAGTCCAGTTGAGGATCTAGCCTGTGTAGTTACCTGTATGTCTTTTTTCTCTGCCTCCATTTGGCTTGTTTTCTTGGTGAGCTGTTTGCTGCTGTCTAGCAGGTAGGACCAGGAGCACAGCTCTGGAGACACTGACATAGTGTCTGTGTTACACTGATGGCCAGGGGCTTTGGGGATGATCAGTGTGCAAAAGTCTTGCAAGCACAGGGACAGGCTGTGCCTCAGGGAACTTCTAATCTAAGCAGAATCTAAATATAATGCAGAGTATAGAATATGACATTATAGGGAAAGACTGCTGCAGAATGAGGTGAGAGGTGCATGCAGAGCTGAGCCAAAATCTAACAACAAGTACTACAGTATACAGCTCAGGATACCTGATGAAACACTTCCAGATTGGTGGCCTGCCCCACTACTTGTAGGGAGTTTATCCTTCACATCAGGAAAGGGGCACATTGCTGTGCTCCATGTGTGTGGGTGGAGGGACCTGCTGTCCTTCTTTGGTAACCTGTGACACTTCAGAGCAGCAGCCCTTCAGCCTGTCAGACAGCTGATAGGAAATCCTACAACCATGGCAAAGCGACAGAACCTCCACACTGGGGTGTGGCCCCAAAGGGCTTATTCCTTTCTGCTAAGGCAGGAACGCTGCAGGAGGAAAAGCATCTATGACCAGTTCTGCCTCTGGGCATGCATGCATAAATCCTGTTAAAAAGACCTGGCTCTCTACCATGGATCACTCACTTTTTGGTGGCATTTAACTGTAATCTCAGATACAATGAATGAGAAAAATGGATTTCTGCATTTTGACAGCTTCCTTCTCTGCAAATTAACCATAGTCTGAACTGTGTCTTTGCAATACTCTCACCATTTTGGCATACCTTAGTGTGCAAAGCTACTGAATCTGCAAACCTGGATGATCAGATATGTTTGCAGGGGTCACAAAAACCAACCCAACCTTGCTGAATCAAGACGAGGAGTTAACATGGAGGAGACTTAAATATTGCACAGCAGCAAAAGTAAGTCAAATCCACTCTTTCAGAGATCACCAAAAGTCCTAAGGATTTTGGTAAAGTTTTATATAGAAGCTTTGCCATATCAGCAGCATGCTTTGGACTTGCCTATCATCAGACTGAAGATAAATGCTTTCACCTGGCAACTTTGCTCCTTGTGTTTCTCTTTCCCTATCCCATTTGTGCCTGTTGTCCAACATTTCACTCCTACAAGGTGTGTTGCACCAGCTGAGGGCAGGAGTTGGCTCAGCCACGTTTGGGAGCCAGTGCCCAAAGGCTGCCCCAGGGGTGATTCCTGAGCAGCATCCATGTCCCTAAAAGCCAGAGAGGGCTGGCAAAGGACAGCTCTCCTCTCCACTCTGAACTACCCTGTTCCTTCACAGCTGGGATCAGCCAGGCACAGGCACAACTTTCCATCTCTGTGTATGGAGGGTGCTAAATGCAAGAAGGAAGATAAGCCTTTTGATGAGGTGGGGGGAAATTCATCTGTACAGAGTGCTTGAGAGGGAGGTTTAAAAAACTGTGAGCGACAAGAGAAAAAGGCTTATGAATAATTTTAAAGAAAAGTGGATGTTTTAGCTAAGTGGCATTTTTTTCTGTTTATTTTTTTTTTCTGTTTCTTTTTTTTTTCCAAACTTTACATTGATTAGCATTGCTAATGGGTTCAGGTGTACTTTTGCAGCTGTTTTAGTTACTGAGAGGGAATTTGTTTTGAAAGCAAAGCTCTGTTCTCTGATAAGTGTTCCTAGACTTGTATTATGCTTTTTTCCCCTACTGTGACTTTAAAAACAGTGGAATTGGAATGCCTAAGAGATTTTTTACACCCTTCTTTTAATGAAAAACAGATTATCAAGCACTGGCCATTCTTAAGCAGTAAGTTTTAGGGTGTTCATCATGAATGCCCTAAAATTCACCAAAATTCCTACTGTTTTCTGCCTGAGAAAATACTTGGAATATTAAATAGCTACAAGAATTTTTAAAGCTGTTTTCCTGTGCAAGGATGGGATGCTTATTTCAGGAAGCTCTAACTCAGTAGGAAAGGAGGTTCTTTTGTTAGATTGTCGGTACAAAATGTTCAGGTAACACTGACTAACTCAATTAATCTTGTTCTTGCATGTACTCAGGGGCCCAATGGAAAACCTGGCAAAGACTTTCTGGAGGTGTCTCTGATCTGCTATTCCAAGGTCTTTATTAACTTGGGTGTATTTATACCTTCTGTTTGTATTTTCACTATTCACAGTGAAAACAAGACCAATATATTTGGAAGTCTATAAAAGAACCTGGAGTGCTAAGACACTTCTCTTAATTTTTTTCTTAATGATTGCACACTACCAGATAGGTAGAAGTTATATGACTCATATTACTCAATATGCTGACACTTGAGTCTTAGAGAGTCATATGTGAAAACAGATATTTCTTTTACCTAGATAACTGTCTTCTAGATTCTAAGAAAATATATACAGCTGTTTAAGATAAAAGTGTACTCCTGTCTTAGGAGATGGCATCTCTAAGATTACAAACAAAACATTAAAAGAAGAATTCTAATGGTTAACTATTTGAACACTTTTGGCTTTATGGCTATTTGCTATTATTACACTAAGAAGGCTGCTTAGGATACTGAGTAATGGAAAATGAATAGCTAAAAGTATAGCATATATTTCAATCTTTTTTGTTGTTGTTGTTATTTTAATAACAATACCACAGCTATCTCTTTGTTTTCATCAGAACCTTAAAAGTCAAGCTCCTACTGATTTTTTTATTTGCATACAGATTTTAAAAAGAAACTAATAATATAGCTTAAATGTCTTCCAAAACCTTTCTCCTTTGCAAAAGTTTCAAAGGTTTAGCCTTTGTCATTCAATCAGTGCAGATGAGACAGATTAGTGGTGTAAGGTACACACACATGCACTTCTACATCCTGCCCAACAAAGTTTACAATCAAAATAATAAACAAAGAAAAAATTATCAGTATGTACAAAAAACAATTTACTCTGGTTTCTCCCTACAATTTTGTAGGTAATTTCTCAGCCAAAACCAAAGTTAGTTGCTTGTACTATCTGATTATTTTTGTGAGATTACAGAAATGGTGCCCATGGTATGATCACAGACATGAAGTGTCATCTGGAGAAGAGAAATCCTTACCCTCCAGTACATGGGACAGTATTTGTGGCAGGTGAAGTACCCTGTGGCTTTGATACACTGGATACTTTGAAATAAAGCATTTTTCTGTAAAAATTATAGTTCTGCAAAACCCAATAAGTTACAAAATCACATTAGCAAAAATTATTTTTCTCCTCCGTTTTTCTGGAAAAATAATAACAGCTCTTTTGTCACTGAACCAGAAACATATTAAGAATTCAATAAGTGGTTTCCAAGAAGCAGCAAACCACACCAAATTTTAATAATAAGTTTTCATATGAAAGAGAAATGAAAAAACATACCTTGTCTGAAAATTCACCACTGAGCAGATACAAATGAGTGAAGTGCAACACGTCTCTGGGAACAGCTCCTTCTCTAGTATGAATGAGTCTAACTTATGTTTTTACTGCCCCTCCCTGAACACAGCAGACTCATCGCTCTGTTGATGACATCATATTCCTGGATTTTCTCCCATACTATATTTTAAAAACAATGTTTATCTACTGTATCCATTATGAGACCACCGATATTTTAGTATGGGTGGCAAACAACACAAACACAGCTAAGACACTGATGTTCCCCAGTATGTGTATAAAACAGTCATGTGTTTGTACAGCAGCTTCCAGAATTGTGCATGAGCATGCACACACAAACACATGGCTCTTGTCCTGATTAGGGTAATGAAAAGAACATTTTTTATTTTACTGGTGTTAGAGCTAAACAAGCCAGCTTTCTAGCAGACTTGGATCTTTAAAACAGAAGAGATAAATATCTAATTTACAGTCTAAGATATATTTTTTTTTTCCCATGGGAAAAAATTTACTATTTGTATTCTGGAAGACACTGCTCTTTCTCTCTGACTACTCGGTCTGCTGAGAACAAGTACAGAAGCCAAATACCACTTAAAGATTTACTGGACCAAAATATCTTGAAGGCTGTGGATGAAATCTCTATATGAATCAGAATTATAGGCAAACATCAGAGCATACCCTTTTACTTACTACATTGATTTTTATTCTGGATGTCAGATGATTAACAGAGAGCTCATTTTAGACCATTTATTAGAGGCATAGCTGGTTTTCCTGTAATATTTATGCAATTAAACTAAAATCTGAAAGGGCAACCATGGCAGCAGAATTCCATCAAAGGACATATCTTCGTTCAAAGGAGGATTGAACAGAGAAAATAACAGTCTACTCTCTTATTTTGCCACAAAATTCTAATTCTGAAAGTGAACAGTTCAGGAAAAATGCTGGTCTATATTGTGACTGGTGGTATCTACCAGTGAAAATATCTGTCCCCCACCCTCCACTGGTTTGCCATTTACAGTTCCAGGGCAATACACTTTCTTGGTGTGTACTCTGACAGGAATTGCTACTTTGCTTTTCAGTACTTTTCCTTTTCTTTCTTTTTCTCAGAATCTGTCAGAATGGATGCTTGGTACATTTTCTGTGTTTATTTGAACTAGTTGAGTCATGCTCTATCAGCAATACCTCCCCCTGGTCTGTCCCTGAGTACCCTGCACCAGTTACAGTTTGGCTGTGTAATCCTGAGACTCACAATCTCAAAGATCTTCATTCCACCTGCTTTTTTCAGTTTGTTTTTGTTTTTGTTTTTTTGTTTGTTTGTTTGTTTGTTTGTTTGTTTGTTTTTTAACTCCTATGCACTACCTCTAGATTGTTGTGGTTTTTTGGCTGGTCATATATTTAATATTAAATATTAACATAATTTTTCAAATACAGTGTCTCAAAATTCTGCTTTTAGACAAATTATATGCATTTATAGGAGGGACTCAACTGGCTCAATTGTAGTGATGTAATAAAACCCAGCTGGATTTGTTAGCTAACAATATGAAATGAGAACAAAGCAGCAATTGAACATCTATTGTGAACACATGGACATAAGAGTGATAAATCTGAAGAGGTATCATAAGAGAAAACACACCTGGAGAAAAATTAAATCTTAGATGGATGGTGTGTTCAATTTATTTTACCTTTCACAGTTGTAGAAGGAGATTTTGAAAACAGTTGTATATAATTATAGGGCATTGTAATTCTTCTGATGCTTGTGCTGTGCTTGCTTCAGTGCATGAGGCAGACCATGGACAAAGTTGTCAAAGAAGTGTTCTTGGTTCAAATAGGAGAGGGAGATGTGGGAATCCAGGGCTTCCCTCTGGCTGCCCTGGAAGGTCTGGGACCCTGGCAGGGGTCAGGAACCCCCTGTACAGAGCCCCCAGAGACACTGTCTGGGATCTCTGTCCATGGAAAAGAGTTTTCAATCTTACAGGATGAATTACCAGCTCTGAGTGTTTGATATGAGTAATAATTAAGTGTGGCACAGTGGCACAGGTGCAAAAGTATAGTTTTAGGTTTCTAGATTAGGGGTTCAAAGGGGACAAGATGGAGGAAATTGGGTGTGTCTTGTCCTTTTTCTCCTTCTTCATGCCCTCCATGTTTCACTGTGGTGTTGGCATTTTTCTGTTGGTTTAGGCTGGGGACACACTGTCCAACGTAGGTGACAGATATTGGCACGTTATTGTAAATCCAGCCCAGGGAGTTTCTGGTATTTAATGTTTGTAACATCCCACTGAGGGCAGAGCCCCACACGCTGCCCTGCAGGACAGAGCTGGGCAGGGCAGCAGAACATGTTAGAGATAAACAGAATAAACAACCTGGAAACAGCACAGACCAATTATGGCTTCTGCTTTGGCAGTGGGGCTGACAGACAGAGACTTTCTACAATCTTGGAATCATCAATACCAAAGATTCTGACACAGCTGGAGCAGCAGATACCATGAAATTTCAGAGTATATTGGGAGCTGATCATTCTTGCAGTCACTGTCCTCCAGCTCAGGGCTCTAAGAACCCCTTGGTTCATCACTGGTGCTGAAGACAGAGGTGAAGAATGCATTAAATGCCTATGCCTTGTTTCTGTCCCTATTTATGAGGTGACCATCCTCATCCTGGAATGGGCTGATGTTGTTTTTACACTGACTATTGCCATGAATATACTTGGATAAACTTTTATTGTCCCCCACATTTCTGGAAGCTTCAAGTCCAGTGGAGGTTTGGCCACACGAATTTTCTCCTTACAGTGATGAGCAGCATCTCTGTTTCTCTATGTCACTGGACCTTGCTGGCACCAGGCATACACTCTGAACTGGGTTATGTGGAACATTGCTGCTCAGTTAGCATTTATTTAAGGAACTGAGGGAATGTATGCCAATAGTTGGCTCTGTTAACTCAAGATAACAAATAGTGAATAAAGAGTAAATATTAGGGGAGAATTTCTTGCCTAAGTAGTTGTTCAGGACTGTTGCAAGCACTTTCTAGGGGAGTAAAATCTTACCACGTAGTTTTACTTACTGGTTTCTGACTTTTTCCAAGTATGTTTTGCTCTTTTTGGCCTACTAAGTCTGCAGGTTTGGAAGAAGGAGGCAGTCCTTGGCTTTCTAACAGAGACCTGGAACTTTGATTATTGGTGTTTGAGCAGGAGTCTCCAGACCCCTTGTGGAGAGGTGACTTGCAGTGCTGGCCATGCAAGTGATAGAAGCCACATTCAGATAAATGCAGCTCTTTGAATCTCTCTGTGTGTATGTACACACTGATCTGTCACTTAGAAGAAGCTATTTTTGCAGCTAAGTCTGTATATTACTCCTACAAACTCAGTGTTTTTCCAAGGCTCACTAATTAAAATTAGCAACTGAAGATATTTGGGTAACTTTCTCTAAGGAGGATGCTGATTAATTTCCTTTTCCTTCTCCTGATCTGATTCTCCTAAATAAATTGTATCAGGACAGTTTTATAGCAATTGTAAGAGTTTTGTGTCATCACTGAGCCTTGGCTTCTTGGGATGTCTTCTGGTTTAAACAACCATTCATTTTGGTCAGTTATATTTTTCTGGAATGGGAACAGCTTTTTTGTCTCCTATGTGTTTCTGGTCCTTCAATGTGTTGCATTTATTTAAAACCTCTTTTCAGTAATTTGTAAATACACCTTTTTTCCTTTATACAATTCAGAATTATGGTACTCTTTTATTGTAAGGAGGATTGAATTAATCAGGATCTGGAATGTGTATAAGCCACTGAAGGACTGTACAACCAGTTCAGTTCTAAAATATAACTAAGAAGATATAGTTGGACTACAGATGTGCAGAATATCAACAGAGAAGCAAAGACAATTCTGATGGAAATACTTGCAGATTACTTACCAGGAGAAAACACATTTGCTCAAAAGCTGGATCTTCTATACTTTGTATTGTAGAGGTACACAGCCAGAATTAAACTTCTTCAGTTCTGTGCAAGTTCTGTGCATTCATCTTTGGAAGTAGCCAAGTGGATCCCATGCTGTCCCTTTGCAAGCATATACAGAGAACCACAAGGAGCAATTAACCTTGTGATGCTCTTTTAGCAGTAAAAGTCATATGAGGAGCCAGAAGTTGAATCTGTGCTGGATGAGATGAAGGAAATGACACTGGAATGAGCAGAGAAGGCTTTTCTGTACCTTTTGTAGGTCTGCACAGGCTGCAGCAGGAAATGCTGCTGGGATGAGAATGATTTTTATCAGTACATCCAGAAGTATAGGAAGGAATATAATTGTAACCACAACATTTGGCCCAGTTTCTTCTCTAGCATTAATCACAGGTTGGCTGCACCTCCAAGGAAAGGGGTGATTACCTACCCAAGGAGCTGGCAGTCCAGTGTTATGTGCATTTACCCTCACAGTAATGTCAGGCATAGCTCTGCTACTCAGTGGTAACTCTACAGCTCTTCATCAAATGTACAACAAACAGCACCAGAATTGCCTCTCTTTCTTGCTTCCTGAGCAGCTTTATCTCACCAAGCTTATCCTAAGGGTGCCACTGCATGCTAATGTATGGGATTAGCTCTGACATACAGTGCCACAGGGTGTTACAGTTTAGGTTATTCCTTTTCTCCTGTTTTGCATCAAGTGTTTTTCCTTTTTATCTTTGCAGACATTGGGTGGGATTAATTGCAACCACTAAGTACCAGGAAAAAGATTCAACAACTCCCCTTGGAATAAATAACAAAAAAACCCCCTCACTCAGGTTCTGGATTGTCCACCTATTCTCACAATTACTAAAATCCTGTAAACAGCTTTCCAGATATTCTTAAAATTAAGTTCCCTAATTCAGGAAGGAAATTTGCTGATTCTCCTTGTTAAAATCAGACTCCTTTTCACTCTTATTGGAAAATTGCTGAGTTCCTCTGTGTCCTGAGAGAACCTTGCAAAGGAAGTGTGCTGCTGTCCGTATCCAACCCTGCAAGCACAGAAGTTATGTTGCACGAGCTAAGCAAACATCCTACTTCTAAAATATCCCTTGGACTGAACATGCCCAGATTAACTGTTGTAGTTCAACACTACACTGTACAACTTCCAGCTGGAGATTAAGGAGACTTATTTTTCGTGTGCCTCCTCAGTTGTACTGGCCTTTGTTAAAATTGCCAGTGCACACTGTTCCTTTCCTGATTTCCTCAGGCAAAATTTTACCATTTTGTTAATTTCTTAGCTTTTTTGTGCTAGTCCATTAATTTCCACTAAGAGAGACATAGTGCAAACAGAGGAACCAAGGCTTGCTTGGTACATGAGTATGAGGTGCAGCATCAACCATTTAAGTTAGCTGATGAAAATTGTATCTGTGACAATGGCTCTGGTAATAGCAGTGGTTATGAACTTCCAGATATGAGGGTAGCTGTATGAGCTGCCCTTTACTAGCAGAAGAGATAGCAGTGAAGCAATGTGGCACAGAAGAGACTGTCAGAATCTGGCAATTTGGTAGGGCAAAAATGAGAGAGCCATGTCCCCTGGTTCTCTGTAGGCTGGCTTCCCTGGGGGTGGTGATGGGTGGATGAAAATGTCCTGTTCTTATATGTTTAAATAGCAGTATGGAGCATTTCTGCACAAACTCAAATGACTTATGTTTTCTCTGAAAATCTGCCTAAACAAGACTGCTGGGATTGCAGTTGGGATGCTGTGATGATTGAACTGTTATATTTTATTTATTATTTTTATTTTGAAAAGCTAATGGATTTTCAGTCAAAAGCAGCCCTATACCTCAGGGAACAATACATTCTGTTTATGTCTGGGTCTTGTATTGTTTATATGAAAACTCTCCTGACTTCCCAGATTTGGTGTTTTGCTGCATGGTAGGATAATGCAGATGCCCAAGGCAGTCTTTACAGACATTGAGGTCCATACAGGCTGAACCTAAGGCAAATGAATGTTTAGGTACAAATATTCTAATGCAAGTTTATCTGCACTTTGAAGGCAGTTGGTGCTTTTGCAGCGTACACCATAAAATGACTCATTTTATTTGCAACTCACTTTTGTAAACATACCACTTTCTAACTTTGACTAGTTAGAGGGTCTTTGTCCGTGATTTTCGGTTTTAGTGATTCACATGTTCATAAGCTCTTAGGTACTTGTGTCCAAGTAGTCTGATGGAGATGACTCGTGTGTGACATTGAGGATGATGAATGCTCTGTTGTTTTCTTGGTTTGGGCATCTTCTGGCTACAGAGTATAGTCTTGTTTGAATAACAGGAAGAGAAATGGCACTGGGCTATAAACTGATGATTAAACCCCCCATCCTCTACCAGAGCACAGGCCTACAGCTAGTGAGTCATCCCTGCCATGATCTTGGTATGAGCAGCTCATTCTACAGCGTTTACGAGTTTTACCGATGATAATTTTGCCCTGTCTGTTTTTGCATACCATGCTCAATCCCTGCTCTGTTGTTCCTTATTCTCAGTTTACAAACACATCTTTGCATTTATATTTATTTCATCCCAACCTTAACAGTGCTGTTACAACCCTCTCCAGGGCTAAGCTGACATACGAGTAAGACTGAACCAATAGAGTGGAACCATATCCTTCACATTTGACTGAAATGAGATATGATAATCCTCTGTCCTGAAGTATGCCATAACTCTAGCAGAAAAGTTATTTACTAAATATTATTTGTAAAAAATTATAGAAAAAAATTGTTTCCACTCACTATAAGACCATGGGGCTCACTTGTTTATTTATTTATGAGAATTAATTGATACAGAAACTAAATAATTGCTTGGGTATATTTTTCCATACCAAGTGGTTGGTAGTAATAACAGTACAGCAAAGAAGAGTACTGTAAGAAGCAGTGAAGTACTGAGATTAAAGTGATTGTAGGAGCAAGAGAAAATAAGCACATTCACCTTCATACCATTGTGTTGCACTTCCCCAGTCTAACCACAGCCTGGATTTCACAGCAGCGAAGACAAAATTTGCCCAGAGTCATGTATTGTCCATTTCCTTTTTCACTGCTAACCAGCATGAGTAGACAAGGAAAATTAAGGATAGAATTTGTTCTTATCCACCTTGATTTTAAGTGAGGTCACAAGAATAGATTTGAATTGTTTATTGATTCTTTTTTATTGTTTGTAGCTAAATGCTTATTGAGTGGACAAGCCATATCAAGCATAGCCAAAGAAGAGCCAAAGGGAAAGACGGGATCAGATAAATTGCATGCTGCTTATATTCACCTTAGTTCTGAGAGTACTGTGTAGAAAATTCAATTGTTTCCAAGCACACTTATAAGAAAGTGGTTTGGAATACTCAACACAAGCATACTAAGGGCAAATGATGCCTGCTGATCTGGTTTGCCTTCTCTGAAGGAATGGCAGCTGGCTGGGTGAAAAAGGAAGAGTAGTAGATGTTGTTTATCTTGACTTTATCAGAATATTTGATCCTAATTCCATTAACTATATTCTTATAGATGAACTGGGTAGATATAGATTTCTTGAGGGATCTGCAGAGTGCATGAAAAACTGGAAGTTTTTTGGTGTTCTGCCACTGTTTAATGTGTTCATCAACAACATAAATGATAGAAAAGAGTTCCTGCCAAGCCTGAGGATTGATGCCAAGCTGGGAGAGGGTGTGGAGGGGCAGGGCAATGATAAAGGACAGAGAGACCTCAAAAAGCTAGAGGAGCTGGCTGGTGGGAACCCTGTCCCTTTCAGCAGACATGAACATCTGTGATGAGCAGCCCCATGCTCATTACAGGCTGTAGGTGAGCTAAGCAGGTAACAGCCCTGCAGGAGAAGATCTGGAGAGTCCTAGTGAGCAGCAGGTCCAACATGAATCAGCAGTGTGTCCTTTAACAATGAAGCCTTGCAGCACACTGCTCAGTTAGTAAGAGCATAAGCAGCAGGTTGATGCAATTATTCTCCTCTGTCCTGCAATTTTGAGACGTCTCCATTTCCACCCACTCCTATCCACAAAAGAGATTTATCAACTGGAAGCCAGAAGGAGTCCAAAGAAGGACCACTGAGATGACACAGGGATAGAAATATGTGACATTCTAAGAGGAAGCTGAAGGAAGTTGTTTTCTTAATCCAGAAGAAGAGTCTGAAGGGAAATACTTGATACATTAAACAGTGTAGTGGGTGGTTGCTAGGAAATAGAAATCCAGACTCTTCTCAGGTGTTAAAGCTAAAAGACAAGAAGGAAGGGATGAGAAATGCATTACAGAAAGTTTATATTTCCTTCTGGGACAAGAAATTCTCTTTACAGGTTGTTGAACAGTAGACCCTGCCACACAGAGATATTGTCAAATTTCTGTCCTTGAAGATATTCAAAACTCATCTAGAGAGAGCTCTGAGCAATCTGATATAACTTTGAAGTTATCCTGCTTTGAGCAGAGGGTTGGGCTAGCTGACCTTCAGACTATTTTCAACAAAATTCTGTAATTCTGTGAAATTCTGGCAGTTCCAGACGTGAGGATCCTATGAAAATGTGAAATGTTTTTTAGGTCTGCATCCTTTGCAGACCTGGTGTCTATGTGTATGTCTTCCAAGCATTGGAATTCTTACACCTTTGTCTGCCATGCTGTAGAAACCTTCACTGAAGTTTGGTTCTCCATGTATTCTGTGATGCAGCTATTTCTGCACCTCTTCTTTGAGCATTTATAAAGACAGAGCTATGAAGCAGATTTCCTCTAACAACTCTTCTCTGATGAACTATTCCATTATTTTCAGACAGGCTCTTCCCTTAGTAAAAGCAGTCATTTTCTTTCAGAGGCTAACTTTAGAGGAATAGGTCACTCTACACTTTTTGAGAATGTTGACACAAGTCAGAACAGGTCAGCAGAACAATTACCACAGCTTCTTTTTCTGTCCTGTCCTAACTTTTCCCTTTTTTCTCAGCTGAGCTCTAGGAGAAGCTTGATTTAGAATCAAGGAGCAGTTTCAGAGAGCTGCTGCAAGAATTCTGATTTAGCTATTGAATCCTGCATCTCTGCAGAAAATTCAGTATTCAACAATAAATTCAATAGTCAGCAGCATTTATTTATTATAAACTGAAATGATACATACTTTCTGCAAAATTAAATTTCTAAGTGGAAATGCACTTGAAGAAGAAATACAAACCCAGCTTTGGAAGACATGGAATCAGAGTCACAGAATGGTTTGGAAAGGACCATAAAGACCGTCTAGTTCTAACCACCTTGCCATAAGCAGGGACAACTGTGACAAGACCAGGTTACTCAAAGCCCCATCCAGCCTGGTCTTGAATATTTCCAGGGATAGAACATCTAAAACTTCTATAGGCAATCTGTTCCAGTGCCTTTCCACCTTAAAAAAAAATTTCTTCTTCATATCTAATATAAACCTCCACTTTTTCAATTTAAAGCCACTCCCCCTTGTCCTATGTACTTGTGTTAAGAATAAACCTCTCCTTTTTTCATTATTTAATCTGTATGAGTAGCAAACTTGGGCATTTTTAAAAATCAAACTGCTTTTTCACTTTCTAAAAGCTGATTTTCCAGCACTCTCACCAGTTTCTTTCTGATCACTCCTCTCTTACTTAATGAAATATGAATGATTTATCATCTTTGCAATCAGTTGTAATTACAAAAATATGTGCAACCATAAACATGCAAGACAAATTACAACTGTACTGTAGAAAGGGTAGTCTGAAGGATAAAGATGAGAAGACAAGTTCATCCCTTTACGTATTCCCTTTACAACTCTCATTGGAAGAAAATCTGCTCGAATTGTTTTACTGTTGCTTGTTCTTAGATTTTTACAGAGCTCAGAGTGTGAAGGCGCCTCCTGACCGTGGTATGACCCTTAGAAGGAATAGATATGCTGGCTGCAGTCTGTCTGTCTGTCTGGTCAGTCCTGCTGGGTGCTGATATGTATAAACACCTTCCCTGTTTTGCCTTCTGGCTGTGCAAGGGCAGGAGAAGGGATTATCCTTTTCTTTCCTCTGACAGTGAGGGGACTTCAGCTCTGAAAGGATGTGCAGGCAAGCAGATACAGGAATACTACACCTGACTGTAACTACAGGAGTGAGTGGAATGATACATGGTACCTCAGGGGAGGATGGGATTTTCCTTAAAAAAAACATAAATAAAACCCTCCATGTTTTTGCCCTTTAGATTTCATAGCTTCACACAAATGCAGCAGTATCATCCTAATTCTGTGATATTTGAGAGCTTTAATAACCCACTCAAGAAATCTCTAGAAGATCCAGGGAAATGTCTCAGATATTCTCACTCCAAGTGTGGAGACTCTAAAAACCTTTTATCTATGGGGAAGTGTTTGTAATATTTCCCTTGTGCTTTTTGCTTTTTGCAAGTAGCTTGAGTGCCTCATGCCAAATACTAGAATATTCAGTGTGCCTTTGTCTAGTGTGCCTCTGTCTGTGTGTCTGTCTATATCTAAAGAAACTTTAGCTGATTCTTTGCAAGCATAAAGGTGTTATAAATTTCTGGCATATCATATGTCCCTTGATTTTGCATCACTAAATATTGCAGGGTCTCTGTATTTTTCTGGTTTTACCAGAGTTGCAGTTCTTCTCCAAACTACACGATGCCATGTCCAGTTCATCTTTTGCTTGGAGTATTTAGTTTCCCTAATGATTTCCATTAACTTTTTTAGGTTCTTCTTTAGGTTTCTTAATGATTTCCACAGTAGCCTTCTCTGACCCAGTCAAACAACTTTTACTGAAAACAGTGAGAATACTGGGTCTGTTGATGACTGTGGGATGCCTTGTGCATGAATTGTGTGTGGATGTGCAATTTGGCAAAGGGAGGGGGAAATCAAAATCTTTTATACCGTATCTGGGAAATATTGGCCAAGTTGCATGTTTTTCTTAATGAGTTTAAGTCAGGATAATTCCAATGATCCAGATTTAATCAACAGTTTATGTCTAAAGAACTTTATAGGCGTAATTAAGCCTTCACTTTGTCACATAGGATTAAGGATGACAAATAATATGTATTCATATGAATAAAAATGATTCTTTAAATGGATGATGATAATGATTAGACTAGAATATATTAATCAGTATGATTTACTACACAGTATATATAGCTATAGCTACTAATATAGTGTTACTGAAGCAATATCCAAGCCATGATATCAAAGTCAGCCAAGTAATTATATAGAGATTTATGTTACACACCCATACCTATGACCATGAGCAAATCTCTTTTGACCAGCCTCAAGGAGTAACCTGGAGAGGGGTCTCCACTCAAGGGAGGAATCTCCACACACACTCAGGAGGTGATATGTTGGAAGACCCTATGGTTAAAAAGTGGGACAGGGGTTTCATTATATGAAGTGCTTGGCAGTCCTATGTGCCTTTCCCATTGTTGCACAGATGTTTTTTGAATCTTGGGGGAAGAAGTTATTTTAGGACATGGTAGTTCATCAGGTGAGACTGAATGAATTTACACTCTAGTCATCTTGGCTTCCTCCTTCCTCTAGATGATTTTGACTAAATAATTTGTTCTTCTACATCTTCACATTAGTTTTTAGACTCTTCATCATACAAGACTGTGATGAATTTGAAAGTTATAAGCAGTCAGTTCTTGTAACAAATAAAAGCAGTTTGAATCTAGGACAAATAAGAACAGCTACTTGAATCTGGGGCACCAAACAACTCTTAACACAAATTGCAGAGTATATGTGGAATACTTGAAACCTACCATCCTAAAAAAAAAAAAAAAGGAAAAAAAAAGTTCTCTTGGCTTCTGTTGATGTCAGTATTAAACTGGTTCATATTTCTGAGGCTGAATGATTTATGATGACTGTAATAGTGCTGAGGGTAGAGATATAGCAGCATAGCAATCTCCAACTAAGCTGAAGCCAGAATCTGGTAGAACAGATAGATTTCTTCCTCTAATAGAAAAAAGGTTTAAACAAACCCCCAGAGATATAAGATATTAAGGTAAAACAAGAGCAACTATTTATTTTTCTTCTAGCTGTGTATGCAAATCTATCCTTCTCACTTCGTGGACATGTGCTCAGGAAAAGGGTATTAGGTAAAATAAGGACAGACAAATAGAGTGAATGGTATTTGGAGATGGATTTAATTATCCAGTGTATAACTTCCTTTAAATGCTGTTTTGTTGGCTTAGCAAGGAATATGTGAGATTTAAAGTGTCCTGTCAGATATTATCATAATTTCAGCCATGTGTTAAGGAAGGTAATGAAATTTTGAATCTTTCAGGTTATTGTTTTATGCCTGAGGCCCCATAGATTTTGAAAACAAAACACATTTCAAAGCAAAATCCCTTATCAAGGAAGGAAGCACAGGGGTGTGCAGGGGTGAGGTTTGTTGGACTAGATGTCCTTCAAAAATCCCTTCCAACCAAATATATTCTATAACTCTGTGAAATTGAATCCTAATCCAAGCCTCATGATGACCAGCTCCTGGACCTGGCTGGCTGGGACATGTCTGCCCCAAGGCTGAGGTCTGACATCCTGCCACTTACAGCTTATCAACTCCTTCTAACATCCCCATGCTTGTTCCTGTTCTTGTAACAGAAAGTGCTGCCTGCCAGCAAGGGCTTCAAAAACCATACATGGATACATGATTTTAATTCCATTTCCACAATGCAGCATGAATGATCCAACAGCATTTGCCATCCCCTTGGCTGCCTCAATGCAAGAGTGCAGGGCAATGTGGAGTCTCTGCCCTTTCCTCCAGTTAGCAAGTTTAGTTATTGCAAATATCTTGGAGGGAGGTAAGATTATTAGAAGTGTAGGTCAGGCTTGTAAAAAGCTGCCTACAAGACATTGAAAAGTAAATCGACTCACCTGTGACCACTGCTGCTACTGACTCCTCTGTTGCAAAGAGCTGTCAGGTAGCCCTGGAGTTTGCCTTAATGCTCTTGTGATGGCTGAGACAACAGCATTAAACAGCAACTAAACCATTGTCATTAAACCATGACAACCTGTAAATACTACTTTGAAGCAAACAGATGGAATTTACTCACCTCACAGAAGTATTGGCTCTCATATTACAATCTCAAATTACAAAGGCTACATTTTCACACAGCAAGTCGTAGTCTGAAAATTTGACAGCCTAAATCTCTATGTTGCTACTGTATGTGAATTGTTAAAATACTGAATTAGTGGTTAACTGGGATTTTTACTTCTGAATGTTCTTAAAACCAAGAGCATGCTCAAATATACAGATATATCTGCATGCACATGTATATGTATATCTTCATAAGCAGAAATATAACATCAGATATAGGTTACTATAAAATATTTCTGATTTTATAACCAGAAATGTATGCATGCTCTGACTCTTTTGCTCCTATCACTTTGCTTTTACCATTAATCTGATCTCATTCATGTCTTCTTCTAGCTGGACTTGATGCACAAAATCTAGAAAAACTTCTAGAACATCTTTAAGGACTACCTCAAACTTCAGCCTCTGAGTCTGCCTGGAAAGTGATACTTCTGCTCACAACTTGTTCTGATGACAAGTCTTAGAGCACAGTTGCAGAAACTGCAGCTGAATCTGCATTTGCTAACCCAGCTCTCAGCCAACTCAATTGCTTATACTGGTTAAAAAAGTGCTGATGTTGAACTGCTGGGTCCTGCTGAGGCAGGACCTGCATCTGAACTCCTGGTTTGCCTGCAGATGTCTTCATGAAATACCGTGGTTTCAGTAGGTCTGAGCTAATTTAGGTGGGTGTTTGCCACAGCTTTTTCTGAGAGTGGTGTCATCCACTGGCTTCCTTGTGATTCTCTGGATGTGGGGGTCAGAGGTGGGTGAAGATGAATGTTTGAGTGAGAAGGACTGAGAGGGATTTCTTTTGGTTTTGTTTATATTGCTCATGTTTATACAGATGACATAACCTCCTTTTGAAATTTAAAGTGAGTATTAGTGCAACTTGTGGGTGTGTATAAATGTTTCAGCTACCTCCAAACAGTAATTCAGTACTGATGTTCTGAGATAATGGAAAGTTGAGGTTTGCAGGCAACAGAAGTTGGTGTCCTTGCCCCATCAAGCCACTAATAGGTCACAAAAAGTTCAAGTCCTGAATGTGAGGGAGTAACTTTCTAGGCAGCCTCTGCATGAGCAAAGATCCACACCATATTTTTCTTCAGAGACTCTGAGTTGCAGTCAGAGCTTGTCCTTGCCTTTTGGCAGGGGCAGGTACTCAAATCCTTCTGCATGAGTTTGCAAATTTTGAAGTGAAAGCAAGTAAGAATGCTATTGACATTTTTTGCTTTAATTTCTTGTGTTTAATTAATGAGATCTTCTTGTGCTTGGAACATTTTTTTGTTTTGTTTTGTGTATTGATAAATAGAAAATTATTCTACCTGGCTTCTATTTTAAAATGGTACCATTGCAAAGGGAACAAATTCAACAGTGAATCAAAATACATTTTATTTACCCACAGATGGGGCCAGGCAAAAGAAAAATCTGGTATTTTTTTTCATCTGAAGTGTCTGTTGAGAATAAGTATATTAGCTTGAGTGATGCACATGCTGTGCATCAGCCTTGTCCTGCCAGTCTGTGGGGATATCAGAGTTCCTTGTGAGTCACAGCTGGAACTTCTGCAGCTCATATCAACTCCAGATGTTAAGAAAAAAATTGGATTAATAATAGATTGACTACTGTTTAATTAATTGTGATCAGCTGTTATTTTAACCTTTCTTCCTCCAGTTTTAAAGACAGAGGCAGACAGGAGTTGTCTATCACCACTGATGAGCATATCTAAGAGCAAACAGGCAATGACTTCTGTAAGAAGTTCTTGCCAGAAATGCCAGGGTTTTCCCCAGTTTCACTTGAGGAATAGAATATTAGTAAAGAAATTATGTCTCTGTTTAGAAAGCTCTGCTCTATAGTTTTTAAGCTCACCAAGGGTATAAATAGTTAGTATTGGTAGGAGAGGGTCCTTTTATTGATTCTCTGCTTCTCTTCCATCATGAAAGGCAGCTGATTATCAGAACTCCATCAAAACTTTTGCATTTCTTTTGTTTTTTTAAGAGATGGTGTTAAACACCTGGGCCCCATTTAGAATTTGCACCATACACTTCATCAGCTGAGGAGCCAGGTGCACCTGACAGTTTCTCATGTGGTAAAAAACTGGGGTGTTGCACTGAAGAAAATGCAAGGGCCTAAGGGAAGCTGAAGGGGGATCATCTCCCTGTAGCACAGGCTGAAATGTGATGTGTTCTTCATTAAAATCTAATCTCAATTGAAATCTACAATAGTGCCTATGCTAGCTGGTTGTGTCTTGTGCTATTCAAACATGTCAGGGACTTGTTTTGCATTGTTTTGCCTTTTCCATTCGACCTCCATGCAAGTAGTTACAAACTGGAACAAGCCAAAGCTGTAAATTCTGTCCCAGAGCTCTTGTTCCTTAGGCTAAAACTTTGAGGCACTCAAAGTTGTACCAAAACATTTATCTCAGAAATTATTACTGCTGTATCACTGGATAAACAAAATGTAGATTTTCTAAGGGGACATAATTTGCTCCTTTGAGGCTGAAACATTGTGTGCTTAGCACTAACTCACAGCTGGAAGTGCAGATTTGGTCGCACACCTGGATATCATTAACAATACTAATGTAAATATTCCTCAGAGACGTATTGTCAATGTAAAGTAATGAAATGCACCAGCCTGTGGGCAGGCACCAAAGCTCACCTTGGATTTCTAAGGCATAGAGCAGTGGTTGCTATAGAAAAAGCATGAGTTTAAGACCCAGTTTCACTGAAGTTAATGTTCACTTTTCAGAAGTGAGACTTGGGATAAAGCAGCAGCTGGACACGAGCAGCTTCCTGGGACAGTGGCAGCCGTGCTGGGCCGTGCTCGGGCCATGCCAGCTCCGGGCTGTGCCTGGGGCTCTGAACAGCTGCCTCAGCTCCTTGGCCTTGTCTCTTAACTGATGATGCCTCTTCTTAGGGCAAGACCTTGAGGAGCCTGCTTAGCAAGCCAAGGAGAAGGGAGAGCTGCAGCTAAATTCCTGAGTGCCCTCTTGCTTCCACTGCTCCAGTTTTCTCCCTGCTTGCAGTTAGTTTTTAGTACTTTTCAGGGCAGGCAATTTTTATCTCATCAGTGGTCGTACAGAAAAGATCAGTTTCTCAGGAATCCCTCATTTTAAACTTTGCAGCTTCTGTGGGGGCTCCTGTTAATTTTTCCTTTCCGTGCAGGGCTCTCCTTGCTGTGTTCCTGAGTTCTCTGCTGCAGGTGCTGTCTCCGGGGGAGCTGGAATTGCACACCTGGAAACACGAGCCAGGTGCTTGAGGTGCCTCTTTTGTCTGGGTTACTTGCTGATGGAAGGTGGGTGGGAGAACAGCTGAGGAGGATTTGTATCAAGAAGTAGGAATTTTGAATGAATTTGGAAATCCATTCAAAAGTAAGGAAATAAGCAAAGATTTGTTTGTATTTTGAATGAATTTGGAAAGAGTCGAAGTAAAATGCATTTGCTATTTCTGTCTGTAGAAGGTTTCATGTTTCTGAGCCTAGGGTAGATAATCTAAAATCTCTTCTAGTTCACCTCCAAGAGCTAAAATTTCATATTTCTCAAAGCCTTGTGCTCAAAAATAGAAGTGAAGTTTTGCAGGTCTTCATATCCCATGAAAACAATCCCAAGTAGTTTAGATGCAAGCAGTGAGAGACTGAATTGCAAATCAATTTTCTGAGTCTCAGAACATATCAGTGGATAGTTATACCTGGAGAGGATGAATTGCACACTCCCATTTGCTTTCTAGGCCATGTGAGCCCCCAGGCCCTGAGGGTGACCTGTCATTGTACCAGGTGGTGCTCTTGGCTTGTAGGGTCACTTAAATTAGCAACGACTTAAAACCAAAAACTACTTGAAATCAAAAGAATAGCCTTTTATTTTAATCAGGACCTGCAAATTTGCAACATCTGTCTGTAATGGTAATGGATGTCCAGGAAGATTATGAAGAGCCTGTGGCAATATTTCATGTTGTTAGTAATGTGACCAGTCTATGTACCACCTTTCTCATCAAGTCAGCAACCACAACACCCATTTCTTTCTATGCCTGCAAGTGTCAAGTATTTCCACTGCATCCAGAGATGCCATATTCAGATGCTGCTTGGAATTAGTGCTACACAAAGAACTTATATATTCTAAGTTAAATAGTTAAACAAAAAAATTACCTTTTTTTTTTTTTTGCATAAACTGAGCTGAACCAGGGCACCATCATATAAATACACAGAAACAAACAATGCCTCCACTTCTATTCAATTTACTTTAGAAGGGTAAGAAAGGAAATGAAAAAAACATACCAAATAAAAAAATCCTAAAAGCATGCCCACAAAAACACCCCCAACAAACCAGCCAAATAAAAGAACCACAAACCAGACAGTAAGTTGAAAGCATTTGTACTGCAGTGCTGGGACATATACAATTTACTTGCAGTTTATACCAAATAATAAGAGATAAAATACAATCTTTTCAGCCTTTAGAAACAATTCTCAGTCTAAAATAAAACCTCAAAAAGAAAATAAGTCAATGCCTCTTGAGGGTATGAGCTATTTGGACATCAGGTCATCCTGACTTCTTACAGTAAGCTTCTGCACAGCACTGAACATTAGTACTTTTCTGTTTCACTCAAAAGTAAAGCCAAGCACAGTGATGCAATCATCTAGACTTCAACTTTAGACAACTTCAGTAGCCTCGAGTTCTGGTTATGATGTAGCATATGTAGCTGTCACATTTTTGCTTCTACCACCTTACAGACAGCATCTTATCTAAAGGTTTGATTGCACCTTAATGCAGCCTAAATGAAAATTTAATTTCCAAGTTCTATTGCTGTAGATTGTTGCATCTCAATTACTTATGATTCAGTTGCTTACTCTACTAAATATACTGGCTTGAATGTGGAGGATAAACTTAAACAGACATAAATTCACTGCTTGGCTCCAAATCAGAGATTTTTTTGTATTTATACCACACTATGAATATTTTGCTCAGTACCATGTACCACCAGAGCAATGCTGTTTGCAGGCTCTCCCACCCCATGTGCACACACCAGGGAATCAAGCCCTGCCATGGAACAGGAGAAATTGCTGTGCCAGTGTGAAAATGTTTTGGCTTCACTTTAGGAGTGAATTCACTCTTCAGTGAACTACTCAAGGTACAGATTCCTTGGAGGCCAAACTGCTGAGCAAACTATGCTGTAACAAATGGGACACTAATAGGTCTTACTAAGGGTTTCCAGCAGAAAATCCCTATTTTACACAATAGGTCGGAGAACAGCTAAACAGCAAGATTAAACTCAGGAATAGCAAACAATACTTATCAGACTGTCAGCAAGTCAAACCACCAGTTATGTACTTCTTTGAATTACAGTCATGCTGTAACAGTCTATTGTGACAACACACTCATGAATAGGTCTTGTCAACAAATGAACCCTCCTTCAAAAACCTTGTTAGCTAGGGTTCAATTGTTGCATGAGAAAGGAGAGCAATAAAATAATCAAGACTTTGAAATGCATTTTTTTATCAATATTTTAAATGTCTGCAAAGCCAGACAAGTATCTTTCTTTAAGGTAGAATATAGTATTAATTAATTTCTTTTCCTTTCCAATGAATTCAGTATCAATGACTTAAACTGATTCCATCTTTCTAGAAGGAAACTATGTTTTGTGTCTGAATAGAGAATTAAAACCAGAAAAGAACTTTAGTACATGCTTTGTTCAAAGTCCAAAATCAGTTTTCCCACTGTGATTTGTTTGCCTTATACTCTTCAAAAGAGAAAGCAGGGAAATGCCTTGTAGTAAATCTTCACACACACACCCCGTGTAACTCCAGCTCTGTATGTAAATTAATGTGAATTTCTACTACATGCACATGTGATTTCAGCTCTTAATTACAGGAACTTTAAATGCAAGTCCAGAAATAGAGAGATACACAAGAACAGCTTTTAAATTACTCACTGCAATAAAAGCCCAAGTCAAGAAAACAAATGATGGAGCCAGAACTCCCACATGAAAACTCTTAAAACACAGTTACAAATATTAGCATCCTTGAGCAATCCTGGGTAAGTGGAAATTTTTAATTTATTTGATAAGCTTGTTAAGTGGTTTCACCTCATGCTTCTATCAAGTGAACTAGTATGACAAATCCAAAATCAGAAAAATGTATCTTAAAAAAAAAAGTAGAAAAGAGTCAAACAAGGAAGAGCACACCTATTTTCCAACACATTTACACAAACACACACATTTCCCAGTCTTATAGACTTTCCTCTCATGTCTTGCCTTCTAAGACCAGTTTCAAGAAAGGAAGTCCTTCACCTTCCTCCCCACCTTACACTCAAAACATCCCAAATTAATTGAGGAGGGTACATTCTAGACCCACTCCCAATCCTGAAAATATATAGAAAAAAAGTGAAAATTATGGCTACTTCAGCCTGCACCTCTTCTTGCCCAGTACTTTGCTCATCTCTAGTCTTTGAGCTCTGTGCAGTGGGAACTGTGATTTTCCCCACTCACATTAGATCGCTCACACAGGTGTCCTGCTCATTATCCTGTCTTTGGCAGGCCTGTGATTAATGAGGTTGTTTTCCCACAAAGTAGTGGGATTCACATAGATATCAGAATATTTCTCCCTTGCAAAGCTGCTTATTCTGTAAAGGTCTATTCGCCAGCCTTCTACCATCTAGTTATTCTCAATAACTGCTGGTTTAGTGGTCGTGGCTTCATTCCATTTGAGGAGAGAAATTCAATTTCCCTCTCCCTCTTCCCCTTAACAAAGGAATGGCAAAAGTCCAAGACACAATGTAAAAATTTAGTCACTCATTTCCAGTACTAGATCTTATGTTCAAAGGAATGTGAAGTAAAATTGAGCAGTTAACTGGTCTAATTAAACTCACTTTGGTGTGATTAAATGCAATTATATTTCACAGTTGCTTTGTGCTCCCTGTTAACCTCTGTTTTCTGTCCTGTATCTCTGCTCAGTGTGATGGGAATTTCACTCCACTGATTTCCATTAGGAGCAGCTTTCTTTCCCCTCTAGGCTGAATACTATTCACTGACATTTCAAATTTGACTATATTCAACTGCAATCATCTTTCTTGCTTATCCCCAAGTAATGCTAAGCTCTCATTGTTTGCCCGTTGCAGCATTTTCAAGTGCAGCACTTGTAATGTGAGAAGACATCTGAAGCTCCCTTCTTTACCAGCCAGTTATCACACACAGAGGAAAACAGGCAGGGGAAGAGAGGCAAGAATTTACTCTCAGACTTCAGAAGGCTCTCCCTGGGCACAGAAACTGTCCAGTGCTTCTCTCTTCAGAGGGACCTAAGCACAAGAATCAGGGCAGTCTTTCAGGTTTAAACAACCTTATCACCTTACCATTTGTGACTGCTGGGGGTCCATCCAGAAGCCCTGTTAAGGACCTTGTGGTCTTGGTATTAGAAACAATTAATTTGGTACAGAATCTTAAACCATCACTAAAGTTGTGTTAATGAGTATTTAATAGCCACAGTTAGATCTTAGAAAGGTAAATACTGAATATTTGGCTTGATCCTGTATTTAATATAAGTCACCTTAGTCTGGAAAAAATTAATAGGCTCATGAACAAAACCACTGAGTGGCCACAAGGAGGATGTCCTCACTTGACACAAAGCCAGATTTCTGTTCTTACCATTGTTAAGGCACTGCCAATTTTAATGGAAGTAACTTGGTCCCTTAGTCCACTGAAAACCCAGCAAACCCATCTGAAAGTAATTGGGTGAAAAGCTGCAAAAGGGACTCTAGATCAGCTGTGGATGGTCAGCACAGGCTGGCACAGAGGGCAGCTCATCCAGGTGGGAGGAGTATGAAGATGCAATCTTGCTCTTTGGTCTGCTCTGCATAGCTGGAAGAAGGAAGCAAAGAAATCAGGCCAACTGCAGCAAATTAGCTGTGTAAAGTCTCCTGACTATCAAATACTGGCCAGCTGAAACCAAGTATGTGGATCATCATTCTCTTGCCATGGGAAGAGAACTGCTCACCAACACAACAAATCTCGGGTTTGGTGGTTCTACAGTGTATATGCAAAAATACTTGTATCATTCTATTACTTCAGAGTTGTTTGAGATCATAACTTTCTCTTTCTTCTTGCTGTTTATGTCTTTTGAATAAATTGCCTAGAATTGTTTTGTATTTGGCTGCTATATAGTTAAACCAGTTCATTTTTCTTCCAGACTAGCCAGCCTCTCTAGACCCCACATCTCTTTACCAGGCCTCCCTATGATTTTATTCACAGGGCACATGGTCACAGTGCAGTGAGACATCATTCCTCTCTGACCTGGAATACTGGCAGATGGTGGGAGAAATCAAATGAAAATTTCCTTTACTGCTGTAAAGATGTATAGCAGTTGCTCTAGTCATACATGAGGCCAATTAATTATAATAATAGATAAGCACATTTCCCTTTTCCTTTCTGTTTTAATTCTAGTCCCTGTTATTTGGCATGGACAACTCAAATTTTGGGGCTTGTTTCTTTGTCTCATATCTTCTTTCACTGCCCTCATTCATGTATGCCTTGAAAAGTAAGGCAGTAGCACAAAAGGAGGGAGTGAGACAAATAAACGTAATGAAAATTGCTGTTCTAAGTCTACAGCTGCTAATGAGTAATTCTGTTTCCTCAATTCATTATCTTCCACAAGTTTCTAGGAGCTGAAATCCTGCTTTTCCAATGCATAATCAGAAACTATTTGCCTTGAAAACCAGCCCATTCCTTTGAAGCCGCATTTAGAGAGGAAGAGAAACATCTAAATTATCTGATCAGAATTGCAATGGAAGTCAAATTTGCAACTTTTCAGCTCTGATTGCAGAAGGTAGAGAGTGCTTTCAGCCCCCATGTTTCCTGGCTCCTGGCATCCGCCAGCTCAGGCTTTTCAAGTAAAATCTTGTACAATCTCCCTGGAAGAGAGGAGGTATCCTCTTTTGATACCCAGGAGTTGAGATTTTCATCTACTTCTTTTGCTGAAGTCAGCTGGATTAGTTCTGTGGGGAAAGTCCTCAGCTTGAAAAGACAAAACACCATTCTACAGGTCCTGAAACTATTGTTCTAACAGTAGGAGAAAGGACATTTCCTGCTTTTACTAGTAACTATGCCCTTGAGATCCTTTTTGAAACTTAAGGTGCCCCCTTTACAGCATCTGGCCTGAAGCTAATGTAGCCATGGAAATGAGAATTAACAGGATACACTATTAAAAATCTTCAGCCAATGTAGCTCATACTGACCTCTAGAAAGCAATTTGCTCATTCCCTAGGACTGCTTCTCCCAGAGGCCTTTAAATAACATTATGGTGGCAACTATGAATCTGGTTTATATGCCATATCTTAGCTCTTAAACATTCAATTGATACAATTTCACTGCTCATGAAACAATACACAGATTTAAGAATTCACACTCTGTCTCTTACTCATTTTAACTCTTTTTAACCACTTTTTTTTTCCTTTTTGTGTGAGAGGAGGAGGAGTTGTTTTTTTATTTGGTTGTGCTTTTTTGATTTTTTTCTAGTTTGCTCAGCTACAACCATCTTGGGCAGCTCAGCAAACTAAGAAATAAAAGAAGACTAAATAAGGAAACGTGTGGTTCACCAATGTGACTGCAAACAAATCTAATGTGAGAGGAAAAAATAGTAATAAAAATCAACGGGCCTGTTTATGGACCCTAAACTTAGAAGGGGATTCCACTTCCCCCTCCCTAAGAGCTCTGTGTGACTCATCCTGAATAAATTACCATGAAGTAGGCTGACATTTTAGGTTAGTTTTTTTTCCAGTTCAAAAATTTCTCTGCTGCTTTTTATGAGTATAGGCATAGCTTTGCACTTCCTTAGCATGCTGAGCTCTTTTTGCCTTGGTATCCTGATCTTCAAAGCTACTGTGGTATTTACTCACTTTATCAAGATTTATTTGAAAGAGCTACTGTACTAAATTCATAATACCAAGGAATTAATTCATTTGACTTAGGCCCATGGTAGCCTGTTCTGGCTGTTTCTTATGGCAGTGAGAAGAGGGAACACATCCAAAATGGGCCTCCTCCCTCCACACAGGCCATGTACCTACGGTGGCTTGTCCTCACCCAAAAATGGTGTTGTCAAATACAACTGTCACAGATCTGGATTAAAACAATAAGTGACATCTTTTCTGTTTGTCTCCAAGTTTTTCACTTCTGAACTTTACATCATAAAATCTGACTTAGATATGGTCTTTCTCCAGGGAAGTTAGAAACTTTTTTTCCTTAAGAAATTTTAAGTTTGTGTATATTTTCCTCTTATTTCCAGGACCCAAGGCTTTCAGGCAAATGCTAATAATCATGAAACCAGGACAAGAGTTGTCAACACCACAAGTTTTAAGTTAAGTTTCGCATTTCTGCTTCTCTCCCAGGTTAATTACATCCTCATACCTCCTTGTAGAACTGCTCTGTGTTCTTCCACTCTTTAAAATTTTCAGGAAAATGGAAAAAAAAGCTAATTTTCCTTCACTAAACCTGCTTTTATACAAATGTTTGAACTAAGTGTAAGCAAGAGACCTTTTGTGAAAGTAAAAGAATGAAGAAATGCCTGAGGTCCTTTGGGCTGGAGAGACTGAGTGTGCCACGTACCTGTCCCTCAGGAGCAAGACATTGCCACAGTTCCCTGGGATAAGGGACTAAAGCTTCTTGATCCCCATCCTGAGGGGCCAGTAAGAAGAATTTACAAGAAGGAAGATAGCACAACCAACTGCTAAACAGGACCCAAGCCTGCTCTCAGCTGGGGAGAGACTTCAGAGTGTGTCAGAATCTTGCCATGAAAAAGTTGACCAGGATGACCGTGTCTCCCAACACTGAAAATTACAAGACCTAGGTTTTATGCTAATATGAGAAAAAAAAAATCATCATTTTATACCATCAGGATGATTTTTAAATCGATAGTGTTTTTTAAATGTTGATACATTAAAATAAGCTTGTGTATGGCACTTGCCTTGAGAATAGACATAATCTGAAAGTGTCACTAAAAGTGCTGGTTTAGTGTCTTTATATCTTTGGAGAAGTTTAAAACCCATTTGTTCTCCTTTCTCCTGGTTGAAACAGAGCCTGTGGAAGGAGGTGGGAATCTGGACATATCATAAAATACAAAAAAACCCACATTTATACAAAGTAACTATTTTCCCACTTTTCAGTCTTACTTTGCTTATTTGGAAGTTGTTTGCTGGAAGCAAAATGGAAATCCATTTGCTATAAAAATAGAAGAAAAAAATCATAATCTTTTCACTTTTCAGCCAATGTGAAAGAGAACACATTTTCCCAATGCTGTTGTACAAGAGTCTTGGCCAAGGGATGTATACAGCAAAAAGACAGAGTGGTCTGAAAATGCTCTAGAGAACGGAAAAAAAGGAATTGGTATAAATGAATTTCCTTCATTTTTTTTAGTAGTTGATTTCTTTTCTTGTTTCTTTAAACCACTGTAATGGGCTTATTAATACATTGGCAGAGAGCATCAGATTTGATATATACCGGAGGAGTAATGGCAAATTAATCCCTAAGGTGTAATGCAACAGTTCCTGTTGGTGGAAGGCGAATCAGCTCTCACCTTTGGTTATGGGGAGAAGTGTAGATTTACAGGATGCAGCCAGTTTTGTCCTGACTTCATGGAACAGCAAATGAGGAAACTGCCCTTGGTGGGGTAGTGGTGATGGAGCATATCTTTAATGTGCAGGGAGGAAGTGAAAAAGGTGGAATCATTCCTTCCTATTTGAACCCTGAACAGGGAACATAGTCCTTATGAAAAATAATTGAAATTGCTGAAAGCTCTGTTTAGAAAAGGTACACTGTGGAGCAAAGGATATATTTTCAGAAACACCTGAATATTACAAACAAAAATTTCTTGAGCAAATAGTTGCATGGAAAGCTTTGGACTAAGAAATTATCTTCCCTCTTGAAGACTATATCAAACTGAGAAAACAAAAACTGTGCCAAGTCCTCATGTTTTGGAAAAATCATGTATTTACATTCAGCCTATCTCCTCTATTGGTACTTGGGGTGTTAATCCCAGTCAAGTCTCTGCTCACTGTGAAAACATAAAATCTTTCCCTGACCCAGGTTGTAAATGTGATGCAACAGCCACCACAGAAAAGAAGGTTGGGCAAGACTTCCTGTGTTCATGTGCTGTCTCTGAATGTACACAGGCACATCCTATTTGGTGTAAAGCAGCTCAAGGGTTATGCTAATTTTTGGCGTTTTATTAATATCTGTTTTTAAAAGATTGATCTTGTTTTAGAGAGAATGGGTTAACCTCTGCCTCACAGTTCTGTAAATTTCTAAAAGCTTCTTGTACCCATTTGGACAACCACAGGACCTAGAAATACTTGTGGTTAGTGAGCAAAACAAATAAGTGCTCTGACTAGAACAAATTTCAGAAAAAGTGATAAATTAGCAGGCTGATTTCTCAGCTATTTTAATACTGTCTGAAGAAGGTGCATAAATAAATAACAACAGAATATACTTACTTTAACAAATTAAAATTGTCCATGATATTTTCCAAGTGCCACTTAATAGAACTCAGGAAATTAATAGCAGTAGTAAAAATAAAACTCTGCTTAGGAAGCATCTGGAAAGTCATCTACTCTTTGTTCATGAGCCCCCTTTCTTTACTTTTCTGACACAAGGAGTTAATCAGAGTCAAGATTGTTACTTGTACACTTAAATCAGGGGCATGGTTATTTCCAAATTAGTGCAGACACAACCTTCTTCTCTGCTGTGCAAATCTGAGGTTGACTTGCTCCATCATTACCGCATGTAAATATTAAAATATGGATAACTGAGCCTATCTTCTAGAGGCTATACTGTGCCTTTATGTTGCTGGATGGAAATGTACCTTCCTGGACAGCTTGGTTTCTGTTTTTCCCTCTCTACCATCCTTGCCTAGGTGATCTAAAAGCACATAAGAGAAAAAGAAGTGATATGCACAAGGTCTGTGAGCAGGGCTTGGAGAATCTTGCTCTGGTTGAAGAAGCCCCTGCTCCTTGCAGTGGGCTTGGATCAGCTGTCCTTCAAAGGTCCCTTCCAAATTGTCCCATGATTCTATGAAAAGCTAAAAAATTTTTATCTCCAGTACAAGCCTCTGTGTGTTCATCAAATGCTGAAGCAAAGCACAGCTACACAGGAAGAAATGGTTTAGATTTCTATGAAAACAAAGGGTCCAAACAGAACTGGGCTTTAGCTGATATAAGTTACTGATGGTCCTACAGCAATTTCTTTTCATAATCAGAATGTTTATGGGATTTTATCAGAATTTTTGTATCTGTCTGGCTGTTGTGTCTGATGAGCTTGGAACTACTAGTGACCATGCAAAAGATTTCAGGAGGAATTTAGATTCCTGTATTCACTTTGTTTTTCTTCTCCTTGCCTCCACATGTTTATTTATGGAACAGTTGAATCTGGGTAACACATGATGGAAGGGCTGAAGATACCTTGCTGTTCTGTAAGAAAATTTAATTTCTTCAGGCACAGAATCCTTCTTGAGAGGCCTGAAATGATACTGAATGGCTTTAACATCTTATTCTCCCCTGCTTTATTGCTTATTTTGGAGGTTTTATTGTTGCCAGTTTTCTTCAAGTAGAATGTGATAAATAAAAAATAATTTCTATTCTGTTAATAGGAGGGTGATCTCTAGTGCAGAGTTAAATGGAAATATATCCACACTTCTCCATTAATTTAATCTGCTTTCATTAACTGCAGGGTAGGTCTGCCTATTATTTTCTAATTCATGGGGGTTTATTTTTAGCATCCTTCTCTTCCTGTCTCTGGGGCCCCAGATCAGATAGATAAAATCAGATTTTTTTTTTCTTATTTAATAAGCGTTTCCTGTAAAACAGTAAGTCTTGAGTGATTGTACCAAACAATTGGGAGAGACTGGAAAGGGAGGATGTAAAAAGCAGGCTCGGGGTGTGTGCAGCACAGTCACCAGATGCAGGGATATTCTCTTTATTCCAGCACTTGGAAGCTGCATCTGGAGTGTTGGTTGCATTTCCATGGTATTGAGAAGACGTTCAGAAACTTGAGAGAGCTTAATGGAGAGCCAATAAGATGGTTAGGGGGCTGGAGCACAAGATGATGATGATAAATTTAAAAAGTAAGCTGGACAAAGTCCTGAGCAATGTGATAAAGTAAGATGATCTCTAGACATGAGTTTGAAGATGATTTAATATATAATTCTATGATATATGCAGTCCAGATAAACAGGTTGTTTTTTATATACTCTGTTGTTCAAAATGTTTACAATAAATGGTGAGGTAGAAGAAATAGGATTAAGGTTTTAATCATTTTAAGGAGACTGGGAGAGGCTAGCTAAAAAGACCTCCAAGATAGAAAAATCAGAGGTTTTGTCTTGATGCCATGTAAAGACAAGACAAAAGCTCTTAGAGGGGAATAGCTGTCCCGAGAACATACTTTTAGGATGTTTCATGGTGGGGCTTCATAGGTGGAGATGAGCGAGTGTCCTGGTCTAGAATAGGAGCCTTGGAAATGACAAAGAAATTAATTGAAATGTTAAAATTTTTGGATGTCATATTATGTCTTGTGATGCCCAAAGATGCATATATTACCCAATCATTTGGCTATTTACCCTTTTAATTGTAGGCACATCTATGTACATATTCATGTAAATCCATGTACAAATATACCTCAAATATAAAAATACACACACACATATATATATATATGTATATAACTAGTATTTCTGGTCATACTGTTAATGATTTAATGTGATGCAATGTTAAATGTGCCTTTTCTAGGTGTGTATTTTACTTTATTCTTCAGTTTGGTTTGCATTTATGCAAACCAGGCCATGAAGAAATTGTTGTGATGAACTACCAGGCCACATTAAATTATCATCAGACATCTTTTAAACTAGCAAGGTAACTAAGTGAAGAAAGCAATATCTAGCAGTGATGCCAATTGCCATAAATCTCAGCATAAATCTGGGAATGCTAATGATCCCATTAGTCTGGTTCTATATATCATTGATTGGAAGCAGCTTGAAGTTTGGATTCCAACTTCTATTTCACAAGTCATATCTGCTGAGATGAAGCAACTGCTGGAACAGACTGTTCCCTTACATTCTGGAAATTGTCCAGTTCATCTTCAGATTCCAGTGCCCAGTTCTGATCTAAACAAATACTTCCATTTTCCTTAGAAAAGCCTAATCTCTGCCTTACTCATCTTCTTGTCAGGATTTTCTTGTCAAATAGTGAATGCCTCATGGTAAAGTTAATGCTTACT
This sequence comes from Lonchura striata, assembly GCF_050655825.1. Classification (NCBI taxonomy): domain Eukaryota; kingdom Metazoa; phylum Chordata; class Aves; order Passeriformes; family Estrildidae; genus Lonchura; species Lonchura striata. Next base: position 59,879,861 of record NC_140707.1, on the reverse strand, counting down.
TCACATGCTAGACATTGTGTTCCTTTCTTTTTGTCCTTGTTTTGGCACAAGAATTGGGGTATTTCTAAACATTGGAAATCCCTTAATGTCTAAGTTTTATTATGAGGTCTAAAAATTAATGAGTAAGGCTGATCTTGGGGCAGCATCAGCATGTGTTTCATCAACAAGCTATCTGTAAGTTCAGCGGGGTGCTTTTTTTGTTTATTTCTTTCTCACCAGACCTTTCTTATGCTGAAAACTGAGTAGCTGTTGGAAGGCATCAAATAGCATCAAAAACCCCCAAGCCAAGCCAAAACATAAACCAAAAAAAAACCACAACTGGATTTCCAAAATGTCAAGCCCTCTGCAGGCAGTAGCTCAAACACAAGTCAGTGAAGTGATCCCGACCTGCTGCGCATCCCCGCCCTGAGAGCAGGCTGGGTTCAGGCTCCGGGCACAGGCACAGAAATCTGAGCTGGTTTCCAGCCCAGCAGCCCCTGCCCTGATCCATGTGTGCTCAGCCTGCCAGAGCTCCAGGGGTGCACACACATGTGCTCAACAGGGATTTATAAGATGACATGGAGAGTATTCCTAGCAGGGAGGAGCTTGTGTGGAGTTGGTCCATCTGTGGGGAGAGTCTACTGAGAACCAGGGTGAGAGCCTCAGTATCTATAAAGTTTCACCAAATGGCTGCACCAAAAGTATAAATTCATGGTTCAGATGGAAATCTTGATGTGGGATTTCTTCAGGCTGCTTAATAGGGCTTGATGAAATCCTTATGTCTGTTTTTGGAGATGTATTCCCAAGGGAATTAAAAATTAGGCGACGAAAAATGCTCTTCAGCCATACAGATCTTAGAATTCTGGGAAGTGTTGTGTTCAGTGTTTGGACAAAGCACTACTATTAAAAAATATTTAAATTTATGGACTCGCTGCTCCCACAGAGAGCAATGCTGATGAGACTGGAGGATTAGAAGGCTTGGAGCTCCAGGAAAGGGAAGCTGTGACAAAGTGAAGGCAGTGCATGGAAAGTAGCCAGGGTCCACTTGTCAGGGCTTTTCTTTATCACATACATCTTGTTGCTAGCATCTGGGAATGGCAGATGCCTAACCTGGAGTCCTTTTGCTGCAGTCAACAGAATGTTTAGCTACATGCTTCTCAGGACTAAAGCAGCAATGTCTGGGAATTTTTAACCCCTAAGTTGTACATGGCTGGGTGCTGGGAAAGGACTGCTCTAGGATTTGTGCTCCTCTCACTGGTGGCTTGTGCAACCTCAGGGCAGGAGCTACTTTTGCTGCTTATGATTATGCAAGGTTTGGATTAGTGAGGGGTCTGCTCTGTGCCAGGCTTCCAGCTGATAACCAGGTCAGCTGAGGCAACAACAGATTATTTAAACTTCCGAGAAAAGAATGGGTATTTCGTAGGTATAAATCACACATCTTCTACTGACAATATCTGTCTTTGGTAATCTTCCAGCTTACTAAGATTTTGGAGCTTGAAATGAGACAGAATTCTTCAGGCCAGAAAGTCCTGAAGAGGGTGAAGTGACAAGTGAGTTACAAGGCAAAACACTTTTTTCCCCATTGAAGGTGTGCTGGAGTAGCTCTGGCACTGGGTGTGCTGTGCAGGTACCTGTTGAATACAGGACAATTGACTCCCAGGGCTCAACTTCCCAAGAAATGGGCACCAGGCAATGTGCTGTGCTTGCTGAAAAGAAAATCAGAATCCCTGTGGACTGTCATATCCTGTTTATAATTTCTTCTTTTCTATCTGCATGGAAAAATGAAAAAAATTGTTTGTAAATATGCTGAAGGTCTGGGGCCAGGGAAAGAGTTTGTCCCTACAGGTGGCTGCATGGCAAGATCTTAGATGCAGGCATTGAAAACAGTTCCTGGTGTGTGATAGCAAAGAAGGGGCTGAGGATTGCTGCTCAGTGTTTAAGTCAATGAATTTTCAGTCTGTTTGCTATTCCTTGTCTGTATCTGTCATTCCTGATCAGTGGTCTCTTTCCTGTAGAGAGCTTGTCTGCCTTTCCCTGTTTTTATTGCTCTGACTGTCCTTGCACTAAAATGGGATGGGTTTCTGTACTGCAAGGGAAAAAAAGTGATTGCAGCAAGTGAGGGATAAGCAGCAGCCACGGCCAAATGCTTCATCTTGACTTAATATGAATATCCAAACAAAAATATTCTCAGTAAGCAGGAAGGAAAAAGCTTCACAACCACAAAGAGTAGAAACTATGAGACTGGATGGGGTAGCAGTTCTTTTATTATCTTGGTGGGCTTTGAGGGAGTGCCTTTGAAATACACATTAAAAGGAATTGCTAGTGTACAAACAATAAAAAATGATATCTAAAATTTAATTTGTATGCAATATCTCACCTTTTACTCCATGGAGCTCTGCAAATAATTTTCCATTTAATCTCTTCATTTATGTGTGAGGTGGTTAAGTGTTGTCTCTCACATGAATAAATTATGATGCTTCAGGGTCCTGTTTCCTTGTGAACTTGGCACAGTTGGATGCCAGCAGCCCAGGTGGCTGTGAGTGTAAGGCTGGGAAGGGAGTGCAGCTCCTCTGAATTGCAGAGAAGCCAGAAGGAATGGGGGAAAGAATTGAGGAAAGCTGAAAGAGATCCAACAGTAACGTTACAGTTGAGTTCTGGTATTTTTAATTTAATCCTTCTAGGTTTTACTGTTTTGTTTTGTTTTAAAGCAGACATTTACACTTTCAGTATGGAAGCTGAATTCTCCCTCTTCTTACAGTGTTGTTTTTTGCAGCAAGACTATAAATCATGTCCCAGTTCTGGAACTTTCAGAGATTTGGCTACACTTTTCTAGTAACGCCATTCTTCAGCTCCACAGCAAACACAGGATGTGTGTAACAGGCATTGGTGAGCAGGTTGTGCCATTAGATGAATAATTGTCCCACGATTTTTATTTTCCCAGAGCCCCAGACCCCAGACCTGTCTCAGCAGGGTAGGCAGAACTGAATGTCACTACACCAAAGACTCTGGTCAGGACAGAAGAGGGTGGCAGCTGCTGATTTTTACAGGAGCAACTGGGTCTACTAGCAGTATCCTTCTTCTTATGCTTCTGCATCTTTGAGCTGCTGAAGGCAGCGTCCAGCCTTTTTGCAATTCAGCTGGAAGCAAATGCACATCAGCAGCATTGCTGCTCCACTGCCTGAGGTAAGTGCTTACTTTGCCTGTGTCCAGAGCTGGCCTTGGCCTGATCAGAGGTGAATAACAAAGGATGATGCAGACCAGTTTCTCCTCCAACAGCATGTGCTGTGAGGGTGTTTCATCTCAGGCTGCAGACTTCAACTGGAGTGTGGCTGTGTATCTGTGAGCTCAGATGAGGGCTGTCTGTGTCCCTGTGAGGGATGTATAAACATTTCATTTTCCTTCTTTTTGTTGAACTTGAGTTTTTCCAAAGCAGACGTGATGCTGAGAAGGAGGTAAGGACTGACCTTGCACTAACAGCAGACTAATAGTGTGACTGCAAGCCTAGGAGAAACACCACAAACATCAGCAGCACCAGAGAAAAATATAGAGCAAGTGTTAAATTGAATTTCCACAATATGTTAGATTCTTCAGCCCTTTCCATACCGGCTAGTAATTCTCCATTACATTGAAGAACAGGTGGTAAGGAGCAAATTGCTAAGGCTTTAGTGTTGTTACTTGATTATTATTCCCAAAGACTCTGTGCCTTGGCACATCATAGTTCAAGATGATAAAGGAACAAACCACATTGTAATTAATTTGGCTTTAATTTACTATTTACAGTAAAGAATATATCCAGCTTCTTTCTCTGCTTTTGCATGGATCTGATGGATGGATGTACTTTGTATGCAAGGAACTGTTGAGGCTTTCCCCTCTTACTGTGGTAAGACTGTTGGCAGACTGACAATCCTTTTGCCTAATTTCCCTTTTTTTTTTTTTTTTTTTTTTTTTTTTAATATATGTTAATTTCTTTGAGTTTTTTTGTTTCAAATTGGGGTTTCCCATTAGAAGGTCTGGTACCTACTGGCATGTTACCATACAACTCCCACAGTACATCACAGCACTGTGGTTTCCCAGAGGTCAGAGGAGACCATTAACCCTGAAAGCTTCAGTCCAGTAAAATCAAGTTTCATGCCAACCTTTTCATTTGACTAATTTTCCAGTGCTTTCTCATTATGGGAAAAAATTGCAATGGAATTGGAAAAATTTTTTATAGTTTTACCATATGGTAACTTTCAGAAAGACGGGAATTACTTGAAATGGAAATGCAAAGTAGGGAGTAAGTATAAATGGGATGAAAGAGATGCTGATTATTGCTTCCTTAAAAATATTTTTAATTCACAAATTTTGGTTGAATTTTCATGGAAAATCCCACTGCAGTTTGTCAGCTGCTCTTAGCAAAAGAGAAGGGACCATGTGGGAAGCCACATGAAGAATGCACTGATGATTCCACTGAGCTGGTGGTTAGTTGTAAGAGGTTTGCCTGCCCTGTTGCATCTTGCTGAGAAAATAACTCATTTAGCACTAAAGACAGTTGAACTAATCACCAGATAAGGAAAGGGGGAGTGATGCCATATGCCAGTAACAAACTGATCCATGCTGATGACATTTAAAGGTTAAGCACAGGTTTTTATTTAATAACAGATGACCATAGCAAATCATCACTGAAAGACTGAAAGTGCATCTAGAATGCTCTGACAAAAAGCTTAATGTTATCTATTTTGTTATCTTTCTGTATTTACAAGTATATTTTAAAAGCTGTACGTTAAAAATTGTCTTCTTATTAATGGTGAAATGAATTAGGGAAGCTAAATTACAATTAGGGATTTTGCTATGAAGCTGTCCTCTGATTTCCCTCAAGATATTGGAATCAGTAATGCTCCTTCTTATGGTGCACATCTCCAAATCCCCATTGGCCACTGCATAAAGTTTTGCTGCTGGGCTTTTTGCTGTTGCTTTATGGGGGGAACAATGAACTCGATTAAACTTGATTAAGTTTCCATGCATACATCTGCACCTCCAGCACAACTGAATGGATGTTTCAACCTGAAGATTTTTAGTAGTGTATCGTAAGAGTCACAAAATATATTAAAATATTTTGTAGCTAAAAAGGGTGAGGGCAAAACTTCCAGCAAAATTCCCATTGTTGTCTGTGGTGCTGTTATGGAAGTGTTCTGACCTCAGAGGAAATAGCATTAGGTGTATTTGTTTCTAAAACAGAAACAAACCCAGCCTGTTTTCTGTGTGCTTTACAATGCCTGAAGCCCACAACAGTGTGAGTGATAAGCAGCTGCAATCTTCACCAGTCACTTCGACAAAGAAATCTCTATTAGTCTGATAATAGATTTTTATTCTAATCTCTTGCCAAATAAGCATCAACTCTGAGTACACGAGGGTTTTTTACTGAATGTCAGCTGAGTAAAGACAAGATGACAGCTTGGGAACTTCAGTCCTCAACAGTTGGTGATGTGATACTTCTGGAGGGACAAGAGGGCTGAGAGGTAATGAAGCAGAAGGGCTGACATGAAGATGGAGTTGGCCTTGATAGGATTGTTTGTCAGCATTTGCCTGCACAGCCCACTGGGAAGGAAAGGGATGGAAAGGAGGATAGTAACAGAGAGACTCAGTCATAGCCAGAATTACTAACCAGCTTCACTGTGTCTTCTGTTGTGTTGCTTGATGCTTAGTGCAAGAATCAAGGGGGAAAGCCCACACACAAAAACTTGTAATGCAGAGGCTGATTCCCTTCCTTTTCCTGCCAGCCTTGATTTTCTTCTCTGTACTCCACTCCTTTTCTAACCTGTTCACATCCCATGTCCTCTAACTCTGTTCTCCTTCCCTCATCCTATCTACTGTGAGTCTTCTGTTGGAGCTCCATCTGTCCTTTAGTTTCCACTCTTCTACCTTTTGGTTCTTCTTCTATATCCATCCTCTCATGCCCTGTTCCTCTGTCGGCACCTGTCCTGTTTGACAATTGAAATAGCTCCAAGGGATCTGCAGCTGGGGGGAAAGGGAAGGATGTCTTCCAGAAAGGGCAAAGAGAAGGAAATTTAGGAGTGTTTAATACATGACATTTCAAAAAATGAAGCTTCATTTCTGTCACAACACCTCTCCAATTCCCTCCCTTCTTCTGCCAGTATGTAACTATGGGAGCTGGCTATGGAAGCTGCAGAAATGAAGATCTTCAGCAGCAGTTTAAAGTGGGTGAGAGCCTGGCCCTGTGCTCGGGATCCCTGTGATTGGGATCTCACCCTCTGCACTCCGGGGTACCACTGCTCTGTTGGCTGCAGAGGTGAGGAAGAATGTAATGGATCAGACAATCTGAGTACATCCTCCCTGTGCCTTTGTTCATGTATATGCTGTCCTGAAATGTTTTAGGAGGAGGGAGGTCAGTCAAGCACTGGTACAGGACTGAGTACTAATCCTGGACTTCCAATTCCCTGACCTGCCCCAGGCTGCAACAAGTTTTTGTGTCTAAGATAAGAAAAGTGCTGAAGCCTTCAAATCCACTGGTGTACTAGGACTTCAGGGTATTTTCCATTAAGGTTTTGTGTTGGCTTTTAAGTCACTGTTGATTTTTCAGTGAATAATGGAAGTCTACACCCTTCCCCATACTTTAATGCTATACAGAAAATACAACTCATGCAAGAACCATAACTTCTAATAAGCAGATCTGTTTGGTGGGGAAGTCTCATAAAAGATAGATTTTGAGAAAACATACAGTTCTAAATCAAGTTTATTTTCCAGAATGGCATTAAAGTGATGGTTAACAACCTCATGAAAAGATTTTTCTGTAGCACACTGTGAATATTAAATATTTATGGCTAATAGATGTGAAAGGTGTGTGCAGGGGAAAAAAGCAAGAGAGAGTATGTGTGTTGACGTGAAGGAGAAAAACAAGCTTTTGCTTGTTGCTCATCTCTTGAATAATTTAAACCTTATACTACATGCAAAATACAAAGGAGAACTCTCTCTCTTGTGAAGGAGAGTGCTGAGAATGGGACAAGGGAAGAAGAGCTGACCACAGCTCTACCTGCCCAGTGACATGAAGCAGGTAAGTGATGGCTCTGAGGGGGTGGGGGCTGTCCTGATTCCTCAGGATCCAAAGGCCACTGAAACTGAAAGGCAGTCTACTCTTATTTTGTGAGTGTCCTCTATGCCTCAATAATCCTAACATGACATTTAGTTCCCATTTGAGGAGAGAAAGAAAAATGAAAGAAAAATATTTTAGTCCTAAAAGTTTAAATTTCCAAAGGGGTTTTCCTCCTAATTGATCTGTTTGCATTTTCTCATAGAACCTGAAGAACAGGGAACTATTGGCAGTTTTGGTCACATGTAAAAGTTCTGACTTCTCACCAAACTGGGATAACTGGTGTCTACGTTGTTATGAAATATGACCTGGATTTCAGATTCTACTTTTGGACTACTAAGGAAAGCACTTGCATGTGAAATTGCAGTCCTGGAAAATCAGCTTCCAGCTGCTTTGATGCAGCAGTTCTACTTGCTGTGTTAAGAGTGGTGTTTACTGACTTTTCTGCAATAAGTGGGAGACAGCAGGAGACAAAAAACCTCTGGGGGACTCATGAAGAAACTAAGGATTACTGGTGGTGGTCTTTAAAATTTTTATGCTTATTGTAAATAAATTTCAAGCTGTATTTTCATATGCATGCCTTATTCATTTTGTTTTCAAGTTAAATGAAAGGGTATTTATGTTGTAGTTTTTGTTGCAAAATGGGAATGTTTAAAGGAATAGTTTCTAAATTAATTACATGAGAAATCTGCCCAGTCCTCCATCTGTGAAAATGTTTGCAAAATATTTCTGACACCAAAAGTTAAACTAAAAGGTCAGCTGATTTTTTTGACATGTATTTTTTCTTTTTTCTGGGTTGATACAAGTCATCCTTGTTCTCTATTTGCTTTTCTCCTTCCAAATAACTTTTCTAAGCCCAACCCAGTGTGTGTTATTATAAATATCGAATGAATGAAAGCCTGTGGGCGTGTTAAGTGTCAGCTATTTTATCAGGTGTATTAATCCTTGAAAACATCCTACCCAAGCTTCTTTGGACAAACAATTTCTCCTCTATTCAACTGGAACAGTCAGACACTTGGTTAATTAAAACTCTAGTAATTATCTGCTTGAGAATCTTCAGCAGCAGCAGCAGAGCTCCTGGTGAGACAATAGGCAGCCAGGCATGGCAGGGCCTGTGCCAGCTCCCACATACTGAAGCTTGCAGCCAGACATTCTCCTTCTGCCTCCCAGGCTGACACATCTCAGATGCTTCAGAGTCACTGCATGGAGGAACCCCCAAACCAGATGTGTGTGCCACATGTGACACCTACACAGGCTGGCTTGCTCACAATAGCCACGAGTTCCATTTCAAACTTGGATCTTCTTTGAGTGGGAAGAATGCCACACTTCTGTTGGGATTTACCTTTGTTCTTACTTGCTTAATTTGGTTTTGGATAATTAATTATTATAATAATTTGGATGGATTACAAGGACAAAGTACTTACCCTTGAAACCTTATAGTCCTGCTATGGCTGGCTGGGCTGAGAATGGATCTGGACAATTGGTTCTAGGACAGATGTGGCAATTCTCCATGGGACACCCCAAGTGGTATTTATATAACTGACATGGTGAGCATGGAAATCAAGACTGGTGGTCTTAAGGTATCCTCAAATTCCTTGACTATTGAAAACAGACAAAATATGGTAAAAAAAGTATGTTTACTTTTATTCAAGAGATTACTTCAAGAAATATCTCTGTATGCATCTTGATCATGTGGGAAATAAAACTGCAGAGAAATGTCTTTTTATTTTCTGCGAGTGACATACTGACAGACACAAGTCCCCACTTCACTTCTGCAACTGCACTGGAGTGTAGCCCAACTTCTCTGCTGTGTTTGGATTCCTGGGCCGTCAGCAGCTGCTCCCCCCCTTTGGCAGTTATGGGGAGTAGTGCTGTTTAAGTGCTTCAGGGTATAGAGGACACCAGGCAGGATATCCAACTGCATGAAGGTGCATCCACATTTAATAATAAACTTTCATTTCCATTTTTGGAATTTAGAACATTGCCAGGTTTCTAAACCTCAATATAAAAATGGTTCTTGAAAGTCCTCTCTAAGGGAGAACTTTTAAAAGGATCAACAAGTTGGAATATCTTTCAGTGAAGAACCTGAGAAATGAAAATGAATGAGATGTGCTTTAAGGTCCAGAAATCATCCTAGGATTCTATCATTCTGTCTGATCTGGATCAGTTGTTTTAATGCCAAAGCATTCATACCTTGTGTGTAATTTATGGTGTCAGAAAATAGTTGGAGTAGTTACAGCTGGAAAGACAAAATTATAAAGAGTTGCCTCTTTCTACTCCATGGAGAAAAAAATATTTTTTCCATTTTTCTCCAAATATTTTGCTTCCTTGCTGTTTTAAATTGTGTCCCATCTTCAGGTTTTTGCTTGCCTTTTTCAAGCTGCCAAAGAATTTTGCTCAGAAGCCATCCCAGAAGCTGCTCCTGATGAGAAAAATTTATATCAACTGATAAATGTTAATGACTATGAAATGGATAATTTATAAAATTTATTTATTTATTTAACATTTAGTGTCAATTTTTTGTATAGCATAAACAGGTGAGGAAGACAAAATGAATATAAGCACAGTCTCATCCAGACTGGTGTAGCCCTTGTTACTTATGCTAACTGCAAAACTAGCTCTGGTAATCCACTGTGCTTTCTATTAAACAAAACCCTATAGAATACCTACCCACTGACTTCAGAATTAATTTGCAAACATGCAGTCTTTATGATCAAGATTTTTCAGGCAACATTTTCCCGTGTGAACAAGAATGTTTCTAAAATGATTTATTGTCAGATTTAAATTTAATTGCTAAAGATTATTTCATGCCTTGCACTTGGGAGTTGGTCTGCAGGGTGCAGTTACTGTTATCAACAAAAGTTAAGTCGGAAACATTCTTTACCCATTAGGTGTATTTTAAGTGCTTGTAGCTTCATTAGTTTATAAATCCATAGATGGTACTTGTTGCTGCACTGTGTTTTCCATCAGTTCAGAACTGATGGAAATAATAGAATTTCTATATTCCAAGGCTTGAATTTGTCATACTTGGTTTAATCTAAGATAGTGTAATCCAAATCTTGGCACCAGCCACAGAGAATTGTTCATACTATCTTCTTTAAATGGGCCCTCAGTTTTTGGTGAGATGGTTTCAGTCTTGTGACTTCCTCTACTAGCATTAATCCATGTATTTACTTTGGGCAAGTATTTTCAAGCAAATATAGTATAACTATAGGGAATAATTAGATTACCTGGAGGGTTGCCATGTTCTAAAAGGAATGTGCAAGGCTTGCAAATGTCTTTCAGTTTTCTGACATTTGACTCTGACAATGTACATCATCTGTTGTTGGTAGCAAATTGTGTCTGGAGCTTTCATCAATGCTCTCCATATTCCTTGAGTGTATTCCATATAGTAAAACATCAGTATGTTCCTTCTGTGTCTTCCATATGGCAAACCAGTGCAAAAGTAGAAAGTGAAGTCTTATGAATTGACATGATAATTTTGGCTCACTCTATAGTGTTACCTTTTTGTTGTTGTCGATTATCAGGGAAGTATTTTGTGATGGGTATGGTATTTTATTACATCCTAGATACTTGGTAAAATATGTGATTTTTACTCCTTTCAGTTGCTTTTCTATTGAAAGTGATTTCTCCTTCTGAGGTTACTTTTGCTCGGGCTGTGTCACTGGGGCTGAGCATTAGTGTGCTATAACTGAGCTCTGCTCCTTGCTGTGGATGAGCTCTATCCATTTTGCAGAAGAACAGGCTCAGTAACTATTTTTAAAAGAAAGCAACAACAGTGCATGGAAGGATAGAGTGATGTCTTGCTGTGATTCTGTCTGGGGTAGCATTCAAAGGCTTCTCTGCTTTGTTCTCACAAGGTGAGCCACTAATTTGTGCAGCAGTTTGCTTCAAAAGCAATGCTAAGGATAATCTGCCATAGCACTCCTTTGCTTGCTTGTCATGGGAAGAGTAGGTACTGAAACTTCTTCTAAAGATCACTTGAACAAATCTTCTCTTCCTTTCCACTTCCATAAGCAACGAGAAGAATGGGTTGCCACTGTATAATTTAACTTAAAATAAAATCAATTTGCATGTCTCAAAGTGGAAGACTGACACAGAATTCCATTGAAATAATTTATCATGCTACAAGCAAATAACAGCTAAGAAATCATTAATCTTTTAATATTTCCATCAGAAACATGGAAAAGAAATTTAAAGTTGATAATAGTTGATATGCTGGAGCTGAGCCTGAGGACAAGAATATTCTTTCTGCATAGTTTAGCTAATTCTTCTATTTTCAATCTATCCTTTATCTTAAAATACTGATTTTCAGAAATTTCAGTGTGAGAAAAATGTGATGCACTTAGTGATAACTAAGGCTGTTACAACTCTCTTTGAAAAAAGTTGTTTCCTATCTGATACTAGTATTAAATCTGGTGTATTTGGGCTGGACACATGCATGGCTTTTTGTGCAAAGCAAAGGACTTCGACATGCAAATTTCAGACTCCTTTGAGAACTGCTTGTACAGCTTGCAGCACTGAGGTCAAGTCCAGTATAGAACAAGCCAAGGCAACGATTCTCTGTCTTTTGGGATCTGACCAATATGCATTTAATCATCTCAATGGGAAAATGTCTCAAATAGACAGTAAATGATCTTCAAACTAAAAACTTAAAGCAAAGCTTTATTTATCACACTTCCCATAAAACTGTTTCTGCTCCCCCAGATAGCACTTTGTGTGGCTCTGGTGTGTGTCACTGTCACATCTGCACTCAGCAACACTATAAATCATACAGTGTAAATCAAATTATACTTCAAATCTGGAAGTTCAGCAAAGTTCAAATGATTTTTTAACTAAGAGATTTGCACCATTGATTTGAGTTCATGAACTTTTGTCTGTTACTTACTCATTTCTTTTTTTGAAGGAAAATCTGATTAAGAGCAAACTGTAACTGCTTTGCAGCTAGGAAAGGAAGGAAATTTGTGTTATATCTACAACTGTGTGCCTGATACAGAAAAAAAACTGCTTGGTGTGTGTGTGCTAATAATCCCTCTTACTGTGACATTGCTTCATAGAAGCAAAAGAGCATGTGAGACTGATTATTTTTCTAGATATCACTTTGGCTGAATAAATTAAATTCTTATAGAAAAAACACTTTTACCACTATAGCTGCATCTCTTTGCGTGCCTTTGCTGATCATGAAGATCACCTTTCTACAGAACTGTTCCTGTCTTATTAAGGATAATCAGAATATAAATATGTCTTTCATTTTGCCAAGTATTCCCCCCCCCAAACTAGGATTTCTGATTTGACTTTCCTGCTTTAATAAAATATAGATACTATTTTGCCTTCCTTTTGTCTTTGTGTTTGTTTATCCAGTAGGCTGAGGTGTACTTTTATTTGTGTTAAATACACAAGTAGAGCCAATGTATATGTCATATACATATTTGCTACCTTCCTTTGTAGAGTCATAGCTCTTGATGGCAGGGATGAATGCCTTAACTGCCCCTTCGTGTTTCCTCTTCAGAGCTCAGAGCATTGCCTCCGTGGTGCTGCTTGCTGAGATGTTCTGCATCAACCTCATCTCCCACCCTGACAAATTGAGAAATCCAGGGAAATGGTGCTCCCAGCTTCAGCAACACTTTTTTGCACCTAGCTAGGGCGTGCCCTGCCCAGGAGAGAAGAAAATACGTACAAAATACTGAAAACTCTGTTTTTTTACCATTCCCCTTTCCAAATGTTATCTTCTCCCTGCTCCCTTACCCACTTTGTTTTACTGATCCATGCTCCCACACTTAGGTATTCCATCCAAGCAGAATATTTTTCCCTAGGGATGTTGGAACGAAATAAAGATTTAATTGCAGCTTAATCTTGTTTTATTTCAGATATGGCTGGTCATAAGAGCAGATTTGATATTCTGCAATTGAAACTTTCTAACTCCTCTGTCATGGTGCTGAAAATTGGAGATGATTCTTGGCCAACTCCTGCACACGTGAGTTTTTCAAAATACATTGATATCCTCCCATGTAAGCTGCTCTGCATCTGTGAACACAGGAGCAGGAAAGTGGTGTGCAACTTCAAATCAAAAGTCAGCCTAGGCCTTTATTCTGTCCACAGCACTGGCTGATGGTTTGAACTTACAGAATAAAATAAGAACAGTCAATGTGTGGAAAATTCTTCTGAACTTAAGCAGTTTTAGGATTTCTTAAACTGATCTCTATCTCTACAACCTTATTAAATACCTCTAAATAAATCTGTCCCCATGAATGTATCTGCTATAGGCATAACTATACCCAAGTCATGTAATTTGTTTTTTTACTTCAAACTATTTCTAAGAATTGTTTTGGAGTTGTTTTTTGTTTTTACTTATAATTCCAGCAATCAATACTTAGACCAGACACTTAAAAACCCCCAATGTGCTAAATATTTTGTCTTTATGGACAAATCTAAAAATTTCCATCCAAACTTTATTCTTTATTACTTATTTTCCCACAATGTGGACATTTTGTGCTGAGAGGTGTGTGCCTGGGCTGGAAAGCACCCTGCAATCATGGTTATCAAGGTCTAAGTTTGAGATCCCTGCTCAGGTCAGGTGTCCTGTACTTCATTATGGTATATTTTGGAGAGCATAAGTCCATTTCTGCAGTGTGCATATCCAGACTGGGAAGAAAAGCCTGTAACAGAGGAGGAGAACAGGAGGGATAAGAACCACAGCCCACACAGGGTTACTGAGGACATTCAGAGGAACAGATCTTCAGGACTGCTGTAAGAGAAAGCATTCCTGAGTAATTAGAAGCCTCAAATGTGTTTTAAATTATAAAAGGCTTATGTGAAAGTGAGCAGCAAGCAAGAAGCTGCTAGAGGAGTGTCTAGCTAAACATCTGTGCTTAAATTTTCCATTTCAAATGAGAACAAGGAGCTGTGTCTGTGTTTGTCTGGGTCCGAGGTGGTTTTTGCTCCCCTGTTTTTTGCAGAAGAGTTAGCACATGTTGCTGACCCCAGAGCAGACTCCTGACTAGATTGTGTCCAAATGTGCCACCAAATCATCTGAGGCTTCTCCTTTTGCCTTATTTGTGACAGAACCAGGAGTGTAAAGCTGTGTGAGCAGAGGTGACTCTGGGCACCACAAGGCGGGTGTGCTCCCGCTGGATGTTGGTGCTCTAGTAGAGATTAGCCCAGGAAGGGGCTCAGTTTCCATCCCATCTCTTCAGGAAGCAATGTGGCTTCCATCTGGTCCTCTCCAATGGACAGTGGGTGGGAAAGAACATAACTCTACCAAGATCCTTCAGGTTTCTTTGACAATAATAATCGGATTTAATAAATGTTGTGTTGCTATACTAGATTGAAGGATATTATAGATAAATTTCCAAAGGGTGTTTCTGGAATTATGTGGCTTGTGCCTGAGATCATCCCTGCAATGTGCAGCACAGATGTGACTGGAGGGTCTGAATGGATTATGGCAGCCTCTTTTAGAGAAACTGCTGGGATGAATTAGCTTGTAGTACTGTTTGACAGTCCTTTAGTATGTATAAACTGTGCTAGGATTAGTTTCTGACATGTAAAAATACCCAGTAGTCTGGCCATTCTCACTAAAACTGGACAAAGAGCTCTGCCTAGGAATTCCCCCCAGGAAATTAAGAGAGTAACTAGCCCACTGTCCTGCCTCCTCCTGCTTAGAAAACTAGATTTAATTTTTCATAGACTCTAGCCAAGAAAAATACTTCTCAGGGCAGCTTCTCTATACAAGTAAGTAGAGATAGGTGTGCTTCACAAAAACCACTCTCATGTGTGACAGATTTTTAGCCTAATACAGTGGTTCATGCTCTGATTTCTGCTTCTATTTACAAAGTTCTAAATAAAACTCAGAAGTATCATAATTTTTGTCTTTGCAGCAATTGCTGGCACATGCTTTTATATGTACACAGGTATTCATACAAGCTTCTTACTAGAAAAGGCCCTTCCATGCTTTTACCAAGTGCTCCGAGACAAGTGCCTAGGTTTTTAGTTAGCTAACTGGATGCAGAGACCTTTCAAATATTTAGATGAAAATACTTCTGTTGGATTGCTGAGAGCTTTGAACACATGGTTGGAAATGCCTAGATGTGATCCATGCTCTCTTCAGCATCATATGTACTGTTAAATGCCATGGGGGCATCAGTGTTGGCCTCACTGAATAAAGAGAGACAGGGTCCTGACTCCTCTTGAGAGCCACTGTCATTTCATACCTCTTTAGAAAGTACTGGCAGTGCAGGTAACATTTTTTTCAGCCTCAATTAATCAAAAAAACAAAAACAAAACAAAACAAAACAAAAACTACTGTGAATCACCACAACTCCCTGTTTCTGGGAGTTCATACTGGGATCAGTAAACAGGATAGAGTTTATTAATTACCCTGGAAAAGTGGCAGGGGAAGAAACCCAGATGGACTAGCCAGCCTTCACTACATCCAAGTGAGTATAAACAACATTCAGAGATGAGAGAGACGAATGCAATGCTGTTGTTTATGGTCAGATTAAAAGCATGGGATAAATTCCAAGCAGTGCTGAAAACACCCTTGGCAGGAAGGGTGTTTCGCTGCATGGAGAAGCAAGGGATGCACATTTGTGAGAAAAGTATGTGCTTCCCCTTGCCTTGCCCAGGACCTGGGGAGCCAACTACAAGCAAGTGTACAGAACTTATTTCCCCCAGAGTTTCTTGGGATTTAAATGAGTTCTAATATTTCACCAGCTCATATTTTTAAGTATCTTAAATACCCTATTTATCACTAAATTGAACAATCAAGTTTTTTTAATCATAAAGCAGTCCAGACCTCTGTGTTGCCAGGAAACAGTGGTACTTGGATAAGTTGCAGGACACAGGGAGCAGAGGAAACAACTGACCCCACTTCTGCTTTCCCCAAGCTCTGGCATGGCCCCAGGGCTCTTCCTCTGGGGAAGGAGATATTGTAACAGGAGAAAGGTGTTTGTCACTCTCTCTGACAGCATAGGGTTGTGACCTAAAGCAGGTGAGGTGATTTGTGTGAGTGTGACCATCTGCCAGTGATAATATGCAGTAGCAGGCTGGACACAGAAGCCAAGCCCAGGAGATGATGGCCTGCTCCTCATCCCCACAGGGAGGTGAGCTGAAGGTAACCCTTTACATGTGAAATAAAAGCACTGCAAACCCTAACTTCCTGTCCACAGTATTTGAAGTAAGTGAATAGCACTGCAAGTGACATTCTTTTTCATAAATTTGTCTAAGTATAATTTGTAAAGGAAGAACCAAACAGCTGGTAATTTGTTTTTCATTTTCATGATGTACTTATGTTGTTGAGGGTTGATGGTGTCTGAAACTCACACAAAGGCAGAAATGTGTACTATTGGTGATCACCCTCATGGTGCTCACTGATTATTTTAGCTCACACACCAGGAGGGATGACCAGCCCTTTTCTCAGTGTAGCCAGCACATCTGCTCCTGGCTGTGAGGTATGGTGGTGGCTGTGTGGCTGGGCAGTCCTGTCCCACTTATCCCTCCACTGAGCTCCAGCCCAGTGAAGGATTTTCCTGCTAGAGGGCATCTTTTGGATAATAGCAGTTGTTGTGTTCAGCTCCTTTGCTTCTTCCTCACCAGGTTCAGCATGGAGGATTAGACCAGGTTATGCTGTGGTGTGTGACCTGTTGGGAGCTATTTAATCTGCTGATTTTGTCCCCAGCTGTAAGGTATGTAAGGATAACTGGTACTCTGACCAAATCTCTTCTTTTGATAAGCAATTTATTAAGGACCTAAATAATTGCTCAACAAAGCTAAATGGCTTTTATTAGCATCAGAATTTGCATTGGTAACAATGAAGAAGCCTCAGTATGCACTAGAATTTTGTAGCCAGATTTTTATCTCTGGGCTCAGAGTTTTAGGGACCCATATGTGTCTAAACTCTGTTCCTAAAAAAATATTTTCATCTCAACTTTCATAGATAAATTTGTTTCTACATGGAAAGGCCTATAAACTTCTCCAAAATATGTGGGGACCTAAGTAGTCTTTTTGCAATTCCATCCATATAATTAGGCTCACTCAAAATTCCTTGGGCTGAAGACTTTCCCAGAAGAGCCATTTCATCTATGCTGACAAAATGTTCTTTTCATTTGGAGAGACCCTCATTTCACACCATCAAAGTTTCACTGTATAAGGATGGGGAGCTTAAGTAGAGACTTTCTGGGAAATTTGGTGACAAAACAAATCAAAGCCTTTTAACAAAACTATAGAAATCTTTAAAAATAAGTTTTAAAAATGAAAGTGGCAGGTGTTCCCTGTTCTTTGATGGCTGTGACCTCCACCATCACCACAGAGTGTTCTCTTGGAGCTATTCATTACATCACTACGCCGGCTTTGAAAAGCTCTCTGCCAGCTCTCTTCTTGCTTAAAATCTGATGAAAATCTTGATCACTTTTTCCTCCCAGACAGAGGCATGGCTTGGGAAGCAATGTATAAACAGGGTCTGGTTCAGCTATGAGGAGTAAACAGGACAGGCAGCACGGCCAAGGCCTCCCAGCACCCAGACTGCCTCTGCCCCTCCAGCAGACCAAACTTCCTCTCAGTCTGCTTTCGGCACAGACCTAAAAAACAACTCTCATTATTGCTCCCCTCCCTCCTATTGCTAGACTTTTAAATACTGCATTGCTATTGTGTGGTTCTCCAGTTTCCTCCATGCTATTGAATTCTGTTTTCTGTTACCAAGCTGGGACAAGACTGTTTATTTTCAGAAATCCAGCCCCAGAGGAAACAGGTCTGATTTTTCTCTTTTTGGCCATCTGTCTTGTTGATACTCTGTTGTGTTGCAGACAAAACTTATTTTTAGCTAATTCCAAGCTGAAGCACATGGCTTTGTTGCCCAGCACTGTTTTGCCTGTTTTGTGAAAATTTACTAAGGTGTTTCTCCTAGCCTGGTTCCTTACAGTAAATATCTCTCTGAAGAAGCTTGTCTCCCATTTCACTTCAGTTGCACTTGAGAATAAGCAAAAAGCCTGAGATTTCTCATTGAGGGTGGAAATGACAGTCTTGCTGATTCTGAAATGACAATTTATTATTTCTTTTCTTTGATGCCAGACATATTTAATCACAGAATCACAGAATTGTTTGAGTTTGAAAGGAACCTTAAAGAACATTTATTTCCAACCTTCCTGCCATGATCAGTGACCTTCCACTAGATCAGGGTGCTTAAAGCTCCATCCAGCTTGGTCCTGAGCATCCAGAGACTTGGCATCCAAAATTTTGAGCAACCTGTGCCAGTGCCTCACCATCCTCACAGGAAGGAATTTTTTCCTAATATCTAATCTAATCTAAACCTAGAGTTTAGATGGCTCCTCAGTTTGGAGCCATTACCTCTCATCCCCTATCTGCCCTTGTAAAAACTCCCTTTCCTGCTTTCTTGTAGGTCCTCTTTGGGGAGTGGAAATCTTGTAAGGTCTCTCTGGAGCCTTCTCCAGACTGAACAATCCCAAATCTCTCAATCTGTCTTCACAGGAGAGGTGATGGAAATTGAAAGAATGAAGATGAAACCAAAAAACAACCCTGAACCAATAAACAAAAATCCCAAAGCATACAGTTTTCTTACTCTTTTTGAGATATTAGAATAGAGTATTTCAGCTGGAAGGGACCTAAAACTTAACAGTTTGTTGTGGATGCTGTAGATTTAAGGAAAAGCAAATAAACAAAAAACCCCAAATGCCTCAAAGTGGCTCTCAACATCTACAATGATCACTATAAGATTTAAGATAAGAGCTCCAACTCATTAAGATTCCGAGGTTTCCTGAATGGTGACTACCAAACTGTAGAATGAAACCTCACAGATAGGAATCAAAATTGAAAGCAAGCATCATATAAGAAGGTAACAAAAACTCCCTTGCAAATAGCACCCCCCATCCCCCTCCCAAAAAAAAAGCCCGAAACAAAAATGTAGCGGCAAACCAGAAGATGCACTGAATATATTTTTAAAAGAAAATTTTAAAAGCAAGGAAAAAGTTTGATCAGAGATATAATGTCCACTAAAGTGCCATTTCTTTTGATGTGAAACTTCAGAAAGAGGAAACCTTTTATTTTTATTTCTTGCCTTAGTGAGACAGGATATCACTCATGGAAAAGTGGGAAAGCAGTGTCAAATAGTGGCGGCAGGAAACACAACATCAGCAAATTTCTTTTAAGGCTCACTTCTCTTGGGGTGGGTTGTTTTAAAAATATGAAGGACAATAGGCATCTATTTGTGAGCCAAGCAGCAGTTCTCATATCCTTATGCAGAGAATTTTCCTCTCATTGCCTTCAGGGATGCAGGTTTCCATACCAAAGGAGGAAAAGTACTAGCATGATTTGAGAAACAGATTCACTCTTCTAATATGTTGATTCAAAAGGGGAAAGCTGAGTCACTATTCTGCAAATAGAAACATTGACAGGTATCATGGCAATACAAAAAAGGAGAATTTTTAAATTCCCCTAGGTTTTGAGCTTGCTAAAGAGTGATAATTTAGGAGGCTACTTTTCCTCTCAGTCACACACTTAGAAATTTTCTGGGTGGTATATGAAATAAAGCTTTGCACTTACTATTAGTGGCCCTAATCAAGAAGGACCCTGCTGAAACCAGCATTGCACTGGGTACACTCTTTTGAAATGTGTGAAGAGAAGATGAGTAAGATTATATTTTGGAAATTTGCTGAAAATATTGCTCAATTTGCTCCAATCAGTAAATTATGATGCTCTTTTGAATAATGGAAACCAAATATTCATGTCCTTGCTTTCAATTATTTTCAGCAAACTACAAAGGAAGCCACTGAAAAAACTTTTCTGTGTTTCTAAACCACACAAGAGAGGAAAGCTTCAAGGTTGTGTTATAGACATTCAACAATATTTCAGAGGAATCCTTAAAAGGATTCCATAGCCAGAGGACACTTTGATTATTTTACTGGATCTTGTATATAAATAGTCCATGAATTTCCAAACAGTGCTGAATCTTTTCCGTGAGTGACATTTGTTGCACAGGAATAGTTTTTCAAAGAAACACTTTGTTGAAAAATGAATCTAGGAGAAGAAATACAGTATATTTTTGTTTCAATATCTATTTCAAGTTTGTGATTCATCTCTACATAACTAACATGACTGTATCCTTGGTGACTTAGGATAAAGCAAGCAGTAAGGGGGGTGGCGAGTGCCTTCCGTGAATTCCTCATGCAGTGGTGAACAGATGGGGTATAAATCATGTTGTTTTCATAGTCTATAAAGAAAAAGACTCATCAGTCACTGCAACTGTGATGTGATATAAGGATTAGTTCCTAGTAGATAATGTAGCATTCCAGGAGAGAGTTCTAATGCTGTCTCAAGGCTAAAAGATTATATTACACACTATTTGTTACAGATGCGACAGAAGGGAAATGCTTTGGTTATGATTATCTCAAAGCTACTGGTCTCTCCAACAAGACTGGAAAAGCATCACTTTAGATTTACATTGTGCACTCTTAGACAGTTTTCATTAGCAATAATACTTCAATCTCACATCTCAGCTTTGCAGCTGTCCAGGGAAACTCATGCATTTTTACAGGGTCAAATTATCTTTGAAGAATGGAAGGCATTTGTAGTGTATGCAGTAATATAACTAAAAGAAGACAGGAGAGAAAAAAGAAGGTAAGTAAATATCATTATAGAATAAAAATAAATCTTATAAATTGTAATGTGATGAGGTAATTTTTTAGGTCAAGGGAAAGAAGGAGTATGGATAACATCGCATCTGGAAAATTAAGCATTTAGAGGCTGTTCTTTCTTGGAAGCATAGATAAGAGATAAGGATTTTGCCTCTGACTTCATAGCAAAGAAGAAAAATAATTTATAACTTATATCAGTACCTCATAGAAAAGCTAACTTGTTTCTAAGACTAAAGATCTGGTGATACAGACACTGCAAGGTTCACATGGAATGGCATTTTGTAAATTAAAATCCTACAATCAGAAGAATTACTTCAGTTCTCATTAGAACAAGATATTTTTTACAGTTTCATTTCAGAAATATCCCTCAGTTTCTTTAAATTCCACTTACAAAAACCATGATGCCATCCTCTGACAGCCTGCCAGATTCCACTAAGCCAATTAAATTAAACAAAACCTATGGGACAGACACTAAAATCTGTTACTCCAAAAATACACTGTCTCAAATCTTATTATTAGAACGGTTTCCACCCTGAAGAGGAAACATGGTTATAAATAATATAGTTTACTGGAAAAAAACATACTGCTGAATATCCTAACAGGGATAGAAATCAAACTAGTTATGAAGTTGTACTGATTTTTAATGAATTTCAAGTATAAATCTATCAATAGATAAGACTTAGGCTTCCAAGTGGCTTAAAAAGAGTTCTATAATAAAGATAAGCTTCTGAATTCTATCACTAGTGTTTCCATCTTAAAAATCACAACCAACCAACAAAAAAGAACACCAAAGCTCCAGATTCCCCAAAACTTCAAAACTTAAAACTTTTAAATCTCTCCTGGAAGCTGTCTAACCCAGGAACTCTCCAAGTATCTGTGGGATACCACCCAAGGGAAAGCTCTTCTGATGATCACAAGTGTGCAGCTTGTGTTCCATGAACAACAGATTTCATCTGGGAGTGCTCCACTAGAACAAATTAACTATGAAAGACTAAGATATTATATTCTTTTTCCTTCTTTCCCCCCACACCCACCCCCAGCAATGTCCATCATTCATGGTCAGAGTGAGAACTTACTTGAAAGCGGAGGAGAACAGCTCAGATTCCCCTTCTGCACATGGGGAGGCATTAGGAGGGGGAAGATAAAAAGCACCAATATGCAGTTTTGCAGACGGAGTTTATTAATGCAGCTACTGTGATAATTTCAAATTTCCTCAAAAATGCTGTGCAGATTTCCAGCTGATGAATACACACCTGAAATTATTTAAAGGTTTTCATGTCTTCTCCTAGCCAGTTATTTTTCTGTGATGATAAGTGGGATGGATAAATACCTTCCCTGAGATGAAGTGAGGATCGAAATCAGAAGCAGGCAGAGAAGGTGAAACCTATTTTGCATGAAAAAAACTTGCCTTCAAGTATCCCCAGCCAAGTGATTACAATTTTCAAATTGTAAGGAGGGGAGAAACCTCAAAATGACACTCTAGTAACCAGTACGACCAGCTAAGGTATGTAGAACTCTTCAGCTGACTTGGCCTCAAGTTTCAAGACCTGCTTCAGAAATATATTACATTTTTCATTTAATGTGAGCTGTTAAGCATATGGGTCCTATCATTTGAACTTTGGGATCTATGCTGCCAAAACCTTCAGCTGCAAAAACTTCAAGGTGAGCAAGTAATAATCAATCTTTTGGCTGCATCACTTTTCACAGTGGAGACTTGAGATATTAATTCTGGCAGTTTTTCAGTGAAATCTTAACACTGAAGTGAGGAAAACATCAGGATAAACTAACATGTTGTAGGTATGCTAAATAAAGTGGGAAAAATGTGTGCAATGACATGATACTTAACTGGTTATGAAAATACAATCTTATTTTACAATCTTTGTTGTCATGAAAAACTTGCAACATTAAGTGGGAGATGCATGAGGAATGGGAAGTGAAGTCCTTTGGAAAGTGAAGTCTGTTGATGGTGTCCAGAGGATAAGTCAAAGTCATGGCCAAGTCGCTCTTGCCATTGAAGTGTCAGTCATAAGATTGCTCCTGGACTTGTCAGAGTTGCCCTTCCAGCAGGCTACAAAAAGTACAATCTGTCCTTCAAGGGGACAGTCAGAATAAAGCCTCCAGGCAAAATCTGCCTTTCTGTGCTCAGAAACTGTCTGGGTTTTTTTAGTGGTTTTGTGTTTAGGTTTTCTTTCCTGTTAGTGTTTAGTTTTGTTTTATGTTTGGAGTTGATTTGCCTGTTTGTTTCTTTGTTTTTTCCTTATTAAATCTTGCTATTGTGCTTTTATTTTGTTTCTGGGATGTGCATGGAATAGGCAATTGATGCCTGCAGTACAGGAAAAATCCTGATGTTTGGATTTTTAATTTCTAGTTGTGGAATGCATTCTAGCTCTGATTATCTGATGCAATAGCATTTTCTGTGGCTTGTATTATAGCATAGAGGAAATAGTCAAGTGGTTTGAGAGACATTATCCTCATTCTATGCCAAATTTGCTTTGTTATTTTTTTTTTTTTTGATGGGGTTTTTTGGTGCTGCTTTATTTTAATATAAAGCATTGCTTCACCACTTGATTTAACAGATATTCTTTTCCCTTGGTCCTTTCCTGATAAAATGGATGTGCTACACTGGAAGTCTCTTAGCATGCAGGTTTGAAGGAGACACTTCCATTTCCCTGGAGTGAGTCAAGGGGCTTACCTGAGCAGGGATAGCTGAGGTAAGCTCCCACCCAGCTGTGGGATGCTGCCCAGGCTCTGCACAGGAGCCAGCCCAGAGCCCTCCTGCCAGCCCCACGCTGCACAGACGCGCGGGAAGCACCGCAGCTCCTCCTCACAGCAGCCCTGCTGTGGAGTTTTGGGTTTTGTGAGCACTGGTGACCATTTCTCGTGCTGATCAGATAATCAGTCAGTTCAGAAGTAGAACTTTGTAGATCCCTAAGTAATTTGTTCATGGTGCATCAGGTTTCTGGGACAGCTCTTCCCCACTTAGCAAGAATTAATGCTGTGAAGCACTGAATGAAGCAGAGGACTGCTACAAAGTTGAGCTATAAAGTATGGATGGTTCTCATCTAACTTAAATCAGCCTCACTGCAGAAAACATTCTTAACTGGGCACTTGAACACACATTAAAGCACATCCAATGAGCTGTTTTTATCACAGAACAGATAATAGATGATTAAAAAAAAATACAGCATAATTTGACACAGTAGGCTGTTCACATACTGATATATTTAAAAATTGGTACAGTGGCAAGATTTAATTGAAAATTTTAGCATGTGAATGTCCAAAGCTGTTTGCAGTTTTTCTGTCCCACTGTGCTGCACTAAAAATGCTCTGATTCTTGTCATATCAGAGGTCTCAACATCATATGTCTATAAGCTAAACAAATTTAAGCTGAACAAAATCAAAGCTAAACAAAACTCTTCTGAAATAGGATAAATATTGTTAAGTTTTATGTTTGTTTATTTTGGCTTTTTTCACATTTAGAATGTATTTTCCCCAAAATTTCCTAAAGAAGAGAAATTCTAGATTGTGATTGGAAGATGGAAAAATTAAGGTTTCATCAAGAGTACCCTATAATCAGAAGTGAGGCAATAGGGATAACAACTTTAAGTCATACATATCTTTGAACTATAAAAGAAATAGGAAGATAAGGAAAATTCTAACAAGGTCAAAGTTTGAGTTTGATTTTAGGAAAGTCCAGTTAAAATGTACTTCAAAGATAGGACCTACCTGAAACAAAATCAAGTCAGTAAATAGTAAGCAGTAATTATTAGAGAAGGTTGCACAGAGGATAGAAATGAGTTTGGCTAAGAGCAGCTGGTGTGGTCACAAAAATTATTTGAAAAACACAGAAGCATAAGGCTTTCAAAGGAATTAATGGGTGCTTAGATTTACCAAAAGGTGAAAGAAATAAGTAATTTATTTTGTTTCCATCAGCTGTTATTGCAGAAGACTTTGAGGTATATTTACTCAAAGTCTTTTCAAGTAACAAATATTGATAAAGATCAAAAGAGTCTGGGTATTTGCACAAGGTAAAAAATGGAAGAGTAGAGAGATTAAAAAAAAAATTAAAAACACCAGGTGCTTGGAAGAAGAGCTGAGCTGCTAAGAAAATAGAATTCTGTTTAAAATTGTTTGATACACTGAAGGCTCTGGGAATCATAAATCACTTTACCTATCCTTTAAGGAGTCACTAGGGAAATTCAGAGAGCAGTAAACCTTTTTTTTTTTTTTGCTATACCAAACTAACATCTGTAGGCATAATACTTTGTAATTCAAAACAGACATTATAAAAAAAAAAATCATAAAAGAAGTGTCTTTCTTGCCTCTAATGGGAAAGGATTGTCTGAATATATAAGGGAAATACAGGAGTTAGTTGACCTCATGTATTCAGAATCATGAGGTCTGTCTTCACAAAATGTAATACAAATTTTGTGGGTGATTTGCTTAGCCCATAATAAAGCCTTTGCAAGCAATAGCAAATAGCAAGCTCCTGACTGAGTCCAATGTTTCTGTTAAGACAGGAGTCAGTGAAATAGATTGCAGGTTGTTTATAGAAGAACTTCACCTATACCCATGTAAGATATGGGCCTGCTGCAGTTAAAGCAGTGAAGTCATTTGGTCATATTTGAATTAATTATTTTTATCCTAAAGAAAACTGTAATGTAGCAATTAGACACAGCAAAATATGTCAGTTGAAATGCTATAGTGGACAGGCTTTCTTAGGCTAAAAGACTGATGTTCTTTGTTAGTCTCACTACAGAACAATTTACATGAGCAGACAGCTTGTTTATATTGATAATGCTGTGCAAAAAAACAGTGCTGACAATTTAAATTGGTTTTATCAGTCTGAACACACACAGCTAGATTTTTAAATGACTGTTGAACAGAACATTGTCTTCCATTTCTAGATTATACTCATTTCTTAATATTGTGCAGAATTTAGAAATGAACAGAAATGTGATCTGCATGATTCCGTATTTGCAATGGAAAAATTAATTAGAATTAGATATTGCTGTAGTGTAGCAATTGCACTGCCTTACATTCTGATGGGTAAATTCTAGAATATGTAATGTTCCTAGACTGATAAAAACTGGGACTAGATAAAACATGCCTTTTTCATTTTTCTTTTTTCTTTTTTTTTTCTTTTTCTTGTTATTTTTCTTTTTTTTCTTTTTCTTTTTCTTTTTCTTTTTCTTTTTCTTTTTCTTTTTCTTTTTCTTTTTCTTTTTCTTTTTCTTTTTCTTTTTCTTTTTCTTTTTCTTTTTCTTTTCTTTTTCTTCTTTTTCTTTTTCTTCTTTTTCTTTTGAATTTTCTTTTTCTTTTCTTTCTTTTTCTTTTGAATTTTTGTCAGACTTTCTATCAGGATTGGTTCATGCATCTTCATGAATAGAGTTTGCTACATTCAAAGGTAAGTCAATTTTTTGAATTGTGCTTAAGAGGTCCCTTAGCATGTCCTTTTGCCATTCTTTCAGCAGATCTAAATTCAACTTGCCTCACTGGATCCCTTTAGGAGAATCATAAGGAAAGGCCCATAATAATCTTTCTGCTATATTGCATTAGAAAAGCTAAATGTTTTCCTTTCTTCCTGCTGCCACTATCTGCCTTGGTGAGGCTTGCTGGACACCCTGCAGCAAGGTCTGATGCCCCCTTTAATTCCCCAGAAGGCTTTAGCCAGGATTTTGGGGCCACAGACACAAAGGCACCTGCACAGCTCTGGGGGTCAGGATGGCCAAGCTCAGCTGAGGAGAGAACTGGCAGAGAGCAGTGGCACAAGGGCTCGTGGTGCAAGGGCTTCTGAGCTAATGTTTGAAGAAAGCAAGACTTGTTTTTTGGGATCCCAGATGTGTTGAGGCATTTCTTGGACTTTGAGAGCTGGTAAATGCATTTCTGTAGAAATAGCCACAGTGTTCTTTCCATGCCATACATTCAATATAGTTTCCCAAGGCTACCAAATCATGCAGATTTGTAAACTGCAAGAAATTTTCCAGTGTCAGAGTATCATTGGAGGTAATAATTGAATAACTGCAATTCCAGACTTCTAACTACTCTTAAGTAAACTGAGAACAAAATGAAAAATCACACACCATTATCAATTTGAAGAACTTTATCCAAAACCACAATTTCCATCTGATATTAACAAAACTTATCATTTTCACCATAGTAAAGGAATCAACCAGTACTAAGTACACATATAGTGAAAGCAGTCAATAACTGGAAAATAACATAACAGGAGCTTAAAAGAATACATTTCTCTTAACTAAACTTTCTAATTACACTAAACTTGGAAAAAACAGAGGGCATTTTTAAAATTGTTTTTCTCTTTACAAATAGAGCTCCACGATCCAAGAACAATGACTACAACATTAAAGGTTTTCCTAGAAACCAACCCATGTATTACAAAAACAATACAGAGAATCCCTGCAAGCCTCATAGTCTACAAAACAGCGTAGCAGAGAGAAAGCAGAGAGAATTAAATAATCAAGGATTATTAAGAAAAAGTAACAGTGCATACTAAAGGGCCCCTGTAAAGCTGCTTTACATGAACTGAAGAATATAATTTCCATATAACTGTGATTTTGCATGAAGAACAGATGCTTTCAAAAGTGTCGCTATTTAGCTTTTTTTTTTTGGGGGGGGGGAAAAAGCCCCAAATAATTAGGCAGTATTTGAGATAACTGAAAAAAACCCAAATGTAATAGGCTACCTCACAAAGCTAACTACCAGATTTATTTACATAAGCTTCACATTTCACTGAGACTTTGTACTCCACTCCTAAACTTCTGAACTTTAGAACTGGAAGAGGACTTAGAGAAAGAACAAATATTTCTCAGGTTAGGTACTCATACTACATAAAAATAGTGCAACTGTTTGCTACATTATATAACCTTCCAGCACATCTATCAAAATATTCAGACTTGGTTTTATTACCTTCTCATTTAAAAAAATACATCATTCTGCTTTCTTTCTTGCTTTTGATTAGGAAATTACAGACATCTTTACATTTAAAATAAAACCCCAGCAACCCACAGCTAGTCCTGCAAAGAGATCCAATGAAGCAGATGGCAGTATAGAAGAAATGTTATTAATGCAGTTGACTCCAGGCAGAGGCAAAGGTCCCTCTGGATAGAGCAGCGTGCAGGCTCGGGAACTTCAATCATCCTTAAGCAGGCAGCAGCAGAGACGAGTTTTAGGCTTAGACCTGAATCAGTTCAGTCTTATTTGTTCATCAGTGGGGGTGAACTCCTCAGGAAATGCGATATCACCGTAATGGCTGCAGCTCAGGAAGCTCCCAGAACACAAGGCTGCATAGCTCCCTCAGTTCTGGCAGAAGAATGCACTTTCCTTTGGGTACAACGGGATTTCTAAATGCTCAGTCTGGCTATAGCAGCTTGGCTGTGCATCTGAGAACTGCAGGTGTGATTAGATTTTAAGTAGTTTAGCACATTGTGGCTGTTTTTCTTTACAGAATAGGCTGCTCTTTAATGGCCCTGACCCCACAGTAAATCACATGGAGCTTTTCTATTCTCCTTAGGGCCCACTCCTGCTGCCCTCACTTTACCCCAAGAGCATTACCACTGATTATGATCTGCTAAAAAATCAGAGGACTTTGGGTCAGTAAGTGCTGGCTGCAGAACAGTGCAGTGTATTTACAAAGTTTGAATTTTTGAAAAGTAACTTTGCATTGTATGTAAAGTGACAACACAGTTACCAAACTCCACAGCCACATCTTGCTCTTCTGCTTAGGGGAAACACTATCTGATTTTATAAGGTAGATAACAATTAAGATTTTCTCCCAAGAAGAGGCTTTATGTCACTGTTCTTTGCCCTCACTGTGGAATGTCCTTTCTGATCACTAACCTTACTCTCAGAGGTCAGCCAGGAGCTGGCTACAAAGGGCTGAAGAACACTTGTGGCTTCCAAATGCTCACATGCTCTGATACCAAAGAATGAAGAGAATACAGCAAAGACAAGGAGAGAACTAAAATGAAGTCATAGAGACAATGTGATGGTGACAATGAGTTTAAAGAGATGGATGTGAGTGCATATCAGGGTAATATGGGAAGGAATGAGGAATGATACAGCCTAAAGGATTAGGAAGTGACTTTGGAGATGTGTGATTCTCTTGCTTGCTCCTGTTCTCAGCATCTTTAAAGTCTGGATAATAGTAAAATCTCCTTTGAGACCTACTGGCAGAAAACTGAAGATTAAAATGAAACGATGCTACTGTACAGATTATACTTGACTCATTAACATTCCTTGCTTAAGAAAATAGGGTGGTTTTTGCTTTTGCAGGAAGACTAAGCAGAGCTTTGGGAGGTAAATCTTACATGTATTCTAACACAGGAATGTTTTAGAGCATTTTCTACAACTGAAAATAGTAGCCTGGGAAAGATAGAATGGGTGGCACAATGTTCTCAGGAATTCTCAAAGAGAGGGAGACTATTTGTGCTCACACAAAAGGGCACTTGCCTTGCTACCAACAGCTAAAGTCTGCCTATGTCACTCAGGCAAAACTGCCTTCAGAGACGTCCTTGAGATGATTGTGACATGTTTGTGTTATCAGGATTTTCTTTTCCAGTTCATGGCTGTGTTGGTGTAATTTCCAAACCAGCAAAAGTAGATTTGGCCATGTTGTTTCAGTTGTTTCTGGGACAGGCCAGAATGAGATAAAATTTGTCATGCATTTTGTCCTGCAAAGGTAAATATTTCCCTGGAACTGCTTATGTAGGTAATTGGACACTTTCTTCCCTCTTTATGCCTGAAGAACCACAAACTAAAATTGGACATGGCTGGTCCATAGCTGTTAGGAGTTCCCTACATGTCCAGAGAAGAGCATAGTGATTTCATTTTCCCTGTTTTGTGCTGAAAAGATGAGGTAAAAGGCAAAGATGGGTTGTATGAGGAAACACAAAAAGTTAGTGTCAGATTAAAGGCAGTAGGGGACTTTAAGGCTCAGGATGTATTGACTGCTTTAGGATGCTCCCTGACAAGGGGTAAAGGGCTAAATGCATGTTAAATGCATGTATTGTTCTTGTTAATTGTTTAGGCACCTATTTTGACCGTATGGTGACTGAACAATATACCAGGAGCAATACAGCTAATAGAATATTGATCCCTGGCTCTTCTGTAAATAGAACAAATGTGCTTGTTTCCCCGAGGATTAGCAGGCTGTGAGGGGAGGAGGGACGTGCTGTACCTGGTGGTTCAGCTCACAGTCAGCCAGGGAGCCAGCAGGGCTCAGAGGGACACAGCAGCAGTTAATGAACACTCAGCTCTGCCTGTCAGAACCTCATGGCTGACATTACCACCAGGGACCTTGCTGCCCTTTCCTTCCTGCACGTTAATCACATGAAATCCAATTCTCCAGAGCTCCGAGTGCTCCAAAAGCACAGATGCATTTTGATCTGGGATTCTGATCTTTAGTCTATTTACCTCAAATGGAAATCACATTTAAAAAGAGCAAATTTCCAGATTCTACTCTGTGATTATCCACAGGAAACTTGGTCAAATTACCCTGGGTAAATGGACAGTGTTGAACAAAATTAATAACTATGAGCAGCTTGCAGAAAAATGTGAAAAGGATATTAATAACTGGATTTGCTTGAGAATAGCAAAATAAAAGCTTTTAATAATAGGCAAAATACCTAACGACTCATAGACTAGAGGCTCCTATTTTCATTTGGCCCCAGACACAAAGGTGTATATTTTTCTTTTATGTTCAAATGGGTGGACAGGGTAAGACAATAATGGCTGAGTGCTTCTATTCACTCTTGGTGGGATGCTGACTGTACTCAAGTCCTATTGCCAGTGAGGATTTTGGAGCAGAGATCGCATTACTTCTGAGATATCTATGACCTCATCTGCCCACTGAAAGGCTAAATACATTATTTGTAGCAGATGAGTCTCTCTGCTACTATTGTTGCATCCGTTTCAAAATTGGTTTTCCGGCTTTGCAAGTGTGTTGACACAGAAACACAGGTTGTTAATGCTGTGGGCAAACACAGACTCCTCCTTGCAGATAAAAATACAACAGGAATAGCTCTAGAAGGTTTGCACACACAGTTCTCCTTTCTAATGTGCCGTTGCACACACCTGAATAATTTTTCAGCCTTTAGTCTCTTTGCTGTGGTGGCTGCACAGCTGCTGTGTTGAGCAGCTGGATGCTTTGAGGAAAAAAATTCTTTAGAGGGAGTTTTATTATTTGGTATGGTGCCATAGATCCCTAGCAGCCGTGGCTAAAAGGGAATTATTAGGGCACCCCAGTTTGTCTCCCTTGTCTCATTGAAAACTTTTCAGGGCAAGTTGCTTCTTGTGTTTGAATGATGAGGTTGCACAAGAACTGGAGGTAAAACACCTCTAGAGGCAGAGCATATAGAAAGTGGTTTGCTTTATCTCCCACAGAATGAACTGCAGTCAGGATTTTCTAACTGCTATCTGTGCTAGACATTTTTAATTGAAGCACTGGTCAAGTGGAAGCCTTTTCTCAAGCTCATACACTAAGTGCTCAGCAAAGCACAGAACCCTCTTCTTTTAAAGAAAGGCTTTAGAAAACAGCTCTGGGGAATGTGTTTAAGCTTGGCTTCCTCATCATTCCTCAGTAAGTGACATCAATTATCCAGCTGCCTGGCTCCAAGGAACAGAGAAGCTACAGTGCTCCAAGTCAAGCTGTGTTGAGAGTTCAAGAGGAACCATACCTGTGAAACATCCACCACTCAGCCTCTGCTCCATTCCCCTCTGCAGCTTCTCTGAATTTAATGATGAATTAGTCCCCTTTTTCAATGATTTAATTTAAACCTTCACTAATCTCTCAGAAGAGAGAAGTGGTTGTAGTAGAGGAAGCCAGAACACAACATCCAGAAATACAATGTGCATATTGTCACTAACAAAGTAGAGCAGAGCTTGAACCAGCTCTGGCCACTGCAATTTAGGGATCTTCAATACACCTGACAATATTTCACACAGACACTCATGTGCAGTATCCTTGTACCTGCATCCTAGAACTAACTTCTTCTTCCAACAGAGAAGCTATACAGTTAGTGTGCAGTGTAACTACGAGGCAAGAAATGCACTTGCTGCTTGCACCCAACTTGCCATGTCACCCTGTCAAGCCAATTACTTAAATTAAAGTTTTGTCTGGCCCTTCTTGACAACACAGCCTCTAACGATGAAAATATGTATGATAATGATCTGGAATGCAGGAGATGGAACTCATTGTTTTCCAACACTCCTGCTATTACTATCAGTTTCACTTCAAAGTAGGGCATTTTCTTTGGGAAAAGCAACACAAAATTGTCACTTAGTTTCACTAGCAGAATAGTGGGTTTTTTTTGCTCTGTTCCCATTCTAATGCTTTTCTTCATGGTTGAAGAGTTTAGTCCAATGCTCTGGGAGAGAGAAGAAAACATTGCTAATTGCACTAAGATTAATATTCTAGGAAATTTAAGCAAAGAACTCCACTGGCAAATTCATTAGGCAGCAGAATAATCCCACTGGGAAAGTACCATTGTGTCAAACTGGCTTTAGTCATGGTGGAAATATTTTGCTCTTTATGCAAAAATGATTGCAGGATCTGGCCTAACTAGATAGCCTGCAGGAACAATGAAGACAAGTCCATCAGTAACTGATATGATTCCAAAGGCAACAGAATATCAGAAAATGGTTGGGTAAAGTACATTAAGCAATATTTTGATGGATCCTACAGAGCAGACCTTGTCCTGCACAGTTTTTCATTGGAAACTTCTCTGCAGCTTTCCAACAGCTTCCCTTCTGCTTAGCAAGAAGAAAGAGGGGTGCAAAAACAAAGAAGGTAGACCTTTTAAACAGCTTCTCTGTTTTTCATTGTCCTGTGACTATGAAGGAATTAATAGCTATTTTAGGAAATTAAAATCGTATTTTTTCTATCATCCTTAAGACTACAGTTATTTTATTGGACAGTATTTGCTTTCTTTCCCTCTGATCTTCCAGAACTGGACTTCTCAAACTTTTTCCCAGTACAGGTCTTATCTGTCTTCAACCATCTTCACAAAATCCTGCCTCCAAACAAGGAAATAACAACACACATAATGAGAAGCTCATAATTGTTTTTCTCAGCCTCAAAATAGCCTAATTTATTTTCTCCCACTGCTAGCTCTGATTGCATCTTTCCTAGCTTTAAAGGACAGTTCATAGAGAGAGAAAAAATATACACAGTGACTGCTGAGTGGTTATAAATACTGATTTGGTGCATGCTGCTTTGATACAAGTAACTGTCCACCAGCCCTGCAGGAAAATGGGTTTAAAGAGAAAAGTTGAAAATCCAAACCTCTCTATACATTCAGCAGCTCATAGCCCAGCCTCAAGCTCAGTGGCAGGCAAGTGTCAAAAATAGTCTCTGTTCCTGCAGACAAGGCTTTCTGGAATTAGGGTATTAGCTACATGAGACAGAAAACCCAGACAGTACATGCAGACACAGAAGAAGAATTTGTCTTCTGCTCTCAAAGTGCATACATTTTATGTATTGTTGCTTAATTTTTACAGGGATGAAGGAAGATTTCCAGCAGTGGTGATTTTTTTTTTTCTCTCAAGATTTTACAATCTCTCAAGCAAGGAAGGCTACAGCTTGTCTTGAAAAGATACAGCTCTTGAAAATGAACTGCCTGTGGAAGAAATGCAGTAAAAATGTTGCCTCTCAGTGGAACAAATCCAAAGGATAATCAGAGTCATTATCTAAAGCCAGATATAAAAAAAAAAAAAAACCCAACAAAAAAAACCCAAAAAAACTCTTCCAAGACCCTCACCAGAACCCAGAGTTATATTAATACTGAGATATGAGCACATCTGACACTTAGTACCCTTGTGTTGTTTCTACCCTAGGACATACCTGACTCTTGAATTCACCCCTGCATAAGCACAGAACCTTTCTTTTAATTTTATCCTTCTCATAGACATATTCATTATTAATTAGGCTTTACAGTTTTCCCATCATTCTTTCAGTAAATTAATAACCTTACGAAAGCACACAGCTGTTGTAAGAAATCTGGATTGCAGTCCAATGGGATGAGAAGTGTGGTATTAGGCTTTTGTTTCCTGGAAGGGATGCATACACAAACCACTGCAATCTAATACCTTTAGACAGAAATGGGAAATTGTGCTGCTACTCTGTTCATCATTTTCTCCCCTGAAATTCAGAGGGTTTGCAGAGCAGCAATAGCTGTGCCTCCTCCTGAACAGCAGGCAGGTTCAGCATAAATTTATTGATTACCAGGTCCAGTTACTGAAACTGGAAGGCAGCCTTCATCTGCCTGTCATGGCTGTGAGACTGGTGATTTTGAATAGAGCCCAGGAGTCCACAGACATGCTGAAGACCCACACATGATGAACTTGGACTTCATCAGAACCAAGCCAATGCCAACCACTTGATCCATCAAGGAAATTAAGATGTCCAGAAAACAATTTCATATAATGTTATACCACAGTAAAAAATGCACAAAAAAAAAAGAAGCTGACAAACTGCAGAAGAGCTGCTAGAAAAATCTACAGTAAAAAATAAGCACTTTCTATATAAATATCTCTCTGTATTTACTATACCCAAGTTGATCTCTCTTTTATTACATTTCTATATAAAACTGGTATTGGCTCTGATCTCAAATAAAGCTCTCACTCCACACGACTTGCATCCAAACTTTCTGCCATCAAGACTTAAGATGATTAACTTGCATTTAATTTCCATGACTTAATCAACAAAGTCTCTAGTTATATGTATTTATATAGATATACATGTATATATACACACATACATACATACATACATACATACACATGACAAATACTGTTGAAGGTTTCCTTTCTTCCAGTGTTTGTAGTGACAGTCATCCTAGAAGGTGAAGGCATACACCACTCCCACAACCACAATATTTCCAATTGTTGCTATTATTGCAATCCATAACAAAATGGCATCATTTGAAGAACGGGATGTCTCTTCTGGTGGATTCTGCATGGAAGAAGCTGCATGCACGTTGGCTGATGAGTTAAACAGGGAGTACTCTGTACTAAAGTCCTCGTTGGGTGAGTCCATAAAGGCTCCTCCCATAACAGGAAGCTGTGAAGAAAAACACAGCAGAATCAGACTGAAAGCTAATATCTGTTTTTGCATTGTCTCAAAGTCATTATTAAAGACTAACCATTAGCTAATTGCAAAATTACTGAGATTTCATGTTCATGGTGCTAATCTGTCTGGAATATCACATTTCTACCATTTCTGTTGGAATCAGTATTATTGGAAGAAAACCTACATATAATACATGCAATATACAGAAGAGCTAGCATGCAGGCTTTGAGTCAGTGTAAGTAATCATATACATTTAGAAGAGATACCCATATACACAAAGCACTCACAAAGCAGAATTTGAGTTGATAGCAACAGGATTGTTTTGTGTCTACCAGCAAAGGTATCATGTCACTGCAAGATATTGCACAAGCACAGTGGGCATCTGATGCACAGAATTTGTTCTCCTCTTATGCATCACTCAGAAGCAAACTCTTGGTTTACATAAAGATCATGTAAAGAGTTCTTACTGTAAAAGAGGTGGAGTGTACTCAGTGCACTAACTTCACTTGCAAAACACACCATGGCAACAATCCAGGATTTATAAATCAATACAATGGAAAACTTCAAATTGGATTTTGAAAGACTCCATCACAATGCAGTAGATAGCAGATTTCTAAAAGTTTTCCCACACCAGACTTCTTCTACTGGGAAGGACAAAGTTTCTTTGGTGCTCTTAGTGGATTTTTCAGCAGTACCAGAAAATGTTCTGGATAAGATAACAGTTACTTGATACACTATGCAAAAGATAAAGGAAGAAGAAACTGTTTAACTATATTCTTTTACATGTTCCAATTTCCTTCCCAACTTCATCCTAGATCAGAACACGTATTCTTCAGGGTTCAAGAACTCTACATCGTGGTATAAAATTACATCCTTCTGCAAATGAATAGATTCCTCATTGAGGCAAGAGTAGGATACCTACTGCAGTACGAAGACCATTTACAACTAAAAAAGGCTCACACAAAAGCTTTTTGCTTGCATCCTTGTCCCTTGTATGTTTGGAAATGCAGAGTTGTAAGAGTCTCCCCTTACTCAATGCAAGCTCCTAGTCTCATGTAAGTACAGGACACTGTTTCAGAAAATGCTGCAGAAGATCTATTTCACGTATCTATAAATAATCAGGACACAGGTTTCTGAATATCCTGTAAAAAAACATGAGCAGTGACGGTATGGTAAAGTCCAAGTCTCTGCAGTACTCTGTAACCAAACTCTGTGAGGACTGTAGTACATAGGTAGACCAAACCCATGGATTTAGTGGATAAAAAAACACCCAAACAAAGTCATATCTCTAAATCTCTCTGCCAAAATTCCATCATGGCATTGATGATTGGTTTGGTCTTGAGCAATGACATCAGTGCATCCTACCTACATCCCCCTTTCAGACCTGGTAGGAGTCCATGGCTTCAGGGAAAGCTGAAAAACATCTGGGAATATTGTCCTTAAGAAACACCCTCACTGCAACACCAGCCAACCTTTCCTCCCTGGTTTCCATACTGCTGCTATCATCCTCCAACCTTTAGACACAATCTCCTGTTTTACATCCGATTAGTAAGTGCCTTTGGGGTTTCAGTAGAATTTTTCACCTTACTCAATAGGATTCTCTTCTAGTCTAACTTCAGCACTACTGCTGAAGTCACCACAGCCTATGAATAACAGAGGAACAAGCCTGGCCTTCCTTCAGCCATATCACAGAAGGCTGCTATACCTTCAGCCCTAAATTGCCCTGTCAAATACCCACTGGGCTGAAAAATCACCTCTTTTAGCACCCTGTCCTTCATGTCCTGAATCACATTTTGATTCTCTCAGTAACCTCTCCCTTTGGAATCAAACTACACCCATTCTGGCTATGTGCAGCTGTGCTATGGAGGCTGCTGAAATGGAGAGCATGTGAGGATAAACCATCTCTCCTCTCTACACTGGCTGTAAGCTATAGACAATACCAAAGACTTTGAGAAGTCTGAGAATGAAGCCATTTTTTTTGCTTGTCATGCATAACGTTTTACAGAGATATAAAAGACAGGCTCTTTTTCAAAGCTGACTGCTGAACAAATTTCATCTGTACTAGAAAATATCATGTCACATTCAAAATTAAACAGAGAATGATGAAAGACTACAGTGGATATGTCATGCTACCTAATCCACATTAAATAAAATTATCTTTGATATCAGATATGATTAGACAAAAGCAGTTTATAAGAAATCAAGCAGAAAATTGCAAAAGTAAAGTTGGATATGTTCTCCCTGCATCACAGATTTTTGCTGGCAATTTCAACACAGTGTAGTTTAAAAGAGAGCAAAAGCTTCCATTTCAAAAGCTCAGCTTGATGTTCTAAGTCCAGTTCCACCAGCCTTTTTTTATGTATTTGTATTTGATAAGGAAAGCATTTCTCAGTTTAATCAAGATGTCTTTTTATGTAGAGATTGCCATAAAAGGCAGTTCTGACTTCAAACAGAAGTGTATTTATGCAGTGATGATGCCATGTAACAGCTACAGAGACTCTAATTAAACATCTCTGCTCCAAGTGACAGGAATACATTTACCATACCGGCAGCAAAATGCTCAACCAGAGGTGCTTGTCTCCTTAGCAAATCAATTCAAGTTGATTTTAAGGCGATCAGAATTTAGAACAGTCAATTCTGCAAAATCTTTCAACTGAGTCATCCCAAGTATAGAGGTACACACACATGTACCTCCCAATACAGTGGGAGGTCATAAGCACTGTTCTGGTGACTGATACCTGGGTTTTGGGTCACACATCCTGTGCTCTCAATGAGTTATTTGAAATGACAAGCTTCCACCCTGTTAGTTCCCCTGGTGCTGTCACAAAGCCAGGGAGCATCCATGTATGTACAGCACAGCTACACAGCATGCTGCAAATTATGTCAAATCTGAATCTCCTTGTACTGTCTAAGGCTCAAACAAGCTGTCTGCACCATCTGAGGGGAGCACATGGTGAAACAGCTCATCTGAATCTCTGAAAGGCTTGGGGTGACCTGGTGTAAAGCACTGACATTCAGCACCTGGCACAAGCTCTTTCTGTAAGACTGACTTCCATTTTTTCTGTTTGTAGGTCAGTAGCACTTCACCACAGATCTGGAAATAAAACTTCCTGCCAATTTCCCATTTGCAAAAACAATCTCCTGCTAAATGTGCATTCCCCCTTTTCACTGCTGCAGCAGCCTCACATAAGAGCACAAGGAACGGCCATATGGTGTCCGAGAGAAAGTCCATCTCCCTTGGGTGTTAGCTCCAACAGTGGCCATACACAGATGCTTAGGACAGTAACAGCACAACAGGAGAAACATGTCTGATACTATGCCTTAATAACTCACAGCTTCTGACTGCTTTCAGCTTAGGAAGTTCATAAGCTAGACAATATTGCTATGGATTTAATAACTTGCAAAGAATCTTGCTACCATGAATTTGTCCAGATTCTATCTGAGCTCATCTGAAGCTGAGCATCCTTCTCAATCTGGCCCTTGGTGCCACTTGACAGGTAGGGTTGCCCAGTGATTAGAGTCACGTAAATCATCCTTGGGAGATATGCCATCTCTCCACGAGAGAGAGGGATGATTAGTATCAACAGCAATCTATATTTTTGGTAGAATAAATTCAGTGAAATGAATCTTATCCTCAGTCTTGATGTCTTCGTTCTCCTTTAAGGTACGGTATCTTCCCGCTGCAGTCTTATTTGAGATTTTACATTAAAGACTGTGAGACCTCCAGACCTGCACCACTGGGAGTTGTGAAATGCTTGTGATTAAGAGTAGGCCAAGGATAGAAACCTGCAATGCTCTCTGTGACTGCTCTGTTTTTCTGCCTGTGCCTCTGCAAAGCAAATATATACCCATTTACATCATCCAAAACCTTTACCTATGTCACAGCCATCACACTGACCTGCAGTCTGTTTTAGCCTCAGAGAGTATTTCTAGTTCAGGCAAGGCAGCCACCCTCCTCAAGTGCACTGGATGAGGAGGCCAGGGCAAAGGGTTAACTGGGACACAGGACAGTGAGGGACAGGACAGGAGCAGATGGCGAGGGGTAATGCTGTAGCACACTGTTTGGAAATGAAACTCCTTTCCTAGTGACTGTGTTGACATTGTTAAGTAGCACTAATAGTACATTGCTTGCTAAATGGCTTCTGGGACTGGCAAAGAAAGAATTGAAATCATTAAATAGCAACAGGCAGAAAACCAAACAGCAAAATGTCAAGTGGTAATGAGAACACACACGGTGCCGAATACCTCCCACTGGCATGTTTTGGGGTCATGGGGAGAGCAGGCCCTTGAGCAGTTCTGTGATACACTTTCTAGTTAGCAGAAAAATCCTATTTTATAACCAAATTGATTCACAGGAATGAAAAACAGCATGTCAGGAACCAGTCACCGATACTATGACAGCATTCTTAAGCAGCATCATATAAAATCCATCCCTTAGCAATAACATTGCTCCATTTCTTTGAGAATTGGGTGTCTGACATTTTTTATAGTCAGCTAGAGAATTGTGACACTTGGCTGCTGCTACCTTGTTGGGAACCCAGGTTTGGCATAAATATTTGAAGGCATAGCTGAATCTTCTAGTGAGAAACTAAGAAGCCGCAGCAGCAGCTTTAACAGCTCTGCTGTATCTTGCCCTGGTCTCCCCAAGCATCACTCCAGGAATGGGATGCTAACAGGTGAAATGCCACCACAGCTCAGGTGTTGATTTGTAAAATCCATGTTGCTGCTTCAGAATATCTAACTTTCCAGTGTTTCTTTTTTTTTTTTGTAAATTCTAGATATCATATTTTTACAAGATGGTATGATTTGAATACATAAAGTGAAATTATTATTTCCTTCTGCCCTGGTAGCATGTGACCACTGCAGTGCATATTTGCGTCTGAAAAACATTCCACCTGCAGTCATAAATTAGTCTAACATAGTTGCCAAAGACAGGAGCAATGTATGGGTCCACAAATTCATCATAACAACATCTTAATTAAGCTCTTTTAAAATAAATGTTTTTTACTAAAGAGATACCTGACATGACCAATATTCTGCCCACAGTAATTCTTGTGTCTCACAGAAAGATGCATATATATTCTTCTTATCTAAAGCACACACTGTAAATGAAGATGTCCTATTGGCTAGTATTGATTTGCAGGTAACATCTGGAGATTCAAGTTCTTCTGTTCAGTTTGCCAGAATATTCCCTACTGTTTAGAATGCAGACTGGGTGCACAGTGATGGTCAGGACTTGTTCTATGTTCACTGCAAGTGGATTCTTTTGAACACATTAAACCCACACAGAAAATTAACTACTACCTAAGGCAATCCTCCTTAATTTAATTAAATATGTCTAATTCTGAAGAGGAAGATCCATGAAAATGTTTTATGCAGTTAGCTTCAAATTCTCATTTTAATTGATTCAGATTCCTTCTTCACCTGAAATCACAGTCTTAGGTTGACAAGATTAGAAAAAATAGCTGCTTTTTTTGAAAATACAGTTGTCAAAATATTCACCCTACTAGTGGCAATGGAAGATTTTCACTCCAACACGGAGGCATCAGGATTTCACCTGTTATTTTAATCTTGTTAAAAACTTTCAATTTTATAAATCTCTGCTTTTCTTCCAATCCATTCTATTCCTAGGACTCGTGCATTACTTCTTCCACTGCTTTCTGTTTAATGCTAGGCTAGATACAATGTCTTTGTCCTTTTAGTTGATAGCACTGTTCAAAGTTGTTCCATACCAACAGTTTCTCAGATGCTAGAGGTTTGAGCCTTGCTGTTGAATCACACACCCTAAGATCTGCCTTGATCAACAGATGTCTAGATGTTTAGGAAGGAATAGCCCAAGATGTTCCCAGATGCTGCAGCAGACACTTCAACTCTGAGTTTTGCTTTTGGCTGTAGGAAGTGGTTGCCCTTAACTGAGGTATTCCCACGAGGAATTGAGCTCAGCTAGATCAGCTGGCCCTAAGCTACTGCTTTTATGAGCACAGGTCCTGTGCAGGCTGCAGCACCTCTCTGTGGAAAGTTCCCCTGCTGAATCAGCTGCAAAAAGGAGTGTAGACAACTGGCATGAAGATAAGTGAAATTTTCACTCTCACAATTCTGCATAGGTAGCCTCCAAGATACCCTAATGATAAACACGTTGTGATTCCACTCCTGCAATTTATGTCTGCTTAGTGCCTCATTGAAATAGCTTTTTTATTTCAAAGAACCCTACGGCTTTTAAATTATTATTCTCGACCAACTGCTGTTGGATTTCATCTTCCAAGTGCAGAAGACTGAGAATAAAGAAAAGCCTTTTTAATAAAAAAGTTGACAGTAGCTGACAAGTCTCAAAAGGATACAGAGAAGTTTCTCATACCACCCCTGATCCCAAAAGTCCCTCCTCTCTTTCCAGCCAATGTCAGCAATTAATGCATCAAGGAAAAGAGCAATTGAACAAAAATTCAAATTTCTATGAAGAAGCCACAACTCTAAGTCACACATAATTTATATTTTGAATATGTATACCTTAAATTGGAGGGAATAGTGAATATAACAAAAGAGTGCAGGGCAGCCAAGCAGACTGTGTTTTAAACTATCTGAATGTCTGTGGAACAACTAAAAAAAATGCAGCACTAGCTGACCTTTTATATGTAATCCAACTGATGTTAATGTCCTATTGTGGGCATCACAGTGGGGAGAAGATGTCTGGCCCCCAGGTACAGTTACAACTTTCATGCTTCCAGGAGAATATGAACATGAAAGAAAAATATAAACAAGAGAGACCCTTTTGAAAACAGAAAGGCAAGCATTTATCAAAATGGAAAACCTCAGTGGGAGGCTATAAAACTAACCATCAATGTTATCATCAGTAGGAACTATTAAAATCTGTTTACAATTTCTCAAAATGAAAAAACAGAGGACACTTCACACCATGTATAGTCATACTGGGAAACTCAGGGAGAACAGGAATTCCTTTAGAGATAAGAGCAATTTGCAGAGCTGGAACAGTTTAACACAGAACGTCATTTTGGAAGAGCTTCAAACAACAAGTCTCAGTTTAAACTCTATTAATACGTGAACAGAAAGAGATACTGATTATCTCACTTACAGCTTCCAAAAGTTTTGGCATTCGTGACTTCAAAGCCAAACTACAGGATTTAACTGGACTTAATTGTCTCCTGTTTTGATCCAGGATGGCAATTTCTTTCTGGTGTCACATTCCTCTATCACAAAACCCATCCTGAAGTAAGTAAACAAGCAAGCAACCAAGCAACCAAAAAATAATCTTGGAGGGAGAAAAACAACAGTACCTTGGCATAATGTTTTGATGTCCCAAAGGATGGCTTTTCTCTAAGGATAGAAGGCTGTATCACTGACAGGAACAAGCACACAGCTGTCCTTATCAGTGGCAGTCTCAGTTCTTATGCAGAGAGTGAGTGGCTTTCCATGTGCCAGAGGAGTAATGCAAGAGTAACACAAGCTGATTGTAATGGCATTTTGTATCTGCTGAGAAAAAGGCATTCCCACCATAAACAGAAAAGCCACATTATAGGCTGTAAGTGGAAAGTCAAACAACAGAACTCAGGAACAAATGTATTGGAAAATAATCGAACAAATCCTAATCCCATTTCTCAAAGTGAAAAAGGGATGCTTAGATCCTTCTTCCACCGTAATCTTTGCAGCCCTATTAATCTCTGAGAAAATGGTGATCCTCATTATCAATTTGGTGATGTGGCCAAGATTCTGTGTAGCAAAGAAAGAGACTGACCTTCATATTATTTTGATTTTCCTTCTGCTCCCTCACCCTTAGCCTAACAAGATGCTTAAGCTGTTGTCCAAGGGGGGGTGTGGGGGGATGTGTGGAGAGATGGGAATTGGCAGCCATTCACAACAAGGGAAGCAATGACACAATTTCAAAAGTAGAACTAGTTTGAGATGAAAAATTGTTTAAATCATTAGACTTCAGGCATGGGCAAAAGTAACAATTTTGTAAATTGCTGTATCCTTCAGTATTTTGTAATTAGGATGCTTTTCACAAACACTGAAATAATTTTAAGGGCCAGGTGTTAGGAGCTGGAACTAGGAGGATGCAGCATTTTGGACATCATATTATTCCTGCAGAGGAAAAAAATAATTGCATAGAAATTCCTCCATGTTGCACATGCTGACCACTGCTCAAACCAAAGCCCAGGAGCAATAAAAAATCTTGCATGTTCCTCCAAACCCTGCTATACAGCCCATGAAAAATTAATTGGCTGAGATTTAACTAAGCCATACTAACAGGCTTAGCTCTATTTCATCAGAGAAATTACTTATTATTCCATGTAGACTCAAAAGCTTTCAAACCTTCCTAACTATAAATCTCATGTATCTCATGTTACACGGCGATGGCTGTACTGCAAAGACAAGCTGGGATACATTTATCTATTGAGAGGTAATTACTGCCAGTGCAGCTCTGCTGTACCTAATGATGAGACATAAATGCCTAATTTTCAGCATCTTTGAGATAGCACCTAGAACCTATCTTCAAATATGGTACGAGTTAGGTCACTGTAATAATGCAAACACACTGGGAAGAATATTGTTCTATGATGACTTCCAGCAATTAATTCTTTCATGGAAAATACTTGCAGGCATCCAACAAAAAGCCTCAGAATGAAAATTAAAACAATTTAAGAGATTCAACTTATTCCATAAAGAGTATTTTCCTTAAGCTTATATATTCTATCAGAGTCACTGAAAAAACAGCAGAGAGAGAAAACTGGTAACAATGTGTGCAGTATTATTTTGGCTTTGCAGCATTCTTATCCAACATTTTTTCTATTAGTTTTTTCTTTCTCTTTAATTCTTATGTTGCATTACATCTTCACAAACAAAAGAGTAGGGAGGGCTGAGGCATGCTGAGAGAATATTTGAGGCATCTCTCTTATGCCTTATGTAAAGTTATTTTTGTAACAATTTTTGCTTGCATACTTGGCACCTAGTTCAAGATACACAAGAAGCCTGAGAGGCAACAAAGTATTCCACTTGAGATAGATAAAAAATGGAGAAAAATCTGACACAATGCTAGTCCTCTTCATGTCTAGAGATGCTAAGGGTAGCAGCCAGCATAAAGAACAAGCAAAATAGAGAGCTGCTTCCAGAAAGAAAGGAGGACTGCCAAATGGCCCTGCTGCATGCACTTCATTTGATGGAATACCAACATGTGTCAGGCTGGCATCCATCGTGATCCCATCAGGCAGATCAGCCTCAACATATGGCTTGAGCAACCTACAGACTACACATTCCTCTCAACTCATTCTGTAACTAGCAGCTTATAACTAAAGAGGCAGAATTTGCTTAAAAATTAATCCTTGCATTTTTGTCTTGTGAGTGAGCCA
Organism: Lonchura striata; assembly: GCF_050655825.1. Lineage (NCBI taxonomy): Eukaryota > Metazoa > Chordata > Aves > Passeriformes > Estrildidae > Lonchura > Lonchura striata. Next base: position 59,835,710 of record NC_140707.1, on the reverse strand, counting down.
ATCACACATTACACAAGAGAATAAAAATTGGAAGGTGAAATAATGTTGATGATTTCCTAATTTCTAGTATTTGAAGAGTAGTATTCACTGGGCTAAGAAAAGTTCCATTTAACATTAACTAAAACCTCAATCACATGTCAATCTTGAGTTCTTAAGAACTCAGTGCTACCAAGCAAGTATTTCAGTCATCTTCTGAGATTTACTGTTCCCACAGCAGAGTCCAAGGAAGAGAAGCAACATGTGTTTCTCTTCCCCTTTGGTGCAAGATCAGCAGCATGACATGAACAGAATTCATAACGACTTAAAATAAGCCTGGCTCACTTTGCTTTGAAGCAAAAGACAAGCATCCATATGGGACATTTCACTGCCTCTTTGAGGGGCAGAAACCTTCATCTGTGTGAGAACAGCCAGCATCAGAGCCAAATATTCCATATGTTCTCACAAACCCAGATACCCACAATCCAGGTTTTGCTTGTGTTCCAGGACCATCAAGGGATGATTAAGTGTGGCTGAACTAGACAGCAGCTGATGACAGCTTTATCATGCCAAACAAACACAGAACAGCCAAGCCATCTGTGTTTGTGTGCTTATGTTTAAGATTGTTCAAACAGTTCAGAGCACATTACAGAAAAATGTAATAAATTATGTATTGATTCTCTCTAGATAAGCCTGTGTATGTATGTATAGGCAAAATAGCACTCCTTATTGCCTGACATACACAAGATGGGTACAAATCAATGTTTAATTTATTACACTTCTATTTGTAATTCAATACTTGCACTTTGAACTCTTGGGGCTGCTCAGGATAATTAAAGCCATAGATATGTAACAGTTTTCCTCAGGAAGTAATGTTTTCCTACTCAAAAGCGATTTCTGTAAAAGCTTGTTCGGTTATTCTTGTGTTATGGAAGGCTGAGCAGGGAACAAAGAAAATAAAGTCAAAATGTATTGTATTTGCATTTTCTTCTCATTTCACTCAGTAGAATATGAATTATGGAATCACTGCTGGTCTGGAGAACTAGAACAGTTGAGAGAGAAGTGATTTGGTATTCTGATGTGCCTGATGGAAGATGCAAGTTCACACTCCCCTGGTGTCTTAGGATCTCGGGATGTTTGGAGCAATATTTTGAAAGTACATAAACAGGAGAAAAATGTTATTGTCCATGAACTTGACAGCTGTTCCTGAGTATGCTGAAGTTTAGGTACAGAAGAAATCCCCCCCGCTAGAAGAGTGCACCAGCTGAAAATCTTTCAGGTAAAAGGCTTTGAAAAGTAATCAGGAAATGGGCTGGCTCCAAGGTCAGGTGGGCTTCCTCCAGAGCCTGAGAGCCAGAGTAAATGCACAGACTCCTCTGCAAGCTGAAGGTCAGAGCCTTCTGAACTTCAGATGGTCAAAGCAGCAAAGCAGCAACACAGCTACAGGATACGTTGGTGCTTTAAGAGACAGGTTCACACTGAAGCAAGACACATGCACCCATGGAACTTTAGACGTTTACACATGCAATTTTGTGATGGCATCTTGCACCTACAGATGCAATTTTAAAATAACCCATCTGGCCAAAAGCAGTCTAAGACTGAGAATAATTATCAGCTATGGGAACACAAAAAGCAAGGTGAAGTATCAAGCAAGTGAACTGCACCAAAGTCCAAAACTCTTGCTTTTTTAAACTCTTAGTACAAGACCTACAAAAACAGTTGGAAAAAAAAAAATAATAAAGCCTGGCAGAAGCACAACACTCTCAGCCCCAGGAGATGTGCACATGCATGGCCGTGCAGGTCCCAGCCCTTGGCTGGGCTCTTCAGTCCAATCTTATATATTCAGATAATGAACTCCCTGATTTAAATTATAATACTCTTACCCATGCTGAGGTTTTATTTATGATCCCTCTGAACTCAACTTAATTAAAATATCACCATCTCATTTTATCAAGGCAGCAATAAGTGTACCATAAAATGATTAAATGATGGAGGAGACAAAAATTGGAACATCCACACAGATTTTCACCAAGGAGCCACTGGCTCTGAAAAGAGGTGCAGCTCAGTTAGCAACAGAGTTTGGTATCCCTGCATTATTCAGTGCAGACTTAGAAATTAATGCAGCACCTGATAAGGGAGACTTTTTAAAGAAAAGTAACAGACAAAGCAAATTTTATTTGACACAGCCCTATAAAACTCTGAAGGTTTCTGCATCCTGGGGAGAAAGAGGGTTCTCCCTCACCCAGTGTCCTGACAGGTACCCATATGCCACAGAGGGACCTTCCCCAGCCACAGGAAACCTGACTTGCAGCTCAAGCCTTTTTCAAGCTGAGCATCACTCATCAAAAATCCAGCACAAAAATATTTTTTAATATGGGAGTCGTTCAGTAAAACAGTGCAAATATGTAGTACTTGCAAAAATGCAAGCATTCCTCTCATCTTTAATCATTTCTATTTTGAAATGCTGGATTGAAGATCTTAATTTCAAAAATATCTCCAAGAGACTTGTGCATCCCACGCCACCATTCTGTGTCTTTCATAAATAAATCCATAACACAATGAGGCACTGAGAGCTTAGGAAGAAAATTCACAAAGAAGAATTATTACAATGGATGCCAGAAGAAACAATTGAATCCATCAGCAAAAAACCCACAGAGAGGGCTTAATTCCACCTGGTTTCCGCTTCAGAGCAGCCTCTTCAAAAATATTCTCAAACTCATCATTCCGTCAAAAGTGGGTAAATTTAAGGATTTAAATTGGGCACGAAGAGATCCCTTGATAAAACAGCTATTGCTTTCTATTGGCAATATATGGGAAGGTAAGTACATAATCTTAAGGCTGTGCACACAGTGCTTATTTGAAAATCTGTACAAAAGCTCAAAAAATTATCTCATTAGGTGCTGGAATATGAACGTATTGCCTACTCTTATTTAAGGGTATTTCCTTACTTATTTCCTACTCTTGAAAAGTTTCAGAGTTGCAGTAAAATCAAAACATACGTATAAAACTAACGACCCAGACCTATTTTAAATGTAACTAAATTAACAAACTAGTAGTAACAGGAATAGAAGAGAAAAATGAAAGGATTTTTCAAAAGTAATTATAATTTCTTTAAAGCAGTTCTGCATTTTGGAAGTGCCCTGCAAGATAGGAGTATCTTGGAAAGCATAGTCAGAGGGATAAAGACACATTAGGTTACATAGAGGTGACCATAATAAACACATGACCATGTTCACTCAAGATAAAGTGAAATCACGTTAGAAAGTTCAAAACATTTGAAAAAACCAAAGTTTTATATGTATTTGTTGCTAGGGCTGAACTCAAGACAAATTTTTATAGTTTTTCCAAGGCCTGAGTAAGATCTTTGCAACATGGATGCTGCTTTGAGTGTTTTCCTCCTAGCACAATTCAATACCTGAAAAATTGTCCCTTGAAAATAAACTGGAAACCCTGCTGTGAGACATTTCCCGACTAGGAAGACTACATCATTGATCCTTGCATTGCATCCTACCAAGTACCACTTACCTAAGACACTACATATTTATTGTCAAGTGTATAGAATTAATTACAGAATAAAACCCCATTGCATCCACCCTGTTGCTCAAAGAGCATAATGGAAATAAAACTGATAAAATGCAAGATGTCCAGATTCAGAACAACTTGAAAACAGAAAGTATTCCCCTTGGAAAGAACTTGAACATATTCAAGAAGGTAGAGTTTCACTATTCTGAAGGGAATCTCTGAACAAATTTGTTTGATACATACTGTAATACAAAACACAGTTACATGAAACACATATACAATTAAAAAATGCAGCAAAGTCAAACCCCTCAGAAGGACCTCAAGAAATGTCCCTGTGATCCCTAAAAAGGACTGGGTCCCAGTAAATAAAAGAGCAAATGCAGCATGGTTAAACTTTAATTATATTTGGCTCCCTCAAAACAGATGCTCACAGACAGATTTCTGTTTCACCCACTAATGACTGTCATACACAATCATGTCACTGTTTTCAGAGGGCTGCAGGGTTTGCACGCTCACAGGCAAAACCGACAAGACACAGCTAAAGAATATTCACAAAATCCAACACCCTGCTTCAACCAACAGGGATGTTCAGCCACTGCAACAGAGGTAAGAGAACCAGACTGTGCCATGCTCTTTCAGGAAGGGGAACAATTGTCAGACCACTGGTGTCTGTTACAACCTCTGCATGTAAGGGCAGTGGCCCTCCTCACTGTGCTTGGGAGGCAACAGTGTGCTGCTCCTGTTCACCCTCTGCTCTGGAGTCCTGGATCACCACATACTCATGAAAGGATATCACAGTAGTGATATGAAAAGACAAACACAGATAGGCAGGGGGTCAGAAGGAAGAGGTGCATCACAAATATGTGCAGGGCTTCCTTCTGGAACATCATATGTGCCTTGGGTATTTCACACTGTGCCAGAGTAAACCCCCTCCCAAGAAATCTGTTTTTCTGATTCCTTCAGATATGACCCCCATAAGGTTTAGTGCGGTCAACTTCAGCTTTCTGTTGCACAATCTACAAAAAATGTGATGGGAAATGGAAGCACTCATTCCCAGCTTGAGGCTGTGTCTCTCAAGCTTGGGTCTTACCAGCTCAGATGAGAAGCCATCAAAGTGGAATTTGAGTGTGGAGCTTGAGTCTGGTGCTATGCAGCACTGCTGTCGTGAACCTAATTTCATTCATTTTTATTAAAATCAGTTTGTTTTTCTTGCAGCTTAAATAGAGAAGTAAGAGGAAACAGAAACAAACACTTCTGTCCCAGTCCTTCCCTTCTGGGGGTGGACAGAGCCCTAGTGTGACTACACACCAATTCCTACATGCACATTAGGGTCACCACTGAGTTTAAACATGTTCTTCATGTACCAGGTAGAGATCAGATGCCACCTGTGTATCCCAGCTTGGCCCACAGCAGCACTTTCCTCCCCACAAGGCACTAAATTATTCCAGCACTGAGAGAACAAAACCAGTCCAAGGTGAAAGCAGAGCCTAGATTTTGCAGAAGAGTAATCTTCCACCTCTCACATTCCATCATAACCCATTTCCCTCTGAAATCTTGTAGTGCAAGCACCATCTGTTTCCCCAAAGGGAAGGTGCTTGCTCTTTGAGGAATGTAGAAAAAAACGAAGTTTTTGAGAACACCACAAGTACCCCTTGTACATACTCCCTGTAAATCTCACCAATACCCATCCTTTATATTTCAAGCTTCTTACAGTTGTACCATAAGAAAAGAAAACAAGAAGGAAAATTAACAATTCATCCAATTTTTGATGATCTGATGGAGAAAAAGAAGAAATAAAATTTCTAGAAAGCACAACTCATGACTGAGGAAATATCATTGGGTCACTCTGGTCATTAGAATAAACCATTACTTTTCAATGAAAAGAATCATCCATATTGTGTTGAAAAAACCCTTATCTACTACTTGGAACCAAGCCCTGGCTGCCAATTGATTGTGACCTAGGAAGGCTCCAAACAAGATGGGCTTTGAGCCAGAATCTGTTCACATGCAGAGAAACATCAGCAAAACCAGCCAGTCAGGATTTGTGTCACAAGATCTGTGTTACAAATCTGATTATTTGCACAATGAAGGAAGAAGAAAAAGGAAAAGTGGAACTAATTTTCTTTATGGACTTTAATCTTCCCCTTTAATTCTTATTTGAAGTTCCTTCTTGCCTTGTCTGCTTTGGTTGTAAGCTCTTCAGGGCTTTTTGCACATTTTCAGTGTCCACCACAAGGTCAGCTAATGAGTCTTTAAAACATTACTAGGGTCCATCTCACTTCCAATTCCAAAACTGCCTTAATTCTTAATGGACTAGTGATATTCTGATGTTAATTTTTAATCATTTTCATCTACAGCTTGTTTCACTATTCTTAATGAACCAATGGCTTCACAACACTGAACAAACTCAAAATACAGCAAGCTATTCTCCTGCTGGAAGAATAAAAGTAAAGCCAAAGGCTGATTTTGAACTTCTCACCAAGAGGCTAAAATACAGGGGCATACTCATTCTTCTTTTCAGAAAACACAGTGGCTTTGGTCAAAGGCTGCTTGGCATTCTGGGGCTGAAAAGTGCACAGCTGACCCCTGCTGCTCTCTAGTTAAAACAGCAGAAAAGCAAAAAAATGCAGCATTGCCATCTGCCAACTGTACTTGGTCATCCACAGACAGAACAAGATGAACCAATATGAGTTGACAGCCTTAAAATATTTATCTGATCCATATTATTTTCATCTTAGGCTTTCATTTAAACCTGAAATTTAGATGATGACATGTTTCTTGCCTTTGCAGAAATGCAGACAAGATATTTTGCACATGAAAAGTTTGACATTAGCAAAGTGAATTATGGGGATATTGATGTACTCTGATTTCTCAAAAGGTTACTGTGATTTTTTTGTTGATTAAGAGACATGATGTCACTAAGATAAATACTTCAGTTGCTATTAACATCTCCTAGTGACACATCACACATTTTTACACAAAATGCTGGATAACATAAGGAACGGTTACTTCCCATGTCAAAGAACAAAGTCTGTGACCTTAATGATTTTGCTTTGCATTACAGTAGAAATGTAAATGCTTGATTTAAGCAACACTAATGCACTATTCTTCACAGTTCAGAAATCAAGCATTTAAAGGCACATGTAAGAAAGCTTTTATCAGGTGATAACATTTACATCTGCTGGTCATCTTGTTTTTTCAAGTCAAAAAGATATGAAGGAAAAGAAGCTACCAGGGAGACTAAATGCAATTTTAATAAAAAATGAACTGCTATTTTATATCATGATTTCAGATTATTATATCATGACACAAAATGATGAATGATAGATTCATGATGAATCTGCCTCTTTTCCCCATAAAGATACTGAAAGTGAAAAGAAATTAATCTGAACCAAACAACTGCTAACTGGACCCAAACCACTCCAAGTCTATCTGACATAAAACAGAGAGATGCTGATTTCAGTTCAAGGTGATAGCCCCTTTCTAGACATCCTCATTCATATCCCACACACAAGATCTTTCTACCCCCTCCAAAGACATGGAGTCAGCATAGACTGAAATGCTTGTCTTCAGGACTCATGCATTTGTTGAAAATACAAGACAACCTCATCTTTCACACAGCCAACTACAAACTCCTACTGGGTGATTTGAACTTGTTGCTCAAAGGACTTGGTTAAAAGATGGAGTGAGGGGGTGCAGAAAAGCTACAACAAATTATCAGTTGATAATGGAAGGCCTGGAAAGGGGAAAATACATTTTTAGTCCACCTTGACCTATGCTTATAAAGACATAATTTCAGCGACAGGATGAAAAATCTGAACAGATTAACCTGAAATGGACTATGCAAATGGAGTCCTTGTAGTGCAGTGATGCATGAAAACCGGATCTGAATGCATGCTTTGGAAATCAGGATCTGAAAGCAGATGCATGTGTGATGGCACAAGAATGTTTTTATCTCAATTACTAAAAACGCTGCACTGAGGGAAGAGGGCCATGCTGGCAGACAGCTGCACACAGATGTGAGCAAGCTGCCCTTTTCCACTCACAGGGCTGGCCTGGGTGCCCAGGAGGACTGCCCGACCAGCAAATGGAGAAGCACAGGAACTCAGATTGCTTCAGGGAAAGGAAATTTGCACAAATAAGGATATCCACAAAGCAATGATTCCTTTCTGTCAGCTTCACTGCATTGCTGCTGAGGTGAGAGCATTAAAACTGAAGAGCTAACAGGACTTACCATCACTGTAAGCAGCTTTCGGAATTGTTGTCTAGTTATCTCCATTATTTAAACTAATTAATAACAAATTACAATCTCTTTATTGATTGTAATTTTAATTGATTGCTCTTTTATTTGTTTGGCTTAACCTCTGATATGAAAGACATTGAAGAAGGTTGGCTAAAATGAGATATATGCAGGCTGCTGTTAGGCTCCTCTGTAACCCAGCTCATTGCTTAGAAGAAAATGGCACTATTACCTGGAATACAGCAGCTGGATGATAAACAGCCAGTGACTATGGAGCATTTCTTGAGAGGATCATTGTCAGGCTGACAGCTTCACACATATATGCTCTTTGTGTGAAACTAAATACAAGGTTGAGGACATGCATGGGAAAAGGCAGCCGTGAAATATAAAAACTGATTAATGGATGAGATCATGGCAGATGGAACAGGTGATATTTTGAAAGGAAATACAGAAGAATGGATGAGATGGTTGACACAAGTGCTCATTTATTACATAAATGCTCCTCATTTGAGACAGATGAAGAAAAGGCCAAACAGGATCTAACAAAACAATTGCTTGCTTTTTTGGTTACCAATTTCAAGTTTCCAAATCTTCATAGCACTTCCAGCTTGCTCTGCATTCAGCAAAGTGCAGAATGCACATCACTCCCTTGTTATTTCCTCAGCTTATATTTTTCTTTCCACAGTTCTATGCAAAGCTAATTTGCCTTTTATTTACGGATTCTGAGCAGTTTGTGGGCACTGCACTCACGCTGACTGCTCTGCTGCAGCAGCAGCTATCACCAAAACACCCCTGACACTGCCTGCAAGACATATTAGCAAGTGGATTTATATCTGCTTGTGACTCCTCTGTGTTTGTTTTTTTTTTCAGTTCTGCTGTATATGTCCCAATGTAGCAGTTTTAACACAATGTTTAACACAATGTTTTGAGCATTGTTTTATCTGGATCATACCTATATCATGCAGGCAAAGCCTGCGTTTATTCCCACTGATAATTTACGGCCGCTCTCAGCATCGAGCACTCAGTGCCAGAATTACGGACCTGGGAGCAAATGTGTCAAACACCCCTTTTCCTGGATTCCCCTTTTGCTCTTCAGCAAGAGGCACTTTTCTCTGGCAGACAGGGGCAGTCATGCTGGTGGGCAGTGGCAGATGGGCAGCAGAAGAGCAGTGCCAGCCGCCCCACTCCTGCTTCCCCGTGTGCCCCTCGGGGTGCAGGGACCACTGCTCTGCCCAAGGCTCACAAACGGGGCCACCTGCTCCTGCACACTGGAGACATGGACAGGGCTCACCTCACATGGCCAGGGCTCACCCTTATTGTCCTTACGTGGCAATAAGCTCAGGTGGCATCCTGTTCCTGGGGCTTTCCTGGGCAGGGAGGAAGGTGAGGGCTGGCTCCCTCTGGTCAGCATCAGGTTTACGTGATGTGAATGCACATATGCCCTCATTGCTGCTTTGCTTCCTGCTTTTTAACAGCAATTGTTCCCATCAACCTGTCTCTTTGAAAATGTATCAGATTTTTCAAAAAATACATTTGGAGGCTATCTAGCGGCTTCTGTTAAAGAGATTAAAAAAAAAAAAAATCCACTTCTGGAAGATTCAGGTTTTTGCTGATGGTTCCCACAACATAAATCCAGTGCATGGTTTGGGCAGCACAGGCCACAGTTAAATTTGACCTACAAAATTAAATGTAGCCCAGACTGTATATGAAATAAATAGTCCTATAGCAAAAACAGTTCACATCACATTTGAAAGATGATCATTCACATCTGAAAGATGATTCAGAATTGTGCTGCTTGAAGCCCTAGTTCCTGTAATTCCAGGGATCACAGAAGCAAGTCTACTTTCTGATTAATTAGAAAAACAGAAGAAAAAAAAATTAAGTGGGAGGGAAAAAAAGAAAAGCCAAATATGCTGACTGCTAAGCTTTGGAAGCTACAATCAGGTGCCCCCAGGGGAAGGCAGAGCTCTCCTAATGATGACCAGTGAGACCGACATCACCGACAATACATATCCAGGTATGAGATCCTACAGAGAATTTAAGTTAATGAATGAATATATAAATACATCCTTAGTGGTTCTCAGAGATAGGCACCCAAATTATTTGATACTAGGCAGAAAAGGAACAGCACCATCGCACAGAACCATGGCAAAGGAGGGTTAGACACTAGCAGAGATACTCAAACTCTGCCACGTGTTGCTGTGACTCAGGACTTGGGTGCAAGGCTGCAGTGCCCATTACAGCAGGGTGGCAGTGAGAGAGATGGAGCCTCCCAAGAAAGAAGCGTAAAATGTTCCATCACAGCTCTGAAGTCACGCCCCTGAAAGCACCATCCATGCTGAGCTTTTAACACAGCCACACTGTTTCCCACACACTTCAAAACCAGAGGGATAGGTAAATCCCAGTCAGGAACAATGACAGCAGGCCAGCCTGGTTCCAAAGGCCCTCTGTAGCACCCCACTGTGCTGGGGTGGCTCTCCAAGAGACAGCTGCTAAGGGGAAATTACCAATGATCAGACCATGTAACCAATCTGGTGCACTCAAGGGATGATGGCTCTCAACTCCAAGCCAAACACACAGATCCTGCCATGAGATGCTTTTTCTGTGTGGTCCCCTCCACAGCTTTGAGGAGGAGAAAAGCAGAGACAAAAGGAAAAAATGTCTCTATAGGACACGTGAAAGCACTACGCGAGCCGCTGCTATTGCAAAGGTGAAAAAGAGGAAGTTTATTTTCTGACTCCAGCATTTATACTTTTCCAAAGGTGACAGTGGATTGGAGGGTGAATGTGCCACCTCTCCAATGACATTGGACAAACTACTAGTACATCAAGTTTCTCTGCCTCTATGGAGGAATGCAAAACAATAAATTGTTTACAGAAAGTTGTGTGAGAAAGTTCTCTACAAGAAAGTAAACTCAGAAGGCTTTAGAAAATCTTAAGACTCAGGGCAACAGAAAAACAGATCACAACATCCATGTCCCTAAATGCTGTGTCTTCATGGGATATTATGGACTCACCTTCTGTTTATCTGGGATTGTTCCACTTCAGCCCCAAAATAGATCACAGATTTTAATCCTATCAACTTTCTTGATTTACTGGGTTTTTTACATATCTATTGTCAGCCACTGTTTGACTTTAATAAAGATTTACCGACTAAAGTAAGTTTCATGCCCACATTTCTGGGGATGCAATGATGGAAAATATGAACCTCTGCATTTGTTTCTTGGATATACAAGAGAAAATGTTTATATTTTCAATTTCTTTCCCTCCCACATTTTCAAACAAAATAGGAAAGCAATCTCTTAATTGTTATTTCTTTAAATGTTTGCTAAACTATGAATTTACTTGGCCTTTCTTACAGTAAATATCACTTGCTTACGTGTGAGAATTACTCATCACTCCTGAGCAGATAATAAAATCAGGGAATACAATGGCAACAGCAGACAGGAATCAGCATGTTCCTGCATTTGGTGAGCCACATGCCTTCTTGATACAACTTCACCCAGAAGAGAAATGTGTGATTTTACCAGGTAAGTATGTGGCCTTGACCTTAGCTCTTCATTTAAGTTAACAGAAACAGAATGAAATTCTCAGGTCAAGCAATAGGTTGCAAAACACACATAAAGTGCTGACAGAGCTATTTGACCTGTGCCTCAATATTTTTCAAGTGACTGATTTTGAAAATAAATTGCTAACAATGCAGCTGCAGGAATATCATGTTGGTTTATTCTCACATCAGTGACTGAGAAACTGTAAATAGGTGTGACAGCTGCTGCATCTCCTCTGTTGTCACCACTCTGCTGCTCCTGTGAGACAGGCAGTGAACAGGATGACTACTAGGACTGACAGGAGTATAGTATGATCCTGAGGCAAAGAGTTGTACATGAACTCTATTACTCTTAAACTGATGTCAGGGTTTCTGTCAAAATCAGCACAGAGAAAGATGCTGCTTATTTTTGGGGAAGAGCATACCCTGTTCTGCTTGTTGGCCAAGCTTTACTGAAATGGTTCAGAGTCTGAAAGTTCTAGTTTTCTGAACTTCTATAAGATCACCTGCCAGATTAGTTTTAAAGGAAAAGACACCATAGTTTAAAACAACCAAACAACAAAACAATATAAAAATCAGAGCTTGATAGTCATGAATCCAGTACCAAATGACAGAGCTGTAAGCTTCAAGCTTTAGTTTCTTTGAAACTAACATCCAGAAGAACTCGAGGGATGCTCTGAGCACTACCTGCTGGGCCACCTGACTGCACGTGTGGAGTAAGAAGGATTTCCTGCTTTGTTTCTGCATCCAATGGCCAGTTTAAGCTTCCACTAAAGAGTGCCAAACTGGGAATAAGTGCTTGCTAAGACCCTTATCTCCTCTGTGGCCTCATGGGACAGTCCAGCCTTCCTCTCTGTATCCTTTAATTTCAGGTGAAACTTTACACTCTTCATGAAAAGTTCTGAGGTTTATGAGAATGAAAATCACATTAGAGGTTGAACTCTCTAAGCTGTAGGTTACTGCTGGATGCAGCAGTTGGACAACAACCCTGAAATACAATGAGCAACAGACTCAGCTGTATTGTCTCTCTCTGGTTGCCACCTTATGTGTGCTTGCCCATGCTGGCCCAGCCTATGGTCCCTCACCTCCCTGGTCATGCCACGGCCCTGTGGGACAGAGCAGAGACACCAGAGATCACCACAGTCTGGGGGTGCAAGGTCCCAGTCATGTCTCACACAAATTTACAGTATATGCCTGATGGCTGCTTATATTGTAGTGCCCCTGAGATCTCTAGAGTAAGTATGGAGATGCACCCACAGCGTAAATGTTCCATATTCCTGTAAAAAAAGATATCATGTGTGTGGTGGGGTCCAGTTGAATTACCATCATAACCTATGGGCAATACAAGATATTGAACTTTTTAATAATTAAAAAATCTAACACTAAGAAATTATTGAATCTGTTTGCATTAATTAATTTATATCCTTGGTTAGACAAGGCTAGAGTGTAAAACTATGTGATTAATTTTCTAACAGCAAAGATCAGTTGGCAAAACAAGACCAACTGTCATTACAGAAGACACTCTCCTATTTATTGTTCTCTAGAACTGAGTTTTAAGATTTTTAGTAACAGTTGACTTTGCCATTTCTAAAGTCAATAGAAACAGAAATAATGAGCTGGCTCCTGGGAGCTGGTCAGCATTCTCTACACCAGTTCAAATCAGACCATGTTGTGTCCTCAAGGAAGACCGCAGAGTTTGGCCAAACTTGTCTTTGCTTCCTCTTCCCATTCCCTTCACTTGTCAGCGTGACCCATGGCATATGCTGGCACTTGAAGGCTTTAAGGCACAGCAAGGGATCATTATCATGGCACCCCAAACTGCAGCTTACATCAGCACATTGTCTTCTGCCTTCTCCATGCCCTCCCTTCTCCACATATGTCCCATGCAGAACAGAGGTTGGGAGACAAATGTTTTAGAGTCAGCAATGTTTATTTAGTCATCCAAATACAGATCTTTAAAGTGCTGTTAAGGGTATTATGTACACTAAAGTGATAAGCAAGATATGCACCATGAAAAGCACCCACGCTGAAAACTACAGCTGGCTGGGTAAAGAAGGTTACCTGTGAAAGTGTAAAGGACAGTTGTAAGAGAAGTCAAGAGGTACATGTCTCTTCTCACACTTGATAAGATTACAGGAGGAATGAGTTGCAAAACTACCTTGGAGAACAAGGGAGAGAGCAAGCACAGCAATTCAATTTCTTCTGCTTCTGTTTCATGTCCTTGAGAAATGCCAGAGAACACACCAGGAGAATAAAACATCTGCCACCCTGACAACAAACTTCTCCGCCTTGCTCATCTGCACAGATTCACCACATGCTCAATCAGACAGCTTAGAGACCAACACAGAATGAATCACTTGACAGCCTGGATCCTATCACAGAATAACCTTTTGACATGCCTTTATGTTAATAACCACATATTTAATGAAGGTGACCTCTAGGTCTGTGACGGGAAGAATATCATAGCACAGACAAAGAGAGAAGAATGTTTGTGAATGAATTTTCAATATCTTTCTCACAAGTGACTGCTGGGCACAGCATCTAGAGGAGAATTCAGAACTTTTCAGATTGAGATTGTAAACTACTATGCTCTAGCTGAAGAACGACCAAAATATAAAACAGAGCAAAAAACATGTTCCTCCAAAGGACATTTCTATTCCTGAGATTTAGATTCTCCATCAAGTACCACTCCATTTTTACTAACCTTCAGCCCAGTAAAGGCATACTAACAGGCTTCTGTCTTTAGTAAGTCAACTGGGAAAGTTTCTGCCCTGTTGCTTACAGTTTCAGTGATTGCAGCATTTTAATTTGCTGCTCTGATGCATTTGCGTCTCTTGTCCCTGAGCAAGAGAATTGTTTACTTTTTCATCCACATCTTCCAGAACTAAACTTAGATTTCTGTAGGACTTGGACTGGAGCTGGTGCAACTGTAGCATCTGAAATAATTCATAGAAGGTAAAGATGGAGGATATGAGAGATGAAGAAAGAAGATACCCAAAGAGGAGAGCATACCAGAGTTGGAAGGAAAACATTTTACATAGGTAAACAAGAGAAAAGTTGTGAGGAAACCCCTGAGAAAGATCCAAAAAAATTATGTGGTGCATCAAGGAGGGCAAGGTAGAAAGACAAAAGGAGAAACCCAACACATTTCAAGTGGAGCTCACATTTAAAGAAGAGCTATTATAATACCTCAAAATGCTTTGGCACTTATTGCAAATTATCAAGGCATTTAATTATATACTTCATTTAAGCAGAAGTTCAGAGAATTACATACGTTAGGCATACACTTAATTAGGGTCTAGATATTTAAAGGTGATCAGGTGCTTCATGTCCTTGGGTTCATCTGACATCTCAGAAATCCTTTAAAACTTTAAATTTTGGTATTTTTGTTTCTGCATCAGTCCTATTGTTACTTTTTTTCTCTGAACATACACCTGAAAACCTCTACATATCAGCTGAGGATACACAGCTCGCTTTTTCCCTTCCATGCAGCAACTCTGGTATTGGTCTCTTTTATCAGTCACACAGAACCCAGCACACCAACTCACATTTTGCAAATGCTCTTCCAGCTCTTTTAGCAGGAAAAAACAAACAAACCAGAGAGGAAGTTTTGTTTTAGTTGTGCAGGCTCATTCCTAGGGTGTTCCCCCTTTCTTAATGTTTGAAAGGCTTACAAACAAAATTACAACAAACAGAACCAGCTGAGGCTAACAGCTTTTAATATTTAATATTAGTAATTTTTAAAATATTCCCACACTAGAGATAATCACTTTGCAAAACAAAAGGAAATGGCCCTGCATCCAGCAGCTTGCTTCATAGAGGTGCTGAGCTTTTCTGAAGTGACTGTAATAGTAATGACTTCTAATTAGCTACTGCTTGGCAAGTTTGGGCTCTAGCAGCTACCAGGAGTGTGGAATTCAGCTAAGACTAAAGATTTAGTGTCAGAGTAGGTGTCATTTCAAAAGGCTGGTGCTGTGAGACAGACTGAGAGCACTGTGTGGGTGAGTGAGCCAGCGGGGCAAGGGGCGGGCAGCGAGCATCGCTCACAGCACCAGTTCTGGCTGCTGTGCACTCTCAGTTGTACTCACAGGCAGAGATTTCCACCCTGTACTGCCTCTGCTCCCTGTAATCCTGCCAGCACTGCAGAGCACACAGGCAGTCAGTGCTCAGTGCTCCTGGTCTCTGTGTCACAGCTGCCCATGTCTTCTTCGCCTACTCAGTGCCCAGTGTAAGGACAGGCATTCCTCACTGCAGCAGCAGAGCCGACGGGACTGCACACCCTGACCACGCAGCACCTTCAGAAAGATGTCAAGGAGTTCACACACTTCATTCTGACCCTTTTTAGTCCCAAACTTGCATTTGAAATAATAGGATAATGTTTGCCAAAGGCTTCCATTCCATGGAAATAGAACAATCCTGACATGTTAACCAGCACAAGAAGTAGATCAAGCCACTGATCAAGGCACACAGCTATTATCAGTTTACAACCAATTTTCAAGGATCTTCCTTTCATATTTCAACATGTGTCTGCTGGGGAAAAAAAGTGTTTATAACATCACAGAGAGCCATCAGTTTTTCAAAAGACACCTTTAAAAATCATCACCCCTGTGAACAGAGGATGGGATGGGATACTAACTCATCAAACCAAGATGTCCGCTGGAAACAACAGGCAGAGGACTACAACAGACCTCACTAGCTCAGGTAGAAAATGCAATTCATGACCAAAAACTCTTTAAAAAAATGAAAGTCCAGCAGAGAGACATAGCAAACTAACAGAGCTGGTCACTGCTGAATTTACTTGGGTTGCTGCTCTAATTTTCTGCTTTCCACATCACTGAACTCCATTTGAACGGTCTAATCTTTGATCAATGATTTAATTTGATGGTGTATGGTCACCAAAGAATCACACTGCCTTACTTAATCCTGTACAGATCATTGAATCATTTGGAGATTTTTGCTTTTGTCTGTTATGGGAATGAGGCTAGGAAGTTGGTGAAACTAGCTTCCTAATGACCAGCATCCATTACATTTTCAACAAAATTTAAACCAGGTTCTCCACCCTTGTGTTTGCAGCTCATCAATGAATTGAGAAATTAATCCAAAATTAGCCAAAACCAAGGTAACACCACAACCACTGCCACCCCATTTATAACCAGTTAAGATTTTCCAGCCTATGGATTCTGAGGACCCAACTGGACTATTCAGCTGCTGTCTAGAAACTCCATTCTCCCGAGTCTGCCAAGAGAATCATTGCTCAGGGTAGGGCAGGGTTGGCCACTTACTGTTCAAGAAAAAGCAGGCACCTCAACAAGCAAGATATTTGGCATGAATGTAGTGCTGCTTTGGTTTTCATTCCTCTTACCTGCCATCTCTAGTTATTCTTTGTGTACAACAGGACCTCAGCTACTGCTGCAATCAACTGTGTTGTGAAATGCTTTATGTCTGTAAAACATGTGAATGTCTATTTGCTATTATATTACAACCCTCCTTTCCACACTCAACAAAAACGGAAATATGTGACATCTGCTCTGCTTGTGAAGTTTTTAGCATGCAACTATTGAAAACGATGTAAATTATTTCAAAAATATTAATGTGTCACAGAATTAGTCTCACAGTTAATGGGCACATGAAACACAAATTATTTCCAGTTTCTTCTAACTCTTGTTGTGCAAAGGTGCACAAACACATGTGCCACATGAGCCACATCCTCCTTTCCCTTCCCCACCACCCACCTCCTACCACATCCTCCGCTTCCAACATGTAAGAACTCCTATAAGAAATTCATAATGTTATTAATTGATGAAAGCAGTCACTCCCAAAACACAGTCTCAGGCTTCCCTGAATTAATAACATGACCAATAAAAGGTTTCTTCTTGTTCTCCTAGGATATTTTTCTATGAATTGCAAAGCATTCTCTCTCTCCATCAGTGCCAGGCTTTAAGACACCTCATTTTAAGCAAGTGGACAGTCCTGCTGATGTTACTGGAACAATATACACGTGTTCCAAGTGCAGTAAATGTTTAAGTGTTTTGCTGGATTGGAATCACTGCTTTTAACATCTTTTGACAGCAATTACAAGCACAATCCTGGAACAACAGCCTCCTCCAAAGTGCAGTATCAACACTTTATAAAAACAGTACGCCCAAATCTCCAGTGAATTTTCAAAAGCTTTGCTGGAACAGAAATTTCTACTATACAAGACTTGGAAATGTAGTCTGCAGTGTTACTGCAGTGATAAGAAAAGTGAAGGGATTCCTCTTGTTCCCCACACTAATAAAAATCTAATGCAATTGTGCCAAGCAGCCAGCAGAAAGAAAACTATAATTACCTCAACTGTTGGCAACATCCTGGATGAGGGCACTGATTTCTGCACACAAAACAGGATTTTGGCAACATCTGGATTATACAGCTGGTCCCTCTGGCTGTGATATACCACAGCAAGACATTGGGACTTAAGATTGAACCAAAGCATTTGAAAACTCCTTAGTTAAACTCACATTTGCTGCTTTGATTCTATTTATTATAAGTCAAGACATTCTGGAGGAATCAAAGAATGCCAGAGAAAATGACTTTAACCTTTGGAAGAAAGTGGAGCTGGTAGAGTAATGGTCAGTGCCCTATTATGCAGATAAGTGAGCACTGAACTGGTTATACAAAATAATGACTACAAGCTCCTAGCTAACATTATTAACGTTTAATGATATAGATCAAAGAGGTTCTGTCTTAGATTCTAATCAGAGCAGCTTTTGGCAAGGAGTTGTTCATGCATCTTTTAATCCCAACTCTCCATTGGTTTGGCAAATAGCTTGCTTTTTGGTGATCCCAATTCTTAAAGAAAAAAAAACAGTCCTAAGCATGCACCAGTAATGTCAAAGCTTCCAAATGGCCACCATTTAGCTCTGTCAAAGACAGACACCCAAGTGCAAGCATGACAAGCAAAGGTCTGTCTTTCTCTGGAGCTTTCTTGGCAGACACACAGACACATGCAGCTCACGTTGAGCAAGCAGCTTGGATTCTGTTTTGAGCTGGTGGGAATAACCAACCCAAATCACAAATCTAAACTCTCTCTTTTTTAATAACCTCAGATTGCCTTGCTGTAAGAAAGAGAACAAAGCTAATAAAGGCTTTGAATCCCTCTCAACCCTTGAGATGGAGAAGAAAAAAAATGTGGGAAAACAAATGCAGTATTATCTTGCACTCTGGTTCCTCTGTGCAGCCACAGCAGAGTACAGCAGATCCTAATTGTGCATCCTCTAACATCCAGAAATCTCATTAGAAAGGAATTACAGGATACTGGACCTATGTCTGGGATTTCTGGAAATGCAGCAGCTCTGTTCAGGTGGCTGGGTGTCCAAGAATGCCAAGCACACCCTCTGTGCACATAACAGCTTTGTAACATGCACAGAGGCTGTCCATGTCAGCTGGAAAATATGAGTATAAAGCTGGTGAAGGTCTGGAGCACAGGTCTGATAAGGAGTGGCTGAGGGAGCTGGGGATGTCGAGCCTGGAGAAAAAGGAGGCTCGGGGGAAACCTCATTGCTCTCTATATCCACCTGGAAGATTGTAGCCAGGTGGAGGTTGGTCTCTTCCTCCAAGCAACAAGTGACAGGGCAAATTTAAAACAGACTCAGGTTGGGCCAGGGGAGGCTTAGATTGGGTATTAGGAAATATTTCTTCATGCATAGTGTTGCTAAGTGTTGGAACAGGCTACCCAGGGAAGTGGTTGAGTCACCACCCCTGGGGGTAGTTAATAAATGTATAGATGTGGCAGTTAAGGACATGGTTTAGTGGTGGACTTGGCAGTGCTACATTAATGGCTGAAATAGATCTTAAAAGTGTTTTCCAATCTTTAAGTGACATAATGATAATGATGTTATGATTCCGTAAGTCAAAATGAAAGGATATTTTAAATCAAAGTTACAGAATCTGCTGTTACATTTTCTCACAAAAAACTTGCATGACATTATTGACCCTAAATGAACTCAAGTGATCCTGTGTATTCCAGGGCTTTTCAGAAGTTATATAGCTCTTAATAATGTATGTTTCATGTGGAAGCATGGATTGTTATTCTGACATGGTAATAGGGAACTATATGGTTTCTTCAAGCAACAACAACAACCACCCCCCGTGTTGTGGGAAAGGTGACCTGAATTACTGCCAGTGCAATGAAAGTAACTTCAAGTGAACTTGAATGATCACTGACCAGACCTGAATTCCTAGAAGAGTAACAGAAAACACAAAAGCAATGAAATTATCTTTATTTTGTAATGGTTTTGCTTTCTGTACCAAACTTGCTCATTTGTTTCTCTAGCTCCTGAAGCATGGTATCACTTTTCATGTTTAAAATGAACCCCTATTACTTCAATTGAAATGAAAGATTGTAAAAATACAACTTTTAATTATTAAACTATACATAAAGAGTTCAACTTCTTGTACTTCAAATCCTCAGAACCTGTTTACAAAGAGGCTTTGAAAATGGAGAATCATCAACTATATATGACTTACTCAAAAAAATCTACAGAAATAGCCATACTCCCAAGGCTCTTGCTACCTTTTCCCTGTTCTAAATGTAAAAGAATAAAAGACCATTTATCTGACAATTAAAATTTTATTTTTACTGTAGGGAGACATACCCAACCATAATAACACTGCAAATTAAGGAAATCCAGTCTTCATTTTCAATATGAAACAGAAAATACAGGAAACACTTCAAGAAAATTAAATTGCAAACATAAATCTTGAAAAATCTATCAGTAACATTATGACTGCAGGTACTGCCCAGCTCATATCAATTTGGATCATACTGAAGACCATGACATCATTTTTCTCTGTCTTCCCATTTTTTTCCCCACTAAAAGCTTCTATTTTTTTCAGGTTGAAGACATTTCAACTCTGCTCCCATTAACATTTTTACATCAGCTGGCTGTTAAATCCATATTAATTTTAGTCTGTAAGAAGCAGGGAGGGGGTAGCTCACTCCTGGGCATCTGACAGCAACCCCCTAACCCCTGATAAAAGCATGGAGTGATCTTAGCCTGGATGCAGCACTCAGCACCTCCCAAAACCAGGCTTTTATGCTGCAAGCAAAAGTCTACCTATGAGAAGTGGCTATTTCTGAGGTTACCTAGACTACAAGAGCACTCTCAAATCACTGAACAACACACAGAAATGAGGCAGTCATACAGCTTAGCAGTGGCTGAACATCTTTGGCACAGCATCTTGAGATGTACAGCATCACTTTTACTAAAATATGGATTTAAAATGGAAACCCAGTGACTAGCTGCTAATAGGCTTTGACTAGGTGTGAGTCTTGCTCATTAGCACAAAGGACTTTAAACTAAAGCCAATTAGAGCACCAGCAGAACAGAGGACACCCAAGCCTGCTCCATCAACTACTGACTGGAGATGAACACACTGATGCAAAAAGGCTCATTTTAAAAACAGATTTAATAGTTTCAGTCAAAAGCTGTTCTCCATGGCACAGCTAATAAATACAGTACAGCTGAGATGTTCAAGCTGCACTTTAGGAGGAGGCTAGATTTTAACTGTTCATAACACACTGTAGAATCCTGAGGCTGCAAGTGCTGACCAAACTTACACACACTCTGCTTCTGTGTTTACATCAGAGGGGCGCTAACATATAGGTCATTTATGTTGTCTCACAAGACATCTAGCAAAGCTAACTTGGGTCCACAATGAGCAGTGCAAAGGTATGATAAAAAAAAATCAATTTCTAGGAACATAAGTAGTCTACAGTATCCTGTAAAAATAAATTAACTTGAGAGGTAACCATTGCTTGTATGCCATTAAGCATCTCAGTTTACATATTACCTATTTTTCTACAAAATACTAATGTGTCTGGTATTCATCAGGTAAAATGTAATACCTGCTGCAGGTGGATGACAATGAGAGTGATAGAAGAGTATATTTAAAAGTGATTATGAGCAGGAAGCACACGCCAATTATTCTATTGTGTTCTTATTTGTTCTTGAAGATATCTCACTGGAGCATACCACCAGAGATGCTTCAGAAATGATTAAAAAAAAAAAAACAACAAAAAACAAAAAGATATAGCAGTGAAAAGAAAGTTGAAGAAAAGCAATACCTAAATTAAAGGAGTAACACTGAGGGTTAAATGTCATTATGGTGACAGGAATGGAAAGGGCTGACAGTTCAGAAAGGTACAAGAGGTCTGTGATGGGGAGTAACAGAGGTAAATGCAGCCTCCACTACTGTACACAGTGACCTAAGAACTGGATTCATTTCCTTCAGCAGAAAAGGAGCCCAGCAAATCCTCTCCTACAGCTCATCAAAGATTAGTTACAAACACACCCCTTGGAGGAGTTCCCCACATGCTCTGCGCTGTGCAGACCCAATGAGCCCTGTTCCCCCACTGGGAGAGATGTGACAGCCCTGACTGCTTCCCACCATCCTCACCACCAGAAGGGCTTTGTGGCACACAGCTCCAAGGAATTCCAGCCTTTCTTCCTGAGGTGTATTGCCTTGCCTTCACCTCACACTGAAACAAAAACTATCCATTGACACTTCTTGTGACAAAGGAAAACAACAAATTAACCCCAAAAGAATTAGGGAGAAAAGCACATGTCGCTGCAAACTGTTGCATTAATAACCTTAGTAAGTATAAGACATATTTGCACTGGGAACTGTTGAGAAGCAACAGCGCTTTGTGACTCTTCCAACACACAAAATTAGTGTAGAAGTTATGTGGAATATGGGACAGCAAGAATAAGGGAGAGTATAAAAAGAGAATGGGCAGCACTAGTCCCAGCTTTGGCACACTCCACTCTGACTATGGGTAAAACCTGCTGCTGTGCTGCACCTCTGCTTCTGTGCTACGGGGGCACTCTCCTTCAGCTGAGGGAACAAAAGATGGACACAGGGAGCTCATTGAATGTGCTGGGAAGGACCACAGGAAAATTATGTGACACCTGCAAAATTTCTTTTGGATACTCCAGTTACCAGGAAGATATAATAGAAATAGAAATTATGCTTCCCTCCCCACTGTGGTTTTCCTTATAAAATATATTAGAAATACGTCCAACTGCTACCTTCAGAAAGGCAGAGCCTGACATCTCCTCAGAAGGGGACTTTAGAAAGGGGACAAGACAAAACAGCCATTGCATTAATGAAACAGAACAACAGCTCAAGGATTGGATTTGGCTTCCAACAAACACTTCCAGCTGACGTCAGCAGTCAGGCAGCAACAGTGCAGAAAGGCTTTCCTGGCCCCCACTCTACCTCTAAATGGTGGGTGACGTTTTTTGGCAAACTTGGATCCAAATGATTCTTGAAAAAGGCCAGTTACACTCTAGGTACCCACATGAATAGAAGAATATATCCTGGAAAAGGTAATGGATGGTCAGTGAGTGTGGCTTTTTTTCAAGCACAGCACTATCTGTCTGATAAAAACCCAATTCACCTGGATTCACCATGATGATTTTTGGCTTTAGGTGGCTTATATATATATATATATACATATATACTTCTCAGTATATTAAGCATGAGTACATTGAACACCAACACATACAGTCATGCCTCGAGCTGGAATGAGAACTACGCTGCAATTTAAAAATTCTGTTCATATGAACAGAGGAGTATTTCTATACACACCAAGCTGGATTCTGTATGCGCAGACAACAAGTTTTAAAAAAAACCCAAAACCACAGATGCACATATAACCGCAGTACGGAACGGGGATAAAGAACCGAAAAATCGCATCTCGGATTTTCATTTACAGCCGGTCTCGGAGGATGGAGAGCTGATTCCTCGCCCTGCCCAGCCCGAGGCCCCGGCAGCGCCCCGGAGGCAGGCGGGGAGCGGCAGCGCCGCGCCGGGCGCTAACAGGTGCTGCGCCCCGAGCTGCGCCGCCAACTTCTCCTTAGCAGCGCTCAGCCGCCTCGTTTTTTCCCTCTTTTATCTCCTCCTCGCCCTTTCCCCAAGGCGCGGGGCCGCTCAGGTTTACACCCGTGCCGCCGCAACTTTGGAGCAGAGGACCGGAGCGGAAAGCAGAGGAGGGGATGCGCGCCCGCCGCCCCCGCCCGGGCTCCCGCCCGTCCCGTCCCGTCCCGTCCCGTGCCACCGTCGCGCACCACCTGCGCGGCCATGAAGGAGAGGTCCATGGTGCTGCCGCTGGAGCTGCTGGCGGAGCTGGCGGAGGTGCTGAGGCTGCCGCTGCCGCTGCTGCTGCTGCCGGGGGCGGGCGGGGCGCGGGGGCGCGGCGCGGGCACCGCCTCCCCCAGCAGCGGCGGGCGCGGCCGCGGCAGCGGAGCCGGCACCGGTACCAGTTCCAGCTCCGGCGGCTCCGGCACGGCCCGGCCCGGCCCGGCCCGGCACGGCCCGGCGCGGCTCGCGGGCGGCTCGGCAGGGGCGGGGGCGGCGGTGACCCGGCCCCCGCGCTGGGCTGGGCTCGGCCCGCCCCCGAGCGGGGGGAGGCCGGGGCGGCTCCGCCCCGCGGCACCTGTGGGGCGGCCCCGGCCCCGCTCCCCTTCACGGCACCGCTCCCCCTCACGGCTCCGCTGCCCCGGCCCGGCACCGATCCCCCTCACGGCCCCGCTCCCCCTCACGGCCCCGCTCCCGCTCCCGGCCGGCAGCGGCCCCGGCGGCCTGAGACCCCCGCGGCGGGGCCGGCAGCAGCCCCCGGCCCCGGGGCTGTTCCCCTGGGCGGAACGGCTCCGCAGCCGCGAGCCGGCGTGTGCGGGCACGGCCGGGGCACCGCGGAACCCCGGGCTGGGTCGCTCCCGCCGCCCGGAGCCGACGGGCGAGGGCCGCGGGGCGAAGCGATGGGTGGTTAAAGCAGCGAGGGGCAGGTGCGGCTGGGCTCCGGCGTGTGCGGTCCTCTGCATCGCATCCTCTGGAGATGCACACCTGGCGGCCACGCTGCTAATCCAGCCAGCTAATCCTGCCCGGTTTGCTGATCCATCAGCCTGGTTTTCAAACACTCGGCTTCCTCTCTCACCACGGCTGAAAAGAACTCCCGACGGCTCAATTTTACACCTTTTCGTGGTTGAGCTGTTGGAACTTTATTTTCAGCTTCTCTCCTCCTTGTTCCCAGAACTTATTGTTCAACAATGCACAATAAACATCTTTTCTTTTCTTTTGATTTTCCCTGTTCCTTACAGCCACTGTTAACACTTTCAGCATGAATAATTCAGTGTATTCCTTCACTGTTTTTATTTGAAAAAACTTTGACACAAACACAAAAAGTAGGATAATAACACTGTGCATCCTAATGCATTAAAAGCTTTTTTATGTGAGTTTTTTCTTTACTCTTTTGACATGTACATGTTAGTTTCATCTTCTGGGCTGAAGCCGTTGACCACGTTGTTACTACTTCAGCATGTTGCCAAGGTCTGAACCAGGGCTGATGAGAATACAAGTGTGTGCCACCATCAGAAGTACATGGAAAATCAGCTTTGCACTGTGATTTTAAAGTCTGGAAGAAAAAATAGACTGTGCTTTGAGCTATTTTGCCTATTGTTGCACTGCTGCAGCAGGAGATGATGGAAAGAAAATCAGCTGTTTTAAATCGGTCCTTTACTTCAGTGACTATTAATGTATCTGCCAAAAATGCTTTTATGTCAAGAGGCCCATTAAGTAAACAAGTCAAATCCCAAAGAGGCGATGTAATTTTAAGATTTTTTAAATTCACTTGTGTAAATAATGGAATTGTCTCTTTGTAGATTCTCTCCAAAGTTTTGAAAGGATATTGATGTGTGTATCAGAAGCCATAAATTAACTTCAAAACAGTGTTAATCTTTCATCATCCAGATAAATTTTAGATGTGCTGGGTAAACATCTCCTCATAGCAAATGTGGCCTGGTCAGTCACAGCATCAGCAGCAACAGAGAACAATAAAATAGTTCATGAGAATAAAAACATAGTTAAAGTTTCAAAAGCACAGTGACTTCTGCACTCATTTAATTCTGTAGAGGATGAGAATTGTAGAACAGCAGAGCTGGGAAAAAACCTCAGGAAATAATCTACTCCATGCATCTGCATAAAATGCAACCAGTGACCCTCCAAACAGGCTGTTTCTCTTTACCCAACCTCTTCTTTAAAGTATCTAATGAGAAATGTTCTATTCCCTTCCAGGCAGTGCACAGATTTATTCCACTGCCCATTCTCTAAGGTTGTGCCAAGAAGGGACATGAAGAAGAAATTATTTCCTTTGGAACAACAACTTGCCTTCTGAGAACTGCTCTTTGTCTTTTTCTTTTACCAGTCTTATGGTATTTTGGCCTTTCCCTGAAAGTGCTCAAGGAGGATTGCTAATGGTACCAGGATTTGCCAGTCAATATTTTACTATCATGTTCAACAAGTTTAAGAAATTAACACTAATTCATATTTCTTAAGCCTGACAAAGGATTAAAAAAATCACCATTCAGTTTTCACTTTTGATTTTTCTGGTTTACTGCCGTGTTTGTGAAACAGCATGGTTTCTACTGCTTAAGATGCAAATAATTTCTGAGGAACACCTCTAAGATCATCAAGTCCAACCGTTAACCTGACGTTGCCCTTTTCACCACTAAATCATGTCCCCAGCTGCCACATCCAAATACCTTTTGAACAATTCCAGGGATGGTAACTTCACCAATTCCCTGGGCAGACTGTTCCACTGTCTGATCACCCTTTCAGTGAAGAAATTTTTCCTATTATCCAATCAAAGCCTCCCCTACTGCAACTTGAGGCCATTTCCTCTTGTCCTGTTACTTGTTACTTGACCCCCAATCCATTAAAACCTCCTTTCAGGCAGTTATAGAGTGCAATAAGGTTATCCCTGAGCCTCCTTTTCTCCAGGACAAACAAGCAGCTCCTTCATCTGCTCCTCATTAGGAGCTCCAGAACCTTCTTCAGCTCTGTTGCCTTCTCCAGTGAACACCGCATTTGAGGTGTGGCCTCACCAGTGCTGAGTACAGGGGGACAATCCCTGCCCTGGTCCTGTGGCCACACTATTGCTGACACAGGCCAGGATGCCACTGGCCTTCTTGGCCACCTGGGCACACCCTGGCTCATGTTCAGCTGCTGCTGACCAGCACCTTCAGGTCCTTTTCCCTGTGCAGTTTCCCAGACACTGCCCCAGCCTGTAGCCTGGCAGGAGGTTGTTCATGACCCAAGGGCAGGACCCAGCACTTGGTCTTACTGAACCTCATACAATTGGCCTCAGCCCATCAGTCCAACCTGCCCAGACCCATCTGAAGAATTTTCCCACCCTCTGGTAGATCCTACCCGGCTTGGCATTACCTACAAACTGACTGAGGGAGTCATCAATCCCTTCATCAATAAAGATTAACAGGACTAGTAGCCCCAGCACTGAGTCCTGGGGAACATCACTGGTGACCAGCTGGATGTAACTCCATTTACCACCACTCTTCAAGCTTTTAACTGTGATACTACAAAATGCAAAGCTTTGTTTCTTCATCTTCCCCAAAAATACATTTTTGGGGGATAAAAATTTGTGTGGTTATAAATTTTTTAATATAAATTTTGGATATCAATTGCTTTATCATAGCTCTGTGAGTGCTTCTGTAAAACAAATATTTTGGATGTGCTTCTGTCTTTCAGTAATGATAATGCAGAGCTTGAATGAGATCTGCCAGCTCTACTGCCCATGTTGTGTCCAGTTTTGTCATCAAAAATATCTAGACCACTTAAAAAGATTATGTCACAGTTTGCTATTTCTGTGCACAAACGTTGTAGCATCCAGCTAAAAATGCAAACATGATTGTATAACATTATTCTTTAAATCAAGCAAAGATGCTTTTTAATTAGCTTTAAAGCTGTTTGCTAAAAAGACCTCATTTTTCAGTACAGTGGAACACAACTCAATTAGAGAATAGTTTGGTTTGTCAGTTTTCCTGGGGCATAGTAGGAAATCCTTTCTTGCACTGCATGTGCACATAAGCTCTGCCTTTGCTTCACAAAACAGACCTAACAAAACATGACAATTGAGTCTTGCTGCCAAAAAGGATTTTAAATGGGTTTGTATCTGTACAGCCCCACTTACCATATGCTGTATTTAGATACCCTAGGCAATGCAGTACCAATTTTTAGCTTTGCATCCTGATATCACATTTAAATATTTCATCTATGCAAAGGGAGACTAAGTTCCCATTTTAAGGAGAGAAGGTAATATTGGTTTCTTGCTGCATTTTAATATACTTTTATGCTATTTCCTATGAGTCCCATTTTAAACCTACTGTTGCCTCATTGCAGCAGGTTGCAATCCCACAAGGCAATTAATTCCCTTAATGAAGAATCAACCACAGCGACATGTGGTATCCGTTCTTAAGACAAAATTCATTCTCTGTGACGGACTCTTGCTGCTCAGCATCTCACAAAGGAGGCAAAGGATGCTGAATTTTGCACATGAAGACTGTCTGGACTGAATTACAAAATGGGAAATCACTCAGAGTCTTAACTTCCTTCCTTTCTTTCTTTCTTTCTTTCTTTCTTTCTTTCTTTCTTTCTTTCTTTCTTTCTTTCTTTCTTTCTTTCTTTCTTTCTTTCTTTCTTTCTTTCTTTCTTCCTTTCTTCCTTCCTTCCTTCCTTCCTTCCTTCCTTCCTTCCTTCCTTCCTTCCTTCCTTCCTTCCTTCCTTCCTTCCTTCCTTCCTTCCTTCCTTCCTTCCTTCCTTCCTTCCTTCCTTCCTTCCCCTCCTTCCTGAGCATAGCCACAGCTTGTCTGCCCACAAAGGTGGGCACGTACAGTTCCTCTTTCGAGTATATCAGAAGGGGCTCACTGTTTAAAGGGATAAACCCAGAAGAGGGAAACTTTGGTTCTGTGACCTGCCAACCCCACAATGAACCGAGCAGGCGCTGGGTCCCTGGGTGCGTATCTTCTACAAAAGTCTGGCGTTGGGAAGCAGATCTGCTCCTCAAACCACATTGGAGGCAGAGGTCTCTGCAGAAGGACATGTAAGTCACTGCAGAGGAGAGAAAGAATTTGGAGGACTCTGCCTGTAGCAGAGAAAGAATTTGGAGGACTCTGCCTGTAGCCCAGTGTTCCAGACAGCCCTGTGCAAGCAAAGCAGGCTGATAAAGAACTGACAGGACAGTTGGTTTTTATGTTAGGTAGCTGGCTTTTATGTTAGGTAGTGCTGGGCAAAGAAGTACAGAAATGACTGTGGAAGACAGGCACTACATACTATCTGTCCAGCCAGATCCACACCTAGTGAGATGTAGCATGTGAGCTCATACTTTCTCTTCTTTTACAGTGGTAAATGAAATTACAATAACAAAGTTTCATTTTTTTACTCTGTAATCTTTTTTAACTTCCATGCCAATATATTTAAGTCATCACATGGTCAGGATGAGACTTTTTTTTTTTTTTTTAATTTTATTTTTCTTCCTTCAGGGTTGGAAATGGGTCTGGCTGTATCAGCAATGGAAGCCTGGAGGTCAGATCTATACCTACCAATTTCTATGGCTTGACAAACAAAAATATCTTTATAAGTCAAGGTTGCACCGTCCCTGCTGACCTTCTGATATATCACAGTAATCACGAGAGGGACTACCTCTGCCTGACAAATTTGGAGTGGATTACATCCCTTTTGATTGCTAGAAAATTCAGCAGCTGTTACATACTGAACAGATCACTCACACATAACCTAATAAAACTAGTTAGTGCCAAGTAATTCAGAGACAAATTAAATTTGTAACTTTCTGTGTGACTCTTGAATCCCCACACAGCTGCTCACACAAGTATAGTAATAGTCAGCTATTACTCTCAAAAGACTTGTGGGCAAAATATTCCTCACAATAGAGATTTAGACTTAAAACTCTTCTAAAAGCAGTATCATTAGCACATAGATGAGCCATAATAGTGCTCAAATTCCTAAAACCTCAGGCCTTTAACTTCATGTAGGATTTAATTCTAACAGGCAAGATGGCTTCTGAAGTTTAAGGAGCTTCTCCTTGTACTGCTGGCACTGCAGCTTTAACAGCATACAATCCAAATTGCTGTGATCCAGGGGACAAAAAGAGAAGTAATTGAACACAGATACAAGGAACACCATTGCCTTCTACTTCACTCCCAGTCTCCACCAAGGGAAGGATGGACACTCATCCCTCTTACGAGTCAGCACTATCCAGACAGCCCCAGCCAGCTCCTTGGCTGCTCTGTCTTGAAAAAATTATCATTGTTTTTGTCTCATTTATGAGAGCTGAAAATGCAACAGAAGGGGCAGCAGAAACAAAATCTGGCTCCTCAATCTAGGTCAATCTGCCTGGCCCACCCCTGAGCCCACCCATAGGGTGGCTCTTCCCATAGGAAGGATGGGGCTGCTGTCTGTGTTTGCAGCCTGGTCTGCACCAGGCACTCTCAGCTAGAAGGAAGATGGGAGAGAGAAGTGCCAGAGAGGTGGGAAAGTAACAGGCAGGGAGTTACCTCCCCTCAGTGGAGACACACATTTATTACAGACAGATATCAAAGTATCTCTCGCAGCCCAGGGGCTGAGCCCTCATGGCAGTAGTGGGTTGGTAAGAGTGAGGGATGTATAATCTAGCCTTCCTTCTCAGTTACAGTCTTCTTGGTATTTTGCTACACAACCATTTGTCTTAGAGATTGCATGTTCAGGTAATGGCTTCAAATCAGTTTATTTCATGTTACATGACAGAAAGATTCATAATGGATCTGGAAATTGGCACTAATTTAAGAGGTACTATTTTGAAATTAAGGCAAAACAGAAAGTTCTTCATACTTATACATTATTAAAAACTCGATAAAGGTCTTGGCTTTTGAAAACATTAATTACCACCCCAAATTTACATTAGCTGGTACAAAGGAATGAATAAAAGATTGCTGCCAGTAAGGCTAGAATTCCCTGTTCAGGGCAGATTTTGACTGCAGTAGCCTCCTCTAACCCTGAAGGAAAATCTGTCTCTACCAGTTCTGTTTGTCATTGAGTTGAATGTCTATAAAAAGCATTTAACAGTGTAAAACATTCCTAGTGGAAATAAACACCACTTTTTACTCAATTGAAACAGGCTTTTCACCTGTCCTTAGATCATCAAATCTGTTCTAGGCAAGCAATGAGCTCTGCAATGTGTTTCCTGTCACAGCACATTTGATTTCTTGACATTGACACACTCTGGACTCATTGAAACAATATATTCATCAACCATAATGTGAATTCTGTTCTGAGTAAGAAATGTCAACATAGATTTAAGAATCATATTCCATTACATAATTACTAAGATGTTAATTAAAAATATTGGAAAGAGGACATATGGCCTTTAGAAGAATTTTATGGTCCCCACTGGAGTTCTCAAGAGAATTAATTTGCAAAAGGGATACCCCTGAAAAGCTATAAACATGTGTAGACTTTTTTAAGGTAATCAAATATCCAGAAGAAGACAGCACTGCACAGAACTTTAAGAAATTATCTACATCAGTCCTCTGTCTTGAATGGGGATGAATTATTATTTACCAGCCCTGGCCAATTCTTTCTCCTTGATAAAGAGGCCTTCATCTTCAAGCATGTCTCCTGGAAGAGTTTGGCTGCCATTCAAATCCCTGGTACCCCACCTCCCCTCCAAAATAAAAAACACAAACAGGCAATTTCAATCAAATGGTAGAAGGTATAGTAAAGAGTTGTAATTGCATCAGGAAGTGGAATTTTAATAATTACCAAATTAACTTTCTTCTGACAGTTTGGTTGTTTTTTTTTTTTTAATAAAACTAGAGGTGAGAGGATAGGGAAAAGTTCTGTGTTCATTTCATAAAGATCTGTACTTTCCCCCCTCTTTTCCTGGAACACTATGCTCATGAAACTCTCAAATTGAATTTCAATATTTCTGTCACCTGGCAGTTTTCTGATACGGTGTGGGTTTTTCCATGGTATTCAAACTGAGCTGAATTTGTGTCATCATCAGCCATTCAATTTTGCTTATCAGTGAGGCAAAGCTAATGAAGACATCTTTCAGAGCAATGCAATATGTGTTGAATGTGTCAGTGCTTGTAAAACTGAATTCACTTCTTTAAAACATGCAAGGAGCTTTTAAATGCAAGGAGGTAAGATAATGAATGAAATGTGAACATTACCACATGGAACTTTGTTTTGAACCATTGAAACATTTATGCCACATTTCAAACATTCCAGCATGTTCCCTTAGAGTCATAGGGTATCACAAGAAAATACATCTTGCCTCTCATCTCTGTTTGAATATTGCTGAAGTGAAGCTGATAAAAAAAACTTCAAAAGGATTGTAAATTATTTATAGGTTCTGGGACTCCCACATTTAGACAATACAATTGGGAAAAAAATAATGAGATTTCAGTTCTCCAAACACTGAAAGACAAAAATGCTACATAAAAGATTCAGCTTATTTTAGCTTTAGATGGCATAATACAAACAAGGATTAAAAATTTGGTGAGAAGACACCTAGGGAGCCAAATTAACTCCTGATGTCTTTCATGAAGTGTCTTAAAATAATTTTTATTTTAAATATTGTGCAGCATAATTTTCACTTTTAGGGCATCTACATAGCTTTTTCTTCTACATAGCTTGAAATATTTTACAAAGACAGTCACACAAAGCTAGAAGACAGAATCATCTCACTGATCACTCTGTAGGACAATGCTCAGCATCCTATTATGTAAATCACACTTCTTTGAGACAATATTCCATAAGACAATAGTTTTCAAGCTTTTCTTGAAAATAAGAATGTTTTTTCCCTGCACATTATCTACCTTTTTCCCACAATGTCCAATAGTTTTCACCCTTCCAAAATGTAAGGCAGCCCCTATGCTCTTGATAAAGCAGAAAACCTTAGAGCTTTATGGGACAAGTGTAGGAACCCCAGTCCAGTCCTCATCAGAGACATTCCCACATCACAGAGACCCTCAGTGCATCAGGTACTGAGTGGCAAATGAAGTAGAAATATCCAGCTCTGATTAACATCTGCAGATAGAGACAGGTCGATATGTTCTTCCCATATGAAGGCAAAGTCTGTCTGATTTAGGAGAAATAATTGTTCTGGGTTGTGTGGCAGCTATTCTCAGGTGCTGTTCCTCTTCTGATTTGTCATAATTAAGGTATTGTTTAACCTTCCTTCTTCAGCCATTCCACACAAAGGCAAATGACAACCAGGCACCCCTGTGCAGAGGCTTCCTTTGGCAGACAGGAGGTGCTTGGCACCAGTGAAAGGCAGGAAGAGAAATATTCTCTGTCACTGCTAGTGCTGCCTCTGTGGAGAGGCTGTCAATGTCTGTGTGTTGTAATGATTTTAGAAATAAACAGAAACTTTTTCTTTCTTTGTTTAAAAATGAAATTATACAAACAGAAGAAGTGAGGTAATCTCATGTGCAAATATCACTGTGACAAATGCCTCAGTTTTTTGGAGAACCAGCTGCTGTTCCTGACGCATCAATACCTCCCACTGCATTTTATGAGAGACATTTCAGTGGTGTTTTATGTAAATAATACAAAATAACTTGCTTACAAGAGCAGACATCAGTTTTTTTCCCTCCTCCTGTTTGCCAATGCTTGTCATGCCCAGCTTCGTTCACTTTAATTAAAAGACCAATAAGTCATTAAAGGGAGATGATAGAGAAGTGCAGGATTCTATGATGGAATTCACAATGATGCAAGCAAAGCTAATAGTCTTTTCCTTGTTGAAAAAGAAAGCTACTAACATGATCAGCAAGGATTACACTTTGTTTGCTGTCCCCAGTATTTTAGGTCACAAAGCATATTGCTCCCTGAATGCCAAAGCTGACCCTAGGGCTAAAATCAGTGGAAAATAAATGGAAGTATTTGGTTTGTTGTTTACTCCCTTCTCTTGGAAGTAAAGTAATGAATGCTGAACAGACAGCAAAACAAATAATGTTTTCCTGGAGTGGAGCAACAAGAATCCTCCTTAAAATAGAACAGGGATGAATCTGGAAAAGCCAAATTTTTCAAAGGCACTAACCAAAGAAAACTGACCAAGTTCACAGTTTTCTGGTTGCTGCCAGCTGCAGAGTCCATGAGAATGCCTCACATCCCTCCTCTCTCCATCTGGTCGGTACAAAGAGACACTGCTCTTCACCCTCCCTTCTTCAGAAGCTGACATTGCATGGTTGGTAGAAAAGGGTCTGTCTTCTTCCAGATAGATTGTGAGGTGATGTTTTTGTCTTCCCAAGAATTCATTACAACTGTATTAATACCAAATGAAAAAAGGCAAAAAAAAAAAAAATCAGAGGAAATATAGATATTGAGATTATATATTGATGTATCATTTTGAGAGCATGAAAGCAAAGGTTCTGAAATAGAAAATTGTTTCCTTTTCCTTCTTTCACTTGCCAGATCTATGCCACTCTTGCACCTTTGAAGTCCCTGTGAGCTACTGTATCAGGCATTATTAGATCTTGTGAGACAGAAATTCTTCATTAATAACCTGGTAAGGCACTGGAAAAAATTCCCATAGAAGTTTAAGATGTCCCATCTCAGAAAATGTTCAAGGGCAGGTTGGATGGAGCTTTGAGCAACCTGGTTTAGTGGAAGGTGGCACATATCAGAGCTTTTTGCTTTATAACAATATTGACTTTTTTTTTTTTTTTTTTTTTTTTGGTTGTCATTATGTTTTACTTTAGTAATATACCAAATTTGCCATAAACAACTGGACTTGG
Organism: Lonchura striata; assembly: GCF_050655825.1. Lineage (NCBI taxonomy): Eukaryota > Metazoa > Chordata > Aves > Passeriformes > Estrildidae > Lonchura > Lonchura striata. Next base: position 59,801,798 of record NC_140707.1, on the reverse strand, counting down.
ACCAGTTTTGGCAGAAGTCCCAGTTGACTCTTTGATTGGTTTTGGCAGAAGGGTCCCAGTGGATTAGTTGCAAATATTTTGTTGAGGTGGTTAAGCCCCAGGCAGCTGCTCACTCACTCCCCCACCAGCAGGACCAGGAAGAGAATCAGAAGAGTAAAATCTGGGAATCTTGTAGGCTGAGATAAAGGCAATTTAATGGGGAAAGCAAAAGCCACACACAAAAACAAAAGCAAAACAGGTAATTATTTCCCTGCTTCCCACAGGCTGGCAGGTGTTCAGCCACCTTCAGGGGATCAGAGTCTCATCTCTGGTAATAGTTACTTGGGAAGATGAAATCCATCACCCTAAATGTCTTCCCCTTTCTCCTTCCTCTCTCCACTTTATATTCTGTGCATGATGTCTTGTGGTCTGGAATATCCCTTTGGTCAGTTTGGGTCACTCACCTCAGCTATGTCTCCTCCCAGCTTCACATGCTACCCCAATTTCCTTGCCAGCGTGGCAGTACAGAAAGCAGAAAAGACCTTGGCTCTTCCTAATTCCCATGCTGCTGTCAAGAGTATGTACCCACCAGTAGTTAAGAGGTCCAGTGGTAAACCCAGTCTAGATAAATATCTACAAACAATGCTGTCTGTCTAGTTGCAACAGAAACAACACAGAACTGCCACCAAGATTCATGTCAATCATGGTTACAGCAGGTAACATCTGAGGTATACAGAGAAAGTGAGTTTACTGAGCAAGGAGTCTGCTCCAGAGAATGTGATCCAGTGTCACCTCGCATGCTCACATGTCAGAGCTCTTGTATTCAGAAGTGAGCTGCTTTTTGATGGTCCTAAGGTGTCACAGGTTTCTGCTTTCTGGGAGAAGGAGAGGCTCTATCTTAGAATTACACATCTTGGACCCAGACTGAAGTATATAATGAAGAAACAACAAAACACAACAGACCTAACAGATAGAGGGCTGGCCTGCAGGATGCAGTCCTCTCTCAGGCTTTTGTCTGATTTTCCATCCTATTTTTGACAATCTACATTCAGCTTAGTCTCTTGGTCTATTAGTTATACAATTTAAGCAGACTACTCAAAAAGACTGTCCTTAAAATCCTTCATTTTTTTGAAATGCAAAGCATTCACAGGTATCACTAAATAGGTTTTTACACTTCACAAGGAAAGCAGCTATAGCTGCAAGCATTTGAGCCTGCTCCATCTGCAGTGGCTGCAAAACCTGCAGTGCACAAATTGTCCCAGAAACATATTTTGTGGGGAACAAAAGTTGTACCTGTAGCTGTACTGATAGAGCTGATGGAGCTATTAGAGACACAGAAGACTAAATAGGACCTGAAGAGACCATTCTGTTAATCTTCCTACATTCAGACAGAATTCAATGTTCTCCTGAGATGGATTTTAAAATCATCCAGTGAGAAGACGTGGAGATCTGCAAACTCCCCATGGACATATTTCAGTGTTAACTATGCTACTTGTTAGAAGCCTTTCCTAATACCTAACTTTAAGTTTTTATTTTTCCTCTTTAAAGTGATTGCTTTGCTCTCATCCTGAGTTGAAATGAAGCGTAATTTATTGCCTTTCTTTTCATAGCAAACAGATATATAAAGACTTCTCTCATTTTCCCTTTATTTGCCCTCTTTCCTGTAGCTCAACAACAAATGTTTCAGGATCTCTACAGAATTTACACTCTCTAGATCTCACAGGCTTTTCTTGACATCTTCTCATTTTCCTGCACTGTTGAAAACAAGGTCTAGAATGGCATATTATACATCAAGGATGGACTTAAAAGTGACACTCTAAAACTTTTTTGCTTTAGCTTTATAAATAATGAAAAAAAAGTTTGTATTGAAAGAGAGAGCACATTACCTGAGCCTGTACAGCATCAAGTGAGTGAAAGCTTCTCCTAAAGAGCTCACAAACAAACATGGCACAGTGACATGGGCAAGAAACATCACTAAAAAAAATTAATAACCAAAAAGATAAATACAGTACTATAATTCATAATAGATGCTACATTCTCTACTTGTCAGTAAACCTAAGCCAAAGATAATGAGGAAGACACTTTTGAGTCTTCATAGTTCAGAATTTGAGAAAAAGCATGTTTAGTTAGATACTGACAATACAGGCTATATTTATTAATGTATGCAGCCCCTTGTTTAAGGGGAATGACACATCCCTATTCAAAGAGAACATCTCACAGAACACCTCACAGAAGTATCAATGTTTTTGGCTGGGCTCCAAGCCATGCCACCTGTCCAAACTGATCCATCTTTTGTAGACCCATACGTAATACCCATCAAGTCAAATCAATATGATCTAATCAAATCAGATACAATGACTATATAATGAAAGAAATCACCTATGAAGGAAGTCAGAATCTGAATGAGTATAAAGATACCTTCAAGAGAGACAGAAATTATTTTGCTGTGGCAAATGTCCTACTCTAAGGTTTAATATTTTGTTCTAATCTTTAGGAAAGCTTCCCTTGCTTTATTGAAAATTTGGCAAGGTTAGGCTCAGATTGGGGAAAAAAATCCATTTTTTGTATCTTGTGCAATGAAAAATGCTTTTCATTCCTTTTGAAAAGGTCTTCCATAAAACAAGATGGTTTATAATAGAAAGACAATGTTATTCCATGAGGAGTTGCAGACAGCAGTAAGATCCCTTCACCTTCTCCAGGCTGAGCAACTCCAGGTCTCACAGCCTATTTTCATGTATCTTGTGCTCCATTCCCTTCATTATCCTACAAACCCTCTGCTGATCTTGCTCTGTTCTGTTATGTTCACATCTGTCTTGCACTGGGGAGCCCCAAACTGGGTGCAGTACTCCGCTGCAATAAAAAGGGGTTTCACAGAGTATTTTATCTGGCAGCATGGTTTGAGTTTGAGCTGTGTCAGTGAAATAAATGGCCACAGAAATGTCTGGCTTGTGACCCTGTACAGCAACTAGACAGACATGCACATGCTGTCAGAATGAAGGTGGGTCTTCACCTTCCAGAATGAGAGATTCAGGGAATTTGCCCACAGCAAAGGCAGACATTGAAGCAATTGTAGAAATTAAGCAAGGTTTTAAAGGTGTGAGTGTTTGGTATAGGACAGCATCAGATAATTCTTTATCCAACTCTATCCCTTCCTGTCTTTTTAAAGTGTCCCCTAAATAATAAACTAGATTATTTTGGATAGTTATTCTCTACTCTTCCTCTTGAACATGATATATGAAATAGGGTAGATATAGGTTAGCTATGAAAAATTCTTTACTGTGAAGGTGGTGAGGCACTGGAACAGGTTGCCCAGAGAAATTGTGGATGCTCCATCTCTGGGAGTGTTCAAGGCCAGGTTAGATGGGGCTTTGAACAATCTATTCTAGTGAAAGGTGTCCTGCCCATGGAAAGGGGGTTGGAGATATAAAAACTTTAAGATCCCTTCCAACCCAAACCATTCCATAATTTTGTGTAAAAAGAACTCAACACAGAGAGATTCAGAGCACAATGGGGTGCTTTGACCATGTTCAGATGACAGGAACATGACCTTGCAGGCCATGATTTCTGTTGTTATAATAAGGAATGATGCTACATTTTATGGGACAGCCCCTCAGATCTGCTGAGTTGGTCACATCTGAAGTCCTCCGAGCAAGACACCAGGACCTCAGGGCAGTGGGTCTGAGGCATTCCTTAAATGGCTTGACCAAGTGTTACTGTAGATGAACACACACACCTATTTCAGGCAGAAATTGGGTTATTATTGTTCTTAGAGTCTTTGAAGAATGGATTATCACCAATACTTTTTTTTTTTTTTAAGTGACTGGGATGTTGGAATTTTGAAAGGTAGAAGGAGGAGTCATTCATTCAATGGATATTATATGCACTTCATATTCTCACACATGTAAAAATTACACTTTTGAAATACAGATCCCCAAATCAGCTACACTGAAAAAAGCAAATTAAATTAAATCCAGGGTTTTCAAAATGTAAGAACAATATGTTCTTACATACTATCATATACATAGATAGTATATTATATAAAATATAACATTACTATGATATTTATTACTATGATATTTATTAGTTACGTGCTTCTTGGGAAGGTGATAAATGTGCTTCTTGGAAAGGTGCATCCACCTTCAAAGAATTTAGGTCTGGTTTTGGGTGCCTCAGGCAGATATCTTTACATCCTTGATTTCTTCTAGAAAATAGGGCATGATAAACTAGGAGACTTCAATGTGCCAATGCAATTTTTAAAGTAGCTCTTTTGAAGAACACCCAAAGCTGGGAGCCTTTTAATGAAAAGTGTCCTGGAGATACAGACTTGAGATACTGTCAGATTTAACAATCTAGCTTTTATCACTTGTCACATACTGTTGTAGGGAAGCCCATTGAGAAATGTCATGTGGTAGAGCAGCTGTGTAGGTGTACACTGGATGTCAGAGCCTGTTCCATTTGCTGTCTTTCCTCAAAGTGCTCATTAAGGGACTATAGTCACATCTTCCAACATGGTAATTCTGCATATCAAAGACATTTATGCATCCAAATAAAATATTTTTCTGTTGTTCCAGATGACAATATATCTTGTGCTCCATTCCCTCAAGTATCCTACAAACTGCAATTTAAAATTTCATCCAGAAAAAAAGCAGTGGACACAAGAAAACTGGCATGAGTGTATATTTTTGTCATATACAGTATGACTAAATACTGTGGTCAGTATGTGATCAGATTAAATTTCTTATTTTTGCAAGAGAGTTGTAGAGAAAGTGTTGTTTTCTGCACCATCAAAAGCTCAGTCTCACAACACCATGCACCATTCTTGCCCTCATTGCTGGTGTTTGCTGTGGGTGCTCCCAGTGAAGCAACAACAGCCTAGCAACACATAAACTCAATTTTCCCAATTCCTCCAGTGGTTTTAATTCATCTGGGGAGGGGGGCCTGCTCAGTGTGCCCTACCAGGTTATTAGTAGTGGTATTTAAAGCAGCTGTCTTTCTTTCTCAGATGGCTACAGATTCTCGTGTCCTAGACAGCCTTTCAAAAGACTGTCAACATTGATGTTAGGTACTGCCAATGTGCTAAAAATTTTTAATGCTGATTTTCTCATACTTCTGCACACACCAGTCTTAGCAAGCTTGGGGTTGGGACTAGCAGGTGTGCCTAAAGACTAGGAATACCTCACCTTTTATAGGCCAGATTCTGTTACATTCTGCTTCCCCTAAAAAAAAAAGCAAGAGGCAGATGCCTTTAGATTTTCAAACAATAAAATCTGGTCATTATTAAAAGTGAGACAGGAAAGATTTTGTCAATCTGCCTAAAGCCAGAGAGCCAGGACAGTTTTCCAGAATATCTTCCTTCTTTCACTCCCAGTAACGTGGTTTCATTCCCTAATACTAACACAAATAAAAAGTGCACTGCCTTCTCTTCATGGCTTGAGGGGATGCCATTAATTTATTATAGATGTTCCAAATTAACCTTCTACCCCAATACAGCAGCTGTGGTTTTACCCTGTGCAACCTCGGCATGATAATATTTGCTTTCTAAAACCCAGAATGTTTTCCAAAGTAACTTATCATCTTGATTGCATCATCATGTATTGGGAAACCTTTATGAGTGTTTATGAAAAGGGCAGGAAATGAGAGGTAGAATTGTCTGTGTTTCAGAAAAGTTTATAATTTATCTAAATTTCCTGGCCTTGAGGAATTTAGTCACTCCAATTCAACACTGCAGTAGATTAATTGCCTTGGATATTCTTTTTAATGTGAATGTAATGCTCAGACAAATATAGCTGTGGAGAGACCTTGCAATATTTGGTTCACTTGTATAACCAGAGTGCCTGTAGGTCCTGGGCATGGGCTGGGGCTCTGCTGCACCCCCCAAGGCTCACCAGGCTGTGCACAGCTGCCAGGCTGGCACTTCCCACAGCACATTCAGCACTCCTGCTTCTCTGCTGCAATTTGGAAACCCTCCCACTTTGTTCCTGTGCACCCAGAGGTGCTAGGGTGAGGCAAGAGGCAGTGGCTTTTGGTGTGGGGTATGTGTCCTCTTGGAGGTTTGTGTGGGATCCCACAGAGGCACAGCAGAACGTGGGCAGCAGTAACACCCCCCTTCACCACAGCACTGCACCGAGAGAAAAACGCCTTCCCTGCTTTGCAAAGCTGACAGCCTGAGTGTCTTGGGAGCAGAGTTAAATATTTACTTGCTATTACACCATCCACAGATTACTCTTCTCTGGGGAGTTGTCATCAAGCCTTTAATGCAATATTCAAGCTCATTAGCAGCCTGTGAAGACAGACTAAAAGAAAGAGGTCAGAGCCATATATTTGACTGTATGATGTCTGCACCTGAGGAAAAATGCAATAACCAGAAAATATCCACTCTCAGAAACAGTCTGCTTGTTAACAAAAGCCATGCTGATGGCACAAACAGAACATAAATGAATATGTTCTACATTTTAAAGGGCAGACCCCAAAGCAGAATTTTTTAGTCAGAAAACAAAAGAAAGCCAAACACTTTATGAAATCTGATAGAAGCAGCTATTGCTATCAATTTCATGCAGGAAAAACTGAAATAGAATGGTAATAGACATGGACAGCTCTGTAAAACTTCCAAACTTCCAGAGAGACAAATAGATAATAGCTTACAAGTAAAAGACTACACAAGGACAAAGGTCAAGCTTAAAGTAAGAAAGAAGGGGCAAAAAAAACCCCCAAACCAAACCAAAACAAAACCAAAGAAATTATAACAGAATACTAAATATGGAAATATCAGTCAACTAAAGTCAAGGATTATGGATTTGCCCCTAGAGCAAATTTACCTTATGTGGCATCAATTAACTAATTCTTTCAACCTGACAAGATCACAGAATTAGGAGGGATTTCAAAGAACTCTCTCTTCTGTACCTACTCTGCAATACAATCATTTTGATAGGAGGTTTTTCACTCTGTTTTAAACCTGTTCTGTAATTAAAGTTCCATGTTCTTCCAATGAAATCCTTCTGTTTCACTGGCCTCAGCACACGGATGGCTAATGCTTACCTTCCTTATGACAACTGAATCACATATTGCTCATGCTGTTCAAAGCCCACGCTGGAGCAGGCTGTTCCCGAAGAACTGGAGCCCCTGGCAGGGACCAGCCAAGGCTGTGCCTGTGGGAAGAACCCCAAAATGGAGCAGGGAAACAACGTGAGCCTTACAGGGCAGCTGAGATGAAAGGTTATGAGCTGACCACTCACCCAATTCCTGCCCCCCGTGCAGCTCAGGGGAGAAGCCAGCAGAGCCAGTACTGAAGCTGAGCCTGGGAAGAACAAATGGGATGGGGCAGAGGAAGGGGACTTCAGTTTTCTCTTAATCTATTTTTCATTGGCAATAAATTTATATAATCCTCCTCAAGCAAGACTCTTGCCCATGCCAGTAATTGCTGAGCAATCTCTCTATCTCAGCTCACAGGCCCTTTCATCATATCTTCTCCATCTCACTGAGAGAGGTAGAGTGCTTGGTAGGCACCTGGCAGTCAGACAAGGTCAAACCACCACAACTCCTTGCAGCCATCTCTTCAGCATTTAGACAACATTATTATGTCATTTTATAGAGCACATGTGCAGTATCTATCCTCTTCAATCTTAAATGAAGTAAATTTTAACTAAAGGTACTTGTAGGAATATAGAAAACAAAAAGCAATGAGAATTATAGATCACCTAAGCCTTTCCTTGGCATTATTTAGCATAAGTAAAGCTTCTCACAGAAGAGCAGGATAAAACTCTTCAGAAATAAGAGATGAGCTGGAATTTTCTAGAAGCATAGATCATAAAATGAGCTTAATTGCAAATAACAATGTTATTAGACCCACTTATCACACACAAACTCAAACTATTTTATGTGACTGGTATGGTAAGCAGGAAGAGCTTCCCTCTGAAGCAGGACTCCTTTGAGTTCATAATCAGATGTCTGGCCACAGAAATTATTGAGTATTCTCAGAAGCTTTAGTTTTTGAATAACAGGGAAGTGAGTGAAATTTTCATGTCCAATGTACTAACCACAATTTAGTGATTTTTAAAATACAGATGCACCCTTTTCTTTTAATTACTTCCTATCACCCAAATGTGTACGCATTTGTTTATTAATTTATTGTATCATACATTTATTCCCTTTTTATGTTGGAGTTTCTTATCAGAATCTTAAGATAAGGTTGCTGGATCTTTTTTACACTTCACAGTCATAAAAGCCCATCTTTGAGGGTGTGTCTCCTTGAATTATCCTGCTTCTCACATCATAGCAAGCAGTCAATACTCTTTTTTACCCTCAGTTCTTTAAGCCAAGTAGGTCCTGTTGGTCTATTTCTTGCATGGCCACTCTCAAAAGTGAATAATGTACCTGAGCTGAATCTTTACCAATAAGAAGTACACTGAAGAAATTATTTCACATATTTTACAAGTTTTACCTTTGGCAATGCAACCTAGGGTGACATTTCCCACTTTTGTAATATGATATGGTTGACCAAAGTCCATACTTGACCAGAGATTTTTCTTCAAAACTGCTGAAGTAAGTTGCTCCCCATCCTGTACCAATAGGGATGATTCATCCCACTCATATAGCATGTCTTTGGATAATTTTAATTCTTGCATCCTTTTAATTGAATCTTATTTTTAATTCAATTTTTAAATTTGCCAGGAACATTTTTGAACTCTATTTTTGTCATCAAAAGAATTTCTGGCTTTAGTGACATTTGCAATTTTAATTTAAGAATTAATTAGTAGAAACTAGAAACCATCATCATTAGTGCATTGCAAGATGAATCAGTTTGAAGACCTTGAAAAGCATTAAGATTTCATGTAATGTCACCTCTAAATTGTAAGAAAGGTCACATAGATGTGAACTCAAAATCACTTTAGACTGATGAAAGAGTAAGTTATTTACTTATCTCCAGATTTTCTGATGTCTCAGGCTACCCAGAGGTCTAGCCTGTGCAAAAGTCTGTCTCTAAACACCAGGGGAACATGCAAATAATACCAAAACAGAAAGGTTTATTCCTTATCCTGTTCACCCTTCATGCTATTGCCTATGGGGTTTTTTTTACATTATTATATTACTTTATTACTAGTACTGCTATTATTCAATTCACCATTAAATTAATTTCCCTGTTAAAAGATGTATTTGATTCATGCATTACATTAAAGAAGGAATTCAGCTAAGTTCTTTAGGGGTTCTGTCTGTCCTTTTCATTATGTGATAAATGAAATTGTTTCTAAAAATTGTCATTACAAGTTTTGTTCATAATACATATTTCAGCTTAGTTATTGAGCATTATGAAAAAAAATCAGTCAGTGTTCAGACTTCTAAAGTAAAGGCCTATTTTTTCACAGAGATGTTCTGGAGCCATTGGAGTGGCTCAGATTCTGTGCCCAGTCCTGCAGGGTTTCTGCTTACCCATGTGGGCTGGTCCACACTGCTGGAACCCATCTGCCAGCAGAGCAGGGCTCTGGAGAACATTTCAGTGCACAGGGGGTTATGTTTGTGCCTGTCAGATCCAGAGCTGTTGGCAGGAAGGAGCAGACTCAGATTTGGATTTAAGCTTTAAAACCAGAGATTTATATAATTTGATGGACAGAGAACAATTTTGTCATGTTTCCTTGAAGTAATTAGAAACCATTTTGGAGCTAATATCCTTGCAGATTTGAAGGACTGATGTTATATGTGCATTAAAAAGATTATGCCATAGAGACATAATCCAAAAAATTATTGTATCTTTGCTTTACTATTCTGTCCTCAGTGGTATTAACAAAGATACTTGCATAACTAAAATCAAATACATAAAAAACAACCTCATGGTATCAGAATAAAAAGATGACTAAACGAAGAGTGGCAAAGGGAGATAATGTTTTATTGACTATTGTACCAGAAAAAATTAGCATATTTTCTTGATTTTCTCTTTTATCAAGTGACAGAACTTGACCTGCAACTGGATATTAAGAGAAATGTGAGAGAGGAAGCAAGGATGCTATTAAGACCCTGGTGTCCCTGAAGCCCCTCATTCCCAAGAAAACTGATCCTTCTATCAGACTATAAAAAATATAATCTCAGAGTTGTTGGATTTTTTTGTTTGGTTTTATTTTAGGACTGAGCTAATAATAGAGCTGGCCATAATTGCAGTAAGTCTTATGCTTACATTTTTGTTCAAAGAGGATTTTATGAATTTGAATGTAAAAGAAATCCCGGGAAGGGAAAGCTACCTAGGAGATGCAGACCTAATCTTGGGATGCTTCTGCCCTCTTGTGACCATTGCGAGATGCTTTCTGTAGCTCTTTACTGCGCAGATACATCACATTTATTCTTGTTCACAGCCTCGACCTTTCTCAAAACACTGTGCCAGCAGGTGGCTGTGCCTGCACAAGCTGAGATCCCCCTCCGTGCCTGACCTCTCTGCTCAGAGGAAAGCAGAACTCTTTGGGCCCACAAAATAAAACAAAACAAAATAAAACAAAATAAACCCCAATCCATCACATGAAAAGGGTTTCTGATACATTAGTTTTTCTCCAGCTGCAAAATGGAGTATTTGCACTGTAATAATGATGATCATTGTTAACTTAATGTAACCAAAAGTCTTGGAGAAAGGTCAAGTAGAAATTATTATGGGAAATTTTGTTATATTTTTGGGTCCATGCTTTATTTTAGGAGAATTGGCAGTTGTGTCCAATCCTTTTTATTATTATGGGGTGGTGGGATTTGTATTGGCATCTGTTGTTGGGTGTGGTTGGCTGATGAGTCTGGGTACCTCCTTTGAGATGCTTTTAGTGTGCTTGGGCAGAATCCCAGTGGGCTTTGCTTACTCTGTCTCTGGCAGTGGAACCATGTGGCAAGCTTTGGTTAGGACTGTGGGAGTAGCTCTGAGTGTTTTGTACAGACACTGTTGACAGTGGGGGACTCTCGTCTGTGTGACTGGGTTTTAGTGGGGCAGCTGTGTTCTACCCAGGGGGACCAGGGCGGCTTTTGGTTGCAGGATTGTAGCTGTTGCTAACTTTTTCTGTCATTTTAGAACATTTATGGGGGCTATCTTGGGGAGCAATTTGTGCAGTTTAGGGTAGAGAGGAGTCAAAATATACTTCAATTTAAAATAACAGCTTTGGGAGTTTTAGATAAAGTTTTGGGGTTTTTTTTTGTTTTGGTTTGGTTTTTTGTTTTTGTTTTTGTTGGTTTTTTGTTTGTTTTTGTTTTCATTTTTGTTTTGGTTTTGGTTTTGGTTTTGGTTTTGTTTTTCTGAAGGGAAAGAACTCTAAGGAGAGGTATAATTATCAATCTTTGGTTTACAAGACCGAAGTTTTTATGAACCATTAGAATAGTTTTAGAGGTTAAATAATTTGTTTTATATTTTATAAAGCTCCATGGGATATGATTAAGAGGATTATGAAGTAAGTGAGGGAGGCAAATTGTCTGATGATATTGAATGGGTGTTCTATTGCTTGGCTGCCTACTCACCTAATAAAGAGGTTGGCTTCTGAGGTTTAGGATGGAGTTGTGATGAGGTTGAAAGGTTATCCTACCTTGTTTTGACTTCTGTACGAGGGGAACAAGGAAAGGCTCCTATGGAGGTGGCGAGAGCTGTGTCATGATACACTGCAAGAGCTACACAGCCACCATGGCCGAGGCATTTTTTATTGCCATATTGCCACTGCTCCAAACACAGCTCAGGCCTCGAGAGACACATTTTGTGCTGGCATGGTACCCAAGAGAGGATCAATTCAGACAAAGGGACTGATTTTAGAAATAACCTTATAACTCTTGGGCAATATGGTATTGAGTGCATACATTACATCCCTTATCACCCCCGACCTATGGGAATCCAGGGCTTCCCTCTGGATGCCCTGGAAAGCCTGGAACCCTGGCAGGGGGTCAGGAACCCCCTGTACAGAGCCCCCAGAGACACTGTCTGTGATCTCTGTCCATGGAAAAGAGTTTTCAATCTTACAGGATGAATTGCAAGCTCTGAGTGTTTGATATAAGTAATAATTAAGTGTGGCACGGGTGCAAAAGTAAAATTTTAGGACTCTAGATTAGGGGTCCAAAGGGGACAAGATGGAGGAAATTGGGTGTGTCTTGTCCTTTTTCTCCTCCTTCATGCCCTCCATGTTTCACTGTGGTGTTGGCATTTTTCTATTGGTTTAGGCTGGGGACACACTGTCCAACGTAGGTGACAGATATTGGCACATTACTGTAAATCCAGCCCAGGGAGCTTCTGGTATTTAATGTTTGTAACATCCCACTGAGGGCAGAGCCCCACACGCTGCCCTGCAGGACAGAGCTGGGCAGGGCAGCAGAACATGTTAGAGATAAACAGAATAAACAACCTGGAAACCAGCACAGACCAATTATGGCTTTTGCTTTAGCAGCGGGGCTGACAGACAGAGACTTTCTACAATCTTGGAATCATCAATACCACAGATTCTGACACCGACCCTCTGGCAAGATGATTTAAAGGACTGCTGAAGACTGTATAAAGAGCATTAAGTAATGAGGCATGGAAGCACTGGGATGCAAACTCAGGTTTAAACATATGGCCAACACGTACTTGAACAACCTTGTTCCATGTTTTCTCCTCATGTGTGAAATTATTACAAACAATATGAAAAATGTTGATTTGACATGGAAACACCAGCACTGTTATCCTGGCTGGTCACAGAAAAATTGTGTACTAATTGTGTTTTTCACAAAGCATCACTCACTGCAGCTGGGTGAGATTAAGGTCTATATTTTGTCCATGCCTTAAATAAGTACAGTTATCAAATTATAATGAGTTTTCTTAATGATTGAAAATGATAAAAATTAACATTTTAGATTAATTTCCATAACAAATTGCTATCGTGCCTCTTTGCAAACAAAGAGTACCCGAGGAGCTGATGACAGCTTCTGACCATTCTGGCTCTTTCCCTCCCGCCCCGCATCTCACCTGCCCTCCACTGCACACAGAGGCCACTCTGGGATCAGCTGGATGCTCTGCAGGATTCCTTTAGCACCACCAGGTGTCCCTGCCATTTAAGAAATCACCATCCGGAGCCAAACTTAGAAGCCAAAACACCGTTTGGTTTTGTTGTTGTTGTTGTTGTTGTTGTTGTTTTAAGTCAACAGGAGTAGTGTTTCCAGACGAGCAGCATCCATCCTTCCTGCCTCCCTCGCTCTCTCCCTCCATCCCCGAGAACAGCCTGGGACAGAACCAAGATGACCATGAGGGCACAGGCTCCACAGCTTCCCAGCTTTACTGCAGGATTATATATGTGTATATAATACACGTACTGAGTGTATATAATACACTCTCTGAGTGTGTGCAGCTACTCTGCTGGGTATTCCCCCGGTGCCTGCACATCTTTGCTCCTTGACCCTGGGAATGAACGTTCAAACCCAGACACACAGGGTCACTGCACAGGAGGTCCTTCCAGCCTTGTGGACTGTCTCAGAGTCTCCAGCAGCAAATGTCTGCAGAAGAAATATAATAATAGAGAAATACAAAATAATCTTTTCTCCTTCCTATCCTCCCAGAGTCCAATTCTCAGAAAAGTCCTTCCCATGCCTTCAGAAATGCCCTTTCTGTGCCTCATGTTTTCAAATTACAAAATAAATATTTGAAACTATTATCTGTAACTGGCCTGTACAGTGCCACAGCATAGGTACCAATGGATTTTATGAAATAACCCATATACAGTACTGATTTGATCTATTAACTTTCCTATTCTCAGCTCTGCTCCTCTTTTCTTCCCTGTGGTTGGAGAGAGGAATGCATACAGGTCATAGAAAAACCTCAAGACAATGATGAAAATAAAATATCAGAATCAGCCAAGAGTTTCCTCACGTGGGGCAGCTGCTGCATTGAACAGCAGCTCTCTGGCTGAGGTGGATTTTTTCTCCCAGCCCAGACCCACCTGCTCAGCTCCCTCTTCCTCTGGAACTCTGGGGCTCCCAGTTAAAATAACCACATTCCAATCAATAGGGCAGAAACACCAGCCTTTTCTATCATGAAGAAAATACTCCTGAATCACTGAGATGTCTCAAGTATGAAATATTTTGCCAGTTCTTTCAACTGTTCATTTTGGTATTCCTGATTTCCATATTAATTTATTTATATATGCCACATATATTCCATATTATATATTTGTATATCTCCAATTCTTTCTTTCAAAAGCATTGATAAAACTAATTACTAACACAAAGCCTACAAATCAACTGAGATTAATTTTAGAATTTAGAAATATTTTAGCACATTATAAAATACAAAAATATAAATATGGCAAATATAAATCTTACTACTATGAAATCATTATTTTATTATAGGAGCTTTCTGCAGTGTATATACCAAAGTATTTGCAGTTAAAAAACCTTGGTCAAGAGTTGCTATTAGGCTATATAGGCCTTATTTCAATATATTTAGATGTGAAAGATGCATTACATCTCCAAATCTGGCAGTTAAAAAATAAATTTACTCATGTGAGAGCGTAAAAGGAAAGCAAGTTTTTAACTTAATACTACACAAGTGAGACAGAGACATTTAGAAACAAATTATTATAAAAAGTTGTCTTCTCTGAAATGATAATTTGGATTTCTTTATCATTTTCTGCCTGGGAATTTCATAGTAAAGGATAGCTGTAGTTCTGTGGAAACTCTGACCAGTGCCAGCTGGAATAATCACTTGGTGTTACAGTTTCTTTTCTTTGACAAACAATTTAATAAGCAAATAGATGTGCACAGCCTATTGGTGCATTTACTGAAACATGGCCATCTAAATTTCTACCAGCCATCCTCTCCAGTGCTTATGATCATCTCGATGGTGAATGAGATGCCTCATGGTAAGCACAATATTGTTGCCATGGACTGAGCCAGAGTTGCTCTGTTTGCAGCCCTTTACACTGTTCCAAGGGAAGAGTGAGTAAGGTAGGTTTAAAAATCAGCTGGAACTCATGTCCCAGTGGTAAAGGGCTCACAAACAAGACAGAGAAAAAAGAAATATGTAGGACGCTTTCATTAATTCATATTCTTTAGGATTTAACATATTTCTTCTGTCATTAGGTTTTTAGAAGGGCTTCCAGACCACAATATTCCTTTGGGTCCTGTAATAGCATTTATGGAGACCAGAAGGAAGCACCAGTGTATAAAACTTTCAGCAAGAGTGTTTTAAAACACAGACTAGATTCTGTGCCATTTCAAAAGAGTATAATATAAGAAATCAAGGCATTTTTCTAAAGAGGAGTACATTTGTAAATAAGAAAATGTCACACTTATTTCTTTACATGGATGTATTGCACAAACATTGCCATAACCAAAGTATCTGCAAACAGTCTAATTCCAAGACACCATTGCAGTTTAGTATTACTTTTTATATGTAGCAAATCCCCAGATAGAGAAAGGCTTAGCAAGGAGATACTTGGAAACAACACCCCTTAAAAGTTTTAGGCACACCCTCAATACTCACTCCATAAAGGAATCAGACAGGCAGCAAAATAAAAAATCACTACAAAAAGAAAATGGGAAAATAAAGGGGTTTTTTAAATTGGAGTTAATTCTAGAGAAAATTTTGGAATTTTCTGCAATTCCCCCGTCAGGTACACAGATAGCAAAATGCTCACAATGGCAGGTTAATCACAGAAGCACCACGAAGATTCACCAGACAGCAAAAAAACCCTTCTGCTTATGTCAAAGGCAGCACAGATGTTGGAGAGTCCTGCTGAGCAAGCAACAGCCCTGTATGTAGTCTTTCAATTTTCGTTAAATTTTGGGTCACGGGGATTTGGACATACAGGAACAACACTTTCTCTTAATCGCAGTTAGGGGCCTCAGTGAAACTCAAAGATCTATCAAAGAAAAATGCAAAAATTAATTAGGAGCTGGGTTTGCAATAGATTATTATTGTATAATAATAGTATTATTAAACCATACAGAAAGATTTTGCAAGGGCCATCTGCCAGATGAAGATCTCCACTGTAGTGAGAGCTCAGCAACAACAGAAGCCAAGAGAATCTATATGAGAGAGACACCCTGTTAATGGCACAGCTGCAGGAAACATTTCTGACCAAGCTGGCATCCTTTTAGTTACTTCTAGTCCCATCAAGAAGTAGAAAACTGTAATGTTCATGCAGCTACTTGTTTTGGGTTGCTGTGGCTAAGGGAAAAGAAAACACGTGGGTGGATTGTCTGGTGGATGCATAACACAAGTGAGATAAAAATTCTGATTAAATATTTAGACTCAGGGAAAACAAAGGTGATTTGGGACATAAACTGAACTGCGGTCTTGAATAATAAGGAAATGGTCATGCTTGCTTCAACAGTAGATGGCAGCAGTACCATTTGCTGCATAAATACTCTCCTATAGACTGTGCTTTTGTAATAGGTGGACAGAGAAGAATGGGAGTCCCTGTTCTGGAATAGACAGCTAGAGGCAAAGGGAAAAAAAAAACAAGCAAATAAATGCAGTTCCTCTAGAAAATTCAGTTCAACTAACTCATAATATTGCATTTAGTATATAAACAAATATCCATGAAAAAAAAAAAAACAAACCACGTTTTTTTCTTCCAAATAGGACTTAATTATATTCTATGCATGTAAAGAATGAATTCTGCCTCAGGGCTTTCAAAACTATTCTGACCATTATGAATCTATATGGAGCCAAGAAGAGCACATACAGTGCATGATGGAGGCAATCATCAGGCTGCAGGCACGTGTGTGAGTACCTTGCCTAGGACAGGGGTAAGAACATGGCTGGCAATCATGAGACTGTGCATAGCACATCAAGAGCTCTGTTTGTGTGGCAGAATGATAGTTATTGGATATTCAATCAGGTTTGAGAGTTTGTCCTGGCTTTCTTTCTCCAGAAGTTGTCCCTGCTATCTATACGTGAATGTGTTTTCTGTTTTAACAACCAGGAAATAAAAAGCCTTCAGGGGTTGGAGCCTGATTGCTATTTTCCTCTGAATTTGGATAAGTGTGACTCCTGTCCCCAGCTGTCAGCCCTGCTACACACAGCAGAGGGGAAGAGATGATAGCCAAGTACTCAGAACAGCCAAATAACAACTGGAAGGATCTGACTGTAGAAATCTAGCACAAAGCAGTGATGGTTTTGTTGTTTAACAAGTTTGAATATCGTGGTTTATACCATACTTTGATGTCCATATGTTTTTATATGGACATCACAGTCTTACATAGGTTGATATTCTGACAGAGGTCTACAGGAACAGACCAGATACATCTACACCTACAGGTACAGTGTTAGCCAGTGTGGGTTCATGGAGAGCCAGTGGGCTGGTTGGGTGAACAATACCAATGCATTCACTGGGAATGGGAAGGATTCTCTCCATGAACAGGGGCATGAGGCATATGAGGCACAGTGCACTCCACACTTGTTAGCTTTTATTTTTTTTTCTAGCAAAGAATGGCTATTGTAATTAATCAGGATTGCTCTGAGATCTGGAAATGGCATTTTTCTACTTTTTCCCCCTGAAAGATTTCTATAACTTTTTTTTTTTTTTAAGAAATTTCTGCAGAATTAAGCTAAATCTACCAAAGGTCTTGCATATGAACAGTCCAGACATGACAGTCCAGACATACCAAAGGGTAGAAGCCGATAATTTGCTCATAAATATGTAAGAGTATTCCCATAATTTCTTTCATAGTACTTTGCTTGATTTTTCTTCCAAAGTTTATAATGAAAATGGGGAAACACTGACCATTGCTTAAATTAAATCTAACAAAAGGCTTCTTTCACAACCATTCAATATCAACGGATGCTGTGCTGCTGTTTAGGCTGACCTTAGCTGACCGTAGCAGAAGGATAAACTAAGGATATTAATGATTAGAAGGTCTGCATTGTCACACGGAAGGAGGGAAGCTTGTCAATATTTTGCATAAATCTATATTTTCCACCTTTGTTTTACCACATATCAGCATAATCAATTTTATCAGTTTATATAAGCTTATCTTGGCTCACACGCAAAGTAAGTAGTTGTCTCAGGACTGACATGGAACACCCTGTCTGAGCTAGCCAGAATTCTTTCCTGATACTAAAAGTTTTTGTTGATGAGGCATAGAAGTGACAACTGCAGCCATCTAAGACTGACCAATGCCTTCTGGCAATTATTCATTAATTGACTTTTGGATTGCATGGTGATTGCTAAGTCGTGTAATTTTGAGTGATCTAAGCAAAATAATGAGATTCAAAAAGGAAAATACTCATAGCTTCCCTGTTGCTTACAAATTCAGATCACTCTGAATTCAGATCAGAAATTACAAAAGACAGAGTTTTTATTACCTCTTTCCCAGAATTTCAATTTCTTCTTGAAAACATTACTGCATCATTTGTTTTATTTCAGCTCAATAGAAAATACAGCAGCAATGCATGACATGCTTACAAACTGTAGCCATGCATTTGGTAGGGCATGATGAGGTGAAATTTATACTGAAAGGATATCTACCATATTTACAGAACAGCCTGAACATCACAGGTATCACTGTGACCTAAAAGAAAACAGAGGAATACATAGAAAGTTGCACAGTGAGGGATGCTGAGAACCAATGGGTGCAGCAAAAGAGGTTCCAGGCAGGGAGGGTTAGAGAGTTTGGTTTCTGGAGGGACCTAATTTGGTGTTCTACTTGACACTCAGAAATGCGAACTGTTGGAAAATTTGCTACTTCAAGTCTTCAAGTTCCTAACAGTCCACTTAACATCCACATAATAAAAATAGACTCTGCGTGTCTGCCTGAAACATTACAGCACTTTGGTACCAGCCACCTCTAAATGATCACGTCAAATTTAGGTGAGGAAGACACTCATGTTCCTGTTAAGATCTGCCCTTACTCTCTTCTTCCACACATTCTTTACACATTTGTATTTACTTCCCTCTGCATTAAACCATATTATTTAAGTACTATTTGCAGTACTCAGAGATTTGAAACACAATGATAGTAAATTATTTAGCAAACAATTAGAGGAAGGAGTGCAAACAAAACCACTAATTTCCAAAAGTATCTTTAATCACTTGGTGCATGCTCAGAACCCCAAGCAAATATTAAGATAATTAATAGCTGTCAACTTGTCAGTCACATGAAATGGACCTTCAGTCAATTATGCAAATGTGTTCCTCATACTTCAGAAGGTGTGAGCACAGCTACCTGCTGTTTCTGTCAAGGTCACACTGACTTCACAACACTCTTCCCATTGTGTAGAAGTTAAAATCTATTCTGATAGCTCCTTTAGAATTTCCAAGCCTTTGTTCAGCAATCACTATCAATGAATGAAACGCTTGCTTTATATCTCCGGTGAGTACTTCAAACATAATCTTTGAATAACCTCCAATAATTGGATGACAGATGACATACATATGAGTTTGGATGTAAAAATTGTTCTAACAAAATCCAGACAAGCACAGAGATGTAGAATTCATGATCAAAAAAGGCAAAACAAGGCATCTTTTCAGAAGATGGCTGTTCCCATTCTTTGTTTTGCAGGAAAGATTTCAGCTTATAGGACTTAGAAGTGCCTTGTCACTTGATAGCAACATATTCATGCCTTCAATAACTACTTAAAGTATTAAATATAACTGCAAATTGATCATGTTGTGGATCTTTGGGATTCTTAACATCCTGTAAGGTGTGCTTTCCCCCACCCCTTCTAAGCAATAACCACTAGTGGAGGATGAGATGGCTGCATCCACCTTACTCTGGACTTTGGGGGTGGATGGCAACATGGTAGCCAAGGGCTGTCTGGAATGGTGACCCAGACGTCTTGCTGGCATGCAAATATGCCCATAAGTCACTCATCTTTCCCTATAAATAGCAGACAGCCCAGGGCCCGTGGAGCTCTCCCGTACGGCAGCAGGCTGAACGCCAGGATCTCTCCTTGAGCAGGGACACCTCTCAAGGTGACTCCCCAGGCTGAAAGATCCCGTCCCACAACAGATCCTCACTAAGTGGTTATGGCATGATAAACTTTGATTTCTTGGCTAAGCGGTCTAAAGGATTCACTGTGCATGTATAATCCTTTCAACCTAAACTGTTGACCAAGTCTGGGACTAGGAGTGGACCCAGCTGTGCCTAGACTGTGCTCTGAGACAGGGTTCAGCAAGCAGGACAATCTATTCTGAACCTTATGATTCACTGGGATGGTCTTCTTGACAGCTTTGTCTGACCCTGTCCTCTATGCAGTAGTTAATCAAGTATACCTTGCCAACAAATCTTGTTAAATCACTGCCACATTTACCACTGAACATTAACTCACAACTTTATATCGATAAAGTATATGGTGGTTTCTTTCTTGTGAGTGAAGGGCATCACACCAAGACACAAAGCATATCAGTCTATCTATTTATTTATATGAGAAAATAAAGAGGAAGAATGTTGCTGGAGGTATGCCAACACCTCCACCAAGAGAGCACTCTCTGG
Organism: Lonchura striata; assembly: GCF_050655825.1. NCBI lineage: Eukaryota > Metazoa > Chordata > Aves > Passeriformes > Estrildidae > Lonchura > Lonchura striata. The sequence continues at coordinate 59,781,413 of NC_140707.1, read as the reverse complement.
GAGGAGTGCAACTCTGAGCACCCACCTTCCTTCTGGTACATCCTCACAGGAGGCAGAAAGTACCCATACTTTTTTTTCCCCCAATATTAGTTTTGCTAACTTAATGCTATAAATCTTCTTCAGTTCTTTTGCTGAGCACTGTTGAAGATTACATATTTGTACTTAACCATTGCTGGTTTTGAATACAATGTAAGTGTGCTTTAGTACATTTCTGTGAGATTTCATTGCTCTGTGAATTCCTAGTGAAGGAAAGCAGCATTATTGAGATAGAGTAGGACAGTTTGTCTTCTGCTACAGGACTGTACAGAAATCCTGGCATAGTTACTTGCATGTGGAGTGCTTCCTGTATTAATGCTAAATATAAAGACAGGCACAGAGTGCCTCACTATCTTTCTGAAGGATAGCATGCCCATGTGGGCGCTGCATTAATCCTGTGACCCACAAAGGGGGAGTGCAAGGATTAGGTTTCCAAAGAAATTAGACACCCAAAACCTATTTTAGTATGCTACTTCAGCTGCTTTTATCATATGAAATCTTCAACCTCCAGTGCTCAGGCACTGCCTAGCATCTCAATGGCCAGCTCTGTAGATTCAGACTTTTTGTCTCTGAGCAACTCATTTCCACCTCTGACAGAAGGAATTAAAGAAAAAAAAAAAAAAGAGGGGGGGAAGGGGGGAAAAAATCCTTAAAGTATCTAAATTTAAGTAGCTCAGAGATATTTCAAAAGGCTGTGAAATAATCCTGTATTTGCCAGCCCTGGAGGAGGAGGCACTGGGAAGCAAATTATGGCCTCCCCTCACTCCCAGCCCATCAGGCTGGGAAGAGTCAGCAGCATCTGTGGACTCCTGTGGCTCGGTTGCTCAGTCCTCTGAAAATGTGCTGGCTTAAACTTCTGTTTGCTCAGGACTTCTGTGTTGCCCTGCATGGCAGGCCAGCCCTGGGAGTGCAGCTTTGGAGGCTCGCTGGTGCTCCATTTGCATTCTCTTGTGAGTCTTGCTAGAAAGCTTTGCACTTGCATCCTCAGAGTCTGGAGGCCACCCAAAGGAAACCAGCATTGAACCTAAACTCATTTTAGTCTCTGGAGCTGATGCTGCATTTTGGGGCTAGCTCATGCCATAGACAATGAGTGGTGATTTTATGCCTCAGAGCAGATTTACTGCAAGATCTCTTTCTCAGGGTGAGAAACAGCCTTGGCTTTAAACAAGGGGACACAGCTTTTCAACATCTGGATGCTTCTAGCATCAAGTATGGTAAGGGCTCTCTAGAGACAGTTTTCACTGTCCATTAACTTTTTCAGTGTGTCAGCTTTCCAGTGTAGTTGGAGAAGTCACTATGGAGCTCAGGGTGTTAGGACAAAACACGCCAATAAGACAATAAAATTCTCTGGACTAGCAAATGTGAGCCAGAAATCTTGGTTGACTCTTCTCTAGTAAAGTAATCCTGCATGTTTACAGCTCACAGCAACTCATAACCAGCTCTCACAGCCTGAAATAAATGCATTTTGCCCAGAGACAAGTTGGAGCTCCCTGTTGCTGGACAGCAGCAGAGGCAGCAGCTGGGACAGATGGAAAGTCATGCTATGAGTGATCAGCTAACGCTGATCCATGAGAAATGATTTTGCACATTCTGCAGCATAGTCAAGTAGTTTTGCAACTTTTTAGGAGACTAGAGAAAAGATCAAGAACAAAACTTGCGTTGAGTTTTGAGGCTGCCTATGACTGGTGATAGTGAGGTGATTTTTTTCTTTTAATTTCTTATCCTTTGAAGAAACAAGAAGTCTGTTAGCACTGTAGGACAAGGCTGTAGACTTGAGGCCTTGTCACAGACCTCTAGCAGATAAAGTGGGGTATTGCCTAAACATTGTCTTGGTTTAAGACAATTTACATGGGCAGAGACTCCAAAATGAATTACCTCCCTTTTTAGTTTTAAAAGGATTCCTTTGCATCTGCAAATGCAAGTAGACATAAGTGAAACAGTAGCTGTTTACTAAAAAAACCAAAAAAAACCAAAAAAAACCCCAAAAAAACAAAAACAAAAACAAAACACCAAAAAAACAACAACAAAAAAAACCAAGTGCAGTTTCCTCAGAGAGAACAAAAGCAGGCGTCTGCCTTGCTCTTTCCCAGCTTCCCCTCAAGAAAGAAAGGGAAAGGGAAAGAGAATTCTGCCTGAGAGACCCTGACCTCAAATGGACCTGACCCCTGGTTCTGTGTCCAGCTGCCAGGTCTTAGAGAGACAGTAATATTTTTGGTCACAGGTAGATATGGTATACAATAACACATTGGGCTGCCCAGGACAACGTTGTATAATCTGGTGCTCTAGTAGAAAGATTAAAAGGAGTTATAGCCAGATTACTGTTCATTAGTCCTCATTCCTCATATGTGCTCTTACATGACTTTTCAATTCACTAAGAAAATTGCTGCAGTTGGATGAGCCCTCAAAAATTGTCTTTGTCTCTTTTTTCACTGTCCAGAGAAGTGGACAGTTTTAAAACAAGTGGAAAACAAGAAGTATTTATTTATTGAACACTACCCTCCAAAACTGCACATGCATCATTATGCACTACCGAGTGACCACTTCCCACTCTTGTACACAGAGTTCAACATTCATTTGTGTTTAGGTCTTGTGCTTAAACTACATTTACATTGTCATTGAAGAGAAATGATTTTGTAAGTGCACTGAAATCTCTGCACCTGCTCTTTCTTCCTTCCTTGAAGAAGCCAGAACGGTATAAGGAACACCAGGGTACACAAAGTTTAATCTGTGTTAAGATGTCCATCTTTCTCAGAGGAGAAGATAGATTGCTCTAATATGCAAGGTTTTGTAATAACAAAATGTCTCACCTAAAACTGTAGCTTAGCTGGTAGATTAAGTAGAAAGAATTATTCCCATGTAGATTCTAACGTTGTATTTTAATAAATGTTTTAAATAAAGGGAAGGCTACTTCCCATGCAGTTTTGCTTTGTTCTAATGAAATATTTACCATGCTGTAATTGTAGTCCATCCCTCAGGCAGAAGAATACTGCCAGCCATGTAATAAATATTCTACTATGCCTAAGCTAGGCTTTTTGGAATAGAAATTTCTCTTAGTAGGTAAGAGTTGTTTGATAATGGTTTGTTTTGAGATGACCACTAAGGAATTTGTTCATTAAATGGATTTCAGAAACAGCAGGAGTGTAAGATTCTTCACACTTCATCACATCTAGCTAATCAGTTATACATTCAAAAAATTTTACTAACTATGCCTCACAAAGGAGAAACAAACCACATGAATCAAATCACCAAGTTACTTCTCAATTGCAAAGGCACTTCACAAAACCACCTGTAAAAAATACAGGAAGCTCTTTTGAAAAAAAGAAAAAACAGAAAAGCTAGAGAGGGCAATGTGCAGAATCAGCTAGCTCCCCAGTGCCATAACTCTGCTGCTCAGTTTAAATCAGCTGAGACCCCAGATCTCCCTTCAGACAGTGCCAGAGTACATTTTTTTCCCTTCCAAAACTATTCTAAAGGCAAAAAAAAATCTAATTTAATCATAACAAAGAACATCAAAACAGGGCTGGATTTATTTCCATATTACACAAAGTCTGTGGTCTATGTCCAGGACAAGGATCATGTACTCACTTTTGAGTCACATCCATGGGTGTTTCTCACCTCTCTGGCCATAGCTGCCATTTTCCACTAGAGCTGTTATTGGCATCTTCAGGCTCATGCCAATAATTAATTTCAGTTTGCAAAAAATAACTGCAAGTACTTCTGTAAAGCAAAATTACTTGGAATAGTGGACATTCATGTGGTGCTGTAGAGAAGACAGAAAACGTCAGAGGAATTCCCACTCTGCTTCCTATCTCTATTACTGTTCACAGCTTCTCTGTCAGGAGAAGAACCAGGGTGGGGACAGGCAGGTAGAGAGAATGCAGCAGGAGAAAGAATGAAACTGCTCATTTCCCTCAGTTCCCTCTCTCCCTCTTTGCCTTTCTTTTCTGGGCTTTGATCTAATACTTCGATCTGACAAATGGAAAAGAACAGAGGATCGCCAGGAGGTAGCAATAAATATGCAGCAGTACTTTTCTGCCTTTAGTTTTCACCTTCATTCATAGCAGAAGAATTGCCTCAACATATTCTTCCTTACAGAATGGGGAGGAGGACACTTTATGCCAAACAGAGATGTATTTGTTTCCTCTTAAAAGAAAAGATCAGCCTCTTACTTTTGTATTCAGAAGCGTGTATTTGCAGAGTTCCTACATCGCCTACAACCAGACTTTAAATATTTATTGCCTGTGTGGTTGAAAAATAATACAATCAGATGACAAGCAATCCTCCACAGATTCTCCCTCTGACAATATTTCAAGCCATGGGGGAGCACACACTACAGCTAGCTGGCAACTTACTCCATGAGCAGCTCTGCAGGGACAGATCCTGCTTGAATGCTGGCTTCCTCTGCAACTGGGAGGGGAATGCAAACCTAAGGAGACCAGGATTTCATATCTCACAGAATAGATCCAGACTCCCAAACCAAAACAGAGGGAAAGGATCATCAGAACAGTTCAGTTTTGAATAGTCTTGATGCACCACACAGAGAATTACCCTGGGTAGGGCTTTTGTACTGCAGAATCTGTGCCAGCCCTTCGACAGCCTGTGTCTCCCCATATATCCACAGAGGAGGAATCTTGACCAGCAATGAAGACAAAGTCACAACAAATGGGAAACTCTCCTTTGGACAGACTAAGCCTACAATTTGAAAAATATTCTCCTGTTCAGGAAGAGGCACCACTGTTAGTGCAATAGGGAGTAATATCCCAGGAAATTGCAGCAAGTCTCAAAGGATCTTACAAGACTTTCAAACACCTTATGTGTCCCCAGTGCTCATCATTCCCCTGTAGGACACCACTGATGTGTTCATCTGTATGAGAAGAACCACTGCTAAATCAGGCTAAGTCTTAAGGATAAATCAAACCTTTCCTCAAACATACACTCACTGTGGGCTTCCAGTGCAGTGTGGGCTTCCTCCACAGTCAAGTATAATCTGGGAACTGTGGAATACTTTCTGTCCATTCTGTTAACTTTACAGAAGATGGAGTCAAATGCAAAAAGCTCATCAAAAGTTTCAGTTAAAAATATTGATGAGCTTTTAGATCAAGGCTTCTGGCTGTTAGTCATCTTTATGGCAAATTGCAAAGCTTTAACTTTTCCTTGTTCATGGTGTTTCAGCTATACCTCAAACTGAGCTCTGTAAGAGTGTCCAGACTCTACTGAACTGACCACAGTGCATTGTAAAGTTGTACAGTTTCTGCATTGTACAATTTTTTTTTTTTTTCTGAAATGGAAAAACTCTGAACCCCACTGTTTCACACAGTGTAAGAGTGTGCTGATATACTCAGCAAGGAGAATGATGCAGTCTCAAGCTGCATCAGCAGAAATGTAGGCTGGACATTAGGAAAAAGTTTTTCACAGAAAGAGTGATAAAATATTGGAATGGCCTGCCTGGAGAGGTGGTGGAGTCACCATCCCTGGATGTGTTCAAAATAAGACTGGATATGGCACTTGGTGCCATGGTTTACTTAAGGTGTTTAGGGCATGGGTTGGACTGGATGATCTTGAAGATCTGTTCCAACCCAGTCATTCTGTGATTCTGTGTGATTCTGTGTGACAAGAAATGTCAGAGGAAACATGAAGAAAAATTAATTAAACATGTATAAAAAGAATTATATTCTACAAAAGGACACATGCAAACTGACATTCCACGGATGATTCATAATTCCCTGCTTTTTCTCCCATGTTTCTTTGAGGCCTGCTCTTAGTCATGTTGAGGAGTGTGTGTTTGCTCCCAGAACCATGCTGCCTTCATGGAGAGCCCTCACCTGATCCCACGTCCTCTTCACCACCAGCATGGCCACATCTGCTGGAATGGAGCACATGAGATCCCAAGAACAGCCACAGCTCTGCCTGTGTCTTCTAGGCTTTTCCAATCCCCTGGAACAAAAAAAGCTCAAAACCCATACAGAATCACTAACAGGCAGATTTTTAGGTCCTCAGCTTCTTCACAGATGGCTGCAAAGGTTCAGTTAGATTAGCTGTGACCTTGTGAGCATGAAATCAGCTTGATCAACATCACTAGTTCTGTAAGATTAGCACTGCAGGAAGAATGGGATTGTACCAGACAATAAACAGAAGTGATTCTTTTTTTCTAAGCAGCTTTATCAAAAACCTCAGAGGCGTCATTACAAGAGACTCTGACATCTCCACCCCTCAGCTCTTTCTCTATTGAACAAAGCATGTAAGGAAGGAATTTTAGATGGCCCTTGCAATGCAGCACTGATTGCAGCTTTCAGTCACAGATTCCTGTATAGTGATCTTCCTTTATGGCTCGAAGTGCTTCACCACAGGCTCTGATAGTTGCACTTCAGTCCAAGAAGTTCTGGTAGCTCTCTGCATCTGCCCTGGTACTGGGTCTCACTCACCAGTCTTTTTTGCTCCCAGACAGAAAAGCTGTGCTGAGGGGTAGCTGTATTGTCACTGTGTGGTGGTGATGTATTTCTGGCAAGCTTTAAACAAGGGATGGAGCAGAGATGGTAGAAAAAGCAAAGCATGGCAGGTATGCACTAGGAACAGCCCACAGCTGTTCTGGCTGTGGGAAACAATGATGCTGGTGACATTGGTGGTTGAAATGGGATCAGAAGATAAAATAGAGCCTTAGGCAAGGAAGAGGTTCTCAATTTAAAACAGAGGCACATAAAGCAGGGAGAGCTAGCCATTTAAGAAAAACTGTTTAGCTGTGATATTTTGTAAGGAATGCACAAGGTTGATGTTATGAGCCAGGAAAAAAGGAGGGAGTTGCAGAAAGAAGGAAAGGGACTGAGAAGGAAATGAATGAGTGTTCTGGGACATTTGTTCCCTTCTATTTCAGAGAAATACCTCTTTCAAGCAGTAATAACCTCCTTAAAAAGCAAAATGGACTGAGTGTTTCAGTGAGGATGCAGGACACTGCCCTGCTCCAGTGAAGCACTTAAGCACATCCTTACTTTCAAGCTTATGGGCAGCCCAGAAAACCAACAGGAACATGCACTTTCTTGGACAAAATTATGAATATAAATGCTCTGCTGGATTCAAACCTGGGAGCTAGATTCTGCCTTCAGCTCCAGTCATGTAGCTTCAACAAAGGCTGGACTGACAGCTGGGAAACACTACCCTGTGTGTATGTGAATGTAATGAAAAAGCTCTTACCAAATAAAAGACATTGAATTGAAATAATATATTTAACTTTTACATAATAAAGTTATAATTTTCAAGGTAGTTTTCAAAGAGACTTTGGATATATGCTGTATATCCTTCTGCTTTTACCACTCCTCTGGAAATCATGGCTTCTAAAAAGTATTTATCTCTTATAGGATTTTATATATTTTGATCTGTGGAGCTTGAATTTATTGATACAAATGGATATATTTCATTTTTACAACTGGACTATTTAATTTCTTTTCTTAAAACTACTTTTCAGCAATGGCAAATCAAAAATGTTATCATGCAGGGCTTGATGAGTAAAAAGACACACAGAAGGAGGAAACCATCTGTTTGAAAGAAGAGTATCCATCCTCTGTACAGGGGACAAGACTATAAATAAAAACTTACTGATCTGAAAGGATATTGGAAAGTACCAGTCAGATTCTGTTTTACTGTTAAGCCACACTTCAGTACATCCTGGAAACCAAGCATGGACTAATGGAGGAATACTCTGCATGCTTATTGATTTCTTTATTTAGTTTGCAGGCAGTGGAATTGAAACACAAGGATCACTGTTTTCAGACTTTTTACTTTATTCTGAAAAATTACAACAAAAAGTTATACAAAACTTTTGAGCTCATTTGAAATTGTAGACACGTCTCAGAAGTAAAAGTGGGTTTCAGTTGGTATTGTGGCATTTTAATAACATGAGATCTTTATTCTCTTCAGGTTTCATGGCATCAAATGAATTCTACTTTTGCCTCTAATTTTGTAGGACCCTTTATTTTCAGACAAGCAACAATGTTTGAATCAATTCAAATTACTAACCTCTTCTAATGAATGTCACATAAGGTGTCATCCCCCTGATAAGCAATGCTGGAAATCTGGTAATGGATGAAGAGAAGGCTGAGGTACTTAAAAACTTTTCCCCCTCAATCTTCAATGGCAACTTCTCTTTCCACACCTCTGGAGTGGATAGACAGCAGGGTAGGGACTGGGGAGCTAAGTCCCTCCACTGAAAACTGAAGATGGGTAAGTTTTAGATCAGATAGGAAGGAATTATTTACTGTGAGAGTGGTGAAGAACTGGCACAGGTTACCCAGAGAAGCTGTGGCTGATCCACCCCTGGAAGGGCTCAAGGCCAGAATGAATGAGGCTCTGAGCAACCTGGTCTAGTGAAAGGTGTCCCTGCCCACAGCAGGGGGAGGTGGAATGAAATGACTTTACAACACAAACCATTCTATGATTCTATTATTCTATTCTATGACAGACCTTGTTAGTTTTGTATCTCATTTAGTCTCTGAGATGATGGGAATATCCCAGCAATTCCATGAAGAATTTGTGAGCACTCCAGGCACTGTGCATGAAACATGCCATTACTGCAATTCTTACAACACCATGTCATGGAAGCGCTCTCAAGTCAAGTAATACTCATATAAATGACTCTTAAAAGCTGAGCTACACTTAAAAATTACCTTTAAACAATCTGAGAATTTCAAACCAAACAAAGTCAAATTTTAGAGAAGATTCTCAGCTGGATACCCAGGCCTTCAGCTGTGGTCCTCCCACCCACCCTTTCACATGGAGGTGGCAGGAGTTTGAGGAATACAGATGCAGAAAACAGCTCCCTTTTCAAACTGTACCAAGAAGTGAGGCAGCTCCTATTAGAACTGGATAAGGACTTTTTGATTGTTTAGTTTCTAGAAAAGGAAGCTAAGGGAGGATGTCATTGTTCTCTTCAGCTTCCTGAGGATGGAAAGTAGAGGGGAAGGTACTAAGCATTTCTCCCTGGGATACAGTGATATATGGTCTGGGAATGGTGTCCAAAGTTGCATCAGGGGAGATCCAGAGATGGCATTAGGAAACATTTCTTTACCATGAGGTCTGTAATAGGCCTTCTAGAGAGGTGGTTGATGTCCCAGACCTGTCAGTATTTAAGAGGCATTTGGAAGTGGCCTTAGTAATGTGCTCTAGATTTTGGAGAGTCCAGATGATTGTTGTAGATCCCTTCCAACTAAAGTATTCTATTCTGTTCTATTAGTCTATTCTATTCTATTCTATTCTATTCTATTGGAATGTGCACATACAGGAAAATATGGAGAGTAAGGGATTGCAGCATCACACATCCTCTGGGGAATTGCCACAGTCCCATTTTGGAAGATGCCTTTTCAGGCCACTTGAGTGAAAGCAGTGGTGAACTCTGGGGATGGGAATGAGGATGGCACCACGTACTGCCAAGGTCTCTTCACAGCTCCTGAGAGCCACTTCTCCAAAAAAATTGTATTTTGAGGAAAGACATTGAGGAGCACCTTAAGAAATCACTGGCTTCTTTTCTGTTTTATATTAGGCTACCTCTTGGTGGTGGTTTTTTTTTTTTTTCTTTAGCCAATGAAACCAGACAGAAAATGGTGACATTTCAAATTTTGGGATATTAATGACTTGACTATTATTGCCTTTCATCAAGGATACAGGGCACTGAACACTTGGTCTGTCAGGGTACACCAAGGGCTGCTGCCCCATGGGAGAAGGTCAGCCAGGAGCTGAGCACTGTCTGTGGTCATCAGATTTTTTGCCTTGCTCTGTAAATTGCAAATACACTACAGTGCACCATTTCAAGGAGTTTCACAGCTGGACTCTTTTTTTTTTTTTCTAAAACCAAAAGAATCTAATATTGTATGTAGCACCATATCAGGGTCACTTGGGTCATATAAACAGTCTCAAGACATAACACCCCTGTTTTGTGTAAATGGTCATATACTTTAAGCTTGTAGTGAAGTTTGCATAATTGAATAGTACTTTTGGATGTGATATATTTCTTCTTGTGATCTTTAAAACAGGAGATGGGTATATACTGGGAAGAGTCTTATAAAACTTAAAAAGCAACAAAGGATGCAAAATCCATTTGCTGATGTTTGCACAGCTCAGTGAAAATCTACATAAATATTATTATACAATCAGATAGAAATAGTGTGTTGGCTGATGGTGAAACAGAAAGGAAAATGTAAAACATTCAGCACTAAGATTTCTTAAAAACCATTTTGGAAAATGCTTAGTTTCTGATGGAAAATGTATATTTCATATTCCTCTGTGGTGTTTATTCTTTTATTGGTTAGGCAGGCTTTAGTATCATTCTCATCAATCACATAGTCTGAAAAAAATCAGCTGAAAATAAGGTCAATGAGACAAAGAGAAATAGCTCATTGTTCAGGAAATTTTTTATTTTTCCTTGTCTGATTAGCTGTATTTTTGCTATAGCTGAATTGTCAGCTAACTATCAACTAATGCCCCAAACCTGCAAATACATATTCATATGCATATTAACTGTAAAGGAATTTAGCCCCTTAATCTGAGTTATGTACATGAATAGTCTCAGAAGAGTGAGCTTCTAAATTATGTCCTGGGGTGTATTATACAATGTCAGCAGGGGTATAAAAATGATAGTTGTGTGGTCTCACTTTGAGTTTGCATCTCCTCAAAATATATATGTCTGACATGGTTTTCTTTTAGATAATGCAAACATTTCATATACTTCTCAGTTTGCTGACATTTGTTTGAATATGCATTGCTCTAAATTATGGAATTTGTTCCATAGAATTCCAGAAATAATGGTATAAAATTATAAAATTACTGGTAACTATGTGCACTGGAGGCAAAGAAAACTACTGACTAGCTTTTCCTGCTCACAAGAATGGAATAATACAACACTGACAATATAATCTTAATTCCTTTCTTTTGCATCCATTTGCAGTACCAATGCTTTTGCATTAGCCATCATTATCACAGAAACAAGAATAGCATCTGCAAAACTAAAATTGAATTCTTTGGTAGGGGGGAAAAAAAAAGAAGCACATTAAAATTTGAAAACATATATAATAAATTTTAATCCATACTTTAAATTGACAAAGCCAGAATTATTTATAAAGTCTTTTCCATCAAGTATGCAGGAAATAAAGGTGAGAAGTCACACCCTGCTGCACAAACATTTTATTACATTTACCCACCACCAATATCAATCCACCATAATACCACTGCTCCTCACGAAGTGTGTGCTGGGGAAAGCAGCCACAGTGCATTACCTGTGGCTGCCCATGGCTCCCATGTGGTGTCCCTTGCTAATGCTTGTCCCTTAACACCTTGATGGCAGAGACTCACAGCACCCAAGGCTTGTTATGGTGACAGCTTCATGATATCAAGGCCAAATGAAAGTATCATGACATTTATGATGTTCCTGAAGAGTTGGCTTCAGGAGCCATTTGAAGTCACAAAGTCTCAGCATCATAAAAGAAGTCTGCCTCAGTCTGAATGGTGACTGAGTCTGTGGAGAAGAACCTGGAGTTCAGGTTATTCACTTGCATTTGCCAGACTGTGAGGAATGATGGGTGGGAAAAGGGCTCCCATCAGTGCCCTAGGCAGGTGGCCTTGTCATGGTCAGCCAGAAATGGATGCTCCTGCTGCTATTTCTGCCGTGCAAGAGTGACATGGTTCCTTATTCTAGGAGATTAGGAAAGTCCAGAGCTGTTTATTTCCCTCAGGGGGAAGGAAGTTCTGCAGCTGCCACAAGAGGCTCATGGGTCACCTTCAGCTGAACTGGGACTGGTTGCAGAAGAAGGGGTCCCAGTGGGAATAGTGAAGTTCCTTTTTATCAACAAGGCAGGATATCCTTTCCCTCTAGAGAGTTTGACTTGGGATCCAGGCTTTGCACAGAACATTTGCATGCTTTTTTGGCTGTGTGGGCCACTTACAGCCCAGCCCCACCCCCTGGGTGTCACAGAGGCTGTGTCAGTGTTGGAGCACACAGGAGGATGGTGTGTGGTGTGCCATGGTGTGAACAGGCACTCTCCAGGTGACAGCTCCATTATGTAAAGCTAGATTGTTGGAAACAGTTGGGTGCTTTCAGCTCTACAAATTGCCTTTCACAGTTTGAGCTCCCAGGTGAAATGCAGATAAGCAAACCTAATGCCTGAGACAAGGAAAGTCTTACTGGACACCAGATGGTTCATATGCAGATAAATGCATAGGGAAGCATGTGGGATTTCAGTCTGGTGTGGAGGTTTCCACACTGAATAGGTTTTGTTTCTCTTGGATCAGTGGTGGAGAAAGAAAGCTACACTGAGTTTATAAGATCTGGGATGAGCCTCCAAAACACACAGGCAGGCATGGAAGCAGTGCAGGTTCTGCAGAGGTCTGCAGTGCATCTGCTGGAAGTAAAGGTAAATAGATTCTTTTGTTGCTGATGTCGCATTATGCGCTACTTCATAAATTTGTAAACCTTTGTAAATCTGTGCATTCTGTTTCAGAGAAGACAAAGCCTCTCAGTAAACAAGAGGTGCTCACATTTATGTGCACTGCGCTCCTGGGCTGCCAAACAAATTCTCTCGGGAAGTGAGCCACTCAGAGTCCTGGTCAGTGGTTTCTTTGGAGGACTGCTGCTGAAATATTTTCAATGAAGTTCTTTCTTTCAATTAGACATATTTCTTCCGGAAACTTTCCAAGGAATAGTAATATTTTTTCTCCAAAATATTGGCTATCAGGAAACAAAATACTCCAGCTAGACATCAAACTAATTAGTAAATTCTGCAGTGCTGCCTCCCTGTAGTTCTAATTCAGTTAATTTTTATCCTTTCCCTCTATTGGCCAATTTCTCTGCATATGCCATAGTTCACACAGAAATGGTAATTCTGACTCAGAAGAGATGAGACCTCTTGACACAGATGAGATCTTGGGGCATTTGGGGTGAGCTCCAGTGTATAGATAAATGGAAGTATAAGACACATTAAGCAATGCTTGAAGTTTGGTTGGGATGTAATTGAAGCTTTCTTTTGTATTTTGATACCTGTTGAATCAAAATTTTACCTGTAGGCCAGGGGTAGGATTTATCTGGGCATTCACAAAGTGAAGTATCCCCTAGATTATCAGACAGTAACATGACGATCATGATCTACTGTCCTTAAAATTATAAAAATCAGGCCCATAGTAGATTGTTACACCACAGTAAAACAAAACAACTGCTTCTAGAGGCTGCCAGGCTGGGTTTGTGTTCAAACTCTCCTCAGGCACAGTGAGCCACACATTGCTGCAGAGTGCAGGTGGAAGGAGCAGAAGGTACATTCCTGAAAGGACTGCCCTGAGAGCCAACACAGGATGATACATTCCTGTATGAAGATGGGCTTCCCAAGATGTTGAGTGTTCAGTGCTGTTGTAGGAACCAGATTGGAGGGCAGTAATCTGTCTGTTTCCTTTCTCCCAGTCCTCTGTTGTGTGCATAATAAATAGTTTTATCTTCTCCCTTCTTGAAATTTTTTCTGTAGCCACCAGCCAACACAACAGATAATAATGGGGTCAGTGTCATCTTTCTGTCACCTCCTGAAAATACGTTTCATTCCCATGACACAGACCACCAAACTACATAGGATATGTAATTGTATTCTTAGTTGCCTGAAGCAACTAAGGAACTAATTAATAATAATATCTTATTATGATATTGGATATTAATTTCCTTCTACTCAAATGCAAAGATGAAAGTTCCTGTCACAAATGGACTAATACTTCATTTTTAAAAATTTACTTTGGAAACTGTTTGCATTACATACAAGTCAAGCCAAAAATGAGATTGTTGGATTTTTCTTTGCCAAAGCAGATTTACCGTTCAACTCTTGTAATGAGAAGTTTTATTCAACTGTTTATGGAGCAGTTACTGACTATAAGGTAGCCATGACATATATATTACCTAGTCCAATATTTCTTATAGGTGCATGCTGAAAACTGCTCACATAAAAAAAGCATGAGGGTAATTTGGCTCTAGCTGTCTCTGAGCCAAGAGCAGGCCTGCCCACAGCTGCCTGGGTAGGCACAACTTCAGATTCTTGTATAAAATATTCCTCTTCCACTGTCATTCTTGAAAACATGCTGTTCCCCTATCAGTGTTCATGAATACCAAATAAAAGGTAATTTCCCTCAAAGGAAACTCTTCATTTTTATTTAAATGAATCCTTAATGAATCTACTTAAGAAGAAATTGTCCTGAGATATTTCTAGAACTATCTGTGAACATAAACCTGTAAAATTAAAATATAAAATGTTAAACTTTTTATGGAATAGGATAAACTTTTCTTCCTATTTCACAGGAATCAAAGTCCTGTGGCAAAGCACACTGCACACAGCTGCTGCTGGTGGGAGGTGATAGTTGCACCTGGACACACTGCCTACATCAGGACTAACAGGCAAAATACGGCAGAGAAAGCATGGAATCCTGAGGCCCTTGATCCACCATTTCAGCTTCTTTGGAGTATTTGCCATTCCTGACTTGCTGAAGGTGCTGGCCCATGTCTGAATAAGTGCAACTGTGCTGAGCAGCAAAAACTCCTACTTTGCTTCAGTGGGTGAGGTGTCCTATGCTGTTTTTCAAGCTTTAATTTGTAATAATAGTAGAACCCCTCATGAAATTTCATTCATTAAGAATCTTCATGCCCCCAAGAAGATATATTAACATTTGATGCAGAGGGAGGCAAAGAAATATCTGGCATGAGACATCATCTTTTGACTCAGAGGATGTCCCTCTATAAGATGAGCATGAGCCTTGGGCAGATTGCTGTGGTGTTTGCTGGAAAAAAAGAAGTTGAAGAGAAATATCTGCAGAGAAGATCCTGGCAGGCAAGGGGATGGCTGAAGTTAGACTGGTAGCTGGAGCATGTGCAGGTGCTCAAAGCCACAGACTGTGAGCAGCAGTAGTTTAAACAGAAGAAAAAGTTTCCTACTAGAGTAAAATATATTTTAGCCATCAGGATGATCAAAAAGTAGACTTTGCTAATTCCTTAGAATTATCAATAAATAACTATAAATTAAGAAACAAGATAATCTTCACTGAGCTACACTGTCCTGCACCACTACTGTTTCTTGTCCTCTCTGAGACCTGCAGCACTGTGAAAACACAAATGTTTCCTCAGCTGTGCTGGCACACATGGCACTGGCTTTCTGTGCTGTTTTCTACTTCAAATCTCTGCTAATTTTCTCACCTATCTCACCCTGTCATGTTTTCATTAAGAAAAAATCTTTCACGAGATTATTTTTGCTTTGCTTTCCTTCAGTCTTCATATTGGATTGCATTGTAATTTATTTACTGACCTTTTATCTAATCTTAATGGTTTTGTTATTGACTGCATGATACCATAAGAGACAAATACCGCTGTTTATAAGAGATGCCCCTCAGGATTTTTCAGCCTTTCTTTTATAACCTGCACTGAAATTCTGTATTTTTGAGATCATTCCTAGACCCTGGAAAATGGTGAAAAACTCATTTATTGATTCCAGAGGGACAGGTCTGATCACTAAAATTAATAAGATTCTAAGGTTAAAATTTTCACAGCTCTAGCTTACTTCAATACCAATCCTCCTTGTGCATCTGAGGATACAATCCAAACCACAAGTCAGTAAACAATTAATTGACCTGTTTTTCAAAAGGATATATAGAGTTAGTAGGCAATTTACTTAGGCAGCTTGAGGCAGAATTAAAGTCTCATATTTTTAATGCTTTCTATATTTATAGGTACTGAACTCTGAAGAAAAATGGTGATCATCATTGTACATTCCTGTCAAAAACACAAGTCAGAGAATTTCACTGCATCGACTCAGTTAAAGCACATGTCAGAGAAGCATAAAGAGTTAATAATCCTCACATTTAAAATACACTCTGTATTTACAATCTGGATTTCACTTAAGCCCCTCAGTATAGGCTCTATAAATTTCTCTTTTCAACTGTATAAACCTCTGCTCCCTTCTCTCAGCACAAGTACTTAGAGAGCATGACCAGATAGTGAAAGCCATAAATTCTATGAATTTTGCAATATTTTGTGAGATGCCTTGGTGTCCCTTTCATTCGCTTTTTCCTTTTTTTAACTATAAATAGAACCTTCTTTCTGCAACCAGTCTCCAAAGGTCACCTTACAGTGTTTTGCGATTTCCCATATTAAGCAGCAAAGCTTTTCAGCTGACATTCCAACTTCAAGTCATGCATGTGAGCATGATGTTAGCTTGCTTCAGACCTCAGTGAGAGGGCTGCAAACAAGACTGCAGTATAATTGCTGAGAAAAATAACATCCATTGTCAAAAGGGGCACTTAATCAAACAAAATTTAGCTGCATGAATACAAGTGTCTCCAAATATTTGGTTCATGCTAAAAATATAGCACATTTATTAAAAATATATATTTATAAACATTGGTATGAACAAACACAGATGTTAAGCAAATGAGAAAGGAAAAATAACCATGTAATGTATTTCTCCCAACATTTTATCAGGTTTAGGCAGAACTTGCTCAACAGAATTGTTTTTTTTTTTCATGATTGCACCATATGTTCATTCTAAATAAAAAGCTTGTCAGATTCAATGTAAGTAAAAGCAAAAACCAAGAGAAAAAAACATTTGACCTAACAGACACATGATCTGTGCTATGAAGCTATCTTTGAGTTCAATCTTTGCAGGTATACAGCATACATTTCTAATTATATATAGGTTACAGTTTCTTTCTTTTCCTTTCTTTTTTTTTTTTTTTCTTTTCCTTATTTTTTTGTTTTTGTTTTTAATTGTGTTAAAACAACATATCCCTGGTGGATTTCTTCAAAGCTACAACTTATATAACTGCAGTCATTCTCCCCCAAACTGAAAACCAAACCGAAAGGGAGAGGCAAGAGAACAGTTAAGCTTATTACTGTGTGAAAAAGTCTTCTTAAATTAATTGTGCTTCAGTCTTCGCTGCCTTCAGGCAGTGCTTTTATGATGTGTTAATATAATACAGAGTCAATTCTGATTAAAGAACTTGTCAATAGTCAGCAGTGTTTGTTGTCACTCTTAATGGCCATTTCATCTGGTCTAGTTGCATGCCTTCTAGTTTACAACGTTGTATAAATATACACAAAAATGATCACAATGAGGTTCAGAATTGTCCCAATAATTCCAAGCATTGCCAAGATGGTTTCTTCTTTGCTTTCCTTTTCTTGACTGCCTTTATCTTCTTCATTTCCACTTGTGATTACCATCTTGGTGGCCAGTTTCTTTATCCTCCCCTTCAGAATAACCTAGATTTAAGAACAAAAACATCAAAATGGATTATTAGTTAGAGTATAGAAGCTCACATTAATAGTGGAGCCAATGGCAGAATGTTTGCCCCATAACACATTTTATTAAGAATTCACTTGAAAAGGATTAGTATTTCTATTAGCTGTTCAGTAAATAATTAAAATGATAGTTCAGCTATTCTGTGCTTTACTAATAACCCTCTGCTTACGTGCCAGCACTCACTCCTAGCACACATAACTCAGCTGCTATGTCATTATAGAACTGGTCAGAAATGTACCATGAGGTGTGACTCCTCCAGCATCAGTGGGGACTTTGACTGCACAGGGACTGCAGGAGATCATCTTGACATGTGGTGGAGACCCCATATTTACACTTCAGTGCCAAGAAGCAAGTGAGGAAAATATAAAGTGAGGGGGAAAAAAGCTCGGAAGATCTTGCTTTTTTACTAGGAAAAAATCATTAAAGAGAAAGGAATTTTGTCTCCCGATGAGAAGGAAGACAGCAGTGACTTCTTAATAAATAATTCAAAATAAAAGCAAAACCAAAATAACATCCATCTTGGCTTTTATTTTCCTCGTTCTTAATGTATGATGAAAAGTTACTTGCAGTGCAGTGAGCTGAAATGTATCGATCTGCCTGCAGGGAGAATACAGCCATTTCCCAAGCAACAGCCCAGCCTAAAAAAAGAAGATTCCTCAAATGTGGGATGAGCTTTGACTCCTAGCACAGCTGAAGCCACAAACAAAGAAGATTCTTTGGTCTTCCCACCATCTGATTGTTCGAATTAGAAATGGATAAATTCTTATCTGTGTTTATCTAACACTGCAAATTTTAATCACATGGGCAAACCAGAGTGTCCCAGAAAACTGAAAAAGGCTGGCTGGTCTCCCAATGCCAACTGATCTGCCAAGATCTGGGTTCAGGCAAAGCCCTGCTGCTATCTTCCAAGCTACAAACCATATCCCATCGTGTTTCTGCACCAGAAAGCAGTGGTAGGATGTAGGAAACAAAAAAGATTCCCCAACAGCTCCTGCCTAAAAGAGGGATTTGATTGAGTCCTTCAGTGGATCCTCACACCTTCCTCCATTAACTCACAAAGCAAAACCAGTACCTCCCAGGCAGTGCCTAAATTCAGGGGGGTGAGGGCTCCCCAAAAACCGCCCACCACCACCTCTGTGGGCACCTGCCCTCCAGCAGGAATCATCAGAGGAGAGTCCTGACCTGCAGCACCTCTGAGCTGCTCCTGCACTGCACAGCCACAGAGCAGCAGCCAGAGCACTGAAAGGATGGAAAGAACTGGGAGAGGTAAGGAAATCCTGTGATGGAGAGACTGAGAGGAAGAACTGAGGATCCAGACAAAACAACCTGTATTTTTGTCACATCTGCAAGTTGTTCCTATATAGGACAGAGAGTAACTGCTGGCAGCTTCCTAGAAGTGTTTGATTCCCAGAAGGTACAAGTGATTAGTGGCATGTAAGGCAGAAATTGGGCTCTTCAGAGGCCTTTGTACTTAGACTTGCATTAGCATTTACATGTTTTGTCTTGTTGTAACCAGTGGATCAGAGGAAAAAAATAAGAAAGGAGTCAGAAACCTGAGAGTACCCACAGCAGACAGCAGTCAGCAGGACCAGAGGGCAGGACCAAGGAGAAGGGCATCAAACATCACAGCATGATCATCCAGAAGGTCTTTAGATAACCTGCCCCAGGAAAGCAAAACTCCACAGGCACCAGGTACCTCACAGAGATATGGCTCCAGCCCTCAGAAACTGTGTCCAGCCACAGCCATCTCCAACTCTTCCTGCAGCATCCACCTCTTCCAGCAGCAGAAGGGTTTTGTTGTTTCGCCCCAGCTGGTGTCCAGAGGAGGGTGCATGTCCTTCCTATCTTGCTGATTGCCACTGAACAGTCAGTGGTATCTTAATAAGCAACTTGTCTCTGAGAAATCACAGGAGAGATCCTACCAAAGCCATTTACACTGATGTCACAGCCACTCCATGTGGCATCGGACACAAACCCACATCCCAGGCTGTGACATGCAGCCATTACTTCACCCACAGAGCCATGAGTCATTTGGATATTCTGTTCTTTTCCCCTTTAGTAACTGGAAGGTTTTCCCTCTGGCCAACTGTTTGCATTTCACTGTTTATTTGAGAAATCAAGTAGGATCACAAATATAGTCTGATAAAATCCCAGGCCTAGAATGCAAGGATTTGAGGGGAGAGTGAAGTTTTTTCTGGCTGGTTCCCACAAGAGCTGAACGTTCTTAATTCAGCACGCTGGTTCCCACAGAAATATCCCAAGCACCTTGTGGGTCAAGCCTTTGTGGCTTGAAAAAAGCCAGGGAAGGTACAATTTGACTCTGTATTCCATGCTTTGGGCAGTTTTCCATTCACACTAAAAAACCCACAGAGAGTGGTGCACAGCTGAGGGGGCTTTGCTCTGCAGCCACTGGCACTCTTAACTTCGGTACAATGACCCTGCACCACATGTGCTGGGAAATCCCGACTCCAGGATTAATGTGAACAGAGGCAGCACGGTGGCTCACACAGCATCTGATCTCCTGTTATTAACATTCCCATTCTTTTCTTAATAAACTGTGCAGCACGAAGTCAATATAAAATTCTCTCCTGCAGAACGCTAGATCCTGAAATTAACATCCATCTAAAAAGTAGCTAAATAATTCACAAACGAAGGAGACATATCAAAGGCTGTTAGATATAAAGACAAAGCCTCTGGCTTAGCAAATCTGTGAGCTGTGAATTTTTGTAAGCTAAGAAATTATTCTGGGGAAGTATCACCACATCTTTGCATTATTATTAAAGTCTCTCCTAGGCACCCATTACTGGCTAATGAGAAAGGCAGAGGTCCTCAGGCTGCACAATCTCTTATCTGAGGCTGTACAATCACATTTTTCCTCTTTGCAAGTTATACTTATTAGCAAGGGGATAGTGGGTGGTTTCAGTTCAGGTGACATGAATCAGACTGCCAGGTTATTTTTGTCCCACCAAAAGGCCTTAACTGAGGGAGAAGTCCTCAGTGAGATGCAACAACATATGCACAGAGAAGCTGGTGGCTGGAACATGATGAACAACAAGGGGGCATCAGCAGCTGAGAGTTTACACATGGAGATGCACAGTGTGATTTGGAGCTGGAGGTCGTCTCTGTGTGCCTGTGTGCTGTATTTGGCTCATGCTATGGTGCAGCCTGGGGCCGCATAAACTGCATCTTTTTTGGATGAAATGACACTCATTCAGCCCATGGCAGTAGGGATCCAGACAAAAGCTGGTATGAAGTAAAACCCCCAGAAAACACACAGTGTGGGACTGGCAGCACAGGTTTCCCTGGAGGGATTGCTCCAGCAGCTCTGCACTGCTATTTTATAGATCGCCTAAGCTACAGGAGGCAGCACACAATGGCTTGGTATTGAGAGGAGTTTAACATTCAAACAGGACATGACTGGGACCAAACACAATTATATTAGTACTTTGCCAAATATAGCACTGTTGAAATCAAGGTAAGCGTTGACTTTGTACAGAATCAAAATTACTTCTCCATATGTAAGGACTGACCTTGGGAGAAGAATAGCACTCTCCTAATGGCAGACTCAAGCCTTTAACCTTCACAGGTCTCATGCTCGGAGTGGTATTTTTGCTGGCTGAGGTTTGTGGGTGTATTTTGCTACTGGGGAAATACTTGCTGTCAGTTTTAGTATAATTACCCCAATTAAGAAAATAGAAAAGTCATCTGGCTTTCTGGGTACCTTTTCCCAGTCTTTATTATGCTCTTCTAGAAATGGATTTCATTTATTTGACATTATTTAATATTTTTGTGATTCTTATGACACATTTTCCCTTTTATATTTTTCTGGTGGTGCTTCATACTTGACAGAAACATTCCTTTTCCTTACCCAGAACCATGGCTAGAACTGCTCAGATAGGAGGGCTAGAGAACACTAAAGTTACCGTTTCTTTTAATAACTATCCTTCTTATTTAATTACTACCTCATTAGGAAAGCACTTTCCTGCCACATCAAAATTAATGTCTTTCCTACTTCATTTTGTAAGATTCATCATTCACCCAACATCAGCCTTTTGTACAGATACGTATTCCAAAAAGCTATCCATTAAAAGATAAATATTCTGTGTATTCTGCACTGCACATGGGACACAAGGACAGTTCAGTGGTTACACTATTTATCTCCTTGCACTTCTCCTGACTTCATTC
This sequence comes from Lonchura striata, assembly GCF_050655825.1. NCBI lineage: Eukaryota > Metazoa > Chordata > Aves > Passeriformes > Estrildidae > Lonchura > Lonchura striata. The sequence goes on along the minus strand of NC_140707.1, from coordinate 59,759,904 downwards.
CTTATATCTACAGGAAATCCACTTATTCTCTCTCTGCCTCCGTTTTTCTTTTGTGGGATTCTTTGAAGAATGGGTTATTCAGCCTACAGCAGAAAATAGTCCATAACAAAAGTGGGGCCTTGCAAATATTTCCAAAACAGGAACACACTAACATGAAAAATTTTATATCCAGCTGTGCTATGAAATACACCCACTACCATCTCCCCAACTCTGGGGAACATGCTGCACATCACTGCCATTGCAAACAATCCAATGAACCAGGAAAAGCAATTCTAGCAAAAGATCTTTTTGCATCTCTTCACTCAGTATGACTGATCTAAAGGTGATGGCTTGATGGCAGGGCTTTGGAAAAGGCAGTAGTAAGTGCATGCTTGAGAATTTACTGCAGTATGTTTGTCACATCAAAGGTACAAAGCACATCCCTCACAAAGCACCTGCCCTGACATATCTGACAGGTTTTGAATATGCTGGCACCTTGACTTGATCTTGAAAAAGTTTTGTAATATTAAATCATTCCTCCTCTAAATCATTATTTATGAGCTCCCCAAAGAGGCTGCAAGTGGAGGGCTCAGCCAGCAGAATCTGAGCTCCTGGGAACTCAGAGAAGAGGAGGATCATCCAGGCTCTCCTGGAGGCCCTCACTGCTCCTCCTGATCAGCCCCGTGCTGTCATGTATTATCTGACACCCTGAAAAAGAAGAGTGGAAACTTCTGAAAACCTCCCAGGATCGGATGCTCAGCTGGTACAAAGCAGTCTTCCTCCCCCAGTTCAGCTCAGCCACCTCCATTTGCATCACTTGAGGATATGGCTCCTCATTTTCAATCTACCTTGAATATCAGTGAGCACAAATTTTGGTATTCTTAATCCATAATCACAGACAATCACCAACCAAATTGTTTTGATATTTAAACTTGTTTACAGTCCCCAGGCTATTAGTTGTGATGACACATTAAGAGATAAGAGAGCTTTAATTTTCTGAGGATAGTTCCACCCTCTGGGGATAAGAAACATGCAGCGGAAACTTGTTTTGATTAGCAAACTGAAGAGGGCACAGAAATCATACACAGCAGAGTGTGAGTGCAGAGGCTGCTGGAGCTGACACCTTCCTTCCTTTATCTCACAAACAAGTGCTGGAATTACCAAAAAGGGAGGAGAGGCTCCTCGAGGATTTAACCTCACTTGAACATCACAGCCAAAATCTGTTTTGTTCCTTTCCTCCTAGTAACTACTTAAAACCTCTTTTTCCTCCAAGGGCAAACTTGGGAAGTTGGGTGCTTGGCTTAAATCCTGGACAGCACCCAAGCAAGATGCTGAGCAGGGCATTAAGTGCTGCTGCTTGTGATGTACGGGAGGAAGGCACACTTGGCACACACATTTGTGCTTGTTTGGTGCTCTTTTTCTAGGGATTACATTGTCACATTTTCACTTATGTGATGACTTTTTATCTGCTCTTGATCCTTGTGCTGTTTTTACTGGACAATCCTCTCCTAAACTCCAGTAACACAGGGTGCTTTCAGCTTTCAGTCAAGATCCTACTCAGAGAAGCACTGGTAGGTGCAGGGAAGCACAACTGCATTTCTTCTTAGAGCTGGATTTCAGGGAACTGAAAGACACCATGTAAATGCAAGATGAGGCCAAGAGAAGCTCTGGGCTTATAAGAAGCTTGACTAAAAGCTTATCCAGACACAGCAGGGTGCACAGACACTGCACAGTATGCATGAATAACAGAGCAATCAAAACGGAATGAGCAGAAATTAATAAACAGTAGAAATCAGTATACCCAAGAGAGGCAGACCTGCCATAAGAGAAGGGAGAGGGGAAACAGGAAAGGTGCCTATGGGGAGGTTTTTCTTTAGAGAAAAAAAGATCAGAAGGAACAGGAATGTGAGCCAGGTTCAATAACACTCGCCAGCAGTGAGCAGAGACCAGTGCCTAAAGCAAAGGGATGTCTCAGAGGAGAGAGGGCACAAGCACTTATGTAGTCCTCAAGCAGGAAAATAAACCCACATCACACTGCTGCTATGCTGCAAGTTTTAGTCAGTGGGAAATACTTGCTATTTATAGCACTACAGCCAGGATATTTCCAAAGGTCTCAGCAATGTGAAACCCCCTCTAGAATAAAGGGAAGCACTCAGCAGCAAAGAGGTTACTCTGAGAGGGCAGAATTTTAATAAGTAATGTATTACAGGGCTCATCCTGCTCTTCACCTTGGGTCTGATCCAGTTTGTTCTGGCAGCAGTTTTTGTCCCCCAGGCAGCTTAGAGCTCAGGGGAGGAAAAGGACTTGCAGCCAGTTTTACAGTTCTACCTTCTCCTTGTTTACATCTCTGGGACTGCACACAGCTGTGATATACTCAGGATACCTAAGCTCTATTGTAAAGAAATCAAATAATTTCCATACAAATATCCTTATAATAGAAACAAAGCTATAATCCATAGCAGAATAATGATTCTCAAGCACCAGGCTGTTAGTACTGTGCAGGCAGTGCCATCCCCAGACCCACTGACAGCCTTTGGTTCCTCCACCTGCAGCAAGGCTTCCCACGTCAGGATTCATAAGGCTTCACGAGTCCCAGTTTCCTGAACTGGAAGAAACAAACCTGACCAAAGGGAGAGCAAATTACCCTTTAACCCACAATCCTTTCCCTTTCAGTGTAAGATGCACTATGAAGAATGAATTGTTACAGATCAAAATTAACAGTTTATATAAAACACAACTGGAGGAAGCATTTATAATTAAAAGTTCAAATTTAACTAGTCCAGAGGTTAGCAATTTTCTGGTTCAACATGAAGACTGGTAAAAATTCAGTGTGCTTCTGTTTGGTCTAGACTGGCCTATTTTGTGTTCACAACCCATTTTCCTGATACACAGCACTTTGCTTGGTTGCTCAGTGCTAATGCTCAGAAGCAGAAGCATTTGACTCTCAGTGGTACTGTAGCACACACTTGCCATTTTCCTCCTTTTAAATACTCATTATTTCTTCTCAGACCTTTAGATTTCCACAGCAATACTTGTGCAAGTATTGCTCAGTTTTATTAGAAAAAATCAGGTGGTCCAACTTCTGCTTCTGTTGGTTGCTCACATAGAGGAAAATTAAATCCTGGCTTGTTGGAAGTTAGTGATGATATTCTCTCATATTTGCTGAAGTCAGAGTTAATGGGCTGCCTTTCACTTTAGGAGGCAACAAGAAAGTCTTTAAGCTGAATAAATAGAAAAAATTGGTTGAATAAATGAAAAGCAAGGAACAACTTTATCCCAGGAGTAGTCAGTAGTTAAATTAGTGCATGGATGCAGCTATTTTTACTAGTATCTTGTTCTTTGACTTTGGTACCCAATATTGTTTCCTTTCTGTTTTGGTATTTTACAGTCTTCAGTAAACTTGTCACTACAGTGTCCTCTAGAAATGATGTCAAAAGATAATTACAGGCCTTCTGAAAAAGTATCCACTTATTATTCAAATTTATTTTTCACTCCTCATTAGGTAATTTGAGACAAAATGAGTAATTTACTTTTATTCTTCAGGCCACCTAGAATGTTGAAAGTCTTTTACCATATCCCTGTAGCTATCTTTTTTCAAGAATGACAAATCCCAGTCTGTCTGGTGGCACCCTAATACAGTGGCTATTCCATGCATTTGGTTGTTTTTCTTGCCTTTCTCTCTGGGTTTTCTGTTAATATGAAGGAGTTTTAAGCAACAGATGGCAAAATCTTTCTGGGCCTCAGGTATTAATGACCAGCCTGTGAATTGAAGCTGTACTGTACTTACTCCAAAGATTTTGTCATTTACACATATCAAGGTTAGCAGAAAGGACAATTTTCTTTCAAAGAAAAAGAAATAAAAGAAAAAGAAAAAGAAAAAGAAAAAGAAAAAGAAAAAGAAAAAGAAAAAGAAAAAGAAAAAGAAAAAGAAAAAGAAAAAGAAAAAGAAAAAGAAAAAGAAAAAGAAAAAGAAAGAAAAAGAAAAAGAAAAAGAAAAAGAAAAAGAAAAAGGAAAAGGAAAAGGAAAAGGAAAAGGAAAAGGAAAAGAAAAAGAAAAAGAAAAAGAAAAAGAAAAAGAAAAAGATAAAAAGAAAAAGAAGCACTTCTCCCTACCACACAGCAGAAATTATGATAAAGATTTGAAGTTTAAAGCCAGAACTCTCTCTTCCAGTCTTTTACTCATCTTTCCTGAGGTTAACAAAGCACAACAATAAAAATCTATCATAAGCACATATGGATGTTGAAAAATTCAGATATAAAAAAAAAAATAAACAAACCAAGAAATAAGTCTGTAGAACTCCTCAAATTTGCAAATTTTTTCTAGATAAATGTAGTATTATCTTAAAAGCTTTGTAAAAGAATGAGATGCTAAAGTATCACTATAATTTCAGACCTATTTTTATATTTCAAGGACATCTCCAGGCTTCTCTTTTAGGAGCAAAAATACATTGAAGCCCTGTACAAGGAAAAAATGCAATATCCAAGTCTCAGAGAAAGACAGGTCTCCATTATCTGCCAGAAGGCACATAACCTCTGTCATAAGCAATTTGAAGATCTGCCCTCACCACTGCATGTTGGAATGGAAACTGAGCTGCTTCAAAGGCATTTAAGAAATATTAAGAGAAGGGAAAGTGACATAAATTTATATTAATTTGTTGGTATATAATATCTCCAAGTTCAGCCAAGGCCAGAAGATAATTTGGCCTGTAATGGATCAAACTACGTTCAGCTCAGATGCAACCCCTCCTTACCAAACAAATGTGCACCAGAAGAGCACTCAGAAGCCTGAGGGATAGAGAAGTAGAGTTTCTCTAGGAAAGATCTTTTAGTGTGTAAGTAAAACAACAATCTATAAAGTCTAAAATCTCCACTTCTATTTCAATCTATATCTTTATTCCAAAATTAATTATTAATTATGGGTACTTTATGGGACACTAAATCTAACCAACTCACACTTTCTGATTTAGGAGAGTTGTGTTCAGGGTTTTTAAAAATAATTTTAAAATGATATCTGTTTGGTTTGAAATTATACTTACTGATCATTTGTCTCAGGAAAAAGAATTTTTTTTGGAAAAAAATCACCTAGTTTTGCTGTATATAGGAATGATGCTTGTAAACCATTTTTTATCCATATAAAAACCTGACAACTGTTTCTGTGAAATACTCAGATATCTTTACTTTGAAGCAAGGACTGTATTTTCAATTTCACTGTGTCTGAGATGGTTTGATATAAGTGCTGAAAAAGGTTTTGTGTGTCTGAAAACAGGTTTATTTTTAAGTGATAAGTTTTGTAGAAGAAATTATTTATCTTGTAATTTCTTTTCCTGTTTAATTACTCTCCTAGCTTGGTGCATCCTTGCAGTACTCTGACAGGTTGAAATGAGATTTATAGTTTTCCATAAGAAAATGTGAACAGCAGAAGGTTTTAATTTTGCTTTTAAAAATAAATTCTTTGGGTTTTTTTGTCATCAATTTACAAAGACCATCCAAAAATGGCACAATTAAAGGTGATACAGAAAGAATTCAGCCTCCATCTGTTCATGCATTATCAGGTAGGCTTTAGAAAGCACTGAATTCCAGCCAGAGCACCATGCGTTTACCATAGAAGAGGAGAAAAAGAAAGCATTTTCTTGTAGAATGTTTAAATTTCTTTTTTTTTTTTCTGTGTCAGAATTTAAAGGTGTCAGGAGAATCTGGGTAGAGGAGCAGCAGTCTTTTGTCTGTAAGTCTGAGGCGCTGCTCTGAGGAACAGGACAAGTTGCTCACACAGTGCTTTTCAAACCTGCTCCCCGGTGTGTATTTCTGGGAGCCTGCCGTGGGCCTGGGGCTTTGCAATATCTGGAAGTGGCAACTGCTGGCCAGGAGTGTAGGGGAAGCTAATAGGAGCTGCAGGATGTGCTGCCAGGTCCTCTGAAAAATTTACATTAGACACTCACAATATGGATACGTGTAATCTTGCTCTTTTTTTGCCTTAGGTTACCAGCTGCACCAGGGAGCAATGATACTCAGGATTGCTGTTAAGATGGTATAAATGGAAATTAGGCAGTGTTTGCACGTGGCAAGGACCCGCACGGTGGAACACCCTGGAATGCCCCAGCGGGAAATAATTTTGCCTTCACAGCAGAGTCTGAACTACGCCTTGAAAAGAAAATCAAGTATTGAACTCACAAACTGAGTCATTTATTATGGGCACCAAGTGAGACTCGGATCCTGCGCAAAAATAGCCTGTGACTGATGCACCTGTGCGAGGTGGGAAATTAATGGGGTAGAGACAATTGTGCTTACAGCGTTTCTTAGCTTCAAGTGCTGAGCTGCACAACCTTGATAATGTTCTTTTCACATACTGTTTTGTGTGTAATTATTACCTGTATCAGTCCAAATTTAAAAATAGAGTGCTTCCCTATTGAATATCTCTTTTCGGGTGCATTTGCAGCTGAATTTTAAAGGTTCCAATACCCTGCAACAAACACTGAAGGCTATTGGCACTGTCACAGCAACACCATCCAAACTCTGAAAATTTCAAAATCCCAGGGCTCTTTCAAAGCCCTGGGATGAGCACTCCAAAATGGAGGCAGCCGAAAATCCCTTGCCACTTGAAAATTTAGATGTAATAAGATAAAATAGCAGATAATTTGAGGAAGAAACTACTTTCTAAACCAAAGTTGTCAAAGTAGGGTAACACTCCAGGCAACCAACACCCACACCTTTTATCATCATCATTAGTCATTTATATTGCAGCAGCATGCAGCAACCCCTGCTGACGTCTGGGCTAGAAACCAGACACAGATAGTGAGAATGATACCTAGCCCAAGCAGCTTGCAAAATTACAACAGTATGAAGTAGAAGAAAGGGAGGGAGGAAGAACAGAAGGTTGAAGTGGGTTGCTGAAGGTCGATTTGCACAAACCTGGCACAGCCGGGAGAGTCAGGGCCTCGGTCCATGGGAGCAGCTGCCCCTCTGGCTCGTGCTCTGAATGAGCATGGCATGGAAGGCACATGGTAACTTGATTTGTGCAAGTCCCCTGCTCCTATGGAAACAAGCTGGTTGTGCCAGGAGTAACACATTTGGGAAAACACAAGGGCAAGCTGACACATCTCCCCTTCAGGTCTTGGGGTAGAGCTCTGTGGCAAAGCAGAGAACTAGGATTTGGGAGGGAGAACATCACAACTATCTCACAAAATGCTCTGGCAAGGCCATTGGGACAGGCAGTGAAGAAAAGAGCATGGGAAGGGCTGGTTTTCCTAACCCCTGTGCACTGGTGCATTGCTATAGCAAGTGTTTGCTGTTGGGAGTTGTGGGTGTCACAGGCTGAGGTTGGAAGGGACCTCTGCAGGTCAGCCGGTCCGACCCCCTGGTCAGGCAGGATCACCTACAGCCAGCTGCCCAGGACCACGTCCAGGGAGTTTTTCAGTATCTCAAAGATGGACACTCCACAACCTCTCTGTGTAGCCTGTTCCCCAGCATGGTCACCCTCATGGTTATGTGCTTCCTGAGGTGCAGAGGTTTTTCCATGGGGCATGGGGTAGCAAAAGATTTCACCTTGCCTATGGAGCAGAGCCTCTTGGATTCAGTTCTTTTTTTTTAATCCCTTATTCTCTTTCAAAAGATACAACTTATGTGGCCACAGATCTGGAGAGATTATTTGCATATGTCTCCCACTGTACAGTATGCCTAACAACCCAAATCTCTGTCTGCAGTGGGCACTGTGCTATGTAAGGAATATCCTTTGATAGTTGATGTAATGCAACGTACACATCACGTTGCCTCAAGGTCATGGCAAATTGTATCTGTTTATATGATGCATCTAGACATATTCTAATGCAGTGCTAGTAATTTAAAACAGTGACCATATAAAACATTAATAAGTCCAGGAAAATAACCACAAATTTCACTGACTTTTTGTTTTAAAGGATTCACTGGCATATTGGTGATTCTTCACAAGGATTTCAATAAAAGAATGTATATTTTGCCACATTTTTCTTCAATGGACACCAAGTCATACTCCATTCACAAAACCTTGAGTAAAATTACTGCTAAAAACAAATCTAATCTGGATTTATGACCCCAGAACAGAGAGCCAAGTTTAATCCTGGTTTTTTTTTTTTAACATATAATGGATTCATTAAAAATATTGCTTGCAATAAAGAGGCTGCTAACAATAAATAAAATATTCATAGTATCTGAATTATGCAAAACTGGTCATTGGAAATGATTGTGTGTAGGTCCCAGAAGCCTTATAAGACATAGGGAGTGCACTGAGTCCCACTGAACCAGTGTGATAAGTAAATAAATACCAAGTTACCTGGAAACAGGAGATTGGATAATGTTTCTTTAAACTTTGTTTTCAAAATAAAGTGTTCATGTGTTATGAATTGTTGCCCAAGACGTTCTGCATGTTCACACACACCTGGGCTTTATTCAAGCTCCTGTCATACCATGCATATAGGTCTGATGCTTTCCCTATTAAGATACTTTGCTCACATTTCTAAGGTATCCATTTGGCTTTACCTGTGTTTTTAAAGCCAGGGGATACTCTAGGGAGATTTTGATCAATTTCTTTCCCTTTCATGCTCTAAGGTGGCATCAAGGAGTGTTGGGATGAGTTTATTTGGAGAACTGACCATACTAGTGGAAAAAAATGCTTATGGTCACAGATAATCTAAAACCATGGAAAACAGTAGCCCTGTTCTTCAGGTCCTGGTGAGCAAAAGGACTTTCCTCAGGAAACAAAGCTGGGAAGTGAACACTAATCATAGCAAAGATATTCAGTTGTTTTCAGTTCATGATATCTGAAGAAATTCTAACAAATAGGAAAAAATCTTAGATTTAAAAAAATCCAACCACTTAGGCCAAAATTCTCCAACAGCTGTTTGAAGGCTAAACTGAATATTAATTCAGATTAATCTGACAATGCTGATCAAAACCATTCATACTCTAAAAGAATGTTTCAATTTTTTTCACTATGTAGGAAAGAAACAGAAGGCTGCTTGATGGACAAAAGTCAGTGCTGCTCCAAATCCAGACTAAGAAGTAGTACCTTCTAATGAATCCTCACAGGCACTGGTAAACATAATTAACTATTCCAGGATGCCATAGCATTTCCAGATATTATGATTTTAAGACCTATCTATAATGTAGATTAAACAGGCAGTCATAGTGATAAACGTTAGATGTGCAAGAAAAAAGATTACATGACTGAAAAATTGAATATGCAAAGTGCTTTAAAAATACAGTATCACTCTACCACACATTCAGAAAACCTGAGCCAGAGGAAGATTAAACATTTTATTTAAATTCATGAAGCTGCCCACTGCTCCAGAGAACCAAACCCTTTTTCTCAGTTTCCAGATCAGCACCCTGTTCTTTGGACCACATTTTGTCTCTGCACCCTCTGGTTTAAACTGATGCAGCTCATCTTCAATTTATGCTGGTTGAAGAGTTGCAGCATAAGCTTTTTAAGAAGTCACTTTGCAGCACCAACAATTTAATTCAGCTTAACAGAAACATAGAAATAGAAACAGTAAAATGTCTTTTGACCTTTGCTGTTGGCTACAATCAAACCCATGCAACAAAGAGAGCAGAGAGGAAATGTTGGACATACGCTCAAGATGAAAAAAAAATGTTTGAGCATGCAACACAGTAGACTGGAGAAAACATTCAAGAACATTGTGCTGAGAATATTATTTCTATAAGGCTGAAAGGGTCAGTGCCATCTTAGATTATGTACTGTACAAGTGCCAACCACAGAAAAAGACCCATCCACAGGCCCTACACTCTTGGGCAGAAGGTCACTAAACACTAGCAATTGATCTGTGGCTCTAGACACTCCAAGGAGGGGCACAAAAAGCCACCAAATAAAATGTGCAGGTTTCTTTTTGTTAATATACCAACTACTTTGCTAAAGATGATTAATAAAGCCTTAATAATGACACTGTCCTGTCAATCCAGTGTTAATCAATGCCAATGATTAATGAAAATAAATTAACACAGCTCATAAAGGCATCCTTAAACCCTTGTACTCCTCACAGGGATTTTGTGTCACCCTCTAAACCACTCTCATTACGCTGACACCAAAAGCCAAGTTGTGCATGCCACGGGTCCAAGGGGAGACAGCTTTTGTCACCCAGTGACTTTTTCTATTGAGTTTGGCATGGGCATTGCCTCAGGCAGACCACAGACCTGGCTCTGAATCTCCGTTAGCCTTTCAAGCTGCTGTCTGAGGTTTGAACCATACTTCCCATTTCCTTGGAACTCCAGATGTCAAGCACACTCCCATAACTCACACAGAAACTCGGCACAGGGACTGGTGACTGTAGTGCAGCCAGCTCTGGAGGGAAGCACAGGCATTTACAAACCACACAGCCATGCCAAATGGTCCAGAGGAGAGGAAGGGATGGAGATTTTTTTTTCCTGAACAGAAAGGGTATGACAAATTTATACTGGGAAATATTTTATTCCATGAATCAAGAGACGCAACCTTCTTTGCCAAAAACTGGGAAGCCTAAAAACTCATAACTCTACATTAATGCAGCAATTATATTAGCTTTCCTGTACTTTAAAAACCTGAGACAAAAGTTTAATGTTTCTGGCTTTGCTTTTTAAATAGAATGTGAGAGTTACACTAGACAAACTCCAATTTAAAATCTCAGCAGGGCTGACAATGGTATTGAAGAAGAGAGCTTTCCACAGTACTAGCTTGTGTACTGATTTTAATGATGGACATTTTCTTTCCATAGATCCAATATTCATACTCTTGTTATTTTAAAACCTGCCTGGGGACACATAAATCAGCCTGTATCATAATTACACTTACCTACATTTCATGCCTGTAATCAGACTAGGACCTATGGCAGAAGCCATAGGAATATTGGGCAATCTGTTCTGCATGGATAAGAAAGACTCTAGGTATTTTTCTAAAAGAATAATCTATTTTATGGATAATAAATTAACTTTGTCAATTTTTTTGGAAGCTAAGAGCTTGTCAGGAGAATTTTTTGCTTATTTCTGAAAGTAAATATTCAAAGGACTCCTGAGTCTTTTTTTCTTGAGCTCCCATGTCTCTTTCTTCCAGTTTAAATCTTCCAGTTTGAAAAGAACCAAATTCTGATTCCTTTCTCCAGTCCTTGCTTCTCTGGAGTTTGCAGCACTGTTTGGCAGGGGTGGAAAGGAAGACAGATGCAGGCTGCTCGAGTCCTTCCAAGAGAAAGCTTAGGGTCATACAGCTCATAGCTCCACTGAAACCCCCAGAAATAATCCAAGAATCAGGATTTTTATGGAAACCCACTGGCAGTGTTTTACTTTTAGTACTGCTGCTTCTTGAACTACAAATGTCAGAGGCATATCTGTAGTCATGTGCTGCTGCAGGCTGGCTTTGGGAAACCCTTCATAAAAATCTGTCAGTGAGGCTGGGTAAGTTCCCTCCTCTTCTGAAGTCATCCATTCTGGTCACAGCTACACTCTGCATTGTCCCTGGGGCTAAGGTAAACATTACTGTGGAGAAAATGTGCATGACTTACAAATCCACAGCACTTCACCACATGCAGATATTTGCTAATATTTAAGAACAGAATAGCATTCTCATAGGTACCTGCATGCACACCATGCTTAACCATGTGCCACCTTCTATACATGCACAACCAGTTAAGAACAAACTCTCCTACACTGCACTTGCAATTACAGTATTGGTGGATGCTGTTGCCTATCACAGGAAAGATGTTTGAGTGGCCAGAGCACCAGGTGGGGACTGAGGAGTCAGGGCCTCTGGGGTTCTAAGGGCACCTTCATGAACGCAGGGACACCCTGTGCAGTTGGGAAGCTGATCAGCATGAGCAATTCTGGCTCTGAGAAACTGTTTCCCCTCCCTCCATAACAGTCATGTGCTGCCAGGAAATGCTGTGCAGAGCTACTAAACATTTTATTAAAGAACATGATTGCTATCTTGTCAAAGCAATGTATGGGCTGCCTCTTCCTCACTGTTGCCAGGTGGTAATTGCCAAGCAGGAAAACAGGGATTTGCAAAAATGATTGTGCTATAGATGGCACATTGCCCTTTCTTGAAAGCCATAATCCCTCTGTTAGCACAAATCTCTGCTGCCTTCCTTCTGTTTTCTCATTCCTGACTTCTTGTAAATGCTAATTTTGATTTGTTTCTTGCGTCATTTTGCTGTCGAAACTGTAAACACTAGAATATCACAAGGCATCACATCAAAATAAGATTTACAGATGATTGGTCTTCATTGTTTTTTAATATTTTTCATTTTTTTTAACAGCACCATATACAAGATACTTAAAACTTTGCAAACAAGGCTTATAAATTCATCCTGTTCCAACTTTTCCAGCTTGCAGTCATTTATAATTGACATCAGCTATTTCTCTGCTACAGTGACAGGACTGCTGCACACATAACTGTGCCTGAGGTAGCAGCCACCTAGCCAGGTGGGAGCAGAAGTCCCCTAGAAAATAGAAGATCTGTACCCCCATGAGGAACAGGTACCTGAGACCACAGCCACAGTCCTGCTACCCCCTTGAGAAGCACTCTGAAGCCCATGCCCTGCCACCTCTCACCTGCATGTTGCTTAATCCAGCTAAATCAATGCCAGCTGGGGTGCATTTATACACATTGCTTAGTGCAAGTGTAAACAAAGACCTAAAATGGAGTTGTGCTGTCATTTTACAAGGAGAAAGAAGAAATCAGTTCCTTTCATTATCAATTATTCTCATGGAGTTTTGTGGCTGACAAACAGGCTGCTTGAGAGAAACAAAACAAGAGGTGTTCTAAACCTTGGAGATCCCCATCTGTGGAGCAGCAATTCACATACCAGTAGAGATGTGTGTGCAAAGGCATTGTGCAGAGACACAGAGATATGCCCTGAACATTTGCTGAAGCCCCAAGTATATGGCAGATAAATATCTGAAAGAGGAAAGGAATGGAAAGTAAGTTCTAGGTAAAGAAACATAGTGCAAAGCCAAGGTAGATTTGTATTTTCTACCACAGCAACTTGTACCAGTGGTGAAAATGAAACAAGCCAGTGATTTGATCCAGCTGTGGAAGAAATCAGTGGCACAATTCCCACTGACCATTAGGTACTGGACTAGGCTTTGAAATCAAAAGTTGCCCAGATGAGCAATAGCAGGAAAAAAAAAAAAAAAAAAAAAATATATATATTTTGGAATAACCTGGTCACCCAAATTGCTAGAGTATGTATAGACTCTACAGCCTGTTAGTCCCTGAAAAGGAGCCACCTAGCAAGTTATCAGTTCCAGTAACCTCAAAGAAGACCATGCAACCATGAAGATTCATAGAAAGTCCCATTCCTTTGTCAATCCTAATCTTGTTTAGTGACAGCTTATAAGGAGAACAGCCCCTGCATCGAGCTGCAGCACAGCTTTCTACCTTAGTAGTAAAGGAAAAGTACAGTTACACCCAGAGAGATATCTCTAAAGATCAGTGGCAAGTGATTCTCTCTGCAAAAGGCTTTAAAGATAATGAAAGTATTAATCATTAATACCAAAAATCAACATAAAGATCCACATGTAATTCTAATAACTGGGACCAAGTATGTAGTCAAGCAGACAGTGAAATTAGTTACTATCTTTTTGGCATTCTGTGTGCTTGCAGCATTAGTTATGGGAGTTGCATTCACTCAGAATTTAATTTTCTAGAAGAGGCTGCTTCGCTTATCATTTCTTCAATATCTACTCCTGTCAGACCCTGATTTCAATAACTGATATTAGCTGCAATCTATGTGATAAGCACAGAACAAAAAGGTTCCAAATCTCAAGCACACCCTCTTCTTGGTAGGATTCACATTCTCAGATGAGCTTTTGCTGAGCCTTGCAGCTGTTCTGCACCTGCAGGTGCAGCAGGGCCTAATCCTGCCCTGGGGCTCAAAAAGCAGCTCCTGCTGCTGCCTCCTGCCCACAGCCAGGGCCAGCACCGAGCTCTGCTTGGTCACTGCTTCCCATTGTCCTTCACGACCTGAACTGCACATGTACTGTAATAGATCCAAGAGGTTTTCTTTGAGCCCATGGTCCTGTGCAAGCATAAATCAATGTCTGTATTGAATTCTAGGTTATGTGAAAAGCACCAGCTTTGCATATTTGTGCTGTATCATCCAATCAGTAAGCTAGAAGCAGTAAGTCCAAATCCTGAGAGGGTGAGGCCAGTCAAGGCACATCAGCGAACACGGTGTGAAAGAGCAGGCATTGTTTGGCATGTATCTTAAGCTGTCAGGAAGAGCAGCCAGTGAGCAATGCAGCACTTGACCTGTCAGCATGATACAGATCATTTACATAGCTTTTTACAAACATTAACAGATTAATCCTCACCTTGGGACACACAAGCAAGGTTCAGTAGTCCTGACAAACAGATCTGGAAGCTGTCTCCCACAGTGATGGTAACCTGATTTCCAGGAGGATCAGCATCTTTACATCTTGTAAAAGCAAAGAGGATGGGACTTCATACCTCTAGACCAGGAGAAAAAGAAGTGTGAAGCAGATAGCAGCTTTGGCCCAACCTCTTGTGTTTGGGGGAACTGGGGCTGTGGGGACTTTCTGAAGTGCTCTATCCTGGCTCCTGTTCAATTCACACCAGCTGTGACAATGACAAGTAGGATGGCAGCTCTCACCCCGCACTGAGGACAGGGGTGTGTTCATGTGCAAAGTACTGTGTTTCACGCCCAAAGCAAAGCAAGCAGCTGAAGTGGAAAAGTCCTACCTGGTTGCTATTTCCCTACTCAAATAGCTACCCAATGGTATTATTATAATGGCATCTCAATGGGATTATTTTATAAAAGAGTAGAAATCATCATATGAGTGAAAACTGAATTCTGAGCACAGAACTTGGGCTTTGCATTGAGGAGCAGAGAAGATCTATGATGGATATATCCCAGAAGATCACACTGACAGAGCACACAGACCTAGAGACAAAGTGGCACATGGCCATGGCCCATGAGATCATTCTGGCTGGTTTTTTTGATTACATGAGAGACATGATTTGTGCACACATCATTTATGCAGCTGAGGAATCTGGTCTTAGCAGTATGACTGAGGGCTGAGGAGCTGTCTCTAAGCCACAGGGAACTGGGAGATCAGGTCCCTGGTGAGGCAGAGAAGGGTGTGATCCCACAGGTGGTGTGACCCTTCGCAGGAGGGACTTGTGCATGTATGCACTGAAGGAATGAGAATCCTGGTTTATACCCACATGCAATGCATGGATGTACCCAGATACACTCTCATGGGGTATGTCCACATGGACTGGGATAAACACAAAAAAGAACAGGGGAAGTGAATCTGTACAAGCATCTGATAGAGACATGGGCAAGGAGGAGAGGATGTCAGATTCTTTAGATATACAGTAATTCATGTCCTGTAACTTGGCAAAAAATTTTAACTTATTTAACTGAAGGTCTCTGTTTTATGAAGGAAATTGCTTATTGATCCCAACTGTTTGCATCATATTCACACTCTGCTATTCACATACTTAGCCTGGAAGAAGCTGGAAGAACTCAGAAGGGCTGTTTCTCTCTTCACATGCAACTTGACTTCTGCAGGGAGATGCTGCACCTCTATGTGAGGTGCTGTAGGTTGGAAGAGTTTGTGAGGCAAGGAACATTAATGCTCCTGACACTAAATCCCTGTGATTTGGTGTGCCTTTTTCATGTACTTATAATACCTGCTGAAAGCCAGATGAAATCTATCTCTAGGATTTGGAGATAGATTCAGCAAAACCATTGTAGGATTGTCTCTGTACCATTACACATGGTCTGCTTATGGTTTTCTGTTTGGTGTTTTGTTTTGGATTTTTTTTTTTTCTTAGTAATGCTTTTTATCTATCCTTTTGAAACATTGTAGAAGTGATTTATGGTCTTCTGGTCTTCTACTAGTTTACTAAAACTCAGTGAAGAATGGAGCAGATGCTTGTGACCCTTTAGTATTAAACATCCATTGCATGGTTTTTCAGGCTGGGGCCAACAAATAAACTGAAAGATCCCTTAAAAATCCTTTTGAAAAGCACATGAAGAGATGCAGAATTTGTAGCATAACAATTAGGAACAAAAGAAATAAACCAGCCCTTCCTCAGTCTCCTCTAAAGTGCTCATGATATTAAAACCATGCAATGAGGCACATCACCTTACCGAGTCAGGGTGGTCCCAGTGAAATACCACATTAAAACATGCTGACATTAAGTAATGTCAGAGATTCCATTACCTTTGTGCTGAGCCAACAACACTTCAGAATGGCTCCAGAGGAGCAGGTACGTTTCCAAAGCACTGTTTTTAGAACTCATCCAGCTGTGCCAGGTTTCAGGGCATTTTGGTGCAACCTTCCATTTGCTATGGAATGAGGTCACAGGACCCCAGACCAAATGTGTATGACATTACTGAAAATCTTCCTTATAGAAAGGTTTGATTTCCAGCTTTCATTAATACATATAGAGGACAAGTACTGTGTTCAGCAGCACAGAAACAATATTATCCTGAGGCCCACTGTGGTCATCCATTAAGAGCCACTTTCTAGAATTCTTTAAAAGCCTTCCTGAAAACCTAGCTTCCTCTGCTAAGTATTTTGTAGTGCTTCTGTATTCAGGGAAAAGTTACATTTATTGTGAACACCTGAACAGAAAATCTTTTACCCAGTGTTTTGTTTAGAAGCAAGGTAAAAAAAGGAATTCCAACACACAGCTCTTAGTCTTGTCATCAGATTTCCCATTCAAAATGTTACATGGTTTTGTTTTCAAATATTAGGCTTGTCTTTCTTACAGGAAATTTTCTGATATTCTTAACATAGTTCAGTAAAATCTCACTTTGCAGACAGTATTGCTAAGTTTTTAGATGTGTCAAAGTAAATTTTGACTCATCAAATGTATCACTGTTTCACATGGATGAGAAAGTGTTGCTTTGCAGTATCTAAAGACATGAATAAAATGATAAATCAAAAATTTTCATGATTAAGAAGTTAAGAATATGGACTGCATTAATATCCTCTGAGGCTCTTACAATGAATGAAATTTATTCTTCAGTTTTCATTATTTATCTTGATGGACTTCAGATGTTCTCCAATATTTTTCAGCAAAATAAAAACCATTTTTCCTGTCAAAGTTCAATAATTACGCAGCTATAATAATTAGATGTACTTTCCTGACTCCTAAGGTTGTGGGAAATATACAAATATCATAAATCCCACGGTCAGATCCTCAAAGGTATTTGGATACCTTACTCCCTCTGGCTTAAAAAATAACTAGAAGCCACGTGATATGTTAAGTTCTTAAGCACCAGCATGTGCTTGAACTTAAATACCTCTAAGTACTCTAATATCCAAGGTTCCATGGCAAAATTTGCCAGCTTAAGTAGGAAAGACTTTCAGAATTTCTTTTATGATAGTTACAGGTAACATTAGGTCTAGTTTAGTATGGAAGGCTGAGGCAGGCTGAAGATGACCCTCTGCACCATCACTGTGGATGAAATTAGAGTGCAGGTGATCCTCCTGGCTGCTGAGCTCTGTGCACTGGAGAACATTATTTTGAAGCAAGTTATGTAATTCCTTACTACAGTGGAGTATGTATTGACAAAAGCATTCCTTTCTAGCATTTTCCTATTATAAGCCTGTAAAAAGTTTATGTCAGAAAAAATAAAAGATTATACTTGGTGCAGTAAGGTCCATTTTAAGTTCTCTTCTTAACATTTCTCAGGAATAAAACTAAAGTGAGATGAGATTTCCAGTAAAGTACTGTTTTTAATCAGACTTTCATATTCTTCTACATAAATATGTCACTGGGTAATTGGGCAAGTCCTGTACTTGTCAGCATCCAGAGGCATTTAACACCTGGAGCTGCACAAATAGACTGATGTGAGGCAGATTTCTGGGATATTCTTCTGCAGAACTCGTTCCAAAACTCTGGCATATTTTCAAAAAGCTATTTTTCCTTCTTGACATGTAGAAATTTTTTCTGAGTTTGTATTAAAATGACAAGTCAGATTTCTTTTCACCCCAACTTGAGATGTAATTTTAGCAACTAAGTACTTTCCATGCAAACCATATTTTCATTTCTCATAAAGAGGATACAAAACTGAAAGATTACCTTGGACAGAGGAGGCATACCAGGGTTAATAATAATAATCACTGTTAGCTATCATATTCTCTCTTTAAGCTCTTTTTCCCACAACTACTGGATTCATAATGATGTGTGTGGATTCTAGACAGCAAATCATCAGTCTTTTTAACTGGATTTTCTCTGTGTTGAAATTTGATTAATTTACCAAAAGCCTTAAAAGCCAGTGCATAGCCCCACAGATGTCCCTAAACCCTGACAGCATAAACAGGTACATATGTACATCCCCCAGAACCTGTACGACAAGTTTAGGATATTTATATTTAGTAACTTTCTGTTTAATATAGGATCTACTTCCCCTGTGTAGCAAAGCAATTGCCTAATTAACAGTTACATCCAAACAGAATGGCTCAGGAGAGGAAAAAAGAATTTTTAGGACGACTGTGTCAGACTGGAAAGGAAGTATGCATCAGTAATTCCCTTTCACATTTGATACTTCAGCTAGTATTAACTTAAAAGTCCAAATATAAGCCATTAAGCAAAGAAATGAACAAAATGAAGACCAACCTTGCAGGGACAGTGATGAGCTGAGAATAAGGACATTTGGGTTCAATTCCGAACTCTTCCCTTGCCAGTATAGCTTTGGGCAGTTTCTTTGTTGCTCCCTTCCTTATCTATTTAATAAGGACATTTATACTAGATTAATTCTACTCTTTCCTGCATGCCTTTTGAAAGCCTCTTGAAGGCTTTTGTAGTAAAAAGCACTACTTCTGGTATCTGCAAAACTCAGGAAAATAGAGGCCTGCTTTTGTTGAAGACACAAGAAGAATTAAAGGAGGGAATCACCATCAGAGATTATGTTCTACCATAGGCCTGGTGAGAACTGCTGCTCAGTGTCAATAATATGGGGCTAGGCACTATGTAGTGCTAAAGATGACCCTTCAGAAAGCTTCTAGTAAAAGGAATAACTTGTGAGAGAGAGTAATTGGGACAGCTATAAGAGATCTAGTGAAAAAAATTCACAACAAAACACTTTCCTGTTAAAACAACAAAAAAAGCTATTGCAAAATTTCACTGCGAAAAACAGATAATCAGATTCAGTACAATTTCTTGTAACAAATGGGAGTCTGATTAGAAATGTCAGAATGAAATCTTGTGTCATTTTGACATCAGCATTTTCAAACATATTGATTTTTGGAACTTCTCATTTTGTAAAAATTTCAATTTTTTTTCTTGGTTTATGTAAAACACAGATGCTGATCTATAGAAATTACTTGACCAAGAAACATTCTTTCTGTAGACATTTACACTTAAATGACCAAACTTCAAGTTTCATTTTGGATTTGTTTTGGGTTTTTTTTGCAGGCCTTTCGAAAATCAGGTTTCTGCTGGATCTGGAATAAAGGCTTTCAGGAATAGAGGGACTGCTTATGTGCCACATTTTTCTTGACTGAAAATAATTGCTGCAGGTGTGGAAAATATTTCCACTGCTCAGTATAACTTCCCTGACAATGCAGATGGTTCAAGCTTTAACTCATACTGCTTATCTAAGGAAATAGTCCAGTAGACTGAAACAAAATACAGGTGTTCTCAGCATCAAACCTTTAAGCATCTTAAAAGAAAAGGAAATTACTAATTTTACTTGCTTTAGAATTGACAGAGAAAGCCAAATGCAGCAGCTGTGCAAGTTTTAAAATTATTTAAAATGTCACTAAAATGTCTTAAGTCACAGCAAATCATGAGGAGTAATGTATGTTAAAGAATATCATGTAAACCCTCCCCTCTCAAAATACACACTCTTTAGAAAAGAATCCACTATTCTCATGATGTATATTACAGGTATAAAATAAATAAATAAACCTATTACTGCATTCGTGTATTGGATGCATATTAAGTTGCTATGCTTGTTTTTTAATATTTATTTTTCTACCATAATCTTGTGGAAAAAAAATCCTATGCAAAAAGGAACTGTTCTTTATAAATGACAATTAATTAAATATTGCTTGTTATGTAATACATATCCTAATAATATAGACATTTATAAGCATGCAAAATTACACAGAGAAATAAAACCAAGATGATTTTATCCTTCCTACCTATATTCTGTAGCAAGTTTACTATAATTATGATTTCATATTTGGTTTCTATACTGTAAAGATAAATGTTCCTGGATCAACTAAAGAGCTAAACATCATGTATTAACAACAAAAAAAGAACATATTTAATGTAGTAAAAAGCTGGGTAAGTATCCTTGAACCTTATAATGGAGAGTATTTTGTAATATCAGTGATGTTTCAAATGAACCTAGGATGGGTACCTAGAAAAACTGACAATACCCAGTAGCAATGTTAATATTGTCAGAAAAATAATAAGGCAATGAATGTTTCCAATAAGAATACACCTTGTTTCATTTTGGAGGCCACTAATAAAGGTAAATTTTTGCATACTCTGATAATTTTTATCTAACAATCTATCTGTACAGTTGCATGATCTTTAAGAATGTAATTAACCTATTTTTCTTGCTCTAATTACAAGGCAAAAGATTTGCATAGGTAAAAAGAAAAATTAATTTGTTTAGAAGGGAAATCCAAATTTTGCCTGAAGCCTTATAACTCTGTTGCCATGACAATCAAAGAGCCTGGTCTTACAAAACCTTTTAGAATTTATCCACATGAGTAGTTCTTACTCTCTGTGCCATTGTTGACCTCTCCCATTGTGAGTGACCACCGTAAGAGATGGAGCCCAAAGTCATGGGCTAAATGAACTCAATATAGATTTTGTGGACATTTCTGGATGTTTTACAAGGGGGTTCCACAGACTTAGGGAGTGATACCTGCATATTATATATAAAGATAGGAAGGAGGGCTGGTTAATGAGGATGTATTGGATTGTGTGGTACCTGAACATGATGTAAATGGTGTAGAAAAAGGAATAGAGAATATGCTGGGTTTAGCTGGAGGGGAGTTAGTTTTCTTTCTAGTAATTGGTATGAGGCTATGTTTTAGCTATGTTTTAGAGATGTTTTAGCTCTTGTTGAGCAGAGCTTCCACAGTGAAAAGGCCTTTGCTGCCTCTCATCCCACCCCACCAGAGATTGGGCTGGGGCTGCACAAGGAATTGGAAGGGAACACAGCTGACCCCAGCTGACCCAAGAGACACTCTGTACTATATGGTGTCATATAAAACACATAAAACAGCATATTAAACAGGGGAAAGACAAAGGAAAAGGGGAGAAGGAATGTTCAAAATTATGCCATTTGTCTTCCCAAGTAACCATTACCCACAATGGAGCCTGGCTCTCCCAGAGGTGACTGAACACCTGCCTGCCCATGGGAAGTGGTGAATGAATTCTTTGTTTTGCTTTGCTTGAGTGTGTTTTGCTTTACCTACTAAAGAGTCTTTGTCTCACCCATGAGTTTTCTCACTTTTCCTTTTCTAGTTCTCTCTCCTATCCCACCAGGGGGGAGTGAGCAAGAAGCCCTGGAGTGTTTAGCTTCCAGCTGGGGTTAAACAATAATATTCATGCAAGTTGTTCCACTTATTGAATTGCTGATGTGAGGAGAGGTTGCAATGGGCAACTTGAATTTAGGATGCAGTCCTTGTTCACACAGAGAGTTGAGGGGATGAATTCTGCAAGTAAGAGATTCTTTCTGACAGTGAAGATGACATTTATGGGTTGTGTTATTCTTCCTTAGTTTTGCTTTATTTGTTCCTACACTAGTCACACATTTTAGATAGTGAAATACACAAAAATTCTGCTTCAATGCACAAGTGTATGTGTTTTGAACCTTTACTTCTAAAATCAAGTCTGATTCCTTTGAAGCCTTTTGAAATATTGTCACACTACAGTGTGTTTTTTCATCTGTGCTTCCTCCCGCTGCAGTGATTTGAAGAAGTTGCATTACCATTCTCTCTTTAAAAACTTCCTTATGGAGTCCTCCATCATACAAGTAGGAGATTTATTGGGAGCTACCACAAAATTACATCTTTTGAATGGTATTTAAGTTCTGATTCTTGTTCTTCAGTCCTGCTGTGGCCTGGCTTTTGTGATTTGGCTTTATTTATCCTTCCTGTCCTGAAAACCTGCTTCCAGGAACCTGTCATCTCCATACCCAGCTGCACAGTCCATGATAGCTTCCACACAAACCCGCTCCTGATCCGTTTCCAGCTCCATCAAAAGTGGCCATATTTCCAAGGGGTTGCCCTCAGAGTGGAGGCAGACCCTTACCACAGTTTACTCAAGAACCACTCAACTTTCCAAACTCAGTGATCAACCAGGATGCGTAAGAAAATACAAATGTTTCACATCGCCATGATCCACCTTTTAGTTCTACCCTTATTTCTGAAACAGAGACCCAAATAAACCAGTCTTCCTGGAAAAGCAATCTGCTCTTGTATCTCAGTTTATTAATTGTGCAATTCCTGATCTGCTAGGCAATTTCTTGACAATGACCCTAAGCATTTGTAAGTCAGGTAGTCCTTGCACTCCCCTAGCACCCTTCATCCAGGAAAAAAACACATTACAGGTATTAAGAAAAAATATCTTACAATGCCCACTGAAAGTATT
This sequence comes from Lonchura striata, assembly GCF_050655825.1. Lineage (NCBI taxonomy): Eukaryota > Metazoa > Chordata > Aves > Passeriformes > Estrildidae > Lonchura > Lonchura striata. The sequence goes on along the minus strand of NC_140707.1, from coordinate 59,737,310 downwards.
TATAATAATTCTCAACACTTCTCTAACACACAGGAAAAGTTACTTGATGTGAAAACATCCAATAGTGGATTTGATTATTTTATGACCTAGGTGATAATTCACATTTTCAGCTTTCTGACTTGTGTAAGAGGATCTCTCTCCCACTATTTCTAAAACACAGCATCCAAGTCTGCACTTGGTTGTTGTTTCCCATGGAAACAAAATAGAATAAATCTTTTGTACCTGACAGTATTTCAGACATTCAAAACCTTTCTGTAGCTTTCATTTACTAAAATAAAATTACTCATTCTTGCATTGATATGGGATTTGTTTCACCTCCCATTTTTGCCTTCTAGTGGTCAGTGCACAACTGAGGTGCAGAGAAGGTATAGAACCACGACCCCAGAGAAACAGAGCAAGAGAAGGAAGAGGCAGGAGGAGGGGAATGGAGGGAGGAAGGGAAAAAGAGAGAGAAATGTCAAAACAAATTCCTAAACATCCTCTTTAGCATGGAAATATGTACAGTGCAGCTGCAGATGTTCCAGTTCAAGTGCAAATGACAGCACAGGTGTGCACAAACACACACACGCACGCACACACAGTCACAAAGCAAGGGAGAAAGACAGAAATGATCTTACAAAGCTGCTGCAGTAATCAGGACACTTGCTCCTGAAAAGAAGCATGCAAGCGAACATTCTTTTGTTACGTTTGTACATCTTTGCAATTTTCATTTACTATTGCTATTTTGTCATATCTATCACCACATCAGAAAGATAGTTATTATTAAAAGGAAGGAAAAAGGCCTTACCATGCAGTGCATCAGGAAGAGATGAGAAGCACAGAGCATGCTGCAGAGATTAAGCTCAGCATGGCATTCAGATATCCTTTGGAATTGAAGAAAATTGTCCAACCCATTCTTCCTAACAAAGCAGACAAGTTTTCTCTAGGCTTGAATTTTTCACCAGAAGACAGATCCTTACAGTGCATTATATTTTCTTCTTCAGGAAATATATTTCCTCCAGTTAAGTTTCAGCTCCGCAATGCCATTTCCAATCAGCTCTAAGAAGTTCTTCATTCCCAGACGTGTGGTGTCATCAGAGGGACTCCAAAGAAAATAAAGGAAAGAAAGAAAGAAAGAAAATAATACCTTACCAAAGCCCTGAAATTACTACACTGAAAAGGAGAAGATATAAAAATCCCACAACACCCCTGCATTTGTTCTATTGTTATCTAGGTGTTTCACAACAATCAGTACTACCTCTTAGGTCTCATATATGCAGTGCTGATCATTTGCAACCAAGGAAGAGGCAAAAACTTTCCCAATTTACACATGATGAATTTTCATTGCTGCTGCTCAACTGTGCGCTACCAAACAACCCTTTTCATCCTGAGGCGTCTTTAAAACCATCTGACAAAAAGCAGCTATCCCTTCCCCTTCCCAAAGAACATGAATATTAGAATTTCTAGAAAAGTGTTGAATAAAATCTGACAAATAACCAAAAAGTACAAATCAGATCTAAAAGCAAAAGCCTTGAAGCAGGAGGCTTCTTGAGCAACGAGGTACTTTGCCTGAAGAATTTGGGGACACACGCATTAAGTACCGTGGGGAAGCAGAAGAGGGAAAAAGAACGGTGGCTATCAGTGTTTGGAGAAGATGGGGTGGGACCAAATGGGTGTCAGGCAGGAGTGGGATCCTGAGTCAGCCTCCTGCCTGCTCGCCGACAGCAGCTCGGGCTTTCCCTGCACTTTCTGCAAAGCATATTAATTGATTCTGGTTGCTGAGCAACTAACTCTGGGGAGCCACATCGACGGCTCCGGCTCCAGCACAGCTCCAGCAGCAGCAGCAGCAGAGAGGGGATGCTCTCCCCCGCCTCTCCTCTCCTCTGCTGCTCCCGGAATCAGTCACCGTACCCGGCTGTCCTTAGCTGCCCTGCAGGGAACCTGGCAAACAGGAGCCCTCAGCAGGGAGGAGCCGGCCCGGCCTGCGCTGCCCGGGCCGCGGGCTGCGGCCACGAGAAACCGGCCCGGCAGGTGAGCCGGGGCGGTGAGCCGCCCTCTGAAAGCACTGGTCATCTGCAAGATGCTAAAGTGACAAGAAAGTCCCGTGGTTATCACAGAAACATAGAATATCCTGAATGGGAAGGGACCCAAAGGGATCATCAAAGTTCAGCTCCTGGCCCTGAACGGGACATCCTCAGGAACCCCACCATGTGCCTGAGAACCTTGTCCAAATGCTTCTTGAACTCTATCAGGCTGATGCTGTCACCACTCTTCTGGGGATCCTGTTCCAGTGCCCAACCACCCTCTGGGTGAGGAACTTCCTAATATCCAATCTAAACCTCCTCTGACGCAGCTTCATGCCACTTTCTCCAATCTTATGTGAGTTTCTAGTTGAACATGTGCCCACTTAAGCTCAGTCCCTGCAGTAACAGCAACTATTGCTTATTCCTGACCTCTTTATCATGTTGAACTTCAGGCAGAGCAGACACTTGTCTGGCTGGAAGGGTGCACTCTAAACCAGAACCACTATGCTGAGGAATTGCCTTGGCATCTTTGACACTGGTTTTGATACAAAAGGGATGCCTCTGACAAAACCTTATAATTGCTTTAACTGATACATTTAAGTTCCAGGGAAGAGCAAAGCAGCAAAGAGGTAATTTAGTTTTGATCCACAAAAGAGATGGGATAACTGAATAACTGGAGCTGGCTCAAAGGGGTTTCTCCTAGAGTGCCTTTACTGATGGCCCAGTAGGAGCAACACAAGATTTCTGCAAGGTTGATGCCAAGGGGATAGACCCTGAGCAGGGCCTGACCCCTCCAATTTGTGGCAGGGTTTCCACTGTCTTCTGTAACTATTTATCTGAAAGAATGCCCCAAAACACCACAGTGCCTGAAAGAGGACATTTCCCTTGTGGTGTATAAACCCTTAGTCAGATCATGGCATTTGTTCAGCACTGACTAAGCTGTCTTTCTGTTGCACAGGTAAGATGTAAGGAAGGAAAAGACCTCAGGATTTCTCTCCCTGTGACCTGGCAGTAAGTACAACACTAGCTCTTGGCCAAACTGCTCACGCATGATTACTGTCAAAGATCTGAGCTAGATCAGCTCTTAATTTTGTTATAGAGCTAGGATAAGTTAAAGGGCAAGGCCCTGAGAACTGCCTTAGCTTGCAGTCACAGAGTAGAATTACCAAATTCTCCCCTTGAAAAACTCCAACCTATATCTAGTAAGCCCTATCTAAGTGGCAAACACCAGGTCTTTGTGAAGAGGGACAGATTATCTTAAGGAAGAGAGTTACTTTCCTGGCAGTACTTGAGCTGCACCACACTGCTTTCATGCTTTATAAAGATCTACAGTTTAGCCTCATTTTCTTAGCAATGCTTCACATATCTTCAAGCTCAGGAAACCATGAGATCCTGTTAGCAGAACTGCTGTATGAAGCAGATTACAGAATATATTCAGTTCATCCAATATGTTTATTGATATGAGTATATACTGGGAATTCTTTATCCCCCAAGTACAACATCCAGAGAAATACTGGAACATTTAGACTAAGGGAACAAAGAGAGGTGGAGAGATTTCACAAATTCTTTCAAAGAAATTATTAAGTCTATATGAATGGATTTCACCAAACCCATAGTAAAGAAAGATTTATTTCAGCATGATAAGTTGTTGTTGTTTTATCTTTCCACCATTACTCCTTTACATTCATGCTGGTGCCTGTTTTTATCCCCAACAGTACAATATTTAAAAAATGTGACAACAAACTATTAATATTTTAATGTGCTTTGTTTTGTACTTTATTTTTACAAGGCAGAATGCCAAACACTGTTGAAGTTCTTTGTAGTGGAAAAAATATCATTAGAAGTTTTAGGGAAGGGCAGTTTGAAGGGCAAAACAATAAAACAAAACAACCATAGAAATAAAGCTAAACAACAGGTAGTTTCAAAATGAAGCAAACTAGTGTGTAAGAAGGAGCTATCAGATTATTAAAAAAATTTAAGAGAGGTAGGTTTGGAGATGTCAACATTTGTGCAACTTTTTAGTGTTGTTTTTTTAGAGAATGCAAGGCTGCTTAGATAAAATTCAGTATCTTACAGAAAGCAAATACAGTATCCCTCTTTCACTTACACAAGACTTGAATTTAATCTCATAAAAATGCTTTTTATTATTCATTTAAAAGGATGACTAATGCATATGTTCTACGCCTATTCCATTTTTTATGTGTCTTTTCTCACCTTTATATCCTTTCAATAGTAGCATTATCCTCTGTGAGAAAATAGATGTCCTGTGAGCCTAAGGTAGGACCAAGTCAGCCGCCATGCCCCGAGGGAATGGTACAGCTGGTGTCCCATAAAACCTGGCAGCACTCTCCATGGTACAGCCCTTGATCCAGTCAGGATCCCCGCTGCGGGACCTGGGCACCAAAGTGACTGGGACGTGAAACAAGCCATGGCTCCGGCTTGGGCAGAATCCCATTTCTGATCTTAGACTCTATTGCCAGGACCTGATAGTGAGAGAAAGTCCCCAGGGAGACAAATGGGAAGAAAAAAGACACTTTTGTCAATATGTTCTAGTCCAGAGTGTAGGTAAGGGCCAAGTGGAGAGATGGCATTAGAAAAAGGCAAGTGAGTGCTGCAGCAAGCACGAAGTGGTGGCTGAGGCCAGGGAAACAGTGCCTTTCTCTGGAGCCTGTGCTGCAGGCACAGAGGGCACAGGGTGGATGGGCTCCTTACTGTGCTGGGCAATTACTCTCCTCTACCCTGAATCACAGCAGAGGCCCCTGGCCATTCGGGAGATGGGGTCACAGACCGACAGACATTTAAACATTTGAAGCAGAAAAATCTCTTGGGAATTCTCCCTGCAAGCCAGGAGCAGGGGAGACCAGAGAGCTGGAAGCAGAGGTGCACCAGCCTTGCTCTCTGTGTGCTCAGGCTGCTTCTGCAGTGCCTGGCAGCAGCAGGTGCAGGGCACCAAGTGACACGGGAAGCCTCCCCAGCTGCCCCAGCTGCCTGACACGGGATGGTCCAGACACTGAAAGCAGATGAAACAGCTGCTTGCCAAAACATTAGCCTTCATCACAATCGCAGCTTATTACTAGGAAGACCACCATTTTATTCCTTCCACGCCACACCTTTCCAGAATCTGTGATTTGAGAAGTGAATTAGATTTTTAAATGCAGTATTGTGTGTAATAGATACAGTAATTTTAACAGAACTGCAAAGATGTGCCCAGATAACAAAAATTATTTCACATATGAAATAAAATGTATAATTCAATTATTAACTAAATTTTGATTAAAAACTGGTGAAAATTATTTGCAAATAAATGTTCTGGGCATGTTTCTCATTTTGACCTTTCAATATCCTGTGTCACATTTGTTATTCGGTCAATTACAGCACAAACAACTAAATTGATTTCTTGCCTTTTTAGTTTAAATGCCATAATACATGCAAGAGAGTCTGAGCTTCAGTGAGTATATTTCCAGGTCATTAATTGAAAAATCTAATCATAAGAAATAGACTTTTATTAAAAAAATATCCAAAGCATACAGAGGATGTACACATAGTACCATCTATCTGCAGAATATTTAGCATTCCTAAACCCTATTTTTAACATATTTTAAATATATTATTAGTGTAATAATTATTTTCTATATGGCAACTGGTCTCTTTCTTTTCTGTTTTCCATCAATGCAAATCAGACTAGGATACCATAGTTGTCAAAAACTTACAAGACTAAGAAAATAGTATGTGGTAAATAAATAGTAAATAAAGCCAGTAAAATGAAAAGCCTCTATGATTTGTTATTCTCTTTCTTTTTAAATAAATGATACTTTACTATGACTCATCTTCCAACTTATCTGCCGACTAAAGAATGATAAAAGGTTACAGCTTGTGTTTGATAATTGTTGGGTTTGTTCATACTTTCATAAGCTAGTCTGAAATAAATACTAGTGGGTCTGACTTGTATTTCATTTAAGGAAAAGTAAACCTCTTACATTCACTGATTTCAATGAAATCACCCTTAATTCACATCAGTGGAGCGAGTATAATCGATTGCTGTACTAATTTTTGTTCATTGCAGAGTTAGCTTCAGTTTAAATTTGTTATGTACCAGTAATATAGCTCTGCCTACTTATATCACCCTAGGTCTAAAAATAACATTTCAATACTGCTGGATCAAAAATGTATGCACAAAAATTGTGACTACCTGGCTATGAGCACAGCCATTTTCATTGCAGAAAATATATACACTAAGCATCTTTGTTTCTTTAGAAAAAGAAAATCTGTTTTGAAATTAACTTCTTAGCATACAAATGAAATATGAGTGATTTCAACCCATTTAAAAACGGATATCTTGAGCTAGACTTCCATTTTGTACATGCATTATGCTACGGCAGTTGTATTTTTTGGGGAAAATCATTGATATTGAACATAAACTAGATGTCAAAATAGAGAGTTTTATCCTAATCCTCTGAAACAGGGAGAAAGACGCTCCTTGATTTCTAAGGGAAGATGACTGAGCTGAGTTCTTAGGAGACTACTCCAGTCTCAGGCAGAAACTGCTTAGCCTGTTGCACCAAATAGAGGCAGCCTTGCCCCTCTAGAGCTGCTGAAATGAGCAAGTTCTGTGCTTACACTGAACCACTCCAGAAGACAAGTACTGTGTTCTGAGAGGCGATGATGTGTTGGCAGTGCTTGTGCTCAAAGTGGAATCTCATTAGAAAAGCAGTAATCTTGCTGTAGAGCTGTGCTGTAAGATAGGACATGCAACACATGAATTCATGAATCCCAAGGGTGATCATCTGCCTGAAATTCTTCTCTAGATAAGCATGTTCACACGTGGCAAAAAAAGCTCTCAAGCAGCAACAGTTATTACTGCTTAATAAATATTCACATTATTTCTCAACAGGCAATATACCCACTGGGCAAAAAAAATAATAGCATGCTAATGAAAGATTAGACAAACATGGGCTAAATTAGTCTTACTACAGTTCTGTTAAGCTTTTGGGTGTGTATTACATGACATTACTATTTAATACCGTAGAACAAAAATTTCTTTCTTTCTCTCCTCTTTTTTTTCCTTTTTTTTTCCCCCTTTCTTCTTTTTATTTGTTGTTTGGTTTTGTTGGTTTTTTTTTTTCCTTTAGCAAAAGAGGTAGGGGTTTTCTTTAATGGATTAACTTCTTCTTACTTTTCTTAAGTATTAAGAAAAGTAACATAACCTGAATATTTATCTGATTCACACCTAAACCTCTCAATTACTACACAGGATGCTGTTAGAATTAATGTTGCATAGCAGCCAAAGTAGTCCTAAACATTATTCAATACTCCAAAGTATACAGTATGGGTGTTGTCATGATACGGCACAGCATTTGAATAAACACACCTTGAGGAATGTGACAGAAGCCAGATTTAAGCATCTGCTGGCATTTCTATTCTGGAAACAGCTGATCTCCAGAATACCAGTATTCTGACTGGTAAAACCTCTCAAACGCCTCTCATTCTTTGCTTCACATAAGACTCAGCAGCTGGTTTGGTTTTCTTTTCACCACTAGCAGAGGTGTCTTTGTAAGCATCCTTCTGGTGAAAATCACTTGCAACAGCTCAGAAAGTCTCTTCAGTTTAACAGAGAATACCCCTTAGCTGTTGGGGGAAAAATCTCCATCAGCAATGCTCTTTTAAGTCCTTCCTAAATAGTCACTCCATTGATTGGTATTTTTAAACCTTTACTGATGAATAAAGTCCTGGTATTCAGAAGGAATCCACAGAGTTAAATTATACCAGCAAAATACACAAATATAGATCCACAAGGTACTCTGAGCTACCTCCTCTTAAAAACAAAAACAAAAAAATGAAACAAAACCAAGCAAAACAAGACAAATCAAAACCAACCAGAACATGTTAACTCTTTATGATATATCTGTTTCTTAAATATTCCAATTGCTTTCAGGCTTTTCCTTGGAGCTAGTGTCTGTTTAATTAATTAATCACAGTATTTGCACATCTTGAATGCTTTGTTTTAATGTCTCACTCCCTTCTGTGGATATCTCAGCTGTGAGATTTTAATGAGAGCCATTTCTCATGTTTTTATGCAGAATTATTATACAGAGGAGAAAGTGATAATAACTCAGTCTTCTCTTAATTACACTTCTAATTATTCTTAGAAGTTTATTTATAATTGTGTCTGCCAGCAGGATTTGTTTCAATTATCATATCCAGATTGGAAATGTAGCTTAAATTAATTCTTTCTGTAAACAAGAAGTATAAATATTTATTTTTAACTCAAAATTCTTCCTTCTCTGATAGTCATTCTTATAAATAAAAATCTTTGAGAATCATGTAAAATTTTTGCCCTTCAATACTAATAATACATAAGGTAGCAAATGTTCTCAGAGGACCAAAAAAACTTAATTAAGACAAGACCTATTTATGGCCAAAGGGTCTTTTTTCTTTCCGTAAATGGTAATAAGGGCTTTTATGTTAAAAGTCTTCAGATAGGAAGCCTCACCTCTAGAGGCACAGCAATGCCATTACTCAAAGAGAATAAATGTTCTTTCAAGGGTGAATGGGAAAGAAATATCTATTTTTGATGCTGTTACATTCCCACTTGCAAGAAAGGAAACCCCTTGTTTACCACAGTATTTCTACAATAACGCAAACCTCATCTGAAAAGTAAGCTGCCCAAAGATCTCAGATCAGTAAATCCTGTTTTCAGGGAAAAACTGTTCAACAAAAATAATCTTTAGAAAGTACAATCTTATACATGTTATTTCATTTTTCATATTAAAAAAATATTTTAACCACAGTAATCAATCTAGAAGTAATTATAGGACAACTGAAAGATATTTAGAAATGGATATTTCAGTATGCACAGATGGTTGATATACACATTCTCTTCCAATAATATTAAATGTACAAAAGTTAGGGATTAATTTGGAGTGAGAGTCATATCTTGGCTATGGAAATAAATAATAGCTATTGTTAGGTAATGGCTTTGTAACCCAACAGACAGAAAATGACAAGGTGCTATAGTGCTTGTTTAAAATCCAGAGACAAGCAGCTCGCCTTCATATCAAACGTGTTTCCCTTCGACAGCGGTCCCCTGCAAGCCCCTGCTCCCCCAGCAAAACGAGCACGGGAAGAGAAGCCTGTGAGACTTACCTGCTTGCCTTCAGAAAATGAAGAAGTTTAAAGCATCAAAGTTCTCGTGACAATCAGCCACTAGCACTTAGCTTATGAGGAAATAATTACATTCTTCCATCTTTTAGCTTTCTCAGTAAGTGAAAGCTAGTGATGGATGCCAGCAGCCTCGTTAAAATATCACTGTAATCCGTTCAAGCTCTGGAGATTGCTTAGAAAACCAAGTCATAAACATGCAGTGTCTCTGGCTTCACAAGCAGCTCAGCCTTTTCCAGGCGTGTGCACGTCTTCCTTTTCCAGTACTGTACTTCGCAGAGCCCTCGACCTAGCTTCATCTGAGTAGAAAGAACACAGTTGTTGAAAGCAAACCCTATCTGAACAGAAGTGTTCTATGGGTTTGTTTTCTTACATCAAATAGTTGTTATTTTAGGAAAGGAGACACCCTTTATGTTTTTGGTTCCTACTGTTTCCCTCATCAAGAAAATAATAATAAAAAAAGCTTCAAATAGAAAAGCAAGAAGCAAAGAAGAGGATACAGCAGTTCAAGAAGCAGCAGGCAAGGATGGGTGTCTTGTGATTGCTTTGAGTTAATACTCCTCAGGGGGAGTTGAAAAAAGCACAAATACAGCAAAATCTGTCTTACAGAGTAAAAATCTGTTGTATAAGCCAGACTCTGGCAAAGTAAAACAGCATGTGCATTTACTCTATTAATCTCATGAATGCCATAGTGCAAAGAAAATTGGTAGCTTTCTGTTTACTAACAGCAAACAGGTAGGAAAGAGGAAAGAAAATTCAGTATGCATAACTTCTCTAATTGTTTCTGCTCTCCTGAGAAATGTATCAGATCTATTGTGAAAGCTGTATTTATCAGTACCACAGAACATTTTCTCATTATCAATATTTTCTGGAGCATATGTGGAGGATGAATAATTAAGAGTGCTGCATCCCTGAGATGAAAACAGCACATTTGTGACTGGTCCTCCAGGAGCTTAAACGTAACAGGTCTTTGGGCTCTCTGGAAAATATGAACATGAAGAACAAGAATCATAAGTACTGAACACTTTGGAGTAACTGACCTAATTACTGGCATCAAGTGATGGGAACTTCAGCCTAAAAACCTTAATTCAAATCTCCCTGAAGCCCATTAAAATAGACTGAGAGGTTGTGGATGAGGACCTTTGCCAGCTGGCTCCTTTGTCCCTGGGCATCAAAACACAGCTAGATCACAAAATCACCAAAAACTACTTGGAAGGAGCTGGTTGAAACCCTGCTCTGACCTGAAGTTGTCCTGGATGTGACAGTGTGATGCTGGGTCTGAATCTGCTCAGATAATATATGCAGCATAAACACATGCCTGTTCCCTTCAGGGCCAAAAAGAAAACAGTCCATTTATTTGTATGATGAGCCCAGTCACAGACCAAAATGCCACTGAGCCAAATGCTATTCAAGCAGAAAACAAAGAAACTCCTCAGCTGCATGAATTTACTGTCCAGCTGTCACCTTTCATACTTTCCAGATGTACTACCCACCTGCAGTGCCACCAAATCTTGCAGAACACAGCGTTCTTGACTTTAAAGCTTTCTAGTTATTAACCCAGCTATATTTTGGGTCATTTTTCCTGTTAGCAGAGCTTGATCTAGCCCTTTCCAATCAGTGAAAACATCATATTTTGAAAAAAACCAATTATTTCCTGTTTCCATTGCACCTTGTTGTTAGAGGTGTTGGAATCAAAGTGTTTTATACACTGAAAATATGGGGGGAAAAGAAACAGACCCATGTTTCATATTTAATCTCTGAGGAACTGCACATGCCAGATACAGCAAATACCACATCCTTGGCACAGAACAAATTACTGACAGCTCAGGGCTTTGCCTCAAAATGCTGTAGCACTTAGTTTGTGTATTCCTTTCTTTTCCATAGTCACAATTCTGCATTTTGCTGCAATCTGAATATTCTAGGCTTACATGTTCGTGGAAAACTGTCTTCCATTTGAGGGAGCTTTGGGGGCTGATCCTGTAGGGGAAGCATTTGCTCTTATGTGCCTAAGCATTAGATATGCTGACTACTCTCTTTCTATAACTGATACCCAGGTGGAAGGCAAATACTCTTTCTAGATGCACAGTAACCCCACTGATTCTGGAATAGCCACAGATAGGAAAGTGAGAACACAGTTTTTTGAGCATTGAATTAAAAATCCCAGCCACAGCCCAGTCCAGCAACTTTCAGTGACATCTTGAATTGTATTAACTCCATTCAGACCCTACTGGGTCCCTAAGAAAATTTCACCTCTTCCTTGTCAGCTTTGCAATTTGGTTGGGTGTCTGACCCTTCCCTCTGGCACAGGGCTGCTTTCCAGAGCAGCACATGCAGCACCCCTGAGATGGAAAGGCAGCAAAGCAGCAATTGCATCATCTAACACAGCACATGCAAGCAAACTGCACTTCCACCCCCAGAGAAGCTGCCACTGGTGCAGCATGCAGTGCTTTGTGCACACCGACAGCCACTGGCCTGAAACTACAGATCAGGGGCTACTCCAGCACTGCCACTGCAATAAAATCTCTGCTGTTATATGGCAGAAATCTCAATGCACCTCCTCTTTTCAACTCACATTTGACTTCTAAATAAGCTGGCAATGCATTGTGTATTTTTAGCATGCCCAGGGTTCCTATTTTGGGTTACCAGCCGGAGAAATCATTGAAGAGGTCTGATGTTGAATGAACCTTTTAAAGACTGGTGCATTTTAACATTGGGCAATAGAAGAAGAAAAAAATTAGAAAGACAGATATAAGGTATCAGTAGCTTCTTCCAGAAACAGAGGTCAGTGGCCATGAAATTTGTCACTATCTTGTTAAGCATCAAGAGCTTCAACGTTTTGACACTACAAAGTACACCTGCCTCTGGAAATTATTTTGAATGTCTGAGTTATCCCTCTTCCATCAGATACAATAATCTTTGTGCAAAAATATTTGTCTCATATTCTGTACAAAATACTTGCAGCACTCAAAGATACATTTTGGGAATAGAGGTCAATGTGTGTATGTCCCAAAGGTAGGATATTAATAACACTGGAAGATCTATAGTTTTCCATAAGACGTGGCATTTCAGCTACTGACTGTAAAAAATTGAATTTGTTCCAAGGGTTGTTTTTGCATAGGAAGGTGACACTACCCTTGCAGAGGACTTATAGGCATTCCCCTCTCATCCTGAGAGAGCCTGACTGTCCCAGGAAGGACTCTGAGCATCTTCAGTGCTTTAGGAAGGTCAGAAGGAACTGAATAAGGGTATACAAGCTCCAAAAGGAGCCAGGATCCTAACAAGCATAATATAATGCTGTATTGTGTCATCTATATTTTCTTACATACTATTCCAGCATGAAAAAAAGCCTTGGACAGACTGGGATAAATTAATTTTATGAAATAAATGCATCTCCCAGGCACCAAAGACCTCCAAATATTCTTTTTCTTTGTATCTTGTGCAGAGAATCCTCATCAAAGCAATTCTTTCTCTGTATCTTGGTAAGTTGTTTTCATTAAACAGCATATCCTACATGATTTCCTTGGTGAAATATAATCAAATGGTAAAACAGTCCCAAGACCAAAAAGAAAATACTAAAAAACTTAGCTACTAAAAGTTAGCACTGTCCAGGGTGCAGAACCTTGTGAGAAAAAACAATAAACAAGAAATACAAAGATAAACAGAGGTGGAAATTGGTGTCTTTGACAATAACATTACTTTTATTTCTAGCTAGAAACATAAATCCTGGTGCACTCTGTGCATATCCATATTCATGTCTGGAATAAATTTTTTTTTGCTTAAAGAACAAGTCCCAGTACATGAGATTGAGGAAGCTGAGTCTATGGCTCAAGAGTCAGTTGTGCCTTAAGTTCAGCCATATTTCAAAATAAAAATCTATGATCGCTTCTACTCGTAGCTGCAGCAGCAAGAAATTAGAGAACTGTGTTTAATTTTGATTAAGCTCAAACAGTTCTTTTATGCCAGATTTGAAATAAGTTCTAACACTGCCGAGCTGGACATGCTGCCATTGGGCTATCTGGTGTTCCCGTAAAAGAGTAGAACCTCTATTTAAACATACCCATATCATGCCAACACATGTGTCAACATGAATCTAAAGTGACAAACAGCTTTTTATTTATTGCCCTGTGCTCAGTGTAAGTGCCCAAATGTGAGAAAGTGCCAAGCTTGAGAAAGAGGCAGAATTTTCTTCATGGTTCAGAAACAGAAACCCTTTATCAAAGGAAAATTATTCTGGTCTTTCAGCTGCTTTAAGAGAAGGTTACAACACTTTCCTTTCAGACACCACACATGTGATGAATGGGGAAATACTGTAATAAGCTGCCAGGATATATCGATATAATGCCATTTTTTTCCTCAGACTTTCATGAACTCTATAGGGTCCATTGTGAAGTGAGCCAGATCCATTAGCTCTTGAAAAAAAATAGTCCTAAACTGCTCGATCACCCCTCAGAACCCTAAAAACAAAAGATAAATTACAAAATGGAGGTAAAACAGAAAGAGGATGATTGAAAGCCAAATCAAGGATAAAACTAGTGGTGGAAAGGCTAAGGTCAGGGCTGAAAAATAGACATGTCAGGGAAAAAATGATCTGGGAAGAGAGTTAGAGGTATAGGTGGAGGAGGCAAATGTAGGAGAGCATTGAAACCCATGTTAAAAGGACAAAGGTGTGAAGCAAACAGCTTGGGATCCTGCATTCAGGTAAGAAGACAGAAAATACCCCAAACTGCTACTTGATCATGTCGTGGAATTAACTGTCTAGGTCAGATTCTCTTCTGATCCAACCCCTGGCAAAAATTGGGAGGGGAAAAAGAAAGTGAGAATTATTTAGGTTAGATTGTTCATATTTTTAAACAGTTTTAGCCTTTCTTCACTAAGATTTTATTAAGATTTCTTACTGAGGGCAATTATTTTAGTTGCTCTGTGTTTGCTACATGCAATAGAGGTGCCTGGGATTTGGATACCTAGAACCAAACTACTTTCTCACCAAGCACTGGGTCAAGTTCTTGAAATTTGAGCTGGAGCAATTTCAGAAAGTACTGCTTCACCCTTTCAATGCCATTTTCAAATTTAAAGTCACCACCAACAAGCTGCCAGTGGAGCTTTTTAAGCTATGTAATTCTGCACTGTACTGATATGTATTAGCTATGATCTTAGGGATGGTTATGCTGTTTCATCTGACCAGAATGGCCATTTCCAGCTCAAAAGTATGGAAAAGTTGAGAGTGGTAGCTCTCTTTAACTTCTTTTGACTCCCCAAACCACACCAGTTTGTCTTTTTCCTTGCTTCAGTTTTAATAAATTGCTTTCCACCAGGTGCTACTCATTCAGTGAGTGTAACAGATGTCCAACTAGAATCCCAAAGGGATCACAACCATGGATGTAATGGCATCAAGTGTGGGACTATTATATTTTACAAATATAAGCTTATAGGTTAATTCAGGTAGGAAGGAACCTCAGGAGGTCATCTAGTGAATGTTTGTCTCTGACCCAGCTTCACTTGCTTATCAGATGTATGCAACTTGCTCCCAAGCTTAGCTGTAAGAGAAGATTTTTACTCTTGCACCTCTTGAACAGATGGGAAAGACATTGTTTTATTTCTCCTCAATTTTTTCTCTGACTGCATTCCTTCAGGAAAAGACAGTGGTTAAATATTATGAAGGTATTACAACCATTCTCACTGCATGCTAGATTATAAAGTTCATAAAACAAAAATAAATTAACCACAGATTTCTTTTATCAGTTTCTGTCTTGATTCATGCATTGCATGAGGAAGACTTTTGGGATTGTAAAGAAAATATCACATACGGAAGATTCATCCCAGTCATTCGTGTATTTGCATCATAGAGCACCTGTGACCAGTTCTTTCTCCAGAGCACTTCAAAGAGTATGTGCAGTGATATTTTTTAACTTTGAACAAAAAGAATATTTGCATCCCATGTGACTCATTAACTCAACAGAGCCATAAAATATCAATCGAGCAACATGTAAAGAGGACTATAATAGCACAATGAGTCTGTAGTCCTATTTCTAATTAACATGGCTTAACTAGACACAATGAGCAATCTCACAGTGAAAGAACACTGCTGTGACAGTCATACAAATAATAATCTGGAAAGGTTGAAAGGATTTCAGTCCAGAAACCTGGTTATTTTTTCCATTATTACAACTCAATTTCATTTCAACTTGCAGCTTTTGAAGGGAGAAATCAAGAGCAGTATTAGAAGATGAGGGTCAGTATCATCATTACCCATATGCAAAACAGACGTAACATTTATTTCCCACAAAAAGACACTGTGATGTTTTCATTATCATTAATAAAGTGCCTTGCAATCTATAGATGGAAAACACTGTCTAAATTCAAACAGTTATATCCATAAGAAAGGTTTTGCTTTTCAGTTCACTGACAGCCACTGATTTGTTTTGGTCTTTCTTTTTCCTAGAGAATATTCTGTTGTTTGGTCTTTGGTTTGTACTTTTATCCTCATCTTTGGAATCAGATAACACTGGGTTCTGCACAATGCTTTGCACATTTGCCATACTGAATTTTAAAGAGCCCCACCATTTTATGAAGTCAGGAAGCAAAATTTCAGTTACAGAAATGCTAGTACCATATACATTACAAAATAGGAGGTTTTAGGTCTGCAAACTCACAATTGTCACTAAAAAGCAACACTACTTGTGTCTACTCTACCAGATCTTTATTTATAGTTATTCTATTTTTTAATATCTCTTATATTTATCCAAGAACAACAAAATCAGGGACTTAAGCAAGGAATAAATAAAACTGTTACCTATATCTGTCCTGTACCAGCACTTTGTCAGGAGCAGCTATTCTGAATCTGCTGTCCTGAGGCATTAAAGCAAAGGTCATGGTTACTTGTGGTCTTTCCCATAAGCTTCAGGTGACAAATGCAGAACCTTGGACAAAATCCAACTCAGGAAATTGCCTCCTAACTACATACAATAATTTCTACAATTTCAATTGAGTAATGTATTTTTCTCCACACTCCATCTTAAGCTCCTGTTCTTGGGCAGTCTTCAGTAACATGAACTTTTTACACAAGAGTTGTTTTGAATTCTAAATACTCCTAAACAGTTAAATTTCATGAAATATTTTAGTAACTCGTTTCAAAGCTCAATAAAAGCTCAAGCTTTTCTATTGCCATTTTATGTTGAAGAATTAACTTTTTGCGCCAACAGTGTTTTCCTAAACTCAGTATTTAACTTCACAATTGGTAATTTCTTATTATTTTATTTATTTTTTCCTACATATATTGGAAAAATACTTTTTTATAAGCTATCTTGTTAGAATCCGTTTGGGAATTCTTAGCATATGGAAAGAAGCCTTGTTTCTTTGATTTTAGAATAGCAGATCTAATGGACAATGTGTTTTTAGTTGTTTACCATAATGCTGAAGTAGTTAGAGAAGGACAATGGTCAAAGGCTAGATACTTTCAGCTGCTTGAAAATGTAAGGAGAATCCCTGAATTGGCTTGTAATGCCATTGTGAGCCTGAAATTCATGGGAAATATTAGGACTAAGGTTATGTGAATATTATGGTTGAAGGTTTTGGAAAAACTTAGCAAAGACACCAGAGAGTATAATCCAGGCTTGTTGTCCCACAGTAATTTTGCAGCTGAACATTATCTGCCAGTAATTTCCCAGCTGAACATTATCTGCTTCTCTCCAAGAGCAGCCCCTGGGCAGTGGGGAGACCCTGGGTCTCAGCTGGCTCTGCTCCAGCAGCTTCAGCAGGGTGAGGTTTAGTCAGTGAAGGGGGTTTGGCTGTCTTGGTGCACAAGCAGTGCCACACTAAATCACTTTTAACCGATTTTTTCATAAAGGCACATGCTGTTTCCACAGGTTTCCACACCTGTTGGAAACTTCAAGCAGTTCCATAAATGTTGAATGACTTTGTTCTAGAAGATGTGGGTTTAAAAGCTATACCTTTTGTAAAAGCATAATTCCCACACTTCAATTTGTGAGTTTTCCTCTGTATTATAACACCCAATACTGGATGAAAAATGTATTTATATTCTGTGAAGAAAAATTATCTCCTATGAAGACATAGCCTGTAAAGTTCTTCTTGTCTGCTTAGGCTTATTTCCTTCTAACTGCATATATTTTTTCTGCAGTCAGTTTTAGATAATCATATTATTCTCAGCTAAGTTTTTCAAATGATATATGAAGTACTTATTATATCAAACAGCTGCCACCAAATGGTCTTAAAATGGAAGATTAAAATCCTCAAAGTCAGTCAGTGACAGCATTATACTTGCATATACAATCTTAATACAGCCATGGGTGCAGCAGTTTTAATGCCATTTGCATATACTACTTCCTCTACATAGGATCTTCTTATGATCTTAAAAATATATGTGAAACTCAGCAGCAAATGAAGACGAGGTAGTATTTTCACAGATAAGTTACAGGAAATGGAAAAATGTTTGTCCACGTGTTTTGAAATTCCATATATTTAATACATTACAGTTTCTAATATGTGCAAGTGAAGTTGGGGTATGGGGAGGAAGGGACAACTGGAGGGGTCATGGGATAGTAATCATATTTTAGAGGATCAATAATCTATGAGGAAGGTGCCAATTAATAGAAAACATCAGCCTGTAATTGCAACTCTAATATAATACACTGTAAATTGCATGCTCTTTGAGCAGTTATCAGGAAGTGTAATACTCTGGATGTTTACACATTCTTTCAATAATCTTCTACATCCAAGTTTGGGATTATTTTTTTCTCTTCACAGCTTTAATGGTCTTCTAATATTGTTTTGTGTTGTTTTGTTTTGTCATTTAATGTATTATACACATACTTATGAGGATGAAGAGAACCAACTAGGAATATTTTCACAAAAATATATTTTGTTTTATAGAGTGAGGAATAATTTAAAAGGTATGAACACATACTAAGAACAAATACTTAATCCTGTAATTTATTTAATCTCTGACATTGTATTTCTCTTTCCAAACATCTACTGTACAAACTTTTTCCAAACAGTTCTCATAAAGTATGACACCATTGCATGGGGGATCATTATTAAGAGTTAAAGTTCTGATTTAAGTTGTTTCAAGCTGAACAAAATGAAGCAAATTGTTTTCTCATTTGTACTGTTATGCAAACTTTCCTTAATAAGTTATTGCTTAGTGGAATTTCACAAATATTTTGTGATGAAATCCAGAACAAGGAGAGAATCCTCACTCATATCAAATGTTTCTTCCAATATGCCAATTTCTTAATAGACCTTGCACTTTCAAGTGCATAAATATCAGAAAGAATAGTGGTATTCATAACTAAACCAAAGAAAATAGATATTTTTCCACTTTTTATTTTGTTATCCTTTTTTTTTTTTTATTTCAGCTTTGTCCATCAGCTAGTTATTTAAAACTTCAAATTTTCTTCCCAAAGAACTTATTTATTCTGTTCTCTCCCTGGTGAAGAGGTAGGGCTAATTTATATGCAGCAAGCACATAAAAATTCCACAAGATTCTGCATAAATATTTCTCTATCATTTCATACAATATTTCATTGTTACAGAGCTTGATTTCTCTACAGTTTTAACTGAATACATGTTCTATACCTTTTAATAAATCATAAGAGAATACCTATTAGATAGAAGAAAGAAAACTTAAAAATGCTGATATGGATTTACTATATAAAAAAATTGCTATTTTTCCTGTAGCAAAAAAAAAAAAAAAAAAAAAGGAATAGCTCCTAAAAAAAATCCCCTCTATCAATCTAATAATTTTAGAGCCAATTTTATGCATATAGCTTAATTCAACACACAACAGAGATGCCTTGCCCATTGTTCTGGGGTGACTGTATTCTCCAATATCCCCATTATCTGTTTTCTACTCAGAAATGGGTCTTGTAGCTTTAAAAACTGTGAAGTTGCATGGTTTTCCACCAAAAGGCCATGTTACAAGGATTAGGGCAACAAAAAAAATTTCATTTTAGCAGTCTCTTGGCCTATGCTGGAGGAAAATTATAAATAATAAATATTTTTTCTTCTAGTCTGGTATTTCCCATGCTCTCCAAAAATTACTATAAAGGGTTTTTTAGGTTTAGGTTAGGGGAGGAAAAAAAGGAAAAGAAAGAAATTATAATTTCTTAATTTAGTGAAATATATGAACTTCAAAATTATTTTAAAGTAGGGCAGATGCACCAAAAGCACTTCTAGAATGGTAACTTTTAGTTTTCTTGTTTCAGCATCAAAATTGAGAGATGAAATTCTGTTCTATTTCCCTCTAGTGACTACTTTCACTGAAATAGGATTTCATTCAGATTTATTGTGAAGTAGCAGAATGGGAGATGACCCCTTAAGCAGCCACTCCTTACTCTTGTAGCAAATTATGTAATTCCTGAATTTGATTTCCAGTGTACATGAGGCATAAGGCTTGCTGTAGTCAAAAAGAACAGGGGTGAGGATCTAACATAGAGAAGGACTTTATTAAAGCTCTCTAAAATGGATTTTGAAGATGTTTTCAGTTTTGGTATCTGCTGCTCTGTGAACATTGAGATCAACTTCCATGAGTTCAAGTGAGACTTTCCATTTTTCTCATTAGGACAGGTTTCAAATAGTATGAGCCAAGTATTTCCACATAAAAATATGAATGCCTATTTGATACATATTTCTGCCTATCTGGGAAGGCACTGGAAATTTGCAGGCATTGGAAATTTTGCTCCAGGTTTATGACCTTTGAGAAATTTTACCTATTATTCATTCTTTGGTGTTGGGAATTTATATCTCAGAGCAGAAGAGTAAAAAAACCCAGTTCTAAGAAAAGCATTGCCAGAATTCTCTGCCCATCCATTTTTCTTCCTTTCATATCCCCAAATTTTATTAAGAGGAAAAAAAAAAAGTGGTGGTAGGGAAAGCTTTTACAAGAAAACAAAGGGAATTTTTTCCTTTTCTAACAGCAAGAAGAATCATTTAGCAATTCCCACATGGAGTAATACAAGGGAATACAAGTAATTGTGTGTTCATGCCTACTGCCACCACTAAAGATAATCTCTTGTATTCCTTGAGAAAAATTTTTGACATCAGCTCATTGAATTTTAAAAATGAATCTTCATCTATAATTTGCACAAACCCATGATGCTGGGCAAACCCACAAGCACAGCCACCAGCTGTGAGTGTTAATGTCCCTTTCAAAGCCATGGTAAGATGTGGCTGATTCCTAGGTCATCCTTTCCACGTGTTTCCCAGATTTCCAGTCAAGAGATCACCTTAAGCCATAAAACCTTCTGCCTGGCACCACGCTCTCTTTTCCAGAAAATTTATTGGAAACAGTGTAAAGGTAATATAGAACTAAACACACCTTTGCACAACTTAGGACACCTTTCCTGATCACATTTGAGACCCAGAAGACACAATGGATTGATCCTTGTAGGTATTATGCCTCTAATCACTGTGGATGGATAATCTTTCCCCTTTAGCTAAAAAAAGTTAAATCAGAACTAAAGCATTATAAGTCAGTTCTGGAGGCTTTCCTTGGTCTCTTTTGGTTCTTTACTAACCAGAAAACAGCACTCCAGGTTGGACAAAGAATTTTCCATCCTTCCAATCCTCACTACATTTGCTTTGCCTACAGCCCTAATACATCTTCATCTACTAGGGAACAAATCCATGATGTATCCACATGCAACTTTGCCCATCTCTTGTCAGGTACTCCACTGAAAACAGAATTATAGGAAGTACTTAACAGAAGACCCTTTTGTAGTGAACCCATTATCTCCTGAAATGTCTTTATTTCAGTGCAACTGCCTTTCCATTCACTTGATTTGTATTTCCTGTCACAGTCTAAGGAATTTCTATATTATTTTCATTTCATAAATCCATCATATGAGATTGGTTTAAGAAAGTCAATAATATTATATCTTTTTCTCCATTCATCTTGAGAAAGAACACTTTTTTAACTTCTACATTAATGATGAAAAATTGACTGCAGTTTTACAGAAGAATTTACTTATTAAAATCTGAATTAATCATATAAAAGGGAAATCCTCATTGCCTTATAATGTAGTATCCACAAGATATGAAAAGTGAGTTTCTTTTTCTTGTGTTTTGTCTTTGCTCTCATAATCTTCTTTATTTTTCTCTGCAATAATACTACTTCTGGACTATGAACTACCCTGGATATAATATTTAAAGTAATAATTACATTATTATTACTTTACATTATTACATGGTTCAGAAAATTTGTCCAAATGTTTTGTTGTTTTGTGATTTCCTAAATTAAAATAAAAAGTCAACTTCAGATTTTAAGAACATATATGTAATTTTTGTTTACTTTTAAGGGGAAAATATTGGTAATTTTTTGCTTAAGAAACCATATTGAAGTAATGGAATTTATACCAACAGATAATTTGACTGAGAAGGTACCAGAATTTGAATGCTTCCATACTGCCTAATTTAATTATTTAGCAGATATAAGTCTATATATCTTGTTAGGCTTTCACAGAAAAATAAAACAAAGGACATGTTCTCTGTGTATCAAGGATAACTGATATTATTCTGAATCCCAGGTGATGTAGGAATAAAAACCTGTTAAAATGCTGAAGGTGAAAGCAAATTGTCATGTTTTGGTCACAAAGATAAGGTGAAACATGCATTTTCTGGTCAACTGGCAAAAATATGAAAAGCACAGGGCAGGTTTGAGGTGGACTCTTCCATCATCCAGACCACTGGGAAAACAGGGAAGAAAGAACATATTGGTAACAAAGGCTTATGGTGACATATCTCTTTCTACAAAAGTTAAAGAAAGCAAGTAAAGGAAAAGGCCTCTGACTGTGTTTCTGGCCAGCCTGGAAGAACAGGCTGAGATTGTGCAGATGCAAAGTAACCTGTCAGAGTGGCCATGAAATAGATGACAGAATTAACAAGCCTCAGATGGTTAGAAGTGAGAACACAAACATCATAAATCATGGAGCCCAGGACAGCAGATTGCAATAAACACTTGGAGGTGGAAGTGCTAGATTTTTACATAATGCCAGTAAAAAGGGGAGTAAGAATTTGAGAGAACTCTAGTGCCATTAAAACAAAACAAACCAAAACAAAAAAACCAAAAGGAACAAAAAAAAGGACAATTCATAGTATACTGAACAAAGTATCCTGAACTAGAGTGTCAACAGTCTAGGTATAAAATGAAAGATTAAACATAACTTGTAACAAAGTAAAACATAAGAGAAAATTTTTAGTACTAGAATATTAAGAAAAATCCTGGTCTGTTCCTCAACAGGAATCTTGAGAAGGTCACAGTGTTAATGTCATCTTTGCTTCTATCTTCACTAAAAATATCAACTCTGATCTAACAGCTAGGAAAATGAACTGCAGAGATAGAGATGAGTAATAAAACCAGAACAACAGTTTGGAAAATAGGTAAATGAGAGGTCCCAGGATAAGCTCAGTGGAAATTCTCTGTGTTCAGATCTGGGCTCCTCATGACAAGAGAGACACTGAGAGGCTGGAGTGTGTCCAGAGAAGGGCAACAGAGCTGGAGCACAGCTCTTATGAGGAGCAGCTGAAGCTGTTTAGTCTGAAGAAAAGGAGGCTTGGGGGGTCTTGTCTCTCTCTACAACCACCCAAAAAGAGGCTGTAGCCAGGGGGAACTGGTCTCTGCTCCAAGCAACAAGCAGCAGGATGAGAGGAAATGGCTTCAAGCTGCAGTAGGGGAGGTTTAGATTGGATATTAGGAAAATCTTCTTCACTGAAAGGGTGGTCAAGCACTGGAACAGGCTGCCAAGGGAAGTGCGTAATCACCATTCCTGGAAACATTTAAAAGACTGGCACTTATGGATATGGTTTAGGGGAGGGCTTGACAGTGCTAGGCTGATGACTGGACTTAATGATCTCTGGAGTATTTTCCATTGTAAATGATGGTCTGATTGTATAAGTCAAAATTAAACTGCTGATTTGAGTATCCTTTCTCTGATAGAAGCCACTAGCGGATGTCAAGAAAGAACATGAAAAAAGTATGGTAAGAATGTATTTAACTTTTATGTGGTAGGCTGGTTTCAACAAATATGCAGCTTAATGACTTTCAGATCTGGAAGTTGCATCAACAACTATTTTGGGATATTCCATTCAAAATTAAAGTATATTAAAAACAATATTTCAGAATCTGATATATTTTCAAAAATCACTTCTATAACATTATGAATATAATACAATTGTTATATACAGAGATCCTACCAAAACTGAAGAAGTTTCAAGTACTGAAAGATTTAGGAATAAAACTCCAAGTAATCTTAAAAAGTTAAAGATCATTCCTGAAAAAACAGGATTCATACTAGAGGGAAAATGAAAAAAGTTATGCATTTATATTACACTACACAGATAGAGGATAGAGAATGACAGATCTGCTCTGCTGTAAAAGATCTGAGGATTAAAATGGATCAGATCAGAGCACGTGCCAATAACATTGCCAAAAGCAAACATCCTGCCTAAATGAAAGGCTGTCTGTAAGGGCTGGTGCAGCAGCCACTGGAGTAGGCTTTCAGTTACAAGCACTGCTCCTTGAGAATAGTCTAGGTCATCTGAAAGGAGTTAAGAGAGAGGAATGAATGATAGAATTCAATAAAATATTGTTCAAGAAGGGTTGAATGGGTCATATCATCTAAATGAGAGACATTTCAAAGGAACTTTAACAGTTTTCAGATGTGGAAAAAGTAGCTGTAAGGAAGAGACTATGCAATTCTCCATGAACAGATAAACAAGAAGTTCCTCAAGTATATACCAACAAGGAAAATTCAAAGCCAGGTCTTGGCAAAACCTTTGGACAACCAAAGATATTCACAAAACAGTTCAGTCTCCATAACTGGAGTTTATCTAGGAAAAGACAGACAAACACCTATCAAAAGATGCTTAGGCATAAATGGCACAGCTTTACGTTAAGGGAGTTGCCATCCTGTGTCTTTTCCCTTTTTTTTTTTTTTTTTTTTTGTGTCCTTTTAGTTGCTTTTCTCTCTGTTTTTGCAGAGGCTAATAACTACTTGAACAAATCACCAATGAGTGTTGTAGAGTCTCAATTACTTCTACTTGCATTTGAAAATACAAGTCCATCCTATGAAATATACTGTCTTGTAAATGTGTGTATATGTGGCTTTATGTAGAAATGACTGACAAAGTCTTTCCTTACTTTTTTTCTGAAGGAGATTAAATTACATGCTTCTAGTGCTTCCTTCTGGCCTTACTATCTAGATGTTATGAATACATTAACTGAATACTGTTGAGTACTGCAATACATTGCCTAGAGATGTTATAGAATCTTTAGAATCTTCAGCCCTGGGCAATATGCTGTAATTGACCCTGGTATGAGAACTGGTTTGGACTGCACAGTCTCCAGAGGTTCCTTCCAGCTGTTGTGATTCTGTGAAATCCTGTGGTTTCTAGATTGCAACTACATTAAGTGCATCTTATCAGCATGAATCAAGTGAAAACTCTGAAGCATTCAAGAATGAAAAGAAGAAAAATCGATGTGAAGAGCATTTTCTTTCCTGTCATGGTCCACATGGCTTTTTTTCCTGATGTATCCTAATTATTTTTGTTCCAACTGGATTGCTTTTCTAATGACAATTAGGCTGTTTTCTGCTGTTACGAGTGTGGGAAATGAATCTGGTGAAAGTAACAGAGTTGTGAGATGCCACAGTGATACAAAAACATAGAAGGCAGTTTGGTAAAATGGAGAATATGATGAGATGCTCCATATGAATTGGGAATGACAAAGACCAATTTAGCAGAATAGTTTATAACAGATAATATGTACTTTTAAATGAGAAAAAGGTAAGTTTTCAATAGAATATGCTTAAAAGAAAAATAGACAAAATGCTGGAAGATGTTCAGTGTGCAAAGAAAGACAGGGAATGAAGGTAAAACCAGGAGGAGTCAGCTTCCACAGTTCCATAAGGGCTGCTGTCTGATTCTAGACCCTCACCACTGAAGTCTGGAGTTGTGTCATATGCAAGTCACATATTTGACTGTTATAAAGCCAATTCTTCTATGAATGAGAGTTTTTCAGTAATGGTTCTTTTTAAAGGCTCACAAAGAAGATTTACCTCTATCTCCAGGACAGCAGAAGCAGGACAACCTAACTAACCCACTTCTCTGTTAAACACTTATTTTCAGACTAAGATTCATCTCCTTTGATTTATCTGATCCCTCAGCAGAAATCACAGACATGGATAGTGGAAACAAATCCTTCTCATGATACAAGGAAGAGATAGATACTTCTAAATGGGAGTGAGAATCACAGCAAGCACTATACTAACCAGAGGTAGTAGTATGACATGGTGTCCCCTTTCTGAAACTCTGAGCTAAAAGCTTGTGCAAACCTGACAATTAGAGACTCAAACCATGTCCTGGATGTTGGCTTAAACCAAGTACTTTGGAAACAGAACACTCCTTAATTCACTTAAATGCTGAAAAATGGAAGTGATGATTATAATTTATGTTATAGATTAGAAGTTAAGTGCTCTTATGCAGGAAATAGAAACTGCATGAGACCTTCCCCAGCCTGGTGGTTCAAACTCAAAATTTCCATCTTCCATCAGCACAGCTTATCAATTTTAGAAGGAGGCTTTGGATGAGAATTGCTTTCCTGCAGAAGCTCTGTCATCATGCAATAAAGAATTCACTGTTCACATATACTAAGAAATTTACTACTCAAATTTACTAACAAATTGAGAATGTAATTTCATTTTAAAATGAAAAATAAAGGCAAAGTCACTGTTAAAGAGAATTCATCTGTGAATAGCAAATTGCCTCCCGAAGCAAATGCACTCATTATGCTCAAAGAAAGGATGAGATCTCCCACAGTTAAATAAAACTAGTAGGAAAAATAATTGCTTGATAAATCAGAGTAATTAAATTTTGCACATGTGAATGCTACTGCACCTCTGTCTTTAGTACAACAAGGCCAGCCCTGCAGCAGAGAAACAGCACATACAGCTCAGCATCTGCTCCCTGAAAAATGTACTACTGATAGAAATAGCCCACCTTTTCCCTCTTAGCTCTTCACTAATGAGGAATGGGAAATCTTGCCCCACAAAACTATTGGGATCAAAGCAACCAAAAACTGTCATTATGCTATCTAGTTCCAGTTCACCTTCTGCAAACATTCCACTGATCATTAATGTGTCTTCTAACATTTAAAAAACACAAAGCAATAGACTGCTTTTCTTTGGGAACCTGTCTGATAGGTCATTTTTCAGTTGGTCTGTCTTCTGTGTTAATTTTTGTGTACCAGGTATGTTTCCCCTGATAAATTTTCATAGTAAAAATAAACTTCTGCCACTATCCTTTCAAATTTCAAAAGTTAATTCTTAACCCTTCAAACAGTTTTTGTGCTTAGGCTATTTAAAGACAGTTATCTCCATTTAAGCATGCACACATTCATCAGGTGTTCATCTGCAGTCAGCAAAAATCCAGCCAGTGCAACCTAGAGCAGAATTGAGTTCATCCCAACCAAGGGAACCAGCAGCTGCTGAGCCGAATCACTCGCTCAGCTCCAGTGACTCCAGCCTTGATCTGTGTGGACTCTAACAATGGCTCTGATACTGAGGCTCAATCCATTGCCTGCACAGAAGGAGCCAGTGCCATGTGAGATGGACAGCATAACCTGCCTGTTCTGTTGGCAATACATCTTGCAGAGCTGTCAAGGTGCCTTGCATACTCCAGGACATCTGAAATGCCAGCAGTTCCTGTGTGGGGATGAATGAAGCAGGCCACAAACAGACTCCTGCAGGTAGGCATAACAAATTTAGGTATCTTGATTATCAGCTGAATCTCTGGAATTTAGGGATTTGAACAGTTTCTCTGCAAAGGTCATGGCACAGGATATGTAGCACTCATAAGAAGTGGCTTATTATGGTTTCCCTCCTATTCAACAGGCTAACAGGAGGAAAGCACAGCACAAGCTCATTTATATCTGTTCCTCAGGAGTACAAGGATCCATTGCATACTCTGTCTTCAGAACCAGTCAAGCAGAAATCACCAGCAATTACTTTCACAGGAGTTACAGAAGAATGATTTTGGGCTTAAGGGTCATTTTAAGGCATAGCTATATGATCAAATTTAGATGGTCATAAGTTAACTCCACATTTTTTGTCACCTCAGGTTTGCAATGCATTTAGACACATTATTACAGGATAACATGTGAACTAAAAGTTCACACCTCTCAGTTTATTCATGCAGGCTCAGTAGATGACAAACTGGGCTATGATCCAAGCTGGAGCTGGCCTGTGCTGCAGAATATTGGGCAGAGAGGGCATCAGATACTAACCTTTGTGTATTAGGTATACTCAGACACTTTGGTGCTGACCCCCTCACTGCAAGATCACCACGAATTTAGTACATTGGAACATTAGGCAACAAAAGACTCATGAAGCTCTGAGAGAGCATATCTATACAGAAACACATATTCACCTTTTGGCAATCAATTTTTTACAAAAGAGAAGTTACCTTTTATTAATAGAATCTAAACAAAAAATAGTAATTTTCCCAACAGCTTAATGTTCTCTAAATATCAGTTCCCTGAGCAATTTCCTTTAAAAAAGTTCAGATAATATTATTACTCATGTGATCTGTGCATGTAGTCTCCTTTTAACTTCTCCACTGCAGCATTTTGTAGGAACTGACCATAATAAATTTGATTATGGATGCGGTTTAAACAGGTATAGCTCCTGATATAAGTTATACATTTGGTGGTTAAGTATTCTTTTAGACTAGATATTTCCAGATGACTAAGCAAATTCTTTGAGCTTCTTCCCAACATGCCTTTTGTGTGTATGCATCATGTCTGGCAAAAAATGTAGTGTCCACTGAGATAAAGAAGACACGTAGCAGATGCTCGACTGCATTTCTTTCCCTGCTTGACTGCAGTGACTGCTCTGAGAAGTAAACAATCCACTTGGTAAAACAAACTGCTGAAAACGCTCACTATGATTTGTGTCATTTGATTATTTCCGTGCTTATTCTCATTTCCTAAACAGGTTTATTGAAATTCCCCTACCAGTCTATACAGTCCTGAATTTTTATCAGCTATATCTCTTCCCTCCAGGCAGAGCCCACACTTCCTTTTTGATACAAGACTGTTTTATCTGCATGTAGGATTGGATTTTTTGTTTGGTTTTGTAAGGTACTTATTCTTGGAATTCGTTCTTGCTTTTTTATTAAGGGATGGCATTTTCTATAAAGCATTCAGTCTCTAAATCAGACAGTGAGAGAAAAAAATGTGATGCCTCCCATTTTCAGATTTAAAAGAGCAGCTGATGTCAGAAAGCAAGATAAAAAAGTTGACCTTAAAACAATCTGGTTCATGATGATGTTGCCTTTTAGTCTCAATGTCCAATTTATCTCAGAGCACATGCAGGGTGAAGACTGAAAAGTAAGACTAATGGATATGGCAGAAATATGTGCAGTAATTCATCATCATAACAAAGCATAGCACAATTATCAGGAATTTCCTGTAGACTTGCCATGATTACATGGAAAAAAAGTGTTTCTTCTGCTTAGTTAGAAGAGCAAGAACACAAAAACCAGAAAGGTATTGTTGCCACCTATATACACAAATTATCCTTTTAGGAAATTACAAACGTACAATTTGGCTTTCTTTTTGGGTTTGTACACTGAAATAGTATTCATTCAGTGCCTGGACAAATGGGTCTCTATGTTCTACAAGAGGACACATCACAAAAAACGTAGGAAGAAGAGGCAGTTGGCTGAAGGGCTTGAGGACTTAATGGATTTAATCACAATACCTTTTTCATGCTTGCCCAAGAGTTTATTGCAGCAAAAATTTCAAGTTAGAATGGAAGGAAGGGAAACCTTTAATTAGTTGGAATTTACTTATTTAAAAAAAACCCCATTGTCTCTGCTTGAGAAAAGACTAACATCAGCATCACTTTGTGAGTAATTTGGTTAGGTCCTGTTCCTGGCGTTCAGCTACCTGGAGTACAGTTTAAGCTGCTGTTTATTTGACTCTCCTCCCTGAGGACCACTCTTCTGTAGGAAAATTAAAGCTATGCAATGCTTACACAAACATTTCTTGCACTTCTGCTGGAGAACAAGACCCATTCTGAGTAAGCACTAATAATAGACAACACTGCAAGTAGCTGCTTGGGGCTCACATGCCAGAGAGACATAATATTAAAGGAGAAGTCACTGCTGAAAGGAGCAGATAGATTGCATTTGCTATCACAGATCTCTGCTGTGTTTCAGTGATCATGCCACTTAGGTAAAGTGGGACTTTGAGAGCTAAAGTCTAATTAAAATAAGTGGGTGTTATATAACCATGCTCAGAAGGCAAATTTTCTGCAATATTCCTTAGTGACTAGAAGCTGCCTTTCTTTAAAGCATTTACACAACTCAGCTCTAGCAATTTAATGGTTGGAAGATGATAAGGAAATAAATTAGATTTTGGTACACAGCAGTTGAATTAATTTCAGGGATATATGGAAGGCTTAGCACTTAAGTCCTATAAC
The DNA here is from genome assembly GCF_050655825.1 of Lonchura striata. Classification (NCBI taxonomy): domain Eukaryota; kingdom Metazoa; phylum Chordata; class Aves; order Passeriformes; family Estrildidae; genus Lonchura; species Lonchura striata. Next base: position 59,707,657 of record NC_140707.1, on the reverse strand, counting down.
CACATCATGACCCATATCAACTGGAAGGTCCCAGTATTTCTGGGAAGGCTGGATAGCACACCTCACACAACTGTTTTTTAGAAGATGTCATCATGTATCATGACAAAAGTCATGTTTCAGGGAATGCTTTAACTCCACCAGGATATCCATTATGGTCAGGGCTGCATTGCTGAAGTTCCAGGGATGGCTCTGGCCCATGGAGTGAATTTAACCTTCCTTTCTTTTGTTTTGTTTTAATTGGTTTGCCTCTGTTGCTTTCATGATTTTCTTCCTCCAATAATTTCCTTTATTGATTTTGTCTTTCCTCATTTTTTTCTCTTTCCTGGTTCCAGATTAGCACCAGGATGGAAGTCCCATGGGGAGCCCCACTTGGCCCCTTTCTGTTAAGTCCAACAGCCAGTGTTGGCAAAGTAAAGATATTCTTATCAGAAGCAATGGGGAGCATTGGTGGGAGGGTCTCTTTTGGGTGTCACAGGTTGGTGACAATCTGTCACACTGTGCAATCCAGGTAACAGTGCAGCCACCGTGCTCTGCCAGCACTTCAAATGACAGGCATGAAGGAGCCATGTAAGGTGCAAAGACACCTAAATTCACTCACACTGTCTGAGCCTGGTTTGCCAGCATTGCTCTCTTAAAGAATGCTGCACAGGACCCAGTCTCCAGGGAGGGGGAGCCTGCTGCAATCAACCTTATAAAGGAAAATATATCAGCTTTGAATTAGTTTCACTGTATGGATGAATTTAAGTTCCTGGAATTTTCACAAACCAGTTTCATCTACCCTTAATTTACTGATCTACTTTTTAAAATGTAAACAACTTTCAAATAAGATTTTATTGCATTTGAATATAATTCTTGTCATGTTCTGTACTTTTCTGCTTCGTTTCCAAAGAATGTTGTGATGATTAATTCATGCATTATGTGATGCCATGTGTAATGCTCCCTTGTGACAATAACTCAAATTGCTATTTTCATGCTATCTTCCTGTCTCTCACTCTTGTTTTATTTTTACACCATCCTTTTACTCATTTGAATAGAAATATTTTGAAGAATATATTTCTGCCTCCTTTTGCCAACTGACTGCCAGCTCACAGAGTCTAGAAAAATGGGTAAGTGGAAACATCCAGCTCCCACAACTTTGCTTCCAGCTGCTACAATGCTCACTTTTCCAGGAGTTCTTCTGGACCTTCATCTCAGAGCTCAGTCATTCATCAAAACATCAGCAAGTTATATGTGAACTCTTTGAATTCCTGGTTAGCCAATGAGGCATACAGCAAGGGTTCAGCTCAAACAAGCAAGGAGCAAGCCAACAGCTTTACAACTTTTTTATATTCAAAATGAGATTCAGTACTTTTAAATTGTCATTCTGGATATCAATAGAGAAAGAGAGCTTCTGTTAACTGATCATGGATGAAATGGAAATTTTTTTTTGAATATTAGTTATTCTTAACCTGAATAAAGATGCATATCAATCCATTTTATTTTACCATTTGAATGGAAGAAATAGGACTAAAATTTGAAGTCTCATAATTCTGACAGTGATGTAAGAACTTGTATTACATGCATGGAGAACCTACAGCAATGGAAAATCCTGAAAAATCTAGGAGAGAAGAAAGCAGAAGACATGCAATCAAGATAAATTTGAGGTTTGTCTTGAATTCCAGTTGTCTTTGATCACATCAGTTATTACCTGTTACTGTTCACAAACTCCATATCCCAAATCTATCTAGAAAATGGTAAGAAAACTAAGGATAGGAAAATTCAGCTTTCAGGAGCAGGCACAGTTTAATCACCTATTTTCCACCAAATAGTGTGTTCTGTGCACAATTGTCCCGACAAAGGAGTAACCAGAATAAAACCAGGAAAGTCCATGGAAATAGATGTTTGAGGTTAATAACTCTTGTGAGTTTATCTAGGGCTGGCAATAGGAAACTCTATCATCCCATAACAAGAAGTACAGTCTAAAAAGGTTGATTTAGAGTTTTAAGTCCACCTCCTCATGAGAGCAGGACTGTTCTCAAAATACTCTAAAGCAGTAGTTTCTAGTTTAGCTTTAAATACACAAAGCAATGGCTTTGCTCTTCCTTGTCTTGAAATCTATCCATGTTTGGAATTCAGTATCCACTCCTCAGTGGCTTTTGCTGTTCTCTACGTTCAGTTGCTATATATACAACAGAAAACTGCAATTTACATTAGGTGGCCCTGTATGAGTGTGCTCAATTAGTAAGATGTTTTCTGCATATAGGGGCTATATGGATGCAGCTTCAATAGCTGCCAGAAGTTAGGATGGAAAAGGATGTGTGTGTGTCTTTCACATCACAACCTGATCACCTGTTCTTTTATCCCATCACTCCACAGAGAGAACACCCCAAGGAACATCTCCAGTCAGACTGTTCCTCCTTGCTGTCAAGGTCACTTACAGACATTAGCAGATACTTATCTACCCTTAGCCAGTAAACTGAAAGGCATTTCACTTTCTTTGTACATCCCCATTTAATAATGTTTCTCTCTGAATTGCCTCCAGTTCACTGCACTGTTAATTAACTTTTATGCACTACCAGAGATGAATGCATCTCAACAGTGACTTAAGTGATTTCTCTACAGCTTGTTTCCATTCATAAAACACTTCAACCTATATTAGTCAAAATTGTCTCTCCTTGTAATACTTTTGCATTTCCATAGTAGCTCTCACTGTAAAGTAAAAAAGGACAGAGCAACAGAGGAAATAAAAATTTAAATACCAATATTTGACTTTGCCTGAAATAGTCAACTTGGTTAGGGGAAAAAAGAAAACATTCTCTGAGTGTTTTTCAGCTCTGTACATTTTATATGTCATTTGCATTATTAAACAAAAATATCTGAGCCTTGCCTTAAGTATCAATATAATAGGACCTTAGTTGTTTAGTAATATTGTTTTAAGCTGAAATTTCATAAAAAAAACCCAACCCAAACCATGTAAGCACTGCAAAATGTATCATGGATTTCTTTAACAGCCTGGAACCAGCACACAGCTTTTCCTGCACATTTTGAGGACATATCTAGAGTTCACAAGCACTTTCAATTTTATCACCTAATTATTAGAGAGACAATTTGTAAGAGTAAACAGTTCGTACACTGTCTGAAGCTCTTAGCATTACAATGAACATGGATATAAAATTATTTTGTTACATAATAGCAGAATGTGTCTGACTTACACAAATGTTGAATCATTTAGAGTTTAAAGCTGAGGTTTCCCAAACTGGTGGTCTATAGATTTCTGTCAGTGGTCAGCAGCTGAAGGTTTATTGCTGTCTGGGTACACAGTATTCATTCCCTATGGATAGTGGGAAGAGAAAAGGTTTGTAACAAACTGACCAAGAAAAAATAATTCAGTTTATCAACAGCAGAAAAACATTTTTTTGCTAGAGACTACAATTTCTGTTAATAACTTCTGCATTTTATTATGATATTGTCAAACATATTGTTTATACTGAAATTTTCTTTTTCAGACTGTTTCTTCTTTTCCAACCTATCCATTTAAGAGAAAAATACTACACAAGGTATTATTTATAGGATATTTCAACAGGCAAAACAAGTGAAAAGGAAAGTGTTAGCTGGCTTAGGAAGCCTGATGTCACTGGCCTAGGAAACCTGATGTCACGGAATACAAAATGTGAATGTACAAGGAATGTAAGCAAGAAAGGGAGTAAAACAATCACAACTTAATATTTTGGGACAAAATCAAGGAAGACAAAACCATCTGATGCTCAAAGATTTTACAAAGAGGGATTCTGCAAGTCCCTGAGCCTGCAAAAGGACGATCAGTGAAAAAATAGGTGTGCTGAAGGGAAGTGAAGAACTGGCAGTGGAAAGGTTAAATGCCTTTTTTGCCTTTGTTTTCACAGGCAAAACCTGCTCCTGGACCTTTGTGTTTCTGCAAAGAAGAGGGGCAATCATCAGCAGGGGAGCAGTAGTCCAGGAGCTGCCCACAGCCTGGATATATTCAGTGTAAGGGTTGTTCTTAGGTTTTCCACAGAGGTGTCCACCCAACACAACTGGGAGGTTGCTGCCCATCACCTGGGAGAAACTGCAGCAGTCAGAGGGGAGCCCTAATGTTTCTGTTAGTAGAAACAAGGCTAACACATGTCCATTTTAGGGGAATTATTGCCATTATTTCGTGGAATACCAAGCCACAACCCAAAATAATATAAAACTCAGGAAGTAGGACAGCAGAAACCTTATGAAGTTCATCAAAGACCAACTTGGAGTTCTCAGCAAAATAAAAGCATATCTTTTGGACCCATTTTGGTAAAAATGTGATTTGTTTTAGGAAGTATATTTTTAAATAAATAAAATGTTCAACAGTTTTGGTTTGTCTTACTTCAGGTAAGCCATGTCATATTTCAGTATACATAATTTCCATAAACAGTTGCTGAATTTGGCACAGTATTATATATATGTAGAAAACATTTGGCCATGGTTTTATTAGCACTGCCACTGACAGTCACAGTTCCCATCTATTCTTCTGTCATTGTCTGCTCATCTTATTTAACATCATTCATTCTAATTTCCATGCTAATAAACTCAAATTAAAAGCCATAGATAAAAAGAGGAACAAATACGTACTACTACACAAAAGGTATACCTTCAAATTGCTATATCAAAAACACATTTCTTTTTTTTTTTTTTTTTAACCAATGATGGCTAAAATCAAGTTCAGGAATACATTAAAGAATATTTGTTTATTAAAACATAAAAGACTTTCCACTGCCACAAAGTGGAGATTCAATTGCTCAACAATCCCAACCAATTCCAAACTTTCTCAGGTCTAATGAAACTACTGCTTTAACTCTATTAGTTATCCAAGTAGTACAACTTGCACTGCAGGATATAAAAGATTCATGTCAGTAGAGATTTAAGCTTAGAAAAGTAGAACAATACTTAATGGTTAGTGAACTGCATTGGAATATTCCTTAAAGCAATTTCTCTTTTTCTGTGTCTGTTACAGTGGGTTTTATTTCATCCAAGCCAAGTAAAAACTTCAAATACTTAAACAAGTTAGGGCTTTACTGCTACCCCAAAATTAAAGAAAAATGTGGCCATCCACATAGAGAAACTGCTTTGAAAAAAGCAAGAAATTGTGAGACTGGTTAGCCCTAAGTTTATAAGCTGTAATGAAAAAGAATAACTCTATTGAAAGCAGCAGATGAATTAGGAAGAACCGTTCCAGAAGTGCAATTTTGGATGCTGAAATACACTGTAGTGAGAAGTAACCTGCATGAAAGATACACTGCAGTTCTTTCCAAAGCCTCTGGTTTGCTTTTCACCTAGTGAGACAACAGTGAAAAATGGAACAGTGGAAACAATAATTATATTGGCATCCTATATTTCTGCTTTTTTAATAGTATTGCCTCTCAAATATGTAATTCCGCAGCTGCATTCTCTGAATATTTTAAGCTTGATTATAGAGTTCCTGCAACCTGTTTTATACTGTTTTTGCCAGGCAATAACCCAAAAGAATGAAAACAAACTAATACTTGTAGAGGTGCTGTGAGCATACTCACATGCCACATAGCCTAGCCACATGTACACAACAGAATTCACAGTGCCTTCTATGAAATCTAATGCTTGGGAAAATACAAAAAAATTTATTAAGCCATCAGTCTTTTTTCTGAGTTCACCACAAATTTTCAATTTCCTCCAGTTACCTTAATGTCCACAGGAAGAAAAAGCTTGTATTCATTTCACCTCTTTCATTTTTTAGGCTCAGATTGTTGTGCAGCTCTTGATTTGCATGCAGTGGGGTGAGGTAGCTCAAACCTGGAAATATTTGAGGTTTCTGCCAGATTTGATGGATAACATCATTCTTTTCAGAGCAAACAATTCTGTCTCCTCTAGCCTGTGGATTTCCTTTCATTGTCTGACATTTTGCTTTTCACACATTTCACACTTATCCATGTATGTTTTCACCTAAGCATATTGCATGGGCTACAAGCACATGTCCTGCTTCAGCCTCGCTTTACTTTTATCACTATTCCATGTTGTCAGCAGCTGCCTGTTGGGACTACTGCTCCCACTGTAAATCCAAACATGTTTTGATGCACACAGATCCCTGTCTCTGCCATCTTCAAACATCCAGCATGTTCCTGTGCTAGTTTATGCTACCAGAGGGATTTATGCAACCCCACACCAAACCATGTCAGGGAATCAATGTATCCTCTTTCAGTGCTGGATTATGTCATCTTCAGGTACTTATATTACTATGGGATCAGCATTAAGAACTCCAGTTTCAGGAATTCTGACCAACCTTGAAGTATGAACAATTAATGCTCTAAATATCCCTTAACACACCAATCTTGTTAGAGATCCAGTGTCTGGAACAGGGAAGCTCAACCCTCCCCAGCTCCAGCTTATCTGCATGCAGTCCAATTTTTTATCCCCAGGACATGTCCTGGAAGCACCACGAGACAGCTCAGTCATAGCAATATCTCTGTCACTGCCTTCTCCAGTGGGGAGCGTGATGTATCTAAGATTTGGGATCCCTGGTTCAGCTTAACCTGAAACACCTCAGGAGCTTCTACCATGGGCTCTCTTCTTTCTTATGCATCCCTTATGTTCTCTGTTTTCCTTCTATGAGTTGCAATTTTTAAACGTTTTTGAGACAGACAAGAATCACAGGCCATTTTGTTTTGACACTGGTGTGAATTGGCAGAAGAAAGACATATTTTGATCTCTAGACTTCATTTTTGTTCTGTAACAGTTTGGTCTCCTAGTTTAAATAGACAGACAGGCAATTTGAACTTGAAGGATCTGTTGTCTCAGGAAAAACATGATCATCACCCCTCTAAGTATTCTGGTCATGTGTAGTGATTCATACCAGGCCTTATACTGTGGAAGGTTTGCAGTTCGAAATGTTAATTAACAGATATAGTCCATTTCCATATGTCTTCCTCTAAAGGTTACTGCAACAACATTTCCTGAATATACTTTAACAATTTAATGGCAGCCTGGCAGTAGTATCATGACAAATAAATTTAAGTGATGTACAGGTTGCAGTGGAGAATACAAAGTATAATAAAGCAATGTACTATTTATAGAGATGTGACATGAAAAACATTGACCTGTGGTCCCAAGTAATTTTCATAAGACAAAAGCTTTCATGGTAATAAAAACAATCAGTCAATGTTCTAAAAGACTAATATAATAAACTATCAGGGAAGCTATTCATCTGTGTTAACTCCATTTAACAAAAGAGGAGTCATTATTATTCAAACTTTGTACTTAAAGTTTGGTGACAACTTTAGCTGCACTATGACAAAGTGATTCTTGATTAATGAGAGATACCTCCAGAACTGGCAATGGGACTCAGCGTGGAAACATATGCTACCTTGCTGGTCATATTGAACAAAACTAGTTTGACATTAGGAACACAGGACTGGACTTAAATGACAGGACAGAATTGCAGAGAAGCTGAAGATAGTGCATGAAATACTGCCATACCCAAGAATTTATATACTGACAAATAGCTAGAACATGAGGAAGATGGAAGAGGGGTCAGGAGTGTTATTATTTTTTTATGGGAAGGAGAAAAAGAAAGGAAGAGGAAAAAAAGTACTTTCAGTCTAAACTGATTCTCCACAAATGGATACTACACTCTTTTTCAAGAGAAACAAAATTGTGCTTTATAATTTTATTTTCAAGATTGTATTGCTACAGCCACTGAGAAAGGGAGAAATTAAGTTAATTACAAGCAATTTGGGGTGCAGGTAGAAAAGAATCACAGGCTATGATTACAAACTGTGCTTTCTAACTGTGAGTTCATCCTTACACACTCACTCAGCAGGCATAACTTCTTGAGGAGCTGAAATGTCATCATGATTCTTTTCTTTATGAGCCTCACTCATTTGCAAGCATCTTTGCAGTTCTGGTTTATAAATAAGACAGTATTTGGAAATATCAAGGTACTAGCTGGAAGTTTTTCCAAAATACCAAGTAGATTTCCTTTTTATACACTCCTTTCCTTATCATGCTCTGAATTTTAGACTTAACACATCTAACAAACCAATTTGGTCTTTATCTATACCACAAGCAACTCCACCTAAACCCAGTTGGTATTTTTTTTTCAATTGCACAGAGTCCACTCATCTATGCCAAACACAAACTGTCAGCTGTGGAATATGCCACAAGAAGTTGTGAACTATTTTTTTGAGAAGGGATAAAGAGATATGAAGAGCAGAATAGAAAGGCAGAAAAAAGGAAGATAAATGAAAGGAATGGGATGTACAGGCAGAGCTAAAAAAGGCATTGCAGATAAAGATATGCAACATAGAGATATTAACCTGATTAACAAAATATAAGATAGTCAGTCTATGACTGAAAGAGCTGCAAAAGACAGAAGTACTTGAAAGTTGTTCACAAGACTTGTTCCTGCTGATGCAACATGAATGGCTAATGATGATGAATATAATACTGAGGGATTCTACTTGAATTCAGGTCTATCAGGTACCACATCAAAAAAAAATGGTGGACAATTTAATGCCCTGTCATCATAAGATATGAAATAATAGGGGTAAACAATGAAACAAATCTGAGAAAAAAAAATAGACAATACCCCTGTTATTTGATCTGTGTTTACAACTAGATTGTGAATAAGTCTTCCAAGACTTTCAAAAACAGCAGCAGGTGCCACATTAAAATATATCATAGTAAGAAATAAAGGACTTCACCCTCACAAAAGACAAAGCACTCAAGTATTCTGGACTGCAGGGAAAAATCCAATCTCAGCAAAGATGGAAAACTACTATCCATCTTTAACCAAGTGTAATATTTAATAGTGTCTGCTCTTTAAAATCTGAATGGCTTTTCAAGGGGAAATTTTAAATACTCTGATATTTTTTCATATCAGATGCCTTCAAAAAATAAAATTAAACCTCCATTGCAAAACTGAATTTACATAATGTAGATAAAAACAGTAGTTTTAATTCCCTATCAAGAATAAATATAAAAAAGCACTGTCTGATTGCAAAAGAAGTTAATTTTAAGAAATAGTTACTGATGTTATTTATTAAAGCATTTTACATACCTATATCAGTTACTATCACTTGGATACAATTAGGAGATCCCGTACTTGTTTATGGCTATTATTCAACTTTTCATTAAAAAGGTGTGTAATTTACAATCTTAGGATAAATTAACTTTCAAAGGGATTCTTCAGACTTACAAAAATAGCATATCATCCTTATTTTCAAGCCTCAACTTCTGCAGCTGAAATGAAATTAAAACACAAAAAAAGCCCCAAACCCAAACATTCCAATATATTTTGTCATGGGCTAGTTGAATGTCTTTTTTCTCTTACCATCGCCCTTGGATCATCTCCCTGTTACAGATTTGAGCACACTGAACAGGAACAGCAGTACAGCATCTGCCATTCCTCAGCCTATATCCCATGCTGTGCTTTTTGTGTAAATTCAGCAGAGAAACTCCTGTTAGGAAAGGGAGAATGCAATGATATTGTTGTGTTGCTTTGAGGCCTGTTGGCTGAGTTGCTCAGAATTATGGTGCCTCTATAAACCCCCGAGGGCTGGTTCTTGTGGCTTCTCTTGCTAAAGAAAAGAGGTGGTGTGCCTCCTTCCCAAAGGTCAGCCCTGCATCCTGCTCCTCAGGCAGAAACAAAACCAGCAAGCCTGGCTCTCCAAAGCTCATTATCTCCCTCTGCAACATCTTCTCCCATATCCTTTCTGCTATCTCTTTCTTCCCCAGAACATAAGCCAGCCCAAGCTCAATCTTTTGGGCAGGAAAATCAGGTTTTTTACAGTTCTAATAAACCTTGAATCAGCTTAATTTAGAAATATTACTCTGTGCCTTTCTCCAAAGGCAACAAAGGAGGTGTATGATCAGACACACTCTTTCTCTAGTCTCCAAAATGAAAAACAAATACATAGAAGGATGAAATAGATCTCTTTATCCGTACTGCCATAGCAATTTAGGGAAACTTATAGACAAACAGAATGTAGGCTAACAGTGAATTGCTTTGCTCTAGAAGGAATTATTCTCTCTTGATACCACCTGAATTTGCCTTGAATGGAAGGCGAGGCAAACAGGTCCCATAAAGTCAGATAATCAAAAATAAACTTAATGAGAAAAAGCAGATGGTTATTTGTCTTGCCATTTTATTGATTTAGCTTTTAATTTCTGCACGAAGACCTCTTCAAAACCTCAGAAAATTCAGCCAAGGATGATACGGCTGTTGACCCCACTAAAGGAGTAAAAGGATTGTAATGCATTGAAGAATTTCAAATCCCCAATCTCCCAGATGATTTGCAGCTAGGGAGAGCAGTAGTGAGACAACTTCTCTCCAGGCAGTAGCTCCTAGAAGGAGAATCACAGTACCATGACCCCAGTCACAGTCATTCTGCAGAGATGACTTCCACTGCTTTTCCAAAAACACTTCTCCAAAAAAACATTCTTCATTCTGTCATAACATAAGCCTTTGTAAGAACACACAGGTGACTTAATCAAAACTACTCCCAGGTACAGCATAGGCCCTCTGCACCTTTGTGAAGTGCAAAAGGAAAGAAGTAGATGCTGCTGTAATTAATATATTTATCTAATGTAATATGTCCCAACATTACTTTTTCCATTACAGTATTCTCCACGACCAGGATAAAGCAGCAGTCTCCTTGTGCCATATAACTTCTTCAGCCCAGCCTACTTTATGCCCAAATTCAAAATATACTATTTTATTTTTTCCAGTTCAAACTATGAAAACTTAAACAAACAAACAAACAAACCTTTTCCAAATCAATCGTAGCTACTCTACTGAATAATTTCACCTAAAACCAGCCTGATTGATTCCTGTACCAGGGTGCCTGCGACATTGAGATGATTTGAATTACCCTTATTGTAGAGGGAATAACTATTTAGAGGATATTATGTATATAAGCAGTTTTTCTCTTTTAGTCTTAGCTCTGTGAACAGGGCTAGCCCTAAGGCAAAGCCTAAGGCAGAAAGTGAAATACATTTTTAAAGGCTGTTTGTTAATTGAGCCCTAAACTGCTTTCCTGTTCCTTGCCAGTTTTATCCTAACATAAGAACAAATCAATGTTAAGGCAGTCTGCCAGATGCTGGCCAACTCAGACTACTTTGAGCATTCTCTCTCTTCCTTGGCAGCTGAAATCTCTCAGCACTATTCAAATTTTGCTCAGCATCTAGCAGCATTCAGCCCTAAATGGGCTGCAAGCTGCATATGAATATTTTAATTACATGCTGCAAGGCAGAAAGAAAACAACCAGCTATGCACAGGCAAGTCAACTAAGAACTTGTAAGCTCTGTGACAGCAATGGATTTATAATTTCATCCTGTTTATTATGCTTTGGGCATCTTTCTCTAAAAGGTTGTGTTTAAGGCACTGCCAGCTAGGTGCCTTGTTTGAAAAAGAGAAGTGCAGTTGTTTTGTTGCCCTCTTGCAGTCAGTGCAGAAACTGAAGAGAAAATGAAGTTTCTCAGACCACATGCCTGAAATTCACTGTTTTCCTGAACGAGGATGATCAGTAGCTTTCAAGAAAGAAAAAGACTGCATTTGGCAGCAAGAGGAGGAGGAGGGCAGAGAAGAGGTTGAATGCCAGCCAGGTTCTGTTTTCAAACCTGGATCAAATGCACTGGACTGACATGAAGCACCCAACTCCTGCACATTTTCCATGGTGAGGCTGCACAAAAACAGTCTCTGATGGGTCTGGAGCCATTCCCAAAGGCATCAACTAACTAGGCACCCTATTTTTGCATTTCACTTCCCCTTTAGGACTCTGATTCACTGTCTAGGGATTTGGACAACCAGAAGATAGAAGAGGAAGAGCCAGCAGTGAGACAGCAGGGAGGAGCTTTGTTGACCAGACAAAGCCTGAAGGGATCAAGGTGAGACACAGGCAGTTCTGGGGAGTCTACATGGAGATCTGAGCTGCAGTAGGATACAGGGGGATGGTGAAGCTGCTAGGATGAATGTGAAAATGGATGAGGTGACCCTGGCAGAGACATCCCTACACTGTTGTCAAAAGGCCTCTAAGAAAGAGCTGTCCAAATACCTGAACTGAAAAGAAAGAAGTTCAGTAATCCAGGAGGCCTAAATAGCCTAAAATAAATTTTCAGTTATTTCTCCTTGAGTATCATTCTGCAGAAGTAATTTTTTTAAACATCCTTTGTCTCTTCACCAGCCTACCAAACATCCAGGCAAATCTGGAAAATAAGGCTTTTTGGAACAACAAACCCCAAGCTGATTTATTTGGCTAGCTTGTAGTTTGGTTTTTTTTGTTGTTTGTTTTGTTTGGTTTGGTTTGGTTTTTGTTGTTTTTTTTTTTTTTGTTTGTTTTGTTTTGGTTTGGTTTTGGTTTTGTTTTTTGTTTTTTGGTCTTTGTTTTTAACTTAGCCATGAAAAGGTGGGAAATTTTCTTGATAACAAATATAAAAATATTAATGCCTTTCAGAGCCATCACCATCTGATGCAAAGGGCTAGGCCAGAGTGTAGGTAAAAGCTGTGACACCTTAAAAGAGAACAAATTTAACACTTGCATGACATTTCCAGTTAAACACTGAACTTCTACTTCCCCACTAGAATGCATGGTTCATCAGCTACCAGATGCTTTTAAGAGCTTGGGGGAATGATAAGAAATGTACTTTTTCCTGTCTAGATGTTCTACTTTAAACTGTCTACAATCACTTTTTTTTTTCTGTTAAAAGCCACTGTACTTTACTTTAAAAAAACTTCAGGATTGCTAAAAAAAAAAAAAATCAAAAGTCAGTATCATCCTGCAGTCCTAATCTGCTTTTCATCAAAAAGCTTCTGTATCTCCTAAAAGCTTTGATGAACCTGATAAGAGACAAAGGTTGAGACAGAGACCAAGTGAATCTCAAACACCTAGTAAAGTTTTGTTCTCACACCGAATAAACTGTGAAAGAATTGCACTGAAGAAAAGAAAATTTCAGAATGTTTGGTCACAGACTTTATGGGGCCATTAGTTTTACTAGACTTCATTGTATGCACTCTATAAAAATACCTAACAAGACTGAAAGAATTTCCACATTTAGCATAACTGTGGTTAAATATAGGAAAACAAAATAGACTGTGGTAGGGGACTTGGGAAAAGCCCCCCCGAATATGCCTTGGGAGGAGGCTGTTGTATAAATTCCCGCCTCCAAGCTACCCATCGAATCTACCACTCCCCTTATGTTATGTAACTGTCAGTTATGTCCATCTTTATGTCAATCATTTTTGTACTTGCCTTTAGTTCCAGAATGTTCCTAAGTTCTCTGTCTGTAATTGGCTCTTCCCCGGTTATCGCCCCCTTCCCTCATCCCCATTTGCTGTACCCCAATTATTCCATCCCAACTCCTCCTCCGAACCCCATTCCTACTGGACCCTTTGTACCCTGTCCCTCCTATTTGCCACCTGTTATAAGCCCCACCCCGCCCCTTATTCGGGGCTCTCGGAGCCTGCTCCCTTGCCGAGCGGACGGGTCACGGATCCTCCCTGACACCCAGCCCTCAGCGAATAAAGCAGCGCCTGAGAGACAACCTGCCGTGGTGTACGCATTCTTATTACCACCGTATCGGCGGAGCCTCCGTACCGGAGAGCCACGCCCCGATACAATAGACCTGAATATTAGGATTTCTAATCCAATGGACAATTCATGAGCTTGGACTGTGTTCCCACAGTCCTATAAACCTATGCCTGATAATCTTTACAATGAACAATAATATCATTACCAATTTAATGTTTCCCATCTTTGGATAATACATTCCTCCTAGCAATGTCTTGGATGTCTTTATATAAATATGAACAACAATGTTTACATAGATCCTCTATACTGTTCAAGACAAAATTTATTAAAGTATTTGGTAACAACAACCCCCTGCAGCTCTGCAGGGGACAGGATGGCTGGGAAGCTGCCTGGTGGAAAAGGACCTGGGGGTGCTGATCAACAGCAGCTGAACATGAGCCAGCCATGCCCAGGTGGCCAAGAAGGCCAATGGAAACCTGGCCTGTGTCAGCAATAGTGTGGCCAGCAGGACCTGGGCAGGGATTGTCCCCCTGTACTCAGCACTGCTGAGGCCACACCTCGAATCCTGTGTTCAGTTCTGGGCTCCTCATGACAAGAAAGAGATTGAGGGGCTGGAGCACTGAGGGCAACAGAGCTGGGGAAGGGTCCAGAACACAAGACTTGTGAGGAGCAGCTGAGGGAGATGGGGGTGTTTAGCCTGGAGAAGAGGAGGCTCAGGAAGGACTTTATATTCTCTCTACAGCCACCTGAAAAGACATTGTAGAAAGGTGGGGGTCAATGTCTTCTGACACGTATCAAGTTAAGGGATAAGAAGAAATAGCCTTAAATTGTGCTTAGGGAAGGGTCAGATTAGATACTGTATTTTATTTTTTTCCACTGAGAGGGCTTTGGCATTGATATTAGGTGCCCGGGGAGGTGGTGGAGTCACTGTCTCTGGAAGTTTTCAGAGGCATCTGGATGTGGCACTTGGGGATATTGTTTAAGGATGGTTACGGTGGTGCTGGGTCGACAGCTGGGAAAGATAGTTTTGAAGGTCTCTTCCAACATGGATGATTCTGGGATGTAAAGAGGTGGAGTTTTGAAGTTATAGTAAATAGCAATAGATGGCCCTGACATGAGTACATGGCTGAATTGATTCCAAGGATTCTCTTTTCAAGATGTCAGTGTTAAGCCCCTTGAGCAAATTATCACTTTTATCCTCACTCTATGGCCATTAGTTAAACCCTTGTGTTTATCAGCACTAGTAATCAAAAATCATTAAGTACAGTCAGAGACAAGCAGACTTAATCTCTGGATTCAGAAGTGTTTGAAATCCTTGCCAAGAAAGGCCTCTCCCTCCTGATTTAGCATTAAGTTACAAAATAAACAATCCTGTTAAATTGCATTTCTCAGCTTGAGTACCACAAACAAAACCCAAGTAAATGAGTGGTTATTAGAATGAGCTTGACAAATAATGACTTCTCACCAACAGGCTGTCCATGATATATCTATAGATTGCTATCTAGGACATCTCCATAATAATGTATTTTGTTACATGGAGACTGTTGACAGGTGATGATATGGGTTTTCATCAGAAAGGCCTTGAAAATTAAAACTGTGATGTACATATTCATTTCCCAAAAAGTCCAAATTGTAAAGATTGAATTAGGCACAAAAGTTATTTTGGTTTTGTTTGAGGGGTTTTTGGCAGAACTACCTGGATATGGAACAGTTTGTTTCTTGAAAATTGGCCTAGACCTGAAGAAAAGCAACCTAAAGCTATGGAGCAGTAGGCATTCAGGGCTGAAATCCCTCTATCAGCACACACATTCATAATTTTTTTGATGATACAGTCAGCATCTTCCAGCATTGAGGTAAAGCTGGATCAGCTCAAAGTTTCCTCTTAGACACAACTTGTCAACTAGTTTATTTCTTTATATTTGATGTTTATTTTGTAAATGCTATGGGTTTCCAAGACATCCAGCATCTTGTAATGTAACATCACATTTTTCCAGTAAGAATACTGAAAAATAAAACTGCCAGCTCAAATATGTTTTAGAGTCAAATTAACTGGGCACATCTCACTGATCAATGTCAAGGTCAATTAACTGTGAATTCACTACATCCAAGGAACTCAAGGAATCCCAAATCCCAGAACATTCAGAATTCAGATGAACAGTGGATGGGGAGAAGCAAAAGAAGAATTACATGAATGTCAGTTTCTCTGACATAGTGATTATACTATACTCAGAGTTTACAAGGGGGAATCTGTTCCAAACACAAACAATATCAGAATGAACTTCAGAAAAGGGGAATAGGAAAAACACATACAAATTTTCCCAAAAAAGTTGATCTAATTCCAACAGACTTAGAATGATTCATTCTCTTCATTGAGCCCTTTCAGAAAAGCAAAATAGAAGACATGCAGGCTTCCAGACTGATCCTTACAAAAAGGTCAGTAACAAAACATAATTCATTTTCTGGTTATCTCAATAGGACAACTGATAATAATTGAGTATAATTTCTGTACATTTTAAGGAAGCCCGAGACAGAGAAGTAGGAAACAGGAAGCAGTATCTATATCTCACCGCTCTATTACCTTCTTCAATGACTTTTAGAGGTCAGAAACCTTGAAATTTAGAGAGGTATTTATCTTATATGGATGCTACTGATATGCATGCTTTTCTCTAGAAGTATATCTTGAGTTAGTTACCTGAAGCTCTCTAGAGGCAAGAAATGTGTATTTTTAGGCAGGACCCATCCAACCTATTTCGCACATCTGCTTTACAATAAGACTTTGTTCAAGACAGTCCTGTTCCTTATTGTCTATAAAGGAAATCTCGATGATTCACTCAGAAGCTGAAGTTTACACTAGAGATCTCTAAGATTAGATATGCCAAAGCTTCTTTACCCATAGTGGCTATAGAAAAGCATAGAAACTTGTCTGGTGTCGAGGAAAGTGAAATCATTGCCAGAGGAGATGGCAGGAGTGTGTCAGAAAAAGAACTATGAAGTTTTCTGTTTGATGCCTGAAATCAAGGTGACAACTGGCTCATGTTGTGCAATTTGCCTGTTTGACCTTTTGACCTGAAGAACAGAGATCTACTTCTTGCAAAGCCCAGGTATTTGGCCTGTACGGCATAAATCTGAAAAATAAATTTTTGGAAGGCTGAGAAGGGCAAATCTCACTTTCCAGACCAGTCACAACCTCTAAAGAATCCCTTAAGATGGTCATGACAGGGACAGCACTCGTGGTCATGTAAAGGGGGTGGTGCCATCAGCACTGAAAGGATAGTTTTCAGAATGTTCCTGCACTTACTATTACTACTGGCAGCTCCTCTTTCTGTATTTCATTTTGGATTACCATGCCTCCTGAGGAAAGCCACAATGAATCACACTCTGCAAGCCGTTCACTTCACCAGGTATGTCCTGTGAGACCCAAGACCTTTTGTGGATGTAGCCCAAACATCCATCTGTGGCTTGGACTGTTCCTCCAATGAGTTTTAGAAATAAGTTTTTTCAAAATTGCATCTTTATACACATTAGAATTTCTATCAGTAGGTAAACAAAGAAATTATTACAATCAAATTTTTATTCCCATGCTCTTTACTCCCACACAGTGTATTTAAATATTCCCTCAAGTACATTATCAAATACACAATAAAACCCTAGCCAATGATAATGATGAGTGATAAAAGTGTCCTGGCAGGTGTCTAATAGAACATAGTCACTCAACAGGAAGTGTCTGGTACCATTTAGTATCAGTATCTCTCAAGCTCATTATTTTATTTTTTTTAAGATTTCAATATCCAGTCATCAATTCCTTTTTTTTCCAGTTAATAAAATTTTTCTTCCTTTTGTCCACAATTATTGACAAGGCTATTATCTAAATGAGTATTAGCTCTTTCTTAATTAGCAGGCAATTCAGCTGTGACTTGCATACAAAACCTTGTCTATTTTAATAAATGGTTACATTGCTTTCCCAGTGATGAGCAATTAATTAACTCAGAAACTGCATTTGGTTTTTTTATGCATTTTCCTGGCATTTGTGTTGTGTACTAACCCATACCACTGTCATATTGATGAAGAGTTTTATTCCCAATCTCGATTGTTTATGAAATATCAAAAAAAAAAAAAAAAAAAAAGAGTAAATTATTGGCTTGGAACTGGAATTCTTCTCTGACACCTAATTTTTCTACTCTGCAAGAGCAGCCTGCTGACTTCTATCTGCCTAAGTGGACTCCAGTCACCTGCTCACATGTCTAGAAATCTGTACAACTCAAAATAATATTTTACTTTCAGACCATTCCCCCACATTTCCTATGTTTATTTAGTATGTATAAACAAGGCCTGGGACCTCAGACCTGATTCCTTACAGTCATTCACAGCAGTGAATATAATGCAGGTCTAAGCCTTCACAGAAGCTGCCCATGATATTTGCCAGCTTCAACAGGGCTGGCAACTAATTTACACCAGCTTCAAACCTTGCTTAGGGTATTTTACATTCACTTTGCCATAGCATGCATGATTACACAAGCTGCAGGGCAGAAAAGTGAATTATTCAGTCCTCTTTCCTCCTCCGCCCACATCTTTTATTTGTATGTAAAGCACCTACTCCATTCCCAAGATATATAGCTAGGTAACATAAGCAAACTAATGAGGTATAGCCTTGGGGTGTGTCAGCTCTATGTGCCTTAAAAGTGCCTACCTTTCCAAACATAGAATTGCTATTCAAATATTGTTCCTGGCTTTGTTAACTAATAATAAAACCACATGAAAATATAGCACCATGTCACCCACTGTTTATAAGCTCCATACAAGATGCTCGAGTGGGCAGCCTGCACACCCTGTCCTGCCTATTAAGGTTTTTAAGATCAGTTTTTTATTATGCATCTTAGGAAATGCTTGTGTTATCAATGAGCACTGTGCATAGGCTGTCAGAGCATATTGCAGTCCCTTCTCCTGTGGGGTTGTTTTGACTTGTCAACTCAAGTAGAAGAATGCAAGTGATTTATATGAACATTTTGCATTAGAATATCGAATACATTCTGGTTTTAATTAGGAGGAAGAATTGGTTGCAACAAGATCTAAATGCCTGTTGCAGCTCAAAGGATATCAAGAGTTCTCACATTAAAAGTGGCACATTGCAGCTGATTCTGATTCTGTCTACTCTTCAGTGGATGCTTCAGATATTTCATCTGTGAACTTTTCTTTTATCACTGTGGGCCCATCTTTCTCCTCTCTACATCTATATACATTCTGTTGGCCTTGAAGCTTGTTCTGAATCATTCTGCTCTGTGATTCTAAGGAAATTCACACAGCTCTTCAAAAGACACAAAGTGCTTATCTCTATTCCAAACTCTGAGCATCAAATAGAAAGATTTAACATGTAATGTACCCATGCCAATGTCAACATCGTCCCAGCAGTAAGGGCTGTCTGTCTTGTAATGGCAGCTGCTCTGTCTATATTAATGTCATACAACAAACCAGTAACAAGCCTTCAAAGAGTGTCTTTCCACTAGGCATTTAAGGGGGCTTCATAAATCGCAGCTTATTCGCAGATGCAAAGACATGCCTGTGATAATTATCAATTTTCAGATAACAATTCTATGAGTTAAGAGGTTTAGTGAGATATTTAAAGTTACATAGCAAGATAGCTGGAAATAAGAGTGCATACTTTCAACTCCTGGCATGGTGTTTGCTACTTAACAATCTTGTCTTACACCCAGAATCTGGCTGAAACAGCAGCAGGATGCAATTTCAGGGCATAGAGGCAGTTTTGCTATATTCCATGTTCCCTTTTACTTATAAGTAAATTGCTGAGAAATCTAGCACAAAAAAAAAAAATTATGGGGCTAGATCCTCAGCAGGGATAAACTACCTGAGCTCCATTACAAGTAGTAGCTACCATGGTCTTCAGCATAAGTAAAAGATTATTATTAAGTTTTTTTTATCAAGCATATAAATATAATTTAGCTCCTTTGTAGAATTCTCTCTTTTAGTAGGATGACAAGGACTCTATGTAGATGAAGTCTCTTTCACTAAACTCTCAGTGTATTTGTTAACAGGCATTCTTATTGGGCTGTTAAAGGGTTGATCAAATGGGTTTTTTTGCTTAACCATGCTATTTTTATTCATATGCTAAATACTGTTTCAATGATCATTTATTTTCAGAATATCTGAGTATTTTGAGTTGGAACGGACTCACACAGATCATCCAAGTCCAGCTCCTGGTCATGTTTCTGCTTTACACACAGAGACACCACTACTTAGTGCCAGAACAAGCTTTTCTTGTTCAGCAAGACTGATCTACCATACTTTCTCAGCTGGTAGGTTTGATGGCTGATCAAGTGAATAACCTTAGAAATGTGATGGCATTCCCCACTAAAGTTCTAGGATTGTCATGTAGGCACGTGTGTGCCTTAACCCCACAGCTGCCACTCAAAGGCAACCGTGCTGAAATAATGATAGCTGCGGTGTTTCATCAAAATGTAAATTCCATGGCAAAAGACTGCTGTGATAAATGGCAGGAGCCAAAGGGGAAAGTCCGCGTGGGATCAGGCTAAGGAGCCCTGAGTGTCTCATTTGTTATCAGTGCCCAAGGAGCAGTGCTGGGGCTCCTTGGTGCTGTTTTTGGCATGGACTAGCAGAGACCAAGGAGTCACTTGTCTCAGCCGAGCTAGAGAGGCACCGCGGGTTTGGAGTAGCGCCGTCAGCTCCTGGCTGAACACACATCGCTGTAAATTCGGAGCCAGGTTTCCGAGGCGGTCAGGCCGTGGCAGTGCCTCTCGCTGTGTTTATCCCTGGTTTTGGCTGCTGCTGTCAGGGTGGCCAAGACAGGGCACCCGGCATCGGCTGTGCTGCTGCCCGGCCGGCCGTGCGCCCCGGGCCGCCGGACAGGGCACTTCTGCATGGGCTCCTTCATCAGCTGCGTCCCGTGCACGGCTGAACAAATTACTTTCTCCACAAATACCTGCTGTTATTTAAAAGCCAGGCCGATCAGAAATAGCCCCGGTGGATTTCATGGCTCAGGTGCTCGGGGATGCAAGCGTGCGTGCTGGCGCTGAGGCTGACAGGACAGGACAGGTTTATTTGCTTGCCCTTCTTGATATAGTAAGTGGCATTTGATAAATGGTTGTCAGACCACTGAAATCTAATAACATGGATCACTACGAGATGATTACAGCCCCTGAACATTACTGGAAATATATGAGTGAATAATAACCTTGCCGTTTTTGACAAGGGGATACGTAATCCTCAGGGTATTCAGGGACAAGGTGTGATTTCTAAAACTTGGTCAGGAAAAGCATTAAAAATTATAACGTCATTGGCTGAGAAGCCTTCCCTGTGGATTTTAAAGATTTGTGACTATGATAAATAAAATCACTCTCTTAATCAACCCTTTCCAATATAATTTATGAATGCTCTGTTCAAAACAGCGTATCATAACAATATGGAATAAGGTTGATGTAGACACATTGATGCATATATACATACTAAAATACAGATATTGCCAGTACAAGGATAAGATAAAAGCAAACTAACATAAATAAAATTCTCGTAAGACATTTTAAAAATACGGTTCCTTAACACAATGTACCTGCCAAAGTATTCGACTGATTTTACATCATGTCAGATAATAGCTAGCAATGCTTTCAGTTGCCCAGGAAAGCTAATAATCAATGGGTAGAAACACAATTCACCATGCTTGATAGGTGAGCTAGCAAGGCAGTAATACCTCTGAGAATATGTCAGGAGTGATATGTGAACACTCTTTCTGTCTTTAGTGCTGAAGCCAGGCCTGCTTTCAAAGGCAAACTGACACTATAATTACAAGATTTTTCTGTTGGCATCAGGCAGAAATTATCAAGCACAGTCCAGCAGAAGGCAGGTAAGATTGACCAATAAATATACATTTCTTCATATCATGCACTGCAAAAAAGGATCTTAAAGTTAGACTGGTTTTCACACCTCAAAAACCTTTTCATCAGTTGCAAAGAGAAGACATACACATATACAGATATCTCCTTCAAAAGAAGAATACTGAAAGTAGCTACTAGATCCAATTTAAAATCCTGTTATTTTTAAATAATCTTCGTAGCAGAAGTAATGTAACCATGACACATTTAAGACCTGGAATAATCACTAATATGTACAAGTTCAAGTGCAGAATTTTGTGATGCAAAAACTCAGCTGTGAGAGTTAAGTTTTGCCTGAAGCAATACCTGCCAGTAGTCCCATTGAAAGCAGAGCATACTCCCCGTGAAATGCTATTAGGGGAAATAACCGGGGGAAAAGAAAAGCTGAAAGCATCCAGTTTAAAATTCTCATAATGCCTTTCACAGATAGCCCTGACTGGTGCCCCAAGTTCCCACCGCATGTGCCAGCACCTTATGCCCTTGTTAGCAATGCCACTTCTCTTTGCTGGGGTTGAAGACCTGCCCAGGTTTTTGTTCCCATCCAATATCAGCACCCGCTCTCCCTGGAACCAGGCTCAGCACCAGCGGCACCAGCCGAGCTCCGATCGGGCTCTGTGCAGCACAGCATCAGGCCCAGCCAGTGCTCTGCCTGGGACACTGCTTGGCTCTCCTGTCATGCCCACGCAGGCTGTCCAAATTAAGAGCTCTGCTGTTGTTCCAATTGCACTGTTAACACAAAAAAGCCTGTGACTGCAACAAGGGAAACATCATTTTGACCCGTTCTTGTGTGTCTCAGTACCACAGCAGAGCAGCTCAAGGTGACTCTAGGGAGAGGTCTCACCATAATGCAAAGCCTTTGGCTGCTGGCTGAGAAACTGAGAAACTCCTCAAGACATAAAGTCCTTCACAATGCCTGAGAAAGAGGAGACAAAAATGCATTTGTCAGCAGCAAGCTGTGAGGACACAAGTGTCCTGTCCTCCACGTGTGTCCTATTACAAATCCTATCCCCTCCATGTGGAGACCTATCAAGACAGATGTCCCTGTAGCAAAGTTTGGCCACCAGATGCCTGCAGCTGGCCAGCACAGTGCCGTGGCCATTCACACAGAGAAGGGAGGGAGGCAGGTGCAGCGGGAAGTAAAGGGAAGGCAGACCAGGAGGGAGGCTTGGCAGGACAGACAGTGAGGAGACAGGGACCAGGCAGTGGCTTCCCCCACAGCTATGGTCCCAGCAGCTCTCCTGAGAAGAAAGAGCCAGGGTGAAGGCATTCATGAGGTTTCTGTCCAGATTCAAACTGGACCTCAGGAGAAAGGCCCAAGGGAGTGGTGGAGAGGCAGCAGATCCTTTCTGGTGTTGTTTTCAGGCCCTGGGAGGAAGCAGGTGCAGCCCTGGGCAGCCTCTGAAGCTCCAGTGGTGCTCCCTGTCAAGAAGGATGCCCTGATGGCTTGTTGGTCAATGGGTTACTCACTGAGGCTGAGAAAAGGTTCAAATCAGGTGCCCCCAGACTTCTGCCACTCTACTGTGGATCTGAACTGTGTATCAGATACTGTGTATCTGAACCCTTCATATAAAAATACCTTGGGTGCTGAAAAACCCGCACCTCAGAAGAGCTCTGTTTTTAGACAGGAGAACAAACTGAGGGACAATCAGCTGCTCAGAGTCAGACCTTCGAGGCAGGAGGGCAGAAATATATTATTCTTATAATGAAGTCAAAATCTATAAAGAAAAAGGCAGCCACATACTGTACTTCTGCAAAGTGATATATGAAATGCAACCAATTTCTCTGTAACTATTAACGTGGGGCAATTATTACAAAGGAGTTCATCCAGAGCTGCCAAGACTGATTACTAAAATCAGTAATGAAGACTATATGAGCAAGTAAATGGTGAGATTCCCAATGACAGGAGTAGAGGCGCTTAGGAATGTAATGGAAAAAGGTCAGAAGCTACAGCTGCAAGCGCAGGATAAACATAGCTATCTACATTTTGCTTTTATGTTTTCCTAGATAGGCATATCTGTAGGTATGTGTCAAAAATCATCTGCAAACTCATGGCAGGTACGTCCTTGTTGTACCCACATGACACAAACAGGTTTGTGAGGTTTGCCTTTCAGTTTCACTGGCATTGAGACAAAAGCTGCAACCTGCCCTATTGTGGAGTTCATCATAGCCAGGCCTAGAGAGACACCTTCTGCACTGCCAGTGACTGACAGGTGTCGAGTGCATCAGGAAAGAGAAGGAATGCTGGCTGAGGAGATCCATGTGACCTGATCCCCTTCCCCTTCACCACAGAAAAATCAAATGTATCCTGGGCTGTGTCCAAAGAAGACCCCACCTGGAGTGCTACATCCAGGTCTGGGAGCCTGACAGAGATATGGGCTTGTTGGAACAAGTCCAATGGCTTCCAGAAAAGGGGCAGGTTTAGCTCAGATAGGGGGAAACTCATTTCTGTGAGGGTGGTGAGACACTGGTACAGGCTGACCAGAGAAGCTGGGGCTGTGCCATTCCTGGAAGTGTTCAAGGCCAGGTTGGATGGGGCTTGGAGCAACCTGGTCTAGTGGAAGGTGGCCATGTCCATGGCAGGGGAGTGGAACTAGATGATCTCAAGTCTAAGATTAGCTTTGGTGTAGCCAGGGGCTTTAAATTGCACGAGTGAAGACTACTGCTGTATTGGCTGCATCCAGCTGCCATTTACAATGGTAATTCTGAGTACTTTAAAAGAGAAAGAAGATGAGAAAAAGGAAAAATAAGTATTCCTACAGAAATTTTGGTTGTCTGCAGCACCAGAACAAGTCATTTAAGTGGAAGCAATAAAAGAACAAAGACATTAATGGGAAAAAGGCAACATGCCTACCCATCTCAGAACTTCGGCCTTCAAAACTGCTTCCCCCACATACAACTTCTTCCCTTCAGCACCTATATGGAAAACATGATGTGTCTAACTCTGCAATTCATAACTGCACTGCAATGTAACACCTAATAAAAGCAGTGTAAAATTTCCATACAGAGCTGAACAGATTCTTGCAGACTGCAGAGGATGGGGATCTATTCAGTGGGGCCACTCAAGTTGAGTTACTGAGGAACTTTAAGATTTGTTGCAACCGCTTCTCATCCCAGAGACAGCAGAATAGCATCCTCAAGAAAAAAAAAATATTTCAGAGGATTTTACCTTAAAGTCCTGTTGCTGTATATTCTAGGTGTGAAATGAGAGAACCCACAGTGTTTTCTGAAATTTAATTGGAAGAGTATAAGGGGAAAAGAGAACAGCTTTATGTCTGACTTGAAAAACATTTCTCCACACTGTAGCCCAGTTCAGCACAGCTGGAACCTTTTATTCAGGGACTAAACTAAAGAAGCTGATTTCTTGCCCAGGGGGGAAAAAAAAAAAACAGAAGAGTTTCTGGAGATAAGCATGGAACAACAACAACAAATTTCAAGTCCTTTTGGTTTGAGTCATAGATGAAGTACTTTTGATAACAAAGATGTGTGGGGTGTGTGTCCTGATGCCTTATCACACCCAGTCTTGGTTGGCTGATGGGAGCCCAACTCCTGCAGCTGGTTTGTGTCAGCCTGAGGCTGTCCCGGGTGGGGTGTCCCATGTACAGATAGCTGTGCACAGGGAGTCAGAGCTGTACAGATCAGAGCAAGATAAAACCCTTCAACAGTGCTCTGAGTCTCAAAGAAACGTCTCCCATTCAACAGACACTGGGAAATAGCATGGGAAGTGTGAGTTTCATGGTTTTAGTCTAGATATATCCACTTTAAAAAAAAAAGGCAAGGAGCTGATTTGTGAACAGTCTACCTAATTTCACTCATATAATAATATAATAAATTCTCCATTTTCATTTGACCCAGACAGTTACTTCAGCTTAAAAAAGAGACAGAGAGAGTTCTCAGAGTTATTAAATTTTATATCTGTGTAAAGCAAGCTGTAGTTTCTGGTTTTCCTTATATCTTTTACTAGTTCTTGAAAGCACTTTTAAAAAATAGGGTCATACATGTGGAAGGAGGCAATATGCCATGAACAGGATGGAGTAGTGCTTATGCACAGTAGTGCTGTTTACAATGTTTTTTTTTCACTGAACAATGCACAAGGATCTCATATCTTGGTGAGTCACAGCACGTAAGTGTTGCACGCCTATTCTATCATTTCACTTTTCCTTTGTTTCCCATCAAGTCTCATGCTTCTGAAGGTAAAGCCATGGCACAGAAATCCAAACAAGGTTCAGCCCACCCAAGAATAGAGCTGGGCTTGCACATGTCTTCAGCTGCAGTCTCTGGGTCCACATTCTTCACATTTCACTAGAAAAGGACTTTTCTCTTAAAATATATTAACCATACTGGGCCAGTTATTATTTCTCTAAGCTTGCCTGTAGTTTAACCATCAGCATCCAGGCTGTATGAAGTATGACATTTGTTTCCTCAGAGAATGGGGGTCCATATATTGCACTGATCTCAGCTCCACTTTTAATATCTCTTTAACTGGATTTCTATGTCCTTTTGCACAGTTGCATAACCAGGTCTGACAAGCTATATGATGAGGTTTCCATTCACAAATCTGACTTTGGCACAGAAATTATGTGTTCAGGCAGGCTGTTCCATTTGTCCACAGCTTTTTTCAGAAGCTTTTGCATCTGTTTTGCAGAATAATTCATTAAATATGATTCTAAACAGCAAACAGGAAAAAAACCCAGACAAACTAAAAAAATTAAAACATGACGGACATATTAGTTCTCAACACAATGCTTTAGCTTGTGCTATGAAATCTAAATTCTACCATGGAGATGTGGTGGTACGAGCCGCAGACATAGCAAGCATGTTCTCTAAGTCTATTAAAATATTATGAAAGCCAGACATATTTAAATAAGCTTTTAGCACACTAGCTGCTATACATTACAGGCAACATTTGCAAAATATTAACTGCTTTATTGCTAATTTTATTTTGAGTCATATATTGTTTAATTAGGATTTTACTTAGGAGCAGATGGTTTTCTTCATTAAATCATAACATATTCTACCCAAGTGGAAGCAGCTGTTTTTTTGAATGCACTATAATTTATTTTCTACATGCCAGAAACTACTCTGAAGGGAATCCAAACTATAATCATTCAGTTTGTTTTCATTGGAACTTATTTACAATAAACTTGGAAAGTTTTTACAAAACAGAAGTCAAGTGTAGGGGACATTTGTCAGCAGTAGCAATTTTCTATTACTGAACATGGTACTAAATCTATATTCATGAAAGTACCTCCAGATATGCATAAATGATAGTCATAGCATGCTATGTGTTGTATACAGATATTGGTACAAAAAAATAGCATGCAAAGAGTTTCCATAAGATATAACAAAACAGGCAAAGGACAAGAAAAAATGTTGGGCTTTTCTTTCCCATTTGATGACAAAAAACAGAAAAAGAAACTTGGACGATAAGAAACATCATCAGTCCCAAAGACTCTCTCTGGCAGCCAGAATGAATCCCTTACAATTTATCTGAACTGAGCTGCAAATGTCACATGCCCTAAAATACTTTATAATTTTTCTTAGTGCGTTTCACAAAAGGTTGTTCTTAGGAAGGCTTTTTCAATTACTGGGTTCCAGTCTTCCCCTTACAAAGCAGAGCAGAGTTGAAGATCCCAGATTACATTCTTATTGCTTCACTTACCATGCACTGATATGCAGAATCATCAGAGAGCTTGACTGTGCAGGTAAGGATCAAAGCTCCTGCTCTCCTGTGCTGACAGATTTCTGACAGATTCAGTCATAGAACCTATGATCTCTCTATGCATCTAAAATTTTAGATGTTCCTCAAAGCCTCTGCAATTACTGAGGGAGAGCAGGACTCCAGATGATAATTTCTAAAAATATACAGTTTAAATGTGGGTTGACAAGCAGGCAGTTATCTTACATTCTTTGTAAAGTATTACACCTTTTAGATCATGGTTTGTCCCTCTCTCTTTCCCCTACCTCCACTGCTCAGCTTTTCTGCACTCTATTTCATGTCTCTTGATTTTTCCCCCCTCCTTTTTTGACTGCGGCTTCTTTGACCTTTTTGTCTGAGTTCAAACAAATTCTTCTAGAAACCATTTCATATTAAGTTATATATTAAGTATATTATTAACTTATATAATATTAAGTTATTATTATTAAGTATATATTTTAAAGACAGAAACTACTCAGTAAACATCCAAGCAGACATTGTGCATGTATATGTGCATGCATTAAATTACAAAATTAGAAAGCCACAGCATTTGTAAATATTCTATACAACCCTAGTTAAGAGAGCAATAGAAGGTCTGGTTTTACTAATGACAAATTCCATTTAATTTCCACATTCCTGCTTTAGATTTGAAAAGAAAGTAACAGGAGATAAGCCTTATCATATTTTGTCTAATTTTCCAGAAATATAACTACCTCAGTATAAAAGTCCAGTTTTATTTAGATGAAGCCAGGGTATCCATACAAAAGAGCATGTCAGAACAATACATTACTTTGATTCAAGGCAGAGACAACCTGTGAAAATAGGAGAGGCATATCAAGATATATTTATCCACCAAAAGTTTCCCCCATAAAACCCACTGCTGAGTTGCCTTAGTGTGCTAGTATTTTCTATTTTCAACTCAAATTAAGTTTAGAGAGAAAATATTGTTTTAGCTCATGTTCTTGTTCACAAATTGCCTAAGCCAAGAGCTAGAAATTCAGTGACTGACATCTAAGTCAACATTCAGAAAAGGGCTTTCAAAAGAATTAAATTTTCTTTTGGAAACTAATTTGATTTAGAAAAACTTATAGGACAGGAAAGCCTATTAATCTAAATTAAAGGACAGTAATTATTTTGAGGAAAAAAAGTGTATTTCTCAAAACACTGTACCACCATGTTAGAATTTCACTGAGCCTTTCATCACTTTGTCACTGATTCTATTAATGTGTACATTTTACCATTCCTTTTCCACCACAATCTGAGAACAACATTTTTCACAGTTGTGTACAAAGCAGGTTTCTATACCATCCCTAGGATGGAAGGAAACAGCACAGATAAACCATGGCACCTCATTTTGGTATGGATGGGAAAAACAGAAAGCAAGAGTGAGGCCAGAGGATTATGACTGAAAAATACTTCTGGGAACAGGAGACACACTGAGTATTCAGCAAATGAGCAAGCATCCTATTACACCCTCCTGGTTGTCTGCACCAGGTCTCTGCACGAGCCTTCTCACCTAGTAAAACCATACTTTCCTCCATTCCTGTCTAAACAGCAGAATTGACTTTCTCTACCTTTCTTTTAAAACAATTCTTAAAGGAAAGTATTACCTCAGGAAAGGTACCAAGCTCTGGAAATTTCTGTTCCCAAGATGGCAGTTTTATATATTTACAAACAACTTAAAAGCAGAGAGCTGTTCTTTGCAACTGTAACCATAGGAACAGAGACCAGCACCTGCATTAATAGAGGACTGGGATTCCACTCTGCATAAATTACCTCAGCCAAAAAATGCTTACCTACTGAGGCTGTGCAATTAAATAAACATTATTCCAGTATCTCTTTACATCAGCGATGTGGAGCCATCTCTTGTTGTCATGGACAGAACTACAGCCTCACAAACTTCTGACTGTTGAAGCCCCTAGATTTGTTTAGCTTAACAGAGAAGCCACTTCTCAGCTGTTCTTCCCATTTTGTTTTCACTTGTCTTTCTCTTTTTGATGCTCTTCATCTTTTACAGCCATATTCTTCACACTCCCCTTTCCTGCACTTCTCCTGCTTCTCTGCAAGTCAAGCTGAGGAGAAACCAGCCTTAAGGCCACTGATTGTGGGGAGGGGTCTTTTAAGGTGAGTTCCCTACTCAGAATTACTGCTGTTCATGTGCACTATCCTTTGTTAGAAAACTAAGGATGATATACAGTGTCCTGTGTCCTGACATGTATCCCCCATACTTTGGGGTTTTCCATCTCCACTGCTGGCTGAGACACCAGACTGCCAGTTTTCATCCCTAACAGTGAAATGGCATCACATGCCCTAAAGCTAAGGGCTCTCTTAATGAAAAATATACAGTGGTATCTGCAGCACACAGAAAAAGTGGGGTTTTTTCCTCACTAGAAAAAGTGTTTATTTTGGATTACTCTTTTTAATGGAGGATGGGTGTGAAAATAAATAAGCCCCACTGACTTCTTTCAGAGATAAATTTTCTTGTTCTTCATAGTAATAAAGATGTAACTGCATTTTTGAATGCATCTGGCAAACCCAGATAGAGTGATAGTAAAACTGACATGCTGAAGTAGCAGTGATATGCTAAATTTGACATCTCATTCTCGCTAATGCATCAGGACACCAGAACCAATCATTCATAAAGTCTCCTTTGAGATTTGTGGAGATCAGGTTGAAGCAAGAGTCAATGGTTGTTGTTTTACATCTATTGGAATGTAAAGCCAAAAAAAAATCTAAGTATGCAAGTACAAAGAATCTACTAAGCAAATTGTGTTGTTCGGCCAACAAAAGCAAAAAAAAAATTAAAATATAATTCATACAATCCTATTTTCAAATAATCAGAACATTCACAAAACATCCATCTTTTGAACTATTTTTCATGTAGCCTAATATAATTTCCAGTTATTGGTCATGAAATCATTGGCTAACGTAGCTCCTTGTATTTTACATTTTATCTTAGTTTTTACTGCTGGAAAGTTAGAGAGGGGTAGATAAATGCTGCTAAACAGCATCTGCTTTCTCAAATAAAAAAAGTTCAGTCTTCAGTCCCAAGGCTCTGTCTGATCACCTTGCTGCAATTATACTAATTTACTCCAGGACTTTCTTCTAACATGAACCAACTACTTCCATCCAGGACAAAACTGGAGTGTAATTTGGAGACTGTTTCACTCCAGGGACTGGTTGCTTCAGGCAGGAGGAGCAGAACTGTGCCCACCTGGGGTCCCTCCATCCTAAAGTGTCATTCAGTCATTTCCCACCAGGCTTTGAATCCCCTGTACTTTCCTGCCACCTCCAAGGGCAGGCAACATGCACTTTGATCTTAAAACTACAGGAAAATGCCTCTGGCACATTCTGACACTCCTTGGAGTATTTGAGGAACTGCAGAAAAATTACCTCCAACACCCTTCTTTCCATCTTCCCTCAAAAAAAAAATTTTTTTTTGGAACAACAAGGAACATAAAGAAAACTGCTGTGAAAGGAACTGCAGCTATTCATAGTGAACATATAGTGTCAGGTGCCATTCACCCTCACCACCTCCTCTCTAGATGTCAAATATGCTTGTGAAAAGATATTTTGAAGTGTGTGTATATATTACTGGGAACAGCAGGAGGATGCAGACTGTGCATTATGCTTGCACAGTGCTCAGAAAAACAGACACAGTCCTCCCATGATTTCTGAAAGCTGTTCATAAACCCATTCTTGAAGTCTCACAACAGCAACCACAGACCCACTGCACAGCAGATGCCCATTCCTCTCTGTATAAGAGGCAAATTCTTCTCCCCTTATTGAACACATGGCACACTTATAAAAGCTGTTCTTCCACACAGAAGCTTCAGACCTTGTGCTTTTGTAGTGGCTTTTAATAGGTCTTTTTGAGAAGGTGTTTTTTAGGACTTTTTTTTTCTTTTATGAGAAATGGTAATTTTCTAGTTACCACTGGTTACCTTCTATTCTTGTGGTGTGACAGTTCTTGGAAAGGGATGGTTATGACTACCGCCTGGTGTCTCCCACAAACTCTTGATCCAGATTTAATATAGATTCAGAGAATGTTATGGGTTGGAAAGGACCTTAAAGATCATCTAGACCCAACCTCCCCTGTCATGGGCAGCAGACCTCCCACTAGACCAGGTTGTTCAAGAATTTATCCAACTTGGCCTTGAATACCACCAGATTGGGGCACCCAAAACCTCCCTGTGCAAGCTGTCCTAGTGTCTCACCACCCTCTTGGTAAAGAATTTCTTCCTAATATCTAATCTAAACATCCCCTCTTTCAGTTTGTGCCCATTGCTCTTTGTCCTATCACTACAGTTCCTGACAAAGAACCCCTCTTTGGCTTCCCTGTAGACCTGCTTCTGGTACCAGAAGGTTGCTGTGAGTTTTCCATGCAACCTTCTCTTCTCCAGGCTAACCAGCCACAATTTTCTCAGCCTCTCTTTGGAGGGGAGGTGCTCCAGTCCTCTTATCAACTTCATGGCCTCCTCTGGACTTGCTCCTACAGTTCCTTGTCCTTCTTATATTGGGAGCACCAGAACTGTACACAGCACTCCAGGTGGGGTCTCACAAGAGCAGGTTAGAGGGGAGAAGTCCCCTCCCTCAACCTGCTGCCCACACTCCTTTGGCTGCAGCCCAGGGCACGTTTGGCTTTCTGGGCTGTGAGCACATTTGCCAGCTCAAGTCATGCTGAGATTTTCATCAACCACCACCCCCAAGTCTTTCTCCTCAGGGCTGCTCTCAGTCACTTCTCTGCCCAGCCTGTGGGTGTGCCTGGGTTTGCCACAACCCAGCCACAGGACCTTGCACTCGCTCTACTGAACTTCAAGAGGTTTGCATAGACCCACCTGCCCAGCCTGTCCAGGTCCCTCTGGATGGCATCCTGTCCCTCCAGTGTGTCAGCTGCACCACACAGCCTGGTGCTGGCAGCGCATTTGCTGAGGGTTCACTTGATCCTGCTGTCCATGTCACCAACAAAGATGTTGAATAGCACTGGCCCCTGTACCAGCCCCTGAGGGACACCACTCACTGGTCTTCATGTGGACAATGACCCATTGACCACAGCTCTGTGTGTGTGACCATGTAGCCAGTTCTTTATCTACTGAGAGATCCATCCACCAAATCCATGTGTTTCCAATTTAGAGACAAGGACATCATGAGGAACAGGGTCAAATACTTTGCATATGAAAGACCACATGCAGGGGCAAGCAAAGTAAAAAAATAATCAATTCTGTCTTTATGTTCAACCTCTTGTATAGCTAGAGGAAAATTACCAGAAAAAGATTAGACCAAAAAGATCTCCAGAGCTGACACAATTCTGTTCTTTGGACACATACTGATCTAACTCATTAAGCAAACTAAAGTATTAGGGAATGACCCCAGTGGGACAGTGCGATCAGATCAGCAGCAAGAATTTGTTTTTTTTTTTAATTACTATATTTACTACATTGGTTGTCTGATCTGTCTCCAAGCTAATGATGCAAATGCATTGCAGTTCAATGCAACACAGGAACTATCCCAATTGGAAAGGCCTTATTTAAAATACGCTGGCTAAGATCTTGTAGCCCTTGGTTGCATTGGGAATGCACAGCTTCAAATTAGCTCCAAAAATGCTATACAAGAAAACCAGAGTCATCATGTTTGCTACACTTTGCTGAGGCTTGGAGTGACTTTGTGCTTGCTGTTGCATTTCAAAGTATACCTTGTGGTTTTAAGTCCTGTTTCATGAACTGGACTTTCAGGTATTTTCCACGCTGTTGGCAAGCTCAAGGATATGAGAATTAAGAGATATTTATTATCTTATGGTACACCTAACTTTACCTCAGGCTTTTACTAAAAGAAGATGAGAGCTGAGTTCCTAATTTTCCAAAGACTGTTGACAATTTGTTTCATATTTCTGAACTGACTTTTAAAAGGCAGTCCTTGAAAGTAATATTCTATTTTCCTTGAAATCTCAGCAAAAGTTCATAAGACAGCAATAACAACAGAAATGACTGACCAGAATACTGCTTGATGTCTTAACTCCCTGCATCACAACCAAATTTTTAATTAATGCAAGTTTATTTTGGTTTAGAAAGAAGCCACTGTCCTTGCTGATCAGGGTTGCAGACTGAGGATCAATGGTGATATACTTTACTGTTTGAAATTAAGGGCAGTGGCCACAAGTAATCACCTTACGACTTCCTAACCACTTAATGCATCAGCTAAACCTTGGTAACTGCCCATCTGAATGTTTCTCATTTGCCTCAAGTGCATTGTGAAGCATTAATTGCATACTGCTTGTTACACGAGCTGGTGTCAGACTTTGCATATGATCCTATGTGCACATTAATTGTGAATCAAATCACATCACCTTAACCCACCACATATCTTCTGACTGCATCAGGCCAGGGTGGGGACCATGGTGGATTCTGTAGCTTGGCTGATGTGGGGTTAATCATCAAGTAATGGCAACACAAAGTCATTTTTGTCAATACTTTTAGAGTCTATGAAGGCCCTGTCAGAATAATTTATTCCACATGGAACATTTCATATAATACTCAAGCTGTGTTTCAGCTCAAATTTTGTAAATGAAAATATCTGTGTAAGAGTCATTGCCAATACCGTCCACTCAAATTTCATGGATCAGGCTCAAAATAAATTAAAATATTACCAAAAGGTTCTGAGTTTTCTTAGTTGCCTCCTGAATTTGTTTAGCTTTTGGGTTATTTTCTAAGTCCCCCTAAAATGTTTTCACTTTTTTCCCTCAAGCCCTATGTTCTGAAGTTATGCTCTTTAATGTAAGAACACTGAGATGCTTGAATTTTCATTCAAGAACAGTGATTAGCAAAAAGCTATTCATTATCAAGAGGCTTTAGGTGAAAGTGGAGAAACTATAAATGCAACAAACACGGCAACGTTTTAGTAGCATGCAATTCAACAATGTCATATGTGAATGGCAATAGAAATAGTAGCACTTTAGAACAACAGCAGAGGACTAAAATCCACAACTAAGCATAACATTTTCTTGCCTGGGTTTAAGAGATTAACAAAGTAAAAGCAAGGCTGGTTTTAAAAATCTGAGATTCTAGTTCACAGAAAATCTCTGAAAAAATTTTAAGTGAACATTACCAATTTGTATTCCCACAGAAATAGATGGCAAATCAGTGATAAAAGACAAACTGCAGTTACCCAAGGAGAAAAGACAGTCTCAGGCTCTGGGAAAAAACCTGAATTTACATCCATGAAATTCACAAAAGCCAGGTTTAGCATCATGAACTTGACTTCCTGGGCAAGAAGACAAAAAGGCAGGCTCCACCAGCATGATCTAACTAAGCAACTCTTTTCAAGCCCTTAGAAATCTTTTTCTTTCAGGAAGGAAGTCTTAAATTACATTTACAAGGCAATTAATGGCCATCAACTTCTGTGTAGCCTGAGATAACCCTGTTAAAAAACACCAGCTATTTAACATTGTTGCTTTAATGGTGTCACTGGTTAGTTATACGTCAGCATAATCGATATTCTGTCACTTTAACTTAATAAATAGTGTAAGCGATGCATTATTACTTTAATTCTTCTTCATTATGAAGGTTATTAAGGTTCACTGTAAGTTAGAGTAATTGGACATTTCAATTGAATGGCTAAGGGGTCTGGAAATAAATAGCTCTAGGATCTAGCACTGATACTTACCTTTGAAATGTGCACCACATTTATATGCATAAAAATGGATTGGCTTTGTCAGGGGTGGAGAGGTGTGGAGAGGGGAAAAAATATGAAAATAAGATGGTGTTTAACTTTTTTGATTCTATTTCATTTAAGTTTGCAATCAACTTCATTTTTCACAGATAGCTCTGCGCTGCAAGAACTAAGTATTGCAGAGATAAGGATATGCCTCCCTTTTCACTGCAAGTAAAGATGACCTTGTCCTGTCCATAGTCTGCCTGACCAAAACTAGAGTGACCATGTGTGCCACATCCAAGACACCTCACTAATGCAGTTAAAACTAGCTTTGTCCAGAACTGATCACTTGTAACTCCACAACTTACCTACACTGTACTATGGTCTCAAATATTTACCATCCTCTGCAACATGTGGGAGGCAAGATCACTCATGTGTTTGAAATTACATCCTCAAAAATCAGCAGTTTCTGGTGAGAATAGAATGAGTGAGTGCTGCATAAACCTGACTGAGTGCCATGCATCAGTCCAGCCATAAGGACACCAGCTGCATATTGGAGCCACCAGGTTTCCAAGACTAATTGTAACAACTTTTATGGCAAACCAGAATGAAGCAGTAGTTGTAGTATGAGAGACTGTCAGTAACAGTATTCTTACTGAAAACTTTCATGCTTAATCCCATTTCATCTGGAAAAGGAGATTTTACAGGTTGATTCTTATTTGAAGAGACAGCCCTGCCATGGGGGATTTCAGTGGCATTGAAGAAGTGGAAGACAAGAAACAATGAAAGAATCTTCTTGATTGAGAGATGAAAGACTTTCAAATTAATCATCTTCTATTGCTAACATTGAACTGGAATGACTTTTCTGGCTTCTATGGGGAAGAAAAGCAGTGTCTTTTCACTGCCCTCTGATTTTTTAATGCCCCGCTAGTCTTCCTAGACTATAAGAAAACACAGAAGACAGCTTATGCAGCTAAATAGCTGGTCATTGCTAAAGGTCAGAGTACTGAGAGAAGGCTGCCTCTCAAGATGATCTCAAAAAATGGTTTGGAACAAATAAATAATAGGGTTTGATCCCACAGGTAAGACTCTTTGTAAGTTACTTTACAATATTAAATGATCTATCTTCATCTATTGTGCTGTGGCAATACAATGAGGAAGTGGCACAACTGTATTATCCAAGGATGAAGTGAGACTGGATGGGATAAATTAGTCTTTATCAAATTATTATTTTTTATTCTTCATACTAAAGTAATTGGCATGTTAAATCATATATGCAGAGGAAATATTGCAGACAATGTTCACAGTCATAAATATGGTTCTTGGTAACTAAACTGTCATGAACGTTACTTTTGTACATGACTGGGCTCACAATTTTGCAAAATTTGAGTCAGGCCATCCAACAATCTTAGAACCATCATATAGTAAATAAGAAGAGTATATATGATACCGTATTTCTGTACACCACAAGATTAATATTCCTGGTGAAGCAATAATTCACAGGAAGGTACCACACAATGGGGACAGCACACCTTAAGTGCAGAAGATGGGTTAGATGTAGTATAACCAGATCTTCCCCTGAAGCTTCCTCATCATTGCTACAAAAGGTTCCATTATTCTTTTATGTTCTTTTTACTATGATTGTTAATCCTTTACAGACTATAAATACAACTTTTCATCTCCATAGCTTACAGGAACACATCTACCTCTTTAAAATAAACTCTTTGCAAGGTCTTTCATCAACATGTACTTCAACTTTTGCAATAGTGAATTTGCATTAACACACACTAGCAAAAACATTTTGAGACTGACACCAGTTCTTAAGCCATTTTTTAGACATGTCCCATATGCCTGTTTTTCTGACGGCCAAAAGAGCTTTCCCTATGCCTACCCTCTCAGAAACTAATTCCCAAACACCTCTTGGTGCAAGTAGGGAGGTTGAGGAATACTCCAGCTAGTTTACAAATAACTTGAATCACATCCTTGTATCACAGGTCCCTGAGCTCACAGAAGAGTATTTAGTCTAATTGATAAATGGCAAAGATAGCTAGCTCTCTGTGGCAATGGTTTCCTTTCATGGGTGGATTTATTTGATGTGCCTGAAACAGCCTAACTCAATCTGTGCTGGATGGCCAAACAGATTGCAATTGCTTTCAATTCCCCAATAGATATGGCTGAATCTGAAAACTGCTTCAACAGAAAAGATTTAAAAATCTTTTTCATGTATCTTGGCTTAATATTCAGCTTGCATGGTCTAAGTTTCTGCAGCTATCCTAGCTGGGGATAAAAAAGGAACATTCCTATTGCTGAGATGAAGAGATCTCTTTTTCCATCTTGGTTCTCTTGTCAAGGCTATCTCAATACATCTCATTTTGTGACTTTATATGGACAATGGACATTGGTGACAGATATTTTTTTCCAGCGATGACTCTGTGTAAGACTATATTTCAGGAAAACTATAGGGTGTGGCTAAAAATGGGTATCTGCAGCACTACCACCAAATCACCTTCAGATGATCAAACAGACCTGGAAGCATGTGTGACTTCCTGAATATTTTGGTGCTTAATTTCTGAAAAAGTAGAAAGTAACTATTGGCCACACCCTGTCAATGTGCTAAGGAATTCAGAGAGGTTGAAAGGCCTCTTCCAACAATGCATGGAGCAATCACAGATTATAGTCATACTAGTATCAGATTGTATAAAAACAAGAATATGTTAGCATTGTGAGAGTCTAAGTCAGATCAAAAATGTATTAATTCTATTCTAGTCAGACTTTTTCCAAGGGCTTTTCAATACAAGGAGATGCTGCTACTTTTTGCTCCTCCAAGGCAAAGCACACCTAGGGGCTATACAAGTAATTAATTTTATTCTAGAATTAACATCTCTCACTAAGCATTTTGGGAAGAATCCTACCACAAAAACTAGCACAACAGCAATAAAAACTGGTGGTTGACTTCAGCTTTATGTAGTCTCATTGCTCTACTTACTGGGTCAACTTACATCTTCTGTATGCCACAGGAATATTGAGTGAGTGAAAAAAAATAATCAACTTTCCAGGAACAGTTATTTATTATGTGCATCTATTATAGGATCTGAAGCACTGTATTTACACCACAGGATAATATTAACTTTAGAGTTACATAAACCTGGGGTTATGGAGCTGCCCATTTGCAACAAGAAGGATGCAGCTGGAGGTATCCTCCCCAGTAAAAGCCTCTTGACTTGTTTGGATCATCCAAAAAAGGTTCTTCAAAATGCTGTTTCTTACATTACTCTGCAGGCAATTGTAGAAGGAAAGAGGGACATAAAAGCTGTTAAATGTTTATGTCTAAACCAGACTAATACATCATAACTGTTAGGAGGGGAAAAAAATCAGATGGTGGTCAAGACAGTACATAACAGGACAGCAAAAATATTTCCATCTATGAAACTATAGAGCTAAAAGAGCTTTAACTTTAGTTTGGTGGCATTTTCCTCCAATATTTACATAGCAAGTATCAGATTTTTCCTGAAAACTACATTTGTAAGTTATACATAATTTTGGTTTATGGTTAATTTTCCTGGAGTTTGTCTTACTTCATGCCTCAGAGAGGCTTTGGGAACAGTGGATCTAAGCACAGATCCAAGCTCTCAGCAAGGACCAGGACAGTGTAGGAGGGAGTGGGGAGCACTGGGAGAAGCATTCTCAGAAACACTTTCTGCCTTACTTTTACAGGGTTTTAAATTTTCTGTTGATGAGGATTTGAAACCACTTAAGTTTTCCTGCATGCACATATAAGCATAACCCTGTGGTTCAAGATAAAATGCTTCAAACAGAACTTCATGTCATTTCCCGCTGAAGGGTAAAGGACCAGCAAAACCTTCCAGCATGAGTCAAGTCTGGTTTTATAAATGCAGCTAACAAAGGAGTGAATCCCCTCTGACAAGTGCGTGAGGTGTTTGTACTAGACAAATTAGAGGTACAAAGCCGTGTGTTTAATTCTGACTGAAAGCAATTGAGAGGTACAAATTGTACCAGAGGAACTTCCTAAATTGAAGGGAATGCAGGAAAGAGACTCAAAAAAACAACACTAAAATGACCTCCACACAATGACATTTGAGAGATGACAAAAACTTAGCAATTTGGAAGGGGGAAAAGGAACAAGGCAGGCAGGAGGGCAGGCATAAAAGTAGTCTGGAAGTTTTTAATGGATAACTTGGTTTTGAGAACGCAAAAGCCCTGCTGCCATGCCTTCTTGGATTATTTCCAGTATTACAGATGAACCTACAGTTTGTAAATACAAAAGCCAAGACTTTTTTTTTATTCCTTCTCTTCTTTTGAGTACAAAGAAAGACAGCAATCATGTCAGGAAAGATTTGGTGGCTTTAATTGAGCTGTGGTTGTATCCTTTGCTGTGTTTTCTATCATGTCAATTTTCCAAGTGGCCATCAAGTTTTTGTCAGTTGAAACAACCCAAGTATACAAGGGTGACATTTAGAATAGCTCCAGGATTTGCCTCCCTCCTGGCAGCACTATCAAGAAAGGGCTTTAAGCATGCTTAAGTTGACTTTAAATCAAGATGTCAGCTTTGAAATCAGGCTGTCTTTGGTGTTCTTGTCAATAATGGTGACTCTGACTTAAGCCCCATACACCTCCATGCATTAACCAGCCAGTATTTGAAGCTATGTTTCTCTAATGCATATCACAATCTTTTGTCCTTTATTCAGGATTTGGGACATTTACAGTTTGATACAGTGAAATTCTTTTCCCCTTCTCTTGTAATGGGAAAGCCAAATGCTTGCCCTTGCAAGGGCAAGCAGTGGTAGGACAATGGGAATAGCTTTATGATGAAAGAGGTTAGACTTAGATTTAGACTGGATATTAGGAAGAAATTATTTAGGTTGAGGATGCTGAACAACCTGTCTGGAACAGGTTGCCCAGAGAAGTCGTGGATGCCCCATCCCTGCAATTTTTCAAGGCCAGGCTGCATGAGGCTCTGAGCAACTTGGTCTAGTGGAATGTGTCCCTGTGTGTGGCAGGAGAATCTGAATGAAATAATACAGTCCCTTCCAACCCAAATCATTCTATGACTCTATGAAACATTTTTGAGCTTGAATTTTGGGGGGAAGGAGAGAGAACAGAGAGAGGGGGGAAGTTGTTGCATCAGAACGAAGTCATAACAAGAAGTGAAGATATATGAGTGTTTGCATAACTGTGTTTATGTCTCTTTGTGTCTATTTTGTGGCAGAGTTGAATACAAAATGTCTTCCCATGATCAAACACCTTTGGACACTTTATGTGTCTATTGTGAGATGCTCAAAATGCATATAGGCCAAAAAAAAAAAAATTACTCCAGGAGTTCTCTGTAGCAAATAGCTGCCAGCTGGACAGAGAACACAAAGGTACAGGATTATTCCTCTTTCCTCTTTAATTAGTTCAGGGCTATTGCATTCTAGAATCACCAAAGTAGTTTGTTATCACAGGAGTTTTGGGAAAAAGTCCAAATCACAGCATTAAGATTTAGTTTTCTAGGTCATAGCAAAAGCCATGACCAGGACCCCCCTTTGGGGGCTCTGCTTCAACCCATAAGGAATAAATATAGCAGCACCTGTGAAACCTGGGTTCTGAGTTGCATTTTGGAAGTCAGACATGTGAAGACCTCAGCTATCTAACTCAGGATTTTGTCTCACATTAAACGCTATGAAGAAACATTTCAAAGTTTCTCACTTGTCATAAGCAGCCACTGAAGTCAATGAAACCAAGACAATTCAGCCTGGATACAAAAACTGCATTTTTAACTCATGTATAAGAGACAATTAAGGGAGAATAAAGGAGGACAACCAGTAGCTATTGCAGAATCTCTCCCACATGGAGACAGGAAGAGATTTTACAAGGGAGCTCTAGAACAGCCATCACTCAGTACATTTATACTGCAATAACTTCCACAGTTAAGCATATGGTACAGACAAACTTCTAGAGCAAGAAATTAGCAATCATTGTGAACAGAACTTGAACATTGTTTCTGTTCTCTATTGAAAACAATGAAGTAAGAATATTTGCTTTTCTACACATTTGTCCCATTCCAGAATACCAAGGAATATTTCAGAATATATGGAACCTTAGGTACAGACATGCACTCTGAAAAAACTTCCTTAGAAATAAAAGAACACCCCACAAAAGCATCAACAGGTAAATTTCATAGAAGTAAAATTTAATTATTGATTTGATTTAGTCAAATGTATAAAAAACACTATTTTACACTAATTTGTAAGGAAGAGAAGCTTTAGTCTTTCCCTAGCATAAAGCAGGATATAAATAGGAAGAATCTGTAGTTAAATGGAAGCAATTGGATAATAATAGACAAGATAATACTTTTAAATAGCAAATAGCATAGCTGTGACCAAAAAAAAAGTTAATCACAACTTCATGGAAATATTAGATGATGTCTTCAGTCACTTTATTTAGCATATTCACATTAATGTCTATTTTCTAATCAGAATTGTTTACGGCAGCTTCTTCTAAAATGACCCCTCAGTATTCTACAGGAGTTCTTATCTAAATATAATGCCAAATGAGCCCTGAAATAAGTCATGAGACCCGAAGTGACATTATTATTAGGAAAATACATTTTAAAAAATAATAATTTTCCAACATCTTAAGAGGACAAATGCAAGGCAAAGGAATGAAAGATTAAACCATCAATTAACACCATGCAGCACAAGTCAGCACATCAGCCTGAACTGAGCCCTCCAATAGGCTCAAGTGTATAATTACAGAGGGTTAAATTATCCCAGTTCTGTTCCTTGCTGCAGAGGGACCACAAAAAAAAAAAAAAAAAATTGTTGAACAACTCTCAAAATTGGTGCTTGGAGATAGGCAGATTCAGAGTAATGATTGTAATGTAGTGCTTGCTCTATGTACAGAAACAGTCTTAGGATGGAAATTTGTACCCAAGGAAGAGTCAAACTGAAGGATTTTTTTTTTTTTGCTTTATTGAATTATTGTAATTTATTTAAAAACTTCAAGTTTTCTCTAATGAAGTTCAGTGGAGATGGGAGCTGGATGAAACGGTGAATGGCTGAATCTCTGGGGAGGCAGGAATGCAGCTGATGCAAGCAAGGCTTTTACTCACCAAGTGTAAAGGAAATTCTGTGTCTCTTGCTGCACAGGAAATTCTCCTTTGCAATAGAATGAGGTTTGTCAGTAAAGAGTAGCTTGTGCCAGGGTAGAGTTTGTGTTCTCCTTGCATCTATCACTCACATGGCAAATGACACCACACGCAAAGATTTTTTTTTTTTTGGTGGTATAATATCATGAAACTGCACTAAGCCAGCCCTACATTCCATATCTAAAGCAAAGTATCTTTCATTTTACTGAAATGAGGAGTTTTTTGGTGGTCAGATACTTGTTTAACACTCCACTAAGGAAACTGAAATTTTAGCAAGTATACAAATCTGATAGTTGTCTCTGGCAGTGTGAGACAGCACAAAGTCTTCACCAAATCAGAGGCAAAAAGAAGAATGCATAAAGCGAGCGTTCACATTTCATAAATCTTTAAAAAGTGGCAGGCAAAGACCTCCAGAGATTGTTAAGCACACACAAGGATGGGATATAAACTATCAATTATATTAAAACAAACAGAAGTTTGTTTACCTTGTACCTAAAGTTCTCCAGAGATGGAGCTTCTGCTGTACTCAGCCACCTACTTCACTACCCTCCATTAGAAGGCAATCAAACTTAGAAGGAACTTAAATGTCTCATTGTATCTCATCATCAAAACCCATTCAAATTTTTTTATCCCTCATACAACAAAGCCTTCTGAAATCTTTAAAGCTCATTTCTGTTGTGAGGCAGTCATCTGCCCACCTTCCAAAGAGAAGCCATCTCTCCTCCCTATGAACAGATGTCCCATCTCCCATTCTCTCAAGGGCAG
The DNA here is from genome assembly GCF_050655825.1 of Lonchura striata. Taxonomy (NCBI): domain Eukaryota; kingdom Metazoa; phylum Chordata; class Aves; order Passeriformes; family Estrildidae; genus Lonchura; species Lonchura striata. The sequence continues at coordinate 59,664,979 of NC_140707.1, read as the reverse complement.
GAGTTTGGCTTTTTTTGCTAATTGCAAGGCATCATGTGAGCTGGTTGCTCTTTTCCAAGTAATAATAATTCATTCTCTTGCCATTCTCTTTAGCCATTTAACAGACTTTGAAAGTGTCTGGTGTCCTTCTGAGCCATGTCAGGTACAGCAGAGTGAAAACTTTCCTGGCAGAATATAAAGCTGTGTGCTTTTCTGTTGTAAAGTACTGATCCTGCAAATGCCTCCACATTCTGCCTCACTACTGGGAAAAGCATATATATTGTTAATGTTTTTCATTTGGACCATGTGAGCAGCATTTTAGTAATCTCTTGCATGCATATGAGTCCTTTTAAGTGCATTAACTTGATTTATAATAAGCAATAACATAATAGGGATATGAGATTCTGAAGTTAAATCAAGGTTCCTTAATAAAGTAAATATTAACTCTGATCATAGACAGGGAGAACTGAAGCACAAGATACCTCATCTGAAATGACATAATCAATGCAAGCACTAGAAAAATGTATAATTCTCCAGACTCCTGTTTGCACATCTCCTTGTTGTGGCATCTGCCCTTTTAAATTAAGAAAACAAGTCTTTTTAAAGTATTGGATTAAGGATTCCTAGCATGCATTTTCATGAGGTAGGAGAAAAATATGGACTTTAAATTTCAAATGTACTTAAAAAATATCTGAAGTGCTTTCACAGTTTTGAAAAAAAAAGTTTTGAAACATCAATTTTCATTAGTTAAGATCCATTTTGACTGGACATGAAATATAGCACTACTGCTTGTTTCTTAAGGATTTTTATATGACCCTTCAAAATGCAAAAAGCTCCAAGACGAAGCTATCATTTAATCTCATGATTGTACAGCTGGGACAAAAATATCAGTGTCCTCCCACATAAAGATAGAGTAAGGAAAAAGCATAGCACAGAATTATGTATGGCTGGGTAAACAGAAGTTATATTAGTTCTCCAAAGCAGTCAAAAAATCCCAAGAGCAAACACAAAGCAAAGCAGTGCAGTCCTTAGGGCACGATTGTATTTACTGGTTCCAACTGGAAGGTGCTGCATCCCCTCCCTGCTCCTGTTGAGGGGCTTGCAGGGCTGAGCTGTGCACGAGGATGCCACGCAGGCTTCTGCACACCTCGAGGGGAATGCTCTCCCTGCACAGCAGGCAGACACAGCCAGCATTCCTGCTCAGCTAGTCCCAAAGGGGCCAAATGCACATCAACCACTTCTTACTCCTCCCCTAATCCCTGTTGATCATAAACCAGGAATATCTGAATTGAAATCTTGGTTAGTGTGAGATGAAGTGACCAATGCAGAGTGGGATTTTTTAGGACAGAAACAAACTGATGTTTCAGAGGACAGCTTAAATGAGTCAAACCAGCATGACAAATTAATTCATTCAGAACCAGAACACAAGAGCAGAAACCTTTGCCAGAGGAGGGAGAACTAGTTAAAGGATGCTTACAAAAAATGCCTGGCTATAATATCATGCTTTGGAAAATGTTACTGCCCCAGGGAAATTATGAAACTGAACTGTCACAGGACCAGTTGACACTCAAGTCAGAGAAACCTAGAAAAAAATTAACAAAGACCTTGATTGCAATTAATGGCAGAAGACAGTCTGAGAGGAACTCAACTGAAAGAATGGAGTATTAGGACTGATCATTTAACTCAAAAATATTGAAAAAAATCCAAAACAAACCCAAACATTTTCAATGTGCAAAAATAAAACTTCATTCAAAACTGAGATCATCTAGAAAACCAGATTGCTTCTGACCCACATAGCAGCAAACAGCAAAATATCCTGGAGACCTTTCTCAAGAAACAGGCAAAATCCCTGCCCAGAGACAGTCTACCTGGCAACCCCAAAAGGCATGTAGCAGACAGGTACTACAGGAAACAGAAAATCTGCCAAATGCCCCCTGCCAGTAGCGTGTGCCAGAGCTGGGGCAGACACGTGCAGACCAGAGAACTGCAATAGTGTAAAGCCACTCAAGGCTCCAGGAGCTGGGGAAGGAGCCAACAGCCAGCGTGGTTGAGTCACTGAGTTGAGTGTGGTGCTGTGGTCTAAAATGGATGGTGAGTGAAAGCTGCTTTTGCTTTCTGCAAGATTAGATTCTGTAAATCTCAGGGGGATGCTAAAGAGGATCTAGTTTATGCAAATCACAAAAAACAAATCCCAGCCCAGGATCCTTATGAGGGTGGAACTGCCACAGAGGCTCTTTGGGCTGTTGTCTGTCTGCAAATAACAATGTGAAGAAAGCTGGTTTGACCAAAAACTTTGGTTATATCCAAAGCTGTTTCCATCAGAAATGCAAAAGCCAGAAACACTTTGCTCCTCATACAACCTGATTTGGGAAGGAAATTTGGAAATTCTAGGTGTTAATGAGCATTAAAGGCAGGATATAGTTATCTGTTTTCACAGATTTGCAGCAGCAAGTCTCTAGTGATGTATGAAATGAGAAATTCCCACCTCATGCACAGGGAGAATTATACAGAAATTCCTATTCAGCCAGTGGTGTGCCACATTCTGGCTAGCTTCACACATACTGTTCAACTAATAGAAATGTAGAGACACACAAATATATTGGGCCCAGAAATACATTGGGCCCAGACGTCTCTGAAAGTTTTTTTGAAAAAGTCATTAGAAGACTTTAAAAATAAATATATATTTTAAATCAAGCCTTATATTCTTTAACATACATGTGGCCCTGTCAAACCATTTTGTTTTTGCTCTTCTATGATACCTATATTGCCTTTAAAAGCTCAAGAAAGACACTGGGTCAGGGTGGATTTTGAGAAAAAATATATAAGATGGTAAGTTACTTAAAAAAGAAAATTGATGTTAGAATGAACAAGGATGTTAGAATGTTCCAACTTCTCGTTGGAAAGAAATTATTATCATTTGATACTACTGTATTTTCTCCAGACTCCATGGTTTTTATTAATGAGAAAGCAGTGGCAGATGGAACTCTGATGCTCTCAGTGTCTGACTGCTGCACTGGAGCCCAAAAGCCACACATTGTTAGGGCACCACAAACCTTCCTCCACAGGCTGGCTCCAAGCACACAGGAAGCCACATGGGAGCTACTACCTAACTCCTGGCCAAGGTTTTCATACAGTTTTAATTCTTTTGATGAAACCTTGAGACAAAGAAGACAGCTCTGTGAGGGCATTAGAAGACTTTCTCTAAGATATGTCACACTATGACAAACCATTTATCCTCCAAATCTTTGTACATTACTCATATTTGCCCTATAAACAGAGATGTTGCAGATATGTTGGCTCTTGTATCCTTGAGAGTCTGAATCTCAATTTTCTATTATTTGTAATCCTTTACATCAGTACAAAGTGGGTGAAAAAAAAATTAGAATAACTATTTCCCTTGGCCTGCATTTTTCGCTATTAGCAGCTAGCCCACACCTGACACTACTGTTTTTTACTCAGGATGCCTGGTCTTAATTTTTTCTCTTCTTATATCTGTATCATGTACCAGAAAAACATTTTTTTTTTGTAATGACAGTCCTTTGTAATGTCTATATTTTTCTTTCATTTTACATTTCCAAACAGAACTGGATGATATTTTTCATGTCTATTTTTTCCCCACCAAAGCACAAATTTAGTAACATCCCTAAAACATTTAAATTCAAGTTGTCTCCTTAAACTCCATAAAAATAAATTACAGAAATTTCAAAAGTCTACACAGTTCATTTTGACATTTTCAAACTTCCTTGCTACAGCTACTGCTCATTTCAGCATGTCCTTCCATTCTGAACATGCTAAAACCCCTTTTCCAATGTTCCCATTCAAATTCAAATTCTGCATCCACCTCACACACACGCACACAGACTTTCTCACAACTCCCAGTGAATTGAAAAATCAATTACTCTGCCCCCTAGTCCTGTGCAGGACTTGGCACCATCACACTAACACAGAGGGGTCTAAGCAGGGTCTGCTGAGGGCAGGCAGGGTGACAGCGGTGCTGGAGCTGGAGCAGAGGTTCCCGAGCCAGCAGAGATGTGATCCCCACAGCTGAGCTACCCAGCCCTGGGTCTGAGCAGGATTATCAGCACAGGCAGGCCCTGGTGCAGCTGTGGCTGTGCATTTCCACCCCTGCATGGCAGGTGTTCTGTGATAACTGGAAACCACAGCTCATTAGGGCAAAACCTCTGAGCGTGGTGTCCGGGTCTGGTGGCTCTGATGAAGCGACGGCTGAGTGAGCTCTGCTCACCAGGCAGGGCTCGTCACCCGCGTGTACCACCCTCATCTGCCTCCAGCTCTTTCATGCTAAGCCTTTCTTCAGGTGGAAATCCCAGAAGGCCAGATGTTGATGGTTTGAATTATGCAACCCATCTCTGCCTTCCACGGTGAGGGGTCAGCTCCCTGCCAGCAAACTCATTTGTAGCGCTGCACTTGTAAACTCCCGATAAAAGGCTCTGATGGAACCACGCTTCCCTGGGTAGTGCCAATAAAACTGCACGGCCTCCTTTTCATCATAAAAACCTTTCAAAACCCTACCATTTCAGACTGCAGCCTCAGTGAGGCAATGGATATAAACCCATAGAGGGGAGATTTACTATAAAACATGAACTATTTTTAGGTGCTATCAACCTAAAGGAAAATGTCTTCAGAAGTAAATCTACAGGAGAACCTCAATGATGGAATGAAATGTTAAGTTCATGTTTCTTTCCACGTTTTTCGTGGGATTTCAATGCATTGATTCTGACCACAGGGGTCAAGAATATCAAAAGAACAGTATGAGGGGAAAGGAAAAAAGTTGTCTTATTCCAGGGGCTTGCCTTAAATACATGACAGAAGTTATCACAAATAATTAGGATGATACTTGCTTCGAGTTACAATTGCCTTTTTAAAATTTCTAGTCTTGTTGTAGACTGTTTAATGGGGTGACATATACCACAAAATTGCCTCTGGGGCATGTGAGATTGTTTACATTCAGGTGCCAATGCCACCCTAGTAGCAATCAAATAGCTAGTAGATAAAGACTGATTTTCTAAAGAAAAGCAAAAAAATACAAAAAAACCCAACACCAAACCAGTAAAATAATTCTGACAAAATTTAAAATGAATCACTGAGTGGGTGAAGAATCAATGATTTTGGAGCACTTCTCTTGAAATCAGTAGGCACTGGCCACACCGAGTCTGTGTTGAATGCCAAGGGAGACCCTTGATACCTTCTTTGAGATTGGATAGTCCAGATCTGTGATCAGCACAGGCTTGGGTACTGCAGGAGCAGGGCTCCTGGACACAGCCAGCACCACCAGCATTGCCCAGAGCTTCTAAGTCAACTCACACCAGGTGCCTGCCAGCAGGGCCAGCCCATGCCCAAACGTGAACATAGTGCTTGGATTTGTACTTAGTGATCATCAAGGCAGATCTTGGCTTAAGATTTTACTTCATATTTCTTCTAAAAACCTAGATTTGGTAATTGTATAGATAGAAAAACATACCCTTCCTTCTAGACACTGTCATCATTTCCCCACCAGACAGTCTGACTGCCTCTCCTGAGCAGCCAAATAATTTTCAGGCAGATCATTGTCCCCTGAGTGCAGGAAACTGGTACAACTGTACACAAAGAATAAAAAGATGAAAAAAGCATAGCAACACAGCCAGAAGACATTTATAATGCATATATTTTTGCTTCAAGAAATGTGTTTTATGGAAGAGAAGGGTTAAGAGACAGGCCCTAGAGACAATGTCTCCCTATTCCTTATTTGTAAGCACAGGATCTAAAGTAGACTCTGAGAAATCTCAGGGTTTGTCTACATGGAATTCTGCACTGTATGATCAGACCAAGTGCTTATCTTGTCCTCAAAGCAATATCCCAGTGGGAAGACTTCTGCTCCAGCCTAACAAAAGGGTTTCCTCCTATTTCCAGAACCCAGAATGTTTCCTCCTATTTCCAGAACTCCGATTTCCAGAACTCCTTAGAGCACTGGCACTCAGATCCTCGCTCCCTGGCCCAGCTGTCTGCAGGGTAACCCTGGATCCACCAGCCACGTTCCCACACATGCACAAAGCAGCTCAGCAGCACACTCAGGTTTATCCTCTGGCTGCTGCCATTGCAAGGCCAGGGCAGCTCCTTGCTAAGCCCTGCACACCCGTGGATCAATCCAGACTGCCAGCATGGCACAGGGATGCCCATCTGTCTCACCCAGGATGGCAACAAAACTGCATCACACAAGCAGCCCCCCCATTCAGCTCCAGGTGGCACACAAAGGTCTGGTCTGTGTCAGTGCACTGAGATGCATAAAACATTTATAAACACCAGCTGCCTCAAGATCTGCTACAGGTCATTCTTTTAGGGGTATTCCTGTGTGTCTGCATTTACAACTTGTACATTGTTAATAGATCAGGACTGGTTTGGAAGATGCCAGCAGAGAGCTTTGTATTTACACAGGGCATGCTGGCACGCAGCAATGGCTGTGCATACAGCAGGAAGTTCTCAAAGCCCTATTTCCAGGGGTGAGCCTGCATCTTCAGAGTGAAACTCAAGCATGGTTCTCTAAAAAAACTTAGTAGTAGATAATCCATGCATCTCCAGTGACAATATCACCATAATATAAACAGCACTGCTTGTGCTGCCTATATCCCAAATGTCCTTTTGAGGAACCTGCTTTGTGAGTCTACTTGGGCCATGGAAATTTCCTGCTGGACATCAGCCTCAGGGTGAATTTTGGAAAATTCCCAACAGATTTGTACAATTTTTTTTATTGTCCATAAAAAACCCAACAACACAAAACAAAACATGAAAAATCAACAAAATAAAAACTAATAAACAAAAAAACCCACAAACATGCAAAAATAAAATAAAATAAAATAAAATAAAATAAAATAAAATAAAATAAAATAAAATAAAATAAAGAAACTATCCAACCAACTAAAACCTCAAACTCTTTCATGGTAAATAAGTTTTGCTCTCAAAAAAAAAAAATAAAAATAAAGCTGCCCACTTTTAAAAAGGAGCTTAGTTTGATTTTGGAAGGGTATTGAATTTTCCTGTTTCCAGGAAAATATGCCAAAGTTTACACAATTTAAAAACAGAGAAAAATCCTGTTTTACATATGACTACTAAAGGCTTATTTGAGTTTGGCAGCTGAATGGTTTGCAGATTCCATCTGGACTGAGCATCCTCAGCCCAGAGCTGCAAAGGTTGAGCAAAGCTCCTGCCGAAATCTCTCTCACCAGCTGCTCAGGGTCACTTCTAACACTGGCAAAGATCCTGTAGGCATTCAATATGTAGCCTTTTGCCTAAAAAGTGAAGGTATTTGATCTAAAAAATAGGCAATATGACACACCACGCTTTGTCATGCCTCCAACAGTGACTTTAGAGCTATTTATTAACACCCCACAAGGACTTTGTGATATTTGGATAGCAAAAATAGAAATCTATACCTAAATGATACATGGAAATGAAGAGGAATTGAAGGAAATCTGGCACAACTTAAGCCTATGACATTGTTTTAATACAAAAGGATTACTTTAATTGGGCCAAATTACTAAGATGAATCAAAATAAAAGACTACCCAAACAAAGGCTGAAAATCTGAGTGGGACAGGGATGACAGACAAGTGGACTCACTCAACAGCCAGGGATGGGAATCAGGTAGTGCTAGACCACAGCACATCCCACCTGAGGGCAGGCAAGTGAAACAGAACAATAAGGGTCTGTTCCCATGGGCTCTGTGGAAAGCTTTGTGTGAGCAGCTAAGTAATAGCCTCTAATACACACATCTGAATATAGCAAAAAATTCACCAAAGCAGACAAAAGAAATGGGGTAAAATGAGTAGAAATTTTAAAGATAACTGAGTTAGCAATATTTATTCACCTTCAATCAGAAGAATAATATTGCATTGAATTTCTCAAGCACTCAAGACTTTCCCACTTCTGTCCTCTACCCTTTAGGCTTCTCAGTTCAAGTCCCCTTGGAAACTTCTCCATCTGTGCTGTTCAGCAAATGCTGAGGAGTTTTGACTCAGGGAAGATTCTTGTGTTGGTTTTTTATTTTTGGGGGTGGGGAGTTGTGTGTTTGTGCATAAGCACCTAGATGAAAGAGTTTGTTCAGGATCCTGTAAACATCTAGTTCCCTCAGGGCATGCTTGGAAGCTCAGCAAGGTATCAACATAATCATTCATCATGCTGGCAATTTGATATGTTTCCCCTTCCCAATTTCTTTAATTTCCTTCAAAAGCATTTGCAGCTTTACATTCTAAATGGTAATCAATCAAATGATTATTTTAAAACTTTTCAGTTACTACTTTTTCACGTTTGTGTACATATCTGGCTTTCACCATGATTCACTACTCTGTGCCTGACCATCACCAGGTTTCAACTGATTGATTAACAGACACACCATTGTGCTGCCTGGCAGGGAGCACTCCACCACTCAGGTTTGGCAAATGGTAATGATGGAATCTACAGAAAGTACCAAATCCTAAGGAAAGTATGAAATTCCTGTTCCAACTTCAGCATTTTCCAAGTTCCCTGAAGCCAAAGAGTGAGTGGTCCCTATCAGCACTCTACAGAAGAGCTGAGTCTGCTACCACACCATATGTGTAAATTAAAGTCCTGTTAGTACCCTGGGAAAATTAAAAGTAGGCATCACATTTGGAAAACTGGCCTATTCCAATTTCATCAGCTGACATTCTCACCTTAGAAATACACCTTTAGCAATCCAGCTAAGAGTAGCATTAAGATTTATTAAAAAAAAAAAAAAAAAAGAAAAGAAAAGAAAAGAAAAGAAAAGAAAAGAAAAGAAAAGAAAAGAAAAGAAAAGAAAAGAAAAGAAAAGAAAAGAAAAGAAAAGAAAAGAAAAGAAAAGAAAAGAAAAGAAAAGAAAAGAAAAGAAAAGAAAAGAACTCTCATTGTAAGCACCAAGCATTCTGCCTCTTGAACTTATCCTAGTCTATAAGAGAAAACTTACTGGAATATACTGTCAATACAGCATGTTCACTGCATCTCAAAATGTGTGAATTTTTTGCCACTTTTTTTTATTTTTAATATTCTTTCCTTCATGTATAAATGTCATTATCATAGGAGAACGTTACATAGCTTATCACACATATTTTCTAGACTTTTTTTAAAGTTACAATAAGGATAAACTAAAAGAACAATATCTACAAGACTTCTCACTGAAGCCAGCTAAGTATTTCAGAGATGCCTTAGATTCATAGGTCAGGAATGGAGTACAGATACATGTGAAGACTGTGAACCCATTTTCTAATGACCTCTCCATCAAAATCTGATCAGAGAGGTAAACAGACAAGAGCTGAAGTCCTATTTAACTGGTGTGTGTTCTGACTTGTCAGTGTGGAAGAAAGTGCAGGACATGAAAGCAGGGGCAATATCAGAGACAGTATCTTATCTATATCCTATTAGCAGACAAGAAAGATACACTGAGAACAAATTCCCCTATCTATGAGGAAAAAAATACCAGGAGACAAGAAAGAGGGGCTTGGATTAATCAAATCCAAAGCTTATTTGATGTTGATCTCTTCATACTGTGAACACGGAAATAAAAAATTAGAACTTCAAGTTCTTGGGGTTGCTTCATCTATGACCCTGAGCAAGAGTTACAATATCTGTGCTTTCCCTTTACAATTTATAAAATACAACAGTAATGAAAAAAATTCCTTCCTGGACATGGATAGTATAAAATTTTAAATTTAAGGTTTTTAAATCACATGTATTACTCGATGGGACTAAACATGAATAATTATCTGATCTCTAAATCTCTCATATACCAGTCACTAAAATGCTTGGAAAAAAACTATTAATCTACAATACTTCCAGGTACAGGAAAATTTATGGCATTTTTTCCCTAAGAATTTTATTATTGGAAGGGCACTGAAACACAGATTTAAGTTAGAATTCTCCCCCACACTGGATATATTCAAACTTGATACTCCACTTCTACTAGAAATCAACATATAGTGTCGTAAGTGGCATAATAGCTGAGATACTTGCATATTCCCTGGACCTGATGAGATTAGACATGCATAAAAGCCCCAGAGCAATATTCTTTAGAAGAAAAGCAATTTCAGACATACCATATCAATCCACCCTTGTATATTTGTGCTATGACAAGCTCAGTACCAGCAAGGTAGTCATATCAAGAGCCAGTTATATTCAACAGGTGACTTGATTTATTTGACTCACTGGATCTCTTACAAAAAGGACTTGGATGTTAAATTTGCACTTCATGAAAAATTCAGGAGTGTAAGACAAGCTATAACAACATGCTTACTAACAACAGGCCTCTGAGTAACCATAGATCCTTAGGTAAAGTGGAGCATAAAACAAATATCTAGATTACCTAGAAATAAATCTAAAATATTTCCACATTTCCTCTGCAAAAGCCCTCAGAGAACATCAACAAGTAGAAAGAATTGTGAAAAAAAATTTGGGTGTGAGACTTGATTGCTAAGCAAACTTCAGAGATATGAGGACAAAAGTCAGAAGCGGAGATCTGCTGGAGATAACTGTTACAAGGTTAAAGAGACACCTTGTTCTTGTCACATCCCAGATCCCAGACCAAGCTCAGTGCATTGATTAGCATACAGAAAGGTATTGTAACACAGAAGAATTTAATTAGGATTTAGTATCTGTCAGGGTCTTGCTTGTTCACCATAGATAGGAATACTCCATGTAATAGGGAAGTTACCTACCACACACAGGTAAAGCATCCTGGACAATCTACATCCCCTGATATGCCTCATCATGCCTCAGAGCCTGGCCAGAATATCATTTAATAATTCCACTGAACACTAGAAGAACCTTAGATGAAATTTTAGCAGAATTTCCTAGACTTCAAATGCCACATTCCTTACTGGACACCATATCACAAGTCAACTCAGTGGGCTCTAATGAGCACCAAAAATACTTTGGCCATGCCTGAGCAAGAAGCATACAGCTTACCAATATAGCTCAGTTATTATTAACACACATCCAACCAGAACAGATCCATCAAACTCTCTGCTACAGTGACTGTACTTGCATTTATTAGAAAGTGAGCTCAATTTCCACCCACCCCATATTAAGTATCAGTGGGTTGGAATCTGCCTACTTTGTACAGCTGAAGCTGGAATTCTTCCCCAGTAGCATCAAACAAGCCACATCACTATTAATGGACCTTCAGAAAGTACTTTTATACATCTGTAAACTTCATTTTTGCATTGAGATTGCAAACACTTCAGCCACTGAAATTCAGTTAGACTTGTCTTTGCAGATGCAGCATGGATATTAAAGTAAAAAAAAATTAATAGACCAACTGGATTCTGCCTTGCCAGATTAATTCTACTAATGTCCACATGTGCTGCCGGCCTATTGTGGTAAATTAAGTCAATAACTGGTTCTGTAATCCATTTGTCCCAATTTTTCCAACCTTTTGGGTCATTCCCCTTTTTACTGCAGTCAATGCTGCATCCCTCTTCAAACAGCAGAGCAAACGTAGGACCTCTGAACAACACTTGTTGAGCATAGATATTCTAGGATATTCTTTTTAAAAGAAGTTTAGTCTCTAGCTGCTATTTCTAAGTGGGAATATAAGACAGCATTTGACTACACTTAAATGACATGCACTTAAATGAAGTGGTTTAGGCATGGAAAAGATTCCTGCCATTTTTACTTGAGTTATAGCTAGGAGAAAACCCCTGGCTATTGCACGTATGAAGGTTATTCCCTTAGCTATTACTGAACAAGGAAATAAATACTTGAGAACCCTTTATTCTTTTCCTGGCACAGGCTATGCTTCAAACAGAAATCCATTTGTACCATTTTTCCATTTGTTGCCTGTTTTCATTAGTCTGTGTCGGCTTTCCAGAGAATAAACTCAGTAGAGATCATTGTCTGTTCTGTATTTCTGCATTGCCTAATGTAACATCAGCCTTGAGAAAAGCCCTCAGCTATATAATAACTTTAAATTATTAAGTGCCATGACAAGCATTTCAGGAGAAAAATATTTACTGAGAACAGAAAAGATGACCACAAAAACTGCAAATCATTATCTGGCACTTACATTTATAGGCTTATGTGTCTTCTTTATTTTTTAAGGATTGCATCTGTCAACAGCACATAGCTAGAAGTACAAAAGGAGGAGGCTTTCTTAATAGACTAGCTTGTTCTTAATAAAGCTATTTTTACAACTTTATCTCTTGCTTCACCCACCTACTTCAGGATGGGGATCCTTGAAGTTAAGTTTTCATTTTTCCTCTGCTGAGATTGTCACAATGGGTTCGTGTAGAGTTTAAGAACATAAATGAAACTGTGTACTTCTACTGTTTTTAACCACTCTTTGGTCTCTTGTGAGTGAAGCCTGGAAACTCGTTTGTGTTTGGAATCACACTCATGCACAATAGATGAAGAACTGCGTCCTGGGGGTATCAGCCCCAGCATCACCAGCCAGGCAAGGGAGGGATTGTCCTGCTCTGCTCACCTCAAGTCCTGGGGGCAGTTTTGGGTGCCACGATATAAGAAAGACATTAAACTGTTATAGAGTGTCCAAAGGAGGGCAGTGAGGATGGTGAAGGGCCCTGAGGGGAAGCCGTGTGAGGAGTGGCTGAGGTCACTTGGTCTGGTCAGCCTGGGGGAGACTGAGGGGAGACCCCACTGCAGTTACAACTTCCTTGTGAGGGGAAGAGGAGGGGCAGACACTGATCTCCTCCATGAGGTGCCCAGTGACAGGACTGAGGGAATGGCCTGAAGTTGTGTCAGGGGCAGTTTAGGTTGGATATAAGGAAAAGGTTCTTCACCCAAAGGGTTGTTGAGCCCTGGAGCAAACTCCCCAGGGCAGCGGTCACAGCACCAGCATGACAGAGTTCAAGAAGAGTTTGAACAATGCTCTCAGGCAAATGATGTGATTCTTCGTGCATCCCTTGAAGGGCCAGGAGTTGGACTTCCATGTTTCTTGTGGGTCCCTTCCAACCCCAGATATTCTCATTTTTTGTTAAGAAACCCTTTGAGGTTCTACTGTCCTCAGGTTTGTAATTCCAAACAATGGTAGGGCATTAACCCCTCTATTCAAAGCCATCTGTGCAGACCAAGACAAAGGCCCCATACATCTTAGGGGTTCAGTCATACAAAAGAAACTTTGCATTTAGCCCAATGTTAATATGATCTCTTTTTGAACAAAACATGTATGATCTTCACTCAGAAGCAGAGATCTGTGTTCATTCTTCCATATCTAAAAACAGCAAAGGAGTTAAGGAGACCAGGGGGACCAAAGTTCCAACACTACTGCTCATGAGCACAAGAATTGGTCCATTGTAAAAAACAGAAGCAGGCATTATCATCCAGAGAAGTAGCCTCCTTCAGCACCACAACATCCCAGAACAACCATCCCTAAGGGGAATTTCCAGAAACAGGGAACTTAGTCAAAAATGGAAAGCATGAAAGATTAATCTTTCATCTAAATTTGGTTTTAGGACTTTAACAAACAAACATAAAACCCCAAAGCCAAACAAAACCAAAATAAAACCAACCCAAAGCCCAAGAAAATAAGTAGGCAGTTCATGTTCTGACTGAGAAGGACTGCAGGAAGTCAAGACCCACACAGCAGAATGATGAATGACCAGAAAACACATTCTGATAAGTTTGACCCCATATCACTGTAATGCAGGATAGTTTCCATATCAAAATTGAACTCTTCGGTAGAAAACGGGAAAAAAGTAATTGGCTTTTGTGAAAGTGGCAATTTTAGCAGACAGCAATTGTTTCTGGTATGTAAATCTGTTTCTCTCTCCAGATAACAAGGAAAACAATTACTCACAGAGAGAATACTTTTAAACATGTATCTTTGGCAGGATAGCTCTCAAGAATAGCTTATTGCATTAAGTCTTGGTGGTGAGAGAAGCTAATTATTTCCATCAGGAATATGTAGGATAATAAACCAACTTTTCATCTAGCAACAACCTTTAGAAATTCAATTTAGTATTAAAAATAGAAAGCAATTTATGTTTTATTCAATTGCACACAATAATCTTGAGATAATTCTGACTTTAAGGTTATTTTGCACATAGCTTCTCTGGTTACAGAAGCTGTGCAAAGATACTTGGAGACTGACTTCCACAAGGGAAAAGCTTGGCAAGTACAGAACAGATTAGAGCAGAGGCAGACTCCCCTTCAGTTCATCTTTCTGCTTACAGACAGAAAAATGCATAAACTTATATCTCAGCTTTTCCAATATTTAAGGTATATTTGGGTAAAGGAAAGTCTACTGGGCACTTAGTTCAGCTGCTCTGGGAAACTGTTAAACTCAAAGACAACTGTGAAAGAGCTGCACACAAATTCCAGAGTGCAGGTCTCAAGCAAGCTTCATGAGGAATAAATTCCATTGCACAAGTGCAATGTGCTCTGTATTATAATGGAAATTGAAAACCTTTTGTTTCACTACTTACTTTAAGGAAGCTTGCCACCTTTGATGCAGTGAGGTGTGCTATGTGCCCTTAACTTTCACTGCATGGTCACATAAGGGTTTTTTTTTGCCCTTTGCTTTCTTAAGCTTTACTAATAGAGGAAGAAGAAAACCACAGCCAAAGACTACAGAGTCAAACAAACACAGACATAGGCAGGCAGGCAGGATTTACATCTCAGAAAATACCACAGAAACATGGTTATACTGAGTCCCTGCAGCCCTCACCACTGCTGTTGTCACTGTGTTGACCAAAGCACAATGTATTTCTTGCCTTGTGGTCTATTATCCCACATTCCACAATGCATTTATTTGCAGGTCAGGACTTTTCACTATCACAGCAGCTCAGCGGCAAAGCTGTAAAATAGCTGCTACATATCAGTGTCCTCACATTTCCTTGTTGACTTTTCTAGACTATGTAGTTGTTTTTCCTGTAGGAAAAATGCATTGAAGAGCCTGAAAACACAGCTGCACCATTTGGTTTTAAGTTAATTGCTTCCCTATATTAATCCACAGTTCTTCAGCACCTTAGGAAAGACACTTCACTGCAGGAAAGGAGGGCTCATGCTGCAGCCAGACATTGTTCAGTGTGGGCTAATGTAGCATAAGGAACAGCTTGCTCTATACCACAAAAAACCTTGTGTTGTTAACTTCCTAATCTTAGGTTTTCAGTGAAAGACAATCCCTCATGGGTGTCATGAAAGAACAAATCTATGAATGCACTAGAAAAGTTTGTGTGGTGGGTGTGGGGTTTTAGTTTTTGTTGTTGTTGAATTGTTTTGTTTTAAAAGCCACAAAAGCTCTTCCATTACGATTTGTTTTAAGCAGCATTTCACTAGATAGTTGGCTAATAAAAAAAGCTTTGTACCAGCTTCACATGCCTCTTCTTTTCCTTCCAGTACCAGTTTCTTGGTACTGTGTGGTTAAGAGCAAGTGGTGGTGAAGTGAAGAACATACGAGAACCTGGAGACACCTTAAGACATTTTAGACACCTTCTGCCAGCAGATTCAGTCCAAGGAGAGAAGAGCATTTAAGGGGCAACTTGTTTTTCCTCACCTTTCTATTAAGAATTTCTGCTGATCTGTATGCCTCTTTACAAGACATTTAACAAAAATAAGCCTTGACTAATTTCACAAAACTTATTCAAATTACTGTAGAAAATATCCCTTAACACCAGGAGGTTATTAAAGCAATGCTTGATTTCATATTCTGTCACATTGCTGAATCCCAGCTTCAATACAGTTACACACTTAAAATGCAGTTTAAATAAACATTGAGGATTCAAAAATCCCACAGCATCCACTTAGCTCATTTAGCCCACCCTTCATGCTTATCCATCAGCAATTAAAGACAAGATACCACGGTGACTAAAAGAGGTTTCACAGGTTTTATAAGCAACTGCATTTTCTTTCAGTACTTCTGTGTTTTATCATGTATTTTCCTTTCAAATGAGGGAAATTTGAGACCAAATGTGTTTCAAGTCCATTCTACTGTACTGGAGCATTTTGTTCTGCTCCTTAAGTAGTATCAAAGGACCCTGCAGTTATCTCAATTCCAGTCTATCAATTAAATAATTGCAAAAGTCCAGAATTTGCTGTACATGTTTTGGATTGCAGCTAACACAAGATCCATTCATTTCTGATGAGCAGTGCACATTTAGATCTAGAAGAAAAATATTCTGTGATGACAAGGGGAGCAGTATTTTCTTGCATTGTTTAGTCTGATTTCTTTTCTGTACTGCAGATAGAAATAAATCTTTGGAGCTGGAGGAGAATAATGCAAAGAACAGCCCTCAAAGTAACTAGAAAGCAAAAAACACTCCAGATACAACTGGGGATACAAGATGCACAAAAATAGAGGCAGGATGAATCCACACATGACAAAATTTAAGAAAGGATATTTTAGCATAGCTGGAAAGATCAAGTGGAGAGACAAGAAAAAGGAAAAGGAAAAGGGAAGGGGAAGGGGAAGGGGAAGGGGAAGGGGAAGGGGAAGGGGAAGGGGAAGGGGAAGGGGAGGGGAGGGGAGGGGAGGGGAGGGGAGGGGAGGGGAGGGGAGGGGAGGGGAGGGGAGGGGAGGGGAGGGAAGGGAAGGGAAGGGAAGGGAAGGGAAGGGAAGGGAAGGGAAGGGAAGGGAAGGGAAGGGAAGGGAAGGGAAGGGAAGGGAAGGGAAGGGAAGGGAAGGGAAGGGAGAAAAACTTTAGAAAAACCTATCCCTTGATAATGCCTCCAATCATGCATGTAAAGATGCTTTTAATTTATAACACTATAGCATTTCAAACAGTTCATGAATTGTGAAATTTAACAAGAGCTATCATGCTTTAGGCTGAATCTGTTTTGTTTTTCCTAGATTACTGAGCCAAACACAATGAGTTTCAACTCAATGCAGCATTCATGTGCTAACATTTTCCCTGGTTAATGTTTTCTTATGTATGGACAGACAATCAATGGGAAGTGATTAAAAAAACAATTATTTGTTTGCTACATTTGACTGCTTCTCCTCACCCTTCAGGAAATACACCAAGTCTGATGCAACATCTCCCTTGTGAAATATCTCACTTATTTCTGCATGCACACTTCTCCCAGGTGTCTCAGTCACTGAAGAGTGAATGCCACCAAACTCCTGTCTTCATGTATGGACTTGACAACTGGTGTCTCAAAGCCATTTAAGACTTCAGGAGTTGGTATCACAATACCTTTGGATTTTACTCAACAGAAGCAACAAACTTTGCAACAGGAAATCACACCATGTCAAAGTATTTATATGCCTGAATATAAATCATTAGAGTTGGAAAAAACACTTAAGATCCCCAAGCCCAACTGCCAACCCAGCTTCACCACCATGATCACAATTAAACCGCATCTCAAGTGCCAAATCCACACTTCTTTTGAACACTTCCAGAAATGGTAACTCTACCACTTCCATGGGCTGCCTATTGCATGCTTGACAATCTTTTCTGTGAAAAAAAAAAAAAATCCCAAATAGCTAATGTTTCTATCAACAGAGTTTCAGAAATATCACTTCAATCTATACAAAAAGTGAGGACAAAAAACCTAAAAATTACTAGTGAAAAATATATTTAAATCTCTTTCTGTGTATTTTGTCTGGAGCATGAAACATATAAGAAGAGGGAGTCCTGATAAGTTCAGTTTTACAGCTGAGGCTTTAGACTAATGGCTATTATCAGGCAATGGAGACAACCTTCAACTCATACAAGATGCTGCTAAAACAAACTATTCTTGCTTAGGCAGTCAGAGGAGAAGCCTGCCTGGAAACCCAAACAATTCTAGAAATAAATGCTGGTAAAGCAATATTCTTAAAAGATTGGTATAAATATAGTAACACATCACTCTTCCAGAGAGCAAGCTGGGGACCATAAAATTGCAGACCAGCATCCCTGCCAGAAAGATCAGAGAATTGCTCCCGTGTTGTCCTGTTGGTAACTCTCACTCCCTGGCCTATTTTAAATCATGTCTGAATGTTATTCTAACATTAGTGTTACTACTAAAGCCACAGAGATTTAATTTACTGGCAGCAGGAAGAAAAAAAATACAAGCTAAAAATATTAAGAGAACATAAGGCCAGATTCTGATTGAAGCTATACTGAACACATGCATTAACCCCAGCGACTTCAGAGTAATTACACAAGGTTGCTAAAATTAGCATCTTGCCCATAGCACCGAGCAAATTAGAAATGCATACACACAGATGAAAGGAGAGACAGCAAATGAGAGCAGTAAGACACTGCCCCCATGAAGTCTTTGCTGTGTTGCTGACAAGCAGAAGGAATTTGGGAGAAAAACCCATTCCATCCCAGCTCCTCCCTGGGAACCCGAGCAGGAGGGTGCTGGAAGGTACTTAACAAGAGAAGGAAGCGTAGTGGAGAGCTCAGGAAGCCTTTCAAAAGGAAAGACAGGGAGTTTGCCTGCCAGGCAGGTTTTTGCAAGATCTCATCATTCTATTTATAACACCACATGCCATGTTACATTACATCACACCACGGCAGATGCACACCACATGCAACAAAACGCATTAGAAACACTGTGGGTTCTCTCCAGAATAAATGCCCACAGCTCACAGCAGCAGCTTAAAGGCAAGTTTTCCAGGAAGGATTTGAAATTCCTTGGCAAAAATTTGCAACCTACGGAGTTAACTTTCACATTTTGCCAGCTCAGCGCTTAGAACTCAGAGCCTCTATCAACACCCCCCTGTTTTACATCCTCACTATTTTAATTTGTTCAGCATTTATTTTTGCCTTTTTCTCCAAGAACAAATTGCAGTGTAATTTTTCTTACATTTAACTGAGTTTTATTCCTGGATCTATTCAGAAGCTCATCCAGGCATCATGTTTCACCCCATTAAAGCAAACAGTCACCGGTGACACTGCAGCAAATGTGGGATGTCCCAGATGTTCTGAGGCAATCTCTAGATTTCACTGCACTCAGGATGGTGACTGGACATAACTCTGGACAGCCTTATCTAGTCAGGCCTCTTTTGAATTGAGGGTTTTATTGGAGTGGATGACCTCTGGAGGTCCCTTCCAGACTGAATTAAGGTTTTATGATTCTCGATGTATTTCCCAGTGACGTAGGTACTATTTGCCACTAGAATAAAAACCACGTGCATCACCTAAATTATTTACAGTATTTGAATTGCTTTAATTTATTTGATTCAGAGTTCTCTTAAAGTAGAACAGGCAACACTAGCTGATTGACTTTGCTCTTCACAGGAGCACATTGATAAAAATTAGTCCAGCGGCTCATTTCAACTTCTGAAACCTGCGAATATCAACTGTAAAACAGCAAGATGAGAAATTTTATGAAGGCAGGGAACAATTGCAAAAAAATGCATCCCACTGGTATAGAAGTGAGATCAGAAGCAACAACTGAAGGAGAGAGATGCCATCTCCTTCTACGGTCTATCCAGATGTAGACAGCTTTGCACTGGTGCCAAATGTCCTTGCCCTTAGACAAAATGGAAGATAAACATGCAGTTAAAAAAAATTATCACTTTGAAATCCTTAGAAGATTATGCATGAAAATCCTTATTAAATGCATATTATCATGTTTTGAGAAAAGGACTATGTGAACACAAAATTAATTGAAGACTGCATCACAGCAAATGTGCACAGTGGCACTGAAGAAAGATTGCAAAGGACACTCTCAGTTGTTATTACTCACATTCTGTAAGCTTGATGTTGTAAATGTGCTGGTGTTTGTTTACTACAGCATTTTTTTACAGAAATATTATTTTCTGTAGCATGTCAGAGCTCATCTCTAAGCAAGTTCTCCACTTCACTTAAGAGATGAAAAACATGGAAGTAGTAATTTTGGTATGAATTTAGCAAGTGACATAAGGTTGCTAATACTGCGACATTGTCCTGGTTTGGGACAAATTTGGAAGGAAACTTCCAAAGAGATGATTCCCTAAAGGGCAAAATTCAGTGGCCCTTTCCTCCACCTGTCCGGGAGAAAAATCTCCTTTGAAAGAAGTGGAGAAAACTGTTTATTTAGCAAGCAAACTACTCATAAACATGAAAAAAAAAAAGAGTAATATTAAGCAATGAAACCTCCTGCTGTTCTGAAGAGATGGCAAATGCAAATTCTGTGGACTGAAGAGAGAGAGAGAGAGAGAGGGAGAAATAGAGTTCTGTTCATATGTGTGTCCTCTGCAGAGCAGCTCAGAGAGACCCTGGATGATAGTCCTGGTGTTCCCAAACCGAGCAATAGTTGAACAGTTCCAAAACACTTTTGGCCTCAGCTAACTAAAAACCTACTAAAAGCACAGGACAGCTCTGTCCCACTGTCCACGCTGCAGACAACACAGTCCAGGAGAAGGGATGTGCAGGAATGAGTGCAGCTTCTGCAAACAATGTGCTTCTTCTGCCCCCTTCACTCTCAGAAACTGCCTTCAAGCTGCACAACTTAATATCCAGCATTAACAGAACAGAGGATTGGGAATACAACCATCATAAGGTCACCCCAGGACAAGCATGGAGAAAATTTTAATGAGAATTAAGTGAAAGCAAGCAAGCCAGAAGTTATGCAAGGAAAAACAAACAAACAGGTTTTAGAGATATTGTGGAAAAAAACAGCCAGCATGATTTCATTCTGGTGTTTTCAGAACATGGGGTATTATCTGTATTTGCTCTGGTGAGTCAGGTAGCCAACCACCAGCCTCAGTTCTTGGTGCCTATTTAGTGTCTGAGATAAGCAGTGTTTAGTGTGCAGTGTTTGTTGATTCTAAGCATAAAAGGATCTCATCCCTCCACTCCAGTTAATAGGATTATATATGCCAGGCAATTTGTGGTGTGTCAAATGCCACATTGAAATCTTTACTGAAGTAATTGTTTAGTCGCCAGATTTTGAGTCACAATCATAGTTTTTGCCCAGAGCTCATCTTATGGAAAAAATAAGTAAATATCTTAGGCTACAAGCAGAGCAAGTGAAAGCAGGTTTTTAATCAGTTTTAAACTCAAACCATCTAAAGCTATACTTCCTTACATTTCATCTTGCCCAAAAAGTGTATCCAAAGAAAATAAGTGGTGTCCCATTACAACAAACAGGATCATGACAGCTTTTGTGAGGAACTGCCCTGGCTCTGTGCCAATTGCCTGGACCTTTCCATCATATCAGGCCTGATAATACAAGTTCACTGGAGTGGAAGAGCCTCAAGGAAGCAATGATTCATTTCTGGGAAAGCATTAGACAATAGTGGAAATTCATAAAAGGGTATTGGGTCAAGACTGATGCTTTCTCTTTCTCCAGTTTTCTACACGTTACAAGTATTTTGGAAGAAGACATGGGGTGTTCTGGACTAAAGCTGGTGTTTGAATCTTACTGTATCTCCCCTGTTGTTTGTGCAATAAATGTTACAGCAATTTGCTGCCATTTGAAGAGGATATTCAAGATCCTAAATTACTGCCTGTGTTTGCATTCATAACAGTACTTAAACTTGACAAAGACTCTTCCAAAAAAATAAATCTGTAATCTTCAAGCAGGGATGAAGGATACTGCATATGTGCCTGCTGCATTTTCAGAGCTCCACTCTTACTTCACTGATAGGTGGATGAATGAAGAAGCCTCCCGCTTCTCCCAAAACCAATTTCACCCAAAGCATGCACTTCACCCTGTGAGCATGGACCAGTGACAGATTTCTCGTCCCTCTTGCTTTCCGTGCACTTCTCTCTGAAATGGTCCTGCAGACAGAGCACTGAGCATCTCTGACCTGCTTCCTGCAGGCTGACCCACTGCCACACAACTTACTGCTGAAATTTGTAACCAGCTAAAGAAAACACAAGCAACACGAGGGCACTACTTCTTGGCTCACAAAGTTGGGTTTCCTGAAGGACAGTGAAATTCACCTGTAAATGGTTGGGGTGTTCTTGGTTTCAATGTTCATGGGAAAGGGAAGTGTCCAGCAAAACACAATACAGTTCCCTACTGGCTATACTTTTTCTTAGTTGAAAGAATTAAGTAAGATTGCTTCTCTTTAATCACATCACCATCAACAAAAACTTGCTTGCAGTAAAATGCCCTACAAATTCACATGTGTTTCTCTGTTTACATTCCTCTCATTCAGCCACATATAGTCCTTCCACTGAGACCTGTCTGGAGGTAAATCAGAAGTTTGTTTGCTTCTAAAACACTGGCAGAAGCCTCTGTCCAGAGATTCCACTTTAAAAAGATAAGTAATTAACTTGCCAATCACTATTTAAAAAAAAATACCACTAGCAGTGTAGATAAGCAGAATGACATACAATATTTCCTTCTCAAACTATAATATTAATTTCACAACCCTTTCACCTCAATAGTTAAGAGATCCGCCAACTAAATTCAATTTTTCATTTCATAACCCCTCTTAAAATAACACTGTACTCATAATTTTAGGTTCTGAGTCTTGCAGTGGCGAGATGATTGAAGTAGATGGCCACCAGTCTGGTGAGAGGAGCCTCTTCAGCCCCAGGAGCCATTCCTGGTTCACCAGCAGCCTCTGCTCTGGCGACAAAAGCTGTAGAGCCCTAAGGTATGGAGGAAATTCCTGAAGGGCCTCCACAACACAAGATCTCTGCAGAAAGCCTCCTATCTCCAACTTCCTTCAGGTTCTAGCTACTTTGTCCTGATAAAGGCCTCTACTGCTGTATGTTTAAATAACAGCTGACTTCACATGTGTGAGCTCAGCCAGTCTAGACCTGTTCACAGCTCCTCACTCTGCAGCTCACTGCTTTCAGCCAGGCAGAGCTGCTTCTCAAGCACAGTAAAGCAGCATACCTAAAAGGCACATTTCCACTCCCTGTCTCTTCCCTTGCCCCTTCTCCATCACACCCCTTAGACCATCTCCCACACAGGCTCCTCTTCCATGGGAGACCTGACAGAGGGAATATTGCACTTGCTTTTAGCCTGAATCACCAGGTTTGAACAAAGCTCTGAGACTTTGTACTGGTTGCTTTCATAGCCTTCCTCCACACATGTGAAAAGACAGTATACAGCATGCTGTCCAAATGGAGGGAGGGAGTGACAAACCCAGTCTCTGCAGTGAAGATCACCAGCAAAACTCTCACATCAGAGTAAGGAGCTAGAAGGTGTGTCTTGTACAGGCTCTCAAAAAGCATCCTCCTACTAGGAAAGCCTAAAGCAACCTCCTACTTCACTCTCATATATGATATGGCAAGAGCCTTATAAATCTGTTGTTGCTGAGGTCAGTAACTTTGCCTGAGCTCTCTCCCTCTCATGGGATGCTTGTACAGCTGGTGGAAGCCTTCTTACCATTGCCATGTCTGTCTCAGCAGAGGTTATCAGGAGAAGGAAGACATTGGGCTGTCTATTTTGATGGAAATGAAGTTTGCTACTTCTTATGTTTAAAAGGTGCCAAGATTTGCATTTCTGTCATAAAGCTTGAAGTGACAATGAGTCAGAAATACACACAAAAAAAAGTCAAAGAATCAACACAACCTTTATTTACATCCACAAGGTTCTGAAGTGGAAATTAAAAACTTCTGTTTATATTATTACTCTTGCACAACAGAATCTGCTAAGCTGATTATCACTGGCCACAAATTAATTTATAATATATGTAAGTGAACTCGAACATTATTTTTAGTTATTGCAAATGCCACTGAAATTTTAATGGCAATAACTCTTTGGGGAAAATGCTGAGACAAATAGGATTAAAATTTTTTTTAGGTATCATCCACAGCCGGAGAAAGAATATACCAAATGTTTTAACACACCTTTGCCAGTCAATGAACAAGCTGTGACAAGTTAAGAGAACAGGCCTTTTGAGTTGTTGGAATGCTTTTTCCTGTGATCAAACCCAGCTACATCTCTGTCAGTGGCAATATTTTTCCCCAGCAGCACCTGCAGGTACACATGTAATTCAAACCTGAGTATCCCCTTTACAGTAACTCCTCTCCAATAACTTTCTAAGAGCTGTGCCCCTGTCTCACGTGCAGTAGAAGCAGCAGAGAGCCAGGCTGGATGTTCAGTGGGAGCACCCTGCAAAGGCAGAGCTGAGGGAGAGCTTCGTCTGCCGCCACGGCGCGTTTTGCCTCTGGTCAGGGAGACGCGGCCACAGGCACAAACCCAGTGAGCTGCACGGAGCAGTGACTAAAGGCAGGCTGAGCTCCAGCGAGAAAATATCTCGCATGACTAAGTACTACTTCAGTAGGAAAATAAACCTTTATCCAGAACCACCCCAAAACACTTATCTCCGGTATAATATGGCTACTATGTTCAGTGCAAAGACAGAAAGGAATGTTATCCCCATTTTGGGACCCAGTCAAGCTGTCAGTACTTGACAAAGTCCTGTTTGCCAGTGAAGCTGCGTGCACTTGTCACACATGCAAAACAAAAACTACGTAAGGTCTGATCGTTTTAATTGAAGCTGATACTATCAACCCCGTGCAAGTGTGAAATAAAAAGCCTGCACACGCTTGGTTGACAGGTGGTAACCTCAGGAAGCAGCAGTTCAGCTGGAACTCTGAGCCAGCATTCACAGAGACAGACCATTGGTCACATGGAAAATCCACAAGCAAGGAGAGGAACCAGAATAAATTTCTCACATCTTCAGTCATTATTCTAACTGTATGGTCACTGAAGCCACCTTTTAAACAATTATGGCACTGGCAGTTTTTATTACATTGTTTATTACTTTGAGGGGTTTATGTTGCACATTTTTCTGAATCGGTGTTTCCGATATTGTTCTTCTGGAGAGCAACTGATGTTTCCATAATCAACAATAGCTCTCAAGGTCTTTTAAAAGCATAAGTATTTATTGATATATTAAGTTATAGTTACCTAGTATTTTTTACTCTTTCATGATCCAAATATTCCACAAGCTTTTTCTTATTTGCTAAAATACATAACCACAGTATAAACAGCAGATATATTTGTAGAATTTTGGGAATGAAAACCTTTTCATTACTTTTATGTTATCTAATTTCAGTGCATTTGTTTTAGATTTAATCCTGCTGTAAACATACATGATGTGTACTTGTTCTCTGTAACAAATTGTGTCTAGGACTTGGAACAGCCTAGCCCTGCAATCTCTGGCAAAACATTTGCCATTTTTTTCACAAGTTCCACTCAAACCTCCTTTTATAAATTGTCAACACCTGAAGGCAAAAAAGTTCATAAACTAGGGAAAAAGTATCCTGGATGATTTTCTACCCTGAAACATTGAAGTGAACATAGATAGTACAGAAAATATCCAATGTCACAAAATAAACCTCCCAGAGCATGTTCCAAATACTAAACCCATGGGCATTTATGTATTTGGATCAAAAAGATATATTGATAAGCATTTGAAATGGACCATCTACTACTGGCTGTGTAAAACCTTACAGCCCATACATGTAGAGATAACAACTTCCTACTCAGCAAACCTGCTTTGGCATTTTCATTGTTTGATGTCTTTCCTCTTTAAGCTTTAAGTCAGGCCCCTGGGTATTCTGCCCAATGATCTACCACAGGAGAAATTCCAACCTGCAAAAGGGTAAACAGGCATTTAAGATGGTACATGTCAGGCATTTTCAGAAATGCTCAAAATCACCCTGGATATATTTTTAGCATTAAAGTCACTATGTAATCCCACACTGACATTCTCCTCTCTGATATTTTTAGATCTGGAGCTTTTCAGGTGAAAACAGAGGTTGCATAAGGGCTGGCAAAAGGAGATTCTTGGCTCAGTTTAAACTGCAATGTAGATTTCTTTGCAAGTGACAAGATTTCCTCTAACCTCTCACACTCTGCAGTTCTCAGAAGTCATAATCCTTGCTGCAATTTCTGCAGGTAACTGAACATCAGAAGAATATTCAAAAGCCACATGCTGGTGTGTCCCAGACATACACATTGTCCCACGACTTTGGATCATTAAAGCAAATAGCACAAGTTAGACAAAAAAGATGGCTAAAGACATGAAAGAGAGATGTAAGAACACTGCAGCCTTTTGCTGAGGTGCCAAACACATGGGTGGTGCCAAGCAGAAAGATGTGGAGGGAGCAATGTTGAGGCAGTGCCGTTTTCCCTTGGCTCTTGTAGTTGCAATGTCCCTGGAGCTCTGGGCTTTGTGCCTTTTTCAAGCCTAAACCTAAGCAGAGCTTTTTGCTGAGGTGCCCAGCACATGGGTGATGCTGAGCAGAAAGGTGTGGAGGAAGCAACCTTTGGGCAGTGGGGTGTTCTTTCTTTGCAGTGAAATGGACCAAACCTTGCCAAATCAATACTCAGTGAAATCACAAGATTTCCTTTCCTTCCATGAAATGAAGAATTTCATTTCATGAAAGGAAATAAAATCTCAAAGTCAGTAATTCAAATACCAATGTATTTGCATGTTCTATTCTAACAAAAGACATTAAGCACATGGAAAATATTGATTATTGAACTTAAGCCATAAGATGGATTTATCCTACTGTCCTGGTCCCCAGGTTCATGCCATCTCCATGCCCTACCCTTAAGTGAGGAAATACTGTCACCTCTCCTTGCAATCATTGCCTCTCCTCCCAAGAGGAGACTCAGGTACGTGGGGAGGGACGGAGCTCCCCCTGAGGCAGAAGGGATCATGGAGATCAGGGAAGAGAGATGTCCCAGCCGCAAACCAACCCATCATGGTTGCAAATCCCCTCTGGCTTTATGTGGGTTGATCAAACAAGGGACAACCTTGTCCACCATGGCACTGAAGGAAGTCCTTTTCAGAGTGACACTTTGGACACTCATTTGTGAAGTGAATATGGGGATGTTCAACCCAAACTGTCTCCAGTTCAAGCTTAATTTTAATTGGGCTACAAAAGCTTCAGTGCCACAGCGGTTATGACTGCTAAAGTTTTGCTGCACAATCAGATCTTAACAAAGTTGTGAAACAAAGTTCCCTGAAAAAGAAAGAAATTTTTAAAAAATTTTAAACATTAGAAAAATGCTTTGAAGAATTCCTTAAGGAAGGCTCAAAAAAGACTCAGACACTGTAAAAGAAATCCTGCATTAGAGAACAAACTGCAAGGTGAATAATAACTATATTGTGTTCAGAAATTAAAGGTTGGATATCACTCTAGGGCTGTATTTGGAAGTTCAGGCAGAAAGCAAGTTCTGACAGCAAGGAGCTATAACTCGGATGAGATAGCTTCAAATGGGCCATCTGGCCAGCAAAGGAACAGAAGTGGCAATTGGAAAACCTGAAAACACCTCATTATAGCTCATCACAACTGAGACTATGACTCTGTTTCCAGCTCTCCTTGAGAAAACTTGCCCAGACACACAGAACCCAGGAAACAGCTTCCCTTGGCAGTTTGGGGAAAGAAAAGGAGGGAGGGAAATGGGAAGGAATGAAGGGTTTCTGCTGTGGAGTCACATAATAAACCATAATGGAATATACTTAATCACACAATATCTGAAGGAGCCTAGAGAAGTGAAATCATATTGCTCCCAAATAACAGATCTTAAAGAAGATGGATATAAACTCCTTTTTGTTCAGGACTAAGAACCAGCTTGTAGCACCTGCAGGAGGATATTTCTAATACCTTTTATTTCCCATGTTTGATGAATACATCAGATCTCTGCTCCCACCCTCACTGTAGTATAAATAAGCATTTGGAAAAAGTTGGATCAGCATGCATTTTAATAATTGCCACTGCTATGGCCTCTCACCTTGGGAATGAGAAAAGTGGGAAATCTGTTTCTGCTGGTCTGCGGGGCAGACTGTAGCTGAGCCCTCCAGCAGGTTCTTCTCTCCCAGCAGGCAGTCTGGTGCAGAGGACATCAGCACCCACAGTCCTCTTTGGAAGCCACAGTATGTACCTTGCTGTTCATCAGTAGCAGTGAGGACTGGAATTACCCAGACATTGGCCCTGTTTCTGGTTTCCTGCAAGTAGATGATTTAGCTTTTACTTTGTGGATTAACTTTAGCCAGTGGGAAAACTGTATCCTAAACATCTTTGCGTAATCTTGTGATGAAATTCCCAGTTGTTCTTTTTTGTAAAGTTTGCTTTGTCTCCATTGTTCTTTCTTTACATGATTTAATCTCCTTGAATGCTCTTCATAATTTATTTTTAAATTCCAGGCATTTTTATGCTTTCATCAATTTTTATTATATGTAGGATTTACACTTTTTTCTGTCCAATTCAGATGCATAATGCATTACTTTGGTTGAAAACTTCTGCAAGTTCTCCAAGACTGCACAATGTTTAAAATAAAATTATTTCCCACACCAGTCAGACCAGCAAATTTAATGCCTCAAGCGCTTTAATAACATGGTTTTAAATAGACTGCTGAAATATTAATCTTAGTGTTCATTTTTCTTTCATTCTGCCTTTATTGTTTGACTTTTCTTCTTCCTGTCTGTTTCAATATCCTCCGGACATCATCACATCCACAGGATGATTCAGATTTTGGGAGAACTGTATGTTTCAAGCCACACTGTGTTCCAAAGGAACACATTCCTTATTCTTCACATGGAGGCACTTTTCTTTGAAACATCTCACCTGCCTTTCAAACATTGCTTCTTCAAGTTTAAAGATCTATTTCTATTAAACTTTGCCATACTGTATGTACCTTAGGTGACCAAACTGTAGAATTACCTTTTTTCTTTGGGCTTGTTATTTCTCTAGTTGTCCTGCAAAATCACCAAAAAAAAAAAAAGTAAGAGTCCCCTAGCAATCCCCTAGGTACAGGAACGGCATCAGACTGAAGTGATGATGTGAAATTGGATAGCAAGAATAAGCAGCAATTTTGAACCAGTAGCATTAGAAATCAAGAAAGATGGTATCCAAAGAAAGACTCCATTCAGGTAATCTTCTGGAAAAGTTTTATATTATCTCAAGATGGACTGGCATTCAGACTGAGCATCATTTGGTATTTACTTTCAATATGCAATTATCCAATGCATAGAATTTTTTAATGTTAATAGCATAAAGCATTTTTGTAGCTAGGATTTTGTGTCATCTACCTGATTTAGTCAAAGAGTTATAAATTGCCCAATAATGTCTTAAGGCTAGAAATGGGAAGTCTTCGAATCACCCAAGGACACAGGTTCAGGAACAAAGCCACAATTGCAGAAATTGGAGGAAACATTTTCAATAATTAACTTCCAAGCAAAGACACTTTGGCAAGAGGAATGGCAGTTGCCTCCAACAGCAGGACCACAGATCTGGTGAGCAGTAAAGCCCTCCTGTGCCTGCTTTTAGCCAGAATATGCTTAGTTTAGCAGAGACAGAAGATGCAAGACTGTGTCCCCTTGGATGTACTATGTACCTGTCAGGCACACAGGCTTCATGTTGTCATTAGCAGAGACAAAGGCTTCACTCCTGAGTGCTGCTGGCAAGTGTCCTTTGGCTCATTGGTTAAGCCTCCACCAATTCATCCAGCACAAGACCTGTATCCTGCTCCAGGCACATTTCCTGGGTGTAAGAACACAGTGGTCATCCCAGACTTCTATGAAAAACTGGATTTTGTCCAAACTAAGTGTGCAAAAGCTGAACTTGGCCTGTAAATTTGATACCAACAACAAAGGAGATATTTGGTGCTGTTTGCATGGCTGTGTCCAGCTGTTTCTCCCTTGTAACAAAGACTGTTAGATTATTGGCAATTAATAACCACTTTTGGCTACTAAAAAGGATCCTTAAGATTATATCATGCCTTGGCGAGACACATGAAAATATTTCCTTCTTTCCTTGGGGTTTAATGCCCTACTCAGGAGGGAGAAGATTAACACAGAGATTAATGTAGTAGAATATCACTTTTTACTCAGTTACTCCACACTGCAGTCAGATGCCTGTGAACAGAAAACAAAGATATTAACCCAGAGCCAAAAGGCCAAAAGTATCATTTAAATTGAGCCACCCAACCTCAGGCATGGCCAGACCAAGTAGAGACAGAGAAGGACTCAGCCAGAGATATTTTCTTTTACGTTTTCTTAGAGAAAAAGCGATAATGTGACTGCAGTAGATGTTTTTTTTTCAAAGGGATTCACTTTCATATTCTCCTCAAAGCAATTTTATTACCTCTGCATACAGGGTTCATAATAACCAGCAGAGGAGAAAGGAAAGGCACCAGAAAAATACCAGGTCCAAAATAGTCACAATTGGGTAATATAAGTGCTCTTTATGTCATTTCATAGATTCTGCTAATGGGTGGAAGGGAAAAAAAAAGTAAAAGACTGTTTTAAAAAAGTTTAAAAATTGGAGGTAGAAGGGTCCGCTTAAAATTTCCAGCCACGAGCGGTCCAGTTCAGTTTTGCTGTCAGCCTGCAATGATCCAAGAGCTAGATCATTTCTAGGCAATAGCTGGTGTCCCGGCGGCTCGGGGAGCGGCGGGCGCAGCTCTGCTCCGGCCGCTCCGAGGCTCCGCTGCGGCCGCTCCGAGGCTCCGCTGCGGCCACTCCGAGCGCTCCGAGGCTCCGCTGCGAGTGCTCCGAGGCTCCGCTGCGGCCGCTCCGAGTGCTCCGAGGCTCCGCTGCGAGCGCTCCGAGGCTCCGCTCCGAGCGCTCCGAGCTCTCCGAGGCTCCGCTGCGGCCGCTCCGAGCGCTCCGAGGCTCCGCTGCGGCCGCTCTGAGGCTCCGCTCCGAGCGCTCCGAGCGCTCCGAGGCTCCGCTGCAGCCGCTCCGAGGCTCCGCTCCGAGCGCTCCGAGCTCTCCGAGGCTCCGCTGCGGCCGCTCCGAGCGCTCCGAGGCTCCGCTGCGGCCGCTCCGCTCCGAGCGCTCCGAGCGCTCCGAGGCTCCGCTGCGGCCGCTCCGAGCGCTCCGAGGCTCCGCTGCGGCCGCTCCGAGCGCTCCGAGGCTCCGCTGCGAGCGCTCCGAGGCTCCGCTGCAGCCGCTCCGAGGCTCCGCTGCAGCCGCTCCGAGCGCTCCGAGGCTCCGCTGCGGCCGCTCCGAGGCTCCGCTCCGAGCGCTCCGAGGCTCCGCTGCGGCCGCTCCGAGCGCTCCGAGCGCTCCGAGGCTCCGCTGCGGCCGCTCCGAGGCTCCGCTGCAGCCGCTCCGAGGCTCCGCTCCGAGCGCTCCGAGGCTCCGCTGCGGCCGCGGCCCCGCCGGGCCGGCAGAACCCGCCGCGAGCCCCGGGCTCCCAGCAGCCTGCAGACAGGCATTTCTCGTCCCTACGCACACAACGCAGCTCTCTTCTGGCCGCTGCTCACGCTCGGCGTGAAAACATTCCGAGAGAGAATTGTTTGCCCAAGGAGGAGGAGAGTTACTGCGGCAGTGCTCCTCAATAAGGAGCAGGAAAACTCATGGTGAGGTGCAGGAATTATTCCTGGATGATTATTATAGCCATAAAGCTGCATTTTCTTTAAAATTCTAATTAAATCTAGACAAAGTGAGAAAAATAAGTGAAAACAGATTTGGACATTAATGAGAGGTAAAGGCTTTGGTCTCTTGCAATTTCAATGGTAATTGCTAAGGGATATCTTATCCCCTCTCCACAGCAGAGGAGGAGCACAGAGACCTCTGGATTTCAACTAACCCTATGGTTCTCACATAAAATTATTTAATGTTAGACAGGTAGCAAACTAGCAAACATCAAGACAGAACAAGGAGCTGGAATAAAAGTAGTCCATATAGATAACGAACCCCACCATCATTCTACTTAATGACAGTTCAGCTACTCTAACAAGATCTTTCTTAAATAAATTTTCTATAGGTTTGCCCATAACCCATCATTAATTTTGGGGCATAACAGAACATTTCCTTCCAGCAAGTAATTTCCCATCACAAACTAGACAGTGAGGTGTGACAATTGTGTGTGCTAGAACTCTGGTCATGTCACAGTGGGTTGTGTTTTACCGACTGCAATCATCAAGTACAGACTTCCAGCCCACCCAGGACAGAAAAGGTTTGGTTTAAGGTGAGGGGTTTCATCAGAGAGTATCTTTAATGAAAAACAGACAGCATATGGTTTGCTGGCATTGATTTCTAAAAGGTTCTGTGCTTCTCACTAGAAGAAAGTGTATTTTGAAGGCAATCTGGGGACAAGAAGACAACTATTGTTATTTGTTGGAAAAGAAATCAGAAAGGAAGACCAGGTTTGGCTTGTACCCCTGTAATATTATTACACATAATTCTGGTTTTTTCTCTTCCAGATACGACAGGTGGATTTGAGAAGGATCAGGTCTCTGCCCACTCTCTCATCCTCTGCAGGTTATAGGAAGGTGAAGCCTTCACACTGCTGATGGAGCACTGGGAGTTGCTGTTTTAGAAACACTGACTTAAAATGCTTTGCATTCAGAACAGTGAATTTTATGTGGGATTTACTTACTGCATTTAAAGGCACCAAGCAATTTGTACTGAAATGCTATTATATACTTAGGATTGCCAATGTAAAACAAAGGATTTAACATCAATGTGTTTGAGGGCTGTGTTATCCTTTTATACCGAGAATGTTTCACACAAATGCCTTAATCCCTGCCACATCATGGTGAGCCCTGAGCCCCAGTCTGGAGTCTTTAAGATGACACTTAAGAGTTTTTGACCACCAGGAAGGATTAGCTTTGCACCACTTAATCTCTAAAAGTGTCCCTTTAGCCACAGGTGCTTCAAATGCATGGAAAGAATGTAAAATTAGCTTAGCATTTCAGAAAGGCTCTGAAAGGGATCAAGTTTTCCTGGAAGAGAAGCTCTGCCCACTATTGCTGCAATAACAAAACCCATCTATTTCCACCCCAGCAAAATGGTAATACCCCTAATCTCAGTCATATCATGCACCACTGGCAGTGCTGGATCATGGACTACTGTACAGGGATGATAGCAACCTAAATGGCAGAGGCATAGGCAGAGGGGATGGAGATACTTCTGTGAAGCATTGGTATTAAGATGCAAACCATCAAAAGAGAAGTCAGATTTGACAATCAGAAGCAGCCTTGAGAGAAATATGTTAACAGAAGACTACATAAATTGTTTTGCCTTAGCTGATAGAAGCAGAGCTGAGTTTGTAGGCACAGGTCAGGAGATTTGGCTGTTAACCCTAAACACAGAGGATTTAGTATTCTGCCAGCTCAGGAGCCAGAGAAAGGTTTTGATATTGAACCATTGCAAGCTATATCATCTTTTAAAAAGTAAAAATATAACATACAGAGG
This sequence comes from Lonchura striata, assembly GCF_050655825.1. Classification (NCBI taxonomy): domain Eukaryota; kingdom Metazoa; phylum Chordata; class Aves; order Passeriformes; family Estrildidae; genus Lonchura; species Lonchura striata. Next base: position 59,632,018 of record NC_140707.1, on the reverse strand, counting down.
CATAAAACCTCTTATCAGTTGAGAACAACAGCATCAGTACTGAAATTTCACTATTAATAAATCCTGCCTCCAGGGCTTCTCCAGAAAGCTTAATATATACTTCATTGTGTTCCATTCTGAGAAATAATCCAAAAGAAGGCTGAAAAATCTTGAGGAAATGTGAAGGAACTGTTTGAAGTATGAGATTTTGAAATACTAATAGCTATGAGGAAGCATTAGCACTGTTTATCTCTGATTGCACCAGGAGCAGAATGAGAGTGATTTAATGAGGAAGACATCCAGTGTAGTGCTATTATATGCTTTTCAAGCATAGTGGGATAATATGCCAATGCCACTGCAACCATGACACTGCAGCCTTAAACAGAAGGAGAACTGGAATTTCCTCCCCCCCAGCATATTTCAATGGAATTCCCCCTGCCCTCATCACCCAACATGGATAAATTCAAGGCTAAAATGCCACACACCATGTCTGCATAAGGCAATCTCATATCACAGATAACATCTTGCTTCTGATACCTTCAGCACAAATCAAAAAGCCACACTCTTACGGCAGAACAAAAAGCCAAGGCAAGCTTCTGGAAAGTTAAAAAACAGTTAGGATAAACCTCATTTGAAGCTGTAATGAACAACCTAGACTCTAGAGGCTTTAAATGAATATCCTCAAACACACCAGTAAACATTTTAAATATGTATTCACAGTCCTGTTGGATTCTAATGCTCCTCTGATGAATAAAGCTGATTCTCCTTGTCAGTAAATAATTCAGTAGCAAAGAATTGCTTGGCCTGGAAAGAGATGAACAATGGGCCAAGACTTAAGATAGTTGTTCTTTTCTGAGACATTTTGGCCTCAATTTTGACTTTGTGGGTAGAGGTTTCTGCAAAAGAGGCAGTCACACAAATAAAGTTTGTGTTTGTATTCACAACTGCAGTTTAGCATCCATTTTTTCTGACCTTTATTCTTTATTCTATTACTGGAAGAAGGAAGAGTTGATGGCATGAAAAGAGAACCAAGAAACATGTTTTATATAATAAGCTCCTGCCATAGAGGAGTGGTTTTTTTATTCAAGGACAAAGTGCAGTTTTGTTCTACCTGGGGTCAGGTACATTCATCTTGTGGTACAGTGTTGCTGGTATTAGATACCTGGGAGTGCAAGGTACCCAGGAACTTCATCTAGAGAAGGATCCAGAAAGCAAAATACTATTCTGTGCTTCCAAGTGAGGTTTTATGTTTATGTAATGTCAGCACAAAGATGCAGCTAAGTACTGAAGAGCAATCTAATTAGGAATGAGGGTAACAGAAATAAAGCACTCCTAAAAAAACAGGCAAGAGCAGTTTCTTCCCTACTAAAAGTAAGTATTTTTAAACCAAAGTTTTAAAGCAGACTAAAACCTTTCCCAGGTTAATTCCATTAACTCTATGGATCAGAACATGGTTTGTCCTAAAACACCACCAGGCCTGATCTAAACCCCATGGGAACCTTTTGGATTGTACCAAAAGGGACAAGAAAAATTTATTCATTTTTTATATTAAAAAAAATACATTAATTTGAGACACACATATTCTAAATAATTCTTTTGTGAGATAGTTATATAGATTAAGGAAAGACTACAGTGAGTCTGAAACAGTCACAAGGCAGAAACCTTTTGGTATGCACCTGAGCCTTCCTTTCCAAGCAGCAAAATTCCAACACAACAAGCTTCCCTGAAAAATTGAGATATTCACAAGCATTGGCAAACTATTAGCTCAAGATCCTGCAAAATACTAAAGCCAGCCTGGGAGACCCACTGCTTAGATTAAAAACAACAACAACAACAACCAAACAACCAAACAAACAAAACACAAAAAGAGGAGAGTTCTAACAGAAATGAGATTACAAAGACATATTAAAATATTAAAACTTCTAGCAGCCAGTTTGGAGCTCTGCTTTAAATCTGCCCAAAAAAATGAAACTTTGTGTACATCTAAAGTTAGGAGGAAGCCAAAAGACTAGATATACCAGAGCCTCACCTCACTCATCTCACTTTTTTTTTCCAAGTTTAAGTGTATTTGGATTCAGCTTGTTTTTAGACAACTTCAGGAAAAGCCTTATTTCTATACAGTATTTTCCACAAATAACAAAAAGCAAACAAAAATTCTTTTTGGATTATTTCACAAAGACTCCTCCTCACAAGTCAGAAAACTAAACATAAAGAAAACTACGTATGTATAACTGACCTTTTCTTTTTGAACTTTACCCATGGAAGTTAGCTTAGCTGCATGAACAAATCTTCATGGGTGACTCTCTTCTGACTGTGATCCTGGCACTAGAAACAAGGAGTGGCACAACAAAATGCTTCAGTGTGGAGACATAATGCTAGAATCTTAAAGTCTAAGCCAGATCTGTTCACAAACTGTAAGTGAAAAATAAACTTTAGAAAAAAAGTAAATCAGAGCAGCAGTCACTAGGCAGTGTCTGGTTTCAAGTTCTTTCAAGTGTTTTCTTGCTTAACACTCATTAAATAATAGCTATACAGCAACTCAAACAGACTTTTGGTTTTCGTTTTTTGTTTTGGTTGGGCTTCTTTTTTTTCATATTGTTTGATTTATTTTTTTTTTAATTTAGGCTGTGCTCCAAGAAATGCTGGATGTTCAGCTGGACCTTCCTTGTGTGTTGGGAGTAAAGGACAGACTGACAGACATGGTTTTGGGTTATTGGAATACCACAAGCACATGTACCTTTCCTATTTATTTTTATAAGTGAACAGGATCAGAAAGATTCTTTTAAGGTTTTTTTTTTTTTTGGTTGTTTTTTTTTTTTTTAAGGGACAAGCATTTCTGCAAAATTTCTTACTGGAACTTCTTATACAAAACAGAGAGAAATCCCATCTGGATACTGCACATAAGAGCTTGCATCAAAAGAGAGGCATGGAGGGGCTTATGGAGGTGATCAGAGAAGCATTTTCTCATGACAGAAGGCTGGAAATCTTGTCTTGCACAGTAAAACACAGACTGAAAGAGGAGACAACTGCAGTCTGTAAACATCCAAGAACTAATTGCCATGAGAGAAACTGTTTAATTTAATAGAGATGTTTAGATAAAGATATTATATGAAAACTTGCCACAATCACATCCATTCAGTAAACTAGAAGAAGAATTCCAGCTATTAGGAGAATGGAGCTGGGGAACTCTCTTCCAAAAAGTCATGTTTTACAAAAAAGGAAAATGAGACCCAAAAAATGAAGATCCCAAATTCATACATAACTTTTGTGTCAGAGACAATGCCAGACCAGGTTCCCTAAAACAAAATCAATGTTCTTATCAGTGAGGGTCAAATGTGTTGAAAAGATCGTTTCCTGGGCCAAATTTTGCAATCCAATATAGGTGAAGTTAGTAAAGAAAACTAATGTGAGAAAATGGATTACATTTTTCCGATATTAATAAACTGTTAATAAATAATAAATCAATTGTTAGTGGTAAATCAGTACCACTGATTAATCCTGGGAGTGATTAAAAATATTTTCCTCTGAGGAAAAGAGCATTACCTTAGGATGCTACTGAATTAATCAAGATGTTTTTGGGCAGTCTTTTCCTTCTTCTGCATGGCAAAGAAAACAATTTATTGATAACTCAGTGTATATGTTCTCCTGAGATATGTTTTTTTTTTCCTTTTAAATTAAATTTTTGAAATTGTCAATACAGTCATGTCCTCAGGGAGTAGCATCCATGATTGTAAAGTTCAGTTACAAACAGAAAGACTTAGACACTTCTCTTTCTTCTGAACTCCTTTTGATTTGGGATTATCACCTGAGTGTAATCTAATTTTTTTCCTCACACACTGCTTGTCAATCTGTAGACCTGCAATTTTCTTTCTCAGTGACAGAAGAGATCAATGAGAAGCTCTATTCCAGGATTCCCAAGGGTGTTTCCCTTATCAGTTTCATTACCAGGCCTATTTTATATCAAGCCCTATACACTACTTGCTTAATCAGATTTCTCTAAACCCTAATTCCAATACCAAAATCCCACATTTATCCTTTTCCAGATAATCCTCAGATGCTCATTTATGCAACCAGAGAGATGTCCTTGCTGTTCAGGAGTACAAGTGGTGTTTGGTTCCTCAGGTCCCTGTTGCCTCACCCCAGCCTGGGACAGGGACTGTGTTCCTGCTGTAAACATGTTTGTCACCATCTCCAGCAGGGAAATGGTGACACAGGGTCACACACTCTCCTCACTGTTCCCTCATGCTCACAAGGATGTGCACTGCCTGTCTTGGGAACCTGGATTCCCACACAGTATTAAAAATGCAGTCCCAGCCTTCTTTTCCCTTTGGCCTTACATGAGGCAGACTCTCTCACATTTTGGGTAGCCCTACTTTGTAAAATGTTTAGTTTCTGATCCACACTCAAATTAGAAAGTCACCTTTGGTAAGAGCAAGCAACTCAGTCATCTCATCTTGGACTCCTACCACTGGAACCAGAGAGTGCACTCAGTTTATCCAGTCAACATGCTGGACAATACTTGAAAGAGAAGCAACAGGACATGCAGGAATCTTTTACAGGAAAGGCTGGGCACAACCACACTATTTACATTCCTGTTTCTCTGCAGGCATTTCCGTTCTCTGGCAATTTCTTTCAGCAACATTTCTTTAAGCAACATTTCCTTCCTTCCATAGGAAGGTCTTAATTATGCCATCTTACCAGTTTTTCTCTTTTGTTTCAAAAAACACAATCCTTCATTTTCCTTTTTTCCAGTAAAATTGAAAGACCAGTTTCTCACATGCAGTCAGTGTATTGGAATTGAATTTCCCCAATACAATGCAGTCTTAAACAAAGATATGCAGGGATGAAGAAGTGAAGGTTATTGCTTTCTTAAGAGTTGATGTGTTGTCCTGTCTCCCTAGGGAGAGACATTACTACTTCCCTCTCTCTACTTGTCTATCAAAGCGCTGCCATTAACCCCCAAATGTTTTACCTCATCCCCTGTGGGCTCCAATGAGTTAATAACCACAGCAGCTCTGCAGAGAAAAGCAGCTGAGAAGAAATACACTGGCAAAATTTGAGGGCTTATTTATTGGTGTGAGCCATGGAAATATTCCTGTAGGACTTTCACAGCACCTCCCTGCATCACTGTAAACATACACAGTTTACATTCATTTCTGCCTAAATATCTTCAGAGAGCTGGGGCAGAAAGAGTGAAGTATGTCTTGCAGTAAGTTCTTAGGTGATTTGGGGCATTTCCTGATACAACAATGCTGAACTTGGACATTTCAAATCAACATGTGGCACTGTCAGGCATCTTTGCATGCTGTCCTTGATCCCAGCACAGGAGAGAAGCTACTGGGAACTGCTTAGGGCCTCCCATGCAGAAGCTGAAACATCTTTGAGAGAAACAGAACTGCCCTGGGAGGTACAGGACCTGTGTGGGCATGTGATGGCAGGAGGGACAGCAGGAGCTTGCCAAGGCACAAAGGTGAGGGAGAGCCCCACATCCTCTGCCAGCCCTGGTCCCACAAGCTGTGAAGGCACCACAGTGCTGTTCTCACAGGTGCACTGTGCAGGTGTGGAGGCAAACTTCACCTCCCTGCCTGCAAAGCCCGGTGTGATGCTGGTGCAGTGCCACAGAGGCAGAGCTCCACGGCTCAGCTGGAACTGAGAATCAAATGCTGTGCTGGGAGCTGCCGCTGGGCACGCTGAGCTGCCACTCTTCAAAGGGCTTGGTTGTGTAAGCGGACCAAGGGAATCACTAAACCACAGACAATGAAAACAATTTTAAATGAGAGACTAAATGAAAGGAAAAAGTTGTCAAAATGTCAAGGTTAATGTTTTCATAAAACTAACCTGGGAATGGCTAGACAGTATAAGTGTAAACCTTAATTAAAAGTTTTAAAGTGTGAATACAAAACTAGTTTCAGTCTAGACAGTCAATAAATCTATCCTCCTTAATGAAATACTGGTCCTTTTGGTATTTCTGGTCAATTTTCTTCCTCATCTTTGCAACTATGTGTAACATTAATACTCCGATCCTTATCTATCAAAACCAGAGGAGCCATGCAGAGCAGGACCACAGCCTTCAGCCTGGCTCCAGCTCCACGTCCTCCTGCACCCCTGGCTGGGCCAGTGGTTCTGGCTGTAGCTCTGGGATGGGCAGCAGCGTCTGAACACACTCAGCAAGCTGGGCAGTGACACATCTCTGTCCCCACCCCTTGGCTGGACCACGATGGTTTCTGCAGAAGCAGTTTCCTCTGTCTGCACAGTGCCTGGGATCTTGAGGCAGTCTGGAGGAAAAGCATTTCCATGTCTTACAGCCTGGCACTGCTCTTTGGATAGCTAGAGATGGCAGAAATGGAATCTGCAGTGCCTCTGAGAAAGCCTGGCCCCAACATATCTCCAGCAGATTTTAAGAGATCATTCTGAAGAGCTCTGAGACAATGTTTTCTTGCATTTTGTTGTAAGTGGGTATCATTATCCAGAGTTATGGTTCTCTATATATTATTGTTCAATGTTCTTGAAATAAAATTATGTTTTGATTTTAAGAAATGAAAGAGAAATGGGAAAACTTTGCATGGTCTCAAATTGTTTGGTTATTACTGGCTTAGGGCATACCATATTTTATACACTGTGCTCCACATAAATTTTATAAAGAATGTATGTGCTATCTGAAGACACATGGAGCAGTTCTTTCTTTCTTCTTTTCTTTCAATTGTTGTTCACACTTGTGTGCACAAGCAGAATTTGGTTAAATTATCAAGATTTTAGTGAAATCACCACACTGTGCTTCAACTCAAACCTCTCTTAGCCCATTTTTCTTAATCTTTCTGTCCTTTTCAAGTTTATAATTGCTTTCCTTGATCAAAAATTCCTATTTTGTGACCAACAGGTGCTCTTTTTATAAAATACACCTTATTAAGACACAGTTTGCAGCCTGTGCTGCCAATACACTGCAGATTTCCCCAGAGCAGGATCTGGCCTTGCACTGTGATAAAAACCAGCAAAGTCAGGAAAATGGTGCAGGGACAATCAGCATGTTGATAACAAAGACTGAAATTACCAGCTCTGCTATCTGTTCCATCTTATAGTCTTAAACTTGGACTGAAATTTGCTTTAATTTGTCTGATTACCCCAGCATGAACTCCATAGGTGGACTCCTACTAATATCATCAATATAATCTCAGCACATTAATAACAGAATGCTAAACAAGTATTATGGCTCTGTAACAAAATAAGGATATTGGAATCTTATATCAAAGCAATTTTTTTAGGGGGCCATAACATTAATTCAGCATTCTGTTATTCATAGTGCTCAAAATAAGGTTGTTTCATATGTTCCAATCAACAGGGAGCAAACACAAGCAGCACTTCAGCTGCCCATGAAAAAATACAGTTGTGGTAATTTAGTGAGAATAAGTATAACAAGGAAGATGACAGCTTTCTTCAGGAAGGTCACTAATCAAACAGATTAGATCAGAAGCTCCTATCTTTTCTGTACAGAAAAGACAATCTGAAGTTTAATTTCATTTTCATAAGACAAAACAAGAAAGTTATTGTAGCATATAAAGCCATGAGCATATTGCAAATATTCCAACAGAAGAAAAGCATAAGCTGAGACTCAGATACTCCAGATGAATGTCAAAATATTTTGACTTATGTATAGATTATAAATTGCCAAAGCTACCCCAATTAAAAAAATGTAAGATCTTACTTTCTTCCCAAAGAGATTTCAACACAAGGCTGCTTTTATTTTTTTTCCCCAGTACATAAAACAATGGATTTAATGTGAGTAAATCCTTTCTGCCTTTGCTCATTTACTAGTGAGGAATCTCAGACATGAAACAATGTGTGACAGAACAGTAGAGAAAAATAATAACTCTACAGGAGATATATCCTGGCATAGTAAATCAGTGCTGAATGCTCCCAGGGCTGCTGCCTGCATTCATGGTTTTCTTTTATTTTACAGTGTTTTGTTAAATTGAAACCGGATGATGCTTTGTAATGAAAAACTTTCCTCAAAAAGCTTTCTTTTTTTATCTTCTTGGGTTATGATTTTGTTGCTGTTGTTGGGGGTTATTTGGGTTTTGTTTTTTGTTGTTGTTTTTGGGGGGTTTTTGGTTGTTTTTTTTGGGGGGGGATTGATTGGTTGGTTTTGTACTGTGTTTTTTGCCTTTTTGTTTGTTTGTTTGTTTTGGGGGTTTGGGGTTTATTTGTTTGTTTGTTTTAATAAAGATAACTATATGTTTTTCCTAGCTCTGAACACAAATCTTTACAGTATAATCTGCAGATCTCTGGATCTGCAGAGTTGAAAATTTCACCTCTGCCATTGAGGCAAATTTCTGAAAATAGAGGTCTAGAAATTCAAAGATGTCTGTGAAGGTGACATACTCCAATCCAAGCATATTGGTACGGGCAGGAGCAGTCCCATAACTACAGAAATATCAGTAGTTCCTAGAAGTTTCAGTCAGAAGGAAAGAAGATGGAGAGCCTGTACACCAGTGAGGGACAAAGCCCAATGTGAACGAACAGTTTTGGGCAGAAGACAACTGGAGGGCTACAGTGACTGTTTAGTTGCCTTTGGCACGGGGTCATAGCTCATCCTGGAGAGGAGATCCAAGCACTGATGGAAGATCACTACCCCAGGCCTTGGAAGCCCAGGAGATCCCCAATGCCTGGCAGTGCTAATGCAGTGGATGCTCCATCACCCTGTGCAGCAGGACAGATCAGGGCTCTTCCCTCTGGCCCCAAGGCTCAGTTTAACAATGGGCTTGAGCCACTAAAAGCCATGGAAGCTTCCTCGGGAGCCACTACTGCTGCACCACCAGACAGCAGCACTTTGGATCCAGCCTGCCGGGAGCTCGTCTCCCTCTCCAGGAGCAGTGGGACACCACTGGCACCTGGGAGACTGGAAGCTCTTGACTCCCCATCACTGACATGCCCTGCCCCACGGGACCGGGACACAGAGGTGTCAGCTGCTCAGCTTTTGGGCATCACACAGGCCCAAAGTCATCTCCAGACCTTCCCTGGGATGTGGCAGGACCCAGTGCAAGCCAGCAGGTGAGGGAAGCACTGGGGAACAGCTCCTGGAGCAGCCTGAGGGAAGGCTCACAAGAGATGCCCCAGCCCGTCTGTGCCTCCTGGGGCAACTTCACCACTTTCACCTTCCTGCCACCCAAAACCTCCCTGTGCTGAGACCCAACCTGGGTACACGGTCACTTGTTGGACAGAGTTTTGCTTTTGGTTTCACTAAGAATCGCTTGGCTTGGGAGAATTTATACTTGGGTATTAGAGAGACATAAACAGCCATAAAAATTCGAGTTCTGCTTGTACAAATGATCCACTGATGTGTGTTAAATGCACTCTATTGCTGCACTGAAGTCAATTTGCAATTGATCATATTGCATTTCTAGTGTCAGCAGATATGAAAACATGTCATTTGCCGATGCTTAATGAACCTCTATGCTGACAAGACATAAATAACAATAAGCAGCTCTCCAGTTAAGGAGGTTAACCAGCAAAGTACTCAGTGAAAGCATTAAAGAGGTAATCATCTGGCAATTGCTGTATATTTGGAGCAGCTGCCCTCAAGGATGACTAAACCTATGCAAGGGACCATTACAAGAAAAAAGGAGGGAAAAAAAAAAGTGGCAATTAACTCCATGTTAGAAGCTGAAAAATTCTATCTGGACGAAGAAAAAAAAAAGTAATTGCCTTTCTGGATTGCATTTGTAGTCTTTTCCACAAGTCATTGAGGTAATCTGCTTAGTGGGGCTCTTTGAACAAACCCTTTGACCACCTTTTTCCTTTGGAAAGGAAAAGGCAAAACAGCAAGTTGCTACAGTGTTGTTCTTCTTAATTCTTCCTGGTAATGGTCTTCTTTTCTTCTCTCTTTTTAGAACCTTTTTGTTTCTTCCATGGGTATTTTAATCCTTTTTTTTTTTTTTTTCAACTGGGACAAAGTTTTCAGTTTTCTACAAAGTCAAAGGAACACAATAAAAAGGAACATTACCAGTGCTTAGAAGCATTCTACAAAAGTAAAACACAGCAGATTAAACTTTGCTTTATACTTAATGGAGCAATTTAACAGTAGCTACATTCACCACTGGACTGAACAGAAATTTCAAGTTCAATTCAGATTTTAAGTAGATGTAAATGGTGTTTATATTTCATCTATGAAGTGCAGGGCAGCAGTTTTCTGAGCAACCAAAGGAATCCAAAAGAGTTTAACCTCTCATGGCTCAGATAAAGCCACTACTCACAGGGCAGGGTATACACAATACCAAACAAACAAACAAGAAAGCAGTTATATTATTAAATCTATTATTATATACTATTAAATGCATTTAATTTATATACAGGATGACTATAATAGTCATACTATTAAATGCAGACCTGAAGGCCAGCAGGATCTCCCATGCCAGAGGGGTTAGAGTTGGGTGACCTTTAAGGTCCCTTCCAACCCTTAGCAGAGCAGGTGAGCTGGCTTTGGCAGTGCATCATTCTGAACCAGCACCTCACAACCTGCAGCTGCTTTAGAAAACCACCCAGAGGTCACATTATCACCCCAGCCAAAAGGAACACTCCAGTGAAGATGAAGGAAGAAAGGGAACCTTCCCTTCCTGCAGAGGAAACACAGAGATAGCAGAGATAATTAAGAAGGTGATGCATTTTGGGTAGTCAGTAATGACTGACTATTCTAGTGGCAAAAATTCCCTGCTGTTTCAATGCTAATGAAATACTAACTGTGCAAAATCACCCCATGTATGAGACTGGAAAAGGGGGTTGTACATCATAAGAAAAGCAATTAGAAGGAAATTGCCTGTGTTCTTGTATGGCCTTTGCCATAAATGCTATCAGGTACCACATAAATCCTTCTAATTTCAGGCAGTCTCCAGCAAAACAAAGTCCTAATCCTCTCTCCTGTATACATCTTATGCTATTTCAATGCAAATATATTGCCCTTTTACCACAATAATCACCCACTCTCATATCACATTTTACACCAATAAATGTAAAAGTAAAATCAGACCAACAGAGTTCAGTTCATTAACCCCATTTTGCAACTCTAGAAAGTGGAAAATGGGACATGTCCCTTCTGACATTTAGACACTGGTACTCCCAAGTGTGCTCAAAGGAGCCTGTCTGGGTTTCCCTGTCGTTACTGACAGCTCCCATAGAAATCTGGACTAATTTGCCTCTACTTGCATCTTTCAACATGCAGCTCCTGTTTTTTCATACACAATTAAGGTGAAATGTTTCAAAAATTGAGTAACAGCTCAAACCATTAACATGGCTACTTTAAAATTTTTTTCCTTTATTTCAAGTATTCTGATAACTTCTTGATGGCCAAGTTCCAACCCCTGAGTGCCAAACATAAAATGTTAGGGACAAGAGACAGGGGTTTCCAACATCCCTATTACACTATACATCAACAATTGGAGATGAAATTTAGGAAGGGTAATTGCAGAAACACTTCTCAAAGGGTATTGAGATGTGCTGAAGAAGGCAGTGTGCAATAAAGCAAGATGTCACAGAAGCCTTGATTTCTATTGCCAACAGTTAAATGGAACCCAGCTGCTGTTTTGCCAACTACAATTTGAACCAAGCATGAAGGAGAACGAAATTACAATCAATAACACAATCTTAACACCACATTAAACATATCCTTCACAACAAGCATAGTTATACACTAATAACTCAAGCACATTCCATGTCACATAACAATACTCTAAAAATACATTTGCTTTCAGATGAGATTATGTATGGCCAAGCAGTTTCTTCATAACTCACACCTGAACTTAGAGGCTTTGCCCAGTCCTGAAAGCTTTAGTCAAATTTAAAATTTGCTCCCAGGTATGATTATATCTCAATATTATAGAGATACCTTATTATTCTTGCTGGCTCTTGCTGGGAAGAGAAGAAAAAAAAAACCCTTTATGTAACTCTGTGTTTGATTTTTCAGAAATTAAATAAAAGAGGAAGTTTTGTTTGCACTGAAGGATGAGATTTCCCTCTGGATTTGCTGCCTTCTAGATATCTTTCAGTATAAAACTGCTGTGTTTTTTAAATGGATTTTGCAATAATCTTCTTTAGCTAAGGATGTAATGGGGGGAAAGGTGAATGAATACAAATGCAGGGAAGAAGCAGTGTTTGAAGAGTTTGTCAAGATGCTTTTTACAAAGATAAGGTGCCTTCAGATGACGCCAGTTGTCCAAAGGTAGGGAGCAGGTATATATGTCAGGGGAAAGGCAAATCAGCTGAAGTGCTGAGTGGTGGCTTTTATGGGACAATGTGCTCCATTTGCTCTGCAGAAGGAGCAGTGAGATTTTCACACACCATTCCCACATGCTGCTCCACCAGTGAGTGTTAGTGCTGGTGTGAGAAAACCGATGTGGAGGCGGATTTCTTTCCCCAAAATCCCTCCCTACATGTCTCTTGGATAATACAGCACTGCAAAGCTTTCCTCAGTGATGCCAAGCTCTGAGTTGGGAGTGCCACTTCACACATTGCAGATCTGTTTGATTTTCTCTGCAACAGAGAATAAAAATATTTCAAAGATTTTGGCAGAACCTTTTTGCTACATTCTCTGTTTCCAGGCCTGTGTTGGTTCTGATCCCTCTGTTGGGGTTCTCAGCAGAGGGATATGCATAAGCAAAAAGGTATGTAGTGCAGCAGGAGCCTAAGAAAAAAATGTCATACAAAACAGGAGCAGTACTGTTGATTCATTATCAGATAATACTAGTAAGATGAGGATTAGGTAAGCAGGGGAGCCTATTAGTAAAAGATAAAGATAAATAAATTCTTCAGTTTGTTCAAGGTATTCGGGGAAAAGATGTTGTTCAGATTACCTAGAGCAAAAAAACTTCTAAGGGCCTCTCTAAATGAGATGAGACAAATAAATTGCCTCAATTATCTCTCTGTGTCTTAACCAGGGTGTTTACTTTGGGAAAGGATTTTTCGTGAAAAACAGAAACACTTTATCATTAGATGAAGAAAAGAACCACCTAATTATATATAAAGCCTGACTTTTGGAGCCTCAAATCTTTGTGGAGGTATCCTACAAGGATTTGAAGTAATTTGGCTATTACACAAATATTTGTATAGGCTTCCCTTTGGAAAATCCTGTAAAAACAAAAATGTACTTCTTTTTCTCAGCCTAGACACAAATATTCTTATTGGTCACAAAGAAAAAAAACATTGCAGAAAGCACTGTTTGCATTTCAGTGTCTGCAGGATCAGACCCTGTGATCTGACACCTTGACAAAATTTTAAGTTGGCATGTAGAAAGCACCATTCATCAAGGGAAACTAAGGGAAAAAAATGGTTATTAACTCTCAAGGTCAGTGTAGGGTGATCAATATTATTAATTGTGTGTGGATAAGTTGGGACAGCAGTTCAGCACTTCAGCAATTATCTGAGATTCAATACAAGTATTAAATACTAACAGTATTCAATCATGGGTGGTTAAGAAAAGAAGCTCCCCATTCTGCTCACCTTTAGCAGGTGAAAGTAGAGTTCCTGCAGACTGCAGCACAGCCGGATACCTTCAGCCCTGTGCTCAGACCAAGCGTGATGGGAGTCACAAAGGTGACATTGTGCCTGTCTTGTCTTTCTTTACACTGGAAACAGAATCCTCCAACTAGCCCAAAATGCCCTTCCTTGGTGATATTTCTGACTTTACCATAAGGTGAAAATTCCCAAGTCCACCCAGACCTCCTGTTGGCAAGAGATTGCAGCATGACTTTATCTGTGTTGGAACAGGAAACAGCAAACATGCATCAGAACACGATTTTGGGGAAGAGCGAGTGCAGTAAGCAGACGTGCTTGCTTACACAGCACACAATACCACAGATATTTCTCCTCACAGTCCTACCAATTAGTCAGAAAAAATCCCTGCTGAGTTACCTAATTTTATCATATACAAAATCCTAAATCGAGGTTTCACTTACCTGTTCAATGTGATTTCTAAATCCTATTCAAGATGGCAAGAAAACACAAATTCTTAATTTCTCAATGCATGAACATTTTAACTTCTACAGTTTTATCATAACTAAAGTGTTATTCCTATCCTATTTTCAAGTCTTCAGCTGATTTATCATTCCAATTTATGTTATTTGATCACTTTGTTCCCAGACACTGACTTCTGTGGTTAAATACTTATAGATTCTCACTCACCCTGAAGTTCTGGGGAATGGGAAGGATCCTGAACTTGTTCTCTATACTTGGTTAATCTGGGCCAGCCGAGAGCAGACAAATTCCCAAACAACAATAATTACTATTAAAATTTGAAATAGTCCCCAAATATATCAAACATTTTTTTAAGTCCTTGGCTGGAATGGCCAGGCCTTGGCTGCTCTCACAGAAACTGCTGGGAAGAAAGAATAAGCACTATGAGGCTGTTAGTCATACCACTTGTTGCTTGCCTGAAAAGGCCTAATTTGCTATAGTGATAAGCAGAGATGAGGAACCTGAACAGAATAAAAGTCTTGCTCTTGCTTTGCACCAGAATCTCAGGTGGATATTATTATTTATAAATTCAAAGACTGCCACTGGTTCAGAGCTAAATTTCAGGCATTCATCCAAATTAAACCCAGAGCTTAAACCTTTTGACATGAGCATTGCTGTCCACCAAGCATTTGTGTAATTAATATATCTCTTTTTAAAAACCTTAAAAAAACCTCCAAAAACCCAAAATTCAAAACTGTATCAAATGAGCTGGAAAAGTACAGAGAAAAAGAGGCATTCAGTGAGAGCCCAGAAGCCATAGCTCTGACTTACATAAGCAAGGACAAGAAGTGTGTTCTATATAAGAGAGTTTCTTTTCCTGTCATGATTCAAACTAATAGTGAAGGTGTGCTCACTTATAAGATGAATTCCAAAAGAGGGACATTTTCTACTGACAGCATTAGCCAACCCCAATGTGCATGGGACCATCATTCTCCTCCAGTCCCACTGCCAACATCAGCTGTTCTTCCCACCAGCCTAACCCAAGTGAAATCTCTCCTTCCAGCAAATAGCACCTGCTGAGGCACCTGCTGCCCCAAGGCAGGATTATTGACTGGTGAGGTTCCCTAAGCTTTGTACTGATGTATTAAAGACGTGACAGCATCTGGAGGAGCAAAGGGAGGGTAAGAATCAACTCAAACAATCACAAGAAGCAGTAGATGTGCCTCTTTGAAGGCAGAGGTCCTTGATTTCTGGTTATTTTAATCAAATTTTGCCTATGAAAATTTGCAAGTAAGAGATGTTGGTGCTGATTCAAAGAAAGAAAGAAGTACAGAGAGCTGAGCTGAAGGAAGCACATGGGTGGAGGAATTCACTTGAAGTATCACACTTTCAATTACATTGCAAAACCAATTTAAGTTATCTCCCACTTCAGGATGCCAAAAGTATCCCTGTCACCTTCCTCTGGGCACTTGCCTTCAGCAGCTTCTCTAGGATGCAACACCCTCCCAGGTGTTTCCCCAAAGAACACTGGATACTGTTCATCCAGCAAAATAATCTCTGCTCTGTTCCAAGCTCCAGGTCATGATGTGAGATACAGGGAGCACAGCTGGGTCCATCACTAGGTATGGCTGACCACAGGGGGCCACATGGCATCCAGCAGGAGAGGATTCCTCAAATGAACATGAGAACAGCAGCTGGCTGGCCCCAGAGGAGTGGAGTTCACTTCTGGGCTGATGTTGCCGTCATGCCCTAGACCTAGCAGATCGAGTAGTGATGGCATTGCAGCTTGTTTGCACAGAGCAATAATTGCTTTATGCAGCACTCCTGACTGCAGCAGCCAGCATGTGGGAAAGGAAACCTGGAGTGTGGAGGTGACTCCTTAGGGAGCCTTGCCTTTGTGGAGAGGCGAGACCCAGTGATCTCAACTCTGTTCCTGCTTTTGCCACAGGGCTCCTGTGTAAATTCCCCTCCTGTGCTGGACTGCAGCACCCTGGTACTGTTCCTGGTATCACATTTGTTTTGACCCTCTCTTCATTACACATTGTAAGGTCATTTAGGGTCTTTATCAACAAGGCACCAATGAAACACACATCAAATTGTCAGTGTCCTTTTGTTGCTTGATCTCCCTCAAAGTCCAAACAAATACACATGCCTCTCTGCAGGGATCTAAGCACAGAAGACTGATCATGAGGAAACTGCTTGCTGCAAGATCTGCCTAGTTCCTTCATTCCAATACCTCTGTGGACTCTGCTTTGTCACAGGGACATTTCTCTCTGTACACCTCTATGAAAAATCCTGAGAGAGAGAGAGAAATGTCACTGTAACACTACTTGGTTAATAAATGTGCATTTTTCCATATGGAAATCAAGAATAAGTAAGTGGACTCTGTTCAAAATTTCAGTCATTCACACCACCTAGATACAGATAAAAAGCTAAATCTAATCAAACCAGCTGCAAAATATGAGATGTTGGACAATTATAGAGACAAAATAATATTGTTTAATGATATATCATGTTGACACTATTACCTTCTCACCAGAGCCATCAACCCACACTGGCAAGAGTTGGATTCTCATTGATGTAAGTAACATTAATCCCACTGGAATTAACCTAGTCAATATCCATTGGAGACTTACCTTTTACTTTTCTACAATTACTTCCACTTTCAAATGTCCCCAGGGTGATGAATTGTGGATTTATACAGAGCCTATTGCACTTTTCAGACTTTCACTGTTGCTGCACTTTTTTAGTTGTCCCAGTTTTTCCCCTCACATCTCCTTTTAAAACTTTGGCCATATAATTCACTTAAGCTTCTAAATGAGATACCTCTATAAAGAGCATCTGGGTCAGCCAGCCTTAATTTGAAAATGTCATTACTCCCACACTAAACTTCTCCAATCAATCCCACGGCAGCCATCATGGTTTGTATGTCTCCCAGAGCAACCCAAGTGAAACTGTGGTCTTTCCATCTGTCTAAAGAATGAAAATATGAGCAAGGGGTAAGAAAACACCACCCAGGTGGTGAAGACTTAAATTGCCCAGGGAAATAGAATGAGAAACTATGCTCGTTTACACAGATCTTTTGGGCTGCAAAGGTGCAAAATTTTATCTGGAAAAAGGAAACACAGTAAGTTTTTAGCTGGTGCATGGCTCAGTTCCAACTCAACTATCTATAAGTCAACATTTTGAAAAGTTCAGAAATATTCAAGATGCTCCTGAGGTTCAGAATATCATTACTTTTATTACTGTGTCTCCCATACAGCCTTTCCTGCAGGCAACTGGAGAAAACTGTTTCTGGGTCAGTGGAGTTTAAAGGATTACATCTCATCTAAAGGTGGGATGCTTTTCACTTTCTTAACCTGAAAGCTAAACAGCTACATTCCTAGTGTCCCTCTGCAGCCAGTTTGATGAAAAGATTTTCAGAAGGCACTTCTTTTGCTCCTATAGTAGCTATTAAAAATGGGCTAGACACCTTGCCCTCTGGAGCTGCTTACCTACATATTTAGCTCTAAATATCTCTGGGAGCCAGACCTGTATCTTCAGCCATAAGGGACTGGATGCAGCTGGAGGTGAAGGTGCTTCCATCCAGGTGTCTACATGTGAGTGCTGAGTGCAGGCTGCAGTCACTGGCAGGGTTTGCCAATACAGTGAGCAGACCCTGGAGAGCATTTCAGCCTCCTCTCAAGCAGAGAACCAGGTTTGACTGTGTGCAGATGTCTGGTGTGGCCTGCAGCTTCCGGGACAGAGAAAGTCCTGTGCTAAATCTTCAGGTCTCTGGGGATGTCCAACCTACTCCAGGGCATCTCAAATGACACCAGAAATATATGTTTGAGCAATTGAACTGAGCCCTGGATGCTTGGACACCTCTCTGGACCACTCTAGCAGGACTGGCAGACCACCATTGACTACAAACCAAGCACAGAAAGCCATTTCACATGTAGACAGCTCCATGCAGATGCCAGTGGTTGCCTAACTCCTGTTAAAACCTACCCAGGTGTTAGACACAGGTTGGGACATAGCAGCACCCCAGCAAAGTGCTTTTCAGCACGTGTATCCCATCACTTGCTAGCCATTTTCCCAAGGAGGGCACACAGACAGCACAAGCAAACCCAGTGTCTCTGGTCACTTGTCACTGGCACTGCAGAAACAGGCTCGAGGACAGACCCAGCTCTGTGGGTTAATTAGTGTTTAAAAAAATTAGGTTAAGTCATTGATATAAGGGGAACAGAACCTGAGCCCTGGAGGAAGCATCTCCAGCAGAGTCATTAACAAAGCTTAAAGAGTTTCACAATTCCTGCTCTGGCATCATGACCACAGCCCCTGTACAAACTGATATTAAAGGTCAGGGTCTCCTCCTGTCTGCTCTGCCCTAATTACAAGCAGAAGAGAATTGTAAATGCCTCTTTGAATTTCATCAGAAAACATATGGACTTAAGTTATCATGGTAATAAAAGGTAATTCACATTTGTTGAGCTTCAGTGGGGCATATCAACAAAAGCAGCATGTTTGGAACAGTGTATTTTCTTAACAGCTACACCAGACTCTGGGTGCTCTGAGGTGTGCTTCGATGTGGTAAATAAAATAAGTACTTTGGGTTCAAACTCAGTATCATTAAACTGTCTGTTTATAAAGAAATGGCAGGAGATATTTAAAATATGAATGCAAGGACAGGCTCTTCAATCTCATGAACCAATCTAGAGTTAAGTGAGTGAATCGCTCATCTGCTCTGTGAACTAATAAGAGGAGAAAATCAACTCTGAGAAACCAATTATAGTTCAACACTACTATCCTCCAGGATGTGATCTCAAAGTCAAGTAAGCCTCCAAAATCAAACTCTGGGACTCACTGGGAAAGTTCTGCATGCTAGAATAGAGTAAACTTGTTCCCAGAAGATCTAAATGGACACATCCAAATAAAAAAAGCAAGATGGCAACATAGCATGGTCAACCAGAAGCAGACATATAAAACCCAGGAGTTAAAATTACAGTGGTCAGATTAGATTTAGCATTTGAAATTCCAATCAAAGCAGGACAGTGAACAGAATGAAGCATTAACTGCGCTACACTACAGTGAAACATGGATTTGGGTACCTTTTAAATATACCTCAAGGTTTCTTTATGAGAGGTTCCTGTCATATTCTCAGGACACCAGCTCCTAGTACTCTTTAGAAAATATGTTGTAGGGCTTAATTGTGCACTCTTTATGATCTCCATGAGAAAAAATATTAGTGTCAGATAATCTAGAGGAGGCTCAGATGCAGTGCCCTATTTGGGACTGCATCATTTTGTGCTGAACTTAGAGATTGCTCTCCCTGGTGGAATATGTCAAAGCAGAAAGGACTTTTAACAGCCAGGGCTCAGTAGTCATAGTCCCTGAAGTCCTTGAAGAAAGAAGATCCCTGTGAAAGAGAGAGGCTCTATTTCATCCACTGTGCCAGTTACTATATAAACCACCATGGCCCTTTGCCTGGATTTGGAAGCCCCAGGCCTGATTTTCAAAGAGACCAAGCACCTAAAGTTCCAGCTGAACTCAGCAGTTTGGGAAAACAAACTCACAATAGCTGACCAGAAAAAATGATATCCCTCTTCTGAGAAAAAAAAAATTGATTTAATTTTCTTTTAACTTTGGCTTCTCCAAAAACAGAAAACTATATTGTAAATTCACCTCAACATGAGAGTTGAAGTCACACTCTCCTATTACAGCTTTTTTGTGAGGTAAAAACTTAAAATCAATTTGTCCACTAGGCTAAAGACCCTTTAGCTTTGGGGGAAGGGGACAGGAAGAAAAAAAGTAACCACAAACTATGTAGTTACAATTTGCCTTATGCAGGCAGGATGATCAGGAAACGTGTATGTATTTTTCTGCTAGGTGGAGCCCAGATGAACAGCTATAGCTTGGACATCTTAGAGGAGTTCACAAGATGGTAACAATAATCAACACAAAGCTTTTCCCCAAGACTGTATCTATAATCTCTGTTTCTTACTCCATCATCCTGCAACTGAGGACAATTTTGTTTGTCTTAATGATGAATAAAGTGGTTTTGAGAACTGCTCTGGGCAACCATCACTGAGATATTATTGTTTTATGTAGCCCAAAGTAGTTTTGGGTGAGGGAAGAAATGTCAGAGCTGTCTGCTATTCTGCTGATGTAAAAATAACAAGATTGCTGCATGTTGGTCTGAGTCTCAGACATGAAAACCAGCTCAGAGAACCATTTGCTGATGGCATTGATGTGCAAGTGGCTCAGGTTTTTTGTAGGGTCTGAAGTTCTCTTGAGCTTTGACAGTTATGGGTGTTTTCATAAATGAAAGAAAGGACCCAAACCTACTGACCCTGAAGCATTAGCCATTCAACTCTACTGTGGATCTTGTGGAAAAGCCCACAAGCCTGTATATCAGCAAGCTGTCACATCAAGCAGCTGAATTACTGTGTGATGACATGAGCCACAGCATCCCATGGCATCAGAGAGGGGAGACTTTTCTTGCAGAAAAGAGCATTGAGAAAGCTGAGCAGCGGGACCCTCGGGACTGTTGGGGAACTGAGTGACTCAGCCACGCTGCTCTGCTCCATGCTGCCGTGGCAAAACTGGCTTTGCATCTAAATTAGCTCATTTAAGTGCACCATCCTTTCCTCCCTTATGTGACTGCATAAGAAAATTTAAAGGAAAAGGCAAAACCCAGTCTTTCTAAAATCTACAGCCTGGTTTATCATCCATAAATACAGCACTTCTCCAGGCATTTCCTGGCTGATGCTGTTCCCCACCAAATACCCAGCAAAATCCTAGAAGTGCTGTATACTAGAGCTTATTAATATGAAAATAATTGCACAGAACAGACCAAAGATAAAAACACCAGGGTTATTTCAGATGCCTTTAAATATTTTTTTATTATAATTTTTGTTACTATAAATCAGTATTTCCTAACCAGCAGAGCACACTGTGATGGTGAGCTGTACAAATCTCAAGAATGAGGCACAGCATCTTGTGCCTTCTAATTAGTTCTGCTGGCATAATTGACTCTGGCTAGGCACCAGAGCTGGTATAGCTGTGAGCTGACAAGGCTGTGAGGAGGCAGGAGCAGGTATAGAAGAAGATGAGCAACAGCAACATCACACACCTGTGAGAGAGAGGAAAGGAAGGGGAGACCCCAGGACTGAGGGAAGAATACATAGAAAAGACCAGAAGAAATAGAGAAGGAGTGACAGGCAGAAACAAATGAGAAAGAAGGATGTAGTAGTTCTGTTGTCTGCCTAAAAGAGCAAAGAATCTCTGGTTGAAGTTGATGATGTATATTTGTATTAACAAAGGTCCTGAACATGAAATACTTGTTAAAGATTTGGTGATTGGCTGTTAGGGTTTTTTTATGCTATTGCACAAAATCCTACCGAAATTTTTTTCACGGCCAGTTTGCCAACCTTTACTGACAGAACAGAAACAGAGAAATACCTTTGGAGCAAGATGTGGGGACAAAAAAAAAAAAAAAACCACAATAAGAAGTCCACAAATTTTCTCAATTTTCATAATATTAAGATAGGAAAAATTGTGGTTTTAAGGGTAAAGGTATGGATTCTTATGGATTCCCTCTAAGGGAAAACGTATATATTTTTCTCTCAGTGCATCCAGAGTATTCTCTATAAACATACAGGGTTGTTGTTAAACAACGTTGACATTGATATTGTATCCAATTAATTCACACATAGCATTGGGAGGGAGAATTAATACATTCCCTCTTATTCTTTCTTCTGAAATGAGATGCTTTGTCATATTAATTTTCTATTGTGCTATAACCAAATTCCTTCCTTAATTTTTTTAAATAGTTCTAGACCTGCTTCTAGTGAGTGACAGTAGCAAAAAGCATTTTGCAGGCTAGCCCCTGCCTTTACCTAACAATTTGGAGAGTCTTAAATTTTTTGTTCGTATTTTTCTTTCTCCATGAATGCCTTCACCACAAAGATGCTACCTTGGTGCTACCCACAGGAAGAGCTTCCCACTACAGCTGACACTGATGCTCCTCAGCTCCTAGTTTCTGGACTCCTGCAGTTCCCCACAGCAACAATTCCCTCCTCTGTAGGACTTAAAATTTAAAAGCAGTGTGTAACCTTTCTCACCAGTGAGAACCTTTTCAGACCTGTGAGCCTGACAGACACACAGAAACAACCTCTGCTCGGCTTTCCCAGAGGCTGCAAATGGGTCACTCATCCTCTCATTGGTTTCTCACCTCCCATGACAGCTGAAAGCAGGGCTTGGCATCACATGGGTGAGATAAAACTCTTATAGGGCAGGAACAAGTCACAGGCCTGATGCAGCATGGACATGTCAAGGGTGGTCAGGGTTCATTTGGACATGCAGCCCAGCATAGTTTCATCAGACAAGAGATTTGCAGCAAGCCCCCTCTTTGTTTCACAGTACCCTGCCTAGGCCAAAGGTCCTTTGAGGTTTACCTAAATTACAGTGGTTCCTTCTTATTTGCCCATTATGAGCATGCCCCTGTTGGAGTCAAAACAGATTAATGATGAGGGATGACTCTTTCCTGGAGAAATTTTGCTCTTTAGATACTATAATTTTTCTATTTTGTTTTCCTACTTTATATTCTGTCTTCAACCAGCTTATAAAACAGAAGTGTATATCTGGGTATAGAGAGTCTGTGCTTTCTCAAATTATCGCAATCCTGTTTTCGACTCTGGATACAACTGTTACCTTCCACTTCTCCAGCAAAATAGCTGTTTTTAATTAAGGAAGGCATATTTTTGCTGCAGATCAGCTATTTCATACTAAGCTCCTTCAAAACTTTCCAATATACCATCTGGAGACGATGATTTGCTGCTTTTTAAATTATCGATTTGTTCCAGCTCTTCCTTCTGACACATCTTGATTACCAGAAAGGAGCAAGTCCCAGTAGGTATCACCCTGATATTCTCTGTGCTGAAGAGCACTGCAAACAAACCATTTAGATTCTCAGCAATGTCCCTATCTTCTTTAATTTCTGCCTTTAATTTTCAGTGATCCAGTTTCTGAACTAGCAGTTAATTATTACAACTCTTCTGACTGACACACCTGAAGCACTCTTATTTTATAATTTTAGCATATTGCAGTGCACCATACTTTCTTTTTATTTTCCTTTCATCTAGTCTTTACACTAATTAATAAACCAATGTATCAGAAAACTAAGGTTAGATTTTCAGATTTGGAAGGGTTCCCTGACACTCAGTTGTACTGATTTCCTCTTTGTTTGCCCAGTATTACTGTTGTTGGCAACATACATGCCCTCCAGACTCTATTATTGTTCTTAAGTGGAATTCATGGCATCTTCCTCTACTCTTCCCTCAGGAGCTTTTGTGACAAATCCTCTCAACACAACCAAAACCCAGATGCTCTGAAATTTCAGACACTTTTTTGTACTTATTTCCCACTAAGCTACAGGACTGTATTACATTAATAGGTCTGCTAGCAGCTACAGATGCAATCTTGTCTTGAATTCCTTCCTGCATATTGATTAAGAACCAAAAATCAGGATATCAGGCTGTAGGCACCTAAATAAGGTGGCATTTTAATCTGAAATTTCATACTGACTTAAGGCTCTGGCCCAAGCTGGGAAAACTCACCTTTTTTAATACTTTCCAAAGGCAGTAATTGGACAGTACCTGGCAAACCTGGGGTATGTAATCCATACCAGTAGCAACATGGAGTTGGAAACTGCTTGTCAACAATAGTGGAGTGATTAGAATACTTCCAGACATGGAAAGGCTGCATGGCAGGGATGTCAGGCCATCATTGCCCATCTCAAATGAGGCACTTGGCCTCCTAGCAGGGAGCTAGAGGGGAAGAGGGCACACCCACTTGTAGGGAGAGGATTTCTGTCTCAAAAAGAACTGCAAAGCTTCTGGGTTGGAAGGAGGCCTGACACTATAGTTTGGTGGTTTGGGGTCTCAGAGCAGAGAGTCAGTGTGCTGATCCTAAGCACTTCATCTTATCCATGAGCTCAGTGCAAAATGGTCCCTAAAACAAAGTGTGTAACTTACTGCCTGGTGCCTGCTGAGACTCGTCTTCAATATGTAGGAAGAGCTTATCTTTCTGAGACAGAGATTTAGGGACGATGTTAAAGTCATGGCCTGAGCCCTGAGCCATCTCCTGCTCAGAGCACTCACTCCTCAGGCCCAAGGAACATCCAGCTCCTGCCTGAAAACGTGACAGTTGTTTGGCAGAGTGAGTTGAACTGTACAAGTCCATGCGAAAAGCAAAGAAATTTGAACAGGCTTGCTTTGGGCTGGTTATACTCCTTTCTGATTGATGTTCTTTAGTATTTTCTCCTGGTTTCCTTCTACTGACACACCTAAACATGGCTGGACAGCAGATTGCTTCCCTACCCAGCTCATGCCAAATCATTACTCATGCAGCAAAAGCCCCCACAAAATGTCAGCTGAGCTGTCATTCATTGTTAAGAAAAAAAAAAAATAAAAAAAGAAAACTTAGAATCCTACCACTCGCTATTGAATTGCTGTTAATGATTTAAAATGAGAGGACTAAAATGCAGCACAACAGACAATCCTCAAGTCCTTACAGTACTGGCCTCCCCAGTGGCTCTGCTCCAAAGGAGGTTAGGACATCCTTTCTCTGATGGCTCTTCCCTTGCCAGCCACCTCACCTCCACCACTGGCCATGTTCACTTCAGCCACAGAAAAATGGGTGCAACAAACTCAAAATGGCTCACTCACAGCTCAGTGGTGGCTGCAATTAGGGAGGCTTTGTAACCCACCCAGATACCTGCAGGAGGTTTGCTTTTGGCCTCTCTGCCTGCAGGTAGAAAGATCTTTTGGTTATACCCATTCCGATAAAAAAGATCTCAGGCTGAAGAATTGGAGAATTCGATTTATATCACATATAAAACCCTGGTTGCTGCCGGGTTACACATGCAGACAGAGACAGAAGCCTTCCTGCAACTGGGGAAAGGCCTTTGATGTTCCCTTCCATTAAATATTCCTCAAGTACCCAGTCTGGTGACTTCACGTTGCTACAGCTACTCCCAGGGCATCTGCTCATAACCTGTTCACCTGAACATAACCTCTTCCACTTCCTGCTAATCTTTTCTGGCCAGGTTTGAAGCCTCTGAACCAAATGAGATGAGAGGATGCTAATAAAACAGCACTTCGACAGAAAACATCATCATAACCCCCTGACCTCTCGGACCGAAAGAACCCCAGACCCCCCTTGGCCACCTCCAATCTTCCCACCCTGAACCGCCCGCGGACCTTCGCCCTGCAGGGCCCGCAGGTGCCCCGTGTGCCGGCACACGCCGGGGCTGCCGGGGGCTGCGCGCCCCGCGCCCCGCGCCCGCCGCGGAGCCGCCCCGGCGCTTACCTGGGCCAGGCACGTGTGAGCGGGACAGCCCCGAGGATGGCGCAGGAACCCGGCGGGGAACCCGGCGGGGAACCCGGCGGAGAACCCGGCAGAGAACCCGGCGGGGAAGGCGGCGGTCCCCGAGGAGCCCCGGAGCGGGGCGCTGCTCCCCACGGCAGCAGGAGGCTGCGGGCGCCCGGCTGGGGCACAGCGCTGCTCAGGCGGTGGCTCCGGGGCGGGCAGCGAGCTGTGGAGCTGCTCCCCGCCTCGGCGTTAGCAGCGCGCCAGCCGCGCGGTCCCGGCGAACAGCATCGCCTTCAAGCGCTGCCGTCATCTCCGCCGGGGCCGCGGGCCCGGCCGGCTGGGAGCGGCATCGCCGTACGCCCGCTGAACGCCGGCACCTGCTTCTCCCAAAAGAAAACGAGGACCCCAAAGAGTAAAATGCAACACAGATGGAAAACAGGGAGGACCGCATTGAAAGATGCTTCTGGGTCAGAGCTGTGCCGCTTCCCCGGTCCAACAGCACCATCTCCTGGGTGGCCTCGGCCGCTCGCCCGGCTGCCGGCAGCTCACCCCAGAGCATCTCCCCGGGAAGACCCTCCACAGCTTTCCTCTGCCATCAACGCGTTTAGTTTAACTGCTTTCCTTTCAGACGCTATCAATATTCTTGCAATTGTTTCCTTCCGCATCCTATTGCTCGTCTTTCATAAGTATCACATATGGATGAGTAAATAAATACGGAAGAATACTAGAATTTTTATAATTTTTTTAATTCAGCAGTACATCACATTCTTTGAATACCAGCCCTAAATATACTCTTTTCCTGAGCTGTGAAAGTTTAAATATATATCCAGCCTTCATGGAGCACATCCTCTTTGAAGTAATCAAAAAGTGCTTCTCAGAGAATCTTTTCTTCAGGAAAAAAAGTTACTTGAAGAGCTGTTTAAAATTTAGACAAGTGAAATTATGGAAAAGAGTAGAAGTGGTAGATTTCATACTATTACTATTCACTGGGGAAATCCTGACTGACAAGCAATATTTCAAAAATACTCTTTGTAGTGTATATTTGAAAGCTTTAAAATGCTTGTTTAGATACACCCTGTAAAAGCATGTGATTTTCACTCGTAGATAATAGGTTTAAGACTAAAAGCTCCAAAATTTTATTCTCTCTGTAGTATTATCATACAAGTAAAAAGTAACTTTTGTATTTCAGTTTTCATTAGTCTACAAAGTGAAGATTTGTTTCACTCTTTTGAGGCTAAATTGTATGAAAAATCCTTCATGCTTTGAAGGCAGTGCTTATATAAGCCAAAAAAAATTTAAGTCAATGATTTTTTTTTTTTAATTCAATACTCCAAAGGCCCTTTTAACTTAATTTCTCTTAAATGCCTAGCAATATTTTTCAGAAGCTCACCTTTAAAAGATTCTAAGTAGTTCCCTCATGCAAGTTTTAAGTTAGGAGGGACAGTATGTAACTATAAATGCAGGCATACATGCCTGCACCTGTACAGAACTGTCTTGTGGCTTTTTATATAAAGGTGCTGCAACAATGAAAAGAAAAAAGATCATTTTCCCTGTTGTTTGCTAAATTAACATCTTTTAGTGGCAAAGTTCTTTCAAAATTCATATTGAACTTGGCCTTTGGATTCTTCTTAGTAATTATAAACCATCACCACCTGCACCTTAAAGGGTTTTGTTTCTTCTTGAAAGGGGAGTATAAGCCAGCAGCCTGCTCTTCTGCCAGCATTTCTATGGCCCAATTAAGATGTGATCCTCCAAACTGCGAAGATACAAATGCTTATTGATTATATACAGCACTGTGCATTCATCCCA
Organism: Lonchura striata; assembly: GCF_050655825.1. NCBI lineage: Eukaryota > Metazoa > Chordata > Aves > Passeriformes > Estrildidae > Lonchura > Lonchura striata. Next base: position 59,604,940 of record NC_140707.1, on the reverse strand, counting down.
GTTACACTCTATGACTACCATGGATTTTATGGAGTACCATGATCTTTCGAACTAAAACCCTTTTCTCCTGACATACTCCCTTACTTCCAGAAAAACAAGGCATGACAAGAAGCTGGATGATTGGAAAAAAATAGTTGAAGATAAAACCTGAATCGACTTAGCCATTTAGCCATTTTCTGTATAACTAAAACCTGCTTATCCTGGGAGATTTCAGGAAAGGCCTCAAGTAGTTAAATCAGTGAGGCCATGATCAGGTCACATCAGAGACAGCACTGCTTTGACAGAGCTATTAAATGAAAAAAGCAGCATCCCAGGGAAAAAGCCAAAACCAAATAATGAACCACAGCCCTTTACAGAGCAGTGTGTTCATCCCAACTCTTTCAGCCACAAAAGCAAGCTTGACCTACCACCCAGCACCATCAACAATCCAAACCCTTTCCACACTCTTTACCTTTCCTTATTGTCTTTCCACCTTTGCTCACAGATTTCTTAACTTACAGATGACATGTATCTTGTAACTAATGAGTGTTTTTTTCTTCTATAGTCCTGTAATATGGATATTGAACAAACCTGTGTAAGAAGATCTGGTTTCTGCAGAAGGGACATGCAAATCAGATTAGACAGGGATTTATTGATCAGGCTGCCAGCTCTGCTTTTTAATATTGCCCATCTTAGATGCAGGCACTGCCAGGGTCTTACTGGGATTCTTGGTGACAGCTCAGGAGAGATTTTATTTGGTACAATTCTTCGATTTCATGTTCTGAAGCTTAGTTGTTTTCCGTGCACTTTGTTAGTATTTACAGACTCCCAGAAAACTCCTGCCAAAGATTTCTAGCCTACTTTTTAAAGAGAACCAGAGAACTCAGTGAGAACATGAAAATAAGCCTATGTTTGTTAGACCTAAAATAAAGGCACTTGAGTATTTCAGGGCATTTAGATGGTATAAAGTTTTGGGTTTTTTTTCAGAGCAGACAAAGAATGAAGAATATTGACCATGTCTAAACATTTGGTAATCAAATTAAGGCAAGCCATTAGGGCTGAGAAACACAGCTGCTGTGTAACCTGTTAATATGCCCTGAGCTGTTGATAGGAAAACAACTTTTGTTGTAATTGATTTTAATGCTCCTGATACAAAATTAGCAGCACAATAGCAAGTGTTTACAACCTGCTTCCTTCTGCTCCTCACCAGGACCAGTTCAAGAAGAGCAAAGAAACCTTATATCCCACTTTGATGAAGGTTTAAGACAGTAGGTCAGTTTTGGAATATGAACAATCTCATTTCCCTAAATCAAAGCACCTTGTTTTATATCAAAGAGGTATGAAATGCTAGCAAATAGAAAATATTATCTTAATGTATGATCTGGTGGATAGGTTGGTCCACTCAGTTCAGCCTTTTAGCCCAGCAGCAACACCAAGGACAGAATAAAATCTAAGTAATTACAGTCATGGTTTCCAGCTTGGCAAACACTCATACTACAACCCTATAATAGAATAACAAGCCCACATAAGTTTACATGCAATCACAAGTCCCTCACTGTAAGCTCTCAGCAGGGCAATTCAACCAAGATGGATCCAGCAGCATCTCACCAGAGGAGGAGGCAGCTGGAATTCCTGCCTGGCACAACACACAAGAACACAAAGAGCAAGAATAGGACTGGCAGCTCCTCACACCCAACATTGATCCATAGAAGCCCTGCAGCTGGCAATGCTCCTGCACAGCCCGGCCACCTGCCCTATCCTTACCACAGCAGACCCAGCTCGAGACCAGGCAGTTTTGCATTTCTCTTCACCAAAGATTGCAAGGTCAGGTCCCCATTTTTGCTCTTGGCTGTCCTCAGCAACTTCATTCGGCCTGCCCAAGGCACGCTCTTGACCACTGTTACCTCTTTGGTCTTCACTGAATGGCAGAAGAGCCCAGGAAGAACAAGCAGCTGTAGCAGCTCCCCCACCCCCTCCCTCACCTCCTGTGACAAGCTGCTCCTCCTGGGGAGAAAACAAGTCACCTTTCCTTCACAGAACCTGTCACATCCCCCTGACCAAGGATTCCTCATGGATCCTTCCAGCTGGCACCAGGCACCAGTATTAGCTCAGCACACTCACTGGTAGTCACCTTATTCTCCAGTATGGGGTGACTACCAGTGCCCATGCCTGAGAGCAAGAGAAAAGCAGGTGCAAATCTCTCCTCAAAGAGGCATGGGTTTTTTCCTCAAAAAAATCAGTTTATCTGCAGCATCCCTTTGGGATTGGAAGCAGATGTCCCCTTTTGCTTCTAGTGTGAGGGACAGAAGATGAGAAGAGTGCATAATACTGCCCATCTTCTGAAACTATTTCCTAGAACTAGTTTCTGGGGGGAAGTACTCTCAGTCAACAGCAAAATAAAGCTCTTTGTGAGCATCTGAAATTTACAATTTAAGAAGATGGTCTTTTTTTTTATTGCAGCTGGTTTAACATGATCATTTCCTTAAATGTAGAACAACTGTGCATGCACACATTGGCTGGAAATGTACAGCTTGCACAGGAATGCAGGCAGAAATCCCAATTTCATTCCCCACTGTGGCTTTGTCATGAAAGCACTATTGCTTTTACTTGCTCAATAACATGTTCCAGTCAGGTAGATTGATAGAAACACTACAATGTATGTTATGCAAAGGTTTAATCAAGTAATTAAAATCCAAAGAGGGGAAGAAAGTAGAAAAAGTAGAAAAACTTCCCTGGTTTTTAAAAGCAGGAACTCCTGCTGGGAGAAAAGTTTTGCTGCATAAAGTCTACCTGACAATGCTGAAGTTCCCTTTATGTTAAATGGCTGGCAAATATTACTGAAAAATATTCAGCTAGTGCAGAAAACTAGACAGCTATGAAACAGCAAATTCGGGGGATTCTTTTTTTAATAATTTATTTAGTAGTCAGACTAAGAGTTAACTATTGAAGCAGAAAATAATTAAATTTTCTTCATTACCTTTTTGTTTACTGGGTACATTCATTTCAATAGGTCAATGCAAATAACCAAAGACTTCTGGCATTTACTTTCTAAACATTGTTTTACATTCAGAATGGCAAAAACTACTTGTGATTAGCCATAAGAAAGTTCATTTAATCTGCATTCAAATGCTCAGAACAAACCTTCATTGACCTTAAGGTCTGCGTGATGTGATGTGGCATATGAACAGAAAAAATCTTGCACTCACACCTCCTTGCCTTACAGGCACAAGTGACTGCCCCAAGTGGAACTCCTTCCTACACAGTGGTCATACAGTGACCTCCACAGACCTGCTGTGGTGACCAAGTGAACACTCACAGCACACACACTGTACCTAATCCTGCTGGCCCTGACTGCATTACCACTATACAGTAAGCTTACTGTTAGCAGTTTGGCAAATGTCAGCAGAATGTTCTAGTATAGTTTCCCCATTGCTTGCTCAAGTGGGCAGGAGAGATTTAGAATCAGAACTTGCATCAAATCTCTCCTCTACAGGTTCTAGTCCTGTTCTTGTCTTTCACTGATCATTTACAATTTCTTCTTTCTCCAGAACACATATCCCATGCAGTGGAAAACATCTTAGGCTTCAAACCAAAAGCAGTATCAGTTTCATTAGATATTTAAAATAAAGAGCAAGTACTGTAGACAACATAAAACACAGTTTATTTCCAACCATTTGCCTAATTCACATGCAGACTGGTTTATATTAATGACACTGCATTTAAAAATAGCTTGGTTAGCTTTTAACCTTAGTAGTATTGCTATACAGCTGAAGCTACACTGGTTAATATAATTTGTTTTTAGAGAAATGTAGTTAGGTAGGTACTGAATACTTCAGAGATTTTCCACAAAGAAATATTTATCCATTCTGTAACCTTTCTCCTGCACTCATCTTACCCACATGAACATTTAATCTGTAAATCCCATGTTAGAAGACTATATTCTCCTGAATACATCAGTCAGGAGAAAACGCTTGGAAACAAAACAAATATAAAAAGATAATAAGGAAATAATACAAGATTACAGAACTAACTGAAGTATTCTCCTGTACTATTTCAAGCTAGAATACTGATGCCTTAAATAATTCCCACATTTTAGCACTGACACAGAACTTCCATACACAAAATATATAAGCACGAGGAAAAGCTGTTTTGCAAGAGGTAGAAAAGGTTTTATAAAATATTTAGGCACAATTCTTAGCAGTTTTAAAAGCCAACAGAAAGTTACAAAGTAATAATCACCACTATACATGTATTTGTACAAGTTCTGTTTATTTTTACCCTTCAGAATAAAAGTATATTTCATGCACTCTCATATAATCTTTTTTCTCCTATACTGTTGGAAAATTGTTTTTCTCCTATATTGTATGTGATTACACAGGTTTTACAGGCTCTCAGGAAGTCTTACCACCAGAAGTTAAGCAGAAAAACAGATGCACTATTACTTAATGCTTTTTCAAGAGAAGCAAGGGAATGCAAATGCTGTTTGTATAGGTTCATGTATCAAAGAACACAGAATCACACATAAAATCCATAAAAATATTATTAGTTCTTTTGGTTTACTCTCACCTCAATGAAGAAGACAGCTTTTAGAAGTGAACTTTTTTAAAACACAAATTTTCACAAACATTTGCTTTACAGTGCAGTGGTTATACTCAAATTTTCACAATACCTATAAATCAAAAAACCAAGATCACTACATTTAACATGAGCTAAGAGACATTCACTTAGTGTCAGTTCAAACAGATGCTTTCCTTGACCTAAAGTATGTAAGGCTTTATGGGCAACAAGTTCTTATCAAAGAATTGCTTTATTCCTGTCTCAGCATTTTTTTTGCTCATTTTACTTCTTCTCTTGGTCTTTTTCTGCATCCAGAAGTGCTGAACGGATTCCTAGTTTCTTCAGCTCTTCTACCAGATCTCCATTCTGATGCATCTGGAGGAGTATATCACAGCCACCAACAAATTCACCATTGAGGTACACTTGTGGGATGGTAGGCCAGTTGGAGTAGTTTTTTATTCCTGAATGAGAAAAAACAAAATTATTAGATGTTTCCCCTCTCTCCTAATAGAATGGTATTTTAAAAGGACTGCATTGCTTCCACCTGACTCTATCTCTGATATTCCAATTTCTTTCCCATAAAGGCAAAAATATATGTATGTAACAGGAGCACTATTAAAACAAACAAACAAACAAACAAAAAACTTATGTTAGAGTTAGGTTTGTTTCTCACCCCAACTCAAAGATGTGGGCTGAAAGATATGGAGTCAACTCCTATACTGACTTCAAGCAGGAAGTGGAAAAACACCACAACTCTTTTTACTCCCAACAAGAAAACATGACTCTTTCAATCCATTACAGAAATGAGAAGTATTGAGAAATACTGAGAACTGTTTACTTTTTGTTATATTTCCCAGAGGGACTTTAAAATATTTTATACTCTTACTGAACTCACACAGTTACACTTATTCCTGCAATTTCAACTGCAAGATACATTTGCCCCTGTAGAGGCCTTATGAATTTCAAATTGCTTTATCTTTCAATGCCAGACCTTATAGCACATGGGAGGGGCACAAAAGCTGAAGTCTCTTTAAAAGTTCTCATTTAACAAAACACAGCTCAAGTCATAATTATGAAGTACAGAATTAAAGTTTAAAATTATACTTCACAGAAGGCAAATGTAAGACCACCTAAAAATACAAACTGATTAGGTGATACACATTGAAACCAGCTTGCACTTTGTGTCTAATCTGCCACTTTTTAAATAACCCTTCACACAGAGCCATTATTTCTGTAGCAGAGAAACTAGCTACAACCTACTGCTTCCTATTTTTATAACACAACCACAAGCATTTTATTAGATTACAAGTTTTGAATTCAACATTTTAATGTAATTTTAACATGCAATGCCTGGACTTCCATATAGCAAACTTAAGCCTATAGAGACACCTTTTCAGAACATCAAAGCCCACTCATCTTGGAAGCCAAGCCCCCATCAACAAATAGTAGACCTGAGTACCTGATAGCACAAAGTAAGTTTTCCCCTTAGAAAACATCTTAGTTTCTGGAGACTAAAAAGGCAAAACCCGAAATACTCAAGGTAAAAAAATTACCATGTAAGGAAATTTTATGCTTGTTTTATTGGAACTTAAACCACTTTCTTTTTTAATAAATATGTGTAAGTGGAAAAAATATACAGTGGGATTGTTACTTTACTGTATAAAATATGCAATATAGCTAATAATTCATCTTAGCAAAATACAACATACTTTAAAAATCCACTGAAATAATAGTAACCTAGAAAAAAAATTGTTGTGACTAAGTGTTCCTAACCACTACATACATCACCTAAGAGATTTTATTCTGACTTCAGATTTTGTGCATGGACAACCAATGTTTTGTAAGCCCAAAACAGAAAGTTTAGCATATAAATCAAGGCCAAAGGGAACCCATAACCATCTAACCTCCATCATTATCAATTGTAATTTCTATCTTAGTTCATCATTTTTCCTTAGTAATTTCTTATTTCTTCCTAAGCTTGCACTTAGCAACACTTTTCTTAAATGTTCTTTGCCCTTTGAGTATTCCAAACTGCCTAAACAGCCCTAAATATCTTTTAACCCACCAAAGTTTCAATGAAAAACTGTGTTAAATGATTAGGACATGTCTAAGGATGACCCTGGTCCAAGAGTCACTGCAGATATGAAATAGGGCTCATTTTCCTAAGATACTGCAATGCTAAACATGAACTGAGAACCAAGAGCTCTGTATAATAAACCTTCTCCTAACGAGCATTCCAAGATAATATTTACACCAATAATTCTTTCACAGAAATATTTTCCTCAAGGACCCAACTGCACACACAGAGAAGCACTGATAGTACTCTCAAGGACCTATCCAGTTTCATATAAAAATAAGAATACCATCAAGCTCATTTGCTCTGTGTGCTGCATTTCACGTGCTGGACAATCTGCTTTAAATGCCTCAGCACTGAGGCTCTCCCAGGTCACAAACCCAACGCTGCCTCCACTGGCACCCAAGCCTCAGCCCAGGGCAGCAGCTGCTGACACTGCTGCAGTGGTGTCCCAGCAAGTCAGCCCGGGCTGCGCCTGCTGCGCTCAGGGTGCACTTTTGTGATGATTCTTTGGACATCTCAAGGGATTTCCATCCTCCTCTCTGCAGACTGGCTCCTTGCTGTATTTCAGAGGCTGCAGCTTCTGCTCTGGACTGCTGTTTACTGTGGAAAAACACACTCCACAGGTCAAGGCTTCAGTCTGACAGCTCTGGAAGCACATTTAATGTAACAGTGAAACCAGGATCGGTGCAAACAGCCACCGAAAGGGGTACCCAGCACACTCCCACCTCTCTCCCCAGCTCCAGTTACCAATTCTCGGCCTCTCATGGCAGCACTAGCACTAATGAAGGATGGGCCACGTGAAAGAAGTGAATCAAGCAACACTCATTCCTACTATATTTGCTCCAAAAAAACAACACATTTTCATGGATGTCACAGAATCATTAAGACTGGAAAATACCCCTAAGATCATTAAATCCAACTGTTAACTCAGCACCATCATTTACCAGTAAACCATACCCCAAGTGTCATATCCACATGCCTTTAAAACACTTCCAGGGATGGAGATTCCAACAGTTCCCTGTACAGCCTATTCCAAAGCCTGAGTACCCACTACCACTGATAAAAGTTCTACTGAGAGAAGGCTAGGCAAGGGTGGGAGAAAGGGTCAAGAACACCTGCTGGCAGCAGATAATGTAGAGACAGGAATGAAAATAATCTGAGGGTGAACTACCCCAACAGTTTAAACCACCAATTTTCCAGTATGTATTCCCAAATGTCTCTGCCTCAGTGACTGGAACCAGTCTAACACTGTCCATCAGCTGAGAGCTGACTTAGAGAAACCTGAATTGCCATGGAGCCCAAGAGAGTGCCAAGGTCTTTTAGACCAGCTTTGATAAGGAAGGATTTGTGTCAGGGAAGTGTATCTTCAGCTCAAGTTCAGATAGATCACATGAAGTACCAATAACTTTAGTTTCACAGATCTGAGTTTTAAGGTAAAGAGGCAAGCAGGGGAGATGTTTTAGCTTTACAGCTTGCCATATTTTAGCACAACGTCCATTTCACCAATTGAACTATAACTAGCTAAAAATAAAGTGTTTCAATAGATACAGGCAAGAAACCAACAAGCAATTCAGACATGCCTGAATTACCCTTTCTCCAACAGCCTGCCCCTACTACACACATACATTGAAACATGGAAGTTAGGTTCAGGTGAACACAAAGCTGGTGGCCAGCTCTCATACAGCGATCTCCTTGCAGATCACTCTTTTGCTGGTGTACTTGATATCTCCACAGGTAAAGGTTCCACACTCCCTCACTAGCCCCCATGCAGTGCAGATCAGATTCACAGGGAGAGCCTAGGAAAGGCTCACATGCTGCATAACTAAATGTTTGGCACTCGAGGCCAGATCCTGGCCTTCAGGCAGTCACTGCTGAAATACAGTTGGCAACTTAAGACAACTACAACTTTGAGCAGCCCTGTCCTCTCCTCTGTCAGAGACTGCCACCCACAGAAGCAGGCACATCCTAGCTTTTTAGGGTGCAGTAGGTAACACAGTTGAAGCAGTACAAGAATTCTGCTGTGGCTGTGTCATTCTCCAACTCTTCAAAGCTCCATTCTTTGCGCGGGCTCTGGCACTCAGCTCACCATACAAACTGCTGCTTCAACTTGAAGGCCCAGTGATCCAGTGAAGAAAATGAGCTGGCCCTCTGCACAGTTGGACAGGTGCCAAAGCTAGTGCATGGAAAGGACCAGAACAACTTTAAGCACCTGAGAACCAGCAGGATATTGTGCAAGGATACACTCTGTCACTGCATTGTATGTAGCTTAGATACTGGAGGGCTTGATCAAGACTACTTGCAATTTAAAGCTCTTGTAGCTAGGAGGCCAATAACCTCTCATTACCTAGCAGAAGCCTGAGGAGGCTTTCATGTGGAGGAAAAATTTAATTTACATAGAAAGAAAATACTATCTATTCACATGGTCAAGTGCTCAAAGACTATAACTTATAAAGGAACTGCCCATTCAGAAGCTCACGAAAGCCCCCTCAACCAAAAGTGAAAGCTGATGGTTTGATTTTGGGGTTTTGTTTCCTCCATTTTAGTTTTGAGTGGTGAGAAGTGATAAAAGTTTGTTCTAGTAAATGGTACAATTAATAAATTCAGATATGTAAACAAAGTTTAGAAAATTACCATTATTTGCTCACTTGCAAATGCAGAGGAAGATTTACTTGAACATAATCAACCTTCATTAAAAAAAGATGTCCTTGCACAGAAATTCCAGTATCTAAGCTTTTATAATATACCAGCTATTATAGCTGTGAATTGAAAAGCAAACAAGCCCTGGAAAAATCAGCCTTTTAGCTAAGAGCTAATGAAAAACTGAGTTACTCAGATGACACCCAAAACAAAGGAGAACAAAGTCACCTGATACATGCCAGCATGTGGCTTTACAGCACATTTTAGTGTATTGCGGGCAAGAACTGTTAATGCCACACACATACAAGACTAATTATTAGGTACTTGCATGTGGTTTTTTGTTATAAAACTTTCTCAAATAACCACATAAAACCTCAACAATCAGCTATGCTCACTGAAGAGGGAAAGATGAAAAACATTACCAGAACAGATTATTAGCTTTCCACAACTGGCAAAAAAACCTTATCTAGAATAGCTACCACCACTTGTGCAGAAATGGTGAAACTATTACTAAGTATTTCTTGTGCAAATGATTAGCATAAAGTTTTACTCTATTAAGAGAATCCCAGCAGGCAATACCAGCTGGGAATCAAGTAGTACAAGTCCAAGCCATACATGAAATTTCACCATACTGTTCACAGGGAAGACAAAATCTGATAACGAACTGTTTCAGGAGTCTTTAAAGCAGCTCTCTATCTCTGAACCAGGCAAGGCAGTGTGCCACAAAGAGCCCGATCTCCAGTCATCACCCTGCACACACAACTGCGCTCTGCTGATAACTGAGACCTCTTGAACACGAGGAGGGTCACAAAAGACAAACCAGAGCATTTGGGCAGCAACCCCAATGGCACATCTCTGCCATACACTTCTAGTTCTAACACCCAAACAGAATCACAGAATTAATTAAGTTAGAAAAAACCTCTGAGATCATCGAGTCCAACCCATGACTGAATACCATCTTGTCAACTGGACCATGGCAGTATGTGCCAAATCCAGTCTTTCCTTAAACACCTCCAGGTTTGGTGACTCCAACACCTCCCGGGGCAGCCCATCGCAATGCCTAGTCACCCTTTCTTTGAAGAAATTCCTTAGTATCCAACTTAAAGCTCCTCTGGCATAACGTACAACTGTCCTGTCGCTTGCTGCCTGGGAGAAGAGGCCGATCCCCACCTGCCTACAGCCTCCGCTCATGCAGCTGTGGAGGGTAAGGCCGCCCGTACCGTGCACCACGGCACTGCTCCAGGTTAAACACCGCCGAACTGCTCAGCAGCTCCTCACAGGACACGGCTCCAGACCCTTCCCCGGCTCCGCTGCCCTTCTCCCCTCCTTACAAGACAGCAGAGCGCTAGCCAGCCCACCCACCAAAGCAAGAAGAGGAGGTCACGGGTGGCACAGGCGGGCAGGGCTCCCGCAGTGCCCGAGGGCAGGGGCGTCAGGACAAGCCCGACCTCCGGCAGCTCCGAGGGCCCTTCCCACGGGAAGCGGCCGCGGCCCTGCCCCACCAGGAGCCGGCTGGGGCTGCACAGGCCCCGGGGAGGCGGCACCCAGAGGTGACCCCGGCGCTGACCTTGGCGGAGGTCGGGGTCCTGCAGCACGTCGTGGGCGCGGTAATCCTCCACGCCGTGCAGCCGCAGGATCTGCACCACGGCGTTGCTGAAGCCGCAGAGCGGCTGCGCCGGGCTGCCCTTCATGAACACCACCACCGGGTGCTCCCGCACCAGCCGCTCCACCGCCTCCCGGGACCCCGAGCCGCCGCCGCCGCCCTCAGCCTCGCCGCCGTCCCCGGCCGCCTGGCTGAGCGGGCGCCCGGCCCGGCCCCGCAGAGCGGCGGCGGCCCCGATCCGCCACGCCGCCCGCACCGCCGCGCTCATCGCCCCGCCGCCGGCACCGCCGCACCGCGCCGCACCGCCCGCCCATTGGCGCACGGCGCGACGGGCCGCCGGACAGCTCCCTCCCCATAGGCGCAGGCACCCGCCAATCATCACCCGCAGCCAATAGCGATGGACACAGCGCGGCTTGTCCCGCCCAGCAACCCTGAGGCGGCTCCGCTTCCCGAGGGGAGGGAACAGAGCGGCTGCGGCTGCATTGGGAGGGCGGCCTGTCAATCCAACGGGACACATCAATCCCGCCCTCCCGCGGCCGCGGCTGGCCAGGCGGCCCCGGGGCGGGGCTCCGCTCGGGATGCTCGGGGGCCATTGGCGTGCGGCCCCTTCCGTTTCCGGGTAGCGGCGGCAGGCGCGGGGCGCTGCCGGTGCGCCCGCCCGGGCCGTGAGCCACCGCCGGCACGGGCCGGCCGCGCTTCCCCTCGGCGGGATGGACGGGCCGCGCTTCCCCTCCTGTGCACCCCCGTCGGCTCCGCGGGCAGCGCCGAGCAGCACGGCGGGGAGGCGTGGCTGGGCGGCCGCTGCTGTGCTCAGCCTCTCCCGTGCTCAGCCTGTCCCTTCGGGGCCCTCGAAGACCCCCAGGCCGTGGTGCCGGCGCCGCCGGCCCTCGGGCGGGGTCTAGGTTTTATCCCGCCGGCCGTGGTGGAGCTCGCTCGGGCCGGGGCTGGCTAAGGGTCGGGCAGATCCCGGAATCGGGGCTGATGGGGCGAAGGCGCGGTGCTGAGGCGCGCTCAGGTGCGCGAGTGGCAGCGGGGCGGCCGCGCACGGACGGGCGGCGCCGCTCCGTCGGCACCTTCTGCCCTCGCAGGCGGCGGAGGCTGTATGTGGGCAGCTGGCAAACTGTCTGTCTCCTTCCTGGCTTTGGCTGTGTACGGAGAGCGATTTGACTGCGTTCAGTTTCCCGAGTTTGGTTGATTTTTGGTGGGCTAAAGCAGCCGGTTTGTCCCTGAGAAAGTAAGCGGCGCTTTCCGTGCTCGGATTTGGTGCTGAGAGAGGAGACCCGAGTAGTTTTGCACAGCTTGACTTGTCACCCGAGCAGCTGGCAGGGGTGGCAGCGGGATGGAAAAATGGGAGCACGATTGGGCTGGCTGCCTGCGCAAAAGGATGGTTCAGTCAGTGCTGGAGCAAGGGCAGAACTGCCGCATATTAGCCAGAGAAGTGCTGGGCTTGGAACGTGTCCTGCAGACGGCCGCCTCTGCAGCCAGCTTTGCTCGCTGGCCTGGGCAGATGCCGAATTCTTTCCAAGAACTTGGCGTGGCGGTCTCCTAAAGCAGCAGGGCCTATCCTGTAAGTAGAAGAAAATCTTGACGAGTTCTCCTCAGTACTAAGACACAGTTTCTCATGAATAATAAGTCACAGTATATTTTGAATGGTAATTTATATTGCAGCTGTAGCATCTGGACTTTTGGTGTATTAATGACCATTTCTCTTATTTATGTTTTTAAGGAAAAGAACTTTTACCGTCCAGTTCTGTTCTTGTGAGAGCTTTGCAGGCCAGTTTGTTTTCAGCATTCAGAACAGTGCTTGCCTAATTCTTATTTTTTGTGCAATCCAGCTGGTGCTTGAGTGACAACTTTGTTTTAATTTTTTTTAAGCCACCTTCAGGATCGTTTCTGTAGCCTTTTATTTAAACGTATTAAGAACAGATTCCAAAGGGAATTGTTGCAAACTTGCCCTTTGTCATCCCATGTAAATAGGCTATGAATAGGTAGTGTTGCTGCAGTGTTTAAAAGTAGATATATTTATGAGGAAACTCTTTTAATCTGAATTCATATGTTGTGTTGCTGGTGAACACCATGTATTTTGTGAGTTAGTATGTTTTGCTTTCAACAAAACATCACAATCCAGGCTCAGTCATGGTGATCAAGACACAGAGGAGTATTTGCTTTCTGTGGTTTATATGTTGTGATTAACATGGTGAAGGTTGTGAAGCATGAAAAAAAAATGTCCTGTTTGTGCTAGATGGGACTGCAGTAACTTATGCAGAGCAAATGTATGTTTTCCTATTTGTTGGACTGTTTCAATATACAAAGACATAACAAGTGTTAAATGTAATATCCCAAGGGGTCTCTTTTGTAGTTTTAATCCAGTATAAAGACTCCTGCCACTTAGAGCCTGCGGAGTCAAAGTGTAATCAAATAAAAATTGATTGACGAAAAAGATATCTTTGTATTCTTAAAGACAATTAGGTGTTTTCTTTCAATGAAATACTGGGCTAAGAACAGAATACAGTGGTATTTGCCTTCCTGAATTTTGTCCGAGCTATTTCTACAAAGGGATGGTTTACCAAAAATAAGTAACATAAAGACATCAGACCCAAGTGTAATAAACCCTTGTGAGTGCATATTCTTTCAGAAATCCCCTAACCACAGCTGTAGTGTAATCCTCTGTAGTCTAAGAGGTGCCCTTGGTTGCTGGTACCCTGGGCATACCAGGCTTGCAGAGAGAGCAGCAGCGCGAGGAAGCCGAGGCGTGGCTGTCGGAGCGCAGCAGCAGCATGCGCAATATTCCTCCCACAGTTGCCACTCTGTTGCCACGGAGGTAATGACTTTTCCCGTGTCATTATTGATCTATCAACAGTAAGAGCAATTTTGCAGTCTGATATTGTTTAGCAAATAGAGTAATATCTGCTGAACACTGAAAAAACTGCTATAAAATGCTGGAAAGCTTCTCAGAAATGTTGTGTACTTGGTTAAATAGAAGTACTGAATTTGTAGTTACTGTGGTTTTATGAGATTCGCCTATGAGATGTTAAGCTTAACTGAATGCTTTTTAATAAAATATTTAGTATGGTCAAAATACTTTTGAATTATGCAATATGCAGCACTCAGGGGATAAACACTTCTACGTACTGATAAGACTTAAATAAATTTGTTCATATACACTCTAGAAACAGATAATTATGTCGCCAGGTCCTGTCTTCTATTAGTCTAAGTGAAACTTCTTGTGTTTTCCAGATAATGATTTAAATCATCTGTTCAGAAGAAGCATTAATGGGATTTGCATAAGACTCCTGACATTTTGCTGATGTTCCTGTTAAGAAGACCTATCACCTCATTTTGAAAACACTAATAAAAGCACCAGTATTCAAACTGCAGGGTTTAAATGCTCACTGCAGGGTTTAAATGTTCACAGTGGGTTAACATCAGGCATTCTGCTGCAGAACAGAATTGTGATTTATAAGTTTGTGGTTTGTTCTCACATGGTGTACAAGGAGATGGACATACAAGAATGATACTGTCAGCAAAAAGGTTTTTATTTCTTTTGAAAAAGGGGAGGGCTAAGTTAGAAAGAAAAGTCTAATTTCAGCTTATCAGAACAGGACACATCTTCATGTTCAAGTCCGATACCTCTGTGTCATTCTGAGTTGTGATAGTGACTGAAAATGAAGTTCCTTGTTGTGCCATAACAATTGAGCTCTATTTAGGTGAGGTTTTTTTGTTCTTTGAAGTTTTTAAGTGGGATAGCTTGAGCTCCAGCATGTCAGGTAAATAATCTCAGTGTACCATCATGGTAACGTATAGCAGCACCAACACATCCTCAGTTTTGAGAGTATTATGAATGTTTAAAATGTGCTTGCAGTTCTGGGCTGCTTAAATCGTGAACACTGAAAACACATCTGTGAAATGTTCCTGGTTGTTTTGGAAATGTGCTAGTTTTAAAAAGTTGTGCAACAAACAGCAGAAACATAGAAATGCTGTGGGAGTTTTACAGGGAAACTGACATTTTGAAATCTGAACTGTACCTAGCTTCCTGTTTTGGGTGTAACCTGGAGATCTATAAGCAAGTCAGTTTCTGAACTGGATAGGTAATTAAATAATATCCATGGATTGATGGCATATTCCTAAGAGAGTGTTTGCATTGGCCTTAAAATACAATATTCCATTTCATAATTGAGAGAGCTGAAGAATATTTACAAAGTGACCTGTATCAGTTTAACTGATGGGGATAAATGTGACCTAAGGCAGTTTTTTATTTTAAACCATGTAAAGGTACTTTTGGCAGAGAGGCATCATGGTAATGATCCAAAGAGAAATGTCTGAGCCCTACATTTAACAAATGGAATGGAAGGTCATGTTCAGGCTTGAATGTGAACCTTTAATGAAGGACTCTTTAGACGTCATTAACTTCTTAATGACACTGATATCACTGTGTGCCTCTTTGCACTGAGCTTTGTGCATTGTGACGCTATCTTGAAGCAAGGACAAGTAGTATGGCCTCTGTATTAGAGGAGCAGATATATTCTTTGGGGTAAGCAAGCTGCTTGCAACTGTTCTGGCACATGAAAATCAGTTAGATCCTTGTTTCAGATTTGCAGATGGTAGTGGTTCTTGAGTCTTTCAGTATTACAGAGTAAGCATAATTTTATATGTATCTCTTTCCATGCAGAACTAAGAAATACTGCCTCTAATGACAACACCTCTGGCCTCTTTTCATCCAGGAGTTAGGAGTGCTAAAATCTTCAATGGGCCTTAGAAAAAGATTGGGCAAGCTCAAGAAAAGAATTGATCTGCCAAATATAAAGACACCATTATGGTATTGAGTCCTGGGCCATAGAAGGCTAGGTGTCACAGCATATGCCACAGTGGGGACAGCCACAATACACAGGGTATTGCCATACAATTTCATAAAGCTTCAACCCACACAGAGTAACACCATATCACTTTAGAAGGCTTCAAGCATCTGCCCGTGCAGAGTAACATCACTTCGGAAGGCTGCAAGCGTCTGCTCATCTTGTTTAGATCCTTTTGTACCCCTCACGTTCATGCATTGCACCTGAGTGCCCTGTGTCCTCGGTATGGTCAGTGCACCTGGGCACTGCATGGCTCATTGCTGTCAGTGCTGCTCACCTGCTTCTCACAGCTGTACACTGGGGATGAGGCTTGGCTGCAGCCCCACTCCCAGTTACCACAAACTACTTGCAGCTAGGGAGTGGGATTGGAACTACGTACATGTCTTGTTCTTTGCTTCCTGTGCTCACTTTTGTCCAATGTCACGGAAATGGTGTGTCTCTGGTATGGTAATTTGTACAACTGTAATGTACTTAAAGTGCTGGAAGTGTCTTGGTCTTGGCTGTGAAAACCCCAGGGCACTCATTGCCTGTAAGAAAGATTCTCGTGCCCCAGTTAATGCCAGAACGCTGTCACAGCAGTGGTGCTTTCACTGGCTCAATTTTAAAAACGTACAGGTGCAGTGAGGCACAAGAGCATCCGCGATTACCGTGCGTGTCGTGACCACGAGGGGGCCCTGGCAGCTTCGGTCTGGCTGAGCCCGGACTTACACTGGTACAGGGGCAGGGCTGATAGCTTGGTGCCTCAGTGTTCAGCACTTCTGAATTACCTCTTCTATATTTTCATTTTATTACAGTATTTTGCTGTGTAATTTTGAGAAATTCATCTTGTTATAAAAACTCAACATTAGCCATTTGTTCTCTGTGGCAGAAGACATTACCAAGCAGGTCATCACATGTGAGTTTTCATTTGTATGAACAATTTCCCCAAGTAAAAGTTCAAGAGTTTTGCACACATCACTGTATTTCTAAAGTAGAAGGAATTGGTATGAAAAATCTTAATCTTTTGTATATCTTAAGCTTGGTATTACAGTATTTCAATAAAGATTTTCTTTCTCTGCGCACGCTTTGTTCTTTCAGTTTTTTCTAGGAATGTGTGTTTGTGAAATCAACACCTGCTTTAATCTTGCTGTGCTTTAGACCCTGCCTGCTGACCACAGATACTGAGGTCATGTTTATGTTAAAATTGTCCATGAGTACAGTAGGACTGTATTATTACTTGGTTGGCAGTTTTTACGTGATGTGAAGAAAATCAGACCCAAACATATAGCAGAAACTTAAAATGGGAGAGGAGGAGTGGGTGGATTGGGCATACTTGCATTTGTAATGTGTGGACTCAAAGATGGAACAGAATCAAAGTATCTCTTGTGGGAGGTAAAAATGCAAATTCTTAAAGGGGAGCCCAGAAAATTGAATTTTTAGATTGCTGCAGTTAATAATAAAAAAAAAAACCAAACAAAAAAAAACAAACAAAACAAAAACAAAAACAAAAAAAACCCAAACAAAACACCACAACTTGTAAAACCAGAAATAACAATATACAGATGAGAGAGGTTTGGGGTTTTTTCTTATGTTCTAAAATGTTTTTATTCTCTGTTTTTGAAGTATGTGTATGTTTTGAAAATCTGACTTTTCAAAGGATACTTCCAATGCTGCATATAGATACAGTGATCATTACTCTCAGTGTGCACATGCAGTGATTTTATAACTGTATCACACAAACAGGTTTTTTGGGGGGACAGTTATTAACTATGTGCTTTAGAGGGCAAGTATTTATTTCACAGAACAGGCAGCTTCTCCACTAATGCAAGCTTATGTGTCTTTCCTAAATTTCCTTTAAAATAATTGTATGCTTTCTAATGCTTCCCCTTAAGTTAATTTCTTGCAATTCAGTGATTGAAGTTTCCATCCTAGAGCACTTTAAGTGTTTCCTCTTAAGCTCATAGTAGCCTTATTTCCTTGTTAATATCCATGGCAGCTGAGATTGCTCCCCAGCCTCAACATAGCTAGCAACTTGCAGGATGAAGAACTTGGCCCTGAAAGTTGCGTGTCATTTAATTGTAGCTCTTCGTGGGCTTGTATAAAGGGCTGCTTTATAATCAGCTTGACTTCATTTTAAACAGACAAACAAAAGCATTTTCAGCTCTGAGTTTCAGAACAATCACTTTCCTTGTCACAGTGATGCTCAGATCACTCTGAATCATCCTTGAACCCCCTTTCTTATCAGTAGCCCTTTTGCTCTTTGTTCACATATTACTTTTCCATCCTTGCTAGCCTGGGAGACAGGAGGAGACAAAAGTATACCCTCACAGCTGCTTTTTGTCAGTGTACTTTAGTTTGAGACAATCAGAGTAAGTAGATCTGTGCTCTTTTTTAGTTTCATGCTTGACTGTTGTGGTGAAGGATTCAAGGTCTGTGTGCCACAGAAGGAGGAAAGTAAAACTAAAGACTTCCTAGATTGACAGTCCTTTGAACACTGGCATACAACATCCCTTAAAAGACTAGATCTAAACAAATTGTTCTACAAACCTATCATATCTAGGAAAAGGGGACTAATATTGGTGAAAATGTAGCTCCAGATTACTGAGTCTTTGGGAAATCAGTATAACAAAACTGTTTGTGGTGGGAAGGGAAGCAAGGAATAATTGTAATTATGCAATGTCATATATCAACAGTTGTCTTTGCTCTCTTTTTCAGGGGACTTCAGAGAATATTTTCTTAAACTAGTTGTTGGCAACTTGTATAATTAAAAAAAAAATTGTGGAGAGTAGTAAGAAAGAAAACCTACTCCAGTTGAATTGAACACAGGAAATTTGGTTTCAAATCCTGATTTTCATGGAGTCTTGGCTTCTCCTGGCTCATTTGCTGAGTGCCAGTGGGGGCATTGCTGTTAGTTACAAAAGTTAGCACCACATCTTCCTAAACCTACAGCCTTCCGTTTTGCTGCTGCTTCCTTCACACTTTCAAAGCACACCAAAAAGGCCCTCTATAGATACTGGAAGGTGCTGTAAGTTCTCCCTGGAACCTTCTCTTCCATTAGGACTCTGACTGTGTGTTGTTCACTAAACTACAGTGTGTTGCACCTGGTTGTGGTAGTAATTTATCAGGACTGGACTTCTAGGCCAGCATGGAGAGTTTATTGGATGTGACCAGACTTTGAGTGTATCACACCCTTTGTGAACTTGAAAATGTGGTAATTCTTCTTGAACATAATTGGAATTACAGTGTCCCATTTGTCCTGCATTTCTGTTCCTTAGAGTTGAATTTGCTCTCACTCAGAATAAGCTCAGCTTTCCCCAGCCCCTCTTGATACCTGAAGTCAGTTGGGATGAGAAGGATGTTATTTTTCTGCCAAATTTAATTAAAAAAAAAAAAAAAAAAAAAAATTGGCTGAACTCTGAAAGTGACAGGATGTCAGGACTGATTCAGTGGCACAAAGCTGCACTTTCCTGTGGAGGTAGTCAGTCTGTGCTAAGGTGTGAAGCCAAATCAGACAAAAGGTAAGAGTCCAGCATACGCAGCAGGGAAAATATGAAATGCTGGGTTTAAGTCCATGTGGTCTCCAGGTGAATAAAAGACAGGAAGTTAGCCTGGTTTGCCAGTGTGGTCCTTCACCTAGTGCTCTGGAGGGTATGTTGCTTTGGTATCAGCTTTTAGAGTTCTTGATTCCTCACTAACTGAGGAGAGAGTTCTTGTGTAGCAACTCCCCCCACCATCCACAAAAGCTTTCTCTCAAGCAATGTGAAATGTCTTGTAGCTATAAAACAATACACAAAAAATTCTGAGAAGCTCCTATATTGAAACCTCTCATGCTAAAGATATGTCACTGGCATGCTGCACAGAAATGTTACTCTGTCAACAAATGCTGTCCCTCCCACCCTAACTGCCATGTGACTCATTATTTGAGTAACAATTTTGTATTGCTCTACCCAAGCAAACATAAATGAAAACATCCTAATATCTTGTAATACTAGTTTGTCATCAGTTATGAGCATGAATAAATGGGTGTGTTACACTAATAAGAGAGTGCAGCTACCCTGCAGCATTTTAAGTGGTTCTCTGATACCCAGCAGACATCATGCAGGCCCTCCTGTGTAGTAAACCATGCCAACACTTTTGTAGTATTTGGTGCTTTCCACCCAGTCTCTTGGGCATTCTGCTCATCACAGGAAATGCCTGAAAATGCTATATATTCACTTACTAAATACTTGTGGTTTGGTTCATAGGCCAGGCTAACTGCTTCTAAAAATATATTCCTTTCTTCCAAAGAGAGCTAGGGCTGCTGTTCTTTCCTTTTCAGAAGCCCCTCCACCCTTCCACATTGCTTTCAGTCATTCTAACTTCTCCTTTCTCATTTAGGTGTGGTTTGTGGGCAGCTTTTTATTGTTTGAGTAATGCACTGAATGTTCCTTTACTTAATGCCTGCTGTTTGCCTGTGTGTAGGGATTTTTTTTAACTCAGCACGTACAAGCTGTTTGAGAGAGTAGAATCAGAGCCATGAAAGCCTCCACATGGGGAAATGCAGAAAAAGAGATTAATTCAAGCAATTTTTAGATACAGTGATGTACTGTCCCCCACCAGCAAGCTTTCTGAATACAAGGGCTTTAAAAGGTCTAGGTAGGCAAAGTATCTTCCTAGGGGGTGATTTCCTAAGGAATTAATTGCTGTCATTAACAGCGTTCGTTCATCTACTCACCATGATAACTAAGCCTGCTTTCTTAAGGCAAATTCACAAGTAAGATTTTATATTCTCTGTCACCTACCTATTCTAGACACATTGCTTTGGAGTGTAATCCTTTTAGATTAGAACCATTAACCACTCTAAACCATTAGATTGCATCCATTTCCTCACACTATTCCAAAGGTCATTGAGAGATAGTCAGCTCTGAATTACCATGGGCAGGGGCAGTTGCATAGGCATAGATTCAATTTTACACATTGTCTTTATGAACTTCCTCCAAATAAATAGTCTGTCAAAGCCAAACTAGCAAATAAATTATTTTCCAAGTTAGATGAAAGGCTTGCCTAGTAAAACAAAGAGATTGCAGCATTCAGTTGCCTTCTCAGTGACAATTTAAAAGGTCACAGTCACCCCAAATTGTTCCACTACAGTATATACTGTGGGCAGTCATAGCTTCAAGGTCAAAGCTAGCTGTAAAAGTGCAATCCTTACCATGAAGTTCTGACAAAGCTTCCTGTGACCTTTTCCACTGCTGGTGAGGGATAGGGATTCCTGATGCTTTGGGAGTAATATAAGTACAGAGCCATTCCAGTTAAGAGTGTGTTGGCACATGGATGGCAGATCACCTCGCTGGCTATAGGCAGAAATGAGCCCATGAAAGCCCAGAGAACACTGCTGGTGAAGCAGCCATCCCACCCGGCCTTAGAGAGCTCTCATCCCCTGCCTCTCGCAGAACTGGAGAGCTCACCCTTCACTTTTGAACTATGTATCTCGAGGCCCTTGGCCACAGAACTGTTAGGTGTAATCAGAGATTTTTATCGCAAATAGCGCGTTTTCCTGCTCGTTAGGTAGATGAACCGCCCAACTTCCCAGCAGCAGAGGGCAGCAATATAACCCCTGCCAAAGAGGATGGTTAAGTGCTTTATGAAGTACAAGCTTGTTACATGCTCAGTTTGTTTATATTATTGTTCAAATATGAAAAAGCTGTTCATTCTTTCCTCTCTCCCTCCCAGTGGCTCAGCACACAGACTCATGATTACAACTTTCTGACACTGCATTCTTTCCTCTTTCCTCTTTCCCTCGCAGTGGCTCAGCACACAGACTCATATGATTACAACTTTCTGATGCTGCAGATGGAGCACAAGATGTTAATGACTGGCTTCTCTCGCTGGGCTACAGAACCGACGCTGTGGCTGGCAATGCACCTCCACTGCTGCTCCTTTTGCATAACTGAGCACACGCAGCAGACTTTGTGCCTGAATCGGTATTACAGTGAAACCAGGTTTTGTTTCCTAAGTTTTCGTTGATTTCCCCCCCCCCTCCCCCAAAACTTCATGCATCCAAATGAATTCCTCTGTTGGCACTGCCCGTGATGAGCTGGGGTTGTTTCATGCACGTGTAACTGCTGAGACGCAGGCTGCCTGCCTGCCTGCTTGCTGGCCATGCGAAAGGAACAAGAGACTTCCCCACTTGTTGGCACGGATCGCCGGAGCCACCGGCACCTGCAGGGATCGCCCGGGGCTCGTCGCCCGTCGCCTTGTGTTTGGTGACTCCCAGAGCCCCGAGTGCCCCCGAACACGACCCTGTGGCAGACTCAACTTCTCCTCTTCTGCTGCATCTTACGGTGCTCACCTGGCCCCCGCCGCGCAAGGACAGCCCCAGGGCCGCGCTGCCCGCGGCGGGGGCTCCGCGGCCGGCGGCGCTCGCAGGGCGGGCCGGCCCGGGTTACATAACACCGCCCGCCGGGCCGGGCCGCGGCGGCGGGGCGGGCCCTCCGCGCAGCGCCCGGAGCGGCGGGGCCCGAGCCGGCGGCCCCGCCGAGGCTGAGCGAGCGGCCGCGGCGCGGCGGGGAGCGGCAGCGCGGCCCGGGGCTGCCCGCGGGGGAGGCGGCGGCGGTGCCGGCGGTGAGTGGGACGGGCCCTGCTGCGCTGCTCGGGGCCTGGTGCCGGTGCTGGGGGGCTGCGGGAGGGAGAAGCGACGAGGCGGCGGCGCCTGGGACTGCACCGTCCCGTGCCGTCCCGTGCCGTGCCGTCCGTCCGTCCCGCCGGGCGGGAGCGCGGGCAGGGCAGGCGGGCTCGGCGGGGCTCGCTGTCAGCCCGCCGGCTCCAGACCCGCCTCCTGTTGCTCGGCGCGCCGGGGCAAAGCCGCCGGGACAGCCCGCTCCCCGCTGGTCCCCGCCGGTCCCCGCCGGCCCCCGCCCGTGTAACGGGGGTGGCGGGCACCGCCGGGGCCGCAGGGCTTGTCCTTGCCAGGACAGCTCCATGGGCACTGCGAGAGCTCCCTGTCTGCTCCCGATACACCTAATATCGTAGCTGCAGTACTGCAGCATATCTCCCCTAAGCAACATACGGTAAACGGGCAAAGCCTTTTATTTGGCTTCTTTCAGAAAATCGCATCTGCGAACGAATGCCAGCCTGCTTCAGCACTTAGGTGCATTCTGCAACTTTTCTTCCTCAGATAGATGTCAGGCTCTTGCCAAAGGCGGTTGTTCAGCGTTACTGTCACATTTCTTCATCTGTAGGTCCCCACTGCCAGGACTCTACTGCGGTTTGCAAGGTCCTTGTTCCTCTTCTCCCTTCTCACTTTTCTCCCCTTCAAACCTATTGGATACATCGTATCTTGGCTCTCATTCCCCTTAAGGGGGTCTGACCTTGTCTCGCATTTTCTCCTAAACAGGAAAGTTTCCCAGTTTTTCTATTATAAGAGCAGCTAACATCCTGTGCAACTTCTGTATGTAACGTTCCCCACACCCCAAGGTATAGTAAGGCTTTGGTTTTTCATACACTATTTTCTGCCGTCTCTTTTATTCACACATCATTATTGTCTTGGCCTTGTGTGAGTTTAGATCTTTGTCCAGGAAAATTTTATTCGTAGAAATGGATTTACTCAAATAGGTTAACAGACTGAAATCTGCAGGAATTATGCATGTATATGATGACTAATTGTGAAAATTATGGTTGCAAGACACCGCTTAATTTTGCAGGTTTATCAGAGCAAGGATGCCTGTCTTCTCCTTTGCCTCAAATCTAAGCCTGGCCATCTTGAATAATTAATGAAAAATAAAATCACTATGCTACTCTTGCCACTTCCTTGCTGCTCGTTTTGGATGTTACTTTTCAGCCCTTGACATGGTGTATGTAATCTGAAAATCTTTGTACACAGTGCTTGTTTTCTGGGGAAAGAATTTTTAAAATACCACAAAACTTTAAAAGCTGATTGGTTGCCTTCAAGTGTTTTTCTTCTTTTCCTGGAAGTGTCTCAAATCTGCAGTTGTTGAAATGCACATCAGCTTGGCACAGTCTGTGGCTGCCAAATGTGTGAGCCAGTTGGATCTCAAGGAAATGTAACTTATTGCAACCAGTCTTGTGGCTGATTCTTTGTTCCACAAGAAACAAACATCTTTTGGTGAGTCACAGCAACATTGTTCCCTGCAAACTAGTTGTCAGGAAATGGAGTCTGACAATGCCGATGGTCTCTATGTAATATCAGCTTTCCCCTACACCCAGTGCTGTTTCCATGTTGTTTGTGAATCATCAGATCCTGAGTCCCCTCTAATTCCCAAGGAAGACAGAATTAGCTGCTGTTGAGGGTGTGGTATTGTGGTGCTTGCCTCTCTTGTATTTCTTCTGACAGTTCTAGATGTTCTCTTCAGCCATATTTCACTGCTCCTCCTTTCCCTCTCCCTTGGTCAGGACTTGTACCATACCTCCAAGTCTGTTCCTGGCACATGTCCTCCATGTGGCATTTGTGCACTAACCTCACTGGACTAATCTCATTCACTTTGGGAATAGGCCATTTTTTGTGCTACTCCACTTATTTGTGGCTTACAAATCATCCTCAAAACTGTTGTATACACTTGTGGATTCTTGGCTTCAGAATGTGGCTGTACCTGTATGCACATGACTTTGGAGAGCAATTCCACTGCCTGAGGGGATGCTCCACACCTGCATTGCAGCTTCAGAAAGATAACTGGCATCTGTTGGAAGCAAGGTTTTTTGCCATCACTTAATATATGTATACACATGAGTCTTGGTGTGTGTCCCTTATGTAATATTTTTTTGCCATTTCCCAGTTTCAGCCAAGTATGACATAAGGAGAACAGCTCCAAGGTAATTAAGTTCCTGCAAATTTTGTAGAAACAGGCCAACAGGGAAAAGCAAGTCTAAAATCAGACACTTGCTAGTTTTCCCAAGTTTTTAGATCAGTGACTGAGTGATGCATTCATATTTGACAGCCTCCATTTGGGAATAATGTGTTTGGTGTAAATGAAACTGTAAAGAGAAAGGGAGAAGGATTTTCTGAGTAAATGCCCCTGAACTGGCATCTGCCTTAAAACTTCAAAGAGTATGAGTAACACTGATATGATACATTGCATTTTGAACATGGGAACAGAAAGTCTTGGTACAGTTCAGTGTATACTTTTAATCAATTAAGGAACACAGCTCTGTAGATCTGATTTCCTGAGTTGGCCTGGTCACAGAGTGCTTTGTTTTTACATCCCTGCATCTCCAGTGCATAACTCCTGTCTTTGTTCTGCCAGGCACACATTTGTACAAGTACAGAAGGGCAATGATCCCAGCTAGTGTCTTTAGATTTATTTTATTTTGACAAAATTGGCCAACAGTTTCAAGACTGCTATCATATAAGCACAATTCGCATGAAACCAAGCAAAAGCATTGACCATTCATCCTGACTCAAAATAATGTGTTCTGGCAGGACAAATCCCAGATCATTTGTAGCAATGACATGATACTGGATTTCTGTTTTGATTTGGGGTTTTTGAGTGTTAGTCCTTGTCAGCTGCAGATGGGGTTTTGTGGCACATCTTTTACCTGTCCTCTCAAACATGTTCTACCATAGATAGGTGCAACAGTGTCTGTAGAAAGGGCCTCCTTATAACTGGATTGTGTATCTCCATGTAAGGATTGTGGGCCAAGTGTACATCCTGGTAATTCAGGCTTGTGAAATGAAAAGAACACATTGCAGCAGGAAAAGTTCTTGAGCTCCAGGAATGTTAACAGAGGGTACAACTGGCAAGAGAGTTTTTTGCTTGGCACATTTTCTTTATGAAGATAAAGATATCAGGCACCTGAGATCAACAGGAATAAATACTGGGTTCTTTAATACCTCTTTGAGTCTGGCTGAAAAAAAACCTTCTTACTGTCTTTGGAATCCAGTTAGTGGAATACTCTTGCTCTTGAAGGAAAGCATCTTTTAGTGCTTACTGATGGTCAGTAATGCCTCAGCTTCTTCAGGCTGCAATTCTGTAAAATTAAAACATGCAAAACAGGTGGTCAGGGTCTCTTTTGATCCTGCAAGTCTGCTCTGCAAACTGAATGATAGGAATTTAGTGTCTTCAGTTAATATTGGGTAAAGTAGTCTGAAATGACACAAGAAAAACTGAAAAGTGTCATTGTGTCATCAATTGCCATCAAATGCAGTGTTTAAAGTTCCAAACAGACTGATAATGATTAGTTATAGGGTCCAAATGTCACAGGCTTAAATTTTGCTTACATTTTGGTCTGATTTTATTGCCTGAGGCTGATATTGGCATATGCAGACTTTTCTTATAATATTTCCATAACTAGCTGCAGTATTGTAAGTATCAACTGAAACACAGTCTTGCTCTTTAGTTTGAAAGTTTACTCTTGTTTGTTTTCCAGTGTTTGTTGAGGGCATAGCAGTTGAAGTATTAAGCAAATTGAGCCTTTTAAACTGAAAGTGGAGATCCTTACATTAGGATTGCTCCTTATACACTGTTCTGCAGAGCTGGAGCTTCAAGTCAATCCTTGCCTTCCGCAAGGACTGATGACTCTGTAACATGCTATCTATTAGACATTGCTGTGGAGTCACTGCTTCATACACTTAAAGTATCCTGAGCTGTGGCTCATCATATGTTCCTGTATTGCTAATAAAATGCATCACAGGATGGTACTGCCCGAATTACAGAAAAACTGCTCAGAGAGTAGAGCCCTGGGATATTTAACTTCAGGTATCTGAAGTGGCCCCACCTCAATGCTGAGGAAAGAATGGTAGGTCTAACAGGGGTGGTGGTTCTCACTGGCACCCCATATCAGGTTAATAAGCAATCGTTTATGTCTCTGTCTGTGCACACAGCTTAATTGTATTTCAAGGAAAGTGCATTGGTTTCAAGGGGGTGTGGAAACATTTTTTTGCCTTAGACAGAACTGAATTTAAATGTCTCTGCTGTTACAAGCTTCTTTTCTATGTTGCATTTAAACAAAATTCATGGACTTGATATGAAGTCCTTCATATCAAGAAATTTCAAGGGAATTTCTGCTGTGACTATAACAGACTGAGGATTACAGGGCAGTCTCAGTCTTGGGATATCACTGAAAAGGTGCATAAAAAACATACTGGAAGAAATTTAGAGATAGCAGGAAGCTGTGAGAATGTGGAGATTGTAATTTGATTGGAATTCAGGTGTCAAGCTGTGGCTTGTTTATTTAGTGTTTATTTAGTGGTGTTAAAAGGTGAAATAGCTGCTGTTACAGTTGTGCTATGCAGAAAGCCTTTTGAAAAACATGACAGTAATACCTGGGAGCACCAGGTGAATGAGAGCCCCACGTAGGACAGCTTATGCTGGGGAACTGTTAATGTAGTAGATTTAGTGCCTGTCTCTAGGGAATCCTGAACACACTTTACATAAGGCTACCTGCTGCTCCCTTTGTGGTTGATTATGATTGTAATAAGAATTAAAGGGAGCTACAACAATCACCTGGTGCAACTGCCTGACCACTTTGAGGCTGAGCAAAAGTTAAAGCACATTATTAAGGGCACCGAATGCCTCAAACACTGACAGGCTTGGGGCATTGACTGCTTGTCTAGGAGGCCTGTTGCAGTGTTTGACCACCCTGTTAGGCAGGAAGTGCTTCCTAATGTCCAGTCTAAATCTCCCTTAATGCGGCTTTGCCTGGCACAAGTTTGCTCTGTGATCTTGGAGGAGCATGTACTGTCAGAGGTTTAAAATGGAACCAGTGATCTTGGTTGCTTTGTTGGGTTTGCCAAAAGCTGGATTGGAAATGTAGATGCTGCTGAGAGCACCAGTGTCTTCATCTGTGAAATGGAACACTAACATCTTATCCCACTTGATGTGTGTGGCAGCTGTGTTGTAGGTACCAGGTGGGAGGGTGTCACAGGTGTGAGAGTAAACCACCCACAGTGGATCTGGGTGCTATTTTATTTGAAAATCAACATTGGAGTTTTCACCCTAAAAGATTATCTCACACACTGACTAGCCTACTCACTCATCTGGACTGACATAACCGCAGTAATAAATTAAACAGTGAAAAAAGTGTAGGGGTTACTTTTGGCTGTGTTTTATCTCCATCTTGCATAGAAGTGTTACATGATTTAAAGCATTACATGCTTGTGATATTTTCCTGCCATTATAATGAGGCAATTGTATCATAAGAACATGTGTTGTTTCTGACTGAGGAGTATTTAGAGATGTAACAGCTGGTATTTATCCAGGCTGTGGGTGCAGCCCGAAGGAGTTCAAGAAAGCTGAAGGTGGAAAGTGTACAGGCACTGATGTACCCACTGCATTTTCAAGTCAGTTACATGCAAAGACAGGGTCATGTGAGAAAATATACTCCTGCCTTAAAGTTTCTGTGACTAAATGAAAGAAATAATTTTTGTCGGTTTTGAAGCTGTCAGTTCCTCCCCAGGCTGTGCATTTCCTTTAGCTTAGATGACTGATTTTTCTTAATGCAAGAGTCTTTGCATGAGCACTTGAGTCTTTGGTAGTGAATGGCAGATGACAGCAGCTGGCAAATGCAGGTGATGTTTCTTATGTAAGTCAGCAGAATTGGTCTATAGGTGCAGCAGGTTAAGCACAGGCTTTGTGTGAAGTACAAGACTTGAACACTGGCTAATAACACTGGCTCAGTGAACACCACAGACGCACATTAATTTAGATCTCCAGATTAAGAGAGTGCCCAAGGAAAAATTTACTTGTTACCTTGTCTTTTAAGTCCACAGGAGTCAGGGTAGAAATCTTGGCTCTGTGACAGTATTGCCCTTAGCTTTACCAGAGCCTGGGATTTTCCCTTGTCTTCTCAGATTATAAACCTTCTGACTCCATTAGTTGAGCTGCTAGTGTGAAATGCCAATCTACAGGAAATGTCTGCAGCCTAACAAAAAGGAAAATATTTCAAGCATCTTTAAGCATCTTTGAGTTGGTTTTTTTGTGGTTTTTTGGTGGGGTTTTTTTGGGTTTTTTTGTTTTGTTTTGGTATTTTTGGGTTTTTTCTGGGTTTCTTCTTGTTTTTGTTTGTTTGTTTTGGGAAGTGTTCTTTTGGTTGGTTGGTTTGGTTTTGTTTGTTTTTCTGCAAGAGAAATTCCTGTTTGGGATGGAGCTACCAGCAACCCTAATGTTTTTTTTTTTGCTTTCAGCATTACTTTATTTCTCCCTTCACGTCTTTTCCTGTAAAGTTATTGCATACTGTAATACTATAGAGACTCAAAAGCCATGTGGACACAATCCTGAGTAACATTCTTTACTAGGTGACCCAGACTGAGCAGGGAGGTTGGATTAGATGAGCTCCAGTAGTGCCTTCCAAGCTCAGCCGTTCCGTGATTCTGTGAATACCTCGTGATGCAGGAGAGCTGGTGCTGTCATTCTGGTCTGCAGAGTGAAGTAGTATTTGCTGTGTGATGAAAGAGCTGAAGGTGTTTATTAAAACCATTTTCATAAGTAATTATGTTGGCACATTTAATCCCAATACTTAAAATGTCACAGTCGTCCCCCCCCCCCTTTTTGTTTTAATCCTTTTATTGTTGAATTGTTAGTAGTTATTGTAGTTAGTCAGTGGAGAGGAATCTACCTGGATGTGCTTCAGTGCTCTGCAGGTTATTGTTTTCTATAGTGCCCTTCCCTGTGTCAGCTATCACTGGTATTTTTGAAGTGCTGTTATTGCTACAAGCAGGTTACACCTTAGTTTGAGGATTTGCAAGTAGATGTTTTTTCTCAGTTAAGCAGCTGTATCAGCAGCTAACCTACTTCTTGATTCTTTTAGTCTTGCTCAGATCAGATCTGACATTTTTCAGAGTTTGGTTTGATGTGTGGTTTCTATTAATGCTGAGTGGTAAATCAAAATCTTTTGTTGTTGTTTTTCCTTGCTGAATGGAACAGAGCATAATGATGACCTAAGACAGACCTTTAAGATGCTCAGCTTGCCAGGTGGGACACCTGAATTATTGGGCTGTGCATAATGATTAGGTTCTTCATAACGATTCATTATTTACACAGAGTGAAACTGTGTAAAACCAGAAAGAGAGATCAAGAGCTTGACACCTCCCTGTGCTATCCCTGCCAGTACCTCCGAGCCCAGTACTTAGGACAACCTGATTGCTTGATGTGAACATTCCTTTTCTGAAAAGTCCTTTCACAGCAATTCTAAACCAGATTCTTTGGTGAGAAGCACTTGCACTGGCAGTCCCTTTATACCAATGTTATTCTAATTCACAACTAGAACATAGTTAGAAATATGTTCTGCAGAGTAGTAAGAATATATAACACAGTTGCTATGGTTGAAGAAAGATTTTTATACTGCTGCTCTGTTTCCTATCTGAGGAGTTTCATAGCTCTTTGTCAGAGCTGAGACAACACTATAATTTATAACCCAGCAACCCTGCTGAGGTGACGACGTCTGTCTCCTGAGCAGTTAGAGGACAAATACATCACTGCCTGCTTGAAGATGCAGACTGTTAGTGGGCAATGAGGCCAGTCTGCCCAGAGTATCACTTACAGTAGATTAATCAGTAGGGCAGTGTAGTCATTTAACTCCGTGGGCTGCACTGGGGTTGCAGAAATGTTTCCTTCGCAGTGCCCACGGGCTGCCAGGTAATCCAAGACCATCCAACAGATGTGTTACAAGAGTTAGAGCTACAGCAGATGTTACCACAGTTACAGATGTAACTGAATCCGTGTTTGAACTTAGACATGTCAGCCCAAAGAAGAGGCCATTCAAATGCCTTCCGCTGCCACAACAGAAATGATAGATGGCAAGAAGAATGGGGAAAAGTTTCATCCCTTGCTGAAACTGAAGAAAAAACAGAATGGCAGGTCAGATGTTGTGGGAACATTTGGAATATTTTGCTGAACCTGGTTTCCTTAAAAAATATGGAAAAATGTAAAATCGAGCTCACTCTAAAGGGGATTATGTTCAAGTGGTAATTTGGTATTTATATATTTTAAATACATTGTGATACTAAGTTACAGAAAGTCTTGTGGGAATGCTGCATTTTTTACTGTTGGTTTGATCCTCTCATTGCTGTCTACAGCTTGTGGCTGTCTGTACTCAGCAGGGGAGCTCCTTTGCCTTCTAGATTAGTCATCCAAAGAGACTGATTCTTACCTCATTGTAGAAGCTGCTATACATAGCTGATGTTAGCCATGTATGTTCTACTTCCTACTAGTAGTTTCAGTGCTTTTTATTAATATTAATTTTTTTTATCAGGACTATGGCAAATTTGCAGTGACTGTGGATATACCACGAGAGAGAGAGCAAGGGAAAAGTGATAAAGGGGTTCACTTGTAGGCATTTAAAAACCCCCCATTCATACCACACAATTCTAAAACAACCATGACTTGTCTTTCAGATAAGTGGACCAGTCTCCAGTTTACATCCCCTAGGCATCATATAGTTTAGTTTCGAGATGTTCTTATCGTGATGTGTTTTGAGATATTAATATAATTCTAAGGATTATTCATGTTAGCAAAAGGCTAACAAGACATTGGAAAATAGCTGATATATCGGTTCCCTCTCTAGAGGTACTATCAGCACTCACTGATTGTACTAACTCTTAAAGATGTTCCTCCTCTTCTATCCCTTGGTTTTTTGTTTTTGGTTTTTTTTTTTTCACCAAAATTCTGTTTGGTTGGCTGAGCTGAGGTCACCACTGCACATGGGGGTCACAGCCTCTCTGAGGCTATGGTCTTCAGTTAATTCTCTGTATTAGCAACTTCACAAACTAGCTTGATAAACATTTTCTATTCCACTGTTGTTCTTCCACCTAGGTTTTCATCCATCTTTGTTCCTCTCTTCGGTTTTTTCCCGTGCTCATCCCTTGTGCTGCTTGATTCCAAAATGGATGGAGAGGCTCACAGTTTTATCCCTGTTTTTATCTGTAGCTTCTAATTTGGAGGTGGAATTCAAACCAGCTTTTTCCCCCATGTTTTGCTTTCACTGATTTCTCCACCTCTCCTCCATATTAGTTGTAATTCTAGAAATGCTGCTCAGTGTAGTATGGAGTGTGACATACAGCAGCTAAAAAGGTTGAGAGATTGTTTGCCTTATGGACCTGCTTTGGATTTACACCAACTTGAGTAAGTGGCACCTGTTTTGGTCCTGGAGTGTATTAGATCTACACCCTTAGGATGATCCAAATGGTAGTGGGCTGGATAGACCAAACCTGTGGGTTTCATTGAATGCCTAAAAGCAGGAGTGCCCAGCAGGATCTTAATTAATCAAGGGAGAATGGTGCCTTGCATTTCCCAACAGTTTTGGGGAATTAGGAAAGGAGAATTCGTCATGTGCTGTGTCGTGAGGGACAGGTAATGCGTGTAAAGTATATTCCATTCAGCCAAATTGTGCAGCAGAGGTATTTCCTGAAAATAGCAGTTAACCTCCTTTTTGTCTTGTGTGATTGTAACTGAGAGCAGAATCTAGATTAGTGTGTCAGTCTGTGAACGGAATTTCCTGCTAGAGACCTTGAGAGTAAAAAATGAAGTGGAAAATAAGGAAAATTATTATTATGTTAGAACATGAGTTAGTGATTTGTAAAATCTCAGCCCTGATTTACCTGCCTGCACTTTTACTTCTTGCTGGTCTTCATCCTGTGTATTCAGTTCCCATTCAGCAAACATCTGTCAGGCATAATAATTTCAAGCATTAATCCTTACAGGAATTAACTAGCTTGTTAGTTGATGACCTGAACTAGATAGTTTCTGGGGATTATTGCTATTTAAATCTCACCTATGTTTTAAACAGTGGCAGCGTGCCCTGCTCTGGGTTTGTTTTCTTTCTCTTTTTTGATTTTTTTTCCTGCACTGATGTATCTTTGGATTGCCATCTCCTCTTTCACTACCGCAGCACAGGAGGAGGCAGAGAGGAAGTCCTGTGCTTCCTCCTGCCTTAGTGAGGAGGAAGTCACTGGTTTCTCTTCGTGCCAGACTTGCTCGTGCTGCCAAATGTGCTGAATTGCTGTCGTAATGCCCAGTGGAGGCCAGGCTGGATTGTGGTTGCCATGCTGGGAACCCATCAGGGAACTTTAATGGAATCACCACAGACTATTACCTACCCTTTTCACCAGATTTCCCAGGATTTTGGTAAGGTTTTTACAAGGTTACTTTTATTTAATAATGTACTGGGATGGTTGTGACAGGCAGCGTGCCTGTATCTTTTGGCTCCTAATAACTATTTCACTCATTTTCTGCTTTGTGTTAAATTTGCCAGAGACATGGAAGTGTTAAAGATATCAAGTGTCTTGAAGTTTCAAGGATTTGAATTCTAGTGAAAGGGGAAATGGAAGTCAGTGGCCTGCTGCAGGAGAGCCATGACTGAGGGTTCTGGCAGCAGGCAGCTGGTGAAGGCCGCCAAGATCAGCGCGTTCGCGCGCTTTTCTCCAGAGCAAGCCCACGCCTCCCCTCCTGCCTGGAGCCAAGGGCGAGGGCTCAGTGCACTGAAATTAGGCCTGATAAATTGTTCTGAGAGCAGCAGGCCGTGATGGGGAACTCCTTGATGTAAGGCAGGAGAAAGGAAGCCAAAATATCCCTACAGTGGTGTGCAGCAGAAGCGTTGGAGATAAGGGACAGTCGGTGGAGTTGACAGAGAGAGTCTGTTGGGAGCTGGGAGCGTGGCTGCGCTCGAGACACGATATCAGCTTTTACAGCCCCAAAATGTTTGCTAGACTGGGACTGCTGAGATCCCTTCCATGAAGTTTGGTTTAAGGTCACATATATAACTGTTGAAACGTGACCCAGGGGTATGCAATAGGCAAAAAAGGGAGCTAAAGAAATTAAGATTTATTTTTTGACTAGGGAGCATAGTTTGCACAAACACTGTTGCTTGTGTTGTGGTCATTGAACCCAAACAAGGTCATTGGAGGCTCTGCTCTGTGATGCTTCAGCAATTGTCCTCGTCAGAGCTTGACATGTTTTCCTTCAGGAAGATGATAACTGGCTTCTCCTGTTTTATGAATCAACCTTATGCAAGGTACTGCTGAGCCCTGATCTGTAAATTGAAAGGGAAATAGTGGAGAAAAAATTCATTGAAATTAAATGCCTTTAAAATACAGCAGGTGTTTGTTATCTTTAGAAGATAGCTTTGGAGACTTGTGGAAAGATATTTTTATTTCTTTTAGACCAAAGTTGAGTTTTTGCCATGATGTCTATTACTCCTTGTAGAAGAATTTTATATTACTGGGGTTAAACAAATCTATAGCTTTAAACCTTTTCCTTCTTACAATTATTTGAGAGGAGGTAGTGCTATGTCTGCAGTGTGTATGTACAAACCCTTGGCTGATACGGACCCCTGTTGCTCTAAATGTATGTCTGTTAGCTCTCTGGCAGCCCCAGGGATATGTCCCATAATATTTAGGGTGGAATTTTCGACCTTGCTGAGAAGCAGCACGCCCTGAGGGCCCCTTGGGGTCCGAACGGAGCAGAGCCGCCTGATCTCTTCAGGCGTTTGCAGGGGAAAAAGCTTTGGTCTCTCGTAGTACTCGATTTGTAAAAGGCAGTCGCTAGTGAATGACAGGAGTGAGAAGAAGCAGCTTTGGCTTTACGTGTGCTGCTCAGCTCGGTCATTATCTGTGATCACAGCTTTAACTCTCCGGGCCTCCTCGCTGGGGAACACTGCTGCCAAACGCGGCTCGCTGCTGGGTCCTGCTGCCGTTTTCCTCTTTGCTTGAGGTCTGATGAATCTCGGTAGGAGGAGGTTCAGATCCCCATGGGTTTTTAGACTACAGGACTTCAGTCCCCCATCAGGCATAAAAGACTGCTGACAGGGCGTTATTCTGTTCTTCCCGGCCGTTATTAAGCCCGGAGCCGCGGCCGTGCTGGGCTGGTCCCGGCGCAGCTGCATCCAGATGTGCTCTCTAACCCACAGCGCCTGGCGAGCTCACCGTGGGAGGTGACAAAGACGTGGAAACTGCAGTCGCCCCGGCAAAAATGAGTCACGAGAAAGCAGCCCGTTTAATTCAGTTCCAAAATTGTTCTCAACCGCTCAAAATTAATTCATAACCAACATTTTGCAGTGGTCTGCTTTGTTTCTGAGCTTGGCGATGAGGTTGCTGATGGTTCCAATAGAGTATTTTGTTTGGGACACAGGCAGGCCTTGTTTGCCTCTGGGTTTCTCTGAACACAGACCAGTGCTCTTTTGCAATATAAAGCCTGACATTATCAGATTAATGCAAATATTACCTTTAATTATGTTCAGAGTGCTGACTGTTTAGGTATAGCTATTTACTGTTTCACTATAGCCTTCTGTATGTTCTTGACAGCATTACAAATGTTCATCTCTTTTAGGGGTAATTTTTCTTTATATAAACAGATCTTTCTGCTCTATGCAAATTAAAATCTGCTAATTTTTCCATAACCATATCCTTTGATCCCAAGAAAAACTCTTAATCAACAGCTTTAGTATCTAAAATTAGTATTGTCCTACTTGCTAATTTTTTTTCAATTCCATAAGTCTCACTTTCACTGTATAAATATATCATTAGCATAACTGATCTGTTAATGTTTTGAAAGATGTATCTGACAAATCCTATTTTGGAGAGTTAGTCCTTCAGCTGTTCTAAATGGGACAAAAGACCTGTGCCTTTAGAGCATGCTTGCAAACTATTTGCAAGTGACTTTGTTTCTAAGAAATATTTCTAGTATATACTTGACTCTAAAGATTTATGAGTTTAAAAGCCATATGCTTAGTGCTCCAAGTTACACACTCAGAAGTGAAACAGTCAAATGATAGTCAAAAAATATGTTAACACTTATCTTGTAAGGGGAAAAAATTGCATGTTTAAACCCCCCCCCCCCCAGATCCGAATGTGGAAACAGTGATGCGGAATAGGAAAGAATACAGGCCTGCAGACAGACTGATATCCTGTAGCCCTGAGCATTCATATTACAACTGTAGACCACTGCAGAGCACAGGATTCCTGAAGAAGGTGAATTATCCCACCTCTGGTATGGTTCCTTGCCTGGAAGTGCCCCTCTCTCTCACTGACTCCTGCTCCAGGATGTCCCACCACAGCCTGTGGGACAGTGCAGTGAATGCCCTTTCCTGGTGTGAGATCCAGCCTGTGCTGAGGCCACAAGCTCCAGATGGGCTTGAAGGTCTCTTTCTGAGTATCTCGGGTTCCAAGGGGTGGGTGGGGGGCATGGGGGGTGGAAGCACTGCAGTTTGCACGGGGCAGTGGCAATGCAGCTGAAGGCTGTGACAGCCCTTTCTTTCCTCCATCACTCTGTGTCCCTAAGTACACACTGATGCCTTGCTTTCATTGCCAAACCCCTCTGACTTGTCCTCTGTAATCTCTTCAGGACAGAGGTATTATCCTTTTAACTGTAGGGCACTTCTGCTCACCCAGGGTGCTGTGACAGCTCACTTGTCCTATGTGGCTTAACACTCCAGAGTCCTGGCTGTGACACTGGCCCTTGGGAGCTCCCATGTGACAAACTGCACACAAACAAAGAGAGCTGTTCCCAGCTAGCCAATTTCTCCTTAGAGTTGTGATGCCAAACCAAAGCTGAGCAGCACAGCTGGGGTATGAAGGATTGCCAGGAAGAGTTACTTGGGAATAGTCTGCAGAGCAAAACTAATTTGAAAAGTATATTTGGCAAATAGGGATAACCACACCTTTGAGAAAATGAGGTTGTCTGTACACAGTAATATTATGTACAGCAGAAGAGGAATGATTTATCAGATACATTATTCACTCTGAACTGTTCACTGATCTCTACCCAAGGGGCAGATACCACAGGGGTTTATGATCAGTGTAATCAGTGCTGTGACTGGCACCCAGTACTGAGGGATCATACAGTCTTGTGGAGGACAAGTGGGAGATAATTGAATACATAAATTCCAGTTTCCAGAGACTGTGAAACTAATGCTGTTGGCTTGCAAGGTTTTTTTGTTGCCTGACTGATGGTAAAACTTAGGGAACTGACAAAAGCTGAAACCAAATCTACTCAAGAACTTGTTCCCAGCTGCTCAAGATGTGATTGCTGGTAAACCCACATATATCTTTTGGTAATTTCCCCATCAGATTCCCCGGACCTGAAGAATCTTTCCAGAAGTTGTACAGCGAAGGTTTTAAATCTGTGATTTCCCAGACTAAAGTGTCTGTGGATGGTAACTAGGAAAATGAAGGCTCTTGTCATTAAGTTTAAAGTCACAAAAAAGATATCTGCTTCTCAGCAGAGACACTTGAAGTGGTACAGATTAGAAGAGGCTTAAAATCACCCTCTGCAACACTTATTAACAGAATTTTTGACTTTGTTCTTGTCCTTTCAAGTATTTCCTTATTGCTTAGAGGCAAGAAACAAAGTGCCTTTGAACCCAAGTTGTTATCTGTTAAAGGGATAGGATAGTCTTACTTTCCAGGAGGGCTGACTGAATAAATGCTCTAAAGATTGTTTATACCTCAATAATGTGGGAATAGAAAAGCAAAATCTAAACCAGACAGCTATCTAATG
Source organism: Lonchura striata (assembly GCF_050655825.1). Taxonomy (NCBI): domain Eukaryota; kingdom Metazoa; phylum Chordata; class Aves; order Passeriformes; family Estrildidae; genus Lonchura; species Lonchura striata. Next base: position 59,567,833 of record NC_140707.1, on the reverse strand, counting down.
CAGATACTCTGTCTCCTTGATGGTAAAAAAAAAAAAAAAAAAGCTGTAGACCAGAACTAAACCCTGCATTTTACTTATCTAATGGAATCATGATAGACCAACAAGTCTCCTAGAGTGACCTGGAAATGCAGAAATTTATGTGTGGAATGTATGGAATGGGAAGAGATTTGTAATTAAGAGTCCTCACTTACTATTTTTACTTCCAAATGACTTGAAGATTGAAATAAAAAATAAAAATGCTGTGATCAGATCTATAAATTATTCCTTTGAAGGGAAGATGGCCCCAGGACCCAGTTCTGCCTTACTTGTATGCTACGATTTCATACGGGCAGAAAACTGTTTTTAAATTTCAATCCCCTTTTTTAAGGAAATAGCTTTTTAGACCTGGGAATTATATATTTTCCCCAGCAGTCTTAGGAAACAAAAAGATATCCCACTTGTACTGGCTCTCACCAAAGTCTGAAATTAGTTTTTAAACAAATGACTGAAAAAAAATAGGCTTTTTTTTTGAGAGTTAGCCTGCACAGAACATATCTCTGCTTTTCAGTTTTTGATAACAAAGAGAATATTGTCAGGTGTGACCATGTTGTGGCAGAATGCCTTGCATTAGCCATAGGTTTCCTGTGGATTATTTTGTAAGGGAGGGAAAGAGGCTATGATATGGATGAGTGCTGTATGTACTCAGCACGTTGCATTCCTTGGTTGAAGGGGATGCTTGTAATGAGGATATAGATGTGTTTATTCCAAAAAACCCTATTCATAGTCTAGCTCATTAATTAGGACAAACAATTGCTGACTGTCATAAACATTCACTGCCAGCAACACAGGAGAGGGCTGTGTTGGAAGATGGCCAAAGTGATAGGATTATGTTTTGAGCTTCTAAAAGATTATGCTGGAAATAACTACACCTTTTATTTAAAACCTTGAGAGCTTCTGCACCTACTTGGGCAGGTTAACTGGGCTCTGCATGGGCAAGCTGCTGTCCTGGAGGTTTCAGGAAGGCTGGGAAGGCTGGCTGGATTAAAAATTCACAGTAGCTCCTCCTGGAGTAGACCAAGAATATTCAGCTTTGGAAAGCCAATGGTCAGTGCTCTGTGGTCTGTGCCAGCTGCTGACCTCTGCTCCAATCTCGAGCAGACAGAGCTCCCAGCTCTGTGCCTCCTCAGAGCTATTTTATAGTATTTAGGGAAGCTGAAAAGTTACTGAATGATCCCAGATACAATTCCCAGAATCAAAATTGCTTCCACATTCATATATTTGTCTAAAATTTGATACAGTTCACTGGGCTTTTTTTAAATCTTTTTTTTTTCCACATTCAATCCCAGAACCAAATGAAAAGGGTTATGAAAAGTTTGAAGTATTTCAATAATTGGAAAATAGTCTCCCTAATGGTGAGTGGTTTGAATTTTCCTGGAGCGTTTTTGTACTTCTATTTTTGTAAGAACTAGGTTCTGGAAACTAGTCAAATAGTACATGAATATAGGAATCCAATACATATTGAAACCATTTTAAAGCCTGTGTTCTATAAATGTAGGGCTTAAAAGAATGTGTAAAATGGGAGTGGTTGTAAGAAAGTTATAAGAGATTTAAATTTTTTAAAAAAAGAACCCAAAAAACTGAACCCACAGTATGACTGGCAGAGAGAAAATAGTGCATTAGTAAACATTGCAAAATAATAAATAGGATGATCCTAAGAAAAAGACATTGCATTTACAAAATAATTTTAAAAGCTCTTAGTAGTGTATTACAGATATTAAATAAGTAAATCTTGCAATGTCCCAGAAGAGTTATGAGAAGCATTTGCATGGCTCCTGCAGGGGCTGTACTTAAGGAAGAACCACTTGGAGAAATTTGGCCCAGCAAGTGCCACGTGGGTCACATGAGGGGTGACCTCTGCCTGTGTCTGTGTCAAGGTCTGCAGTGGAAATGCACAGATGTCCATGGCTCCCAGAGCTATGAGGCAGAGCAGTCAGCTAATTCATTTATCTCTCCTTCAGCAAGAAGGTTCCAAGACCACAGCTGAAACAAAGCTGCTTCTGCATCTCTTCAGCCCAGCCCAGCACAATTGGAGCAGATTTGAAAAGCAAAACCCAGCTTGCTGTTGCTTTGGATCTCATTAGTTCATGCTGTGGTGTTCAGCCTGTGGGCAAGCTGGGGGTACAGCCTGTGTGCCCCCCAGCATCCTTCCAGCTGCCCCTTCCTTCTCTAGGATTTTGGGAAGAGGTGGTAGGCTGCAGTACTGTGACTTCCCTCCTTGCTGAGTGGTTTTGTGCTTGGATGAGAGAGCAGGTGAGGAGTGATGCTGACTTGAGACGGGGGTGGGCTGTGGCAGGTGTTCACCTTTCTCTCTTCCAAAGGTGCAGGTATCCCGTGCATGTAACTGAGCCTCAGACAAACCACTGCAAGCCCTGCTTGTGCTGTGGGTGCACAGTGGGTCTGGCAGAGCTGGGCAAGGGCTGAGGCATCGTCCCTCTGTGTGCCTGAAACATGTGTGCCTACCCAGACACTGCCAAGCAGTGTTCTGATTCAGGGAAAGCAGGAAGAGTAGTGCTATAGAAGTTCAGCTACAGGTTTCTGCAGGTAATCTGTCTTACATTTTCCTCTTCCTAAAATGTGCTTTTTGTAACCTGTGGATCTACTGCAGGAGCTGTCCTGGGTTAGTTCTGTTTAACACCCTGAAATACGCTTCTTAATTACCTCTGCCAACAAACTGTTACTGCATCTGGACAAATAAAACTTGGTTTTGCTCAGCATCTCATTATCTATGCCAGAATTTCTTACACATAGTTATTGCCCTCATTTAGTCACATGTATAGAGATGCCACATGATTTCTACAGTGTAATTGTGCTTTCCACAGTATGAATTAATACACTGATTTGAATGGCATTAAACGGAAAGCAGTTTTGAACAGCTGGATGCATTTGAAAATAACTGTGAGAAAAACAGCTGTGTACACATTGCTCAGAGGATCTCACCAGTGATTAAGGGAAGGCTTTCCATGGCACAGTGGATCTCAGAGACTGAACCTGGAACAGGGGCTGCTGCACCACTGTGCAGGTGTCCCTAATGGTCTGCTGCTGTTACAGGTTGGTGTGTGAATGATGGCTTTGCACAGCTCTACAGCTTAGCTCTGCTCCAGGAGCCACTATGTCTCTTTCATGCTTTTTGTGCTCATCAGGGTCCAGAATTTCTTAATTTCATGTCCAGAAGTATTGCTCAATCTTTTAGTTCCAATGATGCAACAGAAATGTGGTGAATGCTGTTGGATGGTTAACTTTTATCTACTAATCATTAGTCCCAGCTTTAGAAGAATTTACAAAGGAGTTACAGATCTTGCTATATCTTAAATAGACAGCAGTTGTTCTTCTTCCCAAGCAGACAGTAAGTCAGAGATCATACTTTTGCCTTGCAGGTATAAACCATGCTGTTAGTGCTTGGGAAGGGTTCCAGAACAAGTCAGGTGCTGTAGCCGATGGCTTCAGCCAGCATCTGGCTGCCCTGCACAGAGGGAGGCCAGGAGGTCTCAAAATCCATGTCAGACATTGCAGGTTGTAACTACTATGGAATCCACCTGGGCATTGAGTCCATGCTAAATTTAATCATATTTGTGGTAGATACAGGAATTCCTGTCCTAGATACAGGAATTGCTTGGTTAAAATCCATCAGTGATGTTTTATGCCTGTAGTTGGAGTAGCAAAGTGTTTCTCTTCATTTGAAAGCTAGTGCTCTTGATATTAAAATAACTTTTTTTTTGTGGTTTCCTGTGCTGACTGCTTACGTGGGTTGACTCTGTGTGGGTTGGGGGAGGCTGTGTTTCTGTGAGGTTTTGACAGAAATTCCTTGTGCTCAGAAAGCAGCAGCATGAGGGCACAGTGTGAGTGGGATTTTCTTCCTGTTGGATGACAGTAGGTTTTCCACTGCTTCTTAACCATATAAGATTGGCCTCAACCTCTTGTAAAAAAATAGGATTAGGATAACATTATGTTCTGTATTGGCTACTCCATGACTGGAGTACTGAAGCCAATTTTAAATATGATATGCATGTTGCCAGGAATAGAAACCTCTCCTAGGAAATGAGTGCCACTTCTTGTCAGGGTCTATCCAGCAAATGCACTGTGAGTTTTTGTTTCAAAATAGCATAATATGGAACCACCAATATACTTGAGCATTCAGAAACTGTTTGCCTAGAAATGTATTTATGTATGTATGTAACGAGGGAAGTTTTAGGGGACAGTCCCTCTACAACTGCCAGATATAGTGAGAAATGTTAACATGAAAATGAGTTGGTTTTAGAGCTGCAGTGAGATATGTGCTTTTTTCGAAGAACTTGATTATTGTAGTTCAGAAATGTCAGTTCTGAACCAGACGTTTTTGCAGAAGGACACAGCTATCTAGCAATCCACTGAAAATAACATTACTCCATTAGCTGGTTTCCTCTTTAGTACTGTTGTGATGTAAGTCAATGATTTGAGCTTTAATTATATATCTCATCATGTTTTTTATATTTGAGAGAGGGAGTAGCTGCCCTATGCCACACCACCCTCACTAAATCCAGTACATCCTGTTTTACTTTTAAAACTTTTAAAGGTGAGGTCAGTTTTTTTAAAGCTACTCTCAGGTTCTGAGAGCTACAGCCTTAAATTCTGTCCTGTCTGACAGGTCTCACTTAGGGACGCATTCCCTCTTTCACACAAGTGCAGCTCTCCTGGTCTGCACACAGAGGTCTGACCCCATCCTCTGCTCCAGCTGTCCCCTTGGGTGGTGCAGTAGCTGCTCTGCAGTTCTTCTGTTCTGGGACCTGTTGAGTAGAAAGCCTGCTGACAGCCAGGATGCAACAGTTCAGACTGTTGTGAATGCTGACATTTTCTTTTCTCTGGTCTAATGTGGAAGAAAACTCACTGGTAGCTGCAGGAAAGCACCTCTAATATTGCATGAATCTTTTTACCTCGTGGAAAGGAACACTGGCAGGATGGTGGGGAGCTTTCTGCTTGTGAGCAGAAGAATGGCTCTCCCATGTAAAGACTGAGCTGCTGAGAGCTATGGTGGTTGCAAACCAACATTGGTCCATCTTGACCAGGAGGCCTCTCACAATGAGCACTTTCTCCCACATGAATCATTTCATGGAAACTGAGGGGCTCTGTAGAACTGAATTCTGCACAACAAACTTGGGTTCAGTAATTAAGTTCCAGACTTTGTGCTGAATAACAAAGAGGAAGAATATTTTATTTTCCACAAAACACTGTCTGCTTGGCTGGCAGTAGTTGTAGGATTTGATACAAACCCATTGAATGGCAGTGGATCTCATTCTGTTCACTTCAGTGGAGCTGACCTACAGGGTGCTCTGTTATGGCTCATCCTTATTAGTCATTTAGTCCAGCAGTGCTAGGGGTGAGCCTAGGATGGCTCTGCTCTATTGTACAGGCACAAAGGAGGCTGTGTGGGCAGTGGAGAGCTTGTGCTCTAAACAGAGGCATTAACAGAGCAACCAAGCATCATACATTCCTGCTGATTGGGAATGGGCAACAGGAGAGAGGGAGGGCAAAATTAAAAGCTTGGAGCCTGGTAAAAGAGATGGCAAAAGAAGACATCCAACAGTATTGATAATCCCCTGTGAAGTCTTGTTTGTAGTTTGTCTTGGAAGTTGCTGGCCAGTTCCCATTGTCTGTGTATCCCAGACTCACTGCATGTGCATTCAGGTAACCTCTGCATGGTCTCAGCACAAGAAGTTAACTGAGTGTCTGATCATCTGATCCTGTTCTCAGCAGCTTTAACACCTCTACAACAGCAGTTTATACACCTCTAAGTTAAGCATGTGCCAAAGTATTTCGTTAGTCTGGTGTCAGATGCTCAGTACATGAGCCTGGAAGGGCATTGGGAGAGTGTTACAATGACATGACTCTGGGAAGAAACAGAAGGTGTTTGTGTTTGGTGTAGCTAATATGGAATACACACAAACACCAAATTAATCTCATTTAAAAACTTTGAATTAAGTCTGTTTGTCAGTTCACTGTAAAGGAACCTCCCAGTTCTCCACCTTCTTTTTGTTTTCTGGTATATTTTCATTTGGGAAAGTTGCAGTGTGAATATGTTCTCTGCACTCAACTGACCAGCCTTCTGGTTTTTGGTATAATTGTTCAAAAGGAAAGCCATAACGTCATAACGTCGTTTTCTCTCTTTCTCCTTTGGATTGCCTTTCATTCCTGCTCAGGTCTTACCCAAAACCTGCTTACCTCCCTGTTTCCTATCCTTGCAGCTTCTTCAAATGCGATGACTCAGCAGCTACAGGATGAATTTGACAGCAGCGTGGAGAATGCAGAAGCTTGGATGAAGGCCATCCAAGAGAGACTGAGGATCAATGACAACACCAAAGGACCTCGATCTGCCCTAGAAGCCAGGCTGAGAGAGACTGAGGTAAGGGAAGAGCGATGGAATTCGGAGGTGGCTCTCAGTGCTGCCGTTGTTACAGCAGTTATTGCTGTGAGCTCAGGAGCTTGCCATCAGGAAATTGTCAGCTGCCCCTGCTTGTTGGAGCATTGGGCCTGTGTGGATGGGTTCACATCAGTATTCTTTTAAATTTTCTATTTGCAAATTGTTTACAGATCAGAAAAAGAGGATGGCAATTTGATATCACAGGCTTCCAAGATTTTCAGATTGATTTGGAATACTAGCAGCAGGTTTGGCAGGTTAAAATGTTTACACTCTCCTCAAGCCTGGAACAATTTGGTTGCTGCTTGCAATTACCATAGTAATTTGCAGACAACCAGCATATAGTATAAAAGAATCAGATCATGTTTGTGTTCCATCCCCTCCAGGACTCTGGCACTGATGGGAAAAGATTGCAGTGTCCTGGTAATAGGCCATCTTAGAGTAATTCCTTTCTCCTTTTCCGTAACCCTGATGATATCAGGATTTACAGATCCCCTATATGATCTGTTCAATGAAAAGGTAAAAGTTCTCATTTTTTCCTGGTTTTACTTAATTTGTTTTATAATTCTTCTCAGCAAGATCCTGTTGCAGATTGTGCCTGCTCTCTTACAGTGATTTCACATTCATTAACTTCAGTTTCATTAGATGTTATCTAGGTCTTGTAATCTCAGAGAATGAAACACTCCTGTTTATCCCATTTATACCATTGGAGGGAGTGGTGATCTTTCTATGACTAACATTGAAACTATTTTTATACTTTTATTACCTTAAATTCCAAGTAATCTGTAATTTAAATGGCAAGATCTTTTCCATTGTTATTTACCCCAAAGTCTCTCCTTTTGTGTGTCTACTTATATTTGGACTGCCTCCTCTGAAGTTTAACAGAAAACATTGCAGGCTTACATGGATGATGGGGTAGTTTACAGTGATGTCTTCAGCCTTTTTCTTTAACTGTGGTTTATTGGAGGATGGATCTTGCCTGTGGCATAATCTAGAGTCTGTTCACGGAGTGAAGCTAAATTTGCATGTCAGTCATAGAAACCTGAAGCATTTTATCTTGGTCTATAGTTTAATTTTTCTGACCTTAAATTATTTTCACCCTTTTGTCTGGGAAACTATGCTGTGTGCAATCTCAAGAAATGTGCAAGAAACACAGGAACTCTAGTAGAAGAGTGGTAGTTTGGCAAAGGGGGAACATTCATGGCAGAAATAATAAGTTATAAGGTCTAGAGATTTGTGGTGATGTGATATGGCCTGAACTTCTGAAGCCTGTTTACTTCTGTGGGCTTTAGAGGATGTCTGTAACATGCAAAAAGTCATGTTAAGAAATTCTTTCAACTCAGACTTTGGAGATTCATCATCTTTCTTCCTGTGTGTACCTTAACCACCTCCTGCTCCTTCATCCTGCCTCCTTTCTGGGCTTGGCTTCTGTCTCCAGCTTGAATGTTCTCATCATGTGCTCACTGCTTCCCTATTGTCTGTTTTCAAATCCAGTGTTTAGTCTTCCGTTCTTTTTTTGCACCTGGCTTGCTTGGTTTTTTTCATGCTTCCTTCCTGTGGTTTATTTTCTGTTAATTTGGTAGTGAAAATGTCAGCCAATGAGACAAATCATGTTAAAAACAGATTTGAAAAAGAAAAATGACTGTACAGCCACTGCTTTCTCTCCAGCTGTTGTTTGCTTTTAATTGCTGGAAAAATATCAGGTTTAGAATACAGCTTAACTCTTACACTGTACCTGTTGGATGATAGCTGTGGCTTGTATTTTCTTGCTTTGCCCTGCCCTTTGCCCTGCTTCCCTGGATTCTATTAATCACACCTTTCTTAGTAAATAATTTCTCCAAACAAGTGTTTATACATGACGTGCAGGTGTGCTGCCTACATGTGAAAAGAACAGGCTTTGCTTTTGCCAGAATGTGGGGCTGGAGGTGCAAACACCTTTTAGTTGTCTCACCTTTGCAATAACTGACATGATCAAATCCCATAGGCCTAATTTTACCAAAAGTAATCGCTGATTTTGAAAATCTTAGTGTTTTCAATGTAGAAGCCCTTTTTTTTAAACTGGAAAGTCTGCAGTTTGCCAGGAGTTTATGGAAGAACAGCAAGAAAAGATAATTTGATATGGCTAAAGTAATGTTGAAAGCTGACATCTGAATTGGGGGATAATTAATCTGTTAAATTGTACAGAACTTGTGTTGATTTTTCCATCTCTGGATACTTAAAATTACATTACTCCACTTTCAGTTCCTGGAATTCCTATTTGTGTAAGATACACATTTTCACCAATTCATAACTTAGCAATTTAGGGTCGAAGTAAAATTTAGTAGCAGGCAGAAAATTCCACTAGTTAATTTCTCTTGGCTTCTTTTCTAAGCCAACTTTTATTTGCACTAGGAAGCCTTTTTAATATGCTTCATGATTTCTTGTAGTAGAGCTTAAAATTGAGAGGTTGCAGTGTAGCCTGTGCAGGTTGCCTCTTTGTGCTTTGGCAGGTGGGGAAGAGCAGCTGGCCTGTGGCATCACAGTGTTGTAACCTTATAACAGCAATGGAAACACAACCACGGGCATTTAATGGAGGATGGTCTGGTTTTTGTAGCTAGCTTAAATGTTCTTCAACTGCTGTGTGGTTTTCAATTAAATTCAGTCCTTTAGGATGTTTAAGAATGACTATGTCTGAAAAAACATTCCTATCTTCCTTTCAGGAGAAACTGCAGCAGGGAGTTGGGTGGGAAGGGTTAATTATCTGTTTTGTAGAGAAACATTTCCTTCCCATGGTAGTGTCGTGGTAACAACGAGTCAATGGTTGTGAGGGTCTTTTCCAACCTAAATGATTCATGATTCCTGGGTAAAACAAAGTTTACATTTCATCAATTATGCTTGTTTTCTTTCCATGCTTTCAGTATCATTTGTTTTTCTCATAGAAAATACGAGCACTGGAACCAGAAGGCAGCTTGAAAATGGACTTGATTCTTGTGAAGGCAGATGCTGCTCTTCGCAGCATCAGTGAGGATAAGAAGCATGAGGTACTCTCTAAACTGAAAGACATTAAAGCCTTGTGGGAAGAGACAGCCATATACATTACTCATTGCCACAGGTAAGACAAACACACTCTTGGGTGTGTTGAGGCAGCTATTTCCTCCTGCTTTCATAAAGTGCTTCATGCTTCTCTCTGCTCCCTGGATTGTAGATAGCAAATCCCTGCTAATCCCAGTCCCATGAGCATTTTGGGGACTGTATGGGGAGAGAGGATCAGTGAGATCTCAGGGCTCTGCCTTCATAACCTGGCCCACCCACCCCATGGCCTGGAATGATGAATTTGGTCAGGCATGGGGACCTTATACAGAATATTTCCTCCTCAAAGCAGAGAGGACCTGGGAAGTGAACCCAAGCCCTGTGAAGTCAGAACAAGTTAAAATTGCTGAGAACCTTGTGCACTGCTTTGAAGGCCTTTTGAAATCGTTGGTCTCCACTGCTCCCATCATCATTTCATGTAACTCCTCTCTCTTGCTCTCCCCAACAGCCGCATTGAGTGGGTCTGGCTGCACTGGAGCGAGTACCTGAAAGCCCAGAATGAGTTTTACACATGGATTCACAACATGAGGGTGACCTTGGAGCCTGACATTGAGTTGCAGCTTGGCTTAAAGGAGAAGCAGTGGCAGCTGAGCCATGCTCAGGTTTTGCAGAATGATGTCCTAAATCAGTCAGTCCTGCTGGAGAGGCTGCTGGAGGAAGCTGCTTCGTTGTTCAGCAGGATAGGTGACCCCAGCGTTGATGAGGATGCTCAGAAGAAAATGAGGGTGGAATATGAAGGAATCAGACAAGAAGCTCAGGTACACTTAGAAATTCAAATTCCTCCCATCTGTGGTGTTGTTTGCTACTTGCTCCTCCTGTTGTTTGCCTCTTTAGTGATGGGGCTTACCTGGTAGGGCTGCAAAGCCAATCAGAGCTGAGGACTCCTGTTCTTTCAGTCAACGGACTGTTTGAAACAATTGTCAAGTCCCAAGATGAGCTGTTGTCCTGGGGTGATGTTAATTGGGATACTCTTACGTGGTGCTTTACAGTGTGTTGCTGTAAAGTAACTGCAGGCTGCTTGCTGTGACCTAGTGAATACTGCTTTAGGTCATCTCTGTATAAAGTTTGAATTGTTCCTCATCTTTCAGCACATTAGTGGTTCATGTATAACCAGATGCAGAGTACCCATTCCAGGGGCCAGGGAATATTACATGGACACAGCTTTCCTGGAGGAAGTAGGATTAGTTGAGACCCAGAGCTGCCCTCCCTGCCTGCAGAACTGGGAAAGAGGTGGGAGTCAGCTCTGGCCCACTTTGCTCAGTGGCCACTTCCACTATCTGAAAGAGTTTCATGCACAGTAACTCTTGCCCAATACCAATCTCCCAGCTTGAACAGTTGTGAGATAGGCTGGTGTAAGACATCCTGCTTCATCTTTTAGTACTCGTGATTTCCTTTTCACACTATTTTTGAGTAAAGATTTCAGAAAATGCTTGTACTTTTAACTTCTAAAACTCAAAGGCGGGATTAGACCATGTGGTAAGGCTGAAGGGCAGACATCTGTGGATGGGCAGAAGAATTCAATTTCTTACTAATCAAATCAATAGAAATACTCAAAGGGATATTTTATATATATATATATAGATACATCTATACCAAGCATATAGAAATTAAAACCTACTTTTTGGTCATACTGAGTTCCAGAATTTCATAGGCTGGAATTACCTGGTGCAAATAGACATAATTTTCATTTCACTGGTTCTGCTGTCTGCCTCTGTTATAATGCTGCCTTCTATTAATTCCCACACCTACACACCAGTCCAGAACTGGACCCTGACAGTGATGGATGCTTTCCCTCCCTGGATGCTGTTGTACAAAGTTAGCTTCAGATCACACTGTAAGAACAACAACATTCAGATGCTTGTTCCATTGCCCTGCTTGCCCCATAGATACATTTTCTCTTTTGGAGTAAAATATCCCAATCCCCAAAAGTGACCAAAAAACCCCTAATCTGGCATCTTTTGTGAGCATGTAGTTATACTTTTCTAGCCATAAATATACAACTACTGCTAATGTCTCTCCAAAATCTAGAGTATGTTTGGAAATTCTGTAGCTACAGCTGCCACAGAGAAGCCACCAGCAGACTTGGGCCTCAACACTGATTATTTATTTTTAAAGGTAGATCCCTTGATTACAAGGTATCTGGATATACAAATAAGAAGGTTCTTGGGAATTCAGGTGTTGTCTGTCTAGATTGCCATTTGAAATTATCATTCACTCCCTCCTCACCAAAATTGTCTTTGGTTTTGAAGCTGGAGACAGTCATTAGTTATTTTAATAAAGCTGTTCTTTTAGACAAGTAATTTGAATACTCAAAGCCGGAATGTGACCTCTCTGAGACTGGTTTTACATAGTGTGATTTCTCTAACGAACTTGGATATGTGCTGGTGTAAATGAGATCAGGAAGTGGCTCATACTACTTAGACAAAATATGTCTTTATGTTTCCAGCCAACTGAGACATGAGAAAAAGCTTTTCTTTGGCATTGGTTATAAATACTACACTTCTTAGAAGGATGGAGTGAGAGAATCCAGCTAAGAAATCCCTCTTTCAGGAGGTGTGGAACAAAGAAGGGAGTTGGAAAGCCTTGGATTTTGCAACTGAAGTAAATGAGGAGTTTATTATCTAATGCCAAAGTTACAGGCACCTTGGGAATTGTGTTGGAAAGTATAACACTTGTGAGGGAAGCCCTGCCACCTTTTCCAGTGGGCAGGAGGAATGAATGAATGAATGAATGAGACACAGGAGTTGTAAGGGGATTGCTCTGGCCCCTCACATGATGAGAGGCCAGACTAAATGTGACTTGCAGATGCCAGCTGAGTGCCTGAGTGCAGCAGGCTCGCTGGTATTTGTACATTACACTGCTGTTTGAAGAGCATTTTTAGAGCCTGTGCAGTTGTTCAGCTCTATCAGAAGGCAGGCTCTTGGACAGTGTTTCTTAAATGGTTTGCCTGTGATATTGCTTCTTTGGCATGAACAAATGGTGGGACGTTTTTTTTTTCCTTAGTGCCAACATGTGTCTTTAACATTTGCAAATTTTAAAAGCATATCTTTTAATTACATAGAGAGGAATATTTTTAGACGTGGAAGCCATTTCCTACATGCTTTCCCTTGACCAGAAAATTAAAAATATGTAGAGGTAAATGGTTATATGTTTCAGCATAAATGATGATTGAAGATGGTAAGAAAAGTTATGATATATGGGATGTTGATATTTAGGAATTATATTACATACTTCTGAGCACATCAGATTAATTTCAGTCCATGTTGTCTCTGGTAACTGAAACCTAGATACTTACAATACTTTGCAAAGGTATCCCAAAGATAAGACTAAAAGCACCAGGAAGGGCTACAGGAGCTTTGTGTACACAGAGGGATTTAAAGTAGGGACTTCCTTTTGTGCTCTATATTGCCTTCCAGAGGAGGCTTATTTGCCTTCACTGACAGTGAAGGGAGCTTAGGGCAGAGGGCTTCCTAAGCCTCTGTCTGCCTTCCTTGAGTACCCAGGGCTGGGGATATTCTGCCCAGACACATCCCTTTCTCTGCAGCCCATGGCAAACCCATTCCTTTCCTGTCTGTGCTCTTACTCTTTACAGGGCCATGTCCTTGCTTCTTGTCTCCTCACCTTAGCCTAGTGAATGTGGATGTTGAGTTTCACACTGTGCTGCTCCCCAAACAGCTAACCTAACAGGAGCAGGTGATACCTTATTTGTCATCATTGGAAAGTTCTCCTGCTTAGCCAACTCTTTGTAAGCCTTTAGTCTGACAACTATCACAGTCTATCCAGATCCATGGCATCTATTCCTTGACATCACAGACCAGCAGTTCACCCCAACTGCTTATTCCTTCATTCTAGTTGGCCAAGGGTAGGTTGTTCTGACTTCCTTTTGAACCCCTCTGTATATCAGCCTAAGATTTTTGAGCTTAATGAGCTTAATCTCTGCTTTGTTATTCTGATTTATGCTTTTTGGAGCTTCTGCCAGCAAAATAATCTAATCCCCTGGAGTCAATAAGTTTAGCCTGACTAGGATAACTTTGTGTGACCCTTTTACACTGATGTAAGGTTGTCTTCTTCAGATCCTTGACTTAAGGTTGAAGCGTGAATTGTTTAGCCTCTGCAGATTTCAGAATTGACACACAGGGATTTAGCAAGTGAGGTGTTACGCTGGATACATCTTGGCCACAGAAGTCTGCAGTCATAATTCTACCCTTTGGTTTCATCCAAACCTGTTTATGGCTGGTGCTATTAAAAGTTGTGCTCTAATAAACAGGCAGCATTTCATCCCCCATGGGAAACAACTGTCCCTTAGCTATTCCTCCTTTGTCTCACAGCAAGTCAACTAACTTGAGGGGAGTCACACAGGATTTGCAAAAGTCAGCAGAGACTGAAGTGGCAGTGTGAAAAACAGTCTGGTGGTGTTCCACTTGCAGGGGGGTGGCTTTGTAGTGCACCATGGGCATACCTTGTCCCAAAGGTGAAGGGAGAGTCCCAGAGGGACTGTCATCCCCAGCACACAGGGGATGCTGACAGAATGGACATGGCTCTCTGCCACCTCAGGCAGGTTGGCAGGTGTGGGGACCTCTCCAGAGCCTCACAGGAACAAGGGAAATGCAAAGGGGACTTTTCAGCTCTACCCACCATTGCAGCTATCACTCTACTTGCCCTGGAGGGCAGCTGCTCAGAGGCCAGTGCTGTGTCCTGTATTACACAAAATGAAACTTGGCCCATTGTCTGTGAGAGCAAAGCGTGCTTTCAAATGTGCTGCAAGCACTAAATGGATTGCAGAAGGAATGATTTTTTTAAAATCTAATGTAACCACAGTGTACCTCAATTGCTCTCCATGCCAGCTGGAGAAGGGCAAGAAAAAATCAGCCTGATTTGGAAGAAGATAATACTTATGTTGAATATTATACTAGTGAAACAACAGAGCAAGTGATTTGTGTCAAAATCAAAAAGGTCTGAACTTGGGCTGGCAAACAAGGCTGGTCTGAGCAAATGTGACTGTGACTTGTGAGGAGTGCCAGACTGGATCAGCAGGCAGCGACTCATGATGTGCAGGCCCTTGTAAATTGAGGAATTGTTGGTTATAGGCTGCACAGGCAGTAACTTGAAAAATGAAGCCTGCTTTCCATTGGCTTGAATTTGCTTCCAGAGTCTGTGATACCACCTGATAAGTAAGTACAAAAGTGCCTGGACTACACAATTGAAGGTGATGGTCATTATCAATGCAGTCTGTTTAAATAATGAACAGTTTAAAACAATTTTCATGCCTCTACTGCATTCTTTTATTTTCATTTTGACAGATAAAGAAGATGTGTTCGTCTTTATTTTTAACCCACAAAAGGAATATAACTGCTTGTATCTCACAAAGTGAAAATCAGAAACAAACTTCTGTGTCTTTTCTAATGCGAGAGTAGGAAGTTTTGGAAAGACAGAAATTCAGCTGACGGGGCTTTGCAGTTTTTGTGTTCTGGGAGACTTAGACATTGAGAGCCTGCAGCAAAATTCAGACAGGAGCAAGCCTTTGTGTACTTTTGTGTTCTGTTTCTCGAGGTAAACTTTGAATTCCTGTGGAGACCAAGTGTTACGGGGGCTTGTGAAAAGGGAGTCTTGTTTATAAATTCTGGGTTACAAGGTAAAGGAAAAAGAGCCAGATAAGCACAGTCCTCATCACTTCTGATGTCTCTTGTTACAGAACAGAGTGAAACTGCTTGAAACAATAACCAAGGAACATGAGCAGTACAGCGCCAGTGTCAACCAGTTCCAGTCGTGGCTGAGTGGTGTCACAGAGAGATTAAACTGCTGCATTGGAGAAGCAACCAAGTCTTCAGCAGAGGACAAGCTAGAGGCACTGAAGGTCTTTGAACAATATAGGTCTTACAAGGAGATAGAATTGTGTGGTTTTGACATATGAGCCCATATGTGTTGCTCAAACCATACAAGGGTGTCCTTGAGAAAAGAATTACATGTACAAAATAGATGGTGATTTTAGCATGGGCTAGGGCAGATAAGTTGTATGAAGTCCTGAAACTGTTTGTATGTATGGTTCTCCAGTATGAGTCACCAACTGGTCTGGTTTGTTTTTCTTATGTGATTCTTCAAGAATCTTGTTTAAATAAAACAGATTTGGTAAACATGATCCAGATAGACCCTAAGGGTTCACAATTTTTGATAGTTTAGAACTGGTGATGAAAATACCAGTTTTTATTTTGGTGCCAGTGCTTTTAACTTAAAATCTCTGAGATCCAGCTATTAATATATATGTCTGGCACCTGCAGCTCCTGTTCTCTTTGTCAGGGATCTCAGGTGGTAAGGATTAATGAAAACCAATATTTTCAGTATCAATGGCAATTAGTATTACTCAGAAGGCAGACTAACCCTGGCTTCTGGTCACTTGAAAAAAGACATATTTTGAAATAAGAAGTGAAAACCAAAATACGTACAACCAGGAGAGGTGGTCTTTTTTCTTCTAATTTCAGCTTTTTCCCCAGCTTCCCATTCCTGCAAATAATTTTTATTTAACTTCTTTTTGCAGGAAATTGCCAAAGACATTAGGAGTGGTGGAAAGAAATGGAAGCACCTTGAAAGTCAATGTGCAGAGGTGATTCAGAATACCTCTCCACTTGGATCTGCAAGACTGAAGGATGAACTTGAAGAGCTTAGAAAAGCCTTGGAGAAGTTGAAGCTGCTGAGTAGTGAGGAGGAGGAAAGATTGCTCAAGATCCAGCAGTCTGAAAGTGCCTATGAGTCCCAAGCCAGACAATTAGAAGCAGACATCCAGCAGCTGAGGAAAGATCTACAGAGACTAGAAAATGACCTGGAGCCTGGGGAAGGGGAAAAGACTGAAGATGAGTTTGTAACTCTGTGGAAAAAATGCAATGTAAGTTGTTATCCTTTGTGTGGAGGATCAAGTGCAGCTGTAGACTGAACATGCATAGTCACATCCAACAGATGCCTGTCCCATTGGTTAGAGATGATAAGGAAATAGAGATGAGTGTGTGTGAAACACACTGAGGAAATTGTGACTGCCAACAATGGAATCAACTGCCCCAGCCTTCATCTTACACTGCACAGAAGGAGCAGGCTTGGAGGATGTGCTGGAGCTTGTGCCTAGAGTCCAAAGGGATCATATGCAAAAAGAGCACAATACATAGCAAACAACACAATTTGCTCCACTTAAGAAGAAGCAGGAAATCAATGCCTCACTGACTATATATATACACAGACACAAGTGCATTCACAGACACAAGTACACATATTTCTGGGGTGTTTGGTAAGACTATTGTTATGTCATATCCATCATCTCTGTAAAAGAGGCACCTCTTGTCCTTTACTAGCAGACATATCATCAGTACTAAGAAGTCCCAAGATTGTAGCAATCCAATATTTACACCAAAACCAATCTGCTGCAAAAATGAGTGTGGAAAAATTGTCACACGTTAAGTAGATAAGAATCTTTATTACTTGTTTTCTCTTGAGGGCTGGTTTTGCATTTGTTATCAGTTCTCAAAATGCCTTTCATTGCTGTTTGTATGTCTAGGGCTATGCAGGACTAACTGGGAAAAGTATATGCAAAAAGGATCAAAAAAATTCATACTGGTTCAATCCAGCTACATTTGCATGGGTTTTATTTGGTTTTGTTTCCCTGAGTCACCCTAGAATTAACATTCTCTATATGTGAGTCTCTGAGAAAGATCAGGCAAACAGATGCTTTTAAGACTGCTCCAAAATGCAGCTCATGTTATATACTGCAATTGGTGAACTGAAACCATGTTTGGGATTCACTCTGTTCAAACAGTGAACCCTGCAGATCAGATGCAGAGGCTGGGTAGTGTTAAGAAAGAAGAGAGAGCCTGCTGGAAAAAAAGCCTGTTGCTGAGAATATTTTCTGTCTTAGCAAAGACCATATTCCTTTTAACCAAGAAAAAAAACACTGAAAGGGGATTTGTGCATACCCTGAGACACAGCCTTACTTCTTATTTCATATGCCAGACACTACATAAGGTATGATCTGTTCATTATTTTTATAATTAAGGCAACAAGAGCAGCTCTGGCTGCAGAAGAGTCAAAGATTGAGAGGCTGAAGGCTCAGCTTAAGGAGCTGCTACGGTTTTCCCAAGATGTGCAGCCACACGCTGAGAGTGTTGTCTCTGCAATACAGCAGTATCAAAGGTACGGTGGGCAGCTGGGGGAATCTCTCAGGAATTGTCAGGGGCCTAAGAAAAAAAAAGTGATGTGCCATTCAATTGTATGTGATGGGTAGAAAAAAAAAAGCTTTTGATAATTGCATCTGCCTCTATTTTACAAAAGCTGTAATTTTAGCCATTTGCTGGGAGCTGGAGGCTCCTGGTCATTTTCAAGCAATGATCTTACATCATTAATGTTGTGTATGGTTTGAAGAAAATTAGATTTTTGGCAGCTAATTTGATCTAATTAGCATTTTATAATAATAATTTATGTATTTTGCTTGCCTTTCATGCTAGCAACTAGAAAATCAGGACAGGAGCTGTGGTAGTAAACGGTTCAGAAGAATTATGGCCCTCCCTTGTTGAGGTTGTTGCTGTGACTCACCAGCCTTAGCAATTATTTGGCAGAGTTTATTCCCCTTCTCCTGGCAGCTTATATGCATGTTCCTGTTTTCAACTTGCCTTGGGTTGGAAACTCTGAAAGTTTAGCCTCTCCCAGACTTCAGTGTTTCCGTTTCCAGGCTGCCTGGAATCAGGAAGTAAAGAAGCTGCAGCAAATTTTGCAAACTAGAAGAAAGGATCATTTTTTAAGGGAAAAAAGAAGGTCAGTTCTTTTCCTGTATCCCAGCTTATTTCCTTCGGTGCACAGTATGCTGTTCTGCTGGAAGGGTTATAGGTCATTGTGGGAAGGATTTCAGTTTAAAAACTAGCAAGTAAACAAAGTTGAGAGAGGAGCAAAGAAGGCAGGAGACTTGCCTCTGAGTAGAAAATGGCAGCTGCTTCTTTGCCAGCTTCTCTCAATGCTTCTTTGGGAAATCTGGCAGCTTCCCACTGAGCCTGGCAGGGGCAGCCAAGCAAATGGCAGAGGACCTGTAAAGTTAGAACTTTCTATTTGCACAACTTTTGGCCTCTGCAAACTTTCCTTTGTTTAGCCCCGTCATGGCCCAGTGACACAGGTAAGATTGTTGTTTCTGGTTTTATGGAGAGGCAGTAATGATCCTGACTGGCATTTCTCTCACCTGCTTGTCTTAGGAGTTTGCAAGATACTGTTCCCCTGTGAACATAAAGTTTGGGCTGCATTTTGCCAAATCAGGCAGGATTCTGCAAACTGGGAGGTCAGGCAAGCTGAGAAGAACAGGAGGCAGCTGCATGGGGTGTGTCACTGCTGGGCCTTGTCTTTTGGCTGTGTTTGGGCTGTGTTCTTTTTCAGAGAAGCCTGAATATTCATTGAAGATTTGCTGATTCAATTTTTTTTCCCCAGTAATAGAGTTGTGTATGTATGTTGATACATATACAAATACAAAGCTTTTTTATCAGAATCACCTCTATATCACTAATATAAATTCAAGTGATTCTGCAAAATTTAAAGGAATTGTATCTGAAAAAAAAATATTTTTTCACTTTTTGTGTTAACATAAGGTTATCAAAACTTTTTAATGTAATTTTTTAAAGAAACAAAACCTTGTTTTTTACAGGCAACTGCAGTTACATTCTAAATACTCATGATTTGTTCCTCCCATGAGTCAGTGAGACTGCTCCAATAATATGCTTTGTTAAATCACTCCGGTGACAGCAGCCAAGAAAGATCACATACATACAAGGGAAGACTGCTGGCTACTAGAAAAGCAAAGTAGCTCCTGATACACAGTTGCACAAAAGACAAATGTGTCCTACAACATCTAAATAGAGTTTGTCAGATGTCTCTGAGTGACAGAGCAGCTGTTGGTGTGCAACAGCAGGCTCAGGCAGTAGAACAGACTGAGGCTTTTGTGTTGTCTATGGTTTACACCCCAGTATTGTGTTAATTCGTGCCTTGAAGATTAGAATGTTTGGGCTTGGATTTCTTCATAATCCTTCTCTTGGTTGTCACTTTATCCTTACAGTGTTAGAAGCAAGACTTCTAAAATGAGCACTGATACAGAAACCCAGCTGTGGAGACTCATCCAAAATCCCCTGCAAAGTTTTGAACAGTGGAAGCCATCGGTCCAGATGCTGCTGGAGACTTCAGAGCCAGAACTGGCTCACATTGAGGTAGCAAAGCTGCTGCAAAGCTCAGAAATGTGGGTTTGACCAAGCTTGCAGGCAGCAGCAGGTGGAAGGTCCTGCCAGTGAGGCAGGAAAACCCACAGTAGGGATGGAGCTCTTTGCTTGACTCCAGCTGTAGCACACTGGCTTATATTCTGCCTTCCATTTGGTTAACTGGAGTTGCCAGCTGAGCAGGCTGCAGAAAGTGCTAGATATCTTTAACAATGATGATAATATTGTTTACAATTAACCCAGATCTCCCTGAATAGGAAGTTTGTGAAATCTGTTAAAGAATTATGTGGTGATATAGATGTGGGATTAAAATGCACAATTAGTGCATGTTCCCAGCAAGGTGTGTTTGTTACTTTGTCATCCCTGTGATCCCCAGAATAAATGTGTCTGTGAACAGGGGTGGAATTTATCCTCAGGATGAGCATTCAAGCTGTCCTTTCTGTTGGTTGTTGAGGCCTCTCCTCTGCACAGACAACTCTTCCCATAGTACAGTTTACCTCTCTTTCTGTTCACAAAATTGATGCAGCCCTGGTGCCTCTAGCATTATTGGGAAGGTTTTTTCTTTAATTGGGCACTGTCCAGGTACCTTCTGTTACCCCTTGTTGGTCCAGCATGCTGTTTTTACTTGACTTTGTCATACTGCTTTGGTTGTGAGACTTGTGTGAAAATAATATTGTTATATGATTTTTTTGGGGTATGATTTCACTGGAAGAACTTCTCTCCTCCAGGCTGCTCTAGCTGAAAGCTCCCATTTCAAAGAGAAGTTAATGATGTTACAGCTAAAGAAAGATATGCTAAACAATGTCCTTGGTGAGGAAAAAGCACAGTCTTTCCTTCAAGAGGTAGCTGAAGCTTCAAAGGAGAGAGAAATTCTACACAAAAGTCTGCTGCAAAGAAAGAGCAAACTCCAGGTGAACTACAAAACCCATATTCTTTGATAAAGACAAAGATGAAGTCTTTACTAAGCCAGTTTTATACATATAAATTTAGTACTAATCCCTTTCCCTAGGTTGATCAAATATTCAAATAAATGTGTGGTCTGTTTCATAGTGTAGCTCAGTGTTTGTTCTGAATATGAAGCACATATTGACAAAACATAATGCCAAGGGGTATATGTTGGATGCTAGACCTGTTTTCTTATTTCTCCATCTAGAATCTGATATTGCAACATAAGAACTTTGATGCTGGTTTTGCACCATTGCAGAAGAAATTATCTGCCATCAAAGCCAAATTAGATCTGGAGAAGGAACCACGGCCTGACCTCTTGGGTAAAAAGACACAACTCCAGAGACTCCAGGTACATTACAGTATTATTTGGCCATGTTGTCCTCAGCTAACTGTGGTTCCTGTTTGTTCATATTTTCTTAGCATTGGAAATTCAGTACCTTCCCTCTCGATTGTGTGTTAGATAATTTCATTTGGTCCAGTTTATAGCATGAGTGAATGAAATTAAAGCAATGCAGATGAAGTACTGGCAAACTGAGCTTGAGGGAAGGAAGAAGCAGTTGGAAGCTGTTGGTGGTACACCTTCTTGGGCTAGTTTGATTGCTAAAGAAAGTGTATCCTGACACTTCCCACTAGCAGTGAAACTGCACAAGATAGATTGGTTCAGGTTAATTTCCTCCAAAGAGTTTCCATTGTTCCACTTCCTTCTGTAGCCTCCTCTTTCTGCTGTTTGCCTTGTCACTTAATTATGACAAATGCTGGATTTGCTCCACGGCTGATTCAGCTGTCCAAGATAAGAAAAAAAATTAATGGGAAAATATTATAATTTTTTGGTTACTGTTTTGAAGTGGTTCAGCAAAGGGTCCAACATGCAGTAGAGCCTGTTCAGTGCATACAGTGGGATTACATACCTGGGAGAGGGGACAGAGGAGCAGGAGGAGAAGGAGAGGGGATGTGACTGCTATGGTGAGCTGTGACAGTTCACCTGTACTGTGGCACTCCATCCTTGGTGACCACAGGGGTGTTGTCACCACAGTTCTTTGCTGGTTATACCATGGCTCCTTTGGCACGTCTCAGCAACTTATCTTCTTTGTTACCTCCCAGTAACATGTAAAGGGCATCCAACTATTTTTTTCAGAAACATTTACTCCTAGGCATCAAATCAATTAATTTTCTTAATGACAGTGGTTGTTGCTGGGTGTTTTTCTCCTCACACTGTCACATGAATCTACCTTTGGTATATGTTTTTGAAAGTCCATGCCATACCTAGCACACTGCACATATGGAATCTGTCTTTTCCTCTGCAGATGATCCAAGATGACTTGGCAGAGCTTGCAATTCACATGGAGGAGGTAGAGAAGCTTGTTCAGTCAAACACCACACAAAGGCATGAAATGAACCAACTTTCATCTGACTCTCAGGCCCTGAAGAGATCACTGGAGGTAACATAAGTCTTTAGTTGCCAGGGGAGTTGTCAGTTGCCTCTATTTAAAAATATTTTAAAACATCTTTGAGGATATGACATTGCATGCTTTAGTGACAGATATTTTCATTTCAGGGAAAGAAAGCACTGAATTTTTAAGACTTTGATAACTCTTCCAGGTTTCTCTGATTATCTCTAATGTGATCTCCCTTGGGGATAGGATGCCATCCACATGGATTTTATATCTATATAAACTGTTTCTGGAGTAGGCCTGAGATTTCTGACCAGAAAAACTCATATTTTCATGGTGGTGCTTGCACTTCACAAATTATGGGAGAGGGGCTTTGTACCAAAGTGTTTGGGGTTTTTATGGCTATGTGACCTAAAAGTTAGTGAGAGAAAAGTGCTGTGATTGCATAAATACATGCTTTGTCCTGAGGAATTTTTTACCTTGCAAACATACCTCTAAAATGACCTCCAGAGCAATCTCAGATTCTCAGAAGAAGAGCTCATAAAGTTACCTTAGCTATGCAGTTCACTATAAAATGACATGTGTTAGTTAAAGTGTTTCCTGAACATGCACTATGAATTCTAGTTTCAGTTTCAATCATCCCATTTACCACTGAACTGAACTTTTGCCAAACAAGTCTGTACAGTCATTTCTGATTCAGGGAGTGTAAGACGTATTTGGTATTGACTGGGGCACAAAAACCCCAGACATGTATATTCTCTATTCCCTGAGAAGGAAGGGAGCTATTCTAGTTCTTAATACCCCACCGTGTGGTTGAATTCAGGCCTGCAGGAGCTTGGAGGTGTTTTCCACACCACTGATGCTAAAAGGATAGGTTTTTAATATCTGTTTTTTTCCTTTTTGCCCATGAGGTTCTCTTCCCACCATAGTGTTAGAGCCAGTAAAGGAAGTGCTTTTGGTCTATCTTTGATTGCTGACATATTTTTATCATTTTTAGATGATGATACAGCAGAGTGAAGACCACGTTCAGAAGCATTGGGCATATAATGACAAACTGTCTGACCTCCAGCAGTGGATCTCAGTAACCAGGGAGAAGATTGACTCCTGCCAGGATGCTGATGGAGATCAGAACACCGAGGGCAGGCTGGAGGACCTGGAGGTGAGAAAAGCATCTTAATTTAAGATGTTAATTATTTCCTTTGCAGCATTCAGGCATTGAGTGGGGGTTTCTAGTGAGGATTTCCTGGTTCAGGAGAGTAATGATGTGTGTTTCTACTTCAATAAATGTTGGCTGCTGTTGCTTGTCTTCTTTGCCCTGTGTTGTGGGATGTGGGGCCATGTAACAGACAAGAGTAGTGAAAATGAGTAAGCAGTGTTGAGATGGATAAATTATTATCCAAGGATAGGTGGTCTGTTCCTGTCAGGATGCTCTCTCTGAACAATACCTGCCTTTGCCTATGTGTACCCATCAATATATTGAACATTCCTGCCATTTTAGCTGGCCTTCTACTTGCTGAACTGAGCTGTTCCAAAGCTGCCAGCTTTTTCCTGTGTAGCAGTACTTTGCATGTTAAATTCACTCTAGTAGGATACCTCAGCTGACAGCTGTTGCCTTCATATGGGTAACCAAAATTTTTCATGGGAAGGCTACAGAAGGAGGTGTGTTGACAGCTTGCACCCTCAAAGTGCCCCCATCAGCTCTTTGACCTATGTTGGCTCTTTGGAAGCATCCACAGCATATTTTTTTCCCTCTAGGTATGTTCTAGCTAGAGCCAACAAAACCAGCATAGTCCTGGACTGAACGTGACCTTCAGTCTGACATAGCCTCCACTTTACCCAGGATACCTGGGAGTAATTGTCAGGGCTTTGCATTTCAGAGATTGCTGGCTGAGTTTCCAGATAAGGAGGTCCAGCTGCACCTTGTGGAAACTCATGGCCAGTTGGTCATGGAGAATTCTCCAGAGGAGACTGCCCATGTCCAGGCAGAGCTGGATCAGCTGAAGGAGTCATGGAAATCACTGAAGGAGATGGCAATTGGGTAAGTGTTCATGTAGGTCTTCCTTATGTCCCTTCAACGGGGTTCTTTTTACTGCAGGAAGAACAGACACACTTGAGGTCTGTGCTGTGAAAGTGAGCAGCCATACCATAATGCTAGAAGCAAGATGGGATTTTATTTAATTGTTTGTAAACTGAAAATCATGACTTTTAAGAAAACCTTGTTAAGACTCTGTGAACCACAATGTCTGTGAATCTTTCTTTACCTCGTGTTGGAGTAGGCAGTGTCTTATCACCTGGCTCACTCTTGCACTGCCAGTCTGTGTCAGAGGAGGTTTGTCATAGACTGGGTGACCTGTGCTGCTCTGCCTCATCTTCCTGTTCTCCTTGGAGATGCCTCCAAGGAGTATCTGCAATGGGATTTGTGCCTTTTGCAAACCTGCAGAAGTATAAGTAGAGCTAAAAATCTTCTCTTTAGCTGGGAAGTGAAGATTTGTTTTGCCTCCACTGTGTAGTGCTGAAATGCTGCTCATATTTTCTAGTCTGTATTAATATTTAATGATGTGCTGCATGTATGATTGTATTCATACACACTGTCAGAATAGACAGAAAAAATGAATTACAAAATTGAGGAAGGTCTGATTGTACTGTCTTCTGTAACCAGAAAGAAAGGTACATTGCCAAGGTATTATTTTAATCCCCTAAATCAAACAAAACAAAACAAAACACTTGGAAATATTAGAACTAGAGTCCTGGTGCAGCTGAGAGACACTCTGGTTGGGAATAACTTCAACAGTAATAGTCTTATTAGTATTAATAATGATATAGTAATAACAACAATAGTGCTGTTTCCCCAGAGCTGTCTCCCATAGCACCAGTCAAAATGTGGATGCCCACTGCACTGATATCTCGTTTTTGTGTTTTCAAGCCTCCTCAAAAAGTGGCAGTTAAAAAGACCAGCAGCTGACAAGAAGAAAAGAGCATTTGTGGACAGCAGATGGATGTCTAGACCTGCTTTCCACCTTTTGGATGTCGATCCCAACCATAAGCAGGTGAGGTGGGGACTCTGTGGCTGTCGTCATATCAGCTTCACAAGAACAGTTGATTGCCTTCATCTGATATTGTGGGTTACAAAGGTGGAGGTAAAGATTTCACAGTCAGGCCTTCAGAGGAAAGGTCTGACATAACAGTAAAGGCTTTTTTGTTCCTGTTCTGTATCCTAGGAGAAGATGGGAGAAGGGCAAAGTGCAAGCAGCCACTTGAAGCTCCTACATGAATTTGAAGAGTGGCTACGAGGAGAAAACACTGAACTGACCAAAATTCTTGCTAGGACACCATCTTCCACAGAGGAAATTAAGGCACACCAGGGCAAACTTGAGGTTAGTTTTCAGGGGGTGAATGGAGAAAAATACTACAATAAGTGTGAATTCTTTCAGAATTAAAAAACCCAAACAACAACAAAACCCAGAACCATTCCACCTACCAACCACCCACCACCCCCCAAAAAATCCCAAAGAAAAATCCTCAAGAACAAATAGACAAAAAATTCAAATACTATGCTCTTTGCTTTAAGAGACTCTAGAGTAGATGAAGCTCAAGAACTTAGGATAAATTTCATCCTTTCTACTAGGAAGGGTCTGCCAGAATTAACAGAGAAGGAAACACCTGGCATTTAGCTGTTGGGCTGGACATTTCCGGTGTGGTATGCAAATGTGTTCATTAAAAGAAGCTGATTAAAATTAGTGTCAAATCAGTGTTTGGTCTTACTCTTCCTGTTGAGTATAGCCAAATGCTATGGCAATGTATTAGATTTTTTGGATTGTTAGAAACTAAACACAGGAGTATCCAAGGCTACAGGAGTCCTTCAGGTGAGTTTCATATTATTTCAGGCCAAAAAAGCAATAACAAAAATAAATATGCTATTGCATAGCCACTGTTTTTTCAAATGCTGATTTAAAAAGTGGGGCCTTCCTGAATTGCTGCTGACCCTTGTCTTTGCCTTTAGGAGCTGCAGTCTCATGTGCCTCATGGTCAGCGTCTCTTTGAGGACCTCCTTCATCTTCATCCAGTGGTTGGAAGCTCTGAAGACCTGGAGGACCTGCGTTACCGATGGATGCTCTACAAAGCCAGGCTGAGAGAGTCCCTGGGCTCACCGGTAAGGGACAGCACACCGAGCACAGCTGCTGAGCTCTGCCATGCCTCTTTCAGCTTCACATTCAGCAGTATTCATGTGTGTCTGCTTAATTAAGGGTTGTGTGCTTTTTCCCTTGGTATGCTATGCTCAAAATATTTCTTGAGATGGAAGTTTTAAACCAGAATAGTAAATGGCAAAGAGGCATGCAGCTGGGATCTGAGAGGTGTTTGTGTGTGTGAATACTTTGGTTCTGGGCACGTGGATTTCTATTTTTTGCCCTTTCTCCACACATTCTCCATAGAGTTATTTTTTGGCAGTTCCTGCAGTAAGACTATATTCACTGTTCATTATTGTGTCTCCTGCTGTGAGACAGAATAGTCGCTCTCTGAACTGATTCAAAGTAACTGCACAGAAGGACCTAGTCCCTTCTGAAACTGTCCTTATAGGTTAATGATTTGAATGAAAAAAAGAAGAGGCATTTTAATGCAAAAAACAAATTATTAAAGAGGTTACCAAGTTGTTATATAAGGGTGCCATGCTAAGCATAGCAGAAATCATCATCATATATAAGATATTCCAGGGCATGCTAAAGATACTCCCATGTTCTTTGCATAAACATATATAATTGTTAATTAATATTTTTCTAGCTTTACTACTCACATTATCTGAGCACCTTCAAGATACCATAGTCAAAACATTGGAATTTACAGGTTTGCATCTGGTACTTTCTGTATTCAAGTGCATTCAAACTTGAACACCTAAAATTTGAGACATTTTAAAATTTTCTGCATTGAGAAACCTTTTATTGAAATACAAAGCTTTTTTAGAATATGAATCTTTTAAAATGCAGGGAAGGTAAGCATGAATTTTATTAATAAAGAGCATATTTCTGTGTTTGCCATTGATTGTAATGACTCGTGGTTTGTTAACCAAAACCTTCTGTAAGCATTGACATAGTCAATAGGTGTCAGTAAAGTCAAAGCTATTGCTGGGAGAACTGCTCATCTGATTCAAGTAGTCAAGAACCTAAAAACATGTCATCTTTCTGCCTAATCTTGTTAAAAAGCCCATTAAAAAAATCTCCTGCTGGTTTACTCTGTCCAGGTGACCATGAATATGAAAGAAACATCCCCTGTGTGGTGAATATTCATTTACAAGCTCTTCTGGGATCTTAACTTCATGTGTCTTTTTTTTTTTTTTTTTCCTTTTAAACAGAGTGCTGGATCTTTGGAGGACCCAGACAGATTCAGAAAGGCAAGACAGTTTCTTATTATTAAGTTAAAAAATGTTTGATCAGACATTTTGCATAAAATTATTTTTAACTTTTCTCAAGATTCCTGAAATCAATTTGCTTATTAAGAGCCACTCTTAAAGAATTTGTTGATTTTCTCCAGATTTTTAAATGGAAAAATATTCCAGAGTTTTTAATCTTGAACTAGGCTTATTATATCTCTAGAAGCTAAATATCCATCTGCTGGGAGCAGAGGGAAACTCAGTTTTTATACATCTACATGCTATATGAATTCAATTCATTTTTCTAAAGAGACTAAGGAAGAGCCAAAATATCTCTCTAAAGGATTTAGTGGTTAAGTACCTAAAATAATTTTGAAAATGGGACTTCTAATTCTTTAGACACTTCTGAAAAAAAATGCTTTGGATCAATCAGCCCACCTTCTTTCTAATGCAGAAAGCCAGAGAAAGTCAAGAAGAGATTTGTCTAATGCTGTTAGACTAAATCCTTATTCTAAGCAGCAGAATTCCTCCTGTGATGGATTTTCTTTTTGAAGCGATGACATAAGAAACAGAAGCAATACAAAAGATGATAAGGAGAAGCTGAAAGAAAACAAAATACTGCCAGTTTCTTATTAAACCAAGCAGCACTTCCGATCCCATTTTCATAAAGTCAGCAAATTTTTCTGTCACAATTTGCTTTGTTTATGGACGCTGTTCTACTTTCTACTGTCATCTCACTTTCCATTTGTTTTTAGAAGAAATAAAATAAGGCTTTATTTACCTAACACAAAGGAGGCTGGATGAATAATGTGTTGCAGGATCATAATCACATAGTCATCATTTTAAGGTA
Source organism: Lonchura striata (assembly GCF_050655825.1). NCBI lineage: Eukaryota > Metazoa > Chordata > Aves > Passeriformes > Estrildidae > Lonchura > Lonchura striata. Next base: position 59,539,566 of record NC_140707.1, on the reverse strand, counting down.
AATCAAACCCTTGATTTCTCCTGGTGCAACACCTATGTAGAAGAGACCAATATTTAAAGGGTGCTGTACAGTGCACTTCAAGCATGGCCAGAAATCAAGACTTTCCTCATTCTGATGAGACATTCCTCTAATATTCAAATGTGGAGTAGCAGCTCAAATATTTTTACCCAAAAATAGCAAAGTACTGATCAGTTTTAAGGCAGTTTTCACACCTTTCTCAATAGTTTTGGCTGCAGTTCAACCTTGCTGAAGACCCCCAAAGACTTTCTGTTCTTGCCTGTTTGGCTCAGCATTAATTGCTTCAGCTAGTAAGGTCACCAGAATTTTTCAGGCTGGAAAACAGTATGACATTTTAATACTTGGTGTAGAGGTAGCCAAACATTTAGTACTCCTTCTTTTCCCTAGAAGAGGCTCACAGGGATATTCCAGAAGACTGACCAAGGAATTCTCTGATTTCATGTTGTTTGGTTGGGTCAAGTTGTTTGTAGGAAAAAAAACAAAACAAAAGCTTTAGGCATAAGCATGTCTCCACTACAGTTAGATCCCATTTTTAATTTATCTGCCTTGCCCGCCTTGGGGTACATGGTATTTATTCACCCTTAAATTCTCCAAATTAGACTAAAGTCTTCAGTTAATTTTCAAATATACTGGCTTAACATAATGGCAGGCAACAAACATTTGTCAATTAGGCCTACAGCAAGGGCACAAAGAAACTCCACTCTGTGAGTTTTTAATAGCTGCTGAACACAAAGAGAAGCAGCACAGGGTGGAAAGGACTGAAGAACTAAAATACCTCATAAGCATGAGGAAAATAGCTCCCATTGCACTACCAAGTGATTTGCAGTTTCCCTTCAGCCAGTGCAGATGTTGCTGTAACTTATACCCTGCTCACTTCAGTGGGATTTCACTGACCTCAGGGCTTTCATTCTGTGTTTAAACAGTAACACTACAACAAGAATCCAAGTGCTGGAAGCAGAAGTGTCTTTATTTTTTTTTTCATTCAAGTTTTATCAGGATGTGAAACGGTGTTGCCATAAGATTTTTGAGCACCACTTAAGAGAGCCAGAAAATAATGTTGATCCATTTTGGGTGTATCACTGTTTGGCCTAAGAAAAGAGGAAAACCAGGCCAACTGCAGAATTCTAGGCTATGCAGTTTCCTTTAAATTCATATTTAACACCTAAAATGTGTCTAGAAACTAAAGAAAGATTAAGCAAAATATTTTGTATGCATTAATATCTTTTCAAAGCTATGGTAAAGGAAGGCAATTATCTTGAAGAGAATGGCTGATCTCAGAAGTTGGTATCTGCAGGAAGTACAGATGGCTGCATCACTGTGCTTGCAACAACCAGTGAGTTTGCATAAAATAGGATCAGGTTATCTCTGATTTGTCAGCTCCCTCATGCTCTTAAGTCACACAGAATCAGCAGAAGTTGCAGAAATTGAGGTATTTTTGGACTGCTCTCTGCTTTTTGCAGCACGAGGTCCCCAGTGACTCTGCTTGTCTCTCCTGTTGGAGCTGTGAATGTTTTGCAGCAGCAGCAGTAGATCAATGTGGAGAGCAGGAAGACCCAGCTGCAACCATTCTCATTCAATTGCCTTCTTATTTTATTCCATTTCTAACCTACGTGGCCAAATGTAGGGCAGAATAGAGCCTGCTCCATGTATAGTAATGTGCTTTTTTTCCTGATCATTCATCCATTGCTGAGGACATGCCCCTGCCACTGGTGCCCTTAGGAGCAGAACAGCCTACTGATTGTGATGTGAGTGACTTCTTGTTGATTAACAAAAAACAGTTGCAGGAAATTGCACTGGCTGCAGCGAATTTTTAGCAGGTGCCAGTGACAGCCAATGTAGATGGATATTTCTGCAGGTTACCTAGCACACTCAAGAACATAATCAAGCAAGTGCTCAATAATAACTATGATAAATGTTACTTTCAAAGGTTGGCTCCCAGCTACTTGAAAATATTCCATGAGCATTCTTAGCATAAATAGGAAGTCGAAGGCTCATTATTTACAGGTCTAGGTAGCGCTGTTTGATTTATTTTCTCAAGTTCTCAGAGTAATTACTTCCTTGCTAAACAAACGATCTGGCTTTATTGTTTGTCCAAACAAAATAATTAGAATTCATTACAGCATTGGTCAGCTAATTGCTTCCTTTGAGATTCTGCTAAGAGTAATCTCCTGTAACATACAGACAGAAGGAACGTGTAATTTAATCTTATTTAGAGACACCATTGATCTGGACTCAATCAAATTAATGCAGGCATTCAGGAAACTGCAAAGCAAGAGCTGCCACAGCTTGCCAGGAAGAAAACAGTACTGTGGTCTGCTCTGCCCAAGCAGATATGATGGGAGTTCCTCATGGCAGAAAAGCACAACATTCTGTATCAGTGCCTCTGGTAGTGGTGCCTCTACTAAATGTGTGTGGCCCATTGGTTTTCCTCGGGTCCTGCTAGGTGTTACCCACTTGAAATCTTTGGTACAATTACTGTCTCAGTAAAATGAAAAAGACTTATTAAAAGGTATCTTTTCCTCAGTTTTTAATACCTCCTTTATAGATAAAGATAATATCTCTCAATTTTTTTTTTCATCACTCTGCCTATAAGCCCGTGCTTACCTGTTTTGGTAACCTGTTTGGTGACCCAAACACAGAATAAAGGTCATCTTAGCACTAAAAATTAGCAGATAGATTTATTTTCTCCCTGCTGTTGGCTCAGAAAGGAAACTTAGTCAAAAAAACCCAAAAAAACCCACTCCAGAAAAATCCTAGCTTCCCATTCAGTCTAAACTCAGTCCCACTGTTAAGTACACTAAGCCAGGCAGCAGCATCCCCTTTCTTTTCCAGCAGGCTTGCAAGCTTCCCTTCACATTCCTGCACCTGGGACACTCCCTGCCTGTGTGCTCTTATTTCTGTAGGTTTCATGGCATTTTCCAATTTACATTACAGTGTCCTCAAATATATATCTGGGGCTCTTTTTTTGTTGTTTATCTGGTCCTCCCTTTCTTTCCATGCTCATGTGGTATTCCTTAGGCAGGAGGTTGGTACTCCCTGCTTCATGTGAAGAGAGGTGTCCTTTAACTGCCTGCCAGGTTGTGAAGTATATGCAGATTTTCACCAAGGAGATAGCTTAGCTCAGAATGATTTTCTCAGCAGAAAAAATTTTATGTCTTAACCGAAAGGTAAAGAGAGAGAGAAATTTGTTGAGCAATAGCAGAATGCAACCAATTTTCAGTATATACCTGAAAAATATTGTAACACAACTGTAAAAGGCACTGTAAGAAAAACAGTTCTAATCATTGCCTCTAATTTTTATACCTATTATTTATTTAAAAGACATTGCATTTTTAAAGTATTTAAATAAAATGCAAATATATTTAAATCATATCTAGTGACTGCTGAAGTTTAAGAAAAGTTTGATTGACTTGAGAGAAGTAACTGGCAAAGCAGCTGGAAATATACATTGTTGACACAATAAACAAGATTTTGATGTCAGTAATTTCTTCTGCAAGTTCCAGAACATTTTGTCTTTCTTTCAGTTTTTATTCTTTCTGTGCTTATTTTAATTAGTTTATTTCAACTTGCAAGGATGAATGGAAGCTGGAAATTGGGAGAAGTTGTTTTACTTGCCTGCCTTCCTGAATATAGAAGACTAAGGTCTTTTTCTGCTTGCTGAGGTCTGAAGAATTATAGAAATCAGTGCTATTTTAACAGTAGCACTGTTAGCTGTTAGTAGGCTGCAGCTCTTGTCCTGTGATATGCTCCTCCTGAAAGCATCTTGTGCTGTATATGCACACAGAAGTTAACCTTTATAAATCCATTTGTGCCACAGTAGCTTATGGCACAGTGCTTAGTTCTAAGTGACTTTGCAGCAGAAATTCTGAAATACCCACCATATGTAGCTGCTGAAACCTCAAATACGAACTGCTGGCTTGTTTTCTGTTTCTTTTAAATGAAGTCTCCATGTAAGATTCTAGATTATCCCCCAGCCATGTTGAGGTACTCCAGAATCTGCCCTAAGGAAGAATACAGTCTTTAATTTGCCTGTATACTTACCTATTTACATGCATATGCTTATGCACTTCAGAATTGAAAGGAACATTAAGGTTGCAAAGTCAAGCAGTCTGAAGATGGAAAACATCTGAGTAAAATTGCTTGTATGGGTGCAGTTAACCTCTCTTCAGCATTCTGGTTCATTCTGGTAGCTCTCTATGCAAAGGAGAATGATAAGCACAGGGATCAGTGGCATCCCAGGCCTCCCTTAGTCATTCCTCACTGCTGGTTGCCTACCCTGGGCAGTGTTTGCTCTTAGGAAAATCAGCTCTGAACTCAGGGTCTCACTGTCCTTTTGCAGAGGCCACATAACCTCTAATCAGCAGAGGCTGATCTTAGTTCCTGCTGTGGTTTATGGAATTATGCTTTGCCCAAGAGCATGTTGGATGCTCAGTTCCATGGTGACAGTATCCAGCTCCCCTAAATTATTGGGAGAAGCCCAACTCCAAGTAATCTCACACTGAGGTAAAACTCATTTGCTTTGGTTTGAGAGAGCAGCCTGTGGTCCCCCTGGAACTGATCTCTTCTTGTTGTCAGTAACCTGCCTCTGTGAGTGACAGCTGAGGAAGTACCCAGTGGGATCTCAAGTGGCAGAAACACGGGGCCTCTCAGTGGCAAAATGCCACTGATAAGGCAGCTGCTTCACCAGAACAAGTGGTGGTGCTTAGTACTCCTATCCAGGCATACTCCTCTCCAAGATGAAAGGAATGTATGGCGAGCTGTTGTTTCAGCCTTCCTGGCAGCTCTAGTTATTGTCAGAGGAATAATGAAGTGGTAGAATCCTTACCTGTGTAGTTCAGCCTTTCCAAGGCCTATCTGTTCCTTCTGTTAAGAAGTTCTTCATCTGTCCCTATTGCTGTAGTTTGAGCCCAATATGTTGTGACCTTCCCACTGTGGAAGTAGGCCTGGATTCATCCTGCCTAGGCATTTAATTTAGGGTTTCACATCATAGTGAATTGTGCTGAGAGTATAGATGATGGTTAACTCTCCATCTCTTGTTGTAGGATGGACTAGGAGCCAGGGTCAAAGCTCACACAAAGGATGTGTTCTCCCTGCCAGCTGGAACTCCTTGCTAAACAGCATTGAAGGACTCTGTATAGTTTGTGTAGGTTTAAGGGGGAACTGGACAGTATCTGGAAGAAAGGTTCCCTAAATGTTAAACAGATTTACAAGCCCTATGAGGCTCAGGACACTGCCTGAACTGAAAGTAGCTGGAGGCTGAGAATATTAAGGAGAAATTATTTATGCTTGCCTTACTGCCTATGCATCTGTGCCAGCTACTGTAGAATAGAGGATACTTGGGCTGGGTACAGCCCTGGCACAAAGTGGCATAGCTGCTGGTGTCTGTGTGCAGTGACTGTAGGACACTAAGGCACTGGTCTCTTTATGCCTAGGTAGAGCAGAAGTTTTCAGGCAGCAGTGCATTTCTCAGGAAATACTCTGAGGTAAGAGGAATAAATCCAGACTAAATATTTTTTCTCTGCTGGATCACTGACTCAGTGGTGCAGGTATGATTTTTGTCAGGCACACTGGTGACATACAAGCAGCAGCAAAACCCCGCTAATGAGGCTGGTATAAGATGCTATATTGCTCTGCTCTCTCAAATAGCTAGATTAACTGTGTGTTTTCTTATATCCTGGAATGTGGTCAATAGCAAACCAGGGGGGGCACTGATTTTTAGTAAAACACTTCAACAATTTATACAGGAATATTATGTAGCAAGTTCTAAAGTGCTTTTCTGCTGTTTCCCATCCAAGTGATTTTTCACGGTGCGTTTGGTCAGGAGTTATTAACTGCAAACAGATTTCACTTCTGAGGACTCCCTCGATCTAAACCCATGCTTGTCATTCAAATGCCTCAACATGAATCAAGTACAAATGTGAATTTTCACAGCCAGTGCAGTTCATTTGGAGCAAGCATGCATTTAGCATTACACAAAACACAGCCGTCCACCCCTTGACAGTCCTTGCTTGTCCTGGTATTTTGAGGGAGAAGGGGGAGGACATTTATCCCTGATGGTGAACTTTAAAAGTATATTTTCCTTTTAAATGCCAACGTATTCCTTTTCCATGTGTGTTTCAAAAATATCTCTGACACTTTGGCTAAATACCCAGGTATTCCAACTGTTATTCTAAGATGGTGGAAATTAAAATTCTGTTGACTTCACTGGAGCTTTGCCAATTTTTCTCAGAGGAAGATTTGATTTCAGAATGTTTAGTGGAGCCTATATCTGATACATTCACTGCAGGCACTGTGGGTATTGGGTGGTAGCTGTACTGATGCCAGTAGCTGGAGTGACTGGGAAAGGGAAATTCCACTCTGTAGCAAGGGTCGTGGTTCCAACCTTCTATCTTTCTTATTATCAACTTTCCATCTCATATGAATGATATATTCAAACTGTCTCTTGCAAAGGCAAAACTGTGTTAAGAGGTCCTTTTCTAACCTTGAGCAATGTGCTAAAGGGTTGGAAGTGTGTCCTGACTCTAGGACACTGATCACTTTGAGTCCAGTAGAGCAGAGGTTTGTACTTTGGCCTCCTGAATTTCCTGTTGGGACCATGGTCTCAGACACTACATCCTGAAAGCATCTCTTTTGCACATCACTGATCTAAAAGAGTAAAATTGATCTTGACTGATCTTGACTTAATAAAATTGAAGTGCTATTTTTTTTCATACACAAAAAGGGAGTCACTGCCTCAAACTTTCCGTGCTTTGTCCAAATGTATCCTCTTTCCTATTAAAATTTACTGTGTTTCCTTCATATTTTTTTTATCCTTTAACACCTCTCATATTTCCACCAAAAAAACCCCAAAATACCTACAAAAAAAAACACAAACAAGCAAAAAAACCCCAAAAGCACGAAAACCACCAAAAAAACCCCACCAATTGTTCCAGCAAGCACAAAGCAGTAGAACTAATGTAGTTTTCATGTCACAACAACTTGGGCATATAACTAATGAATCCATTTGTAAGATACCTGCTGACCTCCACAGATAAGTAGTTCCTGATCCTGACTTTATTTATTTGTTCCTGTGCATAATCTCACTGCAGACACTGAAATTAATGATAAATTTCCTGTGGATTTCAGTGTGTACAGGTTGAGGCCCTCATTTATGAAGGGTTTATCATTGCAAATCTGCTGAAAACACCAAACTCTCACAACTCCTGTGGGCCTCATTTTCAGTCCTGCAGAGGCATCATAATACCACATTTGCTATAGCTGAGTCATTCCCATGACAACAAATGGAGTCTAAAATACATTCTGACCTTGCTGTGTGATCAAACAAAACAGAGAAGCTGGGCATCGAAGACAAAAGTTCATTGAACATATAAACCCAGCAAGCAGGTGGGAGAGAAGATAAAGACAAAATATTTCTCCTTCTCTGAAGTTCTGCCCTGAGGTAACTGTCTTTCCACAGATTTTTCTAATGTTAGGATATGCTATGGTTAGCCTGAGTATCCTCCTCTGCAGAAAGCTCAAAGGACAGCAAATGAGGCCTTGTTAATAAATCCATTTTGCATTAATTCTTTCTGGAGAATGACTGTGAAAAGCAATACTATTTTACAGCTTCTTCCAGTGTATCTAAAAGCAAGGCACTTTAAGAAATGGGATGATTGACATGTTATTTGAGTTATTAATAGTCTTTGCAATAGAAATCAAGGCAGAGTCAGTGAACTGCTCTGAATCAAATCCTGGATTGGTAGAAAAATCAGGGCAGGAAAAGCAGTGGCTAATTGGCAATGTGGTCATGACAGGAAACCAGTGACACAGGCCTGAGTGGCCATAAGAATCTGCTGCCTGGGCTGTGACGGGAACAGACACAAGGCACAACTGGAAGCGCTCACATTTCCCACCAGTTCACAGGCAGAAAGGTGGAACAGGGAAGAGACGTATTGCAGCTGGCCTGGCAATGAAAGAGTAGTTTCAGGTTGAAGTAGCTCTCAGATCCAGTTCTAAAGGATTGACAGCAGTAAAAGAGAAGGTTTAGGTGTTGCTAGGAAGACTGGTGGTCTTCACAACTGTGTCAGTGAGAGATGGATTTCTAAGTCCCAGTTTGAGTTTGTGAGAACATTTTTGAGGATTCCAGTTGGAGTGAAGTAAGTTACTCTCAGGATCCTATCCCATAACAACATCAGCAGTAAGACTTACTGTGCCTTAGTGTAGGGCAAAGAGCATGTTTGAATTGTAACAATGCAGAATTAACTAAAATTGGATCTTCTACTGGCAGAACTCTACCTGTTAATATCTATGAACAAACTTGCTCATGGATTCTGGAACCTGGCAAGGGTCTTCTTCCTTATAGATAGGGCACTCTGATAAATGTATTTGTCATATTGCTGCATATTGTGGATGCAATGAAGAATTAAGAATGAGAAATCTTTGTCAGTGAGAACAGAACTGTGGATGACAGTGCACTGATTTACACTAAACACACCAAGAAGTGGCTGATCCATGGCATTACAGAGACAAGCCCAGAGAGCTCCAACCAACTGCTGTAGTTGCTGCTCTTGTGCATAATAGATTTAGCATTGACTGTAAACACAGAGACCCTCCAGGTTTTGTTCAGCCCACAGGCAGATGATGCCCAGTGGGGAGAAGCATTTCTGGACTAGAGAAAGGAAGGTTTCATTAAAACAGCTACTTATGCCTTGCACTTTGAGAACAGGTGACAGTAGGAGCGGATGATGTCTGTGAGGCAGCCAGGTTGGTGGAGCTTTAATTAAATAATCACTGTACCCAGGGACCTTGCCCAGTGGTGCTCAAAGTCTGTCCCACTCACACCCTGGCATGAAGACTTTATCCACTTCACTTCCAGTGTCCAGGGATCTGAGTTTTTCTTGGCCTCAGTGAACAAATTGCAACCCAGGAACTGTGGGCCAGAAACGATGGAGCAAGGAGCTGTTGCTCTGCTGCCTCTACATCTGCCTGACACAATAATTAAATCTCATCAGCCATTCAATATAATGGAAGCAAACCAACTACAACAGAAGGATTTTGCAGCATAACTGTCTCATGATGTGTAACTGCAGCTGTATATTTACCTTTGTAATTAATTCTGTAAGCATTTATATGGCGTTACAAGGGACTGAGTAATTTAGAAAGCAGTGGAAGAGATCATTAAAAATAGCGAAGGCATAATTACTTACTTCTACCATCAATCTCCTCCATATCTTCTCTACTGATGTTTCTCATGGATTGTTTATGTTCATTACATTACCTTCTAATCAAAATTATCTCAGGTTTCAGGTTTCATTTCCAGGTTGGGAAAAAGGCAACAGTGCTATAGTGGGACAATGGTGTTGCCTGTAAAACACCCCATATTGAGCAGAAGCCCTAATTTTGCTGGAGGACTGACATTGCCTGTAACTTGAACACAATAAATTAATTTCCTTTTGTGGAAAATGTGGGCTCCACTTCAGTGGATGCTCTGTGCTGACATTTATGATGTAGGCTGGTACCTAATGTAGCTGATTAAGCACTGCATTTGTTCTCATTGTATAAATCCTTGTTTGATGAAATAAGTGGGTTATTGAGCCCTTTCTATCAGATTTCTTTTCAAGAGAGTTGACTTTTTTTTTTTTTTTTTTTTGGAAACTCACACAATTCAGCTTATTGGCAGGAGTTACCCAGGAATCTTGCCAGTGGAAATCTCCCTTCTTAATTAATCTTTTCTGAATTCTGTAGCCATAGATATATTCTCTCCTGGTCATGCTAAACCAGATCAAATTTATGAGGTTAACTGACCTACTCTAGGTTTGCACTAGTATAGAGAAAGGTGTAATCAGACTCCTTTGTGTATGTCCCCCAGAGCTGCACAGAAATAGATGTGGCTTTAATGTCTCCTTCACTATCAATGTTTTGTTTCTCATTTTTTTTGCCTCACGTAAAGTTTTAAGCTGGGCCTGGTAAGGTATAAGGTATACTGAGGCAGGCTGCACTGTGGGGCCTTTCTTCTGACCTCCAGCCTTGTAGACCCCAAGGCCAATGCATGGTGCTGCAGGGCAGATGATATGGAGGGCTGGATGAGCTGCAAATGAAGTTCCTTTGTGCTGATGGAGGGCAGAAGCTGTTCCTCTCTTCCAGGCACCAGCACTCTGATTTTACTGACTGGAGAGCAGCAAACCCAGACCTTCTGTGCTGTGTGGGGGCTGTGAGGGGACCAGTCGGCACCTCGGGCACGAGCATGTGTGACCACCACTTTGGAAAATGGGCTTGGCAGCAATCACTTTCTTCTAGAAAGTCAGCAGTGTTTTCCTTCTAGAAAACAACAGTTTCCAGCAGGGAATTCTTGAAAATAGTGAAATATTCTCCTAAAAGACATAATTTAACTTCAGTCACCTTGAGTGTGCCCAGCACCCAGACTGGCTCCTAGACCAAGGACAAAGGGGGCTGTTCTGACCTTCTCCCTGTCAGTTTGGTGTATTTGGACCAGACCTCCTCAGCGATGTGTTTTTCTGAGCTGCTCTTTGCTTTGTGTTTTGCAGAAGCGCTCTGGAGGCGTGTGCTCCTACCTGCGCCGCGCGTGCCGCGCAGCGCTGCCCCTGCAGCTGCTCCTGCTGCTCCTGCTGCTCCTGGCCTTCCTCCTGCCCCTGGCACAGGAGAGCCACAGCTGCGCCCTGGCCAACAACTTCGCTCGCTCCTTCAAGCTGATGCTGAGATACGAGGGCCCACCCCCGACATAGCTCCTTGGCACGGCGCGAGGCGACGGCAGGAGGGCAGCCTCCCTGGGTTTAATTGCAACTAATGTAGATTTTAGGGCTTCCAACACAGCCATCATGCCAATGGGCTAGATCGCGTAATGCAACATAAGATTAACCCACTTTAATCAGGTATTTGAGCAAAATTAATATTTTTACAGTTTTTTTATTATTGTATTTATAATATGTATATAGAGATTGTGTATGTATGTACATATATATATATATATAAATGCATATCTGTGGTCAAACTAACAACCACCGTCCACTCATCCACTGTTTAAAGATAATTCTGCAAAGTTTCTGCCGTCTTCCAGTAAGCAATACTGAAGGATGGTGTTGTAGGACTTTCTGGGTGATTTTTAACATCAGATTCATGTTTACAAATGAAGTCAGAGCAAGTATGAGAACATGTGGTCATGCACCATGGTGTAAACTGGTGAGAGAGCAGGCAAAGTAGAATCACGTTTGATTAGAGTGGTTGACATTCAGCCCAAGGAAGATTTGGACTTTTCTCTTTGAAATCTTCAGCTGATTTTTCAGTATCTGGATACAAGAATTGCAGAAGCTAATAGAAATGTTTCTACTGACTTCAGTAGGAGTGGGAGTAGACCTCCTCTTGTTCTTATTTTTTACAAGAATTCTTCTCCAATTACTGTATTCTCCAGCCCACCTGAATCAGGAGAGGTGGAATACAGTGGGGAGAAAAGCTAGAAAAAAAAAATAATATATTTTTTTAGCATCTCTCTAGCAGGAGAACTTTTAAAATCAGGTCATAATTTTCTGAACAAATTTGTGAGCAGTGAACAAAACCTTGTATCACCAATCTTGTCTATAAAAAAGAGTAGGTTTCTTTCTTAGATTGTTGTGTTTGTGGTGTTTTGTGGTTTAGTTTGTTGGGTTTTTTACTTTATAAAGAGGCATTTGGTAATGGATTCTAAAGGCTGAACAGTGGGATGCAGCCTGGCTCAGTGTCAGTAAAGCAAAAGTTGGAAGTATTTTAATAATACCATCCTGGAAACAAGATTCCTACCTAGGATTCTTTTGTATTAATGGTTTATTGAAATTGTGTAAACTGATTGTATCAAAGACAGTGAAGCATAGATTTCTATGTAATCTAAACTCTAAAATTATGGCAACTTTTCATTTATTTACCTAACCCTATGTCTGATTTATCACATTTTTGAATGTACATTATACATTGCCTTTTAATGTAAAAGCAATCTTCACTTCAGAGTGATGAAGGAACTTTTAGTGGTGTTTTACCTAATTGACTCCTTTTTCTATTTCTGAGAGCTATCCCTTATTGTCTCATGGTTCTAGCTACATTAGTAATCACGAAAAAAAAAATCTTAACAGAAGAAACAGTTATTTTCTGTCTCCTGGCTGTGTTGCAGGATGAATTTCTTTTCTGCATATCAGTATGGGGTACTTGGTGTTGTTTTCTGCATAAGGTCTAAAATAATATTGTAGCTGACAGACTGAAGGAGGAAGGCACTTATTTAATAAAATCATTAAAATTCTGTTCAAGAAGCAAGCTTGTGTAGAATCAGGAAACATAACAGCATGGAGCTCAGTTTAGGCACAGGATAAGGAGAGCAGACAGTGTGAAAGAGAAGCAGCTAAACGTAGAGAGGAGAGGTGTCCATCAATTTGTAAAGCCTTAGAAAAGGAGTCACATTAACACAGAGGAAAAAAGCACAGGCTCTATGGAGGAAAAAAAAATCTCAGAATCCTTTTGGCTCCCCTTCCCTTTTACAGTATTTAATATGTAAATTAATATTAAACAGCTTTAATATTAAACATATTAAACAGCTTTTCTTCAGTTTTCAAGGTTTAAAGTAAGGTGAGTAACAGGGCTTCTGCACCAGTTTTCTGAGGAGACTACCACCACCAGGACTCTGTCACTGTGCTCCTAAAAATGTTTCTGACTATACTGGATTAAAATGCCAAAAGTCTGCTAAAAGTGTGGAGTGGAAATTAAAGGAGAGACAACCTTGATGGTGAAGGTATCAGTCAAAGTGCAGGGGAAGCATGGAGCAGGAGCTGAGCTGATGTGGGTTAAAAACCTGACTGTCAGGAGGTAGCAGAAGAGCTCTCAGAGCAGGCAGAAGGGATGGGAAGCAGAAAGGTGAGGACAGTCCATGTATGCTGAGCAATAAGACAGGCCTGTGGTTTCTTTCATGAAGGAGGCAAAAGGAGGGGAGCTATAATTTGACAGAGAATGGGGCATATTAATTCCTTCTTTGCAGCCATTCTTCCTGGTGGCAGAGGACCTACCTCCTCCTCTCCTGATTAGCTGTGCAAGTGCCATGCCCATTCCTCTAAAAATTGCTGCTAGCCCTGGGGGAAGAAACCCCTGTGGCTGCCCAGCAGGGAGTTAATAATCACACACATCTCCATGTCAAATTAAATCTTCCTTTAGAAAAGAAGTGTGGGGGAAGAGGGGCAGTAGCAAAACTCGCTCTGTGTGGTTGTGGATGTGTGTAGGTGTGCACACACCTTTCTGTGATGTAGCTACATTGCAGTTCTCTGGGTTTTTGTGAGCTGACGAAAGTAAAATACCAGTGAGAAAGTAAAAATAATGAACAATAATAAAGCTGCAAATGGAAGTTAGTAGGGAAATAGAAAAGTTTTTTCTATGAAAGCCCAAAAATCTCACATCAGATTTATTTGTGCCGAGCCTTTCTGATTTGGGTGTTTTGTATGGGTTCACAAATGCATTTGACACCATGGGAGTGTGTCACAGGGAGAAAAAAAAATTCTGCACAGAGGAACTTACAAGAACAACGGCATCATCACCTTGATGTTTCAGTGTGGTGGCAGGTTTAAAAAAAAGAACCAAACAACTAAATTAGAAACATACTTTTGCTGCTGGGTTTGCAATCAGTTTATTCTGTAAGTCCCCTGTCTGTAATCTTGAAAAGTTTTGCTTTAAATCTCAGTCAATCCATTCTCATTAACTTAAATAATCTGAATATCTCACAGAAATTATGAGTATTTCTACTTCTTTGCAATGAAAACTATCTAAAACACAGGACTTTAATGTTCATATCACTAAAAACAATTTAAGTCTTCCATAATGTAATTTACCTCACCTCTCCAAGGCAGGTGTGAGATTCTTCTGGGAAAGAAAGAAAGAAAAAATCACAAAAGTAAGCTGGAGATGTAAAAACAAAATCTACTTTCTTTTTTATTCTCTTGTGGTTTTTTGTGTTTTGAAAAGCTTGCAATACTGATTCCTGGAAGTGCGTGTAAACATTAATCAAGTCCGTAATTGGAATAATGAGTCCAGCTTCCAGGAAACTGTACAAGGATCGGATTCCTCAAAAAATAAACTAAATCCAAAGGATTTAGTTTTTAAGGACTGGTTTCCAAACCAGTCCTTAAAATCTTGAGCACAGTTCCTTGTCTTTGCTCACAGATGATTTGGTGGTTATGTGCTCACTTTTGTGCCTATAAAATCCCCAGCTCGTACATCTCTGACATCCAGATGTAACTGAGATGTGTTATAGCCCAGGTTCAGACTGGGGCCACTGCCTTAAGCCTTCCCTTGCCAAAACATGGGATGCACAGAACCCTGGATGTGTCTGCAGCTGGGGACTTTCACTGTTTTGCCCCAATGTAGATGCAGGCACAGGCAAAGGGTGCTGAAACCCTCTGAACGCTATGGAGAATGTTTGAGGTGGTGAGTGGTTTGTGCACCTGGCCTGCCCTCCCTGCACACACCCAGCCTGTTCACAGAGCTCTGTCCGAGCTCTTCCTGCACCTTTGGACCCAGGAGCTGCTTGAGCACATTAATGACCCTGAAGGCAAAATCCTGCACTCCATTGCACATGCACTGCAGTAAGGCATTGCCCAAAGGCACACTTCAAACCCAACCTTTGGCATGAAAGCAAACCTCATTTGTAAACTGTAATTGATTTTGAAGCCTGATGCTTTCCAGAGAATTTTCCATGGCAGCAATACATTGAGGTAGAAAATTGCTATTGTGCCCCAGGTCTATTAAACAGCCCTTTCTCTGATTCTAGCCAGCAATTTAAATGGTATAAAATATTATTTATAAATGGGCTCTCCAGAAATCTCTGTATGAAAAACATCTTCAGTTTTAAGCACATACATTAAAAATGCTGTATTCCTTTGCTAGCACTCGATCTCCAAAGCAGTCCTGATTTCTACCAAAAGCTACTCTATTTGTACTGATCCAGAGACTTAGAAAACTTAAATATTTGAGGCTGTAAATAAAGCTACTAGGCTAACTAATAAAACCACCTAGTGATCACTGAATAATTTGGACAGCTTTTAGAATGGCTCTATGCTTCTCCTTAACCCCTTTTGTTGGAGTATTTGTAGATCTTGGAGAGAAGAAATATCTCCAAAAATTGGCCATTCCTAGACAGACAGATAGTGATCTCTGAACATCAGAAGAAATAGTATTTTCTCTTTAGTTGCTCTAAACCTCAGGAGTTTGCTATATCTGATCTCCTTTTCAATATTAAATAGGGAATATTTTACTTTGATGTGTGTGCATACACATCTCTTTAGCACTAAAGAGATTTGAACACTGAGTTTATTTTCAATAATTCTTTTAACTTGTGTCAACACAAGAGAGTACATTGTCCTCTTTTCTTTAGGGAAAAAACCAACCAAAACTGCTGTGTGACAGAGATTCCCACACCAAACATAACCTTTTGGAATAACTGAATATTACAGTCTGAAACTAAATTGTCCACCATAGGAAACTGGAAAAATAGTTTTGCCTTTCAGGAAATGCTGGTATAAAACCCCCAATAAACATGTCTTTTCCAGGCATCATAGACATCTTTCATAGGTTATGTACCAGCTGGGTGTAAGAGTTTTGGAGAGTTTACTACCTCATGGACAGTATCACCTGCTAGGGTGCAGCTGAAAACATTTGTCCAGAGAATCTATACCAACTTCTTCCAGAATTGCTGGGGGCTATTGAGGATGTTCTCAGCAGCTCCCAGACCACTGACCTACTCTGAGCCATTACAAGTTTATTGCATTAATTTCTCTGTCAGAGGTTGGCAATTCTCAGAAAACAATTTATTAAAATACTAGAAGTAATATTTCTTGTGCAGACAACATGATTCATTGAGAAATCAATCGTATTACTTTTGCCATATTTAAAAAATATATGTGTTGGTTATACTGGAATATGAGCAGGTTAGTTGAGGTGTTGGGTAACTGCAGGATGTTTTAGGCATGAGGCATTTTGACTTGTACTTGTCCATTTAAGAATTGTGGGATCATGTTACACTTGGTAAAAAAAAACAAAACAAGTATTCTTGAATTAAAAAAAAAAAATACCACCACCAAACAGAAAAACCCCCAAAAAAAAAGTAGGAGGGAATAATCTGTCACACAGTTGGATTTTTTATTATCTCTTTTCTATCCAATTTAATATATGAATATGTGTCTACCAGAGAGTTATCAGTAGATCTGGGGAAAAGGAAATATATATCAGGAATATACCAGTTCAATGTGTAGCCTAAAAGGCACTTCTATTCCCCAACCTGCTTCAGCAAATGCCAAATTTTTATCATTGTACCTGTGAGATAAAAACCCTCCTCCTGGTAAAGTGTGGGTAAGGTGAAACTGCACAGCTGAAGGTGCAGCATCCCAGTGGAAGCAGCAGGAAACATCAGTTCTTCCAAAGGCAGCCTGGTATCCCCATGGCAGAGGAGCTGTGAGGTCTGCCACAATGAGAGCAGTCCAGCACAGGAAGAAGGGCTTTGCCATCAGCCCAGCCTGCCCAACAGAATTCTGAGAGCAGCATCAGCACAGCTCCTTTTCATGTTCCTGACTGTGGAAGGAGACTCCCCTCAGGGTGATTCACTCGAGCTGAGATTGGAGTTCTGGAAGGGTTTTTTTTCTCTTCATTAAATACAGAAGAAACTGCTAAATTAAAACCCCTCAGTGACAGGTTAATGGTAGGTGGTGGGTGCTGATGCTCCAGGAAAAGATACAGGAAATGCTATTATAGATGGAAAGCTAGTCATGATGGTCTCTGTTCAATCCTCAGGAGACAGAAATGCATTGTAGAAGTGAGGTGGGACTTTTTTCTGTTCCTTTTAAAGTAAATGTCAGATATTGTCTTTAGTCTTCTGGATTTTGGGGGCAAGCCTGTTCAGTGCCTTACTGAATGCTAATGGCTTTCTGGCTTCAGAGCCATTTACCCCAGCAAGTTCCACATTATTCCAAGTTGTGTGATAAAGGTATTCCCCTGAACTAGTTTTGGATCAGAAACCTTTTGTCTGTGGAATGGGCAAGGTTTGATTTTCCTACTTTTGGCCACTTTGCTTTAAATCCAAGGAAGCAGAAAGACCAGCACCCTTTCCAGGCCATGTTTTGTCTTTCCTTCTTTTATGAGAGCAGAGGAGATTTGGCTTTGCTTCATTTCCAAAGTAAATTATCCCAATATTTTATTCTTCATTTCCTGGTGCAGTTCTTCCACAGCCTAGGCTATTCCTATCACCTTAGGTGTTTCCAGTGGCTGTTCTTCTTCAATAACTAGAGCAAAAAATCTGGTCCTGTTTCAGTAAGTTTAAAATCCAGTAATTTCTTCCCCCATTGTAGTTGCTCCTGCAGATGCTCTGTCTGTTTCTGCTGTCCCCTGTGTCGAACCAGCCTTCAGCACTTTCTGGGGGGACTCTAGTCCTAGCCAGCCATTTCTTCCAAGTCTCCTGGTCATGTCCTGCCCACATCTGTCTTCAGTTTTGGCTCAGGGACTGCCCTTAACAGTCACATCTGCAGACAGGAGTGTGAGGGTGTCACTTAACAAACAATTATTAATAATGAAAGCCTTGCTATTAGCATTGTACATAGCCTGCCCAGAGTCTTTTTCTCTTCTCCTCTCTAAGCAGGTTTTGATGTGTAATCCAATTTCTGTGTGCAGAAAATTGCCCCTGAGTCAGCACAGAGGGCTGGTGGTTCAGCTGAAGCTCTGTTACCCCACATTGTCACTGCTGGGGTAAGAGCTCCCAGGTGCTGCTCAGCCAGGGTCTGTGCCCTTGAGCTGCCAGGAGTGTTCCACTGTCATTGTTACACACCCTAAATAAGCCAGAATCCCTTTTTTCTGACCTGGGAGGAAAAAAAAAAAATAACAAAACTAAAATGATCGCTTTTAACAAACTGATTTCACAACTCATTTATCAAGCCCTATAGCAAGCCATTTATTTTAGCTCCTTTTTGCTCCATGAAAAGCTGTGTGTTAAAAGGGAGAGGTGAGTTTGGAGAGCAGTGCCACTGCCCTCAGCAGCACTTTGCTGGGAGGCCTCCTGCTGGAACTGGGGGTAGGAGCTGCTATTTCTCTTGAAGTGATTCCCACCTAAATCAAAATATTTCTTTTGTCAAGTCTAATAAACACCACAGACTTTGTTTCACTGCAGATATGAATGAATGCCTCTGTATGGTACTTTCTGTTGCCATGAAATATATATATATATGTATATGTATATGTATGTATATTTGTATGTACATATATATATATATGTGTGTGTGTGTGTATATATGTAATGGGGAGTGTCATTATTGCTCTACTCAAAGAAAGGTGACATTCCACTTCAATGTAACTTTTAGGTGCAGCTTTTAAGAGAAACCATGTCTTAAAGGGAAGCTGGAAGTGTTTAGAGGTACATGTTGTAATGAGCTTTGATGAGATTTAGTAAGCTTTGAGTTTGGGTTTCTGTCTCTAGGGTGAAAAGCACCCAGGATGATTTTTCCAGCACATTCCCAGATCAAACCCCGTAAGAATTTAACCTGGGAGGCATTGCTTGAACACTGGCTGTTGCTGAAGGTGTTTGCATGTGCTAGGTGTGTGTCTGTTCTCAAAGTGCAGCCTCCATTTTGCACATGATTTTGACTGGAAGGCAAAAGACACACCTTTGTCTTGCTCCACGATCCTGGTGGTAATTTTGGCACAGTAGATGTTTTCCCTTTGATCAGTGCGACTCTTTCAACATTTTTTTTCCCCTTTTAATTTATGTTGAGTTTATCAGGTGATTCCAGGAGGGCACACTCCATCTGCCCAGCCTCAGAGCTTCCCTTTCAGCAGCACACCTCCTTCTCTTTTGTTTACTTGACTGTTCTGGACCACTGTGAAGCAATCACACCAGCAATAATGCAGGCGTTGCATTTTTCTGTCGTTGCCTTTTGTGAGACATGGCTCTCCACTGACACTGAAAAGTGGTAGGAGGCAGAAGCTGCATTGTTGTTTACTGGCAATATAACCCATGTCCATGCTCCTGCAGGGCTCCTCACTCCTCACAGCAGTGGGCTGTCTTGGGCCCAACTTAATTCATAAGCCTGGATTTTAAACAGTTTTGGATTCCTTCACCAACACTCCATCAATCTTGCTTCCATCACTTTTTGTGCTTTTGTTTAGTTTCAAGCTAGAAGAAAGTTTAAAGAAATGTGCTAAGACTTCCATATAGGGTGAGTCAATATCCCATAAATTTCACAAAAATTATGACAAAATGAAGGGATTTGCTCTCACATTGAACAGAATTAATAAGTTCTTACTGATAAATTAAATAGTTATTAAGAACAGCCTGGAGCAAAGTTTCTGCAATCAAACTGTTCTCTGCTTTTAATTTAAAAATCAGAAAATACTGAGGTACATTTTCCCGCTTTCTCTTAGAAGTGATGTGAAATTAATATGTGAACTCTCCTTAACAGAAAGTTTATTGATGTGACTCTAAATTTCAGCAGCATGTCCCATGTTAGATCACCTGCCTGTAGGCACAGGGAAAACCAAAGGCTGTTTACAAGAGAAACTCATATTGAGAATGGTTTTTAAATTCTTCAGAGCTCCTATCCACTTCCAAATGTCAGTAATGGGGAGGATCTGAAGCCTTCCTGTGAACCCTGTCATTGTGCATGTTGAAATCCTGGCTTGAATTCAGGTCTCCACTTCAGCTTTTGTAAATGTTAATATTCAAGTAGAACAAAAACCTTAGAGGCAATTACAGCATGAACATCTCTTCTAGTTTATGTATAGTAGCTGATAGCAAAGTCTGCAATAATAATCTGTGTTTATACATGTGCTGTACAATGTAACACTTGGGTACAAAATACCTTTTAACTGTCACAAGGAAATAACTGGATTGATTTCACTTTTTGCTTGTATGAATATAATTATTTGCCTTGCGGGGACCAGTTCCACTTTTGTCATGTTATTTATGATTTTTGAATAAAATTGTGATAAATTAGGCTCGTTTCTAAGGTAAACAATGCTGGAGCCAAGCAGCTGTCTCTGGACATGTGCATGTTATCACAGCTGATATCAAGTCCAGGTCCAACTCCTTGTTTTGTTTGGACCTTTCTTTAACCTTTCAGGCTTATTCAGGGAAATGTGGACCACTCTATTTTCTTATTAAAAATATGGCTTTGTGAAAAGCTGAACTTATTTTTTAAATCCTTTCTTTTCTGGTTCAGAAAGACTGTAACAATCATATTTTTCTAAACTGCCTATTGCTTGTGATGGGAAATTATATAGAGATATATATTTTGCTCTACAGATTTCCATGTACTTTTGGAATTCTTTGTTTTCATAGATAAATCCTCCTGTTTGCTAGAATTAGCTTAAAAAGCTGTAAGCTTCTGTAAAAAAAAAAGTTGTAAGCTCTGTGAAATTCTGTAAAAATGCAGCTGCATTAAAAGACTGACTTTATGTTTTATGTAAATTGTTGGAGCTAAGTCATCCTGAGTGTTATGCCATGCAAGATGTACAAAAAGAAATCAGGTCATTGTTTTGAAAAGCTGGACGGCGTTATGTCACACTGCCTAAAAGTGCCAGGTGAAAGTCAGGAGAGTTTATTCTAGAAATGGTACCATCCTGGGCCCTGAGTCTGTATTTTTTTTTTTTACATTGTTTAGAACCTTATTTGAAAATTAGTCCCATGAGATTCCATGGGAAATATTAAAAATACGAACCTGTGGTGTGTGCCTAGCATGATAGAATAAGGACCTTTTCTAATGAAGAACATGGCATTTTAAGTAGTTAAGAGACTATGATTTGAGTATTTCAGGACAACTTACCTTTCTGAGCTGTAGACTCCTCCTGTGTATTGTGGATTTATTCCATAGCTGAAATGCCAGATTAAATTGATTGAAGCCCCATGAGCAGATGAACATAATAGAAAGCTGCAGTGAAATATTGCAGAAAATGGCCTGACTTCATTCTTCCGAGCAATAGTTAAAGTAACTCACAGCCTTGGCTTCTTTGCACCTGTGAAGCAGAGGCCCTTGTTTTGTACCTCAGCAGTGGTATAACATGGAAGGATTTCTGCTCTCTGCTTGGAAAATACTGTCTATTCCTCATCCTTGTCAAAGCATAATGTTTCCCAAGTAAAAAAAAAATCTGATTCTTCAAGACTCATAGGAGAGTTAAGGGGCAGCTGGGACCTTCTGTGATCCAGCCACATTATTCCAAAAGTTTATCCCTTGATGACAAATAAAATATGATGTGACTTTGCTGTTTGCAAGTAGGATCAAGAGACTGGAAATTCATCACCCCAAGCCCTTGCCTGTTCTGTGATGCTTCAGTGTTACCAATGAACTGTGTTGAATTGGATTATAAAATCATAGTATTTTATTGCATGTGTCCTTTTTTGAAATGAAAATATAGTTGTATTTGATGTTGCAGTTATAGTGCAGTAAATAAACATATGTACATTTCTTTTTAAGGACTTTTAGTTTATTTTGGGTGGTGGCTATAAGTTTTTGCTGTGCTTTTTTCGTACCATCAGAGTATTTGGGCTGACCTAAAAGCAACCAGAACAAGTGAAGCAAGGATAAAATTTGCTGCTGCCTGCCTCTCTGCTCAGGTATCACTGGATGATGGCTGTGCTAAATGTAGCTACTTCATTCTTGTCCTTTGAGATTTAACAGAAAATGTCAGCTTTTCTGTACTTTATTTAAATAGAATTGTACTAGACCTGAAGAAAATGTGAATTTGCTAAATCATATTCTGATTCAGCATAATTTCTTATGGCATTGGCCCCTGACACTCTCTGTGGGTTTCTCGTCAATCCCAAACCTGGTAAGACAAAGGGGAGACTTTTTGTGAACCTTGTGTTTGAGGTTAACACCAATCAGATGTGTAACCACTGGTGATCTCTCTGAAGAGCAATCACTGCAGCGTGTGTGTATGGATGCACAACTCTCATTAGAGGTAATTGCTGGTTTCTTTCCTTAGTCTTTATGAGACAAAGTCTGCCAGTATCCCTGACATCAAAGGGCTCCACAGGCAGTTATTTCTGGACAAGTAGAAAACCACTACAATTTTTTGGTGAACCTGTGGGTTAGGTTCCCTGTTGTTTTTATGAACACATGGGGCTTTATGCAGGTCTTTGACTTCTCTCAGGCATTTGAACCATGTGATTTTGTACCTTCCTATGAGCTGTCTCCTGCTAAGCCCCCAAAAGTACAAATGCAGACACTTCAGCTGATCGTAGCTGGGTCAAGGTTGGAGCAGCAGCCCAGATTCCTCCTAGGAGAGAGCAGGGTAAAACAAGCCCAGGGCTGTAGGAAGAGCAGAGTGTTGTGGTGGGACAGTCTCATTCCCATTATGGCTACTATTGGTGTATTAAAGAAATTTCTGCTTTTACAGGTTTTTGTTTTCCCTTTGAAATGCATTTTTTCATCTTGAAGTTTGTTTTTTGTGGAGCCAGAAAGGAGCCTGCTTTGTGTATATCGGGCCTCTTTTTCTGGAACCAGCAAAAAAACTTGGGGCTTCATTTTGTCCAAGACACTGTACAGAGACCAGGAAAGGCCTTTGTCCAGCAGGGGGGAAAAGGGCCTATGAACAGATAAAACAGCTCATGCTTGTATGGGGAATTAATATTTTGTTGATCAAGTTCAGCCTGCAAACAACTTTACAGCTGATTGGTGGAAGTTGGGACAGTCAACAAGAATTATTATAAACACTTTTAGAGGACAATTAAATACTCCAGGTAGTTATAAATCTCTGAAGTCATATATTACTGCAGAAGCACCTGTTTTAGATAGCAACCCTGCTGCTAGAGGATGGAAGTTTAGGTTGTAGCAGCAAAAAGTGGCAAGTTCAATAAATAAGAATAATAGAGTAAGACCCTCAAGTGGAGTAAATCAGTGTAGCTTCATTGAAGCTGTTGGAACTAAGTCAATTTACAGCAGTAAGAACCTGGCTTGTAGTCAACAGGGATTTTACAGAATGTTTAAAAACTCTCCATTTAGAGAGTTCTCTGCCTTATGTCTGTGTACTAAATGGTATCCACTCAAAGTCCTTGCTGGTATAATGAGGTCATTTTGGATGTGAGCGTTCATTATATGCTTAGGTAAATTAAGGGGGAAAAAATACATCATTAGCAAAGTCTTAAATAAAGGATGGAGCAAGGTTAGCGAGTGAGAACTATTTAAATAAAATCAATCTCAGCCCTGGAGAGTTAATGGGGAGTGGTTTTCTGTGGAAAAAGGCTGATGGTGTGTTGATGCTGCACATAGAAGCTGAGCACTACAGCCATGAGAGATTAAAAGCAGGGACTGAGGTTTTCTTCTAGGCTAATATTTCAAGCTTTCTAAACTTCATTCTGTGACACACCATGAATGCAGCCTAGGTTTCCAACTTCAGAAAAATGCTCTGATAAACACATATTGCTGGAGCAAATGAAACTGAAGGCTCATCCAGTTTTACTGTAGCACTCGTAGTATTAAGAGGGATTGTAATATAATCCTCTTCAATGAATAACCCTAACAGATGTTATCAGGGTTGCTCTGTACAAGCTGTGGACCTCTTGCTAGAACTCCCTCTGTGGAAGTCCAGTTCATAAATTGTCCTAATGGGCTGCCTGCCTCGTCCTGCTGCTGCCGCAGCACGAAAAGGAGGTGGTTACCAGCAGCCTTGAAAGCCAGCATTATTCCCATCTGCTTTTCATTACAATCCTGCTAAATATTTCATGCTTTCTGTTTTACAAACAAATAAGAGCAGAACTAATCTTTTTGTTTAATGTTCCTTGATTGACATTTCAGGGAGGAAAAAATGTTTTGGGTTTGTTTTGATTTTTTCCTTTACTTCAGATCTCTGCAAAAGCTTTTAATGGAAGATAGAGCAGATTTCCGTCGACTTTTCTGGTGGGCTTTTTATGGCACCGTTGATACAGGAAAAGATACGGGGGAAATCCAGATGATGAATGTGCTGTTCAATCAGCTGGGATTTCTTTGCTTGCAAGGAGATAACTCGATGAAGTGCAAACAGAGACAGGGAGCAGACGTTGACTGCTTGTCAGCTATATGCAGAGCTATCTCTGGCTGGGGCTGCTGGAAAACACAGCAGCTATTAGTCCCCCTTTGCCCTTTCACAGCGCCCTGTCAGAGGGTCCCCAAGCACTGCAGCCAGACCCATCCATTAAACCTCAGGGCAGCAACTCTGTTGAATTGCTGCTTCTTTACGAAGAGGGGGATGGCAGCCCTGGGAGGATTCAGCTGACATTTTAACCCCCTGATTCCCTAAACTCCCACTGAAGTGGATGAGTGAAGGCATTCCTGTGGGCACTCTGCATCTCCAGCAGCAGGTGCTGTCTCTGTCCAGAGGGATGGATGTAGGTGACCCAGCTCCACGCAGGGACCTTCATCCCCAGGGCAGAGGTGGGGAGGGGGTCAGGAGTCCCCCTGGGGGATGTGCAGTCTCCCCTCAGGCCTGTGGACATGCTTGAAGAAGGTTTTGAGAGGTTTCTTTCCAAACCAAAGCATAGCCAGGCACAGACTGAAGCCTCTTGGCCGATGCTGTTCAACTCGAGTGGCCGTGTTGGCTGGTTTATCTGACATTTGGACAAATATCTTCATTGGAGCACCCAGGGGGCTGTGTCAGCTCTGAGGCCTAATTGCAGGGTGAGATGAAAGTGTGAAATGGCCCTCAGAAAGAGCTAAATATTCATAGAATCATGATGGTTAGGGTTGGAAGGGGCTTTTAAAGATCACTTCAGTTCAGCCCCTGCTCCTGCCATGAGCAGGCACACCTTCAACAGACCATATTGCTCAAAACCCCATCTGGCCTGGCCATGAATACTTTCAGGGATGGGGCATCCACAGCTTCTCTGGGAAACCTGTTCCTGTGCCTCACCACCCTCAGAGTATAGAATTTCTTCCTAACATCTAATCTACCCACAGTGTAAAAACATTACCTTTTATTCTACTGCTATCTATCCATATAAAAAGTCCCTCTCTCTCTTTTTTACAAGTCCCCTTTAGGTACTGGAAAGTGCCAAAAGGTCTCACTGGAGCCTTCTCTTCTCCAGGCTGAACAACCCCAGCTCTGGCAGCCTGTCTTCAGGGGAGAGGTGCTCCAGCCCTCAGATCATCTTTGTGCCCCTCCTCTAGACTCACTCCAGAGCACAGTCCTGGACACAGGACTCCAGGTGGGGTCTCATGAGAGCAGAGTAAATATCAGGAAAATATAAATGGTCCCTTCTTCCAGCCTGTTGCAGCCTGACCCTGCAATGGAGTGCCGGTGTGTCAGTGCAGATGGTTAAATCACCATGCTACGTTTGACCACATAGTAGTATTTTTAAATCATTGCACAGACAGAAATGAGTTTGTCTGATCCACTCTTGAGGCAAATTCTTTGCATTTATTGCAGGATTAATTTTCCCCCGATGGCTGATGCATCAACCACCCCATCCCTTTTTCCCACAATCGCTGGCCTGAATTCAGAGGCAGAAGTGAGTCTTGGGGCCTGACCCTAATGCTTGCCTGCAAATAGGCTTTATGACTTACGCTGAACAAGACACCCAAGCAGTAACATTATATACTGCCTTCTATATTATATTTCTTATTCTTCTAGCATTTTCCATATGAGGATCTCGAGGCCCACTGCAAGGTTTGACTAATTCTCTACAGTCATCTGTGCATTAAGATCTTTTTGCTGAAATACTATTGCCAGGGCTAAAGATTGCTGTTCTCTCTACAACAGCATACAACAGTTTCACTCAGGACAGTAAAAATAAATTGTAACAGCCACAGTTCCTTGCATTTTATAATTTCATTATCATTTTGACGTTTGTCTTAAAAATTTTCAAATCCAGGAATAGTAAATGCCGAGTCATAAAAGCTTAGGAAATGGGTCAAATCCAAAGTGCAAGGCAGCATTACACTGTCTGATCTGCTGTCTCTGATAATACCCTCATAAGACAAGGGTCTCTTATTTTTTTCTCCATTCCTGAATAAATGAATTGCAGCATGTATGAAATCTCCAGAGGCCATCTGTGACTGTAATTCATTTACCCACCATATTATGGAACAGATTTTCCAGTGAGTTCAAAACTCGGGAAAGGGGGGAAGGGAATAGTATGATGAGAAGGCTCTGCGATCCATATCTAAAAGTAAAAATATTATTCAATTGTCATATTTGATGGATAAAGTGTCTGACACACCAGGCAAAGCCATAGCAACTAGATAAATATGTTTAAAACATTTAATTTTGATACATTAAGAATGAGTTGGAGCAGGGTCTTATCGACACTGAAATTAAGCAGACATTTCTAAGTTCCTAAAAGCCTCTGATTTTGTTTAGTTTGGAAGAAAACTTGCTGTAGATAACTTGGAAGTGTAAGGGGAAGTTGGACTTGGTGCACAAAGGAGCAGCTCTGACAGGTCAGGACTAGCAATTACCTTTCTTCTTCATCTGTTATTTTCCAAGTGCCAGCAGCCCCTACTTCATTTGTGTTAGACCACAAGAGGCCTCTCGGCAAGCTTACAGACCCTTGGCTTCTGCTTTTAAATTGAAATTAGTACATTCATTTACAACTTCAGCTGCTACAAAAATATTTTTATATATAGGGCACTCTCAATATATCTGTAGCGCTGTTAACATTCGGTAATTGTAATTAGTAACACATCCTCATGAACAGCCATTTGGTTGTGTGACTGTAAGCATCAAATTTCCTCCCTGAGTAATTCCAAGGATGTCACTGAAGCTGCAGCAGGAATGAATTTGGTCCATGGCAGCTGGCAGTGTTCGTGTTTACTCTTCAGGTCATGCTGGTACCCACAGAAGGGTTTTCATTCTGCACCAGGTCGTGTGTTTCTTCATAAAGTGATACTGTGCAGAGGAGGGAAATGCTGCAAACTTCTAAAAATTGTTTTCTGTAGAGATCTGATCGAGATTTCTGGCAGAGGGAGGAAAATGTTCTCCTCCACACAGTAATTAGGGGGCTCTGTTGGAGCAGAGAGAAGTGAAAAGAAGGCAAGAGGAGGCTCTGGAGGAGAAGCTTACCTTGCCATCAGTCTGAAATCAATGGAATGTGCTGCACTGAGCCCTTCACCTGCAGCCCCTGGCACTGGAGGAACCAGCATCAACTTTTTCCTCCTAATGCATCAGGCTCTGAAATATCTTTCTCCTGAGCCAGTGCAGAAGTGAAGAAGAAAAACACACAACTACTTTCTTTTCCTTCTTCTTCAAAGGATGGCAAATGCACTCACCTTGCCTGATTCATGTGGTCACTGTGGGGCCTGAACTGAGCAAGGGCTGGGAAGAGCTGAGCATTAGCAGGGCAGCCTCCAGCCTCTGGAGAAGCTCCTGGAGAAGCAGTCACATCTCCTCAGCTGTGCAAAGCAAGCCCAGTTTTCTTGCCTGGGGACAGAGTGAGCCAAATACTGCTAACACAGCTGCTCTGCTGCTTTCAGCTTGACCATCAGAACTCACTAGGGATGAAGAACATGATGATTGTATTTCTTTTTTGCTCACACCTTCTCATCTATAGCAGATAAAATACTTCGCAGAGTGCCCACAATGCTGAGTGTAATTTTTTTTTTATACAATACTGGTAAAACATTCAGTGAGAGGACTTGGTACACACCAGCAGAACTGTATCCTTTCAACAATTCATTTTTCCAGTGGAGGACTAAGATGTTGGCAGAAATATGCTTTTATTAGTGCAATTATATCTATGCAACAGGCTTTTTTTTTCATGCCTGTGTGTGTGGATATATATATATATATATATATATATATATATATATATATATGTATGTATGTATATATATATATATATATATATATATATATATATATGTATAATGATACCCATGATCAGCAAAATTTGTAGTGCCAGGCTTGTCGTGGTGAATGCAGACTCTAGGCAGGAGGTTAGTAAATAAAACCAGTGTAGGTTCTCCTGTCTCAGCCCTTCTTGCTGGAGATGATGGTGAGAAATGTGACTGATTGCTTTGGCATTGTTGCTTAATTTACACAGGGTGGCAATTTTGTCCCAGAAAAACTAAAATCAAATTCAACAAAAACCAAAAATAATTCAAAATCCAATTTTCCAAGGCTAAAGGAGAAAATAGTAATAAAAGAAAGATGCAGCAGTAATGTTAAAATCCAAGAATAATATCATTTATGTACAGAAAAGAAAAACCATAAATGAGAAATGAAGTGGCAGTTTTCTAAAAAAGAGAAGAGGAAAGCAGAGTGAGCTGCAGATGAAAATGCTGTTCCAGGAGGGACAGGAGGGACCTGGAAGGGAATGGGCATGGGAGTGGGAGTGGGAGTGGGAGTGGGAGTGGGAGTGGGAGTGGGAGCGGGAGTGGGAGTGGGAGTAGGAGTGGGAGTGGGCAGGAAGGATAGGGCTATGGAAACCCAGGGCACAAGGAATATTTCTCTTTCTGCTCTGAGGGGTCCTGACCCCCAGAGAAGCACTGACTTTGAGCCTCATTCATGGAGAAAATTTCCAAGCCATCAAAATAGACTAGAGTCCAGAAAAGTGTGAAAATATGTGTGAAGAAATAGATTATAGAGAGTAGTATAGCATGTCACTTGGGTGAGCAATTTAGGTTTTGGGATTTTTAGTGTGTTGCAGATGGGAACAAGATGGAGGTTTTAGGGTGGAGGCAGGTTATTCTTCTTCACCTTCTTGTTCCTTCTTCTTCATGGGTTTGGTGATGTCTTGTAATTGGACAGAAGAGTCTGCATTGTGGTCTTTCAGGTGTCAGTTATTGGGTTAAAAGGGAAAATAATCTAAGTGTCATTTCTTAATTGGATAATTTAGTCCTAAAAGACCTTGTAACAAGAGATTGTTGGCCATTTTTGCAGTGCTTTTCCAATGCACAGAGTCAGGTATAGACAGCATGCTAAACTTCAGATAACAATAAACAAGAAGCTGAAGACGGAAAAAGTCCTGTGCTTCTCCTTTTCCTACACAGAACCACTCCAGGAGGGTTTCCCCTAACAGGGGAACCCCAGGGAGGGGCACAAAGTGGGGCCAAGAAACCAACACAGGGCTGTGCATGACTCTGAGCACGGGGCTGGTGCAGTGGGAGGGTGGCAGGAGGTGACAGCCTGAGGCACAACGCCTTGTGTAGGCACCAGACAGGCCAGGGATTCCTGTTCTGCTTCTGGCTGGGCTGTGGGTGCCTTCTGGTCACAGGGGAAGCAGGGACAAATCCTGCTCTCCCCAGGAAGTCGCTGCCAGAACTCCCCTTGTCTTTCCTTCATTTCACAGTGAAAAGGGAATCTCACACTTTGGGAATCTGGCTTTAAATAAGTGGAGAGGAACTGGGGGAAACTTGATGTTTTCCATGGCCAACTGTGGGTACCTGACTTGCAGGAGACCCATGAGAAGCAGGGTTGGAGTAAAGGCACAGCCACTGGACATGGGAGCTACATCTTGGTGCTGCTGGGGGATGCTGATGCCAGCTCCCATCCATCCTGTACAGCTGAAGAGACCTCCAGGAGCTGACCTGCAAAAAGGGCTCTGCAGTCAGACCTGCCTATGGATCTTATGAAGTTCACAACCCCTGAAGCCATGCTGGGTTTCCAAGGGCAGAGAAGGCAGCAATACAGCATCTCAAGCAGTGAGGATCCAGTCTGGGCACAGCATCAGCCTGGAGGGGCACAGCCATGCCAGGGATCTGCTGCCCACACCTCAGCTAACTCAGCACTGACCAGAAAAGCCAAATGCCTTCTGCTAATAATCACATCTAGAGATACTTTTTAATAACGCTTCCAATCAAGAGTCATGCTCCTTATGGTAAGGAATTCCAAACTGGTCTTCTTCCACGTTGTCACTCTCTTGCTGTGCTTGTCTCTCAGCTCTCGTATCACAGCTGGATAAAAGTGCTCCTGGCACAGGGGAGTGCCCAGTCCCCTGCAGAGGAGCCAGAGGCTGCACAGCAGCTGTCCCCAGCCCCGTGTGCAGGCAGGCTGGCAGGGAATCTGTGAGTGAGGTCTCCATCAGATGTTTGGCAGAACTAACCCCTATGCAGGGATCCTTATAACCAGCAGTTACGCCCATTTTCCCTCCAAAACCACCTCAACAGTGTTGTACTGAAGGCAGAAACCAACCAAAATCATCTGGCCATGCCCATTGCCACAGGGCACCCACACACTGTGTCTCTGCCTCCTGGGCTGTCTCCAGCCACCTTGGACAGGGCTGGGCAACACAGCTGCCTGCCAGCAGCACAGTCCTCTCCAGGGACACCCAGCAAAGCTTCAGGAAAGCTACAGAGAAAGGTCTGACAGAGTAAGGATACATTTCTGCATGGAAGTAGTTAACCACTGCTAGTGCCTGCCTGCTGTGCTGGAAGGGCAGCTGGGGAATCTGGGTATCTCCCTTCACTTCAGAGCAGTCCCAAAACACAAGGTTTCATCCTAGAATGAGCAATCTTGGCCACAGCTGTCTTCTTGAGGCCAGATTTTGAAAAGAGCTATTCCTGCTCTTGTGTGCAGTGCCCTTTCAGACAGTGACAAATGGTCTGTATTTGTCCTTGATAAAAGCCACACCTTGTCTGAGTTATTTTTACAGCATTTTAGCCACAAGTCAATCCCCTTGGTTTTGCTGTGGGAAGAGCTAAATGCAGCAATTAGCAAGAATCACACACAGTGCAACAATATTTAGTGGTGTGTTTGGTTCTGCTGTCCTGCACTCACCTCACACGGCAGCGTGCATGACCCTGTGAGCTGGCAGATGGGTCATGAAGGAGGAGAATGGCTAATGTGTGCATTGCTGGGTGATTCCTCCAGGACAGCAAAAAGGGTTTCATCTATTATGACAAAAACAGGGTAAAACAGGGTCGAGAGGAAGAGATTTGTGATGAGCAGGAGGAGAAATGTAAGCATTTCCTTTGGTAACAATTTCTTCCCAGCCTTGGAAAATGGGAGTCAACATCCTGGAGAGCTGTGTTGGATCAAGCTGGTAGCTCAAGGTAGCTACCATGAACATGTGTCATGTTATTGCTGCCTGGATGTCACATTGTCCTGTATTTCTTTGCATATATTGAGGGAAAACTTGGGTTCCATAAAAATGGACACCAGTTGTGTTAGAGCACAGACAGCTCTTGCATTTGTGCAAATGTATTGATATTGGAGAGAGAAGAAAGCCAGAACTTACCTACTGGCACCTAAATCCTCTGTGAAATCTAACAAAATTCAGCCAGACATGCATGCCATGCTGCTCGCTCTCTGCTCAGATGAGTGCAGGTGGCAGTGCCAGCAGCTGGCAGAAAAAGGATCACTTCTGGTTTTAAACCCATTTGTGTCAGATCTGACCCGTGAGCAGCCTGGCAGGAGGCAGCGTGAGAAAAGTTGGGCACTTTCACAAGCAGGGGAGTCCCTGAGCTCTGTGCACTGGGGCCACCCGCCTGGGAGCCCAGACCCTTCCAGAGAGGTGTAATCCCAGAGTGTTGG
The DNA here is from genome assembly GCF_050655825.1 of Lonchura striata. Taxonomy (NCBI): domain Eukaryota; kingdom Metazoa; phylum Chordata; class Aves; order Passeriformes; family Estrildidae; genus Lonchura; species Lonchura striata. The sequence continues at coordinate 59,508,129 of NC_140707.1, read as the reverse complement.
ACATTCACTCAGTAAAAGGCTGCCAAATGAGAGCAGCTGGAATGGACTGTGATCTGCAGAATGAGAGATGATCTGATTTTTAATATATTTTTCTTTGGAGGACTTGTCTGATAGGACCCCCATTGAAGGCCCCATGTGCTGACCTTGGATGAAACTGAGTTCCTAGTTTACATCTCTAATTTGCACTGTTGCTATGGGAAACTCTTTTGGGGCACATATGTGTGCATGCACATGAGGCTGTACATGCTTCCCAAGGGAAGGTGGCAGACTCCATTTCCTCTGCCCCTTTTATACCACAGCCTGAAACATTTGTGTTTAAATTCCATTATATAGTGAAAAACCTCTTCTGTTTCAACCAGTCAAAACCAGCTGCTATTTCTTCCTTTGTTTGAAATAGCAAAGCAAAACAATGTTTACTTTAATTCTTGAGAGTGTCACAGATAATCTGTGGGATGGAGTCCTCATTTTCCATGCACTCCAAAACCATGGAGTGTCACGCACAGCTGTCAGTAGTACAAAAAATGAAATCAAGTTGCTTAGCTCAGACAAAAGCAGATAAAACTTCTGTGTGCATTGCCCTGTAAGAAAAACCGTGGAAGGGATGAGAAGAAGAATCTTAATATAAATGTGAGGATATTAGGCACTCACAAGAGGATAAAAGAATCTGAAATCTGCCAGTAAAGAGGGATCTGTTGCCTTCCTGAGGCATGGGGATCTAATTACTCTTTTCTTCCCCCTCTTCATTATGAAGCAACTATTGCAGAACATAAATGACCTTGTAGACTCATGAGATATTCCTGCCAAAAAGCATGTCCATTATCAAGTAATAGATTTTCTGCTTGTGTAGTTCCAGTGTGCTCTTTTGAAAAGCAGTAAGTTCTCTTCTGTCTCCCTTATCACATTTCAGGATGCCTTTAGTCATAGAACTCTACTTTTTCAGTAGTTCCTGTCAAATTTACTTCAGTAAGTAAAACTTAAGGTTCTTTCAGAATTACTTTCCCGTTCCCCAGTGATGGAAGTGTTATGCTTGCTCCTTCTCTTACTAAAATACATTTGAGCTTTGCTGTTGATTTCATTGAGGCCATGAAGGCATGAGACAATAGTTTTTGAGCCTAAGTCTCCCCAGAGCTATTCTAATTCACACCATCTGAAGTGTCTTTTCCCAAGAAATCAACAGCGAAAAGAAAATAAGCTTTTGGGACGAGCGCTTCAAAAAGGCAGAAATTAATTTAAAGTTCATCATAGCTCAAGTCCTCCTGGCAGCTGTACTGTAGAGCATGGAACCTGGGTCTCTGATAGGTCTGTGTCTAAACTCAGACAACAATAATTCCTGATACACAATAACCCCCAAATGCTAGAAGCACTCTGAAATGGGGAGGCTGCACCCCAGTGTCTTCAGGGACAATTGTGACCAGTTCTCCCTCTAGCCCAGCTCCACGATGCTGGCTGGCATCAGCTACAGCCAGGCCATGGACCATCCCAGCAGGTTATCCATGCACATGACCATGCAGTGGGAATGGTCACTAAAAAAGCAGTACTGTAAATGCATACCAGAATCCCAAATTCAGGTAAGTATGTTGGCCTCTGATGTCAAAACAGGGTTTTAAGGGCTTTGCTTCATGATACATTTAGTGATACAATAATAGCAGATTATAGTTTTGTTAAGAATGAGCAAGTATCCACTGTTTTGGCTAAGAGAGTGAGCCTTTTGTTTGCTCAAAATAACTCATAAATTGGAGTTGTGCCCTTAATAATACAGCTACTTTCTTTCATTTAAGAAAAAATTTAAATTGCTACTGTTATTGTGTCCCAAATTTTATTCAGTCATAATGGTACTCAGGTTTTTATTGTTACTGTAAAACATTCAGGCATTTCAGTCCCATGAATGGAACACCAACCATCCATGTGTGCTGCATTTTCTAACAGACAATTGCAGGTTTGCAACAAAAGAAAATTTAAAAAAAGAAACAGAGTTTGCAATAAAAGAGTCCAATAAATGCAAGAAAATGTTCTGATTTTTTAAAGAGATATTTCTTACTGGGAACTGTGAGTTACAGTCACCTCTCCAGCATGCTGAAATACTGAGTGCCTCACATTCACACCAGGGTCATCAGCAGCTGTCCCACAAGAGAACAGTTCCAGAGAAAGTCATGGTATTGCTGTCATTTTGTGGTTTCCCCAAATTCTGACACTAAGAAAGCTGAACTTCTTCATGTGCTCACATTAGGTGCTTCAGGATTTTGTTGGCTAAGGAGTCCAGTGTCATCACCAGGTTCATGGCTCTTCCCAGCTCCAGCCTCAGCTCCCACCCATCCTTTTGACACATGGAAAGAGGGCAAAATCTGAGCATGTCTTAGTACAAGTCAAGGCTGTTGCTCAACACGCTGGACAAATGAAGCTGGATGTGGATGAACAGTCCACTTCAGCAGCAAACAATTTGGCTTTAGCATGATTAAGGCTCCTCTTAACGTCTCATTGCAGATGGGGCCAGAAAGTTATTTTGCAGAACCTGGAGTGACCCAAGCCTAGCTCTTTATATTCCTAGAAATAATTGTGAATACTATGAGAGAAGATCCCCTTCAAGGATTGTGTCACTATCCCCAAAGCCATGGGCTGCGTTGCAGAAGGTTACCTGGCAGTTCAAGGGTCTCAGAATGACAAGCTGGTGTGATGGATCCTTCACAAGAAATCCAGTTTTTGGCATGGGAGAGCTTTTCACGAGCCCAGCATCCCTCTGGAGCCAGTGCTGCCCCAGGGAGACGGGCAGCTCATGCTCCAGGGAGATGCCTGATATGGCAAAAGCTGGATGCCAAATCCTCCTGCCCCCTGTGCTGCACTGCAGCCTGTGTCTCCCCCCAGCCTTGGGCAAAACAAACCTGGTTTCTGACTCTCTTGAAGGAATTAAAAGGCAATTCCCATGGCTTCTGCAAGAGCAGGGTTTCTAGCAAAACATTGAAGAATCACTGATTTAATGGGCCAAGCAAATCTCCAACAGCACATCACAAAGTTCTCCCTGTTGATCTGAATACAGTGGATAAAAATTAAGAATTTACAGCTTCTGTTTCATTTCTTTTGTTCAGTTCAAGTTTTAGTTCTTGTGTCCAAAATAGGCAAATAAATGAGGTTTTTAATGAGCTTCTTCCCTGCTAGTAATGTGCCAGTACTTTAGTCTGTGTGGATATGACTCCCAGGGTCTTTCCAGTCTCACTGCTGACCTGGGAATGGTACACTCCAGACAAGTCAAGGGTATCAGTCCCAATCTGTCCCAGTTTTCCATTTCTGAGGTAAAATACAGTGTAGAATTAGATAGTTCCACCTTTCTCTATGCCTGGAAAACAGCTTCATGCTGAAGGAGAAATAGTCCTCCAAGTTAAGACAGTGGACTTGTTTGATATGGACTGTCTTCATTTGTTTGCCATCAGTGTCTTATTGTTCTGAGACAAATCCTCTGGTCCCAAAATACAAATACTCCGTCTAAAAACAGGGCTATTAATTTGTGTGTCACATTCAATGGAAAATGCCTATTGATATTTTCTAGAGTACTGATAAAATAAATGCCACAAAACAGCTTTATAACTTTCTCTATATCTATGTCTATCTGTTTCATAAGGAGCAGATCCTGTTTTCAAATTAATTTGCATCTTGTAGTTGATTCTTTTTTAAAAACTACAGCATGTATTTGTGAGAGAAGGCTTTATGAATGTCCACAGCACCAGAAAAAGCTTAATCAGAATTACCTTTTACTACACACAGGATATGGTCTTCATCCAGGAAAGACAACTTCAATGATTGGTGCATTTTTAGGTCTAATAAAGCAGTAACTGTGATCTAAACTTTTCCTGCAGTTAAAGTATTTAGAATGGCTCTTTCCTGTGTGGATTCTCTGATAGTCTCTCTTCTACCTGGCTGTTTATTTAAGACAGAAATCACAGTACCATCCTATCTTTATGATTTCTCCTTCTCCATCAAATCTGGTTAAAACTGGTCCATAAGTTCAAAGTTACCATGAGAAGAGCAGTTAGAGATGCACAAACACACACATATACATTGACCACATAGGCCTTTTCACCAAAGCTAAAAATGGAAAACCAATGAAATACACAAAAACTACTTTCAAAGATGAAGGCTTAGGCTTAGGCTGGAGAGAGGCTTTTTGTCCCCTCTCCAGTATTACCCATCAGTGTTTTGCTGTCTGGGCCCAGCACACTGATGGGGTGCAGGGTAACCCACCAGCCCTGGCAGTGTTTCTCTGATGTGAGCACCAGGCAGTTGTACCACAGCCCCATTCCTGAAAGGACTAGGACAGGGGTGCAACCAAAGGGTTGCCTTTGGGAGCAAAAAGCTGCAAGTACTGCCCTTGTATCTAGGCTGCCACAACATCCTTTCCACAGACTGTCTCCAGGGAATGCCACTGCCCCCTAACTTATATATATTGATATCACAAATAACTGTGTAAATGGGACTAAACCAAGACTCATATCAGAACTTCTACAAAAATCTGGATCGCAATCCTCATGGCAGTGCCCACTGAGAGCCTCCAGCTTCAGGACTCTGGTGAGTGCCTGCAAGGGTTTGTCAGTCTTTCCTCGCAGGACCTTCCCCAGGACAACAAACCCACCATCCTGTAGGGCCCCAAATCCATCTCTCCTAATGAAGGTGATGCACCCTCATGTACCTCAGTGAAGCACAGATTACCCAAGCAAAAACCATCAGGTCAAATTAGCAAACAGAAGCTTTTTGCAGGAATGTGACCTGCTTGTCTTTGTTTACCCAAATCTTAGGATTTCTCAGCTTTGCAGAGAACCGTTTTCATTCCACCTGCTGCCTGCCACAAAGGTGCAGTTGTGCTGCCAGGTAAAATGGAGACAGCTGCAGAAAAGCACCCAGACTTTTGCATCAACAAAAGGTCTTAAACATGAGGGAAACATCAAAAAAAGAAAAAAAAGAAAAAAAACAGGACATGTAGCTCAGCCAATGCAAACATGTAAGAAACTCTGCAAGGGCTCAGAAGAGAAACCAGATTGCTGTTGAAATAGCTGGTTAACATTTTGTCTGGAGGCACAGCTTCAATAAAAATAGGTAAGGAAACCAGCTAAGGACCCCCAATGGCAAACATATTTATTGAGAATCCAATAAAAGTCTCAGAACAAATAGCCTGAAGGACCTGTAGACACAGCCTCTGCTGTAATAAAAATGCAATACAAGGCATCAGGGAAATAGTAAGGGAAAAGGGCTGCTCCATGAGAAAACCAAACAAGAATCCCAGAGCATGAGGCCTGGAGACACGGGCTGGGATGTAATAAAATAGCTGCCATTGGGGAAAAAGAAAGAAAAACAAAACATCTAACAAAGGCACAAAGAAGCCCCAGATACCCCAGCTAGTCTAGAAAATCACCACAAGTTGCCGTAAAAACACATGGGAAAATAGGAAAAGGGTAATGGCTGCAAAGTGATCAACTCCTGCAGGTACCTAAGGGCAATGCGTGGGTGAAAGTCCACAGGAAGCCATGTCAGCTGCAGTAAACTCTGAGGGTGCCTAGGAGACAAGGCTGTAAAAGGTGACAAAACAGCAGCCTCAGAGGGGCTAAAGCTCTGCATGGGAGAAAGATTTACTTTAAATCCAAACCCCATATTGCACGGAGCTGCGGTTTTTGTATTATTTATCTTGGTCAGCAAAACTTCTGGATCTGTGCAAAAAATGCTAGAGAATTTCTATCATAAGTGCACAGGAAAAATAGTTTTCAGAGACATGTACTAGCTCAAAGGTTCGACCTGCACCCGCTTATTGTGAATTTTTGTGTACCACAAAAGCAGCCAGAAAAATGTGCAATTATCGTCAAAGTCATTGTCATGTTAAGTACTGTTAATGAAAATTATATTAAAGAAGGGTTCATAAGAACAAGCACCATTTTTTAAGGCAAGTGAGTGAATTGGGAAAAGAAAGTGATTTTCATTTCCTGGCTTCAGTCACACGCTGCAGGTCTCAGGCATTAAAAAGCAGTTTGCCATCGAAAGGTGAAGATCTCGGGCTGTGCTGGGCTGCACCACGGCCTGGGGAACACAGGGGACAGGATGGGACAGCACAGGGGACAGCACAGGGGACAGGATGGGACAGGACAGGGGACAGGACAGGGGACAGGATGGGAAAGCACAGGACATCTCAGCTGCTGGCAATGCAGCCCACCCTGCTGCAGAGGGGCAGGTCTGCACACCCTTTTTCTGCACTGCCCCTCACTCTACCATCAGTGGGAGAGGGCAGCATTTGGCAGTTCTGCCTGGGCTCTCTAGGGATGCCCTCAGGACAGCCCAAGGTGCAGACTTCACCTGGTTTTCTCCGGGTAAATGCCAGCCTCAGAGGAGCTGTGGCACACATCACAACACAGGTCTGCAGCAGAGATTTGTGTCTGTCTTCAAAAATTTATTCAATCCACATTTAGGGGTTTTGCTTCTTTAAAAAGAAAAAAAAAAATATATATATATATATACGCACACATATACATGCTTCTTCAGGAACAGCTGCAGAATTAATTTGCTTAGAGATGTGCTGGAATTTGGCAGAAACAAAGTGTTTTTTTACAAGCCTCTGAGTTAAGACACCTAAAGATGATAGCACATTGGATCCACTTGTCAAGTTACCTTTTCATTGGTGACAAAGAATTATGTGCTTTTTCAATGCTTCTTCCACCTGCTTGTCAGCTCTGCCCCTTGCACCAATCACTTTAAATCCACCCACACTTTTGAAATTGTCCTTCCTGAGCTGGTCTGCCTGGGCTGCACAGTCCTAGGGTTTCCTGGGCACAGGGCTCAATGGTAGAGGATGTGGGATTAAGATTTATGAATGAATTCCCAGCCAAGTTTGTAGTGATCTGTTCCTCACAGCTTTGATCTCCAGTTCCCATGGATACTTTGGGGTAGAATTTGCCCTTCTTGTGTAATTTACAGAGTTGCTCCTTTTCAAGGACACTTCATGTTGCAGACACTTCTTCCAGCCCACCTGAGGTGCATTTATCCAGCATACCCATGCAGCTTCCATCTGCTGCTATGCCAGGAAGTGCTCCAAGGACACGGCGCTGTCTGCAGTTCACCAAGCCACACGTGCAGGGGTGCTCTCATCACGTGCAGGTCTGGAAAGAAGAAAGCCCAAAAAGACCAGTTACAGCAGAAAACCTAAACTCAGAAAGGTTAAGCTGTTATGTCTGTGGTCCAAAAGAGCAGTGAGCTGAGCTCATTCCACCAAGTCTCTTGCTAATGTGGTGCTCTCATGGGTGTGAAATATTATCAGCTGTTAGAGTTATTAACCAGTGTTAACCAGGCAGTGTGTGCACTGAGCTATGTTTAAGGTTAACTGTGCCATTAAGGGCTTACAAACTCAATTAGAGATTTTAGTGCTCAACAGCTAATGGTTAATTTCTGCAGATGTCCTGTTTCCAATTACTATTCATATATAATGTAAGCAGCATGGCATCACACTTCAACTCAGACAGACCGATTTTTTTAATATATATTTTTGACCAGCAGAAGGTTTCACTTAATTGTGTAATACCAATATTTAGTATTTCCTGGAGTGTCTTTGAAACCCCTTTTAAATCCCAACTATTTTCACCTTTCTTTTTCTATTATCACTGTTCCCCACGTCACTTGTGCTCATCTGATCTCACAAGGCTACAGAGATTTTCTCTGCATTGTGCCATGACCCTGCTGCCCAACAGGAAAAAAGACTGCTGCAAAGTGCTCCTTCTGCTTCCCAGAGGTTTTCTTTTTTATCTCTCACTAGAGGTGATGTGGGAAACTCACAGACCCCAAAGCGTATGGAGCAGCTCAAATGCAGATTTAAAAGCCTACATTTGATCCTGCTGAGTTTGGAAAATTTTAAGCAGCAAAAACCCTCTTGTAAAACCATCTCTTATCAGAAAGAGTTTGACTAAATCTGTAGAGGGAGTTAAGTGGAAGTTCTGAGTCCTGGAGTTACACACCCAGGTGGAAGGAAACTTGCTGCTGTCAGTAAAGAACAAGAGTGAATAAATCAGCTCTCGACTAATGAACCAAATAAATTCAGAACTGGAATCACCCATTAGGAAAAATCAATTACTTTCCAAACAGGCAATTGTGATATTCCTCCTGAGAAGGACATGAACACATACCTAGCTCTGCGCATACAAGTAAATCTATGCTTATCATTAAATCTGAGTTAAGAATACAATTAAATTGAAATTAAATATGAAATGCCCTGGGAACTACTCATGAGCTTGAAATTCAGTCATTTAACTGCAATATTGAACTGGGGCCTCTGGGAGAAAAGGGACCCAGGGAGATGCACAACACAATAGGCTTGCAAAACCCTATGAGATGGTTTCACAAGCCCTTCCAGCCTTCTAATGGCTGTGCTGTTATGAAAAAGGCAGGTCCCACCTCTTCTCCCTGCCATGCTTCCCCAGCACAGCCAACCACATTGTTTGGCCAACTGCATCAGCAAACTGATTTAGACAAAAAACAATCCTCCAAAAAGCCCAATAATTTCCAGATGGGTGTGTTTCTTGACTCATATGATTGCAGGTGCTGTCCCACAAAATGGAGGGGTGGGAGGATAGGGTGATCCCACCTCTTCTTGTGGCTGCATCAGCTGGTCAAGCTGGTAAGGAAACTCATGTGCTCTGAGGGCCTCTAACAAAGTTCACATCATTTGGAAAGTATTTGCAGTCACTTCTGACCAGTATAATTGTGTATGAAATCGTGGCTGTTTGAGTCATTCTTTCAGGTACAAGAGCTTTTTGGATGGTATCAAAGGAGATGTTGTTCTTTGACATTTATAGAGGTGCAGTGTCAGTTCCTGTTACAGATATTCAGGTTAATGTTAGTCTACAGAAAATGCATGAGCCACCCAATGATGATAGAGATCTGCTTTTTTTTCTGTAAGAAACACCAACAGGAATAATTAACCCCAGTGGTGTAAGTGTGCTCAGCCATTTTAAATTGGGAATGACTTGAGCAAGAGATTACCAGAAGGGAGATACAACTTCAGCTATTAATTACAAAAGAGGCAATGCTACGTTCATATAATGGATTATTAAAAAAATATTATGGATAGGAATAACAGATGGTTGAGACTCAGAATTTTTCTAAATGTCTCTGAAGTTTTGGGGTGAGATCCATCCTTCTCAGGTGTGTAGGGAATTTACACTGTGCATAAAGCTTCTCTGGGCAGGGGTCTCCAATCTGGTAGTTGTTCAGAAGCTGTGGGAGGAACTCCAGCAAGATGTTAGACCCATTCTAATGCTCAGTGCTTCTTGCTCCATGTCTCCCACAGAAATACAGACTATTGAGCACCTCTAAATGCCCCCTACCAAGTCCCCAGAGAGGACAGAATTGCCCACACAAGTCTGTAAATGGAAGGCAAGAGAGAGGAGGAATAAGGCATGCATGGCAGATATTCACCACATTCTTCAAAGCATCACTGGATGAGGTTCACGTGGGTTGTGCGAGTATGAGCAGTATGGAACACATCCAAAACCAAAGGATCCATCTATTAAAAGACAATGCGTGGCTGACTTTTTCTTGTATTTAAATTAGTGGAAATGAAAGAACAGATAATCCAGCTTAAGGAGTGATTTTCACTTCATGCTTTCTCCTTGAAGATATTTATTTATATCAGGCATTTTCTTTACAATGGCAGTGGCACCTTTAACCAAGACCTGGCCATCAGAGCAGAGAAAAACCTCAGCTCCCTACAAAGAGACAAAATCAGGAGGAGTTGAAAGGGTTTCTCAGACCTCATAGGATTTTTATTTGCTTTTTTTTTTCTCTCTCTCTCAATAGAAACTCAGAAAAGCACTCAAGTGAATGGCAAAGTGTCTTACAAATATCTTGAATAATTTGGCAACCACAGTGTTCCTCATCTAATTTTGTTACAGCACATTGAATGTTTTGGGGGCTTTTACAATGGTTTTTGCACCTTTAACAACATGTTGATTATTGCATTTTGAAATAGCTCACTTCTTTAAGAATAACTTAAGTGAAAATTTCATTTAGAGTTGCAACACCTGGAGAAAATCAACATCATGTGACTTGTAGGCACTTCTAAACAGGAAATACTCCATTTATTTTTTTAGCTGTGTTTGTGTAATAAAGTCCAGCATCCAAGTGTGAGCAACACATTTTCTCATTTTATTAAACAGCATGAAAGGATTTATTACTTCTCCACTGAATGCACTTCTGGCACCAAATGGAGCTGGACAATAATTGTCAAGCACTGAATTTAACATTATGGGAAAACACCTTTGGTGGAGTTCAGAGTTTATTGTATAATGAAAAATACACCTAGATGGTGAGGCTTCCTTTGAGAATTTGTTTGGTGAGTATAATCTCAGGTACTGCTGCTAATAAATTGGATTCTTTGAAACAGAAATTAAAGTACTGAAATAATATCTAAGACAGTTATTTTTCTTTTCCTCCTCCAGCTATGCAAAGTTCCCAGAGAAGGAAAATGAAAACAGAGGGAATGGAGAACATTTCTTTTACAGCTCAGCAGGTTAGGGCTGTGAGGCGTTCGCAAGAGCCATGTGCCACATTTAGAATTTTTCCCCCTTTCTCCTCTGATCTTTCTTGAATGCTCAGGCTGCTCATCCTCCTGTGCTTCCACCCCTGGCCAGAGAAAGGCTTGAAGGACTTTCCTCTCTCTCTTTGTTTCATTCCCTGTATTGCAAAGGAAAGTTGCCCCAGCCAGGGTAGGAACCTTGAACATGGGCTTAGCTGGAGAGAAAGTCAATTAATGTTTTGCAGATGTGCAGTATTCTTGTACCGTCAGGAATGGAGAGAGATGAGAAAAGGCAGAGAAGTGGCAAAAAAGATGTGGTAAAAATTGAAGTCTTGAACTTCAGAGATGCGCAGCAGGGACCGATCTGCAGCACCCTGCCCTGAGTTCCCTGCATCTCGTACAGGCAAAGGTGCTTGTGCAAAGTGCCTGGAAATTGTGGCAGTTTTATGCTCTCTTGACTCAGTCACAAATGGCTGCTCAAAGTTGAAATAATAAAAAGGCCCTGTGTATCTCTAGGGTCCAGAGCTGACAAATTCTCCCCCATGCCTCTGTGGAGCATTGCAACACTCAACATTTGATTCGTTTTCCACTGAGACTGGCAGAGCATGTGTTAGAGGTTTCGGGTTAACTACAGGAATGGGAATAAGCTTTACACAATCCCCAAATTAGGGGCTCTAACTAATGAAAAGCTCTCCCATTTACTGCCTTCCTCGGTGCAGGACAGCAAGCTGCAGGCACCCCGGCATGTCCCGCTGGGGAGTGCGAGGAGGTGGGGAGGGGAGCAAGGACTGGTCCCCGAGGCAGGGAAGCGCTGAAACCATCTTTAGTGCCGCAGTCTTTCACACCCCCTTGGGGCTGCCGGGACCTTGGCTGTATGCAGGAGGCTCATCCTGCTCCGCAGCGGGGTGCGGCGGGCCGGCCCCGCGATGCCGAGGTGCGGGCAGGCGCCGGGAGAGGGCAGCGGCGCCCCGGGCTCGGCGGGCGGCTCCGCGGGGCCGGAGAGGAGATGTTCCTCCATCCAGGGGGGTTTATCAGCCACAGGCACTCGGATGTGCCGCTTTGCCGCGGTTCACGCTGCCCGTGCAGACGGGCACACGATCCCTCAGACCCACAGGCATTCCTCTGCAATCCCCCGGCTGCAGGGCAAGCCGTTTCTTAAGGGGATGCAGGTTTTAAGGCCAGAAAGGACCTTTATGGCAAGGCACAAAATTTTCAGTAGGGTCTGTTGCAATAGGACAGGGAGTAATGGCGTCAAACTAAAAGAAGGTAGATTTAGATCGTTATAAGGAAGAATTTTTTTCAATGAGTGTGGTGAAACACTGGCACAGGTCGCCCAGAGAGGTGGGTGGATGCCCTATTCCTGGAAACATTCAAGGCTAAATTGGACTAGACTCTGAGCAACCTGATCTAGTTGAAGTTGTCCCTGCTCATTGCAGAGAGTTTGGACCAGATGACCTTTAAAGGTCACTTCCAATCCAAATTATTCTAAATCCCTCTTATTTGGTTACTTTCAGTTGCTGCTTCTGAGTTGAAGTGATCCTTTTCATTTGTGTGTACTGCAGATCTAATTGGCAATGCATGGGTACCACAGGTGAAGCAAACTGGCAACAAAAGAAAAACTTGTCTACTGGTCTATGGTTCTCACAGAAGGAATATAGTAAAACACAGTCAGAATCACATTTAACAGTAAGCTAGATATTGAAAATTGTTTGTGCTTTTACACACTAATGTCTCGATTCAGAAAATAGTTATGGATAGTAATTGATGTTACCACCCTGATAATCCCATCGTGGCACATTAGCTGTAGGAATTTGCATTTTTATAGAAAAACACGATAAAAAAAAACACAAGGTATTTCAGCTCTACCTTAGGTAAATTCAGGATTTTACATCCTTATGAACATGTGGATAAGTGACATTTTAAGGGAAATTATTATAATTAATAGATATTTTAAGATCAAGGCCTGGTTATAAATATCAAGGTCATTGCTAAAATGGGAATACTTCCCAAACAATTTTAAAGTTTGTCTAGCAAAAATAGGTCAGGCCATACTAAATGGGTGTTTAAGGCAATTATGAAATCAGTTTGGAGGAATTTATTTAGGTCTTATATGAGATGTATCATGAAATTTTACAGCTTCAGGAAGCTCAGATCACATTCATGTTGTTCTACTCTGAACATGAAACTTTGGTTTCAAAAAGCAGAAATCAAATGCAAGAAAGAGGTGGTCAGAAAATGTCCTGAAAACAGTCTTTTCCTTATGGGATAGGTATGTCTGGCATGAATGAATGGCAAACTTCTGAGGCAGATCTTAGGGGCATGTTAATTGCTTTCATAATCCCAACTCCTCACAGATCACAGATGTCTCCTTGGCAATCAGACCCTGGAGCCACTGATAAAGGCTTCATTTGGCTGGGAAATGACTCCTTCTGAGGCTTGCAGTTGCACACACAAAGGTACATACTGTATGAAGGCCTGTTTCTATGGAAAAGTGCTGCTGGGATTCGAGCCATTGCTTATATTTGTACTTGGTCGGTTTTTTTCATGAAGTCTATCCAGTGTGATACCGATGATAATTCTTGCCTGACTAGACAGCTTCGTGCCTGGACACTGTTCCCAGAGACAGAAAATCCTAGTCTGATAACTCATATTGGTGAGACTGAAGTGTAATAGGAGTAAAAATAATAACAAGTATTTTAAACTATGTGTCTACTTCCAAGGTTCTACACAGAAATCTAGGGCTGGCACTCTTATAACATTTTTACAGAATGGACATTGTTCCTGTCTGACGATTTCAGCAAAGTAGCTGAGCATGTGTTTAGATATGAATGACAGCAGGACTGGAGGGAGAGAGAAAACATGATCAAATGTGGCTATTCTTCCTAGGTGGGTCTGGACCCTGGGGATATTTGGGATGAGGAGGTGATCCTTAGAAATTGGTAGTTATATTAGGGGGTCAGCCAGAAAAATGTTACCTCTCAAGAAAAGAGGGAATTGGAAAAACCTATCTTGTACTGGTAAAATATATAACAATATATATATAAACACATAGCCAGCTTCCAAGTCAAGTCCTCTCCAGCTCCATCCCTCTGGAATGAATATCAATAATTTCATCAGGCCAGTGCCTGGTACTTGTGCAGGAAGAGGTTAATTCCACCTCAGCCTTTACAAAGTAAAAGCTCTTGATATTTTTGGTTTGTTTTGTTTTTTTAAAACTGTGTGAAGAAAGAGGCAGGCTTTAAATATTTGTGTAGGCTGCTTGGCAACAGATTGCATGCGATCTTTACAAAAACAATCAGCTCCCATAGAATTTACATTGTTTGAGCTGGGTGCTAATAGCTCCTGCCCAGCGCTCAGTGGCTGGTCTGTGGGAAGAAATGGGAGAGAGGTGTTATATTGTGCATTGTGTGCTTCTGCTCCAGCTTTCTGAGAAGCTGAGGACCAGGGTGGGAATAAAGCTGTGGCTTTTGCAGCACATAAAGTGCAGGAGGTGGGAGCTGACAGCGGCTGTGGCCGCTGGGTCAGTCTGCGCACGGGCTGTGCAGGCTGCAAGCCTGGCTGCTTTGGCTCAGGAAACAGCAGCGTTCCCAATATTTTCCCTTCAGAAATGACGTCTACTTGTCTGCAGCAATGACACTATTAAGCAGATTGCAGTCCTTTCCCTATCAGCTGGGAACTGATTTAAAACTGATCTATCAGCTGTTCAGCTGTTCAGGAAAGGCAGAGCATCCCTGTGCCTGCAGCTGTTGAAAAATAATTGAAATCAGCTCAGAAATTATGAGATGTCTCAAAGCAATAAGCAATACTTACTTTCCTTATTTGTTTGTTTGTTTGTTTGTCCCTTTCACCTCTAGGATACAACTGGAGCATGTTTTCTTAAGTTTTCTCTAATATTGTTGGAGCAAAACCGTACTTAATCTCTCCCCCAAATTTTCTTCCTGACAGGGAAAGGGATTTTAAGCAAGTATCTTTTGCAACAGCAGTGAGAAGAAATGTGAGAATTTCTGGTACTGGGTTTGTAACCCTTTCCATAATCTGGGGAGATTACACCATTTCCCTGCACTGACAGCCTTAGGTTAAGAAGTTTGGAACCATTCCTAGTGATCACAGAGGGGTTAAGCACATGCAGTACCAGCTGAGATACTCAAAAAGAAGACATAAAAGAGAACTGAGCATGGGTATATCTGATACCTTACCTTTAAATATGCAGAAATAAAAACTGATCACTGTTGCTTCACTTTTACCAGCCAAAATACAAGAATTGCTTTCTGTTTATACAGGCAATAATGAAACCACATAGCTTTCCTGAAACTACCTCCACATGAAGACATGAGTGTAGCAATTCACAAGAGCCAGGGGAAGTAAGGCATAGTAAACCAAGAGCATAAACATAAATAATAAAAAAAATAAATAAATAATACATAATATGAACTCAGAGAAATTAAGTGACTTACGTATAATCATGTATGCCCTAAGCCACAGCCAAAGCCAAACTAATAGCCACTTTTCAAATTCAGGTGCTCTGAGTTGAGTGAATGATGCTGATAATGTTCTGTAGGTGTGTCAATATTTGTGTTTTAACTCTCAGAACATATCTGAATGAGGAAGATGAGCTCTCGACAAGGATCACCTGGTAACAGGGCACCCACTGACTCACTGAGCCTTTCTTTGCAGATACCATGTCAATGTTATGAGTCTTCATGAAATTACATAAGAGGAGCAGGAGGTAGTAGCTTCTTGTGCTCAAATGTGTATGACTCGCAGAAACAGTGCTGAACAAACCAGACAGTCACATGCTCATGTTCCACCAACAACACTCTTCTGTTTACCCCCATACTGATTAATTCCATACACGTGTATATACAGGTACATACACGATGATTTTGTACACACCTTTGGCAGAGAGGCCATTCGGGTTAGGCACACACACAGGCATGAACTGCACTGCAACAACCATCTAGCAACATGCATTTTCAAATGTCGTGTCTTTGACTATAAATTCAGGATAACCTCGCAAGAATGGACTGTGTGATTTAGTGACTATCTTGCTGAATTGATAGAAGAGGATTAAATTATGACTATCAAACCATTCACCTTTGTCAGTGGATCTAATCACAATCCGTTTGATAGCGACCAAAAATGCATCTGACGGCAGCTTTGTAGCTTTGTGAATGAGTGAATTAGTTCCCACTGGCTGAGCACTAACTGCAAACTGTTCTCACTTCCCAGTTGCTGTTATGACTTTTGCTTTGTTCAATGGCTTAATTTTCCAAGGTAGAAACCTGTAAGGAATGGAATTAAAATACTTTGACCTAGTCTGTGCAAGAGCTGGAAAAACAAAAAGAAAAGCAATATTCTTTTAAGATAAACCTCACGAAAATAAAGGCAAAGAACCATTAGGCAGATCCTATGATGCAGCTTTTATTTTACAAGTCATTATACTTCACACGATTAACCCACTTTTGAATAAACTGTACTGTTAGTATGGCACATCTTCTAGAAAGGCACGGTCTCTCTCTGAAGAAATTAAGACTTGGCAAATTGTCATTTCTCTGGATGACTGATTCGCTATTAAAATCTCCTCATTTGGATTCATCTTGGCTTCGGCTTCTGGCCATTGGTTTTTGTCTTTCTTGTCCCCGATGCATTTTAAAACCCCTTAAGGTCTGGTGTATCTTCTTAAGAAGAAAATTAACTGTGTATGTGAAGAGCCCTGAAGAGTTTGCCTCCTCATCAAACACTTCAGAGATGTTTCTCACCAATGATCATAGGAAAGAGCTCCTGGACATATACATATTTTAAAGTCAGTTGTGCAATAAAGTGCAGCGAGATTTGTAAGTCCTGGTAAAAACCACTGAATACAAAAGGCAAAGCTCTCCAACACACCTACATGTGGTCACACTTTTACCTCATTCTGGAATCTCAAAATGCTCTCATAAAACTTCTTTTGGATCAAGTGGGATAAGCCACTGACGTATATAAAAACACGAGAAAGAAAACCCTTGATTTTCAAGTTTTGTGCCTTTTGGCAGTCTTACTAGAACTTAACAAAATTGGGAAATTTGTCAGATTTTTATCTCAACAGTTCTGCAATACCAGAGATAAATTTTACTGTTGGGAGTGCCATTCAAACCCACCACTTGCAACTGTGTTGGATTTGAGAGGTAGGAGATTGCACCAAATGCCTTTTCTGGGCTCTTTGAAGGGGAGAATTAAAGGGTATTTTCAACCTCCAAAATTTCTTCTCAAATTAGACCAGTTGAATTTTGTATTGTGGTATCTATGATCATCTGCCACTTCAAGTCAAGGGAGCTGCAACATAAATAGATGTATTCCTAAGCCTCTCTCAGAAGCAAAGTACAAACATTCCCATCAAAGCTGACTTAACTGAGGGTGCCTCATACTTTTGCCTTCTTTGTTGACTGTTGTTCATTTTTTGCAAAGAAGTTACTATAAGAAGGAAAACAATGCATAAATACATACAAATCCATCCCTTTTTATCTCCTCAACCAAACTCTGTGATATAGGAGAAGGGTGATGCAGAGGGAGGGAAAGGCAACATTAATGAAATCCCTGTACTGAACCACAGGCAAGTTGTCATTTCAGCTTGCATTTCTATGCTCACACACACACCAACACCTAGAAACTGAGGACAGAAAGTTCTTTTTGGTACTCCATACCCACAAGATATTGCTGTTGTTTTCTCTCCAGAGTTCAAATTTTTCTGTTTAAATGAAGGGTTTGAAATCCAGAGCTTGATTTGGAAAATGCATTTGGAAAAGAGGACAAGAATAGACCAGAAGGAGCCAGGCAGCCAGATCTTACTAGACACAGTTCCTGGCTGGGGTGCTGCTCTCCAAACCAACCCTGAAGCCCACAGCAAAGCAAGGACATCAAAACCTGCTGAAGTAATCCACTCTGTGATCTCTAACATGACTTTTAAGGTGATTAGTTGTCACTATAGGACACGAGAAAGCACAACACGAGCCACTGCAATTGCAAGGTAAAAAAGAAGAAGGTTTATTTTCTGACCCCAACTTTTATACTTTTCCAAAGGTGACAGTGGATTGGAGAGTGAATGGGCCACCTCTCCAAAGACATTGGACAAACCACCAGTACATCAACTTCCTCCACCCCCACGAAGGAATGCAAAACAATATGTTGTTTATAGAAAATATATGGGAAAGTTTTCGAACAGAATGTAAACTCAGAAGGCTTTAGAAAATCTTAAGAATCAGGGCGACAATTAGTCTTCAAGGGCATATTGGTTAGAGGATGACAAACCCTGAGAGATGCTTGCAGTTAGCTGTGCTCAGGTGAAATACCACCAACCACGACTTCTAAACTGCCTCTACAGGCACCACAAGGACATTCCAAGCACTCCTCAAGGTCACACTTGGAAACATGATAAAGAGAAACTTTCTAAATCATCAGCTTCCTTCTGCTAAGGAATGACTGATGGGTTTTAATTCTCCTTATTTTTGGAGGCTTCTGGCAGAACTGTGACATTAAATATTCAGTGAAATATAAGTAAGGTTTGAAAATGCCTGCTCTGAAAGAGCTTGGAATCATTAGTGAGTGCATCTCATACTGTAAAAGTCTCTGTCTGGAAGGTTATGCATCAGAATCATCCATTTCTTACCTCAAAAAACTATCAGTTTATTTATCAGCTACAGGGTACAGTCCCTCCATTTGAAGTATTTATATATTTCTGTTACTTTCCAAGCTAATATTGTTTGGGAAGGTCAGGGAAGGAAGCTCTTGTCACATCTCTTTCACAATCACACTGAGCTTACATTGGATGTAAAATTGAAGCCCCTTCTTCAAACAGAAACAAACAAATAGGAAAACGTTGAATTGCTTCAGAAGGGTGCTTCACTGACAGGCAGTTTATCTGAAAGTTGCATTTGAAGAATATTTGACATCTCCAGTGCTGTGAAAGAGGTCAGGCGGTTCAAAAGAAGCTTTCTTGCTTGCTGGCTTCTAAGAAACCAATTCATTTTGTTACTATGGTGAAATACGCAGAATAGATCACACATAATTCATTCCTCCAGAAACATTTTATTGCAAAAATATACTGGTTGTTTTCTGTAATATCAAATATTATTTCAGGGCTTGTAGATTTTGTTTCAGACAGGTTATGCTAAGAAATTACAGAAAATTGTAATATACAAGAGATTTGAAATCTGCAGATGGAAAGCTGTGTATAAAAGTCAGAATTGTTAGCATTGTTTATACAGCAACTGCAGTGCTTGAGCACTAATATAATTACCTGCTGCCCTGCTTCCAATCCTAATATTGATGGGGTAAAAAGCAGACCAGGCAATCTCCATTTTCATTTGAAGCATTCACTTTTAGTTGGTGTTGGAGAAGGTTGATTTATATTTTATCCCATATTAAATATTTGTAGTTATGTGCAGAAATAGCATTTGCCAGAAAGTACTATGGCAGAGGCCTTGCCTTGTATCTCTGGGGTCTACAATGAATGTACCACACGTTTCTCTAACCAAGACAATTCAGGCAGAAGAAGGTAACCAGGCTAGGCAGGGTGACCCGAAGCTGAACACTGAGCAGGGATGGCCACCCCTGAGCAGCATCCAGCTGGATTGCTTCTCCCTGCACTTCCTGCACGCTGCAGGACCCTTCTGCCACCACCACCATCTGCAGAGACATCCACACACCAAGCCACTGCTTGTTGTCCCTCTCTCCTTCCATGCAGTAAACCCTGACACAGAATTGGCCCCTGAGTTTCCTGGGTTATTCTTTAAGGATGTCATTTCTACCTTTGGATGGAGACCAGACAGAATTAAACCATGGCACTCATGTTAAGGGAGTGGACTCTAAAGAGATGGAAACTCATAGCAGATGCTCAGATGCTCTCAAGGTGAAAACTTTGCTACTTAGGTCTTTTTCCTGGCCTTTAGGGTGCTATGCAACCTCTAGAGCTGGAAAAATGATCCCTTTGTTGGTGAACATTGCAACCTTTGTTCAGTATCTGCTGGGGAAACAAACCTTCATGGCGTGCTGGAGCACACAGAAGGGAATCTGAAGGTCCTGAATTCAGCTGGTCACAGATGAGTAAGAGCAAGTCAGGCTCAAAGGGACAGAATTACACAATACTGTCACATGGATGAGACAAGTGCATCCCACATCCATCAGAAACAGAAGGAAAATAGAAAAAAGAGAAAAAATAACAAACAATTTTCCAAAAACTAGATAGAACCTTTTTTGTGTCGAGTCCTCTCTGAATCAAGGAAGGGTTTTGCCCTAGTAAGGGGAGTTTGAAATGAAAGGCTCATGGCAACAGAACGAAATCAGCTCCACAAGTACGTAATATTCAAATGAGTTTTACATAACTACTCTCCTTTTCTTCCAACTTTCATCTGCATGAAAGAACGGCAGAAAACCAAACTGAATGTAAGAAAACCAGCCTGAAGGCCATAGAACAGCCTTTCCCACTGCCTAAGTCAAATAAAGCACATATGTTTTCAATAAATTTTACCTTAAAATAAACTACTCTTACTAAAGCAAATGAAAAACCAAAAGAAGGAGGACTGAAAGTGACCCACACAACCCTGCTCCCACCACACCAGCTGTCCTGATGAAGAATCAGAAGGAACTCCCCTCTACAGCTCTAGCACATGAAAGCTGTCCCTGTGATCCCACCCCATCACCCCATAAGACCCAGACTTGAAAATACCCAAATGATTTTGTTACTAAGTTGGTCCAAACAAGCTTTACACCTTAGTAGCAAATAAGTAAAACAAATTCACCTTCCAAGTTAGAAGCCAGTGTAACTCCTGGCATTATTCATGGACTGTGTGATGTACAGAGCACATAAAGACCTTCCAGCAATTTCCATAGTCTATTTATTGCCAGTATGTGGCACCAGTTGTTGTGAATCACTGTGGTTCATCAGTGTGGCCCACGTGGTGGACTCCTGGGAGTCAAGGGAGGAGAAGACACAGCAGAGGGAGGCTGCTCAACATCCAGAATGTGTAAATATGCTCAGTGGTACACTGAGGCAGGACCAAGTGCCATCACCCCTCTTCTCTTACTTTCTGAAAGGGACTAAGAGGAAGATGGGTCTAGTGGGGCACAAAACTCCTATTTCTAAGCTGGAATTCATTTTATTTATTTTTATTATTTCAGTGTCTCCTCTTGACTTGGTTGAATTAGACTGTCTTTTCCTCTCCTGACTTTTTTTTCATGTTTTGCTTTGAAAGTCTGTTTTACATGGTACCCCTCCCATTGTTTACATGTGTGTGGGCAGAGGAGCCAGACTATGGGGTGGCTGCTGTCAGACAGGGTAATAGAAAAGAAATCTTTGCCTGCCTATTCCTCTGAGAGATTTAATGAGTCTTTTCTCTGGGCTGGCCCTCCTTGGTATTTCAGATATGGGCTAAGCAAGGAAAATAACATCTTGATGAGACCTACAGTGGTATGATTATTGCCTTAAAATGGAGTGACCACTCAAGTCAGGTTGTAATGTATCTGTAAAGTATAAGAGTTAAATAAGTATGTGGATTACTTTTCAGCATTACAGACTTTAATTTCCTCCTTTTTTCTCATTCAGCAATAGGGCAAGACAGCATCCATTTTTAGTCTTCTTCCTGTAAGACTTCAGGAAAAGGGTCAAAAATTGACTGAGATCCTCACATACTCTGCAGCCCCTTTAACAAGGCAGAAGCACATGCGAAGACTCGAGGACAATGCCATTAGTGCAGGGCAGGACCTAAATGCCCATCACCTTTCCCAAAACACTGCTTTGTCATGGGCAGAGAAACACCTCACAGACCATGGCGCTCAACAAGGATGTTTTCAGAATGTAGGCAGAGGGAGGTCTAGGAAGGACCAGTGGAAAGTTGGTTTTGTAGGTCTTTGGTCAGAGCAACCATGGATGGCTGAGCCATGGTTGGATAGGAAGTTACACTTCTCTGAGGTTTGGGTTGAAATGAAAGATATTTTCACCAATTGCAAGATAAACAACACCTTCTTCTAGTCACCATTGGTCTGGAACTATTTTAAACTAAAGCAGGAAAAAATCCATTCCTAGAATGACTGTTCATATGGAGAACTCTGTTTATAAAGGCAAAACAAATTAGCTACAATGGCATAAATATCTTCCTTAATTTCAGAAATAGCTTCCTTTGTGTCAGATACCTCCCCTTGCCATTTTAGCAGGAATCACAAGGATTTTCCATCTGGACAGGCACAAAGCTGAGCTGTAGAATTTGATGGCTCTGTCCCTACTATTACACAACCTTCAAGTGTAAATTTTCTTCTCAAAATGAAAATTCAACTCATTAAATCACTCACTAGTAAGATAGGCAAAGGATGGGAAACGAAAAACTTTTAAACATCCTTATTCTGCATAGACACTGAAAAAAAGATAAAGGCAATACAGAAGAGTGGTAGTTTCCCCATGAACTTCATATCTCTGTCTTCTCATATGTGACAAAACTCTGTTTTTAATAAACCACCTATTATAGTTCAGAGTCTCTGCCAAGTGTTTACAGCACTGCCCTAAGTAACAAGTCTGAGCCAAGGGACTTAATTAAATCTAACCTGCTTTTTCAGTTATAGGATAGTCCTTTAACATCAAAAGGCAAGTGGACTTTGTTAATTAAATCTGAAATCACTTTTTGTTTAAGAGAAGTTCTTTACTCCTCATTGCATACAATCAGTTACTTCTTAGAAGGCATATAGTATTTTCACAGATAACTTCCACAAGCCTTTACAACAACTAACATAACATTTGGTGTTCTAGCTTTATATGAGAATTTCAGACTTCATACTTTCTTGCTGTGCTGATTCACAGACCCTAGATTGCAGGGAAGAACTTAAAACTTAAAGAAAAATGTTGATACAGGATGTCCTGTTGGTCATACAATTTTTAAATGTCCTTACAACTTTAGAGGCTTACCTTTCTATTTTGGAGAACTTAGTTCTGCATATATTGCAATGTTTTTTACAATTATCTCAAAGGAGGTTCTACATATGAGGGCTTCTGCTAACCACAAGCTGATTTGGGAAAGGTGCTGGAGAGCCATCTAGAAGTCCTGTGTGGACAAATACAGGTGACATGGCTGCTGGTCCCTGCACACAGCTGCACACCTGCTAAGTGAAACTGGATCAGGGTTTTCATTCATAGCACCTCATGGCCCACGCTGTTAATGTAAGATGAGGTTGATGCAGCTTCTATTGATGTGCTGGGCTAGAAACTGGAGTGATCAGACCTGGCAGATGGGCTCAATCCCAGGCTGAGGTCCTGCCTGACTCGCTGGCAAGAGAAGGGCAGGCTGCTGTGCTGATGGTTTTGCCTCCATTGGCACAGGAGGAACTGGCAGCCCCAGCCTGTGCTGCTGCTTGAGCACACAGCCTCTGCTATTGTGCCTTTAGAGTATACGGCAACACAGAGCAGGTGTTTTCCCAGGTAAGAATGGTTTAATGCCTTTCTCCTCTCTCTAAGCGGAAGTTTTAACTTCCCTGTGTTCACAATGTTAATCATTTACATCTTAAACCCAGCCTGACTCTGAGACCCAGACTGAACAGGTCAAGTGCAGCTACCTGGCAGGCCTGGAGATGTCAGTGACGTGGGCTGCACCCTCCACCACCCTGAGAGTGGAGCTGGGCCGTTCTTGCAAGAGGATAAGGAGGAGGATGAAGGCAGTAATTAGCTCTAGGGACATCTGCAACAACAATGAATCACAGCTGCAACATCAGGTTAGGTGGGGCTGGCAGCGAGGAGTTACAGCAGTGACTGTCCTCCCATACTTGGCACTGCTGCAGCTGCACCTTTAATCCTTTTCAGTTTGGGGGCCTTCATTGCAAGGAAGACTTTGAGGTGATTGTAGAGCTGGAGCACTTCCGGACACAGGCAAAGAAGATCTGGAGTACAAGTCTTGTGTTAAGAGCTGCTGAGAGAGCTGGGAGGGTCAGCCTGGAGAAAAGGAGGCTCAGGAAGGATCTTAGTGCTCTCTACAGCCACCTGAAAGCCAGGTGAGGGTTAGTTATTCTCTTCTCACAGGTAATAGGTGGCAGGACAAGAGGAAATAGTGCCAGGTTGTGCCAGGAGAGGTTTAGATTGGATAGTAGGAAAATTTTTTTCACTGCAAGAGCTGTCAAGCATTGGAAAAGGCTGCCCAGGGAAATGGTGGAATTTCCATCCTTGGAGGTATTTAACAGACATAGATGGGCCATTTAGGGATGTGTCTTAGTGGTGGTAGTGACAGTATTAGTTTCACGGCTGAACTTGGTAATGTTAAAGGTATTTTCCCACCCAAACAATTCCAAATCTGTGAGTTTATGATTCTGCAGCTGAAGGTTGCAGGTTGGTTTGCTTCTCCTCATGCATTTGCCTGCATCTCATACAGCCTTCCCTGGTCCAGCTGGTGTGCTGACCATAGCAAATGGCCACTTTTTGGTCTCACAAGCAGGCCAGTGTAGAATGGAAAAGGCTATTTAGAGAGCTCATGACACCCCAGCTCCAGAAGGATGCTCACACACAATGGGACAAAGCCTCAGCTGTCCCTATCCAGTACTGGGAGTAGTCCTGCTTTGAGCTGCAGCATGGATTAAGGATCTCCAGCCACCTCTGGCAGACAGCATTTCAGCTGATGCTGTGAAGTAATTCACCTGTTTTTCCCACAGCCACACTTGCTGAGTTTCCAGCTCCACCTCTAAACGTGGTACTGATGTATTCAGTCCACTTGGATAATGCCAGGGAAAAAAAACAGGTCCTCCCAGTGTAAAATGAAGGCAAAGCCTGGTATTGTGATTTTTACAAATATATTTGAGGTCAGATGCTTTCTCTTTTCCACAAGCTGTTTTTTCTTCTCCATACATTGGGGTTTATAAACTCCTTGTCATGGCATTCATGTGTCCTTACACTTGTGCAAAACTTTCCAGTCTTGATATGTAAACAGCTGAAAACTGCCTCAGACTACTGAACGCTGCATTTGGGATAGCATGTTATAGTGGTGATGAATCCTTATTAGATGCTTAAGGGATGACTTTGCTTTCCTACCATCTCCATCTGATTTTAAGTCGTAATGGCAAAATCACCAGAGCAGGCTGTGGGAAGAGCAGGCTGTGGGAAGAGCAATGCATTCCTGAGCTGGGTGAAACAACTGGTTGTGTGGAGTGTTTGCTTGCGATCACATAAACACTTCAGACTTGAAAGGACCACAATTTCTAGATCCCGGTTTGTTTATATTCAACTTTGTAGATTTTGCTTACATCTTTTGCTAGTCTAACTCTTGATGCTATACTGGTCTGACTGGATCATGTTAAAATTTGCTGTTTACGTGCACGAAGGTACAAATAGTGGTATATTGCAATGAAATGCTTTGTATGCAAATGAAGCGCTCAAGCTGCTCATTAGGTTTGTAGAGAACAAATCTCAGTGACACCGAAGGGCCTTGGTAACAATTACTGTCCAAGCTGGATGAAAAATGGTGCACATGAAGACAGTCAATGTGAGAATTCACCTCAAAGGAAACCTGCGAGCCTGAACAGACTACCAAGAACAAGCTAAATCGTAATGCAACTGTTAATGTTTTTAATGTATAGTGGCACTGATTTCATTCCCTCGAGGAAAACCCTTCTGCTGCTCATACTTTGGTTCTTCCATTGCTGCCGTGGGTGCATGACACTTGTTCTAGGGGCGACCCTCCTCCGCTCCCCAGGTAGGGCAGGAGGATGCGGGCACACGCTCGGCGTTGCCTCGGCAATAAACGCGTTTTTACGGGGAGCGCCGAAGCGGGACGGGCGCGGGGTCCCCGCCTGCGCCCGAGGGGGCGGCCGGAGCAGGGAGGAAGAGGCGGCGGGCGCGGCGCTGCCCGCGGCGGGGCCGCTCGGACCCGGGCCGCTCGGACCGGGGCCACTCCGCTCGGATCCGGGCCGCTCGGACCCCGCCCGCTCGGACCCGGGCCGCTCGGACCCCTCCCGCTCGGACCCCTCCCGCTCGGACCTCGCCCGCTCGGACCCGGGCCGCTCGGACCCCGCCCGCTCGGACCCCTCCCGCTCGGACCCCGCCCGCTCGGACCCCGCCCGCTCGGACCCGGGCCGCTCGGACCCCGCCCGCTCGGACCCCGCCCGCTCGGACCCGGGCCGCTCGGACCCCGCCCGCTCGGACCCCGCCCGCTCGGACCCGGGCCGCTCGGACCCGGGCCGCTCGGACCCCGCCCGTTCGGACCCGGGCCGCTCGGACCCCGCCCGCTCGGACCCCGCCCGCTCGGACCCGGGCCGCTCCGCTCCGCCCCGCGCCAGCGCCCCGCCGCCCCCGGCCGGGCGGGCTGCGGGAGGGAGGCGGCGAGCGGCGGCGGAGGGAGGGACGCGGGGCGGGGCGCAGCCGGCGCGGAGAGGGGCCGCTCTCCCGCCCGCTCCGCGCCCGCCGTCGGTGCCGGTGAAGGCGGCGGTGGCGGTGCCGCCGGCTCCCGCCGCCCCCCCGGCCCCGGCCCCGCGTCCCTATGGCCGGGCAGGAGTGGGACTGGTTCCAGCGCGAGGAGCTCATCGGGCACATCAGCGACATCCGAGTGCAGAACCTCCAAGGTAAACCAACACCCCCGCAGAAACCCCTCCCTCCGCCCCCGCGCCGCCCCGCTCCCCGGCCCCCGCTCTGCCCGCGCCGGTCCTTCCTCCCCGCCCGCCCCCCGCGCCGCCGTGCGCGGCTCCGCAGCTCCGCGGGGCGGGGGCGGCTGCGGGGCCGGCGGAGGAGGTCGGCGGGGCCAAAGTTTCCCCCGAACGCGGCGCCTGCCGTCCGGCCGCGGAGATCCCCGGCGCTGGGGAGAGCGGCGCCGGGCCCCGGGGCAGGGACGGGGCGCGGGAGCTCCGCCGCGCTGGGGATGCTGTCCTGTCCCCCGGGCTGCTGCCACCCACCGCCTCCCCCGGGGGCCGTCGGGGCGAGGGTTGCGGGCTCCGGCTGGGCTCGGGGCGATGTGGGAGCCGGGGGCGCCGGGCTCGCCCTGCCGTGGGGTACCGGGAGCCGCGCCGCGGGGCTCCCGGGGGGCCGGGCCGGGCGCCCCAGCCGCGGGCAGAGCCCGCCCGCCGCTCCCAGCGGACATCTGGGGTCACTCGGCCGCGGTCAGGGCACGGCTCCGGGGCCGGAGCACCGCGATTTGAAGCGAAGCCGCTAACTAACCATCAGAAGACTCAATCTGATTTATCTTCTAATAAGCTACTGTTGAATAAACATGGACAGAGCTTTTGGATAAATCATCTGCGAGATGCTCTCCTGTTCTGCCACAGGCGGAAGGGATGCAAATACCTGTCTCTGAATGCAGATCGGTATCAATGTAGCCGCAGTAGTAGTTCCTCCAAAGTTATGTTTGCCCCTCACCAGGTAACTCCTCGTGACTGGAAAGGACAGCAAGATTCGATGGAAGAGGAAAAAACAGCAATGGTTTATGGGAGAACAACTTGTTCAATGTAACAAACTGATCTTAATCAATAGCTCACATAATACTGTGATATATCTTCATGTTCCATAAAAATAATAGACTTGGATCAGAGGTCATTATCTCTTCCTGGCTGTGCATAATTATATTAAGGCACTGTCTACTGGCAGAGCAGCACAATTGCTGTAAATTAGTTTCGGTTTGGATTGATTATAGAAGATATGTAATTTATCAGAAAAGAGAGTCAAATTAGCCATTCTTTCAACTCTGTTGTATTAATGCAGTTAGGTACTGATGGGGTCACTCCACATCATTTTGACCTGCATCTTCCTAACCTCTGAAATTCAGCTTGTGAGAACAGTCGGGGCCGTTGATTGCAGGTTGCATTCCCCCCGGGTTTTGACAGTCTCTCGTTACACTGTAGCTCTGTTTCTGGCTTCTGTCTCAGTCCCTTTCGATTCTCCGTGTTAACATCACTGGCCTGCCTCTGATCTCTTGCTGCTCAAAACGGGAGTCATTAAGCCAAGTTTAATCCTTAATTCATGGGCATCTTTGAGAAGGAATACAAAAGTAATCTGTTCCTAGAAAGAGCAGTATGTTTTTGGCTTTGCCTTTCAGTAATTTGTGAGAGAATGGTTAATTTCTCTTTCTGGAACTTAAAATGCATGTGTACAGATGCACACAGACTTATCTAAAATTCCTGTAGTTGTGTAGGAGAATGTCATCCTACAGAGCAAATTCCTTTGAATGACATTATGTTCATGAAAAAATCTCCTGTTCTCTTCTTATCATCCAAGAAAAATTTTGAAACATGTATGGATTATCACCTTGCTTGCACTACTAAAAAGGTTTTTAAGAAGTTTCATGCTTCACGTGAGCTCTTATAGGGCAGAAAAAGCATTTGTTCTAAGGTGCTGCTCCAAAGCAAGTGATAATAGCTGTCACAAAAGATATGATTTGTAACACATAGTTCTCACATTATCTTTTAGAGATGAAAAACATTTTACAGATGGCGAGTCTGATACTCGTGAGAGTGTGATTTTTGTCGCTTGGGAGCTTGGTGGCAGAGCATGGTGCTTCTCTTCAGAACAGTTTCTTGTAAAATAGCAGCATATGTTCTATGCTCATATGTAGTAATTAAACTTTCTTCTGCTTTATAATTCAAAATTCATTCTCTCCTCTCAAAACAATGCCATCTGAATAACTGCTAGTATCATTGTCTATCAGTTGCAGAATCAATAACAGCTTTGATGTGCTAGAAAGTCAAGTTTAGGATGAAAATCTAGGTGAGGGCAACACAGTGTTTCCATCAGCACCACCAGACCCTACCAGGGCCCTGTTGCCCAGAGCCACATGAAAGACCTCGTGCAGTGAAGGTCCCGTCTGCTGCTGCATCTCCAGCTCCTGCAGCGCTCTCGTGTAACACCAGCTGTGTTCAGAGCATCAAGTGGATGGTTTGTCTCATTCCAGAATGCTCCCATTCAGAGGGACATTTTTCATATGTGGAGATCCCTCCTGGTCTCTGGGGAACCCCTCATGTTAATACAGACCCAAGAAGGAGTGAGGAGAGGATGGGAGGCAGCAGCTAAATATTTGCACATAGGAACAACACATGCAAACACTGGCACGTCTGCATGCAGGGGTGGAGACTTCTGGGCTGATGCACAGAGCCAGAGAAATGTGAGGTGTGCAAGGCAGACAGAGGCAGTGCAGCCATGCTGTGTCTGAGCCATCCTGCCCAGCTTGGAAGAGCTGGAAGAGCCCAAGTGCTGATGACTCAAGGGAGAAAGGGTCCCAAACAGTCTAGCTGATATTAAGGTTTCTGCAGGAATCATACAGACATCTGCTGTAGTAGTTTTCCATACCCTTTCTGCCTCTGTTTTAAAAAGTGAAAATTGTTAATTTCTTTTGCAAATTTCTTCATTATGTCTTAGCTAAGTTACAGAGCATCACTGACATGAATTCTATTTGAAGATAGCATATGTTGTTTCAGTCTGTTGCATCTTCCCTCTCTAGCTTGGTTGTTCCACATCCAGGAAGAATCCAAGATGCCAGTTACTGGGAAATGTCTGCTCTCATGAAGATGCTTTTGCATCTTGCATCTCAATTTGGTGGTATGATCCCACCAAACTGAGATGTTGGTGCATGTGCTGGCTGCAGAAGTAGCTTCAGGAACTGTATGTTCTGTCATGGGTGAAATTATGGCTGCTGTGGGTTTTTCAGCTCTTTCATAGGGAGACTAAAACTGACAGCAAGGGGTGACATTTACTAAATTGGCTGGACCTTGGGGGTGGGAAAAAATAATGAGTTTAAAAATGGAATTACATCTTGATCTTTAGGCATGCAGCGATGGGCTTCTATTTTCCCTTTCCATCAAGAGATTTTCTATTTTATTTTTTAAAAGTAGGAAGTGGCATTTCAAAACTGTGTCAGCAAAGTGATGCTAAAAGCCAGGCGCAATTCTTCCATTCTCAATAGAGGTGATTTCAGAGAGCAGAAGTGACAATCTAATGGAGGAAAGAGGAATATAAAGAAGGAATAAACAGTAGGTGTGGTGATACACAAACCAAGTTCCTCCCACCCAGTGTGTTCAGTTTCTAAATGCATTTAATAAACTGATACCCTCGTGCTCTTTGTTCTGTTTGTATATTCTCCATAGTGGATTTCTCCACATACTGAGAGAGAAAAATGGAAAGCCTACACAGACTGTGGGAGCACATTGTCAAGCAGAGGAATGTTCAATAATTAATTTCCTGCCAGGAGATTTTTTTTCCTCTTTCTTTCTTCCAATACGACACCATTGGGAACATTTTGTTAAAATACAGGAATATTTTAAAATCTTCCCTACTGGCAGCTTGATTTAGGATCATTAAAAATATACTTCCTTGTGTAGTGAATTGCACTTGCTAGAAAGAAGCAACATCCTCATCCTCTTTTAGATGGTATGTTGGTTGTGTGCTTTGCAATAGTCTAAATGTGTACTGAGTAGTACATATCTTTCCTTACATTCCTTGGAATGAAATATGTAGAGATGTATAATTGTGCAGTCAGATGTATAATCTCTGGCAAACAAATGCTGGTACCACAACTTTAAAATAATTATGATTTGACTATTCATTTTGTATATTTCTAATAGAGTAGATGGGCTGGGATGGTAGAACTCTACCATTCTGATATCAGAGGACAAGCCAAGGTCTTGCTGCTCCTTATTTCACTACTAACTCAGGATTTGATCCAGAACTCACAGAAACCTGTACATGTTTATTCCTTGGTTTGTGTAGATTTCAATATTTTCTTGAGTTTAATTATTGCTCTGCCAAGGGGTACATGGCCTTCAAAAGTATTTGGAGGGCTACACAGGAGTATGCTGTAACATTGACAGAAATAATGGAGAAAAAGAAGGGTGACAGACTGGAAGAAATAACGTGAACAATATCAGCCCCATCGGTTCTCCTTCCTTGCTGTAGTTTATATCTCTGGGTGGATCACTCAGTCATAATGTTCCAGCACTCTCTGATTTTGCTTGACTTCCTGTTTGGATCCTTGAGATCTAGACTTGATAAGCTTTGGACATTAGCTGTAACTATAATTGTCACTAACATGAATCTCAGCATCTTATGAGGTGACAGATTCTGAAGTCTCTGTCTCAAGAAGTAATACAAATGCCTAACTCACACAAGTTAACTCCGGCAGTGAGAATATCTTCACTTTGCAGGGGCTTAAGTATCACTGATGGATTACCAAAGGAAAGTGCTATAGTCAGTCTTGAAAATGTTTCTCTATGTACTTTTCTTTTTATTTATGTATGAGGCTTATTTTTAATGACTTTTGCACTTAACTACAGAGAGTAATAATTTTCCTTTAATTACAAGATGCAGCAGCATTCAACTTGTTTGCTGTAGTTTTACATGCTTTTCATATACATGGAAATTTCATAAGCAGAAGGAAAGCTTTTTAATGTATCCATTCATTCTGACAAAAGTAAGGTGCTATAACTTCATTACTTTAACTCTTCTATAACTTGTCACTATACTCAGCAGGACTTCATTCTGCCTGTAGGCATGTTCGTTTAGTGGAGTTCTCTGTAGATTCAGGTGACATTTGGAAAGATTAAATTTTCTGGAGAGCCTTAGGCAAAGCACTGTACAACCACAAAGTGATCCTATTCTATATAAAAGTTAAGTAAATAGGCCTGAGAATTATAAATGGGAACCCTTAAAATAAAGATTCAGATCCAGGTATAAGAAGCCAAAGTTAATGCTGGAAACCCAAGTGTCCTAGTGGGCATGGTCTGTGTAAGGGCAGTCTCTTACCTGACAGTGTCAGCCATGGAAGGAAGACTCACCTGCCCCAGATGTAGGAAACCCTGGCACTGAAATAAAGGAGCAGTAAGAGGTGAGGCAAAGTGCAGATTGCATGTTCCAGCATGCAATTTTAACAAGGTTAATGCCTAATTTCTCTAACGAATTAGAAGTCTGGACTCTCTGTTGAATGGAAATGGATGAAATCACACTAAATTCAAATCATGCCTAGTAGCTCCACAGTCACAAGAACTCACTTGTGTACTGACACCTTGTCTTAAGAGAATCTGTTTGGCAGCTGCACGGACCTGACTTGAGGCGTGGGCTTGCTGTGCTGTCACTTACCAACATCACCTTCTCTGTGTTTCCTGGGTGAGCTGTTGTTCAAGTGCTGACCAGTGTCAGCATTAGCAAAGCTGGTGAGACCTCAGATCATATCCCTTGCCTGAAGTAATAGTTTAATAATTACCATCTTCAAAACACTATGTTAAAACTAGTGATGATTTTAAAATATAATTGATTTTCATAGTTCTCCTGCTTGTTTTTTGTTTTGCCCACTTGATTTGGACAGAAATTCAAACAATTTTCTTTCTCCTAAGGACAATTTCAAGGTTATGTCACTTGCCTTCTGAAGTATGTGTAGCATTTATTTCAAAAATATCACAAAGAGATGACTTGATTTCCTTTTTTACTTCTAAAGACAGACTTCTCTTGGACTAGAAGAAGCAACCTTGGGCATTTTGGCTCGTCAGTGTCCATTTAGATATTATTTGTTTATGTCCGAAGTTGTTGAACCTTACTGTTGTTTCACAATAATTCTTAAGGGCATATGTCTAAAGGAAAAGAGCCAAATATCTCTCTTGTCATTTAGAAGTCAAAATGATCTCAAAAATGTATTTAGGAGTAGAAATTATCTGGTGGGCAGTGAGATGTATGTCAGTGCTGGGGTGGTGAAGGGCATCACAGCACCTTATAAGAAATAAGTGTCTTTTTCTACATGTCTCTGTACCTGTTATTCTATTTTTATATCTCCCCAGCCAGTTAAATGCAGGGACTGTAGGAGGAGGATTGCAGGATGAATTTTACTTCATTATAATTGCTGCATATTTCTGTGCAAAGAGCTGAGCTGTATTTTAGCTGTAGTTTGAGGCTGTATAGCCATGAATAAAAGTTTAAATTGGCATCTTCTAGGGATCGTTGTAATAGCAACAGCCTGGATAGCTGCAGAGTGAATGCCTGTGGACCTGTAAGCTTTAAGCAGAGGATTTCTTTATAACACCAGAAATCCCACTGAATCTGAATAGATGTTATCAAAAACACTTAAAAGATAACTCTAATCCTGTGCCCATTACTTAATTTGATAGTGTGTTTCAAGACATATTTGTTATAATAATGTAGCACTTTGAGGGATTCTATTCATTTTCCAATAATTAATTTCAGATAGAAATTAAAATGTATTTTATGCCAGAGTATCTTGAAAATTACTCCTGATGTTGGTCAATGTAATTCAGAATTTCTGAAGAATAAGTTACCTTGTTATTTGTACTTTTAATATTAGCATTTCTTACTGTTAGCAGTCAGAAATGAGACCTTTCTAGACTTTCTAACAAATCTAGTGTTGATTTACTTAATTATGTTTTTCCTCTTTTTGTAGTATAATTGGTAATATAACTCCAGTTTTTTACAAAATAAATGTTCATTAAATATGTTGTCACAGAATTAATTTTAAAAACAAAGATTTATATACCAGTCCCTTTTATATTTAATGCATTCATCCTTTTGGATCTTCATTTTATCATAATTAAGACTGTGGAGATGAGTGCATTTTGTAGTGTCCAAAGCTGCTCTTATGTAGTGTCCATTTCCAGGAAACACATCTCTTTAGATGCTCCATATGCCTGAGTTCCTCTTGAGCCCTGCTAAGGTCAGAGATGCTTTACCCATACCCAAGGAATGGCCCACATCCATTTTTACTCTTCCAGCCTGATTTTCCTAAGTTTTCTTCAAGAGCTGCACATAACAGTGCACTAACCCCCCTGACGACTGGGAGGCCATTTGTTATTCATATGTTGTGAGAGCCATATCACAGCCTGAAGTGTCCATCTCACAGGACTCCAGCTGAAGCTCTGAACTGCAGCCAAGGCAGAGGGAGCAGCACAGGCTGGCTTTCTGCTGTGCACTAATGGCCAGATAGAAGTCCTTTGCCATTTTGCTTCTGTCCTTTTGAAGAACCCCCTGATGTATGTCAATAGGTGTTTGGTGTATGCAGTCAGGGTAGTTCACAACTGAGGGCTGATTATGCTTCTCTTGGCTCAGTGAAGAATAGGAAGGGCAAGAGAGAATCTGGCTCTGTGACAAATGAAAGCAGTGCCAAGGAAGATAACTTAAAATCTGATCCTTCATATGACTGCATCTGGACACATGATTAAAGTTTTCTGGCTCTTACTGATGTTCATGATAAACATGAACTGCAGTTGTAACTTCATAAAGATATAGCATTTATAAATAACATTGTATGAAATGTCCACTTCAGACTTATTTTCTTAAATACAAGGAATGAAACATAAATCTGTCTGGGCTGTTTGCCCAGGGAGAGTAACAAGGCAAACAGGAGCAGGCCCATGGGGAAGAGTTGGTCCTCAGAAACCTACACAGTGCAGGAGGGACTGTGGCCAGTATTTGCATGTCTTACTTGAACTTGGTGAAACATAAAAATTCTGCCCAAATGAGAAGATAATCTTTCAGAGACAAACAAAATTCCCATTGACTCTCGCTTTTTGATAAGGCCTATTTCTGGTACAAAACCTGAGAGATTCCAAGAGTAACTGGTAAGAGTAGGTAGGAAACATTTGGTCCCTCTCCTTGTTCTCAGGTTTCAGGCTCTGTAGGGGAATTCCTGGTGTGATAATTAGTACCACTGAACAACATTTAGTTCCTGTTGCTCTTTTTTTTTTTTTTTTTTTTTTTTTTTTGTTGGTTTGCTCTTGGGGTTTTTCTTTGTTTGTTTGGGTTTTTTTTAAGATCTCTCTGGATACAGGACGAAGGATGATTTGAAGTTTTAGACTCTTGCCTGAACTTTTCTGTTTCTTCCCATAATAGAGAAAAAAAGTTGTTAAGGGAGTCAATGCTCAGACTGTGCTCAGTCTTCTTGCAGTTGTTTGGTTATTGACATTGGAAAGAAGACAGAGTATGAATTTTTACTGGCTAAACTGCATTTCTTCTTGTGAAGGTAGACAGTCTTTTTGACATACTAAATGATGGCCTTTCAAAACTTCAAAATATTTTGTGTTTCCTTATCAGAAAGATTAAAGAAGATAGGAGATCTTCATTCAACAACTGTGTATATGAAGAGAACACCATGTTCTGGTTGCTAGCACAGCTCAGGGATGCTGTAAATCCTTTGTTCAAGCTGCAGCTGACAGTATCAGTCATCATGAGTTTATTTTAATTTGCGAGTTTGAAGGTTGCACCAGTGTGACTCCTGTGAAGTCAGGAAGCAGGGGATGGGTTGACCCTGGTGATGGGAGCCCATTTCTGCAGGAGAAGGACAGTGCATGCTTCCTGTCCACACCCAGCCAAAAGGACTGTTCTCAGGTGCTGAGAGATCCCCGTGTCGCTGGGGAGGTCTGGCAAGCTGATATCCATCTGCCTCAAAACTGGAAACTAAATAACACAGCAAGTTATATTCAGATTTTAACTGGTCAGGTCTTTGTACTTTTCAAGTCCTTGACACCCTTTAATTTTGGGAAAAGTCAAAGCATTATTTCATTGCCCATCCCACAGATGGCTCTAGAGCAATTTTTTTCCATGGAGGATCTCAGCTTTTTTCATGCACAGTGGGTGCCTTGCTTTATGTTGAGGGTGATTACCAAAGGCAGTTATGATTATGAAAGCAGGTTGCAGGAGCGATCTCGATGCCACAGCAAGTGCTGATGAGACCCCCTTGCTGCGTCACTCAAGACAGTAAACAGCTTTGTCATTTAGGCACTTCATTATGAACTGGATGTTCACTTGACCTCTTATATTCTCATTTCACTAATGAACCAAAGCTTAGGAAGAGTGACTGACTTCAGAGCTGCAGCAGTTTGGGCTCTTTGAGCCAAAGTTTCCACTCATTTAATTTATCATACTAATGATCAGTTTTGGAGCCTAAACACAGGATCTGCATGGAAAATACAGTGTAATGTGCTAATGTGATGGCCACATGACAGAAAGATTGGTGGGGGCTGTGCACTTCTTGGCTTTCTGGTCCTGCTACCCATGTGTATTCTTGCATGCAGCATCCTTAAAGAATGAAGGGCTGTTATGGATGTGGAAGTAGGATTTAGAAATTCTGGTTTTACATAGAGGGTCCAAACTTGAGTTCTGGTACTCAGATGGTCATCAGTATTGATGCCCATAGGCTTCCTTTCTTACTGCTTTGTGTCTGTCTTGACTGAAACTGAAATGTGTTCCTACTGCATTCTAGCAGGGATTTATTTCTATTTTTTTAGTGTTTGAGTCTCTCGTGTTTTCAATGTTTTTCTCTAGATGACACCCTTAAGTTAGGCTTGAGGATAAGACACATGAAAGCCAGAGGATTGATTTAAATTATCCAGAGAACCTAATTACATGCTTTTCTATGTATGAACATGGAAAATTTTGGTGGAGCAGGCCTTGAATCTTGGTATTCTCTTTTCAAGATGACCATTGGAACTACCTGACCAAATTCCTTTCTTCACATCTTCTTCTCTATGTTACAGCAAAAGTTAACAATGTCCCCTAACAATTCATGTGAACTCTAGCACATATATGCTGCCTTCTCTGTAGTAAGGCTGATACCTACATGAAGCTACAGACCCATCTTTCACCCCAGGATGTGGTGCTCTCATGTTTGGTGGCAGGTGGTTCCCCTCTGGGTTTGCATGTGCTTGTTGGTGTTCTGTGCAGTGCATGCCAGTTTGTGTGAAGGTTAACTGCAATCAGATTTCAGTTTTTCTTGACTTGGAAATCATTTCTTTAAATTAAAGGAGAACAAAATATTTGTAGAATGGAATAAACCTGCTTTGTTCTACTTTTTCCCCATTTGTGAAGATGTATTTTTGATGTCTCATTTTGATCACCTCTATGAGTTACTAGTTATCATCTTCAGGTAGAAACTATTTTTTTCTTCAAGGGCTTTGGAGTTACTTCAGTTAAGATCCAAATTAGCTGTGCTCCCTCTGGCCCTTTGTACTATGCTTTCAGTTCAGTGAGTTTGTTACAGAAGTTTTGTTTATTTTGTTTTGAGTATGTGTTTCTAGAAAGAAGATAAAGTAAAGCTGGGGAAGGAAGAAAACTTCCTGCTAGATGGAAGAGGGTAATTAATGATGAGCACCTCCAGGAACTATAATTTGTTTTCTTTGAGAAATGTATGCTAATAAAAGCTTTCTGCTTGCATGCATAAATGAATCAGATTAAATTTTATCCCAGCATGAACTTGCTGTCAACTGATGCTCTTCAGTTCTCAGAATCATCCAAATGTTATTTTAACAGAGCAGTGCTATATCCATTGCCCTGAAACCCTGTCTGCCTTGTGCACAGATCTGCAAGAGCTATCTGGGGTAGAGAGGAAGACTAAGAAAAAGCTTTCTGAGGGTGTGAAAGAGGCATTTTTATCCTGTGTGAAGGTAGGGAAATATCTATTGAAGGATGTGTGTCTGCTCTGGATAATCATAGAAAGATGATCATATGTTCTGCAAGAGAAAGAAATCAGAGTTAATAAAAGCAAAATTAGAAATAGGACAGCAATCAGATTCTGTGTTTTCTTACTGCAAAGGTCATAGAGGAATGAGGCAATTAATTGCCTAACCTTTAGAAGTGGTTTATAATGGAAGCTCTGCAGTATCTGAGAGCATAAGCTGCCTTGATTTGAAGCAAGGTGCAGCTGCTGTATTGTGGAGTTACAGCTTGATAAATAAGCCATTCTGACCTGCTCCTGGAATATTCCTTTCCTTCTTTGTTCTCTATTCCCAGTTTCTCAAGCTCTTTGGTGTGTGTTTGGACATCTCCATCTAGGCTTGGTTTCGTTGCCTGAGCAGAGGAAAGCATTGCTGTTTAGTCTCATTCTTAGAGATGAATTATTAATACTAAGAGGAATTAATAAATGAGAGTTTATTTAAATGCTGAGCACCTTCCCCCACCTTCTCAATCTTTTTTCCAGCAGAGCATGGGAAGTGCTGATGCCTGGTAAGTCCTGAAATAGCCCTGAGTCTTCCCTGGGCAGGTTCTTCCCACTGCACATGGGCACCACTGGCTTGGAATCAGCATGTGCGTAGGAGCTGATCCATCACTTAAGGCTTCTTTGGGAACCCCAAAGAACAATAATATCCTGTTGACTAGGATTTTACTATTTATATCCATCAGCTGAGCAGCCACCTCCTCTGTCTGCTCCTTAGTTACCAGTCTGTAAATCTGTCTTTGGACCACATTGTCTACTGCATGGCTGACAACATGATTTTTAATTGCAAGATGAATTTGCTTGAGGCGCTTAGAAGAGCAAATGTATCGATGACGAAAGGCATCAGCTTTTTTTGTTTTGTTAATCTGCTCAATTTTTGGACATTAAACAAAGTGACTGGCAGGAAACTAACCTAAAAAACAAAGGCTTTCATTAGAAAACCGTACAATAACAAGAGGAAAACAATCAGATCCCTTATAGGTGTGAAGAAGTGCTGACATACACCTGTCAGATTAAAGACTGAATCCTGCCACCCACATACTGTCCTGGCAGTTTATTTATTTCTTTTTTTTTTTCACACCCATTTTTTTTTCTGCAGCAGATTTTCAGTCTTCTTGAGTAGAAAAAGTATCAGTTTCTTCCAGAAAAAACTGGCTTTGAAATATAAGGAAATACTGTCAAATTTAGCCTGGTATTTTCTAGGCTGTTTTTTCAAAGGTGAGCTTTTTAAGAGGAGCTGTACAATTTACTTTGAAGAGAAAAAATACAGTCTAACCTGTGGGAGTCGGCTAGAGTGAAGTGAAAATAAAACAATTATTTCGCTGCAAGCTTTTATGAAGATTTTTGAGGTTGCTATCAGAAAATAAAGTGTGCTAATAGTGGAACTTAGTTACAAAATCCAGATTCTTTTGTTCCAGTATGGATAAACCTATGGACAGAAGGGGTTAAACCTGATCTGAATCAGAAGGGGCCATTGCTTCTCCTTGGAGCTAATTTTAAAGGTTTGAATGTAGAACACTTAGTTCTCTAATTTTGCTTTTGTGCCATCCTGCATGACCAGGGACTGGTTCTTTTCTGAAGACCTTGCTAGTATATCCACCAAGGAAGCATCATATAGCTCTTGGCTCCTTGGTTCCTTCTTTTCTGCACTTTGGAATGTGATGGTTCTGCCCACCTCCCTTCTCCTGTGCTATCACTCCCCAGCTCTGCCTTTTGAGGTTTTCCAATGCATATATGTCCTTCTTGTTAAAGCACTGCAAGTACTGCAAAATGCATGGCATGTTCAGCACTTAAAAGTGAATTAGAAGCACTCAGAGAAACCAGTATATTTTCTGAAACCATTTTTTAATTATAGTGAAAGCTTTGTGCTTATAGAAAGTTTGGAGTATTTTTGGTACCATCTGGACACCTTAGCTTGGACAACAAATCACTTTTGACATAATGACGACAGTGTATAATACTGTGTTCTTCTAAACCATGTCTCATTAATGTGGAAGCACATGGATTTTCCTGCAAAATGTGGATTCACCATCTGTGCTAGTATTCTTTGCATGAAGTGAAAGCCTGTTCTTTGTGTTGTGATTGCAATGGACCCATTCTGCTTTTCCTGCCTTCTCTCTTGGACCAAATGGATAGGTCAGAGAACAAAATACATCTCACCAAACACTACTTACTGCTAATGCTTATTTACCTTACATTCAGCATGGGAGCTACCAACATTTATTAAAAGTAGAACTCTCAGATTGAATGACATTTTTCTGTTGTTCCCACTTTCACTTCTTTATGCTTTGACATTCATTGGCTTATTTGGGCTGGAACCTCTGGACTTGGGGAAACTGTAAATTCCTTGTATGCCCCTTGGAGATGTCAAAACCTAAGGGAGAGTAGCATTAAGAGATAAAATGTTACAGCCAGGTTTATAAAAGGTGTTAGGAGATAGTTGCCCATTGAGTGTTCTGCAGCTTGATTTGAATCATATTGCACATCAGTTATAAAGTAGCTTAGAGGTTATTTGCCTAGACAGCTGGGAATGGTGTTTTAGCCTGATCCAAGGCTGGGGATCCTCAGCTTCACTGTACTTCACCATTGATGTCTGAACTGCTATTTAAATTCTCCTGCCTTCATTGTGACTTCTTTGATATTTATGGAATAATAGTTAACGTTCTTAAATTGAAGGTATTGTAAAACAATCTGTCTATTTACCATTATGTAATTTGAAGTATTAAAAAAAAAAAAAAAGTGTTTATATGCTCTGAAACTTTATACCACTATCATATTAACGGATAGCTTCTTCATATTCACAAGCTGGCACTGATGGTTTCCCCATGAAACCTGTCAAGCCTAGAGATCTTTCATCATCTTATTCTTTCTTCATCTCTGTCAAGTTCTTATTTTTCCTACTCTTGGCACTGAGAAATAGATGGGACATCTTTAAGTAATAAAATAAGTATATTAGCAGTAAAAATTTAATCTGCTTCAGTAAATTAATTGATGTAGTATGACTGAGCAAAGTATAATTAAGGGACAGATTCTCTTTTGTTGTGCTTTCAGTAGTTTTAGTTTAGCAATCTCATGGAGATAAGTTGCTTTATAGAAGATACAGATCTGTATTTTATTAGTTAGTTTTTATGGTAATTTTGATACATCAGTAAATAATAGCAAAGGAGCAGGAAAGGGCAAATTTTTTTTTTTTTTGTAAATTGATTCAGAGTATCAGTTGAGGGGTTAGACTTCTCTAAGGACACTGTAAGGGAAGACAGTTAAAACAAGACAGCAAGAAGATTCTGGGGCTGGAAGCTGGACAAGCTGGTGTAGAAGGAAGGTGCTTGATCCTTATGCTTTGGGGGCAGTCCATCTTTCTTCAGACACAGCAAATGACTTACTGGATTTGGTAACAAATTTGAAACAGCAATAGCAAAGCCTTTCTTAGGTCTTTAAGGCAAAATTCTGGTGAGGTTTAACAAAGAAGAGCAGTGGCTGGTGGTGGTCAGAAGGATATTAACACAGAATTGGCTGAAGTAGCATTTTCTGAAATAAGAGAATATCAGTAGGAGAGACTTGAACATGTAGGTAGAAAAAAATCCTATGATTTTGCCTGCTGGCATGAAAAAATCCAAAGCTGCTCAGTGGGGACGTGGAGGAGGAGGTAGTTATAATATAGGATGCTAAAAGATTTTGATGCTTTTTTCAGGACTTAAATCCACCTAACCATGTAATTTGGCAAACCTCAGTAACTATAAGCTGTTAAGCTTGCCCTCATCCTTCCTACTTGTCATATGAATTTCATTGCCTGCAACTGGGATCTGATCTTGCACCCACTGAATTTTTTGCCATTGAGCTCAGCGAGGCTAAATCTGGCTACTGCAGTGGGGAGCTGCTCATCTCTGCCTGTCTCACGTGCAGAGTTGCATGCTAAGGCTCTGAGCACACAGTGAGGGTCCTCCAAGGGCTGTAATGTGGCTGGAGCCAGTTTATATAAGTCTATCTGCCTGCAGTTCAAAAACCTGAATGTACAGAACTATGTACCAGAATTAAATCTAGATCCTCGGATCAGCCTGATATCCCGTATATCCTGGGTTGGCTTGTTGCCAGGTGAGCCAGCAGCACACCTCTGCAAGAGGGGTGATGTGGAAGCCCCTGGGTGGATGTTGCAATGCTTTATGCAGTCATTTGCTTGGCTGTAGGAGTCGTTCTTATGGCTTCTGGCCTATTTCTCAACAAAGCAATTAGCAAGTCCTAAAAGGTCTTGCCTCAAGGCTTTCACAAGCCATTAATTATGCATTTTATTCTGTATCCTGCTTTTCCTTTCTCTAACATGCTCTTTCTCATAATGTAATGTCTTATTTTCCACTTCCATAAAATTTGACAGTCTGGTGTCCAGAGTAGGGGCACAGAAAAGCATTTTTGTCATCTATTTCCAGCATACAATTT
This sequence comes from Lonchura striata, assembly GCF_050655825.1. NCBI lineage: Eukaryota > Metazoa > Chordata > Aves > Passeriformes > Estrildidae > Lonchura > Lonchura striata. The sequence goes on along the minus strand of NC_140707.1, from coordinate 59,466,768 downwards.
CTTTAGTTGGTTGGCTGGTTGATTTTTTTCAGGTGGTGTTTATGAAAGAAAGTGCTTGTTGCAGACAATTGATATCTTTAGGCTATTCAGTGCCTTCCCTTCTGAGAGCAATACCAATCTGCAGGGCATTCAGCAGCAACAGCTGCTGCTCACCTGCCACCATTAAAACACAGGTTTAGAGTTAATTTACAGCACCATTGAGCCATAAACGTGGTCACTGCCACTCTGGTCTGGGCAGCTAAGGAATAACATAGGCTGCATCAACATGTGTACCTTCAAAAGTTAACTTTCCTGAAAGTCAGCCTGGATGCTGGTTCCCCTGAAGAAAGGAAGGGGCTCTGCCTCACCTGTTCGTATGCAAACTGAATTAAGGATACTTTTTTCCTCTGCTGGTGTTCTACATAAGACAAGCTGTTAGCAGTGTGCATCTTCCACTGCACCTTGAAGTCCACCCAAGTCCTGACAACAGAAGCGGGTGCAGAGGAGCAGCGAGGGCGGCAGGGGAGGGGAGCCTGGCCCGAGATGTGCTCTGTGCGGGGTCAGTACCTGGGCTCGCTGGCAGCCGCTGGGGGCTGAGCTGGGAGGGGCAGGCACTGGAGGCTTTAGCTGGAAAGGCTGAGCACAGAGCCCTGTCCTGCTGGAGCACTGGGGCTGAGGCTCATTTGTCTGTAATTCTGGTTTTCGCTTTTGACATAGCCTTGAGGCAGGGAGGATGGGTTGTGTGGCTACTCTAAACAAAAATAGGCTAGGATTTAATTTCAAGAGTATTTTCCTGCTTTTCTGTCTCAACAAGAAGCTCACCGGGGATGCCTGAGCTGCTGTTAATAACAAGGATGCTGGAAAGTGACCACATGCGTGTGGGTGTGTCTGCAGCTGACAAAGCAGGGTTATATACTTAATAGCTGTACACCTATAGTGGTTTCTGTAAGCAGTTTATTAGGCCTCTCCAGACTTCGAGGATGCTCCAGGGAAAATGCCTACACGGCCCCATAGCTATACATTACCTGTTCATCTGCTGATCCATGGGATGCAATTTTTCCTCCAGGCTCACAGAAAATGCTCTCCTAATTCAGTGCTGTGGCAGTGAGTGTGGAATGAAAGATGACTTTCAGCCACTTCAGGAGCTTGCTGCTGCCTCCTCTCAAGAGTCCCCAAGGAATCCTGCATGCCTGCAAGGGAGCCAGCTCTTTTCTCAAATCAGTTATTTGGGATACAGACCCACCCCCTCTAAATGGTAATTCTGGACAGTGTCAGCTGGGAGGTGATTTGGTCCCAAGGCCCATCGTTTTGCTGCTGGGGATTCTCCATGGATGCTGGGATTGCAGCATGTGGGGGTGGGGAACTCACAGATTCAAAGCCTGTGCTCGTCAAATTACACAAGCTGGGTTTTCCAGTACCAGTGTTCTATTGCTTTCTTTGCCCTCCTGCACTGAAAATCTTGTTTAGCTAACAAAATAAATTCTAAGCTGAGGCTGCTCTTGGATTTCTAGAAAATGTAAAATTTAATTGCTAGGATGAGAAATATTTGAGTAGTGAATTTAGTGCCATGGTATAAGCAAGGCAAAGTTTGTAGGGAGAGGTAATGCCTCTTTTTAGGCTGGCTGATAAGTTACTTCATTGTTTTTCATCATCCTGTTTGTTGGCCTAATAAAAGCTCCCACCTCACCTCAGACTTTATTTCGTGGCATGCTTATCTCAGCAACAGAAATCAATGACATTAGCCTAGTGCAAGTGGTCATGTTTCCAGACTGGACTATGAACCAAGCAAATAAATTCAATGTTAATTTGTATAAACCCAGTTTATTTATTGTCTTGCTTTTATTGCTTTTTTAATATCGAATTTGTGACAATTAAGAAAAAAAATTAAGTTCTTTCATTTTTACAGGGTAATCTCTTGAATCAATACAATGAATACATCATTGTATTGTCAACATCCTGGCTACAAATAAGTGTGGTTACAGCAATGACTGACTGAGAATGACAAGTAGCAACATAGCCAAGGCCCAGCCTGACTGCAGATGCAAAATGTGAAATTTGGCCTTGAGAGGTAGTAAGTGGACAAATTAAACTACACATGTAAGCAGGAGAGCACTGTTTTGCTGTACTGCCATAACCTGAGTTTTCCCAGTCACTTTGGTTGACCAAAGTAAACCATCTGTGCTTCATGGTAAAAAGGAACACATAAAATATCTATTCAGTCTGCAGCTTGCTAGTGATCCCAGCATGTATAATTATCAAAACAAGAAGTTTCACTACTTGAAATGCAAATATTACAAATCATATATACATTTTCCCTAGTTTATTTGACTGTGTAGGGTGAGGCCTATTTAAAGTTCATCCTACCTTAGCTTATTTATGCATAGAAATTCCTTGAGGAGTACTTCAGGGAGGAGGCACAAGCCAAGGCTGGGAGATGCCTGAGTGTTTCTTCAGCCCTTGCCAGGCTGTTGACATGCCAGGATCATTCATTCCCAAAAACAGGGTTAGGATTTAATTTATCTTTTCTGTTCTTGCAATGGCTAGCAGAGCAAAGTGGAAATATATTTTAATTTACTAAAGCAATATTCGAGGTACAAAAGGCCCATGTCTGAGAAGACACTGGTGTAAGCAGTAGGGAGATTGTTTGAACTGCTCACTCCAAACTACTTCAGCAAATGTTTCCTTGATCAGTACAGTCCACTCCTATCTGCAGCCACCGTAGCTGCTGGTATTACACGCCTGGAAGGTCCCTCCTGTTGACTTAGCCCTCATTAAAGCTGTGCCTTTCTCACAGCTCTGACTCTTAAGGACAAACACTGAGTTGTGGCACTTTGCAGGGACTGGATGTGATCCCTGAACCTAGCTGCCCTGTCTAATAAGAGTCCCGGGACTCTCTTTACAGTTTTGGCTCAGTGGGTGGCATTTCCCTGAAGCCCTAACTGGAAGTTGGACCTTCTCAGCTGGCCATGTAGGTTTCCCCTGCAGCGTGACTCTTCCCTGGGTTTGATGGTTGTTTGCAGTAGATGAGAATGTGAAACGCCAAATGCCGGGCTGGGAAAGCACTCTCCTTTGCTATGAGAGAATTAGGCTCAGTTTCAGCCTCTGCTGTAACTCTGCAGACACAGAAAAAGGCTTGGGGCCAGGGATGTAAACACTGCAGGCTACAGTGGAAGCCCTGCAGCTACCGAGGTGGCAGGACCAGCAGAGGGGAGGCAGAGGTCACCCTGATTTCCTTGTGACAGGGTCAGCAAGCACTGATCCTTCTCTGCCAGGGGAAGGTTGCTCCGTTCGCTCGCGGGGAGCCCTTGGTCACGTCAGCCCATGTTTGTGCACCAAACACACTATGAGAGCACATAAAAGAGCAGTGTTGTCAGCTGAGCCCCCCCGCCCTACACAAACACTGCCTTGTTTAGCCAGCTTGGCTCGTCATTTTTATTTCATTTTGGCAGGGTAAACTCCTTTTCATTTTCTTCTGTGATGTTGGTAGAAGACTGTGTTCCATCTCTTAGTTGCATATAGTACCTGCTCGTTGTGTCTGCCTTAGAAACCTCCAGGTTTATAGATCTGCACCATGGCAGGTGAAGACTGTGAGAGGCAATTCTCCCCCAGCCCCATCACTGCGAATTCTGAACTCAACCTGATCTGCTTACCCACTTAACTGGTTTTCTTACTGAATGCAGATTGAATTGCTTGTGCACAGGTAAAGCTATTTGTTATAACTGAGTCCATGAGGTTAATGCTGAATTAACAGGACAATTAAGTGAAAATAACTCTTGGGTAAGATTGCTCATGTAGGCCCAAAGAGCATTTTGCTGTAGAAAAAGAACAACTCTTTGAAATCTGAGTTTATGTTACTCTACAAAAGAAACTTGTTAGATGATTGCAGTTTTTGATTATTGCTTCATTCCATTAGCCTTCCACATCCCACCAGCTTGAATTGACTATTAAGTATCACTAAATAATCTCTAAAAATCAGAGTGTTGATATTTGCAAACCTGTCCTTGAAGAGAGGTCATTGCTTTTCATTGTAAAGGATGCAAATGTGGAGGCAGAAGGTAACTTTAGTCTTTTCTCCCTGAAAGAAAAATATTTCCAAGGTCAAGGAGAGAATTTTTGTAGGTGCTGAGTCTTCAAGAGGTGCCTGGCTGCAATTTCCCTGTCACTGCTACCTTGGCATGGTTTGCCACCTTGGACGTGTCTAAACTATGCTGAGCTTGTCTGTGAAGAGATGGGAAATGCTTTAGGGTAGAAGCTTTGTGTGTGTGTGTGTGTGTGTGTGTATTTAGCTATGCAGTCTGGATCAAACTCTCTTTAAGTTGTGCTAATAATTAACCCTCAGCTTGTGGTAACTATCCAGCATAATGATAACCACACTGCTGGCTCCTGTCCACAGGGTTGTTGGGTATTACTGCACAGCATATCCCTTCCACTCGGTCTGGGAGCTGATGTCTGTGAATGTGAATGAATGTGAAAGATTCTAAATTAGGCACACTTGCCAGTATCTTTTTCCAGATTCTAATATTTTATAGACAGATACCAGTCCATCTGTCCTTTGACCTGTTATGTCAGACTTGAAGAATATGCTTCTTGCAGAGACTTCATTAAAGCTCTTGAGCACACACTGTGGGCTATACTCTCATGTTTGTGTTAGCAGTGGTGCTTTCATGTTAAACTGGTTTGACCATAAACTGTATGAGATTAAGTCCATGTCTCTTTTATCTAGATTGTTTTTTCCTTCTTCTGTGTTATGTGATGATGGGTAAGCAAAGCAGCAGTTGGGTCTCTGTGTTGCTAATCACCCTTTCTGTCCAATTCCTTAAGGTAGGAAGGATGCAAACAGGCAGAGAGTGTGTTTATGGCTGCCAATCAGTGATGCTTTGGCAGCTCATATAGAAAACATTACTAAGAGGTGCAGGAATTAACGTAACTTTTGTTTATGCTTAAAATATCATTTGCTTTAAATACCATCTGCTTCTTCTTATCAGATGCTTTGCCCTAACTGCGTTCCCTCACCTGGTTGTCATCAAAGCTGAAATCCTGGCACAGGCAAGGTGGCTGCAGAGCTCCATGAAAGAACCTCATCCTGGGGGCTGAAACTCAGCAATGAGAAACTTTTCACTGCAAACCAAAGGGAGCTCGGGCAGCCTGGGAAGGGCAGAAAATGTGTCCTCACCCCTGTGTGACCCTGCACGGTGACCCTGCATCTCACCCCGCAGACCAGCCATCCTGAGTCTCCCACCAAGCTGATTTACAGCCTCTCCTTAAGTGCATGTGTGAAGGAAACTGAGCTGTAGTTAATCTCATGTTTCTAAGCAACCAGGTAATTCTCTGCAGCCGATCCCTAAAGGGAAATTCCTGTTTTCCTGCACCCCTGCTCAGAGGACACCTTCCTCTTTGCCTTCTCCAGCTCCAGGACAACAGGCAGTGGAGTCTGAGGAGGGTCACAGCTTTGCAGCATTTCTCCAAATGCTGTGGGGGAGGGCGAGGAAGCACAAAAAGGGCACTTTGTTAATGGTCTGTAACAGGTAAGGAGGTGTTCCTTGCAAATCAGTAGAATAGAGAGTGTGGAAAGTTTAAATGTTTTTCCCAGAGCTACGCTGAAAATCACAATGAGAAGGGAGGTGGGGGGGGGGAGAGGGGGAGAGAAGGAGTTGTGTGCTCCAAGAAGCTTAAAAATGTCTGAATAGTGTATTGCCAGTCCTGTTTACAGTGAAACCTGTTTACTGTTAAGTTTTGATGATAGAAGTGACTGAATTCTATTCTGTCTGTTTGAGCCCCTCAGAGTGAATACAAGGAACTAGCCTTTTATTGATAAAAGGTTCCTGAGCCTCAGACCTCAGACTATAGAAATAGGAGTTACAGGAAATTGAGATGAAATGAGATCTCTGAGCTTCTCCACTTTTGGAAGAATGGAAGCTGGGCTGAGGGTTCATAATAATAATTGTTTTTAGGGCTCTCTTTTTTTTTTTTTTTAAAGTCACACAACCCTTACACAAGCAGTTATACTGTAGGGGCCTCAATCTGCTCAGCTCCACCACTGAAGGTGATGTGTGCTGAACCCAGAGATGTTTTGGAATGGTGACAGGAATTGGGCAATGAACTCTAGTCACAGCTCCAGCCCCAGTGGGGAAGGTCAGTACCTGACCCTGGAATTAGCTCATTTGGTTTGAGCATGGTGCTAATAATGCCAAGGTCACAAATTTGATCCCTGAACAGGCAATTCAGAGAAGAGCTGGACTCGGTGATCCTCATCAGTCCCTTCCAATGCAGAATATTTTGTGATTCTGCTCAGGGAAGCAGTGGTGAGTAACTTGAGAAATGCTTCTGTTGGTTGAAGCCTGCTCATTTGACCAAACAGAAATTCTGGTTGGGGGGGGAGCTAGAAATTCAACAGTAGGCAACAGGAGGAAATATAGTTAATAGAAATGGACATGCCACGTAGGACAGGTGCATCACTGTCTTGAGGTTTGGGGTTTTTTGCCTTGCTGGAGCTCAGCTGAGAAACTTTCCCTGTTGGCCTTTGTCCTGTTTATTGACAAATATGTGCTATTGGCTACTGTTGAGGACACCAAGGCCACTTCCATTTAATCCAGTTAAGATTCTGTGTCAAATGGACATTTAGGTGTGACCCAGCATTCTGTTCAGAAAAATGTGTGCTAAACCACTCTGCACAAAGGTTTTATAGCTTGGGTAACCAGATGCTGGGAGCACAATTCTTTGGAACAAGTCTACAAGCCTGATGCATTTAAACCTGTAACAGACATGTACTTTTACAGAGTGAAGTATGGAAACAACTTTTGAAAGTACAACTTCAAGGTACATTCTTGAGTTATAACTTATGGGAGGGGCACTCATGAGAGGGACTTGGCTGAGGTGCTGACCAGGCAGGGTGCCATGTGCCACGTACCTCCTCGCTGACCTCGGGGGAGCCACAGAGCCACACCTCTGCAATGGCCACATAACTTCTTCTCCAGCACCACCCTGGCCCTTCGCTGCTTTGCCCTGGAAGCACAAGGACAGGTTCACCTGGGCATTGCCAGCCAAGGGCTGTCCTGCCCATCCTGTGGCCCGTGCATGGGCTTGCCTCTGTGCTGCTGCGCAGAGGAGCGCAACCAGGGCTGCCTGGGGCTGGGCAGATTTTATTTCCAGGCAGGAAACGCTGTCGGGGCAAACTATGAGGAAATCTTCCATCAGACTCATTTTAGTCTTCAGTGTTGGCTGCGTGTATGTGTTCACGTGGCAGCAGAGGAGCTGGCAGGGCAGCGTGGCTGCAGCCTGCCCTCGGAGCTCGCTGCTCGCACGGCACGCCCGGAGCCGCGGCGCGAGGAGCAGCGTCTGGCGGGTACCCGGCAGCCTGTGCACAGCGAGTTTCTTCCTCTGGGTACTTCTCTTGAAGACCTGACCATGGTTGAGGGGAGGGATTAGTGGGCAGGAATTGCCTGAGAAGACAGAGAGATTAAAGGTGCTGTTGTGATTTTGGTTTGGGAACACACAAGACAAATTCTAGTTGACAACCACCAGCATTGCATATGAGGTAGCTGTTTTCTGTCAGGCGTGTCTGCTCTCAGCACCAACATGGGCTTTCATCTGTTTTTAAATTAATGTTAATTACAAGTTATTAATACTTTTTTAAACAGCAAAATGCAGCTGAAAGCAATTACCCCTAATTGCTAATTTGTGTATGTACACCCAAAATGGTAATCTCTTCATCTGAACACCCAGTTCTCACTGGAGTCAATCAGTGTGTTTTTGCTTCCATTTTTTACTTCAGTTTTGGATTGTCTGATAGCCTTTCTTTTTAATGGCTCCACTGAAAGCTACAAGACTTCTTTCACAAGTTCTGTGATCTTCTGGGAAGCATGATCTTCTTAACTCTTAAGGAGGCCTAACTAAAGAGATGTTTTGGAGGAGAGCTTAAGACACAATCATGACATTGGGAATTAATAAGTTCTTGCAAGTTGTGCATTACATGCACTTGAATTTGTGCTGGATCTCAATTTCATCTGTGAACATCATCATTTTTTTTCAGAAGCTAACAGCCACAAAGGCAGCTTGTGCTGATAAATTTTTGGTACAGTTCAATGCTGACCTTTGCAACCCCAAGTCTCAGATGGTTTTGAACTTGAAAATTTAATTCAGAAATACCATGGCTTCTTTTTTCATCTGCATATTTTCATCCCTGCTAATGCAGGAAAGATTCAAAGCTGCCAAATTCTGCCAGTGGGAAATGGCCTTTCTGGTACTGCAGCCACAATCTGGTAGAACAGATTGTTAGATGGGTTGAAATCTGCTGGGACCACCTTCAGATGGACTCCAGGAGATCAAAGGGCTGACATCCAGCTGGCACCAAGTAGTGAGCAGCATACTCTGCTGGAGTCCACATTGCTCGACATTTTGATCAGCACAGAGTGTGCCGTCCTCAAATGTGTGAATGACACTAAATTAAGGGTGGCAACGGCAAATGAGAGAGCCTAAATCCACAGGAATAAACTTGGTGACTAGGCCAACCTGAAGCTCGTGGAATTCAGAAAACAAAACACACTGCACCTTGGTGAGACCAACTCCTTGCAGTGGTAGAGGCTGGGCAGCAGCTGTGTGACTTGTGGTGCAGCTGATAAGGACGTGGATATTACTGTGAATGCCAGAAGATTCTAGGAGATCTGAAAGTTGAAAATAACCCAACAATGCACCTTGACTGTGAATAAGTGAAGCCATCTTCTGGGTTACATTGGGAAGGTCATTACCTTCTGTGTTTCAGTGTTAGTCATGGCCAATCTTGTCCAAGGGGCTATCATAGGGCAGTTGACATTTACAGGGTGTGGAAGGGGACTTACTTGAGAGATAGCTCATTCCTAACACTGGCATTTGTCTGAGCACTTGCATTTTGTGCAACGTGTTTTTGTCCTAAAGTTTTACTTGAAATGTGCCTATTTTCACTTCCATAGGAGACCTGAAGAAAGATAAATATGCTAAGGCAGGAAAAATATTATTGGGTATTGACCAATTGTTAAAACAATTGCTTTTCTTTGTCTAAAATAGCCCAGCTTTTAAAAAGAACTGAATGAGGAAATTAAAATGATTTTTATGCCACCTATTTCTTAGTGTTACAGAACTGCCTGCCTTTTTTGGAAGATATGCAGTACTGCAAGTGCTCAGGAATTTCTTTCCAGTAGCCAAGATCTGCAGCTGAGCCCTGTGCCCACTGCCCTTTGTGCTGCCCTTCTGCAGCCAGCAAATTCCAACTGCAATGTGGTTGCTCCTTGGAGAATATGGGTGACTGATGCTGAAACACTTCATCCTACAGTAGTGAGTACTCCCAGGTGGAGGCAGACATGCTCAGCCATCATCAGCCTTCAGGTGTTTTAGTTCTGTTTAGCAAGCTGAGTATTCAAAGAGACTTTGTTATCAAAAGTTGCTCTCTTATTTTTCTTTTTTTTACATCCTTACTTCAAATTATAGATTCACCTCTTAGCCTGATGTATATCCATAGTAATTTTCCTGCACTAATAAGGATAAGAGGACTTCTGACTGTGCCACTGGCACTTCAGAGCTGTCAGGCTGTTAAGGAGGAAAGTGCAGCTGCCAGCTCTACTATAGAGCTCACACGTGTCTGTGGGCAGCAGAGCCAGCCTCCATCGTGGAGCTGTGACACAGAGATTTCTGGACTGGAGAAGCATTTGTTGCAGCTCCCATCCTACCTGGGTAGGTGTGGATCATGCCATGTGTGCCCAGTCCATTCCACTGTGCCCCAGTACAGCTGGCAGCACCAAGCCCCCTTGGAGAAGCTGCCAGGGATGTCAGCTAGCAGCAGGCTTTGCAGCTTTGCTGAGAGCAGGGATTTTGGTAGGCTTCACCTATGGAAAATGATTCTTCGGCCATGGTCTATATTTAACTAGCTTCTGTTTGTGCAGCATTAAGTCACTGGAACAAGATGAGTTTGTTTTATTTCTACTGATATGGCATCTTGCAGCTGATGCCAGTCAAATCCCACACCCTGAGCCCTTGTTTAACCAGGTGGCACATTTCATCCTGGAGCAGCTTGTAAAATTAAACTGAAAAGGAGGGAATCTTCATCTGCCTGTAAGGTGCCACCAGCACGGTGAAAACAGAACAGTTGTGTGAGTCTTGCAGAAGGTAGGGATGCCTGTGTGATGAACACATTCCCCAGCTGAGAGCCAGAGTATCTCAGGATCAGTGGGTGTGTGCCCTCCATGTCAGACCTCTGCTGCCAGCCTGCTCTGCATATGTCCAAGGGACCTTTGACTCATCTAAGCTCTTTCTTATATATGAAAGTCTGGATCTGCTGGATGTTGTTCTCCTAACTGAAGATTTAGTTCTGGTGGAAAATACCTGCTGCCTTTTAATTATTTATTCCTTCAGCTATGAAATAACCAACAGACAGGATCCTTTTATGGTAAGCTGGATTTAAAAGGTAGCAGCCCCTTGTGATTCTGATATTTAATGCATGAACAAGGACTGAATGCTGCTATGAGGCCTCCTGAGATGGTGCATCAGCTGCTGCCTTTGGGCAGCATAATGCAGAGATGCCTCAGGGGTGTTGTGTTCATCTTGTGCTGGCCTGAGATGTTATAGCTGAGTGACTAGGTATGTGTAATGCTCCCCTAACCACAGCTATCACAGAGCAGCATCACAAGTGGGTTATGATTGCTCTGGTTTTCCAAATTGTTGTCTGGTAAAAAAGGAACTACCTCTATAGAGCTGCACCACTTTATCAGCTGTGAGATGGAAAGAATGAACAGGGCTGGGAAGAGGAAGAGATAACCACGTGCCAAGATTACAGCCAAGATCAAAGACTGAATGGGGAAATCAGCACCAGCAAAACAGAGAGGTAGGAACGATAAATGCAAAGCAGGCAAGAAGGAAAATAGTTATTGATCCTTATGTGTCCAACCACTTGTGCAAAACAAAGTCATCCATTCACATCACTGGGAGTAGGATTGGGATGAGCAGCTAACAAAATGTGTAATTTAAATGTTGTAAATCAACAGTATGTGTACTTTTTTCTGTGGCTTATGACTGAATAGCTAAAGGTATATATTAGGGAGAGAGAAAATGAAGAAACTGCTAAGATAAGGACTTTTCTTGTAGTGCAGACCCTGGAAATACACAGGAGAGAATGGACAATCAGCCTGTTGACAGACGTTACACATACCTGGTTTTTATCACAGCTCTATGTTACATTTTTGAATGCTTTTAAGAATCTTGAGAATCTAAGGTTTTGTTAGCTGTTTTATTCATAGACACACAATCAAAATGTTAGTTCTCATCCTGAGACCTTACAAAGTGCTTATAGAAGGTAGGGATACTAAGGAATGGAAACAAATTCGTTTGCTTCTCTCATGTTGGTGGTGTACCTCAGCAATCCTTTGCTTTAACTACCAAACTGCAACTATTTCTGAAAATACAACCATTGTATGCAGCCATTGGATCACTGAGTACTTTGTTAGACATGCCATAATTTTCCCTCCTATATGAGGACTCATGCTTTGTTTATGAAGTGTCTCCAGTCTGGACAGCAGCAAAAATCTCTGTGATGTATGTGTGACTCAAGAGACTAAATAAAATGGCTCAAGGGCTGTTAAGACATACTTTAACATACAGTTTAAATAGAAATAAACCAGTGCTGCTGCCAAGACAGGCAGAGGTATAACACACCCTTTTCCCCCTTGGCTCATACAGGCACAAGTGTTTGTGTGACTGTGCAGTGAATTGGATCGAGTGACCAAGTTAAAATAAACCCTTTTGTCCATCCGGTTAACTTTAACTGGCATCAAATCCTGCATCTGGTTTCCCATGGAATTACAGAAGAATTTAGACAGCTCTTCCCTATCCCCCATTCCCAGCCATTTGAGCTGATGGAGAACATTAGGCAAATCTTTGCACAGAGCTATCTGCATGCCCTCGTTGGGTATGTAAACCGGGAATCTGTGATAAAGGTAGGGAAAAACAGGCACAGCACTACACGTCACGTTTAGTCATGTACCACTAAGGCATGAGGAAGAAAGCAAATTGTCGTTCTGGGTTTTCTACCTGATGTGGTATTGCAGATTTGCAGTTCTGTCATGAGATAAATGTTATGTGGCTGATGAAGCTTCCTGTAGGCAAGCATTTCTCCATTCCTGCATTTCTACTTTTGATTGCTTCCTAGGATAGAAACTTGAATCCAGCTACATGAACACTTCTAAGTTAAAGAAGTAGTAGTATTTTAGTTACAACCTCTGTTTTCAAGAATAGGCTATAACTAATTACATGACTGAGTTATAAAAATATTCAAATATGAGTCATATTAAAAGTAGCAAACAAAACTTTTTTTGCTTTTGAAGACTGTGAGAATATCCCTTCCCTTGCAATTAAGCTCTGATCCAGGCATTCCACAGCCATCCTATTTATAGGCATAAGGGCTTTAGTTTGGTTCCAGACCCTCATGGGGAAGGAATTGAGAGCAAAATGGGAAAGGTAGAATCTGCTCTTCTCGCTGGGCATTCAGGTCCCCTCAGTGGGAGTAAAAGGAAGTCTGAGGCTCTCCTGGGCTGGATGCAACTGGCTGTGCTAAAATACAAGATGAGCCAAGAACAGACTTGGCATTAAGTGTTTCCCTCTGATGCTTTAAGTTTTAGCTCTCATGTTTTCCAGATTCTGTACTGCATTAGTGTATAACTCTGAACTTCATATAAAGTGTTAGCAAATTCTCTTCACTGTTTATTTAGACAAAACAATCCTTTTCCAGCCTGAGAACCAAGGACATTGTTGCAGCCTCAGGCCCAAAAAGTAAAAACAACAGTGAATTGAGGAGAGCAATCTGGAGGATGGGACTTCATAACCTGAAACTCTAATTGGACAATTAACCCCAACAATTAACCCAATGGACCAAAACTTATAAAAGTGTGCAAACTTGTGATCCACCATCCATCTTGGGTGGAGCCATGGCTGGGCTTTTGTACTGCCAAGCTGTATCCTTTGAAGACCTTTTAAGAAATCCCTACTTTATTCCTTTAACACTGTCTAGCCTCTGTTCCAGGTAGGCTCTCAAGGTGTCACCTCCTTTCGGTGAGTGCCAGGATGCACTCCTGGGTAGGATGCACAGGCTGATGGGTGACAACCTAACTCATGAGGGGAATGTATCCTACTGCCCCAGCCCATTAAAACCAGGAGTTATTTTAACACCACATAGCCCATTGCTGTTGATATTGATTATATGTTGTTACTGTACAAGAAAACGATGTGCAGATAATGGAGAGCACACATGGAATCATGATTACATCTCCTGCATTTGCCAGAACGTGCAATGAAGAGTTTGACAGCTCTGCACTGACCTGCTGGCTGCAGAACACCAGACAGCAACTGATGTGATCCAAAACTTGGAGATACGAAGTTAACTTCCAACTTTTTTACATAATAAAACTGCTAGCTTAAGTGGCTTATTAGTTCAGCATTTTCTATTATGTGGGTTTAAAAAAAAATTGGTTCCAACAATTTAGGATGGATTTACTGTACTGTTGAATTACAATGTAGTTCTTTGCTGCTTATGTTATTATGTTTATCTCTAAAGATAATGAACAAAAATTTACTTTGCTTTGCAAAAGTTTTAAACTCTTGGCTAGGGAAAACAGCCTCAACCCAGCATTACAAGTATCTTTTTGAATAATTTTCTGGGGAAATGACATAACTCACAATTGGGATACAAGCTACCATAGGGAATAGAGAAATTGAATACATATGGGGAAAATCACAGTGTCTCTAATTGTGTTTCTTGTCCTGAGTCTTTGAACATCAATAAATGTTGAAAAAGACATTTTTGAAAGGGTAGCAGCATATTTTTCTGAAAGCTTTAAGCAAGTACTTCAGCTTTTTCAGAATGCAGCATAAAAGCTACACTGACAAAGGAATAGAAGATGATGAAAGTAATTATATTTTAAAAAATTAAATAAACACACTAGCAGCTTACTAAAGAAATACGATTTTGCTAGGCAACAGGTATGTTGCTTGGGCTCCTAAGGTGGAGGTGACCTAAAATCTTCAAATAATGCTTTCAGCTTCAGAGGTGCAGCAGGATATCTGTACTTTCCTGGTAGCACCACCAGTCTCCCTGTGGCACTCCTTATCCTTTTCCTGCTTCTGTGCTAGGAGAGGAGTCTCAAGTGTCTCTCTGCAAATGTGGCTGCAAGTCTTATATCCTAGTCACAGCTTAAAGATATTTTGCATGTAACATATTTAGATTTAGGGATTTGTAATAAAAAAGTTCATTCTGATATGTAGAGAGAATTAGTTTTAAAAATCAACAGATCTATATGGATTATGATTCAGTAAAACTCAGTACACTTTTCATTTTCAAAAAACAATTGACAGCTCAGTGTAACTTTAACCAAAACTTACAGAAGCTCAATGCTTCAGTGAATTGAATTGGATAGTCATCTTAGGAGCTACAGAAATATCTGAGGTGCTGACATTACTCCAATGATAAAATCTATAGACTGATCTTTACCTAATAATGTGCAGAAATCCTTCCTTTTCTTTCTTCCTTCCTTTCACCCAGCATCCTTTTGGCATGGAAAGTGTTATTTTCCATCACACTGCAGTTGCATGGTTCTTTTTGATGTATCACACTTGCACACTTCCCACAAGCTCTGAGCTGCTTAATCTTATTAAGGAGTCATACCCAAATTATACAACAGGAGTCGGTGGTCCTTTTGGAAATCCTAACAAGTAGCATTTACTCAGCAGTGGAACACTGTGCTTATTGATGAGAGTGATGCTTTTTAAAGGAAATAGCCTGCACAGCTGTTTCTTAATTGCTGAAACATTTAAACTGAAAGCAGTTTAAAATATAATGATGCTTCTGTAGAGGAACCTTTCATGTCCCTGAATTATTTACAATATTGGTCTGCTGTGCTTGCTTTTCCATCTGCCTTTAATATGCATGAAGAAAAAATGAAAGTGCCTGTGATTTGCACCTACATTTTTTCCATGCTCCTTGAAATGTTCCTCCTGAAGGTCAAATTATCAAGCCTAGAGAAGAGACAGAGATGTAGCGTGTTTATGAGGAAACACAAGAACTGCTCAAAAGCAACATGGAGCAATTTGCATTCAAATTTGAGGAAGAAACTCAGGTTACAGAGGGCAGGAATTTGGAGAGCCCCACAAGGGTCTGTGTGCAGCTAGTAAGACACAAGACAGGCTGGTCTTGGAATTAGCTGAGGTGTTTCTGAAACCAGCATTTTCTGATCTTTTCTGAAACATTTTATTTTCTGGTACTTGGTATGTGTAATAGAATAAAATAATCAATTTAACAAGTAAAGAATAGAATATGAAGGCAAAGTAACAATAACTAGAAGGGCTGTGCATCCAGCAGAAACTACCTGGAAAAAGGGACTCCTTGGCAAATAATGCTTGCTTGCATGTGGAAAAAATACAGAACCTGAGTACAGAGAGGACCATAGGAAAGAAAAAAATAAAAAACCCTACTTAAAATTATTGTCTAGTGATAGTATGGGGGAGCAAATGACAAGCTGGTGAATCTGCAGGATTTATTTCTGCTGTTCAAAGTACATGGTGCATCAATTTTTAATGAGATAGAATGTACTTTTTGGGGAGAGAGAAGTATGCATATTGGTTTTTTTCTCTGACTTGACTCAAGAAGCAGAAGGAGGATGGATGGTGGGATAATCTGTGGAACATGTGACTTCATACCCCAGGAAAAATTGAAATTCACCCCTAGAGAAATGCCTGTAAATTGCAAAGGCTGATGAACTGTTCAGGGAAATAATAAAATAATGCCAGCCACTAGTCTGGAAAAAGCTTCCAGGCTGCAATTAAAGAAGCTCTAAGAGATTAATGAAGACATAAAAAGTAGCATCTTATCCAGTGTGCATATGTTAGACAGTGGCATGCGAAGTATGGAGTGAAACTCCTCCTCGCAGGCTGGGGCAGAGGAGGAGGAAGGGAGGGCAGCTCCCCGTGGGCCAGGCTGGCACAGGTGCCCCGGGGCAGCCCTGCAGGCTCAGGGCTGCTGGGCTGGGGCAGGCTGGTGCTGCAGCCGTGCTGCACCGGCAGCTGCACTGCTGCTGCACCCTGGCACCTCCTGCCCTGGCTCGGCCGCTGGGGCTGCCCAGGGGATTCTGCAGTGGGGATCTCTGACAGAACTGGGTTGGCTCTGAGCACCTCTGCAGCTTTGGGAAGAATTGGCAGGAGCGTGCAAATCTGGGACGGTGATGTGGGACACTGACAGGGGCCGTGTGGAGCACGAGGACGTGCATCTGCAAACGGGCACCCAGAGGACCTGTGGCTTGAATTAGGGCTCACTGGGCCTATAACTTCCTAACGAGGAAGGAGCTCCCTTTTTTCCTAAAGCAGCAGAGTAGAGGACAAAAATGATCTATTTCTAAGGACTGATGTATCTGATATTGCTCATACTACCAACTCTGTTCAGGGCAGAGGATTTCACTGGAATAAGCATTCACCCAGAATGAGCATACTGGTGTGCAGAGCTAGCTAGAGCACCTGTGAACCTCTTCAGTACAGACAACTGCAGACAGTGTAGCTTGGTTTCAGGGACATTTCTGAACAATTTCAAGCAAGAACCAGAAGAGCATTTAAAGGTAAGCATGAGCTGATGCTAACAAACTGAAGGCAAAAATTCAGGTGTGCCTAATTGGCCATCAACTTCTCATTGATCCATGTTGCAACTTGGGAAATTATAAACTTTTTAAATCAAGGTCTTCTCCAAACTGGATTGCTGACAGCATTCCTTAACGCAAAACAATTCTACCTTCTCATCTCTATGTCGGAAGTGAATACAAAACCTCCAAGCCATAAGAAACTGCTGATGAGTATGTCAAGAGTAGTGCAGGTGATTTCAGGTTTAAGGACTGCAGTGTGCGAAGTTCCTGCCCAGGAACTGCAAGGGGTGGCAGATAGACTGAAGGGAATGTGTCCTTGAGAGTGCAGCACAGGTGGCTTTGTGGGAAAAGTGCTTGGATATGCACCTTGTGTGTAGGTCAGCACTTGGGGACTGAGCTGCTTCCTCAGTAAGAACACAGAGTCCTTTTTGATAACTGTGGTATTCTCTTTAGCTCCAGGCACAATTCCTGAAAGAAATACCAGTTAAGAAACACCATTTTTTTCCCTCTCGGAAAAGAACAGAGGCAGCAGTGAGATGTTTTGAATTGAAAGAACATTCTCATATGTCACCACACCCACAGAATTTATCAAATTCTGTGCTTTAAATTCTTTCTTCTTGTCTTTGACTGATAACTTCTCTGCTCAGAGTTTATTCCAAAAGTGCCAGGATGCTCTTACAGGCCCAAGGCAAGAACATTGGACAGTAGGTGCTGACCTACCTGGAAGCAGCAGGTTTCCTTACAAACACAGTTGATATTGTGATGTTTTCTTTTTAAAGCAAGCAAATATAATGGTGATCTTGTCTTTCAAGCAGTTGCATTGTTAGGAAAACCTTTAATAGTACCATTAGCTGCTCAGCAAACCTGCTTCACTACAAAATGCTCTCCTGATGAAGAGAGGGAAAGAAGAGGGGTGTTCATACAATGGAAAAGCAGGGACAGCCCTAGGCAAAGAGGCAGAAGTGTAATTTTCTGATCTCCAGGAAGGAACTAGGGGTCAAGCTAAGATAAACAGGTCTGCAAGGAGATGGAGAAATAAATCTCCAGAAGATGTTGACATCAGTGAAATAGTGCTCACTATGGGGGTAAGAGAAAGTGACTGCTCTTTACTTCCAGTCCACATTGAGCAGACTGTGGTGACCTGCCTGAGAATAATTTTGTGTTACTTTCCTGACTTTATTTCTGGCTTTTGATTTCCCACAGAGATCTGGAGCCTGATGGATTAGACCTGTTTCTGGGAGTAATTGTGGCAGTCAGGAAGGGCCCTGTATCTGGAATGTGCTTTTCTTGGCAAGCATTGGGTGGTGGCAACCTTCAGGGTGTGACAGGAGACCTATTTACTTACTTTGGTTCTTATACTTACTGTAGGGGTTTTTCTGTGTGTCCAGCTTGGGATGATAATACTTGTTTCCCACCCATGGACTTTGTGATAGCTACACTGTCTAAGACACTGCAGATTTTTTTCACAACTGTTTTATTAACAGACACCTGGTTTAACAAGGCCAGCTGTTTTATAAATAGGTTAGTACATTTTAAATTAATAAAGTAATTTGTTAAAGCAGTTGACTTTAATGAGGTGTGTTAGTTTTTACCAGTAGAAGTGAGTGAAAGGCTCTTGGAGCAGGAAGCCAAAAGGGTTGTTTTATCCTTCCTTCTTCCTGATTTGTTTTTTAATATTGCAGTCCATCTAAAGGTGGGATAATACAAGGTTCTGCAAAGAAAACTTTAAATTGATATTAGGTATGGTAATGATCATCTATTTATCTGCAGTGGTGAAAGTCCTACTGTAGACTGGACAGAGCAGGCAATAGTGAAAAGGAAAACCAAACCCAAAGCTCTTGCCTTGCCACTGCTATACAAGCATGAAAAAGCAAAGATTTCTCACTCTTTCTCTACCTCCCAGGGCCTTTTATCCAAAGTGGTCTTTTTCTTCAGCCTGGAACATGTCAGCATGCCTTCAGCCCAGGTTCTGTCTGACCTGTCCCACAGCTGAGACTCATCCACTGCAGTACCCGACAGGAGAATGTGCTGGAGGCACAAACTCACACAGAGGTCTGACAATGCCAAAGGGGGTGCCTAGTTAGTATAAGAAAAGGGCAAGAGTTTTCACAATTTCCTCATCTAGTCTGCAACCATTTGCAAAACAGGGACTTCCAGAGCCAGGAAGGAATTTGCTGGTGAACAATATGGGTGAATTTTCCTTCTGTGACTGTGCCTCCCCTTAAGCTCTCACTAAAGGTGTTGAATCCTCAGTGTCTGGTTGTGAGGACTTCAACAGTGGAACTCTCTGAACAGGCAATCCTCTTAGTTTGTTTTTAAACCTGTGCCCTGGTGTTTTCATTTGATGTTCCTTAGTTCTTTTGCTGGGAAAGAAGAAAATTAGTCTCTCAGTGCCACTCATGAGACACCTCACACAAAGAGAAAAAATTATTCTGTCAGATTCTTTGTTTCTTCAGATGAAATAATCTTACGCTTGGCACCATTCTTGTATCAAAAGATAAGAGAATTGTTTGTCACCAGCAATATCCATCTGCCATATAAGTAGCCACTAGATATTAACATGACATGTTCCAGCACCTCTGTTCTGGTAAAGCATAAAGATGACAGGGCAAAAGCTGGTATCATCCATCAACTTTTTTTCAGAGCCAGCTCTTCCTAGCCAGAGACACAAGACAGCAATTACACTCTGCCAAACCAACTGCAACCTGGAGATCTTGTTAGGAAACATGCCAGGACCAGCACTGGCTCATAGTTGTAGGTGGATATTGGCAAGAAGTTCAATGCAGAGTAACCAGGAGTGTTGGAAATAGCCAGCTCCTTCTTCTTGCACTCTAGAAATGGAATATTCACCAGCATTTATGCTTTATGCATGGGGAAACTGGGACTAATGCTTATATTAGTGCCTGGGTAAGGAGGGAAGTCCATGGTGACTTCACAGATTTCCTCCTCCTGAAACCACACACCACGGTGACTTCAGAGATTTTCCTCCTGGTTCCCAGGAGCTCCTCAGAAATGTGTAATTCATCATAGCTTAACTGGATCTTGCTTCTAGAAGTGATTGGTGCTCCAATGTGCCAGGCATGATATGAAGTCAGGATACATCCCTTCCCTGGAATGCCTCTGGTACCTGGCTGAGCACCAGCTCTCTCAGACTTGAAGAGTAATTAGTAGTGCATCTCTGTTTTTGTGCCAGAGGTAAAAAAGGTTTTATGAGGACTTGCATGCATTGACTCTTGAAAGTAACTTGAACCACAGGTTAGGGCTGTTACATAATATTGTTACGTTGCATTATTAAAAATAGGTGGATCCTGAGAATTTGTGGGACTTAACTCGAGTGGGCAAGTTTCAGGGATACTAACTCAGCATTGATTAGCCCATCTCTGTACTTGAAGAACAAACTGTTAGTACAAGATGTGAGTGGAGCAACTGTATTTAGAAACATGTTTCCAGGGAAACATTAGTTTCAACCTTGAGACATGAAATTTTATGTGACTCTTGGGACAAATGTTAAGTTTGAAGACTTTTTCTTCCCCTTACTTTTTATAGCAAGTACATTCTGCTCCAAATTCATTCGCTTCAAACCTGTATGGAAAAACCTATTTTAGCTGTGGAGTTCAGGATCTCAGTGGATTTCATTAAGAAAAGGGCCCACGCAAGCTGCATTTCAAAGATCCATCTCTTGCATAACAACTCAAATCAAAACAGTGCTTTCTAAGCACATCCTGACATACCATGCAAAGTGTGATTTAAAAGAGCAAGGCTTGAGATGTAACTTGGCTTCTTGTATGACATCAGACAAATCAATCAAATGTAACTTGTTTGTAAAATCAGTGTAGTGATAATTTCTTATGTTTGACCCCGAAATTGCATGGATCAATTTCATAAGTGTCTAAAAATCCAAGGAAAAGGGTCAGTTTATACCAGTAGAGTTTTTCCTTTGACTGGGAATTCCTTCTGAATCCAGGTGTTTTAATCTCTTAACCCCTTGGCAGCTTCCTTACCAGTGAAGTTCCCTAGAAGACTGATGTATCTCACTTAGTGGGCAAAGTTTATGTTCTTTATGCAAGGAGATCTCTGTTGAAATTGTAAATACTATGAACTTGTCTAAGTACTTTTTGTCATTATTTTGAAAATTTTAATCTGTTCATAAACTCAAAGTTTTTATTTCTCTTCATGTTGTCTGTGACAAAAATATGTCCTTTGGTATATAGTTGTATTTCTATACCTGATTGTATCTTTTTAGATTTTTTTTTTTTTTAATGGAGAGAGTTGGCTGAAAGTGTCTAAGTGAAAGGATTTATAAAATTAAGCTTTAAAATCCTATGCTTAATAGTCATAGAAGTAAATAAATTGATTATTGTTTTTCCAGCAGAGAAATATGAGCCAATACTGACATTTGTAAAAGCCACCAGTTATCTTAATTTTTTTTATTTTTCTGGCCAAGATAGGAGAGGAAAAGATTTGTCTTGGGAATTTGAATGACCCATGGTCCTTTCTTCTCATCTGCTAATGTCAGAGTGTCTTTGTTTGCTTACATATGTGAGATTTAATGTGACCATCCTACAAAAACAGCTATAAAATTAAACCTTCCCAATGTTGAAAGAACAGAGTAACTATTATTTATTATTTTATTTATAATGAAATGATATGCAGATTAAATCTGTTTGTTTTAGAAAACAAATAAAAGCTAAATCCTGATGCTTTTCTTGAGCTGTGGGTGCTGTTGAGGAAGAGCTTCTATGAGACACAGCTGTGCCCAGAACGCTGCAGGATGTGACCTGAGTGAGGAATGAAGGCTCTGCAGACCTTAAAGAGGTGTGCTGTGTGTTGTGGTGTCATAGCATCAAATCCTGATTAAATTATGTGCTTAGGGATTTCTGACGAGCTTTTTGTACTTAATTGCCACCCACGTGTTTCATCTGGCATGGAATTGTAAGTAATTATATTGCTTTCTTTGGTCCATACATGCTTTCTTTGCATTTATCAACTGCTGATCTCCATCAAATCCTGATTAAATTATGTGCTTAGGGATTTCTGACGAGCTTTTTGTACTTAATTGCCACCCACGTGTTTCATCTGGCATGGAATTGTAAGTAATTATATTGCTTTCTTTGGTCCATACATGCTTTCTTTGCATTTATCAACTGCTGATCTCCAGCAGAGCAGCAAAGCTCTCTTCTGACAATGTGTCTCCACTTAGAGGATTCCCATCTACTCTGCACACACCACAGAAAATGAAGAGTGTTCATGTTATTGGTGTGGCTGTTGCTGACCATTTGAAAACAAACAAAAAGTGAAATTACTGGTCTGGCAGCCAGACACAGCTGTAGGCAATAGTGTGAGCTGACTGGCAGTAAAGCAACATGGAGTGAAGTTATTTTTCAATCAAGTTAGGCTTTACCCTACTAATCCACTGAAACTGCAAAGGCTGTTTTCTGTAAACTCGTCACTTTATTAAATGGGAGCCAAAGCCAAAGGAAATCCACTTAAGAAAAAAAGTTAAACAATGTAATTCTGCAGCTGTAGAAATAAACTGAACTAGAGAAGTTATATTTTCAAAGCCATTCTTAAAGCTAAATTGCAATCATAATTATTAATGGAAAAAAATAAACTAAAGGGTAACCATGAAAAGTGTCTGTGAAGTTACACTAAAACAAAATTCCCATCCTGACTTTTCTGGTGACTTTCTTATGAATGTCATCTTGGTGAACAAGGTGAATGGCCTGGTGATGAAGTTCAGTTGTAACATTTTCTCCTCTGTGACATTCAGTATCAGTAACTTCCAGGGTTAGTAGGTAAAATAGGTTTTTGTCTTTACAACTTTACTGCACTGGGGTCAATATACAGGTGTAAACAAAGCCAGCACAAGAGAGGCACACTGTTGTATCCTCTTGGCATTCCTCTCTTGGCTGTGCAAATGATGTTATTGATTAGCAGTTTTGGTATTGGTAGATAGATGAATCATGAAAGTAATCTTATGAATTCTTTATTTGCTAAACATTGGGGCCTGACTTTGCAGCCAGTGTTTGTGGGTTCAATTTCAAGTTAGCTTCAAAGTGTGAATGATTGCACTGTTACAGATTCAGAAGCACAGAGTATGAAAATTTACCCAAGGCCTGAAAGGAATTCCCAGAGGCATTTAAGACTTTGAGCCTTCTCCTTGACATACCTTACATAGGATTTTTTTGATAGAGGTCATACTCTGGTATCCATGACCTTCCTAGCAATATTTTGCAGCAGAATCTAAATGCTGTTTTGCATTGAGATTAATTTTATTTTTTTTAATGATACCTCAGTTTCAAAGTAGCATCTTTTGCTTAAAGAGTTGGTGTTTCCCTGTTGCCATGCAACAGGCTGTAATTGGTTTGTTGCATTCCTGATTTTTTTTCTCTATGAAGATTTCATTGTGTTTCTAATTCTGAGGGGAGCTGACTGTATGATCATGTTTTAGTCATGATTACTTAATTCTCTGATCTGACTTTGCTTGTACTATGGGTGCTGCAAGTGCTTTGATGGTGCTCATTGCCATGCACTCTTCAAGCCTGTCAGAGTCCTTGGAATACTTAATAATGTCTTTCCATGATCTCAAAATGACACACAATGGAGTTATGTAAACCTGGCTCTCAAAATCCATGAGTCATATCTCATATTTCTGAAATGTTTTGTTTAAGTCCTTTCATACAGCTGTAAAGAGTAGAAACTCCTCACAAGAGTTAAACTTCTCGACTTCAAAGCAGGCTCTCACAACGAAGCCGCTGCAGGGTGGATGAGCCAGGCAAGGCCCTGGTTGCTGCACAGGACCATGACCATCTGCAAAAGCTTCTCAGCTGAAAGCACATGCAAAGGCAGAATGGCTCTGTGCTGGCTCTAGCACAGCTCTGTGAGATACCTGGGCTTTTTATAAAAGAATCTTGTGCAAGTCACATACAAACAGTCTTAAAACAGCTTTGAAATCTCTGTCTGAGCACAGACAGGGCCTGAGGGAGGAGATTTCGTCATCCCATTCACCCGCAGTGCCAATGCCCGTGCTTGTACTAGCTCACCTGATCTCAGTGGTGGTGACAAGGTGTTCAGACATCAGGGCCTGTGTGCAGTGCAGTCTTCCTTATGCTTTTGGTGTCTTTTCCTATTTCACTGGATTGTTCAGCTCCTTAATGATTGCCATAAGGAACTGGAGTGTGTGGTCCTGACAGCATTGGTATCCTCTTCTGCCATCCATCCATCCATCCATCCATCCATCCATCCATCCATCCATCCATCCATCCATCTCATTTCCTATGGTTGAAGAACAATGGAGGCTAAGGTACTGATGTTTTCCTGTTAGGGAGCATGCACGTTCCAGCTCTAAAGGTAACTGGAGGCCTAAAGAAGGTGGAGGTATCACCTATTAACCGTATTCAGCACATACCAACATTCCTCTGGGCTGAAATTGCCAGGTGTGCCTGTCAGAGGAAAAAGAGGCAGAACATAAGCTGACTGATTAAAGCTCTTCTGACTCCTACAGCAGCAGGAATGCTGTCAGCCCTCATGCTCTGTGTTATTCCCATTGCACAGCATTCCTGATTTGATATGGCAAATGGATGAAAAGCCAGGAGGAACATGCACTGACCATAATCTTGTTGTTAGGGCTCAGGGTGAGATGCAAGGCAGTGCAACAAGGGGAGCAGGAGTGAGCTCATGTGATAGTGTTTGTATATTTAAGTGCTCTTGGCCCAAGGGCTGCTGTACACAGTAGGCCAGCTCTGCTGCCAAAATGTGGCTTGACCCTGCCCTTGTGCTGGCCCTCCCTCTCATGCCAAGATTCCTTTATTCCTCTGCTAGGAACTATAGGTCTGCCTTTCTGTGGAATATCAGATTAACTTCATCTGAGTACAAGCTAATATAACAAATAAATGGCTCACGTCCCCTTTTGAAGTGTATCTCTTGAACACATCTCAGGAGGGATCGTTACGCACGCTGGACACAGTTCAAAGCAATGAAATACGTGTTCTTTCCATGAGCTTTTTTTTTTATAATTTTAAACTTGGCTTTTGGAAAGATGTAATGATGCCATATGAACACTGCAGATTCTATTAAAGGAAGGGCTTGTTGCTTGCATGATAATTGGTCCCTGAAGTTCTTGCTACTCCCATTTGCTTCTTTGTACCAGAAGACACTGCCTTGTCTTGTCCGCAGGGATGAAAAAGTCTGATAAGGATAATGACAGAGCTGATGGGGTTGAAGGTACAGTGCAAACACACAGTATAGTTATGTACTAATGGGCATTTTTGCTTTAAAGAAGATTTTTCTTGCTGTGGGTAATACTTTACATGAGGAATGTCTCTCTGGTAAATTTTGTCTTTGTAAATGTCCTTAAACAACACAGATATTTGCTTGGCACTTAAATCCAAATTATTTTACATTTGCCTTTCCTTCTGAGTGGATGTTCCATGTTTTGGCTATGAAGGACAGCATGTGAATTGTCATGGTTTCTGCCATGTTCTCATTTTATATTTGGAAAATAGTTGCAAAAATTAGTAAGGTAGAGAGGTGGTGGCTGTCCTGGAAGCTACAGGTGAGCAATTTAATAGCAAAGTGAGGAGGCATGTCAATGTCAGTGTTGAAAATTCATGAAGTGTCTACAGCTCACTGTGCTGTGTTATGGATGGCATTGGTTAATGCCATAAAATGGTACTATTTTACTGTTGGATCCTCAGAACAAGAGAGCTCAAACACGCATTGCTCTTCCTTGGGTTTTCATCCTTGCAGATTTGTTCAAACCTGCCTTCAGGCATATGGCTAAAAATGTGGAGCTCCATTAACAGCATCAGTCAGTCACTTGAGGGCTGCATTTCCACATTCTGGGAGACTCAGGAAAAACTGGGATTCTGAGTGTTACTACAGGCCTTAATCCAAACCCAGTCCAAGATTTTTGCCTGATACCTTCTAGCTTTGATTAATTGGTAAGCTGTGGCAATACTATTTCTGAAATATGTTGATACATTATAACCTGGTCTTAGAGCCTGCTAGAACAAAGGAAAGACTGCTGCTGATTTCAGAAAAATAATTTCCCTGCTCACTTTTGGTAGCTGGATAGCATCACCCAGAAGAATACCCAGGAGCTGCAGTTCATGTTCCCCATGCTGCCTAAAGCAGTGCTCACCAGGGCGCAGAGGGGACCAGGCTTTCTGCTGTGCTGCCCACAAAGCCTGTGTTAGTGCCAGAGGGGCCAGGCTTGGGATCTTGTGGGGGAGACTGACTTCACTGAACACAGAATTCTGCCATCCTTAGTCTGCCTGCAACTTCTGTGGCAGCCACCCTTTCTGGAAAAGCAGGAGTAACTCTCTTGAAGCCTCCTGGAATACCTCCCAACAGGTCATTTCTGTCAAATGGCAACTCCTCAGGAGTATGTACCGGACAGTGCTAGGCTCTTGCATTTTATAAAATGCATCTTAAAAAGGATTTCTACTGTAGTTCAGCTTTTTATCCATTTTAATCTAATTCTGGCAGCCTATGTTCTGCTTTCATCCATTTTGGAATGGTGGTTGTCTTGCCCTGCAGTACAGCACCTTATATAGTGTAGCTCCCACCTCTTACACTGTTTTAGGTTTTGTGTTCCTCTCTGTCCCTCCAAAAGAGGTTTGTACCCTCTACTTCAGATCATGTGTCTGGCCCACAATGAACAAAGCATCTGCTTGTTCCTCCAAAGCCAGTGGGTTTTTCTCTCATAAATATTAATCTCCGTAAATCTCTTCTATCTTTTGCTCTTAGAGTTGTATGTGTTTCTGCTTGTCTCTAATATTCACCTGATTACCATGCTCCTCACTCTATTCCTTCTGTGATGCTTATTGGCTTTGATAAGAGACATTAAAAGGAAGAATAAGTGGGATAGGGGCAGTAGGCAGCGTGGCTCTGGATTCTGCACATCCACACAGGGCTGCTCCATTTCTTGAGCGCACCCGTAGGTTTTGGCGGTCCTGCACTGAGTTACTCTTTCTGGCTCTTACTACTGCTCTTTCAGTCCTGCAAACACATAACTAAGTTTTACATCTGAACTTCTAGTGCTGTGGTGTCCAGAAGGCTTTGTAAGCATTCCTTGGTTTGGATAATGATTACTTGGCCAGGTAATCTCAAGTTGTTTGGGGACAGTGGGGGAAGCAGAAGAGAGAAATCCAGAATCCACAGGCACTCCAACAAGCAATTCTTTGTGATTTCAGGACTTTTGCAAGGTAGTTCTGTGACATATTCATGGTTGCCTTTCCTTACCTGATTTTAGAAAATGAAACTACTGTCCTTTAAGTTTCCCACAGGTAAAGAAAATTATACACCTCTGGCAGTTGTCTTCTCAGCCTTTCTGTACTATCCTGTAGTGCTTTAAAGATCCTGGTTAATAACAGGGAGAGTTCAAATTTTGTGTTAAAGACTGATTTGTCTAAAGAAGCTCAGGAAACTGCCTGGGACTCCTCTGTGGAAAGTGGATGTGTTGCCAGTCCCCTGCTCCTGTGTTTTCTTCATTCTACTTGTAGATTTAATTACAGTGGTTTCAAATGCATAAAAATACAGTTAACCATCAACCTGTTAACATTAACTGACAAATATAGGAAACAGTGGGACTCTGGGCACGTGCTAGTTCTCATCTGATTCTGAGTGTCAAGAATAACCCTGACACATAATAGGGGTTTTGTTTGGCTTCTTTGCTCATCTCAAATTATTCAGGCTTTAGCACTGTTGTCAGATCTGATGTATTGCAGAATATCTTACTGCATTTCAGAGTTTGATGTCTCAACAAACTTAGCCAGACAAAAGGAATTTTTTTCCTCTCTAGAAATGAAAAAAAAAAAAAAAAGAAGAAGAATAAGGAATGTTTCACAGTTTAAGCTTTCTAGATTTACCATAACAAGTAAAGGTGAATGCAGAGCAGAGATAGAATGGACTGGACTCTGTGACTAGTCTTTACTTGCTGGATGTAGGATGGTTTCTGGAGGATAATATATTTTTCATTTTAGATGCCAAAGGATGAGAATGGGGATCTTGCCAGGGATCACTTAGAGGTGATACAGAGATACTGGTGCAGATACTGATATGGCTGTGGGACCTCCTTCTCCATGTGAGAGGGAAAGGTCTGTGCTGGTAAAACCATGCCAATGTGAAGTTTATTCAAGAGCCATTTCTCTAACTGATAAGAAGACAGGGCTAACTGGTGCCTGGCTGAATGTGATAATTATGATTTTCTTCGTTTCAGAAGAGTACTCCTGATTTTATTTTTGAGCAAGTACAGAGAAGCTGACCGAATATACTCAAGTGGGTAGAAAAAGTGCAAGAGGTTGAAATTGAAGTTAACCTTTGTGTTTAAAGCAGAATTCAATATGCCAGCAATGACAGGGATGGGATATTTTGCCCACTGCAGAGCTGGGGACCTCAGTCCCTTCAAGAAGCATCAGCAGTGCCAGGAGGTGAACCATTTGGAGAAGCCAGTACTGCAGCAAACAGCACTGGAACATCATGAACTGGGCAAGGAACTACTCTTGAACCACAGCGTTATTCATTGTTGTTGCATTTCTCCTAATGGCAATTGCTGGTAACAGCAAATCCAGTTTCACTTCATACACAGAAGGGGGTATTATGGTCCTTGAACAGTGTGTAATAAACCACAAGAGTTGTTCTGCACAGCCTGAAAGCCCCTTGCTGGATGAACACTTAAGTCACTTTTTAGATCAATTTCAAACCTGTTGAATTTAACCTAGTTAAGACTTTATTTGGGCCCAGCTATCTTCATGGTAAACATTAACGTCTGTTTCATTCAGTGTTCAGAACAGAATTGCATTTCTCTTTTTTAACCTTGTCAGATTTTGTTTCATAACATTCCTGGTATGTAAATGAGAAATTTTGTTATTCTGTTCAATAACATTTCACATGTATATAAAGAGTAATGTGAACAATGATGTTTGCTTTGTGGTTGAAGGGTATGTGGAGGGGAATCTTTACCATCTGCCACTACTAAATTAGTTTTCAAGGGAAAATATAAATCCCTCTTATTGGAAGCTATTTTGATAAACTCTAATAGTAATATATTATGTAGGATTTACAAGTAAATTCATCTAATTCTTTGGTAAGAGAAACATCTGTCTCAGACATTATGAGGATTGAAGCAGTAAGAGTTTTTTAGAAATCTCATATTCATCTTGTAATATTTGCCTGGTGCATGTAATCTTAATATACCAATTGCAGCAGTAATTATTTTGCCATAACCAGACACTGAAGTCCAAAAGAAACCTGTTTAGCTGCAGCTAATGAAAATGTAATGCTTGGGATCTTACAATGTTTGTGTTCTGCAGCACCAACCTGAGTTTTAAAGAATTTTGAACCAATAAGACTTGGACTCTGCAACTTTGATGGAATGAAAAAGCCTCAAGCTTTCAACACCTGCCATAGAAATTTAATAAGGACCCTAATAAATGGGCCAGTTTCAACAAACAATTAACTTAACAACTTCATCTGGAGGGCTTAGAGGCCCTGTTCATAAGAAGTAACTTGAGAGCAGACTCATGTTATATAGTGTAGTTAATGTTTGCTTTAGAAAACCAGAGTTTTTAAGATTTAATATTTCATGTGCTCCAGATTACATCAAATTGGCATATGGTACGCAACAAAGCCTTCAATCCCTGTATAGATCAAACAGAAATTTTATATTAATCTTCTAAGCTGTTTGGGGGTTTCTTAAGCACAAGGAAAATAAGAATTCACAGGAATTCATAAGCTTATAAAATTAATTTTGTGGGCAATTTGGCTAAAATTTTCCTTATATTTTGATTGTGCCTTTAAAATTCACACTTCTACAAATATGGAGATTTTTATGTGCAAGTACTGAGTGTTCACAGAGCCCTGTTGCTGGACTGCACCATATACATGAGAGGAATGTTTTGAGCTATTTTTTTAATCCTCTAGCGAAAACATTTAATAGAAATTATGTCTCTGAGCATCCATAGTTCAATGTGTTTAATGTAACTCTGTGTTGACATGAAACAAAAGTACAAAATTTAATTGCACTTTTCCCTGTCCTAGCTTACACATTTAATCTTAAACTCTGCAGTTTTTTTTACTGTCAGTTGCTACCCCCGCACCCAGTCTCTTTTGCTCACCCCCCTTTTACTTCTGTTACAGTACACCTTTAATCATCCTCCCCATGCCAGATGTGTTGCTTACATGTGCTCTGTCCTTGGGCTGTGCACCTGACCTTTGTCCCATGCATTGTATTTGAACAGCAGAAGGTCTCCTGGACAAGGATCCGTACTTCCTTAGGGGTGTCCGTATCTGGCATCTATCATCAGCATCCTGCATCTAGTGCCTGACCATGTACTCTAACTAATGGCATGATCTTTACTTGCCCATAGGCAATTACTTGCATCTATCAGCATCTCAAATGAGCATTTTTAGGTAAAATCCATTTTCTAAGATGTCAGTCTGGCTTCCTTTGTGAACATGGTTTGCAGAGAAAAAAGCATTCAGATTTGTGAGTATGATGCCTGGTAATCAGAAATATCTAGGCTGTGTCACAGTGAAGGAACACCATGGAGCCCAGTTTAAAATCCAGTTCTCATTTTATTTATAGGCCTGGCGTTCAAAAGTGGATTGCTCAGTGTGTGTTCATTAGAGACTGATTGACTGCTTAACTCTGTGAACATGAGTTTGGGGGTGAGGAGGGCAGAAGGAGAGGAATTTGCACTTCCCAGGACTTAGGGTGTCTGAACCACGTTCCACTTTGGAGTTAGGCTGTAGTATTTAATTATCATACATTTCCCCATCTATTTCTGTTGTGTAATAAGAAGTGTCATTTTCTCCTGATCAAAGGCATTGGCAAATGCTGAGATACATCCAGAGCCATGCACATTATGAACAGGTTCTGTGGGGGCCACTGGGTACTTACGAAGTGAATATGGGGCAATTATCCTGGCAAGTTTTTGCCTCTGAAGCCAAGGGTGGTGGAAGCATCCTCTGTCACAGTTAGATGGCCAACACCAGCATTTCCATCTTGAAGACTTGCTTCTTGCTATTAGTGAGTGTATCCATAGAGGCTGAACTTGTGGTAGAAAGAAGGAAGGTGAATTTTGTGTTCATAACAAAACTGGAATTTGGCAAGATGTCCATAAGGTAAGTTGTAAGTGGACCTACAAGCCAGCTTGGCCTGTTGTGAAGGTTTTAATGTCATTTGATGATGATATCCTAGATGAAATGCTAATAGGTTTGGAAACAAATTTAAGTGACCTTCTACTTTGCTTTGGGAGTAATATCCGTGCATGCAAATCAAGCAGTTTCCTGAAACTATGTAATTATACACTGACAAGTGTTCTACTCAAATCAGCTTCCATGTTTCATAGTTCCTTGAAGTGCCCAGCCCCATGGTGGTGTGCCTCAGAGGATTATTCATAACTGGTTCTACAACAACAGAATAAATAGTATTTAGAAGCAAATCAATATTTGCTATCTCCAATTCGCTGTTGAACATAGAGGCTCTGAGGGATTGGCTTCCTGCAGGTGATGCAAACAGTAGTGACCTTTGAGGAGATTTGGGAGGGGGAGAAATGGCATTAGCAAATGCCTGAGGAATTTCTAGACTGATGGGGAAGGAAATAGTGCCACACAGGAAAGCAGCCAAACTCCCTTGTGCATTAGCAGCTTAACCTTGAATTTTGCCCAAGTGGTTTTTGAGCTAGCTTAGTTTCATTCTTAGAGGAATTAGTTGCCTTTGCCATAAGATTTTATGAAGCAGTATATCTTTGTGAATATTGAATACTGACTAGGGTGCAGTTATTGGGGCTGAGCCAAATTCTGCCAAATGCTGCCATCCTCTAGGACACAGTTGTGGGGCAGAGAACTGTGTGGGTTATACAATAGGGTACACCCAATCCTAACAGTACACCTTTTTCTTCTCCAGTGGCTTCTTTCCCTCTAAATTACTGCAGTCAATGCCTGTCAGTGCCCTACCCATGCCTTTGATACAAACACTGTGCCTCTTGCACCCTTCTGTGAAAGCATGCTGTAGCTGGGCTTACTGGAAGAGTGTGGAAGACCCAGCTTCTGTGAGCAGTCAGAATTTGCCTCTGTAATTTTTCTCTTACATCAAGGTCTGAGGTGAGCTAAATCAAAAAGGCCATTCCTGACTTTTTACCTTTCAGCATTACATCTTTCAATTCAACCCTCACAGCAGGCATCCTTCTTTTCCAGTATAGGATTCGTTTACAGGCTAGCCATATGGTGGGTGTGATTATTATTTTATAATAGTGTTATTGCTCTCGAGCTGCCCAGTAACCACAGTGCAGTTTTAGTAAACTATATACATATGTATAGGAACTTTGGGCTTGAATTATTTTCTTCACTTTCATATAATATGGGGTGTGAAGGAGAAAAAATATTTTATTTAATTTATAGAAACTGCATAAAGTTTATAGAGTTTCTACAATCATGTTAAATGAAAAGATTGTGGAGAGGAGGGGCTGTACTGAAACTGGGAGGTCCACAACAGAATAGCACTTAAAGGTACACACCAGTAAATACCTGTGCTGAATTTTTCCCATTAAATCTGCCATTGAGCATATGGACTGTATTAGGGGTTTGTGTGCCTTAGGGATTTTATAAACACATTTCCTCTGCTTTCCTCTTCCCCTTCCAGTTACTGTTGCTTTAGAATTTTACAGAATCAAATAGTGCCCATTCTGGGGTCATCACTCTTCCTGGAAAGAAGATGTTTGCCATAGAGACAAATTCATCTCAGAAGCCTGTCTGTGTATGCAAGTGCTTTCCTGAATGTGCCTTTTTTAATGTTTGGTATGTGAGCTTCCCAAAGCAGTCATACCAGCTTGGCTCACCCACCCTTTGAGGCATATGTGCAACTCCTGATTTGCATCATGGCAGAATTTCTGCAGCAAAATTAGGAGCCAGTGTGTGCTCAGTTTTATGGATGATCTGTAAATAAACACAGCTCTCTTTTTCATCCTTATTTACACTGAAAGTGAAGATTGCCAAAGTTACTGGTGAAAAATACAAGAAACCAAGCCTCTGATGAGACCAGAAAACACTGTATTTGCTCCTGTGAACCTTTCTGTGTTTCCTTTTTGATTTTGGTTGACACTGGAAATCTGTATATCCAGCCCATTTTGATAAGTCTCCATTTTCTTCTTTGAAGCCTGGCACTAAAGCCATCCAAGCATTCCTCAACATTTCAGAAAGTTTAATAGGTGGCCCTGTTGTCTGCTGCTAGCTCCTCTGTCTGTTCTGTATACACCTGTTTGAACAGAAAGAACTATGTCTGGGAACAATTCTGGCTTAACCTCCACCCACTGTCAAAGGTTAATTTTAACAGCTCGATCACCAAAGTTACACCCTGGGTGACACACAGCACTTCAGCTGTGGGAGTGAGTGCATGGAAACCCAGCGCTGAAGCTGAGGTGCTGAAGAAAGCAAAGCCCAAGAAATATGTGACACATCTCTCAGTTTATTGTACTTTGAGATTTGTAGGTGGTAAATGCTGTGGGTGTTTTACAGACACTCTGGAGTCCTAATATAATTTACAGTTTCATTTGTAGATAGCTGTTTCAAATCTTTGCACATTCTTCTACGACATTTTAAAAGAAAAGCCAACAGCAATAATTAGTTTGGCATTTTCTATGTTTTCTAAAGCACTTAAAGGGTAATGTCTTTTTTTAACCAATCTTGGAGAAAATCAGGTTTTATGGAATAAGACGACTTAAAAGGCCTGAATGGACATCAGTGTCAGATGTACTTTATGCTGAAAAGCTCTTTTCCACTGCATCAAAATACGGAAAACAGTTATACATATGATTAGAGGCTGCTGACCCTTTGGTTAAAATGATCAAAAAGAACAATATTAAAATTTGATTTACAGAAGCTACTGCTTGGTCTGTAATCAGTTCGACCAGTAAAAGCAACCCAGACTTTTTCAGAATGTGATTTCCCAGTAGATAGGTTTTTGTAGGGCTGAAGAAACACAAAATGGTTTTAAAATATATTTGATATGCTCTATGAGTAAATTGAAATACTAGCATGTAACTAGTTTTAATGGGTTTTGTTCATAAATTGCCAGATTTCCTTAATTCAAGTGAAACTTGGTAACCTCTTGAGAATAATTGTCTTTAAAGTGAAATATTGCTTTGACAGTCTACTTCATTTATATTAAATATATGGTTTACTTTTTTATATTAGAAGGTAAATGAAAGCTGGTCAGTAATATGATTCCCCTTACACTCTTGCCATAGTTCACTATGGAAATGGATTCAGGAAATGGCAGATGTGATTAAAAACTCTTCAGCTGGCCCAAGAGCTGTTTGCACAGCACCCTGTGCACAGCACTTCTGGCAAGGAACAAGCACTCCTAGTCTTATTGCAATATAAATAAAATGATTCTTCAGTCTGGGGACTTGGAATTTTGATTATAAATGCACTAGTTAGGAGACTGGGAAGATGGGATTTCATGGGGCTTTTCCATTGATAAGAATGAAGACAAAATGGTTGTGTTGGTCCTGTTTCCCTGTGCATGCAAATACATTGGAATCCACGGCAGCCCACTTTGCATGAGGCTGTCAGAGCAATAATCCTGTAAATTGACATCGAAAGGTCAAGCTGCCTGCTCAGAGGGTGACAACACTGGAGAGCTGTGCACAGCACATAAATGTTCACCTCTCAGAAGCTGAACACTCAAGATTGCAAAACGAAGAAAGTCCTTCCTCCTGCCTTTTAAATGCATCTACAAATGTATAGCTCATGTCTGGTCAAAGAAATTGAATAAAACACTGAAACTGGACCTTATATCTCCTGATTTAGAATATATTTGTTTTATTCACCTAGTTCTCATGAATTATAACTCTTTTGTGCATCAGTTTCTAAAATTTACTGCGAGTTTTCCCTCTTCTGGAAAGTTAAGTGCTGTTTTTGTTTCTGATATTTCTAGTCGAACGCGAAAATGTACAGAAGAGGACCTTTACCAGATGGATAAACCTGCATTTGGGAAAGGTAAGACTGACAAACAGTCTTGATATCGGGATGCAAGAATATAGCCATAGACAGAGTGTAGTTAACTCCTCTAAAGTAGTTAAAATTTAGAAACAAAGTTTACATATGTACACATTTAAAGGAGAATGAGTGGAAGTTCAAAGCCTGTTTTTGGATTAATTAAACTCATTTCCAGGCACAATGAATACTGGTCTGACATTTATCATCTCAGGTTCATTTAAATCTTTAATGCCATTGCCTGTTACCATGAGGGTAGAATTTTTCCATAGAATGCACCCACATAAAATCAAATATGGTTCAAGCTCTGAGGTGATGATGTCTGTGTTCTTCCCTGAACTGGAAGTTTGAACATCTGAGGAATCATGGCTAAAGAAAGCTCTTCTTCAGAACCTGTGTTCAGTGCAGATCTGAAGATAGAAAACAGTAATTCTTTGTCACTCATGTTATTGTGGGCAATATGATGGGATCTTCACATATCCACTAACATCAGAGGGCTCATGTTTGGACATCATATCTTTTAAGTTGTAATTGTTTCTTAATGACACTATAATATGGCTCTTAAACCTAAGATACTGTTCTTATGGGTAGTAGCTAAGTACTACCTCTGGAGTAGTCTGTCATACAGAGACTTTTTTTATGGTGTTGCGGTTGAAAAGAGAAAAAAACCATCCTGATATTACTGAGACAGCAGCAGTGCTTAGTGCAGGATCAAGGAATGAGATCAGCTTCCTGATCTACTCAGACTGGTGACTGAGCTTCACAATGCTTTAGTATGCATAGCAAAATTTCAAAAAGTACAGAGAGGGACTAGGTTTGGGCTGGCTCTCAGTTTAGTAGCTCTTGAGAGGTGATTGCATTCCAGACACAGTCAAGGGGATTTAGAAGAAAGGCATCACATATATCGTTGCTTAAGTCCACTACACTGCAGTGAGTGTTTTTGAAGGCATAAAGGGATCCTCTTAAATCTCACTGGAAGATCAGAATAAGGCTACTTGGAAGTGTTTTGACTAGCAATTGCTCCCAAAGGCCTCTCAGAATGAAGACAGTGTTACATGATGCCTTAGTGAATCAGGCTCTAGGGCTTTAAATGAACTGCAGTTTTGGAACTCGTCAGAAAGGGTTGTCAAATATGTGACTGCAAAGAAGGTCTTTGATTTACAGAAGGAAAAAGGCTGAAAGGGTGCTGTTAATTCTGGTGTGCCTGGCATATGAAGTCTTAGAAGCTTTGTGGGCAGGTCAGCTTTCTCTGGAGTGCATACAATTTTTTTTTTTTCCTCTCTGATTCAACAAATAGAAATCTTTTCTGGACAAAGGGTGAAAGCCTTTTGCTTTAATATTGTATTTCCTGGAAGTGGTGTAATAAACAATGAAAATATGTAAACAATGACAGCTTCACTGAAAGCTGTCCCTAATTACAGGTGATTCCCTGAGGAGACTCACTGAGAAAGGTGTCTTCTGCCTTTATTCTCAAAGATGCACTTCTTGCAGAGGGGCTTCTGTTTTTCAGAGGCAGCAGTGAAGTCTTCTTGTATTTCTTCAGGAGACTTCTAGTGTGATCCTACTTGGGTCATCTCTTGAGATGATCTGGCTCTGCTGATCATGGGATAATTTGGAGTAGTGTGAATTTTCAAGTTCTGTTTGTTCTTGCTTTAAGTACTGAAATAATAGAAAGTGTTTGGATTTTAGTCTTTCAGACAAATTATTTAATTTTGAAAGGAAAGATACTTTGCTTTCTTTCATGGAGCATTGTTTAGTCTCTTGGCTAGACTAAAGACTGGTAATGAAAATGTGTGGTCCCAGTTGCCAGGAGCAGTGCTGAATCAAACACAAGTGCGTTGCCAAACCAAAGATGAAAAGATTGGGCTCTTTAGGGACACGTGAGTGAGTGGCACCTGAGCAGACTGTAATTGCTGCAGCTGGGACTACCCCTAAGGGCTGAGCTGATTTGGCTGTGTGCCTTGAACTGCACACACCTACCAACACTGTAGTGAAGTGAGGAGATGGTTCCCTTTGGAGGAGTTTGGTGAGAAAAGAGACACAAGTTGCTTTTTAAAGTACTTAGAAAATGCTGGGATAGAGAATGGCATCGCCAGAAGCTTTTCACATGAGAAGGGACATTGTGGCTGGCTGGATCATGGGCTTATTTCTGCACAAAGTGGTATTTGCATCTGCTGGACATGTCTTAGTCTGAGGGATCAACACCCAACCCCTGCCTGGTTATTTCTTAGGCAGAGTATTTAGGGTTAGATTCTGTTATGAGAAATCTGGGAAAAGTCTTTGTCTACTTTCAGTTTTAGCTCCAGCATTCATAGGACAGAATTGCCACTGATGTGAGGAACAATCAACTCTTTCTTGCAGCAGGCTGTGATTTACTTCTTGTATCTCTGTCTTGTAAAATTCTCCTTCCATCTCTCTGAAATCATGATGATTTATCAAAAAGCAGTGTTTTAAAAACTACCTGGTTTCTTTTCTTCACAGTGCAAGCCTCCTTTGAAAGTGAAAGACTTGTTTATTGATATACAAGATGGAAAAATCTTGATGGCACTCCTGGAAGTCCTGTCAGGACAAAAGCTGGTAGGTACAGAGAGGGAGAAGCCTCCATACCTAGGAGCTCAATATGTTATAAGCAACAGTGCCTGGATATCCAAGGAATAAGGGTGAATTTGGGCCCATGTCTTGCATAATGTAGTAAAAATTTCAGCAACTTTGTTGAAATTTCCTTATGTTACAGGTGGGTGTCCTGAGCTATAATGTATATTTCAAGGAAATATGACAATGAGGTGTAAATGGTGTGAGATCAGTGTTAATGTTCCTACTCCTGAGGCTTTTTAAGGCTTTAATACTTTAATGCTCACACATTCCATTTGGAGATTACCCAAGTTACATTACCAAGAAAACACATATTTGCTGTATCATTTTTTTAATCCCCAAGTTCTGTTTCTGTTTTGTCTAAGATCATTATTACACTCGGTAGCTCTTCTGATGCCTGCTGTAGGTCTTGAGTTTCATTCTGGTATCCTGACTCAGGTCAGGATAATACGGTCTAAATCAGCAGGACAAAGCTTTACTAACCAGAAAATTCTTCTCTCTTCCTTTCTTTGTAAGAGCTGTGTAAAGTTCCACATATCAGAAATGGAACACCCAATGCAAATATAAATGCCCAGTTGACTTTAATATTTTCTTTCTCCATCACTCCTGTCATCAGAACTCTTCCTGTGTGTGGCTACCACACCTGGGTAAGAGGAGCAGCTGTCTCACCGCTGCAGATGCATCTGGTGATGCTCTGTAGTGACTGACCACCTGCATTTCCTGCAGCAGGAATGCCCCTGAATGTGTGCTCACACATTCAGAGTCAAGAATACGTTCTAATATTCATCAAGGTTGGCAGAGCTGCAGCAGAAGTAGTAGTGTCCCTATGTGCATTCACACATATTGAGGGCCATTGAAATGAATTGAAGAGGGAGATACGCTATGGTAAACCCTAGGCTGTGCTTTGGGAGGTCAGGGAATAGGTGATAGAAGGGGGTAAAATCATCTGGCTGCATTTCTTGTTAGCTGTTTCTGCACATGTAGGATAACAACAGTATGCCAAAATGGAATTGCAGGGAGACAGGCGTGCAAAATCTTTCATTTCTGCCAAAGTGAAGGTTTTTGCCTCCCACCTGCCTATGCCTGCTATTAAAATTGATCATGCAATTAGGATAATTTCATTTAATTCAAGACAAAAGAAAATATTTTATTATGAATTTTCAGGGAAATCTGATCCTGTGACTGAACATGGCTGGGGAGTGATTACATAAATAATCAGTGTGGCAGGTCCAAGAGCATGGTAACATCTGGAGAGCAGGAAAGCTGGTTGCTAACCCTGTTTTGCTACAATCGTGTAGCTGAAGCATTTTACTGCTCACAAAAGATGGCAATAATTTTTCATATATAGATTTCCTTAGGTTTATTTTGCCTCGGTGCTTGTAGTGTTTTAAGCTTTGTATGATGTGGTGAATGATTCCACCAGTTTTAAAAACAGTGTGGCACTTCTTTTTTCCAGATGCATGAATACAAATCTTCAACCCATCGCATTTTTCGTTTGAACAACATAGCCAAAGCACTTAAGTTCTTGGAGGACAGTAATGTGAGTATTTTCAAAGACTGATCTTAATATTTTCTCTTGATGTATGTGGCAAGTTGTAATTGTTGCTAATCTGATGTGCTGCGTGTATGCAAGAGGAGTGTACTGCTCAAGAGGCTGTGATTTACCTTAGCATCAAGGCTGAAAAGACACATAAAAATGCACAACAAGAACACCTACAGAGTCTAAAGCAAGGATTATTTGCTCATTTTATATGTTAAAGTTCAATGGGATTAAAGGATCAGAAACCCAAGATTAAATGAAAATAAAAAGAAATGCAAATAATTTTTATGATCTGGGTCTTAGTGGCATTACTTCAGTTACACTGATGGTAGATGACTCTTTTCTCACAAATACTTTCACTTATAGAAATAATGTATTTATCTGGTAAACTGATTTCTGCAGCAGCTGATCATGAGTCAAAAGCAAGAGAAAGTGAAATTTGGGAACATGATATAAAATCATGATTCCAGGAATCAAAGCCTTACGGGGATATAACTTCCCTCATAGTCAGTGTTGTACTACCATCACTTCCTACAGTAATAAGTGACCAAGTGTGATCAGGCCTTGTAGCTGGAAATGATTAATTCCTTTTTTTATTTCTCCTGTGATGGATTTATTCCAAAACCCTGTGGAAGTGGCCTGTGTGTTGTTGAGAGTAATGGGGTCAAGAGAAGCCCCAGCCCTGTAACAATTCATATACATGGCATACTTAGATCCTTCAGAAAGAGTAAACTGACATTGGGCTATTTCCTATAAACGATTCCAGTAAGGTTAAACTTTATGGCTGAGGAGGGATCAGTGTGTGCAAAACCCTGTCTTGTATGGGATGCTCCAACAGCAACTGGTGTTACTTTGCTGCTTCTCTGCACTGAGCTTAGCTCCTGCTCCAGCAGCAGTGCTTGTCATGCAGAAGAGTTGCTGCAAACCCCAGTGCAGGAATTAAAATGATATCAGGTCTCAGCATATCTCTTGTGACTTTGTAGGTGTGGGATGTTTAACATCCTTTGCCTTTTTCCCTAGGAGAGGATGTGAAAGGTCAAGAAGTTGTCCAGTAACTTCCAGGCATTCCAGCCTCCCTATGGAAACTCCATCAGTAGGGCTGATCTGGCCCTAAATGTGTATGTCTACATGTCCTGCTGTAGAACTGCTAAGAAATATATTTTATATATTCCCATATTTCTTAACAGTTTCCCAGTTGATGCTTTTTACCAAAATCCAGCTAAGGCCCACTGGCAGATGAGATTATTTCCCTCTGTTGGTACCAGCACTTGGCAGAGCTGAAGCTGAAGCATATCTGGTTGCCAGGACCTCACTAGGTCCTCAATCAGCAAGGCCAGGGAGAAGGAACAGGTAGAAGGAACCTTGAATTTTTAATTAGTAGGGCTAAAAACTACTTTCCTCTGGATTTCCTGTTCCCTTAAAAATAAGCAGTCAGTATCTTCTAGCTGAATATCCCTTCTGGGTTTGGTGACAAACATAAGCAGCAGTAAGAGGACAGAGCTTACACTATGCAGTGAAATGCTAAATGAGACTTGCTCCCCATTTTAGTGATATGCCAAATACCTTGAAGCTAGCAAGAAATCTAATCCTTGAAATATAACAACTAGAGGTGTCTTCTTGCTAAGACTGAAAATGTTGTGCAAACTACTAAAGTTATTTTGCTTTCCTTTTTTCAGTTTAACCAAACCGGTTAGTGAAGGGTGGTGATGCAAGTGTTGGCAAAATGCCTTGGCTGCCAAGAGCTTCAGGGTTAGATATTAAACCCCAGTGGGTGGAACCTGGCAGTGTCTGTGGACCTGGGGCAGCAGGGTAGAGCCCTGCTGAGTGATTCACTGTGTCCAGGATTTCTCAGTGATAAATGGGCTGCTGGGCTTTAACTCGCTCTGGGTGCCATGTGCAGCACTGACAGCTTCCCTGTTTCCTCCCTCTGTGACCTTTGCCAAAACCAAATCTGTGTTGTCTAAGAGAATAACATCCTGGTGTTATCAGCTGGAAAAAACCTCAGTGTGGGAAAGTCTAGAGTTTGCTTGGATTAGGCAACCCTATCCGTTGCTAACTGATTTAATCAGAACTCTGACAAGCTGGGTAAGGTGGGATAAGGAAGGAGAAAGGAGATGCATAGAAAAGAAGAAGTAAGTAGATCTTACTAGGATTTAGATTTTTGTATGAGAAATGGCTCTCTACTTTTTAGGAGTGGGGTCCACTGGAGGGGGCCCCATCCTCTTCCATTTTTGTATGGAGGAAACACATTTGTAGTCCCAGAAATGCAGAACTGAATTCACTTGTGTTCTGCAGACTATGCTGGGGGTCTCAGGTAGGAGTTCAAGGAGAAGGGTGATTGTGATCAGGGCAAATTTTCATTAATACAATATTGCAGTATTGCTTTTTTGCTGGCCTGTCAGTGGCAGCAGTGGTATGGACATATCCAGTAGTCTCAGTGCATTTTTTGCATATACCTTGCTGCTTTGAATTTTGCTCTGAATTTATGATCTCTTCTACAGGTAAAGCTTGTTAGCATCGATGCAGCAGAAATAGCAGATGGCAATTCCTCTCTGGTACTTGGACTAATATGGAACATAATCTTGTTTTTCCAGGTAATAAAATTTGAATACTTTAACCATAAGTAATCAGTCTTCATGGTATCCAACTATTCCAGCTGAATTCTGATTTTTAAATTGGTTTTTAATCCTAAAGAACATAATTAATCATGCTAAATCTGAGCTTTTCCCCTCCTAATATACACTAATTTTAAACTTGCAGCTGCTTTCATTTTACTTCATTGGACCTATTTTGATGTAAATTGGAGACAATTTAAGCCCTCATTTAACTTGGAACTGAATTAGAGCTTCAGATTACTACTTTCCCTTCTTTCCTGTGCCTTCTCAAGGTTCTGTTCCAAATTCCCTGGATCTGAACCAATGTCTTGGGTATGGTTCCAGGTCACAGTTTATTTTCAATAACCATTACTGGATTTGGTCCAGTGTGGTGGGAAGTTCTATTTAGAATCACTGTTCTCTGGAGACTCAACACAGCAAAAATTCACAACTGATATGCATGGTCATATGAAAGATCTCAAAGGACCTGGAACTGATAACACGTATTTGAGCCTGAAAATTGATTTATCCCCAGGCTTAGATTTAAGTTGCTCCCTAACCTATGCATAGTTTGAAAACTGCCTTCTAGAAAATCCCAAATTTTAATGGACAGAGAGAGATGGAGGGAGGGTTCTGCAGTGCTCATAAGACTGAGAGGCCCTTTCATTCTCTTGGTCTGAATTTAAAAGATAGCTATAAGGTAAAAAAAAGATCTCAAAGTTGCACTGGGGCTTCTGTCCCTGGCTGAGCTCCTCAGGCTGAACAGTGCTGCTCAGAACCAGTTTGGCCAGGCAGACTCACAGGCAAAGGTGGTGTGACCAAAACCTGGCAGCAGTGGGCAGGGAGTGGGGGGGCGACCCAAAAGCAGCAATCTCAAATATCAGTGCTGATCAAGGACAGGAGTGCTGCTGCAGGTCACCATTTCTTGATGAAAAATATTTCACTCAAGCAATTTCTATGAAGAGAACAATTTCAGCTAAACTAACTTTTCTTTCAAGGACATGTTTCTTTGCTTTTTGTTTAATTTGCACAGTTTGGCCTGAACTGGGAGCTTGCCCTTTCTTTTGCCTGGGCTGCTGCTGGCTGTCAT
This sequence comes from Lonchura striata, assembly GCF_050655825.1. Lineage (NCBI taxonomy): Eukaryota > Metazoa > Chordata > Aves > Passeriformes > Estrildidae > Lonchura > Lonchura striata. The sequence goes on along the minus strand of NC_140707.1, from coordinate 59,424,336 downwards.
GCTTGTAAAATACAAGTTGAGAATTAAAATAAACAGGTTTATAATTATCATTTAAAATTCAGTTATGGCACTGATATCTTTAAAGTTTGCATGAAAACAAGGGCATGATGCAGCCAGTGATAAAGCAGAATACTGTGTATTTCACCTTTTATTACAGATTAAGGAGCTTACAGGCAACCTCAACAGGAACTCCTCCTCCTCCAGCCTGTCCTCTGGGCCCAGTGGTCCAGAATCAGACACATCCCCCAGCACTCCCAGCGTGGAGAGAAACATGTCCATTACAGTGAAGGATCAGCGGAAAGCCATCAGGGCCCTTCTAATCTGGGTTCAGAGGAAAACCAGAAAGTAAGCTAACAAACCTTGGACCAAAACAGTGTCTTGCCACCTGCCCCTTTGAAGCTGAGTCTTTTCTCTGTCCTGCCCCGTGGGTGTGTTACCATGTGCTGTGGCTTCTGCTTTTGAAGCTGGGGAGCACAGGGTGTCTGCAGGGGGGTGTTTCAGTATGACCATGTGTTTACAGCAGCCATCTGACCTTGAAGGCCACTGCTGGCTCCACACTTTGAGTGTTAAATGTTAACTTGCACTAACCTGCTTGGGGCTGTTTAAAACAGGATCATTTTCTACTCCCCAAACCCCAGCTTTCATGCAGTCTATTTGACATCTTTTGCCGACTAAAGGTTAGGTATAACCAGGAGGTGAACTGAAAAAATAAATGTACTGAAAGACTTTATCAACAGCCTTTTAAATTAAGCAGTAGCCCAAAGGGAGCTTCTCTTTGCACTTCAGAATGCCTTGAAGGACAGAGCCCCTACCAGATTCCCTCCTTCCTCAGTATTAAAGAGGGGGTGAAACTTAAGTCACTTCTCTTGAACTTGTAATATTTGAGTGGATTTCCACTACAAAAGGCATCTTTATCCTCTTTAATAAAAAGTGGTTCTTTCACCAAAGCATTTTGTGTAGTAATGCTTTATCCTGGCAGAGTTACTGTCAGGTTAAAAAACTGTAGTGTAAGATGTCTCATGCACATTCAAATGCTTGGAGTGTATTTTACATATATTGTTATTTGAAGTAGTGACTGGCAGAAAGTTTTAAAGAGGGCATGTCTCAAAGTTACTTATACAGGTTGGTTAGCTGAATATCTGGCATTTTTGTCTCTAGATTTATATCTTACCTTTGAACACAAATTTTCTGTGTTTAGTGTTGAAGACAAAAATTTACATCTAAAATACTTGTTTCTGTGGACCACATCATCCCTTGGCTGTCTCCAGTGAAGCTAAGGGTACTTATTGAGCAGATAAACTTGTCCCATTGAGATCTGTAGTTCACTGCTGCCAGTGCAGACCATAGAGGAACTACAGATTTAGTCCAAAATAATGTTGATGTCATTATTAATAGGTGATACAAAGAAAGTGGGGACCTGAGAAATAAATGCCAGACTTTTCAGCCCAGTCAAAGAGTGCAAATTGAAAAGATCTAATAAGAGAAAATTGTTATTGCAACTGCAGTATTTAAAACATAATAGCATCATTGTAATCCTATCTGTGCAGAATTTTCTATTCTGGGGCTGTATTCCATTGCAAGTTTGATGGTTGTTTTTCCTCCAAAACTTTGGGCATCTAACACTCTTGTGGTTTATGCATATGCTGACACCATTTGCATTTGGCAGATTTTCTGCTATAGAAGGCCAAGTACACAGGAATGTGAATCATTTATGCTTATGTGTTTAAATATTTAAATCTTGGAAGATTTCCCAAGCTATGGCATTAAAATTCTGGAGAGCAACAGAACCAGGAATCACAGAGACATTTGGTTTTGTGAATGTTAAATGTGGTTGCTGAATTCTTAAGGGCTTTGTTTTTACTAACTACTTCCTACAAGCAGGTTGGTGTCAGCTGTTAGCCACACTAATTCAGTTTGTGAACCCATGTGTTTTCTGAATGTATTTCTAGATGCTGAAATCCAAAAATATCTAAAATATGACAAGTGCTACTCAGCAACCTTACGTTTTAAGGAGTCTGAAAATGATGATGCCTTTACTTTGGATTTTGTAAGAAACCACCCATGTAAAATGTATGTAATTCTGTTTAGGTATGGCGTTGCAGTCCAGGACTTCACAAGTAGTTGGAGGAGTGGCCTTGCTTTCTTAGCTGTCATAAAAGCCATAGATTGTACTTTGGTAGACATGAAGCATGCACTGGAGAAATCAGCACGAGAAAACCTGGAGGATGCTTTCAGCATAGCACAGAATAAACTGGGTGTCCCTCGGCTCCTTGAACCAGAAGGTAAACACATCAACTTTGTTGGGTAACACTCAGACTACACTGAATTCATGAATGTTGCATTGTGATACATACCAAAAACCTCACAGTGATTAGGCTGATGATGGGATCAGTGTGCTGAGCTTTTTGATAAGAAAAATAAAAACGGTCAGTGACTTGTAATTGTATGCTTCCAGTCATATTACTAAGCTCCTTGAGGTCAGAGATCCTACAGTGGTTTTAGCTATGTACATGGGTCCTAGTTCATGCTTAGATGCTTTGTGACATCTGCATTCTTAGAGGGCACTAATTGTTGTGCTGAGGGGAGTATCAGTGTATTAGTACTGCTCTGTAATACCTAGGCTGCAGAGACTAAATGTCACTCCAGGACGAGCTGTACAAGGCTGCCATACCAGCCAAATTGAGATATACCCATTAAAATGCATCTGCATCTCCCAGTTTTGCCTTTACAGTGCATATATACACATAAGTATTTATACATGTAAACCTAAGTGTGTATGCGTATATAAAATATGTAAAAATTGATTTCTTGTTGTTCTTTTTACTGAACTCTACTAGACTGGTGCTAGGCCCTGGTGTCATGATTGAAAGAACAATTGCACTTTCATTACCTGTTAGAAGTCTGGGCTATCCTGCTAAAAATAAACCTCTGGATTGTCACTCATCTACAGCCAACTGTCTAGTGATAACAGCATAAATGGCAGAATAAAAGTGAATGAAAAGGGAACCCCGATCGGGGTTCAGTATGTGTTTGGAAATAGGAAAAAATGAATGTGAATAGGATGTTGAGAACTCTGTCAAGTGCCATCAGCAGTGAAGTGCATCTCTCTTATCTGTCAGAAAAAAAAGAAGTGTTTGTAGCTGTTATTTCTGTGCCCATAACGTCAGGATAAATGTCTGACAATCTGTTCCTCTGCAAGAGCATTTCAAAGCTGTGTGTGCTCAAGCCCCTCACGTCTGTCTCCACAGATATCATGGTGGAGTCCCCTGATGAACAGTCAATTGTGACATATGTGGCACAATTTCTGGAGCACTTCCCAGAGCTGGAAGGGGTATGTGTTTACTGCTATGTAATGTAATTTCTTTAGTTTGTGTTGGTGTACATAATAAAATCAGTTTTGTTTTCTAGGTTTCTTTCTTAGCTATTTAAAATAAACAACAAGCCTGGATTTGATTTTCCATATTTTTGTTAAATCCAGAGAAATGGGCTTTCGTTGGTGATTACTAAAGTGTTTTAGGTAGAATTGTGCTTTTATACATTTACAGCCAATTGTAACTCTCAGAGGTTAGAATTGGTTTCATAGGGATCTACTACTTTGCTATATTGGTTTTAAATAAGGTTGAAATTTATTTCTTTATCTATAATGATTCATTGGACTTCAAATTTAATTTTTACTTCTACCTTCTCAAGCTTGAGGGCCATGATCAGTATGAATTTAGCAGGTATGAGACACAAGAAACCAAAAGCTGAATCCTATCAATACTTCAGTTTAAATGACCAGGACTTTGATGCAAAAATAAAGAATTGAGGATTATGCAAGGGTTGATAGTGTCAAGAATTGGCAAAGGCCTTTTGGAGAAACAAGCATTTTCTCTCATTTCTTGACTGAAGGTTACAGCTGGAATATATTTTGTTGTTGATAAAATTGGTGGGCATTACTAAAATAATTGGAATTAAAATCATTATGGTAATCTAATAATAATTATTAGATTAGATGAGCAATAATATTGGTTGACATTAAGACTTGTTGCCATTTTTATGAACAAAGTTAAAACCTACCTTTCTTTTAATAGAGTCTGTTGGAAGGAAATAATCTAGTATATTAATATATTTCACAGTGGATTTATTGGAGTTGTTAGATTTATGTTATTCCCAGGGTTTGGGATTGTGTCAAAAAGCCAAGTCAGCTGTCTCCACAGGTGCAGCAGGGAGAGATAAATAGATTAACAATTGAGGAGTAGGCTTTTCTGCATTCTGATCTTCTTGTACAACTGCCTTCCTGACACTGATCTTTGTTCAAGGCACTTGACTTGCCAAATTAGTTTTCCTACTTTCAAAATATGTAAGTCCTTAATTGGACATTCATAAGTTAATGGACTGAAATATTGGTATTTATTCTTTGTGTTTGGGAAATGTGAAATGGTATCTGGGCTAGGATTTGTCTTCTGATGGTGTATGATCACTTACAGGAAGACTTTACAGATCCTGACAAGGAGCTTCCAATTGAGTCCACATATGTCCACATCAAAGATACACCGTCAGAAAAGGAAGGCAAAATCCTGATTTTAAGTGAAAATGAAGAAAACATGTATACTGTTAATCATGAGAGGAGTCATCCGGCTCCTCCAAAGGTCCATATTCATGATATCCCTGAGAGAATCCCATCAGAAACCACTTCTGAAAATTGTAATGGGAAACTGAGTCAAGTGTTAGGCGATTTACAGGAAACATCTCAAGAGGAGCCTCAAAGGCCTACCTCACTGAAAATTACAGGACCTGTCAGTTTTGAATCTAATTCCTCTTGGGAGGTTCTAAATGATAAATTCATGTCAGGTGAAGACAGCATCTCTGATGATCCACTGAAACAAAATGATGACCTTTCTCCAGCTGTTTTGACAAATCAGAAAAATTCTGTTGACTCTTTTGAAGAATACTCTGAAGAATTAACTAAGGAGACCCCTACTGAATATGACAATGAAACCAAGAGCCTTTCAGCCAATACTTCTTCTTTGAGTCCATTATCCTGGACTTCAGGTATACTTACAGATGATTCTATTAATAAAGTTGAAGAGAGTAAACCTCAGTCTTCAATTCTTTTACCAGAAGATACATCAAAACAAGAAGATACACAGAAATACGTTCTCCACCTTCTAAATGAGGAAATACAGACACTTCCACAAGATGAACATACAAAGGAATCACCTGTCCTTGAGACAATAGAAACAAACCCTTGTTCACTGAATGGTTCTAATCTCAAAAGCGAAGAACTGTCTACACAGCACGAAATATCTGATGACTCTCTCTCAGATGTACCTAAAACTCCAGAGGACCTGGACAGCTGTGATGAAGTTGAATCTGCAGCTGAAGTGCTACCCAGTTCTTCAAAAGTATCCGTGATACCCCATGATCTCTTTTATTATCCACATTATAATGTTCCCATATCAGCAGTGTTGAATGCTTACCTCGAGCCTTGTATTGAAGGTTATGATACAGGAAATGAAAAAGCTTCTTCTGAAACAGTAACAGATGTTTTACATGACAAGAACTTACCAGAACAGAATCACAAGGAAGATGCTCCAGAGTCAGAACTGGAGAATAAGCTCGGTACCCCTCCATCAGAAACAGATACTGAGAACAGTGAGGAGGAAACTACAAAAACAAGCAGTCACGTGAATTCTTCTGATGAAAAAGAAGTGCCATTACTAGTAGAAGAGTTAGAAATAGAAGAAGATGGCAATAAGGCCACCAACCATGAAGATTCCACTATTCCACAACATCCTGAGGTATTTTATTTTATTATCAGCATTTCTTTTATATATATATGTGGACTTAGCATCAGATCCCAGTAGTTTTCATTTGCTTTCATTTTCCATTGTTTGGGTGAGATACTTAAAATGTACTTGGTTTCCTGTTCCATTACACTGTTTGCCACAGCCCCCTACTGGAATGAATGGAATTGCAGATCCCTGAGAAGATCTGACAGTAAAAGAGAAAATAAGTCCTAAATGACACTGCAAAAATGTGAATTTATATTATGTTTTAAAGTAATTTGAGGCTTCTGTAATCCCTAAGCATAAAAGATTACCTAAAAGTACAGCAAAAATGTGACTTTTTATTATGTTTTAAAATAGTTAGAGGTTTCTGTAAAATCCTTAGACATAATAGATTACCAGAGAGGGTATTTCCAATAATCTCTAATGAGGTTAACAGAAATTAGTATTGCTTCTAAAGAAAGGATACAGGCAATGATAACTTTGTCTCAATACTTTGTCCCAAGTATATCTGTCTACAAAAACTTAAAAAACAATTTGAGTACGATACATTACATAAGTGAAATGAAGGCTTCTCTGCACTGGAGAAGGAGAAAGAAGTGGGTACTTTGTGGGTATTTGGTTTAGGCAGTTTGCTCCTGCATCTCTTCTTGCAGATGCCGGTTTTGAAGTACCTTTCATGTTTTCCAGTATAGTAATTTTTGACAGCATTTTTCAGGAATGAGTGTCCATTTAATGCTGCTCTACATGTTGCTTAGGCACGTTGTTTGAACATGTTTTGGTCCTGACTTTACGGTAATGAAGTCAGTTTTCTGTTAACTTGAAGGACTAATTTGGGGTAGATTTACAAAAGTCTAGTGGATTGCTTCAAAGAGCCATGTCATGTCATGACTTCTTAATAGAAAGATCTGACTTTCCAACTGTATTTATTTATGTATGTATGTATGTGTGTTGAACTGATGATTCTGTGTATCACTAAAGATTTTCAAGAAATTAATTGCTTTTTTATTCTCTTCAGTGAGACTTTCAGTCTCATACTATCTGCAATTGAGTGTCTGAGTAGGCTGCATCACTAAGATAATTTGGAAGGGTTGGGAATCAGCCATGTTGTCTAAAGCAAAACATTTCCTAATTTCAGCAGGCCATAGTAGAACATCTAGAGGATTTACCAATAGCCATAAACACACCAGAAGAAAATAGTAATACAGAGGAGGAAGAGAAAAATATGATTGAAGAAGATTTGCAGATTTCAGAATTTGCCATTACTGCTCTATCACAAGATGACCTGGAAGAAAATGCTGAATTCCAGGAATTTACCAGGTATTTCACATTAACTTTGTCTTAAATATGTTTAAGTGGTCTTTTGAAATTGCCCTATCCATTGCATGTTTATTGTAGTCTTGTTTTGGGAAGAAGTATTGGGATTGATTGGCTTTTTCCTGTGTTTCTCTTAAATATGTCGAGTGATTCAGTGGGACTTGATTTGACTGTGCTACAAACTTTGCCACACAAAACCCAAGTGGAAGCCCAATGTATTTTGAACATGGAAGTGTTATTATTGCTTTTCTAACAGAGAGAGTATTTTGTAATGTAGATTAAATAGTTGATGTGCATTGTGATACTGTGTGGAAGCATGACATGGATTGATTTCAGTAGATACTTTTTGGATTTTTTTTCTGGTCATGAACAAGTAAATGAGATGTTGCAGAGAAAATAAGATAAAGAACTCATGGGTCAAGGTAAAGGCATTTTAATGAAAAGACAAAGGCCATGTGTGGAAGCAAATTAGAAGAAGACCAAAAATAAATTAATTTGTTCTCTACTTCCCATCAGCACAACAGTGTCCAGCCACTTCCTGGGAAGTAGGGTGTAGTGGTTGCTTCAGAAGACAGATATAAGAACAAGTGTGTGTGGGGGTGTCACTGCCCACAGTCAGCTCTCCCAGCTGTTTCCCCTCCAAGCCGCTTGCCCAGCCCCAGCCCACTGCTCTCGGGAAATTTAACTGCAGCCCAGCCAGGCCCAGTACAGAGACACTCAGCTAATTTTGCTTTATTTACTTCTGGTTTTTCTTATGTTCTAATTTATTCTTAGGTAATCTGAGTGGGGTATAAATTGTAATTTGTTGATGCTTATCACTGGAGCACTCTAATGAATTTGAGAGTTTGCTCAGAAAAAACCTGTTGTCCCCTTCAAGCTTACTGTTCCCTGTCAGTCCAATTTTTTTATATCAATGGCCATAAAACTTGGGTATACTCTCAGTTAAATGTCAGTGATGTCTCAGATACAATTTTTCAGAAAATGTTCATTTTTGAGAATATGATATTTTTATTGTGAGTCAGATTTTCCCAAAGCCATTTTTATCATGTTACTGATAAATTCCAGTCCATATTCTAATACATGCAGCAATGCATATTTGTGGTTTTGTGTAGCTTAAACCTGTCACATCCATTTGCAGTGTCTCTTTTAAACTAAACTTTATGAATTTAAAAACTTTGCTTTGACATACAGAAGCAGTGACAGTGATGCCAACATTCATCTCCGAAAAAGGTTTTCTCGAAATGCTTCTGAGGAGGTAAGTGTGGACATTTATTTATTACTCTTTCTCTGGTTCTCTCAAACTCCAGAAGTTCACACACTGTAAAAAGACCTCTAACAGTATGAAAGTCTTGTGACTTATAATAATTTTTGTGCTAAAACCAGGCATAGTTGCAAAGTTTTACTGAACTCTCCTAAAAACATACTAAACTTTACTGAACGTTAAGCAGATTCACAAAGGAGTACCTAATACTACAGTTAAATCTGTTGTAACTTTAAATCTTACTTCATCATACCTGTATAGCTGCAACATTTTGCTTGTTTGAAGCTGCTTTTGTTTGCTGCTCCGGTTTCTCTTAATTTTTGCATTCTCTGTATAATGTTGATGCCCTGGTCTCAACCCTGCAAAAGTGCTGGGTGTCTCCTGAAGAGCACTGTTTCTGAAAAACTGGGCTCCATCCCTTTTCCTCACAGTAGCAGTGTATTGTATTATACTATCAGTAGCAGCAGCTAACCCTAAAAGAATTTTAGTCGTAATGTGAAACTGCGTCCCCAATGACAGATGTGATTCACACTGGCTTCTTGAGAGAACACGATACAGCCGAGGTCTGGATTTTTATTTTTAAAGTCAGAAGGAATAGACGGCATCAGCAATCTGGGCATGCTGAGCAAGGACAGGAATATGGCCATTTTTCAACACAAAACCAGAATTCTGACCATCTTGGAGGATGGTCAGAATTTTTGAGTTTAAAAAAAAATGCTGCCACCAGTGTTCAGTGAAAGGGAGGTTTAACACAGATGCTTTAGTTTTGCAATACTGTCAGAGCTTCCACAAATACATGTGAACAAGGGGAATTTTATTCAAGTGATGAAAGCAGTTGAAAGCAAAAAAATCTTATTTCACAACTTTTTTCCTTTTCTGTGTGTGCACCAGACTTCAGTACTGGATGTGGTGACAGAAAATATGTTTATAAGCACACTTCATTTTAATTGAGCAAACATTGGATACATTTGCATAAAATACACGATTACCACCTTTGTGAGATGCTGCATTTTATTTTTGTTATCTAATCTATTCCTGGTTTGTTTAAGGAAACCTATGGTGTAAACGAGCCGAAGATTACAGATATGGGTGAAAATCCATTAATCATCGGGTGAGTGTTTCTTATTCAGACTGACTTTTGCAAGGAAGCCATAACTCCTAGGCACTACTAGCAGTGATTCAAAGGGAGCTGGAAATTAATTATAATGGTAGCAACTATCTTCTGTAATGGCTCGGAGTCCACATTTCCCATAGGTGTAAGATACAGAATTTCCTAATTGCTCAGTCTGTCCCTTGACTAAAATGCTTTTTCTTGACCTGAAAGATTCAGCTGCCTAAGCAAGATTTTGAGCATTTTCCCCATGTGGTGGATATCTCTGGCTGAGAGAGGAGTAAGCCCTCTGGCAGCAATGACTCTTTCCATGTTTGGAAGACTGTCAAAACGATATTTAGTGAGATCAGTGCCAGGGAGTTAATTACTTCAGTGGAGCACTGGCCTCTGTTGGAGTATCTATGAGTTTTGCATGTGTGTTTAGTTTAGACTTAGGGTGACTGGTCATGAACACAGAGTGTTCATCCCTTTGGTATTAGAGTCTAAATATCTGTAAGAAACAAGTATCGCTTTAGGTTTTGCCTCTTAGCTGATACTGAATAGTACCTCTTTGAACTTCTAGGTAAAATGATTGTTATATTTAGATGCAGAAAACACACAAAATATTATCAGGATCCACTGGCCTCTCCCTCTGTAAAAAAACCCACAAAATTACACAAATAGCTGTTACAGCTGTATCAGTTGTACAATTTGCTGATATTAAGCAAATTTCATGTAATACTCAGGTATATATCCAGTAGGAGGCCCCAAGTAGAAAAAACACCATTTTTCTCCAAAAGTAGATTAAAAACAGTTTGCCAGAGTGATTTTCTTACAGTACTAGAAAATTATAAAATGATTGCACCATCTTGTGCCTTTTTAAATAAGACCTTTCCTTGTCTTTGTAAGAGCTCAGCAGTGGTGGCAGAATCCATCAGGCTTTGCCCTTATGAACCATAGCTGGAAATTTGTGACGTTGAAATTTTGGAGCTGTCCTGCAAACCCCCAGCTGCTAGTTGGTTTCTTGGTTGGAAGTCGTGGGCTTTTTCTGTTTAATATTCTAGTGCCTAGCATGAGGGGCTCTGAAAGTAGATGATCTGGCCAAAGTATATCAAGTCAGATCCAGTGTATAAGCAAAACTGTGGAAGTGTGACATGTGTTGCCCAGTGCTATGTTTACTGTTCTGAAAATAAAAAAGGCATCTTCTTGACAGGTGGAAGTCTCCTTATATCAGAGGGCTGTGCTGTAATGGCACTTACTAAACTACCTGAGAATTTGTCTGAGTTTTCAGAAGATTGATTCTTACATATGTTGAATCTGGAAGGAACACACTGCTAAAGCCCAGTATGTCCCTCCTAGTCTAGCTGAGGCCCTCCAACTGACTAGAGTGAAAAGGTTCATTAAACTGCTGTCTTTTAGACCACCCTCTGATCTTCACAGTAATTATTAACACTGAAGTTTTCTTCTTCTTTTCCTTGCCTCTTACTGAATTCTCTCCTGTTTTCAGGAAGAAAAAGGACTTGGAAGCAAGCGAGACTCCGGCACCAACTCATGAGATAACAATTTTTGAGCAACCAGAGCTATTCTACTTTGTCATTTTCTTTTGGGTGCTGGTCTACTGCCTTTTACTCCTTCCACAGCTTCTTAGCAACAAAGTTTGATCTGTGTGAGGTGTGGAAAATAAAGGGATGGTGGCTGGATTGCTTTGTGTATCTGCATATGAATATGTTCCTTCAGGTGAAGCACAAACAGAAATCCAGGACCTGGTATTTGTGTTTATTATCAGGTTGTCTTCAATTCCGCTACTGTTGTGCTATGACAGTGTCAAAGCACGTTTTATATTATGGTAATTGTGTAAATATATATAAAAATTATCTGATTTAGTAGATGCGATTTTGTACATTTGTGCCTTGCTTTATAACATGCTCAATAAAACCAGATAATTATCAGTAGAAGTATGAACAATTCAGAGCTCTAGTCTTCAAAAATTATTCTTCTGGCTTCACTTTCTTATGTAGGGCTGATAGGTATGGAAAAGGGATGGTGTTGACTTACCTCTGGATCTGACCACTTGCAAGGGCAAGGCTAGAAATGCTTCTTCACATTTTCCATTTGAAAGAGTTGGAGGCAGAGCAGAGCTACAGGTAGTGAAAACACATCAGGAACTGATTACAGTTCCAGCAGCAAATCCAGTGGTGCAACAAAATCAGGTTGAGGGTTTATTGGGGTAGAGAAGTTTGATTTTTTTTATGATTTAGAGTAATTTTTATCCTGCACCTTTTGGTGTGTTTGATTTTCAGGAATAAATTTGGTATGAAGAAGTGTGAAGAACATACATGCTAGCTGCTTCTTAGGAGACTTTATATGGGAAATCTCAGCCCAGAAACTAAAGTTTTAAGAAAGTACCTCAGTGCTTCCGAGTCTGCTTTTGCTTAAATTTCTTTGCTGCTTTAATTAACAAATTGCATAAAGATTTCTCTCTTTTGCAGATACAAAAAATAATAGGTAACAGTAGCTGAGGTTACTGTTAAGGCACTAGGGTGTGGTAAAATAATTCGAAATATCTTTTAAGTGTCCAATTCAATTGAGAAAGAAATGACAGATGTAAAACTAAATACAAAAAAATGCTGACAATGAGTACTGACTTCCTAGTGTGACTGAAGTGATTCCTGTGGCTTATCCATGGGCACAGTTGAGCTACTTCTGCCACTTGTAATTTTTGTCCACATCAATGATCACTTTAGGATATTTGATATAGGATTTTTGCCAGAGAAGGTGTAATCCATGCTTTGTAGAACAAAAAAAGAAGTCTTCATTTTCAAAGCAGTAACTTCTCTCCATGTGACTTAATGAAGTCACTATTTCTAATTGAAACATTTTTAGTTTCATGGTATGCTTTATGAGGCTACATCACATTGCTTCTTCCATCTGAAAATTCAGAAGGTTGACTGTAATATACTTCCTAAAATGAAGGATTTTATAATTTTACATTGAGTGAAAATTAAATGACATGACTATAAGTTTTACAAATTTTGTTGTAGCATAAGGTGTATCCCTGCCCTGGCTAAGTTTTCAGATGAACTAATAACACCTGGGATCAAGATACATCAAAATATGCAGTAAATTATTTACAGGTATTTAAAACCTGTCTGTAGTCATGTTACCTGCTGGAGCAATCCTAACCATCCATCACACTTCATTCTTCTTCATAAGCTTTTTGTTCCCCTAGGATTTTTCTCCTGAGCTGCAGTTAGAATTCAATAGAAGTAAGGAATGACAGGAGATCTTAAACATTGAAGATAAAATTCTGAGCCCCTTTCCACAAAGCTGAACTCTTTCCTATTTTGTCCTGCCACTGTTGACTAGAACTGGATTCACCCCATGAACCTAGAAATAAGATCCATTGTTCTTGATGAGGAAGAGATCAAAATGTCCCAGCTTAATTTGGCTTAAATCAGCTTAAGTAAAAAAAACCCAAAACATTTCTTTCATCCTGTTCACGAAAGCAGTCAAGATTCTGAGTCAGCAGATTTTGTGATCCATGAACTTGTTTGTGCTTGTTGTGGAAGGCAGTGATACTTTCTTCCAAAAGAAAACCTATATGGCAATTTTTGAAAGTGCTTTCTCGAAGTAGACTAAATTAGAAAGATGAAAGGTTAGCGCTTTCTCCTCTGAAAGAATAAAATTTAGTACAAGAAACATTTTATGCTTATCCTGAAAACCAGGGAATACCAGGCTGGGATAGGGCATCTATTTAATAGCTGCAAGCAGCAGTGTACTGCACTAGTTTGGAGCAAAATGTTGACAGCTTTTCATTATGTTTCACTCTTCATAGGTCTCTTTGGTTTATGACAACTTTTTCTGACCCTTTGTGTCTTTACTCTGGTTCTTCCATGTCATTAATCTTCAGCAGAGACTATTTGGAGTTGGATTACAGTCTCTTTATAGGGCTTTACAGCTATCAAAGTTCAATCAATTATGCTGCCTTCTTGTTTCCTTCCTCCTAAGAAAATTAATCAGGATGAGGAGCTCTTTGGATGTCTTAGCTAAATTACTTACATCCATGAAGAATGGAAAGGTGAATGGGAATGCACTGATGCCAGAAATATCATTACACAGTATTTTTCTCCAAGGAGGAGAAAACCCAAGGTTTTCTTTGTTACCTGCCACTGATGAACTGTGATTGATACATTGAAATGAGCAGTTAAAATGTCAAACAGCATCCCACAACCCCATTGTATTGGTCATCTCCACAGTGTTTAAACTGAGGTACACTTTCCAGCCTGTCCCACTGAGAGACAGAGATTGCTTCTTCCATCCAAAATAGATGGAACAAAAATACTAAGCCATTCCATGATATTTGGTATTACATTGCTTTCAGTTTTTAGGTTTGTTTTGTTGTGGGTGTGCTATAACAGAAGCAGTGTACCTTACCCACCCATTCCATGGGTAAGAAGATCCAGGGTGAAGCACTAAGAGTGATTATACTGATGTTGTCAATTGTGTTTAAAACAACTAAACTCTTCAAGACTTTTGCCTTTACCTCGAACTGTAAGGACTGACATCTGCATAAGCAGCAGCTTCCCCTACTTAAACTGACTTGTGAGCCTGCATCTCTTCTTCCACAGTGCAAGATCCAATTCCTTAATGCAAGTGCCCTGTTCTGAAAACACTGCTTGGTTTTAGGATTTGTAGACTATTCTGAACTACTTCCTAAAAACTTGGTTATGAAACATTTATTATGGCAAAGTCTATTTTAAGCTGCTGCCCAGAGGACTGACTGGCTATAGTGGAGGGTTTAAACTCTGGGCAACCCATTGTCTACCCATTTTCCAATAGGTATGTGCACTTTCTGAATACAGAGGTTTTGCTGAACTTTTGCCTGGATTGAAAAATGCTAAGCTTGAACTGCCCACGTATGGTATTTTGATTTGGAAGCTGAATTCAGGTACACAGGGGTACTGATCTGTTAAGACTCTAAAACCTGCTGGTTTTGAGCAAATGTGGGTAGCAGAGCATTGTGAAGTGTGAGCGTCAGGAAGTGCCTTGAGGATCACTGGATAAAGGATGTTCGGTGTTCACAGAAGCAGCATTAAAGACTGAGTGGCAACTATAATAGGATGGTTCAATGTTGTTGTAGTCATGTAACTTAACCACAAAGTATTTCATCATGACTTTATAGAAAGTGCAAGGAAAGATAAACCATTAAAAAGATGGAACCCCACTAAACATTTACAGGGCAGATGATTTAGAGTTGAAGGAGTGAGTAAAACATTCACATAATCTACAAACTGACCAGATTATAGCTTTTGCCAAATTGTAGGAAATTATTAGTGCTAAGGCAGAGCAAACACAAACTACAGTACAAAATGACAATCAATTTTCAATGCCATGAATATTTTTTTGAGATTGAGCTCTAAAATGTATTTTTATTGAGTTTCTAGATTGTAATGAATGTGTCTACAGAATTTTATGCAAAGCTTGAGAATTCAGCTGTTTTAAAATGATTTTTTATATAGCAGTGATTATTTTATCTATATATTTAATAGAATTGTAAAACCATTTTAAGAGTACCTGTAAAATTCTATGTATGTGATACAATTATTTATTAATTATGACTCATGAGAATGAACATTAAGCTATGCATTGGTTATGTCATCCATTTGAAAACCGGAAACTGCAAACAGGAGAAGAGCTTTTAATGAACAGCAGATCTGAAAAGCAGGGGAAATGATTGAATACATTTGTGTGATTCTTAAAGCTGCATAGCAATATGTAATTTTGTGATGTTAAACTTTCAGCTAAAGTTGCAAAATATACTGAGTGATTGAGCTACTTTCCTCCATTAAAACTTCCTGAGGCTGAAATCTCTACATGTTGATATTTGGCGTCTAAACACACTTAAATCCTGTAAACTTTCTGGACACTCTTAGTTTACTCCTGTTCAGTATGACTGTAACTTTATTCAAATGGTGCTCCACTGAGTTTACAAGGGTACCATGCCATACCCAGTGGAGGTTTTTAGGGTTCTCTGCACTAATCCTCAAAGAATCCGACCTGTAGGAAATTCATTTGGCCAGTGTATGTGGTATCACATACAGCCATCTAACATAATAATAATTATAACTGTGCATTATCACTTATGCTAGCTTTAAATACTTGGGAGTCCCTTCTTGCCAAGCACAAACGTGAATGCATCCAGTGATGTGTTCAGTTCCTCTACTTCTGTGGAAGTCAGTGCAACACATCTGTGTGCTAAGCACACACTACAAGATCTGGCCCTGAGGGCACATAAATCAACATCAACCACATAGGCCAGGAAGTCGCTGGAGCCTATGCAATGCCCATGTAAATTCAATGTACACCAAGAATACACCACTCACTTCAGTTACCTCCATTTTACACAGAGCATTTGTTTTCCTAAATTCTGCAGAATCAACCCTCCAAAGAGAGGAAGTTAACATCTACTTCCATCTTCAACTAAGAGAACAGCAGCAGGGAACAAATAACTGGAAAACAAGTGTGAGATTTCAGGCTGACGTATGGCCATGGAAGTTCCCAAACTGCTACAGCTGAAAGCTCATACCATGACAATAGGTTGCCTGCTGTTTCCATTGAGCTTATAGGTAGCAGATTTGAATGGAAGTAAAAAACACTAAATCCTTTGTATTTCTGCATTGTGCAGGTTTTTGTCAGGTAAATAACTTCCCCTGACACACCAATGACAACACTAATTTACAGCTGCCCAACTACCATGTTCATGTTCCAGGTTTGCATCTAAACAGGACACACAATGTGGCTTGTCCTTGCCCATGCCAGCCCAAGATCATGAAGCTGTTCATGCAGGAGAATGGGATACATGCACATTAAATGAGATGGAAAAGTTATGTTCTCTGTGGAGAAACTCGCTTTTTCTGTCCATAGCTTCACACAACTCCAGAGCTCACAAAGGGTGAAAAATTAATCCTTATTTGTTCAAGTGCCATAGTCATTTCAGGGTTATCTTAACTGAAATTGTGGAACATCAAAGTGTTTCTTTCCTCCACTAAATGTAAGACATGGAAAACCTCCTTCCACCTCAGTGGCACTTTTGACAATTCCTTTCCAAGCACATGCTACTGCTGATATTGGAAAATGAGCCCCATGTTATTTCTCCCCATAGTGGGGGGAAATATCTTAAGTTTATGTCTCTGGAACATAAAATTGGCCCCTCAGTGATTAATATATTTTTTTTCTTCTTCATTAAAAGGTTAGAAGGACCAACAAAAATTATTTTACCCTAGTAAGAAATACTATAACCTACCATTCCAAGAAAGACTAGTTCCTGGTTGTCACTGCTGTGTTGAAGCCAGGTAATATATTTTTCCCTGAATAGTTTCATTACTTTCACTGGGCCTTCCTGGAATCTCTTTGATTAGCAGAATAGATTTGCTGTGTCCAGGGACTAGTTTGTACAGGGGGGTCCTTGGTCTATGGCCATTATTAAGACTGTAAGAGAAAATCACTCTTGTTTATTTCAAAATGACTGGTCTGATGTGAATCAAGTAACTTTCAACATATATGCTGCTGAGTCCTTGAGAGAAACAATGCAGTCACATTTTAATGCCAAATAAGTTACACAAGTTAAATACGTATTTTTACTGTAATGAAAAATTCAACTTGTACTTTTGTCTTGAACAAAACATTTTAGTAGGTATACCACCTTGTGCTATTGTATACCACTGTGTAAAAAGCTGAATAAACTGTTTTACCTTTCTTGTTAAAGTTCTCTAGTTTAAAGTGCTAGATGGCTAAAGAGTTAATGAGGGACTTCATCCTAAATAGATAATTTGTACGTAAGGAATGTAATATTTAAAATACATGTTTCTCTTTGGCAAGTGTTGAGGAATGATGATTTTTTTAAAATGAGAACAAATGCTGGGAGAATTTGAGTGGTGTCCAGATATAAGGAAGGAAATGCATTTTCATGTACTTTCAAATACATTTCTTTTGAATACTTCAGTCAGAGGCTTGTATTGGATGTTTGCACTTGTTGATCAAAGCTAATTTTTGTGAGAAAGAACTAAATTCTTCTGTATAGCCGTTAAACAAAATGTTTTAAGAAACTGTTATGCTTATTAAGAATAGTATTTACTAGTGAATAGCTGCAATTTATTTTACAGAATCTCCAGTTTTGAAATAAATGGACAGGCTTCCTAATCTGTTACCTGTGGGTTTGTCCTTGTGGATTCTAATTGTTGAATTTATTAATTGTTATTATTATATATTGTATCTATTATATATATTATTTTTTATCTATCTACACATTTTCATGCCTAGAAACTAAATGCATGTTCTAGGAGGAAAGACCTCAGTAAAGACTGCAAATTCATAAAGTGCATTGTTTCCCACTTACCCAAAAAGTGACTTTTCATTTTGGAGGAAGCATCCAAACTTTTTTTCTGGTCAACAAACAAATGGATTCAAAAATTCTATAAAGGGGAAGAATTACTAACTTATTAATGCATAGAAACTGGCATTATAAAGGGAATCATGGAAAAGCTTACAAAAACAGTTGTGCTTAATTATTTACTGTTCTTACAATTTGTTTATCTGGGTTGTGTCTATATATATGTATAGACTTGGGCATTAGTAAATTACTAGCTGCAGTACCATTTCATATTTACTATGTAGTTTCCCCCTACATCTTAATTCCCTGTGCAGTATATGAGAAAAAGAAAATATAATACAATAGAGTTGCAATACAGTTCAGAATTTGCCCCATGATGTGTGTCCTGAAAAATATATCTAAATTGGATAAATACACTGAAAGGAAATGGCATATGGGAAAGGTATAGGAATGCTTCCTCTCTAAAAGTTTCATGGGTATCACGCTTTAGGACTTGTAAATATTCCTCTAATCCTTCTACAAAATCAAATCACCTCACATGTTTTCAAAGTGCTTCTAACCACTCCTGCAGTGGTTGTACTTGCCTATTGGACCAGCCTTCCCCACACCCAAGTGTACATAGCAGGAGAATATTCATGGTTCTGTTGAGATTTTGGGATATTTGGGCCCAGTCCTGATAGCAATGTAGATTTCCAGAATCATAGAACAGTTTGGACTGGAAGAGACCTTAAAATGTTATCTAGTCTACCTGCTCTGCCATGGGCACCTTCATCAAATCAGGTTGCTTGAAGACCTGTCCAGTCTGGCCAAGTGTTTCCAGGGATAGGGCATCTACCACTTTCCATAACCAAAACTTTAAAATCTCTAAATACACTTTGGTTTTTGGTTTTGTTTTGGTTTGATTTTTAAATATTTTTTTTTTTTTTTGCTACTGACATTGTGGTTAGGAATTTGCAAGTGCACTGGGGAGGGAGGGTGCAAAATTCAAATAGGTAAGATTGGTCATCTCAGTGTGTGGAAGCAGAGTATACTTTTACAGTGGTATGAGATCCAAACTTTAGTTCAAATTCAAACATAGCAAGACAGGAACCATTGGACTGGTTTTCTTTTAACTACTCTGGGATAAAAGTTATTCTGACAGAAACTCAAAAATAATCTCCCTTATCCTTGTTGTGTAATTACAGTTATTGTAGCTTGAAGATTATGTATATGCAGTGTTGGAAACACTGGATTCATCTGGACCTTAGCAGCAACAAAGACAAGCACAGGGTTCATTTCAGATAAGGAGCCCTACACGTGTACACACTGAGTATGCACTTGGGTTGTGCAGGAGCGCAGACCTCCTAAGGATAACCTGTGGCCATCACACATATTCTTGGTGGTGGTGTAAACTGAAACCTTCATCCTCTCTTCAGGGCTCATTTTACCTGGTCAGTAAACAAAAGCCAGCAGGAGCACGGATATAGCAAAGCCTTTGACTTGAGCTGTGCTCTCTCTTATGACACCAATATATGGTGGTAATCTTTTCTTGAGTTGATATTTCTACTGATGTTACAAGGATTATTTCCAGGAGAGCTAATTGCAGCAATATATGAGATGCCTTTTGTGACTAACTCCATTCCTTGGTGAGACAGTACCACTGGATTATCACAGTCCTTGGCAAACTACTCTTTGTCTTGGAATGTCATATAACATATGATCAAAGCAAAATGTATAGCTCCATCTGCTGTAAATACTTTGAATTTATTATTTTTCATTTCTTTTTTATGTTTGCTCTGTATCCTGGGGAACAGATTTATCACTCTGCTGATAAGTATTTTCTGTATGTTATCAAGAATTGACATGCATATAGATTTATATGTTGTAAAGTGATATTTCTTGGTTCTCAGGCATAAATGAGCATTAACAAGGGTATATCTCAAGGACATCAGTAACTTCTATTAACTGTTGTATGACAAATCTTTCGTATTGTGCCATTGCAGCTACTTGTAAATTGCTCCCCTTTTTCAGTAAAAAAACCCCATCAGGTGAAGTCCCGGGTGACTGGAAAAAGGAAACCCTGCACCCATTTTTAGAAAAGGCAGAAAGGGAGAGCCTTTCCCCCTTGCTCCTCTGGTTCCCTACTGGCACAAACTTGAGAGGAAACAGTGCAGTACTCAGTTCTTCAAGGGTTAACATCATCAGTAAAGCTGAGCAAAACTTTTCCTTCTTGCTGCCCATGTTCAGGAGATGTTTGTAGTCACACCAGAGTCTTTTGTGACTCCCTCCTTTTTCTACTTTTGATGTATTTATAAATTTATAGGAAAATTAATCACAGTATCCAAACCCATTGTAGCTTTGATGGCATAAAAAAAAGCCAAAAATTATTTCTAAAGGAGTTGGAAGCCAATTTTGGTTTAAAAATATTCTCTCTCTGTGAGGCATTCCAGAAAAGCCAACCGAATTACAAGCTCAGAGTTGAATACAAATCTTGTGGTTGACATAAATTTTGTTCCCAATTTTTTTTCAGCCACTGGTAGCTATATGGGGTCAAAAACGGATTTTTTTCCTAACAGAACATTTATTTTTCTCCATCCCTCTTCCTTACCAGTGATTTAAATTTGTTTAGTTTCTTCAGTGATGTGTCACTGTGATAGAGACACTCTAGAGACTGTAAGTAGAAGATGATGGAGGAGATCATCAGTCTGGAGAAATCCAAGGAAAAAGCAGGGAACTTTGCCTGGGAAATGCTGCCAGGAGACAGAGGGGTCAGTTTCCAAACTACATCAGCTCATATCCTCATGTCAGTAATTTAAAGAGGTAAAAAAAAAAAAAATAATTTAAGTTTTTCTTGCACTAAGGAAAATATCCTTGGAATTACGAAGTCTGGGTCACTGAAGTGGGAAAACATGCCAATATTTTTCTTTTTTAATGCATGTTAGGGTGAGACAAAGATTCATGCAACCTAACACCTTGTTAAAATCTAAGCCTCAGTTTTAGAAATTGAATCTTCTTTCTTCCAACTTCCTTCTCTATAATCATACCTGCAGCTTTTTCTCATAATACCCTGCAGGCGTTATTATTAGCAACGTGTTTTAAAATGTTTGCAGCTGCTCTTTCCAGCAGTGATTCACAGCTATGAGCTGGAAAACCTGGTAGCCAGACTGGGGGCTTCTTGAGAGGAAAGCCTCAAGGAAAAATTTCCCAAGTGGAGGGCAGAATAGACACATCCTTTCCTGGCCAGAAACTAGAATGCAACACTTGGGCAGCTATTTCCTTGGTAACTGCCAGCTTGTTTCAAAGTGCGTTTCTGAACCAGGGTGTGACACGGGGTCAGAAGACATCGCGGCTGGTACCGACAGCAGGGAACAACAGAGGTCACCATTGTCGCACAGGATGGAACCTCTTCAGAGCCCATTTTAGACCCTGGAGCTGAAATGCCTGGTTTCCACCAGTGTGATTGGACAGTTCTGTAGCAGGAACAAAGACAATTCTTTGTGACAAAGTGATCTTTAATGTCAGTTTTCCTCTTTTCTAACCCAAACAGAATCTTTCTTTAATCTTAGTCAATGTAAAAAACCAGAAAAGCCTCCACTCATCCCTAATTTTTTTAAAAAGGGAGATCGATGTCTCTATTTTCTTGTTGTCTAACAACAGTTACCCCATAAAGTAAATATCAGTATTTATAGTACTAAAGATATGGGGAATGCTGTTACTTGGTACATTGTTACTTATTCTTTTCCAGATTTTAATAGTTGGGTAGTGTGTCCTTTTCATCCCACAGCCTGTTTGCTTTGTTTTTATGGTTGGTTGTGTGGTTTTTGTACCAAACTCTGAATGCCAACCAGTTTCAAGTATGTGGAGATTTCAGTTGCATCTCACACTGATGAGATCATCTCACTTTAAAAATGTTTGTAAGGAATTTGTGAAATCAACATAAAAGTACATTTTTAATTTGGGGTTAAACTCTGAAGGTTAGGTCTAATTACACAAATATATGACATCAAATATCTTTTTCTTATAATAGAGAGAGGGTAGTGGGGACAAGATTGTAAGGAACAGCACAGATTGTATCCTGTGCTTTTAAATCAAAAACTCCTGTCAGCAGGCAGGCTCAAAGAGGAATGAGCTGTGGAGAAAGACACCCAATTTTATAAGAAAATAACTTCCAGAATTCTCCTGGCATTTGTCTATTTTGTTTTCTAAGTATTCTGCTTGCTTTCTCTTTGAACCTACTTGAAATGGATAAATTTCATTCTTTAACCATGGTCTGCACTAAGGAGGGTTTCTTTCTGCTCTATTTTATGTTAGAAGGAATCAAGAATGCCAATTTCCTTCATTACTTCAGCTAAAATTGGAAAAATAGACCCATATGCTCTGACAGTTCCCACTGGATAAGACTGAACAGCTGCTCTTCTTCCTCAGCTTTTGTCATGGGATATAATTATTCTTCCATCCATAAAAAAACAGAAGGATGCCCTTTCAATCCTATAAAAATACCCAGTACTGTAACACTTAACAACATAATGGCAGGCATTACAGAAGTTCTGTTCTAAACAGCAGCAGAGGTTTGTGCCAAGAAAATACTTAATTTGATAATATCCCAGGCCTCTAGATCACTTTGAATCTGAAGTAATTTTATTCAGGTTGTTTTAAATGGATCTTAGGAGTGCTCCAGTCAGCTTTATCTTTTTCATACTGATTTTGCAGGCACACTGTGTTACCATGGCAAGTCCCTGGTAGAGAGCAGACAGAAGGAGGAAGCAGGATGTCCAGCAAACAGATCTTCCATTGAAAACAGACTGCCTTCCACTCAGCTTACAAGGGCAGTGGCTGGCCAGAAGTGGCATGGCATTTATGGTCATCTTTATCAGGCACCAAGGCCGATCACCATCCAGTCCTTGTGCAAGCAGGTGAGATCGCAGGAGACTCTCACTCAGTCCTCTGGCCTAAAACAAATGTAACTCATTCACCTCTGGCTGAAGGGTTTTGGTGGTGACAAAACCTTACCCTACACCAGCTGTTTAATTCCAGACATTTCAGGGCACTTCTAAAAACATTTAGCAGTTAACATCTACCAGATCAATGGAGTGTTGCCAAAGTACTGGAGTGAGACCAGTGCTCCAGCCAGGCAACAATCTGCCTCATGCAGTGACAGAAGGAGACGCTGCCTTGGGAGTCCACAAAACCCATCTACCTTCAGCTGTCCCTTCTTCTTCCACCTTCTGGGCCCTGCACCAGAAAAGACTAAAGGCTCCCCAGTGGAAAAGTAGAGCCTTGCCTTTGGCAGGAAAGTGACTTCTTACAGAAATGGCCAGCTGTGTGTGGAAAGGTGGGACATTTGGCATTGTCAAAAGGGATCACCTTTTTCCCCTGCGATAGAACAAGCCCATCCCCTGAGCTCCGTGCCTCCATCACCAGTCACTGCACAACGCGCAGCGGCACAAGGAGCGAGGCCGGGCGCTCGCCCCTTCCCAAGATGGCGGGCGCCGCCCCCGCCTCAGCGCCTCGGCGCGCCCCCGCCCCAGCGCGCGAGACCCGCCCGCCGCGCGGCGGGGGAGGGGAGCGAGGGAGCGCGCGCGCACGTGAGCGCCCCGAGGCTCTCCGGCAGGCGCTGTGTCCCGCCGTGCCATTGGCCGCCTCGCGAACCTTTCACCTTTTACCCGGCTGCGGCCGCCAATCGCCGGCCTTCTCTCATAGCGTGGGGGGATGCAGAGCGTGCGGACTGCGCAGGGCGGAATTCTCGGAGCGGGGTTGCGCCGCGGGCGCTGGGCGGCCCCCGTTGGTACGGGCGGGAGGGGCGGGGGCGGCGCTCCGTTTGCGTAGCGCCGGCCGTAGCTCAGGGGCA
Organism: Lonchura striata; assembly: GCF_050655825.1. NCBI lineage: Eukaryota > Metazoa > Chordata > Aves > Passeriformes > Estrildidae > Lonchura > Lonchura striata. The sequence goes on along the minus strand of NC_140707.1, from coordinate 59,400,681 downwards.
AGGGAGGGAGGGGGAGGCCGTCCCGGGCCCAGGTGAATGGAGGGACCTGACAGCTGCGGGGACTGAGGCGGCGGCGGCGGCGGGGAAATGGCGGCGGCGGGAGCACAATGAGACGCGGCCTGTAGTAGGGGGAAGCGCCGGGCTGGGTCCGGTCCGAGCAGGTAGGAGATGGCGCGCCGGGAGCTGCATGGCGGCCGAGCGCGGGTGTGTCGCGCCCGCTGGCCGCAGCTCCCGTGGTCCCGGCGCCTCGGCCAGAGGGGAGGGATGGCGGCAGCCTTCCCTCCCTCCGTCCCTCCCGGGGCCCGGGCGGTGCTGCCCCGCCTCCGCCCCAGCGGCCTCCCGGGCCCCGCGGTCGGCCTGGGCCGCTGCCCCGGCGGGGCCCGCACGGCCGGGCCGCGGCCCCGCTCGGCTTTGTCTGCGAGCGGCGCCTCCCGGGGGCTCCGGGCCCCCCGGCCCTGTCAGGGAAGGCAGTAAAGGAGTTGAAACTCAGCACTGCTGATGGTAAAGGCGATATAAGAATGTCTTGGTTCTTCTTTGCTTCCTTTCCATCCTTTTCCAGGGCAAATTAAGGCAGCGCGATTAAAGGCGGACCTTTTACTGTGTGAACGTGTGTTGAAAAGTGAAAGGTTGAAAGACATACATTTTTGCACAGGGCTTTTTTGTTGTATTAGGTAATATAGATGTAGCTCGCATGAGTAGAAAATGGGGGACGATACTGATATCTGACCAAAAAAATAAAAAGGTATTTTTTGTGTGCATTATGCTTAACCAGAAATTAGTGTTCAGTAAAAGTGAGTCTCAAAGTGAATAGTGAATCTCAGTTAACTGCTAACAGTCTGAAGGATGTTTGGCACTTCAGACCCTTCAGACCAGCTTTGAGTATTTTTGATGTTGAGATTTTGGTCTTCAAGTTAGGTGGTTGGCTCAAGTGGTGGAAGTGTGTATGTTGGAAGATTGTCTTCAGTTTTCTTTCTCTTAAGGTGGTAATGAAAACAGTTAACTTTGCAGACACTCAGTTTGCCCTGTGTTTTATGTGTTTTCTTTAAGCCACTCTGGATGTTCTGTTGAAATGCTGACTGCATGTGCATGTTCTGTAGGTGGGGGTGGTGCTTGTTTTAGCAAGTTCATACAGACACTAACTGCAAGTAATTTCATAACTATTTTCCCGAGTTCCTTTCTTAAGAGAGTCTTTCTTATTGTCTATTTCCACACTGTGTGCTTGAGCTTTGAAGATGTTACTAGCAAATTTCATCTGGAAGGTGCTTTTTTTACATCTTTAATAATTGGATTGTTACTTTATTAATTGGTAGAGTTAAAAATATGTATATATTTATTCAGAAGTGTTTACCCTGAATTAGTTACTGCTGTTCTTCAAAGCATCCTGATTACAGTTCTGTGAAAGTGGTAGGTCAGTACTTGGCAGCCACAAAGGGTTTAATATGAGAATTAACAATTGAGAAGACAATGACATCAATATGTCATTGTATAAACCCATTCTCAGTCCATATGTTTAACATTAAGTGCAGTTTGGGTATTTTCTCTCTCTCTCTTCTCCTTTAGAAAGGTTGTATTAGGCTAAGAGAAGTGTAGATGGAAAATTGACTGGGGCTTTTCACGTGAGGAAGGATATACCAGTGAAGGATAACAAACATCAGAAAGAGAGTCATGAAGAAAGTAGAAGGAAGTGTTGACTTTTTGTTTGTTTCTCCTGTTTTTTGAAGGATTTCTGTATCCTACAGACTGAACACAAATGTGGTACTCCTTGACACTGTAACTGAACTACATGGTGCATCAGTCTGTTGGGAATGCCAGGAGTTTACCAGACAGTTGAAACAATTAATTTGTAGTGAGGTTTATCCAAGGGTCTAAGACCAAAAGTACCTTTTCAATCTTGGCAAACACCAAGGTGCAGCTCCATACATGTCCTCCACTGGTTACTGGTAGGGGGAAGCCAAACAAGCTGTTTTGTCTGTTATATTACAATAATGTTTTTCTAGAAGTTAAACTTTTTTTTTCCTTTCTTTTTAAAAATACCTTGTTCATCTGTAGCATACAAATGGAAAAAACCTAAAACCTGCAGTTTAAAAACAGATGCATTTTCATGGATTTTTTAAATGTAGTCCATAGATGTTTCTCCTTTCCCACCTCAAAAATGTGCAAAGTACATTGCCACCTTTTCAGCAAAGTATGGATTTGCTTCAGCACAGGTGCTGAGAGTCTGAATATCCCTGCCTAACCCATGCTGGCTTTCAGTATGAGCTGTCTAAATGTACATTGATCTGTATTCAATGCAAATTATTGGCAAAACCAAATGAAAACATATGCATTATTTAAAAAGAGAGGAGTTGTTTAGAAAAATGGATAAAAGAGCTGAAATAATTTGGTTTCTTTTTAGATAAGCTCTAGAATATAAGTGAGAGTAAAAATTCAGGAAGATTTTGAAAAGGATTCTAGGGCTTTAGGGACAATGAGGGTTACAGTAAGTGCTAAGATTACAGACAGGTTTTTTATTTTGAGGCATAGGTCAGTTGATTGATACCAAATTGGTTTATGCCTTTTTTGCTTTTATATATTCTCTATAGTCTTTACATATATATATTTGTAGCTCCATAGCCTGTTACTGTATTTGTAGCGAGCATTTTACCTACCCATTGGACAGAAAGACAAAAGAAATTCCCCAGTTCCTCTAAGCCCTGGGGGTCCAAGGTTAGGTCCTCTGGGAGCTGTGGTCAAAATGACTTCTCAAGTCACATTTTCATGAACAAAGATTAGTTATTATCCTAGGGGGACTTTCAGAAAAGGGTAGAACCAGGGGAGGAATTGCCTTATCACCTGTCTCTAATTGGGGATTCTTGTAAGTTATGCTAATTTCCAAAAATAAAAAAATCCTATCTGCTTTATGTTATGTGTGTATCTCCGGTGCTTTTCATCCAGCATGTTGTGCCCCATAAGGATCCTTGTAAAGGTAACCCCTTTTTATCACCTAACTGTGTCTGGCTCATGATTGTAGGGCCAGTGAAAAGGCATCACTATTAGGCAGCAGGAAGAACTTCAGAACATTCTGAGATGGGTTGTTCTGTTCCATAATTCTCTCTGACCTTTTTCCCTCTCATGTAGGTAATACAAACTAGGGAGTACGCTGAATGTGTTGTTGGCAGAACAGCAAGGTGGCTCCTGTGTCCTGGTGCCTGACTGTAACCATCCACTGGCCATCTGTATCCCATCACCTTCATGTGTTCAAGTAATTTCTTCAGACTGATAGCAGAAGTTTGGTTTTATTTATATAGATATTTTTAGGAAGTGCTACTTTTAAAGAAAGTAAAAGTATCATAGCGTTGTGTAGAACAGGAGCTTCTATAAAATGTTTGGAATGTGTTTTCAGAATGCTATATCCTGAAGGCTAAGAATAGTTGGAGTAGATCAGAAAGCATGATTTTGCTTGGCACCTTCCTGACATCTGTTTTTTCATCCTTTTGTGAGTGCCATATGTATTGTGATAAGCCAGAAGAGAAGAAACTTGATATATAATAAAAATTAAAAGTTAATTTTTTGTCTGAAGTAGCAATCTTAGTTGACATTTCAAGTTTTGGTGTCTAAACTGTATTGACTGGGGGTATAGTAGCTTTAGGACTGTTACTAAAACATTCTAGAAGGCTTAATCTAGAGAGCAAAGTACTGCCTACTTTAATGTATGCCATGTTATTATATTAGGTAAACTCTTGATTTTGATAGTTCTTGCATGCTTATCTAGTAACATAATGTTTCAGGTTTGCGTGCTGAGCAGTGTATTTGGAATTCCCTGTTATTTCTGCTCTGTATTGCAGACTGCATTAGTTAAATCAGTTTTCCATTATATTTATTACCTTCAAAATCATGCAGTCAAGAAACGGAGGACTGAAACTCATGTCAAGGAATTTACTTGCATTGTTGCACAGCTGGAGGTGTTGAAAGGCTGTTCTCTGATGGGAAAGAGAAGAAAGAGCAATATTTTCCACTTTCCCCTGGATCCAAGAGACTTCAGTACTGCTTGTTGTGGCCCTTCCTTGAAGTACAGTCCACTTGTCAGTCTGTGATCTGTGTTTTGGTTGGCATGAGTGTTACTAGTGAGTTCCTTCTCACCAAGGCAAAAAAATAGAGTTATCTCTTGATCTTTGCTAATGGTAGTAGAAAATCTTGGTTTGCTATGCTTTCTTTTCTTTATGACAGTGACTCAGTACATCTGTGATGTAAGCTGGCAGGATCAGTTTCTGCCCATGATTTAAATGTTCTGTTATTTTCATAAAGAATTAATTTCTTTGGGCTCATTGAATGAGAGTGAGAGATCTGAGAAGCAGCAGGGTAGCTCCTGACTTGAAGGATTCGTTGCTGGAAACAGAGGTGGTCAGTTTGGGGCTGTTTTAGCTGGCCTTGGGATTTTTTTGTTTGTTTTAAATATCAGTATCCTTGTATTTTTTCCATTTGTGCAAATGCACACACAAACATAAAAAAAACCCTTAACCCCAAATGTATGTTTGAACCAACCCCTTATTGTTAGTTATTAAAACCTGATTTCTGGTGCCTGTCTCCTCTTTTGGATTCTGATTCTTAATAATTTGTCAAGCCATGTAGCAGCCTTTCCTCAGCTGAAATGCTGGTAAGCTGGGTAGCAATAAAAAATTTAAGTATAAGAATTTAGGAATTTTATTTTTGAAAACTGAATTTGAACTTTAGACCTGTCCACTTACTGATTGCATAAGTCTTAAATCTCCTTTCCTTAGGAAGTGAGGTAAATACGTTTTGCTTTTTCAGGTTAATTTGTTTGATACCATTGAGATGGTTTGGCTATGCAAGCATGTCTGGGCTGGCTACCTTTGCAATTCATGTTTCTCTTTTGTTTGCAAAGTCTGCTTTGTTTCTGATCTAGACCAAGTTTCTTACAACTTTCTTTGAACTGTTACTGGCCTTTTATGATATTTCTGCTCTATATTTTTTTGTTCAAGCAGAAATGAATAAAAAAGGCTTAGCTTTATAAAGGTGAAGTTGCCTTGTAGTTTGTAGTAAAAACTTTTAGAAGTGATCTGAATTCTAGACAGCACTCAAACCATAGAATACCTAACTTCTCTCACTGAATTTTGGCAAGTTAATTCAGGTATTTTTGTTTTCACCTCCTCTTTTGAGTTTAACTTTCAAGTGCATAAATAAAAGACATTTTTCAGATGTTTATATTCTACATACTTTAAAACATTTAAATGTATTTACTCTGACTTACTAACTACAGTTTTATGAATTAATAATATTAATTGATAGTATATCTTCTTTGTTCAGGATATTAGTGTCTGGGATCAATCTTAAGGTATTTAATTCCTCACTGAAGCTGTGCATTTCTGAGTAGACAAACTTGTGCTTTTCTATATCTTCATGGTCAATGGCTACTAGGCTTTTGTTTTTGGTAAAAGACATAAAATGAAAGTGCTTACAATACAAGCAAAAGTCTGGTGAATTTTTTTTAGTGACCCACAACCTTTGCCATCTTTCAATTAAAGTTAAATGCCTATATTGACAACTTGCTACATAAAGTTGTTAAGAAAGGATATGACTGCTGTTGAAATTTGTTTTGTGGAAAAAAATCTATGCTTCTCCATTCACCCCAGCTACTGAAGATAATTTTTCATGGTTCTAACTGTCCAACATAGTGCTATCTCAATCACCTCCAAGACTGTAGAAATGAAATTACTCTTGGAGATGGATAATGAGCATTAAGAAGTATACTGCTTCTTAAAGCAAAAATATCCCAAACAAGCACACATTTAAACCTCTGTTTATAACTGTGTTATTCGAATCCCCAAGATGATGTGTGTGTTTTTGTCATTTGTTCTTGCTGCATATGCTTTCCTGTTTGTGTGAAACAAAGTAAGAGGAAAATTGGAATATGAATGTTTTCTACCAGTTTAATGAACAGTCAGCATGAATGGCAGAGACTAAGGGGGAAGTGACAGAAGCTTGTTACTGAGAGCCATGGGATTATCTTTGTATCTTTTTCATTATTTCTGCAGTTACTGCCAGCAAGGTCTCATGGACTGCCTCAGAAATTTTTTGCAACTTGTAAAAAAAGCTTGTGAAGAAGCATGTTTCTAAAGAATATTGAGCTCTATCAGCATTAGCCTCAGGATTTTACTGGCACTAAAGAAAGATAGCAAACTGTAAGTGATAGGGCAACAAGAAACTGTCTGTATACTTTCAAAGATTATAAATCAAAAACTAAAAATATATCCAGGTATTTCCAGAAATGTATACCTAGTATATCCATAGGTTTATATAGTGAATAGATAAGTTGTTTGTTTTCTGTGCAATCGGTCACAAAGGCTCTCAGTTAATTAAATCTTCCACTACAGAAGTGTGGCTGTACCACCTACTGAGCAATTTGAAAGCAATGGGTTTGAGGCATGATGGGTGATGAAGCTCTGGAGGAGAAGGTGTGTAGGTTTTAGGAAAGTAATGCATTTTTGTCTTCAAGTATTTAATTGAAAAAATAATTGAAAGAATGCCAAAGACATTTATGAGCTCCCTGGGTCTTTGAAAGACGTATGATCAACTTCCAGGAGATGAGCAATTTTCCCTGTTGTAATCCTTGCATACTTAATGTTTTGTTATGTTGAAGTTAAGAAGTTAAACCTGCCTTGATTGATAGTAAGTTGTCTGGAAAATGGTAATCTAATGACTGTGTGTTGCCTAAACTGAATACAGGATAAGTTTCTAGTGACAAAATTCATGATTTGTTGAAACTGTCTGCTGACCAGTTGTTACCTCGGGCGATGAGGGTCTGCACAGAGTTACTGGATGATTTTAGGGCATGTAGTGACTGGCATAATGATGAAGCAGGTGCTGATTTCTGGCAGGCATTTGGAGTAGTGTGCCACTAATGCTACTGACGTATACATTGCCAGCTATTAGGAGTTGTTAAAACCTTTTATTGGTTAACCTTACTGCAGTCTGCTGCCTGCAGGTGTTTCCTCTGGCACCATTTACATAATTTTGGACTACACAGGAAGAAGTTTTGGGTTTGAAATTTTTATTGATCTTAATGTAACACAGTTCAGCAGGAGTTGGCAAGAGACAAGAGAAGCTGGTGTCTGATTTTAAATTGCACACTCAAAAAACTGTTGAATCCAATTTCCTTGTTTTCTGTAATGAAGGCGTTGAAGTGGCTGTCAAAGTGGATGACAACCTCCTCCTCATGGCAGCTCTAATACTCCTCTGATCCATATCAACTACTTAATTCAGCTTGCTGAGCAAGTAGAAAACTTGACTAGGTCAAGGCAAGTTATATTGTTATGTACTTGGTTATATTGTCCTGAGCTATTTTTCTCCCAGAGAGTCAGACAAGTGTCAAAGCTGTTAGAGAAGGGAAGGAGCAGTTGCCATGGGGTTCCTTCACTGAGCATTAGGTTGTCATCAGATTGGACCTACAGTCTCATGAAAACCAATCTGAAACTACTACTTCCCACTAATTAATTGAAATAATTGTACCATGTTTTTATTGGCTTTGTACTTTCTCATTTACTGTTAATAGCTGCTGTTATAAACAAGTGTGTTATGACAGTAGTTTTGTGGGTTTGTGTATAAAAAACAGCTGTGGTAAATCAAGGATAAGAACCAAAGTGAGGGGAAAATTATGCTATGAAAATTAAATTAAAAACCAATTGGATTTAACGAAACTTCTTTTGCAAGTACTATTCTGAGATATGAACAACTTTTTAATAAAAGTAACTACAATCAGTTCAGTAATCCAGATGGAACACTTAGTCTAGCTGTTGACTTGGAAAATTCACATCTGAAGTTATGCCTAGATTAAAACCTCTCATTTTTACCTAGTGGTGATTTGTAGTTATGACTCCATAGTTAGGAATCCGTATAAGAAACTACTTAAAATTCTAGGACTTATTTTCTTTTTTGCCTCAAATGTAGTGAGGATATGTTCCAAGACATTAATACAATTAGATCAAATCAATGACTTGATAACTTCAAGTTATTACATTTTATTAGAAATTAATATTTTCCTCTATCCAGTTTTCCATTCTTATAAAAGTGGTGGGGTGAGATTTTTTTTAAATTATACGTTCAAGATCTTGGGTATAATTAATAGCTTCAAGCGCTCTTCAAAATTCAGTGTTTCCATTTTAGTGCGGGAAGGGGAAATCATTGTCCTAATTTAAAAGAAACAGAGCCTCTGAAGCCAACCATCATTGTCTGCAAACAAAACCAAAAAACTCTCTAAGTTGTTTACCATGAACCTTGTAGAGATTTGTAATTGCTCACTTGAAATCAGGAGCTTTAGGACTCCACACTATCCAGAGCAAAATTTGCTTTGTAATTATGTGGGAAGTTCAAAAGTAACAACAGTAGTTGAGAGAGGTGGGTTACCTTTGTAAGTCAGGAAAACTTTGTGGTTTCTTTTCTCCCCAACTTGAATAAGATGTTTCTCCCCACCCCATAAATTTGCCTTCAGAATAGAACTGGGGGTGGGCTTAGGCTGTAGGGATTTTCCAAACTATGGTTTTGGTAGTTTTTGTTTTTCTCCATGGGCTAAATTCAACTTTATGTTAAAAATTGACTGCAGTTTTTGTTAAAACATGTAACTAAATGGTGATACCTTGCACCTGTGGTAGTTGGATATCATAGGGATATATTAGATCTTTAAGCAAGAATGTCCAAACTGTAAACCATGTGCTTTTCAGTGTTATGAGTTGAACAGTTAAGTGTGGGCTAAACGCTTGTATCCTGTTGGATTTAAAAGGTAAACAATGTTTACAAATTTTAGTTTAGTTACATACTTCAGGAATATTGTTTGTGAGTGTATGTGTAATTTTCATATGAAGTAGTAGCCAATGCCAGGAGTATTTTCAATTAATATTTCAATACTGTCAAGAGAGTTAATTAAAAAGAGAAAATTGTAAAACTTCAGATTATTTAAAAAAAAAATTGCATTCCAATTAGGGGGTACATGATCACAGCGGTGCTACTCAGAGCAGCAAAATTTTTTTCCTGTTAGGCATCTGAGGGGCATAGGCTGTATCTTAGGCTGTAGTTTGACATGCATTTTAGATGCCATTTTTGCCCAGAAAAAAAACCCCCACTTTTTCCCTCCAGGTCCTGGTATTTGTTGTTAAGCTTCATTGGGGGAAGTGTTTCTGAAGTTTTATGGTAAAGTGAATTAACAAGACTAATACATCTAAGAAACTATTTATTCTGTGTGATTTCTTTCATTCGGGTCTGACTCAGCTGTGGTCACAGATGACTTGGAAACAGTTGTGGAGGCAGCAGGTAGATGGGAGCGAGGGTAAGAGTGTGTAAGGGTGTGTAACTGTGCTGTTCTAAATGCATGGTAAGGTGTGACCAGGAAGCCTTTATTATACAGTGTTTTGTCTTGCTGCTGAGTGAAAATGAAAAAAAAAAAAGTGATAAAATGAATTTCCTGTTCTTTGTTTACATCAGAAATGTATTTCTTCTTTGATTGTTTTAGAAAAATTTGACTGTGCAACCAGTTACAGATTTTTATAAGCATATTGGAGAAAGCTGAATTGAAATACTGATCTGATGAAATGATGGGATGTAAAACCTCTGCACATGCCACATGCTTAATCCTACTAAAAGAGGAGTAATAAGGTCACTCTTCTCAGTGACAGCTTGTTCACAAGGATTTAAGGTGCTTTTCCTTTTCGTTGATTAGTCTCCGTTTCTCTAACGTCTGTCTGTGCCACAAAGTCAAACTTAAAAATTTTTAACTTAAAAATCACATACCTTTAAAATTTTATTTCAAAACTACTTTGCCATTACAACATCTTAGAGGCCTAGATGTTGTTTTTTTGGGGTCATTTGGTTTTGGTTTTTTTTTTTTTTTTTTTTTCCCACCAGTATTTGTATTTGAAGTAGCTTGAACTGCAAATTAGGAAATTATGAAAAAAGTTATTTCTTAAAATCATTGCTTAAAGAGAAGTGAGATACTTCCTGTTCAGGGTTGAGAAAGTAGTGCTGAGGAAAAAGAGGGAAATCTCCATTGAAAGTTAGACATGTAATCTGCTTAAGTCATTCTGGAAATCATCAATTATCTGCTTCTTTAGGCAGATATATATGCCTACTCAAAGAAGCTGCTCATTAACTGATAAAAGCAAATGATTAGTCAATGAAATTGAAAGTCACTTGTATTTAAATATTTATTCTGAATAATTTCAACTTTTATTATAAAAGTTTGTTTGCATTCATTGAGTTACAAATTCTTTCCAAATACATGATAGTATGCAGGGGGAAAGTTGTTCTACATAATTCAGTAAAACAATAAGGATAATGGTGTGATTACTGCAATGATGGCTGTAATGCTATTCTTCTAATTAGTCAGATGCCTGTGTTGTGAATCAGCCTAAATGATATCTATATGGATGCAGTTATTTCTAAGGAAAGCTAGAAAAACAATGTAGGTTCTGAAGTAATTGGGTAATTTTATGATAACCCTAGATGTAAGCTTTCCTAGTATAAATCTGGGTTGTTTACCAATATACATCAAAATTGAGGATATTAATGCCTCTGATTTAATGGGACTAGCTGTATTGGCGTATTAATGGTAGAGTAATTAACTTTAAAATGCTTGATTATTCCTTGTTAAAGAAATTATTTGGTATATAAAGACTTCTAGTAAGGTTTGGGGGTTTTTGGTTGTTTTTTTTTCTTTTTTTTAAATCTGAAATATCTCTGGTTTTCCAAATGGTTCATTGCATTCATGTCTCTTTTGGTTTGCTTCTAGAAACTTGCACCTTTCCTTTAATTACCTCATAACTTGGTCGAGTTCTTTGTCACTTGCATGCTCCCAGTGCTTCTTTTGATCCAGCCAGCCTGTGTGTTTATTACAGCTGCCCTTCACTTCTGTGTTGCTTCATGGATGTCTTCAGAGAGTCTGGGTTTGATTGACCTCTGGAGAAACATAGTCTGACCTGCTGGAATTGGTCATCTGCAGGGTACTGTGAGAATAAATGAGGGTAAGAAAGTACTGTTAATGCAGTACTCATCATTAAGTGAAAGAATTGAGGTGTGGCAGAGCTGCCCAGACTGGAGGAGTGATACACTGGTAACTGTCTGAGATTGTATGTGAATTTGAGTTTTGTCTCCCCCATTCAGAATGGTGGAGATGTGTTCTACTGCTCATCTCATTCTTTTGTCCTTTCCAGGTCGTTCCTTGTTAGTCACCAGGAATGTACCTGCCAGGCTGTTACTGTTTTCTTCTAGTAGGTCTTTAAATATATCCAGAGTAGAAGCTGAGCGCAGCAACAGCAGAAAGGGGGGGTAGTCCAGGCTCTGCCAATGTAGCTGCCAGTCAGCTTCACAGAACTTGGCTGCATTTTCTTCTGAAAATTGAGAACTACTGAATAAAGAAATCATCTCAGTTTTTGCTCATAGTTGCTTGATGTTGGCTACTTAATGTTGCTGCAATCAAACTACTGTACTTCTGGTAATTAGATGATACCAGGCATAATAATTGATGGTTTGGCAACATGGATGCAAACTACAACTAATGTGATAAGAACAGGAAGGAATCTTTCTTTTGCTTTGTATTTTCTATTTTTTGATAACCAAGATTTGTGGAGCTGGTAATACTGAATAAATCTGCTGTGTTGGTTTTAGGCAAGAGTCTCTATTCAAACTTGTATGTATGTGTTTGCTCTGAAAATGCAGTTCACAACTGACTGAATTAAAGTCCTGTCTATTTCAGTATTACAGAAGATAGGAACTATCTTCACCTGATGGCTGTGGACTTGGACTAGTGTCGTGTACATATGTGTGCTTTTTTAATGTAACATTGTGTCAACAATACAAACGGGGACCAGAATAGAAACAAATATAGGAATATATTAATTCTGAGTTGTGCTTAGCAGAGAGTTAATTGACAGATTTAATATTATAATAACTTAGTTATGTTGCTTCCAGAACCAAACATAGTGTCAGAAGCCCTCAACTGCACCATTTACGGGGACTTAATGCCTTTAAAACATTCTCAGGCATGAGTAATTTTAGATATTAGTATAGAAAATGGAATTAACAATAATTTCATTTCTCTTATCTTCTAAATTACCTCTATAATCATTAAATGAGTATTCGGTAAATACTGTATCCAGTAAACCACGACTTCTTTAATGTCTGGAGCAGTCCTGTCTTTTGCATATCTGGGGATGCTTTTGTATATATGCAGGAATAGCTCTCTCTCCATTCTGGAAAATGAAAGGTTAAAAATTACCTCCACCTTCATGCCTCCTTACCTCTTTTTTTTTTTTTTTTTTTTTTTTTTTTTTTTAATGATCGTTGTAGCAAAACAGCTTATTTCAGGTTTTGAATCTTTTGTTACCATTCAGTGAGGAGGAACAACTTAGATTTTTTTTTTTTTTTTAACCCACATAGTTAAGAATACCCACCACTATGTTATGAGCAGACCTAACGTTGAAAATAGGACTAAAGCTGCAGTGAACTGTAATCTACATTTGGCATTAGGGAAAGATAACTATCAATATACATTCATAAAATTCTCTCAAGAATACATATATTATCTCAATTTATTCTTTTTTGTCTTGAATTTGTTCTGCTACTGTGGAAGATTGATGGATGAATCAGGAATGGGTCTGATTTGGATCTCTGCACTGCTTTAGTGGTGCTTCCTTGCAACAGGATTTGAGCTAAGGGACCTTCATGAACTGGTTAAACCACCTTCTCTGCTAGCAGTGAAATATGTTTGACCTTGTTCCAGCTTTCATGGTTGATCACAATATGAAAAACTTTCAGAGAAGGAAAGGAAATACAAAGCTTCTCAGTAAATATGTAGATACCTATGACCCCACATATTGGGGAACAGAAACTGTGCACCTTGCATTTTGTGGATCTTAAATATTTTTATTTTTCAAATTCAGTTGGGATTCCATATTTGCTCCTAAACCTAAGAATTTGATTGAAGACATCTGTTAAAAAAGAAGCTTTAATTGACAATAAAAAGCTTTTAGAGTTACTTAGCACAAGAGAAAGTCCTCAAGTCTGTGCAAATCGTTCCGGATTTTCCTTCCGATAGCTCAGGACTGACAGTACACAGAGCAAACATGTCTCATCTCGTAGGTATTTTTTACCACTTTACCTTAAATAAGGACTTCAGCTCTTCTGTCACTACCTTTTTACCAAGTAAATTGTTGAATATTTTTGATTCAGTTTCGCTATTGTCAGTTGTTCTGGAAGGTCAACAGTGCTACAGATAACCTGTGATACAAAATTGCTGCATGAGGCTTGAAGCATGATACTGGTGAAATGTAATATTTATGGCTTCTCACCATTTTTCAACCCCAAACAGTATGCCAATATTTGACAATATTGAAGAATAAAGGTTGCATTAAAAGATAAAGTTGTTAATTAATAAGAGCTGCTGAAGTCTTATATTTAACTGTAAAGAATGAGAAGGAATGCTCATGTTCTAGTCTGAGCACATGTATTTACATAGGGGGAAATAACTATATCTTCTCCACTTTGGAATTAAGTCAGATCATTTTATGTGATGCACATTTTTTCTGCTCATATCTTGTGTGAGAGCCCTTGCAACACTTTTGGTTTGCCACAGAGCATTTTCATTGGATTGTAGAATTCAATATGATTTAGGGAAAAGACCCCTAAAATCCAGCTATCAATGTAAGACTGCTCAGTCCACACAAAATCATGTCCGTAAGTGCCACATCTACACATTTTGTTGAACACCTCCAGGGGTGTTGACTCTACCTGGGTAGCATCTTCACTTTTACATATTACATTTTCCAAAAGAATAACAAAGACAAAACAACAAAAAAAAAGACAAAAAAGAGCAACCTAGTGCGCCTATGGAAATGTCTTGGAAGTTAATCACGTATTTTCCTTCAAAAAAATAATCAGGTATGTTTTTTGGTTGTTGCAGGTTTTTTTTTCCTCTCCTCTGGTGAATTCTGTGACAGCTGAGGAGCTTTGAATGTCTTCTAAATTTGTGAGGAAAAAAGTTTCTTTGTACTACATATTTTTATTAATTTAATACTGACTTCATCCCAGTTTCACATTGAAGAAAATTTCAGTAGTGTGCCTACAAGTTTGCTTCAGGGAAAGGCCATGTGAAGCCAGGTAGTGTAACTGGTGAGAAGTTGTTCTTTTTTAGGATGAAATTAAGAACAACAAAGCATAAAATGTGGTGTAAATAATGTGCTATCTGACATAAAGTACACATTTTAAGGTTGCGCTAGGAAGAGCTGGTTTGATTTACCATTGATGATAAATACTTTTTTTGTTTGTTGGTGTTTTTTTTTTTGAAACTAGGGCTAAAATTTGAACGCTGATTCTTGGGTGGTACATAAATTGATATGGCTGAGTGCAGTGGATGTGGACTCTCATTTTAGAATTGGTAGAAGTTTTAGAGCTTGATTTACAATCCAAATGTCTGCTGGCCTTGCATCATACAATTACTGACTTCAGAGAAAGCCTTTTGTGAAGTAGGGAACTTAGTAATTTTGGGTGTTGTGGCACAGTAGTAACAGTGAACTGTTGAATACCCATGTTTTGAGGAGCTTGACTTTCAGCCCCATGCAGAGAAAGGGTTTATGTTTATGCAAATAATGGGATTGAAGTCTCCACATGGGGTTATATTCAGGGGACAGCTGCGGCTTTTACTTATCCAAAGCAAGAATAATTAATGCTTTGGAAGTGTACTTGCCTCACAGCTTGCCCCCAAATTGGGGAAGAGAAAAATCCCTGCTCTAATGTCTGCTTAATTGCCTTCCTGTAGAAAGCCATAAGTGCCTGAAAAGCTTGAACATAACCTTTAAATTAACTAAATCATCACAAGTAAATAATTTGGTACCCAAGTAAATGACCAAATGATAAATAAATTCACAGTTATCCCTACTTGTGATACCGATATTATAGTTACCCATAAATTACACATCGAGCTGCAATTTTCCTATGCGGTAAAAAACCCTCAAATATGTGGCATAATTTAATTCTAACTGCTGTTAAACCTAATAAATGTGTTTCAGACTTTTTGTATAGTTCAGATTTTTTTATATTTAGAGAGGTGTCTGTCTTGAGTGTAATTTTTTTTTCCTGACTTCCATGCAGGTTTAGGTCCTTAGATGTGAAAGAGTATTTTGCTTTCACATTTATCTGAGGCAGTAGGGAGTTTGTACTATTGCTTCTGATGTAACTTTATTGTTTGTACGATAATAAACCAAAGAAAAATAGTTGAAATACTAAGTTTCTGGAATAACAAAAAGAAGGAACAGATACGTCCTGTTCTGTAGTCACCCCTTCCCCCTGTCCTCAGCATCTGTGACCAGCTGTGATTATTGAGGTGGGATGCTACCCCAGATGTACTTTTTCTTCCCAGTCATAAACGCAGGTTTTACCTTAGCCCCTAAAGATCATGCAGGACTTGGTTCATGCTGGAATTCAGTTGTATTTGCCTAAATATTCATTATTTAGGCAAATATTCATTAATTTAATTTAGGCAAATATTCATTAAATAATGTGATTTAAGAGGCCAGTTGCATAGAACTTACTACAAAATAACTTCATTTTCAAGTTGTTAATGGTTTCAATAATAATTTAATTGTTCTAGGGACTAGTTGTTTAATTTCAAATTGTCAAAGATGTTGAAGAGCAAGAGCCTTGGTAGTCTTTCAGATTCACCTGTTGCTTATAGTGTGACAGCAAATGTTCTATTGTAAATTTCAGTTCTCCTTTTTCTGACCATCCTTTTTTAATAATAAGTTAGGTGTCATATGAATTTAATTATTTTCAAGGACTGAATTACAAACCCACAAAATAAAAATAAAACCTGTTGATATGTTCTTTATTCTCTGATATATTTGGATACTTGATTTTTGCATTAGTAGTGTTTCAGTAGCAAATAGCCAAGCTACTTGAAGATTTTGGCTGGGATTTGCAGAAGTAGCTTGTGGTTGCTTGCAGATTTCTAGAGCACTGGAGATTTGCAGAAGTGCCTGCTGTGTCACTTCTTGGATGCTTCTCTTGATGTCTTTGTAGGAACTGATTTCTATTGTTAGTGCTTTGAGTATTCATTTTGTTTGTGGTCTGCTTATCTTAGAACGGTTTCTTTCTACCTGTTAATAAAATACATGAATATTGAACTCTTAAAAGAAAAAGTGACATTTAAAAAAAGGAGGAGCCTTGCTATTTCATAAAGGCATTGATATTGCTAAAAATCAGGTTTCTAAAATGCCGCTGATTTTTCCTTTTTGTGTTTTTCGCTTGTTTTTGACAAGATCCACGGAAACTATACAGCAAAATAAAACTCTTTTAATGTGGTATAAGGTGTCTTGCCGGCTGCGGCTGCCGCACGGGCGGTGCTCAGCCCCGGCGGGGCCGCTGTCCCGGGCCGTGGCCGGGGCAGGTGCCCGCGGCCCGCCGGGGCAGGATCGCGCCCGGCTTTGTCTGGGGCGGTGCAGCAGCGCCGTTTAGATGCTAATGGCATAGACGCTGCTGCTCTGTGCTAGACCTTGACTGCATCTCAGGAATGTGGCCTGTCTGGTTTTGGGTTGGCATGCATTCGGCCTACTGTAAATCCTGCCCGCCGATCCATTGATTCGAGCAGAGGTCTTCTGGCTTCCCCGTGCCGAGGGAAGCGGTTGTGCTGGTGGAGAATTAGATTTATATGCTTTTTTTGGTTCTCAGATCTTACCTACTGGTCTCTGCTTTGTGTTTGCCATCTGCGATTTGGCAGTAAAGTAAATTTGCTCTGTTAAGCCACACGTGGCAGTAGCTTTACTGAGGAAGGTTGAACCTTTCTTTCTGTTCGTGTTTGCTTTTTGCTGGGGTATCCAAAGGCTGCATTGTTCCCTTCAGCTTTTCTTGCAATTATATAGAGAGTGGAGTGTATTTCTATATTTTTACCGTGAATGTGGCAGTTTTCTGTTGTTAGATTATTTTCTGGTTCAATGGAATATATATCTTGGTTCATATTTAGAGGTAGTGAATAAAGGAATAATGTAGACATAACAGGAACATGCTATAATAAATCTTAAGTTCTACTTACTATCTTAGAAGCAATTTGCTGTATTTTGTGCTGAAAATAAAGAATATATTTATGTATGCTGCAAACACAAATTTTGAATGTAGCCCAGGGAATTCATTTTTTGTCAGTTTATTTTGTGCATGAATGCAGTATCCATCAGATTTTCTGTGCTGCATTCCTTTTGTATTCTTGTAAAATAAAATAATAACGGTTTACTTTGTTTTCTGGAAAAACATTCTTTTGGATCTCTCTCTTAAATGTGTTGAATAATAATTTTCTTCTGGATTTCCCTACTGTGTTAGGTGAAACATGCATGGAGTGCAGGGGAGAAAAGCTGTCAATCTCGTTGGCCTTAGCTAGCAATTACTTTAGCAGAGAAAACAAAACATGCAAATATCTCCTGAGCACTTAAGGCTGATCTTTCAGATACTGACTGTATCCCTAGCTAAAAAGGGGCATATGATAGTTAGATTTTGGAGGACCATGTGCTCTTGCTAAATATTAAAATGCAAGAAAGCAGACTACCACATGGCACACTTGATTTTAATGGCAGTTCATGGTAAAATGCTCTCTTTATGTTGCCTTTTAGGTTACCTAGGGTGAAACAAAATTACAGGATTGGAGACTCTGGGAAAGCTCAGCATCAGCGTTTGAGGTAAAAATGAACATACTGAACTAATCTTGGGAGTGTCCTTTTTGTTAACTTTATGGAATTGATTGGAGGAGAAATTTTCATCAAGAGCCATTTTGTGTTTAAGTTTTCAGTATTGATTTAAAAAAATTGGACTTCACAATCTCTTTTTAGGTCTGGCAAAACTCACACTTTTAGATATGTGTGTTGTGCAAATTTTTTATTTTATAGCTTTTAGATCACTCTAGATCTGCTGAAATACAGTATTTTTGCTTTAAGTTGTAGTTTTATGTATGTGTATATTTAATATGTTCAGTATAAATATATAATATCTGTATTTTGCTA
The DNA here is from genome assembly GCF_050655825.1 of Lonchura striata. NCBI lineage: Eukaryota > Metazoa > Chordata > Aves > Passeriformes > Estrildidae > Lonchura > Lonchura striata. Next base: position 59,382,661 of record NC_140707.1, on the reverse strand, counting down.
ATATATCTAGAAATTCACTAACATGAATTTGTATACTTCTGGATTTTACTTTTATTTTACTATTTATTTTAAATCATCATCTTAAGCGCACAGTACTTTTACTTAAAAGACTAGTGTGCAATGAGAGAAATAGGTGTTGCTTTTTCATGAGTTGACTGTATTTCTTGCAGTTTTTAATTGAAATAGTTTAAAGAAGCTTGAACTCTGATTTTTTCAATGTCTTAACTCAAAGTGAAAATACATGTGAATGGAAAAAGCAGTACAATTACACAAACCATAGCAATTTATATCAAGCACTCTAGTTATGTATTTCCCACATGAGCTAGTAATTAATGAAAATAACCTGGAAATAGAACTGGGGAAGTATGTGCACATTTAACTAAGTTCTGATAGTAAACTAAAATTATTCATGTTCAGAGTGAACCTAAATAGTTTGTTTCTGTCAGCAAGTTGTGTTGTAAGCTCAACACATATAAATGTTTTTAAGCAGATGAATTATCACAATTAATCTTGCTATTGTAGTTCCCTTTTAAAATAATTTTTATAGTTCATAAGTTTTTGTTCTTGTTCTTTTTAAGAGTCAAGGATTACAAATTATGTGATTAATCTGCAAGCTGATACCATGATGTCAAAATGCAGTTCAGGAAGCATAAACACAGAGACTGTGGAAATTAAAACGGTAAGACTGCTTTGTAGCATGAGAGTAGCGGGTTTTGATGTATCACTGCACTGTGTTCTTCTCTTTTATATTTAAAGATGCCTCAGAGCCATAGAGTAAAGTAAATTCCATATGTGAGTTTATAGAAATTGACTGAATTTCTTTGGAAAGAAAAATGAAAGTAGCTACTGCATTTTATTCATAGAAGTTTGGATGTTTATCATGAAACTCTTGCCTTGATACTTCTTATGAAGCTTACTATGAATAGAAATCTGTTCAGTTTTTTATAAGGATGTGTGTGCTTTTCCTGTGGATCTTATATTCAAATGAGGTTGTGTTGGTGAAATATGATCAGCTTTAAAAAAAAAAAGGGGGTTGGCACAAGGGGTTAGAATTAGAATTGAATTCATATGTTGTTCCAGATAGGAGATACAAAGTAAATGGTTAGGAAAAGAAATTACAGGTAAATTAAGGTCTTAGTTTCAATAGTATGCTTCAGTTTGAAATAAGAGTTCAGCAAAAATAGGGAAAGAGGCTATCTGATTAAAACTACATAGCAGAAAATTGTGCTTTGAAAACAGGGAAGACAGAAATGTATTTAGTTCCGCTGTGCTCACCTTGCCTTGCATCTTAGATCCATATACTTCATGCTTTATCTTTTGTCATCTGCGTTAGGGAGGTGAAAGGAGTTTGCATAGCACCAGTTCTACAGTGCTGATTAAGCAACTGCATAGTTAGGATTGTTGCACTGGCCTTGTACACATCATTTTAAAAAATGAAAGTTTGTTCCAGACTCTGGCTGCATGTCTGTATTCTGAAGGAGAAATAACCCCTTACTGAATGTTTATTCTGAATGCCTCATGCACTGGAGTCACTAGAAATGTGCTGTAAAACCGATTTTTGTTTTTGCATTGTATTGCTTTACTTGTAAATGCCCTGCAGCCTGTGTGTGTTATTCTGATAAATATTGGCCTAGTCCTTTTGCATTTATCTGTATGCTCAGCTGCTATATGAATGATGACTTGCTGGCTCTGTTGGTTGAGGTGGACTGATTGCAACACAGAGTGTAGACTTTTGCCCTAAGTCCAGGTTTGGTCATAATGAACACTTCATGAAGGACTTCAGTGGTTTTCTGAGTCTGTTAAGTGTCATCTTGTACTCCATTTCTCTCCTACAAGCAGACATTTAGGAGGTGTCTGCCAGGAATTTCACCTGTTAACTGTTCTACTGCTTGAAGAAGTGCTTCAGAATCAGCTCATCCAGATGTAGAGCCTGAATTTAACTTTTGTTTTAATAAGCTCTGTAACAAAACATTTCCTAATCAACAGAAAGCAGCTATCATTGTGCTGGTATGCCTTGGTAGGCTATTAAAGACTAGTGTTTGACTGGTTATGTATCAGAAGACTAGAAAAAATAGGATTTTTGTAGTCAAAATGAATATTCACAGGGTATATTTCTGATTGTGTTAGGGAAACTGGGGAAGATGGTGTTTAAAGGAGTATTTACATTAGAGCTTTGTAAGCGTCTACTCATTCCATTCTTGGAAAGGAGCACATCTGAAATACATACTTTTTTTTTTTTAAATTTAAGAATATTGTAAAACCAAATGTAAAAATTGCTGTTAGGCAATGTATGGGATAAAAATCTTTGAAGGATGAGAAAGAAAGAATGTCTCATAAGATATGTTCTGTGTTAAAGAGAGCACAATATAAAAGAGATTTCAGATTCCTCTTGCTGAGTAATATTGACAGTTTGATGTTTGACTTTTGGACTTCTGTTTTTGGCATATAAAACTGAGGGTATTTGATTTGGGATTTTAAATTCTCTTAAGAGAACTAAAGTTGCAAGAGTAATATTAAAAAAATAGTCTTCTTTTTCTGGAAGATATAGTGTGCTCTTCTGGGCCGTCACTGAAAAAGTCAAATCCTTTTAAAAAATATACTTCTTTTAAAAGAAAGCTTAGAAACCAATATTGCAAATTCACCTGAATTGATGCAAAACCATTTCTTGCCTCTGAATGCTTACAGTGCGAGTTGGTGTGGAACATTCTCAGTGACATTTTACATTTTGTGTATTAACATTTACATTCATTTTCTACTCTGTATTTCATACTTATAATATTTTACATTTTTCTTTTTATTTGGTCCTCCTTTACCCAAGTAAGAATTCTCTGTGTTAGATCATTCAGCAAGTTAATATTTCATGTCGCACTTGAACATAGAAAGTGCTATAAAGAAACTGCATTCCAACTCTTCAAGTGTTCATGTAAGAGAATATGTAAGCAGCAAGGTTCTATTCATAGTTTTTTATAAATTGTTGTTTATTTCCTTTAGAGTAAATGGATTGTTTTTACCTCTTGAGGCTAACTTGTTTTGGCTGATGCCGAGAGTGTTTTTAGATGATAAATTAGACATTCCAGAACAAAGATGAAATTCTAAAGCATCAGAAATAATATTTGTATGACAAGGATTACATTAGGTACGTATTTACAAATCAGTAGAGAAAGCAAATTAATAGACTGCAAATGGCAGTAAGAAAATTCTGTTGCTAATTGGAGGTGATTATAGTTTTGCATTAACTTATGAATACAGCACAAACTATGCTCACAAATGGTGGTAAAAACTTGAAAGTTGCATCCCCAGGACACTACTGTCTTTGTGTACCTCAGTGTCATTCCATAAATGTTTTAAACTGTAATCCAAGCAGGAGTGGATCCAGGATGTCTCATTCCAGGTGAAGCCTCTGGTTGGTTTGGCTTGTATTCCTTAGTGCGGTAAGCCTTGAGTTTTTTGCGTGCCAGGGGATGGCTTCAAATTGGATATAGTCATGTGACTGAAAAACCTACACCATAGTTCCAGATTTATTGAAGACTGGAAAAAATTGCTATTGCATATTGTTGGCTTCATTTCCAACATTGTATATTTTTCTGAAAAGCAGTTCTTTAAATAATGGAATAAGGGGTTAATTTTAGCCCTACAGTTCAGTATCTGTTCACATAAATGTGCATTAAAATAAGAACTCTAGGTTGTGAATTCTGCTCTTAAAACTCTCAAGATTGGTGGCCATGAAACTGGAACTTTCACTATTATTCAAGTAGAACAAATAAGCTTGAGCCTTATCCAGCTTCCATAACTAGACTAGAGTCACAGGAAGTATGATTTGCTTCAGGTGTTTCTCACTCCAAATTCAGCTTCAGCAATTTCTTAGTTTCCTGTTCTATCAGATTTCAAAATAATGCAGTGGACAAAGATGGAACATCTTAAGCAAGTATCTTTGTTACCCAACACTGGCTGAGCAGGATAGTTTGGCTTTTTGTTATGCTTCACTGTTAGCTAGTTTCAGTTAGCTCATATTCAGTTTTCTGTCCACAGATTCTGAACATATGTGCTTACATCTCAGATGTTTTCAATTTAAAATCTGTTCTTCAAGTAGATGTGTTCTTTCTCTTTTTATTTCTAGATGATCCTGTTCTGCTTTTCTTTTATTAAAGAACTTAATATTTTTCCTTGCTATTGAAATAGAGACTCTAGAATGATACAATTACTGCATTATTCTGGCCTACTCCCATAATAATGTTGACATTGATCTTGTCAGATGTTATATACTTCCAGTACAAATTATAGAAATGAGGGCCAGGACTAGGAAACTTTAGTATAGCAGAAAGAAACATGGATTTGAGAAGATAACTTTTTTCTTTTTACCTGATTTAGCTTAAATTCCCTTGCTCTATATGTTCTTTCAAATATGTTGTGTCTCATGCAAGCTCAACCCAGGTGTGATTGCAGTGGCACACAATGGTGTTTTGGTATACAGAAACCAAAGCTGTAGTTCAGAATATATGTTGTTTCACAGCCTTTCCAGATAAAGCTGGAGCAATATGTAAGCATAAATGCTCTTGCTTCTTACAGCAGGATAGCTAAACTGGTATCATTGTTATTAGGTACACAGCAAAAGAAGTGAATTATTTGTAATACTAGATCATGTAATTGTTTTTTTATTAGCAGCCTTTTAAAATAAGATTGGTTTTCTCTCCATAATTCCCTTTTGGTGATGTTATATAGCTGTTTTACATGTTCCAACGTTGTATTTATCATTTGAAAAAGAAACACAGGACAGAAGAAACAGTAAACAAAGAGGAGGAGCTGCTCTCCTAAAGTGATTTATTAATAACTGAAGTGTCTGAACTTATGTACAAGAGTGATTGAGGAATCATCTTCAGCTTTTACTATAGAAAATGTTTGGATTTTTTTCCTCTGGTGTATTCTAGCAATTGTCACCACAGTGAGCTCTCATTTTAAACAAAAAGAACATGGTTGTTTTTCACTAGTTGCTCTGTGTAAGTAGAGACTGTTTCAATAAAATACTACAGTTATGCAAAAGACCTTTGTGTTCTTCAAACACTACAAGGGGGTTTGAACTGTACAAACTTTAAGATTTCTTTCAACCCAAACCATTCTATGATTCTAAGGATTTTTTTTGATTGTGTTACTAATTTGTGCTTCCAGACACTGGAATACAAAAAGAGAACCTATATATATTAAAGGACAGCTTCATCTATAAGCTTGGAGAAGGAGGTGTTGGGGGTGACACCTTTCCCTGCTTTTTTTTTTCTCCCTTCTTCCCTGTTCCTCCTGCACCTAAGCTGTCAGTTCATACAAAAGTTTCACTAAAGTTAGTAGTGCCCAGAGTTTTCTGATGTTTTCTGCTGGTGTCTGTTGGAGATTGTGTGCCATGCTACTGTCCTTGCTGTGTGTCTGATTTAATCTATCAGTCACATACTGATAAACATCAAGTACATTTGATGTGTGAACACTCAGTAGATCAGAATATCAAGGATGATCAGGTTGCTACATGCAGGTGTACAACACCTAAACTGTTCTGTGATGACTATATCTTTCCTGCCAGCTGTATCCTATGACCCAAAGCTTTTGAGTCCCAGTGGAGGAACAGCTGCTAGTTCCAAGGAGGGAATGAACCAAAACATCTTTAATTTTGCCAGATTAGAACACGCTATAAAACTATTGCTATAGTTGCATTGTTAGAATCTGCATGTGCTTGTATGCATTCTTTGAAATGCGTAGAAGCAATTTAAGAATCTACAGGAGTCTTTTTTTTTTGTATTACAACTGAAATGAATAATGACATAATACTTACTTTGTGATTTGTGTAGACTGTTGTTCTTTATTTGCAGCTAAATAAAGCAATATTGATCCATTTTATCTGTCTAGGTAATCTGAAATACTTGGGCTCAAATAGTAACTTACAGGAGTGAAAAGTAAATGGGAAGGTGGCTGTGAGTTTGGAGATCATCCTAAAGCAACTGTAAAAACATAAAATGTCAGGCATGTTCTTTACTACATCCTGTGGAAATGCACATTCATTCATTTTGAGTTTTTTTTTAGAATTTTAAGACATCTTTTCTTTCTAGAATCTTCTCACTATCACCCAAATTTGGTAACACCCAAATAAAAATATCAGACAATATTCCAGTGGTATCAACACACTTTGTGTATTAAAGAGGGACATTTTTGTTGGGGGAAGTAGGTTTATTGCTGACCTTAAATTCAAGAAGTTACATTTATCCTTGTTCACTAAGTAGCATTTACTACTGAATGTTTGTCTACAAAAGATAAATACGTTTTTACAATGGAGCTGTGTGTATAATGCTATTTCATCTTAGCCACACTGTCCTTCAGGGCTTCCCCTGCCACTTAAAGGTATTGAGACAAAGCTTTATCTGACCACTTACTGTAAAGTGAAATTACTTCTGACTCTGCAGGAGGAGCGATCATGTAGTTCTATGTATTGCCTTGTCTTTATTTTACAGTATATACCCGAGATGGAAAGTGAGATAATTGGTTTAATCTCTTTTTTTTCAGAGCTTCCTATAATTATTTAATACTAGTTCAATATCAGTGTGTAGACGTGGTCCAGATTATAATATTTAATTTAAAAATAATAACATATAACAGAACAAAAATGTTGGAACAAATCTAAATGAACACTTCTCTTAATTACAGAATTACATAATTACTAGGTTGGAAGAGACCTCTGGAAAACTAGTCAGTACCCTGTTTTTGATTTAAATGTACTGCTTCCTTCTTTTACTCTCTTCAGTTATTTGTGATAACCATTACTGGTTCTCTCTTAGATAGCATATTATCTTATTTATTTTTATTCTTTACTGTACATCTGCAAAACTTTAACAACTTTCCTATTGTTTCAATTGTTAACATTTCAATGCAATAAAATGATAATTACCTGTTCCTCATGCCTTTTAAATGAATTATTAAATATGAATGCATCATTAATTTTATGCATTTCTCAACCCATATTGATACTAAAATTAATATAGAGCTTGTAGGAATTTTGAGGAAAACTAATTTTTGAAGATAGTGTTTTTTAATAGGGTATGTATCCAATTTAATTAGGGAGTATTCAGAATTTCTTAAGTTTCACATCGTATGTTTCTGTATATTTCAGCAATATTTTTCTATATCATCAGGCCATAATCACTTTCCCAGACTATAGGTTTTTATGTTGTGGGGTTTGTTTGTTTGTTTTAGTTGGTGATTTTTTGTTTGGTTTCATTTGTTGTAACCTTGATCATTCCTGACAAATAGCAAATGTTTTAACACACACACCTCCCTGGATGAGGGCTTCATAGCCTCAGTAAGAAAGTGTTCTGCAGTGTTCAGTTGCCATGAAGTTCTGAATGCTTTGTTTGTTTATGAATGCAAGTGTCTTTATGGAAGTTGGTGATTAACCTGGTAAAGATTCCATTCTCTATTAGTTCTTGCCCGAGTCATCAGCAATTATCTATAATGCTTCTGCCAGTTCTTAAAAAGGTAATCATATCAGAATCTGATAATTTGAAAATACTGACACTCTTGTGTAGTTTCTGTTCTTTTCCTAGCAATTAGAATAAAATTCCTGTTTGCATATATTTAAAGCTTTAATTTGTTAGGCTTTTTTGGTTGGAAAGAAAAATGGAAAAACTGATCCTTGTGCCTGTGCTGTAAAATTCAGTGTTTTTCTTTCCTGAAATAAAGCTAAGACAGCTTTACTTTTTAAAGCTTAAATTTAAAATGAGATTCTATCAGACCATAAATGGAACTTCATATTAAAATGTATGTGTGTAAATCCAAATGCTTGGAATGAGCATTGTCCTGTAGAGTAGAGCTCCTTTGGAATTTCTGGGGTACTTTAAAAAGCACACATCTTCAGGTGGAGAAGTGCCTGTAAATTCAAAATTAACATTTTCTGCTGAAAATAGTATGAGAAGAAACACTTCTGTAAGTAAAATCAAGTAATGTCCTTTTCTTGATGAAAATTTTTTCTTACTGCTTGAGATTGTAAGTATATCTAATACAGTTTCATTTTCTTCTCATAGTAGGCTGTGCTGGAACAAAAATGCAATGAAAGAAACACTGGATGAATGAATGAAAAGCCCTGCTTTGCAATCCCTCAGCATGGCGGGACTGCAGCTCATGACCCCTGCTTCCTCCCCAATGGGTCCATTTTTTGGACTACCATGGCAACAAGAAGCAATTCATGATAACATTTACACGCCAAGAAAATATCAGGTACTAGTGATAGTACTAATGCAGTAACATCAAAAAAAGTACAATTAAATCCATTAATTAATGGAAAAAGAACAAGAGCAGATGAAGAATGTGAGTGATTCACACTGGCAGGACATGTCTCTCTCAGCTCCACCTGTTGGGAGCTAATTCTTTAGTTTGGCTTTGTTTGATGTTTGTTACATCCCCCCTTCCCTCTTCTGTTTGCTCTAATGAGCAGAGCAGCCTTTAAGCCGAGTGTTCTCCTGCCACACTCTGCAGAATGCTGCTAAAGACAAATAAACTGTGCCTCTCAATTGTATGCATACATCATGTCGTCTTCACCCTCTCACTTTGTCTTCCACATGGTATGCTAATTTTGATTTTTGGTTCACGTCCTGGTCAAAGCAGCCCTCTAAAGTCAGAAACCCCATCAGGGTAGTCTGATTTTTCACTTTAAGGAAAACTGAGTTTTAGGATACCAGTACTTTTTGCACTGCAGAGGTGCCCAGAAGTGTTTTGTTAGCATTACTGAGAAACTTCGATCATCATCAGCTAGTCTACTTGCTTATTGGGCTGAATTGATGCGTGCAATTGGATTTAAAAGCTGTAGTTTTTCTTCATACCATCTATATAGCAACAGAATAATCTATTAAAAAGATCAATTCAGAAAGCTACCTGAGAGTAAATTGTGGTACTGAAGGATTTTCCACTTAAAAGCTGGCTATATATAGTGTATTAATATTTTTGAATTATTGTATTGTGAGAATACATTGTTATGAAATATGTGTTAATTATATGGCATTTAAAAGATTTCAAGTGATACTATTGACTTGTAGTTGTCTGTAGTTATCTTTTTTTTTTTTTTGTGTCAGCTTTTTCACTGCATTGCTGCAAGTAAGGACATTCTTATTTTTTAAACCTAGGTTGAACTGCTTGAAGCAGCTTTGGATCATAATACAATAGTCTGCTTAAACACTGGCTCAGGGAAGACTTTTATTGCAGTACTACTCACTAAAGAGCTGTCCTATCAGATCAGGGGAGATTTCAACAAAAATGGAAAGAGAACTGTGTTCTTGGTCAACTCTGGTAAGAGGAAATGTTGCTAAACACACTGCTAATACTTCCATGGAATATTCTGTAACAGAAGTTCTGTGAAAGCAAAGTTGGGAAAGACTTTTGTATAAAGCCTGCCACAGCAATGATGTGATGCCTTTCATCTTTTGTATTATGTAATCTGTTTATATATATAACATGTTCTGTTTTCTAGTTTAAAGTTAAGACATTGAATCTGAATTATAATTTAGTTAGCAATCTATTTCCTTGATGTGTTTCTGCATAGAAGCAGTTGTCATGTACACATGGTTTAACAGTCTAAGCTAAAGAGCACATTATGAAATGTGGTGCTAGGTTATATGACACACAACTTACAAATTAAAGTATGAGAAGATCTTTATGCAATAGAGATTTTTTTTTTTTCCTTAAGCAAATCAAGTTGCTCAACAAGTGTCAGCTGTCAGGACACATTCAGACCTTAAAGTGGGAGAGTATTCAAGTTTGGAGATAACTGAATCATGGACAAAAGAGAAATGGAATCAGGAGTTCTCTAAGCATCAGGTAATGTATTATGTAAAAACTATAAGCAAAGCATACAGAGAGGTTGGATCAAAAGTGATTCCTTACAATTATACATTTGTCTTTTATAAAAAGAAATCAAGCATATTGGTAATATTTGTATGTTAATTTTGAGGCAAATATATGTAAATGTTTTCAGGTTGTTTTTAAAAAGCCATCCTACAAGTCCTTTGTTTTCAATCTCCCTGAGATCTCCTTGTTCATTATGTTGATTGGAAAAGAAACTTTGAGTGTGCACACTGTATTTTAAATGATATTAAAATTTTATTAAATGTTAGGGTTTTGGGGTTTACTTTCTGGTGATTAGTAATGCTTTATGGAATATGTCTGAGGAACTCTGACAGAAGTGTTACTATATTTAGTGAAGTTCGAAGTGAGTGTAATAATTTTATCAACAAACTCAATTTTTATATGTTGTTGTACAAGAAATAAGTTCTTCTCTAACAAAAATTCTGAGAATGTCCTGCTTATGTTACAGCTGCAAATAGTTAAGATCTTATGAAGAACTAGCTTTCTTGCCAGGGACATGATGATATAAGGACATTAGCTTAATTTATTTGGATTATTTAATGATACTTGTTCTGCGTGGTCTGGTTGCTGTTGAGATTATCTTTTGTATTCATTTTTTAACTAGGCATGTGCGTGGAGAGATACATACTTATAAGTACACCCCCATTCTGAGAGATGGCTTTCTCCAGTAGAGAATGTTTTGGTCTCTTTTGTCCTTACCTGGGTGTAGGTAGATGAATAGGAATTGATATGTGCCAAGGCTGTCCCACAAGATTAGCAGAAAACTTTTCCTCCTTCACCTTGATTTCTGATAGCTTGTACTTGTTTTATACTGACATTTTTTTCCTTTCAATCTAGGTTCTGGTTATGACATGTCATGTTGCTTTGACTGTTTTGAGAAATGAGTATTTATCCCTGTCAAATATTAATCTTCTGGTGTTTGATGAGTGCCATCTTGCAATCCAGGATCATCCATACCGTGAAATTATGAAGGTACATTGATTACATGAATGTTTAATATACTTGATTGAGGAAGAAAAGTCAGAGGGAGAGCTGGAGAAATGGAAACCATTTAAGGCAACTTTTGCTACAAAAAAAATATTAGTGGAACAAATATTAGCATGTTTCTGGGACTGGAATTACTGTTTAAGACTTCAGTGATGCAATGTGGTAGAAGAATAATGTATTTTACAGTGGGTATTAAAGACAAATCTGTCTTTAACAGAGAAGCTAAATTAGGGGAATTTTTAAAATCATCAATAAAATATTTGAGTTAGGGAATGGGACATACTGATCAGTTTTTATTATTTTTAAAAATGCTGATCTCTAAAGGTGTTTTTGGGCTCTTCCCAGAATATTATTGGCTCCATGTAATTTTTGGCTTATAAGTGAGAGGATACCTGCATAATAAATATCTTTCCAAATCTCTCTTCAAGTGCATGTGCCTTTTTATATGATGTGGTACGTAATTGGTACAAAAATATTCTGTTTAATGCTAACTGTTTCCACTTTTCATGTTGTACATATTTACCTTTAAATGTGATAGCTGTTTAACTTCCAGTCAGTAGGATAGAAAATAGCAATTCAGTGTTTGGTTCCTTTTGCAACACCTGCTATTGAAATAAAAGTTTCCAGCCTAAGCATCATAAGTTTGCAGGTAGATAAACATAAATAATTTGTTTTGTTTCACAGATCTTTCATAAATGATTTGTTTTGTTTCACAGATCTGTGAGGATTATCCATCATGTCCTCGAATTTTGGGATTAACGGCTTCCATTTTAAATGGGAAATGTGATCCTGCTGAGTTAGAGGAGAAGATCCAGAAACTGGAGAAAATTCTGAAGAGCAATGCTGAAACTGCAACTGATTTGGTGGTCTTGGACAGGTGTGTATTAGAATGATTGTTAGTAAACTAATGCCTGCATTTTCTGTTTTGGATAGAGGAATAAACCAGTAGCAATATTTAGTCTTCTAAGTTTTAGAAAAGGTTGTGTGTCTATGATGCTGATATTCCATTTAGGATGGAGATGGAATGTTAAAAGGCTTTTGAGTATAAAGGTTGATTGGCCTTGGTAGGGAGGGATTTTCTGTAGTTAAAAAACAAAACAAAAGATACAACAAAACAGATCCTCTTACAAAAAAACCCCAAAACAACCAAAAACACCTGTCAACATACCACCAAGCTAAAAACCCGACATTTCATTAAGTACTTCTGAACTTTTAAAATGCACTCTTTTGTGTGGAGTGTAACTGTTTCATGTCCAGTGTATGCCATAATGTCACTATTTAGGAAAATGTGGCAACATCCACAGTACAATGTGCTCTTAATGCAAGAGCAGTGCCTTTTTTTTCCCCCTCAAATGTATAGCCTGGGTTTTAAAGACTAATGAAAGAGGGAGATGAGAGGAGGTAGTAAATACTTAAATAACAGAGCAAGTGAGTTACAGAATCTAGATTCCTGGGAATGTTTAAACTAAAGGTGGAGATAATGCAATGACTTGGTGTAGGGAAAATTAGGGTGACGTGATTGCTAATGTAGTATGTTTTCTTCTACCGCCTATGCGGTATTGTTGAATTTCAGAAAAAGTTAAAGGTGGTTCTTTATGTTATAGAACAGGTGTTTTGTCCGTGTGTAAGTGTTTTAAATGCATTTTTTTTAACTTCTCTGAACCATTTCCTTTTAAGAATTTCTTGCCATTCAAGAATAATAATTGCATAAATGCATATAGAGACATAAATTTACATTATGTAGATTGGTTTTCTTTTGTATAGCAAGTGAGTGCGCTTTCAAAAACAAGTGAAGATGTTGGTGAAGTAATTAGAATTTGCTTAAATTTTCCAGTATTTGAAATGAGGATTACAATATTAGCCTTCTTTTTAGGAGTGCATTAGAACAGTATCTAGCATTAAGTATTTCAGGTGGTGGAGGTTTTTGCTGAAGTGTTTAACTGTATAACTTTTAATAATTGTGTTTCTGAGTACACATCATGTTGCTGTTGTGTTTGCTGTATAAACTTAAGAGCTGAAATAGCTCTGTCTTTCAGAAACTGTGTTTAATTTGATCTTTGCCTTCATTAAGATATACTTCTCAGCCATGTGAGATTGTTGTAGACTGTGGACCATATACTGACAAAAGTGGGTTGTATGGAAGATTATTAAAGGAATTGGATGAAGCACTTGCTTTCCTGAATGACTGCAACATATCTGTACATTCAAAAGAAAGAGATTTTACCTTAATTTCTAAGCAGGTAAGGATATCAAGAAATGTGAGATCTGGGGAGTAGAAATCTTACTACTGTTTTTCTTTGCCATGTATGTTACATAACTGAAACCTCCTTAGCTAGCCATCCTTCATTATCTGAAGCAAAAAGACTTCTGATTTTTATGTTCATTGACATGCAGTTGTTTTCATAAATAAGTGGGGCTTCAATGTCAGGCATTGATTAGAATTCCATTTAGTTTGAGATTCAGATTTGCTTAAAGCACTAAAACAATTCTGTACCCTAATGTTGTAGGTCCTTATTTCTGAAGTTAAGAATTTGCATTTCCCAATCTTCTATGACCTTTGAATAATTCAGTACAGAAGAGGAAATAATGCTTCAGGAAGAATTTGGACTGTTGCCTGTTGTATTAAAAGCTGGTAAAGAAAGGATTTAGGCAAAAATTCCAGCCAGAGATATGCAGTGTCTCTAATTTATCTTAGAATAATATTGGACTAGGGCCACACCTTGCTGGAACAGAACTTGAATCTCAGGCTTGCCCCTGACTTCCTGTGTTTGCCCCTGTGGTTGTCCTGACCTTTGGCAAAAGATGGTCCAGAAGGTGTGGAGTGTTTAGCAGGGACCTTTCACACAGTGGGTCCAGGTACCTTTTTTGACCCTGCTTGGCCTTCCTGGTTTGGAATTGCCTGCTAAGCTGCAGCTGTGTAGAGATGCAAGTTTTTGAACAAGAAGTCAGTAGTGAGTCGCTTCTGTGACTATTCCTGTAATAGTCCATGATAAATTTGGGGAGCGTATTTCTTTCTTCAGCCCATAATAATCCAGTTTCCTTTATTCTTAGAAACTGAGGACTCTGACACTGTCTGTAAAATATTATCTGTGCCAGAGGGAAAGATGGCACATAAGGTGCCTTAGGGTACATAAGGCAGCCTATCATAGTACATGGGAATTGGACATCCTGGTTACTTTTGTGCTAAACTTCAACTGTAATAGGCTAAAATACATAAGGAATGCTGTCTGGAGGCAATCTTCATGACTTGCAGAGTCTAGAAGAATGGATTAACTGTTCTACATCTAATGCTTGTAACCCTCTATGCTTGTTCTAAACCAGTAGCTCTCTGTGAAGATGGAGACGCCCATATTAAGAAAAGAGTTTCAGACTGAGGTGCTTTATGTCTTGGCAGTGTAGAGTATCAAGTCTCTAACTGCAGTTACAATTAGTCTAGATAGTTTTGCCCTTAAGTCTTAGAACTACTAAACTTCACAAAGGATAGGACAGCATCAAGATGATGAGAGCCTGTTCTTTATTTCCTCACAGAAGGGAAGAAGGAAGAGAAATTAAAGCAGCAGCTCAAAACCAGTGTCCTTTTATGGTACCATTGTAGTTCTTCTGGTACAATACAGGGCATCCAAATAATAAGTCCTTTTAATAGTGTTATCAGTGTACCCCATTTCCAAATTTCTAGTTTATCTGACAGCTTTGCTCTTCCAGAGGAAACAGCTTCTCATAAGATAAGATTATGCTGGTACTCTAATGCCTATTCTGTTTTCTCTGAATAGGATACAGTTTTCTCTTTTTATTATTCCACCCACATGTACTGTGTTGTTTTTCCTAGGATAGACTTCCTAAGGCTGCCTTAAGGCCACCATGCAACTTTCTGGTTATATACTTCTGAAACCCTGCCAGCTGTCAGTAGTAAATAAAGTAAAAATGCCCAGTGAAATGCTTATTCTATTAGTTCTGTGTATATAGTAAAGAGAAGAATTTTTGCTGTGTTTATCTAGCTGATTCAAAAAGTATTATTCTTTTTAGTATAAATTTCAAATTGCAATTTTACAAAATGGCAAAATTTTGATTAAGTTTGGGGTTTTTTGGAGATTCCAAATGTACAGTTTGATGTTGATTGGTAGTAATTTAAGGGGGAGGGGGGAACTTGCTCCATTAAAAGCACCAAATTTCCCAAGGTCATCTAAATAAGAAAAGCAGACTTCTGCTTTTTTTTTTTTAAGTAGAAAAATTGCCATAATCCTTAGACTATGCTGTAAGAGGAAAAAAGTCCCTAGTCTTAAATGAATAGTTCATGAATGTACTCTTTGAACTGATACTTGAATTCATTTGTTGTAGATATTGTCAGACTGTCGAGCTGTGTTGGTTGTTCTGGGACCGTGGTGTGCAGATAAGGTAGCTGGGATGATGGTGAGAGAGCTGCAGAAGTATATCAAACATGAACAAGAGGAGCTGCACAGGAAATTTTTATTGTTTACAGACACTTTCCTAAGGAAAATACATGCACTCTGTGAAGAGCACTTCTCGCCTGCCTCACTTGACCTGAAATTTGTGACCCCAAAAGTAATAAAGCTGCTTGAAATCTTGCGCAAATACAAACCATATGAACGGCAGCAGTTTGAAAGTGTTGAATGGTATAACAATAGGAATCAGGATAATTACGTGTCTTGGAGTGATTCTGAAGATGATGATGAGGATGAAGAAATTGAGGAGAAAGAGAAGCCAGAGACTAATTTCCCATCTCCCTTTACTAATATTTTATGTGGAATTATTTTTGTGGAAAGAAGATACACAGCAGTTGTTCTAAATAGGTAAAGCTTTTTATTATTCTGAAGGAAAAAGGCAGACTTAGCTGCCAGGATGCTAATATAATGATTTTGTAGGGGATTGTCTTGTATTTTCAGAACTCTATTCATAAAGCTGGTTTAGGAGATCATACGGGAATATTTCTAAAGCATATGAGAAGGGCGTATGTCTTTGAAAGTTGTACTCAAGGACTTGTTTCAGACCTGAGTTTTTAATTTGATTCCTTTAGAAGGCAAAATGTGAAATACTGTACTGAACCTGTAAAATAAGCACATACTGATTTGTTGTAATTGGTCTTTAGATCTATATTTTCAATGGATGTTGGAAACTTCTCTAGCCTACTGAGTTCAATACTTCTGGAAATCTCACCATTACCCTAGTAAATCACAATATTATATGATCCAAGTCTAGAGAAAATTAAACTTACCTTTGCACAAATACCTCTTAAGATTTACCAGTACTGCTTTCACAGTTGATGTTTATAAAGCACCTATTTAGTCAAACACTAAGTGCTTTCTTAAAGTCTCCACCAAGAAAAATGAATGTGGGAGTATTTGCCAACTGGCAGTATGGTATTTCCTTATCAGTTCCAATTCTTGAATGTGATGCATGTTAGTTATGTATAACACTTAATTGTTAAAACCTGTTTGCCACAAACTGTGAATGCCATGATTGATTCACCTATGCTGGATTTGGTTTTTGATAGGTTTCTCTGATAGTGTAGTGTTGTCCTGTGGCAGGTGTTCATTGCATTCTGGATACCTCTAAATCTGACCCTCTGTTGGTACACTTTTGCTAGAGTTAATAAATGTATAACATATCCTTTGATCTGCAGATTTGTCTATGTCAACTTTTCTCAACTTTTATCTTTTTTCCTTTTTTGCGTTTTAAATATGTTCACATAAATCTGCAGTATGAGGCAAACCAAGCTGTTCAGCAAAATGAACATATTCTGTTAATAAGTCTTGAAGAAACGACATTAGTAGTCTTTTGCTGAACTGAAATGAGTATTTCATTACCCTACAGGGAATGAACAGAATTCTGAAAACTTTTTTCTTCTCTGTTCAGTCATGAATGTGATTTAAATCATATTGGTTTTCCACTGTGCATTCATTCTTGTATTTTGTGATTTATACACTATACAATATCCAAACTGCTCTTGAACCTGACAGAATATGGACTCTAGATTAAATAGATGATCAAATTCTGCCATCTTTGAGCTTTAGGCACCTTGAGTAGAGGTTATTGGTGGCAAAATATAAAACTATATGTAACTTTTTATCCCCTTCTGAAAGCTATCTGCCAGACTCTCAAAATGCTCCTTTACCTCATGTAGCACCTGATTTCAGAACACCCGATTGTATTGACCATCCGACTGGAGCTGTTGGAATTAAGACTGGAAGCCTTCGGTGGAGAAGCTCACTGTAGGCCCTCTTCAGCAGAGCGTGTTTAATTTAAGGGCCTCTGCTGTACTTAGGCTTATATAGGGGAAAGACTCTACTGAATGGGCAAGTCCTGAATGTTTGAATTAGTGTATCACGGCTGCTTCCAGTAATGGAACTGAGTTAAAACAGAAGTATAATTTTTCTTAAAACACAGTTATTATGGTAGTATTTAGATTACCATTTTTTGAAATCTAGGATGACTAAAGAAGGGCAAAACTCATGGCATGAGTTGTACTTTCTGTATTATTATACTTGGTGGAGTGGCTTGCTTACTGTTTAAATTGGTGTATACAAATCAGTTATGGTGCCTATAAGTGCTTTTTCAGAATACAAGACATTTTCTAAAGGCCAGTTCCTTTCCATTTGCATTTCGGTGCCTCTTAGCTCCCTTAAGAGAAGGGTTTGAAAGCAGAAGTTTGAAAAGCAGAAGTTATCTGTTTGAAAAACACCACCTGTTACCTACCACAAATAGTTTTTTTTAGTCACAGGTTTGAAGTCCTATATGTTTCTTAGGAACTTGGTGAAGATTTGCAATGAAATGTTTATTCAGATGCTTTGAATTGTCCATTTCTATGCAAATAAACTAAAGTAAGAATGTTTGAGATGTTTAATATGTACTCAATTTGTGTGACCTCACAGATATGCCATGTTGAAAAAGAAATAAAAAAAATATTTCTGTCCAGTTATTAACCCATACGTTCTTAGACTGTCTCAAGAACCTAGACTGCATACAGAAATACAACTCCATTTGTCCTTGAACTAACTAACCACATTTGTACTTCAGCACAAGTGGATCCCTCTAGTCTTGTTTCCCTGAGGACAGCAAGCTGTATGCCTGTCTTCTGTCCTCTTGCCTATCTCCCTGTTCATTCCAGTTTTAAGAGATTGCAGAGAAAGAAAGCCTTCAAGGTGTTTTATGTTCCCATAAACGTTGTTTAAAATGCGGACTAGGAAAGGGGGCCAGACTTCAGTAGTTTCCCCAGGGTAGAAAGAGTAGGGAGAACTTTGCTGTTTTCCCTCTGGTTTGACAGCAGCTTGCTGGGCACATGGTAGGCGTGTAGCTGGGGACTGGCACTGCATCTCTCTACTTCTGTGAGGCAGAAGTGCTAGAGATTTTTTGGGGAAAGGTTTGAGTTATGCTGGAGGTGCAAAGAGACATGCTGTTCTTTGCCTGTGGGGAGCACCTAGTAATGGACATGATGGATATCTTTGAGCAGAGTAGTAGTAGTGGGATGGCTATAGTGACACATGCAAGGGATTTTTTTTGTATATGATCCCTTGGTTTTTATTGGCTCTCCTTTTCAAAAGCCTATTGCAGTTGAGTAATTCCAAATTCTGTTCATCCTGGAAACTGATCAACTAATGATGCTTCAGCATACTTACTTTGATTGCATGCTGTAATTGTGGTTTTAAATCCATAAATGCCTCATTTTTAGATTTCATGCATTATTTAGGTGAGCGATCTTCTGCCTTATCTGTGAAATCAGAGCACTGCAGAAGCCAGTCTTTTCTACTTCTGTAACCTAAAGAATAAACTGAGTGTAAATAAAGTGAGGGCATGAAAGTCCCTCACATCCCTGTTGATTATTCCTTTTAAAGAATTGTATTTGAGGTAGATGTTCACAAGTAGTGAACAGCTCACCGTGTAGGCTGAGGATCACTCTTGAGAAAAACAGGTCAACATTTTGTCACCAGTAGACTTGAACAGAATATATATTCTAATATTTAGTAGAATTACAATCTTACGTTTTAACCTAGAAGTTAACATTTTATACTAAAGAATCGTAATTTTGTTGAGGAAGCAGATACCGTTTTCTTCTAAAATCAGCTAGAGCCTACAGAAAAAGATTAACAAAGTAATTTTGAGTAGAGTGGTTTAACAACAGAGAGCCTTAGAGTAATTGATTTAAAAATACCTAGTTTTGCTGTGGCAGGTATGTGTGTGATGCATGAGCACTCCTTATGTTTCTGTATGCAGTCTGTCTTGTAACCTTACAGAGGTTTTTGAGAAGGCTGCAGTCAGTTTGCGTTAACATTACTTAATTGTCATGCTTCCACTTTTCCTTTTATTATAGATCTTACAAATAATAGATTTTCCTCCATTTTGTAGGTTGTGTAACTTCTAAAAACACGTGTAATATTTTTAGGTTGATAAAAGAAGCTGGCAAGCAAGATCCAGAACTGGCTTACATCAGTAGCAATTTTATAACTGGACATGGCATTGGCAAGAACCAGCCTCGTAACAAGCAGATGGAAGTAGAATTTAGAAAACAGGAAGAGGTAACTTTGAGAAAAAAAAATTCCACTGGCAGTACTATTTTTTTGTGTGCATGCCTTTGAAAACAAAACAAATCAACAGGCAGAATCTGGGGCACAGTCACTGGAAGTTTATAGCTTTGTTTTAACAAATATACTTACTTATTGGAGATACAGATGTTGTTTGTAAAACAATAAAATTATGGAGACATTGCTATGCCACATTATACAAACAGAAATTAAAACTTCATGTAAAATCGTGTTTATATCTAGTCAGACCATTATCTATTTTTTCTGCGTTGTTTTAGTGGTAATATTATATGTTAAGAATGTAAAGAATGTGAGGCTTACTGACATTTTCAGTAGTTAAGCTGATTTTAATATTTCTAAATGTGAATTTGCTTAATTATTGTATATTAAAATGTTAAAAAAAATCCCTGATTTTATGTAATTTAAAGCTCATCCTGGCTTGGTTGTGGTCCAGACAGCACGCTTTTTCCTTAGTATTGTTTCATATATAGTATGAATATCAGAAGTGCCAGCTCTAGAATGTGCTCTACCCCCTGAGGATGCTTCAGCCTCAGGAATGTTTGGAAAAAGATGGTGTCCTGAAAGCATAATTTGTTTTTTCTTTAATACCACAACTGAAAACTTGTAAGTAAATGGGGGGGATCCTCTCCATTGCTACAGGTTATAGTAGCTTCTTAGACACATGTGATTCCACATACCTGATTTTATTCTTAGAAATCTTCTGGTTTTGATAAATACTCTTGTTATGTTTCTGAAAAGATTCTTTGTAATAGTTTTGTATTTCCATGTCTGGACATGTTTTGGGGGTGTTTGAGCTGCTCGTCTTGGTTTTATTGCCCTTTGTTGAATTTCATGATGGAAACAGATCTTGTAAAATTAATCTCTAAAATTTGTCCTCATTACTTTTGCAGGTTCTTAGAAAATTTCGAGCACATGAGACCAACCTACTTATTGCTACTAGTATTGTGGAAGAAGGTGTTGACATACCAAAATGCAATTTGGTGGTGCGTTTTGATTTGCCCACAGAGTACCGTTCCTATGTGCAGTCAAAAGGAAGAGCTAGAGCACCAATTTCCAATTACATTATGTTAGCAGATACAGACAAAATCAAAAGTTTTGAAGAAGATCTTAAGACATACAAAGCAATTGAGAAGGTATGAGGTCAAAGGAATGGGCCTGGGTTTTTTTAAGTGTATCTTAGTACTTTTTCAGGGAAAAAATCTCTCATCATGTTCTGTTCTTGAAATGTTAAGATCCTCCGAAACAAATGTTCAAAATCTGTTGATGCCAGTGAAACGGAAACTGAACCTGTTGTTGATGATGATGATGTCTTTCCACCCTATGTATTGAGGCCAGATGAGAACAGTCCAAGGGTTACTATTAACACTGCTATTGGACACATAAATAGGTAAGAGGTTATTCACTCCTTACTTCATATCATTGAATGAAAGATTTCTTAGTGTGTCTCGCAGCATGGATGCATGGGGCATTATACATGTTTCTTCTTGGGTATCTTGACAGAATCTTCTTTCTTAAAGAAAGTGGTCACAGAGGTTTGAAGAAGGTTTGCTTTCTTTATCCTACCAGAGGTTCTAGCTCTGATAATAAATGTAGTAATGTTGATTCCTGTTTAATTAAAAGCTTCTCTGAAAATATTCAGCTTCAAAATGTGTAGTAGAGTTTCATTTTTGCTCTTGTCAAGCTAGTTTAAAAAATAAATAAATGAACCGTTAAAACAGTAGTTAAATCTTCCAGTTCTAGTATTCATATTTGTAGTAGCATTCTTTTGTCATCTTTACAAACAAAACCACAGTAACTAAAGTCCACCAGACAGGATGGGAGATACTCAAATATCAGCTCTGTGGGGAGGTTCTCAGTGACAGGAAGACAAAAAAGACAAGGAAGAACCGGGAAGTTGTGAACCAGTCAGTTTAGCTATAGTCATATGGAATGCTATGGACCAAGTCCTCATGGCAACAGCTTTTAGGCCCATAAAGAAAAGCAGGTTGGTAGAAACCAACCAAGTTTTACTGAGGGCTTTTTATCTCTGGTGTCATTAAGTGGTTGAGTCTGTGAAAAGCAGTGAATGTCATTTAAAGCTTGTGGTGCAATTGCCAAAGTACTACATTAGTAACTAAATTCTTGAGATGCAGACTGTTTTGATGGATTGCCTGGTAAATAAAGCTTCTCAAAGCAGTCAGATTTGAAGCATGAATGGTTCAAAGGCTGTCTGGCAGGTGGGTATATGTGGTATTACATCTGGACTGTTAAGAGGTCCAGCACAATTAAACATCAAGATGTTGACATTTAATACCGAGTTGGGAGAGAGGGAAGTCAGTACAAGGGAGGAAAGGTGGGAGGGGGAAACCATGATAAACAGGAGGAATAAGACAAAAATAAACTCAGGAGACATAATGGGAACTTTGGGACCTAGTAGGAAACAGCCTTGTGCATCATTACAAGCTGGAGTAACCTTTCTGGAGACCAAGTTTATAATAAAGGATTTGGAAGTCTTCTGCTCTGAAGTTGGTTGAATATGAGTCAGTATTGTACCTTTACAGTGCTCAGTGTGCCTGAAATCATCTTCTGTTGCATTCATATCAGTAAGGTAAGGTTCTACTGCAATGTGTTTTTGTAGGTTTTGATGATTTGTAAAATGTTTGTCTACTCAGGTACTGCGCTAGATTACCAAGTGATCCATTTACACACCTGGCTCCCAAGTGTAAGACCTGGGAACTACCTGACCATACCTTTTACTCTACTCTCTACCTGCCAATCAACTCACCTCTTCGAGCTTCAATTGTTGTAGGTATTTGGGCAAGGAAATACATAAATATGTAGGGCTAAGGATGGTCTGTGCCATTTCTAGATTTAAATGAAAACTAGTTTTTTCTGTATTGTAGTCTCTATCTGGTTTTAGATCACTGTCTGTTTTTGTTATAATTCATATTCCATCAGTTGTTGCCTATGCCAAAGGCAAAAGTATTTAGATATTCTCTCCTGTACATTCTTACTGCATGCACTTGTCCTTCATTGGTTTTGATCAATAGTATAGTTGAGTTATTGTAGTTTTGGTTTCCATGGAAAAACAAGCCTGAATATCTTCACAAAACTGTTGTCAATGTTTTTTATGAAAATTTTGCTTGCCTCAAGTGTTTGTGTTAAACTAAGCATATATAAGTAACTTGCTAGTAAACCTAAGTTTTTACAAAGTATTTAAATGTTTATAGGGCCCTCCAATGAGTTGTGCAAGATTGGCTGAGAGAGTTGTCGCTCTTATTTGCTGTGAAAAACTGCACAAAATTGGTAAGGACTGGAAAAACAACCTTTTTGTTAAAGTATATTTTCTAGTTGAGAAATTGCCTATGGTATAGATGTATATGTACATGCCTTTCTCCTGGAGCTTTCTTTCTCCTGCAGCTTTCTTTCACTTGCCTTGTTTTGTGATGTGGTCATGTACTTACTAATTTAGCTTACACCATGTAAGCTGAAGTTAAATTTCCCAGGGAAATGTGGTGATTTAACAAATTTCTTATTAAACAGCAAAAGCAACTTTAGTACAAGAGACAAAGATTTTGGCATTGAATATACTTAATTGGGGAAAGAGTCTTGTTCTCTAGGAGGTACTGATTATAGGTCAGAAACTACATCCTACAGCCAAAAGAACATGTTTTTTAAAGTGAATTTTGACAAAATATAAAGTATACAACCCTAAATTTATTGCCTTCTCCACTGTATTCTAAGTCATGATCTGAAAATAGGACATTGCAGGACTACTTCAGCTCTTTTTTCTACTAAGGATCATGGAGCATGTTCTTCATTGTGGAACATTTTAAAGATAATTGTGCTACTGTTTTGGTTTTATTTTTTTAGTAAAGTATAGAAGTATTTGTGTTTTTTAAGCAAAAAAAGAATTTTAGGTCTAGGGTTTATATTTTTTTTCTGAGTTTAACCTTTTGAGCACTGAATTCATACCAACAAATATACCCAAGAATGGCACCCTGATGGTGGCTCAGTCCAGTGTTGGAAGTGCACATTCAAAAGCAACAATTTACTTTTTAGAATGATACAGAAATATAATTTTTCCCTCTTCCTTTGTATAACTCCATGGGAGCAATTTTAAAGTAAGTGTTTCAGTTGAAGAACACTTTTGGGCAAAAAGAATTCTTGGATATTTTAGTTAAAGAATTCAATTTTTAATTAAATATAAGAGGTTTTTTTTTTAACTACAAATAAGCACTTTTTCTCATAATTCAGTCTTTATCACTCTTTCCCCAAAGCTGTACTTTTGAAGCCTTGCAGTAGTCCATGTATATTAAAACCTTACATATGAGTGTTTTCACAAGCAATCTCACTGCTATGTAATATCTGAAGGAACCAAGATCTGATTGTTCATAATGCTATTTCTTTGTACTTTTCCGTAATATCCAGGTGAACTGGATGATCATTTGATGCCAGTTGGTAAAGAAACGGTTAAATATGAGGAGGAACTTGATTTACACGATGAAGAAGAAACCAGTGTTCCAGGAAGGCCAGGCTCTACGAAACGAAGACAGTGCTATCCTAAAGCTGTGAGTATCACTGACTGCTGTCCAGATCTCTGATCTAATGCTTTATGTACTCATAAGACAGAATTGCCAACTTTTAATTGTAGCTGATTAGAAATTTTTAGAAGTCTTGTATTTACTTTGATGTTCTGATTCTGTGGAAGCTTGCAGTGCTACCTGAGTTTATGGTACCACGTGCTTTGGAAGCCTGTCTGTAAGCTCAGAGAACATTCTCTTTCTGTAGGGCTTGTTGACAAATATTTATTTGCCTAGTATGAAAACAACTGTGATGAAAACAGTTCTGCATTAATAATCTGTAAAGTCTTTACCTTATTACTGGCTTTCAGGACAAATAATTGAACACTAAAGATGTGTCCCTAGCTAAATACAGAAATATGTTTGGGTTTTTTTTCTGGATGCATGGTTTAGTTTGGCAAGTTTAGTAGTTGAACACAGAATTTCATAATTCCTAGTTTAAATCTTAGAATATCAAATAAGGGTACCTGTAATTTTATTTTTTACTTTTAAAGTAGTTCTAAATATTATACTTTAATATTATACTTGATCTCTTGAAACGGTCACACAAGAAAATACAGCTCTGTGTTAAGTAATGTATTCACAGTCTGTTACAACAGGTTTCAACCATACCAACTTGTACAATTGGACTTCTTAAATGGCATTTGTGGGAGGAATTAGAAATACTTTAAGAGAAAATGGAGAAAAGAAGCTTTGTAAGAGTATTTTGCAGCTACTCTGGAAACCTTCCTTTTTCCCATGCAGTTGTTACAGGTTCTGTCTAAGGTCCTTTGAATAGGACAGGTAACTCATATAGAATCTGATAATCTTTACATATTACAAAGATGCATAGTTTGCATTTTTGCACAGTATGCCTTGTTACAAGTGCTTTTCTCTGTCCTTTTCCCTCTCTAGTGATTGTTGGAATAGGGGTGATTCATAAAATGCAAAATGGTATCTCATTCAGAGGAGTTGATTTGTTAAGTGATGCATCATTCTTTCTCAGTTATTTTTTAATAGGGAGTCTAAGAATTCTTTCCCTTGCCTTTGTCCCAACTTCTCACATCTGGAAAAGAAGCTTTGGCAAATATTTAAGGTCTGCAAGATCCTCTTGGGTTTAATGTAGTTATTAAATTTATGAGTAATTTTCCATTAAGCCAAAGCCATAGTTTTATTGCAGTGTAACTTTAAAATCCAGGACTACATGTGTTGCAATTTAGTTTTAGATAAACAGGAGGATCATTTTGAGGCCTGCAAAGTAATGAACTTCTACCAAACATAAAATATGGTTTCTTAACATCTATGACAAATCTGAGCAGCAGAATTAAAATTGCTTGTGGCTGTTGAGAGTATTCACATCTGCCAGCTAGAATTGTAATGAGAAAACTCGTACAGTGTAGTGCCTGGGTGAAGGGGCAGTGTATTGAAGTTTATTTATGTGTTTGTCCCAAGTGTATCAAAACATTTTTGATACTTTTAAATAATTCTACTGGAAAAAATCTGTATTAATGAAGCTGTAGGTTCAGTCAAGTTAGTTTTTTATTTTCCTGAGTATGCACACTTTCCCTTTTACTTTTTTTTTCTGTTCTTCTGTTAAGTTCCAAAGGTCTTGCACATAAAATATACTCTAGTGTACTGGTTAAATGCAGACATTTGCATTTAAAAAAAAAGTTTATTTTAATCTGCCTAAAGTGAGGAGAGGCATGTTTTGCCTCCATCCACTACAGCAGAAAGGAAGCTTCTAAGCATACCCAAAAGCAAGATTAAAATACAAACAAAGTTAAGTGGTGTGATCCAAAGCAAAAATACAACTTCATATTTTATAAGAGAGAAAGGAAAGAGAGAAGAGAGAAAATAGAAAAGTAGGAAAATGCCGAGAATAATTATGAGATGCACATGAAAGGGGCTGTTACTACCTTGGGTCCAACGCTGGCTTGCGGAGTGTGATGTGTCTCTCTCCAGTCAAGGCTTGCCAGTGAGGGAGCAGAGCCATGGCAGCGGGACCAGCACAGGGGATAGGGGGCACAAACAGCCTCACAAGGCAGTGTAGGACAGCACAGACAGCAAACATTCCAGCACTATGTAGATTTGGCAGCACCTTTGGCAAGGTTGGGCACTTGCTTGTAGAGGATTTTGATAGTTGGCAACATGTCCACTTCATTGGCTAGCTCTCATGTATCAAAAATCAGCTACTTGTTTGCTCAATGTATCGTCATCAATTTTTTGAATTATTTTCAAAAAGCGCACTTAATTTTCTAAAACAAAACAGTTCATCAGGCTTTTGTTAGAGGCAATTTGAAACTTGATTTTTCAAACCTTAATCTTCAAAGAGGCAGTGGAGACACATTCCTTACTTTTTACTCGTTCACGACATTCCACCCTGTGGTTCTCCATTGCCTTGAGGAACATGGATGTAGTCTTCTCCCACAGTGGTGATCCAAGTATAGCAAGCAGAGGGGGAAAGCGAGATGAGTAAGTGTGTTATCATGCACATAACCAGGCTAGTGCCCACAATTAAAAATACAAATCCAGTGGTAGCTACAACTCCTAGTTTGTGATAACCACTTTCCCCATCCTGTAAGCTCTAAAGTCTTTAGGAGGGTAGTGACCCATGATCTAGGTTCTGATCCATCAAATCAGTCTTGTGTCTGCATAGATGGAAACAGTTCTTCAGCTTGATCACTTCTTTCTTTCATCTTGGCTCATGCCTCCTCAAGTGGAGATTGAGGCATTATGGATGGTAATGCAAGAGCACTCAGTTACAGGGAGAATATTTTGGAATCAATATCCCTTTGTTTTTCAAGTAGTCAGTAACGGGTGATCTGTACTTGCTCCCGGGGTAAGGCTTGACATTGGTTACAAGGGAGGGAGGAAGAGTACGGGTGGCACATAATAGGCATAGATGGTGAGTTTCTTTCCCAAACACCCATATTCCACCTTCTTTGTCAGTCCACACCTTTCTCTTCAGGTGGTCCAGTCCTAATAAATTTGTAGGGCAGTGTCCCAAAAGTATTAGAGTTTCAATCTCTTTCTGCTTCCCCAGCAACCAGCACCTTACCTTAGCAATCTTTTGAGGCTGGGCATGTCTAATGGCACCCACCACCAATATACCTTTATTTGAGGGAAGGATTCCATGTGAAGAGGGATCTTCAACTTTGAGGGCAGACATTTGAGCTCCAGTATCTACTAGGAAAGTTACAGGGACTTTATGGGGACCAATAGGATAGGTTGTTACTAAGTCTCCTTTAGAATTTTTGGTAAGTCTTCTTATGAAAAGCCACCCTCTATCTCCCAGCTCATCTACTGAGGACAAAGGAAAATTCATGGCTGCCATGCCAGGCTGCTGGCCAAACATTTTTGCTTAAGAAAGAAAACACTGCTTGAGCTCAGAATAATTTTTTTTTGTTCCTTATTTTTAGCAATGTGTTTCCAAATAAACATTAGAGGACTGATTCAGAGAATAATAACATGGTACACTTTGCTGATTTTTATCATGATAATGTTTTTTCTTATTTTGATTTTTTTTTTCAGATTCCAGAGTGTTTGAGGGATAGTTATCCCAAACCCGATCAGCCCTGTTACTTGTATGTAATAGGAATGGTGTTAACGACTCCTCTACCTGATGAGCTCAACTTCAGGAGACGAAAGCTATATCCTCCTGAGGATACAACAAGATGTTTTGGCATATTGACAGCCAAACCTATACCTCAAGTAAGGAATCTACTTCCCTTCCTTATTCTGCATGCCTTGCAACCTGTTATTTTCCACTTACTCCCCACCCAACAGAGTGAAGAGTTGGAAATTACCACAAATTATGCTTGTATCAAGTAGCCTCCAGGAAATAAGCAACACTATCCATACAGTCAAGTCCCCACTTCTTTTTCTGTCTTTAGGGATGGAACCATCTATTTTTGTAAAACTTTTGGTTTAGAAGTTTAGTATTTTGCATTGGCAAATTCAAGATTTCCCTCCTTATTTGTTCAAGGTATGATAGGAGTATGATACCAGCTATGGAGGTGGCCTGCACTGCAGTACCTTATCTATACAAAAGCTAAGGTAACAAATTCTCTCAGCGTTTCCTGAAGCAGCAGCAGAAAAAGTGGGCTGTGTTAATTGAAATTGGCACCTTTTGCTTCAGAAAATTTTTAATATCACCAATTTTCTGTTGGCGAGACTCAGCTGAGAGATTTTTTCAAAATTGTATTTTCTGGTGTTCATGTAAGATGTTACAGGAATATTGCTGGTTTTCACATTTCTTACTTCATAATATAAAATACTTTATTTTCTACTTAGCTTTTATAAAGAGAAGAGCTGTAAAAAGAAAAAGAACTATGAAAAAAAACAAATCAGTCATTCCTTAACATTCAGAGCCTCACCTGTAATTGAAGGATCATCACAGTTCAGAATTCTGATCCTATTTGTTACAATTTGGATCAGTCAAGCATTACCTCAGAATCTGCACTAAACAGACATTACTCTGTAGAGGAATCCCACTTGGGATTTTCTTATGTGATGTCTTTCGACTTTGTTCTTGTTTAGATTCCTCACTTTCCTGTGTATACTCGCTCTGGAGAGGTTACAATATCCATTGAGCTTAAGAAATCTGGTTTTACTCTGTCTCTGCAAATGCTTGAGCTGATCACACGACTCCACCAGTACATTTTTTCACATATTCTTCGTCTTGAGAAACCTGCACTAGAGTTCAAACCTACAGAAGCTGATTCAGCCTATTGTGTTCTACCTCTAAATGTTGGTAAGAACAAAAATTTTGTAATTTACAACTTGTCAGAAAAGTTCAGCCTAGAAAACTGAGTTATGCATTTTCCTTTTTAAGTTGATGACTCCAGCACTTTGGACATTGACTTTAAGTTTATGGAAGACATTGAGAAATCTGAGGCACGTACAGGCATTCCCAGTACACAATATACAAAAGAAATGCCTTTTATTTTCAAGTTAGAAGATTATCAAGATGCAGTTATCATTCCACGGTGAGTACTTTACATAGTGTAGGTGTGTACCTGTTGTATTTATACAAACACTTGTAAATATGGGCATGTTAAATCTGCAGCAGAATTGCTTTTTAAGAACTGTGTGCTGTTAGTCTGAAGGTATGTGGTAGTGTTTCAAAAAAGGTAAAGATTTTTAAATTGGCAGTTAATCTTATATTAGTAGGATTTAAGTGTTTAGGCATCCCAAGATTCATTACATTTTTATGAGGAATGGTAGAACTCACTACAAAACTTAGAAGGTATCTTGATAAAACACCACAACTTCGTGAAGAAGTGGCTTACTGAAACCATTCTTAGTTTGGAAGATTGCATGAGAATCCTTTTTTCTGGTTACTGCTTATGAACACCAAAGGCCTGCTAAAGGAAGGTATCATGTTGGTAGATGGGGAAAATTACAAGTGATGAAGACCATTGAATAGAATCTTTATATTGAGTGATACTCATTTTATGGACTGGATATGCAAAGGTTCTCCAGAATTAGTAGGCTTTGTGGAGGCTTAATTATTCCCTATGAACCAAATGGCTTGTGCTATACCTAGTGTACTGCAAATAGTGGTACTTGCTGAATATATAGAGAGGATAAATTTAAGTTTAAACTTTGTTTTTTGGCCTCATCTATCTCAGACTTTTTTTTTTTTTTTGAAAAAATGTAGTGTGTAAATTTAAAAAATAATTTAGTGTGTAAATTTTTTAGAGACACTATTTGTTTAGAGTTTCCATTTAGATATTTCAGTAGAAACTTAAAATGATAGATGCAGCAGGCCAAAATGTGAAATAACTTAATATGCAAATCTAATTGTTGTATATTGTTTTCATTATTTTTTTAAATATTATTACAGTCATTTTCTGGGCATGTTTATCACCGTAGTTTCCAATGAGCTTTGATAGCCATAAGAAAGATGTCGCCACAGTCTGGCTTTAATTTTAATATTCTGCCTGTAATGCAAGAACTTCACTGTCCTTGAAAGGCTTGTGAATTTACCTTGCTATGTTTTTGAGGTTTTGTATTTTAACTTTATTTAGAGGATGACTTGGTTAAAATGCCAGTTTAGGCATGAGGTAGTATAGTCTTTATATACAGAGGAACTCAGTTTCCACTGATGTAGAATACCACATTAGAGACCGGATGCTAAAAAGCCAAGTTATCAAACTTAATTGTTAGGTGTTTTGAATGAAAAAATTATCATTTTTAGCATTACTGTTGTCCTGAGCTTGATTTTGTATTATATATTGAAGACCTAAATTGTCCATTTAATTTAAATGTTTATCTTGTAGAGGGAATTTCACAGATTACTGGTTGACTTTATTCATCTTTGTCTTAAAGCACATTTATCATTTAGCATTTGATGTAGCTAGATAAATTATTTCTGCAACCCAAAAAATCCCTCATTAACCAAAAATCTCAAGTTCACTGTTTAAATGTTAATCTCCTGACCATGTTAGAACATGAAGAACTTAACAAAAGCTTTACTGTAATGCCAAAATATTATTTTTTTAGATACCGAAATTTTGATCAGCCTCATCGATTCTACGTAGCTGATGTATACACTGATCTTACTCCACTCAGTAAATTCCCTTCCCCTGAATATGAAACTTTTGCTGAATATTATAAAACGAAGTATAATCTTGACCTTACCAATCTTAACCAGCCACTGCTGGATGTGGACCACACATCTTCAAGGTAACAACCATCTTATTTTGTGTCTGATGTTTGTAGTTTGACAGTAAAGTCTTTTTATTTTCCTTTAAATTATGGGATAAAGCTGAGGGTTTGTGTCTTCCAAAATTACTGATTTTTTTTACCTTGAGAGATACTTGTGTAACAAGAACCATGAATTGAATCTATTTTTTCCCAGAGGTAATGATGCTGTCACTTCACAGTGCTTTCAAGTTGAGTGTTAAGATACATAAGGAAGTTTAGGCTAGTGTGTTCTAGTCATTAATTATGTACTTACACCACAGTATTTTCTCACGGTTTTCAGACTTAATCTTTTGACTCCTCGCCATTTGAATCAGAAGGGAAAAGCACTTCCACTAAGCAGTGCTGAGAAGAGGAAAGCAAAGTGGGAAAGTTTGCAGAATAAACAGGTAAAATAGAAGCATCTAATTCAAGTGGACTCTCTTAGTAGTGATCTGATGGCTACCTTTACAAGGAATATTCTTTTCTTCCCCCTCCTCTCCCAGATACTGGTTCCTGAGCTCTGTGCTATACATCCTATTCCAGCATCATTGTGGAGAAAAGCAGTTTGCCTCCCCAGCATCCTTTACCGCCTGCACTGCCTTTTGACAGCAGAGGAACTAAGAGCTCAAACAGCCACTGATGCTGGTGTAGGAGTTAAATCACTTCCTGCAGATTTCAGGCATGTATTTTTTCAGTAGATATTTTTCAATATGATGTGTAATTTACAAGCTGGAAACAACTATTACTGCATGAATTATGAAAGTGGTAACTCTTGTTTAACTCGCAGCACTTCTCAGTGAAACACGGTTTAAAAATATTTAACTATGAGAAGTGAAGTTGCATGTTGCAGTCACTATTCTTTTCAAAAGGCTGTGTCTCTTTTTAAACATGTTATGTGGATGTAGAGTCTTCTTGTGTTCTGCTAATATTTTTTTTGCTAACAAAGCTCCTGTTTATCTTTACAGATATCCTAACTTGGACTTTGGATGGAAAAAGTCTATTGACAGCAAGTCCTTCATCTCTCTTCCTAATTCCTCTGTAGTAGAGAATGAAAATTACTGTAAGCACAGCACAATTGTAGTCCCTGAAAATGCTGCACATCAAGGTGCTAATAGAACCTCTTCTGCAGAAAACCATGACCAAATGTCTGTGAGTTACAGAACATTGCTCAATGAGTCACCCAGTAAACTCCAAATTGACGTCTCGGTAGAACTTACAGCAATTAATGGTGTTTCTTATAATAAAAATCTTGCCAATGGCAATTGTGATTTAGTTAACAGAGACTTTTGCCAAGGAAATCAGCTGAATTACTGCAGGCAGGACATACCTGTACAACCAACTACCTCATATCCCATTCAGAATTTATACAACAGTGAGAACCAGCCCAAGCCCAGCAATGAATGTACTCTACCGAGTAATAAATACCTTGATGGAAATGCTAACAGATCTACCTCAGATGGATGCCCCATAATGGCAGTGACCACCAGTACTTCAAAAGCTATTAATCTTTCAAAAGACAGAGCAGATTATGAAAAGAGCCCTTGCAGTGGGTACTCCTCAAAAACTCTCGGTCCTAATCCTGGTCTCATTCTTCAAGCTTTGACTCTTTCAAATGCTAGTGATGGATTTAACCTGGAGCGGCTAGAGATGCTTGGTGATTCATTTTTAAAGCATGCCATCACTACATACTTGTTTTGCACTTACCCTGATGCTCATGAGGGACGGCTGTCATACATGAGAAGCAAAAAAGTGAGTAGAAACAATACAGTCATGCTATGTGAAAGGCATGCTGTAACAAGCCACATAAATGAATTTTTTTTTGCCAGAAGGTTGAATGGGAACATACTGATTAAATTCCACAGCTTTGTTCATTATACATTGAGTATCATGCATATTGGGAATAAAACTACAGGTCTGTGGGCTTAATGTTGTCATAACTGTGATTTATTGAAACTGTTTTCTGCAGTTCAGTTTGAAATCTAAACCAGCTGATTACAGATTGAATGAAACTAAAAGTTCTGCTTTGTGAGAACATTTGGTGCACTGAACTTCTAGAGCTGTATTGAGTAGAAGCTCTTTAACAGCAGTGCTTGAATGAAGGATTGAATTAGCAGCATAGAGCCTTAGTTTGCATCTTTACGTCACCATTCCTTTGTTTCCTTAAGAAGAGATTCCCTTTGAAATTTTTAGCGTCTTACTTAAAAATGAAACAAGAAATCTTACAGAATGTTGTTGCAACAAAACTTGTAAAACTATTTTAGAGTAAATGTAAACAATAAGAAGCAGAGTCTTTAGTTCTGCTGCTGCTAGAAAAATCAACTGTGAAAACTTTGTTTTATTTTTTTCTTCCAAATGAATGTGATAATTTCAATTAAATGCCAAGGCATTGACTGTTGACTTCTAATAAAATGAATCAGTCTGAAAATTAAATGATTGTTTAGTTTAATCTTGGAAAATAAGAAGGGAAAAATTGTGTAGTTTAACTTTGGCAAATAAGTTGCACTGTTCAAATTAAAGAAGTGATTAAATATTCAAGTTCAAATTTCAAGACTTTAAAACATGCAAAGTGCATTTAAAAAATGAAAAAAAGATCAGTGGTTGATAGTTAAAAAGAAAAAGGAAATATATTTATATCTGAAAATGCTTTTTTCCCCTTCCCTTTAAAATACTTATAATCATTTTAGAGGCTATCAAAATAGCATCTGGATTATGACTTATTAAGTGTTATATGGAACTGTTTTAGCACTTTCTACTGCCAAGGTTTAGGTCAATCTACTTATTTATAAGAATTTTTCATTCCAAGTGTGGTCTGAATGATGATTATTTATACTGGTAATAAATGACACTTGTACAGGTTCTATTTACTATTATTTTAAAAGTAGCAATTAGTTTGTTTTATGTGGAGAATGTAATATATTACATTTCTTTAACTGAAATAGTCGCACCTAGTATGCTTGGCCTAAAAAAAAAAAGGAAGACTTGTATCTTGCTTTCAGTTGGTTCTACTGTATTATGAAAGCTGAACCTTTTGGGAGTTGGAGAAAATGCATAATAATATAAGAACCAGCTTGACATGTAACATTTTTTGCTCCTTTTGTCTTTTAGCCTATTTATGTAAATATATGTCCAAAAGTTTATAAGAATGTTCTTTTCAAAGGTCAGCAACTGTAACTTGTATCGTCTTGGAAAAAAGAAGGGACTGCCAAGTCGCATGGTGGTGTCGATTTTTGATCCCCCGGTCAATTGGCTTCCTCCTGGTTACATAGTAAATCAGGACAAGAGCAACACTGACAAGTGGGAGAAAGATGAAATGGTATGAATTTATTTAACTGTTGATGAGTAATTGAGTGTGTGTGTTCTTTCACCCCTACCTCATCCCACCACCCCCAGTTATGTTGCTGTTTTCAGCAAAGAAATGATAAATTTGTATATTTCTTTTCTTTCTAAAACTTCTCTAAAAATAAAACTGATTCTAACCAGAATCCAAAGTAAGGAAATTTATTGCACATCGTCCAATATTGAGTGTAGATATTAATGGAGAAACAGAGAAGAAAAGCTTTTCTGCTGATATTTAGCCTCCTCCCAGGAGTTCCTCAGAAGTTTCTGTTGAAAATTTTAAATGGTATTATCCTCACTGCTTTAGCTGTAATATGTTCAGGCAGAACACTGTCTGCTTTTGAATAATGAGTTCACCTTTACAGAATACATGAAAAAGAGTTGCTGTTTTTCATAGTGCTTAGGCAGATTGAAGAGTTGAACTGTCTTGAGATAATGTTCAATATTGATGGCTGGTGGCTACACCATGGATGTGACTGAGAGCTGCTTCTCATGTCAAATACAGTGCTGGCTTAGGCTCTGTCATTGTCTGACATCCTCACTGTCTTACCAAACACTCTAGAATGATAAATCTTAATGAGGAAAGGTTCACACTATTTTCTGACATTCTAGGCGTAGAAGGGTATATTCAGAAAGTTCAGCAATCATAGCAATCAGTAACATGACCTTGAAAGTGTTTCAGACTGGTTTGGAGTTCAGGGGAAGGAGGTGGAAGGACATTTTTTTTTTTTTTTCCCCATTCTGAAGATCACACTCAGATTGCAGAACCACCAGAGGGCACATGAGAGTACTGTTAGGTGGATGTACTGTGCAAATAAATGTTTATTGCAGAATAAAACAACCTGATTATTGTGGTTCTCTACTGTGCCAAGATTTCATTTTAAAGAGACTTCCTGCTGTACCTTTCTGGCAGTTTAGGACTGGAGCTAATTGTTGGTTTTTAAAAGATTTCAGTTTTCCACAACATTTTAGTGGCTGCTTTCTCTGTAATAGTCACTGTTTATTTGTAAATAAAACAGAGGGTTTCAGACAAAATGCATAGAGTGGTACAACTAAATAGTAGGAGTGGTGAGGGTTGTGCCAAGTAGATATTTTGCTTTCCTGGATGTAAATTTAATTTGCCTTCCATGGGCTGATAGTCTATAACTGAAAATAGAGATCTCATTATGACAAATTATTACTGAAACATAGTAGCCAAATGTTAGTATTTATCGAGTTTTATTAAGAGGAAAAATCTTTCTTCATTCATTTTATCAAATGGCTGATTTCCAAAAGAGCATTAATAAAGAACTAAAGGTGCATTTTGAGTCACCTTTTAATTGGCAATAACTTCCTGAAAATTAGTCAGGTATTTTGGAAGAAAAAAAATCATTCTTTTGGGGTTCATTGTTGATTTTTTTTTAAATGTTAATGACTAAAGAATTAATGATAAGAATTGCTTTCTGTTTCCTTTAGCCACTGCTCATCCTTATCCCTTAGAATTTTTTTCTGATGTACAAGAAGTAATGTACAGACAATGTTAGGGTAGTTCATGTCCTGCTACTTACAAGTTCATTTTAAGAAACTTGTGAATCAAACCACAGTAAAAATGTATAGTTTGTTCCATCTTTGTAAAAACAGATGGCAGAATCTGTTTTGGAGCATCCATGTAGACATGTCTCATTCAGAGACTTTTTATTTCAATAGTAAATGTGACGGGTAGTGTGTACCAAGAAAAAAGCAGCACTTGTCCTTGTTGGGACTGGTTCAATTAATCTTATTTTAAGTTTTCTATTACTACAAGTATCTAAAATAACTATCTCAAATCCAGTTTTGGTATCTCTTTCTGATCAATTTAAGTTACAGAAGTCCCTGCTGTGTGTGTAAGATAGGGAATTACAGCAGCAGGAATTATTTTGGCAGAATATCTAAACTAAGACCTTCTATAGCTACTTTTTTTCGTCTCCTATGATTACTGAACTTGACTAAGCCTGGTCCGTCCCAGTGAGGAACGCTGAGATCTTGTTTGATCCTTAGGCAGCTTTAAGCACTGCCAGGTGCCCCTTACAGCTGCCACCCATCCGCACCTCTGGATGGGTGTGCATTTTGCCCAAAGGGAAGCATCACCCCCATGGTAGCATCTGGCTCACAGATTTGGGAGACTAGTGACTGAGCCCTACAATACAATATCCATAGGTTCAGGGCAGATAAATTCACTTGATTCAAAATGTTGTTTCACTTGATTCAGAATGTTGGTGGCTTTCAGGACGCAGTCCAGGAAGGTGCTTTGAATCTCATCTTGCTCCTGTCAGATTCAGTGGCAGAATTCCTGCTGACATCAGTGTTGAGACTGTTAATAGTACTTTGATGTTAAGAAGACTACTAGTGCATTTAACTAATATGTTTAAGTACTTTTCCTGGATAGGGGCCATGGAAAATTGCAAAGAATTAGATAGTTTTGGAATATTTGTGTTCAATTTTTAATTTTTGTCAGTACATACCAATTTGTTGATTATGAGGAGAGAAAAGACATAAGATGTCATTAATTTTGCTGTTGTGGGTATATATGTAAGTATTAGAAAATTGGTGAGAATTTTGCCTTCTCTTTTATTAGCTAGGGCTAGAAGTGTAGCCTTTAAAAAAACAAAACAAAACAAAAAACCAAACAAACAAAAAACCCCCACTAAGTACACTTTCCACATAGAAAGATGTAGAAAAAAAAGTTCAAAATTGTGTTCATTCGACATTTGTAATAGCCTTACTTAGCAGCTTGTGAGAAGCATGGACCTGGAACTTTCTTATGCTTCCTAAAATTTGTTAACTTAGAATTTTCTGTTGTTTACTTTGGTGTGCAAGTGTATAATGTTTAGTGGATATAATGTTCATTGTGTGTGCCTCACATTCAAGTACAAGCACAGGTTCCTACAAAATTATTAATAAGGAGTTTGTATTCCAGGACAATTATTCCAGTCCTTATGGAACTTGAGGTTGTATTGTGCATCTGATCAGACAATGTACTTGGGAACATGATAAAGAAAATCAGTATTATTATTAGGAGATACTTCTCAAATCCTGTTTTTCTGATCTTTCTGCAGTAAAAGTGTCTTGTTTCCCTCTTCAGCACCATTTTTTTGTGTTTTTTCATAGACAAAGGAAAACATGTTGGCTAATGGTAAACTTGATGATTATAATGATGATGGAGAGAATGAAAACCTAATGTGGAGGTTGCCCAAGGAAGAAACAGACTTTGAAGATGATTTTCTGGAGTATGATCAGGAGCATATCAAATTCATTGATAATATGTTAATGGGATCAGGGGCTTTTGTGAAGAAAATTTCACTCTCACACTTTGCAACCACTGATTCAAACTATGAATGGAAAGCACCCAAAAAGTCATCCATGGGTAACGTTCAGTGTTCATCAGATTTTGATGATTTTGACTATAGCTCTTGGGATGCTATGTGCTATCTGGATCCTAGCAAGGCTGTTGAAGAGGATGATTTTGTAGTGGGCTTCTGGAATCCATCAGAAGAAAACTGTGGTGTTGATGCAGGAAAACAGTCGATCTCCTATGACTTGCATACAGAGCAGTGTATTGCTGACAAGAGCATTGCAGACTGTGTGGAAGCCCTGTTGGGCTGCTATCTGACCAGCTGTGGTGAAAGAGCTGCTCAGCTTTTCCTGTGTTCATTGGGGCTCAAGGTGCTCCCTGTAATTAAAAAGACTGATTGGGAAGGCACTCTGTGTGCCACCAGAGAGAACTGTAACAGTGAGCAGAAAAACCTTTCACCAAATTCTGTTGCTGCTTCTGTAGTTAATTCAGAACCTTCTCTGTGTAAAGACCTGGAGTATGGCTGTTTGAAGATTCCACCAAGGTGTATGTTTGATCACCCAGATGCTGAAAAAACCTTAAATCACCTTATTTCTGGTTTTGAAAACTTTGAGAAGAAAATAAATTACAGTTTTAAGAACAAGGCTTATCTTCTTCAGGCATTTACTCATGCCTCTTACCATTATAATACCATTACTGGTAAGTTGTTTTCAAAAAGCTCTATTTTTTTTCCCTCCATATTGCAAAAGCAAGAGAAGTAGTATCTTGTGTATGTCCATGTATAGACTTTTTTAAACATCGCATGTTACAATAGTCTTGGAATAGAGTTTCTTAAAAATAGTGTTTTGCTTACTGTTTAGAGGGGGATACTTGTTCTATTTCTATCTCAGTGATTATTCCTATTTTGACTTGATGCAGATAAAGTATATTTGCTGAGGCCTTAACCAAGTTTTGAGGAACAGCATCAGTGATAAATGCTCTATCACTAGCTGTGTATGACTGACATTAGAGACTAATTTAATGGAAATAAGTTCTTGTAGAACTCTGGAAAATTGCCATGTACTTCAGGAAATAGCAGTCATATTTTCCAAATATATTTAGCAAATTTGTTCTGTAATTGAATCCCAAGAATGTTATACTTTGTACTTCTGAAGATGAACTGTAGACTACAGCTTTTATTAGCTGAATAATCTATAGGAGTGCAGAATGTGGAGACTTCCCTTTGAAGCTGTGAATTCAAAGTCTTAATATTAAGTCTGGGCATTTTATTAAGTATAAATATTTAAAGTCAAAGTTTGAAGTAATTGACTAAAACAGACTAAATATTAGTTTCAGATTAACATTTAATGTTTCTGTACATGATCTCATAAAAGATTTTACAGCAGTAGAATTTTGTATTTCTGTGATCTTTAATTGCTCTTGCTTATACTAATTGATGTAATATTTGTTCATTCTAAAGCCTGCATGCATTTTCCTACAATAACATGCTATCAAAAACAAACCTTGGTAAAATTCCAACCCTATTTGTAGTGATTGGCAAATTTCTTTGCAGTCAGCAGTCTGAATTTTTCCCCATAGTGAATTGGACCCTTATTCCAAGGAATGAGAAAGCTCTGCTTTCATTAAATAAACAAGTAATTTTTAAATGCTACTACACTGAGAAACAGTTCTGACAAAACACAGAAGCATTCCTTTGGTTTTTTGTTGTAAGGGATATTACCCACATACATATTTACTTTTTACAAATATTTCATAAAACATATTGAAAGTAAATTATTTCTTTATTTTTAGCCATACATAAATATATACACACTACCAGAAACCTTTAGTAATTAAAAAAAGTTAAAATTACATTGTTGAAACTGTAAGAGAACTTGTGATTTCATGTCTCTTTTCCAGGTGAGACAACTGTAAATAGCAGTTACCTGTAACTTTTTCTGTTTAAGATATAGCTAGTAATTGAGATCTGGCAGTGTCATAGTTCAGCTTAGTGCTAGTCAGTTTACTCTCATAGTAACTTATTTAGTAGTTTGCCGTCTTCCTTCTCAACCTACCTACCTGTATTTGCATTCAAGATGGTTTTTGCTTTTATGTTCTAAAAATAGATGTTCTTAGCTCTCTGTTCCCATGGCCCCTCTCAACTGTCAAAAAAGCAAAGGTTTGACAATTTTGATTTCCAGTTTAAAAGACATGTTCTAAATAGGGATCTTTGTTGAAGGTGGCCTAATGTGTGGCAAATCAGACAAAAAAAATCAGATTTTATGTTCCCCTGCTCTTAATACATGGATTTTTATATTAATTGGTTTTACTTTTTAATTTTTTTTTAACTGTTAACAGTGTTCAGATCAGCCTGCTGGCAGAATTTCTTAAATTTACTTTTTTATGTTTCTCAGCATGTGAAGAACTTGAGTAAAAACATTAATTTATTATAAACACAGCTGTTTTCCTAGCCTACCAAATTAATGTTTTGTTAAAAAAATTGCTTTATTATTAGATGTAGCTCCTGCTTTTACCGATTCCTTTTTTTTCAGTATTTCATTAGAAATCTCTTTAAACACAAGGATACTTCTTTTAAAAAGCAGATTTTTTTCTCTGACCATTGGTTAGTTTGTGGAATTTACATGGCACTGTACCAAACTTCTTATCCAGAAACCCTGGAAAAAAAATGTGTGTGTGAAACTTAATTGTGGTGTTGTACATTCTTTTATTTCCACTGCTTTAAGATTGTTACCAGCGCTTAGAATTCCTGGGAGATGCAATTTTGGACTACCTCATAACCAAGCACCTTTATGAAGACCCACGGCAACACTCTCCAGGAGTTCTTACTGACCTACGATCTGCTCTAGTCAATAATACCATTTTTGCATCATTAGCTGTAAAGTATGACTACCACAAGTACTTCAAAGCTGTCTCTCCTGAACTGTTTCATGTTATTGATGACTTTGTGCAGTTTCAAATGGAAAAGAATGAAATGCAAGGAATGGATTCTGAGGTTAGTGGAAGTAGAATAAATCTATTCAGTATCTGATTTGAAGCATGTCACTGGATTTCTTAGCGTTTTTGTAATGCTTTGTGCACACAGCAGCCAAACAAGCAGGGTGAAATATGCAAAGTAAAATAGAGTCTTCAAAAAATATAAAATCAATTAGAATTTACAGAAATTAGTTAATTGGAAAGCTTTTTGCCTCTAGGTTTTTCTGGCACTTGATTTTAGTTGTTTTGCTATTGTGTTGTTAGAACAATGTGGGGCACACGCTTGCTGCTTTCACCAACTGATAGGAAGCATTACTACAACATGAAATGGTAGTGAAGAGTTGCTAAATTACGTAATGCTGACTCAGGGTAGGGTATCTGTACAACACCATGAACAAAGCTACCTTGGCACAATGCTGGGATTATTAAATGTAGTACAGTGACAAGACATTTCTGCTTTTTTTCTTATGATTTCTACTGCAGATGGTGTTACTGCACCAA
This sequence comes from Lonchura striata, assembly GCF_050655825.1. Taxonomy (NCBI): domain Eukaryota; kingdom Metazoa; phylum Chordata; class Aves; order Passeriformes; family Estrildidae; genus Lonchura; species Lonchura striata. The sequence goes on along the minus strand of NC_140707.1, from coordinate 59,341,883 downwards.
ACATTGAATAATAAATATGTCACTGAAATTTAGATAACATAAATTACTTTACATTAGAAGATTAAACTCTTATCTCTCTTGTCTTCTCCACAATATGAATGAAAAGGCTAGGAACTTATTTTCAGAGCTTACTGTGTTGTTTTTTGCTTTGTTCAGTTTTTGCAAGTATGCCAAAAGAAACTTTCACCAAAGTTGCAACCAAATTGTGTGATAGCTGTTTCAAATAAAATCCTTGTTTCACTCATGCCTGCTCCCTATCTTGGTCTGGCACTGAATTACTGAAACTCTTATTTCATCGTTTAATGTAAGAGTCTTTGTTTCTGCAGTTCTTGCCAGCTAGACTGGTTTCCATGTGTATCTCCACGTCATCTGCTTTTCTGTTTTTTCAAATCTCACTCATGAAACATCTGTCCCTTGCCTTACAGCTCTTAGTTTCTCTCTTCTTCTATTATTTCAGTATAATGCAAAAGTGCTTCAGTTTACACTTGGTATGAAGTGCCCTATTCAAAACAGTTGGACTTGGTTTTTAATGTCAAAATTCCCGTTTGTATTGCTGTATGCGTTAGGTCTGACTACTTGTTTGATTTATTTCAAGTAGAAATATTGGGTGGGACACGTTTATGAAGTAGTATGGTCACTCTTAAGAGAACTGAATTGGATTTTAAGCTCCAAACAGAGTGAGAGTGTAGCTGCTGGGGGAGAATACTGACAGAAACTTATTTCTCTTCAGACAGAGTAGTAGTACAATGGTCCAAACCTTTGTTTCAAGTTACTTTTTTTGGAGTTAGGCAAATGTATATTAAATGTGTTTCAAGTATTTTAGTAAAGGATTAGATTAGCTCAAGACCTTTAAGATATACACTGAAAGTTTATCTTTGATAGTGACGATAGTTTATTGTCTTAAATTGGTTGCATAGAAGAAAACACTGCCTGCTGCATTAAACACCTAAATGTGTCTTTTAGCTCAGTCTGGTGGTGGTGGTTTCCAGTTATTAATGTCTTATTTTACTAGTGCTTGTTTCATGCTTGCCTTCAGGGGTAAATAAGGTAAGGAGAGGTACATGCAACTTTCATCCAGAGGTTGGACTTAAAGAGATTTTTTTTTTAAGTCTCTTTTTGGGAGATACATGATGTGTGAGCTCTTCCTTTGTTATGGGTAGTTTTCTAGTATTAATTAGATGAAAGTCTGGTTCTAATTGGGAAGAACAGACCCATGGCAAAATCCTACAGAATTATCACAGAAGGAATTGACAAAGTATAAAAGTATCCTGTACACAATGGTGTTTTGGATTTTTTTTTTCCATATTTGAAAAATGATGTAACCAGCAGCTTGGTTTCACTGAGGACTAAAATAACAGTTTTGCTGTGGAAGGTTGTCAGTTACAAACTTAAAAGTATCACAGGATATAGGATGTAGGAGAGCTTTCATTTGTGAAGATCTTTGTTTTACCATAAGTAAAGCAGTTGCTTCTCTCTTTTCCCCTCCCCTTTTCTCTCCCTCCCACCCTTGTCTCTTTTTTTAATTGCCAACAGCTCAGAAGATCTGAAGAAGATGAAGAAAAAGAGGAAGACATTGAAGTACCAAAGGCCATGGGGGATATATTTGAGTCCCTTGCTGGTGCCATTTATATGGATAGTGGAATGTCTTTGGAAATGGTTTGGCAAGTGTACTATCCAATGATGAGGCCACTAATAGGTACTGCCAGCTTTCAGAAAATTACTAATATTAAAGTGCCATCCGCTATGAAAAGAACAAAGCTAATTTTTGGTTTTCACTTTTTCTATCAAATAGAAAAATTTTCTGCTAATGTGCCCCGTTCCCCAGTGCGAGAGCTGCTGGAAATGGAGCCAGAGACAGCCAAATTTAGGTAAGAATATGCTTTCTTCTATACACACTGACAGAAAGTGTTTCTAAACTGTGCTTCATGAACTAGAGAATTTTTAAGTGACACAAAGTACTCGTAATTTCTTTTGTGCTAAGCAGCTAACCCAATCATCATTGTGTGCCCTGTTCTTTTTTTTTTTTTTTCCTTGCATAGCTTTCTGAGAAATGTAATGATTTCTGTTTAATTTTACTGCTTTAACTTCTGTATAAAAAATAATGTAGGTCTCTTATTTCACATTACCTTGCCTTGGCAGTAAGTAATTCTTGTGTATATTTTTGCAGTCCTGCGGAAAGAACTTACGATGGAAAGGTCAGAGTTACAGTGGAAGTTGTAGGAAAGGGAAAGTTTAAAGGTGTTGGCAGAAGCTACAGGATTGCCAAATCTGCAGCTGCAAGAAGAGCACTACGAAGCCTCAAAGCAAATCAACCTCAGGTCCCAAACAGCTGAGACTCCTCTTAAAAATAAATGAAATGGGGAAAAAATAACATACAAATAAAGCAAATTTTTAAAAGTTGATGTTGAGAGGAACAAATTGGAAGACAGAATTTAAAGTTTGATAACAGAATAGATAACAAAACATTTAACATGTATAAAATTTTGGAACTAATTGTAGTTATAGTTTTTTGCGCAAACACAATCTTGTCTTCTTTCCTCACTTCTGCTTTGTTTAATCACGAGAGTGCTTTAATGATGACATTTAGCAAGTGTTCAGAATAATTGTTGTCAGGTCTTTTTGGTTTACTTTTCTTGTCAGTACAGCTTTGCTTAGTATTAGAAGGCCAGGGAGCTTATGCCTAATGCAGTTGCTAGATTTATATATATAGTAATCTTGGAATTCTTCAATCTGTGCACTAGTGCCAGTCATAAAGCAGTTGATAAACTGTACTGGATGATTGGGTATAAGAAAGATTAAGTGTGCCAGTATTCTCCTTTTTATTTTTCTTTTGTTTTTTCTCTCCATGTCATCTTTTTACATTAAGATGGCATTCCCAATCATTATTGCACTTATTTGTTAGGGACAGATTTTAATTCAAATGGCTGGCATACTGGTAGAGTGAAACTTCGGTTTCCTTATGCCACACAGTCTTGCATAAAAAAAGGTTCTTGCCTTAAAAATAAATAAACCCTCATTAATAATCTTTAATTTCTGATCTTTTTTGGAACAAACTGTTTTACATTCCCTTCATTTTCTTATGCATTTTACAATGATACAGCTCTATATTTACAGTACAACTCATTACTATAGCTGTGACTTATTACAGGATTATAATAGAAATTATATTCATATATATGTAATTAGGTTATTTTTAACAATTCTGAGGAGGTGGTTAGTCTACAGTTTTTTTTATACCATAAACAAAATATGGTCTTTGGCTAAAATTCCAATTTTACACAAACCTGCAAGCTAGATAGTTCCAATACTGGAAACAGCAACAAATACTTGCACAGTGCAAACTGTCACTAACAAAACAACCTTAGACATATCACACCTAAGATATGCTGCAGATTTTATAGTCAATTGGTTACGTATTTAACAAACAGAGCACCTTTACACTTAGAGATATTTCCACGTAAATTTCTTACTGTACTTTTCAGAATTGCATGCATATTTCATCTACCAAAGCTGTGCTGTTAAATAACATGAAAGTTGATGTTTGAGATACAACTGCCGTACTTTTGATACATCTGTGATTTAGGTCCTTAATTTAGAGAAACTAGCTCATTGATGTTTTGGTCTACTGGGAGCGTGGGGGGAAATCATACTTGTATTTTTTAGGCTTTGCCTATATTTCTTTAATTAGATTTTTGTAGGCACTCTTCACTTAAATACCTCAGTTCTTTTTTCCTCTTCTTTTCATTTTTATTTTTGCATGCATTGGGTTTTTTCTGTTTTGGTGCTATGTTTATATATTATGCTTGAAATTTTAATTTTTTGCACTGTAACTATAATACCTCTTAATTTACCTTTTAAAAAAAGCTGTGGGTCTTGTATCCCCACCAGTATCAGTAGAGGTTTGCTGCAATTTTGCCCTGTTAATTATGCTTGAAGTTTGAGAAAGCAGAGCAAGGTGTTTTAATGTTTTCCAGCACAATAGTTTGAACTTGATGCTGTGTCTTATGAACTAAATTACAAATACTGTATTTCCTGCTTTTAAATCCTATTCCTTTCCTCACAAATGCACACTAAAACAAAACAAAAACTGTCAGCTCTTGCTTTCTTAACAAAAAAAAAAATAAAATAAATGCCTTAGTGACAAGGGGCAGACATTAAGCTTTTCTGAAATACAGTTTTCAAAAGTTCGTATATTTGCTATCTCAGTCACTTTTCAGTCTGTGGAAAGGACTGTTCTTGTATTTGAAAGCTGCTTGTTATAGGAGTCAAACCAAGAATTAAAATACTAGCTTATAAAGAAGTCTAGTATTTGTTTGGTACTTCAGTCATGAAAGGAGGTATAAGAACAGCAAGTAAATTATATAGTGATATAGAACAATAAAAACATGCAGTACAAATTGTCAAATGTAAATTGCTTTGCATTAGCTGTTTAAAAAAGGTCACTGATTTAAGCTATAGCTTGCTCTTTATAGTAGAACTGAATTTTCTTAGTGAAAGTACATGATTACTCATGTCAACAATTCTGTGTTTCTGGCCAGACATCAATCAGCAGATTAAATCAGACCATCTAGAAAGTCTTAAATAGTTTTAGTTGCATTATGAAAAGCTAAAATTTTGGTTATTATTTGAAATAAAATTCTTACTGATTGTTACAAGGTTATAGATTCTCAGGGGTTTCACATAATTGTTAGCAGTGATGTGGTTATGGAGTGTTTGGGTGCAGACAAAATCAGCTGAACCTACTCTGTGTTTCAGAACAGTTTAATGATCACTTTGTTGCTAGATAAAGCGTATGAATTGGACATCCAAAATGTGTAGTGGCTGACTATAAAGTAGTTTCTGCTGCTGATGCATTTTTAAATGCCGCAATTTTTTCCAGTGTGACCTCATTGAAATACTTTTTATCCTTTGAGGCAGAAAATCCATAGTAGTTTCCATGTTACACATCTGTGTGTTTTACCCTACAGCTGATATGATTTTGATACTGGACAGTGTACGCTATTAAAGACCTAAATCTGATCATTTGAAGGTTGGGATAGAAATCACTTGACATGCTATAAGCACAAGTGTAAGCGGACTGTTGCAGCCCATCTTCAAAAGCAACCACACAGGCTCATCATAAATGGTGTGGGGGTTAATTGGCATGAACCTTGGGGTTTTTTATCTAAGTCCTGTTATACTGTACTTTGAACAGTCCTCCTAACTATGCTGCGTTTTTATTTTTATGGCTTTTTTTTTTGCGCTGTTCTGTTCATGTAGCACAAATAAGCATTGCACTTGGTACCATGCTTTACCTCATTTCAAGGAAAAAATGCTTAACAGAGAGGAAAAATGTGGTTTGGCCTTGCTGCTGTTCTGATTTAATGACTTTGAAAAAGATAGTTTTTAATGCCTGCAATGTGTCATTTACTTGCACAACTTAAATAGGTCATTTGTAACGTCTGTGGCATTTTTACTGTACGTGGAAAAAATACAACAGAGATGTGCAACAACTCTTGATTGTATTTTAAAGCTATTATTTTTCTGCTACATCATTTTACTGTTATGTGAAGTAATTAAAATTAGAATGACCTCTGACTGACACTCCAGTAATTATCTCTGAACAAACCAACATTTTACACAGAAAATGTAATTTCTGGGAGAAGACAACCCCTAGTAATTTGGTCAACCTCAACTAAATCTGTCCAGTCTGAATATTGAGTGCTCAGTAGTGACTTCTGAAGTGTTTGTTCAGCTTGATGCTGCTAAAGTCCATACAGAAAAACAGTCTACTATTTTTAAATCTCGTTACACAGTAGTATGTTGGCAACTGACGAGTAGAGGACTTGAACAAGAACCAGTTTCAGTGGTGGGTAAGAATATAGTGATGGCCCAGGGATGAGGTGCTGGATCCTCAGCTGGTGCAAATTGATGTTGTATCATTTTAGTCAATGGAACTGCATTCATTTACATATCTGAAGATCTAGTGCTTGTATGTATGTTTCAGAGTTTCATTTTTCCTCCCTGTGAGGAGATACAGAACCATCAACTGGAAAATGTGGAGGGTTTATGTTACTGCATATGACATAACATATGCTACGTATTCTATGCATTTATCTGTACAGAAAATTAACTCTTTTTATCCCAGCAGCACATGCAGTCCAAAAATGACAAATAGCATTGTGGTCTGCTGTGATACTGCACTTGACTCTGACAGTATTCTGGGTTTGTTTTGGATGGGGTTCCCCATTAACACATTCTCATGGAAATCTCTGTATTTTTTATATGAATGAAGCAAGAAGCTTTTTGAGTTTTGGTACTTAATTACTGACATTGATCCTTTTTCAATTGCTCTAATATTCAAGAAGTTAATCACTTTCATATTAGATTTTAAACTTTAAACACTACAGTTCATGACCATCAAATGTAATCTAAATATCAGCTGTAACTCAATATGAATTATGTTAGCAAATATCTAGAGGTCATTGTAGTATACTCCACTAGCAGTTAAAAATAACTTCTATCAAAGCTAACTACAATTCTTAAAAATAAATTGCATCCAATAAAATCCTTGGGGTTTTCCCTCTTTATTTGAATGGCAACCACAGACTACTTTAATTGCTTTGTAGATGCACTCAGAATTTACTGCAGCAGCAAGTTCAGGAGAAAAATGTTTGTGAACAATAATTGGAAATTGCAGGCATTTTTATTGTAAATAGTGTGACTGAAAAGATGGTTAAAATCAAGTAGAAAGAATAACAAATATAATTTGATGGACAATAAAATATTTACCATCACATGCTGCAGCTGTCTTTAAGGGACATAAAATGTAATTCATTCATACTGTAATCATGCTGCAGAAGTTTGCAATCTGCACCTTATGGATCACAATTACCTTTAATAGTTTTTTGTAATAATTGTAGCTGAGTATATCTCCAATAAAGTTATGGTCTGTTCACCTTGTATTGTTGTTTTACTTTTTTAAAATTTCTGTTAATATCTCCATAATCTAGAGTTTACCAAAAAATTGCTGTTCAGTCTAAATCTAAAAAAAAATGTGAAAACATTTGTGAAAACAATATTTCTTCACCTTGTTTAAAGACAAGTCTGCTTGTCTCCTTCCTCTGATGAATGAACTGTCTTCAGAGCTATGTGAAGACTCTTAAGGGACGCTCAGGTTAAAAATGATGGTGTATGTGGTACGATTTGATCTCTGTTGACCATTATACCTGCAAAATGTCTGTTGGAGCTGAGAGGCCCCAGAGCACAGGGGTTCTGGAACACAGGTTTGCATGACTGGCTCATGTTTTAAGAATTATATGTTAATATGAGCTAATAACGTCAGCATTAATAATGTCAATTTCATTATTTTTCTGTTGGCTTTCTGTTAGTATTTTGCTTATCCTGAATATTGGCAGTGTGTTTGTAGAATGTTCTGACTGACACAGTAGTGTCATGTATCTTTTATGGAGACAAGTCAGAACTCCTAGACAAAGATCAGGAGTCTTCCTTTCTGAAAACTTCACAATGTAGCAGTCACATGTTTGGCATCGACAGTGAGCATCTTTTGTCTTTGAGTTACAACGTTTTGTCTTAAGTTATAGAGAAAAACCTGCAGGGCTGCTGGTAGGCATGATGGTAGCTTTTTTCTGGGATTTGGAGGAGATGCCTTTAAAGGTAAAGCCCTTCAGGCTCCAGTGTGTAGGCTAGTAAGGATGACAACACAGCCACCACCTCCCCAGTTCTAGCAAGTGAGTCAAATCAGAAAACTTCCCCCAGATTTTCTGCGGGAAAATTGGTCTGAAAATAATAATATTAAAAATTGGTTGGGGATGCCATTATATCTCATTAATTGTGGCAAAATGATGTGAGGGATGGCCTTCTCAACTGGAGTCTGCAAGAAAGTGCTCCATCCCTTGCTGAGTAGCACTGTGAAGCAGTGGAGTTCTCCAGAAATTCAAGGTGTAAGATCAGTAGAGGTTCTGCTTCAAAGGCATCTTTTGTCTGCAAACTTGTAGTTTGCAGACAAACTTTAGTATCTTTTCCAGTCCTGCATCCAAGACATTTATGAAGTTGAAGAGCACAGGGCCAAGGATGAGCCTTGTGGAACCCGACTAGTGACAGGTTCCCCAGTCTGATGTCCACCCTTTGTACCTGACATGGGCCAGTTGCTCACCCATCCCACAATGTGTTTATCCAGCTGTGTGCTGGACGTTTTGTCCAGAAGAACTCTTTTGAGAGAGTGTCAAAAGCTTTACTGAAATTCAAAAAGGTTACATCTACTGGCTTTCTTCTGTCAACTATGTGGCTTACATTGTCATAAAAGGAAATCAGGCTTGATAAGCAGGACTTTCCCTTCGTGGAGCTGTGCTGGCTGTGAACAGTGAGTGACTGTTGCCTTTCAAGAGTTTTTCAATACCTCCCTGAATAATCTCTGTAACTTTACCAGGCACTGGAGTGAGACTGACAGGCCTGTAGTTTCCAGGGTCCATCTTGCCCTTCTTGAAAACAAAGACAATGTGCACCAGCTTCCATTCAGCTGGGACCCCTCTGGATTCCCAAGACTGCTCAAAAATTATCAAAGAGAAGCTTTGTGATGACATCAGCCAGCTCTTTGAGGACTCTTAGATGAATCCCTTCAGGCCCCATAGATTTATAGCGATCCAGCTGGAGCAGCAGTTCCCACACAAATTCAGGGTTGGCTGGGGTTTGATCATACTTGCAATCATTGTCCTCCAGCTCAGGGCACCTGAGACCCCCTTAGTCCATCACTAATGCTGAAGACAGAGGTAAAGCATTGGAACACCTCTGCCTCATTTCTGTCCCTGTTTGTGAGTGACCATCCTCATTCTGGAGTGGGCTCATGTTTCTACACTGCCTATTGCCATTAATATATTTGAAAAAACGTTGTTGTCCCCCATATTTCTGGCAGCTTCAACTCCAGCTGAACTTTGGCCACATGGATTCTCTCCCTTCAGTGGCGAGCAGCATCTCTGTGTTCCTCTATGTCACCTGACCTTGCTTCCACTGGGTATGCACCTTCCTTTTTTTGGCCTTATTTCCAAAAGATTACTGTTCAGGCAAGCTGGCCTGCCTCCCCTGCTTGACTTCTAACATTTGGGAATTGCGTGTTCTTGTGCCATTAGAAGGTGATGTTTAAAAAATGACCAGCACTGATGGACCCCAGCACCTGCAAAGACATTGTCCCAGGAGATTTTACTCACTAGGAATGTGTGCATCCTGAAGTGTAGAGTTGAGTTTTGCTGGCACTTTTCCTCATGTCACCAGAGATTTCAAACTTGATCACTTTGTGGTCACCAACCTCCACTTGGCTTACAAGATCCTCTCTGCTGACAAGCAGCAAATCAAGGAGGGCATCTTTCTGAGTTGGCTCACTTAGGGCCTGCTTCACAAAGTCATCCAGGTTTTTTAGGAATCTTCTGGCCTGGGTTGTACCAGCTGTATGGTGCTCCCGATTGATTCCTGGCAAGTCAAAGTTGCCATGAGGACAAGGGAAGTTGGCTTGAAAATAACACTTTGTTCCTCAGAGAATAATTTGTCATTGCCGTCATCCTGGCTGGGAGGTCCATTAGAGAATCCCACAATGACATTCACATTATTTATTTGCTTCCTGATTCTTACCCAGAGGCTCTCAACTGTGCCATTGCCAGCTGTGATCTCCATATATTCCACTATCCCTTCTATTACCTACAGTACCACTGCCTGCCTCTTCTGCCCTGCCTGTCCCTCCTGAAGAGCCTGGAACCCTCCAGCAGGCCATTCCACTCACAGGACTCATCCCACCAGTTTCCACTTATGCCAATGATGTCAAATCTCTGGGACTAGGCCAAAGCCTTCAGCTCCTCGTTTGCTCCTCATGGTGTGTGCATTAGTGTAGAAACATTTCAGTTGTGGTGCAGTTTAGCCAACACCTGGTGAAACACATTGAGAGATCCCATTAGTGCTCCTTTCCTCAAGTTTTGGCACGTCATCCCATCACTCATCACTGGTTTTGCCCCTTTCCTGCTTCAATGTTTAAAGCTCTGCTCTTTGTCCTTCTGACAATTCTCAGTGCTCACCTCACAGGAATTGAAGAGAGAACACACCTGTCTATCTGTGGAAGAGTCTACAGGTACTGGTTTCTCATCTCCTTATTACAAGAAAAAATGTTTCATAATTGCATCAGTTGAAATAAGATGTATTTGGTTAGCTCTTTACTCTCAAGTAAAACCATACCAAAAAAGGAGTTTGAAAACTGAGGGGCATAAGTTTTAGACAATGCTTGTCTGACAAGAGGCAGTAACAAAGCTAATCATAACTTCAAATCCAGAAACACAGAGGAGTGGGTTTGGTGTGTGTATGGACTTCCCTTAACACTGCTGCCAGAGTCCAGGTGCAGGATCTGTTCCTTAGAGGAAATCTTCATGTCAGTGGACACAGGCAGTAGTGACATGCAAGTACGTTTTATTTTCCTCATAGCAGTGATTAGGTCTTTCCTTATTGAGAATGTGAACAATAATTTCATTTTGATGAGTAAAATAACCAAGAACCTTCCCAATTTTATGAAAACAGTATCATTTACTTTGCTGCTTAACCATCTCCACTTACCTGGCTTATACTGTATTTTAACATTACTTTTTATGTGTATTTTATTGGAAGTCTCATGCTAGCTCTTAAATTGAAGTAATTTTCTTCTGTTAGCTTGAAAATTTCCTGTAGTTCTGAGTTCCTGTCTGGCTCTCATAAAGTCACTGGGAAGACATCCACTTGGGGTCTGTAACTTGTGTGCATTTGAATTTAACACAAAAATTCTTCAGACATGATAAGCGTAAATTCCAGATGTCTAGCAAAAGGTGAGAAACAGAGATGTTCAAAGGCAGCCTCTGCTGTTCTGCTTCTATTTTTTTAAATAAAAAGTGGCACATTCACTAGCTGCCTGCTTCTGAGATACCCAGTGTCTTCTCCCAAGTAACAAGTGACGGAACTAGAGGATATGGCCTTGAGTTGTGCAGGTTGTTGGATATTAGGAAAAATTACTGAAAGAGTGGTCAGGCACTGGAACAGGCTGCTCAGGGAACTGGTAGAATCACCATCCCTAAAGTGTTCAAAAGGCATGTGGATGTGGCACTTGGGGACATGGTTTTGTGGTGAGCACGCTGGTGCTGGGTTAATGGTTGGACTTGATCTTAGAGATCTTTTTTAGCCTAAACAACTCAATGATTCTATGACGATTCAGGTGTGCCCTCTGCAGACAGCACTGGAGTTAACTCCCACCCATTTCTCTGCTGTCAGTGGAGCTGCAGGGCACCATTTGGTTTTCCTGCCCTCAGATCACCCTTTCAAAATAATGTGAGGTGAAAGAGGCCCCTTCCTCCCTAACCTGGGGATGGCACTCAGCTGATGACATGGATCTCACACAGTAGCCTGAAGCTGGAAATGTTCTTCCAAGGAAAGTGATGGAACAAAGAGAAAAGGTTTCATCAGAGTGCAGCATGGCCAGGGAATCACCTGTTATTCCAGGACCTCTCTCATCTCTTGCCATGGTGAGGGTGATCCTCACTTCTTTAAAGTCACTTGGCCTGAAGCAGGGAAGATGAATTGCTGCAGCTGTGCCAGCATTTGTAATAAACTGGTGCTAAGTTGCAGACTTACCTGTGGCACTGAGTTCCATGAGGAGACTGCAGAATCACCAGTCCAGTCCTTAACTGTATATTCCTTTAAAAAAGTAGTTTATCATTATGAAGTTTATCACTTCAATGGAGCTTTCACATCACTTTTAGGGTAAGGCTTTTAACTTTACTTAGCTTCTCATCTATACAGCAACATCAAGAGAAGAGCAGAGTTATGTGTGTGTTCCCTGTCTCGCTACCATCATGGGACAAAGAGCAGCAAATACATCTTGTTAAGCACAGACATCTGCTTTTATGTTCTTATACTACAGCCACTTAGATCAGTTGTTTTTACTTTTGTGTATCCATTCTCCAGTCACCCCCTGACTTTAAACAAGACCTGTCTAAAGTGTCTGAATGGAACACTCCCTGAATTCAGCAGAGCCTCAGGAGCTTGATGGTTAAGATTAGAGAGTCATAGTTTGGAATGAAAGGGATCTAAAAGTGTAGTTCCACCCTGTCCTATGACGGTCAGGGACATCTTCCACTAGCCCAGTTTACTCAAAGCCCCATCCAGACTGGCCTTCAACACTTCCAGGAACTAGATATCCACAACTTCTCTGCCTATTCCAAGATCTGCCCTATTCTTCCACAACTATACCAATTTATGCTGTTTTGCAGCACCAATTTCAAGTTAAGAAATTATTGCTTTCAGGGTGATTCTAGCTGGAATAGCAGGGCATTATGTTCCTGCCAGCAACACTCACCACCTTTTTCCCAGCCTTACATAGTCCATGTGCTCTAGGCAAAAGAGAGCTCATTATACAAACAAGCATGGCATAGGCAGCTGTACTCCCTGTCTGGCCAAGTGGATGCTCTGCAGGGCTGTGCCAGCAAAAACCTTACGTAGAACAAGGGCAAAAGGACTCTGCCTCAACAATGGTGTTGAAATTGCTTGTGGTGGAGATGGGAAGGGATCTGTAGAAGATTTAGTAACCATTTTTTGCTGGACCAAATACCTTTGTTGGGCTCTAAAAAGTTGCTTTTTCTGTGGAATCTGTCAGCTAGGAGGGTTCCTGCACGGAGCACTGAATATACTGCCTGCCATGGAGGGCTGAATTCCAAAAGAATGCCCCTCTTCTCAACAGGTACAGCAAGGCAGAGAAAGGCAAGTGAGACCTTCCCCACCCACTTTGCAGGGCTGAATCAAACACACATCCTTGTGCATGCACATTGAGAGGGAAATCCTTATTTTACTCAACATTTAATTGCAAGCTGTTGAATTAGTGTTAAATAACCATACAGCAACCTCTGTGGAAGGTTTCTTGTAAAGTGATGTTGGTTTATTGGCAGGTTAGCTAAGGTGAAGGGTTACTTAATGCAGCAGCTGAATAAATCACAGTATATAAATGGCACATAGGCTGTAGGAGCTAAACTAGATGAGAATACATAGTCTATGCTAGATATACAGCAGCACTTTTTTCTATAGGATACACTGTGTTGATGTGTGTTAGGAAATCCCAGAAAGTGCAATGACTGAGGCAAGGAGTTATGGGGGACCTGCACAAACACCTGAAATGTACCAACAAGTAAAGAAAGGTGCAGACTGAAAATATGCTGGAAGAAATGCCAAGATTCAGAGACACTTCAAATATACAGAGGAAAGGAAACAGACCTGGGCAACCCAGCAGATACATAATACCCCCAGAAAGGGGTGAGCATTGTGGGGAAGAGCTGGGCAGCGGTGAAAACAGGCAGAACCAGAGTAGTCTAGTAGGCAGGAGTAAATTCATTGGTAGTGGTTTTCAGTTTTAAGCCACTTTTAAGCTTCTCACTTGATTTCCTTGTAAAGCTAAATCTAATGATTCAGAAGCTGGTTTCTTGCCTTGATCAAAGAGGGTTAGAGAAGGTCCTGAATGAGGGTGAGCTAGAGAGATTTGGGACTAACATGAAGGCAGAAGAGACTACTTTGGCAATTTTTGTAGGTAAGAAAGAGATGAAGCTGCAGTTGAAGCCAGTTGAGGAGCACAAACATTTTTCAGTGGTGTAGGTAGCAGCAGCCTTTGATAGGCAACTTCTAACTGGGTAAACAGCCTAGCAAACCTCCATGTGTTTCCTGATCTGTTCTAATGCATTATTTTTGTGCAGTTTCATCCAGTTGCCCACCACAGAGATATCTATCAGTATGCTCCCATTTTCTTGTGGTTTCCTAGAGACACAGTTGGGGTTATCTCTGGGGGATCTGTGTGCTGCATGTGGTGATACTGGAGACAGAGCCTTCAAACTTTCAGCTCAACCCCCTCGCCAGCCAGAGCTGCACCATGGGGAGCTCATCCCTGTCCATGACCCACTGCCTGAGGGTTGGAGCTGAAGGCTGGCCCTGCAGTGATGGTAGGATTGCTTACCAGTGATGGCTAGGGCAAGAATACCCCAAATTGTGCTAAGTTCTGCCACAGCTGCCAGTGCACCTCCCTCACCTGCAACTGTGATCATGCCTTTTGTATGATGCTCCTGAGATTTGGGTATCATTTTCTCTGCTCCCCGTCCCCAGCCATCATCTCTCTCTGTCAGTGTTGGCAATGACTGCTCACGACGTGCACAGTTCCTCTGCTCCCCTAACCCCTGCTCCACCCCAGAGGCAGCTGTATTTCCACAGTGAATGAAGCAATTCCTGTATGTATGATTTTAAAGTGCTTTGGGACCCTTTGGGAGAGAAGGTGCAATTGTACAAGAACAAGATATTATTAAAACAGGAATCTGTGTAATAGGTGATAAATTTTGATACTGTATGTTTAATATAATATGATGGTTGTAAATCCAGTGAATTACCATAGGTATTTGCTGTGCTGTGTGTTTATGAATTTTTTGGGCAGGTGTTTTTCAAGTCCCAGTTTTTCACACAGATCGTGAGTTATAGGACAGTTTAATAATATTCCTTACTAGACTCCAATATGCTACAATTAGCTGCAGAAATGTTATCACTTGATGGTTGAGCTTGGTTGCTGATTAAGTTCATGTATAAGAAGGTAAATGAAAAAAGCAGCAGAGAGAAAAAGAGACTTGCACACGTAAACTTTTAGATCTGCCTTTGATCTCTTACAAGCAAATATCTTTTAAAGCTGCAGAAATCAATATTTTCAGTGTTGTTCAACCTGTATTTTACATGTACTTTTACATAAGTTAGAAGCAGACTATTTTGATTGCAATAATGAAATAGTTCTCTAAAAGTTTATATTCAATAGTTAAACTATTTGTATTTATTGATGTGAAGGGATATCTGTACTGCACATGTTACTTGAATAAAACTTCATAGTATAGCTTTTAAATCAGATCCGAAATAATGTAATTCGGGTTTACATACAGCCAGAATTTCTTATTTTTATTTTTACTGACTTCCACATAAAAAGACTTATAAGAACTTGAAAAATTTTTCCAATCTCTGAAGAAGAGAGAAGTGCTGTATTTCAGTCTTCCATCTGCTTTTTGTACCATGAGCTAAATCTCAGCCTGAGCTGATGTAATGCCAAGCAGCACAGTATTAAACTATTGAGAGGTAGGGTTGAGGAGAGCTTTAGAGACTGAAGGGCATTATCTCCATCACTGTAGGATTTTGTGAGTGTAAACCAGGCTGTCATTAGTTTTATGAAAGCCTTTTGCTGGCATTCTTTGGAGTATGGAGTCCTTTGCTTGCTAAGTAGGTGTTTTCAGCTCCAGAGGGGTTGATGTGACTTACACGCCTCCATAGCCATTGCTGGCACGTTCCAGATGAGCAAAGCTCATGGCTGGGTTTTGGAGGTTCTGCGGTTGTGCTGCTCCAGCTGATGTCCAGGGTGGCTGAAAGCCCTGGTGATCACTGCCCACCTCTCCAAGTCCTGTCCCACCATGGCTCATGCCCTCCTGAGCGCTCAGGAGCTGAGCATCGCTGCAGTCAGGCCCATGGCTGAGCATCCCTGGACCGCACTAATGTGGTGCTACAAGTATGGAGTGGGATGGAGTCTTACTCAAACATTTTCTTTCCCCTTGACTGGTGTAAGGAAGGCGCCTGCAGCCCGCCCCCTCCCCACACCGTGCCTTGTGTATGTGTAAAAGCTGCCCTTGGCCCCAGATGATATGTTTGCATTTCATAATTGATGCTGAACTCGACTTGAGGCAGATACGAAAGGACGATTTTTTAAACAGATGTTGCAGGTCACTTGTAAGTTATTTGTCAAATAAGTTTCAGAGCACAAGCCGCTGCTTTTGCCATTGTAACCAAAGGCGTCTGCTGTTCAGCAGCAGTAATTACAAAGCCAGGGCAACGCAGGGAAAATTCATCTTATTTAAAAGTGTTTTAGTGTCACCAAACAGCTTGCTATGCCATTAGGTGAGTTTTGCTAGACACATTCAAGTTGAGGATTTTAATTTGTTTGAAGTATTCTCTAAAACAGAATTATGTTGGAGTTTACATAAAATGAGAGAATGACATGAAAAGTTTTAACTTAAGCAGCAAAATATAAAGGCTAATCTTATTTAAAAGTAATATGTGTGTCTTGATTGAGTGCCCAGATACACTCAACTGGGACATTTTAGTGGAATCGGTTCTAAGCTGTTACACTGAGTTATACAGAGTAGGTTTTCCTGAGCTCACATTGCCAGACCTGAAATACTCTTGTGGCTGCATTTAATAAAGAAACGAAAGTCTTGGGTAAGGGGATATGATTTTTTATGACAGAAGGAATGCAAATAACTTTTAGTCTCATTGCCTAGACCGGGTTTGGTCTGATTTGATGGAGTTTAATAATGACTTATAACCTGTGCTGACAATGTGCAGACCCGCACAACGTCATTTAACTCATTTATTCTGCTTGCTGTAAAAACAAAGAGATGGCAAATAAATATATGGAAAGTTCATTGTTTGTCAGAGGGCCCAAGCCAAAAGTTTTCAGTGACCTTTTAAAATATGGTCCCAGGCTAGTACTAAAATGTCTGTCACTCAGCGCACACACTTGCACAATTTGGCCTTTTAACCCGTGCATCTTGTTTTTCTCTCTTTCAACTGGTTGTATGAATTTCAAATCAGCTGCAGCTATTTAAGTTTTTGCATTGGAGGATTACTGTAAATTGCAGTCTGACAATTACAATGTACAGCGCACAGGAGAGTTATTAATGGATAGGCCTACTGATGGCCTTTCAGCGCTGACGAGGGCCTGGTGTTCCTCACCCATAATTAGATCCAGTGGTCGGGGTCTGCACGGATGAGGCAGGGAAGGGGGTCGGCCGGGGAGCGCCTCTTTATCAGAGGAAGATATCAATTGATCAGAGATAGTTACTATCGGCAACGTCTAAATCTCTAATTCACCTTCTTCTTAATGACTTGTATTGGCTTAAGAAGCTAAGTCATTTGACAGCACGGAGCTCAGCTGACAAAGCTGTGCAGGTGGTTTTAATAGAGGATTTCTGTTGCTTGAGATTTCACTAAAGACGGAGCAACAGTTCAACAGACACAACAGAGGCCAGTAAAAACCCTGGTCTGCTGCTCTGCTCTCTGAGGGTACCAGTGGGGCTCAGGCTGCGCTGAACCACCACTCCCATTTACACGGCACTTTTTCCCTTTGCAGACCTGAACAAGGGCTTTCTCTGAGGTTTCAGTATTTATTTTAAGGAATGAATCTTATGTGGGCATAAATTATATATGACAAATGAAAACCCTTAGGAGGGGGATTTATTTATTTATTTATTATTGCCCTATGAAAAATGTTTTCCAGGACATAATGTTCCTGGAAAATTAAATATACTTTTAGGACAAAGAGAGAATCCAATGTTCAGGATAAAACAGTAAGCTTTGTAAAAGCTGAAGGCAAGAGTTGTTTACCATTGATAAACTGAGTGCAAGCCAGGTGCTTAGATTAGACATGGCTTCATGAACCAAAATGCCAGCTTTTTAATGAAGTAATCCAAAAAGCAATTGTTTTGTGTTTAGATTATCACAGTGTAAATCCAATAAGAGACGGGCACCTAACACCCCAAGGCGCTGCCGATCCAGCCCCGTTTCTCTCTAGAAAGAGTACAATCACCTGCTGGGAAGTTTTCCATGCAGTAAAGCTGGTAGCCAAACTGTTATTCACAGTATGTCCCAGAGACTTTTTATTATTATTATTATTTGGATGATGTATACACATGGGAAATACAGATTTGAGTCCGTTAAGGCTCTTTTTGGGGGCAAACATTTGTTTAAAATCTTGTTCCAATCTCTTAACACATATTGAAGTAAAATCTAATTGAGTAGATCACTGGCATTGGCAGAACTTTCTGTTGTTCTTGAGGGAGAGCTCAACAGAAAAGCACGTCTGTGGGACTTTGCATTGTAGCCTTGAGTAGGAACATACTTATCAGCACAAAGCCTGCTATTTTAAGCTCTTCTAGAACTAGCAAAACTGATGGACATTTCTTCTGATTTCACCACCAGGTTCGTGACCTCACTCCCAATACCACTTCTAGGTTCATGTCACGGTTTCTACTTGTGAGCCATTGTACTTCCAATGAATTTGCAACCCAACTCTGTAAGCTATGGCTTTGCAGCCATAGGTTGAGGACTGCTGGCCTGAAGAGTTAAGAATAAATACACCATGCACCTGTAGGGTGCTGTTATCTCAAGATTTCTAAGTTCTTTCAAAATTTGCCAGTTATGGTTTATAAAGCTCTAAGTGTTCTATCAGAGGAGAAAACAAAGTCGGGAAAATAAGTAAGTCTCCCAAAAGCAATGAATTGTTAAACAGTTTGTTAAGTAATTTGTCCAGCTAAGTTTACAGATTGAGATAGAGTATGAATTGAAATTCTGATCCTTCTATACTGGTGGTGAAAGCCACAGAATCACAAAATTATTTAGGTTGTAAAAGACCTCCAAGATCATCAAGTTGAATCTTGGACTGATCACCTCCTTGTCAACTAAACCACAGTATTAAGTGCTATGTCCAGTAATTTCTTAAGTACCTCCAGGGATGGTGATTCCACCACTTCCTGGGCAGCCTAATACACAACTCCTTCAGAGAATAAATTCTTCCTGATATCTAAACCTCCTATGGCTTGAGACTGTGTCCTCTTGTCCTATCCCTTGTTGTCTGGGAAAAGACACCAATCCCCACCTAGCAAGAAACTCTTTTCATGTAGCTGTAGAAAGTACCAGGGTCCTTTCTGAGCCTCCTTTCCTCTAAGCTAAACACCCCCATCTCCCTCAGCTGCTCCTCACAAGTCTTTTGTTCTGGACCCTTCCCCAGCTCTGTTGCCCTCAGTGCTCCAGCCCCTCAATCTCTTTCTTGTCATGAAGAGCCCAGAACTGAACACAGAATTCGAGGTGTGACCTCACCAGTGCTGAGTACAGGGGGACAATCCTGCCCTGGTCCTGCTGGCCACACTATTGCTGACACAGGCCAGGATGCCACTGGCCTTCTTGGCAACCTGGGCACACACTGCTTCGTGTTCAGCTGCTGCCAACCAGCACCCCCAGGTCCTTTTTTGCTGGGCAGCTTTCCAGCCTGTTGTACTGCCTGGGGTTGTTGTGGCTAAATTCAGCAATTGGCCTGAACCTCCTACTGTTGGCCTCAGTCCATCGATCCATCAGGCCCATTGGCTTCAGTGTGCTCAGGAGCTCACCAGCATTTTCTTTTGCTTTACATAAGGATAGTACCCAGAAGCTCAAGTCACAGATAATTATCACATAATTATAAACTTATGTCATTAAAATGAGAGCTGTCACTTTGGAGTTGACTGACCATGATAGCTGGGGTGTTAGTGTCACCCTGAATTTACCATGGGCATACCAGAAGAAACATAACTGGAGATCGGTGCTGAGGAGGAGGGCTGCTTTTCTGTACAGTGAAGCAAAACAAAAGAATGGTGACAGCACTTGTCTTCAACCCAAAATCTTACTATTCTGCCACGAACAATGAGGGGTGCCCAACAAGTATTTTTTGGGACAGGTGTGTAGGGGAGCTGTTTATTATAATAAATGATTTCATTTTAGAATTGTCTATGCTTATGCTCTTAGACTTCTGCTTTTTGTGTTTGAAGTTACGTGGTGAAGAGAAGGTTTCTTCACTAATTTTTAGAGTAATACCTACAGTGAAAAGCTATAACTGACATCTCTGGATGCTATTATTTAGTCTCAAACTACTGGCAATGGTGAGGGCAATAAGCAGTGTGGTTCTTCAAGATCCCAGCACATCACAGAAAGGTGTTTTCCTCCTCTCATGTGCCTTGTGACATCTGCCAGGTACTGGTGCTGGGACAGGCCTGTGTCTCCACCATGTTGTCTACAACTACCTGTGAAACAGACAAAAATCAAACTTCTCACTGAGGAAGAATTTGGTACCAAGAATCAGGCACAACCTGTTCTCTTGCTGTAAGTCTGTCTTCTTTATTATTTATTTTTTGTTCAAGTATGGGTTGGAATACTTCAACTTATTTTGCTATCCTGTGTTGAGGGACTTGGTGAAAAAATTGTTAGGGAGGTAAAGAGCAAATCTTGATCACTTAGACCTCAAAAGTGACATTTTTGGCATGTTTTGAGGGCTTGAAGCAGGGGTTCCACATTCTTTGTTCACGTTAAAAGGGGAACCTCTGCTGACTCAGTCAAGTTTTGTTCATTTATGCAGACAAGATAGGGCCCAGTGCTTTGCTCTGTAATGGTTTCCATAAGAGACATCTCACTCACTCCCAGTATTCTGTGTGGTGTGAATAATTGCAATCTGTTAGCAATTTTGAGCAAGGCTGTTAGCACCATGAGATGATCAGCCGAGTTTTGCAGAGACGTTGCTGAGCTGTTCTGTCTCTCACAGTCACTTTGCTCTGGCAGTTCATCTCTTCCTACAGGGCAGTGAAATGTGGGAGCTGCTGGTATTAGGTAGTTCTTCCCCCTTTTACTTGCCAGTCATGATTGTGCCCACCACGTAATACTTCAATTCCAGCATGCTTGGCTTGCTCTGCTCAATGGCTTTGAAGGTAGTTGCTCTCCTCCTTCGTGCCCATGAGCTATTGACATTGTGATAAGCTGGTCACAAGAGGGTACATGATTGGTGACCTAATTCTATCACAGTGCCCATGAACCATACACATTTAGGTCAAAATAAGATTTTCTCTGTGCACTGGGACTTGTGTCTATACCTCATGCCTCTTCCCCAAGTAAAAAATTTCCTAATTCAATCTTTAGTTCATATATTTCAGTATATATACACATATATATATGAGTATATATACAGATGTGTATATATATAATATATACACACTCTAAGTGGGTGTGTACATGACTTGTTCCTCTATGGCTTGTGTGTCAAACATCTGATGACAAAGCAAAGAAAACCACCAGCTCTCCAGCTTCTGAAGTGAAGCACTGCTGCAAAAAGTATTATAATGAATAACTGACTTCTGTCTTAGTGGTGCCTTCATCTTTTTATTCCTTTTTAAAATAAAGTCTGTTTTGACTGTTCTGCTATACTGTTAACAGACGGATACACTCAAAATGTTGGCAGTTAGGTTCAAGACTGGATTAATATACGTTTGTTATTTTAATAGCATATCCAAAGGCAAATATTCCTACTGGACTCCACCCTTCAGCTGTGAAGCAGATTGTAAATCAATTCCTTTTTTGTTGTTTTTAAAGTAGTTTAGGGGCTTTAAAATGGTATTTAACATTATTACAGTCTGCTTGAATATTGTACAATTTCTAACTATTTCTTCTTTTTTTATATCCACTTTCCTGCCACTCGGAAGCTTCTAAAGAAAACAGTGCAGTCACTGCTAATGCCAAGGTGTAGCAAAAGTGCTTATTCTGTTCTTGATGACTGTTCTCTCCCAAGTATTTAGGTGCTATGATTTTTGGCTTGCTAGGAAAACCCAACATTTACAGAGCGAAGGAATGAAGGCCGGGTTTTCAGATTTTGTCTTTAAGGCTGGAAAGGGTAAATTTGTCATTGTGCCATTTCCTAGGAAAGCTCCAATAGGTCCTTGTCCCTTTGCTTCCATCCTTAATGTATCACTAAGACTATGGAAAATAATATTCTGCATCTGGAAATATGGAAGGAAATGGCTACTGGATCAGGAGCCAGCAGTTCTGACACACATCAGACACATTCATCAAGCACTCCATGACCTGTGAAAATTATATCCTAAAATATCCCTGTTCATGTGTTTCTATTTTGAAATTTCGGACTCTGGGTTTATTCTGTTTCTTCAAAGTAATGTAACCTGGGTGCTGAAGGAAACTGGGTTTTGAGCTGATCTTAGATTCTTGACTGATTCTAAAAATAGGGCCAGCCTATCCATTAAGATAAGACTGAAACTCTGGTGACATTAAGCACAGTTATAATAGCTTTGGTGTTCTGGTCTGCAAAAAAATGCCCATCCTGTCTAGCAGGCCCATTGTGTTGGTCTAGTCTCTCAGACCTGGGTGAGCGGTTCCAGGCTATCAGATGTCACCTCCCACCATGTCTAAGCAGCTATTGTCCCCAGAGGGAGAGAACATATGATGTTTCAGAGCTCTTGTGATAAACTTGAGTACCCTGGAAAGCAAAATCTGCTTCTTGCTCTCCTCGTTCTCTTCTGATTTCATGTCCCTAAACTCTCTTGTGCTGCTTGTTTTCCTTTTCTTTGCAAGTCTCCCCTTATCTGGACTCTGCTGGATCTCATGTTCCCGTTCACATCCTGCCCCTGGCTGTGGAGGGCACATGGGATCAGTGCAGCCTGTGCCGGGAGCGCTCAGCCTCGCTGACGGGCGGCATCTGTGCACAACATGCTGTGCAAACCCGAGGCTGCTGGCTGGGTCGGTAGCATGTTTAGAGTTTCCCAAATGAAAGGACTAAAAGGTGAAAAAGATTATCATTTTTCAAGCCCTGTAATCTAATCACTGTGTAGCTTGACATCCAACCTCGCCTTCCTGCCCTCCCAGCACTGTGTTCCTGCCCTTGCCACCCCAGAAGCAGTGTTTGCAGCCTGCACACTGGGCTGGGCAAGGGAACTGTTCTCATCACAGCCTGTCTTTAGGTATTTTGCTGTTTTAAGGTCATGTTAGCTTTAAGCTGGATCAGGTTCCTCATCTGACCTACTGCACAAAAATTTCAGGAGCTGACACCAGTCTCCCGTGCCCCTGGCTGTGAGGTTCTGTGAGACTCCCAACCTGTGTCACCCATCACACCAGCCATGGCAGCATCACCAGGACCAGCTGCTGCCCTGGTGCTCAGGTTACTCTGTGAGCTGATGTGTCAGTATAGAGAGTGGCCCTGTGGTCCCAGCGCAAGGAAATGGTTGACAGTGGACAGGTGAGGGAGAGCTGGGCCATTTCTTTCAGGTGGACAGTGGGTCAGAACAGGTGTGATGGGAAACTGGACCTGCACTGGGAGGCATGGATCAAAGCACCAGCTCAGCATCCTCACGTCAGACACAGCGAACATGTAGCAATTTACCTTCAGGTTGGGACAGAAGCAATTTACTTAGTACTTCTGCAGGTAGCAGTCTGTGTGCTGTGGCTTGCTCCCTGCTCTCGTGCACACGCACAAACACACACACAATGACTTCTTTGTTGGAGTGGAAAAATGCTCCGTGGGGAGCTGCACATCCCAGAATGCAGCTCTGTTTGCGTCTAGAGCCGTGATGGATCACTGTGGGGAACCTTAAATCTCTGCAGCACTCAGATCTCTATCAAAAATGAGGGCAGCTGGAGTACGCTCCATTTAATGTAAACTGCACGTATAGCTGGATTCCTTACCACCTTGTCAGTGCCACCCCCAGCTGCCAAGGCCGAGAGCCCCTGAGTCTACTGAAACCAAAGGGAGGTGAGCATTTTCTTTGACTTGGATGCAGGTATTTTAAAGGGAACATGGGAAATAATTAGCACATAATTAACCTGTGGAACTTTCTGCCAGGAAGTATTACTGAGGCCAACCGCTCTGCAGGGTTAGGAATTTATATGTATAATAAGAGGTTCAAAGTGGAAAAGGTATCAGCCTTCAAAGTAGGGAGGACATCATTAAATAAAGTGATTTAAGGAGATGGTTTTCTTATTAATAGATTATTTTCTAGTGGTCTGTTGTCAGATGTCTCTCACGTTCCTGTGAACTCTCAGGGAATAACTATTGATGAAGACTGTCGACCACTGGTCTGATCCACTCTGTCAAGCACATTTCCTATTTATTAAATATACAGTACTGCAGATGTACTTTAGAGCTATTACAGCAGCACTCACCCTGGTTCTTTCTGTGCTCTGGAAAATAACTGCTTGTTCAAACAATGTAAAAACAATATCTTATTGTATCCCAGATCTGTCACTCTTGTAGATTGTCATTATATGAATGGTTCATTGTCACTTTGTCTCACTGGCAAGTTGTTCACTAGAAATGAAAACATATATATGGAGGAAGCCAGTCTGTTCAGGTGGTGAACTACATACAACTGTCAGAACAGATCAGACTGGAAGGCTGCCCTGCCAGGAGGGACCTTTGCAGCTGTCTCTAGGTGTCTCAGGAAAGAACATAAGCAATGGAGTTAGTGAAGAGTTATCCTTCCTGGTGAACCATCTAATCATGGGGCTTCATATCTTGTGGATTCCTAGTGGAGCTTCAGGTTATGTCCCCCCCACAGGGATTAATACACGCTTCAAAATTTTTATTCCTTCTTGAATCCTTTTTATCTTTTGGCCATCACGACATGCTGTAGCAGTGTCATCCCATGTTGTCTCACCTTCTGGGTAAGAAGGTGCCTCCTCTTGGTTGTTCTGAGCTTGCTTGGCCCAGTCCCATAGGATGGGGCAGAGTGAACAGTCTACACACAAGATATTATGGCCCCAGGGGCATTTCTTGTACCTTCTTCTTCCTGCCTCCTCACAGCTTTACACCCAGCAGGTCCTGAGACATCTCAGAGCCTCTGCTGCTCCCTTACTCTCCTCTTCCAAAATAGAGCTGAAGCACCTCTAATCAGATGGGCTCAGCAAGAGATGCAGAATCACAGAATGTGTCCAGACAGTTCTTGAATACCTCCAGTGAGGGAGACTCCACAGCCTCTCTGGATATTCTATTCCAGTGTGTGGCCACTGCACAGTAAGGAAGTTCAAAGTACTAATATAGTATATTAGAAGTTCTAATATAGTCTCCTTTTGCTTTTGTCTGTCCACGTGTAGAAGCCCAAAGAGGATTGCAGCTCATGAAAACTCTCCAGCCCAGCTCGAAGCTAGCAGCCTCAGAGTGCTTGGAAATGATGGGAAGGTGCACAACAGATCTCCATGGGCTACTCAGCCTTCTGCTGCCATCACTGCACTGTAATCAGTGTTATCAGTACCCAGCAAACCAGATGAAAGCTACTTCTGCTGTCTGCTGAAGTCACAGTCCCACCTCCAGGCTGCAGTGTAGACACCAGCTCTGTCTGAGAGTCTTACTCTACATGAGTTCTCCCAGTTTTAATAAATTTGCAGTGAAATATTAAACACTGGCATATACATTTTTTTTGGCAAAAAGAAGCAAAAGTTGGAATCTGAATTTAAAACTGTAATGCAACAAGTGGACATGAAGATTTATGGACTTAACAAACACATACAACTTTTGAGACGTGCCTAGCAGACATCATGCTTTTAAAATGTCACAGTTCATGTAGTTGTCACTTCAAACACTAAGGAAGCTGGCACACCCCAAGTGCCAGCAAGCTCTGACTGGACAGTAATAAGAGTCAGACATCTAAAATTAAAAACTGTCCAAGAAAATGTATAACTTAAAGACTTCATTCTGCATGTTTTATAGCACACTCCACTTTGCAAAGAAATGGTTGTTTGATCAGCTAAATAAAAATGAGATGTTTCCACTATATCTTCAGCAGAGGAAACAGAGCTGTTTGTAATGGAACAGCTTCCATGGGCAGTGTTATGAACACTACTGATTGAAAAATATCTTCTCCTATGAAGTTTGCTTGCCTTTCTCTGGCACATGTCTAATCAATGATTCTGAAATGTGTTTCACACTGTGACCCATCTGAACATCACTGATGTATAGGATGTATTATTTTACTTCTGAAGTTATCAAAACTCTCATTTCAGTTCACAGGTCAGATAGTTTTTCTTTCTGTTACAGCATTTTAGTAGTGTCAGCTTCGAAATCTCATTGCAGCCTGTTTCAGCAAGCAAGGTACCCTGAACTGAGACCTCTGGTACAAATAGGCAAAGTTTTGGAAACCTGCTGCCTTTCTCCTCCTAAGAGCAGCTGACACACACTCCTGCAGAAGCAAATTTCTCCTACTGAAATGCACCATTGATAAATGAGCCTTTCCTTCTGGTTCTTCAGAAAGTTAAAATAAATATTAAAACCCATAATACAAAACCACTTTTTATGAATTCCAAGCAGACTTCACTCTTCAAAGAAACATGTTTGTGTTTGAGTTTGAGAACTTAAACATACAAATTTTCTGGTGAGCTGAGGCAGGAGAATTCTGCAGTGGATTTATTCTATGCTAACAGGATATTCTGCTGATGCACAGCATTAAATAATTACAGATCAGATGTTTTAAATGTTATTTCCCATATACCTGGGTGTAATTTTACAGCAAGTTGTTGCCTCCTTGTCATCCTAGAGACATACTGGTTGTACTGGATTTTCCTGTCCTTTTGCTTCAAGTTTCCTTAGGTCAGTCAGATCAGTTCCCTCATCCAATGGCCTCACCTCGAGTCCTGCTGTGAGCACAGTGAGGGACAGGTACATGTGGCTGAGCACAAAGGAAAGAACAGTTCATGCCCTTTCAGACACAGGCTCAAAATTAGATTTTATAGACTTCTGATGCAGATGTTGGACACTAATTAGTGCACCTTGTTCCACTGAATTCTTTGTTTCCCTTGATGCCTCCAGTGACACTTCCAAGCCAAAGGTTTCTATTGGATATGGTGGGATTTTACACTTTGACTTAATTAAAGCACATTAGAGAGGCACAGCTAAGTCTCATCTATAAACTTGGAACCATGCTAGAAACACATTAGGATGAACAGTTCTGTTGTAGTTTCCTCTTTTTTTTTCTATGAAGAGTTCCTTTGGTGAGGCAAATGGAAATAAAATGAAAAGGAAAAGAAATATTCTTCCCCATGGAGATGAAGAAGAAAAATAAGAAAGCCCATTAAAATCCTTGTACTAAATAAAAAAGACAAAAAACAATTCCTACACTGCCACCACAGGACACAGCAAAAATGAGTGTTGTCTGTCAATATTGGTCAAGATCCTTTTCTTGTCTCCCTTTCAAGAACTGAAAACACAGCAAGAACAGTGATGCCAATGCACCTCTCAAGTTTACTCATCTCATTCTTTCCTCTGCCAAAGTGCCTGGTTCTTTGAAAAAGACTTTTAGTTCATGAAAAGTTCATGGATTACTAACTTGTACATAGAAGGACTGAAATAAGATATTTTAATTAAATTCCAGACTTGTTACTGAATTACTGTTATTGTCACAACAGACAATTGCTGTTTTGGAGAATTTGGGGTTTTTTGACATGCAGCACAAATTTAAGTAGGACAAAAAGAAACTTCAGGAAAATGAGGAAAGAAGGAAAGTCCAGTCTTTGGGTTATCAGATCCTTTTGGCTCAGGGTTTGTAGCAGCATGTGGTGGCATACAATGATGTACAGTGCCTGTTGAACTGTACTGTACATATACTGGCCCAAAAGAAGTTTAGTGGATAACTTTCTTCTTGTTTGGGTGGGCAAGACTCCTTGCTTGTGACTGCAGCTGGAGTGTTGCTGCTCAAAATACAATCGCAATTTTATCAACCAGGGACAAAATGTCCACAACCACAGCTGAGCTCACAGGTTTGCCTTCCCTGGAGGAGTTACCAGGAGAGTCCATCACAACTCCCCAGTATTCAGAGCCACTTTTCTCAGACTGAGTCCCACTGTAGGATCTTTGAGAGCGCAGGTGCCAAAACCATGAATTCTCCATGTATGACTACATGTGCTGCATGGCCTTCTCCCTCAGTCCATGTGCATCACAAGTTTCCTGCTTCCAGCCTGGCTGATTAGGTGTGTGGCTAGAACTGACCAGCTAGGTGGGATGATTTCTCTAATTACTCCACTGGGAAGACTAAACTATTTCCCTAGTTGTGTCCAATGAGGTGGCTGTGTATTTGACACCCTCTCTTTACAAGGAGATGACAGGATAAAATATTTGGTACAGGGTGTATTGGATGGATGGATTATGCAGAAATTTGGAGATGGAATACGCAAGATATTTAGTAGAGGTACAAATGTGTAAGTTGAAACTCTTAGATTAAAGGCCTATAAAAGATTTGAGTTATTTTATTTTACTACACTAGATACCAACACAAGAGTGAAATGAAAGAGTGTTTCATTGAGAATGTGTTGGGTTCCCACAGACCAAAGGGATTCTGAAGCTGACCTGAGGTGAGAAGAAAGACTTTGGAGGGGCAGGATGTCTCTTGCCTCCCAATGGGCCATGTGGTGTCATGAGAAGTTTTCTGGAGGATCTGAAGTCCCTTCTGACAGCCCATGGGAATCTGTGTTGGCTGGGATGCTGGATAGGTCATGGAGAATGTTTGCACTGGCATGTCCCAGCACTGAGCTCCATGCTCACATCAACCCCCACAAAGAGATGACAAAACAAGCTGCCCCCAAAACATGGCCCCTGTTACCCTCTGTTCAGCAGTGTACTTTTGTCACCACAAGACATTGCATATTTAATATCTCACAAGACTTGTCTGACTTCCAAGGCCCATATGTCATGAGTGAGATGAAATGCTTTGCAAAGTATAGAAAAATCTTTTTAATCCCAGGGACAGCAGTCCTAGATTTTCACATTGCTGTTATCACATGTTTCTCTTGAGCCCAGAAAAAGTCTGTGATTTCTCTGATTTGTCCATTGAGCTGTTCCATGATCCCTTTAGTGGTCCACAGGATGTCTGGCAGTTCTTTTTCCTGCTTCACCAGGTGGAGAGGCTGTAGTTCTTGCTATACATGCCTACTGAAATAAATGCAGAAAGTCACCCACACTGTTTTGAGTTGTGAAGCTGTACCATAATAAAAAAAGTAGATTTATGGACAGGACATGTGGTGAATTGGTAATAGCTTTCTCCTTGCAGAAATATGTATTCAAAAAATATAAAAATGTTGAGCTGTCAAAAAAAAAAAAGATTGAAGAGCAGCTAACTATTATTCTTCAGGGTAAAAAAGTGCTCATTTGCCACTGACCATCTTCTCTTGATGTAGTTATCCCCAATTAGGCTAAAAGTGCCAGAATTACAATATAATGTCTGCCAATTCAGCTTTACAATGGCTAGATAATTATAGAGCAAGAAAATAGTATGTCTGGGAGGGTGTTAACTGAAGAGCAAGGGGCCATGTAAATAAACTTGACAATGATATTGAAAGGCAAGAAAAAGACACTACTGGATAATAGCATTATTGTGTGCAGGAGTTATTTACATGCAAGCAGAGCTTGTCACAAGTAATGAGAATTAGAGGAAAGCCCCTGCCCTTGGATACCAGACACACCATGGAACCTCTTTGCATCAAGAATGTCAACATAGCAGCTTAATTTTCTTTCTGTGTTGCACAATGCAGAAAATTGAAGACTGCATCTTCTGACTGGGCCTAAAATATGGTCACAGTGTCAGCTTCCAAATATCAGCTCTTCAGTTCCTCTTCACAGGTCAGTCAGCTCCAGAATAAAATGGGAAGGGGAACATGGGGCATAAGGAAGTGTTGGGGTTTTTGTAGAAATCATGTGGTTTTGGTGGTGATGGAATTCCAGAGAGCTAACCACAAAAATTATCTACACCAGGTACTGCTCTATCCTTGCCTTCATCATCAAACTGTGCTTACAGGAAGGTTAGACAAAACTTCCATCAATTTCCATAGTTTTCAGCAGACACATCTATGGCTTCAGAAGGTCCTCAACCTCTTTTATGTGTAAAAAATATTAAATTGCAGCAGAAAATCCTGCATCTTTCACCAACTTAAACAGCTTCTGCAAGCCGCTTGTAGAGCTTGACTATATCTGAGCCTGCTCTGCTTGTTTTCTGAAGTGGCTTAACCTCTCACTGTAGAAACACAAACTTTCTCTGCTATGGCCTGTCCTGACCAGAATTTATGGTTGCTTCAGCCCTGTTAATTATCTGAAATGTAGATTAGCACAGATACCACACTGTGCTAATACAACCCCTTTGCTTTCAGTCTGCTCTGAGCATGGGGAGAGCAAGGCAGTGTTTGCCTGGAAAACACTGTGTAAATGTTCTTGTCCCTAAACTAAAAGGAAGGCTTGTACAGCATCCAGCAGAAGGTCCTGCTCTGAGACAAGGTCTTTTATCTGCACTGAAAAATAAACAAGAATCTTATCCATAGCTAATAAATATCTTCAGAATTTGGCCCATAGAAATGATAAATGGGATAGGTCTGTCAGATTATGAAGTGTACATAAGGTTTCTCAATTTTTTTTCTAACTGTGGCTGTACATCAATGGAGACACGATATCAGAAGCTACCCAACATCATGATATCCAGTATATTGCATAATGCCCCACTGTGTTGTTAGGGGAAAAAAGAAAAGAAAGCCTGAACAATCAATATTTCTTAACTTCTGAATGAAGAAATGTAAATTTCTAGATGTCATGGTGACACAGAAAACTTTGGAACTGGAAGCAAGCTCATTATTCAGGTTGAAAAGCAGGAGAGCAAGCAGCACTTGCATATTTTTAAGCAAATGAAACACGTGGATTATTTTAAAGTCACCATCCCAATTTTGTGAGTATTCATTGCTGTTCCTGCGCAGGAAGGATGCATCCCACTGCCTATTCCCCCCTCTCTGAAATTGTCTCCCTGTAATTTTCCAGCAAGCACTTTGACTTGAGAAAAGTAATTTTACTCCCAGTTTTTCTTCTTAATATTTTTTTAAATGCAGGGTGTTATTTGAGAATAAGAGGGAAGAAGAGGTTGTGTCAGGAACCAGCAGATGCCCCTTGGTTTGCCAGTGGCCAGCGCAATGTGTGCTGGTTGGACTCTCACCTACAGATGTTTGAGTAGCATCCCATGTAGCATCTTGCTGTGTTTAACATCCTGTGTGAGAAGAACCCTGCCACTCTCCCCAGGAGCCATTTCCCTGCTGAATAAGTTTCATACTGACAGTTTGGAGGAAAATTGCAGTTACCAAATTCATCCCATTAAGAGCTGTTTTCCATCATTGCTCAGCTGTAACCAAGGCTGCTGCTTGCCCTGCTGGTGGATCACTGCCTGTGTGTGCAGTGGTGTGGTGCTGAAACGACTGCCTGGATCACCTAGCTCAGCCTAGGGAGTACTTTCAGCACCCTTCCCACTGTCCTAGACATCTCCCCACTTCTCCCCACAGTTCTTCACAACCTCCTCTCAGTTCCTGCCCTCAACTGTGGTGCCAAGGCTGCCATATGGCCTCCTTGAGCTTGAAAAGAGTTAATTGTTGCAGAAAACTGAAAGAGAATAGATTTAAATCCATTATTAGGAAGCAGTTCTTTACTATGAGGGTGATCAGACATTGGAACAGGTTGTCTCAAAGAAGCTGTGGATGTCCCATCCCTGGAAGTGTCCAAGGCCAGACCGGACAGGGCTTGGAGCAACTTAGTCTAGTGGAAACTGTCCCTGCCCATGGCAGGGAGGTTGGAATTAGATTATCTCAAAAGTGCCTTCCAACCCAAACTAATAAATGATTCCATGATAAG
Source organism: Lonchura striata (assembly GCF_050655825.1). NCBI lineage: Eukaryota > Metazoa > Chordata > Aves > Passeriformes > Estrildidae > Lonchura > Lonchura striata. The sequence continues at coordinate 59,310,607 of NC_140707.1, read as the reverse complement.
AGCAAAGTTTGAACATGAGCTTGCACCTGGGGAATGTGCAAATACAGCCTGCCACGGCTGTGCTGCACTGAATACCTCCAGCCTTTCCCTCTAGGTTTCAGATCTCTACCTAGGGATATGTAAATACTTCTGAATCTGGCTTTAAGTGATGAAAGCACCTCAAACCCATCTATCTTCTCTGAAACAGGCCATATTCTTCCCAGCTCCCTCATGTTGAGGTAAAACAGCTGAGTGTCCTGGTCCCATGCTGGCTCTCCCAGAATTTCATGGACCCTTCCCAGCTGCTTTCTCCCCCTCTGCCCCCATGTTGCTCTGTGCATCAACCCAGCAGTGAGGACAAGCAGCAAAGCAGGGGACTGTACCCTCCAACCCCACACACAGCATTTCTCCAGGTGGCCTCCTAAATCTCAAGCAAAGCAGGCCTGTTCTGCTGTGAGGTCACCCAACTTTGCTGTTGTCTCTTTGTCCTTGCCTGCCTGTGGCTGGGGCTGGAGTCTCCTCCCAGCCTCTCTAGCAGCCTTGTATTGGTGAGGCACCCCTCTCAGTGTCCTTTCTGGTAGGAGACCTTGAACACTGTAGAGCAGTGCAGTTGCTCCTGGTGGTTTTATGCAGCTGTGTAAGATTAGAGGGGTGCCCAGAGCTGGAATGAGCCAAGGTCTCAGAGATTTCAAGGTTTCACATTGATATCTCCTGGTGATGCACCCAGCAACTAAGTCCTTTTCAGGTCCTGTTCTTTAAGATAATTGTATTGCTTTATACCCTTCAAAAGATGACTATATTATGCATTAAAATGGCAAAAACACCTGGATCTCAGTTGCTAAATTGTCTTGGCCTGGCATCTTACTCAGATGTCTGAGCTCTTCTGTCCCATCTTACCACCTTTGCATGATCTGGAGGAGTCAGGCATATAGGCACTGTAAAACAATCCCCTTGGGAGTCTGTCTTCTTTTCCAGTCACTTAAATACTTACCAGGCTCTGGCCTTGTTGCACCTTGTTGCTCTGGTGCTTATTGGTACCTTAACAAGTCTATATTTCTTCATATTTCATCTTTTTCTGGGGGTATCCAGAATTTGGGAGTACTGACGTTGGCGTCTCTGCAAATTCTCTAACCAAACAAGCTGGTTACCAAACACACTGAGAAAATTAGCAACCTAAGAGTACAGCTCCTTTATGGCATTTTAATGTGTCCTTTCATTTCCATTCATTTGGAAAGAACGTGACTAAATGGCAAAAATAAGCACCGGGCTAAACACATTCCTGGTGTAAGGCCAGTGAAGTCACACCTGGGACAAGTTTAGCTCAGTGGATTTAGGTTTGCCTCTGTTTTCCATCTCAAAGAACTCTCAGCTGATCGGAAACACATCTCAGGACATTCATGCTGTCCATGAAATGAACCCATGCTTCATGTTCTCTAAACCTGAAGGCATACTATATGTTTTGTATTTCTTGTCAAATAGCCCCCAGAATGCTGTATCAACCCTCATGGTTAACTCACCCATGAAAGTTGAGGTAGCTGGCCTTTTGGGATTTCTGCCTCTTCAGGCATGCCCCAGTAAATGGAACAGAGCCAGGGCAGGGGGATAAATGCATCTCCCTTCCCAGAGGGATGTAGCACAGAGAGTTGTGGAAAAGGATTCAAGACCTTCAAAGCATCTTAGCCTCCCTGTGGAAGCGAGCACAGGGGCCACAGAGAATGGGGAATACACTTGAGCAGGACTGATGTTGTTTGCTGTTGGGCCAAGCACAAGATACAAAAGCAGATTGCAGTTACCTTTCCATCCCCTCCTTATCATACTGCCCCTCTATCGTGAGCCTGGTGTGTTTAATCCCAAGGATCTATCCCAAAATATTTAGCTCATTTTGTACATATTACCTTTAAGCAATCATACACCACTGAGTCATACATCATGGGATTAACAATCCTACACATGGTATAAACAGAACCTAAATAAAATTCAAGAAAAAGGATATTGCCTTTTAAATAAGTCCTGACAGCTGTGGAAAATATTATGCCCCCATACAACCCTCCCATACGACATGCATTAATATGAAGAGAACCCCAAACTGTTCCTCTGGATATTTTGTAAGGTTTTATTTTATTGTGGATTGGACATATTGAAGTAAGACTATAATCTTATTGTGCTCTGACCTGTGCTTTTACTGCACTGTATAAACAGCAGTTACTATGTTAGATGGAGAAATGTTTACAGAAAGAAGAAATAAAAACAAACAGATTTATTGTGTTGCAGAAATTTGAAACAGGGCTGAAAGGCTGACCATGTGTTTTGTGCTTGTAAGACCTTTCCCTGATGGAAGCAGACAGCTTAAAGATGACAGAAGCCCAACGAGGTCCTGTGCTATCAAGAATAAAATGCAATATCCGCACAGCACCGGCTCTTTCCAGCAGCCTTGCCTGCAATCAAAGCCCTTGATATGGCTCTTGCTGTTGTCTGTTTGCATACAGCAGGTTTGGGATCTCATTTTTTTAATAGATTCTGAAATTGTTTTTAAGTGCTAGTGAAAAGTGCCAGATTGACAGCTCTGGAGTCTGGAGCCTCTTTTTAACCACAGAAAGAGCACAGCATGGGAAATGGCAAAACAAACTTCTTTTCCCAGCCCGAGCCACAGCCCCAGCACTGCCAGAGAGGAGGGAAGCACAGTGAGGCACCCTTCTCCACAGGCTTCTACAACATCTTAAAGCACTCAGGGCAAGCAGCCACCAGCCTTCATGGGCTGCAGGTTGAGAAATCACCTGAGGCACCCATAAAACCAGTCCACATACACAAACCACTGGGGAATGCGAGTCCGTGTTTTGGGAAAGCTATTCTCTCCTCCTCTCTTTCAAAAGCTCAATTTTTCTCAAGACAAAGATCATTAGAAAAAGTGGACTTTTTCACATCGTGATTTGGCTTCTTTTTTTTTTATTTTGGTTGACATTTCTACTGACAAGCCTATCAAGATCAATGCCAGCATGATCATTTAGATTTTTCATTTTTCCAAATTCTGTGTTTCTGGCAGAAAAGAACGCCAGTAAACATGTCAGTGATATCCTTGATAAGAAGATTGAAAAAAACCACCAAATAGAAAATCTTTAGCTATGAAACACAGAAATGAAACACTGGCCTTTTTTCATCCCTACAAAATGGAAACAATTTTAAAATTTTTTAGGATTTTTCTGTTTCACGTTTCAACCAGTCTTGTGATCTTCCAAGCCAAGTCTCCACAGACTGCTCAAAAAGGGAAAAAAAGGTTTCCTAGGATGAAATCCTGGCCCCATTGAAGTAATCTGCAAAGCTCTAGTTGAATTCAACCCAGCTAGAGTTTCACCCCTTATTTGTACACTGAGCAAATCTGATCTGGACTTGGTAACACATAATAAACATGGGACCCTAGGATGCCATTTTCAGTCACTCTTCAGGGGAAGGTTGTGCTTTAATTTATTTTGTCAAGTGTTTCCACTTAGGTTTTCCCTATTAATGCTTCTGTTACCCGCTGCACAGTAAGATTATACCTCATATAAGTTCTTCTCCCATAATAGTTGTGGTACTTTTGCAAATGTTACTCTCTTTAATATGTGATTTCAGAATAATGAAAGCTTGTTAAACTGATTTCTTGCTGTCTTCAAAGAGTTGGATGTGTTAAGCAATTTGCACTAACAAACAGGCATGATATGACTTGAAATGGCAGTCACCCCAGAGAACAGGCTGAATTATCCAGGGCTCCCTCCCAATAGTCAGAGGTCAGCTATTTGGCCATTAAAAGGATGCTACAGAATTTGTGTGAGACCAGTTGAATTCGGTCTCTTTCAGACCACCATTGAAAAATGTCTCTGTATACAGGGAAAAATGAATTTCTGAAAATAACTACATCAGATAAAACCCTGAAAAATTCCATGAGCCACCAAGTATGACAAGAAAGGTGACACACATAATCTTCAGGAGAGGAAATCATAGTCCAGGTGCTGCTCTTGAACTTCAAGAATAGTTCATAAGATAAAATAAACCAGGAATGTAAAGGGATTATCAAGAAAAATAAATGATAAAGTTTCCTGATTATTTTTTTTCTTTCCTCAGTGAACAGCACAAATCTTCCCCTTACAAGGACCTTCTTGAGAATCTAAAACCTAGATGATCTGAAAAAAGCTCACTGACAAATGCCACTTTTTGGGTGGAAAATTTTACCAAGTAATAGATAAATAGTTGTATCAAAAATAGTTTTCCTAAAGCTAAAACCATTCAGGTTTTTATATCTAATCTCTTGTTTAGTTCAGGGCTGGGGCAAGTACTGGCTGACCCTGCCATGCTCTAGCTGCAGTCACCCTCCCAGCACTGCCAGGCTCCAGTCTCTCATTTTTCAGGCTGTGAGTTGTCAGCCCCTCAGCTTATGGTAGTTTTACTTATGGAAATGGTGTCACTATATAATATGAAATTTTTGAAAGAAGAAGATATCAAGAAATTATCATATTGACATAGAATCCCAGGTTTTGGAGGAAAGAAAAGATTTTTCTAGTTTATCTAAGTAAGTATTTAATATGCCTGCTTGAAATTGCCTGGGGAAGCCTTAGGGAGATGTTTAACTCACTGAATGCTGGTGATGGTAGGAAAATAAACATTAATTACACAGCCTTGTGAATTAAGTGTATTTTACACACATGGAAAACAGGGCTGGGAAGAAATTCAAGAAGTTAGTTATTCCAACTTTCTCTGCTAAGGTGGGATCAACTTCATGTGTCATGTGGAGTCTCATCTGCATTTTCCTTTGCAGGTGAAGTGATCAGAAATGTGTGACCTATGCACATGGTCATCTGTCCTTCTTTCAGCCAGCAGAGCTCACACCCCGCTGTGATACAGACAGGAAGCAGGTGATTCACCTTGATGCTAGAAAAGCTTCCTCAGCCCAGAACTGAGAGTATTTTGCAACACCATTTCTTGCAGGTCTGTTGCAGGATTATGACTGAGAAATATTCAGAAACGTATGAGCTGATAAGGTCTTCAAAACCTCCTTTGTAGCAAAAATTGAAAGCAATGCAACCTATTATTTTGTCAGACAGAAACTGGGCATGGTTGCAGATGAGAGAGGAACAATTCCAAGAGCTCATTGCTGCTCAGAGGGATAGCCTGGGTGCCTGCTCTCTCCTCTGGGGGCCACCAGCACACCCAGAATCCATTATGAGGAGAAAATTTTGGGTATCAGATAGGTCTTGATTTTATCAGTACAGAGGGAATACAAATCAGTGTCTGCAAGGGGAAACTTTAGAAGGCAGTGAGGTTTTCTTCACAAAAAGAGGCCAGCTACCTCTGACTGCTGGAACAACTTCTCCAAAGCTGTAGTGGATTACCCAAACTGGAGATCTCTGTTAACATTTTCCAGCTTAGCCAAAGGGTTTTTGTTTGGCTCAGGAATTGCTTCTTGGTCTTTGTTGTTTTATGGCCTTTGTTATATCAAAAGTCAGACTAGATAATCATAACAGCCCCTTTCAGCCACCAGGACTTTGGATCTATTATACAATTTTAGGAAATCCCAGCCCTGGCTCCCATGAGTTCCATGTGGTCCTGGTGAAAGTCGGTGGAGAATATTGCCTGTTGAAGTATATTCACTCTCTGTACAAATAGGTACTGTGCACAAACAGGAAGATAAGTGAGCAATTGTGTGAGTATGTGAATGAAACAAGATGATGCACTACAGAGAGAACGATAAAATGAATCTCTGTGTAAAACCAGCCATCTAATGGAAAAAGCAAGAACAGATGGTGAAATAACTCCTAAACAAGCTGTTGCTTTAGACTCTGGCCATCCACAAACAAGTTGTGAGAATTTCTGATCCATGGTCCAGTGATTAAAGAGATGAAATTCAAAGGAAAAAGTGGGGGAACAAAAGAGGGGGGAAAAGAATGCATAAAACCCCAGCCCAGTTTAAGTTTCATAGTGAAATATCAAAGCAGTATTGAAACATAGGAATACCAAATGCCAATACTTTATTTTTATGTTTTGCATTTACTGAATCAGTTTCAATTGTATGAAGCTCTCTGCCCTTAAGCCCTATGATATAAATTTTATTGGATTTAAAGGAAACAGATTGGGAATCTGGGACAGAAATATATATATATTTTACCAGTGCAGATTTTATGGTTTTGCCAGAGGAAGCTTCAAAACCATTTGATGTGCTGCTTATTTAGTACTACTAACATATTCAGGAATTGAGGATGGGAAGAAAGGGAGAGGTAGGGGAAGGCAGAGAGATCTATGCAAAGAACAAGTTCTTCCCCTGGAACCAATAAAGTGATCAGAGGCTGCAAGTGTGCCTGGGGACATGCGAGTGAGAGGCTGAGGGAGGTGGAGGTGGTGGAGAGAGGGAGTTCAAGCTGCCTTGTGAGGCCAAATAATGTTTCCATCTAATTTTTTTCTGTGCCAGTCTGAGTGATAATACTCTAACCTCATCATTGGACAGGCAGCTGAGGTGAAGATGGCCATTAACACCCAGTTGCCAAAGCCTGCTGGTAGAAGGGCAGCCAGATGGCCCTTTGTGGGTGCTGCCCCGGGGGTTTTATCCTTCATGCTCAGGAGTTACCCTCTAGAACCTTCCCTGCAACCAGCACCTTCCAAACCCCTGGGGACACAGTGGCAATTAAGGACATGCTTCCAAGGCTTGAGTTGTTTATTCCTGCCTCACAGCTGGTTATCAAGGGGGAGGAGAGGTAGTACAACACTGCATCTCTGGCTCAAGCTTTGCTCTCCACTGAATGTTGCAGGAGACCCTTGCTCTGTGCTCAGGCAGTGGTCTTGTATGGAAATTGGCCTTCAAGCCAGTCTGAAGCAAGTCCAGGAGAAGTCCTGGGCACTGAAAGGGGGCTGGTCCCTCTCTTTGCCTCCTAAATACTTCCTGTGTCTCTGAAGCAGAGGAGCCTGAGGCACCTCCCCAGTTTTTGGGAAAAATGTGACCAACAAATTGAAGTCTGCTACCATTTGCAGCACTGACAGTGACCTGCTTCTCAGTTAACAGTGGGGAGTGTGTGTGTGTGTGATACATTCACATTTTCCAAAGATTGTCTGTCACCTCCACTTCTGGCTCCCACCAAGGCCTTCCAGCTGGGATGATGGCTGTACCACTGAAGGACTTAGGCTGCAGCTTCCTCAACTTTAAAAAAGAGTAAAATCCTAATCCCTACAGAAATCTGCTTTACTGAGAGGATGAGCATGTCATTGGTCATAATTCCTCATTCTGCCTATTTAAGCTGTGTGTTCCTTTAACTGGCTGCCAGCAGAGCCAGCTGATGGTGCTGGCCCAGGTGCCTGAGCCACCCCATAGCAGCAGTCATCATTTGGGGTGTTATAAGGACAGGGATCTAGTCCCTACTTTACTCTTTCATCTCTTGCATGTGAGAAGATAGAGGAGAGCAAACTTCTTCCTGGACAATGTAAGAAAATGTGGAAGGATGTGTAGGAGGTAGGGGAAGAGCTAATATTTCACAATGGTTTGGACTATATTGGTGTTTCCTGGCTATGGGAAAGCTGAGGAAGTCACAAGCTCCTGGATTTCAAGAGGTGGGGTAGGTATGGGCAAGAAGATGAAGTCTGTAATTGTGGTTGTGTCAGCTGTTGATCTTGGACACAGAGGAATTCAGATGTCTCCATCATCACTTTTAAAGTAAGGGGCCACAAATGGACCACCCTACCATAGGGTAGGAGAAATGGAGTTGTTCCTGAGGGATGGGAAGCTACAAGAGGTAGATGAAACTGAATGCAAAATGGGTGTCAAACTGCCTTTCTTGAAAGACACAGGGCTGGATATTTAGTTCTCATGGTCAGTGACAGGTCTTCAGCCAGAAGTGGCTCTGTGTTTCCTGAGTATCCCTAGAGCTGCTCCAGTCGTAGGGGGAAAATGGGAAGATAGAATATCCTTTGGAAAATTAAGATTATGGAGTTGTGTTTATGGAGTTACACAAACATATTCCAAAAGCTGTGCCCAAAGATGTAGGACCAGGCAATTTAATTCTGTGACATCAGTGGGCAGTCACACAGCTCTGAAATGTAAGGCTAATATCTTAAGTGCCTTAAAGTCATCAAAATGACTATTTCTGTAAACATATATACTGCAGAGTAATCTGATTTATTTGGCCATTGGTCATGGCAAATGTTTACTAATGTCTGTTTATGCTGCCATCACTAGGTACTGTTTTAAGTCACTCTGCCCTCAGAGTTTACACTCACCTTTACACCAATGTGTCATCATTTAGTTCTCACTAAATTTTATGTATGTAATGTCTTTAATAAGAGATAGTCCCAGCAAAGAATTTCTAGAAAAATATTTTTCTTAAAACAAGTCCTGAGCTCACTTCAGCTGTTTGTCTTCTGTGACTGTTGCAGAGAGGAACTTTGCTGACAGTGATATTTTTAAGAAAAAAGAGTGGTGAGCAGACACTAGAAAATATCAACAGAAAGCAAATTATAACTATGTAGAAGGGTTCATTAACACCTATCCTGTGGTAATCCAAACAGAGCCAATAAAAATAATGTGTTTGAGAAATTTAATGTTGGGTATTTTTAATAACTTACTAGAAATATTTTTTGACCCATTTTTCTTTTTTCTAGAAAAAAAAAAAAGTATTTTAAAAAATTCTTTGTCCTTCTCCTGAAGAAGCCTGTATTAGCTAAGAAATGTTTCTCTGGGCTTCTTTCTGGGCTTTCTTTCCTCGTTCAACAACGAAACTGCATGAAGTGTTTAAAAATCTGAAGGAATCATCATAAGATTCTGTTTAGAACCTGAAAATGCAGTGACCAAGAGTTCCCATAATTCATCTGAATAAACATATTAAGTAAAAAAATTAAATTTGTTAGTTATCGAATTTGTGAACTAAGTGTATTTTGTGGAATGATCTGGGAAAAAATAAAAGAATAACGTGTGCTGTTATTAGTGGGATTCCTCAAAATCACACTGAACGTACCTCACAAGTATCATGATAATGTGAAGACAGAATGATATATTAATGTTTTCCAGCGGTAAAATGTTTTAATTTCTTTAATTTAATTCACTGGGTTGTAATATCTAGGGTCTGAAAATAAGGTTATTCCTATCTAGCTTGGAAAATATCATCCTGTGGTAGAGGAGGGCTAACTCTAATGCTAGTAATACTGGACAGAAAAAGCAATCATCCATGAGGCAGCTGAAAGAAAAAACAACTGCAGCATTAAAAACAAAACTTTACTATTAAATTACAATATGTACTAAAACTTACACTCTGAAACAGACTTTCTTGTGCATAATCCTGATTAATAAAATGGTTGAGGGGCTTGAATATTTTCTAGCAGATGGGTCTGACAAGTTAAGGCTAAATATACATTGCAGCAACCACTGTTGCATATACGTTTCATGCATAAATGGAGAAAATAACATGTTGACTGTAATTTCGTAAGACCAGAGGGATCAGTCTCAGATTCATATCTTAAGATAAAATGGTGCAATTACCATTGCAGTCCATCTTTCTGGAATATCTTCAATCAAAGAAAAGTCAACCATAATTATGGATTTCAGTGGAATATGGATGTAGCAAAAATGTCTCAGACCGCTGTGATTACATCATCTGCATCCTGAAGATCCCGTGCCTTCACTCCCAAGCCCAGCACAGCCACAGTCACTGTGAAGACCAGTGACACTGTACAGATGAAGAGAAAACAAACAAAACCCAGTCGGGGCTTATAGGGATTAGTGTGCCAACATATGCAGATTTTCCAGCATTCTCAGGGAATGCCCGTGAGGCTCAGGGGTCTTGGCCGTGGTCCCACCCAGGGAGCTTTGCCCATGGTGGGTGGTGGGGGAACCTGGACTGATGCAATTGCCCATCAGTGGGTCCCTCTAAGGAGGCCATCAGGCCAGAGCAGAGTGTCTCTTCCCATAGTCAGTGACCTCTCTTTTTGACTTATCCTTGGGGGGCAAAGCAAATGAAAACAGACCTAGCCAATGAATGCCCTTGTTAGTAGCTAAGGCACTCTTTCCCTCGTTCCCACTCCTGCAATGTGGATGAACCTCACTGGGATGCTCCTGTCCTGGCACCTCCTGCCAGAAACTTCTGCCTGCTTCGAGGCACAGACCTGTGCTGGACCTGCTGTCTTCAGGACTATCAGGTTCATGATGGATGGGAGGAAAATGAAAGGTAAGGAGATGATGTGGAGCAAAGGAGAGGACAAGAAGGATCCCCTAACACATTACCATCCCACATTTTGGTTTCTTTTCCATTCCTCAAGGTGCTGTGTATACATTATGTATCCTGCTTCTCAGCCATAATAGACCAATGTGACATGCCACATATGGTGCCATGGACGCCTTTTATTTAATCCACCTTGGAAAAAAATGCAGTGCCACAGGCATCTCACAGACTTATGCAAGTTGTAATAATCACAATTTTAATTTTTCCCACAACTTTGAGGCTTAATAGCTTTAAAATCTTACAAGTTGTAAAAACAATTAAAGCAATAATTTTAAAAATAAGCAGAATGGGACCTTCAAAAGAATGTGAACCTTTAACACTTCACGGTTAAATAAGGGCCTTGTAACACAGTCACTTGAAGGCCAGTCCTGAGAAAACGCAGAAGCATCCTGTGAATTTGTTGATGCTAGTTCAGACAGACTGTTTATTTTCATGATTTCATGGAGGAATTTTAATTTAATGAGTGTTTTATACACTAATGTAAAGCATAGTTTCAACCCTATAATTATAGTGTCAAAATATTTCTGCTTAAACAGCAGCAGCTGACTACAGAAATGTGATTTACATCTGAATTGTATCAGGGGGACACTGCTAAAAATAATCAGCATGTGCCTTTTAATTGAATAAAAAAATTAACAAAGAATATCAATGTATTTCTCAGCCTAAGTCTTTCTGCCTTTAATATAAATGCTTTTCTTATTTGCTTATTGCCTTTTCAGGGCTAGGATTTCCAGAAAAAGTGTAGGCACAGAATGGCTGTGTGTCATTTTGCCCACCCGTTCCTCCCTACTGCACACACAGCGATGGGAAATTGCATGAGCAAATTGTCAGTTCCTGTCATTGAGAGCCTACATTTTTTGAAAATCTCACCATTAATCTTTCAGCTCAGTTTTAAAATAACCAACTGCCATCATGAAACAGGTTTCTCATGCTGCTTAAGGCTGTCAGCAGGTTTTGGCCAGTTCAAGCCACATTTTGCTCTTGGAGTGGGGTTAGAAACCTTTTTGTATTTGCTGCTCCTGAAGAATTCGTCGTCTGAGGTAATGCTTAGGGCGGCTTCAGATGGGAGAAATCTTGGTTGTGTGTTCCCAATCTGTTTGCACCACAGCTCCACCAGAGATAGGAACTCAGCCCTGAGCAGTGTCCTGGTCTTTGTCTAGCCCTTATCCATGGTAAAGCAGGATTATTCTCTGTTTGTCTTACAGTACCTTCTAGAGGCCCTGGGTGAAATGGCACGCTGCTGTGCTGGGTGTTCCTTCACTCCCCAGGGGTGGAGAGTCTCTTCACCAGAGGAGCTACAACCTGTGTGCCAAGGCACACACAGGAAAGACCTTTATCCTTACTGGGGGAAAACAGGACTGATGTTGAGTCTGCATCTACATCTACTGTGGGTGGAAGGGCATGGGATCCTTCAGAACACATGCCTTTGCCATGTGCTGGCTCCCTGCTGGGGAATGCCAACAAAGCCCTTCCAAAATGCTGTGTGCTCACAGAGCCCCTTGTGAGAAAGGGAGGAGCAGCAAGCAAGGGCACCATGGGCTGTGTCTGCAGTGGGGTCAGCAAATGCAAACGTGGGAGCACATCATAGTAGACCTCCCCTCCAGCCTAGAAAACTTCCAGAAGTATGTGACTTTCAAATTCAACCAGGAAATCTATGATGAAGCAACAGATATTTTCCCAAGGTGTTTTGTTTCATTCATGCAGGAGAATTTGGAAGAGAAGCTGATGATGCTAACTCACATACACGTGTGGGCCTGTGGTCGATTTGTCTTCAACAGTTGCAATAACCTGCTCCTCCTCTTCTGTGCTGCCTGAGCTTGTGTGGGTTTAGGTAAAGCAAATCTGTCCTACTTCTTGTTCTCAGAAAGGGTTTAAGGCAGTCATCTAGGCTGCAGGAAGCCCTCACTCTTTTCTCTCAGCCTTCAGCTTTAGGCAGCTCCCTTGCCCATTGCAGGGCTCACAACCAGCATTCTCCTTTGCAGCCAGGTGAGCCCCAGCAGGGCACTCAGCAATCCCAGAGCCAGTGCCAGCAGCCCATGCTTTAACAACCAGCAGCACACTGCAGGCCCTGGGAGCTACTGACATCTCCATGGCACCAACTGGGTTTCAAACACTGTCAAAATCAGCTTTGTGCTCTTTGGTTGCTATTTTCCAGCCTAAGAAGGTATGATTATGGCCTTGTACAACCAGTATGTGATCACAAATGCATCTGCAAGTCAGAAGGAAGTTTTTATTATGTTTCTATTAAATTGTATAAACATTGCATACGTGCATTACATACTTCATATGGGCATTGAGGTATATGCTTCCATACACATGTCTAGATGTATAAATATTGTGCTTCCCTTATTTGATGAAGCATGAATTTGGAGTCTGGAATTCAAGGCTTGATCCTGATTCTCATCAATGTGCTAGTTTTAGTTCATTTTCTTCCTGAAGCACCAGATACTCTCCGATGCCAGCAACGTGATGTGAAGTGTTTTTCACAGGGTAAGATCCTAAAGTTCTGCTATGGCCTCTCCTGACACTAGAATCAATGTATGGATGAATCTGCTGTTTGTATAAATTTCAATGTCTCTGCGGGAACTGCAAATACACTTTTTTTTTTTCTATACTAAGATTCCACTAAATTGTTCTTTGGATTTATTTCAAAGAAGGAAAGGAGGGGAAAAGGCAGTAAAGATTGCTCTTCTTATGCTTTAGTTGTTTTTTTAACTCAATTATATTTTGACAATTCTGTATGAAACTTTGGAGTATGTCTTTGTTTAAGCAGTATATCTTCCATAGGAATAGTCAGTTAAATGTATATGGCTAGTTTCAGGCATAACAAGCTCTGACAAGGGCATTTAGCGGTTGTAATTCAAATCTAATTCAGAACATCTTAGCGCTGGACCTGTCAAGCACTTGAAATGCACTGTAGCTGCAAAACCAAAGGATATGGTCCCAGTCGTGCTCTGTGTGGCATCAAGCTGATGTGTCAACAAGAGCAGTTACAATTACAGGTTCTTTCAAGCATACTAAACTAATTTACAGTACTCTGAAAATGTGGGAAAAGGCCTTGGTAGCATAAAGGTGCATGGGACTTTTCGACTGCAAAGGCAAGGCAAGAGGCATGGCCATTTCATTCAGGAGTTTAAATTTTATGTAATTTCAGTACCACCTTTGGGGGGTTACATTTGTAACTAGATATTCTGTAGATAATAATAGATTTGCCTTGCAGCCATTAAATACCCTTGTCAAATCCCATTAGAATCACATTGTGCATTTATTTGAAACTTCAGCCTAAAATTCATGCATCTGCTAAGTGAGGATGGGGCCCTATTTGCACTGGCACTGACTGGTCCTTTTTGTTTGTCTTCCTTGTTTACCTGATAAACACCATTTCCTCTGGCTGCAAAATGCTTAGGCTTCTGCTTACAGGGATTAGAAAACTTAGTGCAAAGGGAGAGGTTTTCCCAGAAGCAGATCTGATCCAAGGATGTCCCACAAAAAACAAGACAGAATTACAGTAACCAACATGTAATTTTAACATCACGATATAAAAAGACTTGATTTTAAAGTGCACCAGTGATTTAAAGCAGCTGCACACATTTAGAGGGCATTGCTTTAATGTGCACACAAAGGCTAATGGAAGCTTTTACAAATGAAAAAAAAATCAGGTTTTATGATTTATCTACTTTTTATGCACAACATTATAGGCCTTCCCCCCAGGGACTCATAAATGTGATTTTTACTTCCCAAATTACAAAGCTAGTCAATTATTTGGGAATGAGTCATTCATTCAAAAGTGTCTGTAACGGGATGTGTTAACCATCAGGAAATTTTACACCAATTGGAATTATAAACACCAGGGTAAAAAAATCTCTTGGCCAACCAGCTATGTCTATTTGTGAAACCGTGAGCAAGGAGAGCAGTGGAACGTATGTTGGAGAAATTCTGAGAAGCTGACTTGGAGGGGAGCAAGGGGTGGTGAATTTTTTTTCCCCTTTTCCTTTTGATTGTATAAAATGTGTTTATTTTATTTTGAAATAATGTAGTTAGCAAGTCTGCAGCAACTTGCAGTCAAGGCTCCTAAAGCACCTTATAAACCTCAGTCGATTAAGCTGCAGCCATGTACAGGGTAAGGAACTATTAGCTGCTTTTTATGGAATGAGAAGCTGAGGGAAAGAGGTGCTGCTGGTGGGAGACACGCAGGCATTTCCTTTGGTGACCAAAACTGCTCCTTCCCTACCACAACTCCATCAAGGCCAACAGGAACCAAAGGAGCTGGTTTTAATTTGCATCTGCTTCCCTCTGTATCTGGCTGTTTGCCCCCAAAGACTTTCACTGACCCATCCAGAAGTCATCCCTGGGGTTAACAGCAAGCCCCAAGCATGGATGTGACTGATGACTCCTGCCTAAAGTGATTATCACAGAATCACAGAATATGACAAGTTGGAAGGGATCTGTCAGGATCATCAAGTCCAGCTCCTGGCCCTGCACAGGGTACCCCAGGAAACCCCATGTGCCTGAGAACATTGCCCAAATTCTTCTTTAACTCAATGTTGCCAAAGGCTGTATTGTTGAAACATCAAATTCCTCTTTTGGCTACTGTAAACTCCTGCTGCATCCTGGGCCAAAATTAGGAAACCACAGGGGATCTCCATTAGTCACTAGTTCTCTAAAGAGAGCAGCAGTTGGAGGAAAGAGGAGAAGCACCTATGAATAGATAGGGATGTTTCTGCTGATATTTCCTCTGCTCCTACTGGATGCAGAGGAAATCTATTAATTCCACCATCATCAGTGATGCATCTCTTTCCTGGGGAAGATATTCAATCTTTGTTCTTGAAAAAAATTAATACATGCACTTGCAAGTAGGTGAATTAAAAGTGAAGGGTGGAAAATTAAGGATAGTGTATTTATAGTGCTACTATTTTTAAAGAATTATTAGTACCTAAATAATTATTTCTCTTTTTTTTTCTAAAGGAATTTGAAAGTTGTAAATAACTTCAGTGATGGAAATATCTGCCCTGGTTCAGCACAGTTGCCCCGCTTTTGTGGCATCCTGGATTTTTCAAAACAATTGCCAAAGATGTATTTTAGTACAAAGCAGATTAATAGTTCTTACATGTAGTCAGATGATAGAACATCTGAAATTCAAATTTCAGCTCCTCATACACACTTGAACCCAGTGAGGCCACTGTTAACACATGCAGGATACCCAAATGTAAGGACAGAAGTAGGATCATGGAAATCTTGGTAAGGAGTCATCCTGTAGCAACATCCTGATGAAGTCATACTACTTTGGGCATAAACCATAAAAAAGCTAATTCAGAGTTGAAGAAGTGCCCCCCAGGGCCTTGGCTAAATAGTGTCAAGGATGGGGAGAGCTTCAGGTACAGGAGCCACTGCCACAGATCTCATGTGCTGGCAGATGCGGAGCAGCGAGAGTTGTCCTAGGACCTGGTGCAGGCAGGTGTGCAGCAAGGGTAGCTGCCTGCCACCTTATGAGCTAGGGAGAAGATAGAGCTCAGCTCTTACTCCCATTCCCACCATCTTCATTAGGTTCATTTTCTGAGGCTTTGCATGATGCTTTATTTCCTTTCTTTGTACTTAAGTCTAGGCCATCAGAGTGCAGAAGCAGTTTGCATCAGGAATTTCCTCACCATGTAATTTCTGAATCCTCAAAAAACTGGGTGTTCAGAATCTGTGCCCAGATTGGAATTATGTTATCTAAGTCCACCAAAATGACATAAATACCATACCAAAATGTATGCTATTCTAAGATAGCAATAAAGACAAAGTGTGCTTTTAAATAATCAAGTTTCTTCCCTATCCCGTTTACAAGTAATTCCATCATTCAAGCAAAGCCTGGATCCTGCAAAGACTTAAGAATGGTGTTGCCATTAAGTGAATGAGCAGATACGTTGCATTCAGAAAATCTATACACAATAAAAAATTAAATATAAATTTAGGTGTTCATAGCACTAATCTATAATCAAGACAGTTATGGGTTGCTGAATCAGGCCCTGAATAGTTTGGCACTGCATGATGAAAGATCCCCATCTGTAAATTACTTTCTGTGAAACACTTCAACCAAATTCCAGACAAGTCAGAAGATTGAAAAAGAAGGTGGAAAATTTCCGAGAAAAATAGATTTTCCTAGTCTTAGCTAATACTTCAAGACCTTATCTGATAAATAAAGGTAAAATTCAGTTGCTGATTTTTAAAGTATTTTTCTGACATGTATTTTTCCAAAGAAATCTAAAAAACGTTAAGTAACTTGGGTTCAGGTATTATTTACAGTGCAAATCAAGAATTCTTTTTTTTTTTTTTCACCAAACTGACATGCCAGGAATCTGACACAGGATCTGAACCACAACGATTGAAAATTAAGGAAAGTAAAGGCTATTCTCTTTGTCATCACACTTCCACTTATAGTGATATGCTCTTTTGTTATTAAGCAGGCCCAATCAAAACAAAAGGGATACTGTTTCTTTTATGAGTAATGCACTAACCCACCAGCAGAAAAAAATTCACATAAAATGTATGGGTTCAGACAGCATAAGATTTATTACGATGGCTACAAAAATTATTCCTTCTTAACAGCACTTAAATTGTCTAATTATTCACAGCTGTTTCCAATTTGTTTCAGGTTCTTAATTAGGGGGTAGGGTCCTCTGCCCAACGCCTGAACCAGCACTGTCAAAAAAGGCTCAAAATGGTTTCACACTAAAGCAGTCCAGCCCTGAGGCTGATTATTGGAACCCACTGAAAAGCAATTTGTTATTCATACTTTTCTATCTGCCTCCTGCTGGGCTGAGATAAAGAGATACACGATTTCCTTCTTGTTTGTGTCTTATTTTAGGCCACCATGGCAATCAAGGCAAGTCTGGATGAACAGAAAAAAAAAAAAAATAATGATTGCACTTCTTTTAGAGAAGCATTCCCGGACAAGCAGGTATGTTTGGGAACCAGCACCTGATGATCTTAATTGACCCCTGGATTTGAGGTTGGGAGATCTTTGTTTAAATTTAGCATAACAGCAGGAGGCCGTGTGCCTGAGGGGTGCACACAGATGTGCAGAGGTAGGAGTCCCTCCTGTGGGTTTGGACTTCCATCCAAGAGAACTTTCCTGAAGGATGTTACAGCAGGGTACAGCTGGTCCCTCCCGATTTAGGGAGCTACAGTTTAGTGCTGAGAAGAACACGCCAGTTCTATTTTTATGTGTTGGACACTAAAAGTAGACGATTATGTCATGCTTAGGAAGATCAGAAAAAAATGTTCTTGTCAGGTTGCCTCAGATTTGTCCTAGATATTTTCTTTCTTTTGAATGCTTCAACCATTACAGTTTTGAGAAGTCAAAAGCCTGTGAGACTCCACGTTCTCCCTGTGCCTGTGGGGCTGAGTGTTTTGCATCAGCAGCAAGTCTGTAGGTGCAAGTTCCTGCCTTTGCATGCAGGAGTCTGTGCTTGGTTGGATGGATGGCTGGGCACATACAGTAAAGGGATCTCGAGCCTGTTCCAAAGGAAGTCTTACTGGTTTAAATGGGAGTAATAAATCTTTCAGGTCACCAGCTGCACTTAGCTGGCCTCATTAAAATTCAGATCCTTAGTATCTGTGGGCAAGTGTATGTAAAGGGGTTATGGGGTGAATTGGTCAACAGATTTTAGGTTTGTTTGTGCTCCCTGTGGACTCCCCTACTGAAAAAGTCCTGAAGAGTTTAATAGGAAAAAAAGAACCTATGTTATTTTTTTAAAGTATCCTATAGGATTTAATAAGGAATTATATCCTGGCTGTGGACATTTTTTTATGGTTCAGATAACTGTAGGAAAGACTGATTTGTGCATTAATGCATTTTTCTAGTGTGTCTCAATTATAGAAACATCTGCACTAAGTGAACTTGAAACCTCTTTGATTCCCTGTGCAAATTCTCACTATTCAAAAGTCCTCATGTTTTCCTATTTCTTGCCTTTAGCTTAATAGTTTCAGAGTGGGTTGCAATAGTATGTAACTGTGTAGCTTACAAAGGAAAGTTGGATTTTTAAGATGTATTTGCTTAAAACCTTCAAATCCTGTGTTCAAAAAACATAGCTAGCTGAGCACTGACTGATCTTCGGGATGTTATCAGCAGCATCTGCTGTCTCTAGTAGAGAAAAAGACTTTCAGCCTGAACAGCAGTACTTGCTCCATGCAGCCCTTTACTGGGCTGGGGATGTGATTTGAATGCATTCATGGCTGTTTAATGGAAGGATGGAGTTTTGTCTGTTTTCAGCCTGGTACAGAGTGGTTTTTTTGTTTTTTCTTTAATTACTGTCTGCTGTTATTTACACCAGTGCAAAATTAGTGTGAGCTTTTAAGGTAGGCTGTTTCACAAGGTGTGGGACAGCAGAGAATTTTTTTCAGCTAATTGGAAAATGAAATACCATTATCTTAAAACACATTGTTAAGTTTGTTAAGTCCTTTTCCAGGTTCATATAACAAGTTTATAGCAAGCTGGTTTTATTCTGGGTGTGTTGGGCAGCACAGGAAAACTTCTGTAGGTCTGTACTGTGGTGAATGGTTTTGATTCACTGTTCACTGCCTGGTACCCCCAAAGCACAGCTGACACCAGCTCCAGGCTAGCAGCAGCGTGCTCACTTGGTCTGAGGACATGAGGCCTGTCTGGCTGTCTGTGAATGGAGCTCAGGGGCAGTGTCTGCTTTCCAGGCACCTTTCCATGCTCAAAATGCTTTCACTGGTGTTTCCTTTGTGGAGTTGTGGATCCTCTATCTTCCAGCTGGAAGTGAGCTACAAGTGAGGGGTCTTTGCTGTTGTCTCATTTGGTAAAAGAGCTGTCCACTTCCTGGAAAGTTTATGTCCAAACAAGAAAGAAAAATGCTGACAAATTATCACAGAAAAAAAGACACTGAATTCAATTACTGTTGTTACAACAATCAAGAAGTTCATGGTAGATGACCAGTCACTGGTGGGTTCTATGGCTCTCCTCTTAGAAAAGGTGAGGAAGATTTCCATTTTGACAGACAATACAGGGACAGACTAAGCAGGTTGTCCAGAATCATCAAGGAGTCTGTGGTATTCAGAACTGAAGTTCATCTCTCATGTAAAACTTTTCTGCATTTCTTCAGCTCTCTGAAATAGCTCTGCTAAATCCTTCCCACCACCTGCACTACACATGTTGGCACAGCTTTCTTACAGAGGTACTCGCATCTGCTGAGTCAATGCGTGTTAGCCATTGCAGTTTAGAGGATATCTGCTGATGTAAACACTTCTTGTCTGTGAATATAAGGGCTAATTCCCACTGAAATCAGTTGAGGGTCCATCATTAATACCACTGACCTGGAATAAAGACTTGCACAGATTTGCAAACTGAGGTTGTACTGTGACCATTGCTGTTGTTTATCCTCTGTACAAGCTTGGCATTTCTCTTGATTGGAGAAATGGCACTGGCAGCTTTGATATCTGAGAATGTTCAGTCTGGTTTTGCACTTTTGTGATGGCAACCTGAAATCTGTCCAGTAAACTCAAAGCATTCTGGAGAGAGTTCAGAAAAATTTGGACCAATATAATTTTATGCTTGTATGAATCATCCTGGTGTTTTGTTAAGTCTTAGTTTACATTTTAGTCACTCACTGGGACACCAATAAAAAAGAAATAACCCTAAAGAAAAAACAGCTGGTGACTCAAAATCAAATCCTGCTAATATTTCTCTTCCAATAAAATTGGTATCACTCATATGAAGGCAAATTCTTCACATTATATATTATATTATATACTATAATATATAATACAATATATACACACACATATAAACCCCTAATGCTTTAAGAGTTAGGATTTGGAAAATATATAGGGAAGCAAAATTACATTCGTTGCTGGGCATCCTACTACCAAAAATATCTAGAAAAACTGGAACTACTTCAAAGAAGACGTGTTAAAGTGCCTGAGAATCTGGGGGTATTGGATTTTGAAGAAAGTTTTAAAGCACCTAAAACCAGTATCTAGAAATTAATGAGACAGTGACTCAGAACTCTGACTTGCATCAGAACTGGCACCATTTTTGGCTGGCATATGAAGGTAAATTGAAGACAGAGCTGGTATACATTGGGCTGTAAAATGACATGGTTTTCATACAGCTGCACAGGCAGCTGAGTCATCTCTTCAGCAGGACTGGAAACCTCAAAATGCGGGGCTGGAAGTGGCACTGGGGAGCCAAAACGCCAGGGTACTGCCCGAGAAGCTTCTGCACCTTGAGAAGGCCCCCAGCACCTCCCAGGCAAAGCTCCGGCATCGGCGTTAGGACGCTGCACCCACCTCCTCATCAGCACGAGCTTTGCTTTCTGAGGGTACCAGTGCCTGCCAGGCTGAAGATGAAGGGCTAATGTGCCTTGAACTGCTGACAAGGTCCAAGCCCCACTTTATAGACACTTCTTCCTCAGATGTGGCAGTGGTGTTATGCCAGGGGCTGTAGCAGGAAAATCCATGTATCCTGCAAACGACTGACGAAGACATGGGAGGAGTGGATTCACCTGCTCAGGGACACAGAGAGGATTTCCAACAGAGGTGGGCATCCAGCCCAGATCCTGAAGTCCAGGTATGTAACCAATGCACAAAAGCTCCCTTTATTTGTAGCACAGACAGCTTAGAGGAAATACTAGAGACATATATACACATAAAATCAGAAAAATAGGAATTTCATAAAGAAAACTTATTAATGGTAAGATATTACATTTTGTGGGGACTGTTTGTTCTTTTCCCCGTTACTGAATTTTAATTTTTAAATAGACATTTTTTGCAAGAGCACATTTATAAACTTTTTTCTCTGGGTCCTTGTGGGACGCAAAAGATATGATACCTGTTACGTGAGATTTTTTTATATTTAGATGTAGCAAAACCATGTTACAGGAAATCACACTGCTAACTATGTTTATCTTTGTCCTCTCAGCCAGGTTGGATGACTTAACACACCTTTTTCACTCCAGATTTACTTCCTTTCAGGTGTTATCTAAAATATTAGGGTATAGTCTCATAATGAAAAATTACACTTTATTTTAATCAGTCACAAAATGAAGTCTGCTCTTGCAAGAACATTAGAAAGTACCTAGAAGTCAAGGTATTGCCATTGCCATTTTAGGTGTGAGAAGATCCATTTCTTGACTGGAACAGGCACATGAGACACAGCACATCAGATGCTGACACCACTTCAGTGTGGAGGACTGTGTGATAAACTTTTCTAAAACTAACTTTTCAAAACTGTGTATAAATTCTTACTGAATCAGATAATTTGTTTCCTCCATATTTGGAACTTCCTTTTTTATTTTGTTTAGAAAAAAACATACTTATCCCACTTAAACCCATTTCCTTTTTCCTCTTTGCAAAGTGAAAAAGCAGAGATGTGAATTAATGAACACAAAAGAGCTACACTGCTGCTGCAACAGCTTATTGTTGAAAATCTTGAATCCTAATTAAGAGAAATGAGAGAATTTGACCTTTGGAAGGTGATGGTCTTGTAATATTTTATGTATATGATTATTTGGAGAATGGCAGCCACTTTTGTGAATTTATAAATGAAAGGTAAAATATTATTAATGTAAATTAAACATGCTTCAAGCAAAGAATAAGGCAATGAATCATGTTAAGTGAATTTTTGAAGCATGTGGGAAGGATGTGCTCCTGCTCCTGGATGGTTAGTTTCTTGCAAAAGGCTGTTAGGTTGAAACCATATCTGTGGTTTGTTGTTTCATGGAAGAGCAAGATAAACTGGGGAGACTACAACAATAACGAAAAACCAGCAATCCACGAGACAGGTTCTGTGAGCACTTCCTCAGGGAGAGGAAAGGCAGGAGGGATGGATTGCTAATGACTGGAAGAAGAATGTTTGATGGCATTACCAGGCAATGTAAATACAGGCTACTGGCCTCATCCTGAAGCACCTCTTTGAGGGGCTGGGTGAGAGGCCTCAGAACTGACCACAGCAGCAGCAGCCTAGACAGAATGAGACCTGAAGTTACAGAGAATATGGAGCAGGATTTCAGTCCCTGGCAGTACTTGTGGTGGGAAAGCGAGATCTGGTCTCCAGAACACAAAATACAGGAAATCATTGTCCCGTTAATGTTTCTGTCTAAGTTGCCTGACTGTCATAGGCTCTGTACTAATTTCTGCTTTAAAAATTCTCATTCTTATTTAGGGAGACATTCAGGTCCCCAGATACACGCGGCTTCCAGACACCACTCCATAAAGGACACAAGTCTCTTGCAGGAGCCCTCTGTCATTGCTGCTGGTCTTGTGCTAGTGGCCCAGGCACCCTCAGGGGTCCAGGATGTCACTCAGTACCTATAGCTAGGCTCCAGGATGGCTCCCATAGTTCCAACAAGAATTTCTGGCTCTAAGAAGTTGGTTTCAACTTATTTCAGTATTTTCTCTCCGATGTCCCCACTGCATTTGTACAGGTGAAATATTCCTGGCGTAGTCTTCTAGAGACTGGAATTCTCCCTGGATAAGAGTTGATTTGGATGTAGCAATGTTTCACACAAGTATAGTGATGTTAGACATTGCAAGTCTGTGAAGAGTACCTATGGTTCCTGTTGTCAAAAAAAGCAAAAGTGCCAATGTGTATTGGAACAGAAAAGCAGTAGTTCTGGCAGCAGAACAATTTTATATAGAAGTCTTCTTTATGGGTCTTGAGACCAATTCAGCTGTTGTTTGTATGCACGTGCCTCTTTTGAGTGCCTGGTGCTCTTCCCGTGGACATTAGAGCACATTCCGTCTTGCCATTTTCCCTTCAGCTGCACAGCTCCTTCTTCATGTATGGCAGCTTTAAAACAACACAAAAAGTACTCTTTAACCCTGCTGACCTTTAAGCACATGACCTGTGAAAACATCGTCTTCTTTCTCTCTACCATACTCTGTATATTCAAGCACACATTTGACATTTATGTTTTCCTGAGGCAGTAAATTTTCCTTCTGCTGACATAGAAGTAAATGCTTTAATCAGAATAAATCTGACTCTTTAAATCAGCTAGCTACATCTATAGCAAATTAATTACTAAAAATGGCTGTGCTTAAGGAGTCTGTATGTTTCTAGTATTTATTAAGAGCGTGACTTTATTTTTTCTACAGCTTCTCAAGAGATTTGATCTCTGCACAAGTGAATAAATTCAAGTCACTTCAATGGAACTAGTATGTGAGTTAAATACTACTAGTCCGAGTCCCAAAATTAATGTGAAAGATACTGCTTTCCTTCCCAAGGGAAAACCAGGACTGGACAAGGATGAAGGGAGCCATCTTTAACTCACGTTGTCTACAGAGGGGTATTTCTGGGAGCAGGTGCTCTTTGAGCTCTTGCAGAAGGTGCCCTGGGCTTTGTGGTCAGCCTGGGGCTGGAGGTGGGATATCTTTAATATCCCTGGAGGTGGGATATCATCAAGCATAGAGTTTAAGGCATGGGTTGTGCCAGAACCTC
Source organism: Lonchura striata (assembly GCF_050655825.1). Classification (NCBI taxonomy): domain Eukaryota; kingdom Metazoa; phylum Chordata; class Aves; order Passeriformes; family Estrildidae; genus Lonchura; species Lonchura striata. The sequence continues at coordinate 59,286,964 of NC_140707.1, read as the reverse complement.
TCTCTGCTACCAGCCCCACACCAGCCTTGGCTCCAGGCAGTCACTGGGCTTAGCAGGTCTGTCCTACTCCTGAAATACTCTGCACATACAGCCCCTGAGTCCAAACTGAAAACTATAAAATACTTTCCTGCCATTTTTTAACAGGAAACACATCCAGCCTCCATAACAATAATAACTGTCGTAATTAAAGACACTCTTTAAAACTTAATTTGGTTGCGAAAGGAAGCTATTTGAAGAAAATGACAATCCAAACCCTTTTTGTGAAAGAAGCCTTTCATGACTTTCAAAATCTGCTGTAACTGTCTAGGATAACTTAGAAATACAAATGTCAGAAGATTTATTGATCAAAGCAAACTCTGTTCTTTCTGTTTTCATGTCTTTTACAGATTTATGTCAATTTTATTGAAACCCAAACAAGCCATTAGTTCAGACTTTTCAATGAAAAAAATATATTTTTCAATTTTTACAGTTTTAATAATATCTTTTCCTTAATTATGCTGTTCAGAAAGTAATGAGCTTGGCCAAACCTCTTTCACAGATGAAAGCTGTAATGGGAAATAAAAAGAAGAGCTTTCTCTGCCCTGGCAGACTCCCATTTAGCCCTTTGTTTCTGTCCTCAAACACTTTAAGAGGAAAACAGGTTCCATTCAACCCCCACCTTGCCCTGGCCCTGCCTGTAACTTGATGTCAGGCACTGCTGATGTCCCAAGACACTCTTGAACATCCAATTTACAGAGGAAATATTTTCCCCTCAAATCTCCTGCTCCCTTGGTTAAAATGATGACCCTTAGAGGCTGGGGGTGTGAGGATCTTTATCTATGGCCAGCAGCCCTGGAATGTGTGAGTGGCCAATGCAGTGTAGCAGAGCTGGCTCTGGGGCGTACAGGAGGGTCAGCTGTGTCCCATTGCCACAACATCACACAAAAGCTACAAGAGGCTTTTCTTATTTTCCCAAGTGGCACACCTGTGAGAGGAAATAGCAACCAAAATTTTAGGGAATTCACTGGAAAACTGCCGTTTGTCATATGGAAAAATACCAGTTTTCCTAGGCTGCTGCTTATATGGTGCAAAGGTGGAAAGATAACACCATCAGGCTTTTCTCTTTGCCAGATTTCATGTGGGAAAAGTGTTGTGTGTCTGAACCCATGGCCGTGTATCCTAAACTTGCTTTTCATTCAATCTAAAAGCTTTGGAACAGCAGAAAAGGCCAGCACTGCTGGGGGAGCAATGTGTGCAGTAGCTGTGCAGGCCCATTTTCCTGCTGTAACTTGTGCAAATCTGTCACTGCTAAAGCCAGATACTTCAAATGGACATCAGTCAACTAAAAATGTTGGCCCTGGGACTTCAGCTGTAGTGAAATCTGGCCAAGATGGTGTCTCTAGGATCAAAGTGCTATTCTCTTTGAATTCATGGGGACCCTAAAAAATTCCTCACTCAACTCACAGAAAAAAGACAAAAAAAGAACAAAAAACGAAGCAAACAAACCAAACAAAAACAAACTTTCCCCCACAAAACTGAAACAAAACTGATCAAAAAAACAAAGAGAAAAAGAATCAGAAACAAAATAGGTAAAGAATAGACAATAACTGGATAAAAATCCCAGCAGTTTTAAGCTCTTTATAAGTCTAATGAATGAGTGATTAGAAAGTTTCTTGCAAAATCCTGTGAATTTATTGAGGGCTCCTCCTCACTCTTACAAAGAAAAGTCAAAGATTAGGCCACTGATCCACCAAAGAGTTCAAAGTCTGCTGAAGGGTGGGAGCTGCCAAATTCATGAGGTCATGTTCACAGCAAGATAACTGTCCAGATCTCATTCTGAAAATGAGTTTCCTTTCTGGTATGCATGTGAAACCTTTCAGTTTCTCAATTGACTTTAATTTTCAGCTATTCTAAACTTGCTCCCTCAGACAAAGACAATAAGTAAAAGAAATTTGCTGAATAGATAATTCTCTGACTTTCTCTAATCAGAAAAAATATCCTTAAAATTAGCAATAATGAGACAGCCAGTGCTGCAACATGATTAACAAAAATGTAATCAAATAATGTTCTGGATTCAACATCCATAGGTGAAGAAGGGTCCATGATCTGCCATAAATAGCATCACTAGCTTGTTTCCTTTTTTAAAAAGTTTCATCCACACTCTCAAATAAAAGCAAATTTTTTGTCTTTTTGATCCTAGCTCTTCAAAATGGCATCTAGCCTATAGATTAAGACACAAAGTAAAACAAGAAAGTGGTAGAATAAATGAATTAATGAATGCTGAGAATTCTCGAGGATGTCAGAAATTGAGCGAATATTAATCATAGCTACTGATGGATTGATTCTGTGACTGGTCTGTGACACAGCTCCTGGATGGGCCATTGCCCCAGCACTGTCCTTGGGGCTGGCATTGCAAGTTCCCTGAGCAAAGGGGAAGAGAAAAGGCTGAAATGTGGTAACAGTCACAGGACTCAGTGAAGGGCATCTGAGGAGAACTGAGACAATATTTGATTTTAACTTGTAATTAGCTGTCTGTTAGGTTAATTGAACTTCTGAGACCAGAGACAGGCTGCTCTCAGTAAATGTTTGAAGGAATTTGCATTTTTCAACAGCCTTCAATATGACAGATTTGGCAGCTGACTGCAAGTGACTTCTGCTAGTTTAAAGAGGGGTGAAAGTTATAGTTAGGCTGTGCTGGTCTGAAGCATTTCCACCTTCAAGACTCACTGAATAACTCTGAGGACATCTCCTGGCATATTTAATCCCAAAAGATATTGAGATACTGTAACACACTAATGTAGTTTTTATCTACCAGTAAGATCCAGACCTGGGTATTCAAGTACCAAATATCAACTGAAAACATGTAAATCTGTCATTTACATATCTCAGAAGACCTTAACCTGAAACTAGAAGACTTAACTGAATGAAAGACCTTCACTGACAGCAGCAGGAGTTTTGTCAGTGTAAGGACCAAAGGATTTAGTCTTAACTTTGAAGGCAAGTAGTTTTCAAACAATCACTAACTGGATGGAACTGCTTGTTAGAAAAACTCAGAGTCACTTTTATATAGCAGTGACAGAAATGTTAGTGCTATTTTTCTTTGCAGATCAGTGGCAGAACCACAAGTATTAAGAAAACAGTTTTTGAATGTTATCTACAACTTTAATACCTCTTTTTTAGATTTGTGAGCCTGCTGAATTTGCCTGTCTGTAATCATTATTAGATAAAAAATAAAAGACTTAAAGGTAACTATTTAGGTTAAAATTTATAACATTCAAATGGTCATCTGTACCCTGTCATTTTGACTTCTTAAGCCTGAAGTTTGCAGTGCCTCAGGCAAAAACTTTCTTTTACTGTACGTCAGATAAGATGCAGCCTGGCTTTTTTTATATATCATATTTATTGGATATTGGGCATTGCTAAAGGGGATCTTATTTTAACTGAAGCCAGATTTTCTGTAGTTAATAGAGTTAGGAATGGTGTATTATTTTCCAACTTGGACGGGTTATTAATACTTATAAGTTGCGAACATGGAAAGAATTCCCATAAATCTGCGTAGTGCACTGAATCTTGCAGCAGAAGAGATAAAGATGTATGAAAAGCTGCTGAATGCCTGCACATCCCATTCAGCCCCCGTTCAAGGACCTGGCTCTGCTCTGGGGAGCCCTGGAGGAGAGGGTGCCTGAATGGGGCTGTCAGCGGCTCCAAGGACTGCTGGTCCCAGGGTCAGCTCTCCTCATCTCCAAATGTTGCCCTCCAGCTCTGTGTGTTTTCCACACGTGTCATGATAGTTCCCTACTCCCCAGAAGGGTGTGGTTTAGCCAAAAGTGGGAGGATTTAGGAGGACGACAAAGAAAAAAATCAAAGAATTGACGACTGATTATTTTCCTCCCTCTGTTTTAACAGATAGAGTGGGCAATCTATTCCTTCTGTGTCGCTGAAAGGGACAAGGATCACTCTCCAGTTGAAAGGGCTCACTCTAGTCGACCGGAGAGACCATATTCAGAGCTCTGTCCTATTCAGATTTTGAATCTAAAGAAAGCCATATACACCTGTCTGTGTAGAGCTGCTCCTTTCCCCTTGCTGAGCCATATGAAATTAAGGATCATTTTTATTCTGGCTTCTCTTTTCAGTTGTGCACACACCTCCCTTGCATACACAAGCCTGGTATTCATGCAAACCAGGTGCATGCAGAAAAGAATTTTGCTCTGAATATGTATTTAGCCAGCAGTAACTAAGCTCTCCAAATTCTTCTCTGGAGTGCACAGAGCTTTGTGTAAAACCTGGGACAGACTCTCATTCTTAGCTTTAATTTCTAGTTGTCCTGTTCAGGAAGCCAGAGAAGATATTCCCACAATATGACCACTTTGCTGCTGCTTCACTGCATGACTTCAGGCAACACAGGGAGTGTGGAGCCCTGCTAGGTGCTGAGGGTGCTTGGCCCCCTTCTGACAAAACACTTAAGCATGTTATTGAAATCAAAGGAAGGACTCACTGGCTTCAGTGTGACCAATGCTTCTGCTTTCCTTCAACATTGTTGGAGCATTCAGCTCCTTATTGCATCCAGTCCTTTGTGATTTTGTTCCAGCTCTCTTTCCTTCATTGTCTGTAAATATGCATGTAATGGTGCTCAGCCTGCAAAGATTTTATAATGCCACACATTATGCAAGAGAAAAACTCAGGAAAGTGATTTATAAATGTTAATGTATTATTTTGGGAATTGTTAGTAGAAAAAAATAAATGTGATATATCAATTCTACTTGCACAATAGCTGCTACCATCATTCATTTACATTTCTGGGCAATTATTGTCACTGTGCTGTGCAAGGTCACACTAGTAACCCCAGCTTTATGGATGTATGGCTAAAGAAAGCTAAGTGACTTCCACAGGTCACAAAAAAATCAATGGCCATGCAAAGACACAGGTGTCCTACTCAGGCTGTAACTTCTGAATTGCCTTAACTCGGCAATAAATAAATAAATAGGCTGAGTGCCAATTCTGCTTCCACCTACATTCCTGTATCTCTGCCCCCTCCATCTACATGTCTCTGGTCCATTCTCTTGTAGGAACACTTACAGTTCAGCTTCAGGCTCTCTGCTGACATGTCTCATGTTTGGTGAGGAGATGATAGATTGGTTCCCCTAAGCTGAGCTTGGATAACTAAAGCAAGGCTTACAGCATCCCTAAGTACACAAACAAACAGCCTTCTCTCAGAGAGTTATGGTTTTGTTCTACACAAATCTGGAAGCTGTGTCATATGTGTCTGCACATGCACTAAACACTGATCATGGCTGACAAAATAGCAAAAATAGAAACCTCCCCGAAGGCAAGGTCTCTTAATGTATGATTAAGACAGAATGTGTGGATGGTCACATGGCTTACACTGGGCACACTGGGACACATAGCATCAGCTTTCTGTGGTGTGGAGGGCAGGTTGTACCTTGTGCTTTCTTAGTGTATTACACAAAGAATGCAAAAATCCAATTTCAATTAAAAAGTGTCATTGCAAACCCTTTAGTTATAAAAAATGTAACTTATTGGTGCTAAAAGTAGGACATGGGTCTGCCTGGACCTTTTGGAACTGCTACAGATACTGCTATGATCTGATGATTTTGTCATATCCAACATTCCATGGTGAGGAACTAGAAGACCCATCTGGCAATGGACTTTCTCTTCCTAAAATCTTTTTTAGCTTGATGCCATAGTAGTTGAAAATATTTTGTCTTCTGATGAGTTGAAAGTACAATAGCTGTCTGGGAGATGTTACTGAAATATTTGCTCTTAACCAAGATGGGGCATCCACACAGCTGTATAACTCAGATTGCCAGAGGTTCTTTACGTGACATCACCTATGCTTCCTTTCCAGGTAAGTCTCAAAAGACACAATGCCCTCTCAGTGCTCACAAACACTGTCAGGTTAGGCTGTGGTGACTGAGGAAGTCAGCTGAATTGTGCCTCTGTCAGCCAGAACAGCTACACCTGATGGGAGTTTAGAGACAGCTCCCAGACCAGCCCAGTAATATAAACTTAAATAGAAGTTGATATATTTTTTTGTATACTAGGCTGTGAACATTGAAGGCTTATGAACAGGAAAGCTGCTTGATATTCCCATCTTTTCATGAGTACTGTGATTTGGGTAGATAGCTTGTCCAGGTATGGAGCAGAAGCTTTTATTTGCCACCACTTGAATTGGCAGAATTTGTGAAGCACAGGCTGCTCTTATTCTTGCTGAACCACATCTCATCCACGCACTGGAGGGAGAAACAGCCTCTGCAACCACAAAAGAAAGGAGCACTGTGAGCTGAGTGTGTTTTGATTGAAGCAAATCCTTATGTGAGGTTTTCAAAGCACCTGTATGATGACTTCATTGCTTCAGTGACAAACTGGAATACTCCGAAGAACTGTCCATGCAGAGGGCTCTGGAAGCTTCCTTTCAACTGGCATTTTTGGCAGGGCAGATTGGCCTTCAATTCTGGATGTGTTCTCCTGGTGGATGCTCAGCTCTGTGCTCTGTGTTTGGGTCTACCAAGTTTGACTAGATTCATGTCCAAAGAGGGAGGACAGCTGGGAGTACCTGTGTGTGCAGCAGGCTTGATAAACTGCAGAGGCACACCTTGAGCTCTGCTCAGTGAAAGGTGTAATCCCAGATTGCCAGGAAGGCTTTAATAACTCCCCAGCATTTACAAAAGGAAAATCTGAGAGTACCTTTACTGTGATGGGTCACTCATTGCAAGCATTGAGATGCCAGGTTAGCAGGACCCCTGCATAGCTACTGAGCTTACAGTGTGTCAGACTCCCGCAACTGCTAGTGTTAACAGTAATTAATTCTTCTGCAGCTGCACTTACTTTTTAAAGGTGCTGATCATCTAATTATATAAGAAAACCTTAGGACTCCAACTTACATGTGGGAGTAGCTTAAAATCAAACCTCTGCAAGGGGTTTGCTGCCACCAGTGTGTACTGCTCAGCACTAGAGGAAGTTGCTGTGTTTACATGAAGGGAAGAGAGAAAGCTTGTGAAGAGGCTTGTCAAAAGTCTCCTTTTTTTTTTTCTGGCATACTATGACGTACCTTGGAAGAGGTTAGGTTTAGTTTAGATATTAGAAATAAATTCCTCACTATGTGGGTGGTGAGGCACTGGAAGAGGGTGGCCAGAGAAGCTGTGGATGCCCCATCCCTGGCAGTGTTCAAGGCCAGGCTGGATGGGGCTTTGATAAACTTGCTCTAGTAAAAGACCCCATAGCATAATCTTCGAGGTGCCTTCTAACAGAAGTTTAAGGTCTGATTTTATGTGCTACCACCCTTTCAAATTAAAAATGGAAGGACATCCATTCTGCCCCTGAAGCAGTATCATCTACCCAATGCCATGGATTATTGTGTATGAGGGAGGAAGGCAGAGAAGGGAAAGCCAGAAGGAAGCAAGGGAAGAGGTTGTTGTTGAGCCCCTGAGGGGAAAGTGACAGTGAACTGACTCCAAGGCAAGTTTGTAAATTATGAGCAAAGATAGCACATGCTGTTTGCCTCTCTGTTTGCATTGTTCAGAGAGATGGAAATTTATGTACAGTCACGTAAATGAACTAGAGTGCAGCAAGAAATATCCCTGAGTTTATCTTCCTTTTTTTTCTCTAATAATTGCTTCAGGATCTCCAATCCCAGAGGATAAATATACGGTTACTATTCTGTTCCTAGTGGTTAGATAGTTTTTAAAGAAGGGTACTAAATATTAAAAGACAGTTGTATACATACATGCATGCTGTCTCAGAGATTGTGTATGCATATGTGTTTTCCAAGCCCATCCCCAGATAGAATGCCATTACTCCACAAGCTGTCCAATGATTTCGTTATTGAGAAAGGCAATCCCTTTGTGATTTGAATTGTGCCTGGAGTTATTAAAAAAAAATCAAACATGGTTTTAATTGCTGTGAAGGTTTTAGTTGCTTATAGCCAGGAATTTAGCTCAAAATGTCTGCACTCCTGAGTTTAATTTGTGCAAAGTTTAATATCTTCATGCAATAAACCACTGAGGTATTGCTGTTTTTAGAACAATATACTAAACCATTTTGACTTCTCCAGGCAGGATCAGTTTAAAGCTTTGATTACCTAAGCTTTAAATCCTTAATCTGTGCTTGGAAAAGGCAAGGGGGGAGGGAAGGGCAGTTAGTGGAGAAGGGCAGCATTTTCTGAATGTCCAGCCAAGTATCTACTAAAAAATGAAATAGATTTTTTTATGGCACAGATACATATGAATTTGCCCTAACAAAAACACATCAGTGTGCTAATTTGAGGGGGGGGGACATGCACGTGTGGCCCACGCATGTGCTCTGAAGCTGGGGACAAGTGCCTGAGCCCTGCAGTCCTTGCCCCTTTTACCCCTCGCAGCCATGTGTGAGTAAATCACAGCTGTCAGTATGGTAGCAGCTTGATTAAAGTTCAGGGGTTTAATAGATCATTTTAAAAACCCCAAATTACTCCCACTCCCTAGTCGATCCACCTGGACCCTTGCCCTAGGTGCATGGCAGTTTTCAACCAGCACTGGAAAAGCCAAGTCTGGGCCTGAGGTTCCTGCTTATTCCCCGAGGATCCTTGCTGCAGACCTAGACCAACATTCTCAGCTGTATTTAATCTGCTCTGAGACAAGCTGGCTATGAGAAAATGCAAAGGAAAAGGCACATAAGCAAAGACATGGAAAAACTTGGACAGTTGGCCTGCTTTGTTCACTTGGTAAACTGGAGGCTGGCCAGTAACAGCGGAGCTCCCTTGGCAATACAAGTCTGTTCCAATTAATCGTGTTTAACCATTCTAATCACACTTTAGCACATTAATCCTATTTTCAATCCAAAACACATCTGAAAGAGCGGCATGTGGGCCTTTTTATAGCAACCGCAAATCAGATGTAACTGAGAGACATAGGGCCCTAGTTTACTCTGCACTTTCACTGAACTTAAACTTAATAAAATATGTGACTGAGTTGTGGTTGGATTTACTGCATGATGTTGATGCTTCCACATATAAATAGATCCCTTAAGTAACTTAAAAACCTGTCAGAAAGGGCAGTGAAAATTTGATTATAAGGTAACCAGTGCGTGTGTTTTCTAACAATGACATTGTTCCTCTGGTCAGTGGTATTGAGAGAGCTTTTAAAATTTAATCTGCTTATGGATATAAATGATGCTACACTTGGAATCATGGGGCTGCATTTTTTGCCTCAACAACACTCAGTTACAAAGAATTTTATGGTTTGCTTTAACTATGAAAACAAAATGAAGCTGTTGTCTTCTCCCAGACATAGTTCCGGCATTTAAAATAAATTTTGAAATAGCAAAATTTTAAACTTTACTGTATTCACCATGTTCCAAGTGAAATAATATTTTTGGTTTGTACTCCTGATAAAATGTGGCTGCTTTGCATTGCTTCTGTGTTAAAATCCTTGCTTTCAATAAGAGGTGGTCTTGTTAAGGTATAGATCTGTGATATTGAATTTTATTTCCCACTCTGGATTTGCTTTAAACTGAACAACAGCAACAAGAAAAAAAAGTTGCATCCAAGTATGTCCATCCCCAAATCTCTTGATGTCTTTAATGCCCAAATCCATGTTTATAAGCAGACTCAATGGAGGTGCATTGGAATGTAAATTATGCAGAAGGATTTATGTTTGAGTGTTGAATTTAGCTGTGAAGTGGGAATGAAGTTATTAATTCATGCTAAATTAATTTAGCAGTTCAGAATATAGCAAGAAAAGGTGTGAAAGAAAAGTCCATCTTTAAAAGGAAAATCTTGGACAATTATCAGGATTATACTTGATATTTGGCTTTCTAAATAAACACTTCTAACTTTTTATGTTACAAATACTAATCTAGTAAGATGCATTAGGGGAACCTAAATGCAAACTAGAAATAAGTTTATCCAGGTAAGTAAGGCTTTATTAAACAATTTAATTCATTCCAGTTCTTTTGGAAGAAATTGCAGGTTATGGTTAATGTAGTGTATCAGACAGGAATAGCATTCACAGAGCCACCTGCATTTAATATAGAACTGTCAGAGATCTCTACTCACTACCACTTATCCAGAAAGAAATACTCAACAATTTGATCAACCCAGGACTTTTTAATATTGAGAAATATATTTCTTTTTCTGAATACAATGAAAATAAAGACTCAGTTTATGGAATTTTGTTCTTCAGTAGAATCTATACAGGGTTTTTTGAGCTTATTGAATTAAAAGACATTTTGGCCTCTTCTGAATGCTTTAGTAGGTACTGGAAAATACTATCCATTGGGACTGTACCCAAATAGAGAATTAAGACAATACATTCAAGGCAAGTCTTATAAAAAGGCTTTTCCAAATATCATGAAAGAAAGTCTGAAAAAATAAGTTAGTGCTTGTGGTGCCAAAGTCTGAAGATCCTTGGGTTAAAGATACTAACTGATATATGGAATATTACAGAATTCCATGACCTGCTAACAAATCAGCTTATCCAGCAGGCATTTCTAATATTCTTCAAAAAGGAGTCTAATACTGGTGAAAAGAGCAATTGAGTGAGTTGGTATCTGTGGAGTACAAAATGGTGAGCAGACAGTGTTGGCTACTCCCCCATTGGTGATGAAAAGCATGACTGGAAAAAGCATGAACATCTTCTGCTTGCTGCTTGCCCTGTAAAGTGGGGACGAGGCAAGGGAGGCTGCCAAGGTCAGTTTTACAAGGAAAGGAGCTTTGAGATGCCCACCATGCCAGGCTGCCTTCATGGGGATCCAGAGGAGGAAAACTGCCCTAATGGGAAGTTAGGACCAGTGAGAATTATTTTTACTTTCTGCACTAAGGCCTTCAAAACTTGGCAAGCAGAGTTCATGGTAGATTTTAAGGAGCTGGGAGGCACATGGCAGAGCAGCAAGTCCTTCTACCTACTCTAGAAAATGAACTGCAGTCAGCAAGAATTTGCTTGCCTGTGAGTCAGCAAGTACTGATATTTTGTCTTCTGCAAAGCAGAACTGCTAAGGGACAAGGGGTTTAATGTATTAATCTTTCCCCATCTCAAGTTTAGTGAGTTTTTTGTCATATACTTCAGCAGAGCCAAAATTAAATCAAAACCTACCTACAGTCCCATTTCAGCTACAAACTTTAACAAGTGCCACGAGACTCTTCTAAACCAGACAGAATAGAGGTTGATGGATTTATTTCCTTTCCTTTATTAGGAAACCTTTCCATGATTTGTAATTACTCATCTTCTGAAGGGAAGCTCTGCAGCAGATGAGTTGTCCAGAGAGTTCTGGCCAGGCAGCAGGAAGCTCTGTGGCTCTGCACCCCACAGCCCAGGTTTGGCACCTCCCTTCTCCACCCACCTGCCTACACACAACATCTATCCACAGCAGCCTTGAAAGCCCATATACAAACCCCATATGCATCAGCAGTGGGTTCCTGCAGATGTGCAGAAATGCCACCTTGCCATATTGGCTTTGTACCAGTGCCTTCTTTTCACTGCCTTCCAAATGTAAATCCTCAATGGACTGGCAGACCTTAAACAACACATTGAATTTCAGTCCAAAAATATTTCCTTCCTTTAGGCTAGATTACTGTACTATAGTCCCACAACTGCTCATGTGTTCCCCAAGACTTAATGTGTCCAACAGGAAAAACTGACAGTACAAGCAAAGTTATTTGGAACTGATGTGTTTAAGTATTTTGACATTGCAGCAAAAATGTTTCCTGGAGTTTAAGAAATTACAATTTTGCCAGCTTTTTAGATAGGATATTCCTGTTGCTTAAAAAAGTGTTAATATTTATCTATAATTTCAGAGACAGAAAGGGTCAGAACACAGACTGCAAGGATAGAAATGATAAATTAAGAAACAAAGGTGTAGATGTAGTTACTTGACCACTTCCTGGATTATTCAATACAGTGGATTTCTCAGGCCCAGCATTACACTCCCATCTCCCTGGGACATTGTGATAGAAAGGCCTAGATTATTTTCTTAGTTTCTCTGGTATGAAACTGGAGTAATTTCAGCAATTCAGATTTTAGAAACTCCTGTTTCAGGTGCACACATACATTCCACAGATGAATAGAGGGGTACCATGTCATGGTCCTGTTGACCACATGATAATTTCTAATGCATAGATGAAAAGTGCTGGATGCACTCACACAGCTCAGCTTCCCACTGCTCCTGATTATCTGAGCTGCAGAAGCTGCCAGGACCCAGCTCTGTGGTGTGGAGCACAAGGTGGCTGCAGTCCCTGCAGAGGCTACAGCTCGAGCTTAAGGTATGGTTGTTCTTTACATGAGGTGGATTTAGCCCAGATTCTTTCCAAACTTCTGAATCACCATCATCAAAACTTCTGCACCACTATCAATTCTCAGCACTTCTCACACCCTGTTTTTAGAGTAAAACTTTTAACTGAGATATAGTTTAACCCACTCCTTTATGCAGCCAAGTCCTGGATCACTTCCCATGGCCTCATAATGTCCTCTAAACAAGGAAATGTGACATTTATGACTCATTCCTCAATAGGTGTGACAGAGATGCAGATCCCATTAAAGCTGCTCACTGTGTTCCTATTATTTTCCTATAAAACTCTAAATTATACCTTTTTTTTTTTTTTACTAAGAATTGTAAGTTCTAGATGTCCTACAGGTTGGTATGACAGGTAATGCCTTTTGACTTAGGCTAAGATGAGTGTATAGTATGTGTTACATACAAGCAGAGGTGCAGACCTCCTAGAAAAAATGCTGTAGCCTTTTTTGGCTACAGCATTTTTCCTGTATGTATGGAAATGCAGTCCATACATACAGAACACACAGTCTCTATGCATGGAAATACATAGAGTTACCACCTGGTGTCAAGAAATCACATCTGAAGACACAAGACTGAATTTCCCAAGTGTGGAAGTGCTCAAGACCTCAGTCCAGGACATTTCACAGTTTGTTTAAAATATTATAAACTGGGAAAGAAAACTTGTTTCCTGACACAACACTTACTATCTGTGTGACAGCTGAAGCTCTAGGAACTAAAGAGGACAAAGCATGTTAAGTTTGAGGCCTGAGAACTTGAAGCCAGTGGTTGAAGGGAGAGGTCAGTGTTGTACTAAAGGAAATTGAAGCCAGTTTCAGAATTTTGCTTACATCAGTGCTTTTACATGTGAGCAAATTAATATATTTTAGTTGTAGTAGAGTCACAGTTTTTCGGGCCAGATGGTACTAATATATGTTTTTCAGACTAAGTATCTGTGTTTACATTACTCAATAACAATATTGTAGTTCAATATTATGCAATAGCAATACTGCAGTTCTTAGGAGTGAACAGAAACTGCAAGGGGCTGAAAAAAATTTGAGAGCAAAGAGGTGGCCCCTGCCCTAAAGACATGGTCTCAGAAGATAAGAGATGTGAGAAAAGTTAGGGGATCAGTCAGACCATATTGAGTGGTTATTGGACAGTGCATGGGTACATCCACTTTATATTTACTGAGCTGTATAATAATGGATCATATTTTTTATTCAGGACTGTGGTTTATTTTTACAAATAGTTTAATTTGTTTTATAAATTGCTGAGAAGTATCCTAGCAAAGTCTCTATAACACTTTGCACAGGACAATATGAAGAATATGAAGTTCTCAGATTTCTAATTAGACTGAATAAGAGATGGGTTTTATTGTCAGACAATCATTATTGGTGCAGTCTTGCAGCCCTAGGGAATTTAGGTAGGGGGAACGATCATAATACCATCCCCAGAACGGATGTTCCCTTATGCTTGTTTGTTTAATGATGCTGCATGTTGGCCACTCGATTTCTGTGATTTCCTTAAGGAGCTGCTGCTGCCCTGGGTGCTCTTCTGTGATCAGATTTTGGCAGAACGACAGGCTAAGGAGAATTGCAACAGGCTGTTGGACTGCAGGTCCTGTGTTAAAGTCACTTGGTCACTGAAACATCACTCCTCTCACATCGGGTGAGAGTTTCAGAAGCTGCATTTGGCCTTTTCACCCTTGTCTGCAGAGACATAAATACCTTGGTGTGCTTTCACATTAACTCAGGCATGTCAAAGGCTGTCTGTGGAGCTGAGAGTCTCACTATTTTAAAAAAGGCAAAGCAAACCCTAAATGTTATAATGGATGTAGTTAAAATTAGAAATAGATTCAAGTGGAAATGCAGGGAATGAGTCCAAGTTGAAATAGAGGCTGAACCCATATTCTCACTCTGCTTGCATCTGCAGCTCTGGAAAGAGAGTCTGGGGTGTGTTTGAAATACACATAGCAGGTTTGGGGCAGGTCCATCCCTAACTGCTGTTAGTAATGGTCTCCACAGGGCAAAATGAAGACTTACAACTGAGATATATTTTCAGCCTTCTGGAGTGCAAGTACTTTGGTTTAAGAAAAAGAATGGTGCAGTGCATTCAATGTCAGGGCCATCCGTTTGAGATTAAAAAAAGAGGACTCCATGCTCTCCTGCATGCATATAAAGATGTTTTCCTCCAACTGTACCTCAGCCCTGGTTCTCACCTGGCTGTGACCCAGCAGGGTGTTTGCAGCAGATTTAGAGCTATGCAGACTTCATCCAACATCATTGCACTTCCCACAAGCACAGCGTCCCTAGGGGGCTGTAAGGGCAGCCACATGCCCTTTCCTAAACTGCTTCCAAAGTACATTTTTAACAAAGCTGCAGCAAGGGTTTTGGTTTTGGTTTTTTTTTGTTTGTTTGTTTGTTTGGGTTTTTTTTGTTTTGTTTTGTTTTTGTTTTCCTTCTCCTCTGTCCAGCCATGCTTGATGAATAAGACTGAGAAATCCAGATCAAATTCATTGTTAATTTACAGAACTCAGGAGAGTGAGAATACTTCTTGTCTATGCTACAACCTGTGGGTTTCAGGTAGAAGTTCGGCAGCTGAGCTCCCCATGAAGTTCTCTGAGCAGAGGATGCTCACTGCCAGTGCCTGAGCAAGTTGAGGGGCATCCCTGGTGCTCTGCAGGGCATCGTCCACCTGCCATTGCTGCCTGGGCAGTGCTGGTCTCTGGAAAGCAAAATTACTCCCACAATCAATTCTTTCCAACCTTCTCATCTCCATGCAAGCAAGCACTTGGATAACAGGGCTACTCTGTGTTTTCAGAGGGGCCTGAGGAATGCAGGACTCAAAAGGCAAAGGATGTGCTCAGAGCTCGCTGCTGAGGTGTGTTTGTTTGAGTTTGACAAATTAAGGTTTTCCTTTGCAAGCCCGAACCTTCCTTTTGAAAGTCTTTGAATTCCAGCTTTGAATTACAACTGCCTCAATTTCAGGCAGGCAGATTTTGAATCTGATCCCTGTGGTTTTTGGTTTAGGGTTATATCCACAACTGAAAGGGGCCTTAATTTAGCCAGTTCCTCTTGGGAAGACGGCCAAAAGAATGAGGTTTCTGCCATCTTGAGCACAACCTTCATAAGAAATGCTCCTAAAGTTTCTTTGCTGTCAAATTAAAGCCCTTCATGCTGCTTTAGCATGCCACCCCAGCTTAAAATCTCAGCAGAACAGGTCGCAGCTTGATTCCTTGAACTTTCATGGGTGTTGGGCAGGCACGGATCATAGAAAATGGCATTCACCCGAACTTTGCTTCCTCATCACTAGCTGAGATCTGAAACTGCCACAGCTCTCACTCGTTCTTGCTGTTCCAGCTTCAGAGATTTTGATTAGGAAAATAAATAGAAAAATTTGTGGAGAGAAGAGGAAACTGCCAAAACCAAGCTGCCTTGGGACATATTCTAACTGAAGTGGTACAAGAGAAGAAAAGCTGTGACCCTGTTGTGTTCATATTTCAGTTTCACACATGCCCAGTAGAAATGAGGATGTGCCATAGGCAGAGGAACACAGGCTTTCATCTCACACATCTTTTGTCCTGATGAAGGAGCCAACTGCTCAATGCAAGACTGTGAAGTCCTGCTCTGTGTCCGTGTGATAGCACCTGCCCTAGTGACCACAGTGGGAACTGATTGAGGGACTCCAGAGCTAAAAGCTGTGTTCTTCCAGAGTTGCCATGTGGCTCTGGGGTGCTCAGTGGAAATAAAGGTCTTGCCAGAGTACCACAGAAAAGTGCTGAATGAAGGTTACAAACACCTTGGGACTGGCACAGGACCGGGCTGGGAAAGTGCCACTGGTGATGTATGACAGTATAATCTCTGTAGCTCTCTGTACCCAAAATTTAGGAGCTGTTTCTTCAAACTGTGCTGCTTAGAGAAGAAAAAATATTTTGACAAGATAAACCTGCTGGGATTCATTGCAGGATATATTATTGCATAGCAGCAGTTTAAAATGGATTCCCAAGGCCTCCTTCCCCTGATGAACAGCAACATCTCTAGTGCAGGAGCGCCTTAGTGAGGGGAATATTTTTCCAAAAGGCTGTTCTTGCCATTGGCTCTTTAAATATAAGCAAAGAGTAGCTGCAGCAGCCCAGAAGCAACTGCAAACCATTTTAGGTCCTGTCATCACTCATTCTGTCTCCCCTTCCAGCTGGTAGCTCTTGTCACATCTTTCTTTCCTTGTTCCAGAGGAGTCTCCTGGTGTTGATAACTATTCCTTATTGCTTCTAATTATTCAATCAGTCCAAACATTCTCTACCATTTCTCCTGTGTGTGACAGGGATGGGTGGCTGCTTTTTTCTCTAGACTCAAGAAGGGTGCACCTCAGGAGGGCAAATGAAAGTAATACCTATCTTAGCAGTGTTGATGACAAAATCCCTGCTGGGCTTGTTCTGGGAAACCTGCATTGAGATGAATTTTGGTGTGAACCTGGGGTGGCTTCTCTCCCATGTTAACTTTACCTGCCTGCAGGGCACAGGCCTCTTTGTGTTCTTTGGATTGGCTGCAGACTGAGAGAGATGGAAGAGGGGAGGAAAGGGAATTGTCTAGCCTTTGGACTGCACATTTGTTATTGTTTCATTTTAATTGTTCCTAGTAATTCTAAACTGCAAGCTGTTCTGTGCATCTGGGGAAGTATGATTGTACAAAAGATTTTTTTTGTCTGTTTGAAGTATTTTTTCTTTCATTCATTCTTCAAATTCTTTTCTTTTTTCTGAATCTTCACTGGTTTTTAATCTTTGCAAAGAAATACTAACTTTCTTTTTCTTCTAAGTTACAATTTATTTGTTATTTCATTGGGGAGCACAGGAAAAGGTAATTATTACTGCATTTCACATCATATAGGGATCCTACTCTGTCACAGCTGCTGGCCACATGACTAGCCTTTCTCCAGGGAAACCCAAAGTACTTGGTTTCACTGTGCAATTCTGTACTTATCCAGAACCTGCTCCCGTGCATATTGAGCCTTGTGAAAAGGTCATTTAATTATGAATTAGGTGTAGATGTTTCTTAGAATTTTAAAAATAATGAAGGTCCTGTTTTTGGGAAATAAACTGGTTTTTTTTTAAGAGATTATTTCAGAGGTAATGATTTTAATGAGTAGCATGTTTCAATGTTTTAAGAGTTTGAACAAAGCAGAAAAATAGCATTAAATTTGGAACCCCTCTTTGAATAAAAATGTGATGGTTTTAGTTTAAGGAGGGATATAGCCTTTGTGTTATGATACTGCCTTTATGCTCACAAAGCTGTGAGCCCGTTTCTAAAACTCTGCTAAAGGACTGTTGTATAGAGAAAGTTACAAGCATGAGAGCTATGGAGACATGGAGAATACAGACAGGTGTGGATTTTTACATCTTCACATACCCCTCTGACCTCTTCTGAAGCTCCTGGAGAGGAGAGTGGAGTTGCACATTCACATGATCATCAAGATGGGTTGCCAAACAGCACCAAAGGAAGGCAAGACTTCAGGGGTTCACTTCTCTGAGTTTCTCCTCCAGCCTTGCTCTTGGCCCTCTGTTCTGACACACTTGGAACCCCTGAGAGATT
Organism: Lonchura striata; assembly: GCF_050655825.1. Taxonomy (NCBI): domain Eukaryota; kingdom Metazoa; phylum Chordata; class Aves; order Passeriformes; family Estrildidae; genus Lonchura; species Lonchura striata. Next base: position 59,269,136 of record NC_140707.1, on the reverse strand, counting down.
CCCCTCTGAGGCTGAGGCTGCCCAGCTCAGTTCTCCCAGGACATGATGGGCAGCATTCAGGCATTCAGATGTGGACTCACCAGCTGTGCAGGAGCAGGATCACTGCAAGGCTGTGGCAGGCAGGAACTCCCTCAACTGCCACAGACAAAATATTTGCCTGCTTTAGTCCTTGGATGAATCAGCCTTGATGTCTGTCATACTGCACGTTCTGTTTGCCAGTGGGCAATTGTTTCTCCTTGGCTGATGGACAGACAAAAATGCCTGTGGGTAGGCAGATATGTGACATCCTGGATACCAGAGAAATTTTTTTCCCTTTTCCAAGAAATGAGGGAATCAATTCTCTTTGACTGGGAGCAATAAACCACTTGTTGAATGCAGGTCTGAATGCAGGTCTCCAGTCCTGAATTACAAATGGCTCTTCATTCATTATCAAACTTACTTTGTTTTTTCTTTCTTCTTCAGGGCAAAACTTGCTAACTTATATTATAGATCCAAGTAAGTTGTAGAATTAACCCTGGGGTGTTGAGGGGTGGCATAGAAGGTATACCAAGGTGGAGGAGGGGGAGAAATGCATGAGTTTACCTTAAACATAAAATTTGCTGTAAGAATAATAAAATAATATGATACATCTGGATTGATTTTCTCCTTGGTGATAGAGGGCTGCTCTAACAGTTAAGCCTTGGTCATGGCTGACTTGGACATACTTTAAACTCTGTGATAGGGTTCTCATATCTCTTTCTATTTTTCTAAAGTAATAACAAGAGGAAGGCATTTATTACCAGGAAGGCTGCAGCCCTAGGCAAGAAGTCATCTTTGATTTAACTTTACAGCGAAGTTGCTGAATTAAGTGTAGTTTTGTTTTTATCTGTTTGCATGGAAGGCTTCCAGATAAAACAACTGTTTTAGTGACCTGTGCACTTGTATCATGTTAATTAGGTTTGAAAACTCATCTATTGTTTTCATAAGGCTATTACATTTTCTGTAATTAAATTAAGCAAAAAATAAGGATGCATGGAATAATATTTATTATTAATACCAGACTCGAAAGGCTTACAACATGCGAATTGAAGTTGCCTTGAAGACAGCTTGAACTTCAAAACAATGTCAAATAGTCTAGTTTTTCAGCAAGTCATTGCTACATGTAGTTAAAGAAATCATTGATAGAGTGAGAACTAGCCCACTGAACACCCAAGCTTCTGGTTCTTTTTGAAACTGTGTAGCTTCTGGAATCTTTATGGCCTAAATTACTGCTTAAATGGGAATGAAGCTTTAACCCCTTTAAACTACATGGATTGGGGTTTGATCTTGTCCTGTGCTGTTTGATCGTGGGACAAGGTCTGGGAGGCTGCCTGCATGGTCACAGTTCCTGGGAGATGGAGAGAAAGTAGATGGCATGGGAGGACGTGAAAGGGCTCCTCAGTGGCAGGGACAATTCAAGGTGTCCTGTCTGTGTGAATCCTGTCCAGGAGGGAGAACATGTACACAAACAAGGCAAAAATATTTTGCAGAACAAAATCTCATCTACCAATGAGATTTGGATCACGGATCTCATGAGACAGAAATTTTCTCATATGGTCTCTGTGGATTTTTCTCTTTTATCCACTTGCTGCCTGAACTTGGGTTAGCTTTTTGCACTTACTTACCTGCATGTTTACAAAGTACATTTTCCTTTGGTTTACTTTGAATCTGGAAACTGCTTCTTTCCTCTCTTGTCTTGAATCTCTGGGCATCTCTGAGCATGCTGCTCATGCTGAAAATCATCTTAGTGTGTGTCCTGCCCTGCAAATGCAGGCTGGCAAGAGATGAGCCTGTGTCAGTCCATTTCCTAGCCTCTGCCAAGCAGTGGAGGCAAAATTTTGCCTTCAAAATACATTTAAAGTAAGGAGACATTAAAATGGTGCCATGCTGTGGCTCTGACCACAGAGATGAGAGCCAGCCTCATTAACATTCTGTCTGGGAGCAGATGTCCTGTGTTGGTCTGGGTGTGCTGGGAAGCCACCAGGCTCCAGCTGCAGCATGGCACAGCTGGACTGTCCCACACGGCCGGGCTCTGCACCAGCAGCAGGGTGGCCAGTGGCTTGTGTTTCATAAGGCTCCTGGCGTTTCAGCCAAAGGCAAAGCCAAGGCACTGCCCTGGGAGGGCAGAGCCCTGGCAGAGATCCAGGCTGGCACTGCCTGGCAGAGCAGCTCTGTGGGAAAGGGCCTGTAGGGATGGTGGCCAGCGAGCTGGGCACAGACCCACTGAGGAGAGGCTGTGGAACCAGGGCTTGTTCAGCCAGAAACACCTTCAGGGAACCACACAGCAGCCCCTGGTACCTGCAGGGAGGTCACGGCGAAGATGAAGCCAGGCTGTGCTCAGTGCTGCAGGGTGGGAGGACAAGAGGCAGCAGTGTACTTTGAAACCAGAGGGGTCCAGACTGGGTGCAGGGAAGCATTTTTGGGTGGGACAGGTTGCTTGGATGGTCTGTGCAGCCTTCATCCTCTGAGGTTCTCCAGACTTGTCTGGGCAAAGCCCTGAGCAATCTGTTCTGACTTCATGACTTTGCCTAGTGTATTGTAAAAGACCCCTTCTGGGGGCACTGCCCACCTGAAGTACCCTATATTCCTATGAAATATTTCTTGTGATTGAGGATGTTTACATTATCTTTCATATGTAGATTTTCTGGTCTCTAATAAGGCAACTTTTCTTGCACTGAGGAAAATACTAGAGTTTTGGTTCTCCAGATTGCCTGTTTGCATGAAACACAGATAGTGTTTTAGAGACCTCTAACCTCTGTCAAGTGCAAAGGGAATCAAAATGTGCAAGGCAGGGACATGAAAACAAACACAAATAAACACAGAAACAGTATGACTGCACAAGTCTCATTTTCTTAGGTTAATTTCAAAATTTGTTAAAATCTAAATATAGACAAAGGTTTGAGTGAAATGTAATAATTGCTAAACTGGTTGACCTGCCACTATAACGTAAAGCTTTTTAAAGTAGGTATCCCTTCCATTAAAAGAAATTCATGACAGCTAATTTGGCTGAGGTATGCTCCAGTACAAGCAGATTTTGCATGCCTTGTGAGCAGCATATTTCTGAACTGGCTTGAGTGCACATCAATCAACCAGAATTAATCTCATGGTAAACATACACTGTTCAACAGCAAAACCTATCATTTGGATCCTCTGAAGTTTAATTAAAAACCTATGAGAGATCTTTAAACATGAAATGAGATTGATTATCAAATGTTGTCATAGCTACAGCAACGATACTTGTAATCCTGGTCTGTGTCCTGTAATGCTGCGTCTTGTAACAGTGTAAGTTTGGAGGCTCCTGCATTTGTGATTTTATGGATATTTTTAACTGCTTTTTGCACCAGTGTCTTTACTGCTGGAGCCCAGGCTCTTTGTGAGGGTATATTGGCTGAAGTACACTACTTTGTATGCTTACAACAGAATTTGCTTAAATATGTTGAGCAGCTGCATTTTAAAGCCTCTTGAAACAATAGCTGTCTCACAATGCTACTGTTTAAGGCAGGTTTGTGTACCAGGGATAGAGGTTCCTATAAAGAGAGGAGTCTCAACTCCAAGACCCTTTGTTGTCTCCACCTAGTTCTTCTCTCCAGCTGTCCTGCAAAATTCCTTCCTTCTGCCCAAGGTGCCCTGGCCCCACAGGCTCCTCTAAATCCCACCGTATGCTGCCGTCTTTCTGTGCGCCGTGGCCCTGGTCCCATGCAGCAGGACCACCTGCACGGCCCCCAGAACCTCTCCCTGGCCATCATTCAGCTGTGACCAAAGCTCCTTCAGTGGTGACCCCCATGCCCTGCTCAGATTTGTGGTTTTTGGAAATTGTCATCCCCTCTCCTGTTGCCTTCCCTTAAGGTTGAGACACTGTCAGGAGAAGGAACCAGGATTCACACCCAGTTTGCTCCCACCTCACATAATGAAAAAGCTTTTGTTATGAGATGGGAGTAGAGACAAGATGGGTGTCAGTGGGCTTGTATCCATGTCCATAGAGAGAACAAGACTATTTAAAAAAAATTTCGTCACACTGTTGAAGTTGTGCTTTGAAAGGTTGCTGAATAAAACAATCGGTGGCCTGGCTTGGAACACATAATGGCTCTATGGGAATTGTTTTGGTGGCACATAAACAAAGCTTTCTTTTTTTTACTTCTGGGCATCAACTGCTGGCAGAAGTAGATGAAAACAGCTTCTCACACCACACCGCCCATTTACATTTTCCATATGCTGGATTTTAAGATTATAGGGTTTTAGATTCTGAGTTTGCATGTTGTATTTTACATAATAATGAGTTTCTGTCTGAGGCTGAGTTGATACATGAGAAAGCAGAACCGCCACCACCCAGAAAGCAAGGAAGAACAACACACATTTTGGAAAGAAGCTCTCACTGAGCTCTTCACATTTTTTCCAAGAAGAATATTCAATTTCTGTTTTGTGCCATGAAGATGGTATCTGCTTTTGAGCTCCTTGGAAAGAGTTTGTCTTCCTACTTGGTGGCTCTGTTTCCAGTAGCTTAGTACTAAAAATCTTCTGAAATTCAATCACTCAGATTTTTTTTTTCATTAATTGATTGCTCAGTTACAAACCATTCACCCAATAAATTTTTGTTTCAGTCCTTGGCTTTGACATTTTTGCACCTCTTTTTCATCACAGAATGGCCTTTTACTGCCTGTTTTAATTGTAGAAACATCACAGCAGGACAAGGTAATTCCTGGGTAACACTATTCTTTTAATTATTTGCTTCCCTATTACAAGGAGTTTCTCTCTTCAAAAGGGGATACATGTCTGTGCAGTAAGGATGTTACTAAGAGGCTGAGGTCTCTTCCAAACCAAATTATCTTGTGATCCTACATGCATTTTAAAAAATTGCCCTGATCTCCTTCTGAAAATGAACTCAAGTTTATAATTTGTTCTGGTTCTTCCTATTTTACATTTTTTTTGTCACCAGGCACTTGGAGATGAGATGTCTACCAAGGTTTCACACAGCAGAGGGTCCTGCTGGGCAGTGCAGCACCCAGGGAAGTGATCCTTCAGCTTCTGTGCAGCACAGCAACATTCTGCAACCTTTTGTTTCCTCCATCTCTCCCTACTTTCTCTTATAGTAAAATTGAAGTAAATGGTCTTTGCCACAATTGAGACTCCTTTGCAGGTGGATTGAGAAGCTGGAGTCCTATCCTCAAAAGTCATTTAATGACTTCAGAGACACTTCCAGGTCTCTGCAGACACTTCCATTTCTGCAGTCACAATGCAACCAGCACTAAACACTTCCTTGAACATAGTTTTGTTTAGGTCCATCACACCTTGCTTGGTTCTAACCTCCTCTCATCACAGCACTTGTCCTTTGCCTTGTGTAGTAGAGGTCTTCAAAGTTCACTGAGCAGAGAAGGTGAATCTCATAAGGAGGTAATTTTACCTATTTCACAGCTCAGACCCAGGATCAGTTGTGCTCAAGCAGCATTTTTGCTGCTCATATAGAGATTTTGTAAGTTAACCTACAAGTAATATTTATTTCAATGTATGTTCTCAAAGCAAAGAGAATTGCAAGCATTTGCCACACTTTTCATGCTAGAAATCACCCAAGATTTATATCTGTGGTGAATTAATGAAGACAGAACATCTCTAAATAGCAATCTCTGACCTGAACTTAGAATAGGTATTTGTAGATGGAGCTTGCACAGTTTCCTGATCACTTGGAGTGACTGGAAAAGTCCAAAGACCCTCAATAAAACTGATGTCACCAGTTTCTGTCATTAGTAAAATAGGATTGTAAGGGTACAGAATACCACAGAACATCTTGTTGCTATGCTGACTGAGAATGAACACTGATCTGCTGCTGCAAAGAACTACAGTAAAACTTTGGAGACATGAAATATGTCTGAATTCTTCAGCTTGAGGACAGCTGTAATTATAATGAGCTTGCAGAAATCAGGCTGCAAGGGTAGCCTGTTCTCTCCCCCTGCCTGGGATCAGCCATAAATGACTCATAGTGAGGCGTAACACTACCTTTTGATTGAGAGGAATGTCAGTTCTCCAGCTATATGATAAATCATTACATCTTTATTAGGGAATGGGGAATGAAAGAACCGGTCTCCCATTATATGTTTACTCAATTTGTGTCCAGCTGCTTTAGGAACACCCTACTCTTATTTAGTATCTTAGCAAGCTTTGCTAAATCCATCTGTTCTAAAGCAGTATTGTGTTAAGCACAAAATAAAGAACCCAAAGCAGCCACCAGCTGCAGCTACCAACAAGCAGGCTATTGAAATCCACTTACTCTAGCTTACTAGACACTTATGAAAAAGAAAGACCATTCTAATATATTTAAGGCTAGAACAAGCTTATGTCTCCTTGCCTAAGACAAGCAGTTCTGATGATCATAGCTGGTGGTCTGGACAGCAAGAAAAGGCAGGACAGGCTAGTAAAAGCTCCTTTGACTTCAATGGCAATATGGATTTGACCACATGCAAACAATGAGAGTATGTGAAACTAATTATCTACCCATTGAGATTTTCTCTCCACCTTCCCCCTTTCTAATTTCTAATGAATGTAGATAATTGCTGTGTTCCCACTAACACGCAGATTAGGCCTCAGGGATTAGGCTATGTGATTGAGCAGCTAATACTAAGGGTAAACGCCTCTGGTGTTCCTGTTAAATGCATTCTTGCTAGTAAGTTAAATAATCAATCTACTAAAGCATTACTAAAAGATTTAAATACTAGTTTTGCAGACTTCTAGTAGATTTCTATAGTTTCTGACATACTGTGACATGCTTCAGAATGTTCGTTTATATACATTTTGATTTCTTTTGATGATTGTCAACTTAAGTTACTAAAAAAGGAGAGCATTTTGTACACAGAAGGGAAAGGGGTGGAGGGAAAGCAGTATGTTAGAAACATGAGTAGGTGCCCTGGCTTGTCCATCCGTCTTGGCATCATTTTATTTATACATTTTCTAAAGGATTAGAAGTAATCAGTTCCAGAGGATGTGCTCTGGAGTATTGGCAGCGTCTGCTTTCTTGGCAATCATTGCAAATATTTTATACAGTTTCATATTGTCTTGTGCCGTACCCAGCGCTGGCGGTTTGACGTAAACGGCGCTAATGTTTTAACTGCTATGGCAGCGACGCCTCTCCCCCTGCAGAGCCCTGTGCTCTCCAAAGCCTTGGAGCTGCCTGGGCTCATTTGGGACGGTGGAAACACTCACCTGGGGGTAGGACAGGACCCCATTTTCAGAGACAAGGTTCTGCATGGCTCTGCCCTTTGCAGCAGCACACCAGAGCCCTCAGAGCCTCTTGTCTGACCCCCTAGCAGGAAGAGGGTCTGGTGTGCAGGCAGCAGGACAGAGGCAGTCCCCATGCAGCATGTGCTCATTACACTCATTTTTTACAGCTCTGCCTTACTCACCAGTGAGAAACAGCAGAGCCCCACTCCCCAACTCATTTGTTTTAACATTTGCAGGTAAATATCTTCTAAAGTATAGACCTTGCCATACAGTTATGGATGCTCCAGACCAGTATCACTTCCTCTGGTCCTTCAAGGTTATGACCAGAAGCAATTTTAGAGACCACACTTTACTCATTCTCCAAAAAGAACACCTGAGTGCCTGTCCCCAGCTGCTGAGGTGAAGGGTACTGGGTTTTCCTGTTGTCACTCTGTTAATTCAGTGAGATGTTTAGGAGGAGAGTGGTAAGGCAGGGTGTTAATGCAATTACTAGAGCTCAAAAGCAGTAAAGAAAGTGGGAGAGGAGAATGGCTCAGAGTCCTTCAGACAAAGAGTATAACATTAATAAAAGAAAGCACTTTATTCCTAAGGAGTTAACTCTGTCCTATTGGCTGAAAGAACAAGGACATGCTGGAATATCAGCAAGTGGTTTTCAGAAAGGACTAGCAAAGTTCTGGCATTTCATACTAGTAACATTGTGAAAAGAAACACAAGAAATAATTGTTTCTTAATATGGCATTTGCCTAAAGTAACATTGATGTTGATTGAAGTAATGTAATTTTCATATCTAAAATGTTGCAGGGGAGAGTATGTCTATTTCATTTATGTTTGCAGAAACTTAATCTACAGGAAAAGATTTTATAACAGAATTGGAGGTTAAATTTCATTTGCTGATTTAATAAAAGCTAACAGGATGGATTTGGGGATATTTCATTAATCTTTCTTTCCTTTCAGTGAAAAGGAAATTAAGTTCAATCTAGTTCAAACTTTGCTTCACTATTATACCATGGATTGCCAATGTCCATGTTCTCTCTGGCAAGTTAAAACCTAATTAGTCACAGAAAATTCTTCCCTGATCCTGTCACTGCGAGGCAGGAAAAGCCTGGGCTGCAGACAAGGAATGCAGATGCACTCGATGCTTGGCCGTGGCTCTGTTGCTGTCTGTGCTTTCCTACGCAGCATGCAGTGACATAACTGAAAGTGGCATATTTTGTCCTTCATGTGATGAGATCAGATATAAGCTGCCTTTTCAAAATGCAAAGAAAATCTTTTAATATGAAGTAGTGCAAAGAACATCCTGCCATTGGCCGCTTCCCCATCTCTGCCCATCCTTTACAGCAGCGGCTCTGGCTGCTTGGGTGCTGTGAGCTGATCAGCTGTGCCCAGCTGGGTGAGCAGGGCCAGAAGGCTGAGTCTGCCTGCAGCTGGTCCAGCACCCTGCCAGGGGCTGCCAGCATGCCTGGGCAGTGGGGCTGGGGTGCCATGGGGCAGCGAGCCGAGCCCCCACACCACCACTGCCGAGGAGGGTCCAGCTGCTCCCACTGCACCTCGTGCCCTCGGGCTGGATCCTTAAAATGCAGCTTTGTGTTTCAACCTTTTATAATTTTGAAGAGGGTCAACTGATACAATTAATTTAGAAGCAACATTTTATCTATCACATCCCTTTACACTTCTATAAAATAACACTTGTTCTTTCAACATTCTTGATTACGCTTAATCAACAGCAATAACTATTAAAAATACCTGCTGTTTCTAATTCTAGTTCTAACTACTATTGTAGAATTATTCTGAGACCGAATTTGACTGCTCTGACATATATGTTGTCTCATAGTATGTTGAATTTTGAAATTTTTATGGCATACATTGGGTATAATCTGGGAAAGGAAAGTTATTTTACCTCTGGAGGTGAGATTATAGAGTATAATTGGCACAAGCATATATGGTAAAGGACTTTTTTTTTTCACATCAAATTAGTTGATTGCCATTTATGATTAGACTGAGATTTTCCAAGGCATTTTGGGGCACTGTCTCATGCAACCCCTCTAAAAATCCCAGCTGTCACTGCAGCAGTTTCAGAGTAAGATTTGCAGGGACAAAAAGCTGTCTGTAGTGTAATCCATGTGCAAGAAGCAGGTAATTCTGCTTCTTTCTGAAATTCAATGACAAAGCATGAGCCTCGGGGAGAATTTTAGCTTCCACTTCTAACTAAGACAGGGTATCTGGAGGCAACCCTTTGTTTCTCCAGAATACGTGGGGGAAATAAGTAAGTCTGCCCTTCTGTTCTTCCAGCAGTTACGCCCCTCAAAACAGCAGGTGACTAAAGCAATGCAGGTACCTCACTCTGGGTAGAGGATTACTGTGAGGAAATCCTGAAGGATTTGTTTTATGAAGACTCTTTTTTTTTTTGTCTCCCCTGGTGCTTCAGTAGTGTGGCTTTGCAGAGCTGGGAAGTGACCCAACCCTGTGATTTCCTTTGCGGGGTGAGTGTGGCATGAACTCGAACACCCCCGGTGGCTGCTGCCCTCACTCAGCATGTCCTGGCCCTTGCTCTCTGCCTTCAGAGATCCTGGGGACGTGTCCCTGTGAGGAGGGGAGGGGGATGTCCTGGGGCTGGGGGAAGACTGTGCTGTGTTGTTCCAGGGAAGGAACAGCCCTTGGTATCCAGCTGTGTTTATGGTCTCAGCCCATGTTCTCTCGGTTTCTATGAAAGCCACAACTGGAACAAACCTCAGGCTTAGCCCGAGGTCTGTGTGCACTTTTTGCCTGATGCCTGACTACGTGGTGACTGAGCAGCCACCCCAGGGTCTGCTCACACACCAGTTCTTCCCTTCGAGCTCTGCAGCTCTGCTCTGCTCGGCACTGCTCTGCCTTTCATTGCTGGGGTGTTGGAGTGGCTCCTCATGGAAAGAATGAAGCCTCAGGCTGTGAGCAGAGGTTCACCCTGTCCTCCAGCAGGACTTGGATGGACCAGGCTGATCTGGGCGCTGGAGCACTGCCCTCTCTGTTCTGGCATGCATGTCCTGGCTAGAGCAGGGAGAGATTTCTCCAGAACTGCTGTGTTAGGCATCTGCACTCCACAGCCTTGTAAATAATTCAGTATATTGAGCCGTGGCTTACTTACAACATTAAACTGTTCAAAAAGATAGATGGAAATAAAATAATAACTTGAGCTTAAACACATAGGCTACAGCAACCTAAGAATTCATTATGCTATTTATCTGCTACTGTGGAGCATAATTTTAAATAGATATGTCATGTCAGAGCTTTCTTTTCTAATGACTGTTTCAGAACATACTACTGTGGAACATATCAGCATTCCAAGATTTTCCTATATTTGATTATAGCTGATAGCAATCAAAGTAATTTTGCTTCCAATAATAATGTTGGCAGCAGCTTAATTTAATAGCATGGAGGTTAGGTCTTATTTATATCATTCCTCAAATTTGATAACTTTGAATGTAACTACAAAATATTTTGCAATGAAAACTTAAAATATGGGATATTTAATTTAGTATTCTGGCTTCATTGCTTAAATTTTTTCATTCTACGCAAACACATTCTTACACCAGTTGTTTTGAATATAACTTTTCCAGGGGCCATAGGCCTTTTTCCTAATATTCTGAGAAATGCTGATTATTTTATCACTGTGGGCCATGTCAATAGTTAAAAATCAGTCTTCTTTGAATAACTTTGCAGTTTTCCAAAAGTAAATAAATAATCTTCAGAAAAAGAAAACAGTTAACTAATTTTTTCACATCCTGTCTACTTTCCTTTACCTTGGTAGGCTTAGAGTTGTACTCTTGCCACATTGGTATACTGTCACCAGCTTTGATAGTTACGTCAGCATTGCATCCCGAGAAAGGAGCAGAATTTCACTTCTTTGTGATTATGTGATTTTTGCCACTGCCTCAAGTGGAGGAGGCTGACTTACAAAAAACAATAGGTTCTTTCCCATGGACTGTGCCATCCCTGAGATGAATTATGTAGCTCCTAGTGAGACACATGTGCTTCTGCCTTTTTTTGGCCCCCTTATTTAGGAATAATTATGTACAGAAAGTCTCACCACCCAGTATCCTTTGCCAAGGATCTCTCACTGGCATGCCTGTTGCTGTGTTCAGCACTTGCAGGATTGGGACAGATGAGGTGAGGTTTGGATGGGAGATGGATAATTTGCTGCTCTCTCCCCTTGGTCTGCTGGACTCTCCTGAGGACTCATCAAAGTAGCACTGAAGGAGCCTCCTGTCTCTCAAAGTTTCTCAACCTCCAAAAGCTAATTTTCTGGATAGTTTGGTTCACAGAATGGCATCAGGTTTAAATGTTGGAGAGGAAAACGTGATGTTTTCATGCTTGCAGACACAGCTGGTTAATTCAGTGATAGAGAAGTAATATTATCCCCTGTAACAGAAGAAACAGCAAAGAGACATTGCAAGAAAAATGTTCAGGGAGAATCAGAGCCCTGGTTGATTCTGGGACTCCAGCCTGTCCTTGGGTTTGATGCTCTGTTCAGGCAGCCAAGCTAGGTTTCCAGTCCTGGGAGAGAAAATCCCAGGGAAAAGAGCAGCCATACTTCCCACAGTAGAGTCAGGGGGTTTCACAGGGTGAATAACACATTAAGATAGCTCCCATGCTTGCCAATATGAGGGTGCTGAAAGCAAAAACAGGACAGAGAATCACCATCCCTCTGTCCTGTTTCTGACCACCTTGTTGAGTTATTGTAAAACAGATAAATAAAAAGGCTCTCTACCATCCTCTTCCCTCAATATATGTTTTGAGATGAAGTTTTTAAAGTCACCTGCCTAGGTTGTCAATTGAAAAATATGCAGATAGTGAATGGTAGAACTGGGGGAAGCAAGGCAGAGCAGCTGGTCTGGGACTGGGATGGGAGGAGTGGTCCCTTACCCTGTGCTGCCAAGAGCATGGGCAAAAATTGCCTGTGAAGTGGTTTGGCAGCCTCTAGCCAGAATCTGAATGTTAGAAATTTGTGCTAAAAACACCTTAATAGAAACACTCAAAGGATTTCCAAAAATTGTCAGGGGTAAGTCAAGAAGAACAGAGAATTATGAGCTGGGGACAGAAAAGATGAAACTTCAGTGTACCCAAGGCATCTTTCCACGGGGAGTCTTCCACCTGCTTCAGTAGAAGAGAGAGACAATGCCAACCCAGATCTTCTTCCTGCCTAGGATAGAAGTTCCCACCCATGCCCATCTTCCCACCAGGATGATACACCTGAGGTGAGGTGGCCAGCGTGTCCCAGCTCTCTTGCTCTCAGGAAGCCCTGTTACACTCACCTACATAAATACCATATACAAAAACTTCCCCCAGATTAAGTAAAAAACAAATAATGAAAAAAATCAGTCTTCTCACTGTGAATTACCTCTCTACTTTAAATAGATCTTGTGCTAAAAGACAGGAAGACTTGTGTATTTATTTCCAAGATTATTAAATTACATATAGACTATGCTTCCTGAGTATTAGCAGAGTTTATAACTGAATTCATCCTATCCATGCTCTGGTTACGTTTAATGAGGATAATTATTACATGGCTTAACTATAATTCAGTATTGACTCTTTTGTGCATGAAAAGCTTTTGTTGGCAAGCATCAGTGGAGAGCTTCAATAAAAGACATCTCTAGCTTGTGTAAACATTGTTATTTCAAGGTCTCACCCTAACGTGCTTTAGGCTAAGTACTTTCTCCTCAATTGAGTTAATATGGCCAAAATGATATAAGGATGGGATTAGATACTGGCTTACACCACAAGGAAAAAAATGAAAGTTGGACAGGGAAAAATGCAGTTAATTCCATCCTGTCAGCAGTGGATATTAAAGATTATTAGTTGGCACACTCAATTATATGTGAATCACAATAGTGGTACTGTTACTTTTTCATTCAGTTTTACAGGGGCAGGTAAAAAGTGTAGGTTTAGTATCATCTTCAGGGATTATTTGTTCCTTGCAGTGATTTGAGGTTATATTAAAATGTTCAACAGGTTCAGAGGAAACATCTCTGTTTAATGAAATGTCCCACTTTTACATGATCTTAGTCACTGGATAGAAGTGAACAAATCTGCCTGATGGGACTTCAGCTGTAGCTACCTTTTATGAATATATTTCTTTAGGCAGTTACTAGTTATTCTATGATATGATTGTTAAAATTATAAACCAACCAATATAGCTCTCTTTTTGCTGCTTCCCTCTGCTGGATAGAGCCAGTAGTGCTTAGTTGCACGTCAGGCTCATTAACACCAATGACCTGGACAGACTTTTCTACCTCCTTAGGATACCAGCTTTTCACAGACAACAAATCTAAATCTTGCTCTGCCTCGCATGGTGAATTTCTCAGTCTGCAGGTTAAACAGCAGTCATAGAATTCAGAAAAATATAAAATTGTTGGCTCAAATAAATGGCCCCAGTCTGAGGCTTTGGTGCTGGAAGCTCTTCTATCAAGGTGGGGAGGTGTGCTGGACTGAATGGGATGCTGGGCATGCCAGTGGCTCTGCCCCTGGCCCTAGTATAGACTGACAGCAAGGCAAGGAGGTGTGCTATGCTATAAGTCAAATTAATTATTGGATATGTATATTGAAATTGTTGGGTTTTAAACAAAATAAGCCTCTGGCACGTTGTTTGTGTTTTGCTTGTCTTCAAAGATTTCCCTAGCCAAAGGAGACCGCTGTGATAATGCGCTGTGACTGCTTGACTGCCGTTCCAAGACCAGGAACAACGCTAGCTGAGCTACAGCATATATTTTAGGAAAAAAAATCCAAACCCAACCTTCTAATCTTGGTTTTCAGTTTCCAGTGTTAGAAGGCCTCCCACAGCATGGTGACATTCCCGTATCCGTTTTCCCTTGCAGAGTTTGCATCCCTTCACAGGGTGAACGGGTGTCTCATTTTGAGATTTAAATGTCAGGATTCATCTTGTACAGTTTTCCTCTTCAGAACTGACTAAGCCTGTCATCATATGTGTGTGGCCTGCATGGGTACTTGACAGAAGTAGCTTGGATAACTTCGTGCTGTCTGGGTGCCCAGGCAAAAGATTTTACAACCTCTGATTCAGTTGCCCCACTACTATCCAGTCCAGAAGAGGACTAGCCCTGTAGAGTCAGTGGTGGAGATTATGTTTTTCTGAATATCCACAAAGTTCCCCAAATCCCTCCAAAGTTACCATTTCCCAGGCTCACAAATGAGACTTGAGTTTGGATGTCTGACTTTTCAAGCTGACTGTATTGAAACGTGTCATTTAGCTAAATTTACCCAGAAAATTTAGACTATTGCTATAGGTTTTTTTTAGAAAGTGTTTCTGCTAGGGTTCACAGTCTGTGCAAAAAATTCCAAACCAATCTTATTGTACATTTCTGTCACGTGTTGTCTGTCCTTCAACCAATAGTTTATTATTGCTGGAGTCATCTTCAGCAGCTGCTTCTACTACTAGTACTCATGCCCAAGTGGGAGTCTGGATCCTCAAAAAAGAGAATTTTTCTCTAATGATGCATTTCTATTAAATACATTAAGTTCAATCAATTTCCTCTCAAGAACCCCTTAGTAACTGGACTTCCATAGAGTCCTCCTCTAAGTTTAATTCTCTGTTTTCAAGAATTGTCTGGCTCTGTCCCTTGGTGGGATTATCACACTTCTTAAAACTTTTACTGTAACATTTCCTCAGTGCCTTGTTTGGAAAACTTATATCAAGACTGAAGTCTGCGGATGATTAGGAAGCAAGGAACTTTTTCTTATTGGTTTAACACCCTCAAGATTTTTTTTTTTTTTTTTTTTGCCTTGCTATGCTCCTCAGACACTTGAAGGTCTCTGTCTCATAGCCAGCCATGTCCCGTTGTCAATCTTCTTCAGGGTCCCATTTTAAGGTGCAGGGACATCACCACTGACATCCTGCAGAGGGGACATAGACCTCAGCAGGGCAGCTTGGTCCCCAGGATGTGAATGGAGCAAGTGAAGGTTTTTGAGCAAATGGACCCCAAATGTTGTGTCATGTTCACACTGCAGTTCAGACTAAACAGGATCAGGTGCATGATGTTGCATAGGCTAGATGGATAAGAGCATACACTTGAAGTTTTAATTTAAAAATATAAAAATTGGCCAAAACCCCCCAAACCACCATCTCCTGGGTAGATCTAAACAAGAGTTTACCTGTCTGGTGCTGCTCTACCAGCACTGAGCAAAGTGCTTCAGTTTTCAGAAAGGCTGTGGTGCTGGCTTATCAGACAGGACAATCAAGGGCTTCCATGTCCCAACAAAGGCTTTTGCAAAAATAAGGCACTGAGAAGGGAGGGAGATTTTCTCAGCAGGTGTGGGGTATTGCTTTCTGTTGGCCCAGCAGTTTTGACTTGGCTACAATGTATATTTACTTTATGTAACTCTGAGTGTAGTAAGAATGCTAGCAAAAACCACTTGGAAAAGGAAAAAAGGAAACATTAAACCTTAACTCTGCATTCTCAATTAAATGATTACTCCTTCAGGATGAAATTGTTCTTGATTCTTACTGTAAACTTTTGAATTTCTTACATAAATAGCATGATTATATTTACATAAATAGTTGCACCCTGGAGTACAACAATCCTATTGTACACAAAAATCCCATTAAAATTTCCTGAGAGAAGAATACAGCTTGGGCAACAGCATGCTGTCCTCTTTTTTTCTTTATTCAGAACCAAGCCGTGTGTTTTAGATACATGCACCCAAGTGCAGAATTTGACCCCTCAGAATCCAATGCTCAGCTCAAATGTATGAAAGCACAATTATAATTGAACTGATATTTCAATATATGTACAATATCATGTATAGACAGGTTTCCTGCCAGCTGATTATAGGCATTTAGATGTGAAATAGCAAATACATCTAGAGGAGTCTGATTTATCCTTGAAAGAGACAGCTTCAACCTTGTCTTCTACCTAAAGCAACTGTAATCCCAATATCTAAGCACAGAGGAGCCTGTGCCTCAATTCACATCTCTTCAGCTTTTTGCCACTCAGAATTAGACAAACTCTTGATTATCCTTTCCCATTCCACAGGGTAATAACAGCATATAAATCCTAACTTTTCAAAATGAGATAACATGCAAAGTAAAATATGGCCCAGTATGCTCTCTCAGCCAATAGTAAGGAGGCAAGAATCCATATTTGGACCTAACTGCAAAATGAGACTTAAGTATTTAAAGGGTGCTTATAAAAAGGGGGAGAGAACTTTTTACATGGGTAGATAGTGATACATCAAGGGAGAATGGTTGTGAATTAAAAGATTGGAGTTTTAGATTAGATATTAGTAAGCAATTTTTTACTGTGAGAGTGGTAGGACACTGCAAGAAGTTCCCCAGAAAAAGCTGTGGGTGTCCCATCCCTGGAAGTGTTTAAGGCAAACCTGGATGTGGGCCAGAGCAACCTGATCTAGTCACAGGTATTCCTGCCAGTGGCAGAGGGGCTGGAAGATCTTTAGGGTCCCTGATCCTATGATTCTAAAATAAATAAGTTCAAATAAGTGAATGTCTTTGGATCAGAGTATCCACACTATAGAACAGCTTATGAACACTGACTGAAGCTATGACTGTGCTGAAGAGGTGGCCACTGATCCTCGTATTGCTGTAGCTTGTGAATTTCTGACAGGCACAGACAATCAAACAAGAATGGTTTTGGACAATCAAAGATTAGCTGAAGGACATAAATAAGTGCCATGAGTAGAATTTCAGAAGTAATTTATAACTAGCTTGATTGCTGAAGTAAAATAATGAAAACAAAACAAAACAAAAAAGGGAAACAATAGAATTATAGAATTTTCTGAGTTAGAAAAGACTCATCAGGATTATCGAGTCAAGAATCACACCATGTGTCTGAAAGCATTGTCCAAATGCTTCTTGAATTCATACAGGCTTGGGGCTGTAATGAGGGTTTGACTCAAAAAACTCAACCCTTTTTCATTCCCTTTGTATGAACATGTGCCTGCCTGCACACATCCCACCACTTTTGTTTCAAAGCAAGAGAAAAAAGAGTTTTAATAGGAAGCAAATGTATTCTTTGCTTTCAATTTTTTCTTTTAAAAACTTAACTTAGCCTAATATCCCTGAAAATATTGTTTTAGAAAAAGAAATCAAAATGTTTAGTAAGTACAAAAATGAGCTGTGTCTACTACATAATCCCTTTTCACATTAAAAAACCTCAAACCAAAAATCCCCCAAGCAAACAAAAAAAGGAAGACCACCCTGAAATCTGGTTCCAGTTTTACCTGAACCTCTGATAATTTTTGTTTTGCTAAAATTACAAATTTGGCAATCAGTATCCAACTGAGAAATGTAATCTACACCTCTAGGAAATGACCTTTCTGGTACTGTCAGGTAAGTACTCAGGAAAGATGCCTCTGGGTAGATTCAGTGGTGATGGAGAGTGCTCACAAGACGTCTGAAGAATTCTGCAATATTTTGAAACCAAGCACTTGTGTGCACAAGAAGAAAGTAAATTAAGCAAGGATGATAAGAAATATTTGTAATCTGAAATGCAGGGAACAAGATGTGCTGTATCAATAACAAAAGCAGGTGAGTGGAGCTAATATCCCATGCTACTGCAGGCTGGTCACACCATCCAAACCATTTTATTGAGAGATGACAAATCTTTGATTTTGAGAGCAATGGCAAGTGACATTATATTTTGTATTTCCTGACACAGCATGAATCTAAGAATGTTTCTTACTTCATATGGGAATGATTTCAGGATGCTAGCGACATAACATGGAGGGAATGAACAGTCTAAAATTTCTATAAACACCAGAATCAAGGCATTTATGAGTTTTAGTAAAAATTTTATTGAAGTCTGGTCATGTTGGCATATTGTGCATTTTAAATGTAAATTAGATTACTGGCAGTAGATTCAATTTAGTGGTAAAATGTAAAGAAAACAGTTGGGCTACAGATGAAACAATAATGTAGCTGTTCTTTAGTTAAGAGAACAGTGAAATCCAGAAACAAATGGTGTTTGGGAATATTTATGGTAGGGGAAATATGCTGCATACAATTAACTTTGTCAATTATATGCAGCACGGTAGTTTTTGCTCAGCTTTGAAGGGCAGTTTCTGATAGTGAACATATGATAGGGTGAATGGATGGCAATGAGGGTTTCCAGTGGGAACAGAAAATTTTTTATCCTTGGCTCACTTGCTAAAATGCAGCCCAGGCTGTGAGTGAGAGACGCTGACATCTTTGTGTGCACAACCTGTCAGACGTGGCACCTGGTCTCCTCTCTTCCTCCTTCCCCTGTTACACCATTTCAGGTGCAAAGTCTGGCCAAAAAAGGGCCATAGGAATTGGCACTGTGATGGCAGCTCTAGGGGAAAACCCAGTGCTTGAATGTTGGCATTTGGCTTCTTCTTACCAAGGTTTTCCCTGATGGTGAAAGCACTTGACCTCTCTGCCTTGCTCTATAGACACAACATGCTGGCTCTTGTCAGGCTGATCACCAGGCATCTTTCAAAGGTTTTCAAACTTCCTGAAAAAACATGGCATTTAAATCAAAAATTCAGAAAAAAAATAGTTACTTGTATAAGTACATTAAAGAAAAAAAAGAAATTTAGGATCTAGAGACACAGCGAGGTGCTTTATTGAGCTACTAGAAAGCTACAGAATATATTAAAAAGAAAATTTCACTTCAGAGGAGCAATAGCACCGAGCAGTGATGGTTTTTCATGTACAGAAATCACTTCAGCTCACAACTGGCTAGGCTAGTGCAGAGCTGTGAAAGTTACAATACTGTTATTTAATTAAGCCAAATATGTTCTTGATATATAGCAACTCAAATAAATTAGTTCTTTACACACGCTTAGGACATGCCCCTTTGCCCCAGAATTACATCTATTATTAACTATGAAAAGGTAGGTTAACAAGGGAGTGAAATAGGTGAGAATTCACCCTCCCCTACCATCCAGTTTGCTCAGGTTAAAGGCAGCAGGGCATTGTCTTGCTGCTGACAGACACTGGGGCTAAAATCCTGCTCTGTGATGAGCTTTGCTTTGAGCACTACTGCCATGGTGGCATAAGTTAAGGGCTTCTGAGAAACAGATGTGGGCAAAGGTTGCTGAAACATCACTTGGGGCTGGCCAAGGATGCTGCTGATGGTGTCTGGGTAGGAGAAGCAGGGAAAACAACCCAGGCAAAGAGGTAGTCAGAGCTTTGTCAGCCAAAATGAGTGTCAGGGTCAGGTCTGTGAGAAGCAGAGAAAAAGGACAGGGTTTTCAGCAAAGTGCTAACTGGGAAACACTCTGAGAGCTCCCAAAGCTGGCCTCTCAAAACATGGTGCTTTATAGGTTCCTCAGGTCAGTCAAGGGAACACCTGATGAGCACCAACTCCTTCTTGTGGAAAAACCCACAAGACGATAACATTTGTTTAGCTATTTGGATCTGAAAGTGAAATACTATTTTGTCTACTTGACAGTTTTTTGTCTAATTTTTCATAAACCCTCTGGGGTACTGCCCATTTTTAAGTGTTGACAATAGCTAGCACAAACTCTGCTGAAGCTTTTGTGTAGTCAAGTGTCCTGCAGAAAGTTAAAAGATGAGTAAATTTTCCAGCTGTTTGCAAGGCTGGGCTGGAGACAGGGGTTTGCACCTTGAAGAGGCATTGATCAAGGACTGCTGTGACCAGCAGCATTCCAAATATCAAAGCTGTATAGGGGCACAAGGAAAACTGAAACACAACATTAAATTGCTGGTTGCTGGCTTTGTGATTGGAATAAAAGTACTTGAACATCACACTGAGCCTCTAAGAACCAGTGTTACCATAATAAACATTCAGAAGACCATAATAAATTTATTGGCAAAGTCATCTAGCTGCTGGTCAGACCCCAGTCTTGAAGGGCATATCTGCAGCCTGTGCCTGTGCTCTGACAAGCCATGGATGGAGTAAAGGCCTGGCCAGTCTGGCACCAGCTAGGACTTTGCCAGTGACTGTATCATTGAGGCAAAAGTAAGTTTGTGTCTGTTGTAGATGCTTAACTGCTTTTTATTCTCAAATGTCATTTAAAAGGCATGAGGGGGGAGGAACTTGGGAGGTGTAATGACAAGAGCTGCACAAGGAGAGCAAGAAACAGTGCATCATTTGGAGACTCTTTGAAAGGCTGCCCTTGCCTTTCATAGCCACTAGAAGTAGTTTACATCTTTCTAGTATGACTTTTGAAGCAATTACTTTTTGAATAATCTGGTTTTATAATGAGAAGTTGTGCTGCTGGTTATTTTTTGTTATTTGAAAACTGGAATGCAATGTAAGAAATCTTTCAATAAAGAACATCTCCTCTTAAGTTTGTCTAAAACCCTTTTTGTCATAAGGTTCAGAGTTCATTAATGGGAGAGCAATATCCTAGTAAGAATGAGTAGCAAATTCTTGAAATGAAAAAAAAGATGAAATGAAACAGAAGATTTTAATACAAGTACTATTTTCCTGCACTGCTTTTTAAGATCTATTCCTTCATGTGCCTCACTGAGATTCAGCATTGTACTGTGTTGCAAAACTCAGCTTTCACTAGGATTTTGAAGTATTGCCAGTTATTCTTCCTTGTTATTAACAGTTACGTTTTTAAGAGAAAAATGTGTGCTTTTTGACCTTGATCAGGGTAGTGAGATAGATATGTCATGAGAAAACTAACACAGCTGGTTGGCTGAAACTAGTTTTGCTTTTGGGTTCCTGTTGTCAGGTCCCATGCCCAGGCAGCCCTGCTCCTCTGTCCTTCCCTGGGTGGCTGCAGCCTCTGCATATCTGTGGTGCCACTGCTCTTGTGAGCTGGTTAATTTGTGGGAAAAAGCCTTTAAGCTTGGGTATGGCCCCTTTGTTCCCTCCAGCTCCCAACTCTGTACTTACTGGTCAGCACAACTTTCATTGTTTTCTGTTGTGTACCAATTGGATTTGTTTTGGCAAGAGTTTCCAATATCTCCTCTCAAGAGGGAGGCTCAGTACAGTGATAAAACCCTGTCTAGAGGTTTGGGAGGCTGAATTCAGTGTTTTGCTCTCCCATTGTTTTCTATGTGCCTTTGGCTGAGTCGCTGGAGGAGGAGGAGGAATTCATCTCATCTGGCTTCAGCTGTTACGAATTAGAGGTCTAATCTGAGCTTGTGCTCCCTCTGTGGTCAAGGGAGAAAGACAGGAGCCTCCAGGGGAAGACTCATCCCTTTCCAATGTGTCTGCTCTCTCAGCAGGTAGATCAGCAACTAACTGAGACCTTTCACTTTCAGATGCCTAAAATAAATCAAACTGTGTCCCACACATCGTCTCTGTTTTCTGGCTGATACACAAAAGTGGAATCCAATAAGTCCATTTAAAACAATGCAATACTATGGCAATGGAAATTGCTTAAAAAAAAGGATGATTTGGAAAGCACTGGATGATTTTTAGACCAGACCCCTAATAAATACTTGAAAACTAAAGGTGTAGAGACACGCCTCTTGTTCTTTTAACATCTCCTAACTCCTATAAAAGGAATAGGAATTTTTGAAAGTCTCACAAAATGCCCATCTGTGCTTTTAGGTGTATAAACCCCTGTCCCACTCTTATTAGGAAGAGCATTATCCTAAAATCCAAGCCTCCAAGTAGCATTTTCCCTGGCTTCTGCCCCTCATCCTTCCAGGCACCCCTGCTTCTATGCTCTGTGGGTCTTGTCCCTGGCAGCAGAGGTAGTCTTGGATGAGGACTGTATGTGACACATAACACTCCAGTTCTTCCCTGCTGGTGGATAATTCATGGGGATGAGAGCTGTGGCTGAGCTGGGGAGAGAATCAGTGAATCATAACCGCCTTTCCACTTCAGCTGAACTCTGTGGAAACTTGGCATGGTGGGGAATCACAGACATAAACCATATTTTATTAGTTGGAGTTGACAATTCAACTGTGACCATGGAACTGGAGAGTTATAGACACAATGCACAAATTGTAAATTTAATTTGTCCTTTCTTTTGGGATGCCTAGCATCTCTCATTTCTCATTGAGCATTTCTATCAAGACCAGCATGATAAGAGTTAATGCATGGTCTGGAAATTAATGTATGTATGTGTGGTGGGACCCTTCCTCCTTCTTGGTTGTCCCTTTCCTTTCCTTTATGTGAACAGACTTGTTTGCCATCCCCAAGAGTGCAAGAGGCAAAGGTGAGTGGAGAGCTGACAAACAGGGAAAATAATCCTTTTGCCCACCCCTTGTGGAAATTCTGTTAGCTACAACATGGCAGCTGAGACTGGGCGACTTAACCCAACCAAATCTCTTTTATTATGTTCCTGTGTTTATTTTTCCTCTGCATTTATGACTTAGCATGTTGGTTTTGGTGTGGAAAGGACTCTAAAGCTGTAGATATGTGTTGTAATTATACAAATTCCTCTGCATGGAGTCTGTTAAAAAGGTTGATCTATTTTTATGAGGACACACACAAATACTCATTTTGATGGACCTCATTGGCATTTATTGCAGGCCTGCCACTACTAAAATTTAAAGCCAACCTCGTAAATTTTATGGAAACTACATACTGCAATTATTAGCCCGAAGACCTCCTGTCTCGCAGGAATGAGTCAGAATTTGCTTTCCACGTACACTGTGGTTTACACCTGAAAGAGATTAGCTGGGACCACCAGTAGCTTGAAAACCTAATCTCCAGTATTTTTTTTCCAGTTTAGCTCTGAAAGATACTCCAGGTGTTCTCATTAATTAGTCATTGTAAGTCACTGTGTCACTATTGTGCGTGGAACAGCTATTTTCCTTGGGCACTTTTTCTGCAGGACTGTTTTAAATTAAAAGTTAGTTTATATACTTTTTGATGGTTAGAAACAATTATTGTGACTGGTGAAAATGAACAAAATCAAACTCCAACAAATCAGCTTAGAAGGACAAACTCTTGAACTTGAATGTTTCCTGTAATGGTGCAACTTTACAGAGTTTAACTGAGCACATTGCTAGCAGAGTGGAGGATCCAGCTAAATATCATAAACAGATCCTGCAATTTTTTTCTGCAGAAACATTCCCACTTTCAGGAATTGTCCATAAGTCTTAAAGATGATGCAGTAGGTAATATTGTTGTCCTTGTGTCCTTGTCTTATTTTATAGTCACAGACACTGAGAGACAGAGATTAAGTGGATTAAACCTACTAATACAACAAATCAGTAGAGAAAAGTGAGAATAAATATAGATAGATGATAAGATTTGACATATACAAAGCATAAATATTAGTTTGTGTGTTTGGTGGCTGTATATGGACTTGCAGATAAACTTCACTAAACTTTTTTCACTACTTGGGACTGATAAATGAGATGGTTTGTTGCAAAGGGCAACTCAGCTGAGAGCAGGCAAAATATTGTTAGAGAGAACTTGTGTGGCATCTAAAAACCATGAGTTATGTTAATTAGGTAGCCTATTATGATGAGGTTTTAGAAAGAAACCTACATTAATGCAAAGCGTTCTCATCCTTCATTTTCAAAAAAGTCTTTGTTCTTGGTCAGATTATTTGAATCCAAGCCAAAAGAAAGAACTCAAAAGAAAGGATATGAGTTGTCCAGAGAAGTGAAGGGGAAGTTACTCTGTTGGGAGTGCCTTGGGTGACAAGGAGAAACACTGAGTATTGGTTGAATTACTGCAGAAAAGGAAAATAACAATGTCTTACCGTTGTGAAGGAGAATAATAACTCAGCAAAGCACTAGCTCACGTAGCATTCTAGAAAATAGATTTGCTAAAGAGCACACCTTTGGAGCACAGGAATGCCAGGATGACTGGCTGAAGCCATGATGTCTGGCTGCAGCCATGATGTTGCAGTTTCACAGGAGGAGATGCAGTCAATCCAGAGCTGGTCTTTAAACTAAAGGAGATAATAAAAAAACACCTTGAAAAGACATTTTCAGAGTCCCAGGCAAGGGGTAGGTCTATGAATCATAGTGAAAACACCTCAGATTAACTGAAATAATTGCTTAGGGAAAAGGGCTTAAAGTAAAAAGCTGAACTGAAGATGAGCCTTTGAGAAAACATTATTTACTGTGTCAAAAGATAGAGAATTATTAAGATAGAAAAAGACTTCTAAGTACAACTCTTAACCCAGCACTGCCAGGTCCACCACTAAAACATGCTCCTAAGCACCACATCCACACATTTTTCATCACTCTTATTGTAAAAAAACTTTTCCTTACATCTAATCTAAATCACTGTCCAAATCTAAAACATTACCCCTTGTTCAATCCCTACAGGCCATACTAAAGTGTTTGTCCTCATCTTTCTAGGATAGGTAGGGAGAGCTGTCCTCAGCACTGTGGGGAGCTCAGTGATGGGTGCATTCTCTCTATCTGCAGGCATTCTCTCATGTTGCTGGGTGTGGATGCACACATTGTCATGTTCTTCACTTTTCTGACTTCCAACGCTGGACTTCAAGCAGAGCTATGTGCTGTTATGTCAATATAGAGAACTTCACTGTATAAAATTATATAATTGCTCTTTTCGTCTCCTACAGGAGTGACTTGCTTAGTTTTTTTCTGTAGTTTCTTGCAGATGGGGTGGAACTCAAGGAATCTAGTGTCCCCTGACCACAATGAATATTAATTCATCCATGCTGGATGACCCTGTGGCCCAGCCCCTCACTTCATGATGTTAGTCTGTCCTGCTAGGTCAAGGGTGCAACAGCAACTCACTGACACAAGGAGGTTACCCCTCTTTAAGCTGTATATATTTATGTGTCACTACACCAAATGTCTGAGACATGCACATGAGATTTACCTCACTGCCACAAGAAGGATGAACATTTTGTTACATAATGCTGAGTTATTCAGTTAGCAAATGACAATTCAGATATGGCACCAGACTCATTAAACTTCCTGCACAGTGAAAGAGATAAGCAGAGATGTTGCCCTTTTCAATTGAAATGCAAGAAGACATTATGAGAAAAGCCTTTCTCATATTTAAATATGAAAGCAGATTTCTAATTCCATATGCTGTTGCTTGCAAGAGGGGGATGCTTTCTACTGATCTATGGAGAGATATTGCAATGATCTATAATGTCCAATAAGTGATATTTGCTTCTTTTCCTGCTGTTAGGTTGAATATTTAAAAGCCTCTTTGACACATTGGCTGGACTAGTCTTTGTATGACTTCTTCTAAGTGGTTTCAGAGTTTCTGTTTCACCTTGAAGAGTTTCAGTTTGAGACCTCACAAACCTTCCTTTAACAAAGAAAGGGACACAAAGTCTATAATCAGCTTTCTTCCAATAAAACAAATTTAACAGGTATCCTGGCTCTAGCTGAATATGCTACAGCTGCTTATGAGAAGAAGCAAGTGCATTGTGCTTTTTCTCAGATTTCAGAAGTAGCTGTACCTAAGTGGAATATTGCCTCTTTAGCTTGTAAATAGTCAAGGTATTAAAATGTGCAAAATGCAAATGGAATTTCCGCTATACTATACTTTAATTTGATTTGACATTAGATTTCATCTCCTCATCTTTTTATGATAGCTATTGAAAAGATGTAATTTTATTTTGAAGTCTTAAATTTTACCTTTTCTATGTTCCAATGCAGGGAAATTGTGGTGAAAAAAGTTATAGTGCAGAGTTGTGGACACATGCAAATTAAGTTTTGACTTTGATTATATTTTTTGCACTTGCTATTTGAGATGTGCACTCATTCTATTTTTCTTTTCAGTAATATTTATCCTGATGGCTATCACCAAATAATTGCTTGGTGTCTAAAGCGCTTTTCACATGACGGGCAATTCAGAACCTTGATCAAGGTCAATTGTTAAGGTGTCGAAATCTGAAAATTTAATCATCACCAAGAGTAAAATGATATTCAGAATTATGCCTCTAAGAAAAGCCACTATTTACCAAGAAAAGAGTTTTTTTATATCCAGTGATCATAGTAATTTCCAAAGTGGAGCATCTTAGAATCTGCATTGACTTATTCACTTGAGAAAATGGCTGGCTATTCATTCACTCAGAAAATTCTGGACAGCTAGTCAGAAAAAAAGAGAAAATCCAGTCTGATCAGCAGTAACTCAGGTTTTGTCTACAACTCTCAGAAACTTGATGCCTTGGCCAGAGTTCAGTGTGGCTCATACAATTGCAATGCACTGCAAGCCCTTGCCCTAAAATTGGCCCCAACTGAATCAAGAACTCACAGGCACTTTTGATAAGATTGGTGTGAAATGATGCTAGCCAATCTGTGAGAGATTGAGCCAGATTTTCCTCCTAGATCCAGCATGTGCTCACAAGAGGTTTTAACAGCTTCTCATGATACCAATAACTTCTGCTCACCAGATAATTTCAGTTGGGTCATGGGACAGTTTTTGAACCCATCTCTGTCATGACTTCAGATTTCTAATGGCTTCTTGCTCAGACTAAATCACTAGGGAGAATCCTGGGTACAGGTACACACAGCAATGAATTCGGGTCTGTGGGTGCCTGAGCCACCAGCAGGCTACAGGGACTTGCCAGCTGTTTGACAAGAGTCCTGGCTCAGATGGGGAGCTGCAGATTGTCTGATGTCACTGTGCTGGTATCCCTGGAGCAGTGCTGGCCTCTGGTTGGGTGTGGGCCCCCAACAGATCAGCCATGCAAAAGGCACAGGTCAATGGCCAACTACAAAAGTGATGCATTTGGTTGCTTACCAAGGAGCTCAAAAGCACCTCAGACCTCACCCACTGAAGTTGTAAAGATGTAAATCCAGTGCTCTATCCAGTGGAAACTAAAGGACAGCTATATCTAGAGGTTGTATATAACTTCAGCAATAAAAATACCAATGTGGTAGGCTGGGTAGTCCAGAGCAATCCCTACCATGTTCCTGAAATAATCTCTGCTTTTTAGTGAGTGCATCACCAGTTCTTCAGATGCTTTCATTTATTTTTATTTGTTAATTTTTCTCAATTTTTTCAGGTCATAATTCCTGAAGGACATATCAAGAACTTACTTCAGCAATGTCAGATCCTTTGCTGCTCAGTGGATATTGAGCCTTCTCTCACAGCTTTCCAAGTGTCCTGAGAAGGTACCTCTGATACCCCAGAGAAGGCAGAGCAGCAGTGTCATGATGGCAACTGGACTGCTGAGCAAGTACCCAGCATGTGTTGCCTCTGGAATTAGCAAGCAAAACTAAAGATGCACAAAAAACCACAAAGATGCAGCACTGCCTGTGCTTTATAACAAGACCAGGTATCTATTTGTTCCTGGTACCTAAGGGCCTTCTTCTGCACAAATAGACAGGAACCCATTTTCTAGGCACTTTTCATGGCAGACCTTTATTGAAGGTAGTGCCAGAACAATTTTGTTAACACCTGTCAGTGAAAGCTGTGATTACAAACCAGATATTTTAGATAATCTTGGTAATATGCAATACAAACCATTTGCCAAATCTAGCATCATTAATTACTCCAAATATTTGAAGAATAAGGTTAGTAGCTCTGTGTTTATGGAACTAATCAGCTAGTAGATCTTGAGCACAGTAGTTTAAAGCTTGCTCATGTGTATCTGTAAAAACCTTAATCACACCCTGGACTGCAGTGAAGGTTGCACAATAAATTCAGTAGTAACACTTAAAGAAAATAAGAAAATTCCAAAGGAGAAAAAGAATGTGGAAATTAATTAGTTCTAATGGTATAGAATTAAAAACAAAACCCTCAGCAAACAACACACATCTTGAAGATGAAAAGATTTTATCAGTCATAATCATATCTGATCTATATCCCTACTCAAAGTAGGGCTTATTTTATTGCTCAGATTTTTATAAAATTCTCCAGATATGCAGATGCCTCAATATCTCAGGGAAACAGTTCTGTGGAGAATTTTTTTTTCTTTTATATAACTGAAATTTCTCTTGTTGCAACTTCTTTGCTACCTTTTGACATCTTCTGTGCACCTCTTTCTCCAATCTCCTTTATAACAATGAAGGTAAAGGAAGCATATTTCCTATAAACTTTATTTTCTCTGGTTAAATAAATCCATTTCTTTAACCTCTCTAAGTACATTATGTGCTTCATCTCCTTAATAATATTGTTTGCCCTCCATTGGACTAGTTCCAATTCTTTCTCATACTGATGGGTATCAAACTGGACACAGCATCCTCTGTTTGATCACACTTGTGCTTCAGGGAGGAGAATAATCACACCCAGAGCAGCACTCTGCACTCACTAACACAGCCCAGCATGTGGTCATCATTCCTTGCCCAAAGAGTGACCCTTATCCCAAATACACCACTTAGGATCTTTTCCTTCCTGCAAAATCCCATTAAATATGTATCAATAGGAGAGGGGAGAAAAAGGAAGGACGGGAAATAAAATTTTTCAAAGTACTGTTTCCTTTAAGGACACAAAGGCAATGCTGGTAAAGAAGGCTGGGTGCACTTCTGAAGTCATCAGATTTCTTCTCTGTGCAGAAGTATGTTATCTCTGTTTACCAATGTTGGCTTAAAAATAAATCTAAACTTGATCAAGTGATACTGAATCACTTGACTTGCCCAAAATCACAAAAGAACTTTATCAAACTGAGAGCCCAAATTACCTTTTTCAGTTTTCAGCTCAGACTTCAATGTCACTCTTAATCTAAAAGTAATTCAGATCAGACTATTCAGAATGTTTCTGTGACTGTTTTTTCTTATTGTCCCACTACTGAAAAGTTGATATGAATACTTTTAGCTTGGAACATAGAAATACACCGACAGCCATGAAATACTTCCTTCTAAAAAAAAGTGTTTCATTTTCTTTTAGGTTATTTGTTTTTTCCTTTGGTAGGCATTCAGCCATTTTTACTAGGTCTCTTCTTGTCACCTTAAATTAAATTCATAAAAATGTCAGAACATGACTGACCAAAATTATTTTCTCACCCACACTGTGGTTCTATTGGGAACTTTTCCCTGGATAATGCTATTTGAACCTGACTATTGACAATAAATTTATTGCCTGTAGAGCTCCAAACGTGTGATGTCTTTTCCTTCCTTCCTGGCTTGATGCTTGCAACTTTTTCCCTTTCTGGGAAAATATTGCCACCCTCAAAGTACTTTTCTCCTTTTAGAAGAAATGTTGTGCTTCTACCATAGAAGGGTCACGTAAGGTAAGAGCTCAGAATGAAAAGTCAGATCAAAGCCATAGCAAGATGGAACAAGAATCATATTTCAGAAAAATAGTCCAATTCCCTTCCTGAATCTTTGATATAGAATTAGTTTTTAGCAACTGAGGTTGGCTGTCATGGCCATGTAAATTGCTCAGTTATGAAAAAAACAGCCAGATAACACTCAGCCTACCAGTGTAAGTACCAAATGTAGAGGTATTAATAAGAAAAAATTGGTTTAACATGAACTATTTTGTGTTTTTCAAGAATCATATTCTGAAAGCAAGACTACAACAGTGCTTCCAACATTCATCATTTTATTACAAGTCTCATGATGTTTGGTGTTTTTCCATAAAGAGCCAACTCCTGGAGACATTTCATTACCTGTGATTCTCAGCTCTCATTGAAAAGCAATGCCTGTAGATTTTTCAGTGGAAGAGAAAATTTTGCAAGCTGGAGCCCTAAAGACTTAAAGCAAAGGTAAAGGCTAAATACTTTTAAATTTAGTTTTTAAGTTAAACTTAACTATCTTAGGTTCTGACCAAGAACTTCTGAGTTTTGATGCTGACAGTAGATCTGCTATAAATTTTCTGAATTAAAAAATAATTAATATATTAAAATATATTAAATAGTTATGTGCATTTATATATCTGTGCACACTTACAACTATAACTACAACACATAATTTATTAGATCTTTATGTTTGCTGCTTCAGATTTAAGTCATATACTACTGACTGCACAGGTAGAAGTGTCCACAAAACCAGAAGGGAACAGCCCAGGTATATTTCTCTATCTAACAATATAAAATATAGATGTACTAGCAGAATTTTTCATAAAATAATTTTGATAATTCATACTTAATCTGTGCTTCCAGGTTTGGTTTTTTTTAATAGAAAAATTCAATAGTCATGCATCATGATAGGAAAATATTTTAATTTTGGCTGTGTGCACAGAGTGCATAGGAATAACTAAAGAATAGGTGGGAGGGGTGATGAATATATTCACTTGAAGGATGCTTTGAAATGTTTTAATTCCTGTTCAGCAAAATGTGATCACAATTACCTGTGTTAGTGAAAGGGTTTGCCCCCTTACCACCCAAAAAAACCCCAACCTTAAAACTCTTGTTATTGGCCCCTGCAGGACTTCTTTTCTGTTCCCCAGTAAGAGAATAAAAGCAATACCATGTACCCAATGTGGTTTGTCATCCAGGAGGAATAACAACCAGCAAGAAGCAGAAAAAAAGCACATGCTTGCAAATGATAAACATGCAGGAATGTGTTTGTCTTCAAATACTAAAACAGTTTGGAAATAACTTTTGATTGAAAAATCCATAAATTACTACAGTGTGTTATTTCCACATTTATTCAACTGTGTATGTTTATATTATACCAATCAATATTTAACTCAGCTCGTGATCCTGCCACATTCTATTTATACTCATGTATCTATATCAGATAAAGGTTTTACAGCTATGTGGTGGATTCCAGTCATGCAGTTCTGATTTTTTGTTAATTTGCTTGAGGAACTAAGCAAATGAAGGGGATGTACTGGAATAATAATAATAGTAATAACAATAATAAAAAGGCTTAAGACTAATTTCTTCCCAGAAATAGAGAAATTCAAATATCTGAGCAGAATTGGTTTCAAACAAATTTATCTCTTCTTTTCTACTGTTTTTTTTTTTTTTTATATACCAATATAATTATAGCTTGCTTTTAAAATTGGAATTGTAGTATAGGCAATGCCAAACCAAACAGAGCTGGCTACATGGTTTTGATAATTTTCTCTGGTACACACAAGGGTCTACCTACTGTATTTTTTACAATAGCTCCTCAGAGGAAGTCTGAAATGCCATGTTCTTTGTACTCATCAAGTTTCACAAACTTGCATCAAGGTGCAAACATTGACTCTCTAATTCTCTGCTCTTTTGATTTTGTCTCTATGTCTACTGCTTATCTATTTCTTTGTTTTTCATTTCCCTTTATTTTGTTTTGCACTCCTAATATATTAACACACTGGGTTTTGCTCCATTGAACTAAACTTTCCAACTCCATTTCCAAGAAGTTAATCCCATTAAGTTTTTTGTTGTATTTGAAATGGATTTGCCAAGGAAACAATATTGCTGTAATTTATCAATGCACTGCGGCACCTCTAGGAGACAACCGTCTCTGTGTTTGGACAGGATATGTTACATGGAAATTGAGAGAGAATTTGTAAGATTTATTTTCCACTATTGAAAGCTTTCAAGAAGTTAATCTGAAAAAGAGATTATTTCTTTTCTCCACTGTCCAGTAGACAGTGTTATAATTTTTAAATAAAGATCATATAGCCTTGGAAAAGCATTTAACAAGCTTCATTGGGATATTACATTGCAAGCAAAGGTCTTACATGAAAAATTCCTAAATGTGGAAAATAATTTGAGATTTTGGACAAGCCATGGCTCACTTATTTGATTTTTTTATGAAGTTACAAAATAGATGTTGTCCCCAAATACCCTGATCTGCAATGATTAAACTTAGTCTTGTGTGAAGGCCTGGCACAAATCCTCTGTATCATAGCTTAATGATTTATTTTGCTTCGCCCTGAATTTGTCCCTGTTGAAGTCCAAATGTCTTCCAGGGGAGTTGGTTTGGACCATGTAGTCTGTGTGTGATAAAAAAAAATAAGTCTGCTTTGAATAAAAGGGGCTTGGATCCAAGGGCTTGGGTGATGTCAAATAGGTTTTATGGTCAGAGAGGGCAGCTAGAAGATACCCTGAGGCAGAGCTCAGCCCCATTGCCTGCTGCCAGAGGACTGGAAAACGAGCCAGAAAGCAGCCTGGCCACTCCTGGGCAAATGCCTCACATCTCCACCCATGTGGGTAAAACCCCTGTAGGAAAGCTGTATGGGGAGGGCAGGAGGGGGCAAAGAGGTGGGCAAATGAAACCCCAGAACTGCTGTGGCTGCAGGGCAGAGCAGATTCCATCTGGGTGCACACATGGGTCACTGGGAAGGACCTGTGTGGATCCTCCGTGAGAGCCAGGTGCTATTTAAGGGACCTTCAGGGTGGATCCAAACTCTTAGGTTTCTGGATCCCCTCCATGTGCTCCAGCAGGGCTGTGTGCAATGCACTGATTTGCCATCAGGAATAAGTTTCTTCATTCCCCATCCCTTGAGCTGGATTATGTCATCATGCCAAGGCATTAACCTATGGCTTGTACATCTAAATATATTTGATTTTGGGTTTTCTTCTCTTCTAATATTACAGCTTTGCCTGGAGTTTATAAATACTCCATTTAAGGAGCTATTTAGCAGTAACAACATTCCTGAGCTCAATCCAAGAATTGAGCTAATTATGGCTCTCCTTCAAAAATCTATTTCCACTCCCCCTCCCAAGGCCCTCTCTCCCTTGTGGCCAAACAGCCTGAAGATAATAAAGTGCAAAAAACTCCTACCTAAATAAACAGAGGAATTAATTGGATACACTGTCACTGACAGATTAGTAAATCCCAGTCTTGCATTACTTATTTATGTGAGTCATCCTGCTGTGTGGAAATATTTGTGTAATATCCCGATTTAGAAGAATTATAATCAAAACCCACAAAACAGGAGGCTTTTTTGGCATCTTCCCTAAATGGGATAAGGAAGAGTAACAAGTAATCTGTTTTAACTGCTCATTATCCGACTAATGCAACTGGTGATAAATACAAAAAAGAGTTTCTGCTCTTGCAACGTCATAAGCATTGCATTAATTTTTCTTTTCTCCATTCAAGAAAAATCATGTTTTACAGTATCCTTGGAAAAAAGCCTTCTCTGTTTATAGGCAGTGCAATTCCACATTCTTGGTATATGGAACACCAAATGTCCAGGGATAGCCAGCATCCTGGCAGAGTGCCATGCATTTTGTTATATAGTAGGAGAGCCAAATTTCCTCCTGCACAGTACGTCTATAAATAAATTGTTCTTCCCAAGCAATTAAATAGAAGCATTTTTCCAACCAGCATGCAAATACAGGAATTTTTCTTACTTCAAGTAATAGCTAATTTATATTAGTTTAAGATCAGAATTATTGTAAAAATTGTATTAAAAATGCCTTCTCCTGAGCTTACAAGGGGATGTAAAAAAAATGCAATGAAAAATTTTATTCAAATTATATTTCTTCTCTTGTAAGGATCTGGCATAAAGAAGCCATCCTGCAACTGTCTGCAATTGAAGTGTTATACATACATTTCAGCAGGGCTGTTAAAGGTTGACACTGCAGGCTTGAGACTGTATTTGCATTCAGCCTGTAGCGTCTTTGGGGTATTTGTGCAGTTTATTTACACAGTGCCTAGAAAAAAATAATCTCATAATTTTTGTTGGTGGCTCTAAGAAGATACTAGAAAATAAATTGATATTTTGTGATTCTTGATCTAAAATGTGGATGTCAGCAAACTGTCGCTGAGCTCCTCATCTCTCACTCTTATTCAGAACATATGGTCGTATTTTTGTGGCTTGACTTATCAGGTTATTGAAACAATGCAGGGAGAAGTTTAGGAAATCTTTATCTGGATGCTTTGGTAACTTAAATTTATTGCAATAATCAGTCTTAGAAGGTGTCTGCTTTTCAATCAGATTGGCATTGAGACATCATCTCTTTCAGAAGTGAGAACCAAAAGGAAACTATAGTGGTACCACCCTCTTGAACTTCAAATATTGACAAATTTAAAACATTCCAGTATGCAAAGTGTATCTTATTGTGTGATATTGTGTGTTTGTCTTCATTTTGTTACACATGGAATGTCCTAGAAATCATGGGGAGACAAGGACTTTCTTTTGCTCCTTCCAAATCTCCAGTCATCATCTAGAGCAATTAGGTCATGTATTTACAACTTTTCAGCTTTTTAAAAGGCTTTTTGAGAATGAATGACTTCGAGCTAGCTTTTTCTGTTCCTCTTTTGTAACAAAATTTACATTATTTTTTTCCTTTAACTTCCTTCTTCTTCTATTATTATGAAAACTCTTTATATACTAAAATTGTATCTCCCATTCAGAACTACTTCCAGAAGGAAAAGTTTGCTGCAGTGTCATTCCATATGGTAAAAGAAGGATGAAGAAGTTTTTTATCAGAACTAGAAAGCAGATTCCTCTAGATTCAGTATTAAAAACAAGAGCTTGGTAAAAATGCTGGCTATATTATAAGGCAGTGCAAGGAATTAATATATTTCTTGTGAGTACTTTCTCGTGAAAACCAGCACTCTTTCGTTCATTTTGATCCAGTGTGTGCAGTATAGTTTCTCTGTGGCTTCATCTGTGCCTCCCACTTTGAATGGGAGCCAGAAAGGTGTCATAGATAGAATTAAGTGGGCCATCTTTTCTTAAGACAAAGTATGTTCTTAAATAATAAATGATCCTGGCAAGTTGTTTATTACCAGCAGTTAATGATCTGTTTATTAGTTAAAGTCTGTGGCTGTTAACACTCTAACAAATCAGTTCACTCTGTTAAACATCAATTTTGAGTACATTATTGGTATTAACCATACAACGAACTAAAACTGTTTCAGACAGTTGATTTTATTGCTGCGGCAGAATTGTATAGTAGGAGGCAAAGGTGTTCAGTAGGGTGCTGCTGTAGATAGATTAGGTTACATTTGTTTGTATTGGTTAGCAACTTGCTTTTATTCACAGTGACTGTGTATTCTTTTTTCCCACATGTCTCTCAAGCAGTTTTAAGTCCTACACACTCTAATTTTTGTAGTTTTTAAGAGTGTAGGAATTACTTTTATGTCTGTGCATATATTTTGGGTAAAAAAAAATTGGTGGCTTAAAAATTAACTTCTGGAAGGTGTGTGGGATGCATAGCTAGCTTAAAAAAAGTTAAAAAAAAACAAAGCTCAGAAATCAAATACTGCTAACACTGCTTGTTTGCCTAAGCAATTGGCACTAGATCAGATGGTTTTCCAGACTAGTTGCAGCTACTGGGAGGAACAGAGTTTGAAGATCCTGGTGTGGCTCTGCATTAAGCTGTGCTGCACTTACATCATGTTAAAATCCCATAAGCGTCTTCAAAAAAAATAAGAAGACCTGAGGTATTAGGTGATGGTGATGAGAATACTTGGTCTTGAGTGGAATGGTGCTCTACAAGGTTTTGGCTCTGCCTAGTCCCAAACCATAAAATACATGGATTGCAATTTTGCATCTGATCAGGAAACAAAGCTGTAAAAGTAGGTTCACTCCTAGGGCTCAAGTATTGGTAATAAGTCTGGCAAGGCTGGATAAATAGGTGTGAGAATTACATTCCAACCTGCAAATTCAAGAGTTCAGGTCTGTTCTTTCAATTTTGACCCACTTCTTATAAGAGGTAGCTCTAAATACTTTCAGCATTTAGAAGTAATCCACTGATACATTGGCAGAGAGTAACCCTCAAACACTTTTCTCTAAAATGTATAAAAAATACTTTTCCCCAATTTGCCTGACAACTAAATTATTTTAGGGTTGTTTCTAGTCTAGGTTAATCCAACTGATCCAAAACCTTGTATGGGCCCAGTATTATATCTCTCCTTTCTGGAAGGACTGGTTCAAATTTGATTTGAGTCTTTTGTAATTCAGTTGAATTCAGATAAAACCAACACAGTTAAACCAGCTATTGGTGGTTCATAGCACTTAGCTAGTGCAAAGGCTATCTCAAAACAGTATTTAAAATTAAATCTCACAAACATTATATTGATAATCTACAACTTGCTTGGGGCAGAAAACATTACTGGAGAACGTGTTGTACCACCACAACTGTAGCTGTGGTCTAAAAGGTCAGTACAGAACAAGAATTCAGTAACAAAAGTGACACTTTGGACCCTGAACAGGAGCTTTCTGTAAAGGTATTAAATTGTTCAGCTCTTTTCATGTTTGCCAACCAATTTTAATGCCCTGTTGAAGGAGGAATAGAAGGACCTGTGGTTTACACCCAGTGTCAACAGCAAGGTAATTTCCTTAAGAGTAAGTACTGCTTTCCTGAGAGTTTTAATTGCCCTCGAGGTCCTGTGGTTTTCATCCAGACTTGCAATTAGCCAGTTATCCCACAGGAAAGTATTTGCAATGTAATCTGAATTAAAACCTAATCCAACTCCTGTTAAAACCAAAGCTGATGTAGATTTGCTGAAATTCTCTCTGTGTCTGTTTGTTGCCAGTGTAGCTTGTTTAGGGCTTGAGCTGCTGCAGCTTCCCTGTCACTCAGGTGTCACCTGCCCTGCTTCAGAGCAGTCCTAGAAAACAAAGCTGCAAGAGAGGGGAAGAGGACAGCTCAGCTCTCACCTTGGCTAGGCAGTGGCACAAACTTTCCCACTTGCCTCTGGGAACATCAAATCACATTTTAGTCTTGCAAAAAATTCAAATTTTATAGACCAATGCTGTAGAAGTCATCGTGTCTGAAATCACATTGCTCGCTGTAGCCCTTGAGGATTACTGCCTGCATCTGCAAGTTTCTGCAGTTGGCATTCTGAGTTTGTGTGCATTATAAGCACAGCAGGATTACACGAAGTCAGATCTATCCAAGGAAATCTGTGATGGTTGCTGTTGGAGTAGATTGTTAATGCTGTAAATCTGAATGCACTGACACTTGCTTCTTGCCTGAAATGTAGTGATTGCTATATATGTTTGTATGTGTTTATATATTAAAGTCCTGTGTAGGATGGCATGAATGTTAATTGTGTTTTCCTTTTCTGAATGCCTTTTACTGTCCCTTACTCTGCCCTGTTTATAGAGTGCCACAGAGCAATGAGTGGTTTTAACAGTAAAACCTCTGAGTTGTTTCTGGTAGCATGTATTTTTTCTTATCAATGCATCACTCTGCATCACTCTGCAGAATGAAGCCAAGTGCCAAAACAATTGACTCTTCCTGTACCTTTACTTTCCTTCAGTCTGTAAGAACAAGGCTCCATTTAAATCCTTCTAAATGAATATTGTGAATGACATATCAGAGAAAAGTGTGTGTTTTACCAGTCAGGCTTGAGGGTGTTTGAAATCAGCCCTCAGTTTCAAGTAACAGACAGCAGCAGGACTAACAGAGCCCAGGGAGGGTGAGAGGGAAGTTGTATAGGATGGACAGGTCAATGGGACTCAAGCAACCCACAGGACAGGGAATGCAAGAATCATGCAACTTTATGTCCCATGGTTCTTTCTCTTTATGAGCAGTAATTATTGAGTCACTCTCAGCACAGAATTGCTCTACGTGCAGTAAACAGGCAGAAAATTCAAATGTATTTTCAGAATGAAAGATGTTACATTTGTAATGGCTAGATCTTCTCATCTGGATTTTAATGGAGAGACAGCGCCAGTTCAATGATTTCAGAATAAGTGTGCTGCTGGAATTGCTGTGCACTCCTGGATTGCTTAAGAGTGAATGTTTCAATTTTCCTCCTTGAGCCTTGTTTGAGACTGCACAACATGCAACACAACCAAGTGTGGAATATAGCCCAGAAAATTTAAGACACAGACTGAAGATTGTTTGTATATCACTCCCTCTTTGAGGACAGAGCAAGCAAATGGCATGTCAAGCTAATGCTTTTGTTAACCACAGGCAGTTCTGAAGTCAAGGCATTCTGTGCACCAGAAAGTCAGATTTCTTTCAACATAGCTCTTTGCAGAACTTGATGCTCATGTTTAAATCATTTTAGAATTAGGAATCCAGTTGTTGGGCCAGAGTATAGGCTAGGGAACATTTGTACAAAATATTTAAAGTTATTCTCTGGTTTCCCTGGATCCTGTTAATGTTTCAACATGGGCCAGTCTCCTTTTGCTGAAATAGGGCAGGCTGAGGTTAGGAAAACCTAAAATTAGTGGGATTTAAACTCTAATGGCTAGACTAAAGCATTAGTCATCTGGTGACTGATGCCTTAAGATGTCTTTGTAAAGAAAATATTTTTCAGCCAAAAGAAACCAAAACAGTACACTACCTGTTTTGGGAAGACTAAAAATATACGTGTCTATTGGAAAACTGGTTGAGTTACAAAGGTTCTGAAAGTTACCCCAAACTTTTAAAAGTTTGTCTTATGTATGTTCCAAAATGAATATGCACAGGTACTTCACATGACACTTGTTGTGGGTTTTGCAATATTTAAAGATACACAAGCAGATAACCTTTCTGATAGAGCACCAAAGTAGTGATGAAAATGGGTAGATGTTGCTGTCACTAACTGCTGTTTCAAATCCATCTCCCTGCCCTGTTCAAAATAGCTAATTTTGTAACCAACATGCAATTCAAAGGTTTGGAAAGGAAAAATTTTTACAGACAGTTATTGTGAGAGCTGTTATTGGGCTAAAATCTGGTATTCTGAAAATGTCTGCAGTTCACTAAGACTTTTACTCCTAAGTGTATGAGTAATTCTTAATTTTGGGTCACTTCTGAACATGATGTGGTAGAAGCCCACAGCTTACTTTAGAGGAAGCCTGCTCTGTGAACTGTGGTGTCTCTCTAGGAGCATGCAGAAAGGTAGGGAAAAGATCTGCAACTCACTGTCTCCTTCAAGCTGTGCAGATGTTTACAGTACACATGGTAAGACAGCTGAAAGGCTCAAGACACCCTCAGTAAAAAACCTTTTCCATGAGAAAATTCAGAGTAGATCAGAGTGCTCTATAAATTCACATTCTTTATGCACTGACTTTCTCGGTTAGGTCTTTCCTAAAATACTTTATGTCCACTGGATTTTCTCAACATGGCAGCAAATGCATTTTTACTACCCTGAGGTTAAGCCACAGTGAAGAATTGGCCCAAGAAATGTATATATCCATCCATACATACATACATACATACATACATGCATGCATACATACATCCAAGTTTTGAGCACATTTCATCCTTAAATCAGTTGGTAATGTATGTTGATATAACCACTACAAGAGGCAGAATGGGGAAGAGCCATTTTTCCCTTTCCCTGAGAATCTTTACCCATGGCAAAAGTCACATAAGGATTCATCCTCACTCCCAAAAGCATATTGTGCCACATCAGCACAGAAATAAAGAGGATGCCATCAATAAAACTTCTGAAAAATGAAATATCCCTGACTTTTGGCTCCTGTATCACATTCTCTGCTCAATTCCTAGTCCAGAATTTCATCTAACTACACAGCATGCTGACCTCTTGAAACAGGCATCGGGCCCAGACTATGATCTTGCATATCTTACTAAAACTTAGGAAAAAATCCAACAAAAAAACTCTGAATTTACATTTTCATAAAAGAACAGAGTTCCCTTCAAAAACAAAAATTTGAAGACTAGGCTGTGAGAAAGCAGTGCATAGGAATTAGATAGAAAATACAAACCCAAAGGCAAAGTGTCTAGAGACAGCTGCAAGTGGATAAATACTGGCATAACACTTGTTACTACAAAATATTGTATAATCCCAAATTATAAAAAATTCCCTGTCTCAGTAGATGAGATTCAAAGCATAAAGGGTACATGTTGCAAATTTTCAACTAGAGGTGAACATGTATTACAGGACTTCAAAACTCTTGTCCTGGTTAGTTTGGAATTAGATGGTTAGTTAGGAAGAAAATAACCATAAATTAATTCAGACCTCAAATTAATAATATCTAAATGTAACATTTTCTGGTGGCTTTCAGAAAAGTATAAAAACACTTAAGTATATCAATATTGTAAATAAAATTGTCTTTAGAAATACTAAAAAGAAACAAATCCAAACACAACATAAACACAACTTTTTTAGTTCTGTCATCTAGTGGTTTGAGTCTTGTGCTGAATTCTCCAAATGATCTTTACAGGAAATAGGCTATTTTTGCCTAAATTAGAACACAAATGAGGATGTGGTTTACTGACAGCGTGATAGAGACATAGATTAAAGTTGAGAACATTAGTAGGTAAATGCAATAACTCTTCCACTTCACTTGCTTCACTAGATGATGGTTTTTTTTGCCTAATGTAAGCATTGGTCACTGAAACATTATAGTGATTATAGTGATATTTATTTCAATGACAATATCAAAACATTGTCTAACCAAGATAGTTTTTCTGTAGTTCCTTCTGGCATCTTTGCCTTGCCTACTTCAAATCCGTTACCCTTTGTTACTTTTGACCTTCATCACTAATATTATTTCCTTGATTTATAAAAAAATGCAAAATATATGTATTCATTATATGTATCTGACACACTTCACTAAAAGAAGTCCACTAGGTTTCAGTCATATAGTGTTTGGAAATGATAATGTGACTTTTAGCTGGAAGACTTCTCTATTTCACTTCTGATTCAAAATCACTGGCAAGTACCAAGCAGACTTCCATAGGTGTGAGATTGGGCTCCAGTTCTAGTTCCACCACAGTAAACACTGTTAGATTAGACTACAGTCATATTCATAAACTCTAAATCTCCGAAAACCATTGAAGTCTGAATATACATCGTGTGCATGGTACAGAAAACAATGTTATATCTGTCTTTTGTACAGCTGACTTATTTATTTTTGAAGCTGACTTTGTTGCTCTAACTCCCTTGCAAAGACTTTTGAGGTTCTTTGCATTACAAATGAAGAGTTAATTTGGGTGTAACCTCCAGAGCCTTTTCAGAGAGAGGAGAGGTTCTGGTGGCATTATGTATCTACAGTTTATACTACAGAGAAGACCTTTAGCCAATGTAATAATGCCTGGGTGGAATGATAAATGCTGACCACATACAATTCCTATTGATTTGGAGCTTTGTGTGCTCAGGAGCTGTTATGGTTTAAAATCCAATGTGGTACACGATGATCCGAAAATTTAGTTCAGTTATTAGAAAAAGGTAAATAAACAACAGAAGTCTTAGTTTTGTTTATGTTTATCAGTTGGGAAAATGGTCCTTTGGCTTATAATAGTACAAACTCTGACATAGAAAATTATGTAATAGCATAATGAGTACAACTTATGCACAATCTTTGTAGGGAGCAGATACACATATCTCCCTCTCCTCCATTACATGTGACTGTATGTATAACATGGAGAATTACATTTAGCTCATCCTTACAGAGAAAAATTAAAGTACTAATAGGTTAGAGTGAAGTCATCCTGTCTTGAAACACACTTCTGGTAAGCACACTTCTACAGTATGTTCAGTTTCCAGAAGAAATTTTGGCTGCTGGCTGTACTGGGATTGAAAACCAGTTTGTAAACCTGGGTCAGTCATGTGTGTGCAACAGACCCACTATGTGTGCCCCTCCAGCACATCCCTTGGAAGGAAATTTTTCTTAATGTAGATGTCCAGATCATCCCACTTTTATGAGCTTAAATGGGTTTGATTGCAGTACCTTTGAGAGAAGTATCTCACTCAAACTGCTTTTGATGGAAAAAAAAAAACTTCCAAGTAACAAGGCATCCTCCCGTTGACTCCTGCCATTGCAGCCAAGGACCCAAAGTGTATTCCCATTGTCCGCTTGCAAAGATGCACTATTTCAAAAGATTATCCTTTGCAACAATCTGCTCAGTTTAGATGTGGATTTCTCTGTTAAGATGAAAAGTCTTTTTCTTGCTGAGTCATTAATGTCGTATATCCTCATTTGCCAAGTCTGCTGTTAGTTGGGATACATATGAAACCTGCAAAAAAAAATCTCACTGGCCTTTGTTCAAATTGAAATGGAAACTTATAAGAGATTTTACTTTCTTCACTAGCTTATATCAAATCAGACAGAATCTGTACCAGCTTTTAAATTGCTATAACATCTGATTTGTCTATAACAGAATTTGTCTATGTTGACTCATTACAATTCTGAAAAAAAAGTCACCTCTGACCACTAACAAAGGGGGTAGTGTATCTTGAGAACTCTGTGTATGACTAACTGACATATACAATAAATACAAATGTTACTACAGTAACAGATTGAAATTATATAGTTCATTTAAACCTTTTTCCAACTTCAGCTTAGTCCCCACTAAAGCACACAGGAAATAAACATATTGAGCTGTCTGGCACCAGGCAACTATCCAGGTCCTGTTCTGTCTAGCACTGTGCTAGGCTTATCCATCTAATCAACATTAGGAGGTTTATTTATGTGAGACAGATATATTAGTAATAAATGAATTTATTCAGTAGCTTGGTGGATTTATATATGTACAAAATCATTTTAGTTTAAGCAGACTTAAAACTGAGTGACTCCACTACTTTTATGGGCTGTATCCTGAAGCCCTTAGCACATTCTAGTCTCCTCTTCACAGGAAAAAAAATACAACTCAAACCACACAAACCCCCCCACACACACCAAAAACCCCCCAAAACAAAAAACCAAAACACATTACCAAAACAAAACACTAATTGAAGTGAATGGAATGTTTACTGGAGCAAAAACTGAAAAAGACGTAAGAACTGGTGAAATGCAAGTGAACATGAATCTAGCTGAGTGGCATTTCAAAGACTAGTGGTATATTTATATACATTGTATGCACTATTCCATGTATAAAAGTCTGTTTCAATTTTTACAGCCCAGGATAGTTTGTACAAGAGAAACAGCTGGCAGAATTCAGAAGGGATATCTGGGTTTTCTTCATCACACCTATTTGTACTTTAGACAGACTTTGTTTTAAGGCATTAATTTGACATGGGAGTCAGGTCTGTGCTACGTTGAAGACTGTTTTCACTGATTCCTCTGTTGTTTTTTAGAAAACAAGACTGAGAATTCTCTTAGTGCTAAGGTTTATCCATTTCAATCAGACAGTGAGTGGCACATTCCCACCTCATTCGCAGTTTTTAATTCCAATTGCTTTTGAAATGTCCCTTTTCCTTCCCCCCTTTATGCTGCCACTTGAAAGTTGAAATGCAGCAAGAATGTAACGTTAGGTGCCAGTTTTCTGAATTACAGGGTGAGTGCTTTAGCTGATCCCAAAAAGCAAGTGTCTTTTTATACCGCATAAAAGCCTGAAATGTTTACATATCAAAAGGCTATA
The DNA here is from genome assembly GCF_050655825.1 of Lonchura striata. Classification (NCBI taxonomy): domain Eukaryota; kingdom Metazoa; phylum Chordata; class Aves; order Passeriformes; family Estrildidae; genus Lonchura; species Lonchura striata. Next base: position 59,226,017 of record NC_140707.1, on the reverse strand, counting down.
GGCCAATTTCTGTCAAAATTATACATGAAGTTAAGCAGTACAAGCAATTTATTTAAACACTAGTCATTGTAGAAAAATTCAAAACCATATGCTCTTTTAGCAGTTTTTCACAAATGCATTTGACCCATGACTTGGCAAGACATGCATGCTTCATAATTTACTCTAAATTTCAAATCCTCTTGACGTTTAAATAAAAGATCTTCATTAATAAAGTTTATATGAATGAAAACTTTAGAAGCTGATATTGTTAGAGGGAAGCTTTCAGAAAAATACCCAACCGCGTTTCTGCCTCGTTTTCAAATGACTGACTCTCCTAATCAGTTCAAGATAAGTTTATTCTGGGAACAAATTACGGTAATTCCGCATTGTATGACTTTTATACTTTTTTTCTTCCTGGTGAAGCAATGATGCAATCAATTTGAAACAAACGTGGGGAACGCTGCAGGGTGATGGCATTTATAAGTGAGGGATGTGCCGCGAAGCGCCGTTTCGCCGCCGGTCATCCCCCAAAGCCCCGGTTCACCCCCGCTACCCCCGGCGTGGGGCGGGAGCCGCAGCCGGGACCTGCTGGCCGAGACCAGCCCCGGCCGGGCTGGGGCTCGGCGCCCCGGGCCCCTCCCGGCCGGTCAAAGACTCCGCAGGGAAAGGGATGGGTGCGTTTTGCATCCCAGGAATTATTCTTTAATATATTAAAATTTAAAAAAAAGTCAGATTTCTCCGCATTTTCACAGACTTGTGTATGGTGATTGCTTTGTATGAAATCGTGTTTGGGTAATAATATTGAAAATCAGCGCCGTGTTTACCGTATTTCATACCTAACAGCTTGCTCTGCCCAGTGCTATGCTCCTCTTTAGATCCCTCTTTCAACCCATGCTGTGACCACCCTCCCGTAACAAACAATTGCTTAGCAACACTATGCAGCACAATTTGCTTGTGTTTCATTTGTTATTACAATTTCACCCCGACATTGTGTGACAACTGATTGTTTGTTTAACACAATTTTCCGTTTGCCAGGTTAGCAAAGAGCGCATGGGAAATGAGAAACTCCGAGAGCAGGCTTTGCGAAGCGGGTATCGAAACCGGGGGTTTCACGGCAAAACGACTCAGACTAAAACAAAACAAAATAAAAGAAACCGTCCCCACTGGGCCAACAAAGTTATTTGGAAAATATAATTTCTAAATTAGGAATGAGGGTGAGAGTTGTAGCATGGTGGATCATCCATCAGGAGAACAAAAATGTCTCTGGGAAGCCGAGCGCCCGGCGGGCCCGGGCGGTGTGTGCTCCGCCGGCGCCGCGGCTCCTCGGGTGCCCACTCGTGTCCCGCGGTGCTGCTGTCACCTGGGAGAAGCCGGACGGGCGCGGAGATGAAGCCCTGACACAAGGGATGCTAAACACCCGAGAAGTCGGCCCCGGCGGCGGGTGTCCCCACCGAGGGCATTCCCATCTGCGAGCCCCCGCAGGAAGCGGGGCTCCGGGGGTCACCCGGTTTGTCCCCCGAGGGGCGGCAGTCCCGGCTGAGCGCTGTCCCCGCCGCCCGCCTCCGCGGCCGCGCAGCGCCCGTCCCGAGATGCTCCCGCGGGATGCGCCTCTCCGGGCCGGAGCCGGAGCGGGCCGTGCCCCGCTGCCGGCCTCCCCTCGGGCCTGCCTCTCCCGGGGACCCCCGCCCGGCTCGCCCGGGCCACCGGAGGGATGCTGTCGCGCATTGCTGCAGAGCCGCTGAGGACGTGAAGGAGCATCCCGATGGCGGCATTAAGCAGGCGCTGCTCTGCATGCAGCGTGACCGGCTGCACTCAGGGAATTACTGACCAAAAAAAACCCCAACAAACCGAAACTCCCACTCCAAGCCCACCCACAAACAAATAAAAAATAAAGAAAACTCTCAAAACATCAACAGGAAAAAAATTATCCCAAATCTAACCAAAAACCCGCCTAACCGTGTGTCAAATAGTTTCACTTTCTATCAAATTTGAAAAACTTGCACGAAGTTCAGGTCTAAATGCCGAAGGCATAAAGAAATGGTTAGGCAGATAAATTGAAGTAAAAAAAATGCAGCTAATTAATCACATTGCGATGTATCAATAAAGCGATAATTTAGTTTTTGCAATTGTTTTTTAACGCTTATACAAATCTTTCGCTAGAAATACGTTTCAGATCATTCTCAGGTGCGGTTTCAAATCCTGGTATATCGAGGAAAGGAAGGCTAAAGATAAAGTGCGAGTAAGCGCTAACGAGGATATTCTTTGTTGAGGAAAAATAATGTGTTCCTCGTAAACGGACTCTAATGGCTTGTTTTCATTTCATGCGTACAATTTCCTACCTTCTTTGATGGAGAGTTGATGGGGTAAATAGTCTAATCTTATTCAGTTCACCTCCTGTGGATTCCCAGGGACAGTCGTGACAGACGAAGTATTCTGCAAATCACAAGAGCCAGCTACCAGGAGAGCCAAACCTCTTAATATGAAGAGTTTTAGGGATTTAAAATTTCTCCATTTAAAAATTCACGGAACATGCAAAATATAAAGTTTTCTGCATCATTGCAACTTTATGGGCTTTGTTTTCTAAGCTAGATAATTAAAGATTAAAAAGAAAAGAAATAGGCACCAAGATAGATCGGAAGCAAATCGGAATACCTACCACACGCGGGGATTTGAGATGGCATTGGTCTTTAACGTTTGCTTCTCTTGGCTTGTTTTAAAAACAAAAAGTGATACCTGTCTGAATCTGTTAAAAAAGGAAGAAAAAAAAACCTGAAAACGGGGAGAGAGACAAGTTTACAATATTCATGTGTCCTTGTTCTGCCAGGTGACCTAGGAAAATAATAAAAAATAATTCAGTTACTCAGTGGAGACGTTGTTGCTTCACTGCATAAACCTTAAATCAGAGAAACACATACTCTTCAATGCCCGTTCAGTCCTCCGAGCAAGATACAAACCCTGCTACAGAAACACTTGGAGTGGGGGGGGCGTTGCATGTTTATGTGGCAGTTTATTTCTTTTTTTTTTTAAGTGCTTCTTAAGCAGTTCGAAGCATAAATAATGAATCTCAGCCTTAGACAGAGGAAATCGCACCCACTAATGTGAACTAACACGACCAAAGTAGGTGCATAATAGACAAGACTAGGAGCTGCTAACCACTTCTACACAATGGCATTAATAAGATTAACCTGGGCAATTAGCCGGTGCAGCAGAGATCAAGCCTAAATCTGGGGCCTTTCTAAAAAGCCCACTAATGGAAAGGATTACGTTAATTTCATTAATTCTCAATACACAGACTCTGGCTGCTTTCACTCCTTTGTGTAACCCCCACCTCTTCCTCACCAAAAAAGGGGAGAAAAAAAAAATCAAATCTGGTTTTGTTTGTCATCTGCATATTACCAGGAACTAAATCCAGGATGACGTCGCCTGGGTATAAAAAAGGGAAGAGGTTCAGATGGATTATACTCCGAGCAGCCCTCTGGGTTGAGATCAGTAAACAGGCGAGAGTTGAGGGGGGAAAGTTCCAGGGGTGGATCCTGCGCACACACACACACACCGCACACGCGCGCACAGACACACACGCACACTCTGCCCGCAAGCTGCCCTCGGAAAAGGCTCTTTTCTTTTCGCTCCGATCCCTTTCTAAAATTTATCCGAAAAGTTTCGATTTCGTGTCCTTCCAGCCTCTTCCCCCCCCCTCCCCAGCCACCACCTACCCTCCCTCCCGCCCTCCTCCCTCCCTCCCCCGGCCGGTCCCCGCCGCCCTGCCCCGCACGGTTTGGGGCATGCCTGTGAGCATGTTCAGCATCGACAATATCCTGGCGGCCAGACCTCGCTGCAAGGACTCGGTGCTGCTGCCCCCGAGCGCCGCGCCCGTCGTCTTCCCCAGCCTCCACGGGGACTCGCTCTACGGCAGCGCCTCCGACTACAGCGGATTTTACTCCCGGGCGGTGGCTCCCGCCTCCGCGCTGCCGCCGGCCGTCACTGGATCTCGGCTCGGCTACAACAACTACTACTACGGGCAGCTGCATGTGCCGGCGTCCCCCGTGGGCCCTTCGTGCTGCGGGGCCGTGCCGCCCCTGGGCGCCCAGCAGTGCTCCTGCGTCCCCCCCGCAGGTAAGGCGGCCCCGCGTGGGACGGGGCGGACGGGCCCCTTTGTTCCCGCAGCCGCGGGGCCGGAGCGGGTGGCGGGAGCTGGAGGCCCGCAGGAGAGCGGGTGGGCGGCGGGAGGGGACATTTTCGGGACGGGACGGGACGGGACAGGAGTGGGGGGAAGCAGCGATCTCATGCAAAGCCTATCGTCGACTCGTCTGTCTGTCCGTAGGTTACGAGGGCACTGGGTCAGTCCTGATGTCCCCTGTTCCCCATCAGATGTTGCCCTACATGAACGTGGGCACTTTGTCCCGGACGGAGCTGCAGTTACTGAACCAGCTGCACTGCAGGCGAAAAAGACGGCACCGGACTATCTTCACTGACGAGCAGCTGGAAGCGCTGGAAAACCTCTTCCAGGAAACGAAATACCCAGACGTGGGCACGAGGGAGCAGCTGGCCAGAAGGGTGCACTTAAGAGAGGAAAAAGTGGAGGTACTTTGCTTTCTTTTTCTTTCTTCAACCCTCTCCCCATTCGCACTCAAACGCGCCCGAACCGGATGTATCGCGGTGCGGCTCCAGCCCGGCTCTGCCAGCGGAGGGAGAGCGACCGCTTTGCGGGGGCAGAGGGAAAGTTTTTTATTATTTCCAAGTGCCCTTCCTTGGGACGGCCGGCCGAGCCTGTCACAGGGCTGCGAGGGATTGTCGGCAGGCGGCTGTGCCTCCTGAATGCGCCCGGCCGGTCCCACCCGAGCGGCTTCCCCGCCTCCCTCCCTCCGTCCGTCCGTCCGTCCGTCCGTCCGTCCGTCCGAGTTTGGCCGCCGCACACCGGCCCCAGCAGGGCTCCTGCGGGGCTGAGGTCAGCTGCGGGTTTGCATAGTTTTATTTTTGTTTTTCGCCCTAATAATTTAATTTCTTAACGTAACAGGTTTGGTTCAAAAACCGCCGGGCGAAGTGGAGGAGGCAAAAGAGATCGTCTTCGGAGGAATCAGAAAACGCACAAAAATGGAATAAAGCGTCTAAAACGTCACCGGAGAAGAGACCAGAGGACGGGAAAAGTGACTTGGACTCTGACAGCTGATACTTCTAAGTGGGGGGGACATTTCCCGTGGACTGTCGGATACACTCCAGAGGATGCTACTAATCTTGCACAAGATCTGCCTTGTTGGAGGGGGGAAATATCTGTATATAATGTACAATGCCCCGAGCTAATTCCGTGTAAATAAAATGTGTTGCGGAGGTGTTGCACAGGTAGACGGCGGCGCGTTTGTTCACTCTGCGCCGCGGGGAGAGGGAGCGGAGAGGGACAAGGGAGCAGGGAGCGATGGTGCCCAGCTCCCCGGGGTTCCTCGGTGTTCCGCGGTGCGGCATCACGGGGGGAACGCCGGCGGAGGGCAGCGCTGGCAGGCGGGTCCCGCTCGCCGCACGCCGGGCAGCGATGGTGGGACTCGCACCCGGAGGGAAGCGGCCGGGGCCCAGCCTGGCAGCCCGGTACGAGCCCGAGGGGCCGGGAGCGAACCCCGCCGCTCCTCCCGGGGCGGCCCTCGGCAGTCCGGCCTCGCTGGCCCGGCCGCGGCCCGAGCGCTTCTCCCGTCCGGGAGCGCCGCGGGTCCCGGCCCGCCGGCCACCGTGCCCTTGGGAGACACCGGCAGGGGAAGCAAACCCGGCCCCACACTTGTTAACTCCTGCTCTTTCCCCTGTCTCCCTGCGCTTGAGCTTGGTTGAGTTTCCAAAGCGTTTGTCTTTGACCCTCGTTTTGAAAAGCCAGCTCTCTTCAGCGGTGTTTAAAGCTGTTGTTAATAAATTGTAGACATTACCAGATTAATTACGCGTATAAGGGAGTACGAGCCCTTGTGTGCTGCTTTTTTTCAGGTGTTTCAGAGGAAGTTGCTAATGGAAGTTTTCTCCCCTTTGAGGCAGCACCTTTGCAATTCCGAAAGCAGTGACAGCCTGGCCTCGTTTTACTCTTCCCTCTACGAGGGCCTCGTAGCAGAGACGTCTATTCCCCCTTTAAAATCCACGCTCGTTTTCCTTCCGCTTTTTTCCCCTGTGGCTCTCCAGCTCAGAGCTTATCATTTCAGAGAGGAGCCACAGTGGTTCCCCATGGTGTTGTGTTTAGGAAGACACTTCTCTGTCCTTGCCTAAAAGACTGTTCATAAAGTTAAAACAAATAACCTGAAAGTGTAAATCCAATTCAGACGATCTCTGGCCCGAAAACTTCATGCTGTGCCTTTCATTCAAAGTTAAGTCGTAGTAAGCTGATTTTTCTTAATTATGGCCAATGCCTAAACTCACCTATATCTATTAATCTCACCTACTTTAGACAAATTGTTTGTTCAAAAATGCTCACCATTACTTCCAGTGATGCGAGAAAGGGTCAACTGCTGTGTTGCTTGCCTTTTTCCTATTTTTCATGATAGATCCAGGTTTTTATGGGTGTTGTAACATGGTGCATACTGCAGGTGTTAGTGTGAGAGAACCAGTCTTAGTACCTGTCTGCTCAGATAGCTCTTAGATGCCAATGTTTCCACAGAGATGCCGTATCTCTTTCTGAGTGACCTCTCACCACATCAAGATGTAGGAGCAGCTGCTGTGGAAGCAATTCAGTGTGGTTTTGTGTGAGCCAGCCTTTAGGAGGCTAAGAGTTTCACAGCTACTGCTGTCTTGAAGGGAAAAAAAAATTAGCCTCTTGTTCCTCAGTACAGCAGAAGAGGAAGGATAAAAACAAATGGATTCTTCTTGTACACATGTGATGGTTTGGTTTTATGGAGCTATTACATTTTGGAGATTCTACCCTATTGCTATGGATGCATATTTGACCTCTGTAAACTATACTGAATTACAACACAACAGCACTAAAAATTAGTTCTTAAATTGCTGAAAATTAGATTTGAAGTGTTTTGTTATGTTATATGCAGGAAGTCTCTGTGAGTGAAGTTTTAATGTCATCACCTCTGTATTTAGTCACTGTTAGGTTTTAAAATGCATACTTAATTTGCAAATAAAAGCCAGGTCTAAGGATAATATTGCCCAAGACTTTACAAATGCTTATATATTTGTGTTACTTCCATGTGTAAATATCCATATTGTCACAATAGGAGCTTGGTAAGGTTTTGTTTTGTTTTGCTTTTTTTATTTTTTGTGTGGTATGACAATTTTGGAAGTCTCTATTAAAGATTTTAGCTTGCATAGTTGAATGTAGGAGTTAAACTAGATCTGGATTTGTAAGAAGTGGGATTTAAAAAGATTTTTGATTACTAATAGGAGTTACTTAAAGTTGCAGTACACATCTTTAAAGAAACGTAGATATTTCCAATGGGAGCAATGGCTCCATTTGTGACCCACAGAAGCTCCAGGTCCCCAAACAATAATGGATTTATTGAGAGCTGTTTGTTATGTGGAAACATAAGATGTGATGTAAGAATCAAAACTTTGTATTCCAAAACACAGTTCTAGTCATGGAATTGAATCACCTCTGATTTCTTTAAAATAACATTGTACTTTTGTCTGTATTAATTTTTGAGTTTTCTATAAATTCTTTATTACCATAAACTTGATCTTGCAGTCACAGGAATCTACTGTTATTACTACAAGTAGGTGTAGATCTACTGAAGCTAATAATATGACTTTAAAATACAGTTGAAAGGCAATTTTAATCTTGACCTAAAAGCTTAATCTTACTTACTAAAAATTGTGTTTGTGCCATTCATAGTAGCTGTCTTATTCTTTTTCTCAGTGGTGTTTGCTGAAAACCTAAAGGTTTTATTCTATCTTTTTTTTTAGCCTACAAAATGAGATTCTGTGCAGTATGGAAGTATGATAGTGAAAAAGTAGTGAGAAGTTTGCATGAAAAGGATCAAGAAAGTTGAAAACTAAATTATTGAAAACATGAGAGGGATTGTAACAAGAAGATCTCTCATTCGTTTATGCTGTTTTGTTGGCATATTCCACTTCTAGATGTCTGTCTGGATTTTTAATTTAGGAGGATTCCTACATGCCAAAATGCAAATACCACGTAGCAGCTTTCATTATTTTCTCTTTCTGCTCATGAAGTAGGAACAAATCAAACCAAGAGACCTGAATAGGTGCTATGTTCCAGCAGGTTCAGTTCTAACAAAGGGGCTTTGAAAGAGCTGTTTGTGGTTCTGTTTGTTAACATTTGTCTAAAAGGAGACCAAAAAAGAATTTAAAAAATTATTTGGTCGGTTTTGTCTGTATCTCCCAGTGCAACTTACAACCTTGTATCTTGGGCAAACATTCTCAGAAGATTGGATGGGACTGAAATGTTCTGTATTGTTCATGGTACTGAGGCACTGAACTTGGGTTCAGCTTCTTGATGTCTTACTGATTCTCTATGAAATGCTGGACTTCTTTCTTCCTAAATTTCTGTCTGTAGAATGAATAATACTCTTCTCAGACCTCACAAGGGAATTAGGTTGAGTGAGGGATTATAAGAAGAAACATAAGCTACTTTGGAGGTTCACCACTGCAGTGCAGGCTTATTCCAGATAATGCTGTGCATTATAGGAGTAATAACTAAATAATTATACAAAAGGAGCATACACCAAATAAATCTCTCTGACACCAAGCTGGCTTAGGTTACAAAATTCTATTTCAAGGGAATTGTAGGGAGAGCAATGTATAGTAAGGATTCAATGCAGAAGTTTTCTTCTCTATAGAGGCAGATTTAGTAATCTGATGAGCTATCTTCATTGTGCCATCTGCCTTTAGATAGCAAAAATTTATATTTCTGTTAATACTCTATTTTCCACATTTATTTCCATAGTTCTTGTTTTAATGAGTGGTGCTAGAAAGCAGAGGTCAGAATTTTTTTTGCTTGACATAAAGTGATTTATTATCAGCTGAGAATCTGGACTTTTTTTACCTTTCAGTTTTACTAATACTTGAGTGAACTGTTTTTGAGCTTTACTATAATGGGATCCTGGGAATATAAACCATGCAAACTCTTTCTTACACATGACTTGTGAAGCAAACATTTGGATTAGTGGAAGTTATAAAAAAAATGCAACATTAAGGTGAGTTCATATTTTTTGTGCTCCATCTGCATTTATTGGTTCTCTGGGATTAAACACCACGGAGCATAAAGGAACAAAAGTCTAAAGAGTTTTTGTTTTATATTTTGACCCCCTAGGGTTTTATTCCATTTATACTTTATACTTTCCTACTTCAGTGACCTGGTGAGCCTGGACTAAACCTAGACAGAAAAATTTTGTAAAATTACCCTGTTTTTCTGGAGTTGCCACTTACCCTGATTTGATTGGAGTCTATTACACAAAGATAATAATTATAGCTGAAAGGTGTTGGAATGTAAGAAATTAATGCAACTTTAAAGTGACATATCTCTGTAAAGGATCTGACAACTTTAAAGACAGAAACCTGTATCTGGAGAATTCAAATTTAAAATAAATAAATTAAAAAAGAATCTTACTTATACTTTTGTATTCAGGATAGAGTAGATGTCTAAAGGCAGATACATGTGTATGTGTATACAGGCACATATATATATCTTTTATATCCCTCAAGACATAAGGCAAAACTTAAGGCAAAACTTAAGGCACAACTGAATAGAACAATAATGGAGCAAGAGAAAGGCCAGGAAACTTGTTAAAGCATAGAATTATCTAGAGTTGAATGTTGAAAATTACTTCTCCTTTGTCTTCTAAATGATGTCTGAATGTGTTTTCATTTCTTTTCTAGTCCTTGCAGGCTTATCTTGGAGATGTGGAGTTTATACCTCCAAAGACATCAAAGACATGTGCAAGCCTAGAATTTATAATCTTTCCTTTGCATTATATCCAGAAAGAGTCTTCCCTCAAAACTCTAAGCACTGAAATCCCCCCAGAGTTTAATTTACTTGTTTATATAAGCACATTATTATTATTATTATTATTATCATTATTATTATTATTATTATTATTATTATTATTGTTATTGTTATTATTATTATTATTTTTATTATTATTATCATTGCCTTTCTGAGGTAATGTTCGTTATACAGGGACTGCAGATTGCTTTCTTAACGACATGTGTTGGGTTTTTCACCTTCACTATACCATGAATAAAGGGACAATTTTGGTGAACTGTACCCCCTTACTTAGGATTCAACCTTCTCCTTCAACAGGCTGCCTGCAGAGCTTCTTCTCCCCTTGCTGTCCAGGGTGGGTGCATCTGTAGACGTGGTAGACTTAGTATGCACTTTTATGCACTTTTCCTGGAAGAAAAAAGCCCAAGGAATGGAGATCCAGATTCTGATGGTGTCAGTTCAGTGATTTGGTTTGTAGGGAAGCATCACAGGCTGAGCTGCAAACCCCAGTGCTGGAACGAGCTGCTGAGCACAAGGATGAGAACATCTGAGGCTGCATCCCTCTTGACTCAAAGGTGTTACAAGTGTAGAACCTGACCAAAACTGTATTTATTTCCTTATTTGGGGATTTTGGCAAACTGTCAAAGAGCTTAGCTGTGAATGTTCAGACTGATCCCGAGGTGGGAAACTACTGTTGCTCCATTTTGCTGTTGGAGGTGCTGAGGTACCTCTTTCTCCAGGGGACACACAAGAAGTCTTTGGCACAGTGTGGGGAAGCAGAAGTGATGACATTTTCTCACTGGTGGAGTTTAATGCCGTCACCATGTTTTCCTGTTATCCTGCTGGAAATTTGACTATTCTGGTGAAAATAAGGCCTTCGTGGTTGATGTAATTATATATATAGTTTCACTTGGTTCATAAACAAATTACATGTATTTTTGCTATGTCCATGAACCCAGATTGAAGGCTAAATTAATGGAAGATGAGTGAATAAAGGTACAATATGGTTTGGGTGTATGAAAGACATATTTTTAAAAGCCACAAAATCAGAGACCTAACCTACTTTGCTTGCACACCCAAAAACTCTTGCTGAGTGTTGCATGAGCAGGGAATGCCAGCAGAGAGCAAGTAACTTTCTTTGGAAATAGAAATGGAAAATAGTTATTTTTATGCCAAATTTTACCCCATGGTGAATAATTACAGCCAAGTTGTAAACCCCTTAAAAGCAATAAGGCACCAGTGTAATGAAACACATAACTGAAATTTACTGTACTTGTGTAAATTGCAAGCTTACTTTTGAATATTTAGTGTTCAATTTCTTAAATCTGTAGTGTTCACAGAGGTCTTGTAAGTGCTAGAATTTTGATTAACTGTCTCAAATAAACTACTGCTGTTGTTATCACTATAAATCTCCCTAACTTAAGAATCTCAAGGAGGTTGATATTTTCTGTGGAAACTGTAATGATTTAGAAGGGCATGAACCCAACACCCTTTATTTGGAGCTTCCTGGCATTATACAGAAAGTCTCAGGCCTTATTTGCATCAGTTACTAGGTCTTATTTATTTAATATTACTTTTTCATCAGTTTTATAAAGTGTTTATCATGCACAATTTTAGAACATACTGTTTTTTTCTTTTAGTTGACCCTAAAGGTAGAGAGACAGCTCTTCACAGTGAAACAAACTTACCTGAGACTCCTTTAGCCTGGTTGAAGGGATGATGTGGAAGCCTGACCCAAAACCTTTGTGAATGAATGCCAAACTTTTTTCTAAAGCTGATAATATTTCCCACTGACATCAATGGATGTGGTTACTTTGCAAGGTGATCAGTGAAGAGAGGGCATTAATCCCTGGTCTAAAAGGGACAGAATCATGCAGGAAAGGATCATTAGAAATCCCAGGGGAGCTTTCTCTCCTTAAAATTCTCTGCCCTCTCAGATTTGTTCAGCTAAAGTGGCCCTTCCCACCTTTGTGCAGGTGCAGTTCTAAAGGTAGGAATGTGTTTCTGCCATTAAAGTCACTGCAGTCAGTGCTGTTGCTGATGGAATAAGCCTACCCTTGTATCTGGATTAATGTTAAAAGTTTCAGTGAGATACATTTCCACTGAAATAATTACACAAGCACAACAGTCTTTAAATGAGCAGTAATACTGTTGACAAGTATTTCTTTGACATAGAAGTAGGTGTTTTCCATGAAATGAGGCTTGACTAGGGACATTAGGCTCTCAGAAACTGTGTTTAGATTCTCTCCACCAGCATAAGGGCAAGATAAAAGTTTGATACCTATCACTCTTGGCCTTAAAGGTACATCTGATTTACCAGATGTTTAAGAAAACCCAGAACAGTGTTCCTGAATTGCAAAGCAGCTGTGTTTTGCTCTGCTCACATACTCATTGGCACAGCTGCTTCAGATATCTGGGCATCTAAATTATTCTGACATCAGAAAAGACCACTGACACAGGGACTGATTATGGCCACATTGCTTATGACAGTTTAATGCTTTGGCTGACTGATCACTGGGAAAACTGTTCAGTCACCAGACACATTGCAGTTAAGAGGTAAGTAGAATTCATGTTGAGCACTAAGAGCTAGGACATTAGGTGCTCTAGAGTCATTCTTTCTAATATCAGTCTCTTTGAAGTAGCTGTCTTAGGAACAGAAGCAGTTTCCATTTCAGCTTCACAGCCTTTTTGATTGCATGCTGAAAATTTTGGTATTGGCTATATGGATCTCAGATGGCTACGAAATTAAAACAAAAAATGAAAAAATAATAGATTTGATGTCAAAAATAGTCTAAAGAAGTCTATTAATTTGTGTCTTTTGAATTGATTTTGAACTTTGCATATTTTTTCTGTTCTTCTCTCAGTTTCCTGTTTAGGTTGTCTTAAAAACAACTGGATATTTTAATAATGTTTGGGTACTATTTTGGAGCCAGTCTATTGACATCAATAAATTGATTTGCTTTTTTAAAATAACTTTTGGATCAGCACAAAGTAGAAACACAGCTGTCATAGAAAAGTATCTGAGAACATTTTTGGAGAAAGCAAATCTAGGGAGTATAATCTAATCTTCACTTCTGAAAGTAGATCACAGGAACTGGAAACAGCACTCCTCCAGTCTGCATTGCCAAATGACTCTTGGCCCTGTATGAAAAAGAGAGACAAGCAGGCAAGAGCCACACTTCCCTACTTTTCCAAGTCAACTGAGTACATCTATCAGGGGCCATGACTTGCTGAGAAGAATTGGCCTACAAATATAGCTAATAACAGCTTTTGAGTGTTCTAGTTGGGGATTAAAACCATTTAAGGTTTGATTGAAATTATGTTTGTACAACTGAAAGGTTAAGATTTAAAAAAAAATAAGATGAGATACATTTGAGGTTATTTTTTGGAAAAAAAACAACAACTTGAAAATCACTGTTGTTTGTAGACCATCATATGTTTTTGTTTGGGTTCATTTATTTTTACAGACTCTTACTGGTAGTCCTTCTGTTCTTGTTGCAGCATAAATTGTGGAGGCAGTTTAAACTTGTACATAATGAAAGCCTTCTGATCCATTTTAGAAACCCTACTTCTTTCTTATAGCTCATGGCTGTGGATGTGAGACAATCAAATGCTGGAGTTCCATTTAAGTGAATCATCTTTGGTATGGAAATGTCTTTTGTGCAGAAAAAAAATCTATGGAAAGTTATGCAATGGCTGATGATGCATGACTTGCAGATTGTACTTGCAAGGACTGAGGTCCTTCTTAACATATTTCAGCAGGTTTGAAACCATATCTGCAGATACAAAGTAGACTCTATTAACAACAAAGGAGAGTTTAAAATACTCATGAGGCCCAGAGGATAGGTTCCAGGCTGAAGCCTCACTGAGATAGGTCAGCTAGAGACTGAATGAAAAATATTGGTAGTATTTTCAGCAGAAATTGGGACTGAGTAGTACAGTTTAGTGGACAGGACACTAGTACGGGAGCAAGAGAAGAGAATTTATCTGTAGTAGTTCTGCTGTTAGAAACTTGAATGCCTACTGTCCCAGCTGGGCCAGATATGTTTCCATCTGTAAAATGGAAACCATTCAATATGATATCCATAGATACCAAGTGCTATGTACTGTTTCTCCATCACAGTTTCTTCTGAGCAAGCGTTTTCCTCTACTTACTCCAGACAGAGACATGTTTTAAGTTGGAAAATAAAAATATTTAGATAGATTTGTAATACCTGATCAAAGAGGTTCTTGAGAATGAAATGCTACACAACCTGATGTAACCTCTATTGCCTCACCAGCAGTAGACTGATAAGTTTGCAAATTAGAGGTCACTTTCCCCTCTGACATATTATTTAAAATCCATTCTGAAGAAAGGCTAAACCAATTTAGATCTTATCAAGAAGGCATCTGAGCAAGGGTGAGATGCCAAGGAAAAAAGGGTTGGCCCTCTGTCATGTATTTTGCACTTCCAGGGGAGGGACAGTGTACAGGCTGTAGAAGAAGACATTGGAAGAGAAAGGGGGAATAGAAGCATATAAATCCATGTTTTTTTCAAAGTGAGAGCTTGCAACTGTTTCTTTTCTGAACTGCTTCCAGTAAGTATTTTAAGAGAGGGATGGATCTGAAAGGATTTATCACCTGCCCTAGCCTGGCAGTGCAGAAAATTATGAGTTTGACAACTTCATGATCTGTATCTGGGTGTGACATTTTTACTGGCTCTCTAGTGTGCATGCCTATATTTGCATTTACAAGGACAACAGTTTTTCTTTCAGTGTTGTCAACATCCCACTGAGAGGTCTTCTAGTACATAGTTACAAATGTGCTTATAATCACTAACAGCAAGATAAATGCTACTATTACACATTGTAATTTCATTAATTTGATAAAATCTGTTTTGGCTTGTCACTTGCTCCTTACCAAAATAAATTACAAAGCTGTAATGCTCCAGTGTGGTAAGTGTATAGCTACTTCATGGCAGGTGTTGAGCTGAGCTGAAAATGATGGCAACCTCAAAGCTACTCTTTGGAGTGATGGTGTTTAATCTATTAGGGCTTGTAATAGTGTGGAGGTTTTGCACCAGAACCAGCAGTGTGTTTTATGGAAGTAAGATGACCTTTACTGCAGGAGTGGTTGTCCAATGCTGATCAATATTGTTGACCAATGTTTTCCCCCATCCCCTCTCTCCTCCCAGAAAGGACAACAGCTAAGAGAAGCAGGGTTATAAAGAGAATAAACTCTTTGGACTGACTACAGGCAACTCTGTGAAATGGATGGCCAGCAAGGCTGGCTGTAAGTGACCTTCCAGTTACCCATGCCCTGGAACAGCTAGGTTCTTGATCCAGGGCAGGAGACACAGCAGCTGGGATTTGGCCAAACATTGCAGCTTGCTGACCCTGCTCATGCCATTCCTGTGTTCTTTGCAGTAATAGCAGGAGATCAGCCCCATTCCATTTGGGGACTTCCTCATGCTGGAGAAATCCCTAAGGAAGCAATTAAACTACAACAAGCTTCATAGTAATTTGCATTTTAACCTCTGATCTAACTTTGTAACTCATGATTAAAAACTAGGTGGAATACTGCTGATTTTTTCCTAACAGTAAGGAGATTTATGTGGTTAACATTTTATTCCTACATCTTGAGATGTTATAAACATTGTAAACATTATAGATGAGATTTGTGAACACAAGTTATTTATGCAGCAAAACATAAATACATACCTAGATTAGGTCAGCTGGTAAAAATAATCAGTACTCATTATTGCTATTTAACTTTATGGAGTGACCTAAATATCTTAGGCAGCAAACACAATAAAGTAATTAATTCTTGAAATGCTGCTTCTCGTTAGGGACTCAGTGTGTGAGAGAACTGCGTGTGTTCCCCTCACAGGGTATCTGAGGTGCCTCAGGTGTGGGCTTGCAGCATCTCTTTAGTACATCTCCTCTCATAATGTCTTGTACACATGATTAGTATCTATGGAAATTTTAATCTATTCTTTGCATTTGTGTGTCTTCTGGTGGCCAGACGGACAGTTCTAATCTGACAAAGAATACTCTTGTACTCTACTATTTATAGAATACAGTTTTTAGGAGAATTTAACTTCAACACATCTGTGCATTGAATGTTTTACTTCTGCTATCAGCAGTTATTTACCTGAGATATGGAAAAGTGATGGGGAAGGAGACGCTCTTGAAAAAAAAGTGTTCATGTCTCCATGACCAGTATCTCCTGGTAGAAGGCAGACTGCCTGCATCAGCTTTCACCAAGAGAGAGGAAAAACAGGAATACCTGGAGTGCTTTGTCCTTTCATTACCAGCACCATACAAGAGCAGTTGGAAATTAGCATTGTGTCATATTTCAGTTTGTTTCTGGTTTGTAGCCCTTTAGCCTGTGTACATTTCCAGCAATATAATGGATTTTCTGCATGTCTTTTTGCTGCTGTAGAGCTTTACTGTCCTTTAATTTTTTTTATTATTATTTAATTTGTCCCTCTTTGTTTCGCCAGCTATACCTGTTTGCTCTGAATCAGCTTATAAAGTTGTTTTGTGTATATCTGGCAAGAGAAGAGGGGAGCTTGACATTTAAAAGGTAATTTGTGATTTAGTATGCATACCTCTGGTCAGATTAGCTACTGTTTGAGCTTTTCTTACGTCCAGACAGTTGAAAGTTAAAGGACAGAATTAATAATGGCAAATTTCACTTCCTCTGAAAATTGGTCTGTATATGAGCATGTTCAGAATGGTTTCTCTTACACTAATTGATAGGCATGACTTTTATAGCTGCATTGTAGTGTTGCATTTACATAAATGTTGCATGTTCTGGAAATCTCATGCTGATTTCAGACAAGAACAAATCTTCTCTAAGTGGGACATTTTGGTTACATCAACAGTAGTTGCTCCTAAAAACGAGCTTGAAGGATGTTGGTTGTGGTTACAGAGCTCAACTCATGTTCTGAGATATTCTTCCAAATTTTGCAGTGGTCCAAATCCACATCTCTCTCTCCTCAGATAGTGGAGCTCCAGAAATGGGCATGATCTGGCCTAAAAGACCATGTTTGGCACAGTGCTTACTCATTTAATTTCTTCTGTCCCAAACCACTTCAGTGAGGTTCAGTTTACTCATGAGAGAGATTCTATCCCTGTGGTGGAGAAATTCACCAACTTCTGATGTGGAACAGACAGAGAAAGCCAAATTCCAAAACGCCTTTGTATAAATACATACACTGGTGTGGTGATCCCTTTGTAACCACCTGTACTTGAGAATCTTGTTGGATTTTGAAAGCTCCTTGGAGAACATGGGGAAGGATCTTTAACAGAACTGTAACCTGCAAGACAAAAAAAAAAAATCCAAGTAAAAATTTTTTTTGGTACTTTTCAGGAAATTGCACTATTTGCCTTAACCTAAAATTTTAGGTGAGACAAGCAATTCAACAATATGAAAAATCCTTCAGGACAGAAATAATATTTCAGTTGAGCTACCATAGGTTATTTTTAGAAGTTTTATCTATATTTTAAAGTTTAGTTACCTTGAGTTTATTATCTTAGTTGATAGTTAGGTCGCAGTGTCAGTGTGTTTCACTTTTCACTTTTCTGTAAATGGGAAAAGGGCCATGGCAATTTTTAGCTTAAGATGGGAAGACTCTAATCTAATGATTTTGAGAAACAAAGACCTGGTCTCTGAGGTAGTTTTGTGTTTGTGTCACAGCAGCATTCAGTAGCTGCAGATCACAGCAGACAATGTCAGGCTTCTACAACAGACTGAAAGGAGAAGATGAAATTTTGGCATGGAGTCTTCTGGTATGTTTTGTCATTTTTTTTTTTCTCCCTAAAAAACAAAAATAGCATCTTAAAACTGGACAGTGCAGTTTCAAATTGAGATGTTAGCCAAAAAAATCAGCCTTTTGGTGGCGAGGGTAATGCCCGTGTAGTCTAATGCTAAACTTTGTGCATGCTTTAGACAGGGTGAACTCCCTGAGAATGTTTTGCAATGAAGAAGGGTGCATGTTTTAAAGGGTGGTGATGGGATAAAGTGCAAGCAAGATCATTTCTGCCTACATAATACAGACACAGGGCATAAGTTACATACAATCTCTCATATGCACAATTTTGAGCCTATGTATTTGGAGATTTGTTAGAGACTCATGTTATTAGTTGCTCATTTGTAATGTACATTTCAATCTGTACATCTTCACCACTTCAGTTGGTCTGTGAGGGGAATCTGCAAAGAGAAATTAAACTTACAGAAAAAGTTCAACAAACTATTAGAGTTGGAAGGAAATTGA
The DNA here is from genome assembly GCF_050655825.1 of Lonchura striata. Lineage (NCBI taxonomy): Eukaryota > Metazoa > Chordata > Aves > Passeriformes > Estrildidae > Lonchura > Lonchura striata. The sequence continues at coordinate 59,207,868 of NC_140707.1, read as the reverse complement.
AATAATGACTTCTCATTTTAACCTACATATACTTGTAGAAGATATGCTAGAACATAAGTTTTCGATGCTCCACTAGAAATAGCAAAAATTTTCTTGTTAATTGGAAAACAACCACTGGGTTTGTGTTGTCTGGGATGCAGGTCTGTGTAAAAGTAAAGTGAGTGCTGTGCCTTGGAATGAATTACAGTTTTGAAGGATAGGTTCTGCATGCTCATTTTTGGTTTTGGCATTTAATGCCTTCCTCTTGTTCAAATATGTGGGAGGAATCAAATGTCAAAATCTTCACTGTGTATGATATATAATTTCTCTCTTGTATTTCAGTGGGAGGAACATCAGACCCCAAAATGATTATGTGTCTACTCATAAAGAAATACATCACTGCATATTTTAATGTCAGTTGCGGGAAATGCAGATGGGGTAAAATATTGTTGTCACCTTCCCCCTTACTGAGTTTTTTGCTTGTCTTTTTCTACGTATCCTTGCAGGAAGCCAACAACCCAGAACTTCAGTTCTGTGTCTGGAGTTTTGGTCCTGGCCAAAGCAGACCTCTAGAGAAGAACATGTCTCAGGACTTCAGAATCCCAGTCCAGATCTAGCTGAGAAGAATGAAACCTAGGGTTTGTGAATAGAGCTTTTTATACTTGAAACAACATGCAAGATATCTTGAAAATTTCCCATTATGCTCAATAAGAACATGTCTATTTTACAGTTGGAAAAATAGAGCCATGGAGAGGGTAAAGGCCTAACCACAATTCACAACAAATCAGTGGCAAAATTTATGGAAGCCTAGGTCTCCACAGCTCTGTGATTCTTAAAAACAACTGTGTTCAGCAATTTGCATCCATTTTCTGTTACCTACATTCTCAAATTTGGTGTCAGTTTGAATTTGGGTGCCATTTATAGAATGAATCCTGAAGTGCCAAGAAAAAAAGTAGGGGAAGTGTGTGGGAGATAGTGTGTGGGCTATGAGATGAATATTCTGCCTGCCAGCAGCAGGGGCTGCGGTGAGCCAGCAGGTCCTTGCTGGGCTTTCTCTGGTTAGCTCTTGCACACACCTTGAGGATGTTGCCTCTTCCACCAAAGGATGCTAGAGATGTTAGGGATCACGATAGAGTTTGGACTGGCTCCTATGTCTGTTTGCATTGCTCTTGAGGCCAAAGCATGCCCAGAGCAGCAGAATGGAGAGGAAAAGAAGCTTCCCTGCCCTTGTAGGCTGTGGACTTTACTCTGTGCCTTGTCTGGGTCCAGCTCTTCCATAGTGCACTCACTGCCTTGTGGTCGCTGTCTGTGTTTGGTCTTAGACACAAATATCACTCATGGTTCCCCAAGACAGGACCAAAATCTGTCCTGTGCCTCCCTGCACCTTGTTTAAAACAACAGTTCTAAGCAAGTTTTGTGGGGGAGTCCAAGCCTACTAGAAATAAATGAAAGTCTTACATCAGCTTCAGGGGAGTTTGGATAAGGCCTTACATGTCTTTTCTTACTCCTAGAGCAGTCTCTGGGATTTTTGCCAGGGATTCATTGGGAATTGTTTGACTTCACTGTGACCAGGACTGGGTCCAAGATGAGCATACACAAGGGGAATGAACAGTCTTTTCAAAAATTTTTAATTCCCTCTCAAGGCTCCACAGCAATGCAAAGTGGTGTAAAGCAACACAAACAACTACATATCCTAGGAAAAGACATGAGAATTCTAAGTACATGCAGTTTTATTGAATGTTATCAAGGCTCCCTAGTAGTTAATTTGATTAAATGGAGCTCCCTGAATGTTCTTTCTCTAAAAGTGATTTACAAAGTGTTTTAACATGAGGAGTTTCCAAAAGCACTTGGATGTCAAAGAAAAGCTATTAATCTTTATATTAGCATTCTGAAAAACAGCATGTGTTCCTTGATTAGTTGATATTTGTTTGCATTCTTCTTTTCTACAGAGGATTATCACTTTGACCTTTTTAAACATACTGTAGTCCTTTAACATTTAGGAATTAAATATTTTCATGTTTATAAACTGGCATTAATCTGGTTTTCACTGGTGTAAATAAGGACTGAACCCACAAAGAATACTGAAAAACCTCAGATGTGAGTTCTAATAATCTTTATCTTGTGAAACACATTAGTGAGCAAGCTAGCATGCCATATGTTTGACCATCTTGGACAAGTCACACTGGGGCCAACTCTGGCCAGGTCTTGCCCATGCTGATTGTGTAACTGATTTCAGCAGGACTGATCAAGCGAGATGAAGGATTTCTGCCTCCAGCCTTTGCTGAAAAGAGACTCAGACAGGATTGGCCCAGTGGGCAGATTATGGCTTTTCCTTTGCAATGCAGATATGTGTCTTTCATGATTTTACATAAATGTGAAGTATTCTCTCTAAACAGAAAAGTAATAGACACTAATTTATGTGTGGTTTACTTCTGTTTCGTGGTGGGTTTTGAATGTACCTTGAGTGTGTATTCCTTCTTGATATTTCTGCTCTATGTGTGTGCATGCAATCAAAAAGTCCTGTAAGCTGACACAGCATTGCACTGGTGACACTTTCAGCCTCTTGGGACAGAGAGTGGAAGTTATAAACAGCAGAGGTCCTGTGCACTATCAAGTGGAAGCAAAAATAAATGTCATAAAGATTCATAAAAAAGGGCATATTTGATGAAATTCCAGAAGAAACTGCAAGACCACATGACAGAAACTAATAGCCAGGTTAGGGTCCAGAGCTTCAGTACACGCAGTTGTTCCAAAATAAATTTAAAAGTATCAGTCTTGGTTGTCATAGTTAGGGCTGTTGGTATGTTGCTTTGACATTTGCAATGTCAAATTTAGCTCTTTCAGTTGTCAAATTAATTTGGCTCTTTTGTCAGGTGAGAATACTTAAATTAAACATTGCTTTGGTTTGCTTCATAATATATCTGCTAGGACAAAAACAGAAGAAAAAAGAAACCACTCAATTATGAATCTGCTGCCTGTTACAATCTGACATCATGTGAAAGAATACATCGTGGACCCTGCCTATTTTACTAATCAATATTGTGGATCTTCCCATTATTCATTAACAATTTGGATTCTGGAGAGCCCAGTCATAATGGAAGCCTTAGAACAATCACAATATCTTCAGGTGCAGCTGAACGCTGGATCCTTGCAGCCCCTTGCAATATTCCTCAGGGCCATCAGAGCTGCAGCTGGAAACTGGCACAAGTAATATCTCTTTCTTTGAGTATGCAAAGGAACTCTGTCAGGTATTTTGCATTTTTAAGTGTGTTTCTTGGTAATGCTTCAGGCTTTTGCTATGTAAGTCATCAAAAGGGCTTTCTCTCCTTTTGTCTGCCCAGCTCTGCTTCTTAGTGTGTGATTTTCTTTGGTTAGTTTACCTTCTTGTTTAAATTCTGGTTGTCACTACTCTGCTGTATCCTAACTTCTGGCTTCTGGCCATTTCGGCTCCTGTATGCTCTTCTGACCTTGTCTTTCATATCAAAGCCATAATGTATTTCTTTCTTAGCCTTCCTGCCTTCCAGTCTTCATCCTCAAATATTAGGTATGTTAAATCTGAATACAAATTTATACATGCACATAGATTGAGAAGATAGATGATTATTAGAGTGTGGAACTTTAAAATAAGTAACATATGTGCTTTTCCCACCCTCATAGGGAAATTTAGGTGGTTTGTGTTAGCACACTAGGTTATATTTGGTTAAAATAAGCACTTTACCTAACCCATCGACCCTAGTCCCAATCCCTATTCCCTGGAGGATTTGGTTTGGCTTGGCAAATACTGTATAAAGGGGTAATCTGCTCCCCTCTGCCAGCAGACTGCTGCCTGAGCCTGATAGTCATCTACTTAACTAGCTTTCATGAAGTGCAGAAATGCACGTTGGGTTGGGCCTGCTAATGGTGCATAGAGTTTTTCCTGTAGTAAGCCCTAACACATTTTTAACAAAGTTTGAAGATTGTTATTTTTTGCAGAGCATTTGTGCAGACAGCTAAGTAATGGTGGGTGAATTCCCACATCCCCAAATTTAGGCTGGAATTTTCTACACCCAAACCCCTTTGCTTTGGCTGCAAAGCAGTAATACAGCACATTACAACTGGTCCTGTAGAGTCTGGAAAACTTTTGGTATGCTGCCACAAATCCCACAGCCTTTTGGCTGACCCATCACTGCCTATGTACAGCAGGGATAGCCAGCTTTTGTATAGGAGCCACTGTATTCCCAAGGAGGTATTTTGGGCAGACCAGATACAGCCACGTTTATGCACTTGAGTTTTAGAAACTTTCCAGACTCCATCTGCACACTGTTTCCCTTTCTTACCCCTCTCCAAGCAGCACCAGGAAGCCATGTGGCTGGCTGGTTGAGGTTGGATACAGTGGTGTTGTGGGCCACCTTTTGCCACTGGGCTGCCACTTGACATTCTTGATCTGCATGAGCTGTTCTTGCAGGGTGCCCACGGTTGTGGTATGCAAAAGCTTTCTCTCACAGCTAGCTTTACTCGAGTGTGACAAAAAAAGCCTGATGCCATATGGGATATTCATTCACACTAGGAATTTAGTGCTATGTCTTACCTGTCACTTAATTAGCTGTTATTTATTTTAATAGAATGCATAATGCAAGGAATTATTTTTGTTTAAGGGACTTAAGTTGACTTAAAGCCATAGGGAGGAGGAAAAATCCCCACATCTACAAGAAGTAATAAAGTGCTTTTGTTTTCCTAAAATTATTACTATTTGAAGTCCAATGTGCCAGATCTGGAATATTGCAGTAAAGCTTGCACTGGGACTTCACAGTTATTTACTAGGTGATTATTTAGAGTCACTCTTTTTAGTCAGTAGTAACATTTTACATTTTTGGGACTTGACTGGGATATGGCATCACACTTGGTTCTAGCTGTGTTGCAGTAATCTCTGTGTGACGTGGAGCCAGAAAGACCTATAAAAGCAGCTGTTGCTTTCATTAAAACCTTTACAAAGGTCTATTTGTGGTGTCCCCAAAAATAATTCTGATAATTGGTTGTTAATTTTAATTACTCACCAGTTGAATATCTCAATAGGAGAAACATGCCCAGTTAAACAAAATAAACACATATTCAGTAATAACTGGACATTTGGGTTACATGCTAAATGTAATAATACTGTGCAGTGATGATTAATTTATAATCTCCATCAAATCAGTGGAAGCAGGATATGGTTAATATGACATCATTGTTTAGCTAGCCCTTTTAATGAGTTATTTATATACGTATGTTCAGTGTTACAAGGTGGTGAGTCGACACTTGTTAGTATTGGGCAAGCTGCATGATCCACTTGTGGAGCTGTTTTTCAGGCAGAAGGTGCACAGTGCCTGCAAGTTCTTGTTTCACTCTGACCTCCAGGCCCTCAGCAGGACCAGAGCAGAATAAAGCTACCTCAACTTCCTCCAGGAGCAGCAGCCACAGGGTGCACGGCTGTCGTGTTTAAGCAGAAATAAAATATAACCAGAAAATGTTGCCATCTCCTTGGGGGGCATGGTGTAGATGCAGCAAGTGGACAAGAGATTGCAGCTTCATCTTGCCACCTGACTCCTTTGCAGCCATCCACTGCGGGGTGCTGTACTCAAGGCTCAGGACACATTAAAAGAACACTGCTGAAGGGAGCAAGGTTGTTGGGGCATTTAGTTAGTAAAATGCTTTGGGAATGCTGGAATTTCCTAATATAACCAACACTTTTCTCAACACAGTGCCAAAACACAGCCCCATAGTAGCCACTGTGAAGAAAATTAACTCTACCCCAGCCATGCCAGCACACTGGGTAAAACAAGTATTCTTTAACTTTTCTTCACCTTTGCCTTGTGTTGTTTGAAGAATCCTGTCATTCATTCTCACAGCACTGAAAGGAGGAAAATATGCTTTGAGTTCTCACTAAGTCATGGGGGGCTTGTAAGGACCATCCCATGAGCCTCTACCTTGGCCCTTTTTTGGGTGGAATTAAATCTCAGCAGAGTACCACATCCTCAGCCTGCAGACAAGGGTATTTCTGAGGGTCAAGTGGTGAGAAATAAGAAGATGAGGCACTGTATTGCTACAGTATACATAAATGTTCACATATTTATCATAATAAGAATATTCAACAAGAGAAATAGAGAACTACTTTGGCTCTTTGAATAGCACAAGCAGGGAGGTTAGGTTGGGGGTGAAGTTTCTTTTTTTGCTCAGATGTACACCTATATGCAACACATATTGGCAAAAAGTAGAATTATGATTAATTCACTGTTATGGGCAGGCAGATTAGTCAGGTTATGGAATGGCTGTGATGGAGAGTGATAGAACAATTTTTCTCATGAGCTGGTTTTAGTTTTCCTAAGCATTTTGTCTTGTGTCAACTCTATCAACTGTGCTTTGCAGTCAGCAGTTGTTCTCCATATACTCTTATTACATATACTTGTCAAAATTTTTTCTTCTTTTAGCTTTGACTGGGATATTCCAGACCTGTCCCATTCCTCCACACCAATGAGCAGTAATTATGTGAGTTGACCACAAGGAAGGTCAAAATTTATTTCCTATTCCATGCTAAAAAGACAATTAAATATAAAGCACATGAAAAATTGAAACAGTAACTTTCTCCTCTTTGATTCTGTTGTACATCTTTTCCCTTTGAAGTCTAGACAAATAGGCTGTGGCAGATAGACATGAAGATATTTTTGATAATAAATTTACTAACTGAGGCTATTGTAAAAAGCCTGGCTTCCTTACAATGGGAGTGTGCTAACAGTTCCTTCAATATGCTGATTTGGTTTCAGTCCAAAATGTCCTATTCATAAGTGAGGTGATTTATCAGTTAAGAAAGGCACAAACTCCTTAGAATGATCTAACCTCAGTATTTTGCACATACCCAACACTGTTAAAAAGGAGAATCATTTGTCCCATATTCTACTTGAGTGGTGAGTTGGAGTGAGTTCAGTGGTAAATATGTGTATAAAAGTTCAAGCCTGCCCATTTGACCATCTTGGCTCTAGAGACTACCTAATCCAGGTGGAAATGCATGATGCTGGAGTAATACATTTGCCTACTTCCTCTAACTGCTGAAAATCAAACCTCACCTTTTACAGAAAAATTTGTGCCGTGGTTTTCACTCTAAAGTTTTGGTTATACATGCGCTTTCAAATATTGATAAGTTCTAATTGTTTATTAAAATGTGACAGAAAAATAGTAATGCGAGAACTGACTAGAAATGTGAGCTGTCTGCTTTTGGTTTTTTTTTTTAGATACCTGTCCTTTGCAAATGTAGTGCATGGTGCAATTTTTAAAAGACTAACCTGAACATGGCTTTGGATTGAAGAAAATGCAGTCATGCTCTTCTAGGATAAATGAAGTGTCACTGCAAAATACCAGCATCAACAACCATGGGCAGTTTTAACCATGTCTGGGGTCTACTGCAGGGTTAGGAGTTATTTATATGAATATTCTCACAGAGCACTGCAGACAGTGGAGGTTACTGCTGACAGATAATTGGGCCTGTCACTGTTGTACATTAATCTAAGCACACCTCTTTATCCATACATATCTAATACACAAACTACAAGATCCTCTCAGTTCAGATCACTTGTAACCACTGTACACTTCCATACTTCCAGTAACAGCATTTTTTTCTGTTATGAAGTCATATTTAAAATGTGATGATCCAATACAAGCAGGTAGATTTTTAGCTCAGTGTGCAGAGATTTAAGTGCCATTTCTTATTGATGCTAATGCAAGTCAGGTGGCTAATACCCTGTACAGCTCACTGAAGATTCGCCCCAAGATGCCTTGTAAATTGCTTTTCATTGAAAGCACGTTCAAAATTCACTTTTCTGTATGTGGTTTTTGCTACAGCAGTCTTAGTATAGATATTAAGTTTGTCACTGAAGAGGAATCATAAAGTCAAATAGGGCTTTTAAAGAAAATCTCATGCAATAAAATTTTAAACTCTAGTTGATCTCTTGAACTGCAGCATTTCTCTGCTGAAGGTCATGACTGGTGTGCATTACAGTTGGCTCTGCACCTAGACTGCTTTGTCCTTGCAGTTTGGCACAACCAGCTTTATCTGCATTACAGCCACGAGTATTACAGGATCAGATTTGGTTTCTCCCATTAAAAAAAAAAAAAATCATGCAGAGATAAATGACTTCCCAGACTAGAAGGTTTAATTAGAAAGAAGTTTGTTTGCCAGATGGTGAGTACATTAAGCCTTTCTTCCTTCTTCTGACTAGACAGTTCTATAGAAGTGTACCTTTGGTACAATTTCTGTTTCTGATAAATTTAGTTGTATAGCCTTCTTGGGGGTGTGTTCGTGACTGCTAGATGCAAAAGGATTGTTAATTTACAGACTAGTAATCCAGTGATTCTGTTTGAAGATGAACAACTAACTTGACTGTGTATCTTTCTGTGATTCCTTCCACTCCTTCCATGGGAAAGCTAAAGAGGAAAGTAACAATTTCCTAGGCACACCTGTCTCTTGTGGGCTGGAATTGGATAAAAAATTGCCCTAATAACAATAAGGTTTCTTTAGGTGCCTTTTTTTGAGATTAGAACTGGCAGTTTTGTGGTGGATACTGTGTAACTTACAGAAACTGCTGGTTTTGGAAAGCAGACCCTGTCTTTTGAGCACCTCGAGCCCAGCACCCTTGACTGCTCTAAAAAACAGGGTTCTGCTTGAGTCAGTTGCTAAGAATATTGGGTTGCCAGTCATAGCCTACAATTCTCTATTTTTTAGTAAAGACAGCAATAACACTCCAGTACTCTGTACTGTCCTAACCGTTTGCACCAGACCTGAGTTAATACTCCTGAGTTTTGAGGGGAGGATGCTGTTGTGATTTCTGGTGCTGAATTTTATGATGTGAAGTTCTGGAGGGGAAAGGAGGAAGGTGCAAATGTGCATTTCTGTTAGGGAGTTAAATCCATGGATAATGGAACACTGCTCCTTTGAGGCTATCTGTACCATGCTTGTTTGCCAGGTCCATATGTCAGTGCTCAGCCAAGATGTGAGCACTGACATATGACCTTTTAAGTCAAGAACTGTTTTAAAGAGATGAGAACTTCTGCTCAGCTGAACTCTGAGTCCGTTGTTTCCAAGGATTGTAGAGAGACCTTGAAAAGTTACCTATATGGACCTCCTGCTCAAGTAAGCCTCAGTAATATCTCATTAATATTAAAGTTGTTAAGACATTTTGCAGATATGTGCAGGTATGATTCAAAGGGAAAGGGATTTAAAGTCCAATTTGACTAGAGGTCACCTACTCATTTTTTCACTCCGCAGAAGATGTACTAGAGCTGCTCACTCAAATGCCTTAAACTACCCACTTGCAAGAGGAGTATAGCACTCAATGCCTATTCAATAAATTTCTGTGGTAAACTGTGATGGAGGGGGAAGGAAAAAATGGGTGAAGACTTGGAGAATTTATGAATAGTCTCACTGGCCTAGAGGTACAAACCTCTGAATCACTAAACCGAGAAATGCACAGTGCTGGTCAGTACCTGCTCACAGCAATTGTTCACACATGGGTCAGATGTCCACTTTCTCCCCCACTCTGTTTCTGAAGATGCCACTGTGGATTAATTCTCTTCCATGCATTTCAAGTCTTTGCCTTGACTGTTTTGACTATCAATTTTTATTTCTACTGTGTAAAATTGCTGGTTAGTTGAGTTCAGCAGAGTAGTGTAATAAGAAAGACTCATTCTCTTTTCACTTTTAAAGGATATCTCTACTTGCTTGTCCACCTAAAGCCATACATTATTGTTACACAGCTGTGCAAAAAGGATTCAGGAGACCTGTCCCAAGAAGAGAATTTAGCAAGCAGAGTTTTTTTTTTTCAGTGAAAAAAAACCTCACAAAACTACAACAAACCTTACTTGGATACAGAAATAAATTTTGTCTACTTGTTTTACAAACTGTGTGTAATGATTTTACACCCCAATTGGCACTTCAGAAGAGTGGAGCAGATTAATTGCTGTATTAATTTTTTTTTTTTTTTTTTTTTTTTTTTTTTTTTTTTTTTTTACTAATTCTGGGGCTGTATCCTTTTTTGCAGAGAAAAGAAAGCTTTGTTTTGGAACACCAAGTTGCACAGAGTACAAGTCTACATATTCATATTTTAATAAAGACATTCTTCTCATGCTTGAAGCTTGTTTAAACCCATCACTGAAGTCTGGATTCATTAGACTGATGCTGGAATGGAAACTGGAAATAAGCTTTGGCCATGATGTAACCAAAGATCACTGATCTCAGGGAAAAAAAATCTTCTCCACTGTGAGCCAATACATATATACAATATTAATAACACTTTTCCTGCTAACTGGGAGACTTATATGTGGTAACAGTGTACTTGGCCACTGTCTATCAGAATAGCAAAGGTCTTTCCTCTACTGACTAGAGGAAAGATATATATTTTCTTTTCTTTTTCTGCCCTACATAAGACAAAGTAGCTCACACAAATGCATTCCCACACTACTTTTTTCTGTGTAAGCATTTCAGTGTGGTTCCCCTCCTTCTAACTGAACCTTGTTTTCATATATGCTTGACAACTTATTGGCAGTTACAGGTTTAATTCCATGTGATCTCCATTATATGGCTTGTTGAGGTTTCTGCTGGCTGCTTCGTCTGGAAGAGATGCTCCAGTGCACAAGGGAGAGTTTCAGGTGGGGTTGTGTGGTTTACACCTGGGGTGGCTGTTGAGTGGAGACAGAATGGCCTTCCAACAAGGAATATAATTTTCTTCCTTGTCATTCCAGTCCTATTTGTTAGATATGGGGAGTGCCTGCAGTCTTTATCTTTGAGTGTCAACATTTCCAAAAATGGGGACTTCAAGCCTCCTAAGCTGTTTGCTGTATAGTGTTTGTGTATTTGTGCAGTGCACGTACTTCATAATAATAATTTGTAGCCAGCAGTCAGTACCACACCTTCTCACTGCTCAGGAGAACATGCTTTAATATAACACAACTACAACTAGTATTGCGAAATTTTTCCTTTCAGAATGTCATTCAAAATCTTGCTGGCTCACAAACACCTGAATTCCACTGTGGTTTGTCATTAACACTGTCTGGGGAAAAAAGCCCCAAGGGCTGCAAGTGTCTGAAAAGCCCAGTGCTATGAATATGCTAATGGTGAGATTTTAGTTGGCTCCTAACAGTGCATGAGAGGATGCTGCTGAGCTGTAATTACTATGAGAACCAGGGCTCAGAATTTCCTGAATTTTGTGGGTTTCAGTTCTCAATGATAACATGGCCTTAGTGTGGATTTTTGTCCTGAATGTGTAGTGTGAGACAACTGGTCTTTTTTTATACTGGTAGAAATAGTCAACAATCTATAATTAGCAACATTCAACCCACTCTCCAAATTAGCAGTGCTTGCTTGGGTCTCAGATTGTCAAGGTTTATTGCAGGCAGTGCAAGACCAGAGAGTTCAATTAGAAAATTAACTTATATGTTATTTTACCATATTAGAGAGTTGATTTCCTTCCAATTTGAAACAGATGATACATTGTTATAAAGGGTTGGGGTTGCACTTAATATTTGCCTATAAAAGAGGTAAAGACATACAAGACTTTTCCGCTACATTGGGTTAGGGCTTTAAAAATAATATACTTTTTACAAGCCTAACTGCAGATTTTATTCCTTTGAGTCACGTGTGCTTGGTGGAAACCATGTACTTTCAGTGCTTCTCAAAGCATAAAATGTGCAATAAAATTTTTTAAAAAGAATTTATACTATGTTTGGTTTTGTAAGGGAAAAAAATTAGTAAGTTTAATGTCATTAAATGCTGTGGTTTTCAGGTAATTTGTAATCCAGAAACCTTTAGCATATTTGGCTAAATGGTAACAGAAAATTAAGCTATAAGGAACACTGAAAAATTACTGGGATTACATTTGGGGCTAAATATTGACTATTAAAATGTTTGTACTTCAAATAAAGTGGTGTGACTTTTGGCTCACCAGATATCTAAGCTGAATATCTATACCTTTCTAAATGCTTGAATAATAAATTAAATGGACCTCCCAACTAGGTGACCTTGCTTCTGTTAGCAGGAAGGAGTGGATGAAGGAAAAAGAACCCTTGAGCAGGAGCAGCATCAGATGGAAGTTCAGTAGGAGCTGCTTAGGACAATGTCTCACCCAAAAGCCTTCTGAGAACAGTCAGAGCAGCAGTCCAAAGCAGCTTCTAGACTGCCGTGGGTTTGCTCACACAGCTCCCTTTTCCTGCAGCAGCTCAGCATTTCTACAGGGGCTCATGCAAGCAGGCAGTGTATCAGATGGATCTGATATATATGCTTGAATATGCTTGAATATTTTTTTCTGGGTGTGTGTCTCAGCTTTCGCTGCTTTTCTACAATGGGGCATGTCAGCCAGCATAAACAATGCTGGGATTCATTAAGAATATAAATTAGCTTATTGTTGATGGTTTGCTGTAGGAAGCAATGACACCCATAGGGGTCCCAGTGGATGCTTAGAGGGTGTGGTGAGAAAAGATAAAGATTTTTCTCCAGGCCTTAATGTATATAAGGCCAGAAGTGCTTATAAAGTGGCTGAGTGGATGAGCTAGTTGAGGGAGGGTGCCAACACTGTTACCCTTTGGAGACAGAATAAAGATATTTCAAATAGGAGGCAGATGAAGAGTCACGACCCTTAGTGGAACCCTTCCAGTACAGTTTGTTTGAATCTTTTTCTTCATTAGTGTTTCCCAAAGGTGAATTCAGTAACACAGTACCTCATGATAACTGAACATGTGGCACTTGGGGGCATATTATGAAAATAAAAATAACTTCATATCTAAACCATTCTCCTTCTTATCTCCCATAACAGCAATATCTGTCTGCAAATTTTATTTTACTTGGGCAGTTCAGGTTACTACCTTTCCAGCACTTTTTACCAGTTCTATCCAAAACCAATCCTGATTTTTATAAGTCAATAAATGGATGGAGTACTTTTAATAAGAAACCCTGAGAAGTAAAAAAAAAACTGGAAAGGGAGATCAGGGGAAATTACCAATCTGTCAAGAATATAATGTTGCCAAACCCAAAGAAGAAAATAAATTTTGATGCCACCTTTTGGCAAACAGTCACAGTCAGATGGAATTCTGAGTAATCCTTCTGCAGGAGTTACTCAAGTTCAGTATGGTGTTTTCCACTTCTGTAGATGCTGGAAGCTGGCAGTTTTAATTAACAGGCTTGAAGTATTCACTGTTACTAATCCAAGCAGTTACAAATGCACATTAAAATAATAATAAAAAAAAATCAGCTACCACAGCTTTGCATCCAGGAGGGAAAAATTAAATGCTTTTATATGATATTAGAATGGCAGAACTGAAAGGGTATGGGTTTTGTTTGTTTTGGCATTTTTTTCCCTATTAAGAAAAAAGTATTGTTAAAAAGGGGAATGGTGTTTCCCTAAGTACTCATATAGCCATTATTTTTAGGTTTTTTTGGTGAGGTTCATGTTTTCCAGAAAGAAAGCAGCAGTGCCTAGTGGTAAATTATATAACCAGAGAACAAATTTTAAACCTTAGTAACTGAACCATTTCACTGGATAGCACTTAATATATCATATCAGAAAAGAGAACAAAGTTCATTCTGTGAATTTCTTTCAGAAGGGATCCAGTCATCCCTTATGGGAGACTGGAGATCCCAGTTTCTTTCTTGCATAAGGGATCTGCTCCCCATATGGGAGCCCCTCAGAAATAATACACCCACCATTAGAAGATGAAACTACTGAGATCCTATGCTCTCTTTTTTGTTCACAATAAAGGGGGTGACTGAAGAGGCATAGACTAGACTTTTCTCTGCAGTGGAAAGTGTGAGGAATGAATCTAGCTGTCCCAAAGCAAATTGTAATGGAGATACTTGGTAAACTTTCTAATCCATTGCTCCCTCTTTTCTACTATTTACAATCCCCCTCAAATGAAACTCAAATCAATTATCCAGGAGAGAAAACAGAGTTATAACCTGGTCACCAGTGGGATCTGCAGAACATTCAGTGCTGGCAGTTCAGGTTATGGCTGTTCCTCCAGAGAACATGGGATTTCCTTGTTATCTTATGGGTGCTCTCTCTTCCTCTGGTACCTTGCACTCTCAGTCTGACTCCTCTCTCATGACAAAAGCTGTCATCTTAGGCAGGGATCTGCTGGCAGCTGGGTAAGTGAAGCCCACTGAAAATCTGCATGATCAAGTAGATTACACATTTCCCTTTCCTCCCTCATTTTAGTTTTTCTAAGGCAATTGCATGGAGTCAGCCTGGGACCAGAGGATGCTGTACTCAGATGAAAAAAGGGTTGGCTGAAGCAACATGCAGTTGCATGTGTGTTACTGTCTGACAAGTAGCAAAGTCACCTGAGAACTTCAGGGCTCTTACAGCAGCAGGCAGATTTTGTTTGGAGGCATTGCTGCTGTTTCAGTCTGAGAAGCCAGCCTGCATCCATTTCAGTCTGTTTTCTGTGTGTCATCAGGCCTGGCTGGTAGGCAAAGTGCAAAGGTATGATTTGCAGGTTTTGTACCCTTGCACATTTTATATCAGCCTGCAGAAAAGTCAGTGCCTTGGCCAGGCTATTCCATCCCGTAACTGAAGAAGCAGCTCCATGGAAACTTATGCTGATGTCACTCTCACTGGAATTCAGAACTTAGATTCATACAGGTTAAGGTTTTTTTTTCCTTTTTGATGCAGCTTGGAGTAGAGCACTGAGGAGTTGACATGATTTGCAGCATGAAGTGTACAATATATTTATTGCTACTTTCCATTCTTCATCCAAATTAGTGTGTCTTCCAGCAGAATTTAACACATCTGCTCTGCTATTTGCTGGGTTTTAACAGAACAAAATGACAGTAATAACTTTAGATCTATGAGTGATGTTTGTTTAGCACTATTTAAAAGAGGGAGATAATACTTTTATTATTATTATTATTTAAAGAGGGGAGAGATCTTTTTTAATAGGTGGGAACACCATCTTCCCAGTATAGAGGTTGTTGACAGGTATCACACAGGGTAAGAGCTATTCAGTAGGGGACATAGTGGAAGAGATCACAGTTTCTATTAAAATTAATTCTAATCTGCTGTCACTTGCCATAACATAGATTAAACACAAAATACTGTTTTAATGCTGTCTAGGATTCTAAGAGTTAGGAACTGGAATCTATATCCCAGTTCAGAAGTGAAGACTGAGGGTCAGTCTGTGTCCATCAGTTTCCCAAGGGAGGGTGCCAAGAGGATGGATCCAGGGTCTTCTTGGTGGTGCCCAGCAATGGGACAAGAGGTACTGGGCAGACAAACACAGGAATTCCACCTGAACATGAGGAAGTACTTCTTCATGGACCAAACACTAGAACAGCTTTCCCAGAGAGATTGTGGAGTTTTCCTCCCTGGAGATATCCAGGGACCATCTGAACACAATCCCAAGTGCTCTATGGGACCCTGCTTGAGCAGGGAGGTTGGACTAGATGACCTCCAGTGGGCAATTCCAAACTCAGCTATCCTGTGATTCTATGATATTTTAGTAAATATTTTTGGTACAGTGTTATCCTCATGTCAATTAAATCACAGCTCTGTTTTCAGTAAATGTGGGAGTTAGCTGGTTAACTATGAGCTACTGAAAAGAAAAAATTTAGTACAGCTTTGTTGCATTTTCTTTGTAGGCTGAAAAGAAAAATGAATATTTCTTCAGAGCATATTTTCTAGTATATAATGAACCAAATGTTGAACAGATGTACTTAAAAGTGTGGAAAAATAAAATGAAAGGCACATTTAGGATTTATAGAGCTTAAAACCAAAAAAAAAAAAATAAAACAACCCAATGGAAACAAGAATGTTGATGAACAGAAACTATGTTGTTAATACAGAAATTTTTACTCTAAGTATAAAAAAGTTGGTTTCTAGGTCCCCAAACTACAATCTAGAATTATATAAATTATGATTTAAAAAATGATGCAACATTTCTTCTGAAAAGTAAAATTTAGCTCTAAAATATGTTTTTATATTCAATTTAAATAGTGCAGCTTCATAAAATAACACTTCTTCCAAGAATCATGAAAGTCATAGAGGTCAGAGAGCTATAAAACACTTTTTTCTCCCCACATTTTGAAATAATGTAATTAAGACTACAGATAACCAGGAAAATAAGCCAGATTTTTAATTCAGTAGTAATTCTTTGTCACATCTGCTGCTGTAAGGAATGAGTGGGCATAGGGCCCTGCTAAAGGGTAGTCTCTTCACCCAGGTATGGGAGTGTAACAGTGCACCATTTATTTCAGTAAGACAGCTGCATATTTTTAAAATGAGCTGTGGCCTTCATTCAGAAAAGCACCCCTGTTCTGGAAGGCAGCCTCTTTAGACGATCCCAGTTACAACAGCTCTGCTGCAGAAAGCATTTGAGCCTGGGACTTGGGGAATTAAACACATGCTTAAGTGCTTTTCCTTAATAGGGGTACATTTAGACTTCTGAATTGAGACTTGCACAGACCAGTAAACAAGGGAATTTTCAAAGTTATCAGCCATCTGTATTAAGTAATTCACATAATTAGTGGAACTTTGGAGATTTTTATCAGCTGATACTGTGTCCTTTACAGGGGAAGAGTTTCTGACATTAAGTTCTTCATTAAATCAATTCTGCAATCCAGAAATGAATATTGCATTTAGGTGAAAAACTGCTAAATATTACTAAGTATTTTTTTTCCTATCTCATGTTCTTCAGAAAATTAAATTGAGAGGCAAAAATATTTGAGAGATGAGAATTGGAACAGGCTTTGGTAATGGCTTGTCCCAATAGTTATTGCCCATTGTACCAGTCACTTGTGAACAGCTGAAATTTAGGCACCCAAGTAAGTGGCTTAATGTTTTCCAAAGTGCTGAGGGACTTTGGCAAACTGCTATTAGTTTGATTGATTAGACCAATATGATGATATATGATGATAGCTCATGCTGCTAGTAAGAATTTACAGTTTTAGACCTTGTCTCCTATACTTTGGGTTTGGTGAGTCCTCAGTGCACCTTCAGTGTGCTGCACCTTATAGGCCTGAAGGGAGAGCAAGTCTGCATTTGCACCTCTCTGTGTGTGAACCCTTTGCTGCTAAGTAATATTTTTCAGCAGATAGGTAAATATCAGAAATTTAGACTCTGACAAAATGAACTTGGGAGAAGATATCCAATGTCTAGTGAAGCCCAAGCTGACACCGTGGTGGTGCTTCTGACAGATATTGCACTGTGCTTTTCAGATACTGCGTAGCTTCCCATCTGAGCACTGTATAGTAAAATTGTCTCTGTTTATTCCTTAGTCCCTGGCATCTTTCTTTGGTACTTGGAGCTGTATCCTTTGAGGCCAGCAGCTCCCAGGCTTTACTGAGGTGACACCTGGTTTTGGTCTGTTTACTTCTGATTATGTGTTGACTTTTGCTGTTAAAGATATCTGCAAATCTTGCCTTCAGGAAAGAACGATGAGTTATTATCTGGTTAACAACCAGAGTAGTAGAAGCTAGGTCCCTAAGAGGCTCTGAACCCTCCCTGCAAAGGGAGTGATGCTGCATCTGTACGATGCTAAGCTGTGCTGTCCTCTCAGGGCAGTGCCTGAATGATGGCCCTGCTGAATGATGGCATGGACAGGTTCCCAAGCTGGACAGATGTCCTGAATGAAATGGGCCTGATCCTGCCTATAATCCAAACAGGAGGGAGGCAGGCAGTCAGCTCAGCCATCTCTGCATCATCAGCTCACAGACTGAGCTGTACTTGGAGCTGGGAAGCCAGAAGGAAATGTGTAGGAAGGGAAGGTGTTGGAAAAGTTTAAGTTGTGGTAGGTGTTGTGTCCCTTTTCTTCACTGGAACAGTCAAGAGAAATGGTGGGAAAGTTGCTCCTGGGGGTATTGGCATCAAAGATATTTTGCTTCCAGAAAGCACAGAGGATAACTGCAGAGGAGACCAACTGTGCCTGCTGGAGAACACAGGGTTGCAATGTACATATTTGAGCCTCTTTAAAACTATTAAAGTAACTGCACTGGCAAGAGTAGAATAGAGGTGAGAACTGAGCCCCCTGTCTACATTTTTCTCACTAAAAAAATACAGATTTGTCCCCAGGCAGCATGTGCTAAATACCAACTATGTGCTAAAGCTAATTTTCCTAACAGGGAAGGTTTTGTGAAGACACAATGTCTGATATCTTTACCATCATAACTGGTATTATTTGCTTACTCAAA
Organism: Lonchura striata; assembly: GCF_050655825.1. NCBI lineage: Eukaryota > Metazoa > Chordata > Aves > Passeriformes > Estrildidae > Lonchura > Lonchura striata. The sequence continues at coordinate 59,189,714 of NC_140707.1, read as the reverse complement.
TAGTAGATTAGCTGGTCAATCCAGAAGTTATATTGTATTGCCAAAGGGATTTTGTTTGAAAAATGAGGATATAATGTGGTCTACTGGGGAGACACGGGTAATTTTTGAAGGCTACAGAATTTAAAAGGCCCACTTCCTCTCTCCCTTCATTTATTTATGTACTTATTTTTTCAAATGTCAGCATTGATGGCTGCCATTTTTCCACCAGTTTTGAAGAGCATTTATTAAAGAGATGTGTCAACTTGATTCATTCTAAAAACACATAATTTAACATACTATACCTAGATATTAACCTCACAAAACATTCAGAAATAAGGATGGGTTACTTATTAAAATTATAGAAAGAAAATGAATCAGATGCCATTTAGATACTGGTGGTTGTCACAGTTAGACTGCATACAGTGTGTGACACAGTATAGCCATATTGTCCCTTTTATTGATACCACCCCTTTTTATTTATTACAGTCCCTTGTCACAGCTGCTGCTGTAAGGAATCAGCACAACATCATTCCAATGTGGATCCTGCTCTCACTGTTACACACCTGTTTGCAAAGATCTCTGTCCAAACAGACTTTTCTGCTCATTACAAAACTGAACAAAATTATACAACTGAACATTATTTCTGAATTAAATAATATGACTGAACCAGAGAACAGAGTGAGCTCTTAATCTTTATGATGTGCAAGCTCGGCAGCTTTCTCAGGTATCTGCAGAACCTTTTGTACAATATGGAGCAGAAGAAAGCCACAGTCCTAATTTTGACTTCATGATCAATGATCTTCCATGATCTCATTGCAGATGAGTGAGCCTTATGCAGATTTGTCTCATTGAATGTGGTGTCTTCGGAGTCTTTGGCAGCAATTCCTGTTGAGTTTTGACAGTGACAAAAATAGTTGAAGGTCATATTTAAAAAGCCATTTATACTTGATTCCAGAGTTTCCTTTGGTCTTTCTTCTTCTCTGTGAATCTCAGAGAACTCTTAATTTCTACATCTATAGGGCTTGCTGTATGCTTTAGTCAAAAATGTGCTACAAAATATCTAAAATATGTGTTAAAATGTGTCATTAACACAAAGCCAACACAGTTGTGTCCTCCAAAGTCTGTGGTTCACTGCTCTGAACATTAAAAGAAACTTGAAAAGGACACATTCTTTGTCAGCCCTTTCCATGTGACTCAATAGAACATGTTGAACGTGAAGTACAGTAAGTGATGTACTTCTGCTAGGAGGAGAAGGGGAATCTAAATACTCCCCAAAATTTTCAGAATGGTATTTATTCTTCTGTTTGCATTCACCTTCATCTCCTCACTGGATCGCAGTGTGAACTGCAGTCCTGACTGCATCTCTTTCGTGATTTTTGCTTTCCATTCATCTTTTGAGTAACAAAATCTTACAAATTCAATTACTATTCAGCTACTTCTTTTGAACCAGTCAAATAAAGAATTAAGACAACAAGCTTCTAGTCTTGTTCTGACCTTATAGTAAACACATGAAAATAGGCTTGCATGTGAAGATTCAGAATGTACTGCATCTTTCTGAAGTTAAAAAAAAAAAATCAGATACAAGATCTATATTTCATCCTCCATTCAGGAAAATGCAAAAGATGAAAACAGAAAAGAGAAACACGAAATGGCATATTCAATTAAAAAAATAAAATGTTTCATTGCTTAGCTTTCAAGCTCTTTGCAGCTAATTCTAGTTTCTGTAGTAATAGCATCAATCTGCAAATAGTATTATAGGCAAAAAAATCTTAAAATTGCAAGTCAATAACCACAGGCTTTCAATAAGGTGGCCAGAGAAACTAGAAGTTGAATACTCCTCCCTATGGAGGATCAGGAATTTGTATCAAGTGTACTGGTTGCCCTGGAGAACATGATATGATGCAACAAGTGGAATCCTTAGCTCCAGATTTCATACTTCACATGAACTTCATGACTTGCATATGCAATAATTCCAAATTTGTTTTGTTTTACATTTTTAGTAGCAGACAATTTAAAAGGCTCAATGTGATATGACTGTCAGTCTAGTACAATGTCATCAAAATGTTCACATTCAGAGCAAAAGCATTTCAAAAAGTATAGAGTCCAAGATCCTTCCCTTTAATAATTGAAATAATTTCAATCTGTTTGAATAAGGTTTGACATTAATTTGTTCAGCAATTTAGAACTTCTCCTAAAATGCTATTTAAAAGTATCATAAATTTTGATTTGTGCATTACATTTGTTTTAAAAAGCACTTATGCCAAATAGTTGATGCTTATTTAAAGCAGTTATAACTGCATCAATTTGCAAAGTATTAGATTAACTTGGGGCACGTGAAACTATTTATACTGTAATTTTTTATGTTAGAGAAGTGTTGTCCTGCCAGTGATGCAATCACTTGGACAAGTCATTGCTGTATCTAATATTGTTTTTCTATAAAATGGGATAAAAAATTTGACGACTGGTTGTTAGGCTCAGTCATCATTTATTTGGAAAAAGAACTGCTGTCTTGTGAAAGAAATATAAAGTACTTGAAATAGATATTATGACATTATGGCATGGGAATTCTCAGTATGTGTCACACCTGTCTCCTCCCAACAGGAAGAACAAGAGGTCCTCTTCAAAATGTCTCTATGGTACAAACAGATATCAGCCAATTTTTAGTGGAAATGGAGTAATGAAAATGGATTGCAGAATTTAGATGTTTTTTGCATTATAAAAAAAGTCATCATAATAAATGGAAATTCATATGTTGAAATGCAAAATGAGCTGCTCTACCTCATCATTTTGAGATGGGTACTAAGGTGTTTTCTTCCATCTGCAGGGTGAACCTCATAAAAGTATCTTATTTTCCTTCTCTTTAATTCCATGCCAGCTGATCATTGGCATCAGTACTGTGTCTGCTGGCTGAATCTCACCACCTTTTATTGCCTTTGTGAACATAAAAAGCCCATTGGACACCATGGGAGTGTATGTACTGGACAGAAGAGTAATAGTGAAAAGACAGATCAGAGAGGTAAAATTAGTTCTTAAATTTCAGTTTAATGTCTTTTTTTTTTTTTTTTTTTTTTTTTTGTATGTAGGTTGATAACTTATTTTGGATATTTCTTCAGTCCATACTTCCTAATATTTCTTGTGCCAAATACTGAACAGACATATTTCTAGCCTGGATAAATTCAGAGGCACACATTTAGGACGTGAAGCTGGAAATTCAGAAAGCATTAGAGAGCCAAGCTTTGAGCTGAAACTTTACACTGACAACATATTTCCTGCTATAGTAAAATGTGGCAGTATCAGTATATCATAAATATTGAGAACCTAGATTTCCAGTAATCTGGACATCACCTTCACCATCACCTCCCTTGCCCTCCAGGCTCAAGCATTTTTCCAGACTGAAAGTGAAGTTCTCTAGTCAGAGAATATGAGGTACCACCACCACCCTTGAATCTGGTGTGACCAAGAATCAAAATTGTATTACATTTAGTATAAAAATTCCCATTAATGACTATTTCAGTCTCTAATTCTCCACTGGCACTCCTGGAATGTCTTCCAGTATCACTTTAGCTGCCTCAGGAGCCTTACAACTTCAGGAGAAACATTTTTCATGGAGCAGGGAGTAAGTGTCGAGTATTACTTGCAGGTTTCATTTGGAGGAAAGGACATATAAATGAAGCTGAATCTCCAATATTTTAAGTCTCTCATAGGATTATAGGAATTTGAGTTATTCTGCAGTCAATATTGCTTTGCAAAGGCTGGATTTCCAGATCTCCTGGAATCCACTGCTGCATGAAAACTTTGCTCAAAGAAGCAATAAAATCACAGTAGTGTAATACAAAGATGAGAATAGAAATGAAAATAAGATAGTATTTTAACTCCCTGAACTCAGCCATGTCATTTCTCAGTGGGTCACTTTTATATAGAAGCAGACTTCTACATTTCCTGTGTACCAGTGAATGCATCTCCATGCTCACACAATGACAGGAACAAATGTAAATGGCCATGAACCACACAGAGTAACCACAGTGCCAAGCTGCTGCAGGCTTTCTTTCAGTAGCACCCATGGGATCATCGGACAGGTGAGGTGTCATAAAATGAGTTTATGTGACAATACAGTGACATAAAATATGCAGGCAGTGACTCAAAACAAGAAAGAACAAACTCAAGACCAAGTTAAAGCATGATTTGAAGTCAGGAGGTAACTTAGGTGGAGAGTAGGTCTGCTGTAAAGAGAGTGATCTGAGCAGCACTCCTTTCAGAATGAGTCTGCGCCTCACCTCTCCTTTGGCAAGTGGCACTCAGCACCAAAGGCACTTTCTTAGGTGTGGATGAGGCTGCCTGGCAGTACTGCCATGCAGTGTGCTATTTCAGGACTGGAAAATTAACCTGCAGAAATACAAGTTATGCACCAGTAGTTCAACAGATTTTGAAGGTAGGGCAAAAGGTCTCAGAATATTAAAAAATAAGTCTTAGACTTATTAAAAAAATTAGTTCAGGCCATTGACTACTATCTTCTATGGTAAATGGAATTGCTTTGGTATGAAACAAATAACACAGCATTTTGATGGGCCATCTGACTATTTAACGTGCACAGAAATGTGATTTTGCCATGATTAACAAAAGAAAAAAAAACATTTGAGAAAGCCATCTAATCCTGCTTCCTCCTTTTAGCTCTAGAGAACCAGAGAAACAGTAGCATTTGAAATTGCGATTTCCTCTTTTGTGTAATTATTATGGGAGTTGGAATGATTAACAAAACAGAAAACAAGCACTTAGCAGACACATAAAAACTGTTAAATAGACAGAAAAAACACTTATGTTCAGTATTTGCTCTGCTGTTGGCGGTGCAATTTCAGAGACACTACCTCAGCGTTACTATTTAACACATGAGTTTTAAAGATTCAAACAAGGGCAGACAGGTTTCATTAACATAGGAGGTCCCTGAAGAAATAAATATTTATTAAACTTTCAGTGATGTAAAAGAGTGAGTTTTTTTAACCACACTTCCAGGGTTGTTGTACTGCCTGCCAAATACATACCTGGTGAGCTATTTAGAAACTTCCTGTTCCACATGCTAATTAACAGTCTATGAATTTTAACTTAAATCAGGGTCACATAGCTGAAACGTATTTCAGAGGAGGCCTGCATTTGTCATTCAAAGACATTGCCAAGGTTTTAAGGCCTTGCTATAAAGTGGATTTCACAGCTTGAAAAACTAGTTCTCCAATAACAACTGGGTCAAAACTGGGAGGAACCCTTTTGCACTGAGTCACATGAGGTGCATTAGATGCACTTACATTTGAAATCAGAGTTAATCCAAAACTGGAACATTCAACATAAACCACTTTCCTTGTAGGCAGTGTGGCCTTGGATTCAGACCCCTACAAGATCATGGAAGATCATGTTTCTCTGCTTTAGGTTGCAGTGAGATTCACAGAACACATAGCAATATTGTTGGGCAAAAATGCTCCTCTTCAGTGCATCTGGGCAGATTTATTTTGGGGAACAGCAGCTAAGATGACTGCAATGTCTTCCACCAATGTTCAGTGATGCATTGACAGAGTCATATCCAAAGCAGTGGTGTAGCATCACAACTCCCTCTTCCTACTACTTGCTCAGCTGCATCTTGCTGACAAATGTCTTCGTGAATGTCTTCGTGATGTAGATACATTGATTAGATTATCTTTAGGAAATATTTTTAGCTGCTAGATGCACTTGTCTGATTTTCAAATGCTCTTTTTCCTTCTATTTTTTCCTTCCCTTTAAGTACAATTAACCCTGGAGTAGTTATTACATGAGAGCTTTCCAAACAAGGTGACCAAGGTGTCACTGCATAAATTGTTGTTATTTACGTATACATATCTTAACATCTTTGCATCTTAGTAATTTAAAAATATATTACTTCATATTTTATAATTGATTTGGAAGTTAAGATTCACTTATTAGTAGTAAATATCATTCTGTCCTTTCCATCACGTATCACTCCCCCATTATTTACCTGCAGTCTTGATGATTTTCAGCCCTAAGTATGGGAAAATATGTTTACTTTTTTGCAAATTGCAGGCTCAGCTGTCTAGGAAAAGGGCATGTCAGCCACATCTATATAATGTGGCTTTTATCCTGATAGCCCAGGTGCATATTTAACTGTATATGAGTATCTGGGGAGCCAAAGGGCCCAGAATCAGAAATGGGAGGAGAATGAACAATAGTAATCCAGGAATCCAAGTTTAGGCCAAACTTGAGTTAAAACCAGTCAGAAAAAAGTAAGAAAGACGTGGAGGAATTGAATATGGGATGCCAAGTTAGCTGGAAGTGTTGAGATTTACAGCTTTTCTTGTGACCTTAAATAGGAAGGAGGAGGAAGAAAAGGAAGGATGAAGAAGGAAAGAGAGGTATGGCAGCAGTTGCAGGAATCTGCCAGCCCTCATTTCAGTTGTTCTGACCACATGGCACCTGTGATTCCCTCCTGAGCAGTTAAAGCAGAAACAAGAATGACTCTTGAAGGCCCCATTGTAGAAAAATTTATAAGGCTGCAGTTGTTTTTCTACTCCATCATGCTGGAAACTACCAACTTTTCTTATGGAGAGAGTAGCTCCTAATAAGAGAGACCCTTGGATGTATAGAGTGAAGGTTACTAAATAACTATGTGGAAGCTGTATTACCTCCATATTTAGTACCTAAGATCACATCAGCATCATGAGGTCAAATTTTGACATCCTCAACCGGAAAAAAATTTGGACAGAGTTCAAAGAGAATCTACAAGGATGATCCAAAGAGTTGGGAAATATGTTTTCCACTCTGAAAGTGAGTTCACCCTACTTCTTCCATTAAACAAGAAATTAAGTCTTTCGAGTTAGACTTACAGGTACACAAGAAAACCCTTATGGGGATCTAAACTGGTTGTTCTGTCTGGCTGCTAACAATCCAGCAAGATCCAAATATTTAATGTAATTTAACATTGGAACAGCCTAGCAAGTTTTTCACTATTGAAAACCTGAAAACAAAATATGGATGTTTTTCTTAAAATAATGTTTGTAACTCATGTGTAGAGATTGGAGTCAAAAAGCAGGTGTTAATAAGGCTGCCTTTTGTGTACAGTGGGTTATTCTGATTATCACTGCAGTCTCTTCTAGTCTTCAAACAATTGATAGTGTACCACAGCCTATGTTCTCCCTGAAATACAGCTAATGTCTTATGTATTAACTCTCTTCCTTTAAAATTCTCTACATGGTGAGTGCACTGCAAGCACTGGGGGCTCTGTGAGCAGGGTTCTCATAGTGATCCTGTGTATGGGTTCTCTGGCATATAGGATGTTTCCATTCATTCTGCATCCTCTCTGTCTGTGAAACCATTAATTAAAGGGCCCCTGGATGCCTCTGCCTCACACATGTCTTGAAATTTGCAAGAGTGAGGCACATGGAAAGAATATAAACCTGCAAGCCTTGTTTGCTGATGGAAACATTTTGAAAGAGAAAGCAGTTTCTGTGATTATCACTAAATATGGTGACATGAGGACAATAAACTGATGACCTGGTGGTTGGCTGAATTTTCAGTGATATTGCTAAAACATCCCACTCCATCTCCAGTGTACCATCTGTATCTGCAAGGATTTAGTCAAAAAGCCTGCATCAAAATGTATTTCTTTGAGATATTTTTATTTTCAAGATTCTGGAAATGCTTTGGAGCAAGTTCCTATTTGCAATTCAAATTGGAGAAATAGGTCAAATAGCAAGGGAGCAAAGAGCCTATAGAATAGTGACTAAAGTTGGATTTTCCCATAGTAGTTGGGCAATATACAGGTTGTAACAGTGGATTTTAGGAACTAGACCATTCAGCTTTTGCTTTTTGCCTCAAATATATACTGAGCATATAAAAATCCATGACTTTAATAAGGCCAGTGTTTGACTAAATGCTTTCATCAGCCCTTGACTATGTCTCTGGATGTTCATGTGCAATACTGGCATCTTTAGATTGACTCAAGTGCTCATGTCAGAAAACAAAAATAGGTCAGACCAGATCTCACTGTTTTGCCTTGCTGATCTTGTTTGATTGCTTTATTTTTGTAGTTTCTGTGGTTGTTTGCCTTTTTTTAACCACAAATTTGTGATTTTTAACCTGTAGGATCAATATGCATTAAAAGTGGTGTTTTCTCTAGCATAACATTTAAGGTCAGCTTTATTGGGTAGAACCAGCAGTCTGCCTCTGACAGGATTTTGCCCTTGATACTTAGGGAAACTATTATCTGAGGGATTTTTGGAGTAATCCTTTCCTAGTGGACATTCACAGTGTGAATGTCACTGTGCCACTGTGTGACTGATGCTTTATAAACTGCATGAGATTCCTCACCATGCATCTGGGCCATCATGTCACACAGTCATGGCTGGACTATCTCCCATGAAATGGTTCAGCCCCTTTTAAAATCCTTCTGATTCCTCATGATGTCCTGTGGCAATGAGTTCCATGCTATAGCTGATTACTGTGAGAATAAGTTTTTATTTTTATTCTTTAAGCCTGATATTATAACCTTTTATACTTGAAGCCTGATATTTAATAATTGCATAGATTCCCATGAGAAATGCAGAGTCATCAATTTCTGTTTGATTTCTCCATATCAGTCATGATTCTAAAGCTGCCTCTTACATCTTTTCTTGGACCTCTCCTTTCCAAGTTGAAGACTAATAGTCTAACTGATCTTTCATCTAATGGAAACAGTTTTACATACTTGGTAATTTCGGTAGACATTGTACACTTTCTGCTTTTGTTGTACCTTCTGTTTTCATTGGATGGGTGGATTGGTCATGATGATGATTTCTAAAATTTTTCTATTCTTTTGTTTTTCTGTTTTGTTTTCCTGTTCCTTTTTGTGTTTTAATTTGCTAAGCAAGAAGCTGATGATTTCAGAGAACCTTTTTCAACAGGCTTGGCCCACATTTAAGAATCTTTAAGTAGCTGTTCTCCCCCCTCCCAATCCTGCATTGCGCTTACTGATACTGAGATATGTTTGCTGCTCAGTTCCTCAGACATTCAGTTCCATAAGATTCTTTTGCAGTTACATTGGCTCTGTGACCTTCTGCAACACCAGCTGAGGAGTCACAGAGGTCAGCACTAGGGGAATTAATTTGCTAAACTGAATGCCAGCCATATTATTATACATGTGTATCTACGTATGTGTGTGTGTATTTGCTCATGCACTTCTCAAAGGATGAGGCTAAAGCTCAGGATTTCTTTCAAAGGAGTCTGTTTTTAAGTCAGAGCATGGCTTGCTCTTGGGGATATGCATTCTACATATTTCTGAAAAATCCTGGCATGGTGCAAGAGTACATGAGATCACAAGAAATGTATTAAGTAGTTAGAGGAAGAAAAATAAAGGAACTACAAGGCAGGGAGGACATAATAGATAAGAATGAAAAAAATCAGTTCCTGGTCCAGTCCCAGATGATTTGGACTGTTTATTTCTTCAGGCCTAAGTTGTAGGTGAGCACCAACTTCCTCCCAGTGTCCCTGGATTACCCTCTGAGTGCAACAGCTTCCTTCTGGAAGAGCTGACAGGCTGTAGTCACCCGCGTTAGGCAGAGCAGTCAGCCACAGCCTGGGGTGATGTGTGGACCCTGAGGAAAGGAGAGATGCGCCCAGGGTACATTTTGGATCTTTGTAGGTGGGCAATAGTGCTGCCACCCAGTTTTGTGAAGAGACAGGCTGCAAAGCATTACTCTTAAGAGAAGGGAGAGCAGTTGTTGTGTTGTCTTGCACCCTTTTGTACTGGTACTCCTTTTATTTCCACATTTTTGTAATATGATTTTAGAATAATACACTGATTTTGAAATCCCTCTGAAGTTTCCAACGACTTTCACTACTGGAGGAAGAAATACCATTTGCTGTGCTGCCACCTAGTGCTTATAGGTGCTGCTTCGATTTTTTTTTAATTTTTGATTTTGAGAGTATTCAAGTTTTTCTTTTTTTTTCCTTGCTTTTTGATGCTCTCTTTCCCATAAAATAGCACTGGACTTACAAATCGAGCCTTCCTCTTGGATTGGAAAATAAAAGTGCATCTTGATCTGAATATCTGCTGCAGAGAATTTGGGAGACAGACAATGAAGAGATAGTTTCCATGTAGGAAGAAGCTCAGATGCTCCTAGAGATGAGTGGGGTTAATGAGGGACAATCCCTACAGTAAGGACAGATGTTATTTGAAGAATCTGTTCTCATCTGTTGTTTGCTTTGCAGAATACTTTGATCTAAATCCATTGACATCCATTTGGTGGGAAAATAAACTTTCTGGATACCTAAAGAAGCAAGCACAAGTCTGTTCAATGATTTATTTTTTGTTAATAACAGGTATAATACAAATCATAGTTCAAACTACTCCCTGAGGTTAAGCAGAGTTTTAGAGAAGAAATCATAGAAAAGATGTATAGCATGTAACATACAGCAGAGAGCAGTGTTAATACAGTTTCCACTGTGATCTGTTCTATTTCCAGGCTTTAATGTTGTTATGGTTCAGGATAGGCAAATGGAATCAGAACAAAAATAAACCCCAGCCTGTTCTGTTCCCCATCTTTTAAGTGCCTGTGGAGGCTGTATGTAGCCACTTGTAAGACCCAGCAAATCCTGCTGAACTATCTCTTTAAAATTTAACAATACACAGGGGTCTAGATGGAATTTACACCCCCTTGGCCCCCTTCAGAACTGTAAAATCTTGGATTGTGTAAGATTTCTTCAGCCTCCTTCCTGAGAGGTTGGCAGTTTTTTGCCAGGAAGGAAAGGTGGGATCCATACATGTTGCAGGGTTTTATTGTCCCTCTGCACTTGCTGGGGCTGGCCCAGGCTTAGTGGTTGCCCTTGAGTATTCCTGAATTTTCTATGAAAAGTCTGGGGAGCTAATGGGAGGGCTAGTGGCTACTGTCAATTTTGTTGAAATGTGGAAAGGGGCCAGCTCAAAGCTGCCATTTCATCAGGGTGGAGCAGGCCTGGCCACCTTCTAATTCAGAGGAAATAAATAAAGGGGAGTAATGTGTTTTATTTCTAGTGAAAACTTTGGCAATATTCTTGCCTTGTCTGGTGGTTCAGTGGTGGTTTGAGTGCATTGCCTGCTCTACTGGCCATAAACTCCTTCACAACTTACTTGTACTTCATGCACTGATGCCTTATTCTTGTGATGATATCTGAGTGGGGGATCTGAGCCCACGTTCTATTTACATGTCAGTTGGAGATGCAAAGACCCAGGAGCTTAAAGCCCAAGTTTGTGTCTATGCAATACCTTGCTCATACTTCTCATGGGCAAAATGTATCTAGAGAGCAAATGGTCTTTAATACTTTAAAATAAAGTGTTGGTTTTTATCCCAGTGTTGGTTTTTATCCCCTCCTTGATTTTTTTTTTTTTTTTTTTGCAAAAGGGATGATTATATAAAAGCAATATATTCCTAGCTGATATGCATTCCATAGCTACTTCAGATGTGATTTACCTTCTTGTGCTTTAAAAATTAAATGTAACTTATTTAAAACTAGAAAACCTGAGGAGAGAGGAGTAAAAGAAAAAACCTCAATCAAGACTTTACCTACAGTCTGCCTCAATGGTTTGTACATGCTTCTAAGGACGTAAACAGGAAAAAACAATACTTAGCAGAAAATTATTTTTATTATTAAAATATTTCCTTATTTGTCAATATTTGTGCATTTAAGTTTAAATACTTAAGCCCCACCCTTACTCTCAGAAGATGATTCTGCTGCACATGAACTTTTCAAATCTAAAGGAAAGGAAACATCTGGTGTATCATCTGACCAAAAAGGCCATACACATTGCACTGCAATAAGTCATGACTATACATTTGATGGTTTTATTGCATATATGAATAATGTATTCTGCTTTGTCTATACATTTGTCATTATAATGTTCCTGCTAAAATTAACCTGCAAATCATGCTGAAGAAATACAGGAATGAATAAATTAGTCAGGTGCTTCACTAATAGTTTGACATCTTAACATGAGAGTCAAAGATGTCTGTGTTTGGAAAGTCTTGTCCCTTAGCAATTGTTAGTATCTCTCAGAAGATTAATGTGAATGTGTCCCTTAATGCATTTTGTATATCATCTGTATTCTTTACTGGTTAATTACATAGCTTTATGTCATAAAGTCTAACGTTTAAACTATCTCATCCAATGTCACTCATCTTGTGAACGTTCTTCGAAGGACAGTGGCAGATTTCAAATGTTCCACAGTCCTGTGGGTGAAGAGTGGTACCAAGACTTGGGAAACTGATCTGGTTTCTCCTTCTAGCTTCATGGGCATCCACAACCTGGACTAACACATTGGGTCCTGTGAGTAAGGGCTGATTTGTGAGTGTTATTCAAATGTGTTTCCAGACTTGGAGGCATAAAGGGTGTGAGATACTGGTGTGCCTGTACTTCTATTAATACAGCTTTTTCCTTTTAAATTACTGGAAATAAGTTTGATCTGTGTGAGGCACAATTTTAGCAGAGGTTAGACTGTATTATGTTATAAAATAAGCCAAAATAAGCACTTCTGTTAAAAGAAAAAAAAAACAAAAACAAAAACAAAACAACAAGACAAAAAGAGAGACTTACTGAAAATATTTATGACAAAACAAAAATTTCATGAGGTCCAGGCTTTTGGGCACCTGCTCTCCCTCTGAACTCACTGGGCACTTGGATAAACACAGAGGTCTTTGTAAAACCAGCCTGTAGTACATGGCCAGTGAAGCACATTCTTCATGGCCAGAAGGCCCACAAAGATAATTTTATAATTAATGAAAATCTAGGTGGTAAACATCAAAGTGGCAGCAAAGTCTTGAAGGAATTTTTGTTGACACAAACAGGTGCAGCCAAGTCTTTCGTATCCCTAAGTCATAATCAATCATCAAACCAGTACTATTTAATTGTATTTAAGAACTTGTATTTACTGAGTCTTTTCCTTGAAGGTGAAATGATGCATTTTGTATATTTTTGCATTATTCAACAGCAATCTCAGAACAGTCACAAACAACCTGTATTTAAAAGGCTGCAGAGGTTCGTCAGATCAAGACAGCTAAAGTATACATGACTAATGTCATTTTGTAGGGCTTAATACAGTTAATCCTTAAAACATGGAACCAGGAAACCCTTTTTCATATTGGTATTTGAAACCTGTAAGCAATCTCATGTTTCTAATGCTGATTTTCTTTTTATTCCACAAAGAAAACAGTACCAAGGCCATTTTCCTGGAATATTACTTGGGGCTATTCAGAAAAAAAAAAACACAACAGGAAATTTGGCTCTTTAGTCCTAATAATGGTCTCTTTATTGAATGGAAACTTGCCTTTTTTTTTTTTTTGTTGAACAGATTTTCTTATGAAAGGGTTAGAAGTGAATAAACAACAAGTTCAAGCTCATCAGATTTCTTTTGATTTATGTTGACCTTGAAAGAGAGAGAGGTCATGCTGTTGGCAGGCAATAAGAACTAATCTGTTACTAAGTGAGTAATTAAAAGTGAGGCCTTATATATTTTTGTAATGAGTTGACAGCAATTCCAGCCCCATGTCATACGGTTGCTCTAATCAACATGGTCATTGCACTTAGTGCCAAATGAGAAGCTTACAAGAAGTCAGATGACGAACTCCAAAATGTGCAGTTCTTTCAGATGAATAGACTGACTATATTAAAGATGAGGAAAAACTCCAATAAAAATTAACGTCAAACTGATGTGTGCAATTAGGAACTTTACATTTTTCTAATGAATTGGAGTGGATGCTTATTAGTATGCTCAACTGAAAGAAGGGAAGGTCTGCTCAAGAATAAAGATAATATGAGTTTTGGCGGCTGAGCCTACTGCTTAACTGGCAAGACTTAAGACTGTTCTGACATCAGGCATGACAGTATTGACTTCAATGTCACCAAATAACCTAAAGAATGGTCCACATTTCAAGATGTATTAGGAAGTCTGCTTTTTTAAGTTCAAAGAAATTTTCTAAATTGGTTCAGGGTCTGGATATGCCTGCAAAGTCCTGAATGACTTGGTCCAAATCCAGTAAAATGTAGTAGCTATATCTTCACCTACTTTTCAGTGTGATCTGAAGGCTGGGATTGAGGCCAAACTCACTGATCCCTTGTGCTTTTCACTGATAGGGGAGCACTGATTTAGCGATAAGTGGGAAAAGAACCTCCAATTTGTTTTTTGTGGTTCCTACCTGATCTTGCAAAGACATTACAGAAGCATTGTTGAGCAGGCAGGCAGTCCTAGAGAGTGGGTAGGACAAAGTAAGGGATGAGGTGTCTCAGAAAGATTCTACCTTTGCCTACTGTGAATACTGGTAGGATTTACAGGCTGTGAGGCTGCTGTAAGAAAATAGACTGATGGAGCACCTCGGGTCTCTGACCTCTGTCAGAATCAGTTATCTGAGGGACTGCTGCCTTGAACACCTGCTTAACTCTTTTCTCTTTCAGATAGTAGGACTTTCATGCATAATGTGCTCTGAGTTTTCAGACATATGCACCAATACTTTTCCAAATTTAGGCAAAGCCTGGCAATAGTGATCCTCCAAAATCAGATGTATTGGCACATACTGCAGGCAGATCATGCATACTTGTACTGAAAGCATATCCATTTTTTCCAGCTATACCACTTGGTCTAGTTAAAGTATTACCTTACACAGCAAGTTTTGCCTTACCAGAAATAGGGAAGAATGATCTGTCCCAGAGAAATGATAAAAAGTCTTTCACTTTTTATTCTATGGAAGGATTTGTTTTATGTTTCTCAAACATCTGTCTTCTCTTGTTTAGGAAACCACTTAAAGGAGAAACTTCAGTGAAGATGTAAATGTTAACTGTGAGGAGGTTTTTAGTGTCACTATCAAATGTGATGCAAAATCTGCCTGTCTTTGAAAGAACAGGAAACACTAGTCTTATTCACAGATTTGCTGACAAGTTTACTAAAATATAATTATGGGTCTCACTTGAGTATTTTAGTTTTGATTTGTATTTCCTACACCTCCATTAACAAGATATCCATGCAACTTGGATTTTAAGGTCTCATGTCAACAATCACACAGCTCATGGATTGTTCCCATGTTGCTTATAGCCATATGAGATTTAATTATTTAAGCTTAAAATCTAATGTTGCTAAAGGTGGGATTAGATGAGTATCATTACCCATCAGTCAGTGACTCTTGAGGCCACTTCTTTTGTCTAATTTCCTTAAATTACTGAGCAGCTTCTCCTACAAAACATCAGAGCTACAAGTGCCTATAAAGCAGATTTCGCGTTATCCACTCATTGCTCATTTTGGCTTGAAGTTCTTTTACGTGTGATAAAATCTACAGAAATATGTGAGATCAGTGTGACTGACATTAGAGTCAGGCCAAAGATATTTCCTGTGAGTGGCAACATCACAATTGTGTATCTCAGCCAGCGTTCGCTCAGGTTCAAGACGATTGTGAAACAGGCTGGAAGTGCTTGTGAATGGGCGACTCTGCCGAGCAGATGGTTACATGTAAAGGCAGCCAAGAGACCATGCATGAGCATTGTGTGTTTGTGGGGGCATGAGTTGTAGCCAGAAATGTCTATAAAGAATCTGCCCGAAGCTTTCTGGTCCAAGATTAAGCAGATATGTCATTTCTAATCAATTTTTTGGGGTAAACTGCTGAATTATTAAAAAAGAATGTTTCTGCAGCTGTTTCTGCAAAGAAAAGAAAAGAAAAAAAAAAAGATGTGCAAAAGAAAAACTCAGCAATGTGGATCAGGGAGCTTGAAAGGGTTGTTTTTTTAGAACTGCGTTTTTGTATTTCCTAGTTAGACCTTTGGACACCAGCCAGCTTTCTGCTGAGTAGGTTGGCAGAATTTGGATACACAACAGTCTGCTGCCTTCCAAGCCCCCCCTGCCATGTGTAGTGTTCCTGCTGCATAAAGCCATTAGTGACCAGATTACAGAAAACATAGGGCTTTGTTTGAGAGCTTTTATTTGTTGTTCCATTTCCTGTTTCATTTCTATTTAACTTCTGCTCTTTCTAGTTCAGACATAGTATCAAAGTGAATTTGGAAATGAACTTCATATGGATAAGAATGAATTGTAAACCATGCATGCAATATCCAATATCACTTTTTTGGTAGAATAAACCTTACAATTATTTTTTAATAAAAATAATATATTTTATTAATTGAATAAGTTTTAATAACAGTATATTTCTCCTTCCTTCGTCAAATAGCTTTCTCCCATCAAAATTGTCTTCAAAATTAACCAAGATCTACAAAGTCTTTTGGGACAAGAAGTCTTTGAATTATATAGATAGAACCTGTAATGAATTGGGCGACTCAATGTTTTGTTCCTCACTCAAGGTATTGCAAATTTATCTCACTGTTTGGATAACTATCCACAATATCAGAAAATTACTTGGAGTTAGATGGATGGGAGCCTTTCAAGAGTTACAATATTGGAAAGAAATATGTAGGAAGATCTCTCTGAGAATGGTCAGAGGGAAGTGCAGCTACTCTTCACAAGTAAATCTTTTTGAGATGCTCCTTTTTTGTAAAGCTCAATTAATTGAATCAATCAATTTAATTGTAACTTGGTGCTACATTGTTATGAATCTGTCCATTGTATTAGGAGTTGCCATACTGACTCTGATTTTGAGTCCAGGGGCATGCATCTGAGATCACTGAGTTCCAGATGTTTCAGAGAGCAAGGGAAGACATGGCACCACTGCCTTCCCCATCCATAGATTTTATTTCATCTGTTAGTACTTAAGAGATTATGGCCTGATACACAGTTTCTGATATGCTCTTCACATAGTTTTTATTGTTGCTATGTACATAAATACATAGCTGCTTTTTCATCTAACTTCTCAATCTTATTATCTTTTTGTAAGAAACAGTTCCCCAGTCATTCTATACACAGACATTTCTTTTTACTGCATTTCAATGTCCCATTAAAATATATATTTTTAATATTGGTTTTAATATTTAAAAAATATTTGTTTATGTTACTTATATACTTTTTCCTGTGCTATAAAACACAACATAAAGATATTGAGTCTCTGATACATTATTAAGTTTTTGCTTGTTGGTTTTCTTTTGGAGATAAAGCAATTCCAATCTTCTCTAGTTCCTTTGAAGGGTTTTCCAGGCCCAAGTTATTGCTCATATTCTTTGCCCTCCTCTTTTATATTTTCACGACGGTGTCTCTCTATCCTTTTTCTTTTCACCTGTCTGTTTTGCAGGATCCTTTTAGTCAAACACTTAGCCTATCTAGGATGTGTTCTTACTGTACTTTTCTATAAAAATTCTTTACTCTGTCCCATTTCTTGTGCAAAATGACGTCTTCGTTACTTCTACTTCTACTTTACATTTGAATTGTGTACAGTGGGTCAGAGTTCATTTCCCTTTGAGTTTATAAACATGTAAGTATAAAGAATTCAGATATAAGAATCTATATTTTTCTTTCAGTGCATATTAAAAGTGAAATAACTTCTATTGCATCTTGTTATAAAGTTGAGTATTTTCAAGTGAAAAGATGAAGACTTTGAACTTTGGTGGAGCAACTAATGTGACCAGTGAAGTGAAGGGAGGTTGGGTCAGTTGTTTTCATGGCAGATTGTGCTGATAGGATGTCCTCTGGCATTTTGTCCAGCTGGAGCTTCTAAATAAACATATAATTTCATAGAGAGACCTGGAAAGACAAGGAGCTTGTGGTCTTGGAAGTAATGGCTGTTCATTGATATTTATCATTAGATGTCTTCAGGCTGAAGGAGTCCACTCATTTTAGAGGACTACCTGGACTGCTAGTCTTCCTCAGGTGTCTGACCAGTATTTTATTTGAATTGTAGGAACTGAATATTTTGTACCTGTACAAAAAGAAATAAAACCACCTTTCCACTAAAATGTAATTTACAGCTCCTGGCCTTACATTCAGGTTGTGGTCTGTGTGAGATAAAATCTCACATAAGAGATTCTGACTAGAGCTACCTTTCCTAAAAGCTTTCTCATTATTTAAAGGCTTGGAGGTTTGGACGATCACAACAAGGAACATTTTCTTCTGTGTGTCTTTGGCTCTTGTAGTTTGATGGACAAAGGAAGGACTTTTGAAGTCTTTTCTGTCAGGCATGTTGACTGTTTCAAGACCTGACTACCACAAGATTTTTTTACTTTGCTATTATAGGTGAGGAAAGAGATAAGCTGGATTCTCAGTGCTGGCATCATGACTTCTGCACACTGCGACATTCAACTTCATAAACAATTGCAATCCATTAGATACAGATCTTCTTCTGAGTGCCATGGGCAGAGTGCCCACCAGCTTCATTGGAGTGCCCACCAGCTTCATTGGAGTCTGGTGGGGCATTTTCCTTGGCTTGTGCTGCAAACTAAATTATTAATTCTGAGGAATTACTGATATTTTATTGTGTGTTTCAGCCCTCCCCTGTTAGCACTTGGACATAATAATTTGTCTTGATGTGGCAGGCACCTTTGTGGGTGATGAGGAGGTGTAGCTAGCACAAACTAATAGTAATGATAATTCACCAAATTAGCAGATCTTTGCTGTGTGGATTCTATATGTGCTATGTGAATTCTATCTTTCTGTCCTTTAAACTGCGTTAAGAATGTATCCTGCACTCTTTGTTTTGTCTATAGTGTGTTGCTTTCCTTGAAATGAGCTTTACAAAATGGCAGAGTCCATAAATCTTCATTTGAATTAGGTTCTTGCATGTTTCTTGCTTGACAAGTGTTGATTCCTTCATGCCATCTATTAATGAAGCCTCTCTCAAGAACAGCAGGAAAATCAGAATGTATGGGTTTGGATTTCACTATAATGAAACTGATGCACAGTCAAGAGACTAGGAGAAAGAAATATTCTAATGACAGATGACTCTCATCATATAAAGAAACAATTCAAAAGGAATGTGCTGAAACTGAGTGAGAACAGTATGAAGTCTTGCATTTAGAACAGTGAAAATCACACACAGAGATATAATGGGAAATCTAAAATGAAAGGCCACAGGAGGGACCCTGAGAGGAACCTTGGGATTATTGGTTCACAGTTTACTTTTAAATCACATGTGTCATGTCTTTTCAAAACCACCAAAACTATCTCTGGAATAAATTTAGCAGAAATGTGTATGTAGGAATAGGAAATAGTTATTTTCCTAATTTGGCATTCATGAGATCTCATCTCGATTACCGTCCAGTGTGGAACATTATTCTTTGAAAATTACTAGAAAAATTTTCAGTTGTCCAGAGGGGAAATTAAAAAAATGAAAAATCTAATCCAAAATCTTACCCTATGCTAGTCTAAGAAGGAGAACCATTATGAAAGATGCAGCAGTTTATAAATTTCTTTTTGACAAGAAGGCCAACAGTAAACTGCTACCACTGTTGGCTGAGATAAGGCCAGAGATAATCAGCTGACATGAATAAAAGTTGCTCTTATTAAATTCTCTAAAAGTCCTTTGTAGGATACTGTAGCAGTTGGACAGGTGAGGTTTTGTTGGTTGTTGAATCTCCATCATTAAAATTTTTAAGAACACAAGAGTGTCAGGGACAGTCTGAGTTTACTCACAGAATCACAGAATGGGTCAGGTTGAAAGGCACCACAGCACGTCACCTGGTCCAACCTCCCTTGTCAGGCAGGGTAATCCCAGAGCTCAAGGCACTGGATTGTGTCCAGATGGTTCTGGAAAATCTCCAGCGTGGGACACTCCACAAATTCTCTTGGCAATCCACTCCAGTTTGTGGTCACCTGCACAGTAAAGAAGTTCTTCCCTATGTTCAGGTGGATCTTTCTGTGTATCAGTTTCTGCCAATTGCCTTTTTTCTACTGCTTGGCACCACTGAGCAGGATCCATCCTCTTGTCACCTTCCCTTCAGACACTTATACACATTAGCACATATATGTATATATACGTTGGCACACTGCTTTTTCATAGCTAGGAGTTAAAATAGATCTCTTGTTCTTCGTCATTATCCAACATTTCTGTGGTTTGGTTTATGTGATCTCAACATTTTAAAGGTGTATAAAAACTGTGCTTGAAATGCAGTGTTGAAAAAAGATGTGTAAGGCTTCATGGGCAGGAGTAGAAGTGGCTTCTGGACATGAGAGGGAGAGGCAAGCACTTTCAGTTTAGGCATCCATCTTTGATAATGTGTGTGTTGAGCTGGCCCAGAATGACAGATCTTTACTGAGTATCCATACTGAAGTACCACTGGACTCACCTTGAAATTATTTATGTTATGTGAGTTTACATTCAATCTGTTTTTATTGGTCAGTAAATGAATCCAGTGGAATTAGTCTTACATAAGGGACCTATCTTTTGGGAGATGGTTTGTTCTGCTTGTGTGGGGTGGAGAATCACTGGTTAGTAAAAAGCTTGCAATGTCATCTAGCTGGATCTCAGTGATGCAAGATGCAGTGGATGATTTGTTGCTAATGTGTCAGATATTGTTTGCTGTTGGCAGGTCTTCCATTTAGCTTTTCTTTTCTTTTTCTTCATATCTAGTCACTGTTAGAGTCCAGGAGCTCTCGTGTAGCAGCGGGTTATATTTTGGATTTACTTCCCTTTTTGTTCAGAGTTGTACATTAAGTTAATCTTAATTTTATGGGCTTTTTATCCAGTTATTTACCATAAATGTCCCTTTGAAAGAGTTCTTATGACTTTTTATGTTATTTCTTTACCATATATGAAATTATGTTATCTTCTACTATTGGTTCAGGTCTTACATTATTTGTAACTAATATGAATTTAAAAACTTCTGAAAATTATGAAAATCCAATATCCTTAAATTCAGCTGTTCCAAATTTCAATAGCTCTGTCCCTAGTATGATAGCCATTTTCAGCAGAAGGCTGCTTATTATTGTGAATGTCTCATTAGGAACTAATTCCTGTTTCACTGTAAACATGTAGGACTTTATTAATGATTTTGCAAGGCTTTGTGAAGAAATGAAAAGCAGGGCAGGGAGAGTGGGGAGGTGGCTCTATGAGGACATCAGCAGGACTCCAAAGACCCTGCTCTTGTGTAAAGCAACCAAATGTTTGAACACTTTATTCAGTTTCAAAACTACTGTAATATAGTAATAGGTAAACACTCATCAGTATTTCAGTGGCATAAAATATGTTTACTCAGAAGTCATTAAGAACAATTAAAACTGATTTTTAATTGATCTTTTTGACTTCACATCTGTCTGGCCTTCTGTGGTAGCCACCTTGCTTTCACACACTCACAGGATTTCATAAAGTGCTTGTGCTGAAGCAAGGCCATGCTGCCAACAACATCCATGCCCAGTTTTCCCTCGCCATGTGCTCCTGCCTCTGCCTTTACACAGTTCCACCTCTCAGGGGCCATGGGAAAAGCTGAAAGTTCATCCAGAAGAAATTTAACTGAGAATTAAGAAGTGATTTAAATTAGATTAGCGATATGATCTGATGTGCATTGAAATCGAATAATTGCTAGGGCTGAGGCAAAGTATGGGCCAGGACTGCAGCAGGACCTGCAGAAAAGGGTGGGACTGCCCCGTTTACAGTAGCCTGCAGGCAGATCAATTTAAGAGTTGTCATTTTATTATGCCTATGTTGTGCTTAGCAATTTGCATAATACACTTGGTAAATGACAAAAATTCTGTTTGAATTTTCTTTGCATGTGGGTGATTTAATTGCTGACTTCCTAGGAAGGGTTTACATACTTTTATAATATTAATCTTGCAATTTGTAAATAATGTTGTTGGTTGGTTTTCATCAGGTAGGTAGATCTCTTACCATAATTAAGTCTATCTTGTTTTGAATCTCACTTCCCTCCCTTTTATTCCTATTACTTCTGTTTAATAACTTAATGGATTAATGCTGTTTTATCAAGTATCAGTGAAACTTAAGAGGCTGTATGAGGAATTGCTCATAACCATCACCTAAGAAGTTGGTGCATAACCCACCATTGTTTCCTCTCTTTTTGGTTGTGACAAGGATTCATTGCTTGGTCTAGAAAGAAAATGCATCACAGCTTATGTCTATCATCATATCTATCTATTTCCTTCTGTTCTAATTAGCTGTGCTGCAGACAAGTACCAAAATGGAGGTGACTAAAGTACTATGTAAGGTCCTGGAAACTTCTGAATTCTACTTGTGGTATAACCTAGTGACTGAAATTTATTCCAGCTCCCTCTTCTATGTCGTGTGTTAAACATCAATGGTATTATTTATTTACCTACTATACCTGCTTTTTCAGCAGCTAAAAATATTGACACTATAAGGTGTTTTAAAGATGAAATGCAGTTATTGCCAGGTATTTTTGCTTTTCTTTTTTTTTTTTTTTTTTGCTTCTTAAGGTTTAAAAATCTGTAATAGTTGACATAAATATTTTCTTTTCTCTGTAAGTTCTTACACACAAATCTTTTTTTCTTATCTTAGACCAAAGGTCCAAAGGTGCAACATAAACAAAAAGTTAAGTCCTACTAGCATTGGTAACACCAGGGCAGGTATGTAAGTTCTTGGCTTAGAAAGGTCTCAGTTCAATTTTTGAAATTCAGCCATAGAAGTGCTTATGGGGTAGAAAGTCCCTTAGCAAGGGTCTGGGAAACATCACACTGAATTCCTCAGCCAGGTAATTAAGCCAGCCTAGAAAGCTCCAGAACAGCATGCTTAACAGCATGCAAATTACATTTCACAGATCTGGTTATTTAATTCAGAGCAAGGCCAGCAGTGTGAGTGCTTCCTTCAGCACACTGGTAACTAGATGTCATTGCCTGTTGAACTGTGATTGGCCTTTACCATTTCTGGTTTTAAGCAAATTCCTTTTTTTTTATATCTGTCCTCCTTTTTTTTTTTTTTTGTCAAAAATTACAGCAGAAATATTTTAGTGGCAGTATCTGCTCATTTAGAAGAAGGAAGGTGCTGGAAACTCTGAAAGGAAAAATATGGGTTCATTTTCATATCTACTTTCCAACTTTCAGCAAGCCCAGTAAAACATGTGGATTATTAGGTATGTAATTGTACTAAAGCATCCTCCGGTATCCATGTGGCACCTCATTTCATGGCAATCATTTAAAATAACTGGTAATAGAAATCAGATGAAATTAAGCTAGTTTTTAAAGACATCCATTCTTAAGGCCAGGAACCTCCTGAATCTTGATTGTTATGCTTGTCTTTAAGTGAGAATATGAGTGAAGCTGAATGACAATAATTCTGTTATTTGGAAGTATTATATAATGTACTTGGATCTGTATGATTCCTGGAATGGTTTCTTATAGCCTTCTTTGAGTGCTTTCTTTAGCAATTTCTGAGTGAGGACTTGGCACTCCTTGTGAGTACAGCCAAAGGAACCAGTAAAGTACATTCAAGGTTCTTTGGAGATGATTTCCAGAGCCTACTATGCTGAAGCAATTTCTTTTCAAAAGGTAAAAGAGACTTCAGCTTTTTCAAGCAGGAAGAACTGGGACCTGAAAGTCAATGTCTGGAACATTCTGAAAGACAAAATGGATACCTCTGATTGAGTGTCATGCATAAATAATTGTTTTGGAGAAAGATTTTGAAGATTGATGTTCTTGAGATGGTAACCTGAAATGACTGTTTCCTGTTAGAAACAGTGGAAGTTGTTCTTTCTATGCAGAGAAATTACCATATTCTACTCTGTCAGAGTGCAAATTATGATGACAAGTGTAAGAAATGTAATATGCTGTTACATTTTCAATTTTCTTTGCTTGTGAGACAGAGACAGATTTTTCCTATTAAGTTAATTCGAAAATATTTTATATACACCTCATCTATGTGGTCTTTATTTTGGGTTTTCCCCCTAAAGATCTAATCTACAATCTTCTGTTGTGTGTAAATGACCTATGAGTCACTATATATATTTCAAAGATTTTAAGTCTAGATCAATATCTGTAACATAGATACAGACTCTCAATACATCTGTGTATTCAGGGAATATGCTACAAGTCTTCATTATAACCAAAACTATTATGTTGCTTATTTGAAAAGTATTTTGGACATGTTTATTCCCACCAATGTTATAGAATTTGAATACAGCAGCTGCTACAGGAATGTCACCTGTGCCAATTGTGGAGAGTTCTTCCATGTAGTACCAAAATAATAAACCTGAGGGATGTAAAACATTCTTGGTGTTTCAGACATTTAAAAATACGTAATTTCAAACTATTGCATAGTTCATGAATACAACAGCTGGAGCTGTTGGCATCTGTACCCTGGCTGCTCCTTCCCTAAGGATGGGGCTGGGTGGTGGCTGACAAATGCCCTCTCTGAAACCCATGATGACCAAAGGCTCCAAGGCTGAGTTTCCAGTCAGCATCCCCTTTTGATACTGGTGAAGATGTTCTGCTCTCACCTGGCAACAATTGCCTGTTCTTACTACTATGTGCCAGCTCCCAGCTGGAACACAGACTTTATATTTCTCAAAAGAGGGAGCATGGGGATCTGGCAGTGTTGTGTCACTGAGGTTGTTGGCCTGAGGTCTCCTTTGCTGTCCATCTATCAGTTCATTTCCTTGGCTGTTGCCTGGACAGTGCTTACACTGCAGACAGAGGTGCATACTGATGGAGTGCAGGGCTGCTGGTAGCTTGCACTCACATTCCTGATTCTAAGTATATTCATACTAATTGTGGTCAGTGCAAAGTGTGCAGTTCAGCTGGTCTCTCCTGCTCCCTGGCAGTCCCAGGCATATATGCCAAGCTCAGTTGTGAAAGATTTTTCCCAGCAACAGCATGTGGCTCTCTTTAGCAAGCTCCCACCAACCACTTTGTTGGCAGCTGCTAAATGGCCTCTGGATCTCTAATGCAGGAAGGCTGCTGATGGGTTTCTGATCTACATATTTTTCTGAAAGCAATTTCTTTTGATATACCTTTCAGTTCTGCAAATGTTCACTTGCTCTATATTTATCTATTTGGTTCCAAACCCTACATAAGCCTCTCAAAGACTATAGATCCACTTACAGTTGAAAGAAAAATTTGACATGCCAGAAATCCATGCTGTCCTTTACGTTCCATTTTTCACTTGTACACCATATTTTCATTGTATGTCTGTAAAATCTCTGTGTTTTCCAGAGCCCACATCCCTGCCCTTACTTGTTTGCGTATATAAAAATTGATAGGATGGATGCTGGCTGCCTTTGGGTACCAGTTTGATATCTCAACTTTTTTTGCACTTCTGCAGTGGCAAGCCAGATGTTCCCCATGACTATTAGCACAGGTAACCATGACTCCAGGAGGTGCCAAGAGAGATTCTTTCTGCATGGCCAGTACTGACAGGATTGAGCCTGATGGCACTACACCTGTCTAGCAAGAGGAAAGAAGTTGCATTTCATACCCTTTCTCAGGAAACACTTTGCTTCCCCCTTCTTGGCACAGGGAATGCAAATGCAAAGCTAACTGCCCATCTCTTTTAAGTGCTGCCATTTGTACAAGCCTGTCAACTTGCATTTCCTGCTGGCAGCCACTGCTCCACTCTGTGCTGTTACTTGTCATTACACAAAACAGTCACTCCATGACAGTCTGCTCCTTAGAAACACATGTGAATTAGACCTCAAAACATGTGACTTAATGGAAATAACTTATATATAAGGGAAGGTGGAAATATCGTGGAGGCACAAAATCTATATTAGACAGGAGTTCCAGAATAAATTTCTCTCTGGACAGAGCAGAGTTCCATGTGTTTTCTGGCACTGGATTTTTAAGACTGAAGAAAATGAGGACGACAAGTTCCAGATCTTGCATAGATTCTGTTAACCATAGCATATTGACAAAAAAACTTCATAAAAACCCTGCTGTGCCTTCCACCATTGCAGATAGTTGCTGTGTCATTTGTTTAAGTACTGCATCATACAAGCTCTTCTTGAAACCATGAGGTCCTGAAAGCTGAGAAAAGGCTTCCTCTTGATAGAATTTCACTATTTACTTGTGCCCAAAGTTTGAGTTACACTTCCATAACTTCTCCAAAGAACAATAGATGCAATCATTTCTACCTTCTTTTCATTTTTCCCATGTGCTGGAAATGGGAACTATGTCTAGTCTCAAAATGCATGTACATATGGAAGAAAATGGGAAATAAATGGAGAAAAAAACTCAGATTTCTTTAAAATTGGGGGTTTGTATGGAAAATACTATATCTTTCAAACACAGATTTCAAGGTGTGTGAAGTCAAATAATACCATGCCAGCATTTTAGAGTTTATATATTCCTGCTGTTGACTTTTCTCATACAGAAACAAAGACAGCTCTCCACTGACTTTTCATGAGCTTTAGATGTGTTGAGGGCAGAAAGCAGATCTGTCATATTTTCCATTCATAAGTGCATAAGTTCAATAAAGTAATTATGTAATGTGATGTTGTTTAAAGTGATGCTGTCAATAAAATTCCTCTGTTTGGAGCAGTTAGCCTCCATGGTAAACCTTGAATTCTCATTAACTAAATTCTCTTCCTCATCACTGGCCGAGTGAGTGTGCCAGTATTATCACTGAAGTATTTTGGCTCAAACTGAGTATGCTTTTGTGAGGTGCAAATTTCCATTCCTTAAGATGCAACAGAAATGTGAAGCATCACGATTTCTCCTGTGGCAGAACACAGTGAAGAGAACCCAGCCATCAAGCTCTCCTCTGTACCTGGTTTTGCAGCCTGTCCAGATGGGAGTGCTTTGAACTGGTGGTTCAAACGCTGTGGTCACAGTGGCTGCAGGGGAGCTGCAGCTCAGCACATGCCTCTAAATATTGCACTGCAGTACCAGTGCTTTCTGCTTTGGTGCCAGCTGAATAGCATGTAAATCTGCAATCACAGCATAAAAGAACTTTCTCCAGATTAGGAATTAGGAATTAGGAATCCTAACACACTCACCTTCTCTTCCCCCACTGCCAAAGAATTGCTGCTATTCATGCACTTGGCTGGAAATCAGCAGTGCCTGCCAAGCCAAATTACTGGAAATTAATTATCTAGAGCTTGATCTGGAAGTTTTGACTCAGCTTTTCAGTAGGTCCATTCAATCCAATGCATTGTTTTGAATAAACTCAGATTTGGAAGCTGGGTTTTTACTTTGTCAAGCTCTGCCACTCTGTGTGGTGAACAGCTGCATCACACCCTCACACTCCAACTTGGGTTGCTTTCCATGGCTTAAATCATGGGTAGAGAACATGTAAGGCTAATGAATTTCATTAACTTTCATGTCCATATTAAAGGGAGAGCAGGTGCCATCAAGCAAACCTCTCACTGACAGGAATCCACTGACTGCCACTCACATTACTATTGCTTCGTGTAAAGCAGCTGCTACATATTAGTTCAGACAGTCCCTGTTAGATGAAATGTGAAGGAAATTTTTAAGTGGTATCTGCAGAGATATTCTTTAGAGTGCTTTTCTTCTCTATATACAGAAATGTTCTGATGGGCTCTAAATTAAGTAAATGCTGGAAGAGAGACTTACCCATGGAGCTATCTCCAAAACAACCTGGTCCCATCAGGACTACTGACATTATGCTGTGAATATTTCATCATGTTTGTATGTACCTTAGCATCTACATTGTGCTCAGAGCTGGGACACCAAAGTGTGGGTGTTTTTTTTCTGAAACAAGACTGTGAATGCACTCAAAAACTATGATGGGAAAGAGGCAGAATATGTATCATGTGGAAGGGTGCTTCCTTTGCATCAGGAACTTTGTGTCCTCTGGAAAGAGGTGGGTGCTCTCTGTAGGCACATCCACTCTATTTATGCTGCTTAAGAGTTTGACATTTTGTTTTTGTCATTGCAGCATTCTGTTTCTAGTCTATCTTCTCATTTTGTGTTTTGCCAGAATCCATGTTTTTGCTTTTAAGATATAGAGCTGCAAAAGCAAGCATCCAGAATCGCTGTTGATGAGATTTAAGCCATATTCTTCCCTCTCATAGGAAAAGGGTTAGAAGCAAAAGATCAAGTAAGGCAGTGAGTGCTAAATTGTTTAACTGGAATAATCCAATTGCTTTTGATCCAAGATTACAGGGTCCTAATATCTGAAGTGCAAAGCAACATTATTGAATTAGGGCTAAAAACTAATTTAGTAGTGGAATAAAGAAATTCAAAGTTAACATCTGAGACCTCAGAAAAGTATCTGTAAAATGCAAATCTTGAGTTTCCTTCAGAACCAATAAAGAAAAAGAAAACCCACATATATTTGCCCATTTTTGCAATTGCACAGAAGTAAAAAAAGCAAGCCATAAACTGGGAAGCAACTGTTATTGTGGTCATAGCATGGAAGTGAAATTAATGGTTTAAATCTGTATTAAATAGTAATTACCCTGTCTTAAGTTAAATTTATTACATTCAAAATAAAGGGCTATCACAGCTGCATGTTTCTTTTATTGATTTTTCAAATCATAAGATCTGCACACATGCAAGCATCTTTGGCACAACCCATTTTGTAAGTGGCAGGAGCAGTCTTCTAGGTTACTGTTGTACTAAAGAACAAGAAAACCACACTATCACCAACATCTAAACTGTAGAAGAAATATCAAATGAAGCTGAGAATGGCATCATCAAGTTTTTGGGAGCTAAAGTCACAAAATTCAATAAGAAAAGTACAATTAAATGGAAATAGTATTTTCCAGAATCTCATTGCTAAAGGTATTTTTTAATTAATCATGCTACAGCATGTTTAGTAGAGAAATAAACAATTTCTGAAAAAAGAAAAAAGAGAAGAATAAGTGATCATTCAGGGTACACTGATGGGATCAGACACCTTATGCTTGAAATGATGAAATCTTAGGCTTAAAATAAAGGAAGTGATATAACTCCTGCTGCCATCAGGAAGAAAAGAATATTAAAGATGTGGCTTACCGGTATCAGCCTTGAAATAATTTCATATGTGTTCACATTTATATTTGAACATGCTGCAGCATGGTCTCATTTCCCCAACTGGTTGGTTTTTTATTATTTTTTAAGGATGAGAAGTAGAAGCATGGCAGAGTGAAGATTTTATTAATTCCTACATAAAGGTGTTTAGGGTTTTTTAAGATTCTATTGACCCATTACAGAAGGTAATGATATCATCTAAACACCAACCCAGCAGCAGTTCAGATTCATGTAATCTAAAATATCAATGAGCAGTCCAAACCATCAGTAATATACTCTGATTTTTCTGGATAGGCTATCTGAAGAAACAACGCCAGTAGAAATGTTTACCTATCATTTTGAAAATGAAAAGCCCAATGTAAAAAGTTTAGAACTTGCTTCAGAACATGCCGTATATAATTGATGGCTGTATGGCAATAGCAAGCTGTACATCTTCAGTGATGGAGGCAAACAGAGTTAAGAACCATTTTGAAAACCCACTTGGGAGCACTCCTATAGTTGACTGCACTATATTTCCCAGCAGCTTTTCTTTTGTTGGGTCTGAAGGGATGGAAGTAGAAACCAAGCAGGGAGAAATGCTTACAAGTATGAAGATTTTTACACAGAAAGTCATCTGCATTGCTCCCAAGAGGTTAAGACCAGGCTGGCATTAATGTCTTTATTCCTTTTATTGCCCTGGGGCTGCTGTGGTAAGGGTGTTGACCTTTGGGCTAAAAGATAATGCTACAGATTCAAGTTCTGCTTGAAGCAATCTGCTCAGCAAATTCACTGGGACTTTTTTGATGCTGCTCACTTTACTCAGGCAAGCAGTAAGTTTAAATACCCATATGATAGAAAGTTAGTGCCAGAGGACCTAATCTACAGCCAGTTTTCTTCTAT
Source organism: Lonchura striata (assembly GCF_050655825.1). Lineage (NCBI taxonomy): Eukaryota > Metazoa > Chordata > Aves > Passeriformes > Estrildidae > Lonchura > Lonchura striata. Next base: position 59,160,076 of record NC_140707.1, on the reverse strand, counting down.
CCCAAATTATGCTGCTCTGCATGGAAGGTACAGCTGGACATATCAGAGGAATATTTTAGTGAGATGCCTGATAGATTGTTCTTTCTGGATGTTCTGGCTGTTGAACTCAGTCCAGCCAGGCTAAGTGTTTCCAAACAGCAAATCCTTCCAAAAAGGGTAAGATCAGCTATATATAATTTGAAAGTGTATTAGGTTGGATTTCTTATATTTCCACTTTTTCTGATTTCAATATGATTCACTTGGACGCCTGAACGAAGTAGTTCAATACTCTGACATTTTCCTACTTCAGGAAATGAAAATGAAATTATTCTCAGAGGATCCTCATACAATTTTTTTGATGTGTGCTTAGTCACAGAGAGCAGGAGGTGTAGAATTCCATCAGGTACCAGGGGAACTGCACATGTTGGGTTTCCTCTGCTTTTTGTGCCTGGGCTCACAGGCACTCACACTTCCACAGTACTTCCTGAGCACAGAACTGCTATGTTGTTATACTGAAATTGTCTCTGTAGCAGCTGGGGTGAGTGAAATGGAAACCAAGAAAGGCAGAGTGCTGTTCTTAACAGTATCAGCTGATAGATTTAACTATATGTTTATTTTAGAACTGAATTTTCAAAAGGGACATATAATTTTGAGAGTTCAGTTTGAGAGATTTCAGGTATTTTTTTTCTGTTCAGAGGTCAACCAGTGTTCTCTGTTTCTGCACATTACAAGTGGAAGTTTGGGAGCTCAACCAATTCCCTTCTTTTTTAAACAGAACAACATTTATGTTTAAAGCAACTATCCAATGTGTGCAGTTACTGGGCAGTGTTTCTGACCCATTAGAGTCTTCAGTGTCTCATTTATATGGAAGCATACTCAAAAGCAACATGGGGTCATTTAGAAATAATCATCTTTTACCAAGTTACATTCATACTTACAGTGACTTTCCCTCCTCCTTTTTATCTATAATGGCAATTTCTGCTAAATATGACAGGTAATTGCATTTTAGTTGATCCTTTAGCTATTGTACTATAAAAAGGTTGGTTTTACTTCACTTTTGATTCACCAGTTGCCTGTAGCCTACTATAAAAATGAATACAAACTATGTTTAAAAGTTTTAGAAGGCAGATCTGACAAATGCACCATAAGATTTAGAGACAAAAGGCAATTGGCCACTCCTACCAAATCATATCCCAACTAATGAGAGGGTTTGGGATCAACAGAACTATTCCATAATTTGGAGCCTTCTGACAGGCAACTAAATCTACTTCTGTCAGAAGCTGGACACCATGTTGAAGTCAAAGCAGAGGAACATTCTGGGAAATGTGGGAACAGAGGGCTAGCAGGGTTTGTCTGGGTCATCAAGTCCAGTTTTCTACTGTTGTAGACATCCATGTTTCATAATCCCTTTCATTAAGTTACCAAGATCTATCTTAAAACTAGTTAGATTGTGTGCCCCCACCGCTCCCCTTGGCTGGCTGTCACAGAACCTCTTTCTTCTGATGGTTAGGAGCCTTCTAATTTCCAACCTAAATATATTCATGGCCAGCTGACGCCCATTTCTCCTTTCACCACCACTGTCCCGAAGCAGAAAAAACCTCCCTCTTTCACTTCCACCCCTTGATGCAAAGATAGCATGTCTCATTTACTCATTCTGCTGCACTATTCTAGTTAGGTCATTTCTATTTTTCTCCTGTAAGGGCATCTCCATTCTCCAGGGATGTGCTTCTCTGAGGAAGCTGGTCACAGATTTTTGACAATGAATAGAAAGTTTTACCCACACTGTGCCAGTGTGAGCTCTTGCCAGTGCCTTGTACAAGCAGCATAGCCCAGCCTCAGCGCTGCTGTGAACACCTCAGTTGGGAACAGCAGCTCACACTTGTGACTTAGCTGTGTAAGAGCACACTTGCATTTGTCAGAACATGAACACTGCAATTCACAAGCAGAAAGATAGATCAGTCTAAGAAATAGGTTTTACCCAGTATCCAGTCTCACAGGGAGAAAATTTTAGTTTTCAATGGTATCATAATCATACCACTCTAATTAAAGCTGCCCACAGAATAATTTGTCCAACATGGTTTTATCAATCACCTTCACATATGTGAGCAGTCTTCTTTACCAGATAGGGCATATATGAGATTGTTTCCTAAGAAGTAACACATTTGTATATAGTTAATAACAACTGAAACCGATTTTAAAATGTTTGGTAGTAAATTTGAAGTACTTAGGAGTTGGAAATCCTTTTTTTACCAGTAGATGGCACAAATCAGCTTGGTTTGATTTCAGCTCATGTATAGAGTACATTGAATAAAGGATGAATTGAAATAACAATCAAATTCTTCTACTTGTGGTATCCAGAGGAATGCAAAAATTATGAACAGAGAGTAGCATTTATATATTGTGTTATATTTTTCTGGTGGGATTTTCAGTTAAAATAATTTATCTGCCTATGTGTCTTAAGGGACTTTGACCAGATTTTGGCCTATTCAGACCTAAGCAGAAATGCCAAGGCAATCAGTGGGTTTGGATCTGGTCCTGGTTTCATGACTGCAAATCTTCTTGCTGTCTCTAGATCCTTTGCCTTGCACACAGAGCAGATTTATGTTTGTTTATTTCGTTGGTAGGGTGGTTTGTTTTGTCTTGTGAGACAGAACACACTCTCACACTAAATCTTTCATTTCAGCTGTTGAAATACCAGTTGGTGAAGAGTTTCATCCATTAAATTGCCAGTTCCTTTTAATTGGGCTGATTTTAGCTCAGGGCATTTGGTACTTTGCAGAATGGCTCTGTATCTTGGAAGGCTCATCTCACACTGAGATGTGGAGGAGTGATTCTGACAGAACTCTTGCCTCATCCACCACCCCTCCCTTGCCAACCATGTGGCCAAGTTTTTCACGGGGAATCCCAGCCCTGGTGACTGGACAGATCGGCTCCTTACTTTGCAAAACAGGGCCATATTACAGAGCAAGGGGACAGTCCAGGTCAGCCAGCTACCTCCCTGTCCTCTCAGGTGTTGCCTCCACCCTGCTGACAACCCACCATGGCCCATCTTCTCTCTGTCTCTGTCCCTCTCTTTGCTTCTTTCAGGTCTTGTCACTGTAGGTTTCATCCAGACAATATCACAGCACATTTGCTTTAGAATACAAGACCGAAGCCTTTGTATGACCTAATTGAAGATATGCCCTGAAACAGGAGCAGATTCTAAGGTAAAAATTGGATATGATAATTGGCCTTGTTTGATACTTGATTTTTTCAGTGTGACAAGATTAATTTTATTCCGTTGTTCAAATGGGAATTGCAGTTCAACCTAGTTATTCTGTAAAAGGCAATCAGTAATTGGATTAAATAATTGTTTTGGTAAAAGGGCTTGGAACAACAACACAAGATCTTGAAACAGTTTTACTTTATTCAGTGAAGGGCTGATAAATAGCTACTTGTTTTTGGGGTGAAGAAAATCCCTCAGCCAATTTCTTCTCTCATAAACAAAATTTTAAAAAGTCTCCTTTGAAATGTAGTGAGTCAATAGTACTTGGACAGACATTTATCCAGTTATGAGCTGCTAAATGAGGACATTTTCTTACCAGGGGAAACAGTACATCATGTCATATAATAAAAAAGAAAAGGCAAAATAATGATCTTTCTTCCATTCCTTTAATTTCTTTGCATGCAATGAATATATTACATTTTGGCCAAGGAAGTCAGTGGAGAAAGAAGGCTTTAGCCAACAGCATGCAAGAGTTGGGTTTAAGTCATATTCTAGCTTGAATGCTCTTTTATTCTCCAGTATAATGCTTTTATTCTCCAGGTGAATGCTCCAGAATGCTTTTATATTCTCCAGGAGGGGGCTGTGCTGGGACCTCTGCCAGCGTGTGCCACTGGGGACACTGTCCTGGAGGAGCTTAGGTGTTAATAGGGAGGTGTTCAGGAATAATGTTCATTCCAGAAAAACCTCAAAAATCCCCCCAAAAAAAACAACACAGAGGTGAGGATGCTACTAATTCAAACATCCTTCAAATGATGTTGCTTCCCAGTTCATGGAAGATGACTCTGACTTGGTTCAGGTGTGGAAGATCAGAACATGAATTAAAAAATAGATTTGTTTCAGGAGCTGCAAAAGTGAGAAGGCAAAAGTCACTCTTTGGTGATGTGGGTGTCTTGGGTGGCTGGTAGATGGCAGTAGCACACATTTGTGTTGCAGAGGTGATGTGTGTCTGGGCAGGCAGGTTTCTTCTGGAATTCCTGCCTGAGTTCTGACAGCACAATGTGATGGACAGTGTCTGCACATTTCCTGATACTGACCTCCGATCTCATCCCTATTAGGGTGCTTGAGTTTTCAGGATGAGAAAACAACTTCCCATTACTGTAAACAGAAGGTGTATTTCAGTGTTTTTAAAGTCTAAAGGTGCTTTGTGATTCTTTGAGGATGAAGGATTTTGTACAAATTTAATTACTAGTGACACTTCAGAGTCTGCACAGCACAAAATACTGCATGGGCAAAACTGGTCTTAAATACGAGAACAGCCTCTCAGTGCAAGGCTTTGGATATTTTTATGGATGAGACTATTTTTAAAATGTTCACAGCAAGCAGGGAAAATTAAATTCAGTGTCATGAGATTCACTGTGCAAACGGAGAGAGAAAACACATAAAATCCATCCTGGATGATCATCAAAGCATGCTAATTATTTCTGTTAGTTGTGCAGCACCATTTCTGATTGCATTTGTAAGCTCAATAAAAGGCAGTGTGCTTTACAAGGGATTAAGATGAAAAAGAGGGTGTCTGCCTTTCCCTGTCCTTGAGGTGGAAGGAGTTTTATATACAAGGAGCTGGTGAGAAGGGGAGGTAGAGGGAGTTCCCGAGGAAGCAGCGGTGCCAGAGGCATTGGCATTATGAAAATGAAGAATAAAGAGTAATTAAGAATGGGGGTGTAGGGCAGGGATGAATTTGTGCAGGGTCTGGAAGATTCCCTCCCTCTTGCTTCTCCTGATTTTCAGGCAAAGGCATACTAAGTCAATCTTTGCTAAAGAGTGTGAATATTGCTCTTAAAATTTCTGACTGTCAAAGTACCACCTACCTTCTTTTTTTCACATGGCTGAAAATGCAAACTGGGCTATCCAGACTAGACACTAACTTCATTTTAAATCTGCTGCAGAGCACTTGCATTGTTTTTATACACTAGTCATGCATATATACACCTCACACATGAAAGCAGAACTATTGGTACTTGAATGGTATGCTCACAGTATATTTGTGCAGTATAGTCATGGGGTTTATGCAGATACAGGCAGCTGAATTGTTACTAGGGAGTAACAAATTAAAGGAGTGTATGAGGTTACAGTGACCATGAACTGAGCTCTGTTCTTTCCCAGAAACTGATAAGGCAGCAAGTTTCAGAGGGTGGTGTGAGGCTGTTAGAAAGATACCCTTTGGGAAGGCTTCATCTTTGACACTTCACTCAAAAGAAAGGATTAAAAGAGGAATCTCATGAGAATACAAATACCATTTAGAAAACTCTTTAGAGTAACCAAGGAGTTTGCCTCCTCAAGTAATGCTTTCTCAGCTGTTCTTTAATGCCTCTGTGTGCTTGCTGTCCAGGCTTCTGCCACAGGGCAAATCTGAGGAAAGAGGATATCTCACAGCACTGCTAGATTTGTAGCTTGAGGCTGTCTGCATGGTTTTGGGTCAGGTTTATGGTAGTTGTAAATGACAACCTTAGTAAAGACACTTCAGGCATCAAGGAGCCAGTTATCTGATCATGATAGGGTGGATTTCTGTGCTGGATTTCTGTGTGCCTTTAACAAATAACAGGTCTGGCATTTTTCAGTGAAGCTATATCATAGCTGCTATAGTCTGAGTATATATTGAAGAATAAATATCCAAGACGGAATACCAGGTCTGAAATCCTCTATATCTGGGTAGCCAGCCCACTAATATCAACCACTCTCTTCCTAGGTACAGAGGGATGAAGCTTGCTAAATGACTTTCCAGAACCTCCTGGTAGCAGTCACTCTACACCTGTTTGTTTATGAGCATCATGTCTCAAGTTAAAGCACAAGAGAAAATGGCCTTAAGTGGCAAGATTCAGGTTAGATATTCATAAAATATATTCCCCTGAAAGGGTGGTTAGGCACTGGGATATGTTACACAAGGAGGTGGTGGAGTCACTGGCTCTGGAAGTGTTTGGGAGGTCCGGATGTGGCACCTGGAGACATGGTTTGGGGTGGTCATGGTGGCACTGGGTTGGCAGCTGGACTGGATGACCCTGGGGGCCTCTTCCAACCTTGGTGACTCTGTCACTTGTTTCAAACTCAAGCTCTACCAAGGCTCTTAAATGAAAGTCCTGTTTTTACATTTTTCTCTCCTTTATCTACCGAGAAAATGAGAAGTTTTTATGGAACCAGCAGTTAGCAAAAAGTCATGTCCATTTACCTGGTACAAGAGAGAGGGAACACTGGAAACAAAGTTTTGAGATGCTGGCAGGTGTTATTTTTTTATACATATGACCAAAATACTGAAGGGGAGAAGAAAATATATATTTGGAAGATGTTTCTCATTTAAAATGGTAGATAATAGAGAGTTCTCAAGTTTGTTTCATAAAATGTATTTCCAAATATTTTGAATTCTCTGCATTTTGGTATCTTGTTTTCTTCATATTCTCCTTTTTTTGTTGCTTAGTGTAATAGGGCAAGTATTGTCAGAATATGTGATATTATTTTCCATTTTTCTATCCCATTAATAATTATTTTGTAGCTTTTCTGTTTTGGGAAAGGGTGTATGGTAGTAAGGGGGAGTAGTAATTTAATAACACGCTGTTCTAATACCTTTCAAAATTAGTTTCTATTTTCTTTATTTTCCCTATTATCTTATATTGGTGGGTATTTTAAGATTCCAAACTGAGAAAATATTCAAAATCTTTAATAGGCCTAAAAAGAGAAAAAGGAAGGATGAATCCCCAAAACTCATTTGTTGCTTTCAGTTAGCAAAAATAAGTAAGGGGGATAGAGAAAAAATTAAAAGTCAACAGCCTTCCTGAAAGAAATGTGATGCCTTGTGTGACAGTGTTCTGTGTATGCAGTATTGTCTTGAATTTTGTGTTTTAAACATTAAAAAACAGGTTTTTTATTTATATCTCTATTCCTCTAATATTAAATCTATATATAGTATTTTTTTGGCTATGCTAGTTACAGGTATAATTTAAAATTAATATGAACTGTTAAAATTTGTAAAGGTAGATTCCAAGTCAAAAGTTGCTTACTGCAGCACAAAAATGTACTTCATTTGACAGCCTCTTACACAACTGTGTCTGATCTAAGGCTCTACTGGTATGTTTCAAACTACACAAGTTTACGTTGTGAAACAAATCTTGTGTTAGACATGCTCTGAATGTTCCCATGGTGTGAGCACACAAAATGCTTTTGCATAGTTTAGCTCTTAGGTACACACCTGTTCTGTTATTGGTGTCTAATCTCCATAAACAATTTTGTCTAATTATAATCTAATCTTAACCTATCTAATCTTAAATTGCATGTGATTTCCTTTAAACTTGTTTTTCTATATATTATTTTAAATTGATATTTTATATATTTAGAATTTCTATATATAACATTTATAATTTATTTTATCTATTATTATCTGTTTCTCATATCACAGTCTTTCTTGTGGATTAATTAGGATAGAAAACTCCATGAATATTGTTCTGACTGTGGCTATAAATACTATGTGCATATGCTTAAATGCCACTCTACTTAACCAACTGAGATTAATAATACAACTTTCAATGTGCAATAAATTTTAATTAATGCAGGTACTTAAACATTAATACTGATATTTTGCACAGCAAAAAAAGTAGTGCATGATGCTTTTTAAGGTAGTCCACTAGTCCAGAAACATGTGCTAAGACTAATTGATAAACTCTGCCTGGTGCTAACAGCTGCACTGCTGACATGTTATCTTACTAGCTTGTCTTCCTCTCTCTTATCTCCCATCCCACAGTTTTCTATAGTCTCCATGCTTTTTCACATAATCACAGAGTAGTTAGGGTTGGAAAGGATCTCTGGAGGTCACCTAGTCCAACACCCATGCCAAGGTACTCCCATATCAATTTTTGGTACAGGTTATGCTTTTTCATTGCCTGTATTTGGCACAAGGACCTCCTAGGTACTACTGAAGTGCTAGTACAGTAATAATTGGATTGTACAAGTATTTGGAGCTAATATCTATACTACCTTCCAACACTGATTAGAAATCAGACAGATGGTGATAATTCTAGTTATCTTTTGTGGAAGTAAATGTCTGTAATGAACCCATGTAAGTCAATGCTCTGCAGAGGACATTAGTAAATACACACCTGTTCTCATGCTGAAATCTATATCCTTGAGGAAAAAAAATTCAGTTGTGTTTGCTAGAGGGGGTAGACTGCATCATTACTGTTAGATATATTTTTATTTGGTAAAGCCAATGAAGAATTTCTAACATAGAAAATGAGAAAAAATTGTTAATGAGAAAAAAGATCTCTTGGGAGTACAATTTTTTTCTGGCTAGTTTTATTAAGGGTTGTGATGTAGGTTCATAGTAAACATTTTGTTACCTTTTTATTGCCTAGTATCAAGAAAAGTTGGTTACTTGAGATCCAATCACTATTTGCATATGAAATTGTCAAGGTTCGTGAAGAATTCACAGTACTTCAAAAAGCAAGGTGATAACTGGACAGCATACTAGTTCTACAAATGTCTTTAAGAAGGAATTAGACAGACAAAAAGGTAATGAGAAGAAGTTGGATCATGCAAGAAGGAACAAGGACGGACAGAGAGAGAAAAGGAGCAGGTCAAGGGAGGTCATCCTTCCCTTCTACTCGTCACTGGTGAGGTCACACCTGGAGAACAGTTGTGGGTTCCCTAGTACATGGGAGACCTGGAGCTATTGAACAGTGTCCAGCCAGGAAGATGATTGACCATCTCTTCTATAAGGAAAGGCTATGAGAGATGGGATTGTTCAGCCTGCAGAAGAAATGGCTCAGAGACAGATCTCATCAAGTGTGTAAATAGCTGAAGGGCACTTGTAAGGAAGATATTGGAGATAATTTGGAGATACTCAAAAGCCATTTGGCCATATTCCCATTAAGCTTCTCTAGGTGACCTTACTTGAGCAGGAGGTTGGACATGGTGACTTCCAAAAGTCTTTTCCAACCTCAACAATTCTGTGATTCAGAGCAGAGGAAAAGTGCATGAGGGTGGAAGAGGGGCTTGTTGAGCAGGTCTCCAACATGGAGAACATTATACAATAATGTTGTATAATGTAGGAGCAAGCTAACAGGCAGTCCTGGAGGAGAAGAATATGCTGAGTTGGAAGTGCAGAAAGCTGTCACAAGATTTTTTGATCTCCTCAGCCCCTCAGTACTACCAACCTCCATGCCTGTGGTGGTGCCTATCAGGTGGACAATTCTGAGTACATCCTTCCCCCAGTGAATATATCCAGGGAGCAAGGGAGGAGTGTGTTGGTTCCAAGTGCTCCTAAAAGTGGGGAAGTAAGATCAAACAGTGCTTGACTTTCTGGTTAGAACAGCTGTGCAGCGGGACACCAAGGAGCCAGCAGCTGCAAGTATGTAAGCCACCTGCAGATGAGCAATGCCAGAGTTTAAGAATCACAGTGATAAAGTCTTGTAGATAATCAGAGATGGGACTACGCCTAAAGGAGGAGAGAAAACAGGACGTACTCCTGGAGACAGTGGGGCTCCACCCGAAGGTTCCTGTTGAACAGGAAATCCCCAAGTCCCATCTGTGCTGTATGCAGCCACAGAGTTTGCAAAATGGGTAAGAAGGGGAATGTCACAAAAATTACCAGCAGAATTAATTGGAAGTGCAGTAGGAAGTATATACATATGTGTGTGTGCGTGTGTATACAGGTATGCACACATACCTGCATCCTGCACAGCAAACACCATGAGATCTTAAGCAAAACTGAGCAGCAGTGGACAATATGGGTGTGCCTGGTGTGTAAGCATTTGTTGCAAGATGCAGGGAAATAGAGTATTGAAAATGTAATTTTAACTGTGAGTACCATAAAGCAAGATATTACATTGATAAGAGCTGCATGGATGTTCTGTGTATACCCTCTCTCCTGGACTTCAAAAAGAAGAAGTGCAGCAATCTGACAGTGGTACCCCATATTACTGATTACCAGTAGGTTGTTAGGAGCAAACCAAAGGATGTATTGGTGACAACAGGATTCCTCTTGTGCAGTCCAGCTTCAATTAGTTCATTCATACTGTGACTGTGTGGTTATCCAATGGGAGTCAAACTAAAGGTGTGTGATCAGCATCTTCACTATTGTCTCTGCATTTATATTGTGGTCCAATGTGTCTTGCCAGATCAGATACTGGTTTCACAAAAGGCTGTGTGCCATACATAGAATGAGTGGTGAGAGACAAGTGAACTTCTTATCCTCCAGCATATCTTTAGAAGCCTATTTTCTCCTGGGAATGCTTGCAGATTTTCTGTTTGTTCAGGCCAGCTCATTCACTAAGCCACTGCTGTATTTCTTTACCACCTGTAGCTTCATATTCTTGTATCAAATGGTTGTAGAAAATCTCTTTTTCACTAATGAAGACTGTGGTCACTCTGTGCAGGACCCAAGTATCATCCTTTCACCTGATAGTGGCAGAATATAGTTGCATCTCCTTTCATCCTCTGGGAAACAAAAGGGACCTTCAGAACATGCTAAGATGTTGGGAAAGTGGCCAGATACCTTCTACTGAAGAAAAGAACTGAGAACAGGGGAAAAAAGGAAATGCTTCCCTTGAAATTGCCTTACAGATAATTTTTCTTCCATTTCCCAGTGCAGCTCTCCACACAGGCAGCAATACAAGTTTCTGCTATCCTTACAGCTGGAGAAGATGTGAAACATTATGATAATAGGATAAAGTAGCATACAAAGATTACTTTACAAACTGCAAATTAATGAATCTTTAATTGTTCTCATGAAAAAATGAACCTCTGGTGAATAGAGTTTATATTCAGTCAGTTCATCTTCTTTGGTAGACAGGGGATATTCAGTAGTTTATTTATTTTCAGTAGGTATATGCAAAATATATAGCTTAATTTTGTGCATGGTGGTTAGCTCAGGTCTGTTTGCTTAAATAATATTGGTGTGTCCAAGATAAATATCAGTTGGTTACAGTGATTTGGTGCTTTGATATCTGCATGGTGCTTTACTAGTGACAGGCATGGCTCTTATCACCAGATTTGATTTTTTTCATGGCTTTTGATGATATCAGCAATGGAGATGCTGAGAAATGCAAGTTTTTCAAGTGGTGTTGCTGGATGCATTTCATGCAAGATTTCAACCTATGTCAAAATAAGACTATTTAACAACATTTATTGGCTTTTTTACCCCATATCACAACATGTTTTGCAGTCAATTGTTACAGCACTAAGCAGAAAATGTTAAAATTTTAGAAGCTAGTGACAACAAGACTTTGATTTTTTTTCTTAAATCTCGGAACACTTTTGTCATTTGAAAGAGTAGAAAGAACGACAAAATCACAGATCTATAGTAATCTGTAAGAATAATGAAAATGGCACCCCTGGGGATAATTCTTATCATTAGGAGCAGCCTGGACAAGGTACACATTGCTCTCTTGCAGCTTGCAGTTTGCTGTTCTCTGGTAGAGCAGACGCAGGTGAGATGTGGTTGACAGCTTTTCTGAGATTGATGAGAACACGCTTCTAATCATCCTAGAAGATGACTCTGGCTGCTAGAGGTAATCAGAAATTTTTTTGATGGCTTTAGATAACTTTTTTTCCTGAAACTTCCACAAGACCCTGTGCACGTCACATCAAAGTTTTTGAGCAAAGTCATTCAAAATGGGAAATTTACACATGGTGAATGGGCAGCTCCGAGTCAGTATTTTTCTGACACTGAGAAAAGTTCTCTGCAGATGAAACCTTTTTTTTTTTTTTTTTTTTTTTTTGCAGTAGCATAGTAGCGTGGCCTTCCCTGTCACCTGCGTAATCATAAATTACCCAAACACGAGCATAGTGTGTATGAAGTGATGAGAGCACAACTGGCAGTTTTACTCCCTAATGCAGACCATATATTTTGTATTGGTGAGAAATTCAGAACAGAATCTCACTCCTCTACAAACTTTTGCAGTATTCCTTATTTGTAGTTTTTACATCCTACATAAGATTGGCATAGACTCACCTCAGGAAACAGCACAGTGACAATACAACACTGTTGCCATGGAGTATAGTCCTTACAGAGTCTGTGATCTCCAAGTCGATGATTAATTTGATTTGTATTTTCTATAGAGCAATTATTTCTATATAACTGATTTGATGCAACCAGCTTCACAAGTAAAGAGCCTGGTTTCTTAAAAGTGATAAGACTCATTAACTTGTTGGTTGTGTGGTGTCTTAACTGCCTAAGAGAAAATGCACATAAAAAAAAAATAAACTACTTCCCTGGCATAGATGGTCAGTGGTAGGTTGTGGTTAACAAAACAGGAATGATGAATCTGTTCTCTGCAAGTTTCCAAGCACATGATAGGATTAGTGTATATTCTGAATGATGTATGGTTGCTTAACAACTGTAACTCAGCACCTGTATGTTGTGTACAACACACAATAGTCAGTCTGTAGACCCCTCAATTTATGAAAGGTTAAAACAACTGAACTATACCCTGTTGTTCAGACACTGTTTCTATACCTCATATCTAGTGGTTGCCAGCTGCTGAGTGAAATGCAAGCTCTTTCTGTTAATTTCCATTGCTCCTTCCAACTCTGGATGGAGTTAATGCTGTCATAGGACCAATCATTTTGTGCATAAACTGTATTTTCATTCTGTCCAGTGAAACAGAAATGGACGCTTTCTTGGAATCATAAATGCCTCCATTTTCTTGGTAGCCCCATCACCATTAAGAGCAGCCTGGGCTTGGCTAATTATGGCATTGTCATTCACCCTCAAGTAATTAACAAATGCATTTGCAGTCTGAGGATGGGAGGGAATACTACATAAATTTTAACTGATATTATTCTGAGAGAAGAGCTCCTGAAGCACCATTTAATTTGAATTTATTAGTATTATAGTGGTAATTGGTGCTTATCATTTGCCTAGAATTTGCACAAAGCACTTGTCAAAAGAGGTGTAAAATATCTGACCCAGTGAATTTGTAACCTAATTTTAGGCAGTCCAGCTTCTCAAATGAATTAGAAATAATTCTAATTACAATTAGAACTAAATCTAATTCTAACTAGAAAAACAAGAAGTGAAAGGAATGAAAACATGAAGCTCGTTGTAATAAGACCATGTATTAAACAAGTTTTGTCTTAAGTAGATAGAAAGTGTAGGAACGTTCTGAGAAAATAATGCAGCGTAGGACAAGGATGTTATGACATCACATCTACATGCACATGGAAAACAGCAGAAGTACAGTATATAAAAGAAAGAACTATTTAGCAAACCACAGAGGAGGAGAGAGTGCACAGAAGTCAGGGTCCTTTTGGAGGTCCATCGCAGCAATGTAAGAACTTCTCACATTGATGTTTTCTTTGACTGTCCTTCACTCTCTGTCAAGCCTTAGTGAGGATGGAATTCTACTGATGTTTGGCAGAGAAGGTGATAATCACAATAGTGGCCTGTAATATCCTTTATCAACAAGCAGGTAGGAATGAATCACAAAGACACTTGCTCATCTGGATGTTGTTACAGCTTTCGAGTGCTTAAGGATGCCATCTTGCAATATTGGTATCAGCAATTTCCCTTTCTATCTTCAGTGAAATCAGGCATGGTTCTTGTGCCATCAGCATTTAACATAATAGCTCAAAATAGTTACTCCTTGGGCCTTGAATCTTTTATTGTGTATCTCATCACTGTTTGGTTTTGACATCACTAATCACCAACACAAAAAAATCCCTGTGCCTACAAACTCTTAGTTTATTAGAGAAAAGAAGAAAGATGAAGGTAGGCAGGTTGATGAGCAGCAGTGGCAGCAATGAGACTCTGCTGGCCAGTGTGAGTGGCACCGTTCTCATGGAGTGAACATTGCAACCATAGGAACAGCATGATCCCTCTTCACCATGGAAGCGTCATAACAAAGGAAAATATAAGGAAGATTTTAAAAAGAATAACTAAATTATAGAATTATTTTGGTTGAAAAAGATCCTTAGGATCAGGTCCAACCACTAAACTAACATTATCAAGTCTACCACTAAACCATGTCCCCAAGTGCCACATCCACGTCATTGAAATACCTCCAGGGATGGTGACTCATTCACTTTCACAGGCAGCTTTTTCCAGTGCTCGACAACCCTTCCAGTGAAGAATTTTTTTTAACATCCAATATAAACCTCGTGGTGCAGCTTGAGGCAAATTCCTTTTGACCTATCTCCTGTTATTTGGGAGAAGAGGATGACCCTCACCCAGCAACAGCCTCCTTCTAGGTGATTGTAGAGAGTCAAAAAAAATCCTCTCCAAACCTCCTTTTCACCAGAATAAGCATCCCCAGCTCCCTCAGCACATACAGGACCTCTGCTCCAGACCCTTCACCTGCTTCACTGCCCTCCTCTGGAGTTGCTCCAGCATCTCAATTTTTGTCTAGTCATGAGGGGCCCGAAACTGAGCACAGGATTTGACATGTGGCCACACCAGTGCCAAGTATTTCTATCACTGCTCTTGGATTTGTTTAGCAAAAGACCAAGCACTTGTGACCTCAGCTACAAGTTTGTTGAGCAGTCCAGAAAGAGTTGTTTAACTAGACTGTTACAGGAATGTCTTTGAGGAATGTATTGAAGGAAAACTTAAGGAGGTCAGAAAAGAAACTGATCAAGTCTTAGAAATCCAAGGAGAACAAAACTGTCTTTTCCCCTCAAGCCTTGAGATCCCTGTCCCTTATATTTTGCTTAGTTTCTAATTATTTAAGGCTAAGTTCCTGCAGCTATGCCCAAGCTTCCTGTTCATCATTAATGTCACTCTATCCAGCCTCTGAATATGATTTCCTTCCTTGAAGGCCTGGTTTCCTTTGTTCTTCTCTGCATTTCTTGCAGAGTAGTTATTCAGCTGGTTTCTTTAGACTTCATCCAACTAATTGTGGCAGAGGTTTTTGAAAAGGTTATCATTAAAGTTATAACAACTCATTACTGTGCTTTGTCTGGGAGAGATTTGATGCAGCCTTTGTAAACAACTGGTGAATTCCCCATATAATAAGATCTCCCATGATTCAAGAGTTTTTTAACAACTGTGTAACATCAACCTGAATGTATATCTTGTACATAGACTCTCTCCTTCCTTTCCCATAAATCAATGGTTATGATGTACCTATTGGCTGCAGAAGAATTATTAGATATTCTGGTAAAAATGTCTTCATCTGCAAAGAGAAGAAACAACACAAGCAGAGAAAGCCCAGGTAGAAACTATAAAGGTTATGTTCCAAGAGCTTCAGGATGGAGAGAAATTGTCTCAAGTGGGATGTTTTTATCATGGGAGTGGTCAAAGCAAGCTCAAGTGAGGGGATAATCTGAGGGAGTGTGAGAAGTTACACATGGTAAAAAGCAAGTGATGAGGAAGTATATGATGGAAATCAGGACAGACTGGGCTATAAAAGCAGGTGAAGGTTAGGGCACACAAGAAGAGGAAGCACTACTTTCCAGGCTGTCCAGGCACACACTGGTCTCCGCCCAAGTCCAATAGATCTGGAGCTATCCCTGGAGTTGTCAGGGAGAATCGAGCAGTCCTGTGTTCCATTGTGTTAGTAGGCACATGACATACTTCTGCTGTTACCATGATGCCAACATTTGCTACATCAGATGGTATCTTTGGGAATCGTATTGTTTGTGCCTTACATTGCTTTAAAGTAGGTACTGGCACATATTTTAGGCATTTGTTTCTGTTATGAGCTTTATCTTGTGGCTTGACCTCTTTTCATGCTCTTTGGGCTGTGCCTTCCCCCATGACAAGGGTGTGGGCAGGCCTGTTAACTTGTGCCATAAACACATTCCTTCAGGGTGGTACTGAGGATGAAGCAAGAGGTTAATAGGAACTTCTTCAAATAGTTGCAGAGTTTTGTATGGCGGGATGTACACTGTGCTCTTGTATCCTATCCTGCCGTACTGGCCCTGCATGCCTCACTTAAGTAAATCTCTCCAGTCATTGATGTGGGTGTGTCTGACACTCTGGCATTGGGAGGGAGTTAGGGCCAAGCCTTATACGTGGGGATTGTTTAACTCTAGACCTTGAACTGGCTCCGTGCTTGCTGCCCTTATATTGACACAGAGCAGATGATTGTAGCTTTGTTGAGGTCATGGAAGGTGTTGTTCTCTTTGGCCTTCCTTCTTGGGCCTTATGGATCTCTGTGTAGTTCAAAGCAGTTATTTTGCACTGCATTATTGCATCATGATGTTTCCTGAATGACCAGACATTTGTTTTCTTTTTAAGCCACAAAATTCCAACACAAAATGAGAGAGTTCATGGAGCAGAACAAACTAATCTGCATGGAAAAAAATTCAAGTTAACAAGTGAAGGTAGTGATGTAGTTAGTCAGCCAGTTTAAGACTGTGTGGGCTGGAAGATTCAAGCATTCAAATAAATACTCTTTTACTTTTCTGCTAATCCCTCTCTCCTCCCTCTTACTTTTTTCCCCCTGACTTCCTCCTCCTGTGAGCTACTAATTGGTGTAATACTCTATAGGGAATGTCTTTGATCTGAGATATATATCTTAAGTTAGAAAAGTAGCTAAAACATGGTAACATGTCACTCCAAAACCATTTGGAGTAGTTTCTTTCTGTGCTTCTACTCTATTTTCTACCTAAAAATATCCTTTAAAATTTAAGATGATTCCTGCAACATTTACTGAGATGAGGGTAAAAGCTGTCTAAAGAATAATACTCTCACAAGGCTGGCCAATGGCTTTTCAGCTTTAAATTTGATCTGGTTTTATAACTAAATATCAACTAAATATAATTTGAGCTTTGTGTGTCCAAAAAACATGGCTGTGGGTAAGTGCAACTGCAAAGTGAGTTAATCCACAGATGTATGAACATCTATGCTGACAAGCATACTAATTTTGTGCATGGCAATATTAATTTGCTAATCTTTCACTTACAAATGCAACTGTATTTGGAAAACAGAGCCTTTTTCAGACCCATGGGATTTAGTATAAAAACATAACCCTTCAAATCCCAAGCAGATAAATTGTACTCCCTCATTTATATGTACTGACTCATTTATATGATAAATATATGTATAAATGATAAGAAAAAATATAGCTTGACTAGTTAACAGAGTTCCAATATGATAAACTTGGTTTACTACAGAGGGTAGTGCTTGGTCATTCAGGGTATAACTTTGTGTGGTTTTGAGGGAGGGAGCATCATTGGCCTCATATATGGCAGTTCTCCTTCATGCTAGGAACTTCTGAGTCCACAACTCTTTCAAAATCTTGAACTTTTGAACATTTACTTTTGAAAATCAGAACGTGGTTTTCAATTTCACAAGAATGGAATATATTGTTATAAGTTAGTTATAAGTAGCTGTCTGCCTAGAGCTATATTTTCACTTATGGCTTCTAAATTTTCACTTTTTAGTAAGTGAAGTGTCTTGCACTTTCTATAAACATTTCATTTTGTCATTCATCAGGAACAGTTTCCTTGTTTTCTTTGAAGAGTGAAAGAACATCCATCTCCAAGCAACCCAAAGGATACCTTCATGGACAAATTACCATGAAGCAAGTGAGGGTGTGGATTTACAGCATGTTACTTACTCCACCCAATGGCTTCTCTTTATGGTATATGTAAGGTCCTTGCCTCCCATCCATTGAGGTGCAAACTGCATTATCCTCAGTGGGGCTGGGATTGCATGGGCATCCAAGAGAAGTTGCTTCTGTGTACTGTAATTTCACAATCTGTTATCTCTAAGCAACTTGTTTGTGTGGTGCACTCTTGCCATAGCAAAAGGTTGCACACAAAGAGAAAGGGAGCTTAGAAGGATATTCTTGCAACCCAGCACTGAGTATTGCCTTAGTAAGAGACAAAGCATGCTTGCATTTACGTGTAGTGTAGCATATTTGTTATTGTGAAACTCCCTTGTGGGGTGAAATGTCCATGAGGAGAGTTTTAGGAAGAGATTTTAGCCAAATAGTATTTTATATTGTCTTTTTACGGAAATATTTTTTTGTGTGGATTAAAGACATTGAGTTATTCAATTATTGCAAGAAGACAAGGAATGTATTTAGTATTATACATAATGAATTATTGAGAGATTTGGAGAAATTTGTGCATCTTAAGCTGAGGTTGATTTTTTTTATCTTCTACAAAGTTCTTAATGAGATTTTAAGAAAGCAAATAACAGTACTATGAACAGTTTTAAGTTTTTTTGTATAGCTAGACAACTGACTATATGACATGGGTAACATATTTAACTTAATTTTCAAAAGACCCTTGTTTTCTCTGTTTCCCTTCCTTCCTTTGTCTGATTTTTCTCTTATTCACTCTAACTTGTCACTCAGTTTTTCAATGGTTTCAGTTTGTTACTCCTTAATATATATTTATAACATTTTTCTAATACCATTTTGTTTGTTGAAGAGGACAGAAGAAATTATATAATAAAAGAAATCAAATCAAATCTATACCTATAGTAGTTACTACTGAAATATCTGTAACTATGGCATAATTATTAAACCCTATGATCAGTGGGTATCTAATTATATAATTGTATTTATAACTTCAGATTTCCTTTCTCTTTTTTCTCCTTTACTTCTGAAAAATAAAAAGAAAAATCTCAAAATATTTTCATATTTGTGCATCTATTTTTTTAAAGCATTGGAACTGCAGTTTCCAGGGAATGGGGTTTTGAAAATGTTTATGCATATAGAAATAATTGTCCTTTGCTTCTAAATGGGCTCAAATTGGTTACAAGCCTGCATATATGCTGATGAAAATTAAATTTCTTTTTATACTAAATACCTTTGAAAATTTGGCATTTAAAAGTTCATTCAGATTTGAAAATGAGACATAGGCTCTGAAAATATTATTACACTTTTGCAGGATGCCTTCCCATCAACATTTATCATGCTGAGCCGAACTCTAGAGACTGCTGACAACGGTTGCTCTATCTGGAGAATGTGTACTTTGGCAAGCCCAGGTTTTCTTTTAGAAAAGTTCAATAATTGGAAGAGTATTTTTAGAAGGGTATTTTTAGAGGAAGTATGAAAGGAATTCATTTAAGCTTCCAGACCCATTGGATTAAAATTGTCAGAGGACAAGAACAAAATGTGTCATTTAGTGTTTGGAGTTATTTAGAAATATATATTAATCAGGACATGATGTGAAGAATAGCACTGCCATGCCTTTTTATATGCAATATGTAGCCCATTTTCTCAAGGAGACCATAAAAACTGCTCCAGTAATCTTGGAACTGATCTCACCACAAAAACAGGAGCTGCTGTCTGTTTTTTTCCTGTGTTGAAGTGTTTGCACAGGAGTATAAGAACCACTTCATTGGACTCTGCCATATTTGCATTTGCATGAGTGATCACTCATTTGCATGAGTGACCATTGTTACCCTGCAATGAATGAAAGGTAACCTGCACCAAAATGAAAGAACAGGAGGTTTAGTGCATTTTTACTGCTGGACTTGAGCACATGTACAGGAGCTCAGCAGAGAGTATCAGTTCCTGCCATGCTTATCTTGCAGTAACCTGTTCTCATTTCCATAGGCTCAGGAAGCTATTGCAATGGGCAAAACTGTAAGTAAAGCTTGTGTTATGTGATGGAAACTCTGAGAGATTTCAACATGATTCCCTTGAAAATCTTAAAAGGCTGTAACAATTGGTGTTTTCACTGCCAGCTTCAACTTGAGTTTGATTTTGTCTTTCAGCAGTGAAAATAGGATGATAAAGCCTTTCAGGTTTTCAGGTTGTGAACAGCTGAGGCAAATTGTAAAATCTCAACATAATTTTGGCATTCCACAAACCGTTTGTCATCCTGCAGTTTGCCCTGCAGATAGCTGGGCAGCCAGGGGGAGTGCAGGACCCCAGCAGGACCCAGTCCACACCCTCCTGAAATCAGGGACAATTTACTCTCATTAGGTTGCTTGGATGAGAACTTCTCCAGGAAAAGCAGCCACTGCCAGATGAGTCAAAAAATGCAATTTAAAAAATTTATTTTCCTCTTCTGCAGCTGCCAAAGCTCCTCCTGCTTTAGTGTTGCTAAAGTGTCTCTTCACTTAACAGCTCTTGAGCAAGTGTTGTGTTTTTCCTTTCCTTTCCTTTCAATGGGCCACAGCCCATTATTAAGCAATTTTTAAAATACATAGATACATAGATCTATAATATATACATTCTTCAATGATTAGCTTATACACTGATTGAATGGGAAGAAGGGGCACTTGTCTGTGGGAGGTTTCAGTCTTATTATGATTTGAGGAAAACAAATTTACTGGATTTTCTTGTTGTTTTCTTTCTCTAGAAGTTATGTCATGTCTCTTCCGCTTCTGATACTTCAGAATTTTTCCTAGCCAATTCACCTTTCTGGTATTCCCACATATTCTCCTGTGCTCAGGAACCCACTTGGCACATAGGGGAGGTGACAGAGGAAGGTGCCCAGCAAGACAAGGTGGTGCCTAAGATCTGAAATACTGTTTGTGGAACAGTGGAAATATCCAGAGTAAGGATACCGAATCCTCCTTCCAGCAGTGCAGCAGGAAGCATGGCAGCTGTGCTGTGCTGGTGATCATGTCTCTTCCAAAAATCCCAAGTCACCCAGCTTTCTCATGCCCAGTGTCAATGCAATTATAATCTCTTTGCTTCCAAACAGGTTTAAAGGCATATTTAGCTTCTGAAGATTTTCACAGATTACTGTAAAAAAAAAAAAGCATTTGTGAAATAATTGAGCTGAATCATTTGTGACATACACCATCTAGTGTGTGTTACATGGCAGTTATTGTGAATGCAATTCCCTTTTCATTTAGTATCACAGTTATAACTCACATTAGTTGTTTTGTGTTACACCTCACACTTTCTGTGTCCAGCAAGTTAAACTATTATAAGTACAATTTTTATCACTAGACCTATTCTTCCCTCCTCAGATGTATTAGCCATGCTGCAAAACAGATCTAGTCAGCCAGAAAGAATTTACTAGCTACCTGACTAATCAAGCGCAGTGCACCTCTGAAGTCCTTTGTCTCCCTCTTCTAATACCATTACTATTTATTCCCTTTGTTTATTTTCCTAGACTTCATTTTCTTTGCTACTGTCCAAATTGCCTAACAGAAACCTTCTCAGACAGAGCAACAAATCCTATCCCATTCTCTTTTTCTTTCAGAATTCGGAAATGTGTTTTAAACCTCAGCATATCTCTCTGTCCTTAGATGATGATCTCCATGTACCACTCATGATCATTAATTACTAAGTGTGATTTTCATCATGATCATGAAGAGAGGGATGCACTTAACGTCCCAAATAAACAATTTAATTTATTTAGAGATGTGTAGGACTGATGTTTCCTTAGCTATATCTTAAAGATATTAAAGGTATTCAGAGTGCTTGTTTTCTCCTAAATTAAATATCTATCCTTGACAAATCCCATTTTGCTCATTTGCTTGCTGATTGCTAAGTGCAAAGCCCAGATCAGAATTAAAATTTTCAATTTCTAAGAGCTGATATAATGGGGCTCAGTCTTCTGACTACAATGGCAAATAGTTGCAACAGCACAGCTGGAAACAGTATAACTCCTCATACAGTTGGTGTAATGGACCAGTAGCACAACCAAATGTGTAACTGTAATATTTCACCCTAAGGCTATTTCAGACAAGTAAAAATAATACTTTGGGAAAAAAAACCCACATTATTTTTCCAACTGAATAGATCTTCAACTGCAACTTTCCAAAAGGGAAGAAGTTGCTTCTTTTGAAGTAAAAAGTGGGCCTTGCTAAGAAGTATGTTCTTTTAAGTCCAAATATGTCCTATTGAGAGGTTAACTCTCGGGTATAATCTTCATTCCACAGAGTGTTTTCCTCAAGGACACATGGTCAAGTTTTTGCTCAGTTGTTTTGTTTTATTTCCCTTTCCAATTAGTTCATTGACCTGAGACTGGAGATCAAGGATATTACATATTTTTACAGACCCTGCTTTCAGGAAGAAGTACACTTTTTTCCCTCAATTAATTTATCCATACATGTAATTCACATATTTCATCCCCGCACATCAGTTTGTTTCATTTCACTTGCTTGATTTCCACTCCCCAAAGTTTTTAGTTGCAATTTCAGAGTTTTAATCATCAAATGGGTCTATGCACCAGGATCCAATTTACAAAGAACAATTATCTCTCTGTTTTCTAATTATCAGTAATTCATCTCCTACTGCAACATTGCCTAGTGCTTCAATGAAAAATCCTTTGCATTAGAAGTTAGCAAGGGCAAGGACCCTGCTATGCTAATACAACTGCTGTGGCTTGTAAATTCTTCCGAAGTATATAACCAATTACATTTTTGCTTCTTTCTGCATTGCCCTGGATTGGTTATCACAGGAAGCATCATAAGCTAGATTGTCTTACTTCCCTGAATATGTTTACTTTGTGCAAAGTAGCTGTTTGCAGGGATTTCTAATGGAGCAAGCAGCATGCTGTGTAAAGCTCAATTGTCACATTTGAGCAGTAGTGCAACCACATCAGCATAATTATCCTGAAGCCCAGAGACCTGCACTTTTCACTGCCTCAGTTGCCTTACTTTCAGTTCTGGCATTACAAAGTGATCTGTTGCATAACATAGCAATCTCGAGGGTAAATTCCCATGGTGGAAAAATTTACATTTCAGCCCTAATTTTTCACAGGTGTTTTCCTAGTTCCCTTTTGCCTTTGATCCCACAGTAAAAAGTCTCATGGAGAGCACTATTTGCTTTGTGAGACACAGCTTCCTAATTGCTCTCATCAGTTGGTAATCTCTGAGGTGTCACTGCATGTCTAGTAGAAGTAGTTCCAGAAAATATGATGCTGAAGTCCAGATTAATTTTTGATGTTTCCCTCCTGCCCCCATGTCAAGTGCTAGTGGATCAAAAACTTCAAGTATACTACATGAGCAATAGTTCACAGCTAAATTCTTACACCTGTTTATTTACAAGGTAATTAGATAATTGACACAGTGGTATTCAGATAACTCAACATTTAACCAAACTCTTCAGAACTTGATCTTGTCACTCACAAATGAAAAGAGCTCTTATGATGACTGTCATCCTCTTCCTTGGTCTCTGTTGTTTGTGATAACAGAATAATGCTGTAAAGAACATATCTGCATGTTCTTCAAGAACATTGGTATTTCTTTGACATGAAATGCCTTGAGATATATTGCTAGTATCTGGTGTTTGTGTAAACACTGTTTTTTCCAGGTGCATGTTTCTAATGTAATTGAAGACTTTGGAATGGCCTCCAGGCTGATTATCTGTGAAGGACACAAGACTCTTTAGCTTTATTTTGAGAAAGCCATTCAGAAGGGAGGTCAAAGCTGGAGAGAGGAAGTAAGGAAAAGGAATCAAGATATTCTTAGTATGATAGTCTATGTATGATTTATTAATTTAATATTGGGACTTTTCTCTGGGTGGTGAGCTCACTTTGAATATAGGGGATTTTCTCTGTAGTGTTTTTGCCTCCACATTTACTTAAAATGTCAAGAGCTGGTGATAAGGACTGACACTGGAAAGCCAACAGCCTTAGTGTCTGCTGTCAAGGCATGGAACAATGAGATTGCTGAAACTAACAGAAAAAAAAAAGTGCATTTTCTCACCAGATAAAAACTTAAAAGCTGTAAAAGGCAACTCAAAGAGAAATTTCAAGATCAAGCCATTTATATAGCAAATGATATGAATTGTGGTTCAGTGTTTCACAGACCTCTTGGAAAGAGAAATATTTTGGGATTTTTGTTTTTGGTGGGGTTTTTTTGTTTGTTTGTACTTTTGGGGTTTTTTTTTTGTTTTTTTGGGTTTTTTTTTGGTAGCAGGACAGTCATATTTAACTGAAGGACTTGCTGAGGAGAAAGGCAGTTAATTTCATGGGAGAAATAAATCCTGGGGCTTTGAGGAGAAGTGATAAGTAAACCAATACTAGTTCTTCAATGTGATGGTTCTTTAGTTTTCTTGAGGTAAACTGCTGCCTAGATCTTGTCCTGCCCTTTAGCTCTTCCCTTTGTGTAACACTCATTCTAAAGGAGATGCTGAAGCTGAGGGTAAAAAATGTCAGTGGAGCCAAAGGGAATTTGGTAGTGAGTCTTTTAAGGTGGTAGTAACTGGAGCGAGTTTGGTGCTTGGAGAGTTTCTGGTAGTGGGTGGGGGATTTAAAAGGGTGTGAGAATAGAGGACTGGAAAGATTCAATTTCAGGGGATGGCTGTGTGTGAGGGAGTGTGAGATTTTCTCTCTTACTCAGTAGAGGAGGTATTATAGAGAGGAGGCCTAGTGTATCTAGAATTTCTTCCTTATTCTTCCTGTCACCCTTACTTCTGGCTAGGAAAGCAAGAACATCCAAAAGAGGATAGGGGAGTCAGGGTGTCCTGGTTTGTACACAGGGATTCCTGGGAGAATTGGCTGATGTAGTTGTCAAGACATTCTCCATGATATTAGAAAAGTCATGGCAGTCAGGTGAAGTTCCGGGTGTTTGGGAAAATAGAAACATTGTGCCCATCTTTTAAAAGGATAAAAGGGCAGACCCTGGGTACTACCCAGCTGTTAGCATCACCTCTGTGCCTGGGGAGGATCACAGAACAGATCCTCCTAGACATTCTGCTAAGGCACATCAGGGACAAGGAGGTGATTTGGGACAGCCAGCAGAGCTTTACCAAGGACAAGTCCTGCCTCATCAGTCTGTGGCCTTCTGTGATGGAGTGAATGCAGCACTGGGTAAGGGAAGGGTCACAGATGTAATTTATCTGGACTTCCGTAGAGCCTTTGACACCGTTCCCCACAACATCCCTCTCTTTAAATTGGAGAGAGATGGATTTGATGAATGGGCTGTAAGATGGATAAGAAATTGGCTGGACAGTCTGATCCAGAGGGTCATGGTCAGTGGCTCAGAGTCCCAATGGACCTCACTGGCAAGTGGTGTTCCTCAGGAGTTTGTACTGGGACCAGTGTTATTTAATATCTTCATTAATTACATGGATGAGGGATCAAGGGCACCATCAGAAAATTTGCAGATGGCACCAAGCAGAGTGGTGTGGTTGACACACCTGAAGGATGGGATGGCCATCCAGAGGGACCTGGACAAGCTCAAGCAGTGGGCCCATGGGAATCTCATGTGGTTGAACAAGATCTAGTTCAAGATGCTGCACCTGGCTCAGGGCAACCCCCAGTATCAACACAGGCTGGGATGAACAAATTGAGAGCAGCGCTGCTGAAAGCATTTGGGGATGCTGGTGGGTGAGAGGCTGGGCA
Source organism: Lonchura striata (assembly GCF_050655825.1). NCBI lineage: Eukaryota > Metazoa > Chordata > Aves > Passeriformes > Estrildidae > Lonchura > Lonchura striata. The sequence goes on along the minus strand of NC_140707.1, from coordinate 59,134,695 downwards.
TGGCCCAGCAATGTGCACTCACAGCCCAGAAAGCCAAATGTGTCCTGGGCTGCAGCCAAAGTAGTATGGACAGGAGGGCAAGGGAGGGGATTGAGATCTCACCTGCAGTGCTGCACCCAGCTCTGGGGTCCTCAGCAGAAGAAAGACATGGACCTGTTGGAGCAGGTCCAGAGGAGGAGCACCAGGATGATTAGAGGGATGGAGCTCCCCTCATAAGAGATTCTCTCACTCAGAGAATTGCAATTGTTCAGCCTAGAAAAGAGAAGGTTCTGAAGTAACCTAATGGCAGGCTTGCAGTACCTGAAGAGATCCCTCAGGAAAGACAAAGAGGAATGTTTTGGCAGAGTGCGTAGTGACAGTACAAGGAGGAATGGATTCAAACTAAGAGAGAGTAGGTTAGATACTAGGAAGAAATACTTTACTGTGAGGATGGTGAGGCACTGAAACCTGCTGCTCAGAGAAGTTGTGGATGCCCCATTACTGAAAGTATTTGAGGCCAAGTTGGATGGGGTCTGAGCAATCTGGTGTAGTGAAAGGTGTCCCTGTCCATGGTAGGAGGGTTGGAGCTAGATGATCTTTAAGGTTTCTTCCAACCCAAACCATTCTATGATTCTATGATTCTATACTGCATGTCTCTGTTAAATCCTCTGCAGAAGAAGAGATAACAGGAGAAGTTGGGTGGGATCCTTCCCTACATCCTTTTCAAGGAAAGAAAGGTGGGAAGCTGGGCAGGAGGGAGAAGAGCTGCCATGCCGCAGCCACTTCTGCTCTGTTCCTGAAATACAGTGTTTTGTTTTCTGACAAATGACTGCTGGGTTTGCAAATAGTGACCTAATTCAAGAAAAGCTTGTAGTGGTGTTACAAGAGTGTTGCATGTATTTACATACAGCCATGCACTTCCAGTAATAGGTAAGCTATCACTAAATGTATTCAGGAAATATTGAAGAGTAAAATGTGCTTATTTGTTCATGTAGAGCACAGGTCCTTGAAGAGAGAATGTAGGCAAAATGTGACTTCTAAACTACTGCCTAAGGAGAAGGTAAAGCCTAGAAATTAAGGGAAGCATTGACCAAGATTCTGAGGACAACATATTATATCTTTCATTGAGTGATGAAAGAGAGGATTGAGAGACTGAGAAAGGGCTTGCAGAAAAAAAAAGACTTTGAAGGAAGAGAACATTTCAGCTTTTGTGGGGTTGGGGGTAGTGTTTGTTAATTATTTTGATTTATGTTTCCATATAATTTCTTTTTAAGGGAGCTTAAAATAAGAACATTCATTTTATTGAATTAATAGTGTGGGTCTGTGAGAATCTTGCCCAGACAAATGCTGTCAGGGAGAGGCTTTCAGGTGGAGGAACGCTCCAGATAGTTGTGGGAGCAGAAATTGTGGACATGACAGTCAATTCCAAACTATCACAAACTTTGATAGTTTGGTGAATTCTTCAACCTGTTTGTTGTGTAGTGCAATAGATTTACTGGTAGGAAATCCTAGGACTAAGAGAATTGTGAAAATTCCCATAACAAAATGGAGATGCCTTGCAGTGCTTACTATCTCTGTAGGTCATCTCTAACAGTGCTCTATTTAATAAGTAATAATTTTTGAGAGATTCCTCAAGACCTGAGCTGTTTATAGAAGATCATATTTACATTATTGTAAGGAAACAGATGCCCTAAATCAGACTGATCATACCTCACAGTTTACAAAGACTGCACACTCTTCCCCTTTTCAGGAGAAAGTATTACTAGGTTCAGAAAAGAGCAACTTAATACAAACTTGTTTTCTAGTCCATGTTGCCTCCCTTTTTTAATTATGGTTATGAGGAAGTGCTTTAGTTTCAATGAGACAACAAATTAAGAAATTCCTCCATCTCTTTGAAGGTATATACACACCTGGTATCTGTGGTTAAGCACAGGCTAAGGAGAGCCTCTGAGGCCTTGTTTATGCAGTAGAACACCTTGCTCATGCCATCAGTGGTTACTATATATAGCAGATAGAGAAACCTTGCATAAATAAACCTCTTTCAGCTTCTTATCTCAAAGTACATATATTTACATTAAATTTTGCCAGCAGAGGCTTAAGTACCTGTGAGCAGTTCAGTGCTAGCAGTGTAAGAACTGTAGAATCTTAAGAAAAGTTCCCAGTGTGAGGAAATTCCCTGTTCACTATCTATGTCATATCTTCTCTTAACTACCTGTGAACAGTTCAGTGCCAGCACTGTAAGAGCTGTAGAATATTTATAAAAGTCCCCAGTGTGAGGAAATTCCCTGTTCACTATGTCATATCTTCAACACATGCAACATTACTCTGAAATAATCCAATCTTCAAAACTCAGCAAAATGGCTAACTATTTGTAAGTCAATATTCTGCTTATAATAAAAATCCTTGTTTATGGTTGTTGAAGATTTTTCATGAAATACAAATTCATCAGATACTATACAGCAGGGTCTAGACCTGTTTGTTACCTTTCCTTTATCTTCCTTCCTGTCATGGCTTGACACTGGAAACATGAAAGAAAAATTTGGACTTCCTTTAATATTAATGTCCAGAGATTCACATTATGAAACTTTATTGATTTTTTCTGCTTTCTTTCCAATCATAGGACAGCTTTCCTATGTTCAGCAGTAGGCTTTCTCCTGCAAGTGTCCTGAGGTGTGGCCTAGGTGTGTTCAAATCTATCTTAGTCATTTGTCCGTCACCTTGTCATTAGCATGGCGTCTGTATTTAATTGGGCTTCCTTCCTTCATCAGAAATCAGTTTTTATATACCATGAAAACTGCAGCCCATTATTAAAAGCCAGCTCTAAGCAAGATTCTTGGCTCTTATTTATACAAGAAGCAGTGAAAATAGTATCTCAAGTACTCCTTCAGGTGAATGGTGTATGTGAAGAACACACTATGTCTGAATCTGGTATCGTGCCTCAAAGACACCTATTTCTCAAGTTTTACCTCATAAGCAACCTGGTTAAGGGGTTTTCTGCAATCTGTTGAGCCTCTTGATAGGTCGTAATCATCAACAACTTTCACTGGTTGTATCTTTGCCTCCCAGAAAATATTGCTGAATTATTGTTGTGGTTAGTATTTCAATTGTCCTTAGAAACAGCAGTGACATCAGCACTCTATTTGTGTGTTGTGAGGGTTGGTCCCTCCCTGGAAATTTTGGAGGGAAAATCAGAGAAAACATTACCCTCATTTTAGAAAGTGAGATGCTGTGCATGGGGATCAGAAACTCCTGGTAGACCAGGAGCCAGTAAGTTCTTGCAGGAAATGCAGAAAACACCCCCAAGCTGAGTGGTGCAGTTGCCATACCTGAAGGATGGATGTCATCCAAAGGGACCAGGACAAGCTTGAGCAGTGGGCCCATGGGAATCTCATGAGGTTTAACAAGACCAAATGCAAGGGGCTGCACCTGGGTCAGGCAACCCCCAGTATGAACACAGGCTGGGGATTAACAGATCAGACCAGACCTCTTGAGAAGGACTTTGGGGTGAGGGTGAATGAGAGGTTGGACATGACCCAGCCAGGTACAGCCCAGAGAGAAAATTGTGCTCTGGGCTACATACAAAGCAGTGTGGGCAACAGAGTGAGGGAGGGGATTCTGCCCCTCTACTCTGCTCTGGTGAGATCCCATCTGGAGTGCTGCATCCAGCTCTGGGGTCTTCAACATTTCTTATGCTGTGGATCTGTTCAGAAGAAAACCTGTCTACAAAAACCTGTTCACACCTGTCTAAATCTCTGGATGTGGATCTGTCCAGAAGAGAGCCTGTCCATAAAGATGTTCAGAGGACTTGGACATCTTTCCTGCCAAGACAGGTTGGAAGAGCTGGCATTCTTCAGCCTGGAGAAGGCTCTCTGCTGACCTTATTGTGGCCTTCTAATACCTGAAAGGGTCCTACAGCAGAGCTGCAGAAGGGCTTTTACAAAAAGTTATAATGATAGGACAAGGCTTTAAGCAGAAAGACTGTAGATTTGGATTAGATATAAGCAAGAAATTCTTCACTATGAGAGTGATCAGACATTGAAACAGATTACCCACAGAAGCTGTGCCCCATCCCTGGAAGTATTCAATGTGAGGTTGGATGGGGCTTTGACCTGCCTGTGGCCTAGTGGAAGGTGTCCTTATCCATGGCAGGGGGCTTGGAACTAGATGACCTTTGAGGTCCCTTCCAACTCAAACCATTCCATTATTCTATGAGTCTGTACTTCCATGTACTTGAGCTGCACTAAGAACGTTGCCAGCAGGTCACCACAAGAAACCCTTTCTCTCTACTCATCCCTGCTATGCACATCTGGAGATCTGCAAGCATTGCTGGGCTCCACAGTGCAAGGAGGACATGGACGTGACAGAATGACTTCATTAAAGTGCCAGAATCATCATTGAAGAATTGCAGTATCTGACAAATGAGGAAAGGCTAAAAGAGTAAAGGTTAGTAATGTGTAGCCCAGAGAAAAAAGACCCGTGTAGGTCTCAACAATGTATAATCAGCCAATTTTTGATGAAACAAGTAGACAGAAGTAGTGTCTGTTCAGTGGTATCTAGTGACAAGAGGCAATGAGCACTAATTAAAATACAATAAGTTCCATTTAAATGTAGAGAAAACCTGTTAACCTGTTTTAGAGTTGGTGTTGTCAAAAACTGCAATAGAGAGATTGCCCAGAGAGCTTATGGAGTCTCCATTGTTGAGGGAGTCAAAACCCAGCAGGACACCATCCTGAGCAACTGTTCAGTGTATCTGACCTTGATTTGAGCAAGGGTTTGAACAGTGTGGTCCCCAGAGTTCCCTTCCATGATGCTTTGGTCATTCTGCACCCAGGAGTAAAGCTGAGCACAGGATACCAGGTTGTCTGATCTGACCCAGCTGAACTTGGCACACGATCAGAGGGGATTGCTCCCCACATCCCAGATTATAAGATAGTAAGATGATCTAAAGACTTGCTCTATTTAACACCCATGTTCCTTGGCTTCCACCCCTGTCCTCAGGCCATGCTTGTAACTGCAATCACCTGCATACAATGTCATCCCAGCTGCATTCTTCTCTGGGCACAGGGCCATACAAGTGACCCAGGAGTCAATATCACAGCTCTTGCTGCCAGTGGATTCCCTGTCTGGGAGTGGATAGCCAGGTACACATCTGACAGCATTTGCTAGTGTGGCACAACAGTGTTTTAAGCCTTGCACCTATTAGAATCATCACTGGCCTCACCTGGAGACAATCAGCCATGGATATGCAGAGACAAAGCAAGGTAGATCACAAAAATTCAGATTGTCCTGGTGCATCAAGCCTTGCCCTCCTGTCTTAGTGGCATCAATGCTATTGGAAGTTCTGGAAATTATGCAAATGATGTTCAAAATATTTCTCTGTGCTTGCTGTTTCTCGTAACTTGTTAATAAAATAGTAGATTCAGGCAACTGAGATATGTATGAATGCTTGATATTAAGAAACAGTAGGTTCAGTTTGAGAAGAATGGGTTTGAATCTAACCAGAGTGATCAGATAGTCATGAATAATAAGAAGTCACGTGTGAAACATATTCAGTGAAGTTAAATGTCCAGTAAAACTAGTTTCGACATCATAGTAATCTCTAAAATTATAATGTGTGAGTCACGGCCCTTAGATGATCTTAACCTTTACTAGAGGATACCCTGCTTTGTGTTCACAGCATAAACAACTGAGCAAGGACCCGTGCAGACCTGGTGAATACAACACTTTTGAAGTCACTGTAAGTAATGTTTTGGGGTTTTTTAATGTGGATAAATTGTCAAAAATTATATTCAGGACAAAAATTTTTTAATTGAGAAATTATTATGTTCATATACAAGTTTTGGCTTAAAGCTTCTTGGATTGTTTAACTATGATTTAGGTTTTTTTTTTTTTTAAGTAGAAAAGATAAGTCCTCTGTGAGATTGGCACATTCATGACTGTCCTTAGGAAAACTGCATTTCTAAGTGTTTTAAATTAAGTACATTGATGATAATAACCAATGTAGGGCATGAAACTAAATGGAAGTGGGGTGTTAAGGATTGCTCTCTAAAGCATCTAGACAGCATTAAAAAAAAAGAAACTGGCTTAAAGAATTAGTGTAAGAGTGGGAGAAGTCAAAAACAAATCAGACCTGAAATTTAAATGTGTTCTAGACATGAAAGTGCACTGTCTGAAAGTGGTTTGTCATGGGGTTCAGGCCCTTCCTAGCATTAGTAGTATTTCTATGACCATGATATTCAGAGTGTGAATTAAGGAATATTTAGAGCATCTATTACTAAAGCCAAGATCAGCATTCTCAGTTCACTGCGTTTTGGAGAAAAAAAATGATGGAAAGTGGAGAACACAAATGTGGGATCATGGTGGGAGCTGACAAGGATTCAGAGCTTTTACAAGGCAGAGTCTACATTTCTCAGTGCAAGTAAAAAACTTTAGGTCTTTTTCCCCTAGAGAGAGCTTTGGTTTATATAAAGTTTGGTAGATCAAATGATTACATACTACAGAAGGATGTTTTGGATTTCTAGATATTCCACAACTTTATTTCTCTCTATTGACAGAAGTTATTGAACCAATTGTGATACAGTATTAATTTCTAGAGGTGAGAGTATTGCCACAGATGTGGAATGAATGGTTTCCATTCTTCTCTGGAAAAGATTTTCCTGTTCTATCTCTATTTTTTTAGTGTCTTTTTCCTCCTGAATTCACTCACTTGTCTTCACTTTCAGCCATTGTAAACTTCTCTCCCAAATCACCCTTTTCTATCTTTCTGATGGTAAAGACAGTATTAGGTCTAGAGATTCTCTATTTTTTTTAAATTTTGTTTTTGAGTGATTTGATTCAGTCACTGGGCTGGGCATGTCTTTGCATGCAGCAGGCTCACTTATTTCCTTTTGGTGCTCTATGTACATACTCATTTTCCCAGTCTATATAAGCAGTACTGTATTCTGAGGGTTTTCACAAAATCCTAATGGCTATTTCTTCTGTTATTTTAGTGGAAGTTGTTTTTTTCTTTTAGTTGTGCTTAACTGCTCAAGCTTTATGAAATCACCACAAATGTTCATCACTTCTTCATTAACAAGTGCATTTGCATTCTCTTAGGTGCCTGCATATGGGTTTATATGCAGCCCATTCAAAGACGTATGTTTTAATTTTCACAAAAGAGGTATATTGTGTCTTTCTTCTGCTTTTTCATCAGTTAAATTTCCAAATTTAACTGATTGGCCTTGATGTCTCCCTTGCTTTCTTCTCTATAAGCTTTCTTCTCTTTCATCACTTAAAGCAACATCAAAAATACAATATTGGGGGAAAAAAACCAGTTTAAAATGAATTGTAGCTTAACTATAATGAGGGCGTATTTGGAATTACCTCATCCCTCTTTGACTTTAATTTTTATTATTTCATAACCTCTTCAGTAGGTTGAGCAATATTCCAGAGTCTGCTTCCTTGAAATAGAAAGCTCATTTCCCCCATTTGCCCCAATTCAAACATCTCAGAGTCACTGGTGCTAAGTTAACTCTGTATAGTGAAGGTATTGATGTATTGCTAAACACAAGGTGAAAAGATTTGTAAGCCAAATGTAACTTTTCTTCTATTACAGAATCACAGAAATATGAAGATGTTGCTTTTCCTGTGTCTTTTACTTGTTGGAATACATTCCAACATTTATTGCTATGAGCCTTATCAACAAGGGGTAAGAAACCAGAATCAAAGAGCACAAGGAAACCAAAACATGCCATTGCAGAGTGTAACGAACAGTGTTTGTCGATTTGCATGTTGTTTCTACAAAGAAATATCTTCTCGTGAAAACAATGGAAATGTTTTCTTCTCTCCTTTGAGCATCTCTACTGCCTTTGCCATGCTGACTCTGGGTGCCAGATCAGACACCCTGACACAGATTCTTAGGGTCCTTTGCTTTAACCCTCGTCAGATTTCTGAAAATGACATACATGAAGGTTATCGTCAACTCATGCAAATGGTAAACAGAAGGAATGGGGGGTTACAGTTGAATATGGGAAATGTTCTGTTTGTGCTTGATCGACTGAAGCCACAAGAAAGATTTTTAAATGATCTCAGAAACTTCTATGAAGGAGAAGCTTATCCTATGAACTTCAAGAAGGCTGATCAAGCCCAGCTAAAGATCAATGAATATGTGGCAAGAAGAACGAATGGAAAAATCAGGGACCTCGTAAATAACCTAGATCCACTTACTGAAATTCTCCTTATTAGCTATATCTATTTTAACGGTAAGATATACATATCGTGTTCTTCTACTCCATAAAGTATTTCCTCAGGTCAGCTTTGGACTTCATCATTTTTTGCAATGTGGTTTTGCAGGCGGACTCATATCTTGTTTCCCTTTTGGTCCTCACTTATATTTAATTAGAAACAAAGCTATTGGAAATTATGTTCTACTTGACACTGATAATTCCTAGCAAAAGGTATGGCAAGTTTTCCCATATCTTTTAATATATTAACTTCTTTCTTTCAGAAAATTAAGTGAAATATATGCTGAGGAAGGCATCGCTAGGCAGTAAAGCATCTATCTAATCCTATACAGTCTAGTAGGATTCAAGCACTTTCTTAAATCCTTGGCCGAGATCCATTTCTGTGAATTTCAATCCAGCTGTTTTTTTGTTCATCAAGTTCAGAGTTAAATTCAAAGAATGCTATTAAAGGAAAACCTAGCATCTTATCAAACAGAGTATGTTTAGACAACAGCTTTGCTGTTACTGTGAATGTTTATGTATTGAAAACTAAGCATGCTACAATAGCTTTAGTTGCACACTCACGTTCTCCTTATTTTTTCACTAACTATGCCTTTGCCGATAGCATGTCTGTAGTTCTGGTGCATCTAGAGGCATAGGTTTCAACCTTTTTTTTTTGATTTGCAGATTCTAATATTTTCCAGTGGAGAGATGGACCCACCAGTATCAAATACAAGCCTATTGACAATAAGCTTGTTTTTCTTAATTAACTTGTGCAGTCTGCTTAGATACAGTCTTCAGATGTTCCCAGAGCTTTTCAGACTTCTGATCTAATGAGACGAAGAGGATCAAGGCTGTAAGACTCAATCAGTGGTCTAATAACAGATATTGCATCTTATTTCAAACTTTCTCTCTCTTACTGATTATATGCTGAAAGCAAAGTGTTTGTAGTCAGAAAAATAATATTCTGTAATTTATCTGATAAAAATATCATCAAGCTTTTTAATTGAAATGGAGATGGCATATTAGATAAATTTTTAAAAGACAAGCTATCCTTTTAGAACTGCTAACCTGGATGCTTGCACTTTCCAATATGAGGCTTCCCCTGAAAATAATTAAGAACTATACTTCTGCTTTTCTTTGCTTTCCATCTGCATCTCTGCTCCTTGTATTAATGTCTGAAGATTTGGCCACAACTAAACGGAGCTAATTGAAATGATGACTGATGTTCCTTAGTTCTCTTGAAAACCTACTTGCTTATCTCAAATAATGCTTTCATTTAGACTTTTATTAGGCATCAGGTACATCTTTCAAAACAGGCAAAACCACTGACTTTTCTTTTACTGAAAGGTGCTTGAAGAATAAGCAATGAATTTAGTAGCACAATGGGGACAAAAGTTCAAGAAACTTTGTATAAAAGATGATTTTGTATTGCAGTTAATTTTTACCTGTCCTAACAGTAAGGGTTGTTGTTTTTTTTTTGTAAGAGATGTTCAGTTTGCTACTGCAAAGATTTCCTAGCTGCTGTAAAGTTGGTGGAGTTTCAGTTTTAGCTCATCAATTTTAAAGCAAATGATTAAAGAATAGCATTAATCATAATAATATAATAACATTATTTTAGTCTTGAGATCAAGAGTAATTTAATTATCTAGACCTGGGATTAATCTGGAGAGGATTTCTAAACCTCACTTAGCTCTATAATCAGTCCATACTTTCAGGTGGTTGTATTCTTTTTGTGCATTACAAACTCCCTTGCACATTACTGGTGGCAATTTTTTTAGGTGTAGCATAGTACAGAATTCTTTCTTCAAGGACAAAAGTCTGGCAATATTTTCCTGACTTTGACCTACAAGACATGTTATTCCACTATATTACACCAATCCCTTTTCATGCTTCAGTCAAGCTGGTAATGACAAAGAGTACTTCAAATTTCATTTTGCAACTTGAGCACTGTGAAGCACTTGAGGAAGGTGCCTAGAAGGTATCCCCCTAAGAGAGAACTCAGAACAGGAATAGGAGTGCCTTTGAAATAGGATGAAAGTATCAGTGAATATCATCTCTGTCTAATCTGTGTGTTAACTGATAGTCATGGTTTGAGACCTTAATGATCATGTAGTTCTGATCTCCCTGAATGGGCAGGGACACCTTCCAACATACCAGAGTGTTCAAACAACTGTCCAACCTGGCCTTGATCACTGCCAGGGATGAGGCATCTACAATTTCTCTATTCCAGCCTCCCAATCCTCATAGTAAAGGATTTCTTTCTTATATCTAATCTAAATTTAAATTTGCCCTCTTTCAGTTTAAAGTCATTCCTCTTTGTCCTATCACTATCTGCCTGCATAAAAAGTCTTCCCCCCTCTATAGGTTCTTCCCCCCTTTAGGTACTGGAAGGGACTCTAATGTTTCCCTGGATCCTTCTCTTCCCAGGCTGAACAACCCCAACTCTCTCAGACTGTCTTTATAGGAGAGATGCTCCAGCCCTCTGATCATATTCATGGCCCTCATCTGTAGTAACTCCAACAGGTCCATATCCTTCTTTTATCAGAGACCCTGGAACTGAATGCAGTACTCCAGGTGGCATCTTGCCAGAGTGAAGCAGAAGTGGAGCTGGCCACACTTTTTGATGGAGCTCAACATGTGCTTGGCTTTCTGGGCTGCAAGCAGACATTCCTGGGCCATGCTGAGATTCTCATCCTGTCGGTTCAAGTCCTTCTGCTCAGGTCTTCTTTCAACTGAATCCATTCTTTTCCCAACTTTTATTTATGCTTGGGATTGTCCCAACCCACATGCAGGACCTTGAACTTGGCATTGCTGAACTTCATGATATTCTAATGGGCCCACCTCTCAAGCCTGTCTCACTCTCTCTGCGTGGCACCCTCTCTGTCTGGGTGGCATGCCTTCACTCTGGAGGGCATCCTTTCTTTACAGCATGCCACCATCTTCGTGTCACTGGAAAACTTGGAGAGGGTGCACTCAATTCCACCGTTCACTTTGCCAACAAAGACATTGAACAGCACTGGTCCTAATACCAAACCTCTGAGGAGCACTGGTCATCTCTGATCTCCTCTTGGACAACAAGCCATTGACTGCAAGCCTTCAAATGCAAACATCCAGACAATTCCTTATCCACTCAGTAGGCCACCTCTCACACCCATCTCTCCAGATTAGAGTCAAGGATGTCATCCAGGACAGTGTGAAGTTCTTTGCACAGCTCCCGGTAGATTACATCGTTTGATCTTCCTTTACCACAGTTTACCCTTTATGAAGTCATGCTGTCTGCCACCAATCACTTCCTAATTTTCCATATGTCTTAGCACAGTTTCCAGGAGGATCTGCTCCATATCTTGCCACTCAAAGAGGTGAGAAAGACTGGTACTTTCCTGAGTCTTCCTTTTCTTCATTTTTTAAAAATGAGAGCTCTCATTTATCATTTTCAGTCAGTAGAAATTTCACTGGACTGCCATAACTTCTGAAATATGATGGATAGTGGTTTAGCTGTTCCATCTATTTTCCTAACGATCTGCAGGTCCCATGGACATGTTCATCTTCAGGTTCTTCACATGTTTTTAAACCTGATCTTCTTCTACACTGGATTGCTTCTTTCATTCTTCCAGTCCCTGCACTTGCCAGTAAAGATTGAGGGAAAAAAATGTCATTGAATACATCAACCTTGTCCATGTTCTGGGTAACCAGGCTTCACATTTCCTTCTGGAGGGAGTTAACATTTTCCCTAGTCTTCCTTTAATCATTAGCATACCTCTAGAACCTTTTCTTGTTGCCCTCAATGTCCCTTAATTCTATCACACCTTTAACTTTCCTAATGTATTCCTTGGAGGCTCAGAAAATTTCTTTTTATACCTTCCAGGTTACCTGTCCTTGCTTCCACCTTCTGTAGGCTATCTGTTTGTGTTTGAGTTCACCAAAGAGCTCCTTGTTCATCCAGAGAGACCTCCTGGCATTGTTACCTGACTTCTTCTTTGCTAGGATGGATCACTTCTGGGCTTGGTGGAGGTCATCCTTGAATATTAAGAGAATCATAGAACCATTAAGGTGGGAAAAGACCTGCAATATCTTTGAGTTCAGCCTTTGACTGAACACCGCCATATCAAACAAACTGTTTGCACTAAGTTCCAAGTCCAGTCATTCCTTGAACATTTCCAGTGATCATGAATCTACCATATCCCTGGGCAGCCTTTTACAAGATTTGATAACCCCTTCAGTGAAAAAATTCTTCCTGATGTCCAACCTGAACCTCCCCTGAGGCCATTTCCTCTTGTCCCATCACTCGTTGCCTGGGACCCTCACCTGGCTACAGCCTCCTTTCTGGCAGCTGTAGAGAGCAATGAGGTTCCGTCCCACAGCCTCCTCTTCTCCAGCCTAAAAAGCCCAGTTCCCTCAGGTGCTCCTTACATGACTGCATCTCTAGACTCTTCCCCAGCTCGGTTGCCCTCAATACTCTGGCATTTCAGTGTCTTTCTTGTTGTGAGGGTCTCAAAACCAGACCTTGAACAAAACTTGAGGTGTGACCTCACCAGTGCTGAGTACAGAGGGACAATCCCTGCCCTGGTCCTGCTGGCCACACTATTGCTGACACAGGCCAGGATGCCATTGGCCTTCTTGGCCACCTGGGCACAGCTGGTCATGCTCAGCTGCTGTTAATCAGCACTTTTAGGTCCTTTTCCACTGGGCCACTTTCCAGGCACTCTGCCCCCAACCTATAAATCTGCATGAGATTGTTGTGACAAACCAGCTTTCTTGGGGCCTTCTTCCCTCCATGGCCTTATCCCAAGTGGATCTCTGAAGAGGCCCAGGTTTGCACTCCTGATGCCCAGAGTAGTAGTCCTAACATCCTACTCAGTTTTCAAGCAAAGTTCTTCTTGAAATCAGTTGGTTTTCCCTGAGTTGAGCACTAGATAAATGTTGTTTAAGGTTTTCAGAACTGGTGTCATTCATGTTTTTGTGATCCATTCTGGTTTTTTTTTTTTCCCTTAGGCATAATAATGTAAAAGTCCTGTGTGTTATATCTGTTATATCTGATGATAGAAGTCACTATTAATGAAATATATAAAAGTATATGAAATGTATAAAAGTAGCAACTTTTCCCTGTTCAGAGCATTGCAGTTGTCAATCTATGCTTTCAGACACCAAGACAGGCACTGAAGAAGTTTCATTTCACTTTTTTGAAAGTTATTTAGTAGTGCAGACTATATCAGATGGTGGAGACAGCAGACAATAATTATTTCATTTGTAATAAGTTGCCTAGTAATCAGTGTTCAAATAGAAATCAGAAGTCAACAGGGGTTTCATCTTGTTTCATGGTTTTCTTGATGCCACTTATTTTACTTAGTGTGACAGCTCTACTTTTTCCCATTACATTTGATAAAATGTTAGTTTTGCTCTAGAAGGCAAAATTTACTACAGAGCAACAAGCTTTCTTAAAAATTAAAATAACAGCAACAAAAAACCTTTCCAAAACTCCACAAATTTCCCTTTAAAAAAAATTTGCTCAGCCTCTGAAACGTATGACATGGATACCTGGAATTTGAACTTTGAAACTCCTCTCCACTGAGGATAAGAACCTTTCAGAGTTTCAATGTGGACTTCATGACTAAGTGAGGAACATTTGAAAATTTAATATGGTGAAGATGACAGTGGAAAAGTTTTCTGCTGTTGCTGCTTTTTTTTCCTAACTCAGCAGTCTGGTAAAATTAAGCTCCTTATGACTCTCTATACATCATCAGCTAATGTGAGGTATCAACACCTTTCTGCAAGTAACACAAATCCCTTAATTTCTCTGGAGAACTCATCCCTCATGTCACCTATTACAAGCCTATTTTGGTTTGGGAATAAGAAAATGAGACAATCTTCTTTTGAGCTTAGATAAAGGCTGCATTATATGAGGACTTTACAGGCTCCTCAGAATTGTTATCATAGACGAAAAGTGCAAGTTAGAACCCTTGATAACTCATCTAAATGAAGGATTTTTCAGCCTGCTGTAAGAGTTAAGGGAGTTTTTAATATCGCATTCTACCAGTTGTGTGTTGCTATTGAATTATTCTAAGTATTTAGTAAGATCAAGTGATCATTGCAAATTGGTTTGTCTTTGAAGCTGATCCATCTGTGCCAGTTTCTTTCATCTAAGAATGTGTCCTATAATAATATGCCCTATGGTTTCATGTCCTCAAAAATATCCTGTAATTCTGTCTCTTATATTTCAAGCTGAATGGGAAAAACCTTTTGATCCAAAATACACTAAAATGAGCAAATTTTTTGCGGATGGGAACAAGGTTGTTGAAGTCCCCATGATGTTTGGAATGGGCCTGTTCAAGCATGGCTATGATGAGCAGCTGTCTTCCACTGTGGTGCAAATGGATTACAAAGGAGGTGCTTCAGCATTTTTTATTCTGCCTGATAGAGGAAGAATGAGGAAGCTGGAGAAAAGATTGTCTTGTGAACATTTGTCAAGGTGGTCGACATTAGTCACAAAAAGGTAAAATTCTGCAGTTCTTTGTTCAGATGGTAGCCAAGGAAACAAATGTGCTGGGGTATGACACAGAATCAGTATGCAATGTTTAGTTCTGCTTTAAGCAGTAGAAGAAATTTCCTGACCTAAGTTGGATCTAGGGCTGATTTAGTGTCCATGTGTTTTCACATTCAGTACTGCATACACTGAAAACCTTCACAGATTAGGACTTTTGCTGTTTCTGCATTTTGTTTCCCATCTTCAGCTCTTAATAGGCTCAAGTTTTTTGACTTAGACCTCTTCTCACTTTTCTGCCTTCTATTTACAAGTAAATAATAGGGGAGAAGGAGGGAAGTTTTCTGCCTTCTGTTTACAAGTAAATTCCTACCACTTCAGCCTCTTTTCTTGTCTGTTTCTTAATTTCTGTCTATTAAAATTAACAGCAATTGTACAGTTAATGCTGAAGTAACAACTTCCATTCAGCAATTATGAGGGCAAAGCTCGATATGTGAAAACAAAACAAAACAAAATTAACAAACAAAAAACCCACCAAAAAGACCCCACAAAAATACAACAACAAAGAAAAAAAAACAAAAACAAAAACAAAAACTAGCAGATAAAACCCCGGCAAAAACAATGTAATTTACAGTTTTGAAACTTCTGGGAGTAGCTATGTGTGCCTATAGGACAAAAAGATGGTGAATCAAGATACTTAGATATAATTTTTGCCAAAGAAAAAATTGCCTTTACAATGATCAAGATGAATGCTAAATGAAATTGGAGGAATTCGCATTTCCTCTCTGCATTTTATAATATGAAAAAGAATCACAGTCAAAGATAAGTTTGTTTCATGCTGCTCCCCATTTTTCATCATAATCATTCTCTCCGACATAATAATGATACAAATTCCTCCTTTTCCCTTTAATCTTTAAAACAATTGTATCAGCTATTATTTGGAATCTCTAGGAGGTCTTAATAAATTAAAATATTATATAGAATCATGTAAAAACTGTGAGCTACCTTTTTGTCCCTTCTCTGTTTGAAAACTGATGTTGATGTTAGTGGTAGAAGTGTTGTGAAGGACATCTTTCATTTGTGGTGGCTGACGAAAAGGATGGTGCTGAAGTGTCACCAGTACAGAGAGCTGAGATGTTTTAAACGGCTGAACTATAGAGAAAATGTCATTTTCCCTTCTGGAAAGTATATTCCACTGCTCCTTCCCTGGTTGCATTGTTACTGTGTGTCTGTGGCTTTCCCATTCCTCTGTACTGGAAGCAAGTGGGGGCTTGAGAAGGAGTTCCTTTAGGTAACAGCAGGGCAGATGATTCAGGGATTGCTGCATCCTCATTTGGGGCAGCAATCAGCACAGACTGAAACTGGGAAGTAAGAGGTCAGTAACCTGATGCCAATCCACCAGCACTCTTGTTTTTGGATACAGCCAGAGCTGGCATCAGAGGCTGTGCAATGCTGGAGGTGTGGGCCTTCTCCTTCCCACCTGCCCACTGGATGACTTTCTCTTGGGCTAGCTTCATTAAGTGCTCCACATCTCCCTGACCTAAAGGCCTGGAGAGCTGTCCTAATTTCTCACCAGAAAACAGCACCTAATATCAGTGCTATCACTAACCTCTGTCTCATGCTGCTTCTAGCTGTAAATGTTGGCCTTAACCTTTGAAAAGTAATTGTTAGATACTTGGAGAAAAAACAAGGAAGAAATTAGTCAGAAACATAGCGCTTTAGTTAATTTATGGAGAGCAGCAATCTAAACTTAAGTATGTCAGACACTGGGCTTGACACAGAAAAATAATTATCTATTAATATATAATAGATTTAATAATATATCTAACTATATTCTGTAAATTTGCTTTTGTCTTTTGTTTTGCCATGCCTTCTATCACTACTTACTATTGTCCTGCTTCTTCAGTAGATATAGTTCCATTTTATCTGTCTTTTTTTATATGATAAATACACAAGGCCACAAGACCTTTTTTATCCAAAGGTAACATTCAGTGAACTTGAATGTGTTGGATATTTTTTTGTACTTAGCTTGAGACACTGAAGGAATCTCTTTTTCACAAGGTAAATCCTCTGCATCCTCAGTAATGGATCATGATGAAGGTGCTTCCAGCAAGTTGCACAAGAGATCACTAACTTCAAAAAACTTACATCTTCTGTGTAGGCTAGAGAGGGGCTACAGGCAAAATGTCTTTAGGGAGAAAGCAAAATCAGTTTTTTCTCTTATGAGTCTATGTTATTCTGTGATCAAATGCTTCACCATATTCTTGCACTTCTTTTCTGGCAGCTCAGTAAATTTGTATCTTCCGAAATTCACGCTTTATGGGACATATAACCTAAAAGATATCTTATATAAAATGGGCATCATGGATCTATTCACGGACAAGGCTGACCTCTCTGGGATCACTGGGCAGCCCCAGCACAGAATTTCCCAGGTAAGCCATAACTGCTTTTTGTTTATGGGCCCATGGTTACTAATACTTGTATCACTTTCTGCACAGCTATTCATGGTGCAAAACTCATGTAAAGAGGCTTTGCTTCACATAAAAAGGCAGCTGATAGCATTCAGAGTATTTCATCCTTGTTGCACTGTATAAACAATTGGGTTGGAGCAAGTTACTAGTCTGTAATTTTTTAATCTGTAGATTAAAAATAAAAGGCTATTTTGACCTGCATGCGGCAACTTTATAAAACATACACAACCATTATTTATCCACACCTTGGTACCTTCGTGCAGCATGTTGTTACAGTCACCACTGGCTGCTTCTGTTCGTGTCTGCCTTCTCTAGCCTGCTTGTGGGCAAGTAGGGAGCTGTAGGATGTATCACTGCTTGTATTTTATGGAGGAGAGTGTTTTTAAACTGTTTGGGGGAAATTAAAATGCAGTTATTACAAACATTTTTCTTTAAGCATATTAACAATGACTGCCAGGCTCAGGCAAAAGCTACAGATAGATCATGCTTCAATAAACCTAGAGTTTAAAGCTGATAATCAGGGCAAATTTAATTGTCTAATGAAGAAAACAACTGTCCTCATGACCTCAAGTAGACATTAGCGAATCAGGATCTGTCAGTGTCTTGATTTCACAAGGTCAAACTTTTGTGTTTCTGTGCTTTAACCCTCCATTTCTGGCCCTTCATCTTTGTTCCCATTTTGCCCAAAACATGAAGGAACATAGGAAACACAATTTAAGATTTCTATTCATTGTGCTAATCTGCATGTTGTTTCTTCAACTATATGAACTTCTAATACACAGTAAAATACAGTCTTACTGTATTAACATTTGGTCTAGCTGTCCAGATCTCCATGGCTTTGGAGTGGATACAAAGAATAAGAAAAGAAGCAAAGCAAATGTTTTCACTAGCAGGGACATGCCCCTCCAGTGGTTTCCTCTCTAGGGCTAGAAAGCTGCACTGCATGTAGCTTGCTGATTTTATTTCCTCCTCCCCCAACTTTGCTGTCATTAAGCCATGGACTCATATCTGTCCATCTGACACTTGTTTCTTACAATTAACTACTCCAGGCACTTTTAACTCTCATTCTTATTTAAGCAACTAGTTTTGTACCCCCTTGACTTGTAAAATGTCTGTTTTTTCACAGGCTATTCATAAGGCTGTGGTAAAGGTGGATGAGACTGGCACCGAAGCTGCAGCTGCCACTGGCATGGAAATAGTGCCTATGTCCGTTCCAGTTACTGTTATATTCAACAGGCCCTTCCTAATGGTCATAACTATGGATAACACTATACTCTTCATGGGAAAAATTGTGAACCCTCTGAAAAAAAATTAAGTTAATGTACAAATTAGGTATGTGGTGATGACCATTCACAGATCAAGTATTAGACCTGATGAGTATGGCATGGCTACAGAGGGACTCTCCACCTCTTAAACTGATGTTATTCACTGATGTTTTTTGTAGATGAGACTCTTCATCAATTTAAGTTATCATAGATGCATGTTTGTTTGGGCCTTGCTTCTTTTTTTTTTTTTTTTTAAGAAGGTTGCATTCATGCGGAGCTGTCATTAGCTCTGTGACAAGATAGGCCTGTGTGATACTGACAGCATAGATACATCTTCTAGCAGGGAAGATGAGGAGCATGTGGGTGGAGAGGGTTGTGTATGTCTGCTTCTTCCCTCATGGCTGCCTTCTCTCCTATCTTTTTTAAGTTGACTGACAAATAGGTACAAGTAATGTCACTTTACTATTTGTGTCAATTTTCCTACCAACGTGAAGTTTATAACTAGCATAAACCTTAACATGCATAATGCTTATTACCTTGCCCAGTACCATTGTTGTCCAGTGAGTCTATTACACCTTTGCCTGTAAGCTGTTGTCCCAGCTTGGCTGCTGCAAAGGGGTCTCAAAGAAGGGGTATTTTCCCCCTGCATATATATACTGCCCTGCCTACTGCTTCTGTGTAATCTATATTCCAGGGCAAACTTCAGAGGTTCTAAGAATTTGATCAAAATAAAAAAGGAGATAGATCTGATCTCTGCACTTTGGCATCCTGGAGCCAACCATTGTGAATTAAATATACAGCTCAGAGCAGCCAGAAGACTACTTCTAGCTTTTGCCTGCACCTAAAGTGGCTCCTAAAAGTCCCCAGGCAGCAGGAAGCACAAGCCACGTCCCCCTGGTGTCAGTGTCTGTACCATTACTGTCTGTACCTGGGAGAATACCCATGGTAGTAAGCGCCATTCCAGTATTGTTTGTAGGATCAATAACACCCATACCCCATCAGTGGTGCTTGCCATGTCTCTTGATATAGCCCCTTCTGTTCCCAGACTGTCTGGTAATACAACATTGGTACTCTTTTTCTCATCTGCTTCATGGTTAGCATAGCCACAATATTATAAAGAGCTGTTTTCACTATTAAGAGACACAATAACCAGTCACATTCATAATGAACATGCTTATTTCCTTGTTTTCTTTCCTATCTATTTTTTCTTCTGGTTTTTACAACATCTATCATTATTTTATTTCTTCACTCATGTTCCTGGCATATATCTGATCTCTGGTTGCAGGAGGGGTCAATTATTGACTAAAAGGGGTTAGTCTGTTAATAGGTATTAAGCACTTACACCAGTCTTTGTACAGCCTTGAAATATGCAGACAAATGTACTATGGGAGAACAACAACAACTAATAAACATGACATTAAAAAGTTTCTAATTTTGCTATTTTACTTTCATAATTCAGAGTTAAGAATTAAGTATGGTTCAAATAGGCTTTTTTGACTAGTGTCAACAAATAATTCTTAATTTACTGCTCATATACATTAGATCAGCACAGTAATGCCAGTAATGATTTTCAGAAAGCCCTCTGCCTTTAGCTTGAGCAGTATGTTATCTCTGCTAGGCAGAGAACCTTTTGGGAAGGCTGAGCATTCATTTCATGCAAAGATGTTTATTTCAAAACCTTTAGAAAGTGTGCTGCTTCTACTCTATCAAGTGTGTGGCTTCTGTGTGTCTCTCATCACTTCTAAAAAGCTCTCTCTTGACTCCCTCAAATAGCTCTGTTATCAGTCTTGGCACTTTTTTGAGCTGTAGTTCCTGTTATTCCATAAACAAAATACAAGCCATCTATATCATACCCTTTTGGGTTTTAATAAATTAGGAGAGGGAAACAAAAAAATTGCTTAGAAGCTTTTTGTAGAGGAGCTCACTTCCGAATTAAAATCACAATGAAGAAAAACTCATATCTATGACATTCAGATAAGGCAATAAGAAAAAATAAATTTAGTGTTTCCCAAACTGAAAATTAGGTGTACTAAAGTTGCCTATATCACTGGATCCATAGCAAACCTTGACAGGGTGCTTTCTTCAGGTGTTTACAGACATTTGTAATCTACATCAATCTAAAGGCACTGCAGATTTTTCTAGGTCACAGATAGTTTTCTGACAAAACCAAATCTTGCAGCTTGCATTCCTGTAAAAATGTACAGCAATGCATTTGGAAGTAAATCCAAGGAACCCTAACTTGAAAAGGGAAAAAAAATAGTATATTCACACAGAAAGATAAACTAGAATTAAGAGAAAAATTTCAGCAAATGAAGTAATTATCAGCTCAGGGAATGCCCCCTTGTCAAAAACAATTCCAGAACATTAAAACTGTAATAAGAAATGAGAAGGACAACTTTGAGGGAAATGCCACAAAATAATATATTCTTTTAAAAAGAGATCATTTCAAAGAGCCTGAGGGATCAGTAGATGTTCAAAATGTAAAAGCATTCAAGGGGGACACTGGTAAAACAGAAAAGTTCAATCCATTGCACATGGCCAAGCTTAAACCACTATTCCAAGTTGAATTAACAACAGAATAGTATTTGGGGGTGGGGGGGTGGGGGTGGGGGGGATGGGGGAGAAGTAGTCAAAGAGAAAGTAAAAACAAATTACTCTGATTGTTTAATATGCATACAAAGGCTCTTAGCTGTCTGAAGAAGAAAAATGTTAAACTTTCCATACTGATGCAACAGTTAAGCTGTCTCTGTACCACACTAAGAGGAAGTGACAAATGTGATGTTCAATTTTTTCAAAAAGATGCAAGCAAGCATCTGGAGTGCAGACTAGTTAGATCAATTTCAGGTTTTTTGAAACTGCAGAATTTGTAGTTCTAGGAATAAGTATGACAAAATATCTAATAATAAATATGACTGTCATAGTAACATAGAATCTTCTACATTGGAAGATCAACCCCTAAGATCAACTCTAGCCCTTAACCCAGAACAATCAAGTCCAATGCTGCCCGTAAGTGCCACATCCACACATCTTCAAAATACCACTAGGGGTGGTGACTCAACCACTTCCCTGGTTGGCCTGTTCCCATGTTTGACAGCTCTTTCCATGAAGAATTATTTCCTAATATTAAATTTAACCACCCTCTGCCTCTCCCCTCTACCCCCCAACCTCCACCCTCCACCCCTGGTGCAACTTGAGACTATATTTCTTCTTAATTTGGGATACCTTCCTTCCCCCTTTTAGAGAGTTGTAGAGAGTGATAAGGACCCCTTTCAGCCTTCTTTTCTCCAGGCTAAAAACCCTCAGCTCCCTGAGCCACTCTTCATATGACTGACTTATCTGGACCCTTCCCCAGCTCTGTTGCCCTTCTCTGGACATACACCAGCACCTCAAAGACTCAGGCAAGTCTTTCTTGTCCTGAGAGGCCGAGAACTGAACACAGCATTTGAGGTGTGGCCTCACCAGTGCTGAGTACAGGGGGACAATCCCTGCCCAGGTCCTGCTGGCCACACTATTGCTGACACAGGCCAGGATGCCACTGGCCTTCTTGGCCACCTGGGCACGGCTGGCTCATGTTCAGCCAGTGGAGGTGTCAGATGGCACCTCCAGCCACTCTTCCTCCAGGCAACTTTCCAGCCATTCTGCCACTGGCCTGTAGTATTGCAGGTGGTTGTTTTGGCTGGATGGTTTGGGATACAGTGTCAAAGGCTTTACTCAAGTCCAGGTTCACAACATCCATCCACAGCCATTCCTGTTTCACTCAGCTGGTCACCTTGTCAGAGAAGGAGGTCAGGTCAGTACAAGGAGGACCTGCCTTTCATAAACCTGTGCTGGCTGGGCCTGATTACCCAGTTGTCCTCTGCTGTGTCATGGCACTTGTGAGGATATGCTCCACAACCTTCCCTGGCACTGAGGTCAGGCTGAGTGTACTGTAATGCCCCAGATCCTCCTTCTGGCCCTTCTGTAGATGGGCAGCCAATTTCCCACCTCCATTTGTCTGGGACCTCCCTGGTGAGCCACAACTGCTGATAAATGATTGAAAGTGGTTTGGTGAGCTCTTCCACCAGCTCCCTCAGTACTCTTGTGTGTGTGTCTAAATGGTGCAAGAGGTTGCTGAGCATTTTCCCTTGGTTTATGAGGTTTTCCTTCTTCCCCCTGTGCCTGTCTTGCAGCTCAGGCATCTGGGTACCCTGCAAATAACGGGTCTTATTATTAAAAACTGAGGCAAAGAAGGCACTGAGAATCTCAGTGTCTTCCTCATCTATTTTCACAATCTTCCTTCTTGCATCCAATAGAGGATGGAGATTCTCTTTAACTTCTTGTTATTAATGTTTTTATAAAAACATTTTATTGTTTTTTACAGCAGTAGCCAGAACCCTTTGCCAAAGAATTCTTTGAAGAGCTGATATGTCCACGTATTGCAATGGTCTGGTTAGTGTATGCCACATACTTCTGAAAATTTAAAAAATTCTTCAGAGCAGGGCCTAAACCAATCATAAACTAGTATAGAGGGAATACCGTTTATAAGCATAGGTGTACATTATTGTGAGAAGTTAGAGATGACCTGGGACTTTAACAAATTGTGACATTACACATTTTTCTGGTAGTTTCACCTTGTTCATTGGGAAGGATCTCACAGTACTCAGTGGCCAGCTGATCACAGGAGAATCACTGAATACAAGGCAAAGAACACAAGGGTAAAAGACCTTGGTTTATATTTGGCATGATGGACTCATATTAGTCATTGCCACTCAGGACAGTGATTTTGCAGTGATGCTGTATAGACCACGGAATATGTAATTTCTATGCTCAGTGACAAGGAAAAAGGAAACCAAACAGTGGAAGATGTGAAGAAAGAGGAAGAGAGAAAGCTTGTGTATATGTGTACACTATATATGTATTCTACTTTCTGTGTGTAGCCTCTCTTTACTGGCAAAGTCTAAGTGCTCGTTTCCTCTTGCTGTGCCCAAGGCTGTCCAAGACCTCTCAGGGCATTTTCATTTCCTCAATTAACAGCAACACTTCTATCAGCTTAATGGTTCGGTAGGAAATTACTAAAAATCTAAGCCAATTTATATAACTTAGTACTTTAGAAGCATTCACTATTTAAAAAAAAAAAAAAAGTGTGGGTTTCTCTGAGAGCTTAAAAGGGTCTTTTTATCACATTGAATGGTTGAAGCAGGTCAATTTATATTTGCCTTCATATTTACAGTTTTGGTTTTTTTTCAACCATTAATTATACTTCCTACAATCAAATTAATGCCTTGCTATTTACCAGTGAACCTTCACAAAGATTCTAACCAGATCTCATACATCTTTTTTAATGTTTCTGGGTTTTGTTCTTTTGTTTCTCTGTCAAATGTATTTATATATATTTTAAAATGGGAATATCTTATTAGTAATATTTTTCCCATCAGATTCAAAACAAAACTGAATAAAATTCATTTATTAATGTGAATTAGCTCTCAGCATAACAGTTCTAAACTCTTTTTCCTCAACATCTATTTCTTTAGAATATGTGATAAGTCTGGTTTTAGTTCACAGAAAAAGGCAAATGAGAATAAAACTCTGAGTGGCAAAATAATGACATCCACATTCCTCAGGTGGTCTACAACTGATGTAGAGGATTTTCCATCCTGACTTGAAGAATTGAGTGCACGATCAAAACTCTCCCGTAAGCAATTGTTTTCTTTCCAGTCAGACTTTTCTACAATTGCCTTTAAGTAGTGTTCATAGTCCTTTATTTTAATTATTTTCATATAAAATAAATTACCTTTCTCTCCCAAGAGAAATTTCAATACATTGTATGTTTCACAAATTGCGACAAAAAATTTAATTCTCAGCAAATTGCCTAAAATAGTTTTGAATGTTGCTTTCCATTTTATTGTTAAATAGTAGAAAAATTGATCACTTCATATTATTTTATATATATCACTTAGAAAAAAAATATTTTTAAATAAATGATATATATATTACTTATGAAATAAAAATTAGCATGGAACATTTTTGTCATTTCTCTTTCAAAATATTGAAAAAGCCAAATATTCATGAAAATGTTAAAGTTTCTCTGACTCTGCTTTCTTAGATGGAAACTTCCAATAAGTTTTTCTGAGAAAGGATTTTTGAGTGGAGCATTAAGGGCTACAGGAAGAATCTGGATACTTGTGCAATCTAGGAAAGTTTCTCAGGTGTGGGAAAAATGTTGAGCATTTGTGAAGTAGGTTGTTAGCAATAGAACACTGAAGTTATAGTTTGGGTATAACCCTACTATCATCAGATATAACCAGGGGCCTCCAGTTCAAATGATTTAGGGACTTCTTAGCTTTGGCTGGCCACTGAATGCTGTAGAGCAAAAGTAAAAATAATTACTTTAACATTAAACTGTGAACAGAAATATGTTTAGAACATGATGGTAAAAAATATCTTCCTTTGTAGACAGTGAACCCTCTTAGACATAGTCTTGGTTTCCAGGATTCTGTTTCTGGTGAGGAAACCCTACTCATTGTCCTTCAGAAATTACTTCAGGAAGGATCCCAATAGCTGAGAGATTTCCGGAGATCAGGGAAGACTAAGTGGCATTTCTGCTGTAATATTTGGGTGTTGGGTTTGGAGCTATAGTAATTAAGTGTGTGGAGGCGAATTAGAAAAACAAACGTGTTTGTTAAGAGATTAATTCAATCATCATTAGTATGAGAGTCGGAGCATTCACAAAGGCCAAAGACCGGTTCAAACTGGTTTTCATAATCTCCACCCACCTAAGTTCTACCAAAGGCATTAATTTAAAAGCATTGCATCATCAAGAAAAATAAAATACTCTCACTGGCTGATCAATGAACCTAAGAGCAGGATATCGTCACCTAGAAGTTTGTGTGACCTGATTAACCTTTTTGCTCTCTACATCTGAACCTCATTCTTGCTGACCCCAGCCCTATAAGTGCATACTGCTGTGCTGCTCTAGCCAGAAAGACACCTGGGTATTCTGTGAAAGTCAGTCTGGGCTCTCCCTCATTCCCAGAGGTTAAGTTTCAAGGAAGGGTCTTACTGCAACTCCTTTGGGAATGCCTTCCTCTATAATCTTCAACAGGCTCTACTTGCCATCACATTCCAAGATAATGGAGGGAGCAGGAGTAGAGGAATGATGTGCTAGGATGGAGGTGGTCTACAAATGACTGTGTGTGATGTGATGAAAGGCAGGAAAAGAATGTCAGAGGAGATATCAGTATGTAGGAGACAACACTAGACAGGGTATTGTCAAGTTTCAATTAGGGAAGTTTGTGTTACAATTCCAACATTTTGCTGTTAAAAGTAAGATTTGAGATACTTGTGTAATTTGTGTAATAGTTGTTACATAGAAAAATGGCTTTGTTTAATTTATCTGCATATTGATCTAGAGCAGGATTTTTAAAAGCTATATGGTGTTAGTCTAAATCTTCTCTCATCATGGTTAAAAGCAGTGGCCACAGCAAAATTTAATCTACTCTATATCCATTCAAAATAAAATTGAAACCTGCCTTCCCTCTGCACTTGTTCCCTGATGCATTCCTGTGTTTGTACCCTCATTTTCAACAGAGCTGTTCTGACAAGGTGTAATAAAAAAGGTAAATTTACTCTGGCTTGCAAGACCAATTTCTGTGTTCTCTCTTTGAGAATTAGCCAAAATCCATATGGTGTGCTTGGACAGCTAAGATTCTGAGTCACAGAATGTCTTTACTGTTTACTTCAATCCACTTTGATCAACTTTACTTGATTGGCTGTGTGATTAAAGGTAGACATTTGGTTCAGTATCACTCAGGAGTGATACACTCAGGAGGTAAAGAAAGCAGTTTGGATGAGATGGTCCCAGATAGCAGGGTCAGTGGACCAAATGGGAAGGTGAAGAACTTTTTAATGAAGGCTTTCAGAATAATGTTAGTTGCTTAAGTCTTGAATTACTCATTGGGATGGTTCTTGTTAAGTATATTTTCATGTTGTATAGACACACATTTATTAAAATTTTAAGTACTATATTGCTGTTGGAAACCCATAATTAATTGATTAATTCCTTTCTTTCTTTAACGCAAGAACATTATTAGGAAAGAAGTACAGACCAGTAGTTACAAAGCATTGGGTTGGGACCTGGGAGTTTCTGCTTCCCTTCCCAGCTCAGTCACAGGTTCAGGTTGCAGAAACTTAGCTTCTTGGCTGCTTATAGCTACCCACTACGACTGACCATCCTTCCTCTCTTAGTTTACATAGTCTGAGCAGGAATTAGGTGCCTTACCACGGGAAAATAATATGATTTTAAAAACACAGCACTGGATGGGCAATAGATGAAGAGGTTCAGGTTAAACAATCAGTGCTGGCATGATGCTTGGGTCAAACTGAAAGACAAAAAAAAATAATTCAGTAAGTGCAATAATCTTATCCTTCACTATTTTTCTGTGTAAGATTATTATACTGTAGGTGCTGGCAACAGATATTTGTGTTTTCCAGACATGAAAGAAAAATATCTGGTAAAATTATTGGCTTGGGCAGTGTCATGTGGTGCATACAGGTGCAATACTTAAAATATTTGGGTGTGCTTAATCACCCGTCCCCACGCTGTAATGTACCACATAACTACCACCCTTGAATACAAGTGCAAAGCTTACCAGGAAAGAAGACACTTTCTGTAAAGTCCAGAGGACTTTTCATGGAAGTTTGCAATTGAAGAAACTTTCAAATTTCACTTTGAAGCTGTATAAAGCTGCATCCTGCAGACCACAGATTTTCAAATTGTGTATCACTGTTACCAAGGAAGGTGTCATGGAATAAAACTGATAAAAATGATCCTGTCTTCATCAAACTCAATAAAGAAATAAAGTAATGCTGAAGACCTTTGAAAGTAATTTTTTATTTTCACTTCATCTAATCTCAGTGAGGAAGTTTGATGTGTAATTTTGATCTTAAAAATGAGAAACCTGAAACCTATTAGTGTTAGTGATGTTCCCAAGGCCAAAACTGAGCTTCTAAACAGAGATAGCCATCTATCCTGAATTTTCAGTCTGTGGTTGTCTCATCAGGTGGTCCATCCCAATCTGAAAATCATTCCAGTGTCCTGAACAGTACTTGGCTAATAAAAGACGTTATTAGATATTATGGTCAATAATGATCAATAAGATTATTTTGTCATCTATTTTGGTGGCTAGAAAGAAAAGAAAACAGAATGCATGCTATTCTTTCACAATATCCCATATGGAAATCACTTAGATATTAAAATCTTCATAGCTCTTTCATTATTAATATTAGTGTTAGAGAAATACTCAGGTCTGAAAAGAAATTCATGGTAAAGCTGTTACATGTAGAAATAATGAAAAATCAGCCTTCTTTTGAAAGATGCTGGGGCCTAAATAAAGGTTTCTAATATTAGAGCAATCTGCCTACTCTCCTGACCCTTTTAAATGAGATTGTGGTTCCTGTGTCATACCCACCAACCTGCACACACTAAAGCAGCAATAGAGGATTCAGGTGTTCAGTCATTACTGGTGCACCATACACATAACACACTTGCTACATTTAGTGTATAATTTGCAACTGAAATTGTTTTTTCAACTGAAAAATTATGACAAGTGTTCACTATTGGTCTTTGCCATTGGCATTTTTTTTTAAACTCTTGTCCCTTTTCTCTACTTAGTTCACGTGAATGATGCTAATTCAAATGAAAAAATGTTCTCTGAGCAGAACTCAACCCTCCTTGTGCAAGTTTTCTTCACTATATATAGACTATATTTTATCCAAATTTCACAGTCCCTTTCTAAACTACTGAATTTTGTCTTTCTGACAGGAAAGACAATAGAAGAATACTTCTCCAAAAAGTGTTGAAAGCATGGCATGACCACTATGAGCAGATTATGCCTTTATTCTTTATTATATAACTCATCCAGAATAGAAAAAACATAGGTCACCAGACACATGTACATTTCCAGTCTTAGCAACTTTCCTGCACTCTGAGTGCCCGATCCTTCCCAAAGACATAACTCAAGGCTATCAGCAAGGAAATAGAGGGGAAGGGAGTGTCCAGTTCCTTCCCTATTCCATACTCCATTTCCTTCATATTGCTGCTCTGTCAATATGCTTGTGGTCTGTATTCTTTACACTAAAAATCTTTGTTTAAATTATTATATAATAGATTAAGATATATACATTTTTTTGATATTTGAAGTAACTTGTGTGTTTCTAAGCCATAATCTCAGAAGAGTTTTATTGTTGATAAATTGACAAAAAAACCTCTAATTACCTTACCTAAGGTATAGAAGCACTGGACAAGTTGAGTTGTTCTCTTGACATTGAAAATACCAGTTAATGGTTAATTAAGAACTCTTTAAACCTGCTTTGGAATGTTCTATTCAAAACAAACTAAACTGTCAGGAATATGTTTGCAAGGTATTAGCAAATGAAATTAATAGATGGCTCTATTTCTTCTAGAGACATCAAAATGTGAGCTGGAGTATAGAAACTGACCTACATGAAGAGCAGTGACATGGTCTCAGGCAATGTAGACTTTGTCATGGTTTTAATTATCAGAAGGAATAAAAGACTTTGTTATTTCTGTGTTCTGTACTTCTATTCCTATAAAAAAGAAATAGTAGAACAAAAGATCTAGTTCATTAGATAAATGATCAGTATGAAGCCGGTTAACATGGTTTCTCATGACCTAGAGTTGAAACTGTGGTCAGCAGGGAGGTGGGACTGTAATGACTTGTGGCAGTGCGTGGTGCACCTGGCATGCGTGTGTCTGTCTGCTCATCGTTTTAGTTTCAAGCTACTGTACTACCTTATTTCTGCTGCTAGAATGAAATGGCAAGGAAATGCCTTGTTAAAGTTAGCTTAACATTATTAAAAACAAAACAGTAATTACAAGGCATCACAAATGAAAGAGAAAACAAGAGGCTTATAACCATTTTGTAACACAGTTCGTCCTTGACCACCATGACCTGTTATTCACTTGGGCTTTGATGAGTAAAATAATCTCTGTGTTTGTGATCTTTACAGCCAGAGTTAGAAGGAGCAAGTAAAAAGGCAAGGGGGGAGGGGGAGAGTGGAAGAAATATAGAGGAAAACAAAGAAGGGGAGTGTCCAGACAATGTTTATCTATGTTCTGTCTCCATGTTTATCTATGTTTGTAACAACAAAATTACACATGTGAGTAAACAAATACAAAGAGTCATCGCAAATGGGGAAATGTATTTTATGTCACCACTCAATCATGGTCTTTATTGGTAACTGGAAAATTTCAGTCATCCTGATCCATCAGCATTTCAGTTCTATTGGGAAAAGGTGATAGAAACAAACAGCACTTGTTTTCATGTGAACAATTTAAAAGTGTGTGAGAGGGCAAGGAGAATGAGAAGTGAGTGTGCACACGCAGTATGCCAACATGTGGGAGTAAACAGCCTTCTGCTTGTATTCCCACCACTTGTATTCCTGACCAAGGCAGGAACTGAGATGCACACAGAACTGAGAAAGATGAAGGGACCACTTCAGCCAGAGTGGGACATCTATAATGGAAACGTGTCTATCACATACCCCTGCAGTGGTATTAAGCTACAGAGTGAGAAAGTACAGGCAATTTGTCATCCATATACAGGCTGAGGATCATGCAGATCTGTCTCTGGGTAGACTTTGGAAGAGCACCAACCTGATGTGATACGTGGCTGTCAGCTCCATGTGTGCTTCATCACAACGCAGAAGGTCTGACTTCTGGCACCACGAGTTAGCACCTGTTTCTAGTGATTCCAGACACAACCTCCTGGTTTCCAGTAGGGTCCTAATGACACATTTGCACTTAAGCTCTGCCGCGTGGTCAGAGGCAACAGAGGCGATGTCACAGCTACTATTGAAATGGATGAAGATTGTCAGCTTCTTTGGCTGAATAACAGAGATGATCCTTGAGAACCCTGTTTCATCAATATTTGCTTTGTTTCCTCCTTTACTTTGGTTGGCTCTAATTTTTATCAGGTCTGTGTAATGTTTAACATCTCTAATTAAACAGAAGATGATGAAGCAGTATAAGTAACAGTGTGGGTCAGCTGAATGCAACGGGGCTTCTGATTTTGTAAGTACTACACACACCTTTTTTTCAGAGAGATTGAGATTATGCTTTCTGCAGTAAGTGGAATTTTAATATTAGGTTAATTTCATTTGTCTGTGATTTGGTTCTATGTGGATGTTGCAATGAAATATTAACCAAGCAGATGTGCAAGGGACCAGTGGGACCTGCTGTTCTGGGGAATATGCTTAGAATGAAATCAAACTAAAAAAACCCTTTGAAGTCCTGGTGACTTATTAAGTACTTGTTAAAAGAGAATACTGATGTAATCACCTTTCAGATGGGAAACAGCCTTCACAGTGACTCAAAATTAGTATAATCCCACTAGTGACTGAACAACCAGGTCCAATTTAAAAACTCTTCTGGTGACTTAATTTATAAAGCAACAACTGAATTGCTAAGACCAGGCTTTCTAATTAGGATTGGGGTGAGTGTAGGGGGTAGGTGGAAGGCCACAATTTAAATTTAATTGCCCCTTTTCCTCCCATAGACAAACTAATATGGATGGGGTCTGGAATAGAATTATTTTCTGAATTTCTAATTTGCATAAAAATTATTTCCAGATTTAACAAAGTATTTACCATTTCTTCAGTTTTGAAATGCTAACAAAAATATTGGTGTCAGAAATTTTCTAATCTCAAAATGTTGAAATTAATATTGTTTTAATCTCTGAAAGGAAAAGTACTTGAGGAAAACCTAATACAAATATTCAGTGTTTTCCAGGTTTTGATAGAAGTACTTCTTTTAGATTTCTGTAAAGAGTTATGATACCAGGAGAAGTGTTTTAACTGATCTGTTATAGCAGAAGTTAAAAACATGCTTAATATAAGTTTCTGCAGAAAAAAATCCCAAACCATACTCTCTGCTTCAGAAATTCTTAAAAATACTTTAAAATTTAGTCTAAGCTCTGTACAGACACAGGAAGTAAAATTATTTTTTCTTTCTCACTTGAGTGTCCAATGTCTCAAATAAATAGAGAAAAACAGACTATGACATGTTTAACATCAAATACTTTTGAAAAACCTTTCATACTATATTATTTCTTCCTTTTCCCACAGTATATCAGGGTTTTTTGGATTTTGTCTTTTTTTTTTTTTCCCCTTTTTGGCTATGAAAAAGAAGCAGAGTTCTGCTTAAAAGTTATCTGCAAATATTTGAATCATATTCCCATCTAGGGCCGTACTCCAGCTTTTGTTTTAAGGAAATTCAAGTTTAGTGTTACCACTTGTTACTGTGGGTCACTGCAGTGGGTCCTGAATGATGTTGGGCAAAATCATTACACCCAAATCCTAGCAAATATGAGAACACACAGCTATCTATATGTTTGCTATGAAAAAAAGAAAGACCATCAATACAAAAATAAAACAATGGGTTAATCACCAAGAATACTTGAATTTGGGCTGCTGTCAGAAACTCTAAATCTTGAGACAGTATATACAGTCATCTTTCACATCTAGGAATGAATGTAGGACCAAGAGAACTTTACCACAGACATGGGAAAATACATTCCTGAAAGAAAAGGATATAAATAGGCTGTATTGGGTGGAAACCAGAAGAGGACTAATGACAGTGGAAAAGTTCTAGAAATGATTTCATGCTGAATATGTGAGGATAAAAAGCTTATTTTCATTGACAGCTTGTTACAGTTCTGAAGAGGGTTTGTATGAGATGCCTCCCCAGGACTGCAGGGAACTGAATTCAGTAAACCAGATTTGTTCCAGCCCATGTGGAGAGCAGGTGGCTCATGTGAAATATATCACGTCAGCTTTAGGAGAACAAGCATAATGAAGAAACTTGTAATCTCCAACGGAATTAATCTTTGATGTCCTTTGATGTCCAAATGGGATGAGTGCTTCTCTCTCCCTCTTTGACCCAGGTCCTTCCCACATCCCATGTAGGTTAACCCATGGTGATGGGTAACCACCATTTAAGAAGTTACAAACACTCGTTGCAGCTCCCCCAAAAGGAAGATTCCTTCATTCCAAACGTGCACCTCATTATCTGGTGCAAACCTGCTGCTTGCCCCATGTCATTGTGCCCACCTCTCTGTGCACTGCTGTCATGGTACAGGATGCTCCAGGCTTTTGCTTTAAAGTTCATGTAGTTGACCTTCTTCCATCGCTTATCAGTTTTGGCCAGCAACTGGCCATGTGAGTAAGTAACATGAGTGAAGTAAACAGGGGTGTGAATTTAACAAGCACAGGATAGTCCATGATAGCTTTTTTTCCCATGTGCTGCTGCCCTGAGGAAAGTGAGGGAATTTACTCAGTCCCAGTGAGTAGTGAGCTGCTTCACATTTCCTTACATATATCAAATTACTTTTGGGCAGGTGCTGTGGAGTATTTGATGTCTTTGAAACCCACACCCTGTCTTACCTTGTAATAACTTGTATGTTTTGATGTACCCTATAGAAGACAGTGTTTTGGGAAGATAGTGTCATTGTTAACAAAGATTATTATGGACTGTAGCTTTGCCATTGGAAAAAAAAGTACTGCTTTCTCAGAGCAGTTAGCATGGAGTATTATGAATTTCTTATGCCTGATATTTTAATCTATAACTTATTAGAATTCATTAAATAAATTTGACATTGTGCACATGAGAACTTCGAGCCTGCTATGTATGTAGATATTTAAAGTTGAACTGTGCAACATTTATGCTAACAAACTATTCATTATTTCTTACTACCAAGCACATCATTACCATCTGTTCATTTAATGACTGTTTATTTTGGACAGAATAATTTGAAAAGAAGATGAAGTGTCTCCTGTGCCTGTGTTTACTCCTTGCTGTTCTTTGTGCTGTAACCCATTGCTGCCCTGAAGACATTTGCCATGAAGTCAACAATACTAATCTGCAGGATGGAAGACAAAATTTATTAACATATAGCTGTGACAAGAAAGGTTCTAACTATGCAGATTTTGTATTTAGGTTTTACAAGCAGGCTTCATCAAAAGAATCTGATAAAAATGTGTTCTTTTCTCCTGTGAGCATCTCCACTGCCTTTGCCATGCTGGCTGTAGGTGCTAAATCAACCACTCTCTCTCAGATTTTTGAAGGACTGGGCTTTGATGACCTGACTGAGACTCGCATAAATGATGTACATGAAAGTTTTCACAAAGTTTTGTCAGTACTGAACTGTGCTGATGTTAATATCACATTAAATATAGGGAATGCTCTTTTTACAGCTACTGGGCATGAACCACAGGAATCATTTTTAAAAAATACAAAAAAATTTTATGATGCAGATTTTTTCTCCAGTGATTTTCAAAAACCAGAAGAAGCTACAAAGCAAATCAATAAATACGTAGAGGAGAAAACCAAGGGGAAAATTCCTGAATTAGTTGGTCATCTTGATCCAAGTACTGTACTGGTTCTTGTTAACTATATTTACTTTAAAGGTAAGATGCTTAACATAATATTTCAATAGATAGTTTTGATATAAAATAAAAATTTTAGGGAACTTCTGATGATTTATTACCAGAGTGACAATTTATGAAAGAACTAAACTGTGCAGAACCTTTCAAGTAAAGATTAGATTTGGCCAAAAGCAGAGTATCTGATTGTTGAGAAATATGGATTTCTTGGTTTTGACTCAATTTGCTTGAAAGCTGTGGACAGAAATGTCCCACCTTAATGGATGCTTCATAGACAAGGATCCACATAGTCTCACAGGTTGAGACCATAATGTCTAAAGATGTGTCCAAGATCTCTATGCTGACTGTACATGCCAGTCAGACTTGGTAGACTGACATCCTTGCACAGGGTCCCCAGTTTTATGGTAGATCTATTAGGCGCTTTGCATGAAAATCTAGGACATAGTGTCTTGAGGGCCTGTGCTTCTGGAGCCTTGCTCAAATGTTAGGAGTCCTTAATTGAAGATTAATTCTACACCAGGCTGAGTGCAATCAGCTTGCATAGGGTATGCTAACAGAAAAGGCATAAGAAGGTCCTGTGACTGAATGCTTAAGTGATTGCTTTTAAAGGGCATGAAAGGCATTACATAGGCTTACAGTCGAAGAAGAGCTCTCAACTGGTCATCAGCCTTTGGTTGTTCTTCAGCAAGACATGGCGTGCACACACAAAATATGATGAGCTTACTGCACAGCTAGAATGCTTTATTGTGCATTATGGAGGAGGTTGAAGTGATTTAGTGAGCCTCTTCTCCCATCAATATACCTCCAGTGTCCTACGTTAAAGCTGGTCTAATTTAGATAAGCCATTCTTCATGATCTTCACATTTGAGTGCAACAACATCTCTTTTTCCCCATTAGCTGCCTGGGAAAAGTCTTTCGATCCTTTGCGTACATACAAGGATGATTTTTTTGTGAACCCAAATGCATCTGTTAGAGTCAACATGATGCAGCATGATGGTATCTCAAATGTTTACTATGACCAGGATCTCTCCTGTGTGGTGGTAGAGCTGCCTTACCAGGGCACTGCACGAGCATTGCTTATTCTGCCTGATGATGGAAAGATGAAGCAAGTGGAAGATGCTCTCTCCAAGGAAACGGTTTGTAAATGGAATAGCAAACTTATGACCAGGTAACTTCAAGTATATGGATTGCTATATATGAGCACTCATGCCTCTTTTCAAGGGAAAATACCAATTTCAGATCACTTCCCTCTGGACATAATGTCCTGATTTCATAAAGGGAAGTTTTAAGCAATTCCCCAAATGAGTCAGAGCAGAGCACAATCATTGAGAAACTGCAGGCTCTGTGACCTGATAGAAGGGATCACAGCATTGTAACAGCTGCCTCAAAACTTGCTTGGCTACTTTTTGACTCCTTACCTCTTCTTTCATGGTGTTAACACTATTCATTTCCTTCACCATGTCTTAGATTTTGTCCTCCTTTTCCCTTACTTTAGGCTTTCCACTGTCCAGCAGACCACTGTCTTCTGACTCTCTAACCCTTTAGCCAAAAAACTCTACTAGCTGCACATATGGCACTGGGATGAAAGAGCAACAATGAACAAATTTGTTTCTTTTCCCAAAATCAAGTAGAGAATGTAAATACAAGAAGGTGGTGTGTCTCTCAGGATGCCAATATTGCTCAAGGAATACAAAGACTACCATCAAACAAATTTGCAATCAAAAGAATGCTTTCAAGTGTTGCTGAGTTGCATACTATCCACCCTGGAGGCTGCAAGGGCTCACTGCTCTTTTGTTTTCTTTGATCAACAGGAGATTAAATCTGCAGTTACCAAAGTTTTCTATTAGTGGGTCTTATGATGTTAAAACCCTATTTGAGCAAATGGGCATTACTGAAGTGTTCTCAGGTAGTGCTGATCTGTCTGGAATTAGTGGCAACCACAATCTCCAGGTTTCACAAGTAAGTAGACAGAGCTGGTGGTTGGTTGTTTTGATCAGTTGTGTCTGGGATTTTTAAAGACTTTCTTTCCCTCTTTATATTACTGAAGTTGTAAGTAAAACTCACAGTGACATGTAGGGGCTAGCTCAGTAATTGTGTTTTTTTACAGAAATAATCTGCTGGCTCACTTTTGTACTACTTTAATGCTGTTATTAAAAAGCTGGATATTAAATACACAGAGAAATTGGGCAACAACTTAAATAAGTTCTTTGAACTGGAATATAATAGGTTACATGAAGTTGTGTCATTTGTAAACTACAAATGACGAGCTCATTATGATATTTGTGTTGATTAATGTCTCAATTTTTAATATTCCCAAAGTTTTCAGGAAATCACCAGTTTGCAGTAGCAGAATTTGACTATGTCAATTTGAGCTGTGATTTAATGCTAAAGATGCCAAATACTGCCCCATATTAGCATTTAAATAGCAGGTTTTAGTTAACCTTGAAATAAGAGAAAGTGTTGCTAGTGGAAGTCCAAACCATTAAGAAAATAAACTAGCTTGTTCATGGGGTATTTTTATCCCACTCTACTCAGCACTGGTGAGAATGCATTTCAGTGTGTCCATATGCTGATTTTTGGCCCTCCTTGCTCAGTCCTGACATATGAAATATTCCTGTTTCAAACTGTTGGAGATTTATCATACAATAAAGTTTCATCCACTGGATTTATTACTCCTTTCTTCTCTTAAATGTTCCATAAGAAGATAATTTACTTTATTTCTGCTTCCTGTCCCATATATAAGCCACAGTATTTTCTCCTATTCTGTGCAGGCAATTCACAAGGCCTTGCTGGAAGTTGATGAGGCTGGAGCTGAAGCTGCAGGAGCCACTGCCATAATCTTTACCAGAATTTCCTCTGCTTCTTATACCATCAAATTCAACAGGCCCTTCCTTATTTTGATCTCCAACAAACAAACTGGCACCACACTTTTCATGGGGAAAATTGTTGATCCTACTAAGGAGTAATAGCTGGGTTATTTGGCACATTGATATTGGGTATGGGTTATAATGGCTACAGCATTTTTAGTTTTGGGCTAGGTAGTGCTGCTAACTAGTCTCTGCTTGAGGGATATTCAGAAGTAAACGAGAACTTTTCTAATCAAATTAGTAAGAAATAAACATTGTAAAAAATCACCTTCAACTGACACTTTTAAAATGTAACATTTTCCCCAGTTCAATAATTGTATTGGGTTAGCATGACAAGGTTTTGGTAGTGGGGGCCTGTGGGGGGCCTATAGGGGTGACTTCACTAAGAACCTGCCAGAAGCTTCCCTGATATCGACAAAGCCACTGCCAGCTAGCTCCAAGATGGATCTGCTGCTGCTGCTGAAGGCTGAGCCAATCAGGAATGATAGTAAAACCTCTGTGGTAACACATTTGAGAAGACCATAAAGTTATTTTGCAGAAGTAATTGAGGCCAAAGAAGTGCAGAGTGAGAATAAATGACAGAAATCATTCTCCAGACACCAAGGTCAGTGAAGAACTAGGGGAGGAGGTGCTTCAGGTGCCAAAGCAAAGATCCACCTGCAGGCTGTGGTGCAGACCATGGTGACCAGGCTGTCACCGTGCAGCCCACGGAGATCCAGGGGAGAGCTGAGATCCACCTACAGCCCATGGAGGAGGCCCACTCAGGAGCAGGTGGATGTCTAAAAGAAGGCTGTGACCCCATGGGAAGCCCACACTGGAGCAGACTCCTGGCAGGACCTGCAGACCCATGGAGAGAGGAGCCCACTCTGGAGCAGGTTTGCTGCCTGGGCTTGTGCCTGGTTGGAGACCCGTGCTGGAGCAGCCTGAGCCTGAAGGACTGCGCCCTGTGCCAGGGACCCACAAGGGAGCAGTTCATACAAAACTGTAGTCCATGGGAAAGACTCACACTAGGGAAGTTTGTGGAGGACTGTGTCCTGTGTGAGGGACCCCACACTGGAGCAGGGAAAATACTCCTCTCCCTGAGGAGGAAGCAGCAGCAGAACCATGTGATAAACTGTCCATGAGCCTTATTGCCCTTCTCCCTGAGCTGGGGCAAAGGTGTTTTTAAGATTTGTTTTACTTCTCATTATCCTGCTCTGGTTTTAATTGGGAATAAATTCAGTTAATTTCTCCAAGTAAAATCTATTTTACCTGTGACAGTAATCAGTTTGTGATCTTTCCCTATCCTTATCTCAACTCATCAACCTTTAATTTTATTTTCTCCATGTTTTCCAGTTGAGGAAAGGAGTGATGGAATGACTTTAGTAGGCATTTGTCATCCAACCAGGGTAAAACCACCACAACAATTCAAATTATTCATGCATATTCCAAATTTTCCATGGAAGATAACTTTTTCTTAAGTATGTTGTTATATTTAAAAATTAATTATCTCTGCTAAGGAGTTTTGTCTTGCTTTCTGTTCTGGATTACTCACCAAAAGTTTTATCCCAATAAGTAACAACTCTTGTCATTCTACTGTGTCTTCTCCAGTATTCACCTGAGCTGGTCCGTACAGAGTCCTTTCCCCCTTACATCTCTTTGCTGCCTAGGCTGCTGTTTATCCTCAATCAACCTGTTCTTTCTCACATGTTCCAGCTCTTTGCCTAGGACATTCTTAAGAAATCATTGACAAAAAAGAAAGAGAATTATCCCTGAAACAGTAGACTTATTCTGATGTAGCTCTTACTGCAAGTGCCTCTTTGCACTCCACAAGGTCAGCAAAAAAATTTGAGACAGTGACATTAGGCATAGCAGAAACAGTCAAAGAATTGTCTGGGAAAAAATGTCATTCATGAATAATTGATCAGCTGTGGATGATAATAACATGTACAATGTAATTTAAGCATATTGCTTAAGGAATTACTCCAGTCTCTTTTACCATTCTATAAATCTCTTAAAACTTTCAGTCACTCTTGCTAACATAGCAGATATCAGTAAAATATGTCTTAAAGCTGTTAAATGAATGCATATGGAAATATGAAATTTCTCATATGGAAATTGTGATTCTTAACATTCTCCCTTTATGTGCCTATTTGGGTAAAACCTGCTGTTGTGGGTCTGTAGATCACCCACACTTACTGCAGTGGAGCACTGGGGCTAAACTCTATAGCAAACCTTGAGGCACCATTGCACAGCTGCTGCCTCAAGGAGAGGCTAACTTTGACAGCTGCCATCTCACAGCACTGCTCTCATGCCACTGCATATTGATCCTGCATACATTTTTTGCAAGGGGACTTGAGTCCCCATCCCTAGGAAGATGAGGCTTCTGAATACACTGCTCATTTCTACAGTGATCCTGGCAGTGTTTTGTGCACTGCAAAGTAGTGCAAGCCCCAAATCAACAAATGAGATCCCCACTCCTGACACCTCTCTGGCTTTCTGACCTCTTCTCCCAAACTTGGCCCACCTTACACAGAGGTGCTTTACAGGGGCCCACCAGGGTTTGTAGGATTGGGAAGCTGTGCTTCTGACTCAGGGGGACTCGGAGCTTGCTGCCTTGTGTGAGTCCCTTTGCTCCAAGTGGCAAGAACTCGGGAAGCTCTGGGCTGTTGCTCCTCACGAGGCAAGATGGCATCACTCAGGGGACTGGGAGAGACCATGCCTCTGTGCAAAATTCTGCAAATCCAGTGGCTTTTCAGAGTTCAGACTGATGAGAACTTGCCGTGGTGTGAGGCAGCCTGCCCTGCAGTGCCTACACAAACTCAACAGGAGCTGGGAGCAGCTCCCGTGAGATCCCACCCAGATAAATCTGTGCACCAGGACTGATTAGAAGGCAGGATGGTGAGATTTTTATCAGAGCCATGAGATTTTTATCAGAGCCATGAGATTTTTATCAGAGTGTGGTGGCAGAAAAACAGGTTGTTTGCCTGTTGCTAAAGGGAAAGAAGTTAGGAAAAATCCCATAGTTGCTAGGACAGAGCAAAAGCTTTGGGAAATCACACACAGAGAGACTTCCTTTCCCATCTACCTCCCAAGCCTTTGGGTTTGAGATGGCAGGACAACAGTTGCATTTATAGTTTCCCTACTGGACTGTGAAAAATGGCTGCTACTAGCAGAAGTATAAAATGGGATAGATGAAGATAGATGAATGCTGGGAGTTATCTATTGAGCTGTGGGGCATCTCTACAATTTTCCTCCAGCTGAGCAACTTCATGTTCCAGAGCAGCAGGTTGACCTGAATTGTAGCACAGACTGGGAGTAGGAAAAGGGGCCATACTAAATCTTTCTGGAAGAAAGGGATGTGCAGGGGACAGGAAACTAATACATCTTGTGCCAAACATACACCAAAAACAGAAAAATGCCTACAGTTCACAGTATGAAGGTTTACAGAAATTGGACACTGAACATACCTCACTGATGTTACTCTCAGCACAGTTCTGATAATATTCTTTAGGATCTTGACAATTCTGGAAAGCTTTTGTAGGGAGATGGAGTATTTTTTCCTAATTCCAAGAAAATCTGTCTTGGTCTACTTTCCATCATCTGTCCTTGCACTTTTCTTTTGTTTTAATATGTGATAGGGAACCCTCTTCATTCTATTAGTGTTATTAGAGGTAGACGAAAAATGAAGGATTCTTGTCACACTATGACACAAAATAATTCACACACGGATGTTAGATGCAAAAGAGGAGAGAAAAGAAATAAAAGAGCAAATTTTATTTTCTGACTGTACTGTATATGGAATACTAAAAGTGACAGTGGATTGGGGGGTGAAATTGCTACCTCTCCAACCACACTGGTTAAACTAACAGTCTATCAATTCTCTCTACTTACAAAGAAGAATGTAAAACATTGTTTATATAAACTGAAAATTCAGTAGAAATATGTAAACATCAGAAGGCATACAAAACTTAAAGAAACTTTAAAATTCTCAAAAAAAAAAAAAACAACAACTGATTCTGATAGACATAAACAAGTAAAATTTAGGGACTGTGTATTTAATTTGTGGTAAACACACATTTTACAGTGCCTCTCATTCATCTGGAGATGTTTTTATTCCTCTACAATTCCCACTCATGCACTCTTTCAGCCTCTGGAGCAGCTGAATCCAAATTACAGCCTGAAAGAAAACTGACCTTCTTTGTAAACTAAAGGTTGTAACCTTTATAACCTAATCCACCTGACTTCCTGCAGTGACAGTCAGCAGAAGGGGATAATACAACTTACAGTGAAGCATGTGACCACCTATCATAAACATCCAACATAAATGGCCTGCTGTGGGTCTGGGTGCCATGATCTGATGCACTTATAGGAAGTTATGAGGAAAAGAACTTACCTAGAGAGAGTTTAACTCAGCGGAGATCTCCTGTGAGGGAAGATAGACCCCCAGAGCTGGGCTCCTGGAAGGCAGCCTAGCTGTGCCCCAGCAGACCGGAGTGCCAAACTTACCCTGGCAGCCTATGAGCCATGTGGGAGACTGTAAATTTGTTCTGTCTGACCTTGTTTATGGTCCAGTGGGACTCTGCTTTATGACAGGATATCTTCTGTCAGTAACACTCTGTTTGCTTTGCCACATGGCAGAGTCCATGCGGATTGTTGTTACAAAAGATGAAGCAGTGGAATTGCAGGGCCACTGCAGTGTGTGCTCCTTTCAGCAGTAAGGAGAGGTGCTGACAACGCCAAAAGGCACAGAGCATTTGGATAGTTACAGAAACAGCAGTTGCTCACATAAACTCTGCTGTTCAGATGATACCAGTACTTTGGACTTCCTTGTTCCCAGCTATGCAATCTGAGCCTTAGCCCTGGTATCTGGAATGCTTTGAATGAACGCATCCACCTTCTCCCCACAGTCATGTCATCTGCACAGCCTGTGATCACAGCTAGTATTGCAAGGAAATGAGAATTTGGACAGGTTGTAAGCCAACCCTATTCTAAATGTTTCAGTAGATTCAGTGCAACAAAAGTTGTAGGCATTTTCCTTTTACTCACACTAATTCCAAGCAGAAAATCACTAAGCTCTTAAAACCAGATTGTGATAGTTCCCAGGCAGGGTGGGGTTTGAATGGGGATTCTGAGAACCCAACTACTCACCTTTGACATGACTCCTGGTAGTTTGGAAGGTAGGAAAAAACCTCAAACAGTACTAATCCCTAATCCAGCATTCAAATCATGTCCCCAAAGCACAGAGGCACTACGATTTCCAACCACAGAAAAGGTGCAAGAGAAACACAAACATTATTAAATATGCATTTCACTTGAAAACTCTAAGCACTCACTGCAGTAGGAGTTAGAACAAATGCAAATTATCAAGAGCAAAAAGGCATGAAGACCACGATGGGCTATGTATCCCTGTGTCCTGTAACATATCCTTCAAATCTTACCATCCATACTCCATTCTTGGTTGGGTACTGTGCATCTGCCCTTACTTACATGGGACTGTTTTCATTAGATGTAAACACAGCATATATATGATATCATTCATTCCCTTCAAACTGCTAGCCACCAAAGGCCCATCTGGAAATATCCTTCATTAAGTTCCCAGTCCCAGGTATAACAGTGAATCCATTTTAAATAATTTGGTAATTGTACTTTCCTCAGACTAACAATTTTAAAGAAAACTATAATTCATCCATTTCTTGTAAATGTCCTTGACTAACATCATGGTTACACATACTCTACTGATGTTGCTGCAAATTACTTTGGTGGTTTCTTGCAAAAAAGAATTTCATTGATGAAAGTACAGTTCAGTTCTAGTGCTAGAGATTAATTTATTAAAAGTGAATAAACCTTAATTATACTGTCTTTATTTCTCTAATTTTTTGTTGCATTCAGTTTCTTTTTCATAAGCCATCCGGAAAAAAAATCTTATGATTTATTACTTTACTAAACAAGAATGTATTCTTTATCATTGGAAAACTGTTAACAGCAATGTGATTCTCATATGGAAGATCTGAAGAAGACTGTCTGAATTGAGTAAATATTCTGTTAAGGAAAAATTACTGTATTGTTCACCACATTTCATGTCAGAAAAAAAGACCACATGGAAGATGTTCTGATGAAAGAAGAAGTTTGAAATTAAAAATCAGTATGAAACAGGAACACATCAAGTCCAACCTATGTTTTATAGTCAGTATAAGATGGTTGCAGTCAGGAAAGAACCTCATAGCAGGAGGTTCTGTGCACAAAGTAGATGAAAGATGTAATAGCTCTAAATAGGTTCTAAAATGTGTATGAATGCTGTTAGGTTTGCTGCTCTTGCAGATGCAGATTCTCTAACTATCAAAAAAGCCATACCATAACTTACATATTCAAGGGATGGTTAATAGAATTTATTTTCTGTTCCTCTATCTTTCAAGTGAGAGCTGTGTCTCTTGGTAAATCATATAGGTAAAATTTGAAGACATTTTGTGTCTCAGTGGCCCAGCCAAAGATTATCACCTCATGCCCATGCCTGTGATTGTGCTGTGTGTCACAGCCCTGACACATTCACAGCGGTTCCAAAGGTGACTGAGAAGAGGCATCTAAGAGAAGCAGATCTGCTCCAGCACTTCTGTGCAATTTTACATGGGCATGCTGGGAAAGATGGTGCAGCACCACGACAGAAAGCCCATGTAGGTACATCCTAGATCCCAAAGTGTCCTGTGGAGCCATGATAATGTAAGCCATTGTTGGAAATGGAATTGTGCCGACCTGCCAGGCTGCGATCTGCAGAGGATAAGGACAACCACACAGTCTCGTATTTTGCCTCCATTCAAATTGGGAAAAGACTTGCTGCACCATCTCTGATCTGTCAGAATCCTCAAAATCCTAAAATATAGTCTCAAAGACTTGTTTAAAAAAAGGAAAATAAGCAATAAATCATGCAATAAATTTCATTTCATTGCATATATTCATTCAGCTAGTTGATCTTCCTTCTGCTTCTTCACTGCCAACAATACTAATACTGCCAACAATATTAATCTGTTGTACAATATCAATGGTAGCACTCTGCAAAGTTTAGCCCTAATACTTTCTATCTGGCTTTGGAAGCAATAAATTTTAAGTGTAATTCCAAAATATCTGCATAAGAGATTTTCTCAGTGCTTGTTTTAGGCCATGTTTGCATCACACAAATATAGAATGTAAGATTTCAATTAAAATTTAATTTAACACCAAGAGATTTCTCTGGGTAGACAATTTCATTTCAAAATAAGAACTATTCTTTGGTGAACTTGTTATTCTAAAAGTTGTTTGCATAAGAAAGGATCTTTTAGACCAAGAGAAAAAGGTTCATAGGGCAAATCACACTATTAATTTGTAATTATTTCAGTATATTCAGCTTCCTAAGTGTAGGTCCCTACCAGTGTGCTCTCATTCAGAGATGTTGAACACCATGTGGAGCATTTCAATATCTGATATAGTGTGAGGCTCCTGCTCAGAAACCAAATGCCTGGGAATTTGCAGAGAGTGACATGTTGGCAACCAGATGTGTTTAATGAAGTTCATTTTCTGCCTTAGTTTCTCCTTCAGTGATTTTTTTCATATTCAACTCTAAATAT
Organism: Lonchura striata; assembly: GCF_050655825.1. Lineage (NCBI taxonomy): Eukaryota > Metazoa > Chordata > Aves > Passeriformes > Estrildidae > Lonchura > Lonchura striata. The sequence continues at coordinate 59,090,416 of NC_140707.1, read as the reverse complement.
CATCCAGTGATGCCAGCATGTCTTCTTTAGTACTGGTTGAAAGGTGAATTGGCAGCCTGTTCTGTGTCCTCATGGTGTCCATTTCAGCTGTATATTATACAGAAGATTAACCCAAGGAAATAAGATGTCTGTTTCTGACCACATGTTTCTCTTTGAAGTCAGTGCTCTTCTCAACAGTAGTGGTTTTATTGCATATTTTCTACAAAGCCAGGTGAAAATTCTTCCCCAGTTCCCCAAATACTCAGTCACAGGTGATGGCCAACAGCAATGAGTAGACAACTTTATTGGCTGTAAATGTCTTCCTAGAGTGATAATATCATGTGTTATTCTCCTAAGAAACTTATAGACTGTTCACCAATCATACACAGTCTGCTCTGCATAAGAAAATCCCCAAAACCACCAAACATGATGTTGAAGGTTGTGACTGAGGTATATAGAAAGGCAGAAGGACTTTCTAAATCCAAACCCTGTTTTGAAATCCTGCCAGAGAGAGGTTACAGCTCCGGCAGTGCCCGCAGGACAAATCAAAGAGGGCATCTGGCAGAGACTCTGTGATCCATTTTGAGGGGTGCTGAGACCCAAGCAAGGGGTGGTCCCCACACCAAGTCACGGCTTCCAGCTCCAGCTGTGCCGTGGCTGCGGCTCTCCTGCCAAGCATCCGCAGCAGGAGGTCCCTCCTGTCAATCCACAAGCATGGAAGCAACAGAGATACAGCCTCTGCTCCAATCCTTCTTGTCTGCAGCCCCATCACCCAGCACTGCTAGCGTTTGTCTGGGTTGGAAAAATTGTCCAAAATATCCAATGTCATTACTGCTTGTTGTGCATCCTCACTGGCAACTTTTATTTGAACTATTTAATGATTAACGGAGTGCTCTGATTATCTCTGTTTAATGATACTGAAGGGAAGAATGAGCAGACAAGACCAGACTGTAGCAATGTAAGTACCCTTTTAGTTTTCTTTTCGATGTCTTACACTTCATTTTGAGGAGGTTGTTGCCTGGGAGTGGTGCCTTTGTACATGTAAATAGGGACTATACCTCTTATGAAAAAAAATCAGTACATTTCAAAAGCCAGAAAGAAGTGATACTAAAGAAGATACTTCACATAATAAAGTATAAATTTGGTTTGGAAACAATTGAAATGACTATAGACTTTTATACCACAAAGACTAGTGATGTAGTCTTTCACCTTTGAAGAAACTGTAAAAGTATTTTGTAGTTTTGGTTCTAGGTAGTATAATCTATGCTTATATCACATTTTTGTTTAATACATATTTAATTCTTTAATTATTTGATGAATTGAGGAAGGCTAACAAAGGTGCAGTAACCTTCATGTGGTATTTAGTACGAAGCCAACTCGTGCCAGTTACTCTTGGGAAAAGGTCATACACTTCCAATTATTTCCAAATTTTAAAAGAATATGCTAATATTAAAGTATTAGATAATACTTTAATAAACTTTTAAAAGTTTATTAAAAGTAAAATAAACTTTCAAAAGTTTTAAATTGCCTCTTTTGAAAGAGAATTAGACTGTATATATATAAATAGTGGAGGTATATTCTTTCCAGGGAACACTGGCATGCATCAGAAATGTGAATTACAAGTGTGGGGGATTTTAGAGAATAGGTATGTTCTGAGAGCATCATTTTACTTTACTGGAGGACACAGTATGAACAAATTAGTTTCCGTGATGTGTTTTGCATGTCTATTTCTTTTGCAGAAACAGTTGAAAGCAAAATGAAGACCACTTTCTCCTTGTGTTTATTGCTGGCTGGTTTGCATACTGTTGCCCTGCGTCATCAGCATCCTCGCTACCGTAATAAGCAGGGTGATGCTAAAGGTACATATTATCCAGGACATATTTCTCAGTGGGAAGAAGCTTCTCCACTTAAGAACAAAACCTTTGTCAAACTAGTTCTCAGCAATGCTGACTTTGCATTTTCCTTTTACAAGCTGGTTGCATCTGAAGCAATGGACAAAAATATTTTCTTTTCACCCATAAGCATCTCTGCTTCCTTTGCAATGCTGGCACTTGGTGCCAAGGCTGTGACACTGACACAGATTTTGGAAGGGCTTGCCTTTAACCTGAAAAAGACTCAGGAGCAGAAAATACATGAAGGTTTTTGCCAACTTCTCCACATGCTGAACCGTTCAAATAGTGAGTTCCAGCTGAGCCTGGGCAATGCCCTTTTTATAGAGGAGACACTAAAGCCACTACAGAAGTTTTTGGATGATGTCAAGAGCTTTTATGAATCTGAAGTCTTCTCTACTGACTTTAACAACTCTGTTGGTGCTGAGAGTCAGATCAACAGTTATATTGAGGAAAAGACAAATGGGAAAATAGTTAAACTAGTGGAAAGTCTTGATCCTCTGACTGCAATGGTTCTCATTAACTATGTCTTCTTTAAAGGTAAGACATATCAAACAGTACAAAGATAGTGCTTATTATAGAGAACAAAAAGAGAAAAAAATTAAATATTTTAAATAGAGGAAATCATGCTCAATATCTGGAAGGTATCACTATAAACCCATGTATATTTTTTGCCAGTAAAAATATATCCTCACCTGCTTTAATGAAATTTTCAATTAAATATCTTTATTGAATTTGGTTAATTTTGTCATGTGATCACAGACTCATGCTGTAGTGAAAGATGCTGTTTTCAGTATTATCTGTCTGTAATTGTCTTTAAGCACCTATATATATATATATATATATATATATATATATACAATGCTGTAACACCTGAGGATGCAGTAACATGAAAAGAATATTGCTCTAATGAAAGGAAGGCTGTGGATCTAGGTCCTGTTTTATTCACTGTGGCCATTCCTCTTTGTATTCCACTGAATACATTTCCTTTTTGTCATAAGCCCATTGGGAGAAACCCTTCAGTATGGCACAGACAAAAGAGGAGGACTTTTTTGTGGATCAGAACACATCTGTAAAAGTTGATATGATGTATCGAAAGGGTTACTACAGAAATTACTTTGATGAAGAGCTGTCCTGTTGGCTGGTTCAGATACCTTACAATGGAGATGTTGCAGCATTATTTGTTTTGCCTGATGAAGGGAAGATGAAGCAGGTAGAAGATGCCCTCTTGAAAAGAACTGTAACTAAATGGGAAAAGTCCCTCCAAGACAGGTAAGACTTTTTGCTAAGGTGAGAGGTGACCATGTGTTTATCTCACCAAGACAAAACATTGAAGGTCAGGTTATTTGACTGAACTCTATACACTTAATGTATAGACTTACTTGACTCTATGATGAATTTCCCTTTAATTAGCTGGAAAATGAAAATGAAAAAGAGCTATGGCTCATGAACAAATAGGTCATTGAACTTGGGATTCATCTTGGGTTTAGTTCCTGGTTCAACAAAAAATTACATAGCACCATGATGAAGTCAACAGACCTTTGTTTCATACAAGCACTGGGAAACTATAATGGAGTAGCTGTTGGGTGTTATGCTGAGGGCATTCTGTGTGAAAGTGGATTAATTCACCATTACTGTAGCTATTTCTGTGGTGTTGCATATTTGAACAGCCTTAGGTCAGCTAGCTGCAATCTTTTGAAAAAGCCCTTGTACCTGGCAGTAATAGTTCTGTTTGCCACTGAGCTGTACAGCTCTATCTTCCACCCCACTCCTCGAATCCCACTGCAGAGGCAGGAGCTAGAACTGACTTATTTTGTTCCTACCCTCCACATTAAGTAGCTAACCTGATCAGAAGTGCTATCTGAACCCTGAGAGAAGGCTGTAAGTATTAGAAAAACAAATGTGAAGTGTCAATATACTGAAGCCATTGAGGAATGTTGTCTAGATGATGATTTGTCCCTGTTTGTGTTGTTTGTTACAGAAAAATACACCTGCACATTCCAAAATTTTGTATTTCTGGTACCTATGATGTGAAGAATATAGTGAAACAAATGGGTATGGTCAATCTGTTTACTGAACAAGCTGATCTCTCAGGGATTACTGAGGAGCCTGGACTGATGGTTTCAAAAGTAAGTCAGCATGTGAAAGCAACCACAGGATTTGCCTGTTCCCAGGAACCTGACATTAATATTCCACGAAAAAGCTTACCCCAGTCTCTCTGAAGCATCACTCATTCATCAATAGCTGCCAGTCTGGAGGCAAAGAAAGCCCTGTCTTTCATAAACCTGAAGCCAAACATACTTACTAGGGGTTAGAAAGTCATGGTTGGAGGATGAGGATGAAAACATACATATAATTAAATGTTCTTTTGGCTACTAAACAAAATTATCTAAATGTAGTGCAATAGCTTTGGTAAAATTTCCTCTAATTCTTCTTACATAGGGCAAAGGGCTGTTATCCCTGCCCTTCTAGTGTTCTCAAAAAGTTATTTTTTCGGCTAGATGACAGGGTAAATTCACAATAATACATGAAGCTGCCAAAGACAAAATTGAATCTCAGCTAAATTACCAGGTTTCTTTGCTTCCAGATTTTCTTGTCATCAGTCATCTTGAGTACTCTTTGGCTGCCTGCAGTTTGAGGGCTACTCTCTGCACAAGCAGTGAAGGAGGATGGCTTGAGTGGTGTGATGGCTGCTGGTGCTGCGGTGGGAATGGGAGCAACTGGTGATGACCTTCCCAGAAGCTGCTGCTGCTCGGTCTTGCTCCAGGCAGGGCTCCCTTTGGCTGGCAAAAATGAAGAGGGTGACAGGCTCTCTCTTCTTGCTGAATTGTCAACTGGAGGCTGTTTGCTTTGTTTCTTGCAGGTGATCCACAGAGCCATGCTGAATGTTCATGAGAATGGCACTGAGGCGGCCGCGGCCTCAGTGAAGGAGGTTACCTGGAGATCTGGGGATTTTCCTCGCCCACCTCGAGTCAGATTCAACAGACCATTTCTCCTGCTGATTCTGGATAAGTTCACCCACACTGTCCTCTTCATTGGGAAAATTGTAAACCCTCAGAAAAATGGCTGATTGACAAAAATTATGCACATCGCTGGCTCAATTCCTGTGATCCAGGGAAACACTTATGTATGCAACCCACTCTGTGCCAGTGCTCATCTTTCAACCATTATCCTTAGAAACCTTATTAATCCCTTAAAACACAAAAACTGTATTTCCTTGTCCAAAAGTCACTAGGATTTCCCACAGCCTACACCTGAATATAGCTTGTAGTGTTAATGAAATACAAGTCACTTTTCACCAGTTTTGTAAGAAGCCCTTTCTGACGTGCTCCTGTGGGGTACCCAGTTGGTTCAAAGTCTCCAACTGATGTAGGTATTGCTGTACAGTCACAGGGTGTGCATGTGAAAGGAGAAACAGGAAAAATGAGGTGCAAGTTGTAAGTCCTGTCTGTTTAATCCAGTAACCCCTGATGAATACCCTTAGATGCAGATTTCTTTAATATTGGAGTGCATTTTCATTAATTTCTTTAAGTTTTGTAAGCAAGCATGTTATGAAACTGCAGGATCAGTGACTGAAACATTGGAGGACACCACCAGTATAAAGGGCTGATGAGTGCAGCTGTTTTAGCTTGCCTTCCCCTGTCTCCTCCTCAGCAGAAGCCTCCGCTTGGAGAAAAGAAAGCTGCTTTGATGTACAGATAATTTTAATTCTATTAAGGAAGGAATGCATAGCAGAAAAAAGACTTTTGTTTTATTCTACTAATATAACAATTGTTGCTAATGCCTTGAGATAAAAGCCCGATGGAGTATGACATAGCACCAGTTTCCTTTTCATAGATTTGTTGTCACTGTCATTTCTTGTTTCAACTGATGCCACCTTCGGTATTCACTTTCCAGCTAGACTTGACAGACTGTGGTAGAAAAAAGGAGGAATGTAAATTATAACTCCAAAAATCTTCCACTTCCTCAGTAGGAACTGCAGAGCTTTCCTAGGGACTGTTAAATTGGTTAAAGCTATCATAAACACACATAAAAAAATACAGAAAATATTTCAGAAGTCACTTTTCTAAATGTTAGCAGTGGATTACTATTACAGAGTAAACACAGGCTGGGAATTGACATTTGTACCTTTTCTTACCTTAAGGTTCCTTGAATCCAGTTGCAGTAGATAATTGTATGGTTATGAATGAAATATAACTTCACTTACAAAGCAGTAAATATTTAAATTATTATATTATCTTTTGCTTTAAATTTTAAATCAAAATCTTTAGCACATCTTATTAAAATATAGACAGCCAAAGAAAGAATGTAAATTATAGATTGATTAAATCTTTTGTTACAGATTATCTCAAACTGGTAGAAAAAATTATAAATTACATTTTAGGCCTTAGTTTCTTAAGATGTCTGTGAAAAATATAACATAAAAACTATAGTGAATATTTCTAAACCAGATTTTTTTTTTAATTTGGAGATCTTTATTTTCTTTCACATTAAATCACTGTTGTCAATATGAGTAAATTGCAGCACAAGAATACCAATAAGGAATAGAAAAAACATTCCATGTGTATCTGCAGAGAGGTAACACTTGATATTAGCTTTTAATTCCTCCTCAAAATCACATAAATCAATGACAAAAGTTTTTCACTCATAACTGTATTTAGTATGTTATGTGTTTAGTAATAAGTAGTTGGCTTCATGCCTCTAAATATATAAGGACTTGGTCTAGGTGAAATACAGATAAATTTATTCTACACAAGATAATTTAAAACTTCTTGCCAAATCTCAGGACTAACTCAGGATAAATTGTCAAAGTTCAGCTTTGCAATGACAAATAACTCTGTAGGCAAATATCAAGAGACTATGTTTGTTGTTCCTCATGCACCTCAGATCAATAGTCTCTGTTTGTTAGTAGGAAAAAATATCTGAGTGCTATTTTGCCAACCACACCTCACTTTGAGAAGTAATCTTGCCTCTTAACTATTTGGAAGACAAAAATGAAGCTGATTTAAGAACTGGATGACCAGAAAATATCTTGGTAAGGAAACATCTTCAGACAGGTGTAGGAACCATACATGTCTTGCCTTGGTTTTGTTTCCATTTTGACAAAAACCAGGGCATGCCTCTCACTGCAAATGTGCAGCAAATTTGTGTAGTAAATAACGAGCCCAAAAGGATTGCACAACCCCCCACAAAAATGTCAGCATTAAGGTTGTCACAAACCCACTGCAGTCATGGTTTGCTCAGGACAGTGTTTCTTCTTTCAGTCTGCTTCTTTTTTGCTTCTTCTTCCACGGGTTTTTATTTCTTGGTTGGCTCTCTGGCTCTGAGTACTGTGAGCAAGAAACCTCACAGTAACCAGGGAAGGGCTTTTATCCTAGCTAGCTGAGAGCTGCTGGTGCTGTTGCATGAAGTACTGTGATGGGCCATTGCTGGAGGTTGGAGCTGGTGTGATGAGCCACACGAGGGACAAAGTGCAGAGGACATCTTCTAATGCAGCCTGCACTGGTGTCTATACACAGGTGTGATGCAGGACTGCATGCAACCATGCACACGTGCAAGCTGCAGCCTCAGCACTGCCTGTGCAGGCCCTGAGGGAAATCAGGGATGGTATGGATCAAAGCAGTCTCTGCAAAGGCTGAAAGCAGTCTCCTCTTGTAGGTTAACAGCCATGGAAAAAGAATTGCCAACTTGGCAGAAACTTTGGAACAGCACACATTGAAATAAGGAGAAAAGGAAAACAAGCAGTGTGGAAATAGAAGAAAATTGTATTTTTTGTCATATTTAGGAACCAGAAGTCTGGAAACAAAGGCTAAAAATGTAAATTAAGTGCTCAGAAACCCACGGTGGAAATAGATTTAACTGTTATCTACAAATTATGTGAAATTCAACAGACACTGGAAGAAAACTAGAGGCATTTTTGAGTAGTGTTAAAGATCATAAAAGAAGGAACAAGTAAAAGCAGAAAACTATATAAGGCTTTAAAACTTGGAAACACTCAGAATAAACATTCTGCCCTTGTGTTAACTTTCCACTCCAATGTCATTTTGTGACACTTTCATTTGCATAGTCTTTTATGTACTTCAGAGCATATATAAGGCTTTAGACTTTTGACTCTCACATGTCCTTGAGTCTCTGGCACTGGCTTCCTGAACTTTTTTCCCCAAGGCAAGGTCATGTGTAGGAGCTGACCCTGTCACACAGCTGATGTGGCATAAACACTTATTGCTCCTTCTTCCTATTTTGGGAGTACAAGGGGCTCTCCCTGCACCAAGCCATGTAGCATTTACAGAGCACTGCAGCAGTTCCTTTCCTGAGACATTTCTATCTGTTCTAACTGCCAGCAATTTCCACACCATTATCTGCTCAAAGACTGCTCCCTGCCAGGCTTAGTGAGGTGATGGCTCCCTTTCTCTTTTTTACTTTGTACATCTGGTACAGTAGGGTTAAACCCAGTCTTTAGTTCATGCTCCAACTCATTTTATTCACTGCTATGATTCATAAGTGAAACTCAGACCTATTGCAATATGAAATTACTCACTTTTTGGCCAGTTTTTGGACAGTATAACATGGGGATTCCTTAAAGAAATACTTCCGTTTCTTTACTAGGAAGAAATTACGAAAAAGAGAAGTCAAAAAACACAGCTGGGGTAAACACAGTTTTAATTTTTATTTTTTTAGAAGGTGTATTTTTTCTGTACTTGTATTGCTGTGCAGATGAAAGCACCATAGATGTACATCTTAATTTAATTCAACACAGCAAGATTAAAAGAGCAAGCTAGTTCAGAGGCAGTAAGAACAATCAGATATATCTTCTATATCTATATTTAAAAGCAAAATCTGTTCATCTAGTTTTTTCTTACTAACATTGATTTGCAAAATGCTCTTCCCTTGATGCCCCAAGAAGCCCAAGTCCATTTTCTTTGCAAGACACTCCAGCTGGATGTGATGGGTCTGCCTTGGATGGAGGTGGATTTTGGGTGGGGAAAGCTGATGAACGGTCAAGAGAAATTTAAGGGGAAAACAGCCTCTCTAAGCACTTCAGTATTCATGGAGTCTGGCAACACTGAACTGATCACTGAGATCTAAGTCCTATAATTCATTTCAGTATGAAAAGGAGGAATTATTTTTGCAACTCTGTGGATTTTTTGGGTCTTCCGATATTTCTTTAGAAACTGCTTCAAAGATATTTTCAAAGATATTCAAAGATATCTTCAAAGATTTTTTTTTTTCCTCATTGTTTTCACTCTGGTCTTTGAGTTCATAGATCTGAACAAGGATAAAATTAACCTGTGTAACAAATATTGATGCCTTTCTTTCCAGAGGTGGGAAATTTTCATTATGCTTTCTCACTCAGATATTAATTTCCTTTCTCATTATCTTGTAAGTGACAGCCAGCAAATAAAAAGTCCACTGTGTGACTGGGTTTTAATTTCATAAACTAACCAATCACTCCACTGAATAGTATCTCTCAAGATCTGTAAATTACCTACATCTCCTGGAAAGCAGCAGTGTAGTCAAAACCTGACTTTACTGAAGGTAGGCACCAGCAATTTTGGCTTTACAAGCACATCTAGGCAATAGCAGGTGACAAGAACATTTAATTTTCTCCTTTGAGTCTTTTTGTGAGGCCCTCTTTGGGGGGGATGAGGAGAGGAGATAAAGCATCCATGTGGATTTGGCTTCACAAAGACCTCCCCTGACATAAATGCAAGAAGATCCATGGAAGTTTTCTCTCAATTAATGCTAGCAAGGTTCAGCTCAGAAAATGCAATGGCTTCTCTGCAAATGACAGCCCAAAAGTCCCTGGATCATGAAAAATATGTATGATGCTGGAGCTGGAAGACACTGAAGATCAGAGAACAGAACTGTTTGATTGTAAAAAATTCTAATAAGGAACATGTTTTTAGCATGCAGTGGTTAAGTACTGGAAGATGTGGTCCAGAGAGGTTGCAAAAACCCCTGCTTGGAGACATGGACCTGAGAAACTTGATGTTCTGTGCAAAGGGCTGGACTAGATGGCCTCTGGGGGTTTCTTCCATCCTGGATTTTGATTCTAAGATTCTGCTGCACAGGCACAAAACCTGTGGGGAAAACACACTGGGACACTTTATGAAGATGTTTTCCTGGAAAGGAAAATGCTTTATATAGAGGGACAGTTTTAGGAATATGTTTTAATGTCTGATTATAATCCCTGAGTTTTAATGTTTCTCTGTTATATTGATTATAAGTTTGCTGCAAGAAGCCATTGGACGCAGCTGGACAAAAGTCGAACAAGATTTTATTATGAAGTGCATACATGTGTTTTGTTAGAGAAGCACAGGACAGCTCCCTTGGTTTTTCCTTTTACCCTCTTTCTGGCACTTCCCGTTCCCTGCCCTGCACTAGGGAGGTCTGTTTCCAGTCCCTGGGCTGGGATTCCTCAGATGAAACCCCCCCAGGGAGACACTGCATCAATAACATCCCTTTACACTTTTACTGTCCAACCTCTGTTTCTATGAAATTTGCCCACTTTCTTCACAGGATGTTCACAAAGACCTCCTGAATTTTGCTGGGAAGCACACTGAGGCTGCACTAGCTAGGACTGCTGAATCTTGTCGTCTCACTACTCAGTGTTTATCATTGATTACAGCTGTAGGTTGAGCTGTCTGTAGCAAAAATCATTGATGAAACCTTGGCTCAGAGTTTTGAGTTTGTAAACCCATGTAAGGCATGATGAACATCAACATCATTGAAAACAAAAAAGTATAGCTCATATTTTCAAAGTATAAAGGAAGATGCTGTGACCTTTAATCCATTATTATCTCTGTGCAGTCCTTATGCTGTCTTAAGCAGCCTGTGTGCTGTACTCAGAGCTTTTTCACCCTGAAACAATTTTACATGTTAGAGGTATTAGGGATTAGGGTCTTGGCTGCACAGATTTTGGTTTCTTGTGTGATCCAAACTTTTGCTGTGATTAAACAACATTAATATGAAATTTGTAGCTCGAAAATAGCCTCTATCAAACTCAAACTGAAGAACATGTCAATTTGCTTAACTGAGACCTGGTTTTGTATTGTACAGAGGAAAGTAGAGAATATAGAAGACAACTTCAAATTCAATTACACAATACTAGAAGCAAAGAAGAATTTCAAGGAGTGATTTTTATTTCATATGCATGCATGCATCACTAGCCAGCTGTACAGACAGACAGTGTGCCAGCAACACACTGTCAGATTAAGTTGGGCTAATTAAACTTTATTACTTTGTTAGGCACGGCTCATTGAACAGCCACTGTGTAACTGCTTACAGAAATTCATCAGTGCTAACAGTCCAAGCCAAGTGAAAACAGGAGGGGAGAGTTTTCTTTAGTATCAATGACAAAAATCAACATGGTTGTCTCTCTTGAAAGGATAAACACAATACATCAGATCAGAATGACTTTGCACGCAACCTGTGTTTGTATTATTAGATCTAAGAGCAAAATTATGTTTCTTTCACAAGTGTGCTAACAAGAAAAATGAAGCAGATCACTGAGAGATTTCAGTGCATCCAGAGTATATGTTTGCATGTCTTATGCTGTTTTTAAAGTCTCTTGTAAACCAATCATTACTACTACTACTACTAAAAAAAAAAAAAATACATAACTACTTAGGACCAGTAACACTTTCATGGACAAACTTTCCACTAGCACAACTAGGGTTTTCAAAGTTAGAGTTTAAAATTACACTCTTTTATTAACAACAGGGCTCTTGGATAAAAACATGACTTGGCCAGCAAATATCAAACACCTTAACATTTATTCCAAACATCTGCCAAATCCATGAAGTACAGGCTGATTATTAGGACATTTTTTGTTTGGCCCATAAACATAGATTTAAGAAATCTGTTTCCACATTTAAGAAGTTTACTTTCCACACAACACAGAAAACTCTGTATTTGACACATAAATTCTGATTCTTCTCAGACTCAATAAATAAAATACATAGACAGGAAACTTTTGAGAGTTTAATGAATGAAACAAAACGGCATCATCTCCTTTCTTTCCTGAGGCTTTAATTCTGAAATATTATTTTCAAGGCTTTGAAATATGAAAATGATAACACAGCAATTTTGCACATCTCTTTGTGTTTCTCACTGTGCTTCCCTAATTGAGATAGCCTTTTACATAGATAAATATTAAAAGAAAACTAGAGAAAATCTTGAATACATTTTAAAATTATTAAATACAAAATTCATTATCCTGAAGTAATGATTTTAATATCAGTCAGAAACTGAACTCCTACCATATTATGTTTGACTGACATGTGAATCATAGCTCTATGTTCCTCTCGGATAATTTCACAATACAACTCATCATCTGTAGCTCCTATTATCATCATTTGAAATGTATATGTTTGCCTCACAAATTATGCAAGTTACTAAAGACTCATTAAAACAAAAAGTTCCTGACATTAATCTCCATCTACACTATAAATGAGCATGTGGGTTCTGTCAAATGGAATAACAGAGCTAAGAAAAATATTTGTGGGGAAACAAATGCAGGAAAAGTTATGTGAGCCATGACAAAACAGCATGGCTTACCTTCCATGCATCCCTCTTCCTTCCCTGCTGACTGGAAGGCCAGGGCTGGACAGACCTTTCAGTTCTGTTGCAAGAATAGCAATTAATGGGAAAATCTGACTGCAACCATGTATGACTTCAAGACATACTTTAGGTAAATTCTTCAAACTAACTCTGACTACTGCCCCAGAGCCACCACCCCTCGGCTCCACCACGGTCACTGCATCCTCTCAGCTGGAGTCTGGGGCCAAGGTAAGCAATGGGGAATTTTGGTATTTCAAGTACTGTCTTTGTGGACAGGACACAAAGACAGCTTTGGGCCAGCCAACAGAGTTTCACATCTGCACCAGATCTGTCTTCTGTCAGGTGGATGTTTGTCTGGAGTGGGGTGGCTGTGACTGCTCTGCAAATACTTTGTCCAGGTCCCTCCTCAGCTAAGACTGACATTTTGCTTCTTTGAGACAGTGCCATTACTTTTCCTTCAGAGTGCCCAGAACTACAGGAGAGTTTTGTACAGAGAGTTTTGCCTTTCTATAGAGTGATGGTCTGCATTGCAAGCAGCAGGGCATGGTTGGGACTGTAGGCAAGGCATGCTGAGTATTTGCTGATGAAAGGAGCTAGGTAGCTTCTTAAAAAGTATTTTGAATAAAATAGTAGGACTAGAGTAATATTTTTAAGAAGGAACTAAGGTGTAAAACAAAGCAGCAATGTAGGCATGCTCTATGCATTACTGTCTCCAGAAGCAAGCCCAGGGGTGGAGCAGCTACTGGCTTGGAGAAGCTTTGCTGACCTTCCTGGTAGGATGATGAACCTCTTCTTCAAGCCACCACCTCATGATAACAAGGATAGTTGAAACAAAAAGAAGCACATTTTGAAAGAGTTTCAAAAATCAATCCATGCTGACTTTTAACAAGAGGCTAATACATATGAATTTCTGAACAGCAAAAAAATTTGTGTTTGTGTCTCTGACAGTTTTCTCACTGTACTGAAGCATGTTTTGGTTCACCTCAGAGTCATAGAGGGAATCCAGAATTAGCCCCAATGCTTGCAGTATCATTCTTTACAGCACTGTCTCTTTCCTGCTACCTTCTGCTTTAGCTGGCCCTGCACAGTGGAGTTCATTGCCCAGGGTTTCTCCTCTGTTGTGACCAAATCAAGGCTCTGAATGTAGGACAGTTTCTGAACTGTTTCCAAGTTCATTTGTGGGGGGAAAAAAACCCAAAAAACCAGTTATGTGTTAATTACCTATTCTGATCTGCTTTTCTTAGTACCATGTTGAAGCAGGTGCCCAAGCTGCATGGTCAAAAATCTAAAGCTGCAGTGCAGGCCATACCACACTTCAGGAGATGCCTTAGCACTGGTGTCACTAGCTGGCAATAAGCTAGGGAGGTGTATCTGGCAGTGCAGCTGCTCATGGCCATGGACCTCTCCTCCTCAGAGTGTGCTTGCAGATGGCTGTAATGCATGTTTGGGGACAGCAAACATTAAAGCCAGCTGGCCCAGCGAGCACCGACTTCTACCTTCTCTGCATGGCTACATCAGCATTTATCTGTATCCTCAGACTGCTGGAGATTTTTTATCCATGTAATGTTTAACAAAAGTGCAAATATTTAATGCTGCCTGTCTTGGAGCACCATGAGCACCTCTCTCATTCTCCCTGAAACACTGCATTTGTGCCATTGGGCATTCTGGCTTATACATTCATTCAATTTAAATGAAGAATGTTTGCGGCTGGCAAAAAAATAAAACTATTCCATCAAGCCTCACCTGAACCTTCACAAGTGTTCTAAGGGACAACAGCAATTGGTACTCTAATAAGAAAAAATACAAATTTAAAAATCAAAATACTTAACAGCCAACTTTGGCTGCATCTAAAGCAAACATGCAGTGTTAAGCTATATTCCGAAATTAAAAAAAAAAAAAGGAAAAATGGAAAAAAAAGTGTTGAGTCTGTAAATACCATGCAGGGAACCTATCTGTGTCACCAAGGCCATGGATCCCAGCAGGTAAAGAATGACCACTGAAAGCAGCACAGCTGGGAACTGCTGTGCTTACACAGTTTTACATACACAGCTCCTTGGTTCTACAGTATCAAGGGGATTGTGCTGTCTCTGCAAAATGTAGCAGAGCCATAGAAAAACAAAGCAGGCATTCTCCTGGCTAGCTGATCAAACCATGCATCTGAAAGCTCATCCATTGGTGAATGGTGGTAAACCTGCTTTACAGCACTTATCTTCCTCTTCCTGTGGAAGATTCCTCGGAAATACATCTTTAGAAGAAGGGTGAGACTCACAGTTTGAGACTGCCTTTATTTATTACTGGTTAATATTTCTGGGTTACTCTCTCCCATCATTTGCTATTGTTTGATGCATTTGAGACTAGGTTGCTGCTACTATACCTTTTGGCAGTCTCATTTGTTCAGGATTGTCTTCGGGCACTTGCAGCAATGGCACATATTTTATACAGATTTTGCAAGTGCTGAAGTCTACATTAAGTACTTTTCAGATCTTGACAGGCTAGGTGGTCCTTAATAGAGACACAGAAAGAATCATTTGATTGTGAGGAGACCATTCAATAAATTGCCACATACCTAAAATTCACCATTCCTACAAGACCGAATGAGGTACCCTCTTTATTTATGAAGCCATTGCTCACTTCTGAGTAGCAACCAGTGGGGTTTCTACTGTGTAGAAATAAAAGATGAGATGTTGACACTTAAGTGGAGTCCAGTAAGCTGGGTAGCATGACTGAGGACGAGTGGTGCTCCTTGTAGCTCACTCACCCTGCCTTCAGAGCTTAGTGCTGGGCAAAATTGTGCTTCCAGATGAATGGTTTTATTCATCTCAGGTAGCACACAGGGCAGAGTAGCTGCTCTTGACACCAAAGTGTCATTTCCAATAAATATTTGCTTAGGAGTTGCATACCCTTTGGGATGTAATACTGTGTTCTACTGACCAGCCTGGGCCCAGTGGTCTTTTCTCTGTTTGGAGTGAAGTGATGTGGACATACGCATACAAGGTCCAAGAACACTGGATTAATCAGCATTCAGCTTTGTGCTTCTAGGTAATATGTATCGAAGCCATGTAATATTTAACAGAGGAAAACAGCAGTATGAGTAAAGCAGCAAGAAACAGCACAGCCCACTGAGAGCACGAGCCCTCTGAATGTAAAGTAAGTACACAGTTATCTTTACCATAATGATTTTGACCCAGCTGTATGGTATTTAGCTAAGTGAGTCATAAAGCACATCTGCTTTCAAAGGTGAAACCTAGTTTCTAAGTATTCAAATGACAGCTGAACTTAATTTCAAGAAATACTGAATAGCAAATTCTGGGGATTCATTACAGCAGCTCCACAGAGTATAACTCTGAATATTTATCCCAAATAGCTCAAAAACATCTAGAAAAAATATGCTTCAATAACAGAAGTGTTCTGACTCCTCAACTGTCAATTTTATTTATCATTACTAATTTTCCTTAAAGATTACAATCAGGTAACCAAAACTGAAGTGAATGAGTAAATGTCTTGCATACACTAAGATGACTCAGACAGAATTCACAAACTGATCTTGCTATGCCAATGTCCTCTGTAAATTCCAATTTACCCGGATCACACAGAGCAAAGCTGCAGAAAGACAAGCTGGCTCCTTTTCACCCAAATCTTGGTGGTCAGAGTGCTGTGCCAGGGTGGATAGAATCCCAGTAAATATGTCATCTGCTCTGCTGAATCCATGTCTTTGAATGCCTTTCCATTGAATGGGGGGCAAGCAGGTAGCTTGTGATCTTCTGCCTGAAGCTGTTCTGTCTCAAGCAAAACATTAGGTGAAGACTATTTGGAGATTTTCTAGTTACTGGTACAATATTTTTAATTGGAATAGCTCTTGTTTTCTGAGAGGTAAAGCATCTTACACACCACAAATCATCTCAGCATGTTCTTGGTTTAATTGGTAAAAAAGAAAGCAGTAAACAAAGAAAGAAAAAAAATGGTCAGAGTCGCTACTGTTCAAGATGTCCTGATCCAGTCTTGCTGCTGAGCACTACTCTGGCCTAAGGCATATTTACCTTACAAAACAATACTTTCCTGCTGATATGAAGCTTGGAAAGACAGGAGAGGCAAAGTCCACACTAATGGTCTCACCTTCCTATAACCAGATGTGGGATACACACAAGAAGGAACACATCTGTAAGACAAGTGGCACATGAATGGTCATTTAAAATAGACAAACATATTCAGATTTAATCAGGTTTTGAAGCAGAAAAATTTTACCAGCTCTTATGATTAGCTGCTTTGTAAAATGAGTCAGAAATAAGAGAAAATAGGACTTTTGACTTCTACAATCTTGTATTGTTTTCCTTTGATATAGCAGTGTAGCACTATTTTATAACATAATCATTTGTATGCTAATAGCATAATAATCCCCAGAGGATTTAGGAGATAAGCACAAAATAGTTAATCAGAAGGCTTCTAATGTGTTGTTTTGCCATTAAAAAAACAAATCAAAACAAAAACCTTTTCACTACTTCTCTCCCTTAGACTCTTATTTTCCTTTAATACTCACATGTTTCTTTCCCCACTAACAAGGAACTTTTGTAGCTAAAGCAGAACTGAAGTAGGCAGCAATGGATAGGAATTACAGGTAAATTCAGAAGCACAATGATTTAAATAGCAATGGAGGAGGTCACAACATAACAGTGATTTCCACTTGAAGGCAGTAGCAGACATGAAAGATGAGGTGTCTATACAGCCAGCCTCCAGCATCCAACCTGTTGTTCTTTGTCCACGCAGTGTCTGTGAAGAATGATGAAGGCCATGCTCCCACTGTACTTGCTGGTGGCCATGCTTCACCCCAATGGCCACAGTCTGACCCAGACTGATCACCACACGGCCCAGCCTAAGGCAACTGACCCCAGGAGCAGCATGCTCTTGAGGAAGATCCTCTTGAGTCCTGCCAAAGGATAATCCCAAGCAATAGAGACTTTGCCTTTCAATTTTACAGGCAAGCAACCACTTAAGAACCTGACAAGAACATTTTCTTTTCCCCACTCAGCATGTCTGCTGCCCTTGCCCTTCTGGCCCTGGCAGTAGCCAGGCTCAGCTGCTGGGTGGCCTGGCCTTTAGCCTCACCAACATCCACAAGGAGGAGATATGTGATGGTTTTCCTCAGCTCCTCCGCGTGCTGAACCGCCCTGGCAGCCCGGAGCAGCTGGAATGGGCAACACCCTGTTCATGGACAAACACCTGAAGCAATGAAAACGTTTCTGAATGGCATCAAAAACTGTACAGAGGAAAAGCTGCCTCTACTAGCTTCCAGAATTCCACTGAAGCTAAAAAAGAGATCAATGATTATGTAAAGAATAAAACTCATGGGAATATAAACCAAATACTTGAGCACCTTGATCCAAACACTCTGATGGTAATTGTTAACTACATTTATTTCAAAGGTAAGTTACATAGATGCTATTTACTGCAACTGTTTTGTGCTGTTTCACCTGAAGTAAAACAAGTACACCAAGTTATTTTTGAATAATTTTTAAATATATGTGTTTAGATGCGACTATTATGAAAAAACCAAAAGTTTTCAACTCTGAAACCTCTTCCACATCTAAATTTTTCTAGCATATATTTAGATTTCTAAGCATAAAAGTTCACTTACTTGCAATATTCAGGCTCGGGGAATTGCCAGGGAATTTGTGCATTGTTAAATTATCCTGTCAGACTTCATCCACTTATTAGTTTAAAAATCAAAATGTTTTCACATTGTATGTGTGAATTAGAAAATTAAATTTTGAAGATGATGATGATTAACAAAAATTGCCAAAACCTTTTATTTACTTACAGTCCATGACTATTACATGCGTAGGTACCTCTGGAGTTGTCATCATATTACACACGTCCCAAGAGGTATTTGAATGTATTGCTTTGGAAATTATTAACTTCTTGGGTGTTCATTTGTACCAGCATGCAGGACATACACAGAATTTCCCAAACATAAAGGAATATCTAGAAAATATTTGGAAATTATGAACTTTTAGCAAAATAAAAAAATGCTTTTTATTTCAAATACTTTATAAATTTGGGTGACCTAATCTCAGGTTTCCTAGTCTGAGCACCATACCAGAGTAAATTTCTTTCCTGGAGAGCAAGGGAGAAGGCTTAAACTTATAAAGTAACCAGAATATTGTGGCATTTACATTCCATTATTTATTTTTCAAATGAAGCTATTTCTATTCAACATTAAAAAAACAAGAAAGCCAAAAATATATACTTACAGAATGGCAAGCTGTAATCCCAGTCTATTTGTTTAGTGAATGACCTTTTTTATTACAAAATAAAATATCATAGAAAATTCAATTGAATAAACATAAAGGCCAAAGCATTTTGAGGACTAAAGACCTTGAGGCCCTATTCCATTTACCATACTGCAGTTATGTTCAAGTCCAAAAGTTTTTGTTTTTCTAGCATGTAAGCTTTTCCTTAGTGCTACAAGGTGAAAAACATAATAAAAAAACCATGTGAGGAGCACAACATGCTACCTTTTAAAAGCTAGGCATCTGCTGTGAAACTTGCTTTATAAGCAATATTCTGAAAACAGCAAATCCCTGGATTCTGGTCAGTTTTCATTTGTTTCAAATATAAATAAGATAATATGATGAAGTTACTTCATTTAATTTATCTGACTTTAGAAAGATTGTGTACAAATCCATACAAAATTTAACCTGTGATATTTAATTATTAAAGAGAATAAGACATTTAATAAACTTTGAATGCTTTTTATTTCCAAGTGTAAATATTCAGATATAGTTTTATTTATTGTACTTTAGTCTGAACAATATTAATATATCCTCACTGAAATAAGTATTCAATTCCATTCTTTCTCTTTTGGTTTTAAGCTTACTGGGAAAATCCTTTTGATATTAAGAGGACTCACAAGGACTTTTTCCATGTGAATTCAAAGACCTCAGTTGAAGTGGAAATGATGATTCGAGATGGATTTTATAAAGCCTACTCCGACAGGAAGCTATCTTGAGAGGTGATGCAGATTCCTTACAAGGGAGATGTTACAGCATTGTTTATTCTGCCCAATAAAGGAAAAATGAAACAGTTGGAACATGTCCTGACAAAAACCAGTTTCTAAATGGCAAAGATCTCTTCAAAGATGGTAAATATAGAATTTTGATTTGATGAATCGAGGTAGTGAGAATCCAAAGTCTGAATGCTATAGTCAGGTTTTACAATTACTATTTTGTATTTTTGATGGGAGGTTTAAACAATAGAAGTAGTATAAAGGATCAGACCAAATGATTTGATACTTTCAGCAAAAATTAGAATCAGAAAAATTTAGAAAATAGCCTTGTGATGAAAGAAAATATCTCGGAGGAAATTTAATTCTTTTTCCCTCATACATTTTTAATTGATGCTAAGTAGCACCATTTCCTTTGTCTCAAGCTAAATATTTTGAGTAGTAATACTGTGACATAGCGACAGATCCCTCAGAGGGATTGGGGTGTGAATTCCAAAAGCAGAACCTTCAAGGTTTGAAAAAGAAATCAAATTTTGTCTCAAAAATGATGGCAGCACTACTGTTTACTGTCTCAGAAAGTGACTGTGTTGGAAAATTATAAAAGAAATATGAACTGATGTCTTTCTCCTTCCATACTTTTCTATCCTCCAGACCAGCATCTTCCTATCTTCTTTTTCTTGCCACGTTTCTTAGATGAAAAGCTAGCATTTTAGCACAGAAGAACCACCATCAGGTTAGGAATCTTCAGTCCAAGGTGTCTTCTGATTTCAAGAATACCATAATTTACTTTTTAATTGACAGGAGGATGGAATTGTGTATTCCAAAACTATAAATTTCAGGCACTTATAACTTAAAGAGGATCTTAATGAATCTGGGTGTAACTGATGTGTTTTCTAATTGGGCTGATCTGTCTGGAATCACAGGAAACCCTGCTGTGAAGGTTTCAAAAGTTTACCAGCAGAAACAGCCATCTATGGATTCCTTAACAGCTAATTCCCTTACCCTAAGTTCACCTATGAAATTTTACTTATTGCTAGGGCTAGCTAATACTTGAAACAGAACATTTAGCTGATAAAGTCCCTTTAAACTTCCTCAGACTTCTCCAAGATCTGGAGATAAGGATATTTACTTTTGTCTGACAAGCAAAGGAGGAGGGTAGATGGAGGGGTGGGTTTAGCATTTAACCAGGAAACTAAACACAACATATATTCTGCATGTAAAAGAACTGCCTATGAGTAACTGTGTTGGACATGTCTTCAATCAGCATATCCACCAAAAAAGTGGCCTTTTTCTAACGTACATTCTATAATTTTAAAGGATTTAGAAACTGCTCTCACCATTGAAGGCTCTGTCGAGTGCTAAAAATATAAAATGGACCAGACTTGAGGAAAACATCCCATTTACTGAAAATAATGTGAAGTTAAAAACTAGCATTTTTATATCTATTCTGAAAACATCACTTACAATCTTCTAGTATTTTGGGACTAGTAAAATAAAAGGATTAAACATGCCCAACAATAACTTAACAAAAAATTTGGTAGCCAGGTTGAATTTCTGTAAACTGTAATGCATTTCTGTAAACTGTAATGCATGTGCTGTTAGGAATACTTACAGAGCAGTTCTGGGGCCCCACTTCCTTTTCCTTTTAAAATGACATTCCCTTTGAATTTGCTTGGCTATTTTACTTTCAAATAATTCCACAAGGTGTGCAGTTGCTAAGCTCTGCACTGATCACAGTCGTGGTGAGGAACACTGAATGTGTAAATATTTGCTTATTGAGACAACATTGCTGAAAACTACACAATGAGCTGTAGGGCCCTTCTTCCTGGTTCCTGGCTTACCAGCAATTTTTGTGAAAGGCAGTAGTTTAATTAACTTTGTGTTAATTTGAATAATTTCACACCACATCTTCCACATACATTAATTCTTGCTCTATTTTATTGTAGGCTACTCACAAGGCCCTGCTGAAGATTCATAAGAATGACACAGAGGTTGCGGCAGCCAGCAGCATAGATTTTCTTCCTTATTCTGTTCCTCCCATTGTTAAATTCAATCATCCATTCTTGCTGCTGATTGTTGATCAGTATACTCAGACCATCCTCTTCATGGAAAAAATTGTAAACCCAACAGAAAAATGACTGGTCAGTGGCTAGTCTTATTGATTTGAATTGCATTTTATGGAATTATTGTCCATTGTCATTAAAATCATATCCCAACACTTACTAACAATTTTATTTTTCCCAAAAAATCAGAAAGAGTACAGTCTTTCTTCAAAAAATTCTTTTTGCTTCATCTTTCCATAGAGAATAACCACTGAGATAAACCTATTAGTGCATTGTGAAGCATTTGATAAATCAGCCTTTTAGTGATCAGGGCCATCTTTGAAAAGCAAGGTAATATACAGCTGAGAGACTCCGTTGAAATACTGTAAGTAAATACCATTTGAGTGGATAAATCCAAATTATTTCTCTGCAAGCTACAGGTTGGCTTCTGACATTGGTAGGTTTCCAGTAGAAGGAAGGCATATCTGCAAATTACACACTGGGAAAGTCAGTCACTTTAGACCAGGCCTGGGCACTTCCTTTGAAGGTCAAGTCTTATTCCAGACTCTCCTTTAGGACATTCAGCTGATGGCATCCACCCATATTGTATTGGCTTCCTTGAGATGGCCATTAATGAAACAAACTCTACACAAACACCCTGTGTGGAAGCAGTGCTGGGAAATGTTTTGGCTAGATATCCAGAAGTTTCTATTGGCATTGTGTTATAGATTTAATCTTGTATTTCTTGTAAGTGGACGTTCAGAAAGGACAGGATATGAATACCAGGAAGAGGAAGAAACCAAACATTGAGATTAATCCTATCTCCAGAGTTTACCTCTATGCTGGTAAATAAAAAGCCCTAAGGTCTGTTCTCTCACCATGAGGTCAGCTGCCTCGTCACAGGTTGTATCCACGTTGCTTAATTCTGACCCTGCAATGCATCCCATCTACTTCTTGGAAATGACTCTTGGCCTGTGCTAACTCCAGACACATGCTTAGAACATGTTTGGAAGAATCATATGGTGGCATGTGTCTGAACTGTACCAAAAATATAAAAAATGTGTCTGCAGGCTGATGACCAGGTCTGTTCCCCAAAACTGCTCTTTGTACTGGGACAAATGGAGCCAGAGTGAACAACGGGGGAGTGGGAAAGTGTCCCCTCATCACTCAGCCCTACAAACTCCCTCTCTGCTCTCAATTTGCATTTTTTTGAATAACACTAAGTTCCAGATGAATCTGATAGTCCTTCACTACTTCTCAGAAATGAGGGAGCTGGAGACCATGATGTGCAATAAGACTAGGCAGTTCAATAAATGCCCTTCAAAACTACATCAAGTCACAGACTGTGAGACTCCCATGTACTTAGCACAGATGTGTTTGGGTGGTCTCTCCTGATTAGTCCTGTGCATTTGCTGTAATTCTGTATGCTTATTTTCACAGTAAGTGTGAGTGCTTATTTTCAAAAGGCTGCTCCTCATTAAGGATTTGTGCAGCTCTTTAGATGATACTGCAACACTTTGATGATGCAGTTACCAAAAACACTTCAAAGCTGAGCACATGGAAACTACCATGAAGAATAAAATATGAAAGTTTAATTCTATTATGTTGTAACATAAATGAACTCAAATGTAATTTAAAATGTTATACAACTTACTGTGGAAGCATAGGCATTGTCCATTATCCCCTTTCCTCCTTAAAAATATCGAAACCAAGATTTTTGTTACGATCCAGAAAGTCTGTCACTAGTTCAAGGACCCAGCTGCTTGCTAAGTGTGGCCTGATGCTGCAAACTGGAACAAGCTGGCAGAAAAAGGCCATTGGAGAGTCTCCTTTGGCAGGTGGACCCCTTGTTGAGAAAGGCTCAGCACCCAAGGCCAGCAGCATGCAGCTATCCTTCCAACAGCTGTGCAGGGGCAGGCAGAGAGAGCAGGCAGAGGGGGAGGTGATAAAGAGCATAGCTCCCCACTCCTCAGACCTGGCAGTGATGTTAAAGCAGAGTACAACTGCAGTAATACTACTGCCAAATTACTGCTGGGCCAGAGAGAAATAATCAAATCCTAGGTGATCAATTCATTCTCAAAGACAGTGTCAGACCAAAGGGAAACTCATTTTTTTTGATTGCTAAAAATGTTTAGAAGTTATTTTACTGACAAATCGGAATGACGAATGTGGCTTTAACCTGATAAATTAATACCTATAGAAGTTCTCACAGGGCCAGATGGATGAATTTAGGAGTTGCTTTTGGCATGGTACCCAGATATGAAATTAAAATTTTACTTTTTCTTTATCCATGACTGCATGAAATGTTCTTTTGGTGCATGTGAGCCTATTGTCCTTAACTGTCAACAGCTCAGGGGCCACAAGAGTAAGAAAACTAAGCTCCACAGGAGCAGCAGATCTTTTTGGGTGGTGCCAATGGATAGTCCTCAGAAATGTACACTCTTCCTTATAGGCAAACGACTGCCCAAGAACCCTGCAAATGTTTTCTTCTCCCTGCACAGCTTCTCTACTGCTTTTGCTCTGCTCTCCCTGGTCTCTGGAGCCACCAGTCAGGCTCAGGTGCTGGAAGGGATGGCTTTTGACTTCACTGGCACTCAGGAGGGCACAGCAATTTTCATTTTCTCTCCTTTATTTTAATTCTGGGAGTTACACATGCCGTCTCTAAGTTCTTGTACCATTGTTACTAATTCAGGGTTTTTGTCTGTAGTCCTAACTACTTGAGTTTGATGTATCTTTTGAAAAGAGAAAGTCAAGCTAAGATACATTTTGAGAGCAAAATTTTGGTCTACTTACTATTACTTACTTACACCCCTGTTTTAATTGAGTGTTTTTTATAAAACTTCTAACAACTAGTTTTGAAAATCTTTGGTAGTGTCAAGTATGTCTACAACTCTACTATCCGCGAACCTAATGGAAAATATATCAGGAAAATCTGAGAAGAGCTGTCAGTAACAAATCACCCATATTGAGCATTACAGTGCTGGCTGATTAACTTCAATGGAATTCACATCAGGGCCTAAATGCTTGTATGCTTTTGGAAACACTTTTTCATTCAATGCTAGGAGATTATTTTCTGAACACTGATGAAATAATCATCTGAGGTAAAATGTCTGTTAAGAGAAA
Organism: Lonchura striata; assembly: GCF_050655825.1. NCBI lineage: Eukaryota > Metazoa > Chordata > Aves > Passeriformes > Estrildidae > Lonchura > Lonchura striata. Next base: position 59,065,823 of record NC_140707.1, on the reverse strand, counting down.
AGGAATCATACCTGATAAAAAAGAAGCTTTATTTTCTTCTGAGATATAGCACAGAAGGAAAAATGGAGTATTTGGTTCTGCTTATAAAGCTTTTTTCTAGCAGACTTCTAGAGTTTATATGAAAATTCAATTAAAAGATTCCTACTGCATTGGTGAGGGAAGTTAAAAACAAAGTAGAAAAGATCTAGTTTCTATTCCCAATTCTGTCACAGACTTTTGCTTAGCCTTCAGCTTTTTTTGCTTTCTGTTAGCTATGCTGGTTTTTGAAATGGGAGCACTTTCATTATTTGAGGAGAAAAGGATTAAGTATTTCTACAACATGGAAAGTATATTTGGGATGCCCTCTACAGAAAAAGATAAAAGTACTGAAAGGAGTTGATTTTTATACTACTTATACCAGTTTTGCAATGATACCAATCTTCTGATTTTAATGGAGTTACATATGTCAAGAAGTCAATTTAGATGAACTTTTGTAGACATACCTTGAATGATATATCTTTATAGGGGAGCAAGAGATAGCTGCATGATGATTTATCATGCAATGTACACATTTATCTTACTGATCTTTTGTTTATACAGTCAGAAATCCTTTGCCCTGGAAAGCCCTCAAATATAACAAGCAAAGCCAGCATATAATAATCAGATGACCAAGCAGCAACTGAAATATGATAATCTGATGACCAAGCAGCAACAGAAATAAGTTAATGATATGGGATGAAACTGCTCCTGTAAGGAGGAACACACATATTGCATAACTGAGCAGAGTCGGGGAGAGCAGAAAGAGAAATAATTAAATTATTCCTTAATTCCTTCCATATAGACCATTATCAGGCCAATGGGAAAAGCATGTCTGTCAGTCCTTTATACAACTGCCCTGTTCCTGGAGCAAGAGTCCCCCTGTCCCAGACACCACTTATCTCAAAGCACCCAGGAACTCCACACTCTCTTCTTTGCAATTCCCCTGGATGGCTCTCCTTTGCAAAACTACACAAAATTTCTAGTTTGGCCTTGCATATCCCCATGTTCTGTGGACACAGCCATTTTCAACAATAGGAAGGTGCAGGGAAGTAACAAACTGCTTTCTTCTCCCTGTGTTTTTCCTGGCTGACATGCAGGTGATATGTGTGACTGTGTGGGGTAATTCAGCCTCATTTTCCATTGCCTTCAACAGATGCAACATATATTATCCAAGAGTCTCTATTTCTGGCACCTATGACCTAAGGGAGATTTTCAAAGGACTGGGCGTGACTGATGGGTTCATTAACCATACTGACCTGTCTGAAATTGCTGGGAAGCTGATTCTTTGAAAATGGTCATTTGTGTGTCTTAACCTTATCTAGGAAGACACTTAGGCCAGGGTGAGAGGATCTGGTGCCTGGGAGTTGTGAGCAGGGACAGAAGCAACTTTCCACTCCCTCCCTGACATGCTGTGTGCTGCTGCATCTCCTGGGAGAAAGGAGAGGAATCAATGCAGCTGCTTTGGCTGTGCCCAGAAATTCTTCTCAAGAAACAGTGGCATCCTTTAGATGGTTAGCCAAGCATTAGAACTGGGCTGAAAGATTAATGCTATCTATGTAGGCAGGCCTAGGCTTGAGAGAAATATCTTGTCTTTGCTAGAGTTAAGCAACAGCATACTTGCTACTCCTGAGACTTGGTCATTTTACAAAATACTGCAATAAACTTTCTGGGTACTTGCACATATCATGAAAAAAAACTCTGTAGGAATACATTCTGACCAACCCTGCCTCTGTCTTGTAAGAGAGAGTAGTTACATAGCAATAACAATGATGGTTGATTCCTATGTGTAGATAAATTGTAAGTTTACCTGGGGCGAAATCATGTACACTCAATGGAAATAATTAGTCATTGCTAATTAGGATAAGTGCCATGCACCTCATCCTTAAATAACCTTCTAAATAGCTAAATTGTGCCTGCTTCAGCTTCCTCTGAGAGGGATCCTGGTGTAAGATACATATGATATATATGTAATTTATGCTTATCCTATGCACAAGGGGTTAAGATCTTCTCTCTTCTCCCCAGTTAACATTTTGCTGTGGAAAAGTTTGACTATTTCATTCTGTCATTTGTTTTCTTATTTCAGTTATTTTTCAAGCTATGCTGTGCTTTGCTTTTCACTTCAGTAGTTTCTAAAATATTCATCAATGGTCCCTCAAAAAGCTGACCAGTGTTCTGAGCCCATCAAATAATGACATTTAGGGCAGGGTGGAGCTATACCTGAACAAACTTGCTGCTGCCTTGGGTACTCAATTAGATGGTATTGTTGCATCAGGGTATCCTGTGCAGGAAGTTCATTGGGACAGGGCATCCATGTTCTTGGCTTTTTCTTAGCTTTACAGTTCTTCTCAAGTTCTATTTGCAGGAACTGATTTACCACAGCTATTGGTAAAGCAATTTTACGTACAGTTTAGCTTGAGCCAAGAGTAGTAAAGTTTCTGATCCTTCTCTCCCTTTAGAGCCCTAGGTGCTGGCATCATTCTGGCCGTGTGATGGGAAAAAGACTTTAAATATTTGATATCCAGAAAAAAATAGTTTACTTAATCTTTGCTTTGCAAATAACTCTTATTTGTCCTGTTTAATCTTTACCAGGGGACATTACCTTAATACTAGAAAGCAAATGAATGAGGGAAGAAGCACTGTGAAAGAAAAGTCCAGCACAGTAAGTACCATACTATACTTTCTTAGAAGTCTTTGAATTTATCCTGTGTGTGATCCCTTCTATTTACTGCTTAATTTGTTTTGTATAGTAATTGGAAGTTATTTTAGCTTCTGGAAGCATTTTCTGAATGTTTGAAACAAAATTCATTCAGCGATCCATCTCCTAGATATAGTGACAGGATGATAGGGATGTGAAATACAAAATGAATAGCCAACAGTCAGTACCAGGATGAAGAACGAAGCCTTTTTCTGCTCCCAGAGGAATAAATTTAGTTAAAATCTCAATGTCCCAACTATCCCAGGTCGACGCAGGGCTAATGAGAGTAGCTTCATTTCTGTCCAGTATGCTTAAAGGCCAGGCTACTTGCAGTCAAGTGGCCTGGAAGAGAAATCAGTCTCTCTCAAAGACGGATTTGGAGAATTATGAAATGAATCATTACCAGAACAAAATTAATTACTAAAAGCTAGACTGCTTTTTTTTTTCCTGAGTCATTGTGCATATACCAAACATTTTAGACATGCTGAGTATAGCTCCCATACTCAGCACTTCAACACCTCATATCTCCAGTTTTTCATAATGAATATCCAGAAAAGAGGAAACCTGGAAATTACAACTCCTCATAATAAGTCTGGTACAAGACCTGAACCTGGCATTAGACACACAGCCTGAGGCAGATTCTGGGCAGAATCTCATTCTCCAGGATGAGTATACAGCTGCTATGAACAGTATTCAGACCATCTCTATTTCCCTGAGGGCCACTGCTTGCTTCATGGGTTTGAGTTTCTGTCATTTGAGATAATTCAGGTGTGGTACTATATGGAGAGCATTTTTCTCCAATATGTTGCAGGATTCCTCCCCCAGAAGGACAGAAGAGAGACTGTGGGGTTATGTAGAATTTGTTTATGTTGGTTGAAGGAAAAGGAAAGGTTATCAAATTACATATACACAGCAAAGCAGATTCCACTGTAGCTTTTCCTCAGCTCCTGAGTCTTGAGCTTTGCAATTTTATGGATATCTTATGTGCAATATAGAGTGTCAAAAAAAATTTCTCAATTTAGCCTCAATTTGCTGTAACACTTAAGGTAAAGTCTTGAAATAATATAGGTCTTCAGTCAGAGCTGTTATATAAGAGGCAGAAATATATAAACAGTTTAAGGGCTGAGCATTTAGGTGGATTTTATAAACTGCTATAACTATCTCTTCAAGGCTTGAAAACCAAAGTCATAATAAGACCATGGGTACCACAGAAACATATCAGCAAAAGTTGGTCTCTCTGCCACAGTACTAACCAGATAGATGGGTGCAAATGCAGGAGCTCAGCCATGCACCCCAAGGCACTGAGGAATGCACTGAGACCATGCTATTCAGAAGCAAGAACTATTTCACACATAATACCTCAGGAAAGCTGATTCTTCCCTGGCAACACAAGATTATTGTCTTATTTCCTTTGCTTCTTGGTCACAAACTAAGAAAACTGACTAGAAATAAACTGTAGGCCAGTCCATTCCAGAGGCCAAGTAGAAGAGTAGTTCTAATGACTGATATCTGAAAATCAGTATCTGGAATACAAAATCTTTTTATCCAGTAATGAATGGAATACAAAATCTTTTTATCCAGTAATGAAAACCTTCTCTAGATCTAAAAGTTGGTTTGTTCTTTCTTAACAGGACTGCTCAGGACAATGAAGTGTGCACTGTATTTGTGTTTGCTGTTTCTTGGACTTCAAGTCCAGGGTCAACAGCAGGTACAACAAATACCAGTGCCAGCAGACCAGTCCCAGGCTGATCGTGAAAACTTGCCTTATGTCAAGCTAGCCCCCAGCAACGCTGACTTTGCATTTAAGCTTTACAAGCAGATCAGAGATGACGTGGGCGACAGGAACGTTTTCTTCTCTCCTTTGAGTATCTCTGCTGCCTTTGCAATGCTCACCCTGGGGGCCAGATCAAACACGCTCAGAGAGCTGCAGAAAGGCCTTGCCTTCAACCTGACACGGATGGAGGAGCAGGAGATTCATGAGGGATTTCAGCATATCCTCCAGATGCTGAATGACCCTCACCGAGAAGACCAACTGAACATGGGCAATGCCCTATTTGTAGACAGCCGAATGGAATTGCTTCAAAACTTTTTAAATGGTGTCACAAATTTTTATCATGCTGAACCTGTTTCTAGTAACTTCCAGAATCTTCCACAGGCTATAAAGGAAATCAATATGTACGTGGAAACAAAAACACATGGCAAAATTGTTGATTTAGTCAAGAGTCTTGATCCGGAAACAGTGATGGTTCTCATAAACTACGTTTTCTTTAGAGGTGAGTGATAGACATGGCTAGCAGCTATACAAATCAGCTCTGGAAGTTCTAAGAAACAAAACTTTTCCCCATTGTGAACACATCTTATCATCTAATTTAAAACACATCTTTCTGGTTTTAAATTACACAGGAAAATATTTGAAAGACAGGTATAAAGAATCATTTTCCAAATGAGAAATTTTTAAAAAATGAGAAAATAACAGAACCAGCAGAAGTACTGATCAATGTCCTATAAATTTTAAACCAGGTTCAGAGCTGAAGATATTCAGAACTTATGATCATTTGTTGAAAGGCACAGGTATTTGCCTGTGCAGGACATGGTCAAACACAGATGACAATTGCATTAAAGAAATGAGCCTGAAGCTTGTATAGTTGGAGCCTGTGAAGGATCTACCATTATCTGAACAGGCAAAGATTCATCTCTTTTCCACTGCAAGCCTCAACTTATACTTTTCTTGTGTGATTTTTATTAAAACCATTGAAAAGAGATGAAGCTTCTTTCCATGTCCAGGCACCAAGCATCCTTAAATTGAGCTAGGCTTGTTGCTGTCTCTATGGTTCAAGTACATTATTTTAAGCATCAATTAATGTGACATGTCTTTATTAGTCCTGTTTTTTAATTTCAATTCTATACTCATGCTTTTTTTCAAAGGCTCCTGGGAAAGACCTTTCAACAGTTTAAACACGAGAGATGATGACTTCTTTTTGGATGCCAAGAATTCTGTTAAGGTCAAAATGATGCATCAAAACAAGAACTTTAATGTCCACAGGGATGAGAAGTTGTCTTGCTGGGTAGTAGAAATCCCATACATAGGAAATGTTACTTCATTTTTTGTTCTGCCTGATCAAGGGACAATGAAACAGGTGGAAGATGCTCTGCTAAAAGAAACAGTGTCTAGCTGGTTGAGAGCATTTGAAAAAAGGTAATATTTTAATTTTGGCTTTGTTTAAATATTGAATAGGCTAAAACTACTCATCTAGGAAAGGTAAAACTTAGGATACCATTATGAGTTCCAAGTACAGCTCTGAGGAACAAGCACTATTCAGCTTCTTTAACTCAGACAAGCTATCATGTAATTGCATGCCAAAGGGGAACCCTCTCAGCTCCCCCAGTCACAGCTCCCAGTTGTGAGGATCCTGCACATGGGTAGGTTGCCCTCAGGAACCTGCCTTCAGTAGGAGGAATCTAGTTAAAGAGAAAATTCAATTTCTTTTTCTCCAGTCTGAATGATGCCTTCCAGTCAGTGACTTTCATAAACCATCACTCTACCCCTGCACCCCAGATCAGCCTCTGGCTGGTGGGACAGGTACCTCAGTTTCTGCTTCTCTAACATGAGATTTTTAATGTCTTAGAAAGCCAAGCCTTAGCTCCATGGGTATTTGGGATGGATATATACCTGCAACAGTTAGTGCTTCAAGAGATCTTGCAATAACAAACTCACATTTTTATTTATTTTTGAAAAGAAATATCTACTTAGATCTTCCAAGATTCTCTGTCTCCGGTTCCTATGATGTTAAGAGCCTGTTTAAGAAAATGGGCGTGGCAGAGGTGTTCAGTGATCAGGCTGATCTCTCTGGAGTGGCAAAAAATCATCTTCTGAAGGTTTCTAAAGTAAGTATGTAAGAGATGGTAATCAAGAGATTTTTCTGCCTTATTTGTATGCAGGTTTGATCCTACAAATAGGCTGATCCTACCTCTGAAGTGTAGCCATTGTTTAATGATGGTAATAAAGGAAGGAAAAGGTTAGGCATCAAATGGCTGCTATTCCTACACTTTAATATTAAATTGTTTACTGCACAGTAATCCTACAAATTTTGCTGAAAGTCTCTGGAGGAGAAAACAACTGGAAAGCATAGCAGGAATAATTTCACAAAAAGCTGGTGTTAAAGAAGTAATGCATGACAAAAATCATAGTAACGACCTAAGTCTGGGAACAGTCATTCTTATACTGTGTATAAACCTTTCATTATTCCATTGTCTGAGCACTTCAGAATTTATATGGACAACAGACTTGTGGGAAAGGGATAGCCCCATTTCACAAGCAAGAAATGAGAAAACAGACAGACAAAATGATTTCTCTAGAGTCCCAAGGAGTATATGCCTTGTGTCATGAGGGAGGTGAGCCTTCCCTCTCTCCTTCACTTGTGAGACTACCCCTAGAGTTCAACACATCCAGTGTGGGGCTCCCAAAGACAAGGGACACATGGATAGCCTGGAGCAGAGGGAGTCCAGAGGAGGGTGAGCAGGATGGCTGTGTGGCTGCAGCACTGCATGTGTGAGAGAGGCTGGGAGAGCTGGAGCTGCCAGTCAGGAGAAGGGAGGGTGAAGGGGGGGTTCTTAGCACTGGCTGCAGACATTTATTAGAAAGGTAGAGGCAAGATGGACACAGACTCTTCTTGCAGATCAGCTGTGATACATTAAGGGACAACACACAAAAGATAGAAAATGGGATATTCTGATTGGGTTTTATATTAAAAAATTCACCATGAGGGTGATCAAAAAATAGTATGGGTTATTTATGAAATTTCTGTCCTTTGAAATACTCAAATCCCGACTGGATTAAATCCTGAGTAACCTCATTTGGTGTCAGAGGTGGCACAGTGCAGGAGGGTTGGTGGCATTCAATGGCCTCTAGAGGTCCTTCCATCATATGTTATTTGTGATTCCTCACATTCCTCCCTATGTCATGTGGAGACACCTGGATTGTAGATATGGGATTAATGCCTGGAAAACCAAGTAAACTGGTGAAGGTAAGCAGAGACTCATGAGAGGAAATTTTAGATGTGTCGCAGACAATGAAGGAAGAAAACAGAGGGCTGTCCAAAACCAATGAAATAGCTCATGTGAATGCCTAAATATGAATTTGCTATACTTACCACAGAAAGTCCTGAAAAATCTTATCCATTGGCTGTGTTACAGAAAGACACTCTATAAAGCTTGTCACTATTGTTTTTGCAGAGAGAACTATTTTGCTTACACAGAAATTGATGCAAAATGAAAAAATTCTTCTTTTGTGTTCCGTATGTGTTCTCCTGTTTTGTTCTTTTGTGTCTCAGTTACTCTGAGAAACAATAGAATAACAAATATTCTCTATGTTGCTCAGTCTATGCAAGCAGGCATGTTTGACTCTGACTGTTGAAGAAAACTTTTCCTGAACTCAGAGCAAACTTGGAAACACTAGTCTTTTTTTCACACAAGTTCTACATTCATTCTGTGGGGTTTTTTTTAAGGATTACCTTCTCACAGTGTTAAAGCAAGCAAAATTTCCCCCAGCTGCTTCTCTCTCTTCTGCACTTGGATTATAATCTCTGTTTCCTTGCAGGCAATTCACAAGGCCACGGTGGATGTCAGAGAGAATGGCACAGAGGCTGCTGCAGCAACTATGTTAGAAGTTGTACCATACAGTCTACCATTTCCTCCTCCTCCTCACATCACCTTCAACAGGCCCTTCCTGATAATGCTTATCGACAAAACCACTGATGGTCTGCTCTTTCTGGGGAAAATTGTCAACCCAGCTGCTGAGGAAGACTAGACCAGAGCACCTATACTCTCCAGGGCAGAGAGGAGAGCTTGTGCACATCCCAGGAATTTCTTTGCAAAGTAGGACTAGAACTGATCTGATGCATAACTAACAAATAAATAAATCTTCTGCCAAGTTCTTCTTTACTTTAAAACTGACATTTGGGTACAAACATGATAGGCCATTCTTATAAAATTGCTCAGCCCAAGTAGGCAGCCATGGGATCTTCAACAGATACACATTTTCTGTGTAGTTATCATGGTGTCAGGGGTTTTTGTATGCAGGTACAACTCCCTGCTGTTGGCTGAGAAACTTCCTGTGTCTCCCATTTTCTGTCCTAGCCTCACAAACCACAAGTCTATCCCTTTCAGCTGGGGAACACTTCTTTCCCTCCCTCTCATTCCACCATGAATCTCAGGAGAAGTCTCCTTCCTCTTTGAAGTCCTTCCATGGAAAGGGAAACAGAGACACAGAGTTGTTTTACCTTTCCTCTCCTAGATGGTGGATGCTCCTTGGTAAAGAAAAATACTTTTCCTTCTAGCTTGACAGCTGCCTTCTACCAGATTCAAACCTTGCCCCCCTCTGCAAAATTCTCACTATTTGCTCCAGAATAAGGGGCCCAGCATTCCTGGCAAGACAAGAATTCAGCTTTTTTGTCAGTGAAACCTGTACATCATTGCACATATTATCATCTTTAATGGTTTTGTGCATGCACAGTAAAGCATGGGATCCCTAGGAGAACCAGATATGGCAAAACACAACCTCTGGTTCCAGAAGCTGGTGACTGCATCACTGGTCATGTCTCTTGTCCACATGCCAGCTGATCATATTGACCTCTACTTGCTTCAGTAAGCTCAGGCTGCAGAGTGCCTCCAAGAGGATTCTCTCCATTAAGCTGATGTTCAGGATGCAGAAAGGTGACTTGGGCACCTTCCTGAGTACTGAGTAGGCAGAAGCCAACACTACCAACAACACTATGTGAAGGGAAAGTTGTGCTGCAGCAGGTTATTTTTATTAACTAGCAAATAAAAATAAAGTAGGATAGTAGTAAGACATAGTTGAAAACACCTTCCCCCCAAACCCTTCCTTCTCATAGGCTCAATTTCACTCCTAACTTCTCTACTCCTCTCTCTGAGTGGTGCAGGAAAGCAGACACAGGGGCAGAGGAGTTGAGGTTGGTTTATAATACTTCATCTCTGCCACTCCTTCCTATTCCTGATCTTCTTCTGCTGCACCATGATGACAGATGGCAGTGCTTCAGGAACTGCTCTGGCAGTCTTTCCTGAAGGATCCAATCCATCAGGAACACACTGCTCCAGTGTGGTCTTCTCTCCATGGGGTTGCAGGTCCTGCCAGGACCTGCTCCAGGGCCAGCTCTCCACAAGCTGCAACTTCTTCTTGGCCACATCTACTTGCTCTGGCATGGAGTCCTCAAGCAGTGTGGGCTTCTGCTCACCACAGTCCACGGGCTGTCCCGAGGGGCACAGCTGCCTCACCAGGGGCTTCTCCAGGGCCTGCAGGGCAAGCTGTGATCCAGAGTCTGGAGCACCTCCTGCCCGTTCTTCTGCATTGATCTGAATGTCTGTGGGGCTGCTTCTCTCACTTGTTATTTTAGTCCTCCCTCTCACAGCTGCTACACAAGGTGTTTTCCTTTTTCTCAACTGCATTCCCCAGAGGTGCCCCTATCTCGGCTGCAGGGCTCAGCTGTGTTATGTGGTAGGTCTGTTGGAACCCTCTGGAATGGGCTGGAACTGGTCATGTCCAGCACAGGACAGCCCCAGCCTCTTCTCACAGAGGCTGCCCTGCAGCCCCCTCTGGCAGCCCCTCTGCACAAACACCAGACACACAGAACCCAGCCCACAGCTGGGGTTCACAATTCACGGGTAATGCCACTTCATGAATGGGTAGAACACTTTGATGGTGCTAAAGAACTGCCAGGAGCTCCTTCAGTGTCCTCTCAGCATCCACAGCTGGAGGACACTTCTCCACACAGCCTGAACTGAGCCTCAGGACAGCTCAGGTCTCTGCTTCCTCCTTGGGCTTCCAGATTCAGCTCTGCCCTCCTCCTTATGAGGAGCTGGAATCAAAGAGTCCACTGAAGGGGCCCGGGGCTCCCTGGCACTGCTGGAGGGCTTTAGCTTCTGGTTAGGCTGGGTCAGAGCTGCTAAATGCTTCTGCAATGTGGTTTGGTTTGGGAAAGCCCTGGCAGGTCATGTGGTGGAAAGAAAACCATAGTTGCATTTTTGCAGTGAGAGATAATAAAGCCTTTAATGTGAGCAAGCACAGACCTTTTCACGGTCCTATGGGAAAAAAAGAACCCTCAACCTCTAGTCAACCTATTCACACAGACCTAGACTTGCTTAATGCAAAATATTTTCTCTATAATCATCCCCTTATATCCCCCATCTCCAGATTTTAAAGAAACAAAACTAGCAATGCTCCATGGAAAATCTGAGTCAGCCATACCTGTCTAACGCATTTTGTCTCTCAGGAAAATAAAATCATTTCAGCATTGCTTGAAGGGGAAAACGTCTGTTGTTGGAGACAAGCCAAGGATTTTAGCTTTGCACAGGGCTGCCAAGCTACAAGCCTCTTCATCCACAGCTACTAATACAACTTGCTCAGTCATTGCTCCCCTGCTTTGGGAGTGGTGAGGTTTAAGGGAGCAGTTAACTGTGCACTACTTGAGACACGTTAAAGGGAAGGCAAGAAAGAAAGTAAATAGGAAACTTTGTATTGCCTCATTTTTTCCCTTCCCCTCTGCCCAATTCTGCAGAATAAAACCCAGGAACAACCCCAGTTTTATTGTTTACTAGATAACCAAAATAAAAACCTTTGTAAAAAATCTTAATTATCCTCTTATAAGAGCTGTGAGATTTTCTTACAGAAAATAGTGCAAGTTCACTTGATGTCTAATGGGTTAAATGCATTTTTTTTGAGGGTAGAAAAAATTATTTCAGCTGAGAGGATAGTTCCCAGCTATGCTTCTGTAACTTTCCTGCAACTGCAAATAAGAACAATTTTTTTAGAAAAGTTTTAAAAGGGAGACCAATGATTTCTCAAATAAACATTAAAGTTCAAAGACTTTGTTGGAAACTTAGATGGATTTTGGAAAGGAGATTAAAGAGTTGGAAGAGAACAGGAGTGTTGAGCTGATTTGCTTATTTTAGCTCCATGGTGGAGCTAGGGGGAATATAGCAAGAACATGATGATTTATCAGAAAAAGTGAAAGCTTTACAGATGTTCAGAAAGTCTGCCTTAAACCAAAAGCAACACTTTGGCCCAGCTGTAGATACCCTGAATCAGCTCTGGCTGAAACTGAAATTCTACCAGAGGAAAACATATCCCCCTGAGCCAAGGTAACTCCTGCAGACTGAGAAACTTCACATTTTCAGGAGCAACATGGAAAGAAGAGGGAGAGTAAAATCTCTCTGAAGAGTACATGGAACACTTGGCTACATTTCAATGTACCAATGCCCCCACAGTTCAGACACACGGCCCCAAGGGAGAGAAAATGTGGTGTCAGCACATGGAGTGGACTGCCCATGTGTTGTGGCCTGTGCAATCAGGGATAACTAGCCTCACCTCAACCTCCACCAGCACAACACCTACAGGAAACTAGTTAAAATCTCAAGGATATGCATTTTGATCCTTGATGACTTCCCTTGTTAACTAAAAAAGTATCATCTACTGCTACCATATTGGAATATCTGGCATATAGGATTGCAATGAGGGGTAAAACTAGACTGCATTAACTTTGCAATGTTTGACCTCCATTTTGTACAGAGACAGACAGGTCTCTCTGTGCCTTCATTAGTCATCTGTCTCTGATGTGTTTTGGTGTCAAGGCCCTACTTGAGGAAAAAATGCATTTGAAATGTTTAGAGACAGCAGTACTTAGCTGAAGTGACAGGAGTCCTGACCTAAAACTCCCCACAATCATCCCTAAGTGGAGATGGAGATTATCTGAGCAGTGCTTTTGTTTTGTATTTCCTAACAGTCTGACCTGACATTCAGCAAAATTATGGCTTTTGAGAAGCAATATGGAATGCTGTAGGCAGCAAGCTGTCATACCTGAAAAGTAACATATTGCACTTCAAAGTTACTGTGAACTCTTGATTTGTCTGAAATGCACCTATTGAAATAAGAACCATAAATAGCCACCAAATCAGAAAAACTCCAAAGGAAAACCACCATGATTTACAACAGCTTGTTATGTTGAATATGTTGAATAGTTTTTTCTGCTTAGGTCTCTTCAAGACCTCTTTTTTTCTTTTTTTTTTTTTTTTGGCAAGATTGAATTGCCTCCTTTCAGTTTAATGAAGTATCACCTTTGCAACTGTCTTGCAAGGAAGGAAATGCATCTGGGGATCTCAGGTCTATGCATTAAAGGAATTCCACAAGATTGTGGAGAAGGCCAATGCCCTTGACTCCCTTGATTAGAGAATTAGGTACTCCTACCCCACTTGGCATGCATTATTTTTAGTAAATCTGGAGTTCCTTGATGACTGAGAATTCAAGCAAAGAATTTCTTATGAGCCCTTGGGAGAACTGCTAGCTAAGCCAATATCTATTCCATGCACAATCACGTGGATATTCTTGCCAGCTACATTTCTTTGAAGATGTGCCAGTAGAGGCAATAATAAAGGGGCACATCAGGATTTTAGTCTTTTAAGACTGTTAACTCTTGCTAGGTCTGTTAATTTTTTCCATGAAAATAGTTAGTCCCATGTGAGTCATTAGGCAAGTACCTCACATTTACATCAAAATTTTGCATGCCTACATGATGTGCAGATGTCAATGGGAGCTGTAGCCAGATGTATTGATTGTGTGTACTGCCATAGGTAGGATTGATTTCAGCATTTACCTATGGCACTGAAAAAAACAGAAAACAGAAAACTACAAATTCTGTCTAATTTAAGAATACAGCCATTCCTTCCAAATCTCTGCAGAGTCTGTGGCACTTACTCATGTACAGTGCATTTATATCACCAACTCTTATTCAACTCTTCTCCAAGAATGAAGTGCCCAAAACTGAGCACTATCTATTCCGTTCTGTGAGGACCCTCTGCAACCCTGGACATTCACTTTCAGACCTAAAAAAAATCAATATCTGTAGTGCTGTGTAAGTGTTGTGGAAGTTTAGAAAGGGGTCAAGCTGACCCTAATAGAGCAGCTCATATGGAAGAACCAGGTTCCTCGAAGAGCAGATGGCTTTAACTCTAGATTGAGATGCAGATTTCCTTGCTGAGGACCACATGTGCATGTGGATGTGAAAGTGAGAAAGCAGTATCAGGATTCCTTCTCTCTGACAGCATCAATTTTAAACAATTTAATTTCCCATCTTGCAGGCTCTTTGGTATGAGAATTTTTGGTAGCCCGTAAGGGTTGTAGGTGGGGAGTAGGTTGTGTAAACATCCTCTCATAACTTTTTAATTAGTTGAATGATATCAACAATTCCAATATTAAAAAAACCCAACCACTTATCTTAAATATAATTCGGAGTGCCTGTCACTTTCTCATCTACATCCCTATCTCTTGCACTCCCTGTGGTATTACAGCAGGAAAATAAATTAGATAAAAGCTAAACATGAGCCAACTCTCTGACTCAGCCACTGAAACATGTGTTGTAAGGATTCAGGGAAAGAATTCTCTGCTGTACCAAGAAAAGAGAGAGTTTATTAGTTTCTACAGGTTTCCAAAAATGAGACAGCTTGATCTGGAGCTTATCTGAAACTCATGCAAGGGCCTCAGAAAAATTACAGAAAAAACTAGAAAAACAATTTAGAAAACTTGCTTTCCTAAAACTGCAGACATAAAGAAAATAATTTTCCATGCCTCTCACCAGAAATATTATTAGGTAGTAAAACTTTCAGAGCACCAGTAATTATGAGTACTTCTTGGTGGATCCAACCATCTGGTTACAGGATAAATATGCCATTGCAGAAATAAGATTTCTGTGGTCAAGAAAACCCTAAAACAAACCTGGCTAAACAGAGGTTCATTGAATATTTCCTAATGATTCCTCTTTTTCTTCATTTAGCTTTATTTTCCACTTGCTTCTCAAAGGTCTCATGAACAAAGAATTTCATTATAAAATTACCCAGGATCATGGCAAAATATCAGTTAAAGCCCAAATGAAGACCAAACTAAGTAAATATTATAGTTAGTCTCATAAGCACTGAGTGGCTGCCTGCCTGGGTGGTGAAATCCCATAGACATAGTAAATCTCTTGTTTATATTACAGAAATGAAAATGTAGGAGGAATAGAAGGTCCTTTGGAATTACATGCTATAAAAAAACCCAGAAAAAATTCATTGGAATACAAATTTTTATTGGTTGCTATGTTTACATACACTAGAGGCCAGGAGAGGACAAACACCTTAACAATACAAATGTAGTCTGGTCTCTTGTTTTTCATACAATACTACAAGGGCAACACATCACTTACTCTTCTTGGAAAAAGCCCTTTTGTCTCTAAGGGTCTACTCTGAAAGGGAGAAGTTCTTCTTCCCTAGTTTTACTTCAACTAAATGGCATATAATTACTGAATGGCCTATACAGAATGGAAGTTTTTTTCTTCAGGGGTATTTCTCCCCTTGTGCTGTGACATCAAGGTTTACAATTCCCCCAAAGGTGGTAACTTCAGCATGTTGCAGAATTGCTGGGAAGGAGCAGGGTGAATCATCCTTTCAGCATTTTGCCCAGAGTGGTCATGGTTTAAGGAGCTATTATACCCCAACTGAAATAAAACTTCTCTCCTTACCAGAACAGAGCCTGAAAATTCCTACTCCACTATGGAAGACTATAATCCCCCTACTTAACTCCTTCAACACTCTAAGGAGTAGTTGAATTCTGAAATAGTAGTGTGTGGGGAGATTGTGTTCAAGGGAGATTTTGAAAGAATAATTAAGTTATCTTAAAATAGGTTTGTGAATTAGTGAATAAGGGATGAAAAATAAAGTAATTGTCTGGCAGTACAAACTGAAATTATCATAATAGGTGAATAAAAAGAGGGAGATGACCTCTTCAGACCTAATAGGAGACAATAGAAAAGGTCAGAGTTTGCAAAGAGTTTGGAAACAAAAAGAAGCAATCACCAGTGCAGTAACCACAAAGAAAAGACACAGAAATCTTCAAGGGGTGAAAAACCCCTTGCGTCTGAAGGGGTAAAAATGTATTTCTGAAGCTCAGGCAAAAAAACTGTGCCACTCACATTCTGTTGATTTACTCATTTTCACAACAGACTGGCTGCTCCTCCCAGAGGCAGTGCCAGCCTGGGCTCCAGAGGGTCACAAAGGCCTCCAAAGCAGCGAGCATCGTACCGTGGTGGTCAGGACTGGAAACACATGGCTGTGTGTGGTAGATCACACAGATGAACTCACAAATATTCCTGCACATGGACACTCAGGTTCCCCAGTCACCTATTGGGTCGCTCTAATTACCCACTCTGTGTTCTCCAAACACAGGATCTGATATCAAGTTCTTCACATTGCACTGTGTTGTTAACCAGTAAGTACCATCCTGACTAGCAGTCACCGTGCCTGCTCCTCTGGGCTGGTCTTCCCCAGCTCATCTCCAAGAGTTTCTACCAGACCTTGCACATGGTTTTGCCCTCTGGGAACTCTGGGCTGTTTTTTTGTAGTCTTCATCATGCTGAGCCCTACGGGATACAGGAAGAAAAATTCTTAAGGATGTTTTATTGTGGGTATAGTCAGACTAAGTAACTCTAGCAATATTCAGCATACTAAACATCTTCATTTATCAATATACCATTTAGAGACTTCCTATTTAGCCATAACAGAAGAGCCTCTCATCATGACACCTTTGGTCTAAAGGCTTAATTGATCTTAAAACCACAAACTAGGAAGTTGTTCAACACTCAGATAGAAAATAAATTAGGCATGATTTGTTATTTGTGATCAGCTTAGTGTCTGTCATTAAGTTAATTCAAAGTACCGTATAAAGTATGGCTTCAATTTGTAATTATTATTTTAATTAATCCTAATATTTCTCTGTATTTAGAAATGTAACTGACTGAAATATTCTCTTTCTAGTAATCAGACATGGGGAAGAGAATAAAAGTGGCACAGTTTCAAAGGAGAGGTTGATTTTTCAAGCATGAAATGCAATTTAGAAAAGATGTCTCAAGAAGAAATGTTGCACCTGTAACATGCAACTAGCACTATAGATTGTCAGGATTTATGAAGAAAACAACTTTATTTGATATGTCTGAATTTGGAGCTATGCTGCTGTTTGCTTTCCTCTGAAGGACTTTGATCAGAAAAGCAAGGGAAGGAGAGAATTTGCTACATCCTACCAGCCTTTTGCTGGACAAACTCTGTGAAAATCCCTTCACCCTTCATTTCTGTCATGAACCTTAGGAGACAGCAAGAAAAGCAGAGCCACTGGGACCCAGGAGTGCTCAGTGTTATTTTTGCTCTCTTGTACTGGCATGCAGCTGTGCCCAGAAGAGCAATGTCACTACTTGCTCTACAGCTACTGTATAAACTTTATTTGCTGTTTAATGTATAACAGTGTGTTCACTGTGTTAGCCTGTTCAAATAATATAAAGACAGCACAAAAAGCAACAAAGGTCAGATGATTGTGATGGGGTCCTTCTGAAAGTGCTGTGGATACCATTAGGTTTTAGTAGCTAAGGAAATTAAACTCACACTAGTGATCTGTGTCATAGATTAACTCACTCAAGTAATTAATTCCTGCCCAGCTGAAGCTCATTAGGGCAATGACAGTCTACTTTTACAAAGCTCTTCTTTATCCAGCTAAGAATGCAGATGACATTTTCACTACCATGAAGGTGATTTTTTAATTAAATTTTTAAACCTTAGAGAAAACAATATGGATCACTGAGCACAAATTGTAGAAAGATATAGGATTTCTGGAAAGGTCTAATTCCCATAATTAGTAGATAACTAGGGTATCTACTTCTTTGGTACCCAGATGGCTTCCACAGACTTCAGTTGGTCAGAACAGAGGCATTCATCTAGCATGAAAAAGATCCAGGAAGTCTCATAACAAAAAACCTGAAGGGAGAATCAGGAAACTCAAAAGCAAATCTGCAGCTTCCAATGAATGGGCATCCTGCCTCTGGTTGGTTTGGGTCAGAGTGCAGGGGTCTGAGGGGCATGAAAGAATTTGTCCCAGTGTGGAAAATTATGATCAGGACTTTTCTGTTAAGGTGACTGAGAGGTGGAGAAGAAAAGGAAGGGTTGGGGAAAGTTGGAAATGTTTAAGGGATAGATGCTTTGTCACCTCTGAGACCATTTAACCCTTCCAGGAAGACCATCTGACACTGCAGGGGCAGCTCAGGTAAGGGAGAAGAAAGTTTCTTCCCCTGGGACCCCTTACTAATGTTTCTGCTGCAGCTAAAGACTCCTGCCACAGTGCAGCTTTCACCCACTGCCTACCTGCCCAAAGTCACACACACAGAAGTACACACTGCTCTTCTTAATACTCCCTCTTTGGGTTCAATCTTCCTTCTGACCACATCTCCCAGCTCCCTTCTTATGCTCAGCTCAGAAGTATCCATCTTAAAGTCCCATCCTCTTCAAGATGAAAATGAAAAGCTGCTTAGCAGTAACTGCATTTTTCTGGAAGAATGATGTATATAAATATCTACTTTCCACTCTCAATTTCTTTTGTTATGTATCATCTGAATTTCAGACCACAAGCTGAGAAGAACTGAGAGCATATGGCATTCCTGGCTGTACATAAACTCGTGATACATACAGGGCACTGCCAAGACAAAAGTCCTGACAGATTCTGTGATTGTTGCATGGGGATACTACTGGTAGCTGCTTCCTCTACTGTTGCTATCTGATCACCTGTAGGTAACTTCCCATTTTGTGCAACTCCACATAATCCTTCTACTGCAGGAATAGTAGAAAAAAATATCTGCATTTGGACCTAGAGTCCTTCACAATCACCTTTGCCTAAAGCAGCTCCAATCCCCAGTACCTGTGCAGCAGTGTGCTGACTGCTCAAAACATGGAATATCTGCATAGATGACCTGCAAATAGTAAAGAATAGAGAGAAAATAGAAAATAATAGAGGGAGCCCTCATTGGCGTCACAACATGCCAGAACAAACACATGGAAATTCCTGGTGGAGTTCAAGGTGAAAAGGTTGACTTTGTGGTATCCTCAATACTTGTAAATAATACTAGAATGTCACACTTTGCAATTATTCCTTATATCCTGTGCTTCTGATGGGGAATAGAGTCCAGCTGAGCAACCAGCCCCTAAAGGAGAAAGAGGGGTTTGTAGCTGACAGGTCAGAAGGTTGCCAGGTAAGAAGGCTCAAGAGGTCCAACATGCTTTTACCACAAAGGCAAGGCAGCACTGCATAAATTACAGTTGCAGTGGTCCTTCCCTTTCTCTTTGCCCACAGCCAGCTGCAGGAGCACCACCAGCTGGCTATTGACAGGGATCAGATGGGAACTGTAAAAAAGTGTTATGTTTTATGTCTAAGGGCAACAAAGGATATAAATTACGTGCTTTAGACACCTATAAGTTCCACATTGCAGTCCATCATTTTGCAGGCTATCTCTAGTTTCTTGCTGGTTTTCTTCCATTTTAGTTTTACTGGAAATTTCCCTTCTTGATCCTAACCAGAAACACAGGCTTCTTCCTGCACTGTTTTTTTCCAAATGTGTATTTAATTTATTGAGCAAACAACTGCACATTTCACATTACTAGATCACCTGCCTCTGCTTATACTGCTTAAGTCCAAAAGACATGGGGCCTCCTCTGACTGATTGAGGTGATTGATTTCCATCTCATAGCTGGGACCAGCTGCTCACTCACACCCATCAATATCAGTCTCCTTAAACACACCTGAAGATAATAGAAAAAAAAAACAAAACACAAACGGGCTTCATAAGAACACTATTAAAAATATTTCATAGCAATTGATTACTACAATATTACATGCATCAATTGTGTCAACTATTCCTTGTGCTCCCATGGCACTCAGAAGTTTCAGCCACCAGAAGCAGGATTCAGCTCTGCTGAAGTAAGTGTGTGTGGGACGGGAGCCGTTCCCCTTGGAGGCAGGCTGGTGCCTGTACAGAGTCCTCCACACCCTTCCCTAATTCCTACTGGTCTCATCCCCAGATCTGCTCCTGAGTGAATGAAACAACATGCCAGAGAAGTTCTAACAACTAGTTTCAGATTTGCCCTTTGGATGAAAAACATCGTCAGAAAACCACTTTTCATTTTCTGAGTAAATGAGCTGAAAGTTTCTCCAAGAGATCAGCAGGTTTTGTCTGACCCCAGCTGAAAAGCAGCAAATTACTGAGCTGAGGGAGGTATTGTAAGAGTCAGAAAACATCTTAAAGAAGCTTCTAAAATACTGTTCCAGTTCAGAAAATATCAAAATTAAATGCTTTAGTTTTTCATCTAAAAAGTATTTGGGAAGAAACTATTCAGCGGATTCAGCAAAAGCTTCAGAAGTTGCTCTGGACACCTGACACAACATGTCTGGATGAAGATGAGTTTTGACAGGAATATTTCACCCTGTCAGAGGCTCTTCCCTCTTCACCATGAAGCTGACTTTCCCTTAACTAGAAATTCTCTTGGCTTTTGTGAAAAAAAGAAACACAGGCAATATCTACATTATTTGCTGTTCCTCAGGAATGATTATCTGTCCCTGATCTGGTTAAGGTTTATGGTAGTCTGGGTTTATAACACTATTCAACAGCTGAAAGAATATGAAGAACAGTACAGACTCTGTGCACTGGAGATAATTGAAGGAATAAACAACTTCAAAAAATGGCCATATTGAGAAACAGCTACTGAGCATCAGATATTTCACAAATTGAAACCTTCAAAACCCCAAAAATCTGGCTTTTCCTTTTAGCTTGCCATCTCCAGTCACCTCCATGACCATCATCTCCCAAAATCCATGTGAGTTTCTGAGGAGTAATAAAGAAGGTAGAAAGTAAAACTAAAACCACAAAAGTCTTCTCATTATAAGCAAAACAAGCCTAGCAATGAAACTTGGCATGAATATGCATTCATACTGTGTAAGAGATATTTCAAGCCATTTTTCTTCACCAAAAGACATAGGATAACTCTTGTCTGCTAAAATCAATGCACTATTTGGCCAGATAGTATTGGATGTATCTGTATATGCCCAGGTTACTTGTGGTGATGGCCAAGACTAGCTGGACCTGTTTGCTACATGTCCATGATCAACATCATGTAAATAGTAGCAGAGTATATTCAATGTCAGCTAAAAACTGAGCTAAATCAATGCTGAATTTGCACAACTGTCTGTTTAAGTATTAGGAAATACAGAAATTCATGTGGCACTGACAAATACATCTCAAGACACTCTGTGCAGATATCTTTATATTTTCCTTCAGGTAAAGCACATTGTTGAAAAAAATGCTGGATATTTCTTCTTTCAAGTATATGAATATCTATGCTTGGAAGTAACACTGAGGCCTCAGAGTTTTACCTCTGGAGAAGTGTAATGTCAAATCAGCGTCAGTGGAGCAAGACTCCACCAGTCCTGTCCTTCACCAAAAAGCACAGCACAGCCACCTTTGTCCTGGCATTTCCCAGCTGCAGGAGTTTGCAGTTAATGTGTCCCACTGAGGGGCCTGGCATGTGACAGCCCTTCCCAGAGTTCCAGGTTTTATCACCTGCAGTATCTCGTTTGAGGTGTCTAAGTGCCTAATAATCACTACATATGGTGGATGAGACCAAAAAATGAGATTCTGAGGGTAAGAGAAGACACTGCAAATGCTGGAGCAATTGACCTAGTACAAAGGAGATGCTTGACTTGATGGTTTAAAATCAAGTTAAATAATAAGCTAGTTTTCCATCTGCTGGGTATTTGTGTGTCTCAAATTTCTGTAAATCTTCAATTTCCTAGCCATTTCAGAGAAATCTAAAGGCATCTGAGTAGAGGTGATGTGCTTTTTAAGGAGAGATTAGAAAGCAGAAAGTGTTTCCACAGGATATGTACAGAAGTTGATAACCCCTGATCAGCTTCCAGATTTAAAATCTCTTATGGACCACATCTCACAGCTCAGGGCAAGAGGTGTGCAGATATTTTAAACCTGCAGAAACCTAGGACCTTTCTTTGTTGAAAGAAGCAACCATTACTCAAATAAAGATCTAACACTGAATATGTTCAGACCACATAGGTTTAGAGCATAGAGGCAACAGGTTCACTGAATCTTCTTATTTTCTATGGTTCTCCATAGGGAGCAATTGCAAACAGACACAGAGAGGAAGGCTATTTGTGCATTAAAAGGTATGAACTGTCACATTTATTTTGTAATCATGACTCAAGAAAGAAGAACATAAATCCACTCAATAACAAATGTATATGTGCAAGGCAATGAGTGTGTACTTGAACATTTTCCAAACTGTGTTTTCCTGTGGTAAAGGATTTTATCGCTAAACAGAGATATCTCTACCCACTGAAATTACACAACCTCATCTTGGCAGATGAAGCTTTAGCTTGTCCTAAGAGAAGAGAGCAAACAATCAGATTTGTTGAGACACTTGCAGTTAAGCTTTTTGCACACATGCTTCTTGCACACTTAGAAAGTAGATGGAATTAAATCCCATCTTCTTAAGCCCCCCACTAAGGACGCATCGGAAAACTTACCATCTTAACAGACATATGGACATATGTGAAAGAAAACAGCCATATAAAATATTTATTTCATAGCAACTTTTTAAAGTAGCTCACTCAAGCTCACCTGTTCCAAGGTTCACCAGTTTCCATCTCTCTGCCACATAGGCTACCAGAAAGTGCATCATTAGCAGGCCTGAATTACAGGCAGGTCTAGACTGAGATTCAGTCAGTACTGGGAGCTGTCAAGGTCTCTGAGGAACAGAGCACAGTCCCGTGCAGTGCTGCAAGTCTGAGCACAGGCAGCACCATGGAGGGGTGTGAGCCACCTGCCATGCTGTGGCGTGCTGGAAGCATGGCAGATGGCCCACCAGATTTGTTTGTTCTCAGTGTGCATTTTGTGTGCTGTGCTCTGGCAGAGCCTGTGTCTGGGCAGCCAGGCGGGAGCCTGCCTGCTTCTCCTGTGCTGGCTCTGCTGGGGCATGCCTGAGGACCAAGAAGATGACACCTTCCCAGGAGCTGAGTGTTTCAGGGAAAAGCCTCTGGACTCACCTGGTGAGGAGCAGAGGGGAGTTTTCCTGCAGGATGAAATGGAAACCTGCAGCATAAGTGGAGACAGGGACTCCTGAGAGCATGGTTTCACAGTCATATCTTGATAGAAAAGTAGAATAATTTATGCTGGAAGGCACCTCCAATGTTGGAAGGTCATCCAATCCCGCCACCTGCTCACAGCAGCAGCAGCCTGGAATCTAGCTCAGGTTGCTCAGGGCCATGTCCAGCCAGGTTTTGGATGTCTTCAAGGACAGCAGTTTCACGGCTTCACACAGAGATGTGCTCTTGTATTTCACCTCCCTGTGAGACTCCTTTCCATAGATCTCATCCCTTGCTGCAGCTTGCATCCCATGCCTTGCTCACTACCACTGAGCACCTCTGGCTCCATCTGCTCTCTAACATAGCCCATTTTGTGGGAGAAGCCAACAAGTGCAGTCTCTCCCTTGGCCTTCTTTTCCCCAGGCTGGAAAAGATCTGTTCCTCCAGCCTCTCCCCACTTGTCCTGGGCTCTAGCCCCAGAGACCATCAGCCACCCTGGAGAGATGGCATGGATGCAGGGGGATGAGACATCTCTGACAGCAGCATCCTGTACTTTAGTCAGGTTAAAGCAACTGTGCAGCCACAGCCTCAGAGAAGGAAGCAGACTCTGAGTGAGATTTTGGAAGTGATAGAACATAACTCTGCATGGGACCCAGAAGGTCTTGACTGCACTGCAGAAAGAAGCTGATGCTGGAGTGGCAGTAAGGGAAGGGACTCATTGCAGGGGCTCAGGGTGCTGCGTGTGCATTCCCCCATTGCAGCTGGAATTCATGTCTGAGCAAGACATTCCCCCTTGGAGTGAGCCCAGACCCACTCTGTGGGGCTGGCAGGGGCCTGGACCAATGCAAGCAAAGAAGAAGGAATTTGGAAGTGAAGCTCTGCTATATTCTCACTTGGAAGCACTGGAGAAGGCACCTGACACAATTGCACCTGATCTGAATTGGTACCTGCTCCAGCAGGTCACTACTGACCTGTTCTGTGTAACCACGAGTGCCTTTCCTCTTGGAACACAGAGCTCCAGAAATTAAACATAGCCTGGCAGGGAAGAGTGGGATGCAGCTTTTCCACGCTGACATTTACTCTCAGCACTCTCCTAGGAGGAACTCTGTGCTCCCTGTACTCCAGAGGGCATCACCATAACAGCAACAACCCATTGTGGTTTAAAATAACCTTTAGAGAAATTAGTCAAATACTTTAAAAAGGTGGAAGTGTTTCTCTAGTTCAGAAGCAAGCATTCAGTTCTTCTAATTTAAATAATTAATTCTTATTTGACTACAGTCAGCCTGATTTCAAGGAAATTCATACTGGATGACCCTTGTTAATGTTGTCAATTCACTAAAAAATGAAACAGTATTATTAAGATATTTCAATAATAATAATAGTAATAATAGCAATAATAGTAATAATAATAATAATAATAATAATTATTATTATTATTGTTATTATTATTATTATTATACTTTAAAAACCTCCAGAGAAACTTGGGGTTCAAAGTAAGAAGACAGCTACTATTGCAGACCAAGAAAACCAAATGGAAGGATTGCTGTCTTTCAGAATACCAGAGCAGTACCTATATTAGCTTACTGACTGCATAAAAAGAGAGCTGCAAGTTTCTATGCAACATATTCTGACATCAAATATTGAAACAGAGTCTCAGCAAATTTTAGGATGGCTTACATAATTGGATGAATCTGTTATACAGATGAGGAAAAAGAAAATAGATATCACATTGGATATAACACTGGAGATTTATATAGATTAGATTTTATTTACTTCATTTTCCCTCTTGCGCTACCATACAAATTTCAGCAGGTGAATGGCACTTCCAATTGCAAGAATAAATTGATTTTAAATAAAGTCATATTAAGCTGATTGGTTTTTCCTTCACATTTTTTTTTGTAACTTTACTCTCATAACTGAACTTTTGTGCTCTCGTTTTTATCTCAGTGTGTTATTCATCTTCAATCTGAATATGTTTTAGGTAGCTTCTGTAAGCTCAGAGGCTATTGTTTATTTGTTTACAGAAAAACAGGTTACATATGCCCAGCTGCTCTTTTCAGTCTGTAAACAATTCAAGCACATTTGCTAGCAGCCTGGATCAAAACTTCTACTGAACTATTCTGCTTACCTTTGCACAGGTAAGAGGTAGAAGCCAGGAAGGAAAGGATTTGCAGAAGCTCCAACAGCCCTAAATGCACAGAACCTTCCATGCTGTACCTACTGGTAGTTTCACATATGCAAGATACAGGCTGGAAAAGAGAAAATAAATGGTTCCATGCATTGCTAACCCTCAAGGAATAGCCCAGAGGAAAGTCCTTCCAAAACATTTGTCCTGTTATTGTAAAGCTTTTCTTTCTGAAAGATTCCTTCTTTAACATGCACTACAAGAAAAGGCATTTTCTTTATAAGAAGGACATTGAGGTGCTTCAGTGTGCCCTCTGTGAGGGCAATGGAGCTGGTGAAGGGTCTGGAGCTCAAGTTTTATAAGGAGCAGCTGGAGAAGCTAGGGTTCTTTATGCTGGCTCAGACAAGACCTAATCATTCTCCACAAATACCTGAAAGGAAGTTGAATCAAGGTGGGTGTTGGTCTCTTTTCCCAAGTAACGAGCAATAGAAAAACAGGCAGTGGCCTCAAGTTGTGCCAGGACATGTTCAGATTGGATATTAAGAAAAATTCCTACACCAAAAGGATTATCAACGGGCTGCCAGGGAAGTGGTGACATTACCATCCTTGGAGGTATTTAACAGACTTGTAGATCTGGCCCTTAACTACGAGGTTTAGTGATGGAGTTCTCAGTGCTGGGTTAATGGTTGGACTTGATGGTCTTGAATTTATTTACCAACCAAAATGATTCTATGATGTATATAGCACCTTTCCTCCTTGAATCCCCTACCTCCCAAGGGGATGATCCTCCTGGATGGAAGGTGTTCACAGGGGCACTGACCTGTGAGTTTCTCAAAGCCTCAGTCAGGCTCACATGCATTAGCACAGTCCCTGTGGCTGCCCCTCCATGGGTGCTGCAGGAGCACACCCTTACAGGGGGCCATGTAAAACACAGGGGGCCTGACCACATGAGCCCAGCTCTGTGTGAAAGCAGGCTCTGGTGTGCTGGCCTGCCCTTCCCTGTCTGCCTTTTGGCACTGCCTGCCCTTGTGCCAGCCCACACTGTCAGTACAAGGCAACAGTTTGTTCTTCAATCCCTTACTGCATGAGGCATCAGGTGACACCACTCTGGCTGAGGAGTGCTGTGGGGTCCTGGATTCACATCTCTGCCATCATCCTGTCATCCCTATAGCAACCCCCAGCCACTACAAACATCAGTACTACAGCTTTAACTTTAAAAGGATGTCCCCAGAAACTGGCCCTTATTAATGGGAATGTAGGTAATTAAGAAATAGTGTATCATTTAAAACAAATATGACAAATAAAAACTATTAAAAGTCTGGTATAGCAAAATATCTTGTTGAAAAATACTAAATTGAGATCTGCAGCATGCATCCACAGCTGTCTTTTCCTTAAGCTCATGTCTAGTATTATGTGTATGTTTCATTTCACTCACTTCAATTACTTCTGCCATATGAACTCATGCAGTTTACAGAAGTTAATGATGCATGTGAAGTATTTCCCAGAGTGAGTAGCTAGATTCCCATCAGGAGGATGTGTAGAAATGCAAGCGACTCTTAGGACTGTTCTAAGAAAAGGCTGGGTCTGGCCATGCATATACAGCAAAAATCAGGTGCCTGCCCAGGAAAATTGTCTTCACTGTTTACTCTGCACCATTCCTAAAGTAATAACGCTTGTCTGTCCTGGTTAATGTTTTCTAGAGGACGTTTTGCTTTCATAATGCTATTTAACTGTATAAATAAGAGAGGGAGCTGCAGGCTAGTCCTGGTGAAGACAGCAGGATCCTAGGAAGCTGCTGTAAGTAGTGATTTTTTTGCTTTCTATAGAGACTTTAAAAGTGTCTCCTGTTGTTGAAGGCAATAAATTTTAAATATTTTCTAGGGCTGTATCTTAATCTGTCCTATATAATGAGGGGTTTATTGTGTCACCTGGATATAAAGGACATAGGCATCACAATTGAGGCAGTGAGTCACCTACACATTGTCAGGTCATTGGAAGATTGAAGGATTGAGAATCTGAAAGCAGAGCAGTGTGTCTTGCAGTAAGCAAGGTGGTCTCTAGAGCAAAGAAATACTGAAAGGGGGACTTTCCCTGATGTACCTCCTGCTAGAAACAGTCCCTGATTCATCAAAAGCCTCAGGATGGTTGCTTAGAACTTTTTTTAATGTATTGGTGCTTCTTTTTAAGTAATTCTCGTGATTTTTATACTGAAGGTCTACAAAAAATACCATTGCTTAGCAAATGGTGTATCTAATGTCTACTTCTGTTTTAGATGAGACATCATTGAGGTAATCATCAGGCCCATTGAGAGGGAAGTGGAGAAATTGGTGACTTTCACATATTCAGAAGATCACAGTGAGGTCAATATTTTTAATGAGCCAGAAACTAGACTGTGGTCAGGTGTACACTGGAATGTAGAAACTGAGAACCTGGTGTGATGTGCTCTTGCAGAAAGAAGAAAATCCCCTTTATCCTAACCACTGCACTCATTTTTTTTTGTCTACTTTTTTATTCTCTTGGCGTCAGTGATGCTTCATCCCTAAGTGTGTGCAGTAATTCAGGTTCAACAGCAAATACCCATGGTGGCCTGGTAGAAGAGTGAGAGCTCATGTTCACCTGTTTCCAGGTAAAAGGAGGCTTAGAGGTGGGTGATTCCACTTCCTGGGTGAGTTCTCCAATGCTAAGCTGGCTCACAGAAGATAGAAAAAAACAGAACAGCCCTGCGAATGAACAGTGACATACATTTCCAAAGGATAAAGTAAACTAGGCTTCCACATTTCTGCTGTAAAAGTAATTACTTTTCATGAAATACTCACAGTGGTTGGATTCTCTGATGGTCTTGGCTTGTGCTTGCAATCTCCTCAGGGGCCCAGGCATAGAGGTATCAAAACTCTGAATGACAAGAGAAGTGAATGATGATCATCTGGAACAGGCCCTGAACACGTTCAGGTGCATAAGATTAAATAAGCAGATCTTGCTGGCCAGCCAGGAAAGCACAGGTCAGTTTATGGTGCTCCTTTGAATAAGTGGCCCTGGATCTATGAAGCTGGGACCTATTAAGCTTCAACCTCAGAAGCCTGACCTGGCTTCTGAGTTCATGTTCTCACACACAGATATGGCTAGTCAAGTCTTTCTTTTATGATTTTTTGTGTGCTTGGATGATCCTTTTTACAAGTCTCTAAATAGCTGATGTTCAGTTCAGCAGACACCACTGGTGGTTGTGGTGCTGTGACTCGATGTGCCTGGTGCCATCACAGTGCTGCTTTCAGGTAACAAATTTCTCAGATTTCCTTCTTCAGAAACAATCAGGAGGCAAGCAGCACCATCTGCTGAGCAAACAGCTTTTCTATTTATGCCTTCATATGTTTTTGAGTAGTGCAAATTTTTATGTTGTTTGAAATGAGATTATCAGTGAGGACCCCTTATGGGAGTAGTATGGGATGAATATTTATCTCCTGGGCTCTAAAGGCAGCAAGTTGTCTCCAGAATATCTTCAAATCATAGAGACAGAAATCAGCCCTAAAATGGACAAAATACCTATATCCATAAAGAAACAAATTCTGTCACTCAGAAAACAGTCCAGCCCACTCCCAGGTTTTCTGGTGCAATTGTTCTAAGATACCTTCAGCTAATCCCAGTGTTCTCCATTTTCGTTCTGAGTTGCATGGTAGGGAATATTGTGTGCTAAGGAAGAGGTAATATATTCAGCAAATGTTATCATTCACCAAGTTTACTACAGATAAATTGCTGCAAACAATATCTTCCAAGTGCTGGCATGCTCTTGTATCATTGTGTGCTTTGATTGAAAGCCCTGCTTTAAAGCAACCTATTATTGAACACCCCAAAAAAATTGCCATTGTGTAACACACAAAAAGAAAAGAGGCAGAGGTTAACGTGTTTCCTTCCAGGCTATTCAACAAGACTAGATTTGGAACTAGAATTGAAGTGCTTTTCACTCCTACTGCCATGTTGATGGATAAACTTTTTTTCTGGAAATTATAGAAGTAAAGGTCTTAAAGAGCTTTCTGCAAGCTTCTCCAGTCTGGAAATTTCCTAAAGGCTTTACAGCACAGCTTCTCAGCCCTTTGCTTTTTAATAAATGATTAGCAACTATGCTCCATAGGAAATTTCATCAGTCTTTAAGATCATGTGAGAATCTGCATCTTCTGTTTCCTGCTGAAATGGTGTCTGTTGTCAATTTGTCAGTGGCTGACCACGTGCTATCCCAGAAGTCACAATAACATGAAATATAAAATATGAAATAGTAAGTATCAAATATGAAATAACAACCCACAATCATATTCTGAAGGTTGAGAGGGTGAAAATCTCAATATAAAAGTACCTTTAGGTTTCAAAACAGGGACTAATGAAGAGGACCACTTGTATCTGGAAGGCTTAAACAACAAATCAGACCTCTACAAATCACAGCTGCTAAGTATTTTATAATCTTATGCCTTTAAAACTAACCATTATCAAGATTTTTGTGAGGTCTGACTCATGAGTCTTGACTGTGATTGGCCAGTACTGAGTAACAGATGGATGATTCAGATTGTATTTAATTATCTGTGAATTCAGAGCTGTAATAAAATGAAATTAATTCCATGATACTACATAAATTAACCACAAAATATGAACATGTTATAACTACATTGAGAAAAAATATCAGGATAGGGAAAATTGCCTTCAGAAAACTGTAATTAATATTTTACAGAATCCTTACAGCAAAACCATTCTATAGCCTTTCACCATAACTTTGAGGTCAAGGCAGTTAAAATCCCTTTCTGCTTTGCATTCCAAATAAATAGAATTGGCAATTTGAGGCATACATAGATAAGCCAATCTATCAAGTGCCATATTTTGTAACAAATATTAAATGTGATGAGATAGAGAACAGGTGGCAATTTATGTTTAAAATGAAATGTTTCTCTTTTATGGTATTCATGTTATTCTTAATAAATTATGACTGCAGCTGAGTAAATAGTTCATAGTAAATAATTTATCCAGAGGCAGCTTCTGAATCAGCCTGCTGGATATGTGGCAATAATTAGGCTTAGCTCTGATGCTTTTGTTTGGGAGTTGATTTCTCTTCAAAGTCTGACTAATACACTGGCTCACTGATAGCAGTTCTAAAAACTCAGAACTGGAGCTCTTGTGTTAAGTTACAAGTATCTAGATACATCAAGAATTATTTCAAAGTCAAAATCACAAGAGACCAAACTATAATTTAAAACTACTGTGTACAGTAATTGAAAATGTAGCTACCAAGAACCCAGCCCTTATAGTTCTTACACTTGTCAGTAGTGCTGTTATTGCAAATAGGCCTGCTTTTTAAAATTACTTATAACAAACATTTAAATGTTTGAATATTTGATTATAGCTTGAAAATGTTTTGTTGTTCTCATGAGTCTATCTCTAAGTGTGTATTCAAATACTAATATATATTGCTCCCTCTGATGATATAGAGAAAGCAGGACCATAAGCACAGCACTTTCTGATGAGTGTCTCAAGTTGAGTCATGCCAGAGATGAAAGGTGCAATTAGTGTAATATATCTCTCTGTGCACAATTTTAGCAAATTTGGCTCATTATCTCCTCAAACCCTGTGCAACTCTTGCACCATTTCTTTGCCCTAGATTCCTCCTCAGAAATGAGGCCTATTGGGACATTCATATCCCCATTTCCAAGGTCTCTTTTTAAGAGCTTACACAGTGCAGAGTGTCAGCTCTGCAATGCAGTGTGGCTGCCACAGCCAAGTGTAACACACTGATAAACCCTTTGCCCTTTGGCCAGTGGAGCAGCTGATGAAAATGAGGCCTTGTTTTTGTAAATGGGATTGACTGCTTCTGCTGTGCTGAAAATGCCACTCCAACAGTTCTGTTGAAGAGACGGCACATTTTGCGTTTTTCAGGTTCTTATTTAAAACATTACATTATTTCTATTCACAAAAAAACCCACCTATTCCTTAGAGAGGTAGGTGTTTTGTATCTGGTTTGCTACTGAAGAATAGTCCCCATTATTTGTCCTTTCTTTAAATAGGACACCTTATCAGTCTGACCAAAAGTTTATTTAAAGGTCTGCCTGCCTGTTTGCTCCGATTCTGTTTCCATGTAGCTACTGATTTCTGCTCACTTGCATGAATTTCCTCTTTCTCCCTTAACTCACAAGACACCCAGACTTCTTCTATTATGAAGTTTTAAGGAATTATTCAGACCATTAGTGTCAAAAGCAGAGTTGCACCGCAATCATTCAGTGATTAGCCAAGAGGTGTTTTGTGATGGGATATGCTCCATTCTCTAGCCTGATGAGGGTGCTGTGTATTCAACTAATCCATGCTGAATTTTGTATTTGCAGGTATTTAGGGTGGGGGTGGCAGAAAGAGTTGGCAGAGACTTGCCAGGAGGCTTGGGAAAAAAAAAAAATTCTAGCAAGATTGAAGATCATGGAAACTGAGGACAAAAGAAGGAGATAAGACTTTTAAATTCAGTGGTAATGCCAGAATAAGTCTTTCTACTTAATTAACTTACCTCAGTAATATCATCTCCTTTTTTTTCTATAGGATTTTAATACAAGAACATGAAGACCACATTCTACCTAAGTTTGCTACTGGCTGGGTTTCACACTGTCGCCCACAGTCAGCTCCCACCCAGTGACCACATTGGACATGACCCAAATGACCCTAAACACCACATACACCATGGAGGTGAAGCAATGGCTTGCCTCAAACTTGTGCCAAACAATGCTGACTTTGCATTCCAGTTTTTTAGGGAGGTTACACAGGAGGCACCGAATAAGAACATTTTCTTCTCTCCTGTGAGCATCTCCACTGCCTTTGCAATGCTGGCCCTTGGGGCTAGGTCAGCCACACAGTCTCAGATCCTGGAAGGACTTGCCTTCAACCTTACAGAGATTCAGGAGAAAGAGATACATGAAGGCTTCCACAACCTAATCCACATGCTGAACCATCCTGAGGGTGGAGTCCAGCTCAACATGAGGAATGCCATCTTTATAACAGAGAAGCTGAAACTGCTAAAAAAATTCTTAGATGATGCCAAAGCTCTGTATCAGCTTGAAGCTTTTACAACTGACTTTAACAAACCCACAGAAGCTGAAAAGCAGATCAATGATTATATAGAGAGGAAAACACATGGGAAAATTACTAATTTGGTCAAGGATATGGACCCACAAACTGTAATGCTGCTGGCTAGCTTTGTTTACTTTAAAGGTAAGTCTCCTCTAGGGTTCACATTCTCACTATTCATTCTTATCAGCAAATCTAATGTCGCCTACCTTAGCTGTAAACTGGTCTGGGGAAAATTTCCAATGCTCCTTGCTGGGCCAGAAGATCCCCTAGTGGAGTGGTAGGGAAGTAACAGAGAGGTAATGGGGGGGGCAGCTGGAGGCCACAGAATCTCGTTTCTCTTTGTGACAGCTCCTGGAGCTCTGTTCCAAGCCACAGCCTTCCATGCAGCCTGAGCTGGTGTTCCTGGGTTTAACCATAACTCCAATTGTCCCATATTCTTCTAATTTTCAGTGAAGGCACTAAGACTTATATATGACCTAATGCCTCTTTTTAAATTATGCACGATTCAATAACATAATTTACTACATACTCCTTTTTTTTTTTCCCTGTCAGAGTCCTTTATACATGCACACTAATATTTATATATGGGAGAAGCTAGTGATGAATAGGGGAGAAGATTTAAAGGAACAACGCAGAAACAATGTACATTTCTGATGTGGGTTAGATGTGCCCTTAAGCCTGACATAACACCACTCAGATATGAGAGCCTACATTATTTTATCTACAAATTGAGGCTTATTATTAAAGCCAATAGAACTTAATTGCATGCGGTATATGAGTACACAGATGATGTTTACATAAAGGCCACTTAGATCTCCTGAAAAGAAAAGCAGTGATAGGTACAAAAAAACCCACATAATTATTTAGTTACTGGCATCTGAAACATAAATTGAAAGTGGACTACAATGTACTCTTTTGAACAGGTAGAAGTTCCTTGCATTACTGTGATACACATTCTAAAGTGTTACATTTCAAAATTCAGTATATAACACAGAGAGAAACAAGTGAATATTATTACTAGCTATAAAAAATTTAGTCTATGATGAGATAGACAGCTGGATATTCATTTAAATTCTCCTTCTCTGTATCAGGCAGCTGGGAAAAGGCTTTTGAAGCAGAACATACTGAAGAAAGGGAGTTCTTTGTGGATGCTGAAACAACTGTGAAAGTCCCTATGATGTACCAGATGGGCAGATTTGACTTCTACTTTGATGAGGAGCTGTCATGCACTGTAGTACGGCTGCATTATAATGGGAGTGCTACTGCATTTCTGGTTCTGCCAGCAAAAGGGAAAATGAAGCAGTTAGAGCAAACTCTGGACAAGGAAACCATCCAGAAATGGTCAGACCATCTCTTCCAGAGGTAATCTTCTGCCAGTCAGTTGTAGTGGCACTTAATTTATAGTATTTTTTATTTTTGTAGAATGCAAACACTGTGAATGTGGCAATTATGGGAACTGAATGGGTTATTTTTGCCTCGTGTATTCCCTAGTTGTAAAAATCTTGCAACTATTCTTTTGTTGATGGGTGAGTGACTTGCTGCTCTCCCAACCAGAGCAGAGACCATCCTATTCCTCTCTAAGGAATAGCAAGCCTAGATTGGTATTCCTAAAATACTCCATGGACTGAGAGGAATGGTTGCAATTTTAAGCTAAATCCTCTATACTGAGATTTCAGCTAGTGTGTTTTTCCTCTTATGTCACTGATACACTGTGACTCAATCCTAAGTCTGAACCTTAAATAAAGCATAACTTACACAGTTTGTATTGGTGCTTACAGGCATGATATGTCCTACACAATTATCTTGCAGCATTCAATTGTTGTGAGAACAGGCAAGTGATTTATTGTGGATGTCCTGATTTTCTGGTATTTTGTTTTGAAACTATAAATATCTAATGAGTTTCTGTTAGCTTCAACCATTGACACCAACATCAGCTAATGCATTTTACAATCTTGTTTGTCTGGGAGAGATCTTAGCAACAGTAGATGAGTAATATCAAGTTAATACACGCTTAATTTACCAAGCTCTGCCCTAATTCACAACTAATAAGGCTGTGCAGTTCACGCCCATATAAGTGCATCATCACAGAAATACCAGCACAGTTAGTAAAAATATAATGGGTAGCAAACTGAATATAAGTTAATAATGTGATATCTCAAATATCAAACTTAAAATGTATCATTCTCAGCTGCACTATCAGGAAAATCCTTATCTACATGAATTTGTAGTGCAAGGTCATTCAGGATCAATATAGGAATAAGTTCTTCATTGGAGAAACAATGGCAATTTCTGTTATACTGTTTTGTCACAAGGCAGCAAAAGACTTGAGCTACCTAAAGGGTAACCACTGCTGTGGGTCGCTTGGATGCTCTGAGGATCCCTGGACAGGTGTGAAAAGAAACCCAAGAGAAATCACACTGAGCAGGAGCTGCCTACAGACAGCTCACAGCCAAAGGCAGACTTGATCAGGGCCAGCCCAGAGGACGAAGACAATTAAAGGACATGGAGTCCAAATGTGCAGGCAGCAGGGAACAGACCTTTCCTGAGGCCATGCCAAATGACCCAGTTATGCCAAAAATACTTCTTTGATTTGAAATACTGGGATTTGCCACACATCTCCTCTGGCAGACTTTGTCAGGACTTTAGCTCTCCACCCTCCTGAGCAACATGGGCTATCCTTTGTCTCTGCCTATAAAGAGGGGCTCTTGCTACTGTTCTACTTAGCAGAGTGCTTTCAGATTTCCTGAAACAAAACACGAGATAAATACTATTATGATTGCTATTTTTATTATTAAGAATTATAGTTCTTGTATCACCATGAGAAGCTCCAGGAATTGAATTAGTGCGCACTGCACATTCAGGGTCCAAATGCCTGGGATTTGATGCTCATGGGAATTAAACAGATTTCTCACCATCATTTATATTGCAGAAACATCCTTCTCACCACCCTCTATGTTTCTCTTCTATCTAACAGATTTATGAACCTCTATTTCCCCAAATTTTCTATTTCTGGGAGCTATGAAATAAGTAACACCCTTAGGAAGATGGGAATTGTGGATGTGTTCACCAACCAGGCAGATCTCTCTGGCATCACTAGCAGCCTAGATCTGAAGGTTTCCAAAGTAAGTATTTTCCTTTCTTTCACAAACATGCAGGAAAAGCCATCAGTGGTAGCATCCAGAAACACCAAGTATATACAGCTCCTAGCTTCCCAACTTGCCTGTGGCTAGGTCACCCAGGCCTCAGCTTGAAAGCTTACAAAGAGAGATTGGCCCTTGGTGGCACTGAGATCAGATTAGTTTGCTGCTTGTCTCTTTTTTACCAAGAATGGTATTGGCCAAGAATTTTTGGGCAGTATTTGAAACATGAGAGGAGCACCAACCTCTGATTCTTCAAGGAAAACCACTAATGCTCCCAGACACAGCACAACCTGTCCTTCTCACCCTGGAGACTCAGTTTTGGAGGTGCAGACACACAAGTACAGGTGGAGCCTCTATCCTTCATCCAATATTTTGGACTTTTTTTAGGAGATTTCCATAGCTCCATCCTAACCCTCATTTAAGCAGCCATGACTACAACAATAGAGTTCTTCTGCCTCTACTCACTTTTCAGTGGATCCCCCAAAGCAGAGCTGCCTTAAAGGGACTCTGATTAATTTCTCAACAGGCTGTTGACTGCCCAGAGTGACTCTGTTTTCTTTTTTCCTAGGTTATCCATAAAGCTTCTCTGGATGTTGATGAGAAAGGTACTGAGGCAGCAGCAGCAACTGCTGTTGAAATAATGCCAATATCTTTTCCTCCAACCATTGAATTCAGCCATCCCTTCCTCATGTTGATTTTTGATAGAGACACAAACAGTACACTCTTCATAGGAAAAATACTTAACCCAACTATCACTAGCTGAAGTGACATATGAATTTTGTTTGCTACTAGTAATTAAAGATGTGAAAATGCATGACACAATTTATTTCTATTTGTACCAGCTCATATATGGTTCTTTGTTAGTTTTTATTTTATGTCACCATCAAAAACTATTGGTATTGACCATGACACTTGCTGAAGAGGAAGGAAGAAATTGTTTTAAATTCAGCCAGAAAATAATGCTTTTTTTACCTGACTGAAAGACAAGGAAAGACCTAAGCTTTGCCACCATTTGGAAAGAAATGTTTATATTACAATGGAAGACTCCTGCTTAATACAAGGTAGTCTGCAGGTAAAATTATGAACATTCTTGTAAACAAAGAAGTGGTTGTAATTTACCATAAGTAAATCTGAGATGGGAATAGTTGGATCAACATTGCAGGGTCACAGAGACCTGAAGATTCTAATGGAGACAGCACTGGGAATGTGAAAAGCTGCCTTCAACAGCCTTCTGTACCAGAAACCTTTTCTCATGCTTAGTATCAATCTAGCAGCATATCTTCCTGAATTTCTTGAAGCTTAAAAGAGAGCAGGAGGATCAAATCTGCCTTGAATCTGATGTTCACCACGTGTTACTAATTTGACAGATTTAGATGGAGTTACTGACTCCTCACATATGTATCTATCCGTGGTGAGAAGGAGGATGTAGCTGAATGGGAAGGTAAGGTGTTTGGATGGCAATTACAACAAGCATACTGTCAGCAGAGATTTATGGAAAACCTAAAATAGAGATCTTCCAAATACTTTTGTCCTTCTGCAGCCAAAAATCTAAGTAAGGAGCATGCAATAAGCAAATCATCTAACCCAGGTGGGGGTGCCAGGCACCTAGGTAAAACATAGGGCAGCTTGAAGGCTGGCTAGCAACCACCTTCAATGGACTTGCCTTCGTAACTGGTATCAGAAGGAGTACAGGGAAAGGAAAAAGGAAAGGAAAAAGGAAAAGAGGAAAACTGGCTCTGTTTTCCCTAAAGTTGTGGTATTTGGGAAGAGATGAAATGGTTCCATGCCACT
This sequence comes from Lonchura striata, assembly GCF_050655825.1. Taxonomy (NCBI): domain Eukaryota; kingdom Metazoa; phylum Chordata; class Aves; order Passeriformes; family Estrildidae; genus Lonchura; species Lonchura striata. Next base: position 59,028,975 of record NC_140707.1, on the reverse strand, counting down.
GCCAGTGATGCTGGGAGCAGTCAAAGGCTTGGGAAGAGAACACAACCTCAGCAAGTTCTTGTGTGCTGTCTGTGAAATTAAGAGCAAGTGTGATTTTATTAGTGTGGTGCAAGCATTGTCTCCCCTGTTGCAGTCTAAAGGAAAGTCCCCTTTCTGCTCTGTTCCTAGTAAATGCCCTCTGTTAAGAAAGGCATGTACTTTTCTCGAACATTGCTGCATATTCCTCTATTTGTTTGGGTGCCTTTGTAGCCCAACACCCACACAGGAGTAATTAAGAAGGACCCCCACCCAACTGCAGGCTTTTCATCTCCCTTAAATACAGTTGGAGAGCACAGTCTCAGTGGGGTCAGTTTCAGCTGTTAGCACTCCTACTGTTAAGCAATGGACATCCAGTAAAACAACAGTAAAACCTTTAGGGGTTAGAGAGCTCAAAGAGGCGAGATCCTTAGTTATATATTGAATTCCCTAGAGGTGCGGTTGAAAAATGGAAATAATTTATTTTAGTAGGGTGATTCTCAGTTTACGTCAAGGTGTGGGAGAAACAGAGGCCAAAGATGAATTAAATATTGCTTGCTCCCTTGTAAACCACTTTGAAGTGGATGAAGACATAAACATAGAAATACAGTAGGAGGAAAGTTGTGCCCATGTGGTTCTGGGAGAGATTTGAAGATGGAGAGAATTTCTCACCTAAGCTAAATCAGCTTTTGCAGGCTGTTAATACTTATTTTTGGAAGGCGATTCCTTCCTTTCCTACTGTTATTGCCTCGGTGCCCTCACAGATGTGCCCCTTCCACAAGGGGGGCACATGCAGGACGCTGGGATTGTGTTTTCCTCACAAACTCCAGGGAGAAGAGCCCGTGGGGCAGCAGGAGGCAGACACGGGAGCAGCAGTGCTGCTGCGGGGAGCAAACACTTCACAGTTTGTGCTTCTCCTCTCACTGCATCTCTCGCCGATCTCTGCGCGCCTGCACAATGTGCTGGGGAGGACGGAGCGGGGCCGAGGAGGGGCGCCGCCGTGCCCAGGGGCTTTCCTGTCAGTCAGCGGAGCCCAGGAGCTGTCTGCTAGACTGGCTCCATCAGGCAATAGCGATGTTGTGCCGACATCATGCTGTGATTTCCCACTGCGGGGTTTGCCAGAGAGTGTTCGGAGAGGCCAGCACCACGCTCAGCACGAAAGAGCAGCTTGCTCCCTGCCCACATCCCCGCCGCGCTGCTGGCTGCGGGGCCGCTTTCTTCTCCCCCCCATCCATCAAGTCCTGCTCTCTTAATGCTGCTCTCGTCGCTGCGAGCAACTAAACAGGTTTTCCTGATGACACTCACTCTCCTCATTTCCTTTCCGGACCAGCTCTTTTTCACAGCCTCCCACTCTCCCTCCTGCAGACCCGCATTCCGTCCCTCCCATCGCCGGCGCCGTTTGCTCACCAGGACGGGAATGCTGCCGGCTCAGCTGCGGCGCCTGCTCCGCCAGCAGGTCCTCCTCTCCTTCCCGAAAAAATGGAGAGCAGGAAGAAACAGGGTTCCCTGCCTTCCACAAAACATCTCGTGGGCATTTACAGCACCGTGAGGAAGGCTGGGCATAAGGGCAGGCCTTCGGGTCACTATTGCCATTTGCCATGACGGGCAAAGTGTGACTATAAATGAGCCAGAGACACATCTCAGGGACAATTAATGACCAGGTTCATTAGCCATTGACACAGCTAACACAGCCGTAGAGTGTAAGGATGGAACTCAGGCTGTGCTTGTGGCCATCGCAGGTCTGGGTGACCTCCTGTCCCCTGGCCAGGTGTCAGTGCTGCTTGGTGGCTGCCCCGTGGCCGTGCCAGCGGCAGCAGGCTCCCCATGCTCCGGACAGCCCATCCCGACTGCAGCAGCGTCCCGGGCCCACGCAACGCTCATCGAAACACACATTCAGGGTTCTGCGCTCCTCTCACCATCACTGAGGCTGCACCTGGAGAAAAGGAACCAAAAGCCTCCTCAGCTCCCACCCCACACCCTTCAGCCTCCCTGCAAAGAGGAGTCAAGGGAAAGATTTAGGCAGGTGTGATCTGGTAGTTCTTGCTCAGCAGGAGGAAAGACACATGTCAGTAAAACCTCTAGTTTGCAAATACAGCAGTGTTGTTGTTGCCTGTAATGCAGTGGCCTGCTTTTTGTTAAACTGCCAGTACGGGCCTTGATTCTTTGCACTTGCCGGGCTTTGCTTGGACCTTCCCAGGCCTGCCTGGGGTTTTGTTTTAGCTACTTTTTTTGTAACATTAACTATCCAGCAATTAGGTGCTACTGCCCATTTTGTTTAAATTTTTCTTTAGCTTTATATGATTGTATACAGATATTTATGTGATCAGGCGATATTAAGAACAAAGAGTTCTGCACAGTGTCTGTGGGCCTAGAATGAAAAATGAAGGCATACAGACGTGGTGAGATGATAAGAAGGCACTGGAGAGGATAATGCTGGACACAAGAGAGCTAAAATCATCTTGCCAGTGGTCATCAAAGCTTTACAGACCTGGGAACTGGGTGAAAACAGTTTGGGGCATAACTAGTAACTACAAGAACAGAGATTGAGTACACAGTGTCTGTTAAATGCAGCACTGGTAGTGTGGCCAAGTGTACTGTGGACCTGTGAAACATTGAAGAAAATCAAGGGGAAGAACAGGTGAGCAAATGTGTAACAATGATCCCAAGCAGACCCTAGAGCACAGAGGTTACATCTGCCCCTTGTACTCCTCCTGGCAAAGTTCAGGAGGCCGCCCCTTTTCTTAGGTTGATGGTAGATGAGAAAACTGACATTTTGGAAAGAAAACATCCCCCCAAAACACCTCCTTGTAGTCAGTTGGTGAGCTCTGCCAAGTGCTTCAAACCTTGTGGATCCGTGTTGGACAAAAGGCAAAAGTCGGTGCAACGGGGAAGAGGAATCAGAGGCAAGGAGCCAGCCCTGGGTGGCAGTCCAATTCTCCCCCAAAGACCCTCCCTGGCCCGCCCTCCCACCAAGCCTGCTGCTGCCTGCTGGCCACAGGACATTCAGCTCTTGCCCACAGCTGGGCAGCAAGACCATGAGGAGGGCTGCAGAGGGCCACATCATGGAGGGGCAAGGGGACACTCCAGGCAGGAGGCTGGGATCTGCAGCCCAAGGACCTTCTGGGTGACCATTCTGAGGTAACAGGCACAGAGCTCTGTTGAGGAGATCTGTCCCAGAGACAGAATGCCACACTGCTTTCTTTGTTAGTCCAGAAACAGAAGAGAGCAGTACAACAGGCATCAGTAGGACTCATTTTTCTGTGCCTCCTTATCTTATCTATTATGCTGATACTCTGTTATTCAGTCACTAGATGTTTAGCAACTTGACCAAAACCACCTTTTTTTTTTTTTTTTTTTCCCTGGATAGCTACAAGAAATAAGATGTCATCATTATTTATTCTATCTTATCTTCAGGAGGTGAGCCAGTCAGCTACAGATTACTGGAAGGCATGAGCATTCCTCTACTCACTGACAAAGGAGAAGAGCTCACTGAGAAAAGGTGAAATCACAGCTTAAAACTCTAGTGAGCTGCTTTCTTCATGGTTACACAGAAAACCTATTTTAAAACAAATCTTCACAGCTGTAAATGACTGTCAGTCCTGTGACATCAACACAAAAGTTGCTGTGGCAAAACCCCTGTGTGCTCATTCACATGTGTCAGGGTTCCCAGCCTCATGCTGAAACATCTAGTGTTGTTGGGGTACTGAAAACAGCCAGCATTTTATTTTTAAGGACACCTTGTTACAGGCCACATGTGAATGTGGTTGTGCAGGTTATTGGTTGTAGGAGACAAGCATGAGAATCTCGTTTTGTTTGTGATCACTCCCTAGGCTATCTAGGTATAATTTGAAGAACTTCTATTACAGCTTAATCTAGTTCTATCCATTATTTTATATTCCTGGGTTGGCTATATTAATTTACACAGAGAAGCTATTTGCCTGGTAAATGGTGCAGCTGAGAGATTATCAGACTACCTGCTGTGTTGAAATAGCTGGCTTCAAAGCACAGGAAGTAACTGTTTAATCAATTTAACATGTTTGGCCACAGGTAAAAGTCTAGCATGACTTAATAATTGTATAACATTTAAAACTTTTACAAAAGCTTGGGGGATTTATTTGATTTGATTTCTTGGTGGATTTAATTTTCAATATTCTCAAAATATATCCTCAATTCCTTGTACAGTCATGGGGAAAAGACACATTACTGGAGTGGTTCTGCAGTGGAAATGAGCTCAGCCTGTCATGCTGGCCAGTGAGGGTGATGCCATCCCACAGAGCCCAGCAGCATCAGCCAAGAAAACCTGTCTGAATCAGCAGTCTTCCCAAACAGGCAGATTTTGTTGTGTCTATGTTTCTTTGTCAAGCTTGTGTCCTTTGAAGAAAACAGAAGAAAAACTTCCTAATGATTAATTCCAGACTTTAGTAAAATATAAATGCAAAGTTCAAGGATGTGTTTAAGCTGGTGGCTGCAGAAAAGCTCAGCCTCTTTGGGTAGCACAGGAGGTCATCTCACTCTGCTCTGCCCATGGCCACCAGAACTGGCAGTGCTGGGGCTCAGCCTGGCCATGTGTGGGCAGAGAAAAGGAGGTTTTCCTGCAGGGGGGCTGATGATAAAGAGGAGTTCAGGTGAAAGGAGCCTTGGGGTGGCAGCTCTCAGCCTCACTGCCAGGCAGAGCCACTGACCATGAAACAGAATCCCAGTGTCATCTGCTGGGTGTCCCTGAGTGTGCTGTCCTTCCCTGGGTAGCACAGGCAAGGGCATGAGGGGAAAGGAAACATTTCCATGAAGCTGGAAGCCTAAATTCAGGAATGTGCTTTTGCTGCCATATATGTAGGCATGATCTACAGAAAAAACACCCATTTCCAAATGTGCCCTTTAATGACACGAGCAAACCCCATAATTTTTAGTAAATGACACCTGAGATCACCTTATCTCTGCAGAATCAAGAATAGACACTTGCAGACAGCCAGTGCATTTTGTTTCAGCTCAGCTCTCCCTGCCATGTATTTCATATTGTAACCCATGCAGGTCACATTTACCAAGAGAGGGCATATCTCCACAGCTCCCAAAGTGCATCAAGAAGAGATGAGTCCCAGACCTCATGCAGCTGTGGAAGTGAACAAAACCACACATCAAGATAGCATAAAATCTGGACATTTTTGAAATTACTGGGAGACTGTGATGACAGCACTTTATAATACAGATTTCTCCCCAGCTCAAATGCATCACTGTTGAGATGACAAAAGCAACAGTGGGGTTTAGGACTCTGCTCCCTCCTGTTTCCCCACACCACTGAGCAGTGCTGGGGCTGCTTGGCATGCCAGCAGGGTTCCCTAGGTGGGCTGTGCTCCAGCAAGGCATGCTGTCTTCTCAGATTCCTTCCCCATATCTGCTCTCGGGGTGACTGCAATTTGCCATCATTCCTAAGCAAACCCTGGCTAATGGACAAAGAGACACAGCCCAGGTCCTCCCAGCTCTGTGTTTGTTTGCTTAAGTCCTGGCACTCGGGCTCAGGGTCCTATTTCTTTCCTACAGATGCACCCACACACAGATACACTTGCACACACTGGCATACACTGATCTTTACTGTATGGTTTGGGGACATCAGTGTTAACCACTTTTCGTATAATTTAACCAAAGTCCTCTAAAGGAGATGATGGCTAAGGCACTCAGTGCACAGAGGAGGTTCCATGAGAAAATGCTTTGCTAGCTTATACCTTTGTTTTCTGCTCTCTCAGGGCAAATTTAAGATAACGCTCATGTTTGCTTTGCAGTGAGCATGCTGACTTTGCATTGTTCTTCCACTCAACTCCCTATTGCTTGATTTTAAACTAGGAGATAAAATTCTGGGCAAAGACTCCATTGCACAGTTCATTTTTCTTTTCAGCAGAACTGAAAGAGATGAGGCATTTGCATTTCATATGTGCTTAGGTCAAAATTTGTAGCCTGGCTTCAACTTTTGCTTTTGCAACCTCATCTGTTAGAGCTTGTTTGCTTGCAGGCTTTCAGTGTCATGCTGTGGACTGGCCTCAGCAGTTGAATCTAACACATCTGCTTGAACTAGACACACTAGACACAACATAAACTGCAGCATGTGCATAATTGATTACTAAAATGGTTCTTGCCTGAGCAAGGGCAGTTAAACCCACAGCCTGGTCAGTGGAGTAATAGAGTTATGTCATTACACCACTGTGTCATACAGAGACTGTTTATGTCACCTCCCTGAGTAGCATGAGCTGTGCTCCTACAGGCACAGCTGTATTGGTGTCATTGCTCCTACAGGGAGTCTCCCACTGGCTCAGCTCTCAGTGAGCACTCAAAACACCACAGCAGGTCTGGGCATGCCAAGAGTAAGAGCTGCTGTGTAAGTCAGCTGGGTATGGGAGTCACACAGCCACAGAGGGACAACAGACCTGTTCCTGTGGTGCTAGCTAGCAGTGGAAGGCTTCACATGTGGAATTTCGGTCAAAAAGGCAGAAAGACTTAAATCCATTTCCCAAAATTATATTCAGTGATGTGCTGAATCATTCCATCTTCCATTACACTAGATGGACACAAAGCCAAGGTTCTGCTGTCATCAAAAGGATCGGTTTAAAATAATATAGTTCTAGATTGAAAATTTTCTGTACAGAAACTTTTGTTCTGACATAAGAAATCTTCTTTTATTTGTCATCTGCTGAAGAGTTTGAGAGTTTAAGCTCACCCAAGAAGTCACTCATGCTAGAAATTCACACAAGGATTTAGGATAGTAACACTTTCCTATCACAGTTCCACTGCCTTATTTCCTCAGGTAAACAGCCCTGTGCCAGTTAAAATTTACTGATATAACAATAAAACATCCACACAGAAAGAACTGGTATTTTTTCTCTCCTTATTATTGCACTGTCTTTATCTTATATGTTTCTTTTTCATATGAAGAACATCAGTTCTCTATTTTTCATCTTCTGTTTTGTGCTCCTGATCTGCTGCAGCTCATGGTGTTGCACTTACCTAGGAGGAGCAATTTGATCTGGTACACAGCAGCAGGAGGCTGAGCATCTGAGCACATGATCTGCCTTACTCATACCCAAGTCTAAGAAGGAGTTGAGACAGGATGTCTGCAGCAGGTTAAAAGCAAAGGTATTTGCCAGACCAACCTATATGGAGTACAGGCAGGGTGGATCATCATTGGGTCTGACCTCCCACAAGTATCAAAGTAGGTACAATGACTATATTCTTCCTTTAAAATGGGAGCATCTTTGTGTCTGAGTTTAGATCTTCCAAAGCCTGCCATGGCTACCTTGTGCCTAAGCTGTAAGATAACTACAGTCAAGCAGAAGATACAGGTTTGGGTGGAAAGTGTATGAGCCATGATTTTAAAAGGTCTATTCTCTTACGGTCTCTTGATAGAGTCCTCAATTCTTTGCTATAACTGCACTGTGTGCTCACAAAAGCACTTGTTTGCTTTTTGGTCAGAGAGAGCAAAGTCTTGTTAAATATAGCCACTTGCTCAATAAAATGCAGCTGAAATATCATATTCACCCCACGCTTATCTTCTACTGAACAGAAATGCTGGCTGACAAGAAGTCTGACCACAGGACTGGCTGTCCTTTAGAAGGACAGTGACTGGAACTTGAAGACACCACTGCTCACTGAAGAAGAATGGGTGGTGGCTTGTAATTTAAGCCTCCTGTCAATGCAAATGCTTCCATGCTCATTACGATGCCAAAAAGAAAAATGAATACCTCCATCAAAAGCAAATTATATGATGCAGAAATCTTGCATTCATTCTATAATCACATGCTGACCAAGGTTACTATCATTTACTATAGATCAACTTCAGTGGGATCCAAAAATTGTTTCATTATATAGGGAGCAAAATAGGTGCTTTCAATCAAAAATGCCTAAGGAACAACTAAAGATGCTAGATGAGGCCTTCTGGGAGGTAAGAAGGATGTCTTGGATGTGTTCAGTCACTTATTCTGATCTGGCCGCAGCCCCAGGAAGTGTCTGAAGTAAGACTGCTCCCACACTAGAGATACCACTCTCTTTAAAGGAATATATAATACAGCGTATTATAGGCTTTTAAATGCTTCAGTTTGGCACAAAATCCTGACTGTAGGAGGCTAGGAATATTTCCAAGGCATAAAGAACACTGCTGATACTGTAGCTATGATTGTAGCACAGAAAAGCGAGACAAACCAACAGTAGAATTGTCACCGGGGTCCTGACAGTGAAGGTGCTTTGAGCTGATCCATGGTCCCCATCCTGTGGGAACACAACTTTCTACTCCAAGTGCCCCAGAGAGTTCCCTGAGAGACTGCATTGTCCATGCCAACCTCCTGGAACGTGCTGGTACTAGCCAAGGAACAGACCTCAAACAGCCAGTTATGTTCTATGGACTGATGGAATCTTGGGCCAGGTTTTGAATTACTTTTTCTGAGCTCTGTTTCATAAAGTCTCAGCTTTCTGCAACCTTGATTGTCATCCTTTTCTCTTCTCCTCCTTCCAGCTGTTCTATCACCCTATAGGAATGGATACTTATATAAAAACTGCTAATCATGAACATATCTCACTCCTCTTTGTTATCCTGGAAGTGAATATTACTATTTTATTTACCTCTGACACCTTGATGGGATTAATTTACCAGCATAAAAATAAGTATCTGAAAGCAAATGTATTTGCGCTTTTTTGATACATACAAAGAGTTATCTGGCCTGCAGATTCAGTGAAACCTGGTTCCCATAACTTCTCTGGTGTGGATTATCTGATGTCTGGCAAAGATGAGCTCACCACTTCCTCTCACAGTACAGGCTGTAAAAGTGTCTGCCCTGGATCAGGTCATTCAGCTTCATGAATTTCAAGGTGTGTTTCAGACCTTTATCATTTTGTCATGGTGGATGCAAAAAAAGAATACTTTCAAAATACATAAAATGCAATTGAGAGAAGGCGAGAGAGAGAGAGAATGAGATAAAGAAAATATAACCTAAATCTCAAAAACTGCAAGGTGAAAATTTATTGACTCAAGGTTCAGAGCTGGATGGAATTTTAACCAGAAAATATCAGGAACTGGCAAGAGCAGTTCTGGGAAGAGTAGGGTCTAAAAGAAATTTCTCAAAATAGCTTTAAACTTAGCACCTGGTTTCCATCAGGACTGCAAATGGTTCATGCATTTGCTCCATTTGCCAAATTTTTTTCCAATACAAATTATCTTCTCACTAGCAATGTATATGCATCCTTAAGAAGTTCAGTTTCAAAGATGAGTAAGGTTGCTAAGTGACATTAGCACCTAAATCAAGGAAGTGAAAAATTAACACTTCACATCTGGCACTGCCCACATATTAAATGCAATATTCTTATGAAACATAAATAAAGCCATATTTGAGTACTTATACAGCTCACAGATTGAGGTTGCTGTCCACTTAATTATTTCACTGTCTAAAGAATTTTCCTTTTGAGAAAGAAAATGGAAATGTAGATACTGTAGATACTGTCTTCAAAATAGATCATAGAACTGTTACATAGATCTGTGACATAGATCACAATACAGATACTGTCTTTAAACCTCAGGAAGGGCCTGGTCACAGAGCAGCATGTAGAAATGAGTAGAATCAGAGAGGCATGGGCATGTCTCATGGAAGAACAGGTAGTGTAAAGTGCTGGAGCAGCTTAAACAAAGACATCAAGTCCTGTATGAAAATTGATTCCTGCTTAAGTACTCCATGACAGCACAGCCAGGTAGATACAAACTTTCTTGAGGAAGAAGTGTTACTTTTGAATATCCAATCCATGGGTCCTCCAACAGGAAGAGCATGCTCAGTGCCAGGCCTGCAGCAGATTACTGCGCTGATATTTCTGTTTAAGTGGAAAAACCTGTAATAGGGCCAAGTACCCAACCCCACAATGCAGACCTCTTTGCTCTGCACTCACTGGTACTTAGTGAGTGCCCTTGCACTCATTGGTACTTAATAACCCTCAGCACATTTCCCAGGTGCCAGAGGGCACCTTTTGTCTGCTACAGAGGCCACAGTGCAGAGATTTCTTCATTACATCAGGTAATTGCTTCAGGCCAGACAGTCAAACAATGCAAGTCCCAGGAACTTAGACTGATTATCACAGTAGGAAGGAGATACATGTGCAGTGCATGTAAATACAGAATTTCGATAAGAAATAGTGAGCAAATAGATAATTTTTCAAGTTCAGGTCATCAGAGGTTATTGGTTGTAAAATTTTCTGCCATTCTGAAGGTGCAACAAAAAGGTTTTTCCCCCTCAGTCATACCAGTCTCTTACACACTTTGTAATTCCTGCCTTTCAAATTGATTTTTTTCCAGGAATTTAAAATAGAAATGCACTTGCATTTCACATCTACTGAAGAAACTTTGAAATGTCCTGCCTGGAAACAAAAATACCTACCAGTGCCATTTTCTTAAGTTTGTGTCTCCTGCCTGCTCAAGTCCTGTCTCATGACAAAAACCTAGTAAGGCACAGAGAGGGGCAGCTGTCCAAACACATAAAATTATCCTTCTTCCCATCTGAGAACTAAAGGTTGTGATGACACCTGCTGGCTCCATGGGGACTTGGCAAAACCAGCCAGCCATTTTCTTAAGTTTGTGTCTCCTGCCTGCTCAAGTCCTGTCTCATGACAAAAACCTAGTAAGGCACAGAGAGGGGCAGCTGTCCAAACACATAAAATTATCCTTCTTCCCATCTGAGAACTAAAGATTGTGATGACACCTGCTGGCTCCATGGGGACTTGGCAAAACCAGCCAGCCCCTTCTAGAGCTCTTCAATACTTGCAGGTAAAAATGGAGGATAAATAAATAATTGCGAATTAAAAGTTTTCATTTCTGCAAGTCATAAAATCACAGGAAACAAGGCTAGAACTTTAAAAGGTCATTTACTGTATTTCCTGGGAAAAAAAAGAGTTTGTGCTACTTCCATCATACATCATGGATGATTGTTTTACCTCTTACTAAAATTCATAGTACTTCTCTGGATGCAGTGTTACAGTGTTTCATCATTTTTGCATTTCCTATAAAAGATTACACAGTAAAATGTGTTATTAACAGACAATTACACCTTCATTTGTGTGTTCAAGGACAGTTAGACACCACTTGACTGTGAAGTTGAAAGCATAATGGAGATGCTTCCACCCTATTTATGAGCTACTACAGCTTTACTGCTTTGTCCACCTTGTCCAGTAGTACACCCATCCCACCCCAGGTGACATGCAGGAGTAAGTGTCTCCCAAAGAGGCTTTCACTACAGGAATCCTGTCACATGAACAGTGGCATAATTGTAGAAAAGGGGTCATGTTTATGAACAGTGCAGGCCTGGAGCCACAGTTGCATCCTGATGATTTCAGTTATATTGTGCGTTCTTGGAGTGGGAGAAGCAGCAGTCACCTTGATGAATCAGCTCGTTGACAAATTATGTTCAGAAGACTGTATAAAGAGCTGTTTTATAACTGTTGGAGCATGTTGGTTTATGTGTTATGAATAATTTCACAGTGAGACTTCAGAAAAAGTACAGATCCCTGCAAATCATCCATCCCCTGAACTATTCCTGGGATTTTGTTTAGTCTAAGAAATGTGGAAGAGGTTTGATCACATTCAGACTAAATATTTTCCTGAACTGACACTTTTTACTTTCTCATGGGTCTCCAGCATGGTCAGTATTTCTGACTGATTTCACCTAGATCCCTCAAGACAGTTGTGAATACTGTGTCTGCCCTTGAGAGCCAAACTGGCAGCCACTAGCTGGGGACGGAAATTTGCAGGGTCTTGAGTGAAATGTATCTCTTTAGTTACTAACTTTTTTGAGCAAGGCAAGAAATTCAGTTCCAAAAAGTCTCTCACTGGGAAGCTGGTACAGATACAAGTAATTAAACCACCCATCTCCTTCCTGGAACCTGCTCTCAGTAGTGCAATCATGCTCACCATATCTCACAGCCTACTTTGAATCTCAGCTGTGGTCAAGTTACAAACTGCTAAAATGGGTCATGGAATGTCCCCTTTAGGAACAAAGGCATTACTTAGTTAAGAACTATTGCTGTTACAAGGAGATCATAACTGGGAGGAATCAGACTCAGCACAGGGAACCTAAGCCCCCAAACCCTGAATATTAGGATGACTGGTTTCTTCACAGTCACAAAAAAAAAAAAAAAAAAAAAAACCAACTAAAATAAAAAACTGACTGAGGAAATTAAGTAAGAGGAAAAGCAGACACTGAAATGGAGGTGTTGCCAGCCCCACAAGAACTGCAAAAGGAAGAATTCTGTCTTATAACAGAAAGTCTCTGACTATTTGGAACAAGCAGCTGAATTTGCCTCTGCAGTATCTACCCGCAGGTACTCAGGAGTCACAGGGCTTTTTCAAACAGATTGGTGAGAACCTGGACTACATCATCACTGCCAAGATTTTCAGAGTTGCATATGCACCCAAAAAGAGTTCTCTATTAGAGAACAGACAGTCTTTAGCTCAACTGCTGCCTAGCCTCAGCACTGGAACAAGCAGAGACACAACTGGGCAGCAGTGCACTTGTTTTGGCCTTGCTTGTTCTGGTTTCAGAGGTGGTCCTGTCCTAAACTGTGGAAAAGTGCAATTCTGCCAGAGTCAGACACGGGCAATCCTCTCCCAGTAAATCACTCTGTGAACACGTATGGTTTGGCAGAGTGTTACCCATATGTTGTGTGGAGCTTAACTGCTCACAAAGCTCTGTTGAATCCAAAGGGCAACTGACAATATAAATAGGAGCTGGTGGGAGGAATACGTTACTCCTGATAGTGGATGGTGGATACACTCAGCAAGGTGTGACCTGGCATAAAAAAGTAGCTGGGGATTTGTGAGTAACTAGACAGGAACTCAATTTTCTCAGATCTCTGTACACAGCTAATACATCTTGTAACAGCCTCCTTTTTCCTCTGGGTAAAACAGGAGTGATATAGGCTTTGTGGTCCAGCAAAGATTTAGCCTAGAGAGTGTCTTGGTTAGACAAGACAGGAGTCTGTGAAGGAGGGCAAAAGCCTCCTGTGCAATGGAGAAGGTAAACTCCCTCCCTCCGAATTACCAGGATTTTTAAATGAAAAGGCTCTCAGGCAAAGATATGGGAATGGGAGTAACAATTCTTTACTAGGAGAAACTAAATAACAATTTAAAAAGGCAAATGCAATTGGTACAAACAGAACTAGTGATAAAGTCCACAACCTGACACCCTGAGGAGTCGGGGTGTTGGGAGCAGTCCAGTTGAAATGACAGCTGTTCGTCTTGCAGTGGCTGATGAATTGCAGTTGAAGTGGTGATCTTTAGAAGGGTATAGTTTTCTCTGAAGATCTGGTGGCAGTTGGGCCGGTCTTCCTCTGGGAATCCAGCAAAGGGGCCACTTCTCTGGGAATCCCGCCAAAGGAGCCGCTTCTCTGGGAGTCTCACCGAAAGAGCTGCTTCTCTGGGAATCCTGCCGAAGGAGCTGCTTCTCTGGGCATCCCGCAAAGAGAGAGAGAGCTGCCCTGTCTCCCCAGAAGGTACCACTTTATATCATAAAAGAGTGCTTGGCTTCCCCCTCTGGGTGGAGCATCTCACAATGGGATGGTGTAACATTACCAGGCCTGCAGTGAGTCAGTCAATGTCCCATTAACAAACGATTACCTCTTCGGAGCAAACCATCATTCTTGGAAGAGATAATAAACCTACCCAACCTCCAACAGATGGCAAATAGAATACAAGCTTATCTTACAAAGCAGGACACTATTTCATAGCTATCCAGTTAAGAACAGGCATCAAGCTACAGCAATGGTCACCAGGTAATTTTCCTTGCCACACATGCTTCTCATTCCATTAAACCACCTCAAGGTAATGCAGTGAATATTACACTGGCTTGCCAAACTGCATTAACCACAGTGATTTCTCTCCAAGACTTTAAGGTGATGTCTCTTGGAATAATAGCTGCATGAGGCTTTTGGGAAATATGACCAAGTGTTTGCATCTTTGCAAAAGTTTGAATCCTTCAGCCATCCTGAAGCAGGAAATATGAACAATATTCATACACACCCTAATATTAACATTAAATCATATTAGATATTCAAAAGGTACAAGAACAGGTTATTAAGTGAAATTCAGTATCTCACCACTAACAAGTAAGATTGAGGTTTCCTAAAAATGAAAAAAAAAAAAAAAATCAACATTTTGAGTATGATCTCAGACAGTCCTGGGTTTATAATCATTGCAAGGATCTGTCTCATCTATCTTTTAATTTTACATAGTGCAATGTTGTAAGGAGTAGAAACAACTCACTCGGACATTCCTGTGTAAACAACCTTGGGCATTATGGGAAGACCAGAAAAGTGTGGCAGTCTCTTTCAGAGCCCCAAGAACAAAGGCCCATTTCAGTTTATATGGAATTTCAAGGAAGCCAGCGTATTTCATGACAAGCCATGTCCTAGTTACAAATTTCTCAGTTATTTTCACTATTTGGAGCAGGGGAATTATCGCATCTTCCATTCTTTCATTTGATTTCAGCCGAATCCCTGGAAAGGTGTGTGTCACACTATCTACATTTTATGTTGACATCCTCCTGTGAAAAATGTCAGGTGTGATGGGCAGATTTTGCTGGCTTGCACAAATCTTCTTTTTATATGTAATGGAAGTTTTTCTTGATTCCTATCTGCACTGCTCTTATGTGGCTAGTTTAGAACCCTCGGGCTATTCTAGTCAAAATCTAGGAGCTCTATATCCCAGTAACAGACTCTGTACCAATACTACCATATTGTCCTGCTAAAACGCCTCAATTTCAGGTGGGAAAAGAATTCAAGTGTTCACTTGGGCCAGTTGTTGAAACTTCAAGCAGTCTCCTGTTTGCTTACTGTCAATAGCAGCATCTATTGCATTGGCAGCAGCATTAAAACTGCAGTATCTTCTGCATCAACTCATTTCAGATAACCTGTGAGAGTGATGACCATCATCTCCAAGTCAAGCTGCATCTGAACCTCAGCCTGACACTCAACATTTCTGCAGCCTGTGACCCCAGTCCCATATTCATCAACCACTGAAAGAATCAAGCAGGACCAAGCAGTAAAATCACAGCCTAACTTCAGTGAAATCTGCAGAAGGAAATATTTTTTCTTTCTGTTTCTAGAAACGAGACACATGGAACCAGCATTTTCTTAATTACAATGAAGAACTTGTGAACTTCAGTAGTTTTGCAGCTGGAATTTTTGTCCCACAAAAATCACAATACTGAGTATCTGGTAATGATAGTGGAAAAAAAAAAAAAAGGCTCCAACAAGAAATTAAGTTATATGGAAAGATCTGGGCTTTTTTAATTAAACAAAACAAAACAAAAAAAAAAAAAAAAAAAAGGCATTTGCAAGTAACTAGTCCAGCTTAGTCCAGCTTCTAAAGCAGATTGATTTAATTTTAAAAATATGGGTGGAGGATTGCTTTTAAAATTGACACCTGTACATGCCAGTATAATTTTCTTTTTGTTCATGTAATTTTTAAAACATGTTCTCATTATACCATTTTCCTGCTTTATATCACACTGGTATTACTGAACCTTGAAATGTAAATCTTTGGGGGCCCTTAGCAGTGATATGCTGGTTCTTTTTATATATTACATTATTACTGTTATTTATTTTCACAAATGACACAAAGAACTCTTCATTCATGTCACGATGACTCCATTCTCTGGAAGAAAATAATACCTGACAGAAGTCATCATCACAGCTCCTGGCAGTTTCTTAGTTGTGACTTATTAAGGACTATTCTGTCAAAAAGCCAAGTTTCTTTTCTTTGAAAGAAAGCCCAAAATTACAGAATAAAGTGGCTTGGAGGAGCTAACAAGCATAGTACAGTAAATAAAATCAGTCTTGCTTAAATATAGTAAGTAGCACTGACTGAAAGTCATATTTTAGAATACACTTATTATAAGAAACTACTCAGATAATGAAAGTAAAACTAAAAATCTAATAATATAATTTTCATCATTTATGCAGTTTGTTTGTTTTTTACATTTAATTCTGCTTGGAATATGAAAACAGTTGGCTCTTTTTCCTTGGCTGTCATACTTGTGATTGTCAGACACTTGCCAAGGATGCAGTGACTGGGTTTTGGACACCTCTGGGGAAATGGTGAAATCCTGTTTTTTCGGCAAAGGGGTGAGTGGAGGAATTCTAGAAAACACGTGTGGAATTTGGTCAGATCAGAGCCTGCCCACACGAGTGACAGGCAGCAAAGAGCACATACCAGGCTATGCTACAGAGGTCTGGGTCACACAGTGAATCTTCAAAAGCAATTTTTTTCCTGGAGCTAAAATGGAGATAAAATGAAATTGAGGCTTTGTGATGGCTGTTTATCTGAAGGCATCATCCAAAAGACTCAGCTTGTGTATGTTTGTGTGCTTAGGAAGGAAGAGGTTTTCCTTCAGATATCTTTTTGGAGTGATTTTCCAGGGTTGTGACAGCACTAATGACTAGAGCCTGTCAAAAAAGCAAATATAGCGATACCACGCTGCAATATCATTTCCTCCCTTGTCCCTCCATGGGCATCTCTGACGAAGTTCCTCAGCTCTGATCTGGGCAACACACTGGAGGTAAAGCTACCAAAGCAAAGATCATAAGGACCAAGTGCTTTAGGAACTTGTCATTTACTGCTGCTTCTCCTGTCTTTTAAGTACATTCCACAGTGGAGTCCCTGCAGCTGCAGAATTCAACATCTGCAGCAACATTCACACCTTGCATGCAGAGTTCATGGTCACCACAATAGGGAAGGCTTAGAAGAATAGTATGGTTCAGTTCTGGTGCTGCAAGGTCTTAATTATATCTTTCTAGGTAGGATTTATACTCACAGCTCCTGCCTCCCACAGGAATACCCCAATGACATGGCTGTCGTCTACTTTGAGGTAGATGCTTTACCAGACAAACTCTTAGATAAGGGCTGTGCCTCCAAGGAAAAATTTCCAATTTTAGGCCAGTTTGTCACCCTCCAGGTCTGATGCAATGAAGTATGAATTATTTGAAGTGCCTTGAGTAATTCCAACAGGAAAATTGAGGAATGCTTCTGCTTTGCAATAGACTAGTTTTGTAGGTGGTGCTTTGGGTTTGAATATATCTGCCTGAGGAAATAATTTAACTTTTGGATTCCTTGACAGAGATAACCACTACTGCAGGGAGAACCACTACTGCAGAGACAACATGTAACTGCTTACTCTTTCTGTAGATGCATTTCATAGAAAACAGCACCAGCTGCTATTGAACACACATAGCTGGTCCCTTAGTATAGGTCTCAGGTCACTTGCTAGGTTTTATCAGGACAGAACCAAGGGCTGGCTCCTGCATTTGGGCCACAAGAACCCCCTGCAGCTCCAGGCCAGTCCTTCTTTCCTGCAGGGCTCTGTGTGAGGGCTCCAGCTCCCTCCTGTGCCAGGGCCACTTGCTCCAGCTGGCGCTGCCACCAAGGCTTCACTGAGCACCACTGCCGTCTCTGGGCCTGCAGGGTGCTCCGACTGCCAAGATGGCAGAGACATCAAAGATTAAGAAGAAGCAGCCCCTTGGGATGGCCAGAAGGTTGAGCAGCAATCATGGGCCAAGCCTCTTCTCCTGCCTAGAGGCAATTTCTCATGAGGCGGTGCCTGAGCATTCTCAGAGATGGGAAGGACATGAGAGAGCAAATGCCAGCAAAGACTTTGAGCAGGGACGTGGGACGTGTGGGTTGGACAGTCGGAAGAACTTTTGCCCAGAGAGGGGCATAATAAGATGGGAACAGGCTGCCTGGGGCAGTGGTGGGGTCCCCATTGGGGGAGGGGCTCAAGGAAAGAGCGGGCGTGGCCCTCAGGGCTCTGCTGGGGTTGCCATGTTGGGGATGGATCCTCCCAGGGCACTTGATTCCACAGTTCTGTGACATCACAGCCTCTGGGGCTGGCAGGGTGGCGTGGAACTGTCCCCAGCCTGTCGCTGCGGTGCCCAGAGAACGCCCAGTAGCCAGTGTGGAGACACAGCCAGAGTGGTGCTGAGGTGACGGCTCCCGCCACAGCAGCACCATGGCTGGCGACGGCTCCCGGCTGCCTCTGAGCATCACCATGCTCTTGTTACTGGCCCTGCCCCTCAGGCCTTCCAGCTACCCTGAGGGGCACAAGGGCACCATGGCCTCGCTCCCTGAGGAAAGGGAGCAGCCAGCCACCAGCCGTGAGACGACCCCCTGGTGGGTCATGGTGGTGGCAGAGGCCGTGGTGGCCACCGTCGTGCAGCTGCTCCTGACGGCGATTGTGGACCGCCTCGGCAGCAGGCTGAAGAGCTGGTGGGGAGAGGTGAGGGAAGGGTGTCAGGCAGCTGGGATGGGGGCAGGGGTAAGCATGAAAGAAGGCCTTGAATCAAGCCTGCGTCGGGTGAGGCATGAGAGCCGCCATGGAGGGGAAAAGCTGGTCAGATCCCAAGGGTCCTGGCCCTCTTGGCAGTACTTTGCCCAAGGCCCCAAGGCAGAGGGGGACTTGCAGCCCAGGGAAGGAATCAGGGCTGGGGGCTGAGCCCCAGGGACACCAAGCTGAGCTGCTCAGAGCTCTTCTCCCTGCAGCCTCAGCCCTGGGCAGCCTGGCCAGGCCAGAGTGTCTCCTGGGGCGTCCCAAGTGATGGCCAGATGGCTCATCGCCACACTCTCCCCGTTCTGTGTCTTGCAGGAGAAGAGCCAGAGCCCCCCGGTCTGCGCAGGGCAGCGCTGCTGCCAGGGACGCGGCTGCAGCAAGGAGCTGCTGCAGCTGCTGAGGCAGCACGATGCCCTGCTGCGGCTGTGCCTGCGCCTCAGCTCTCCACAGAGGCGCCGGCAGAAGACAACAGCCAAATGGGGCCTGCGGAAGAAGAGGCGGCTGCACTTCTCCCCCCAGCTCTGAGGTCCCCAGCTCTAGCTCGCCTCTCGGCTGGCAGAGCAGAGCTGGGGCATGTAGGTTTTTAGGTGTAGGTTTTAGTTAGGATCCCCTTTGTTAGCTATAGCTCCCCTTAGGATAGCCATAAGTTCCCCAAAACCTTTTTCCCAAGATGAAGTTTTTCTTAGCTTTCTAGTTCTAAGATATTATCAAGTTCGTTTAGGTCTTAGGTTGTCCCCATGTAGATTTCCCACCCCATAGTTTTAGATTTTTGGAGTATTAAATTTGAATAAAGTTCATCTGTTTTTTCACTTTGTTGTTTTATTTTCTGGATATTCCATCCCCGTAGGGGCAGATTGACTGATGATCATACCCGGTAGCTCCAGCCAAGCTGGAATGGGAAGCGTGAGTGTCCCAGCAGGGATTGAGGGCATGTGGAAAGAAAAGGGGGTGGGCAGTATCCACCTGCCTACATCTCTCATGGAAGCTTTGCTTGGATCCCTGCGTGCCTTATGCTGGGGGCCCCAAAAGAGTGCCCTGGGCTAAGAAAAGAATCCCTGTTTGTAAAACAGGGATTGTACCATGTGTTTGTGATCTTCTGTACCCAGGTTCTGAAGCTTCTGAGTACTGAAGCACTTGTGTGCATCAGCAGAGGTAGGAATTAGGTACCTTTGAGATGCCGTGCATAGGGTGGAGCAGCACACTTTGCGCTCCTGGCATTCCACTGGCAGCACTGCAAGGAGAAAAGAGGCAAAGTGATTGTTGGATGCAAATGTACACAGGATGACAGGGCATGACCCAGCTGAATTTAAAGAGCAACTGAATAAAGGTTTTGAATCACAGAATGGTTGAAGTTTGGAGCAGCCTCTTGATATCATCTAGTCCAACCCCTCTGCTCAAGCAAGGTCATTTGGAACCAATTGCCCAGCACAGTGTCCAGCTGGGTTTCAAAGATCTCCATAAATGGAGTTTCATGACCTCTCTGGGCAACCTTTGCCACTGTTTGACCACCCTTACAATTAAAAAAAAAAAAAAAAAAAAATCCTGTGTTCCGTTTGAATTCGATGTGGCTTAACTTGTGCCCATGTTCCCCTTTTACTGAGCACTACTGAGAAGAGTCTGACTCCCTTGCCTTCATTCCTTTGCATCAGGTGTTTAGATGCACTGGTAAGATCACAGAATCACAGAAAGGGTCAGGTTGAAGGGATCACAGTGGGTCATCTGCCCCCTGCTCAAGCAAGGTTTTCCTGGAGCACATGGCACAGGATTGTTTCCAAATGGATTCCCCCTGAGCCTCTCTTTTAACAGTTCTAGCTGTCCCAGCCTTCCTTCATATGGAGGGTGCTCTAATCCCTGAATCATCTTTGTGGCCCTTGGCTGGGCTCATGGTAAGTCCATGTCTGTTGTGTACACAGAAGCCCAAAACTGGGCACAATTCTGAATGCACCATGCAGGCAAATCTAGCTCCTCTCCAGATCTGAACCTTCACACTAATTTTCTTTTTCAGTCCTCAGTCCCTTGGTACAGCTTCCAGCAAGTGTGCAAAGTGCAGCTTTTGCACACCTTTCCATCAGAAGTATGAGTGAAGCTATCAGGTTCATGATGCCAACAAGAATTCACAAGCTGATTCCTGCAACTCAAATCAATCTCATGTTCTGTGAAAGGAGCTTTGTTACCAACCTCACTTCCTTCTGAAAGCTGCCAAATGCTCCCTATTTGATTGATAATCCGTGTAAATTTCCTGTGTACTTCATGGGGAAAAACCCATATTAATTTCTTGCTGGAGCTACTGTGTTCTTATAACAGTATTGATCAGTCATTTACACTGATTCAAATAAGCCCAGTTAATATTTTTACTAATAATTTGATTGCTATAACCAGACACAGCAAGAGCAGGTTAACTGGAGCTTAAAACTGGAGTCAGAGATGGAAGATTTGTTCACTCCTTCTTACCTGAATTCCTGTCCTGAAGGAGTGAATCAAGGTCAGTACATGGACACATTCCAGAGTTAGTGAAATCTACAAAAGAGATACTTGTACCGTTTTTACAATTTCTTCTGCAAGAGTCCTGTAGAGAAATAGTAGATTTATTAAAAACAAAAAAAAAACCAAAAAAACCAAAAAACCCAAAAAACAAAACCAAAAACAAGCAAACAAACGAACAAGAAGGTGGGGGGGGATTTTTGTGGTAATTGGGAGTGGGGCTGCAGCCAAGCCTCCTACCCAATGGGTACAGCTGTGAGAAGCAGGTGAACAGCACTGAAAGCCAAAAGCCATGGAGTGCCTCCATTGGGGGGTATGGTAGGAGGAAGGCTCAACAGAGTTCTGTTGTGTGTTTGCAATAATACTGTAGCAAATGAAAACACTAAAGCAAGCTTCTTTTGTTTTGGGGTTTATTTTTTTTTTTTTTTCTTAATAGACAAACTGATAGGAAATGAGTTTCCTATGGGACAGAGCCAGGAGGAATGGACTTCATATAAGATTTTCCACACTATTTGTCTTGGTTTGACAAGACAGGAGTCTGTGAAGGAGGGCAAAAGCCTCCTGTGCAATGGAGAAGGTAAACTCCCTCCCTCCGAATTACCAGGATTTTTAAATGAAAATGCTCTCAGGCAAAGATATGGGAATGGGAGTAACAATTCTTTACTAGGAGAAACTAAATAACAATTTAAAAAGGCAAATGCAATTGGTACAAACAGAACTAGTGATAAAGTCCACAACCTGACACCCTGAGGAGTCGGGCTGTTGGTAGCAGTCCAGTTGAAATGACAGCTGCTCGTCTTGCAGTGGCTGATGAATTGCAGCTGAAGTGGTGATCTTTAGAAGGGTATAGTTTTCTCTGAAGATCTGGTGGCAGTTGGGCCGGTCTTCCTCTGGGAATCCAGCAAAGGGGCCACTTCTCTGGGAATCCCGCCAAAGGAGCCGCTTCTCTGGGAATCCTGCCGAAGGAGCTGCTCCTCTGGGAATCCTGCAAAGAGAGAGAGAGCTGCCCTGTCTCCCCAGAAGGTACCACTTTATATCATAAAAGAGTGCTTGGCTTCCCCCTCTGGGTGGAGCATCTCACAATGGGATGGTGTAACATTACCAGGCCTGCAGTGAGTCAGTCAATGTCCCATTAACAAACGATTACCTCTTCGGAGCAAACCATTGTTCTTGGAAGAGGTAATAAACCTACCCAACCTCCAACAGATGGCAAATAGAATACAAGCTTATCTTACAAAGCAGGACACTATTTCATAGCTATCCAGTTAAGAACAGGCATCAAGCTACAGCAAAGGTCACCAGGTAATTTTCCTTGCCACACATGCTTCTCATTCCATTAAACCACGTCAAGGTAATGCAGTGAATATTACACTGGCTTGCCAAACTGCATTAACCACAGTGGTTTCTCTCCAAGACTTTAAGGTGATGTCTCTTGGAATAATAGCTGCATGAGGCTTTTGGGAAATATGACCAAGTGTTTGCATCTTTGCAAAAGTTTGAATCCTTCAGCCATCCCGAAGCAGGAAATATGAACAATATTCATACACACCCTAATATTAACATTAAATCATATTAGATATTCAAAAGGTACAAGAACAGGTTATTAAGTGAAATTCAGTATCTCACCACTAACAAGTAAGATTGAGGTTTCCTAAAAATGAAAAAAAAAAAAAAAATCAACATTTTGAGTATGATCTCAGACAGTCCTGGGTTTATAATCATTGCAAGGATCTGTCTCATCTAT
This sequence comes from Lonchura striata, assembly GCF_050655825.1. Lineage (NCBI taxonomy): Eukaryota > Metazoa > Chordata > Aves > Passeriformes > Estrildidae > Lonchura > Lonchura striata. Next base: position 59,006,406 of record NC_140707.1, on the reverse strand, counting down.
CTTTTAATTTTACATAGTGCAATGTTGTAAGGAGTAGAAACAACTCACTCGGACATTCCTGTGTAAACAACCTTGGGCATTATGGGAAGACCAGAAAAGTGTGGCAGTCTCTTTCAGAGCCCCAAGAAGAAAGGCCCATTTCAGTTTATATGGAATTTCAAGAAGCCAGCGTATTTCATGACAAGCCATGTCCTAGTTACAAATTTCTCAGTTATTTTCACTATTTGGAGCAGGGGAATTATCGCATCTTCCATTCTTTCATTTGATTTCAGCCGAATCCCTGGAAAGGTGTGTGTCACACTATCTACATTTTATGTTGACATCCTCCTGTGAAAAATGTCAGGTGTGATGGGCAGATTTTGCTGGCTTGCACAAATCTTCTTTTTATATGTAATGGAAGTTTTTCTTGATTCCTATCTGCACTGCTCTTATGTGGCGAGTTTAGAACCCTCGGGCTATCCTAGTCAAAACCTAGGAGCTCTATATCCCAGTAACAGACTCTGTACCAATACTACCATATTGTCCTGCTAAAACACCTCAATTTCAGGTGGGAAAAGAATTCAAGTGTTCACTTGGGCCAGTTGTTGAAACTTCAAGCAGTCTCCTGTTTGCTTACTGTCAATAGCAGCATCTATTGCATTGCCAGCAGCATTAAAACTGCAGTATCTTCTGCATCAACTCATTTCAGATAACCTGTGAGAGTGATGACCATCATCTCCAAGTCAAGCTGCATCTGAACCTCAGCCTGACTCTCAACATTTCTGCAGCCTGTGACCCCAGTCCCATATTCATCAACCACTGAAAGAATCAAGCAGGACCAAGCAGTAAAATCACAGCCTAACTTCAGTGAAATCTGCAGAAGGAAATATTTTTTCTTTCTGTTTCTAGAAACGAGACACATGGAACCAGCATTTTCTTAATTACAATGAAGAACTTGTGAACTTCAGTAGTTTTGCAGCTGGAATTTTTGTCCCACAAAAATCACAATACTGAGTATCTGGTAATGATAGTGGAAAAAAAAAAAAAAGGCTCCAACAAGAAATTAAGTTATATGGAAAGATCTGGGCTTTTTTAATTAAACAAAACAAAAAAAAAAAAAAAAAAAAAAAAAGGCATTTGCAAGTAACTAGTCCAGCTTAGTCCAGCTTCTAAAGCAGATTGATTTAATTTTAAAAATATGGGTGGAGGATTGCTTTTAAAATTGACACCTGTACATGCCAGTATAATTTTCTTTTTGTTCATGTAATTTTTAAAACATGTTCTCATTATACCATTTTCCTGCTTTATATCACACTGGTATTACTGAACCTTGAAATGTAAATCTTTGGGGGCCCTTAGCAGTGATATGCTGGTTCTTTTTATATATTACATTATTACTGTTATTTATTTTCACAAATGACACAAAGAACTCTTCATTCATGTCACGATGACTCCATTCTCTGGAAGAAAGTAATACCTGACAGAAGTCATCATCACAGCTCCTGGCAGTTTCTTAGTTGTGACTTATTAAGGACTATTCTGTCAAAAAGCCAAGTTTCTTTTCTTTGAAAGAAAGCCCAAAATTACAGAATAAAGTGGCTTGGAGGAGCTAACAAGCATAGTACAGTAAATAAAATCAGTCTTGCTTAAATATAGTAAGTAGCACTGACTGAAAGTCATATTTTAGAATACACTTATTATAAGAAACTACTCAGATAATGAAAGTAAAACTAAAAATCTAATAATATAATTTTCATCATTTATGCAGTTTGTTTGTTTTTTACATTTAATTCTGCTTGGAATATGAAAACAGTTGGCTCTTTTTCCTTGGCTGTCATACTTCTGATTGTCAGACACTTGCCAGGGATGCAGTGACTGGGTTTTGGACACCTCTGGTGAAATGGTGAAATCCTGTTTTTTCGGCAAAGGGGTGAGTGGAGGAATTCTAGAAAACACGTGTGGAATTTGGTCAGATCAGAGCCTGCCCACACGAGTGACAGGCAGCAAAGAGCACATACCAGGCTATGCTACAGAGGTCTGGGTCACACAGTGAATCTTCAAAAGCAATTTTTTTCCTGGAGCTAAAATGGAGATAAAATGAAATTGAGGCTTTGTGATGGCTGTTTATCTGAAGGCATCATCCAAAAGACTCAGCTTGTGTATGTTTGTGTGCTTAGGAAGGAAGAGGTTTTCCTTCAGATATCTTTTTGGAGTGATTTTCCAGGGTTGTGACAGCACTAATGACTAGAGCCTGTCAAAAAAGCAAATATAGCGATACCACGCTGCAATATCATTTCCTCCCTTGTCCCTCCATGGGCATCTCTGACGAAGTTCCTCAGCTCTGATCTGGGCAACACACTGGAGGTAAAGCTACCAAAGCAAAGATCATAAGGACCAAGTGCTTTAGGAACTTGTCATTTACTGCTGCTTCTCCTGTCTTTTAAGTACATTCCACAGTGGAGTCCCTGCAGCTGCAGAATTCAACATCTGCAGCAACATTCACACCTTGCATGCAGAGTTCATGGTCACCACAATAGGGAAGGCTTAGAAGAATAGTATGGTTCAGTTCTGGTGCTGCAAGGTCTTAATTATATCTTTCTAGGTAGGATTTATACTCACAGCTCCTGCCTCCCACAGGAATACCCCAATGACATGGCTGTCGTCTACTTTGAGGTAGATGCTTTACCAGACAAACTCTTAGATAAGGGCTGTGCCTCCAAGGAAAAATTTCCAATTTTAGGCCAGTTTGTCACCCTCCAGGTCTGATGCAATGAAGTATGAATTATTTGAAGTGCCTTGAGTAATTCCAACAGGAAAATTGAGGAATGCTTCTGCTTTGCAATAGACTAGTTTTGTAGGTGGTGCTTTGGGTTTGAATATATCTGCCTGAGGAAATAATTTAACTTTTGGATTCCTTGACAGAGATAACCACTACTGCAGGGAGAACCACTACTGCAGAGACAACATGTAACTGCTTACTCTTTCTGTAGATGCATTTCATAGAAAACAGCACCAGCTGCTATTGAACACACATAGCTGGTCCCTTAGTATAGGTCTCAGGTCACTTGCTAGGTTTTATCAGGACAGAACCAAGGGCTGGCTCCTGCATTTGGGCCACAAGAACCCCCTGCAGCTCCAGGCCAGTCCTTCTTTCCTGCAGGGCTCTGTGTGAGGGCTCCAGCTCCCTCCTGTGCCAGGGCCACTTGCTCCAGCTGGCGCTGCCACCAAGGCTTCACTGAGCACCACTGCCGTCTCTGGGCCTGCAGGGTGCTCCGACTGCCAAGATGGCAGAGACATCAAAGATTAAGAAGAAGCAGCCCCTTGGGATGGCCAGAAGGTTGAGCAGCAATCATGGGCCAAGCCTCTTCTCCTGCCTAGAGGCAATTTCTCATGAGGCGGTGCCTGAGCATTCTCAGAGATGGGAAGGACATGAGAGAGCAAATGCCAGCAAAGACTTTGAGCAGGGACGTGGGACGTGTGGGTTGGACAGTCGGAAGAACTTTTGCCCAGAGAGGGGCATAATAAGATGGGAACAGGCTGCCTGGGGCAGTGGTGGGGTCCCCATTGGGGGAGGGGCTCAAGGAAAGAGCAGGCGTGGCCCTCAGGGCTCTGCTGGGGTTGCCATGTTGGGGATGGATCCTCCCAGGGCACTTGATTCCACAGTTCTGTGACATCACAGCCTCTGGGGCTGGCAGGGTGGCGTGGAACTGTCCCCAGCCTGTCGCTGCGGTGCCCAGAGAACGCCCAGTAGCCAGTGTGGAGACACAGCCAGAGTGGTGCTGAGGTGACAGCTCCCGCCACAGCAGCACCATGGCTGGCGACGGCTCCCGGCTGCCTCTGAGCGTCACCTTGCTCTTGTTACTGGCCCTGCCCCTCAACCCTTCCAGCTACCCTGAGGGGCACAAGGGCACCGTGGCCTCGCTCCCTGAGGAAAGGGAGCAGCCAGCCACCAGCCCTGAGACGACCCCCTGGTGGGTCCCGGTGGTGGCAGAGGCCGTGGTGGCCACCGTCGTGGAGCTGCTGCTGACGGCGATTGTGGACCGCCTCGGCAGCAGGCTGAAGAGCTGGTGGGGAGAGGTGAGGGAAGGGTGTCAGGCAGCTGGGATGGGGGCAGGGGTAAGCATGAAAGAAGGCCTTGAATCAAGCCTGCGTCGGGTGAGGCCTGAGAGCCGCCATGGAGGGGAAAAGCTGGTCAGATCCCAAGGGTCCTGGCCCTCTTGTCAGTACTTTGCCCAAGGCCCCAAGGCAGAGGGGGACTTGCAGCCCAGGGAGGGAATCAGGGCTGGGGGCTGAGCCCCAGGGACACCAAGCTGAGCTGCTCAGAGCTCTTCTCCCTGCAGCCTCAGCCCTGGGCAGCCTGGCCAGGCCAGAGTGTCTCCTGGGGCGTCCCAAGTGATGGCCAGATGGCTCATCGCCACACTCTCCCCGTTCTGTGTCTTGCAGGAGAAGAGCCAGAGCCCCCCGGTCTGCGCAGGGCAGCGCTGCTGCCAGGGACGCGGCTGCAGCAAGGAGCTGCTGCAGCTGCTGAGGCAGCACGATGCCCTGCTGCGGCTGTGCCTGCGCCTCAGCTCTCCAGAGAGGCGCCGGCAGAAGACCACAGCCAAATGGGGACTGCGGAAGAAGAGGCGGCTGCACTTCTCCCCCCAGCTCTGAGGTCCCCAGCTCTAGCTCGCCTCTCGGCTGGCAGAGCAGAGCTGGGGCATGTAGGTTTTTAGGTGTAGGTTTTAGTTAGGATCCCCTTTGTTAGCTATAGCTCCCCTTAGGATAGCCATAAGTTCCCCAAAACCTTTTTCCCAAGATGAAGTTTTTCTTAGCTTTCTAGTTCTAAGATATTATCAAGTTCGTTTAGGTCTTAGGTTGTCCCCATGTAGATTTCCCACCCCATAGTTTTAGATTTTTGGAGTATTAAATTTGAATAAAGTTCATCTGTTTTTTCACTTTGTTGTTTTATTTTCTGGATATTCCATCCCCGTAGGGGCAGATTGACTGATGATCTTACCCGGTAGCTCCAGCCAAGCTGGAATGGGAAGCGTGAGTGTCCCAGCAGGGATTGAGGGCATGTGGAAAGAAAAGGGGGTGGGCAGTATCCACCTGCCTACATCTCTCATGGAAGCTTTGCTTGGATCCCTGCGTGCCTTATGCTGGGGGCCCCAAAAGAGTGCCCTGGGCTAAGAAAAGAATCCCTGTTTGTAAAACACAGTGTGCCATGTGTTTGTGATCTTCTGTACCCAGGTTCTGAAGCTTCTGAGTACTGAAGCACTTGTGTGCATCAGCAGAGGTAGGAATTAGGTACCTTTGAGATGCCGTGCATAGGGTGGAGCAGCACACTTTGGGCTCCTGGCATTCCACTGGCAGCACTGCAAGGAGAAAAGAGGCAAAGTGATTGTTGGATGCAAATGTACACAGGATGACAGGGCATGACCCAGCTGAATTTAAAGAGCAACTGAATAAAGGTTTTGAATCACAGAATGGTTGAAGTTTGGAGCAGCCTCTTGATATCATCTAGTCCAACCCCTCTGCTCAAGCAAGGTCATTTGGAACCAATTGCCCAGCACAGTGTCCAGCTGGGTTTCAAAGATCTCCATAAATGGAGTTTCATGACCTCTCTGGGCAACCTTTGCCACTGTTTGACCACCCTTACAATTAAAAAAAAAAAAAAAAATCCTGTGTTCCGTTTGAATTCGATGTGGCTTAACTTGTGCCCATGTTCCCCTTTTACTGAGCACTACTGAGAAGAGTCTGACTCCCTTGCCTTCATTCCTTTGCATCAGGTGTTTAGATGCACTGGTAAGATCACAGAATCACAGAAAGGGTCAGGTTGAAGGGATCACAGTGGGTCATCTGCCCCCTGCTCAAGCAAGGTTTTCCTGGAGCACATGGCACAGGATTGTTTCCAAATGGATTCCCCCTGAGCCTCTCTTTTAACAGTTCTAGCTGTCCCAGCCTTCCTTCATATGGAGGGTGCTCTAATCCCTGAATCATCTTTGTGGCCCTTGGCTGGGCTCACGGTAAGTCCATGTCTGTTGTGTACACAGAAGCCCAAAACTGGGCACAATTCTGAATGCACCATGCAGGCAAATCTAGCTCCTCTCCAGATCTGAACCTTCACACTAATTTTCTTTTTCAGTCCTCAGTCCCTTGGTACAGCTTCCAGCAAGTGTGCAAAGGGCAGCTTTTGCACACCTTTCCATCAGAAGTATGAGTGAAGCTATCAGGTTCATGATGCCAACAAGAATTCACAAGCTGATTCCTGCAACTCAAATCAATCTCATGTTCTGTGAAAGGAGCTTTGTTACCAACCTCACTTCCTTCTGAAAGCTGCCAAATGCTCCCTATTTGATTGATAATCCGTGTAAATTTCCTGTGTACTTCATGGGGAAAAACCCATATTAATTTCTTGCTGGAGCTACTGTGTTCTTATAACAGTATTGATCAGTCATTTACACTGATTCAAATAAGCCCAGTTAATATTTTTACTAATAATTTGATTGCTATAACCAGACACAGCAAGAGCAGGTTAACTGGAGCTTAAAACTGGAGTCAGAGATGGAAGATTTGTTCACTCCTTCTTACCTGAATTCCTGTCCTGAAGGAGTGAATCAAGGTCAGTACATGGACACATTCCAGAGTTAGTGAAATCTACAAAAGAGATACTTGTACCGTTTTTACAATTTCTTCTGCAAGAGTCCTGTAGAGAAATAGTAGATTTATTAAAAACAAAAAAAAACAAAAAAACCAAAAAACCCAAAAAACAAAACCAAAAACAAGCAAACAAACGAACAAGAAGGTGGGGGGGGATTTTTGTGGTAATTGGGAGTGGGGCTGCAGCCAAGCCTCCTACCCAATGGGTACAGCTGTGAGAAGCAGGTGAACAGCACTGAAAGCCAAAAGCCATGGAGTGCCTCCATTGGGGGGTATGGTAGGAGGAAGGCTCGACAGAGTTCTGTTGTGTGTTTGCAATAATACTGTAGCAAATGAAAACACTAAAGCAAGCTTCTTTTGTTTTGGGGTTTATTTTTTTTTTTTTTCTTAATAGACAAACTGATAGGAAATGAGTTTCCTATGGGACAGAGCCAGGAGGAATGGACTTCATATAAGATTTTCCACACTATTTGTCTTGGTTTGACAAGACAGGAGTCTGTGAAGGAGGGCAAAAGCCTCCTGTGCAATGGAGAAGGTAAACTCCCTCCCTCCGAATTACCAGGATTTTTAAATGAAAATGCTCTCAGGCAAAGATATGGGAATGGGAGTAACAATTCTTTACTAGGAGAAACTAAATAACAATTTAAAAAGGCAAATGCAATTGGTACAAACAGAACTAGTGATAAAGTCCACAACCTGACACCCTGAGGAGTCGGGCTGTTGGTAGCAGTCCAGTTGAAATGACAGCTGCTCGTCTTGCAGTGGCTGATGAATTGCAGTTTAAGTGGTAATCTTTAGAAGGGTATAGTTTTCTCTGAAGATCTGGTGGCAGTTGGGCCGGTCTTCCTCTGGGAATCCAGCAAAGGGGCCACTTCTCTGGGAATCCCGCCAAAGGAGCCGCTTCTCTGGGAATCCTGCCGAAGGAGCTGCTCCTCTGGGAATCCTGCAAAGAGAGAGAGAGCTGCCCTGTCTCCCCAGAAGGTACCACTTTATATCATAAAAGAGTGCTTGGCTTCCCCCTCTGGGTGGAGCATCTCACAATGGGATGGTGTAACATTACCAGGCCTGCAGTGAGTCAGTCAATGTCCCATTAACAAACGATTACCTCTTCGGAGCAAACCATCGTTCTTGGAAGAGGTAATAAACCTACCCAACCTCCAACAGATGGCAAATAGAATACAAGCTTATCTTACAAAGCAGGACACTATTTCATAGCTATCCAGTTAAGAACAGGCATCAAGCTACAGCAATGGTCACCAGGTAATTTTCCTTGCCACACATGCTTCTCATTCCATTAAACCACCTCAAGGTAATGCAGTGAATATTACACTGGCTTGCCAAACTGCATTAACCACAGTGGTTTCTCTCCAAGACTTTAAGGTGATGTCTCTTGGAATAATAGCTGCATGAGGCTTTTGGGAAATATGACCAAGTGTTTGCATCTTTGCAAAAGTTTGAATCCTTCAGCCATCCTGAAGCAGGAAATATGAACAATATTCATACACACCCTAATATTAACATTAAATCATATTAGATATTCAAAAGGTACAAGAACAGGTTATTAAGTGAAATTCAGTATCTCACCACTAACAAGTAAGATTGAGGTTTCCTAAAAATGAAAAAAAAAAAAAAAAAAATCAACATTTTGAGTATGATCTCAGACAGTCCTGGGTTTATAATCATTGCAAGGATCTGTCTCATCTATCTTTTAATTTTACATAGTGCAATGTTGTAAGGAGTAGAAACAACTCACTCGGACATTCCTGTGTAAACAACCTTGGGCATTATGGGAAGACCAGAAAAGTGTGGCAGTCTCTTTCAGAGCCCCAAGAAGAAAGGCCCATTTCAGTTTATATGGAATTTCAAGGAAGCCAGCGTATTTCATGACAAGCCATGTCCTAGTTACAAATTTCTCAGTTATTTTCACTATTTGGAGCAGGGGAATTATCGCATCTTCCATTCTTTCATTTGATTTCAGCCGAATCCCTGGAAAGGTGTGTGTCACACTATCTACATTTTATGTTGACATCCTCCTGTGAAAAATGTCAGGTGTGATGGGCAGATTTTGCTGGCTTGCACAAATCTTCTTTTTATATGTAATGGAAGTTTTTCTTGATTCCTATCTGCACTGCTCTTATGTGGCGAGTTTAGAACCCTCGGGCTATTCTAGTCAAAATCTAGGAGCTCTATATCCCAGTAACAGACTCTGTACCAATACTCCCATATTGTCCTGCTAAAACACCTCAATTTCAGGTGGGAAAAGAATTCAAGTGTTCACTTGGGCCAGTTGTTGAAACTTCAAGCAGTCTCCTGTTTGCTTACTGTCAATAGCAGCATCTATTGCATTGGCAGCAGCATTAAAACTGCAGTATCTTCTGCATCAACTCATTTCAGATAACCTGTGAGAGTGATGACCATCATCTCCAAGTCAAGCTGCATCTGAACCTCAGCCTGACTCTCAACATTTCTGCAGCCTGTGACCCCAGTCCCATATTCATCAACCACTGAAAGAATCAAGCAGGACCAAGCAGTAAAATCACAGCCTAACTTCAGTGAAATCTGCAGAAGGAAATATTTTTTCTTTCTGTTTCTAGAAACGAGACACATGGAACCAGCATTTTCTTAATTACAATGAAGAACTTGTGAACTTCAGTAGTTTTGCAGCTGGAATTTTTGTCCCACAAAAATCACAATACTGAGTATCTGGTAATGATAGTGGAAAAAAAAAAAAAAGGCTCCAACAAGAAATTAAGTTATATGGAAAGATCTGGGCTTTTTTAATTAAACAAAACAAAACAAAAAAAAAAAAAAAAAAAAAAAAAAGGCATTTGCAAGTAACTAGTCCAGCTTAGTCCAGCTTCTAAAGCAGATTGATTTAATTTTAAAAATATGGGTGGAGGATTGCTTTTAAAATTGACACCTGTACATGCCAGTATAATTTTCTTTTTGTTCATGTAATTTTTAAAACATGTTCTCATTATACCATTTTCCTGCTTTATATCACACTGGTATTACTGAACCTTGAAATGTAAATCTTTGGGGGCCCTTAGCAGTGATATGCTGGTTCTTTTTATATATTACATTATTACTGTTATTTATTTTCACAAATGACACAAAGAACTCTTCATTCATGTCACGATGACTCCATTCTCTGGAAGAAAATAATACCTGACAGAAGTCATCATCACAGCTCCTGGCAGTTTCTTAGTTGTGACTTATTAAGGACTATTCTGTCAAAAAGCCAAGTTTCTTTTCTTTGAAAGAAAGCCCAAAATTACAGAATAAAGTGGCTTGGAGGAGCTAACAAGCATAGTACAGTAAATAAAATCAGTCTTGCTTAAATATAGTAAGTAGCACTGACTGAAAGTCATATTTTAGAATACACTTATTATAAGAAACTACTCAGATAATGAAAGTAAAACTAAAAATCTAATAATATAATTTTCATCATTTATGCAGTTTGTTTGTTTTTTACATATAATTCTGCTTGGAATATGAAACCAGTTGGCTCTTTTTCCTTGGCTGTCATACTTGTGATTGTCAGACACTTGCCAAGGATGCAGTGACTGGGTTTTGGACACCTCTGGGGAAATGGTGAAATCCTGTTTTTTCGGCAAAGGGGTGAGTGGAGGAATTCTAGAAAACACGTGTGGAATTTGGTCAGATCAGAGCCTGCCCACACGAGTGACAGGCAGCAAAGAGCACATACCAGGCTATGCTACAGAGGTCTGGGTCACACAGTGAATCTTCAAAAGCAATTTTTTTCCTGGAGCTAAAATGGAGATAAAATGAAATTGAGGCTTTGTGATGGCTGTTTATCTGAAGGCATCATCCAAAAGACTCAGCTTGTGTATGTTTGTGTGCTTAGGAAGGAAGAGGTTTTCCTTCAGATATCTTTTTGGAGTGATTTTCCAGGGTTGTGACAGCACTAATGACTAGAGCCTGTCAAAAAAGCAAATATAGCTATACCACGCTGCAATATCATTTCCTCCCTTGTCCCTCCATGGGCATCTCTGACGAAGTTCCTCAGCTCTGATCTGGGCAACACACTGGAGGTAAAGCTACCAAAGCAAAGATCATAAGGACCAAGTGCTTTAGGAACTTGTCATTTACTGCTGCTTCTCCTGTCTTTTAAGTACATTCCACAGTGGAGTCCCTGCAGCTGCAGAATTCAACATCTGCAGCAACATTCACACCTTGCATGCAGAGTTCATGGTCACCACAATAGGGAAGGCTTAGAAGAATAGTATGGTTCAGTTCTGGTGCTGCAAGGTCTTAATTATATCTTTCTAGGTAGGATTTATACTCACAGCTCCTGCCTCCCACAGGAATACCCCAATGACATGGCTGTCGTCTACTTTGAGGTAGATGCTTTACCAGACAAACTCTTAGATAAGGGCTGTGCCTCCAAGGAAAAATTTCCAATTTTAGGCCAGTTTGTCACCCTCCAGGTCTGATGCAATGAAGTATGAATTATTTGAAGTGCCTTGAGTAATTCCAACAGGAAAATTGAGGAATGCTTCTGCTTTGCAATAGACTAGTTTTGTAGGTGGTGCTTTGGGTTTGAATATATCTGCCTGAGGAAATAATTTAACTTTTGGATTCCTTGACAGAGATAACCACTACTGCAGGGAGAACCACTACTGCAGAGACAACATGTAACTGCTTACTCTTTCTGTAGATGCATTTCATAGAAAACAGCACCAGCTGCTATTGAACACACATAGCTGGTCCCTTAGTATAGGTCTCAGGTCACTTGCTAGGTTTTATCAGGACAGAACCAAGGGCTGGCTCCTGCATTTGGGCCACAAGAACCCCCTGCAGCTCCAGGCCAGTCCTTCTTTCCTGCAGGGCTCTGTGTGAGGGCTCCAGCTCCCTCCTGTGCCAGGGCCACTTGCTCCAGCTGGCGCTGCCACCAAGGCTTCACTGAGCACCACTGCCGTCTCTGGGCCTGCAGGGTGCTCCGACTGCCAAGATGGCAGAGACATCAAAGATTAAGAAGAAGCAGCCCCTTGGGATGGCCAGAAGGTTGAGCAGCAATCATGGGCCAAGCCTCTTCTCCTGCCTAGAGGCAATTTCTCATGAGGCGGTGCCTGAGCATTCTCAGAGATGGGAAGGACATGAGAGAGCAAATGCCAGCAAAGACTTTGAGCAGGGACGTGGGACGTGTGGGTTGGACAGTCGGAAGAACTTTTGCCCAGAGAGGGGCATAATAAGATGGGAACAGGCTGCCTGGGGCAGTGGTGGGGTCCCCATTGGGGGAGGGGCTCAAGGAAAGAGCAGGCGTGGCCCTCAGGGCTCTGCTGGGGTTGCCATGTTGGGGATGGATCCTCCCAGGGCACTTGATTCCACAGTTCTGTGACATCACAGCCTCTGGGGCTGGCAGGGTGGCGTGGAACTGTCCCCAGCCTGTCGCTGCGGTGCCCAGAGAATGCCCAGTAGCCAGTGTGGAGACACAGCCAGAGTGGTGCTGAGGTGACGGCTCCCGCCACAGCAGCACCATGGCTGGTGACGGCTCCCGGCTGCCCCTGAGCATCACCATGCTCTTGTTACTGGCCCTGCCCCTCAACCCTTCCAGCTACCCTGAGGGGCACAAGGGCACCGTGGCCTCGCTCCCTGAGGAAAGGGAGCAGCCAGCCACCAGCCCTGAGACGACCCCCTGGTGGGTCCCGGTGGTGGCAGAGGCCGTGGTGGCCACCGTCGTGCAGCTGCTCCTGACGGCGATTGTGGACCGCCTCGGCAGCAGGCTGAAGAGCTGGTGGGGAGAGGTGAGGGAAGGGTGTCAGGCAGCTGGGATGGGGGCAGGGGTAAGCATGAAAGAAGGCCTTGAATCAAGCCTGCGTCGGGTGAGGCATGAGAGCTGCCATGGAGGGGAAAAGCTGGTCAGATCCCAAGGGTCCTGGCCCTCTTGTCAGTACTTTGCCCAAGGCCCCAAGGCAGAGGGGGACTTGCAGCCCAGGGAGGGAATCAGGGCTGGGGGCTGAGCCCCAGGGACACCAAGCTGAGCTGCTCAGAGCTCTTCTCCCTGCAGCCTCAGCCCTGGGCAGCCTGGCCAGGCCAGAGTGTCTCCTGGGGCGTCCCAAGTGATGGCCAGATGGCTCATCGCCACACTCTCCCCGTTCTGTGTCTTGCAGGAGAAGAGCCAGAGCCCCCCGGTCTGCGCAGGGCAGCGCTGCTGCCAGGGACGCGGCTGCAGCAAGGAGCTGCTGCAGCTGCTGAGGCAGCACGATGCCCTGCTGCGGCTGTGCCTGCGCCTCAGCTCTCCAGAGAGGCGCCGGCAGAAGACCACAGCCAAATGGGGACTGCGGAAGAAGAGGCGGCTGCACTTCTCCCCCCAGCTCTGAGGTCCCCAGCTCTAGCTCGCCTCTCGGCTGGCAGAGCAGAGCTGGGGCATGTAGGTTTTTAGGTGTAGGTTTTAGTTAGGATCCCCTTTGTTAGCTATAGCTCCCCTTAGGATAGCCATAAGTTCCCCAAAACCTTTTTCCCAAGATGAAGTTTTTCTTAGCTTTCTAGTTCTAAGATATTATCAAGTTCGTTTAGGTCTTAGGTTGTCCCCATGTAGATTTCCCACCCCATAGTTTTAGATTTTTGGAGTATTAAATTTGAATAAAGTTCATCTGTTTTTTCACTTTGTTGTTTTATTTTCTGGATATTCCATCCCCGTAGGGGCAGATTGACTGATGATCATACCCGGTAGCTCCAGCCAAGCTGGAATGGGAAGCGTGAGTGTCCCAGCAGGGATTGAGGGCATGTGGAAAGAAAAGGGGGTGGGCAGTATCCACCTGCCTACATCTCTCATGGAAGCTTTGCTTGGATCCCTGCGTGCCTTATGCTGGGGGCCCCAAAAGAGTGCCCTGGGCTAAGAAAAGAATCCCTGTTTGTAAAACAGGGATTGTACCATGTGTTTGTGATCTTCTGTACCCAGGTTCTGAAGCTTCTGAGTACTGAAGCACTTGTGTGCATCAGCAGAGGTAGGAATTAGGTACCTTTGAGATGCCGTGCATAGGGTGGAGCAGCACACTTTGGGCTCCTGGCATTCCACTGGCAGCACTGCAAGGAGAAAAGAGGCAAAGTGATTGTTGGATGCAAATGTACACAGGATGACAGGGCATGACCCAGCTGAATTTAAAGAGCAACTGAATAAAGGTTTTGAATCACAGAATGGTTGAAGTTTGGAGCAGCCTCTTGATATCATCTAGTCCAACCCCTCTGCTCAAGCAAGGTCATTTGGAACCAATTGCCCAGCACAGTGTCCAGCTGGGTTTCAAAGATCTCCATAAATGGAGTTTCATGACCTCTCTGGGCAACCTTTGCCACTGTTTGACCACCCTTACAATTAAAAAAAAAAAAAAAAAAAAATCCTGTGTTCCGTTTGAATTCGATGTGGCTTAACTTGTGCCCATGTTCCCCTTTTACTGAGCACTACTGAGAAGAGTCTGACTCCCTTGCCTTCATTCCTTTCCATCAGGTGTTTAGATGCACTGGTAAGATCACAGAATCACAGAAAGGGTCAGGTTGAAGGGATCACAGTGGGTCATCTGCCCCCTGCTCAAGCAAGGTTTTCCTGGAGCACATGGCACAGGATTGTTTCCAAATGGATTCCCCCTGAGCCTCTCTTTTAACAGTTCTAGCTGTCCCAGCCTTCCTTCATATGGAGGGTGCTCTAATCCCTGAATCATCTTTGTGGCCCTTGGCTGGGCTCACGGTAAGTCCATGTCTGTTGTGTACACAGAAGCCCAAAACTGGGCACAATTCTGAATGCACCATGCAGGCAAATCTAGCTCCTCTCCAGATCTGAACCTTCACACTAATTTTCTTTTTCAGTCCTCAGTCCCTTGGTACAGCTTCCAGCAAGTGTGCAAAGGGCAGCTTTTGCACACCTTTCCATCAGAAGTATGAGTGAAGCTATCAGGTTCATGATGCCAACAAGAATTCACAAGCTGATTCCTGCAACTCAAATCAATCTCATGTTCTGTGAAAGGAGCTTTGTTACCAACCTCACTTCCTTCTGAAAGCTGCCAAATGCTCCCTATTTGATTGATAATCCGTGTAAATTTCCTGTGTACTTCATGGGGAAAAACCCATATTAATTTCTTGCTGGAGCTACTGTGTTCTTATAACAGTATTGATCAGTCATTTACACTGATTCAAATAAGCCCAGTTAATATTTTTACTAATAATTTGATTGCTATAACCAGACACAGCAAGAGCAGGTTAACTGGAGCTTAAAACTGGAGTCAGAGATGGAAGATTTGTTCACTCCTTCTTACCTGAATTCCTGTCCTGAAGGAGTGAATCAAGGTCAGTACATGGACACATTCCAGAGTTAGTGAAATCTACAAAAGAGATACTTGTACCGTTTTTACAATTTCTTCTGCAAGAGTCCTGTAGAGAAATAGTAGATTTATTAAAAACAAAAAAAAACAAAAAAAACCAAAAAACCCAAAAAACCAAAACCAAAAACAAGCAAACAAACGAACAAGAAGGTGGGGGGGGATTTTTGTGGTAATTGGGAGTGGGGCTGCAGCCAAGCCTCCTACCCAATGGGTACAGCTGTGAGAAGCAGGTGAACAGCACTGAAAGCCAAAAGCCATGGAGTGCCTCCATTGGGGGGTATGGTAGGAGGAAGGCTCGACAGAGTTCTGTTGTGTGTTTGCAATAATACTGTAGCAAATGAAAACACTAAAGCAAGCTTCTTTTGTTTTGGGGTTTATTTTTTTTTTTTTTTCTTAATAGACAAACTGATAGGAAATGAGTTTCCTATGGGACAGAGCCAGGAGGAATGGACTTCATATAAGATTTTCCACACTATTTGTCTTGGTTTGACAAGACAGGAGTCTGTGAAGGAGGGCAAAAGCCTCCTGTGCAATGGAGAAGGTAAACTCCCTCCCTCCGAATTACCAGGATTTTTAAATGAAAATGCTCTCAGGCAAAGATATGGGAATGGGAGTAACAATTCTTTACTAGGAGAAACTAAATAACAATTTAAAAAGGCAAATGCAATTGGTACAAACAGAACTAGTGATAAAGTCCACAACCTGACACCCTGAGGAGTCGGGCTGTTGGTAGCAGTCCAGTTGAAATGACAGCTGCTCGTCTTGCAGTGGCTGATGAATTGCAGTTTAAGTGGTAATCTTTAGAAGGGTATAGTTTTCTCTGAAGATCTGGTGGCAGTTGGGCCGGTCTTCCTCTGGGAATCCAGCAAAGGGGCCACTTCTCTGGGAATCCCGCCAAAGGAGCCGCTTCTCTGGGAATCCTGCCGAAGGAGCTGCTCCTCTGGGAATCCTGCAAAGAGAGAGAGAGCTGCCCTGTCTCCCCAGAAGGTACCACTTTATATCATAAAAGAGTGCTTGGCTTCCCCCTCTGGGTGGAGCATCTCACAATGGGATGGTGTAACATTACCAGGCCTGCAGTGAGTCAGTCAATGTCCCATTAACAAACGATTACCTCTTCGGAGCAAACCATCGTTCTTGGAAGAGGTAATAAACCTACCCAACCTCCAACAGATGGCAAATAGAATACAAGCTTATCTTACAAAGCAGGACACTATTTCATAGCTATCCAGTTAAGAACAGGCATCAAGCTACAGCAATGGTCACCAGGTAATTTTCCTTGCCACACATGCTTCTCATTCCATTAAACCACCTCAAGGTAATGCAGTGAATATTACACTGGCTTGCCAAACTGCATTAACCACAGTGGTTTCTCTCCAAGACTTTAAGGTGATGTCTCTTGGAATAATAGCTGCATGAGGCTTTTGGGAAATATGACCAAGTGTTTGCATCTTTGCAAAAGTTTGAATCCTTCAGCCATCCTGAAGCAGGAAATATGAACAATATTCATACACACCCTAATATTAACATTAAATCATATTAGATATTCAAAAGGTACAAGAACAGGTTATTAAGTGAAATTCAATATCTCACCACTAACAAGTAAGATTGAGGTTTCCTAAAAATGAAAAAAAAAAAAAAAAATCAACATTTTGAGTATGATCTCAGACAGTCCTGGGTTTATAATCATTGCAAGGATCTGTCTCATCTATCTTTTAATTTTACATAGTGCAATGTTGTAAGGAGTAGAAACAACTCACTCGGACATTCCTGTGTAAACAACCTTGGGCATTATGGGAAGACCAGAAAAGTGTGGCAGTCTCTTTCAGAGCCCCAAGAAGAAAGGCCCATTTCAGTTTATATGGAATTTCAAGGAAGCCAGCGTATTTCATGACAAGCCATGTCCTAGTTACAAATTTCTCAGTTATTTTCACTATTTGGAGCAGGGGAATTATCGCATCTTCCATTCTTTCATTTGATTTCAGCCGAATCCCTGGAAAGGTGTGTGTCACACTATCTACATTTTATGTTGACATCCTCCTGTGAAAAATGTCAGGTGTGATGGGCAGATTTTGCTGGCTTGCACAAATCTTCTTTTTATATGTAATGGAAGTTTTTCTTGATTCCTATCTGCACTGCTCTTATGTGGCGAGTTTAGAACCCTCGGGCTATTCTAGTCAAAATCTACGAGCTCTATATCCCAGTAACAGACTCTGTACCAATACTCCCATATTGTCCTGCTAAAACACCTCAATTTCAGGTGGGAAAAGAATTCAAGTGTTCACTTGGGCCAGTTGTTGAAACTTCAAGCAGTCTCCTGTTTGCTTACTGTCAATAGCAGCATCTATTGCATTGGCAGCAGCATTAAAACTGCAGTATCTTCTGCATCAACTCATTTCAGATAACCTGTGAGAGTGATGACCATCATCTCCAAGTCAAGCTGCATCTGAACCTCAGCCTGACTCTCAACATTTCTGCAGCCTGTGACCCCAGTCCCATATTCATCAACCACTGAAAGAATCAAGCAGGACCAAGCAGTAAAATCACAGCCTAACTTCAGTGAAATCTGCAGAAGGAAATATTTTTTCTTTCTGTTTCTAGAAACGAGACACATGGAACCAGCATTTTCTTAATTACAATGAAGAACTTGTGAACTTCAGTAGTTTTGCAGCTGGAACCTTTGTCCAACAAAAATCACAATACTGAGTATCTGGTAATGATAGTGGAAAAAAAAAAAAAGGCTCCAACAAGAAATTAAGTTATATGGAAAGATCTGGGCTTTTTTAATTAAATGAAAAAAAAAAAAAAGGCATTTGCAAGTAACTAGTCTAGCTTCTAAAGCAGATTGATTTAATTTTAAAAATATGGGTGGAGGATTGCTTTTAAAATTGACACCTGTTCAGTTCTGGTGCTGCAAGGTCTTAATTATATCTTTCTAGGTAGGATTTATACTCACAGCTCCTGCCTCCCACAAGAATACCCCAATGACATGGCTGTCGTCTACTTTGAGGTAGATGCTTTACCAGACAAACTCTTAGATTTAGGGCTGTGCCTCCAAGGAAAAATTTCCAATTTTAGGCCAGTTTGTCACCCTCCAGGTCTGATGCAATGAAGTATGAATTATTTGAAGTGCCTTGAGTAATTCCAACAGGAAAATTGAGGAATGCTTCTGCTTTGCAATAGACTAGTTTTGTAGGTGGTGCTTTGGGTTTGAATATATCTGCCTGAGGAAATAATTTAACTTTTGGATTCCTTGACAGAGATAACCACTACTGCAGGGAGAACCACTACTGCAGAGACAACATGCAACTGCTTACTCTTTCTGTAGATGCATTTCATAGAAAACAGCAGCAGCTGCTATTGAACACACATAGCTGGTCCCTTAGTATAGGTCTCAGGTCACTTGCTAGGTTTTATCAGGACAGAACCAAGGGCTGGCTCCTGCATTTGGGCCACAAGAACCCCCTGCAGCTCCAGGCCAGTCCTTCTTTCCTGCAGGGCTCTGTGTGAGGGCTCCAGCTCCCTCCTGTGCCAGGGCCACTTGCTCCAGCTGGCGCTGCCACCAAGGCTTCACTGAGCACCACTGCCGTCTCTGGGCCTGCAGGGTGCTCCGACTGCCAAGATGGCAGAGACAGCAAAGATTAAGAAGAAGCAGCCCCTTGGGATGGCCAGAAGGTTGAGCAGCAATCATGGGCCAAGCCTCTTCTCCTGCCTAGAGGCAATTTCTCATGAGGCGGTGCCTGAGCATTCTCAGAGATGGGAAGGACATGAGAGAGCAAATGCCAGCAAAGACTTTGAGCAGGGACGTGGGACGTGTGGGTTGGACAGTCGGAAGAACTTTTGCCCAGAGAGGGGCATAATAAGATGGGAACAGGCTGCCTGGGGCAGTGGTGGGGTCCCCATTGGGGGAGGGGCTCAAGGAAAGAGCGGGCGTGGCCCTCAGGGCTCTGCTGGGGTTGCCATGTTGGGGATGGATCCTCCCAGAGCACTTGATTCCACAGTTCTGTGACATCACAGCCTCTGGGGCTGGCAGGGTGGCGTGGAACTGTCCCCAGCCTGTCGCTGCGGTGCCCAGAGAACGCCCAGTAGCCAGTGTGGAGACACAGCCAGAGTGGTGCTGAGGTGACGGCTCCCGCCACAGCAGCACCATGGCTGGCGACGGCTCCCGGCTGCCTCTGAGCATCACCATGCTCTTGTTACTGGCCCTGCCCCTCAACCCGTCCAGCTACCCTGAGGGGCACAAGGGCACCGTGGCCTCGCTCCCTGAGGAAAGGGAGCAGCCAGCCACCAGCCGTGAGACGACCCCCTGGTGGGTCCCGGTGGTGGCAGAGGCCGTGGTGGCCACCGTCGTGCAGCTGCTCCTGACGGCGATTGTGGACCGCCTCGGCAGCAGGCTGAAGAGCTGGTGGGGAGAGGTGAGGGAAGGGTGTCAGGCAGCTGGGATGGGGGCAGGGGTAAGCATGAAAGAAGGCCTTGAATCAAGCCTGCGTCGGGTGAGGCATGAGAGCCGCCATGGAGGGGAAAAGCTGGTCAGATCCCAAGGGTCCTGGCCCTCTTGGCAGTACTTTGCCCAAGGCCCCAAGGCAGAGGGGGACTTGCAGCCCAGGGAGGGAATCAGGGCTGGGGGCTGAGCCCCAGGGACACCAAGCTGAGCTGCTCAGAGCTCTTCTCCCTGCAGCCTCAGCCCTGGGCAGCCTGGCCAGGCCAGAGTGTCTCCTGGGGCGTCCCAAGTGATGGCCAGATGGCTCACCGCCACACTCTCCCCGTTCTGTGTCTTGCAGGAGAAGAGCCAGAGCCCCCCGGTCTGCGCAGGGCAGCGCTGCTGCCAGGGACGCGGCTGCAGCAAGGAGCTGCTGCAGCTGCTGAGGCAGCACGATGCCCTGCTGCGGCTGTGCCTGCGCCTCAGCTCTCCAGAGAGGCGCCGGCAGAAGACCACAGCCAAATGGGGACTGTGGAAGAAGAGGCGGCTGCACTTCTCCCCCCAGCTCTGAGGTCCCCAGCTCTAGCTCGCCTCTCGGCTGGCAGAGCAGAGCTGGGGCATGTAGCTTTTTAAGAGTAGGTTTTAGTTAGGATCCCCTTTGTTAGCTATAGCTCCCCTTAGGATAGCCATAAGTTCCCCAAAACCTTTTTCCCAAGATGAAGTTTTTCTTAGCTTTCTAGTTCTAAGATATTATCAAGTTCGTTTAGGTCTTAGGTTGTCCCCATGTAGATTTCCCACCCCATAGTTTTAGATTTTTGGAGTATTAAATTTGAATAAAGTTCATCTGTTTTTTCACTTTGTTGTTTTATTTTCTGGATATTCCATCCCCGTAGGGGCAGATTGACTGATGATCATACCCGGTAGCTCCAGCCAAGCTGGAATGGGAAGCGTGAGTGTCCCAGCAGGGATTGAGGGCATGTGAAAAGAAAAGGGGGTGGGCAGTATCCACCTGCCTACATCTCTCATGGAAGCTTTGCTTGGATCCCTGCGTGCCTTATGCTGGGGGCCCCAAAAGAGTGCCCTGGGCTAAGAAAAGAATCCCTGTTTGTAAAACAGGGATTGTACCATGTGTTTGTGATCTTCTGTACCCAGGTTCTGAAGCTTCTGAGTACTGAAGCACTTGTGTGCATCAGCAGAGGTAGGAATTAGGTACCTTTGAGATGCCGTGCATAGGGTGGAGCAGCACACTTTGGGCTCCTGGCATTCCACTGGCAGCACTGCAAGGAGAAAAGAGGCAAAGTGATTGTTGGATGCAAATGTACACAGGATGACAGGGCATGACCCAGCTGAATTTAAAGAGCAACTGAATAAAGGTTTTGAATCACAGAATGGTTGAAGTTTGGAGCAGCCTCTTGATATCATCTAGTCCAACCCCTCTGCTCAAGCAAGGTCATTTGGAACCAATTGCCCAGCACAGTGTCCAGCTGGGTTTCAAAGATCTCCATAAATGGAGTTTCATGACCTCTCTGGGCAACCTTTGCCACTGTTTGACCACCCTTACAATTAAAAAAAAAAAAAAAAAAAATCCTGTGTTCCGTTTGAATTCGATGTGGCTTAACTTGTGCCCATGTTCCCCTTTTACTGAGCACTACTGAGAAGAGTCTGACTCCCTTGCCTTCATTCCTTTCCATCAGGTGTTTAGATGCACTGGTAAGATCACAGAATCACAGAAAGGGTCAGGTTGAAGGGATCACAGTGGGTCATCTGCCCCCTGCTCAAGCAAGGTTTTCCTGGAGCACATGGCACAGGATTGTTTCCAAATGGATTCCCCCTGAGCCTCTCTTTTAACAGTTCTAGCTGTCCCAGCCTTCCTTCATATGGAGGGTGCTCTAATCCCTGAATCATCTTTGTGGCCCTTGGCTGGGCTCACGGTAAGTCCATGTCTGTTGTGTACACAGAAGCCCAAAACTGGGCACAATTCTGAATGCACCATGCAGGCAAATCTAGCTCCTCTCCAGATCTGAACCTTCACACTAATTTTCTTTTTCAGTCCTCAGTCCCTTGGTACAGCTTCCAGCAAGTGTGCAAAGTGCAGCTTTTGCACACCTTTCCATCAGAAGTATGTATGAAGCTATCAGGTTCATGATGCCAACAAGAATTCACAAGCTGATTCCTGCAACTCAAATCAATCTCATGTTCTGTGAAAGGAGCTTTGTTACCAACCTCACTTCCTTCTGAAAGCTGCCAAATGCTCCCTATTTGATTGATAATCCGTGTAAATTTCCTGTGTACTTCATGGGGAAAAACCCATATTAATTTCTTGCTGGAGCTACTGTGTTCTTATAACAGTATTGATCAGTCATTTACACTGATTCAAATAAGCCCAGTTAATATTTTTACTAATAATTTGATTGCTATAACCAGACACAGCAAGAGCAGGTTAACTGGAGCTTAAAACTGGAGTCAGAGATGGAAGATTTGTTCACTCCTTCTTACCTGAATTCCTGTCCTGAAGGAGTGAATCAAGGTCAGTACATGGACACATTCCAGAGTTAGTGAAATCTACAAAAGAGATACTTGTACCATTTTTACAATTTCTTCTGCAAGAGTCCTGTAGAGAAATAGTAGATTTATTAAAAACAAAAAAACAAAAAAACCAAAAAACCCAAAAAACAAAACCAAAAACAAGCAAACAAACGAACAAGAAGGTGGGGGGGGATTTTTGTGGTAATTGGGAGTGGGGCTGCAGCCAAGCCTCCTACCCAATGGGTACAGCTGTGAGAAGCAGGTGAACAGCACTGAAAGCCAAGAGCCATGGAGTGCCTCCATTGGGGGGTATGGTAGGAGGAAGGCTCGACAGAGTTCTGTTGTGTGTTTGCAATAATACTGTAGCAAATGAAAACACTAAAGCAAGCTTCTTTTGTTTTGGGTTTTGTTTTTTTTTTTTCTTAATAGACAAACTGATAGGAAATGAGTTTCCTATGGGACAGAGCCAGGAGGAATGGACTTCATATAAGATTTTCCACGCTATTTGTCTTGGTTTGACAAGAGAGGAGTCTGTGAAGGAGGGCAAAAGCCTCCTGTGCAATGGAGAAGGTAAACTCCCTCCCTCCGAATTACCAGGATTTTTAAATGAAAATGCTCTCAGGCAAAGATATGGGAATGGGAGTAACAATTCTTTACTAGGAGAAACTAAATAACAATTTAAAAAGGCAAATGCAATTGGTACAAACAGAACTAGTGATAAAGTCCACAACCTGACACCCTGAGGAGTCGGGCTGTTGGTAGCAGTCCAGTTGAAATGACAGCTGCTCGTCTTGCAGTGGCTGATGAATTGCAGCTGAAGTGGTGATCTTTAGAAGGGTATAGTTTTCTCTGAAGATCTGGTGGCAGTTGGGCCGGTCTTCCTCTGGGAATCCAGCGAAGGAGCCGCTTCTCTGGGAATCCTGCCGAAGGAGCTGCTCCTCTGGGAATCTTGCCGAAGGAGCTGCTTCTCTGGGAATCCCGCAAAGAGAGAGAGAGCTGCCCTGTCTCCCCAGAAGGTACCACTTTATATCATAAAAGAGTGCTTGGCTTCCCCCTCTGGGTGGAGCATCTCACAATGGGATGGTGTAACATTACCAGGCCTGCAGTGAGTCAGTCAATGTCCCATTAACAAACGATTACCTCTTTGGAGCAAACCATCGTTCTTGGAAGAGGTAATAAACCTACCCAACCTCCAACATATAGAATACAAGCTTATCTTACAAAGCAGGACACTATTTCATAGCTATCCAGTTAAGAACAGGCATCAAGCTACAGCAAAGATCACCAGGTAATTTTCCTTGCCACACATGCTTCTCATTCCATTAAACCACGTCAAGGTAATGCAGTGAATATTACACTGGCTTGCCAAACTGCATTAACCACAGTGGTTTCTCTCCAAGACTTTAAGGTGATGTCTCTTGGAATAATAGCTGCATGAGGCTTTTGGGAAATATGACCAAGTGTTTGCATCTTTGCAAAAGTTTGAATCCTTCAGCCATCCTGAAGCAGGAAATATGAAAAATATTCATACACACCCTAATATTAACATTAAATCATATTAGATATTCAAAAGGTACAAGAACAGGTTATTAAGTGAAATTCAATATCTCACCACTAACAAGTAAGATTGAGGTTTCCTAAAAATGAAAAAAAAAAAAAAAAATCAACATTTTGAGTATGATCTCAGACAGTCCTGGGTTTATAATCATTGCAAGGATCTGTCTCATCTATCTTTTAATTTTACATAGTGCAATGTTGTAAGGAGTAGAAACAACTCACTCGGACATTCCTGTGTAAACAACCTTGGGCATTATGGGAAGACCAGAAAAGTGTGGCAGTCTCTTTCAGAGCCCCAAGAAGAAAGGCCCATTTCAGTTTATATGGAATTTCAAGGAAGCCAGCGTATTTCATGACAAGCCATGTCCTAGTTACAAATTTCTCAGTTATTTTCACTATTTGGAGCAGGGGAATTATCGCATCTTCCATTCTTTCATTTGATTTCAGCCGAATCCCTGGAAAGGTGTGTGTCACACTATCTACATTTTATGTTGACATCCTCCTGTGAAAAATGTCAGGTGTGATGGGCAGATTTTGCTGGCTTGCACAAATCTTCTTTTTATATGTAATGGAAGTTTTTCTTGATTCCTATCTGCACTGCTCTTATGTGGCGAGTTTAGAACCCTCGGGCTATTCTAGTCAAAATCTAGGAGCTCTATATCCCAGTAACAGACTCTGTACCAATACTACCATATTGTCCTGCTAAAACACCTCAATTTCAGGTGGGAAAAGAATTCAAGTGTTCACTTGGGCCAGTTGTTGAAACTTCAAGCAGTCTCCTGTTTGCTTACTGTCAATAGCAGCATCTATTGCATTGCCAGCAGCATTAAAACTGCAGTATCTTCTGCATCAACTCATTTCAGATAACCTGTGAGAGTGATGACCATCATCTCCAAGTCAAGCTGCATCTGAACCTCAGCCTGACTCTCAACATTTCTGCAGCCTGTGACCCCAGTCCCATATTCATCAACCACTGAAAGAATCAAGCAGGACCAAGCAGTAAAATCACAGCCTAACTTCAGTGAAATCTGCAGAAGGAAATATTTTTTCTTTCTGTTTCTAGAAACGAGACACATGGAACCAGCATTTTCTTAATTACAATGAAGAACTTGTGAACTTCAGTAGTTTTGCAGCTGGAACCTTTGTCCCACAAAAATCACAATACTGAGTATCTGGTAATGATAGTGAAAAAAAAAAAAAAAGGCTCCAACAAGAAATTAAGTTATATGGAAAGATCTGGGCTTTTTTAATTAAATGAAAAAAAAAAAAAAGGCATTTGCAAGTAACTAGTCTAGTTTCTAAAGCAGATTGATTTAATTTTAAAAATATGGGTGGAGGATTGCTTTTAAAATTGACACCTGTTCAGTTCTGGTGCTGCAAGGTCTTAATTATATCTTTCTAGGTAGGATTTATACTCACAGCTCCTGCCTCCCACAAGAATACCCCAATGACATGGCTGTCGTCTACTTTGAGGTAGATGCTTTACCAGACAAACTCTTAGATTTAGGGCTGTGCCTCCAAGGAAAAATTTCCAATTTTAGGCCAGTTTGTCACCCTCCAGGTCTGATGCAATGAAGTATGAATTATTTGAAGTGCCTTGAGTAATTTCAACAGGAAAATTGAGGAATGCTTCTGCTTTGCAATAGACTAGTTTTGTAGGTGGTGCTTTGGGTTTGAATATATCTGCCTGAGGAAATAATTTAACTTTTGGATTCCTTGACAGAGATAACCACTACTGCAGGGAGAACCACTACTGCAGAGACAACATGCAACTGCTTACTCTTTCTGTAGATGCATTTCATAGAAAACAGCAGCAGCTGCTATTGAACACACATAGCTGGTCCCTTAGTATAGGTCTCAGGTCACTTGCTAGGTTTTATCAGGACAGAACCAAGGGCTGGCTCCTGCATTTGGGCCACAAGAACCCCCTGCAGCTCCAGGCCAGTCCTTCTTTCCTGCAGGGCTCTGTGTGAGGGCTCCAGCTCCCTCCTGTGCCAGGGCCACTTGCTCCAGCTGGCGCTGCCACCAAGGCTTCACTGAGCACCACTGCCGTCTCTGGGCCTGCAGGGTGCTCCGACTGCCAAGATGGCAGAGACATCAAAGATTAAGAAGAAGCAGCCCCTTGGGATGGCCAGAAGGTTGAGCAGCAATCATGGGCCAAGCCTCTTCTCCTGCCTAGAGGCAATTTCTCATGAGGTGGTGCCTGAGCATTCTCAGAGATGGGAAGGACATGAGAGAGCAAATGCCAGCAAAGACTTTGAGCAGGGACGTGGGACGTGTGGGTTGGACAGTCGGAAGAACTTTTGCCCAGAGAGGGGCAAAATAAGATGGGAACAGGCTGCCTGGGGCAGTGGTGGGGTCCCCATTGGGGGAGGGGCTCAAGGAAAGAGCAGGCGTGGCCCTCAGGGCTCTGCTGGGGTTGCCATGTTGGGGATGGATCCTCCCAGAGCACTTGATTCCACAGTTCTGTGACATCACAGCCTCTGGGGCTGGCAGGGTGGCGTGGAACTGTCCCCAGCCTGTTGCTGCGGTGCCCAGAGAACGCCCAGTAGCCAGTGTGGAGACACAGCCAGAGTGGTGCTGAGGTGACGGCTCCCGCCACAGCAGCACCATGGCTGGTGACGGCTCCCGGCTGCCTCTGAGCGTCACCTTGCTGTTGATACTGGCCCTGCCCCTCAGGCCTTCCAGCTACCCTGAGGGGCACAAGGGCACCGTGGCCTCGCTCCCTGAGGAAAGGGAGCAGCCAGCCACCAGCCGTGAGACGACCCCCTGGTGGGTCCCGGTGGTGGCAGAGGCCGTGGTGGCCACCGTCGTGCAGCTGCTGCTGACGGCGATTGTGGACCGCCTCGGCAGCAGGCTGAAGAGCTGGTGGGGAGAGGTGAGGGAAGGGTGTCAGGCAGCTGGGATGGGGGCAGGGGTAAGCATGAAAGAAGGCCTTGAATCAAGCCTGCGTCGGGTGAGGCCTGAGAGCCGCCATGGAGGGGAAAAGCTGGTCAGATCCCAAGGGTCCTGGCCCTCTTGGCAGTACTTTGCCCAAGGCCCCAAGGCAGAGGGGGACTTGCAGCCCAGGGAGGGAATCAGGGCTGGGGGCTGAGCCCCAGGGACACCAAGCTGAGCTGCTCAGAGCTCTTCTCCCTGCAGCCTCAGCCCTGGGCAGCCTGGCCAGGCCAGAGTGTCTCCTGGGGCGTCCCAAGTGATGGCCAGATGGCTCATCGCCACACTCTCCCCGTTCTGTGTCTTGCAGGAGAAGAGCCAGAGCCCCCCGGTCTGCGCAGGGCAGCGCTGCTGCCAGGGACGCGGCTGCAGCAAGGAGCTGCTGCAGCTGCTGAGGCAGCACGATGCCCTGCTGCGGCTGTGCCTGCGCCTCAGCTCTCCAGAGAGGCGCCGGCAGAAGACCACAGCCAAATGGGGACTGCGGAAGAAGAGGCGGCTGCACTTCTCCCCCCAGCTCTGAGGTCCCCAGCTCTAGCTCGCCTCTCGGCTGGCAGAGCAGAGCTGGGGCATATAGGTTTTTAAGAGTAGGTTTTAGTTAGGATCCCCTTTGTTAGCTATAGCTCCCCTTAGGATAGCCATAAGTTCCCCAAAACCTTTTTCCCAAGATGAAGTTTTTCTTAGCTTTCTAGTTCTAAGATATTATCAAGTTCGTTTAGGTCTTAGGTTGTCCCCATGTAGATTTCCCACCCCATAGTTTTAGATTTTTGGAGTATTAAATTTGAATAAAGTTCATCTGTTTTTTCACTTTGTTGTTTTATTTTCTGGATATTCCATCCCCGTAGGGGCAGATTGACTGATGATCATACCCGGTAGCTCCAGCCAAGCTGGAATGGGAAGCGTGAGTGTCCCAGCAGGGATTGAGGGCATGTGGAAAGAAAAGGGGGTGGGCAGTATCCACCTGCCTACATCTCTCATGGAAGCTTTGCTTGGATCCCTGCGTGCCTTATGCTGGGGGCCCCAAAAGAGTGCCCTGGGCTAAGAAAAGAATCCCTGTTTGTAAAACAGGGATTGTACCATGTGTTTGTGATCTTCTGTACCCAGGTTCTGAAGCTTCTGAGTACTGAAGCACTTGTGTGCATCAGCAGAGGTAGGAATTAGGTACCTTTGAGATGCCGTGCATAGGGTGGAGCAGCACACTTTGGGCTCCTGGCATTCCACTGGCAGCACTGCAAGGAGAAAAGAGGCAAAGTGATTGTTGGATGCAAATGTACACAGGATGACAGGGCATGACCCAGCTGAATTTAAAGAGCAACTGAATAAAGGTTTTGAATCACAGAATGGTTGAAGTTTGGAGCAGCCTCTTGATATCATCTAGTCCAACCCCTCTGCTCAAGCAAGGTCATTTGGAACCAATTGCCCAGCACAGTGTCCAGCTGGGTTTCAAAGATCTCCATAAATGGAGTTTCATGACCTCTCTGGGCAACCTTTGCCACTGTTTGACCACCCTTACAATTAAAAAAAAAAAAAAAAAAAATCCTGTGTTCCGTTTGAATTCGATGTGGCTTAACTTGTGCCCATGTTCCCCTTTTACTGAGCACTACTGAGAAGAGTCTGACTCCCTTGCCTTCATTCCTTTCCATCAGGTGTTTAGATGCACTGGTAAGATCACAGAATCACAGAAAGGGTCAGGTTGAAGGGATCACAGTGGGTCATCTGCCCCCTGCTCAAGCAAGGTTTTCCTGGAGCACATGGCACAGGATTGTTTCCAAATGGATTCCCCCTGAGCCTCTCTTTTAACAGTTCTAGCTGTCCCAGCCTTCCTTCATATGGAGGGTGCTCTAATCCCTGAATCATCTTTG
Organism: Lonchura striata; assembly: GCF_050655825.1. Lineage (NCBI taxonomy): Eukaryota > Metazoa > Chordata > Aves > Passeriformes > Estrildidae > Lonchura > Lonchura striata. The sequence continues at coordinate 58,978,156 of NC_140707.1, read as the reverse complement.
TGGCCCTTGGCTGGGCTCACGGTAAGCCCATGTCTGTTGTGTACACAGAAGCCCAAAACTGGGCACAATTCTGAATGCACCATGCAGGCAAATCTAGCTCCTCTCCAGATCTGAACCTTCACACTAATTTTCTTTTTCAGTCCTCAGTCCCTTGGTACAGCTTCCAGCAAGTGTGCAAAGTGCAGCTTTTGCACACCTTTCCATCAGAAGTATGAGTGAAGCTATCAGGTTCATGATGCCAACAAGAATTCACAAGCTGATTCCTGCAACTCAAATCAATCTCATGTTCTGTGAAAGGAGCTTTGTTACCAACCTCACTTCCTTCTGAAAGCTGCCAAATGCTCCCTATTTGATTGATAATCCGTGTAAATTTCCTGTGTACTTCATGGGGAAAAACCCATATTAATTTCTTGCTGGAGCTACTGTGTTCTTATAACAGTATTGATCAGTCATTTACACTGATTCAAATAAGCCCAGTTAATATTTTTACTAATAATTTGATTGCTATAACCAGACACAGCAAGAGCAGGTTAACTGGAGCTTAAAACTGGAGTCAGAGATGGAAGATTTGTTCACTCCTTCTTACCTGAATTCCTGTCCTGAAGGAGTGAATCAAGGTCAGTACATGGACACATTCCAGAGTTAGTGAAATCTACAAAAGAGATACTTGTACCATTTTTACAATTTCTTCTGCAAGAGTCCTGTAGAGAAATAGTAGATTTATTAAAAACAAAAAAACAAAAAAACCAAAAAACCCAAAAAACAAAACCAAAAACAAGCAAACAAACGAACAAGAAGGTGGGGGGGGATTTTTGTGGTAATTGGGAGTGGGGCTGCAGCCAAGCCTCCTACCCAATGGGTACAGCTGTGAGAAGCAGGTGAACAGCACTGAAAGCCAAGAGCCATGGAGTGCCTCCATTGGGGGGTATGGTAGGAGGAAGGCTCAACAGAGTTCTGTTGTGTGTTTGCAATAATACTGTAGCAAATGAAAACACTAAAGCAAGCTTCTTTTGTTTTGGGGTTTATTTTTTTTTTTTTCTTAATAGACAAACTGATAGGAAATGAGTTTCCTATGGGACAGAGCCAGGAGGAATGGACTTCATATAAGATTTTCCACACTATTTGTCTTGGTTTGACAAGACAGGAGTCTGTGAAGGAGGGCAAAAGCCTCCTGTGCAATGGAGAAGGTAAACTCCCTCCCTCCGAATTACCAGGATTTTTAAATGAAAAGGCTCTCAGGCAAAGATATGGGAATGGGAGTAACAATTCTTTACTAGGAGAAACTAAATAACAATTTAAAAAGGCAAATGCAATTGGTACAAACAGAACTAGTGATAAAGTCCACAACCTGACACCCTGAGGAGTCGGGCTGTTGGTAGCAGTCCAGTTGAAATGACAGCTGCTCGTCTTGCAGTGGCTGATGAATTGCAGCTGAAGTGGTGATCTTTAGAAGGGTATAGTTTTCTCTGAAGATCTGGTGGCAGTTGGGCCGGTCTTCCTCTGGGAATCCAGCGAAGGAGCCGCTTCTCTGGGAATCCTGCCGAAGGAGCTGCTCCTCTGGGAATCTTGCCGAAGGAGCTGCTTCTCTGGGAATCCCGCAAAGAGAGAGAGAGCTGCCCTGTCTCCCCAGAAGGTACCACTTTATATCATAAAAGAGTGCTTGGCTTCCCCCTCTGGGTGGAGCATCTCACAATGGGATGGTGTAACATTACCAGGCCTGCAGTGAGTCAGTCAATGTCCCATTAACAAACGATTACCTCTTTGGAGCAAACCATCGTTCTTGGAAGAGGTAATAAACCTACCCAACCTCCAACATATAGAATACAAGCTTATCTTACAAAGCAGGACACTATTTCATAGCTATCCAGTTAAGAACAGGCATCAAGCTACAGCAAAGATCACCAGGTAATTTTCCTTGCCACACATACTTCTCATTCCATTAAACCACGTCAAGGTAATGCAGTGAATATTACACTGGCTTGCCAAACTGCATTAACCACAGTGGTTTCTCTCCAAGACTTTAAGGTGATGTCTCTTGGAATAATAGCTGCATGAGGCTTTTGGGAAATATGACCAAGTGTTTGCATCTTTGCAAAAGTTTGAATCCTTCAGCCATCCTGAAGCAGGAAATATGAAAAATATTCATACACACCCTAATATTAACATTAAATCATATTAGATATTCAAAAGGTACAAGAACAGGTTATTAAGTGAAATTCAGTATCTCACCACTAACAAGTAAGATTGAGGTTTCCTAAAAATGAAAAAAAAAAAAAAAATCAACATTTTGAGTATGATCTCAGACAGTCCTGGGTTTATAATCATTGCAAGGATCTGTCTCATCTATCTTTTAATTTTACATAGTGCAATGTTGTAAGGAGTAGAAACAACTCACTCGGACATTCCTGTGTAAACAACCTTGGGCATTATGGGAAGACCAGAAAAGTGTGGCAGTCTCTTTCAGAGCCCCAAGAAGAAAGGCCCATTTCAGTTTATATGGAATTTCAAGGAAGCCAGCGTATTTCATGACAAGCCATGTCCTAGTTACAAATTTCTCAGTTATTTTCACTATTTGGAGCAGGGGAATTATCGCATCTTCCATTCTTTCATTTGATTTCAGCCGAATCCCTGGAAAGGTGTGTGTCACACTATCTACATTTTATGTTGACATCCTCCTGTGAAAAATGTCAGGTGTGATGGGCAGATTTTGCTGGCTTGCACAAATCTTCTTTTTATATGTAATGGAAGTTTTTCTTGATTCCTATCTGCACTGCTCTTATGTGGCGAGTTTAGAACCCTCGGGCTATTCTAGTCAAAATCTACGAGCTCTATATCCCAGTAACAGACTCTGTACCAATACTCCCATATTGTCCTGCTAAAACACCTCAATTTCAGGTGGGAAAAGAATTCAAGTGTTCACTTGGGCCAGTTGTTGAAACTTCAAGCAGTCTCCTGTTTGCTTACTGTCAATAGCAGCATCTATTGCATTGGCAGCAGCATTAAAACTGCAGTATCTTCTGCATCAACTCATTTCAGATAACCTGTGAGAGTGATGACCATCATCTCCAAGTCAAGCTGCATCTGAACCTCAGCCTGACTCTCAACATTTCTGCAGCCTGTGACCCCAGTCCCATATTCATCAACCACTGAAAGAATCAAGCAGGACCAAGCAGTAAAATCACAGCCTAACTTCAGTGAAATCTGCAGAAGGAAATATTTTTTCTTTCTGTTTCTAGAAACGAGACACATGGAACCAGCATTTTCTTAATTACAATGAAGAACTTGTGAACTTCAGTAGTTTTGCAGCTGGAATTTTTGTCCCACAAAAATCACAATACTGAGTATCTGGTAATGATAGTGAAAAAAAAAAAAAAAGGCTCCAACAAGAAATTAAGTTATATGGAAAGATCTGGGCTTTTTTAATTAAATGAAAAAAAAAAAAAGGCATTTGCAAGTAACTAGTCTAGTTTCTAAAGCAGATTGATTTAATTTTAAAAATATGGGTGGAGGATTGCTTTTAAAATTGACACCTGTTCAGTTCTGGTGCTGCAAGGTCTTAATTATATCTTTCTAGGTAGGATTTATACTCACAGCTCCTGCCTCCCACAAGAATACCCCAATGACATGGCTGTCGTCTACTTTGAGGTAGATGCTTTACCAGACAAACTCTTAGATTTAGGGCTGTGCCTCCAAGGAAAAATTTCCAATTTTAGGCCAGTTTGTCACCCTCCAGGTCTGATGCAATGAAGTATGAATTATTTGAAGTGCCTTGAGTAATTTCAACAGGAAAATTGAGGAATGCTTCTGCTTTGCAATAGACTAGTTTTGTAGGTGGTGCTTTGGGTTTGAATATATCTGCCTGAGGAAATAATTTAACTTTTGGATTCCTTGACAGAGATAACCACTACTGCAGGGAGAACCACTACTGCAGAGACAACATGCAACTGCTTACTCTTTCTGTAGATGCATTTCATAGAAAACAGCAGCAGCTGCTATTGAACACACATAGCTGGTCCCTTAGTATAGGTCTCAGGTCACTTGCTAGGTTTTATCAGGACAGAACCAAGGGCTGGCTCCTGCATTTGGGCCACAAGAACCCCCTGCAGCTCCAGGCCAGTCCTTCTTTCCTGCAGGGCTCTGTGTGAGGGCTCCAGCTCCCTCCTGTGCCAGGGCCACTTGCTCCAGCTGGCGCTGCCACCAAGGCTTCACTGAGCACCACTGCCGTCTCTGGGCCTGCAGGGTGCTCCGACTGCCAAGATGGCAGAGACATCAAAGATTAAGAAGAAGCAGCCCCTTGGGATGGCCAGAAGGTTGAGCAGCAATCATGGGCCAAGCCTCTTCTCCTGCCTAGAGGCAATTTCTCATGAGGTGGTGCCTGAGCATTCTCAGAGATGGGAAGGACATGAGAGAGCAAATGCCAGCAAAGACTTTGAGCAGGGACGTGGGACGTGTGGGTTGGACAGTCGGAAGAACTTTTGCCCAGAGAGGGGCAAAATAAGATGGGAACAGGCTGCCTGGGGCAGTGGTGGGGTCCCCATTGGGGGAGGGGCTCAAGGAAAGAGCAGGCGTGGCCCTCAGGGCTCTGCTGGGGTTGCCATGTTGGGGATGGATCCTCCCAGAGCACTTGATTCCACAGTTCTGTGACATCACAGCCTCTGGGGCTGGCAGGGTGGCGTGGAACTGTCCCCAGCCTGTCGCTGCGGTGCCCAGAGAACGCCCAGTAGCCAGTGTGGAGACACAGCCAGAGTGGTGCTGAGGTGACGGCTCCCGCCACAGCAGCACCATGGCTGGTGACGGCTCCCGGCTGCCTCTGAGCGTCACCTTGCTGTTGATACTGGCCCTGCCCCTCAGGCCTTCCAGCTACCCTGAGGGGCACAAGGGCACCGTGGCCTCGCTCCCTGAGGAAAGGGAGCAGCCAGCCACCAGCCCTGAGACGACCCCCTGGTGGGTCCCGGTGGTGGCAGAGGCCGTGGTGGCCACCGTCGTGCAGCTGCTGCTGACGGCGATTGTGGACCGCCTCGGCAGCAGGCTGAAGAGCTGGTGGGGAGAGGTGAGGGAAGGGTGTCAGGCAGCTGGGATGGGGGCAGGGGTGAGCATGAAAGAAGGCCTTGAATCAAGCCTGCGTCGGGTGAGGCATGAGAGCCGCCATGGAGGGGAAAAGCTGGTCAGATCCCAAGGGTCCTGGCCCTCTTGGCAGTACTTTGCCCAAGGCCCCAAGGCAGAGGGGGACTTGCAGCCCAGGGAGGGAATCAGGGCTGGGGGCTGAGCCCCAGGGACACCAAGCTGAGCTGCTCAGAGCTCTTCTCCCTGCAGCCTCAGCCCTGGGCAGCCTGGCCAGGCCAGAGTGTCTCCTGGGGCGTCCCAAGTGATGGCCAGATGGCTCATCGCCACACTCTCCCCGTTCTGTGTCTTGCAGGAGAAGAGCCAGAGCCCCCCGGTCTGCGCAGGGCAGCGCTGCTGCCAGGGACGCGGCTGCAGCAAGGAGCTGCTGCAGCTGCTGAGGCAGCACGATGCCCTGCTGCGGCTGTGCCTGCGCCTCAGCTCTCCAGAGAGGCGCCGGCAGAAGACCACAGCCAAATGGGGACTGCGGAAGAAGAGGCGGCTGCACTTCTCCCCCCAGCTCTGAGGTCCCCAGCTCTAGCTCGCCTCTCGGCTGGCAGAGCAGAGCTGGGGCATATAGGTTTTTAAGAGTAGGTTTTAGTTAGGATCCCCTTTGTTAGCTATAGCTCCCCTTAGGATAGCCATAAGTTCCCCAAAACCTTTTTCCCAAGATGAAGTTTTTCTTAGCTTTCTAGTTCTAAGATATTATCAAGTTCGTTTAGGTCTTAGGTTGTCCCCATGTAGATTTCCCACCCCATAGTTTTAGATTTTTGGAGTATTAAATTTGAATAAAGTTCATCTGTTTTTTCACTTTGTTGTTTTATTTTCTGGATATTCCATCCCCGTAGGGGCAGATTGACTGATGATCATACCCGGTAGCTCCAGCCAAGCTGGAATGGGAAGCGTGAGTGTCCCAGCAGGGATTGAGGGCATGTGGAAAGAAAAGGGGGTGGGCAGTATCCACCTGCCTACATCTCTCATGGAAGCTTTGCTTGGATCCCTGCGTGCCTTATGCTGGGGGCCCCAAAAGAGTGCCCTGGGCTAAGAAAAGAATCCCTGTTTGTAAAACACAGTGTGCCATGTGTTTGTGATCTTCTGTACCCAGGTTCTGAAGCTTCTGAGTACTGAAGCACTTGTGTGCATCAGCAGAGGTAGGAATTAGGTACCTTTGAGATGCCGTGCATAGGGTGGAGCAGCACACTTTGGGCTCCTGGCATTCCACTGGCAGCACTGCAAGGAGAAAAGAGGCAAAGTGATTGTTGGATGCAAATGTACACAGGATGACAGGGCATGACCCAGCTGAATTTAAAGAGCAACTGAATAAAGGTTTTGAATCACAGAATGGTTGAAGTTTGGAGCAGCCTCTTGATATCATCTAGTCCAACCCCTCTGCTCAAGCAAGGTCATTTGGAACCAATTGCCCAGCACAGTGTCCAGCTGGGTTTCAAAGATCTCCATAAATGGAGTTTCATGACCTCTCTGGGCAACCTTTGCCACTGTTTGACCACCCTTACAATTAAAAAAAAAAAAAAAAAATCCTGTGTTCCGTTTGAATTCGATGTGGCTTAACTTGTGCCCATGTTCCCCTTTTACTGAGCACTACTGAGAAGAGTCTGACTCCCTTGCCTTCATTCCTTTCCATCAGGTGTTTAGATGCACTGGTAAGATCACAGAATCACAGAAAGGGTCAGGTTGAAGGGATCACAGTGGGTCATCTGCCCCCTGCTCAAGCAAGGTTTTCCTGGAGCACATGGCACAGGATTGTTTCCAAATGGATTCCCCCTGAGCCTCTCTTTTAATAGTTCTAGCTGTCCCAGCCTTCCTTCATATGGAGGGTGCTCTAATCCCTGAATCATCTTTGTGGCCCTTGGCTGGGCTCACGGTAAGTCCATGTCCGTTGTGTACACAGAAGCCCAAAACTGGGCACAATTCTGAATGCACCATGCAGGCAAATCTAGCTCCTCTCCAGATCTGAACCTTCACACTAATTTTCTTTTTCAGTCCTCAGTCCCTTGGTACAGCTTCCAGCAAGTGTGCAAAGTGCAGCTTTTGCACACCTTTCCATCAGAAGTATGTGTGAAGCTATCAGGTTCATGATGCCAACAAGAATTCACAAGCTGATTCCTGCAACTCAAATCAATCTCATGTTCTGTGAAAGGAGCTTTGTTACCAACCTCACTTCCTTCTGAAAGCTGCCAAATGCTCCCTATTTGATTGATAATCCGTGTAAATTTCCTGTGTACTTCATGGGGAAAAACCCATATTAATTTCTTGCTGGAGCTACTGTGTTCTTATAACAGTATTGATCAGTCATTTACACTGATTCAAATAAGCCCAGTTAATATTTTTACTAATAATTTGATTGCTATAACCAGACACAGCAAGAGCAGGTTAACTGGAGCTTAAAACTGGAGTCAGAGATGGAAGATTTGTTCACTCCTTCTTACCTGAATTCCTGTCCTGAAGGAGTGAATCAAGGTCAGTACATGGACACATTCCAGAGTTAGTGAAATCTACAAAAGAGATACTTGTACCATTTTTACAATTTCTTCTGCAAGAGTCCTGTAGAGAAATAGTAGATTTATTAAAAACAAAAAAACAAAAAAACCAAAAAACCCAAAAAACAAAACCAAAAACAAGCAAACAAACGAACAAGAAGGTGGGGGGGGATTTTTGTGGTAATTGGGAGTGGGGCTGCAGCCAAGCCTCCTACCCAATGGGTACAGCTGTGAGAAGCAGGTGAACAGCACTGAAAGCCAAGAGCCATGGAGTGCCTCCATTGGGGGGTATGGTAGGAGGAAGGCTCGACAGAGTTCTGTTGTGTGTTTGCAATAATACTGTAGCAAATGAAAACACTAAAGCAAGCTTCTTTTGTTTTGGGGTTTTTTTTTTTTTTTTTCTTAATAGACAAACTGATAGGAAATGAGTTTCCTATGGGACAGAGCCAGGAGGAATGGACTTCATATAAGATTTTCCACACTATTTGTCTTGGTTTGACAAGACAGGAGTCTGTGAAGGAGGGCAAAAGCCTCCTGTGCAATGGAGAAGGTAAACTCCCTCCCTCCGAATTACCAGGATTTTTAAATGAAAAGGCTCTCAGGCAAAGATATGGGAATGGGAGTAACAATTCTTTACTAGGAGAAACTAAATAACAATTTAAAAAGGCAAATGCAATTGGTACAAACAGAACTAGTGATAAAGTCCACAACCTGACACCCTGAGGAGTCGGGCTGTTGGTAGCAGTCCAGTTGAAATGACAGCTGCTCGTCTTGCAGTGGCTGATGAATTGCAGCTGAAGTGGTGATCTTTAGAAGGGTATAGTTTTCTCTGAAGATCTGGTGGCAGTTGGGCCGGTCTTCCTCTGGGAATCCAGCGAAGGAGCCGCTTCTCTGGGAATCTTGCCGAAGGAGCTGCTCCTCTGGGAATCTTGCCGAAGGAGCTGCTTCTCTGGGAATCCCGCAAAGAGAGAGAGAGCTGCCCTGTATCCCCAGAAGGTACCACTTTATATCATAAAAGAGTGCTTGGCTTCCCCCTCTGGGTGGAGCATCTCACAATGGGATGGTGTAACATTACCAGGCCTGCAGTGAGTCAGTCAATGTCCCATTAACAAACGATTACCTCTTTGGAGCAAACCATCGTTCTTGGAAGAGGTAATAAACCTACCCAACCTCCAACATATAGAATACAAGCTTATCTTACAAAGCAGGACACTATTTCATAGCTATCCAGTTAAGAACAGGCATCAAGCTACAGCAAAGATCACCAGGTAATTTTCCTTGCCACACATGCTTCTCATTCCATTAAACCACGTCAAGGTAATGCAGTGAATATTACACTGGCTTGCCAAACTGCATTAACCACAGTGGTTTCTCTCCAAGACTTTAAGGTGATGTCTCTTGGAATAATAGCTGCATGAGGCTTTTGGGAAATATGACCAAGTGTTTGCATCTTTGCAAAAGTTTGAATCCTTCAGCCATCCTGAAGCAGGAAATATGAACAATATTCATACACACCCTAATATTAACATTAAATCATATTAGATATTCAAAAGGTACAAGAACAGGTTATTAAGTGAAATTCAATATCTCACCACTAACAAGTAAGATTGAGGTTTCCTAAAAATGAAAAAAAAAAAAAAATCAACATTTTGAGTATGATCTCAGACAGTCCTGGGTTTATAATCATTGCAAGGATCTGTCTCATCTATCTTTTAATTTTACATAGTGCAATGTTGTAAGGAGTAGAAACAACTCACTCTGACATTCCTGTGTAAACAACCTTGGGCATTATGGGAAGACCAGAAAAGTGTGGCAGTCTCTTTCAGAGCCCCAAGAACAAAGGCCCATTTCAGTTTATATGGAATTTCAAGGAAGCCAGCGTATTTCATGACAAGCCATGTCCTAGTTACAAATTTCTCAGTTATTTTCACTATTTGGAGCAGGGGAATTATCGCATCTTCCATTCTTTCATTTGATTTCAGCCGAATCCCTGGAAAGGTGTGTGTCACACTATCTACATTTTATGTTGACATCCTCCTGTGAAAAATGTCAGGTGTGATGGGCAGATTTTGCTGGCTTGCACAAATCTTCTTTTTATATGTAATGGAAGTTTTTCTTGATTCCTATCTGCACTGCTCTTATGTGGCGAGTTTAGAACCCTCGGGCTATTCTAGTCAAAATCTAGGAGCTCTATATCCCAGTAACAGACTCTGTACCAATACTACCATATTGTCCTGCTAAAACACCTCAATTTCAGGTGGGAAAAGAATTCAAGTGTTCACTTGGGCCAGTTGTTGAAACTTCAAGCAGTCTCCTGTTTGCTTACTGTCAATAGCAGCATCTATTGCATTGGCAGCAGCATTAAAACTGCAGTATCTTCTGCATCAACTCATTTCAGATAACCTGTGAGAGTGATGACCATCATCTCCAAGTCAAGCTGCATCTGAACCTCAGCCTGACTCTCAACATTTCTGCAGCCTGTGACCCCAGTCCCATATTCATCAACCACTGAAAGAATCAAGCAGGACCAAGCAGTAAAATCACAGCCTAACTTCAGTGAAATCTGCAGAAGGAAATATTTTTTCTTTCTGTTTCTAGAAACGAGACACATGGAACCAGCATTTTCTTAATTACAATGAAGAACTTGTGAACTTCAGTAGTTTTGCAGCTGGAACCTTTGTCCCACAAAAATCACAATACTGAGTATCTGGTAATGATAGTGAAAAAAAAAAAAAAAGGCTCCAACAAGAAATTAAGTTATATGGAAAGATCTGGGCTTTTTTAATTAAATGAAAAAAAAAAAAAAAGGCATTTGCAAGTAACTAGTCTAGTTTCTAAAGCAGATTGATTTAATTTTAAAAATATGGGTGGAGGATTACTTTTAAAATTGACACCTGTTCAGTTCTGGTGCTGCAAGGTCTTAATTATATCTTTCTAGGTAGGATTTATACTCACAGCTCCTGCCTCCCACAAGAATACCCCAATGACATGGCTGTCGTCTACTTTGAGGTAGATGCTTTACCAGACAAACTCTTAGATTTAGGGCTGTGCCTCCAAGGAAAAATTTCCAATTTTAGGCCAGTTTGTCACCCTCCAGGTCTGATGCAATGAAGTATGAATTATTTGAAGTGCCTTGAGTAATTTCAACAGGAAAATTGAGGAATGCTTCTGCTTTGCAATAGACTAGTTTTGTAGGTGGTGCTTTGGGTTTGAATATATCTGCCTGAGGAAATAATTTAACTTTTGGATTCCTTGACAGAGATAACCACTACTGCAGGGAGAACCACTACTGCAGAGACAACATGCAACTGCTTACTCTTTCTGTAGATGCATTTCATAGAAAACAGCAGCAGCTGCTATTGAACACACATAGCTGGTCCCTTAGTATAGGTCTCAGGTCACTTGCTAGGTTTTATCAGGACAGAACCAAGGGCTGGCTCCTGCATTTGGGCCACAAGAACCCCCTGCAGCTCCAGGCCAGTCCTTCTTTCCTGCAGGGCTCTGTGTGAGGGCTCCAGCTCCCTCCTGTGCCAGGGCCACTTGCTCCAGCTGGCGCTGCCACCAAGGCTTCACTGAGCACCACTGCCGTCTCTGGGCCTGCAGGGTGCTCCGACTGCCAAGATGGCAGAGACATCAAAGATTAAGAAGAAGCAGCCCCTTGGGATGGCCAGAAGGTTGAGCAGCAATCATGGGCCAAGCCTCTTCTCCTGCCTAGAGGCAATTTCTCATGAGGTGGTGCCTGAGCATTCTCAGAGATGGGAAGGACATGAGAGAGCAAATGCCAGCAAAGACTTTGAGCAGGGACGTGGGACGTGTGGGTTGGACAGTCGGAAGAACTTTTGCCCAGAGAGGGGCAAAATAAGATGGGAACAGGCTGCCTGGGGCAGTGGTGGGGTCCCCATTGGGGGAGGGGCTCAAGGAAAGAGCGGGCGTGGCCCTCAGGGCTCTGCTGGGGTTGCCATGTTGGGGATGGATCCTCCCAGGGCACTTGATTCCACAGTTCTGTGACATCACAGCCTCTGGGGCTGGCAGGGTGGCGTGGAACTGTCCCCAGCCTGTTGCTGCGGTGCCCAGAGAACGCCCAGTAGCCAGTGTGGAGACACAGCCAGAGTGGTGCTGAGGTGACGGCTCCCGCCACAGCAGCACCATGGCTGGTGACGGCTCCCGGCTGCCTCTGAGCGTCACCTTGCTGTTGATACTGGCCCTGCCCCTCAGGCCTTCCAGCTACCCTGAGGGGCACAAGGGCACCGTGGCCTCGCTCCCTGAGGAAAGGGAGCAGCCAGCCACCAGCCCTGAGACGACCCCCTGGTGGGTCCCGGTGGTGGCAGAGGCCGTGGTGGCCACCGTCGTGCAGCTGCTGCTGACGGCGATTGTGGACCGCCTCGGCAGCAGGCTGAAGAGCTGGTGGGGAGAGGTGAGGGAAGGGTGTCAGGCAGCTGGGATGGGGGCAGGGGTAAGCATGAAAGAAGGCCTTGAATCAAGCCTGCGTCGGGTGAGGCATGAGAGCCGCCATGGAGGGGAAAAGCTGGTCAGATCCCAAGGGTCCTGGCCCTCTTGGCAGTACTTTGCCCAAGGCCCCAAGGCAGAGGGGGACTTGCAGCCCAGGGAGGGAATCAGGGCTGGGGGCTGAGCCCCAGGGACACCAAGCTGAGCTGCTCAGAGCTCTTCTCCCTGCAGCCTCAGCCCTGGGCAGCCTGGCCAGGCCAGAGTGTCTCCTGGGGCGTCCCAAGTGATGGCCAGATGGCTCATCGCCACACTCTCCCCGTTCTGTGTCTTGCAGGAGAAGAGCCAGAGCCCCCCGGTCTGCGCAGGGCAGCGCTGCTGCCAGGGACGCGGCTGCAGCAAGGAGCTGCTGCAGCTGCTGAGGCAGCACGATGCCCTGCTGCGGCTGTGCCTGCGCCTCAGCTCTCCAGAGAGGCGCCGGCAGAAGACCACAGCCAAATGGGGACTGCGGAAGAAGAGGCGGCTGCACTTCTCCCCCCAGCTCTGAGGTCCCCAGCTCTAGCTCGCCTCTCGGCTGGCAGAGCAGAGCTGGGGCATATAGGTTTTTAAGAGTAGGTTTTAGTTAGGATCCCCTTTGTTAGCTATAGCTCCCCTTAGGATAGCCATAAGTTCCCCAAAACCTTTTTCCCAAGATGAAGTTTTTCTTAGCTTTCTAGTTCTAAGATATTATCAAGTTCGTTTAGGTCTTAGGTTGTCCCCATGTAGATTTCCCACCCCATAGTTTTAGATTTTTGGAGTATTAAATTTGAATAAAGTTCATCTGTTTTTTCACTTTGTTGTTTTATTTTCTGGATATTCCATCCCCGTAGGGGCAGATTGACTGATGATCATACCCGGTAGCTCCAGCCAAGCTGGAATGGGAAGCGTGAGTGTCCCAGCAGGGATTGAGGGCATGTGGAAAGAAAAGGGGGTGGGCAGTATCCACCTGCCTACATCTCTCATGGAAGCTTTGCTTGGATCCCTGCGTGCCTTATGCTGGGGGCCCCAAAAGAGTGCCCTGGGCTAAGAAAAGAATCCCTGTTTGTAAAACAGGGATTGTACCATGTGTTTGTGATCTTCTGTACCCAGGTTCTGAAGCTTCTGAGTACTGAAGCACTTGTGTGCATCAGCAGAGGTAGGAATTAGGTACCTTTGAGATGCCGTGCATAGGGTGGAGCAGCACACTTTGGGCTCCTGGCATTCCACTGGCAGCACTGCAAGGAGAAAAGAGGCAAAGTGATTGTTGGATGCAAATGTACACAGGATGACAGGGCATGACCCAGCTGAATTTAAAGAGCAACTGAATAAAGGTTTTGAATCACAGAATGGTTGAAGTTTGGAGCAGCCTCTTGATATCATCTAGTCCAACCCCTCTGCTCAAGCAAGGTCATTTGGAACCAATTGCCCAGCACAGTGTCCAGCTGGGTTTCAAAGATCTCCATAAATGGAGTTTCATGACCTCTCTGGGCAACCTTTGCCACTGTTTGACCACCCTTACAATTAAAAAAAAAAAAAAAAAAAATCCTGTGTTCCGTTTGAATTCGATGTGGCTTAACTTGTGCCCATGTTCCCCTTTTACTGAGCACTACTGAGAAGAGTCTGACTCCCTTGCCTTCATTCCTTTCCATCAGGTGTTTAGATGCACTGGTAAGATCACAGAATCACAGAAAGGGTCAGGTTGAAGGGATCACAGTGGGTCATCTGCCCCCTGCTCAAGCAAGGTTTTCCTGGAGCACATGGCACAGGATTGTTTCCAAATGGATTCCCCCTGAGCCTCTCTTTTAACAGTTCTAGCTGTCCCAGCCTTCCTTCATATGGAGGGTGCTCTAATCCCTGAATCATCTTTGTGGCCCTTGGCTGGGCTCACGGTAAGCCCATGTCTGTTGTGTACACAGAAGCCCAAAACTGGGCACAATTCTGAATGCACCATGCAGGCAAATCTAGCTCCTCTCCAGATCTGAACCTTCACACTAATTTTCTTTTTCAGTCCTCAGTCCCTTGGTACAGCTTCCAGCAAGTGTGCAAAGTGCAGCTTTTGCACACCTTTCCATCAGAAGTATGAGTGAAGCTATCAGGTTCATGATGCCAACAAGAATTCACAAGCTGATTCCTGCAACTCAAATCAATCTCATGTTCTGTGAAAGGAGCTTTGTTACCAACCTCACTTCCTTCTGAAAGCTGCCAAATGCTCCCTATTTGATTGATAATCCGTGTAAATTTCCTGTGTACTTCATGGGGAAAAACCCATATTAATTTCTTGCTGGAGCTACTGTGTTCTTATAACAGTATTGATCAGTCATTTACACTGATTCAAATAAGCCCAGTTAATATTTTTACTAATAATTTGATTGCTATAACCAGACACAGCAAGAGCAGGTTAACTGGAGCTTAAAACTGGAGTCAGAGATGGAAGATTTGTTCACTCCTTCTTACCTGAATTCCTGTCCTGAAGGAGTGAATCAAGGTCAGTACATGGACACATTCCAGAGTTAGTGAAATCTACAAAAGAGATACTTGTACCATTTTTACAATTTCTTCTGCAAGAGTCCTGTAGAGAAATAGTAGATTTATTAAAAACAAAAAAACAAAAAAACCAAAAAACCCAAAAAACAAAACCAAAAACAAGCAAACAAACGAACAAGAAGGTGGGGGGGGATTTTTGTGGTAATTGGGAGTGGGGCTGCAGCCAAGCCTCCTACCCAATGGGTACAGCTGTGAGAAGCAGGTGAACAGCACTGAAAGCCAAGAGCCATGGAGTGCCTCCATTGGGGGGTATGGTAGGAGGAAGGCTCGACAGAGTTCTGTTGTGTGTTTGCAATAATACTGTAGCAAATGAAAACACTAAAGCAAGCTTCTTTTGTTTTGGGGTTTATTTTTTTTTTTTTCTTAATAGACAAACTGATAGGAAATGAGTTTCCTATGGGACAGAGCCAGGAGGAATGGACTTCATATAAGATTTTCCACACTATTTGTCTTGGTTTGACAAGACAGGAGTCTGTGAAGGAGGGCAAAAGCCTCCTGTGCAATGGAGAAGGTAAACTCCCTCCCTCCGAATTACCAGGATTTTTAAATGAAAAGGCTCTCAGGCAAAGATATGGGAATGGGAGTAACAATTCTTTACTAGGAGAAACTAAATAACAATTTAAAAAGGCAAATGCAATTGGTACAAACAGAACTAGTGATAAAGTCCACAACCTGACACCCTGAGGAGTCGGGCTGTTGGTAGCAGTCCAGTTGAAATGACAGCTGCTCGTCTTGCAGTGGCTGATGAATTGCAGCTGAAGTGGTGATCTTTAGAAGGGTATAGTTTTCTCTGAAGATCTGGTGGCAGTTGGGCCGGTCTTCCTCTGGGAATCCAGCGAAGGAGCCGCTTCTCTGGGAATCCAGCGAAGGAGCTGCTCCTCTGGGAATCTTGCCGAAGGAGCTGCTTCTCTGGGAATCCCGCAAAGAGAGAGAGAGCTGCCCTGTCTCCCCAGAAGGTACCACTTTATATCATAAAAGAGTGCTTGGCTTCCCCCTCTGGGTGGAGCATCTCACAATGGGATGGTGTAACATTACCAGGCCTGCAGTGAGTCAGTCAATGTCCCATTAACAAACGATTACCTCTTTGGAGCAAACCATCGTTCTTGGAAGAGGTAATAAACCTACCCAACCTCCAACATATAGAATACAAGCTTATCTTACAAAGCAGGACACTATTTCATAGCTATCCAGTTAAGAACAGGCATCAAGCTACAGCAAAGATCACCAGGTAATTTTCCTTGCCACACATGCTTCTCATTCCATTAAACCACGTCAAGGTAATGCAGTGAATATTACACTGGCTTGCCAAACTGCATTAACCACAGTGGTTTCTCTCCAAGACTTTAAGGTGATGTCTCTTGGAATAATAGCTGCATGAGGCTTTTGGGAAATATGACCAAGTGTTTGCATCTTTGCAAAAGTTTGAATCCTTCAGCCATCCTGAAGCAGGAAATATGAAAAATATTCATACACACCCTAATATTAACATTAAATCATATTAGATATTCAAAAGGTACAAGAACAGGTTATTAAGTGAAATTCAGTATCTCACCACTAACAAGTAAGATTGAGGTTTCCTAAAAATGAAAAAAAAAAAAAAAATCAACATTTTGAGTATGATCTCAGACAGTCCTGGGTTTATAATCATTGCAAGGATCTGTCTCATCTATCTTTTAATTTTACATAGTGCAATGTTGTAAGGAGTAGAAACAACTCACTCGGACATTCCTGTGTAAACAACCTTGGGCATTATGGGAAGACCAGAAAAGTGTGGCAGTCTCTTTCAGAGCCCCAAGAAGAAAGGCCCATTTCAGTTTATATGGAATTTCAAGGAAGCCAGCGTATTTCATGACAAGCCATGTCCTAGTTACAAATTTCTCAGTTATTTTCACTATTTGGAGCAGGGGAATTATCGCATCTTCCATTCTTTCATTTGATTTCAGCCGAATCCCTGGAAAGGTGTGTGTCACACTATCTACATTTTATGTTGACATCCTCCTGTGAAAAATGTCAGGTGTGATGGGCAGATTTTGCTGGCTTGCACAAATCTTCTTTTTATATGTAATGGAAGTTTTTCTTGATTCCTATCTGCACTGCTCTTATGTGGCGAGTTTAGAACCCTCGGGCTATTCTAGTCAAAATCTAGGAGCTCTATATCCCAGTAACAGACTCTGTACCAATACTACCATATTGTCCTGCTAAAACACCTCAATTTCAGGTGGGAAAAGAATTCAAGTGTTCACTTGGGCCAGTTGTTGAAACTTCAAGCAGTCTCCTGTTTGCTTACTGTCAATAGCAGCATCTATTGCATTGGCAGCAGCATTAAAACTGCAGTATCTTCTGCATCAACTCATTTCAGATAACCTGTGAGAGTGATGACCATCATCTCCAAGTCAAGCTGCATCTGAACCTCAGCCTGACTCTCAACATTTCTGCAGCCTGTGACCCCAGTCCCATATTCATCAACCACTGAAAGAATCAAGCAGGACCAAGCAGTAAAATCACAGCCTAACTTCAGTGAAATCTGCAGAAGGAAATATTTTTTCTTTCTGTTTCTAGAAACGAGACACATGGAACCAGCATTTTCTTAATTACAATGAAGAACTTGTGAACTTCAGTAGTTTTGCAGCTGGAATTTTTGTCCCACAAAAATCACAATACTGAGTATCTGGTAATGATAGTGAAAAAAAAAAAAAAAAAGGCTCCAACAAGAAATTAAGTTATATGGAAAGATCTGGGCTTTTTTAATTAAATGAAAAAAAAAAAAAAAGGCATTTGCAAGTAACTAGTCTAGTTTCTAAAGCAGATTGATTTAATTTTAAAAATATGGGTGGAGGATTGCTTTTAAAATTGACACCTGTTCAGTTCTGGTGCTGCAAGGTCTTAATTATATCTTTCTAGGTAGGATTTATACTCACAGCTCCTGCCTCCCACAAGAATACCCCAATGACATGGCTGTCGTCTACTTTGAGGTAGATGCTTTACCAGACAAACTCTTAGATTTAGGGCTGTGCCTCCAAGGAAAAATTTCCAATTTTAGGCCAGTTTGTCACCCTCCAGGTCTGATGCAATGAAGTATGAATTATTTGAAGTGCCTTGAGTAATTCCAACAGGAAAATTGAGGAATGCTTCTGCTTTGCAATAGACTAGTTTTGTAGGTGGTGCTTTGGGTTTGAATATATCTGCCTGAGGAAATAATTTAACTTTTGGATTCCTTGACAGAGATAACCACTACTGCAGGGAGAACCACTACTGCAGAGACAACATGCAACTGCTTACTCTTTCTGTAGATGCATTTCATAGAAAACAGCAGCAGCTGCTATTGAACACACATAGCTGGTCCCTTAGTATAGGTCTCAGGTCACTTGCTAGGTTTTATCAGGACAGAACCAAGGGCTGGCTCCTGCATTTGGGCCACAAGAACCCCCTGCAGCTCCAGGCCAGTCCTTCTTTCCTGCAGGGCTCTGTGTGAGGGCTCCAGCTCCCTCCTGTGCCAGGGCCACTTGCTCCAGCTGGCGCTGCCACCAAGGCTTCACTGAGCACCACTGCCGTCTCTGGGCCTGCAGGGTGCTCCGACTGCCAAGATGGCAGAGACATCAAAGATTAAGAAGAAGCAGCCCCTTGGGATGGCCAGAAGGTTGAGCAGCAATCATGGGCCAAGCCTCTTCTCCTGCCTAGAGGCAATTTCTCATGAGGCGGTGCCTGAGCATTCTCAGAGATGGGAAGGACATGAGAGAGCAAATGCCAGCAAAGACTTTGAGCAGGGACGTGGGACGTGTGGGTTGGACAGTCGGAAGAACTTTTGCCCAGAGAGGGGCATAATAAGATGGGAACAGGCTGCCTGGGGCAGTGGTGGGGTCCCCATTGGGGGAGGGGCTCAAGGAAAGAGCGGGCGTGGCCCTCAGGGCTCTGCTGGGGTTGCCATGTTGGGGATGGATCCTCCCAGGGCACTTGATTCCACAGTTCTGTGACATCACAGCCTCTGGGGCTGGCAGGGTGGCGTGGAACTGTCCCCAGCCTGTCGCTGCGGTGCCCAGAGAACGCCCAGTAGCCAGTGTGGAGACACAGCCAGAGTGGTGCTGAGGTGACGGCTCCCGCAACAGCAGCACCATGGCTGGCGACGGCTCCCGGCTGCCTCTGAGCATCACCTTGCTGTTGATACTGGCCCTGCCCCTCAGGCCTTCCAGCTACCCTGAGGGGCACAAGGGCACCGTGGCCTCGCTCCCTGAGGAAAGGGAGCAGCCAGCCACCAGCCGTGAGACGACCCCCTGGTGGGTCCCGGTGGTGGCAGAGGCCGTGGTGACCACCGTCGTGCAGCTGCTCCTGACGGCGATTGTGGACCGCCTCGGCAGCAGGCTGAAGAGCTGGTGGGGAGAGGTGAGGGAAGGGTGTCAGGCAGCTGGGATGGGGGCAGGGGTAAGCATGAAAGAAGGCCTTGAATCAAGCCTGCGTCGGGTGAGGCCTGAGAGCCGCCATGGAGGGGAAAAGCTGGTCAGATCCCAAGGGTCCTGGCCCTCTTGGCAGTACTTTGCCCAAGGCCCCAAGGCAGAGGGGGACTTGCAGCCCAGGGAGGGAATCAGGGCTGGGGGCTGAGCCCCAGGGACACCAAGCTGAGCTGCTCAGAGCTCTTCTCCCTGCAGCCTCAGCCCTGGGCAGCCTGGCCAGGCCAGAGTGTCTCCTGGGGCGTCCCAAGTGATGGCCAGATGGCTCATCGCCACACTCTCCCCGTTCTGTGTCTTGCAGGAGAAGAGCCAGAGCCCCCCGGTCTGCGCAGGGCAGCGCTGCTGCCAGGGACGCGGCTGCAGCAAGGAGCTGCTGCAGCTGCTGAGGCAGCACGATGCCCTGCTGCGGCTGTGCCTGCGCCTCAGCTCTCCACAGAGGCGCCGGCAGAAGACAACAGCCAAATGGGGCCTGTGGAAGAAGAGGCGGCTGCACTTCTCCCCCCAGCTCTGAGGTCCCCAGCTCTAGCTCGCCTCTCGGCTGGCAGAGCAGAGCTGGGGCATATAGGTTTTTAAGAGTAGGTTTTAGTTAGGATCCCCTTTGTTAGCTATAGCTCCCCTTAGGATAGCCATAAGTTCCCCAAAACCTTTTTCCCAAGATGAAGTTTTTCTTAGCTTTCTAGTTCTAAGATATTATCAAGTTCGTTTAGGTCTTAGGTTGTCCCCTTGTAGATTTCCCACCCCATAGTTTTAGATTTTTGGAGTATTAAATTTGAATAAAGTTCATCTGTTTTTTCACTTTGTTGTTTTATTTTCTGGATATTCCATCCCCGTAGGGGCAGATTGACTGATGATCATACCCGGTAGTTCCAGCCAAGCTGGAATGGGAAGCGTGAGTGTCCCAGCAGGGATTGAGGGCATGTGGAAAGAAAAGGGGGTGGGCAGTATCCACCTGCCTACATCTCTCATGGAAGCTTTGCTTGGATCCCTGCGTGCCTTATGCTGGGGGCCCCAAAAGAGTGCCCTGGGCTAAGAAAAGAACCCCTGTTTGTAAAACACAGTGTGCCATGTGTTTGTGATCTTCTGTAACCAGGTTCTGAAGCTTCTGAGTACTGAAGCACTTGTGTGCATCAGCAGAGGTAGGAATTAGGTACCTTTGAGATGCCGTGCATAGGGTGGAGGAGCACACTTTGGGCTCCTGGCATTCCACTGGCAGCACTGCAAGGAGAAAAGAGGCAAAGTGATTGTTGGATGCAAATGTACACTGGGCAACCTTTGCCACTGTTTGACCACCCTTACAATTAAAAAAAAAAAAAAAATCCTGTGTTCCGTTTGAATTCGATGTGGCTTAACTTGTGCCCATGTTCCCCTTTTACTGAGCACTACTGAGAAGAGTCTGACTCCCTTGCCTTCATTCCTTTCCATCAGGTGTTTAGATGCACTGGTAAGATCACAGAATCACAGAAAGGGTCAGGTTGAAGGGATCACAGTGGGTCATCTGCCCCCTGCTCAAGCAAGGTTTTCCTGGAGCACATGGCACAGGATTGTTTCCAAATGGATTCCCCCTGAGCCTCTCTTTTAACAGTTCTAGCTGTCCCAGCCTTCCTTCATATGGAGGGTGCTCTAATCCCTGAATCATCTTTGTGGCCCTTGGCTGGGCTCACGGTAAGCCCATGTCTGTTGTGTACACAGAAGCCCAAAACTGGGCACAATTCTGAATGCACCATGCAGGCAAATCTAGCTCCTCTCCAGATCTGAACCTTCACACTAATTTTCTTTTTCAGTCCTCAGTCCCTTGGTACAGCTTCCAGCAAGTGTGCAAAGTGCAGCTTTTGCACACCTTTCCATCAGAAGTATGAGTGAAGCTATCAGGTTCATGATGCCAACAAGAATTCACAAGCTGATTCCTGCAACTCAAATCAATCTCATGTTCTGTGAAAGGAGCTTTGTTACCAACCTCACTTCCTTCTGAAAGCTGCCAAATGCTCCCTATTTGATTGATAATCCGTGTAAATTTCCTGTGTACTTCATGGGGAAAAACCCATATTAATTTCTTGCTGGAGCTACTGTATTCTTATAACAGTATTGATCAGTCATTTACACTGATTCAAATAAGCCCAGTTAATATTTTTACTAATAATTTGATTGCTATAACCAGACACAGCAAGAGCAGGTTAACTGGAGCTTAAAACTGGAGTCAGAGATGGAAGATTTGTTCACTCCTTCTTACCTGAATTCCTGTCCTGAAGGAGTGAATCAAGGTCAGTACATGGACACATTCCAGAGTTAGTGAAATCTACAAAAGAGATACTTGTACCGTTTTTACAATTTCTTCTGCAAGAGTCCTGTAGAGAAATAGTAGATTTATTAAAAACAAAAAAACAAAAAAAACCAAAAAACCCAAAAAACAAAACCAAAAACAAGCAAACAAACGAACAAGAAGGTGGGGGGGGATTTTTGTGGTAATTGGGAGTGGGGCTGCAGCCAAGCCTCCTACCCAATGGGTACAGCTGTGAGAAGCAGGTGAACAGCACTGAAAGCCAAAAGCCATGGAGTGCCTCCATTGGGGGGTATGGTAGGAGGAAGGCTCAACAGAGTTCTGTTGTGTGTTTGCAATAATACTGTAGCAAATGAAAACACTAAAGCAAGCTTCTTTTGTTTTGGGTTTTTTTTTTTTTTTTTTCTTAATAGACAAACTGATAGGAAATGAGTTTCCTATGGGACAGAGCCAGGAGGAATGGACTTCATATAAGATTTTCCACACTATTTGTCTTGGTTTGACAAGACAGGAGTCTGTGAAGGAGGGCAAAAGCCTCCTGTGCAATGGAGAAGGTAAACTCCCTCCCTCCAAATTACCAGGATTTTTAAATGAAAAGGCTCTCAGGCAAAGATATGGGAATGGGAGTAACAATTCTTTACTAGGAGAAACTAAATAACAATTTAAAAAGGCAAATGCAATTGGTACAAACAGAACTAGTGATAAAGTCCACAACCTGACACCCTGAGGAGTCGGGCTGTTGGTAGCAGTCCAGTTGAAATGACAGCTGCTCGTCTTGCAGTGGCTGATGAATTGCAGTTTAAGTGGTAATCTTTAGAAGGGTATAGTTTTCTCTGAAGATCTGGTGGCAGTTGGGCCGGTCTTCCTCTGGGAATCCAGCAAAGGGGCCACTTCTCTGGGAATCCCACCAAAGGAGCCGCTTCTCTGGGAATCCCACCAAAGGAGCCGCTTCTCTGGGAATCCTGCCGAAAGAGCTGCTCCTCTGGGAATCCTGCAAAGAGAGAGAGATCTACCCTGTCTCCCCAGAAGGTACCACTTTATATCATAAAAGAGTGCTTGGCTTCCCCCTCTGGGTGGAGCATCTCACAGTGGGATGGTGTAACATTACCAGGCCTGCAGTGAGTCAGTCAATGTCCCATTAACAAACGATTACCTCTTCGGAGCAAACCATCATTCTTGGAAGAGGTAATAAACCTACCCAACCTCCAACAGATGGCAAATAGAATACAAGCTTATCTTACAAAGCAGGACACTATTTCATAGCTATCCAGTTAAGAACAAGCATCAAGCTACAGCAAAGGTCACCAGGTAATTTTCCTTGCCACACATGCTTCTCATTCCATTAAACCACGTCAAGGTAATGCAGTGAATATTACACTGGCTTGCCAAACTGCATTAACCACAGTGGTTTCTCTCCAAGACTTTAAGGTGATGTCTCTTGAAATAATAGCTGCATGAGGCTTTTGGGAAATATGACCAAGTGTTTGCATCTTTGCAAAAGTTTGAATCCTTCAGCCATCCTGAAGCAGGAAATATGAACAATATTCATATACACCCTAATATTAACATTAAATCATATTAGATATTCAAAAGGTACAAGAACAGGTTATTAAGTGAAATTCAGTATCTCACCACTAACAAGTAAGATTGAGGTTTCCTAAAAATGAAAAAAAAAAAAAAAATCAACATTTTGAGTATGATCTCAGACAGTCCTGGGTTTATAATCATTGCAAGGATCTGTCTCATCTATCTTTTAATTTTACATAGTGCAATGTTGTAAGGAGTAGAAACAACTCACTCGGACATTCCTGTGTAAACAACCTTGGGCATTATGGGAAGACCAGAAAAGTGTGGCAGTCTCTTTCAGAGCCCCAAGAAGAAAGGCCCATTTCAGTTTATATGGAATTTCAAGGAAGCCAGCGTATTTCATGACAAGCCATGTCCTAGTTACAAATTTCTCAGTTATTTTCACTATTTGGAGCAGGGGAATTATCGCATCTTCCATTCTTTCATTTGATTTCAGCCGAATCCCTGGAAAGGTGTGTGTCACACTATCTACATTTTATGTTGACATCCTCCTGTGAAAAATGTCAGGTGTGATGGGCAGATTTTGCTGGCTTGCACAAATCTTCTTTTTATATGTAATGGAAGTTTTTCTTGATTCCTATCTGCACTGCTCTTATGTGGCGAGTTTAGAACCCTCGGGCTATTCTAGTCAAAATCTAGGAGCTCTATATCCCAGTAACAGACTCTGTACCAATACTACCATATTGTCCTGCTAAAACACCTCAATTTCAGGTGGGAAAAGAATTCAAGTGTTCACTTGGGCCAGTTGTTGAAACTTCAAGCAGTCTCCTGTTTGCTTACTGTCAATAGCAGCATCTATTGCATTGGCAGCAGCATTAAAACTGCAGTATCTTCTGCATCAACTCATTTCAGATAACCTGTGAGAGTGATGACCATCATCTCCAAGTCAAGCTGCATCTGAACCTCAGCCTGACTCTCAACATTTCTGCAGCCTGTGACCCCAGTCCCATATTCATCAACCACTGAAAGAATCAAGCAGGACCAAGCAGTAAAATCACAGCCTAACTTCAGTGAAATCTGCAGAAGGAAATATTTTTTCTTTCTGTTTCTAGAAACGAGACACATGGAACCAGCATTTTCTTAATTACAATGAAGAACTTGTGAACTTCAGTAGTTTTGCAGCTGGAATTTTTGTCCAACAAAAATCACGATACTGAGTATCTGGTAATGATAGTGAAAAAAAAAAAAAAAAAGGCTCCAACAAGAAATTAAGTTATATGGAAAGATCTGGGCTTTTTTAATTAAATGTCTCTGGGCCTGCAGGGTGCTCCGACTGCCAAGATGGCAGAGACATCAAAGATTAAGAAGAAGCAGCCCCTTGGGATGGCCAGAAGGTTGAGCAGCAATCATGGGCCAAGCCTCTTCTCCTGCCTAGAGGCAATTTCTCATGAGGCGGTGCCTGAGCATTCTCAGAGATGGGAAGGACATGAGAGAGCAAATGCCAGCAAAGACTTTGAGCAGGGACGTGGGACGTGTGGGTTGGACAGTCGGAAGAACTTTTGCCCAGAGAGGGGCATAATAAGATGGGAACAGGCTGCCTGGGGCAGTGGTGGGGTCCCCATTGGGGGAGGGGCTCAAGGAAAGAGTGGGCGTGGCCCTCAGGGCTCTGCTGGGGTTGCCATGTTGGGGATGGATCCTCCCAGGGCACTTGATTCCACAGTTCTGTGACATCACAGCCTCTGGGGCTGGCAGGGTGGTGTGGAACTGTCCCCAGCCTGTCGCTGCGGTGCCCAGAGAACGCCCAGTAGCCAGTGTGGAGACACAGCCAGAGTGGTGCTGAGGTGACGGCTCCCGCCACAGCAGCACCATGGCTGGCGACGGCTCCCGGCTGCCTCTGAGCATCACCATGCTCTTGTTACTGGCCCTGCCCCTCAACCCTTCCAGCTACCCTGAGGGGCACAAGGGCACCGTGGCCTCGCTCCCTGAGGAAAGGGAGCAGCCAGCCACCAGCCGTGAGATGACCCCCTGGTGGGTCCCGGTGGTGGCAGAGGCCGTGGTGGCCACCGTCGTGGAGCTGCTCCTGACGGCGATTGTGGACCGCCTCGGCAGCAGGCTGAAGAGCTGGTGGGGAGAGGTGAGGGAAGGGTGTCAGGCAGCTGGGATGGGGGCAGGGGTAAGCATGAAAGAAGGCCTTGAATCAAGCCTGCGTCGGGTGAGGCATGAGAGCCGCCATGGAGGGGAAAAGCTGGTCAGATCCCAAGGGTCCTGGCCCTCTTGGCAGTACTTTGCCCAAGGCCCCAAGGCAGAGGGGGACTTGCAGCCCAGGGAGGGAATCAGGGCTGGGGGCTGAGCCCCAGGGACACCAAGCTGAGCTGCTCAGAGCTCTTCTCCCTGCAGCCTCAGCCCTGGGCAGCCTGGCCAGGCCAGAGTGTCTCCTGGGGCGTCCCAAGTGATGGCCAGATGGCTCATCGCCACACTCTCCCCGTTCTGTGTCTTGCAGGAGAAGAGCCAGAGCCCCCCGGTCTGCGCAGGGCAGCGCTGCTGCCAGGGACGCGGCTGCAGCAAAGAGCTGCTGCAGCTGCTGAGGCAGCACGATGCCCTGCTGCGGCTGTGCCTGCGCCTCAGCTCTCCACAGAGGCGCCGGCAGAAGACCACAGGCAAATGGGGACTGCGGAAGAAGAGGCGGCTGCACTTCTCCCCCCAGCTCTGAGGTCCCCAGCTCTAGCTCGCCTCTCGGCTGGCAGAGCAGAGCTGGGGCATATAGGTTTTTAAGAGTAGGTTTTAGTTAGGAT
Organism: Lonchura striata; assembly: GCF_050655825.1. Taxonomy (NCBI): domain Eukaryota; kingdom Metazoa; phylum Chordata; class Aves; order Passeriformes; family Estrildidae; genus Lonchura; species Lonchura striata. The sequence continues at coordinate 58,952,517 of NC_140707.1, read as the reverse complement.
CCCCTTTGTTAGCTATAGCTCCCCTTAGGATAGCCATAAGTTCCCCAAAACCTTTTTCCCAAGATGAAGTTTTTCTTAGCTTTCTAGTTCTAAGATATTATCAAGTTCGTTTAGGTCTTAGGTTGTCCCCTTGTAGATTTCCCACCCCATAGTTTTAGATTTTTGGAGTATTAAATTTGAATAAAGTTCATCTGTTTTTTCACTTTGTTGTTTTATTTTCTGGATATTCCATCCCCGTAGGGGCAGATTGACTGATGATCATACCCGGTAGTTCCAGCCAAGCTGGAATGGGAAGCGTGAGTGTCCCAGCAGGGATTGAGGGCATGTGGAAAGAAAAGGGGGTGGGCAGTATCCACCTGCCTACATCTCTCATGGAAGCTTTGCTTGGATCCCTGCGTGCGTTATGCTGGGGGCCCCAAAAGAGTGCCCTGGGCTAAGAAAAGAACCCCTGTTTGTAAAACACAGTGTGCCATGTGTTTGTGATCTTCTGTAACCAGGTTCTGAAGCTTCTGAGTACTGAAGCACTTGTGTGCATCAGCAGAGGTAGGAATTAGGTACCTTTGAGATGCCGTGCATAGGGTGGAGCAGCACACTTTGGGCTCCTGGCATTCCACTGGCAGCACTGCAAGCAGAAAAGAGGCAAAGTGATTGTTGGATGCAAATGTACACTGGGCAACCTTTGCCACTGTTTGACCACCCTTACAATTAAAAAAAAAAAAAAAAATCCTGTGTTCCGTTTGAATTCGATGTGGCTTAACTTGTGCCCATGTTCCCCTTTTACTGAGCACTACTGAGAAGAGTCTGACTCCCTTGCCTTCATTCCTTTCCATCAGGTGTTTAGATGCACTGGTAAGATCACAGAATCACAGAAAGGGTCAGGTTGAAGGGATCACAGTGGGTCATCTGCCCCCTGCTCAAGCAAGGTTTTCCTGGAGCACATGGCACAGGATTGTTTCCAAATGGATTCCCCCTGAGCCTCTCTTTTAACAGTTCTAGCTGTCCCAGCCTTCCTTCATATGGAGGGTGCTCTAATCCCTGAATCATCTTTGTGGCCCTTGGCTGGGCTCACGGTAAGCCCATGTCTGTTGTGTACACAGAAGCCCAAAACTGGGCACAATTCTGAATGCACCATGCAGGCAAATCTAGCTCCTCTCCAGATCTGAACCTTCACACTAATTTTCTTTTTCAGTCCTCAGTCCCTTGGTACAGCTTCCAGCAAGTGTGCAAAGTGCAGCTTTTGCACACCTTTCCATCAGAAGTATGAGTGAAGCTATCAGGTTCATGATGCCAACAAGAATTCACAAGCTGATTCCTGCAACTCAAATCAATCTCATGTTCTGTGAAAGGAGCTTTGTTACCAACCTCACTTCCTTCTGAAAGCTGCCAAATGCTCCCTATTTGATTGATAATCCGTGTAAATTTCCTGTGTACTTCATGGGGAAAAACCCATATTAATTTCTTGCTGGAGCTACTGTGTTCTTATAACAGTATTGATCAGTCATTTACACTGATTCAAATAAGCCCAGTTAATATTTTTACTAATAATTTGATTGCTATAACCAGACACAGCAAGAGCAGGTTAACTGGAGCTTAAAACTGGAGTCAGAGATGGAAGATTTGTTCACTCCTTCTTACCTGAATTCCTGTCCTGAAGGAGTGAATCAAGGTCAGTACATGGACACATTCCAGAGTTAGTGAAATCTACAAAAGAGATACTTGTACCGTTTTTACAATTTCTTCTGCAAGAGTCCTGTAGAGAAATAGTAGATTTATTAAAAACAAAAAAACAAAAAAACCCAAAAAACCCAAAAAACAAAACCAAAAACAAGCAAACAAACAAACAAGAAGGTGGGGGGGGATTTTTGTGGTAATTGGGAGTGGGGCTGCAGCCAAGCCTCCTACCCAATGGGTACAGCTGTGAGAAGCAGGTGAACAGCACTGAAAGCCAAGAGCCATGGAGTGCCTCCATTGGGGGGTATGGTAGGAGGAAGGCTCAACAGAGTTCTGTTGTGTGTTTGCAATAATACTGTAGCAAATGAAAACACTAAAGCAAGCTTCTTTTGTTTTGGTTTTTTTTTTTTTTTTTTCTTAATAGACAAACTGATAGGAAATGAGTTTCCTATGGGACAGAGCCAGGAGGAATGGACTTCATATAAGATTTTCCACACTATTTGTCTTGGTTTGACAAGACAGGAGTCTGTGAAGGAGGGCAAAAGCCTCCTGTGCAATGGAGAAGGTAAACTCCCTCCCTCCAAATTACCAGGATTTTTAAATGAAAAGGCTCTCAGGCAAAGATATGGGAATGGGAGTAACAATTCTTTACTAGGAGAAACTAAATAACAATTTAAAAAGGCAAATGCAATTGGTACAAACAGAACTAGTGATAAAGTCCACAACCTGACACCCTGAGGAGTCGGGCTGTTGGTAGCAGTCCAGTTGAAATGACAGCTGCTCGTCTTGCAGTGGCTGATGAATTGCAGTTTAAGTGGTAATCTTTAGAAGGGTATAGTTTTCTCTGAAGATCTGGTGGCAGTTGGGCCGGTCTTCCTCTGGGAATCCAGCAAAGGGGCCACTTCTCTGGGAATCCCACCAAAGGAGCCGCTTCTCTGGGAATCCCGGCAAAGGAGCCGCTTCTCTGGGAATCCTGCCGAAAGAGCTGCTCCTCTGGGAATCCTGCAAAGAGAGAGAGAGCTGCCCTGTCTCCCCAGAAGGTACCACTTTATATCATAAAAGAGTGCTTGGCTTCCCCCTCTGGGTGGAGCATCTCACAATGGGATGGTGTAACATTACCAGGCCTGCAGTGAGTCAGTCAATGTCCCATTAACAAACGATTACCTCTTCGGAGCAAACCATCATTCTTGGAAGAGGTAATAAACCTACCCAACCTCCAACAGATGGCAAATAGAATACAAGCTTATCTTACAAAGCAGGACACTATTTCATAGCTATCCAGTTAAGAACAAGCATCAAGCTACAGCAAAGGTCACCAGGTAATTTTCCTTGCCACACATGCTTCTCATTCCATTAAACCACGTCAAGGTAATGCAGTGAATATTACACTGGCTTGCCAAACTGCATTAACCACAGTGGTTTCTCTCCAAGACTTTAAGGTGATGTCTCTTGGAATAATAGCTGCATGAGGCTTTTGGGAAATATGACCAAGTGTTTGCATCTTTGCAAAAGTTTGAATCCTTCAGCCATCCTGAAGCAGGAAATATGAACAATATTCATATACACCCTAATATTAACATTAAATCATATTAGATATTCAAAAGGTACAAGAACAGGTTATTAAGTGAAATTCAGTATCTTACCACTAACAAGTAAGATTGAGGTTTCCTAAAAATGAAAAAAAAAAAAAAAATCAACATTTTGAGTATGATCTCAGACAGTCCTGGGTTTATAATCATTGCAAGGATCTGTCTCATCTATCTTTTAATTTTACATAGTGCAATGTTGTAAGGAGTAGAAACAACTCACTCGGACATTCCTGTGTAAACAACCTTGGGCATTATGGGAAGACCAGAAAAGTGTGGCAGTCTCTTTCAGAGCCCCAAGAAGAAAGGCCCATTTCAGTTTATATGGAATTTCAAGGAAGCCAGCGTATTTCATGACAAGCCATGTCCTAGTTACAAATTTCTCAGTTATTTTCACTATTTGGAGCAGGGGAATTATCGCATCTTCCATTCTTTCATTTGATTTCAGCCGAATCCCTGGAAAGGTGTGTGTCACACTATCTACATTTTATGTTGACATCCTCCTGTGAAAAATGTCAGGTGTGATGGGCAGATTTTGCTGGCTTGCACAAATCTTCTTTTTATATGTAATGGAAGTTTTTCTTGATTCCTATCTGCACTGCTCTTATGTGGCGAGTTTAGAACCCTCGGGCTATTCTAGTCAAAATCTAGGAGCTCTATATCCCAGTAACAGACTCTGTACCAATACTACCATATTGTCCTGCTAAAACACCTCAATTTCAGGTGGGAAAAGAATTCAAGTGTTCACTTGGGCCAGTTGTTGAAACTTCAAGCAGTCTCCTGTTTGCTTACTGTCAATAGCAGCATCTATTGCATTGGCAGCAGCATTAAAACTGCAGTATCTTCTGCATCAACTCATTTCAGATAACCTGTGAGAGTGATGACCATCATCTCCAAGTCAAGCTGCATCTGAACCTCAGCCTGACTCTCAACATTTCTGCAGCCTGTGACCCCAGTCCCATATTCATCAACCACTGAAAGAATCAAGCAGGACCAAGCAGTAAAATCACAGCCTAACTTCAGTGAAATCTGCAGAAGGAAATATTTTTTCTTTCTGTTTCTAGAAACGAGACACATGGAACCAGCATTTTCTTAATTACAATGAAGAACTTGTGAACTTCAGTAGTTTTGCAGCTGGAATTTTTGTCCCACAAAAATCACGATACTGAGTATCTGGTAATGATAGTGAAAAAAAAAAAAAAAAGGCTCCAACAAGAAATTAAGTTATATGGAAAGATCTGGGCTTTTTTAATTAAACGTCTCTGGGCCTGCAGGGTGCTCCGACTGCCAAGATGGCAGAGACATCAAAGATTAAGAAGAAGCAGCCCCTTGGGATGGCCAGAAGGTTGAGCAGCAATCATGGGCCAAGCCTCTTCTCCTGCCTAGAGGCAATTTCTCATGAGGCGGTGCCTGAGCATTCTCAGAGATGGGAAGGACATGAGAGAGCAAATGCCAGCAAAGACTTTGAGCAGGGACATGGGACGTGTGGGTTGGACAGTCGGAAGAACTTTTGCCCAGAGAGGGGCATAATAAGATGGGAACAGGCTGCCTGGGGCAGTGGTGGGGTCCCCATTGGGGGAGGGGCTCAAGGAAAGAGCGGGCGTGGCCCTCAGGGCTCTGCTGGGGTTGCCATGTTGGGGATGGATCCTCCCAGGGCACTTGATTCCACAGTTCTGTGACATCACAGCCTCTGGGGCTGGCAGGGTGGCGTGGAACTGTCCCCAGCCTGTCGCTGCGGTGCCCAGAGAACGCCCAGTAGCCAGTGTGGAGACACAGCCAGAGTGGTGCTGAGGTGACGGCTCCCGCCACAGCAGCACCATGGCTGGCGACGGCTCCCGGCTGCCCCTGAGCATCACCATGCTCTTGTTACTGGCCCTGCCCCTCAACCCGTCCAGCTACCCTGAGGGGCACAAGGGCACCGTGGCCTCGCTCCCTGAGGAAAGGGAGCAGCCAGCCACCAGCCGTGAGACGACCCCCTGGTGGGTCCCGGTGGTGGCAGAGGCCGTGGTGGCCACCGTCGTGGAGCTGCTCCTGACGGCGATTGTGGACCGCCTCGGCAGCAGGCTGAAGAGCTGGTGGGGAGAGGTGAGGGAAGGGTGTCAGGCAGCTGGGATGGGGGCAGGGGTAAGCATGAAAGAAGGCCTTGAATCAAGCCTGCGTCGGGTGAGGCCTGAGAGCCGCCATGGAGGGGAAAAGCTGGTCAGATCCCAAGGGTCCTGGCCCTCTTGGCAGTACTTTGCCCAAGGCCCCAAGGCAGAGGGGGACTTGCAGCCCAGGGAGGGAATCAGGGCTGGGGGCTGAGCCCCAGGGACACCAAGCTGAGCTGCTCAGAGCTCTTCTCCCTGCAGCCTCAGCCCTGGGCAGCCTGGCCAGGCCAGAGTGTCTCCTGGGGCGTCCCAAGTGATGGCCAGATGGCTCATCGCCACACTCTCCCCGTTCTGTGTCTTGCAGGAGAAGAGCCAGAGCCCCCCGGTCTGCGCAGGGCAGCGCTGCTGCCAGGGACGCGGCTGCAGCAAGGAGCTGCTGCAGCTGCTGAGGCAGCACGATGCCCTGCTGCGGCTGTGCCTGCGCCTCAGCTCTCCAGAGAGGCGCCGGCAGAAGACCACAGCCAAATGGGGCCTGTGGAAGAAGAGGCGGCTGCACTTCTCCCCCCAGCTCTGAGGTCCCCAGCTCTAGCTCGCCTCTCGGCTGGCAGAGCAGAGCTGGGGCATGTATGTTTTTAGGTGTAGGTTTTAGTTAGGATCCCCTTTGTTAGTTATAGCTCCCCTTAGGATAGCCATAAGTTCCCCAAAACCTTTTTCCCAAGATGAAGTTTTTCTTAGCTTTCTAGTTCTAAGATATTATCAAGTTCGTTTAGGTCTTAGGTTGTCCCCATGTAGATTTCCCACCCCATAGTTTTAGATTTTTGGAGTATTAAATTTGAATAAAGTTCATCTGTTTTTTCACTTTGTTGTTTTATTTTCTGGATATTCCATCCCCGTAGGGGCAGATTGACTGATGATCATACCCGGTAGCTCCAGCCAAGCTGGAATGGGAAGCGTGAGTGTCCCAGCAGGGATTGAGGGCATGTGGAAAGAAAAGGGGGTGGGCAGTATCCACCTGCCTACATCTCTCATGGAAGCTTTGCTTGGATCCCTGCGTGCCTTATGCTGGGGGCCCCAAAAGAGTGCCCTGGGCTAAGAAAAGAATCCCTGTTTGTAAAACACAGTGTGCCATGTGTTTGTGATCTTCTGTACCCAGGTTCTGAAGCTTCTGAGTACTGAAGCACTTGTGTGCATCAGCAGAGGTAGGAATTAGGTACCTTTGAGATGCCGTGCATAGGGTGGAGCAGCACACTTTGCGCTCCTGGCATTCCACTGGCAGCACTGCAAGGAGAAAAGAGGCAAAGTGATTGTTGGATGCAAATGTACACAGGATGACAGGGCATGACCCAGCTGAATTTAAAGAGCAACTGAATAAAGGTTTTGAATCACAGAATGGTTGAAGTTTGGAGCAGCCTCTTGATATCATCTAGTCCAACCCCTCTGCTCAAGCAAGGTCATTTGGAACCAATTGCCCAGCACAGTGTCCAGCTGGGTTTCAAAGATCTCCATAAATGGAGTTTCATGACCTCTCTGGGCAACCTTTGCCACTGTTTGACCACCCTTACAATTAAAAAAAAAAAAAAAAAATCCTGTGTTCCGTTTGAATTCGATGTGGCTTAACTTGTGCCCATGTTCCCCTTTTACTGAGCACTACTGAGAAGAGTCTGACTCCCTTGCCTTCATTCCTTTGCATCAGGTGTTTAGATGCACTGGTAAGATCACAGAATCACAGAAAGGGTCAGGTTGAAGGGATCACAGTGGGTCATCTGCCCCCTGCTCAAGCAAGGTTTTCCTGGAGCACATGGCACAGGATTGTTTCCAAATGGATTCCACCTGAGCCTCTCTTTTAACAGTTCTAGCTGTCCCAGCCTTCCTTCATATGGAGGGTGCTCTAATCCCTGAATCATCTTTGTGGCCCTTGGCTGGGCTCACGGTAAGCCCATGTCTGTTGTGTACACAGAAGCCCAAAACTGGGCACAATTCTGAATGCACCATGCAGGCAAATCTAGCTCCTCTCCAGATCTGAACCTTCACACTAATTTTCTTTTTCAGTCCTCAGTCCCTTGGTACAGCTTCCAGCAAGTGTGCAAAGTGCAGCTTTTGCACACCTTTCCATCAGAAGTATGAGTGAAGCTATCAGGTTCATGATGCCAACAAGAATTCACAAGCTGATTCCTGCAACTCAAATCAATCTCATGTTCTGTGAAAGGAGCTTTGTTACCAACCTCACTTCCTTCTGAAAGCTGCCAAATGCTCCCTATTTGATTGATAATCCGTGTAAATTTCCTGTGTACTTCATGGGGAAAAACCCATATTAATTTCTTGCTGGAGCTACTGTGTTCTTATAACAGTATTGATCAGTCATTTACACTGATTCAAATAAGCCCAGTTAATATTTTTACTAATAATTTGATTGCTATAACCAGACACAGCAAGAGCAGGTTAACTGGAGCTTAAAACTGGAGTCAGAGATGGAAGATTTGTTCACTCCTTCTTACCTGAATTCCTGTCCTGAAGGAGTGAATCAAGGTCAGTACATGGACACATTCCAGAGTTAGTGAAATCTACAAAAGAGATACTTGTACCGTTTTTACAATTTCTTCTGCAAGAGTCCTGTAGAGAAATAGTAGATTTATTAAAAACAAAAAAACAAAAAAAAACAAAAAACCCAAAAAACAAAACCAAAACAAGCAAACAAACGAACAAGAAGGTGGGGGGGGATTTTTGTGGTAATTGGGAGTGGGGTTGCAGCCAAGCCTCCTACCCAATGGGTACAGCTATGAGAAGCAGGTGAACAGCACTGAAAGCCAAAAGCCATGGAGTGCCTCCATTGGGGGGTATGGTAGGAGGAAGGCTCAACAGAGTTCTGTTGTGTGTTTGCAATAATACTGTAGCAAATGAAAACACTAAAGCAAGCTTCTTTTGTTTTGGGTTTTTTTTTTTTTTTTTTTTCTTAATACACAAACTGATAGGAAATGAGTTTCCTATGGGACAGAGCCAGGAGGAATGGACTTCATATAAGATTTTCCACACTATTTGTCTTGGTTTGACAAGACAGGAGTCTGTGAAGGAGGGCAAAAGCCTCCTGTGCAATGGAGAAGGTAAACTCCCTCCCTCCAAATTACCAGGATTTTTAAATGAAAAGGCTCTCAGGCAAAGATATGGGAATGGGAGTAACAATTCTTTACTAGGAGAAACTAAATAACAATTTAAAAAGGCAAATGCAATTGGTACAAACAGAACTAGTGATAAAGTCCACAACCTGACACCCTGAGGAGTCGGGCTGTTGGTAGCAGTCCAGTTGAAATGACAGCTGCTCGTCTTGCAGTGGCTGATGAATTGCAGTTTAAGTGGTAATCTTTAGAAGGGTATAGTTTTCTCTGAAGATCTGGTGGCAGTTGGGCCGGTCTTCCTCTGGGAATCCAGCGAAGGGGCCACTTCACTGGGAATCCCACCAAAGGAGCCGCTTCTCTGGGAATCCCGGCAAAGGAGCCGCTTCTCTGGGAATCCTGCCGAAAGAGCTGCTCCTCTGGGAATCCTGCAAAGAGAGAGAGAGCTGCCCTGTCTCCCCAGAAGGTACCACTTTATATCATAAAAGAGTGCTTGGCTTCCCCCTCTGGGTGGAGCATCTCACAGTGGGATGGTGTAACATTACCAGGCCTGCAGTGAGTCAGTCAATGTCCCATTAACAAACGATTACCTCTTCGGAGCAAACCATCATTCTTGGAAGAGGTAATAAACCTACCCAACCTCCAACAGATGGCAAATAGAATACAAGCTTATCTTACAAAGCAGGACACTATTTCATAGCTATCCAGTTAAGAACAAGCATCAAGCTACAGCAAAGGTCACCAGGTAATTTTCCTTGCCACACATGCTTCTCATTCCAATAAACCACGTCAAGGTAATGCAGTGAATATTACACTGGCTTGCCAAACTGCATTAACCACAGTGGTTTCTCTCCAAGACTTTAAGGTGATGTCTCTTGGAATAATAGCTGCATGAGGCTTTTGGGAAATATGACCAAGTGTTTGCATCTTTGCAAAAGTCTGAATCCTTCAGCCATCCTGAAGCAGGAAATATGAACAATATTCATATACACCCTAATATTAACATTAAATCATATTAGATATTCAAAAGGTACAAGAACAGGTTATTAAGTGAAATTCAGTATCTCACCACTAACAAGTAAGATTGAGGTTTCCTAAAAATGAAAAAAAAAAAAAAAATCAACATTTTGAGTATGATCTCAGACAGTCCTGGGTTTATAATCATTGCAAGGATCTGTCTCATCTATCTTTTAATTTTACATAGTGCAATGTTGTAAGGAGTAGAAACAACTCACTCGGACATTCCTGTGTAAACAACCTTGGGCATTATGGGAAGACCAGAAAAGTGTGGCAGTCTCTTTCAGAGCCCCAAGAAGAAAGGCCCATTTCAGTTTATATGGAATTTCAAGGAAGCCAGCGTATTTCATGACAAGCCATGTCCTAGTTACAAATTTCTCAGTTATTTTCACTATTTGGAGCAGGGGAATTATCGCATCTTCCATTCTTTCATTTGATTTCAGCCGAATCCCTGGAAAGGTGTGTGTCACACTATCTACATTTTATGTTGACATCCTCCTGTGAAAAATGTCAGGTGTGATGGGCAGATTTTGCTGGCTTGCACAAATCTTCTTTTTATATGTAATGGAAGTTTTTCTTGATTCCTATCTGCACTGCTCTTATGTGGCGAGTTTAGAACCCTCGGGCTATTCTAGTCAAAATCTAGGAGCTCTATATCCCAGTAACAGACTCTGTACCAATACTCCCATATTGTCCTGCTAAAACACCTCAATTTCAGGTGGGAAAAGAATTCAAGTGTTCACTTGGGCCAGTTGTTGAAACTTCAAGCAGTCTCCTGTTTGCTTACTGTCAATAGCAGCATCTATTGCATTGGCAGCAGCATTAAAACTGCAGTATCTTCTGCATCAACTCATTTCAGATAACCTGTGAGAGTGATGACCATCATCTCCAAGTCAAGCTGCATCTGAACCTCAGCCTGACTCTCAACATTTCTGCAGCCTGTGACCCCAGTCCCATATTCATCAACCACTGAAAGAATCAAGCAGGACCAAGCAGTAAAATCACAGCCTAACTTCAGTGAAATCTGCAGAAGGAAATATTTTTTCTTTCTGTTTCTAGAAATGAGACACATGGAACCAGCATTTTCTTAATTAAAATGAAGAACTTGTGAACTTCAGTAGTTTTGCAGCTGGAATTTTTGTCCCACAAAAATCACGATACTGAGTATCTGGTAATGATAGTGAAAAAAAAAAAAAAAAAGGCTCCAACAAGAAATTAAGTTATATGGAAAGATCTGGGCTTTTTTAATTAAACGTCTCTGGGCCTGCAGGGTGCTCCGACTGCCAAGATGGCAGAGACATCAAAGATTAAGAAGAAGCAGCCCCTTGGGATGGCCAGAAGGTTGAGCAGCAATCATGGGCCAAGCCTCTTCTCCTGCCTAGAGGCAATTTCTCATGAGGCGGTGCCTGAGCATTCTCAGAGATGGGAAGGACATGAGAGAGCAAATGCCAGCAAAGACTTTGAGCAGGGACATGGGACGTGTGGGTTGGACAGTCGGAAGAACTTTTGCCCAGAGAGGGGCATAATAAGATGGGAACAGGCTGCCTGGGGCAGTGGTGGGGTCCCCATTGGGGGAGGGGCTCAAGGAAAGAGCAGGCGTGGCCCTCAGGGCTCTGCTGGGGTTGCCATGTTGGGGATGGATCCTCCCAGGGCACTTGATTCCACAGTTCTGTGACATCACAGCCTCTGGGGCAGGCAGGGTGGCGTGGAACTGTCCCCAGCCTGTCGCTGCGGTGCCCAGAGAACGCCCAGTAGCCAGTGGGGAGACACAGCCAGAGTGGTGCTGAGGTGACGGCTCCCGCCACAGCAGCACCATGGCTGGCGACGGCTCCCGGCTGCCTCTGAGCATCACCTTGCTCTTGTTACTGGCCCTGCCCCTCAACCCTTCCAGCTACCCTGAGGGGCACAAGGGCACCATGGCCTCGCTCCCTGAGGAAAGGGAGCAGCCAGCCACCAGCCCTGAGACGACCCCCTGGTGGGTCCCGGTGGTGGCAGAGGCCGTGGTGGCCACCGTCGTGCAGCTGCTGCTGACGGCGATTGTGGACCGCCTCGGCAGCAGGCTGAAGAGCTGGTGGGGAGAGGTGAGGGAAGGGTGTCAGGCAGCTGGGATGGGGGCAGGGGTGAGCATGAAAGAAGGCCTTGAATCAAGCCTGCGTCGGGTGAGGCATGAGAGCCGCCATGGAGGGGAAAAGCTGGTCAGATCCCAAGGATCCTGGCCCTCTTGGCAGTACTTTGCCCAAGGCCCCAAGGCAGAGGGGGACTTACAGCCCAGGGAGGGAATCAGGGCTGGGGGCTGAGCCCCAGGGACACCAAGCTGAGCTGCTCAGAGCTCTTCTCCCTGCAGCCTCAGCCCTGGGCAGCCTGGCCAGGCCAGAGTGTCTCCTGGGGCGTCCCAAGTGATGGCCAGATGGCTCATCGCCACACTCTCCCCGTTCTGTGTCTTGCAGGAGAAGAGCCAGAGCCCCCCGGTCTGCGCAGGGCAGCGCTGCTGCCAGGGACGCGGCTGCAGCAAGGAGCTGCTGCAGCTGCTGAGGCAGCACGATGCCCTGCTGCGGCTGTGCCTGCGCCTCAGCTCTCCACAGAGGCGCCGGCAGAAGACAACAGCCAAATGGGGCCTGCGGAAGAAGAGGCGGCTGCACTTCTCCCCCCAGCTCTGAGGTCCCCAGCTCTAGCTCGCCTCTCGGCTGGCAGAGCAGAGCTGGGGCATGTATGTTTTTAGGTGTAGGTTTTAGTTAGGATCCCCTTTGTTAGCTATAGCTCCCCTTAGGATAGCCATAAGTTCCCCAAAACCTTTTTCCCAAGATGAAGTTTTTCTTAGCTTTCTAGTTCTAAGATATTATCAAGTTCGTTTAGGTCTTAGGTTGTCCCCATGTAGATTTCCCACCCCATAGTTTTAGATTTTTGGAGTATTAAATTTGAATAAAGTTCATCTGTTTTTTCACTTTGTTGTTTTATTTTCTGGATATTCCATCCCCGTAGGGGCAGATTGACTGATGATCATACCCAGTAGCTCCAGCCAAGCTGGAATGGGAAGCGTGAGTGTCCCAGCAGGGATTGAGGGCATGTGGAAAGAAAAGGGGGTGGGCAGTATCCACCTGCCTACATCTCTCATGGAAGCTTTGCTTGGATCCCTGCGTGCCTTATGCTGGGGGCCCCAAAAGAGTGCCCTGGGCTAAGAAAAGAATCCCTGTTTGTAAAACACAGTGTGCCATGTGTTTGTGATCTTCTGTACCCAGGTTCTGAAGCTTCTGAGTACTGAAGCACTTGTGTGCATCAGCAGAGGTAGGAATTAGGTACCTTTGAGATGCCGTGCATAGGGAGGAGCAGCACACTTTGGGCTCCTGGCATTCCACTGGCAGCACTGCAAGGAGAAAAGAGGCAAAGTGATTGTTGGATGCAAATGTACACAGGATGACAGGGCATGACCCAGCTGAATTTAAAGAGCAACTGAATAAAGGTTTTGAATCACAGAATGGTTGAAGTTTGGAGCAGCCTCTTGATATCATCTAGTCCAACCCCTCTGCTCAAGCAAGGTCATTTGGAACCAATTGCCCAGCACAGTGTCCAGCTGGGTTTCAAAGATCTCCATAAATGGAGTTTCATGACCTCTCTGGGCAACCTTTGCCACTGTTTGACCACCCTTACAATTAAAAAAAAAAAAAAAAAAAAATCCTGTGTTCCGTTTGAATTCGATGTGGCTTAACTTGTGCCCATGTTCCCCTTTTACTGAGCACTACTGAGAAGAGTCTGACTCCCTTGCCTTCATTCCTTTCCATCAGGTGTTTAGATGCACTGGTAAGATCACAGAATCACAGAAAGGGTCAGGTTGAAGGGATCACAGTGGGTCATCTGCCCCCTGCTCAAGCAAGGTTTTCCTGGTGCACATGGCACAGGATTGTTTCCAAATGGATTCCCCCTGAGCCTCTCTTTTAACAGTTCTAGCTGTCCCAGCCTTCCTTCTTATGGAGGGTGCTCTAATCCCTGAATCATCTTTGTGGCCCTTGGCTGGGCTCACGGTAAGCCCATGTCTGTTGTGTACACAGAAGCCCAAAACTGGGCACAATTCTGAATGCACCATGCAGGCAAATCTAGCTCCTCTCCAGATCTGAACCTTCACACTAATTTTCTTTTTCAGTCCTCAGTCCCTTGGTACAGCTTCCAGCAAGTGTGCAAAGTGCAGCTTTTGCACACCTTTCCATCAGAAGTATGTGTGAAGCTATCAGGTTCATGATGCCAACAAGAATTCACAAGCTGATTCCTGCAACTCAAATCAATCTCATGTTCTGTGAAAGGAGCTTTGTTACCAACCTCACTTCCTTCTGAAAGCTGCCAAATGCTCCCTATTTGATTAATAATCCATGTAAATTTCCTGTGTACTTCATGGGGAAAAACCCATATTAATTTCTTGCTGGAGCTACTGTGTTCTTATAACAGTATTGATCAGTCATTTACACTGATTCAAATAAGCCCAGTTAATATTTTTACTAATAATTTGATTGCTATAACCAGACACAGCAAGAGCAGGTTAACTGGAGCTTAAAACTGGAGTCAGAGATGGAAGATTTGTTCACTCCTTCTTACCTGAATTCCTGTCCTGAAGGAGTGAATCAAGGTCAGTACATGGACACATTCCAGAGTTAGTGAAATCTACAAAAGAGATACTTGTACCGTTTTTACAATTTCTTCTGCAAGAGTCCTGTAGAGAAATAGTAGATTTATTAAAAACAAAAAAACAAAAAAACCAAAAAACCCAAAAAACAAAACCAAAAACAAGCAAACAAACGAACAAGAAGGTGGGGGGGGATTTTTGTGGTAATTGGGAGTGGGGCTGCAGCCAAGCCTCCTACCCAATGGGTACAGCTGTGGGAAGCAGTTGAACAGCACTGAATGCCAAAAGCCATGGAGTGCCTCCATTGGGGGGTATGGTAGGAGGAAGGCTCAACAGAGTTCTGTTGTGTGTTTGCAATAATACTGTAGCAAATGAAAACACTAAAGCAAGCTTCTTTTGTTTTGGGGTTTATTTTTTTTTTTTTCTTAATAGACAAACTGATAGGAAATGAGTTTCCTATGGGACAGAGCCAGGAGGAATGGACTTCATATAAGATTTTCCACACTATTTGTCTTGGTTTGACAAGACAGGAGTCTGTGAAGGAGGGCAAAAGCCTCCTGTGCAATGGAGAAGGTAAACTCCCTCCCTCCGAATTACCAGGATTTTTAAATGAAAAGGCTCTCAGGCAAAGATATGGGAATGGGAGTAACAATTCTTTACTAGGAGAAACTAAATAACAATTTAAAAAGGCAAATGCAATTGGTACAAACAGAACTAGTGATAAAGTCCACAACCTGACACCCTGAGGAGTCGGGCTGTTGGTAGCAGTCCAGTTGAAATGACAGCTGCTCGTCTTGCAGTGGCTGATGAATTGCAGCTGAAGTGGTAATCTTTAGAAGGGTATAGTTTTCTCTGAAGATCTGGTGGCAGTTGGGCCGGTCTTCCTCTGGGAATCCAGCAAAGGGGCCACTTCTCTGGGAATCCCGCCAAAGGAGCCGCTTCTCTGGGAATCCTGCCGAAAGAGCTGCTCCTCTGGGAAACCTGCAAAGAGAGAGAGAGCTGCCCTGTCTCCCCAGAAGGTACCACTTTATATCATAAAAGAGTGCTTGGCTTCCCCCTCTGGGTGGAGCATCTCACAGTGGGATGGTGTAACATTACCAGGCCTGCAGTGAGTCAGTCAATGTCCCATTAACAAACGATTACCTCTTCGGAGCAAACCATCATTCTTGGAAGAGGTAATAAACCTACCCAACCTCCAACAGATGGCAAATAGAATACAAGATTATCTTACAAAGCAGGACACTATTTCATAGCTATCCAGTTAAGAACAGGCATCAAGCTACAGCAAAGGTCACCAGGTAATTTTCCTTGCCACACATGCTTCTCATTCCATTAAACCACGTCAAGGTAATGCAGTGAATATTACACTGGCTTGCCAAACTGCATTAACCACAGTGATTTCTCTCCAAGACTTTAAGGTGATGTCTCTTGGAATAATAGCTGCATGAGGCTTTTGGGAAATATGACCAAGTGTTTGCATCTTTGCAAAAGTTTGAATCCTTCAGCCATCCTGAAGCAGGAAATATGAACAATATTCATACACACCCTAATATTAACATTAAATCATATTAGATATTCAAAAGGTACAAGAACAGGTTATTAAGTGAAATTCAGTATCTCACCACTAACAAGTAAGATTGAGGTTTCCTAAAAGTGAAAAAAAAAAAAAAAATCAACATTTTGAGTATGATCTCAGACAGTCCTGGGTTTATAATCATTGCAAGGATCTGTCTCATCTATCTTTTAATTTTACATAGTGCAATGTTGTAAGGAGTAGAAACAACTCACTCTGACATTCCTGTGTAAACAACACTGGGCATTATGGGAAGACCAGAAAAGTGTGGCAGTCTCTTTCAGAGCCCCAAGAACAAAGGCCCATTTCAGTTTATATGGAATTTCAAGGAAGCCAGCGTATTTTATGACAAGCCATGTCCTAGTTACAAATTTCTCAGTTATTTTCACTATTTGGAGCAGGGGAATTATCGCATCTTCCATTCTTTCATTTGATTTCAGCCGAATCCCTGGAAAGGTGTGTGTCACACTATCTACATTTTATGTTGACATCCTCCTGTGAAAAATGTCAGGTGTGATGGGCAGATTTTGCTGGCTTGCACAAATCTTCTTTTTATATGTAATGGAAGTTTTTCTTGATTCCTATCTGCACTGCTCTTATGTGGCGAGTTTAGAACCCTCGGGCTATTCTAGTCAAAATCTAGGAGCTCTATATCCCAGTAACAGACTCTGTACCAATACTACCATATTGTCCTGCTAAAACACCTCAATTTCAGGTGGGAAAAGAATTCAAGTGTTCACTTGGGCCAGTTGTTGAAACTTCAAGCAGTCTCCTGTTTGCTTACTGTCAATAGCAGCATCTATTGCATTGGCAGCAGCATTAAAACTGCAGTATCTTCTGCATCAACTCATTTCAGATAACCTGTGAGAGTGATGACCATCATCTCCAAGTCAAGCTGCATCTGAACCTCAGCCTGACTCTCAACATTTCTGCAGCCTGTGACCCCAGTCCCATATTCATCAACCACTGAAAGAATCAAGCAGGACCAAGCAGTAAAATCACAGCCTAACTTCAGTGAAATCTGCAGAAGGAAATATTTTTTCTTTCTGTTTCTAGAAACGAGACACATGGAACCAGCATTTTCTTAATTACAATGAAGAACTTGTGAACTTCAGTAGTTTTGCAGCTGGAACCTTTGTCCAACAAAAATCACGATACTGAGTATCTGGTAATGATAGTGAAAAAAAAAAAAAAAAGGCTCCAACAAGAAATTAAGTTATATGGAAAGATCTGGGCTTTTTTAATTAAACAAAAAAAAAAAAAAAAGGCATTTGCAAGTAACTACTCTACCTTCTAAAGCAGATTGATTTAATTTTAAAAATATGGGTGGAGGATTGCTTTTAAAATTGACACCTGTTCAGTTCTGGTGCTGCAAGGTCTTAATTATATCTTTCTAGGTAGGATTTATACTCACAGCTCCTGCCTCCCACAAGAATACCCCAATGACATGGCTGTCGTCTACTTTGAGGTAGATGCTTTACCAGACAAACTCTTAGATTTAGGGCTGTGCCTCCAAGGAAAAATTTCCAATTTTAGGCCAGTTTGTCACCCTCCAGGTCTGATGCAATGAAGTATGAATTATTTGAAGTGCCTTGAGTAATTCCAACAGGAAAATTGAGGAATGCTTCTGCTTTGCAATAGACTAGTTTTGTAGGTGGTGCTTTGGGTTTGAATATATCTGCCTGAGGAAATAATTTAACTTTTGGATTCCTTGACAGAGATAACCACTACTGCAGGGAGAACCACTACTGCAGAGACAACATGCAACTGCTTACTCTTTCTGTAGATGCATTTCATAGAAAACAGCAGCAGCTGCTATTGAACACACATAGCTGGTCCCTTAGTATAGGTCTCAGGTCACTTGCTAGGTTTTATCAGGACAGAACC
The DNA here is from genome assembly GCF_050655825.1 of Lonchura striata. Taxonomy (NCBI): domain Eukaryota; kingdom Metazoa; phylum Chordata; class Aves; order Passeriformes; family Estrildidae; genus Lonchura; species Lonchura striata. The sequence continues at coordinate 58,934,980 of NC_140707.1, read as the reverse complement.
AAGGGCTGGCTCCTGCATTTGGGCCACAAGAACCCCCTGCAGCTCCAGGCCAGTCCTTCTTTCCTGCAGGGCTCTGTGTGAGGGCTCCAGCTCCCTCCTGTGCCAGGGCCACTTGCTCCAGCTGGCGCTGCCCCCAAGGCTTCACTGAGCACCACTGCCGTCTCTGGGCCTGCAGGGTGCTCCGACTGCCAAGATGGCAGAGACATCAAAGATTAAGAAGAAGCAGCCCCTTGGGATGGCCAGAAGGTTGAGCAGCAATCATGGGCCAAGCCTCTTCTCCTGCCTAGAGGCAATTTCTCATGAGGCGGTGCCTGAGCATTCTCAGAGATGGGAAGGACATGAGAGAGCAAATGCCAGCAAAGACTTTGAGCAGGGACGTGGGACGTGTGGGTTGGACAGTCGGAAGAACTTTTGCCCAGAGAGGGGCTTAGTAAGATGGGAACAGGCTGCCTGGGGCAGTGGTGGGGTCCCCATTGGGGGAGGGGCTCAAGGAAAGAGCGGGCGTGGCCCTCAGGGCTCTGCTGGGGTTGCCATGTTGGGGATGGATCCTCCCAGGGCACTTGATTCCACAGTTCTGTGACATCACAGCCTCTGGGGCTGGCAGGGTGGCGTGGAACTGTCCCCAGCCTGTCGCTGCGGTGCCCAGAGAACGCCCAGTAGCCAGTGTGGAGACACAGCCAGAGTGGTGCTGAGGTGACGGCTCCCGCCACAGCAGCACCATGGCTGGTGACGGCCCCTGGTTGCCTCTGAGCATCTGCATGCTGTTCATACTGGCCCTGCCCCTCAACCCTTCCAGCTACCCTGAGGGGGACAAGGGCACCGTGGCCTCGCTCCCTGAGGAAAGGGAGCAGCCAGCCACCAGCCGTGAGACGACCCCCTGGTGGGTCCCGGTGGTGGCAGAGGCCGTGGTGACCACCGTCGTGCAGCTGCTGCTGACGGCGATTGTGGACCGCCTCGGCAGCAGGCTCAAGAGCTGGTGGGGAGAGGTGAGGGAAGGGTGTCAGGCAGCTGGGATGGGGGCAGGGGTAAGCATGAAAGAAGGCCTTGAATCAAGCCTGCGTCGGGTGAGGCCTGAGAGCCGCCATGGAGGGGAAAAGCTGGTCAGATCCCAAGGGTCCTGGCCCTCTTGGCAGTACTTTGCCCAAGGCCCCAAGGCAGAGGGGGACTTGCAGCCCAGGGAGGGAATCAGGGCTGGGGGCTGAGCCCCAGGGACACCAAGCTGAGCTGCTCAGAGCTCTTCTCCCTGCAGCCTCAGCCCTGGGCAGCCTGGCCAGGCCAGAGTGTCTCCTGGGGCGTCCCAAGTGATGGCCAGATGGCTCATCGCCACACTCTCCCCGTTCTGTGTCTTGCAGGAGAAGAGCCAGAGCCCCCCGGTCTGCGCAGGGCAGTGCTGCTGCCAGGGACGCAGCTGCAGCAAGGAGCTGCTGCAGCTGCTGAGGCAGCACGATGCCCTGATGCGGCTGTGCCTGCGCCTCAGCTCTCCACAGAGGCGCCGGCAGAAGACAACAGCCAAATGGGGCCTGCGGAAGAAGAGGCGGCTGCACTTCTCCCCCCAGCTCTGAGGTCCCCAGCTCTAGCTCGCCTCTCGGCTGGCAGAGCAGAGCTGGGGCATGTATGTTTTTAGGTGTAGGTTTTAGTTAGGATCCCCTTTGTTAGTTATAGCTCCCCTTAGGATAGCCATAAGTTCCCCAAAACCTTTTTCCCAAGATGAAGTTTTTCTTAGCTTTCTAGTTCTAAGATATTATCAAGTTCGTTTAGGTCTTAGGTTGTCCCCATGTAGATTTCCCACCCCATAGTTTTAGATTTTTGGAGTATTAAATTTGAATAAAGTTCATCTGTTTTTTCACTTTGTTGTTTTATTTTCTGGATATTCCATCCCCGTAGGGGCAGATTGACTGATGATCATACCCGGTAGCTCCAGCCAAGCTGGAATGGGAAGCGTGAGTGTCCCAGCAGGGATTGAGGGCATGTGGAAAGAAAAGGGGGTGGGCAGTATCCACCTGCCTACATCTCTCATGGAAGCTTTGCTTGGATCCCTGCGTGCCTTATGCTGGGGGCCCCAAAAGAGTGCCCTGGGCTAAGAAAAGAATCCCTGTTTGTAAAACACAGTGTGCCATGTGTTTGTGATCTTCTGTACCCAGGTTCTGAAGCTTCTGAGTACTGAAGCACTTGTGTGCATCAGCAGAGGTAGGAATTAGGTACCTTTGAGATGCCGTGCATAGGGTGGAGCAGCACACTTTGGGCTCCTGGCATTCCACTGGCAGCACTGCAAGGAGAAAAGAGGCAAAGTGATTGTTGGATGCAAATGTACACAGGATGACAGGGCATGACCCAGCTGAATTTAAAGAGCAACTGAATAAAGGTTTTGAATCACAGAATGGTTGAAGTTTGGAGCAGCCTCTTGATATCATCTAGTCCAACCCCTCTGCTCAAGCAAGGTCATTTGGAACCAATTGCCCAGCACAGTGTCCAGCTGGGTTTCAAAGATCTCCATAAATGGAGTTTTGTGGTAGTGCGTTTTCTTTATATATTTTATGTACGGTTTTATATAATTGTACCTCCCTAATGGTTTGTTCCTGTTTCCCCCTATTACCCAGTTGGTACATCCTTTTGTTCTGTTTTCCCGCCTGGTCCTCCCTTCCCGCCTTTCCAGTACCCATCCATCAACCTGGAAAGTGCTGAGTCACTCCCCTATCCCCTCCCAGGTGCCTTGTCCGTCACTCGGTGTTCCTTCCCCTCTATCCAGAAACTTCTCCTCAGGGCACCGGGTGATTGGACGAGGGCCTGGGGCCACTCCCATGCCCCTTCCCCATTGGACCAGGCCGGATCACCCCATCCCGGAGCCACTCCCTTCCCTGTCCCCCATTGGTTCTCCCCTCATGATCCACCCCGCCCACAACCCATAAAAGGTTCATGTTAAGCCCAGCCCAGGGTTCCAGTTGGCTGGCACCTCTTCCCTGCGTTTGGCCCCGTTGGCCTTCAATAAAGAAGATTCAGCCCCCAACTGGATCCGCCTTTCCTTGCAACTGACGAGGCTTGCCAGCGCCTTCCCGTGAACCCACAAGGCACCCTCCAAACCCTACTACGGAGCAGCGGGGGGTGCCTCCACTGCCCACTCTCGCCCCAAGGAGAGCTAGCCGGGGCTAGAGAGATCAAGGGTCTGGGGCGGGAGCGCGGCAGTTGGCGCCCAACGTGGGGCCCCGCTTTTAGGCGCTGGACCCCTCGTCAGAGGATTTTAGGGTCCTCGGGACCTGAAGATTTTATCCTCGTGGCCGTCAGCTACCCCCGGTGGGAGCAGACCCACGTTTTAGTGGGCGGCGCTCCCGGGGGACGGATCCGGCAGCTCCAGACAGCACCGCTGGGGTCGGCTCCCCCTCGTTGGTGAGATACAGTGGGATTTTTCGTTTCTGTCCTTCCCTTGGGGATCCCTTGGTTTCTTTTTATTTGGGCTCCCCCGGCACTCCCCTATCCTTCCCGGTTGAGGGTCTATTCCCTCTTTGGTTGGGTTTTCTTTTTCCCCTGGGGTGGGGAAAGAATCCCTTTTCTTTGGTGCCTCCCTTCCCGGGCGGGAGGTTGAAGGCTTAGGGAGAGAGCGGGAGGGACAGTCTTCTCCTTTTAGTTGTTAATTTTCCCCACTGTACGCTCCGAGGCACACTTTCCAACCGACAGTATGGGTGCAAAACTGTCTGTGCCTCAGAAAGGCTTGTATACCCAAGTTGTGGGCATCCTGTTAGTGGGGGGGGTTAAAGTTAAAAAATCTGAGATTAAAAAGTTTGTCCGGTGGCTGTCGCAGGCTTTTCCCAACGTTTCGGCAGCTAAATTATACCAAATCCCCTTTTGGGATCAGGTAGGGAGAGAGATCTTGCGACAGCAGGATCTTTCTCTCTCCAAATTCACCCTATTGGCCTTACAAATTAGAGATATTATTAAAAATCATTATGAAAGCCTGCCACAGCCAGTCGAAGACAAACCTGTCCCCAGTTCTGCGCTTAGCGCAAAAAACCCTACTCCTCTTCCCTCTCCCTCTTCCCTAAAGTCGGGCATTCTCAGACAGTCATCCCGGCGTCGTCCGCAGGCAGAATCTGGGCTCTCTGAGAATGTCCTAGACTCCCCGCGGGGCAGTGCAGGCACTGCCCGTGCTTCTACCCTTTCCCCTTCTTCCCCGCAATGTACAGCCCTGTCCCGTAAGAATTCTGTTCGTTTTAAGGTGCCCCAAAACCCTGAAAATCCCTCATCTCCCCTTTCCCCCCGAGCCACACAAAATGGCTCCCCTTCCCTCTCCCTCCCCAGGGCACAAGATGGCGGCGACCGCATGTCTTCTTTTCCCGCCACTTGTGCCTCTTCTTCTTCCCACAACCCCTTTCTTCCCGCCTCCCGAAGCTCCGCCCCTTCCCCGGACCTTTCCGCCCATGTCCCTCCTCCTTCCTACCCTAACCACACCCCCTGTGATGCGGGGTTCACCCCGCCCCTCAGCTCCACCCCCGGGGAGGGGACCTCCCACCAGGCCACTCCCTCTGCCCCTTGCCACGCCTCTTCCGCTCCGCCCCCTGGTTCCCACGACCTCACTTCCGGTTCCCACGCCATCGGTGCAGGAAGGGGGGAGCGTGGGAACCCTGATCCATCCCAACCCCTACCTGCCTTCTCAGCCGCGCCAGTCACCTATACCCCGCGGCGGGGGGGCAGGCCCCTAGCACAATGGTCCCCCATCTCTCAACAAACAATCAAAGAGCTCTGCAAGGCCCAGAAGGAATTCGGCAGAGAGAGCGAGTATTTCAGGGGTCTGCTAAAAGCAACCCTCTCCTCTGCCGAACATGTCCCCGCTGACATTCGGACTCTCTTCTCCTGTTTGATAACCCATGGAGAGTTTCTCATCTGGGAGTCCGAATGGAAGCGGGAGATTCGGGAAGTTTTACCCGACCTCTGGGCCAGTGCAGACAGCTCCAGAGATGAGGATGGGGCTGTAATATCTTTGGACCATCTGTGCGGGGAGGGGGATTGGCAACAGGGGGGGAAGCAAGCGGAGAAAATCCCGCGGGAGGCGTTGCAAATTAGCACCAGGGCGGCGGAAAAAGCATTGCTTAAATTAAGACCCAGTGGAACGGCGGTCGACTTTTTATCTATTAAACAGGGACCGTGTGAGCCATTTGTCACCTTTGTCGATAGGCTCCACCGCGCAATGGAGGCTCAGGTCCCGGATGAGAGGCTGAGGGAAGGAATGCTCGCCACGGTGGCGAAGCAAAACGCCAATGAGGCATGCCGGCAGGCGATCCTCAGCCTCCCCTTGGAACCTGAGCCGACCTTGCAGAATATGTTACAGGTCTGCGCAAAGAAGGTGACGGTTCCTGCTCCGGACACGCAAAGGGCCCCCCGAACACCAGCCAGGAGGGTAGCCTTTGCAGAAGCTGTGACGCCTCCAGCCACGCCTTCCTCGGACCGCCGCCCCCCAGGGGCACCCCCGAGGGGATTCCAACCGCAGCAGGCCTGCAACCTATGCAGGCAGAGGGGTCATTGGGCTTCTCGATGCCCAATGAGAGAAGAATTCATCAAATTCCAGCAGCAGCAGCAGGGGAGGAGTGCCCCCAACCTTGGGGGGAAGCAAAAAAACTAGAGGGTCAGCGCAGTCCCTCCCTGCGCAAAGACACAAATGTGGTGGGTTCTCTAACAACTGAGGAGGGGAGGGACAATTGTGATCAAAGCCCACCTGAGGACTTTTCACCGGACGTGACACATCAGACTACGGCTGGCGAACCAACCTATATGCGGGAAGATGTTGATTTTATCCCTGCCGCTTGGCTTGGCCGGGACCCCGACCATCCCAAGCCGGTCCTTAACACCTCTTCCGGTTTCTCCCCATATAGGTTGGCCCTGACCGAGGCTCTGTATCTGAAGGACGACGACTGGCATTTCATCACAGTCGACACAAGGGACCCAGGAACCTGGAGAAACATCCGCAGTAAGTATATCGTTCTTGGGGACACAAAATTCACGCCACTCGACATTACTATCGCACCCTGTCTAACATCTAGAGACCCTGAACAACTGGTTTTGTGGCTGCATTGCTCCCATCCTCCGGTCTTCCTTCCCAAGGGCCAAATTATCGCCCAAGCCATTCTGATCTCTGGGCCTCCGGTACACCCTGAGGATTTATGGAAAAAATCAGCAAAGCAAGATTACCAGGTGTGCCAGGCCCAGGTCATTGGGAAGGAAAGACCAAAGTTATCCTGTTACATGAGGAAGGATGGGGAGTTCAAACATCTTAACGGACTCCTGGACACAGGGGCAGACGTGACAGTCATCCCTGAACGGGATTGGCCGTCACGATGGGAATTGCAAAACGTGGCGGGAAAAATTCAAGGTGTAGGGGGTTCTCAATTGGCCAAACAGTCTAAAAACATCGTAAAATTTGAGGGGCCGAACGGGCAATCGGCTTATTTACGCCCGTTCGTTTTAGATTATACGGAACCCTTGTGGGGGAGAGACCTGATGGCCCAATGGGGGGTCACAATTGACATCCCGACCCCTCAGGTTTTTCGGGCAGCGGTCACTGAGGAGCGTCCTACCCAGAAGCTCAATTGGCTCACAGACACACCAGTGTGGGTAGAGCAGTGGCCGCTCAATAAGCAGAAATTAAAAGCGCTCCGGGAGCTCGTGAAGGAGCAACTCGCCAAAGGGAATATCCAGGAAACAACATCCCCCTGGAATTCCCCCGTCTTTGTCTTGAAAAAGCCAGGCAAGGACGAGTGGCGCCTCCTCCACGACCTCCGTGCTATAAACAATGTCATCGAAGATATGGGTTCTCTCCAACCAGGGATGCCGTCCCCTACGATGTTGCCCGAAAATTGGAAATTGGCGGTAATTGACATAAAGAACTGTTTCTTCCAAATTCCCCTGCACCCTGATGACGCGCCACGGTTCGCCTTCTCGGTTCCCTCCATCAACCGAGAAGCCCCAATGGAGAGATACCACTGGAAAGTACTTCCTCAGGGCATGAAGAACAGCCCAAGTATTTGCCAGTGGTACGTCTCTTCATTGCTGTCCCCTGTGCGTGCAGCCACCGAGGGCGTGATCATCCAACATTATATGGATGATATTCTAATTTGTGCCCCCAACGGCGATTTACTTACACACGCGCTTGAACTGACAACCAATGCGTTGGTTGCTGTAGGGTTCGAGCTGCGAGAAGATAAGATTCAAAAGATGCCACCCTGGAAGTACCTGGGCTTGGAAATAAACAAGCGGACCATTGTTCCGCAAAAATTGGCTATCAAGAATTCAATTCGAAATCTAGCAGACGTACAGCAGCTGTGTGGGTCTTTAAACTGGGTGAGACCCTGGTTAGGTATTAACAACGAAGACCTAGCCCCCCTTTTCAATTTATTGAAAGGGGGGGACGAGCCTAGTTCTCCCAGGGAACTCACCCCAGAGGCCAGAGCTGCGCTGCAGAGGGTCCAGGAGGCGATGTCTGCCAGGCAGGCCCACAGGTGTGATCCGGGCCTGCCCTTCAAATTCATCATACTGGGCAGACTGCCGCACCTCCATGGAGTCATTTTCCAGTGGACAGACACCCTGGAGAAGGGCAAGGATCATGACAAAAGGGACCCACTCTCCATCATAGAGTGGGTATTCCTGAGTCACTCCAGATCCAAAAGAATGACGCAGCCACAAGAGCTGGTGGCGGAATTAATCCGCAAAGCCAGAATGCGGATTCGGGAGTTGGCAGGGTGTGACTTCGAATGCATTCACATTCCTTTACAATTGGAATCGGGCCACTTTACAAAGGCAATGTTGGAACACCTACTGCAATCAAACGAATCGTTGCAGTTTGCACTAGACAGCTACACCGGGAAAATTTCCATTTTGAGACCGGCCCACAAAATTTTCAATTCGGATGTTCAATTCGCATTATCAACAAAGCAAATTCAGAGTAAGAAACCCTTAAAGGCTCTGACAGTTTTTACGGACGCGTCTGGAGGGTCCCACAAGTCAGTAGTGACTTGGAAAGATCCTCAAACTCAGCGGTGGGAGGCAGATGTTGTTGAGGTGGAAGGATCCCCTCAGGTAGCTGAGTTGGCCGCAGTCGTCAGAGCTTTTGAGCGGTTCTCTGAACCTTTTAATTTGGTTACTGATTCGGCCTACGTAGCAGGTGTAGTGTCTAGGGCACAGGATGCCATCCTGCAGGGTGTTTCCAACGATGCCCTCAATAGGTTGCTCTCCAAATTAATAAAACTAGTCTCCCACCGAGAGCAACCATTCTATGTGATGCATATCAGGTCACACACCGACCTGCCGGGGTTCTTGGCCGAGGGCAATCGGCGTGCCGATTCCCTCGCTGCCGCCCCCGCACAGCTGACGCCACTCCCAGACAAATTCCAACAAGCTAAGATCAGCCACCAGCTCTACCATCAGAATGCGCCTGGTCTGGTCCGGCAGTTCCACCTAACCCGGGACCAGGCCAAGGCCATTGTGGCCACATGCCCGTCCTGTAAGTCGCTCCCACTACCATCGGTGAGCGCAGGGGCTAATCCCAGGGGTCTGAGGTCCTGTGAGGTGTGGCAGATGGACGTCACTCACATCCCTTCCTTCGGGAAGATGAAGTACGTCCACGTCTCCGTGGATACTTTCTCCGGAGCAGTTTTCGCCTCTGCCCACACAGGGGAGAAGGCCAAAGATGTAGAAAAACATTTAATACAGGCCTTCTCTATGCTGGGCGTCCCAAAACAAATCAAAACTGATAACGCCCCCGGGTACACCTCCAGGGAGCTCGCAGGCTTCCTACAGCAATGGGGAATAGAACATAAAACTGGCATCGCCTATTCCCCATCAGGTCAAGCCGTGGTGGAGAGGACTCATCAGAACATCAAAAGGATGCTAAAACAACAACACTCAGCATCAAAAAATGAGTCCCCCCAGGTTCAACTATCGCGGGCCCTTTTCACCTTAAATTTCCTTAATTGTTCTTTTGAATGCCTCAACCCTCCCATCGTGAGGCATTTCAACTCCTCAGAACAGAGCCAGGTCAGGGAAAGGCCGCCAGTTCTCATCAAAGATCCTGAGACCTGGCGGCAGGAGGGACCCTATGACTTAGTCACCTGGGGACGGGGATACGCTTGCGTATCCACGCCCTCAGGCCTGAGATGGGTCCCTTCCAAGTTCGTCCGGCCGTATGTCCCCAAGCTCCAGAAACACGAGCCAGATAGTCCTCAGGTTGGGCACGCCGCCCTCCGGCGGCGGAGAAGGTCCCTTTCCCCCATTCCCAAGGCTCCCGAGCCCCTCTCATCTAGTCTCCCCTTACCTCTCCGTGGCTCCGCAGAGTCCCTATTCCTTTACCATATAGACCTCCCCAAATTTGATTATTAATTTGTGTCTTAGTTGTTCCCCAGACACGCACTCCGCCAAAAGATCACCCGGAACGATGTCATCCCTGAGCCTCATCCTTCTCGGCCTCACCATCGCCTTGAGACCCCTGCCAGCCTGGATTGTACCACAGCCGCCAGCAAATGTTTGGACCACCCTTGCCAAATCCCTTAATCAAGACCATTTATGCTTGTCAACCACTTCCGCTGCCAATCCCTTTCTGTCCTGTCTCGTGGGGATCCCATACCCTATAGTTAAGTTTCCTTTCACCCTCCCTTTAAACACCTCCGCCCTCCGCATAAAAAATGACACCAATCCCTTTATCTCCCAACCCCTAGAACCACCAGATGCGTGGAGGGCGTGGGTCAGAACCTTCCCAGTTATGGCCAAAGAGCCCGAAGAACTCGAACTACTCGGCTCTTCCCTTGCCTATACCTGCTTCCGTTTCCTTGATTATAACCCATATGTCCATCCCAAAAGAATAATCAAACAAACAATCACAGAATACCAGGATAAAAATTGGTGCAAAAGGGTGATCTATATCTCAGACTTTTCAACCCCTGACAACAAGCCCCATTCCCTTCCTAAAAGTGTGTTTTTAATTTGTGGAAATCGGGCTTGGGCAGGCATCCCCCCTCACCTAGTCGGAGGGCCATGCGCATTCGGGCAGTTGAGCTTGTTTACTCCCAATAAAACCCATATAGCGCATTGGAAACAGCTAAATCAGACAGGTCAATTGGCTCGCCAAAAGAGGGATACTGGGCTCACAGATTGGGACGAAAACTGTAATGATGAGGTCACCCATTGGGCAAAAGCAAAGAGCGTTGCTACCATTGCATTTTTACCATGGATAGGAATCGCTCAAGCATTCAATGAATTGGCCGGCCTTGAATGCTGGCTAGCTAAGCAAGCCAACCTTACATCAACTGCCTTAAGCAACCTCCTAACAGATGAGGAAGTCACGAGACAGGCAACCCTTCAAAACCGAGCCGCAATCGATTTTCTTCTGTTATTACATAATCATAAGTGTGAAGAATTTGCTGGCCTCTGTTGTATGAATTTAAGTTCCAGAGCTGAAGATGTCCGCACCTCCATCAGCAAGATGCAGGACATGATCCATCATTTAAAAAAGGAATCCGCAGGATGGTTGGACTCTCTTTTAGAAGGATGGGGTCTTTCCGGGTGGATCAAATCCATCATGCAAACTGGATTGATGCTGCTGTTGGGACTCGTCGCCCTTGTCATCGGCTTTGGCGTGATTAAAAGACTATTAATGAAAGCTATCAACACTACGATCAGTATTAATCACGCTACACTGGCCGAACCACACGAACTTGATCCCCTCAATGCTGCAGAGCCAAAAGAAGAAAATCTCTCCGACGGAGAAAGTGTATGGTTCGAAGACGAGACCATGAACTGTGACTCCCCAGTTTAAAGACTTGTTTTTACTCTCCTCCCGTTCTTTTCTTTTTAAACAAAAAAGGGGGAGATGTGGTAGTGCGTTTTCTTTATATATTTTATGTACGGTTTTATATAATTGTACCTCCCTAATGGTTTGTTCCTGTTTCCCCCTATTACCCAGTTGGTACATCCTTTTGTTCTGTTTTCCCGCCTGGTCCTCCCTTCCCGCCTTTCCAGTACCCATCCATCAACCTGGAAAGTGCTGAGTCACTCCCCTATCCCCTCCCAGGTGCCTTGTCCGTCACTCGGTGTTCCTTCCCCTCTATCCAGAAACTTCTCCTCAGGGCACCGGGTGATTGGACGAGGGCCTGGGGCCACTCCCATGCCCCTTCCCCATTGGACCAGGCCGGATCACCCCATCCCGGAGCCACTCCCTTCCCTGTCCCCCATTGGTTCTCCCCTCATGATCCACCCCGCCCACAACCCATAAAAGGTTCATGTTAAGCCCAGCCCAGGGTTCCAGTTGGCTGGCACCTCTTCCCTGCGTTTGGCCCCGTTGGCCTTCAATAAAGAAGATTCAGCCCCCAACTGGATCCGCCTTTCCTTGCAACTGACGAGGCTTGCCAGCGCCTTCCCGTGAACCCACAAGGCACCCTCCAAACCCTACTACGGAGCAGCGGGGGGTGCCTCCACTGCCCACTCTCGCCCCAAGGAGAGCTAGCCGGGGCTAGAGAGATCAAGGGTCTGGGGCGGGAGCGCGGCAGAGTTTCATGACCTCTCTGGGCAACCTTTGCCACTGTTTGACCACCCTTACAATTAAAAAAAAAAAAAAAAATCCTGTGTTCCGTTTGAATTCGATGTGGCTTAACTTGTGCCCATGTTCCCCTTTTACTGAGCACTACCGAGAAGAGTCTGACTCCCTTGCCTTCATTCCTTTGCATCAGGTGTTTAGATGCACTGGTAAGATCACAGAATCACAGAAAGGGTCAGGTTGAAGGGATCACAGTGGGTCATCTGCCCCCTGCTCAAGCAAGGTTTTCCTGGTGCACATGGCACAGGATTGTTTCCAAATGGATTCCCCCTGAGCCTCTCTTTTAACAGTTCTAGCTGTCCCAGCCTTCCTTCATATGGAGGGTGCTCTAATCCCTGAATCATCTTTGTGGCCCTTGGCTTGGCTCACGGTAAGTCCATGTCTGTTGTGTACACAGAAGCCCAAAACTGGGCACAATTCTGAATGCACCATGCAGGCAAATCTAGCTCCTCTCCAGATCTGAACCTTCACACTAATTTTCTTTTTCAGTCCTCAGTCCCTTGGTACAGCTTCCAGCAAGTGTGCAAAGTGCAGCTTTTGCACACCTTTCCATCAGAAGTATGAGTGAAGCTATCAGGTTCATGATGCCAACAAGAATTCACAAGCTGATTCCTGCAACTCAAATCAATCTCATGTTCTGTGAAAGGAGCTTTGTTACCAACCTCACTTCCTTCTGAAAGCTGCCAAATGCTCCCTATTTGATTGATAATCCGTGTAAATTTCCTGTGTACTTCATGGGGAAAAAACCCATATTAATTTCTTGCTGGAGCTACTGTGTTCTTATAACAGTATTGATCAGTCATTTACACTGATTCAAATAAGCCCAGTTAATATTTTTACTAATAATTTGATTGCTATAACCAGACACAGCAAGAGCAGGTTAACTGGAGCTTAAAACTGGAGTCAGAGATGGAAGATTTGTTCACTCCTTCTTACCTGAATTCCTGTCCTGAAGGAGTGAATCAAGGTCAGTACATGGACACATTCCAGAGTTAGTGAAATCTACAAAAGAGATACTTGTACCGTTTTTACAATTTCTTCTGCAAGAGTCCTGTAGAGAAATAGTAGATTTATTAAAAACAAAAAAACAAAAAAACCAAAAAACCCAAAAAACAAAACCAAAAACAAGCAAACAAACGAACAAGAAGGTGGGGGGGATTTTTGTGGTAATTGGGAGTGGGGCTGCAGCCAAGCCTCCTACCCAATGGGTACAGCTGTGGGAAGCAGTTGAACAGCACTGAATGCCAAAAGCCATGGAGTGCCTCCATTGGGGGGTATGGTAGGAGGAAGGCTCAACAGAGTTCTGTTGTGTGTTTGCAATAATACTGTAGCAAATGAAAACACTAAAGCAAGCTTCTTTTGTTTTGGGGTTTATTTTTTTTTTTTTTCTTAATAGACAAACTGATAGGAAATGAGTTTCCTATGGGACAGAGCCAGGAGGAATGGACTTCATATAAGATTTTCCACACTATTTGTCTTGGTTTGACAAGACAGGAGTCTGTGAAGGAGGGCAAAAGCCTCCTGTGCAATGGAGAAGGTAAACTCCCTCCCTCCGAATTACCAGGATTTTTAAATGAAAAGGCTCTCAGGCAAAGATATGGGAATGGGAGTAACAATTCTTTACTAGGAGAAACTAAATAACAATTTAAAAAGGCAAATGCAATTGGTACAAACAGAACTAGTGATAAAGTCCACAACCTGACACCCTGAGGAGTCGGGCTGTTGGTAGCAGTCCAGTTGAAATGACAGCTGCTCGTCTTGCAGTGGCTGATGAATTGCAGCTGAAGTGGTGATCTTTAGAAGGGTATAGTTTTCTCTGAAGATCTGGTGGCAGTTGGGCCGGTCTTCCTCTGGGAATCCAGCAAAGGGGCCACTTCACTGGGAATTCCGCCGAAAAAGCTGCTTCTCTGGGAGTCCCGCAAAGAGAGAGAGAGCTGCCCTGTCTCCCCAGAAGGTACCACTTTATATCATAAAAGAGTGCTTGGCTTCCCCCTCTGGGTGGAGCATCTCACAGTGGGATGGTGTAACGTTACCAGGCCTGCAGTGAGTCAGTCAATGTCCCATTAACAAACGATTACCTCTTCGGAGCAAACCATCGTTCTTGGAAGAGGTAATAAACCTACCCAACCTCCAACAAATAGAATACAAGCTTATCTTACAAAGCAGGACACTATTTCATAGCTATCCAGTTAAGAACAGGCATCAAGCTACAGCAAAGGTCACCAGGTAATTTTCCTTTGCCACACATGCTTCTCATTCCATTAAACCACGTCAAAGTAATGCAGTGAATATTACACTGGCTTGCCAAACTGCATTAACCACAGTGGTTTCTCTCCAAGACTTTAAGGTGACGTCTCTTGGAATAATAGTTGCATGAGGCTTTTGGGAAATATGACCAAGTGTTTGCATCTTTGCAAAAGTTTGAATCCTTCAGCCATCCTGAAGCAGGAAATATGAACAATATTCATACACACCCTAATATTAACATTAAATCATATTAGATATTCAAAAGGTACAAGAACAGGTTATTAAGTGAAATTCAGTATCTCACCACTAACAAGTAAGATTGAGGTTTCCTAAAAGTGAAAAAAAAAAAAAAAATCAACATTTTGAGTATGATCTCAGACAGTCCTGGGTTTATAATCATTGCAAGGATCTGTCTCATCTATCTTTTAATTTTACATAGTGCAATGTTGTAAGGAGTAGAAACAACTCACTCTGACATTCCTGTGTAAACAACACTGGGCATTATGGGAAGACCAGAAAAGTGTGGCAGTCTCTTTCAGAGCCCCAAGAACAAAGGCCCATTTCAGTTTATATGGAATTTCAAGGAAGCCAGCGTATTTTATGACAAGCCATGTCCTAGTTACAAATTTCTCAGTTATTTTCACTATTTGGAGCAGGGGAATTATCGCATCTTCCATTCTTTCATTTGATTTCAGCCGAATCCCTGGAAAGGTGTGTGTCACACTATCTACATTTTATGTTGACATCCTCCTGTGAAAAATGTCAGGTGTGATGGGCAGATTTTGCTGGCTTGCACAAATCTTCTTTTTATATGTAATGGAAGTTTTTCTTGATTCCTATCTGCACTGCTCTTATGTGGCGAGTTTAGAACCCTCGGGCTATTCTAGTCAAAATCTAGGAGCTCTATATCCCAGTAACAGACTCTGTACCAATACTACCATATTGTCCTGCTAAAACACCTCAATTTCAGGTGGGAAAAGAATTCAAGTGTTCACTTGGGCCAGTTGTTGAAACTTCAAGCAGTCTCCTGTTTGCTTACTGTCAATAGCAGCATCTATTGCATTGGCAGCAGCATTAAAACTGCAGTATCTTCTGCATCAACTCATTTCAGATAACCTGTGAGAGTGATGACCATCATCTCCAAGTCAAGCTGCATCTGAACCTCAGCCTGACTCTCAACATTTCTGCAGCCTGTGACCCCAGTCCCATATTCATCAACCACTGAAAGAATCAAGCAGGACCAAGCAGTAAAATCACAGCCTAACTTCAGTGAAATCTGCAGAAGGAAATATTTTTTCTTTCTGTTTCTAGAAACGAGACACATGGAACCAGCATTTTCTTAATTACAATGAAGAACTTGTGAACTTCAGTAGTTTTGCAGCTGGAATTTTTGTCCCACAAAAATCACAATACTGAGTATCTGGTAATGATAGTGGAAAAAAAAAAAAAGGCTCCAACAAGAAATTAAGTTATATGGAAAGATCTGGGCTTTTTTAATTAAACAAAAAAAAAAAAAAAAAAAAAGGCATTTGCAAGTAACTAGTCCAGCTTAGTCCAGCTTCTAAAGCAGATTGATTTAATTTTAAAAATATGGGTGGAGGATTGCTTTTAAAATTGACACCTGTACATGCCAGTATAATTTTCTTTTTGTTCATGTCATTTTTAAAACATGTTCTCATTATACCATTTTCCTGCTTTATATCACACTGGTATTACTGAACCTTGAAATGTAAATCTTTGGGGGCCCTTAGCAGTGATATGCTGGTTCTTTTTATATATTACATTATTACTGTTATTTATTTTCACAAATGACACAAAGAACTCTTCATTCATGTCATGATGACTCCATTCTCTGGAAGAAAATAATACCTGACACAAGTCATCATCACAGCTCCTGGCAGTTTCTTAGTTGTGACTTATTAAGGACTATTCTGTCAAAAAGCCAAGTTTCTTTTCTTTGAAAGAAAGCCCAAAATTACAGAATAAAGTAGCTTGGAGGAGCTAACAAGCATAGTACAGTAAATAAAATCAGTCTTGCTTAAATATAGTAAATAGCAGTGACTGAAAGTCGTATTTTAGAATACACTTATTATAAGAAACTACTCAGATAATGAAAGTAAAACTAAAAATCTAATAATATAATTTTCATCATTTATGCAGTTTGTTTGTTTTTTACATTTAATTCTGCTTGGAATATGAAACCAGTTGGCTCTTTTTCCTTGGCTGTCATACTTCTGATTGTCAGACACTTGCCAAGGATGCAGTGACTGGGTTTTGGACACCTCTGGGGAAATGGTGAAATCCTGTTTTTTCAGCAAAGGGGTGAGCGGAGGAATTCTAGAGAACATGTGTGGAATTTGGTCAGATCAGAGCCTGCCCACACGAGTGACAGGCAGCAAAGAGCACATACCAGGTTATGCTACAGAGGTCTGGGTCACACAGTGAATCTTCAAAAGCAATTATTTTCCTGGAGCTAAAATGGAGATAAAATGAAATTGAGGCTTTGTGATGGCTGTTTATCTGAAGGCATCATCCAAAAGACTCAGCTTGTGTATGTTTGTGTGCTTGGGAAGGAAGAGGTTTTCCTTCAGATATCTTTTTGGAGTGATTTTCCAGGGTTGTGACAGCACTAATGACTAGAGCCTGTCAAAAAAGCAAATATAGCGATACCACGCTGCAATATCATTTCCTCCCTTGTCCCTCCATGGGCATCTCTGACGAAGTTCCTCAGCTCTGATCTGGGCAACACACTGGAGGTAAAGCTACCAAAGCAAAGATCATAAGGACCAAGTGCTTTAGGAACTTGTCATTTACTCTTGCTTCTCCTGTCTTTTAAGGACTCCACATTCCACAGTGGAGTCCCTGCAGCTGCAGAATTCAACATCTGCAGCAACATTCACACCTTGCATGCAGAGTTCATGGTCACCACAATAGGGAAGGCTTAGAAGAATAGTATGGTTCAGTTCTGGTGCTGCAAGGTCTTAATTATATCTTTCTAGGTAGGATTTATACTCACAGCTCCTGCCTCCCACAGGAATACCCCAATGACATGGCTGTCATCTACTTTGAGGTAGATGCTTTACCAGACAAACTCTTAGATAAGGGCTGTGCCTCCAAGGAAAAATTTCCAATTTTAGGCCAGTTTGTCACCCTCCAGGTCTGATGCAATGAAGTATGAATTATTTGAAGTGCCTTGAGTAATTCCAACAGGAAAATTGAGGAATGCTTCTGCTTTGCAATAGACTAGTTTTGTAGGTGGTGCTTTGGGTTTGAATATATCTGCCTGAGGAAATAATTTAACTTTTGGATTCCTTGACAGAGATAACCACTACTGCAGGGAGAACCACTACTGCAGAGACAACATGCAACTGCTTACTCTTTCTGTAGATGCATTTCATAGAAAACAGCAGCAGCTGCTATTGAACACACATAGCTGGTCCCTTAGTATAGGTCTCAGGTCACTTGCTAGGTTTTATCAGGACAGAACCAAGGGCTGGCTCCTGCATTTGGGCCACAAGAACCCCCTGCAGCTCCAGGCCAGTCCTTCTTTCCTGCAGGGCTCTGTGTGAGGGCTCCAGCTCCCTCCTGTGCCAGGGCCACTTGCTCCAGCTGGCGCTGCCACCAAGGCTTCACTGAGCACCACTGCCGTCTCTGGGCCTGCAGGGTGCTCCGACTGCCAAGATGGCAGAGACATCAAAGATTAAGAAGAAGCAGCCCCTTGGGATGGCCAGAAGGTTGAGCAGCAATCATGGGCCAAGCCTCTTCTCCTGCCTAGAGGCAATTTCTCATGAGGCGGTGCCTGAGCATTCTCAGAGATGGGAAGGACATGAGAGAGCAAATGCCAGCAAAGACTTTGAGCAGGGACGTGGGACGTGTGGGTTGGACAGTCGGAAGAACTTTTGCCCAGAGAGGGGCAAAATAAGATGGGAACAGGCTGCCTGGGGCAGTGGTGGGGTCCCCATTGGGGGAGGGCTCAAGGAAAGAGCGGGCGTGGCCCTCAGGGCTCTGCTGGGGTTGCCATGTTGGGGATGGATCCTCCCAGGGCACTTGATTCCACAGTTCTGTGACATCACAGCCTCTGGGGCTGGCAGGGTGGCGTGGAACTGTCCCCAGCCTGTCGCTGCGGTGCCCAGAGAACGCCCAGTAGCCAGTGTGGAGACACAGCCAGAGTGGTGCTGAGGTGACGGCTCCCGCCACAGCAGCACCATGGCTGGTGACGGCCCCTGGTTGCCTCTGAGCATCTGCGTGCTGTTCATACTGGCCCTGCCCCTCAACCCTTCCAGCTACCCTGAGGGGGACAAGGGCACCGTGGCCTCGCTCCCTGAGGAAAGGGAGCAGCCAGCCACCAGCCCTGAGACGACCCCCTGGTGGGTCCCGGTGGTGGCAGAGGCCGTGGTGGCCACCGTCGTGCAGCTGCTGCTGACGGCGATTGTGGACTGCCTCGGCAGCAGGCTGAAGAGCTGGTGGGGAGAGGTGAGGGAAGGGTGTCAGGCAGCTGGAATGGGGGCAGGGGTAAGCATGAAAGAAGGCCTTGAATCAAGCCTGCGTCGGGTGAGGCCTGAGAGCCGCCATGGAGGGGAAAAGCTGGTCAGATCCCAAGGGTCCTGGCCCTCTTGGCAGTACTTTGCCCAAGGCCCCAAGGCAGAGGGGGACTTGCAGCCCAGGGAGGGAATCAGGGCTGGGGGCTGAGCCCCAGGGACACCAAGCTGAGCTGCTCAGAGCTCTTCTCCCTGCAGCCTCAGCCCTGGGCAGCCTGGCCAGGCCAGAGTGTCTCCTGGGGCGTCCCAAGTGATGGCCAGATGGCTCATCGCCACACTCTCCCCGTTCTGTGTCTTGCAGGAGAAGAGCCAGAGCCCCCCGGTCTGCGCAGGGCAGCGCTGCTGCCAGGGACGCAGCTGCAGCAAGGAGCTGCTGCAGCTGCTGAGGCAGCACGATGCCCTGCTGCGGCTGTGCCTGCGCCTCAGCTCTCCAGAGAGGCGCCGGCAGAAGACCACAGCCAAATGGGGACTGTGGAAGAAGAGGCGGCTGCACTTCTCCCCCCAGCTCTGAGGTCCCCAGCTCTAGCTCGCCTCTCGGCTGGCAGAGCAGAGCTGGGGCATGTATGTTTTTAGGTGTAGGTTTTAGTTAGGATCCCCTTTGTTAGCTATAGCTCCCCTTAGGATAGCCATAAGTTCCCCAAAACCTTTTTCCCAAGATGAAGTTTTTCTTAGCTTTCTAGTTCTAAGATATTATCAAGTTCGTTTAGGTCTTAGGTTGTCCCCATGTAGATTTCCCACCGCATAGTTTTAGATTTTTGGAGTATTAAATTTGAATAAAGTTCATCTGTTTTTTCACTTTGTTGTTTTATTTTCTGGATATTCCATCCCCGTAGGGGCAGATTGACTGATGATCATACCCGGTAGCTCCAGCCAAGCTGGAATGGGAAGCGTGAGTGTCCCAGCAGGGATTGAGGGCATGTGGAAAGAAAAGGGGGTGGGCAGTATCCACCTGCCTACATCTCTCATGGAAGCTTTGCTTGGATCCCTGCGTGCCTTATGCTGGGGGCCCCAAAAGAGTGCCCTGGGCTAAGAAAAGAATCCCTGTTTGTAAAACAGGGATTGTACCATGTGTTTGTGATCTTCTGTACCCAGGTTCTGAAGCTTCTGAGTACTGAAGCACTTGTGTGCATCAGCAGAGGTAGGAACTAGGTACCTTTGAGATGCCGTGCATAGGGTGGAGCAGCACACTTTGGGCTCCTGGCATTCCACTGGCAGCACTGCAAGGAGAAAAGAGGCAAAGTGATTGTTGGATGCAAATGTACACAGGATGACAGGGCATGTACCAGCTGAATTTAAAGAGCAACTGAATAAAGGTTTTGAATCACAGAATGGTTGAAGTTTGGAGCAGCCTCTTGATATCATCTAGTCCAACCCCTCTGCTCAAGCAAGGTCATTTGGAACCAATTGCCCAGCACAGTGTCCAGCTGGGTTTCAAAGATCTCCATAAATGGAGTTTCATGACCTCTCTGGGCAACCTTTGCCACTGTTTGACCACCCTTACAATTAAAAAAAAAAAAAATCCTGTTTTCCGTTTGAATTCGATGTGGCTTAACTTGTGCCCATGTTCCCCTTTTACTGAGCACTACCGAGAAGAGTCTGACTCCCTTGCCTTCATTCCTTTCCATCAGGTGTTTAGATGCACTGGTAAGATCACAGAATCACAGAAAGGGTCAGGTTGAAGGGATCACAGTGGGTCATCTGCCCCCTGCTCAAGCAAGGTTTTCCTGGAGCACATGGCACAGGATTGTTTCCAAATGGATTCCCCCTGAGCCTCTCTTTTAACAGTTCTAGCTGTCCCAGCCTTCCTTCATATGGAGGGTGCTCTAATCCCTGAATCATCTTTGTGGCCCTTGGCTGGGCTCACGGTAAGTCCATGTCTGTTGTGTACACAGAAGCCCAAAACTGGGCACAATTCTGAATGCACCATGCAGGCAAATCTAGCTCCTCTCCAGATCTGAACCTTCACACTTATTTTCTTTTTCAGTCCTCAGTCCCTTGGTACAGCTTCCAGCAAGTGTGCAAAGTGCAGCGTTTGCACACCTTTCCATCAGAAGTATGAGTGAAGCTATCAGGTTCATGATGCCAACAAGAATTCACAAGCTGATTCCTGCAACTCAAATCAATCTCATGTTCTGTGAAAGGAGCTTTGTTACCAACCTCACTTCCTTCTGAAAGCTGCCAAATGCTCCCTATTTGATTGATAATCCGTGTAAATTTCCTGTGTACTTCATGGGGAAAAAACCCATATTAATTTCTTGCTGGAGCTACTGTGTTCTTATAACAGTATTGATCAGTCATTTACACTGATTCAAATAAGCCCAGTTAATATTTTTACTAATAATTTGATTGCTATAACCAGACACAGCAAGAGCAGGTTAACTGGAGCTTAAAACTGGAGTCAGAGATGGAAGATTTGTTCACTCCTTCTTACCTGAATTCCTGTCCTGAAGGAGTGAATCAAGGTCAGTACATGGACACATTCCAGAGTTAGTGAAATCTACAAAAGAGATACTTGTACCATTTTTACAATTTCTTCTGCAAGAGTCCTGTAGAGAAATAGTCGATTTATTAAAAAAAAACAAAAAAAACAAAAAAACCAAAAAACCCGAAAAACAAAACCAAAAACAAGCAAACAAACAAACAAAAAGGTGGGGGGGGATTTTTGTGGTAATTGGGAGTGGGGCTGCAGCCAAGCCTCCTACCCAATGGGTACAGCTGTGAGAAGCAGGTGAACAGCACTGAAAGCCAAGAGCCATGGAGTGCCTCCATTGGGGGCTATGGTAGGAGGAAGGCTCGACAGAGTTCTGTTGTGTGTTTGCAATAATACTGTAGCAAATGAAAACACTAAAGCAAGCTTCTTTTGTTTTGGGGTTTATTTTTTTTTTTTTTTCTTAATAGACAAACTGATAGGAAATGAGTTTCCTATGGGACAGAGCCAGGAGGAATGGACTTCATATAAGATTTTCCACACTATTTGTCTTGGTTTGACAAGACAGGAGTCTGTGAAGGAGGGCAAAAGCCTCCTGTGCAATGGAGAAGGTAAACTCCCTCCCTCCGAATTACCAGGATTTTTAAATGAAAAGGCTCTCAGGCAAAGATATGGGAATGGGAGTAACAATTCTTTACTAGGAGAAACTAAATAACAATTTAAAAAGGCAAATGCAATTGGTACAAACAGAACTAGTGATAAAGTCCACAACCTGACACCCTGAGGAGTCGGGCTGTTGGTAGCAGTCCAGTTGAAATGACAGCTGCTCGTCTTGCAGTGGCTGATGAATTGCAGTTGAAGTGGTGCTCTTTAGAAGGGTATAGTTTTCTCTGAAGATCTGGTGGCAGTTGGGCCGGTCTTCCTCTGGGAATCCAGCAAAGGGGCCACTTCACTGGGAATCCCGCCAAAGGAGCTGCTTCTCTGGGAATCCCGGCAAAGGAGCCGCTTCTCTGGGAATCCTGCCGAAGGAGCTGCTTCTCTGGGAATCCCGCAAAGAGAGAGAGAGCTGCCCTGTCTCCCCAGAAGGTACCACTTTATATCATAAAAGAGTGCTTGGCTTCCCCCTCTGGGTGGAGCATCTCACAGTGGGATGGTGTAACGTTACCAGGCCTGCAGTGAGTCAGTCAATGTCCCATTAACAAACGATTACCTCTTCGGAGCAAACCATCGTTCTTGGAAGAGGTAATAAACCTACCCAACCTCCAACAAATAGAATACAAGCTTATCTTACAAAGCAGGACACTATTTCATAGCTATCCAGTTAAGAACAGGCATCAAGCTACAGCAAAGGTCACCAGGTAATTTTCCTTTGCCACACATGCTTCTCATTCCATTAAACCACGTCAAAGTAATGCAGTGAATATTACACTGGCTTGCCAAACTGCATTAACCACAGTGGTTTCTCTCCAAGACTTTAAGGTGACGTCTCTTGGAATAATAGTTGCATGAGGCTTTTGGGAAATATGACCAAGTGTTTGCATCTTTGCAAAAGTTTGAATCCTTCAGCCATCCTGAAGCAGGAAATATGAACAATATTCATACACACCCTAATATTAACATTAAATCATATTAGATATTCAAAAGGTACAAGAACAGGTTATTAAGTGAAATTCAGTATCTCACCACTAACAAGTAAGATTGAGGTTTCCTAAAAGTGAAAAAAAAAAAAAAAAATCAACATTTTGAGTATGATCTCAGACAGTCCTGGGTTTATAATCATTGCAAGGATCTGTCTCATCTATCTTTTAATTTTACATAGTGCAATGTTGTAAGGAGTAGAAACAACTCACTCTGACATTCCTGTGTAAACAACACTGGGCATTATGGGAAGACCAGAAAAGTGTGGCAGTCTCTTTCAGAGCCCCAAGAACAAAGGCCCATTTCAGTTTATATGGAATTTCAAGGAAGCCAGCGTATTTTATGACAAGCCATGTCCTAGTTACAAATTTCTCAGTTATTTTCACTATTTGGAGCAGGGGAATTATCGCATCTTCCATTCTTTCATTTGATTTCAGCCGAATCCCTGGAAAGGTGTGTGTCACACTATCTACATTTTATGTTGACATCCTCCTGTGAAAAATGTCAGGTGTGATGGGCAGATTTTGCTGGCTTGCACAAATCTTCTTTTTATATGTAATGGAAGTTTTTCTTGATTCCTATCTGCACTGCTCTTATGTGGCGAGTTTAGAACCCTCGGGCTATTCTAGTCAAAATCTAGGAGCTCTATATCCCAGTAACAGACTCTGTACCAATACTACCATATTGTCCTGCTAAAACACCTCAATTTCAGGTGGGAAAAGAATTCAAGTGTTCACTTGGGCCAGTTGTTGAAACTTCAAGCAGTCTCCTGTTTGCTTACTGTCAATAGCAGCATCTATTGCATTGGCAGCAGCATTAAAACTGCAGTATCTTCTGCATCAACTCATTTCAGATAACCTGTGAGAGTGATGACCATCATCTCCAAGTCAAGCTGCATCTGAACCTCAGCCTGACTCTCAACATTTCTGCAGCCTGTGACCCCAGTCCCATATTCATCAACCACTGAAAGAATCAAGCAGGACCAAGCAGTAAAATCACAGCCTAACTTCAGTGAAATCTGCAGAAGGAAATATTTTTTCTTTCTGTTTCTAGAAACGAGACACATGGAACCAGCATTTTCTTAATTACAATGAAGAACTTGTGAACTTCAGTAGTTTTGCAGCTGGAATTTTTGTCCCACAAAAATCACAATACTGAGTATCTGGTAATGATAGTGGAAAAAAAAAAAAAAGGCTCCAACAAGAAATTAAGTTATATGGAAAGATCTGGGCTTTTTTAATTAAACAAAAAAAAAAAAAAAAAAAAAAGGCATTTGCAAGTAACTAGTCCAGCTTAGTCCAGCTTCTAAAGCAGATTGATTTAATTTTAAAAATATGGGTGGAGGATTGCTTTTAAAATTGACACCTGTACATGCCAGTATAATTTTCTTTTTGTTCATGTCATTTTTAAAACATGTTCTCATTATACCATTTTCCTGCTTTATATCACACTGGTATTACTGAACCTTGAAATGTAAATCTTTGGGGGCCCTTAGCAGTGATATGCTGGTTCTTTTTATATATTACATTATTACTGTTATTTATTTTCACAAATGACACAAAGAACTCTTCATTCATGTCATGATGACTCCATTCTCTGGAAGAAAATAATACCTGACACAAGTCATCATCACAGCTCCTGGCAGTTTCTTAGTTGTGACTTATTAAGGACTATTCTGTCAAAAAGCCAAGTTTCTTTTCTTTGAAAGAAAGCCCAAAATTACAGAATAAAGTAGCTTGGAGGAGCTAACAAGCATAGTACAGTAAATAAAATCAGTCTTGCTTAAATATAGTAAATAGCAGTGACTGAAAGTCGTATTTTAGAATACACTTATTATAAGAAACTACTCAGATAATGAAAGTAAAACTAAAAATCTAATAATATAATTTTCATCATTTATGCAGTTTGTTTGTTTTTTACATTTAATTCTGCTTGGAATATGAAACCAGTTGGCTCTTTTTCCTTGGCTGTCATACTTCTGATTGTCAGACACTTGCCAAGGATGCAGTGACTGGGTTTTGGACACCTCTGGGGAAATGGTGAAATCCTGTTTTTTCAGCAAAGGGGTGAGCGGAGGAATTCTAGAGAACATGTGTGGAATTTGGTCAGATCAGAGCCTGCCCACACGAGTGACAGGCAGCAAAGAGCACATACCAGGTTATGCTACAGAGGTCTGGGTCACACAGTGAATCTTCAAAAGCAATTATTTTCCTGGAGCTAAAATGGAGATAAAATGAAATTGAGGCTTTGTGATGGCTGTTTATCTGAAGGCATCATCCAAAAGACTCAGCTTGTGTATGTTTGTGTGCTTGGGAAGGAAGAGGTTTTCCTTCAGATATCTTTTTGGAGTGATTTTCCAGGGTTGTGACAGCACTAATGACTAGAGCCTGTCAAAAAAGCAAATATAGCGATACCACGCTGCAATATCATTTCCTCCCTTGTCCCTCCATGGGCATCTCTGACGAAGTTCCTCAGCTCTGATCTGGGCAACACACTGGAGGTAAAGCTACCAAAGCAAAGATCATAAGGACCAAGTGCTTTAGGAACTTGTCATTTACTCTTGCTTCTCCTGTCTTTTAAGGACTCCACATTCCACAGTGGAGTCCCTGCAGCTGCAGAATTCAACATCTGCAGCAACATTCACACCTTGCATGCAGAGTTCATGGTCACCACAATAGGGAAGGCTTAGAAGAATAGTATGGTTCAGTTCTGGTGCTGCAAGGTCTTAATTATATCTTTCTAGGTAGGATTTATACTCACAGCTCCTGCCTCCCACAGGAATACCCCAATGACATGGCTGTCATCTACTTTGAGGTAGATGCTTTACCAGACAAACTCTTAGATAAGGGCTGTGCCTCCAAGGAAAAATTTCCAATTTTAGGCCAGTTTGTCACCCTCCAGGTCTGATGCAATGAAGTATGAATTATTTGAAGTGCCTTGAGTAATTCCAACAGGAAAATTGAGGAATGCTTCTGCTTTGCAATAGACTAGTTTTGTAGGTGGTGCTTTGGGTTTGAATATATCTGCCTGAGGAAATAATTTAACTTTTGGATTCCTTGACAGAGATAACCACTACTGCAGGGAGAACCACTACTGCAGAGACAACATGCAACTGCTTACTCTTTCTGTAGATGCATTTCATAGAAAACAGCAGCAGCTGCTATTGAACACACATAGCTGGTCCCTTAGTATAGGTCTCAGGTCACTTGCTAGGTTTTATCAGGACAGAACCAAGGGCTGGCTCCTGCATTTGGGCCACAAGAACCCCCTGCAGCTCCAGGCCAGTCCTTCTTTCCTGCAGGGCTCTGTGTGAGGGCTCCAGCTCCCTCCTGTGCCAGGGCCACTTGCTCCAGCTGGCGCTGCCACCAAGGCTTCACTGAGCACCACTGCCGTCTCTGGGCCTGCAGGGTGCTCCGACTGCCAAGATGGCAGAGACATCAAAGATTAAGAAGAAGCAGCCCCTTGGGATGGCCAGAAGGTTGAGCAGCAATCATGGGCCAAGCCTCTTCTCCTGCCTAGAGGCAATTTCTCATGAGGCGGTGCCTGAGCATTCTCAGAGATGGGAAGGACATGAGAGAGCAAATGCCAGCAAAGACTTTGAGCAGGGACGTGGGACGTGTGGGTTGGACAGTCGGAAGAACTTTTGCCCAGAGAGGGGCAAAATAAGATGGGAACAGGCTGCCTGGGGCAGTGGTGGGGTCCCCATTGGGGGAGGGCTCAAGGAAAGAGCGGGCGTGGCCCTCAGGGCTCTGCTGGGGTTGCCATGTTGGGGATGGATCCTCCCAGGGCACTTGATTCCACAGTTCTGTGACATCACAGCCTCTGGGGCTGGCAGGGTGGCGTGGAACTGTCCCCAGCCTGTCGCTGCGGTGCCCAGAGAACGCCCAGTAGCCAGTGTGGAGACACAGCCAGAGTGGTGCTGAGGTGACGGCTCCCGCCACAGCAGCACCATGGCTGGTGACGGCCCCTGGTTGCCTCTGAGCATCTGCGTGCTGTTCATACTGGCCCTGCCCCTCAACCCTTCCAGCTACCCTGAGGGGGACAAGGGCACCGTGGCCTCGCTCCCTGAGGAAAGGGAGCAGCCAGCCACCAGCCCTGAGACGACCCCCTGGTGGGTCCCGGTGGTGGCAGAGGCCGTGGTGGCCACCGTCGTGCAGCTGCTGCTGACGGCGATTGTGGACTGCCTCGGCAGCAGGCTGAAGAGCTGGTGGGGAGAGGTGAGGGAAGGGTGTCAGGCAGCTGGAATGGGGGCAGGGGTAAGCATGAAAGAAGGCCTTGAATCAAGCCTGCGTCGGGTGAGGCCTGAGAGCCGCCATGGAGGGGAAAAGCTGGTCAGATCCCAAGGGTCCTGGCCCTCTTGGCAGTACTTTGCCCAAGGCCCCAAGGCAGAGGGGGACTTGCAGCCCAGGGAGGGAATCAGGGCTGGGGGCTGAGCCCCAGGGACACCAAGCTGAGCTGCTCAGAGCTCTTCTCCCTGCAGCCTCAGCCCTGGGCAGCCTGGCCAGGCCAGAGTGTCTCCTGGGGCGTCCCAAGTGATGGCCAGATGGCTCATCGCCACACTCTCCCCGTTCTGTGTCTTGCAGGAGAAGAGCCAGAGCCCCCCGGTCTGCGCAGGGCAGCGCTGCTGCCAGGGACGCAGCTGCAGCAAGGAGCTGCTGCAGCTGCTGAGGCAGCACGATGCCCTGCTGCGGCTGTGCCTGCGCCTCAGCTCTCCAGAGAGGCGCCGGCAGAAGACCACAGCCAAATGGGGACTGTGGAAGAAGAGGCGGCTGCACTTCTCCCCCCAGCTCTGAGGTCCCCAGCTCTAGCTCGCCTCTCGGCTGGCAGAGCAGAGCTGGGGCATGTATGTTTTTAGGTGTAGGTTTTAGTTAGGATCCCCTTTGTTAGCTATAGCTCCCCTTAGGATAGCCATAAGTTCCCCAAAACCTTTTTCCCAAGATGAAGTTTTTCTTAGCTTTCTAGTTCTAAGATATTATCAAGTTCGTTTAGGTCTTAGGTTGTCCCCATGTAGATTTCCCACCGCATAGTTTTAGATTTTTGGAGTATTAAATTTGAATAAAGTTCATCTGTTTTTTCACTTTGTTGTTTTATTTTCTGGATATTCCATCCCCGTAGGGGCAGATTGACTGATGATCATACCCGGTAGCTCCAGCCAAGCTGGAATGGGAAGCGTGAGTGTCCCAGCAGGGATTGAGGGCATGTGGAAAGAAAAGGGGGTGGGCAGTATCCACCTGCCTACATCTCTCATGGAAGCTTTGCTTGGATCCCTGCGTGCCTTATGCTGGGGGCCCCAAAAGAGTGCCCTGGGCTAAGAAAAGAATCCCTGTTTGTAAAACAGGGATTGTACCATGTGTTTGTGATCTTCTGTACCCAGGTTCTGAAGCTTCTGAGTACTGAAGCACTTGTGTGCATCAGCAGAGGTAGGAACTAGGTACCTTTGAGATGCCGTGCATAGGGTGGAGCAGCACACTTTGGGCTCCTGGCATTCCACTGGCAGCACTGCAAGGAGAAAAGAGGCAAAGTGATTGTTGGATGCAAATGTACACAGGATGACAGGGCATGTACCAGCTGAATTTAAAGAGCAACTGAATAAAGGTTTTGAATCACAGAATGGTTGAAGTTTGGAGCAGCCTCTTGATATCATCTAGTCCAACCCCTCTGCTCAAGCAAGGTCATTTGGAACCAATTGCCCAGCACAGTGTCCAGCTGGGTTTCAAAGATCTCCATAAATGGAGTTTCATGACCTCTCTGGGCAACCTTTGCCACTGTTTGACCACCCTTACAATTAAAAAAAAAAAAAATCCTGTTTTCCGTTTGAATTCGATGTGGCTTAACTTGTGCCCATGTTCCCCTTTTACTGAGCACTACCGAGAAGAGTCTGACTCCCTTGCCTTCATTCCTTTCCATCAGGTGTTTAGATGCACTGGTAAGATCACAGAATCACAGAAAGGGTCAGGTTGAAGGGATCACAGTGGGTCATCTGCCCCCTGCTCAAGCAAGGTTTTCCTGGAGCACATGGCACAGGATTGTTTCCAAATGGATTCCCCCTGAGCCTCTCTTTTAACAGTTCTAGCTGTCCCAGCCTTCCTTCATATGGAGGGTGCTCTAATCCCTGAATCATCTTTGTGGCCCTTGGCTGGGCTCACGGTAAGTCCATGTCTGTTGTGTACACAGAAGCCCAAAACTGGGCACAATTCTGAATGCACCATGCAGGCAAATCTAGCTCCTCTCCAGATCTGAACCTTCACACTTATTTTCTTTTTCAGTCCTCAGTCCCTTGGTACAGCTTCCAGCAAGTGTGCAAAGTGCAGCGTTTGCACACCTTTCCATCAGAAGTATGAGTGAAGCTATCAGGTTCATGATGCCAACAAGAATTCACAAGCTGATTCCTGCAACTCAAATCAATCTCATGTTCTGTGAAAGGAGCTTTGTTACCAACCTCACTTCCTTCTGAAAGCTGCCAAATGCTCCCTATTTGATTGATAATCCGTGTAAATTTCCTGTGTACTTCATGGGGAAAAAACCCATATTAATTTCTTGCTGGAGCTACTGTGTTCTTATAACAGTATTGATCAGTCATTTACACTGATTCAAATAAGCCCAGTTAATATTTTTACTAATAATTTGATTGCTATAACCAGACACAGCAAGAGCAGGTTAACTGGAGCTTAAAACTGGAGTCAGAGATGGAAGATTTGTTCACTCCTTCTTACCTGAATTCCTGTCCTGAAGGAGTGAATCAAGGTCAGTACATGGACACATTCCAGAGTTAGTGAAATCTACAAAAGAGATACTTGTACCATTTTTACAATTTCTTCTGCAAGAGTCCTGTAGAGAAATAGTCGATTTATTAAAAAAAAACAAAAAAAACAAAAAAACCAAAAAACCCGAAAAACAAAACCAAAAACAAGCAAACAAACAAACAAAAAGGTGGGGGGGGATTTTTGTGGTAATTGGGAGTGGGGCTGCAGCCAAGCCTCCTACCCAATGGGTACAGCTGTGAGAAGCAGGTGAACAGCACTGAAAGCCAAGAGCCATGGAGTGCCTCCATTGGGGGCTATGGTAGGAGGAAGGCTCGACAGAGTTCTGTTGTGTGTTTGCAATAATACTGTAGCAAATGAAAACACTAAAGCAAGCTTCTTTTGTTTTGGGGTTTATTTTTTTTTTTTTTTCTTAATAGACAAACTGATAGGAAATGAGTTTCCTATGGGACAGAGCCAGGAGGAATGGACTTCATATAAGATTTTCCACACTATTTGTCTTGGTTTGACAAGACAGGAGTCTGTGAAGGAGGGCAAAAGCCTCCTGTGCAATGGAGAAGGTAAACTCCCTCCCTCCGAATTACCAGGATTTTTAAATGAAAAGGCTCTCAGGCAAAGATATGGGAATGGGAGTAACAATTCTTTACTAGGAGAAACTAAATAACAATTTAAAAAGGCAAATGCAATTGGTACAAACAGAACTAGTGATAAAGTCCACAACCTGACACCCTGAGGAGTCGGGCTGTTGGTAGCAGTCCAGTTGAAATGACAGCTGCTCGTCTTGCAGTGGCTGATGAATTGCAGTTGAAGTGGTGCTCTTTAGAAGGGTATAGTTTTCTCTGAAGATCTGGTGGCAGTTGGGCCGGTCTTCCTCTGGGAATCCAGCAAAGGGGCCACTTCACTGGGAATCCCGCCAAAGGAGCTGCTTCTCTGGGAATCCCGGCAAAGGAGCCGCTTCTCTGGGAATCCTGCCGAAGGAGCTGCTTCTCTGGGAATCCCGCAAAGAGAGAGAGAGCTGCCCTGTATCCCCAGAAGGTACCACTTTATATCATAAAAGAGTGCTTGGCTTCCCCCTCTGGGTGGAGCATCTCACAGTGGGATGGTGTAACGTTACCAGGCCTGCAGTGAGTCAGTCAATGGGCCCATTAACAAACGATTACCTCTTCAGAGCAAACCATCGTTCTTGGAAGAGGTAATAAACCTACCCAACCTCCAACAGATGGCAAATAGAATACAAGCTTATCCTACAAACCAGAACAGATAGTCAAAGACTTTTTGATTTCTTCAAACCCCTCTTTTCAGTACGATGTATAAACAATCTTAATCTTTTGAATATTAAATATCAATATTGAGTGTCTTAGTTTCCAGCAGTGACCATGTGTGTCAGCATCCTGGTGAGAGGAGGAAAAGGCTTGTTTGCCACTATCATTGCAAATAACCGCTGATTTTGCTGAGCACAAAAGACAGGGTCTGTGTCCATCAGGTTTTTCTTGTATTTTCTTTTGGGCCACAACCACAGCACCACAGTTTTCAGAAGAGATTCAGAGCCACACCACAGTAATGCAGCTTTGTTCAACCATATTAGATGCAAATTTCTGCCACGCAATGAGAGGATACTTGAATTTCAAATCAAACTGAATTAACCAGAAATACATATAGACTCGGAAGCAGGAAAAAAAAAGTGTCCAGTCACATGGATAGAGAACAGAAGTTCTGAAGTCACTGGGGCACCCACAGTAGATCTTTTTCATGTTTAGGGACTAGACTGCCTGACATTACAGGGCCTTCAGTTTGTAAACCCATCTTATTTTCCCATATTCTGTAATACAATGCCTACACTGGGGGTCTATTATGACCAGGATTGCTTCTAAAAGGAAGAATATTTTAAATTAATTTAAACAAACTAGAATTTAAGAAGCTAGAGTCTGTGACCCCTCTGTTGAACTCCTTAAGAGCACAAACCCCACAACTGCCCTCCAGTATGGTATCCTTGCAACAAGGATACAAATCTGGTATCCTTGATACCACACAACAGAGGGGCTGCATGCAGTTCTTAAGCCCTTCCTAGTGAAATCTTACAACTTGTAAGCAAACACTCTTATAGAAGCAATACTCATCAGCAACAAAAAGCCTTTTTTAAACTGAGTCCTGGATGCCCTAATTCTTTATGGGCTTTCAAAAATATCTACTACATCCACTTAGCCTGCATATAACATTTATTTTTTCAGTTCAGTGGAAAATTAGAGACTAGTACCCTTATCTCACATTTGAAAGCCACATTATTTTTATTTTACAATCCAAATCAAAATTAAATGTTCTATTTCATTTGGGAGTATTTTTGAAAAAAATTAGGAACACAAAGGGAAGATAGGGAATTCCATGTGTATGCTTTATCTGGAATTAGGCCAATGATCAAAACAGTGAAGCGTTTAGACCATCCCACTCTAGAGAAATTGTTGAATGAACTATTTGTCTTAAAGAATGTGCCCTGCCCAAATAATGAGGCTCAAGACACAAATCCGTTCAAGCAAGACCAACTGAAAATTCAAATTTATTAATGCCTCCCATAGCTCTGTATAACTTTTGTAGGGATATCAGCTTGGCCCACTCTGTATTTTATGGGAGAAATCCCTCAGTGGTTATCAGGCAGTTGATGTTGGCAGACTGATTTATCACCGAATACCTGGCACATTCTTCAAAGTAGGAGTGGAGCCGTGGCCTCTCCTCTCAACATGTGGCCAAATTGCAGGGCAAGGGTGTTGGTAACACCCCTACAAATGTTCTGTACCTTCTCCCTCTCTCCCTCCCTCATGCCTTGGTGAATATTGACATATTCTTTTATGTAAGGGGATAATTTAAGCAGGATTGGATACGTCTTCCACCACTGAGTAACTCAGAGCCTACCTGAAAAATAATTCTCATGGGCTATTGGATGTGGGGGCCACATCCTGATAGGCTGCTGAAGGGCTAAATGCAAAGAATTTGTTGTTCTCTTGTTTCTCGTGAAAGACAGAACATATTTACTGGAATATAACCCTCCCTTATTATGCCATTTATAGGAAACACATATTCAGTGTTTATAAAACAGTTAATTTATAACAGACAAAACCAGATTATCAGTCTTTGGAAGAGCAAATATTTGTTCAAAAACTTCTAAATGGGACAGACATCTTAATCTCATTTTTAAACATAACTGATTGAGAAACATAACAGAAGAGCTATCTAATAGGTAAGATAAGATTTATATGAAGTATTTAGATTGTAAAGAAAATATCATAATATATTTTATATATATAATGCAATTTTATATATTTATCAATGATTCTCTAGATGCGATGTTTTAAATGGTTGTAGATCTTAATCTGTTTCTAATGGATTTTTGTCTTGCTCTAATGCTTTCAAAAGAAAAAGGCATTTGCACAAGAAGCGTCTTTCTTTGATATTGATAGAAATAAATATTTCTTAAAATGGAAATAATGTTCACTTTGCTCTGACACACATTTATTAATGAGCTCTCTGCTCTACAAATAAAGTAAGTTGTCTAAAATTAGCAATAAGCTTCACTCAGGTCTAAATACAAGTCTATACTGTACATAAATTCTACTTTATTGTTCCCAGAACTGTTTTTCCTAGTTCTAGAGGACATGCTCTGTTTCTAACTAGTAAAGGTGAATGATACAGCTGCTTTAATGTAAACTTTAAATGTTTGCAATCTCAGATTTGCAGTGATTACTTAGTGCAACTGCAAGGTTCTTATTTCCATGTTCACTGCACCCAAATCAGTAGCACATGTGTATGCGTTTGCCTGAGGATTCAGGAATCTTTCCTTGAGTGTTGAATAATTTGGGATAAACCTGTAAACAAGAGCTTCTGCATTTGTCCTGCCCTTCCCATCCAAAACCAGTCTGTGTGGGGTAGGCAGAGCCCTCTGGAAGGCAGCTCAGCACTTTGCCCAGCCAGTCCCTTCACATCTCCTGGGGATGCTGGCGGCCACTTGAGCCACGTCCTGTCCCAGAGCCCCCAGAGAGAGAGGCAGCAGTGACATCTGCCAAAGGCAACGCTGTGTGCAGGAATTGCATCGAGAAGATAACAGAAAAGATGAGGAAGGCCTTGTGCTCTGCAATACCTGGTGAGCAGTTAGGCCTGATGCTCTTTCAGAGCAAGAAACTGCTGCTGCAGGAAATCCTTTCCCTCTCATTGAATATGATCAAAAGCAAAATTTTCCAATCCCTGCCTCTTCACTAGAGCTGACTCTGCAGTGTCCAAGGATGCTTCTTCAAAGTAGGGATGACTCCCAGAGGAAAGAACCTCCTTCTTTGCTGCCAGGGCAGGTGCAGCATTGCGGCAGGAACAGGACCTCTGTGCCTGTGTTACTTCCTACAGAAGTGGGTCACTACAGCAAAAGGAATGTTCAGCAGTTCCTGCACTAACTCTGAGCTGGCTGCTTCAGCCTGCCAGGGGACAGTGAGTATCCCAGCACTCCAGATGTCCCATGCACTGCTTGGCTAGCAAGGCAGGAGCTGAAGTCAAGTCATCCCCTTCCTTACTCCAGTCCTGAAAACCCAGACACTGAGAATCCCATGAAAAATAAATCAAGGGTTAATGGGAAAGAAAAATAAATTTAAAAATATTCACAACATATTTGCTGCATATTTTTCTCCGTTCTCTGTCATGCACTCAAGAGCAGGCATAACATTCATCGATTTCACTGCCTCCTGATTAAGTCATGACAGCCCATCTGTGTTGCAGCAAGTACAGAATATGACCTATTATCTCACAAGAAAATAGCACACCACCTGACTGCCAAAAGCACCTCGTGACTTGGCACCCAAATGTCTCAGTACTCACATCAACATACCTTTCCAGGACTAACTCCCACAGCCTGAATCAGCCAACTGTGAAATTCAGCTGAACTCTGAATAAACCGGATAAAACCAGCTTCCCCATATGCCAAATCACAAATTATACAATGACCATAATTTGCTGCTACAGATCCTTAGCTTAAAAGGAGTAGTTAACAATTGCCACGTGATTCTAGACTGTTGAATCACTTACTACTTTAATGACAGGCCATTAAATCCATCTTTTAATCTCATTTACCCCTTTGCCCACTGCTATACAAAAGGAATCTGTGCAGGTTTGGTGGTCTTAAACACCCCATGTAATTTACAATGGGAAAATGCATCTCCAAAGATTGTAGCCATTCAAAATTTTTCCGTAAGGTGCAATTCAACACTACTTTATGGGAGAGAATTCATATATTGCTACATGGAAAGATGGATAATAATCATATTTGCACTTTATGCTTGCAAAGTGCATTTCATTTGCAAATTTACACAATGTCTGATGCTAAGGTTTGCCTGAGGTGTCCTGCAAGATCTGCCTGGTCTTGTCTGAACATTTTGTTGGCCAGGTTTCAGTATATACCCTGAAGATGCAGAAAGACCTCTGCATCTTTGACCTTTTGCATTCTGAATTGAACAAACTAAAAGTCATTTTGTCGCCTTTATTTCTAGGAAAAACTCTAAAGAGCTCATTACTGGATGTCAACATGAAAACAGGAATCTACATACTTCTCTTAAGTGAAATATGTTTTGAATTTATCCAGGCTGATATCAAACCTAAATTTCCAAAGGAGGAAAAAGAGAGTAATTTCTTGGAAAGAAGTAACATCAGTATTTCCAAAGAGTGGTATCACCACAAAAACATCTCTAAGCCTTTTGAACACCAAGGTTTTGAAGACCAAGGTTTTGAAGACCTCACTCTTCACAACTTCACTGAAAAGACTGCAAATTTTGGATTTAACCTCTACAGAAAAATTGCAATGACACACGATAACAATGTAATCATCTCTCCCCTTTCTGTGTCAGCTCTCATGAGTGTCTATATGATGGCAGCCAAAGGAGAAACACACAGACAAATTGTAAAAGGTCTAAATCTCCATGATGTGAAGGACAGAGTGGATCACCAACATTTACCAGCTTTGTTTAAACAACTGATAGGTAACATCACAATGAATGAAGAATTTCTCCTCGTGCAAGGTATTCTTTCTTTTATTCAAAAGGACTTCAAACTCAAGGAGTCTTTCCTGAATTTATCTAAGCAGTACTTTGATATGGACTTCCTGAAAGTGGACTTTGAAAATTTAACACAGGCAAAACATTTCATCAATCAAAACATTAACAAAATGACCAAAGGAAAAATCCCAGTGTTTTTTGAAGAGCTGGACCGCCATAATAAACTGGTGCTTGTGGACTACATTTTCTTTAAAGGTAATTGCTGTTTTTATTTTGCAGAATAATTATTTATTAGGAGAATCAAGACTCTAACTTAAGCTACATTAGGGGGAGTTTAAATGAATTTATATGTCCTGTTTTCTCTATGTCTTTATCTAAGTTTATTTTTTTTTTCTATTATGCTTATTTAATAGGAAATTATTTTTCATGGCAGGGAACCATAATTCGTCTATGCTGTCTTCCATACAATAGACTCTCAAAGGGAACAAAAAGCCCTGTATCAAACTATCTCAGTCCGTCTCCAAATTATCCCTCTTTATGACAGGAAACATTGTTTTATTTTCATTCACCCATTAAAATGAAAAAGTCTCAATCACAATAGTCTTAAATGCTGAATACTGGGCATAAAATCATGGACTGCTTTAGCATAGTACACAAAATCATTCAAACAAAAATGATTTCTCTATTTCAATCAAGAATCATCTGCCCTAGAGGAACTCAAGTACCCCATTATATTGCCTTACAGGGTGAGGGAAAGAAATGGGCAGAAACCATTCCGTGGAGAAGCCAGTGAATCCCCATCCAAAATATTGTATAATTAAATTAAATACAGGACACTGAACTGCTAGTAGAGAATTTCAGAGGTTACATGTTAGGAAAGGTCAGATGCTCAACAGGTATCAACAAAACAAAGGTAACATAAATTCTGAACTTGAGTGGCAACTAACCAACCTTAGAAAAATATCTCCCTTCTTTCTGTGCAAATGAAGCAGTTTATTTTGTGGATTACTTTGGGGTTTTTTTCCTGTAAAAATATTTATATACAATAAACATAAAATATACTGAAATTGTCATCCACCAATCCCAGACACAACTTATAGCCACTTCAAATAGATTCAGACTGTATCTTTTAAACTTTTTAGAACACTTTTCTGAACAAATCTAAACACACATAATTATTTAATTTCTTTCTTTCCTCAGGCAAGTGGGTCTATCCATTTAATTCCAAATTCACAGAAATTGAGACTTTCCACATAAACAAATACAGAAGTGTACGGGTACCTATGATGTTCAAGTCAGATAAAATTAATTCAACTTTTGATGAGAACTTAAGATGCACTGTGATAAAGATACCTTACAAAGGGAATGCCCACATGCTGATTGTTATCCCAGAAAAAGAGGGAGACTACATTTCAATTGAAGACCATTTGACTACAGAGCTTGTGGAATCCTGGCTTGGAAACATGAAAACCAGGTATTGCTTTGACACCCATGGGTCCTAATGTCTTTGATGTCTACTCCAGCAAAGCAACAAAGCCCGGGAAAGATTAGCTGGTCATCCTAAGCCTTTTCCCCTGGTAGCATCTCTGTGGCAAGAGGTATCTACAGAGTAGAGGTCCTTTAATGGCCTATCCATAGCCCAAGTGGCATGTGAAGTTTTGACTCCAAGGGGACAAAACTTCAGCTCATCTCAGTTAAAAATGTCTCTCTCTGTGAGGGCATGAGTCTTTCTATATTCTCCCTTAGGTCTCTCTCCTTAAATTAGTACTGCTGAGCAAAATCCACAAAAAATCTAGACATTTATTAAACATTTCTTACCAGAGGAAACCCAGAGGAATTGATAAATTTAAATATAAAAATGTAAACCCAAATGATTCCTGTGAAATGTAGTTCCTGAAGTGAAAATTCTTTCACCAGTCAATGAAGTAGTGTGTTGCCGTGGTATCAGGACACTGTAACTGCTGATGGAAGTATTTATACAGAAAAGGAAATTATTTCTAGTATCGCTGGCAGCCAACAGGTTAGAAATTATTTTCTGCCAACCTAAATGCTAGACTCTCCAGGTTTTGTCCCTTCTTTTTCTGTGTAAAGGTTAATTCCTGAGTAGTGTGCATTTCAGCAGTCAAGTGACTGTTTGCATTTAATTTTATTTTTTTTTAACAGAAAAGTGGATATTTCATTTCCAAAGTTTAAACTAGAGCAAAAATACAAAATGAAGAAACTGCTTCAAGGTCTTGGAATTAAAAAACTCTTTACACATTCAGCAGATCTTAGTCATCTGACAGATCACAAATATGTAGCAGTTTCACAGGTAAGCCCACTAAAATTATTTGCTGTTTGGATTATAATAGTATATAAAGAGCCAGCCAAGATGGTCACATGAATGTGTAGGGACACTAATAGCAAAATACCTCATCTGCCAGGTATGTGCAATCTACACACCTTAATCAGAACCGATCCCACTTCAAGTATGAGGTGTGTAGAGGTAAGGAGAAGTGACATCTCACAGATGCTCAACACCTCCCAAATCACAGGAGAGGATTCAATCTGCCTCAAGAGAAATATGGCTGGCAGGTTATGAGCACAATTTTACAAAAACTGTGGACAAGAAAGACAATATAAATGACAGTCAAATGGCAAAAGCCAGGGCAAGGAAGGAAATTCAAGGAAAGAACTCCTCATACACAGTCCAGAGACAGGTACACTTCTCAAAATATAAAGAACCTTAGAAAGTTTAAATAATAAAGTGTCAAAAAGTTAGCAGTGAGGGAAGAGAAGTCAAAGCACTCCTACTTTTTCTTCTATATACTACAGAAGAGAGAAAACAGAATCTCACAGGAAAGAATTGGCATAATACAGTTGCACTTCAACCCATATACATCTTCCACTTTGTATGCTGAAACTTTCAAAGAACCTTTAAACATGTAAAGGCAAGGGCAGTGAACAGCCCAGAAGACAGAAACACAGCCCCACGCAGAAAGAGGAGTAGAAAGTGATATTTTGTATTGCTGCTTAAGGGAGAGCACAGGTGAATTTGAGAAGACTGATGGAAAACACAGACAGAATGAGAAGCAGCAAAGAATGGAAGACAAAGGACTTGCCAATCACATCAATATCAAGAAGGAATGTCTATGTGACCAGAGATGTCTTATGAAAAAGAAACAGCTAGTCTATAAAAAGGACAATTTGCTGATAATAGAAAATTAAAATGCATGGTCAAAGAAAGGAGATGAAAGACAAAACACACAGAGATACTTGTACCCACAAGTATCTTCCTTATAGAAGCCTTTGTGATTAGCCAATTAACAGGGTGGGATAATAAATACTTCTATACAAGTTTCAAAAACTCTCATGCTTGACCTACAGGTTTTCAAAATTGTAGTGGCTTAACAAAACAACCTTTCTGGGAAGATCTAACATCCTAAGAATAAACTGATTAAAGGGATAAAACTGCAGTGATTTTCAGTTTGGTATGAACTATTTCACTGTTGGGAAATTTAATGGCGATCTGCGACTCTTTTCTCCCTTCCTCTTGATCACATAACTTTCATGCTGATTCTCAGCTGTAGAGTTGTGTTTGCAGCAGTTAACTCTATTGTGTTATGAAAAAATCACACTTTAACAGGAGCTGCTAACTGATATTAGAAGCAATATGTGCATCAGCTACGAAGTGCCAGAAGAGCATCCTGTCCCTGGGAATTGTGAAAGACAAAAATATTATTTAAGAATATGTAGCACAAACCTCAACACTGGTGAAGCCCTTCAACTGTTTTCACCTAAGTAATTCCTAGAATTATGAGTTTAAGAGCTGTAAATCCACAAGATCACCAGGCAGTTCACCAGTACAGATACTAATACAGCAGAAGCACACACAGATATAAGCAGGCTGAAAGAACAAAATGGAAAAGATGGAAAAATGAAAAATCAGATTCTGCCAGGCTGCAATTTCAGTGGGTGTGGAAAATATTCAAACCAACCCAGGACTGTGCCTTATTGCTCTACATATTTAGTCTGTGCTACCATATGTACAAATTAGAAATATACGGGGGAAAAAATAAAGATTGGTGCATTTCCCTCAGCTCTCACAAAGTCAGCTGTGAATGACATATCTGGCCAGTCAGTGTTTGTGACTGGTGAAAACACATTTCCTACAATTGAGAAACATCTTTGCACAGTTAGGTGTCAAATAGGAGCACTCTGCACAAATGCAATGGCTGTTTCATGCAAAACCCCTGATCTTTAAGTGAGGTCTGTGCTCAGGAATGTGAAAACGTGCAATGACTCCTGAACTGGCATCCACACTGTGAGCATTGTGGGCATAGTGGCTGTGCTGACTCCTCCACCAGTCTAACAGAGGTAGATTGCACTGAACTGTTCATTTTAATGCATAACAGAAGCTTTCTTCACCTGGAAGAATAATCTTCATGTTAGTATTTACTTCTGTCACATACTTATTTCTACCTTGCACTTCAGGTTGTCCAAAATGCAGTTATTGAAGTGGATGAAGAAGGAACTGAGGCTGCAGCAGCAAGTGCCTCAGAAATAACTGCATTCACAGTGCCTCCTGTCATCAAAGTGGACCGACCATTCCTTTTCATGATTTTTGAAGAAACTTTTAAAACATTACTGTTCATTGGCAGGGTGATTGATCCAACAGAAATGTGAATAAAGGTAATAGTTTCTATTTTTTGGTATGTAAGAGGCTTTATTTTTATTAATTTATTTTATAATAAAAAGACACTGAAATGTGAAATGTGAAAACCCGTTTTGTCTCTCCTAGTTAGATCATGCTAGCAATATTTTATTAATGCCACACAACAAGCTAACTTCATTAAGGCTCAAAGCAACAAAAATGTGACTTGTAAAATCTACCTTTGGTAAAAGAAAACCCAACAACCACAGAAGTGAAATTTAAAAAAATCAGTATTTTCGTGAAAAATCTGAATAAAAAGCCCCAGACATTCAAATGCCATAATATTCAGGAAGCTCATTCCCAAACACTGCAGATTCCTCAATGTTAGCTTCTTTACAAAGAGACTGAAGAGCCCAGTGACCTGAGTGTTAGCAGAATTTTGCCAGTTATGAAAACAGAATGAGTATCAAATCCTAAAAGTGAATTCTTAACCTTTGTCTAGAGATCTTTATTTCATAGAAAATAAGTCTATCATGAAGTCTGCCTTGTGAGTGTGACCTCTTTCAAAGCATTTATCCAGACTACCAAATCACCTCATTTTCTCAGAGTACATGATGTGCCTTAAAAATATTCTTTGCATTAAAAACAAAATAGTCCTGAAAAATAACTTAGGCATTCTGAGTTTGGAAAAACTGGCCTGTACTATTTCATAGCACAAAGCTAGCCCTCTCTTAAACCCAGACTTTCTACCTGTAATATCATCTAGACACCAAGGTGAACTATGTAACAGGGCTCTATAACTGAAATAAGGCACACTTTGGTAGGAAAAAACATACCTCTATTAAAGTACAACAAATTTATTCACAGAGCTGATCCTAAAATCCAAAAGGTAATGCCATGATGTTTCAGAAAAATATTTCAGAAATATTTTCAGAAAAATATTTCCATGATCTAACCACAATTTCCTTTATTCAAGTAGAGCAGTGCATCCAACAAAATGACTAAATCATAACATTTAATAGATTTTAATTAGCAGAGTCCTATGTATAAAGTATGAAACAATGAAAAAGCTGCTTCTAGGTTTATGTAATTAACAGATGTCAGCGTTATTCTGCTTGATCATATAACCCTCACAAAATAATTGCCCAAAAAGGAGCAGAAGCCTTTTCAAAATCATTTGACAAGGAACTTCACAGGTGTCTATCAGTAAACATAAGATACCTCTGCTAGAGAAGATAGAAAAGATACATTATAGGGTAAAGCTGGTAAATCTCTAAAAATCACCTCAGTTAC
The DNA here is from genome assembly GCF_050655825.1 of Lonchura striata. Taxonomy (NCBI): domain Eukaryota; kingdom Metazoa; phylum Chordata; class Aves; order Passeriformes; family Estrildidae; genus Lonchura; species Lonchura striata. The sequence goes on along the minus strand of NC_140707.1, from coordinate 58,893,859 downwards.
CATTGCCCACGACAGCCCAGACACTGATGTACCTCACTGAAAAAAGGACTTAGGAGGCAGGCTCTGCTATTTGACTAGACTATGAATGTGCATCTAACCTAACTCCAGACTGCATTACAAATATACCCAGAAAGAGAATCACTCCTTCCTGCCACTGGTCTATAAGAAAACCAACAAATGCCACTGCACAGTTGACCTTCAGCTGTTATTCCAGAGCTACAGCTGACCAGCAGGTACAAACAGTGCCCCGAAGGGTTCAAATGCACTGGTGCTGTTTAGCAGAACTAACCCAGAAGTAAGTGGCATCTAAAAAGACTGCTTGGAAGTAGGTCTGTAGTGCAAAGGACTGATGAAAGTATGCACAAGACACCAGAGGTATTGCACAAGGAAAATGTCCAATCCACAAAATGTCTAAACAGAGCATTTAATGATTACATTGAAGGAATTTTAGGTTATTGAGTAGAGTATGTGTTATCAGCATTAAATAAATCAATAAAAGACAGACTGTTTAGAGAACTCATTACCTGCTTATTAAGGGGAGAAAGAGCTTCAATTCTCTGAACTTACTGGTTGCTCTGCAAGGCATTGAAAGGGCAAACACAGTCTTGAGTCCTGTTCTACAGCTGGCTACTGATGATCTGAGTTTGGTCCCTGCCAAAGGTCAGATTAAGAACAGCCTGAGCAGTCTCCTGTGACCCAGGTGAGCAGCTGTAGCTGGCACTTGAGTCAGCTGTGCCTGGAAAACCAGGAGTATCTGCCTGCATTAATGAACCAAAAGCAGAACCCAGGAGGAGCCAGCCAAGGTCACCTGTACACCTGTACCAATACTGAATGTTAAACATCATAAAACTCAAAAAGCTTTTAAAGAAATATGTGATTTACAAAATCCTATGCCAGGCTGCAGAACAAACTGAAAAATTAAGTATTTCCACAGAACCCAAACAATGCCTGTGACTTAAGACAAAGAATGTTGCTAAATCTACCTGAGGCGTAGGAAGCTTAAGCATTGAGACAGTGCTTAATCCAAAGAAACATTTTGTACTTCACACAAGACAGCATACATCCAGCATTATTTCTATTTTAAATAAATACCTTCCATAGGTAAGTGCTTTTATTTATTTTAATTATAAAAGATGCCCTGAGAATTATTTTTTCAAGAACATGCATGTATAGCATTGTCCTAGGCTTTATTTTGAGTAAATCATCATTCATGTTTTTACATTATAAAAAGTAACCACACACACATATGCATACACAGACCAAATCATCTTTATCATAAACCAATAGATTTAAAAAACCATATATTTCTCATATCAATATATTTATGCTGCCTCCATTTTGAAAGAGAAGCTGACAATAGCTTCATAATCCCTCTCTCAAGTATTGGCATAAATAGAACTTTTCCAAATATGATTGCATGTTTTTCCACATAAATTTTGACAGAAACATTAATGTTATTACAAACAAATGCAGATGACATCACTGAACTATGACAGCTTACAATAGCAGCTGATTAAAAACTAGATTCATTATTATAAATTATTACAGTGAAAATACAATTTGAAATACTAAAATTAAAACAAGTATTTATACAACAAAACATATTAAATAAAACTTTTTTTTTTTACATAATCCAGAAACATTTACTTTTAGATTGCTTTGAAACTTACACAGAATTTTTTATTAACTTAGTACTTGTAAAAACATTAATTCCAAATTCACAGCACAATGCTTCAAAAGTCTATGGTTTTTAATAGACTGATCAATGGTTCTGGACTTTGGTCTTAAATTAGGTGTGCAGATCTTTAAAATGTGGGATTCCTTTTCCATATTCATAACAATTCCTTCAATTTCTTCCTTAAGATATGAAAGCTAAGGGTTGCTAAGATTGTAAATAAGTCAATTAAATAATGGATATGTTCATTCTAAATCCAAGACTTCAAACTACAAAGGCATAACTGAAGAAAACAAAATCTCCTTAGCTGCAGCAGTTAAGAGCACATAGCTGAAGTTATAGCTCATATCATTTCACTACGATGTTAGAATTCGGCAACCATTACACTGTTTATCAGAACATATTTTACAGCTTGGAACTTTATTAAAAAGATTTATTTTAATTTTTTAACATTGCAGGATGCATTTTATTTAGTCCAGACATTAGAGACTCCCATCTGCTGCTCCCACCTTATTCCACCAGAACGTTGCTTCCTCCAGTCTCTGCTTCCCTGATTTTTCTGTCAGATGAGCTAGGAATTTGATTTTCTGTTTTTTCTTATACAAAAGAAGAAACACACATAATATATTGTTACTATATTATTAAACTGCATAACATATTACACTGCTATTGTGCAGAACATTTTAACTTAATTCTTAGCTGCTGTACTTTACAAATTATGAGCCGCTCTATTTCACTGAAAAAGCCAAAGGGATATATTCTGAGGGCATTCTCAAGAAGGGTGAAGTCCTCCATTCAGGTGTCTACAGAAGTTCTTGTAGAGATCCATCTGAGTGAGATGATTAAGGTGGCACAAACAGTCTACTCACGGCTACAAAAAGTGCCAAAAGTCTGGCACATTATAATTTCTACATATTCTGTTGGGTAATTTCTGGATTTTTCACGCCTGAAATTTTTAATCTTTAGAGACACTGTTTTTCAGTTTCAGAGTTGTAGCTGTTAATTAACAACTATTTGTATCAGACAGAAATATTCCTAAGAGGGGGCATAACTTTTAGAACTCTTGGAAATATTAATTTGTATCAATATTTTATAGTATCATTTACAAGTAACATGATATAGTGTTCTTTTTTACTGTTTTAAAATTGCTGAATATTTAAAAACTGCATATATTATATGATGATGTATCAGTGTCAGGATACCTACTAGCTTCCTAATAGAAATGAGACACAAAACAGAAGCCAGTCCCACTGGAAATTAGAACTTCTAGCACCTTAAATGTCATGATGAAAACATGATTAAAAGCAGTAAGAAGCCAACTGAAAGTGTAGTATATCAGTAGCAGAACTATTCCATCTTCTGCTTAACTTTCTAAGAAATTATATGACTGGATGAAAGACATTACTTGAAGATACTCATCTTAAACATACAACTGTTACATCATGGTTATGCACCAAATTGCATATCTTATAGATCAGTTGTGAACATCTTATAAAATACTGATATTTATTTATATTTATTATTGCATAAAAATTAACTTTCTAATAATAAATTGGAAATTTCTAATAATAAATTAGAAAATTAATTTTTATCCAACAATAAATATACTCCCACTTTTTGCAAAATAGAAAACCTGTACCACACATCCTTAAAGAAAGTTTTGATTCCAAGTAAAATAAAATCAGCTAATATCTGTATGGCTACAGGCAAGATGCAAAATACTTGAATGCTATCTATGAAGTGGACATATTCATTGAAGAATCTATAAAGTTTATAAACAGTTTTAAACAATTGCATGTTGAACATCTGCAGTCACACTACAGCAATATAAACTCAAGCAAAACATCTTATATCTAACAATCTCATAAAGCTGAAAACATTCAAAAGAATATAATAAAGCTACATAGCTTAATGATACAAGATCAGACTGCTTGATAGAACACAGTGTTCATGATTTATGTCAATGTCTGCACTAGGATGAATCATGATCTAACTGGCAACTCTTCAACATGAAGTCAGAAAAACTCTGCTCTGCTTATTAAGTAAGATATCTTGTGGGACAAAGTACTCAACCAGATTCTCTCAACCTTATTCCATCAGGTACTTGAAGCAGGTAGGTAGTCATCTCTTTTGTGATTCCCTCATTAAGTTATATGGGTGCTGCTTTAGCATAATTTTGGCATTTTTTTATGGCCTAAGTATTACCCAAGACCTAGCAACTGATATCTACACTAAAACAATACTTCCTTGTCACCTGCTTGTGAGCACTGGATCATGACTTACTACTTTTTTCTTGCATCTATGTTATTATCAAAAAGAGATAAAACTATAATTGGCACATACTTACGAGTTAGTTCAAACAATGTTTGAGTTCATGAGTGTGGTAAGAAAATTCTTAAGTTCTCCACCAAAGTAACTTTGAGTTTTGAAAGATTCTTGGAGCACTATCATATATGAAATCAGAAATTCCTTATCCCTGCAAACTGCACTATATTGTTGAAAGTGAACATTTGCCAATATTCTGTACAGCAATTTTATGGAAAATATTAGGCTTAAGCAATTAAACAATATTTTATCCAAACATATATCACTTCAAACTAAGAATTATTAATTTTATCTGCTTATACTTTAATTATTGTGTTAGTGCCCACAGATTTACTTAGAAAAATAAACATATTAGAAGTTACTCTACTCAAGTTGCAAAGCCAGAAAACTAAAAGTTAGGTTTTGCCAGAATTGAGATGGTCAGTGCAAATTATAACCAGCACATACATAAATCTGCATGATGATACAGTGTAAAAAAATATCCAATTATTATTTTCTCACCTTAGTGAGTTTTCTGCCTTAGTCAGGCCACCAAAGGTGATGCTCATTGATGAGCATCTATTCAATTGTACCTCTCACTGTACAATTGTCAAATTCTTCTCACAGAATGATTTTTGTCATCTGCTTATATATTTGGATATCAAATTCTTCCATCATTAAACTTAGAAAATAATGCTTCCTTGAAACTGACATTTTTGTTCTTTTATTGTTCTTTTCTTTTTAATTTAAATGTGCATATATTTAGCACCTGGCCTGACTTCCTGAGTAAAAGAAAGATAAAAAAGTAGAGCTTAACGTGTCTGTGATTGAATGCATTTAGCACCAAAAATTCCTGTATCTGTATCTCTTAATATCTCCTTATAGAGCTGCTTCAATTTCTTTTCAAAACAGTTAAGCATTGGGTCAGTTTACAAACAAAAAGTTGAACCTACAGCACAGCAGACATTAGACCAGCTTGAGAGATGTCTTTTTCCACAAGAACACAGAACACTTAAACTCTTATTCAGAACTAAATGTAGGACATGCTAAGCTTCCTCTTCTTTTCCCAGAAATGTTTTACATCCTCTCTAGCTTCTGACCCTATGTAGTTCAGGGACTTTCTGAACCAGACAAAGCATCCAGATCACTCTGTTTGATCAGATACCTACTTTCAAATATCTTCCTCTTAGGGTTTGGGAATGGTACACAGAGACAAAGCTGTGTTCCTTACTTTCCACTCTCCTGCCTGAAGACAAAAGTGCAAACTGCTCTGTGTGAGCCTTTTCCTGTCCCTCTGTATTTCAGTTTTATTTTAAATGAAAGATAGAAAAACCTGTGAAATTCGGAAACTTTTTATGCAATTTAAAAAATAAGTCTAACTAACCTTTGCACCTCACTGCTTCATGAATATTAATCCATTCATTTTCCCCAAATCCTTGTGGGACAGCAAGTAATTGGAATTTGTACAGATTGCTAAAAATATTTACAACATTTGAACTAATTTTCTGTTTTTAAAACGAGGAAAAGAGGCATACCATCATCAGGGTGAAAGAAAACCGAGGTTTTGAGCACACCTGATTTTTTAAACTATGTAGCACTCCATTACATTTTATTTTCTCAAGATAAATGCCCCATTTACTTTATAGATAGCTGAAAATGTCAGCATGTCTAACTGCTGACTTTGAAATGGTGCACTTTGAAATAAATGATCTCCTAATGATCACCTATTAAAAGTCTGAAGTACTGTGGGTAGTATTAAGGGAAATTATTAGACACTGCAAAGACAGGGACAGAGGGCAAAGTGATTTGGCACCTCAAAGTACTATTCCTGTGAAAGCACTTACTCAACACAGTCCATCTGCATTCACAACTCACCTCCCAACCTTCTCTACAAAATAAAAGCAGTTTTAAAAACTATAGGTCACTGTGCAAGCTTGAGTTCATTCTAGAAAACAATTTATCTTGTACAGTGAAGATGGCAGAATTCCAGCAGGAAAAAAAGATCAAGTATATAAGGAGCTAAATGAGTATTATCCTGAGAATTTCTTTTTTGTTTGTTAAACTTTTGAGTGCTTTATTTTACAATTTAGTAATTTTATTAACCTAAAATCCTGACTAAAGCTGGGGAGATATTTTGGGTTGTTTTTTAAAGTAAACTGAACACGGAGGAGTTGAAAAATATGTTCATACAGATATTTAATTCACCAAAACAGACCATCACTATTGTTGCCTCTTCATACCTAGCAAACTAGTATAAGATGTTCTCTCTTTCTTATCTTAGCTCCCAGCTGTAGTTCCTGTTACATTGAAGTCTACCTTCCCAGACTCCCTTTCTCGCTGTAGCTGGCTCCTTCCCTTTCTCCATTCTGCCTTGGCTAAGAATGCAAATCTCTGCTAGCAAAGAAAAGTCTCAGTTTGAGCCCACAAAATTACAGCTAGTCCAATGACAGTAATTTAGTTATAGTGTAAAAGGAATCTGCAGGGAATTTGCTGCTAGAGTCGACAGAGATTTGAGTGAGTGTATGTCACAGTGATTTTCTATTACTTACAGTTTCAGCACAGGAGCAAAAAATACATCTTTGATTTTATTCTTGCAAAATGCTGAACAGCATTGGCTGATGTTTAAAGGAAAGCAGCCTGAGGGAGATGCCTAGTATTGAATTTTTGGTTTTTTGGTAAATGGCTTTGGTAAGACAAAGAAGGCAGCATTATTAACAAATACAAATAATTATAAAAAATACCAGTACCAGGTCATTGTAAGTCTCAAGATTCATGATGGAATTGTTACATAATGATACATAAATATATGTAAGTCCAGAAAAAAAGAAGGAATATTAGAAACTATGTAGTCTAAAAATACTTCTATTCTATTTCTCCAACTACATGCAGCTAAATCACTGTGACTGTAGTTATTACATATCAAAGGCACTAACCTTCACTTTTTCCCATTCCACCCTCTCAATTATATACCAGCTGAATGCAAATATGTGCAGGAGAAATAATGTGAAAGACAAATTAGAAGGTAATGCCATCTTAGAAACAATTACATACACCACATTTCTACCCTGCTATTTTAGTATTTCAAAATCTGTGTGCAGAAGTATAATAAATACAGGCCTAATTTTACATGGCTCTTTTGAGCTCCCTTTGAAAATGTTACCCCTAGGCTCAGTTTAACATCTTGTCAACAACTCACATGCTCATCTTTCGGGACTGACTCTCCTTATTTCCATTGTTCTTTTGGTCAGCTGAGTTAAGTAAGTTGCGAGAAGAGCTAGAAGGGAAGGCAGCATTCCCACTATTGCCAGCAGAATGAGTCCGGAATGAATCATCTGCAACACACAGGGGGCAGCTTAGACAAAGAATTTTGATTGAAAACACTTCACAGTGTTTTCAAAAGTAAACAGAATAAGCTGTTTTTTCCTGTGACATTAGTGGCATATTTCCTATGGCACTAATCCAAAATTTTAATGGAATGGTTTCTACTTAACATTCCTTCAAATATTTTTATTAAAAAGTCCCACTAAATAACTGGAACACACATTTTCAACAAAAATATTCATACATTTAACATATGTAAAGAGTTTGATCTCTTGGGCCAATCTTTAGCTGCTTAAAATTTAGCTATTTAATGTAGTTTAATTGCCTAGTGCCTATTGGTAATGAATGAAAAGATAGTTTTCTCTAGGAAGCCATTAATCTCAATCTTATCTTTAATCATTCAAACTCTTTAAAATTTAGTGGACAGAACTGCAAACAATAGTTTCTCTCTCTTAATTCAATAGAAGTTTTACATAATATTAATTCTCCTCATGTAAAATAGGTGGGGAAAAATTCCAAACCCAATCTTTTTATGATATCTGACATTCCAACCAGAACATGACAACCTCAGTTTATTTTTTACTATTTTTAAATGTAAATTAAAACAAATGTGTAGGAAAAAAAAAGAATCTGTAAAATCACTTCCCAGACTAGCACTTAAATGCCCAAACATACTGGATATCTATTATTCTGCTTTCTTTAGGAGAATGACATATTAGAGTATGCCTGCATAATTGGGCCCATATATTCAACACCGACACAAAAAAAAGTGACGTAAAACACGTAAGAGTAACCTACTTACCACTAAAGGATAACATACAACTCTTTCCCATTCCTGGTACTGAAGATGTATATCCTGTAGCAGAACTTTTACTTTAAAAAAAACCCAAACAAAACAAAACCAAGTTGGTTATTTCTGAAAGTGTTCCTCTCAGTTATATCATCCTGCTCTTTAATAACATTGGAGGTTATTTCTGAGTTATTTTTTCTATTAAAAAATTAAATGCGAAAGTTGTGCTAAAATATCTTTAAAAAATGTATGAAATTAGGTTTAGCAATTCATATTGAAAATTACTTTTAATATATGATAAAATGTGACATTTATTAACTTTAAAGGAATCCATAACCATTTCTAGGCTTCAGCATGCCTTAGATGTTTCTTCCCTCAGTTAATCAATAAAACAGAGAGCTGAAAATATGTCACAATTCAGTGAGCACATCACTACGTTCAGAGATCCATGAGCATTAATTTCATAGGATCTGTCTCTTAGCAAACATCTGCCTATGAAGTAAGCAATGAAGATTATAAAGATACTTAGGACACTTGTCTATGTTGCTGTATTTTGGATGCAGTACTTGAGTACTGAAAGATTGGCTTCGAACCAGCTTGGATTTTTTTTCTTCTTTGCCTAAAATGATAGAAAACATTTTTAATATGAATATTGCATTTCCTCAATCATTAAGAACACTTTAAAATATATTTTTCTGTCAATCTATGGTAAATGAAGGAACAAGATTATTTAAATACTTCAATTTAAAAAAATAAACCTTAGGTCATTATTTATAGAATACAGAGTTAAACAAAACTAAAAACCATAGGAAATACATTCAGTTCTAGGAGAAGTATTTTTCCTCTGTGCAGTAGGTGAAACTTGGGTCCACAGATGTCAACAGGAGCTTTGCTGGGGTTTAACCTGATGATGTGAGATCAAAGTGTTCCAGGTGAGTTTTTAACAGCTCTTACCTGCTAATGTACCAGAAGAGCTTCCAGAAATAGAGAGATTGACACTTTTTGACAACACTGATGATGTTTTACTGTCTCTACCTACAAAAAAAAAAAAAAAAAAAAAAAAAGTCCAATAAAATCCCTTCCCTCTTAAAACTTAAATTTTTATAGAAGAGAGGACATAACATATCACAGTCCTGGAGCAAAGAGTAGTAATATGTAATCCACTGCTACTACCACTTCAGAAGTACCTCACAAAAGTACTTACACTATATCCCAAAATAAAAAATAACAGAGAACTAAAATGAATGTATTTTATTAAAAAAAGCCAAAATAAAACGTATGTATACATTATATAAAATGAGGCAATTTTTCAAACCTCAGAAATATATAGAAACAATTTTAATATCCAATTTCTAGATCTCTGTTTAGTCTATAAAGTGTGTCTTTCCTGCTTCTTTCTCTACTGCCTTTGTAGAAGAGTAAAGCATGCAGAAACATGTCCAAAAATAAACAAACTTACGTTTCTTTTCAAATATTTTATCATTAATATTTGTAGATCTTCCTTCATTTTTCTGCTTCTCTTTTTCTAATTGTTCCTAAAAGAATGAATAGATTTCTTAGATATTACTCAGGTAAAAGTAAATAAATTGTGTTTCCAAATAACAGTTCATTTCTACTCTCCTGCTAGAGTAGAAGTACAATCCCTGATGAATATCCAGAGAAGCAATTAAGTAATACTGAAAGAAATCAGGGTACATATCTCACTTTAAAGCCACAGTCTGAAGAAAGCTCAGAGTTGAAGTTCACATCTAGAAATTATAATTAAAATTATGCCTGGCTTTTGGGGTTTTGTAAATTCAAAAAGATACAGACACTGGCACCTGGCAATGTAAAAATCTTCTCTAACACAGATACTCTGAAAACAGAACTTTTATTTCATACAATTCAATGAAAATGTTTTTCTTAAATTTTAAGGTGTATCACATATATTTAGACTTTATAAAGATATAAAATTAACATCTACAGTTGATAAATCTTTATGAAAAAATCAACTATGTAAAATTGTTTAGGTTCATGGAATTTATTTGCCCTTCAGTAATACTATCCTGTTTAAAAGTGTGTTCAATTTGGTGAGTAGATATTGCTCCAGCTTCAAAAAATTATACAATATTAGCTTATTTTCTATACCATTTTCACAATAAAAATCGTTAAGTAAACCACAATTGCTCTAATTTATAGTTTTCATGTAGCTCTAATTACTACTAAATCAAGAAAAGAAAGAGGTAATTAATTCAGGTCAGGGTTGCTGGAAAATAGTTTCTACAAAGTCAGCTACTAAAATTAAGGAAACTTACTGACATATTCAGTATTAAAATTTTTAGCAGTCAGATACATTTAAGTGGGCTGAATGGCTCTTCATCTGTTTGGGACTGCAACATGTCCCAATTCACTGTGTCCCTCTCAGGTTCCCCAAAAGCATGCCTCTCACAGACAGTGCTAATGAAGCCTTTGTGATACAGAAGGGTGGCCCAGATCAGTGACCTATATCATAAAAATTCAGGTGCTTTTCTAAAGTATAGCTGTGGGAACAGGGTAAAAATTGCTGCCATCATACAACACACAGTAGCACTGGAGGCTGTTTTGCACCATACAAACACTTTCAGTATAAAAGCATTAACAGCATCTAGCTGAAGAGTGCTGGAGCTGAGTTCAGGACTTTGAGTGTGTATGCAGGTCCTGAGAGCCCAGCTGGCTCGGGACATGGCAAGTGGCAGAAGAAATATACCTGTGGCTCAGGTATATTTGCTCACACTGACCTGCAATACCCACTGACATCAAAGTGGACCACAAAGGTAAGAAACAAGGACATTTTTGGGACACTCCTGAATCTCTCCTTGCTTACTACAAAGAAGTTTATTTACTACAAGTCACAGAAACCAACAATTTTAGGATCTTCTGAATCCTGTCAGCTGCTCAGCTTCTCCTACCTCAGGCTGGAGGGAAGGCAGCAGATGGAAGGACTGCAGTGGTCTAATCTAGGCTTTGTGGAAATGTGGTGACGATATAAGCTGTTTGCTAAAGTGCCCACTGCACCTTTTGCATTTCTCTTTCCTGGCTAATTGGAAAGCCTGTAACACAGAGCATTCTTTGGATTCCTTGGTACAAGAGAAGTTATGGGATTCATTTCTTTGCCTAGGGAAGCTGTATATCAATTCTGAGGTGTTTCATTGACCAGTTGTACATGGTATTTCTCAAGAAACTCAGGTTTGCCTTTCTAATTGATACAGCAAAATTTAGGCAGTAAAGAAAAAAATGTTACATGTTACTTTGAAGGATTTAACCCTATTATAGAATAAAATGAAACCACACACAGATTTTGAACCTATCAGGTCTCTCCAAAATATGCATTTCTCATACCTTAAAATTATTTCCGCATTAAGATGTAGCTACAAACTATTTAAAAATAATGACAGTGTACTGACAAAATATACAATTTCCAAAAGGAGATGTTATTTTCTCTCATTTTCTTGATCTAATAAATCATTTTTGTAAAATCTTTTCTGAAACTTCAAAATAAAATTAATAAAAATGAAAAATCTCTGCATGAAAATGGAAACTAAGAGTAGTTGATAAGTATTAAAGTTAGTAAGTACTTACAGCATCTACAGAGATCTCCATTCTGTCCAGTTCTAACACCGTCTATAAAGAAAATTGAGACATTACTTGTTATTACTCAATGGCATGTCACACTATGATGTAAAAACTTGTCTTTTCTTCCTAAATATTTGAAGCCTATGCTTTAATTTTTGTGGTACAAATGCATTTTAAAAGTGTCAGAGAGTATTCTCAGAGCCCTGTTGAGACTCACAATGAACAGATTCACAGAATATCTATATGGAAATCAAAATACACTCAAGGAAGCACCACATCAAGAATAGCTGTAGCAGAGGTAAAGGAACCAGGACTGAAAAAAGCAACTCAGGAACCTGTGTCTAACTCAGAAGGTTCCACACAGGTGTTCACCCAGTCTCTCTCCTGCAGACTGGCCCTGTAAGGAAGCCACCTTCTTGAGCAATTTCACTTCATGGTTTCTAAATTTGAGACTAAGCATGAATATTCCTCAAAGAGGTGCTTTTTTGAACATTCACATTAAAAACTCACTTGTAACATTTCAAAATCCTGCAAATGTTTTGTCCATATATCATAAAATATGCAGACTAACAAGATATCTCTGTCTCACAGACCTGATGAGTTTCACTAGAATCAAGACTTGATCTTTCTCTAGTATTTTTTTTCATAAATGGTCATTGAGCCAAAATCCTGAATTTGAATCACTGCAAAATAACTGTAATATAAGTAACCAAGGAAACATCAACACTCCTAAATTTCACAGAACATACTATACTACATCATCTTTTAATTGTTCAAAATTACATAATAGAGAATGGAATTTTTTAATCTCCCGTTCTTACATTGAGAAAATCCACAAAAAGCATAACTTTAGTCGTCTTAACTTTCAGTAATAAACCCAAAAATAAATGCTGCTTAAAAAGAAAAATGCTTACTCTTTTCACAATAGTCAAGACATCTTTGTCTTTCTCTTGACACAGAAGTTTCCTTATACATAATTCCAACTGCTGAAGTAAATGTTTATCAGTGGGAATCTTCAGAGTAGATTTGACTTTTGGCAACAAACAGCATAGCTTCATTCTACCAAAAAAACCCAAATATTCACCTTTTGATGCACAGTGTCTATTTAAACAGTTTCACTTAATAATAAACAGTATGTGGCAAAGCTGAGTGCACACATACATGTGCAAATTATGCTTACCTAAATCTCTGTGCAGCATTAATATTAGACATTCATATATGTTAATGATGACAACATGAATGACACACATCAGAAACAAGATTAAAAGCATAAAATCACATAAAATGTGTGACCAAAAATAAATTCTACTTTCCTAATGGTAATAACTGCCTGGTCCCTATCTGTTTAGAAAATAAAGAAAAAACAGTTACTACAAAAATAACAGGAAAAACACCTTATAAAAATGAATAATAGACCAAGTTCCCTAACATTATTGTACTGTTTTTCAATTTTCCTTAACAATGAAGCAGACACCCTTTTCCATAACATAAAACCTGCTCTAAATTGTTTAGTTCAGACCACTTAAAGAATTGCTTGAATGTTTTACTTCATATATAGTGACAGTGAAATGGATGGGAATTAATGGAGGTTGAAGCTGTGTTCTCTCCTCTACACCCATGAGACAGCATATTACTTTTTTCCCATCTATTGCTGGCTCTCCTCTCCTCGTTGTTCCCTTCAATCCCAAACCCTGGTGCTTAGAATTGATCTGCTTCTGGGATTTCCTAGCACCCTCCCCACACTCCCCTGCATCTTTAATACTGATTCTGAAGGCTCTTTATATTTTTACTCAAGTTCAAATATTTAAGCAAAACATAAAACTTATAACAGTATATCTTAATATATTTTTTAAAACTTTTTTCCTGTACACTGCTTCATATTCTACATACCTGACATTTGCCACTGGGTCATGTGTAAGTTCAAGCACAGGTAAAAAGAAGTATTTACAGAAGAATGATTTTGAAAACAGTTCCATAATGAATTCACAAGTATCTAAAAAACGAAGTCTGTTCCAGTAACTTTTTCCTTGGCCAAGTTCTGAAAAATGAAAAATTGCAAATATTATCTGTGAAGTTTTCAATGTCAGACAGAAAACATTTGACAGGTTGATCTTTGACTTAAAAGATGATAATCACAGACATCAAAAGACATATTCTCAGCCTATATCAATTCTTTCTTTTAGTAAAAAATTAACATTCTGAATTCCATTAATTCTGTCAGTGAGCACTCCAAAGAGCAAAAGAGCAAGTAAACTAGCTACAGTGCTAAAGAAACTCCTGTATGTCTTTCAAACCATGTCACAGGAGTATCAAAATAACTGTGTAAACATCAAGGAATGTTAATGAGAACTGTTAAAACGTCTAAGCTATCTTCAAAACACATAGCATACACCGAAATATCAACTTTAGGTGGCTGGTTAATAAATTAATTTCTGAGATTTATTCAGCACTTCTTATGCAGAAGCCTCTAGAGAATTTTACTTCTAGAGAGGAACTCTGTTTTTTATTTTGCTGCACCCACAGCCTAGTAATTTTGGCTAAAAGAAGTAGGGTTGGAGGGGTCTTGGCATATAGTTTCTGCACTGCCTCTTCCCCAATCCCTTTATATGAACTCCAGATATATTCTTCACATATGCACAGTACATTTTGAAGATATGAGCAACTGAATGTCTTCCAAGTGTAGTCCCTCCAATGATGAAGGAAATTACACTGAATAAATGTAACTGTAAATAGATCTTCAGCCAAAACTAACTTTCATTTCTCAGTAATCGAGGAAAGATCATCTTACGTTCAATCAGTTTCTGAATAACCTCGTGTCTCTGCTCTTGTTTGCGATTGTAGCGCAAATAAACGCACAGAGTCCGAGCAGCTGCTTTTTGGACTGGCAGAACATTCTTGAAAGAAATAAAGGGAACACAGTTAAACATATCTGAAGGAGTATGGCTAAAAACATATATAGAATTAAAAAAAAAAATAGCTAAAAAGTAGACAAGTAGCCTAACTTTATAAATTTTTAAATAAATGTCATTATGTAAGAGAGAATTAGGAAGTGTGGCCAATTCATGAGACACCTGCTTCTTTATTCCTTCTGCTCAACTTGTAGATTTAAGTATTTCATAAGCACCTTAAAATATTCCATGTTTGCAAGGCACCTTCGGTATTGCAGGTGGTAGAAATAAAATTTACAGCATCTTCTCTTACAACAGTTTTATTCTTGGATTAACTCAGTAAAATTTCAGACTAGTAGCTCTAAATGATAATTTATTTTAGAAATGCAGAGTTCTTTCATAAAGAACAAAAACAATGTAATGTATGGAATCAGGAAAAAGAAGGCATATTTCAGAGGAAAAAGTTTTGATTTAACTAGAAACAAACTGATGGTGAGCACAAGGAAAAGAAGAAGTCTTGGATAGGAGGAAAACCGTCAATCCAAATTTTGCTCCTCAAATGGGGAAAAGTTTTCAGTGAAAATTCTCATAGGAAAAATTACAGGACTTGATATACCATATGAAAGGGTTAGGACTTTAAGATCAATATAACACAGGAAGTACTACACATAGCAAATATCCAGTGGTCTAACTTGTGTTAACAAATAAAACCAAATCAGAAAGAGACAAGTGAGCTCACATTTGTCAAAATGATTGTCAACATCCTGTGAAGAAAACGGTAATAGATCTGATCGCTCGGTATGATATGAGGGAGACATGCGTATTTTTGTAGTAACTTCTCATGCGTTCTCCATTTTAAAGAAGTTGCTGCTCTCTGTTCTGCTGTTGTTAATGCAGGAATCAAGTCAGGAATAGAGAGCAACTAGAAACAGAAAGATAAACAATAATTTTACATTTTCAAGCTGTGTGTCTTGTCACTATGCTTAAAAAGCAAATCACAACAATATAAGAAGGGACAACTAATCCAAAAGCTATTTCAGTACCTAGTTAAATACACTTTCATCTCCAATCCCTTCTCCTGACAAAGGAGAAGTAAACACTGTTCTCTTTGTAACACCCTTTTACAGATATTAAAACCATTATGCCAACTCTCCTTAGTATTCTCTTTCTCAAACCAAATGAATCCCATTTCTCTTTTATCCTCTTAATCTTTGCAGTTATTGTTCTCAATCCCCTAATTAGTTTTAGTAGAAATTAATTTTAGTAGGAACTGTACACCTTTTCTCAGTAGAAGGCAAAGAATTTTTAGTAGCCAAGCTAAATCCCTTTTAATATTAAGAAAAATGAAACAGACTGCTACATCTGATGTTGCATTTGCTCTATTTGATATATATTTACAGCTGTAAACAACTGAAAAATTCATATTTTTAAATTACACTGTCAACTTCTTCACATACAAGAAAATAAATTTCTTCAGTTCTTAAACTGCTGCAATATCTCAATTTATCATACATTTATGAAGTATGCTCAAAAGCAGCATCCTTTCTGTTCCATCTTAGAAGTAAGGAGTCATGGAATAAACCATCATCCAGAGCTACATACAATTAAATTAGAAAAGGTGGGAGCTGAGTACAGATCTCTTAATTCACTGTCTTTACTTCAGAAAATAGATTTCAGAAATAGATTTCCTTCTAGCAGAAGCCTGAAAATGGCACCCATGAGCAATTGATACATCAATATGAAAAAAATTTAAAATAGGTATTAGCTATCAATCCCTTAAAAAAAAACAAGTTTTGTTTTCACTTAACTGTGGTTAATTAGAAAAAGAACACTCATACACTGTTCATTTTCGTATTAACTCTAATATTTCAAAAATTTTTAATATTAAGTCTTATAACGTCAACAATCAAATTAAAAAAACAAACAGAAACTTCATATCTCTCCAAAGCAGAAACTAATCATGAAAGCCTTTTCCTACAAAATTTGTCTGAAATTTCTTACTACCTTCATTTAGAAAGAAAATATTAAAAACCTCATGAGAATACCCACCTTGCTTTCTGATCCATTGTTTTCTCCTCCATTAGTCATTAGTTCAAGGATTTCAGGAAGGTGACCTACTAGGGCATCTAACACCTATTTAAAGAAAGGCTGCATGAAAGAGATCTGTAAATTAACTTAACTCCATGTTTAACTCTCACCAACATATCCCTGCTGACACCTTTCAAGTTACTGCTCTCTCATACAGAAAAAAATGGAGATTAGTTCCATTGATGGCTGATATTTAAATGCAGTAAGTAATATAAGTATTACAGGTATCAGTTCTCATTTATGTGATCAGACAAGCTTTCTAACTAGAGTATTCTAACTTACTACTGGAGAAACCGCATCAGAGGAAATGGTGATTTTTTTTCTTGAATATAAAGACGTCTCTTCTTTCCATCCTAAAAAAATCTCACTGTGTTAACTGCAATATAACTGATTCATGTCCTATGCACCTTGGACAAAAACTCTTTCTGTAAATTTTCATCTTTGAACCGTACACAGCTTCTTTATTTCCTCTTCAATTGGACAATAAAAGTAAAACAAAGCAAAAGACCTTGAATCTTATCAACTATTATTTTAATAGAGTACCAAACCCAAAGCTTTTTAGAGTTTGTAAGGTAATAAATAATACAGTAATTAAAACTATTTAGAAATAGCATTTTTAAAAACTAATTCAAACACCTTCCTATTTTCCTCCTTTTTATTCACAGAAGGCTGGCATCATTATGCAGAGTCTGTGCAACAGAAGTAAAAGCTGTTAATCATTTCAAATTGTTACTCTACTGTGTTAGTGAAGAGTTATTAAACATGAAGATAATCTGCCTCAATGTAGCAAGCAAAAAAAGATCCAATAAAAGTGTATTACCTCCAGTGACTCATCCTGTAATAGCGTAACCAGTTCTTTATGTATTGTATACACATCAGAATTTAAAAGCTTAGCAACCTAAAAAATGACAGAAAGTTAGCAGGGTGAAACATTCTTTAGTTCTATGGCGCAACACTGCTTTCTTACTTTACAGCAAGCATGAAGAGACACAGAAAACAAGTGTGTAATATCAGCTTCCTAAAGTTGCGTACTTTCGCACTGATCAGATTAAAAATCTGCTTATATAAAAAACATGAGACAAGAAACAGGTCTAACTATCAAACATGCTTATAGAATTAACTCTATTTCACATTTAACAAGAATTTTTTAGGCTGCACTGCAAGGCTAGAAATTTCCTTGCAGAATATTCAAATGTTGTAAATTAGGAGAGTTAAGAGTCAGCCTGCTGTATAATTTACAGAAGATGAAACACAAAATTTTCTTATCCTGTGCTGGATTCTAAGTTTCCCCAACCTTCCACCTGAAGTCTTCACTCCTTACTCCTTTTGGGTTTTGACTGTGACTCATGTGATTCATAAGTCTCATGTAAATTTTTAAAAAACACGAGCAATCCATCTTCATGCTGTTAAAAAGGTTTTACAGCAAGCATAACATAAACTTGAGGAATGAGATTCTTTTGCCACAAGAAATATTTAGATGATGTTTCTTAGTGTTTCTTTAAGCTAAGTGAAAATAAGAGCTTACTTCCAATCAAGATGAAACTTTAAGAAAATGGCTACAAGGATTTTTTTTTTTTTTGGGGGAAGTAATACAGATAGCAGGGAATGCCATAAATTACTCATTTTTGTCTGTCACATGGTTGTCTAGTTAAGCTGTTAAAATTACATCAATGAGAACTAAATGTACATTTAGACCAACATATAATTTTACTGGATATTTTTTTAAATGAGCTAGAATACTTCCCTTATATCTAGGCAGTACCATAATAGTGCTATACAGCTAAAAAAATATTATGTAGAATTAGATGCTAATTTTACAGTTTCAACAATTATGTTGGACTATCATTCATTAAGACAAGACATCAATAGGTAAGGACAACTGGAAATCCATACATCTTTCTTACAATGGTGGAAAAAAAAAACATTTTTCTCTCTACTATTCATTTAAAAGTTTTCAGCAAACTGCTTAATTTACCAATTTTCCCAGCAACAAAATGGGATCAACGCTAAGCTCAAAGACTGAAACACAAGAGTGTTATGAAACACATTTTAATTCCTGGAATTCATTCCATATATAGCTAATATTACCTATTCATTTGTACATTTTTTTTTAATTTTATGAAACAACAGAGTAGAATTTTTATAAGTTGAATGGAAATATAAGAATACATATGCTGTTATAGCTGCATAAATTTCCAAGTAGCTTCATATTAAATTGAGCATTTAATTTAGATTTGTTCCACAAAAATATTCCTCACATATAACAGCAAACTACAGTTCTAAAGACTCTCAGGCACAAAAGGGGGAAGTTCCTTTCTGTTTTCTAATACTATTGAAAAACTTCAAATATTATAGTTACTACATTTGTTTATGTTTGTGGCACTAGATGTCCAAAAGTTTTTCTAGCTTTTTCTCCTTCCAATCTGATCTAGCAGTAATCTCTTGTAGAAAAATGTCACACAACTTAAATAAAATACTGTGTGTATATGGGCTATATACAGAGGCCAAACAGAACTGAACACCCTTGACAAACTAAATAATTTCAATACATTTTCTCATGTCTTTTTATTTTGGTTGAACAGCCACAAATGTAAGCCTAAAGACAAAAACAAAATAAAACCATGTGAGCAGTAAGAAAGAACCATTGCAGACTTACTTCAAAGAAACTGATGGCCATGGTATATCTGACAGGAACTTCGGGGTCATGACAAAGGCAGAAGAATATAGAATAAAGTTCTAAATGGAAGTTCTTTGGATCCACAAAAACAATCATGGCCTGTGGAAGGAAAAAAGTTATTTTTTTAACTATACAGCTAAAGGATGACACTAGCAGAGATTATCAGATGAGTTTGAGAGGTAACAGGTTGTTATTTTAGGAAGAAGTGTGAAGGTTTTGCTGGCCTTGTAAAATACAGGCACCAAGATAAAATCCAGAGTTGAGACCTAAACAGAATTTATTTATCTTCCAGACATGCTGCAGGCTGTTTTTCTGAAGATAAGGACTAAAACTATGAGATATAAAACTTCAGATTTATAAATACTGTTAATGTTTCTGTACTCTAGCAAAAACTGCAAATGGACACTTCAAAAACAAACATTTTAGCAAGCAACAAAGCAAGAAGCTGAATTTCAATATGATTGTGTTTGTATATACCTTGGTTTTGCTCAAATAAACCAACAGATGTCTACCCACATACAGTGTGTTTGCCTTTAAAAGGCAGAAAACAGCTGCCTAGGCTCTTGGTGCAAACACATTTTCATTGAATACAAATGCAGAATGTCAAAATACAAAGTAGATTTACAAAAATATGACTGGTGTATTTAAAGACCTCACATAAAATTGAAAAGACTTTCTGTACTCAGGCAGAAACATGACTAAAACATCAACCTGAGCATTCAATCTCTAACTCCCAAGAATGATGTGACACACAATGAATATGAAAGTGTAGATTCAAGTGGTTTGAAAATGGGGACTCTGTTTCACAGACCTTTTCCCAAACCCTTTGTGCTAAGCATTTGGAGAAAATGTGCAGGAAAGAATAAAGCCAGTACCATTTCCTCAGTCCAAATGTGCCAATAATTTTCTGAGGCTCTGCAAAGAGTAGTATTTCATGCTTACTCTTTTGCACAACCTCACTAACTGAAACTTTGCAGGAAAGAGCTAAAATCTAGCTAATAATAAACAATTTTGGAATAACTCATCTATCACTTATACAGTCCTATTCAGAGATCTGCATGCACAACACAAATTAAGATTAAACCTTAAATGAATATTACTTACTGGAAAATTGTAAGCACAATTCTTCCTCACTGAAATATACTTCTTCTCCTGTTCCAGAGTTTGCAGATGTAGTTGATTATCATTATGCCCATTTTCCTGCTGTAACCCCAGCGTGGAAAGCTTCTTATAAAATTCCAAGAACCGCAAGTGCTGTTCAGGAGTAAAAATGCCTCAAAAAAAAAAAAACAAAAACAAAAAACCAAACAAAACAACAAACTTTCCTCATTACAAATGCTATTAATAATGTACCCAAACAAATCTTATTTTAAAATATCAAATACCTAGATTTTATTCCTCCTCTTCCTTCTACCTCCCTTGAATCTAGCAGAGTATAATCACTACAGACAAGTACTCAGAACAAACTGGAATGTAACTAGCAAGAAGAATTTAAAAACTACAAGTACTTTAGGTAATAAGAGAATAACCAAGAAAAGGCTCAATTTTCTATTCCAGAGGGCAAGGCAAAGCTATCATTGATTGGTATCAAGAACGCTGAAATGCTTAATATTTTTTTTAAATTCCACTAATATCACCAGGCTGAGTACAACTAGTAACTCTGACAAAAATTCAACCTTTAAGTAGAGAAACAACACGTCAGTGAATATTAAGAGGTTTTCAAAACACGCAGTCAGATATGCTTCATTCCAGTACTCAAAGTACTAGTTACTGAAATCTTAAATAACAGAATAGAAAATGGCTGAAGTGGTACTTATATTTAATAGCTGGAGAGGGACAGGACAAGCCATATAATTACATAAGTCAGGTTACTTTCACGTGTTTGATAAAACTGAAACAAACAAACAAAAAAATCTACTACTAAAAACCAACACATCCACATATATCCCCTCCAAAAAATAGCAGTACTCAACATGGCAAAAGGAAAACTTGTCAAACTGATTCAATTTCCTTCTAGCATAACAGGACCTGTGAAACCAAAGAGGCAATAAGGGTCATGACTTTCACAAGAAGGGAACAGGAATGATAGATTGAAAACTATAAAAGTGCTCCAAAACTACTTGGAAAAAGAACTAAGAGAAAACTACCCATATACCAATGAGAAGATAGGCAATTGTATAAAGTAACTTTATCCCAATTGTGGTACTAGTCAGTATTTTCATTGATCTTCTGAATGCTAGACAAGAGGCTTTGCTTATTCAGCATTCTGAAAGCACCAACCAAAGATAGAGAATGTTTATTCTTCAGAAAGACAGTTTAAAATGATCTTCAGTAACTGGACATATGGTCTTAAAACTTTAGACTATTATTCCATTAGAACAGCAGTAAGATACCATGTTTAGCCTGATCTGCATCACCTGAACAAGGCCAGAAAAGAGAAAGACTAACCAGCTGCCAGACTTTTTTAAAAAGGCAATTTTTCATACTGAAAAATGTGACCAGCAATATATTTGGCAAGACATATGAAGTAACCCTTTCACTTCATTCAACTGTCCTAAGGCATAACACTTCCAAGAAAAATATGAACTTGTCAGATGGAGTTCAGAGGTGAAGAAAGAGCAGGAGTTAGTCATTCAATCTAGAGAAAAGAAGACTAGAAAAACATGATAAACACAGGATGGACTGTCCTAGCTCTCTGTTTCTGAAAATAACATTTTGACATTGTGGAACAGCCATTTCAAGTAATCTTTAGTGATGCAATGGTCACTTTGATCGTCTCTAACATAATCATGAAGGTTCATTTTAAAACACTGTAGGAAAGATCAAAGGTTTTAAGAGTCTAGGGGGAAATTAAAATGTAAAGCCATGATTCTGTGCTGATCCTCCACAGGTACTATATGGTAGGCAGATCTATCAAGGAAAATTGTGCTGCACTCAAATTAAAATTCAAGCACAGATTATGGATGTAAAGATTATGAATACAGATTTGGCTGCAGCTGGGGAATCCACATGGCATTACATCTCCTTTCTCCCCAGAAGTTCCTTATGGCCCACACTCTGCATTGTGCCTTAAAAAGGAGATCAAGCACAGAAAAGAACAAAGTTAACATCATAACGTTTTCAAACATTTCTAGTTTCAAAAATTCAAAAATTCAATCACAAGCTCCAGAATACTCAAAAATATCAGTCAAACCAATAAAGATGAAGCACCATGTTTCCATCTTTGACCCTGTCTAAACAAAAACAACAAAAAACAATAAGCAGATGGTCACTGTAAGAGGAAATTTCCAAACTATCATTTCGTTTTTGCCCCCATTACAAGGGGTTCAAATTCTCCAATCTTCCCTCATATTTAAGATTTTCTAAAAGAAATTAAATCATACCATATAATCCATTACACAGTTTCCCTAAATGGAAAGATAAAGAAACTAGGATAGATTCATCTGTTTTGAAGGATTTTTCACAGAACGATTTCACTAATGGGAGAACAGTTTGACTCCGATCATCTGGAAAACAAAAGAAATTTTTAGAGTTAGCCATTTGTCAACATTTTAAAAAGAGCACAGAGACTGACCTTCTGTAGTAAATTGAGAAAAATTTCATTTAACATTCTCAGGATTACATCTGCAGGTACTCACAGAAGGTACAAAACAGGTAGAGAGAATGATCCTAAATTTAGTACTTTTCCTTTTATATTCAGTTTTGTTTGTTCTTAGCGAAAAGGCACCCTCCAGTAAAGGATGAGGCAGAGAATAAATAAACAGTGACTACCTTCTCCATCCACCAAGAATATAGAGAATGAATACTGCATTACTCCTACAAGATTTCCTACAATAGTAGGAATAGAGGGAGATCAAGACTGAACAGAATTGTGACAGTAAATAGAAAACTCAGGATATTCTGCAAGCTAATTTTTTAAACTTAATGAGAAGTGCTACAAAATCTTTTGGTATACAGTAAATTCACAGAGAAACAAAATAATTAAAGACACAGGAAAGAAATTAAATAATTTAAAAATTAAAGCCAAATCCAAACACTCTGTGTCCTTATAAAATAAACAAGCAAATGTTTGAAGAAATTTATATCTTCAGACTTATTTTAAATAAAATAATTGTATTAAAATGTTTTTTAAAGGGATAATGATTTTTTAATGGTAGATCAACAACAAAATTCAGCAAATAATTGTGATTGAACAAAGTTAGATTGGCCTTGGAGAAATATTTTGATGTTGTGGGAGAGAAACTCTAGAATGTAATTTTGGGTCATCTACCTTCAAAAGTGTTCATTTTCTTGTTCAGCCATGAAAGCAAAACCCACGCAACCCCCATTTCTAGAAAAATTCCTTAAAAACCTGCAAATAACCCCTGATTGCTTTCTCTAAGCTTCTTATAATAACTCAAAGCATTAGTTACAGCAGGGGGTGGGGGAGGAGGAGTGAAGACTGAGAGGTGCAAAGAGACGCACAAACTTGATAGCATCAATACAGAGGCTCAAGAATTAGAAAATTAACTTACTACCATACTTACTGATATAAACACTCACTGCTAAAAAGTCATTTACAGTATTCTCCCCAAAACGATACTATTTTTTTCTTTTCCTTATCCACTCCTCTATATGGCTTAAATACAACCATATATTGCAGTAATTCATCACCAAGTTCCTGTACAGTACATTTTTGTTGAGCTAACACTTTGTATTCTGTGTACTGATAGCACTAAATTAATTAGTTAAATACTAGCAACACAACATTTCCATAATTTATGCAGTAATTTTACTCATTCTATTAAGACAGATTAAATTAAAAACTTGGAATATGTTAATTGATTTCATGGACAACTAGCTCACCTCCCTTAAAACTTTCTGCATATAAAGCACTTCAAGACATGAAATATAAGGAAATATAAAGGACAAAGCACTTTCTGCATATAAAGCACTTCAAGACATGAAATATAAGGAAATATAAAGGACAAAGCAATGAACAAAATAAAATCAGAAATGTCTGAATAATGCACTTGGAACAAGTGCATTATTAGTAAGCCTAAATTAGATTCTTACCTGCATCAAACATATCAAGCAGATTCACCAAGGTCTCAAAAGCTGCCAGGCGTACACTGCTGCCCTCATCTCTTGCCAGCTCCACTAACTCAGGAAGCACCACAGTTTTTGTTAGTTCTGTCCTGCAACGTGAAGCAAGCAGTCAAAAGAAAGCTTACAATGAAACAATGCTGCCCTGCAAAACAGAATTCTGCCTTGCAATACTCATTTAGATATTTTTTGGGTAGTTAAGAAGAAAAAACAAAGTTCTAAGGAAATAAAAGTCAAATAAAAAACCTCCAGTCAATCTCAGGACTTTTCTTCTTTGTCAACCAAGGAAACATACAAACTTTAAATGCAGAACTTCATAATTAAAAAAGCATTCAAATTAGCTCAAAATAAATTACAGAAAATGTAGTCTGAAAAAAAAATCAAAGGACTACAGCTATTTCACTGTATTACTAAGAAAATTCTTATGATCAAATATGCTCAATATGATGGTCCAAAGTGAAAATTTCATAAGTATGAGCCATGTTGGACTGAAGCATCTGGAAATTTTATACATCAAAGATGAACCTTCTTTACAGAGAACTGCTCAGAGAAAATTTGATTTCCCAACTAGTCTAAACACTGACTTTTGGCCTTGGTTTAAAGTAGGAAAGAAAGGTTTCTGCTTGTCCTTTTTTGCCTTGGTACATACCAACCTACTAACATACTGCTGATACTTAACTCAGGATACTGAAATAAAAAAAATGCTCAAAATATCCCTTCCAATCAGACTAAAGCAATAACAGCTGCCCCTTTTGTAAGTCAATATAAACAATAATCCTTTCAAATGTTTATAATAAGCATCAAAGTGATTTGCACCTTACAGAGTTTATTATACCTACCAGCAAATCAAGAGGTGTTAACAGTATTCTTCCAAGCAAATGATTAAACACTCAAATAAAATTACAAGAAAATGATAGATTATTTACTGGCAATAACACTAACTGGTAAAAATAAGTATTTGGACTGTTGTCACATTATACCTTCAATATTTACCTGAAAATTTGCTCATGTCTATTTAGTTACTTTTTTATTTACTTACTACCTATTCATCCTCAACATGACACACTGGAATAGCTTCCATATTGAAAGCACTGAATGTTCACCATTTCTCATGAGATTAAATCATCTAAAGCATTAAAAAGAAACTAAGCTAAAACTTGAGATATAGAACAGTCTATACAAATACATTAATGCTAAAAATAAAAGTTGGTGAGGAGAGAATCAAAGAAAAATACACAGGACAGATCACTAATTAATAAAAAAATATTTAGCCCTACCAAACCTACTATTCTAAGGTGGGGTAAATTGCCAGTGATGCTGTCATTTGCCACTGCATAATACCTATGATTTTTTTAAACTTACAATTCCCAGACAGAATAAATGAAATTTAGTTCATTTTAAAGACACTAAACAAAATTAAGAAAATTTCCTTTCCAGTATGGTTACTTACTAGTATAAGATCTAATCTGTCTCTGCTGTCTAGCACTGGGTAAGGAATGTTACCTTTTTTAATCTGTAAAAGAAGTTACTACTTTTTTTCATTCCTGACAAAATAGCAGGTAGAGAGACCTCAAATTTTACAATATTTGTTCACTCAGAGACCAATCCTGTATGTAGATAACATTTTCTTTTATTAAAGTTACATACTTTTTCAATCCTATGTGTGAATACTGAAGGCCTTCAAGCTTTGAGTAAAAGTTGATACTGAACTGAAATTTGCTTACAAAAGCCATTTAGCATTCTTTCTCAAAACACTGCACAATAATTATTAAAACTGCTAATACTTGTCAGAATTTTTAAATAAGACAAATACCACCAATGCATAATTGAGACCATTTCAATATGAAGTCATTATTTAAAAATCTGCTGGATTTATGGTTCAGCAATTTTACTATAAAAGAGAGAAAAATCTAAAAGTAGAAAAGAGACAACTGCCAACAGCCCATTACTAAGAACACATCTGTACATTCCAGATTCATAACTGAGTATGCATAAATTGAGCTATTTTAAAAGGTGTTTTTAGGTTTACATTTTGGAGAAATATTTTGCATTTAAGATCAGTCAGGCAAATTGCACTCACCCTATTCCTCGAGCTACATGTTCCAGTTGCCGACACATGCAAGTTCTAACTTCATATTCCACATCCTGGCACAGTGATTTTACCAATGGAAGAACCTCTCTTTTAACACTAAAAATGTGAACATTTTTTATTAATATATAGGACAAGAATATATAAAATCTATTGAGTAGTTCTGAACTTTACTCACATATTATTTGTTTATCCCATATATTGCTAAATTGTCACACTCAATAAAGTATTTTCTGATAATCAGCAATTAGAAAAGAATATTGTATATTGGGTGCATATATGTGTTGCAAAGAAATAGGAAAAGGAATATTTACTGCCATTATAATTTGCTCATATTCATCTCTTATTTCTTATAAACTACAAAAATAGTAGGTAGGCTACTTTAGTAGGATGCTGTCCTCATTTAATAACTTCTAATCTTCAGTACAATTTCTGAACTGAACGAATAAAAAGATTATATAAATGGAAATGCAAATCCCAATTAAATGTCTGTAATACCTCATCTTTGATATGCAGGTATCTCCCAAGACATAATTAGGAAGAAAGGAGAAAAAGAATTTAAGATTAAAAGCTTGAATATTGCAATGTTTTCAGGCAAGTAGAAAAAGTATTCATGTAAATCAATGGCAGATACAAAATAAAATTTTTGATTCCTATTTCAGTAAAAACACATATCACAACTTGGAAGAATCAGCCATTGTGTTTCCTTTCACTGCCCAAGGTTCTGTCATAAGTATTCATAAAATATCTCTATAAAAATCCTTATGTTATTGCAAAACTCAAGATAAATAATATGTAGACACTGACAAGCAAATTTTCAAGCCAGCTTGTACAGCCTCTCTTCATTTCAGTGAAAATTCATTAACTTCTTACAGAAAAAATTTAGCCTCAAGTTTCAAAAATTGTACCCTTGGAAGTTCAGCATTTTAGAATACACTAAATTAGGGGCTATGTAAAAAGAAAAAAAGACTTTTTAACTTGGAACATTGGAGGGTAGAAAAACTAATGTTCCATGACAAGGACAGGATACAAAAAACCTAGGAATAACATCAAATACAAAGTTTTTAATTATTGCATAAATTTTATTAGGAAAAACTGTGCCGCTCTGTAGAAGAAAATGAAGATATGCTTATATACTGCCTACTCCTGAGGATAGATATGTCTTCTGGGCCTGTACCAAGAGCCCTTCTGAAATGGGAATGAGATCGTGTCCTGAATTTTACTCAGTCTGCCACATTCTACACCTGAGGACCCAGCTCCCTTTTCAGGCCTCTGAACTGCATTCAAGAGCTCTCTACCAGAAGAATAAGATATCCCAGAAAATTCTGAGTTATCTTCCTAAAAAACAGAGGCTGTGCAGAAAAGGTGCTAAGACCTATTTATTGAAATGTGAGGATTCCTGCTTCTGAAGAGCAAGGAATCAATTTGAAGAAACACCACAAAAGATATTATTATTTTGGCTACTAATTAACACTGCTATATTTCACATAAGATTCCAAGTAATCCGTAAAGTCACTTATTTCCATGAGAATGTAACATCAAAGAAATAAATGCAAACTGCTATTCTGACAGAGTCCTAAAGATCTGGAACATTAAGATTTGGTAACATTTTCAAAAAATACCACTCTATCATTTTCATTAACTTTTGAATGTCCAACAGGTATAGTCTAAACAGCAAATGAAAATTTAGATAGTTTGCTTTTGGGTGCTTCTAGCTCTTTTTTATTGAAGAAAAAAAACATAATCTAAAGAAATTTATTCTTAAATGTCTTGTCATATTGTCCTGTTGTTCTTCTTTTCTGATATGCTGAATTCTTACATTTTGGGGCAGATCAAAATCATTATTAGAGTGGGTTTCCTCAACTAGACAGCTTCTGGGCCTTTAGTGGCCCACAGTGGTTTTCTATTGTAATTCAAAGTTATGTTGTGCCAGGTTGCCTGGATAGCAAACACATTTGGTGAAGTGGTCATGCTATCGAAAGCCTGGGTGAACTGACCAAGGAATGTACCACACCAACGGCTTTGGGCAGATGAGTGACTCCGATTTACTTTCATCATTGCACCCTTTTCTGTCCAGACTCACAGACACTGACTCTAAGGTCTGGATAATATCAGGGAACGGCAGTAGCTCCTCATATATCTTCATTTTAATTAGGGATATTAAAAAAACAGATCTACATGCTAGATTTGGTTACATAATAAAAAGTTAGGAATGGAATTCTTCCTATGAGAAGAAACTCAAAGGAGATGAAGTTATGTTTTCTGCCTGTAAGTTTGGAGAGAAATCCACTGTGTGGCTTATTTTTGAGTAAGAAAAACAATATGGAAGAATGGCCTGAAAATGCTATCCATTCAAATCTGTGAAAGAGCATAGAAACTCAAGTCAAGTTATAAAGTGATGAACATCAGCAATTCTAAACATGCCAGTTAAATAATGAAAAGGATCTGTGAAAAAAAATATTTCATTTTTGCAATAAAGTACTTTTCTTGTAGTAATTTTTGTCCACTAAAACAAAGAAATATTGGTTTACACTGTGGAATGAAAATATATTGACAGTATACTTACATATGAGCTTCAAATTTGTTAGCTACTTTTCCCATGATTTTACAACTAACTAAGCGGGACTGAAGTGTTTGAGAAAGCTGTGCTTTGGAAACAAGAGGATTCAGGATCTACATGGGAATAAAAAGAAGAAATATGAGTGGAAACATTGTGAGCATCAAATAAAGTATTTTATTTATCTTCTTTTAAAAAAAATCTACAAAAACATATCCCAAATGTCATTAACCTTTTCACTGAATTAATCAGTACTAACAATAATGGTGCCTATGCACATCAATAGTCAAATTTTTTTTAAATGACATCTTTAAAATTACATTGCAATTAAATTTTGGAGGTGACTGGAATAAATTATCTGTGTTTCTTCCAACCTTGGTTTTTACCCTTTGTAAGCTTAATTTTTAGACAGTTCTGGATTTTACTCTTATTTCAATAAGAATTTTTATACTACACAATCATATATTTAAATCTCCATATTGCTTTAAATTATAAACACAGTCAATATGTCCGTTGCAAAGCTTTGAAATGTAACAAAATATAAACATTTAAAAGTGACTAAATTATCTGACTAAAGGAGACTGGCATTATAACTTCGTGACAGATTTTCTTCTTCTATCTTGAGCTACACAGCGAAAAACTAAGAGTGTTTGCAGTGCATTAGAGTTTTGGTACACCAAGAACTACTGAAATACACTAAGGAATGGATCTCCAGCATTTGGTTCCATTTAGCAGATATTGGAATTTTAGTCCAATAGTAAACAACATGTAGTTTCTTCAGGAAGACATAGAGTGAAATACTACCATGTAAACCAAAACAGGATGCAGGAAAACATGATACTGAGAATACAAAGTGCAGTGGAAATGTTACAGTGGAATGCAAATAAGTGTTGACTTTATTTGCCGAAGAACACCACTTTTTTTAAGGTGACCTTCTTGTCTCACATTTTCGCCCACTCGTCTCTTACAGTGTGTTCATTTTCACAGGTATGGAAGTGCCACAAATCTGACTGAAGTGAATAAAACTTTCAGGGAAATACAATCTTACAATCTTAATATTTTTTTTGTTAGCATGAGAGATTAGTATTACCTCATGTCTGACAGTTTCTTTCGGTAAAGCTTCTATTACAGCAAGAAGAGTTTCTAACCATGCATTGCTGACACCTGTTTAAAAGATACGAGTTATATGTGATGTCTTCTGTTGTACATACAACTAAACCAAAACACATACCAGTTTTACAAAATTTCCTCTAACCTTTTACACACATCCTCAAGGAGCTATGAAACCCACTACATTAATATTCAAGGCTTCAGAGTACAAAGCAGGATAGGTAAGTGGCAAGGTATGCCCCCATTTCTTTTCCCTTTCCAATTCCTATATAAAATAAATAACTACTCTGATTGCTTTATAAAGCTAATTTCCCTTATTTAGAAGCATATTCTTTTTTACACCCACTGAAACTTTCTAGCTGCACAACAGGCCTTTTCTTTCCTTTGTATTCTAAAATTAATGTCAAAGAGATTAAGAAAAAATAATCAACACAGAAGAAATGTCAACCATCCACCCTCTATTTTCTCAGCTGCAAAATATTGGTACTTCAGGAGAAGCTCAGACTCAGAAACAACTTTGGGATTTAATCCTTCAGACAAAGTGAGAGGGTTTTTTTTTTGCTTAAATCAGAATTACATTTAAATATCAGTATGAATATCAGCGGTCATCATGCCAAACTCTTTTGATTCATGCAAGTCTAGATACAAAGTCACAGTCATTGCACTCACTGTTGACACAGTATTGTAGGGTCACTAAGGAAACAAAACATGTAGATATCATCAGCCATCAAGCAGCTGTAGAGCCCTGACCTGCATCTCTGTGTTCCAGGTTGTGGAGAATGATGTGTAGGAAGGAGTGGGAGTAGGTATGAATGGACACCAACTCCTCTTGCAGAACAGTCAGAAAAGAAACAGCAGCTGTTAACTGCATTTCTACTCCTGCAACATGCAGAACCTCCTGTATAATTACAAATTATAACAATTTAGAGAGTGAGGCAGAAATGTACTGAAAGAACATCCAAATTTTTACATTCACTTTTAGAATTAATATGCAACAACCTGGGTAAACTACAAAATTTACTGTAAATTATTTTCTCTTAACAAGAATTTATTGTAGACATTAAACTTTCTTACGATATATAATGAATCTTCTAAGAAAAATAAAGTTACTTGTAATATCTTTTGTGACTTTAAGTTTCATCAATGCAATGCATGGATTTTTCTACTTTACAAAAAAAAGAGATAGAAACAGCCAACAATTGCACTTCTACTGCTTATGCATATGAATTAAAAATAAGTATTTCATTCATTCATTCAGTAAAAGATAGAAAAATAGCAGAAGGCAATTTAAATTTCATCCTTTGACTAACATGGAATGCATATGGAAAGTACATATATACAGTCTTAAGAATAAAGCAAGACACACTAGAATATTTATCTAGCTAACTAAACATTTCTGTTTCTGAGCTCTGACACACAAGAATGTCATTAATTATGTTGTCTTTAAAATCATCCACTCAAAAGTTAAACAAAGTTAATATGTTGAAGTGAAATTAAATATTACTATTTTTTTTAATTTAAGACCAGGTAATTTAAATTTTAAATTTCAGATTTATGCACAGACCTTGCAGGACACAGCATTCATTGCAAGTATTAGTAATTGTAAATATCAATCAACTAAGTGAACAATCTATTTGCTTACTTTCCTAAGTGCATCTATTCCCTGAGAAAATAAAAAGTTAATTATTCTACTACTAAAGCATTACTCTCATTTTACAAATTACTCCAAATTCAGTAGGAGTCTAAAGCCCATACTTCCTACTTAGCACTTTATATATGTGGTTTTGTTTCTTTTTAAAACTGCCTGATACGAACAGCATTTTCTCAGATCACTCACCCAAAATCAAAAATAAGCTGGACTTTTGATTGAAAATAAAAATAAGCCTGGATAGATTTTTTTAAAAAAAATATTCATTCTGCACCTAAGTGCATAGTTGCTTATTGATTGAAGTCTTCACTGTGTCACCAACTGGCTGCATGGCAAGGTCCTGAGCATTGGTGAATGGAATTACATCCAGCTGGCAGCCAGCCACAAGTGGGGATCCCCAGGGCTCAGCGCTGGGGCCAGTCCTGTTTAATGTCTTAATTAATATCAAGGCCAATGGTCTGAGGTTCACCAAAGGCAAGCACTGGGTCACACAAACCCCTGCAGTGCTGCAGGCTGGGGACTGCTGCGTGTCCCCAGTGGCTGGAGCGTGGCTTTCCTCAGTGAAAGGGCAGTCAGGCACTGGAACTGGCTGCCAGGGACGTGGTGGAAGCACCATTCCTGGAAGTGTTCAAAAGTGGATATGAAACTCAGGGACATGGTGAAAATGGTGCCGCTGGGTAAACAACTGGACATGATAACCTTAGGGTTTTTCCAAATTTAACGACTGTACGGCTCTAAGCATTGCATATCAGAGGAATTTTGCTGAGAAAATAGTTTGTAAAGAACATCTGAGAAATTACTATTTGACTTGGTAAAAAACAAGTATTCATTCTACAAATGTGAAACTATTTGTATACACAAATGTACAATTATTAGCTTATTTCAAGGAGAACAATAACTTATCTCTCAAGATAAGTTTCTTTTGGCAAAGCTTCTATTACCTGTCAAAGTTTACAACTATGTTTCTTTCTAAAAGGATTCTAAAAGGATTCTCCCACAAATGAAAAAGGAAACAGTATTGTGCTGTTTTCCAACAAACTATTTGCATTCAACACCCATGAAAACCGCCTTCTTCTTATTTCCAGACTCTGTCCGTGTTCCACCAGTGCTCTTACAGCCACAGCCAAGAAAGAATAATACCTGCCAATTTTGTATTTTTAATAACTTTTGGGATCAGAATACCTGTCCATACTTTTCTGGGATTCTGGCTTAACACTTGTTCAAAAAAACATCACCAAGAGAACCAAGAGAACAATCCACACACTGTAGATGCTAACACAGCAGATGCAGACCAGAAAATCATGGAGCAATGCCAGTTAACAGTTGGACTCCATGAACTTAAAGGTCTTTTCCAATCTAAATCATTCTGTGATTCTATGAATTCAGTTTTCTGTACATATTTACCTTCTATGCAATATAAACAAGGTTACTTACCAAAAAACAAAGTTTCCAAATAGTCTCCTCCACTGATCCACATAACTCTGGATAGTCATGTGTAAGAACACATTCTCTGGATGTGCCTCCTCATGGACCTCGGGAGACATTGAAATATAAATTTCTAGACTGCTTACACACCTGCCTGCACTGATGTTTACACTCAGAACAGTTCCACATTTGGAAATGTATGGGTCTCCTCTTTACAGTTTCATACAACCCAAGCTGAGTAACTTAAATTTACTTAATATAAATTTATTTATTTAGAAAATAATGTATTTTTCTATACATGGATACTCCACAAATTTTCACTCCAGACTAAAAAAGCTCTCCCTGTTTATCTTATTCAGACAAGCATATTTAATGGAATTTAAGGGCATTAACATGTTCTTAACTATTCTAATGTCTACAAGTTAAATTCAGGCCCCAAAACTTAAAATTTAGAAAGCGTAGTTTTTTTCCATTAATTGGAAAAATGAAAAATAATCTCTAGTTTAAATGCACATTTTTTTCTGCAACAACAGAATTCTCTTGAAAGAATGCTGCAAGCAGAGACATAGTCAAATAATTTTAGTATTGCATTGGTACGATAGAAATTTTAGACTAAAAGACTAAAATACACAGAAATAATGGAGACTACAGAAGCTGAAAGATATAATGAGAATAGACCTTAAAATTAATGTTCAGTATAAGGAAGGATAAAATCATCTCACCTTTTCCTTAACTATAAAATCAGCTACAGAAAAGCTTTCAAGAGGAGGTTGATATATTAAGAAAATAAGTAACTCTGAAAATGAATTTGGAACAAATCAGAAAACACTGAATAAAGCTTGATGCATACACAACAATAAGAATAAGCATAGTTTGCTGCAATTACAGCATTTGGAAAAATGTCTTATTAGTCATTCAGATAGACACCTGCAATCTCCCTCCATCACTTTCAGTTGCAGAACTCAAAGATGGAAAGCAGGAAAAATACTATTAACATCATTTGAAAAGAGCCATTTTGTGCACAAAGAGAAATGCTTGTAAGAATGTCTAAACTTTCCCTAAATCTGCATTTCAATGACTTCCAAGGTTCATGAGGAGGTGCATGCAGAAATCCAGAGTGGGCTTCTCTATGCAGAAGAACACATACAAGGATGCAACTTCATTTTAACAGCAGAATTTTAAAAGAAAACTTCCTAATCTCTTTCCTACATTACCATCTAAATTATATACTGTATGTTTGCTTAAATAGCATAACCAAAATACTGACACTTAATTCAATAATTACTTACACATGTATGTCACCCTTATTGATGTATTGATTTTACTTAGATCTAAAATACTTATATTAAACATATAGTACTGTTGACACAATTTTAATTTAATTAGATTTCATAGACTGATAAGCAATTTGCATACAATCATTTCTATATTTCTAGAAGTAATCAGATTTATCATTTTTTCACAAATGAAATACACATTTGCAATGTAATCAGACTGGATGTTCCTTGCATTTATTTCTTTCTTCATCTGCTTTCATCTGCTTTACCCTCAGTTTTAATAAAAACATTAGTTTTGCTTTGGGTGTCTGCAAGTATGCTAAATAAGTACACTGGTTTCCTTATGCAATTTTATGGTAACAATACTTCCAAAGAAACAGCCCTCTGAAACTACTACATAATTCATTTTTCATATGCCAATTCGATTTCGCAAATGATTACTCCCAAGCTAAGGAAGCAGAACCAAGGGCAGTAATTTAAATCCATTTATTTCGCTCCAATGGCAGATTACATTTGCAAGACTCTTATCACAGTTGAGTTCAATTATGCCTTTACAGAATATAAAAGTTTCTATTTAATGGTCAGAATGATTCCTTCAATAAAAAACAAGGTTAAGAAAAAAAAATAAGTCAAGTTAATGATGTCAAATACTGTGTTGGAGTTAAAAGTGCCATGCACATGGTTACAACTTCACTTCTATTATAGAAAAATAATATTAGATAACAGAACACCATTGAAGAACTGGCTTTATAAGAGCATTGCCACAGAAAGGAACTCATATACATTCCACAAAGTTTCAGTTTATAAATCTTAAACTTTAAGGGAACTCTTGGATTTAGACTGACCTCATTATATTTTACTTTTTTACCTCTGTCTGGAGCCCATTAACTTAGGTTTCATTTAATTTATCATCTAGGAAGGCATCTAGTTTGGGTGTCAATGATACTGTAAGATGAAAACCACACTACTTTTCTCAGTAATTTGCTCAAAGATTGGTTGCATTTATTATTAAAGCTGTCTGCTTCATTTCAAATATTTCTATCTTCAATTTCTGATACTTCTTTCTTCGTATACTGTTTTCAGTTGAATGTCTTTAATATTATACAGGAAGATACTTTTACAAAGTAACTAATACAGCCTGATCAAAGATCACACTGAGATCCAACTCCCACTGCAGAAATAATTTTCTATTTATGCAAATTATCATACTTACAAATATTATCTTAATCCCTATATTAAAAAACATTAAAACTAGAATCAAAACTGCATTCCCATACTAGACTTTTTATTGAAGACAGGCCAAGACCAGTACTTCTCTACAGCCTGAAAAATAAGAGTAGAAAATCCCCAGTGTTTATTATTTCTCCTCTCTACTCTCAAAGTAGAAAAAGAGGCAAAAATGGATTCAGTATGATTAGCATAAAAAATCCAAACCAACTCTTCTTGAAGCCAGTAGGTTGGTTTAGGAAGACTGCATTACATATGTTAGAATAATGTGATTGTAACTGCAGATATTTGGTGCAAGTTGAAGGCTTACCAGTTACTTTGCAACTTCAAGTCATTCTTCTCAAAGCACTTTTACACTCATAGATATTTAAGCAAAATTCCTATTGACCTCCATCTTATAGTGCAGAATGCAACCAGAAGCACTTTAATGTTTTCCAAACCATCTGTCAGTCTATACCTGTCCTTAGTCCTGAGAAGAGCTATTTATTGACCATTTCTTGACCACCTAAATAATCAGATAAAAGTTGGAACAGCTCCTGCTAAAAAACAGAAGTCTCCTGAGATCACAGACATTTCATAACATGAAGCTGAGAGGTGATGTCTGATACTTTCAGAATGATTGAAGGCTGGAAGGGTCTTTCTAGAGGGCATTTTGTTCAATGCCCCTGCTCAAGCCGGGCCAGTTACAGCTAAGACATGCTTGCTTTTGAATACCTCCAAGGAGGAAGACAATAACTTCTCTAAGCAACTTGTGCCACTGCTCAGTCACCCTCACAGTGAAAAAGTGATCCCTGATGTTCAGAAGAAACCTCCTGTGTTTCTGTTTGTGCACACTGCAGCAACACTTGCAGTTCTGTCACTGGGTACCCCTGCGAAGAGCCTATCTCTGTCTTTGCTTTGTCAGGTATTTGTATACATTGATAAGGCTCTCTCCAACCCTCTTCTTCTGCAGGGGTCCTAGGGGCCATGAGCATTATTAAGTTTTGCGTTTGCATTTGTAATTTAGTTTGTTCTTATTTGGCCAAGACTGCTCTTAAAACTACACTTAAATGAATTTGTACCATTCTTCTGGGCAAGGGTACATATCTGGGACAGAGTGGAAATACAGAGACAGGTATCTTGTCCACAATCACATAATCATAGAATAGTTTGGGTTGGAAGGGACCTTAAAAATTCAACTAGTTCACCCCCATAGAAATGAGTGGGGACACCTTCCACTAGACCAGGTTGTTTAGAGTCCCACCGAGTCTGATCTTGAACATTTCCAGGGATGGGGCATCCATAACTTCTCTGGGCAATCTTTTACAGTGTTTTACCATGCTCATGTCAAGGAATTTCCTCCTCATATCTATTCTGAATCTATCCTTCTTTAGTTTAACCCCATTGCCCCTTGTCATATCTCAAAAGACACTGCCAGTAAGTTTGTCCTCATCTTTTTGTAAGCCCCCTTTTAAAGAACTGAAAAGTCAAAATAAGGTGTACCCAGTGCTTTCCCTTCTCCAGGTTAAACAACCCAAATATCCTTTATAAAAACATATCTCTATATAAAATTACTATATAACATTGCATGGTCATCATACATGTATCACAACCAGCAGTGACTTACTGAAAATACGGAGGGTAGAATGTGAAATTGCTCAGACAGCTAAAACCAAAGTATACTCTTATGGACAGCACCCTGAAGATCTTAATGTTTGGATGAAAGGAGACTGAGAACATCAGAATCAAACATTATGACTGAATAGACTGCAAAAATAATTCTCAAAAAAGCTGTCAAAACATAGTAAACTTTTAGAACATTTAAGTAGTATTAATTCTGCTCTTTTTTCCTCCTTTTGTAATAATTTTTAAAAAACTATAATACCTGTAATACTTTGTAAGTTAGGCAAATTAATACAGA
Organism: Lonchura striata; assembly: GCF_050655825.1. Classification (NCBI taxonomy): domain Eukaryota; kingdom Metazoa; phylum Chordata; class Aves; order Passeriformes; family Estrildidae; genus Lonchura; species Lonchura striata. The sequence continues at coordinate 58,856,207 of NC_140707.1, read as the reverse complement.
AGACCTACTGGACATACACCTCCTAGAGACTGAGCTTGCAATAGAAGCGGGATTTTTCTTTTCCTTTGTTAAAATAATTAAACTGGCAGAAAAGGTACATTCAAACCTCAACACACAAAACTTACTCTGATTTTTGGTAAAACCCGACGAAGTGTTTCTGCAGGATTCTGTCGCATAAGGACTGGAAGATTTGCCACCACACTTGTTCCTTGTATATCCTGACCAGAACTTACAAAAACATAAACATAAAATACATTACTCACTATGATGATTACAAGCTCATGGCTTTCCTTAGAAAACAAAACAAAACCAAGAATAATAAACTTACACTACTCAGGTTTTTCATGCAAGCAAAGAGGCTTTTTTGTTTATAATGTGTGGTAGAATACTACATTTAAAAATATCAACCTATCAAGCTATTATATATCATTTCCTACATGGAATGTTTTAATTTTTAGTGTAGTTTTGCATAAAAATATGAAACCTTTGAATGATCTTTTCAAGCCAGGTGATCAAGGCAGTGGTTTCATAGAATCTTTTGCCTTATGGCAACACAAGGGATAAACCATAGGAAGGGGGCAAAGAGAACATATACATGAAAATAACACACACTGTACAACATTTTAACAGAAACCTACCATTATTTCCTTTTTGTAGGGAAAGCAGTCAGATGTATAGTCATATGCACACAAACATGATTTAAAAAGAATGTAAAACACTTGGTTAAATTACAGATCTTGTACCTTTCTCCTCATTCTGTCTCTCTCAATGGTATCCCACAATTGAAAAAGGAAACAAAAACAAGAGGAAAAAAAAAAAAAAAAAAAAAAAAAAAAAAAAAAAAGCAGGATGGGAAGGTTATGGTAGGCAGCAATGAAAAAAATTATGAGGTAAAAAAATTACTCAAGTGGATCAAATCCTAGAATAGAATCAGAAAGCAAGAGGGTCTGGATGCCAAAATTAAAATTAAAACTAACATCAACACATCCTTTTCCTTTGGCAAGGCATGCATATCTTTGTGTTATCCAGTAGTAATGCAAAAAGCCAAGACAACTTGGAGAAGCTATTTAATTGAATTTTGTATCAAGATGGAAGAAACCCCAACTGCTAAATAATGCAAAGAAAATGCTACCTTTATCCATCAAAATGTAAAGAAAAGGGAAGCATTTCCCTTTAAACCAGAAATTCTTAGTATCTGGCCTACTGCCAATTAAGAAAGTGAAGCGGGAGGCATTTCAACACCTACACAGTCTGTAATTTTCCAACTGCAGAAGATTTTTCTTCTATTTCTACCAAATGAGCTGCGCCATAGATTTTCATTAAATATTGAAGACTCCAGAATTATAGTGAATTATTGCTAAATGCTCAGATGTACACATTTTTGTACTAATAAACAAATGAAAAATAAATGCTAAATCTTTTGTTCAGAGTCACAATAAGCTCAGTGTTTTGAAGGCACTATTCCTTTATTAACAGTGCTAACTATAGGAGAACACAACAGAGCCCTATACTTAGAAGCAATTTAGCTCAGCATCTTTTGTGCTAGCAAAATCCACATACCATTTAAATATAAAAAACTTCAGTACTCATTTTCTGAGTTCATCCCACAGGAGATCCCAGTGACTTAGCAATGATGAGAATCCTCATGCAGGGAGGGAAATTGGGGAAGGCCCCAATACTCCTGTCCAAATACTTCCTTCCTCTGCAACAGCAGCTGCTTGCTGCTGGCCAGTGGTACCAGACACAGCCGAACTGTAAGACCCATTGTAAAGCACTTTTCAAACACTTCTCAAGCATCAGCACAGCACTAAGCCTTCTCCTTCTAGCCCCTGCATTTTCTTTTACTTGTTTCTTTTACTATATAAAATGAAGCCCCCATAATTATTGTGATGTCTTGAGACTGAAGCAAATCCTCCTAGAAACCATTTACAATCACATGAAGAACAGAAACGTGCCTCTGAGTAGTCAGCCTGGATTTGTTAAGGGGAAATCAATCCTGACCAGCCAACTTGACAACAGTGATGACTGGCTGAGAGGGTGGAAGTTGTTTAACTTATTTAGCAAGGCTGTTGACATTGTCCCCCATCATACCCCCATAGATGAACCGATGAAGTACAAGTTGGACAAATGGAAAGTGATGTGGACTGAAAACTGAGTGAACTATTGAACCTAAAGGGCTGTGATTAGTGGCAAGGAAGCCAGCCACAGGTGGTTTACCTCATGGTGTACCTTACTGGGGGCAATAAAGTTTTCATTAATGACCTGGGGGATGGGACAGAGTGCACCCTCAGTATGCAGATAATACAAAACCAGGAGGAGGTGTTGACCAGAAGACTCTGGTAACTCAACAACTGGAGAAACAAACCAACAAGGATCTTACAGAGTCCAGCAGCAGAAAATGCAAATTCTATAGCTGTGGCAGAACAGCCCCATGCACCAGAAGAAGCTGGGGGCCAGCCAACTGGGAAACAGCTTGGCAGGAAAGGACCTGGAGGTACCAGTGGCCACAAAACTGACCTGGAGGGAAAGGTAGTTGATGGCATCCTGGGCTGCACTCAAGAGCATCACCAGCAGCTCAAGGAACATGATCTTTCTTCTCTATTCAACACATAAATCTCACAGACAGGTGGCAGTGAGCTCATCACAATATTTGTGCAGAAACTTCGACAAAAGGGATTTTTAATCTTGAGAATAGAAACCTTGGGGGCTTTATTTGACATGTATAAACTCTCATGTGAGACATAAAGAAGACAGAGGCAGATTCTTCCCAGTGGTACCCAGTGATAGGATGCAAAACAATGTGATCAAATTCAATACAAAGGAAATTCCACTTAAACCTTTAAAAAACCAAAAATTCTTCTATGTCAGAGTATTCAAATATTGGAAAGAGTTGCCCACAACAGTGGTGCAGTCTCCATCCACATGATTCAAAATCCTGTGTTCAGGACAAGACTGAATATATTTCTCTAATTGATACTACTTTGAGCAGGAAGATGATTCCCAGACATCCCTTCCCACAACTGTACTATGATTTTATTCAGGGTATGTGTTGCCAATTTTGCAAACTTTCACAAAACTCAAGAAAGACAATAAGATTTTTTATACTAATTTTTAAAGCATTTTTAAAAAACAGATTCTACAAGATAAGAACAAAGAAATTTTAAAAGTCCCTGGATACTCAATTAGAAACATTTCTATCTGGAAATGGATGGAAGGACTACAACTCCTTCTGCAGCATGAAGAATGAACATTAGTCACTGAATGTACTGCAAGACAGTATTACCACAAAGGATTTTGAAAAAGAAAAGACAGATTTACATTTTTCTCTCCTTCATTCACACTAGCCTATAAAACACGAGGGCAGGAGCAGAACACAGTATTGTAAAGAAGACTGAGGTACAATGTTTACCCAAGCTCTAACTGAAACTCAGTTTGTGTAAAGGCTTTTCTTTCACATTGTGGCACCAGTTTGGCAAAAATGATTTGTTAAGTAGCCATTGTTGAATGAACCACTCAAGTCTGTGCCCTGTGTAAATAGAACGTCTGCTGAGTGTCTGCAGGGAATTACAGCGTTAACATCCTTAAGTGACATTATTTTCAGTGCAAGATTCTATAATGTTCTATGTTGGGCCAAATCTGAATCTGTTGAAGACAGAAGTAAAAATTTAGCAACTTCAATGAGTGAGGGATTAGAACACCACAATTTAAAAAAAATTATTAAAGTATTCAGTAACTGGGAATTAGGAAAATGAAATTCATCAACACTTGAACTTGAAAAAGGGTGTCCACAGTTGTGGGAAAATTTGGACACTTTCATAACTCATCTGTACAATGTATTAAGCAATGTGATCTAATATCAAATGGCATCAGACTTGGAAGTTGGCTCTGCTTTAACCAGGGCATTGGACCAAATGACTTCCAGACACCTAAACTAAACTGTTCTGTGACTGGGATTCATAAATCCTAGAGTTAATTTCCTATTTGTATAAAAGCTCAGTATCTGACAGAATTTAGCCTTTTCAGAATTATTCAGTTTCAATTCTCCCTCCAGGATTTCTGTTTTCCTGTACAATCTACAGTTGCCAAGGCAAACTAGAAATCCAGATAAATATTTCTGCCAATACTATAAAAGCATGTGGCTCATAAGACTTCCTTTGAGAATCACCTTTAGTTTATTGTGAAAAATCTACATGGTCTACATATTAAATAAGAAGAAACTAATCTGATTTTAGTACATATCTGAACTTACACCACTACATATGAAACTTCTACTGTAATTAAAGTAAGAACCAAAACCCAAGATTTAGCTGCATAGTAGTTCTGTATTCATAGCAACCTTATTTACCAGGATAGGCTTGGTCAACTGAAGTCTCTTATTTTTGTTTCCTTGCTGAATTTATGTCAAAGAGAGAAAGGAGAATTTCGAACTCATACATATACCTCTTTCTGTTTCTGAGCCAAAACAAATACATTACCATAACACAATAATTTCTTTCTTCCTAATATCATCAGATCTATGAGTTTATACATTAATTATTATGAGTAAACACAGCTTTTCTTCTTTGAATTTTAAGAAAAGCTTCAAGAATGTAAATGCCTCAAAGGGACACATTTTTCCTCTCAAATAGTACCTCAATATCAACATTACAATCTCCTAGAAGATAAATGTTTCTTCTTCCTTAGAGGGCTTATAACACATTGCATTTTGTATGGTTTCTAAGTAGAATTCATTTTGAGTCTGAATGTGAAAAGTAAAGCAAGTCTTTTTACTTCAAGATCGAGATAATGCCATTTCCCATTCCTAGCTGATATGGCAAAAATGAGCTACGAGCTGACATTATCTTTCATTCTACCACTCTTCATTCACTGATCCAGAACTTATAATTTTCACATTCAACAGATTTGTCACATTCACAGCATGCATTATGTGCTATAAGAAGTCTTCTGAAAAAGTACAAGGCCTGTAATTTTTCTAAACTGAAAGTAAAAAAAAAAAAAAATTACAGATGCTAACTGAATTCTAGAAGGGTAAATTACTTCTGTTGACCTAAATTTCTCTTATAGTCTAATTTAGACACAGGATATATTTTTATTTTCCTGTCTTATTTTTTCTACCAGTATACTTCATGCACACATGAGAGGAAAACTTTAAATGACCTAATAAGCATTAAAATTTACTTACAGTCTTCTTCAGTTTGTGGGTCTTGTGTAGAGCATTATAAACAACAGATCCCAAAGCTTCCACTTTATTACTGTGTGTATTTCTATCATGCTTTCTCAGACTTTCAGCCTATAGCTTATTCCATCTTGAATCAATTCCATGCTTCTTTTTCATAGCAACTCTAATCTAATAGTCCTAGAAGTTGATGAGAATTTCTAAAAAAAATAAATCTGTAGCTGTACATTTAAACCTCTCCTTTCTACACTGACTCACAGGTCCAAAAAAATTGTTTATTTTTTCAATATTTATTGACAGCTCTAACAGAAGCTGCCACTTCACCCTCAACCCTTACTATGAGTCTCTTCAATCATTTAAAAACAAATTATGCTATGCTAAATCCACTTTCAATTCCTCTGCATACTATTAAGAAAAGCATATTAAAGTTAGGAAAGCAACTGTTAATTGTTGACTGCCTATATCTGCTTGGCTTCATAAAAAAGATCTTCCTGTATATGCAAGAGCTGAAGACCATGGTAAAATCCTGAATAACCCCAGCCTTTCAGAGTTAAAGTAGAACTTCTTACCAATCTTTCAAAAAAATTCAAACTTATAAAATTCAACTTATAATCCCCATAACAAAATCCTACTAACAGTAGAACACAGACAAATGCTAAACAAAACATACTTTGCATGTGAGTTCAGCCCTTTTCAAAATCACAGAGACTGGATCAAAAGAAAATGCAAATGTAAAAGAACCACAGAGACACTAAAAAAATGCTGAGTACAGAATCAAAGTACAGGGTATTAGTACAATGACTGAATGAAAAGCTACAATAAAGTAAAAATAAAAAAGGGTAAAGAGAGGGTTTGAAGCTTTTGATCATAGCATTTCTCACATATGCAAGAAAACCATAACTAGGTATCATATTTTATATAGGTATCTATATACTGTAAGTAGAGAGGCATCATATCTAATAATACAAGCCAAGCTTATGTTCTAAATTGAAAAATATAGGAGTCAAATTGTCAGCACTGAAAAATATATCTAAAATTTTAGAAACAATTTGAAGTTTTAGCTGCAGAAGCAGCTTTATTCCCAGACAAGGAAATCTAACTATGGGTTCAGAATGACTTTCAACAGTTCATATTAAATTTCTATCAAATTACTGCTGTTATACTCAAAGGGCCTGATGACTCAAAAGAAAAAATTAATTAGGAAGTGAACGTGAAACAGTGAACTTACTCCATATAAGAGCTAGATTTTAGACAAGTTCGAAGTGGAAAGCTTTGCTGGTTCACATTCTGTTAATTATTCAATGAGTATACACAGCTTCAATACTCATACTTTCAAGTAATTTGGATTAATATTTTCAAGTACACTCATATTTTCAAGTATACTGGACAGCTACTTCAGACTGATGCAGTTCCATGAATCAGCAATACAACCTCGAACAGCTGACTCTAGTGTGCTCTTTCATATATCAAAAGTAACCATAGATTGAAGGCAGCTTTCTGAGGCAAATACACAAATAACTAAAAACTGCTTCAATTTCAAGCTCTTCCTGATTCATGGTCTGTCAACCAAAAAAGTGTTTTACTTGATTTATGTTCACTTTGTAAAGTAGGATAAAATTCAGCTACTTAATTAAATAGAAGAGTTAGACTCATGTCTCTCAAACAAACGTAAGATTTGCTTCATGTTGGAGTGGACAATCAAACCAGGTAATAAAATTAACATAACAAATAAATTGAAGTGGTGACACAAATCTTTCAAATTTCCAGTTCTCTGACAGAATAATTTCAAACAGATAGATGAAAATGAGCATTACATATACAGATAATTAATCCATATCTGCATTCTTTTTAAAACCACGATCAGCACACCACCAGGATCCTCCTTGCCTACGTGTGCTGGTTTGGCCTGGGGTAGAATTAATTTTCTCTCCAGTGGCTGGTACAGGGCTGTTTTGGATTTGTGCTGAAAACAGGGTAGATAATAAAGAGATGTTTTTGTTATTGCTGAGGAGGGCTTACACAGAGCCAAGGCCTTTTCTGCTGCACGTTCGTGAGGAGACATGGGAGACTGGGGGAGACACAGCCAGGAGAGGTGATCCAAACTGACTGAAGGGATATTCCAGACCACATGGCATCATGTTCAGTATATAAAGTGGAGGGGGAAAGGGGGAAGGGAGAACATTTAGAATGATGGTGTTTCACTTTCCAAGTCATCATTACACACAATGGGGTCATGCTGTCCTGCAGCTGACTGAAAACCTGCCTGCCTGTGGGAAGGAGTGAATTTGCTTTGCTTTGCTTGTGTGTATGGCTTTTATCTCAGCTCACAAGCTTTCACCCTTCTGATTCTCCCCCAGTGAGTGAGTGGCTGCGTGCGGCTTGGCAGCTGTCTGGGGTTAATCCAAGACACTACTCAATTATGTTTAGGAAACTGCAGTAGTCCTAGTAACATTCCTTATCTTCAAATCACTACAATCATCTTAAATAGCCTTTTGCTACACTATTTTTTCCTCACATAGTCATATTAACTTATTTCTAGTGGTACAGTTATCCCAGAAAGAGTTTGACATTCTGCAATGGAAAGAATAAACAAAAATATTTACCAGTAATTCCACCCACATTTGCTAACATTAGTCCAGAATCATCTCTGAAGAAAAGAGTATCTCCTTCCTTTGAATGCAAATCAAATATGTTCAGCTGCATAGATCCTTCACAGCATATAGTCAGCATTAACCACCAGAATTCCTGGCTTATCTATTTACTATGTTGGTATCAATATCATTATATGGAAGAAAAAGTAACACAGAAAACGAAAAATTATGTTAAAAAGCATCCACTGATAGAATACTATTTGCATGCCATTCCCTGCCCTCCTCCCTATGGTTTGTTACTGAAGAAGAACTTTAACTGATCACTGAAAGGTTTGGGACAATAAATTTTTAGTCTAAGCTCACGGTGTAATATTAACACAATATATTATTTTCATGAACAATACTTTTATTAGCTATCTGAAGAGACATCCATGCAAACAGATATCGACTGGCAGAATCTAACATACACACAGCCCACAGTGCTTAAGCTATCAATGTTATTCTAGTGCATAAAGAACTCCAAAGTTCTATACAGCTTCCACTGGACCAACATAGTCTTTACAGATGTCACATAAACCATCTCAGTTGCTATTCACTGTGCTGTCCCATGAAAATAATGAGCTTAAGGCAAACAGTCACAGCAATGAGGGCAAAGAAAATGAAATTAAGAAAGGGGAAGGAATAATATTTGGGGGAAAATACTCATATCCTTTACCAAAAAGCAGGTAAAGTGAGTCACGAACATCTCAAATGACCTATCAAGCACTAAACTCTAGTTAGACTCTTTTTCAGCTTACGGGTTTTACAGATGTGGGACATTATCCCAAATAGATCCAAAAGCTGACATGTTCCAATTGTTCATTTAAAAAGACCAAAACCAACTTCTTCATTTAATAAGGAAGATGAGACACTGAAGAAGGTTTTACTTAAGGCCCCCAGAATTTGCAATAAATAAGTAAAATACAAAGATCTGTGTATTAATTTTATTGATCTATCTACCCTCTATCACATCATGATCAAATAGGTGGGATAGTTTAAGTGATCAAAACACAAGTCTATTTATCCACAATAAGAGTTGATTTTTTACATCCCAGTATGCATCCAATGATTTATTACAAACTCATGGTGCAAGTATTTTCTTGCAATACAACAAGCATGCAGGGTTCAAAAGATTTTACAAGTAACTCTTAAAATACACCTAAGCTTGCTTTACATGGTGATAAAAATAGAAAAAAATAGACATACTCTTGGGTTAAAACCTGTATTAATGAAGCAGGTTAATTTTAAGTAGCTATCATTCTTTTTTCCATTGATTTAGTGACTATCAATTGCTGCAGTTGAAAAAACACAAAACCAAAATTTAATCTTGCCCTGAATCTAACTAACTATAGTCTAACTAACTTCTAGTTCACAAAATGACAGAGAAATAGGTGTCCTAATCCTGAACTTTGAAATGAAATTACATAAAAGAGATTAACTGTTTGTAACAGAAGAATCTTGGTGTGAGAAGCAATCAGGCAATGACTCATGTTTTGCTATTTAATATGGACATAAATCCTCCCCCTCAAAAAGCTCAGTTACAATTTCAGCAGGGAAAATGGCATCTTTTGTGTTTCTCCATTTAAAAACAGGATCTTTATCTCCAAGCCTGCCCAACAATGTAAACAATATTATCATGCAAAAAAGTGTATTAAAGCAGATGACTTTTACATTTCTCTTTTACATATGTCTATTCTGCCAGAAACAATACAATCAACTCCTATTTACAACAAAAACACAATTAGCGTATTTAAAGCATTTTCCTTCTGCCCCTAGTTGAGCTTACTCAATATACTCTTGGTAACAAAAGTTACCAAGCAATTTCACTAAGGAGGAGGGAAAAAAAAGACGGTATATGCACTTCAGAAAATCTGACCACAGCCTGGTCAGCTGTGCTTCTCATGCAGCACAAAGAGCAAATCATCCCATTTTCTAGGCATAAACTACTGCAAGCAAAATGCAATGTTTTTATTGAGTGCAATATCACTTTTGCTGTGCACCTCTTAATATAAATTGTGTTATCAAATTCTTTGATCCACCTTGAATCCAACTTTCCTAGTCTACTCCAAATGGTAAAGAGAAATGTTTTGGAATTAAACAAGCAGCTTTGAATAACTTTTATTTAATAGTTGCATAAACTGGTGGCTCCAATGCTTAATGTTGTTCTTTGTTGTTCAACAATAGCCATGGGGAAGCAGCGGGGGTGGGGAAAGGGAGAAGCTAATCGATATCTACATAAACTAATTTACTGGTTTTACTTTAAAAAATGTTGAATTCTTACGAGAGGCATAATTGACAATCTGGACACAAAACTACTCAGATAAACAAAAGTCCTCCAAGATTTTCTATTTATACCTTTTCCTTGGACTATTACATAAAACCCTGTGGAAATGTATTCAATTTTATTTAAAGTTGCATTGCTTTGCCATTAGAATTTTTTTTTTTTTAATTATATCATTCTGATTTAAGATAGACTGGGGAAAGAAGAAAATTCTTTTCTTTTTTGTTTTCCAACAATCAAATTGGAGATTTAACTGTAAAAACTTATGAGAAAAATGCCCTAGGGAAAAATGCTGTATTGGTTTATTTCCAAAGTTAAAAGTATTTTCTTAAACTGGATGATTCTTGAAAAATTGATAAAGACAAGAAGAATGTATAAATTACTTTTTTCCTTATTAGAAAGAATGTAAGACTATGCTCTTTGAGACTGCAGCCTTTCTTCACCACTACACATTATATTGACTTAGCAATGTGGGGTCACCTTCATTTATAGTATCTTACAAACATTGTCAGTTTAAAAAAATATCTGAAGTCTTATAACAAACCTGTTTTACTATACTCAGCTTGGATTCACATACATTTAAAATGCAATTCCATTCATGCCAGTTCATCTACCCCTGCGTACACACTGCCTAAATCTGACTTACAGTAAATTCAAGAACAAGTAGAAGAACATGAAAGTAGGCATTGTGTAGAAACACTGAGGCTAAATTCACACTGTAAGTAACACGTTTCTGTAAACAAAGGAACTGCAATTTTGGAATTATGCAATGATTAAGAAGGACTGTCTATGTGTAGTCTGCTAGGAAAGGTAATATAAGGAATATATGGGCAAAGCATTTCCATCCACAGTCAATGAGTTCAGTAAAGCAGAGCAATTACCCTTGGTCCTGCTCTGAATTGATATGACTGACAAGAAATGACTCAGCTACACTGTACCTGAGAGCTGCACACATTCTCAGCACCCATAGTCACATAACATGGAATAAACAAAACTGCTGCTGGAACAACTGCTACCAAGATACAGGGACATATCCCAAGCCTGACATTTTTATTTCTTAACATTAACCCCTCAGGGTAATGTTTTGCAATGAGAAACATGCAGAAACATTTATTTGAATGTAAAAGAAGCTAAATAGAATAATTTAAAGAGTATCTGCATCATCAAGTGTCCATTCAAATAATAACATGGATGTGAAACACCTGGTACCTTTTGCTTGTCTAAAAATATCAGGCAGCAGCAAACAAGCCTCAGGCAGATGTATCCAGGAGATCTAGCAAAAGTTTTCAAGTGGTTCTTTGACCTTTTTGTCATTCTGTTCAATTATCGCTCTTAAACCAGCAAGACATTTTTCTTCCATATACAAGGATGGATAGGCCATAGGGAATTAGCATTCAAAGGCAAAGATTCCATCCTGTTAAAGTTTGGTTTTCAAAGCCTGCAAAGGATACTGTTACTACTCAGACTGCAAAGACATATCCACAACCTGCTCTAGGAAGGTAAAGATACACTGGGGGGAAAGAGAGGAGAATCAAGATATAAGAATGCCAGTGAAACATTAATTCTCAAAGGGTGAATTTGAAAACTCAGTTATGAACAATTCCCATCAATGTGCTTCTGTATTACTGGTGGTTTTTTAAAAAATCTTTGCCTGAGGACATAACTGTCTTTGGCTAGAGATGCCAGTTCTGGCCTCAGTTTCTGAATCTGAAGTGACCTTCTTATTCAGGTACAGAGTTCTATAATTTTGTATAATTAAAACAGTTCTTTAGCTGTAATATGGGTTTTGCCAGACTATGTCAATAGAAGTCTTTGCTATAGAAATTACTTCAATTTCCTTTTCTATTTGTCCTCAAGAACTAAAGAGAACTTCTGTTATACAAAAAACTGCCCCTAAAAAGATTAAATAAGATGTTCCTACCAACGTTGGAGAACTTTGCAATGAATAATGCAGACCCCTTTGAGTTGCTTAGTCTAAAAGTCTGTCTTAATTTCCATTCTGTTTTCACAGTGAAAAAATTTCTAAGTGAGTAAATGATCTGGTTTTGTTTCCTGTGACATAAAGCTTTGGGCTCCAAGGCTTGACAAAATCCAGGGTAACACAGTGCTGGTATTTGGAGTACCAGCTGGTGGAACAAGGAAAAAAACATTAATATTACTAAAGTTAACTCTAAAAATAGATAAATGAACTATTATACAAGTTTACCCCAGAGAGCAGAATTAATTTTAAATCTCAAAAAAGCTATTTCTTGTCTCGTTCCAAATTCTTCTGTCACAGCATTATCTGTAAAGGCACAGATACAGGCCCAAGACTGCAGTCCTAGTTCCTGAAATCCTAAAATTATAATCAGAATTTCACCTCAGTAAAACAACTTCACATAAAGTTTACAGTGTAGCAATATGAACCAATATATAATGGAGTTCCATCTACCTTGCTTTGTTGGAGATTCCAAAAAGATTTCAAACAGCCCTGAATGCCAAACTACAGGATGTATCAGCATATCAGCACTAAGAGTCACTCTTCTGAAGAGTCTCAGAGTACTCAAATTTTTTGGGACAGGTACATGGTACTAAACCGCTTTGAAGGAAAGAGTAACTGAATCAGTAACTGCTGTTTCTTCTTTGTGCTAGCAACATATGGAGTCAGTGCAGGGCCACAGAAGCATCACATCATGACATGTCTATGCCTACAACAAAGTAGTCCTCAAAACACCAGGAGGAATTTGCAAGAAAAACACATTCAGTAAATAAGGAATCAGTTGGATGTTCACATTTAGAGGAGAGTGGTCATTATCTCAGAGTCTCAATGGACATCAGTGACGAGTGATGTCCCTGAGAGGTCCAGTACTGGGAGCAGTGTCATTCAATATCTTCATTAATGGTCTAGACAAAAGGACTGAGTGCTGCCTCAACAAGTCTGCCACCAACACCAAGCTGAGCATTGCTAGAACATCATGAGGTTTAACAAGACCAACTGCAAGGTGCTACACCTGGGTCAGGGCAAACCCTGTTATCAATACAGGCCAGGGGATGAACAGATCAGAGCAGCTGGGAAAGATTTGGGTGTGTTTGTGGGAGAGAGGCAGGATGTGAGCTGGCTACATGCACTGTGCAATAGCCCAGAAAGCCAACTGTCTCCTGGGCTGCATCCAAAGCAGCGTGGCCAGCAAAGCAACATGACTCCGTCCCTCTACCTTGCTCTCATGAGACCCAATCTGGAGTGCTGGGTCAGATTTCCTCAGCAGAGAAAGGACATCAACGTGTTTGAAGAAGGAGAGTAACAAAGACCCTGTCCAAAGGAGGGTCTCAAAGACAGCTAAAGACACAGAGCATCTCTCCTGTGAGGAAAGGCTGAGAGAATTGGGGTTGTTTAGCCCAGAGAACAGAGCAGCCTCACAGTACCTAAAGGGGTCCTAAGGAAAGCTGAGAAAAGACTTCTTACAAGAGCATGTAGTGATAGGACAAACAGAGATGGCTTCAAAGTGAGAGTAGGTTTAAATTGAGTATTAGGAAGAAAGTCTTTACTGTGAGGGTGGAGAGGCACTGGAAGAGGTTGCCCAGAGTTCCCAGCCATGGAAGCATCTATAGCCATGTTGGATGGGGCCTTGAGCAAAGGGGCCTAGCTGAAAGTGTCTCTGCCCATGGCAGGGGGCTGGTATCAGATGACCTTTGATCCCTTCTGACCCCAGTCATTCAAGGGTTCTATAAAAATTGACTAGAGATTTGTGTTTTGGTCACTAGCATACAACAGTCATTATTTTACAGGGTACTATCACGTGAAAGCATATTCAGACTAGCCAAAAATGGACAGCTTGATCTACTCTTTGAAGAGTCTCTATCTTTGATGTATTCTAACACAAAATATTATATTTTCCCATCTACATCTTCATAGATGCATTTCCAGATCCTGACAAAAACTAGTCCAGTATTATCATCTCTTGCCAAATCAGGCAAATGACAAATTTAAAATAGTAATATTGAGCAAGCATGAGGATAAAAGCTCCTTATGCACACAAAATGTTTTTATAAACACTTGGAACTTTCTAAGAAAGGTGATATAAAGAATTATTATATTTATACATTAATTATGTGACATCGAAAATTAACTGTGCAACTGTTAAACCTATTTATTGAATGCCAGTGCTCATCCAAACAAAAACAAAAGAAACTCACTCTCTGGCTGGGTAACATGCTATTTATGTATGGGACCCATCATGTAGAAAGAAGTATGGGAAATATTTTTCTCAATATTTCTATGTGAAACATGTCTAGGAGAGGATGATATGGTTTTCCTAGGACAACAGAATTATTTTTAGAATTTCAATTGTGTTTGATATTCAAAAATATATCTGTATGTCATGAGCAAAGATGCCTTGAAACACAAATAAAATTGACATCTCCAGAGAAGAATCTGACAACACATAAGGAAGAGCTACCTGGTCTCTCACACCACAGCTCAGGCAGACTTCCAAATCTCACACAGACCTGATCTGCTTTTTATGACCAGGTGAACCATGTAGGGGTGGTGTAGGGTGTGGCTATAGGCTACACTGCCTTCAGCAAAGCCTTTGACACTATTTCCCACATCTTTCTCCTGGGGCAGCTGACAGCTTACCACTCGCATGGGTGTACTGTTCACTGCGTTGAAAACTGGCTGGAAGGCTGGATGCAGAGAGGGGTGGTGATGGTGCTGCATTCAGTTGGCAGATGGTCACTAGTGGTCTTCCCCAGGGCTCAGGGCTGGAGACAGCCCTGTTTGATAACTTCATCAATGATCTGGACAAAGGGATCAAGGGCACCCTTGGTCGGTTTGCAGATGACACCAAGTTCAGTGGGAATGTCACTATGCTGAAGGGTAGGAAGGTTCTGCAGGGATATCTGGACAAGCTGGATCCATGGGCTGAGGCTAGTGGCATGAGGTTCAACAAGTCCAAGTGGCAGGTTCTGCACTGGGGCCACAGCAACCCCACACAGCACTACAGGCTGAGGGCAGAATGGCTGGAAAGCTGCCTGAGGGAAAAGGACCTAAAACTGCAGGTTGACAGTGGCTGAACATGAGCCAGCCATGCCCAAGTGGCCAAGAAGGCCAATGGCAACCTGGCCTGTGTCAGTAATAGTGTGGCCAGCAGGACCTGGGCAGGGATTGTCCCCCTGTACTCAGCACTGGTGAGGTCACACCTCGAATTCTGTGTTCAGTTCTGGGCTCCTCATGACAAGAAAGAGATTGAGGGGCTGGAGCACTGAGGGCAACAGAGCTGGGGAAGGGTCCAGAACACAAGACTTGTGAGGAGCAGCTGAGGGAGATGGGGGTGTTTAGCCTGGAGAAGAAGAGGCTCAGGAGTGACCTTATTACTTTCCACAGCCACCTGAAAGGGAGCCAGGTGGGGATCAGACTCTTCTCTCAAGCAACAACTGGCATGATGAGAGGAAATAGCTTCAAGCTGTGTTCAGGGGACATTCAAGTTGAAGATCAGGAAGAATTTCTTAATAGAAGGGGTATTAAAGGCTGCCCAGAGCAGTGGTGGATTCTCCATCTCTGGAAGTGTTCAAAAAATTACTGGGTATTGCACTTAGTGCTATAGTTTATTTGATTGGTGGTGTTTATTGAAAGGTTGGACTCAATGACCTTAGAGGTCTTTTCCAACGGTAATGATTCTTTAGGCCCATTTGATGTCAAAGGTCTTGTTATACAAACAGCAGCTTTCCATCCTCTGGTCATTTCAACCAGGACTTCACTTCACAGATTCAAAATATACATTCAAAATTAGAGTAACCAGAACTAAATCTGGTTTGCTATTGACAGGAGAGTCATCCACCAGCTGTGACTTCTTGTTTATGTTCCCATTTATAGTAGCAGAAACAGTTGCATTTTGTTCCACATTTCATTGGAAGCAAGCATCTGAAAAATTTGTTAGAATTAGCATGTACTCCCTAATCTGACTGGGAGATTGTGTGGCCACAATAGCATCAGAGCTGGTACACAACACTTATCAGTAACATGCAGTCACATAATGAAAGGAGGTGAGCTCCTCTCTGATATCAGGAAAGCTTCTTTCTTCAGCTTAACTTGACTGTGAAACCAGACATCAGGAAACCATAACTTCATAAATACCACAAGCCAGCCAAAGTTTCAGGCATTTCACTCTCTCCCAAGCATTTTTCCCATGCTGCTTTTCAATTCATTTGTGCTGGCACAGGTGTTTTGTTTTTTTTTTTAAGTATACAAAGTCCTGGACCACACAGTTGATAAATTTTAAAACTATCCATCATTTTCAGGCTTTGCCTCAGGTAAAGACCCCAATGTGCTGTGCAAGCAAAAGGGCAAATATAGTACAAACACTAGAATAGGGAGAGGACTGGCACTGCCATCTTCCTGCACTGTAGCCTGAGAAAGAAAACTGAAATTTTTCTCTCTCCTCTTTTTTTTAATGCTTCTCAATGCACTACATTAACTCTGCTCTGTATATTCACAGCTGGTTCCTCAGCTGTAGTTTCAACTCAGCAAATATGATTGACAGAAATATTTGCACCAATCTAAATTTCAATAAAAGTATGTGACTTAGCAACACTTTAGGAGTCTACAGGTACACCTTTTACTTTAAGGTGAAAGAATTAATTTTATACTCATTAGTTTATTTGCATAACACATTTAAGGTCAAACAAATTGTTCATCTGTCCAACTAGTGAATCAGAATGAAACTTTTATAAAATTTAAGTTGCAATTTTAAAAAATAAAATATGGGGAAAATTAATAAATAGCTTTTACATTGCTATTTACAGCTTGGCAGGACAAATGGAAGAACTATTTTTCACTATCCTGAGTGTTACAGCTGGATCATTCAGTATACCATGTATTGTATGCATCAGAATCATAAACTGTATAACTGGAACTGAGTTGCCAGATTTCATGATTATGTAACACACACAAAAAATTGATACAATGCAGAAAATCAGCTCCTAAAGTTACATGTAAATAAAAGCTTTCATTTAAAATCAAATTATTTTAAAGTGATTTGTTTGCACCTACAGAAAAATGAAATTTTCCAAAATGAACACCCATCACTAAAAACAGACAAAAAAAAAATCTCACAAACTTTTAAATAGTAGTGGTTTTGACATTCATATTCAACAACATATAATGCATTAAAAGATGTGTAGAATTTGAGAATGTTTTAGCAAATCAAGGATAGCTTGTACAATAAAGTACAACTTTCCTTGTTGTTGCTGTGGCGTTTTTAAGTCATTATAACTTTAGAGGCATTGAATTCTTTCCAGTCTAGATAGACTATCTATTGTGTCTTCAAAAATTGTGTTAAAAGTTTTAGAAAGGGATTGTGTTGTTTTCTACACTGATAGATAGGATCTCTCAAAAAACAATGGTTTTGTTCCCAAAAGGGTGAATAATTCAATCTTCCACCTTGATAACTCATTATTACCATGTTATTTTGAGTATGACACAAATGTCAAGGTCTAGAAGCTTTAACACTAAGCAGGCACAAATGAAAAAAAAAAAAAAGTAGCTGAATACAAAATCATACACTACACACAACAATGTAAAAAGCCCTAGGGAAATCTATCAGAAAAGTCCTCAGAAAACAAACCACCCTGCAGTGCACATGCCAGTAAGCATCCAGAACCAGATTCTCATCAGGCAGATACCTGCTTTGGGCTGTATACCATAAAAGAGTGAGCTATGGTAAGACAAATTAATATAAGTAGTAAAATGAATCAAGCATCAGAAAACATGGAAACTCATTTCACAGGAGTTATAAAAATTATTGTCCCTGAGCTGCTTATTGCCACTGTCCTGGTCCAGGTCACAATGTTCTGAGGTAGAATGCAAACTATATAGTTGCTTCAATGTGTTCCAGCAGCTTATCTTAATCTGCTGGTTTTATGATAAACCATCAATCTTGACACTGACTTGGCTAAGATGCACAACTACTTTGCTGTCTTTGTCCTTCTGTTGAGCCAGCATCATGCAAAGCACAGACAGAATACAACTCTTCAGTGACTCCTGTTAGAGGCTCCAGAAACCACCAAACACACAAGCTGAAGCTCTGAAACATAGATCTGAGACACTCAAATGCCTCTCCCTCCCTAAGTCCCTAAACCCATTTGATTTCAATGAAAAGTTCATAACATCCCTGGCAGTCTGGTCTAAGGAAGCCCAGTTTCTCTACCAGAATCAAGGTTAAACGAGATTAAAAAAATTACAGTCCACTTTGTTACCATGGTCTTATTAAATTAGAACTTGCTCAGTCTAATTGCAGAATGGTACCTAATTAAAACCAAGTATTCTGGGCATCAGCAATTTAAAGCAGAAGTTCACTTACGCTCAAGTTGTATTAAAGTAACCCTAGCCACCAGGAGAGCTACTACATCCTCTCCTTTTGCTTGCCAAACTGTTTCTATATCCACATCATGTAGAAAATCAAAGTTGATTTATCTGAAAATTAATGCGACTAGAAATTATCAGCTTTAGCTAGATCTTCTTATCAATCTACCTCATTAAATAGTTATCTGAAAAATAGTACTAGCACAAAAGGGGAGACTGAAAGTAAAGACATTCACTAGAAATAATAATGAGAGAGATTAACTTTTCAGGATTATCAAAATTGCAATTATCACTTTAGAACATGAAACCAAACTATGAAAGGCGACAACAAAAAAACAATTACAATGAAATCACATATCTTGGAAGTGAGATCTCACACAAGATCAATGTATCAATGTACTTTCCACATACTAAAAACATTTGTAGGTTTATAATTACATCATACTTAAGAGAACACAATGAACAGAAATTTACAAAATCTGTGACCAAACATCATGGCTAGACACAGACAAGACACTGTGGAAATACAAAATAATCATTAGATGGTTACAAATACATACCAGATGAGCAAAGCAATTAACTTTACAATATCAAGTGAAAGACCACACCAAAAACTATACGGTACTACTGGCAAATGAGAAGCAAAGAACACAAGAAATGAAAAGTGAAGAATAACTGATGAAACTCTGAGAGTTGGAAAATGGATACCTTCTCATATATACAGTAAGCAAAAATCAGTCACTAGGGGGGAAAAAAGAAAATCTATCCTCTCCAACTTGGATCTCAATGCACCTATTTTCAGACTACTATAGTAAAAGACTTCAGGAGCAGAAAAATTCTAAAAACAAGTATCTAGCAATCGTACAGCTACTCTGCATATAAGCAAATCCAAGTTCAAGGGTGGGGAGATGTTTGGGACAGGTTTTAGAACAAAAAGATTTGAAAAGAGAAGAAAGTGATTGAGTTTTTTTGTTCAGAATGAAAGCCTTTAAAATGTGAAGACTCTTTCTGAACTTTCCCAGAAAATCACTAGTAAACATTAGCTTTGCTGTAGCATACAAAGGTTTTATCCATTATTAATCAGCTCTATTGCAGTGTACAAGCAACACTGAAGATACTCACCTCAGTAAATTTAAAATCTTCAACTTGCAGATTAGGGTGCAATAACCAAATGACAATACAAAAGACATTGCGACAAAAATAGTATTTTGATGTTACCTGTAGATATTTAAAATGAGAGATCTGCTTTCTATTATTGTTCTTGTATATTTTTAATGTATATGGAGATAACACCATCTTTTCCAAATGGGATAAAACAGAAGTGTCATTAACAATTTGTTTCAATCTCAGCAAAGCTATTTCTATGGACAGATTTTCAGAAAAAGCAGTGGCTTTCTGCATAAGATCAAGATTAGTCCCACATAAGGAACAACCTGAAGGACAGTGAATAATGCATCTGTGTGAGAAAATAAGGCACAGAAAGACTGGACTGACATTACTATCAAACAGCAACAGGCAGGTATATTGTATTAAAATAGATGAAAAAATCCTGTCAAGCCAAAAGAACATACTCTTGTACATTATATAAAAGGTACTACTAGGCTACAGGCAGCTTTTCAACTCTGCTTTTACTCCACTCAGTACAATGACAGCAACATACTATTCAACAGCAACAGCTTCCACTGGATTACTGTATTAACATACATGCACAATAAGACTAGCTTACAAAAAGCCTTTCAAGTAGAGTTGAAGGTACCTTTCAGCAATGAGAACAATGCAGAAGGAAAAATGAATGCTTCATTAAAAGAAAAAGAATGTTATGTCTCAAACAGCTGCTCAAGTAGAGAAGATAAAGATGTCAGATGAAGGCCAGGTTGAAAAGCAATTCATAAGATGAAAGGCACGAAGTAGAACCTTTTGCCATTTAAAAAGGCAATTAGGACATATATGCTGCAAATGTCATCTTTAACTGGAAAAAGAGCAAAGAAATTTGCTACCACACTGGAAAATAAAAAAAAAAAAATCACCTATGCTGGTTGAGGTAAAACTCAGAATGGACACACATCCTTTCAGGGATATGTTACCACATGCAAACTGTTTCCTCCAAATTTCCCTACAGTCAACAGACTGCTTTGTTTACAGCAACCAAGAGCAAAGCAAGATTTTAAATCCTCTATTTAATAAATTTCAGCATAAAAAAATACCCAAAGCATAAACAGAAGTCAGTATCATAAGCAGTATCAGCAGACAAAAATGATAACATAGAAATAATGCCATGCACCCAAAGAAAACTGCATCACCAAGAATATCTATTCTAAATACTGAACACAAGTATAGACTAGAAAAGCACTTAAAATAGCAGAATAAGCAAACTGAGAGGGAGCTGCAGCTGGTCCTCCAATTACTAGGTATTGTTTAAAAATGCATATTCAACTCAAAATCCCTCAGAACATTTTTACTCTCAAAGATGACTTAGACTGTAGTTGAAAGATTCATACTTTAAACTACCAAATTTAAGTTATTCAAATAGCTGCAAATAAATACTTTCAACAAGAAGGAGATAAGATGATGAAAACCAGAACAGGGGGAAGTATTAACACAGTATTTTCTATAGTAATTTCTATGAACTACAGAACTAATCTCTGAAGTTTTCTCATCTGAAAGTCCAAACACACAAAGGATGCTAGAACAGCTCTGTTACCAATCTGTGTTAACTGCCCATGTGTGAATATTTGCTTAGAGTATGAACTCCCTGAATTATTGGTATTAATAACATTGACACTGAGGGAATCTTGCAAAATCAACTGCAGGGGAAAAGATGATTAAGAACAACTGTGTGCTGGTGAGAAACATATTAAAAGCTCAGAAATTCTTATACATGTACACACACACACCCCATTACAGGGTGATTTTTTGTATATATTTTTTGTATATATTTTTGTATCTATTTTCATCTTGCCTGTATGCTTAACATAGTTGATGGTGAAAGAACTACTAACAGACAGAAAATTAAAGGAGTAAAGATTAAAACACTAAAAAAGCTTTATGCAAACATGATGGTCAGCAATGGTGCACAGCAACATTTTAGGAAATACCTGAGTAGATAAACAGCCCTTTCAATATCACTGAGTTCTTCATCAACTGTCAATCTTTCTATTTCTTCTGGCGTCTGTCAAATGTGAAATAGAGATTATGAGTTTACAATGCCTGACTACTTCATTGTTTTAGTCTTAAAACAACCCCTTTCTCCCCACACACAGAGGGAGGGCTTAATGAGTAATCTGAATTTATTAATGAAACCTCTAGCCAACATTTCAAATTCAATCAAATAAATCTTTCACCAGGAAAAGATGGAATGTCAGAGAAGTACAGTTTCAAGTCAGACACTATCACTGTTAAACAAGTGGCATATAATTTCATCTAAAGACCCAAGCTAGTCTATTTGTTCCCATCTCAATCTTATATTGAAAACATCAAACCCCTGATATATAGAATTTGAAATTGTTTATTCTAAAATGACTGACGACAATGTTTCATATCCTAGTGCTGCTAAAAAAAAAAAAAAAAAAGGTCTATTCGCTTGTGCACAATTAAAACAGACACAATTTAAAATGGTTTTTAAAGCACCGTTCTTTTTCGAGGTTATACCTTCAGGCTCCTGCGTACTGGCCTCTCTATAATAGTTAGTTCCTGCAGGTCTTCTATGTATCCAAAAATACTGCTATGACTAAAATCCATTTCGGAGAAGATTACTGGGCGCATGTAACAACTAAAGCCTTCGGCAGCCGCCGCTGTCCCCGAGCCTCACATCGCCCCGAGGGCGGCAGGACCGAAGCCCCGGGCGCTCCCGCGGCCGGCAGCAGCCCCGGCCGGGCGCACACTGCGGCAGCGCCGGCCGCCGCCGCCCCCGCCCGCCTCCGCCGCCAAACTTTCCGCTCCGCCCGGGCGGGCAGGCGGCGGGGCCGGCGCCCGCAGCCCCCAGAGCCCGCTGCGGCCGCCGGTCCTCGGCGGGCGGGAGTTTCCAGCCAAGTTTGCCCTCGGCGCTGGCCACCCCTGGCCGCGGCGAGGGCGCGGTACCGGGGTGCCGCCGGGCGCCAGAAGGGCCGGGCGGAGCGCTCGGCCGCGGGCTCGCTCCTCAGCGGCGGGCAGGCGGGCAGGGCAGGGCGCGGAGCGGAGCAGCCCCGCCGCGGTGCCCGGTGCCGCCTCCCCGCCCGCCCCGGGAGGAGGGACGGTCGCTGCGGTGCAGTGACGCTCCCCGCCCCCGTCCCACGGCGCAGCCCCCTCGGCTCCTTCCCCGGGTGAGCGCCGCAGCCCCCGGCCGGGACAGCTCCAGCCCCGCCGAGCCAGTCTCCGGGGCAACGCGGCGCTCCCGCGGCCTCAGCGGGGCAGGGCGGCGGCGGGAGGCGCGGCCCCTCAGCGCCCGGCCCCGCGGCCGCGGGGCGGCCTCGCTCGCTCGGCGGCAGCGCCTCGGCCGCTGCTCCTCCGGCCCTCCCCTGGGGGGCGGGGGACCCCCACCCGTGTCACCCGCCTCACCGCTGTGCCACAGAGGACTACACCGGAGAAACTGAAACAAGTGCTGTTTTTAATGGAAAGTCCAAAACAGGTTTCCCCCCCAATGAACGCTTTTATATTAATGTTTAAAAAAAATTACTTATTTGGCAGTAAACTGTGAAATTCTGACGAAGACATCACTTACACTCTTCATAAATTCTCATTCTTCACCTTCTGCATTCTAGACCCAGGTTACACACCCTCACACTCACAGCAGCAACAGATTTCCACTAGGAATAGTTTTCCTGATAGATGCAATTAGGCCTTGGATGCCTTTACCATTTTAGCTCACAAATGTGGATTGCCTTAGGGGCTTAAGGGAGAGTACTTTTTTCAAAATAAAAGTATGCTAATTACCTCTGATTCATATTCAAATAAGCATGGATAATCTTCAAAAACTTAGTAAGAGAGCTTTTGGGGTGGGTTAGTGATGCAAAATGCACACAAGACAAGAATCATACAGAGTTAGACTCAGCATTTACTGACATAAGTAATTCGCCAGACCTCTAGACAGTGGCCTTTGCAATGTTTATCTAAACACAACAGCCACACTAAGACCAGAAATTTAAAAATCTGTTAATATTTCACAAGGGCTTATTTGAGGGGTGTAATGTTTTTTTATCCCTGGGAAATACCCACGTGACCAGGTAAGTTTTGTTTATAAATAAGATGAAAAGTAATTCCAGAAATCATAAAGATTATATGATACTATGTGGTATATTACCCAGAATCTTACTAAGTTTTATTCTGTGACTGGCAAGCACCTCAGCTTTTATTTAGCAAAAAAATAAACATTGTCCCCTACGTGTTACTTCTCTGTCTACCAGTTAGGCTAAATCCTATGCTCAGATAAACCAGTAAAACATTAAAAAATTAGAGGATCTCCAGTAATTTCAAATGTACAACAGAATTATTTGCAGAAAAATCTAATCCAATTTACATATAAATAATTAAAGTATTCTGTAATATAAAACAAAAACCATTTGGAATTTTTAAGGCCTGATGATGAATTAAAATGAAAAACACTCTTTTGAACATCTTTGCAAAATCTTTTTAACCAGGGACCATCATTAGACAGCAAATACAATTAATAGCTGTAACTGAACCTAACCTCTCAGAGTAGGCAAGGAACTAACTCTACAAGAGGAAATAAAAAAAGAGTTTTAGACAATGTTCCCTCCTCAAATACAGAGTCCTGGCATGCAGGCTTCTGACAATGATAAGTATCAGGAGAACATACTGAAATCCCAAACACAGTTAGTTAGGAAAATCCTTTTGCAAGTTCTTTCACAGCCAATCTGTGGTTATTTCACCTTGCAAGTAGTTCTCATGAATCACAGAGATCTTCTGAGATCAAAGGTACTTTCTTTTGAATGCCTTGAACTAAGAACTCAATGCAGTTTTTAAACAAGGAATCCAGAATTCAGTTTTAAAGACTGAAAAACACAGTTTAAATATGCAATTAGGCTGATTTCTCATGTTATATTTTACATAAACTTTATAAGCCACTAAGGAAGAGAGTTTTTGTAAATGTGTAAACATTTAGAAAAACATCTTTTCCTTAGAGCCTTTAAAAACCTGTCCTTCTAACTAAGTTCAGGAAACACAGAGCAGACATGATTCCCATTAACTTTAGAATCTATAGATATGTCAAAGATGTCTACAAATATCTCGGGAAATGTGAAAAGCAGAATATATATATTTTTTTAAATACAGTACTGGACTAGAAAAAAGAACACAGAAGGAATTAGATTAAATATAAACAGATCTCATTTTGACCCACACATTTGGCAGAAGAAAGAAAGCTTACATATATTGTTTCAAAACCGCATACATAAAAATTAATCCCCTCTGATAATAAACCTGCAGGCAAGTGGTCTCTCATTCTCATCTGTGATTAAAGTCACATATGGCTTCCCTTCCACTGCTGCTGCTTTCAGCTCCTCCCTTTTCCACTTGTCTCTTCTCTCAAATAAAACTCTACTCTCAGCTTCATTCCAACCTTGTCATAGCTATTGTATTCAGGAATCAAGAGCTATTTCATGCTGCTTTAGTGAAATCCAGGGTGAACTGGAACCTTCATTTTAACACAGGAGCTGTGTAACCTTGGAAAGACAGGACCAGGCTGATTTCAAATAAGCATTCCTTGAGGAAGACAGCTGCAGAGCACTGGGAAAGTGGCACCTATACCTAGTGGAAAAAGTGTTATTCATGCCTTCTAAAGCAATGAGCTCTAAATTCAATCCAGGGGAAGATTAAAAAAAAAAAGAAAAAAAAAAAAAAGACAACACAGATGGAAGGATTTTGTACCTGAAGGATCCCTCAGGTACTCTGACTCTACCTAAGGATTCTGGGTGACGTGATTTGTCAGATTGGACAGATGCACAGTTTTCCTTTGCTACCCAGCAGTGAGGAGTCTGCCTTCTGGAAACTGTTCTTACCGTACCAGTTTACCAAAATAATCTACCTGCAAATTAAACTATTCACAGAGAAACTGAAAACTTGTAAGGTCTCTGAATGTATCACAATGCCTGAATCAGCTGAAATATGAAGGAACTGGTTTGGGTGACACAGAAAGACATGCCAAGAAGTGCTTTCAGGCAAAACATGCGTGCTCCTGATTAAGAGCCAGAATTTCTCATGCAATAGCCAAACCAAAAAAAGAAGGAAAAATTCAGCAAAGTAAGTTTTAATTACGTTAAGGGGGAAAAAAAACCAAAAAAAAGAAATAATTCTTTATCTCCCATTTTCTCTCATTTAATAGTCCAAAGAAAAATAAATACCATTTCATAATGTACATGATGTCTGTTATGCACTGTGTAATTACAGTTCTGCTCAAGACTCGGCACCTGAAGTATGCAGAAGTTCAATTTACAATTTTGTCTCTTCACCACCACTGAGAGACAGCCAAGGCTGCAGCAGCTGTTGCTCACCATTTCCAAATGAGCGACCTCTGACTGGAATTGTTTTTTATAGTCCACCAGACTCTTAAATTGCAATTTTGATGTTCAATCTAATCCCTTAGCCTCACAAAACAAGGTTGTTTTAATTCCATTTGTACTTCAAGTGAAAACGTAACCATGAACAGTGGTTCTTCAGAAAATCTCTGTGTCAAGGCAAACCTGTAACAAGAATAATATAAAAGAAACATGCTCAAAAATATGAATCTACTTCAGAACAATGCTTGAATGTAGCACACACAAACCTCAGTAGGAAAAAGATATTATTTAGCGTATTTTCCAGTTTGTTGCTAAGAAACTGTTGCTTCATTTCACTATTGTCATTTGCAGAAAAATTTTGATTGTTCTTTTGCAATTCCAGTCATCTCATTGTAACAGCTATATAAATAAATGGGTTATAAAGGGAAAAGCACTGGATTGTGTTCCATGTGTTTTCATCTGTAGCCTAGTCTCCCATATTCTTTCCTGTAACTTAGTTCCCTCCAGTAAGATCTAAAAAATCAAATAGAATATTTTACGAGAACACAGAAAAGATCCTCAAATTTATTTTTATATAATGTATAAAATCTGTAAGATTGCAGTAATTGTGCTCACCCTGTCTTTCTTTATGAACTAGTAATGTGCTCCTACAGTGTCTAATCTGCTGCCCTCTCTCCAAAAGTAGTTAAAAGCACATGCAAAAAGATAGAATAACAACAGAGAAAACAGAAAGTGTTGTTCTTCTTCAAATATTCTAGCTATTTATATTATTTTTTTTACCTGGCAGTAAGACCTAATACTCAACTACTTTACAAAGTTTAACTGAATGATTTTCTATTGTAAAAACTGGAACTTCCTCCATAAGAGGAAACTGATGAGTCCAGTTCCTTGCTATGACAACCGTGAACACTGTCATACTCATGTCAAATATTATTTTAAAACTAACAACTTTTTGTCTTCTTTACTCATTAGTTGCCATAGAAACTTAAGATTTCCTACATAAAATTACTGTTGGTGAGTTTACCAAGTTTCTTCTTGTGCTAGTGTCCTTTACCTTATTCTTCCTTTCCAGGTATTTAAAGACTGCAGTCATATCTGCTCCAATCCTGGATTAAAAAAAGCTAAACTCAGAATTTCATTTTCACTTCTAAAACAGGCTCTTCATTCTCCTGACCACCCTAGCAATTCCCATGGCATCTGCTGCACTTTGACTTCACCTCTCCTGAATTAAGGTGATCGGAATATAGTATTGAAAATAAAAAATATCTAGGAAATAATGCCTCTTGCAAAGAATGAATATCTGTACAGGAGTTAGTTTACCAAATATACAACATTGGCAGCTCACAGTTAATCTTATGGTCAATTACTACTGTCATCCACAGTGACCTAAAATTAATTAAGTCCCATCTTAATGATATACATTCTCAGTATTAGCTTTAGCTGAATAGTGCTGTACTTTGGATAATACAATTCATCCAATTATACTGGTCCTCAAGGTCTTTTCAATCGGCCTTGTATCATAATTCTCCTTTGTATTAATAACTGTGTCATCAGCAAATTTAATATTGTATCACAGTTATTCATTAAATAAGAGTAGTCCACAAGACTTCAAGAAACTCAAGCAAACTCCATACAGCTGATAGGTTAATCTATCAATATACACACCAATGTGCTCCCCCAAAAGAAACGTGCATTTCCCTTCCTCTTTAGCCAGCTTCTTTCCCCTTGAAGTTCCATGCTATTCCTTTTTCCCCTATGAAAAATATTTTGAGGTTGTCCAGACAGATTACATGTGCTTTATTTTTCTGCCCAGAAAACCAGTTACCCTCTTAAGGGACATGCCTTGATTTCCCATTTCCCCTTGGTTAACTGTTGTACTACAACACGAAATAACTCACACACTCAATTAGGATGTAAAAGAAGGAAAAGAAGAAGTTTTATTTTTGACTTTGTAATATATAGAATTTTAAAAGTGATAGTGGATTGGAGGAAGAAATTGTTACTTCTCTAACCACACTGGTCAAACTAACAGTCTATTAATTCTCTCATCTCACAAAGGAGAATGAAAAACAATTATTATTTAAATGAACAGTGTGTGAGAACTCTAGTAGAAATATGTAAACATCAGAAGGCATAGAAAACTTCTAAAATAACTTTAAAACTTTTAAAAGAACAGGGCAACAGTTAATCAATATGGACTTGTATTTAATTTCCTGTTATCTTCATAACTTCCTTCAGCATTATTCCCTTGAAGATACATTCTGAAGTATCTAGTGCATCTGACTGCATTTGCAACCATTCCAAATGTTTCTCTCATTAAATGGAGTTGTCTTTGCTATTCTTCAATCACACAGAAAAATCTTCACCTTGATAAATCTGTACTTGAAAAAGTCTTTGGTACTAAAACTAGAGTTAAACATGCCAGTACTCTTAAATCTCATACTTACAGAGTATCTTATTCTCCTGGCTTTATGAACACATTCGCTGAAGGAGCAGCATGCTGTCTGACAAAAGGCTTCATGCAAGTGAGTAAGAAATGCATTTGTGAAGCTGGAAGAACAGAGAGAAAGTAAAAAAAGGCAGCATAGGCAAAGGGGTATGTATTTTCAAATGAGGTTTGACAAATGGTGCTATGCCGTAAGATTTTGTCAGTCCTAGAATAGTATTCCAGAACTTCTGAAAGTGACAACAAAGAAACAAGGCTTTACCTTGCCACTTCAGGACCAGGACAAGCAGCCTCACCTGGCTACATAACGAAAAATAAAAAAGAACAAATTTTACAGTCTGCAAAGCACAGGAGGCATCAGGTCTCCCACTGGCCAGCAGCTGCATGTTCTTCAGGTGCACAGTGCACTGTGAGTATTAATATAAATCACAGTACGGTGACATTCTTTTGTCAGCAGAAATAGCTATCCAAATCAGTAATTAAGCACATACTGACATTCCTGCAAGACACACACACACAAAAAAAAAAAAAAAAAAAAAAGAAACCAAAGAATCTGATTACTAAGTGAAAGCCTACATCAGTTGCTGACACGCACATTTAACTGTTCCTCGTGCTGAATTCAGTTACACTAATCCCAAAATTAAAGAATTAAAGGTACTGGTCAAAACATTCTCTGCCTTAAGTATTCTTAGGAGAAGTCTTCACTATTTTATAAAAAAATCAAAATATTAATTGAAAAAACATATAGTATCTATTATGTAATACTGCACAGAAGGGACCAAACCACAATCCCTGGGCTACTGATCTGCAGGAATGTAAATTTACAGCTGGGAAGAACAGGATCTGTTACCAGGTAAAACTCTGTAATGAGGACATCAAACCCTTCAAGTTCTCTTGGGCTCTCAGGCATACTGGCTTAAATACCTTGGAAACTATTGATAAAGTAATAAAATATGCATGCACTGACATGAGTTATGCAAGCAAATGACATAATTCCTTAACTTATTAACACGGGTTATTATCTTCAATTTACAATTTCCTTGTATTTAAATAACTGTTGATCTAAAGACGCCCTAGGGGTGTAAAGCAGACCTGTTTCATTTGTCTGATTTGTAGTTTTACCAAGAGTTCACTCTGTACTGTCAATAATGGAATTGTATTTACCAGGAGTTTATCAGCTGACTCTGTTAGGACACGAAGCTGAACTCATTGACAAAGCCTTGTCACAACATACCAAAGCTGGGCCTCTTTCAGGTCACAAAGGCTCAGAAGGATTAATGTTACAAAGGCTTAGAAAGATTACTGCTACTGTAATACTGAGCAAATGTTTAGTTCCCTTGGTTATCCCATTTCAAAGCAACTCAACCAATGGCTCTTGTACAACCAGTTCAGACTGTGGCAGTGAGAAAGTCACCACGTCTGTGTAGGCTGTTCTGAAGCTTGTTGCTTCAGGCACGTCCCTTCTTTCAAATTGAGTTTGAGGGCCTATAATTCTGTCCCTCAGTCTAGAATATAGAGCTCAGTACTGATCAAGAAGAAAATCAGCTGCAACCCTCACATGAATTCTTAGAAAAAAAATCAGAATACTCCTATCTCCCATAAAAACATGTCCACAGTTATATTAGAAAGCATAATTCAACATAATTTGGCAAATCATTTCCACATTAAATCTTTCTTTCAGGACAAAGCTGGAAAGTTCACAACTACAACAGGACATGTAATTATACCTAGGAGTAACAGCTAAGAACTTTTATGCCCAAGTTTTTTTCATTATTTTTATTCAGTGTCGGTGGAAAGTCAACCACACCAAAATTTCAGAGTAATCTGTTTCTTTTGCTTCTGCAAATTTACTTTTGCTTATAGGCAGTAAATAAGAAGAGAGAACATGAAAAATATTGTAAACAAGCTTTTTTGTCACTTGTTTTGAATCTAAGCAACCTGTAGGGAAGGGTACTTTTAATGAAGGAATTAATGAAGAGTGCTGAGACCCCTCCTTAAGGCTGGCATTAGCATGCAGCCCCAGTTCCCATCAGAGAGACAGTCCTGTTGGCCATCACTGCCTCCAGCTCAGTACTACATAAATCAGGTTTGATGGCTGTACTGTAAAAGGTATCAGGTAAAACACGTAAACCATGCAC
The DNA here is from genome assembly GCF_050655825.1 of Lonchura striata. Lineage (NCBI taxonomy): Eukaryota > Metazoa > Chordata > Aves > Passeriformes > Estrildidae > Lonchura > Lonchura striata. Next base: position 58,825,708 of record NC_140707.1, on the reverse strand, counting down.
ACCAAGAAGGGGGAATCTGAACTCTGCAAGTGCCCCAGAGCTGAGGTGGGGTTTTTTGCCACGTGCCAAAGTCCCTGGCTCAGCTCACAGGGCAGCAATGCTCACTGTGAGGGCAGAAGTGACACTACTCCCTCCTGACCGGCAGCCTGACCTTCCCCTCTCTGCCACAAATCCACTCACCAGGACAACTCCAGCAACGTGTCCTCTCTGCCACAGAAAGAGCTGTTTACTCACTGGGATCTGTTCTACACACAAAAACCAGCAGCACTATCTCCATCTCCAAAGGCACGTTGCCCTGGTATTTCTATGTGGGAAGAACAGTATTTTGCACATTTTTGGGGGAGATTTCTAAGTATTTGAGACATGTTTAATGTGCATAAGACATATTTACAAGCACATAAACTCAAGGGTATGTAAATATTTCTGTCCAGACAAGCCTAGGAAAAATTCTAACAAGACTGAGTAGTGCCAACAAACACACTTAATCCTGCTCTAATAATTAGATAATTAATAAACTACACTGATATATTTTACATTAACTATACCATAAATGAATTACAGGGGAGTTCCTGCTCTCTGAACTCACTTTCTGACTCACTGATTTAAACTCATCTTATACAGAACATCAGGACCAAGCATCAAAAGCTCTTTAGCCTTGCTCATGGAATATGAATTGGAATAAATTCCACATATTGTGCATTGGTAAGTCATTAATTGTTGCTGTGGAGGCAGGATGGGAATGAAAATGACTCTAATATCAGAGGGTAAAGAGTGAAAACCCTTATTAACAACTAGTGTTCTTCTTTTATAACCAAGGTCGCTAAGATGAAATATGATTGGTCTCAGGTGAAAACTTTTCACACCATTGGTGCACTATGAATAGCACACGGTAGCAGAACATATCTATAAGCAACATGAACAGAAAGAGGTAACAAGTAGTTTACATTCCTCTCGGACTTTTTCCCAGGCTTAGCCTGGCAGAAATCTCTCCTTTTCTCTCTGACTGAACTGAGAGCATCCATAATTAATGACTACCTGGAACTGAAAAAAAAAAAAAAAAAAAAAAAAGTAGAGAAAACAACCATCTGTTTTCCCATCTTCTCGCAAAGCCGGGAAAGACCTGCAAATACCAAGTAGAAGAAATAATTGTAAGTGTTGCTGTAATTGTACTCGAACATACTGTCGCAGTCCCTATCACCCACAAAGCTCGTGGTTTTTAACTCTCTCCCCGCCTCACAGCAAGACGCTCTTCTGAACATCAGCCAGCCCTTTATAAGAAATAAGAACCATCCATTACAACTTATTTCGCTGTCTTTCTACGGCACGATACGGCTGGGAAGCGCATGGATCACACAAGAGGTACAAAGAGCCTTGCCGCGACCTCGGTGGCGCTCGCTCCTTCCCTGCAGCTATTTGCAACACGTAACTCCACCCGGAAAAGGCGTTAACACAAGAGCACACCAGCGAGCGCGAAGAACAAGCCTCGGTCACTGCCGGGGCAGTGCCGCTGAGGCGCAGCCGAGAGCGCGGGTCCAGACCCGGCTCCAGGCCGCCATTCCCGCGGCCGCTCCCTCAGGATCGCTCCCGGCCGGCGCCGCGCCTGATGCCGCGCGCCCGTGACGTCGCTCGCCAGTGACGTCGCTCGCCAGTGACGTCACGCAGCAATGGCGGCGCCCAGGCGCGCACGCGGAGGGTGGCGGCGGTAGCGGCAGCAGGGCCGGGGATCCCGCTCCGCTCCCCTCTCCGCACCTCTCTCGGCTCCTCTCTCGGCTCCTCTCGGCCCCTCTCCGCCCCGGGGCTCCTGAGCGCGGTAAGCGCCGCGCGGGCCGCAAGGAGCAAGTGCCCGGAGCTCCCGCGTGTGGCGGCGGAGGCCGTGCTGGGCCCGCCGCGGCTCCGGTGGTTCCCGGGGCGGGAGCGCTGCGCGGCCTGCTGCGGGGATTTATCCAGCGGCTCTGCTTGTATCTCCGGAGGTGTTCCAGGAGGGACGCAGGAGGCCTGGCCTGCCTGTTGTATTTAGTTATGTTATAGTTATATTTAGTTATATTATAGTTATATTATTATAGTTATAGTTATGTTTAGTTAGTTATATTATTGTATTATAGTTGTTTAGTTAGTTATATTATTGTATTATAGTTGTTTAGTTGTTACAGTTGTTATAGTATATATTATAGCTGTTACAGTATTATATATTAATAGTTGTTACAGTTATATTTAGTTATTTAGCTATATTATAGTTTGTTATACTTTAGCTATATATATGCTAGCTCGAAGTAATATATAAGTAATGATACTGATATAATTAAAGAAGAAATAAGAATACTATATTATATCTTGAGAAATATATTTTAAGAAGAAATAATTATTCCCTGGGTTCCCGTTTGCTTGAATATCAAGGTGGTCTACAGTCCTTGTATTTGAAGACTCTTTTTTTTTTTCCTCCCTCGGCTTCTTTTTTTAGATAAAAAATGAAGGCCAGAAAAGGAGGAAGATTTAGGTCTTCCTTTAAATTGAAGCGAAAAGGCATTGAAGTAGTAGGAGAATGGAAAACCGTGCAGATTGACCCCAATCTATTTGCTGAGGAGGAGTTTCGAGATATAGTGTGCTTGGAGGAACTCACAGACTATAAGTTAGTAAGTTCTTCCAAAGTGGGGAAAGTAAAAGAGAAGAGAAAGGCTGAGACTGCTTCTGAAGAAGGCAATGAGGAGGTGGAAGAACCTGTTGTCCCTCCAAAAAGGAAAAAGAAAAACAAAGATTTGAGAAGCCAAACAGATAAAGACAATACTCATAATGCAGCAGAAATGGATGTGCTGGTTGCTAAAGAGGCAAGGTGTAATGAAATAATTGAAGAAGCTAATTGTGAAGACCATGGACCAGTGACTGAGAGCATGTCAAGCAGAAGAGACACTACAAAGAAGAAGAAAAAGAAGGTACCTAAAAACAAGGCTTTTCAAGCACAGGAAGCCCTTCCATCAGTAGCTACTTCTAAAAAAGTCAAAAACTGGACAACAGAAGTTTTGTCTGCCTCAACTGATCAAAAAACTGATGTGTCTGCATGGAAAGACCTGTTTGTACCAGAGCCAGTGTTGCAGGCCTTGAGCTACCTGGGGTTTAGTGCTCCAACTCCCATTCAAGCCTTAGCCTTGCCTTCTGCCATTCGGGATAATATGGATGTTCTTGGTGCTGCAGAAACAGGTACAAGTCTGTTTAGCTGATGGTGTATGCTGGGAGCATCCAGTTTCTTTTCTTAAAACGTAGCCTATGGTTGCAAGTTTTTATATGCAGAAGAAGCAGTTTTTCAGTATTGTAAGAGAAGAGCTTTTGTCTTTTGCATTTACAGTGTATTAGAGTTTTCAATCTTTGAAACTTACATGTTTGTAAACATTGGGATTTAGAGGTTCATAAACTTACATGGTTAAACTTACATGTTTGTAAACATGGGGACTCCCATCTTTACAAAGCATGCAAAGCTTTGCAGTCTCAACGAGTTTCTATGCTTTTGGCAGAAGTCTCTTTTCCTGTTTCTCAGACTGTTTCCTGTTTTGGGAATGGTAAGGTGATATTCTGCAAAAGGCAGAATTAATGAAGCAAACAGGGTCGTTTCTGCAGCAGCCAAGCACGTGCTCCCAGGTTCCCGTGGAGATAATTCATGCTGGTGTGGAGCAGTAATAAGCACTGGGCACAATGTTAAGTGTGAATATGACCCAGGTCCTACTCAGAGCAAAACGGGCCCACCCTGTGCTCTGCCCCCAGGCTTTACCTTTATGTTGTCACCAGCCCTTCTCCCTGCTTGTGCTTAAAGTGAGTTCTTACATTAATGATTTGAGGGGTAGAGTCATGTCCATCTTGTGCTCAGCTTATGCTTCAAGTATTCCTAGCCTTCATGAAATTTATTATAGCTACTTGTTTACTTAATGCTATGAAGTCTCTGAAAATTATGTTCCCTCAAACTTTGTTGGTGGTTCATAGCGTTGAACTTTTGTCTTTAGCAACATTTTTTTCCCCAAAACACCTAGAAATAGGAAGCACAATTAGAAGCTACCTTGGTTAAAAAGCTTCCCTTACACTGTTTTAATCTGTTCCAGTTGCTTTATCTCAGTGCTTCTATGTAAAGTCATTTACTGCTCTACAGCAAGAAGGTAACTAAGATATGCAGTCATTTGCATTTTTATTTTAATTAGAAGCTGTGTTGATACTATTAGCTTTAGTAAGATTAGAAAGCCCCCGCAGGGAGTGTTTTTAAAAATGGAACTGAAAATTTAAATGATGTTTTTGTACTGCAAAAAACTGCCATTTTGGCAGCACTGGTAAGCAAATTCCTCTCTAGCTGCAGAATGGAAAGCAGGGTTGTTGGCAGGCTGTGTTGTTGCTTTATAATTTTGTATAACCCTGAGGTAGTAGGAATGTGTTTTGCTCATTTATCTTTCATGAGTGAAATCCAGATTCTCTCCAGAGAGTCCATGGGATCATTGTATTTCTGTAGAAACTTAGGAGATGTGGACAGCTGCCTTCAGGAAGTGCTGCAGTTGGGAGAGGTTGAAACTCTCTAGTTCTTTTTTCTGCATCCTGCAGCACCTATTAGCATTGGGCCTGAGGGAGGAATATGCAAAGTTAAAAAACAAATAATATTTTCTAGTAGCAACATTGGGAAGACTGGGAGGATTTTGATAAGGCAGTAGATCTATGTGCAGATCAGACAAAGGGAATGTCAAGGCTTGTTTTTGCAGTGGGTCTAACCTTTGCTGTTCATTTCTGTGTAGAACTAGTAAAGTTTCTGGTTAAGGAGTTAAATCTGTGTGAAATTAGACAATATGAAACTGTTTAAAAGAGCACAAATTGGCTTGAACTGTAGTACCAAGATATTCCTTCCTCCTGGTTTTGCACGCCTGTCTGTGCTATGTGGTTTGTGTGTTATAAAGATAACATGCCCTGTGAGGTGATAATTTGTTTAATTTGTGGGTGAATCTAGTGCCTGTGGAATAATCCTGATTAGCACAACCATAATCTGTCTGGGTGCAGTACTGACATTTGCACCAGCAAACTGCATTATGTTTAATTCAAAATCAGTGGTGGTCTTCACCTTAAAAAGAGATATTCTGTATTTCCAGAACTTTATTGTATAAGTGTTCTAAATGCAGGTTATAAACATTTTCTGCTTCAAGTGCAGGTAGAAGTCATAAAATACCTCCCAGCCATGCAGAAAGGTGGATAAGTAGATACAAGACTTTGCAGCAGCGGTGGCCAGGATGTTGACACTAGTCTGTACTAACTCATACTAAGGTTCTTCCCTTAAACAGGCAAAAATCTGTGTTGCTAGGCAAACCTTTACAGCTTTTTGATATGGAAGGAACTGAGATGAGGTTTGCAGAGGACTGCTTTCCAGCAGTGGCCTGTTACAGACATGGTGTAATAGTGTCTTGTACTCTGGATGCTGCTTTTATGATTAGTGAACTGCTACATCTGAAAAGCTTAGCTGGAGTGGATGTGCTACCATGCTTTTCCTAATGTCTTTATTACTGGACAGGTAGCTCAGAAGGGAATATGTGGCAGGGATGTAACTTGCAGCTAGTACAGTGAACCCTTTTGACAAGCCTTGTCTTTCCAAAGTGGATTCTCTCTTTTAAATTAGATGTATATATTCTGATGGTAAAAATATGACCCAGAGCTAGATCAGGAAATTAGACAGCGGAATATTTCAAAATACAGTATCTTGGAAAGTTGTAAATACAGGACTATAAATTGAAGATGAAAGCTAATCCTTCAAGTACATTCCAGTTTGTCCTTGGCCTCATTTGCTATTCCTTTATTTGGAGAATGTTCATTAGAACTTTCAGTTAGGGCATGGTATTTTCCTTATGGGCATACAGTTCTTTAAAAATATCTTGACTGCAACTGCAGCTTTTTAAAAACGCTTTTAGAAAAAATAAATATGCCTGACTTGCTAGAGATTGGAAAAATACCTGTTCCCCAGGAACAGGGAAATGGAGATGTATAAAAGGGAGCAGGAGAAAAGATGCTACTGCTGCAAGTTTCTGGTCTTCTAAAGATCATGAGTCTGCAACTGTTACAATTGTGTGTTTTAAGAACAGCGTGTGATTGGTTGTTTCTTTTCTCATCTTTTCAAATAAATGACTTGTCAGTCTGTGTTATTATTCTTGTTTGGTTTTTTTTTTTTAGGAAGTGGCAAAACACTTGCATTTGCAATTCCGATGATTCACTCTGTGCTGCAGTGGCAAAAATCAAATAACTCAACAACCAGAAATGACAGTGTTTCTAAAGAGTCCCATCAGCATCATGATGAACCAAGATGGGAAGATGAGGATGAAGCAGAAAAACTAACCCATCAGCAGGCTGAAGATAGTGGAGATGAAGATGATGCATCTTTCACAACAGGCTGTGTGAAGGTGCTGGAAAATGTTGAATTTGATTGTAATGATGAGACACATACTGGTGACTCCAATAAAAAAAGACCTCTTTTAGGACTGGTCCTTACTCCTACAAGAGAATTGGCTGTACAAGTAAAGCACCACATAGATGCAGTTGCGAAGTTTACAGGTATGTAAATCCCACAGGCCATGTTCCACAGCCAGATTAGACTGTTTTTTGATATTGGCATTGGTGTTGAGCCAGAACGTGTGCCACACTTGCTTCCACAAAATCATAAAATTTGTATGGCTTTTGAGGGGTTAGAGTTTTTAGCCACTGATGTGTGAGAAATGCATGGAGATTCTTCAGTGAGATGCACATGAAAGTAAGCAGTTTATGTGAGCTGTTTTGTTTTAAAATGTGTCTTCCTTCAAATAAGCATTGATACCTGCTCTCACAACACAGAATCAGTGCTAGATACCTGGCGACAGCTAAACTTGTTCTAGTTTTGGATAATGTAGGCTATATATAATTAATAATTTCATTATATATAAAATTTTGATTATGTATATAATAATTTCATTTTTAACAAGTATGTCAATCTTTGTATATACTGTATATGTATAACTTTGTTCTATCTAATAAAAAGAATGTTATGGCCATAAATATTTAGGGTAGAGGTCTGACTTAACTCCAGCAGGAGTCAAGCCACAGAAATGTTACTGAGTAACATGCCTGAGAAAAGCAATTCTCCCCTCTTCCTTTCCTTCCAAACCAGAAGTCAGTACATCTGTTAAGTGAGTGAGTGAGGACATGAAACTGTTGAAGACAGAATTTGCCCCAATTCTCTCCACTTCTTCAGTACCAGTAATTGTTTATTTATTAAAGAGGATATGTAGTGCAACACACTACTTTTAAGCCCATCTTCCTTTGGTGTCTATATGTCCTGCTGTGCTTATCAGTCTGCATCTGATTACAAGGCTTATTTTAACTGCTAGGCTGAAATAATTTATGTCAAACAGTTCTGATAGGAGCAGTGCTATTTATGTATAAAAATCTGCTGCCCAAGTGATAATATAGTTGCTGCAGCAGGAGAGGCGATATTTTGATGTGGACTTTTTATTGCCTCAAGCTCACTTTGGGAAAAAAAAAGTGCTTTAGTGTTTCACAAGTAATCCAGAAGAGAGATCAGTGGAAGCTTGGATATTGGAAGGGTCTTGCACAGTAGCATTGAGTTTAGCATGGGCCAGTGTATTCTTGGAAGAAATAGGGTGAAATAAGCCATGTGTGGAGTCTGCTTCCAAAGATAAACTCCTTTTAGTACCTCTGCAAACTACTTAAAGTTAGCATGGTCTGTGCTACTGTGCAAGAATCCATAATCAGGTAGAAGCATACTTGGAAGGATTATTCCATAGTAAATAAGCAGCTTTTTAGCAAGACAAGCATTTCTTAGTCTTAATTCTTGAAAGGATCTTCTGGTTATTCTTAACAGGAATATGTTTGTTCATGCAAATATAATTGACAAAACACGAGACACTAAAATACGTGGAAACAAAACTAACACCTATGAATGTGATTCTTCATGCTGTTTAAGACCTGTGCACTAATTCTTGGCATCTAACTATAATGAGGATTTTTCTGTAAAATTGAGTGCATTTCTGTATTCTCAGTGTTACATAAAACCCCTGAAGTTCCTGGCCAAAATGCTTGTTGAAAGTTGCAGTGTAGACTGTTTGAAGCACATGAAGTAGATATATATATATATATAAACATTCACTGGTTAATTAGTGAAATAAAATCTGTTATCTCTATGTTCTAGGTATTAAGACTGCAATCCTAGTAGGAGGCATGGCTGCACAGAAGCAAGAACGTGTACTGAATCGAAAGCCAGAAATTGTAATTGCAACCCCAGGCCGTCTGTGGGAGTTAGTTAAAGAGAGACACCCACATCTTTCAAATCTTCGTCAGCTCAGGTAAAGGTGCCTTTTCAGATAACTGCTGGATACTGAACTGGGCAGCCCTGCATACTGATTAGGTTTACTAACAGATTAAATAATTCAGACTACAGAAGATCACCTATTTCTGTGTCAGTGTTTTATTGAAATACAGATTGGTTATTTTGATGGAGGGAAATGGCAGCTAAAAACAGTAGTAAAAACCTGATTTTTCAAAAGGAAATGCAGAAGGCTACTGTTGCTGCCCCAGCATACCTGGTGTTACTTATGGTTTTATATGCATAACATCCTTTATGTGTTTGGCAGGAAAAGTTGTTCTTAAATGTATCAGGTTTGTATTTAGCTGCACAAGTGTATTTTTACTGTGTGTTTTCTGTTTGACAGGTGCCTTGTGATTGATGAAGCAGACCGAATGGTTGAGAAAGGTCACTTCTTAGAGCTGTCTCAGTTGCTGGAAATCTTAAATGATTCACAGTATAATCCTCGACGACAGACTTTTGTTTTTTCTGCCACTTTGACTTTAGTCCATCAGACTCCCACAAGAGTTTTACAAAAAAAGAATGCTAAAAAGATGGACAAGAAGACCAAACTAGAATTGTTAATGGAAAAAGTAGGAATAAGGGGCAAACCCAAAGTAATAGACTTAACAAGGAAAGAGGCTACTGTTGAGACACTGACAGAAACCAGAATCCACTGTAACACAAATGAGAAGGATTATTATCTCTATTACTTTCTTCTCCAGTATCCAGGAAGAACCATGGTCTTTGCAAACAGCATAGACTGTGTAAAACGCCTCAGTTCTCTCCTCACAATCTTAAATTGTGATCCTCTTCCTTTGCATGCCAACATGCACCAAAAGCAAAGGCTGAAAAACCTGGAAAGGTTTGCTGAGCGAGAGAGGTGAGTTGATTTTCAACTTCCTAGTAGAGAAAAAAAAGAAATTGTATAAAGGGTGATGGTGAGGGGAAACAGCTCTGTTAGAATAGGAGCAGGTTGGGGAAGTTCACTGAGGGTGAGAGTCCCCTGTTCATGAGCCCAAGATATTAATGATTAAGGATAAGATTTCACAGTTAAGGTGATGAACTGGAGCAAGTTCGGTGGAAGGCATCAAGATACTCAAGAAGCACTGGCTCTGCAGGAGAAGAGGCTGAAGGGACTGGGTGTTTTTATTACCTGGGAAAAGTATTTTTTAGGGAGCTAATGGCAGCCCTCTAACACCATAAAAGAAGGTTATCCAGAAGAAGAAGCCAGTGCTGCTTGATGAGAGGATGAGAGGTAATGGGTGCAAGTTGAAATGAGATTCAGGCTAGATATGAGAAAGTTTTTTGTCTGTGAGGACAGTTGAGCATGGGAACAGGCTGCTTGTCTTGGAGGCTTTTTGAGGCTCAGTTGGATAAAAGCCCTGAGCAACCTGATCCAGTCTTGCAGCTCACCCTGCTTTGAGGAGGAGATGTTACTAGAGACCTCCTGAGGTCCACCAGAAACTGAAATAGCCTGTGGTCCAGGAGCTTGTTGCTGCTGAAGGAGCTGTCACTCACCTGGTTTTCAGACATTTTTTAGAGCTGTCCTGCACAGCTCTGCCCAAGTCTTGGCTCTGCAGCTCGTTTGAGCCTCTGTAAGTTATTGAATCTCCCTAAACCATCAGAAAACTAACCACTTATTACTCATTTGCAGGTTTAATTATATCAATTAGTATCCCAAGAGTTGAAGTATCTTTGAGCAGTGCAGAAGAAAGGACAGTTGTGCCTTTCAGCAGTACTGAGCAGTCAGGGCTTACCCAAGCAGACCTGTTCTGCCATTGTAGGAAACGTTGTTTTGGGTTGTCTTTGGCATGGCCTTTGGGAGGAGAGTTTTAGTGTCATTACTTCCATAGTCCAGAAGCTTCACAGTTTAGTCCTGCTGTGAACTGCTGCATGCTGTCTGGGAGTTTGTACCTTGTTAATAGATCCAGGCATGGAGAAGAGAGGTTGAATTGCTGTGATGGAGCTGCAGCATCTCTTGGCAAATGTATTGATAGCATTTGCATAGGTCAGGTGAAGTGTTTCAGAGACTGCAGATTTTCAAGGCAGGAAAGAAATCTATGAGACCATCTCCCATGGCATTCTGCAGATTACAAGCTGTAGAATTTTCTGTTGTTATTTCTGCTTTGAACCTTTCAGCAGTAGAATATGCAGTCAGATGCCATAAAATCTTAACAAATTTCCATTACCTAAAATTTACTAATTTCAGTTGCTGGGAGATGTTTTTAAAACAAACTGTTCCATATCCTGGGGAGACATTTGTCTCTGTAGAGACTGCTTGTATAAAAGAACATTTTTGTTTATCTTGTCTAGGGATAAGGAGAAATAGTAATTGTTAGAACAGAACTCCCCCTTTATTTCTAGGTTTTACTATACTGAAAGTGTATTTGAGTGCACATTGGTAGAAGATACTTCACCCCAAAAACTGTTACTTAAATAGATAATGTTAATTATGCGATTTTTCTTAACTGGTGAAACTTCTAATAACATGTCTGTACTGCCAGAGGATCAACTGTGTTGTTAAAGGTGTGGACAAAGTAAGCTACAGAAATTCTTTAAAACCTGGACAGTGCACTGAAAAGTGTAAAGCAGGGGCACATACTCCCCCTTCCTGATTGAATAGCAAATTTTTCTAGCATTCTTGTGAACTGAAAAATATAGGAAAATAGGATCCAGCAAGGTAGTGCATTTATTTATTGAAAACAGAATAGACCTGCTGAAGGCAACACTTGCGTTTTAAATTTTACTCTAAGAATTATTGTTTCAAGACCGCCCTTGAGGTATGGTGGGTATTGTTTCTGTAGGGGCAAACAGAATACATATGTCCTACAGATTATACAGTATAAACCTGTTTCTTAAACTTCTGTGGTGGAATTCTAGGTTGCTGTATTTTATGTTCCTTGGCAAATTATTTGCTCTTCAATTTTATGTTCACTAAATTCTGTCACTTTCTCAGCTGTGTCCTCCTGACAACAGATGTTGCAGCTCGTGGTCTTGATATTCCTAATGTCCAGCATGTCATCCACTACCAGGTTAAGCATTTTTAATGTTTTTCTTTTTCCTGTTTTGATTTTATATGAGTTTTTGCTGACCCAAATCCTGAACACCGTAAAGCTGTAATTCTTGGTCCCATATACAGTATAGTCCCAAGTATAGAGATTAAATCATTTAACTGTCCTTAGTGCTTTGTAAAGATCTCATTTCTGCAGTGACTGACTGCAATGGGTAGCACTTTATGAATGTGTGATTACATGTCAGAAATGGCATAATAGATATGATCCTCCTTGCTTTTTGCTTACCTTTTATATCCAAAGGAAATTACTCAGCCTTATAACTCTTCTCTGAGGACACATAAAATGTTTTCCTGCTTTGCAAGTGAAATGACAGAGGGTCAGAAGTTAGGAGAGACTCACAAAAAATTACGCAAGGAAAAATTCTGGATCAGAGAACACAAAGTGTGTCCTGACATCATCTTTTACGTTATTTTCATCTGTGTTATGTGCGATGTACTGTGTGTAAAACCCAAAATTCTTTGGCAGCCTCTTGTGCAAGGCACGGCAGGCTGCTGGCAGCTGGCCTGGCCTGGCATGGCTCTGGTTTTGCAGGTCCCTCGCACCTCGGAGCTGTACGTGCACAGAAGTGGCCGAACGGCCCGAGCCGCCAATGAAGGCCTCAGCCTGCTGCTGATCGGCCCCGAGGACCTGATCAATTTTCGGAAAATCTATAAAACATTGGAGAAGAGTGAAGAGCTGCCATTTTTCCCAGTTGATGCCAAGTGCATGACTTCTATTAAGGTAAAAAAATAACTTTTTGCAGCCCAAGTAGTTGCTTGCTTATTTATATTACTGGTATGATATTGCCTGTCATGTTCATTCCAGGTTTCAGATGAAATTTACTCTTGAGGATTATAAAATTAGGTTAATTGCACTTTATATTTTTTTAAGCAATATCTATTATTTCTTGTCAATAACTGGCTCAAGAAATTCGTTCAAATATAAGCATCACTTATGTTTTTCCAGAAACAGTATAGGGAAGTGGCTATGTTTTGTAGGTGTGTAGCTGGGATGGCTCTGCTATGTACATTGTTTAAAGCTTCTTATGTTAGGAACAGACTAGAGAACAGTATCAGGTTCAGGGATATTCAGTGCTCTTCACCCGCCTCTTCCCATCTGAAGTTGTGAGTTGTCTGATTTTGTAAAAGTTCTTGTACTGTGAGGCCACAACTGCCACTGAACCCTGTCAAACTGAGTGTGTTTCTCTTTCCTAGGTTATTGCCCATTTCAAAGAGGATTCAGTCATTCTCTAACTCACAAGATAGGCAATGGTTAGAATTTACAAAACTGCTTTAGAAAGCATCTAGTCACTGCAGATTTTCTACTTCTTTAATAGGAGACTATTTCATGTCAGCATTCTCTTAGCAGTTTGGATGGTCAGTAATACACAAATGGGACATATTTAAGTACTAGATTTTAAAGAAATCCAGCTGGGGTAGAAATTTCTGACTGTTGCACAGTCACTGAGAACAGGGAAGAGTGCAAGCAGTCAGATAATGCAGCAGGTATCTTCCTCGTGGTATTTTGATTTAGGCTTACCTACTTGGATTGGACTGAGCCCAGGGTCTACCCCAGTGGCAACAGCAGTATCTTCACTTTGGGAATAATGACAGAAGTTTCAAAAGCCAGCAAATATTGCTGCAAATAGGGTATTTCTTTCAGAAAATTCAGCTTTCTGAAAGAGGAGAGAAAATCAAATAAATACTTTGATGGATTGATTTTCTTCTTCTCTTGGTAGTAATGAAGAGAATCTGATTTCCACCCCATCTCCCTCACTAACCCCTTCTACCTACTAAATGTTTCTAGTTACTGAGAGAAATCTGTTATTTTGAAGAGTGTTGCTTCACAGGTTCATTCTGTGTTTCTTGATGAGTAGTTGTTGGCTCTTATGCTCTATCAATTCATGGGCAAATAAATATTATTTCTACGCTTTCTTTTTCCTGTCACCATCTCAGAATGATCTCTCCTATCTGTAATACTCCTCCTCTTCCCAGAAGAGATCTTTGTAATTGTAGTTGCAGGACTCCAGCCTCATAAACCCTTGCAACAGTGCTATCTTATTTACACTTTGTCCTGGGTTTAATTACAAAGTCATTGTAGTTGGGCCTAATAGTGCTGCTGGTGCTTTACGTCTGTCCTGCTGGCACACTTCTTCCCTCCTTTTGCATGCCTTCATTCAAGTTCAGAAAAGTCTGAGGAATAGAATTGTTGAATCAGGAGAGTTTCAAAGAGGACTTAAATTTTACAGAGATGGAAAAGCTTACTTTAAATTTCTTGTAATGATCGAACAAGTGATTGACTTAGTAGTCCACTGCAAGTGTTACTACTTCTCTCTCTCTCTGTAGTAATTATGTTGGTAGTCCTGGCTGCTGCTGTTACTGTGCAGCACCTGACTACACCTGGCTATTCCAATTCCTTCATGATTTTGTTTTATGCAACTTCAGGCACATTCCAAATAGCAGAACTTGTTTCTGGTTGGTTCATAATTACTGCAAGTGCAGATTTTCTTTCCACAGTGAATTAGTTATTTGTTTGGGCCAGCTGGAAGCCTGCAGATCAGGTCAAGTTTGCTGGACATCTTTGTTCCACCTGTGTGTAGCTGGGAAGAAGGACAGGACATTCTGTCCTGTGCCTAAACAAAATCCAGGTGCATTCCTGAAAATATGATCTGTTCCTTCCATATGGCCTGCAGGAGTTTACTTTCTTCAGAGTGGAATGAAAGTAGTGGCTGTTCCTTACTGCTGCGACTAATAACTCTGAGCTCAAGCTGTACTATATAAGTATGTAACTTGGAAGTAATTGGTATCTGAATCATGGTTTGTTCTTGATGTCTCTCAAGTGTTTATAATGATTCATTCATAGAATGTTGAGTTAACATTCAGGTATGTAGTGAGGTATTTTAGAATTCTGTCGTGGATGTAAGGAAGGAAAACACTAGTGAATGATGATGTGTTTATTAGGTGGGACGTGAGTAGGGAACAAAAGTGTCTCTGTACCCCAGCTGCATTGCAGTGCATGCTCTCAAACACTCTGCTAAAGTACCCCACATTTAAGGCTGATCATAATGTGTCAGTGTACTTCCATTGCAGGAACGGATGAATTTGGCAAGGCAGATTGAGAAGGCAGAATTTTTCAACAGTCGGGCAAAGCAACACAACTCCTGGCTCCAGCAAGCTGCAGAGGCTCTTGAGATGGATCTTGATGATGACATGTTGATGGGCAAGTAGAAGATGTTTCTTCCTGGGTATGCTCAGTAGGGCCCATAGCCCTGGTGTCCAGAAGAAGCCCCACAGTGGAAGAAAAGCTTCAAAAGCTGCAGAGCAGAGGTGGGGGGGAAGGAAAGCAGTGTTGTTGAGGTGTGGTGTTAGAATGATCATGCAGCTGGAGCTGAGGAGTGAGGTTTGACAATACTGGCAAGTTGCAGGCAAGTCTACATGTTGTAGGACCAGAACTGTTGAGTTTCTGGCAAGCATTCCAGAGTAATCTAAGCAGCCCAGTATGTCCTGATTTGAGTCTTGTCCCCTCTTGTCACAGAGAAAGCTGTTTCCACACTTCTGCTTCTCTCTCCCACTCTCCTGTAGTCAGGCATCAGGACAGGAGCCTGACAGTTCTGTGTGGGAACAACCAGGAAGTGCTAGGGAACACCAAATATTATGTGAGCCTTAGTAGGTTGAGCTGTGTGGGCTAAATGGCCGATGCATATATTAAAGTTGATGAGGTTTTTGGTGCTTTGTTAGAAGTAAATAATTTCTTACATTTTTAAAATTAAATATTTTGTAGGCTGTAGCTAAGAGAATGTGTAGGGCTGTACAACTCCAAGTTTGTTATTACTTCAATGCCATGGAGTTTTGCAAAGCTGAGATGCACTGTAAAATGCCCCCTTGTGTGTTCATATTTTGGGAACTGAAGGTATGATTTCCTGACAGTTCCTTGAAGGCAGGCTGAATAGAGTTGCTGCAGAGGTCACTTCAGATTAGTCTGGCTCTAACCTGTTAGCTGCTAAATATGCCAATGCCTTAATTTTGAAACATGTTTAGATTAATGTCTTTCTTTATTCATGTCTGGACTAGCTGCTTCTCAACCACTTTGCAAGCAAACACTAACCATCTCTGTCTGAATTGTTCGGGAGTGCTTTCAGATAATTAGCACTCTGCTGTCTTGTTTTGACATAATCTGAGTGTGCTGTGCTTTGGAATGAGTTTCCAAATAACACATCCAGTCCAAGTAAGTTGAGACTCTCAAGTGAAATACTTTTTAATTGCCACCCAGAAACTTGACAGGTTTATGCTTTAAAGTCTACTCAGTCTCTAATTCTTGTGTGGCTTATAGGAGACCAATTAAACTCCCAGTCATTCATACCATAAGTGCCTCTTACACAGTTACAAAAGATTCAGTAATGTGCTTTCAATTTTACCTTACAGCAAGCTTGATTTAATTTTTCTCCTCAGTTCAGGGTTAACTATGGTTACTCAGTAGTCAGGATTCCTCTTGATCTCATTACCTTGTGAACAGCCTGGGTGATCTGAAAATGTCACAGATGACTGGGAGTTGAGTGACCTTCTTAGAGAAAGCTGGGATCAGCATCTACTATCAGGTCTTACAAACACCTGCAATGCAAGCTTATTTCTTGTTGTAACATCCTGTATCTTTGATTTCTGTCCCAAGGAAGAAAAGCTAGTGAGCAAGAAGAAAGCCAGAAGCAAAAGATGCTGAAGGGGATGAAAAAACAACTGAAACATATGTTGTCCCAGCCACTGTTTAAAGTCCTTATGAAAACCAAGTACCCAACACAGTCTGGAAAACTACTCTTGCCTCAGACATCAGAAGGCATTTCAGCTCTAGGTGCCATGTCCAAAAAGCAAGCCAAGAAGAAGAAATCAATAAAATAAAATTAGAAAACAGCAAGGTCATTCAGTGCGAGAGAAGCAAGGACTATCCTCATCAAGGCTGTCAGTGCTTAGGGCGGAACCCAGCTAAAAGACAGATTGTGTAAGGATGTTGCCTGTGTATTGGTTGTGCAGGGCACAAAACAAAATGCTGATTTAAAGGGCTCAATTAACATCTGACTAGTTACTGTTGAATCTTGTCTTGGATCTTGTTTTTTTTAATGTTACTTTTTTCATAAATCTCAATTAATAGAAGTTTATTCGTTTTCACATAGTTCTGATAATTACTCCACTTTGTGAGATGGGTAAGAGTTACTGGGTGGAATTCACTGTGGGCATACTCTAATGATAAAACTTGATTTGAATTTTAATGTCTTTGAAGGACAGGGGAAGGTCAGCTATATACAGTGCAAGTACAGTCTGAGCTGGTGATAGTGGGAGGTTTGGCTTTTACTGCCTCTAGCTCAATGTGAAAGGCAGAATATACAGATAATGATGCCAGTAAGTCTACAGTTCTGTTTTTGGAAATGTCCCAGTTTTCTTTCTCCTCTGATAATATTTCTCAGTTCTGTTCTCCACCAGGTTTAATTCTCTTAGTCCTGTGTTAATACATTTGAATGTGCAGAAAAAAGGGTGGCAATGGGCCAGGACTGACCTTGGGAGATGCTTAGATTTCTAAGGAGTAAGTGTTGCTCCTCAATGTTTTCTTGATTAATATTTGAAGTTAAGCCTGTATTTGAAAACATGTTAGAACCATGATCTTCACTGTAATAGATGATGCTTTGAAATGTCACTTTTGAACATTGCTCCATTATAATTGTGCTTTTAAATAATTCTAATCTAATCTGGGCAAATATTTTTTAAACTTTTTAAAAATATATTTTGATTTTTTGTTAAATTATATCTGACATAAACTTCAAAGCCTGTGTCTGTTTTCAGTTACTTGAAATTTCTAAATCCCTCATAGCTGATGCTGTTTACACTTAGCAGGCAAGAAAAGGAGAAAAGCATCCAAAACATAAGACAGTGGAATCTATTGGTGGGAGGACAGGTAACCTTCACCTGCTGGCTCTGGATGAGGCTTAGTTTGTGTGTCTCAAACTGTGGATTGAACCAGTGTCACTGCCATGACAAGATGCACCAGGTTACTCAGCTACTCAGGAACATCTGTCTGTGGGGTCGAGTGCCCCCTCTAACCACTTGCTAGTTTATTCTTTCATCTGTGTAAGTAAGTGAAGCCCTCTGTCTCTGGAGGGCTTTTCTTTTGTTTTCATGCATTACTGAAGAAGAGTTCTGACAATGTATAAGCATACAGAGCTTGTCAATGATAGATGAGATTTTCCTTGCAATGCACTGTTTGTTTCATGCCCTTGGGAGCAGAGGGGAAAGTTTTGAGGAACAGAGATGGGAAGGTTCTGTTTCCTCTCATGTGAGGAGATGCATCTTTGGAGTTAATGTGACATTTGAAAAATAAAAACAATTTTATGAGAGTTCCTTGTAAGGAAGGCTGAAAAAAGGAACTGAACAAAGGTAAGCATGCCCTCATTTCTTTCCTGTGCCATTTTAATCAGACTTATACATTATGAAAAGGAAACTTGTGTTGGTTTTGCATCCTGAAGGGTATGAGCACCAGATAGGCTTGTTTTCTGCATTTATGATGCATTTCTGTTTCCATTTCATTAACAAAATCAAGGCTGGATCCTGACAACAGAGCTCAGCATCTCCCTGTCCGAATCTGCATGAATTTCAGCAATTTCTGATTCCATGAGATCATGAGGAGAACTCAACTGGGGGACATTGAGATTATTGTTATTTAATTTCTAGCATTGTTATGAAGTTTTTCAGCTGCTTCTGTTTCCCTGTGTTTAACAACCCAGTTCTCATACTGCCAGCCCACTGTCCTGCCAAGTCTCCCCAGGAGCATGACACTTGTGCCCTTCTTCATAGAGTGATAAAACCTAATGCCACCATGCCCATATAGCAAAGTGCCACATCCACTTGTTTTTTGAACACTCCAGGGGTGCTGACTCCACCACTTCCCTGGAGAGCCTGTTTTAATGCTTAATGGTTCATGTTTGCTTGTGGGACATGCTCTCAGGCTGGTTTTCTTCTGCAGCCTCATGTGCTCTGCATGAACTCTCAATGCTTAAATCTACTGATGCTGCACCCCCACAGGAGCTAAAGCAGAGCTTGGACCCTAAAAATATCTCAGTGTCTTTAAAAGAGCACTTGTCTAGAGCTCTGAAAGCTGTCTTGTGGCTGCCTGTTTTGCCTTGTCATTATCTTACCAGGATACCCTGAGTCTTCTAGCCAGAAGAAAAACCTTATATTTGCTTTAGGTAATTTTAAAAAATTGTTAAACCAATAACTGAACGATATTAGCATTTTGCTGCCCCACTCCTATTGAATGAAGTTACTGCAGAAAGAGGACAGTAAAGTGGAATGTTTTCTCTATCTGATTTGTATGTGTACTACTGGTGCAAATTAGATATGAAGAATTTTACATCAAGTCCATATGGCCAGTGTAATCTTAGTGCTTATCAAATACGTAGTATCAAATGTTTTCTCTAATGCTGTGCTGGCACAGCAGTTATACTGAGGCCTCTAACCAGTAATCTTGTGTTTTGTGGTAGCTTAATGTCTGCTGAAATACGCATAATTAAAGGACTTATTAAGTCTATTTAAGCTGTCAAAGCAACTTCCAAGTAGTTTAATAAAAGCATTACTTCAGCAGAGTGGTGGTAGGCTTCAAGCTGATACAGAGCAACCACTACTACCTAACAAAAGTGAAACAATAGCTTCTGAACCATCTTTTTTATTTTCTGAATGCATGGAGCCAGTTGATCTCATCCCTGCCAGAGTTCCTGCTCTGTCATACTCTATAAAGGAAGAGTCCCTGCAGTTTAAGGCATCTGCTGAGGAGATAGTTTGGACAGGATCTCACATATCAGACGAGAGTTTCCTGACACTCCCCATGCCTTTTCTGTCCTCCCTGTATGTTAATAAAACAGCAAATTAGCAGAGCAGAGGCTGGAGTGGTGCCTTGTCCTATACCAGCAGCCCAGGCACAGGGCTGGCCATGTGGCACAGGGGAGGTAATTCTCACCTTCCTGAGAGAGGGCTGGATATCCCACACTTTCTGCAATTAGTCTGTATCAGCTCCCTGAGGGGAGAGGAGATAGGAAAGAGACTTTTTGACAGCCTCACCTTACACAGCCTGACACAAGCAGGAAAATGTGGTAAGAAACGCTGTGCTTTCCTGGGGTGTTGAAATGCTCCCTGCTATGTCCTGTGCTAGCAGGATGGGGTTTGGGTGCCTGAGTTATTCCAGACTTTTTGATGAATGGCTTGGTGAAAGAAGGAGCTCAGAAGACATGAAATGAATGACTGATCATACAACAAGCAACAATCTGTAAGTAATACCCAACAGTATGAAAAGTATGTCAGTGGTCATAGGTTTGGGAATTAGAAGAGAGGCACAAGATAGAAGGGCTCTTTTTAGGCAAATTATCCTGGTTCTGTAACCCTCTATAGATCCCCTTTATCTAGCCCCCTTCTGACTCTCAGGAAGATGTCTGATACTGTTCTGGCCTGTGATAGATTTTCTATTTCAGCTTCTTTCTGTGAAAAGTATTGAAAGCCTTCAGTGTTAAGTCACTCATAAGCTCCTCCTGGGGTTGGCCTCCCAGAGTGAGTAAGAAAGAGGAAAATAATCTGTCACTCCTGTGACAAGTTTATTGGCCTGGGGAAGCAAGTGAATAAGAGCTGCTGTGCTTCTTTGCCTTGGAGTTCAGCAGCTCTTGCTGTGCAACTGGAAGAAATTGAAGCCAGTTTCCAGAGCAACCAACTTTAGATGGTACAAATTGCCAAATTTCTGTAGGTGAGAGCTGCACATACACAACATAATACAAAACCTGACTTGGAAAAGCAGAACAGGCAATACAAAGTACATATGGGCTTTAGTATCACTGGGCTAATTAAAGATCTGATTATTTTTTATTATTGATGTGACTATATCAGTCTAATCACTAATGTGGATGGTTTTTTAGAAGTAAAGTTTCTTTTTCTTTACTCATGGCAATATCTATAGCAGTATAAGCTGGCAGGTGTTATGGATTTACTCACACTGGCCTTCTTAACAGGGTCCAGCCCTAGGATCTCACTGATTAATGTCAAGTCCAAGTAAAGGTTCCCAGGTCCTCTTTTGTTAGTTCTCAGGTTACAGCTGTGTGCCTCTGGAGAGGGACCCCTTCCCCAGACCATGCCCCTGAGTTGTACCCATACCACCCATCCCCCAGTCCACACATCACTTAATTCTGCTCAGTGGTCTCTCGATTTCATTCAAATGCAAACAGAAGCTGGCTGCCTTCTGCTGCAGGAATGGTAAAACCTAGCAGACCCTGGAGGAACCCCTACCCCAGAACAAGCCCCTTAGTTATACCTGTACCATCCACTACTCAATCCATACACCCAGTCATTTAATTCTGGTCAGTGGTCTCTTGATTTCATAGTTTTCACTCTTGCTCTTGCTGGGTTGGCCTTCTTCTGAAGTTAACTCATTCTCTTGGAATTGTCTCCTTCCTTCTTGTCCTTAACTTCTTCATTTCACTCACATCTGCTGGATTCTGCTAGTTCTGTGTTAGCAGCACTTGTTTTCTCAAAAAATTTGCTCTTGGTCAGCCCTTGCAGCATAGAGCTTCAAGTGCTTTAGTTACTAATGCTAAACAATTAAAGGTAAATGAGTCTATTCAGAAAGAATAGTTAAATGTCTTCTATATAACACACAAATAAGGTATAAGATGCAGTCACTCCTCTTTCTTACCAAGTTACTTCTAAGCTGGCTCAAGTGAGGCCATTTCTGTTGTTGCAGTTCCAAGATGACATCACAGTGTGGTTTTCTTGGAAAGTTAGAAAAACTGTGAGAAATAATTTGCTGAAATATTTCTTACTAATTGTCTTTCTTTTGCTAGGTCTCAAAATCTCCTAAGTTCCAGCTGGGAAAAAAGTTTATTCTTGCACATATATGCAGCATGTGTAAACATATTGGAAATAATGTCCCTTTCATCATGATAGTTTTCAAAGGTCTATTTTCAAGTACATCATTCAACTATATATGTGTGTATATATATGCACATGGTGTGACTTCTTAGCTAATTAAACTACATATTTTTATATAAGAAAAAGTGTTACCATTATCTCCATTCCCCCAGGAATTGTTTGTTTCATTCATTTAAAAAATGATATATATGTTTACCAAATGATAAATAAAAGTGAACTGGGATAAGTGTTGCCATCACAGATTTCAGAACAAACAAGAAAATTGCAATGTTCTATCTCTACTAAATCCAAGCCAAAAAAACACATCTTCCTTTAAGCCTTGAAACAAAGTTCTTGTTATTGTCTTACCTTTTTTCTTCCTATTTTCCATACAAGGACATTAAAAATTATGTTGATATATTGGCAAAATAACCCTAGGAATGAAGACCTGATGTTTGGGGTATAAAAACCCCAGGACAGGTTTATTAAGTTGAAATTTAATGTTGTCTTCTTCTTTTTGAAATATGAGCAGTGTGTGCACAAAAACAAACACTGAATAAATTTATCAGGAACTGTTTAATTGGAAAAAGGTACCACCCTTTCTGTACACAAAAGCACTTTTCTGTACCCAGAAGTCTTGGTGTTACCCATAATTAGGGACAATTTCCTCCTTTGAATAAAGAAAATGTTGCAGCTTTCATTACATGACATTCACATTTTACTGCAATGCCTTGTTATTTAAAAACAAAACAAAATCAAATAACAAACCAAAACCCTAGACTGGGAAAGGTTTATCTGTTGTATATAATTGGAAGCTGTCTGTTATTCCTGTAGTTTAATTAAACTGTTCCTTACACAGATGGTGAAACCAGAACCCAGTTCATGATGAATTATTGCCTCCCTGAGCTGAGTTATGGTGCAAGAGCAAACAGCCAGACACTGATTCCACTGCTGGGCAATCAATGCCATAAATTCACGTTTCTGCTCCTTGGTGTACTTACATTTATGACCATTTTATATGCTCTGTAAAGCAAGTCTGGCACTTGTATATATGGCCCTGTTTCCCCAGCAGAGGACTAGTGGACAGGGCACAGGTACACTTAGGGCTGGTAAATGTCCCTTGCTCTACACAACAGCCAAAGCAGAGGAGTTAGCAAGGAAGCTGTTCAAGAAAAAAAATCTGTGACCTTGCAGTTACTGGAACTTCATGTTCTTTTTCTCTGCTTTATTTTTAAACTATTAGCATAACTTTTCAGATTAATTAAAGTGAAAAGTAAACACTCATATAGAAAAATGTATTAAATATTTTAAGAGTGTGTGGAGGGAAGTAGATTTGAGTGACAGCTTTGTAAGTGGTGCTTGCTAATTCCTGACAGCTCTCATTAGTTACTGATGCAGTACTATTAATACAGCCAGAACCACCAGCTGCAGACCAGGCTCCTGTGTGCTTAAGAAGCACTGATCAAAAGGCTGTTCACACCCCCTAAGTCAGAACCTGCTTGGGTGCCAAATCATTTGTCACTTTATACCCCTGTTTGTTCAGCAGGCTGCATGGTGTCTAGGGGATAGACAGGGGTCTTCCTCTGTTAATATCTGGTGACTGGTGGATATCAGGCATTGTGTCTGTGTGCCCTTTGCAGAAAAACTCCATAACCTTTCAAATCTTTTCACAAGTTTTGAAGGAAACCATCAAATTCAAAAGGCTGCTCCTGTATGTAGTAAACAGGTCTTCTCTCTGCTTTAGCTACTGTTTTTTTCCATCCTGGCAAACCTGATAGTATATTTTTCCCTACCAAGCATGGAATTTAAAGTAAACAAATTCCATTTTGTGTTGGATTGTAAAGTGCATAGCACATTGCAGCAGTGGATACATTGTGATGTGAAGCTGGTACAGTGATTAACTCCTGTACTAATTTCACACAAAGGTCTTTTGTGGACATATTGTTTTGTCCCATGTACAAAACTTAACCAGAGTGATGCTGCTGCACAAGCAGTGGTTATCCTCTGTGTGGAATCCTCCCTCCTCCTTGCAAGAGGGAAATGAAATCCATTAAGATGAAAGGAAGAGCCTTGCTCTCTAAGTTCTGCTTCAGCATCTTGTATATCAAAGTCCCTCACCACTGCCTGTACTTACCACCCACCTTTCTGCCTTTCTTCCTTGGGTGTTATCACTATAGAAATCCTTCTCCTTTTATATTTTTAGCCTTCCTTATATTTATTTGTTCAGTTATTGCACTAAAACCAAATCTTGCCAAGTGTTGTTGCATTGCAGTGATGGAGAATACAAGGAGAGATCCTGAAAGATGATAAGTATTCATAGAAAAAACATCTGTTATCTCTTGTTAATATTATTTAAACCAAAAATTGCAATAGGACAGTGTTGTTTAAATTTAAGCAACTACAGCCAGGGAATTCCTACTCCAGGTGATGTATTTTCCTTCAGTGTCTCTCTCTTTCAAGCTCTGTACCTGTCTGTCAGCTCATCTCTGAAAAGAGCCTCTTCCATAGCCCTTTTCCCAGTATTCGGGAGCATGCTAAAAGAGGGATTAAGTTTGGCCTTTGTCCTGTTAATCCAGCATTTAGGCAATAGCTATTTATATCTCCAGAACCTCCCACATTTTATCTCCTGGCCAGCTGGCACACCTTGAAACGCTGACTGCTGTCCCCATCATCCTCCCAGCGGCAATGGCTGTGTTTGTGCTGGTGGCTGCTGCCCTCTGCCAGCACACACATGTGCCTCCCACAGCAGAGAGAACCAAAACGGGGCAGGACTTGGGACACACCAAAGCATTGGCAGAAAAAGAGAAAGGAGAGATTTTCACAGGACAGTTGAGTTTGGTTCAGATCTTCAGCATGGCTCCACCAGCCACAGCTGTAGTACAGAGTTTCCTGGAGTCTCGCTGATTTCTTGAAGTGCCTTTGCTCACGTTCTGTCTCATTTTCTGTTCATTGTTCCTTGTCTCCAGCAGGAGATCCTCCGGGCAGTTTGGAAGGCAGAGCTGCAGCCTGGTCTGGAGCTGCAGCTGCAGCAGTGCTCAGCTTAGCACATTACTCACCGTGGAAGGATGAAATCAGCTGCTCTGCCCATATAAACACTGCAGTCTGCCTGGGCTGTCTGGTGCTTTCTTCCTGAGAGCATCACTTGGCAATAAAGGTGTCTCACGCTGCTGCACGTACCAGCTTTGGCATGCTCTTCAGGTTCCCATCAAAACATCAGCATTGTTTGCAGTTTTACTTGGTAGGTGACTCTGTTTCTGCTCATCGATGGCTTCTCTGGCCAGGTCGCAGGCCCGCCTGGGCCACTCTCCTGTCTCCTGCAGGAGGCAGCAGATTCCATATTTCAGAGTGTACTGATCCTCTGCAAGCCTCAAAGGACTGTTCTGTAATCCTTAAGCTTTTTTGTGTGTTCTGAACCCATACAGATGTGATGTCAGATAAAATGCTCTATTCTACTGGATTGGAAAAATAATTCAGAACTCTGATGTCTTGTTTAAACAGTAAAATTCAGGTTAAATGACATTCATGGATTGGAGGTGGTGAATTATTCAGGGCTGTTTTTTGGTTTTGTTTGTTTTCTTCCCTGTGTTGTGGAGTATGATTACCTTTTAGGTGAAAATGTAGGATCAAAAAACTGCTGGGGTTGGAAGGAACCTTAAACATCATCTAGTTCCTGCCCTCCTGCTATGGGCAGGGACACTTTCCACTAGACCAGACCTAAAGGGCCCTACAAGAAACTTTAGATTATCTATTAGGAAGAAATTCTTTCCAATGGGGGTGGTGAGGCATAGGCACAGGTTGCCCAGAGAAATTGTGGATGCCTGCATTTTACACTGGACAGGTTAAAAAAAAAGTACAAAGAGGAGGAATGAGAAATTTCTGAGTTTTGTT
The DNA here is from genome assembly GCF_050655825.1 of Lonchura striata. NCBI lineage: Eukaryota > Metazoa > Chordata > Aves > Passeriformes > Estrildidae > Lonchura > Lonchura striata. Next base: position 58,800,506 of record NC_140707.1, on the reverse strand, counting down.
CATATAATTGTCAGAGCTCCTGGTTTCCACCAGAGGAATTATGTCATGGTAGAATGGGCATGGGCACCATTGTGTTTTTGCAGGTCTGTCCCAGAAAGAAAGACCACAGCAGCTCCAAAAATTTGGCTTTCTTATAGGAAAAGAACTTAGAGTGGCCTAAACTAAAAAAAAAAAACCAAAAAAAAAAAAAACAAACAAACAAAAAAACTTATGCGACAGTTTACAGTTTTAATTTAAATCTTTCCAAGCAGTTTGGTAGAAGACAGAAAGTCAGGGAAAATGTTGCTGAAATAGAATGTTTCATTCAGTGGAAAATTCTGATTTAATTTCTAAAAACATGAAAGACTGCAGTCAAAACAGGAGCTGTCATGCCGCTGAAAAGTCACATTTTACATTTGCATCTGTCATTCTTGTCTGAAGGCAGAGATCCTGAGGGGACCCCTGAGCTTCCTTTCCTGGGAGGTGCTGGCCTTGCTACTTGCCAGAGCCAGGGTGATCCTGCCTCTAGGAGAGCTGAAGGATACAGAGAGCAAAGTGCAGCTCTAGTCTACAGACACTGTGACTTTCATTTTACAGGTATTTACATAGCTGTGGTAGTATCTCGGGGTCAGTTTCATTTTCTCAAACCCCACAGTTTCAGAAAGTCCTGTTTACATTCAGAAGCAGTTTCAGCATTAGCAGTGCCTAATGCTAACTCATTAACAGTTAATGAGTTAATGAGATTCACTCCAGGACAGGACTAGCACACAAACAGCCTTTTCCATGTGCCTGATGCTTTGTCCACTCTTCTGCACAATGATAAACATGAGAGACCTCACAAATCAGTTTGGGGTGAGGACACTCCAAGTAAAGAGAAGGGGCCAAGAGAAGGACAGAGGCAGCCAGGCAGTGTGGGAAGCATGCAGTCCATTTTAAGTCTTATTTTTTAAGTCCTAATTAAGCTGATCACATAAGATGTGATGCCCACCCTGATAAATGAAATCTTGCAGAACACCATGGCACTACTTGTCCCTTCCCAACAAATCACGCTGTCCCTCAGCTGACTGAACTGGACAGAGTCACTGGGGTCAGGTTTCATGGTCTTCAATCATTTGTCTTAACACATCAGCAACAGGAACACCTGCCTTCCTCCGGTCTTTAAATACATTCCTATTTTCTTCTTTATTTTACTGTACAACTTAATTTGCAGCTGGTTGATCTCCTGACTTGGTCCTGGTTGGTTGTACAGACATTTGTTATATAGGGGATGTCTTTTAAAGGTTTCTAAGCTGTCAACTGAGCTTGATAATTCCTAATTATCTAATAATATCAGTTTCCAAATACTATTGAATTGAGCCTTCGACACCAAAGGAAAATCCACATCCTTCTCCAAAGGAGCACAGGTGATGTGGTTTCAGTGATTTTGTTTGGGTTTTTCTTTCCATCAGTGCAAACCATAGCAGTTCTGGTTCATTCTGGTCTCTGGCCATAGAGCAGCACTACATGTAGTAACTATGGTATCATAAAATCCTTCAAAAATCTGCAGTGTGGAACTTAACAGAATCTGGGGGGACTGAGTTGGGTTGAGGGAGGTGACTCCCTCTCTTCTCCATTCTCTTGAGAACCTACCTGGAGTACTGCAACCAGCTCTGGGGCCCCCAACATCAGCAGGACAGAGACCTGTGGGAGCAAGTCCAGAGAGGAACACAGAGCTGATCAAGGGGGCTGGAGCACCTCTCCTATGAAGACAGGCTGAGAGAGCTCAGGCTGAGGGTTTTTCAGCCTGGAGAAGAATCTGGGGAGACCTTACAGCACCTTCCAGTACCTAAAGCAGCTCAAGAAAGCTGGAGGGGAGCTTTTTACAAGGACATGTAGGGATAGGACAATGGCTTTAAACTGAAAGATGTCAGAATTTGATTAGATATAGAGCAGAAATTCAACCCTGTGAGGCTCTGAAACAGGTTGCTCAGAGAAGCTGTGGATGCCCCATTCCTGGAAGTGTTCAAGGCCAGGTTGGATGGGACTTTGAGCAACCTGGTGAAGTGGAAGGTGTCCCTGCCTATGGCACAGGGAGTTAAAACTAGATGATGTTTAAGGTCCCTTACAATTCATTCCATTTCATTCCATTTAATTCTATGAATTAACTGCTACATTACACTTTTTTGAAAGAAGCAATTGTTATTCATTTGCCAGGGGATTGACTGGACATGAGGCTGTGGTACAATTGGAGAAAAGGTGATATTTTCATCCTCTGTGTGATCAGAAGGAATTTCATTCCATATCATTCAGTGCAGCCCAGTGGGCAGCCCAGGTTCACCCAGCCCACTATCCCAGGCTTTGGATGAAGAGCCATCTTTACCACACCCTGCTGGAGATCATGGAGGGACCAGAGCCAAGCCTCTCACCACAAGTGCCTGCCCAGTCTCTGTCATCAGTCTGAGAGGCCAAATGACATCTCATGGTACTGCCTGAGCAAGGTGGAGGCAGTCACAAACTCTGCTGCTGCAGCTACCCAGGGAGCAGCTGGGGATTCATGAGATGAGAGGGGAGCAGGATCTGCAGCACAGTGGTGGGACATTTTGGAGAGTGTGTGAATCTGCACTCTGCTCTGGACACAGATCCACACCTGCCAGCTCAGGCACCTGTTCAAGCTCTTACCACCACTTGTCTACCTGTCCTAAAAGTTGGTATCCTTGGCATCAGTACCACTCTTTGTTGAGTTTGGCAATAAGAATGGAGCACAAACTGCTCTCAGCTGCTGTCCCACAGGGCTTTTACTAGCTGGGGATAATTTTTTGTGACTCAAGGAGGGCTGGTCTTGACAAGTGATTTGATGCCAGAGTTATTAAAGCTGATGCTGCCTTTGGACTGAGACAAAAGACAAGGGGTTTGATGCTAGATCTGAAAGAACTCTGCTGCCTGAGTGCCTCCAGCTTCATCTGCTGGTGAGTCACTTAGGAGTGTCTAATTCCATGACTCTTTGGAAACAAAACTTCACCAGTCAGCTCTTCTGTTTAGAATGGTGTGAGAGAGAACTCAAGGGCTTGGTTCCCTGAAGCCTGGTATAAAGCAGTGTCAGATGCTTCCTTTCCAATTTGGTAGGGTTTTCTAGCAAGCTTGCCCTAGTGTAGAGATCTGGCAGCTTGCAGAAAAACTGCAGGAACATGCTGTTATGCCACTGGTAAGGTGTTCAGCAGGCATAATCAGTAGAACCCCTGTGTTTCATAGGGAGTGAATAATTTTTCATACAGAGTGATGGATGCTGTGATAACACAATGCAGCATGTGTTACTGGCCAGTACCAAAGTACTCTCATGAGACCAGTGATTCTGGGTTTGCATCTTTCCCTTTCTTGTTCCTCTGTTGTTGTTCACATCTTCTGGCCCTGAAGAGCCTCTGGTCCTGCTGCCCTCTTCTCTCTTTCCCCGCTGAGCTGAGGAGCCCCCCAGAGTGGGAGTGTCATCAAGCAGGGAGTGTAGGAAGGAGGATGAGCAAAAGAGGATTGCACCCCACTCTCCTTTTGTGGCTTCTGGTGCTCTTGGCTCTACTGGCTTGTCAGCCTTTGAATAATGGGCTGGGAAGGGCACTGTGTGCACTGGGAGAGAGGGGTGAGGGCTGGTTTCAGCACAGCCTTGCTCAACTCCAGGTTCAGTGGAAGTTTCAAGGGAATAGTGTAAATCCAGTGGGCAAAGTGAGCTAGTGAGGAGCTAGTGTGGGGAAACAAAGAGGCCAAAAACTTCTGAACACCACTGGCCTCAGCCTGAAAAGATTCTGAAGTACCATGATATGGTATTGACACTGTGAGAGATTCCAGTAACACCTTATTTTTTCCAGAGAAGAAATTAAAATTAGGGGTCCTGCACTAATTTCAATGTGGATGCCCTGAATCAGAGTGCATTAGTCCCATTGATTCTCATCATTATCAGTGTAATGTCAATATTTTCCATTACTTGTGTGTTTCCATCCTGCTGCAGTTAAATCTACTTTTACCAAGTTGGATATGCAGGGAAAAGAAATGAAAAGACCATTAGAATAACGAATTAAGAAAATCAGCCTAATGCTGATGTTCTCAATTTTAAAAGCAGCAGTTCATTAATCTAAAATAGTGCCATGTGGATGCTTTTGACTTTTTCTCACCACATTGTATTATTCCATCACTACTCCCTGGTAACTTGTTTTGTGCCTTCTTTGGAGCATCTTGCACAGAGTCTGGCCTCCAACGCCAAATGGCAATGTTCTGGATTCATCTGTCTGTGTCACTAAGTGTATGATATGAACTTTATCAGAAGTAAATTCGAGTGATGAATAGGAGAGGAATACTCTGCAGGACATCATTAATTTCTCTAATTACCCTCCTAATCTACAGGATTGGAGTTACAGTTCTGCTCTCCTCAACCTGTGCCTTCACCATCCTATTGTCATGGGGCTGTGCTGTCCCTTGCAGGCACATGCTGTACCCCAGAATGCAGGCAGAGTTGATCACAGTAAGTGAAGGAGTCTCTTTATGTACACTATTAACTACTCCTGGCCAGTACTGGGACTATTTATTGTTATTAGCATATCCTACCTTTAGGATTTATTGCCCTTGCTATGAAATGCATGTACACAGAGACTAAGTCCATAATCTGAGATTTGAGACTATAAAGCTGAATTGATTTCCTCCTTCCTCTTTATTTTTGCTAGGTAAAATAATTGGTCTTGTCTGAATAGGGCCAGTATTTCCACTGAAGATTGAGACCTGATGCAAAGTTCAGAGTAAGACCCAAAGGGGTAACATCTTGGGAACTGTCTGGATGCTATTCTTTGCCCTTTCCTCTGACCAAGCACATCTCCATGTCTCTGTTATCTCTCTGTTAAGACAGGATTATTCTGCTAAACCCTTTTAATACAGGGCTTTGGAAAAGGCTGGAGAAAACCCTTGAAATACTGATGGAAAAATCATGGTACTTCTCACTTTCTAGAAATGTCCATATATAGCTAAACTTAGGCACTCTCCAAGTGGATTTATTTATTCTAGCAGATTGCATGCTCTGTGGTTTTCTCTAACACTACTCTGCTCCCCAGGTTTAGATTCCCAGGGGCTGAATCCTGAAAAATCACTTTTGAATAACATACTGTGACACATCTCAGCCAAAAAGTACAAGCCTCCCTGTCCTGGCGTTATGACCTGTCAGTTGTCAAATCACTTAAAAGGAGCTGAATCCACCAGCATTGTTAGTGTTGCAGACTGGCAGCAAGATGAGACTTGTAATGTGCTTTGTGCAATGTGCACACCACACATGCACAGGTGCATGTGCTGATGGTTATATGTAGCCCTTTTTAGCACATTTCCCCCAGTATTTTTGTTGTCTAATGTATCTATTAATTTTCAGAGGAAAAGTGAGAGCTGGAGAAATACTGCTCTTTATGAGGAAATTGAAGCATGGCATTATGTCACCTTTTCCCAGTCTCTTCGTAGCTTGCTGGTAGAGCAGAGAGACACTTTGGAGCCCCTTGTTCCTGGCTGTTTGTATCCTGCTGTCATCAGCATGCTGCTAATCTGGGGGTTGCTGCAGTTGCCAGAGTGCTTTGGTGGGCAGGGCAGTTCCCCAGAGGTTTAGCTGACATGGGAGTTGTGTGTAGTCCTCGTGAAGGAGTGCCACAGACATGCCATATTCCAAGATTGTTACTTACCTGCCTGATGTTGAGGCTTGATGGAAATCCCACCTCCTTGCCAGGGCTGCTCATGGTGGGTGTCTGACAGCAGCCTGACTTTCTCCTGTTCTGCCCAGCACAGAAGCCCTGTGTGAATTTCTGCCCCCTGCAGAGAGTTGAGGATTGCCAAATTCCCAGAAAAGGCCATTCTTCCCATGCTGACAGACAGGGCTTCAGCCCAGTACAGATCCCCTTGGGAGATCCTCCCTTTCTTCTGGCAGCTGGCCAACACCACTTCTGCTTTTGTCCCCGTCCCCATTTCCTCCCTGTGATTCTGGCTGGCCGTGTGCAACCTGCTCACCTGCTGCCATAAAGACCTTTCTCCTGGCTGGAGTGTATTGACACTGTGAGTGATTCCAGTTTTTTCCCACAAGATGCTGCTCTTCTGGAGTGGGAAAAGTCACTCCTCAGCACCTGGGTGAAGAGAGCAGCGAGCTGCCACTCAGCCATTCTTGTGCCTCTCACTTGCAGAGCAGCTGCTGGCTGTGGCAGCTTGTAGCTCCTGAATGGCTTTCTCAGTGACTCCAAGAGTCTTTGCAAATTTGCCAATCCTGCTCTGGGGCTGGGCAGGGACAAGCAGAGGCTGGGCTGCTCCACAAGCACCAGGGCTCTGCACGGGGTTGCAGCTCTGTCCTTCTGGCAGGACCAGCTCCTTCTCTCACTGTCAATACCAAAAGGAACCTCGAGCAGCTCTGGCATCAGCACTCAGCCATGCTGAGCAGAAAGGTCAGTGATGAGATTAGTGCCACCCAAACACAGCCCGTGCCCAGTGGGCACCACTGGAGCCTCCCTGGGACCTGGCCTAGAGTACTGATCAGATCCAGGGTGATAATATGAGGAGATGGGCTTTTTGGGACTGCCTTCTCTCCCAGCAAGCACATAGTTTCTCAATTTATCCCAAATCAAATAATAAATAAGGATGTTTGATTGAACAAAAAATATAATGACTATTCTTTTAATCATAGAAATCAGCCTCAGTAGCAACATTTTGTAAACATATGTTCAAAATAGGCTTCAGTCACCATGTTTGTGTATCACCCTGGCCTGGATTGCACTTGGCCTCCTTCCAGAAGCCCACTTGATATCCATGAGGGATTCCAACAGGGACAGTATCCAGACTGTGCAGTGGCCACTGACACCACTCATTTGACAAAAGGGTTTTTTTATTCCCTGTTCAAATGAGGGAGATATATTTTATATTTATGATTAGCAATAGCTGAAGAAATGTTTCCTTGTTTAGATGTTACATATAAGTCTAAAGAGTTCTTGTAAGAAGATGAAATTCAGCGCCACGAAGCATTTGATTTTTAGGTGGTGTGACTTGACCTAAATACCACCTTATAAACCATAAATAACCTGCTTAATAACATTACAAATTTTGTGGTATCATGTTCCCATGGCATGGCTTCAGGGTCATGCTATTTTTGTGATCATGGTATTTTTGTGATCATCTGACAGGATGACTAAATTCTTTGTCAAGATCTGGTTTGTAGGTGAGTCTTGTGTTTCCTGAAGGTTCCCAAATGTTCCAAATAATCAGTAAAGGACAGAGAGAAATGAAACACAAAGTGGATAAAGGTGCTGCCTACCGTCTGTCACATACACATTATGGCCCTTTCATGGCATGGTAGGAGCCAAATCCTGCTGATATACAGATTTCTTCCTGTAGGATTCTCATGGACCTCTTAGGAAGTGACTGCACTTTACAAAGTCCACAAAGGACCGGGACATAACAACCTAATCTCACTTGGGGAGTGCATCTAGTAGTGGGAAGCAATTCAGGATGGCTGATCAGGAGCACATATGTCTCAGCTCTCAGTTTGCTCCCCTCTACCGCATCTGAAGGTCATCTCAGAACAGTGAAGAATTCCAAAAATGGAAATTGGGAGTGATTTGTGATTGCAAGTTTCTAAATGTGGGAGTTTCACATTTTCAGGTGCAACTGCAGGTTTCCCTGCAACTTTGCAGAGACTTGAGATAGACTCCTGAGGAAAAAAAAAAAAAAAATACTGTTTTCTTTCCCACCCCCACCTGAACATGGGGAGTGCTGCTCAACCTGCTAGTCCAAAACATGAGCTGGATTGAGAGGTGAGAAAATTATGTAAAGTGCCTATGCTGGTGAAAGTCTGGCAAAAGGAAACAACCCTGTTCTACTCATAGGATGTGAAAGGTAAGAAAACAAGGCAGGTGAAGTGATTTCATGTCAAAGTCTTGTCAGGGAAATGAGCGGGATTTCACACCTCTCTCTACTGAGGGATTTAAACTTCTAATCTCGGGGAATTTAATTTCTGTAAAATGTGGTGATAATGACAGAAAGAAGGAAAACTCTCCCCAAAATAAAATGTTGTTCTGTCAATAGAGAATGAATACAGTGGGACTCAGTAGTGATCTAACAAGAAAATCAATCCATTGTGAGACTTCACACTAATGAGTGAAATGAGTTTTTAAGAAAAGCTGTTTGGTTTGGATTTGGGCTTGGTTTTTGTAGGTTGGGGGTTTTGTTGTTTTGGGGTTTTTTAATATCTGCATGTGTACTTCGTGTCCTTTAAATAGGCCACTCCTTCAAACAGACTTGACCTGACAGTGAAAGCAAGCCAGTGACTTTTCTTAGCTCAAGATCTAAATGTTGCCAAGAGATAAACTATTTATAAGCTTAACACCTGACTAGGTGCTAAATAACTCTGGCTGATATAGCTTTTGATGCAAAATTATCACTCCAGATTAAGACTGGACACCCAAAGACCTGGAATGCTAGAAAGGATTCAGGTAGGATTTAAGATGCATTTAAAAAGGTGTATTTAATGTATCTTCTCTAAGGTTGTGTAATTCAGCAGGATTATGGAGTTCAATAATGATAGACAGGTCTTTTACCTGTATGTAAACAACATAACAAGGAATTTATTTGAAAGAAAATCACCTGTTTAAATACAGAATTAAACCACAAATGGATTTATCTACACCTAAAGAACCTTCTGCAATCTGGATCTGTGTTTAACAGACTCCACTGGATGGTGGAGTCCCCTCATTCTAACATAAATATTCCCCTGACCCCCGTATATTTGTTATAAAAGCAAGAGAAAAAAAAAAATCAAAGCTTGTTGGACTGATTTGCTTGCTTGGAGAAGCTGACAGAGCATAGCTGACCTTAGACATGGTAGGGAGGGGGCCAGGGAGCAGGACTGTTTTCATTTTATAGTGTAATAGAAGTTTCAACATAGCACAACCCTCTTGTGTGGGGCTACAGAGGTCACAACCAATTTACTGAAAAACACTGAGCAATAAAACAGTCTGGAGCCTCTTCTACTGCAGCTCTAATCCCCTAATAAAGAAGTGGAAATAATCAGACTTTGTCATTCACAAAAGGGCAGAAGTAGAATTTCAAGGCTGTCTCCCATCCACATTGCTCCCTTGTAAGCATGTGCTGCAGAGACATTTTAGGGCAAGATTCAGTCACCTGGAGCAAGGGAATCCAACCACAGTCAAAACCCAGGTCCTGGGGCCTGAGGATGTGCCTGTGTGGTCTGAGAAAAGTGCTGAGCAAGGTCATATATAGGTTGCAATTTGTCCAGGCAGTTTTCTTCAAGTTAGCCTCACCTGAGTGTTTGCATGGTTGTGTGCAGCCAGGAGAAAAACAGAACAGCCAGCAATGGAAATGGGATACAAGGGGGTCAGGAGGCTCAGGATGCTGTAGTCACTGTGAGTCCAGTCCGTGCTTGCAGGTACGATGTGGTGTAGCCATCCAAGCACCACTGGCCATTCTGCAGGTTCAGCAGACCTGCTGCCTGTGGTAAATGGTTGGAGTTGCAGGTCTAAGACCTCCCTGTAGAAGAGGCATGCTTTAGAGCCCACCTTCAAAAGCAAGCAAGGCAGAAATGAACCAGATATTGTGACTCTTTTCAGCAACTTCATGTCATCTTGGTCCAACCCAATTCCTGAGTGAACACCATCAGTTAATAGTGGTGATGCTGCTGAGCTGCACTATGCAGTCCTCACTTACTTTCTTCCCAAGCAGAGCTGTATTGGTAAGCTGAAGAATTCTGCCCCTTGTGCTGGTATCAGCTGGGGTGTTTGTGCTCCTAGTGCATGAGGCAGTGCAGATCCCAGGGTCAAACTGGGCTGCTGCTGTCACTGAAGGGATCCTTCTAACCCTCTACCTGCCCCTGGCCTGCTGCCCAGGCACAGAGGCTCAGCCCATGGCATGGGTCTGACTGGCTCCCTGCTGCTCCTGCCATCAGCTGCCAGGTGCAGCCCAGCACAGCTGAATCTTGGTAACCAGACCCAGCTCAGGAGCAAACCGAGCACTGCCAGTTGTTGTTATTACAGTAAAGGAGACAGCAGGTGCCTTAGAGTAACACTGTCAGGCAATTTGTCACTGTTTTTCAGCAGGAAATCCTTCGTATACTTTGTATTTAGCAATTTTCCTCTCTAGCTGTTGCAGCCTGCAAAGAAAATGGAGAAACACACAAGACAATTCTAGAAGAGTTAATTCAAACAGTAAGAATTAAAGGTGTTAAATGGACTTTTTGGTGCCAAAGGAATTTTTAATCCTGTTATGCCTCATGCAGAGAACTTCTGTGATGTTGAAGGAGTATATAAAACAACTATCCTTTGAGGGGGAAATCCAGCAGTTCTGACAGTTCAGCCTCCCAGTGGTCTCCTGAAAAATAAAAATAATTTTAATAATCATAATACTTAATAATAGCAAACATTAATGCCCTACTAGACATTTATGAGATCGACTCCCACATGCTGCATGCAGTGTGCCCAAAATGCTGCCTTGGACCACACAGGTGTCGTAGGGAGATCTGAGCAGAGCAGGGGAGCAGAGAGCCTGGCTGGAACAACAGGGACTTGGCTGGCTCACCACTACTGAGAAAATATCCCAGAGTGGATAGCAGTGCTTTCTATAAATAAAGCAAGGGCATAACATCAGGGAGAATGGAGAGCCAGCTGAGCTAAAAGATAGAGTTGGCAGCAAAAGAAATAAAGGACCATGAGACAATTAACAAGAACCTTGTAATCAGTGGAAATAAGTTTTGAACAATATATTACTGGGGGTAACAGGAGCTGGGGTTACAGCCATGTTGGACACCATCCCTTTGCATCCTGTCCTTGCAATTTACAGCCTCTTGAAAGCCCTCTAATGCTGGGTGTACCTAAATCACTTAGCAGTCTTCCACAAGGCATCAGGAGCCTTTGGGGAGCTGCAGGCCCTGTGTCACCACATGCCCAGCACTGCTCAGGATGAGCAGTTTCATTCATTACCCATCCCTGAGCCCCATCAAACGTGGCTGATCACCAGCTGATATGCTGGGAGTTAAACCTGGAGGGCTTCTCATCATTGTCAAGAGCTACTGTATTTAACTTATGACTAGAGGAGGGGGAGAGAGTGTTCCGTCACCCACATATTTAAGGCAGCTGTTGATAAATAGGCTAGATAGCAGAGGTTAATCCCTGCTGACTGCAGTAGGAACCTGAGCCCCCAAATTCTAAACCCCCTTTTGGTTGAAATCAGCATTTGTCTTGTCCGGCTCAGCTGTTCTTGGAGCCTCTTAATGTGTTTTGCCCAGATTTCCTTGCTCCTTTTTGATGGGCCTCATTGTATTCTGAATGAGGATTGTGCATAATGTTTATTTACAGCAGGGGACAGGACCTAAAGATGCAATGAGTCCCTTTTAGTACCTTGCTCCTATTACCAATACTGTAGCATTGTGCTGATGTATTTCACTAAAAGAACAGATGGAACAACAGACATGCAGGAGGTCAAATGAGACTGTCAGAAGCAGCCCTGTGTTATAGTCTGATATTGTGGCAGAGTGAGCTTAGCCCTACCTGATTCTCAATTTTCAAGCTCTGCTACCAGTTTATTTTTCTCTCCGTCATTTCATTCAATTCTGTTTCTGCTCGGTAGTTTGTGCTGCCTCATTTCCTTTTCCCACTGTTGGTCTTTAAAAAACTTATGACAATAAAAGCTTGCTTCTGGCACAAGAGAAACTAAATGCTGCATTTAACAGGTGAATGAGGCACTGTCTTTTCTTTAGATGATATCCTAGTTGCAGAGTTTCTGTTGAGACATCCTTATTTAATTCTTTGGCCAAGTCATAAGTTCAGTGATGATAATAAAAGAGAATCAGTTGCACTTGTTGGTGTTATAATCAGGTTAGTTAGAAGAGAAGAGGGCAGGATGCATCTACTTATCTCTACTACATTTGTCCGGAGCATACTCAATATAGTGATGGCTTGAAAAGATCTTAAAACAATTTTGAATTGATAACAGAGAAGTTTAATATTCTAGTTTTTATATAGATTGATTAGTTTCAGAAGCAATTATAGTTCTTGGAAAATTTTATGAAGCAAGGTCCTTTTCAGTATTTTTTGTTATTTCAACATATCTTTTAGGTTCAATATTAACTTAACTGGAAATGTAACATGAAGTCTGATGTATTTTATTAGATTTTGCTTTTAAATAAAGATTACACTGCATGTTTGGAAACAGATCAAGAATTTGCTTCTGGAATCAGACCTTTCATAAAAAATACCAGCTTGCAGGGGTAAGATTTTTTTTTTTCCTAATACAGATTAGCTCAATTGGTCAGAATATGGTGCTAAATAATGGCAAGGGTTTGGATTCTATATAGGCCATTCACTAAAGAGTTGGACTTGAGGACTCTTGTGGGTCTTTTCCAACTCAGAATATTCTGTGATTCTTGATTCTGTGAGCCTGATAATAGCAATGGTATGGGGTGCATTGTCATGGCATACATCCACACAGCTCTGCCTGGTACTGCATGAGGAAGGGTTGTGTTGAGACAAAGAAAAGAGTCTCTTCTATTGCTCTGGCATCAGCAGTTTCAGTGCCAAAGGGGTTTTGGGCTGAGTGTTTACAGAGATGACTCGACTTTGGGATGTTCTGCATATAAAATGCATGGGTGCTTTTATAAAAATATATATCCATTTGGGCAGGGTTCCTTATGAGAGCAAAGTGGACTAAAGAGAGACTGAGGGAATATAAAACACACTTGCCCAGCTTCCTGACAAAGCTGGTGCAAAGATTATACTTTAAGATTGCACACAGGGGCCAGGCAGCAAATCTGTGTGACATCATATTGCACAGTGGAGAAAGGTGAGGTTTCCAACAGGAGGATTCCACACAGAAATTGCCAACATGACCACCTTTGTATTCCAGTTTGCTTTAACATTGCTGTTGAACTCCAAAGATTTGAAATTTTATAAATCTGCGAGCCCAGGTCCTGATAGGCAAGATTGACATGTATTTACTGGTATAATTCAATGTGATGGTCTTTGGAATGGATCTTTCGGTATGGATGGATGTTGAACAACTCCTGAAGATTTTCTTCAAATAAAATGTTTGTCCTAACCACCTCTGCAGAGATTTATTCAATGGGCATGACGGCTGGAATATCTGAGAAAGCACCTGGTCTCATAGGGCTTGCAAAAAAGAAAATGAGACATGGGCCCAGCTACGGATTTTCCACTGGGCATAGAATCCTTTCCAGGATTAGTGCTGTACAAAATGTTTTAGGTGATCTTATGCATTTCATGCTTTTCATAGTTACAAGGTTTGGCAGTCTGGAGTGGTTTATTACTGGGGATGAGTGTCTTTGAAGGCAAAGTGCAAGACAATGGTCTTGAAATGTGCAAAACTAATGGGCATGTCTGGTATGTTGTGATTCTTTTGGAGCGATACTCTGTTGGAAAGAACTACTGCCAATATGTGGGAAGGACTGTGCCTCTTGAACCTTTTGCAGCATTTTGAGAAGGCTGATGGACAGTAAGCAGCGAGGAAGTAGGGTTGTGCAGCAACTTAGAGCAGATCAATGGATGTTTGCCACAGCTCTATGCTGTGTAAATAGATACCACAGTGGTGGGCACACTGTGGCTGAGGGATGGATTAGATGGACTCAATGCATGAGCAACAGCTGCACATACTCAATTTCCCAGGTCTGCCCTAAGCTTCTCTGGGGCTGAGTTAACCAGTTGTGCACACATGTGTCCTATTATGCATGATGTTGCTCTTGCTTTTCATTTTTCTTGACTCCATATTATTTTCTATGAATTCTGATTTTGCAATGATGACCACCTCACTGTCCTCTGTAATCTCCCTTCCCATATTGCAAACCAGATTCAACTTAGTCAGTGCCTACTGACATCATTCCAGTTTGCTTTCATGTTCTGAGATGCCGCCCATAAATGTACAACACTGTGTGTACAGATAGAGGTCTTTGTGTGTACATGAAAGTTACTACTCAATAATTATGATGAGCAGAAAGGGGCTGCAGGGGGCCATATTCCTGGCCACAGCCACAGACCCTGTTCCCCCAGCAGGCTCAGCCATGGCCAGATGGTGATCACAAACCTGCAGGCCTACCCTGGAAAATATTTCTTCTGCATGCCACTATGCAGAGACCTGCCAAGTCATGCTAACACCCTTATCTGGGAAAATGTCCCTTACTTGCTGAATGTAAGACCTTGGGAGAATTTTCAGCCTGAAAGCTTCTAAATCAACTGCAAAAAATGCAATGTAATCCAAGGATATGCAATATAGTTCTGAGGACAGCTTCAAAATACAAATGCTGCAAATAGAACTGGAAGGCTGGGATAAGATTTTTTTGATCTTTCAGGAGGTGTTTTTCTTGATGCTGTCCTTTTGTCACACAGTTCTTAGTGCTCTCTTTGTATCTCTGGTGCAATTGTGCATATTTACTGCAGCATGTGTGGAGGTACACTAATTTTATCTATTTTTTTTTAAATCTTCCTCCCAGTGGAAGTTGCTTCATCAGTATTTTATTTAATTTACACAGCAAAGTGTGTTTTTCCTGTATGAAACAAGGAGGAGGTGCAGAGGCCCATGCTTATATCTGGTTTACACCATTTTAGTTATATGCAATAGTAGTTTTATTTTGGTGTAATTTCATTTGGTTCTCTGATAATATGCATACTGTGCTGCTAACCTTTCTGATGATATTTTCCTAAGGAGGCTTAGCCAGTACAGAATTCTGATCTGTGCACTCAAGGAGGTAGACAAACAGAAATGTACATTCCCTACAATAAACTCTTTTTCCCGATTACTGCAATTCAGCCTAACCACCTGCAGAATGCACACCTGGTTTTTATATTGCATTGATGCCTGGCTGAGAAAGAGTGATAGACTCAGGTCCTTTCCAGATGTATTTGCAATTGTGGATGTCAATAAATTACCCTGAACCATATGGGATCAGCAAAGACATTTTTACTCACCTCGAAAGTGCTTGAAGTATTTTTGCCTGTTTTTATCCAACATAGGATATTGATCTGGAGCTCAAAAAGGAGAAGTGTTAATGTGTCATGAGAAATTCATACTGCAAGTCAGTGTGCAGCATTCATGTCTTGTTATTTCACAGATCTGAGGCACAGTTTTAAACATCTCTTGATGGAACATCTGCCCCTCCCTCAAGTGATTGTTGTGCTCCTAGGCCTGAGCACAACTTACTTTGGAAGCAAGTAAGTACAGTTCCATTAACATAATCAGGAAGGTACTGATTTATAGTACCTAGGGATCTGCCTGTTCTTTACAAAAATAAATGCAAAAATGTGTGTTCTCTGCCCTTGTTTGTCAGTTTTCCAGCAAGGATAGATGGAATTTTTCTGGAAGTAGAGTTTTAACTATATGAACAATTTCTTTATAGGAAGAAAGCTGGAGAAAGCCCATCTCTTCTGCATTATTTTCCCCAGCTATTCTCTTGCCACACTAGTTTGTACCTGTAATAGATATCTCAGGTAAAGGACTTCAGTCTTTACCCAAGTAAATATCTGTGAGTATCTGTTTATGTGCAGATATACATATGAAGACAGAGAGTCCTTATTCATGTGTCTCCTGACAGAGGGTCAGCAGAGACAATAATAGTTTTTCATAAATAACAAAACGTAATTACCCTAGGGAAAGAAAATCTGGTGATGCCTGCTTGTTCTATTATTTCTTTACATATTTTTGTGTATTATTTCTAGTGTATTATGAGACCTTCAGGGGTTTTGGCTGACAGCTTTGTCCTCACTTACTCCAATGTGACTCCATCAGCTTCCCTGGTACTGAACCACTTGTCCTGGGGTGACTTTATGACTTTATACCTGAGCATATCACTAAACAAATATTAGTTTCCATGCTTTGTTACAGAGCAGAAACAAACTGATGCTGTGTTGCAGAGCAGAAACAAACTGATCCTCAGGCCAAACATGTGGTATGGACTACAATTACAAAGATCAGTAATGAGGATAACACCCATCACGTACTCCAGTGGTTTCTGGTAGATCCTCCTTTTTCCCACTCTGTAAAAAATAAAAATACTATTAAACACTCCACTCCATATCCTAAGCAGTGAACCAGTAACCACAGATGTTTAAGAGAACTGGTGAACATTTACACTATCAATCACTTTATTTTGAGATAGGAAGGAGTGTTTTGGTTCTTGCCAGACACAAACGTGTCTCAAGCTCTGCTGCTGCCATGTGCTGCCCCGGTGAGTCTGCCAGCACGTTCATTAAGAGCTGCTCCTGACAAAATGAAGTCTTGGTGCATGTATGAGGTTTTGGACTTTTTTTTTTCCTCTGGTTTTGTTTTAAAGCTAACCACAGTTTCCTGTGCAACCTGACCTCTGTGTTTTCAGCATATCCTGGTGTCATTTCCATGTGACTCAGATCTGGGCTGGTGTTTGCAGCCTGGCTTTCCCCTCAGGCCTGACCCACAGTGCCAGCATGCACCAGGGAGTGAGGTCCCTGCTCCTGGTATTCCAACCAGGAGGTTGGTAGGAACAACCTCTTGTAGGTCTTCACTGGTACACAGCAAGAGGTTGTCAGAAGTTTGACAATAGCATGGAAATGTGCTATTGAGGCTCTGGGACCTGTTGTTTCAAAATGCCACAGAGATAAATAATTTAGCAAGATTCATATTTGGGTTTGGTGTTATATGAAAACAAGACCATTGAGGAGTAAATAATCAAAAAAAATATTTGTAAAGGTTGCAAAGTGCCAAGTCTTGAAGATTTAAACCAGTCATCATGAACTGGCAGGATGTCTCCATGGGGAGCTATTTATCCTGACCAAAGTTTCTTGCAAGTGCTTCCAAAGTACCTCTGTTAGGGTAAGCTATAGGGTCTACTTAAGCTGACCATTGGCCTGATTGATTTTTAGGTGCTAAACTACAGAAAATAAGATTATGTCAGAGGTTAATCCATGACACATAATAGTGACCACAACTGATGTGACAGACATGATGTACAATTGCAGCAGAGAAAGCAAAACCATTTTCATGAAAAATAGAATGTGCCAACCAAGAAATACCTCCGTCTTTGCAGCATTTCAGAGAAAATATCTCTGACATCCTGCATGCACCCATTTCACTCATATATACTGTGAATAGTTTAAGACACCTTATCTTGTCTCACAATCTCAGGTCAAAAGGAAATCACTCGTTAAAGGAAAAAATTATGAACGTGATTGGAGCGCTTTTGAAACGTGCTGTGCTGGCATGCCTGTGCTTTGGTATCCAGAGAGCCAGCACAAAGTAGATGGACACCTTTCCCTACACTGACATGGTGTTGTTCCTTGCTGTGGTCCCAAAAGACTGTCCCACCTGAGCCTGGGAGTTTTGGCTGAGGAGACCGGAGAGTACCCACAGCAGCCCAGGGTGTGGCAGATCATCCTGTGCCCAGACTGAGCCTGCACGGGCCCCACCAGCTCCTGGCAGCTGCTGGGGACCACCCCCTCCGTTTGGCCGGGACCACCCTTAGTCTCGGACCCAGGAACTGTTTGTGTCATACTTGCAGTGCCTTGAAGCAAAACTCTCCCTGCTCAGCCGCCCCAGGCGCTGCCTGCCCGGCAGCCCTGCGCGCTCTCAGCTGGGCCTCAGCATTTGGTGGTCAGCAGCATCCAGCGTTTTGTCTCATCCTGTGACCTGCCCCCAGCCAGGCTGTAGCTCCAGGTGGAGCTGGTGCCCTGTAAGGATGTTTCCTCAGCAGGGAGCCATGGAGGCTGCCAGCTCCTGCAACCGGAGGAGACCTTGGCAGCACCGGCCCCTGCCCACGCATGGCTGAGGCACCTGCAGCCCCACCAAGCAGGGCCTGGTGAAAACACCTAACCTGTCCTCAGCAAGGGTGGGTCTAGATAAATGCCAGAGAACAGAAGTGCAGCTGCAGCTCAAGTACAGAAAATGCATTCTGCTCTCAGTGACATCAAAGCAGCTTGGCTGAAGCTCAGCTCTTTACTCCAGCCCTCATCTGTGCTTTTGTGCTGTTCTCATCTTATTTTATAAAGGTGTTAAACAGATTTTCCATCTCACTTTGTGGTTTTGACACTTGTAAAACAGGCGTGGTTTTTCCTGGAGCTGTGATCTCCAAACACAGCTCAAGGGAGATAAGGATGCTTAGTTTGGAGATCTGGGTCTACCTGACTCAGCCACATTGACTGGTGTTGCGTAGCCCTGTTGTAGCTTATATGTAGCAAGATACTTTTTTACTGTGAAAGTATCTGTTCTCTCTTAGGCTTTAGGTGGGAGTTTTAACAGCCATTTAAGTCTGCTCTTTAGGAATGAGTGATCTTTCACTTCAGTGGCGAAAAAACTCTTCATGACTTCACTCTAATTTACTCATTCACATGAATCTTGAAGCTTATCTGGACTGTCACACTTATATTACAATGAAACAACAGTTACTACTTGATTAAAAAAAAAGCTAAGCAAGAACAGCAACAGAAGAATATTTTTTTCTGTCTTTTTGCTTTTAGTAATATCTCTTTCCAGAATATACTTGTGACTCTTACTATTGCACTCTCTGCTTACCAGCTCAGTAGACAGAGTACAGGAGTCTGCTGAGTTAGGTAAGTGTACAGTTATTTTTAACCAAGTTGAATATTACATGTTCATATGGCATGTTGTGCAACTGATATACACTGGTGTCACGACATTCTGTCCAGACACTTGTTCTAAATTTAGTTCTAAATTTAACCTGAGATGTAGGGCAAATAATTAAATGTCAGCCTTGTGAATCAAACCTTTTGCTTTGTGATTTGAACTGAAAGGAGGCATAAACCTCTGCTCTTCTCTGGTTGCATGCTCAGTCAGTGCAGAACAAGGAAGCTTTCTTCATGGCAATGTAAAGGACAGTCAATTTGACCAGGGCTTCAGGGACTGTATTCTTTACATACAAATTTGACAGCACAAAAAACCAGCACTGGGTAAACAGAGAGGCTGATGCAGTGTCCTTTAGCACAGCCTATTCTGGATCCTCTGTTGCACTTGTCTGCATGCTACCACCCCTGTCCCAGGCCTGGCCACCTCACCAGGGGAGTGGGCCAGCACAGCAGGATCAATGTGGAGGACAACCAGTCCCCTTGCTTTCAGTCTCTGAGTGCCACAGCAGCGGAGTCACCTCCAGCTGAGCTGGTCAGAAGCAACCTCCAGCATCCGTCCCAAGCAGGCTGGAGCCCATCTTTCTAGTCCAACTCCTGCATCTCTCCTGTGGGGCTGTGCACAGGAGGGTCCTGCTCTGCCTTGCTGCTCTGCCTCAGCTTCACTCCAAGCATACAGGGAACTGCAACTCCTTGGACTTCATTGTGGTAAAAGTTATGGACATTACTGCAAGCTGCTGAGTGTAGGCAGGGACATTTTTTGGTTTTTGAGGTCTGTTCATCTGTGACAAGAGTAAAGCAAAGACAGATCCATATGCAGAAAGCCTCTCATGTTGTTGCAGGAAGGGAAGGAGAGCAATGCAATAGGTATTATTGCATACAGCAGGCACAGTAGGTAGAAAGAAATCAGTTTGAAAGGAATTAGAGGGTACCACTGAAAAGCTTCAAAAGAGACTAAACAGAGACCTAAACAGCCATTGCATATATTCAAGGATTCCTTTTAAAAAACCTATGAAAAAGCTGTTTTCCATAAATATTGATTTCATCTTTCCACAGAGACACTGTTTTTCCCAGGACCTTTGCTATTCACAGCAGCTTGTGTCTCAGGGTGCCATTCCCATCCTCCTGCTCCCCTGCAGGAGCCTCAGAGCCCTGGGATTGCAGCAATATCTCTGAATTTTGTGGATTTTGTAAAGGTCAAGGTAAAGGCAAGTCTTTCATTAGAATTCTTACTAACATATATTATAACAGAAGACAAATGATATTTGCACAGCAAAGAGAACTAAATGATAATGTTTGTGATTTCACTCTTCCTCCAAGGAACATGTATTTGTTTATGCAGTCTTTGGGTTGTGTTCACTTCATATTAGATTTTCATGTTCCCTCTGACTGATTCTTCTTTCAGGTTGAGTCAGTGGATGTGACCTTATGGTGACATTTGCAGAGTGGCATTGACTGTGGTAGCTGTACACTTACAAAGTTCACTGGCAGGGCTAAGTGGTCCTAGGACCTGGATACTGGGTGTTCCCCTTTGTGCTCATATCACATTTCCAGATGAGTGAGGACTTAATTTTGATTAAGTTTAAAAGTGAAAAACTTTCTGTGAGGAGCTACTGTGCAGAGGTGGAAGTCATACACTGAGCCAAAGTCCACCCTATTTCAGGGTGTGTGTCAGCAACCACTGGAGTTGAATAAATTACTCTTGAAAGGGGAAATATAAGCTTGGTAGAGTGATCCTAAAACAGCTACGTCTTTCCATCAAAGAAGTATTCAGGCAGCAAAGTTAGTAAGGAATAATGTATATCATATTCATTACCCCTGGGCATGTGTGACATCCTGCACCTTTTCCCGTACAAGTTCCTCTGGCTCCTCACCTCTCTCAGGGTATTGTAGCCAAAGCAATCATTAGTTCTTGCAAAGGAAATTGAAACCATCTTTTCTTGTGGGCATTTCTATATTCTCATTATTTGAACATCACTTGTGTAGCAGAGGCACGGGAGAGGTGCTCTTGTGGTTCTGGTGTTGGCATTTACTCTTTGGGACTGTCTGATGGAAGTACAGCATGGCAACAATGAATGCAAAGCTCTGCTCACTGGATATGATGGTAAAGGATGAATACTCTATCTCTGTGCTCTCAGGGAAATATGCCACTCAACATACCTTGCTGTTTTTCTGCAGGAAAAAACTTCAGACCAGATCAAAGTAACAAGACAACAGTTAGAGGTAATTGGTGCACAAAGACATACACAGTCCTGAGGCAAGGTATTATGCAGATTTGCTGTGCAGGAACTGTTGCTAGTCAGTATTTTCTTCCTTTCAGAAGATCCACACGTGCCCAGTGTTTGGATGCAGCAGTCAGTCACCATTGGTACAGGCAGTGGATGAGTTTTCACTGATGCCCATTCTCACCTGCACTCCACCACGTGAAGGCACATCTGTGGCAGCCCTGCACTCTCAGTGAGTCAGTAACAAGCTCACTGCTCTCCTGGGATGCACAAATTAACTTTGTTTTTTCCTCCAGCCTCAACTGCCAGATTCAGCTGTGTGGCTTAGTAGAGCTGAAGGGCTTAGTAGTGATGACAGGCTAATTAATTCAACTAATGGAAGTAGAGACAAAGGAAAGAAATTTTAAATGTGTTTTCCTAACCTGGCTTCTTTTGGCTATTTTGAGGAAATATGGAGGAGAAGACAATCTTGCTGATTATTTTTCCATTTGTTTTCACATGGTCATCCTTCTTTTCTCCTCCCAGATTAAAATCTCTTCTACTGTGCCTTGTTTGTGAGACCCTAGCTGACTCCCCCTCCATCAGCATGAGTTGGCCATTTCCATCACTTCTATTTAAAGGAAGTGAACAGATCTACTATGCAGCGTCTGAGTTTGAAATCTGTCCCAGAAAACAGTGGAAATTTACATATTTATTTTTGCAGGTGACATTTGTAATCTATTGAAATGCCTCACAGTCAAGCTGAAAATGCAGATCTGTAACTTTGCATGCCCCAGGAGAAATATTAGCCAATCTGATGCAATGCTAATAAATCATGATTGTTATTATTATGTTTTGGATGTGTTGTAATAAAGCCAAAATATTGTTTTATTGGGAAAAAAATCAACTCCCAAATGTATGATTTCATTTCTGTATAGTATTATTTCTGTAATTAAAATTCAAACTTACATGAGGTTGTCCTCTGAGGATTTCACAGATACTAATTAAATAAGGTCTTATTCAGCAGTCTCTATCCATATAAGTAGTCCTGTTGGCTTCCCATCTGCAAGGAATTTTGGACTGTTCTCTGAAGTTAATGCATTTGATTATTTCCACTTCACTAATGTAGAAAATGATACACAGAGGAGTTAAATGATTTACTCAAGACAAAAGGGAGAGCTAATGGTATCTGAAAATAGATCTTCTGGAGCAGAGTCCCGTGCTTTTATTGGAAAATGGTGCATCAGCATTCATAGCAGCTTCAAATACATCAAGTATGCACAGAGTTTTGCAAGGAAGCCCAGAAACATGGGAGGGAAGGGACCTGCAGGGTGCCTGCTGTGAGTGGCATGGGGAGCCACCTGCAATATTCATAGCCCATGGGACCTTGAGCCTCAATGTCTTTTCATAATCAAACAGGCCATCCTGGAAAATTCAGACACCTTTGCCTTTGCAAAGCATGAATCTGCATCACAGGATCTGCAATTTTTCTTGAGTTCAGTGATCAAGGGTGAGAGATTACCAAAAAGCAAGTGGAAGGGTTAAATGAAGGAGATGCTCATTATTTTAAGCCAAGAGTAATTACAATCTTGAAATAGCACTGGCTGTTGTTTAAAAGTCACAGAGGATTGTCTGACATCTTGTCAAGTGTGTAAGAGTTTCTCACACTCTTGGTGATGACATTCAGGGCTCCTTTTGTCTGTCACAGTAACTGCTGAGTGACTTTAACTTTGGACAGAACAGTCCCAGCACTAGTTATAAGGGGCAGATTGTTTTTCAGACAGCAGGGAGGGAAGGTGTGCCATGTACTCACCATGATATCATGCTGGAGCAAGATGGATTGAGGAGCAAGCATGGAGAGGGAATGATGCTGGTCCTGAAGGACTCTAAAAGCAAATGAGTTGAAAAGCAGATGAGTTGAAAGGAATCATATATTAGTGGATTATATGGTCTTGCTACATTTTTTCCCTCCAAGATTGCTCTTGCTAAGCCTTAGGTGGGGGTGTTCATGCATTGACAGGGTGACTTCAGTGAACCTGAGCCTCCATAAGGTACTCAGAAAGGGTTCCAGACCCACTTCCATCTAGGCTTTATTCTTGGTATGTGCAATGTTTTGCCATGGGAATGAGTGAAAGAGGAGCTGAAGGAAAATGCATAGGCAAAACTTTGATATCTTATTATGGTTTCCCTTCATTCATTGTATTTGCTGGACAAACACATGGAAACCTTCCCGAAGTGAACATTATTATTCCCATGATCCAAATGATCCAAGGTCAGTGTTCTCCTATATGTGCCTGACTCTTTTCTTCTAACTCTTCATCCCTGGATTAGTGCTATCTCCTACCTGGCCAGCTTCTCTTCTTCAGGATGTGGGGAAGAAGGGTACCACTTCACATTTGTGGCCTTGAGGAGTCTGAGAAAGTCTATTGTTCACACTTAGGTGATATGAAAGCAGTCCTTTTCCACTAGTAAGCTCTTACAAATACAACTTGGAATAGGTTCACAAGTGCTGTTGTCATCTTTTGGAATCCTGAATTCTCCAACTTGCAGCCGTAAAAACGTATGAACAACTCCAAGACATCAGTAAATACCCAGTAATGTTTGGTTGTTTTGTTTAAAAAGCATCAGCAAAAACAAAAGTAAATGGAGGACACTTCTCCCTAAGCAAATAAAACTCTCCAGGACAGCATACTTTACTTAAAAATTATATGGCAATTTTTTTTCTTCTTTAGGTTCCAGAAACATATCCATATATGGTCTACTTGTCAGGGACAATAAATAATGATGTAATAGAAAGGTCAGCTTTGTGTCATTTAGCTCCAGGATGTTGATGAAGTGAAGTTCTTCAGAAAATGCAACAAAGAACTTCAGGATTGGTACAAGTTTCTGCTGTGCATCTTCAAACAGGAAATCTGAGATTGGGAACAACTTATATTTTGGCTTGTATTCACTGATCATGGGGTGATCCAGAAATAAACTCCAGGCTTCAAAGTGAGCATGTTTCAAAGCTGTCCTGCAGTTGATCGAAACATCCAGGCAAAGCAGGGAGACAAATACCATCGAGGATTTTCTGAATTAAGACTTGACCAAGGAGATAACCCATTTCAACACTATTATTACCCTTTTATTTCAGAACAAAAAGGTAATGCAAATATGCATGTTTTGAACTTATTTAGTACTTTCAATCTCTCATTTCGTTATGTCTATGCAAATATTTATTCCTACAGTAATTTGTAACCTAACACCCTAACAGTCTTGGGAGCTTTGTGATTTGCTTTTGTTTGTTTTGGGCTTTGGTATTTTTTTCAAATATGCTATAAAATACTGTCTCTTAAACAAAACAGTAGCTCCGTCATTTTCTTATTTTTCTTTTACTCGCAGGTGGTGCCTGTATCTTTGTCCCTAGAATATCTTGCTCAGAAATCAATGCTTTACCTACAACATACTAATGTAGAATGTAGCATGCAAGGGCACAGTGTGAAAGAGGAAAAATTACATCAGCAAAAAATGTCTTTAATTTTTGAATTTCTAGTTGGCTTGACATGAAGCTAATATTGCACTAATTTCTGTGTGAATTAATATGTTCTGAGGAGAAATAAATGCTTGCAGGTGTATAATTTCTAGTAAAGAATTTGCACAGAATCGTGATTTGGTGACATCAGGGCATATGCCATGCTGATAGGTGACCTGTTTTGACAGCTGGGGCTGAACATGGGGATTTGTTTGCTCAGAGGATTGCTTCGGGAAGCCTGGCTTTGCTCCTTCAGCACTGGGCTAGAACTTGAGTGGTTTGCATAAGCTGTCAGTACAGAGGATCCTTGCTTGTTGCTGCATCAGGACAGCGTGAGGTGTCATCCTTCTGATGTCTCAGCACGGGCAGATCCGATGGGCATTGAAATCTTTCTATTTTTAAAAAAATAATTTGCTTCCTTGTAACAGCTATCCAATATAATACCCTTGGAAAACTGCAAAGTTTTATCAGGAAACTGACCTAAAACGTAGCAAAAATGCGAGCACTTTAAATTCTGGTTTCCATTGCCCGCGGAGGATCTGTCCTGAAAGATGCCACAGTGAGAACTGAAATAGGGCTCAGTTTGCTGTGGAGACATCCAGCCTGTTTGCCTTTCCCCGTGTGTGCTCCTGCTGATTTCAGAAGTAAAGACAAACACGTGGAAAGGCAAACACAGATCTGCAGAAGCAGGAGCTCAACCACTCCTCGCAAAAGGCAAAATGATGAAGCAGCTTCTCTCCTCTCTCTTTTGCAGCCTCCAAAGACTTGGTTATGTTTTCACGAATGTGGTTTATTGCACTCTGAGCCATAAATAACAAGGTTCTGTATTCAGTTACAAGCTCACTGGAATATACTCAGCGCAAAGGCAGGCAAAGCCTGGCTCTGTTCCCTTAATGACCTTGTCACTTATCTGCCATCCTGCTCTGACAGAAATAAGGAATTCTGCTAATTCTGCTGCCTGGGATCTATTGAGGGGGGGTAGCCTCGCTAAGCCTTTTTTTAAAGAAGTGCTATCAACGGGGACCAGTTGTTTCAAATGCTAATGGTATTGAATTGCACGGTTCTGCATGTTCAAAGCCAGCCGTAATCCTTGTTTATTTATGTTGCATCAGGGATCAGAGGCCCATTCTCCTAAGCAGTATGTTGACAGAGCTTGTAGTCCGAACATAATAGCAACATAATTGTGTTTGTCTCTGGCTTTTGCCGTCATGGAGGTGATTACTAGGTAGTCCCCATTGTGAGTAATAACTGTGGTTTCAGAGATCTACCAGGTACAGCTGCTCATCAACACAGGTTAGGAGATCGAAGCATGGTTCTTGCACAAGTATTTTATTTCCAGCCTTACCTTCTGGTCACTGGATGCATCTAAGTTGTCTCTGTATAGCACAGGTCTGATTACACATCTGAATTAACAAACTCTCACTGAAATCAGGATGGCAAAATTAAAATCAGGATCAGACTCTATGTAGAAATGGTGTAAGTTTAGATTTGAGAAGTTCTTGTCAGACTGACTTACTAAATGGCAGCACAGCAGAATTCCAAGACATGTCTCTGCCCAGAGAGATCACTAGTGAAGCCATCAGACCTGGAAGCAAAGCACTCTGTAAAAAATAATATGGTCCCTATAGCCAGAGCTTTAAAAATCAGGTTCTGCTGTCCCAGTAGATGCTGTATGCTACCTGCATGTGGGGATGGGTTCTTGGGCTGCCAGAGAAATGCAGAGTACAGCCAAATGTTAAAGCATTCTCCCAAACACCTAAAGTTAAGATGAAGAATAAATACAGCATTTAACTTTTAAATCTAATTTCAATACTTTAAACCTGCAGTAAGCTGGCTTGGAGCGAGGGAATAGATTCAAGCTGCTTTTAGAAAGACCACTTTGGCCAGATCTTGCTAATCCAGACTTGTTCAAATATTTCTAGCAACAAAGATGGATTTTTTTTCACACCTTCATTACTGAAAGTGGAAAATATTTAGCTTATAGCACATTAGTCTAGTGAGCTTTTATAAGTATGTACTTGGCAGTTCACTGATGGCCTCAGATGGGGTAAACTTAGCCCTGCTGTGTCAGCTGAGCCAGGCCACTGCCAGGTGATGCCACTGAGTTTGGCCTCGGGGAAAGAAGGGTAAACTGAATCAGGCTGTGGTGCATTAGCCTCCAGCCAAGGGCATGTGCTCAGCCTGTTATTGCAGCTCCTTACAGACATAACCCAGACCAGTGCCCCTGTCCTGTAATCCTGCAGCTTCAAACAAAAGCATCCTCAGGTGGAAGGGGAGGGTGGTGGCTTTGCTGTGCTCTGCTGGGAGCTGTAGGGAAGAAGGCATGAGCCCTGCCTCCTGCCAAACTCAGTCACAGCACACGGGCAAACTGCACACACACACTTGTCTGAGCAAGTGGACAGAGCAGGGGGATGCAGGGACAGCTTCAAGCACAACTAGAACACTCTCTGCAGGGGTTCAGGACAGCCAAGGCTGTCCCTGGCTCTCAGGAAGGACCCAAAAGTTCCTGCAGCCCAGGATGTGACCCCCACACCTTCATTGTGTTTGTGCAGTGCCATGGGCAGAACTGGAAGCTTTCTCTGTTTTGAGCCCTATGAAATTTCTCCCTGCAGGATGAGTCAGTGAGGAGAGCTGCAGCCAGCACTGTTTCTGCACTCTATGGAACTCCTGTCAAAATATTTAGATTAGCAAGGTTCACCAACAGGCAGGAGAGGTTCTCCCTTTTCTCTGTGAATAGGTTGGACCCAGTTCACCCCTACAAAGAATAAGAGGATGAAAGAGGAGTAGTCCCCACAAATCTAAAATATTCCCTTTTGCTCCCTTTGCCTTAAGAATGTGTGAAACAAAAGGAAGGAGGGGAAGAAGGTCCAGAAGCAGCCTTTATACCTACATCTATTTGGGATGTGGTGAAACAGCTCCATCAGTTAGCTCCTCTGTGCCAGGGTGTGGAG
This sequence comes from Lonchura striata, assembly GCF_050655825.1. Lineage (NCBI taxonomy): Eukaryota > Metazoa > Chordata > Aves > Passeriformes > Estrildidae > Lonchura > Lonchura striata. The sequence continues at coordinate 58,773,271 of NC_140707.1, read as the reverse complement.
CTGTGTTGGCAGAGGTGTCCTGTACAGTACTTAAAGCCCAGGCTCCCACAAAAGGCCCTGCAACACCCAGCTCAGATCACAGCAGCGATGGATTCACTGCCATAAGGATGGTAGCAATGGGGAGGATACAGAGGAGGAATGCGTCCCAGCCTGCACTGGTTCAGGGTGCCCTCGGAGGGGAGCAGTTTCATCTCCATTCTTGCCTTCTCCAAGGATTCATTGTGCATCACCTCCATTAGAAGCTTAACATCAGATCCTGCCCTCCCTGCTGACGGCTTTGTTTAGATTTCTGAGTCACCACTGGGGCCAGGTCCCTACATTCAGGCATTGCAGTGCTGGATGCTGCAGAGGACTGCTGGATGTTGCTGCCAGCTGCAGCCGGTGGTTCCACACATCTGCAGCTCACCAGGCACCACGTGAGTTCCGGGGCTGAGAGACTGTGGGAGTACTGCCCAGCGTGCCAGGGGCTGAGCAAGCCCAGCAGCAGCAGAGCTTCTGGACAAACAAAGCTGTGCAATGGTTCCTAGCCAGCTGCTGGCTGGAGAGCAGCCAAAGGCAGGTACAGGAGCATGGGGGCACAGGGAGGCTGCCAGCGGGGTGACATCTGGGCTTGGATCTTTGGGACAGCAAGGGTCACAGTAGAGTAGAGGCACCAACTGAAAAAAAAAAGAAGCAACAGCAGTCATGAGAGATCTGGCTGAAAATAAAGGGGTGAAAAAAAATGAGAAAGAAAAACCACCAAAATTGGGTTGCATTATTTACAGCAATTGAAGGTTTTATTTTGGTGTTTTTCATGGCTGTAAAATATGTCCATTGGTGTTAAAAGTCATAATGTCAATCTTAAATCTGCTGGGCTTCCCTTTACCCTGAAGTCTTCCCATTTTTTCTGAAGTGGACTTAGATCCTGCAGTGGCTGTAGATGTGGGAAATATCACTATGTCTGAAGTGAAAAGCCTAAATCCAAGATTTTAAGTTACTTGATTGATTCAAGTTCTTGCAATTTCTTCAAACTGTATTTGGGGAGCTGCCATTTCCTCCAGGTCAAGACTTGGCTGTGCACACAGCAGCAAGGGCACCTTCCTGCTGGAGTGATGCCCGTGGGCTGCTGGACCCCTGTGCCACAGGTTCAGTGTGAGTGTCCAGGGAACCAGACTGAGCTGGGTGCTTGGGAGAGAGCAGCTGTAAGGGCAAGGGAGCTGACAGCTCCCCTGAGGCTCCTGCTGAGGCAGCTCCTGAGCAGTGGGAAGCTGGGTGGTCCTGCTGTCCCCATGCTCGTGGCTCTGCTGGCTGGCCCAGATCAGCAGGACCTGGTCCTGGGCAGAGCAGGGCAGTGTGTAGCTGAAGGCCAGCCCTGCTGTGGCACTGATGGGACAGGGACTGGCAGCCACAGGGTAGGGGCCAGGCAGCTTTCCTGGTAAGTCCACTGGTACACTCAGCCAGCCCCTCACCTCTCTGCACCTGGGGAAAATGTCCCCACAGTCCTCTCCTGCTGGGTCCCTGTCCTCCCCTGTCATGTCCCTGTCCTCCTGAGCAGCTTGTTCCCATTGCTCCTCATCCTAGTGCTCCCCATTATGTTACACAGTTCTCGTTCAGTGCTTATAAAATCAAACCTATTCTGCAAGGGCTGTCATCTTAAAAGAGTCAAGATTTTCCACCTCCTCCCACCTGTCATCTTCTTAAAAAAAGGCAAGCTTTTCCACCTCCTCCCATAAAACAAACCCTTGGCTCTTTAACACTGATGGCCAGAGTGTTCTCTGGCATCCAAACGAGATCTTGCTAGAGCATTGTACCATTCATTGTATCAGTACTTCCCTATCACTGCTGGAAATTCTGCAGTATTTTGAGTTGTCTTTGCCTTTTAGAGTTCTGCAGTGGTGGTTCACAGTCATTCTGTGATTGCTGAGTGTGGCCAATGTTTCTCACTTCTCTCATTCCCATCTCACTCATGACCTTGAACTTTGTTCTGTGAAAAAGCAAAAAATCAGAAGTGAAACAGACCATTGTGGTGTTGCTCTCTTTGCTGAGTGAAACAAAGTCACTCCAAAGCATAGCTTTGTATGTTGCTTGAAGATCTCCAGATAAGGTGGAAAAAATTACAAAGCTTCTTTGCACTTCATGGTGGAGAACCTGTCCTTACAGAAAACCAGCAAAGAGAAAACTTCCCTTAATTTCCTGCAATTACATCAAGAAATAAAACCAACAAAAAGAGACATACATTGGTCTTCTCCTAAATAAAATTCAAAAATTTATCACTTTAATCTTAAGGGGATTTCCTTTACCTATTTTTCTCTTGAGAGGTGGTAACTAGAATAAGCAGATAAAAACTTGCCTTGCTTGCAACAACTCCCCCTTTTTTAAACACCAGATAAACCAGTTGTTTCTGTGTAATTGAAAGGAGTTAGTTCACTAAGTTTACAGGCAGATTTTAGCTGATAATGTTCTCTCCCTGGTGAAGGATTTCTGAAGGTTTTCTTACTCAGCCTAATTAAGAGGCAGACTCAAATGACAGTACAAGATAGTTGAGGGTTTTTTTTTTGTTTTCCAGATTTTGATGATCACAATTCTCCTTTTACAGGAAAGCAAAGAATTATAAAAATGGCTACGACGGCAGCAAATACTCAAAGACAAGCAATAGGCTGCGAGGAGTACAGTCTGTACAGCAGCCTGAGCGAGGATGAGCTTATAAAGATGGCCATCCAGCAGAGCTTGGAAGAGGACTCGGCGGGCCAGCCGGTGGCCCAGAGCCCCCAGAAGTCGCTGGTGGCCCATGCTGGTGAAGTGGGCGCCCCAAGCCGTGCCAGCCCACACAACCCTCCCTACCGCATCTACCCCTGGCAAAGGTAAGGAGTGCCAGCCTGAGCTGCTCCCCGAGAGCCCTGGCAGGAGGGGAAGGCAGGCTCCCTGTCAGTGCACTGCTCTCTAATTAGCACTGCCAGGCGCCTCCTCTGCCAGGCTGTCATTAGCGTTAAAGCCGGAGCCTGCTATAAATCCAAAGAGGTCAACACTCTACGTGCTCGCAGCGAGAGGAGGATGTGCTTGATGTTGTCTGTTTTAAGCAACAAATTAAAAAAAGGGCACAGCCACAAGCTTTCCTGAACAGAAGCCCTCCCAAGGCCAGCTGCACCTTTCCGCCACTGTATGCCAAGCTTACATTTTGTCAGAGAGGGAGCAAAGCATATGTTATGAGAAAACATAAAAGAGGCACAAAAACCAGGTATATAAAACAGTGAGACCTGACTACCTGTTAAATACTTCCGTTTTTAAAGGGTGTGATTATTCCACATCAGTCTGACTCCAAGGACACCAGTCTTAACCAAGAGCAACTCCAGACACCAAATCATGGCAGCATCCCCCTCCCCTGCAATACTGAGCTGTGGTCACAGAGACTTGCTGACAGTTTCAAACCAAGTCCTTGTTCCCCTTTCATTTTATAAAAGGCAGGTTTCTCAAGGGGGATGGGAATAGATTCCAAAGTCACTTCCAAAGCAAGGAAAAATATCCTTTTAATATTTTAAGTTACTTTAGTGTTCTCTTTATTAATAAACTGAGAGTTACTGAAGTTCTGTTCCTCCTCCTTTTTCATAACTCCACCACCCTCTAATGCCTTGCTCATTACCACCTGTGGTTGTTTGGTTTTCTAGGCTGGGAAACTGGGGATAATTTGATGAGCAGCAAGCATGTGCATAGCTGTGGAATCAGGATGCTGTGCGGCCAGCAGTCCTGCTCCCACCAAAGACTGTGGTTTCTATACGTGGTTACTGTGCACCTCTACAGCCAGCTCTCCTGTAGAGACCTAATGCAGGGGAGAATAAGGGCTTCCCTGGCCATTTGGTCCTGTCCTTGTTGAAGGTCCTTCAACACCTGCTCTTATGGCAAAAAGCATCATTAGCAGTTCTGTGCATTGTCTGTCCTGCCTCAGCCCAGCAGTGTTCAACCTCTCACCAGAGGGAAAACCTCTGGAGCTTGAAGCACTAAATCTGTAGCATGGCTGAACTCTTCTGCCACCTGGGAGAGCAGAGATGGAAATGGAGCTGACATCCAGCAGCTCTGGGTCCTCCTCTGCCCCCACCTCCGACGTGTTTGCATGGCACTTTGGAGGTGACAAATGTCACCTCACCTCACTTTGTGCCTGCTTCCTGTGTGGTGGTGGTAGGGTTAACCACACTGTTGTCTTATATGGTCATTTGAATCCCCTGACGCTTCCTCAGAGGGCCAAAAATAAACTCGAGCCGAGTGAGCAGCTGAATCCAGCGCAGAGCAAGCCGTGGCCATCTGCTTTTATTCAAAGCCCTGACCGGCAGCTCGCTCGCTGTGTCTCTGTGGATGTGTGTCTCTGCTTCTGCCTCAGCATGACCTGTTTCTCCTATTCTGAGTATTTCTCCTTATTTCACTCGTGTCATCGCCACTCCAGATTGGCGGCCCAGCAGACAGGCCGTGCTCAGCCGTCCAGCTCGGGGGCAGCCTGGGGGGTCAGGCGAAGGTGCGACGGCAGCCAGTTCAGCACTTCCCAGTCCGTGTAAGTGTCTCCCTCTCCCTCTCCTGCTTTTCCTTGCAGCCAAAACAAGCCTTGCTACCCGCTCTCTCCCTGAGACATGTCTTCTGGGTGGTGATGGTGCCTGCTGGGGGGAAATGTGGTGTTCATCTGGAGGAGGTCTCACTGACACCTGCACCTCACCCTTGCTTCACTCCTGTTCTTCCTTCCAACCTCCCCGCTGCCCCAGGCCATGCCTGTGCTCTTGGAAGTGACACACCTAAAATATCCCTTGTTCTCTTCTCCCTCTTCGTCTCTCTCCATCCCCCAGTGCTCATGTCCCAGGGACTCTGGGTCAGTCAGAAGCTCTGAGGTGACAAGGACAACAGGGACGGGATGACTGCACTGTGGTTAATTTACATAGGCTGGCTCACTTATCATCAGGATAGATGAGGCAGGCAGGTGCTGATAGTAACTGCATTGGTATTAAGTTCAGGGCTCAGTAATGGGGAAAAGTAGGGGGGAAATGTATCACAGTATATAAACAAGGTGAGAAAGTCCAGTCCTTCAAATAAGTATTTTATAAATGCTCCCATGATGCCATACCTGTTCCCACCCATACCTGTGCTGCCCAGCCATCCAGAGGAGGGCTTACTTGTCCAAGGAGGAAACAGTTTCTTGGCTGTCTGATCCTCCTGGCCATGGTTTGCTGTTGTCAGAGGCTGCAAATAAGCTTAGTTGAACACAGTCATGGATGAGGAAAGCAGAGAGTGACTCAAGCTCTGGCTCAGTACCTGTGTTTAGTGGAAATATGTGGACATGATGGGACCCAATACAAATTTAATTTAGTCCATCTTACAAGTCCCTCCCTGGATGCAGGGATTACCCTTCCACCACTCTCCTTCCTTTCACCTCTCATCCAGCTCTACAATCTTCCCCATCTTCCCCTGTATCCTGGCTGATTCAGACTCAGTTCCTGGCCCTTTGTTGGCATTGCACTCCCTGACATTCTGAAAACCTCTTCCTGCTACAACATGAAGCCAGCCTTATCCCTGTCACCTGCCAGCTTCCCTTGGCCACACTTAAATCACATCCTCTCACTAGGTGCTCTGCACTCCTTGCATGCCTCTTTGTAGAAGACTTGAGGGCAGGCTGTTCTTCTCCACCAGGTAGCTGCATAGATTTCAGTGTACAAGAAAGCTGATAAACTAACCCTCCTCTGCTGCCAGGTACAGCAAAAATATAGCTGGCAAGTCCTAGAAGAGCATGGTGGCATGACTGGCATTTTTATAGCCTTAGTCTCAGAGCTAGGCAGGGATGATGTTTCACTTCACCTGGGGAAGTGGTGTTCCTTCATCCTGCCTGCATCTCTCCAGGCTGTTAGGAAAAGAAGGAGCTTCTTGAACCTTTCCATGCTTTGCTGAACCTCTTCTTCAACACTCAGAACTGACCTCATCATATATCTCATCTGCAAGGGGTATTTATTATCTTGCCTACTGGTCTTTGAAATGCAGTAATTTTTTTCAGTTGCCTATAAGGTTTAGATTTGTTCATATCTTCAGACTTCCTCCATAGTTTTAATGCTCTTATTTTCTATAGCTGATGAAATCCAGGCAGCAGAATGTGGTGGGTTTTTGTAACAGCCAACTATAAGTCAGGCAGAAAACAAGGATTTCACATGGAGATTCATTAAACCTTCTGTTCTGATCTGGAATTTTCTTGGCTAAAGCATCTGCAGCCTGGTCCAGCAAACCCCCTCATCTTACTCAGGAATCATTTAAGGTCAAGGAACCCGGCAGACGTTTGCTTCATTCAACATCTGAGGGCTTAAGCAGAATAGTAACTGATTCTTCACACATTTTTAACCCCAGCACAGATCCAAGGTACCCTCCCTCTTTCCCTGAGGTCTCAGATAATGTGATTTACCTTGCATTTGCTGTGAGCCAGCCCATGCACAGACCCCTGCCATGGCCCACCTGACTGCAGTAATTCATTAAGCACCAGTAATTATATCATGTGCCCAAATCCTGAGGTCACAGCCCTACATGTGTAACATGAGCCTTTGCACAGAACAACAGATGGTTTCAGCAGCCTTGTGCCAGAGGTGTTGAAAGATGAAGATCCCCCACCTCCGCCTCCTCTCCTAGCCAAAAATGCCAATAGTTGCTGTCAGCAGAATTTCACAAAATGCTCAAACACCTGTATAAAAATCCATTATATTTACACAATTAGGAATCTTAGGTTTAGTCCCCAGGGTATGTAAGCAGTGTGGAGATACAGCAGTGTCCCTGGGACGATCGGCCAGCAGTTATCAGGTCAGTCAATTCCTCCCAGGACGGCTGTGGCCAGGACAGCAGCTGTCTGTTCTAGTTGTTATCTTCTCAGGAAAAATGCCTGGCCTTGTGTCCCATACCTCTCCTCATTCCAGTGTTGCTATTTTTGTGACCCTACTGTCTTGAAATCACTGCTTCCAGCTATAGAGAAGGAGCAAGTGGCACCAAGTACTATTTCACCTGGGAAATGGTGTCTTTTCCCATTTTCTGGCACAAGTATTGAGATCATCTGTTCCACTCCTGGCCCTGAATTTATTCTCGGAAAAGCAGCCTGGTGAATTCTTTCAATGCTAATATCAGTGTTTATGGCATAGATTGTGTGCCTTTGGGCAAACTGAAATTAGTGAGGCCTGTGTGAGTTTCAGGCTGTCTGTCCAGCCCCTACAAGGCAATAGAGTTCAGTGCTGGTCTGTAACTCCCATGAAGTGCAGAGGTTGCACCAGTATACTGCTTTGTGAGGACTCCTGTGCTGACCTGCCTATGTTTTTCTCTCTCTGATCTCACTCTGTTGTGGTATTTTAGACTTTCCTCTTGTCATAACTGGAGTTTCTGGTTGTTCCCATCATCACTAGTCTGCGTGACCTCCACCACATGCTATATTCCTGCCCTGGTAATGCTAATAGACTGAGACATGCACCTCTCTCTCACATCTCTCTGTCTTCAGGACTGCAACATTTTCTCTGTAGAGCAAGTTCAAACCACAAATGCTCCAGTGCTTTCTGCAACTTCTTGTTTTCTCTCTCTGCAACTATAGCCCACAGTCATTTCTTGCAAGTCCCAATTAGAACTGGTAAAGTGTTTCCTTCCTTCATGCTGAATCTGTCATTTAGTGCATCACAATAACAAAGCTGTGGCTGCCTTGTCCCAGCACAGCTCAGCTGGAGCCCAAGCAGATGCCAACACTGGGAGGCACAGCCCACCAGCATGCACAGAGCTGCTGCCCACCATGGGCAAGGGTTCTGCCTGCCTTGGCTGCAGGGTATGAGCTCCCCAGTCCCTACCTCTGCCATGCTACTGGCAGGGGTGGCAGGAGGGTGCCAGGTCCTGTTCAGGTGCTGCTGACCTGGGGAGGAGTGGCTGTCAGGCAGTGTTGGGATTCCTGCTCTGTGGGGAGACTCACAGAAGTTGTCAGAGTTGCTCTGCAGTAGGATTGGTGTGCCCAGGTCAGCCCTGCTCTGCAAACACTCAGGGAGTCGGAGAAATGGGTTGCTGCCTGTGTGGAATGCACGCCTGGCAGAGGGATCTGGGTAGGTGGAATTTTTTCAATCCTCTCTGGATGAAGAAAGGAGAGCCAAGACCAACACCCCAGTGTTCACATACTCTAAACAGAGCTCTCCCTACTTCTTAAGGGGACTGGCTAAATTCTGAAAACGGGACTGTGTGAGGAAATAAGAAATAAAAATACAAGAGTAAGATTTATTAATAATTCCTGTTAAATCAAATCTAAAAATTTGTTTTAGGATGAACAAGGGTAATTCTTTTCAAAGCTGATCTTATTTAAAAGATCTCATATGGAACACCATGCCACATGTGTGATGATGCAATTATCAGTCATGGACACTCCACAGTGTATAGAGCAATGTCAGAGCCAATTTTCCACAACTCCTGACACCTAAAATAAAAGTGTTTGTGCAAAACATTTGTTTCATGTAACTAGTTCCCTTACATTGTGAGGAGAGTGATCAGTATCTCCAGACAGTGATTCTTCTGATCTGTTGATAGTAACAAAATTAGAGAAGACAAATTTTACCTTTACAGGCCCTATGGTATAGGGGCCCTACTGTATAAATATGTGCTATATAGGCTACAGGGGTTCACCCTTTTGGGCAAATAAAACAGTGATGTTGCTGCAGAACACTCAGTAATGAAGGAAGCAATAACCAAGTTTTAATCTTGTTTTAAAGAGAAATTGACCCTGTAGTGGCAGCAATCAGGGATGGAGATGAAAAAGCAGTATGCAACATGATGAAATCAGGAAAAAACCTTTCTGTACCTAATAAGGATGGCTGGATACCCCTCCACGAAGCTGCATACTATGGCCAAGTGGGCTGCCTGAGCCTGTTGCAAAAAGGTCAGTGAAGTTTAAACCAACTAATTACAAAAGGGAAAAGAACACAAATAAACTAAAAGGCCAAATTATCAATATTTCAATCCTAGCCTGGGGCTGTGTATGAAGTGTCTTTCCAACTTCCCTGCCTGTATATTAATTTCACCTTCTCTTGGAAAGTGGGTTTCCAGACTGAAGCCTCTAAAAATAACGATATTTGGGAGAAAGTGATACAGGATAGATTCTGCCAAGCCCTGGATTTCCCACGCTCAGGCCTTGAAGCAGAGCTCTCTCCTGTTATGAGCTGCTTGGATGCTGCAAGCTGACAGGAACAACTCCACTTTCCCCTGGGGGAGGATCCAACCCAGCATCTCTTTGCTGATTCTTGAAGTTAATTACTGTAGTTTGTTTTCAAACTTCAGGTGAAGAACAATTGCTCAACAACTTTCTGCATCACTAGTGGCCAAAGCTGAACATTTTAATTTAAACTGAAGACAGGTTTCAATACTCAACCTGAGTTATAGTAACATTATATTAGTATACATTATATATATATACATTAGTGTATATATAATATATCTATTGTACTATATGCATTAGTATATTCCTAACTTACACTGCTTATGGAAATGAATAAACAATAAAAACTGAAACTCTCAGGGATTTAGAAGGGTGCTGGTGCTGCGGATACTTGAGCACTACATGCCACAATGACTTTGGGCTCACCGTTGCTCCACAGCGTACCCAGGCACCATCGACCAGCGCACCCTCAACGAGGAGACAGCTCTGTACCTGGCCACCAGCCGGGGCAACCTGGACTGCCTGCTCACCCTGCTGCAGGCTGGCGCCGAGCCCGACATCTCCAACAAGGCCAGAGAAACGCCGCTCTACAAAGGTGAGGAGCTGCTCCTGCAGGCATGCACAGCTCTGCTGGCACCACCAGGCAGAACTGCAGAATCACTCGTGATGAGGTGCTGAAAGGCAGTGATTAGCTCTGGATTTCTGCTTTCCTGTGATGGTCCTCTATCTCCTATGCCTGACCTGCCATGCCATGGCCTTTATCTCATCCTGTCTCTGCAGACAGGAGCAGCAGCTGTCCTGTGATGGGGTGCTGAGGGTGAGGGACATTCTCAGTAGGGCCCTAAGCACAGGCTGGCTGCACAATGTCCCAGACTTACAGAAAGCTGGCCAGGGAAGCACTATGTATGCTCTGATGAACAGTAGGGCCTAAGTAGCTGCTAGATGTGCAAGCACAGTGACTGTAGACATGCCAGTGATTCATACACTATGGGGGTCAGGCCACGCTGTGTGCTATAGGAGAGTCATAAAGTTATAAACAATTCAGTGAGGTAGATAAACTATTTAACACAGACATATTACTTTGCTGCTGATTGGACAGAACACTTCTTTTAGCAGACTAGCAATATATCCATGATATCACAAACACTCAGAGGAGACGTCTCACACCTTCATGTCCAACCTCCTTTGCTCCTGCCATGACAGTTTTTAGCACTCTAAAACATTAAAAACATATATTACAGGTTTAAACAGCAATCTTGCTCCAACTTTGGATGCCTAGCATTACAGCTGCTTTTAACATGATTTTGGTTTAAAATTCTGGCTTTTAGTTGATCAAGGAAAAGCTGTTCACCTGTCCATTAAAGACACAGTAATGGTTGCAGTAGTAGTAGTAGTACTCATAGTAATAATAATCACAACAACAATGATATGAAAACACCCTTTAGCCAGAGAACTGTTACAAAGAATGAGCTAGCCTTGATGCAGTATCTTCTACACTATCCTCCAACAACAACAACAAAGAGTTAAAAAGACTGTCATAACAAAATAGTCATCCCTCACATTAAATCAAATTAAACTCTGCAGAGCTATGGATAGATAATTACAGAAATGTCTAATTATATAGTTGCTTTCAGTATATGAGTGACATCTGTTTATGGAGGAGAAAACTATGGAGCTATTGCTAAGAAGAATCAGAACTAAAAGGTGGAACCTCTGTGAGAAAAAGACACTATTATTTCAAGAAAAAAACTAATTGCTGTGAAATGTGCTTCTCTTCTGTACAACAGATGCTAATTGTGGTTTTTCAAGGTAGCTACTCATCCTATGTATCTTTAGGTTGGAGTCCTGCCATTAAGGTGCAGAGGAGGCCCCAAGATTTGGGATTCAAAAAGCTGTGGGCAAATTGGTAGAATAAAAATCAACAAAATGCTATTAATTATTAAGAAATTATATTTAGCTCAGGATGGTCCTGAACTATAAATTGAACTATAAATTGAGAAAGTTGTTGGTTTGAGCTTTTTATATTTTCTTGTCTACATGGAGTTTTATCTGCAGTCCATGGCAGTAAGATGAAGAGTCTGTTTGCACAGAATTTGGAAAGAAAGTGTTCAGATCACGTGATTTCTCTAAGTTATTTGTTCTTCATAAATTACTTCCTGTACCTTATCACCTCACTGTGTCCCTGAGGTTTCCTGTTGGTACAAATGTGCTAGGCCAGATTCCCCCAGTACCAGACATGACCCAAGCCCTACACAGGACACTTAGCCAGGTCTAGTTGAAGACTGGCTTCACTGTCACATCCTTTCTGAGCCTCAGACAATGTCACTTGGCAGCAGCCTTTGCTCTCATTAGACCTAAATGGATCTCTGGTCTTACCATGGCCTACTCGTATGATATTGCCTTGGGCTGCATGAAACAGATACACAACACCCAGAATATTTTCAAAAGCTGCCATTCTCTTCCTGTTTTTCTAAAACAGCTTGTGAGCGCAAGAATGCAGAGGCTGCAAGACTCCTGGTGCAGTACAATGCAGATACCAACCATCGCTGCAACCGAGGATGGACCGCTCTCCATGAGGCTGTCTCCCGCAATGACCTGGAGATCATGGATATCCTTGTGAAAGGGGGTGCCAAGATTGAGTCAGCAAATGCCTACGGGATCACCTCTTTGTTTGTGGCAGCTGAGAGTGGGCAGTTGGAAGCTCTGAGATACCTTGCAAGATGTGGTGAGTACAGCTTTCATGCATCTTTTCATTTAATTCTTAATAATTCATAGTTTCCAGGTAATTCTCCCTGGCTCAGTTTTTGTCTCTGGAGGCCAGGCCTAGCCTGCAGAGGCACTAAGTCCCTGCTGCTCCTGATGCTGGAACTGGGTGGGGTCTTTCACAGAGCATCATCTAGACACACGTTCTTCTTCAGCATTCATTCATGATCACCTACTTTGAGAAGTCATGTGGTGCTGTCTGACTGCATTTCCTAATAGCTTTTAAACCCATACTGCTACACACATGTAGCCTAAAATCCAGTCAGTCATAAAAGGCAGCTTCAGGTGGTAATAGATTGCAGAAGTTGAATTTCAGCCAAACCATCTGCTTGTGAACATGTGCAGTGATGGGCAAGGTTAGCTGTCCTCATAATGTATCCTCTGAAAACAGATAAAAGTACTACTGTAGAGTTTATGGGTTTATCAAATAGAAGTAGACTTTCTTTCCCTATGTGTAAATGTTCAAACATATTAAACAGAGTGAATATTAATCTAATTTACACTAAACCTATCATTTACTGCTCCAGTCATGTAAAACATCTTTACAATAAGCACAATACACTTCACTACTATTCTGAGGCGTATATAATTTTCACAATGAACTAATATCTTCAATGTATGTAAGACTTGGGTCCTGCACTTGCAAAACAAGAGTTTACCAGTGATGAAGATAAGAAAAAGTTTTGAAAAAAATAGTATGATTAAGAAAGATATGAGAGTTGGGAAACAAAAAATGTGCTTTGCTGCCCAGCTAGTCTTGTCAGAGAGTTTTGTATGACCAGTTAGTCCATCATGCTGCCTATGACTTAAGAAACTAAGCCAGAATGTGATTTGTGTTTTAAATTAGATAGATATTAAGATTTCCTTAAAGTGCATTTTTGAAAAAAATACACAAGAAAAAGTCCAATAAAACTGTCCAATTGTTTCAAGCCCTGAAAAGCTCTTCTGAGCATCCCAGGAATGATATAATTCATTGCTTATGATGAGCAATTTTCATAATAAAAAGGGTTTCTTTCTCATTAGGAACACAGTCCTGTGTTATGTTTTGTTACTGTAATTCTCCTGATGTTTCCAGCTACAACATCTTCAAAGGGCCAAACACAACACAGATGTTTCAGCTTAGGGTGAGAGCCCAGGGAAATGTTCTCATTGGCAGGGAGTTTTCAGGATCAAACAGAAGACTGATCAGTTTCTTTATTGCAGTTTAGAAGCAAAACTCCAGTGAACTGACATTCCCATTTAGGATACACATAGAGCAGCCTTCTTGAGAACACCATACAATATATGACAGCCAAAATCCAGGCTGAAGGTCCTTAAATACCTACAACAAAAACAGCTAGATTCCATATTGTTTATGGCAAAAAAGTGTTGTCTTGGTTTATACTTGCATGTTATTTATTAAGCAAAAGTACACATTAGAGTTCAAGAAGGAAATTACTAAATAGTCTAGTAGTTAGTTGGTAATATTTATCTTTTTTGTAGTAAAACTTACCATTTGAAGCCTAACTACAACCCTCATGAAGTGAAGAGATACGGCCTCAAGTGCTGAGTTTTGAAATGCAATGTTCATTGATTAGGGCACTCCCAAATAAAACCTGTTTAGAATTGTTGATCAACACTATGCAGATGTCATTTTATAGACTATTATTTTAGCTTGGATACATACTAAAATTAAAAAGAAGTATAAATACTATAAATCTGTGTAATACTTACAGTGTGACTATATAGAGTAAAAATTAGAAATATAAATAAATATATAGCATAAATAAATATCCATAGAATTTTGGAGAGCACCTATTGAGATAGTCTAATCCAAATTCCTGCTCAGGAATAGTATATATACATAGTGTAAACACATAAATATTAATGGAATTACTGTGTTTGAAGGAAAGGCCATGCCATATAAAGAACAGCTCATTTAATTTTTTTTTTACCTTTGAGCTGAATGGAGCCTGGATTCATGATTGGGACCTAACAATTGCCACCCATGATAAACTGTCCCTCATAAAATTCTCATCATATTATAAACCAATGTAAATCTATGATATAAATGTATATAACTGATATGACTGTGCCACCTGTGATATGACCGTGTTCACATCCTCATCCAGCACATTTCATAGCTCCAGTGTCATGGAAATATAAGTGTTCATTCAAAGTATGTTTGTCCCATCTAATTTTAACCTTTTGGTGCTAAAAGGTTTCCTTCCTTCCTAGGTGCTGATATAAATACACAAGCCAGTGATAACGCCTCTGCCCTTTATGAAGCCTGTAAAAATGGACATGTGCCCATTGTGGAGTTTCTTTTGTCCCAAGGAGCAGATGCTAACAAAGCCAATAAGGATGGCCTGTTACCTCTTCACATAGCAGCCAAAAAAGGGATTTGCGAGTAAGTTTTAGTCAGTTTAGTGGTTTCATCTTTTAGACAAGAATCCAAAGTCCTTACAACAAGGAGAATGTAATGTCCCAGAACCAGTTCTGAGCAATGTGAGCAAAGCAGGTAGCAGCTGACAAGTGGCTTTCTGCTTGCAGAGCTCAGGCTGGAGAGCGTGTTTGGAGGCTGGGATGGGATGGGGTGAGCAGCAATGCTCAAGGGTGAAAGATTCCTTTAATTTTACCAAGGCATCATCTTTACAGCTAAATAACATCATGTATCTTAAGTGGATTAAACTGAAGTCCTCAAAATATTAGTAAAATATAATAGAAAAAGTATTAATAGCCCTTGCAGCATGGTTTGTAATAATTTTCCTACACGGGCCCATTGTGATTCTTCTGCACAAGCAGAAGATGCTGGATTTGTCTCTGGTGTGTTCAGGTTTTAATAACAATAATTCAGTTGCTGACAGCAGGAAGAGGTTAAGTGAATCTCTAGAGCATTAGTGAGATTGTCACTAGAATATGGTGTCCAGTTCTGATATCCTTCCTTTCAGAAACCTTTCAGGAAATTGTAAAGGCCTCAGAAAGGAAGGACAAGAATTTCTCATGGTCTAAAAAATAGATTTTATTAGTGAGTGATCAAATATCTCTTATTTGTAACAGATAATTTTATAAAAAGACCCACTGTTTTCTTTCTGAAATTAAATGTGTTTGGGACAGAGCTGAGCGCAATTTTTAAACAGGGAGACAAGTAACTAGTGGAAAAAATAAGCAGAAATCAGGTAGAATTACCAGTCCTCTGAAACAGAGATTTTTCTAGGAAAGTGACAAACTCTATATGATAAAGAATATGATAAGCAATATCAATTTAGAAGATGCTGTCTGGGGATGGGATGTTGCACTGTCATATAAGTAGTAACCTGGGACATTGCAGGATGCCCCTGAGCCTGAACTCCATAGCATTTACTTCTGATCCTAGAGCAAGTTTTAGTTCCTGCTTTTAATCCCTCACTGCTGGAAAAGCGAGTGACATACAGGTAATTTTTCATTGTAGTCCCTTTAGGGACTGTAGAGGATCCCTCTGACTATCACAGTTTTTACCAAAAT
The DNA here is from genome assembly GCF_050655825.1 of Lonchura striata. Classification (NCBI taxonomy): domain Eukaryota; kingdom Metazoa; phylum Chordata; class Aves; order Passeriformes; family Estrildidae; genus Lonchura; species Lonchura striata. The sequence goes on along the minus strand of NC_140707.1, from coordinate 58,757,874 downwards.
ATTTCTACAACAGGCAAAGGAGAGTGTCTGTCCAACTGCAATGACTGGTTCTGGACAGGACAGCAATCTTTGCAGTGAACTGCTCAAGTAGATTCCTACATATTTCACAGTATCTGAGGAATAAAAGCTTTTAACATCACTACTCCTTCCCATAATGTTTTTCATTCTAGCATTTAGGTTTGTTTGGGAATGCCAATTAAGCTTCTCAAATCACTTTGATAGACCTGAAGATATTAATTTTCTGTAGTTGGAGTAGGCCTGGTTCCTTGTGCAAGCTGTGTATTCTAGAGGGCAACTCAGTGTCAACTTATGTAACAGGTTTATACACTTACATCATGTACATGAATACACTGCACTAATACATGAATGATTCAAAATTTTCTCCAGGATTATAAAGTTATAAAGTCATTTTCGTGTGAGAGAGACAGAACTCAGCTTCAGTTGTTCACTGTCTAAAAAGTTTCTCTGAAAGTACAGTAAGTTGATCTCAAATATATAGAGTATGGGCCAGCTCTCTGAATATTTCCCTCCCCTCAAGTAGTCTCACACTCTGACCTGATAAGAAATTTGCAAACTCCACAACTCGAATTTACCCCTGGGTTATGAAAGGAAGGGCCTGATTCAGGGCTCATATCCATTTTCCCCAACCACCAGCAGCATAAATGAGACCAGAATTTAGTTCAAACTGTGTTCCTTCACTTGTAAAAGACTGAGCACAACTTTTGTGCATAACTGCTGCAAACTAAGTAGAAAAGAAAGACAAAAGAAAAATATATTCTCTTATAAATATTTATCTAAATGACAAAACTTTAGCCTGTTTGGCTGATCATTCTTAATTCCTCGGGTATTCAGTAAAATAACACCCTTCATGGTGACCTCTGTATTCCTGCAGATTTAGTACGTAATTCTGCAGGAATTCCACACTTCAACTTTTTGCCAGAGCACGAAGGCTCCCTACCATCAAAAAGCCAAGAATGTGGTCCCAGGGCTCAACTGTCAACTCTTGTTTCTTGGTGTTTGTTTATTTTAAATGACACCTTGTCAATACTGACCTGAAATTAATAAGGATCATCTCATAAGCTGCAAGCAGTAATTTAACTCTTTCCCCCTTAGAACTGAGATGTTGAAAAGGGAAGACTTCATGTCATGGTTTGATATTGGCACAATGCCAGTGCCCCCATGAAAATGTGATTTTTATTTTGAATGTTGTGAAGTGGAATTTAGAATAGAGCAAAGCAGGCCTAAGCTTAATAACAGGAAAAAAATTTTATTAAACTATTATTATTAAAGAAAAGAGAAAATTAAAGAAGGGGGAGAAAAAAACTACACAAAGATCAAATGAAAACCTTGCAAAACATTCCTCCCCTCACCACCCAACTCTAACAAACTACAGTGAGACACAATCTGGACCTCAATCAGGTTTCTACCCTCTAAGCAATCGATATTCAGTCCATCGAGGGAACAGAGTCTCTCCTGTGCCACAGACCTCCCCAAGAAACACAGCTTCACATCTTGTGTTTCCATGTTACACATGGCACCGCCCGGAGAAAAAGTTTGCCATGGTGACCCTTCTCCTTTCTATGCACAGTGCTTTCATTATCAATGCATGGATGGTTAGATTGCCTTTAGGATTTTTCCTTTCAAGGATGCCCTGCCAAGAGGGGAGAAAACAACAGTTCAGTTTTTCATTGTTTGAGACCACAGTCCCCCCCATTTTCCCCTGGGGCCGAGGGCTCAAGAACAGAGATTTTCTTCTCTTCTCTTTTTTTTCAAGGGCAAGGGGGTGCCACCACAAACTCTCTAATCTTTTCTCTGTTCACTTCACTTTTGTCTTTTTTTTTTAGCTGAAGTAGGTCTTTTGACTCACTGGCATCTTCCCAAAACACAGTCCCTCTTGACGGAGAAGATTTGGTTCAGGTTGTGGCTAACACGGAAAAGTCCAGCCAAAAGCCACTCCTTGTCCCCCTCCTATCTAGAATTTCTCCTTCCAACATCCCATCCCAGGGTCTAAGGTGTCCCTCTTCCTCTCTTTCAAACCGAGGAGGGGAAAGGAAAATTCACAAAGCTTTCATTTTTCAAGAAAGGGTTAAAAGTCCGAACTCCCAGGATGGCTCGATGCCCGGACATCCAGCAACTCCCACACAACTGGGCACCTTGCAGCAGCTCCCCCCGCTCCTCTTTCTTCGCGGCTTTCTCTCTCCCTCTCGGGAGAGGAACTCTGGGGGGGGAAATGGAGACATTCCAGATTTCTTCCACCCTTCTATCTGCAGGGGCCAGCCCGGTTTCAGTCCTTTTACCACTCTTGGGGCTTTTGGCCTACCTTTCTCAGGCCATGGGCTTCCCCTCCCCCACCCAGCTCGTGGCTGGGCGGGGGAAGGTCTGCACTGCACGCTGACCGGAACCAAAGAGAGCGAGTTCCCCTGGGAATTCTGCTTTCAACCCCTCTGTGTTCTCAGAGGCGTGTCTACTTTCAATTGGTCAATATCTAAATTGACCCCTTCCTTCCGGAAAAAATTATCTTTCCGTGTCAAACTAAGACATTCTACTTTTTGCTTTTGAGAACACAGACTATAAAAAAATCATTATTAAAATTACATTTAACACATTCTACATAAAACAGAAACTTATATTAAATTTTTACTCTAATTCATTTTAAAATTTAACACATGCTTTGCTCTTATTTTTTTTGATTTCATTTTATAACATTTATCTTATTACTATCTTATTTTATTTTATTTGATCTTATTTTATTTTTTCCCGGTCAGGGAACCAAATGTCATGGTTTGATATTGGCACAATGCCAGTGCCCCCATGAAAATGTGATTTTTATTTTGAATGTTGTGAAGTGGAATTTAGAATAGAGCAAAGCAGGCCTAAGCTTAATAACAGGAAAAAAATTTTATTAAACTATTATTATTAAAGAAAAGAGAAAATTAAAGAAGGGGGAGAAAAAAACTACACAAAGATCAAATGAAAACCTTGCAAAACATTCCTCCCCCCACCACCCAACTCTAACAAACTACAGTGAGACACAATCTGGACCCCAATCAGGTTTCTACCCTCTAAGCAATCGATATTCAGTCCATCGAGGGAACAGAGTCTCTCCTGTGCCACAGACCTCCCCAAGAAACACAGCTTCACATCTTGTGTTTCCATGTCACACATGGCACCGCCCGGAGAAAAAGTTTGCCATGGTGACCCTTCTCCTTTCTATGCACAGTGCTTTCACTATCAATGCATGGATGGTTAGATTGCCTTTAGGATTTTTCCTTTCAAGGATGCCCTGCCAAGAGGGGAGAAAACAACAGTTCAGTTTTTCATTGTTTGAGACCACAGTCCCCCCCATTTTCCCCTGGGGCCGAGGGCTCAAGAACAGAGATTTTCTTCTCTTCTCTTTTTTTTCAAGGGCAAGGGGGTGCCACCACAAACTCTCTAATCTTTTCTCTGTTCACTTCACTTTTGTCTTTTTTTTTTAGCTGAAGTAGGTCTTTTGACTCACTGGCATCTTCCCAAAACACAGTCCCTCTTGACGGAGAAGATTTGGTTCAGGTTGTGGCTAACACGGAAAAGTCCAGCCAAAAGCCACTCCTTGTCCCCCTCCTATCCAGAATTTCTCCTTCCAACATCCCATCCCAGGGTCTAAGGTGTCCCTCTTCCTCTCTTTCAAACCGAGGAGGGGAAAGGAAAATTCACAAAGCTTTCATTTCTCAAGAAAGGGTTAAAAGTCCGAACTCCCAGGATGGCTCGATGCCCGGACATCCAGCAACTCCCACACAACTGGGCACCTTGCAGCAGCTCCCCCCGCTCCTCTTTCTTCGCGGCTTTCTCTCTCCCTCTCGGGAGAGGAACTCTGGGGGGGGAAATGGAGACATTCCAGATTTCTTCCACCCTTCTATCTGCAGGGGCCAGCCCGGTTTCAGTCCTTTTACCACTCTTGGGGCTTTTGGCCTACCTTTCTCAGGCCATGGGCTTCCCCTCCCCCACCCAGCTCGTGGCTGGGCGGGGGAAGGTCTGCACTGCACGCTGACCGGAACCAAAGAGAGCGAGTTCCCCTGGGAATTCTGCTTTCAACCCCTCTGTGTTCTCAGAGGCGTGTCTACTTTCAATTGGTCAATATCTAAATTGACCCCTTCCTTCCGGAAAAAATTATCTTTCCGTGTCAAACTACGACACTTCATGAAGTGTGGGCAGACTTATTAAGTGAATACAAGTCAGTAAACACTTGGCATGCTCACACTGAGGATACCGTGCCTCCTCCTAAATATAACCTTTAACAAATAGAAAACACAGAAGCAGGTGTCAGGGATTAGGGAAATCTTGGCACTATTTAAAAACTGTACATGAAGCTTGTTCCTGTGACAGAGATGGGATGTGATCTGACTTGTCTGGCCTTGGCTGCCTTCACTTGAGTTGCATTCTCCCTCTAGAGAAACAGGAAATGCTCCAGAGGCACCATATTACTGAACTGACCCACTTTCGAGTGTGAGAAAGAGACACAGGTTCAAGCTACACAATTAAACTGGTAACAATTTGATGCTTCCTGCTTGTCATACCAAAATAAATGTGGGGTACAAAATAAATGTGTGTACTGAGCTCTAGGACACTGCAGCAATGCAGAGCCTCAGCGTGGCACCCGTGCAGCGAGGTTCAGGTTCCCCTTGCAGACAGAAATGATGCAGTGCCTCTTTAACTCAGATGTGAAGAGCTGGCTGAAGCACATATGCTGGAGGGAAAGAACAAAACAGACCCTTAAATCTTCAAAACATTTGATCATGGGATGAGTAATGCTGGTACTTGGCGTAGTGTCCTCACAGTGCTCTGTGCCCTTTTTGTTATTAGGCTCTTACAGAACATTTGCTGAGGGTGGGAAGTTGCCAGCTCACCAGCACCCAAACCTCCTGCTCCCTGGCAAGTGCCACAGTGCTGGAAAATTAGTGTGACTGCTTGGAGAAAAAAATAAGTGCTTAATTTCCCAAGATATTTACATAATTTTAAAAGCCTTTTTGTTTAAAAATTAGATGTTGTAGATGTAACTTGGAGACATCAACAGTCCATCACGTAAATAGGAACATAATCCTGTAAAATTACATCTTCAACCATTATTTCAGATCCTAGGAGTGCTGGAGGCTCAGAATTTCACAGGATCACAAGATTATCACAGACAAAAGTTTTACTGGCTTAGTTCATGATGTAAATATATATTTGAGGTCCCAGTGTTGGGACTAGCCATTGCAGTCAAGCTGAAGATATGCAGCATTTTAAAGGAGACACACTACATGGTAGGAAACTGAGCTTTGCATGTTTGGGTGCCACCAGAGCTGTTGACTGCTAGGTAGAGTAGTCTGCATGGGAGGAAAGGAGGTGGAGAAGGTGTGCATGGCTTCCCAGCTCACACAAGCTCCTATTTAAGATATCCCCCTCTACACAGGTATTGCAAAGGGAGTGTGGGCAACTCCTGACTCAGCAGGCAGACTCAGGCTGGATGATATGTAGGCTCTTTCTAAAAGTAAGTTTTCCTTCAGGTGACTTGTCTATATCTACAGAATCAGCCTAGGGCCTTGGATCTATCACCCAACTTTATAAGCAGGAAAATAAGGTTTAACTCATAGGGTTGGTCATGCAGCTCCATTGACATCTGTACAGACATAAAAATGGTCATGGATTTGTGACTGTAGGGCTCCAGTGCATCATATATTTGAAATTAATATTAAATATTAGAGCAGCTTGATTTATGTTGTATTTAAGACCACAACACACTTTATAATAGCAGTCCCTCATTACTGGAGTTTAGGACTTGGCTGCACACTTTTTGTCCCTCAGCTGAAACATTGAAACCAGCCTGGAAAATATTTTTAATTCTTTTTCTCTCTTTTACTAATGGTCTTTCTGGCTCCCTGTGTTCTGGGATGGACATTGATAGCCCCATGAATTTACCACAGCCAAAAGCCGCACATTGAAGGCCCGCAGGATAAGGATCAATGCAGGGTAATAAATGAATTGTAAAATCTAATAGGGAAGGCCTGGGAGCCAAATCTGTAGTTTGTCCTAGCTCTGTTCTGTCTGGTGTCAAGCTTATTACTATGGCTGTGACCCACAAGACCTGCAAGCACTTTGTGTTGGCACCCTTCTCTGCTGAGCAGTAAAGCAAAACCTGCAAAGGGGAGATACATTCTCTCTGCTGTACCTCAGACTGGAGTTTGTGCACCTTTTCCTCCAGTCCTACCCATAGCATGATGATGAAGGTGCAGAATACCTGGTAGTGCAGAATATCTGGTAGTGCAGAATATCTGGTAGTTCCTGGCTGGTCGTCTGCCATCTGGGCCGTGGAACCCACGAGAAGTTACAACAGGGTGGGTGAGTGCCAGCATGTCACCTCTTCCATTGTAACTGCCCCTGTAGCTGCATCACAGAAACTGGGTGATAATCTCAAAAAAATGTGTTCTTCCATGAAAGAGGAAGGTCAAACAACTCATATTTTTGGCAAGGTCAGTGCACAGGGAGTTGCTGACAGGTTTGAGGTTTGCAGTCTGGTTTCTATGAGCTGTTCCTGTGCCTGAGTTAGCAGGCTCTGCCTTACGGGTACAATCATAAAGCTATGAATAAAGCTTGCTGCAGGGCTGTGGATCCCCTAGAGCTCACTGCTGCTCACTGAGTCTCCTCCTGGCAGGATTGTCTCCATGCTGATCCCCGTGACCAGCCGCACCCGTGTCAAGCGTAGTGGCATCAGCCCCCTGCACTTAGCGGCCGAGCGCAACAACGACGATATCCTGGAAGAGCTGATCGATGCTGGCTACGAGGTCAACACTGCCCTCTCTGATGAACGGTCCTGCCTTTATGAGGACAGACGCACAACCCCACTCTATTTTGCTGTTTTTAACAACAACATCTACGCCACAGAGCTGCTGCTGCAAGCCGGAGCCAATCCCAATGTTGACCTCATTAACCCATTGCTCATCTCCATCCGCCACGGCTGCCTGAAGACCATGAAATTGCTTCTTGACCATGGGGCAAACATTGACGCCTACATATCAAGTCATCCCACCACGTTTCCAGCTACCATCATGTTTTCAATGAAGTACCTTTCCGTGCTGAAGTACCTCCTGGATCTGGGCTGTGACGCAGGTTCCTGTTTTGAGTGTCAGTACGGAAATGGCCCACACCCTGCATTAAATTACAGGCGGGAAAGACTTAATGATCCTCAGGTGACCAGGGAGCCAGCAGTAGTACAGGTAAGCACTGCCTAGTCTACCCACAGGACTTCTAAGGGTATCTCCTACCAGTGGATTTTTACAACATAAGTGTATTTTTTCATCCAACTTTTTTGTGAGAGAAAATTTCATGATCCCTACTTTATTTACAGAAAAAAAGGCTCAATATGAGCCAGAAAACATTCCAAGTTTGTGTCCAATGACTGCAGCAGGGTAGGCAACAGCCACTGTGGCCATAGCTTGAATTTACAGTGAATTTTAGCCATCTTAACATTCTTACCAAGAGTTCTACAATGCTCTTTTCCTCTGGACCTGAGGTGCCAGGAGTGAGGCATATTCTCTTGACAAACATATGGTGTTAGCATATGGGAGTTAGAAACTTTTTTTAACTTGCCCTGTAGGGTTTGTTTTGTCTAACAGAATTTTAGCTACTGGTTACATGAAAACAGTCTAGTGCTTCACTTTGAGGGTAAACTAGTGAATGTGAACAACTGCAGTTTCTGAGTCTACTGGAAAAGCAGTCATGGAGAGAGAGCATGTTATTAGGTTAGCTATGTAACAGAGTTATATTTGAAGATTTCACAAGAGAATAGGAAATTTAGGTACAAGTTTAATATCTTCAAAACCACTTATAAGCTTTAGATATCTACATTTTATACATGTATCTTTGCAGGCCTTTCTAAAATGCAGCTGGGGTTAGCTTCCATTGAGCTGGAATGGGACTTTCAATCCCTTAAAGGACTTTGCAGAATCTCAAATTATACTTTTTTTCTGGTTTCTGTATCTCCTCTCCTTCCAATGTATCTCAAAACCTAATGCTCCATTCAAAATTTGCAGTTTTTCAACATGCTAGACAAAAATGAAATCTCAACATAGCAGTTTTTCTATTTTGCAAAAAGTCAGGGAAGAAATCAATCCGCTTCTATCTAGTTTAAGTGCAGCTTTGAGAGATTCAGCAGAATCCCGAAGGTATGGTTACCAATATGTGGAAAGAATAAAAGAAAACATTAAATGATCCTAGTAAATCTTGACCTTTTCATCAGTCATGTCTTCCAAAAGACTTTACTCTCAGGTAACATATCTGGGGGAAGAAAAACAACCAAAAAGAAAATCTTACAGAGAGAATTTTAAGAGTCCTTCACAATAATCTCTTATCTTAAAAAGGGCTTTACTCTCAAGAGTCTTTTGTCACAACAAAATTTATCCAGTATACCATATTTTTTGTCAAAGAAAAATTTATAAAATACATCATCTTTAGTTCTTGATCTGTGATATGGTAGCACACTGAGAGAACAGAGAGATGGAATTCCAAAACAAGTAGACAGGGTTTGTCTGTGGTATCCTAGCCAAAACCAGTTCCTTCTGGATCTCACCTGAAACTATTACCTAAGAAAATATTAGGTCACTCACAAAGAGTCATTGCCTCAAAGGTCACACCATATGAGGCAGAGATAGCAAAAATTGTATAAACATTTTTCTGTATCCAGAGGGAAAGCAGTGAGGAGAGATGCACACATAAAAAAAAAAAAAAAAAGTAATCCCTTCCCTCTAAGATTGTTTTTATTTGCTTTTACTGATAGGATTTGAGCTCATAAAAGTGGCTTCTGTGGTAGCTTCATGATATGTAGTTATGATATGGTTTATATTCTGAAATATGGAGGATCTTATGAAACTACAACCTTCTCCACACAAGGGATGTTCTTTTTCTATTTTTTTTTTTTTTGTGTGTGTAAGATTACATCAGGATAATAAATCTGAATGATCAGTCTTTATAAAGGCTACGAAGTAATGTAACTGGATTTGGAAAATGCACAAATATAAATCATAACTGATGCTACTAAATTAATGTGTCCCGGAGAGAGTGAACACAGAGAAATGGTTTCTGGCTCCTGCAGCTTTGCGGAGCCGCGGCTGATGGCGGGCAGGCGGGACGGGCAGAGCCGCGCGCTGCCGCCAGAGGGCGCCCGGGCTCCTGCCGGGGCCGCAGCCCAGCGCCCCGGGCCGGTCCCCTGCCGCCTGCCGCCGTGCCGTCCTTTCTCTTTATTTCGCTACGCTTATTTTCCTGTGTTTTGAAACGTGTTTATTCCAGAAGATGTTTTTGTAAGCTGAGCTTGTGAACAGGGAAGAGAGAAAAAGGCAGGCAGGGTCTCTTGTGGACACAAGAAGAAAGCAAGTAAGATGCAGTGTTTATGGCCCTGCATGTGTCTTCATTTCAACTCCCCTTGCAAGGAGGTGTTAGTGCAGGTGCCCAGTCCGTGTCTCGCACGGTAACTGCATGGCAGTGACACAAACTCTGCAGAGTGACAGACAGACATGCAAAACTGCACTCCCTATAAGCAGCCCAGGTAGGAAACTGTGGGTTGTCCACCGCCATCCTTCTGATTACTGTCTCTAGTTGTCCTGGGAAACATTACATGGTGATGTTGTCCTGGGAAACATTACATGGTGATGTTCGGTGAAAAATAAGAGTCAGAAAAGTAGTAAACACATCTGTGAATGCTCTCACCTTGAACAAAATAACCTTATTTTCTGCAGCTCTATTTTACTAGGTGAACTAATAAAATTTTACTTCTGAATAAGAGTATTCACACAAGAGTTTAATAATGTTGAGTTAGGACTCCTGCATGAATAATCAAATTTGATCAAGTTAAAGGAATTTAAACTGAGAGAGCTTTAAGATAGTGCATTTTCTTTCCTGTTTGTTGTGGGCTTAGGAGGTGTCTGCAGACAGTCTGAGTGACTAAGTTGATGGATGGTGCTTCAGCCACCATCATTCAATAGGGTTCTGCCATGTGCCTGAGTTCTTATCCACACGATTTAATTAATTTTAAACTTCCTGACTGCTTCCATGCAGATTATGTCCCCAGATAACTTCATCATATGCAGTGTCCTAAGAGAGACAGATGAAACTGACTGGTATAAGATACTGGTATTTAGATTAAAGTGGGCAGATTTTTTCTTTAAATGAGACAGCTTGAAGTAAAGTTCTTAAATCTGCTCTTCAGTATCTCCATAAGAAGCCCTCCATACAATGAATTTAGGTACTCTGCAGCTTACACTGGAGACAATATAAAATGTGCATGATCCAGGACTGAGTAAGGAAGGCACCCGCTATTAGGCCCAGGATAGTTCTTACATGAGTGAGTAAAGCACCCAGGGATTTATCTGTGCAGAGATTTCTCCAGACTTGTTTCTAGTCAGATGTTTGGTTCCCCAGAGCTGCAGATACTAGCAGGTTCACAAGAAGCAGGAGGTGCTGCATTCTTCTGAATCTCTCTCTTTCCCTAGGACTCCGTTTTGCCCCACAGGGCCCAAGAGAAGAAAGGACCCAGCAAGCTATGTCACAGGGCCCTAGACTGCATGGCCCTTTCAGCAGCCCCTGACTAGCTTGGGGCAAAGTTCCTCTGCCCTTGCATTTCTGTAGAAGTAGGATCTTAGGACTTGCAAACAATTCAGCATTATTCCATGCTCCAGGGATTTGCCAGGGATTTGTGTCATCCTGTGATTGCAAAGAGGGAGTTCTACCCTCAGCTGGAAAAGAACAGGCTTTAGTTGAAGTTTCCTGAAGGGAAACCGGTGATTGCCCTCACATCTGGTAGGAGCAGGGTACCATCAAAGCTGTCAGGGCTATTGCAATTGCTGTTTCCACAAGTGCATTTATATCCCACTGATGGTAGTCCATCTGTTTTTCCTTAAAGTTTTGTGAAATGGTGTCTACTCCAGAGATAAGTCGCTGGGCTGGGCCGATCATCGATGTCCTTCTGGATTATGTGGGTAATGTGCAGCTCTGTTCCCGTCTCAAGGAGCATATTGACAGCTATGAGGACTGGGCTGTCATTAAAGAAAAAGCAGGTATGGTCTCCCAGAAAAGATTCTGGCACAAATAGTCCCACTGTTGGATTCAAAACCCCAGTCACCACCTCCTCTTAGTATTCATCCAATAACCTTGAAATCCTTGAAAGGATTTCTCTTCTGTGACTGACCAGTTATAAGGGTCAGAAATTTCTGGGGTGTCCCCTGGGGTGTGAAATGCACAACAGCCATTGATCAGACCCACTGGGAATGAGCACAGCAGTGCAGAAATGCACATTTGGATGTAGCTGGGGTTCACTCAGATCAGAACAGGTGGGCAGCACAGCCATCTCCACAGCAGCCTAGCAGGCAACAGTGGCCTTAAAAGCCTTTTTAACACTCTCCTAATATCCTTTTCCTCAGGAAAAAGTCTTTCATGGATACTATCGAAATAATTTTTCTGGCACCAAGCTAAATTTGGTAGCAATTGCATTTATTTTCAGTGGGAAGGCTGAACACTTTGAAATTACTTGTTTAAATCCTCCTAGAAAGCCCATTGCTATGGCTGAGATGGGTACAGCACCCTATCCTCCAGGCTCACATCCTTCCCCATGTCATGCCTCAGAGTTCTGTCACCAATCCCAAACTTATTATCCCTTCATTACAGAAAAAAAACATTTTTTCATTCTTCCTTCTCCCATTTTCCTCCTGTCACTGTCCTGCCCAAGCTGAGCTCAAGTCTCTTAAGTTAAAACCTGTCCTGCTCATGTTTCTGACCCCGCCTGTCTTTCAGAACCTCCACGGCCTCTTTCCCATCTTTGCCGCATCAAGGTACGGAGCCTGGTTGGAAGAAACCGCATTAAACTGCTCGACACCCTGCCCCTGCCAGACAGACTGATCCGCTATTTACAGCACGACTACTCGCAGTGACCCCAGGCACGCTGGATACGCAGCAGCTTCCCCAGTGGCACCCAGTGTCACCCATGGCACAGGTGCGCCCTGGGGAGGAATTGCTGCTGGCTTGGTCAAGCACCCTCCCACGACTAATCTAAGAGAAATGTGCTTTTGAAGCATGAGTGAGAAGAAAATGGAGGAGACAGCTAACATAGGAGACTGCTGTTAGGTTTTTCAAGAGAAAACACATACAATTCACCTCAGACGTTAGTCTGCAAAGAAGAGACGAAAGGCAATACTGACAAATGAATAGTGCTGAAGCAAGTATCAGTGAGGAACTCAAAAGTGTCCTAAAGCTGTGGTGGACCTTAGCATCCTTGCCGTGGTCACAATTCAGAACGTGTCAAGAATCAATGTGTTTGGGAAAACAATCACATTACCTTCACCAACTGAGATTTTAATTGTAGTTTCTATTCTATTGTTTGGATTTCTGTGTTGGTTGCTAATTCTCTGATATTTTGACACCACCTTGCTAACACCTTTACTTCTTTTTTTGTACCTTTCTTATTAAGGACTTGATTTATGAACCTTCAAATCTCAGAACTCTTTAATAGACTAAAATCCAGAAAAGCTGAATCCTTTAAAAGTCAAGGAAACATTTATTTAAGGAGGATGGAAGAATTGTATTTGCACATAGTGAATACAGTTCCTTATGTATCGTATTTGCAATAGGAAGTACGTGAAATTTTGCATGAGAGAATTTCCTAGACTGGGGATTTGAAAACAACCCTTGGCTCTTTGGTATTTTTGGTGTAAATTAGAAATAGCTGCACTGTAAACATTAGATTTATGCTTTCATGAAGCTGGTGTCAGAACAGAGCAAAGCCCTAGAGGAGCAGGAACAGAGAGTGATGTGAAGGAAAGAGGCAACACTGCTGAACCAACTTATTCTCTTCCTTCCCCAGAAGATCTTATCTCTATAAAACCCAGCCTCTCCAACCTCCTTGGACATCTGTGGCTGTAACAATACCATGACTGAAAGAAAGAGAAGTTATTTCGAAGTAATTGAATTCAAACTGAAAAATTTATGGAAATGAATACCCAGAATTAGGTGTCCAGATCTTTATTCAGGTGCCTAAACAATGCCAAGTTGCTTGCACCAGGTGTTGTTCAACTTAAACCAGGGAAATAATATTCAGTATGAGATATTACTGAGGCTGAATAAAAAATCTCAGAATTTAGCCCTGAATTTTCTGACTTTGAAAGTTTGAAGTATCTATCATCTTCCTTTGACACTGATGAAAGTTATTATCTCAGCTTCTTTGAAAATTAGGTCACCTATTTACAGCTCAGATCTACAACTGATTTATGGCAGCTTAACAAGTCACCATCTATCTGCTGAACCACTATAATTGTCCGTGAAATTCTTTTATTGAAGTTTTTAACAAGTCACATTCCCTCACAGCTGGGGAGACCAAGGACCCCATGAACAGTTATTGGCAGAGACTACAGATCACTTGACAGGTGTGACTTGCTGAACTGCTTTGATGAGTGCTTTATTCCTTACTCGGCACCTAAGAAAGAATGGAAGAAACTAAATTTGGAACTACATCTTTGCAGATCTTATGCTAGAAGCACACTCCTTACCTTAGGTGGCAGAGGAGCTGTGCATCATGGTCTGCTTGGAGTCCCCAACAGAGACCTTACAGATCTGGTTTTGTTTGTTGATCTGCATACCATCCATGGAGTATGACAGAAATCTAAGTAGGAAAAATACATTGCACTGAGTTTTATTTGTGTGGAGTTTTATATCTTAACACAGGACTGAAGTGTATTGCACAAATATAAGTAATACAATCTGTCTGGGCATACAGACTGTGATGACTTTGCGTGAAATATCTTCATCACCTGTGGGACAGGACATGAGCAGAAAAAGCATTGGTTACAGGATTGCTTACTCTGTCCATTTCTGTCCCCTTTATAAATGCAAAAAATTGAAAAACTAACAGAGTTTCAATTCACACTGAACACTGCTCTTGTAAAGCTTTGGAAAGTCAGGCAAGATTAATCCACTGGTGAAATTTCATGCAGTAACTTCCTTTACTGTCAGTTTAAGATCCCTGCCCTTGTCTCTTGTAGTGTGAACAGGGAATTGGTTTAGGTTAGAAAAATACTGGGTGGAGAGAAAAGGAACAAGAAATTGCAATATTAGTTCTGCCAGTGAAGGCCCTGTATTGGTAAGCAGAACCTGGAGAGATAGAAAATCACTGTGGAGTTCATGCATCTCTCACTTTCTGGGGCTGTGCAACAAAGGTCTGGGTCTTACATTGATAAAAATCAGAATTCCTTGAAATCAAGTAAAAGTGTAACAAAGCAGAGTTGTAGAGGGTGATGGATTCAGGTAGAGCTTGGTGGAGACCACTTCAGAGTTTGGTGTGCAGTGACAGCCCTGGAGACCCTGGCAGGTAGAAGGGCTCACAATCACCAAGTACATTAATAACTCCAGAAGTGGGATTTCATAAGTATCCCAACCTGGGAATTTCCCCCAAGCCAATATCTTTGTGTCTACAAAAGTCTAGCAAGTAGCAATTTCTTTTTCTGTCCTTGGAGAAACTAAAACTAGGTTTTAATGAGATAAATATGGAAAGCCCATTTCTTCTTTCAACCAAGAGACCTTCATTTCTATTGGGAGACCCAATAGAAATAGAGTCCTGGTTGCTGGCAATGATCCGCCCTGAGCAGGAGTCACTGAGGCAGAGAGCACAGGTCTGGTGGGAACATAACACAGCTGTGGGAAGGATAAGTGCATGCTGTGCTCAGAAACTGAGGTGAGAAGAGTCTATATGTTAGAGAGGGAGTCTGGTAATTGCAATGTTATTAAGTCCTTTCTGCTTGATCTTTAAAGCAAACCTTCACATACTCAGTTTACATTTATTTGCACTGAAATGGAGCCCACTACCTCTCCACTCCAGTCACTGACATACTATTTTGTGCACAATACTGAATCTGCACAAATTCAATGTGCCTTTAATGCATCTATCTACATGTTACTGTGAAAAGAAAAATACTCCAGAACCCAGGCAAGCCAGGCTTTGTAATCAGATCAGTAATTCTAGTGCAAGGTAAAGTGGCTTGTTTCACTGAGTGTGATAGTTAGACTCCTTCAGAGATGATGACTTTATGTGAAATGTTCTAGGAATATTTCATGACCAGGTTACTGTACTTTTTTTTTTTTTTTTTTTTACTGCAACATGTGCAATTCACTTGATGTTCTTGTGCACTTTTTTGATTTTTTTTTATTTCATTTTGTATGAAAGTTTTTTCATTTACTTCTCCCTTCCTGTATTTATAAAAGCTATCGTGTTTTTAAAAGTTTAAATCTGCACTGTTCTAGTAAATAGCAGCTCTCAAATGTTATGTTTCCATCTTTCAAACAGCATATGAATAAACAAGCAGATTCTTAAGGACTATCAGCTGTCCTGAATAGCAACACCAACCATCAACAAGCCAAACACAAAAACATCCAGAAAAATTCTGAATCAATACAAGCTTGAATAAGTAATAATTCCATTGTCAATCTCAGGGATGAGAGAACAGTAAGTATTGCTAAAGACGAGACAGAGTTGCTATTATTTGCAAACCTTTTGGAAAGTCTCACACATCCCCATTCAGGGATTTTGAATATACTTAACAATTGTCTTCTGTTCATTTGTGTTTTACTTCACTGCTGCTCCAGTTCAAAGCCCCAGCAAGGGCCACTGCCTGTCTTGGGTTGGGGGGGAGCTTCCATGTCACAAAGGATTTTGAAAAAAATAACATTAGTTTAAATCTGAGTGTAGGAGCATAAATACCTGAGTTGGAGGTCATTTAGAATGGTCTGTTTCAATCCTTCATTGTAACTTTAAAACACGCTATTCTACTAAATGGAAAATGTGCAGCAATATACATTCAAATAAAATGGCGTTTAAAAGAAGCAAAAGAATAAAACTAGGAATTTAATATTCAAAAGACAGAAACTTGGTTTGAACTCTCTTCTTCCTCTGGATTTCTTCAGAAATAAAATTTATACAGAGGCTATTCACTTTGCCAAGTATTTTAATTTTTACAGAAGTCCTTATTCTGGTGTGATCCACAGCACTTAGAAATTTCCCTAATGAACTCAAGGAGGAACACTTAAGCACAGCAACTACTGCAATACCAGTAGTTTATTCCATGACCTGCTCTGGCCACCCAGATGCAAATCCAGACCAGTCCTAAGGAGGCTGCTCTGTATTGATAGTACTGAAACAGAGTTCAGCATCTGGCTGCATCTGGAATACGGCAGTAACACAGAGCTACTGATGTGAGAAAAGCCCCCCATTTCCATGTAAGAAAATTCCTTACCTACAGGACTGTAAATTAAAAGCTGTTGTTCTCCCACCTTTAACTTCAATGGCTTTGGCTTCTGTTACAATCCTTTTGGAGAGGGACAGAGTTTCCTCATGGATTTTTTGCAAAAAAGGGAAAGGCATCTAAGTATGTTCCAATCTTTACTTCTGGATCAAGACCCAACCTGAAGTCTTTAACCCCTAGAGTGGCTCTTTAGCACCTCACACCTTGCATTTAGCTGCAAGTATGTGCTACCAGAGACATTTCCTGCTCTCTCTCCTACAGTCTGTACTGGCTTGATACATGTATCAAGTGCCATAGCAGGGAGAAAGCAATGAAAGCCATCTCTATATCTATTGTTCACTGCACTACACACACTAAAGACATTGTTTCCATAAAAGTGAACATTGGTAGGATATGTGAGGTTTGAAGAAAGAGTAACCCGTTTTCAGCCTGGGAGTCGAATCATAGAATATTTTAAGTTGGAAGGGACCCACAAGAAGCATCAATTCCAAGTCTTAAGTGAATGATTTATAGAGGGATCAAATCCATAACCTTGGCATTATTAGTACCAGGCTCTAACCAACTGAGCTAGATCATATCCTAATAAAAGTTGTACCTGGTTATATAATACCAAGGCCGTCAGAAAATACAAGATGATACTCTACAATTACTTCAGATGATAATTTTTTAATTACTACAATGCATTCAAATGAAGTATTTTCTGGTTTTCCCCTTGTAGAGATACCAGGAGTCATATAGAGCTATGCTAGTCACAGATCAAACCAATCAAGGCCACTTTTTATCAAGTCCTGGGAGATGTCCCCATTAGCTTCAGCAACAGCAGGTTCAGGCACTGGGAAATCATGGATGTCCATCCTTTGGCCCTTTTTTGTCCCAAAATATACTTTTCTTTACTTCAGTGATTTACTCCAGTATAGCCAAATAGATACATACACCTGCAGTATTAAATATCTAATATTTCATGTTCTGTGTCTTAGTACCACTTTCTCCATGGGTTTAAGTGAAACCTAACTTAAAACACTTCATAATAAATTCCAATGCCAATTTGTTTAAAAAAAAAAAATTAGAAAAATACTAGGCAAAACAGCCAGGTCTTAATGATAACATCTTAAAATCAGACAAAATAAAAGCTAACTCTCAGCCAGAAATCAAGGCAGTCTATTTTTTACTTTTTCCTTCCACCACACCTAATGGTTTTGTATTAAACTAATAAGATCCCTCATTTATTCTGTTGATGCAGAGCAATTTGTGACATGGAAATTCATCCTGATTCCATTTGCACCAGCTTAACACTACCTAATATCCTAGCCCTGGAAGAATCACTTCTGATTTATATCAATTCGAATAGGCAGAGATTTCAGTCATATCTCCCCACCAGTTGCAAATCAAACTCATGTCTACCCAGTGGGGCAAAACTAAGACTGCATTTGCAGAATCACCAAAAAAAAATTACCTTGTTTCTTCCCTTATTTTTTTCTTTTAATTCTCTCAGTATTTACATAGAAGAAGAGCTTAAATCAATCACAAGTGATTTCTAGATCAAATACCACCCTTCCAGCAAAACGAAATGACCTGAATATCTTGACTTCCCTGGAATTGCTTTAAAATACAGAAACTCTTTGAATGCATTTAATTCATTCCATTTCAGTGCTGCTGCCGCAGGGCAGCCCCAGAAAGATGTTCCCACGTGGAGAGGTCTCCTAGGTGTTACAAGTGCGGCTAGGAGTGACCCGCAGCCCCGCTCGCCGCGGCTCAGACAATGCCCATCGATGAAAGAGACCTGCTCATGCTCCATGCCACCGGCTTCGCAAGGTTTATTCCCGATTTACGGCCGTGTGCGGAGAGTGCAGCCCAAGTAGCTTCCCAGCAGTTCCCAATTCCCTGCCGCCCGCCCACGAGGCACACGGTGTGATCCCGGCCTCCCTCCCCGGCCGCTGCCAGCAGTTCCTGCCCGAAGGCTGGCCGGGCGCTTCCAGCCCCCTCGGGAGCTGTCGTGTTCGGCATGACTCCCACACCCGCCCCGCTAAAGATACCCAAAAACGTTGAAGAGGGGAGGGGGGATGGCGGGCTTGGTGGGGATGGGTTTCAGAACCATGGGCCTGTAGAGTTTCTGCCCCTGGCCATCGGCCTCCTTGCAGAAGTGCGGCACCTCCGCCGGCAGCGTGGCCGCACTCTTCCTCCACAGCCCCAGCCCCGGGAAGGGCGAGGGGGGCAGCGCGCCAGGGGGCTGGTACACGCCTGGCCCGGGGCAGGGGAAGGGGCAGCAGGTCCAAGCACCCACTCGGCCCGAAAGGGGCCCGGCGGGCTCCTTCTCCCCGGCATGTGGCGCACTGTCAGGGGGGCTCTCCGGGCCAGCAGTGTCTGGGCTCCTTTTGCTTTTCTTCCCCTCATAGGGAGGAGGGTCTCTGGGGGCCTGGAGCCCCTCAGGGCTGGCAGCAAAGGCTCTGGCCGCCAGGCTCTGGGCCGGCCGTGGCTCTTCCCAGAAGGACGCGGGGAGCTGTCGCTTCCTCATGGGCACCTGGTCCGGCCGGGCAGCCTCGGGTTTTTGCTCCTGCAAAACCCGTTCCCCGGTGAGGCTCTCCTCTGCCTCGGCTGTCTGCACCACCTTGTGGGGGCTGGGCTCAGGTGCCTCGGGCTGGGGGCCGCGGGCCCGGTCCTCCGCCCCCCTGCGCCAGCCGCACTCGGGGGCTTTGCTGGGGTGACACCGTGGGATCCGCGAGTACTTCTGCGAAAACCGCTTGAGCTGCTTCTGCAAATATTTTCTGTGGTCAACCGACCGGCGACAAGGAGCTGATTTATCCAGAGCCGCTTTGATGTCGCTCGAAGCCAGGTTAACGAAGTTCAGTAGAGTTTTTACCTCGCTGTCCGATGCCATCTCACTGAATGCACCGTGCAGAGTTTCCCATGAAAAGTTTATAATCCTTCTTCAGGCAAACCTGCGAAAAATGACAGGCAGACTTTTGAGCAAGAAGCTTTGGTTCAAACAGCGCTAAGCAAACGGAGGGAGGACATGTCAAACTTCCCGGCCACGCAAACAAGTTTTTCGCCAGCTCGCTCCCACGCAGGGAAGCTGCCGTCGGAGCGGACGCGTGCCCGCAGCCCACCGCCCCGCACGGCTGCCCCGCACACACCGGCACGGGGACCGGCTCACAAGTGCCAGCAGCTCAGCGCCTAATCTTGTTACAGAGCGCTTAGGTGCACAGAAGCCGGGGTGGCCGCCCTGGAAGCGAGCACGGACACTCACCCGGCGCGCAGCAGCTTTTCTCACCGGTGCTGGCGGCAGCGTCGCTGCGGAGGAGAGAGAGAGAGAGAGAGAGAGAGGCAGCCCCTTCCCCGCTAATCTCGTTAGGCAGGTTACACACCGCCAACCTCGGCGGAGGCAGCCAGGGCCCGCCAGTGTTTGGATGTAGTTTAGCAAGCACTTGAGCAAGCTGAATGAATATCGACTCCAGCGAGTTCGGGGCTCTCCCAGGCCAATCAGAAGCCACTTTGCCAAATACAAAGCATCCCAATCAGGCATCAGCCTCCCCTCCTTGCATTCTTTGCCATCACAAATTGTCTCCATGGGGACAGCCGCAGAAAGACAGCTAATAAATACAATCATTTCCCCATGATTTCTACCATTCTCCCTATCCTCTTCACCCCGACGGAAACCTTTCATTTTAAAATTACACAATCCAAAGCAAAAATGCTGAAGACCAGTTAGGAAAGTTTAGACACCCTTTTCTCTGCATTCTCCAAAGCTGTCTGGGGGCTGATACTAAACATGCTTCATTGGCACAGGACAATATAATACGGGGGACTGGACTAGCCTACTTTTAACTGTTCCCCATCGGAGCATTTTTTTTTTTTTTTTTAAGGGGAGGATGATGTCAGAAAAAGGTAGGAAAGGAACAAATCTCTAAAGAGATGTGCAGATATCCATGGAAAGGGAGCTTGAGCGCTCAAGAATCTTGTCTTTATGTTTGCCCCCTCAATTGAGTTACACAAAAGCTGAATTACCCATTCAAACTACCCGAACAAAAGGATGGAGTTGGATAGTACTCTTGCATCTGTAGTCAAACAGTTAGAGACTTAAATCGAGTCGTCATGATGGAGAAAGAGTTAGACAAAGCCCATAGAATTGCCATCAGCAAACATTTTCCTGTGTCATATTAGTGGGTCTCCATGACTCCCCCTGGCCTGGGGACAATAGCACAAGTTTGCACACTCGACTACTGTCACCCTGCCAACGCTGGCAAGGAGCAGAAACAGGACAATCCTTTAAGGGGAAAGCATGCCCGCTGCAGGGAAGGTAAGAAGAGAGGGAAGAAAAGGCGTGTGAAATGCTAATTGAACTGCTTCCTTTACTGATCCAGAGTTATGTGAGCCCTCTGCCTTCTCGAAGGCTTGTCCCTAAGGGGTGACAATTACTTAAAAGCACAGTAAAACCTAGAGCTGGAGGAAAAGGAGAGCAGAAGAGATGCCCTTGGTGTGCACTGATGACACAGAGCTGGCAGCAGCCTGTATGCTAGTCAGCACCCGCTGCCTCCCACAGCTGAAGAAGCTTTGCTCCTGCTCTCCACTCCCCAGTACCCCAGAGATGGGAAGATTGGACAGGGGCACAGCACCTGTGCACCCATCATCAGGGAGATACTGCCAGCTCTGAACCAAACACAGATGTATGCTGAGGAAAGCAGGGACTGAAGTCCAAGATATTTTGCAAGTAAAATCTGTTTTACTGACATAAGGCATCAAAGGCCTGAGCACTGAGGGATGAAAACAGCTACAATTTACATGCATTTTACTGACTGTTATTTTATTTCATTTCTATTTATCCAATTTTCATCAGAGAAAGCCAAGATCCAGACTATGCCATTATATGAAAGTCTGGGCAGAGGCCTCAGGGTTGACTCCTGGTGCATTCATCCCTGTTCATACCTTTTCTCTCAGTCTGGACTGAGCTGTACGTGGTGGTGCCCAGGCTGAGGTGTTTCTGGTCTAGGGACCCTGGGTCAGCAACAGAATGTGCTGCGGAGCTGCTGGCACCACAGTGGGCTATGGAACAGTGGCTGATTTGCTACTTGTAGGTGTGCCTCTCTCCTCCTAGTGTCTGGCCTGCACAACTGTGCAACTGAGGCTGCAGGAAGAGGCTTTGACTAGCTCATTCAAAGAGATGCACACCAAGGGGTCATGTCTCTCTCTGCAGGAATAAACTGACTGCTGTGCTTGGGCTTTTAAACCCAGTCTGGGACACCACATTTCATTGTGCAGTCTCCCTCTAGAGATAGTTGGTTTCCCAAGGTGGAAAAAAGGAGAGATAGAGAGATAAGTGACAGGTGCCTGGGAGGCAAAGATTATCTCAGGATATTAATGAATTATGTTCTCAGAGGCCTGGGAAACTCATGCCATGTATTATGAGACCTACAGCCAATCATGGGGCCTCCAGAACCCTGGGCTGTGCTCTGGGCCTGAGGGCTAGTGGGTTTGTTTGATTGAGGAGGGTGGATGTGACTTGCCTGCTTACTGAGGCACAACAGATCCACACATATCCAACACATTCACTGCAGAAGCCCTTTCTGAGCTCCTGTGCTACAGCCATGCCCATCTTCTCCCAGGAGGATGCTTGTGCAGGATGTGGCTCCTTGGGCACCACATGGCAGGAGTGGGGGAGCTCCCCACGCCTTGCTGGGCTCTGCTCTCTGCTCTGCCATCCCATTCCCCTGCAGCTGGTAACAGTGGGGTGCCAGAGGGGAATGAACCAGCAAGCAGGATTTAAAAACCAGAGCAACCCACCCTTTCAAGGTCAGACTCAGGTTGAGCTGCACAGGGTTTTCTCTAAGAGGCCACCGGAGCCCTTTTGTTCCTCGCTGCTCTCACCATGTTCATCCCAATGTACATGTGAAAGGAACAATTAACAATAGGGCACTCCTCTATGAGGATCCAATGCACTTTGAAGTGTCCACCAAGCAAAGGCTCAAGAATGATACATCATTTTCCACTGTGAACATGTCAAACTAGTACAGCAATTGAAAAAATGTCTCCACATGCCTTCCCAGCATGCAGACAGGGACCAGCTGGAGAGCTACTTCATATCCGACATGTCACCTCCTGATAGCTGGCTTCTTGGGAATTTTTGGTATGTAAAGTTTTCTCATTCCTTTTTTAAGTAAATCACAAGAATAAATTCATTCACTTGAAAATTGCAGCCAGGCCTTTCCTAAAATGAAATATTTCCTTTGAGACTAAATGAAGAAGAGAGAAAAGAAGATTTTCTTGCACAAATATATCTGCAAAAAAATTTTAAGTGTCGCTAATTGTAAGCGATGTCAACTTTTACTCACTTCTACATCAAAATCTCACAAAGCTTTTTTCCAGGCTGAGGGGTCCATTCAGCAAAGGTATTTCAGCATTAGGTTATCCTGGACCATGTGAGCACACCCACTAACCAAAATGCACACCATTACCTGGGGCAGGGATCCCTCCCCATAAGTGCCACAAACATTTCAAATAGCAGGAACACCTAAATCATGCTGGTAAAGCAAAAGGCAGTGAACAACTGAGCAGTACAGAGGTGATACAGAGGAGGAGAGGAGAAAAATAAATTTCCATTGTTTTATAAATGTTTTAAACTATTTTTCCCCATTTGGGTGACAGTACTGTTACTCCTTGTTAAGCCTAATGGATGTGGACTTTGAAGCAAAGAGAAAATGGGTCTCCAACTATTATGAAATGTTAGACAGTTGCCTGGAACATCTCAGATGGGTCACATGTGAACTGTTCCTTTTCTTTGTCCTTTTGGGACAAAACTGTCCCACTATGGGCAGTTAAAAGCAAAGATAATTCAGTTGTGTGATCTGTTTTCACTCACCTGCTGCCACCTAAACCTCTACTTTGTCTTCATGCTTGAAAAGGAAAGCCAAGAATCTAAGGGGAGGTGATGATAATTCAAGGTGAAACCAGAAGTACTGGCCTGGAGAGGAGTAATATTGGGATGGAGGAAGACCACTAAAGCTCTTCCTTGGGGATCCTGATTTTAGGTTGCATGTTGACAGTGACTGAAGTGGAAAGACACTAATGATGCACTGATGGCATAATAATGGAAGATGATATTTAACATCATATTGCAAGAACTAGGTGACTTTAAAGGTGAATGTAATGGGAGAGGAAAGGATTGCAGTAAGTCTGAGCCACACACCTCAGGAACTGATAGCAGGAATTTCTGTCATGAGGGAAAATGTCATTGTTTCTAAATGAGAAGGTAAATCAGTTCAAAGGATAAAAATGAATCTCCCTTCATCTAGTCTGACCTTCAAAGCGTGTGGAGGGGAGAGGGATGAGGTGGTGTGGTACTGATGGCACTCAGGATCTCAAACTGGCTTAGAGCCTGGCCCCAGCCTGGGATGGAAGTTTGTCCATTCCGGGACCTGCAGGTTCATTCAAAAGGGATGTCTGACAGTGTGTGACTGCAAAGGGGTGCAGCCAAAGGCCTTAGCATCCCTTCCTGTACCCCAGCACGCAGGCACTGCAGACAGCAGCAGGGACATCTCTCCCTGGCACTGACACCCACACAGCCTGGTCCTGTCTGCCCCAGAGCTGAACCTTTAAGCTCAGGGAAAGAGAATATGGGATTTCTCCCCATTCTCATGCTATCCAGTTGTCCCCTTTCCTCACCCTCCACACCTTCTTGTTGAAACTAACACCTCCGCTCCCAAGAGAACAGCAGCCTGGCACTCCAGCAGATGAAGCTTTGACTCTTTCCCCACCCTCCTTTTTTTTCCCCCTCTTGACAGTCTGCTTTGACCTGAGTGACATCCTCTCTTTGCTTTCAGTGCCTGATTTTCTGCACTTGGGGACAGACTTTGAGCAGGCAGTAAGTGCTGAGGCCGTGCAGAGACGGCACGGGGGGGCTGCTGCTGCCCCAGAGCCTGCCATTCAGGCAGATGGTGGAGGGGGCCGATGTGAATAGCTCCTGTCAGTCTCACAGAGAGAACTTTACAATTGTGCTACGTGTTGGACTGCACGTGACTAATGCCATTCTTCTGCAGGCTGCAGGCAGGACACAGCTGTTTCTTTAAGGAGAATTTTGTTTTTCTGGGCAGAAAAAAAAGAACCCATTTCAATATTGTAACCATGTATCCAATATTACGCTCCATAATTAGGCATGATCATAGCCCATCCTGCCTTTCTCTGTTTCTCTTTCTGGTAAATAATAGTATGTTTTTTTAAAAAGCGTGGCCTTGGTTTGGTCTTTCTGAAGGTTTAAATTTTACCTTCCCACATGGCAGGTATGCACTGAAAAAAAGCAACAGGGCAAAATATAGGTTTCTTTACATAATTCTGGAGTAAATAAGTACTTCAAGAGCAGGATGAACTCTGTCACAAAATGGTACAGGGTGTGTCTGTTGAGGAGAAACAGTGTTGCAGAAGGAATTTTAAAAATACAGACATTAATATGAACATATAAAAGGGTGACAACCTTCTCTTAAAAGCTGCAAAATTAGAAATACACAATGGCTCTGGACAGGGAAAGAGTTTGGCTCTTGAGTGCATGGAACAGAAGAGCCATGCCAGACCAGAAGGGTAGTATGTTCCTCCTGCCTGCATTTTGGCCAGGCTCACAGCCCCGCTCCCTGCTCCACTCTTTTTGGCAAGGCTTCTCCCCATGAATGTTTCTGCACTGAAATCCATTCTGGGCGCCTCAGCCCAGAAATGCACTCCTGACACTGCTGCACCTGCATTCTCTTACCACAGGACATGGCCCTGTGCCACAGCCCGGCCAGGGCTGCACTTGCACTTGGCAGCCTCGGCACTTGGACAAGGTACAGGCAGCCCCAGGCAGCGCTGCCTTGAGCTGGCCCCACATCAGGATGACCATGAGGCTTCAGGCAGGCAGCAATCTATCCAGCAAGGTGTGTGGTTCTATCCCTAACATTTCCTTCTGGCTGCCTCCCTTCTTGTATTTCTAGACACGGTGTCTGCCCACCAGCACTGGTGGATCACCCCATGGAGTGTGGAGCAGGGCAAGAGCCTTGGTTTGGTTGGTGCGTGAGCATCACCCACAGATGTGTGCAGGAACTGGCTCAGCACAGGGCGAGTTCAGAGAGGATGAGCTTTGCTTAAAGCACTTTTGCCGTTCCCTCTAGAGGGTGAGCCAGGAGGTGTCTGAGCAAAAGGGTGTCTTTGATCTCTTTCTTCTCCTTCCATTAATGAGCCACTGAGGCTGTAACAAGCTGTGTTTCTGCAGCATAGCAGCCCCAGCTCAGATGTTGTTTGTGCAGCACAGATTGACCTTGGACATACATTTGAGGTATTTTATAGATAGGATTGATAGAGACAATAAAAGCTAACACTAGGTACTATTTGAGTTTCTCTTAACTGATAAACAGTTAGAAATAACAAGGGTCATTATTGTCAAACAAAAGTTTCTTCCTTTCCTATAATGACAGAAATAGCTGATGAACTACAACCCTTTTCTTGTACCAATCTTCTAATTCTCTTGGTGGTCTGCAGTACAGAAACTCTGTGGGAGCTCTTGCAGTCCCAAGTGTCCTACTGGAGAGATAGTAGGATGAAAACTCAGTATCTACCCTAGCTGGGCTATCCATGCAGATGGCTTAGACAAAACTCTTAAGATCTCTAAATCTTCTCTACAATACCTGTTGTCTTGATTGGTAACTTCAGCACTATTCATGGTTTGGGGAATTCAGACACTTTTGCAGTAGGCAGCCATTGCACAAGGAAGTAGAACCAGCATGTACCAAGTTCTATGTCATCCCTCCATCCCGGTTTTGGAAGTGTCCTTCTCTAAAGCTGACCTTACGCTTCAAAGGAGTATGTGAGAGTGACAAGGGCTGCAGCTGTTACTGGGGCCCCTGTGAGAACCCCTAGAACAGTCCATACTAGGTGAGTGCCAGGAAATGAGAAGTGCCAGGAAGTGCACATTGCACTTGATGAGCAACTGGGGCACAAGGAGCTTTTCGGGGTCTGCTGTTCTGCAGGCTGGGTAGATGGAGAAACTTCCACAGGAAAGGCGATAATCATCATACAGACTGAAGGACCAGGCATTCACTGCAGCGCCAGCTGCTGCCACCCTCAATGCCCTAATGGTCTCCAGGTGTACACCCGTGAGCTGAGCACCTCGAGACGTCAGGTCTGCCTTTCAGAGTGATGCATCTACTCCTGGACTCTGCTGACACGGGTAGAGGGCCTGTGGAAAGCGCAGGGAGCAGCCCGGCCGCCCGTGCGCCCCGAGCGGGGCCGCGCCGGGAGCCCGAGCGGGGCCGTGCGGCGGCGGGGCCGCCAGGGGGCGCTGCGGGAGCCCGGCTGGGCCCGGCCGCGCTGCCACAACCGGGAGGGGGCGCTGCTGCTGCTGCTGCCGCTGCGCGCCCGGGCCGGCCGGGCCTGCCTGACTGACTGACTGCCTGACTGACTGCCTGCATTACTGACTGCCAGCCTGCCTGACTGACTGACTGCATTACTGACTGACTGACTGACTGACTGACTGACTGACTGACTGACTGACTGACTGACTGCCTGCATTACTGACTGACTGCCTGACTGACTGCCTGCATTACTGACTGACTGACTGACTGACTGACTGACTGACTGACTGACTGCCTGACTGCATTACTGACTGACTGCCTGCCTGCCTGCCTGACTGACTGACTGACTGCCTGCCTGACTGACTGCATGACTGCCTGCATTACTGACTGCCTGCCTGCCTGACTGACTGCCTGCCTGACTGACTGCCTGACTGACTGCCTGCATTACTGACTGCATGACTGCCTGCATGACTGCCTGCCTGACTGACTGCATTACTGACTGACTGCCTGCCTGCCTGCATGACTGCCTGACTGACTGACTGCATTACTGACTGACTGACTGACTGACTGACTGACTGACTGACTGCCTGCCTGACTGCATTACTGCCTGCATTACTGACTGACTGACTGCCTGCCTGCCTGCCTGCCTGACTGACTGACTGACTGCATTACTGACTGACTGACTGACTGACTGCCTGCCTGCATGACTGACTGACTGCCTGACTGACTGACTGCCTGCATTACTGACTGACTGCATGACTGACTGACTGACTGCATTACTGACTGACTGACTGCCTGACTCACTGACTGCCTGACTGCCTGCCTGCCTGCCTGACTGACTGACTGACTGCCTGCATTACTGACTGCCTGACTGACTGACTGACTGACTGACTGACTGCCTGACTGACTGCCTGACTGCCTGACTGACTGACTGACTGACTGCCTGCATTACTGCCTGCATTACTGACTGCATTACTGCCTGCCTGCCTGCCTGCCTGCCTGCCTGACTGACTGACTGCCTGACTGACTGCCTGCATGACTGACTGCCTGCATGACTGCCTGCATGACTGACTGCCTGACTGACTGCCTGCATTACTGACTGCCTGCATTACTGCCTGCCTGCATGACTGCCTGACTGACTGACTGCCTGTAATACTGCCTGCATGACTGCCTGCTGCCTGCCTCCGGCCCGTGCTGTTCTCGGCCCGGGCAGCAGCAGCCTTTACTCCGGCCACAAAAGCCACCATCAGGGGTTAATTGTTATTTATAACACATTCCCTCCGCTCTCCTCCTTCGCTCGGCGGTGCAGGATGCGGTCGGGAGGTGCTCTCCCCGCCCCACACGGCGCTGCTGCTAAAATGCACCGGGAGAGCAGGGGAAGGCATCGCAGGCGCTTGTGTCCACGGGTCCCTTGCCGGGCAGAAGGTTCAAAGCCGCCTGAGCAAGGCGGCCTCAGAGCTCCCTCCGTTCATTGGTGTCTGAGCACGCCCAGCCTTTCCAGGTGCTCGAGTCCAGTTCTGCGGGACCAATCCTGCATAAAGCATCAGGAAGATTGTCAGAGGAAAATGGGGTCTGCGGAAGAAATTGAGCGCTGAAGAAATTGAGCAAATCACGAAGCCAGTATTAATCAAAGTATTGGTGTTCAGAATCAGTCTCTGCTGGAGCTCAGTATTTGCTTTAGGTGTTCTGGGTTCATTACTGAAGCCAAATTTTATATGAGCATGGATTTTTACAGTTACCAAATTAGGTTCCATCATGAGCTTTCATTAAAAATACAAGAGCTGGGTACTTGGAGCAGATCAGCGCTCTGATTTCCTGGGATATAATAGTGTTTACATCCACTGGGATCCTATAGTGGGTGTTGATGTGAGGCAGCAGGGTTTGGTATGTGCTTCTGCAGAATGTAAAGGACTTAGAACACCAATATAGTGAATTAAAAAAGCCAAACCACCAAAACCACCAAAACAAAAAATAAAAATTACATTTATTGACCTTAACACAATCTTTTCAACCATCTTTTGCAGAGAGAATGCAAATAAAGAAAAAAAAAG
This sequence comes from Lonchura striata, assembly GCF_050655825.1. Classification (NCBI taxonomy): domain Eukaryota; kingdom Metazoa; phylum Chordata; class Aves; order Passeriformes; family Estrildidae; genus Lonchura; species Lonchura striata. The sequence continues at coordinate 58,729,233 of NC_140707.1, read as the reverse complement.
TATACCGTTGTTTATGACAAATAACCAGAATACCTAACTAACCTAACTTTTTCAAGTCTGATGTTAGGTCTGTTATTTTTCTTTTTTCTTTCTGCCCTCAATGAACTTGGTACATCTGTCACTGTTGCACAAGCTAGATCTGTGCATGCAACTGCCAGTCATGAGCAGAGCTTCATATGAGACAGTGATATTGGGAGTCCTGGTTTGATCAATCATGGAGACCAGGGAAATTAATCCGGGTGGAAGGTGCTTTTAAGCAATGCTTCGCTCACAAAATTCTATAATCAGTAGCTCATGGTGAATGAGAAGATTTGTAGCTGAAAATAGCTTAAATGTCTATTATTTGCAGAGTGATTTGCACCTGGGCAATGTAATATAATACTCTTTTATATCTGATGAGATTTTTATGTCTGAGGAAGTTTTTATACTTAAAATACTTACCAGAATTTGTATTGTTTTCTTCAGGAAAGCGTATTATGGAGCTGTACTCCAGGATAGCAGAGAGTGATATAGGCAACACTTTGGCACAACTTTGACAATCCTCAGTTTAGTGACTGCTGTTTGTTCTAGCACAGAGGGATGACGCAAAGTAAACTAGAAGAGACTCGCCAGTTTGCCAGCCTGACTGAAGCCAAGCTCTGGACCAGCTTGTTAGAGAAAGACCTGTAGGCCATAGAGCTGCCTGTGCTGAGAATAAAATGGAAAAGGAAGGGTGAAAATGCAACTTGCTGTCCTACTAGAAGTCTCCTCACTTAGAAAAAGAGGTATATTATATGTGCTCCAGATCCCAGTTCAGGGGAACACATGAGCACAGATTTTGTGCACCATACAGATGTCAGCACAGACTTAGTCACATGGACTCTAACAAATGAACCTTTGATTAGCAGCAGTCACCTCTCCCTAACCCACTTCGTTGGTACTATACAAAAGGCTGCTCCACTGCACTCCCATGCTGAACAGAATGCTAATTCTTGGATACTGAGTGGGTCCCCATACCTGAGCTAGTAAAGAAATCACCCTCAGTTGAAGAGCTCAATCTAGGTGTGCAGGAGCCTTCTTTTAAGGATTAATTTTGCTAAAAATTGCAAAAGGTTGACATTTCTGATAAACAAGTAATTATACCTGCATTGTTCCCAGAGCTGAAGCTTTGATGGAGAGGAGGAACAACCGTGGGCAAAGAATTTCTGCAAAGCAGACCCTCTTGCATAAATCGACCCAAGCCAAACAGTGAGGACAAAATGCCATTCAACTAAGTGTGCTAAAAGAGCTCAAACATGGAATTGCTGAGCTACCAAAGCAGAGCTTAAACCAACCACCATCTCAAGAAGCAAAAGTGAGTCATGTGGTAGGTAGTTGTATGAGTGACAGAATAAATAAAGCAACATTTTCTCTGGACTGGTGGTAAATTTACAAAAGGAGTTTCCAAGGGCTTATGTTGGGCTCGGTGCTGTTCACCACCTCTGTATGTGGCATGTCAAAATGTGTGAATACTGACAGCGTTTGCAGATGATACAAAATTATTCACCATAATCAAAGCTAAAGCTGACTGTTGCAGAAGGAGCTTGTAATACTAACTGACAGTGAAGTGCCAGATGAAATTCAATATTGACAAGTACAAAGTAAGGCACTTAGGGAAAAAATAACTCTACTTATATATGTGCAGTGACAGTCTCTAGATAGAAACACTTAAGAAAGATCTTGGGTAACTGAAATTAAGGTATGAGGCTTTTAAAAACATCACTTACTGCCCTTCAACAGTCAAAAGGCAAATTGGATAGTAGGAGTTGCTGAATGAGGGAACACAGGTAGAACAGAAAATAATATTACATATTATCAGCACTGATCTGATAACTTTCAAAAATATATATAACAGGTAGCAAGGATGGTCAGAGTTTTGTCACATTGTATTTTTCAGGAAAGACTAAATTAGAGCTTTTCAGCTTGGAAAGACGACTACTTGAGGGGACTTGATCACCAATGGCATGGAGAAGGTAAACAGGACAAGGTTTATTTGTGTTTCTCCAATGCAAGAATTAGGGATAACAAATTAAATTATCCTACAGTAGATCTAAACCATAAGGAAGGAATTTTCCACATCATGCATTAAATGATGGAACTTGTTGCCAAAACAGCAATTTGTTCTTGCACAAATATGTTTAAAAAAGAGTTAGACAAAATTATGTCATATAGGACCATTATTAAGATGAAATATCCACCTTCAACCTTCCACCTTCAAGCTCAGAGGCTTCTGAAAATATTGATCGTCAAAAACCAGAACAGTACAGAGTAGTGTGTACTGACTGGCACTTTCCTTGTGCACTTCCTTAAATATCCACATGGGCTGACATCTGAGGTAAGGCTCTGGACTGCAGAGACCTTTAATCACAATCAGTAGAGAATTTTCATTTGAAGGAATGGGAAAATACATCCTGGATATATTATGCAGTAAGAGGTAAGGAAAGGGTTTCTGGAACCATATGAAAAACAAGGTCCCATTTCTCTCTACCTACTGTTCAAAAGTTTGTTTGGGACAATTCTGCATTGATAGCAATTTTGTTTTGATCCTAATAAAAGGACATATGCAACTCAGAAAAGTTTAGTTATGATTTTTTAGAAGATTACGTTGTTCTAAGGGGAGCTAACATAATTCAAAGTGTCATCCATCATGAAAAAAATATTTTTTGAGAAGATTTTGTTGTTGCTCTTGTGTTATTGTCTCAGTCACACCATCTTTCCTTACATCAGAATATACAGTACTAAGCTGATCAAAACAAAAGTCCCAGTCCAGTTCTGAAAGCACCAACATCCTGCTTACCTCCAAAGCTTCTCTCCAGCACAGCTGAAAGTCAGTGTGGCCATTCATTTCCATACACTTGAGTATGTGTATGTTTGCAGATTTGTGGCACAGGAGAAAATTCAAGTCAGAGAGAGAGAGAGAGAAAATTACATTCTTATTTGTTTGTTTGCAGGCCCCATCAGGGGTTCAGATGCAGTAGTTCAAAAGCACAGTATCTGCATCCAGACTGAATATGGGGTCTAAGACAGAAAGTAAGCAGTTGTTGAGGGCACTACACAGTTGCCAGCAGCCAGTTGCAGGCTTGACAGCAGGAGCAAACAAGCTCCTGGGGCAGCACAAATTCAATTTTGTTCAACTTGCTGAGTCTCACGTTGCACTGCCTGGTCTGCAAACACGGGAGGCACATTCCCAATGGAGCTAAACCACTGAAATGGAGCTGTTTCTGCTGTTCCACTTTATCACACAGATTTCATGACCACATTTGAAGACATATTTGACACCTAGACAAAAGCCAAAGACTTTAAGATTTCCTAGAGTGAGACAAATACCCAGCCTCAGCCCCATGAGCCTTCAGATACTGAAAAGAAGTGTTTGGTTGAAAAACTTTGGTTGCTTTCTGTTCCAAACAGCTCAGCTTTGATAAATGCAGCAGGATTGATCTGTGCTGTGCATCCCTTAACTGAGTTACATGTATAATCCTCCCTGGAATGGAACATTTACATTCCACTGACCTAGTTGAAAAAATGCATTAATTTTAATTTATGCAAAATTCTCCCAATAGAAGAGTGAGAAGAGAGACTCTATGTCTTATTTGCAGTCCTTGCCTGCCTGGAGCTAGAAGTGAAGCCAACTTTTTAATCAGGATTTTTTGAAAAAGCTGGAGCATTTCAGTGAGTGTCTTGTTCGTATAAATCTAGACAGAGCTTTTTTACCTCCCATGTATCTCTCACAAATACAAAATGTGCCATTAGCCTGTCCCCTCTCCACTGAGTGGTGCCTCTCTGCCTCTGGAGACCCTTGGGCAGTGGGGAATGAGGGACAGTTTAATACAGACTTCAGCCAGACACCTCATTTCAACTCCCCCTGTTGCACACCCAGTTGCTGATCCCATATGGAGATGATAGAGAACTTTATTGTTGAAGAAGGAAGTTGGTGGTGCATATTCCTGTATCATCTGACCTGAAAAGCCCCAAGAGCATAGTTAGTCCATAGCCCAGCCCCAGTGCTGCAGCTCTCTCAAAGGATATATGGCCAGTAGTGTTTGTGAGAACTGGTTGTGTAGCCCAAAATTTGACTGTAAGGTCACTTCATCTCTGTGAGTAAGTCAAACACAACCGGTGCATGTACAGAAGGGACTGAGTGGAGGGTAGTTTAATATTGCCTCATCATGGAAAATCAGAGGGATAGATGTCCTCATGTTAGAATTCCTTTTAGTAAGGATTACTTTGGGATCTTGACTCAGAAATGTTGCTGCTACTGCAGCCAGCCAGCCCTGTTTCTACATGGGAGATTATCAGAGCAAGGAATAGCTAGGAACCATCATTTTTTGCTCAGCAGGCTTTTTGGCAGCTACCAGCATTGCTTTAATCAGTGCAAAGTAAACCAATTAAGTAGCTTTTAATGCTAAAATGGCCCAGGAAAAGGAGAGCACCACAATAGCTAAGTAAGATTTGGGGCAGGTGAGCATGAGGTCCTTTCTCTGTCTCTGGAGGCTCAAACCCAGCCTGCCTTAGTCATGCTGATAGCTCAGCTATGGCTGAGGGGTTCTTCTCTCTGTGCCCAAAGCAGGAACTCTATGAGCCTGAACAATGCCACAGCTGTTCACAGGAGCCTGTATGTGACCGGGGGAGCAGCTCAGAAAGCCACTGATCTGGGGAGATGTTCAGATCCAGATTCTGCCATCAGCCCTCCCAGAAACATCAAAGGCAGCCTGTGCTCATGCAGTATTGCTGCGCAGCATGTTGTCTCATGTAGTCCTTGACAGCTACCATGTAAACACAGGAACCACAACCTGAGCAGAAGAAAAAAAGTAAACATAGAGGTATCTGCAACTGTGTAATTCTTACATCTCCTTATCATGTAGCAGCCCTGCTGTTTATAGTCTTGCACCTTTCTTTGTTTCAAACTCACCTTTGTTGTAACTGTAAGAATGAGAAAAATGACCCTTGTAGGTGCAAGTAAGCATCTGTTTTTATTGGAGTATCACCGGGATGAATTTTATTACTAATGTGTAAGGGCAGGATCTACCATGCTTTCAGGAGATTGCTGCCCACCTAACATGGTATTTTTTCTTGGTTGCTGGTACCTTTAGCTTACAGTAAAGCTCATTTCAGATGGAAAGTACTGTAGATGTTTCGCTCATTACCAATGGAAATGCCATGGTGTGTTCTCAGTGAGGCTCTGAATGTGCTTATCTCCAGCTGTTTAACAACACGTAGTGCTGAAGAAGGGCAATCCCTGCACTAGACTGCAGCTGCTCTGAGAGATACAGTATCGTAAAATGCAGACAGTGATTTGTGACAATAGAGAAATATTTCTTATTTTCCTCAGCCAAAAAGCAGTCCTTTTGCACTCTATCTTATGCAGAATTAAAAAGCTTTTATGAAAAGTAACTTTTCCTATTTTCTAACAAATGGAGACTGGTAACATTAGGAGTGCAGTATCAGGCAGGTATAAAGAAAGAAAGGCAAGGAAAGCAGGAGGAATATTGTCCAAAGAAAGTACCCCGTCAACTCCCAGAACCTTTTGACAGATCTATTTGGTAATTAAACCAGCAATATTAGTTTCAGATATTAAAACCCAATTGTCAACTTCTCAAGCCTAGATAACTCACAAGCTGTCAGATGTCCTTCCAAATACACATCCTCTCTCACAAACTTGCTTATTTTCTGCAGCTGGACTTTGGAACAGTCTTAGGATAATTGTTTCAAGACAGAAATATGAATAGAAAGAAAGATCTGCGATGATACAATTTTTGCTAAAAAGAAAGTAAATAGAAATAAGTAATATCATCTCTCTGTGCAATTTAAAATTTGGAAAACTCTGTCAGGACAATGGGAATTATATTAGCCATTCTTTCAGGCATGGATGTGTTGAGAAGAGACCAGAGTGGTTCACCAGAATGTCTGCAGGTGGAAATATTCTTTCAGAATAATCTTTATTTTCCATGGAATTGCTCATGATCTGCAGGAATTTGATTAACTCCTAGTTTATATGGATTTGCTATTATTAATCTGGTTTTGTTTTAAGAATCAAGATGTTATTCTGTAATGTCACTCTAGAGGCAAAGCTGACCAAAGACTTTCTTGAGAGAGAAGATTGTTCCAAGGTTTTGAAGACACCTGGTGTTCTGTGCCATCGCATCAGACACTAGCTGAGAAAGCTGCACAGGATCATGGGTGTTCTCTGTCACCAGGTAGGATTGCTTCAAATAGGGGTCCACTGTGCCATACCCTGCACCAGACCCTTTTCTCTACAAGGGTCTCTACCAGCACAAGCACTTGGCAGACCAAACTGGAGGTGCTGGTAAATGTGTTTTGAGGGAAGAAGCAATCTATCAAGAGACTGGCAAGGCTTTATATATGAACTGAACTGACCCAATGTGATCTCACAACATCTAGGAACAAAACTATCCCTAAATATGTGTTTTGTTTAACTTTTGTTTGCTACCTTTAGGACAGGCTTTGTTGAATACCACAAGGGCATGGGTAGCCTCATTGGCTTGATGCAGATGCATTAGTCCCTTTCTTCTCTTCTTGCTATTGTTTAGTTCATATTTATGCAAGCACACTGGTCAGAAACTCGTTGGGACTAAAATAAAGCATTTTTTTTATTTTAAATAATAATTAATCAGTAATTATCTATTCATTATTTCCTGGACCATTTGGCTTACCCATGTTTAATCTAATGGGTTAATCCATTTTATGTCGGTTCAGCCATGTCACATCATGTTTCTTGATTGGGTGAATGAAACCTTTGAAATTGGATGTAATAAGTAAGGAATACCTTGTTCATTCTTGAGTTTGTGTGTGATTGACCAAATTATTTCATCCAGGTCAGTGCAGCCAGCCATCACAGGGTGAATGCAGCATGTTGGCTGCACAGAGAATAAGTGGGGTTTGAAAATGTCATGGCAGACCTGGTCCCACTGCTCTGAATGATGCATCTCTTTTTTTGCAAACCTTTTGTAAGAGAAAAGTTAACTGGCCCTACAAAATGATCAGCACTATCATCTGCTTGTTTGTTTTTATTTAACAGTGACTTTATAAAACCTTTTAAATGCCTGTTTCCATCACTAGACTGAGTCTGATTTTGTAATCTGAATGCACTTTCCAGGCTATTACCAAAAAAAAAAAAAAAAAAAAGGGGGAGCAAAAATAAAGAAAACCACTGTAAAAAAATTAAATGGAACAAAGTTAAAAATTGAAAACTGAACTGATTAAAAAGGAATTTTTCTAAACTTGTTTTTGTATTTTAATGTACAAGCATGCCTATCAACTATTCATCATTATTTCAGCAATTGTAATACACAGAAACCTTAACATGCCAGGACTTCATTGTCTTTGCCTTTAGTCTTCTGTCCAGGCTGAGCTTTAGCTTCTCCTCTTTGTATTTTCCTTCATCATAGATTCATTTTATTTCTATCATCATCTTGCTAACGGCTCTTACTTAGATGTAGAGAAAAGTAGGATCTCACCCATATGTTTATCTTGCTACTGGGAATTGTCTGAATAGAAAATAAGCACAATCAACACTCATTTGCCATGAAAAAGCAAGCTGGAAAGTGTCAGAGAGCTGCAATGAATGAACTTCTCTTGCTAATGACTAGCTGGCCTTGTTATTAATATGGTTATAATAATGTTAAGCTTCTCTATTAAGTCAGCAGATGGGGGCTATTGGTTACACTTCATTTCTAAGAAACAGGCCCATCTTTCAATTATGTGGTAATTCATGGGGCCTTTAAATGTTTGGAAAATGCAAGTTCAAGAACATCTCATAGAAGATGCTGCAAAGTTTAACTGAAACAAAAATCTCTGTTTAGAAGGACCACATTTGCTAGCTTGTGATTCACTTCTTCCCTGTTCCCAGATGAAGGGAAGAAATTGATTACCCCGTGCAGATTTGGAACAAAAATTCATAACAAATAAAACTGAAAGTAAGTGAAGATCATCCTGAGGACATGACTGAAGTTGTATTCTTAAAACCCTCTGCCAGAGCCCTCAAAATGCTGAGTTACCTGGTTGTGCTCAGCCGTCACATACTGGTGTGCAGCTGAAATTTTAGTGTGCCTGTCAGCATCAGAGGACAGGTGTTAGAGCATCTTTATCTTCCTCATGCCTCTGATCCAAGGGTCCATTTTCAGTCCCTACCTATTTCTGGGACATAGATATGTTGCAGTCCATTCTGGAGCTGTGGTTCACCCAGGGGAGCAGGGCAGCAGGATCCTCATGTCTCTCAAGTTTCTGGATGTGCAGGGAAATAGTGTTACCTCAAGGATGCTCCTGGACAGTGATGAAAGCAAAGCACCACCCATGCTGTTTGCATCACTGTACACACACAGCTGTACATATCTGAGCTCCCAACCTTTCCCAGGTCCCAGCAGCACTACTGCCCCATCCTGCTGTGCACACACTGTGGGGACTGGTTCCAGGTACAGCCTGTGTCACCATGCCTGTTCGGGAGGGAAGCAGTCTTCTTCCCTCTTGGTGTTCTTGTCAGTTGCTCTCTGTCTCGTTCTCATTTTCTTTCTACTGCTCCAATGAGACATCTCAGCTCCTGCCCACATGGCAGCAGTGATTTACTGTTCACATTGTGGGTAGGGACAGGGCCTGAAGTATGTCCCTTATTCCCCCATCTCTTGATCTTTCAGCTCCAGTGACTTGCACTGCACTGTGGACATGAGAACACCTTTGTTTAAGGTCCAGCTCTGCAGGACTTATGGGAAGAGCCCTGGTCCCAGGCAGTGGGGGCTGTTGTTCAGCTAGTAACTGTAGAGGTGTCTATAATAACAGCAGGCATTTCTGACACTCTCAGGACAAAGCACTGGCTGCAGAGAACAGCCTGCAACATTTCACCTCCCTGTTTAGAATGAAGCAGCCTTTTGAATTTGAGAGTGGCTGATATTCATGACCTTTTCATCTCAGAAGTAAAGGACTGTATTTAAAACATACTCTGCCTGCATCTTGGGATGTGCATTGACCTGACCTGCCCTTGAAAACAGGACTTCAAAGGACTTCACTTCCCAGGGTCTTGGTGCTGCGACAGGAATGAGCTGGGGATTTGATCATTCAGGGTAAGAAATTTCATGAGGGATCAGGGGGTAGGCAGCTTCACTTTCCATCTTGCTCAGCTGTGGCCAATGCCAGGGCATGCTGCATCTCAGGCTGCTGATGACAGTAGGGCTGGCTGGCTGGAGGGGACTTGCAAGAGCCCAAGGGCAGGTCCCACCACAGGACACAGGACAAGACGTGCCCCAGTGCCAGCCAGATTACAGTAATGTGTAGCTTGTTGTCCTCCAAGTGTGTTTTGTACTGCTGGGAATTGTCTCACCCACTGACAGGGTTTGAGAGCTAGTGCTGCCAACACCTTGTCCCACTAATGGATTTTAAACCCCCTGAATGAGGGGGGGTCATGAGGGTTGGAAAACTGAAACCATGTTTTGTAGAGCCACCAAACTTTTGCAGTTGCCACAGCAAGAAGAGGAACCCCTGTGTAAGGTGCAGGGAAAATGCTTCCTTAACAGGGATGAAAAATTAATTTAAGATATGTGCTATCTCCCTGCACAGACTTACAAAGACAACATGTACAAATGAGCAAGAGGGTTGCGGTGTTTTAATCACAGGTGCAGGGCTCTTAATTTCCTACATACCTGAATACAAATATCTGACAGATTTAACTGCCGGTCTGATTCCAGTTCCTTGCAGGAAATAGCAAGGCCAGGATTGTTGTTTGCAGGCTTATGAAAATTACACCAAGACACAATTCTCTATTAAATGATTGAAAAAAATTAAAAAATAAATAGAACCAAGGAGTCAGAGAAGATGACCATAGCAATCTTATGATTATAGTGATCTTTTAAGCTTCAAAATTAAGATACTAAATATATTAATTTTTGTGCAATACAAAAATATCTGCTAAGCTTTATAATTTTCATTATATCACAGGCTTAGTAATGCCTAAACCAAGGCAGAGTTTGTTTTCTCTCTACATAGCAGAAGGGAAGTCCTGAGAACTGCAGTGGTGAAACTGAGAAGTAAATTAGGTTGATGATATTTTTGCAGCTTTGGTCTTCATTTAGTGTACCTCCTTTTGCATGAATGTTCTTTTCAGGCTGGAGCTCTGCGCTGTATGTAGGCACAGCGGAAAAAAACCAAGAAAACCTTTCTCAAGTATATGCATTATCAACTAGTCCTGAGGCTCATCTGAAGCTGTTGTACCTCCTTAGGCAGTGCTTGAAGAGCTTTCAGATCATAATGAATTCATGCACCCTACTTCATTTAAATACACGGAGACGCCTTTTTAAAGTGCATAATCCTGAGCTCTCCTGTTTTGTTTTGCCCATCAAACAGGAAGGTAGTTGGGTTCAGTCCCTGTTCACACAGCTATTACGAGGGAATAAAAACTATTTCAGTGAACTCACTGCAGGGGTGACACCTCAGGATGCAATGTTTGGTGCAGTAAGAAGTATCCAAGGGATTAATCCAGGGACCCTGATGCCCAGATAGGCTGGGGAAAAGGGGGAACGCCTGCTGCAGACTGTGCCGGGGTACCTGAGCAGGTCCAGCAGGTCCACCTCACTGCAGATGAAGTAGCTGTGGGTGATGGAGCGCTGAGAGTACTGCCCTCTCCTGTGCAGGGGATTGTGGCTGGCGAACCGTCTGCAAGGGGTGGCTCTGGAGCAGCGTCACAGCGCCCATGCTCGTGGCTGCCAGCGAGACCATTTCTGATCCGTGACAGTGAGCGCAGTGTGCGCAGCCCGTGCGCGAATCGCAGAGCGCGCCTTCCCGCGGAATTCCACCAGCCGTAAGTGACAAGTCACAACCAGGGCTGCCAAGTGTTGAGTTCTGTGAGAGCCCCTAGACAGGGTCCACAGCTGACAGACACAGGCTTCGGAGCATTTTGAACACAGTCTTTAAGCCATGTTGTCCACAGCTTGGTGTTTTGCCCTTGGCAACCTGCTTGAAGAGGTTGTCTAAAGCATAGCAGATCTCCTGCCCTACATGTGCCCCAGTACTCCCCTTTTGAGATAGGGGTATCCAAGCTTTCCCAATGTCTTTCAACAGAAGTGCTATTTTTTGTACATTAAATAAAAAAATCAAGTAAAAATTAAGTAAAAGTTAAATTTAAAAGTACAAAAAAGTAAAACTGCACCTCAGACCTAGATAAAGTCATTGTGCTTGTCAGGGGACAGATGCGGATGAAATCTCATCCATGCAGATGAGGCTGACACCTTCCCTGTGATCTGAAGGGAGAACAAGGCTGGAAGATCTCCTGTGACAGTCACTAGGAGCTGGCAGAGCAGCAGCAAGTCTGGCTTGCACAGTAGTTTGCATGGTGGCAAGCTTGCCCCAGCAGGCTAGTTAAAGCCACCTCAGGTACCCCTACACAACAGGGGGTGTACCAGGGCATGCCAGGGCAGGCCAGGAAGCTTCACTCTTTTGAAGCAGTACTGACTTCAGCTTGCCCCTCAATCCACACTCTGGTTTCCCTCCTTCTAAAAGAGAAAATCCTTTCACAACCCCCTTGCTCCCCTCCCTGACACTGTCCCTTGCTGGTAATTAAATAAGGGACTAATGGAACATGTCATGATGGTAAGTGCTTAAAAGATTTATCTTTCTGTCTTCATTTGAGACATTTTAGTATCAGCTAGCAGTTTCCAGTCATCATGATAATTTATTTAAATGATTTATGTGGAAAAGCAAGACATTCTACACTACCTCTAAGACGCATCCTGGAGCGTGGCTGTTGCTGGCTAACACGGCCTCTGGGAGCCGAGGTACTCATTTACACCTTGTACTTCTTATCTCTGCGGGGAGGTGATTACCCCTGACAACAACACCCCTTGCCAGGGATTTTCAGCATTTCTGCTTGAACAAATATGAAGGTACATGGAATTTAGAAAGCACAGTGCACATGAACAACATGGGAAAGAATTATTTCAACAGTGCTCAATGCTACAAAATTAAACAAAAAGAAACAAAAAAATGCAAAGAAACTTCAGGAATAGATTTCCCCAAAGTAAAACCAAAACGTATTTAGTGACTTCAGAACAAAAAGGGGGAAATGGGGACTGATTAATCTGGGGCAATAGTCAGACAGTAGACTCTACCCTGTTAAAGCTTTCAGGAGCATTGACTGAGTGCTGCTGCAGAAAATACATTTTTTGACCATAAAACAGTAGCAAGCCATTCTGCAAAAACATGCAAGTAATTTATGGGCTCACCATTGCCTTTATAACTGCCTGCTTTATCCATTTGCAAAGAAATATTGCCAGTTAAACAAGACTGCAGTGTACGAAAAGTTGACTTAGCCTGTTTCTGAAGCTCTTCAGTGAGCAGTGCCATCTGTTCTTCTCTGGACTCAGTGATGTCCCTGCAAGTTACGTTAATTTGCAGCCTTGGAGTCCGATCCCAGTCACCTCCAGCTTTACTACAAATGCCTTCCCAACACCAAGGATGTGATATATGCAGACATATGACTTCCTTGCCTGAATGCACAGAGCTAAGGGGATTTTGAGACTCATTGTCCTGGCCAGCTGGAGCCAAAAGAGTGTTTAGCAATTTCTGCCTTTCAGACACTGGGAGCAGGATGAGGGTGCAATGGGCTGGCTCTCCTGGACCTGGGCAGGGAGGTAGCCTGAATGGAACACCAGGGCCCGAGGGAGCACTTCCATGCACTCACAGATAGGTGTGTTCAGGCAAAAACACCGCCTCAGAGGGCTCTGGATGCACCTTACCCAGCTGCCCTCTATGTATACATGTTTTCCAAAAGTCAGTGAGTAAATTAAGACCTTCAGCAGGTGACTGTGACTTTATTAAGGTCTTGAGCCTGTGTCGTTACAGTAGGAAGGAGACAGGCAAGAGGCCCTCCTGCATGAGGCAGTGTGCACTCACTGATATTCTTCCTAGAGCACTGGTTGCCTGGCCATTGGCACTTATTGATCCAGGAGGCAGAAGGGAGCATTCCACCTTGCTGTCTGTTTTCAGTCAGAGAGAGCTATCAGGGCTGAGTGGAACATAATAAGTAGGAATATTCCTAAATCTAAAGTGCAAGTTATTTTCTCCCAGGAACCAGGAAGTCTGTTAAGCATTATAGAGGGCACAGTCTTGTCAAGTCAATCAGCAGATGCAATGCCTTGCCACAAATTCTGCCCAAGAAAGGGGTCTCCACACCAAGGATAGAGAGCACAAGCCTGAAGGGAGCATGTCCTTGTTTTCCTGCTCTCTGCTGGTGTAATGGAACTATCAAAGCTTTACTGCTACACCTGAGCCAGCCCAGCTGGTGCTGCCTAGTTGGTAACATGCCCTGCAACTTGGGTAAATGTTTGCTCTGTGTTTGCCCCATGTTCCCCCTACCCCCAACCCTATTTCTCTATCTCTGAGAAATTTCAGCAAAACCAACAGTAGTAACCTTGCTAGGTAATACCTGTTTCCCAGGGCCACTGCCAAAGTGAACAAAGTTAAACAGCCTTCCATCCAACTGGGGACTTTGTCTCTGAAACATTCAAGGCTCAGGCATTTGTTCTCATTACACTTTGAAAGGCACAGGCTGTCTCAAAAGCAATAAGACTCCTTAGCTTTGATGACATGGTGTTTTTTGATAAAAAATAAAATACCCAACTCAGAAATAGCTATTAATTATTCACTGAAATAGCAACTACAACCTTGGTTGCCTCATTGCCAATGCTCCATTGCAGTCTACAACCTCCTTGTGAGGGGAAGAGAAGGGACAGACACAGATCTCTTCTCTGTGGTGACAGTGGCAGGACCCAAGGGAACAGCCTGAAGTTGTGTCTGAGGAGGTTTAGATTGAATATTAGAAAAAGACTCTACACCCTGAGGGGGACTGGACACTGGAACAGGCTCCCCAGGGCAGTTGTCACAGCACCAAGCCTGGCAGAGTTCAAGAAGAGTTTGGAGAATGCTCTCAGGCACATGGTGTGACTCTTGGGCATTTTTCTGCTCAGGGACAGGAGCTGAACACTATGAGCTTTGTGGGTCCCTTCCAACTCAACATATTCTTTGATTCTGTGAAGAATTGGTCACTTTGTAAACAGACACTCCCCAGGTGACCAGATCATGATCCTTTTGATTTAGTGAGTTTTCTCCCATTTAGTTCAACAAGAGCAGGAGGAGCCACTTTGTTCATTTAAGTTACACTTGTAGACAGATCTACTGACTCTGTGAAAGTTATATCAGTCTCTGATGTCAGAACATTTGATTTTGTGCATGCTGGCATAACTCAGCAATAATCTGAGTAAGTAGGTGAAGTCCAACTTGTGTCCATTATTTGCAATGATAAATACCTGCATTATTTGTCATCAGAACACTAATTGCTGGTTTATAGGCTCAAATGGGCAAATCACTAGCAATAAAATATCATTATGCCTCTAGCTGAAAGTTTGATAGCTGATAGGCAGTTTGGAATATTAACCAGTACAAATAAAAAGTAAAGAACACTCTGGGGAGGTATCCTAAGGACAACTCTGGACAGACACCAAAATTAAGTTGAGAAATAGGTGTCAAATAGGTACTCAGCAGAAAAAGCAGTAGACCTGATTTTACTATTAGCAGAGTGTTTTGATTCAGATGCAGTAATAAAATTATATTAAGAGAACAGATAAAACCCTGAAATTCTGGAAAAGGGTATCTTAGGTAACAGAAAGGCTCGTAGATTCCTGTAAGAGTCATATTTACGTGTAAAATCTCCCACCTTAACATTGTTGGGATTTTTTTTTAAATAAACACAAATGCTTTTTACATCTTCAAACAGAATTAATCTTTTGTCTGTAAAGACTAATAGCTGGTGGAAAACTGAGTGATCTCTAAGAATATGGGCTGTAGGGAAGGTCCAGAAGCTAAACCAAAGCTACAATTTACAGAGCTCAGAGTGCTTAGTATTATTCTTTTTTTTTTTTATTATACATTGCCATAACTGACTTTATCTTCCTTTAACACACTACAGCCTATGAGATACAGAACCTTTCTCTTACCATACTATCTCCTGAGCATAGACAGCCCTGGAGATGATGACTCCTAAAAACTACTGACATGGTCTAAATACTGTGGAATATTGTATTTGTTTTGTCCAAACCAGAGAGAAGTCAGGATTGAAGCAAGCTGACATCTAACTGAGATGGGGTGGTGCTGCTTATGGAGTCTGGACTGACACAACCACTGAAGGGAAGCCCAAGTAGAAAGCATGTGATAAATTCCTACCCACAAAATCATTATCAAATAACAGCAGCATTGCTGTGTTCTCCAATTTGGAAGGAAACCACATAACCACAGATTTGATTGAGCTTCTGCTGGGAAGTGAGTGTAATCATCACCTTCAAAACAAGTCTGTTGTCTGTCACATAGAGACAAATTGCTTATGACACTTTGCACTGTTCAATTATTCTTACTATAACAAGATTGAAAAGAAGTTTCTCAGGGCGCCTTTTATCCCTTTCTTTCCCTTTGCAGCACTGGTGAGGATGCTTGGTTTCTGCATGTCTTTTTGACTCCCTGTATTAAGGAAGTTATCCTTTCCAAGCAACTGGGCCTGAGGCTTTTTACATCACATGTTGCTGCACAGGGACCTTTGGGAGCTGGCCACAGGCAGGTCAGCATGAAAAAAGGTGGCAGAAATCTTCAAGATGTCATTGGCTTCAGCTCTTCTATCAGCACATATTACACAAAGCAGAATTTGCCCCTTAATATTCTTTTGTTGTTCTTAAATCAAAGGGCTAATTTTTGCCCACTAATATGTGTAAGAGGCTTTTCAGTTATCTTTCTGATGCAAATTATATCATTTTGCATTATCCACTGATTATCTGTGGTTTGAAAAGTACCGCAGATGTTGAGCAAAGCCTGTACGTCAGTTCTGTCCTCCTCTGAGAACAACATTCAAGTAAGCAAAATCGAAACAGTCCTGTGGGAATTCCAGTTTAGCTGTAGCTCAAGAGGGAAACCAGTATGGGCTTCAGAAAATTTGTCAGGTATTTGATGAAACTGTGATTAAAGGACTGGGTGTGCTCAACTCAGCACCTGAATTTATACCAGTTCATCTCCAGACATACATGCTCTCCCCTTGCTAGATGCTTATATTGAACACACTGCCCTGTTACATTGAGCAGCTGCTTCAGGTCCATTAGATGACAGCCCAGTGTGAGATCTGCCCTCAGGTCTCTTTGCACAACATGGCATAAATTGTATTTGATTGTGGCAACATGCTGACAATGCCAAGGTTGATGAACTAACAAAGAATACTTAATGAAGTCAAATTATGAGTGATTGTTTTACTAGGTGGCATTTAGGATTTAGAATAGTCATTACAAAGCAAAACCTCTACCCACCTCTGACTGGGCTCTTGCAGAGGTGCATTACATTTCAAAAAGCAGTTGAGTTGAGAAAAAACAAGCACCCAAAAGGTCTGCAAAGCAGCATCAGCCAAACCCAAATGTGATATTATTTACTGTTTTTAAGGAGCAGTGACAGGAAAGTATGGGGGCAAAGAAAGAACTATACCATGACTCTGCCTGGTGTTATTATCATATTGTAAGTAGATCACCTCTCAGGTTGTGCCTCTGTTAATTCCAGTAACCTGGCTCATTTGCAAGTTCAAGCTTTTGTTAGTCTGTAACATAGCCTGGGACTGTAGTCCACAGTTATTAATTTAATGGTGGTTTCTGGACCTTATCTTATTACCCAGTCAGATATATTAAATTATGACAGAAGACTTCTCCAGAAGTCCACAAAGGTCAATCACAGAGCACTGCCAGATAGTCAGATATCCACGACAGGAAGGAATAAGAGGAGCCTTTTCACCCAATCCCATCTATCCCTTTGAAAGTGTGAAGTTCTGTCAAACTCATTCCTTAGCTTGTGAAAGTTGGGGAAGATGTGACTGTTGGACTCTCCTCCCTCCTGTGCTGAACACCCTACAAGGTTGCAATGGGGCCATAGGCAGGCCTTGATCACACATCAAAGGGCACAGTATGAAAGGCACCTGCCAGAGTTGGAAGAATCAATGTCAGCTCTTTTTCTTTGCCAAAAAGACTATTGATTCTCTATACTTACTCCTGTAACTTGGCTGACAGGTTCATAGGACAGCAAGAATCTCAGCTAACAACAGTGCTGCTTCAGCCAGTTGTTCTTAATAACCCTGCCAAGGAAAGAAGATTTATAGACAGGAGCTGAACAAGGCAAGAGAATACTTTTTTTTTTTTTTTTTTTTTAATGTGAGAATATATTTCAGGACAGTTTGCTCGGGTACCAGTTGTCTCATTCTTTTCCACAAAGCTGCAAGAGCACAGTCTCTTCGGAGTGTTTGATGGGTAAGAGGTGATATATGAAGTAGGGTAAGAGGATATACATAAAGGTTGGTCTGTGTGTTCCCTCATATAGCAGCAGCTGTACAATAGCAAAGGTTGTAAATCAACCTTTAAAGGTTGTAAATCATCACCTTCTAGACTCACAACTAACCCATTTCCTCTTGAAGTTAATTAGAAAACTCTTGTTGATCTGTATGCAGGTTATATGCTTAACACAGTCAAAGTTTGTCCCTCCATACATCCTCTTGTTTGGATATTATTGACATAAGTACACATTCTTCTTCAAAATTAATAACCAGCTCTTTCCACATGACCTCTCTGCTTTGTCAGACATCTATATCCTGACCAGCTGCTTCAGAGACACTACCAAATCTGGCACAATGCAATGGCAAATAAAGGCAATACAACAAAAAATAGGAATTAAGGTGATTGGTTGGATGTTACAGCTGTGGTAGAATGTATGTCACAAGAAGGAATGTGCCATGCTGACTGTAGGATAGCTCTGATTTACTATACTTTCAAACCATACCTTAAATGTGCTGTGGTTTTTAGGATGTCTGTAATTTTTTAACTCTCACCTAAAGCAGTCCCTTCTATCCATTATCTTTATGTACCCTCTGTCCTTTAGGGAATATCTGGTGGAAATACCAACCAGCCCAAAGCACCACGCAGGCTGGCACCTTGGGCTTTACAATGCTTTTATGGGAGCTATAAAGAAGACACCCTGCAAAAATAAACTGATAAATGAGACAGCCTGCACATGCTTGTTATGTGACTGTGACAATGCTAGAGAATGGAAATAGATATTTGTCAAGCTTTACTCATCAAAAAGCAGCAAAGAGAAGGCCAAGCTTCTTTCATTTTTTTCTTTTATTTTTGTAATCTTGTTTCAGTAAACCACATAAGTAAAAGTCTTGTTTATATTGAACTTTCAGTCTTATCTATTTGTTGAACAGCATCAAGCAGATAATGTTTAGAAGACTTCTGAGGACTTAGAGCTTCTCAATTTGGCCTTCTATCGTATATTCCATACTGGAACAAAAAGCCAGCACCCTTGGCAAGAAAAAAATCACAGTCTTGTAAAACCATTATGCTTCTTGGATTCTGGTAATGTACTGACTAGGAGTGGGCTTTGAACTCTGAGATGACAAGGTGTGCCTGGTTAGCTTTAGTGCCAGGGGGAGGGAGTCTCCCCTGCAGACATGTACTGCAGAGAGAGAATTTAATCACTAAGGTGTTTTTAAGCTGAAACACCTAAATGGTGCATTAGACTGAAATACAGTAATAGAATGTGCTGACAGGTGTTCTCCAAGTAGGAACCAATTAAAGAAGAAAGGACATTTCTTTCTGTAAGTACAAATCTAATTTTTCATTATTCTCCTGAATATACAGTATAGAAATTATTCCACTTTAATAGATAAGGATGAATTCTAAATTTTGCCTGAGTGTCTCCCAGTACTAAGCAATTATTTCTCCTTTTTTCTCACCCAAAAGCCTTAGGCTGGTTTACAGAAAATAACAATATTCTAAAAGATTTGGCTGTCACTTTGCTAAACAGTGGTTCCTAGATAATAGGACAGAGCTCACAATCAACCTTAATAGGCCTGTGGTAGAAACTATTAAATACCCCAGTTAGGACTGAGATGGAACAGTCCCCAAGGGACCTTTGTGCTCTGATCTCAGTGCCACTGGAAGAATAAATAAGTGCATAGCCTGTCACCCTGGCTAATGACTCCCAGAGACAGAGGTTACCATTACGCAATGGGAGTCAGCCTACTTCAGTGATGTCTTGCTACTAAATTTGCCTTCCTGAAAGGCTTTTAATGACTACAAGAAAATAAACATGTCAGACTCAAGGCTTACGACCCAGCAGTCTGGGTCTTATGACAGCCAGCACTAATCAAGCATAGAAGAATATTTTTTAAAATAATGTACCAATAACTTTTCTTTGGAGAGGAATATGAATTATAATTGTCCTGTCTACAGGGAGCAAAAATATTTCTTGACCAGGCAATATCTTGGACTGTACAGGACTCTGCAGGGGGTCAGCAGGTCCCCAGCAACCATAACAAGGAGGAACCAGAGGAAGGACAAAGATTCAGCATGCATTGTTCTATGTCATGTTGTAAGGCCCCAGAAAACTCACTCAATGAGACTTTTAGAGGGGCTTACAGTTGTTCACATACTCTGAGTTAGATGAATGGGAGAAATACTGATAAAATATACTCACAAGTTCAAAACAGAAAAAAAACCCCAAACTGGCAGCCTCAAACAGTCAGAGAAGTTTGGCAAAAGGTTTAGAGCAGCATTCAATATACATAAAACACTTCTCAAAACATTACCTTCACAAGCTCTTATCCAAATTGCTTTTAAATTGCTCAGAAACTCCAAGAAGATGGAAGTAGAAAAAGAAGGAAGATAGTAAAGAACAAATATAGCTACAAACTCTTACCAAATCTTAGGTTCTGACCCTGCTTGAATTGCAACACTTCTCTAGCACTTTTTGCATTTACAGCCCTCATTAACTTACTGCAGACCCCAGAAGAGCTTAATTACTTTTCCCCTGCTCTTTATTTTACAGCTGAAGAAACAATGCAAAAGTGAAATGTCTTTCCCAAGATCACATATGTTCTGCCTTGCAACCACCAATTTTGATGCGCCTGCTCATACCACTGTATCACACTGACAAGTTAGTGATACTACACAGTGTGAAATGGTCTGCTGGGAATAAAATGTGTAACCCATCAAGTATACAGCTTGTTTACCCTTCCTTACATTTAAAATATCTCTTTAAATAATATGTTTTCAGTGAACAATTTGAACATCTCATGATTTATACCATTAAATGACGCTAAGGTATTTTTTGAAGTCAGATCTAATTAAATTACTGTTAACTTCAAACAAGAAGTTTAGCCAGTGATTCATTGAAGAGTTTAACTATGTCATATTTTCAGTTAAAAATATTAAAAATTGATCCATTTATAGATATTTTGCTTCAGTTAAAACTATCAAGGTTATAAATTCTGAACAGTCACCATACTTGACATGAAGAATACATGAAGTTTTAGGACGACAGCATTCAGAATAACCTTCCTTTTTGCACTAAAAAGCATTTTTCTCCACAACCTGCATGTTTAACCTTTGAGATTTCCCCTTCACAAAACACAAAGGATTCTATTTTACTTGAGTGTTTTAGAGACCATCAAGAGGCAGTGTACTTTCTTTTTCTTTTCTTCAGTGAGTGACTGCCTTTGAAATCACTTTAGGTGTAAGGCATGAAATATTTCTGTGTGAGTTTACATACCTCTTCCAAAAGCAGTGGAAATGCCAAACGAACGCCTTCAAAACAGGCTGGTTTTGAGGCTGTTTCCATATTTAGGTGTCGGGTTTGAGGTGTCTGGAAAGAGCCTGGTTCAAAGGGTGGATTTTCAGCTTGATATGCTTCCCAAAAGATTGTGCATATTTATATATGTAGTATGTGTGTGCCCATGCACTGAGTTCTCTGAGTGGGGGAGTGGTTTCTGAATGTTCCCAGTCCCCTTGAATGGAATCAAACTTCCAGACTCTAAATCTTGTATTTTGGTGGGAAGTGAGCTCAGGTGTCCTGGGCTGTCATGGTGTTAGCCCCACTGGGTCACTTCTTGGGCCACAGCTGCCTCCATTCAGAATAAAGAGCATCCTCCATGGGAATTAAGAATTTTCTCTTACTGCAAGTTCCTCCCAGTCTTGTTTCTCCTAATAGTTCATCTCAAGCGTTCAGATTTTTCTCACTCTTGTATCTATTTTTAAAACCATTTTTTTCTATCATATATAATCAGCACTCACCTGACAGGAGAGTGTACTCAAGACTTCAAAAAAGCTGCTTTAGGACCACATGATAATAAATTCTCCTTAATCCCAAATATAGACGAGATACAGAGCAGGGCCTACAACAGGTTTTATAGAGAGCATTAGTGTCAGCAGTTTAGAGAGAATTAAAAAGAAAAATAACATTCCATCCCTGAGGAAAAATCCAAGTAGTGCATAAGACTAAAAGGAACATTTCTATTGGGAATTGCTTATGAAAGAGATTTTTAGTTCAAAATAAAGAAATCAGTCAGCCCTGCATAAGGATTGTATTGGTCAAAAATAATCTTCTGAAATATCAGGATTCAAAGAGACCAAGTAAAAGGCACAAATGAAAGCGAGCAACCCAAATGCAGGAGGAACTAAATCTTGCACTTGCAGCAAAGATTGTTTGTGTTCAGATTCCAAATAAGACAAATGCTTCTTGCAGTTGGGAAAATTTGAAACCTGACTTATAGCTATGATCCATAACAGTGCTAGCTAGATTTATTGACCACCTGCTGTGAAAACAGAGCATTTTTTTTGCAGCAAAACCTCAGCTCACCATTTGTGAAGTGTCTCCTGTGTCATTTTGACAATTTCCTAGAAGACGTGGTTAACCCTGATGCCAGTGCTGCTCCATTCCTGCACGCTCAGCAATCAGTGCAGGATTAATTAGATGCCAGGTGAGACTACTGAACCTCCTGGTGAGCTATTGAAAGAAAAGTGAGTGTGCTAAAAATATTTAGAGATTTATTTGATTTCTCCACATGAAGTTCTCTATAATTTATCACTTCAGTTCACACTTGTTCTGCTTTGCTTAATTTTAGAAGGGGGTCTTTCTCTCCTGTTTTTTATTGTGACCACATCAAAGGTCTGGGTCAGTGACAGCTATCAGTGCACTCCAGCCCCTGTGTTTAGCTATTTTTCTATCTGCTGCACTAGCAAGCTCCTCCAGTTGTTCTGCTGAGCACAGAGATGCTTAAGTTATACAGATCTCAGATGCATGCATACTAAGGTTAGGGTATTGTCTGATTTGAGAGTAATGTTTTTAATAAATATTCAGAGATAGGAATGGGCACAGAGCTGGAACAAGCAGGAGATTGATTATTTTCTTCTAAGCTGCAGAAGAAGCCTGCTCTGCCTTACTAAATCACAGTAAAACAACCCCCTCATCTACTGGCTATTTTAATTTTATCCAGGTCTCCTTAGAACAGGCAGATTTTCTGTGAGAAGCTGAAAGCAAAATCAAACATGACATTTTGGGCTGTTCACCAAAAGCACTTGA
Organism: Lonchura striata; assembly: GCF_050655825.1. Classification (NCBI taxonomy): domain Eukaryota; kingdom Metazoa; phylum Chordata; class Aves; order Passeriformes; family Estrildidae; genus Lonchura; species Lonchura striata. The sequence continues at coordinate 58,706,787 of NC_140707.1, read as the reverse complement.
ATGGATGAATGAAAACAAACACTAGTTTTTCTCCAGTAGTTCAGTACCCAGGGTTGGAGACATGGGAAGTTTTATAAATAAAATAAATAATTGGATTTTTTTTATTTATAGAAAAAATGTAAACTGCTGACAAATATAAGTGATCTGTTAAATTTATTTGAAAACTTCTGTTTACTTAGCATTATAAGCATAGAAGCAGCACCATGGAACTGTTGGATGCCAATAACAGCAACTATTCCAACTGTCCTCTGTAAGAAAGTCTTCCAAAATCAGCATGGACTGCAAAGTGCAAAAACCATGTAAGTACATGAACATACAGGTAGTGGATGCCATTGCCACTCTGAATGACCCTGAACTGGGTCTCTCACTACATTTACTAAGCAAGATAACAAGGCATATTTGTTTCTGATTCTTCTAAATAGACACCAAAACTGACTGCAACACAAAGCTGAGGAATAGACTGGTTGATTGTACAGAATAAAATCAAGTTTTTACTGCAAATCTATCTCAAAATGGCCAGTCCAGGCCAGATTGAGAAGTCAATATATACCAAGCTACCTCGCAGGTGATGTGGAAGTAGAAAAATAGATAGGTTCATCTATACCTAGAAGTATAATGATTAGGAGGGAGGAAAATTATCTGAAAATGTAAGCAGTCAGACCAGTACTGCTCTGGTGTAAAATAGAGGGCATGAATGATACTAAGAAAAATATTTTGGTGAATGGGCATATCACCTGCTTGATCCTTTATGTAGAGAACCATTTGCAGGTGAGTAGGTTTTTTAAAAAACACATTGCTATATCACATTAAAAATACATTACATTATATTACATTAAAATACACTGTTATATAGCTTTGTAAATAAATATATAAATTACTTTATTCTATTTAAGAGAGAGCTGTGGGCATGTTATATTTGTCTCCACTGACCACTGAATAAAAGCTTAAGAGCCTGTGGAAAGAAGTAAGGGTTGAGTACTTCTGAAAGGTGGAAGCAGGCATTTCCTGTCCTGTGTGCTGCTTACTACTGTTGTACTGCTCAGTCATAGTTCCACAGGCCTTAACCCCAGACAGAGATTAAATGGCAACTTCTAATGAGTTTAGACAAACTTACTGAGCCGACTGCATGCAAGAGGACAATCTCTTTCTAAGGTGATTTATCTCCTCTATGTGGCTGAAGCAATAAATACTCTGAAAATTAACACCATGCTCGCTTGTAAAATAAAATCCACATTAATCTCAACTATCAGAGACAACTATAAATCAAATGAAAGAGAAACAGGGTAAAGAGGGGTTGGAAACAAAGCCCCATCCCTGGCAACACAGTCCTAGGCAGATATTATAGCAGTGTTGGCTGAGACCAGCTGTCAAGAGACCCCAGAGCACTGGCTCTTGGGGCACCTGCCACAACATTAAATATGAATCTTCAGGTCTCTCTGAGCCACATGCAGGTCCTGGAGACCACTGTGGGGAATAATCACCTCTGCTCCAGGAAGGAGACCAGTAGGAAAGCTGAATCTTTTGTCAACAGGAGAAGGAATGAGTAACTGGAGAGCAGAAATACAGAATGTAAAATGCAGCAGTCTTTACATTTTAACGCAGGGTACCATTGGTCCTCATGGGTCAACAGAACTGAGCAACTTCACCTTGTCCAGATGATGTGTCTGAGTCACGTGTGTGTTCCCCATGTGTGAGTTATCTTGGCTCTGTCTTTCTGCAGCCTGTCTTCTGGATGAATTACTGAACTCTTCTATAAAAATTGCTTCTAAATTATCTTTCTTGGGTTAAAATCCAATGCTGTTCTTTTTGAGCTAGCTCTGAAAAACCTCCCCCATAACTAAACATACAGGATTCCCTACAAGCAGTACCTCTAGCTGATGTCAATTGAGGGAGCAGGAGTTGTTTCATATTTGAAAGATAAAGGTAAGGAGATGAAGGAAAGAAGGATACATAGCCATTTCAGAATGTGTGGGCAGTTATTTCTACTGGATTCTGAAATATAGTGAATTCCTATAGTTTTCTTAACCTGCATAAACACAGTCATCAGGGCACCCTTTCATCAAAGAATGCAGATGTATGCAGATATCTGTAGGTACATAGACACTACATCCCATAGATGATATACAGATTCATTGTTAAATATACACATATAAAGCCTCCTGATCTGCAATCTAAACAAGCATTATTTGCTATCAGATTTGCAGCACTCTGATATTCTGTGCTCTGAATTAGTCCTGGGTGAATTCCATCCCTGCAGCTCACCCATTTTTCTATTACAGCTAATCCAATTACTTCAGACTCTTGTCTTCCTTCCAGTGTGCATATCTGCCATCTTCCTCATGGAAGTCACTCTGTAGAAAAGTTAATAAGCATATTTATGTTAGAGAAGTTATGGACCAAAGAGTTTATGGGCACAGGAATGTATTAACTTTGTGGTAAGTGAAGAAACATATTGATGGACAGGGTGGATGAGCGAATTGAACAAATGAAAAGGAAGCATGAATGGATAACTGAAAAGGGCTACACCTCACCCCCAGTTCATTGAAATGGCACAAAGAGAAATGTTCTTGAAAGCAGATGGTTGGCACTGTAGAAAGCTTTTGAACACAAATTTTCTCCCTTTCCAAAATTGAGATATGCAGTGTGCCCATTGCTGATGGAGTTTCCCACTCTGTGGACGCCAGTAGGGTCTGAAAGTCAAACAAGTCAGAGCTAAAATTTTACTTTGTTCTAACTAAAACTTGTTGTAAAGAGAGGAATCAGTGTCTTCTTGCACTTGAAGTTTCTAGTTTGCTAGTTACAGAAATAAGTTTGAGCTGTAAGAGACAGATGTTACCAGAGTCGAAAATGCCTAGAGGCCTCTGCACACAGAGGACCCCACTGAATCCTGGGTGTGAAAATGCACCCACAGAGTTCATAAGCTTACCCCAAGTAATTCCAGCAAAATCCTTCCAGTGCAATTATTCTCTTTCTGCATCTGTATGGTGACATATTTTCCAAACTGCCAGTGGTGAGCTCAGCTTCCAGATTCAAACACCAAAATGGGATCCAAAAAGTGCTTACCTGTGCTGCCTGGGAAGAAGCCTGATGACTCAGGCACATTTTGAAAGATGAAGGAGCAAGACCTCTACTAGCTAAGAGCTAATCCTGCTCCAGCACCACAAATTTGGAGAGAAGAAGTCTAATGCACACCCTGAACAGTGCTGCCATCCTCACCAAGGGGGCTAGGAGTAAATGTCCTGGGACCCTGAAGTTGCACCTCAGAGAGTTCTTCTGTCCTGTCCACCCCTCCCCAACCAACAGGGCTGGGAAGAAGGGGTGATCAGCACCAGGTTAACCTGTAGAAGGAAAAAGGAGGGAAAAAGGGGAAAGGGAGCCAGACTGTTTGCTCTGGGACTCAAATCATCCTTTAGCTGTTCTAATTATCTTGTGAGGGTCTGTCAGCATAGGAGATGCTGGATTATTACAGCAAAAATAAGCATTATGAAAATATATTCAAGTGCAGGAGAGATATGGGGCAAACCAGTATCTGGTAAAACAGCTTTGTTGTGAGGCAATTCTTTATCCCAAGAGTAAACATTTAATCCCCCAGGCAAGAAATCATCACTGTTAAAATCCTCCATAATTAAAGGAAGATTATATTATACATAATATATATATAGGATCCTATATTATATATAGGATATACCATCTTCAGGACCTATTTCCTCTCCTGGTGGGAGAAGACACTGCAAAAACATTCAAACATTCAAACATTCAAAAGGACAGTAGGGGATTGTTGTCGAAAGCAGCGTGGCTGGCCCAGGGAGTTCCTAACTCCAGCTCTTCCTGAAGACAGCAAAGACAATGGGCTTCTGCCTTCAATATCCAGTATACAGTGGCAGAATTACACTTCTAGATGTCTAGGACAAGTGTATGGAGCTGTACTGTGGATTTCCAGTTCACTGGACACTGCTTTACAGACATGGTACACATAGGCTGCTGCAGGCATGTCAGCTTCTCTCCCACAGCTGGGACTTAGCAGCACTGCTGCTGTCACCTGGCCAATTTTTGTAGAGGACACCAGAAAAAGGCAGCTAAGAAAGTGATTGGATAAACAGCAGGGTGTTCACAAGAAATATTAAGCCACCCTTTGCAAACAAAATAATGCTTGCATTTTATACTTCTCACTGTTATTCTCTTTAAGACTGTAAGTGCACTGGGGTATCCCTGCCTATTCCTCAGAATTTGACTAGGGCCTTATTAAGTGAAGGCCTAATATTAGCTTGTCCCTTGGCACTGCAGCAATAAGCAGAAGAAAATAATATCCACATTAGACAGCCACTATAGCTTTGGATGCAAAGAGAGTAAAATGGATGCACCTGTTCATAAATAGAGAAATGTTTCCTTTGATTATAGGTTTCCTCCTTGCTCATTATAAAAATTTGTCAATTATTCCTGCCTATAGGTACAGCAAGATTACTCATCACCAAGTTAACAGCAATGCACTCCAAAATTGCTTCTGTAATTCAGGTTTAAAGTCACTAGAGCAGCACAAGTCAGAAGGATTAAATGAGAAGGAGGGGATGCTGAATATAGGAAAATACTGTATGCAAATTGTGATAATTCATGACTGAGTCACAAAAAATATGAATTCAAAATCTGTCATGATTTAAGCATTTAAGAATACAATGCTATGCATTTATGTAATGACTTTCATCAGAGGATCTCAAAATGCTTAGGAGGCACTGAGATGAATGCATGATGATGTCAGTCTTGAAGGATGGCTCTAGGTGCATTTCTTTTCAAATCAGTAGCTAGTGGCTCCCAGGGATTTCCAACGCAACAGACTAATACTTGATGGTCTGGGAGAAAGGGCTGACAAAGATGAATCTGATAACTCCTTTAGTCCTCAGATGGGTTCAGGCTCTGTTGATCCTTACAGATGCATTTTTAATATCCTTTAAAATATCCAGTGATAGAGCAATTAAAAATATATCTAGCCTCTTTCTTCTCTCTGATTATACCACAGTGTCTTCATGTAAGCAGCAAACAAATATATTGCAATAAGCAGCAGGAAAATACATTGCATACAATAATTCCCCAAATTTTCTCACTAGCCAAGAATTCTTAGTACCAGCAAAACCATGATGTGGCTCATCACTCATCACAATAAAGAAAGCACTGGAATTTTTTTAGCACATTCCTTCATCTGTTTTCAGTAGGCTGAGCAGAATGGAAATTTGAAGTGAGAGAGAGCACACCTCAGGCTGTGTGGAACAAAGTGTGGGCACTCATGTTAGCAGCCATAGAGATGGAAACCTAAATCAGTCTCTTCCTGGGACCTCCTGAGAGCTCTCTCACTGTTTGGTGAGTCAAAGAAGACTGCAAGATAAAGAATACTCCAAGGTGTAAGTGCTTCAGCTGGAGGAACTATGGACTGCCAGACCCTACTGAGAGTTCTCTTCCTAGTGCATATATTTGTTAAGATGAAAAGGGAAAGGAAGAGATCAAGGATTTGGATGTTTCCAAAAAGACAGAACACTAATTTTAGAAACATGAAGATAATAATTGGGATTTTATTATTAGGATATATTTTCTTTTTTAGAATGCAATAAGATCTAAATCCACTGACTGATTTAATGCAAAAAAGGAGTGTTGAAACTGCTGATACTTGCCTGCTGATGTTGGTGGCCTTAGTAAGAGACGTCCCCACATTTTGCATAAGATTCTGCCAGGGAAGCAATTTGGCATTTCAGTGACAACTTGTGACATAAAAGAAGTTACAAGCAGGGTAATCTCTGTTTGATTTCATCAAAACATCCATAGCACAGGCTCAAGGTAAAGTATTTCAGAATTTATACCTTTTTCTTAGAATTGTTGCCTAAACATGTTGTTGCCCGTCTCTTATGTCTAGCTGAGAAAATTCTTTGCACTGTGTACATCTCCAGGTCTACCCCTGCAGAGTGCTGCTGATGCCTTCTGACCCTACAAAATACTTAGAGGGACAGCAGAACCCCACAGGCACAGCCTGGTAGGACTGCTTTAGGAACACATGGTTGCTGCAAGAGATATGAAAACATACTTCGCCGTACCTCAGTGTTGGAAATGTTTTATGATGCAGATTTATGAACTTTCACAGCAGCATTTATCTATGTTCTCCAAAGGCTAAGCCAGGATTAGTGCAGTTGTCAGTGCTGTTAGACCCCTGTGGCTGTCTTCTGCACAGGGAAGGTAACGTGGTCTGTCAGGCAGTCCCTCTGGCACCCAGTCTAAGCCACAAGGAGCCAAGCTCCCAGCTACTGCCCTAATCTAACAAAATCCTAGCAATATCTCACTGAACATTAACCTACAACCTACTGTCAGCAGGCAGATCCCAGGGTATCTTCTGCATACCAGAAAGCATAGCCATCACTTCAGGTATTTTTCTTCTCCTTCTTCAGATATTACAGAGCACACAGGATCTAAGAAATTGCAGCAGTGGCCAACTGGATTGGTGTACCTCAAGATGACTTCAGACACAGGTAATGCAAAAGATTTAGAAGGATTTAACAAGCTGTAAAAGTCTAGAAACCACTGACAAATCACTGAAATATTTTCCTTTCCATCTGCAAATAGAACCACAGTTTACTGACAGAAGGCTACAAACGTGTTGGACAGTTTTGAATTTATATATAAAACAAACTCCTGTATTACATATTGCTGGAAGAACTGGGACCTTCTACCAGTAACACCACTGGGGCCTGCCAGTGTTTGTCCCAGAGCAGGGTTTGGTGCCCAGCACCCAGGCTGCTGAAGGAAAGTCTCCCCACTGACCCCAGTGCTCTATGACAGCAGCGGAGGTCAGTGGTGAGCTGGTGTTTTCTTTGTGATAGTCCCCCACTAGCTGGGACTGACAAGCGATCAATAGCTCTTCTTGTGAGACAGATGGATCCATTATAATCCGACCTGCTCAGTCTGGCTCTTAACCCTTGACCTTAGCTGATGTAAAATATTCACCAAAAATCTCTGCGAGACATCGGCACAACCTCATATTTCTTTCCCTGCCATTAACAAATGTCACATATTTGTCAGCAGCACAGATTATCTCATCCACCTTGCCCCAGTGTATGCCACATTTGTTGAATGTGTTGTTAAAGAAACAATAGAATGGCTTTTTACCAAAATCTACTGCTGTGGAATTTATGAGTAAGTGAAGAAAAACAAAAATAAAGTTGGGGTGTGTTTCTACTAGTATTTTCTTACAACACTTAATAAAACATTTGTGATTTCCTCCCAGCACCCCCCACATCTTGGAACCCAGATATGAACCCAGATGGTCTGTGTGCTTGCAGTTACACAGACAGGCTGGACAGCCCACACCTGAGATCTGCAGACTGACAGCTTTCTAAAATCTAGTTCCTAATTTTTCAGACTAGGTATCATATCAACTAAAGGAGATAAAAAGTGATAGAGAGGGGAAAGAAAGAGAAAACAGTGTTCTGTGAAACTGATCATTTTTCATGCATTTTTTAATGGAACATTGTCAAATATCCAGACCTGCACACAGTAGTTTTAGTCACATATTTTTACTAGGCATAGCAACTCTCAGACTTGTAGTTAGTTTAAAGCAGTATTCTGATGCTTGGGATTGATTAAACTGGCAACCAAAATTAGATCAGTCAGACCAAATATGTGCAGGTTTCTCCTTGAAGGGTGAGTTAAAAAAAAAGAAGCAATACTGACAATTTTGTATTAGAAGCAGTGACTCTCCATCCTTGCCCTTCATCTGGAACTACTTAGACTCTCATACATTTACTCAGCCCTGTCCTTGCCAAAGAGTCCTAGAGTAAATGTGAAGGCAATGCTTTCTTACCATCTTTTACACATTCAAATAACAATTACTTAATCTTTGAGACCAGACCAGCAATATATAATGAGTGAAAAAGTGATATAGCACTTAAGTGATTGCTGCAACCTGCAGTTCACTCAGCATGTAGAGATTTCATTCTAAAGTCACAAGTGATTGAAAATGTAATATATGCAAAGAGTAAGTAATGTGTTGTGTGAACAATTGATAAAGCTGAAAAAAGGACATTATTTGGGGCATACAATCTCTTCCTTACATCTCGAATTTTTTCTGAACAGTTTAATAACTAATCCCATACATTTTACCTTTATATATATAAACAAAGAGCAAGGATACTGCTGACAAAATGTATTTTTGAAGAGAACAAAATGTGAGAAACTACTGCAAGTTAGTAAGCAGGAGGCCTGTTTATTACTGAAAGCAGCATCTCAGAGCCAGAAAACTGAAAATACAAGAACAGGCTTGTATGAGGTATAGCCACAGCTTTTTTGACCATGAATAAAAATCTACCATGTCCTGTAATTTCAGGTGAGGGAACACAAGCTAAAGGTTGCATAAAACTTTCCATGTTGGTCCTATTCACTCCTCACCTAAACTGACATGGAAATATTGATTTTGTTTACAGTATTCCTGACCTATAGCAAGGAAAAGGAGGCACACTGCCATTGTTTTCCAGATGCAGTGCAATAGCCTGAATTTATCCGAGAGAAAACTTTAAGAGCACTTATTGAAATTCAGTTACTTATGAAACTTAAAACTCATTTCCAAAATGATAATATCATGAAAATCAAAGAATTATTTGTTATCCAAATGTATTCTAGATATCCTCAAAGTTCAGAATCTTTTCCCACAAGCTGGAAATATTGAACAATAGAATAATTGAATCTTCCAAAAATCAAATCTGTTATTTGTATGGTTCTCAGTTTTATTAAATAATTGGGATCATCAAGAAGAATTCTCTCCCCTCCCTGGGAAGAGATTATGGTATTTGAAGAAATGCAATTTCCTTCACTGTTTCTGTTGCTGTGACCTTTATTAATCCCTGATCTTCTAAAAATATCCCAATAAATTGTGAATTGCTAGGTAGAAACTTGAAATCCAAAACGAGTAAATTTTCTTTCCATGTGTTGAAAGCACTGATTTAGATATATGGAGTAATAAAAATATCTTTTTAAAATAGCAGCAAAAATATTTTCAGTGCAAGCAAAAGGGATGCTGCACATTTACCTGCTTGCTGATGTTTTATTAGACTCAAACCCAAAAATTAATCTGGGACAGACCATGCCAGGCTAAAGAAGACTTTAAAAAGTCAGTGCTAAAATGTTTTCTAGCATATTTATGTTTTCTAGCATTTCACCAGGTTGCACACTCGAGTTGACTTGCATCCAGAAATGTCATTAGTGAAACAAAGCTTAAGTGGATTCTTTCTAGGCCTGACTGACCACAGAGTCTGAGGAGAGGTTGCCTTTGCTTCCTCTGCTACTGTCTTCAGCTAAAACCCCTCTGATGTCTTCAAAGACATAGGGATAAAATTTGCCTAAAGTCAGACTGGGGAATATCTATTGATTTTAATAAAGTTTTGATAAGTCAACATCAAAGAGAACCTTCTCCTGTCCTCTCTGAACATTTTAATTTATGTTGTAAACTCCACCAATATTGACAAAATAAATAGCCTCTTAAAGGCTATTATGGCTACTTAGATTAAAGAAATACAATAATATTTTTTAGTACAGCTAATCAGTGTTGCAATCCTTACTAATGTTTCTGGAGTAGTTGCTGCATCGGAGTGTTAATCACGATTTCTCTTGTTTAAAAAATAAAAACATGAAGCAAACAAGATATTCTTCCTTGGTAATCAGATCAAAGATGAAAGGCAAAATGATCAATGGTCATCATTCCATTGAGTATTAATATTTGACTTAGATTTTTCAAGAAACCACTTGAATCACTTGAATGATGTTGTTTGTGTAGTCTTTTTTCTGGAAACAAAAAAAAAAAAAAAAAAAAAGAGAGAGAAGACCCTTTTAAAGTAGTTTAAGTTATTATTTTGAGCTGTAACACTTATAAATCACTTTTCATCTCCAGAGCCCTGAACCAGAGCATGGACCTTTGTTGACCACACCAGCAAAGGATCTGGTACTGTTCCATGTTTCTGTGATGAGCTAAACATTTTGGAGGACAGAACCTTGTTACTGTCTTTCCCACCAAACAACAGCAAGAATTTCAGGTAGCTGGATCTCATTGTGCTGCTTTGACAGGCAGGGAATCTGGTACAGGTAATTTTTAAACATGTCCAAGGTAGCAGAGGAAGTTGGCAGTAGTGGGATTATACCCCAGGAAATCCTGTTTCTGGTTCTGGGATGGTAGCCCTAGCCATTATCCTCCACACTTCAGTAGTGTGACTGCTGCAGACGAATCATCGTGTTCTTCCACCTACCAGTCCTGGTGCTACAAAACACTTCATGCGTTATTAAGCAAAACATATTCCAAGCCTGTCATTGATTCAGGGCCTACAGTCTTGCAAGCATTATATCATTTATCTTCCTTATAAGTGGAAAAAGTTTCCGTACTCTATTTTCTCTCCACAGGAACTACAGAGAAGCTGAAGTAATTAATGAAAAGTACTGGTGTCATGTGGACAAGAGCAGGGCACACATTCAGCCCTTTCTGCAGCCATTCAGACTAATGGGAAATAAGCTTCTGTGTGGACCATATGACTGGGTCCAGAGGCTGGATTTAATATATTTGCAGCCCAATCATTTTCCCAAGTGAACTGTCAATTACCAGTGTGAGACAGAAAAGATGCTGATTACCTGGGCCAAACTCTGCTCTTGTTTGTGTCAGAACAATATCCCTGATTGCGCTTGCTTCCGTGCAACTGTGGGTTGAGTTTGGCTCTGTCTCCTCAGTTCCCTGGGTTGTCTGTGAACCACAGGAACAGCACTTTGAGACAGCTACTTGGGTAATCGCTAATGGCAGGAAAATCCACAGTTCTTCAGACATTAAGGCATTGTAAATACTGAAAGAAAATAAATCTGTGTTGTATTTTTTTGGCATACAATGCCTAAAGCCTTATCTCTCATTCTGTCAGGAACCAAGAACTCTGTATACAGATGGTGCAATTTATTATGTTCTGTACTGTGACCAAGTGCTGAAATACCTTCAGGAAATCACCAGAAAGCCTGAAAAGCTTTGCTGTCTCTTGTGACTCCAGCTCACTAAAACTATAATTGAATGAGCACAATATATTAAGCCCTGCGTATTACACAGTAGGCTTACAGAAAAGGACGCCATCTTTTTCATCATCATTACAGAAGATATCTTTGCTATACAATTACTGTTTATACCCAAGATCATAACATCCCTGCCTCTCTGAATTCTCCTCTTATAAAACCACAAGACAGGGATTTACAAATAGATGCCTAGGTTCAACAACTCCACCTCAAATCAGGTGTAACACCACTAAATTCCAGTGTGATGTTCTCATTTGTAAAATGCTGCTGGGCCTGATAGTCCTGACATTTAAAACAGCGCCTGTCGGGGCTGAAATGAATGGACATGAAATGAACGTAATGGTGGTATGAGAAAAGAATTTTATCTGTGTATCAGTTCAGAGGTTAATGTATTTCCATTCCTGCTTCTCTGAGCAGATTTTTATGAAACTGATGATTAAACTTGACTCAGTGAGAGCAAGAAATACAAAGAGAAACTAAAGTCAATATCCTCAAACTCATTCATCTCTTAGTATGAAATGTAAACCTTCAAACTGGTATTTTGTTCATACCCATGTGCTTTACTGCATTTAAAACATTGAAAACAAGATCCCTGTGCCATGGACCCAACAACAAAGGCTTTATGGTCATCTTGATACCCGCAAGACCCAACTTTCAGCAATAGCCACCATTCTCAAAACAGCTGCTTTGCTTTTAGTGCTTCAGTGGAAGCAAAACCATCTTCATCCTTGATTTTCTACTGTTTCCTTCCCGTGGGGAAGCCGGACTGTGGTGCTTTGATATTGGGGGGTGGTCTATCCACTTCCCCTCCTGCGCTGTTACACATTTCCGCGTGTTTTGTTGGAACACAGAACCACAAATGCCATGAAGCGCCTTCCCGATTACATCCCAGAGACACCGGGCCGACCCACCCCATGTCCCGCCCGTCACAGGACAAACCCTTGCATCACTCATGAGAGAAGGGGTGAACACCGACAGCCACCGACCCCAAAGCCTCCTGGCCGCAGTGGGGATGGGCTCCTGCAGGGCGGGGGTGCCGCTGCATCCGCGCTTGGGGCCGGTGCCGCTGGCGGCTGCGGGGCGGGCGCGGCGCTGCCGCTCCGCGGCTCCCGAGCCGCCCGGGCCGCCCCGCCGGGCTCAGCGCAGGGCGGCTGCCGCCGGGAGGGGCCCGGGCGGGGAGGGAGAGACGAGGGGAGCCGTGCGCGGAAGGGACTGCCTCGATGGGCTTGAAAAATCACTGCAGCGGCGGCGGCGGGCTGGTGGGAGATGCAATGCCCGGGCTGCGCGGCCGCGCCGCTCTCCCCGCCTCGCCCCTCCGGCTCCGGCCCCGGCCCCGGCCCTGTCTCTTTTTTTCCGCGCCTGGCTCCAAACTTTTCCCGCTCCCCTCCCGTGTGTGCGGGAGCCCCGAGCTCAGCGGTGAGCGCCGGCTGGGAAGCCCCCGGCACGGAGAGGCTGCCGGCGGCGACAGCCGGAGCATCCCAGGGAGGGGAAGCCGGCGGGGCGGAGAGGGAGGCGGGGGGTGGAGGCGCGTCTCCCTGCTGAAGGAGCCGGGACTTGCAGGGTTCTGGGTTTTCCCGACCACTCTTTCCCCTCCCCACCCGCCCATCTCCCTGCCTCCCTCCCCCCCCTCCTCCTTCCCTCCCGCCTTCCCTCCCTCCCCTCCAGAATTAAAGTTGGGACAGTCGCGCTCCGGGGATGGGTGCGAGCCAACGCCTCTGCTGCCGGCTCGCTCTGCTCCCTCCCCAGGTCGCCCGGAGCCCGCGCCCCCGCCCGCCCGCCCAGGAGGGATGCTGCTCCGGCAGCTGCTGGGGCTGCTCCGCTGCTGCTGGCCCTCCCTGCTGCTGCACTGTGCCCTCCACCCGCTCTGGGGGTCCCTCCAGGTAGGGCCGGCCGAGCCCGCTCGCAGCCGCGGGGCGCGGCGGGGCCGGGGCGGGGGAAAGCGGGGGCGCGGGCAGAGCCCCTCGGGCACCCCCGGCTCTGCGGGGAGGGAAGGAGGCCGTGGCGGGGCGGTGGTCGCGCAGGCGGCCCCGAAGCCAGGAGAGCTGCCGCTGTGGCCGGCGAGGGCCCCCCTGGCCGGGTGTGCGGGACGGGCGGCCGGTGCCCGCTCGGAGCGCTGAACTCGGCCCGAGTGCTCGCTCCCGGCAGGATGGAGTTGACTTTCTTCGGCGCGCCGGCGGTCGGAGGGCTGGGAGGCGCGTTTCGCTGTAGGTGGCAAGATGCACGGGAAGAGGCAGCGGCGGAGCGGAGCCCCGGCGGTCGTGCCTTGCCGTGGGTTTTCGGGATTGCTTGCGAATGAATTGGGGGTTTTCTGGGTAAAAGGCTGAATCAGCTTTTACCAACTCCGACGCCGTGGTGTTGCATGACCTTGATTGTAATGTGGGTGGGCAGCAAGAGAGACTGGGAGACATTGGTGTACAGTGAGGGAGAGCGCCCATCCAGTTTGGAGAATCAGAACGGCAGCAAAGCTCATCTCAAATGCGTCACTTCGATATTTTAAAGTTTATTTATAATATAAGTCTTCAGAGAAGTGATTGATGAGCCAGCCAAGTGCCGTTCAAGAACAAACTAATTACACTTTCTTTCTTGGAAAAACAAAGTGGAGACTCCACATCTTTTACTCCCTGATCTAAACTTAGTGACTCCCAAGAGATTAGAGAGATGTTGTTTGTTTTAGCATCTTGTCTCTTGCCATGAATGACAAAGAGGATTTGTGCTCCTTGTGGATTAAAATTAACAGAAATAAAACAAAAACAACATTTAAACCAATGTCCTGTCATAAATATTTCTGCCAGAGCTACCTTCCTGCTGTCCTACTCAAGTATTTAGGTAGCCAATCTTAAACTATAACTGAATTTCTCACGGAAACATAGTTGGGTGAAAAGAGATGCCTCCTGCAACCTCTCCCCTATCAGTCAATTGAGCAGAGGAAAAAAACCTCATATAAACATCCTTCTGGGAAATTACTCACATGATCTGAAGCAATTTTTTTAAAAACAATTACATTTATAAAAATTGAAACAGGCTCTGAGAAATAAAAAAGCCAAGGAGCTCACCAGCCTTTCCTTGCAATAATTTGGAATTTGGATTAATGACCCATTCATCAACTGTGCTTGTGCTATTGCTTGCTGTTCTATGGAAGAACAGTCAGCCTACTCATACTCAAGCTTTTTTTCCCGTTTTCCCAAAACTGGGCTCCCATCAGCAGGTTCCAATAGGAAGGGCAGGTATGGAATGCTCACTGGCATGCCAGCCTTCCATCCTTCCTGTGACTGAAATTCCTTCATGGTTGAACCCGTCCCATGATTCTCTTCCCCATGTTGAGTCATAATCCTTGCTCTTATCTTCAGTCTCACAAGCCATTCTCTCCTTGACTAATTCTGTAATGTTGCTCCCCTGCCCCTGCTCCATCTATAGCAGCAGGCATGTTTTCTCACATCCCCCAGCCCCTCTGCACGCATTTGTCCCCTCAATGACTTAGTGTGCCATAGCCTTCCCTCCCACCTCAGCAATTCCTCCTAAGGCCCTGCCTTGAGATACTTAACAGATTCAGTCAGATGCTAATCAAAGGAGAAACATTTATCTTACTAAAAACAAAACCAAAACAAAACCCACAATATTTTCTTATTAGCATGGTTGCCAGTTCCGTGACACAAGGGAAGGGATGATTCTGTCAGAGGCTTTTGACATAATTTGAAAAAGAGCAAAAAGGGTCAAGATAAATAGCAGGGACTCGTTTTATTTTCTGGTTTTGTAAACATGTATCTGGATTAACTGATGTGAATTGCACAGAGCTGTCCTGGGATTTATGCAGCAGTGTTGAGATCTCATCTCATCTCTGTAGACTGCTTCCAAGAGACAAAGCTGTTGCTACATCAGCAGGCTTTTAGAGGTCTCTGTGCCTTCAGTCAACTGCACTTCTCTGTTAAAGCTTTCCTCCTTTTACCTGATTAAAAAAAGTCATAAGAAGGCCACCCTCCAGGGACTGTATTAATCCTCTTTTCCCATCCCACTCTGTAGAACATGCTTGTGAACTGCTGCAACCCCATGGGACTCTACTGAAATACTAAACAGTTCTGACCACATGCAGATTTATTCTTCCATGGTATGCAAAACAGGACTAGGATCACTGTTTCTAAAAGAAATCTTGGATTAAAAAGAAAGATTCCACAGGCACAAACTTCAGAGACAGAGGCTGCAAAAGGAAACCACCAGTTACCACTTTCTTTTTGTTCTTCTCTGGACATTTGTGGATCAGATTTTCATTTCCATGAGTATTTTAAAACATTTGTCCTTTTTGCAAAACATGTTCGCATCAAATGCACAAATCCATAAAGTCAACTCTACATATTTACAGAGCTAGGAAAAAAATGCATCAGCTTGAAGTCCAGGCAGCATATGCCTAGACTGGCCAACTGCTCAGTGTGTTAAGCAAGCCTCGTGCCAAACAAGCAACCAAGTTTCAGATAGGCCAAGAAAATGTGTTCATGGCACCTCCAGCAGCTGGAGGAATGGCTGGAAGAGCCCTGTGGATCTGTCTCCGAAGGTGATCCCTCATCAAGGTAACCTCTGTGCCACAAACTGCCTGGCAGCCTGGTGGGCTTACAGTTACCCCTCCCAAAGGTCTTCCAAAGCCATTCTGGGGCTATGGAAGAGTCTGCCAGAGCAAATAAGCAGTGAAGTTTGAGGCCAGATTCATTTAGGTGACCTGGCCATAGAAAGGTGTGGCTCTTTCAAAATGCTTTTCGTTTCCTGCCACATACTCTAAAGGCAGCTTACCTTGAATTGCAGGCAGTAAGAAAGAAACAATGGAGTATTATTTCATCATCTCCTGCCAGAGCAAGATTGTTCCCTAAAGCATATTTTCTAGTGATTTTTTTCTGCTTACCTTTAGAAGACGCAAGTAATAGCCTTCATTTCTTTCATAAGAAGACTAATAGACATCAACAAGGGGATTTTTTTTCCTTGAAAAGGAGCCAAATGCTTTCCTTTTTTTCCTGATTCTGTCTTGCTACTGTTATCTGCTGCTTTATATTACTGTTACTATTCTGTCCTCTTGCTGCAGTCCTTGGCTATTTCTCTCCTTCCCGAGGCCTTCAACTTCAATTTGGGTCTTTCCTTTTCTTGGCGGATTTCAGCTAACTTAAAATATCTTTGTTTTTAAAACAAAGCCTTTAAGATAAACCCATCAAACCCATCAAGGTAATATTTATGTTCCTACTTCTATCTTCTAACAACCACACATTTCACTCAGTGACAGGAGAAGGGAAACAAATAGGTGATAAAGCCCATGCTTTTAAATGTCAGTTCTTTCCCGACTATTTAAAAATGATCATGGGAAATTGTTATAGAGTTTCAGGCTAAAGTATTGAGATGCAAAGTAACTTTTCGTTTTTTTTTTTACTTTCCTTTTTTTTTTATTTTCCTGAAATAATATTTTTAAAGTAGACAGGAGCAGGAGCAGCAAGTGACTGGCCATGATAGTGTTACTCTTGTCTGCAAAGTAATTGAGAAAAATTATCTACTATTTTCTGAGAACACTCTTATTACCAGCCTAAGGGAGAAGAGCCTCCAGGGATTTAAAAGCAGGCAATAACTCTAAAAAAAGACAGAGCAATCCTTTGGTTCTGGTTGATATTAAGTTAGAGCAATAAGTCAATGTAGCTTTGCCATACCAGCACTATCTTCATATGCAAAGCTGTTTCTGATCTGCAAGGGAAGATGGCTCCAAGTCTGTTCAATGTTATTTTTCCCTGTGTCCATCTTCTCCCATCACACTGCCCCCTGCAAGACCATAGTGAGCTCTCAGGATCCAATAATGGAGGGCCCAGGATGTAGCTAGGAGTTAATAGCTGCTTCCTAGTTAGCTGCCAACGCCACTGGAGAGGTGTGGGCCCAGCTCCTTCTGTCAGCAAGGTAAATCTTGTCACACCTGTTGAACAAGGAGGTACCCCAGGTATGCCCCCAACACTTCTCTCACAGGGCTCATCTTGGGAGCGTGCCTGGAACCCCAAGCCCTGATGTGAGCGGTGTTGGAAGAGCAGCATGGAGGATATTCAGCTGCCTGGGATCACTTACTTTAAAAACAAATAAACCTTCTTAGCAGACAGATTTATTACTAGTCATGAGGGATTACGCAGCCAAGTCACTTTGATTCATTAGAGTGTTCAGGGAGTTTGTGTAAGTTCCTGGAAGCTGTCTGGGATGATCTTTAACCATCCTCTTACTGTTACCTGATGGTGAAGGGGAAAGTTGGAAAGCGCTTGTGCTGAATTTGTTTTTCCCTATGTTTGGTAATAGATTTAGACAAGCTGTTTAAAAAACTGAGCCTTATGCTGTGCTGAGCCGTCCTTCCAACTTAGCTACACGTAGC
Source organism: Lonchura striata (assembly GCF_050655825.1). NCBI lineage: Eukaryota > Metazoa > Chordata > Aves > Passeriformes > Estrildidae > Lonchura > Lonchura striata. Next base: position 58,689,356 of record NC_140707.1, on the reverse strand, counting down.
CTTTTCTTTTCTTTCCTTCCTCCCTATAATATTTAATCAACAAAGCCCTACCTCCATTTCCCCGAGGCCAGAGCAATGCGTCTTTCTGCATTTAGAAACCGCCTACGCATGTGAACACGTCCTTTGTGCAGTGATGTTGTTTTAATTAGCCACATCTCTCTTTTTGGCCAGAAATATAGAAAACGACTGTGTGCAGCTTTCCTGCAGGGCAGTGCAGCCCCGTGGTGCTCAGCTGTGGGTAGTGGAAGAGGCACACTGGCCATGCTGGGAGACAGGGTTGAAAGGGGAGAGGAGACAGACTGTGTGTCTGGAGCTGGCAGGGGGAGGGAAGAAAACTTGGGCAGGAGAGAGAAGTGGGGAGAAGCCAACCCTGGGTGACCCTGCCAGAGAGGCAGAAGAAGCCTGCCTAAAACAGATCAGAAAGCATGGCATGAGACAGCTTCCTTGTAATGACCGACGTGTTTGCTGATTAAAGAAGATGATGCTAATTAAAGTAGATGATGTTAAGTCACAACTATTAGGACAATAACCTGCCTGAGACCAAACTTTACAAGAAAATATGTTAGCATAACTATCCTAGCTTCAGCAGGACACAAGTCTGTCCCAGGTGGTTCCCTAATACTTACATTCAAAGTACTTGTTAGATAACATGCTTATTAATCTTTTAGGCTTTGCTTTGTCTATTCGAAATTGTATCCTGTATAAGTCATTCAAAAAGAGCTGGCTTAGAGACTTCTGAAGTTAACACCTCTCAGAAGCTTCTGTGATGCTCAGCAAATTTCCTTTTCATTGATGACTGTCTCCATTTTGTAGCATTATTTTTTACTGAATTTTACTGAATATACCTTGAATCCCTAGTTATGTAAATAAGACTATGATAAGAAAAATATGCTGTTAATAAACAGTGTTTGTTGTGACTGAATATATCGTATACCAGTACTGGTTCAATCACTGCCCATGGCCAAGTGGTGCTTATGCTTGGGTTCTGCAATGCCTCATATTCACCTTTATTATTAACCAACATTGCATCTCACAGGAGGCTACACTGTGGCATTTCTGCTTAAACCATATTATTGCTGTGGTCCACAGATGATTAAATTCTGGTAGCCTCCCCTCTTTGCAGGAATTGAGACACCCTGAGAAATGCTCTCTGAACTTCCAAGTGAGGCTGGCAAAGCAGAGAAGGGATGTCCTCTGGCTCTCAGTTCTGCCATAAGGAAAAGGAACATAATCCTGACCCTAACTGTCTTGTAATTTTTATTAGCTCTCTGGCTTGCAGCAATGACCCTGTGAATAATGCATGCTGCTAGATGGCTCTCCTAAGGAAAGGCTTATGCAATCATATTGTCTGCCACTGCCTGCCTTCTCCTTACCCCATAATAACTCAGAAACCAGCTGCCAAATTTGACAGAGGAAAAGAATTCTTGAATATACTGTGTTAAATAAAAAAATACTAAAAATGGGGACCATGTAGGGAAGGGACATCTTAGGAACTTTAGCTCAGTTCTCACTACAGGTCTGAGGCGCCACTCAGGTACTCAAGTCTAAAAACCACATTCATAAGTTTTCATTGTTCTGCTGCTCATGCAATGACTTGTTTCTTCACAGGTCACTCAGGGTGAGCCCCAGAAGTCATGCTCCAAGCCTGTAGCAGAGAAATTTTCAGAGAGCTGCCAGGAAATTTGCCAGTGCAGGCCACCTCCACTGTTACCACCGCCTCCTCCACCTCCGCCACCCCCGAGGTTGCTAGCAGTGCCAAGTAAGTAGCTCCTGATACTGTTGTGGTGTGCTGCAGGAGGGCAAAGAGATGGGGACCCCTGGACAGACAGGAGAAAGGGCACAGCTAGCTCATTTGTCATTTTCCACTTAGCAAATGAAGAAGAAATATTTTCAGTAGAGATGGAGATCTGTTTTCTGATCTAATGAATAATGCTTGGCTTTTGGAGGAAAGCCAGAGAAATTCCCTCCTTTTATTGTGTTCTATATGATTCCCCAGTTTTAAATGATTCCCTACTCCCCTAGTCCTGGGAAATGCTTTCCTACAGAGACATAGTGCTGTGCTGCCCCTTGAGTGGCATGACCCCCTTTTTTGCCAGGTGTGAAGCTTGAAGGTCTGGGTGCCCCAAGGCAAATTAATTTATAAGCAGACAAAAATCCAAACACTCTGTCTAGACCATTCAGTACGTTTGACTGTTGTCAAGACACTGGAGCACTACAGTTTACCATAGCAGTGACTCAGGCTCACTGGTTTTAAATTGCTTACAACTGTTACAAAAATAGGAGGCATGTCAGGAGTCAATGGCAAGGGAGCAGTTTTCCCACTAATGCACATACAGGGTAAGACTCATCTCTTTCTCTTCATACAAATCAGAGCTCCCAAGCCTTACCCAGTGCACCCAAGCTCCTCCTTATTTCCAGCCATACATCCCCATGCCCAGCACACCTGGTGCCTTCAGCTCCTGCTGACTAGCTCTGCAGCTGCTTTCCACATCAGTGGTCCTGTGATCCCTGACATACAGATAATTTCCAGAGAGTGATCTCTGTCCCCATGGTCCCTGCACTGTGGGAGAGACCTTCCTGCTTCTATTGCACCCAGTGTGTTCAGGGACACAGACTGGGTCCCAGGAGTTCGGTATTCCAGTAAATCTCCTTAACGCTCATGCATTTTCATAAATTCTTCTCTCCCTGCACGGCTGCCTATTAATTCTTCTCCCTGCTTATATAAACTCTCCTGGGAGCAGTGTTGCAAAGTGTATCCTGTATCCTCAGCATTTCCCCCAAGGAAAAATAAATCATTAGGTATCATCATCTGGCTGTTTGTCTTTATCAGCACCATCTCCAGATGTGCAGAAGACATGAAGAAGGCTTCTGCCTAGCTTTTAGTCAGGCAGAGGACAGGCAGAATCTTTCACTGTCTTTTCTGCCAGGAGCATGCTTTGTACTTGTGCTACACTGCAGAAAATTAAGGCAAAGGCAGAGAAAAACCAAGACACTTGGAAAAGGAAGTACAAAGACAGCTGGGAAAGAAGAGAGGGATAATTTTTATAGCAGGAAAAATCTCTTTCAATGCTCAGGAAAATGTCATGGGCAGTAATATGGAAAATTACCTTGATCTTTGTATCACAGCCAGAAAATAAAGTACTTTGTCACTCTCTTTTCTTGTGCCTGGGGTACCCTGTTACCCTGAGGGGGATGAGATGTGGCAGTGTTGGCACAGGGACCAGCCCTGCTGACCAGCTGTACTGGGAAGGGAGCACCACTGCCAGGCTGTTTCCCCTCCATCAGGCAGCTGCTCTGAGTGCATGGATTTGTCCCCTGTCAAGTGGGAAGTAAATCATGTTAGGAAAAGAGAAGTCTGTCACACATTGCAGAAAGAAGAACAAGAAATCTAATGGGCCTGTGACTGGGATAGCCTGATGCTTTGTCATGCTGGATTGCCAGGTGCTAACACAGTTCTAAAAATGAGCTATATAAATCCAGATGACTAATATTTAAGCAAGTGACTTCATTTCAAATACAATGAAAAAAGAGGTTACACATTTCTTTCACTGGTAAGCTTTAGAGTAGCAATCAAGTGTCTCATCTTGAATGGTGCTTTCATTATCATCAGCTGTCTAGGCACTGTGATTTAGTCCATGTGTACAGCAATCCACTTCCTTGGGAGAAACAACAAGCCTTGTGGTTAAATATTGATGGTATAGACACTGCTTTTAAATGGTATTCAGAGGAGAGGGAAGTAAAGAGCAAAGTGGCTGATGCTAGATTTGCACTTTGAATTTACTAAATGAATAAAATTTAGTACTGGAAAGACATCTGCAAAAAAAACAGCAGTCCAGGACCTGCAAGATTTTTACCTTTACAAGGTATAGTCATGAGGTACTACATAAAGATGCTGGAATTGCTTTCAGAGCTTTGTGAGCCACAAAAGGCTGCAGTCTGCTAGGCACTGTCCTTAAAAGCTCTATCTGCAATCAAACTGAATGTTGCTGGAGATTTAGATCAACTCTAAAGCAGCTACCATGGTTTGGGCTGGGTGGTTAAAGCCAATGGATGCAAAAATCCTGTCTCTCCAATCACAGACACTGACAGTTCCGTTGTCTGCTATAGGAAGCATCTAGTGCTCTTTGATGTGGCCTCAAGCTGCTGTTGTGGAAAATCAGAGAACCCTCTGATGTACCTTTTCTGTTAATCCCACTTGATTGTTTTACAAACCCTACTTGGTTGTATGGGATGGCACTGCATAACTTTGTGAGCAGCTGAATAGCTCCCTGAAAGACTTTTATTGTGCTTGGAGGACTTTTAGGAACAATTATAGTACATATCTCTTTAGACACTTCAATATTGACAGGCTGATCCAGCAACAAATCTTTAGCTCTTCTTCCTGCAGATGGATTTATACAAAATCTATTAAATGCAGAGAATCCTCGAATTCACATATAATAGCTGGAAAATGCTGTGTTTACTCTGAGGGGAAATAACCTAATTCCCTCTGGAGAAAATGAGTAGAATCACACAGCTTAGCAGGCAGTCTAAAACCACAAGCAGCATGAGGAGCACCAGCTTTCCCTGATTTAGGAGACACATCCCTGTTAGAGTTGGGTACTTACATTAAGAATGTGTGGGGAGTGTTTCAGCACATCCTGAGGAGGCACTGAATAAATGAAGCTTTATGAATATGGGAAATTAAACAGACTGCTTTTGTCCTCTTTCAGGGATGAGCCCAGGTCTCCTTTCCCCACATTTCTAACTCCTTCACATGGACCACTTGCTTTTATGGTGCCCCATCCAACCCCTGATCTTGCCTTCACTGCCTCTGCCCTGCAGCCAATTCCCTCATGGCACCATAACCCTGTGCCTCCTCCTGGGGGCCCATCAGCCTTGCAGCATCTAAATGAAAGCTGCCACGCTGCTCCCTGTGCATGCTGCTCTCTCAGAATTGCTGGTTCACCTGTACCTTCTTCTGCAAAGTGGGACACACGGGCTACCTGAGCTTTGACTTTCCTGAGCTTCATTTCAGCTGCAGTTCTTTGCTGTCTGATTTGATACAGATGTGTACCTTACCAAGGGGCTCTGAGGAGAGGGACCCCAGCCCATGTTAGAGTCCCTGGCATGGTGGGGACTGTGTGATGCTGAGGGCTGTCCGGAGAATGGTCCCTGAGCCCGTGGCAGCTCCTCCAGACGGTTTGGCACATCGATGTTTCCGGAGTGACTCCCCTTATGCAAGCAGCAGCCTGCTCTTTAACCCATGCCTAGAAAACCACTCACTGATGGAGTGAAGGGAAAGCTCAGGAGGCTCTAAGGGGCCTAAGGCCAACTAAACTTAGATGCTGACAGCAAAGGAAGAAGGAACTTTCAATGAAATTGAGTGTGTTCCCTAGATATGTCTGTAATGACCTCAAGGCAGTAGAGAGGCTCAGAACCTGGCCTTTAATTAACTGTGTCTTTTTCTCTCCATCTGCTTTCCTCATTGTCTCTGGATTTCAGCCAAGACTAAGACAAGGTGGATGGAATACTTGTTTAGGCAGCATTTCTAACCCAGCTTCACAGACCCATGAGATTGAGCTAGTTCAAGTGATGTTGACCCCTAAAAATCTGAAAAACTGCTGTTGCCAGCCCCTAAATACTCTGTGAGCATGCAGGTTTCTCCAGGGGCATTGCAAAGAAGAAAGGACTTTGTCTGGAAGTAAAAGTCAGGCTTTCAAAACAGGAAAGGGGGAAGAGGTTAGAGCTAGATATACACTGTAGTCAGTATTAGTTTAAACCTGTGTAAGGTCTTACAAAAAAATATCAGAAGTGATTTCTTTAAAATGGCACAAGGAAGAGCAAAGACGTTCTAACCTGCACGCCTCACGTGTTGGTGAGCAACATTTGCTGTCTCTGCTCTACCCTTGGGTAGAGGAGTCCATAGTTTTGGGTGAGGAGACCCTGGTATTGCCATCTGCTCTCTGGACGAAGGAAGTGTTCATTCAAACATTGCTTCAAGTCAAAATTCAGAGGAGGAGACATAAGCTGAGTCTGGATACATGAACCAGTCTCTGGTGTTTGGATGCTCACACATAGGTACACAGTGAAGTCTTTACAGCTCCTGACCTTAGTGGAAGTTTGCCCTGAGCTGTCAGCTGAGATCAAGCACAATCCTGTCAGTGCAAAGCCACGGTGAATGACATCACTGCAGAGGACTCTAATCTCCATGCAGTAATTGTATCATTTTGTTTTTCAGAGTGAAATCTTTATCTCTGGAGACAGAGCATCTAATTAACTAATTATTTGGACTGGTGAAAATGCCAATATAAAAATGACCAGCTATAAGAAGGGTGAAACCTTTTGGCAGCTATATAAGCTCAGATGTACAGCTTAATTTCAGAAAGCACACAGGGTCCCTTCAGTGCAAGTAGGAAAGCTAAGGACATCCAGATCTTTTAGGACAGATCACAGATTCATGGAATGGTTCAGGTTAAAAGGGACCATGAAGATCATCTAGTTTCACCCCCGTGCCATGGATGTTGATACCTTCCCCTAGACCAGGTTCCTAGAAGCCCCATCCAAAATGGCCTTGAACACTTCCAGGGAAGACACAGTTTCTCTGGACAATCTGTTCCAGTGCCTTACTATCCACACAGTAAAGAATTTCTTCCTAACATCTAATCTAAATTTATGTTCTTTCTGTTTAAATCCATTACCCCTTGTCCTTAGCCATACATGCCCTTGTAAAATGTTTTTTTTATAGGCTCCCTTCAGGTACTGAATGCTTCTATAAGGTCTCCCTGGAGTTTCTCCAGCTCTCTCAGCCTGTGTCATATTAAAGGTGCTCCAGCCACCTGATCATCTTTGTGCCCCCCTCTTGGAGTGAGTCCACATCCTCCTTATATTGAGCCCAGAGCTGATCATGGTACTGAAGATGGGGTCTTATGAGAGTGGAGTAGAGGGAAGAATCCCCTACTTTGACCTGATGGTCACACTTGTGTTGATGCACCCAGGACACACTTGGCTTTCTGGGCTGTGAACACACATTGCCAGGTCATGTAAAACTTCTTGTCCATCAGCACCCCTCAGTCTTTCACCTCAGGGCTGCTCTTAATCTATTCTTGTCACAGATTTTGTTTGTACTTGGAATGGCCCCGACATGGGTGCAGGACCTTGTTGAACTTCACGATGTCTGCACAGGCCCACTGCTCAAGCCTGTCAAGGTCCCTCTGGACAGCATCTGCTCTTCTGTGGTGGCATCCACCCCCTCCAGTGTGTTGAGTGCACAACACATCTTGGTGTCATCAGCAAACTTGCTGAGGATGTGCTCAATCCCCCTGTCTGTGTTGCTGACACAGATGTTAAACTGCACCAGTCCCAATACCATCCCCTGAGGAATGCCACTCATCTCTGGACTGTCTCAATGTGTGTATATTAGGCAGGAATCTGAAGAACAGGTATAGTATGGAACTTCTTAAACTTTGGTTCAAGTAACCAAAGTTTTCAGATATATTGCTAATTGTTAAAATAGCCTTTCAGAGCAAGAACTTGTTACAGAAATAAACATTGTATGGCTCTAGTACGTAAAAGAATAAGAAATGGGTTTTCCTTAGGATTTTCTAAATCCTGATGGTAGAAGGCAGAGGTGATCCAGTGTGGGTTCAAAGAATGAGTTTGACCTTATGCTGAATTAGTGTCTCCATGTCGCTATTCCAGCAGGAAAGCTGAGCATGGTCCTGGTGCTCACCACTACATTTCTTGTACTTGGATGCTGATGTGTTTGCCTACCCAGTGCCTGAAGAACTTCTGTCCTTGGCAGAGGTCTGATTATCCCCCAGGAGTGGAGGAGAAGCTGTGACTGCAAAATGAATTGAACTCTTTCTGGAGGCCATGATGATTCAAATATGAGATGCCCAATAATCAGCTCAGCTCAGTCTGATGTAGGCTGCTGCAGCAGGAGTTGAGCACCTCAGAGAGCTTTGAGTTTCAGTTTCCCTTTGGTTATGCATTTCATCTTGTGAGGGCTTTCTGCCCTTTTACAAGCGCCCACTGCAAAGCTGCTGGCCATAAGTGCTCAGCTGGCAGGACCACCCTTCTGCTGCCCTTCTGCCTGAAAGACTTGTTCAGAGTAGTTTTCAGATATTTGGACATATTAGAGGAATCTTGGGTGGATTTCTCCCAAGTGATGCCCAAAGGAATTGTTAACAAACATGGAGAGCTGGGTTTGTTTTATAATATGGGGAAGACATTTCCCTCCATCCTGCATACAACATAGTGACTACCAAAACTGAACAGCAGAGAATTACAGTAGCCCCAAAATGGCAGGGGACACATTGTCTCCTGCATGAAGACATTTACAGTAGTGACTGCTACTGTGAGTGCAAGTCTGGTCTAGACAGTGACTTTTTTTAAATGCAAACAAATGCTGAAAGAGGGAAGCTCTTCCAGTTTTGGTAACACAGCTGTCATACTGTGGATTGCAGTCTTGTGTGAGAGCATTGTTCTTAATTTACAAAGCAAAACCAAAATTCAATTCTTGTCGTCTCCCACATACACTTTTGTGTTACTGGAGGAATGTGACTCTCAGAACTGGCTATAGGATTTGGAGACTTTCAAATCTAAATTGAACTCCGACCCCACAGCCTGGAGCCATGGATGATGATGGCAGAAGTAGAGTCTGGTCCCACGTCCCCATCATGTTGTTTTCACATCACAGACACTACCTTCACTCTTAGCACAGTGAACCAAATCATTAAGCATCCAAGACTGAATTAAGCAGAATTCATCCATCTAAATCAGAAATGCAGTGATTGGATTTTCTGCCTCAAATTGCAGGCACTCTGATTTTGTCACCAAATATATAAAGAATTCTACTGCCGGTTTTTTTCTGTTAAGCACAGTTATTTCTGGTGTAGGAATAGAAGTTACAAGTCCTTATCTCTCAGTCAAAATGAAAAAAAATTTATGGTGAGGAGATTTCTTAAGCAGCAATCAAATACATTTGAAATAGTTTGAGCATCTAAGATGTAATATTAAGTCTGAAGAGCAGGATTAGTGATTAGAAAGCAGGTAAGACTGGAAAGGTTCATACAAATACTTTCATTATAGGATTCTGTTGTCACTCCTTCACCTAACATCTCCTCATACTGAGCTGTTGTAAATTCTCTTTCTGTTTAGAACACTGGTAAGACCAGATGGTCAGTCACAGCTTTCCCATTTCAGAGTTTTTCATCACAATAAATTTTGAAATGTTTTGCCAAGTCTACTTGCTGTTTAGGCAAGTGACGAATATCTCCCCTGCTCTGGGACCTTGCATATTTGTTTTGAATTTTTCTGAATACAGTAATTTTTACTGAATACAGTAATAAATTGATATAATGGAAAAGTCCTTCTGTTGAAAATGCATTTTGAAGTATGTAGAAGTAAGAGCCTCAGGCCAGATTTTGCAGGGCACGATTCAGTGGGAGTTCTGTTGTCTATAGATTAAAAGCATTGTCTAATTTTTAAAAAGAACCACCACATATTAAACAGGTTCTGCAGTAGAACAGTCCTTTCTACTCTGACATGCATACTCCAACATCTTGATTTTTTTTTTTTTAAGCAGAAGGAGTTGGCTAAGCTGAAGACATTAATTCCTTCTGTGGATGGCAGTCCATTTGTACATGCCTACCATTTCACTGATTAGGAAGATAACAAATCTTCAGTGAAGTTACTGATGAGTCAGAGGCTGCTGATTTACAAGTGATTGTAGGTTCACCTGCTCCTGGCAGAAGGAGTTGTGCCTCATCTTGACAAGTCAGAAGTAAATGCTTAATTGGCACAAGCTGTTCCAGCAGGAAGGGTTGAGCAGCTGACCTCGGTAAAGCAGACCGACAGAAATATGTTCTTGTAAGGGTTTTGTGCATTGCATTGTTCTGAACATGATATAAAGGTGTTGCCCTGCTTGTGTAATTGCAACTCAAGGGTAATATTTAAGTCAATGTAGCAGGTCAAGGAAGCAGTAGTCTGGAAATTCGGGATGTTATCCCAAAGTGAGGACACAGTGTCCATTAATATAATATGAATATCAGCTAATAACTGATGCTGCTGCCAAAATCTGTCATTAATAATTATGCAAGTTAATTTAACCCTTCCACTAGTAAATCATATTGCATTATAACTACATAAATATAGCAGCAAATTGTGGATCCCTAATGGCTGTTTAAATGAATTATTTTATTATTTTGAAGTGTCTTTTAAATGGAGCTGGTATTTCATTAGTTCATTGGTTAGAAATAATTTTAGACAAAGATCTGTTCCTTGACAAATGCTGCTATTAAACTGGACTTTTACCAATGGAGCAGATTCTCTTGAATCATCCCTGGACCCTTTCCTTCTGAAAGTGATGCATATTTTTATTTCATAGCCATTATCAAAGGAAATGACTATCAGTGAAGCACGGGGAGGGTTTGGTTTAACTCTTGTTTCAATTTGGCCAGGTGCAGGTGCTCTGCCTCAGCTTTTCAGGGCATCTCTGTACATGGGGGCTGTCCACTGCTGTAGGTTCAGTATGGAGTCATGGTCTGTGTAAAGCCTGGGGGCAGTGCAGTAGCAACCTGTAAACAATTTTCTTGCCTTTGTGACTCTAAAGAAACCTGTGCTTTGTTTGTCTAATCTTTGCTATTACCTAGAGGTTCTCAAGATCTTAAAAAAGCTGTTAAGGATCTACAAGATAATGAATTAATACCAGTAACACTGAATTTTGTTCACTTTGTGTAGCTTGTGACTGATGGCACCACTCATGGGAATACTGTTGAACTCCAAGTAGATGTGCAAATCTGGACTTTAATTCAATCTGTATATAAAACATTGTAACAAGAAAATCTGTCATCTTTCTGTGAGATTGAATCTGCCAGCCCTGAGGTATCTCATTTATCATTTGCTGGTGAAGGACTGGTCATCACTGTAAGAGTGTAGACTCCTGAAATCACATCTCAGCTTGAATTTCAGCCTCTATCATCCCTCCTTGAAAGATCTGTTCACTGTGAGAGCTGAAAGGCTGATAAGCTTTCAGAAGGCTTGAGGGTGACATACTGTGACTCCCACAAAGGAGATATCTTGCCCACCCTCCAGGGAATGGTGGAAAGAGCATCCAGGGCACTGCTTCTCCCTCTGCCACCAGCCTGCTGGGAGATCTCAACAGAGTCAACTACAATATCAGACACCCAGAGTTACCATATCTGAAACAGAGATATGTTTTCATCCTTGTAAACTTTGTATTTGAGATTAGTAGGTGTCAAGCACTGAAGATTATTATTATTAGGCTCAAAAGTAATGGTAATTGTTATAGAACTGATCAGCTGTGTCCTGTCCCAAGGAATAGGAGGCTGTACCATCACACAGTGGGGACTGTGCCCGGGCTGAGATGCAGCACCTGCAGCCACAGCATCACCATGCAGTAATGAATTAAAGGAGGCAGCCTGAGGGGCTGGACACAAACCCACACTAAAAACCAGCACTGTGGCTTGTCTTATTACTTCTCTGCCAGGGATAATACAGCTTCAGCAAAATCCTGGTAGTAAAGGAGAGTATATTGGCAGATAAGGGAACTAACATGGGAAGGCTCACTCTATGAGCTTACAGTGTCCATACCACTGCCACTACCACAGAACCTGCCTTCATGGCACCTTTTGGGGCATGGATTTCATCCAATGGTACCTGAGGGACAGTGGAAACAAGGGCTAGTTTTTTAAGGGCTTTTATCACCTTAAAATGCAGATAGATGCTGAATAAGCTCTCCAAGCCACTTAGTTCTCAGCAAGTGTCCCACCTTATTTTGGACTGGACAGATCTTTACTAATGTGTACTGTTTACTAATCTGTTTACTGTTTACTTCCTCACTGTTGATTTGAGGTGAGTGGTGGCCATCAGGTCACAAGGGAGGATGAGGCAAGTTTTCTACTTAGTGTCCTTGCTCTTCAGCAGTTGCTTCCCCATGAGCTGCCCTCTGCAGTTGCACTGCACCACAAAGGAGCCTATTTCACCAAAAATTTCCTGGTGCTGATGGTGAGCCCATCTTCTGCCCTAAAACAGCCTCTGAAACAGCCTGAAAGCAAGACAGGTTGATTGGGGGAGAAACTGTCCAGAAGACTCATTTCTTTTTATACTTATTTTACTGCAGTGGACCTGGGAGGTGATATTGGCCATGGGACTGAGGTGGGAAAATGCATATCCTGTACCTACTGAATTCCAGTTTGGAAGCAACCCTTTATTTCTTTCACTGGTTCATACTTTTGTTTGATGTTAAATGGCTCAGGGCACAGTGCCATTAGCCTGCAAGCAAAGACAGTCCTCTTCCCTGGCAGCTTGAACGAGTCCCCACATATCTGATTCCCAGAAGCAAACTTCTTTCTGCCCGTGTTGAAGTTATTCAGAGTCACAGAATAATTTAGATTGAAAAGACCTCTGAGATCATCAAGTCCAACCTATGACCAAACACTACCTTGTCAAACAGGCCGTGGCACTAAGGGCAACATCCAGTCATTCCTTAAACATCTGCAGGGATGGTGACTGCATCACCTTTCTGGGCAGGCCACTCCGATGTCCAATCACACTTTTTTTAAATAAGTTCTTCCTAATGTGCAACCTAAACATCCCCTTGTTCAGCTTAAGACTGTCCTCTTGTCCTGTTGCTGGTTGCCTGAGAGAAGAGACTGACCCTCAGCTGGATACAGCTCCTCTCATGCAGTTGTAGAGAGTAGTGAGGTCTCCCCTGAGCCTCCTTTGCTCTAGGCTAAACAACCCCAGATATCTGCGTGCATGTGTGTGCGTGCTTGTTAATGGAAATAAGCCCAAATGGGCTGAAATGGCAGACTTAGCATGAAATTCCAGTGTTTTCAGGCTTCTTTTCTTCTGGATGCTTTTCACTTTCATCACTGTAAGGTCACAGAGTTTGGCAGGGCAAGCAGATTGTGCTCAGCACTGATTTTTCCCCAATGAAGATTAGGAAGTGCTCATAAGATGCCTGTGCACATCAGTTGCCACTGAAGCCTGCGTGTTTGTGCAATGAAGTGGATGGTACTGGCACATCTCAGTGTCTCTCAGTGGTGCCTCTGTTCAAAAGAACTGAGAATTACTGTCTCCAGGTCAGTGCTGTGCTCTACTGCTGTGGCCTTGCTGCTGTGTTTCCTTGAATTGGTGGTTGACAGGAAGGTCAGGTAATTACAGCTAGTTCTTGTAGAAATATAGATGGAGTACTTCTAAATGGGCCTGTCTATCCTATTAAGGAATTGGGAAGGAAATAGAAACAGTGCTGACATGCAGCCTTATGTTGCACATTTTATCTCTACACCTTGCAACCATTTAGAAAGCTGGAGCTACTGTTCCCATCCTGAAGAAGGAGAAATAAGTCTGTAGAGGAAATTGTCCCAAAATCACCCAGTGAGCAAGGAGGAGAACTGAGCCTGGAACCCACCTCCAGAGGGGAATTTCTGTTTTCTGTGGTGACATGCTGCCTAAGTACAGAGAGGTTAAAGCCTGTATCATGAAAGGCAGAAGATTGCACTTAAGGTTGTATATCTTTATACCCAATTAAAGCATCCTGGTTCTCAGAGTGCTAAGAACCTCTGGAAAGCAGGTTACCTTCTAAAATAAATGCCAGGGTGCTAATTTAAAACCAAATGCTTTGGCACTTGTGACCTGTTTCTTAGAAGCACCAGATACCCACTAATCTGATTGACATCTGCATTTCAGAAAACAGAAAACAGGCCACCAAGTCTGGCAGGGCTCCCATGGAGAGGCAGCACTTAGGACTACCTGGGGGTGTCATGAGGACTTTCTTGGTGCTGCCCAACCTGGCAGTGCCCCAGGCTGTGGAGAGCAGGCAGTGTGGCAGTGCCTGTGAAGCTCTCCCAGGTGCTTGTGTTGCTGCAAGGAGGAGGTTGCCTTGCAAGGCTTCAGCTCTCATTGCTCGGGACAGGAGCGACAGGGTGTGATTCCATCGGGGTAAAAACAATTCAGCCCTTTATGTTGAGGGAGAATCAGATGGGGAGGGAAAGGCAGTGTCTCATGGGGAGACTGCTGGTTAGAAAAACACTGGACAAAGTCAGATCAGAGGGCAGTGGCTGATGTGAGCATGCATTGTAAAGATAAGTTCCAGAGCTGAGTATTAACACAGAAGCTAGCTATGATGTAATCTCCTTAAAAGCCTTTTTACCACAAGGTCTATAAATGCTACTGCTTCTCTAGATCATACTTTAGACAACAGATTCTCCCTCTGTGCTCTCTAACCCTGTTCTCCTCCAAAAGACCTCAGCAGCTGAAAGCATGTTTTGCCCCTGTTTGAGGGGTACCTCAGTTCTGGTGGGTCCCATCAGCTTCATCCACCTAATAGGATTAAGGCAGGCAGGTCTGGCCCTCAGCCTGTTAATCATTTGGAGCACAGACTTTCCCTTTCTGCTTTGTTTGACAATCTCTTGACTGCTCTGCTCTATGCATTGCCATATTTCCATATGTATGTGGAGCCCTGAACTGTTCTCTAGTTTCCCTCTGCAATTGTACAAAACCAAGACAGGTTATCCCACAAGTTTAGTGTCAGCCACTCCAGGGCATCCTGTTTCTGACCATAGGGCTTGGCTCCACTGAGCTGCTGGGCATGGTGTCACTGTGCTAGCTTGGGGCAAAGATCTGGTGCCTGCCTGGGAAGTCAGAAAGGGAGTTTTCTGTTTCCACCCTGTAATGTAGTTTTAGCCAAATCAGTTGTTTGTGTTTCCTCCCAAATAAGAGGAAATACAATCCAGAGGGGAGGACTGGCCAGGAGTCAAAAGACATTTTGTTTTTCTGGCTGTCTCACTGAAGTGCAGTGAGTTTGCACAAGCCACTTCCCCACAATGTGCTTTACTTATGTCTGGCCATCCGATATTTTTACCTATTATTATTTTATTTTGGTCCTAACAATATGTTCTATAAGAACATGTTCTATTTTCTATAAGAATCCCAAATCTACCAAGGAAAAGCATTTGCATGGCACCTACCAAGAAAGCACAGTAACATGGAGCTTTAGTGAAATCTATTGCTAAACCCAAACCTAAACGTGTGCAGGTTCAATAACTCCTGAAGCTTAGATCCTGAGCATTGCACTTAACCTCCCCCACCCTGCTGCTCTCTTCCTTACTGACTATCCATGCTCAGGTTTTTTCACCTGCAGTTCCAGTTCTGTTTCTTGCAATGAGCCATGCACTCCTCTAGTGCCTGTGACCTTCAGAAAATTCCTGCAGAACAACCCCTTCACCTCCTGAACACTCCAGTCTCCAAAACTAAGCGCAAAACTGAGTGTGTTTCTTGTTTCAGAAGACAAGTGTTTTTAGAAAGGAGGAGAAAACTAAGAAGATGAGGCAACCGAGAGTGTAGAATAACAGTGTCTCCAGTGTAAGAGCTGCGGGGGAGGGAATTTCTCCAGCATCATTCCCACACATGTTTTTATTATAGCAGAAGTTCCCGCTGCGTAGTGATTGCAGTATCCCCCTTAGAAGTGTAGTAGGAACATATGCACAGAGCAGCTGCATGATATAAACTTGTCTGCAACAAAGTGTGATAAACAGAAGTATCATCTGCTACAGGAATAGCTGATTTCTGTGTTATTTAACCTAGCTACTCCAGGGAGGCTATAAATCAGGACGGGCGTTCTGCCGAGCACACCGCTACTGCCTGGTTGTTTACCCAAGTGGCTCATGGCACTCTGAAATGGCCCTAAGCTTATAGGCAACAGGAAGGGCAGAAATCTGTAAGGGAGTTAAAGAAAAAACACAGCATGAGGAAACCTGACAAGGCTAGACAAGCCGCTTCTCCATCAATCTGGAGAATGCCAGTCATTCCTTTGGCAAGCCTGTCTGTCCCTGATCACCAGCCCAAGGGGTGCCTTCTCTGCAGGCACATGAAGGCGAGCTCAGGGTTCCCTCTGGCCAAGCACAGCCCCAGGGCCTGTGCACTGGGGTGCCCTGAGGATGCAGGTCATGTCTGCAGTGTGGCTTTCTGCCCCAGGAACAGACACCAAGGTCACCCATTTCTTGGTCAGCCTCCTCTCCTCTATCCTCACAGGAAATTTTCCACTTAAATCCAAGAGTGTGGAAGGGAACACTTTGCCTGTTCTCACTATGCCTTTTAGAATAACAGCTGAAGATCTATATTTGTATCAAGTCTAGCAGCACCACAAACTCCACTAGCAAGCTCTTTTAAAGGATTTGTTTTTCCCTTGCTGGCTGCCTCTGACTGTGAGCAGCCCTGGGTGCACGCAGCACGTTCCTACTGCGTGCATTATCCAAACACATCTGTAGCAGTCCCTACGTGACGAAATACAGCAAACACAGGGGATGCTTCAGCTGCCACTGACTCACAGATCTCTCCCCAAGGCCCTGGGTTAGGTAACCAATCTTGTTCCCAGGGAGCCCACAGCCTCCAGGGCTCTGGAGACTGATCTTGACCTTCAGCTACATTTCACTTCTGAGCATCATCGTGCAGATGCTGGGACAAGGTCCTCAGCTGGCACCAGTCTCACAGCTGGCTGGACTTCTGCTAGTTTACATCCCTTGAGCCCTCGGGCCTTTTTTATTAGCTGCCTAAGGCTTCATTCTATCAAACAATGAAATTAATCAGCATTAAATTAATCAGAACTCACTTTAGGGTGAATCTACACTGCTGGGGGGAGTGAAGGGCCTTATGCAAAAGTAGACAAGAGGCCTCAGGCTCAGGACTGAAATCAGCTTTCTCAAAAAAGATATGAGCATGTGATGGAGACTCTCCTTTTTTCTTGTGTGTTAGACAGCGCAATGCCTAGAGTAAATTTCCGAGCCTTGGTGTTTTTGTAACTTCCTCTGCAGGGTTTTTCATCACAGAACCCAAGTTATTTCATATTAAGCAGGAGATTCATTGAACTTCTCTATTCCACAGGAGCTTGGATGAGATACCTTGATGGGAAGACACCCAAACTGTAACACATTCAAAATCCTTCTCAACATTTAACTGGGAGTTTGGATTGGACACTGGAGTGTCCTGGGAATTTCTTCATATACCTTGACATTTGAAATCACATTTAAACTTCTCCATGTTTTCTGGGCTTGTCCCTATATCCCAGTGTGATAATGGCTGCAGGAACTAGTGTCTTCTCTGTCTTGCAAATGGGACGTCAGCATACAATTTATGTGAATATCAAAATAATAAATAAGAGTGAAGATGAGACTAGGACCCAAACCCTGTTTTACCCAGAAGAGTAACAGGTCTCTAGAATATGTGACATACGTAGAGATTGCTGAACACATCTTCCTTTTAATTTCTAACCAAGACTGATAAAACACTTGAGGCCCTTGGAATATGAGCCTGCCTTCAAAATAAAATCCTATCCTGCTTCCTAGCATGCTAATTAAAAGTGCATGGCCGATTCAGGCAGCCTTACAATAACAAGAGAAATGCTGCAGGCATAGAGATGGCAGGGTTTTTCCTGTTGTGAGTATACAATATTAAAAACAGTCCAATATCTCATAAGGATGATTACAACAGCACTCTTGACCTTTCTGCAAGAATAAGAATAAAAGCAAAAGAAAAACAATAATCAGTTTTGATTTGTCTTGAAAGTGCTCTTCCTTTTTTTAGGCATGAAGTTGCTGTTGCAGAGAGGTGATGGGGGTCACTGTCACCCTTCCCCATCACATCAGTGGACACTGACCAGTTGCTTGGGTCTCAGTCTGTGAGCAAATTGACAGACTCCACTGGAGACACCTCCCCTGGGATTACATGTGGGAGCACGGGTCACTGCCTCCCTTAGCTATTTGCCGGGTCAGCCCTGTGTTTGGTTTTGTTTTGTTCTGGGTTTTTTTTTTTTTTTTTGGCTTTGTTTTGCTTTATTCTGTTTTGTTTTTCTTTGCTTTGCAGAGCTGGCTGCTGTGGGATTGGCAGTGGGAAGGGGTGCCCTGGTGCAGGCTCCCTGCCTCAGCATCACTGCCAAGAGCTGCTCAGGGGCTCCAGCTCAGCATGGTCCCCTCTGAGAGCACTTTCTGTCTCCTGACAGACTTGCTTGTGTGACTTGTTCATGTCTCAGCATGCCCATGCAAAGAGCAATTAGCCTAAAACCCATCAGTAATGGAAAGTAATAACACTAATCAAAATAAATTATGGGAGCACTAGATTTTGAAATGATGAGCTTTATAAACTACAGCCATGACCATTGAAGATAACCTGATGGTGTATCAAAGATTCCAAGTCCTGTTTCTAGATTCTGTCTCAGGCAGTACATGTATTGCTTTAACAACATACACAAAACTATTTAATTCTTAACCCAGAAGATTTAAACAGCTTCATCACAGTCTTTTATTAGAAGCTCAGAGCAATTTTGAGAATGACCACTGAGATCTGATCAAAAAATATCAGAGAACTTCTTGGGAATTTTATGGAAACATTCTTTTCAGTGATAGAACTTTTATTTTTGTGCTTAGACACTGAGGGAAACCCTCAATAGCTGAGCTAATCTTTTCTGGTATGCACAATTCTGCCTAGAGCCAGCTGTGTACAGATACATTCTAACATTAGAATCAGAGCTGTGTCTTTATGCTGAGTCTTCAAAACAAATTTAGTCAAAAAAAGCAGGTGTAAGATTTTTGTGATGCTGAACAGTTTGATCTGAAAGCACTTTTTCATTAATTTATTTTGAATAAGTTGGATCTATCTACCCACCACAGGGCTGAAATGGGTTTATTTGATAATTGTATTTATTTAGGCCTGGTGCCATTGGGAGTAGGAGAAGGTGAAAGCCCTCTAAAAGTAAACCTAACCAACATTTGTACTTCATAAATTTTAAGGCCAAGAGATAAAAGGCATTGTACTCATGTGGACTTTCCAGAACCAGAGCATTTTCTTTACTTATTCAAGTCTTATACCGAGTCCAATCTCTTTAGCTGAATTTAGACCTCTTAAAGTAAAAATAAAAAGGCTACCTTAAACTAAGTATTTTGTTTAAATACTCAAACAGAAATTATAGACTATGGTAATGACTAATTATCCTTAATTATTATAATCACCCTATTTCTAATCTAAATATGTTTGTCTCCATTTGTAGTTGAATACATTCCCAAAGTCATTAGCCATTTGTATCAGTATTCATCACCCTATTTTGGGGGGGGGTTAAGAAGGTGGTCACTGTTAAAAACCACATTCTTCCAGCAGTGACTTTCCATTTATAGTTAGATTTTGAGACATACCAGTTCTCTGGCTTTTAACTCAGTTTATGTGTGCCACACTTACTCTGTGTGTAGCTTTATAGTTTCATAACCCCAGCATCACAGAGCACCCTCTGTGGCCAGCCCGGCCAGCCCTCAGCTCTCAGTAGCCCAGCAGGGATGACAAAGGGACTTCTGGCACCCAGGGGTGCCATCCCTGTCCAGATACAGCTCTGTGAGAGACAGCTGCCTGTGGCTTGTGTCTTTACTCAAGGGAAAGGGCACAATTTGGGTCTGAAGTATACAGCTTTTGGGGTTTTAGAATGTGTTGAAAGAGGAGGCACAAACAAGGAGGCAACCAGGAGAATTGCTTTCCTGCACTTCATCAAAGGTGAAGACGATGAAACAACCGGACACTGACATTGTTGTAGGTAGTGTGGGACATCTTCTGCTTGGTGTGTTTTGTAGTGATGTCAGGATCTCCCTGAGGGGTGTTTGGGACCCACATGTGTGCCCTTTCAGGGACTGCCTGTGGAATGCACTGCTGCTCCATGCAACGTGCCAGAGGGTGCTGCAGGTGCCCTCACCCAGGGTCATTTCTCATCACTGAGAGCTCAGTGACACCTGTGGGCTCAGCCCTTCTCAGGTGTGAGTGATAAGCTGGGGTCTGGCAGTCAAGCACACGATGGGGAGCCTCCCCAGCCCCAGCCCAAGGGAGCTGGCACATCAATACCCCCCCAGCACCAAGAGCTCAGTGTGGCACTCACGAGGAGGCTCCTCTCTGAAGATGTGGCTCTTCCCAGCCATGGTGCTGGCTCTTTGGGAAGATCCCTTCTCAGCTGGCGTTTCTAGCTGCACACAGAGGAGTCATCCATGCAGGCCAGGCTCAGCCTTCCCATCATCATAAGGGGATTAAGTGCAGTTCTCATCAGAGGATAATTGTGAGGAGCAATGCATTAAGGACATAGAAATGCAAGGGTATGAGGGCTTTGTGAACATATACTGAGAGGAAGAAAAGCACATGTAACTATGAGCTTATTGAAAAAGAAGTGGACATTTCAAAGGAAAACAAGATTAGCACTGCATTAATAAGGAATAAGAAATATAAAGTAATTTTTATATTTATATGAAAACATAAGCCACTAAGAAACAGCTTGGTAGCTTCCAGCATGATTTCTTGTGCTTCTTTTTGAGTGACCAGTGGGGAAAGGAACTGAGCCAGGTGGATTAGGCATCACTTTCACATTAGCAATTCTTAATTTTTCTGTCATTAATGACTGCATCTAGGAGTAATGTTTACTATTCAATCCCACATATATTTGTTTATTCTCTGTGGAAAAATACTGTGATAAGCCATCAAGGACTACATGGTGTACAGACATGAGACAAGCCTGGCTTTATATCCTGCCTCTGCCACTTGTCAGTCTCATTTTTTGTGCTGAGGAGCAGCCCAGTCTCACCACCATTTTGCTTTCTGACTGGTTTGGTTGATCCTGCCTTTGAAGAAGGACAAGGGCTAGAGAAAGATAGCCCCACTTCTCCCACTTTCTGTGGGCTCATCAAATTTTACATGGCACCTGCTGATCTATGTTTTTCCTTTTACTTCACTGCTCCCTTTTGTATTTTTCAGGACACACCAGGAAGGTAGAGTTAATCTTGACACTGGTGACTCGTTCATGCAAATATTTTGTCATCTTTGAAATGTATTCTATTGTGGAATCTAACAACATTGAAAACTTTCAGAGAATATTAAAATCATTAGCTTTATCAAAACACAACATTTCCATCACCCACTGAAAACAGACTTCTGCAACTAACATAATAATAAAGCAGAAATTCAGTTGCTGGGGCACTCTAGAAGTGAACATAGTCAAAGAGGAAACTTGGAACCACTAGGTAGGTGTCAAGCTGTTGGGTTTATTAGTTTAATTGCTTCTTATAATTCTTTACCTAGTCTTTTCCTAAGGTGCTGCTGTAGATTCCTTGGGGTGAATGTTGCAAACTACTCTATACATCTTGCAATTGGAAGAAATAGGTTTTCTCAGGAATTGTGTAATTCATTATTTAATCTGTTGAGTGATAATATATGGGTAAGTGTATCTTTTCCTAATCAAACACAGGAGACAGAGAAGATGTCAGATCACAATAAATTATACTGGACTGATGACATATTTTAAGGTGTGCAGCTATTTGTGATTTGTATAACTGGACATCCAGAATATCAAATTAAACAATGAGACTCATAAAAGAGCCTTTTGCTATATTTCATTCTCTCACCTACTTAGCTGAGTATATAGATAAAGACGGTCCCATCAACTGATTCATTATTAAATGTCACTTAAGGTGACCAAAGTTCTCATGGAATTTATGTGGTTGCAGAAGCAGTGTTAAGGCTCTCTCCTCCCTCTGCAATACACTGATACTGCTCATGGCATTGGCTGTTACCATCCTTCAGGAAATGTGTCCCCTCAAAGCATGGGAAATAGAAATATAGCCCTGAAGGAAAAATATTTTAACTAAATGTCACCAGATACAGAATATTTCTTGTTTTGAGTGGTACTTAAATAGACAATTCTAGCCCTAAATGTTATAAGAAAAGTATAATAATAATAGCCTATATTTTCACAAGCTAACTTTTCTTAATGTTAACATATCTTGACTACTTGGATTAGAATTCAAAGGTAGTGTAAAGGAAAGTATGATTGTCAACTATAATACTCTGAAAACAATTAGTAAATGTAATAGAACCCATATTCTTTTAAAACAAATCCTCCTTCCTCACTCCAAGGTTACAGTAATATTAGCTACTATACAGATTGGTAGGCACTCCTTTGGCTCCCAACTCACCTCCCCTAATGGTGTTTGAGAACGTGCTCTTAACAGCATAATATCACTCTCTAAAATTAAACCTGATACAGCTGGAGATGGTGAATGCTGAGGAAGAATATGTTTTCCACAGGTAGCAGAGCTGAGCCTTTCTCCTTCGTGCTGAGTACCAGGTTGTAATAACACTGACACAAAGAACTTGATCTGGGGATTGTTACAAGAAATATTTAGTACCAATAAGAGAAATTGATTGCTTGGGGAAAAGAAATAAATGAGTCCTAAATGTGAAATAACATCTTTGCATGTATCTGTGATCCTGATGTAGTGCTACTGCGTGAGTGACTGAAGCATATCTGATAATACCCTATTGGTTTGGGAGAATTAATGTATTTTTCCACTCTCTTTTTACAGCTCCCAAGTCTACCTTTTGTCCCACTGAAGAGACCTGGTGGCCAGGCCTGGTTATTATCATTGCAGTATGCTGCACCACACTAGTGTTTCTCTTTGTAGTTGTCATCATTTGCTACAAAGCCATAAAAAGGTAAGACTCCAGAAGCTTTTACTGTGCTTAGGGCAATGCAGCCCCACAGAGGCTGACCCAAGACTTGTCTCATGATATCATGTTTAGTTTAAAGGCATCCAAAAAGCAAAATGCATCCTGTATGTGTGTTTTCATTGGAAAGTCACTTCATGTACCATACCCTGCCTGTGTAAAGGGTGTAGTTCGATGCAGTCATGGGCATAAGAGAAAAAATAAAAACAGGATAGAACTACATTGTTCAGATTAGTAAGAACTTGCCCAAAGTGAAATTGCTTCAGGTTGCTGGTGAATGTGGAGAGCTTTGGCTTGGCCAAGTGTAGAGGTAGGAAACACTGCACTACTTGTATTTGAACACTACTTAGGGTAACGTTCAAAATTTACATGTGGGATGTGAGATTCTTGGCCCAGGTCCATTTCTAATTTTAGCATTTCAAATTAGTGCAAACTCGTGTAACTCAAAGTCTAGCAATATGTGTAGTTTTTTCATTTGGAGACCATACTTCTAATTTATTATTGCTTCAAAATTATAACCTCCAGATGAAATTCAAAACCTTTCTCTCTTAATGTAAAAGCCTTTGTGAAGCCTATGTACAAGAGTGTGTAATAACCATTTCAGC
Source organism: Lonchura striata (assembly GCF_050655825.1). NCBI lineage: Eukaryota > Metazoa > Chordata > Aves > Passeriformes > Estrildidae > Lonchura > Lonchura striata. The sequence goes on along the minus strand of NC_140707.1, from coordinate 58,666,227 downwards.
TCACTGTCTGCAATAGCTGCACTTGCCTAGGCCTTGAGTATTTAGGAAGTATTGATTTCAGTTGCACAGAAAAATATGAGCAAAAATAATTTCTTCAATTAAATAAATTTTTATATTTCTGGTGGAAAACGTCAAAACTTTAACATTTCCATTGTAAGATTCCAAATGCAAGTCCAAAGGGTTGATTTAGAAGATAAAGTAATTTATGGGAATTGTAGGCCAAAAGGATGAAGGTTCATTTCTCCTCTACTGTTTTTAGTATGGCTCTGACAGAACCCCACAGCTGAGTGTTTGTGTTGTCACTGTTTCATTCTGTGAGGGTCTTGGCTGGGAGCTATTAGTATATCCAGGTGACCCAGCCTGCAGCAGAGAATGCCGGATTCCCACCCATAGCTCTCATGAGACACTGCAGTGACATCTGAATCTCAGTTTGGAATATGTGACTATTTTTATCAACTTCATGTTTTCTGAGTGATAATATTTTGGAGTGAGGAAAAAAGGAAAATAAATGAAAACACTTTTCATGAAAAATGTTATGTGCATGCAGTATGATTGAAGACTTTTGTTGAGCCTTAGTGGGGAAATCACAATGGTGAAGCATTGGATATGTTTTGTGGTTGTTGAAAAATTTATTCAGGATTTGAAAGAGTATCAAAAAGGGAGAATTCCATCAAGAAAAGAAAGCCTTTATTTTAGTTCTTATTAAATTTACATTAAGTATTTTTGCTATTCTGGTTTAACTAAAATGAATGTTTATTATTTTGGGGGAGCTGGAAAGCTTTCACTCTAGCAACTGCACTTCAAAAAATTATCTTTGGAGGACTGAGATTGGCATCCAATTGAATTGGTAGCACAGTGCAAAGTCTCACACTTGTAGTTGCTAGTCTACCATTGCTGCTCATTTGTGTTTGTCAACTCACTGCCAAATTGTGAATGATTTGTGTCAAGGCTGCAAAATATTTGTATGAGAGCAGTAACTCTCCAGAGCAACTTGTACCTCATGTGGAATTGCTTTTCAAATCTGCTGTGATGCTGGTAGATGGGAGCCATAGATGGGAGGAACAAAAATTAAATTTAAAGAGACAAATTTAGAGCCGCCTTGCAAAGTTTTGGGGAATTCACATACAATCTCATGGTTAGTTTCAGTGCAAAATAATATTGATACTTGATGAAGACACCCATTATTTGTCAACAGTATGAATATCAACCTATAAGTCAGCTGTTTGAACAGGCATTAGGCTGAGAGAAGAGTGAAAATTCCTCTTAGATCTTCTTATTTTTGACATTCATACTGCTGACAAATGCTAAGCTGAAAACTGCTCAGATGTGGAATGGACAGCTATGAAAGAAAATCGTATTAATTATGATTTTACAGGGTAACTAGAGCATTTCCTTTCATCAATGAGTCCTTGCTAAAACAGTTCAGCTAAAAGAATGCCCTGAAGGGCCTGGCAGCATTCCCCAGTAGTTCAGGTTTCTTGATCCACTGTAAAAGATATCTCTCAATAAATGCTGGGATACAAGATTAGATGTTTCACAAGAAAAGCATCTCTGGCTTCAACACAGTATTATTACATATCATTGAGCTGAATTTGCTTTAGCTAATGTAAGAAATCCTTCACTCTGTTTCTTGCTGGGAGATAGAAGTGACTAGAAAAAAAGTAAGGAGATTAATCTGGGTGATGCTAAAGCCAAGAGTTCCTCCAGTGTGTTCCCAGCTTTGGGCTCCATAACCATGCTCTGCCCTGTCCTTTCTCATACCCTCATCCCACCACCTCTCCTCTGCACTCCTCCTCCTGGGCCCTCCTTCCTGCACATCTCCTGGAACTGGGACTTCTGTCACTGCAGCACCTCTGACAACTCTGTCTCCTACCTCCACTGAAGAGGTGCTGAAGAGTGAAGTTACAGCAGTCCTCTGGTTGTAGGGTGTGACAGGGGTTAAATGCTTTAGTAGGGAGTGCAGGCAGGGATTTATTTGCATTTAGTCTGGCTCTGTTGTATTAATCCCTCACTTTCATAAGAATCAAATTTGGAGTAAAAAGAAAAAGAAAAATCCTATTGAGCTTAAGTTGAAATCTCATTTACTGGTTTCAAAGGGCCAGACCCAGTCAAACTCTCTTATGTCTGCTTTTCTGTAGCAGGAAGAGAGGTAGTGACCTCGAGGTATGATAACTCAACTGTGTTTTTATTCAATCTATATATAAACTGTGTCTTCTGGGGTAGTTTCTTTTCCCTCATAAAAGCTAAAACTTCAGTGTATCACCAACTTTAGGCACTAAGGCAATATGTAATAAAATACAGCCTAGTGGATTGGTGCTTCTTTGTATACCATGACTACCAGAACCAAACAAGTATGCTATTACCTCCATCCCTGCATCTACTGTGGAAATACTCAGGTTCTTCCATATGAAATGGTCATAAGAAATGCTGGAATCAATACCAGTGAATGGATTTGACTTCTCTGGGCCATGAGGGAACTTCCACCAGGTTGCATCCATCAACTTTAATACTCGGATGGGTTGAACTTTTGGGAAGATACATATGGAGTGATAGTTCAAAAGTGCTTCAAGCAACTTCTAAATTTCCTCTGTGTGCTGCTGGTGACTGCAGCATTGGACACTACATGACTGGCACACCAGGTACAGATGTGTGCTGCTGCCCAGGTCAAGCACCAGAGGAGACCACACATGATACTATGTTGTGCTGCAGCATGGTTACATGATAAAACCACCCTCAGTTTGGCTGTGGAGAAATAGCTAATCTTCTGTGGTCTTGGTGTTAGAGGGGTATTTCCACTTTAAAAAAAAAATGTTGTTTTTCTTTTAAAAATCTTTTCCATAGCACATCAGAAAAAAAGTAGCCATAGTCAACACCATCTGTGACATTTGTAGATTTCTAGGACAGGCTTAATCACTGGCTGGGGCTCAGCCTCAGTGTAAGCAGTGAGACTTTTCTATACATTTCATGGATTAAAAAAGTGATCTCACAACCAGTGATTTCTGTAACACATAGAAAGAGCAGATGAATAACTGCTTAAAAATCTAGAATACTTCCAAGTAATTCTCTACCATGTCTTTGTCTGTGAAAACCTGCCATTCTCACTCTTTCCTTAAAAGACTGTAATCAAGAAGTAAAAGCAGGAGGTCTAAAGACGATCCATAAACTAACACAGGGTGGAGAAAACAGATTATTTCAGTATTATGTGATTTTTGGGTTTGGCAAGTGCACCATGAATGCCAGCAGCTCTAACAAACCTTCCTCTGGTGTAAATCAATGCAGATTCAAAATCAATCAGTGGAATTCAATTCATTTTAATCAGCTCTGGAGGTGACTGTCCCTTAAGCTTTTTTTAACATCTGCAAGTACCTCAATAATAGTAAGACACTAAGACTAGAGGGAAGAGAGAAGTAAACACAGTAAAGAGGATTAACGAGAGTTGTTTGGTAAATAAGCAACTGAGATGGGGGAGAGCAGGACATGCAGTGTGTAATCCTATTTCTGCAGCTCACTGTGTGTCAGTGTCTGTGCGGGGAGTAAGATATTTACATAAAAGGGAAAAATAAGTCCTTGGCTCCCTGTATAAAATTCAGATAACAGAGCCATCTGTCAAACCTTGAAGGAGAAAGCAAAGCTGAACATCCTGGTCTTTATGACAAGTGATGTGCCAGCTATTCAACCTATCAGGGAGTGTTTCAGATGGTTTTCAAACATGTGAAAAATATATGCTCAGTATCTCTGGAACATCCCTATAGTTTGAGATGACCCATGAGCAGGTCACTGTGCCTGGTGATGTGGCTCCTTGGTTCTGCTGGATTTCAGGTAGGATGGATCCATCTGTTCTCAGATGTCCTGCAGGGTTTGCTGCCAAAGAGCCCTCCTGCTAGATCAGCAGGGAAAGTGGGCTGATGATAGCCAAGCTTTACATTATATATCTTTTATTCACTGTTCTAACTTTGTGAAACCACTGTTCTGTATGTGTCTCATAGCCTGAGAAAAAGGTACCATAAATGCCTACATAGGCACTTCCTTCAGTAGGTGCTGAGTTCACCTTCAAATAATAATTAAATGGAAGAAAATATTGTACTGAAATAAAATGACAGGTCATATTTAAACTGTCTTAAAATTCATTGCTCAGGTATTTTTAGGGTTCTTAGCATATGTGTATGATTTATGGCCCCTGCAAAGTCTAGTTTCAGAAGCAGGAGCAAGGTTCTGAAATTTGACGTTGTTTAACAAGAGACTTGCAAGGGGAAGACACTGAGATTTTGTTAAGGAGGCCAAGAACTGGCAGTGGGGGCTGTGGTGAGGGTGCCCCATGGTGCAGGGATTTATGTCCCACTAAAAAGGTCGCAGCCCTGCCCTTTTTCCCCAGCCAGTTTTGTACCACTCACTCCCTCAAAGAGCAAGAACTGTCCTCTACATGGTCCTCTCCTATGAGCCACTGAGATTAAGCATGATCTAGTCCAAAATCAGTATTAATTGTAACAAAACAGTGCTGTTTAGCCTGAGCAGAGGAGACAGAATCCTAAAAGTACTTAACTGCTTTGAAGAGCAATTTGCAGCATGACTGATGACAGACAGGTCAAGGTAAATTGAAATTGTTAATCTCTCCGATTCTCCCTGACACATTAGAGGAGTTTGTACTGAAATGGTGCCTTAATTCTGAGCAGGTGAAGGGAAAGACATTAATGACTTCAGAAGATAGAGTGAGATAGTTGGTGGAAAAGATAGGTTTAGAACTACTGTTTGAGTGGGAGATACCCTAAAGGAAGAAGAAGGTCTGTGGGGGCAGATCTCTGTGCCTTTGATGCAATTCATTGATGCCAGACCAGATCAGCTCTGCAAAAGGGATCAGCCCCTACGAAGTGATCGCTAAGAATCATAGAAAGACCCTGGAAATGTTACTGAGGGCATCTGAGGAAAAGGTAGACTTTAATATTTTGGAAAAGTAAGGAAAAGATCTTTGCACTGTGGCCTGATTCCACTGTCTGAATGTTGATGTTTATCAACAACAGGATTAGTTTGTACCACTGAACACCACTGTCCAGGTCTTCTGTCACCTCACCCAAAGCCCAACATCCTCATGTGTTGCTTACCCAGTATGCCTAATCATCTCCCAGTGGTGAATTGACTCCCATCCTTGGAATGAGGCTGTAGATAATTTACTAAAGACAATTTAAATACCCTGAGCAACCAATCTTTCTGCAGGAGATCCCATTTTTTAATTACCAAGAAATGAGTTCATAAAATCACAGGATGATAGAGGTTGGCAGGGACAGCTTAAAAGCATCTAATCCAAACTTCTGCCCTAATAGAGTCAGCTAGAGCAGCTTGCTTATGTCTGTGTCCTGCTGGGTTTTGAATATCTCCATGGATGGAGAGGGGTTTTTTTGTTTCCTTGTGTTCTTTCAAATTTATCACTATTTACTAAACTAAATGTAGCCCTGCTTGATGAAAACTGAGTGCTAATACAAGGAAAATCAATTGTTCTACCAAACAGTATTGAACTCTGGATGTTGGTTGTGCAACAATGTCGAGGGTGGTATTTATGAGACAAGCTGTTGAAGAGCTTTACAGCTTGACCCAAACTCAGTGGAGATGCCAGAGATCTGCTGTATTTATTCTGCTGATTCAGTGGCATCAGTGGGGATTTTGGACAGGGGACTGGTAGTGTGTGCTGCCCGATGTTTTTTGGGTGCATCAAGACGAAGAAGGATTAGTGTAGTTTTTTAAGCAGAATAGCAAAATATTGCAACTACTTGTTAGGCTCTTTTGACAGTTCAAGGGCTGATGAGTGAAGTGGATAAAATAGCCTTTTACTTGGAGAGATGGCTCAGCCAAGTTACATGGGCACTGCTGTGCAGAGCAGTTTGTTTTGCTCTTGTCTGTGCAGAATGTGTTGGTCAGAAAAGCAGAAGGATTTGCTCTCCAGTGCTGTCAGTCTAGGATTTTTATAAGTACTCAATGTTTTTGTAACTGTTTAGGGCAGGATTGCTCTGTCTCTTCTAAGTTATGCAAACTCACAAGTTCTGCTAGGGAGAAAGTTTGTGGTCATAAATGGATAAAATGCTCCACAGTTTCTCATAGCCAGGAACACTGCACTGAAAGCCTCCAAGAGGCTTTAGTCCTTAGCATAAAACAAGTGGTCCACTTTCACAGAAAAGTCTCTTATGGGTCATTTTGCACTTGTTTACTCCTAATTTGTGATATATTGACAAAGGTACCAACAGAAATCTGTAGACAATTATGGTCTGTCCTGTGACAAATTAATTTTTCAGTGTGACCAGAAACAAACTTGCCATTTTTTCTGTTTCTACTGCAGATGAGGGTGCCACATTGAATGGGCAGAAGTCTACCCATACAACCAAGTATTACTGAGAGTTACTGCCTCAGTGCAACTCTGATAGCCATGGGTGGATTTTACACACTTGTGACAGAATATAATGCTCATGCTGGTCTAATTGGTTGCAGCATTCTTGATTTACCCCAACACAAATAGAAGATACAAGTTAATACTAGAGCTTTGAAACATATAGGAGAGATGCAAGACTCACCATGATGTTTTTATTACATTTTTTCCTAATGACAAAGAAATCAATTTTTCTTAGGCATTCTTTTAATTTTTTAGCCAGTCATACTTTTTGCAAGCTGATGTGAGGGTACTTGTGGCTGACCATGTGGGTGAAAAGCCAAACTATGGCTGTGGCATACCCAGCACAGTGTGCAGACACATTTGAATAAACTTTCTGTCTTGATTATCTGGAGTATCTGATTAGGGCCTGCAAGAACCCAGCAGCAGCAGCAGCCTGCAGTCCCTGGGTCAATATTTTTATGACTCAGAAAATTGTACCCATGGTAGTAGGGTGGGGGTGTAGATCCATATTCCCACTCCTTATCGCCCAGAAATTCCCTCTGCACAAAAATTAATCCCATGGAAACCTCCTTGCTGGCCTTATTTCCCCCTTTTGCTTTCTGCAAAGGATTTGCAGTTCATTTTGAGTAAAAGCAATAAAGCCTAATTTCTCCACTGGCTGAACAACTGCAGCTCCTGGTGAGTTGGTTTTGAGGGTCCGAGCTGAAGAGAGATCACATCTCACACTCCCTCACCTTGTTCTGCTGTTTGCTGCCTACAGCTGCATTGTCCAGAGGGAAAAAGCACAGACAGGGTCCCCCTCTGCACATTTGTGACACTCATGGGGTGCACATCAATCACAGCCACACCTGAGCCCCTTGGACCCGTGCTGCCACTGCTCGAGGGGCTGCAGGGTCTGATTTCTGCTACCTCTGTCCTCCTTTCTCCCCAGCCCCTGCACTTAGTGCTCAGTATTTATGGTGCTGCAGGGTTGCTAAGCAGCACACAGCTCCCTGCTCAGAGAGCCTTGCGGCGCAGGTGAGACACGCAGTAGGTCAGTGTGGGCAGAGCTGGATGGCAGAAGATGGTATCTGCTGGGGCGGTCCCTCTCCACAGCACACCTGCCTCACTCTCGCTCCAGAGTCCCCTCCATCAGCAGGCACATGTCCACTCTCTGGTGTGGCTGGGCTGGTTTGTCCATTTTGGAGAGCCATTGGCTAATTAGCCATGTCAGAGAACATTTGTGGGGATGAGCATCATGACATCCGTTCCCCAAGCTAATGCCAGGTGATGGAGTGAACAGAAGGTTATGATGTGTGTAAACAGGTGTATGTAAAGAGTCTGATCCCAGCTGTGTGCTAGGTAGGAGTGAGAAAACAGTGGAAATAGTTCTTCATTCCAGTCTTTGAAAGAGGCCATGGAAAGAGGACCTACGTGGAGAAACTGTGCTGCTTTTAATGTCTGCTTTTTGAGGCAGTGGCATTAAACTTTTTTGAAAGATGTTAATACTCCCAAGCAGTTGGAACTGTAGTTTCTTCCCTTCACTTGCTCTAAGCCCTAAGAAGTGGAGAGTGGCTAAACTCAAATTTTTCCTCAGAAATTGTCCCCAGTTACAATTTTCTAAAGCTGCATAAAACCAAATCTTTGCATAGACATCAAAGTGAGCAGGACTTGCAGGTTTCTCTGCCTCTTCATGGACTTGCCCCATTGCACACCTGGAGCATGAGAAGGCTGGGACCATCCTGTGCAGTCCATGGACATTGTGTTTGCATTTATCCTGCAAAGAGTAGGGTCTGGCTGTGAAGACTCTTCACTGTGAGTGGAGAAAGCCAGAAGCAGTTGCATGAAAAATCAGTGGTCTCAGTCTGGTTGAAGGCAGAGACAGATTGCCTCAAATGCAAAGTGATCTAGACAGCTGCAAAGGTCAGTTGATTTTATGAGTTTTAATTTTCTTCTCAGTTCCTTGCATTTATTTGGGTTGCAGACACTCTTCTTTCAAAGATATTTCTGTAACAGAAGATCTGCAGAGAACTTTTGTTCATCTTGACAGAGATTTATCATACAGTTAAATAATGTTGTGAAATTGTATTTAAATGATTTTGTGAAACAGCAGTAGCTTCATTCTTCATTCCTCCATCATTCAAGTTGTTGCCTATGTTCGACAGTGATGAAATGGCAAGGTAGTTATCTGCATTCAGCAAAAAATCTGGACACAAAGTACCATGATTTGGGGGATGGAAAAGTCAATTGCCTAAAATGCCAGTATCTACAGTCACTTGACCAGTGAGGGGCATACTGTCCTTGAGAGAGAGCAAGAGAGCAGAGAAGAGCAGCCCTTGCTCATCTCCTTTCTCTGTCCCTTATTATTTCAACCCCACATTTTTCTAGCACTGATGCCCATCCTGAGCACAGGCATCAATAGCCATTCATTTTGCAAATATGGTAGGGAATTCCTGTTCTTTTTTCTGTCCCACTTTCTCGTCCAATGGGGACATGTTTTTGTAAGGACACAAATATTTCTGATATTTCTCCAGTTTTCTTAGTTAATGTTTGTTAAGCACTTTGAGTATAGCAAGCTTTGAATAGTGTTCAATCCATTCTGGAAAGCCTAGAGAATTTTAAAGAACTAAGAGAGAGATATAAGTTTGGGCTTCCAATGGTTTTACTGTATTACAGAGTGGCAGATAAGTTTGTTGCCCTCATGCCAGCACCTGTGAGAACATGTATGTCTCAGTTTGGTGGGGCAGATCATACCTAATGCAGTAGAGTTACAAATAATCCCATTTTTGTGGGTGGAGCATACATATTTCCAATCCCAGGCTGGTTCTGCAATGCTTAGCAGAGCATGGAGCATCATGAACTGAGCTCCATGACTGTGCCTTAGCTGCCTGCACTACTCTGCAACAGGGCAGATCTTTGAGGAGCAGGAGTGTGCCCAGCTCATCCCCAAAGGGCACTGAGAGTGCACAGTCCACTGCCAGGCATGGCCATGGCTGTGACCATCCTCCAGACATATTTTGTCTTTGTTCAAAGTGCCTTCATTTCATGCATTTGATGTCTTTTTAATTTTTTAAATTTTTTTTAATCGTGTTTAGTAGCTTTTTGCTGGTATAGACAGCCAGCATTATGAGTTAATTTTTTTACATTAGTCCCATTCATTTTTCTCCTTTTATAATCAAAACATATTGACAGTGTATTCTACACTGAAAAAACCCAATGGATAATGTCATCTGTAATATCCCTCCAGTCAATAAAACCTTTTAAAGATCATTAGAGGGAATGCAAAGAAAGGGTTATTATGTGAGGGGTCACTGAAAGTACTTTTATCAATTATGTCTGTTCATTCTCCAGCATCATAATAATAAAGCTGTTTCTCTTCCTTAATATTGGTTTCATGTAGGAGCATAATTCTGAAGTTAGCTTAATTGAAGAGACTTAGTAGGAAATGGGATTGTATCCATCACCTTTGTCTCCCAGGGACAGATCCTCTTCCTGTGTAACATCAGAACAAATCTTCTTCGAGTCCAACAAAGTCTGTGGAATTACTCTGACTTTGCACTGGTGAAAATAAATGGAGACTAAATTCCAGTTCTTAAATTTCACATGTGGCTCAGCAATCTGCTGTAATTACTTGCAACCTGAACAGTCCAAATCCTCCCTTTAGACATACCCAGAGTGACTGCAGCAGGCTGAGAGAGGTGCACTTCTGCAGAAAGAGATCTGCCCCATGCTTTGCAGCCTGAATGCACCAGCTCAGGGAGCCTCTGAAGTGCTGATGAATGGCTGCCGAGCAGTATGGATTTTTTTTTTCCGTGAGAGAAACACTCAGCAAAGGCTCAATCCATGTACAGAGAAGGGAATTTGAGTGTGAACCATCCCAAAACAGAAATCGCCCACATGCCAGCAGGGTTTAAATATACTCCAGAAACTGCTCAGCTAAAATTGGCTGTGAGACAGAACCAAGTTAGCTGTAAGACACAGCTAACTAATCAAAATGCTCACGTGAACAGTCAGAAAAGAAGCTCTTCTTCAGAGTTAATATCTTGGAACTATGTTAAGCTGTCCTGCAACAAGATTTGCAGAGCTGTGCAAGAAACTTTCTCCTTTTGCATAATTGTCCCAGCACTATGCAGAGAACTTGCACAGATCTTCTCCCCCTCTCTACACAAGACAGACAGAAAAGGTCTGAAGATGTCAAAAATTGTATGATTACTTGCTCTTGTAAATATTTATCATCTGACCACTGGTTCAGTTTGACTAAGATTGAAGTACTCAAGGGTCTCTAGGGAAAGAATGGCCTTTTCTGATTCATAAAAGACTTATTTGTTTTCATAAGGATCAATGCAGCTTGAGGAAGGAGAACTCCATCAAATGTCTAAAACTGAAAAAAACCCAATATACATAGTCCTTTCAAATGCTGCAGGTAATATCATCCAAGATACCTATAACACTTTCTAGTTTGGAAGAGTAAGTAAAAAAATCATATATTGTGATAAAAAGTAATAAACACTGGGACGAGACAGTTTGTTGGTCTTTTAGAGGCTGGACTATTTAGCTAACCTGAGTGGAGATGGAAATATGGGGGATACATGTAAAAGCCTGGGGAGACAAACACTGAGCTGTAATGAGTGTGTTGCTAAAAGTTGTCCAGATGGAGCTGCTTTTTATTATAACTGTAAAACATTTGCTTTGTATGTGGGAGGCAGTAGAGCCAGTAACTTCTTCCTACGAGTAATGAATAGTGTACTGCCTGTTTTCTGGACAGATAGATGGTCCACATATGGCCATTGGCTAATTTAATAGAGAAAAACCAAGGTTCCAGAGAATTTTCATCATTAGGGTTTCTTCTTTGACTTCTGTCTTTACATTGTCAAATAAAATATATCCATACTGATTTTTTTCCTGTGTCTCTGAGACAGTGAAAGGTAGAAGTCAGAATGTGACTCCTTCCATGATTCTGAAGATTTTCAGAGAAGTGTCCTCCTCCAACATTCATTTAAGCCATAGCACCAGGCTGGCCAGCAAGGCTGGTTGTATGTGGCTGCACGCAAATTTAATGGCTGTATTCCTGAAAGCAACTGTTGTCAATGCACTGAGCTCCTCTAGCAGGAGTCCTAGTCACAAACCAGTCTTAGAAAGCAACCTCTCTTGTCCCACCACTTGCTCTCATGGAAAGCGATTCACCTCTGATGACTGATGGCCAGCATGAATCAAACAGTGGTTTGATGAACAAACAGCCTCCATTCATGTTCTTTATGTTCTTATAAACATTCAGATTCTGCAGAGTGATGGTCTAGAAATTGAATAACATGACAAAATATATTCTTCTATTCCTATCTGCTAAATAAGGATGTATTTGAAGTGTGACTGTAGCCCACACATCATCATGTCTGGGCTTCCAGCAGTGATGTCTAGCCTGGAGCTCTCAGCAGAGCTGCCAAAGGTACTGCTAGCATCCTAGCCCTGGAGATGAAGCTGAGTGAAAATAAACTACCCTGAAAATAAAATACCCTGAATCTTGGACAACTTTTTGTAACCCAGAAGGTGCCACTGCAGCTGATCTCTACTGGTATAGAGGTGGCTTAGATATATCTGGGTATTTCTATGTCCCCTGAGGATAGACCAATCCTTATGAAGCAAACGGGTGTGTTGTATGAGACTCAATTTTATTGAAAGTTGTTATCTTTTGTGTGTTGATAGCTAATGAAATATGGTTATGGAGAAGAGCTTTGAGACCACTGCACATATAAGTGAAATAACTCTCTCATTGCCTTCCCCCTTCAGCCACTTTGCCCCAGAGATCAGCAGGCACACACTCAACCCAGCACATGCAGCACCAGAAAAGGGGCTGCCAAATGGAGCTGCCCAGAGAACTTTGTTCAGAAGTGAAACAGCAGTGAGGAGAGAGACAAGCTCTTTAAATGTTACTGAAGGCACCTTCCTGAGAGAAACTGAAAACACAAAGGGATTTTTGGCATGGGCACCCCTTACACTGGCACAGATACAATTGTGCAAAGACAGTACAGAGATGCCTCATAGCTTTCACCTTTGGTAGAATCTGTCAGTACTGATACCCATACAGTGCAATCTTTCATGTATATACATATATAGAGAGAGACTATTGCAGTTGGCTTTTAGAATTTACAATTTTATACCACTGCTCAGCAAAAAGTGAAATTTCACTTTGAACTTCTGAGTACTGGTCATCCCCTCCAACAATGCATGCCAAAAACCCAATCTTTCCTCCTCTAACTATACCTCAAAATAAGAATGACCCTCTATTCCTGTTTGGGAAGAAATAGGATCTGTATTTCCCCAGAGAATAATCCAGGGCAGCAAATCCCCAATTGGAGACAGGTATCTCCTGGCAGTGCTGAGTCAGGTATGGGAACCCCAGAAGGAGGTGAATTTGAGATCCTGTCATGTCTCTGCTGCCAGCCCAAGGTCACTGCTATCTTAATTGGATTTCCTTGGAACCCAGCCTTCCCAGATGCTGGACTGGATGCACTGACACTCAACAAAGACATTGCTATGGAGATAGTTAGTAGAAACAGGTTTGCAACACTCAGGCTGTCTTATGAAATCAGGTTTCATTCTAAACTCTGTCCCTTTTAGGCATGAAGCACCCAGAAGTGTATGAAATGTGGATTGCACTGGGAGTTTTAAACTCTCTTGCAGCTTACTGTTCTGGACAAAACTTCTGTTCTCATGTCAAAGTGATCTTATTCTTCTCAAAGCTTTATTAAGCCTATAATGAGGTGTGATAAAGTCATGATTAAATGTATAGTCTACTCTGGTTTTACTTGATTTTGTCTGAGTAGTCATAGACAGAGATTTTCTGAAGTGTGTACAAATGGGACAGGAGGTGAAGCCCTCTCCTAGTACTCTATCACATAATTGCCTTACAAACAGTAGGTCTATGCCAAATTAACACAATAGCTAAAGCTGGCAAAGAGAGTTTTGTCAAATACACAAAGTTTTGTGACTAGGCATAATAAATGGTCAAAAACTATGTTTCCTCTAAAATTTTTTTCTAAACGTAGAATGTAAAAACTGTGAATGTGCATCAGTACATTGACCTTTATCCAGGACTCTGCAGAGGATTGATACAAGCCAATGTGACAAGCCAGTATGAAATTCTTTGATAAATAAGTTATATAATGTGATCAGAACCACATTTGAAATTGTAGCTTGACATGTGAAATACACTATTAAACAGTTGTTTGATGCTTTCTTGATTTTAGGAGTCGCACAAGTTAATGCATGCATGGTGGAGAGGTCTTATGGACTCTGAGGCATCATTTCAGGCGTGTGCTAAGCTGTACAGAGTTGCATGGCCAGAGTTTCATTCACAGATGTTTGGCATGAAGACCCAATTTGTTTGCTAAACAATGTATAGCAAATTATACTGTAAAACAATGCAAACCACTTATTAGTGAAAAGCCTGTTTCTCCTGCCACCAAGTGAGTATGTCACAGATATGAATAGTTCCCTGCTCATTTCCTCACTAATTTGAAACATCCCTTTAACCAGTAAAGAGCAACCCTGGAAAGGAAATGCATAAATGCATGTCCATAGCTTATCATCTGAAAGGGGGCTTAGAGTATTACACTTTGGAAGATCATGCACGATTTTACTTATTAGGCAAAAAATAGGATAAAAGGGTTCCCCTTGGTGTGGAAGAAACTTTGCATACTTGGATCTCAACAGTCAACAAAAATTGGAGTAAAAAGAGTTAGTGGCACAGAGCTAGTGGCACACAGAGAGCCAATGCCCTAATGTAAGAGGGAACTTGAAAAATCACAACAAGCCAAAATGACCTTGTATATCTAAATACATGGGCCAATTTAATCACAGTGACAAGTGCATACGAGTGTGCCAAGCCAGTGATTTAAGTGGTGTAACTGGGGCAAGTCTTACCCCAAATCCCTGCCTGTTGGGCATTTGAAGACAAATTGAGAGAAGGAGTTAAACAGAGCAGTCTCCAAGCCTGAACTTTTGCATTGAACAATAGTCTTTTCATTGAGACTCAAGAAAATAAGTGCTCTGTTTTGCTAGCACTAACCCTGAGCAATTGATAAGGCAGAAGCAGAATTTTGATAAAATCTCCATTCCCCTATTTGCAGGATCTGAAAAAATAATTTTCCATTGCATGCAAGTGCCAGTGGTGTGATAACCCTGGCAACCTGTCTAGCAGGATCTGCAGAGTGCTCCCACCATCAGAGGAGAGCCTCCAATCCACCCAGGTCTATGCTGGGACACCAGCCTGGGGAGGGGAAAGTGTAAATTTCAGGACAACTGAAGCAGTGCATCTTAAAGTCACTATTATAAAACAAAAAAATGTAGATTAAAATGAGAGGAAGACATTTTTTAACATAAAGAAAGACAAGGCAGTCTAGACAATGAAAGAAAATGGAACTGGAGAGGTGCAGAAACATAGGAGACCAAAGAAAGGAGTAAATAGGAGGAAAAAAGCAAGTAAAAGTGGCCAAAATGTCTTAGTTTTTAAAATATTGATAGGTTTGGAACTGGGAGAAAAGAAAAACAAAAGAATTTTTGCAAGCAGCAAAGATGTTTAGACAGCCACACCATTTATCTGCCCTGAAAAAAAAAAAAAAAGCACTGCCATCAGATTCTCCATTTTTCCTGTCAGGGATGTGGTGTAGTGGATGTGTGCTTTCAGTGTCACAGAAGAAAGACCCACATGACCTCATTTCAGATGCAGACAGGCACTGCATGTTGAGCACTGAAAAACAGTTCATCAAACTCCTTAGTCTCCTTAACTCTTTCATTTCCATTCTCTAATAGCTGCAATCATGACTAATATTAACAAGCTTTAACTCTTACCAGCTAAACAGACATAAAATATCACAATCAGAAGTATTTTCTTTGAGATTGCAAGCAAATAAATTTACCTACCTGTAATCATTCTCCAAAGTATTAATCTTTCATTAATAGTCTGCTGAAATTAAATATCATTAACAATTTTTTGTTAATTTCTGTTTGTTTTATTAAACATAGACAAGAACAATAGCACAAACTGACTGTTGTAAACCATGTATTTGGTCCTCTTTTTGCCCTCAACAGCACCTTAAACTCAAGACACTCATGTCCGTCTAGGTGGAAAGTACAAAGTTTTTTTCCTCCTACTATGTTTAAAGCATTTAGTCAAGCCACTTTTGGGAAGGGAAGTTGTAGGGGGCGGTTACAAGATAGAACATGGTCTGTTACAGGACTTAAGCTCAGGTCTCCCTTTTCAGAGTAACTATGAAATCCTAAATAAATTGCTTTGCTCTATAATGTACAGATGCTTGATAGCTTTTTGCACTTGTTCAGAATTTATTGTATTTTCTCACAATTAACACATGATCCTGGACCTGTTAGCAAATAGTAGGAGTGGCCACTAAACAAAACAAGAAGGCAATGGTGCTGGAAGTCTGGTAGGTCACAGCAGGCACCATGTTTCAGTCACTAGCTCAGACACTAGAACACAGACAACTGTATCTGGGCTAGCAGAATAGCCTGCCTTTACTGACAGTGCAGGGAAACACAAATGCCTTGGGCACAGAGCATCTGACATATTTTGGGTATCCACTTTAAGCTGTTCTGAATAATGTTTTATAAGTACCTGTGGTTTTCCACTGGCTGTGAAGATTGTCTGGGTTTGGTCACCACAGGTGTGCATATCTGCACTGGTCAGATGAGTCCACTCCTAATTACTGCACACAGTAGTGTTCTGATGATGAGTGATGGACTTGGGTCCTTGGTGGACATGACTGGTCATCATCCCATTTTGAATGATATGACACTTGAAGAAGAGAAAAATCATGACTGCCCCAAGGCAGAGCCCAACCCAGCACCCAGCCCAGCACCCCAGCCTGTGTTCCAGAGATGAAGGTGGCAGTGGAGGACATTCCTTCCAGCAGCCTTCACCTCATGCAATAGGGACACCTGTGTCCATTAACAGATTAGCATGGGGACACCAAAAGGCGCATCATGACACCTTAGGATCAGACCTGCTACCTTCCAGGTGGACTATGGTGCTTGACAAAATTAGCTGCTCCTTTGGCCTGTGGTCAGAAAGGGAAAAATAGAAGTTCAGTATTATTATGTACCTTACATGTCCTCACTTTCAATCTGTATTGACAAAGAAGATGTTGATCTCTGTTCTTTCTTCTCTCCCTTCTGCCTGTACATCACCAAACCTGGGATCACCCAAGGAAACCAATGAGAAAAGAGGAGAACGGAACCAGTCGGTCGGAATATGCAATGACCTCCTCCCAAAACAACAAAACAGTTGATAACAATGCGGTCGTATAATCCCCGAAACCCCGCCAAGGGCAGGAGGTGGTGAACTTTCAAAGCACACACACAGAGTATGCAAGGTGGGTGAAATGAGGCAACGAAGGGAGCTCTGTGGCCAAGGACTTCATTTCAGAAACAGCGCACGCATCAGTGATCCAGAAGAGGAAAACAGGCTGCTCCCCAGGCTTGCTGCTACTCCGAGGGAGGATAAACTCACCCACCTGGGCTGCCCAGAGAAAAGGCCTCACAAAGGCATAAGCACTGCATGCTGCATCCCATGAAAGTGATGTTACGATGCCTCCCGCTTCTTCCTCTTCTTCCTCTCTTTCCCTACTTTTGTGTTTGAATTGAGTGTCAGAAGAATCTTCTGAGGAGAGGGTGATCTGCCAGAGTGGCAGTAGTTTATCACAGATGGGTCAGAGGGAGGTATCTCCCTCTAAATGGGAGGTGTCTCCCTCTAAATGGTAAGAGGTGTCTTCTACAGCCTATGCGGTTTCATACACCGATGCTTCATTCTTTTCATTCTTACTGTTTTGTTATTAAAAAGGGAACAAAGTTTTCGGTTAAGCAATCAAGCAAAATGGGCCTGAAATTGTGACTTATCCCAGGATATTTATCTGTGGTCTGGTGACTATGCAGTTTTCATGGCTGAAGGCTTTTCAGGCAGAAGAAATCAAAGTATAAGATTTTAGCAATTAGCATTGCTATTGGAAGAGATGGTATTAAGATGTGCTTTAAACATTATTAATTCATAATCAACCTCCTTTTTTGCACCACTCTTTTATTTTATCTTTAAAAATGTTCCTTTGTTAAATTCCATGTTTCTCTATGTTTGCATCACACTGATTTCCCAGGGAAACTCCTACAGGAAAGATACTGTTTACACCTTGGTGTGAGTGTTTGGGCAGGATTGTGTTGAAAGGACTAGCAGCCCTTTGAAATTCTCTTCATTCACTGGTTAGTCTTGTTCCCTCAAAGTGTTGAGTCTCCTGAACTGATGCACTTAGGATATTGCAGGACTGGCTTGTAGGACCACTTTGAGGGTCTGGCAGCTGGTTGTGCCCACACTACCTCGGTCTCCGCCTCTCCTTAGCTGAGGCTGACGGTGGTGCCAAGTTCAGCATACAGTTCAGTATACTTTCCATGACATGGATTGCAGACTATTTAAAGTAAAGCTGAATCTACCCAAATGCATTTCACATAGGATCTCAGGTCAGACTCAGTAAGTAGCCCTTAGGAAAAAGGTGATGAGACTAGTTGAGATGCTGGTCTTTCCCTACCTCCTGAAAACTTTCCTTTGTGTCGTATCTCCACATTTATGTCTCCATTTACCTCTGTGCTGAACGTAGTGATGCAGTCAAAGACAAATTTACACCCTGGAATCTTATCTAGAAATAAAACTTTGGTACCACTCAGTCTCCGTGTCTGTGGGTAACTCCCAGGCACCGATGCAGTCTCGCTCCAGGACCTGTCTGCTCCCCAGCTGTGTTGTTCCTCAGTACTGCAACACACCAATACTTTCAGTTTTGTATAAGGATGTGCCTGAACTGCAGAAATCAGACCTGGATTTTGAGCACATTCTGGCCTGTGGGTATTCTGTTCCTGGGATGCAGAATTTGTTGTGATGATAGAGGAAGACTATGTTCTGCAGATCTTCCCAAAAAATAGCTCTGGAATGTTCAAATCAGCAGTCTCAGCTCAGGCCCGTCTGCAGTTTTCTATTACCTATCAAACAATAGGGTGTATGTAAATATAAGTACCTTTTCAATTATAAAATGAAATGCTGCTATATATTGCTCTTGAGAAATTTATGTAGTTATTCATTTAGCTTTTTAGTCTGTCATCACTATGTAGAAGTTTAACTGCATAAAATGATTTTTTAAAGTTAGACTTTCTTGGGAAGTGAATGCAATTGCAAAAGTGAAAAGAGGCAAGTAACCCTTTGCACATGAGTATGATCATTCCCAGCCACATTAATGTTGTGTGCTTGTGCAAGACACAGTGATATATTCTTAGATCCAAAGTGGGATTAAAATTATGGAATTTACAATTTGAGTCTAATATCCCAAATGTTGATTGCCTAAAGCCCCTAAATACTGTAATAAATATATTGGAAGTATATTTCTAGAATATTTTTAAGCTATAGCATTTATTTTGATGTAGTTACCTATGTTTGCCCTTCTTTTTTTTTTACTCCAGTTGTTTCAGCCTAAATGTGGAAACATGGCATAGTTTGAGACTGGTTGCATGTTTATCTGAGAATATAAAGTATGAATGCAGATAAGTTTAGCATAATATGGGCTCAGGAGTAGCACTTTTTCCTACAGGTTGTCAATTTTATTTGTTTCCTAATACAGCTTTAAAGGCATGTTCTGTAAGGTCAAAATCACAGAAAGGATTTGTAGGTCCTTCAAAATATGTCTGTTTTTGCAAAAAAGAGATGGTCACTAAACTGTCTGATTTTCAGTCATATCAGCAGTAAAATGTCCTCACTAGAGAAGACCCTGGTGCATGACACAACCTACAAGCAAACCCAGCCCAAGCCCCATGAAGACTCTTCAGGAGAACAAAAACTTTAAAAACTTCCTGGAGAGTGGAGAGGCATTGCAAGACACAGCACATGCCACCTAGGATCTATTTCCAACTCTGCCACTGATCTGCTGTTTACTAGCAAGTGATTTTGCCTCTCTGTGCCTCAGTTTACCCATCTGTATAATCACAATAAAAGCAGGTACCAGCTCTGCAGCAGTATTTTGAGAGAAGTACATGCAGCTTATTTGCTAGGCGGATATACACTATCGTTGTATGCAACATGCTGATAAATGTATCGGGCACATCATTCCATAATAGCTCTTGAGCAAACATTCCTCATGTGCTTTTGTAATGCATTGGCCACAGAAAAGCAGCAGCTGAAGGGATGAGAGCTGCTCCTCTGCTTGCCCAGACCCTTTGCTCTCAGCCCTCACATTGCAGCATGGCAGGGAGACGTGGGAAATGTTGCATGGGATAGTTTTGCCTTTAGATTCCTGCCCAAACACAGTTGGCTACATTGCACCAAAGCGATCTTGAGAAAGACGCTTGGAAAAGTATACTGGAATCAGACATAAATCTTCAGAAAAGGGAGGCTAGACAGGGGATATTACTGAGGAGTGATTTCTGAGGCTTGCTGATGGGGTTTAAGGTTGTGTTTAATACTCTACAGACTACTTGCAAAGCTTATATAAGAGAGGCTTCTGTGCTTCCTAATTGTACCATAATTAAATGTGAAGGGGAAGGAATAGGCCAGATACATAAGCACTTTGCTCAGCAGTGATCCTGGATCTGGGGAACTGGCAACCCAAAATGCAGCTTTAAAAGCATTTTGAGTTCCTTTTTAGCCACGAAAATATCAGGAGTAAAGAACCTGCCTAGCTCCATTCACAAAATAATCAGATCCCCAGCAGGTGTGAAGGTGGCCTGTTTCTGCACAGAAGGTACTTGCTGTGCTCTGACCACCTCCAGACAAACTCAGCAAACTGCTGCCCTCAGTCTGAGGGAGAACAGCAGCTCCAAATCTCTTCTCAAGGATCACCACTAGCAGGGAATGAACCTTAAGGGCCTGAGCTGCAAAGTGTTGAGTTTCCTCATTCCTCATAAGACAGGAAGGTGGAGCTGAAGCCCTGGCCCTGCTCCCCTCCTGTCCCGCACCTGGCACAGTGGTGTGCCCAGGGAAGCATTTCTGCCTTGGACAGATGCTGCCAAAACAGACGTGGAAAGAAAGGGGAAAGTTCTACGAAGTATAAAATATAAATATATTGATATATATCTATACAGAGACCTGATTGTCCAGTCTTGCATGCCTTATGGTCACAGCACGTGGAGAAAGTGTGAGCACCCTGCTCCAACCAGGTCATGGCCATAGATGCTGCCAAGCAATGGAGAATCAGGCCTGTGGTAGATATGTATTTACAATACTCCCTGCACCTGTACAAACAAAAATATATTATTTTAAATTGAAAAATAGTGTGTTTAAATCAATGCATGAATGTAAATATTCTAAGATCTGCCTTCTTGACTGTGTACCACATGTACAGATGAAAACAAATATTGTTTATAGGAAATCTGTATCAGTGGTTAAATGACTAAAGAGAAAAAAATATCAGACTTAATGTTGTCATGTTTCTCAAACAAGCCATTAATGTATATTTAGTATTTAAGGATATTGCTCAATAAGTATGTTCTGTACCAAAAACTGTGTTGCATATACAGATTGTGCAGTACCCTATTTTAAAAAGGCACCATAATTAATTTTTATTTTAAATAAAAATGTACTTGTAAAAACTTAGCTGTGTCCTGTTGATTATGTAGCTGAGAGCATTGAATGAGGGAATGGCTCCAGTGCCTCTTCAGGCACTTCTCTAGTTACCCAAATTTACCAGACATGCTTGAGCACTTTCTGTTGTGGTTCTGGAGAAGCTCGTGGCTGCTGCTTGTGTGTGTTTCTGGATGGGTCCTGGTTCTGTCTCACCTAACCCTGCAGTTCTTGTCCCAGGTATGTGCACTGCTGGTGGTGCATAAACAAAATTATTGCAATCATGCATTCCTGCAGTCCCCACAAAGCTCATTAAACCCTTTCTCTAATGCTGAGGGGCTGGAAGTTTCATAGTCTAATTTTACAGTGATTTCTTCACCTTTCATGTAATACTACATATCTTTATTTATTTTGGTGCAAGAGATAATGTTCATAATATTCAAGAGATAATGTTAATTTATATTCTAACTCCCTGGATGGGTTTTACCCTCCTTTTCCACTCAAGAACAAAAGCAGCTTATGGACCAGTCCTTGACCAGATGGACACTGACACTCTAGCCAAACCTGGGAGCTTTGGCTGGGATTCCCCCCAGTTCTGTGCCTTTACAGGTGAAGAGCACAGCCTCTTTGAAGCCCTCTGAAGCCAAGGGGCTGCCACAGCCTGCTCTCCTCCTTCCCCAGCCACAGCGGGAGGCTGAAGTAATTCCCCAGGGACTGCCGGGTACCTGCTGAGGTCAGCTAACACCTGCCATGGGAGGGGAGGATTTTATATAAATAGGGAAGCATTTTGGTTGCCTTTAGTTCCCAACACATTATTCCCTAACAGTTTTTGCTGGTAGCTTAGGAATTATTTATTGTCCCAGTTTGGAAAAAAAAAAATCTTAAATAAGACAGAGCAACAGTAATCATCTAGCATGGTGGGAACATGAAGGGTCTGAAGCACAAGTCTTACAAGGAGCAGCTGAAGGAGCTAGGAATGTTTAGTTTGGAGAAAGAGAGGCTCAGGGAAAACCTTATCTCTCTCTACAAGTACCTGAAAGGAGGTTCTAGCAAGTTGGAAGTCTTGCTATCTACTGATAACAAGTGATAGGACAAAGGAGATGGCCTCAAGTTGCACTAGGGGGAATTCTAGATCAGATGTTAGGAAAAACTTCTACCTTTAAAGAGTTGTCAAGCATTGGAAGAGGCTGCCCAGGGAAGTGATAGAGTCAGTCAACCTGGACTTACTTAAAAGACACATAGATGTGGCACCTGGGGACATGGTTTAGTGGTCAATGTGATGGTGCTGGATAAGTGTTTGGACTTGATGATCCTAGAGGTCTTTTCCAACCTAAACAATTTTATGATTCTATGATGCAAAGTGGTTGGGGGTCAGTTTAATGGATTACAGCAATAACCATTATGCCATAGATTATTGTGTCCATCAGGTTTAAATATTAGACAAGTTTTGCAGAAGAAAACTTCCATGTTAAAGTCTCCATGTGACCACTTAAAAAGGAAATGCCTCTGGAAGGCATTGACCCCTGCTTCAGGCACCAAAACTCTTGGATCAACATCCTTACCTCCAGTCTGCAGAGGAAGAAAAATGTCACTTTGGAGAGCAGGGCACACCCTGGTGTGGTCCCTCAAGTCCTACTAACACTATCAGCCCCAGAGTCACTGCTGTTTGGCTGAGCTCTTGTCCTGCTTAAGTGATCATGAGATGGTCACAACAAGCAAAGGGAGGATTGGGTGCAAATCTGATTAGACTAGAGTACAGTAAAAGAGCTCCAAACCTGAAACCAGGGTTATGTCTTGAGTACAGCTGAAAACCTTGCTAAATAATATGGGGTGCAGCAGCTTTGCTGTGCTGAAGAGCCTGATCTTGCCTGATGTTCTTCCTTCACCATCCCATCACTGTGAACCAGTGTTATGATAGCCAGAGAGAAATTAGATTACTGGGGTTTAATATAATTTGGAGAGGGAGCAAGAAATTATAATGAGAGAGATGTGTATTCTGTGATTCTGGTAATATAAAATCATAAAGTGCTTTTCACTGGTTTCATCTGGGCACGTGTTGCCAAGGTTTACATCTTTTTAAAAGATGCCCAGTACAATTAGTTCCAAATCAGAACTTTCTCCAGTTCTGAAAGATGCTTTTATTTGGGCATGCTTGATTCGTGCAGGTATAATCTTTGCTCACAAAGCAATCAAATGTTTTTTAAAAAAAGAAAACAACAAGAAACAACTGGCAACTGATATTACAGTATGTATTAGTCTTCAATTACTGGAGTGTTAACATTTTTAATATTAATATAAGTTTCTTTCTTATAAAAAATATCCCTTCAGTGCTGATCTTCCATTAATAAAGATTTTATCTAAGCCATTTCTTTAAGGTTATTTCATAATTGCAATGTCTTCAACCATATTTATAGCACAGAAACAGTTGTCTAATTATGAGTTTACAGAGAAGTTGCCCTTGAAAGTGGCCTGGAACTAAGTGTTTTAGTATTCAGAAAAAAATATGGAGAACATTTATACCAAGATAGCTGGCATGTTCTGAACAAAGGCATTCACTGCAACATTTAAACACTTGTCCTGTTGCCTCTCTCTTGCACCACGGCACAGTTTGATACACCCATGGGGATGGGCAGTTCTGATCAGGCTAAGTCCTGCCATCCCAGCCCGTGTGGGTGTGAGCATCCAGGTGTGAGCCCTGGCACAGGCTCCTTACCTGAGCAGCAAACACAGAGCTCGTGGGATGTCCTGGGAGCCCCAGGGGAGGGGCCAATGCCTTGATGAAGTGTGCAGTCCCTCAAGGGCTGTTTTCTGGGGAGAGGAGGGATGGTGCAAGTGCTGTGCAGTGTGCAGCACCAGCACCCACTCTGAGCCCTTGTTTCAGGCAGTCATTGGACAAGTTAAGGTTCAGTAACAAAATGATTGAGGCTGGATGTAAGTACATAAACCCTCTGTATCATGTATTTATAAAATTCTACAAAAAGTATTAAGTCCATGAAAGAACCATTATTGCACTGAGAAGAGTCCTGATTAGCCTCCAGGGGTGCTGGGGAGGGCACAGGACAGGGCAGACATGAGCATGGAGACCCAGCTCTGTCTCCCCTAAGAACTTAGGGAAGAAAATCCTACCGGTTTAAATTTCTCCCTTGTTGTATTATGGCAAGGCTTGAGGAAGCTGATTTTATCATGTGTACTGGCTAGATATATCAAATCTTTTTCATGGCGGTTGTTGTCCTTAATCTGTGAGCTCTCATAAAAAAATAGTTAAATGGTATTTATATATCTCTGCCTGAAAGTATTTTATATGATATATCACTGTGGCTGAAAGAGAAAGGAAGTTTCTTTGTAAATAGCAGCTGGCTGTTTTCCTTTCCTATGCCTTGATATAAATTTCATGAATATATTTCTGTGCAGCACAAAAAGAACTCAGGGCTGGAATGTGAATAAATTTCCCTTTACGTTCGGCATCACTTCCCCCTGCACACGCAAACAGAAATGCTTTCAGTATTTAAGTTTCATTTAACACAGGCCTAGTCGGAAGCAGAAAAAAAAATATAAAGAAAAGCAGCAGCATGGCAGACACATCCCAGTGAATGAGCCTGTGAGCCAGAGACAGCCTCCCCTGTTTTGATTTGTAATTTGAGGATAATTCAATTAGACATTTCAGGCAATTTAAACATTCATGCATTGTCCAGCACCAAAGCATGAACTGTTCAGCAGCAAACGAGACCTGACAGCCTTAGCAGGCCGAGTGAAAATCCCAATGTTTAAAAGGAAAAGCTCTCACCTAATTGATATGCCTACCGGAAAATTAAAAAACATAAAGCGGGGGAGAGGCGGCGGCTGTGCGGGAGGTACCACGAGGGTGAGAGAAGTGCAAAGGGCAGAGCGAGGGGCATATTCTGGCTGTGGGCTTCACACCTTATTTGCAGCCATTTGCTTAAAACAGAATATTTCCAAGCCTGTATTTTCCTTTTAACAAGGGATTAAAACATAAATGCACCTGATCACCCATCTGCTCACCTCTCCAGAGGTGGCTGAAAGGCAGGCAGGCATTCAGGAGCAAAATGGGAGCATTTTCATGAGCAGCTGCTTCTGAAAGCTGGGTGCCCCTGCCCACTCTCAGCCACACTGAGGTGGCTGAAATCATCGCCCTGTGCCAAGGTCTGGCTCTGAACCCGCACAGCAGAAGAAATTCCTGTCTGGAGCCATGGCCCACTCAGTGACAGGGAGAGCTGGAGAGCTGAAAGCCCCTCTTTGTGCCTGTTCCATGCACAGCAAGGCATTGCACAGTCCCTTGCCCTGCATCATGACCCTGCTCACCCTGCCCACCCTGGCCACCAGCAGCCAAATCCCTGCAGGATAACACGAGGGGCACAGCCCTGTGCCCACAAATGGGGATATTGTCTGCTCAGCTGCTTGGGCAATAGCTTAGTGATGTTGAACACTGGGTATAATAATAATAACAACAATAACACAAGAATTCCAGGTGGAATTTCAAACAAGGATGTCTCAGAGCCTTGCTTAGTTTAAATGCATTGTCTCTTGTGACCTCTGGCTCCAGGGGAAGAAGTGCTATTTGTCTTGTCCCCAGGAAATTGCCCTGGAAGCAGCAGGTCGCCCTCACCTATCGACCATCTGGCTGGCAGACAAAACAGCTTTGACAGACACGGGTCTGGATTGTTCAAAGTCATTCCTTTGGTAACTTTTAGAGGCAGGTGATGAAAGCATCAGGAATTATCAAGTAAAAGTCTTCTGGCAGGCTATGTGCCTCCGGTGTTCCTGCAGTGCTCCCTCAGAAAATCTCTGGAGCCTCTAAAACTTCTCAGGAAGTATCACACCTACCCCATCTTCACTTTAAGTATTATGCAGAACCATGTTTGGATAGTAAAATCTCAAAAAGTACATACAGTACATGTGGATGCCAGATAAAGTGGTAATTTTCCTTGAGTCATTCTATTTGCAGACCCAGCATTTATTGTGCCTATAACCTACAAAGGTGTGAACAGTTTGTGCTGAAATTTCCTATGCTAACACTCTGCTTTAAGCTGACCTTTGCATTTGTACAGGAGTTGCAGAACTGTCCTGTTGCTTCCAAGAATTATAATGGGGGAAGAAAATATTAAAACAAAACCTAGAAGTAACTTCTGACTGTTTTACTGAGAATCTCTAATTCCTTGGGTATTTGGAGTTGGGATCAAATTTGACAAGAAGATCAATGCTTTCATCACCAGTTACAAGCTTCTGGAAACTTTTGGTTTCCTTTCTTCAGAGGTCATTTATCCTGGATGAAAAGTCCACTGAAAAGCCTCTCTGAGGTGAGGTTGCTCCACCTCTACCATTCCAACTAAAATTAAGATAATAAATATCAGTCAATTCTTGTCCAAGAACCATTCAATACATGTGAATAAAGTCAGGGTTAAATAAAAGCAATTCAGCTCATTAATTTTTTAAAACTATACTTTGGGAAGATCAAAACCCTTGTACATTTAGATTAAAATTACTGGTGCTCAGCAAGGAAGTTTGCTGCCCTCATCTTTGGGCATCTTGGTAGAAACAGACCTTAGCAGAAAAGAAAAACCACTTAGCAGAAATAAAAGAGGCACTTTCCACTCATGGTATTATGAAACAGGTGACGTTGGTCATACATGCAGGTAGAGACCCTCAGCATGAGAAATCCCTCAGATGAATGACCACATGCATCTGCTCTGCTCTCCTCTTTCCTAATACTTTGGGCACTGCATGGACAAAGGGACAATCCTACAGCTCCCTGCACAGAGTCACACACACACTGCCTGTCTAGAAATGAGCAGCAAGGATCTGCAATTTTCCATGACAATGCAGCATAAACTGTTCAAAACATCTTCCAAAGAAACCTTTTCTCCCTTCCCAATCACTGAGACAAAATTGTTATACTTTGATTGTTTTTTGGAAAATTACGGAGTGAGGGTAGGAAGGGAGTGGGAAATATCTCTGGGTTTATCATTTTCCCCAATTTTTATAATGTACTGAAGGGGCATATCTGAAGTTACTGAGGCTGTATGAGAATGTAGGAATGGGACCAAATTGAGCAATTACTGACTTGGCTGCTATGTTTTTTGGTTCAGGGATTTTTTTTCCTCATGCCTCATCACTTGAATTATGAATTCAGGTCCTCTAACTCAGTGTTCAGGTGCAATTAAGAGACTCATTGGTTTCAAGTTATGATTTTTTGGAGCCAAAGCTGTATTCAAGGAAGAAAAGAAAAAAAAAAAAAAGGAAAATTTAACAAGCAGTTCCTTAGCTCAAGCATCAGACTGTGTGGTGTCCACAAGGTCACATGCTATCTTTAATGGCCCTACTAAAAGCAGTAGAACTACTCCATACCAACAGGCATGGGGAAAAGTACCAGAAGTTTATTTTTGTAGCTGTAATGTTGTGTTGGAATTATGTTGATAAGATACCAGATGGAGCCAAGGAATTTTAGAATTAAAACTTATAATTTCTGAAGGGAAAAAAAAAAGTCTTTTCTGAAATGCTATTTAGTGTACAAACAGGAAACTAATCAATCATAAATTTGAACGATGATCTAAATTCAACACTCCCTTAGAGAGTCTAAAGAGTTTTGACTTACCAAGATGAGTCTTGTGATGAATTCCCATTTGGTATTTCTACTGTGCTGGCTGATGTCTAAACATGGTGACAGATTCTCTGTGCAGTACCATGTGATGTGAATTGGTTCCACTTCTGCTGTCAGTACCTTGAGGAGTATCAATAATAGTGCACTGTCGGTTGTTATAGGGGAGAAGAGCTTTTATTTTCAACACCTGTGACTTACAAGCCTAAGAACGTGAGGCAGGACTCCTCTCATCTAATTTTAACCAAACTAAAAAATGTAGTGTTTAATATATCTCAGCTTTCCAAAACCTTGTTTTCAATGGAGAAAGATAGCAACTCCAGATGGCAACTCATCTTACCCTGAAATAAGCACCTGTGCCTGGGGGGCTGAACAACCCCATTCTCTTTGGTCACACAGGGACAACTGCTGTAACACAGTACAAGGCTGACAGAGTCTGAATTTACTGACGCTGAGGGCAGATGCTGCTGCACTCAGGCAGTTTGGCAGGGTAGGTGGTGTCCAGTCCAATGATGTCCGATACCCATCTTAGTGGAAAATAATGTAAAATCAGGTAATTATAATCAATAATCAGTGTACAAAAAATGCATCAAAAATTGGGCATATTCATACAAATTTGTAAGGAAAATGCAACTTTTTTCTGGAAAACACAGTTGATTAATTAATACAAAACCATGTGTGTTTATACAAATTTAGGAAGTATACAATTTAGGAAATTTGATGAAAACACCTTGTGTGTGAGTGTGTGTGTGTATGTATGTGTGTGTGTGCATGGATACAATTTAGTTCAGCCTGCCTAGATGAATGCTATTCTGAAAATAATAATTCTTGGGCAGACAATTCCTTTGAGGTCACTTGCACACTCTGGTGAGGCACCCACTGCAGGGGACAACCAAAGAGCCCACGGTGCTTCCCCTCACTCCCAGCCAGCAGCAACACACACAGCACAAGTTTTCCCAGCAGCTGTGGGCTCGTGGCTGCTCAGAGGCTCAGCTACTCTGTCTGGAGACAGAAACCCAAAGTGGGACCTCAGGGGGGTCTGGAGAGCACAGGAGAGGAGCCCAAAGCCCCAGCCCGGCTCGCTGGCAAGGCCAGTACTTCATTACTGACGTGAGCATGGAAATGCAGGTTGCAAATATATTAGAGCATGAAGCCCCTCTCTCTACAATCCTTATTCTTTTTTAGGGTAGCGCAGCAGCCATAGGACACCCCCTTTAAATCGGTTTTTCCTGCTTTTTGGAGCAGTTTCTGGTGTGAGAGGAAGGCACTCAGCAGCGTAGCGAGGAAGGAGCACCCTTGGAGCCGGCTGGCCTCAGGGCGTGGGGCTGCTGGGCACACGCTGTCAGCAGAACTGACCAGGCTGCCCCAAAGGCAGCTCACCCTTCGGAGCATCTGTCCGCGGCACCCGAACGGACGTGCCCGTTCTCCCAGGGAACCCAGCAGCTGAAAACAGCATGACACTCCATCAGCCTCGGAAAGCTCAAAAACAACCAGAGCTCAGTTTGGTCTTGTGTTTTCAGGGATTTTCTGCCTTGACTTGCATTTGATCAGCAGAAATTAAAAAAAAAAAAAAAGAAAATTAAAAAAAAAATAAAATCTAAAATATACTAGCTACCAACACACTTTTTCCCAAACATTTCAAACTCTCAAGCGTATTTACACCACTTTATTCCAGGAATGTTCTTGTCGATGCTATTTGTAGCACAAACAGATTTTGTTTTTTAATAGCTGTTTCACAATTATTTTTCCAACCTGTTAACTGGGCTCCTGCTTACACAAACTTGTCTATAATGGTGAGATCTGCTTCAGGATACTTTGTCAGATTATGGATCAGCCTCCAGAGCGTGTCTGGAAAACAATCATTATGTAAAATCTTGCTTTGACCTGTATTAATTTTCAACTGTAACTGAATTAAGGCAATGGGCTGCAAATAGTGTGTGTGAATGAAATACATCACCAGCTGAGGCTGCAAACCCTTGGTATTAGATCAGACAGGGGAATTCTAACTATGAAAGGTGTTGCAGAAAGTGCAGCCCCCAGCTGATGATTGTGGCTGCTAATGATTAAGGATCTGCTGAAGCTGCCAGACCTGGAGAGGTGAGGAGGGGAAGCAGAGTTCTGTGGTTCGTGGGTTTACAGGCTGGTGCACTAAGTGCAATTATTTGAGTGCCTGGTTTTCCATGGACCTGGCTGTTGTAATACTTTGACTGCTGGTGGGTTCATATTCAGGCTTTCCAGACTAAAGAGAGTGAGTGCTGTTTCACACAGAGTTCTGGGGCTTGGAGTAGGGAATATAATGTTTGTTGGAAGCAAAGTATAAAATAGTTGTCTATAATATCCTTTTGCATAAAGGAATATATTTTAAAACTGTACTGGAGATGAAAACAGTTATTCCATATTAGGTTCTGTACATTTTATTCCATATTTTATATAGCAGGAAACAGAGGCAGGTGATACACAAGTGGTGAGATTATTATTTGCAGGCTAGAGGGGAAAGCCCTTCAACAACAAAGACAGAATTGGCCCCCTTATCATATGGTAGTGATAACTAAACTAATATACATTAGACATGACATTTGGATGCTGAAGAATAACCTACATTCCACATTTGTTGTGATGATTTACAGCAATGAACTTGACCCAAAAAATGCTACATAAGTGTTCAGTGTTATTAATAATAATCATTCAGAGAATTCTCAGATGGATTACTTCAACTTCCTTTCTGCAACAGTTCTAGTCTCCTTTTTATTCTGCATGTTCATTTTATTCCCTTCTAATTAAATGTGATTTTCTCAGCGGATGCTTATATTTTTTTTATTTGAATATTTGACCCAACAGAGCTGAGTAATGAGCATCCCTCACCACTCTCCCCCTTACTGCTCTGGCTCAGCCTCACAGCCCCTTGTGCTGTGTGGAGCCATCCTTAGAGAAAGTCACAGCTATGGAAAAGCACTGGAGGGAAAAGTTTTTCATCCTGTTTTGATGAAACCCATGGTGCACATCATGTCTTCCTCTCTGGACTGATGTTGAGTGGTAAGCACTAGGCCAGCCTGTGCTGGTACAACTTTCAGGGCATCAGTTTTACTGAATGAAAGGAATAAAGGAAATAGAACAAAGGAAATAGTCTACTGGGTCTTTGAAATCTGAAACTAGCCTGGTAAAGGAAGGTGTTCATTTTTTTCTTGTCATTCAAAAGGCATTGAATTAATGGAAAATGTTCCTAATTCATCTCTATCATCCAAAATAACCCAACAAAAAGACAGATTTTTAGCTAAGCGTCCCAATTTCAGACCAAACTTAAAACCTCTCTCTTCCATGTAAGAGCACCCTGATGGACACCTGCATTCACAAACCAACAGTGCCTCAGGAGACATTCCAGCTGTATGGAATTAGGGATTGTGAGAGGAGTTTTTCCCCATGACAGCTAGCAGGCTGTGGGTACCTGTGTGAGGCTGTAGAGATGTGCTCTTCTGCCCTTACCTAGTGGCACAGGAGGCTGTGGACGATGCTGGGCTCTGATGGGCTGCAGGTACCCAGATATTCATCTCCAGACACAGCACTGCAGCTCATGCCACCATTTTGTTTCTTTGCTCATTGCCTACATGGACATCACACAACAGAGGACTTCATTTTGTTTCTTTGTTTTAAGCATAAATATTTCCTGGATTTAGCTCGCATTTTAAGGCTTTGGACAAAGGGAGGGACCTAACTCTAGATATCCTCTGAAATCTGTGGAACATCAAAGCCTTAGTTTCTCCCTGGACCATGTGGGTGAAAGAGGTAACAGACAAACCATCTCCTGTTGATTTTGCACCAGCCCTCATGGGTCACAGAGTATGACTGCTCACTCTCAGCCAGCATCAGTGAATAGAGTCTCCAAGTTGAGATAAACTGAGACAACAAATTTGGAGACATCGATGCAGGGCCCACAAAGAGCATTTACTGGAGTCAGAGGAAATTTTTTCTTCCAGTTCCCCAGGGCATTATTTCCATATGCAGCAGCCACCTCCCTGAAGGCAAATGTGACTGCTCAGAGCCCCTTAGCTCCCATTGGAACGTGTACCTCACATTTACTGGCAGTAGGTGTTGCAGGAAAGGATGAACTTGGCAAAACGTTTTTTGTCTGATTCCATTTCCAGTCATTAAGTTCAAATGATTGAGGCAACAGAACTGAAACCACACTTCAAAATTTAGTTCTCTTTTCATTTCCCTTTTTTCTTTTGTTCATATTTAGATTTTTTTATTGGTTGATTCTGTTATGAGTGGCTATTTTTCCCCCACTTTACATGATTTAGAGATGGTTTATAGCAATTTTTTTCTTCACAAAAAAGCCCTAAGGTAATGAAAGAAAGAACTGTCTTATGGGTAACTTATCAATTTCTGATTGTCAGTGAAGAACAGAAATAGTGCACAGTCTGCCATAAATCTGCTCCATTCATAGAAATTAGCTGCTATCTTCACCTTGTAAAAGTCACCTCCCACTGGAGCAAAGGATCTTCAATTTTTTTGAAAGGAAAAATACTTTTTTCTCCTTTCACTAAACTGTCAGGAAAGAAAAAGTGGTGCTGTTCTGAGCCTGCATCTGCCCTATTCCCTCTCCCTGTCCATGTGGCTGTGGTTGCTCCTGCACAGCCCTGTGCCCTGTGCCTGCAGCCCAAGGATGCTTCAGCATCCCAGAGCTTTTCATTACCTTATCTCCATTATTTAGGCAAACACAGAACACTTCTCCAGACAGGTTCCAGGGCGCCAGTTTATCTGCATTATTATAGTAATGCTCCTTTATCCACAGTACCCAGCCTTTCCTTAAAAATCAATCACTGCCTGATTAATGTTCTGTAAATAGGGGATCTCCACGATGCCCTCCTTTTCTCATCTGCTCTGCTGTGTTTCACTGCTTGATTCTTGTTTTGCTCTTCTGACATCACCTGACTACTTGCCTTATTTAGTCACTGTCTGGGGTGGAAATTACTGTCTCTTTTTGATGCTTTTTTCCTTGACATTTTTTCCTTTTGGATGAAATGCATTTCTTTTTCAATTGATGACACAGTTCAAAGGCTGTGTATCTTTTCCTAACTTTCCTAAAGATAAAGAGAACATATATGCTGGCATTTTCTTATAACCACTCTAAATATCTGCATCCCTTCTTGATTTGCTTGTCCAAACCAGATAGGACAGGAAGGTTTCTATTTTTCTTTCTAGCTGGGGGAAAAAGTTCATAAAACAAAAAAGAACATGCCTCAGAGAAGCATTTCAATCAGAAAATTATCTACCCTGAAGATGTTAAACCAATTTTGCTATATTTATCAGTTTCATAGCAAAGAAAGGTCAAAATGTGAATATATCCAGCAAAATTGGCAAAATCTCTGGCTTCCACTGCCCAAGCAGGGATAAAACTCAAACTTGTGTCTTATGGTCTAATGCCAAGAGGTCTTGGTTTTTTTTTGTATATGAAAATGTTCTACAGAAGTTGTAAGGTATTGAGACAACACAGAAACAGAAAAATCAGATTAAAATTAACACTGCTCAAATGTGGAATTAAAAAGAACCAAACAACAGCAAGACAAACAAGCAAAAAAACCACAAGGAAAAAGGATGCAGAACCACTTCTTCTCTAGAGAGAGCCAA
The DNA here is from genome assembly GCF_050655825.1 of Lonchura striata. Lineage (NCBI taxonomy): Eukaryota > Metazoa > Chordata > Aves > Passeriformes > Estrildidae > Lonchura > Lonchura striata. The sequence continues at coordinate 58,633,041 of NC_140707.1, read as the reverse complement.
ATCCATTAAGCTAATTAGTTGAGCAGCTGATGTTCTGACTTGACATTGTTTCTTCATTTAGGATCGTTAATTCTTCATGCAAGATTTCTCATTATTTCTTATCCAAACAAACCCCAATATCTGGATAGCCTTCTGCAAACAGTTTGCTGATAAAATCTTCCTCTGAACAGTCACAATCTGAAATTTGAACAGTGTGACCTATGTGACCTATTACATAAATTCTATTTCCTCTTCACTTGTCAACCAGTGACCCACACTTTGTAAACAACTTCCTTTATTCCTCCCTTAACAATTGGTTTCAATCCAAACAAACTTTCCTTTTGAAATTTTAATTTTTTTTTTTAAGCAGGGAGACATTTACTGTTATGTAAATCCCCATTCTGTCATGTTGTTCTCATAAGACATGGAGACAACAAACAAAGCCAGACCCCCAGCAGACAACCCACAGGAGGTGGTCAGTCCTGTTTGCAGAAAGCCTCCTCTAGAAACAGCAAACACAAGGATTGCTGCAGATATATACAAGCTTGCTTGTTTTCATCAGCTTTCACAGCTTCCCAAAAAGGATTCCATGGGCTCCCAAGGGTCCTGTGTGTTGAAAAACATTAAGTGAGAGAGAGAAGACACATCTGTGTTCTGAGTGCAGCAGTGTACAGAGGCACCTTAGCTGGCATTGAGTGAATAAGCACTAAAAGTAACAGCCCCATTTTCATGCCAGAGTACAAATAGGTACATATTTGTAGGAGGACTTTATGTGCCCTGGCTCCATTCCCTTGCAATACCTAATTCATGTGTCTCTATTTTGTATAAACATCCACATATTTGAAGAGCACATCCATCATCCCTCTTCTCCATTCCGTACAGCCACCACCAAAGCCAGTGGACACTGACTTTCTGTGGCACTAAGGAGACAAGCAGCTGTCCTTCAGGATGGGTGCTCCTCACCCCACTCACAGTGCAGCAAGCAGGCAAGAGAGGCCACCAGAGTCACACATCCTCATCCCAGAAAGGGAGGGCAAGCTGAGGAGCAGGCAGGCCAGCAGACTGCTTGAGTGCCACTGTGTCCCCTCCATCACCATGGCAGACCTCAAAAGGCTTTGCTGTCTCTTCAGTACATTTCTGCTCCTTTCCTCCCCCCCAGAAGTTTCAGAGATTAAAAGCTCAGACATTCTAGTCACGGCAGGAAAAGTGGGTGCATTGCACAGGGTCCCTTCAGCCTCTGTCAGGATCAGGAGAGGAAAGTGCTTGCATGCAGCCCAGAGCTTCCCCCAGGTGAAGTGCACAGCATCTCCGCCCCTGTTTCTGGGATGGGTTATTAAACTGTCCCAATACAGACACACACCTGCAAGAGCTGGCACGGAGAACACTTAGCAGGAAATACTGCAGAGCTGGGAGCAGGCCTTCAAAGGCCAGAGAGCTTCTTTTATATTCCTTTTCCTACTCCATCATGCTCTATAGAAGATGAATGACCAAGCTTGACTTTTAGCAATTTAATTTTCTGAGTGTGTTTTTCCATTGATCAAGAAGTTGCCTGTTTTGGACTTTACCTGATTGCCTCTGAATTGTTACTCTACACACATGCCTGCAAGCAAGGTGCCCTATGACATCTCTGCTAAGTTAATGGCTTCCTGCCACTGGTGTCACTCCTCTGCCATGCAAGGCCTGAAGTTGTTCTGCTGAGGAAAATTGAGTAGAAATTGGATCTAAGGAGAAAATATTTTCTGCAGGGTCAGAATTTTATATAAGCCTTAACCTTTAACTAAAACACCTCATCAAAAAGTAAAGAAATTAAAATGTCTACTTTTCTAAGCAGCAATATTTTTCCCAAAATAACCCCAATTTTCTTATGTATCTGGAGAGTAAATGCAGACTGGATTGCCTTTATAGGTTGGATTCTGCCATGCCTCATGCTTTGAACCCACTTCAATGCCCAACCCAAAGCCGTTATCACTGCTGATTACTGCTGAAAAATAGCATGGATTTTGGTCTGGTATTTGCAAAGTTCCATCTTTTTGGCCTTTTGGGGTGGTTGGTAACTGCATTTCAAACTTTTGAATGAGTAAAGAAGTTTGGATTTTTAGCAGAATTTTCCCAATCGGCAAATCCTGCCCCACAAGAGGGACTGCATACATTGCCCCTCAGGAGGAAGATGGGCTACAGCTCCCTTGTGCAGAAGCAGCAACTTATTCTTCTCTCCTGCATACAGGCAGGTGGCCTATGTATACCAAGGAGCTACTTCGGGCATTCAAATTACCCTGAAGGGATCAGACATGTACCTTGTCATGAATGACCACTGGGAGCTCAGGATCCACAACTTCAGTAATGCAAAACACTGAAGGCATCAGATGCTCAGAACACTGAAAACCATTTCTCTAGAGAAAATGCAAACTATTCCCACAGCCTGTCATGCTTCCTCCTTCTGCTTTTTTATTACAAAGACCTTTCTTTCCCAATTTCCCCCTTTGTTTAAATTTAAGAACATCTCTTTTCTTTTCTCTTTTCTTCATAAGAGGAAGAAATATTGCAATCAAGAAATGTTTATGAGTCTTTATCACTGACAGTGATGCACAATTTGTATTTTGCTCATTAGGGATTTCCCAGCCAAACTTCAGGTCTTCCCTGTCTGTTGCTTCAATTAACTTCTGTTTGGCATTTGGCTGCCTATTAACACCAACAAAATATTGTTATGAAAACATATCAAACTGTCCTTCTTAGGCTATAATCAGTCTTCTTTGGCATGAAGTACAGTCAGATTCAATCTAGACTGTAAGTTCACTTCTAAATTTCAAAACACGATGCAGTATGTAGAGGTTCAATAAATTAAATACCTCTGCCCCATGTGATTTGAGCTAATCTACTTTTTCATTTTATTTGATACACCCTCAAGGTCAGGTATCACTTCCAGAAAAAGTTTCTCTCTTTGTTGAATGGGTAATATCCTCTCTAGAGTACTGGAATCTACTAAAAACTGCCAAACAGTTGCTTGTTTTGGCTTTATTTGTTTTGCTTACTGGTCCATATGGAATTTTCTCCACTGACCCATTGAAACCCCATAGCTACCTCAGATCTCCGCCTCTTGGGGTCTCCAAATTCCTTTTGAACCATCTTTTGTGCACAGATCTTTACACAGAGGCAAGGGGTGGGCAAGTTCCTTTGACAGTTCTCCGAGGGCTTTACAAATAAAAACCTCATTTTCATAAAATTGCTCTGGGGGAGGCCAGTCTTACCTCCCATGCACTATGACAAAGGAGTTGAGACATGGATGCTTTGTCTAAGACTGGTGCTAGTCTGGGACCAAGAAGATGGAAGTCAGACCTTTCTTCTCTATGTCCTATCCCAGGGCATTCCCATGAAGGTCATTTGGTGCTGACAATTACTAGAGTAAGAGTAATCACTGTATCTCAATGAATACCACAGATTAAACCATTTTTTCCTATTTTCCTCTATATATTACAGAGCAGATCTATACAAGTCCCTTATTTAATTTGCCTCACAAAAGCATTAAATGGTTGTTTCAGTACTTCAGTGACAACTTAAAGCTGTATATGCTGGAATTGAATGTAGTATCAAAGTATGCACATTTTAAAATATGACTCTCTGTGACAGCAAAGGAGATCAGATAATTTGAGGACAAACAAATTTCATTACATAAATATTATTTCTTTAATTACATATTTTTTTTTCCTGAGCATTAGTTTAGAGGGGATTTTAGCTTGGCTAATCCAATAAAGAGCAGTGACTTGGAATAAAAACAATTACTCCAAGTCCTCTGCTTTCTCTTGTAGCAAGAAGCGTGTCCCATCATTGGCTTCTAAGCTCTCAAACACATCCTTTCCATCTCACCCACTGCTGACATTTCCCAAATGAAAATGCCACTGCTCCATGGACAGCAGTGTTTCAGCAGTCAGTCTCTCCTGTCACAGCAGATCCTACAGCTGTCTTACCCAGGGTACCTAATCAACCTGCTGGGGAGAGCTGGATTATTACTAATGTAACAGTGATTGAAATGAGTGATTCCGTCCACTTAATCTCAGTGTGAAAAATAGAGACTTTGCATAGATAAATACCAAGATATCACCAGCAAGTATGGAGCAAAATCCCCCTGAAATACCTGGGTTGTTCTGTCAGTACTGCATGAGTTACTGGAATATTCTGTAAACCAGCTGAATGGTGATTCCAAGTTTGTTTCAGATTGTCATCCTGGCTGTAGCTTTGTACATGAATGAGTCATAACTATTACAACTTAGTAGATGTCTTAGGGCAGATTCTCAAGACTCTAGTCCTAGTGACTTGCACTTCATAGGAAGAAGTCTTATAGCAGCTGATGCTGAAAAAACCTCCAGCAACAATCATCACAGATTCCCAGCCCTGGATATGGCACCCTGGATCTAGAATAGAGTAGAATACAATACAATACAATACAATACAATACAATACAATACAATACATTATTTCTGTTTGAAGGGACCTTCAATCATTATCTGGTCCAACTGCCTGAGCAGTTCTGGGCTGATCACAAGTTAGAGCCTCAGTTTGTCATGTCAAAAGGAAAAGCACTGTAGAAGTCAAAGAAGAGAAATTCTGGCACAACCACATCAGTGAGGGAAGGAAACTGTCAGGGAAGGAAACTGTCTGAACGACAGTTCAGATCTCTAGGAAAGAGAGACTCCACCAAAAGTACATGTAGTCTAAAATAATTTTTGCTCTTTCACCCTGGGCTCATTCTTGGAGAATACTCCCCTTAGGCTTCCAGCCCTACAGGCCAAATGATGAAACTCTGCTCCTGAGAGGGTGCCCTGAACCTGAAACCAGTGGAGGACTTTACTCCAATCACCCTATTTGCTCCAAGCAGTGCCTTACATTGCAAGAGACTGTAATGAAGTCATTAGGTCTAATGGAGGAGAAAATAGCTATTTAAAGTAGATCTAGCACCAGAACTGGACTGAAGTGGAATTTTCCATTTTATACATATGAAAGATTAGCTGTTCCTGCACCTCACTGCTGCAGAATTAGCCATGGATCCAATTATGACTCTCTCCATTCAGCCCTGCAAAGCTCCTTTCTAAATTCTCAGTCAGAAATAAAGCAGTTAATGTTTATCTAAAATGCTTATAGTGCTTCCCTCTCCCTTGTGCTCCTTGTCAGTTAACCTTCAGATTGCAAGAAAATATATTGGTTTTCCACCCTGGAAGCATTTCCCAGATGCCTAGGGAAGCCCTTCACACACCAGGTGCTGCTTTTAATGAGTAAGGCTTTTAACTTTCATAACTACAGTGTCACTACCAGAAGTGCTATTTGCTGCATGCTGTGATTTAAGGTTGAAAAAAGAAAAAAACAAAACAAACAAAAAACAAACCAAACCAAACCAGAAAACCTCAAAAAAAAAAAAAAAAAAAAAAGAAGCTTAAAAAGAACCCCAACAAAAGCCACTAACAAGAGTGTCCACTCAGCTCACAGCCTCTCCCTGTCCTGGGCTATCACAGAGCTTGAGACCTCTGAAGGTTACTTCTCTGCCAATTTCAAATATTGACCTTGATGTCCTGTCCCTTACAATATTCTTTAAAATCCATCATCTGCAAACTAAGTTTAAGTCAGGAAACCTAATTAGTAACAGAGACAATAAATAACAAGCTTAAGGGGAGGGAGGAGAGAACCTCTTGCAGGTGGCCAGATCTTAGCTGAATAATTCTCTGTGCAATGGTCATGCTTCAAAAATTTAATTCTGTGTAATTTCATTTAGGATGGGGAAAACAAAACAAAATGAGCAAAGTGATATAGGATTTCATTTATATTCTGACAAGTACATTCATCTAAAGTTTCACCATAATAGCTGCAGTTGCTGTATCTTTCTTCCAAGCATTTAATTGTGTGAAGCAAGTAGCAGTAAAAATTTTAAAAATAAAATAAAATAAAAAGGACCTACTTGGCATTATTATTTGCTATTTTTATACAAAGAAAAAAAGGAAGAAGACTCCCTACTGGCAGGCTGATTGTATTAATCTGAGATTGTTATGGTCTTTCAGACTTGATTGCTTTTGATTCTTGCTTAGTAGAAGTGGTGATGAAGGAGCTGAAATCATAATTCCCATTTAGAAGGCAAAGAGGAGGCCACTTCAGTTCTGTGGTGAGTAGCACATTTTGTTGTTTTAATTAAAAAGTTGTTCTGAGAAGCTTCTGCAGTATTCAGAGCAGAAAAAGATGTTATTTTGAAAGACACTTTGGGGAATCACTCCTTCATTTTTTTTGAGCTTTGTTGATGTTGCTTAAACATACTAAGCAAGAGAAGCAATCATTGAATTTGAAATACATTTCCTATCTTGAAAATTGTAAATCAATTTTCTCAATGATGAAAATATCTTTTCTTTTATGCAGTTCTTAAATTGTTATCCATATCTATTAAGGCTCTTAAAGAGAAATTTTCAGCAACAGAACACCCTCTAAAACAAACAAACAAACAAAGATCTAAGTATCAAGAACTGAAGGTGTTTAGCCCAGAATTGCAATGATTCTCAAGTGCCTGCTCCCTTTGAAATGAGTGCCCAGAAAACTCTACAGGTCAAGGCTTGTACCCCCTGAGAGTGTGCCAGAAGTGAGGAACATTCTACAGCCACGGGCCACCATCCTCTTCTGGAGACAGCAATGGCTGTCAGGCTCATCAGTGCACTGCACAGCCCTCTGAGCCAGCCACACTCCCTCAAGACTCAATTTTCACTTTTAAAAATCAATACACTTCACTGGTACTTTCAGCTTTTCATATGACAGCAGCATTGAAAATTAATATTTTACTGAGATTGCTAAGGGTGGACTTAGGAGGACATATAAGATTTGGATCCACTTCAGAAGCATGTCACAGCTTAGGTAAGATGCTGTTGGCTTAGAGAAACTAAGATAAATCATATTTAGGGTTTTTATTCAATGATGCCAGGATCCTTCACATTGTCTGTGACCCAGATCAGCTGTTCCTTTTGCACTGGAATAATGACAAGAGCCTTTTAGCCTCTTAGATTTAGCTCTAACCTCAACTCAAATTATAGAGATGTATTTGAGGTGCCTGCTGTGTTTCCCTCTGCTCCAGGTACCAGCCAAAGTGGCTCTCCCATGGCAAAGAGTAAAACTAGTTGCAAGGGATATAAAGGTCCCAATATTAAAGGTTCATTTCCTAATCTCTGGAACTACCCTTTACTAGAGCTGCATTCTAAATACTCCAAGATGCTATCACTTACCTGAAAACTAACTTCTGGCTAAAATTTAAGATCCAGGTTTATCTGCTGGAAAAGTGGTTCAGTGAAGCCTCAGACTGGCACGGGTCCACCTACACGTCCCAAAGCATCTTAGTGTGACCTTTCCTACTCACAACCAGGAACAGGGCAGGAACAGCTCCTCCTTAAGTCTTCACATCTCTACATGCCATGCACTGTGCATTCATGAGGAGGTGAGGGAGAACAAAATCTCATCAAATCTCTTATTGTTTTGAACTGTGAGGGAGCATCATGATGTCATACTTGAGGCTGCTCCACCAATGGAGGCCATAAAGGGGCCTGGTTGTTTGTCCTGCTCTCCTTTACACGTTCTGAGCAGCCCTGTAACACTCACTGTGAGGCACAGGATAGATGTCACAGTACACAGGAAACAGAGCCTTGAAACACTGCTGTGGTTTCCAAGCCATGTCATTCTGCACTGCCTTGTGACACTTGAGGCAGCATTAAATTCCCTGCATCTAATCCTCTCATTTGGAGTAAAGCATCTTCAGCTGCCCTAATGTTTGAGCTCAGCCTCACAGCTGGGAAAACTAGCAGCTGGTTTGTGATTCAAAGGGAACAGAACAATAACCCATTGAGGCTACTCCTCCTGTCTGTGGATGGGTGAGTCAGATGAACAATTGGACAACACCGATCAGTTAAGCCTAATTCAGTTAATAGAATTAATTTGCAAATTAGTACACGTTAGGTGAATCAGCTGCAATTAATTTTGACAGAAATGTTAAAAAATACTGAAGTAATTATAATGAAACAGATAAATATTACTGCAGAAAAGGTTCTGCAGTAAAAAGCTAGTCTCTATGTGGAAATTTTTATCTGTAAATCTGTGAATGCATAGGTTGGATTTCATATAATCAGTAGGAAGCATATCTTCTTCCTGGCTTGTATAGTCTTTATTACCCTCACAACCCTTAATGGAACTTAAACAATCATTAGAGATGAGCTGAGAAAGTTCTCACTGGGATCCAGGCAGAGATGTTGGGACTGATAGAGGGTTTGGTGCAAGGGAAAGGAAATAAACTATTTTAAATTTAAAGGCTGGCCTAGGAAAATTAGTTGGTAAAATAATTTGGTCCTCTAACATTCTTCCAAGGAAAGCTTGGAAACATGTCTGTGCTACTGTTATTCAGTGACACACAGAGCAGATAAACATCTGACATTTGAACAACATCGGTGTCTTCAGGGGAGTGATCACAGGGAAGAAAATGCCAATAGCATGATTTTATTAATGAAAGGCTTGGAAAATGCTTTGGTCAGGTACACTTAACAGCATTTCCTGAGCAAGAGTCAAGCTGTAGCTCCTGGAGGACTAAGATGATTTAGGAAAACACTGAGCTCTGAGCTGTGTGTGGTCAGAGTAAAGCAAGAGGCAAGAACAGGGGAACAAATGTGCCACACACACATGACTCAGAAGAAAACCTCCATTGTTGGCCCGACTGCACAATGATGGCAACACTTGGTGTTGAATAAATTTATCTGGAGAAAGATCAAATCACGGCTGCATCAGTTTAGCAGTGTAATGTGATACCTCCCTGGAATCCACAAGCACCTGGAACACTTACTGCTGTGGTCACTTCATCGTATCAATCCTTGCTCCTTCTGAGCTATACATAGGGGTTTGATCCCTAACAGGAACCAATTGTGCCACTCTGTAGAATTCAGTAAAACTGCACTTTGTACTTGCTTTGGATATCACAAATCAACACTTGTACATAGGATTTTGTTAGCAGTTTCAAGAAACAATTTATTTCTTTTAGTGATGGTCCTTTGTATTCTGTTTTACTGATACTTTCCTGCATGACAAGGATTCACAGGTGTAGCAAACCTTTTGTAAAGTACTTCACTGCAATCAATTTGGCGTCATCCAAAAGTAGTGGAGCTGCCACAAAAGCTAATCTGTCTATAAAGCCTGTTACCTATAAAATTTTTATTCTGTGTGTCAAACTTCACAGGCATGCTACTGTGCCTTTCTGAAAGGATTTAAAGTTGCAGAACAACCATAACAGTTATGTTTTCCAGTCAATGAATTATACCTTGAAAAAAATTGACCTAGCATTACATGGTGTCTGTCAAACTTAAGAGCCCCTCAGCTCACAGCCATGACTTATCAGGTTTGATGGGGAGCATCAAATGCAGTTAAATGCAGTGTCAGATCAGGTTACCTGGGGCACTGCACTGAAGGCTGCTTGCCAGTTGGCTGAAGGCCCTCTGGTATCTATCAAATCCAGCAAAATACTGTAAAATAACTCACAATGTAGACTTCTAGTCTACATTGACTGAGTCATGGGTTCCACTTTTCCATGTTAACACTCTGTAAGTACGGATAAGAAGCGAGCCACTCTTCCCAAGCTTTGCCAGCTCTTCACAGTCTCCTGCTCCTTGTACACCTTATGATTCACAAATCACACACAGTGATAGCTGGAGCCCTCAGTCCACAGCTGCAGGACTAAGGCACTGTGGGTCACCAGGCAGGCCAGGACTCCTTGTCTGTTCTTTGGCCTGAGGCATTTTCAATGGTGGCCACTGACTCCCCATCAGCAAACCCTGGAAAGACCAGTGCCAAGGTGGATTGAGGTTCTCTTCCTGATCACTTTGCAGCTGGGGAGCATCAGGACCTCTTCCCCTTCGATGGCTATTCTCACTGCTGTCACTTGATGCTCAGACTCCAGCTGAAATTGTGCTCAGCAGGGAGAGTGAATATAATAATTCAGAGTTAGAAACCAAGTGACAAATGCAGAGTCCTTCTTTTCAAATTTGCATCAAGCCCAACAAACCATAGTGCTGTTGCCTCTGCCTGGCTTCAGGCAGACTGAAGACCCACATCATAGACTAAGCATCTGTTATGCAGTCAAGATTCAGATCCTGTTGAAAAAAAATAGACTTCAGCTTTGTCTAAGAGTCACATAAAGAGGCAACAAGAAAAACCATGGATAGAACTCTCCCAGAGCTGCGTGCAGCTGGGGGAATAGCACAGGATTCTTGGCTGCAGAACTCTTTTCCAGGACATGCTAGCAAAGACAAACAGCCCTGGGCTCTGGTAATCTTCATCCAGCTTGAAAGGAGGCTTTGCAGGCCAGAGTTCAGAGACATCTTCCATCTCAAAGCGTTCGTCAGTCCTAGAACACATCGGATGCTGTCATAGCATGCAAAACAAAGCCAGAAAACCAACTGTGCTTTTAGGCCTTTGAACTGCCACGGCTCAAACGACATGTTGCAGAAACATTACGTATAAGATAAAGCATGTATGAAGGTAGCAACTGATGTGCTGTGAAAGCCTTTGTTTGTGTGACCCTGCGTGTAGCTCAGGCCGTGGTTTTCTCCAGAGGCAGAGGAAAGCCCTTTGAGATGCCCATGCAGACATTAACCTCGCGCTCAGGACACGGTTATGTAACCCAGCAGTAGTGGGGGTTTAACCATTGCTTCATCCAAAGTGTCCCTTCTTGCTGAGAATTTCACAGTTCAGCACACACTAAATTAACTCTTTTACTAGGTCAGGCCTGGTAACAAGCGTTGATTTAAGCAGCTTATTGCAACAGAAGACTAAACACTGCTCCTAAATGGCAGGTCTCTGTGATCCTGCAGAGGATGGATTCTGCTCCTGCTGACACACACCCAGGGACACAGCCGTGCTGGGAGCGGGGCAGAGCAGAGATTTGCCACTGCTGTTTGGTAGCATTTTCAGGGAACACCAAATGTTATTTACTTCCTAATCTTCCTACAGAATATAAAGAATTGCTGCTCTGGGCTATTTCAGAGAGATAATGTGAGTGACTCATTTGAGTTGTATATTGACCTCAGGCACTGTAAAGATATATTTCACAGTGCTTTAGAAAAATACTAATGCAGATTTCTGTTCTTCTGAAGATCCCTAGAGTGCACTTCAAAGATTTTCCTGAAGTTTTAAACCACACATATCTGGTCAAGCCCCAAGTTATTTGTTGTTATTAGTCAAACGCCCCTAATCATTGGTCCTATCATCTTCCAGACTATATCCCACTAAAGCAGCTTCTTAGTAACTTGCAGTCCTAATTTGCCTAGGCATAACAGCTCCATAAGAACCATATTAATTATAATCAGTGACAGATACACACTAAATCCTATGTTGAAACATGGGAGTAGTTTCTGTGACCAACTTTTATCTCTAAACCCAGAGCTGAAACCAAATCTCAATTACCACAGTGCTAAACTGTTTAAAGATCCAGCTTGAGCAGGTCTGTCTTTGGCTTGTGCTTAACTTTAATAATTCCACACCACTGTATTTGCATTCTTTTTGAATTTTGCCAGTCTGAACATAGATGCTTTGCAGCAGATTTTGCTAGGCAGGGAAAAAGCTTTCACCATGTTGCCTCCATGCATTATCCACTGAGATGCCTGATCAGAGATTCTCCTTTCCATCAGTGAGTTTTAACAACAAGCTTTCTCAGGCTCTGCTCTTCTGCAAATCATCTCTCCATCCTTTAGGTTTCCACAATTCCCATCGCACCCATCTGAGCTCACCCACCTCACACCCGAGGGCCTCAAATTCCCTCCCTCTCCTTGTCTTTCAGTTGTCTTTCAGACTCACCAGATTACAGCACATCAAAATACAAAAATCTCTCTCCTACATGTCCCACTTGCAGGGGCCCAACAGCACTTTCGTTTCCGTAGGGTGACCTCAACCCTTACATCTGAGCCCCCCATTAATGTGGTTACCTAGCTAAGGTATCACCTCTGAGGCAGGCACAAGACTGAAGAAGACACACTTGAGGGATGGAAGGAGTGGGTCCCACTGAAAACACAGACCACAACTCCCGTTTGCCCAAAGTTCCAACTTCCTATCACTCAGCATGGTACTGCACCCATGCTGTAGTAGGGAGTGACAGACCTTGGGGTGAAAGGAAGGGATCCCAAAATCAACAAAGCATGTCTCAACCACCAGCATTCCGCAGATGAGCAAGGAAGTGCCTACAGGGAATCACTATGGAGAAAATCCCATAAACCCTTAAGGAAATCATGCTCTGAAGTACCTGTATATTAATCCACACAGTATGGGGAATAAACATGAGATGAGAGCTAAGAGTCCCAAGAGGTAAGATCCTGCATGAAAGAAGGATGCAAGAAGATGGTTAATAGTTGATAAAAGTCTACTCCAAGCTCAAGAGCATGCGTTCCTGGTGCACCCCCTCCCTGCTCCTCCTCAGGCCACACTATGATGTCAGAAAGGCTCCTTAGGCCACCACCCTCTAAGCAGGTGCTGCTGATGGAGTCTGGGTTCACAGGGACCTTGTACATAGTTTTTAGTATGTACACAGTGAGTAGTACATTAGTGTTCATGGGAGTGTGGAATGTGCTGCAATAAGTGTACTGTGAATGTTCTCTCTTAGATTCTTAATTATGTTAGGTGTAGTAAGATAGGTTTCTAAGGGAGTTGGTGTGTTTATAGAATACTTTGTTAAATTGTTTAAATTAGGCTATTAATTTAGTGCTGTTAAAACCTTTAGGCCAAAAACTGTTGGTCACATCTAGGGCTCACTTTGGTAAGGGGGGTCCACTCTGAATCTTGACTCAGTGGGAGTGTCTCTCTCATTCCCTTTATCCCTACTGTTTTTTCATCCCCAGCCTCCATGTAGATCATTTTAGGTTGCTTTCAGTTTTAGAATAGCCAAATCCATTTCTTTCCACTGAAAGCACACAGAGGGGCTTATTTTAAGCAAGCTAGCACATGCTTTACTTTTTTTTCTTTGTTTCATTGGTTGGTTTTATTTTTATTGGTTTTGTAAAGCATAATCATACTTTAATAGCATATCTGCAAACATTTCCATTTTTATTTTAGTAAATGCATTGAGGGAATACTGATCCTTCACAAAACCTCAAACATACTCAGGCAGATTGTGAGAGTGGTAACAAAGACTAGGAATTTAATACCATTCCACTATATAACTTAATGTTTTGTTATTTTTCTAATCAGTGCATTACAGAATAAATACAGAAAATACAACTGGAATTGCACAGATTTAAGTATTTATTACAAGAGGTGGTAAATCATTATGCTTGCAAGATTTTATGTTAAATCCACTGAGTTAATTGATTCTCTTTAGATTCCAATGGGCTTTGGCTGAGTCCCCTAATGATATTAAAATCCATCTGTTATTAAACATCATGTATGCAACAATATACAAATGCTGGGATTTGTAAGTATCATTATACAAAAGTTCAAGTCCAATCATGCTCCTCTTGAAGTTTGCAACATAAATTCTGTAGACGTCAATAAGAATAGATTTGGGATATCTTTTTAATTGCACTGGATACAAGTATCAACAGAAGAATACAACAGAGTAGTCACAAAATTAAAGAGGCTTCTATGAAACCTACAAAGAAGAGCAGCAGAGAATCAGTGAAGTAAAAGCAGTATTTCAAAAAATAATAAATCAGACCTGGCAGTTTTGGAAAATGTACTGAAAAAACCACAAATTAATTGGCACAGTTTAACAACCTAATTTCTAAGTGCACTTCATAACAACTCTCCTTACAAGCTGCTGTTTTCCCAGAAGATGATGACAAAAAGGCTCATTAGAGCATCACTGTTTTATAGTGACAGATTTTATTGCATTGCCAGCTGTGAATCTAAAAAAAAAAAAAAAAACACAACAAAACCTCCCCCCTAAAAACTTATATAAAGGTTCCTAAAAACCCTATTTTCTTTTGTATTTGTCAAAAAATAGCAACATAGCACTTCCATGTTTGAATACCCACAATTCTATTTTTAAAAAAAATAGAAGTTAAAGAAAAGTGATTTTTGTTTTGGCTTCAAAAATAATGTAAAGGAACATTTAAGAACAAGTTATTTCAATGATCAGAGAGATATGTACAATATGATAGATTTGAGTCCAATCCATGTTCATGAAAGCAGACCTAGAACCTGTTGATCCTGAGTAGCTGTTACTATAAACTGGCAGGAGCAGGCTCTTAGCTTCACCCATCATAAGCTTTCTCTCAATCTGTCCTATGCTAAAAAGTGTAGATACAGTATATACTCTGTATATGGATTTATACAAAAGGTCTCTTACAGCTCTAACCCTGTTATTGCTAGGCTAAAAAACGAGTATTCTGGAACAAATTACATGAATCATAAAGGGTAAAATTGAGACGCAGCTTCTGATGACTGAATTTCTACTTGAGCCATTTTAAACTGGGTACACTGCAGCCACTTGCGGAGCACAGATGAGCTGTTGTTCATTTGTCCTGACCCCTGTAACATCCTCAGGCTGTGGTGGTTGACATTGCTCTGGATGGCTTGGAGGCGGAGCTGAAGTCCAGCAGATAAATGCTGTAGAAACAATGCAAAACATTTAGTTTCTTACCTTTAATAGGTACAATAACGTAGCAATGTGAAGGGAATTGGTTTGTTGGCTGGGAAGTTTCTTACACTGCCCCATGTCAAATTTCTTTCTTCCACATCCTGCCCTGTGGTGTTGCCATGGAAGGCAAATGTGTTTACAGACACAACTCCATATTGAGACCAACTCCAAAACTTCTCTTCACCAAAAATCTCTTGACTCACAAAGCACACTACACCACCTTGCTCTCCCTTACAAAGGGGGCCAGATGGTAGTTTTACCCAAGCAAATAGGTCCACAATATCTTCCTTAGAACCCAAATCAATCTCCTGAGTCAAGAGTCCCAGCCCTGAATTATCAGGGAACACTCAAGCCCAAGGCAGTAAGAAAACCACAGCTCTGGGAATAACCAATCTCAGTAAATAGAGAGGAAAGGCCCCAATGCAGAACCTGGGTAGAGGAAAATGTTCCAGAGGGGGAAAGAAGAACAGTACTGACTAGAGGGCACGAGTCTCAGCAAGTGATGTTCTATCTATGCTCACACTTCAGTGATTCATCTCAACTGCATAAGCTATTTTCACACATCTTATTTCCAGAATTTACAGAAATGTATAATATTAACAATAAAAGGATAAGGTACTAGAAACAACTTACCTTTAGGTTTGACTGTATCATTGGCAACCACATTGGTATGAGCTGCAAGAAGAGGCACATTTTGTTATTATACAGGTGACTGTAAACATGCTACTGTTACTGTGAGACACAGAAGGATACATCTAATGCATTCAGCCATTTGAATTGGCATGGTCTGAACCACAAATCTGAAAATGTGGTTATTTTAAGTACTTGGAGAAGGTAACTCTCAGATGTAAAAAAGCCAATTTCCCTTTTCTGTAGCTTGATGCATCACCAGTAGCATTTACTGATATCCTGTTTAAGGCAACAATGAAAATACAGAATAAAACTTGTTACAGGAAGTCACTTATTACTTTCCTTGTAGGGGTGTTTCTGTATGTGCAGGTGAGTAATATTGGAGTAAACAGACTAAACATTTTGCATGGTGAGGTATAAATTTGTCAGCTGTGATTGGACTGGAGTGATATGTATTTCAGGCTCCTGCTCTTCAGGGAACTTACTTCTGAGAAAGTGTAACATGACAACCTTATGAAAGCCAGAGAAGCATTTCTAGCAAAAGTATTCATGTTTTTCAATATTAATTTAACCACTGAGGTTACCGTTCTAAAATGTTCCTCCAAATGGCATTAAAATTTGCAATTTGCCAATTATGCTACTAGGAGCTGCTAGTTAAACCTAATCACTATTGACAACATTAGATAAAATGCTGTTTCCCTTGTGCAAGGAATGATAATTGTTTCAATTTCAATGCTCTTTTGGTGGAGAATCATATGCAACTCTGTCAGGATTCATTACTTAGTCTATCACATGAAGAACCATAGTCAAACCTCAGCATTTACAGACAGATTAATGCCAAAACAGCTGGAACACAGCCAGATGCAGCAGATGTGTGAGCTCTGTACATCCTTCCATGGGCTCTCACACTAATGAACTGCTCAATAAGATGCAGTGACCACAATCCCTATGTGTGTTTTTGGTGAGAGGGAACAGGTCTGAGAGGCCATGCTCCACATCCCACTGCCACCAACAAAACATCACTGATAAGTTCATCTGGCACTGATGGAGTTCCTATGCAGTTAGCCAGTGCTGGCAGGACTGGTGTCAGAAGTACATCAAGCAAGAAGGGAAGCCAGGTAGAAAACTTAGGGCACCCCTCTTCATCTGACCAATTCACTGGATAACTTTTACAGTCAGCTGAGAGAATCAAGCACTTCACATTCAGTTCATCTTGTCCCAAAGAAAGCATCTAAAATAGATCAAGATGAATCATGTCCAAAAATACTGACTGTAAAGGGCAGTAATGGAAACTAGCTTTTATCAATACCTCTTCTGGACAAATCTAAGGTCAGATACAGATCTTTGTCCTCCAGCACTAGTTCTGTCTTGCAGAGTCTGGACATATTTAAGTAAATGAACATTCTGCTGCACACACAAGCAAGCAAACCCTCTGGTGCTACAGCTGCCAGATAGATAAGTCACACAAGAAGACATTTTTATGGAAGCACTTGAGTTTTGTTAACTAATCCTCAGCCAGCCTCTTCTTCACAAAGGAAGAATACAAAACACTAGTCAGAAAGAACAGCTGGAAGAACAGAGTGCTGTCAGACACTACCAAATTTTGAGTTTATATTTTCAACAGAACTATATTGATTCCAGTTTAATTTTTAAGGAGAAAACAGGGTGTAGAACAGGCTGGTCATGGTGCTGTTCTGGCTCTCCCAGTCTGCTGCCTTCCCAGCTCTCTAAAAAGCTACACAGCAGCTGCTGGGGCTGCCCAAAACCCTAGGGTCTCTGCAAAAAAGCCTTGAGCTGTTCTTGTCTTTACTGTAGGGTCCCAAGTTCCTCAGAGATACATCTGATGGTCAAAGATGTGACCAGCAAGGTACTGGTCTCCAAACCAATGCCTAACCTGGTACGGCCTCTTTCCCAGTTTCTCTGACACAGAAAAGCAGGAGAAAAATTCAACACTTGCATTTTATTTCACACTTGCTGAAGAAGAGACCATCTCAAAGCTGATTTTTTAGATTAGAGAAGCCACTCACTGGCTCCTGTGGGAATAAGCTTTGCACCACTGCATCTCTGAACGACTTCAAACATACAGTAAGTCTCTAAATCATAGCACTTATTTTTCAGATCTACAATAAATATTTTTTCCAATCAGTTCAGAAAAAATATATTAATCTGGAATCCTATACTACTGTTATGCATGTATATTTTTCATGCAGGATTTCACTTTAGGGCTGAGTAAAGGGGATTTGGTCACCCAAATTCTCCTCTTCCATCTCCTACCCACTAAACATAAAAGCTCAGCACCTTTACTCAGAGTTCCACAGTTTTATGAGCTTGATTTTATAGTAACAACAGTGTCCTTTTAATCTGATTTAGCATTTTATTGATATATGCTCTCAAACATAACCCACTGAAAGCATTCATTTGATTTGTGACAAGGATTTGGCCCTAAAGGCCTCTCTTTTCACAGCTTTAAAGCCACTCTTCATCTTTGTCAAATTCTGAACATCCTGCACTGGATAAAAGAGAAGCCCATATGTCTTTCAGACAGAGCCATAATCACTTTAACATCCCTTAGTGACAGAATTTCTGTAGTGAATCAAGCCATTACAAATCTGTATTTTCACAATGAGTGTGAATACTTTCATGTTGACATAAAGACCTTCAATTTTAGCTACTTTATTTTCAATTCTTGCTTGATCATAAAAGACTGGAGTAAAGCAACAGTCAGAAATTTCCTTTATGGCAACAGAAGAACTATATTAACCTTAACTACTTATGTGGAAACTCTCTTGCACTGGGAAAATATAAAAAAGGATAGTAAAATTGATTAATGCTTGTGAGACTACCTCAACCCTTCTGCAAACACTGTGATAACCAATGGAAGACTGACTATGGATTTCCAAAGAAACAATTCCTATACATTTAATAACAAGAAAACCACTGTAGCAAAAAGTTATCCATGTGAGGCTCAGAACACAGAGGAGATCTGCAAAAGACCTATCATGATTAAAAGATACAGAACAGCTGAAAATTCAGGCAGTAGCTAGAGGTTCTGAAAGTCAGTGACATTAGTTTTGTCTATTAGAGGAATAAGATCATTACTGACATTAGTGGCAACAGAAAAAGGAAGTAGATTAGATGTTAACTTAAAAAAAAATCAGGAGAACTTGAATTTGAGATTTTGGTCTGGTCTTCTTACCAAGGATTTTATTTTTTTGTATGCTCTGCTAGGGTATATTGTGGCATTAACATTCAACCTCAGTTTTTTCCACTCTCTCTTTTTTTGAGTGGGAGGAAAAGCACAGGACAATACATTTACAAATCAGAATAATCAGACAATATCGTTTAATAAATATTCATGGTATGGTATGCCTACCTTTACAAAAATAGTAGAGTTGCATTCTTGTAAAGCCTCCATTAAACTGATCACATGCAGGCACACCATTTCCACCATCTTAGAAAAGAAAAATCAAGCATAAAATCAAATTAATATCCAGCATAACAATGTAGTAAGATGAGCCCATAAGAAGGCTCTTCCTGTATTTGCTAGACAGTTTATTAACCACTGACACACAAGATTAAATATTACATGAGCACATATGGAATGTTCTTCTTTATATAGCTTTACCCCAATGTGGTAACATCTATCTGTTAAGTATTTCAACCCTTGATGTATTTTAATTCTTACCACACATCAAAACAAGTTGTCTTTGGCTTTGTTCTTTTCAGACATAATGAACAGTTTTTTATGTCTTTGCTATGCAACTCTCATCAATCTGAGTGTCAGAAATTGGTATTTTTATTTATTTAATCATTGAAAATTAACATGCTCACAAAACCCATCTTTTTATCCCCCATCAAAAGACTATTTATTGTTTTGAACTGACAGCTAGTCTGTAATTCTTCCATTTTGTATCATAATGTATGACAGATGCAACTATCAGTTATTTGGTAGCAGACAGCTTTTTATGTTTTATATTGTGTAAATTCACAGGTACAAGACAAACATCCTGAGCCAGCGACGACTATTTACAGTGCCTGTCTAAACTACATGTCAATTCCCCTTGATAATAATAAACTCAGCTTTTATGTTGTGCTTTTTCATCTTCAAAGTGCTTCACAAACTAACTAACTAACCTTACAACACCCCTGTGAGACAGGCAGGTATTATTATCTACATTTCACAGAGCAAGAGCTGATGCAGAGAGCTGAATAACTATGGCTCTAAAGATACATAATACTTTCAGAGAAAGGAATGGAATTTGGGACTTCCCAGTCATATTCTTGTCCTAGGGCTTGACAAGAGGCTTTTGTGTCTGACTAAACAACTGGCTGGTTGGAAACACAATGCACACCTCCTGTTCCTTCAAATGGAGCTTCCTGAACTACTGTTCCCAGCAATGGCTTGTGAGAGACCCCACCATGTCAGAGGCTAAAATATCATCTAGGGACAGCTTCAGATGGTTCTCATCTGATATGGACAAGACATAGGAAATAATAATTGGCTAAGACTTTCAATTGCAGCCCATGCAATTACAATTAAAAGGGCAAGGGCAAGACCTGCCTGAGATGGAAGATGTTTCACATGGGGAAAGGACAATTATATAAAACAATTTCCATACACATTGCAGATCTACATTTAAAAAGAAAAAATAAAACCCAAACAAACCAGGAATGAAAACCTTGGTAGCAGCAAACCTTTAAAACCCAAACCTTAAAACCTAACTTAAGAGGAATGGGCCATGTATAAAAATTTTTCCCACTCAAAGCTAACATAAGGCTCTCCAGAGCCAGAACTACTTGTGAACATCTCAGTTGAAAAGTTTTGACCTGTCACGACTATCCGGAATGCAGGAAACACAATAGGCCTTGCCCATCAGAAAGAAGCTCTTAACCCTAAGCCTGCAGACACAGAGAATCATCAGTCAAGGGTAAGCAAAGGAGCAGCAATGAGAGAGCTGCTGGAAGCCTTCTGAGTTCTTACTGTACAAAGTTGCTCCAACAGAAGAGAGTATTTGCAATAAACAAACATTCAAAGGCTATTTCCAAGCAAATGGTATGGATGATTTCTGGACACAGTGAACATTTCCCTTTTAAATCTTATCTCTAGAGATGCCTCCTTCCAGTGATTCGTTACTCAAACATGTTTCAAGAGATATTTATGTAGCTTATTTCTGATTAATAACCCGTGAATTATGGGTGGCCAATTGTTGGCAGTTGAGTGGTTTTTCACCATCACATGGTAAAAAATAACCAAATGGATATTCAAAGAATTATCTAGAACAGTTCATTTGTGCTGTAAGGCAGAGTCAGATAAAACCACAGACCACAGTTAAGCGCAGAAATATATACAAAATGAGATGTGATCCAAGGAGCTCTTAATCCAACAAGTAGCAACTCAAGCTCTTGATGCTGTTTCAGGTAGATTCTGGCTAGATCCTGTTTCAGGCCCACTGTGAGGTTAAATCACTACTAATTAGCTATCCCTTTAATTTCTCAAAAGCATCAGTCACTTTATGACTATTCATAGTCTGTTATATTCCACTGAAACAGAGCCAATCCTCCTCTGAGTTTAAGCTGTACTAAATCTGTCTGCAGCACCTGACTTACCACTTTGTTATGTGCCATTAGCTGCAGGATGCTCGGTGTCACTCGGCTCCAGAACTCCAGGGCTGTGAGGATTGCTGTAAAGCTAAATTCGTTCTGATTCTGGACTGTCGGAGCTACCGCTGTTTGTTCACAATACACTGTCCAGAGCTGAGCAAATATAAATGCATGGAACAGGGAACACATGTGCAGAACAGAAGTCTGTAGAAACAGAAAATAGAAGAAAATGTTTATTTAAATAACTGTATTGGGATACAGTGCAGAGGCTTTCATTCCCTTTGTCATGTGTCCCACTGTGCAGTTTTGACCCTCACTTTCCCGTGTTTCCCTCCCATTAGGAACCTGACAACATCTTTTCCATGTTTAAAAAACGGGTTTATATTTGTAAAAACTGCATTTGTAAATATGTTCCCATGTCACCTAAGTGCCTGGCATTAAGGCCAGTCCCTTTAAAAGAAAGTTAGTTTTGCAAAACAGGTATTTAGGACTATTTCGGAAACTTTCTTAATGGAAATCTCCACGGCAATCTGTGGAAGGCCTGAAAGCACTGGCACAAATGACTCCACTTCAGAACCTGAAAGGACAGTTATTGTACAAAATACATGATTTTACATCTGTTTGGTTAATCTGTCATCCATTTATGCTTTGCTGGGACTGTTCATGATCACAAGGAAACAGTCAAGGAAAGAGAATTAATTTTGCGTACTGAGGCATGGCTCCTTGCTAATCCTTGTTATCTATCACAGTCTGAGCCTCCAGGACTGCTGGACATTAACCACTTCATTACAAGAAAGATGCTTCTGGTCAGAGATGCTTTCTCAGTTTGCAAGTGCAAGAGGGATTCATGCTCTGTGGCAGTATAACTGCACCAAACATTGCAATGGTTGCTTGGTAACTGGAAAGAGGTATTTGAAAGATCAAAAAAAGGCCAAAGAACTGGATGGGAAGCAGCAGCATCTTGGCTGGGTGGAGGGAAATAAAGGAGGATTTTATGTGTAAGATAAATGTGTGTGTTTTATGTATAAGATAAATGTAGAATGTGTGATCATTCCACTTCTGTCACTAATAAAAACCTGGTTGGTGTAAGCCTACTGCTATATTTATGTTAAACTACTGTCACAAATATCTTATAATCTGTAATAACTCTTCTTGTCCTGAAAACTTGAAGAAAAAAGTTGTGCTTGAATCATCACCATTTGTAATTATTTTCATCATAAAATTACTTCCATGCTATAACAATGCAAATATATAAAAAGAATAAATAACTATCTGAGATATTTGCTACAGAGATGGTCATTGCTAAAGCTTCAATTTGGAATTCAGTTTTTCTTTCATCACTCCTGTGTTCAGCCAAACCTCAAACTTAAGTGTACTAATTTCATCAGTCTTCTAGGCATGTAAGAAAAACTACAGGGATTTCTTTCCTTGGGTCCTGGGTTTTATTAAGCTTTTACCCCTCCTTTTATCTTACTAAAAATAAATATTTGCAAAAAGGCCAATACAAAACACATCTCTACTTAAAACAGATAATCCCTTACCTTTGATTGCTCTGGAAACCCAATCAGAATAACAATAAGGTGGTCAGCAATTTGTGAACCTGCATCCAGTGGAATAGGCATGCAAGATGATGGAGAATTTGGACAGACAACATTGTGTGTCAGAGACCCCAGAAGTAGCCAGGACAGCAAACGAATGTGTGAGACACATTCTATGAACTCTTTGGGCCTGTCAAGAAAGAGCAGATTTTACAATGATACTAAGTTTTCTGGCTTTCCCCAAAATATGGAGTCTCCTTATGCACATTTGGCAGATGCAGTGTCAGTGTGCTGGTGACACAGATCATTGTACAGCTCATGGGAAGATTCCAACCACACAGAACTTGGTGGCCTTGACATACCATATACAAGTCCAATAGAACCTATTTGGTGGGTGTAAGAAACAGTGTCTATAAAAGGTTAAAACATTCACAGATTCATTGCTTCCATATAGAATGATATTTTTACACAGATATCAGATGAAAAGGATTGCCCAAATGGAAATGCTCTTCTCAATTCCCCTGGACACCATACAGCTGCCTTACCTCCACCGTGTTCCACCTCTCCACTGGTAACATGGAGTTAATTTCTGTTCTTGAGCATTTCCCTGCATATTTGGATTGTGTTTTTGAGGGTAGGGACTATGCTTTTTTGTGACAGTTAAGTATTTGTCCACGGTCTAGTGCAATGTCTAATTACAAAGTAAGCCTAGATAATCTAAAAAGGAAAAGCCCTTTACTGGTGACATCTTGTCCATCCCTTTGCTGCTTCCAAACCCTGTCTAAATACTTATTTGATTTCATAGGCACAGGAAAAAGAAATTGTTATTCCATCAATAAATTACTATTTACTAGGCCATTCTCCCTGCTGGTTTTGGTTTCTAATTTGATGTCATTGTCAAAGATTCATATTACCCAAGAGGTATTCCATTAATTTTTGGTTTTTAATAAAATTTGATACAATGCTCTTCCTCAAGTGCCTACAGAATCCTAAAGTAACTCATTATTTTTAATTCAAAACACATGTTCCTTTTTTTTACATATAAGAAACTAAAGTGCAAGGATTTAAGCGCTCCATTATTTCCAAAAGCAGATATGCTCCACATAAATGCACATGCAGATATATCTAAAAGGACTGGAGCCTAAACAGCTTAGTCCCCAGAATCCTGGACAGGTAGTCTGGGACAAAGCTGGGACAGGAACACAGGTCTGTTGTAACATAGTCCTGTTGCCTACACTCAAAACAAGTCATTTGTTGTCACTGTAACACAAAGGACAGTACTCTGCTTTTTCTTAGAAAATAAAACACTGTACATCAGGATGTCTCTCAGTGAAAAGGGACAAAAAACGTCTTGAGCAGGATTTCTCTCATTTAACTTTAGCCAGGTGAACTTAGTAGCTTATCATACACCAGTAGGCTACACTTTAAAGTTCTCACTCACTTGTATTCCATTATTTCAAAGACCATTTCCCGTTTAATTGTCTATAATTCAGAAAATATTATCTGTAATACTACAACTGATCAAGTGCCTGTGTGCTTTTCACTGTCTGCACCTAGACCAAGAATCAAGTTAATTTCCAGAGTTACTCCAGTCAAGCCCCTGGAGTTACCTCCACTATCCCTTTGGCATGTACTTTAAATATGATATCAACAAACTCCTCAGTGAAGGATCAGGGAGCTGCTGAGCAGCTGTTTCAATGTCCTACTGCCACCATTTCCTGCTGTGGGTCTTATCTATGGAATCTGGCAATAAAAACAATTTTGTGAAGATTTTCAACTCATTTTAGTATTCCATTTTGTG
Organism: Lonchura striata; assembly: GCF_050655825.1. Taxonomy (NCBI): domain Eukaryota; kingdom Metazoa; phylum Chordata; class Aves; order Passeriformes; family Estrildidae; genus Lonchura; species Lonchura striata. The sequence goes on along the minus strand of NC_140707.1, from coordinate 58,608,878 downwards.
TAAAAGTGCTCTCACCCTTGTTGCATTGCTGAAGGAGGATGGTAAAGCCAAGGCAAATACCGGATCACAGCTTTGTTGTCCCTGTGGTTCCCCCGGGTGATTTCCATAGCAGCAATCTGAGCTAAACCAACTTTCAGATGTCCACCAAATGTGTCTTCATGCAGTGGCTGAGAACAAGTCTTCATGTGACTCTGCAAGGCAAAGATCTGATTTCCTACCCAAAAAGAGTATTTCACTTGAATTTCTTCCAAAAAACAGCATATTCTATTTCACTCCCCTTCAATTCCTTCCCAGGATCTCTAACTGTGTCTACAAAACAAAGCTCAGAAATAGATTTTTAAAAATTCTCCACTGCCTATATTAGTAACACCAGTATGATGCAGATCTTTCCACAGAGACCCGCAATTCCAAAAGGCCATAATATAATAATATAAAGACATAATACAGATTGAGCAAAATGTATAGGCAGCTTTTGTATCGGCAAATTCAACAGCTGATAAATACAAATTAATGCTTGCAATATCCAGAGAGCTTAGGTAAAAATGAAAGAATCTAACCATTTAACAACATAGCATCTGGGCAGGAAATGCCTTCCATGTGCAATATTCCATTTACATGTTCAGAAAGAAGCTCTCACTTATTCTCCAGCAATATGACTATATTGCACTAGTCAGCTATATTGCACTATTCAGTTACAAATGCCTTTAAGCTCTGGCAATAAAATGGCCAAACCTCTTACCAAAAAACATTCAACTATTTATGCTTGTCAATATATTTTATTCTGCTTTGCCAGCTTTAAGGGATGTTTCATTGCTGCTTCTTGAGAAACTTCTGTATTTCTATTTGGCTAACTTTGCATTACCTTCTGGTACTAGACTGTAACAGAACACATTCTAACTGCAGTTGCTTGCTTAAAAGGAGAGCCATATGCTTCACACAAGAAAATCAGGTCATCAGTTATCCAATTATCATAACAGGATAAAAATCAGTGAACCAATAATATTTTTGTAACAGATAAGTATCCAACCACAGAAAGTTTAACTAAGTGCGATTTGAGAGTGTAAGTCTCTTGGAAGAGAAAAACCCCCTATGTACCAGCACGAATATTTAATGACTTTGCTATACAGACAGGTTAAAAGGATAGTTATGCAGGCAGATATATTATAAATCTTCAAAAATGGTGGAATTTTCTAAATAAAATCCTGCCAAGCTTTATCAATTAAGATGTTATCTCAAAGGGGAAAAGAAACCATAACAAACTGAACAGAAACAGTACACTGAAATGAGATTATCTTGAGAATTAACATTTACACCTTTTTTATAGTGCAGTAGTTCCTAATATACAGGATTGAAAATAATTTGCTTATTTCAAAGAAATTATTCTTGGATATGCAAAAGAAGACATTGGATATAAATAAACAACTTTAACTAGGTCTGTTCTCTGAATTCCTACAGAGAGTAGAAATTTCCAAATTTAAAAACCAGCTTCTGCTGTTGGGATTGTTACTGGTCATATAAATCATACAGGATTCTTTGTTAGCTACAGCCCCAGATTCTGCTGAAAATACACACTTGTCATAAGAAATTGTACAACTGGATGATCTTAGGACTAATTTTCTAGGGAGTAACACTTCTGTTAATAAAACCCAATAAATGTAAGTAAATATATTAAATGAGCTTGAAAGAATTTTAATCTAGATGTTGTGAATTTGTTTGAAGTTCTGACTATTTGTAAACTTAGAAATGCTTAAAAATATTTTCTCGAACATGTTGAAACCACAAAGTAAGTTTTATCTGTTTAAATAAAAACTGCCTTTTAATTTTAAAAGACAGAAAAGCTTATTATTTGCAATACATAAAATTATGGTCATATTTGACTCTCCTATTATGCTAATTTTGTCCTCAGATTCCTGTATTACATGGCTAACTCAAAACAACATGGAATTTCTGACTTAGTTTAAATGGCTAGATGACTGACTTGGGAAACTTCCTGTCCAATTTCAAAACATGAAAAGGAGAAAACAGGTAAAAGTTTTAGTTCATGTTCTACCCATACCCAAAAATAAAATTTTAAAAAATAAATAGTCCCACTGAGGATAAGAAGTAATCATCAGACTTCAGCACTGTGAGACCAATTCTAAAAATCAGACTACAGAGCTCAAGGGAGATGAGCAGAAGGAGAAAGTCCAAACGACAGAAAGTTTTTTACAGAAACATTTTACACAAGAGAGAGAATACCTGCAAGTATTTATAAACAAATTTTCCCCATTCCTGGTTTCAGGTAAGCTGATTTTTTTTCCTGTGGAACTAGCAAACCAGATGTATCTCTTGCCTCATTTATGATTCATTTGCCTACCTATTCTGAAAGCAGTTCTGAACTTTAACAGAAATGGGTGAATAACTTAAGAGGATAGAGTGGGAAGGCAATCCAATTCAACTTCAAATGATTAATTACTTTGTGCTTTGAAGTAAATTTCTACTCCAGCATAACAGGCTGCTTCCCTTAGACTATTTTTTTTTAATTCTAAGGAATTCATGGCCAATAGGGTAAGAATTTAGGAAAAGGAATATTTTGTCCAGTAAAATACAGTTACAGAGAGTTTCAAGACACAAGTGTCAGTTTAGATAGGATTCTTCTTCCTTTGTGGTAAGTATTGTTAACATGCAGTATGATTTCCTCTCTGGGGCACAAGGTGGGTTTGAGAGGCCAGATGGACAGTGAACAAGTGAGTGTGTCAGAAACCAGTAGGGCAAAAATTCCATCTCATTGCTTCATAAATGAACTTCAGAGCACCAATGTTACTTAACGCTACTTATTTTTCAAAATATCTTAGAGAAGTTCCATTCTGTAGGAAATTTAATGAAGTTCCTCAATGAAACAGGAATTTTAGGTTTTGATTAGCTAATGATTACTATGATCTTTTTATGAAATGTATTCCTAAATAAAATAATAAAATTTTATGTTAACAGAAGTATTTTCCTATCACTCCTCTTAAAAATTTGGCATCCAACTAATATAAAGAAACCAAAATGTAGTTTGGACTACAACTGTAAGAGCCATTTGGTTTTTCCCCACCTCAACTGAATATAACCAGACAATGGAAACAACAGCATCCATTAGGAAAAGCACATCTACTCTTTTAGGTCAATTACTGCATTTTAATTACCTCTGAACTTCTAATAAATTTCAGTGTCTGTTTGTGTCTATAGGAGACACAGAATTCCTCCACAGGAGTGTACTTAGTTGTACAGGCAGGGAGTTTTATGCTTCCCTGAGTTATATTAAACACAACTGTGGACTTCGGTATGACATTTGCTTATCATCAACATTTTGGAAAAATCATGCCTTCATTTCTATTGTGTACTCATGATATTAGAATCAGCCTCCATTTCAACACCACATAAGCTATTTTTTACTGATGCCACAGAAGTTTCTAATCTATAACAGCACTAATATTCTTTTACAAGAGAAAGAAAAAAACTGTCAGTCACCCTCAAATATTTCCTACTATGTCTCACAGGAAGGTTCCTTACAGAAAACATATTTTTTGTCAAAAAAACTCATACACTTTAGATCAATATATGCCAGAACCAACCTTCAATTTGGTTAAGGTATGCATATCTGCAATGAAATCCAGCACTTCCCCAACATATTGCCTCATGCATTCCATTGCTGCTGTTCCACACTAAAACATAAAATAAAAAAGTTTAAGTACTGGGTTTTGCTTCACCAGAATACAATTAGTCTGTCTCAAATTCTTTATTTTACTTTTTAGTTAGAATAATTAGGAATAGGTATTCTTTGATGTTCTTCTCACTGTATTATCTCCTCTTATCTGATTATAGTATGAGAAGATAGCCCAGCTGCTGTAATTTCTTCATGCATCATAAAATACTCTTACCTGTGACAGCAATAAAAGATCAACTGATGAAACTTTCAAGAATATTCTTGTCATGTCATCCTGAAATTTACAGTGGTCCAGAATCAAAGTCTTAAAACCACAATGAGAATTTAACAACTCAGTTTTTTAAGCAGCTGAGCATTTCTGCAATTGGAACCAATCAGTTACAATCAAAGAAAACAAAATTCAGGCATAGATGCCCTTATTTCACATTAATCACAATGGAAAAACAGTTTAAGTAACTTCAGGTCTTCTATATGTAAACATCACTAAAATGAGCATCACTGAAATGTATTATGTTTTCTCGTTTATGCAAAAAACTAATGAATATTTCTTGTGTATTCCTGAAAAAAAAGTATTCAAAATACAGCATCATAATGGTACTTAAGCTATGCAGTGCTCCAGTTAGATCGCAAAGCATAAGCTTATTGAGAAGTCACCTGTGCCAGAGCAAAAACCTCAAAGGGAAAACACGAGGATTCAATGTGGTACTTGCTGTATTTGTGCACTACAGATTTTTATAATCCTCTTCCTAGAAAAGTGAGAAATGTGAACCTGGCCCTCAGCAAGCACAAGATGTGCCTGAGGTGCATAAAGCAGTCAACAGAACAAAGCTGTCAGATTAAATAAGGGCTTTGAATAAATCAGAGAGCCCTGCAGGGAAGCTTTGCAAAGGTGATGCTACCAACCCACTAGGTACCACATAAACCTCTGTTTACATGGTAATAGTCTGAGGTGAAGAAAATGCTACCTGAATTCAACAGGAACTATGGATGCCTCATTCTTAGGGGCCAAGTAAAAGAAATACGTAATTTTGAGGCTAAATTATCTCATTATTAAATTAGATATCTTTTTGAAGTCACCAAAATCTACTTTATCCTAAGTTATAGGCTCAGGGCAGAGCACTGCAGTGAAGTTTACAGAAGAAAACTACTGTTCTTTGACCTCTTTTTGATTACCTGCACTTTGAAGCATAGAAGCTTCAAAGATTATCCTATCTGAGGAACTAGATTTAGTTTTAGTCATGGAATTATTAGGCCACAGTTGAGTTTTACTGACTGAAATTAGAAAAACTGCTAGCATTCTATATTTAAGTAACCTGGGCACTCCTCATTTTTGTATGCCCCCTTACTATGCCACCTTCTGGTTTTTCAAATGTTGTCCCTGTCAGTTCCCACGACAGAATAAAAACCAGTAAAACATGGTCATTGGGAATCCTGTCTGTGTATCCTCCATCCAGTTTATGTACACTAAGGATTCAACCTGGGTTTTAGAATATCGAATAATAGAATTATGAAAGAGACTACACTCCAGCTTCTGCAAATAAATTCTCGATTGCACAAGACTCCTCTCCAACAACTTATTCTGTTTCATGCAAGCAGTAGGCAGCCTAATTTTCTGTGTTTTCTTCTGAAACAATCATGTTCCTATCACACCTTGTAACACCACTATTAATCTATCTATTTAAAGCAAGTAAAAATTAAAATATCATGTTGGGAGGAAAGGTATTATTAAAGATTGGCATTTAAAAAATCATGCACTTCAGAAGATACACAGGAAAGATCCTATTAAGACATCCCTAAAGCTGACAAACACACAAGGAAACAAGTTTTCCTCACTCAGCTTGTAAAGCAAACCTTGGCTAACCCTCTTCCATCTGCTTGGGTACTCAGTCACATATGATATGGAACAAGTCAAGACCTCCCATTGTGTTACTTCCTCCCATATTCACCAGGTGCATATTCAGTGCCTGGGCAAGGAGCACTTGTAATTTAGCTACACTCATCAGCAGGATATAGAAGAATGACTTACACATTACTAGAAAAATACCATTAACTCCCTTCTTTAATCAGATAATCTTTTATGAGAATGGTGGCAATGGCTTGTAGCTTTCCATCCTGCTACCATTTTTTATGCATTCAACTGGTCTGCTCCCCACTGAGAATTGCAGATCTCTGATTTGTCTTTTTGAGCACAGGCTCCACTCAAGTCAGTTATATGACTAAAGGTTATCAGTGAAAGCAAGGGAAGCAACATCAAATTCAGAAGTTTTCCACTGTTAATAAAAAGAATGAAGCATCTCAACCTCTGCCTGTAATCCATCTTACCAATCAGAGGAGAAATGAAAAGGACAGAAAATTAAAATGAAGCAAAGCAAGCTGAATAAGATGTATTTTTTAAAAAAATCAGAACAGCAGAACTAAGAAATGGACTTTGGTTCAGTACTTACTCCAGGCATTGAGGCAATCATCTGTTTATGTAGAATTGTTGACTCAGCTAGTTTTGTTCCAGCATCTGCACAAACAAACTAAGAAGAAATTAAAGACAAATTATTTTAAATTGTTTTTCAGGAACCGAAGACACTAATAATTTTTTTATTATTTCATTAAAATCAGTTCAGATCTCTTCTTGCATTTATTGATAGTAATTTGCCTTTAGAGATCTCTTTCTTTATAAACAACCTACTTAACTCCCTATTACAAATTAGATAATTTTATTGAAAAAAAATCTGACTTTAATGTGCTTAATTAACATATATGCTGTGCAAAAGTGATTTGAAGAATATTGTGTAACAAATCAGACTTTCTTTATGAAAAAAATAGATATACTTGCTATTTCTCCCATTTATCAAACATTCCTCTCATTATAGAGTGAACCACGATAGAGAAGGATAAGGCAGGATGCCATATTCTTCTCTGTGATATTACAACATGTCCTTGAAGTTCTACAACGATGAATTATATAAAGAGTTTTGAAGGTGACAACATACTAGTATGGTGTGGTATAAATTCTGCACAATACTACATAAACAAGCTGTTTCTAAGACATGGTCAGTGTCATGCTAATACAGTAGAATATCTCATTGCTTTTCTTATGCTTTTATTTTACCTTTTTTTCCTGTTTCTTTTTGTTTTCAAATCCCTTGACCTAAAATCTCCAATGTCCACATCATTCATACATTAAACTTGCTAATGCTGTTATTTCATCATTATACACTTCAATAATGCATTGGACACCCTGCAAATTATTTGCTTGTTCCTAACAATTTCTTGTCCTAACATTATATCTGCACTTCAACATTTTTTGTCCATAGTGATGCAATGTAACTTTCTAAGAAAGAGCAGACAGAAAATAACTGTCAACTAAGGTTTAAACCTTAATCTTCCTTCTGATTAAAAATTCATTGATATCATAGTACTTTCACAAACTGAGACAGATATTGACTACCATATTTTATGGATGTCTAATGCATGTATGTTAGCAGAACTCTCAATAACTGACTTCTCTTCATGAAAGTATTTCAAAATATTCTTTACAGCCCTAGAATTTACTCTTAAACATCCACAAGCTTTACAATAAAACAGATCAGGTACCCTGAATCTTAGAGACTGACTGAACAAGCAAATTCTAAAGAGACACCAGTACAATTTGAAGTGAATGGAAATCCTGAAGATTAAATGTGAGCAGGAGAAAAGTACTGGGAAACAAAATGCTGCGTGAAGAAGCAGTTCCTATGGAAACCCATGGAACAGCAGCATGTAGATGATGGCTTTCATTTGCTAGGACAAATTAAGAAGACAGTCTTTCTGTACCCTTTATCATCCAAAACTCCTATGCAAAGATTGGAGTGATCTTGTTAAAAATTCTCATTCTTTGTAAAGTGGGATAAAGTTAACTCTCATCTTAGCCTTAATGTCACCAGTGACACTGATGACACTATGTAACCTGGATAAACGTGGGTGTCAAATGTACCTTTCTAGGAACTCCTTTGTTAGTCAGCCCACGACTGATCTATCATTAAATTTAAGTGCTCATAGCTCCTTTGTTATCTGGAACAGCTTGACAGAATCTCTGTATTCTGTGTGCACTGTCTGTATAGAATCTTGCATATAGGCTAACATGTCCATGGAGACATGACTGCTGGAAATTAAAACCATTTCCGTTTGGTGCTGTGTTAACTCTGCTGTGTCTCTATTCATTCAAAAGCATACAATTTGAATTAATATTGTAGTGGCTTCGTGTGGTAAAGAGGTGAACCAATCCCTTAATTCTATTAATGGCACCAGAGAATATTTAAAAAATAAGAGACATATGCACTTTTACTGGTAGATTTTATTTAAATTTCTTAAATTACACTGGTGCTTAAGATGGGCTTAGTGGTTACTATGGTATTGCAATTCCAGAGGCTGTTGAGTGATTCAGACCACAAACTACTGAGAGCTGCCAATTTACAGTCAATGGGAGAAGCAGTCATCATGCCTCCAGTAGGCATCTATGGCAGATGGTCTGAATACAACCCCTATTCTTCACCACTGACTGCATAAAAACATAAGCTGGCTGCTTTGGATAGCAGGAAATATGAATCACTTCATCAGCCTCTGAAAGAGAGACATCATAAAAGACATTTATATCCACATTAGATGCTGTTGTGTAAGGTATGAATACATCCCAAAGTGAATACAGCATATGGGAGCAGCGCTAGGAGGAAAACCCAGGCAAACACCATTTCATCTCTATGAGGTAAAGTAATGTAAGAGAGTTTTGCTTACTGGGTCTCTCAGGCAATTGACTCAATATGAAGCACAAGTGTAAATCAGTTAAACCCCACTGCCAAAATTGACATGGCCTGTTTGCATTCTCAAATGAAACATTCAGGAAGGACTAGACAAGGGGATTGTTGTTCTTTGGGGTAGCCACAGGACTGAACTATAGGAGTAATGCAGAATAATTGCTTTATTCTGTAACACAGGAAAAATCAGTTCCAGCCAAAAAAAACAATGTACATGGTATCAAGGTGCCTCACTGCAGCCATAAGACAGAAAGAAGTTGGTTATTTGATGGTATTGACTGGGACTGAAAAAAGTAAGTTTGAGTTTAATAATAATTAACAACAAAAAAGATTACAAACTTGTGCTTTTTAACTTAAATAGATTTTAAAAAACAACCCTTAAGCATCAAAATTTAAAAAAACCCATGTGTTATTCTTCCCTTTCCAACTTCTTCCTCTAACACTGATGGCATAAGGGTTGTTTTCAGAGCTATCCTACTGTCATATTATTTCATTTGTCATATTGTCAGTATTACTTCCTCTGTCAACTGGCAGTCATTTACTTACTATGAATAATGTACCAGTACTAAAAGAAAATTAATCCACAGTAAGCTACACGAAGCTTTGACCATCATGGGAAGGGAAAGAGTGAAAAGAGTTGTGATGCTGGGAGCATTATGAGGGATCTATGTAATAAACACCTCACCTGGACCTTATGAAGTGCTGTTATGCTGGTCCCCTATAATTTTAAGTTTCAAATATAAGTTCCTAACGTATCATTGTTACCTCATTGTAAACAATGAGAGCTCATTACCTGTGATCACATTTGAGGGACTTCAGCAAATTTCTGTGGGACAAGCTTGTGATGCCAAACTGTGCCTTCTTAGAGGCAGTTTTCACAAGCCTGTATCTGATTTCCTCATATTTTCCAATGGTAGCTTGACTCCACAGAATGAAAGCAGCAGGAATATTGTCAATGGATTCTTTGCTGGAAAACTACAGGTCAAAAGAAAATGGCTTTCAGGAAGTGGAGACAAGCTTACTGCCAGAAAGTAAGTTCCGACCATGATGAACTAGCAGCCCTTCCCACACAACAGGTGATAGGGTTTGAGGCTAGGATATGAAGACAAGGCAGCACCAGGGGCAGCTGCCCCAATAGGACACGATACAAAACTCAACAGACTCAACCCTTATGGGTCCTTTCCAACTCAAGATATATTCTGTGATATTCAATACATCATCAGTGATGCACAGGTCATTATCATTATGAAAAACTTGGATTCCAAATATAGTTTCTTAAATTTTAATGTAGGAGCCTAAATCTATGCATCAATGCATACAAATGCAACTTGATTTGGATTTTAAAGTTCTTGCTTCCCTAGACATTGCTGGTACTTTCTGTAACCATGTTGGACTCAGTTCTTCAGCCTCTGCCCCACTCCCACTCTGGGCCAAGACAGGATCAATATGAGAATTACATCAGAATTTCCTGTACCTGCACCAACAGCAGCAGATTCATGTCTGGTAAGGGTGACTTTAACTTGAGTGCTTGCAGTAACTCCAGTATAACACAGCGTGTCAAATAGAATTTGTCCCTTTCCTGCCACAAAAAAACACAGAATTATGAATTTGCTGACAGCTACTAGTAAACCATAAAAATACTTTTTATCTAAGTTTGAAAAGTACCAGTTTCTGCTGTTTAAAAAAAAAAAAAAAGCGAACATCACTCATAATTCATATAATTCTACAGACTTAATGAACAGACATCAATGAAGGTGATTTTTCTTTGCTGTTTTATCAGACATTATATTCAAGATTTAGTATTTCACACATGAAATACAGACAGATTTTATAAAATAGTTATAAAACCCAGGTATGCAAACACAGCTTCCATTAAGTAGTCCCATGAAAAGAGGAAAGCAGTAAGAAATAACACAGAAGAACAAAACTGGCATAGTATTTAGCATTATTCTTTCACTGAAGCTGCCAAAACCAGTCTCTATTTCACCATACTCTTTTTCGGTTGTTATTCCCCTTTAAAAAAAAGCATGCCTCCACTACAGCTGCTTGGACCATCTATTTCCACTCATTAGACTTGCAGTACTTTTCCACTTCCACAATAAAAACAGTCTTGGCTACAGCTGCTACAACAGAAACGCTATAAAACATAGGGGGAAATCAGCCAGTGGAGATTAAAACACAAAAGTCTAAGAATAGAGTTGTAGGGCTGAGTCAGCAAGGAGTAGAAGAGATAAGATGGCCTTGTTATACATCTTTGACATTCTCCAACTTTAAGATAAGATAAAAACATGAAACAAATCTATAACCTGCTACTGACCACAGCAACTCAAGAATTTTGATAAGCAGGAGCGCCATGCTCTATTTCAGATAACCATTAGAGATGAAATAAATGGTCTAATAATGAGAGCATATCCAAAGTGTGCTTAAAATCTAAAACCTGGTATCCCCTTCATCTTGTAAATACCATGTACTTGCCTGCTCACTTAAGTTAAATATGTGAAAATTTCTACTCAGGCAGGGCCTCAGTTTCTCCACAAAATCTGTAAAATGGGATTATTTGTCTCTTCTTCAGAGAAGTTTTATGAAATTAATTAGTGAGAGGATTTGAAGGCCACCTCCAGCTGCACACAGGAGGAGCTGAAAGTGAGAGTGAGCTTTTGTTGCAGCAGACCAAGCAGTCACCAGTGTTCCTCTTAAGAGAACTGCTGTTTCCCCACTACCTGTGTGGCATACTAACAAAGCTTGCAGCAGCAGTGCACGTCTCCCACAGCACCCACATATCCCAGAATGAAAAAAGATTTTAAGGATCAGGCTTTGAATTGAGAGAAGGTGCCAAAAAAACAGAATGGTGTGTATTTCATGGAAGTTATGACTCCAGTCTGTGAATCAAGAGACCGTACTCCAAGCTTCTAGTTTCCTCTTCAATTACATGGAGTGTGCAGAAAGATAACACATTTAGATGAGAGAATGGGTCCCAAACTGCAGTCCTTGTCCTTGCCTGACTATACTGCTGCAGTCTAGGCAGCTAAACTTGCAGGAATCTAACACTCCAGAATCAGCTGTATTATGAAACCATTTCCTGAGGGGACAAATATTCAAAAGTCACACATTCCACATGCATGAGTGGTGCTCTGATAAAAAATATACAAAATAAGAATATCCAGGAGAGGTCAGATGGGAACAAATGTCTTCAGTAAGTTATCTCCAATAAGGCCATGAGCAGAAGCAAAAGGAAGAATAAGAACAAGGCAAGCATGTATAATTTCACCAACTATTTTCAGCTCAGGGAACTTCTAAGCTCAATGTGGTTTCTGTATAATTCAAAACTCTCAATGTATTTCTCTTCCACGTAACTGTCAATTGACCTTTGGGACTCATGCCAACCTTTAGCACTAATGGTGCTTGGTAAAGAGCCACACACTGTTGTGAAGAATCATTTCCCTTTACTTGCTTTGCCTAGTTCCTATAAACTTAGTATGTTCTTTACACTGGAAAGGAATGAAATTACCTAGTCCTATCTGGATCACTTGGGACCTTGCAGACCTCCCTCATATTCCCATCAATTGCTGCTCTTTCAGATCAAAGAGCTCTGACTTAGTTGCTCTGTATGTGGAACTCCAACTGTTTGATCATTCTTGCTATCATTACCTGAACTTCCTCTCACACTACAATATTCTGAGTGGGAACGAAGAAACAGAATGGTGTATAAGACCCACGGTGTAAACAAATTCTGATTACTTGTTAGAATTTCCCAGGGAGAGTGTCCCTTCCCACCATCATATGCCTTCCCAGACTTGTGACACAGACACTATGCAGTGCCACACTCAAGTCAGTTGACATTTACATCCCTCCAAAGAGTGGACACAAGTTCCTATCAGTAACCCAGTCCAGCAGCCTACACATACTGAAAAAGAAGGAAAACATAATTGTTTCAAAAGCATTCAACTATTTTACATACCAACATCTAAGCTATACAAGATATAACTGGGCATAATCTAGTGCTCTGTCAGAACACTAGAAAGGAAGCATAAGCTTCATGAATCCCAGCTTTCTTGGCTTTAGGGATAATACAACACCTAATTGCCTCTTTCTCAAAGAAGTCTCCCATCTCACGGTCTAAACTCTTAACATTTGTAATCACATGTGATGAAGAAAGATTGAGCACCATCAGGCAAAATGGTTTTTTGACATCAGATCTCTTGCTTCCTGCACTGTACATCAGGAGCGATGACATATAAGTCAATGGCCCAGAGTATCCTTCCTACCCAAGTCTACTTATTCCTATCATCCTGCTGGTGATAAATATGTATAAACTTTATATTCAGCCACAAAGCCATTGTTCCTTGAGAGTAACACCCAGGGGAGCCACAAGTATAAATCTACCAGACAGATACCAGAAGTGTCAAGAATACTCTACTTCAGCCACTACTCAGCCAAATTAACTCTCTCAAATGTCTGTGCATCCCTATAGAAAATGACTTTGCAAGCTTCAAATTGTGACTAACCACATGTCAATATGGAGAACATGAAGCTACTGAAGTTCCAGTAGTATGTCAGGGTCCAAACTTATTACTAAGAGTCAATTTGGACCTTTACTTGCTATACCCCAAGTAAGCCAGTATAAAGCAAAAATCTTTATTTTATCACTGCTGCTACTACAGTAATTAAAAATACTGAAGATCTGCCTCTTAATATTCCTTAAAAGATTCAATAGCAAAATCATGTGGCATTCTGCATTTACTTAGTAAGGGACAACAGAACACCACAAAAGGCTAAGTTTAGGTTCAAGCTTCTGCAGCTATAAGAGATAAGAAAGCCAGAAAGTGTCCATTTAGGACCTTAAGACACTTGAAAGGAAAACTAAAGATAGGAAGATTACAATCCACAGAAGACATGGCAATCTCAACTAAGAGTTCCAAAGGCACTGAAAAAAAAACAAATTCCTGACCTGGAACAGAAAGGAATTAGGAATCAGACAAGGAAATATCAGACTGACGTTGAGTCTTTAGGCTCCAAGACAAGAGAAACTCAAAAATTCCTGCCACAGGGTATTAGGAAAATGCTGGAGTAAAAAAAAATTTGGAGTGGTTGTACAGCACTGACCTCTACAAAGTGCATGTCAGAGTAGCTTGCACTTTGAAAAGACAAGAATCCTCCACAGCTTAGCTGAAAGTTGGTATTTTGTTCCAGTCAGCACACTCAAAATTGCAAAACAAGCCATTACATTTGAATAGTTTCAATGCTTACAATCATATTCCTTCTAGAATTCACTTCTATGTGTTGCTGTACCACATCACTCTTATTTACCTACAGTGACTTCCACTGCAGAGAAGCATCATAACTGATTTGGTGTTTTTTCTAACAACAGGCATTAATTTGACACTTCTAAGGCAAAACTATGGTAAGCTTTCAGAAATAGCAAAGATAATGCAGTGTGGAGTTCCACTAAATTAACTATTTTGTGGCTATACAATGCAGAACATTCACTAATGCTTCCATTTCTGGGTCATCAGGTTGCATTAAACTAAATCAAGAAGATTGTAATCCAAGCTTCCAGTGTGCAATTAAGTACTCACTACATTAACAGAACAATCAACCACAAAGCATGCAAGAAACAAGTGTGGGTTTTCTAATACCATGGTTTTAACTGCATTTTTCTGGAACTGAAGAGCCTGAGAAAAGTAAAAAATTTCCTGTAGTTCACCATTTGCTTTAGCAGATACATGAAACACTCTGATAAGACTACAAATGCAAGAGGGGTATCTTTGCCTTAGTTTTAAATGCGGCTTTTCTGTCTCAATGAAAAAAAAAAAACACTATTAGACTTCAAGTTAACATTTTACTCACTTTGCCTTGCCCAAAGCCTTAACTATAGATACAATTCAAAATCATTCCAAAAGCTAGGCAATCTCTTCTGTATTCGGGATTATTCCATTGTATAAACTCTTTCAAATTAGACAAAAAGCTAGTACTTGCTTGCTGTCATTAAACATAGTTAATTAATTTCTATTTAATGCTTCAAACCATTACATTTTTGTTAAAATGTTTCTTATTGTCTTGTGGTGCAGTTTTTCCACAACAGTGTCATTGCTTTTATCATTTCTTCTTCACTGTTTGTACAGTGATATTTTAAGTCTTAACAAGACTCAAAGAATGCATGTTCCAGTTGTACATTATCAAAATAGAAAATCACGTAACTACTTATGACAGAATGTTTCCTGAGGATTAATTACTGTTCTGACAAATGTAGCAAGGATGGAAAACTGTGCACTTAATGGCTAAAGCAACGTTTTTGCTCAGTACCTTGACAATCTACATAATGGAGTATATATGACCATGGGTTCAATTGCTTTTTTGTTGTTAAACTTCTTACCGATAGCTACAAAAATGAACCCAAGTAACAACTGTTACTTGTACACCATAGCTTTCATCCAGGAATCTTTAAGATTTTTTAAAAGTGTACATATACTGTTCCCTTTTTTCACAGCAACAGCCAAAGGAAAATACCCAATACAGAATGAACAGGATTCTAAGATGGAAAGCTCCTAACATGGAGTCTTCCATTTTAGTTAGTTGTCTACTGACTCCCCTCCCAGCTGTGCTCTCAAAAGGCACTATCAGGAATATTTAAGTTTTTACTCACAAGTGTGAGTGGCTAAACTTGTGCACTAGGAAAGATATGACTGTAAAGACATTTTAAGTGATGCATGAATACCAGGTATCTTCTCAATATGAGAAAAAAATGTCCAAGTCCCAAAATCGCATGAAAATACTTTTCTGAAAATACTTTTCTGAGCAACATCTGCAGCAGGTTCCCATCATCTGCGTCTTTACTGTGAATGTAAAACTCAACATTATTAAAAGGCACTGAACCATGATCACTACTTGATTAACCAAACTATGTTAAAACTGTTAACATGCCTGAAAATTGATACTGATTCCATCTTTACTTCCAAACTACTTGTGGTAAGTACGACTTTGTCCTGTTTTTCACCTGTCCCTAAAGGAAGAGACAATGGCACTGTTACCTTTGTGAAGGCTCGGTAGCACAAACCACATAGTTCCACCAGATAGGCCAGAGTGAAGACAGCATTCTGAATTACAAAACTCAGTAATTTTGAAAAAGGTTCCAGAAGACTCTGCAATGACATGTGTTACAGAAATCAATAACTCGTTGCCCAAAAAAGCAAAGAAGCATTCCAACTCTGAAACGCCTGAATAGAACAGCATTATTTTTAGCTCAGAGGTTCTCTGCCTGGGATTCACACTGTTTTGGTCAAACATCTGTATCATATGCCTTCATGCTTCTGTCAGAAGTTAGAAACAAAAAGTTAGAAAACAGTTTCACTTGTGACACAGTGTTTATAAGAGATTCTGTATAGTTTATGCAGGAAAATCTCACTGACTTCAGTGGAATTGTACTGAAAAAGGTCTAAGGAAGCTCATTACTCTTTCTTTTAAAGAAAATAATAGAGGAGGGGAAAAAAAAAGAGAACATCAAATCTTTAAGAAGACATACATTCACACCCACACAAGAATGTAATTCTACCCCCACTTTACTGTAACCTAGATTCCAAAGCTCTTATCATTCTCCAAACAGTATGGGAGTGCACAATTTTATGCTTACATATAATACTCTCCTAGCCAGGGGATATGAACACATTCATACAATTGCACAGGCTGACTATATCTGAGGCAATAGAATTTTGTCTTCTTGGAACTTACCCTGGTGGCACTAGTGGTAGGTATCTTCAACAAGCAAATCATGATTCTTAAACTAGAGTCTAAAGAACACTGAACATATTTGAAGGCAAAAAAGAAAAAGAAAATAAGTTAGTGTCTTTCTGTGTACATATCTTGCTTATAGTGGTAGCAGCTAGGAATAACTTACAAGTGAAGTCTGAAAAATTATCCCTGATGATTGATCTTTAATTACTTTCTCTAAACTAGCTTATTCTTGAACACAATCATACACCTTCAGTGAGATATAGGTGCATACCATCAACGTTATTTTATATGTCTGTGCTTGTTCTGGACTATATTTTCCCTCACATATTAAGACATCTCATAACATGTAACATTGGAATATGCCATGTCAGTAGCTGTTTCCTTAAGTTGTTTCTTAGAATGTAATGTTTATTTCAAATAAATCACACAGGTTACAGCACTGAATGGACTTTTCAGGATCAATCCACTGTCTTGCCTCACCCCTGCTGTAAACATCTAGAATATCAGTGTCCCCTACAACCCTAAAGAAAAGAACAGGAGATTGAAAGTTCAGGAGCAAGCAATTGCTTTTCTTGTATCAGTAATAATACCTTCCATGAATAGAAGGGAAATCAGAGTAAACCCTCCACCTAAAGGTTCTGTGAATGGTGGATATGCAGTTGGAACCAAGATCTACTTAATTTCTTTTTATTTATTTCAGTTACATAAGATGCAGCAGACTGGGGTAGCTAGTACACAAAGGGAATGATTATTGCCTGCTTGTCTTAGTAAGTGCTGAAGGATAAAGCCACAGTTTACCAAAAACTAAAGATGTTTCAAGATGTGACTATTGCATAATAGTGCCAAGGAATTTGATATCATTCATGTAGCCAGGTGGTGACAACCAATTTAAAAGACAATGTTATCAGTAACAGATTTAGATTTTGGATCCCTCAGCCCATATAGAACAACACTGCTTTGTATAGAAGAAATTACCACTGAGTTCATTCACACCACAGGAAACAGATTAAGTGCATCAGAATTCCATTTGTTTTACTGGAGTTTACTGGAAAGACTCAGAAGTTTTTACTGCAGGAGATAAGATCCCGCTGTATGTCTTCTGAGCTCTGATAAATCAGAGCCCAGAGTTTCTGTATTCAGTTTCTGTAACAATATTCTATTACAATCAGAACTACAACCTGGTCAGCCAAAGAGGCTATGCCCAAGTCCCAGCAGTCTCAGCTCTCTCTGCCTTGTCTGACTACTGTGTACTTTTGGCAAATTAATTAGGTGGTGCTGCTCTTCTTAAGAGTTTTACGTAGCTTCAACAATTAAAACCAGATTAATTTTTATTGTCTAAATACTGCCTCTCTCAAATGCAATATTTTAATCTAACAGAGACAGGGCATAGAAAATGCATAGGAGAAAGAAGTGAAAAGTACTCTGGTCAGAGTTGCTGTTGTTACCCACAGAAAACATAATTAAAGGGATGGATCAGAGATACAATAAATCCAGTCCTCTGGAAACATCAGCTGAATCATTAGGAAACATTCACAATAAACCATTCTGATTGGTTATCCACACTTTCTCCACAGTTTCAGTACATCCTGACCAATAGCTTGTCTCAAATGTCCACACATCATACCTTAAGAGGCAAAACACACGGGAGTTTAGTAAGGAAGGTCTGAAACTGATTACTAATTGTGGTCCAGAGGTTGCTGGGGGAATCCATCGGCAAGGCTTCCATAAAGGCAGCAATGTTTTCCAAACAGCGGAGCATCGCACCCCCTGCTGGCAAATTCTTTTTGTTGTTTAAACCCTGGGAAACAAAACGAGAACTGTGAACAATCATGCACATGCAGAAATGGTCCCTGACACAGTATTTGGAAGTGCTGAGATTAATTTGAAACCAGATACTGCATACTTTTTATATTATGTTAATGATAGTGTTGTGCTGGGAATTTGAGCTGTGTATGTGAAAGTTAGTCCAGCAGTTCCTAAAGTACTGACCAAAAGATTTTGAGCCAAAATGTTAAAAGCAGGGTCCTAACTCATAATCTGCTTAGACTGGCATGGCAGTAGAAAAGGCAAAACTCAAATTATTCAGCAGCAGATTTTTCGTGTTTTCCTTTAGACACTTTTAAAGAAGATATGTTCATTCACGTTCCGTAGACCATGTATGCTTTTGTGGCTTGTGTCCTGAAAAGACATGAGTAAAGTCTTTAGTTTTAAAGTGGTGCCAACATCTTGTATGAGGCAATTGTCATGTTCTTGCAAGGGCAGGATACATGCAAGTGACTAGCTCTAGTAGGAGGAAAAAATGATACAGTAGAAATATGCCAGCTGCATAGAATAGAGTCAGTGAAAGACAGGCAATAGATTTTTGGAATACTTAAGAGAAACTGTCATCAGATAAAATGAAGAGGGAGAACTGAGAAGCATGAGTAGAAATATTCCTGAAAACAAAAAGCAGTGGTTGGGGAAGGAATGGGATACACTGCCAGTGGTGAGGACAGTCTTACTACTTCGAGGAAGGACAAAAAAAAAAATTCAGTGTTTTTGATGAAGCAAGTTTGAATTCAAATGAGGAGAAATGACCCTGATAATGCTAATAAAATTAGCATCACTAACACAGCCAATTTTCAGCATACCTCTAACAGCTGACTCAGAGCAGCAATGGAACTCAGCTCACTGAAGTCCATCAGAGATGTAGCTAAGGTCCGTAAAAAGCTTCCATCTGAAATTGGAATGACATTTTTGTACTGGCTATTCATACAGAGGAAACTGAGGGTCAGAAATGCACCCAGGTATTGCACATTACCTTTAATAATGCTCTGGAAGAGCTGAGGGAAGATGCCATTGGGAGCCAGCTGATGGAACACACAACGGAGGAACTGCTTGGCCACACCTGCAGCATTTCCAGGGATCATCATGCTGAAAATGAAGGGAAAAGGAAAGAAGACAAAAATTCCATTGCAGATTAAACACTTGTCATTGCTGACTACATGGAGAAAATAAAAATGATGCTATTCTTTTTAATTATGGAATTGTTCAGTTATGAGTGAGACACTCAAAACTAGAACTGTCCTGATCCTGAGAAAAAGTACAGCAAGTTGATTTTATGACTTGAGCTCAAATATGAATAGATAAAAAAATTACATGCACATACATAAAGTATTCTCTCAATAAATACCCGTATCCACATAGTTTTATTTGTGAGTCCTGTGAAAATGAAATATAATCCTGCTCTCACCTTGTGTACTTCAGTGACACAGAATAAGGTTTCTGGCTTTTCACAAAACACATGAACAACAGGTAAACAAAAACAATATAATATTCATTTGCCTCTTGCAGTTTCCTTCAAAAGATGAAGTACTCTAATCATTCATAAATGAATGGTTTAATTTTAAAAGCCAAAGTATTATCTATTTACTCATAAATTGTACATGCTTTACAGCTTCACAAAATGAATTTATTCTATTCAGTATCTGATTTACATAATGAGGCATCACTAGCAAGGATTCTCCATGGCCAAGGAGGATTCACTTGACTGAATTAATGGAGATAGTTTATCAAGACAAATACTGAACACAGAACCAATTAGAAAAAGCTGCACTGAAATTGTGAAGACCAAACAGCATCTGAATCTGATTTTTTCCAGGTTTAACACATATGAATATGAGCTCCTGTTAATCTCCAGAAAATACAGGATATTTGAAATAAATGTAAAGTTTTTTCCTTTTACTCATAAATATTTTTTAGAAGTTAAATTTAGTTGATTTTAGGGTCAGGGAAGATGATGCTTTAGACCGATTGTTTCACTTTTGTCAAGATATCCTTTGCTACCATACCTTTCTGCTTGATTAGAAAAACTGGTACTTGATGCCAACCTGGAATAAAAATAAAAAAGAAATTGAAACTCATATGCTTTTTGTGTGTGTGTGTTTCATTTTTAATTAAGCCAATAAAGTACCATCTTAAATAAATAACACACACAAATTTTAGAGAACATTTAAAATGTTAACATAAATATCTTCTGAGGAGCACCTAAATTCAGAAAAATCATGTTTCCATGACATAAACTCTATTCAGTCTTGCAGTCTCACTAATGCTCAACTGCTCTAAAGACAAATTTTGCCTCTCTCTACTACCACAAAGATAATGAAGTAATGTTTTTGCCCTACAGCATATCATGGTTAACTAATTTTTTTAGAGAGAAAAAGTTTGCCAAAAGCTGCCTACTGATTGAATAGTTCTGATTAATGCAGCAACACAGACTAAGGAAAAAGTCTTTGCTTGGCCCTCTAAATTGAGGCTTCTAGTTTTCAGATATTGGCATTTAAATAACTAGCCTAATTTCCAAACCACTAATTACCTACAAGCTCTTCCAAAGTCAGATGAGAACAACTGTATTCTCAAAAATCAGGTCATTTATTTTAGTACTTAAATATAGACTTTAAAGCCAAATATGGGCATTCAGTGGTGAAAATACTGACAATCTTAAAAGTAAAATCATGCACTTCAAGATGCAGGACACATAAATTAATAGAATCAGGACTTACAATATCAAAGCAAAACACTTTTAATATCAAAAGTCACTAAAAAGCCATACACTGTAAAGCCAATATAAAGATGGACACTGGAAGCATCCCTTATATACAAAATAAAATTCTTATTTTAATCTGCTGCAAATCAGTATTCCACATGGTATAAGTTGATAAGTCTAAGGGAAAAGTTAATAGAGCTACACTATTTTATATCTAATCTTCAATGGCATATTTTTGATTCATGATCCTTTTAGCCTGGATTTAGCTGTTTCTCATCCTTGGTCACCCCCTGATCTGAAGACAGTTTCCTCTTTAGTCAACTAATAAAATCCAAAAAGGACCCTAAGGCAGCTCAGTCAATTTTAATGAATTATGCATGACAAGCTGGGGACACAACATACTTCCAACAATGCAATAATCTCTAACTTGATGGTGCAGGGGACTAAAGGTTATCTTCAGTTGTTCTAGCATAAATCAGAAAATCACATTAGAGTTCCTGACTCCAGTATTGTTAAGAGGAATCCACACTAAAATACAACATATTATTTCTGGTGTGCAAAGCTAATTCTGGGTGAGAAAGGTCTGAGGCCACCCTCAAGCAATACAGGCTTTCATTCTGGAATGACTGTAGCACACATTAAGGCACACAAGGATTTCTGCAGAATTAATCAGACTGATCACATGCCCAATGGACATGACACCTATGTTCAAAGATCTACTGAAGTACAGAAACACAACAATGTAAAATCTTTCTTCTAAAAGAAATCAAAGTCGAATGTTTTTCTCTCCTTTTGAATGTGATAATGCAAGCATGGGGTTTGTGACAAACAAAACACTAGGTTTCCAACTCTGGAAAAACTTCACCTGACATGAACTACAGTAAACACTTGGGAACATCTGAAAATTTTCCAAAATGTACGGTCTGTATATATTTATCATTGCTACTCTAAATATTTTATTGCACAAGTGCCATGAACTCTCATCATTATCTCCACTCTGCAGGCCATAAAGCAGAACAGGAAATGGATGTGTTCAAATATGTACACATTAGGAACAGAAGTTAAGTTTTCCACAGCTCCTCACTAGCTCAAGTCTAAATTTAACTTTCAAACACAGCTTTAATGCTTGGAAAGCTAAATCTCACTGGAAAACAGTTAAATAAGACTCAGCAAGTCAAGAATCTTGATTAAAGAACTAGATCATAAATTTAAATGCAAGTCAGAGTCTTAAAAACACTTCAACCTTTAATTATCAGTTACTTGAACCCAGAAATTTTTCCCTTCTGAAAATCCCAACAGATGGCTATCTGTGTCAGTGGGTACCCAAATAACTTTTGAAAATTTTTCTGTGTGTTGTTTAGGTCCTGAAACACCTTGGACTTCCTAACTCCTTATTTTCCCCTTCTATGCATGAAAGTAGTAGCTCTATTAGTAAGAATAAAAATGCAAAAAGTCTAATTCACTTCCACTTCTGCTGTTAGACGGGTATTGGGAGCTATATTTTGCATATTTTCAAAGTAATTCCTTTGTGGGGAGCCTCTTATTGGATCTAGAATTTGTCAGAAATTGCAACCAGCAGGAACAAGACAGGACATTTACCAGGAATACCCCATGTTGCAATGTCATCTGCTGCTGTAAAACAATCAGCTGTCTCACAAAGAGCTGTCTCACTCTTAAGATGCAGCATTTCCCCCTCAAAACACAGAAAAAAGTAGCCCACTTATCCCTCATCCCTTGATAATTCATCTTCCAAATTATTTACTCTCTGTGGCTGTAGTACTGTTGTATTTACAAGAATCACACAGAATGGGCAGCATCCATCCAGATCTGAAACTCTGCCTCTGCCAGAGTTAATTAGCAGTGACAGCAGGGAACTGCAGCCTTGAAATTAATGGAAATGGAGGACATGAAGAGCTGCTGTGTTCAAATGGAATTGGGAGGTAGTGGAGAAGCAAGGCTGTGGAGGGCCATGCCCCTGCAGAAGCCACAGTCAAGCAATTCGAACTTCAGCCTCCAAAAAGAACATGGAGGAGGAGAGCTGTGCAATGTTTCTGCATGTGTAGTGCTGTCAGAAATTTATTCTGGAACACCCCATCACATCCATCCCATCTCTGAAGCAAGTAGTTGTGGAAGTGGCTGAGACAGCAACCACAATAATTCAATGGTAATGATACATTTTAATTATCCCATGCACACTGGGTAAAAGTAGCAAGAGAAAAATAATGGCAGCAAATGTTCAAGACTGTCTCAGAGATTTTCACACAGCAGCTGGTTTGGAAGCCCTTATAAGGCAATGCAAATTTTCACCTAGCATACAAAATATGGTTGAAAAGCCTGAAGAGTGTCAGGTATGCTGATGAATGATCATACCTAGGAGTCAACACTCCTCCAGAAGCAAAGGTCAGAAAAGCTGACCACATTTCTGCATAACTTCTAAAGCAGGAGCCACATAAAAGTGAAAAAGTGTGTCAAAGCAGCAACAAGGAGAGAGCCAAGAGAATGCAATTCCTGTAAGAAGCACAGAAGCTGTTTATGAGCATTATGCTGGAAATATAGGGCCAAGGTACTGTAGAGTTGTTAAGAAAGACCTCAAGAGAGCAGAAAAAATAAGGTAAGGGAGGTTATTAGAAAAGAGAAGTCTTCTTTCAAAAAGATGAAGTCCTGTCTCAAATGAAAGCAGAAAAGACCATAAAATCTGACAAATGGGGTATAAAAAGCACTAGAAGGCAGAACAAAACAAAACAAAAAAAACCAAAAAAACATTTTAAGGAGCAGCTAGCAGGAGGAATAAAAACTAACAGTAGAATTTTCTTTCTTGCAAGGACCAAGATTAAGAAGCACACCAATTGCTGCACCAGTTGCTGTTCAGGTAACAAACAGGGTAGTAAATAAATAAGGGTAATGTAGAAAATCCGAATTTATTCTTTACATCACTGCTTACAGTGGGACAACCTGAGGAGATTCCTGAGCTGGAACTTCCCTTTGGGAGGGTAAAAGGGGAGAATATCAAAGGAGCTGCCAAAAAGTGAACTGACAGTGGAAGAAGTTACATAAGAAATTTAGAAAATGATGAGTAACAAAGACACAAGACAGAACCAGATGTTATTCACTTGAGAGTTTTAAAATATACACTTTTGTACAGTGAAGTTTACATAAACCGAATTCCAGGCACAAAATCCTTTCAATCTCGTTGGAGAGAGGAAAGTCCTGGATTTACCTTCCTACAGACTGCATGATGTCCAACAGCAGAGGAGCAGCCAAGTCTGGACTGAGGTGAATGAAGGTTGAGAGCACAACTATGGCCAGGCCTAGTGTTTCTTCATCATATTCTTCAAGAACAGCCCCACAGTCATGGCACCTGCAAGGAAGTTTTTAATCCTGATGTTAACAATTTCAAACAAAGCCTTAGTATACATAAATCTGTGTTTAATTATGTCTTTTAAAAGTATTGCTACTTGGTACATTCTATTCCACATTTATTTAGACAGACAATGAAATTGTGATCTTTCTATAATTAGTGACAGTCCATAGTTTTCAAACATTCATAGAATTTCTCACTAGCTACACTGCCTATTTCTTTAGTAACAAATGAAAGACAGCCCCAGGGCAGGCCTTGTTTTGGGTCCTTCCTTGGCAATTGTACTCCAGCTGCCTCACTGTGTCAGTCTGCACTGTCCAAGAGCGATCTGCAGTAGTCTGGCCCCTAGCAAAGTGAGCACAGCCAATTTGTGCAGCTTGGGCTAAGGCCCAGCCACCATAGACACAAACAATGACATTCACAGATGATGTTAGAGATGGAACAATTTCACATTGCCCTTTCTGTCAGTCATGAATTATGAATAACAAATTATACAATTAGAAAACAATGATCTGATTGGTTCCCACAGCAGCTACAGTTACTAAGAAATAAATGAAAAGACTTGTCAGGGGCACAGAACCTTAGATGTCAGAAAAGTCTCCTTTCCCAGGGCAGATTTGCTGCTGAGTCACTTATCCTTCCCTGAAATGCTCAAGACAACTGAAGAAGGTCTGAAAGGGCTCTGAAATGTCTAATTATAAAGGGGATGTCAGATCTGGGAGAGATGAGACGGGCTTTCACAACCTATGAAAAAGGCAAACCAATGTGGGAAACTGGCTTATCTCAGCCCAGTAAGAAGGCTGCCTTAATTTGATCAATCAGTTGCTAATGACTCCAACAGATTGTGAGATTTTAACTTAATGGAATTGAACAGGCAATTTTCTTGCCTTTTTTACTGAACATAAAGAAAATATGCCAACAAAGTCATGGAAGTCAAGCTCAGCTGGTCTGTATGTTAATAGGTACTGCCTGAGCTTTGGTGAAATGGCCAAGGGAAGTGCCACAGACCAGACTAACTTTGGGATGCTTCACTTTGTCACACAATAAGGTCCATTAGCAGTCACAGCCTGCACAATGGCCCTGTCTTTCTCCAGTGACCATCCTTGCATGTCCGTCTGTCCACTGGACTGAGCACACACAGGAACTTGTGGTTTCTCTTCCCAAGTTTTGAACAAATCAATGCATGGCTCCCTGCTGACTGCTTTACTTCTCTATTAAATGAGTACACTTCTGTTTAACATTCCTTTTACATGCATTTTAACCAAACAATAGAGGTTTGCAAAAGCTTTGAGGATCAATGAGTATCAGCATTAAAAATGCTATGTAGATTATATATGATGACACATCAACAGCTACTGATTTCAACAGAAACCCAAAGGAATTTTTAAATGGAATTTATCTTTTCTTCTTTTTATTTTCCCTCAGACAAAAGAGGTTTTTGATGGATCACAAGGAACCCTTGATTAAAAGTAAGATGGAAAGTGCTTCCCCTGACCTCAGTGGACACACAATAACTGAGTCATCATTTCACTTGTGCACAATCATCCAGATTCTACTGAATTGAAAACACATCTTGCTAGCAGTGTTTAGAAAATGTTTACCTCGGGGTGAAAAAAAAAACACCTTATCATAGAGATAAAATGGACTATAAATAATACAATGGACTTCGTATTTGCATCAAGTATATCTACACTTTATTTGACATTCAGCTAGTTCTTTGAAAGGAGAGAAAAAAATCCACTTACTTGTCAGTCATCAGAATGGGTTGGTCATCAGCAAATTCTTCTGGTGCAGGTACAAACATACTGACTATACTGGGTGCTGACAGTAAACTAGATTTTGTAGCACCTTAAGGCAATTAGGGAAAGAATTAAAAAAAAGGAAATAATCATCAGAGAGAAATCAAAAAATGCATGATGAGCAGACTTTTAAAGAGTAGCCATAATGGCTTTACTATGCCTAGAAATAAGAAATAAATTGTCTCTATAAAAAGACATATAAGCACATTCTTTGCTTCTGCCAGATTATTCCAATTACCTAGAACTATCAATTAAAAATAGATCAGTCCTTGGGGAAAAAAGATAACATAAACCAAAAATTGGATACAATTGTATTTACTAGGTAGAGAAGATGATTCTACAGTTGCTACGAGACTGCACATCAGAAGATTTGCAGTATTCCCCCATACATTTTGGGAATTAACTTCCCATAGTTCTCAGTTACGGTAAGAAGGAATTGAGTTCACGTGTCTGAACACCAGGTCATCAGTCTATTCACTCTGTCCCTAACAGAGCCACAGGAGATAAACCAGGAAAGGACAGAGAGAAGAAATAATTCATAAGGAATTGAGAACATTGGAGGGTTGATAATTAGAAATGCTTTCCACTGAAAATCTTCAAAAGTATCTTTATTCTTCCAAGCTGAATTTTTCAGCTGAGAGCACAGCCACTGTGATCATGCCAACATATGGGGCTCCCTTTGCCCTTGGCACTTCTGTGCACCTGATAGGTGCTTATTTTGTTAGAAAAACTTATGTTTTATGGGAGATCCAAACTCTTGACTTCTCCAAGTTCTGCCTTCCTGAATTATAGTTTAAGTAATCCTCTGCCAATATTCTTTCTGGTTGCTTCAATATGTAGATTCTGATTTAGTGTCAACATTAGCCTGCTCTGGTAATATTTAACTATGGAAACAGGAGGAAACTTCTCTATGTAAGATTTAGATGGAATTTATTACGACAAAATCCTGATTACTGCAAGAAAAGCAAATTTAACAACAGCTCTCAGGCAAAATAAGCTAAGAAGCTCCCACAATTTCTGAACTCATAATAAGTGGAGTGAAATGAGAATAAGGCAGGTTTTAAATAACCATTTTATGAAGCATGAAAGAAACATTTCTTTCGCATCCATAGTTCCAAACTTTGTAATTGCTCCCTAAGGTTTATTGGATATAAGCAGACACTTCAAGAAGGCTAGATTACTTCAGTCATGTAGAAAAATATCCAGAATGCACAGGATAGGTATAGATTTTGTATCCAGGTTTTTCTTCCCCACTCAGATAAAGATCTGTCTGCCATGGCTTTTGAAGTTTCACTGAAATATTCTCTAGATGCAGCACATAAATGCTAAAATCAGTCATAATGCATATTAAAATGTTGGAGTAAGACTTAACTACTCAAAAATGTCCTCTCTTGTTCAGTGAACAGTAGGAAAAAAACATGATTTAGGCAAAGAAAGTAGGTCATTGCCCCATTGCAGGGCTGTAAGAGAGTCTGGATGTATTTCAGCTGTGAGGGAGGACAGTTTGTAGACAAATGAGATTCAGCCACTCTCTGCATACTTTCTGCAGGACAGTTGAGGTTTTAACAGCCAAACAGAACACAAAATTCAGCACCGTTTTGTATTAACCATGAAATCTTCCTGGCAGTCTTGGCAGAGGACCAGGTCAAACAGACACTGAACTAACCTCTGATTCTCAGTGGTGGTCCCTCCAAATCTGGGTTTAGGCAAACAGGGACATTGCACAGCCTCTTTCCATGCTGTATCTGCTCTGTGAATAAAGAAAGAACTTCAGTCTCCAGAACCACAAGTCCAGCACCTGTCACCAGTCAACAGCACCACAAGTCTTAAACAGTTAAAACAAGAGAAAGACAAATACAACTGCTATAGGGAAAAAAAAAGGAAAAAAAGAAAAAAATAAAATAGTTACTTTTTTAAGCGTAGAAAGGAAGGGGCAAGAAAGAAAGAAAGAAAGCCATACAGGAAAAAGTACAGACAACCTAATAATAAAGAAGGCATTTTAGATAAGAGTCTTTGAACAGGAAAGGAAGTGCTAGCCATAAAGATTCTACAAGATATGAAACATATGAGCCACAAAAAGAGAAAGAAACAAGTGTTTAGTAATACCAATACACTAGAAGATACAGTTTGCACTGACAGAAGCCAGGCACAAAACAATCTTTTTTTTACAGACAGCAAGCTTGGAAAAAGAGTGGCTTGAAATGAGAATGAAAGAGAGACATGACATCTACCCAGGTAATAAAAAAATAAATTAATAAAGCAGCATGGCCCAAACACACATATTTATGTGGGATGAGACTACTTCCTAGTTGGTATGCATGAGTATAACGAGTCTTAAAATTGTGGGGTGACATTGAAATGACAAATAGTCACACTGAGCCCTTGTCCTAAAAGAAAAAAAATCAGAAAAACTCAGTCCAAATAAAAACTTTACTTTGAAGCTAGTGGTTGAACAAGAGACTGAGAGATGCAAAGCTTTCCAGAAAAGAACTTTTCATTTTGCTTTTCCATGCTTGAAGGCCTTTAGCTGAATTGAATACTGGAGGGAAAAGTCATAGATGTTGTGAAGAAAGCTACTAGGTTTGGAACAGGATTAACTAGACAGAGATTCTGAACAGCTTTGAGTATTGACCTGTTCATTTTGAATACAGTCTAAGTACTCCTTGAAGAACAAAGGCAGTAACTTTTAAATCTCTAAAACCCTGCCTGAGAGACTAGGTGAACCAGCTAAGTCTCTTCAATAAATAAACTTACCTGCTTTTAGGACAAAACCCCCATTGTTACCCCTGGCAAATTGTGACCTTTATGATTTAAGGGTCTCATGCTGAGCATGCTATTCAGCAGAGTGGAATAGAAAGGATAATCCTGAACTATGCACCATATCTTTAGCCACTCTTCAGCTACACAGTTGTAGTTTGATGGAACTTGATGCTGAAGACTAAATTAACCAAAAATTTCAGCTCAGCTGGGGCTGCTGGTAAGACATTCATTCAGCATGCTAACTTCCATATAGTATTTTAAGCATTCCTTTCTCTCAATGCATCTGCTGATAAATTCCTGGGAAACACAATTTTATTATGTCAATAACATCAAAATGGGCACTAAAATATCTAGCATTTTTGATAAACCAGAGTGAATTTATTGTTTAGTGACATCTGCAATGAATTTGGTATAACTGAAAGTATTTTACATAAGAAAACAAAGAAGAAATGAAATGAGTAATGAATAAATTAAGTGATTAATTCAGTTTTCATTGCTTTGCATTCATCTTAAAAGGAGAAAAAATAGTGAGTAAACAGAAACTTCAGGTGTTCAGAATGAGTTGGTAAAAACTTCTTTAAGGAGAAACAAAACTGGCTGGTAGAAGGCAGAACTCTGTGGTGTAACAACACCATTGTAAACACACATACAAATAAATGATTCCATGCACCAGGGATGAAATCCTATACCTAATGAATTCAGCTGTGATTCTTTCATTTCTTTCAATGAGACCTGGAAATAATCTGAGCAATATGCACAATCAAAGAGACAACACTGTACCACTGTCCCAAATATGTAACTATTCCAACTCTTACTAGGTGATAATTTTATACTCTCTATAAAGATTCACTTTAGACTTGATACTGATCACTTATCTGCAATGTTAGAATAGAAATATTCCTTTTTTTGTTTTAAGTGGATTGTTACACAGTAATTGGTTTAGGAAATAGAAATAAAGAACAATAAATGCAGCTCACCAGTATCCCAAGTGCTGATATTGTGGGGAGCACTAGACTGGTGTTCCAGCTGCCTCTTCATTAGCTGGTTCATTGTCAGAGCTCCCAAAGAGCCTCTTTTCATTTGTCTGAACTGAGCTGCAAGTCAGAAATGCAAAAGGATTTCAGGAGCTCAGACAACATTTGGAACTACACTCATTTCCTGATCTTACAAGCCAGCATGATATAAATACTGAAATGACAATGATGGCTTGCTCTAAGGATCTTGCTCAATTCAATATGCACCTTTCATACAGCTACACAGGGTACAATTGTGGCCCCAGTGCCAGAGACTTGGGTTCACTGTGCCAACTGTCAGTGCCTTTTTGCCTCCAAATATTATGAAAGCTAATTAAAAGACTTGGTATCTGGGAAGTGCTAAGATACTACCCCAAAACTTGCATGCTGAGAGGCAATAAATGTACATTGAATCTCGCTCACATACAACGTACCAAGGAAGGAAACTCAGTCTCCTCCCAGCAAAGCACTGGAGGACTGCTGTGTCCATGCTGAGCCTAGGAAAACAAATTCACTGACTCTGTGTACCAGCAGCATCCTTCATGGGTGGCAGACCTGAACTTGCCTCCTGAGACAGGACACCTGCACGTTCTGCTGAAGTGTGAAGCCAGCAGCCTTTGAAGAGGAGACCCTTCTGTAACTTCACTGCCATTTTTCTTATAGAGAGCTATCAAGCAACAAACATTCAACTTTTATTCATCCAACAATTTAGTTCATTTAAAAAACTGATTTATGAGATATGTGTCACTGGATAATGCTCAAAGTAAAACCATAAGGGAGACTTACAAATTTTGGTTTATATCAATGTAGTGCTCATGAACATAACTTAGTAATGGACTGGCAGTGTTAGGTTACACTCAAGGATCTTAAAGCTCATTTCCAACTAAAATGATTCTACATATTTTCTCTAATTACATTGAGGAAGAAAGAGCTCACACACAACTCCTGACTTCTTCACTTTTTTCTCCATTCATAAAAAAAATTCAAATTGAACAAGCAAAATACATTGAATTGGACAAATGAGCCTGAGCAGTATACTTCCACCACTGAAACTAAAATCACTGTTTACTGCATGAAGACAGAGTTTTAAGGCCCTGCTTGAACAAGGCCTGTGAAACTGCTGACACAAGTATCCGGGAAAGGTTTTAAAATGCTGCCTTAAGTGGTGCCTTAAGTATTGCTTTAAGTTTTTCCTCAACAGGATCTAAGAGCACGGACAACAAATTAAAATCGTCTCTGAATAATCATTTTCATCTGCAACTACATTAAACATCATTAAAAAGACCACTAACTATCAGGTAGTTCAATTCTAAAATTCTGAACAGTAACCATCTAAGATGTGAAATTACACACAGCATTTCACATTATTAACTGTGGTAAAGAAGTACAGAGAAGGGAACTGTGGCTTTCAGGAAGTCAAGAAGGGTTGAGTGCCTTCTCCTAAATTTGCTCTACTCATTTTCTACAAAAGAGTTTAAAATTCAGAGTAACCAGAGCACTCCCTTAAAAACCAAAGCAAAACAAATACAGGCCTTGAGTAACAACGACCAAAACAAATACTTCAGTGAAAATCTGCACTGAAATTACTTTATTAGATGAAATATTTAAGTTTTTACTCCTTACGTCCTTCCCGGTTATATCCTTTTGAAGTGCATTTAAACTCCATTTTTTGGCCCAAGTACAGCACTTCTGCAAAGCTGCCCTGGTATAACTGAACCTGTAGAATTGAACCAGAACTATTCTATGTTTTACTTTTAAAAGTTATGCTGCAGCTGCTTTTCACAGCAAATTAAGAGAAAAATAGAATTTCCATCATTTCTAGGGCAATGATTTTAAATAGAAGCTTTATCACTTTATCAAGCATAGAATTTCCTGATAAAAGAACAGCAATTAACGTTAGAACTGACAAGAGTGCTTGGAGTGCAGACGACTGTCAAAATAGAGAAAATTGTATCTTTGAATTTTCTCTAGCAGCTTTTTGCAATTGCAATTAAAATTTTTTCATTAATATATCACATAATCAGGCTATTGTTGAGCAGGTTTGGATTTCCAGGATTATTTACCTGATTTCTCAATGACAGCAATGACTTCAAATAATGCTAAGCTATGGGTCAAAAGTAAAACAAAAACAATAAATAAAACCCAAACAGCCAAAAAAAAAAAAAAAAAAAAACCAACCAAACCTGACCCAAAATCCAAACCACCAGAGAACTAGGGAAAAAAAACCTAAACTGCAAAAAATGTCAGAGTTCCCAGCCTTTGAACTGTGTTGGATCCAGGATGATTGCTGTGGACCAGCGTGTGACTTTTCATGTCTGAGACTGACTAGTGGCAAAGGGAGCTGTGCTGATTTCAGCTGGGGTAGTTAATTTTCGACACTGTGGCTGGTACAGGGCTTTGTTTTGGATTTATGCTGAACACAGGGTTGATAATAAAGAGATGTTTTTGTTACTGCTGAGCAGGGTTTACACAGAAACAAGGCCTTTTCTGCTTTCCATGCTGCCACACCGGGGGTGCATGGAAGGCTGGGAGGAAACATAGCCAGGGACAAGCAGGGACAAAGTGACCAAAGGGATACTCCAGACCATATGGCATCATATTCAGTATCTACAGTAGGTGAAAGAAGGAGGGTGGGGGGACACATCTGCAATGACAGATTTTATCTTCATAAGTCACCATCACTTGTGATGGGGTCTGCTCTAGTGGAGATGGCTGAACCTGCCTGCCCATGGGAGACAGTGAATTAATTCCTTGTTTTGCTCTGTTTGCATGCACAGGTTTCGCTTTCCAAATTAAACTCTCTCAGCCCATGAGATTTTCAGGTTTTACCCTTCCCATTCTCTCCCCTGTCCTGCTGGTGGGAGTGTGAGCAAGCAGCTGCCTGGGGCTTGGATGCTGGCTGGGGTTAGACCACGACAGGGGGGAAGTTTTCCTCTATCAGTTTTTTTTGCAAGAAACCTAACAAGCACATTAAAAGATCAGTAACCTTCATACAGTGGCTGGCAACATTTTTCATTTGTTATCTACTGATCTGGTCAATCCTGTAGAATTCTCTACTCAAAGAGAGAGGTCCAAAGGCAAAATCTTCCCATTGCAGTCAATGATGTATGCTTTGTGTGGCCAGGTTTTATTGCCTATTTGTGTTACAGAAGTGCCTTGTGCTCACAGGCCTGATCAGGGCCTTCTAGGCAAAGTACTGAAAAGATACATAGTAGAAGATTAAAATAATTTCAGTCTAAATATACAAGGGACACAATGGAAGAATTCACATCCCTTCTTGCAGTTTGAAACTGAGGCAAGTTTCCAGAAAAAGGAAAGAAATATTTACATAGGAATGCAGGTTCAACATCATACAGGTAATATTCTCAGTTTCCCATGTTGGAATTTATAGGAACCACTAGCACTGGGCTAAAAGCAAGAGAGATAGGTCTTAACTGGCACCTCTTCAGCTGCTTTAGTAAGTGATATCTGTATCATTAGGTGGCCAACAAATGTGCTCTATGAGATGCACATGACCTAAAATCTTGTGGGAAAGCTGGGGAGGTACACAACTGGCATGTCTAAAATAACATTCTTCCTTTAATAAGCCAGACACTCCTTCCAATCAAATCAGCAGACAATTAATTTCTGAGACTAAAATTTAATATTGCTGTAGCAATCTGAAATTGAAGGTCAGCAAGACAGTTGAGCTGACCTAGCAGTTCATTGGTATCAAAGGAAGTCATTTCCCCTCCCTTTTTTACTAGCCACAGTTCTGTCCCACTGGCTTTCAGATGTATCACCTAGATGGACACACCATTCTGAATTTTATTAAGTGTTCTAAAGTACCTCCACCTTAATAAGTGGACATCTTATCTCCATGTGCTCTGCTAAACCATCTGTCATGTCTACTTTAAACAACATCATTCACTTTCAATTAAAATGGTTATGGGAGTCCCAGACAAAGAGTTACCACAGTTCAGCAAGCAGCTGAGAAAGTGGCATTCAAGGCATTTTATAAAAATAGCAAAAGATTTTTTTTTTTCCCTAAGGTACAGTAAAAAATGTACCAAAGGCCATAGTAACAGCCCTGTGGACTCTCATCTTCTGTTTCTGTGCACTGACAGTTGACAATGCTTTCTCACAGGGGAAAATAAACATTTCGCTTTACTTAATTACTGCTTTTAGCTGCTACCTAGTTTAATTCAAGAAAACCATATTTGCCAAACTTGCCATGCCCCAAGAGAAAATCTTAAGCTACTGTTAAAATGCTGCTGACCATCAGAGATTTAACAGTTCTAATGATATCCAAAACAGCTGTAATTCCAAGACTCAAGGGAACTTAGAAGAAGGAATTTACCACCCATTATGTGCATCTGATGCACAATACAGTAACTTTGGTTTTAATCATTAAACCAGAGGTAAACTTACTTGATATGGAAGAGTGACTACTTGTCTCTGGAACACCTGCTTCAAGGGTTGGTGCAGATGATGACTCTCTTGGCATTTCCAGAGTTGAAAGTCCTTTGGCAGCAGGATCTGCATGTGAAAATTGTGCTTAAACTCTCAGCATTTAAAATCAACAAAGTTTTTAATCTTCCTTCTCCCTAGATGTCCTTTTCACATCATTTCAGTCATCCATTCACCATCTGGCATTCCCAGAAGTTTTGAAAGGATTCAGTGTGTGTGTCATAAGAATATTTATAGGGGCATGGGGAATCTATTTCTTAAAATCACTTTTTAAAGGAGACTTCTGCCTATGGTCTTTAGAGCTCATGACTAATAAATGCACCTAGAGTTTGATATTGATCCCACTCAAGTGATTATTGGAACCACCAACATGGAAATAAGAGAGAAACCACTAATTCAAAGCTAGTTTAAGTGACAGCTTAGCATCTTTTAAAAGCCTTAACTCCAACATGTCATCAGTTTTCATTCAAGAGGCTGTTGACCTAGCATTTCTTCCTGAAGATTCACAGTTTAAAATTCTGCATTAAAAAGGTTCCACGTGGTGTTGCAGAACTGGAACAGCCCTTCCAAGCAGTATCAAGGGTGACAGTGTTCATTACTGCGTGAAAACTGGCCCTTTTTAATGGTCAAAAAAAGCACTGAGTCTAATTGCACAGTTCTTTCAAAGCCACACTTCTCTATATGAAAGGCTCAAAAGCACTCAGCTCTCTTTAGTTTTTCTAAAGCTCCAGTAGTTCTTCAGCTTATTAGAACCATAAATGGGACAACAGGCCTAAAAAACAAAGGGCACAGTGGAAATATGATTACACAGAGCAATTTCACCTTGTAGAAGTGGAATATCCTAAGAAGAATTTATACTGAGATTTCCTCTGAAACATAAAGAAAAAAGTGAGGTCAGGAATGCATAAATATGCCTCCTCACTTTAACAGCAACAAAGAACTAGGGCCTGAAGGATTCTGTCCTTTTTCATCAATATGTTAAAAAAACATGGTAAAATTCTAGTAACTGAAAAATCCTAGGAAAAAAAATAGCCAAGAAATTAAAAAGGCAGCAGCATACTTTTTGCAAACTGCTTGATAGATCCAATTGGAATCTGAGGAAAAGGTAAAACTCACTTTCTCTCCACCTGAAAAAAACTTGGTAACAAAACTTTGCATTGAAATCACCTGGAAAAAAAAAACTTAGGGTACACAGAGGATTGCTCATCTTTGAATTTTAAATCTTTAACAAACAGAGACCACGAAAACCTTGTGGGTACCCAGTACAAAGAAGGTTACCAACAGGTTTTAGTGTATAAAAACAAAATATACGTGTATGGCTGTGTGTAAATGCAAACTGTGGTTAATTCCAAGTGCTCTTACTTTGGAAGTCCACAACCTGCTCACTCTTGTACTTTGTGATCCATTCTGCTTTCCACTGCCTTATGCCGGCAAAAGAAATAAGGGCCAAAAATCACTACACCAAATGAGAAACAGTGTAGCATGGACTAGATTAGGAGGATAAAAGGCACAGAAGTATGACCATTTTTCTGACTCCCAGCATAAGGAGGACAGGGAGTTTCATTCCCTAACTTGGATATCAGAATGAGTATTTTTGTCACAGATGTCTGCTTCCTCTTCAAATGGGTCCTTTACACATTAAATGATTAGCACATTCCTTGTGAGAAACAAACACCTGAAAGCACTCAGCTAGCACATCAGATGCTATAAGAACCCACATCTCACTATAAATACACACATCTCCTTACACAGGTCTGTTACTAAAGCCTTCACACAAAAATAAGCCTTTTGAGTGGGTGACTGTGCTCACCTGCCTCCTTCTGCTCTCCCAGCTTGTCAAGGATGTTAAAGGAAATGTCCAGGTATTCTCTCTGAATAGCACTCACAGCAATCTTCCTCTGCTTCCTCTGGCGAGGAACAATCTGAATCTTAAATTCTGACTCCTCGGTTTCCCCTTCTTGCTTCTGCTCTGTGTTTTGTTCAGTGTCAGACTCTGTATTGGTATCAAGTTTATCACTTTCTGTTTGCTTTTCAGAATCTTCAGGGACTTTAATAAGGACTGTCTTTACATTTGGGCTTGGAATTGTTCCACTAGGTTTAATTTCCTCCACACTGAGCTCAGAGTTATCATCAAGGGACATTTCTGGAAGGGCAGATGATTTCTGCAGCAGGTCTCTTTTCTGTTTCAGAGTTAGTGAGTTTCCAGAGGACATGTCCTGAAATTCTTCTGGCTTAACTAACTCTGAAGAGTCCTTCTGATCTTTGGGAGAAATGGAAATGACCTCTTCTATTGCTGCTGAAGTGTTGATGCTGGTATCCTTAGAACTAAAGTCTTTGGAGCAATCTTCAATGCTGAACTGCACCAGCGGAGTTGTGCTGAGGCTGAGTGCAGACACGTTGATAGGAGTGGAAGGAGATGAAACAGCGGTTTTGGCAGAGACATCATTCAGCGGGTTTGTTGTTTCCTCTTCTTCATCACTCTCCACTATTCTAAGGGGAGGAAGTGGTTCAAAGACTAAAGAGTCACTATCTGAAGTGGAGAGCACTGAATGTTTTTCAGGACCTGATGTTGAATCGGAGGACAAATCTATCAGATCTAAATCTTCCTTGGGATCAGCAGTTTTAACTGGGGAATCCACTTTCACTTCATAGGTTTCCATGCAATTTAGCCTAACCTCTGGAATGACAGGTCTTTTGGATTCCTGGAAACTCTCTGTATGAGGAAGACTTTCTTGTGTGTCTATATTTTCAGCTTTAGTAGAAGAATTCTGCCGAGAGCGTCCATAGTCACTGTGCCTGTGTGTGGCGTAAGCAGCAGGGACAGGAGGCTTTTCTAAGTCACAGCGGTCTATGCAGGACTTCCTGCGGTGTTCGTCTAACGAGAACAGCAGGGAGTCTGCGTTCCCTATATCAAGAGATTTTTGTTTTAGAGAGCGCAGTTTTTTTTTCTGAATGCTTTCTTCTCTCACACAGCGTAGAATGCTGTCTTGTAAGGCCCCCGTCTCTCTATATTCAGCCAGCTCTATTTCACCTGATCAAAACAGAAAAAGCTAATACTACCTCAGTTGGAGACTTTTGGCAGATACCTTCATCTTTATATCACAATTCAATATGACTGACATTTTAAATGCAAACCCAGCATTAGTCAAAATTGCCAACATTTTGTTTTAAACTCAGAACAAAAATACATGGAATTTTACAACAAATAATAACAAAAACCTGTTATTTGGATAGTAGAGTCTATCTAAATGCTGTCCAAAATCTACTCATCCTGGACAGATGTACATGAAGATAGACTATTTAACCCTGTGCATTGAAAGGAGGTGTCATAGGCATATAATTTCCAAAGATACTTGGCTGCATGTAGTTCACCTATTATTTACTGCAGCAGAACAAGCTTAAAATGGATGCTTCTGATTCAAGAAGCAAAGCTAGTATTGGCAGTGAGGATATTGCAGCACAAGCCTGAGATCACAGAATTTTTCCCTGGTGATCCTACAACCCAGCAGGGTCCAGCAGCTATCACAGCATCCAGGCTGGGGAGGAGGGCAGTGAGCACAGCTGCACTGCTGGCACTGCCACTGCACTGGTACTTTGCTATGTGAACACATGCATTGAGAACATCTTCAAATATTATCATCGTTGCTATTATTATGAATTATATATTTTTCTCATAAAATAGGATATTCCTAATCATAAATATCCACCTGTTTCAATACTCCATATACAAATCACTGTGCAGAAAAAAGAAGTGATAGAAGTTTTAGTGTTTGCCCTAGTCAGAATCACTTCCCCTCCCTCTGCAAACACCTAAAAGGGAAACAAAGCCAGGCAGGTAGCGAAAATCTCTTCAACTTTTATTCATTCCAGACACCTAAATTTGAAATCAAAATACTTCCTACTTTTTGAAAACCCCACTTTTTCCAATGGAAAACAATTACATTTGCCACAGCAAATTTTTTTACTGTAGAATCCCACCTTATCAACAAAATCAATTTTTGGGAAACAGATTGAAAAAATAATTTAAGTAAAAAGTCTTCAGCCCAACGGTTGAAGAAAATTCAAAAAAATCCTCTTATTTGTTTTCTTTTAATTCAGAAGAGCTTAAAGTTTTTTGGTTTTTTTTAAATGCTGATTTTAGGTATTTTTACTCTGGAGTGTCTACTTTGAGATTCCTGAAAGATAAGTCATTCAGGGAAATGAGTATTCTTCAGAGTCAGAGTAGTTATATTAATATTAGGTAGTGCAACAAACTCTACAAAGAAAGTTGGTAGCTTCAAACTAGGAGTAGGAAATTGTATTTCTGCATGAGTTTATACCAACAAAGTAATTCATACTTCTCTGAGCATTCATCTCAACTGGTTGATATTTCACCATTTTGCTGCCACCAATTCTTTTCAGTCTTGCAAAGAAAGTTTGAGACTCTTTATTGCAAGGTCCAGTTGGTGTATCATGAATATCAGATTCATCAAAAACACTGTCCTCCTCTGCTGGAGAAAGAAAAAAACATTATTACTCTTAAGAAGATGCAATTTCTTGAATGAAAAGCTGTCTATGTAACAAAACCTCAGCTAGTGTCAGCTAAATTGAAAAATGAAGTTTGCTAGAAAATTTGTATCCCAGGTTTAACTTTGTCATTCTTATTACACCTTAAGTTAAGGTCTGAAAGAAATGAAAAATGGGTTACAGTGCAACGAAAGTATAACAAAGCTTTTACCATTCTAAGTTCTCTACCAATCATCTTCTCTATCAATAATAATACAGATTCTTTAGATGAAAGAAATACACTAGACTGGGACGCTGACTTGAGTAAACAACTTCTGTAGTGCTCACTGAGAAATGGTAAATTGAAGAAGATGGAAATTAGTGAAAGAACTACAAGGTAAGGAAAAAGCCAGTAAAGTAAGAATGTGAAAAAGGAAGAAATAGGTAATGTTGGGAAACTGATAATGATAATAGTAATAGAATAAGATCTAAGAGTATGAATTATGAAATTACTGATCTAAGTAGTAATAGTAAAACGTTATGCCCTGATTTGAAACCAGCCAGCTGAAAATGCAAAAGAGAAAGAAAGATCCAAATCTATTTATCCATCCAAAAAATACTGTATCATCTATATGAAACAGCTATTAAAAAAACAAAACAAATTTAAAAAAATAAAAAATCTATCATGTAGAATCATTCTGTAATTCTGCATCCAGTGATTCATCTCCAAGGAAATAAGAAACACAACTGGGACAATAAAAAGAACCAGAGCACTCAAAAGAAAAACAAAGTTGGTCTTGTTTATTGTAGCA
The DNA here is from genome assembly GCF_050655825.1 of Lonchura striata. NCBI lineage: Eukaryota > Metazoa > Chordata > Aves > Passeriformes > Estrildidae > Lonchura > Lonchura striata. Next base: position 58,569,477 of record NC_140707.1, on the reverse strand, counting down.
AGCAAATATGGAGAGGAAACACATTTGGTGTCTGGGAGCGAAGGGGCAAGTCAGTCAAAGAGCTAGAATGGACAAAAACTAAAGACTTAAATGAGACATAAATATCTTCAGTTCTGAAATTGCTGGGAAGCTGCTAATATATGGGAATATATGAAACTGCCACCTAAGGGACAAGATACCTAATTGAAATGATGAATCCAGAAAAATCAGTCAAGGTTATACTAAGAATTTCTAAAGCAACTGGCTTTAATAAGTTAGAAGATCATTTTTAATGTCATGTCCTAGGTGTAACTTCTTCTTCCCCTTACCAACAAATACTTTTTGTCATTTAGCATCAGTTTCAGAGCAGTCTGTATACTTGATCCCCACAACCAAGTTTGGCAGAAAAATTATGAAAAAACTCAATACTGGGGAAATCCATCTTCAGCATATGAATTCTTGCTCCCTGACACCAAAATCCTCATCTGTTCACTATCTAAACACCACCTCTGATGATGACAGCAACACACACACTACCTGACCAGTGATTAAACAAGTCTCTTTAGAAAAGGTGGGAAAGGCTTCAACTTTCCAACTTCTCAAATTGTATTTGAAAATATAATTTCCCCAGGGAATTGTATTCACTGCTTTTTGCAGGTGAAAGAAAACTTTTCTATATCCTCCTTTTTCTCCAGCTCTTCCACAAAGGAGGAGAACAAGCCCCCTTGTTAAGTCAGTATTTACAGAGAAAAATTTGCCCATTTATGGTCCTTTACCTCTGTGCAGCCCAAAGCCCTTCACAATAGCTTTGGAAAGCAAGTAAATATTATTCTCCTCACTGTAAACACAAGGAAACAATGCTGAAGTGAGACACAAGGCCACCCACAGAACCAGTATTGGACAAGCTGGATACTTGGGCATCTCAATTTGTCTTTAAAAGGTCTCAGAATCAATCCAGAAAGTAATGCACTCTATAATGCATTAGTAAGTCATTATGAATTAAGTCATTAACTTGTCTCAAAACACAAACAAAATTCATAGTAAGGCCACAGTTATCTCTTAGCCCTCCACTAACAATACAAAATGTCCAGCTGAGTGAGGTTATGCAATATGTAGTTTAAATCCACATTAAGTTTGCTTTAATTTTCTAGAGCAGAGTAACATTTCAGGTAAACAAAATATTGTGCTCTTGTTTTGCTGTACAGCTTTTCACAAGCAACAAACAGCAAGATAGGAAAAGGTACTGACATGAAAACAAAAGTTTCTTGGATTTTTCTTCAGAAGAGTTTTCTGCATACCATGAAGACTACTTGAGAAGGAATATGTAAACAGCAAATAAGCAGCTAAAAGGCAAAATAGCTGAAAGAAGGCTATAGAATGTCAAAAGAACATGCTAATCATTAACAGTTACTATGTACCTAATTTTGCAAACCTAAGGAATTACATTCAGTGACACCATGGCATTTGAAGCCCCAAACTTACACCAGTTCACATCATCACAGTACCTCTGCTACCCCTAGCAAGCACATACAGAGCTCACAATCAGACACAAAGTATTGAACCATTCTTATACCTTTAGACATCCACCTACACACTTGCATTTACCTTGTCAACTTCAGCTCATTTGAAGAGAAAAGCAAACTACAGACTGAATTCAGTCTTCTCTTTTCAGTATAAATATTTGCTACTATTTCGTGTTATTACAAAGTTAAATCAGAATGTGGTGTCACGCTGGTTGCACACCTTTTGTGATGTAGGATCAGCTAGCACTGCCATAGGAAAGGCCAAGAACTATCCAGGCATGGTGACTGAACCATTATGTCTAAGACACACTCCCCTGAGAGATGCGAGACCACTGTGCTATGCTCAGCCTACAGAGCAGCTTTTACTATACATGGCAATCCTGGCCAGGTAAGTCCCACTTCAGACTCAATTACAAGTATTACGTTCTAAAGGTCAGACCATATTTACCATTCTGCAACATCTGCAAGACTTAGTGAATTAAATCAATGACTCTCATACAAACCAGAGTGTTAAAAGTACCTTTCTCCTTTTCACTGTATCGGCTTATGTTACTGTTGTCACTATACAAAGGACCAGCAGTTGCATGGGGCTTGCAGCTGTGATACTGAGCGTTGAGGGTATTGACTGTGATGTGGATTAGGTGAAGTACAATCTTGCTGATTTCACAGTCTCTGTAGGGGTACTGTTCAGCAAAAGAGAAAAACTTCAGCTTAAAAACTAACTTTTCTCCTTGAATAAACATTTAGGAAGTGAAACAGAAAAATGACAATAATATTATCAGCTGGATACCCCTTGCCTTTCCTTTATTATACATTTCCAAATACCTCATGAGAAGTATGACTCTTGTCAGTTTTCTACAAAGAATTATTTTAATAAAATATTAAAAGTCCATATTAGTAACATTTAGTGTCTGCACTTCTTTGTATGCCCTACAGAAATTTGTTAGGCATATTAAAAGTATTCACAGCTCCATTTCAGTGCATAAGTGCATTACATTTTAACAGCATTTCCTAACAAGCATCACTCAACTGCAGAATACAAACTGCTAAACTGACACATTCTTCCATTTAAAGTCACTACTGTTTTGTTAAAACTAATTCTAAGTCACTCAAAATACTCCTCACCGGAATTTCATGCATAATTTTCCTATTTTGATATCCATATTTTCCTTTCTCTGGCAAACACTTGAAAAACAATAAAGATGGAAGAAGCACAGACGAAGTCAGTAGCACAAACTAAATCCTAACTATTTCAGACACTGACATTAAATGCAGTGAGTAAGTATATCAAAGAAAAATGTCCTTTAGAGTTCCATTCACTTGCCATACATTTAGGTGTTCCCTGTAATAAATTTCAAATTGAAGTGAAAATTTTTATGTGGACAGTGTCTTGTTAAGATTACTCACCTTATACAGAATAACAAGCAAAGCCTTTAACCACATCTGCCGAATGTGAGGCTTGAGGGACCAGAGGGAGCAGCGAGGAGGCTGCTGAAAGTAATGCCTTAGCTGAGGACAAGTGCAGTATTTCAACACCTGCACCACCAAGGGAAGAAGATGTTTTCCCAGGTTGATGTTATAGTCCATCACCTGTAAAGAACATAGGAGTTACCTCACTAAAATCAAATCCACTGATGTTAAAAAACAAAATAATTAATACAGTTGAGGTATTAAGTAAGTGAAAGAAAATCAACAGTTTTAAGGATATCTCACTACCATTAAGAAGCTCTCTGCCAGCTTGCCACCTTCTCATTTTAGCCAGATAGGCAAATGAAACAAATGTGTTTTGAAAGCCTTTCATCTGGTACAGTTTAAATTTTAAGATACACTGGCAAGTTCATAAAATATATTATGCTGAAATAGCTTTGTATTATAGCACAAGTTGATCATGTGTCAATACACAAAACCATATTAAGTATATCCCATGTTTAACAGACAGGATGCACCTGTGAGATTTGGGAGCTCAGCAGTTTGGTTATTTGTGGGCTTTGTATTAACATTTTAACATTGTACTGGCAGTTTTCTTTTTTTTTTTTTTTTCCTCAATATGCTTGCAACATTAGGTATTAGGGTTTTTTAAGCCCCAGGTTCTGGAATCAGGTAATGACACTAGGTTCCCACTCTCCACTGAAGGTAAGAGTACCTACTATTTCTGCAGGAAGTTTATGCACACAAATTCTAAAGGATCCAAGGATAAAGGAAATGAAAATTATCTTGCTCTAAATAAAATGCTCATCAATCTTAAGTGGTGGTGTTGCTGCATACAGGCTACTGTGATTATTGTTAGTCACATGCCTTGCCTCCATCATGACCTTTGAAGAGCATCATGCTATTTGGGGCCAGTGGTTTTAATCCTAGGAGTGATTCAACAGTGCAGTGAAGCCATATATTCCCACTATCCTGGCACAATTGTGTATCACTTGAAACTGCAATGCCATTTTTCATAATCTTCCTATCAGTCTTCCAAGATGAGCTATTTGTAACATCACACATGCTGAAATCAGCAGTTAAACCAGATCATAACAAGGCTCCCCCAAGCCCTTGTGTCTGATGCTGCCCTACACTCGTTGATATCCAAAAAGTTGCAGCAGCAGGCCAAGGCAGCTCCAGCACGGCTCCCAAGATCTGACATGCCCCTGCAGCTTCAGTGCACTTACTGAATTTTATCAGCAGCTAAACATCTAAACAGATAGTCTGTACTTCTTCTGTTTAGTTTTTATTAAAACAAGCAGATGACACTAATTTACAAACCCTAAACTCATCGTCTCAAGTTCTCTCCTGAACAAGCAAACTAGAAGCTTTTCCCTGTAAAATTCTCCAGTTTGATGCGCAGCTGTGTCAAACACTTGTGTTGCACGTGTAGAGCTGAAGAGATGAATCCCGTGTCCATCCATGTAGGGTGAACCAGACGAAGATAAGATTTATAATCACCAAATTTGCTCCTACCCCGTAAGGCCGTGTTCCCTCAGGGAGCGATAGTTACACAGCACGGGCAGGAGAGGCTCATCCATAGACAGCAGCCAGAGCGCTGCCTAACGGAGCACATCCCGTAACGCGAACATGCCTGCCGCAGGAAAATAGGGAACGAGGGAACGAAGGAACGAAGGAATAAAATAACGAAGGAACGAAGGAATAAAACAACGAAGGAACGAAGGAATAAAACAACGAAGGAACGAAGGAATAAAATAACGAAGGAACGAAGGAATAAAACCACGAAGGAACGAAGGAATAAAATAAATAACGAAGGAACGAAGGCGCCCGCACCGGGACAACGCGCTGCACAACAGCGCCGCTGCGCGGGCAAAGGCCGCTACTGCAGAGGAACCCGGCGCTCGGAGCGCCGAACGCTCGGAGCTCACGGTGAAAAATACTGAGACATTTGATTTTGTTTTTTTTTTTTTTTAATTGAACAGTCCACTCGAACCAAGCTTGGAATCAAAATCAGCGATTCAGCAAGCCAACCTAATCCCAACCTTCCTGGAGCTGACGGGGTAAAGCAAGTATTTATGGCTTGGGAAAGAAGAGCAACTGAAATAGATCTCCTAAAAGCTCAGTACTAAGTTTTCACTCTGTGGACACATCTTCGGATTGCAAATGGTATTTCTCTTGCAGAAAAGGTGATTCCAACACAAAGCAGTCCTGCAGCTAAGAAAATGATTCTCTCAAAACACAAATTAAAGTTGATGCTTGCTGCAGAGAGAAAAATCCTGGACTACTAAAGCTCTCAAACTCCTTTTGACATCAGAGAAACCAGGATTCAGTTATAAAGTTTCTAAACACAAATGGTGAATCTGGCTCACACAAGACATTTTAAAGGTAGAAGAGAAATGCAGGGGCTGATATTTACAGCTGCAGTAAGGAGTACTTCTGAAATTCAGGCCAATTGTAATGACTGAAATGTGGGCTTCCAAACTTGGAAAACACATGAAAAACATAAATGTGGAAGATGCTGCCCTGTGATCTGAACTGCCACTTCCAGACTCTCAATACAAGAGCAACAGGTCTGAATTTCCTTTTATAGTCATCAATTCAAAACTTCACAAATGAAAGACAATTAACACAGCTATAATGCTCTGGGACAACAGAACCCAATGCATTTACAGCTGCCCAGTTTGCCTTAACACCATCTATTTTGCTTCCTGAAATATGAATACCTGACATCTCCCCAGCTGTGCAAGTTGGTATCCAACTATCAACATTACATTTAATTCTGAAAAATCACTGATTCCAATACATAAACTAGAAAATCTTGGTAAGAATTGCAGATCCAGAAGAGACAAGGATAGCTGTGAGCAATGTTTGAAAGTTACAGAGGACATCAGAAAACACAGCCCTTTTCGTCCTCTAAGGTAATCCTTTATGAGAGACTGTGATAAGGAAAAAGCATTGAAGTGATGATGATGCTCCACTGCAAATAGGAATACTCTGCAAGTGCCAAACATTTTTCAGTCCAGTATCACCCACTACTCTATCAGTGGGAACTAATTGAGCCTTAGAAGAGCCTTGTGAGGTAGAAAATTATGGTACTCCATACAAAATGGATGGATGGATGGCAAGGATGTGCTTGGTCATTTATCACAGAAATACAGGCAAAAGTTCATAATGGCAATAGCACTCCCTAGGAAAGGGAGAACAGAAAGTCCTGGTGCACTGTAAGGAGGAAAAATGAGTCTGCTGCAAAGTGAAGAATGTTGAAGAGTTCACAGACCATTCACATAGGGAAACAAAATGAGAACACATAGAAGAAGAAGAAAGGAGGAAATACTCATTAGGAAAGGAAGGTATTCAAAAGCTAGTGAAAGAAGGCAGAGGTTAGAAGCAGTCTCTTCTTTTCCATAGAGTGGTAGCATTTGCATGTCTCCCTGCACACAGAACTATAATCTCTTTGCCAGTGATTCAGAAACTTTAGACTACCAGTGGAAAGAAATTCTTTTACAGGCTGAAAAAGTGTTGAAGTTTTACGTAGGATTGTTGAGATACTGGGAAACAAGACAGATGATGGACTTTGGACCAGGTCAGCATAAGAGATTTGATAATAGGATGCCTTGGCAAGAGCAAACAGAACTTTGAGGATTAAAAGAAGATTCAATCAGACTGATTTACTGGGCAAAAAAAAAATCATTAAACTCTGCAAGCAATAGATGTTGTAATAGGCATAAGTTTGTGTATGTGATTTTAACCTAATCATTGTAGTAAATGTTTCTAGTCTTCCTAAAACAGTACACAAGCTTTGACAGGGCACACGAAATTCAGATTCTGATCACCTATCAGTCTTCCCCATCTCTCTTCATCACCGACATAAGATTCCCTCCTTCAGCCATTATTTTGCTACAAAGAAGGGTGTGCTACCATTATTTCAACAACAGGCAGTAATAAATAGCAGCAAAAACTAGTAAGTGCCTTCACCTACTTGTGCTATTCCAGCAATAAAGGCATTAAAGCAGGTTGAAACCCGCATTTTTTGGGGTGCAATCATGAAGCATCCTTCCTGCTGATCGTAGCCAAGCAGGACGTAGAGATGGCGCTTGACGGTGTTGAAAGCTTTAGCGCTGCTGATGTCCGACTCTGCGCTGCTCTCGTCCTTTGCCATGAACTTCATCAGCACCGTGATGAGCTGGTGGACAGTCTGGTGGTCAATCCCAGCATCCTCTGGCAGCAGGTCTTTTATTGTATTATCGTTCTCTGGGGAAGGCTGTCCTGCGGGCACAACAGACATTGGCATCAGACACTGGAGAACGCTGTGTAACTCTGTAAATCCAAAAAACAGGGTACAGAACACACCAGAATTTTTTCCAGAGTTCATTGCTCCATTTCTGCCCAAATACACCCAGTGAAATTGCAGGAGACAGGCATGCACACTGTTCCTCTGCTGCCTCAGGTCCAACAGCACAGAAATACCTACTGTGTACACTCAACTCCATTTCTCAGCTTTCCCATACTGAGTGGAGCACCTTATTTCCCTAAATCTAAGTGCATTTCTGCCAAATTGAACATTATTATTCTTCCACATCCACCAAATCCCACTGCCACCAAATTCTCATCTGGTATGGTTATCAGTCTTTTCTCAGTAAACATGAACATACATCAGTCTTTGACAGTGGAAAATGTACAAAATGGCAAGGGTAGGAAATATGAAAAATTGTACCAAATAATGATTAAACAAAGAATGAAGACTTCCCCTATTAGCACAAATCCTTTAAATAACTTGTAGTACTACAAATAACTTGTAAATAAATAGTGTTGTTTTAATATTCTAATTTACCCATATTCTCAGTGTGATATGCTATTCTGACAAAGGACTCCTTTGCTGATATAACTGCATCTGTCTTAGGTTCCTCACAAGAAAAACTGCCATGTCTGTAATTTTAAAAAATAATTTTAAAGTATATTGCTTTTTTAATTGTGAGTGAACAGAGGTTTGTTTAGCTGCTTTGCAAAGCACGGGAGATGGTTGTCATTTCTATGACAGATAAAAATTAAAACTATGTAGCAGGCAGGAATTTTCAGATCCACTTCTATTAAGAATAACTTTCATTTATTGGTCTTACTTGGGTTAGAAGAAAATACAATCTTTATGTTATACAGTATTTTTTGTTCCAGACAGTTTTCACTGGGATTTTTTACTTAAAAACCCTCCTTCAAAATGGAAATTCTCTATCCAAGCTTTTGCTGGACCAAGATTTGCAGATACAAAAAGAAAACAATGAATTCTGAAATAATTAGCATCAGAAATAAAGCAAAACCATTTTCAGAAGTACTTCAAAAATGTACTCAGAAAGTCATCTTAGCTTCATGGACATAAACTGAGAAATAATCTTTTATTCTTATATAATATTACATCCAGGTTAAAATTTTCCATGGAACTATATCATAAAGACACAATTTTCATAAAGATGATATTTGACCATATTATTCAGCCCTATTTATTTCCATCTCTAGAACATGTTGTGATATTTTCAATAAAATAAGGAGATAAGACAAAATTAATAAAAATATCATTGGGCTCTAAATAAACACTGGTTCTCCAAATAGAATTTGTACAGTAATTAATCTGAAAAGATTAAACCATTTTATTTTCACCTGCTGAACAACATAATTTAGAAGCTCAGTGATAAAATGTTCAACTTCAAAAGTGTTTCATTAACTCTAGCTAACAGATACTTCCCAAGACTTCTCCTGACATGTTACTTTTCCAGAAATATTACTACGCTTTCTGATGCTCATTTGTCATACTTTATCCTCATACTTATTTCTCACTTCTCATACTTGAAACTCAGGAAAAACTACACAGTAGAATAGAGTGAAGAAAGCTTTGTTTGAACTCTGATTTGTTTGTCAAAGGTCTACTAAGGATCAAGACTAGGGAATGTCATTCACCCCATTTTTATTTCTGATGCAAAAAACAAGAAATGGAGAACTACTTGTTTAAAACTACAAAAACTGTACAATCTAGTTTAATCAATAGATCTTCAGGATCTGGAAAACTTCTGCTGCTGTCTGGAATGAGTCTTAGGTTATATCAAGCCTGAACTAAACATCAACACAAGACACAGGGTACATGTTATCACATGAGGCTGTTAAAATCCAAGCTTGGAATGCAAAACCAAGGCAGCTCTGTCTTTACAGTGGCTAGGGTAAGTTTTATCCCTTAAAATTCATGTGCATTTGTATGTGCCTATACAAGGTAATCTAGATACACAAACATATCATCCCCAACCCTCATCAAAACCTTCTCACATCACCAAACACACAGCCAGGTAATATACAGCCTCCACACCTGAATTCAGTCTAGCTTTACCTCCAAAGATTCATCTCTTTATTCATGTGTGACTTATATCAGACCCCTTTACCTCAAATTACTTTAAGGTATATCACAATGTGACATAAAACAGCACTTCATCATCCCAACTGTGATTCCTATCAATGAAACTCTCCCACTGACTGTTCAGGATACTGCCGAGGACATAAGAACAAATACATGATCCTGGTGTTTAATCCATACAGAATGCACAATGAATTCACCTTGCATTTGGACTGTGCAAGGATGCCTGTTTTAGATCTAAAAAGAACAGATGAGCATGAAAACTGGTTCATTCAAGGGCTATGTATAAAATACACGTTTTTCTACAACAGATGTACATCCTCAATTTAGGAGTCAGTCAGTTCCTTAGCTGAAACACATATGCTCGATACTGCCAATGCAGCATTAAAAACTGAAACAAATCTCAAAATTTTTTTTTTTTACAAATATACAAGCTTTTAGGAAGAAATAATAAATATTGAGCAGGAAAAAAGGAACAGTAATTAGTCTTCCAGTTTCCAAATAATCTGTCATATTCTGAATCATATTATCAGAATTTTCTTGAGATCAGAAGTTACTTAGCTACATGAAAAATTTTATATATACATTTTTAGTGGAAACTTTGTTTTAACCTTACGTGATGAACTACCTAAGCCTGGAAAGCAAAGTATAGAAATAACAAAATACTAAGAAAGCCACAATGTGTAACAATGCCTACTGTGAGACTGACAGTTCTTATGCAACAAATGCCTTTAAGCCCGGGACTTAGCAGGTGCTTGGTGCCATTAAATTAAGAACAATCATCCACTGATATACTTGTTTGTTGCATCATGAGTGTGTGTTCCCTCTGTGAGCCTCTGACAACCCACAAAAATGTTCTAAAAGGAAACAGTTTATTTCCAGCTCTCACTGGGCTAGCACAGCAGGGCTATATCCTGATAATTCAGAAACTCCCCTATTTCATTTCACAGCTTAGTCAGCTCCCACAGTGACAAGGTATCTTCCTTTCAGTTGATCATCAAATAAGTTGATATATTTTGATTACAAATTTTTATCTGTTGGACATATTCCAAGTTTTGAAGACAGAACATTAAAATATCTGAATCTGACATATTTACACTTCCAAATTATCAGTCTACACAGCACTCAAAGCAATTAACTGTCAGTAGCCACAATTATTATATGGATCCTGCTGTGCTACCTATTCTACAGAAGCCTGACAAAAGGGTGACATCTTCAGAAAACATCAGTAAATACAAAATAAGGGACTTGAGATATCTATAAGCAGAGGAGATAAGTGTAATTAATATACAGTACTGACAGGCAAAAGCATTCTGTCTGCTGTCTTTAAAGCCTGAAAGACTCAAAGATCTGTCTCAAAACAGGTGACCCATGGGACCAGTCTAGCAAATATTTACTTGTGGGCAATCAAACACAGGAGGGTGAGGCACTGCTGGCATAGCTGACTGACTCCAAAGTCTTATTTACAACTGGAGTCAGCTTTCAGTACAGATTGAGAGCAAAGCTTCAATTTACACTTTTTGGAACCATGCTGAGATGTGATTCAGTCTGCCATTTAGACAACTTCCATCTTGTGTAAGTTTATCTCATGATTCAGCAAGAAAGTCAGAGTTAGAGCCTTCCTTTTCCTGTTCCATCAAAACACACCTTTGTCACACCCACCTGGTGTTTGCTCTGGTGTTCCTCCAAGTGCTGGTGCAGACTGCTCATGTCTGGTCAAGCTCACAGCTTTAGAAAAAAAACAGGAGCAGCTCTGTTTAATAAGGCAGCATTGACATCTTACACTTAGCTTACATTCAGTGCTAGCACATTTATGTTCATTTACTCATGCACTGTTGTCAGGCAGTAAGTGTAACTGCTTGGAACATGTCACTTGTGTGCCCTATAGATTTTGTGCACCATGTTCTATAACTCTAATTTCCTACGTCATTTAATTTTGCAGGTAGAGTCAGCACACAGGAGTCTCTGTGCAGCATCTGTAATCAGTCATGAATGATTACCTAAGAATCCCAAAATATTCAGGGGGACTGTGTTGGAAAGAATATATATTGCAGTGTTGGAAAGAAAATTACCTTTTAAGTTAATAGTTCACTAGCACCCAGGTTCAAAAGTTTTACCAGGTCCCATTATATGAGTAAGAGCAATGTGAGAGGGCCAATTTGAATATAAAGATTAATCTGCGTTTGCAAAATTCTCTAAATGAGAACAGCCAAGCTTCATCTCTGCTTGGAAAGGCACTCCATACAATCCTATGTCTTTCCAGCACCTAGGTCCCCCTCTAGAAGCCCACAGGAAGGATGTGTTGCATGGACATTGTTTCCTTAACAACAGAATGTTGAATATATTCAAAAACTCATTTGAGACATTAACAGCTGTTTTTAAGACATCTAGCATATGCTGCTTGCACTGATTAATACTTATGATTAATAAATATATTAGTAATATAAGTATGAGGATTTTTTCTGTAAAATCTGCTTCTATTTAAGACAAAACTACTGCATATTAGCCACAAATAAAAATTAAGATCTAGAAAAGACAAACTAGTCTTGGAGCATTTTATCCTGGCCTTTTGAACAGACATATCTAGACACAATTTGTCTACGTCTGCTTTCTTTGTCAAACTCATTAAGTTGTCATTATCTGAGTAATGCCCAAAGCAGTCAGAAACCGACGGGACAAATACTGACAACTCCAATGTGTACCCATCAATGGGATACGATCCTAGGGGAGAAGACAGGGGTGTGTCACAAAAACACAAATAGGTACTCAACGAATTTTGGTGGTTAAGGTTTCTGGAAGGGAGAGCGCTCTCTTGGACTCGGCGGGTCCCTTGACGCTGTCCCTCAGGGAGCGCACGCTCTTCTGGCGGTTCCGCGCGAAACGAGCCCTCTTGATCTTCCACATTGCCGCATCACTGAGGTTGGCCACATTTGTCCGGACAGCAGTGATAGCTTTGCAAATGCAAGGACCAAGTTAGGATTCATTCCACAGCACGGGGAGCTCCTACTGCTGCCAAGTGCCAAATGCAACTGGGCCCCGGGTCCCACTCGAGCCAAGAAAGTTTCAAATGGGCCCACGGGGTCCACCTGCAAGGTACTCATTTGCATGCTCTCATTCTGAAAACCGTAAAACGCCAGAAGGCATAACTGATTTTAAAAATTATGCTGTTTCTTGGTCAAAAACAGATTCTTGAAGCCAAAACCTGAATTTCAGGCTAAGAGAATGTAAGGTGCTCCCTATTTAAAACGGTAGAAATCTCACAAGTATGGATCACATTTAGTGTACTCATACCTAACCATGGCCTCTAGTTTTGCCTTACTAACCTCGTGTTCTGCCTGCACCTACCATCCTGATTTTGAACTCAAAAAACCTGTGAGTGTTTGATTATGGAGTTACAGTGGTGTTATCAGCAATATCGCTGCATGTCTTAATGGGATCACCAATACTTTTCCACACTCATATCTATAGTGCACTGGAACCCCTTGAGTTTAATCATCTGAGTGACTGAAGTCAGCGAGTCCATCCTCCACATCACCCATCTATTTGAAATGGCAAGGAGAAAGGTTAAAAAGAAATCTAAACATTTTCTTCAGCTTAATTTAAATCACTCCAAAATATTCCTATTTAAAGATATTGCCCTATGTTTGCAGCCAGAGGTGTTAGAAACTAGTGCCCAGACTCCCTCCTCAGTCCACAGCAGCAGATCTCAGCACTGGGTCAAGCTACTCACATATGGAGAAGAAAACACCTTTGCAGTTCCATCCCTCTCCTGTGGAGCAGCATGTAGACTTTTTTAGACACCATGCAAATGTAGAAGGAAGCATTAGGCTGCTGAGGGAACATGCACTGTTCAAACAGCTGTTCCCATCTCCTCCAGGAAAATCAGATGGAAATAGATCTGACTCATAGGCCACCACTTGGGTTAGGAAGTTTTCAATTATTCAGCATTCTAAAAAATTATGCATTAATTTATTTTTAGTGTCTCTCTAGTGAAAGGAAGATGTGGCTTCTCATTAAGAAACCAAGTATGAACAGGACAAACATTTAAAAACATTTGTCACTGCAAAAATAGTTAACTGAGCACTGGCTCTAGGGGTCCATGTATCTCTATGCCGTGCCCCACACATTGCAGCTTATTTGAGGGTCAAACAACTCCTAGAGCTCACTTTGCACAGACCACCACAGGACAGGGCTGGCCATGATCTGGGACTTGAAGAATAGCAAATGTGACAGCATTAGAACTTCTACAGTAGAATAAGTGGGTTAATGTGGGTTGGAGGTGCTCATAGAACCAAATCACAATTCAACCAAGGCTGGCAATCACATCCTAGTGAAAGCAAAACACAACACCCAAAGGTGCAACAGAACACAGCCTAATCTGTATTCAGGAAGTAAAAAATGCTTACTTCAATTTACATTATTTTGACCTGAAAAATTACTTAATTTCAGAGAATTTATATACATGAGACCTGCAACTCTCTCAGACTCTTGCAAGCAGCTAAAATTCCAGGCCGGTAAAGAGTGATCATATTGACTTGGATTATGCTTACTTGTTGGGAAAGGAAATTCTTTGTTGCAGTCCAGATGAAGCTGTGCCTCCAAAGACAGGGTCTCAAAGCGATTCACAAAGAACTCCCAGCTCAAAGCTGGGATATCTGCTTTTAGAAAATGAAGTAGCAAAAGCTTACTAAGAATTGTGGGCCTATCCTTGACAACTGTGTCAAACTGGAAATCAAGGCAGAGGCAGAGACCCTATAGGGGGAAACAAAGAAAACACACAACTGAGATACGAGATCTCTTAAGTATTTTTTAAATAAAGGGAGGTCAAAGCTCATAACTTCTTCTGTCAGTTAGTGCAGGATCAAGGTTTAGCTCCTTTTTTCTACCAAGTCCTTCAAATCAGAACTAACGCTACTGATATCAGAGGGAGGTAAGTAAAGAGATAAATAAGCATCATATTTTGAATGTAGAATTTTCTAAGATTTTGAGTAATACATAGGTACAGGCAAAGTTCTATCCTACTGCATATTTGGTACACGATATCAAAGTGCTTTGCTCATGCTCCCCATCTGAGAAAAACATTACATTTAGGTAACTGGATCAAGCCCTTAATTATGAAAGAATGAATCACCATGGTTAAACAAGGGAAAAAAGATTACATTGTGAAGGGTATCAGAGGCACATTGCCTGAAAATTCTTCTGTACATTATCTGCACTAGAATTTTGTCTGGACTGTCAAGACTTAAGTCTGGTAAAAAAGCCCACATATTGAATATGAAAGTGCAGTATACTGGTCTCATTTGAACCCAAGTTCAGTAACAGTGTCATTGAACTCAAGTTCTCTGGAAACTATTTTGAAAAGGTACCAAATGGAATTAAACTAGCAAATATTAACAGCTTTTGGTAGGCAGTAACCCTGAACGCTTTAAAATACATATTCAGTCTATTCTCTGCAGAACTAGAACTGAATTGTTTTATGAGATTTATTTTTTTATCTTGCTTTTCTCACTTAGGTATCTGTTTTGATTTAATCATGTGAATCCTGACTGGCAGGCTCTCTCATATTCATTAAATTACATGTCTAAGTAAATCTTGAAAAGATCGAGACCATGTTTGGTTTTGCTCAAATATATTTTCTCACTGTGAGCACAGCAGGGTCTCATAAGACTTAGATTTTTTTTTTTTAATTGAAAAATATCAAATTATTTTCAAAAAATAAAAAGAACATTTACAGTTTTCAACAACAGCAGTTCAAACACAATAATCCTTTGCAGTCAAAGTATTTACAGTTGGACTCAATCTTAAAAAATTTTTTTTTCTATGATTTTAAGTTGGGGTAGGGCAGTATCATTTCGTGCATATGTGAAGCACCAAGACCAGTAATGCTTGCCCAAAGAAGTATTAGCAGTGACTGTGATGCTGTACACCTGAATTCCAGGTGAAAAGCCAGTTTCCCATTGGAATGTATTATTTCCCATGTAGCACACCCACCTGTAAAGCTGGCCTCTTTATGGTGTCAAGTAATAGTCCAGCTCTTGTAGCCACTGCTGGGTTGACATCTTCCACAGCAGTCAGGAAACAGCAGAATGCGTGAGCCAAAGAGTACTTCAGTAGGTGGTTTTTTGTCACAGAATGAATATCCAAAAATCTGCACAACACAGCCACTTTCTCAACTGCAGCAGCAAGACAAGAGGCACATTCATTTAGGCAATGGTTTATGTCCTGATTAATACACATTTCCTAGAAATAAGCACAGCTGAGAAAGTAACCATGAAAAATAGCTAGGAAGAGTTATAATTTTGATTTTTAATATCCAAAATGTCTCATCTTCTCCTTTATTTTACTGCACACTGTTGTGCCATAGGTTAGCATTGAACTATCTGCAAAACTTTCCAAAGCAGCAAAAAGATCATTATCTATTATATGTCTCCTCAGTTACTGCAGAGAAAGCTTTACTTCTTCAGAGAAGAAACAGAGAGAAAATAGAGTACATTTCTCAGGCCTACCTGCTTCAAATCTCATCTTCCAGTCTTTACTGTTGAAATTGCTGTTTATGATTGTCCAGAAAATGTCAGCTCCATGAGGAAGCGAAAGTGCATGAAGAAGAAGTGGGACTGCCAGGGAAGAAAGCTGAGAGAATTCAGACTTTATAACTCCCCATAGGCTGGCAAGACAAAAAAGAGCAAGCCTGCTTATAAAGACACTCCCTTGATATCCTTTCTTCTAAATGTAAAGAACTTTGCATGAGCATTTCTATGAGCCATGCTGGGCATTTATGTGAGTACTATGGAGTGGATTGTAGTAAAAACAGACTAGGAAAAGAAAGCTACTTGCAAATCTTCAGCTACAGCATTTTTTTTGAAAATCCAGGTTCAAATAGTCCTCATTTTGAAATATTGCATTTAGAAAGAGCTTGCCTAGTTCAAGAAACTGCCATGGAACACAGTCTATGCTACAAATTAGGAGTTTCAGCATGACCAGCTACACCACATAAGCCACATGAACTGTCTTGACACAAAAATCATGTGTATCCACAAATAACTAAGAAGTTGGATATTCACAGTTTGCTGGTATAGATTCATGACAGATTCTCTAGGCTGCTAAAATCCTAAGTCTTGGGAAATGCTCAGCAAAATTGATACAGAGCAGCTGTTAAATGCTGACAAACAAAAGATCATATGCTGATGTTTACTCAGCTACATTTCTGCAGAAGTCTCCTCCAAAGAGAATCTTAAAATGCACAGAATTT
Source organism: Lonchura striata (assembly GCF_050655825.1). Taxonomy (NCBI): domain Eukaryota; kingdom Metazoa; phylum Chordata; class Aves; order Passeriformes; family Estrildidae; genus Lonchura; species Lonchura striata. The sequence continues at coordinate 58,552,904 of NC_140707.1, read as the reverse complement.
CAATCCCATGCACTCTGAGTGAATAAACTTCCTTTTCCTCACAAAAATAAGGTGAAATACTATTGTTGTCTCAGCTTCAATGCTAAGGCCCTATAAACTGTGTGCCTGCCTTCAAACATCCTTTATTTTATTTTGTAGATTCCAGGAAGATACATCAGTCTCAAGTAATGGTATTATTGAATATGACTCTGACTCATTACAAAAGAGGTGGTTCACAATGGAGTAGCCATGATGGACAATGCAGGGTTACCTTGACTTCATTTACATCTTAATTAGCCTGTGCAATAACTTTTATACCGGTTTCTTAATCTTTCTGTACTTCTCTACCACTCTTGTTAATTTTCCATAGTAAACTTGCAAATTCTTTGACACTAACAACAAAAGTGGAGAACTAATGAAGTATGAAGAGAAAATGCGCAATATTAACCCACCTTGCAATCAACATGTGATCTTGAATATAGGCAAGAAATTGTGGATGGTCTTTTCTTGCTATATACAGGCATTCCCCATGAAGACACAGGATCTTCAGACAATTCAACATATTAAAAAGAATGTCTGGTTCTTCAAACCTTGACATTTCCTGTGTAAACAGATGTTTCTCTCTCAACACAATGACACCACTTCACCAACAATACAAACTAAACTAACAAGTAATCAATGTTACCTGCAGTATAGTGTATATGAGCTTCAAGGTAACTGGAAGTTGCTGATAACAAAACTTCCTTTCTGTGTCATTCTTTATTGCTGTTAAAAATGTAAGTTACAGACAATATTAAAATTCTTTTATCTGTGACTTCAAAATGAATCTAAAGAATGTTAAAGTGATGAGAGATAAATTAATTCTAGGCACATAAATCCTGCAGTCAGCATGGAATGTGGCATCTAATGTTTTTGCTATTTTATATGTTCAAAAAGCCAAGATTTCTTTTAACATTTCTGGGACACAGTCCCACTTGCTATCAACTTATTTACAGCCTATTCAATTAATATGTTGAAAGAATTAAATGCATCATAAAAAAAGAGGCTGTGCACTGCTGGACTTGAAAGCCTGCTTTTATTGTATATGAGTATAAGCATTTCTTTTAAAGTCTTACTACAATAACCTTTTCAGCCTCTACTTACCAGCATTTTCTGTGGTTTCTGTGTGATTTCCTGGGTTTTCTCCATGCTTTGGTGCTGATTTGTCTTCCTCTTCTCCTTCAGTTCCTATAATAAACTCAGGTCTAGTATACAGAAGACTATCCTCAAGGTTATCTGTGGGCTCCTTTAAGAATATAATAAGTTAAATTAATTTCTTGATGTTACCTACAGACATGAGGTCATATCCTGCTGACTAAGCTACATTTGGTGTGACAAACTGAGCTCAAATGAGGCAGACTTTGTTTAGTTCCATGTACATTTATGCACTCAAATCACCTGCATATCTAATATTTTACATCAGCAAATGAATGACCAAGCAAGGGGTGTTTCAGACATTGATTAAACAGAAACTATATATGCATATTGGAGCTGAGGTGGATACAATCAAAGGGCCAATACTTCACCAAGTTTGTCATCCTTGCCTGACAGGAGTAGCAGACAGGAGCAGGATGTTTCCTGCACTACTGTGGAGTTACAGGCTTAGGGGCAGGACCTACCTCGACCACTTTTACACTGAAAAATGTAAACTCCATTTACAAACTGGAGTTACTTCTGCCTGTGGCAAGCAGCTCAGGACATTGTGATATTTGTGTTGTAAATTTCAGGGTGAATTTCTGGAAGTGTCCCAGCACCCAAAAGACTGCACTGCTCCCTAATTCTCAGTTGAGATGAGAATATGTACTGAAGGGGAATGAGATGATTTTCTAGCACAAGTTATTGAATACCATGTGCAAAATATCTACTTCTAGCATACACATCAAATGTAATTCTGAAAATTTGACACATAAAAAGGCATCATTATTCCCTGCATGGAAGAAAAAAAGCTAATAAAAATCTGCCACTAACATGCCACAGCAAATGAGCATCATAATAAATGGAATGATGCCTTCTTTTCAACTACCAGATGGAACAGTTACATATAATAGACATCCAGCTTAAAATAAATTAATCAGACCAGCACCACCACCATAGAAAATTCTCCAATTCTTCTGCAAAGCTACAAAGAAGTTTAATGATGACTAGTGACTGGAGAGTATCTATCTTGGTCGGATAAAGCTGGATACTCAACTTGAAGTAAAATCATTTTTCCCACAGTGCTCAGCATTTCAAATAGTCAAGTTCCAACTAAGGCTTGCTCACTTGACAACTGATGCACTCAAAATCATTAATCATTTTGTATCCGCTCCTTTCTTTTAACAAAAGGTAAGTATTAACACTTTACATTTTTTTTTGAGACACAGTAAGATTGGAGTTATGCACATCCAAAGTGAAATAGCACTTCAGTTTTCATGGAGGAAGAGTTCATGGCAAATGAATATTGCCATCTTCCCTGGGTTCTTTGAATCAATTCAAACTTAGGAAATTTTACAGTTCAATAGTATTTTGTTTTAACCTCTCAAATCCTTTGTGCCAAAAGTCAGTGCAGCTTTGCTCCCTTGAGCACAGTGGAATGAGAATAGTGAAGGAGTGTCAGGACACCAGTAATACACACCCTTTCCTGCTCTACTTACCACAAGCCTGATTTCTTCTTTTGGAGCAAGCTGTTCCAGCAGCTCAAAACCCAGCTGGTAACACAGAATGCTGGACTGGCACAGACCACATTCAACTGCTTTTTCATCTTTCTGACAGGTGTGAGAACCACCCCAAGGTGCCTGAAACACATTGTTTATGATGGATATTATATCTTTTGAGATGCTGTTCTCTAAGCCCAAAGTGACACCATCATCCTGGAGTTCCATCTGAAAGAAAGAGAAAATAATATTAATTTAAAAGGCAGAGTACAAACTATCTGCCTCTTCCTACATTTCTGCTAGTTTTATATTACAATACTGGGAAGAATCTGGGATAAACTGTAATTCAGAATTTTAAATTGCCACTGGTGTTGAGGCCCAAGCTCAAACAGTTAGAGAAAATAGACAATTTCAAGCACAGAATCCATTCATTTTACCTGGAGACTGTCATCCAAAACATTTGTCCTTGGATTCACAATGTAGCAATTCAGCTATCCAAAAATTATGTATCTAACCTAAGCTTATCAACAAATCTCTGCCTCTAGTCTGTAAAAATAAACAAAGCTCCAAGGAAAAGTTCCTGTTACTAGTGTCAGGTTAGTATCTAACCTGAATGTGAAGGTATCTAACTTCTTTGAACATGAACCTATAATTTCTATAGAGATAAAGACAGATGGCACCTGTGCTGGGATTTAAATGCCTTACACTTCATGCCAGGCCCTCAGCAGAAAGATAATCAATAAAGGAGAGCCAAAAGTGACTACAGAACTTCAGTTTTCCTTCCATGTGCATGTTTTTCTTCTGCAAGTACCTGCTTCAGGATTAGATCAAACATCAGAATGAAGCAATTAAGATTCATTTCCTCATCTTCACACTCAAAATCAATTGCTTTTCCACTAGGATGTCCAAAATTCTTGAAAGGGCTGTGAAAAGGACTTCGTATTGGACTCCGAAATGGGCTCTGGAAGGGGCTTGGGAAAGGACTCAGCACGTTGTGCTGAACTCTGCGCCCGGGGTCAGAAGCAACGCTTACCTGAAAACATAAAAAAATCAACGTGTCCAAATGACTGTTAGACATTTAAGCAATCTCATTCTATAAGAAAATGCTAAAAATAGCAAGAACTCTGACAGCCTTGCCACTCTCTTGTGTAGCTTTTTTTTGCAAAATATACAGGTGTCCCTTATTAACACCACTGAACAATAAGATACTACAGAAGTACAGGAACCATATTCTGCCCAGATGATGCAGTCTCTCAAGCTAAGTGGCTGACATCTATTATGTTATTCCTACTAAGGAGAATTTCAACATCAAAAACCAAACTGAAAATTGGTGCAGGCAGTAAAGCAGCCATCAGGTTACAATGATCTTCTCCATAATCCATGGACACTGGCTTTAATAGCAGGAGGCTAATAAAAGAGCTCACCTCAAGAGAACTGTGTTAACTGAGGCTGTACCAAGGCTACAGGTAGCTGCAAATGAGCTAGACACAAGGGCAGAAAGAAGTTGTGTATGTCTGCACTGATTTATGCCCACACCACAGCAGGCCTGCTAAAACACCCTGAGAACTTCTAGGCATTGCAGGGAGACACACACTTAGATGACACACTAAGTCGATTTTCACACGAGCTATGGTCTGAAAGACCAGACAGTAAGTTTAATCATTTTTTGTGCTTAGTTTAGAAGTGATCATGGTCTAGATGTGGCAGTGTTCTCTGCAGAATTGTATCAGAAGACTGGCAGACCATGTCTAAGGAGTCATCAACTGCCTAGATGCTGTAGTTCCTTAAATCTAAAGAATCAGGTCTTTCAAGCAACCTTGTTCCTGGTGTCTTGAAGCACTTCATCCAGACTACTGGGAAGTTAAGTCACATCAGACCAAGTATGTGTAGTACCTACATATTTGTACGTGTTTTCTTCCAGACCATAAGCCTTTGACAGACAATTTTTAGATCAAATTCTGCATCTCTTGTGTTTGGGACAAAAAATGCAGGGAACCAGAAATAAATTCTGTTCTCTCACTCTTTCAAAACATACCCGGGCCCACCAAATTCATACCAGAATACAAAAGGTCATTCTGGATGACTAGTTGTCCATAACAGTTTGTTCCTGATGGTTATTAATAGAAGGTGCAAAGAATAAAACAGCTTGGAAAAGATACCAAGTTCCCACCTGTGTTATCTTTACACTTTTATATGATAAGTAATATTAACTGAAGTCATGCCAATGTTCTTTCATTTTCAAAATGTTTACTGTTTTCAGTCAAATGCTGCCATATTGAAAGATGATTTTTAATTATTCATGTAGACTCTATCAGAAAAACTGTTATAAGCAAAAAAATAAGCAGGATAAATAACAGTTACCCTCCGAGCTGCAAGATTTCCTGCCAGTTCACTGACTCTTGATTTTCTTTGATTTGCTAATTCTTTTACAGAATTAACTCCATCAGAAAACATGCTGATAAGCAACTGAAGAGGAACCACAATGTCTAGTTCAGACAATACCTAAGGAAAGACAATAAACAACAAAGTGTGAGTTTCAAGGTGGATCACAAACACCAGCTACTTTATATGCATTTTTGTAACATGATTCCAGTTCAGCAAGATCTCTGCATTTTGGGATTCAATGAGGTGAGGTACAAGCTCAGATTTCTGTTAGAATCAGGGCAAAATGAAACAGTCACTTTCAAAATATTTGCTGGCATCCACTTGGTGTACCCTGAGATCAGTTTTATGCCCAAATATACAGAGATGTGAGGTTATTCTACAAAAATATTTTCGTAAAGCAGAAGTATTACCAATACTTGAATGAATAACTGGTTTTTTATTATTCCTTAAAACTGAATTCCTTTTTTTATTCTAAGAATCTGGTCAGAATGGTAGCCTACAGGTGTCAACATAGTGACAGGATTGTTAATTGCAAATCATTTGGAGAATATTCCAAATCTGTTATGCCACCAACCCTCACATAAATATAAACTCATTTATATGTGTCATTAAGAGTCATTAATTCAAGAAAAATCAAAAAAATCATGCTTTACTTGAAAACTCTGTATACCTAAAAGCTTGAAATTACAGTCAGATAAATTGGTCTTTGTAGAGGCTTAATTGAAATAACCCTCAGCAGGAAAGAAGCAGTAATGAAAAGTACAGGTATTATTCTGAGGTGGTGTGGAAAATTTTATATCCTTTTTGAATTCATTGCCCTCAGCTGACATCATAATTCCTGTAGCTCTGTGTCTCCCTGTAACACTGGGTGAAGGTCAGTTTTGTGGGCAAATATAGAACAAAAAGGGCAAGAGCAGCAGAAAGCTTGGTGGGTACAGAGCTAGTCTAATCCAGCTTTTCATATGCAGAAACAACTACAGCTGTTTCTGGAGTCTGGAATTAATTCTGGAATCTACAGACCAATTTCTGTGGAGACTAAAAAGTAATGCTGTAAAAAACTCAGCCAGATGAATAGCCCTAAAGACTCAATTGACAAAAAAGGTTTTCTTTAAAAATTAATAAAGAAATTCCCAAGCTTCCATTTTTAAAGAATCACAAAATCATTTAGGTTACAAAAGATCCCCAAGATTACCGAGTGCAACCTTTGACTGATCCCCACCTTGCCAGCTAGGTTATTCTTCACGATGGGTTAGCACCACTCAGGGTCTTTCTACCAACCATCCTTATACTGGAGTTAAGCAAAGGGTAGAAGGGGTGCATGAAATTCAGAACAGCAGATTCTTTTTCAAAATTATCAGCTGTTTCAGCATGGCTTGTCAAGTAAGGACACTTACATGCAGCCAGAGCAATGCCTGCTCTTGCACAGAAGATGGATACCCTGTGAATCGACAGCTAATAAAGCCAAACATCTCCTCCAAGGAGAAAGGGAGAGGACAAAGCTCAGTGTCAAACATTTTGCTGAAAAACAATAAAAATGTAGCATCACTGAGTTAGCATGGCACACACTGTGTGAGATAGAACAGGAAACTGGAAGGAAACTAATCTTACCTAAAGCCTCACCCTCCACAGGAGCTTGAGCTGGGCTGCTGATACCACCTGTCCTGACTATAATAAAGGCCATCTCTGAATTTGGTGATGCACCTTAACAATTGACATCACATATGTCCAGTTTCATTTGATAGCCATATCTTTTCCAACATTCCAATGCAAAAATTGGAAAATTTCTCATCTCACTAGTCCATTATTCCATGCTTGCACTAAAAAAAGTTTACAGCAATATCTACAATATGAACTTACAGTCAGTTTCAGAGCCCTGACATCAGTTAAGAGGCAGTATGAAGTTTTATGAAAGTCATAAACCAGACATAAAATTGCAACTCCACCATCATTCTTATTCTGGTGTTTCCTTTGCCCAATAGGGGAAGATATCAGCAAAACAAATACAGCTCTACTAATCCCTGCCATTTCTCATCAACTGGACAGGAGGAGAAACATGGTCCTTGGAAGCACGCTAAAAATATGCCTTGCTCACACCAAAGAAGCATCCATGTAGTTGGCTCTTGACACAAAGATATGGGGGACAAGAAAACTTTCCCAAAGCTTAAATCCTTTAATCTAAACATAAGATACAAAAACAAATCCAAAGCATTCACTCATTACTGTCTATTGCACACATTTTTATTAGTTGTCACCATCTTACAATGCTAAAACCCTCAGCAAACATATGCAAAACCAGAATGATTCCAGCATATGCCTACATACCTCAGCACTTCCCGAAACTCTTTCAGTTGGTTATCAGGCACTTCTGTCCTTATGGCTTCCAACCACTCTGGCATGATGCACTCCCACACTGACTGGTTTATCACGTTGTATGGAATCAAGCACAGGATTCGATTCAGCCCTTCTTTTAACTGGGTTACAGCACTACACGATTTGTCCCAGTATCCACCAACCTGTGAGTATTACCAAAAATCATGCTGATGAACAACATTTCTAGTCCCTGTAATTTGCTCAGTATCATAGATTTGCTCAGTGTGTTGCAGCCAGGAAATTTTTGGAGGTTATAATGAAAAACTTCAAGGCAGAATTTAGAATTCAGGCATGGAGCTGCATTGTTTTTTCCTCTTTAACCTGACTGAGAGCACACAAAAGCCTTGTCCAAGACTTAAATGAAGTTTGCTCATTTCCAGGCCATGATACAGTGTATTATTATTTATAATTCTCAAAAAGGCACAGCTTTATTTGGTCAAACATGCACCATCAATTTTTTGCTCCGGGCAACTTGTTACAGTGCATGGTCTTTACTTTGAAAGACTTGGTCTGAACAAAATGTTCTCTCATGGGTGCTTGTTTAGGGTTTTTTGAAGAAAGGTTCTCAGTAATGGAAGCAAAAAAATATGCTTCTAAGTACATAAGTAATTGGCATACAGAGATTAATTATTCTAACTGACCTCGGCTCACATCTGCTGTTCCTGACTAATGGCTCTAGAGATGCCTGCTGTTTTGGCAGCAATTACTGGTGATCTCAGCCAGCAAACTATTTTTCCCTCATTCATCACAGCTAATTTCATGGCTATTTGTCTTTGTGTTCAAGTGAAGCTTTGCAAATCTGGCAAGTTTTTGGTTTAGTCTTAAGTACTGCAGTAAGGGGTAACAAAACTCAAAAGAAGGGTTGGATCCAAGGAAAAAAATCTGCAAGAGATTACACCATGAGGTTCAGTCCTTCCTTCTCCCCTTAACCTCAGAGCCATAGTTTCTTTTGCAAAGTTCCTAACATTCAAAGTGTCCATCCACCTCTCAAATTGCCCCAGCTGACCTACAAGCCTCCCAGCAGCAATGATTACTGAGTGAAACCTGTCCATGCTGGTCTGCACATGTACAGCAAACTAAGGTCAGTACATGTCTGATGATACATCACGTGAAGTCTTTATGGCTTTCCAAGTCTAGCCACTTAATTTTAGGAAACAAGTCCAACATGTCCTCTGGATATTTTTCAGTAAAAGAAAGTCTTACAAAGCATGACTAAGTGGTGAATTGTGCTTCATAACTAATGGACAGAAAAAATTACTCTTTATAGAAGAGGTTGCACCAATGGTTACACTTAGGCACTCTGGATAACCTTCCAGGTAAATCTCTCTCTCTCCATCAGCAACAAGGCAAACCATGTCAGATTGGGATCTTGAGTCACTCAAATTAGGTCTCTGAAGTTAGCATCAGTATTCCCAGAGTTCCCTTCAGTTACAACTATGTGATTCTATAAATCTAAATTCACAGCTGCAGAGATGAAGAATACAAAGAGGAAAGAAACATCACTAAAGGACAGGCTTACATCTGGGAATAGGTAAATGATACTTTTTAGCAAAAACAAATTTGTGTACTTCAGCAGCATAATGAAAAGAGCAGCTATCAAAAATGTACGGTACCTTTCAACACCTATAATACTCTTCCAACCTGCCTTCACATCAGTGTAAATAATGCCTGCTTCCTAACACAATAAAGCTAAAAATTATGTGAAAAGGAAAAATTCCCAAATTCCACTGCTCCCTCTTCCACTGAGATTTCTTTGCTTTGTCAGAGCTGGGAAAGAAAAGGTGATTTTACTTAAGACCTTAATCTCTGCAGCAAATAAGGGAACCTTCAGATAAATCATTCTTACCCTGGCAAACTCCATTGGCTTAGGCAGGAGGCACATAACCATGACATCAAACCGGACATCACAAACAGTCTTCAGCCACTTAGTGACAAACTGGGGCTTCAGCTTTTCAACCAGGCTGCCAACTTCATCATCCATCATGTAAGCTGTAGAGTGAAACCACTGGAACACCATGCTAACCAGCCTTGCTAAACTCTCTGTGGGTGTATTCTCACTGGGAGTGCAAAGGCTCACCTGGAAGAGAGAAACACAAATCAACTTTCATTTCTAGAATTAAAGGTAGGTGGGAAACATTTTGTCTACTATATTTTGCATATTCTCAGAATTATGAGGATGCAGATTACATAGGAGACAAATGAGATTATCAGTTTTAAGTAGAGGTCAGTACAGGACAATTGACAAAACCTTTCATAACCAGAAAATAACAATAAAATGGGAAAAAAAAAAAAACAGGCATTGATTTTTTTTGCTTACTTTCAACACTGAAAAAAAAATCAGAATAGAGTGCTTTGACAAACTTTTTGGTTTAAACTTTAAAATTACTTTTAATTTCAGAAGGTACTGTAAATCTATTAAAATATATGATATACATACACACAAAAACTTCAAAAATTCTGAAAGAAAATGCCTACCTAATGTAATTACTTTGCAAAAAGATTCCCATCTTGAATTTTTGTCCTCATTTGGGGCATGTGAGTTTTAAGTGCTCAGAAATTCACACATTACGCTTAACATTCTTCACCCCTTCTCCAAACTCTTTAAAATGATACCTGGACTGCAAAGCTGTCACAAATCTGAGACCAAATTTCTACCCCAGTTCACAGGCCACCACACTGCTGAGCCTTTAATTACCTGATGTCTGAGCTCTTGGTACCGTCTGGGTACAGGAGACAAAGCTTCAGGTCAGGCTGCTGCCCTGAATGCAAGGAGCAGGTGACAGGAGAATTGAGAAGCTCTTTTAGCCACCTCTCAGCTATTTACTGTCATATCCTAGGGAAAGCTGCACTCTCAGCAGCTGGCAACCTGAAACTGGTGACCACTGCCTCACAGCACATGAACAACAGAGCAATGTTTGTGTCATATCTGGAGAAAGAAATGACAGCTCTCCTGCCCAGAGAAACCAGAACCCATTTTAAAAATGTTTTTCCTCCATGATTTTTCTTGAGATGAGGTAGCTATCAACCCTCTTGCCAATTCAAAGTGCAGTCTTCTACTTCATTGCAGGTTGATGTTCAGATGTTTGCTTCCTTGTGCTTGGCTCAGTTGAGCATTAACTCGAAGGCAGTATCAGCCAGCAGCCTTTTTAAAAGGAGCTCTTGACCCCTTATCCAGTTTCTGCATGAAAGACAGCCATTTTCTGAAGGAAAACAGCAAATCAGGATTTCTCACAACCTATGTGGTCATCTCTGTCAATACCCACTACAGAGATATCAAGAGATTTTACAGGAATAGAATGGAGACAGTGACTTCTTCCTCCCTACCACAGAAAGGTACACTTTGAATGTCAGGGATGAGGCATGTACAGTGAAACATAACCTGTTCTGTTTGCACTTAATTTTCCTTCTGGAAATATAGACCTTCAGTCTTTATAAAGCATAATTCGATACAGAATAGATGCACATGGCACAATAAAAAAAATAATGTCTTTTATTCTAAAACAACATTAAACCACAAAACCCACAAGATGTCAACAGAATATAAAGTTTATTCATGTATTTCCTTCAAACTGCAGAGCAGCTCTTTTGGTGCTATGGAACTCCACACCTACCACCCTGCTATCCAGAGATCTCTGTTTAGACAATGGATGAGGGGTCCTGCTATTTGTCCACCTGTCACTGGGTGACTGAAGAGGGAGCCTGAAAGGAAAGGTGGCTTGGAAACAGCCTAAGAAAGACAATTTTCCTTAAGGAGAACTGCAGAACGCCATTTCTGAGGATCTGTCAGGCTGCAGCCTGGCCTGCTCATGACCTAGCCAGCAGCAGACCTGCTGTTTTGGAGTAATCTCTGGTAGCTGCTGTGGAGATAGAACCAAGGGGTTCATTCTGTCAACCCACACCAGGTGAAAGGAGTACACTGACTGACACAACTTTATCAAGCTGACTGCAGGAATGAACAGCATCCCACTAAGAATCCTCCAGCTTATTCAGAGGTAAGAGAGAAAGCTCTGCTTCCAGAAAGTTATGTTGAAAGCTGGAAGGTGAAAAATAGATTTTTAGGGGACAGCCTTTTAAAGTGAAAACAATGACACTCACCAGGGGGCACTTGTGAACAGAAGCTGATGGCAAATAGAAAGTCAACTAAAAAACTGAGACTGAATAATTCTGCTATACACTTTGTAGCAGAATCAGCAGCTCCACCCAAACTAGTTATGAAATCCCCACGTCTGACAGCTTCACAGGACAAATTTTTGCTTAAAAATCAGAATAAGAGTCCAACTAAAGCCAAGATGTGAGGAAAAAAAATAGAGGTAAAATAGACTTCAGAAAGTAAAGCAGAGGCAACCAAGAAGAAAGAAAAAAGCACAAATTTCTTACCAAGAACCATATTCCAAACTGGCTCAGGAGGCGTTGGTCATGCTTGTCATCATCTTTATTATCAAAGTCTGTGTTGTCCAGGGAGTGATGGGAAGAGGAGAGGCCCATCTGCCTCCTTCGGTTGAGTTCATGCTCCCTCTGCTCTGCATGAAACTCTGCTTCTTTCAGCAAGCTATAAAACAAGCTTGTGGTCAGTGAATGCACCTTTCCTGCAGCGGATACAGGTATCTAATCAAGACTAACTAGATATACGACGTCATCACTCTCCTGAAACAAAATAACATCAAATCCTAGGATTCTGGGCTGACTTCCTCATCAGGACAACACTCACACCTGAGCCACTCTCCGCTAAAGCAGCAGGAGCTCAGTGTGTGAACTATCCCAGTGAAACGACAAGCCACCCGCAGAAGGTCTGCAGGCAACAGGGACCCCAGAGCCTGGTGCTGCCCCGCTACCTGATCACAGCTTCCACCGTGCAGACGAGCTCCTCGGCGCCGCACTCGCGCGTGTTGATGGGGGGCGGCGAGGTCTGGTACAGGTGGGTTTCTGCGGCGGCGCCCACCTCGCTGTGGTGGTTGGAGTGGCACCTCTTGCAGTAGCGCACGGGCCGGTTGCCGTGGCGGCCGCAGCAGCCCGCCGAAAAGCAGGTGACAACCGCTCTCCTGACGTGCGAGCTGCAGTTCTGGAAAATAAAAAAGGGGTGGTCAGGCCACAGGTTATCGGGAAAAATGGAGCTGAAACAGGGAGGAGAGCCAGCACTAGGGAGCTGGCTCAAGTGTCGGCAATTTCCAAAATCGCCCTGTCTAAGCACAACCGTCCAAACGTCACTGACCTTTCTAGAAAGACAAGCTCAAGGCTAAATGCTGAGCCTGGACTTAAATGTCACAGTTGCTCCTCTTTTGAAACACCAAACTGACATTTAAATCATCAACCTCAACCTCCTGACTTGGAGCAATCTCTAAATTTTACAGTAGTTCTCTTAACACCTGCTTATGCTTCAGAAGGTCTTTTTAGGTTACAGGTAGCAACAGGTAGATCCTTAGGAGTGCAAAAAATGGTGCCACCATGCCACAGTTTATGCTGTGTAAGGATCTGCCTTATCATAGGAAACTGTACAAGCTTTTGAAATAAGCACCTGAAATTTCTGTCACCTTGTAATCCATCTCAACAGAAAAGCTTTCTTTACCACATGAGAATTGGAATAGCTTATACACTGTATTCCTTGCTCTTAAAGTCTTATCAAAACACATTAGCTGGCATGTACCGCAAGCAGATTCTTTTTGTCAGCAACCTTTTCAGAGCCAAGCACTGAAGATTTTTAGTCCGCATATTTTTAAAAATACACATTTTACAGTATGATTTTTGCTCCATTTAAGATTAATCCAAGGAGATGAGAAGATATATAAACACTAAAATTTAAAATTCATCTCTTGCTCTATCCTCTTCATAAAGCAGAGTTATAGAATACAAACAGAGCTCAATTGCATAATTGAATTGCTTTACTAAGTGCCACTTAAACTAAAACTTACAACTCAAATCAACATCAAAATCAAATCAAATCAACTCAAATCAAAATCAGTTTTAACAAAAAGAAACCTGCTGCTGCTGAATTATTTCCATCCACCAATAAATGCATTCATGGATACATTGTGAAAATTTGGAATGGTACAAAGAAGAACACACTACACAGTAATGGAATGATATTACACACAACATCAAATCATGCCCCATCACACAAATGGCTGAATCTTACCTTCTTCTGACATATAGCAGAAATTTCAGCTGTAAGGGGAAGGCATACAAAACATGAACACAAAGTGACGGTCTTTGTGGTTTACTACGGCAGCCACGGGAAAATGGACATCCTGCAAGGAAGTCTCTGGGCTCAGCTTGTGCTTCCAGGTACTACTGAAACCCCTAAGCCTGCACAAGTTAGGACACTGTACACTTAGACCCGTGGCTATTTCTGCTTTGAAATGTAGTAACAGCCTTGGTGCATTAAGTGTGGTGTGCTCTGCACCCCATCCACCTTCTGCTTATGCTTCTGCCTCACAGACAGCCTTATAAAGCACAACTTGTACCCACGGCTGTGGTATGCAGGAGACATGGCTCAGGTGGGCCAGCACTGCTTGGGAAAGCTCTTGGCATAACAGAGTAGTGAATATAGATTAACAATGCCAAAGCAGCCACTACGTCTGGCCCATAATTTCAGAGTGAAATGTCTGCAGATTCAACCTGTAAGCAGTAGCTATTTGATCTGTTGCCCTGGCAACATATGACTCAGTAAGTTTAAGGGGCTGATTAAGAAGATGTGCTTCCCTTAAGTAAACAAAACATTTTTTATCTGGGTAATATTTCAACTAAAAGCAGACAGCAAGAAAATCTCAACTGCTTAAGAATTTTCAGTTTGCAAGGCAAAGAGAGAGGCAGTCTTCATTCTGTCCCTGGAAGAGTTATTTTAGATAATATGCTGATGAGTCTATCAACACACTTTGTCTGCATTCTAGTAGATTACAATATATCAGGTTTTCTTACTGGCCAAGGGACAAGAATTAGATGAATGATCAGATCATCAAAAATATTTTCTGTCCTTTTCTGATATCATTTGCAGTTTCATTTTATAGATTTTCAGCAGCTTTTAGAGCTTTCAAATCAGACCCATGCTACTGGAAGAACTAGACCTATTTTTTGGACAGCACCGTGGGACACAAATACTTCTTAAAAACTTGGCTCCAATTGTGAATGCTTCAAGATTTGAAAATCTCTTCAATTGTCTCTTTTTTCTCACACCTAAAGAATAGCATTAATATTTCAGATGGAGGATCAGTCAATTCTTCATACTTTAAGGACATTAAGCAGCATTAAGTACAAACTACCTTAAACCAAAAAAAAACCAAACCACCCAACACTTTTGAAACTTTTGAACAGAATGCAGCAGTCCAAGTAATACAGTATGGAGAAATATCAGCATAGCTTTGTACAATTATGATTAGTTTGTACCTACACTTAAAATATCTCTTACCTTGTGGCAGAAGAACATCAATCAACCATTCACTGTGATCCCTGTAAAAATGTATTTATAATTAGCTTTCTTTTTATACATATATATATCTATATATATATATACATGGATTTAATTTTGCACAGAGGAAATTTAGATAAATCAATGTGGTAGGAATGCCATTATTCTGAAGCTGCTTTTTTCAAATGTAATTTTATAAATTGCAGACTGATTTACATTACATCTCTTTGTTGTGCTGTCTTATTGTAAATTACCACTTTGATGACGTTGGTCACCATGTTCAAGGTTTTCAAAAATTATTTTTGAGACCTAAATTTATCAAATTAAAAGAGAGTGTGTTCTGAAAGTCTGACAGCAAGAAATGGTAGTGAGGAAAAACAGATGAACATAAAAAAGAAACTAAACCATCAGTACTGTTTTCTCTGTGTGTCCTTAGAAGCTCTGCTTTACCAAATTCAATTACTTTTTCTTGCAGCTTTAATTCAATGATGACTTAAAAACCTAGATGTAATTGCTTTTCCCACAGCCAGTGTGATTTAAAGTTGTCTGAAACTGAGGAGAAAAACACTCCTTTAGGTTCTGACCTATCTGTAACCTTGTCCATTTGAAGTAATGACTGGCACTGACTGTAAGTATCAGTAGATTTTGTATACTGATGCAAACCAAAGTAGCAATTTAAAGGTAAAAATGTCAACCAAAAATTAAAACAAAGTGAGGTTATTTTATTTCAGGGTACATTCCTTCCAAATACTGGCCAATTCTGTATCAATTTCCTTGATCTCTGCCGCTTCATGTTGTATCTTAGAGACTAATCAGAAATACATGTTACAAAACATCAGTGAAAGCTCTGTAAAATAATAGATACTTCACTATAATGTTCAGTTTTAAATGACAACTAACGGATGAGGACAAAAAAATGTTTCATAAGCATAAGCTGGTTCATTAATGAGGTTTCCCTATTGTAGTCAATGCATCCCACAGTATCTAGTCTTTCAGACATCTCAAATTAAAAGCACCATTTAAGGTAGGTGCAAATGCTCATCATGTGTGGTAAATATCTGTAATCTTTATTCATACTGAGTGGCAGTGTGCTCCTTATCTTTCAACAGGCTTACCTATATGAATTATATGCTAATCATACTCCAAAAAAGCAAAACTCCAGAGTTCTGGAGTCTGACAATATTTATAATTTTCCAGCTCATGGTTTACCTACCCTGCAATTCTTTGGCTGCATTCTTCACAAAGATACAGGGGAGGTGGCTTATCACCCAAAGCCACAGACAGGGATGGGTCAATGCACATCTGAAACATGGAGAGGGAAAAAGATTAACATATCTGTTTATTGAAGCTTGCTGAAAAGTTCAACATGTTAATGCTAGGACATAAAATGTAACACAGCTTTGATATGTGCTAAGAGCATTTAGTAATAAAAGAAAATACTCGGTATCTGGCATACAAGATCTGAAACTATTTCTAACAAAGACAGGGATGTGAGAGCCTGTAAAAAAAATAGGACATATTGCAGTACCAATATGATCGCTTTCTGAAAGACGAGTATGTTTTGTTATATATCACATCACATATTCTCTATATGCTGCTACTTTCTTATCCCCAAAGAGACAGCACTTAGAGGATCCATTGTTTAGGACAAGGTAATGGAAAGGTCTAGATTTTTCTATCTCAAAAATGCCTCTTCCAGCAAAATCTAATTTTCAGTCATCGCAGTTTTCAATTCTAGAGCACAACTGCAGTGACAGAACAAAGACTCACAGTTCCCTTGGCAACAGAGATCCAGACTTTGTCTTGCATTAGCTTTTATCCTTTCACATAAGTCAATTACAGAAAACAGTTACAGTTAACAGCCAGTTCCATACATACTTGTTCAAGTATTTTGTATTACAAAGGAAACACTGAACGCTGTATCTTAGCCACTGATCACTATTACTCCATTGGAGTGCAAGATTTATAAATAAAGACAAATACATTTTGAATTTTTCTCATCATTGCTAACCAAATCATCTCTTTAGGACACAACAGACTGCATTTTTCTGAGTGATGACTGATCAAAATTGATTCTGTCAAAATTAGGTTAACAGATCACTCAAAAATACTCAAGTACTTAATCTGCAAAGCTTTAAACTGTACTTTTTAAATATTTTGCTCTATTGTGTTATTAGCCTGGAACTAGTGACCACTACAACATGAAGGAAAACCTTTCAGCATTTTTCCTGTGAGAGAGGAATCATTGAGAATGACTGGAGTGGGCAGGAAGGTGGTCCCTTGCAAGACTTTCAAGATAAGTGCCATCATTATGTCCTATCACAGCCTGTGGAAAAGGCTCACTGCAGAACCCTCTGACTAAAGAAATTATATTAGTGTGCAAATCAATGCCAGGAAAACTGGTTGTACCTACATATTTAACTAGATACAAATTAATTAATCAGTACATCTAGCTGCAGTATGTTCTGGACTTGGGCTGTTATTCTTGCCTCTGCTATCAAATTGTTCTATGAGCCTGGTCAAAGCTTTTTCATTTTTACTATGCATGTAAACAGAAAAGATACTATTTACCTTCCTCAAAGAGGGCTGCAGGAAAGGTAAGTAAAGCTTTGTTGCTATTTGCTTTAGGACACATTCCAAGCAGAGGATCATAACCAGGGTAGGTGCATTGTATGAGCTCAATCAAGATACCAAGGTGAACACGTACCTACATAACTGAAATAATGTTTCTTGTATACAGTAATATTTGTGTACATATTTATATATATTTATATATATATATATGTGTGTGTGTGTGTGTGTGTGTGTGTGTGTGTGTGTGTGTTCAGGAAAATATTTACATGGATTAGCTTAGAATTTTATAAAGTACTCTACAACCATCGCCATGTTTAATTTCAAGATTTCCCACAGTAGTTGCAGGAAAAACCTCATCTTGCTTTAGGCAGCCAAATAACACATTCACAAAGGTGTGGCCCCTTGGTGCCAACAGGCTTTGCTGCTCCTTTAGCACCTGCTTTTGGTCACCTGCACAGCACCACAGCACATGGCTGGGGTCAAAGTAGAACCTCCCCCTCCCCAGAGCTGGGTTTGGCCCCTAAAGTAACAGCAGTACCTTCACAGCGGGTTTGTTAATCGCATTATGGCATTCAATGTGCTGGCAATGAATAGGATTCCAGGCTGCAAAACCAAAACATGGCTGATTAGTAAATGAGAAGAGATATTTACATTCTTTGTGTCTAGTGGTCTCAATTGAGAACAAGATCCTCTTGTACTAAGCACTATACAAATATGAGTATGATACAAATAGCCATTCCTCAGGAAGCTTAATAATTACCATAAACAACCTTGAACATACAGGCCTCCTGAATTATTTAGAATGTAATTTAAATGAACCATGGATTCAGTGAGAAAATGAAAAAAGTAAGTCGCAGACATTCCTGTTGCAGACACTTCTTGATCTCACTAGCATCTTGAAATAATTAACTATCCTTCCACTCCAGGAGCAAGATGGTAGGAGTAGCTGAGTAAATTCAGTTACTTTCCCAGGCCAAATGCAAACACAGCTGAGACAAAGGAAAACTAGTCCAGTGACAGAAGGAGACTTAGCTGTGTAATGACAAGAAGTAAACGACAAAGGGATGCTCAAATGGCATCACTTGGATGCTCTACAGGACGCCCCCAGGTCAAAGTACCATGCAACTGCAGATAATACTCATCCCATTCTGGGATACATTAGCAAAAAACTTACATATAAGGGAAAAAACCCAGTCTATCCAGTACTAGTAACAGTTCAAAAAGAGTACTATCATGATTAGTTTACAGACCTGTTTGCATGGAAGAAGTGATGCAGAGCAGTACATGAAGAATTTCTTTTTTTTTCTAAACAGTCAAGAAAATTTATCAACCCTCCAATAGAAGGCTTTAGAACAGATCAGACAACTTCTACCAGGAACATTCAGACTGCACTTGAGTTGATCTAGGGGTCTTCTAAGGTTTCTTCCAACCCTTCATTTTCCTAATTTAAAATGTCACATTCTGGTCCAGAAATGTTAAAAGTTAACAAAACCTATGTCATATGACAGAGATTAACTGAAACAGGTTGAGACAGACAAGCAGGAAAAGCAATGAGTTGTTGCTGGACAACAACTTCTCTTGCCCCTGTAGTAGCACTGTCCCATCAGTATCTCTGGGGAGTCTGGCAGACAGAGAACTTTATACCAAGCACCTACTCCAGCTGCATTCCTGACTTTGTCCCCCATTTTCATCCTATAATCAACCTTGAGAATGAATCCATTCTACTAACTGCACCTGACATCACATGACTTGATTTTCGACAGTAACAGCCAGATAAGAAGTCTTAGCAACAGCAGCAGTGTTAGCAGCTGGCACAACAAAAGCAACCAAAGCAATAACTGAAAGGAACATAAACCAGAACTGCTGGGAGGCCCAGGCAGCAGTTTCACAGACTATTTGTTACAAACACAATATTTAGTTCTTCTCCTGTTCAGGTTTAGCTAATATTGTGAGTAAGATAACCTATTTACTAGCCATGATCTGAGTTTTTGTTTTTCGTAACATCTTTTGAAAAATGCAGATAAATGGATAATGCATATTGTTATGAAAGTACAACTTATCAAACAAAAAAGAGTCGCAATATATCACAAAACCGTAAAAATGTGACTTTAACACTTCTCATAATTTATTTATTTTGGCTTATACAAAACCAGATGCACTGACCTGTGTACTGAAGTCCTCTGTACTCACTGATTGCCCCAGGGGGCTTTAAATTGGGCCAATAGTGAAATAACATTTGTACTGCTGGAGGTTTAACTTGAGATGGTCCATAGGCTATTACATATAGCAAATCCTAAGGAAAGACATGTACAAAATGTTTATTTTTTCAAGGTAACACACCACAATTCAGGATATTGTACTTCTGTTCAAAGATAGCTGAACACACAAAATTAACACATTTCATGCCCTAAGAAACTTCCTTTGTATGCTCTTAGAGACAAGATTAGATGACCAACTTGAATGCTTCTGAGTTTAATCAGAGCATGCAACAGCAACTACCCATCCCACAGTGCTATCAACATGTCAAACATGATGTCAAACATGAGTAGATCAGTCTCCAATCCTGGGCCAAATCCTATTTCTTTATCACAAATTCTTTATCACTAATTCTCTGTCTAGTCATGGAGCAAAGAGGTGAGATAGAGATAAATAAACCAGATTTACAGCAGATTCAGACAATAATACAAATATTTCTTGTAAAAGTCCAGTCCCACATGAACTGAGAAGCCTGCTCATTATTAAAATTTCCACTCACTGGAGCCACAACCACAGATTACTTAGGAAACAGAGCTCTGTCCTATACAACATGGAACTGCCTCTAAACTAAAAATTAGAGGGACCTTCCTCTCCATAATCCAGAGGGAGAACTAGAAATAAAGATCATTTACAACCTCTTGGCATACAGTCAGTTCAATTTTCAAGCCATCTGGTTTTTATTACTACCCAAGCACAGTAATTTCCACAAAGTATATATGATCATAAACTTACTTTCCATACTTCTTGCTTATATTTCATGAGACATTCCAGTAATTGGCAATGATACACTGAGAGAGAAAAGACAACATAGACTTAATATGGACAAGGAAACTCAGGTTAAAGAAGTGATGTAATCAGCTGATAGGCTTTGCTTTGTCCATCCAAAACTCTATGCCTCATTCAAACATTTTTTATTTTAAAGGGCTTGCTAAAGAATCAATGCCCTGAGAGTCATAACAAAATATAAGAAACTGAATATTAGTAACTTCTTTCTGTCAAGAAATGCAGGAAGATGATTACCATGAGGGTACAGCTTTTTGCACAGCAATGGAGATCTTTTTCAAACACATCTAGTTGAAAAATACCTGCTGATTCACTAAAACTTTGTCCCTCTGTCACAATGTAAATGGGAATTTCATCATTCATCTTGAGGCAGCAATGGAAGTCACATGTAACTATTATTTCCACATATACAAAAGGCTATAGGAGCCACTCTGCATCAAACAAACATGAGAGCCGAGTGAACTACTTTACATGTCTGACTTCCCAAAAACCACAAGGCAACATTTTTCTCTGACGGTTTGAACACAGAAATTACAAAAAAAACAAAGACAGAGCATTTAATGAAAAAAACCTGACTTCTGCAAGCAGCTTTTAAAAACGGTGTTCTGCTTTTCTTTACCTGTATAAAGCAAGTTAGGATGATGTGACACCCCTCACAGAATGCAGTGTGGGGTTCCTCCATACACACACCATCTACCCATCCACATAAGACAGGAGATAGTTGACAGCTGATGATCATGCAATGCAACAGCTCACTGGGGTTCAATACTGTTTCAATCTGGTTATGTCATCCCAATGATTTAATGGGGACTGCCTCACTTTTGCTTAGATACTCGTAATTACGTATAACTTCATTATAGTTTCATTAAGTCTGCAGCCAACATTACCTGTCTTCTTTAGCAAAATAGTACCAGCTGTGAGTTCAGTGATATCTGAATCATAGTGTAAGACAGTTACTATGAATTTCTGTAGTCAAGGTAAATGGTATTTCTTTCCAACAGTGACATTAGATATATCAACATGTCAAACATGATGTCAAACATGAGTAGATCAGAGTCTCCAATCCTGGGCCAAATCCTATTTCTTTATGACAAAGCGATCTCTTGTCTACATAAGGATTATTTCCAGCATGATGTCCAGAAATCTCAGGTTTGATATAACAAATCATTTTTCATCCTGTGCTGGGAAAAGACAGTTTTTTCCCATAATGAAAACTTTTCTGATTTCCTCTGACAATACTTCTTGACAGTTTCAGAATGAATGATACCATGCTGCATGTTTACACATACCTGGGTTTGATGTGTACTGCATTGCAATCATCAGCATTGATGATGCAGACAGATTGACATGTGCTGGAACACCTTCTCTTTTTGAAGATCCCACTTAAAAGAAAGGAAAAAATAAATTAATTTTCTATTTTAACAGGAAAATCAGGTGAGAATAGCACGTAACTGATTCCAACTCAGGCAGATAAAATTCCTAAGGTGCCATATCATGTAATGAAAACAAAGCAAAAAAAAAAAAAAAAAAAAGTGGAAGAGAAAGATGCCCAGGTACTGATTCACAGACTGCGTGCCAGGTTTTCCAGATCAGTGCAACTTCACCCCTAAAACTGCATCAACCAGTTGTCTTCTCAGGCCCTCTCCTTCAGAACCCACAGACTAGTTAAAATAGCATCACTTGTACAGCCAAGTGCACCTAGGCCTTGGATTGTATGAAGGGCAAGGAAGAACTGGAGAGGAAAATGGAAAGCCTGCTGCTGAGGCATGCTGAGGAAGGGTTGGGGCTGGTGATAGCTGCTGGTGCAGGGCACAGATTACTCCTCAGGGAGCATCTGCTAAGAGCTCAAGTTACAGCTGCAAACCAGAAACATCAGTCCCATGGTTATGTGAACTGTGCTGAGATAATGATGAACAGCAGCACTGACAATCTTTCACCTCAGAATCTTTTAGCTCACACAGAAAGTGGCTGGAGTTCCTCCTGGTCTCTCAGGAAGTGGGTTACTATTAAATGCAATATATTTAGGAAAACCCTGCAGAACTTTTACATGGCAACATGGCTTTGAAGGCAAGCTCCTACAAAGAGATGTCACAAGTATCTTTCCACCCTCACAGCACTTCCCCAAGCCTGGCTGCCAGGACCCAAATACCAAGCATTTGGGATAGAAGCACAGAACTGTAGCTACCAGCTCAGTGAGCTGTTTTCATCCCTCCCATCTGGCTCTCCAACTGCTTAGACAATCTCTTGCATCCTCCCTTTTGGTTTGAATC
Source organism: Lonchura striata (assembly GCF_050655825.1). NCBI lineage: Eukaryota > Metazoa > Chordata > Aves > Passeriformes > Estrildidae > Lonchura > Lonchura striata. The sequence goes on along the minus strand of NC_140707.1, from coordinate 58,530,216 downwards.
TGAACTAAACGCTAAGGGAAGGAAAGGTTCTGCACTTGCCTTGCAAAGGAGCATATAATTCCCAGCAGGGAAAGACAAGGAGACTAATTAAAAGAACTTTCAAACAGAAATGAAGGAGTGAAGAGAAAATGGAGAATTTCTTCCTTTCTGTTCTCCCATGACCCAATATTACTACAGATCTCTTCACTGCACTTCATTAATTCATTTTTTTTTTAATCTTTTCCACACATCTAAGCACCCCCAAATTATTACAGGAAGGTGTATTTTTATGGGTTTAAATTGAAAAATACTTGGCAGCTCTAACTGGGCAATTAAATATAGCCATCAGCAAAAAAGTAGGACACAATACTAGATTAGTAAATATAAAAAGCAGCAGACTGGTTTCATACAGAAATCTCACCAAAACTGATAGAGAAAAAAGCCAGCATGACAAATGCAAATGCAAGGATGCAATCTCTATCAGGGCAGTTGGAACAGCATCTATTTAAGTAAACCAAGGATTCGACTCATCCAGTTATTCTGAGGTACAGTTCTAAAGATCTGAGGAGAGACAGGATAAGTCACCACACTCATCTGTTCTTTAACAGGATACAGCACTGGGAAAAGAAGTTGCTTAATGCAAAATTCTGTTCTTAACACAAAGAGGACCTATTGCACATACATATTAAATATATCTTAGCAATTTCAATTTGCACATTGTCATTAGACGTGTCAGAGTTAATAGAGAAAACCTCACTAGAATGTACTAAAAATGAATATTTTACATGGGAAATCTGAGGTCCAGAAGAGTTAGGGAACTTTTCCAGATCATTGACTGGTCAAATCAGAAAATAATGGTGATACATTTGCATTAAATATTAATATCAAAACACTGGACTATACTTCTTTCAGCATCTTCTGCATGGTTAAATGACATTACTCTTGATCTCTGTACAAAAGTTGTTCATATTTTCCCAAAAAGAATTGGGAATATAAAGATAAGGAAGAGACATTCTCACAAAATCACAGATGGTTGATGTTAAAAGGGACTTCTGGCCATCATCTTGGCCAACCCCTCTGCTCAAAGGCAACTACAGCAGATCTCCAGGAAAAATTGTGTTTTGAGCATCTGCTAGAATGGAGAATCTGCAACTGCTCTGGCAAACTGTTCCAGCGTTTGGTCACACACAGTAAAAAGCCTGTTGGTTAAAACTGACCTAATATTGACCATAATGATTCTCTCTGCAGAAAATGGTTACGTTTCTCATTACTGCTGAAGTCCTATTTAGCTTTCTGTCAGGTACATGGACAAGCATTCAAGATCCACACTGTGCAGGGACTACGACATTAAATAATCATGTGACATCTCCATGGAGGGGAAGTAAAAAGAAAAAAGAGGAAAAAAAGGCAGGGACCATCAGATTCAGTCCTAACTGTTATGGATAGGAGACATTACAGGCAGAGTCATTTAGTACAGAACTTAGAGAAAAAGTGCCAAAAACACAGAAAGGGAGAAAATAGAAATTCACCACAACATCATCACATTGAGAAAAATCATACTCGTACATCCAGATCTGTATCTATGCAAAAATTATGCATGTTGCTATTGCATTTATTATTTCAGGAGCAGTCTGTCCAATTGATTCTGTATTCAAAAATTCCACAGCTGGCACTGAAAGTTCTAGGAGTCTGAAAACAGTGATTTTTTAAAATAAACATCACACTTTAAAAAAAAGGAAAAATTCACACCCAAACACCGTGTAATAAATAAATAAAAATTATAGAGCTATTTCCCATTGAAAATAGTCACAGGAAATTATTTTATGTATGTAAGAAGATTGATGTTCCATTACAATTCTGTCACAGATCAAATTTTTACTCATACAGTCTGATACTATTATGTGCCAAGACAGAACAATAACTAGAATGGGTTCTACTTACATATAGCCATAGGCAGAAAAGATGTGCTGAGATACTCTATAATATCCTTGTGCAGGAATGGAGGAAAGGTAGCTAATGTTGAAATCATTGTATAAGGTAAAGTACTCAAAATATCATCACTGAGAAAAGGAAGTAAGCATGTAGTAGTGTAAAAAATTGATTGGCCAAGATCTGTTGAATAAAATGAAAGAAATATAGAATCATTACAATGAAAATGTAATTATTACTATGTACTTTCTTGTTTACTAATCTAAAAAATTAATTATATTTTAATTCTAGCTTTTCTCTCAAAGTAATTTGGGAAGATAATCACTGTAGACAAGTGAGTCCACCATCAATTTTTAAGTCCCTCCTAAATGGAAGGAAACAGCTGCTGAACACTCCTCCAAAGAGTCTGAAGAAAATATGAAAGCTACAGTCTATAAAATAATCAGTTAAAATCAGTGTTGATATTAATCATATGGTGAGTAACATATGATGGCTTGAATTTAAGCAGAGCTGTTATTAGAATCAGAATTTCAAATGCACATTATATTGAAGGCCAGATTTTGCAAAAAGCATTCTAGTCTTTATCAGTCCTATTAAAATAAGAACTTTATCTTAATTACTTTCAAGAGTTCTGCAAAGTATCTCACATATATTGACTACAGGAAGTGTCACTGTATTTTTCAAACCACATGTGATTAAACTACAGATCTTGATTTCCAGGGAAACCATTGAGGCTAAAAGTGGCCAGAGCTTAAAAGGACAGAAATATTTATCAAGATTATCTATACTTGTTCTAATAAATCATATTGTAACTCGTTGGAAAGGATACTTAATAACTGTGCAACATTACAAGATCTAAAGGGAAGGCATAGTTTATTGTTTATCTGGGCACTGTGGAATAATCTTTATACTCTCTCCCAAATGAGAAAGTGAGCTGGTGCCTATAACCCTCTGACAAAGGTTACAGCACTCAATGAAGCCTGAGTATGAACCTGTACGATGACCCAAAGACATCAGGAGGCTTTCCTCCTGCATTTGTTAACTATTCCCCAGCCTTAAACACATTGCACACAGGCTTTCAGCCTCACCTGTATAACTGTCTCTGTAAAGCACAGATTGATCTGTAGCTGTCAACATTCTGGGGCACAGCAAAAATTAAAACTGGCAGCCCAATTCAGTGGTTCTGGCCAGCCTCCTGTGCAAGAGCCTAACAAGACCCTCAGTGCTACAGAGTTCTTCTCCTGCATACATTCACCAGCTAAATACACTCTTTTACAACCTGATCAGGCCAAAGCTCAGGATTGCCTTGCACAGCAGTTGTACTTACCCAAACAATATGGATTGCTCTGATAAAAAAATACATTATTCTTTTAATCAATTACTAAGCTGAGGAAGAAATAAATAACAAGTTGTATTGCAAAATTTGATTCTCTGCACACAAAACATACATAGAAAACAGCAAGCCATCTCCCCTTGCCCCAAGGATGAGTCAATCAAATTATTCCTGGCACATATTTATCTAAAATGTTCTTAAAAACCTGCAAGACAGTTCACTCCTTTTCCTGTCAATTCATCCTAATGCTTAATCATCTTTATCATATAAAAATCATTTTCATTAAAAAAAAATTCCATTGCTGCTATATAAGTGTCTTACTTCTTATCCTGGTCAACTCTAACAACAAATAGATTGATTTGATTTATTTCTCCTCACAGCAACCTTTACATATTTTCATATGATAATCACATCTCCCTTCCATTTTTCTCTAAGCTAGATAAACCAATTTTTTTCTGGTTTTCTCTCACTGCTCACATTTTCTAGATCTCAAATCATTCTTGGGGGTTTTTTTCCTGGATTCTTCACAAATAGTACACGTTTTTCTTGAAGCTAGATGGACAAATCTGAAAATTTTACTCCAGCTGAGGCTTAATAGGGCTGTTAGAATAATAAACATAATGTTTTGGGTATTCATACATAAAAAAATGTTTACACATTGCTAGAATAATATTTGTATTTTAGTGATTTATGGTCTTCTCAGATCTACTGTTAACACTCAGAGCTCTCTGCAGTACAGCTTCCAAGCTGGTATTGCCTCTTTTTCCTTTAATTTCTCTCTTAAGCATAGTATTTTACATTTCTCCTGTGGAGACACTTCAAAACAGAATGCAACTTGCCACAATTACTTGAGTCACATATCTTTCACACAAAGCACATGCTAGCAATCATCTTGATAACATCTGTAAACCCAAAGTCTATCAGTTAAGTAAAAAATTAAAACCAAAACTATTTAGTAAAAATTAAAATATTTAGTAATACTAGACCCAGCACAGCATCCTGTAAGATTTCCCACTACTTTTCCAGCTGCCAAGCCCCTTGCAATTACTCCTAGAGTGTTTCCCTTACTCAAGTGGGGATCATGTCCCAGGATTGTCTATTAGGATGTAAAATAACACAGCAACGAAAATGTGACTAGGGACAGAAAAAACACACAAGGTGAGGCACTGTGTGGCCATAAAAAAAAAAAGTTTACCCAATGTTTTTTGTTCTTTACAGCTCTCCATTGATTGTTAATCATCAGCATGTTATCTATTTAGGAAAAGAGTTTTTGATCTTTAACTCCACCACTTCTAAGAATTTAAGTTACGTCAACAAGTTGGTATCTTGCTATAGGCCCTGCATTTGCAAGATCATACCATTCATTTCCTAGTGCAGCAGTCTTGGATTCAAACATACTGCTGCCAGCTCAAAGGGAATTCAGCACTTAACAGAAACAACTTTCCTCCTGAAGAATTTCAGCAGCATTATCAGATAGACTACCATCTTCCCATAGAACTGTGTAAGTGACACATCATTGACACCACCATGGAAATTAAAATTGGCTGATACCTAGGGAGAATACTGGGCTACTGAATCCCAGTAAGGAAGGCTAACAGACTAATAAACCAGACAGATGCAGAGCAGAACTTGAGGAAAACAATACAAACACAACACAGTCACAAACCCCACTTATAGCTACTTTGAAACATAAGACAGTATTGGTTTTCTCTCAGACAGAGATGCTGCTATCTTTTTTACACAGGTGTATTTTAAAGCCATCTCAAAGCACAATTACTGTGATTTTTTCTTCAATTAGATATATACTATATTCTGTGTAGAGATGGACCTTCACCAGAACACTCAATCTGTTCATTTCTTACAGGCCAGATACACATTTGCAAGTTCTTTGTGCATTTTTAAGAGACACACCCCAAAAAGACAAACTGAAGTTATCCCAGCAGATTCAAGTTAAAAATCTGGGTATCTTTACACTCATCTGTGTAATTTTTGTTACATACAAGTGTATTTTAGTTACATACCATCAGCACATCACTAAAAATCAGACAACCTCAGAATTGAAACCCAAATCCACATTTAGCAAAAAAACATCCTTTATTTGAGAAAGACAAACAGAACACTTGGATATAAATGCATCCCAGGAGATTTGAAATCCAGATCCAGGTCAGTTTAGGCCCATCTCTTCTACTGGATATATGCATCACTCATGGATTCACAGCACTGGAATCATTCAAGGGCCTGCTTACCATGTTGCCCATGTTGTAGCAAGGGAACTAGATCCAGTAGTGTCACCAGTGTCACGTAAAGTCCTTGATAGTCCAAAGATGGGTAGTCTGATAACTGAGCATCACGACTTTGCTGGCCACGTTCAGATGGAGCATCTCGCAGGACGCTGTAAAGGAGGGAGCGAGTAACAGTAGGGTTGATGGAACTGACCTGTGGTCTTAGAGATGGGGTGAGTGGGAATGGCACAGGAAAAAGACACATGGTCATGGGCACTGTCAAATTGGAGGCATCTTGATTCTCCTTCTTCCCTGTGCGGGACAAAATGCTGTTGGGGGGACAAAGAAAAAAAAGAGACAACAAAGACACAAAGAACAGCACATTACATTGAAATGACACTATAAAACAAATAATAAAAGACCAGATACATCCCACATAAGATGCAATCACTACCAAAACCAGCATGTCTACAAATCTAGCAACCATCTACTTCCATGCTTCAAAACAAGAGAATTAAAAATTGACATCTAGGAAAATTTCATTGCATCTCATGTGTTATCTGGTTCATAAGGAGCAAAAATATAAAAATGCATGTTTCAGTGCCCTACCCATGTTTCACAGTTAAGAAAAATTCTAAGAATTAAAAGTACTTAGCTGTGTCAAAATAGGCTGGTATTTTGCTCTGAGATTCTGAGGATTTTGAGAGATTTATTTTTTCCCCCCTATAATCTTTTGAGCCAACTGACTGAAAACATGCAAAATATAGGTGTGGCACTTGCAGAAACATGTTTTAGCAAAGAATAAACATGTGTGTTTGTTAAGATAGTCTTAAAAATCACATGTTTATTGCATTAAAATAATGTCTGTATGTATTTTATGATACTGTTTCATGACCACTCACTCAGTATCATTTGAGATAATGAAGTTTAAACAGGCACATGGATTTAGAAATAATATATTTCTAAAATGTTAACTAAACTACATTTGGAAAAGTCATAAAATAATATATAGTAGATGGTCTTTAGCATATGTTTGTGAGCTAATGATAATGGTTGTTTATGTGTGTTTTTAATTTTGCCCATGTTTAGGGAGGAAACATTTTGCTTTATGAATACAAACACTCCTTGGGTAAATAAGTTACCTTCAAAAATCTAAGGGCTAAGCAAGCAAGACCAATTATGTAACTGCAGATCAGACAGTATGTTACCATACACTCCTGCTGTTACTTACGGTATTATTCAACATAACTCATTATAAACTAAAGGAGAGATAATTTCAAAAAATAAAAATAATTTAGTGGGAATCAAAATAGAGGCTATACGTCAACCAGCTTGTTATGTAGTTTTAAAAATGTTGCAAACATGGTTGTAAACATGGTAATCTAATTTATTTAAAAAATAAACCCCACTATTTTAAATAGAAATAAATTCTCACTTAAGCAGTGTTATATTTTAGTTATCAGGCAATTATAGGGTTAGTTCATAATCTCCATATGTGCCTATAAAATATAATACACCTTTTAAATATATTAACCCACACACAAAGCTTTTTCTCCTTTTTAAAGCACTTTTTTGCACCTCTCAGTCATTGGGATTTCCAAAAGTAGTTGCTGTTGGTTAAACTCTGTTCCCACAGTCAGTGTTAAACTTATAAAAGACAAGCCAAGAGCACTAAGATTTCCACTGACTGATGAAGAGCAGAATTATATCAAGAGAGAGCACTTCTGGAAACCTCTCTTCTCTTTAACAGTACATAAATCCCTACCTTATAATCACCTCAGCAAATCTTACCCCCAAGTCAATTCAGCAATTTACACAAGTAAGCCAAATTCTTGCTAAGGTGCTTATAAGAGAAGGTGAAATTCATTTGCAATAAAAACACTTTTACAAAAACAATTATTTGCCATGTGGCAACTATCACATGGCTACTTGGCTACTATTACATCACCCTTGCAGTCAGAGATGGCAGACAGTCTGTCTTACAAAAATACTTTTTTCTTTTTTTTTTTTTCTTTTTACTGTGCCTCACATATTTGGCACATGATTTTGGTTTCTGTTACCCAATGTCCAGTAAAAGAAACATGATCACTGTCACATTTTTATCAGATTACCTAAAATCTAGTATGACTTTAAAAATTAATTATCAGAGTGCTGATTCCTTCTAATTTGCTTGATGTTCATTTGACATATTTTACAGCTTATGTTTAGAGATGTGAAGGTACTACACTATATTCCTTTCTTGTCTACCAACAGATAATACCAATTACCCATCTCTTTACTTGCCAAAACATCACTCCACGTGCACTTATTTTGAGAAAGGATATTAATCCTTTTTTTTTACACTGAGCTACATGCCCATCTCTGGATTAGATGTCAAAGCACACTTATTATATCTTGATCACAGCACCCTTTTGTTTAACAGTAATAAAACTAGATCTAAATTCCAGCTGGAACCACACCAAATTTATTTAAAAACAAATTTAAAAAACAGAATTTCATGTTTAGGCTTTTGCCTGACCCATATTTTTAAAAGGCAATAAACAGAGGAGTCAAAATTGAAAATCTGGGAAGTCCCTTAAGACCAAGATACGATTGCAATTTGCTTCTGGTTCAATTCAAACCAAGTACTGAGAATTTGGAGTATCTGCAAATTTTAACTCCAAACTGAACTTACTCCATACTGAACTTGCTCTGCAATAACGGGCAAAGCTATCAAGGCTTGTTTCAAAACATGTGTATCTTTCCTGCAAATATATCCCACAATTACTGCCTTCTCGGACAGGTTTCCTAAAATGCCTACAAGTGAAATTACATCTCACCAAGGTAGCACAACAATGACCATTAATAGCCACCATGGCATTTATAACTATGCCTCACGTAAAGTATTTTACTTAGAAATACATATGGAGAATTTTCCTCAGGAAAATGTGAAGGAACAAGCTTTTCTGCGAGATGTTTCTTAAGCTTTAGATCATTCCTCAAATGAGGGAGAAATCACTGAAAATGAGTAGGGCATGAAACAAATTCATGCTGTAATGTAAAGAAATGCTTTTCCCAAAGAGAAAATTAAAGAAGAACTAAATGAGTCAATGTGCTATGCATTGTATATGGTGATTTTATGTGATGTTTGTTATAGAAATACGGAATTTTTTTCAGTCATTCCACATCTGCTCCCCCCACCCCTGAGCTTGAAATTTATGGAGGCTGCATACAGAGCAAAGGAGCAAATTAGTCTCTTGTGCAATCATCTTTAGCCAGCAAAATAACACCACATATGAATGTGATTCAAAACAGTGGGCACATCCCACTGAAAAGAACACAGTCAGAGTGTCCATAACACGGAAAGGTAAAAGTGTAATGAACAGTAAAATTTACTTCTGTAAAACCCAATCACTATGTGGAATTTCTCCGACTATTCCTTCATTATTGCTATGACTATACATGTTCACCAAGAACTGTTTGTCCCTAACAGCCCAAATTCATTGCATATGCTCTGTGTTAAGCTAGAAAGATTATTCTCCACCATGTACTTCTATTGCTGATGTTAAACCATGTACAATGGAGTCTCAGTGTAGGAGGCAGAAAGGAGACTCAGCATGAAAAATATTCAAATAAATTTTTGAACATGCTCTTCAGAAAGGTTCTTAACCAGTCTGTTTAGTTTTAGGGTAAATCTTCCAGAGATCTGCACACAGTGGGTGGGAGTTTCCTTCTTTCCATCTGCCACACTAAATACAGGGTGTGTTGTTTTGCTTTTTTATCCATCTTCTTTCTTAGTATCAGCAAGTGTATAAAGTTACACTGGTCCTATCACAGCACTCAGCCTTTGACCCACAGTTCAAACTCCCCAGCTACAGGGGTTTAGAATCTGAATTTGACCTTGCCTGAGTATCAGAACTCAGTCCACTTAAATTTAGATCCAAGCCCTGGCATTAATTTCTCATACCCTTTTAGTTCTGAGGCTAATCAGATCCCAGATCATGAAGGACATAGCCATTTGTGTATCAGACATGAGTATCATTTCTTCCCCATGGGGTTCAGCATTACCAACAAGAGGATTTTGGTTCAGTCCCATTCTGAACATGAAATAAAAAAAATGGAGTTGCTTGACTGTGCAATTGCTGCCCTGATTTCTGATCTGCTCTCATAGTTGCTAAGTATAAAGCTATTTCAGTAAGCCCAGGAACATCACTACTCCTGGAGTTTGAAGAATTTATCAACAGGACAGGTCAGCTGTACATTATAAAAGAAGACCACAGAGTGGCAGAAAGATGTTCTGCTTTCTTTAAGCAGAACATTCTAAATCTATCCTGACCCAGGGAACTTCTGAACAAAAAGAAACATATCTCATTATAGCACTTGGTAATTACAGCTAAAAGAGAAAACATTCAGAATCAAGTCCAACATTCTTGTTTAACAGCTTAAAGGTTCCATGTATTTAAGCAAAAGCTGTCTTGTCATAAATAATCTTACTTAAATGCAATTTAAGTGTGTGTTGTACAAATAGTCCATCATAATAGCCTGATGTGGGAACAGAGACATGGTTCAGAAGTATCTTTTGTGACTCTTTGAACATTTTTCCCACTGCTCAATTCAATGAGACAAAATTTAATTTATTAACCTTCAAACAAAAAGTCCTACTGGCTGCTCTAAGTTTCTTCAACAGTCTAAATGAGGAGGGAAACAAACAGTTCTGCTCTTGAAATTTTCAAAAGTAAACAGGAGGTTTCAAGTTTGCTGTGAACAGATGTTCCACTAAAAAGTATTTCTGTCTATCTGTCTCTCCTTTTAAATAGGGTCAAGAAAATTTTGATGCATCCCAGGCTCTTTGAATGTTAGAATGAACTGTTCTCATTCTCTCAAGTTTAAATTCTTGCTTCTCAACTTGTCTATATCATAGGAGTATATGTACAAACATATGGGTCAATTGTATTTTGTTAATGTTTCCTCCTCAAATAAGGCAAATAGCTGTATTTCCAAACTACCCTTTGACAGCAGGGACAATCTTTCCAGGTATAAATCTGGAAGCTATGCATAGAAATGCAATTTGAACTGCATTCTTCTGGATGTGAAAACTAGTGCCAGGCAAAACCAGCAGATAAAATCCCCTCTGCATGGTCAAAAGCCATTTTAAAAACAAACAGGAAATATGAATCCACTAGGCAGCACTGCGGAGTGTACATTATTCCTAATAAAGTCTCACTTTTTTTCCTATTTTTTTGGAAGACAACACAGTATTTCCTATTCGTAATGTATTCTCTAGTCACATGGTATGTAGCACTATATATTATTACTAAACATTAGACTAAGTAAAAAACGTTGGATCAGAATAATCCTGATGTGTTGTTACCATCTAAATCCAGATCTGTATACAAACTTTGTCTGCTCTAAGGGACTGAACCAGAACCCAGAAGAGCTGACCCAAGCACAGTAAGAAACCAGTTCTGCTTGCTCGTCTGGCTCCACTCTGGGATTCTGAGGCACCAGGACTCTCAAGGAGGCCATGATTATACACATCTAAAACTCTATAGGTCACAAACTCCTTTCTTCACAAGTTCAGCATGTTTGTGCGTTCAGCTAAGCCGTAGGACCAAGCAAATGCATAATCAACCAAGTTTATTCTAGAATCAGCCACTCAGTAAAGGGGCTTAACTGGGCAAATTGGGCAACAGCCACTGAAGACATTCGTTCATACCATGTTTTTCTTAAATTATGCTCTGACTCTTTTTGGCTGACCATTGACCCTTTAAATCTGGCAACCAGTTCAAAGCCAATCAATATCCCCTACAATTATTTAGCTCTTTTTTCTTCAAGAGCATTAGTCAAAACTTACCTCAATAAGGTCTGAGAAAAGTATTTCAGAGTATTTGCAATGTCAGTTCCAGAGGGCACAGGGTATATGTTGTGGAGAACCCGGTTGTGGTATTCTTGAAGGTAACGGATTTTGGAAGCAACTACATAAAAGACAAAAAGAAAAACACAAAAACCTTCATTTAGGCTTTTTGCAGATTTTGACAGAGTCATGACTTTCATTTTCTTTTTTTTTTTTTAATTTAAATATTAAACTCAAAAAACAGAAAAAAATCTCTCTGCTCATTCTGTTCTGACTGAATAAATTGTAAAAGAGTGCCAGGGAGATCACATGGAAGTTAATTTCTGCATCTGTATTAGGCAAACATAGTGCTAGCAAATTAAAAAATATATACTGCCAGTCAGCACTTTGTCCATGTCTCCAAGCATCTCAAGAGTCATTTATAATGAATGAGTCATTGGATCACAGGAGGTTCATGTGAGACAGATAAGCATTTCTACAGCCAAAGCAGAGATATAAGCTAAGACAGAGAGACCTTATGTGATTTACTGTGGGCCATACATTTACTTTATGCAATGAACTAAAGGTATGAGAAGAGCAAAGTGGCTGCTGTTTATTTGTCTTAGGAAGTGCAATCAAGCAGATAAGGGGATTTCAAATAGCAGCAGGAGGTGTGCATCTCCACTGAAACCAATTTTTGTTGTATTACAAGTAAACACTGGGTTTATTTTCTAATAGGAATCCTTGTTCAGTATTGGGAAAAAGTGATTACCCCCATAACTGCACAGCCTTACATTGCCTGTACAGCACAAGGCAGTCTCTTGTAGAGACATCTACAGACACACAGCTCTTCTTGCTCCACTCAGATTAACCAGCTCTGCTGAGACAGAGTGCAGTGGCTGGGGCAGAGGGCTGCTCAGCTGTGCTGCACTGCAGACACAGCCTCATGAAAGCACAGCTGCCTGGGAACTCTTCATCATGTTAAAAGTAACAGGCAGTTAAAAGGGGAGATGCTTCTGAATTCTTTCAGCCCTTAAGCATATGGATTATAACAGTCTTTCACTAGACGAAGATATACCTTGCTGCCCTACCGGGCTCCCTCAGTGTGGAAGATAAATCATGCTACCTAAACAAGCAATTAGTCAATTATTGGTTTTATTCTCATGGTCAAATAGCATTTATTAAACAATAAATACCATTAAGTCTTCCACTGAACAGAAAGGTACTAACTACCTGGGAGACATTGCTATGGCTCTCACTGCTGAGATAGCTGAACAGTTCATGAATTTTCTATTTTTTTCTGTGCCACTGGCAAGTTGAATGAGAAGGGGTGACATTGTACCCGTATTGCAGAAAAAGACTGATGGACAGACACCAAAAGCAAAGTGTCTGCAAATATTGTTGGAGGCTCAGCTTGAGATACTGAGAGCCATTTTGCCACTATAGGTAACAGTACACACTGGACTTTCACATCCAGAAAACAAAAGACTCCTTGAGTGGTCAGCCACACAACAAATAAGGTTTGACAATCTCAAGTCAATTATCCATAAAATGATGAACACTCAAATAATCATCAAATGAAGAAAACTGTTTTCTTGAACGCATGACAAGAAATCCAGACTTACAGCACCCAACTAAGGTCATTCTTTAACTCATTTCCTGTTGTAAGGAGGGCATTCCCCAGCTCCTGCAGCAAGTGAAGCTTCTGCAGACAAAAGTCTCCCTCATGATATTACCTGGCTTCATCACAAGGCTTTCTCCTTGAGAAAGCCCATCATGTGACGGAAGGACTGGGGTCTGTGTGAAACCAGCAAGCAAAAATGCAACCATGGACACTGTCATAATGCATATGCAAAAGCAACACACTAAAAATGCATAAGCATCTTTAATTACATTTCCTCATCTTTAAGCCTTTTACTTCACAATTAATGAATAACTAAAAACAATCATGACTTTTTCCCCTCTCCCTCAAACAACTGAAATCAGAATTACCACCACGTAGGCCTGTGGCACATGAGCAGTGCTCTGCAGGAGCTTATCCTGTGTGACAGCAGCCATAGCTGGCTTCGTGTATGGCCCCCAAACCACTGGGCCAGGAACATCTGGGCAGGATGTGTTTCACTCCACATTACAGAGGCTGAGTTGAGCAGCCCAAGACTGTTTTCCCCTTCTCATCTCACACCTCATTCTTTCTGCCCACTAATCTCAGTTTTAGTCCCAGATTTGCAGGCTGTCTCATCAGATTATTTAAAAGGTAGACATTTCTTTTAACTACCATAAAACTAATCTAGTTTGGTTTCTAGATTAAGAAAGTAATGATTTCATAAACGTATTTAGTGATGTTACTTTCTCTGGTCAGGGAAAAAAAAAGTATGAAACCAAGTATATCTGTAAAGGACACAGACTATGCAAGGCAGTACCCAATTAAGAACAATTCACAGCAAGTGCACAGATTACTGTGGCTATCATGGTTTGCTGTCAGATATCTGTAAATTAAATGGACTACAAAATGCCAAAGATTATTACACAATTCAGATCTAGATGTATTTCAGAGAGCTGTGTGCCTCCCTACAGTTACTAATTTTCAATAAAGGGCATAGGGTATCTCAAATCACTTAGAACAGCTTTTTTTTAATGAACATGAAAATCCATTCATTTTTATTAATTGGCATTGTTGTGCAATTGTATCAGGTCAAATATCAAAAGAGAAAACTTATTTATAAAGTCTAAATATAAACATTAGCTTTAAGCTAAAGGTTTCAGCCTCACTTCCCAGCTCTGTTTCCCAAAACAATGTCCATTTCAGCACAGCTTCCCACAGCACAAAGAAAATTCTGAAGGAAAGCCCCAGAGCAAAAACTTTGCCAGGATTCAAGTTACAGCAAGTGTGCAAATGGCCTAATTTTCTGAGTTTCTGAGTACCCAGAGACACACTTCAAAAAGTGATGTCACCCTGTGGAAGCACTTGGCCACCCTCATAGGGTCATCACAAAACCAAACAGGTATCTCTCTAGCATCAACACAGACTTCACTAAACTCCTCAGCCCCTGTGTAACCATTGAATGAACCTAGAGTGAAGCCATTAAGTGTCCTCAAAGATGGCCTTGGTTGCTCCACTGTCCTGGGGGGTAACAGAGCAGGCATCAGGCATTCCCAGGACATTACTTACCACAACTAAACTCCAATTACTGCTTTTTAGGGTGAAAAATAATTAATTTTCTTTGAATACTACAGAACATCTCAGGCATGCTGCAGAGTCAAGTGATCAAAGTCACTGTTGATATATCTGGTATGCAATACAAGATGCATGTGGTCACAAAAAAGAGCAGCTTCTCCAGTTAACCTCCAGAATGACACCATTTTACCTGTTGTTCACAGAACCTGCCCAAGAGCTGTGGGATTCATGATTAGACCAGCTTATCTTCTGTTCCAATCAGTGATTCCTCAGTCGCAGTGTTTCACTGATGCTCTTGGTAAACTGAGAATTCATTATGACTTGTAACTTGAGTTCTTCCCAAGACATTCTGGTTCTTGCCTGTCACTCAGTGAGGGCAGAAGCAACAACAGCGACAGCTGGGGTTTGAAAGTTTGACTGGTAGTGATGCATGCACACCAACACATCCTTGTCAGAGTCCATTACTCAAAAATTGCGGGTGAGGGAATCTTGAAATTATGTAGAGACAAAGACATTTGGTAATGCCATAAGAACTAGTCAGGGAAGCAGCCTTGGTAAAAAAAATACATTCAGCAGGTTAGAATGTACAGGATATGTCCATTAACCAAATACTCTGCCTAGAGTATCACAAAAAGGGACACTGGAAGGCAGAAAGATCTGAAATCTGGACCCGAAGTAAATCTTAAAATAGAGAGCCATAGGGACACGGTAGGCTTTGATGCAGTGTCTTGAAAAGTACAAAGGGATGAAAAGAAAAAACAGCCAAGGATAAAATACATAAGAGAAGCTCAAACAGAGCAGACCAAAAGCATTAGGAATAGAGGAACAGAGAAGACAGAATTGAAAAGAAAATGTCATAGCCAGTGCTAGGACAAAAAGTAGCACAAATTCTTCTGCATGGCAGTGTGAAGGAAGTGCAATTAATGTGCAAGTATCACACAAGAGAAGAAACAATTATAGAACTCAGGTGCAAGGTGGGGATGGAAGCAACAACAGAATGGTACAGGTCCAAACATTGCACAATTCAGGGCTTCTGCACATCAGAATATTGTGTCTCTAATTAAGATACTAGAACTCCATCTTTACAGCAATAAATTAACATTTGCAGAATATTTTTAAAGCAAGATGATCCATCATCGTAAATAAGCAGTAAACCCTAACAGAAAAGAAAAATACAGGTATTCTTTTTGTTAGATCTGTTCACCATAAGCACATATAAACACAAGGATCCTTCTCAGTGACCTGGAGGAAGAAGAGAGCAAGTCTCAGCATGCAAAGTGTCAAATCACATCACATCATCATGACAAACATCAATCCAACCTCCTGGTCCCAGACTGCATGTTCATAACCATGACACTGTATCAGGCAAGAAAGTAGCTTTGACATGGGTGACGAGCTCGACTACCCCAGTATTTTATTTTCAGCATCCCATCTGGGCTCTTGCCGACAAACCAGGTGTCATGAGAAACGACAGTGAGGAGCATTTCCACAGCCCAGATGCAGGTACCCCAACCACCATGTCATCTCCTGATGCTCTGATCAGCTCTAGCCAACATGGTGGTTACAACACCCGCGACCAAGCAGAGGCTCGCTGGCCGCGGGCAGGGGGATGCCAGCACCTGGGGGAATCCCGCTGGGACCGGGCACTGTGGCAGGGGGCCTGTAGGCAAGACACGAACACCCAGCCTACGTTCACCCGAAAGGTGAGCGGCGCGGGCAAGAAGGACAGCACGGCTCTTCTCGCTCCATCTCACTGCAAGACCACCTGCAAGGTGGCGACGCGTGCGTCACCTCTGCTCTCGCAGGTGGCTGCATCCTTCGGGACACGGCGCGGCGCCGGCAGACGGGGCAGGCTGGACCGCTCCCGCCGTGGGGCGGGGGGCGAAGCTGGCGGCCTCAGTACGAACTCTCAGCCCGATCCCTCATTTCCCCCGTCCGCTCCCCGGCGCTGCCTTTGCCGCCGCCCCGAGCTGGCCGCCCGAGCAGCGAGGAGCTCCGGGGGCTGCGGCCACCAGCAGCGGCGGCGGCTCCGGCAGAAAGAGCCAGAACGCCGGCAGCCCCCTCCCCCTGCACCGCCTGCCGGCGGCCGCCGCAGACCGCGGCAGGAGCGCGGGCAGCGCTGCCCGCCGGGGCGGCGGGCGGGCGGCGGCGGGGCAGCGCCACCGGCGGGACGGCGCCCCCGGCCGCGCTCCCTCCCCTCGGACAGACCCCGGCCCGGAGCCCGCCCGGCCCCACTCACACTGCTCCGCCTTGGTGGACATGCTGCCGCCCCGCTCTGCCCCTGGGCGCCGCGGAGCGCCGGCCCCCGGCCGCGATGGAGCTGCCGGTGCCCGCGCCCGTGCCGGTGCCGCCGCCGGTGCCGCAGGGCTGCGGGCCGGGGAGCGGCGGGCGGGCGGGACCGGGCGGGAGCGCGCTTAAAGGGGCAGCGCGCCTGGCGGCCGCGGCAAACACCGCCCCGGGAGGGACGGCGTGCGAGACGGGACGGGGAGCGCGGCACTTGGGATGCGATGTGCCGGGGCGGCCCTGGGGCACCTGCCCCACCGGCGCTGTGGCCCCGCCGAGGTTGTCGCAACGTCGAGTTGGGAGCTGCCGAGCCGGAGGACCTTGATAAACGCCGGCGGTGTCCCCGGGGGCCGCCAGGGTGGCCGGGGCTGCGGAGGGGCGGGCGGGGGAGCTACACTGAGCGAGGACAGCGCTGGCGGCACTGCCAGCAGCTGTGCTGGGGATCCGTGTGATCCCTGGCGTGGAACAGCTCTTGGCTCCCTTGCGTCCTTCTCGCCTCGACCCCTGGGCTGCAGCTGTACCCCGGGCGGGCGGGCAGGCAGTGCCTCCGGGCCGGCTTTCCCCACCTCTTTCGGCCGTGCACCGAGCGCCTCGGGACCGCCGTGCCTTTCCCGAGGAAACGAGGGCTGCGCTCAGCCCCGACTGTGTCCCTCTCCTTCCCCAGATCCCAGCCATGGTGACTGCCCCAGGACCACGGTGGGTTGAAAAGATTTTTGTCCAATTGTGGTGGGAGTACAGTATTAACTATAAAAGTCATTTGCTTCAAGAGAAATTATTTCACTGCTGTGCGTCCTATCAGCTTCCCCATCGTCCTGACTTGACCGTACCAGGTGTCAGAAATTAACAGTAAACTATGTGTTTCTTTTCTGAAACTTTCCATACCAGTTTTTTAGATCCTCACACCTCTGAAAAAGCTATGTGGAAGCGGCAGTATTTCACCAGCCGGGCATGGGAGTCATGATGTTTACACACAAAAAAGTCCATTGCAACATACTGTCCTCAAAATGCTGGGCTGTGTAAGGTAAATAGGACTGTGGCAGCCAAAGAACTGCGCTGTGGAGGTGGAAGAAAATAGCTATCTTTTGTTATTCATCATACAAGGCAGTGCCTCCAAATTACTGCTGCCCGATTTGGGGACAATGTACATTCACTGCCATAAACCACAATGAAGGGGCAGATTCTGTTCACTGACATTAACTGGTTCATATTTTTCCTGAAAGAAATTTTCTAAAAATAGTGCATGGGCAATGTTTCTTCAACACCCCTTAATTAGGTACAAAGTAGAGCTCTTACTGGAGGCCATATATCTTTCCACACTCCCTGCTGCTTGTTAGCCCCAAAGACAGAGAGAAGCCAACTTATACCACTGTTTGCTCTTTTACATTCATTTGACAGTAAATATTTAAGTTTTTTTCCTTTATTAGAAGTTTTATTTATTTAAGTGCCCAGAGAGGTCACGTGGTGCTACAAACCAGTTTCCCCTAACCCTATGTCTCACAACATGGAGCATAAGGGACAAATATACAGACAAATGGCTTTCAGACTTCATTGAAATAAGATATTGAAGACAGGTTTCATCTTTGAATTTCTGTCTGTTGATGCAACAAATCAATCTGAACTGCTTTATTGCTTATTACAGAACAATAGGGAACTCTCTGCACTGAGGGGAACTGAGCTTCCATAAGTATCTTTAAATCATACCAAGTGTTCAAATACCAGAGTAGTGAGCTTATTAAAAACACTCAAGTTGATAAAGCAGGAGTACACTGAGAAAATATTAATTCCATTTCTCATGTAAAATTTCTTCTTTGGTTTAAGTGTCTGAAAATTGCAGCTATGCCTGCATTTACTGAACAAGGTCCTACATAGTACAGCATGTAGTTCAGCTACCTGGTAAACAATTTATTGCTTATGAGTTCTTCTGCATTGTCTAAACAATGTCTAAGCCCTAAATAAATCCTATACAAGTAGTCTGTTGTTCAGTCAAACAATTTAAGACTTGCCTAGTTTGTTAATTCAAGTATAGAGACTCATGCTTTATATTGTGAACAAATGTCATTAAGCAGCAAATATAGAAATGTGGCACCCTGGGAATTAATTTCTCAAGTGTCTGGGCTGAACCAATGTCATAGTTTCTCAGCAAGATCCTCATGAATATGCCTAACAGAATTGGTACAGTGTTCCACTAGGAACCATTTTAAGCAGCTAAGGTTTATGTCCATATGATTTTTTTCCTCTCTACACACACGTATTAAGAGAACGCATAAAAGCTGCAGGCATCTTAAGCCCACAAATCATTAATAAAATAATATATTTTTAACATCAAATGAATGGGAAGTGGAAAATTTACACACCAACTGATGAAAATGAAAGCATGCTACTTTCTGAGTTCATGAGCAGAAATTCTACAGAGTCATGGAATCTTTGAGGTTGGAAAGACTCTCTGGAGCTTTTCTACTCTAACTTCCCTGCTCAAAGCAAGGTCAGCTAGAGCAAATTGCTCAGGGCCATGTCCTGCCAAATTTCAAACATCTGCAAGCATAAAGACACCATAACTTCTCTAAGCAACTTGTTCAAAGGTTAGACTATCCTCACATTAGAAAGCTTTTTCTTCTTGTATTTCAGTTTGTGCCAATTGCCTGTCATCCTGTCACTGAGCTCCACTGAGAAAAGTGTGGTTCCATCTTCTTATTCCCTCTCCTAAGGTATTTGTACACGCTGACAAGACCCACTCCCCACACCAAACCTTTTGACTTTTGTGCTAAACAGTCCCAGTTCTCTCAGCACCCTTTTATATGACAGATGCTCCAGTCTCTTCATCACTTAGCCCTTCCCTCAACTTACTCCAGTATATTCATGGTGAGTCCAGAACCAGACAGAACTCCAGTCAGGTCTAACCAGTGCCAAGCAGAGCACTATAAACACCTCCCTTGACCTGCTGGCCATGCTTTTCCTACTGCAGCCCAAGATCCTGTTGGCCTTCTTGCCACGCAGGCTCATTGCTGGCTCACAGTCAACCTGGTGTGTACCAGGACAGCCACGTCACTCTGCAGAGCTGCTTTTCAGCTGCTCAGCCCCAGCCTGTACTGGTGCTTAGTTATTCCCTCTGATGTGCATGATTTGGATTTTAACGTGTTGAACTTCATGAGACTCATGCTGGCCCACATCTCCAAGCTCTCAGGACACGTTTGAATGCAGCACAACCTTCAACTGCTGGTGTATCAACAGCTTCTCCCAGTTCTGCATCATCTGCAGAGGGTGTCCCATCATCCAGGTCATGGGCAGAGACATGAAACAGCACTTGCCCAGGGCTGACCCCTGCAGTGCAGCACTGGTTTCCAGCTGGACTTTTTGCCCCTGAGCACAACCCTCTGGGCCTGGCAGTTTGTTTGGCCACTTTCCAATTCACATCATTGTCAACTTGCCTAGTCCATATTTCATTACTTTCTCTTTGCTGATGTAATGGGAAGCGTTGATAAAAGTCTTGCTAAAGATAAATTTTCACTGCTTTCTCCTTCTACACCAAGTTAGTAATTTTGTTGCAGAAGGTTATCAAGTCGGTCAGGCATGGTTTTCCGTTTGCAAATGCACACTGACTATTCCAAATAACCCTTCTGTCCTTAATGTCTTTGGAAGTGATTTACAGGATTATTTTCTCCATCATCTTCCCATGGATCAAGGTGAAGATAAATGACCTATAATTTCCCAGATACTCCTGCTTGTCCTTCTTGAAAATAGGAGTGACTCTTGCTTTCTTCTATTTCTCAGGACTCTCCCAGTAGCTTTGGCCTTTGTAAAAGATGATAAAAATCAGCCTTACACTGTCATCGGCCAACTCCCTCAGCACTTGTGAGTGCATCCTATCATGTCCCATGGACTTGTATAAGTCTGGTTGTTTTGAAATGTGGCTTTTGCAGGATAAGGTAGATAAGGTGTGGAAGGGATTTGGAACATATTGTTTCTGTGAATTGTGCTGGCTTTTAACTAAATTTTGCCTGCCTAAGAGTGTGTACTGTAGTTACAATATAATTCAGGAATAAATAAATGACATTTTCTCCTGTAAGGAGAAAAGAAGTAATCAAGAGCAGAAGTCACTATTTATGTGACTATTGTCACTTTGACTTACATTTTCAAGTATTCAGCTCCAAAAAGATGTTCCTTTTTTTTTTTAATCTCCAAGCATTAACAAATCTACTTTTAGAAAGGTAATCCTTTCTGAAAAATACAAATCCTAAGCCTTCCTACCTTGAATCACATACAGAAAATTTATTAAACTGTTCATAAATTGAAGTGAATTGATGCATGTATAAAAATAAATAATTTCATCAGTTTACACAGATATATAGCTGCACATCTGTATCCAGACATGTTCACTTACAAACACTTAAAACATTCTCATGGTGTTTTCCGTAAAGGCTCAGCTTCCTGAGTCATGTAATTACATGGGTCTCTATTTGCATTTCAAATAAAAACTAGTTCTTGCCTGACATATTCAAAGACTCCAATGCAATATAAACATTGTTTGAAACAATGAGTATTTCAATGCCTGAATGACAGGCAAGAATGAGAGGCAAAGCACCTAAGTGCTTTTTAAGTTTTATCAAAACACAGAACAAAACCAGCTAGCTTTCAATTTAATTTCTTTTAAGCCAATACCTCAATTATTTCAACTTCCTCACCTCTTTTGGCAGGAGATTATCAATACCTGCATTGTGATAGGAATATTAAAAACTGCAGTAGGAGTGGGGACAAGTTTGAAATGCCTCAAATTTTTCCTTTAATCTCTACAAGCCTATCTGAATTGAAGGTTGTGGCATGGAGGAGGGCAAGGGTAATTGCAATAAGAAAAGCCAAACACAGAATGAACTGAAGCAGGAGGAGGCAGGTTTCTCTGGCTCACAGGATTTTTCAATCTACGTGGTGCTTTCTGAATACTTACAAGGCTGAACTAATGCCAATGAGAGGGTCTTGGTATGGAACTGGAGCCCCTGAACAGCTCCTGCATAGGGACCAACCTCCTCCCTGTCAGATTCAAACAGCAGATGGAGTCCCTCAGGCTCAGATGAGTGTTTTTCACAGCAATAGTTATATCATATTAAATTAAATTTGTCTCTAAATCTTTGCTCTATGTAAGAATTAATCCTCATGAATGACTGTAAAATATATAATCGCTTGAGGAAAAAGTCTATCTGGGATTAAACTGAGCAGTTAGGCTTAACTGAGCTAGGCTACAGCATGTATCCTGGAGCAGTTCCTCAGGGCTCTGACACCTGGGTCAACCAGCACGAGCCAAGAGAGTGAGCAGGGAAAGCACCTCTTCTTGCTCACAGAAAATCATGTCTGCACAAAAGTAACACAATATTACTGACAGCTTGTATAGTCTTGTGCAGGAAAAAAATTTCTTCTGAGGTGAAGATACCCAATTTTAGCCTCTGTGCTGAGACTTAAAAGTGCAAGGAAAACGTCCTTTAGTGGTACTATCACGCAGCACTATGTACAGAAAAAATACCAACCCAACCTTCCTCTTGTGGGAGGGCTGGAAAGTAACTATTCTGAGAAGGAAGGTGTAGAGTAGGATAGGCATTTGGATAGGGTAGAGAATTAGAATAGAATAGAATAGAGAACCAGTTGGCAGTAATGGCAGAAGTGATCATAATGTGACCAGAAGCTTGGCCAAAGCCACCGACCCATATCTGTTATGCCATCTGGCATGTGACAAATTCATTTCAGTCATCACTGACTTGGGCTGCTTTAAAGTGAGAGATGGAGCAGCAAAGGGCTCTGTGTCTCATTGCTAATACTGTGTTTCCAACAGATTAGCCAGATTGTGATGCTGATATTTGTTCTTTCTTTCCCCAGTTTAGAAGAATTAAGACTTCAGGAAAACAAAAAGTTGTTAAGAAATACACTGGTTATTTGACTGTACTAACAAAACTGGAATTTTCCTCTTATTCTGATAATTATGTCAACTAAATCTGTGGATGTTTGCTTTATTGTTACATTTGTCAGCATCTGTCACTGTAAAAATCTCTGATAAATGCCCTCAATTTCTCTTCTAGAGTAATGTCATTAGCCTCTAAGTGAACAAAATACTTAATTTGTTGCCATAGCAGTGGAGTTTAAGAAATACATGGTGACCTGCATAAAGAATTAGCACAAATTTGATAAGGATGCACTAAGACTATTATAAAATCAGAGACTGGATATGCTGCTCTAAGAGGCACAGTCTTTGTGCCAACTAACATGCCAAGTTTGTGAAAATTAGCACCACCCTAGCTGAATTATATCACACCTGCAAACAGTTGGGATTTTCCTTACCTTTAATATTAGACTTGTGCAGAATTGACTATACCACCTACCTACACAGCTAAAATGAAAGCACATCATAGTGGCAGTAATGCTTTAGGATCAGAATGACAAGTGTCAAAATACTGCTTTCTTAAACCTATCACAGCATCATGGCCCAAAGGCAAAGAAATGAACAGAGAAATCAAGAAGACCAGATACTTAATTTGCTTTAATATTTCTACACTCAAGTAAAAACATTTGTAAGAGGTCTCTGCTGGGCAAAAACAGTTACAGAGGGCAAAAGAAGGCATGAGACTTTCCACAAGGAAGTGAGGAGAAAGCATGCAAAATTCAACACTGCTCAGGTCCTTGGTGTTTTACCACACCTGTACCAAGTTTGTGACCCATGCCAGGGTCAAGACCCTGTCTCAGTGACAACTAAAGCTGACTGACTTTGCTCCTGCATTTGAAGGCTGTCTCCCTAGGAGCTAGCAATCTGTCTAGTCTCTCCTCCAAAGTGGTTTGCTCCACATGGGAATCTAGCAGTAGCCTAAGACGAAATAAAGGGTGGTCTATCGGAGACAGGAACCTTGGTGGAAACAAAAAGTGAACTAAATTGACAGAAATGGGACACTCCTAAAGCAGCCTGTAGGAAAGCTGCTGCACTTCACATGGGAATGTATTTTTCTCATCTGCAGATCCTTACAAATTGCCCTATCTATTGCAAATTCAGGTCTCTTGACAATTGCCTAATATTCCCCAACTATTTTTTGCAGACCCAGAGTGTTTATGAACAAGAAGCTGAACACTACTTGGCCTCTTAATTTAAGTATAAACTCATCCAGAGCATCTATTCTTAAGAAGAGACAGCAGAGTGACTGAAAGACACTTCACTTACTCATGAGTATTTTATTATGAGTACACTGCAGCACATTAACATAATCACAAAGCATGTAAATGTTATGAAGTTTAGTTCAACACAAGATCTTCTGCCTTACCTGGAATAGCTGCTACTTGTGTTCCAATGGAAGAACAGGCTTCAGCCACTTACCCTTAGGTATGTGTTATCTGTGCTACTACTTATATTGAGCTTAAAACCAGCTTTGGCCCCATCTGCAAGAAATGCAAACCATTGATGTAGAGATGCCATGAGAAGCACGGCAGGGAACCATCCTTCAGCTCTGTTTCCACCTTCCTGCTACCCTGCTGCCTTACCTTGGGCAAGCATTTCATGTTTGGTGCTCCCCATCTGTGGAATTACAGGAGGGAGTCTCTTGCCTTTCTTTGCAAAGGACTCCACTGATGTCCACACACAGAACTCAGCAGCACTCAGGGAGCACTGAGTGGTACCCATCAGGCTGCAGGTAGGGTGCTGTGTAATAACAAACCGACCAACCATTTTCACCAAACACCTTGGGCAGCTGTAGAAAGCCTGAGTTAAAAACAGTTGTTGGAGCCAGAGCCCTGGGCACTACTGGCTGCACATATCAGCCCAGTTCTAGCTGAACTGTGGCTGGTTTAGACTAATAAATAAACACCCTTGCACTTAATGAAGAGTATAAGCTCATTCATACCACCCTAACAGCAATAAAAGTGCCTGCAATAACCTGGCTTCCCTCCTTTTCATCTTGGTTTTCTATGCACCACATTCCCCAGAGTTTCCAGTCCCAGGGTTAAAGATCCATATACAATTAGTAAAGAAAGCCATATGAAGACTGAAGTATTTTTAAATGCCTGTAGAATGTAATAATTAGTACTTTTAGGAATAAATGCTTGGAGTGGACTGAAAATCTGAAAAAAAAATATTTGCAAGAAACACTTAAATTTTAAGTAGCTCTTCAGGTAAGTAGTTTCTAAAAATTATCACTGCTTCAATAGAAACATCCCTATATATCTGTTACCTCATTTAATCCAACACAATTGTCAGTGCTTTACTCACATCCCCCAAGTACGTATTATAACCAGGCAATCTTATTACTCATTGCCATAATTTAAGAGGACAAGTACAACAACTGAAATGTAATATCTTACTGATTTATTTAAACATTACTAGGTGAGAGAAGGATGATGAAATCAGATACAGGACAAGCAGATACACTGAAATGTTCAAAGCTGATTTTTACAAAAGATTCTGCAAAATAGCCTTATTATTTCAAAGGATGCACTGACAGTGTGCAGGAGCAAAGTTTCAGATTGCTTGTCCAAGTGCCTTTCAGTTACTAGCATTGCTTTTTCCCTGGATTCCAGGAATGCAGGCACATATCCAACATTCATTCAAATCTGTGGGAAACTTTCCACATACACAACTGGGCTTTCATATCAGACTGTTCAACTAAATGACAAAGCTGTAATTTCTTGGAAATAAAGTAAGTGAGTATGACTTTCTTTAAACACTCAGGATAAATGTTTCATTCTCCATCTGAAACTTTCAGTCATGGTTACAAGGCTGAAGGGAACTCAGAACATTTATTTGAAAATCATACTTTAGAAGTACAGCAAGTACAACACTTTCACAGCCCTACTTTCATAATCTGTTTTCACATTAGATATTACAAATTACTTAATGGAATTTTAAATTATATTATGCTAATACTTAAGCATCACAAAAGGTTCATAATCTGTATTTTCTTGTAAGACAGACTTGAAATTATTAGAAGACATTCTTTTATTACACATACAATGTGGCATAACAAGTGTTATTTACTGCACTTTTGTCAAATTTAGTCTAGACTTCAAAGTATTTATCACAGTAATTGCAAATAGCAATAATGGGAAGATCTCTCAAAAATCTTAATATAATATAAAAACTGAAAATAAATTGAAATACCTGACAATCATGACCCTCAGAAAAACATTTATCCTGGTGGAAGAGAAACACACCAAAAGAACACATGTAAAGATTAAAGAGAAACTCTCAAGAAATTAGTCCTAAATTCTCAGAGGTTTAGTATGGGATGACTATAATTTTTTTTCTCTGTATATTTTCCCATTTATTTACTTTTAACTTTTGATGGTACCTGTATGTGCAGAAAGGATGCAGGAACAATACATCCTTTCTGCATCCAACAATGCATCCAACAAAACCATGGATCAAAGGCAAAGAGCAAACTCATTTTTGTCACCTCACCAACCAAGGATCATCAAAGCAGTGGACAGGAGAGGCACACAAATGAGAACACAGGCACTGCAAAGCATGGTCCATGGTGGAGGATCAACCAACCTGCTGCTTTTTCCTGTATTTCAGGGATTCACACAAGTATAATTTACCACTGTGCTTTAATCTTGCCCACAGGAGAGCAGGATTCTTAAGCATGTTTGATAGGGTACCTCTAAGTCTACCACAGGCCTACATTTCCTAGACACAGATGTTCTACTTGTCCAAAACACAAGGTCAAACAACAATCAGTATGATATATGTGTTTTTCAACAGCCAAACTGCAAGTCACTTGAGCATGTTTACAGTCTTCCTCATTGATCTTCCACTTCTCACAGTACCTGATGGCAGATCCAGACTGGTCCATGCAGCAGTGATGGCAGAGCAGACCTGCCACTATTTTGTACATCTGGGTCCAGTTCTACAGTACCTGCAAAAGCTTTCTGGGACCTGGCCCATGGGATGGGTGACAGTGTGGGAACGGGGACTTTCAAGAGAGACCAAGTTTGGAGTATTACAGTTTATTGTAGCCTTTATATCTTAATCTTGAAGGTATGTTTTCTATTTCTTTTTATAGCTTGAAAGGTGGCACAAGAACCACCCAGCTGGTCCAAGAATTGCCAGTGAAGCTGTTGAAAATCCAATTATTGTCTCCTAAATTAAAGAAACAAGGTTAAATAAAGCTCAACAAATTGAAATGTTCCCAAACTAAGATGTCTGTTGCCAAGCAAATTATGTAGTATTATTGAACTTCTGCAGCTATAATTCCAGAGATGTGACAGACTCCAAAGGAAAAATAATCCACAGAGGATCATTTTACATGTCTGAACTAAAAGCACTAGCAATCTATGGCAGTTGGAAAGAAAAGTATCTTAGTCCATTCTATGCACCAACATGCTTATACTAGACACATTTAAAACAGTAAAAGGCACATTAAAAGATATTAGGGAAATGTCTTATTTTCCTACAGATTCAGTACATTTTGTGCCTATTTCTTCAGCTTCTTATAAATAAAATCTTTATAGAAACAGTATTATTGGCTTAATAGTTACAGTAGCACAGTTTAGCACTGTTCAGATAAAAGAGCTTTGGGTATTTACCAATACTGGGAGGAGATACAATAGGGCAGACAGTTGCTGCTTAATTTTTAGTTAAATAAATTTAGTTGGTCTTCTATAATCACATGCTGGAATACTTGTGCTGGGGATTATAATCAAAGATTATAAAAGGCACCCCACAGAAATGGATTTTGCGACATGTCTCTGTAGGATGCTAGGACAGCATTCCCTTCCTCTCAGGCACAGATTTCCCTTCTAGGAAGCAGGAAGAGACAAACTTCTTTGAGGAGTGGAGGGAGTTCCTGGGGAGAGCTGGCTTCTAGTGGAGATGAACAAAACAAAACAAAACAAACAAACACACAAAAAAAAAAAAAAAAAAAAAAAAGGCTCAAAGACAGAACTCACCAGCAGTCCCACTTTGTCCTCAGGTGGGGAGCTGTGGATCCAGCGAGTGTTCCAAGGGGCAGACCTGAAGCAGAGGAGTCGGGATCCACAATGCATCACAGGGCCCATTGTTCTAGCCCGGGCACAGCTGGGATATCCTGACTAACAGTGACTACTGCTGCCGGGAATTTCTCAGCCCTTTGTTATTTTCTGTTGCTCAAAGCCTGTAGAATTATGAATTCTCTTCAGTGAAGACTGCTTGACAGTCAAGTCCCTTCTTTTTTAAGCTGGGTGCGAGAAGCACCAACCCAGTTCCCGGGGCAGCAGCAGGACAGGGTCTGCGCCCGCTGCTGGAAGAGGCGCACCTGGGGATGTGCAGCCGCTTGGGTTACGCTGCTGAGCCCAGGCGATGGGAGGAGTCTGTCTCTGCTGCTCATCCCGTGAGCAAAATGGAGAAAGCTGTCTGTCTTCTCGTCTACAATTACTTTAAAAGTCTTTCTTCCCCCTATGCATATGTGTCTCCACACAAATTGCTCGCACCCCAATTAAACACTCTCTGGAATTCATGTTTGCAGTTCACTTACTATGTTAATTCAAGAAACTGACCCACAAATGACCAGTGCCTTGAATAAAATACTTCCCTGCTCCCACTGCAGAGGATATCTCCTTCTTGCACATTCCACCCAAACCATCGTAACTCCGTGTGTACAGGGGAGCTGTGAGGCTTCCCCGCTGAGAAAGCAGCCTGCCTGGGCTCAGGATCAAAGCAAACTGTGTGATAGGGTGACAGGCAGAGGCAGAAGAATATCAGCATTTCTGGTAGGAGATTATTGAAGCACACAAGTAGCTGGGCAGACACAGAGATGGACACGTCCACTCCCCTGCATGCAGAACTGGAGAGCTACAGTGCCATGGCACTAAGCCCAAGCTTAGGAGCTGCTAGCCCAGGAACAAGCACCGTGCTCATTGAGCAACTCTTGCAAACTGGGGCTGGTTTATAGCTAGTCAGCTTTCAGCCACAGCAATCAGACATCTGACACCCTGTGCATGTATTTAAACTGTGTTGTACACTCGGAGGTGGAGAGGCAGGGAAGTAAATAATCCTCCCCTCAGCTATGGACTGTGCCATTTCCAATATGGACATCTTTCATAGATGAATTCTGTGCCTGCTATATGCAGACATGAAAATTTTTACTCAGTTGCAGTAAACAAGTGATTTATTAGATTCCTTACTCATTTCTAAATACATTTTATTGTTTTTTGCTGCCCTTTCTCCTGCTTTTAATTATCAAATCCTGAGTCAGATAACTATAGCTTTCTTCTCTAGGCTTCTCATCAGAGAGCACCCTTGAAGCCCACTTCCAAGACAGCCTGCAACACACTGATGGTGGGGAGAGCCTCAGCATGAGGGGTTTTTGACAATATCCAGAATATGTCAGCAAGGTGTGAAGAGCAAAGAGTTAGAAGTCTACACAAACACACAGTGGTGGATCAGTGGTTAAACAGGCATACCTGGCATGTTATTTGCTAGAGCTGTGGTTTTGTTATCTCAGTAAATTTAATTGCTTGATTTTATGGAGGACAAGTTTTTTTTTCCCTGTAAATTCTCTCCAAACACTAAATATCCTAGCTGTCTGTAACAGATACAGAACTTATCCAGAAATAAATATGTCTGAAAGATGTGTCTAAAGTAATCAGAAAGCAAAAGACTGATTTACATTAATCAGCTGAGGCAATATCATACTACATGGTGGATAACCCTAAGCAACCAAACTTCCTGTGACAAACCCTCTAGCAGCAAGAGATTGTCTTAGATATGATACATGATATTTTAAAATAATAGAGTTTGAGTTCTGCTACTTGTTTTCAGGTATTTGCTTTTGTGTCTCATGTTCTCTACATTGACTCTCTTCTTCTCTACAATTGTGAGGATTGGAAACTTCATAAATTTATGCTGAGATTCTCCTTTCTCCTGCTCAGACTACTCTAACATTAATTCCTGTATTAAAATGAAATTAATCACTGTCCTACAATAGCAACAGTTCCCTCTAATTATTCTTGCTATGTTTGGCTCTTATTTTTCAGCTTTCTGAACATTCATTAGAAAATGAGATATAATCTTATTTTTCTATCAAATCTTCTGTGGGGATGAAAGGGTTAAAAATGAAAGTTCAGCAAGGAGAGAGGAAAATAAGTTGTTGCTAGCACTGTTTTCACTCAAAGACCAACCTCACACCTGGGAGATATTTTTCTCAGTGTGAGAAAATTTGTGTATTTTTGTTCAATTTGTGTTGTTTTCTGTCTGCCATAGAAGAGCTTTCTCACCCAGATAACAAAGTGTTGCTAACAAACATAACAGCATTCCTCAGACAGGCTGGCAGCCTTTTCGTAAGGGGGAAGGGAGATAAGAAGTTCAGAGAAAAAATACAACCTGGGGAAGATTTGTGCATGCCCAAGACCCCTTTTTTTTCTGTAATACAGGACTCAGACCTAGACACACATTGCCCTTGATAAAATGAGCTTAGCATCAGATGTGTCTCCATTTGATTTTGGAATCCTCCAGCCAGTGAAATACTGGAATAAATCTATTTTTTGCACTTCAGCTGTGAGCTGTGGTCATCTTGGTGTTTCCTGCATGTATTTGGTTCACAGACCTTCCAGGAACTGAGCTATAAATCCAAACCACTCTTCCCCAAATCACAGCCCCTGCTCAGAACAGTGCTGCACCTTGCCACTGACAGCCAGACCACTGCTATTTTCACATGGCACTAAACAATATTTGTCAAAAGGGTCCCCCAAAAGGCTCAGCTGCTCTTGGCTCAGCACTGGCCCTTTTGTTCCTCACTCAGCCTGTCTCATTCAGTGCCTGGGGATGCAAGGAAAGGAGTGAGAGGGGAGCAGTGAGGAAGGTTATGAGGGATCTTGAGATCAGAGCCTGTTTCTTCAGTTCCTACTCTCATATCCATTACATTTCATAAATATCAGTAGGCAAATGGATAAACCAATCCATTGGTGTCACACAGAGATCATTGTTAGTGGTTCCACTTAGGCACTGAGGTGCTGCAGAAATTGCGATGCTGCTCTTGCTTTCAGAACCTGATTGCCAATTTGTGTAAGAGTTGAAGATAACTCCACATCCAGTTGTCAGAAACCCATTCTCCATCCCAAATTATACTTATGGCATGTGAAGGCTAAAGAGCAATCAGGCTCAGCCCTCTTGCTGTGAGACTGTTCAAGGGGAGAAAGAAGAGAATCATTCAGCTTATCAAAATAAAATCCCCCCATTTGGTTTACTGCCTGAACAGAGCACATATGAATAATGGAGACAACTTCCCAGGTGAATAGGTAAAGCCCAATCAAATGTTCATGTGCCTAGGTCAAGGGCACAGCCCTTCAAGAGGGCAACATGCTCTTAGGTTTTGATCAACTGCATTAACAAGGAAAACTACACAATATGGAATTTACTTGAGTTCAGATTCTCTCCTCTTGAAGTGTAGGTATGTAATACCAATGACACCAGAGGACCCAGAGCAGGTTTGACATGCTATTGCGTAAAGCTTATTAAGAAGAGCACCAGGTGACAGACATTTTGTCATTTACTTCAAGCTCAGTTAGATCAACAATAGGAAAAATAAATGGCTGAGAAAATAAATTCTGTAACATATGGATACATTGATCTATGCTGGAATAAAGCATATTCAAAAGCAAAACCTTTATTAAACAATGTTAAATTTTCTATTGCTATTTTAATACATAGCAGGGTTTTAATTTAATTTCTTCTGGCTTTTTATAATGTCTTTATTTGTTTTTAACTTGTAAGGTAATTTTTTGTGCATGCTGCTTTGCTTTGAGTGTAGTTTAAACCTCTGACAGCCTTCCATCTTCAAGACCCATTTCACACTGTAGATGGCACTAATTCATTGTGCAACACCAAGCAGGCTCAATTACCTACAGCTGGTTTGGTATACGACTTTGCTCTGGTTTTGTTTTCCTGAAGGATAAGATTTTTATCCATTTCTTAAGTAGCAAGAAAAACAACTTAAAACTTGCTTGAAACCTGGGACAAAATATATTCTCTGCTGGGCTTTTGGCTGCTGTATGCAGTATACAACACTTTTGTTCTGTAAGCTCAAACAATAGTCAATGGTGTAAGAGCTGGGATACAGGGATTATTTAACGTGACTAGGCTAAGATTTCTCTCACAGTTCTGGCACAGCTAAATCCAGCAAAGTCCCAGCTGAAAGTCTGAGCCTCTGAACAGCACAGTGCTGTGTGACTGGCTGCTCCTGGCTGTGCTGGGGGCTGACAGGAGTCTGACCCACCCAACATTGCAAGGTGCTTCCTGGGAAGTGCAGGCACAGTAAGGAGGATGCTGCTTCTGATTCTGTTTCACATTCAATACAAAGCAACTGCTTTGAGAAATGCTGATCATTTTGCAAGTTCTTCCAGCAGATATTTCTGTAGGTGTTGAAGACCCAAGCTGGCTGCTGCTTTTATTTGTAATCACAAAACTAATTAATATATTGCTAACACTGGTAAAAGCAATGAGATGCTGAATTCCCCCAAAAGCTAATTGATTTTCCTAAAGGGCCTTTATGACAATTTGAAGATTTATCCTATGTCCACTAGCCAGTGATACTGTTTCTACCAATTTTAGTGGGACAATATAATCTTTTTGACCTTTTTCTTAAGACACTAATATTGCAGTACTTTACGTTGAACAGTAAACAGTATTTATCTTTTCTGTTTAAATGTAGATGAGATTTTTTTTTTTTAAACCCTGTAAAGAGCAGTAAGAGAGTTAAGTACTATTTATATTTTTCCCTTGGAACCTGATGAATAAGCAAATCAGTCAGGAGTCACAGCTGGAATAAACTGGCACTCTACAACTGCAGACAATGCACTGGGCCAACCCAGACAGAGGGAGGAGACAACCCATGGTATGATTCAACACACTGGATTTTGGATAAGACAGTAAAAAATTTATCCCAAGAGCTGACTGTCATCAGCTGGAAGCTTGCAGAAGCAGGCTAGTCAGTAACCTCCATTCATCCAATTTGCATATATGTACTGTGCCTACTTTTAAAATCACCAGAAGTGATCTTTTTTCATGAGGTCTCAAGAAAACATAATCTTTTGGTTTTTCCTGCTGTTATGGGTAGGCATCACAAAGTAATTGCCATGTTCAACTCTGGAGGATACCATAATCCTGGGTCCAGTACAGAGCCAGGCCATCAGTTTCAGCTGGTGGTCTTTGACATTTTTCTCTTCTGCCAGCAACATTGATTTTACCTGCAAAGTTTGCTTGCAGAGAATTATAGACTGACCATGAATACTACCTGCAGGAACCTAAGGGTACACCTCTGGTGTGCAGCAAAGAAATGCCCAACACCCTGCTAAATATCTGTACTACTCTTGGAATTAGGTTAATATCCCCAAGCAGTGATGTAACAGCTTGGCTGCATTAGTGCCATTGCTCTAATAAAAGACTTGCTCACCATGCCTAATCCTGGATTGATGTCTCCAGAGCACAGGTATAATTCAGCAAGGTATGGATTGCCAGTAGATGCTATGCCACAAGGTTGGTGCTATCCATATAGCAACACAAAAACCACTGTAGGAGCTATGCTAGAATCTAAACAGGTCAAATAAAGCAACTCTTTAGAAAGTGAAGTAGGTGGAGAACCAGACACCAAGGGGAAAAATTTTCAGGATCTGACATTAATTCATTTTTTCTTCCAATATCATGAAAGGAACTGGTGGACTCGCTGTCCCAACAAAGCCTCAGAGGCCTATCTTTACCCTAAAATACTATTTTCACAGCCAGATTATGCTTTGACATGCTCAGACAGCTGCAAAAGTCTACAGAAGCAGAACTGGTCTTACCAAGGTAACACTTTGTGGCACATAAGGCTCCTTTATTTTGAAGTGGTGAGTAATAAGGTGAACACCCCATGCAGCACAGCAAACAGTAGCAGTGCATCATTGCTTATAAGATTCATAGCAGAAATTAATTTTAAGGAGGGATTTGGAAAAACCTTTCACACAGATCTTGTATGATATACATGAGATGGCCTGAGGCAGAGGATGAAAGTACTTGGGAGAAAACAAAGCTCACTCTGCAGTGAACGTTAACTTCAAAGGTAAAAAGAGAGGCAGAGGCAAAATCTTGAAACGTAAGCAAAACCAGACTTTCAGCACATTATTAATTAAATCACTGTGATGTGCTATCAATTTCAGTTTACTGCATTCAGGGCTCACTTTTTCTGGTAGGACCTACACCTACACTCTGCATACAAAAACCCTTGAATCATTAGGCAACATAGAACTACATCTGACACAGCTTAAAGCTACTTCTGAGTAAAAGGGGCTTCCAAAGCAATCATCTCATTCAGGCAATTGCTGCAACTCTGGCTGTTAGCTTGAAGCTTTTCATGGGATATATGAGCACTACCCATTTCATATATATTGTGGGCAGGTGCAGCAAATTCTAATCCTTGGTTCTGATGTTCTAGGGATACTAGTGCCCCATCTCCAGCAGTTATCCCATGTATATAATAGGATCCCACTATGCTCATACAGGACCTCTTTATCTTAAATTCTTATTTAAAGACTCATCAGAATCTTAGTGTCTGTATTTGTGTGATTTTCCATGCACTTTTTCTGTCATAACACTCTTAATGTTATCTCAGATCTCACAGTAGGAGTCATAGGTTTTTATTAACTATTACTTCTTAACTAAAACCTGTCAATAACATTTCACTGATCTCTGAAATGCTTTGTGGCTTGGTGTGGAATTGCAAATTCCCCTGGCACCATCAGCACTACTACTGTCAGGAAGCAAAACAGGTCAGTCCCACCTTTGGAACAGCCAACACTGTTGTCTTACACACCTCTCAGTCTGAAAAGGCAAAATATCTTCAGTCAATGCTTCATAGCTTCTTTCTTTCCAGGACTTGGGTCTTCCTGAGATGAGGAAGCCCCATCAGTTTCATGATTATTTTCTCATGCTCTTTATCCGCATGAGTGCCAAGGATACTCCTAGAAGAGAGACTGAAGGGACAGGTAATAACTGCAAGGTACAAAGAGTGAGGGTGAGGCAGCAGGGGAGTCACCTTGAACTAATTTTTATTCTTCCAGTTGTGATTTGAGGGCAAGACAGTGAGAAAGACATCTTGAAAATGAGCATTTGTCTGCATAAATTGTAGCAGCAGAAGAGCTTGAGTTCCAGAAATACTGTTCTACAAATTACTGAACAGATGTTCAGTCCACCTTGTCAAGAAATGGGGATTGGTATCTTTGATTTGCACTCATAAGGGTCATAAGAAAGCTGTGAAGGACAGTGAATCAATTCCCTGAACATCTCAGATTTTTTTAATTAATGCAAGAAACACAGGAAATAAACAATAAATGCTGGGAATCTTAAATACAATAAACCAGTTACTACTGAAGTCACACAACTGAGAGAGGAATAATCCATGTTACTGTAACATACACATAGTGATAAGAAGGAAATGCACAAGGATGTTGTCACAGAAACACTCAACAGGGCAGATGATGCAGAAAAGGCTTTTTGAAACCAGCTAGCAGAATCAGCCAAAGGTACAAATGCAAATTAGGCATAGTGTCACAGTCAACTGTGAAGAGAGATCAATGTATTGAGTAACTACTCATTCCACAAACATCTTACATTGTGCACACTGCACACAGAAATGGGGAAAAAAAGAACCATTTGATAAGTACTGCATGGTAGAAAAAGACCAGCAGTACAGGTCTGCACAACCAAGGCAAGCAACTGCTATCATCATCAATGGTTTGGTTTTGGAGTCTTTCTCTCTACTGAGAAATTACAAAGAGCATTTACCAAGGGGCCACAGGATGAGTGATTATACCCCCACCAAGACCATCAGTGCAACTGTACCATACATATAACAGCCTCCTTTTAAGGACCCAAATAAACGTTAATCTAAATGAAATTTGATTTACAATAAGGTGACACTGCTTTTAGGAAATCACACTGCTTTGGTGATCAGAGCTAGAGATATTCCCTGTGAATGTGTAGAAGTTAGCTACATAAAGGTCACACAAGCAATCCAATTAATTTTGTGTGCTTAAATTTGAGATCTTGATTGTATCTTCCAATGTAGGTTTGTCTAAATGTAATGGTCATGGGCTGCCCAGCATTGTCAGCCCACAGACTTCAAAGGCCATTAATTCTGTAAGGTTTAACCTCCTGGCATAAATCACCACCAATTTTATTTTCATTTCTTAAGGTGTCAGGTTGTTCCACAGACAGACACTGTTCTCCAGGCCTTCCCACTTACCTTGGAATGTTTCTGATGTTTCTTCTTTCCCTTGTGCTTTTTCAAAGACCCCTGATGTACACGTCTTTTCTACCACATGCTTGGGCCAGGGCCTGTTTAGCATCTTTACAGTAATAGTTTGCACTTTTTCCCTGCTGGATACAACTATCTCACCTCATTCAATTCACCAGACTCCCCAGAAGAGCACAGTAGCTCTGTATCCTTCAGCTTTCCCCTGCACATACTGAGAGGGAATTCTCTTCATCACAGAAGCAGAGATCTGACAGCAGATCCCAGTTACATGGCAGCCCCCATCACAGATGTCCCTGGGCAGCCTCCTTCTCTTCTGCTTGCAGCAAACAAAATCCTTTACCCTCACTTGCCCTCCTCAGTTCTCTTGCCAGAACATAGAGCTCTCTTCGTCTGCGTGTGAAGATCTGGTGATTGAAGGAACGAGCAAAACCAGGGCAGAAAGCATTTCTGTCACTGCTGTGCTTCCACAGCACCTATTTCATACAAGGAAGCACAGGTCTTGCTCTGCCATCACTGGCTACATAAAATCAATTACTGTGGTTTGCATGTCAACTGCAGTCTGTTCTTTGAGGGTGTCCCAGCTGATGTATAATGAGCCACATGTATATGAGTATGGCAAACAACCATCTACAAAATTTTAAAGTAGGTTTAGATAGTGAGAAAATCTCAGATAGTAAGAAAGACAACAGACAAAAAATAACATTAAAGAACTAGTTATGGTCCAGATCTACATATTCACAGAATCTCAGTAATACCACTGATTAAAATGAAGCCTGTTTAGAAAAATAAGCTTCAGTCTTCAATCTATTTTCAGCCTTTGAGCATTCAGTTACTGTGGATCACTTACCAATAAGCAGATAATATTTCAATTATTCTGAGTTTTTCTTTAGCCATTATATACTTCCCTGAGTGCTGTGAAATACACTAATAAAAAAATCAGGATAAACTGGATTTTAAGTTTTTTATCTTCAATGGTAGAAAGTCACCCTTGAAATGGTCCTGAATAAAACTGTGTTATTTACTGCAAGACAGAACCTTATTTTCTAACTAGTGCAACTGACATTATTTCTCTAGTAGGCATGGTACCTAGAGGTACCTTCTGCAACACATGGTGTGACCCAGCTCTCATTGAAAACTACACACATTTGGTTTTCTCACTGGTTTGCAGGAGGTACCTTCCACGATCACACCTTCCACGATCACACCTTCCAGCTGACAGATAAATTTTCTAGACCATGTACTGTAATCTGTGTTTGGCAGACCATCCAGCACAGAGGGACCCAGGGGTTGATTATGGCCTCCACACAACACACCAATAAATATGTTATTAATAATCACAAACAGTACACATTTGGAATGGAAATAAAATGAAACATCTAAACGTCTAAGAAATTAATCACAGACAAAAAACTGAAGCAATTGAAGTGAACTGGTTGGGGTTTTTTTCCCAAGTGTATTTTCCCCTTCAATAAACTGTGATAAATATCATCCAAAGGGCATTTCAAATCTTGATCTTCCTAGTGCAAAAGAAGAGTAAGTGAACTACAACACATAGGGGTTGGTTTTATTTTTGGTGAGTTGTGGCACATAATCAATTTTTTCTAACACTCTTGAGTTTGTAGATAAAATGCAATGTATATGTACAGAGATTATCATGAGTAAGTATTTTATAGAAGTCCCTGCAAAAACATGAATCATTCTGTATGAGTAGAGGTACTGAGAACTGTTGTGCAGCTCCGACAGATTCTCACTTGCTCTTTGTTCTAAAGAGGATATGACATTTTACAATATTTAAGGCATATATAAGACTTTACTCACTGGGACATCAAGGGATTATTATTTTGGATCAAACCAAACATATCTAAATCCTGATAAAAATGGAAGATTAATTTATTTCTCAGAATGTGGAGTGAGTATTATAATTAAATGATCAGGGAAGTGATGCGAGCACACATGCTCTGGGGGTGTTTGTCAGACAGTGTGAATCTCCTATCCTCTCATCTCAGAAAACACATTACCTGCATGTAAATGCAATTAGCTTCCATTTCCCATTCCTCCACAGCAAGGTTTGTAACTCAGTGTTTTATACCTGTCTTCTGTACCAAGATCCCAGGTGGCAGAAGGAGTTAGCTTACTTCAGTGTCATTCCCAGCTGTCTGGTCCATGAGACCACAGAATGCTCAAAGACAACGTCAGTGTGCTGCAGTCAAGGGGTGACCTCTATGCTTTAAAGTCTAAAATAAAAGAAAGCACATGGTAGCCATCCTCACTTCCAACCTGCCAGATGTCTCCCCTAAGTTGTTACCCAACACACTGTTTGTCTCTGAGTCATAAGAAAGGAGGTTTATTTTAGCTACTAGAAATATGACTACTGCAGAGCAAGATCTTTATACTTTAACCATCCATTTTGACTACATTCTAGTTAATGATATTAAATACTAAAAAAGAACACTAACAAAACAAGTATTCAGCCTGCAAGTCTTCTTTTTCTTTCTCATTTTCATTACCTAGAAGATTATGAGTTAGGCTTGCTGGAGAATTGACTGGTCTTTTTCACCTAACAACAGAAGTTCAGGAACAAATTCATAACTGGCTCTTCTGAAAACTTAAAACCAAGCTGGGGACCTACTTTATTTCATTCTGAGAGCTCTGTGATCTGACCCTTACTTATTTAACTTCAACTAGTTCTTACTTCTCTGCTGGTCTCAGCAAGCCACTGCTAAAATTGTAACAATGATACTGTAAATCATGAATGACATAGAGATGCTGGGGTTGTCTCACTGTTAATATTTAAGAACCTCATCTGTAACAGATACACTTAAATTAACAGTTCCATGTGTTTTGAAACTACTGCAGTTTAATTTGCAATCGTTTCTGTCTCTTGGCTACCTGACTTTGGTGCCTCAGCCTTTCCTGAAGTTGCAGCATTCATAAGGACCCAAATGAGAAATGGATCGAGTCAAAAATATTTTAGCACGGAGGTCATAGACCTAAATCCTTATATGTCCAGGCAGGCAATATGAACATATATAACACAATTCTACAGAAAAACTGGGTAAAATAAAACCAAGGCAAACACTGTCTATATGGTATTCCATATCAGCGTTCCTAATAACAGGAAATGGAAAGCAGGGTTAGGGCAAGAAAAGAGACAGAAATAGAAGGTGGGAAGGCTCTAGTAGGCAATAGCTCAGAGGCTGAGCTAGTCAGTTTTATGAGCTCTCATGACAACAGCAACAACAGCAACAGCAACAACAGCTTGCAAAGATATCCCATTTACAAGAAATAGCCTCCCTTGAATAGATACAAGCATGACCCTGACAGCATGAACTTCATCGATTAAATTCCAATGATAAGAATTCCTTCATCTCTGGTACTGTGCAGATATGGAAGTCAAAGGCTGCGATGTTCCCATATACAATATCAGAGAACATATGAATAACTAAGATGGTTAAAACCCCAAGGTGTACATGATACTGTCTATTTAAAACCCAACGGTGCTTCTCTGTTTTTAGGCTGAAACTAGTATGGAAAAAGTCTACAGCATGGGCAAGTATATCAGAAGTTTTTTTATCCCTAGCTCCTTGGTAAGCTGCTGAGCCCTACGGGATGCTCTGCCAAGTGGTAGTTAGGGAGGTCTGCAGCATTCAGGCAAGTTAATTACAGAGATGGAGGACAGCAGGATGCCAAGTGGGAGGAAGGCTTCCCTTCAGAAATGGACTGTCAGCAGAATCAGGAGGGGATGTAATCAGTCATAGCTTGCTTTTACCAACCAGGAATAATCATAGATGTGGCATTCAGCTTGCTGAGTATTTTCTAGCATGTGATTTAATCAGATTTTTGTCCCATGCATGGAACTTTTCTCAGACCTTCTCATATATAGACATGTGATACTTTGTTCTTTTAGTGGGCACAAGTTGTTCAGTTCACTTAAGGGTTTTTTTTTGTTCTAATAAAATGCTGATATGTATTCTTGGTCACTCTTACTGATTTAGGAAACAGTGATTTTACAGACACGGTGGCAGATACCTGCTGATCCTGACTGTATCACACACACCTTCCTTTGAAGAAAATGTAGCTGGCGTGGTATCAGCAATGGTGGGAATAGCTAGAAGTATTTTTACTGCTGGCACCTACTTTCACCTAGACGAGTGAAATACTAATTTCTCATGCTGAGAGGGGTTATCAGAAGCTGGAAAGGTGGTGAGAGTTTATTTCCAGGTGAGCAGTATATATTCCTAGTATGAACAATAAAACTGGAATCTGACTGTGCCCTGTCTCTAACAAGCTCATGGCATCTTAGCAAAGCAAGGAGACAGACATAAGCTTCACATAAGCAGCTTACGTTAGTCTCAAGGACAAAGAACACGTGCTGACACACCACTTGCATCGCAGACACCTCTGCATCTGGGCACGGCAAAAGCTCGGGAGAGGTGCCACACGGAGCGGGCAGGGCACGCGGCGTTGGAACGGGGATGGCGGCTGGGGCACACGCGCCGGACTCGACTTTTCCCCACGATCTCAGACCAGTCGTGCGGGGAAGAGCCCCGAGCTCCCCGCGCCGCCCGAGCTCCCCGCGCCGCCCGAGCTCCCCGAGCTCCCCGAGCTCCCCGCGCCGCCCGAGCTCCCCGAGCCGCCCGAGCTCCCCGAGCCGCCCGAGCTCCCCGAGCCGCCCGAGCTCCCCGAGCTCCCCGAGCTCCCCGAGCCGCCCGAGCTCCCCGAGCCCCCCGCGCCGCCCGAGCGCCCCGAGCTCCCCGAGCCCCGCCGGGCCCCGCCCCGCTCCGCCCCCTCAGCCCCGCCCCCTCAGCCCCCTCAGCCCCGGCCCCGCCCCCGCAGCCCCCCGGCCCCGCCCCCCGACCACGTGGCTCGTGCGCCACAGCGCCGCCGCCGCGCAGGCGCCGTGCGCGCTCCCGCTGCCCGGCCGAGCCTGGGGCTCGGGAGCAAAATGGCGGCGGCCGGAGCGGGGCCGGGCGGGAGCGGGTGGCGCTGAGCGGGAGGATGGCGGCGGCGGGCGGCTGCCGGAGGTGAGGCACCGTGGGAAGCCGGGCTGGGATGGGATCGCAGGCTTGGTCACGACGGCGGAGGCGAGGGGCCAGGACCGTCGACGCCCCCACGGCGGGGCTCGGAGCGCGCCCCCCGGGCCGGCTGCGGGCAGCCTGTCCCGCCGCGCCGCTGCCAGCCCGCAGCTCCGCGGGGCCCCGCCGCGGGACGGAGCCTTCCTCCCGTGCCGCTCCCGGCCCGCAGGGTCCGCGGTCCGGAGCGGCGGCAGCGGCCTCGGCTGTGGCTGTCTGCGCTGTCGGGTCCTGCCTCGCCGCCCTCTCCCTCTGTTCTCTCCCTTCCGCCCGGCGCGCTCCCCGGGAGCTGAGGGGAGCTTGCAGCCGCTCCGGCGGGAGCTGGCGCGGGGCTCGTGCTCCCGCGGCCGCGGAGCTCCGCCCGTGTCGGCCGGTGCTCGCCCGCCGCGGATGCCGCGCTCCG
The DNA here is from genome assembly GCF_050655825.1 of Lonchura striata. Lineage (NCBI taxonomy): Eukaryota > Metazoa > Chordata > Aves > Passeriformes > Estrildidae > Lonchura > Lonchura striata. The sequence goes on along the minus strand of NC_140707.1, from coordinate 58,488,788 downwards.
CCGGTGCCGGCCAGCCCGTCCCGTGCCCGTGGCCTGGAGACTGCCGCTGCCCCGGGATTTCTGGGGTTTGCCCCGCTCCTCTCTGTGCAGGTATTACCGCGGTGTTCCTGGAGAAACTTGGAGAGCTTTGTGGGTGATGGGTTCGCCCGTGCCTCTGGAATATTCGTGCTGCCCGTGCATAAGTGCTTTTCTGTTGGTTCGTGTTTCTACTTGCTCTTCCCCGCCATCGCATATGAGACCGTTGGGTGAAAGGTGACACACATGTCGAGTACGAACATAAAATGCGATAGTAGGATAATAAAGTACGTGTTGATGCAATGATAGTTTGTGTGAGAATTTACCTTAGGCAGTGTAGCAGCGCTTGAGGCTTTGCTTCAAACCAATGTAATATAATAACAAATTTAAAGTGTTTGGCAGATATACCATTGGAGTGTGATCACCTCAGGTTTTGCCACATACCGCATGCTCTATTTTCATTCAGAAATGGAAAAGATAAAAACAGAAGCTGAAATAAAAAAAAATTTAAACCTTGTAACTCATGTTGAGACGCTGAAAAGATTGATGAGGTAAAGCTTTATCCTCTTTGTTTGAAGAGGATGAGTCTTCTAAGCTTCTCTTTTATTGTTTCAAATAATAGTTTGAAGTTCTGTGTTAGTATCCTTCACACAGAGTGATGCAGGGAGGGGAATTTCTTCTTAGATCCTTTTCCATTTGAACCTTTTGCTTAAGAATTCAATGAAAATTCTTTTTCCTCCACCCCTTTTCAACTAAGTCTGCTACCAATAGAACATAAATAATTCTGTAGATGTTATTTATGAGGATGTGGAACAGAAGGCTGTTAGTAATGTACGGGTTCTGTGGACTGTGATGTTTACAAGGCAAGGTCTGAGTGCTTATTATGTAGAATATCTGTGTGAAGGCAATGTATTGAGAAGGTATGGATTGTGATGTTTTCTTTCTTTTTGGAATAATTTATCAACTAGATAACTAGTCTTAGTTGAGGGACCAAAGCATTATTGAGCCATTTAAGAACTTGCTACTTTGCTGTGTCAATTAGTGTTGTGTAAACAGTACTATCTGTTCCTGCTTATATGTAAACGTGATGAATGTTGCAGTAAATCAAGCTTGTATCTTAAGTTACAACACAAAGCTGCCAGTTGCTGACTGGTTTGTATTCAGCTCTAAAGTTAGACTTCCATAGTTGGGCTGCATGCAGGTAATCTTGGAAATGGAGCTCAGTGTTTTGTGTCACATGTAGAGCCAGTGTTTGTTTTTGTTCATTGGAGATGAAAACAGCTATTGAATCCTTTGTATTTCAGCTCAGCTGCACTAAGCATTGTTTTACTTGCTTTCAAACTTTAGCCAATGCATAAATGGGTTTGACATTCTAATCTGAAATTACTTTTATAAGCTCTCCTGGAAGAGTTGCATGGATTTGTCATAGGGATTTTAAAATTTTTTCCCCTCTTTGATTTCAAGCTTGTCTGAGAAGATCCAAATTTTTTGTTGTGAAACTACGTTGCTCACTATTAAATTAAAGTAGAAGGTGCTGCCTTTGCAGCCAGCTTTTAAAATTTCATTCAGTGAAACTGCCAGAGCTTGATGAATTAACAACAAAATATTGAGTCTTCATTTTGAAAGCAGCATTTCAAGTTGCTGTATACATGGTGTCAGGTTTACAAATTAGTTGTCACTGATGACAATTAATCTCAAGGTTTGTTGGGAATGACTTTTAGGCTGGGACAGTGTCTTCTTCTGTCCTGTTAGTAAGCTGCATTGGTGGTGTGGTGTCTGGGGGTCCTGCACATGGCCATAGGAGAGGTGGGACACTAACCCTGCTTGCTCTTCTGCCACCCTGATGCATGTCTGCTCTTGATATATCAGACCACATGCAAGAAAAGGGGAGCTTTTTCTTATGTCTTGGGTACACTGTGGTGACGGATGTAGTTGTGGCTGGCTGCCTTTCAGAGACAAACAGTAAGATGAATGAAAACATCTGATGGACATATTGATGGGCTGTGTATACTTCACATTAATCAATAAACAGATCTATAGGGAAACTGTGAGATTGCACTTAAGAAGAAATATCTGTATTACTAATGTGACTGATGAGAATCTGCTCTTACAGTAAATCTTGATAGAGAACTGCAAGTTTTAGTAATAACTCCTAAATTTCTTTTCATTTGTTTGCTTTTTCTTAACATATTTAGATGGCCTTTGACTTCTGTTACCAGATCAATGGCTTTTCCCATTTTTTTCACACCACACCAGTCTTGGAAACCTGATGCACAACTTTATTGTACATGCAGTGGGAACCAGGAATCCTAGTTCACATATGTTAGGTGAGCTTCCAGTGAATCATCTAGCTATTGCTTTGTTTAATTTCCCAGGTTCTTTGAAAGGTAAGTGTTGTCAGTATCCCTAAATCTTTGAATAGAAGCTATTGTGGATTTTTAGAATGTTCTTTCCTATGTTGGCTTACTAGTATGCCTGAACTATAAGAAGGAACTGCAGATGCCACATTTAATTCTAGTCTTGCATTTTACACCCATCCAGTCTGTCCTGCATGTCTCCCAAGAAGGATACTTTGTAATGATGTGTTCTATGTAATGAGTGGACACTAGGAGATTGAAATTGTTATTATAGTATGATTATTATATTTTGGTTTATTTCAATTATTAAACTATACTTATCTCCACCCATGGGTTTTACTGCATTGTTTTTTGCTTTCTGTTCTGTTCCCTAGCACACTGGCAGGGGGAACCCACAATAATAAGGATGCCTGTGAGTTTCTTGATAGATACATAGTGGCAAAATTGGTTTAAACACTTTCAGTCCACTGCTGCATTTCCTTACTTCCTGCACTGTCCCCTCAGCTGAGTTGGTAGGCCTGTTTACATGGCTTCACTCTGAAACATTCAGGAAATTGATCTTTATGAAAAATAAACCATTGAAGCACAAAATAACTTAATGTTACATCCTTCATCTGGGTCATCACATTGCTGTGGAAAGTCTGTTTGCACAATGTAGAGGTGAGGCCAGGGAGGTGAGGGGGATCAGGGTGGAACTGTGTTGCCTGATGTGCTGGATTCAAGTACATGCCTAACTAGATACTTAGTTAATTTAAATCTAATTTGTTTGCTCATTGTGTTCAGGTGTTGTGCAAGCTTCCATCAAACACTACTGAATATTAACTTTAATTACTAGTGGCCTTGCAGACATGTCCAGCCAGTTGGGGATTTTCTATCATCTGTGGGTTTAAACTGGTTATTTAGATTTTAGGGTGCTAAAGCATGCAAGAAAAAAAAATTAGCAGCAGTCAAAACTTATTAAGTCAAAGCTTTCAGTACTAAGTGTGGAGGTATAGTATTTTGGACAACATCTTTTTTATGTTTCAGAAGCATCTTCTCAGTGGTCTTACTTTGTTTTTCGAGCTTGGCACTCAGGCGTGAGCTGTTACCTGTATAACTGACTGATAATTTTCTAAATCCTATGTGATCTTTGTCCTCAAATTTTTTGTCCTAATTCAGTGGTCATTCATACTGTATATTTTTTATGGCATTCAAACATCATTGTATGTTCAGTTCTTCCTGATTAAAATGACTGGATTTTTTTATATTAATGCTGGCTTTTCTGTGTTATCATACCCTGTTTCCAACCCACTGTAGTGAATAGTAAATCGTATAATTTAATTTTTTAAAATCTCTTTTAGAGAATATCTTTCTAGCTCTGCAGTTATTGTGATTCCCCATATTGTTAAAGTGCCTTTTTATTTCTGCTCTCTCCTCTTTCTTACAGGACCATTTCTTTATGGTGACTTGTGCTAAGATTAATCTCTTTTTCTTCATCACTTCTGATCTTTGACATTATCTAGTGAGAAGTGCTTTGGAGAGAGATCAAGCTAGTTAATGATACGCAAGATTCCTCTAATTTGGAAACCTTGTCCAAGCTTTGTTAAAACCTAGTCTCAACTACCAGGACATTTTACCATTCTGCTGATGGTAACAATGGCTAAACTGGAAGGAGCTGATATAAACAGTAGTGCATTAAGTGACTGCTGCTTGGTTCTTTAGTTGGGCTTATTGTTTTGTGACCTGGAACTCGCAGAAGCTCTGTGGGATCAGTAGAGCTGCAAAATATATCTCTGTGTGCTTGTCTGTGTATTTTAAACTGCAGTTTGGGTGAGAGAAGATTGTTCTCATAGTCTGCCCCTGAGATTTTAATCAAGATTTCTTATACAACAAGCAAGAATACCAGTGTCTCGTGAAGGCATCCAACATGAGTAAAATTTTATACCTATTTATATGAAAATTGAAGTAATTTTGAGTGACCAAGTAGATCACATTGCATTAGTGAGAAACTGAATTGCTGGTTTGCTTATCATCTGCTACTCCAGATCGCTGTACTGCAATGAAGAATATAAAACACTTTTGTAAATGGGTAGGTTATTTTAAGTGCATTAAAAATAATCAGTATGAGTGACAAAATGCTTTTGTCATGCTTTTTTTTTTTTTAAGCTTTTTTTCTCCTGACCCCAATATTGGAAATGCTGCTTGAGAGCTAATTAAAAGCATTCTAAAATAGCAAATACAATCAGAGTGCAACAAGACAGTATTTTGTGGACTAGCGCTTCCTTATTTTTTGATCTCTTTTGATCTTCTGCTATAGCTTTTTTCAAGTGATGGTTTGTGATGTAAAGATGGGGGAGAAGTGGTTCGTTGACTGTTAGAATTGGGTTTACTGTGGATTTGGTGATTTTTTTACTTAGTCTTGGAAGATATCTTATTTAAAGACTTCCTGCTGCTGTGATAATTATACTGCTTATCCACTTAAATTCTGCAATGTATAAGATGAGGTTGTGCTGAAGTTCTTTTTACATGTGGGGGCATTTAGAGGTTTTTCTCATGTACCCAGAAGTATGTCTTAGAATACATAAATGGCTAACAACCTCTGAAGCTGCTTGTGGTACTTAACTGAATGACCAGAAGATTTCATCTTGAGGAAGGAAGGAGTGTAGGCATATACACAGTGGAATTTTGTATTACCCATTAAAAAAAACCCTGACAAATCCCACACTATTGAAGCATGTGAATATATTAAAGGCTGATGTCTTGTACCTTGGTTCATCCTGTACTGGACAGCTCAATTTCAGACATCCTGAGAGATGGAATGAAATGCATATAAAATGTCTAGAATGCAGGTACAAAAGATAATGTTAATAGATTAATGGATTTCGTTAAGTCATTCTAGTAGTTACTGCTGCTCTCTGAAATACTTCAAGTTGCTTATACTGTCATTTTAAGTTGAAAATACCTTTTCCAGTCTATAATGAGGAGCTTCTAGAAAGTCTTTGAAATCGTTGTTTTTTTCCTACTGCAGAGACAAGCAATTTGCTGCGGTAGAATAAAATGCACACCGGAGTTGGGAAGCTTTGTGTTACTCAGTGTAGTGATGGCTTTAGTACTGAAGGAGGAATAACCTAAGTTGTGTCAGCACTGAGAGGCAACAGTTGTTACAGGTGAGCTGGATGTAAGCACCATAATTTCTCCAGAGGAATGTGTATGACAGCATGAGGAGCTACTCAGTGTCCTTGTGAGCCCCCCCACACTCCCAATGTATCAAGTATCCCCATCTTATCTGCAGTTTATTTTCATGAGTGATTAGCTTGTCTAAATTTTGGATAAGAATGTGTGTTTATTGCTTTAAATTCTCAAATCCCAACTTGGCCGACTGTTTTGTTTTTTGGAAGTTTTTTTGTATAGCCAAAGATAATGTTTAAGAGAAGAATATGATGTATCCTTTTTTAAAATACAGTAAAAGGTATTTTATTTAGGTCAAAAAGTACCTCCTGCTTCTTATTTGGTCCTTAAAATCTCTGTAGGGTTTAATCCTCCATTAAGCACTCCTGGAATTGTGTGTTTGGACTTAAAATGCCAAAATACCCTTCTAACATACAGTACAAGGCCTGTCTAATTGTATTTTGTAGTTCCAAGCATGGATCTGAAGACCTAGTAACTAACCTCTGGTAAAGTGACTCTCATAAGTATTTCTGCAGTGCATCAAAGCTGCTTGTCTTTGACTACATTTGACTACAGTCTTTTATGTTATAACTAGGGCAATTACTACTTGAAGTTGGTTTTAAAGCTTAAATTACCTATCTTCTGAAAATGAAGTTAATCAGAAGTACAGTCTTATTACAAACTTTCTGAAATATCTATTCATACTACTCGGGGCTTTTCCACTGCAAGTAAAATAAAATTTGTTGTGTCTTGTTCTAAGTTTCTCAAGACATTTGAATTTCTCTGCTGAGAACATCTGAGGTAATTTTGTTACTGCATAATTTCTCAGTTAATTAGTGGCTCAAAGTTTCCCCTGTGGATTAACAGACTTGTGCTGATCTAGGTATTTCCCACCACTACCTTGGGCATCTGTCCTTTCTCCTCCTTCCCTCATTCTGTTTTTAGCAACCAACTTATTTTTGCTGGAGAATTGGAGAATTAAATTGGAAATGGCATGTTTTGTGACTGAGTGTTAGCTGCATCAAAGCTCAGTTGTATTAGGCACTAGCAGTCTTCAACAGTAATGAGGCTGCTTTTATTTAAATAACTTGTGGATCTGGAGCTTCATCCTTGTTTTATGTTTGAAGGAAAGGGAACTTGCTCTTTTCTCGACATATACAAGATTAATGTGTTTCCTTATTGAAATGAACCTTTTATTTTTTGTTAATCTGAAAACTGATCCAGCTAAAAACTGTTCTGTTCATTGAACATAAGTGGAGACTTGAGTGGGAATGATCATCTAGGTAGAGAGGGAAGGAGGGAAGCAAGATATTTTTTGGTTTTTTTGTGGCAGTGTTGGGTTTTTTTCTGTACATTAATGGACTTTTCAAATCATGGAAGATTCAAAGGAGATTTGAGAAGTAGAGCACAGGCTGGCAAAGTTTCTGTATTTTGCCCTTTCTTTGAATGTGAAGGAATTGTGGTATCAAGGACAGTTGTGCATGAGAGAAAGATGGACAAAATGTGGTCTAAAATTACATTAAGAGCAATGGGTTTCTTTAATGGAGTAACTCCTGTAGTTAGTGTAATGCAATAGACTTTTGCTTCCCTCCTAAAAGTTTTGTTTGATTTCTTTGAAAAATCTACTTATTTTTTTAGTATTCTGGGACATATGAAAAGCTTGAAATCTTGTAGGGAGAGAAGAAAGAGTTAAGGCATGTCAACAGTCTGCTCAAAGGGCAGATTGCCTTAGCAAATGGTTAAACAAAAAAACACGCAATAAGCTTTTCTGGCTCTGCAGCCTTTAAATGTCTGTGTTCATGAGTTATGTGTAGATGTTGCTGAATTAATGAAATTGTGTACATGATTGGTGCCTCCGTTTTCAGAAACATTATGTCAACGTTTGTAATGCTCTTTTGACTGTTCTGTAAAACTTGCATATTCATGTTACAGAACAAAAAAATGCTTTGGAAGTGCAGAGAGAGCTTGTTGCAGGAAATGTGGAAGACATAACTTCCTTTTCTTGCCAAGGGGAAAATGTAAACAAAGCTCCAACTTAATTGTAGGCTAAGTACTAGTCTGGTTTTCTGACTAAGCCTTTCCTTCCTTAATTGATTTCTTTTATTATTGAGAAAGTATATTTTCTGAAATGAATTCATGTAGTTTTGGGCAGGACGTTCCTTAAAGTTTGTGAACATTTAGTTCTTTCTACACTTGTATGGAATCTAAATGTAGGTATTAGTGAAGATAACTACTGAAACTGAAGTTACTGGTGTAACTTTTGAAAGTTTTGATGGAAAATATTGCAGTATTAATGTATTTTGCTACTATTTTCAAAATGGCTGAAATATTTGAAGTATACAGCATAGAAAGATTTCTTGGCATCAGGTATTATGATATAAATGTTAGTTGGTGGTATAGTGTGGCTCTTAAAATTTTATGCTGAAGTTAATGAATTTAAATCAACCATGCAGAAGAGTCCAATCAAAGGGGACATCTTTCAAATGTGTACGTTTTTAAGTAACTGTTAAAATCTTAGTATTTACAGATATAATTGATTTACAAGAACAGGCATAAGATCATTGTGTTAGTTATGAGGGGGTTGTCTTAAAAACTTCTAAATACAAGAAAAATTCTCTGTGTGTTTGACCAGGAATTTCACCCTTGCTCAGGGAGGCAGCAGTGCATAACCAGTTTACACAGTCTCAGATAAGTCAACTGTTGTATAAATACCATGTACAATCAATTGTACAAATTGATTTTGTATTGCTTCCTGCAGCAGTGAACAGAATAGACTTGGGAGTGATTGTGGATATTAGGAGACAGGGGGAAGATGTGAGTGTCAACACGGGTGCCAGGCCAGAATGACGTGAAGAGAGAGCAGAAAGCATGACTACAAGGGTATAGGTTTTGTGGAATTGTGAGGTACTCTAATAGGAATAGTGCGCCCTCTTCATATTGAGAGCTGTAAGATCCTGTTCCAGTTTTAGCTGTCTGTCAGACAAATGTGCTGGAGTTCCCTCTTCCTGTCTATTATCTCCCACTCTCTCCAGCAGTGGGGTGATGGATCAGCCATTTGAAATTACTTGGTTTGTGATCATATAATCTCTGTATTTATTGTGAGGGGAAGCAAGAAAACCCCCTGGCAGAATGGAGTGTGAGGGAAAAGTACAGTTCCCTGTTAGTTTGACTTTAGTGGTAGTATCAGATCACCCTGGTGTACCTGAAGAGCTGACAGGCAGTGAGTCCTGCATACACAGTTAGCGTCTCCCTGTCGGAGGACAAGTTCACTACATTGAGGGGAATATATTAAAATTTGCATAGGCTTAGCTTTATATTTTTTCCTAAATGACTAATACCTTAATGCATATATTTTGGACTACAAATTTAAAATCATCCAAGCATTCAAAAAAGCGACAACTCGCATGGACCTCTAGTAGTGATGGCTGCTATATGAAGTGTTGTTAACCGAGGAGTGAACAAACTGCACAGATACAGAGAAAAATAAGTACAGGCCAAAGAAGCAGCAATCAGCCACCTGGATACAGGAAGCGCTGTCATGGTGAATCCTAGCAGTAGCTGCTGCTGTCTAAATCACTTTTTTCTGCTAGAACTGTCCTTGCTTTGCAAGTGATTTTTCCTATTGTTAATTTTTTAGGAACTCTGGAGAAGAAAAAGCGTATTGCAAAGGTGGTTTTATAGCTGCGCACTTAAAGTAAGATGTTTTTATTGACAGTGGTAGTTGGCTGAATGAAGATTGAGGCAGTGCTGTACCTGGGCAACAGCTGGAGCAGCCACACCAAAGGATCGACTGAAACACAGTCCAGTCAGGACTTGCATGGCTTTCCAAATGTCTGCTACAATGAACAGCTACAGCTCTGCTGCAGGCATAGGTGCATAGGGCCTGGGAATGTTTAGTTTTTAAAGACTGTGTCTACTGAGTCAAATTGAACATTATGTATGATTGTGGGAAGCAAATTAATGTTTTCTTCCTTTTCTCTGGAATCATCTGGGTTCCTTGAGCCATTTGGTAAACTGGTACAGGGAGCTAACTACACTGGGGTGAAAAAATCTCACAGAAGAGAATATCTGTGTTTAGTTGCTGACATGATGGAGGAGCTTTGGGGAGATGCTGGTGGTAGCTGTGGTGAGCACTGGCACTGAGGAAATGTGCATGGAACCAGTGTTGGTGAACCAACTTAGGTTTGTATACACCAAATAATGCATTTTGAATCCAGATTGCAACTGTGGTTTTGTTGGATGCCAAGACTTGTCATGGCTTGTGGCTTACTGTTGAAAGTATTCAAACTGTAGCTGTAATGAGTCAATTTTATGACTGTGACTTAATGCTGTCTTCAATGAGGAAAATCCGTGTTTCTTTAATAAAATTCTTGATGTCTCATGAAATGACTGGACTAGATTGCCTTTTGAGTTCTTTACCACACCTTTTCATGTTCCCCCTTCCAGTTTTTCTGTTGTGTATAGATGTATCCATTGGTGTTACATGTGTAAGAAATTATGCCAGCAGCCAGTACTTCAAACTTGTTTTATCCAAGAGAAAAGGCTGAATGGGTGAAATTGCTGTTGTGTGATGACAAAAAGGACCCATGGAGAGGATGGTGTACAGAAGAAAAGGAATGGTGGGGTATTAAGGCCTAAAGTGTAGAGAAAATTGTTTTGGATATACAGCAATATTGGTAATAACAGTTTCAGCCACAGGCGAGGATTTCAGTGGTAATAGATGAGCTCTGTATTGTTACCAAGCATCTTGGAGGCTTAAGTATAAAGGAAGAGTATTGTATAGAAACACTGTAGTCATGAGGAATGATGTTCCAGGCAACAGAAATATCTTAAGATGTTATTACTGATACAATGAATGGCTGGCAGGATGAAAAGTTGATTGCAGCCAAAGTAAGATAGAAATAATTTTTCATCTTATCTACTAAAAGAGGCACGTATATGGGAAGGCTGATCAATATGTGGGTCGAAGACTTTTTAGTCTGCTTTGATGTTGGAGCTATTGTGAAAACCCCAAGCAGTGTCATCACCAAAGATGACTCAGGCTGTGGAATTTAATAAGGGAACTAAAGCTGAGTGATCAAAAGGTTGCTTTTTTTGAAGGTGGGTTGAAAATAGTAAGTCATAAGACAGGATGAGTGCTGCTTGCCTACTTAGGTACAGAGCACAGTGTCTGGGATTGTCCCATTAGTTACTCTAATGTACTCTCAGAGGCAGTGTATTCTGAGAGGAAGAGTGAATGTAACTGTGCACTGAATTTACAAGCACTATTGTGTACAGGAAGCTCCCACATCCTCATTCAGAGTAAATTACTTTCTGTGAAATAATTGGACCTGGATAAAAAGGGAAAATAACTCCAGTACAAGGAAAACTGTAGGGTATATGGATCTTCCATATGGCTGAGGTTTGAGCCAAGATTTTCCCATCTTTAGTAGATTTGTTAATTGAAAACAGGATTTTGTTTTGTAGTTGGGTCACAGCTTGAGCAAGAGGAAGAATTCCCTTTCTTGAGACAGAGATCTTTGGGGTGCACTCTCAGACTAAATAGAATAAAATTCCATGGGGGTAGAAGACTGTGGAGATGAAAGACTGCTTGCTCTGTTCCAGAAGAAGCAACAATCCTGTTGACAGATAAAGGGTACAGGGCTAAGAAGCCTATAAAATAGGCTCTAAAAAGGTGGTAGAGCTTCATGTGGAAGGTTATTCTGCTCCACTTCTGCCTTTTCCACGGGGGAAGAGGAACGGGTGACCATGGATATTGCTGCAGTAATGGACAGTCTGGAGACACGCTGAGGAGGACAGTGATCTTACCAGACTAGTATTTGACCTCAGTATCCAAGGCTGAATGTAGCTGAAATCTCCAGGAGTTAGGTAGCTGCCTGACAAGACAAAGTGTTGGCCTGAACTTTGATGGAAAGAAAAAAAACAGACTGCTTAAAAAAAAAGTCTGTTCCTTTTTCTGAGGTACTTTTCATGTAATTTGGAAGTTCCTTTTTCTGTCTTAACCAACTGATGTGTGCATATATATGTAAACCAAAGAATATTTGCCATTCTTAAAAAAAAAATCACGTGGGTAATTTTTGCTCAGAAGAGGCCTTTTGAAACACATTTAGACTCCACAAAAATTATCACAGTATGTCAGACTATGCTGCAATTATTCTAGACTGGCTAAAGTTAGTTATCCTCATTTTCCTGTAAATGCATATGTTCATACCTAATTACTCTCTTTAGTGATATTGATAAAGATTTGGTGGATAGGATTTTTCTGATTTTCTTATGAAGTAGTTTTAATGATGTTTTTATCTAAATCAGATAATGTTCCTTTCAAGTTAACTTGTGAAAAAATGGAGTCATTGAAGAATACATGCTGACATTTCACTTCAAGAGAGTCCTAGAGGGCCATAAATGAGCTCTTGCTCATTTGGCTGAAAGAAGTGTTTTGAATTCATCTTCACGAACATTAGTTAAGTCTTTTATATGAAGGTTATCAATCAGAAGAGACTTGTGGTAAATAAGTGTGGTTTTGCAACCAACTGTAAGAATCACTGATGTAGAGAGAGGAAAATTTATTTGCTGGTATAGGAAAACATTTAAGTTGCTTGGGAAGAGCAGCCTATTCCATGCAGGATTGTACTGCTGTAATTCAGTTAGTTTCTGTGTGCTTTATGTGTTTGAATTTTTTAGCTGCTGGAACTTTTTGTGTTTAGAGGAATATAAATACATTGATGTCCCCTGCTTCCACACTGCAGTTAGTGATTTGATCTGTCAGTCCATGTTAATGACATTTTTTATTTACTTCTACAATGTGACATGTTCATATCATACTTGAAATTGCTTTGCTGATCATCAGAAATACTACTTTGAATGGTGTTTGCCAAGACAGCATTGAAAAGAGGGTTTTTTTTTTCTGTAAGTTCTGTGGTTTTTTTTCAACTGTTTAAATGCTGCTCAGTGTTTTCAATTTCTGAAATGTGGGTATCTTCAAGACTACACACCTTTGTGCTCTGCTTGAGCATAGTTCTTTTAACTTTCACTCTGATTCCTCAGAGAAAATGTTGAAAATCATGTTGTTTGTTGGTGGGTTTTCCTCACTAAAACTCAGTCCAGTGATTCTCAACAAATCTAGAAATAAAAAGCTAGGACTGTTTTGGTGTTTTTATCACCTCTATTTTGAAAGAACTTCTTGATGGAGAAACATACTACTTCATGGAAGAGAAAATGCTGTAAATTTCATGCTAAACTATAAGAAAGGGTTCTTTGTGGATAGCTGGAACACATGATTTTCAGCAAAGACTGAGTAATGCAGTCACTTTAGTAATCTGGTTATATCTGCTTTTTCTTGCCCTCTTGAGCTGGTAACTGCTGATGTGGCTTAAGTTCTGGTGCTTTTCCTTATTGGATTTTTCTTTTTTTCCAGTGCAGTGAATGAGGAAGTAACACAGATTCATTAGCTTATGTTGTAAAGAACATTATCCAAACCACAACCTTTCAGCTGTTTCAGTTGCATCTTACTACTGTATCATCCAATTAATTTTGAATAATGATAAAATTTGATTGCTTGACATGATTATAAAAAGGAGTCAAAATAGGCGTTATGTGGATTTGCATGTGTGTCAGGCATAATCAACTGACCCTTCACATTTCAGTTGTTTCCCTTGAACAGAAAGTTACTTGCCAGTTACACAATTTCTTTCTGGTATGCTGTCCCATATCCAGTCAGTCCTTTAGTGTGTACACTTCTGACACTTGAGACTTTACCTCCACAAAATCTGAGTGTGCCAGTACCTCTGATTGTCTCACCTATGGAAAAAGAGGAAGGTTAGGACAGGTAGCACTCAGTTCCTGACAACTCCTCTTACTTGGAGAACCACTTTCTCCAAGGAAATTGGGGTAGATACTCCATGCGCATCTGAACAAGCAGTTGAAACTCCAGCCACAAGCAACTTTGTCTTCATTTTTAAGAGCTTGTGCCTTTGGGTGTTGTTTACTGGTAATTTCAGTGGTATACTGCATAACAACCAGCATGGCCAGGGCTGGCTCTGGAAACTTCTTAGTGGATGGGAGCTTGCTTCTGTTCTTCTGAGTGCGGATGTTCCTGGATCACTTTGTGATGGCTCAGGGCTCTCTATTGGTCACCAGGGCACTGTCCTCTGGAGGAAGATTCAGGATGTTAAGGCAAGCTGGTGGGATGTACTTTGGGCATGATAGCAATGGTCCATTCTCACAAGTTCTTGCTGTTTTAGTTGATCTACCTAACTTCTATGGAAATAAGTTTAACCTTGCTGAAGTTTAGTTGATGTGTTTCCTTACTAGTGTTGATGCTTTTTATTGCTGCATCTTGTCATCTCATCTTGCTGTAAAGTTGTACTTGTTACTTGAGATGAGCTGTTGGGGCAAAATAGCATAGCATTTTTGGTCTGGATAAAAATCTAAGCAAACATGAATAAGTTATTATTATAGTGCCTGGGTTGTCATTTAGTCATAATAAATTTAAAATATGTTAGGTAAAATAAAAGCCTGAAATACCATGTTGGTACAGGTATGTGCATGTACTTGATATAATTTCCTACTTTGGTTTTAATATTATGCTATTGCATAATCCTATGGCAGCAACTCCAAAAGAAATACAAAGATCTTAAAATTTTATGGGGAAAAAAATCAAATGGTTGTAAAACCAGTCGTAGTACTCTTGAATTTGCCCTTTGCATTAATTAGATCTCAGTTTTATGAAATGCTTGTATTGGGTGATGATATAAACAAAGTGTCACTGTTACCAAAGCCCATTCTCTACTGAGACTTTTTGTTAAAATTCCCAGTCCAGGAATGCCTGGCTGTCAGCCTAGATACCTCAGATATATGTCATGTAGCTGCTTAGGATTTTAGGTTCAGTGTGACAAATATTAAGAAGACTGAGAAACTTATTTCAGGCTGAAGTCTTTAAGCAGACTTGCGCTTATTTTAAATTTTATTCTGAGTATCAGTATAATCGGAAAGTCACTTTTGTGCTGTTTTGTAGGATTTGGAGTGGTAATTTTGGTTTCTATTAACTTCCTCATTTCACATAACACACTCCATATACTTTTTCTGCAGTGCAGGCTTTTTAAAACAAGCTTTGACATAGTTTAACTCTTTCCCTGTGTATGTGTGTATGTTCATAACACATCTGTACATGCGTCACTGCTCTCAACAACTGTTTCAGTTGGTCAGCAGATGTTGAATTTGGTTTCATTGTGGTAATGCTTATGGGGATGCATGCAGCCTTTTAATAAAAAGTAAAGAAAAAGCTCACCTGATGATGGTTTTTAAAACAAAATTCCATGGATGTATTCTGAGGCTAAAATACAATTTAAAAATTCTTCAAATAAGCTGAAATAAGGGAAGTTTTGGTATGCAGAGTAACTTCTACAAGAAGAAACTAGATCTGTCTTTCCTTTTGCAGCTAAAGATCTAATTGTTTGTGGTTTGGAGTTTTTCCTTTATTTTTATGTTCCTCTCCTTTTCACTGTGGAGAAGCTGCATTCTTGACTTGGCATTTTTGTAGTAGACTCAGTTAGTTATATGCCAGACTAAGTGCTGTTCAGATAGACTGTGTTTAGTATAGAGGCTGAAGTGGACAATAGCAAAACAAACCAAACAAAAAGAAGGCATCTAAATCCATTAATAGTTCAAGTACACTTTGCTGTCAAAAGATGCAGTAGTGCAAGTATTCATGTCTGCCATAACAAACAATTTGGCTGACTGATACTGTTTCAGCTTCTTGTTTAAGTTGGTTCTAAGGTGGGTCAGTTTATCTAGTTTACAAAATACTTGGGACAGAACCAACAAGGTAGGAAAAGTGGTTATGAGAATGAAGAGAGGAAGGCAGAGCTTCCTTCAGGGCAGAGTTCATCACTGGTGCTAGCTAATTTTTTTGAGAAATGCAACATGGGTTATATAATATTATCTTGTAAAATGTAGTGCTCTATTAAAAAATAAATGTACTTTCAGTTGATACCTGAGGTTAAGGACAGTACTGGAACTAAAGCTGAGATGGGTTTTGAGCCATGGGGCCCGATACACTCTGTGAACTACAAAACGTTTTAATTCAAGATGCAAAATACTCTTTAAGAAAGCAGCCTGCACGCACATGACTTAGCAGTGCATAGAAGTTATGTATTCTAAATTTAGTGAATGAATTCATTCTGCACGATACTCACTTATTACACTTATTAATGTGCAATAATGTTATTGTGGTAAGCCTCCAAATAAAATAATTTTATCGATTGTGTATTTTAGGAATCTTTTATGATGTTCCTTTTTGAGTTTATTTAAATCCTTGTTTGCAAATTCAAGCAGTGGTGGCTAATGGTATTGAACAGTTGTATATATGCCTTGATTGTGTTCCTTCCATCTCTTGGCATGTATTTATTGCCAAGGGGAAGGTATCAACTTCAAACCTGGGACTTGTTTCTGAATATTGAGTGCTTACTTATATAAAAAAAGAAAAACCCAACACTTCTTTTTTTCTTCTCTCTTTTACTTAGCTCCTGGGCTCTTTCTGTGTTGGAAAGAATTGAAAACTTTTAGTAGATATCTAATAGACAAGTTATCACACTGTAACTGAATACAGAAAAGTGGAATAACAATAGCATTATTCCAGGACTCAAGTCCAAAATGAACCAAGTCCAATTTGAGGTGAGAAAAGGGAAATTGTTAGGGTATCTGCTCAGATTGCTAGCCTTTACCTGTGAGTAAGTATTTAAACTGAAAGGTGACTTTTACCTTCACAAAGTTTGTCCTGGGTGTAACTAATTTCATCTAGAAATTTATACCGCTTTTAAGCAACATATTCTTGGTGTGTATAGAAATGATTTGGAGTGTCACTGTTCTATGAATTTTTTTTTTCTAAGTGTTTTTTCTTAAGTCTGTGAAGTTCTTCAGAAATGAAGTAGAGATCGACACCATATGGATTCAGTAATCTTTGAATAGCTTATTTCTGCACAAGGGAGAAGATGAGTGCATGCAATGGCTAACACTGAACTGATGCAACAGCTTGTGTTTGCTGAGAAGATTTACTGGTATTTGCAGGTGTGATGTTGCCTATTTTGGTTGTGCTCTGGTTCTATCTTGATCCTGAGTAGGCTTCTGTCCATGTAGGAGGGTGTTTTATCTTTGTTTCCTGATGAGCAGCAAGCTGAATCTGCATAGAGACAAGTTCAGGGTTGTATGCAGTTGAGATGACCTGGCTGGCTGGCTAGGGAGGGCAGGCATGGGAGCTCCCTTGGCTCATTTACAAGCCTCTAGTTGGCTCAAGCTGGCTTGAAAGCTGCTGTGGTGGTTTTATGGTTGTGTCTCCTGCCCTAGCAGAATTCCACTGGTGCTCAGCAGGCTGCAGCTATGTGAGGCCACCCTGGGATGTGCACAGCCAGAGCAGCAATTCTGCCTGATAGCCACATCTGTAAAGCCAGGTTTTCAAACCATTCCCTCCTCTTCCTCCTCATGTACCCGGCCCTCAAATCCTGGAGCACTTGTTCCCCTCACCTCAGTGCCTCCAGCAATCTGCAGCCTTCTTCTTCCTGGCCTTTCACTTTCTGCTCCCAAGGATCTGCACTTTGAAACGTGCACTTGCATGTCACTTTCTTGGCCAATTCAACATGCCAGAGACTACCAAGAAAGGAAAAAAATTCAGAAGCATATAGCAAATCTATATGTGTTCACAATATTCAAGGGAATCTAAAAGATTCTTAGCATAGACTTTACCTTTCTATTATTCTTTATCTTCATGTTTGTGTTTTGGAAGGGGACACAAGTGTTCAGTTAACAGCGGTTCTTCATGTGGTAACTTTCATTTTTCAGTATTAGTATTTTAACACTGCTAATATTGGAATAAATGAGAACATCTTTGTCGTATGTTAGCAATGAGTCCTTGTTCAATTCACCTCAGAACTGATTTCTAAGATGTTTTCAAGTGCCAAAAAAACCCATTTAATGAATCCTTAATTGCCTTATTTTTGCCATTTAAAATGTATTTCTAGGTATTCTCAATTCTAAATTTGAAAAGCAGTACTGAATGAGAACTATGTAAATGTAATGAATAAAAAGTGCAGCTGAAATAAGTCAGGACGGTATAATCTCAAACAGGACTGGTTTATTTAGCATTCTGAATCAGTATAGCTCAGTTTGGGATTTTTTAACTATATGGGAATAGGTATAAACATGTACGAAGAGTCTTTCTTGGTATAGTCAAAGGAGAGTACCTTAGCTAAAAGTTTGATAGCCATCCTGTTCCATTTTGCAATTTATCATATGATTTGTGAATAGTTTGGAAAATTACAGGTTATTGTGGGGGAAAAAAGTATTTCTGATCTTGGTTTAATCATTCAAATAAAAGGGTATATTGGAAGTGTTTTGAGGTTTTATGAAAATACTGTGTGCTGGAAGTTGAGTTTATTTTATCTAAATCATGTAACATTTAGTGACAAATAATGAAGTTACCTATTTGGTGTTTTTCTTCTTCAGAAATGGAGGAACAGAATGCTGGACGTGGGATTGAAGATTTATAAAGGATTATGGGATTATACATTGAAGAGCCAGCAGGCGGGATGCCTGAGTGACTGAAGAAAATGGGTGCTAATGCATCTAACTACCCTCACTCGTGTTCCCCAAGGGTAGGGGGAAATTCACAGGCACAACAGACATTCATAGGTAACTCTTTTTGGTTATCTTGTCACTTACATCAATGACTTGGTGGATTGTGTATGTGCTGGATTTGATTTACTTGCAGAAATGTTATGGAGAGCTGCTATTTTCTAGGTCACCAATTTGAATCCATTCAAGCTCAATCGTGCATGAAATTCAGTACTGTCCATCTGTTTGGCCTGTGTATGCAATGAGTTGATCTGCCTTTTGCCAGCAAGCAGTTGCCAGATTATTTAAATAAACGAAGTGGAGTTTTTTATAATTAAACCATGCATGCTACTTTTCCTGGTTCAAGAGCAGTTGCTTTCTGTTAATACCATACTGTTTTCTACTCTTCCTCAGAATTTCTGTCAAACTGTGTCAGAGCATGTAAAACCCTTGATCATCATTATTCATTGTAATATTGATGTTGTGTCCAAGTGAATTACCTCATTATTGCTAGAAGGGATATCTCTGGTAATAAACCTGTAATATTAACAAACAGGCTTCTCTTCCTGTTTCTGTGAAAGGGAAAGTGGGTGCTTACTGTCCTAACAGTGTTACTTACAAGCCAGGATCTTGCTTAGCTGAAGACATGTGTTGAAGTGCCCTTAAGAAAGTATTTTCTCATCCTAGTTATAACTGGGGCAGGCATTACCTTTATGTGTTTTTCAGTCTAGTACAAAGAGACCTCAGTGTAGATCTAAGTACTGTCACAGTATAAATAATAAACAGCTATGTTATGAATCTGAAAGAAGGCAGTCTCTGAGAAGATAAATATTCCTTAAAAAACACCCAACCCTGACAGCCTGAAGAATGATCTTAGTGGTAAATAACATCAATAGTTTATAAATGCTTTTCTCCTTTATGCTTCAGCTTGCAACACTGCATAAGTAGTTATTGATATTCAGTGTTGCTTCTCTTTTTAATCACCGTTGAAAGCAGAGTGACATCCTTAGCAGAGGAAAAATTGACTCATTTTGTAAATTTTCTTTTTCTGAGCTTTCATGGCATTCCTAGCTCTGAGGTCTCATTTGAGGACAGACCACAAACTGTTACATTTAAGGATGTGTGTGCTGTCACAGCATGTCAAGGAAGAACTTTTAGTCCTAACATTATGGATATTCATGTTGTAAAATTTCCCTCGAGGGTTTATATATTTTCAGTGTATCATAAAATATTTGCTAGCAAAAGATTTCCTCTAGTCTGCATATATGCTTTCTAAAATGTGGCTAAAATGCTTTTCTTATGTAGCTTGGTGTTTTTTTAATCTGCCCCTATACTGAATGAAGAAAAACACTTAGAGGCCTTGAAACAGGCAGATTTGCGGGCTGAAACACCTTTTGAGCATATTTGAAGAGATTTCCAAAGGCTACATTAAATTCCTGAGAAACTTTCTACATGGTATGTGGAAGGTTTAGTTGATGCTTTTCATTATTAAACTCAAAATAGAAACCCATAATGTAGTATGTCACAAGGCATTTATTATCACCCCCCCCTCCCTTACCTGTGGGAAATTGTGGCTGAGACTCATTTTGAGGAAAACCTAAAAGCATGTGCTTGTCTCATCTTAGGGAAGGCAGATGAGCATTCTGGGTAAAATTTTTGCTGAAAATATCCTGATATTATGGGGTTCCATGAATGTGCTATTTACAGCACATGGGTACATCTCTTCTTTGTGGCATTTTTCTCTTTCTCATTTTGATTTTTGTTTGCATGATTGGTTTTTGTAGCTGTCTCAGTAGAAAATAGGTGTATCCTAAAATTGATAACTGAGAGTCTCATCACTTGCCAGAATAATAATGTTTTAATGTTATATCAGCTTTTACATGTTTGGGATTTAGGTGTTGTGAGGTTTTATTCGTTTGGTGGGAGGGTGGGGGGTGTGTTTGTTTTTATTGTATTGTGGGGTTTTTTATGTAGAAGGCATTAGATCTATTTACTGCCCTAAAGGAGAACTAGGGGATGGAGTTATAATAGCTGTAAAATGTGTATTAGTTGCCTCATTCCTGGAAACTGGATTTAGGCCTGTGGGTTTGTTTTGAACATGCTATTTTGCCATTAAAGCACTGCGCCATGTTTCATGCTAAATGTAGGATGGATGCTGAAGTCTGAGAACTGATATGGCAAAGGAGTTTCATAGTGTGAGCACCTATTGTTAGTTGACTTCATCCTAGTTTGCTAATAGCTTGTGAAGAGGAGATACATCAGTAAAAATAGTGTAGTACACTTACTGGAAAATAATACTTTAGTTTTAGCAAAAGCTTAATTAGTAATCTTCTTGCTGTTTTGTCTGCAGCATTCAGGAGGAGGATTTCACACCATTTCCTAGGGTGGTGCATCTGTTCAAGATGTTTGCTTTTCTAAATAGAACTCTATAATTAGATATTAAAATGTGTGGGCATGCAAAAGACTAAACAGATCCCATTTTTCATTGTCAAGTTCCCAAGCAGCTTCCCGTGGCAGTCAGCTGTTCCTGTAAATATTTGTCTGTCCCAAGCTGGTTATGGTCTAGGGGCATGAAGGAGCAATTGTTTCTGAACAGCATTTGATAGATTGGTACCTTTCAGTATAGTACTGAGTAATAATTTTCTTTTTCCTAATTTTAATGCTGCTACCTTATGAAGGAATACAAGCAGCCCAAAAACATTCTCTTCCAGTTTCTTTCTTTGAGGGCTGTGGAGCCACCAGCTGTTGTGAACCCAGAGAAGCTATGATGGTGCATCTCTGTTTCTTACAAAAAGCAGTTGTGTGGTAGTGCTTTTGTAGCAGTGCTTTATCTGTTTCTAAGGGTTAATAGCACTGTTTGCAGTACATCCAAAGTTAACTCTTGTAAGTGGCTCAGAGTACACAAAGATTTGAATGGCGTTATAGTATTTTGTGGTGATTCATGTGGAAGTAATACCTCACAGCAGCCTTTAGGGAAGAAGGAAATTGAGACTTGTGGTGTCCTAGTTTTTCTTCAGTGGAATGTTAGAGAATGTTCTGCACTCAAATTTGCCATTAGAATGCAATGTACTTCAAATAGAAATGAGCTGGCATGTTCTCTGGAAAGAGAATCTGTCATTATAGAGTGACCAAAGTGTAGTTATGCTTCTATTGTGAAATGTATCTTTTTAAATGAAGGGGAAATTCTACGCTTGTCTCTATCAGCAGGAGGCTGAATCTCTCCTTTTCTATTGTCATATCTCGTATAGCGTGTGGAAGGAATTTTTATGGTGGATTTTGCAGCACAACTTCTTTGTTGAAGTTGTCTTGAGTTACTCCTGTTATTTCATTTAACTTTATATTCTTTTCACTTCTTGAAATTTCAGTATGATAAATAACATGTTGCCTGATCAAGCAAATTTTAAACTTGGATGAAATGCTTAGATGTCTTTTCTCAATTAAGAAAAGGCCCTTCTCAAAGTTTTTACTAATAGAAGAATCATAAAACTGCTGCATTGCATGATTTGTGGGAGTTTTAATTAGCTTTAATTTCTTGTGGCTACAACTATCTGACACCAGGTATGCGTCTGTTGTTTTAGTGAGGCTTAATGCTAAGATAGAATTTGAAAACAGTTTGCAGGGGGGATTGCTAGTATTTCACTGAGATATTAGGCTTAGAAAAAGTTAATACAATTGCACTTTTAATGTTAAAACTGCAATATTCTCTTCCTGCTTAGATAAGTGTACCATATGCTATAGAGCCGCATCAGCTGGCACTGCTTGGTTCTTAAAAATGAATATATTTTTAAAAAACCCAACCAAGCAAAAAAAAATTAAGAAACCAAACCAGAACACCCTGAAAGCCAGCAAACTATGAATTTTGTAGATGAAAATAAAAGTCTTTGTTCTTAATGGCCAAAAAAGGCTTCGGTCAGGTTTTCAGTTGTTAAATTGTCTGATGTGAGGAGAAGGAAGAACTGTATAACTTGCAGAATCATTGATGGAGTATTTAGGTGTTATGGACCTTCCTTTTAAATTTAAAGGATAAATATGTTCAATTTTCCTTTTTGCCTTTAGGGACATCATCCTACTCTCATCAAGGTTTTGGCTGTGAATCAAAGCTCTATAGCCTTGACCATGGCCACGACAAACCTCAAGACAAGAAAAAGAAAACCTCTGGCCTTGCCACCCTCAAAAAGAAGTTCATTAAGCGTCGGAAATCGAGCCGATCTGCTGACCATGCCAAGCAGATGCGTGAGCTCCTCTCAGGCTGGGATGTCAGAGATGTTAATGCGTTAGTAGAAGAATACGAAGGAACATCAGCCTTAAAGGAACTTTATCTACAAGCTAATTTGGCAAGACCAGAAGCCAGGACGCTACAAAAAGACATGGCTGAACTTTATCAATACAAATATTGTACTGATGTAGACTTAATATTTCAAGAAACTTGCTTTCCTGTGCATCGTGCAATATTGGCGGCAAGATGTCCATTTTTTAAGACGCTGCTTTCTTCCTCACCAGAGTACGGGGCAGAAATTATAATGGATATTAACACAGCTGGCATAGATATGCCTATGTTTTCTGCTTTGTTACACTACCTTTATACGGGCGAGTTTGGAATGGAGGATTCAAGATTCCAGAATGTTGATATTCTTGTGCAGCTTAGTGAAGAATTTGGAACACCAAATTCCTTGGATGTTGACATGCGCGCATTGTTTGATTATATGTGCTACTATGATGTGGTTCTTAGCTTTTCATCCAACTCTGACTTGGTTGAAACTTTTGGTGGAAGTCAGAACTGTCTAGATGAAGAGCTCAGAGCTCACAAAGCCATTATTTCATCACGATCTCCCTTTTTCCGTCACTTGCTGCAGAGAAGGATACGAACCGGTGAAGAAATCACGGACCGAACTCTACGGACTCCAACTAGAATTATATTGGATGAATCTATCATACCAAAAAAATATGCTAAAGTTATTTTGAACTGTATGTATACAGACGTGGTAGACCTCTCCGTTTTGCACTCCAGTCCTTCGGTGGGCAGTTTAAGTGAAGTTCAGGCTCTTGTAGCAGGAAAACTAAACATGACTAGGGCTGAAGAAGCCATGGAACTTTATCACATAGCACTGTTCTTGGAGTTTAACATGCTTGCACAAGGTATGTAATACTGTCCTTGCTGTAGAACATATGACCTTATTATAACAAGTTTTAGCAATTTTGCAGTGTAGAGATGCTTGTTGTTAGCTGTCAGTGGCTGACAGTTCCTTTAGAAATTGAATTTGTTTTCTCTCTGTAGGTTGTCAATAATGCATCTATTTTCTAGGGACAGAAGCGATACCATGCAAAAGATTTAGTTGTGTGGTGCATAGTTGTTGAAGCATGTTAATTTTTATCAAGTATGTATAACTGGTTTTGATATTTCTAATGCTTATCTCCTTTCTGTGATCCATTTTCTTGATGTAAACTACAGAGAGATCCTTGCTGAGAGGAGTAAATATTTAGACTTGTTAGGAAGTATCCGTATATGTTAACAGGGTGGTAAACTTGAATGACTATTTCTGTATTTATGTCAAAGACACCAACCCTGCAGTCTTGCTGTTGGAAGGAAAACTTAAACAGCTTAATTGCAGTAGTCTTAGGTCTTTAATATCTGCCCATCTATGAACAGAACTGAAGGCAGGGTCAGTCACTATTTTCAGACATAAATTTTAGAAAGTTTTACTACTTCTGTTATTCTTGAAGATCATTGAAATCTTGATTACATACAACCTACTGACCTGCATTACTGCAATCTCAGATGAGTTGTCCAAGCGCTGAGCAGTGAGCTAATGGTGCTTCTTGTGGTGGCAGGAGGTTTGCCCACAGTTTTGTCTGTTGCTGTTTGAGCTATTAGTGGCCATATGATCTATAATGAAGTATGGGAATTGCTTCAGGCCTTACTGATGGGGAATAAGAATTTTACTTTTGAGCTGAGAGAGGGAAAATGGAACTCACTGGTATATCAGGAACATATGTTTAAATTAGTTTAATTTTTTTTTACAAACATAACTTTTTACAGTAGGTCTGTACATTCATAACTTCTAGCTGTCAAATTAAGTTTGACAAGATTGAAACATTATATTGTAAGCTATAAAGTAGTTCTGAGTAAGATAGGAAATTTGATAAAAAGTGGGCAGGAAAGGGCAGTATAAGCACTGCAGGAAGAGGTCATATTTTTAATGAGTTCTCCTAATAGTTACATGAAACTGAGAGTGATAAGGATATGAGAAACTAATAGAGCTACTGTAGTTAACGTGGAGTTTGGCATTAGGAAACAAATTTTCAGATTGTGCTGAAATAATTGTACTGCAATAAAACTGCAGATCAAAGGGGGTGTGTTTTCTGAGGCAACATGCTGCAGGATGCAATTGGGCTGTTCTTAGGCTCAGAATCATCCAGTCTCACAGCAGCCCATGTTGGAAGGGGTCTCTAAGGATCATAGGATCAAACATATCCAAGTGAGACAGTGAGCCTAGGTGACATTGTCCAGCATTCTGTCCAATCATTTTTTGAAAACCACCAGTGATGGGGACTATACTGTGTCCCTGGGGAGATTGTCCTGGTGAAGTGATTGTTCTCATTGCAAAAACATTTTCTGTTTAGATGTTTTCCAGTGCAATTTTTACCTGTTGCCCCTTTGTGTGGCAGAGAAGAGAACCTCTGTCCTTTTTATAGCTGCCCTACAGTAGCTCAAGGTCTGGGAATACTGTGACAGGGACCCTTGAGCCTTCTGTTCTTGAAGGAGAAGAGACATAATTTCCTTCAGTCTTTCCTTGTAGGCTAAGTTCTCCAGTACTTTGATCAACACCATGTCCCTCCTTCAGATCCTCTCTTCTCTATGTACATCTTTCTTACTTCTGTTGTTTCCTTCTCAGTACACCTAAAAGCTTAATGTCTCAGAAGGCAAGAAGTTTTATTGTAGCTGAACTATGGTATTGAGTTAATTTCTATATGATATGCACAAGCTAATAGTACTTGACAACAACTCTGTAGATCAGCTGAAAACCAGAAAGGAAACTGAGTTTAAATTAAAGAGGTGATGCAGTTTCTCAATATTGGTGCGTGCACAAGTACTAAAAGGATTTAACGTGGTCAGGGAATACTAGTGAGAGAATTAAATAGTGAATGAAACCCTCAGTGAGACACTGAATAATTATGCAGTATTTCATAAATGAACATGGTGCAATTCTTTTCTTCAGATTGGAAACCTAAACTGCAACAACTGTGATCTGGAGGTGCTCTGATGAAGCAGTGTCAGTTATAGCAAAGCAGAAAAGCAGTGACAGAGAACTTTCAAGAGAAACTGAAGTAAACTTATAGATAGGAAAATAGCTTTTATTTTCTATGTTAGTAAATACTGAAAAATGAGGTGATATTTTATTTGGTGCAGAGTTTGTTTCTGCTCGCTTTGAGTTCACTTGGATCAGCATGTTATTAACTGACATTCTTCAGTAATGCACTACAGAGCATTGCTGCCTTGGAATGCATATTCTATGAGTCAGTGGTAACAAGATCTCTACTTTTTCCTGGAAGTTTTCCCTCAGTACTACCTCTAGGAGAGTAATAAGCAAGGCAGCAGCAGGAGCTGCACTGGGCTTGCACCTCAGCAGCACACTTGAGTGGCTGGAGCCCATGAGTGCAGCAGTGCAGGCTCTGTCTTGGTGGCCCTCTGGATGAACTGGAGCTGTAGTGTTTTGGCAGAGTGATGGGGAAGAGGCAGCATTGTGTAGGTGTTGGAGGCCACTGAGCAGGCAGTTCTCCTGACACCTCTTGGCATGGATCTCTGGCAGTGTTTTTCCACTCTGTGGTGCAGCAGGTGTCCAGCTCTCCCCAAGTACTGACTGATCCCATCAGCTGGTATTTGCAGTAGCTGATGTCTTAAGTTTCTTCTCTAGATTTCCACACCCTTGGCTGAAGTCTTTTGTTTCAGTTCACTCCTGCTGGCCAATTACAAACTTGTGAAGGCTTGTCTCCCTGGTTTCATGGAAAATATTTTGGGCTTATTATGTTAAGTCTGGGTTCTCTTTCCAGTTCATTTTTCTGGCTTCCACTCACTTTTGCCTGGGTGTTTGTAACTGAGTGTCAAGTGAAATTGATGTATTTTAAAGCTTCTGATCAGCTGTTTTTATTTTCAACAGATTTTAGTTTGATTTGTCTTCAGGGACCTTTCTAAGTATCCAGATGTTGTAATTTTTCTTCTGTTTCAGCATATGATTCAGCTTTGACTATTTCCGTGGAAATTTTCCCATTCCTAACACAGTGAATGCTAACACACTCCTTTTTCAGATTATTATGATTTAATAGATGACTTCCCTATGGTGAAGATGGTGATGAGTACGTGAAGAGTCTTTACTGTCAAAGTAAAGCAGGACAACCTTTATCTAGAATTTCCTCTGCCTTAATTTTGATTCATTTTAGCTGAGGATTGTCACTTATCTTTCAAGAGAAACTGAAATTGATCTTTCAAAGAACTAATCAGAAAGCATATCTGGTCAATAGAGCTGATCATACTGAAGTGTATTTGTACCTAATAGGACTGATACTGCTCTTAGGAGTGCTCTGGTGACAGTTTTTACTGTCAAAAGTGAAGCTCTTCAGGGCTCTCACAGAGGCTATGAGCATTAGAGCACTCTCCAGGAGACTGGAGCACATCCCTTAGTGGAATGTTTCTGTGCTCTGCCTGCCTGTTTCTGCCCTCTGCTGCACTTTTTCTTTCATACTACCTTGCTGCTCTCTGTCAGCTGTACTGGTACAATTATTTTAACACATTGATTCACAAAGATTTGGTTTAATACCACTTATCCCTTGTTCTTCTGTAGTACAGTTACTAAAATGAGATCAGTTCCCTAATCCTGTTCATCACACATTGGTAAAATACTCCTCACTTCCAGTCTTACTGTACTGCGCTGCTGTTGCAGGGAAGTTTGATTTCAGGCATATTAGTTTTGTTAGATAGCTATATTATATATGTGAATCCTCTATTCCATCTTGGCCCTGTTACCCACTGTCATGAGTAGTCCCACTGAGGTGGTGGTACAGAATGTTTTGCTGTGATAGGCTTTTGGATACTGGGACCTTATTAAATAATTTTGGCAGAGAACCTTTTCTGTCACCTGATTCAAAGAAGTTTTCTAAAGTAAGACTGACAAAAAACCCCTCAGTTTCCTACTTTTTGCTTTCCTTCACTTTTATTTTAGGTGTTGAATTTACTCTTGACAAATACAAGAACTTGGAAACTTTAAGTGCTGCTGTATCCAGTAGCACAGTGTTGGACCTAGAAGCAGATGTTGCCTGACATCAGAAGTACTCTTGGTGTTAGGAGGGCTGAAATACTGAAGTGCCAGGGATCCTATAAATACACATTCAAAAACTATGGTTCCTGTGATTGCCAGCATGGTCTCTCCTAATGTGACAAACTTAAAAAGCATTGAATAGCTTCTAGATTCCAGTTCAGTGTTAAGATGAATTCTTACTACTTTTTTTTTCATTGGCTAGAGCACAAGGTTAGGTAGAAAGTCTTTACTACAGATTGAGTTAAATCAAGCTAACAGTTGTGTAGTAAAAGGTTTGCTTAATGCCACTTTTGCTAATTTTCGAAGCCAGTTGTCTTGTCTTCAGTGGGTTTGTCAAGTGTCCTGATCCCAAGCCACTAGCTAGAATGCTAAACATGGGCTCAAGGTATTTCTGTCTGGAAGGACTGTGGGGCTGCATGTCGGAGAGAACTCAGAAGCAGACAGGGCCTGATGGTAGGAAGGCTCCATTGGCATCCAGCACAAGGAGTGCATGGAATAGCATAATTTGTGCGAAATGTGATAGTTATCTTTCCTTTTTGTAGATTCCAGGTTGAATCTGTGAAGGATAGTAATGGTCACAGAAGTTTGTGGGACACTGCAAATGGATCTTGGGAAGGTTGTTGCTGCCTGAGTATTAAAAAATAGTATTCACAGGAAAAAAATACTCTATTTCACTGTGAAGAGCAATATTGTGGCTATTAGATGACTACTTTTTTTGCCAAGTGGCTGATTGTTAAAGCAGAAAAAACCTTTGCCAAAGAAGAAAGGAAATTGGATTCCTTCCATAGCTAGAATTGGGTTGCCCCAATTTATTTAAAATCTCAAAAAACACTTATAATTATTACCGTATGCTTACTTCAGAATAAATACTTTTCATAATCCCACACTTCTGACCCATTGCTGAAATTACTTAGGAAAAAGACTGTTTCATTTGCTAGTCATCCTTAATGAGCTTTTCACCTGATGTCATATTATTGTTAGTTGTGCAATTATTGAACTTGCCAGAAGAATTGTGACTGAACTGATGCACTGTTTCTATAAATTGGTGTTGCTCAGATCTTTGGCACTGCATTTCTCATGTATTTTCAGGGGACATGCATCTTTACTTCAAAAATAAATGTCAGATGAAATGCTAGGAATGGCATTAATTTTGAGATAAGTCTCTGCTTTTGTAGTTTGAGTTTCCAGTGTGTGGGTTTACTTTACTGCCTTTGAAATGGAGCAGTCGTTATGTGTGATGTTTAGAGTTCAGGGGAATGCAGTTTCTGCTGAAGTCAGCTTGCATGCAGGCAGAATAATTGCATGCAAAAAATTGTGTCAGGATTTAGCAGGAGATGGCTGAGTGCAGATGACTCTAAATAATGGTTTCAAACTATTTTGTTTCTTATTCATGGGAGTCAAACTCCTCTCTTAAGCAAATTGCAACTAGTCACCGCTTTAATTCACATGCCAGGTTTGCTGCTAACTTAACATTTTCCTTTCTTGAGCCCCAAAAGGAAAGCTGAGAGAGACTCACATGACAAAGTTAAATGCAATGTCAGCCCTTTGCTGTTTGAGTAAAAATGGATCCTTAAGTGGAAAGCTTCAGACTTCATTTACTCTGTGTTTCTGACATATACTGAAGTATTTTGAGCTTTTTTTCATGACAAGTTGTATTTTGGATGGTTTATTTGGTTTTTGTTTGTTTAAGGCTATTTCTCAGATTGTTGACAAGAACTTTTTAAGACTTCAGATTTCATCCTTTAGGAATATGTGAATTCTCCCATCTAGAGGGGGCAGTTTCACTAACTTGTACCTCAACCCACAGAGTGTATTTCAGAACAGTTTTCATCCTCTGCTCTTACCTGCACCAGTGATGACTGGAGTGATGTTCCAAGTGCCTCCAACCCATCTTTGTTGCCTGTGCCCTGCTCATTTAAGGCCAGTGCTTGCCATTCAGGTTAGAGGTCACTATTTGTAATGAGGCATCTGTTCTTTCTAGCAGTAGTAATGATAATAGGTAACCTCATGGCAATAGGTGGCTCTGAGAAGTGCCATACTGTTTCAGTAATGGTGAAGGACAAAGCAGTTGTGTTGAAACACGACTCACCACTCACCCCTTTGTCAGAAGCAAATGGAGAGTCTGTCTGGGGATGCACAGTGTAATGCTGCATGTGCTGCATTGATCAGAAATGTGTGTGCTTTGGGTAGCCCTTCTGTGAATGACTGCATTCAGTCTTCTTTTTCTCAGATGAATCACACATATGGAAAAAAATCAGCCAGCTGCTTGTAGAGGAACATTTAGTTTAAATATGAACTGGTGTAAAACGCATTACTGTTGGAGGCCAGACATTACTCTTATAAATTGCTTTAGAAATTTAATAAGGATTGTGTCCAAAACTGTCTTTGTATTCAAGCATATTCCTGAAAAGCTTAGAAAATGTTATTAAATTAAAATATTAAAATTACCACATTATGGTTGTTATAGTATTGGATACAAATATGTATGTCTAATAGGACACAAATTTATAACAGTCTCATGTTTAAACTGTTGGTTTCTACTACCTTCTTAACCCTCCTGTTTAAATTCCCATTTTTGTGACTTCTTAGTAGCAGCTCCTTTGACAGATTCCCTCCTACTTGAAGAAGCTTGTTCACTTGTTACTACCTACTCCATATCTTTGACATTATTAGTTACAATGGAAATGGAATAAACACTGTATATTCTGTATGCTGCCCTATGTAGAAAAGTAAGATTTTTCTTTTATTTCTGTTAATTGTTGTTAGTGTGTTTCATCTGTATGCAGCCAACACCAAAATATGTAGCATCAGGAGACCTGTCATTGTCTTTACCAGTGTTGAGATTACTGTGCTAAACATGTTTTTACTCAGCTTATTTCTAGAGCTCAGTAATGGAATACACATCCCTTAACAACGAAGTTTAGTTTTTAGGTATCTTTGAAACTGAGAGAAAAATGATGATGTATAAGAAGTAAATTGCAGTGTGGACATGTAGCTCTGAACTGTCTGGGGACCTCTTACAGGCACAGCTGTAATTTTGTGGCTGAAGTGGGTTGAGACTGGAATGTATAATTCTGAGAATTTTTTTTCTTTAAATTGCTATCTTTGTGCTAAACCAGATGTACAAATGAAGTCAACAAAGTGCTATTTGAGACTTCAAGTTATCAATGTTGTGGCGCCATCTCGCTTAACTCTCTAGTCCCACGTACCCATGTTCTCAGCCCTCCCACAGCATGTCTTCCCTCATTTCTTCCAAATCAGCTCCATTTCCCTTCAGGAGTTTTAATTATACTCACTCTCCTTCAGAACATGTGTGCCCTGTCAAAGAGTAAATCCTAATAAATCAGGGGGTAGGAAAAAAGTGTGGCAGACTCTCTGTGAATCTGCCTCCCGTCTGCTTCCCTGTCAGAGAATGCATTCCCTGTCCTGGCACCCTCTGTGCCTGGCTGAATACTGAGGCCATCCTGGTGGCCTGGAGCAGCCATCCACTACTTCCTGCCTTTTCTGTGACTCAGAAAATGATGCTTTGCTGCCCTCATCCTGTACTGAGTAGCTGAGTACCAGCACTGTTACAACTTGTGTTTCTTCTCCTCTGCATGTTCTGTCTCAGGAGCGTCCATGAGCAACGTGATACAGGCAAAAATCCCACCTTTGTTACAGTTCTTGGGTTTCTCTGAATCTGCTGTGAACAATAGAGACTCAAATTCTCAGTGTTAAAATGTGTTAAACACTCAGATTACCAAAGGGGGTTCTGATTGGGTTGAACTAGCTTTCCAGTTGTTTGTCCAGGCATGCCAGCAGTCATGGTGCTTCATGTGCCTTTAAAAAGTGAATAACTGTATAGTTGGAATCATAAACTTAAAATAAAAATTATTGTACTTCTAGTCAAAATGTTTTCAACCTTGAAACTTAAAATAAAAATTATTGTACTTCTAGTCAAAATGTTTTCAACCTTGATCTGTAGGGCACCTGTCTTTACTCTCACTGGGTGTACATAACCCTTCCTATTACAGATTTAGCTACATGTATTATTCCTTCAGGGTCAAAGTGCCTCTGTAACCACACTGTTGATTGCTGCCCTTGTTTGTCAGGCTGTGAAGATATTATTGCTGAGAGCATCTCCCTGGACACCCTGATTGCCATTCTGAAGTGGAGCTCTCAGCCCTACGGCTCCAAGTGGGTGCATCGCCAAGCACTGCATTTCCTCTGTGAGGAGTTTACCCAGGTCATGACTTCAGAGGTCTTCTACGAACTCAGCAAGGACCACCTGCTCACAGCTATTCAGTCTGACTACTTGCAGGTAACCAGCAGTGCAGAAAACAG
The DNA here is from genome assembly GCF_050655825.1 of Lonchura striata. Classification (NCBI taxonomy): domain Eukaryota; kingdom Metazoa; phylum Chordata; class Aves; order Passeriformes; family Estrildidae; genus Lonchura; species Lonchura striata. The sequence continues at coordinate 58,457,032 of NC_140707.1, read as the reverse complement.
CTGGTCCTGCTAGAACTAGCAGGATGTGTTATACCATTATTGGAAATGCCTGGCAGTAGTTGATTTTAAATTCTAGGCTGAAGAGAGCTTGTACACACTAAGCATTCCTTTATAATATGTAAAAAAATTAAATGGAAGTAGTGATTAAGAAAATTGTTATATTCTTGGCTTGTAACACAACCCAAATGTGGTATATGCTGTTGCTTAGAAGTCCAATAATAGTTTATAAATGCATGCAAATTATTTTAAACAAAGCATTTCTGAATCTAACATTTGCCTTGACTGTTTAAGAGATTTATAAAATTACGTGGTGGAAATAGTTTTGTTGTAACAACACATGCTCATTTGGGGCAGTGGGAGCTAACAAACTGGAAATGGTTCTGAAAACTCGATTTATTTTCATGGAAAGAGAAAAATACCATCTCTGACAAGTATTGCACAATTTTTTTTAATGACTTGCCTTCAGTGATTGTGTGGTTTTTGGGAGAGGGAACTGTACTGGCCAACAAAGATTCTGGATTTTTGCTGCCATTGCTCCTCAGGGGAGATATCTTTAAAATTATGACCACCCCTTAATAGCTGAAAGATTACTGGATTTTTTTTAATGCATTCATCCCAGTCTTATTTTTTTTGTAAAGGATTAAGTGCTAGAGATAATTTAGAGTGTTTTTTAAAAAGCTTTGTTAACTTGAAGCATTTCAGAAATTACAGTTAATACTACTGTTGATCTTCCATGAGAGCTTATTTTTCTGAATTTGTCATGTTAAACAGAAGTTTGAAAAGCCCAGAAGTAGAACTGCCCCTTTTAATTAAATTTAGTAATTCAAACTTCACAGCTGTAAGTTTCCATACTGAATAAAATTTTTCCTTCTGTACAAAACTTCTTCTCTTCCTAGGGATTCAGTAAGTAATATGAATGTAGAAATTATGGTGGTGATATACCTGTAGTACAGCTTTAAATATTAGGAGAAAGTGGTAAGCAGATCATAAAATGCAAATACTTCATGCTTAGGTGCAACTGTGTTTCTTTAGACCTGTAAAAGACCTGTGATTTTTTTTTTCTTTTGTGTGTGCACATGTGACATTAAGCATGTACAGATTACTGATTTCCTCTTTCTACAGGCAAGTGAACAAGATATTCTTAAATATCTGATTAAATGGGGAGAACACCAGTTGATGAAGAGGATAGCAGATCGAGGTGAGAATCCTTTAAACCATGCAGTACTAAACCAAATAAACCAAAATTTATGGCAGATCTATTTTGTGAGTCATCTGTAACTTAGGGAAATTGAATCTACTTTGTCCCTTGTGTAGTCAAAACAAAGCAAATGCTCTTGCTTTCTTTAAAGGTTTTGTTACCTAAAATGAAAACAGAGCATTCTGAGAGAGATGGGATTGTTTAGCCTGAAGAAGAAAAGGCTTAGAGGGGATCTTAGCAGAGTCTATAAATATCTAATGCCAAAAGCAAAGAAAATAGAGCAGCACTTTTCTCTTGGCACCCAGGACAAGATGAGAGGCAGTGGGGCACCAACTGAAATACAAGAAACTGTGAACATGGTCAGACACTGGCACAGGTTGCCCAGCTGGATGCAGTGAAGGGCAATGTGTTGTACCTTACCCGGGGAGGTGTGGGAAGAGGGCATTGGTTGTGACTGAACTAAACTTTTGAGATCCTTTCAGCCTCTAGGACTGTCTGATTTTGAGGTCTTGTTGTTTTTCTGTTGCCTCAGAATTACTTTTCTTGTAACTAATTCATCAAATAAACCCCTCTGTAGTATCTTGTTACGCAGGCTTCTCACAGTAGTCTTACTCTTAGTTTACTGTGTCAGCCTTTCACTTCAGTTTGAGTGTGTCTCTCTGACAGGAATCTGTGGTAGTGAGAAACAAGCCAACAAGTAGCACCAGTGTTTTCCCTAAAGTAGATGTAAATGTATTTTTATGACCCTAGATGCACATTATTGCTACAGTGGTAATTTCAAGGGCAATCTTACACGTGTTTGATGTGGGAAGTACGTTAAACATGTATGTCCCAAATTACAAATGATAGGATCTTGTAGTTCATCTGCACTACCAAGTGTCAATCACATAATGCCACAAGAGGAACAGAAAGGGAAGAGCTTGCCTGAGTAAAAAGAGAGCAATACTGGTGTAACTACTGCCTTGGGAAGGCTGGCTATGCTTCCGAAATCCACTATTACTGCTTGCAATATAGCTGCTTTGTCATGGACATGTTTTATGAAATGCAACAAAAAGTTAGTTAAAGGATGTGCTTCTAGTGTCCTGAGTAAGTATTTACCTATTTCCAAAACAGGATTTTCCAAGTATTTGTCCTGGGGCACATTGGAACATAATGGAGCCCGTTAAAGAGTAACAGATCTGGGCTGGGGCAGAAGCAGCTCCTTTGGGATCACTGCCCAGCTTCTTTCTCTGGCATTCATTGAGTAAACAGCTCACATCTCTAATCTGGGATCATCAGAAAACACAATAGGCAAAAGCAGAAATAATGGCGATGCCAAATTCTGTCAGATTAGAGACAGATTTAGTCTAGTAATTTCATTTAAATTCCTCAGCGGCACTCCTTGTATTACAGCTCTGAATGTATCATGGTGTCAATGCCACAAAACATTAGAGAATGTAGTGAGCCGTGGCCAAAACTTTAGCTGCATGTACTGAGGGAGGGTGGGTATGTTTGACAGGTTTCCTCAAAGAGGGAATTTAGTCAGTCACATTCAGGTTGGGTACAATATCTAAAATACACGTGGGCTGCATGGTCATCTTGCTGTCTCCAGGAAGATGCCACTATTGGTACAATAGGTGTCCTGTGACGGTGAGAGCAATTTGAGAGGGCTTGACACCATGTTACTGAGGTGGGTTACACAAGGAAGCTAGAATAATGTATCCCTGAGGACTCTTCAGACCTTAATTGGTAGAAAGTGTCATTGAAAACTGCTGGGGAAAGGCAGAGGTGCTACTGGAGAGTCCCTGGGGGAACTGCTGGCAGGGAGGTACAACTGCTTTCATGGCATAGCTCTTCATAGAGCTTTCCAAATGTCTATGTCAAATGCTATTTTTGTATTTTCTGTCTGGCTTACACTTTGAAACTGGCAGCTGTGCCAATGACCCATGCTGGTGTGAACTGAACCTGTCTGTGGATGCTTCATCTAAGATTTTAAGGCATGGGGTAGAATCATAGAATCATTTAGGTTGGAAAAGACCTCCAGGATCATGTAGTCCAACCTTTGATTAAGCCACCACCCTGTGCCATGTTGGGTTGTTAGTTTTGTGGAATAGTGCTGATGAGCCCTACTGATATAGAATGAGAATTTTCCTCCCTTTTCTTTAACCTACCCTGTAAGATAAGCCCTGTGCCTCCCGCTATCCTCTTTAAATTTTCTGATACAAACTTAGCATGTCTTGTTCCTTCCCACAGAGCCTAATTTACTCAGTGGTACTGCTCACAGTGTGAATAAAAGAGGTGTGAAGAGGAGAGATCTTGACATTGAAGAGCTGAGGGAGATCCTGTCTCCACTTTTACCTTTTGTCCGCATTGAGCACATCTTACCCATGAATAGTGAAGTACTGAGTGATGCAGTAAGTCAGTAGTCTCATACAAATACATCTCTGCAAGTTACAGTGTTCAGGTGTGAGGGTTTTTTTGCTTTGGTGGGTGTTAGTTTTGTTTGTTTATTTTAAGGATTAACTTCTAAAATGTTATCATTGAGAGTAATAGATGTGTAAGACCTTTTCTGGTTAGGTTTTGTGTCCTTTAAATCTATCAAAAGGCTAAAAAAAAATCAGTGGTGTAAAGATTCAGTGTAAAGAATGCATTTATTGCAAATTTTTACCATATTAATATTTAAAAAACTCTTTCTTGATTCTTAAAGATGAAGAGAGGCCTGATTAGTACTCCTCCTTCAGACATGCTGCCAACATCAGAAGGTGGAAAGTCAAATGCCTGGCTGCGGCAAAAAAATGCTGGAATATATGTGCGGCCAAGACTGTTCTCACCATATGTGGAGGAGGCTAAGGTAATATCAGCAACACTTGACTGTTCTCCAATTGGAGTCATCAGGGGGTTCTGTAAAGAGGGAAAGATTTTGGGATGTTTTGTCTTTTTACATGTACTGGCCTAAAATACTAACATTTTCAGTTTAACAAGACTTACAAGATTGATCATCAGGCTCAAGTCTCTAGAACTGGTCAGAAAAATTTCAACAAAATTTTTTTTTGTCGAAATTGAAATGTTTGCGAGACAGATCTTGATGAAATTCCACCGGAAACAAAGCAGCGTTCTGAGGGAAACCTCCCTGGTTTCCAGCCAGTTTGCCGGCCCAGCTCCTCGGCAGCCCTCCTGGCAGGCGGATGGCAAGGTGAGAGCCTGAGAGTCCCAGTCTGCAGCTAGTCAGCAACCTTGGTGCCAGCTCTTTCAGGCTCCCCAGCTCCCACCACAGCTGGGTGGAGAACTGCTATTCCACTCGGCAGAGGACTGATGTTTCATCATCTTGTTTAAATCAGAACATACCCAAAATCTTGTGATCCTCCGCAAAATGGAATATATATCCTGTGTCAAATTTGAATGAATTTGTTTCCCTCTCAAGCAGTCGCTTCCCTGTTTAATTTCTTGCATGAGCACTGTCAAGCTGAAGATCTTGTAGGATCTCTGGTGGTGATGTTTGGTGGCAGGGTGGAGATGGTGCTGTGTGGGACAGGAATGTGCCACATTCTGTTGGACAGAATGGGAGTCTTTTGTGTTACTGACCAATGCCACCACTTCAGGTGGCTCTGACTTGACTTGAGAGCTTATGAGTCCCAGCAGTGCAGGTGACAACAGAACAAGAGGATTAGATGAAGCTGTGTACATCCACATCACCTACAGACTCTGACATCTGCTCGGGTGAATGTGGAGCTTTTACCCTGTGCCTAGGAGAGAAAATGTTTTTTAAAGATATAAGATGTTATTAATAGCCTCTTTGAGGGAAGGCAAGAAATAAAACTGCTTTGCATTTGGGCACAGCAGTTAGAGAGCACCAAGTGGCACTAAAATAGCAAAGGAGGATTAGCTGGTAAAATGTTCTCTTTGGATCTTGGATTGCTAAAACTAACAAAAATGTGATAAAAGCTTTTAATCTTAGTTTTCAGGTATACGCTATGGGAGTGGTTTAGTATTTATCCAAAGTAATTCTTACAACCCCCATACCCCCATCAGAATCCCTGCTTGTTAGTACTGGTTTCATATTATGCTGTTAATATTTTTAAATAATTTTAAGGCTTTTTAACCTTAGAGGGAGGACTCTCATACATAGTCTCTGGTAACTTTAGTCCTCCTATAGATAGTTTAAATATTGTGAAATAAAAAAATTGTGAATGAGTGATTTTTTTTTTTTTTTAACTCCTGTGCTAGTCTCCCATTTTTTGAAATAAATTCATTTGATCTTAAGTAAGAATCTTCAAAGGGTAGGCATAAATCTTTTTCTGTTCTTTAGATGTCTGAGGAAAACATTTAGTTTTCAGGCTGGTGCCTTCTACTCAATGGCACAGAAAGCTGAGACTCATAGGCAGGAATTTTCTTAAGTCCAGAGGGTCTGGTTTCGAGTAGGTCAGTTCTAATCTGACAGGGTAAAGAAAGCATCCTTCCCAGACTATTCTCCTGCCTGCTCTTAGCTCAGACTCAGCTATGATCATGACTGGAAAACGGAATAGAAAATGCTGATGTTAATGCTGATGTTGTGTGTGACCTGACAAAGTCACTGTGGTGCAGACATAGTGGACTTGTGTCGCTGGGGCTGTGCTGGCAGCAGTGGCAGTGGGTGTGTGCAGTGCCTTCACGAGGCTCTGGTGCTGTCGTTGCAGTCGGTGCTGGACGAGATGATGGTGGAGCAAACCGACCTGGTCCGCCTGCGGATGGTGCGCATGTCCAACGTGCCCGACACGCTGTACATGGTGAACAACGCGGTGCCGCAGTGCTGCCACGTCATCACCCACCAGCAAGTCAGCACCAACCAGACCAGTCCTCCCTCAGTCATAGCCAACGAGATCCCAGGTGAGCTGCTGATGGCTTCCCGTGCCGTGAGCTCCTGGGAGTGTGTGGGTGCTTGGGCCTGCGGGGAGTGAGTGTCAGTTATTGAACTCCATCATTTCCTTGGAGAGCAGTTCTGCACCAGGAGTAGTCCTTCTGCTTTGGTCTGTCCTAAAGACATTAACTGGTTTTGAATGGCAGAGTAAACAAAACCCTTGGACTGGTTAAACAAGTAGAACACTTGCTAGAGCCTGGCTCTCTATTCTCAGAATTTTCTATAGGGTTCTCAGTTTTCTACAAACCAATTGTCCAATATAGGTAAGATCTGCGAATCTGGAAAATTTCTTTCAAAAATCAAAAGCCAGAGAACATAACTTGTAAGGAAATCAGCTGAACTCAGTATGCCAGAAAAGTACTGGAAATGAGAACTCAAAACACATTCACTTCAATTTACCAAATCTACTTTAGCTTTGAAGCCAAACCAACTTAATTCCTTGTGGAAGAATGTGTCAGAGTACCTTTTATTGGCTCATGTAAATATGGCCTCTCTTGACTTCAGGGTGATTGGTGTGATATTCCCCGTAGGCAAGCCAGGAAAATAGATACTAAATGTATTTTGTCATTTATGCATATGATCTTTTGGTGTCAGACTGGAAGAATTTATCTAGTGGAGTTCTAAAGCATCTAACTCTTCCTGTCTTTCCCCTGTCCCATTAATACTCAGTGTGCATAGAGAAAACACTGGCAAAACTTGCAATTGATGGCAAGTTGGCAGGGTCAGTGGATGTTTTGGAGGGCAGGATTAAATAGCTAAACGACCAAGATTAAATTTTAATTCAGTGACAGAAAATACTGTGCCTATGGCATTCCCCATTTTATAAGCTCTTTGTATATCAATTACGTATCTCTTCAGTCAGCTGTGTTGAGAGGAAATAGATAAACTATTCTTACAGATGCTAGACCCAGGACCAAAGTAATGGATTGAAATTGGTGGAGAATTTAATTTGAAGTGTTAGGAAGATTAGAAACACTAGTTATAAGATTTCTAGGAAAAAATGTAGAGCAGTTTTGATCTGTTTGCTTCTTGTAGTCTGGGAAGAAACTTGATAAAGCTGAAAATGAGCTTCTGAAAATTTCTGTTTGAAAAATTTGATAAAAGTACCAATTGTTTCTTTAGAAATCTTTAGCTCTCAGCAAAACTGTGGCATCTCAGCAGTGCATTATAGTACTTAGACTTCCCTCCCCAGAAAAGTGTAAATATACTTAGCATGAATTGAATATAAACTATTTCATTTAAGATAGGACTTTGATAACACTTTGCTCAGTTCTAATTTCCAAAGAATTTGAGAAAGGCAGCAGGTTCTCAGAGGTCTTCAGTGTTTTGCTAAAGTTCTCATGTTCTTGAAAAAACTGCCTCTGTTGGCAAGCATGAGACACATTTTGACCAATCTGAAACTCCCCTGCATCTTGGTTCTGTACAATTTAATAGGCAGGAATTATTGTCAGTCCCTTGATTGGAACACAGAAATGGGCTCTGAGCCTGGCCAGTAGTTGGAGTGCAGGAATTGTGTCCTGGCAACTGTCTGCTTTGCTCAGTCCTGTAATTAAGCAAAAGAATTGATTGGTTTGCCAGTGCCTTTTTGCTAGAATGGGTAGGTAGGGCCCAGTTAGTGTGAGGAGATTAAAGCCTGTCCCAACCTCTGACTTGTACAGGAATCCATCCTGAAGCACAGAGGGAGCACCAGGGGAGAGCTGGGCAGCATCGCTTCTGCGCCCTTGGGCCAGGCTCAGAGCAGAGGGTGCTTCACAGCCTGGTGCTCCCTGCCTGTCCCTGCCTTCTCCTTGGACCCTCTGCCTGAGGACTCGATTTGCACAAACCTGCTGGCAGTGTGTTTTAGTGCTCTTCCTGCAGCACTATTGTAAAATGAGTTCAGCTGAAGCCTGCTCTAACTTGAGGCCAGGTTCTGCAAGTGGTTGGCCTTCTTTATGCATTTTCCAGTTTCAGTCTGAATTAGAAATCTTGCAGCTGAGATAACTATATTTTTTTATATACATGATCTTTCTTCCATGTGTTTCACATGAATAAAAGTAAAAAAAAAAACCCAAACCAAACCAGGGTTTGAGAAGACAGTATTTTTAATGAAAACCTATCATTTTTATGCCTACTAGCTTGGAGAACTGCTTCAGACTTCTCTTAGATCCTCTTTTTTAAGTATTAGCAAAATGCTGGCTGTAGCTAAACATCTGGCTGCTAAATCAGGCTTTTTCAGAAGAATTTAAGTGTGTGGAGGGTAGAGGACTTATTTACAAGCCTTGAAGACTGGTTATAATGGGTTCCTTCCCCCCTCTCAGTACAGGAACTCCATTGAAGGAGGGAATATTTTGCACACATATACTTTTTCATGTGCTGATGTAAATTTTGTGAAATTGGGACCAGTCGTAATTGTGTGGTGTTTCTCCTTCTCTGTAATGCAAATGTCTTTTCACACTGTTCTTGCTGTATGATCCGTTTAATTTTTATGAGCTTTCATTACAGACATCTGGTCATGGTAATATATAAAACACTTGTAAAGCTGGTAAAGGACCAGAACTTACACACTCAGAGATCTGGATTTGTCTTCTCTGTTTATATGCACATTTTCCTTAGGACAGAAACACCACAGAGAAATATAATTCATCATCAAACAGCAGTAAGAAGTGGCATGAGAAAGTTTTGCAACAGGCTAAATACCCAAAATTATACATGACTTTCTTTTGGAATGGTTTTTAAAAAATTATTTCAATGTGACTGCATAAAACAACATAATTTTAACAGGTTTTTGTTGGCTTACAGTTCATGTAACTTTTGTAAAATGCCCTTTCTCTAGTTACATACTGGTGTTATGGTCTTTTGATTATAGAACTGCTTTAGAAGTATGAAGTATATGCCAAAAAAAAATCAATGAATTTTTGGCCCGTGTAATTCAATAGGGAACATTCAGTTGTTATTTAAGATATCCTGCCTCCACCTTCAAATCATGGAATTCCTACATCATAAGGGGTTTACAAAGAAAGCTGTATTTGTGGCTCATTCTAGCAGAAGCTGGAGAAGTGGTGTATGTTTTTATCATTTGTATTATGTGTGTTATCCCATGTGGCTTAATGATGCTCCATGGAACATGTGTAAGTTAAAAAGTTTTGGCAGAATGCTTCTTAAAAAAAAACAGAAGCCAAGGCAGCCTGATGTTAGATTTTGCTCCTTCTGAATCAATCCAACCATTGCAATCAAACTTACTGTCTTAGAGTTGGAAAAAAAGGACTCTCTCTTATGCCCAGCCCGCTCTCTGTTATCCCTGCAGTTCCCAATCTCCTGGTTGTGAAAGAGATGATCAGGCGGCTGCAGGAGCTGCGCCACACGGAGCAGGTGCAGCGAGCCTACGCGCTGAACTGCGGGGAAGGCGCCACCGTCAGTTACGAGATCCAGATCCGTGTGCTGCGGGAATTCGGGCTTTCTGACGCTGCTGCCGAGCTCCTGCAGGTGTGAAGGATGGCTGTGTGAGAACATCAAGGGCCTTGATTGTGTTCTCTGCAGTAGAGAATACTTGCTGTGTATACACACAAGTGCTTTGAAATGCCTGCATGACTGTCTAGGTGCAAATGCCAGTTGCGTTTTATGTATGTGATTTTATAAAGCTGTAAGTGCAATGCATAAATAGTTTCCTCAAGAGTTATTGCCATTCAAGAGGCTCTTATTGACACAAATTTTGGGGACAAAATAAAACTGCTTAAGAGAGAGTGGATGAGAACAGTGGAACTATAACATGAAACCTAGATTATTATTTATTCTTAAAACAGAGAGGAGAAAAAGTGGTAGCTTATGCTGTAGGTCTGCATAGTGTCGGGACTGGGAAACTGAAAATCCCTCTTCTGTTTATACACTGGTGCTAAAGCACATGTATTTGTTGGTCAACTTACAGTGAATGTGATGCTTCTTGCCTTATTTTAAAAAAACACTAATCCATTTTGCATGGTAGCTGTAGTCACCTTGAGTGTTGGTGAGCTTGTACATAGCACAGGCAGGCAGTTACAGTATTAGCATGTTTCCGAGAGTATTAGTTGGGGACGTTTTTCTAGATGTCTTCCTACTTTGTCTTGTAACATGCTGGGTATTTTGCTTTTGCAGAATCCTCACAAATTCTTTCCCGATGAGCGATTTGGGGATGAAAGCCCACTGCTGACAGTGAGGCAGTCTGGACGATGTCGCGTCAACAGCACTCCCACTGCAGAAACCATGTTTACAGAACTGGACTCTTTCGTGGCCTTCCATCCACCACTGCCCCCTCCTCCACCTCCATACCACCCACCAGCAACTCCTATTCACAACCAGTTCAAAGTGGGCTGGAAACAAAGGGTGCCAAGTCAACATCCCTCCCGTTCCTTTTCTTACCCCTGCAACCACTCGCTGTTCCACTCGCGGACCGCCCCCAAGGCTGCCCCTCCCGTTTACCTGCCCGGCGCCAAGGCGGCGCCTCCCGACTGCACCAACACCGCGGCTCTGGGGCGCCAGACGGTGGCGGCGGCAGCGGCAGTGATGGCAGCTGAGAAACAAGTAGTAAGTGTTGGGATTTCTCCTCTTTTGCCTATTTCTCAAAGTACCTCATCGAAGGAACTGGAGAGAATGCTTATGATGAGGTAACTTGGCTTTGTTAAATAAAATCAGTGTCTTTGTTGGTTAGGAGGTTTTTCTGCCGAACTGTCAGCATTCTCCATCTCAAAGGCGTGCCCTAATCCCTGGGAGAATGAACATTCCAGGGCAGGAGCTTAATTGGAGGGGCAAATGGCACTCAGGAATCTTCTGAAATTGTAGACTCACAGAATATCCTGAGTTGGAAGAGAGCCACAGGGTCTGTTTCAGTGTCCAGCCACCCTGTGGGTGAAGGTCCTTTCAGTCCTGTCACTGGTCACAAGAGAGATCAGTGTCTCCTCTTCCTCTCACAGGTAGTTGTAACTGCAGAGGGGTCTCCCCTCAGTCTCCTCTAGGCTGAAGAGACCAAGTGACCTCAGCTGCCCCTTGTGTAGCAAATGTAGTTTGCTCTACACTAAAATAAAGCATAAGCCAACTTCAGTAGTGGACTGCACAGTGTAATTCACAGGTAGAAGTAGTGGGGATATTTTGGCTATTTACAGGTAAGTGGTCTGAAGTAAACAGGTTGCCTTTATACATGTTGAAGAGTATGAAAGCTTTACAGCTGAGAAATATTTGAAAAGGAATTGACAAGCAGAAATTGGTATTTGCTGATACAAAGGACTTTGTTATGGCATTTAAAAGCAGTCATTATAGTTGCTGAGCTACAATATGATGCAATAAAGCCAATGGACTATAAGATATCCAGTAAAGACATAGCTTTATGAAATACAGGAAGTGCTGAATGAAGAATTTAATAATTTATTTCTGCAGTGAAAAACTGTCAGTGCATAGTTGGGGCACTAGAAATGTGTGAAACATTAGAAATGTGTGCCATTGTTTGGTCAGAGGTGGGATTCATAGCATGTCACTCTCCTTTGCTCAAGACAGACTTCCCTAAGGAAACTATATAGTAACCTTTTTCATATTGGAGCTATTTCTGCTAGAACATGTCCATAAGTAATGCAAGGGGGAGCATAGGCTTACTATAGGTGATATTTTTGTTCTGTATTCTTTCTGCAATTTGTGAGTTACTGTTAATCAATGTTTACTAAAGTTGCTTTAATGAGAAATTATATGTGCAAGTAGAAATTCTCACTCTTCTCTCTGGAAGGCTGTAATATGAACAATTCTGCACTGAGGCAAGCATGGGGTAGGTGAGAAGAATGCCATTGCAGCAGCTTCCACATATTCTGTGGATCCTAGTGAGCCCTGTAACTGATGCTCCCCCAAGTCCTGAGGCTGTCCTGCATACACATTTGCAGTTTACTTACTTTAAAATGGGGAAGCAGAAGGGTTGTGTCTGTAGAGATGACACATGTGTGTTGTGGCTTCCCTGCACCAGAACTGTGTGCTGTGACAAACCATTTGTTAGCCTCTGCACCAAGTACCTTGTTTGGATTGATAATTGTAAATGGTTTAAAAGCTTAAAGCCTACCTTTAAGAAGTTCAGCAGTACAGTGTCCTTTACTGCATGTTAAAGGCAAGATGCATTTAAGAGGAGCTGTAACTGTAACACAACACCTTCATGAAGGAAAGAAGCAGGAAGGTGAAGGTTGGTGGATGGATGTGTTCTTTAAATAGTGCAGGAAACTTGCAGGCTGAAGTTGGCGAGACTAAAGTAGATTAAGAAAATGCCTTTTTGAATTACAAAAACTATCCTAAATACAGTTTATGTTTAGCTCTTGTCTTTGTTTCCATGGACCAATTTCTTTTCTTTTCCAGTGTACTCAGCCCCTGCTAAATGAACTGATGCCAGACATCGCAATGGGTGTGTCAGCAATGTCTTTGAAAGACAGAAGATTACCAGAGCTCACGGTGGACACGGAGCTAAGCCAGGCGGTTACAGAGGTAGGGCCTGGCCCACCCCAGCACATTTCATGCATTCAGAACAGACACATGCCTACTTCTCGGAAAAAACATGCAATAGAGCAAAAAATGGATGCTCGAGAAAACCCGCAGGAATATCCTGACTTCTATGACTTCTCTAATGCTGCATGCAGACCCTCTACTCCAGCACCCAACAGGCACAGTTCTTCACCTTCACAAGGCATTTATTTTGGCCCAGATTTGTACAGCCACAATAAGGCATCACCAAGTGGCTTAAAGTCAGCCTATCTACCTTCCCAGATATCTCCTAAAAAGCAAGAGGATTCTAGGAGGGAGTACCTGCTCTCACAAGATGGGCATCAACACAGGCAAAAGAACGAGCCAATACACCTCGATGTCTTAGAACAGCCTCCCCAGCGACTGGACTTGGCACTGGCTACCCAGGAAAATGCTGGGAATGGCCCTGTTCACGTCAGGGGAAGAGCAAAAATGGAAACAGATTTAACCTATGGGCTGACCTCCAACAGACCTTCACTCTCTGCATACAACTCTGATGTGCCAGAAGAGAGACCCAGTAGGAGACTGGCAGATGATGAGCCATTGGAACACGGAGCACAGAGAAATGCAGATTTGGAAAGGGAAGATGGAGTAAGCAGAGGAAGGAGGTCTCCAAACAAACCAGACTTCCTGTACAAAAAATCTGCCCTATGAAAGCAACCTCCACTATTTCTCTGTGCCTAAGAGTTGTAAACATCCCATTCCTTGCAACTTTTGGCCTGACTTCTGTCAGAGAAATTCTTTCATGCCAGCAGAAAAGTTCAGTTTTGCTCACTTGTTTTGTACATACATTGCTTTTTTAGAGACAGCATGTTATCAGTTTGGTTTTAATGCTGCTTCTGGGTTTATTTTGTTGCAATTTTTTTTGGAGCAGATTTAATTAAGCCTTTTAAAAAAACAGAAACTGGTACCTTTTTTCTACAACCTGGTAGCCTTTTGCACCTGTACATCTATTTTAGTGTATTAGTTTTGTACTAATATGTTAAACTTTAATGTCACATTTAAAGGACTGTATTTTCATACTTTTGCATTTACCCTTTCACATGCTGATTCTCTATGTGCATTGGTTTGCACATTATGAAATGTATTTTCTTATGAGATAATAACAGTGCGTTTATTTTTTAATTATAGGAATTCCAAAGAACAGCACATCAAAAAACCTACATTTTTAGTTGGATTTTTTTGTTTGTTTGGTTGGATTGAAATCTTCCTGATTTTTACGACTATGGCAAGAATCCAATCTAATATTTTGTTTGAAAAGATCTGCCAGCTGGTCTTATCTTTGTATGCATAGCAAACCCACTTCAAAAATTATATTTGAGGTTTTAAAAATCCAGAGGGATATTTAGGAATCCAAGTTCCTGTGAAATTCACTGGAATATAACAGTATGAGTCTGTTTACTTTTGTTTTGGCTGTGACCGTGGAGGACTCCATGATCACCTGGAAGCAGGAAGCACTTACTAGACAGACTAGAATTGCTGATTTGCCCATTTAGAATTAAATCTAGAAATACTGTAAAAATTACAGTAATTACTTGTTCTTCCAGCTGCTCATCCGTGGGTAGGCGAAGACCAGATGAGCGGATTCCTGCTAACTCGTGGAGTGTCAGGAAGATGAGGCACGGAGCCTTCGTTGTTGCCTGAACACGTGGGAGGGTTTCCCTCCCCGGCGGTGCCGAGGCGACAGCCCCTGGCCTTGCTTTCTCCTGCCTGTGCTTACAAAAGGGCTTCACTCTCAGTGACAGCGTTCTTACCTGGCCTCACCTGGCCCCCAAGGGCAGCTGTTCTGTGAGCAGAATCCAAGTGAGAGTCACTGCTTCAGCAACACGTGTGAAGCTCTGTCGCTCTTAAACTACACCTCCATTGCCTGATTTGCTTTTTGAAAGCACAGAAATGAGATTCCCCTGATAACAGGATGAGAGGAGGGAAAGATGCTGATCTGGATTGGCTCCTGCCACTGGGGCAGGGTTCAGCAGAGCACCAGGGGAAGGGTTACAATTATGAAGTACATCCTTAATACTCATGGTGCAGTTCTAACAACAAATCCATTGCATCCAAGATAGGGATCTGATGCCACTGCAGAGTACTGATTGCTGGTAAGGTCCTGTTTGGTGGGGGGCTAAATGCAGTTTCTGTAATAAGTTTCCCTATAGCAGAAAACTATAGTCCCAGGTGTGACCTAAGGACTGCTTTAAGATTAGATTGAATTGTTTCCTGCAGCTCAAAGTGCTTAATACTGTTCAACAGAAATCTTGCTGTAACTTTACTTTTGGTTTTAGTTGATGGCAAATTCTTACCTAATATATTTCATTAAAGTATGGAGGGCCTGGTAGCAACACAATGTTACTGAAATATATTGAATACTGCATTTCCAAACTACGAGATAGCTTCTAGATGAATTAAGATATTGGTCTTTGAACCAATAAACTGCATCTCCTGCAGACACATCTATAGACCTGCTTCCACAGTGGTTCTGCAGGTGCTCCTTTTGGGGTGCAGCCATGGAAAGCATGGTGTAGGGCTGGAGCAGAAACTTGCCTAAACTCTGCAGGTGATGTGTCTTGTGGGTGAGGGGAGATTTTTTTTTTTTCTCTGTCAGCTTTTTTAATCTTGTTTTTTGCCCATAGTCAAGGCACTGGGTGGTCCTGGCTTCATCACCCATCTGTGGGATTTCCATGGGAGTGGTGTAGGACACTGTTAAATGCAAGAAGTTGTCAGTGGGGGGATAGTGCTGCTGCAGGTTAAGGGGCTGAGGCTTGTTGGGTTCCTCCTGAAAATTTGAGCACAGTGCTGTCTGACTGCATAGCTCTAACTGCACACAAAGGTCTCATCCTCACCAGCATGAGACCAGCTCAGTAGAACCAGTAACTTTCAGCACACACAAGAACCCTGAAACTCCCTGGACTTTTATAATGTATGTGCTGGCAGTTTAACTACTAAAAAATCACAGCTGCCCTCAGAAAATTTATTATTCTCAGTATTTTTGCCTAAAACTGATAGATGTACTTCAGGAAAACTATTTTGATTATCATGGTTTGATGTGGCACTGTGTACTTGGGCAGAGGTGGGACTGAGATCTATAGATAGAATTTTAAAGCTTGAAATATAGGGGGGGGGGGTGTGGCTGATGAAAAGTTTTGAGGTTATGGTTTGAGGGAAATCATTAAATGCTTTGGCTTTGGATAAGCTGGTGAGAAATGCCTCTGGGGAGGACATGTCTGTGTTTTAGAATACAAAATTGTTTCTGAAGTCTCAGGAGCTGTGCATTATTAAAAAAGAGTATGAATAACATCTTCAAAAGTAGATGCAGAATGACAGGCAAGTCCTTCTGAGGCCACAAAGACAATCAGGCCATGTAGACAATCTGTTTTCACTTACATGTTTTGAATTGGGAAGAAGATGGCAGCTAATGGCAGCTGGTTTGAAGTGGAAAAGAAGGATTTCTTGAATTACTGGAATTTTATTTTTGTAGTCCGGAGCATGATATCCTACTTGGGATGTGCAGCAGGGTGAGACCATTTTTCATGGCAGATGATTCAGAAGCCAGTGTTCATCCTACATCTCACTTGCACACCACACATACCTGTGCTACCTGCTACTCCTTGTTCTCTGTCTACTGAAACTTTGGTGCAGAAGCTCCTTGTTTACATGAAGCACTTTCTGATTAGGCTGGAAATTGACACCTTTTCCCTCTATAAATTAGATGGAAATGACAGATTATTTTGCTTGAGGATAGAGATATAAACGTTTTTTTGAATGAAGGAGACTCATGCTCCTTGTTCTATTAAAGAGAGCTCAGACTTGCATTTAGTGAGCAACATGCAAAAAGGTCTTATTCCCCTTTCCCCAAACCCGTCCTCTTTTCCTTAATATATGGATGAATAACTTAATTCCTAAAACATTCTTCCTTTGAAATGTTTTGTTGTTCCACAGAATTATTGTAGTTGTGTATTAGTAACTGCTGTGTTGATTGGCAGTTTCATGTTGTATTTTCCTGTTCTTAAGGATTTTCACTTACGAAAATTAAGGCTGTGGCCACCTGTACTTGTAAGCCTTGGGTTTTGGTCCCAGATGTATGTCTTTAGGGGTTTCTTTGGTTTGGGTTTGGGAGAGCAGGGGGACAAGGGGGTTTGGGTGTTTTGTATGGGTTTTTGTTTTTTTGAAAGAACACTAATGCTGTTTGAGGCACTGTTCTAATAATTCTATGTTTCTATGGTAAGAGGTGGTGCTGAGCCCTGCTGGATGCAGGGAACAGCTCAGAGGGAAACTTGTAAAACCGCATTTGGGGTTGCTGTAATTACCTGTACTGCCAGAAGGCAGCCCTGCCCTCGGCAGTGTTAAGAATTTGTTTCTTGTCCTTGTGTTGTTACTGGTATAAAGTCAAGTGCCTTCAATGCTAAAGGCTCAGAAAACTTTCTTAAACTGACTTCATGTCCTATGCAAGTGTTTTTTCTACAACCTGCATAACCAGTACTTTGTAAAACTTGTTTACGCTTCAATTGTACATAGTGTTTTTTTAAAAAAATAGTATTTTTATTTAGGTACCTCCAAACTTGAATTCTAGTCTTGTGTGATGCATTGTAAAACAATACATTTCTCTTTTGAGTACCATTACAGTTGTAAAAAGGTTTTCACTGGTTCTATTTTTCTACTGTTGCTGAGAAGCATGTAACACTGACTTTATCCTACGTATAGTTGGCATTTCAAATAAATGGCTTGTATAGAAGGTGGTTGTGTGGCTGCTTTCCCTGAGCTGCTGCTGCCTGGCTGCACCCAGCACCCTGCCCTGCTCACTCCAGGCTGCAGTGACCAGGCCCGGGGGAAAGGAGCCCAGCAATAAAGTGAAAAGGCTCGGGGAAAAAGGGGCACGATAATGCTGTGAACGCCAAAGACATGGTATCAGCCAGTGTAAAAGGATTTGAAATTAGCCACTCTGATCAGGCAGTTAATGAAAGTGAACAGCATTTCAGTAAAGTAGTTCTGTGAGCTCTGGCTGGAGCCTGAGTGACTGAGGCCATGCCTTGTGACGGGCAATAGGGCTGCTCAGAGCTGGGCCTTGGGCACAGCCCTGGGTGCAAGGATGCGTGTGTTCATTTTCTCCTTAGAGCAGATGTGTTCAGTTCCCAGCATTCCCAGGTTGCAGCTTCCCTGCCGACTATTCCAGCTGTTTGTTACACCTGTGTCTCAGAAACAAGTGTCTCATTGCTTCAGAGCAATGACTGAAGTTCAGAAGTGTCATCTGGCCACTTGCCTGGTCCCACTCTGGTGTACAAGGGCAAAATACTGTGGGTTACATCCTGACACAGCACAGGTGGGTTAGGAGAGGGAGAACTGTGTGGTCCCACATGTTAATTACTGACACCATTACTCCCACACCCAGGAAGATGAGTTCTAGGAGCTTCCTAAATTAGACAATTTTAACATTTTTTCTTACAGGCTGTCACTTTGCACCAGTGCTTCTAAGCCTGCCAGCCTCAGAGGAGAAGAGGATGCCTGATGTCTCTGCTAAGGGGAGGCTTTCTGCATTAGAGACTGTTGGAGCTGGGTCCCTTCAGGCAACCCTGCTTCAGTACAGGCTGATGCCAGCAATGGACAGTGCTCATGGTCAGTTCTGGCCCTGTGCTCTGCAACTGGAGCCACAGCAATTCTACATTTGAACTCACTCCTTCCATCACTGCTGTATTTTCTCAAGCACAGCAAAGCTGCTTCTGGGCCATAAAGCATTTCTGGGCCTTTCACTGCTTTTTTATTTCCTGTGGAAGACACGATTGCCTTTGGGTACCCTCTCCCCTACTCCTTCAGTGAATTACAGAAACTGCAATACAGAGGAAACATGACCCTGTCCTGCTCCAGACTGTACCTGCCAGCATGCTGCTATCCCTTGTTTCACACCTGGGTCAGGTAGAAACAAAGTGTAGAAATCCTGGGTTTGACCAGCCCCCACTATACATCTTGGTGGCTTGGGTAATGGGTCATCACTGGGCTGTGTCTGCTTGGACTGAGGAAACAACACTACAGCAGCACTGTGAGAAAACAAGACAGCACACAGTGAACAATTCTTTTAATCTTTTTATATTGTAGTTAGATGTGCAGTTACAGCTTCTGTAACAGTTGCTACCAAAAAAAGAGCATGTACAATATCCAGAGTTAAATTTAAAAGCAAATAGGAAAGGGCCCTGGGGGTTGATGACACATTGAGCATGAGCCAGCAGTGCCCTGGCAGCCAGGAGAGCCACCCATGTCCTGGGGTGCATCAGCTCCAGCATCACCAGCCAGGCAAGGGAGGGGATTTTCTGCTCTGCTCTGCGCTCAGGCAGCCTCACCTCCAGTGCTGGGGGCAGTTCTGGGCACCAGGACATAAAATAATTACAAAGCTGTTAGAGAGTGTCCAGAGGAGGGCCAGGAGGACCTTGAAGGGCCCTGAGGGGAAGCCGTGTGAGGAGTGGCTGAGGTCACTTGGTCTGGTCAGCCTGGGGGAGACTGAGGGGAGACCCCACTGCAGTTACAACTTCCTTGTGAGGGGAAGAGGAGGGGCAGACACTGATCTCCTCCATGAGGTGCCCAGTGACAGGACTGAGGGAATGGCCTGAAGTTGTGTCAGGGGCAGTTTAGGTTGGGTGTCAGAGAAAGGTTTTTCACCTGGAGGGTGGCTGGGCACAGAACAGGCTCCCCAGGGCAGCGGTCACAGCACCAGCCTGACAGAGTTCAAGAAGAGTTTGGACAGCGCTCTCAGGCACAGGGTGTGACCCTTGGGGCTGTTCTATGCAGGGCAGGGAGTTAGATGTGATGATCCTGACGGGTCCCTTCCAACTCAACATAGTCTATGTTCTATGAAACTGCTCAGCTGAGCATCTATGCTAAACTACTGTTTGTAAATAAAATGGTCAGAAACAGATAATAGTGAGAAGGATAAAAGTCTACCTTTGCTTTTCAAAAACCATTAACATGGAAGCAGAATAGTACCCCATGATTTAGATATCCTCAAAAACTAGAATTTTAATGTATGTTTTGGTGTCTTAAGTACATTAGGGTCCAAACTTACAAAATCTTAATTTTTAATGGCAGCTAAGTGTAAAGTCAGTGAAACATCTCCTGTCCCATAATTATTACAGTGGTTATAAAAAGAGCATTCTATACTGTAGCAAAATACCATGATGCTGCAGTGTTTTCAGCAACATTTATGAAGTAGAAGAATTTGCTGAAGGCTAGTTTTAAAAATCAAAGCATATAACAAACCCCCCCATGCTTAGTTTGTAATTTTGTACCTCCTCCTAGCTCTTATTTATGTTCTAATGAGTGAATTAAGAAAATCTGAATTTTTTTTTACCACAGAAACCATCCCTGTGCAATATTAGAAATAAGTTTTTTTAACGTATAAAAGCAGATAGAACACTCTGTTGCATTAAGCCTGAGCTCTGCTCTCCCATTTGTGAGCAGCCCGGGGAGCGTTTCCCCAGCGGGAGCGGGCAGGCAGCAGCGCCGGTTCGGCCCGGCCCGCCCGGCCCCTGCGAGCCGCGACAGGGCAGGAACAGGCAGATCCTTGGCGCTGGGGCCCTCACCGGAACGGCTACAGCCCCCGGGGAGGAGACGGAGCCATTCAGCAGGAAAGCCAGGAGCGCGGTCCCGGACACCGAGCGGAGGGCAGGGCGGAGCCCGGGCGGGTTCAGCACAGCCACGGCTCCAGGCGCCGGCAGGACACGCTGCTCCGGTACCCGCCCTCCTCCCCTGGAGACAAGGCCGGCTCTCCCGGGAATGCCAAATCGATCGGTACTGAAATCCCTCTAAATGCAATGTAAGGATTTGTTAAGAACATGTTTTAGTTGCTACAAATGAAGGACGTGTAAGACAAAATGATGATGTTTCTTGGATAGCTGGATTTTGATGAGAAGCCAAAAACTGAAGATGCCTTTTCTGTTTGCCAGTGAACATTGTTTTGCCACTTGTCCTTTCAGACCCAAACCCTCTCAGTCTAACTACAGTAGTACTGCATCCTGTTAGTCCGTCGCCTTTTCCGAGACTGAAATTCTTCAAAGAAGTGCTGAATGTCTTCTCTTCTAACCACCTAGGAGAAGCAGTATGAAACCCAAGTTGTGGTGCCAAGAGCTTAATTAAAGGATCCTATTTTATCTCCACACATAATACACAAAGCACAGAAAAGCAAATACCCTGAAATTTCTCTGGTATGGCTTTCCTGTTGCACCCAAAGGAGAGGATTAATGCCCCAATTCTATTGCAGAAAATACAAACAGGGAAATGAGCTCCCCAAAGGCAGAACAAAGACATGGACCAAAGCTCCCAATGGTATTTTAATGACTTTGACCTCTTGCTTTTATCATCAGAAAATTTAACACAAAGCAAGATTTTCATTAGCTCGCTTCAGGGTCATTCCAAGGTAACTAAGAAAGGCAATACAGCAAGTCAGCCAACAAAATGCAAGTATTACTTAATAATGGCATGCAAATTCCTGCAGGAAAACAACTGACAAGACTGACAATCATAGTCTGTCCTTATTCTTCTAAGGGCTTAGATTCAATCTAAGAAAAAACAGAAAAGTTAAGAGCTTTTCTTCCTAATATCTTACCTAGAGCAACAGTAGTTTCATTTTAATCTAAGAACTGCTCTCGGTACCTTGCAGACAGATTTCTGTAAAGTTCCCATTATCTCTCAACAACATCATAAAGGAATTGTTAAACTCAAATGAAATAAGGGATTTCTGATTTCTACTGCAGTACCAGCAACTCCAAGAGACAAGAAAAAACATTACAACAGAACATCATGGTATTCACCACCCAGCCCTCAGCAGTTCTTTAAAACATATTTCCTGGCAAACAAATTCTAGAAGTTCCACCTTACCGTTCCCTCATCTGCAAACCTCCTGAGATAGTCAGTCAGTTCTGTCTTGAAATCATTGTATTCTGGATGGCAAAGCAAAGGCAAAGAAAAAAACAGTAAAATACCCAGTTTTAGTTTAACATTGACTCAATAACACAACTTGTTCTACTTCCTCATGTCATTTGTTAGGTTTACTTCAGACAAATCTAGGTTTTAATTAGATTCTAAATAACAATAATGTAAAAATGAGAATCCTAATAATTTATGAGACTAACCTATGTAGTGTGTCTGTTTGGGTTGATTTCAGAGAAAGGTATAGAGATCAGTGAGTGAATTAGTAATTACAAGACTGGCCCTGCTCCCAGCTTTCCCCCACAAAAGCACGTGCGGGTCGTGATGGAAAGGCCCAGCCTGTAACTTGGGACTGGGACACTGTCCTTGCCAGAGTGCAGAACCCTGACTGGAAGAGAGAAACACAGCTCCAGGTATGAACACCTCAGCACTGCCTTGTCACTGTGCTCTGCAGCAGAGCTACAGGGACACCTGGCTGCCACTCCCCAGCCAACAGGAGAGTGCCAGACAACAGAACAGGGAAAGACAAATCAGCTAGACAGCAGAAGTTCAAATTCATGTTTAAATAGTCATGTTATAATAAATCACTATCATTACAGTATCTAAGATGTTAAACAGGGTGAAAGTTCACACACCATCCAGTGTCTCACTGTAAATCAAAGTTGTAATGATGGGCCAGAGAGGACCAATCCTCTGAGGTGTGCAACCTGCCATACAACTGTCATTCAACCTGTCATTCAGTTCTGCATGTTACTTCAAAAATAGTTTAACACTACACTGCAAGGCCTGATATCAATCTCTTGTGACAAACTGTTCAGTTAAAAGTGTGTTGAGGGATACTCTAAAAATGAAGTTGTATTTACCACAGATGAGTTCCACTTGCTGGACTCTGTTCATACTGTTAAGGGTGTCCATTAAAGGATCTCTCCTCTCTGTCTCTTGGTCACTGGTACCCTTATTTTCATAAGCCAAGACAGTGTCACATTCGTCTGTCAGAAACTGGACTTCGAGCTCTGAATACATTTTCTGGAAAATAAAGTAAAATTTCCTTTTATGTGACAAAACTTCTCAGATGGAGGTGCTCTCCCCCAATCCTTGTTGTGTTCAGTATCACAAATAACAATAATAAAAACAATGTGAATCTGTATCCAGTGTTTCAGAATTTCCTCATAACTTCCAAGCAATACTGGATTAAAGCAGCAAAGAAAATACAACATTTAGAAGCCCTTTCCTGTTATATTAATTCCACAGGATTCAGTGTGAATCTTTATGTGGAAATGAAGGGAGGTTTCAGCATTAAAAATATTTACAAGAATAAGAAAATTTAAGATTTTACCTAAAGCTTCTCCTCAATGACTGTCTGGGAGCTCCTCCCTGCCTGTCCCACATCTGTGATGGTAATGAAGAGAACATACATACCAAACAATCTTCACAAGTGCATAATTTGCTCCTCCAGTTCGACGGCCAAAAGGTGGCAGTATCTTTTTTTACAAATGGCTTGCTTTGGAGCTCTTTCAGCTTGCAGACTCGCTCCTCGCTCTTAGCAACTACCTGAATTAAAATGAGAGTGTTCAGCAATCTATAATGTCACTTCAAAGAGACCCTGTTCTTTTTGGCATGTCCTTCTCCTTAGGCAAGAATTTTCTTTTGCCTCAAACACATTAATTTTTATAAACAATCTATATTACCATCCACATGAGAATTCTGATGTGGTTTCAGCAATTTCCACAGGAAATTTCTGTAGAAATTTACTGCAGTAAGTGTAAGCTGGACCACCATGCAAGTGCAGGTACAGCACGTATTGGAACAAACAGAAGTCACCTCAGTGGCCAGGTGGCTGAGAGGAAGGGACAGATGCAGCCCATCTGCAAACAGATTACACCTCCTGACAGCCCTGTTCCACAGCTCACACTGTGCTCCACAAAGACTGCAGGTCTGAAAGGTCAGTGACTGAATAGGAACATGGGAAGAGACTGAACACACTCTGAGCCTGTACAGAGTGAGGAGGGCTTCACTTCAACTATCAGCAGCATGAAGATGTGCAGGTCAGAACAGAAGGTACATTTTACCTCAGGACAGGCAGACCCAGAGCTAGTGGATGGTTCATTGAATTGCTCCAATTGCTTTTCCTCCTTTGTGTCATGATGTTCCACTCCACTTTCGTTTTTTATTTCTTTCTTCTGCTCTTCACTTTCCTCTACCTTCAGGACAACCCCTTCATCTTCAAGGGAGTTCGCTTTGGTCAAAGGAGGAACTGGAAGATACATACCCACAAGTAAAAATACTGTGCCAGAAAAGGTCCAGGTCACTACAGTCATTCTCTCTGCTCCTCCTATTCTAAAACACTCTGCTTCCCAAAGTCTAAGCCCTAGGAGAGGGAAGAGGATATCACGATTTCAGAGTCCTTTACTAAGATACTTGTCCTTGACACCCCTTGCTAGCTATCCCAGTTTCAGTAACTGTCATGTGCTTTTTTGCTGACTGTGTTGGAGTTTCTAATTTTCTCCAAACACACCTCAAAAACACCACCACAGATTAACTATGCTAATCTCTTGTTTATTATTTGTTTGTTTTGATGCCAATTCAAGAATGTGCCCTGTGACAAAGTTGGTTAGAAGGAGGAAAACCAAAGACAAACACCCTGTTCTGTACTAATTACATTAGAAAGAAAAGAACTCCAGGTGGCCATCCTTGAAAATACCATTGAAATTTTGTGCACACAAGAAATCTATCAGCAGCTGATACGAGCAGTATTTTTAGGAGACTATGACAAACTGGTTCTTTCTACAGAAATCAAGTCATCTATTCTTTTATGTCCACAGAGCTGGTGTGACCGCATGTCCTGAGCACAGCCCCAGCCCCACCCAGATTAATGTTAAACATATTCATTTCAGGTCACTCTATCATTCACTCTTTGCTGCTCAGAGTGTCTGTAAGAACTGTTTGTTTCACTGCTTTCCTTACGATGGCTCTTCAGTTCTTTGATCTAGCTTAGAAATTAAGTTCCTTGACTCAAGTATTAAATCTTCATCCATTTTGTGCTAGACATCTTTGATAAAGTAAATAAAAGCAAGCAGCACTGAATCAAGATTTAAGAATGGAAACTGCTTTTTTTTTTTTACACAAGTTACCGCCACCCCACATGTTCTACTCCTGAAGGTGATTGTCCAAAACAATTAAGGAGTATCATTTTTCCAACCACTTAAAACCAGTATTATGTCATTAACCAGCCATGTATGAGAAATACATGCTCACAAAATACTGGCTCAGATCCCCTAACTTTCTTTACCTGCTAATTGCGATGCATAAGCCCATAGGAAACAGCAATGTTTCATGCAGGCCTGGCACACCATTTCATGGAAGTCTCCACTTTCAGGGGGAACTGCACCAAGATGCTGTCAGAAGGAAGCAAGCACAAAGCAGAGAAGAATCTCTATACTGAACTTGAGAAGAATTCAGTCCCAAAGCTGTCCATAAAATGATGAGAACTATTTGGGCAATTAAAAGCACTTAGTGGCTTTCTTCTGAAAAAGCATTCCTGCAAAGCTCAGAGTATGCAGCACAACACTCTTCATTCATACACTGAACACAAAAGAAGCTTATCTACAAGAACCCATAATTGAAACCAATTGTATATTTTTTTTACTCTTTGATCCTGCAACTTCAAGCATGGAATTTCATTTGTGCCCTTCAAGGCACAAGAGGCTGAATCCTTAATGTTTACCCATTAAGTAGGGCACCCACTACAGTGCTTGGCTACTTTCAAAAGACTTCCCCAAAGTTTGAAAGCAACAATGAACAGCACAGTCTGTTCCTTGCTACTTAAAGGAATTAAGAGGTAAAATGCATTCTTTTGAAGGAAGAACTATTCAGGTAGTTGATAATGATGTGCCTCAGTAAGAATCTTTTTCTCACGAACTATACTGATTAGAGTTTTCTAATTAAACAGACAGTTATAAAGTTATTACTTTATTCTGCAGTGGTAACCTTCAAAAAGCTAGGACTCTTCCCAGTATTTTTTAACTAGAGTGGACAGCAGTCACTTTCAAAGCTCCTCTGCATAAGCTGCAAACAGCCTTGGAACTCCTGTAATAACCCTACAGTTTTCAAAACTACAGCAAACTTCCTAAGTAAGAATTACCACACAAACCTAACCAACACCAACTTGATCCTGTGCAAATAGCAGTTCTGCTATTTATAATTTCCTTACCCTGCCATGGAACCAGTCTTCACAAACTATGCATTGGATCATCTCATCTGGAATCTAGATGAACAATCATATTATTAGCATTAATAGCACCTCCAGAATCTCTCACCAGTCTCAAACTGCAGTATCGTGCAAATCCTGCTCAGTGAATTGCATTTCCCTCTTCACCCCTCACAGGAGCTGCCATTGATAAGTAGTTAGGGCTTTAGTAGTTAGTTTGCTTCCCTCAGGTTCAACAGCACATGTCATCTCTCATGTGACTGAGGCTGTGGAAATCCCATTCATTACTACAAAGCCAGTCTTCCCAGCAGGGCAAGACTTTCTCACAGAAAGCTGATGTAAGTTAAAACAGTATTGGTATTCTTCTTCCTATAAGCAGAAATGCATGAACAGACAGCTCAGCAGAAGAAAGATACTGATATTCACACTGTCATCAGGTCAGTGAAAGATGCCAGAACCAAACTTAACTGGTCACCACACAGGACAGTATGAAGTGCTTTGTTATGAAACAACTATTAATGATTTCTTCAGAAATGTTTTTAGCTGTCTCTGAACTTGAGAGAGGAGAGCTTATAAAATACTTTCTTTTTTGTACTTGAAAGACTTGTGCTTTCCCTGTTCTTTAAAACACCTGATTGCTGTGACTGCAAACAACAGCACACATGTGCAAATCCAGTGTGTGTGTGTGTGTTTGTGTGTTTCAGAGAGACAAAAAAGCGTTCTGGCTACCATCTAGGACTGTAGCTAGTGCTACAGGACAGGGCAGACTCTTCCCCGTCCCAGAAGCCTTGCCAGAGCATTGCTGCAGGCACAGGGAAGCATATTCTGGTCTTTCCTTACACATGCAATGTGTTTTTTCTGCACTGGGCCACATTTCTCAAGGTTATGATAACCCTGTCCCCTAGAGAACTCTGCAACTTCAGGGAACTGCAGCACCATTTTGTCCTCCTGTCTCTAAGGCATAAACATACTTCACCATTAAAAAAAAATATCAAGTGATTACTTCATACAACACATGAAAACAAATATGGAACATAAAATTTCTTGAAGTGGGATCTTCCTTGAAAAGCAGCTCAGTGACCAGCCTTTTCACAGTATCTCTATATGACTAGTACTGGATTTTGTATTTCTCACCTCATCTTCAGGATCAGGGTAAGGTCTTTTACATGTACAGTACAATCCATAGAAGTTGTCATTATATTTATTTCCTGAATTCACCTTGCTCTTTTCCTAGGAGAAAAGGGGGAAAAGTCTCAAAAGACAACACAGTAAAAAACAAAAGACAATAAACAACAAAAGACGGATTCTTCTGTTCCCCCTTAACTCCTAAAACCATCATTATTTCCATCAGCCTGAATATACAAAAAGAAAAATATTCTCCAAACACCTCTGCTTTACACTGAACAGCAGATAGGGCATGTGAGGAATGCCACAATTCATACCTAAAAAGGAAAAGCAGTCTGCTCACCTTTATAACAAATGGCAACCGTGGTGTCAGACAGATTAATGGACAGATGCTGAAGCTTACTTAACCTGTACAAATTGAATTTTCACTGAACTGAAGCAGAAGGAACAACCACGTGATCCATTTCATCGCCTCACATGAGAAATGGTAACATAAAATTGTCACAGGTGTCTCTGTAAGGATTACTGCATCGTGACTTTGTTGACTAGCTCTGGATCCATTTCAATTCTCCCGGAACAAAATAGGCATACACAAAACCACTGTCTGTTTCAATGTTTGGACTGCTATTATCCTGGGAGCACCAGTGCAAGCAAGCCAAGCAGCATTCTGTTGCTGCTTCCCAGAAGATTGAGACTGCCAGTTACTTGAAAAGTTCAAAATGCCCAAGTAGAAAAGTATAGGTAGTTTAATACAGTAAAATACCATCCGGTCACTAAGTTCTGGTGACAAAATGTAAGGGCACTGATGCCATCACAAAGAAGGAAAGGGAACAGTGCCTCTGACAGCAGCACAGCCTTAAAGTTTCTTAGTGCAACTGCAAAATTACATGCTAAAAGGTTATTCTGAAACAGCTTAAAGCTAGTGAGATGTATTAGTGCAGAAACACCACAACTGCTTCTGGAAATGTGCTGACCATCGATGCAGAACTGCTGCACTCCTGGATGACAAGGACCAAATGTTCCTTCTTCTCCGAGCATTCCCTTTTGGTCCCTCAACAGTTTTATACCTTACTGTAATATTCCCACCTTTTTTAACTTCCTGGGAAGACTGGACGTGTTGCATGAGTCAGCACTGGCTGAGGCGAGGCACCAACCTCCCAAGACTCTTATTTTGCCTCGGAATGCCTGAAATCTGTCTGAAACTTACCGGGAGTAACTTGCACTGCAGATTTTTAAACTTGCTATTTCCACAGTCACAGCGGAAATTCCTGGAAAGAAAAACGAAGCGTTTCGGGGTTTATATGAACTGAGAACACGCTGGGTTTCGTATTCTTAACAATTCCCAGCAGTTAATCAGGAGCCACGGGAGCCGTGAAGTCCTACACGGCCGCTCCCGCCCCTCCGCGCGTACCTCTTGGTGTAGAGCTCGAAGAGGCGGTGGGTGCCGTGGCACTCGTAGCTGCAGGCCAGGCAGATCCCCGCGGGCTCGGCGCCGGGCGGTGTGCAGGTGCTGCAGGCGTACAGCGCCTGCCGCTTCACCGCGCCCTGAGGGAGACTCCGTGAGGGGCGCCGGGCCGGGCCGGGGCTGCCCCGCCCCCGGCCCCGGCCCCGCCCCCGGCCCCGCGGCTCCCGGCCCCGCCCCCACCTGAGAGTAACTGCAGCGTTCGTGGTCGCTGCCCCCCAGCACGGCCCGCGCTTCCTTCTCCAGCTCCTCGTTCTCCGCCAGCACCTCCGCCAGGGACACCACGGGTTCCTCCGCGCCGCTCCCGCCGCTGCCCGGCTCGGCGCCCTCCGAAGCCGCCGCCTCCATCGCCAGGACGCGGAGGCCGAGGAGCGCGAAGCGAGGCGGGAAACGCGGGCCCGAGGAGGCGCCAGGGGGCGCCACAGCGGAAGCGGAATCGGGCGCGCCCCACGTGACCGTGGGCGGCGCGTCCCCGCGCGGGGGGGCGGGGCGGGCCCGCGAGCGGCGGGCGGCGATGGCGGAGCCGGCGGCCGAGGCGGAGCCGGGCCCGCGCCAGCGCCGGGAGCTGGTGGCGGAGCTGCGGGACCGCGACGGGCGGACGCGGACGGTGCGGGTGCCGTACCCAGCGACGGAGGAGAGCGAGGCCGCCCAGCTGCGCGAGCTGCGGGGGGCGCTGCGCGAGCTGCAGGGGCGCGTGGCGGAGCTGCTGGCGCCGCTGGTGCAGGAGGAGCGGGCGGCGGCGGGCGCGGCGCGGCGCGGTGAGTGCCGGCGGCGGGCGCGCCGAGGGGCCTCCGCCGAACCCGGGGCGCCGCCCGCGGCCCGCATCGCTCACCGCGCCTGCCCGAACCTTGGCAGGTGGTGGCGGCGACGACGACGACGACTACTACTATGACGACGAGGAGGATACGGGCGAAGACGAAAACAACGGGGACGCGGCGGCGAGCGGCGATGACCCTCCCGTGAAGCGGACGAAGGTGCAGCAGCCGTGAGGCCGGCGCTGGAGGCCGAGCCTGCGCCCAGACAGGCTGTACCGACCGTAAGTGTCCGGGGCCCGCTGCACGGACCGGCTCCTGCGGCGCTGCTGCTCCCGTTTAAATGCGAAATGTCCATCCCAACGCTGTTTTAATACGGAAGCCTTTCCAAAAGGATGTGCCTGGGTGTGAGCAGCGTGTTGCTTACGGGGTGCCGGTGTTACACTGACACCAGTCTTTTGGTAAACTAGTCGCTAAGTATAAACTTTTCTCACAAATCTTCGGATTGCTATGTTTTTTATAACTTATTCCAAGTCACAGTATTTCTTCATGTGACACCGCTTTTAAAATAAAGCAATAAAACCTGGAGTTATTTTGTCAAATATGATCTTTAAATGTAGTAAACAGCTTGTGTTTGTATGGAGAAAAGGCAATATAAGACCACTATAAGTATCAAAATTACAAGCATGTATAGGACTGTGCCCATTCCTGTACAGTTCTACAGTGGAAGATTATTTTTGTCTATAATCTACAAGGTTTAGTCACTTGTCAATCAAGAAGTTTCTGTGAACAGGTATAAAACACTCTTGGTGGTCACCCCATAGAGCCTAAAGCCTAAGAATGTTCTCTAGCAGGTTTCACAGTATACATTCAGACAGTTAAAAAGCATTTTGAGGGGTTATTTTTATTTTCTTATGTTCTCCTGGCACAGTTTGTTGATATAATTATGGAAACTGAGCAACTCTTGAGACTTACATATATAAGACGAAGTATGGAAATAAATTAACTTTTATGAGGACAAAATTGTCTGCATGCGTTTGAAATGCAGGGAGGAGCCAGAAATGATGTCCAGTAAATGTGTCCTTTGGCATTTATGTACTCAGATAGTCTAAGATACTCTGTTGGCAGATGGAATAGAGGCATAACTGAAAAGACTAACTCGGGTTGTACACCTATTTTCCCTTTTCCTCCAGATAAACCTTCCAGAAGTGGTTATAAACTGTGTAATGGCTGAAAAGTAACATTTAACATTAGGCAAGAATTTGTGGCCCTTACCTATAAGCAGTGTAAACAGTCCACTGGCATGCCATGGACTGAAAATGTTTGGTCTAAAGCAACAGACCCTAACTTAGCACAGGAGTAAGTGCAGGTAACATTCCAGTAATGACATGCTTCTTTTTTTTCTGTCAGCCTGGACACAGGAACATGCTGCACCTGAGCTCCAGATAATACCAATGAGCATTGAATCAAAAACTAACACTCAAATTTCTGCCTTTCAAGAATCCTTGCTAGTCCTTGTAGCTACCAAAAATTGTAGCTACTGAAACTTTCAAATGACAAAGAGCACTGGAGCTTCAGGGGACTTTATGCAAGTCAAAGTTGTAGGTTTGCTTGTGGCAAAAATGCCCTAACTCAACAGATTTCATTTTTCTGAGAACTACTGCAAGGTCACCAGGCACAGGAAGCTTTAGTGTGATGTGGTTCCCTACCCTCCCAATCCCCTACAGCTGTCTTCTGAATCCCATCTGGGGAGCCCCTAAGTCAACTGTGGCCCTGAATTTCAGGCAGAGGAAGCAAGTCTCAATGGAAAAAAAGATGCTGTATTCTTCACCTCAGAGAGATGTAGTGCTTTTGTACCTAACCAACCTTCAAGGGGATGCAGAATAAGCTCAGTACACCACATCTGCACTGTTCGGTCCAGTCTGTATGTCTTACAAACAACTTGGTTTTACTGGCCCAAGAGGGCTCAATGGATTTCCTCACTAAAATAAAGGGGGGAATGCTGTTATGTTTGTATGGAATTAAAAGAGCTGATGTGATACTAAATTCTTGGTAGTATTACATGACAACCAACTACTGTTACTAGTTACAAAACATTACAACAAAAACGTCAAAGCATGTCTCCTTCACAAAGCTTGGGATTATATGATGTACTCTACTGTTACTGTTTTGAAATACTGAACTGCTGGTTCACAAAATTTGGGGCTTAATTCATGAAGGAATTTAACAGGTTGCATGGTTCTGTGTTAAAAAAAAAAAAATCTTTAAGTCTCAAGTATGCAAGGTACTCAGATAGTTCTGTGAGGGAGAGGAGGTAATCCCATTATGCCCAGTAACTGGGGCATTGTCTAAAAGTGCAGTACCTTTCCTATCTCCCAGGAGAGGGATCCACAGTCACCATTTTCATTAAAGGATTTGAATGACATTCACCCATGTCAGCCCATTTAATTCCCACTTGTTCCATCTTAAAAGGTTACTTATCCACAAGCTATTATGAGTATCAGAGCTCTGTTAAAATACCCAGTAGTCTGGCAGCTGGGACATCATGGGGCCTGACTTGTGGGGACTAGGTGGGCCCTGAGGACCAAGCTGAGCAGAAGTACCTTCTTATGGCTGTAGCATGTTCTTTCTTCCCAGAAGAAACTTGCACCATAAGGGTATCTTTAAGGAGAGCTAAGATAAATCTGTTCTTAAAATTTAACTACATGATGAAACTATTAAACTGCTTTTGTGTATTAGTTCATTTCTTAAAAGTGATTCTCATCAAAGACTGTGACATAAAAAGTAGGATTTTTAAAAACTAGTAAGAGAAACTAGAGAGTATCCTTTTAAGAAAACAATGGACCAGACAAGAGAAAATAAGGAGAGTTAATATGTAATACATTGCAACAACTGGAACATTTTGTTCCAGGGGTAAGTCAACCCTCAAATTTTTATTTTAAAAAGGAATCAAATTTGCAGTCCTACTTTGCTGCTGGAAAAAACATGTCATAAGGAACAATTTTATTGTAACTTACTTTTGTCCAAGTTTGAAGGGCTGCAGCCTCATGTTATGCTCTTCATTGGACCTGCTCCCCCATGGCAGGAAGCGAAGAACAAGCTCAGTAGCACTTAAAAATACGTGGCAGACACATTCCTGATATGGGAAGGGACTGTCAGGCAAAGGTCAAGCAGCTAAAGAAACTAACACTGAGACCGCTCAGTGATGTTCAAGCAGTCTGACAGTGCTTTATCTTGTGACACAAATGAATAAAAAGAAATCCAGGGTAAATGGCATACAGATGATCATTAATCACCTTTGCATTACAGCTACTCACTTTGTTGGCAGAACATTAAAGCTCAGAATGTTGCAAAACTTCAAGCTTGATTATCCCAAAAGTTTGTAGATGATGTCATTTTGTTACAAGCAGGTCTTTGGTGACTCAGATAATCAGTCTTGGTAATACCTATAAATTTTCAGAATAATCAAGCTGAAAGGTATTTCACTACTTGTATTTAATACTACAGTAAAAATCAATTTATCATTAATTTTTATAGTCTTTCCTTTATTTACCCTGTCGGTAAAATTTCACCTGTTGATGTTCCCCTGGTGTCAAAAATGCTGGAAGCACCAGCAGAGTTAACTTAGCTCTTCTCCTACTCCCATTGTCTAATATTTGTATACACTATGCTAATAATTCTCCATTGCTGCTTTCCACTTCAAGCTCAAATCCCCACACACATAGCATTTCCTTGAATTAGACTGTGTGTTCTTGTGTAGTTAGTTGCAAAGCACATGCCTGTCAACAGCTGGAATCCAAATGGAATCCAAAGCTAGGCTTCTGATGGAAAAGTCTATGAACACGAGTCTCCATTCTGCAGGTCCCTGCCCAACACATGCTCCACATCCAGACAGCTTGAGTCATCCCACCAGGCCTGCCAGTGAGTTTGCTAAGGGTCACATGCATGCATGACAGAAAATTAGGTAGTTCTTACTATCATTTTCTATTTTTATGCTTCCTCTTATGCGCTTGGCTCTTTAAATAATTCAATCTGTATACAATGTTTAGTTTGCATAACTGTTCAGTTTAAAACTACAGCATCAAGTTTAAAACAGTCCAGCCAGAGGTACCTCTCTTACACAAAAGTAAAGAAGGGGATTCGGTTTCATCCAGCGAGCCCCAAAATTTCAGGCTACAAACAAGAAATTAGGGCACAGAGCATAAGAGGACAACAAAAGATGAACTGAACACCACACACCGAGGGAAGGACATGAGCACAGGCTACAGAAACTTGACAGGCAGCAATGCTGTCTGGCACCAAACACACAAAACCCCACTAAACCAAAAACAAGTAACAGAAATGAGAAGCTATTGGTAAGTATCTGCATTAATAGACTTGTGTTTATAAACATTGAAAAGTTTTTATTTTATAGATAAATAGCATGGTGATTTTCAAAGTTGAGAAACAACACAACTTAAAAAGCTCTGACTCCCCAAGACACTAACTACTCATCAGAGTTTATAATTTACTCTTACTCCAGCACACTAAGATGGCAGCTTCCTCCTTTTCATATTGCACTTAGAACTCAAACCCTTCTTACAAAGGCTACATTGTTTTCAGGTCCTAGCACCAATGCTGACAATTGAACCAGTGTCTCAAAGTATCTCCAAGTGCAAACAGAAAGTTTCAGGTGTTGGAACTTCCAGGCTTAAACACAGCAACAGTGAAAATAGTGTTCTCTTTCCAAAGCAAGAGAAAGACAGCACTCTCCAGGATTCCCTTAATGCAGTCAGAAAATGATTAGCATTTGTGATGATTAGGTATGGACAATCACATACAGTTGAAGTTACAGTCAAGGAGATCAGCTCATAATTCTTTTGAGAAGTGTATTTTGCACTGTTTCCATATTTGTTATTTCCATCATGGCTGGGACAAAAATTTAGTTCTCAGAAGAAACAAAAATGGACAGAGAGAAAGGATAGATTCAGTCTTATTCAAAATATGCTATTCCAAAATAGCACTGAAAAATAGAGGTTGAAACTATGGCAAAGAAATCTCCATGGAATTTCAGTATGACTGAAGAAATTTGCATTCATTACAAGAATGATAAGAAGGTACCTTACTTTGAATTTCTGGAAGAAACATGATTATCTGTCTTACAACCTGTTAGTTGCATCCCCCAACCAGTTAACTTTCCCAAATTCAAAGCTTTTTCTACTATAGCCGTTCTCTTGGAACACGGTTTTGCATGACGTCTGGAGTGAAATTAGAATGGTCATAAATTTCAGTAACTTATAATTTTATCAAGCAAGATGATAGGAGAAGGAAACACAAAAATTTTTGTGCAGACTACAGGCCAATGCCAGCACAGGCTACTTTTGATGTCATACGAACAGTTTAAAACATCAAGCTCCAGACCTGTGCCACTCCTCACTGCCTGCCTACTACAGTGTGGGACTGTTGTGACTGAAAACAAGTAGGCTACCACAGAAAAAAAATGTACTTTTTCCCTTTAATGGTTTGCACAAACTTTATTCTTTGCTTCCTGTTTTTGTATTGAAACTCGTTTTTAAAAAATTCATTAAAAACAGCACTGATGTAGATAATAAAAAAAAAAAAAGAAAAAGCAAAGAATTGTGTAAGTGCAGCTTTTATAATCACATTCTTAATCTCTTTTTTCCTTTTACATTTACCACAAAAGAAGTATCTTTTCATTGATTTCACTCCAAGGGAAAACATAGGAAATCACTTTTTTGCACAGAGGAGTGAAGTTGTGGACCAGAAACTTGTTTCCCCACAGCACCTTTCAGATGGAGAGTTGCAATTTTGCATCTTTAAGGCAAAATGATGAATACTTCCATCACATGTCACACAGGTCTCTTCCACTCTGGCCACTCGATAGATCCATAATTAAAAACCTTTGTAGTTACTCGTTTGTTTTAAATAGAAAACAGTCTCTCTCTTCATTGCTTATCAGTTTGACAGAAAAGGCTCTTTCCGGCCTTCACTCAGAACTTCAGTCTTGTGATTAGATCAATGATATGCAATTGCTTCAAATCAGCAACAGAAACTAGAAGTTGAGCTAAGTATCAATTAGTTGTAATCTACTGATCTGATTAGAGGCCTTCACAAATGTTTGGTGACGATTGCAAATAACAGCCAAGCAGATAGGAATGATGCAATACCCAACAGTTTTGGGGTCAGCTCTTGTACAGGAATAGAGGAACAAGAACATCTGTAAGTATGGTATTAAAAATATTATCGTCCACAGCCAAAACGGCAAGGATAGCAGTCGTACTTTTAAGGAGTGTGTCCATGTGCTTCCTTCCTGTGGTTCCTTGGGGTGTTGCTGAATGTGCTCCAGTGCTAGTTTGTTGTAAGTCTCATTGATTTCAAAGACGTAATAAAAAGCTGCAGCACTTGCTAACAAGTACAGCCCGACACCAATCCAGCCCATCCTCTGGCGGAAGTTCATCATTCTCCATGCTCTGCACCTGAAACAAAAGGTGACACAAACATTCAGTACAGCTTGGAAAGAGGGAATAGATGAACCTTGGTTTTCATAAGTTAACTTTCTATAACTTTTCATTACACATTAGTTAAAACACGTACATCAGTTTCTGAAGACCTGAAGTTTTCTCTACATCATAGAAAAGCATTACTCTGCCAGCAACAGGTTAATGGCAACAACATAAGAAGCTCCACTGATGGCTCTGGATAGCTTAGGGCCTGCTGGCTATCAGGATATGCCTGCCTTAAGTCAGGTACTCGGGGAATAAAACAAAAGTCATCAACTGGGTAACTTACTTACCCCATCTGCCCTCAATGTCTCTAGACATAGAGATAATATAAGATTTTCTATAAATATGTAAAGTTTGGAAAGTTCTTTGATGCCTGCAAGACAAACATGGTGCAACATCCACTTGTATTAAGCTGTAGCTGAGTGCCCATTTATGAACCACAGAAAGGGGTGTTTCCAATTTGAACATGAGGTTCAAGGGTTAGTCTGTACTGAAGGTATGTACGTGCACAAATTATTGGAGCCCCACAGACACTATTGGACTCAATTTGAGCTGCTTCAAATCTCCAGCTGGCTGCGTGGGTCTAGGTGACTGGAAACACTCTTCAAACCAGTCATAAACACTTCAGCTGAAGTACCTCCACACAAATGAAATCATCACCTCTTCCCCTCCAAACAGCCCTTGCACAGGGGAGGGAGAAACACTGCTTCACTGCACCTGATTAGGGTTCTCAAAAAAAATGCTTTTTCAGACCTCTAGGCTTTTACCTTTCATACCTTTTCCTACAAAGGGGTGAAATCCACCTATGTAGTGCTGTTTTAAGAAAACATATCAGGACTTTAAAATATCAGGCAGAAATGCTTATTAAAAATGAATTATGCATAGGAAACAGTAACAATTCATGGAAGCATTAGAAAATTTACCATAAATGACAGAAAATCATTACACCATTCTAAAACATCCTTTCTGAGCCAGACTAATCTGCCAGTTTCGTTGGCAATCCTACTTCCTCGTTTTACATAAGAAAGATACCCTCAATTCTGACATGCCAGAATCTGATCAAGGCAGCCCTAGAGAAATTGTTCTGGCCCTAAGACTCCTGCATTCATGGTGGCCAAAAGAATCACACATACAGGAACATAAATACCAGAGAAGGAACAGTAAATACCCGGAAAGAACAGTAAATACTTGAGAGAGCTATTGCAGACTTAAGTAATGCCAACTTCTCGTTCAGCTGATCCTCCTATATAACTCAATTGCACGTTTCCCCTTATTACCCGAGTCAATACATTTAATGAGACAACTGAAAAAATATTGAAAATAACTGTTAATCTACAGGGTGAGAACTTGAACCCCAAGTCTTCGTTTACCCGCTAAATAAGCCGCTGGCTGTTTTTCCTAGCAGTTCGGTATATCCGAGCTGGCTCACGAGTTGTCGCCTTCGAGGAAAATAAACCGTCACAAGGTATGTAGGTACCGAAAACACAAACACTATCAAAACAGCAACAGATTTAAGAAGGTAAACATCAGCGCGCTTTGACCCTGCCCTTGAGCAGCAGCCAGAAGAGGAGCCTTAGCTCCCGGTTATATCGAAAGGGGCGGAGGTAACAGGGTCTTCTCATTGTTATTCTCCGTTCTCAGACCCAAGTCCAGTGGCAGCTTTTGGGCACACCCGCGATGGCTCCCGGAGCCCTTCATCCCACCGGGGCTCTCGTCCGGCGACCCGCCGCGCTCACTGCCCGCCGGACCCGCACTCCGGGCGAGACGCGCTTCGCCACCACGGGTCCTTCTCGGCGCCGGCAGCTACTTACCTTCCTCCGGCGGAGAAGGAGGGAGCGGGAGGGCGGCGGCGGGCGGCCCGCTCCCCTCAGCCCGCGCCGCGGCGCCGGGAGGCGGCGAGTCCCGCGGGCCCGCCCCGCTGCCCGCCCGCCGCCATGGCCGCCCGCCGGCACCGCCACTTCCGGCACGGGCCGACGGCTGCCGGGGCGCGCGGCCGCATCCGGGGCGGGCGCCTTGGCCGGCGGCCATCTTGGCTCGGGCGCGCGCCCCTCTGCGGCCGGTGTGGCCGCGCCCAAAATGGCGGCGCCGCCCTCAGGGGGCGTTCGGCTCCTCCGCGGGGGACAGACCCGCGGCGTGGTGTGCTGGCACGGTGGAAGTGACAACAAAGATTACCAAGGAAGTTACAATGGAGACTGAAACAGGCCGGCAAATGGCAAACGTGTAGTCCAACCCCAGTGTATGCTTATGCATAAACATGACGTAGTGGATTATTTCTATTAAATTAAATTATCAGGAGATATTATATGCTTATTATCCCATGACAACGGGGGTTAGGATCAGGTGATCTTTAAGGTCCATAGGTTTCTATGATCTACTGGGGAAAAGCTTTTAATGATGCTAAAAGATGGTTTAAATTGACAGCAAAATGATACGGTCAGGTGCATGCTATTCAATGGTGGTGATGATTTTGGGAGAGTTTGTGCCGAACATGTTTGCCTGAATTAATGAACTGTGACGTGAGGTCTTTGCCAAACTGCATCATGTCACATATGAAGTGACACCAGTTACTAAATTGTATCCTCAAGTCATGAGAAAACTATCCTTTCTTATTCAGAAAGCACCAGTGGCCACAATTCGCTCTCATGCAGCTGTCATTAAGAGGGAGGCTAAAAAAGGATTTTAAAATGAATGCCCAATAAGAAATGAAAGACGCTAAAGCAATGTCCTTTCTTTGTTTATCTCTAAATACATAGGATCTTCTGCCAATTTTCTTGGGGATGTAGTAGGTGCATGTGACACAGTATATAAGAGCTGCTAAATCACATGTGTGGTGACTTATCCTATGTTTGGTGTTTCAATGAAAAGCGTCAGAAGCTAATGTTTTGGATTGTAGTTGACAGCTGATGAAAAAATGCACAGAGCTGCAGATAGCAGTAGAGAAAAGGGACACTTGAGAGCCCAAAAGAGTCAGAAATACAAATCCTCTGTCATGGAGCAACTTTAAATTAAGTCGTACCGTTTTGGGTTTTGTTTTTTGTTTTGTTTTGGTGGTGTTGTTGGTTGGTTGGAGATTTTTGTTTTGTTTGTTTGTGTGTAGGGTTTTGTTGTTGTTTTATTATTATTATTATTATTATTACCTTAATGCTCATTGAAGGCCCAAAAGTGACACAAGATGGCGCCCAGAACCACAGAGCCACCCTGACTCCCAGGTCAGAGATTTTACACTTCAGTTGAATGAAAATTTCATTATCTTTCCTGAAGTTTAAATAAACCATTAGTGTAGTTCTGATAACAGATGTAGATATGAATAGCTAATTATCCCTGGGACACTTCTCTCAACTAAATGCCATTCTTTCATTTCTTTCAGGTGGTGAGGTCCCTGTTGATCTAAAAGTGAATAAAGCTCCTGTGTGGCTGACAGACCTTCCACTCAAGCATGTCTATATTGCATTTTCTTATATTGAGGTTAGAGGTAATGATGAACCAGTTTATTTTAAAATACCAACCTAGATGTCAAAGATAATGTTTCCAGTATGAATTAGTATGTGACTGTGCAAATGTATGGCTTGGCAGTGGATACATGTGCTAAGTGCAAAGCCTGCATTTGCACTTAAAATTCTGAAGAAAAATCAGTGAAATGTGGACCTTATTCCTGCTTAAGAAGCCTGGCTTTTCACTGAATGGTTGGAGTTGGAAAGAGAGGATGGCTTAGGATTTAACCTGCTTGTAAATCAGGTGGGTTAAAAGACTCAATCAAGGGTCTTTTGTGATGAACATAGAGCCTGAGATTTTGGCTATAAAGAGAAGGACCTAAAAATTTTGAAGAGTTATAACAATCACAAGCTGCGTTTGAAAGCTAAGGCATAACACCAGACAGAGTGATTTGTAGTATATTTGGGCTAGATTTCAATCTGCATAAATTTCAGTGTTATGCTTAATTTCTGCCATAGTAAAGGAAGGGACAGAACAAATAACTGAGGGTTTGTTAGTTGGTTAATTTTAGCAGCAGCCTATGAGGGGGGAGGGAATAATACCAAAATTAGTAGAACAAGAAGCAACTGTTCTTAGCTTTAGGCAAATTCCAGTCACAAGTGCTGGTAAAATGAGGGGAAAGAAGTCATAACTCTGCATATTGAAATGAGAACATACACCTGGTGAGACTCAAAATGGTAATATTCAGCTTGGGAAAACCAAAGGAGAAGATAGAAGTCTGCTGAATCCAAAGGAAATAATATTTAATGAACAAAATCAGAGAATTAAAAATGGGATTTTGTAGCATTAAAAAAGAAGTGTTTGACCTAGTTTTCACATGCAATGTATTTTTACAGAAATATTTGGTTTATTTTGAAGGTAAAGCAGAAAAACAATGGAACAGCAAGAGCTGGCTGCTCCACAGAGGGCAAAAGCCAAGCATAATAACACAGACCAGAGCCTCACTGCCCAAGCCCAGTCCCACAGAGCCTGAGCAAGGCAAGCAGGGAGCACTGGATTCAGCCAGGAGTACAGAGCATCAGACAAGTAACAAGGCAGGTCCAAAGTCAAGATGTGAAGGCAGCCCATAGGCTAGGGTCAGATCCAGTGAGAACGAGGGTCAGACATCACCTAGCAATTGCCATGAAGGTCCATACTGATAAGAAAAGACTGAGGTCAAGCTAGGAAGTCAGTCTGTGACTCCAAATCCAAATAAATATGGCTTGGCACAGTCATGGCTGATCTGTGGACACATACTGATACAGGTCAGGCATGAACTGAAAGCACCGGGCTTAGATAAACTGCGGCTCCTGAGCCCATGGGAGGGGTCAGGGGAGGATTGTTTGGGCTATTAAGATCTGTTAGGGTGCTCAGGATCCTAACAAACAACATATGAAAAATGAGGGTTGACAAGAGGAATCAGAAGGGTTAGTTGTAATCATTAAGTCAAACAAAGTTTTCATAACTCAGTTTTAATATAAAGTCTTTCCTAGGCTTAGATGTTGGCCAAAATAGAAATACAAAGGTAAAATACCTGAGATGATTACAAAACCAGAAGTAGTTGGTCTTCTAAATGGAAGGCAGAAGCTGAAAGACAAAATGCATCTTGCATCCTTTTGGGTGAATATTATGTTTATATTTAGCAGAGTCATAGTAGGTTCTCACTGACAAGTCATGAAGAAGTGAGAATCTAATAACAGAGACATTTCTGTCAAGATGATGTTTGCTTTCCACTTGCAGGACACTGATTTTTGATTCATCTAGAACATCACATTCCTGGATCTTTTCCTTCTTAATCCTAACTCTAAACCTAACTTTTGGCTAGAAAACTGGGATCCTTACAGACTGCATATATGTTGGGATTCCAGTGAGAAAACTCACGTGAATTTTTATCAGCGAGTGCATGAATGCCCAGTGTTTCTGCAACTTGTAGCAGTTTTATTTATTAGATGTAGTTACAGTGAATTTTGTAGTATCCTGTTGTGGTATAATAAGTTGTTTTTATCAGTTACTTATAATTTAGTGTGAGTCAAGAACATTAGTTTGCTTCAATTAATATGTTTTATGTTTTATGAATCTTTAGATTGTGTTTCAGAACTTTTGTTTATTCTGAAAATAAGGCTATGATCTTCTGATTCCCTTTTTTCCTTGGGAGGTTGTTTTGTCTGTACTGCTATCTTTCTTTGAACTTTTTTGTTTGAGACAGCTGTTTTCTTATAGAGTGTAGCACAATCATTTGGGAACATGCAAGAAACTTTTCTACAGGATTGAATTTTTATATTTTATATTTTTCTCATTTTAAATTGAAATAGTATATTTGCTTGGTTTGCTTGCTATATTACCCTCATGAAGAAGAGCTATTCAGTGAGCTGAATGATGGCTTTTATCACTTTTGACTTAATTTGTATACTTTGAATTTTTGGGACCTTAAATTACCTTAGTCTTAAATTCTCAGTTCCTGAAATTCTGCTTCTACCGTTTATTTTTTGGCAGCAGCCACATCTGAGTTAAGCTTCA
Source organism: Lonchura striata (assembly GCF_050655825.1). Taxonomy (NCBI): domain Eukaryota; kingdom Metazoa; phylum Chordata; class Aves; order Passeriformes; family Estrildidae; genus Lonchura; species Lonchura striata. The sequence goes on along the minus strand of NC_140707.1, from coordinate 58,415,525 downwards.
GGCAATCATGTTATCCAGGTTCTTTGAATACCATCCATATTTTGTTCTTAGTTGTAGAAATATTTATCATCTTTCCAACAAACTATTTGATATTTACAAATGGAATAGCTATCTCATTCTCTCAAACATCCACAGTAAGCATCTGCCAAAGGAAGAATTACACACCACTACCCTTTGCCAAAGTGCAGAGTCTTTTATGAAGAAGGGCCTTGGTATTTTAGACAGAACTCTTCCCTACACTGATGCTCCTTGTTCATTATTTACCTCTGAATGTACCCCTCATGGCTGCATTGTCTGTGGTAAAACTATTACAGCAGGAAAGAGATAAAATCTTTGCTTTTACCTTCTGCTTTTCAGCCAATTACAAAGTGGCTTCAAAGTTGAGCAAGAACTGACAAAATATACGGAAAGTATATGGGCAGAGGTGTCTGGTAATGGACTATTCCTCTCCGTGGCATTTATTCAAACAGAGGATAAATACAATGTATGCAGAAGCAGTGCAGATATTGATCTTACAGCTCCAGTGATATGACCCAGCATTGTACTGGCCTTGGAGGAAAGAGAACTTTCCTGCAGAATTTTTGTCAAACCAGTTTACAGTTATAAATTGCATTTCAACAAAATCATTATTCATTAAAATTTATTGTTTTTAATTAAACCCCCACAAATAATATAAAAAACCACCCCAAGTCTAGCTGCCATTAAGCTCCTGAGAATTCTGCTTTTCTGTGTTTTCAACTTAAGTCAGCTCATATTGCCAGAAAGGAACAGTTATTAAATTTCCATGCTGAATTTGCTGCAGTCAATATGTTTGGTCATATAAACAAGTTAACTGAAAAATGACCCATGTTAAAAATAAAAACAGAATCCTTATTCTGCCCATATAGACAGTCCAAAAGAAACATCTGACCATCTCAGAGAGTGACTGCCCCATCCTCACAAAAGGAGTGATCTTTTTTAAGTTTGCACTAATTATCTCTCCTTCAGTGGTGCTTGTGTGAAACAAGTTGGTAATACCATAGAATTATTTTAAAGAGATTTATTAGTTATTGCCTCTTCTGAGATTCCCAGTTTCCAGGGTGTACCTGTCTTGCTCTAGACTGTAAACTGTATGCAGCAGGGAGTATCTATATTTAGATTTTCCAGAAACATAACTTTCTTTCACTAAACAAATAGTGAAAGATCTTAGTTCAGATCAGGCCTTTTCCCAAATTCAAAGAATCCCAACATTTTTGCATAGACCAGGATGGAGGTTTGGAGGAGGCAGACAGCATATTAAGATTTGCAGAATCTAACCTGTCAAGAACAAAAACAAAGACCAAACCAACAAAACAGCAAACCAAAACCAAACAAACAAAACCAAAAAAAACCCACCTCAAAACCCCAACAAAACCAAATCAATCAACCAAAAAGACCTTCATGTGTTTGTCTTTTAGGAACCTCTTCCCTCTACCTGTAGTTACTAACATTAAAATGTTGGTATATGCAAGAGGCATATGTGTAAGATATCCACCCATATAATGTGATAGGTTGATAGGTTCTTAGTCACAGAAATCTGCATAGATTATGAAAGAACAGAACTCATCTGAGGCAATGGGGAATCACTGTCAGAGGTAGGCTGAATGACAGAAGTACCTGATGGTTTACCCAAGCTCCAGACTTGTCAAGCACCTCGTTTCTCATTGAAGTGCTTGATGTCGGCTCAGCACGTGAACACTGTCAGTCCAACTGAGAGGCCAGTGTGAGAGGGGAGGCTTTCATACAAATGTCAGCAACTGGAAGTAAATCTTAATGCTCATCTGTAAGGAGGGCTCCTGTTGTTGTCCTGTTGTTTAGTGAAAGATAAAAGTCTGTTCATTGTAGCTGTGAAGCTTCTAAGTACTCACCTAGCCTTACACCTGAATTTGCCTTTTTCTGAAGCCCATGCTAGAGGTCTATACCAGAAATCAGCACAGAGATCCAGAATGACTCGAACATTTGAACAGAGGTATTAGCAGTAGTTGATGGCTACTCTCAAAGGGAAAATTTCAATAATTTATGAGTAAGTAAGTATTTACATTTAATTTAACAAAAGCACATTAAGCAGTATTTACAAATTTTTAAAGCAAAAGTCATTATGTTTTTTCCTTACTGCGCAGAATTTTTAAGCTGCTGCTCTGTGCAATATAAAATGAAATTTCAGTAATGCCTACTGTCATACTCTGTCATATAATTCCAAATGAATATTTAAATGTCTCCAGCTTAGCACGTTTATTACTGCATTTGTTGAAATTTTTAAAGAGGGGAAATGTCCAGATCTCCACAAAAATGTATGTTTGGTTTGCCTTACACCAACAGAATGTAAACATAGTCATCATAAAAACATGAAGGTGCTGGGAGAGTAAAGAAATACTCTGCTATGAAGCTGTAACAAGTCTAAGTACATCCAAATCATCACCTTCTCCACGTGAAAAAGTACCTGGCTTAAATTAGTGTGTCACTGTAGGTGCATTTCTGCACTGCTTTGTTTAATAGGAGTTAGAGCACCTCCATTCTAAAATGATGCCTCTACACAGTGCAGAACTGCTACCAGTTGAAGTGTTTCACCAGTGAATCCAGTGCATAAATGATGTTGCAATGGATTGTGATTTAAATCTATCCTGATCTGGGTGTTGAAGCAGAGATTACCATTTCAAGTTTTTTTCATCTTCTATTCTGTCAATCTTTTTTCACTAGCTAGAAACTGATTCTCAGGTTGTTGCAAGTTTCAAGGTGCTAGTTCTAAGTGCTCTGGCAAAACAGCCTCTGAAGCAGTGGAAAATCTTTAGCTTGGTAAAATTAGGCAGCCTGATACTTTTTTGAGTGGCCTCACACAGTGAAAGTGCTTAGAGACTTGGTTAGCCAGCACTGCACTGGTGGGTGAGAACAGCCACCCTAATCCAGGAGGATCAGAAAGATCAGTAGAACAGAAGGTGTAGATGCTCCTTCTCTGGAAATCTGCACAAATAAGGCCCCCAAAACCCCACCAATGTTAGCCAGCAATGCAAGAGTTTTGTAACAGTAGAAAAGTCTGTTAAGCTGCAAGTTCTCTTTTCCCCAGCTGTGTGGAATAATAGTAAACCAGTCATTTGGGGCTATTTTCATTGATAGCAAGTGGAGATGATTAGCAAAGAGGAGTTCAGGTTTGAGTTCTCTCAAGATTGAGTAGGTGAGATCCTTTGACAAGATCCACATGCCTATTATTCTCTCCCCCCTTCCCCCCCCCCCGCGCCCCCCCCCAATCCATCCAGGCTTCATCATCTTCAGATGTCCTACAAATTGTGGTTGGTCCTTCTGGCAGATTCTTTTGGTTTTATAGAGTAGCCAAAATCTAACCTGAAAGCACTATCAACTTCACCCTCAAGACATCTGCGCTAACTTCTAATTCTCTGGTTTATAAAACCATTTTCTTGAGAGAACTGTATAGTCCAAGTAGCTGAAAAATTACTTTAGTGCATATAACACTTTTATGACAGCTCCTTGGTACATCCTGAGGCCTCTGCCATCTAAATGGTGGCATGAGCCCTTTCCTCTGGTTTAGGGTGTTCCTCAACCTCTCTGATTTCTCCTAGCAGGCCTCCATGTGAAAAAGAATCCCACTTCATAGGCTTGGTGTAAATGGAGCAGAAATAACCACTACACAAAATGCTGAGAGTTCAAGAGGAACATTCTTCTAACTTGTCCTCCATCTAATTTCTTTAGCTTGTTTTCACAAATAAATAAAAGAGGGAGTGTGTATGTATCTGTATTAATTGCACAATTTCAAAAACAAGTACACAGACCTCTTTTGGACATTGAACTTCTGTATCTATTGGGACAGTTGTCACTTGGGTAATGGAAATTGCATTCTGATGAAGACAATAAGTACAATGTTAGCTCATCCCTTATCAAACAATGGGAATCTTCATAAGCACAGGTTAGGACAAACTTTGCATCCATGTGAAAAACTTTCTTCAGAGGTTACACCAGAAAACTGAGGCTCAAAGCAAGCAGCCTTCATCTGTTTAGTCACTAACATTCCTTCCCCCTCCAGAAGCTTTGAGAGAAGGGAAAGTCCTAAAGGGCAGCATTGGCACTTTACGTTGAACTCTAAAGGCTGCTCTTGTGCATGTGGTACATTAATATGAAGTACAGAAGTGGCCTGTTCAGAAGTACCAGGAATATTTGCTGTGATCCTGCCTATGAAAGTGTCCCTTTTAGCTGTCAGAAAAGTGACTGGGGAGCAATACCTGTGCAGACAGCTTCAAAATGACACTCTGGGATTGTAACAAGTCCCACATTCAGATGTGCTCATTGCCTAAGCTTTATTTACAGACTGTCAGACACTAAGTATGTGCGATAATAAATTTAATAGCACAGTGATACAACAAGTAATAATGGAATTTATCATCTATGCAACTACAAGTGTCTTACAGGATCTAGGCAATCTGAAATATCTGAATGCTTGTGATTCTAAATGAGCTATCTATTTCACTTTGCAAGCCTGAGCATCTAGTAAATGCTCAGAGCTATAAGCAAATAGTGTTCTCAGTTGATTTATTCCAGCTCTTTTTGATGATGGTGGTTTGGCTTGGGTTTTTTTCCATTCTCTTTGTCACTACAGCTGATTCACTCCTGTTTTCTAAAACTTGTCTCCTGAACTTCCAGTTCTTTTCTAAAGTAAAGAACCATAGAAAGTTCTTTCTACAGAAGGAACTTCAGTAGAAAGTTCTTCTTTCAGAGGGCTGCATGTAGTAGGAGGCAGAAATGGGATGTGACAGGACAGAGTATTGGTAATGTGGAGGGGATGTATATGTATAGTTTAATCTTTTTATATGAGATTGGTACTTGAGCAAGCAGGGAAAAAAAGCATCGTTTGGTTATTGAGTGTGGGGATTAGATAATGTTTCGAAATGCACTCTGAGTGGGAAAAAGCCAAGGATGGGGAATGACTGGTGGAGCAAGACAGGTTATATTCCTGCCTCCAGGAGGGTAGTAAGTAGGAGTCAAGTCAGTGCACCACTGATGCCTAAGTATGAAAGTTTTTTGAGTACAAGAGGAACAACATCTTATTCAAAGCAGGGTTTTCCCAACTGTGCCTCTAGATTATCAATCAGGAGCATCTTTAGTTAACTTCAGGATAGTTGTGGCATGTCCAAAAGAACTCTTGTCTGTCCAAGGGAACCTCATTTTGTTTTGGATTGGAGTTGTTACCAAAAGCTTTTCTACATCTTGTTGATGAAACTTGAGTTTCCTCTGTGTGTCACTGGCAAAAATGAGGCGTGTCCTTCTGCAACACCCATGTGCAGGGGACTATCAGATGGATTTGGTTGGTTTTTTTTTTTGTTTATTTGTTTGTTTTTCTTTAATACACAGAAGTTAGTTGGCTTTGGAATACTGCTGGCTTTGGCAATGCTCTTCTGCATCTATTCTTTTTGCACTGTTAAGACCATAACATACATTGTGGTAGCTTTTGAAAAAGATGGAAATTGCTGCCCTTCCCAGAGAGGGAAGCCAGTGTCTCCTGATGGGACTATATGAAATCAGCAAGCACAATGGCCTGTGAACTGTTGGTGAACTCTAAGGAAGCATTTAAACAAAACAGGAAAAGGGTCCTCAATCACTGGAGCCATGAAAAGAAAGTGCAAGTGATGGTATAGCCCACACCAGACTTGTATCTTTCCTGTTTTCTCAGTTTTAGCAGTTAAAAAGTTTCAATTGTAGCCCCAAATAACTCATGGAAGTGGAGAACCACTGGAATGAGGACATGTTCTTTAAGTCACCTTGAACACATTCTCAACAGGAGAAAAAAAGACAGATGTAAGCCAGCAAAATATGGGACAACAGTGGTAGGATTAATGTATGTCCAGGTCACTTTATATGAATTTATATATATGAGTTATATATCTATGTCAGTCTGATTTACATTCATTATATCAAAAACAGCTACATTAAAAAAAAAATTACAGCAATACAAAATATGTGGTAAGATGGCTCATTTTGCTTTAAGTGTGCTCCCAGAATTGTTATAGGTACTTAAAACCATCTGACTAAAAAATTACAAACAGCTATAAGCAAAATAACTCTCTTAGCATGAAACTGTAGATTGAGAAAACTTTGCTGCATCCTAGTCCTTATCCAAGTCTCAATCCTAACCTTAATAAACCGTGAGGTCACCCAAATCCTTCAGGATTTCCTTGCACATATAGTTTGAATCATTTTAACTACACTGAAGCAATCACCAAAGTATATATCTCCATATGTCTGCATTGGAAAAGTTTGCATGAGCATTATTTCCACAAAGCTGATTGTCATAGTAAAAGGCAAGAGAGCTACAGTAATGTAGCTGTGTGTCTATGTCCACAGTTGAGTTTTGGCTAGAGGAAGTTATTCAGTTTAAAAAAATCTGCTCCTACTGACATAATTATACTGGCACAGGACTTTGTCATCTTTTGTCTTGGCCACATAGGATTTTTGTGGCTTCAAATTCTTTATTCACTGATGAAATGCTTTCCTTGGTTTATGAGCTTATACAGAGTCTGTCCCCAACATGCTACATGAGAAGCCAGCCGACTTGGCAGCCAGACCTTTTCTTACTCTCCTGCAGTATATATATTAATCAGAGCTCAGGACAGAAGACTTTCTGAGCTTTTGTATATAAAGTAAGATGTACCTTCTCATAAAGGTGATTTCCTTGCAGTTTCAAAAAAAAACATAGTTATCCTGTTTTCATGGCTGGAACAGAAAATCTTGCTGTGCTCTCAGGGTGACAGGTAGCCATCTAAACAGCACTCCACTTCCTGATGTGAGCTCAGGAATCCTTGAATGGCCCTGCATGGGATGGTCATCTGCCAGGCATTGTTACTCTCTTTTGGAAGGTTTTTGACCTCTTCTAGATGAATTCCTTCTTCTGATCTCAAAAAGATCAGAAATACCAAAGAGTCTCAGGCAGTACTCATGAATCCTTCTTTTCTTTATAAAATCAGAATACTGAAGCATAAACTACATAGGTTGTCAGGCGAGTGGGGAAGTAGAGGTGAACCATGCCTTCCCCACCCCTGCAGCTGCTGTAAAGTAGGATTGCCACCAAAAGAGATAGTTTGATGCCTTCTCTTCCTGGCTTCTTTTTTCCAACCTGCTTGCTGCCTTGTGCCATTAAAGAATGGTGATCCAGACTAAGGAATTGGTTTAGGCTAAGACATAAATACTGTTGTCAATTTCTGGGTTTGTTTAAGTCCATCTAAGTTCCTGGCTCCTTTGTTCCGTCCTTGCACAGCCACATAAGCACATGGACTGATGTGAAGGAGGGTATGGCAGAAAGTGAAAATAAGCGTCATTTTTTGGAGGGACTGTGGCTGTGAACAGCACCACCTGATTTATCTAACTGTACAATGACTGTCTTTCCAGCTGGCAAGGTCTGTCCTGTGCCATCTCCATGGGCACACAGTCTTTCAGAGCAGAGCAGCTGGGCAGCATCAGGTGCTAGAAGAGGTCCCTCCTTGGAGCCATGACCAGAACCCTGCAATGGGGGGGGTGTCTTGTGGCCTTTGGCAAGGGATAGCTGTGGTACGTTTGAATTCAGACATCAGAAATGAGCTTTCACCCCCAGGACTAACCTTCACTGATTTATCACTAAAAAGCTGCTGGCCAAGAGCACATTCAGAAAAGTTTCCAGACAATAGCTGCAAGTATATGGTTTGCCAGATATCAGGCAAGAAACAATAATAAATTGTAGAAACTCAGTTTCTGTCACACACATGCTCTAGTGAGCCACTGTGGAAAGAAATCCTATCTGTCCTTTTGATGAATCTTGCTATAATGAATCAATTGTAGATGTAGCAGAGACCTGAGGAAATGGCAGCCCATCATGCTTCTCATACATTTCTCTCTGTTTGCCTCACTGGTGTTGACAAGTTCCACGTGCTGTGTGGCACCTGGGCTACTCTTTGAGTCTCTCCCTCAGGGCCCAAAAGCTGCAGTGCAGCACATGCAGAGTTTTCCTTGTGTTCCCTCTTACCTACAACCTCATTCGAGCAGTGCTGTGTTAGCACATGGTCTGACTTGGTGGTTTGACTAAGTGGAGAAAGGGGAGACCTCTTCTGATACAGAAGGCTCAGCCTGCCCTCCTGCCCATCCACAGCAAAGCAACAACTGTGTTGTAATAATAATAAATGCAAATAAAAGTCAAAACCCTACACTGCAGGCAATGTAAATCACCACTTTCTTTCTGCTCATTGCAAAAGATCCTATTGTGACTTCTGCCGGCTGCTGAAAAAATAATTTTAAAAGTACTGAAAAAATATACTTCAATAACTAATTAAGTGGAGATATCGCATATTATTCTAAAATGAATCTCCATGGAATTTCGCTAACTTGTACCACATTGAAAGTATCCGGCTTTGTCGGAGCCCCTGTATTTATTGAAAGGGTTAGAAGACAAGGAGGTTCCAGCTAAACAAGGGAAACCTGCTTTGGCCTGTAGCTGAAGCTAAGATGAAGATAGTTCTGATTGCTGGAGGGCTCAAGATCCTAATCAACCCTCACCCCTTTAATTAGCATGAAGCAGCTCATGAGCTGCAGCTTACAGAGTTGGGCCATGGAAAGTCACAGGAATAGTCAGCTTACTCCTGATCAGGAAACGCGTAAATATTACCCTGGGGCTTCCTATGGTTGAAGGTTTGTCATTGCCTGAACAGGCTCTGCAATGTAAACAGAGGATTGTAATTTATTTAGCAGCATTGTACAGCAAGATGCAGTACAGAGGCATAGCAGGTGAAATATGTTTCCCACATCTGCTGTTGTTCAAGGGTTAAGATTCAAGAAGTATATAGTTTAAAATGAAGGCATTTACCAGCTTTCTCATTCCTAAGATTGAACCTGGTGTTTGATATATGTCATACAAATTTGTCTATATTGGAGCAAAGAAAATTCCTCCTTTTTAGTGCATGTGCATAATTTCCACAGGAACTAGGAATGCACAACAGCTCTAAAAACCTGCTTTCCTGCATCTGGAAAAAAAGTACATAAATATTTCTGTCTCTGCAGACTGTGTTTTAGATTGGTCTGAAGCTGTGACATTTCTTAAAGAAAAAAAAATTCAGAAAGAAATAATTTCAGAAGATAGCTTCAATAATTTCATGTTTCAATACATTCATATTCCATTCTGATACAAATATAAATTTTGAGCTTAATATACTGATGCAAATTCTAATAAAGTCTAAAATAAGTCCAGTGAAACGATAGCTGAAATAAAGCACTGATATTGGCAAGACAAAACGCTTCATAACAAGAAACCCAAGTTAATTTGTTTCAGGATTATTATATTAATTTGATAATGTTTGATAAATTGTTCTATTTTTGAGTTTAAAAATTTTCCAAAATTACCATGCTCCCATAAAATGTTTAAATATCAGTGAAACATTCTGCAACAGGAATCATGCTATCAAAATACATTTACTATTTCTTATTACATTAATTATTAAACTAAAAAAATGTGTGAATATGATTAAGATAAAAAGTGTTATGTAAAATAAGGTTAGAACATATCAGTAGCAAATAAGATGAAGAAGAAAAATAAAGATATTTATTCCTCAGAGCAACCACAAATGGAGAAAAAATACTATGATACAAATTTTCAAAAACCATTGGTATGAGCTGTTTGCAGGTGGTTCCATTCCTTGCCTGTTTTCCAACATACCCTTGGGTCAAGATGACTGCAGCGTTCATGTGAGTAATGACAGGAATGTAAAATGCTTTCTAACAATTCCCTAAATCAATTACCCCTTTCATATTTCTTAGGGCTTTCACCCTTCTTTCCTTGACATGGATACTTCTACCAATTTTCCAGTACTCTGCTGGAGTTATAAAACCACATTTGTTGTGGCACTGTGAGTCAGCAGAACTCGCTGAGCAGTTCCCACTGCACAGGGCTCCAGGGCTGGTTCACAGAAAGCGTCATCACAGAAGCATCATCTGCACCTCAGCTCAGGATTCCAGGTACTGCAATCCAACCCCTCTGTGAAGGACATCGTTATTGTAAAGGCCACGCTTTCCATTCCTGGGGAGGCAGAGAAAAATGTTCAGGCTGAAATTATGGTCGTTTCAGATGAAGTGGAAAAACAAAAACAGGGAAATGATACTTCGCTGTGAGACAGCACAGTAATTCTGACTGATTCTTCCTCTAAAATGAAGGACAGAACAGCTGCCTCAGTATTTAGGGATGCACAATCAAAAAATTAGAATGTCAGTCCATGCTTGCATTGCCTGCCTTCTGCCTCTTGCAGAAGAAAGTTAAGTATCAGACAGCTATTGCAAAGTCTGTTTAATCCCTACACATACATGCAAATGCTGGAAGAAGGAAGATCCTTGGCTTTGCAGTGAAGACTCATGTTTACTTGGAACATTTTTTCTGTGAAAGATGTACTGACCAACCACTTTCAGTAGCACCCATAGGGAATGTAAGTACTGTGCAGAACTGTTCCTCCCTAGGAAACCGAAATTCCACGGCGCATCCACGGGCCACGTCCCCGGTGCCCCGGCCGGGCCAGGCCCAGAAAGGGGCGCTGTCTCTTTAAGGCGGCGGCTCGGGTGCCCCCTGGCGGCGGCGGAGCGGAGTGCGGGTGCTCCGGGTCCGGCCCCGCGGTGCTGCGGCGGGGCGGGAGCGTCCCGGTGCCCGCCCCGCGAGGTGGGTGGGAGCGGAGCGGAGGGGACGGCCCGGAGGAGGAGGAGGAAGTGGAGGCGGCTGTGAATAGCGGGCAAATGGGGAGCTGAGCGGCTGCAGCAGCAGCAGCAGCACCGCGGCCGCGCAGCAGCAGCAGCGGCGGCGGGCGGGCACGGAGGCGAGCTCGGCGGCGGGGTCCGTCCGTGCGTGCGGGCGCTGCGGGCGTGCCGCGGGGCGGGCGGCAGCCTGCCTGCTCGGCTGGGCGCTCCGGGGCTGGTGCGGGGAGCGGCTTCTCTCTGCCTCGGCGAGCTGCCCGCCGGTGCGGGAAGGGCCTGTCGAGGCTGCCTGCCTGCCGGGGCTGCCCCTGGCGCGGCGCGGCTCGGCAGTTCAGCGGGGCGGGCGGGGGGCAGCGGCCGCCCCGGGGCACCGGCTGATCCTCCTTTCTCTGCTTCTCTTCCAGCCGTCGTTTGGCAGGCGCCGAGAGCGAGCCGCAGCCGCGCTGCCCCGCCGCCCCGGACTGGTCGCCTGCTCGCGGGGCGGCACCATGCAGACCTTCCTGAAAGGGAAGCGGGTGGGATACTGGCTGAGCGAGAAGAAGATCAGGAAACTGAATTTCCAGGCCTTCGCCGAGCTGTGCCGGTAAGGAGGCGGCCCTTGCCGCGGGGAGCGCCGGGGCGGGCGGCGGCTCGGGATGGGGCTGGGGACGCTCCGTGCTCGGCCGTGGCCCGCGCCGCCCTCGGGCGTACCGCACTCGGTGCGTGGCTCCGCGGAGCCGGCTCTGCCCGCCGGGACCGGGGCCGCAGCGCTCGCGGTGCCCCGGGCACCCCGCCCCGCTGCCGCCGGGCCGGGCTAAGCGCTCCTGCTTCCCGCTCACCTGGGCGCTGCCGGTCGCTCCAGGGAAGCGCTATCCGGGATGGTGCAGCGTCCCCCTGGGTGTACCAGGGCCCGGCACAGCACCGCTGTGCCCGCCTGGGTGCATTTCTGCCTTCTGCTTCCAGGGAGGTCTCTGGTATTCCCGCTGAAATAGGGTAATTTGGGATCTTTGCGGATCCTTTTCCAAAGCCGAGTTATTATTATTAGAAAGAGCCAAACGTTTGGGAAGAACTTTCCTTCAAGTTGTGTGAAAACACGTAAAATTAGGGTCTACAAACCCCCGAGTAAGCTTGTGTTCATTTGGGATGTGAATGAGACATCTGAAGATGGTATAACTGTCCGAGTACCACATCTATTTCGTGCTGTCCCAGAGGTAAAGGTTAGTTTGATAAGCTGTAATTGGACTTTATCTGAATAGCTAAGAGGATGTTTTTTGCGGTATGTTACACAATTTTATTATTTAATTGGGAGTTTAGACTCCGTGTGGGTCCAAGGTTTTGTGATACGTGCATTACAGCTATGGGTACTGAATAATAGCTTTTTATTACTTCATTCTACTACTAAGTTTACAGCAAGGAGACAAAATTAGTTTTGATAATTGAAAAATATACTGCAAACTTTACAGACTATATTGTATGAGACTTTAAATACACTTTATTTAAAGCATGTAATTCTAAAAACACCAGTCCCTGTGAAATTCCTGTTGACAGCAACTTGCTTCTTTCTGTAAAGATGAAGGAAGCAGAACAGAAAACTGTTTCAAGAAAGTGACAGAAACTTTTACATCACTTTTTGTACTTGGCATTCTGTAGTCCTTCTGTCAAACCAGCAAAACTTGCTAGACTTTTTTAAAGTATAGGAAGGGCCGCAAGTTCTGGTTTAATATCTAGTTTCATGTGGTTCTCCAAGCAAAATTCTTGTACATAAATAATGCTAAATTTTGCCCTTCTATGAGATTTTGGGTTAGTTTTATTATGCTCAAAATTACACTTTTTACCTCTATTAGGCATACAAAAAGTATAATTTTTAGGGCCTTGAAGTATGATACAGGCTGTTTTTCATGCCTAGGAGCTACAGTGAATCTCAGAAAATCCATTAAAAATTTCTTGGTATTATGTTCTGTACATTGTTCTATTTAGCAATCTCCAAAACAGACTTTTTCTCCTCCATTGTCCTTGTTTCTCTAAGTCCTTTGCTTCCTTTCTCTCTACCTTAGAAATTCCTTATACTTGTGTTACGTAACACGGATCTACAATTTCTTTGTGTACTGTACAAACTTATTAATAGTTTTGGGTCATCATGTTGCTGTGAAAATTGACCCCAAAGTGTCTCTCTTGCTTCACTTTGGTAATTTCTTGGTGAAAATTAGGCTGCCTCATCCTCTACAGGCTAAGCTCAATTTGAATAGCATTTACAGACACTGGATAGAGATGGCTGTTCATACATGCTTTGATACTTTTAAAAGCATTATTAGCATTTCTGTACAAGCAGAGATAAATGTTTGGTTTAAGTATCAGTACAGTCATTGGAGCACATTCTGCTGATATCTTGGATGCTCTATTTTCATTCCTAGTAACTTCTATTGACACTAAAGGGAAGCTGCATTGATTTAGGCAAAGATCTCAAGTATTTTATGGATAACAGCTATTTGATAACTTGTTTGCTTGTAAGCTTTTTTGCTGTAGAAGAAGTCATGCCAAGCTTAACATACATCTTAGTAGAAATCTTGTGTATGTTAAAAAACAAGACAAGCATACTCATTCCTGTACAGTGATTCATGTGTTAGAGTGGACTATGTATCTGTCTGTCTACTCTATGTGCTTTATGGTGACTGCTACTTGGAATTTATTTGCCTGTTGCCTAGGGATATACTTTCTGGATGACTACAAAGTTCAGATTTGTTTGTACGAGTTTGTAATGAAGCAGTTATATAGTCTAGGAAAGTAAGAGGAGCCTCCTAATGAACTTGTGAAGCATGCTGGGTTTAAATCAGGGGAATTATTAGGATAAGGAGACTATTTCTTTACAGTTTGCCTGGGCAGCCGCTTCTTGTGCAAAGCACTGACATCATAAAGAGGTCATGGACAGACATTTCAAAATCTGTTGAAAGCATTCTATGAGAGATAGGCTGTAAGTGCTAGACTGCTTTCTTACGCGTGGCTTCAGCTTTTAGGTTAGATTGTCTGAGCTAAGATATTAGCCAGTGTGAGTGGAGAGAAGATAAGGTGTAGCTTTAGGGTGTAGGCAGTCATGGCTTCAGCTCTCTGCTCCACAAATATTGGGTGGCAACCTTAAATACTTGCCTCATGTTTGTATCCATCTTGAAACTTTCTGTATGACCGACAAGAGGGCTGTTCTGCCTGAATAGAGTGTCTTGGGACTTTTGCCTGATCTTTTTATTCATAAGGAAATCTTCCTCTTACCAGAGACCTTTGAGTTCTTAGCATGTTTCATCCTCACTGTGACAGACTAGATGTGTCCTATCTGAGCTATATTCTTTGCAGAGATAAAGGTAGTGCCTGTCATTGTATCTACCTTCACATTTATAAACCAGACCAGTGATCCCAAATTGTTGAGCTGCACCCCAGTGCAGACCTTAATGCTTCTGCATCTCCTTGGGGGTTCTAAGCAGAGTGATGAGCAAACAGGCAGCATGTTTTCACAGGTTTATTACAGAGAATCAGTGATTTCTGAATGGTGCCTTAAGGACTGTTGACCTGGAGGATAGACCACTTGGCCTGCCACCTGGGAAGCCTGGTTTCAAGCCTGTAGCTGCTGTCTCTCAAGGGAGACCAAACCTGAAGATGGGCCAAGCTCACTCTGATCCTCTGGTTGAACCTGCCACTGTGTATAGAGAGGGATGTGACTTTGCTCCCCAGTGCCAGGTTAGTCATTCTCCCTGGTATGTCTGAAGCACTATGGCAAGGGCATTCCTTTGGGATGAGGTGTGCCATCAGTTCTGATCTGTTTCCTGAGGTGGTTTTTGGTTTTGCCCAGTAGCTTTTTTTCTACATAAGCTGCTTTGTAAGCTAACATTGGAGCAAGACTTACGTTGCGCATCAGTACAGTTTCAGTAGTGAGAAGAGAGTTTCTGTCTCAGCCTTTCTGATATGAAGGCATTCCTGTTTGAGTTGTCATACAGGGTTGAGCTCTTTTGTGTGGAACAGGGTGACACTTGGTACGTGTTTCTTGCACTGTCAGGTAATTTACTGCTATTGCCAAGTTGTCCTGTGCTTTTAGTAAAGCTGCTAGAACACCATGCTTTGTGTTGCACTTGGAATTCTCTGCATTCCAGCATATATGCTGTGGCTGCTGGTCCCTGAGTGTAGGGTCCTTGTGGGACTGCAGTGTGCAAATGTCTGGTTGGTGCATCTCAAATAGACTTTCTTGTGAACCTTTATGTTCTGCTCCTCTAAGATGGCACAGTCTGAGACTTTAGGTTGCTGTCTGTTGTCAAAATATAGAGTATCAATGCCCTGCTGAAAAGTAAACCAAGGTTTCTAGGCATTCCTAACAGAGAATTTAGGAGCCTGTGATATAAGCATTTGGTTCTGATGTTGTCATGTTTCTCTGCTACTGCTGAAAGGAACAGTTCCTCCTTTCTCTAGCTGCTTGGTCTCATCTTCTGTCTAAAACTGGGTGTAATGGTTATGCAGTTGGCAAATGCTCTCAATCCAATCAGTTCCATGCTCATCATGTTGACCTTGGAATGGCTGTCACTGTGCAGGTGCATGAACACTAATACAAGGTTAGGGAAATGGAGATGCCACGTTCCATTATAGAGATGGGAGAGCTATTGTGTGAGTGTCAGATGGTGATAAGGACTCTAGGATGCCAAATAATTTTGTAAAATACACATGCTGCTAGGTCTCTGTGGACATTGTGAATGAAAAGACTCCTGTTCCTCGCATATATGTGTAAAAATACATATGTCTACTCAGAAAATTGGTTTGTGTGTGTTTGGCACCAGTTCATATTAGTGAGGTGTGGCCATTTACAAATGTTTCTTTGCTGTCTAAAAGCCTCCATTTTCCTTGGTAGTTGTTCTGCTTGTCAGCTGTTACGATGATCTCTTCTGGGAGCTCTGGAGATACGAGACAGTAAGGTCACGGCAATATGAATAAGTTATAGTGATGTGAAGTGAAATACACTTCACCCAAGAGGAGATAATTTAAAGTCACCCAATTCTAAATGATAAGCTACTTCTCAGTTATTTTGGACAGAAGCATTCACATGTGCAGCGTTTAAGTTTGCATGGAAATGTGGTAGCTTTTCTGTGTAGCTATATTCATAAAAAGTCAGAATTTTCTCTTAATGGCATGTAGAAAACAAATAGAAAAGAAGTTGAAGATGTAATTCGTTTCATAATAAGTCCCACAATTTGATAGAAGAACTGTGCTTGTACACCCTAATGAGGAGTTTATTTTTTGGCAAGACTTTGCTCTGCTGTGGTTTTTTTTGTTTGGTTGGTTTTTTGAGGTTTTTTTTGTTGGTTTTTTTTCATAAGATAGGGTGAGCAGCTGGGTGGAAGAAGTTTCTCAGGAAATTATAGACATGCTGAGAAATTCAAATTCTGCTCACAGAAGGCAGTGGAAGCAAGCTAATGGAGTTAGGCCTTCTAGTAAAGGCTAGTTGTCTTGTTTTTTAGTGAGCAAGCCAAACTGTTATCTTCCCTCCTTGTGCGATCATCTGTGACAAACTAATAGCATCCCCTGACACACAGGAAACTGAGTTGTTTGGGTCCAGTTTGGATTTCCAGGTGCTATGCACTGGTGAAGACTCTTGAAATTTGAGGCCATGTTCTTGAACTGTGGCCTGCATCAGTTCAGCAAGCCTGGGATGTAGCACAGAATTTTGGGTATGTAGCTCCAACAGAGCATCTGTCATGTGTGCTGAAGACAGTTTGCTTATGACAGGTCACTGTGGTCTGATGCTTTGTTGGGCTTTTTTCATTGAGTTATGATGAAGCTATTTTGAGGCTGATGCCAGGTCAATCTGCTGAACATAGCAACCAAAGATTTTTTTTTTTCCTGCCAAAATATTAGTATGCTATAACTTAAATTTCTGTATGGCTTGAACTTGTTTGGGTTTTTTTTTTCTTTAGGCTAAATTGATTCTTCAGCTTCTGTCTATTTAATTTTTGTGATATAGTTGAGTCTTATTTAAGCACATGAGAAATTACACTATCTAGTAATCTACCATAACATGGTAAGCACTGTTGTCAGTGCTGTAGATCTGTATGGTTCTCTTTTTCTCTTCTAAACTTTATTTGTGGTCCCTTGTGTGCCATGGCCTGTGCACAAGAACCTAAACATGAATTTTAAGACAGATTTAAGAAAAATGCTGGTTTGAGGGTATTAAATTAATCTGTTTCTTTATATAGCAGGCAGGAAGTATATTACATATTTTTTCCAGGAAGAACTCAGGGGATTTTCTTTAACCCCAATTCCCTGCAAAAAAACCCTAAATACTACTTTTGTTGAATATCTGGCTTGTGCCAGTTACATTTTATTTTTATGGATTTTAAGGTTGTAAAAGCTATGTGTGTTGATCAATAGCTCCCATTGTTGGTTGTGTTAGTCTGAAATTCTATATCATGAGAAGTAACTGGGGGCTAGATGGGTGGGTAAGTTTCTTTGACATCAATTCTTAACAAAGACAACTGGTCTAATGGTAGAAATTATACTAAGCCATGAAAAAGTGTTGAATGTAGTGGCAAAGAAGGGTGTATTTATTGGAGGAGAAGCTCACTCTGTTTCTGGATTCCTGCTCCTTCCTATAATGCGTAGAGACTTTTTATTCCAGAAGAGCTGGATATGTGTGCATTTTCTTAATCTGAGAGCACCTACAGACAGGCATTCTTCTCATGTAAATCTGTGGTGTTATGCTTGCATAACCATTTCATGGGAACACAGCACAGCTGCTGGACAACAGAGGTGGCTGTAACAATCAGCCTTTCACAGCGACTTGGTTTTGTGGTCTAGCAATCATTTACCTCAGGTTCAGGAAGTTTGCATATTCCTCGTGGCACATCCCTTTACCACAACCTGTTGGAACTGATACACAGCAAGGAGCAATAATAAGCCTGGTCAGGTGGCAGCTTTTCTGAGAAAGATCTGCATTCTTTTCCAGATCACAGGCTGAATACAAATTGACAGTGTTGCCAAAAAAAAAAAGCCCTAAAAACCCCAAGCAAATGTCCTCTTGGGGTGTGTAAGTTGGAGCAGAGCCTGCAAGGCGCGTGAAGTAATGTGTCCATTCTGCACAGCACTGATAAGGCTGCTTCTGCAGTAGCCTCACCTACTGCCATTGGTCTAGGGCATGGCATTTCAGAGAAAAGGGCAATCAGCTGGGAAGTGCCCTAAAGAGAGCAGAATCCTAATGCCCTAAAGTGAGAAGAATCAGCGGTTTTGTAATACAGTGTATTGTACTGTGCTGTTCAGCATAAAGAAGAGGCTGGAGATCATCTTGACCATAAAAAGCTGTTGTAGGAAAGAAAAATAAAAAAACCCAACACATGCTCCCCCCTCTTCTGCCGAGCAGATTCCTCTGTTCTGTTATAGGTTGAAGAAAAAGTAGTGGCCTTCCACTGTGCCAAGGTGGGATGATTGGTAAGTGAAAAAGATAGTTTAATTGTGCAGGTAGGCAGTGGAATTTTTTCTTGAGACCTCTGCAACCACCTTGGACAAGTATGCTGGGAATGATACAGACCTGTAGTGCTGTTTCAGAGCAGAGATGTTGACCTCTCCTGAGGTCAGTGCTGTCCTGGTTTGGTTCAATCTGTAATAGTGCAGAAGGTACCTTAGAAACCATTTTGAGTGTGCTTGAAGTCCCTTTACTGTTTTGAGAGTCGTGACTTGGGAAGTCTAAGCACCCAGTCTAAATGTGTGCAGTTCTCTTGAGTATAGAGGCTCAGTGTGAGTGAGGTGTCGGAGATGATAAAGTGCTTCCTCTGTCTTAATACGCTGCACCTAGGAATTGATAGCATATCTCCTGATATTGACCAGAAAAAGTGCTGTTCATCTCAACAGCTGACACTTTTTGGTGAGATGACTTTTCTTGAACACATTCCAAAGAAAGGAGGAAGAAGTGCATGTAAAACACACTGAAGTAAGTGTGATAATAGATAAAACAAGCACCTGGACTGATCACATCTGTGGCACAGTGTTGTAGAACAAACCTTCTCTTATCTGATTATCTTCCATTTTCCCATTTTTGGGTTCAGTGTTCAGTTCTTGGAACAATGGCTTGTTTTGTACTGATGGAATTTAACTCTGCTCAGAAGGAGTTATGTGCTTTATATGATCGAGGAGAAGCTGCTGATACTCCCATACTGTCCAAATACTACAAAAATGCTAGGTAGTATTCTGTCTGCCTGCAGAGACAAATCCTATTTGAAGGACAACCATTGCTCTTTAGGAATGGCTTTCAAAATGACTGAGCTTCACTGAAGGAGGTGTCCTTTATTTCCAAGCAGAATGTCCTTACTTGTAGTTCTTTCCTCCCAGCTTCAATGCTTGGGCTAGTTTGACTGCGGTGTGATTGCCACTCATGTAAAATAATTCCTGTGAATTGGGAACCAAAGCAGAAGTCTGCTTTTTCCCACCACAGTCAAGGTACTACCTATGCAGGAAGCAGGGTGTATGCACATTGAGAGGTTGCTCTGATCTTTAGAGTGGAGCAAATCATGTTTCCAAATGTAATGGCACTTCTAGGAAAGTAATTGGCAGAGTCAGCACAAGTCTTGGAAGCAGGCTCAGTTCACGTTGAGTTGTTTAATTTTCTTCCCTCTGATACCAGTTAGTGAAGATTTGTAATATGTCTTGTCTTATAAGATAGTGCTGAGTCAATTTTCTTTGCTTGGAAAAATTTGAAGTTGGTCCTTCCTCCTCAGAAACAGTCTTATTTTTGCTCTTCATCATATCCGTCACAGACTTTTCTTTCTTCTTGTCAAAAAGGCATCTTTGATTCTTTCCTTTTGTTACGTGCTGGTTCTGCATGTCCAGTCTGGGTCCCGAGGTACTGCCTTGTGAAACTGAGTTCTCCATAGTGCTGCTGGCAAAGGAGAGAAAAAAAATAAAAAAGTGAATGTGACATGTCTGTAGCAAAGTACAGAATACTAAATCTTGAGTTGTGAAGTTGTTCTGAAGCCCCATGGTTGTCTCATCAGACTACACCACAACCATTCATGGCTATTGAGTGTCCTTCCTCAGAGATCAGTAATGAGCTAAAAATCAGTGTTTCAAGAGACCTGGTTTGAGTTGAATGTTTTGTCCATAAGCAACATAGATGTCCTTTTCTGATATCATTGTGTTTTAATATGCTGTTGATTCTTTATACTTTCTCTATTGTTTTTCCCTGATGTTAGGTATGGATAAATACATGTAATACTGCAATGTGCTTTGTTACAGCAGGAAGAAAGAGTTCAGAGGATTCTCTGGAAACCAGGCCCTTGGTACTGTGTGTTGTGGGGCTTAGTAATGACTCTTGCTGCCTAACCTTGATAAAGTTATCTTCATGTTGGGGTTGGGGCAACTGGTTAATAGCTGATAGAACAAATTATGTCTGGGGTGATTAATGGTGCTGGAAGGAAATGATACCATTAAGGTTCACTTATGAAATGCCACGCCTAACCTGCTGGCAGCCACAGTGCTGCAGTCCTTTCTCCCTGCCATTTTGAAATTACTTTTGTCATTTGGTTAAAAAAATTGGAGGGGTGACTAGACTTACTCCTTGTCAACCTGCTTTCCCTACAAGGATGACAACTGTCATCATTTGTATCAGTGGGCTGGGAAACGCTGCCTGCTTCAGCAATACTGCGTGTTTTAGTGAGTCCAGCAGTGACCACTTAAACCCAATAGGGTATGTATGTTTCAAGGAAAAACTTGGTTATTTCCTTGTAGTTAAAATACAATCCACAGAGATGAATGTAAGTACAGAACACTGTTGTTCTTTAGCTCTGCATGTCATGCAGCTGCGTGTAGATGCCGCTTTGTTCAAGAATATGCTGTTCCTTTGATTACAAAATTCGCCTCAGTTTTGGGGAATTTACAGGCGGAGGATCCAGCCCTCTGTGCCTGCTGTCACTAGAGTGTGGTACCAGTGCAGATGGAATGGGCTCTCCTTGCTGCGGTTTGAAGGATGAGAGAGTGGCAGTGGGAACAGTGAGGATACTTCCACCCAGGTTCATTGGTATGTGTTGCTTTGTAGCAGAGGCTGTAATTGCTTGGAGCTGTTTGGGGTGACAGGCCAGCTAAATAGTGTGTGCCAAACAGACCTGTACTCAGCCAGCCAGGACCTGAAGGGATAGTTACAGCAGATGCTTAGGGACAGTATGAGGCACAGAGCAAATGTGTTCACCTTCCCCTCGGCGCAGACCCTTTTCTGTCAGTCACTTTTAGAGATTTTGGTGGCAGCAGTTGTGTCCATGGTATCACCTTTAGTAGCCACAGATGGATCTGCTCCACATAAATCTTTTAATGCATTTTTGAACTCTCATTTCTGCCATCACATGAACATAGAGAGGCTGTTGGTGTTTATTGGCAGCTCTCTAATTTGCCTGTGAATAGAAACATAAGCAAATACAAAGTTGAATTTGCTGTGATGTTGGGTATTTTTTTTAGTGTATTTGTTTTTTAAACCTGTAAAGGAGTAGGTATTACTTATTTTTAAGTGTGTGTGTAAGTATTCACTTTATAAAAACACCCTGGCTCTTGACTAATTAAAAAAAAAAAAATGGTCAAGTTGTCTTGCAAAGTTCAGATGTCAAAAGTTCTTCCCCAAAAAGAAAACACTTTCCTGCTAAAAATAAAAAAGCTTCTAGAAGAGGAAGGAGGAACTAAGATTTGGTTCAGTTTAGAATCCATCTTCTAACTCAATCTAGTGTATGGTAATCTGTGACTTGCAACAAACAGTGGAGGGGTTTGTGGAACCTAAAAGCCCCTTGTAACTGAAGAGAGAAGAGTGTCCAGATCCTCGTTTGCTGCCTGATGAGGTTAAGTGCTAACATAGCAGAGGGGCACTCAGAAAGTGAAGCACTGTATTAGTACTGCAATAGTAACAGAAGCCCTGTCTCTTCTAGCATTTATGCCAAATGTGCAATTAATTTTTTAATAAAATCTGCATCTGACTTTCATCATATGGAGAGCATTAAGTTTTTCTAGTATTCCTATTGGTTTTTTTCAGTTAACATTGCCTTTCTCTGGTCTCAAATATGACTTTAAGAGTTGCTTCAACTCTGCCTTCTTTCACACTGTTACCTAAAATGGATTTTCTTTGCCAGTCAGTCTTTAAGCACAGATGTGCGTGCAGTCAGCCCAGCCTCATAGTTTTAGTTACTGTGCTGTCTGGAACAGGTATACACCAATAATGTGTTGAGTCATGGTGTTTCCAGTATGTGTGACTTTAATGTAAGTGTCCTTTGAGATAGTCTGGGTAAACTGTGTTATCAGAGACTCTGTACAATGCACCCTGGCATGACAGAGCTGTGTGTGAAGCTCAACATTCAGATACACTTGCTAGTTGGAAGGGTAGGAAGAGAAGGATAGAGGGAGCTTGTTCTGAGGTTGCCTGTGGTGCTGCTCTTGTTTTGTTGACAAAGAGGGAGCTTAATTCACTGGAGCTGTCAATCTGGTTGTTTTCAAGCCTTGAAAGAAAACTCCTGTAAAACTGTGTGTAAGAGGGAGGAAAGGGAGAAAGAAATAAGCAAGACTACTATTTTGGTGAAAGATTAATGATATAAAAATCCCGCCACAATTGTAGTTGCTGACCTCCGCACTGTATCTACTAGAAAAGGGAAGTATTATTGCTGGCATACTGGGTTGGAGCACTGTGTGCTGCAGAAGGAGTACGTGATGATAGAATTGAACAGCACCCTTTGTCCTTTGGCAAAAGTTTTCTTTTTCAGAACTGCCGCCTTATAAAGCTTGTTTAATCTGTGGAGAAAAATAGTTTGTGCTACACCTTTAGTTGTTGCTGGTTGTGTTAACTGCAAGTGGCAACCAGGGCTATAGAAGGAGAAAAGATCTATTTGCAAATGAACAAGCACCGGATGGGGTTACATTTTTTGACTTAGTGGCTTGATGTTTTGGTGTAACCTTTCCTCCTGCCTCAAGAAATGTTGAAGTCCAGGGACTTTGACAAGCTCGAAGTGAATTTTGAAAAGAGTAGATTTTTTTTGACCTTTTTCCTGAACCAAAATTTTAACACACTTTAAATACAAAGTACCAGCTTGCTACTAGATAGGAGATTGAAACTGCATTTTGTTTTTCTTTCTCTTTCGAATGCTATTTTAGGCCCTCAGTTTGCAGCATCTGGGAGGATGCGTGCTTCAGATTTTGGTTTCTGTTTTTTTTTTTTTTTTCTATTATTCAGTAGACTAAAAAAATCTTTGGTCACAGGCATGCACCAGTCTAAATTACTTTTGTTTGGGGCTAGCTTAGTTTCAAGAACTCTCTAGCTAGTTTCCTTTCTGATTCCTTTTTTAGTGCAATGTGACTAGCTTTATTCTGTATGTATGCTATAGGGCATTGATCTTCATCACTTTTGTTGCTTGCTAGTGATGGATTGCCCATTTTCAGCTAGTATTGCATCTCACGGTAGAGCATTCTTGTGGATCAGAACTTGCTTTTTTCAGTAAAAATAGTGGATCTTGGTATTGTCTGGTCTAATGTAATTTAAAGGCTCTCTTAGATCTTTAAGTATCTGACAGGTTGTCATTGCTTCTGGGTATTGTAATCAAACCACTTAGATCTTTAGCATATAGCTCATGTCTCCCTGAGAAGGCTCTGGAGAGTAGAGAAGACTTTGCTTGATTGGTGCTGGTCAACTGCTGTGTTTTAATTGTGAATATTTGTAAGAGACTGGTGGGATGTAAGTGCTCATTTGAGTCAAATAGGAGTGGAGCCCACAATGTAAGGAGTGATAAGTGATGGAATGAGCAAGGCATAGCGTCATTGGGGAGTTCTGGCTTCTTCTCTATGTAAAATAATCTCAAGTGCATAGCAGAGAATTATAATTGCAGAGACTATCACTTCTAGGTGTGCTGTGCTGACCACCACCTCTAGTAGTAAAAGTCTTCCCTCATTTTTGTGCTACTCTGTTCAGTGGTTCCGTGATCAGTGAAGGGCTGCATTTTGGCTCACAATAGGTATTGTTTGGGTTGGGGTTGGTACAATATTTTTGTGCTGTAATTTGATCCATAGTTTGTCCTGAATAATCTATTAAAATGTAATGCTTAATCTTTTTCCTTTTTGGCAGGTTTTCCTTTAGTATTTTTGCAGTAGTAATGAAACAGTGTAGCTCTGCTTGCAAGAAAATCACTGAAGAAAAACAGTATTTTGGGATGTTTCTTTTGTGTCTTTGGCTGTAGACAGAAAGAACAGCCAGAGGCAGAATAGGTTAGACCTTCAGTCTGACATGCTGTCTGTTCCCATGTTAACAAATAACTTCTCAAGTTTTCCCTGGTTCCTAGTTTCTCCTGTTCGTCATTGTCAAAAAGTTCTGTAGAAACAGATACTGGGAATTTTCTTCAAAAGGGAAATGTTTTTGAAATCGCAGAACATGGTTAGAACATTTACTACAGCTAATGTGTGTTTTTCAAGTCACTTTGGTATTACCAGACTGAGGAAAAGCATGTTTCTTCCCTGCCCCCTACCCCAAATTACACTAACTGCAATTAGGAGGCCTTAATTAAAATGCTTGGTTCGTAGCTTGGGCAAGACTTTGGAAACAAAGTGATTTATTCTAAGACCGCTTTACCAAAGATTTCTTCTGTTGCAAAGCTGTTTCCTGATGTGTAAGATCAAGATCTCTAAATCTTGCTCCTTAGACAAATTAGATGGTGTAAAAGTGCTTTGTGCAAGTGCTTATTTCTGAAAAAGTAATCCTTGCATATGAATTAGGCTGAGATTCAGAAAAACTCCTACTTTTTAAGGTGTTGAGTTTCTTTGACCTTGGTGAGAACACATCATGTTTGTAGATCTTGGGCTAATCCAGCTCCCTCTGAAGCTATTAGTAATCTCTGTAGTTGGATTCCTTGGGAACTGGATATTCTGAGCTGGTGTTCATATTTTTTTTTTTTAATGGAAAGCCTGAGAGACTTGGAATGGAATGGAAATTGAATTTGTTCCTGTTGGCACAAATTTGATGGCAAACCTGGATCACCACATGGATTTCTTTCACTGTCTTATTCTTGCCTTGTACCATAGCTTCTGACAGCAGGCACTTAGAAGATGTCATAGCTTGATAACAACAATTGATGGCCAAGAATCAAAAATGTGGTAGGTAGTAATTAAAACATGCAACCATGATGCCATTGAAAGTATGCTAAATGCCTACTTGGCCCAGGGAAGTAACTGCTAGTGTAATTTGATATTTGTTTTTGTAGGACCAAGTGTAGTATTTGAGTTTCTTGTTGCTTGTTAGTGCTGTTGTCACCTTTTCTTATGTTGACGGATATGTGGGTGTGAAAGCTCCCTGGCAGAATACACTTTTTAGCACACTTGCTTCTGGTGGTGAGACCTGAGACATAAAATGTTTGTTTCTGAAAATGTGCATGGTCCATGTGAAATGTCCCAGTTGCATCTCCCTTTAACTGGAAGCAGGTTGCCAGTTGTTTAGGGCTGATCCAGGCAGAATGGAGCAGCCTAGCAGTGCTGTAAATATTACAGTGAAAGGCTTGTGCTGGAGAATGTTTCTGGTTTAATACCTTTTGGTCGTTGAAACAGTAACGTCTCTGCGGGGCTGTTTTCAGCAGCTACTTTGGCTTTCAGAGGGTAATTGTTGAGTTTTCCATAAGAGCAGGGATGAAGGTTCTCTTTCAGTAAAACTTGACTTCCTTTAGATAAAATAAAAACTATTAAAAGGTTAACTTTTTCTCATTCTTTTTAGGTCTTTGAAAGTGATTTTTTTTTTCCTTGGCTTTTTTCCCCCTGTCCAACACTTAAGGAAATTAAATTATTTATTTTAAATGGCTGTTGTTGGTATTGGATGGCTACAGGAACTTGGAGGTATTTCTTCAAGGCCAATCCCCAAAAAATTGGAGAGATGACTTTTTTTTGCTGTACTGTAAATATGTAGTTTGACTATGAAGAGTTTTTGAAGCATGCTGCCTGGATAGTTCTGAAATATGAGCAGAGTGCTAGATATATATAGATGAGCTGGGAACAATTGAAATGTGTTTAAATCTTGATGTCTTCCATGTATTCCCTAGGATGGGGGTTGTACAGGGAGTTTGCAGATCCAGGAATATTCTTCTATGCAAGAGACTGAAGACCCTTGAATCAGACACAGGCCTGGCAGCCAGAACAGGGTTGGCTTTTGGCTCGGTAGTAGGCTTTAATGTAATTTAAGTAAATTAGTGAATTTTCTAATCTACTTTTTCTACTTGTCTGAAATAATACAAAAATGTTTGAATGCTGTTCAGCGGCTGAACATTTCATGTGCATTGCTCATAGATCATTGGATCTCAAAGACAAGCCAATGTGTGTATTACTACATCTTGTTGTTTTTCAGCAGCTCTTGATTCACATTTAGCTATTCCAACACATGGTTTAAAATTAAAAAATAAAGATGTTAAAATTTGTCTCCTTCTCATTGATTTCTATAAAGAAATATCATTGGACCTAGTTGTTGAGGGGACAAAGATGTTTTAAGAATTTTAGTTCATTCAACTGCTGTTTTCCAGACATATTTAGCTTATGAATGTTTTCAGTTCATATGCAGAGTAAGTAACTCATTTTTGCCAAGCTAAGATTTCAGCTTCTTGCATTGACTTTCCTAACTTAGTAATTTTAATTTGTGGTGAAAATAAAACCATGGTTTGAAAAACAGAGAGGAGACAAGGAGTCAGGAGGCTATATACCAATCCAACGCAGAAGAGACAATGATAGTGATAAGGATTGTTTTCTTGCTTACGTATTGCTATACTTCTTGTGTGGCTGCCCAAGTTCCAAGATTCTGTAGAGCAAGCAGCTGCCATTTTTCAAGTGCACATGAAACGTGCACAGGAAAATGGACACTTTGGAAGCAAATAAATTTGAGCTTGAACATAAACCTGCTGAGGCTAATGGGAAGGTTTACCTAGCACAGGAAATTTGGAAAAAAAAATCCCCCAAAGCAGGAGTCTTTTATTCTTCTTATAGCAGCTTATCTGTGAAGGTGCTATATAACTTAGCTGTGAACTAAAAAAAAAAAAAAAAAAAGAGTTATTAGAAGTTATTAATTTTTTTTCACATCTGTATATTTTTTACTGGGACTAGCTCTTCAGGAAGTCTGCACTCCTCTGTGTTTATTCTACACAGTTTTACTTGTATTAAACATCTGAAAGGCTCAAATGATTGGCTACTTGAGGGTTGTATCAGCCATGGTAACAGCTTAGTTTTGTCATGCTTATTTAAAATTAAACGATAGGTATGGTCTACAGCTATTTTTTTTCCTAAAAGAAGCTGCTGTTCACCATTGTACCAAGAAACTATTTTTTCTCTTCTAAATGAGGCCTGGATCTCCTAGGAGATTTGAAGACTGCACAGTTATTTTCTGAAATATAGGATAATTTGATGCATCTTCTGAAATGATGTTTGAGAAATAGCGCCATACCTCTTTCCAATAACCAGCAAGCAGCACACCCCAGTGTTTCAGTCTTCCTTTACAGGTGAGAATGTAGCTGTGTGAACCTCTGGCCTCAGATCCCATCCTAACAGTGACAATGGAGCAGTGTAATCTAAACACTCCCAAGTGGAAAAAAGGGGTCAGTTAATTTGCTTTAGAAGAAGGTCAGTATTGCAGGGTGAACTCTTGTATGTTGGTAGGACTGAAAACTGTGTCTGCAGAACACAGTGTGTTTAGGTAATTCTCTGGATATGTGAAGGTTTCAAGGAGTGCTCTCAGGGGAAGGAATAAAATGTGAAACCAAAATGAAACCCTTATAGACTACAAGGCCCTGTGCCTCCTCTCCTGGCTGCTTTTCAAATGGACAGCTGTGAGCCATATCTAGGAAAGAAGATGGATATGGCAATCGGAGTGGGCTACCTGCTGTGATGCTCTGAGCTGGTCTGAGCACCCTTTATGATCCAATACAAGGATTATGCATTTACTTAAGTTGGGGTGCTCCTTTCTAATTCTTTTGAAGAAAGTTCATGTTGTTGGGTTGTCCTGATTGTGAGACTATTTTCTTTTTGCAATGATTTTATGGATTATTTGTGGACAAGTACTGGCTTCTGAAACTGCATGTTTGCATCAGGGAAAGGAGATTATTTCTGCATGTATTCTTATTTTATACTCAGACTGGCAGCATGCCATAGATTCCCCATGTTGTTGATCTGTTGGAGAATGCATCTCTGGTCACTCTCTTGCTTCTCTAAGGTACGATTTTTTTTGTCATTTGTTAATTGGGTTTTTGTGAGGTTTTGTTTGTATTTTTTTGGTGGTTTTTTTTTTTTTTTTTCAAGGAGGAGATTTAAATGTGGTCATTTTCCTTTTGGCTTTGTAAATCCTTTGGGAGAATTT
The DNA here is from genome assembly GCF_050655825.1 of Lonchura striata. Classification (NCBI taxonomy): domain Eukaryota; kingdom Metazoa; phylum Chordata; class Aves; order Passeriformes; family Estrildidae; genus Lonchura; species Lonchura striata. The sequence continues at coordinate 58,387,489 of NC_140707.1, read as the reverse complement.
CTGTATGGTCGCACTTGTGTTGAAGAAATTATATTAAGCAAAGCTGTGACTGGGTGTGAGGAGAAGTTTAAATTAGGCATTAGGAAGAAATTCTTCACAGAAATGGTGATTAGATACTGCAGTGGGCTGCCCAGGAAGGTAGTGGAGTCATCATCCCTGGAGGTCTTTAAGGAAATATTGGACATGGCACTTGCTGTCATGGTCTGCTTGACACGGTGGTCTTCAGTCATAGGTTGGACTTGATCTCAGAGGCCCTAATTGATGCTGTGATTGTATGTGTGATTTGTCTATTCTGCAGCTGTGTGGTAAGTGGTAAAGGGCTGCTAGAGCAGTTTCCATTCTGGACAGAGTACTTGGTGATGGTCCTGGCCAAATGTCCAGCTAATCCAACTGTTGTTTGAGCAAAAGTGATGAAATTCAGGATCATTGTTGCTATGCAGGTACCAGTTTATGGCAATGTCCAAAATTTTCACTGGTGTTCAAGTCAACTGCTGGTTGCTTTGGGTGTGAAAGGTATGATGGTCCCTGGCAGGTGTTTTTCTCTTTCCCCCAAGACCACCATGCTGTGGAGGATAGAAAGGACAGCACCACAGCTGCCACCTTGTCTTGTATCACTGGTGTGAGAGAGCAGCAGGGGTGGTTGCAGTATTGCAGTGCCCTCCCAGGCAGGGGCTGTGAAGGCTGAGAACTCTTTAGGCTGTCTTTGGGTCCCAGAATGCACAGGTGTCACAGTCAGGGTTTCAAGTAACAGTAAATGAAGGTAGTGGATACTGCAGGATGAACAGGAAGGACTCAAGAGGAGTTCCTTCCTTTTGTGTGGAGTTACAGGATAGGTGGGCCTTTGGAAGGACATGCAGACAGAGCCAGGGTAACTGTTGAGCCTGTGGGATGCAGCTAGTGGAAGCCTTGGTGTGATCCAGGTGAGAGCAGTGAGGTGGGTGAGAGAGTAAACAGCACCATCAGTAAAGTGAGGGACAGCTTGAGAGACAGGGGTTACAGTCCCTGAAATGGGTTTTGATTGAGACACTGATGGGACTCTGTACATCCTGCTCAGAGGCTACAGTTTTAAAATCCATTTCATGTAAAATGTCTCCACTGAAAAACTGGATTCTAACTTTAGCTTTTTAAAAATACATTTTTGTTTGGGTTTATAGAAGAAATGCAAACTCCTGTTATGTGTGTGAAGTGTCTGCAATGGCAAGCTTCACATCCACAGCTTCTGTTGCTTGTATTTTGTGAGCATGTTCATCATCAGGGGAGGTGTTTGGTACTTGACAGCTTAAGCATGCCGTGCCTACTTACACTACTAGAAAGGTGCAAGACAAGTGATGTTTGGCTTGGTGCCATTAAGTTACAGCACAAGAACTGCATGGCTGTAGGTAAATAGAGACATTAGTTCTTGAGCAAGCCTAGTATTGAGGAAGTGGTAAACTTTCAAGAAATTGAAAGAAATTTGCTCATTGGTGTTATGTTCCCTCCAGTTCTCTCTTGTGTATGAGCAGAGGGAGAAATTTAATGGCAAGTGTAGCACACAGGTTGTCTTTGGAATCATCTGTAAGCAGTTTATATAAGATAGGATGCAAGACTTTGTGGGTTAGGGCCTTATTTATTGTGGCATATTTTACAGAGAATTACTTGAAAAAGAGAAATATTCCTACTTTTAACAATATTAAAATTCTGTTTTGTTTTCACATAAAGGCTTATTTATTCTTTCTCAGTTCATAGCCTTAAATGGCCAAAAATGCTGTTTTACATTCTTTTCTTTCATTTCCCAATTGTTTGTCTGTAGACTTTTCTTTTTTTTTTTTTTTTTTTTTTTTCAGTAGTGATGTGAGTAGAGAAGTTAATATTCACCAGGGAAAGTTTTCTGTAAAAAGTCTAGGTCTGACTTTACTAGGATTTTTCTATGGAGAACACTACAATATGAAAAGAGTGGAATCATAAATAAATGATGTTTTTTCCAGTGCCACTTCTGACTGAATATGCTGAAGATGGGGACATAAATGAAGCTGTAGTGCACCTCTGTAAGCAGGGTCTGTGGTTTAAAAGTGCCCTGGAGCACTTGGCTTTCCCATTGGAAATTAGTAATTGGAGCTGTAGGTATTATGTCTGACCCATATGTAGGTCAGTGCTTTTGTCAGCTTGGAAAATTTGCACTTTAGTGCTTTACACTGGAGGTGGTCTTGTCTTAAAGCCAGGTCCTGAGAGAGGGTCCTGCTGCAAAATGAAGGCTGGCTATGGTGCTGTTGGACTGCCCTGGTGGGCTATTGTCAGCTGTGCTGCCTGGTCTGCAGCCTTCCAGGTCTGAGTGCTGTTTGTGGGATTGGGGGATGTTTGGCTGCTGTCTGCCTTGGGGCAGTGGTGTGGAGACCTGCAGGCCAGGCTGGAGGAATGCAACGTGGATGTTAATGCTAGAATTCAGATGGAGGGAAAAATGCAGATGTTCAAATTATTATTGCAAAAATCTAAGTATCCTGGCAGTTAAAAAAAAAAAATATCTGGAAACAAAAGAAGATAATTAGTGCTTCATTGAGATGTGAAGGAGTGGTCCAAATAATATGACAGTTTGCAGTCTCTTAAATGCAACTTTTGCAAGGTTTTGATTCTTATTTATAGCCATCATGACAATATTATGGTCAACTGGGATGATTTTGAAGAGAAATTTTTTTTTTGCTAAATTGGATTAGCTTTTGCCCTTATTTAAAGTGATGCCTGTGTATTGGGCACCTTGGACTGTGTGCTGACCAAGCACAAAACCCTGCCAGGGCATCTGGGCAGATAATACCCACCCAGTGCAAGAGTGAAGTCAGCAAGGCTGGCTGCGTGCAAGGGTGTTATGTAAAGCTGGGTGTGGAGCAGCCTCCTTCACCATGAAACACAGCTGACTGTGGGGATCTGATGTGCAAGGAGCTGTGAAACATGCTGCCAGGGAAAAAGACTTCATGGTGTAAGAAATCCTGCTGTTGCAGATAGATGTGCTAGTAGAGTGTAAAATCAGGCACTTGTTCAAGGATTTTCTTTTGTCCTCACAAACAAGAATTCATGAAAATATTCTGAGCATTTTTTTATTTACTAAGAGATTTGGAGGTAAATGTGTACATTTGCAAATTTTAGTAGTATAAATCTAGTTCAGTAATTTTAATTAACTGTTACTTGATAACAAGTAACAGCAAATATGATGAAATAAAGTCATTACTTATAGTTCAAAACCAAGACATTTAGAATTTTTGACATCATTAGAAGCTGTTATTTAATGCAGATTTTTATGTGTAGTGATTTTTCAAGTTCTTGTATATGTTTTGGAATTACAACAGTTTAAAAGTTGTAACAAGTCCTTTTCCTTTATGCTCATTGTATCTCCAATTAACCTATGCTGTAATTCTGGCAGTATCTTTGAGCTGATCCTGTATATAACACTGTTGAATGTGAAAACCCTGGAGAGAGAACATGGGGTGCAGCAGTGTGCATCCAATAAAGACCAGTGTGGAAATCGGTCTGAAACAAGAGAGAGAGGAGTGGGCAGCTTCTCCTTGCCTTGTGTTGCACAGTCACCTATAGGCTTCAAATCCCTGTGGTACAATAGCATCTCCACAATGCTTATCTCTTGTGTCTACAAACAAAAGAAGTGAGCAAGAGAAAATGACTATGCTTGTCCAAGGGAGATTGCTTCTGTGATCATGTGTAATCAAACATGTAATCAAACATTTAATAAACTGCTTGTATTTTTCCTTCTAATTAGTTGTTGCCAATTACTGGGATTGAAGGGTGAGTTTCAGGGCAGAGATGAACAAATATAACCCAGAGAAAAACTGCTAACTGCTACTGTGCCTTTGTGACTGCCTCTCCAAATCCCTCTCAAAAGCTGGATCAGCTGTTTATATGTCCACCCCCTAAGTGATAAGGACAATGGTAATTTGGTGGATTAGAATAGAAATGCAGCTTTCCTTTTCCTGTAAGAAGAATTTAGGTTATCTTCTAAACATTGGCGTGTTGCGATCACAGCAGTCTTCTAGTGGGGAGGGGCAGGTGCCAGAGAATCTAGAGAAGTCCATAAAGGGAAGCAAATGTAAAAGATGCAGCTGAACTGTTGGCCTAAGGCTTTTTTTCTGAGAGGGAGAAGTAGGATATGAGTAACAGAGCTCAGGTATGAGGTAGGATTAGTTTCTTGAGGCAGCTTCTAGAAAATCTGAGGAGGCCCAAGAAATTGTCTGGCTCTCCCAGTTATGGGGTGTAGCAGATCTCCCAGCAGATCTGAATCTGGGTTAAAGCAGAGTCTGGCTAGAAAATGTAATAGTATTTGTGGGGCTGTATATCAGCTCCTGCATGCCCTGGCCAAATTTGGGAAAGTTGTCATCTCAAAACATGTGTGTTCAGTCACTGATGGAAATGATGGGTGTAACTGTCTAGGCTAAGTCAAGGGAAAAAAGCAAGGCCAGGATTAATTAGAGGGCCCTGTGTGTTTGTGTGTACCCCCAACATCAGTGTGAGACAGAGGAGCAGCAACTTGTGCCATGGAAGGTCAGGGATGTGGAGACAGCAAGGCACGTGCTGTGGGTATTGGCTCGTGGCAGAGCTCTCAAGGGTCCTCTTGGGCAAAAGTCATGCCTGCAGAAGGGCTGAAGCTGATCAGAAAAAGAATGTTTAGTTCTCAGAGATGGCATGCTCTAAATTTCTTGCAAGCAAACAGGATTTGTGTTGAACTTCTGTCTTTATCGTTCACTTCACCTTTCAGACAGATGTATGTTTTTTCTAACAGCTTGGATAAAAACCAGGCAGTATTTGTGTTTTATGATTTATCAGAGGGTTGGGTTTTTTCCTCTTACTGCACTGTTAACAATCCACTGAAGCAAACAAGAAAATGGGTGTTCTGACAAACCTATCCATATGCTTAAACCAAGAACCCTATAGACTGAAAGAAATAAGAGAATTTTAATATTTTTCTAACAGCAAACTTCAATGTAATCTAGAGTAGATAAAATGCACAATAAAATACGTGTATTGGTAGCACATACATAGATGTGCTTCTCTGAAGTGGTCTAGTCACCACGATGGAATTTTCACCAGCTAGGTTGGAGATTCCTTGAAGATACTATGTTGTGCTTTTCAGGTGCAGAAACTGTGGTAAACAAGGGCAACTTTTCATCTCACTGTCTGATCCCTAATCTAACTTCAAGTTTGTACTTTCTGACCTTGGCTGATCCTGTACATAACAATCCTATGCCTATCCCTGCTCAAAGCTTTTGGTGCATTTCTGTGAATCTTCATGGTCTATATTGCCTTGGTATTAAGAAGTTGGCAGTACTACCTTCTTCTATATGTTGGATTTCCAACTCCTCAAAATGCAGCCCTATCCAATGAGATGAGTGGAAAATTGCTCTCTTACCCGAATGCTTTTGCTCAGGATGTGTGTGTTGGGTTTTTTTATTTATTCTTTTTGATCCCCACCCCAATTTTCACATTAGCTATTGAAATTATTCTGTATGCTTTATAATAAAGAACATTTATTAAATTGCTGTCTCTTCATTTAGATACTTTTTCTTGTAAGGACCATACTCAAATATTGCATGTTGCAGAAATTTTATTTCATTTGCAGGATCATGTGCATACCATGAAGAACATTCACTGCAGCACTGTCAAATGTTCTATCCTATTGCTTCTCAGGGAAGTTGGCCACATGTGGGAATATTTTCAAAACAGTATGATCATCACTTGTTGGAAGCCAAGCTTTCATTTTATTGTGGACCTGTCTAGTGAGGTTTCCAAATAAAGTAACATCATTTTTCTTTGATTTATGTTGATGTAAAATTGAGCAGACAAATCAATTACAGTGGAGGAAAATACCAATTATTGGTATTGGCATTTGTATCTGTTCAAATGGAGAAAAGCAATTCAATTCACATTTCTTTAATTTGCACTATGCATTTTCTGCTGAACATCATTTCCCTCCTAAACAGAATACCAGACTGCAGAAGTGCACTTCTCAGATTCTAAGTGCTTGTCTCTTTTCCACTGATATGGTTCATATAGTGTTTGGGGAAGCTGCATAGCAAAATACAGATTAATTGCTTTTAACCAGTTTTTTATTTGGAGCTTAACCAGCCTGTCCTTTTAAAAATAACAGCTGTATTCATAAATGCCCCGAAATAAAGGCTAAAGCTTGAAATGCATCTCAAATGAATAAACAAAACAGGGGCTGACTAAGTTATGTGAGCCTGAACTGATGCAGAGTTGGAAGGGAAAAGCTTTCTAGGAGTGCTAAATCTTAGCATGGATGTCCTTTTAACCTTATTGTTATTTGTGCCAGTGCATTTATCTGGCCACAGTAACTTCCCTGCATAGGCTCCTGTTATTGGTTATTTCTATGAATCTATGGCTGATTCCAGTTCCATAGAGGAAAATTTGTTCCTTGCATATGCAAACAGTGGTCACTTGGTGAGTGTAAAAGACAAGAAATCACAAGGATTTCAAAGGTGATGAAACTTAAGGCAGGCTTGGTGTCTGACTTGTACAGTGCCAAAACACAGTCTCTTATGGAGAGGAAAAAAGGAGTTGCCATCAGGTTTCTTCATTGTGCAGACATGCTAACTTTCTCTTGTTTGTGTAATGAGTTTTTTTTTTTTTTCTTTTTTGCATAAAGAAAAAAGCCCCAGACACCTATATATCTTACTTGAAGCCTGGCTGGAGATGAATAGTCATTTTTGCATGGCAAGTTGCTGAACTTAAATACGTCTGTAACTTCTGCCAAAAAAAATGCCCACTCTTTTTGAGATCCAAGAAATGAAAAAAAATTTTGCATATTGCACATTTTTCATGCATGTCTCAGTGGGTGTCTGGCCTCTATAAAAACTCCCAAAACGTTTATTCAAGGCTGTTTGCCAAAGTCTTGTAAGGTTGCAGAAGATATACAGCCTTTGGTTTCAGAGTTAGTAGATTAAAAGCCCTTTCTAGATGAAAGCTGGCTCAGTAGACATGCCTTTCTCTCTGTACCCATTGGCTTTAGCAGAGTGGAGGTGTGCATTTGTTTTGCCTTGTGGTGTGCAGGAGATCTGGAGAGCCTGCAGTACCAGCCTGGGGCCCAGCAGAGCCTCGTCTCACTGGCCATACTAAACTGGTGGTCTTTGTGCACTGAAGATGAGAGCAGCTGAAGCTTCTCAGAACATCAAGGCACATCTCTAGTTTAGAGATGAATATGTCATGTGGGACAGTGTCAAATGCTTTGTATAAGTCCAGGTTGATGACATCGGTTGCTCTTCCTTTAGCCATGAAATCTGGAAGGCACAATGCTAGCTGTCTCCAGTCACTCTGTATTTGCCAAGAGTCTTAGTATAGTTTCTAGGAGGAGCTATTCCATGGTCTTGCTGGGAAGTCCCCTGTGAGCTTCAGGTGTTTTGAATGTGAGGCTGTTCTATCTGTCTACACAGGGCTTCATCTGCTTGGTCTCCCTGGTCAGGAGGTCTGTGTCACCTGTCCTGACCCATAAGCTCTCAGTGTGCTCCTCATCCATTCCCAGGCACAGCTCCTTGCACTCCAGCTGCTTATTGAATTACAGAGGCTGACTCCCTTGGCTGTCCTTTCTAAACAGCTGGAATCCCCCATTCCAACTCTCCAGTCATAGAAACATATGCACCATGCTCATATGTTTCTAGAAGCCTCTAGTAGTTCTGCAGCAAGGGTTTTTTATATATAAAGATGATTACCATGTCTGTCCCTGCAAGGGATATTGTCTTCTGCCTCGTGATTCTGCTGCCTCTTCTCAGGTCTCTTTGAGCTATCACTGATGTCTTGTGACCTTAGAAAGACTTTGAAAGGGATGGGTCATGTGTTTGCTTTCTGCATATTAAGGGTCATATTAACATTGGGGTGGCTGGGGTCATGAGGAGACAAAGGGAACTGGGAGCTGAGAGGATGTGTGTGCTCTTTGCAGCATTTAAGGAAGCAAGCAGTTTATTGAAGCCAAAGGATGGTGCTAGAGCAATTTAGCCTGCAAATTTGGAGGACTCTGACCTTTGGGAAATTAATGTCTTGTAATGAAAATATAGTTCCAAAACAGCTTGGTTTGAAGGTGGTTTTTAATAAGGTAGCAAAGAGATCACATGGTGTATCTGCTTGCCATAGCTGGGAACTGGATCTGATAATGTCTGGTAGGGTAAGCCTATGGCTAAAGGCTGAACCCTGCCCAATTGCTTATAATTGTCATCAGGTACTAAATCCATCTGAATGTCTGGTAGGATGAATAACCCATTGCCTTTAATAATTTTTCTCTGCAGCTGTTAATTGCTCCTTCTTCCCACTGATGATTTTTCAGTTTGTTTTTTTGGTTTTTTTTTTTTCCTCTCAAAAGACTGTGGTTAAAGGTTTTCTATCCTTGCTGGGAAAGTAGCAAGTAGAGGCTCCCAGAACCTGGGGTCACTAGTTCCAAGAAAAGAGTCTGGCAGAGCTCAGCAGCACTGATCCATCTTAAATGCCTAGTATAAAAAGAAAACAGATTCTTTTGAGTTTGTATTTACTGTCTTTTTGGTTTTTATAACTTGGGATAGACAAATTTTATTTCCACACTGATTTTTTTTTTTTTAGTGCTGAAATTAGGACCCCTGTAATGTGTAAGTCTGTAATTAAACAGACTTAAATTTTGTCTTAATATTTGGTGACTAAAGGCAGTTTATTTCCTTTAGTTACTGCTTGCAGTGCCTGTTTTCTTTCTTTCATGGCTTTTTCCACCCTTCTGCTTGAATGTCTGAAGCATTAATGTTGGATGCTTCTCTTTGTCATTGCTCTTTCAGGATAAAGGGTTAGTGGGTTTCCAGCTGTATCTTTGCTGCAAAATGCTGGTGAGTGTTTGTATGTGCTGTAGTGGGAATTTATGGCATTGCAGGTGAATACTAGAGCCATGCTGCTTCTGCTCTACCAAGATCCTCTCTTATTTTGTAGTCCCTTTCAGGGCACTTTGTTCTGATACAGCACTCTTAAGAAGCATTTTTATGGCTGTAAATGGGATGATATAATGCTTTGAAGCAGTGAAGAATATCAGATAGTTCTACCAAATGTCATGTGTGAATGGGGTGGTGGTGTGAAAATCGCTTATGGCGTTGTAGAGTCTGATGCATGAGGGCTCCTATTGCTTGGTCCATTCCCTGTTTATACAAACAAGGAAGAAATGCACATATGTGACTACCTTCTGTGGAGTTTATTCTACTTGAAGGGTCTTCCATGACAGCCCAAATGGGGTTTTTTCAGCCCACCTAAAGAGCACTTAGAGTTTGTGAGATGTTTTCTCTCCTGTGCTACATTAGCTGTACCTACCAGACTGTAAAGATGCACTCTATTGCCATTCTTCTTTGCATCTGTGATGCTTTACAGACTGAGGAAATTGAGAACTCCTTCCCCCAAATGCCAACTTTTGATCCATTTCAGACATAAAACTTTCCAGAATACAGATTAGTGGGGAAAAGCTTGTTAAAAGGTAAGTGTAGTTGGATATAAATTGGTAAAAATAACTGATTGCCTACTTTATAATCTGTGTACAAAAAACCAAACCACAAAAGGTCTCCCTGTTACAGCTGAGTCTTGTCATGTTTCAGATGCCTTGAAATAAATCCATGTGCACTGATGGCTGCGGCTATGAGTCAGAGCCCCTGGACAGCGAGCACCCCAATATTGGAGTTGCTGCTTGGTTGCTTCCCTGATAGATAATAAGGTGGAATCCATCAGTGCTGAAAAGTAATAAAAGCAAAGATTGTCATGAATCTTTAATTTAAAAAAATTGCAGAGTATTCTGCTGATGGAAAATCTAAGGCAGTTGAGCTGACCTTGCCTCTATGCCAGCAGGGGAAATGGGCTGTCTACAAGGCTTGTGGCTGTCCAGTATTGGCTGGTTTTCAGTGTGGTGGAAGGTCTTAGTGGCTACAGGTTTTTGCTCTGATGAATTAATATTTGTAAGCTTCCTTTGATGCCAGTGTATTGCTTTTCTGTGAAAACACGATTTTTAATATTAAAGCAATATATTCTTCTTATTATTATTATATTATTTGCTCCTTCTTTACATGGGAAATTTTCTAAGTAATATCTGAGAAAATTAACTTCACTGCATGTATGATAGAAAGACTGGCTTTTACTTTTGAAATTGTAAATTCCATTTGGCATTTTTCAATCTGTCACTCAGACCATGTAGGAAAAACAATTTGCTTAATTTAATAATGACTATGATATACAACCTGATAGTAATTTTTTCTCTTTTAACTATCATTCACTATGATATTTAGGTCCTAGATGCTGTGGGGAATTAGTCCAGTTCCTGTTTACTTTGAGTATTTAAAAAAAACAAATCCCAACCCCAAAACCCAGCTATTCTACATAGTTTGAGGCTGTGGTAAAACATCAATTTCAAGACATTGATTAATGTGCTTTTAGTAACTCAATGTTGAATTCTTCTTTAAATCCATACATCAGTCCAACTTAAACATGAAGTCAACTAGCATGGTAATTATTTTAATTGCTATTGCATACAGGAATCCACTAGAGTTATTAACTGGATTCAGGTATAGAACTAATAAGTTGGAACAAGCTTTTGGGGTTTATTTGTTATTGCAGACTAATGCAGAAGTTACTTAAATGTTTCTGGTTTTCCTGTAAATGTTGCAGTGTGTAGATGATTTTTGAAATTAAATGTATTTTAAAATTAGCAACCTCTGGGAATGAAGTTTAGAACTGACCATTTTTCAAGTGTCTATTCAATGAAAGTAGACAGACACAGTCTCTCTTTGACACAGCTGAGTTGCCTCTTTGGAGGCAGAAGGGAAATACAGCTAATAATGACCTTTCTTTTCTCCTCAGAAAGAGAGATTTGTCAGGAGGCAGCTACGCCAGCTGGGAATGGGAGCCCTTCCCCTGGCAGGCAGTGGCTCACTTTGAGACTGCATGGGGAGCTAGAAAGTCATGGACAACACCATGAGGGACACAAGAATAGTGGTCAGCACACCAGGTGAAATAGTCACCCATCCTGTCCTGTCATTCATGCCCTCCCTGCCTGTCTTCTGCTAAAGCAACAAAAGAATGTACATGAGAGTTGTAGGAGGTGTTTTTCTTACTGGCTTTTTAAAGCACATAGGAAGAAATGGTAACTGGTCCATGGCTCTGTTGGACTCCCAGCACAGTTCATTCAGCAGCTGTCTTGTCTCCATTGTGTGTCCTGCACAGGCAACCCCTTGTTGGAGAATTAAGGCCCACAGTCTGCCTCATTCTCTGTTTACTCTGTTTTTTGAAGGTCCTGGAGTTTCTTGTGCATAGGATCAGCTTTTCTTCCATGCCTGACCCTAAACCCTTTCCCAGGTGACGTAAGGCAGTTTGTGTGGTTAGATGGTATTGCATGCTTGGTTGCATAAGGGATATCTTGCTGCCCTGAGCCTGCTGCTGTGACCTGCCTGGCTGAAAAGCCTGAAGTCACTGGCTTAGGAAATCTTCTGGGCAGAGAATCAGCCAATAACAGAACTGAGGTGCATGGTGGCTTGACATTCTGGTTGTTTGGTTGCTTCTTGTTTTTAATATAATTTATTTTCAAATAATGATATTTTGGTAGATGATTTTTTCCCCAAATTAACTAGTCCTCAAAATGCTTCTATGGTTTCTTGTCCCCTGGGTTTAAGTAGAAAAGGTTCTCATATTTCAGGTAACGAAAATGACATCCTGCTCCCCTCTGAAAAGGGGAAGACCAGCCTACAAGCCAGCTTTTGTAATTGCTTCCTTCTTCCTGTACCTATTTAAGCATATGTGGCATTGTATCTAAGAGGAGGCACCCCTTCTTTCCCTGCCTGTTCGCTGTTCTGGCTTTTTCCTTTCTGCAGGGACAGTGCAGTTGGTTTCATTAAGTCCCAGAAAATTTGCAAAGTTCATTTTGGGGGGACTGCAGAAACCACTTGGACTGATTCTCTCTCAAATGGGTTTGGCACCCAGCTCACAAATATTTATCTTCCTCAAAGCAGAATAAAGCTTATTTGGTGTGTATGTAGGCATAATAAGAAATGCAGTTTTTGCCATCAGTCACTGTCCTTCCAGGGACTGTGGTGCAGTTTTGTCTGAAGCTTGGTATATTTCCATGGTAGTTTTGAGTTGTTTTGTTTACTGCAGGGCACACAGCAAAAATGGTTGATTATTTTAAGTTTTAGCTTACAATACTTGGAATGCTTCTGAGTAGTCTGCTGCCCTAATTTACGAAATAGCATTCCCCACCTAATTTTCCCATTTTTTTGCTTAGCTCTGTGAAAATCATAGTTTCAACAATTTGGCTATTAACTCTTTCTCTACAAGATTCATATTTTCTTCTCACCACAGAGTTGGAATGCATCTGGTCAGCTTCAGGTGATGATCTACAGTAGTGCTTCCCACACCGTAATGGCAGTAAATTAATCACCCACTACTTACAGCTTCTGTTATCTTCAAGAGGGCTTTGAAATTCTTTGCAAGAGGTGCTTGGTTTCATTTTTTCTTTTATTTTCTTACTGAGCTCTCACAACAGGCTCTCTTCTGTGTCTGTGCATTGAATGCTGCTTCTAGGCCAGAGAGACTCCAGACTGGTAAAGTAGAAGAGGGGGCAATTTGTGTCATAGATGCTGATTGATCGCCTGTCCCTTTGGGCATCCTTGTAATGGCCTCCCAAAAGAAAGACCTACTGTATTGGGTGGAAAACTGGAGGAGCCATTGTGTATTCAGCAGTGTGCAGCATTTGTGACTATGGACAACAACACAGACACTCTTAGAAAGAAAAGCACTGAGGGCAGAATTGGGCAGTCCTGTTCTATGACCTCCCCAAAAAAGGGGCTTTGGTTTTCACATATGGGGCTAGTGGGAACAAGGAAGAGTGATTCCTGTCTTGTGCTCGCTGAGGCTTTTAATTTTTAAGTTAAATTTCCTATGTCTTCCAAGTGTGAAGATTCTAACTTACTTAACGAGTGTGCATGTATTGGGAGGAGGGCATGGAGCAGGAGTGGCTGGGCTTCGTGCCAGGGATTCAGTTCTGCTCTCAAGCCTAGTGCAGAAATGGTTTGTTTTGCTTGATAACTTGTCAAAGGCAGTGACTGAGCATTGTCTGACTGCATGTACCTGAATCTCAGTTCTTATACCATCAGAGTAGACAACTGTCTCTACAGATCTGCCTAAGTTGGCTCTACCAATTGCAGTTCTCAGCATTTTGGTGTATAATTCACAGTCTCTCATTCCTGCAGATTCAGGGTCACTGGAACGATTCTTCATATGGCCAAAGGCTTAGTCCTTTCTGATAAGCCCCAAATATTTGAGCTGTGCTCTTGAAGGAATCAGACTGACTGCAGGTCTTTGACCTGCAGGATGATAGCATCCTGTGTACCAAAATGATGGAGGTAGAATAAGGCTGTAAATAAGAAGATGAATAGCTGCAGATGCTGAGTTCATTCTCCTTGACATTTATACATGTATCCTTGGTTCAGAAGAAAAGATCTGTCAAGCATGCAGAATATGCTTTAGTGCAATTTGCACACTCTGAGGGCAGATGAGAAATAAAAAGCAAGATCTAATTAAAACTGAGATGCTCCCTCCTTAATATCAGCTACTTCCTAGCTGTGCCCACCTGACAGTGAGCATCAGTCCTAGTGCTGCAGCTGCTTAGTATTCATCTTGGGTTACTTCTAGGGACATGATTCAGAATCTGCCAAAGTGCTTCCTAGACAGGGAATGAAACTGAACAAGTGCTTTCCTGAATTTGAATCAGTTTATTAGTGCAGATTTTTATTGTTTGCATTCTACTATGAAGCAGTGCTTTTCCATTAGTTTTTGTTTATACATTTTCCCTACATTTCCAAAACTAACCTCTCCTTTTTTTTTCTTCCTTTTTTTCAGGAAAAGAGGCGTAGAAGTAGTGCAGGTGAGTAAAAGCTCTATACTTGTAAAGAAGGCTTACTGATTTTAAATGCTGTCATTTGGATGCCAGTATGACGTGGGCTTACGTGGGCTTAATGATTTTTCTTTCCATTCAGTTCTTTATGACAGGTACTGCTTTTGGAAAGACAGGATTCCCCTTTTATGAAGCATGTTCAGCCCACATGCAGTCCAGCTTAATAGGTGCCCTAGTGAAAGTGGGAATGCAGTTAGGCTTTTCTTGTGTCTGTCAATTAATAAGTTCTGATAGTTGATTAGGTGATGTTACTCTTTTAATTGCATTCTCTGAATACAATTAACAGAAACAGGATCTGCCCTTTGAGAAGAAAAAGCTTTGGCAGATGGAATGTTCTTGTAACCCAGTGAGAAGTGAAATGATACTAAAGTGCTTTCAAGTTGTGGCCCATCTACAGATAAATTCAGGTGTTGGCTACATTTGTTCTTTCCCAGGTCAGAATGGTCATATTTCACATAAGATGTTACTTAAAGGATGGTGTCAGCTTGTGAAAAGAATTATGTTACATGTCAGCTGTAACATAGAGCACTATAAGCCCTAAAAGATGAAGGGGAAGCATGCTCTTTTCTGGCTTATTTTGTGCACTTAGAAGAGCTTTATGTCATAGGTTTCACTCTTGCTGATACTTACCCGGTGCTCATTTTAAACTCTGAAGTGTTGAGTTTCTCACTGCCTCAAAAGAGGTGACAGGAGAGAGGAGGAAAATGGTGTGTTAACCATGGGTAATTAAGGTTGCTGTGAAGTCCATGTGGAAGGTACTTCTCAACACCAGCAGGGAGCAGGAGAAAAGCACTTAACAAAAAATAAATTGAAAAATCAGGCCATGTTATTTAAAAGAATCTACTGTCAGAAAAGACTTAGTTAAAATGGAGAGTATGTCTTTCAGTTATGGGTGGTCATCTGAGAACTCCATTGTGTTAGAAGGACAAAGGGTATTTACTTTACTGGCTGTATTTAACATTTCAGCTCTACAGCATCAGCTTCCTTTCCTGTACTTACTATTGCTCAGAGCTAAGGGGCAGTTTCTTTCATCAATTTTGATAATGGCGTTACCAGACTGATAAAAACAAACCAGCATTTACAAAGCACAGCTTGATCAGAAGTACAGGGAGTAAGCTAGCCTGTATTTGTGTCACTGTCTAGGGGACATTATTATTTTATTAATACCTCAGTGTATTACAATCCACTGCCTGCATTTATTATATGTGCCTTGCACTGTACATTTATGCAGGAAAGGGTTCATATGAGATTAATTCAGTGAGGCATCCCTTAGTTGAGCAGAGGGAGATTCCATTTTACCTCATGAATTAAAGTTACTGTGCTTCTACTGGTTTATGTAGCTTAATGGCTAGTCATCAGACACAGAATTATTGGAAGGTATTTATTTAAAAGCATTTTGGGAAACATTTGGACAGAATTAGACAGGACTTTGTCCCCATAAAAACACTTTATGGTTTCAAATTCAACAGCATGGTTGAGATGTCACGCTAATCTGTACTGGATATTTGTGCCCCAAAGGCATATCTCAATCTCTGGTGTCTGCTGCTCTGCTGGAACAGGATGGATAGAAGTGTGTGGTCACCCTTTGCCTATCACTTGCATGTTGCTTCATATATCCTGATGCATGTGCTTCAGCCAGTAGGGAAAGTATCAGAAATGGGCTCTTGCTTCACCCCTTATTGCTAAAATCTTTGCTTGGGGGCCCTTGCATGATTGATCCCCCTAGCCCTGCTTCTAGATGAAGGATTGTCTTGGTGTCCATCTGGTGCACAAGGTTTATTTGGCAGAGGGATATTGTCTTCCCTGTGTCAAGCAGCAGCATTTCTTTGATTTGCTTCCCCTTTTCCTTTAAAGAACCTATCCTGATAGAGAGAAACCCGCTCTTAGATCTGACAGTAAGCACATAAATCAAAACCCAAGATACACAGGATGTTTACCTAATTTCTTCTTTACATAAATTCAGAATTTTTCTGAAGTACACTTGCTTTCCAGGAAGAAGTTTTGAGTTGGAAGGTAAGGTTTAGTTACTGGCTTCTAGAGAGCAAAGCACGAGGGACTGGTATGTGCTGACTTCTGTGATACAGCAGATTGTTCTTTTCCAAAGATGTTTCACAGGAGCAGGAAAGGATTTTCTACTACTAAAGGGAAGTCTTGGTAGTCTTCAAATAAGCACCTGTGTGACTGCTGTTTCTTTCCTGCAGGGAGGATTTAGGATAGTCCTCTCTTCTTTCACTAGACAGATTAAATTCTTTTATATTGCTTTCTTAGAGCTAATTGTGCTGTACAGATTCAGTCAGCTGCTGCTAGAGGGCAATTAACATTTCATGACTTGTGTTCAGGTTTTGTCTTTTGTCTTCTCTCAGACTTCCACTTTCAGCAGAGAGAGTGGTTCCAGCTTTTTATTTTTATTGAGTGGGGAAACATGCACATCCTCCAAAGAGAAATAAAGCAAGAACAGGATGGGCAGTGGGATGCTAAGCAGGTGTTCTCCTTTATCTAGCAGGAGGACTTAATTAAAGCATCACATTGAAAACAAACAGAAAACCTCTCAACTTGTGTGGTGATAAATAATTGGGGTTTTTAAGAAATACTGATTGATTTCTAACATAAAAAGAATTCACTGTGAACTCCAGGTACAAGAGCTGAAATGTGCAACTTTATGTAGTACAATTGAGTAACATCCGTCAAGCTTGCTGGCTTAGAAGATGGCACAGTAGATTAATTAAATAAAAAGCTTTGAGGTTATGAACTTTCCAAAGACAGTATGAGTCTGAGCCTGCACCCAAACATTTGGGAGCCTGAATACGATTAGCTCATTTCTGTTTTTCCGGTGGGCATGGCAGAACTCTGAGTAGAAGCATACTTAAAATCTGGCAATATTTTGAATCTAGATTTGCTTTCTGCATCTGAAATCCAAGTCAGTGGGGCAGCTGCAAACCAGTGTTATATTACAAAGAAAAAACCAAAAAAGCAATTCACTAGCTTTTCAAGATGGGGTCTTAACAGAATACTGTGCTGCATCTTTCACCTTATTATGGGGCATTTGCGTTTTTTTTTTAAGCAGGGATCACTTGAGTATCAGGGTGCTTTTTGAATTGGGGTGCTTACTTGTTCATACCCCATAAGGTAAAGAAGAACTCTTGTTCCAGTTTTACAGGAGGAGAGAATGAAGGATGTGTCCCACTTCTCCCAGGGAACCTGTTGCAGTACCAGCCCCAGTGCTGTTAGGGTTTGTGCTGCAAACCTGTGCTGCAGGAATTTCAGCTGCAACTGTCTGGGAAGGGGTGCGGGGCCATTAGTTTGTGCTGTTGTGTGTGCATGAAGGCAAGAGCAATTAAAGGTGGTCAGCAGGGCTGGGGTTGCTGGCTCTCTTCCAGTGAAAGGCAGCACCAATTCCGCTGTGTTTAATCTTTGGGCTGCATTTAAAGTGTTCTGAATGAAATGCTCTTGTGGTTCCTGTGGCTTTTCCATACCTTCTCCTTTCTTACCAGCTCTTCCCACCCTTTGCAGCTGCCTGCTCAGCTGGTGTGGCTTGAGCTGGTGGCCAGAGGAGGGTAGAGATGCCCTGAACAGGTGACAGACATGACCAAAGCCCATCTGCCATGGCCTGGAGGCAGTTGCTAGGCAGGCAGCAGCTGACAAGGCTGAGGCAGAACAGCTCTTGTGCTGGCATTGGGATGACTTGCCAGAAAATGCTTAAACTGAACATTTTTTAATAAATTCTTTCATTACTGTTTCAAGGGAAAGACTGCTTACGAAGCTATGCAGTGGATGGTTGATGAGGTGTTTATCATTAAAAAAAGCTATTTTCTGTAATGGCATCAAGCAAATAAGGATTTTGTGTAGCGTCTTAAAAGTAAAGTTGCTTCTGATCTTGTTCAATTTCCAGCCTGCCATCACTCAAATTGGTGGAGGGCAAAATTTGAGATTGAAAATTGTCAGTTCTTCTTTAGCTAGTGAAGTAGCCAGTTCCTTATGACTGTACTCTGGCAAGGGAGAGAAAGAACGTCTACCTTGTTTTTCAGGAAAAATCTGTTGGCTTAGTTTGAAGAATGAAAGAGTGAAAACATGTGCACTGAAGTGGAAATCATCACAAGTACCTCTGATAGAGACATGAATTTATTTTTGTTTCACAAGCTATGCAAAACCAGAATAATTAGCTGCAGCCCTTTGGCTTCTGACAAATTGCCAGTTTGGTTTTTGTATCAGAGTTTGGAGCCTTCATATTTCTCGTGACTTCAAAGCTGTTTCAAGCACTTTCCTTGAGCTCTTGCTCACATGTTAAAATTCTAAAATAGTGAAGATTCCCTATTTTTGGGTGGGTGTTTCTGGATCAAATGAGCACTAATGCTCTTCTATCTTAGAAGGTGTTCTAGTCAGTTGGCTATAAAAGTGGGATTAGTTGTATTTCAAACTGTATGCTTTGTAATAGCAGTGGGATATGAAGGAGAGCATGTTTTCTGATGTGGAACAGCTGACTGTAGCAGTTACACTAGTCTCGACTGCTGTCTTGTTTTTCCTTCAACTTTATGGGAATAGAGATATTTGAAATCTTTTACTTTGGAAAAGAAGATTGTTCTTTGAGACATGGGTTTTTTTGAAGCCTGCAAAGGAGAATTCAGGATGCCCTCCACACTATTTAATTCTTCAATTAAAGTGAAATACTAATGACCATGATTTTTAATATTTGTTGCCAGGGAACCTGTAGTTTTCTAGATATGAGGAGAGGTTTATTTTCACATGAAGTATTAATGGAATAAGCTTGAAACAGCAGTGTTCTAACCAAGAAAAGGAGCTTGTAAAATATGTATTTGGTAGCATATACAGAAAGATGTGACTGGAAAGCTTCCAAAGCAAGCAAGGTTGTTGAGATGTTGGAGAGTTGGCTCTCTAGTACTGGGAGGAGAAAGTTTATTTTTACATGCATGCCAGGCCTTCAGTAAAGTGCATATTTTCCTGAGAATGGCAGCCTGCTTTGCCTGCAGTGCATTTTTGGAAGTGATGCTATAGAGGGTCTCCAGCCCTTCCCAGTCTGGATTATGTTAGGTATTTTGTGTCTGTTTGAAGGTGGGGGGGCTACTGCTTAATATATTGGAGAGATCCTGATACTTGTTAGTGTCAGTGCTACAAAGGGCTTGCTAAGCACACAAAGGGTCTTCCAAAAGAAGTGCATTAATCTCAATTTTAACCCAGAGACAGCAGGAGTGTGGAAGAACAAATCCCAGGCAGAATCCTCCCCTCCCTCTCACACATCCTTCTGTGTGAGACCTTTGTGGTAGCTGAGAAGCAGCATTGCCCAGCAGGAATGAAGCACAGGTTCCAGTGCAGGGAGAGATGACTTTAGCACGATGCTTTACATTGCATCAGCACACTGGTCACTGAGGTACAGCGTAGGCCTTTCTGGTCCACCAGGGAAGAAAAATAAATACACATCTGTTTGGGCAGGGAAGGAAGACAAAACTATGGAACATTCTCACCATGTGGATTAAGCAGATTAAGTAGACAACTAAAAATTAGTCAGAGTAAGCCAGACAAACCCAATTGCACTTATTTTCACTTTTGGTGAGTGAGTGAGTGAGAGGGAGAACCATGAAGAAATTTTTGTGTCTCAGAGAGAGTTTCTTACCGACTGGTTTGACTGCTTTCTTTTGATGGTGAACCCCATTAGCCTTGGAGAGGTGTGGGTTCTGCAGTCAGTTGCAGACAGCACCTGTGTGAGTGAAAACATTACTAAGATTTAGAAATCTGTAACTAATGCATAATGAATGCAGGTTGGAGCTTGTACTCTTCCAGCCTATGGAGCCAGCTCTGCCCAGTGCCTTTGTCTTCCCCCCGCTCCTTGGTATATAGTCATTGCTAACAGTGCTGAAGGCAGGGAGTTGGGGAGTACTGAGTGAAAATCCAGGCCCTGTGGGACCTCTGCCAAAGATTTTGGTGGCTGTAATGGGACTGAAATTGCAGTGGGGAGTTGCCTTGCTTTGTCACTTACTGCAGGCACTTTAGTCAAGTCCCTTACAAATTCTGCCTGCTTCCTAATGAAGGTAATATTCCACATAGTGGAATGCCATTTAAGTTACTTTCAGATATCTAAATGGATGGATGTAGAGACAAATGAGTGTATGAAGGAAAGCAGGGCTGTTAATTTTTGAAGACTGGTGTGTAATAGTCTTTCTGTCATTAGCATATGTCTTCCCAGATATTTCTGTGAACTCTATTTATGAAGCAAAGCTTCATAATTCCCTCATCAAAAAACAGTATGGATAAAGTAAGACCCTCAAAAAATGTTGGCTTGTAAAACTATTTGCCTATTTTTGGAGCATACAGTCCCAGTCTTCGCACAAAGTGACAATTTAGACGGTGCTTTTTTTGAATCATGATTATTGCAGTGGTGCCTATTGGCCAACAAAAACTTGGCTTTGAGTCTGCATTAAACAATAGAATTATTTGTCTCACTTGATGCAGGTGTTGTGTTATGGTATTAAAACAGGCACATGGAGTGTGTTCAGAGGCATGTGACTCAGGAAATACCTTATTTTAAAACCAACCTGTCTCATTTGCAGTTTTGCTGAAACTGCACAGTCAGTGTTGAAGTACAAATATGCATGTAGCTCTTTTGACCTTATTTTTTTTTCTTAGAGTAGGAAGGATGGGGAGTTGATATGATACCATGACAAGGGTGACTGTATCTCTGACCCTTACTCTCCCAGATGAATGCCCTGTCCTTTGTATGTTTTAGGGGTGAAGCCATACAGTTCTCTGCTCTGTCAGAGTTGCGAGCTTATTCCTGTCACAGCAGTTGTAACCTTGTCTTCAGTCCTGGGTTTGGTTCCACAGAGATGTTTTCTAGGAGCAATGGCTCATGTATCCACTGTAGCTCAGACTTGGTTGCTTCCAGCAGAAGCTTTATAGAGAGAATATTGTCAGAACAGTGGAGGAGGCTGTGTATGCCTGTCTTCCTCAGTGAGGGTACTGGTAGGTCTGAACTGCAGATCAGTGGAGCTTGAGGAAGTCTTTTCAGTGTATGTTGACTCTTCCTTCAGCTTCTGCAAGACTTACTCCTTTGATCTGTGGCCTGAGATAATTGTATCTGAAAATATTGCATGCTTCTTTCTCTTCTGGCAATTCACAATTAAAGGAGGTAAACATATTCATGTTGCAAGAGTGAATGGTTCCAACAAAACCTGGTGCTTAAAGACATTAAGCCCTAAAGTTTCTTAGGTTTTCCTGTGTTTGTTCTTTAGCCTTAAACTAGAGAAACCTCTAATGCATGTACTTAAGCTGCCTCTATATAAAACAGAGCACAATCAAATACAGCAAAAACTGGAAATGTTTGCCTGAACCTCATTGCCTTCATGGAAATACAGCAGAAGACAGAAGAGTGGCTTCAACTTCATTAGGACAGCTGAAGCTGAACTTCTGCTCCTATTCCATCCCCTTTTTTTCTTTCCAAGGGGCACTGTGTTTTAAGGGTGAGGTCTTGCTAGAATAAGTATTTATTTTTCACTTTTAACTCTGCATTTTTGGTGAAAGCAATACACTTGGTTTTTCTTTTAGTTTCTTTTTGCAAACGTATAGTCCTCTTTGCTGTATGTCTAGACATAGACAGATCATGCCTTTGGTTGTTACTTTGCAATATTTCTATGGTGGTTTGAAAATAGCTTGGTTTTTGGTGAAGAGGAAAAAAAGGTCAGCCACGGAAGTGGCTCTAATATTGACCTTTTGATGGAAAATACTTCTGGACTTTTTGACAGTTTATTTTTAATCACTATCTATTTTTCAGTAAAATTTACTGCTAATGGTAATTTTGCATGGTATCAAAAGCAGTGCAATTAATAATGTAGAGTGGAAATTGTTGAATCCAGGGTTTCATTTTGAGGAAGACAGTCAATTACCAGGAGAAATTTAGATGATTATAAGCATAGTATCTCCAAAGTAGAAGTGGTTTATCCCAAATGTATGTTTCTTTAGCATAAGGCCACAGAGCTGTGGTATGTTAATTTTTAATTTTTTTTTAACCCTCTTTGCTCATACAACTTGTCACGAAGGAGACTGCTGCTGCAGCTTTCTAAATAAGGTTAGTGTGGTTCTCTACTGGCTGTGCCAGGAGCAAGGGTGGGTAACCACGCTTAATAAATGGATTGGAATAGTCACTGGATGCCTAAGGGCATTGATCTGCCCTGAGCAGTCCCTTGGCACATCATAGAAGTAGACCTTTGTTTTGGAAAGCCCTTTCCAAAGAGAAGGTTGAGGGCAAGCAGAGACTGGGGGGAGCCTGGAGAGAAGCTTTCTCCAGCAGGTTCCTGTGAGTCTCTCTGTTGCTCAGTTTCTTCAGGGAAGAAACATAAAGATAGTATCCTGCTGACATAGTAATTAATGTGAATAAATCCCAAAGCCAGAGGAACCACAAAAGCCAGCCAGCTTTGTGCAGTTCTGAGAGGCAGCTTTGTTCATGGGAGTCACAGTTTGTGCTCTGCTGCTTCTCCTCCAGCTCACCTGCCCACAGAGCAGGGTGATTTTGTTCCCAGGAGGCTCTGTATCCAGGTGTGCTTTCTGTGTCTCAGCTGTGCATTATGGCAAACCCAAGCCTGACTTCAGTGTGCAGATTTGTCACTGAAATGGTCATGCCACAGTACGTTTTACTTTAATGGTTCTTTTCTTATGTTAAGATTATTTTTGTGAAAAGGAGTCAAAAGAATTACTTGTTGCCCATATTACAGGTGAATAAAAGCCTGTCAAGAGAGCTTGTCTGCTATGCTTTTGGTTGAAGTTTGCTTGTCAGCTTGTAGGATCCTAAGGTAATGCTGTCAACTAACCAGTCACTAAGGTAGCTCACATTTCAGTCATGATTTAAAGGAAAAAGATGAAATTGAGAGTGGTGCTGCCTTGAAAATTGGCACAACAGAGCTTACAGGTGGGAGAGCAGGAACTACATCTATATACAAAACCATAAAATGCTTCCATCATTGCTGAGCAATGGACTTACACTGTTTTTTTGGTTGCTGTTTTAGGATCCATGATTGTTCAGTGTCTCACTAGGATTCACTGATCAATTTTTCAATATCAACTTCCTTCAGTAAATTATAGTTGCCTCATTTAATTTCCCAGTTGGCATGCTTCCTTGAATAAGTTTGTGTCTAATTTAAAGTTGTTACACATGTTAACTTATTTGAATGTGTGTTTTAAGGTGAGCATTCAGTAGTTAGCGAGGGCTTTTTTACAAAAAAAATTATTCTTCCTCTTGGTGCCTTGCCAAAGTGCAGAGAAGTTATTTACAGTGTTTTGACAGAATCATCCCAGGACAGGATGGAAAAGATGCCATTGGGACTGAGCTAATACTGTAAAAGACTGAAATGTAAGGAAAACAACTGTTGTAGAGGAATTTTTGGCTGACTTTGCAATCTGGGATGCTTTTTAACTATTTTTTTTGGTCATATTTTGTTGATTGGAGCTAAGAGCTTGCTTTATTCAAAGGTCTAAGTGCATCTGAAATTATTTTCTTGTACAAGAAGCTTCATTGCACAACTGCAGTGTCCTGTAACGTCAGTGGCATAGCCAGTGTTAAATTGTTCATCTCCTTACTGATGGGAAGATTAGAGAACAGGCTGGCTGCTTTCTGTAGAGAATTTATGTTGATTGCAGAGAGGTCTTTTGCACTTTAGGTTAGCTTGGAAAATGTTCTTTCCTGTGACCTAGATGAGTTTATTTTGTAATACCCTTTCCTTTATGATAACAACCTTTAAGTGTCTGAGAAAAGAATGGCAGCTATAAAGAGGGAAACAGAACAACTTATTTTTAAGTACAAAGCAGTTTGAAACTGAGTTCACGAGCCTGTTGTGATGACTTACATGCCATGCAAGACTTAATAGCTGGTTATCAGTGAAGTAAGTGACTAAAAAGGAGATAGAGATAGCACTTGTTCCCTGTTGGTGACAGACCCTTCCACTGGTCCCTGCTTCTGAGAATTTTTCCACTTCTGAGCCAAAAAGGGCAGGTTAGAGTTGGTGACCCTCCATTGGCCAGAGGACGTTTTTCCTACCAGCAAAGGGCCATGTTCTCACACTGCTTTCGGTTCCTGTTGGGTGAGGAAACTACACTCTGGTGGTTGATCTTGTCTAACAGGTGTGTTGAATGCTCAAGTTCTCTGCTTTCTTTTGATAAATGCTGTGATTGCTTTTCTTCAAAGTAGCTGCCTGCTGGGTCTCTTCTTAGCTTCTTCAGCCTGCTTGTACAATTAAATCAATTAATTTCTACTTTTTCTGTGCTTCCAAAAATCTCAATCTTTTGCCTACCTTATTCTTTAACTCTGTGTAGCCTCTGTTCTAAGTCAGCCTTTTGAAGGCATCAAGTGAGTCTACAGAAGTGGATGCACACAGAAGCTGTGCTGGCTCTGTGAGCACTGTGTGCCACACAGGTGTGATTATGCTGTGCCTGAACAGGTACTGCACCCTCAGGGACCAGGACAGTGCTGCTGCTTGTGGTGTAGCATGTTCAGGGTATGCAGTATGGTCCAGGTCTTGCAGTGCCTTTAAAGATCTGTTGGTGTAATGTCTTTTTCCTAGTACAGTTTAGTGTAGCCAGCCCTTTGTACAGCAGCTCATTGGATTATATTACTTCTGTATTAAGTATAGTGTAGGTTTGATTTCAAAATAACACAAGGAAGGAAAGAGGCTAGTGAGGTACCCTGATGAGCAGTAGGTAGTTGGTGTAGTGGAAGCTTAGAAGGCAAGTGGAATTTCACTTTCCAGCTTCTCTTTTCAACTTTCCCTTGTCAAGGTCCTGTCTTCTGAAGTGGCAAAGTGCTGACGTAGACACGAGAAAGGTTTAAATTGTGCTTTCAGCAAGTCTGTTTTCACCATACACCTGGCTTTGCTTACTATGTCTCTGCACTGCCAACCACTTGTGTGCAAGGAGGACCTCTCCAGGTAGGGTTGGAGAGGGAGTGCCTTACCCAATTGTAGTGATACACCAACTAGAAGTACTAGTGTTGCTGGTGAAGAGCAACTTGCTCACTTTGGAAGGACTGAGTTCAAAAAGGCAGGCATGGGCAGCCCACTGTCCTTAAACCACATGGGACTTGAAAGTTGTTTTTATGTGGTTGCTAAGCTGTGGTCACATCCCAGGAACTGTGGTAGTCCTGGGTTTGTGGAGATTATTGTCAGGTGTCCTGTACTTTCTTAGCAGTTAGTAAAGGTGTCTCTTGGTGTTTTCATAGCTCATGGCTCTGTGACACTATTGATGTGTTCTTTTCAAATGAGTGAATCTGCTTTTGCCTTTTCCATGAATCTGAATCTATCCAGTTTTGGAGGGGTGTTTTTTATAACTGCTGTCCAAGACTCTCCTGGAGTGGGTACAACCTAACTCTGCTTACAGCAAAAGTGATTTTGAAGTAATGATATGCTGTCTTTTTGTTTAAGGAATCAGAATGCAAATGCAACATAATTATGCATGAAAAATAATCTGTCCATGGAAATGCTGTCTTGATGGTCTGCTTTGTTACTGCGCAGATATGTCAGTCTCTAGCCAAGTTTTGGTGCAGTAATACCACCAAGTTAATGTTTAAAAGAAGAGCTGACAGATTTTACTTCATCTTCAGTAGAGAGAAGTACTAAGCATAGTTGTTGATGACTGGGAATTTTAATTCCTTACAAATTTTCTTAGAATTGATATGCTGCAACTTTATTTATTGAATCTCTCAGGATTGTTTACAATTTTGTCCCAAGAACTTGGTGTGTTTGCAGAGGATCACTTAGCAACAGTCCATGGCACAGTGACATGCTCATGCTAGTACGATGAAGTATAAAACAATGAGGAAACACCCAGAAACACCAAGTAAATAAAAATTTAAAGCAAAACAAAGTGGCTCACTTACTGAACAGTTCCACATTGATGTGGAGGGGCTTGTAAAATTCCTTACTTAGATGTTTGTAATCTTGATCTAATAATGTTCTTTGCTTGTGTAGATGTTCATAGTCATGGGACATCTCCAATTGTTATAATGGAGCATCTCCTGAGTATTTAAAATAGAAGGCTAATTTGATACCTAAGAGCTTCAATATTTGATATTGAAGCAACTCGTACTTTAATCTGCTAAGTCTTCTTAATTAGTGCTCCACCAAGTAATAACTAAGGAATAAAAGTTCCATGGAATGGTATGGGATCTAGACTGCTGTTCCAACTTCACAGCTTTGTGCACTCTTTGTACAGCTCTAAGACTCTTCTGCTTCTAATATTCACTATTTCTTTTCCTATAGTGGGGTTTTTTCTTGCTTAGGTTTGGGATTCTCTTTGACTGAGAGGAATTTTAAGTTCAGGTCTGAATGTCTGCATGTTGCAGGCCTTTTTGTTATTGTATATTAATACTAATAATGTGCTTGACTTAAATAACTTCCAAGCAGTGCCATGGAAAGGGACCTGGAGGTCCTGGTCAATGGTAAGTTGAATATGAGTCAGCAGTGCCCTGGCAGCCAGGAGAGCCGAGTGTGTCCTGGGGGCATCAGGCCCAGCATGGCCAGCCAGGCAATGAGGGGATTGTCCCTTTCTGCTCTGGGGTGGCCTCTCCTTGAGTCAGTTTTAGGTGCCACAATAGAAAAAAAGCCATTAAACTGCTAGAGAATATCCAAAGGAGGCCACAAAGACAGAGCTTTTGAAGAGTACATTTCAAACTTCAGACCACTCTTTGCACCAGCTCTTCATTTTTCTTTGTTCCCCTTCAGAAACATCTGCACTGTGGTGTTCAGAACAGGCTGTACTGAAGGACCTGTGTTTGGAGCCTGTCCTGTGCTTGTACTTGTACTTCAAAGTTGCCTGGAGGCAAGCCAACTACTCATTTTAAGGTTGCAAAATTGTGCTAGCATATCAGAGGACTGGCTTTGTTCTCCATGGGTCCTACTAGCCTCCTGAGCCCTGTGCCATATCAGCAAGGCCAGGCAGCATCCCCAGCAGAGCCAGCGTACATCTGCTTTGGCTATGGAAAGAAGAAGCAAACTGTGCGTGTCTCTGCCTGTAAGTGACCACAGACCTACCCAGCATGTGTTAATCTATCCAAGTACAGCATTGGAATGTCTGTTTCTGTACAGAGAGCACTGGTGCAAGAGAAGCCTCCTGCTTTGTGATGAGCTGTTAGGATGGTTCCCTCTAAACTGCTCATCCCCCTTCTGCTCCTTGCTAGCCTCATACTGGCTTACCCTGATGTGTTTGTCACACCTTGTTCCCTGCACTAGGACAGGCACAAGTGTGCCTTGCCACTGGGGTGTGGTTGTGGCACATCCTGGGCTGTAAGCTATGGTGCCAGCTCTTAGCTGGAGGTGGCAGCCTCTGTGTTTCAACACTTGCTGCTGCATCCTGCAGCTAACCTCAGAGAGGAGTCCTGCCTCCTGGACTGCTGCTGAATGCTGAATTACAGCCTGACTCCAGTTGTAATCTTCTGAAAGACAAACATGGCAGAACTAAAGCTGCCAACACAAATTTTTTTGTAAGTTCCTTTAGATTTTGAAACGTGATTTTCTTTTATAATGGCATAGAAGGTGTAGTGGGAACCTGAAATTTGTAGTACTACAATGGAACTGAGGCGCTCCAGTAAGGGGAAATAATGATTAAAAGATTTTACTAGGTATCAAATTAGCTTCATAGTTAGCAAAAACTGTTTAAAATAATGGTTTTATTATTTTCACAAAGATAAGTATTCCATCAGGTCAGTTAGGATGGAGGTCATGGTGAGGAGAAGTTCTGTAGCTTGGGTCATAGGACAAGTAAGATGACTGACCGTACTGGTCCTTCTTATATCTGAAGTCTGAGGTGAGTTGCTAAGTAATGAGCCTGCTTTTCAAAGGTGCTGAACAGCTGCTGTTAAGGTTAATGCAAAAAAACCAAGTGCTCTGGTTTTTTAGCTGTCTCCTTGGGGTGTAAATAAGAATGCAGCAGCCCACTCTGCAGAGACATGTGTGAGAATCTCATCCCATCTGTCCACCCGTCCTACAAAGAATCTCAGCTAAAACTTTTTTTCTGAATGAATTCCATTATAGAATGCTGGCAGATTTTCTGACCATCTTTACTGTTAAACTATTTTTATTTGTGTTGTTCTAGACCTTTTCTATTACTTAATGATGCAAATCTGCACAAGTGACTGTATTTTTGGGGCACGGGAAGGCAGAGTCTCTCAGTCTGTTTGCTGAAGCTAATCTATTGGTGTCCTTCCCTCTGTGAACATTCCTAGAAATGGCTGTACTTTTTTGGCCATATTTGAGGGACTTTTCTAACCTCAGAGCAAAATATAATACAATGCAATAGCCTGTGTTATGCTTTACAAAGTAGCATGATTTTGCTATTTGTGTTTTTCATGGCTCTATTTTAAAAACCATACTGCATGGTGAATCTGCTATAGAATTTGGCTCTGTGATCTTTGTGGGTCCCTTCTAATGCAGGATATTCTGTGTTATCATGATACTTATTGGCAGTTCAGTGGAAGAAAACTAAAATTACAAGCATTTAATGTTTCAGTGATTACACTTTTATTCCTTTGCAGTTAATGAAATACCACCATATGCAGGGGTACATGCATACTCCATAGGCGTGCTAGGAATGTGGTAGGGAAAGAAGGCTTGTAATACTAATTTCAAGATAAAGACTTCTTTTTAAAATTAGATAATTTCAGTATTCTGTGAGGGATTTTGGTTCTGTGGGAACTGGTCAAATATAGCAGACATAAATATAGAAGGCAAGTAGCAAGGCAACTTGGAGAACCTCTGCCCTATAATATAAAAAAAAACCCAAAAAACAAACACACCAACAGCTTATTGCTGCATTTTTAGTGTGCCTTTTTGAGAGAGTGAAGGGGTGAGGGTGTGAGAGGCTGCTCTCTTCAATAATGTAGAGACTTCATAAAAACCTTTTCTGTAGTCTGGTACATCCTGTGGTCCAAGGAGGTGGCTCTGGGCAGGACCTATGGGAGTGCTCCTGTGGTATAGCTGGGAAAGTGAGAGATGCAGGAGTAACCTTTGCAGGTAACATCTTTTCCACCTGGACTGGGTTATCTACTAAAGAGCATGAAATATGTAGTAATGTTGCTAATCTGGACCAAAGTTAATCTCAGTGTATCCTCCTTTCCTAGTTTTCCTAGGAAGATTCATGCTAGCACAAGTGTGGGCTTGTGACTCAGCCACGCCTGCCATTCCATTTTAAAATACCATGTATTTTAGATGAGCAGTCCCAGACCTGTTTTTGAAGATACCACCCATTTTCTCCAGAACTCGGGACAGCCTTCGGATTCTGAAATAGCAGACTAATGTAATAAGCTTGAAATGTCTAAAAAAAGGAAAAATGGCAAAAGAAAAGTTTTATTACCAAGAAAATGAAGGTCAACCTTCCTGCAAGCACAGGATGAAGAGGGAAAACTTTATACTCCTGGTAAAAGTAATCCCCTTGCTGTTGCTTCCTAAAGAAAATACAACCAAATTTAAAAAAAACCCAACAGAGTAAGTGAAATAAATTGTTACTCTATTGGTGTCACCATTATAGTGGGTAGTTAGCTTATGTCTAACTGCCTTGTGTCATTCTGAGATATAAATATAAGTGATAAAATTCACTTTACTGAAAGTACTGGGAATTAATTGCTCTTAGGTCTTAGTTTTTTCTCATCATGTTTCCCATAGAAAGAGACAGCTTGAAAGGGACCCATTTTTCTTGAGCTATTTTTATTACTTAAAAGTTACTTGAAGCACTTATTTGAGGCATTTATTTTCAGCAGAGAAGAAAACAGCTGAATTCTTCTGTGTATAGTCTTTCTTTCTGCTGCAAGGTAAATTCTGCTGCAAAGCCCACTGCCATGGTGGTAATTCCAGTGCCTTGCCCTCCACAGTACCAGCTGTGTGAACCTATGTTCTGTTGGTTTTAATGATAAAATCAGTTCCTGCTATATATTGCCAGCATAAATTCAGTGGTATTTAGCATGTTTCAGCTACTTGTCCATTTTGCTTTTTTCTACAGGCAATAAAATATTTAAAATTGAAATTGCCACTGTTAGCAGGAAAACCAAAGGTGAGACTGCCCCCAGCATAGTACTCATTACCAGTGCATCCTGGAGATGAGTTGGCTACTTTTTTTTGTGCTTTCTGGGATCACCCTGGGTTTTAGAGTGCATAAAGGGAGGAAGGGGAAGAAAGATGATAGATTGCAGTGAGAAAGGATGACAAGCCTTGAAGTCTTATTGTCAGTTACTCATGGCAGTAATAAATATGACATGACATCCTTTTTGTGACTTGCCTTTGTCTCTTAGAGCATCTACGAGATGTAGATACTCAGTGTTGAAACACCTGAGTCAGGATGTGCTATGGAAGTGCATGTTCTGTAATCCTTGCTCCCTGGCTTCTGCTGAGCCCAGGTTGACCCTGAAAGCTCTTATCAGACAGTAAATAAAATCAGTTTTGTTTGCAAAGGGAGTTTCCTAATTGCACTGGTAACTTGTTTGGTGTTGAAGTGCATATACTGGAGAGACTATGAACTTGCCAGATATTGAAAATGTCACTTCTGTAAGTTTCTTGGAGAAGAGAGAGACTGATGTCCCTTTGTCAGATGAGCTGGACTTTTAAAAATGTTGGGTGTTGATAGTGCAAGGAAGTGCCTGGAACCACAGAGCACATTGCAGCACACAACACTTCCCAAAATACACTTACATTGGTACGTCTCTGCAAATAGCTGCAGGTCACAGCTATTAAACCTGCGGTTACTCAGCCCTGCTGCTGCAGGATAGTTAATAGACTGAACTGTAGCTATGATAGGTCTTTTTGTATTGCTAGTGGTAATCAGATATACTGGTGTCTGTTGCATTGTGAACACACAGAGCTGAGCTGTGTAAGAGCTTGTTATACCTCAGAATAGATTTATTTGGAAAGCTCTAGTTAAAGCTTTTATGACACATGTCTATAGTAAGCAATATATGAATATTCAGGACACTAACCCTGCAAGCCTGCCTCGGTTGAGGATGTAGCAAATGTCTGCAGTAATTTTCAAATGCCGGAGGTAATTTTGTTTGCCTTAGTTTCACATTTTGCAGGCTGGAGGGTCCTGAGCTGAGGCACTGCAGGGATCGAAGCTGGGTGGGCTGTGGTCACAGAACTGGTGCTGCCTTAGGGAAAGAGACAGGTCCATTCCCCCTGCACGATGATGGTGTCATGCTGTGCTGGGAGCAAAAGTGCTGTGACAAAGAAAGGATTTAATTCTAGAAAGTTCCCTGTAAAGCTTTCCTGGTTGGCTGAATTAGGTAGGGGGGCTTTGGATATGTGGAAATAGCTCTGCGGTTTGCCTGAAGTGAAGAATTGCTGCTGATGTTTTGTCTGTTGTTTGGTGTAAGTTTTTCATAAAGCTTCAACCGATTGGACTCTCACCAGTTCACATGGGAGATTGCTCCATGGTCTAACATGTTTGTGTGCCAGCAAATCTTCCTGGTAATCAGCCCATACATTTCCTTCTTGTCACCCTAGCAGTCCTGGTTAACTCATTTTGTATGGTGCTCATATTAAGTGCTATCTCTCTTCTAGGGTAAAGCACCTTTCATATGCTGAAGCTCTTGTACCTTACCACATGTTTGTCATGGCTGAAAGTAGGGTTGCTCCAGAGCTACTTGGCTTCAGCAGTTTATGAGCTGTGAATCCACACCCTTTCTCTTGTGGTAACTTGTTTGCTTGGATGTAACCTAAGAATTTCAAACTAACTGCCTAGGAAATTTAGGTGCCTAAAGGTCACATTGTGACCTGGAAACCTGAATCCTTATGTTCTCTTGCCCGGCTTATCTATGTTTCACCTTCTTAGTGGAAATCAAACTCTTTTGCCTGTTGTTGTTTTTGGTGGTTTTTTTTTTTTTTTTTTTGCTGGTCACAATGTTTCTTCCAGCATTGTAGTGCTCTTTTCCCTGTCAGCTTTGAAAAGTGCAGGAAAGAAATTGTCTCCATTCCATGCATTTTGCAAAGATATCATATCATAACACACTTAATGGTGTTTTGGAAAAGACTGTGGTTTACTATATGTAAAGCTTGATGTCATACAGTTGGAGTTTGTTCTCCTTTTTCTCCCTCCCTCCCATTTGCACTAGAGAAAACTCTCCCAGTTTAGGTCCCACACCCTGCAGCAGAAAGGTTTCCCGTATTGCTGGTCTGGTTCTTTCTGCGTTGTATTACCACAAAGGTAATTCCGAGGCACCTACACTTCTGCTTTCACTCAGTATATTCATATTGAGGCAGCCATGTGGAGAATGAACTTGAGTAAGAAATGCAGTGGTGTTTATTATATCACAGACCAACGTAGCATTGCAAGGAATCATCTGTTTTGATCCCAGTCTTATACCTTTCCCCAAAAGGTGATTTTGATGTGGAACAGGCTTTCAGGTAATATTATAACTTTAATTTTAAAGCACATTTTGCCAGTAAATAAATAAATAAATGAGTACATAAATACCAACTGGTTACTGGTTTTCTGCTTCCCTTCCCTGCTATATTATTAAACCCTTGAGAAATTTTCTGCCACTCAGAAGTTTCCATTGTGCTGTGTATAACAATCCTCCAAAATCTCAGGAGTGCTTCAAAGAGTTCCCACTCATTCCTAGGAAAGTACTATACTTTCACAAAATTTTCCTTGGTTCAAGGTCTACCTTTGCCAGGGTTTCCTAGCAGTATTTCAGGCTGATTCAGGTGAAGCCTTTTGCATGTTGATTCATTTTTATAATCAAGTGAATCTGGCAAAACTATGTTGGCATTTTTTGCTTATTTTTAATTTTCCTGCTTCTCCTAAAGGAACAGTTAGTCCTTGCTGAAAAGGTTCTCAAAGAGCATTCATCTAACTTGTCATTTCTTATTCTTATGTATTACACTGCTCCTGGGAGTAATCCTCCAGTTGTAGCATGGTGCTATTTATCCCCCCCAGTGGCATCCCCAGCTGCTGCTTGCCTCTGGCAAAGAAGACAAATGGTTATTGTGTACTGGAGCCGTGCCAGGTCTTCTGTGTCTCCACTTGGTCAGTATTGTTGTGTTTTATTTTGGAGCTAGCAGCGTTTGAATAATACTGGTTTATTTTGAGCCGTTCCTTCTCCATCTCCCCACACTTCCCTCCTCCTCATTAATTTTTTGTTTAGACACCGGGCTTAGTAAAGGGAGACAGCCCAGCCTGATGAGCTCCTTCGTAACCTGAGAAAATACACTTTGAGCTTGAGGTCTTATAATAATGGTGAAGAAAATGTTTTGATTTTGTACAAATTATGCAGATGATTGTTGTCTTTTGTTAAATTGTCTGGCTCAAAAGAGAACTGTTACCAATTTTGAGTAAATTGTTACACTCAAACATCACTGAGAAGAATGTGAATAAACAACTCAGCCACACTTTTATATATGCCTATCAATATTTGTTTCAGAGTAAAAACACCCTCATCAAAATCAATTATCTGTTTTTGTTGTCTACCCTTTAACCTGTGTCTGCAGTGCTCATTTTTTTTTTTTGAGGATTTAAACAAAATTTCTCTCTGTTACTGCTCTGAATAGCAGGTGGCTTCACAAGATTGATCCTCTGCTGAAGGCTGGTTATCCCACACACATACTTGTATAACTCCCTTTGAAAAGCCTGAAGGGCTTCATAGAATTGTAGAATGGTTTGGGTTGGAAGGGACCTTGAAGATGATCTTGCTCCAGCCCCCCTGCCATGGGCAGGG
Source organism: Lonchura striata (assembly GCF_050655825.1). Classification (NCBI taxonomy): domain Eukaryota; kingdom Metazoa; phylum Chordata; class Aves; order Passeriformes; family Estrildidae; genus Lonchura; species Lonchura striata. The sequence goes on along the minus strand of NC_140707.1, from coordinate 58,353,884 downwards.
ACAGCATCCACTAAACCAGGTTGCTCAAAGCTCCATCCAACCTGGCCTTGAGCACCTCCAGGGATGGGACATCCATAACTTCACTGGGCAACCTCTTCAGTGCCTCAGCACCCTCACAGTGAAAAATTCCTTCCTAACATCTAATCTAAACCTTCTCTCTTTCAGTTTGAAGCCATTCCCTTTTGTCCTATCACTCCATGTTTGTATAAGAAGTCCCTCTCTATCTCCCTTGTAGCATCCCTTTATGTTCTGGAAGGCTGCATGAGTAGCTCTCATTTAAGGTGAGCATGTTCCTGTGTTCTCTTCAGCCAGGCCTCACTTAGCAGTCATACCCATAAGTAATGACATGGCCTAGCTAAGAGTGATTAGCAGACTGTCCACTAATTTTCTCAGGGAATTGGGAATATATCTTGGTCATCTTCTTATCTGTACATTAGGGAAATTGTTTCTGTGCCAGTGTTGAAAAGGGCATGTTCTGTTAGCATATTTTAAATAATTCTTGAAGGATGTGAAAAGCTTGGAACAGCTGAAATCAGTAAAGAAAACAAATGGAATAGGGTGAAAAATGTAATGTCAAAACTCCAAGATCCACTGATAGTGAAATGACTTTCCTTCTTTTAAATTGCATGGCTGAAAATGTCACATTACATTAGTATGTTAAATGTAGCTACAACTTTTCTTTTTCCATGTTTTTATCTTAAAATGATATCTGCTTATGTGTGTGTAGAGAAGGGAAAGGGATTTTAAAAAAGCCTTGGACATTCACCTGAACAACAGAAATGTCTGATCTGTGTCTGCCAGATGTTCTGAAATGTATTATTCACTTCGAATTTTAACCTTATCACATGATTTTAAATCTGAGTTTTGCAGTAGCTTGAACTCAAATTTCAAAGGTACTTTGTAAACCAGTATCTTGGTTTACCCAGGTGGTGGGTTGACCCCAGGAGGCAGCTAAGACCCCAGCCAGTCCCTGCACAGGTGGGCTCAGATCTCCCAGGTGTGTCCCCTCCCAGCCTCTTGCCCACCTCTATCCACAGGCTGCAGGGGCAGCTTCAGAAGCAGAGGTGACCTGAGCAGTGTGCAAGCCCTGTTCAGCAATAACTGCAGCATTGGGTGTGTCATCAACACTGGTTTTGTCACCAGTTGAAAACACAGGCTGCTGCTGAGAAGAAAATGAATTCTATCCCTGCCAAACCCAGCACAACCAGTGACTGTCCTAAAGAGTATTGTTCAGAGATCAGTTCTTGCTCTCTTGCAAAAGAAGGAATATTTGGTAGCTTTAGGAACTTTGACTAACTTTTTCACAGAGAAGCAGCTCCAGAGCCTTCAGCATGCCTTGGGAGCTGGTCAAAGCTTACAGTATTGCCCTGAAGTTGGGAAGTAGTAATAGACTCTGCTCCTGGCTAGTTGCACAAGTAGATTAAAGAAGCTGTGCTAAACACAGTGCTTTATCAAGCTACAGGATCCTTGACTTCAGCTGGTGTTGCAGAGACCTGAAAAGCTCAACAAGTTGAGGTAGGGTAGAAGAACCTGGGTGTCAGTTCTGTTCTTGTAAGGCTCACAGCTGCTGTAGGTTCATAAGCATGTCTCTGATGTCCTGATCCAGTTTCTAAAGACATAATAAAATAGGCTAATGATAAAAATGCACGATGGAGGAAATAACTTGAAGGGGCTGAAGTGACCTCCTGGATGGTGAACTTCCAGGTGAGAGTGCAACAGGCACTCCGGTGCTACTAAATATTAAGGTAATGATGGTAGTAAAGCAACAGAAACCAGGCCTTCTTAAGGTGAGCCTGATGCCTTGGAGGACAGTTTATTGTATTTTAGTTAAAACATTGCAGTTCCAGCTATAATCTTTGTATTTTTCTTCTGAAAAGCTGCTGTGAAGAATTAAAAATCCTTGAATGTCAGTGCTGATGTGCATAACCCAGGGCCTACAACCAGGCCCAAACTGGTCCCACAGCTGTGGGTCAGTAGGAAGCTGCATGAAGAACATCTCTGTTTTGCAATCTCTGTGTTTTTCTGAGGACTTGGCTTGGAGTTTAGCACTTCAGGGCATGCATGGAGATCTTGCAGTGCTTGCTGTTTGCCAACAGTTGAGCTTCCAGTGCAGTGTAGTTCTGTATGCATAAGACACTGCATATGGCTGCAGTTGTGCAGGAGGCACCTGGAAGGTTTATCTCTGGTTTTACATAAAAATGTAAAAGCCTTTCCCCACCTCGCCTCCTCAACACCCTGCCTCTTGTTCCCACGCAAATAAGAAGTAATGGTAAGGTGGCATGAGAAGCTTTCTGATTCATGCTCTCCAATATTCCCTGCTCCAGCTCAGACAAGTTGATTATTTCCTCCTGCCAGCAGATGTAGATAGGAACAGTTGGAGCTGTGATAACTTTATCTTTAGTAGAGGCCAGCTGGGTCACACACCTTCTCTTTCCTGTCTGTAACCAGCAGCAAGGGATGGCCCTGTGGGCTGCTGGCAGGGACTGGTGGCCTGACTGAGCTGACAGGAACTGGCTGGAGAGGAGGGAGATGCCAGTTCAGCAGTCATCTTCAGCTGCCAGGGATGGAGGGAAATAAAGGAGGCTTGTGGAGAGATGCAAAGTGGAGAGGGAAGTCACAGTCAGAAACACTTTTTAATGTCCCTGGTGAGAATAGGGAACTGGACAGCTCTGGATCACCTGCCTTCTGCTGGGAGTCCACTGCTGAAGGCATCTGTACTCACATTGCAACACAGCTTAAAGAAAGCAGCCTTTGAAAATTGCCTTACCAGCTCCTGCTGGGAAATAGTTTTTTCACTCTGCTGTGATGTACAGGGTGAACTTAATCTTCAGGAACTTTCTTTGCCAGTTGTCTGAGGTTTTTAAGTCAGCTTTTCAGTTCCAGTGGGTTGAGCAAGTACAATAAGTCAGGTGATGCAAAGAGGGAAATTTTGGTTCTGTTTTCAGCATGGTCCATTAAAAGCCTCATTAAATAGAAGTTTTCCCTGAAGTTATGTGAAGATGATTCTTACGTGACTAATGCCATAAATTAAAATGGAAAGTTTGTTCACATCTTTTGTTTTCAATAAGGAAAGGGGGTTTAATTTGGAAATACAGATTTATCCTGAAAGTTTTAAGTGTGCTTGTGCCCAAGAGGTTTAAAGATATTTTGCTTAGGCTAAGTAAGAGCAAAGAGTAAACACTCAGGAAGTGTGTGGAAGGGGTTTTGTCAGCAAGCAAGCCCTTTTTGCCACATGGATGTGAAAACTTCTGGGTATAAAAGCCATGCCAGCCATGATAGGCGATTTTAGTTTTTCCTGCTTAAAGAACTTGAAACTGGTTACGGTGAAGTGCTTGGCTCCCAGGTGGAACAGGCAAAGGAAGGAGTTCGTGTTCATGTCATAGTTTTAAGGACTAATGTCAGAGAGTACTTCTGATTATCAAGTGATGTCACTGAAACGCAATGTAGTGGTTTCAATCTCCCTTTTCACCCTGAAATGTAGGGTTTCAAATACTCCTGTGGTGACAAATGACTATAGGGAAATGTGCAAATCTCAACATGAGTTCTTGGTTTCTGAAGATGGTTCAGAGTGGCAATCTAGTGGTCTCTTCTCTGCCATGTCCTAAGTGAAAGTTGACTACTTAGAAGCAGAGGGGAGGAAGAATATGTGTATGAGTATCTTCTCCAACAAGAGCTTTTGGAAAGGTGGGAATATATATGTAAAAGAAAATATATAAATGTGTTTACCATATATAAATGTGTATATTATGCTTACCTCTTTTTTTGTGAAAAACACTCTCAGTAGTCAAGGCTCTCAGTTCAGCTGAGATGCCTCTGTGCATATTGTTCTGCCCTTAGAATTTCAGAGTGTCCTTGCTCAAAGCTGTGAAGCTGTGTTTAGGTGCAATGTCACACCCACACCCTTGCTTCTCTAAATCTAGATGTGGTCAAGCTGGTAGATAGAGTCAAATAGACCTTGGGGGGAAAGGCAGAAGATTTCTGAGCATTTAGCTGTTTTAGAAGTGACTTTATGTCACTCCAGCAAAGCAGGAATTGGAAAAAGGGATTTGAAATCTAGCAGTGACAGAGCTGTGTATATGTTTATGGCAAGCTCTTCTGCAGTGGAAGCAGCAAAATGCAAGAAAATGCTAAGGCACTGGTTGGATTTTTGAAGTGGGCTGTGGAAGTTGGCTTTGTGGGTGAGTGAGAAGTAGGAGAGAATAAACTCAAGAATTTTGAAGATGAGTAAGGGAGGACTTCCCTCTGATCCAAAAGAAGGGTGATGTGGTGAGAAATACAAGGAATCTGGAAGGTCTGGATTGCAAGAAGAGAGTTTGAGAGAATTGACGATGACTTCTAAATAGCATATGGTGGTCATATGAGTTCACAGAGACTGGTCTAAGAGGGGAGCTCAAAGAGGTAGCTGGGACAGGAGCAAAAGCAGAGGTTGAGGTAGGAGCCAGAGGTAGAAGAGCAAAACTAGATTTATGAACTTGAGGTCCAGTTACAATGAAAAACACAGCTGAGGGGAGGAAGACCAGTGTCGAACTGAGGCTGCTGGGAATGTCTGCTGCAGCAGGGGTCTGGGGGCAGATGGGAGCTGGGACCAGCCCTCTCTGGCAGTTGACAGAATGGGTTTAGCCCAGGTGAAAGCAGGGGAGAAGTGATGCCATGGTGAAATTTGGAAAGAGTTTGGAGCTACCCTCATGCAAAAGATTGAAGACGGAAAGGGAACAAATGAAGCATCATCTGTGCTGATGCATGAGAAGCAGCAGAGGGCATCTTCACAGACAACAGAGTGAGAGTCAAGACAAGTGCCTTGAAGTCAGAGCTCAGGCAGAGAGTGTGTACAAACATGGTTGAAAACTAGGTTATAGCATGAGACCTTCTAGGAGCATGTCTGGCACTCTCTGTTCTGTGGTTGTAAGCTACACAGAGACAGGCTTTTCACACTCTAGCTGTGTCCTTGTATTTTAACTATTTTACTGTCTTCCCATCTTTGCCTGTTAAAATGAGCATGAATAGTGAAGATGGGATTTGGTGCCTGTGGAAGGCATACCAACATTTTCTTTGGATGTTTTACCTGTTGCTGTGACAGGAAGGAGTGTCAAGCCTTCCTGTAAACAGAGTTGAGTGAGGAATAAAAAATGCTATTTTAGTTGTTCTTTTTCTAACTCATTTAATTACTCCAGCATTCAATGTCTTCCCCAAACAGGAAGTAATTTCCCTGTTCAAACAGCAAAAAGGAAAAGAAAATTAGTAGCAAGAGGTGGCTTATGTCATTTTAAAGCCCCAACAGTCAGATGGTAGGCTTGTGAGACAAAATCTGAAATCGTTATTAACCAATCAAAATGAAGTTTTGACCTACTTCTTTGTCACTGATATTCCTGTTAATCAGCCCAGCCATCTCAGTGAGACAAGGTATCTGCAGGATCCTTGCAGAAGTCCAGCATAGCCTGGCTGCCTTGACAAGGGCAGAGTTCCTTCTCCCTCTCTAGGATGGCTTGTCAGTCAAGTGCATGAGGGAAGACACCAGAACCAGGGAGTGTGCCAGACCTGATTTAAAGGTCAGTGAAGTGCTGCTTTGTCTGCTTCTTCCTGAGGGATGTTTCTGATGTTCTTTTTTAAATCTTGCCTCTGTGCTGCTCACTTATTGCTCTGTTTATAAAGTGGAATGCAAGTTTGAATAATCTGAAACCTGAGATTCTTTTATTTGATCTCCAATGATGTACCTCCTAGTTCTTTTGTTCCTCTGAGAATATTTAGGGAACTCCAGCAACAAATGTGTTCTGGGTAGCAGATTTCAGTTAGTGCTGTACACCCCAGAATGCCCATTTATAGCATCAAATCAGTTACTATTCCAGTGCAGCAACAGTATTTATGATTAAGGTAGGCTATTTCTTGCCAGAAAGTGGTTAACACTCAAAGAATCTGCATTAGGCCAAATACTCCTATTCATAGTTTATAAGGATCTGTGGCCATGGAATGTGTGGAAGGGATTTTCTATGTTTTTGAGCCTGTAACTTAAAAATTTAGTTGAATTCTTAAGACTTTTTATAATTTTGTTTTTCTGCTTCTAGTCATGGATGCCTGAACTGGGTGAAGCTATTCAATAGGACTCTCAGTAGTGTCTTTTTCAGTAGTTTAACTCTTAAAAACCTCAGGTAAAATACCCTAATCCTGGAGAAATTGAGTCTATTTTTGTTATGTCATCATCATTTTAATTTTGTATTTACTCAGTGTTTTTCTATTTCTGATTCTCCCTTCTGCATGATACTGCTAAGTGGTGGAGCCAGTTACACTGTGTAGATATTGAGGTCTATCAGTAATCTACTTACTGTGCTAAGATTGCTAATGAAGATATTAAATAAAATAATCAGAAAACCAGTGCCTGAGGAATGCCACTAGCACAGCCTCTTTGGTTTGCCACTGCTGCTTTCAGTGTGCAAACCATTGTCATCTTCTTTTATGTAACCCTTCATTCACCTTCCTGTGCTTCTACAGGTCCTTTTCTTTTTCTAGTTCCACCTGCCTGTGTCTCAGCCACCTTCTGACTTCATTTTCTGCTCCTTTCTCAGATACCTTCTGGCAGTGCAGCACCAGTGAGGGATGATTGTAATCTCCACCTATGTCCTTCTTCCTCCATTTGAGAAATGATGAGCTGTTTCACCTTTGCAGCTATGTTCATTTCAGACCATTTCAAATGCCTTTAAATTCACCCTTGGAAAGATGGTTTCATCATGTTGTCTCACTGGGAGCAGTGGTTTCAAGCTGAAGTAATGCTTTGTAATTGAAAGGCAACTTCATTCTTCCATAAATAATACTTGCTGGAACAGAATGGATAAGGAGTGCTACAGTCTCTTCAATCTCTTGTGATTTCTGCTCATGCAGTATGGGGATATGATATAGGTCAGTCTAAGCATGGTCTTCTCTATGGTCTTATTTGTTTTTATTTTCCCTTTAGGCTAAGTCTTCTTTTGTGTTTCTTCCCTGTCTTATTCTAGTGTACTTCTCCCTTCTCTCCCTCCTCTATCATTTGCAGTTGCACAAGCATTGCTAGCTATCGAGTGGTCACGGGCAGTACCGTAAAAATGTGTTTGTTTGAAGGAGGATTTTTTTAAAGAGAAGTATGTTTCAATTCTGGTTTATTTTTGAGAAGGGATTAATTTAGGCAGGGGGTGAATAAAAATCATTAAAACATTCTACTCGGACAGCTATTGGTCCCTCCACATTCATTTAAATTTCCTAGTGCACAATAAAAAGAGCACATAAATTCAGCAAAGTGATGAGCAGGCTGGCTTAAATGTACTTTGGGTGCTACCTACATTTGCTTACAGCTTGGTGTCATCCAGAGTCTCTTGAGAAAGGGAAATGCACCTAGAAATACAGCTCTCTGGGGGCTAGTAGCTAACAGAAATGAAGAGGGTTCTGGCAGCCTGGCTGTGCCAGCTGGGAAGCTTTGTTGAAGGGAGAATTACAGCAGAGACACAGCAGAGACATTGGCAATTTCATGGGAAGTACAGCTGCACACACAGGAGCTCTGACTGCTCTTGATGTTTGACAGGTGCTGCTGAAGACTTATCCAAAAGCTGAGCGTGATCTGTGGGGTGTAAGTCCAGAGCTGAGCTTTGTCAGCCCTTAGGATAAAGGGTAGTAGCCAGGCTTTCTGGGGGATGTTTCTTATGTATCAGCTTTTCTACTTATCTAATCCCGTGATCAAAAGGAAGGAAGTTAGACAGTCCATGTTTGTGTGACTTCAAGAGAAACTTTCAGAATATGCTTCCTTCATCTTAACATTCTCTGCATCCAGTAGTTATTAAAAAAACAAAACAAACAAAAAAAACCAACAAAAAAACCCCTTTGTAGTACTGTAAGGTCTTGATGTTTTGATTCCATGTACAGTGGCATAATAAAGGTTGAAAACATTAGAGAAGTAAAGGTTGACCATTCTTGTGCCCCTTGCTCTGCTTACCTGGGCTGTACTGGCTGTAGTGCTATACTCTTTCTATATTCTAGATTAGCTGGAGGGTTCTCCATGGATAGTGTCTCCATTCCACTCCTCCTCTGCTGTCTACTCTCTTGTAGAGTTGATTGAGCTGTCAGTTCAATAACTTTGCTACAACTGACCCAGCTCGCTCAAAAGAACATTAAAATTCTGCCATGTAAACTAAAAAGAAGAAGGGTTTCTGGGTCTGATTTTCCCATTCCAAAAGCAAGCCAGAGATTTTGTGAACCATGTAGTAATTTTCCCTTACCTTCCACTACTGAGATTTCCTCTATAGCATTTTAATCTGGTGCACTGAGCATTGCCTTTTTGACAGTTCCAGGAAGTGAAGCAAGGCAGGTTATGCTCATTCTCCTGTGTTCTTGTTTTTCTATGATTTGCTTTCATTCTTTGGGGCACTAATCCTCCCATGTCACACATTTTCTGTTAAACTTTTCTCCTCTGCTAATCTGTGGATTTGTTCTGCTGCCCTTCTTAATCCACAGGAGCCTTGGTGACCTCAGGAGACACCCTTGGCAAGAGGCTTTTCTGGATTTGGGTAACATTGATTATTTCTTCTGCATTGCTGAAAATCAGCAATTGTCTTTCAAACCATCCCTGAGTAAGACTGAGCTGCTTAACCACTTGCCTACAAAAACCTGCTCACTGCAGTCCAATCCTAGTGGGACTTGAGCTCTCAGTTTAATATCATGCTCAGAAACAGCCATTCCCACATCTTGGCAAGTTCTGGAAAGAACTTTCTGCAACTGCCAAGGTATGGTACAGGATATAAACCAAGCTGTTAAACTTTAATTGCTAGAATTTATTTGTGTGTGTGTGTGTTGGGGTCTAAGTCTAAAACAACGTTCTAGTTACAATGTTCCATTCCTGGGTAAAGTAGAAAGGCTGCAAATGGTTTCTGTGAAGAACTTTAGCCGTAGCCCAAACATGGGATTTCTTGTGCTTTTAAAGAAGAGAAGGGGCAAAACTTAGTGCTAACAGGAGGATGATACTGAGTGGAAATGTATCACTGACCCTATATACCAGGGTCAGAGGAGTAAGGAGGGAAATCAGGGGAGCAGTGGGAGAGGTTTGAGTAACTGGGATGCAGTAACTTATCCCAGTGTTACTGCGCAGGCAAGAGCAGTGCTGGCTCACTCTTTACTTTTGTGGGAGGGGGCAGAGGAGGCTGTGGGGAGGTAATGCTCACCAAGGTCCTGGGGGATTGCATTACTTGGGGACAAGCCTTGAATGGACAAGAACTAGTCAGTTTGTGTAGTAGATGGAGAAGTGATCCATAAATGGATCTATGTGTTAGTTTATGTAATGTAAAAACCCCCATGAGCTTCCTTTATCTTCATGTTCTCCAGAATACAGCTAGAAGTGAGAACTTCCCAGGTGTTTCAGACATCATACCAAGCTTCCAGGGGAGCAGCTGTGTGCAACTCCTGAAAATGTGCAGCTCTCACATACTCTCTGGCAACTTGTGCCCAGCAGAATGCAAAGTAAACACAAGAATGCAAGAAAAAAACAAAGAAACCATCTGTTAAACTCAGAATATTCTCTGGTGCTAAAAGTTTCAGTACTTGGGAAGATGGAAACCCAGCTTCACAGACTATGTTATGCTGCTCCTCAGCTTTAGGCATGTCTTGATGCCTGGGATGTCACGAGATTTGCCTGAGAGTCTACATGATGTATCACAGTGTGGGACACGCTTTCCTTCTCCTTTGGTGGTTCTGTTAAACTAAGGCGGGCAGAACAACAGCAGATAACCCCTGGTGTCCTGCAGTGGTAGAGGGGTAAGCACCTGGGTCAGTCTTCAACTTCCGTGATTTCAAAACGACCAGGAGGAAGGTGTAGGGTATTTCCAAGGTTTCCTTCCTGCCCGCGGTGTTAGCGGTGCTGCTGCGGTGCCCTCTCTGTTGTCAGTGTCAGGGGGAGGTCTGTCACCACAGCGGATTTCCTTTCTCAGATTGCTGCTGCTGCAACAGGATGTGCAGCTTAATGCAGTGCTGGGCAAGGCGGGTGTGGAGAGCCAAACCGGCACCTCTTGGGTACTTTCTGTTCTTTCTTTACAGCCTTTGATGGTCAGGTCCCCTGTGCGCTTTGCAATGGGACAGAGCTGGTGTTTGTTGCCTGGGGGAGTTCATGTATCCTTTGTTTGCAGCAGCAAGTGCTGAATGCTTTTGCATTATCTGGATGTGATGAAAGCCCAGATAACTTTTTTCCTCAGAGGAGGATGAGGAGAAAAATCTCCTAAATATACAAATACTTACTTAGGTACAATACATGGGTATTTTAGGAACTACAGGAGCCTGTACACCACTGAAAATGCCAGGTAGCATAATGTCTATCCTCGTGAGGAAATCTGTAGTGATATATATACTTTTTTACCTTCCATGCTTTGGCAGGGAGTCATTTGTGTCAGTTTTGTGCTGCACAGACCTGACAGCTGCTTTTTTGAGTGTGTAGTCCCTGAAGGCACAGGACAGGAGTGGACTGATTCTGAGGGATTTTATTCTTATGGATTTCCCTTTGTTTGTCCCAAGAACAGTCAGGCTTCTGTGCCATTCTGTTCTGTTGCTGTGCACAAGTAGGTATTGCAAGTATGGCTGGACATGCACAACTATTTTCCTGATTTCTTTAAGGAAATTTTCCTACTTTCTTTCAAAAGCAAGCACATTCTCACCTGTAATTAGAATAAGCATCTCTATTTCTGTTTACTTTTTACAGTAGGGTGAAACAGTGAACTTGATAGTATTGGTTTTTGCTGCTTCCATTCCCTCTCTAAAGCACTTAAGATATTTTTAGATGTTTTCTTTGAGCTTTTTGGGAGAGAACAGTGTCCACCAAAAGATCAGCTGTCAGGGTTCAGCTTTGTGAAGACTTGGCTTTGTCATCTGGAGAGTGTGACTTTTTTTCATTATGATTTGCTCATTATTGATGCACAGCACAGGTGAACCCTGGGGTTGGGGTTGAGAGAAGAATTTGAAAAACTTTATTTTACAAGCCTTTTGATAGAAATGTATGTGAAGAAAATACAGGGTAGAAAATAGCCCCAAGAGTTGAAGATGAGGGCTAAAATTCTGAAGGTTTTCATGCAGTGGAGTTTAAGAAGCTTAATTAAGATTGAAATAAACACCACATGTCTTGGGACCAATACAGTCTTAGTTGAGTATTTGAATAGCAGAATACAATAGATTTGTGTAGAAAATTCTGTATATTCAGAAGTAGTCAGGCTCAGGAAGTAAGGAGCAAAGACATCAGATCAGGCTGAAGTTGTATGTCTAGTTCACAGGGAGGAGAGTGGTTAGATTACCACTGTGACTGGTGAAATGTGTAGCAGAGTATTGACAGGTCCCTACCAGAAAGTTGAATTGATTCTTTCCCTTCTGTGGCATTTTATTAAGTTTTCTAGCACTTGAGTTATTGGCTGATGATTTGGTGCTACCTGCCTATTGAGAAGGCTTACATTTCTGATTTACCTTCTGCCTTCATTTACCTCCTTTGGCTGAAAGTTTCATGAACATTTTCTACCTGCAGCGTGACAGGCTGCTGTGAAGGGATGTGCACTCCTGTTCTAAGGCTGCACATCCTAGAACACTCCTGTCCTAGCAGCACATCAAATGAAAACATAGCAGGAACTGAGTGCAGCATCCTGGTGAGTGGAGTTTGTTAGTGGGTTGGAGAACAGGAGCAAAATGTTTGAAGATTAGCTGTATGGGTCCTTATTTTTAATGAAAATATAATAAGAGAAAAGTGAAGATAAATAGAAATGTAGACTCAACAATCCTCAGGGATATAGCAGTGGACATTACTCTCTGCTTCAGATAAAAGAACAGGTTGGTATTAAAACTTCATTTCATGTGAATGCTATTCCAAAAACTATTTTGGAATAAGAGCTTTAAAAAAAAAAATCAAAGTCAGAAATCCTAATCAGGCAGATTCTGAAATACAGCTGATTATACTATGGACTGGAAACACTGAATAAAACAAAAAATACACAACTATTTTTAATCTGTATTATAAATTATATTTCCTTTTCTTAAATCCAGCATTTGTAGTTGTTTGGCTTGGTTTTTTTCCCCTGAGTGAACAAATCCAGATTTTCTCCACTTGGACATAGTTTTATTTTTAAACACAGCTTCCATAAATGCATTTGTGTGGGATTGCAGTTGGGACCAGTGGAGAGCCATGGCACTCTGCCAGGCAGTCACCCTGTCCCTGCAATACAGATGGATTGCCAGGGTTCTGGAGAAAAACAACCCCAAAACTTTAAACAAATTGTGCTTAATGGAAATAAACATTTTTTGCCCTTCTCTATAATGATTTGGATAATGTGCTGGCTGTGTGTTTCTGGAGGACAGAGGAAGAGGGAAGGGGAGAGGAGGGCAGAGACAGCTCTGTGTGCCTGTAACTTGCTCTCCAGTGGATTCTCTGGGAAGGCTGTGGGAGAGCCTGTCATTTCTAAGCTTGGAGCGTTTTGTAACTTTCAGCCCATCCTTCTATTAAAAGGTGGGCAGGCTGGCTGCTGCCAGCTATGATAAGAGCATTTATCTACTGGTTGGTTTCTTCCATATATGGATTTGAAAGACCAGGAAAGGCATACAGAACCACATTTAGGTTGGAAAATACCCTTAAAATCAAGTTCAGTTGTTAACCCACCACTGCCAAGTCCACCAATTAACCAGATCCCCAAGTGCCACATTTACACATCTTTTAAACACCTCCAGGGATGGTGATTCCACCACTTCCTGGAGCAACTTCTTCTAATGATCTACTTCTTTCAGTGAAGCAATTTTTCTAAATATCCAATCTAAATATTCCCCGGTGCAATTTTAGGACATTTCCCCATGTCTTATTACTTGTTACCTCGGAGAAGAGACCAGCTCCCACCTGGTTACAGCTTCCTTTCAGGTGGTGTAGAGAGGTATATGGTCCCTCCTTAGCCTCCTTTCTCCAGGCTAAACACGCCCTCAGCCACTCCTCATCAGAACCATGTTCTGGAGCCTTCCCCAGATCTATTGCCCTTCTCTGGAAGTGTTCCAACACCTCAATGACTTTGTCATGAGGAGCCCAGAACTGAACACAGCATTCGAGGTGTGGCCTCAGCAGTGCTGAGTACAGGGGGACAATCCCTGCCCAGGTCCTGCTGGCCACACTATTGCTGACACAGGCCAGGTTTCCATTGGCCTTCTTGGCCACCTGGGCACAGCTGGCCCATGTTCAGCTGCTGTCAGATGGCACCTCCAGGTCCTTTTCCACCAGGCAGCTTTCCAGCCACCCTGCCCCCAGGCTGTCATGTTGTGTGGGGTTGGTGTGAATGACCCAGGTGCAGCACCTGACACCTGACCTTTGCTGGCCTCATGCAGTTAGTCTTGGCCCATGGATCCAGCCTGTCCAGATGCCCCTGCAGAGCCTTCCTGCCCTTCAGGAGATCAACACTCTGCCCAGCTTGGTTTGAATTGCAAACTGACTGAGGGTTCATTCGATGTCCTTGTCCAGATCATTGATAATGACACTGAACAGCACTGGCACCAGTACTGATCCCTGGTGAACACCAGGTGTGACCAGTTGCCCACTGGATTTAACTCCATTCACCACCACTCTCTGGGTCTGGCCATCCAGACAGTTTTTCACCCAGAGACAGTGCACCTGTCCATGTCAAATATATGCTTTGTATATTTATTGTGTACAGTGTTGGTGCTGTTTTCCATGTCATGCACCTGAGTTTTGCTGGGTTTTGGTGATAAGTGGCAATGCCATGAAACCAATACTTAGTTGAGATTGGCTTTTTAACATAAAGAAGGGCAAACAGAGTAGGCTGCAGGCTAAAGCCTACCTCAGAGAAGAAAAGGCACAATAGATATAGCTCTGGTTTTTCAAGCTGGTGCTGATAAATCTTTTCTCTCGCTTCTGTTGCTATGGTGTAGGTTCTTTGCAATAACAAACCTTTGGGTGACCATGTCAAATGCAGAGATCATTTGGAGAAAGAGATGCTGAAAGGGAAGGGAAATAGGAGGGCTCAAATTCCAGCTGAAGACAAACAGTGAATCAGTGTTTGTCTCAGCAGAGGGCCGTCAGAAATTTTGCACTTTTCTTTCACTGACTTCTTTTTGGGTCTAATACTCCACTTTGAAAAGGCTTCTTTTTACCTTCTCAAATCTTTTTCTTTCTCTACTTTTACTTTTTTTTTCTTAGTGCATAAAAGGAAGGTGGATCTCTTCCAAATTCCACACAGCCCAGGAATATTTGCTTTCTACAGCATGGCTCTAAACACAGAGAACTTATTCTTGCAAATTGTTTGATCCTCCAATCCACAAAATACTGGATCAAATTTTGAAGGTTTTTGTGGTTGAAATGTACCTGTTATCCTTTTTTAGGCAACAGAAGTGGTCACTAGACTTCCTTCCAGAGAAGCTGCTTTATCATGCTGTCATTTCTCACATTGCTTTACTGGTGAGGAGGAAGCAAAATAGTGTTAGGGGGGAGCCTTTACAATGCCTTCCAGTGTGCAAAGTACATGCATTTGGTTTTGTTCTCAAAATATACCTGTTGTGTTTAGCTGGCACAACTGTTGTGAAGAAGTTATCTTGCCCAGATGTCTTATGCTTGTGGAAAACACTGTGCTGGAAATTCCTAGATTTGCCTTGAAGGCTTATTTCTATTCTTGGGTCAAGGCTGAAAGGGAGGACTGTTTTCTTGTTTTATGAATGTTTCTGTGCAGATGGAGCTGAAAGTTCAGGAAGAATATAGAGGGGTAACCAATCTCAAGTGCTTACTTGCTCTTAACTGCTTTTCAAACTGCAAGTCCTGAAAATGGATTAATTCAGAATTTTGTACCTTGGCAACTGTGAGCTTTCTGACCTAGTTATATAGCCCCTTTGTTTTGCTGTTTCCTTCCAGATGTGATAGGCAGATGGAAAAAAATCAGAAGCAGCAGTATAGTAATCTGAGATTTCTTTTAAGGATATTAACTGATTTTTCTGGAACTTGGTTGAAGAAGTTAATTATCTCTTTCCGTGTTTTTAGCCAAGGTGCAATTCACTTCATTTTGCCTTCGTTTTGCAGACACTTAGGCGGTCCCCTAGCCTTTGCGCTGCACTACTTGTGAGAGTGAAAATATGTCAGGACAGTCAGACCTTCTGTGGACTGCCTCACCTGGCCACAGCTTAGCCAGCCATCCCTGAGCATCCACACCAAGTCTATCCTCCTGGCTTGTAGGAAGTGGCTGCCCACCTGTGAGCAGTGCCTCTGTTTGTCTCCTTGGAAGAGACACACACACACAGTGTTTTCCAGTTGTATTGGAATCTGCTTAAGAATTCAAAGGGCCCCAACCCATAACTGTTAGTAGGAGCATATAGTAATGGGCAAGCAAGGGTGGTCTCTGAGGGAGGAATTGGCAGTCTTTCAATTTGCTTTTGTGCCATAGGTACATTCAGTTATTCTGCTCAGGGAAGCCTGGCCCAGATAAGAGTGCCTACCCAAGAAAAGTAATTCAGCTCTGTGGATTGGATGGATTAGCAACTAGCAAATTAATATAAGGCTGATAGATCTGTGCTGGTTTCGTTTTATTGGTCTGATCCTGTCTTATATCTTTACCTTCTTTAAGGCACTCACTCCTAATTGAAAGCAGTGCCATTTCTGTAGGGTGAGAAACCTTAGTAGAACAAAACTCAAGCTAATGAGGCAGAAAACAGCATGAACAGCAGTCCAGTACTCCTCTCCTTCCTGTGCCTCTGGCACCCTTCTTCACCAGAGTTGAATAAAAAATAAAGTAGCAATAGAAAGGATCATGCAGGTAAAATCAGATGCTAACTTTAGTGAGCACACACCCATCTTTCCTCTCAAAGATGTTCCTGGTTTGGCATTTACAAGGTTAAGTTGTCTTTGATGCAGTAGGTCTCACAGCTGGGTGAATTGAATCTTACAGCTTTTGTGCTGTGAGCAGCCTGGTGTGTTGGCTACAGCATGAGCCAGCTCTGGCACTTACACTGGACTAAGGTTAAATCTGGTAAGTAGCTTCATGGGATCATCAAGTTCCGTGAGCATCTTAGGGGTCTGCAATACATCATCTTCATCAAAGCACACTTGGCATTAAATTTAGGCTAAGTTGCTTAGGGCTTTGCCCAGTCAGGTATTGAAAATCTTGATGAATGGAGATCCTACCACCTCTGTGGCACTTCTGTAACCAGACTGCCCTTGTGGTAGATTTTTTTTTTTTTTTGCCTGATTTAGTTAGAATCTCCATAGTTTTGATTTATATCCTGATAAATCCAAGTCCTCACAGTAATACTGGCCAGCTCTCTTAGGATCTTTGCAGGTATCTCATAGAGGTCCAGTAAGCTTCTTTGCATTGGTATTTTATCAAGAGAGAATTCCTCAATCCTGTTGCAGTGCAGGTGGTTCCTCTGCTCTTGAACCCTGTTTTGGTACTGGGACTAAGCCCTCTAACACCTTGACACTGTTTGCATGCCTTCCTGTGCTGTCCGGAGCAGGCTTTCTGCACATCTCACCCCAAATCTTTGTCTCCTACCTGGCCAACTGCCAAAGTCTGCTATTGGAAGCTGCACCCCTCCTTACCAGCTAAATAGCTGTCTCAGTAGCAGATGAATTTCCACAGATCCTGAGTCACTTGCTTTTGTGTTACCTTTATTCCTGTCCTGAGTGCTGTTTTGTGCAATCCAGTGGGCGAAGGGCACAGCAGACCTTCCTTTTATTAGTGGCATTAATCCTGTTAGCTGATTCCTTTTCCATGTATATGAATTTACCAGGAAGCTGTGTGAACATACCAGGAAACTGAGCTGAAGAACCAGATGTTGGTTTAGGTGGAGAAGCACAGGGAGATGTTTGGATAGAGGGTACTTGCTGGTGGCGACTTTGCTGTTTTTCATGGAATTAGAGCTACATTACTGAGAAACAAGTGTCTGAGTAAAGCTTTCTAACATTTGGTGATGTGTAAATTCTGAGGGATTTGGATAACATACAAAACAAAGGCACTGTGTAAAGTAAATGTCATTTGTGTGGCAGCAGCACCTCGGATGGTAGCAGGGACAAGAGCTTGGATCCCCCATATGTTAATAAAACGTTTCTCTCTGGTTTCTTCAGCTTGACCTCACCAAACCCATTGAAGATCAGGGCCCTTTGGATGTGATCATACATAAACTGACAGATGTAATCCTTGAAGCAGACCAGAATGACAGCCAGTCACTGGAGTTGGTTCACAGGTTCCAGGTAAGTAGTTCTTTCTGCATTTCAAGCAGGGGGATGATTTTGGTGCAGCAAATTCAGTCTGATTACTGTGCAGTTTGTAGGGATTTGATGAAAAGAGCTGTCTGGCATACTGCTGACTTGCTGCTGATAGCCTAGCAAAAGTGGTTTTGTCAGTTTAAAATGGACTTGCACCTTGGGAAGGTTTTGTTTTGTTTTGTATCAGTATGGTTAGTTAGAACTGGTTTCCCACCAAATGTTCTTATGTCATTTCAAGAGTATTAGTGGTGCTCACAAAGAGGAATGGTTGTTTGCAGATCACTTTACGTGATTCCCTCCATGACAGAAGCCACTGAATTAGTTTGGCCCAGCTCTGTCTAGTCTTCCCAGTTCCCGGAATGCTAATTTCTGCAACGTCAAGATTACTGTGAGTGACTCTGTCCTCTAGTGCTGAAAATCCTGTTATATTACTTTTTTTCCTTCAAGTTTACTTTGAAGGTCAGAAATATGCAGGATGTAGCGGTACAGAGAACTGTTTTCCCCAGGAAGTGTCTTCAAAGATTCTCTCCCACTTAAAAATCTTTTTTTTTTGGAAGATAGAGGATGAGATAGAGGGTAGGGTCCCTGTGAGGACCCTTCCCTCTGAATTATATCCTTCCTTAAGCTTTTGCTTCTGCAGGAGACTGAGTTGTGCCACATCACTGGCATGCAGGAAACTCCCACAGTAGTAAAACATAACCAGTACCCAGTGGTGCATAGCACAGGCCTTTCTGTTTTGAATTACATGCCAAAATGTGTTTTTAGAGTATACTCTCATGTAGTTTCATCTCCAGGGCAGAAACTATCTGCAAATTGCTGCCTGTCTCTGTTCTAATGATATTGAAAATCATTAGCAATTAAGAGAAGCATATTCCATAAAAAAAAGAAATAGTAAGAAAACTTTCGTATAAAGTGTGTGGTATAGGGTTGTTGTTTTGGTTTCTTAAAAATTAATGGGCAACCTAGAAAATGAACAATGTCCCTGTGCAAGAAAGCTGTTTGTAGAGTGAAGTGTTATATAAGCACTGTGGTATTTCTGGCACTTACACCCAAGTGGAATTAGTGTCGTTCCCTTATTGTTGATTAAGTTGACTGAAAAAGTTCTGATGATCTTAACCAGACCAAACAGTGCAAAATTCATTATGCTTTTTTTCCTGCTATTGAATATAAATGTGACAGCAAGATGATACCTGGCAGCAGTCTTACTGTTGGCTCCATAAAGCAGTCTTCCAGGAAGCGGACAGCACGGGATCCTTGACCACAGGGGGAGGAATGATCTGCCAGACTACATTTATGACCTTTTTAAGAATGAATTTTTTTTCAGATCTATGTTATAGAGGCCTTGACCATCTAATCTGCAAAGAGCTAAAGAGGAAACTGGCTTCATGTTTACATGACTCCATGTCCCTGCTCTCTGGAGTCTGTGATGAGCCCTTGTAGGGTCTGGCAGAGAGTGCTAATAGAACAGGAAGCCTCTTGGCATGCCATTTTCTGACTGTTTTCAATTGCCTTGGAAAAAAAAAAATACAGAAGAATGAAAATTATGTGGAGGAGTTGCCTGTTGACAGTGGCATTTTTAGCTCCAGAAGACCATTAGGGCTGAGGTTTCTGGGGTCTTTGTGCTAGTTGGATGTGGTATGGACTGCAGTTTCTCAGGAGAATATTGGTGGGTGCAACTGTTCTCCACTGCACTGAAAATCAGTGATGAGTGCCTGGTGATCTCATCCAAAGCCAAAACAAAGATTGCATGCAGCACCTAGTGTAGTATGTGAGATGAAAAGTGGAGAAATACTATTACTTGCTTTTTAGGACACTTAAATCCTTATTTTGGGGGATGATGATTATTTGTAGAGATGACAGTCAGTCTCCCTCCCTGCCCACTGTAACACAGGGCTAAGCTGACTGAACACAGGTATTTAGTTAGCTGAAAATTGGTTATAGTTCTCGGTGGTTCCTCCTTGACCAGAGGTACATGCAGGGAAGTCAGGTGAAGAGGCAGAGTCCCCGGGGTGCCTTTCACTTGCTGGTGCTACAGTTCCTGCCTTCTTGGTATGGAAGAAAATCAATTACCTCAGTTCCTGCCTTCTAGACAATGTATATGGCTTTGAAAACGGAGTATGTTTTGGCTATGTAAGACTTCGGGGAATCTTTGTTATGCTCTCATTAGAGCAAAATGCTCTCTGAGCAGCTCCCTGTCATAGCCATACAGGGCCTTGAGTAGCTTCATTCATTGCAACTTCATATTGCATTCAAAATGATGGCTCGAGTCATGGAAAATCAATAGGGTTATTAATTTGTCTTTCAAACTTTTTCTGAGTGGGTTCTCTTTGCATTGGCCTACTTAAAAAGCCAGATCAGACACAGTTTTTATGCCTAGTGTTTTGCTATCAGGTTGATGAAAATTTAAAATGTTTCCTCCCCTCCTGCCCTTCAATTCTTCACTCTCCCACTCTGGAGTTGTGGATGGACTCTTCTAATCTTGATTGAGAAGCTTTTTTAGAAGGGTTTGGGACTAAGAGAAAGGAAAATAAGGGAGATAGTTTGGAAGGGAAGGAGGTAGGGGACTTCTCAGCTGAGAAGAGGCAAGCAAAAAACCAAAGGAAACTTGTATGTCATAGTAATTATTTTCTAATTGGAGGGACAGGTTAATACAAATTTGAAATAGTCTATTTACACCTGAATTCACAGGCCAATACCTATGTTTTATACATTTGAAAAATAATGATGTCTAAAATTATTAGAAGAGCCTCATAACTAAAAATTTGTCATTCAAGTGCTAGGGGTTAGGATAGCTTCTTGTGGATAGGATTTGCAAGATGAAGGAGCAAAGGACATCTGAAGGCTACACAGGGCAGCTGAATTCTCGGAAAGTTTCTTTGAGATACACAGAGAATAGAAATGTAACAGAGAAGATGAGTTCCCCCTTCCCCTTGCTACACCCCTCATTCCTCCGAACCACTGCAGAAATCTCATTCAGATTTAGAGACAAACAATTTTGAGATGAGTGTTTATTGAAGACCCAATATGCCTTCACCTTTCCTTTTGGAAGGAGGTGTCCATGAAAAGGGACCATCATAGCCTAAGACAACAAAAAGGAGCTTTTAAATCTAAATCTGATGCAAACACTTCAGACAAGCTTTTGTTTACATTTCTTTCTCCCTTGGAAAATGTTGACATGTTTTTACAAGCAGTCATTGTCATGTTTCTGTATGTGGGAAAACACAAATCCAAATGGCATTATTGTTTCTTTTGCTTCCTTGTTTTCTTTTGGAATATTTTTTATGGAACTTTGTTTAATATTAAACAAGACAATATATAAGTTTTATTACTTATAGAGTGATTATCTTATCATCTGATGACCTATTATTTGCAGTAGATACTGTATCAACTTTCTGTTAAAATATAAAAAGTAAATCATTAGCTACCTTTTAGGGTAAAATGACATGCAACTCTATTCTCATCTATATACAGGCTTCTCAAGGAAAGTATTTTTTTTTAATTCCTGGGTACTATCCAGAGGTATTTAATAGGGAACATGAAATTTTTGGTCTCTTCCTGATTTCAAGTTTCATCACTGGCCTTCTGGCAGTAATGGGGCTAGTACAAAACATGACTTAACACCAGAGCTGGAATACAAACAATGGAGGGTATGCTAAAATTCCTTGTTTGTTCTTGTTTGCTTTTATTATGTCAAAGATTAGAAAGAGGAAGATATAGATGTTGTCTGGGTCAAGTTGAACTGCAGCCCAAGGACAGAGCCCGTTGAATCTATTGTTGGAAAGTCTAAATATTTCCATGTTGTTGTCTGGGTGGTTGGAATCTGCTGTTGGATATCAGTCTTCAGTAAATCCACCAAAGTAGAGAGCAGAGTTGTTTTGCAGGAAGGATGAGAAAAGACTTGAAACTTCAAAGTTGAAAGGTAGTACTGTACTGAAGAGAGTATTGCTGTATTCTCTTGGCTTCAGTTTCTTGGTTTCTTTTCCTTCTTCAACTTCTCTTGGTTTCTTTTCCTTCTTCAACTGCTTCATTTCAAGTTCATGTCTATAGTAGCTCATCTGCTTTCACAATAATTAGGCAGAAACCCTACATGTTTATGCAGATCTGTATTTGTTGTAGTGGAGCCACTCTATGTTTTGGGAAGAGTGCTGTTACTTGGGCTACATCAAGAGTTTTCCAGTCTCTTAAGTGATCTTCACAGGTCACTTAGTGGTGCTACAGTTCTGCCTTCTTGGTAAGAAAGAAAACCAAAGTTCCTGCCTTCTATACAAAGTATATGACTTTGAAAACTGAGTATGTTTGTAGTTCATGATGTCTGAGTGTGCAGCAGCTGCTAATAAAGAATCAAAGTTTATGAAAGGTTTCACATCAGCTACCATAATTGTTCCTGTAAAATGAACAAAATTGACTTTTCTTCTTGTAATTTCCTGTTGTAGACAATTGGTGAGAAGTTCAGGTCTTTTAATTACTTCTTTAAAGTAGTTTTCTGTGCACAGGTATTGAAACTTTCTTTTGCATGTGTTGGTGATGTACTGGTGAGTGGAGTGGGAGACTGAGAAAGTGCTGGCAGTCTAAAGGCCTAAGGGGAAGCTGGAAGCCCCTACACAGCTTCAGCAATTAGTCTCTAGCTGTGTTCAAACAGAAAGGATACATACAAATACACTGATCTTGTTCTGCACTGAGAGTCTCTTTGAAAAGAGGCTGTTTCTGGATTCAATTAAAAGGAGAGATGTCTGGTCTGTCCCTAGATGAGCTCTAGGAGGCACTTCCAGTTTGAGGTCTCCCCTTAGATGACACAGATCTTCACTGCTCTGGGTTTTGCCATTCCTGTGCTTTCTAGCTGTCTAAGTTCCTAGGTCTGGAAATGGGTAAGAGTTGGAGAATAGTACCTGACATAGATTTAAAGCTGCGAAATTTCCTTGTTTTTTAAAGAAAGCTGTTCTGCTCAAAGCTCAGAAACCTTTGTTGTGTGTTTGAAGGGGCTGTTGTCTTGTGTTCAGTGCAGTTCTTCTTGACATTAGAGTAATTTGTTAAAGTTTTCCAGACTCTAAATGGCTTTTGGAAAACAGTTCCCACCTCCCTCATCTTCATCAGCTATTTCAAGTTTGCCTTACAGAGCTTTTTGGAGGCTCCTTAAGGCAACAGGAGGAGAAATAAGTCACTGGAAAGACAGCTTAGATGCTCATTTCTCTTGACATGTTGATTGGTGTAGAATGGCCTTGAGATCATTCCTTATTCCTGTTAAACTTTGTTATACTGTGTCAAGCTTAGTGCTTGAATGATTTTTAAATACGGTTTAGGCCTATTACCATTAGAAATAAAGCACTGTGAGGTTCCCTTACAGAAAGCACAAAAAAGCTAGACTCCCTCTGGAAATATTTAAAGTAACATGAGCCAAATTAACAAGTAGAACACATGAGTCCCAGGGAAGCAAGGATAGTTCTCAAGGCTGAGGTGTGATCATCAGGGAAATTCAGGAAGGTACACAAGGAGCTAAGAGACAGAAGAATCATTCCATCTTGGAGGGCAGTAAAGGCAATGGAGTCCATAGGCAGGAGGAATGAATGTGTGAGGGGAAGGATCAATATATACAGAGTAGGGTGTGGGCCAGGATGGAAATCCAGAGAGCTTGAAGTCGAGGTGGAACCAGAGACTGGTCGAGACAGACTGGTGGTCACCACAGTGTAAAAGGAAGAACTTGTACACGCATCAGAAGTGCTTGGCTGTCAGATCTCTGCTGAGGCCACCTTTCAGAGCTGTGACATGTTCAGTCTAGGTGCTGTGCTTGCCTCCTGCCCCATCAGGGTATGGGCTGTCGGTAAGGAGCTCATCGTCTCAGTGTGCTGGGAAAGACACACAGCGTGGTAACTCAATGTCTTTTAAATGGAGGCACAGATGGAGGCAAAGCTGTCTTGCTACACTCTGGAGACATTGAGACACTCAAGTACAGTTTGATTATCAGCAAGTTCAAGCTAATGCCCTAATCACTGGATCATGCTAGCTCCACAGGATGTGTTTTAGGTGCTGCATAAAAGGGTATGTATGCATAGACATGTGCGGATGTTTAAGAGGGATTAGGTAGTAAGATACTCTAGCTCTAAAAATAATAAAATCTCATCTGTATTTGAAAGCTGATTGCTCTTCTTTAGACTCTGGAAGTACTTGGGGCAGAAGACTCATGAAAACTATGTTCTGGGGTTTAGTGGCTGGAAATGAATCCAGTTTCTGCTCCACTGAGCTGATGAGGCTTTTTATCCAGGCTGTACTGCAAGGGTGAGACAGCAGCTAGGTCTGACAGTCTTGATGACCAGCTATGCAAAAGGCTGTCCCTTACATTTCCCATGTAGCAGCAAGGTTGAACATATCTTTGGGGAATTCATTCTTTGTCTTCTGCAGGGATTACTAAGTATGTCAGACCCAAATATTGCTGCTGAGGGGTGCCTCATGCCCTGTGAAGGAGAGCTGCTTGTGTCTTGTGGGTGATGCAGTAGGTTCATTAGACCCCAATGCTAAATCCTCTTAGCCTCAAATGAATAATCTCCTTTCAGCAGCCATCAGTTCAGACTATGTAGTCACCAGGAAGCAATAGTTTCCCAGTGCTGGGGTGGAGAAGTCTGCATTCCAAGGTAGTATCTGGAGCAAAATCACTTTCTGGGAATAGTTTATGCCATTCTTTTCTCTCCAGCAAAGTGCATCTCCTGAGGCCATCTCATCATACTCTGAATTATCTTTTGTAGTATGTTTTCTTCTTTGAAAAAATCAATTTAAATGAAGTAGAATGTCATGGAAGCCTGTTAACTGTAGGAGCTTTTGCATGAATGGATTTAAGGAAGTAAATGGAAACATTAGGATGGCTTTGGGAAGTTGGGTGAAACAAAGAGAGATGCTAACTTTGGATATATTTGTCTAATTTTGAGTAGAGTAAGATGGATGTATGTTTCCCACTGACTTTATGGAGCCAGGTTGGGGCAATGATGAAGGAATTTGGCTTCTAAGAAACAGAAGGAAATTTTGTTGGGTTTGCAAGGCTGATACCTGGCAGCTGTGTCTGTGTTCCTGGCCAAGATGCAGTAGTGCATTCATGACCTCAGTGAAGAGGGAATTGAGTTCCCAAGATGAAGATCTGTGAGGTCATTAACTTTACTTTGTTCTTGTAGTCAGAAAAGGAGAGTATGAACATAGAGAAGTAGCAAGCAATGAAGATTACAGTGAAGCAGCAATCTCTTCAGCTCTGCCAAAAAAAATTTCAGCCCTTATCGTTCAGCCCTTGACACTGTCTTAAGCCCAGATAGAAGACAGCAATAAAAACAACATAAAAGAACGCAGATGTATTTCTGAGCCTAGTTCAGATAGTGTGGTGTTCACATGCAGTAATTGAATGCAAGGCTGACCCCAAGATAGCTGTATGCCATCTTTCTTATTCTAATAGCTTTTCTCAGTCCTGCTCTCAGTTCTTACTATGGCACTTTGCCACTGGCTCCTTTGTGAGCTAATATGGTTGCAGCACAGGTTTTGCTACTGATAGAGTCTAGAGGAGGAATTTGCCATCTTAACCAGTTAGCTGTCATGTTTGTGTTTGTTTCAAGTGTCAGTGTTTTAACTGTCTGGGGACTTTCTGCATTTCCAAAGTCCATTTGGCTCCCCTTGAAGAGAATCTGGACTTTTAACATTGTATATTCTCTTCACCATTATTTTCTCTTCTCATTATTTTTTTACACTCTTCAGCCAACCTAATGCTGTTTTTTCGCTGTATATTGTTTTGCAGGAGTACATTGATGCTCATCCAGAAACCATTATCCTAGACCCTCTCCCGGCTATTCGTACACTTCTGGATCGATCCAAGTCCTATGAGCTAATTCGGCGAATAGAGGCATACATGCAAGGTAGGCCAATATCTGTGTTCCCTGGAGGCTATTACTGTGACTGGAGAAGAAAGCAGCTTCCCTCTGGAGGCTGGATGTGGAGTTTGAAGTAGTGGTTTTGTGCCCCTTGCATTGTCTCTCCATGGGAGCACAAACACTGAAGCATTCCTGTGTCACAGGATTGCCCTCTGGAATCCTGTGCTCTTCTTTTTCCATATACACGAAGGAGGCTTGTATCTGATTAAAAATACGATGTGGATTTAATGGAGAGCATATTTACCACAGTGAGCACTCTCAGAAATCTTCTGGAAAACATTGCCTTTTTGTTGTGTGCTGGTAAATTGAAATGACTGTGCAAACTCAGCAGCTTGTAGTAAGAATCCTGAGGCCTGAAATTGAGAGAGAAGAAGAAAAATTTGTTTTGGAAAGGATCAAAAGAAATTAAAGTGTAAATAGAGTTAAGGTCTTTGAGAAGTGCAGGAAGCCTATTGCACAACCTAATTGCAAGGAGGAACATAAATTCATGTCTGGTGCTGGTGCTTGTTACCTGACATAAACTATTGCCCTTAATTGGTATCATTTGAGTTGTATTCCATGTTAGGAGTCATGCCTTTTCAACCTGAATAGTTCTATTACCTTCTCATTTTAACCATTGCAGCTGTTGGTTTAAGTTAGTCTTTCATTCCCTTTCTTCTGCTGGTGCTGTCATGTTCTTGAAACATTTATTGGCTTTTGAATTTAAATGTAGAACAGCTCTAAAGTAACTCTTTCATATGTTAGATGACTGTAATCGAGGGAAATTGCATTTCTGAACTATATTCTAATGGGATGTAATTGGAAATACCATTGAGATTGTATTATCACTGTCTTGGTGGGCAGGTAAGAAGCTCAGCAATTTGTATTTTTATAGTTGTGGGTTTATGGATGTATTATTTGTATATAACCTGCCTGGCCCCACTCATACCATTCCTCTGTAGAAATAAGATTAATAATTCACATTCCCTCTTGTCTTTTGGAATCTCTTAGGGAGAAAATCCTCAATTAGTTTAGAATGATTTTGTTTTGGAGGGGCTTTTGCTGTTTGTGAGTGGGAGAAAGGTGCTGAGAGAAACTTGTGCTCTGAGGGAGTGATTGGGATTTTGTTGTAACAGCAGAGAGATTCAGTAGAGTTTGGTTTTGTTCTTTTTTCTTTTAAATTGCTATCAGTACTATTGTTATCCCTATGAGAACAATATGTTTGGGAGAGCAGTTTTTGCACATAGTTTGTCTTCCGCATATTTCAGCCTGCTTTGGTCAAACTGATGAGAGAAAGAAATAAGTCCTTAAGGGGGAAGAAGGAAATTTGTATTCAGGTAAGACTGACAATTCAAAAAGAAGCTGTTAATAAAGTTGAGGAATGAAGTAAGGAATGGAGTAAGCTATTGTCACTGGCTGCTGCATTTTAAACTACTAAAATGGTTTAGTAACCATTTTTCCCCTGACCCTCTGACCCCTCCCCCCAGCACTTTCCTCCCCAGTCTTATTTCTGTCTCATAATCAGAAATATCATGACCAAGACCTTGAACCAACTCTGTATTTAGCAAGGGAAATCTCATGAGAGATGAATAATTGTCTAACTTCTTGTTCTGGCCCAAGTAGATCAGCCTCTGTATTCCTGCACATGATGATCTGCAGTAAAAGTTATACCACTCTAGGCAGTGCTGTGGGTTTTCGCCCCTTCCTTGTTTTCACCTGCTAAGTTGTGTTTTCTCTGTTGCAGCTACCATCTCATATCCCAAGGCCATGAGCACTTAGAAAACCCAAACAAGAAGTAATACATCTGTGAATAGCATGAACTCTTAGGAGCCACATCTTTATTGTTCTGGAATTTCATTATGGAAGTAACTACAAAGAAAATAATATCCTAGTCTTTAGCTGTAACTAGAGAGGCTTTTTTTATCACAGGATACAAAATTAATGTGATGGGTTAAGTTCAGTGCAAGGGATTGTGTCGTCTGAAGGAGTGTTGTTAACTCGGGAGGGCTGAGTTTATCTGTAAGGAGAAGCCTTCCGCTATTCAAAGTCTTTCAAAAGAAAATTTTGGTTTTATTTACAGATCAGTTTTGAATTTCAATGATTATTGCCTCTATTTCAATTATGTTTTTAAGTAACTATAAATGAAGTATAGTCTTTATTTGTGATCCTCAGTTTACACTTTATTTTAACCCTGTAGACCTTATGACAACTGTATAACTAAAGATTTGCACCAGTTAGGTTAAAGAGAGAGTGACCACGTGCTCTTGTTGAAGTGACTGCATTCTGCAGCAGTAGGGCCCCATGGTCTATAAACAGTTTGATTTTAACTCTGATTATTTTTTAGATGTCCAAGTTACTGTCCTTTTAACAGAGAACTCTCCATGCTTCCTGAAAAGGGAATCCCTATTTGAAGTGTCTACACTTGAGCGCGTGGACACTGTTAGGCTTTCTGAAAGTCCTGTATCTTGCTCTTTATGGAGTCAAGTGTCTGAGTGATAAGTACTTTGATCCAGCCTCCTGAGAATGGTTGCTGAGACACTTTGTGGCTGAGACACTCCTTGTCTCTGCTACCAGTCTGTGGCTGCTAAAGGAACTGAGGCGGAGGAGAGGCGGTAACTCGGCCAGAGTTGTACCAGTGGTCTGAGGGAAGGCATGGACTCGAACCAGGGCTTTCCATGTCTTAGTCTGACACAGTAACCCCTCACTCCTTTTGGAAATAAAAGGTTCACAGACTTGCCCAATCACTGAAGTTGGAAAAGGCTTCTTGAGAATATCCAGTCAACTCCCTGCTCAAAGCAGAATCTCTAAAGCAGGTTCCTCAGGTCCATGTCCAGTTGGGTTTTTGTGTTGTTCCACAGATGGGGACTGCATAACTTCTCTGAGCAACCTGCTCCAGAATGCACCTTGAGCCTGGTGTGCTAGCATGCTCCTAGCAGTGCTGAGGTCATTTTCAGGGATTGTGGCTTTATTCAGCATAGACAGTGATACCTCCCTTGGAAGGAAGTAGCACTCTCTTCTGAGGGAAAAAAAGAGCTTTTAAGAGATATTTTAACATTGATTTTAATGGATTCTGTTTTGGAAATCAGTAGTCTGTCTGGAGCTGTTGCTTCCTCTTTTTCCTGGTCTCTGTTATTTTGAGTGCAAGCTCTAAAAGAGCTAGTTATTCTGCAACCTATGCTTCTAAATATTTTTTAAAAAAGATTTGAAAAAATAAAGGTTGTATTCCAGCTGGTGTCCTCTATAGCTGCATGTTGAAATGAATCACTGAATAGACTTTTTTGGTGTCACAGTTGTTCTCTCAGCAGTTGTGTTGCTTTGTTTACTTTATCTGAAGAACTGCTTCGTACATAAAAGTGCTCTTGATCAGTTTCAGTGATGTTTGGTGAAAGATTAGGAGCATTATTTAGTAAAAATTTCATTTTTGACAGGGTATTGTATGGTTGGAACTGTGTCAGCTTTTTTAAACTGTAAGCTAATGAAAACAGTGACATTTTCTGATTCTGTCTTGAAAAGTTGTGATCCTTCAGGTTTGAAATTCAAAATCTGAAACTTAAAATTATGCTTAAGATGGTAATGGATGATCACTGTGACTGGGCACTAAGATTTTCAGATTGTATTTTTTTTTAAAGATTGAAAGCTTTTGAAATTCCCTACATATCTTACAAGTAATAATCCAAATTGAAGAAACTTAAATGAAAAGTGAAGTGAACATGCTATTCACTCAGTGTGCTATCTAGTTAGTGTTCCCATCTCCTGCTCAGCTTCCTTCTCTGTCTCAAGTGACTTACTGGTTTCTCTGATAACGTTTGAACTTCCAGACCCTGAAGTTAATTTCTTTAACCACTTGCTCCTGGCTTTTTCTTCCATTGTTTTCAAATTTTGTTGTTCTTAAATTTAGTTAGAAATCTCAAATTTGTACAGACAATAGTCTTTGTGAGGCTCTCCTAGAAAAAAAACAACTCCTGCATGAGCTGAGCTGCAACTCCTTAATTTCTCTCTTCCTAGCAGTTGTCTTTGAAGCATGGGAGCTATTTCCTCAGGATACTCTAAACAGTATGCACCCCTTTAGCTTTGATATTTTCATCCTGGCACGTAACCAAAATTATTTACATTTGATTGTTTACTATTATATAAGATGCAGCTGCTGCTGTCTGTGCTTCTTTCTCTTTTTGGGGGATATTACAGAACAGATCACAGCACCTTTCTCTATCCCCTGGATTTCTTTTTATCAGATTCTGTTTGTCTTAGAAATACTCCTCTCACAGCTTCATGTATCTTTGGTTACTAGGAGGCAAGCTCAGTATGGTGAAATGAGTAAGGCATTTGATTTGGGGCCTGGGGTTTTCTGCTTGCTGCATGATTTTGGCCATGGAGTGTCACCCCTGTGCATTCTGACATTCATCTGCATGTCAAGATGCCACATGTTTGGGCAGAAACTCTTCTCCAGGTATACAAACACTATTCCCATATAGCAAGTCTCTGTGCCAAGCAAGCTGTGGAGGTATTGCTCTAACAGAATGTGTGGACCTGTTGTTGAATAGAAAACTGCATCTACAATTCAGCACCAAAGCAGATAGGTAGTCAGGTCTGGGTTTTTAGACGTTATGGAGCATGTACATTGTTGGAGTAGTGCATACTTGGAGCTTCTCAAAATCAGGCCACCCAGTTAAAAGTGCATGAAAATAGCTGTATATACATAGCTTAAGGCATTCACCTTTTGAAACTGTAGCCTCTTTTCGCTGTGGCCTACTTTTCAGAGCTGTTTTGGTCAGAGGGGAGAGAAGAATAATCACACAGGTCAACTTCAGACACCTCTTATTTTTATTTGAAGCTCCTATTAAATTAAAGTCAGATTTTTCTTTTCACTTTAAGCCTCTTAATCACCCACCTGGCACTCACTTCTTTATGTAGGGACATATAAGTAAGGTATATTTAGTTAGAGGGCAGATGTCAGCTACTGTAAATAACCACACCAGTTTTTGGGTGCAGATTGTATGCTCTCTTTCCACCAAGAACACATGCAGATAGATGTCTTATTACCTCACACAAAATGTGTGGTGTATGTTCACTCACTGGATTTTAATTTCTGTCTGAAAACTACACCTCTGTGGAAGGAAGGAGTTGGAATGGAATTGATATTCTCTGTGGCTGTAAGCAGTTTGTCCAAAGTGCCTCAGCTCGCAGCAGTGTTGAATGTGGTAGTCTCTATACCCAGCTGCCAGCACTTGGTAGGCCTCACTCCTGCTCTGTGAAACTGGAAGCACACTGGGACGTTTGCCCCAGGGAAATGTCACCTGCCATCTTTCTCATAAAAGCTCATTCATTCATCTAGGAGGAGGATAACAAAGAGACATCAGCATGTTGGTGTTATGATAACAAGCCCTGGCTTTGAAATTTAAACTAGACAGCTGCTTCTAAAGGACTAATCCTGTCCTGAGAGAGGTGGCAGGAAAAGAAAGTGGGAAGCCCCAAAAGGAGCCTGGAATCTTCTGTCTTGTACCATGTCTTGCTGTTTACAAAAGGATTTTCCAGGTTAAGACTGTTGAAAGTTAGCAATTTTATTATCAGAAAATATGAACAGGCTCTCCATTCCCTTCCTCTCTTCTCCCCCTTCAGGTTTTCATTATTTTGAGCAATGATCTCTGTCCCAGCATAGGTAGGAGGGAGCTGGGCGCAACTGTGGATATGATGGGCACAGTCCCTGCTCTCCCAGCCAGGAGTGGCTGTCGGCCAGCTGCTGCCACTGGCCTCCTGAGATCCATCAGCTTGGGGCTGTTCAAGTGACTCTGCAGGCCAACAGGCACAAAGCCCAGAGAATAATACAGAAAACATTTTTATTGTTTTGTCTCACAGTGTGCCAGTCAGAGCTCCTTGAACCAACAAGCAATCTTCATCTTGGATCCTAGTAGTCTTAATGGCCTCTGAGCTTTCAAAATAAGCCTGCCTGTAAAGTTCAGATGTTATTTTTGGGTGCACTCTTTAACTCTCATGTGCTTTTTTGACTAGAGACGAGGAATCTGCACCCCACTTTAACCCTCTTTTGCTTATCTGAATCTGAAAAGAAACAAGGCTGGACCTTTTATCCATTTATTACATACCAGTGTTGGAAACTTTTGTTTTACATCTACATGCATAATTTCAAAGTGTTTTTCTACTTGATAAAGCTGACAAAGTGGAACGGTTTATGTCTATTTAAGTGAGATCTTCTATGAATTTTGTGTTAAGGGCTTGGGTGGATCTTGAACATCGACTGAATCTGCATTTTATGGGGTAAAAGATAAGCCATGACTGCACTCATGTGGTTATAGGACATTCCTAAGACATCTCCAGTTTGGATTTTTTGAACAGAACATGGATTAATTCTTGAGGATTATTGTCTCTCTAGAATTAGGAAAAGAGGAGCAGGGATTCTCCTTGTCATGATGAAGTCTTCACTGAATAAACTAGATGTTTTAAATTCCAGCATGGTTGTGTTTCAAGTGATTCTGATCCTCTTGAGCAGAAATTTCCTTGGCTGACATCCAAATTTCCCAAGTATCTGTGTGCTAGAAAAAGTAATGAAGGAGCATTGAAAGATAAATTGCTCAAAATATCAATGTAAAACTTAACTGGAATACTTTTTGCAGTAAGTGGCTTTTCACAGTGTTTCTACTCATGCTGTCACAAGATCAAAGGTCACGAAGTCTTGAAAAATCGGACCTTTCATCTGAGTTGGAAACCAGGGTCTGGCTGATACAATATTACTCCATTACTGGTGTAATGTGTTTATGTCACTTCTGCTGCTGAAGATGCAGGTTTTTTTGGTGTGGACAAGAAAATTACCATCCCTTACATTTTCTTAGATAAGTATCTAGCCAACATGTGGTAAACCTGGTTAGATTAGAATCTCTCCTCATGCAAAGTCCAGCAGGACCTTAAGGCTTTATCAAGGTTGCTTGGAATCAGCTGATGGTAACACTGCCTGGGAGCATGCTTTCCTTTACCACTAGAGCCACTAACATCCCGTCTAAAATTGGCTCCCATTTCACTTATCTGCTGGCTTTGTGCAACTGTTCCTGCTGAGTGTATCAGTAAAGAAAATCATGAAAGCTTGAGTGCATTTGTGTTTTTGACGTCAGTAATTGGGTCTGTCTCATGAATTTTCCAAAAGGCTTTCAGAAATTAGAGTGGATGGGGCTGAAAGTGTAAAGGTTGATGAGAGGGACTTGCAATGGTATGAATTTCTTGAATAGTTTATGACTGAGTGGAACTAAACCTCTATGGTCAGTTGCTTGATAGTCTTCCTACACAAGGTCATTTACTTGTTATTGTCATTCAATACACTGTACCATTAACATCTTGGCTTTTCTCTCTGGGAAGCCCTGTTTACAGTAGTGCTTGGAAAGTGCTGATATTTTGTTTTTCTGATGTATAAATGCATATTTGCTGGAAATAGAGATCCCAATGCATTCATGGGCTGATACAGCTATATGGTGACTCCATCACCTCCCCTGGCAAACCATTCCCGTACTTATCACTCTTTCTGTAAAAAACCTTTTCTTAATATCCAACCTGTATTTCCCTTGGTGCAGCTTAAGACAGTGTCCTCTGGTTCTGTCAGTTGCTGCCTGGAGAAAGAGACCAACCCCCACCTGATAATAACCACCTTTCAGGAACTTTTAGAGAGTGGTAAGGTCACCTCCGAGTCTCCTTTTCTCCAGGCTAAACACCCCCAGCTCCCTCAGTCGTTCCTCACAGGGCTTGTGTTCCAAGCCCCTCACCAGCCTCGTTGCCTCCTCTGGGCATGCTGAAGCGTCTCAATGTCCTTCCTAAATGGAGGGCCCAGAACTGGACACAGCATTCAAGGTGCAGCCTCGCCAGTGCCAAGTACAGGGGAAGGATGATCTACCTTCTCCTTCTGGCCTCACTATTCCTGACACAGGCCAGGATGCCCTTGGCCTTCTTGGCCACCAGGGCACACTGCTGGCTCATGTTCAGCTGCTGTCACCAGTACCTCCAGTTCCATTTCTGCCTGGGCACTGTCCAGCCACACCATCCCCAGCCTATAACGCTGCAGGGGGTTATTGTGGCCAAAATGCAAGACTTGGCATTTGGACTTATTAAACTTCATCCTATTGGACTCTGCCCATCCATCCAACTGTTCCAGGTCTCTCTGCAGAGCCCTCCTACCTTCCAACAGATGGACACATGATCCTAGCTTAGTGTTGTCTGCAAATTTACCAATGAAAGACTCAATCCCCTCATACACGTGGTCAGTAAAAATATTGAACAGCACAGAGCCCTGAGGGACACCACTGGTGACTGTCCCCAGCTGGATGCAGCACCGCTCACCACCACCCTCTGGGCTGGCCATCCAGCCAGTTCCTAACCCAGCAAAGAGTGCTCCTGTCCCAGCCATGGGCTGCAGCTTTTCCAGGAGTGTGCTGTGGGAGACAGTGCCAAAGGCCTTGCTGGAGTCCAAACGGACAACATCCACAGCCTTTCCTGCATCCACCTGGTCATAAAAGGAGATCAGGTTGGTCAAACATAACCTACCCCTCCTAAACCCCTGCTGGTTGGGTCTGATACCCTGGCAATCCTGTAAGTGCTGCATGATGACACTCAGTATAAACTGTTCCATCACCTTATCAGGTACTGAGGTCAGGCTAACTGATAATCTGAATAATAGAAATTGTGTACCCCTCAAATGGTACTGTCCATGTTTCTGTAGTTGCCTCCAGGCCTTCTGATTAGATTTCTTGGGACTGTCAGCTAGAAATTGGATATCTGAACACAAGTCAGCACATTGAAATAACATTAAAAAAAAAAAAGAAAAGTCAGTCCTTAGAGGGCAGGTCTTAAGTAAACTGAAGCATCAGAAAGTGCTTGAAAAAGACCAAAGGCATGGAGAAGATAAACTCCTTTCAATGTGGCAAATCAAGCATCCCATACAAGTGGCATTTCAGGACTTTTATTATTAATGCTGGAAAAGGTGGATAAACACAGGATACCAAATTTTTTAGATAAGTTCAAATTGTTTTGTTTTTTCCAGACAAAGGGAGACAGCAGTATCAGACAGGATTACCAAAAGACAGTGAAGAGTCAGCATAATGATAGATCCACTTTATAGTAATCTCTTGGGCCTATAAAAAATAATATGGACATGCATTGTTAACTTCTGTACTGAGTCACTACTCATAAAAGACCTCAGCATTACACTGGGCAGCTCACTGGAAACTTCTGCCCCCTCCGCCTCAGTAGTCAAAGGAGAACATGCCAACAGAATCAAACAAAAAGATTGTGGTAGCCAAAAATAGCATTGAAGACACTGAACATACAGTTGTGTAAATAAAAAACTTTATTTTTCCCGACGACTGTTTTCAGTTCTGCTTTCCTGAATTTAAAAATATGCATTAGAAGTGAAAGGAATCCTTGAAAAAAGGGACATGGTTAATGCCAAGAGACAGCCACAAGTGAAGAGTAAAATCAATCTCAGGCTAGCAAAGGTGGAACAAAACCTGAGCAAACAAAACATGAATAAATGGAGAAATGTTCCCCTTTTTCTCTACCATGTCAGAGTTAGAGTTTCACTGAATAGCTCTGCAGTTGCCATAAAATATCAACTCAGATCATAGCTGAACTGAAAGAGGTAGGACACATTCACAACTAGGTTTGAGAGGTTTACAAACCATTGTGGTTGGTGGTATATAGTACTGACTGGTGGATGTTAAAAAGAAACTCCATGATGAACTGTGAACTCCATAAGCTAGGATATGTTGGGGGACAATATATATTCCCTTTGCTTTGATTTGAAACCCACTGCCAAATTGAATAGATGGAGATAACATGGTGTCAGCTTAATTGTCTTCTCATTTGGTTTAGTAATTCCAGTGTTCATTTCTCATCTCCAGGGAAGCAAGAATGCCTGAAAGTGCAGTGAGGATTTAAAGCACTTTCTCTACTCCATAAGTTTTAAACCTTATGCATGTAGTAATGCTTTAGTGTTTTTACTGTCCTGTGAATAAAGACTTGGTGTTTAATATAGAACATTGTGAACACTCAGCATGTTAAATGGGAGCTCAAATAGAGACAGATGTGTTAAAATGGTTATTCTTTCAGAAATATGGCTGGATGATGTGATTATGACTTTTTTCCTTTGATAGCTCTCTCTTCTACTGCATTAAGAGTCTGTAGAGCGAGACAGAGGAGTCTGTTCATGAGAGGACAGAACTGAGGCATTGTGTGACAGGCCTTTGTAATACATGACAGGGAAGGAATGGTACTGAACACTCTTGAAGAAGTTTTTCTATCAGGTTATATTCTACTAGAAGATCAAGTAGGTCATCCTCCAGATCATGCTGGTGCATTGTCTGGGACAGGGCGTTACTTAACATACTGGGACTTTTCAATTTTTAAAACATTTTGTTTCATTTCCTCTCTTGGTCCCTGGTGAAATCATGAGGAAGACTGACCAATTGCAAAATGTATCTTATGTGTAATTATGAAAATGTTTGAACAGATAATATTTCACAGTCTCACGCACCTGCCCACCCTAACAATCCTATTCCATGATCAGAATAAGTGCAGCTTTTTCCTTGCTGCAGTGCAGCTGCCAGCTTCTGTGGTGTCTGCTATGCCAAGGAGGGAAGGGAGCACTCAGCTGTTACTGAGGATGTTAACTTTAGATGTGGTATTGGGTTTCCTACACGAGGGAGTGTTCATATCCCAGGTCTTTCTTAATCAGCTTGAGGATGCTATGTGGGTGTCTGCTCTGTCTCTGATTGACTGCCAGCCAGCAATGAAATCTTTCCTGCAGAGATGCAAAGCGTCAGTCTTGCAGACATGTACCCACCACCCATCTGCTGACAAATGAATATTCTGAATGAGGTCCTTTTTTGGCAAGTGATGCTAAACACACTGTGAAGGCAATGGAAGATGTTAACGTTCAGGAAGAGCTTTATCTTTTCTGAACTGTATTTTTTTAAGGGTCCTCTGAGATCTTGGTTGTGTGGGACAGTTGAGCTTCACTCAATTCCTTCACTTAAAACTGAGAGTTTATTCTATCACATTACCTTACCTAGGCACTGGTGTGTTGGCAAGACACCCATGCAGGTAAGTAGCAGGGACACAGAGTATGAGCCCCATCCTCTGCTAAGTTCTGGTTTAATGTAATGCAATTAATCTACATGCAGCATTGTGGGCAAGGCATAGTCTCTGAGATTTAAAGGATCTGTAATCATAGACTGGTTTGGGTTGGCAGGGACTTTGAAGATCATCTATTTCCAACCCTATGCCATGGGGTGGGCAAGAACATGGGCTGCCTGCAGGAGCACCTTCCACTAGACCAGGTTACTCAAAACCCTGGCCAATCTGACCCTGAACATTGAAGAATTTCTTCCTAATACTCTAATATCTTATGAATTGTTGAGTTTCGGAGCTTTGACAACAACCCTGATTATTCTCTTAAACTCTAAAATGCCAGCCAAACCTCTCTGCTCCCTCAGAGGAGCTTTTTGAGGGTTAGTCAGCACTTGAGAAGCCTGTGAATGTGCTGTTTAAACAAAGGTAGAAGGAATAAGTATGGGTAAGATTTTTGCTAGCAAGGCTGTTACAGTGCTGGGGCAAACTAACGGGATAGTTAGGAATCTCCTGTACTAGAGGCTTTGGGAACAGACTGGATAGATTAGCATCTGCTGGTGTTGGTGTTAGGTGCATTTTGTCTTCTCTGAGTGCAATGGGACTGGGATAGGTAACCCAGTAGCCTTCCCAGACCAGTACTTCCCGATGTTGATGGTCCTTCAGAATGAAAAACATCAACTACTGACAGTTTGAGCCAGGGATCTTCATGAGGTCCTGCTGGATGTTAACAGACACATGTCCTGTGCAGGGCCAGCACAAAGGAAGACTCATAGCACAGATGTTTACCTGTCCTGGCATAAGAGTTAAGCAGTCTGAGCTTTGGCTTCCACTGAGGTAATGTTTTCATGGGTCAAGTGCAGCCAGATGTAGATGTGATAGGCTGTGCTCCCATACAAAAACCAACATGTTTCACCTGGACATAATCTTCTAACTCTGGCTGTTTGACTTCTGGGCTGAAGTTGGCTTCATTCTGCTTTTTAGGGATGCCAGGAGAGGAGCAGTGGGCTGGCTGCACCTGTTCATATAGATATGGTGCAGCAAGAGCAAGTATTTCCTCCTCAGTGGAGAAATCTATGGAATGAGTTTGTCACTTGCTTCACAAGGGTGAGGCAATTGAGCCATGCATTCCTGAATCAGCAGGCTCCTCTTGCCTTGGGCGTTCTTTGGCAACCACTCATTAAATCTAAAGCTATAAATTGTATAATTTGCATTAGATATTAGACAGAGAAGCACAATGGGACAGACACTAATTGCTGATTTGGGAAGCCTCACAAGCATTTGCTAGGGGACAAACTGCAGTTACCTCAGTATTGGGCAATTCATGTTGGTTTCTAAAAGGAGAGTAGTGTATCACACCAACTGATTTCTTGTACTGTGTAATTTGCTGATTTCATTGTTGCTCTTGGGGACAGTTTTTAGTTCCTTTTAAAGACAGTATTTTTTAAAAACTTTCTATTTTTGAAAAGGAGCCAAGTTCAATTTGGGAGGCTTATTCCCACCAAGAAAGTTCAATGGCACACTCCTGTTTTGCTGCAGGAAAATTAATTCTACCATAAATTCTTTGGCATTTCATAGTCCTATCCTGGATTGCCATCAGGTGCATCAGATTGCAGATTAGGGGGTTTTGGTTAATTTTTGCTGCCTTTGCAACCCAGAGTTTGGTATTATTTTTCGGGGTAGAATTTATGCAGGCATATTATTGTGATTAGTATAAATTTTTAATCAGCTGTTAGGCTGCCAATTAAACTGCTAAATTTTAAAATCTGTTCACCTAGATAGCAGAAGTGCTATGGGGAATGTAGAGGTCTACATTTGCCAGGTTTTCTAGTCACTCTGAGTGTTGTGTCTTCCAATACTGCCCCACAATGTTTGGATGCCTTCTGTTTTATGAGCTGTTAATGAAATATAGTCAGTTCTCTATATGTGATTCTTCCACTCAAGGTCCTGCACCAAGGGAAATGAATGTACTAGACACTAGAGCTGATTGTAGTTGCTTTTGGTTTTCAGTATTTTGAACGAAAATAATGTTAGAAAATATCTGAAAATATAAATTTTATTTTCACTGAAGAAATTATCATTTGTAATGAGCCTAAAAGGAGCAGTGGAGAGAGTTAGCATTTTTCAGATTTCAGAATTTAGAAAAGAGAAGAAAATAACTCTTTTCCTCCCCTTCCTCTCTTCCACTCTTACTCTACAGCTTACTGGTCCAAAAGTCCCAGGAAGAAAGGTGTCTTGTTCTTTTGGACACCTTATTTGAAGTGAAAGTAAACAAGCTTTGCTTTATGTTTCACTGAAAAGCGTTTTACTTCATACCTTGGTAAAAGTGCAACCACTTGCAGACAGTTTGGCCTGTCCAATTGTTTTGAACATAACTTTAAGGACTAGTATAGCTGTAAACAAGTTGAATATAAAAGTAAAACACAATCTGCTCACACCAGTGGGGGTCTAGATTTACAGGAGAGTCCCACCTAAGAGATTCTGTGGGCTTGTCTTCATTAGGTGTGTTGCTTTTCATTCCTTCCAGTGAATGACAGCTCTGATGTGGATGCTCTTACTCAACTTCCTGCGTGGGAGGGGGGATGAACAGTACCAGAAGAAAGCAGCTTTATAGTCTGTTCAGCTACATCCGTGCAGGTGGTGGGGCAGGGTTACCATTCCAGATGGTAATTGCCCCTTTGGCAGTAACTGCTCCATGGATGCAGCTCTTTGCAAGTGCATGCCTGTCGAAGATTATGCCATGTTTTGCCTTTTCCCTCTTGCCTTACTCCTTTAGAGTGATTATTTTCAAAGTCACTGTTGTGAAGTAGGAAAATCTCTTTGAGAAACAGGCTCAAGATGTATAGTATGTAAAACTGCCATCATTTAACTGATAGAAAAGCTTTTAAAATTATTTAACCAAATAGCTGAAACTGTAATGGAAGCTATGCCAAACACAGGCATATGGTCTCTGGAGGCAGGTATGGATGGAGGACTTTACTCAGTTGGTTTGTGAAGGTTTGTCTACCTGTGATTGGATTCATGCACTGGATGCAGCAGTAGTAGCCACCTAAGCTATTGCAGAGGTGACAGGGAAGAAAAGGAATAGCTGAGAAAGCTTCAACAGGTGGTACCTGTGCACCTGTGGAGCTGTCTCTCTCCCCCAGAACAGAAAAAAGAGTGAGACAGACTGGTTGTGCACACCAAACCTCTCTTTTTTTTTGTTCTTCCTGCAAGGAAATGGTTCTTTTCAGTATCCAAGCTTATCAACAACATACACAACATGGTCAGTATTATTGAGTCCTGGCCTGCCTGTTATAAGCACTTTATCATCCAGCCCATTCCAGAAACCCAGGGTGAGCCAGTGAAAAGATCAGCCAGGTTTTCTCCTTTTCCCTACCTTGTTAGAAACAGGGAAAGGACCCTTACAGTTGAGCCCATTAACCCAGGACTCCCAGG
The DNA here is from genome assembly GCF_050655825.1 of Lonchura striata. Taxonomy (NCBI): domain Eukaryota; kingdom Metazoa; phylum Chordata; class Aves; order Passeriformes; family Estrildidae; genus Lonchura; species Lonchura striata. The sequence continues at coordinate 58,314,245 of NC_140707.1, read as the reverse complement.
CCCACCACTACCCATGACCCTAAGTGCCATGTCTCTATGTCTGTTCAGTAACTCAAGGGTTGGTGACTCCACCATTTCCCAAAGCAACCTGTTCTAATGTTTGACAAGCCTTTCATTGATGAAATTTTTTTCCTGATAGTCAATATAAATCTCCCCTAGAGCAATTTGAGGCCTCTTGAATGCCTCTTGCCCTATGAGCTGTTACTTGGGATAAGATAGGAACCCTTACCTGGTTACAGCCTCCTTTCAGGTGGTTGTAGAGAACAATAAGATTCCCCCTAAACCTCCTTTTGTCCAGGCTAAACACCCCCAGCTCCCTCAGCTGCTCCTCATAAGAGCTGTGCTCCAGAGCCTTCTCCAGCTCTGTTGCCCTTCTCTGGACACACTCCAGCCCCTCAATCTCTTTCTTGTCATGAGGAGCCCAGAACTGAACACAGGATTCGAGGTGTGGCCTCAGCAGTGCTGAGTACAGGGGGACAATCCCTGCCCAGGTCCTGCTGGCCACACTATTGCTGACACAGGCCAGGTTTCCATTGGCCTTCTTGGCCACCTGGGCACAGCTGGCCCATGTTCAGCTTCTGTCAGATGGCACCTCCAGGTCCTTTTCCACCAGGCAGCTTTCCAGCCACCCTGCCCCCAGGCTGTCATGTTGTGTGGGGTTGGTGTGAGTGACCCAGGTGCAGCACCTGACACCTGACCTTTGCTGGCCTCATGCAGTTGGTCTTGGCCCATGGATCCAGCCTGTCCAGATGCCCCTGCAGAGCCTTCCTGCCCTTCAGGAGATCAACACTCTGCCCAACTTAGATAAACATTCCTGTCATGAATTTACTAAGAGTATACTCAGCCCCCGTGTCCAGGTCATCAATAAAAGTATTGGGTAGGACTTTGTCCAGTACTGATCCCTGGGGGACACCACTAGTGACCAGATGCCAACTGGATTTAACTCTTCACCATCAGTCTCAGGGTCTGGCCATCCAGCCAGTTTCTTATGGAGCAAAGAGTGCACCTCTCCAAAATTATCAGCTCTGTGATTTTCCCCAGCATCCAGGTTGGGCTGACAGACCTGTAGTTCCCCAGATCTTCCCTCAGATGGACAGCCCTTTTGCCAGCTTCCATTTGTCTGGGACCTCCCTGGTGAGCCAGAGCTGCTGATAAATGATTGAAGGTGAGCTGGTGATCTCTTCCACCATCTCCTCTGCTGTGCCCTCGGGTGGATTCCATCCAGCCCCATAGAGCACAGTGTTGTAGGTGGTTCAGCAGGCTGATGGCCATTTTCCCTTCGATTAAAGAGGCTTTATTCTTCTCCCTGTCCCTGTCTTTTGAGCTGGCAGGTGGCTCAAGAGCCTGGATACTTAAACAGCTGAGAATCCCTTCTAATTTCAAGTCCAGGTTTACAGGTTTACCCACAAAGAGAAGTAACATCTTGTAGCAACACAAATTTCTGTCTGTTGGCTGTTTTACAATATGTTGCAGACTGAACATGTGCACAAAAAAAACCCAGCTTGTATTGAGGCAGAGCTGGGTTCAAAGCATAATAGACATTTACTGTATGAGAATCACATCTAGATGTGCACAAACTTCTGTGAGGCTGGCAGTGCTTCTCTTATCTTCCCTACTTATATATCAGATTTACCACAAGAATTTTATCTTAAGGAAACAAAAGTGTTGTAGTTCTCTATCTAATCCTATGATCAGGGTGGGGTTTTCTCCTTTCTGATTTAGGAATAAAAAGGAATCCTTAAACAAAATTTATCTTCTAAATAAAAATACACCAAATTTTAGGCGTATTACTAACATTTTAAGCTAGTGAATTGCATGGGTTCATTAGTGTTTGTTTAGTTGCAATGAAAGTCAAAGCCTGACTAGAACTGAAGAGTAAAACAAATACATTTCATATTTAATATAATGTGTATCATGACATGCAGATGGTTTTGATCCATTTCCCATTTGTGCTCTCATTCACTCCTTGTTTTTTATATTACTTTGTCCAAAAGAATTTCTTTTAATACCCTTGCATACTTGGTAAGCCTTTATAGAAAAATTAATTTTTCCTTTTGTAAAGGTAGACCTATGTGAACTGAATGTTTTTTCAGGCTTTCAAAGAAGTTGCTTTTTTTTCTTTGCAACCTAAGTGTAAGGAAGCTTCCTCTTCTTTTTTGGCTTGAATTTTTTTCAAAACATTTTATGTTTCGTGCTCTGGTTGTGTCTTTTGCTATATACACCATGTACTGCAACTTCTAAAGACTAAAATGTTGATGTGTGGTTTTAATGGCTGTAGGGTACATAGTATTAATCTAGGAACACTCTGTCATTATCTTCATTAAAGCAAGGGTACTGTGTCAGCCAGAAAGTGCAGAGAGACATTGAAGTTGTTAAATGTTGTTGGGAGACCTGTATTATGTTGGGACTTGGAAGGCTTGATCCTGTTTCAAGACTTAGTGATGGTGCCTGAGTGCCTGAGTAGGTATTAATCTCTCTACCTCCTTGTTTCTTCATTTCACACCCTTGTCCTTCATCAGTCCTATTTAGTTTGAAACTTCTCTGAGGGGGGTGCCATCTATTATTGTGTGTTTTGCACAGGGCTCAAACTACAGCCCTTGCAATGCCACTGCAATGCAAATGATCCTGCAATGTTAGGGGAAGATGGTAAGGCTTCCATGGTGCCCACATAGGTTTTAATTGTAACTGTATACAGAGGAAAGCCTTTGAAACTGCATGTAGTGGAAGCTAAATTCTGAGCTATGACCTGGTTTCTTTAAACATTCAGGTTTTGTCATTATTTTGAAGCCTTCAGTATCTGATGCTAAAAATACAGTTTGGAGCTTCCCACATGTAGGTAGTTATATAAATCTTGCCATAAATAATACTAGTTCACTCGATCATTATAGAAATATCTCGACATGCAGTTCATAAGGGATTTGCTCAGAGCAAACCAAAATTGAGTAGAAAACCAAGGATTAGAATGAGAGTTCCTAGACCTATTTAGAGCTTGCTTTTATAGCATAATTTCAATCATTTCATAGCCTAGCTTGTAATTTTTCCAATATCTAGACAAAGCTGAAGAGAGCTAAGGAGAATCCTATTTAATTCTTCAGTCAGCTGTGAAATGTGAAGGGCTGGTACTGCACCTTTACAGTTGCACATCTTGAAAAAATGTAAATTAAATATTATCATATTTAACATTGTTATGTGAGTAGAAGCATAGGGTGGAATGCTGGATTTCACAGCCATTTTGTAGAAGTGTTTCAGACTATAAAATTAAAGCCCTACTACTAAAGTGCATACTTTACTACTTAAAGTACATACTGCTTGTCCTGGTTGTTGATAATTATTGGAAGGAAGTGTACTTTATAAATGAGGGGGAAAAGCATAGATGAACTGATGGTATACACGGCAGCATTCTTCAGTCTGGCAAGCGAAAGTCCAAGTGAATTTGAGCTTTTTAAAAAAGAGAGAACTTACAGGAGCCTTTCAGTACGCAAAGGGGGCTTCCAAAAAGGCTAGAGATGGACTTTTCACAAGGGCATATGGTGATAGGACAAGAGGGAATGGCCTTAAGCTGAAGGAGGGCAGGTTTAGATTAGATAATGTGAAGAAACTTTTTACTGTGAGGCTGTGGACTCCCTGTCCTTGGAAATGTTCAAGACCAGGTTGCAAGGGGCTCTGAGTAACCTGGTGTAGTGGAAGGCATCCCTGCCCACAACAGGGGCATTGGAACTAGATGATCTTTATGGTCCCTTCCAACCTAAACCATTCTGTGATTCCATGAAAAAGGATTGGTGCTGAAGAGGGCTTATTTGGGCAGGTGGCAGTTAGGAAAAGCAGCTCCTAGGATATCACATATAACTTGCAGGTATTAGTATAGCAAAGCAGAGGTCAAAACATTAGGGAAAGAAGCAAGCTTGTACTAAGCAAGCTGAGTTGAAATCTGAGATGGGAGTGAGTGGTGCAGCTGAGCTTTGAAAGAGTAGCAAGCATATGTCAGAAATTCATACTGAAATCTCAAGATTGGTTTAATTAGGAATAAAATGGTTTGACTTAATTCTCAGAAATGAGAAATCCCTACTCACATGAGTCTCAGTTTTGCCTTAGGTTCTTCTGTCCAGGGATGGATGTCATCAGTGCCCAGCCTACCAGTCCCTCAGCCTGATCCATCACCTTCATGCTTCCTAGTTTATTCTTGCACATCCTGCTTCAAGTTGAAAAATAAGATTGTTAAATCTTATTTAACAATCTCATCGTACCAGGAACAGCTGTGAAATTTGTTTCTGCAAAGAAACAAAATTACAGTTTGTTGGACCTTTTAGGAACTCTAGAACCTAATTCAGACCTCAAAATAAATGTTGACAGTGAAGAAAATTACAGTGCACAGAACAGCAGGGCAGAATGCTCAGCCAGCTCTGGGGGAGACAGACCTGTCTCCCATGAAGAGTGGATAGTTTTTGATGCCCAGCTCCTTCTGTCCATGGAAAGAGCAGCCTCCATGCTCCCCAGGAGCCCTGCAGAGCCTTTGTGATGCTAGAGCCCTGGAGTGGGAAAAGAGATTTTAAGCAGTAGATGGACTGTACTGTTCACTTTAAAAGCATGTAATTTTTTTTTTTTTTGTGTGTGTTCCAGATCTCATTTCTGTATGTGAAGTGAGAACTGTGCTTAGCTCTGCTTTGAGTTACCCCTGCTCTGGATGCAGTAAGGGTAATTTGTTGTTTTGCAACTGGAAGATTAATGGAATTACTCAGGTCATCCTGGTTTACCTCCAGCAGTTCTCATCCAGCTGCTTTGATTCTAATTCTAACATTAGTGGGTCAGATCTGTGAGTTTGCTGCCTTTTGATGTAGAATGATGTTGCAAAAGAATTTCTGAAAGTTTTCTGACCTTTTGTTGTTTCCTCATTTCTGTGCCTCCCTTTTTTCATTCTGGCTACATGTGAAAGTAAGATTGAGCAGGGATCTTTTCCAGGAGGATATTCATCTACTTCCTTAAAAAGCAGACAGGGAATATGAGTGAGAGAAAAGAAAATTGAAGCACTGTAGTGGGATTGCATTAAATAACTTTGAGAATAAATTATTCACACTGTTTTTGAAAAGGATATTGCAAAAGAAGTCAGTAATTAATATTTAGGGAGTTTTGGGGTTTTTTTTGTGGGGCTATTTAACACTTACTTTACAAAGTATTAGGTATAACTTAATGCAAGTTAGTACAAAGTTTAGCGAGAACAAATACTGAAACAGGAGAATTTTCCTGCCAGGGCATGACAGGAAGCAGTTAGACTCTTAGTAGAACAAACAGTAAAAAAGCTATTTAAAAAAATCTGGTTTCTCTATCCATATCAAATAACATGTTAAAAGAGGATACCAAGAGCAGCCGAAGCAGCTTGTGATTTTTTATCTTCAGTTCCAGGTGACATAAGTGCTGGAAGCAGCTCTTCTCAATACTGCAGCTCTTTTCTCACCTAATGAGAAGCAAAACATGATTAGAGAATATCTGCTCTTGTTCAGTGGGTGCAAGCATCAAACAAGGTTATTTGCAAGAGAACCTAAGGCCACTTAAATCTAGGTTTTACACATGTACAGGACTAGAGCAGGAATTCCACTGGAGAGTGCTTATTCTTAGGAAAAACACCCAACAAAATATTCCAATATGTGTATGCAGTTGCCTTATCCACATGCTAAATCTGGGTGTGGAGCTTGACAGGTACTGTTTGTCTTCTAAACATCTGGAAATGTGTGCTTATTTTTGCCTTCCCATTTTATTTACTCTTAGTGGTACCAGGGCCCCCATGGGAGAGGATTTCTGATCTGCTCAGTATTAGCCAGTTTAAAAGTGTTGTGAGCATTATAGCACAAACCTTGATGGGCTGATAGCATTTAATAAAATTTTAGGGGGTTAGTTTTAATCTGTGTCTTAACAGGAATTAACTGGAGTGTACCTGAGTTATAGTACTGCCCAACCTAAATGCAGATTTCTGTGTTCAGGTCGTTTGGGGTAAGACTGTTAGTAGAGTGAATGCACAGCATCACAGCATGCCTGTGTCCTTCCATACCAGCAATAGATCTGCACTTATTCTTAGCACTGTATTATGCCTGGTCTAATGCCCAGGATTTTGATTTTTAGTAATTCAGACAGGGATGTTTTTCTCACCATTGCAGAATACAACCAAGAACAATGAAAAGAGGTAATATTTAGGTTTCAGATCCCCGTGTCTCCAAATGTAGGCAGAACCTAAAGCAGTATGTTTTTTTCCCTCTCCTCATCTGTCAACATCTCAAATATTAGAGTGTCCCATTCTTTTCTCTCTAGAGCCCTTCACTATTCAATTTGCCTCAAGTGAAGTAAAAATCTCAAGTATTTTATATGACTTAAATGGTTCAAGAGATCTGGTGGGAACCCTGGCTACCTATTTTCCTCCATCTTCTGTTTTCTTAGTCTTAAATTAAGGCCAGTGTGAGTGCTAGGCTTTTGTTGACTGAAGAGAGATTATGGAAATTTGGTATAGGCAGTCATTCAAATAATATAAAACACATTTAATGAGAAGAGCCACAGGGATTGAATGTAAAGAAATTTGCACAATGAAACACTTTTCTTAAACTTGTTGTCCACCTTAACCTACTCCCCTCTTTTCTGCTTCACCAGCTAATCTCCAAATGTAGTTGTGGGCTTTCAAGTTTGATCAGATTGCAAGAGGCAACCTCTTGGAAGAAGGGATCAGAAGATTAACACTGCTGGGAACTTGGTGTTTACCCTTTCAATGGTGCAGTTTAACTTTCTGCTTTATACTGATTGTTATAAGGGTTAAATAAATGTAATGGCTTTTAAACACAGTCCAGAAGAATGACACTGCTTTGTAGTTTGAAACAAAACATGTCTTTAGGGCTGGGCAGCATATCCAGAGTTGAGATATCATGGTAATTAAAATAATGATAATTTAATGTAGTGATCCTTATCCCATAGGAAGGCTTGTTTGCTCAAAATGAAGTATTACATATGCTAAAGCCAGATTTTGATGTAGGGGAATAAAAGTCCTTGGGCTGGCAGTATGACACCAAATGTAGTCCAAATAAATCAGACTGTATATTTGTGTTTTAATTCACTTAATAGATGTGTCTGTGAAGGACTGCAGCTAAACTTTGGTAGACTGAGTAGACCAAAGAACTATTGTTTCTAAAAGAGGATTTATTTGTTATTTTTTCTATTACATTTACCACTTGAGACATCTCTTGCTGATGGCTGGATAAGATTATTATTGGGACAAGTCTGCTGTTTGTCACAGGGCTTCCTGAAGTGCCTTTTGCCAGTACTGACCTTTATGGTACAATAATGAAGGATTATTCTTAATGGGAAAATGCCCATCAACCAAATTCTCACCATCATCCTGTGAATGACTCTCCTGAGAAACTCTGATGTAATTAGTAGTTCAAGTGCTATTACTGAGATTAGAGACATCTGTTTGCTTTGATTTTCAGTCTCACAGTGCCCTGAAGTACCATGCTCGGCTGGGGCTGCCAAAGCCTAAAGCAGAAGCAGCAGTTTCCTCTGCTCACTGTGCAGAGCACACTGTGTGCTGCTTTGCAGAGAACAGGTTATTTCAGTGTCACACTTGGATCTAGCCACTGGCATTGCATCCTGCAGGAGAAAAGTGCTTTTCCTCCAGACTGTACCTTTTCCCAGTATGCAGAAGCCCTCATTGCCAAGTTCCTTTTCAGGGTAGAAGGGAGAAGATGGGCTGTGGAAGGATGCTACTCAGTCGATCTGATTGCTTTCACGATGCAGGGGACTAGGGATGCCTGTGTAAACAGCTCAACACATCTCTCCTGGGAGGGGGCAGAGTAAATATTGTGTGGAATTTTCTGGATTCAAAGCCAACAACTGAGCAGATTAACTCTTCAAGCTGAGCCACACACCAGACACATCTACTGCTACAAAACAAATACTAAAAACCTCAACCTAATCCAGCTACAAAATCTAATTTGCGATTTAAAGTTAACCTAAAGTTAAAGCTTATTTCCAGCTATATGGTATTGTCTGTATTCTTGATCTGAGAATAAACAGAACATGTATGATATGACATTTTTAATTTTAAATTAGGTGAGTGTTTCATGGTGGGGCAAGGGTATGTGTGGTGTATTTCTATAGGAATGGTGTTCAGCAAGCTGATTCCCTGCAGGCATCTCACTTGAATATTGTGCCCTACCTAACATGTATGTTAGTCTTTGCAAATTCATATCTAGATTCAATTGTGGATGAAAATCAGAGTCTGACCAGCACTACCAAATTCTGAGCTGGCCTGTAGTGGTTTTTTTGGAGCCAGACTCTTCACCCTCATTCTGAAGACAAGGGTGGGACCATTTAAAACCTTACTTAACTGCATAGATATTACATAATATCTCTTTGATGATGTCTCTGATTAGTTTTCTAAGTCACCCAAAAGGAATATGGTATGGTTTTAATGCTCTGTAACTGCATAAGTGCATCTTGCTAGCTTCATTATCACTTTGCTGAAATGCATTCCTTCCTGATCTAAGACAATCTAAATTAAGAGCTACTTTTTAATTATTTCATATTCTTTTTAGAGCAATTTCTAGTTCTTAATAACTAGAGGTTTTTTTTGGTTTAGGACACTTGAATATGAGAGGTTGGGATTTTGTGTAGGAGAATGTGTTCAAAATCTGACCTGAATGTAGGAGCATAGATGCAGGTCAGCATTGAAAATACAGTATTTTCTTCCATCTCACCGACCTCTTCCAACCAAGTACCTTGTTTTGTTTCAGAAAGTGGCTGTTCTAACCTCACAAAGACTGCATAATAACCTGGTACATTGAAACACAACCTAAATAGCCTAAAGTCCCAAAGTATGCTTACAGAAGGATGTTATTTGTTTTTTCTCCAAATCTTCCTCACTGAATACAAAATTGTTTGATTGCTTGTGCTGTAAAGAATCTCTGCTATAGACTCAGCACAAGTCTTTTCAGGCAAAAGTCTGATTTTTTGACAGAAACTTGCACTGTGTTACTGAAATGCTTCATTATAGTGGCCAGACTCTTTCTTTTCCATCCCCAGTACAGCAGCTTCAGTGGCAAAGGATTAGATCGAACAGAAATGCAGAGTTCAAAACTTTTTGAAGCAGCTGAGAGGGGAGGGAGCACAATGGAGGCCTGTGTGAATCGGGAACAGCATGCTGATGATGAATGGGAACAGCAATGTGTTGTTTCTTCTGGTAAATATGAAAGTAGTAGGTGGTAAGCTTGAAAAAAAAACCCCAACATTTTCACTATCCTACACTGCATGGCTAAACAAGGAAATTCAGTGCCACAGAGTGCTGTGAATGCTAATTTGTGTGTGTTCAAAAAAGCAACTAGATTCATGTCAGAAAAACCTGTTGAGAGCAGATAAACTCTTTGCTTTCCTGAAGAATTCCCTAAAGGGCTGCTGCAAGGGTCTATGACAGGGACAACGTCCTTGTAAGCTTTTGTGGTTTTATACTCTTTCCTGGACACCTGCCATTAACCTTTCTCTCTGCTGATTTGTGCCATTATGATCTGGCATTGTCCTTATACTGGAAAAAAGTCCCTTCAGTAAAGAATATTGAAGATCTCCTTGGCAAAGACCAAAAGAAAAGAAAGGGGGGGCACCTAAAGGAAAACTAAAATACAGAGAAACAAACAATATTAGGAATAGTTTTTGTGGGAGATTGTGAACACATACCCCATCACTACAAAGACACATCCAAGTTTCCACTTTTTGGAAGCATCACAGAGGTCCACAAACCTGGTAATGCAAAGAATTAGTCTCATCCTGGGGAACAAAAAAGCACCTTCCTGATCCTGGTTGGATGAATCATTTTGGTCTCTTAAAAAGACTAGGAAACCTAACACTGGTTTGTTTAATGCAGTGTGTTTAAGTGCTGTCTCCTCTCATTCCCTATGTTGATCATATTGCTGTCAGATGGGTGTTCAAATAAAAAGACAACTGACATGTTTCCAGGATTCTCCGATGAGTAGCTGGAATGAAATACATGGGAAATTACTTTAAAAATGTTGGTACTGGTGCCTGCAGGCACCCTATCCTGCTGGATAGGGTGGGATGCTGCCTGTGGGGATCCCACCTTGCGCTGAAGAGCAGCTTTTGAGCCAGTCCTGGGCTATGGTCTCCTGAAAAAGTGGTCTGAACTTTGTCTGACTGAAGTTTAACCCTGGATTTAGGCAGCTCTGTATGAGGGAGAACATAATGGTTAGGCTCATGCTGCAGTATATAAGTGCTTTTGAAATGGGATGCAAAGGTTAAAACTGAAATGAAATTTAAATTCTTGGGTATTTTTTGAGAAAAGCAGAAGTAAAATGAGTAGAGGAATGTGCGGAAGAGATCATGAACTGTAATAACTGAAAATCCTTTAGAAATCTAAAGTAACTTCTTAGAAAGATACATTATTAAATGTGGTCTCTGGGATTTCCTGCTTAGTAGGATAAACAAAAAGGGGAGAGGAAGGTTTGGTAACTTCATTTATTCCTAACTCAAATTCTTCCTAATGAAGAACCAATAATTTGTCAGTTCTCATGTGTTTGAAATGCTTCATTTTTCACTGTGCTCCATGAACATCTGACCTATTTGCCTTTTATACAGAAAATTAATTTCTTCTTGTCTGAGATAAGCTTGCAAAATATTTATAAGGGTAAAGCTATGAAAGTATATCAGTATTAGGGGGAAAAAACCATGAATGTATTGGTTTGTTGGCAGGGCTATGTTTATAGAATATTCTCTTACTCAAGCAGATTTAAGAAAAAGGCATTGAAGACAGGGTATTTATTTCAGTCACAGACCAATAACTATTGCCAAAGTGAACATAATTAGAGTTTCATGGTATACAGGGCAGGGGTCATCCTGCAGATTTGAAAGCAAATTCATATAAGTATCTAGCTCAGCCTCATGGTTAAGAATATGAACTGAATAAAGTACATAGTGTAGAAGTGTTAAGTATCAAATGATGGAGATACCAGCTCTGTGCCCTGAGCAAGCCTGGCTCAGACATGTCTTCTGCTTTGTTTCAGCCAGCAGAGGCTGTGGCAGTGCTATCTCTTTGGGCCCTCACTGTGCTTGCCTTCCATGGCCATGAGGTTGAATCCTCCTAGGAAGAAGGCCTACCTCTGCTTTCCTTTACAGTAGGATTCAGTCCTGACACCACAGGAAGATTTAACTTCCAGCTCCTCCAGCAAGGTTGATGCATTGCTTTCCCACTGGTTGTTCCAGTGGCGCATTCGCATGCTAACTGCTGTACTGTCATGGCTCGCTTAGGACTGAAATAAGTGTGAATGTCACAAGCATTCTGTTGAGCCCTGAACTGTGGGAGGGTGTTTGTCTTCTTCACCAGCCTCCCCCTAGAAAAATGCAGGGGAATGACAAGGGTTTCTTGGGAAAGAAGGGGCATCTTTTGTTTTGTGGTTTCCTTATTGGTCAGTCTTGGAATGACACCTTCCATGAGTCTGCTGGAGTGTAAAGCTTGTGCCCTGAACAGGGCTATCAGAAGGAAATGAAGGACTTGGTTCCATAAGGGTACATTGAGTTAGTGCAGCCCTAAAGTCCATAATGACAGTACTGAGTGCTGTGAACCAAAGTCATGTCCTCAATCTCTTGTTTAGAAGGGGCACCAAGCTGTGAGGTCAACAGGGTATGAGTTCTGTTAGACTTCATTTCCTCTCTGTTCACAACTGCCTTTTCCTGCCTGGAAGCCTGAACTGTTGCTCTCAGGTGAACAGGGTAGACAGGATGCTTCCCTGTTCTATGTATTTTATGAAAGTGGTCTGCACAATCAAATAGCAGTAATGACAGGTTTTTGCATTAATGAGGTAGGCTTACTGCCCTGTGCTCTTTGCTGCTGTCCTGTCATTCTGGCTCTCTGGCACTTTCAAAAGCCTAACCACTGTCAGGGTCACGGCCGTCCCTTCGCAGCATTGCACAAGACATGATCATCTTATTTTCACAAGACACCTGGAGTGTTCTCAGCTTCCCCTTTTAATAAAGCACCAAATCTCCCAATTCTCCTGCTTTTGTACTCTGCTGTATGCTGTGCAGACAATTCCTAAGGAACCTTAAGGAGACTATAATTTAAACACTTAATGGAAAAGCTTGAAATGTTGATATTACATGCCTGAAGACTGGAAAATATTGACACCTGCTGTGGTTTTCTAGATCTGAACACACTTGTGTTTGTCCTCCCTTTTTCAGTTATGTGGTATAATTGATACTTGTAACGTCTCTTCCTGTGGAGATGTTTCAAGGAATCCTCAGGGCATTTCCTCCTCTTGTTCTGCTAAAACTAAGAGTTTTCAATGACAAACATGTTGTGAGACTGAACCGTGGTACATTCCTGGCTATTTTCAGGTCTTGTGTCACCTGTGACTCTGGGTACATTTTTGGAGACAAAATGTCACCCCTACTCTCTTGGAGTGAGAATCCCCTTCTTTAACTGATAGTATGTTGTATTTTGGCACAGGATGAATGTGTTTCTGGAATTGCCTGTACAAGTTTCCTATGTCTCAACTACAGCATTTGGCTGCTGCAGACAGTACATAGATGTGACTAATAGTCAGTTTTACTGGAACAAAACAAATGCTGGTACTGCCTGGATTGGTGTCCTGGTAGGGTGCTAACATGTCCTTGTTTGGGAAAACAGAGCATTCCTTCCTGAGTGCTTTCCCCTACTTGCTGAGCTGAGCTCAGCAGCACTGAGAAACAACAGCATCCTCCTCCACATTCATCTCACAGAAAAGCTGCTGAGGTCAGGTTTGAAGGCTGTTCCCTAAGAGAACAAAGGTACATCGTTCCTGCATTTTAACACAAGTGTTGAATTTTACAGCACCTTGTCTGCAGTGTCCTAATGTCTTCTGTTGCTCTTTTCTCTGGTAATGTGAGTAAATTATCCAGGAAATAGGTATATGCCCTGCTTTGCTACCTAATGCATGGTATTCAGTTTTTTTCTAACAAATGGCACCAGTACTGGCCTCAGAGAAGAGGAAGGAAAGCTGAAATGTTCTTGTCAGGGCACATTCGTGGTCTCAGAAGTCCTCTGTTTGAATAATGTCATGTTCTCCACATGTGAGTTCAAGTTAGGAAGAGCAGCCTCTCCACCTCAGAGAACTGCTGTGTTTGTACAGCCTGTCCTGCTTGTTTCTGAAATTCTTTGAGTACTAATGTGCATATCCTTGTGTTTGAGAAGCCCTACAGAAATGAGCACATTTGGACACCTGCACAGTGCTGGTGGCACAGCTTACACTTACATAAAATCATCTATGGACACAAGGACCAAAACAATCACTAATCATCACAGCAATGCAAGAGCACTAAGTGGAAACCCAGCAAATGGACATAGATATGAGCTTTTAGAAACACAAGGAGATCTCATATTAAGCTTCAGCTATATGTCTGTGTTATGTATCTTTGCAAATCCTAATGTTATTTGGGATCACATTCTACATTCTTGGAGTAAACTAAAATGCTTATACTCTGTGTGATGCTCATAGCTTTCATAAACTTTTCCACTGCATTTTTTGACTTCAATATTTTTGCATCTTTCCTTTCTCTATATTTAAATATTTCAACAAACATTGTTCAGCTGTTGCATTGCAAGTGGCTGGTATCCAGAGCAGACCCAGAAGTAATTAAGTTCTTGGTTCAGATGGAGTCAGGCAAGAAAATGAGGTTTTCCACCCCTGCCCACAGGCTGTCTCTTGATGAGCCCTTCTATGTTTTTTCTCTTGCTTTTACTGCTGTAGAATGGATTGGTGATGAGTGCTGTCTTTGTAAAAAGGGAAAGATCTCCAAACAAGGAATGCTGCTGACAGCATGAGACAATTGCAGGTATGGTCTGAGTGAGCCTACCACCAAAACCCACTGCTGCTTTCATCAGTTCACTGAGGGTCTACTTCAGCCTCCCTGGCAGTAAAAGGAAACTGCTATTGGATAGCCCAGGAATGAAGGAAGAATCTTTGATGCATATGGAACCTTGTGTATTTGATGAATTTTATATAAATAAAATGTACACCAATGATAGTAACCTGGATTTTTTCTAAGCATCCTTTCATCTGCATTTAGCTAGTTGAAAAGTCTAATCTTAGTGTATACTATGTTGATTTTTCTTAATCTTTGCAAATACAAGCTAATTATTTTCATCTATTAAGAAGCAGATAGTAAAGTTTTGACTGAAAGACATGACTGCATGTCTCAGAAATCTACTAATTGCCTATGAAGTATTTAGCTTTCCCAGATCTACAGGTTCCTTATTTTGAAAGTGTTCTGCCTCTCAATGACTTCTGTTGCCCTATGTTACAGCATTTTCAGTCTGTCAAAAAGAAAATGAGTACCCAGATTCCCAAAGCCTGGAAAAAAGGCACTAAATAGATCAGATAGAAAGGAAATAGCATTTCTACTAAATCAGAGACTTTTTATACAAACCATGATGGGTCATGCTGAGAGCTGTCTAACTTGTTGAGCTTAGCAATGTTTCTCCTCTTGAAAATTAGCCAAGAATTTAGCTCTTTCCATAACTTTCTAATCCACCTACAGAGCAGAGTTCAGATCCTGCAACTGGTATGGTATGAATCCAGCATTCTTCTGACTGGGTAGTCTTTAAAACTTTTTTGATTACAACATGATTAAGAATAGAGTTTAGCCTGTGATTTAAATTCTTTTGTGCAGGACATATATTGTAGAGTATAGGATTTTAACATATCTTTAGAGCATTAACAACCACCAAAAAGTGGGTTAGAAGACAGCAGGTGTAAATCAAGTTTTTGCAACTATTTACTTCTCAAAGAAGTGAATTTCCTGAAAACACAGGACATTCCTTTTGCTTTGGGAAAGGGTCTGTTGAATTCTAGGAATTGACACTGAATGCATGTGAAGCTTTTCACTGATCTCAGAGATATTCTGATCCACAAGTGATGGTGTTGTTATATTGAGTCTTAAATGGATGAAAAAATGGGGGTAAAAAGTATACCTCAGTACAACTGGTCTGTATGTCAGCAGATGGGAGCTACTTGCAGAGGCAGGTACAACATCTTCAGCCCAATGCAGTACAAACAGATACACAGAAAAAAGATTTCCCTCACTGCATGAAGGGAACTCCATACTAATTAGTTAGGAGGGAGCAGGAGGTGTAATCCAGGGCTCATAAATTGTTACAAGCAGAAGATTCAGGAAGCAGCAGCAAGCCTGTGCTGAGGAGCCCAAGACAAAACCAGGTACACACCTACAGTCAGGTGGTCCAGGGCAATATTTGCACTCATTTTAAACAAGTAAAATTATACTAGAAAATTTATTTGGGAGTTTATGTTTGCCAAAGTAGAGAATATGATTTGGGATTTGTCCTGGCCAGTGTTGCTACATATAAACTAAGGAAACTTTTTACAAAGGTATGTAGTGATAGGACAAAGGAGAATGGCTTCAAACTGGAGGAAAGTAAGTTTCGATTTGATATTAGGAAGAAATTCTTCACTTTGAGGGTGGTGAAGCACTGGAACAGGTTGCCTGGAGAAGTTATGGAATGCCTCATCTCTGGAAGTGTTCGAGGCCAGGTTGGATGGGGCTTTCACTGCTCTAGTGAAAGGTGTCCCTGCCCATGGCAGGGGTATTGGATCAAGATGATCTTTAAGACGCCTTCCAATCCAAGCCATTCTGTGATTCTGTGAAATCAGCCAGAGGTTACCTCTCTTTTCTGGACTTCCTTCCTGGGTGTTTCTGCACGTGGACACCTCTTCTACCCTTGCTGTCATACTTGATAGGAGATAGTAGCAAGTTCATGAATCAGGAGTCAGTGTAGTAACTGAAGCCAGAAAATGATAGATATTTCTTTGTGTATTCAGACTGTACAGGTCAGCATAGTTCCATGAATGATAGAAGTGCACATTTCAGAAAAACAGGAAGATTACTTTGCAGCAACTGTTCTTGTGAAGGCAATTATCTGGCAGCAAAGGGCAGTTTATTGCCCTTCACGCTGTCTAGCTAAGATTTACATATGTGTGCAGTACTAGGAGTTTACAAACAGTGGGTAGAGATAGATTTGTCCAGAAGGTACTAGTTTGAAACTGCTGAATGTATAAGGTAAAATCACTGTCCAAATGTGCCTGTTTCCATTGGCTTTGTTGGTGCATAGACAGCTTGCAGAAACAAGTTGGCTGGAGCCATGTGAGATGACAGCCCTTTCTGTCATGATTATTCACTGCCACACAACTTTTGGAGCTCAGAGCCAGACTCAGGAGGCTCCTTGTCCTGCCATGTGTGCTGGCACATCAGTCAAGGACTCCATTCTGGTGGAGTTGTCTTTAATCCCTCAGTATTTTTATTGCCATCTCCCTCCCTCCCAGGTGTTATTGAAGGAGATCAAGTGCTGGAATTGCTGCTTTGAAGCACTGAAGTTTTCATGTAATAAATGGCTTCTGGCTGCTGCTAGCTGCTTGACATGACCAGTGTCAAACCAGGGACACAGACACTGCACCAAAGATGCAGCCAAAGACCTAATCTTACATTGCCAGAGAAAACAGAAATAGAAACCACTTTGTCCTGGATTCTGCTGGAAGTCTGGCGTCTTAGCAGATGACATCCACAGAAATACCAAACTTGGGCACATGCCCCTTCCAATTCAGCAGCCGTTACCTCTTCTCCATGATGCCAGAGAGAATCATGCAATACAGGATTTTCTCCTGGCAGCCTGTCAGCAACAAGGAAATAGTGTCAGCTTCCTATACCTACATGGTTTCAGGGTAGTAGGTAAGGACTGCTGGTCCTTGCCCCCCAATAATTTCTCACAGGTATTGCCAAATATTTTGATGAGTATTGGGTTCTGGTGTGGGATATCTACCTGGAGTGCTTTGCAGTTGTTTATGAAAAAAGATCACAGAATATGCTGAGTTGGAAGGGACCCATAAGGATCATTGAGTCCAATTCGATGGCACAGCACCATCCCCGAGAGTCACACTATATGCTTGAGAGCATTGTCCAAACACTTCTTGAATTCTCTCAGGTTTGGTGCTGTGACCACTTCCCTGGAGTGCCTGTTCCAGTGTTCAGCCACACAGGGTGAAAACCTTTTTCTAATATCCATCCTAAACCTTTCCTGACACAACTTCAGTCCATTCCCTGAATCCTGTCACTGGTCTCAAGAGAGAGGAGATCAGTGTCTGCCCCTCCTCTTCCCCTCACAAGGAAGTTGTAACTGCAGTGGGGTCTCCCCCCAGTCTCCCCCAGGCTGACCAGACCAAGTGACCTCAGCCACTCCTCACACAGCTTCCCCTCAGGGCCCTTCACCATCCTCACTGCCCTCCTTTGGACACTCTCTAATAGCTTAATATTTATAGGGCTGTCTGAAACTTTAGTAACAGAAACTAATCCAATGTAAACAACATGGTGTGTGTGCATTCCTTTGCTATAGTTATACTAACATAATTAGAACAGAAAAATATACACTAACAAAGCTTTCCCATGTAGAAAGGTCTTTTTCTTTCTGATGTTTAAAATACTCATAGCTTGTTTGTCTCAGCAGCTATTTTTTCTCATTGATTTGGAGTGGGCTCAATCCACCTCACTTGGGAAAAATCATCAAATTGTACCATTCTCTGTAGTAGGCAGCAGCCTTGGTTGGTGTGCCCTACTCCATTAAAGCATTGCAAACAAGTGCAGAGCAGAATCCTTTAAGGCCAGAACCAGTGTTTCAGTTACATTTTTCCAAAGTGCTGTAGGATTGTCTATATGATCTTCAATTGAAAATACAAAATGTTTCAGAATAAAAAGCCTGTTTATTTGAGTGTTTTCCTTCCATGGCACAAAGTGCAAGCTCTGAATGGTGAGCAGTATAGAAGTCCCACATGCACTAGAGAAGTTTGCTAACCTATGCAAGGACAGTATTAGGGCAGGGCATTAGCTTCTTTTTTCCCATGTTACATACAAACTTGGGACCATGGTCATTTGCTTGTGTTGTTGAGTTGATAGTTAAGTCTCTGCTTAGGTATCTGCAAACAGTTCTTTCCACTGGTGTTACTGAAATGCCACGTTCTTGCATTTCACCCGTGACATGGGAAGAACTGCATTGCAGTTATTATTACAGTGTAGTCATGCTTTGAGTGGCTGCTTTACATAAAGGAACTCAAACAAAATCAGTGGTCACCAAATCTCTGGCAAATGTTTGGCCTCAAAACACAGAGATGGCCTCCCAACACAGGTGACAGGAGGGGTACCTCGGCACAGGGCTGGCTGTCAGCCCTGCTCAGGTGCAGTGACAGCAATGTGCCTCTCCTGTTATTCAGTGGTATCCTAAGATCCTGCTGTGTTTTCTAGATCTATATGTAAACTCTTGCACTTTGTGTTCACATACATGTGGGCTGGTAAAGTAATAAAAAGCAGTTATTTTTTCACATTTCCTCTGTCATTGCTGGTATGGTTTGGAACAGGAGCCAGAGGCCATGTTTCTCTCTGGCTCAGGCTGGGGTACAGGTGCTGCAGGAGTCTTGCTATACTATGGGGGCTTGAACTAAGCATTGAATGATTCCAGTGTGTCCCTGGGATACCTTTACCTTGGAGGGAATTTTGTCACTATTTTGCACTCCTTGTGGGCTGCTGCTTTGCCTCTGACACAGCATATGTAGATTGGAAGTTGTGTTTGCTGAAAGCCTGAGACATGCATTGTGTACTGTCTCCCAGGATTTATCTTCCAAAAGCTCATTAAACTGATCTTGTTAAGGGCCATCAACCCTCTTAGAGATATAAAGAGCTTCAGTGGACTCTACTCATCTGGGTACTCTAATATCTTCAAATGAACTCCATCACAGACAAGAAAAAGCTGTCTGCATCATGTCTGCCATCATGGCCCCTGCCATGAATGCATTTTCTATTTTATTAGACAACATACTCTGTATAATATAAGGAAAGACTGATTCTTCAACTGAGAGGAACTAACTGGTTAAAGTGAGTAGAGTTACATACAAATAAATTGAGTAAGGAGTTCAGCACTGGGTCTTCACAGCTTACCATAGATTCCTGGGAATGATGAGCATCTGATGAGCATTATGTGGAGCAAACTGGTGCTCTCTCTGCCATCAATTTCTCATGTGACTCAGGTGTGTACAAGGTGTGTACAGGGAAGTGCACACCACTGTCTATTCCTATCTACCACCTAGGCCAGGGAGATGCAAACCAACATCCCAGCAGATCCTGTCCTGGAGCTGTGTAATTTGCAAGCAGAAATTCAGCTTGGAAATGGTTTTGTACTAATCTAAGAAATGTCTTATCTCAGTATTTGGGAGAGGAAACATAAAAAATCCTGTGTCTGGGCCATTATATACCTTCTGTGTTTAATGGGAAAAGGTCGTATTTGGACACTGACACTTGGTTCTGAGATTCCTTTATCATTCTACACAATAGGGTTGTCTGTGCTGGTAAGAATACTAAAATTGGGCACATTTGCCACTTGAAAATGGCAATGCTAAGTATAATTCCTGTGTTCAAAATACATAGGCAAGCATATAAAACAGCAGATACACATTGCTGTTTAGAGACAGTAGAGGTGGTTTTAATCAGGTATTCACACGGAATCTGACATTTGCATTTTAATGTAGAGCAGACATGCAGAGTATATTTTGCATAGTCTGTCTTCTTGAAATGCCTTTGGAGTTTTGCAGATACCAATACTTTCAATGCCAGTGTTCTGAGCAGAACATTATTGGGGTAAAAATGCAGAAAAGACTTCTTTGGATTTGCCAAATAATCCCTTTCATTTCTTTCCTTGATGAGGAAAATTACTTTCATTATTTCTATAACATTGGAACACTCCTGTCTGTAAAATTAGTCCCCAAGTTTTTATACAGGTTCAATGCTATAAATGTTACTGTTTCAACAAAAGCTGTTCTAGCAGGTTTTTTCCACCCTTCTTCATTACTTATAAAAGAGTTTTGTCTAACGCTCTTATCTATAAAGAGCCTAAGAAGCACCAGAAGGTTTATGTCCTTCTCCTGGACAGCTAGTTCTTTTGTCTCCTTTTTCTGTGGTGAAGTGTGCTTGGTTTTTTTTAAATTCAACTGCAGAGCTTCTTGTTCCTTGCATTAGCAAGGTGGTGGGTAACCCCATTTACCTGCTGAAAAATGAGACTATTTGATGATGAACATCCATCTCCCAGCCTTTACTCCTGAATGAAAATAACGTTTCACCACTTAAACTGTTACATGATCGTGAGCACACTTTATCAGGCTGAGTCAATGACTGTTCACCACAGGTCTGTTTTAACTGAAGACACGTTTGTAGCTGTGCTCCTCTGCTGTTGGGTGCCTGCAAGGCTCCAACAGCACCAGTGAGCAGAATGCTTTTCTGCAAAACCTGCCTCTTTCAGCCTGAGCACCTACAGGATGACGTGAATTCCTCTCTCAGGAATCAGAAAGATTCTGCTCATTAAGGAAAGTGGGCATAAGATGTAAGTCTAGAGCTAAAAGTAAAGGAGGATCTGATACAGACCATAGCTTTGTGCAGTGGTTGTCTCTGAGGAAGAGTTCATCTGGGAGAAAAATGTCCATCAGGCTGGCTTTACTGTGACCTTTGCCTTTATTTCTTCTTTATGGTTTATACTTTCTCTTGAGTCTAAACTGATTTCATCATGTTCAAAACCCATAATTAGCACTCCTAAATTGCATGGAAATGACAAGTTATTGTGAATGCTTTTGAATAGTTTCATATTTATATTCAGTTGTGAGATTTCCTCACTCTCTGCCCAGATGCTTCAAAATCACTACTTTTTTAAAAACCAAGACTGTTGCTCTGCAGATGTTCCATTTAACACAGGTACTCAGAGCTGTGCAGCTCTTGTGTGTCAAGCTAGGTTAAGCTTAAAATTGTGCCCTGAAAGCTGAGTCTGCTCTGCCCTCTTGTGTCTTTGGAATGTGTTGCCAAAAGCTCCCCAGATACAGCTGCTTTACCCTTAAAACTGGAATTTTCCCCTCAGAGACTTAAAGAGTGAGATGCAAACACATGGATATTCATATATGCGGTTTTTTTTTTCAGTGATGAGTATAGATCAACATATGTTTGAACTAAATCTGTTCTGGCAAT
This sequence comes from Lonchura striata, assembly GCF_050655825.1. Classification (NCBI taxonomy): domain Eukaryota; kingdom Metazoa; phylum Chordata; class Aves; order Passeriformes; family Estrildidae; genus Lonchura; species Lonchura striata. The sequence goes on along the minus strand of NC_140707.1, from coordinate 58,293,173 downwards.
ATTCCTCACGCACATGCATTTCTGAGGGGAAGGGAAAACAACTTGAGAGTATCTTTAATACAGCATGAAAGTGTTGAAATAAACCTGTTAAAGTTGTGGGGTTTATGAATAAAGTTTTTAGGTTTATGAAGCTTCAACTGAAAAATTATCTACTAGAGGGAGGAGTGAAGAAGGGGTTCTTCCAGTTCACAGGGACTGGGCTGCTGTGAAGTTGGGGTTGGCTTTGCTTGACTGACTCCTTGATGTAGCAACTTTTGACCTTAGCCGAACTTACAGTCCAAAGCTGTAAGTGTACAGTCAATAAAGGGATTCAAAGGGCAAAACACTCTGTCATGTAGTGGTTTGCAATACCTTTGAGATAAGATTTAGCTGCATTCTTAAATTCTCTGTGTGGTTGGGTTTTTTGGTTGAAAGTGAACTCAGTAGCAAGGGGTGAGCTGGAAATTCAGATTTCCTCCCCTTATTGTATTAGGAGGAAAAGACATTGCCCTGGCTGTGTATCCTCTCTATTCCCACAGGAGTAGAGTGCCACAGGTTGATATAAGCTACAGTGAACCACAGTTTACTGAAAATATATTTATTTTTAAAGAGTCTTAAATGTTTTCAAATCACAGTGCAAACTATTCTGTTAAAGAGTGGCTTTTTTAAACAAAGTAGGAAGTTTAGAGTTTATTCCCACCTGCTGTAAATCTTTCTGATAGTTTAAGGCTTAACATTTGCTCCATGAGTGTTAGATGTCGAGCCAGTCCTAATTTTGACATGGATGATTTTTTGCTTTTCTTTAGGATGTTAAAGACTTTTCAAAGCAGCTTTGGCACTTTTCTGTGTACTGCATTGTAGGATGTGGAGGTCATGTACCCAGTCTTTTCAGGAATAACACTGACAGCCTTTCCAGGCACAGAGAGCAACTCAGGCACAAGCTGTGCTCTTTTTGGAATGGAAAGGCAGAATTAAAGGATATAGGGGTGCCAAGTCTGTTGCACACCTGGGGGACTCCAGGCCTCCTCTTGTGCTCCTTTGACAAACTGTATCTTCCTTCCACCTGTTTCAAAAATTTACTGTACCAGCTTATTTTACCTTTCCCTGTCCTCAGCATGCCCCTCATTTGTTGTGTCTTTTACCTTCTGTGTGTAAACAAAGAAGGCACTGCTAATGATAAGTATTGAGCCTGGGCAAAAGATATTATATTCATCAGTAAACACCTTCTGGTGTATGTTTTTCCAGTAACACTCTCAGGATTTTGGTTGATGATGCTCAGACTGAAGCCTCTAACAGGTAGTTCGTTCAGCTACTGTAATGACCCCAGTAGCATCAAAAAGTCTTTTTCCTGGAATTCCTTAAACTATCTCCATAAAGCCCTGCCTGGCCAAGGGGAGCTCCCCACTTCATAAATGGAAGTTCAGTGTTCCACTGTGTTTGTTGACTGCATTGTGGTATTGTGGAAAGAGGTTGGTGGTGCTGAGAATAAATACTGTTTTTTTCAGCCTGTCTGCTGCACTTCCTAATCCCTAGGCTAGGTGAAGGAAGGTGAATTATGAGGTAGGGAAACATGTTTAGACAGTAAATCTGAAATTTAATAGGCAATGGCTTTCTCATTGTATTTCTTTTCTAGACACAGGTTTTGAGCTATTCTCACAGATGACCATAAATTCTCTTTAAACTCTTTTTCTGAAGACAAAAAAATATAGTTTGTTTATCTATGAATGCAGGACATTGAATCTGTAATCTATTATTTGTTTTCTTACCTGTCCAAAATCATAAGGACCAAAGAAATCCAAATAGATTTTTCTTCTCTCATGGTTTATTTTTTCCCCACAGTCATCCACAGCTACCCTCTGTGTTGGTACTCCTCAAACTTTTATATAAGGTATAAGGTATTACCTTTTATAAGGTGACTTTTATATACGGTATTTACCCTTATCAGAAACCATCCCAGGACTGTCCTGTACAGCCCTGTCCCAGTGGTTTCAATTTATTTTTAAAACTTGGTTCAGCTGGGAGCAGCCATGTATTACTCTTATTTTTCCTCTATCCATTTTGCCTAGCTACTGAATGGGAGTATATGTTGAGTGTTTGGCTTCTTGTGCCTTCTCCTGGAGGTTTGGGTATCCTGTGACTGTTTGGCAGGCTGTCTGCAGGCCACCAGGTGCCCTGAGTAGAGAAGCATTACTCAGCATTTCTTACTAAAGCAAGTCCTGAGCACAAAGAATTCCACCAATTCTCACTGCCAGAAATTACTTTTCCCCAGCCAGTTTTTAGTCTGCATCTTCCCCATCTTCACATCCCATTGCTGCTGTCACTGTTGTTGAACTTCATCTGGAATAATCCCCTGCTGGCACCGACACCCTGGTTTGGGTGCTCTTTCACCTCTCTGTTGTTGGTTAGCTGTGTTACTCATCCTGTAAACTGGCCCTCATCAGTCAAGCCCTCATAATGATGTTGTTGCTCCATGGGAATGGAACTGCACTCTGACACAGCTCACCCCACAGCAGGCTGTGCCAGCCCTGCTACTGTGATTGCTGCCTGTCACCTGTTAGTGCCAGCTCCTTGCTGTCCTCAGGCACTGCAAACACTCCCCCTGCACTTGCAATGAACGTGATCCCTCCAGCCATGACCTCCATTCAGAGGTGATAGGAGGGATAAAGTGTAGGAAGCACTGAAAGAACAGAAATAATGGTTGAAAAATTAACAGCCTAGATGAGAGATAGGGATGGGAGTGAGAAAAAATACAGAACATAAGAAACAGAAGAGAGAAAGAGAGAACTCCCTCTGAGATCAAATAATCTTGAATAAAAGGGAGAATAGCTAAAGGCAAATATGAAAAACAGATACCACAAAGTTTGTGCTAAGGCATGCAATAAAAATGAGGACAAAGATGGAGGAGGAACAGAGTGACAGAATTTTTACTTTTAAATTTAATTATAATATGTTGTTTTTAACAACAAAAGTGCTACAGATACTTTTGGTATTTGTCTGAAGTGAAAGCTGAACACTCTAATCTGAAGAATCTTTCCTTGTTGCTGTTAAGTTGGCACTTCTGGACCTGACAAGGTTCACCTGGAGTTGTGCCCATTATTTCAAAGGCAGGACTCTCAGAGACAACCAGGTGCTTAGAAAATAAAGAAATATCATTCTCTAAATGTGCACTATAGCAGTGTACAAAATCTTAATTCACAGCAGTCTGTAGACTTATGGACAGACTTTTCCTGCTGATATCTTCAGTCCAGCACAGCCTGCATGAAGGAAGATAGGGCTAGTAATTGTGGTCATCTGCTTATTTTGTGATGCCGCGTATGCACCCAAAGGGAGAGAGGGAGTGCCAGATTTTTAGTTTCAGATACAAAGTGAAAAGATCAGAAACTGAATACATAATAATCTCTTGGAATTTAAGGTCACTTGTGCATAGCCAAGGGTGGAAGATGAGGCAGAGGTTTTTCCAAACTTGATGTTTTAGAAGACTCTTCCACTCAGCAGCGCAGCACAGAGCTGAGTACTGATGGTTAAAAAGCAACAGTACCAGCTCCATGCACAGGTTCTGGGTTTTATCATGTCTGTGTCCTGACAGAGTCACTTCTGCTAGGGCTGTATGGCCAGTGAAGCTGCCAGGAGGGGTGGCATGGCTGTGGCCTCATGCTATAGTAGTTCTCAGACTGCTTTTATTAAAGTGCTTTGTTCACACTGGGCTCTCAGGTGCAAATGAGAATAGTGCTTGGTTTTAGACTGAAGGGTTAGGCTGGAGCATCAGTACAAAGGGGCAGCAGTGGAGCCAGAATCATGATGCCCTTCTCATTTCTCGACTGTTATGTTTACTTGTTTGTGAATATTTATTGTTCTTTTTGGCAATGGTTTCCCATGGTGTCTTGTCGCTGCTGGTTTGCAAAGAAGTGGTGACAGTGCCAAGAGTCCAGCACCTGACCACAGCTCAGTAAGTCCACACTAAAGCAGATTACTCAGCAGGAGGGGGGGAAGGCTCAGTGTACCACTGGGGGTCATTTGCTCTGTGTGGGTTGCATGGTGTAGTGCCAAGCTGATGTAAATCAGTTTTGAATTGACTCTCAGCCATTGAGTGAGGTGTGCAGAGACTGCTGTCATTCTGATAGCGGGAACTGGATGATGAGAGAAAGTTTAGCATGTGTTTGCCACCCTGGGAAGGAGGAGAGGATGATTGCTGGAGGACTTTTTATTTTAACTTGCAGCTATCTTTAGGATTTCAGTGTGTGTAGTTAAACTCAGAGCAGCAGTTTTCTAGCTGTAGGCTCTACTGAAATCTTGTGTTGAGTGAGGATTCATTTGTCCTCAGGACTGGCTGTGAATTAATGGTCTGTTTTAGAGGTCTCAGTGGGCTAGAATTGCCTTCTTGATAGAGAAAATGCCAGTGCTATGCAAACTCAGCAGGAGCACTTTGAGATGCTAAGAGTCTTCTCTGCTACTTTTTGTTGATCCAGGTGATCCTTTCTAAATACAAAGTCAAAGAAATTACTGTTTGCCCCTTCCTTCATCTCCCCATGCAAGTGTCATGTAGTCAGCAGGAACACTGGATCCTCCCTGTCTCCCTTTCCTGTTTGCATGAGAGAGAAACAGAGGGAACTGAGATGGAACCATGCATTCCTCTGCATCTGCACTCTGAAGGCAAAGTTATTTGTGAGCCTTCAGCATGTGGGTGGGAGAGCTGCCAAGCCAAAGTTGTTCCCAAGTATCTGTAAACTAAATCTTATTCCCTAAATTCATCCAACTAAGGAACTTTCACTCTGGCAAGGGCTTGTAAATATTACAGTACCTGTCACTTTTGGATGCTGCTTTCTGTTTTCATAGCAGCAAATTGAAAGCTTTGAAATCTGGGATGTTTTGTTTAGTTTTGTAGAGGTTGACCTCAAAGCATCAGTCTTTCTGCTCTTTTTAGAATCTATGAAAATAGCCTTTTCTCAGAAAACTTCTTGTAGTGACAACACTGCTAATGAACAGAGTTCTCAGATATTCCAAAAGTTTGGGGATGTATTGAGATATGTGTACCAAAATATAGAGAGTTTTGCTTCTCTGTTACTTTCAGTGATTCAGTTTTCTTTATAGATGTACTTACAATGAAGTGAAAAGTATTATTCCAAACAATGTTTATAAAGGGATTTATGAATGCATGTCTGTCTCAGAGTTATGTTTAGTTTTGCTGGGGTTTTAGTTCACATGTACTTTTCAGTTTCTGCACCATCTGCACAGCATGGCCTCCACTTGTTTCAATTCTTCCATGCTTTGCTTATTTTTAAGACAAGTTGCTGGTTGATACAAACCTGTGACTTAAGTTTGCCAGATGCAGTTGCTCCCACCATTTGTGTTTGTCTCCAGTTGCTTCTTGGAGGAAGGCGTCATCCTTTTTCTCTTGAAATAAGTCTAAAAAGCAAGTCTTGACAGACCTGTTCTGAATTGTGTTCAGTACTGTGCAGCTCAAGTTATAACTCATTTGTGGCTCCCAAGTTAACCTGACCACAGCTCAAACTCCATTAAAGTAGTACTTTTTAAAGGGTGTGCTCACTGAGGAGGTAATTTAAATAGTCATTCATACTTGTGTGATGTCCTTGATTTGACTTAGTCAATTTTGTCAACGTGCACACAGCTTGTCTGAAAACCTGCAGCCCTGCTGACCTGTCTCAGAGCTGTGGCTGAAGCCAAGGTTCTCTGTACACTTCAGATTGCAACCCAGCCCTCTTAAGCAATTTATGAGCAAGTCCTACAGTAGTTTCTGCCTTTCCTGCTGCATTCCCAGGGGAATCTCAGTTCTCCTACAGTGAACAGGAAGAGCAAGTCAACTTACGGAGTCATTAAGAGGGCTGGTTTTTGACTCCAGCCTTCCCACAACCCCATGTGAACAAGCACAGCATTGGCAGAAACACTCTGGAGCAGACCTCCTCCATTAAATTTTACCATGGTTCCCATGATTCTTCTCTTTACCCAGAACTTGCTGAGCAGTCTTGACATGATGATGTCTAAACATCTCTGACATGCTCTGAATGGCTTTGCCAGACCGACTGCTTTCATGGCAGAGCCATCCCAGAGAACAGCAGTATGTTCTGGCACCTTGTCTGAAGTAAATACACACTGGAATCTTACACCTGAGGAGCCCTACAGGAGGATATGGCTTTGTGAGATTGCCTATTCTAGTCACATTTGCAGACCATTCGGGTTTTTTTAAAATGCTTTAGAAAATTATGCTCAAAGGCATAAAAAGATCCTAGTTGCCTTTTACCTCATGGGCTAAGCCTTGTGCAGTGTGTTCCTAAGCAGGTGATCATTTCTACTGCCTATGAAAATACTGGCTTTATATTGCCATTTAGATTGTATGAAAATTGAGCTTTTCATCTTCTGAAATGTTTCCACCTTTTGGGTGCTTTAATATAAGTTGACTATTAAGAAGTAGTTAGTATGGAGAGAGCTGGTAATGTTGCAGCTGAGGAGCTAAACCCCTCATCTTCATCTGAGTCTTTTTATTTTCTTGCAGATGAGAGGATCTGTTCACCACCTTTTATGGAGCTGACAAGTGCCTGTGGAGAAGATACCTTGAAGCTTATAGAGAAGAATGGATTGGCATTCCCATTCAGTATGTACATTAGATTTTCTTTGGTACTTCTAGTGGGTTCTAAATGCTGCACATGCACCCCCCAAAAGATAGCCAACATTGTAGGAGTGTGGGTTTCACTTCCAAAAGTGTCAAGGATATTAAAACTTTCCTGAAACAAATTCTCTGATGCAGTCTGCTTGGAATGTAGAACAAATCCCCTCCCTATCATCTTTTCCTTTTCCTTTTATTGATGTTCCTTACTTTCAACACCTTGCTACAGTAAACATGCCTTCCTGGGAAATGCTAATAGTTCTAACAAAGTTAGCCTTTTGCCCTGAACTTGTACAAGATGTTTCTCCTGCCAGCTGCATTCATTTTTTTCTTGAGAAAATCACTGCCTTGTTGATTGTCCTCTTTTTTTACCCACCTCTCCCCTTCCCTGGTCCATGGTACAAATATAATCTTAGAGGGTAAAAAAAAAGAGGGTTAACAGATAACAGACTCCAAGGGCCCACAGCTCAAACAGCTGCTATGAACTGTTTGTGCTTTGTAGCAAGTTTCATTGCAGGACTTCTGCTTTAATGGGTTCCTTTATTTGATTCCTTGCAGTATAAAGTGAGCAGGATCATTAGTTGGTGTTTGTTCCCTTGGTGCTTCCCTCCTTTATAAGGTTCAGAGGTAAAGTCGTGTGGAAAAAGCATGTTTTGCCCTCCCTGCCACCACTGTCCCAAATGAGGCAGGTCTCCTGAAGATAGGTTGTGAAGCAGTACTTTAAATTCCATGGAATGGCCTTGCCCTCCTCTTCACAATGTGCCCTCAGTGCAGACTGACTAGTCCTCAGTAGTCAGCAGCACATATTGAGGAGGTCTGAATCAAATCCACTAAATGATGATGAAACTACAAAATAGCTCTGAAAATTAATACACCTTGATACTCTGGGAGTGTTTTTTTATTTTCCTGTGTCTGTTTTTATTTTTCTTAAAATTGATCCAGCTCTCTAGAGCACATGTCTGTGAGACATCATAAACCATTTTGTAAAATTTCAAGTTGCCAAGTTATTTTGGACTCTAGTGCAGGTTATCTCTCTTCCATAGCTCCCTGTCCTCTTGCCTGGTAATTTGATTCTTCCAACAACCTGCAAAGAAGTCTTGTCCTATCCACCCCCTCACTACTTGCAAGTTTTCATGTCCTCTCCTTAACACATAAGTAACATCAGCCTTAGTCATTGTGTGGGCCCTAGGGTCTTCAGCTCTTCTCTGGCCTGATAGTAGAAGGAGTATGTTGTTTATTTCCTCTCACTGGTTTTATTCCTCCTCTTAATCAGGATGGAGGTGAGAATCAGGATATACAGAGCAGATAAATGAGAAGGAGAAATAAAAACTGCTAGGCTTTCTGCCTATTTCTGTCCTCCTCTATGATTGCCTGTGAAAAATAAATTATATCTTAGTTTGGTTCAGCCCGTTACATTTTCTGCTCTTCCCTGAAAACAGGGAGGTAAGAAAATAAGTTGATTTTGACTGTGTCCCAGTTTCTTTGTTTTAAGGACACCAGTGTTTTGTGGTACTTGTAAAGTAGCTCTAGCCTCAGAAAAAAAAATTATATAGTTGTGAAAATGCTCTCTGAGTAGGCAGGATGACAATCCTAATACTAGTATTAACTTCTTAGCTGATGCTTTACAACTCTGTCCAGTCCTAACAAAGATCTGTGCTTGCACCTTAGTTACAGGGAGGAATTGAGAGAGTAGAGCTTGGAGCAAGCCAAGTTCTGCAGTGATTGAGGACACTGTTCAAGCAAAGACTGTCACTGGTGTCTGCTACAGTCAATGCCTTGGTCTGGTGGACTCCAGTGTTTGCATGTGTGGGTGGGAACAGGATTATAAAGGGTGTGTGTTCTGTTTCAGTGGTGAATTGTCTTTTCTTTTTTATTTACCCAGTTTGTAAAACTAGAGTGGCCCATGGAACCAACTCGCATGAGGTGAGTTAAAGATTTTTGCAGTATTATTCATCTGCTTCCAGTTGTGTCCTGTCCCCCACTCCCCCTGTGGTGGTTTGGCTAGTGATTTCCAATCCTGTAGTTGGTAGGAAGAGGGCTATGCCTAAACAACCTTTCTTCCCCACCTCTCCCTCATGTTTAATTGCACCATTATTTTTTAAAAAAAATAAAATTAAGCTAATTATGACTTGAATCGTGCAAGCTGTATTTAGCAGTTTCTACCTTCCATCATATTGTTGCTTCTAGCAGTTTGTAGTCTCCAGTCAGCTTTGTCCAAGAAATCTCCTGCAGTCACTCCTTTGGTAAGAAGTCACTAAATAAAGTTTCTGTCCCAGAAAATTACTTTTCTAATATGTATGTGGTACAGCTGAGAAGTGGGTTTGTGCTTCAGATGGAGCAGCTGGCTCCTTTCCTTGAGGGGGAAGGGAGTAACAAATAGAGATGGTTTCCAGGCAATGTTCAGTTGTAATAACACTGTGGGATCTGTGGGGAGAGCAGGACTGGTAGAACTTATCTGCCTTCCTGTAAGGCAATTGCAGCTAAAATGGTTGTATATTCCCAGAATGAGTGCATTACCTATGAGATTAGCTTCCTCTAAATTTAAGTGAGTTGAGTCCTGTTTTAATTCTTTTCCATTTGCGCTTCCTGCCTTCCTGCTTACTTCAGATCAGTTTTGAGAATCCAGCCCTTGCTGCTGGCTCTCCATACTCCTGGCTTCCTTTGTTAACAATGTGGCCATCAGTCCAGGTTTCCCAGCTGCTCTTGAAATGTGCACTATGAGACATTGCTGCAATGTCTCGAAGTAAATTGTAAATCTAGATGAGCAGAATGGCTGTGGCTGAAATCTTGACTGACCAGCAAAAAAGGCAGTAAGATTTTTTTAGGCAGGCTTTACCTTGGCTTATTTCACAAGCCAACAGACAGTCCTATTAGTTTGCTGGAGCAGCTGCTATAAATTTTTGCTGTTGTTCCTGAGAACACTTGGGTGCTAGATTGTTAATGAATTTAATACTCAAATTTTTCTGCTGATTTTTCTGTCAAGAGTTCCTCTGCAACTGCAAACTGAAACACATCAACCTCTGAGTACTTGTCATGTTAGGCTTGGACTTTATTCCCTTGATGAATCTTTCTTTGATCTTCTTTTATACAGTGCAGACACATCTAAGCCTCCTGCCAGAGCAAAAAATAGACTAAAATACAGCCATAGTCTGCAGTTTATCACAGGAACTAATGACGAGAGCTTAGGAGGACCCCTGGAAAAAGCCTGAAATCTTGCATAGTACTTTACATAGTAGTAGCAGTAGTCTGTTTTGGAGTTGCTGAGTTCTCAGGGCTAATCCAAAACTATATTTATGATCAGAGTGGAACTGTTTTGGAATTGCTTATGGTCAATAATTACAAAGGAAGCATAGGATAAATACCTGCTTATAGCACAATCTGTCTAAAATATGGAGCATAGGTCTAGAAGCAAGAAATTACCTGTTTTATTAACGACTCCTTGTCTGGCTTTTGGTAAATCACTTCGCTTTTTGTGGATGTATTTCCAGTACAGGGCTGACACTGAAATTAGAGCACTGACCAGAAACCTGCTTTTCTTCATAAGATGGCTGTTAAGAAAGTTCAAGTACTGGCTAACAGGGACAGCTGAAGGTGCAGGCTTGAGTTTAAGTTTGGTGCGTGAGTTTGGGTTTAGTGTGTGAGTTCACCAGTTGAGGCTGTCAGACTCCACTTTTCTCTTGTGAGTACATGTGCAAGCTGAGGTGGTGTCACCCTTTCTGTGGTGTCCCTAGTTCTACATGGCCTCTGCACTAGCAGTGGCCTCAGCAGCTCAGCATTTGACTCCCAGTTTGCCAGCATCATTTTTTAAACTTTAACAGAGATGATGGCTGGAAGTTGTGCTTCCTGGCTGCCAGTGGGTCAGAACATAACTAACCTTCGGTAAAGCTGCCATGAGAGACCCATAGCCTGAAGAAATGTATCCAGATTTTTTTCTGAGCATTGAGCAGACAAGAAGGAAAAGGTAGAGAATCACTATGTTTTGTGAGACTGAATTCCTTATGGACATTGTCATTAAAAATTCTTGGTGCAAATGTTTTGTTTTGCCTTCAGAAGAGCTCTGCATTTATAATGAGAAATGCTATTTGGAAATTATGATATCAAGTATTGTACCCATGTTACTGCCAGACACAGCAGGTCTGTCCTAGATGACAAAGAGCAAGTGCACCCTGCAAGCAAATTCTTGGAGCTCTATTCATGCATGTTAAAAACCATGAGACATCGCAGTGAACCGGCATAACGCAACACCACAGGATTTACATGGCTTATATGGGCTGTGTGCTAGTCCATGGGGCTGCCAGCACAGAGCTTTGCAGAGCAGAGGCTTCACATAGCTTCCAATAGCCTAGGTCAGTGTTAGGCTGAGAAGATAAATTCTGGCTTTCCACACTTCTAAAATAGGCTGAACTTGTTCATCTTATGCTTATTTGTGGGAATTAATTAACTAGTAGTGGAAGAGAACACTATAGGAACAGCACAGTTCTTGCCAGTGTGATGCTGTAGACACTATAATGCCAACAATCCACACAAGAGGAAGAAGAGAGCAATATTTCTTGCCATCAGTAAGAGACAAATGAGGTGTGATGTTGTTGCTGTGAATCATTTTGATGGATGATTCTGTCTGTTAAAAAAATTTCTTGCACTATGTTACCACTCGCAAATTCACTCTATGCTGTGTAATAGAGACAGCAAGAATATCAGCTGCAAGTAGGTACTGAATGCATATGTTGACTTGAACATAGAAAACGTTAAACTACTGAGTTATTGTGCATGTGTGCAATTATTTGATCATTCATAAAGCCCAATAAATGCCTTCCTTTTCAGCATATTTATTCCAGTGCCTTCAAGAGGACTATCTGTTTAAAGTAATGGGGTGAAACCAAGCAGGGAAATTGATAAGCCAGCATTTGTTAGCAGTAAGAACTACTAGAGTGAGAAATGTCTTCTGGTGTGGGTGAAGCCCTGGTGCTTAGTCTGTTGCAACTTGGTTGAAGCAAATAAGGGAAATAGAACTGTGGGGAAGAATTCTTGTCATTAGTGCACAGAGCTGTTCCTCCTGTTCTCATGATACAGGCTTGTATTCAATACAAACTTTGTTGTCTGTGTTGGTCAGGTGTTTTGTCTCTTTGTTGTACCTGCACTTGCATTAGTTTCCCAACTAAAGGCAGCAAATGAAATTGCAAAGTGCTGTGAAGAAAATGTTGATTGAAAATGAAAGCTTTACTGCAAGTGGTGTTTGCAGAGCAGTGTGTCAGTTAAATGAAACACAATGAAATAGAGCAAGATGCAGAAAAGGAGATGTTCCCCTTGTTGCTTGTCAGGTGTGGGTAAGCATGAAAGTATTGCAGCCTTTTGCACAACCATGTGTGTGTGTTTCCAGATGGCGATCATCTTCAACCAGGAAGGCCTCAAAGCTGTTCGTCCCCCTTGTGTCATTCAGAGCTTCATCAATCACAATGCTGTGCTCTATAAAGTTTTTGTGGTTGGGGAATCTTACACTGTGGTGAAAAGGCCATCTTTAAAGAACTTCTCTGCAGGCATCTCAGGTACGTTGTACTGATTTAAAAGAAAATAACTGTTCTTGCAGCCTCAGCAGGAAACATCTCCAAAGAAAGTATCTGTGAAAAAACTGCTGAAGTGAAGGCAGCTGGTTTGGACACACCATGTTTCCTCTTCTGTATTATTTCAATAGAAAGGGAGATAACTTACCTGCTCTGGAATATGTACGAATGGCATTCATATAGTAAATATTTATGCAATGGTTACCTGAGTCTTACCTGTTAGACACTGCTTTATGTCATGTGGAAAGGAGGAGAGGGAGAGAAGTTCTCTCCTTTCACAGCAAGTTCATGTGTCATTTGTTCCGGAATTTGTTTATAAATGTGCTTTGGAGAGAATTTCCTGGATTCCATCATTTCAGCACTTCCTCTCCCTATTTTTACCTTGAATATGTGTGTGTTTTAAATTAAAGATCACTTGTGCTCTCCCCTAAATGAGCCCCCCTCTTCATGTGAGGCCCAGTGTTGAAAATCTTGGTGGGAAATGTCCTTTGGTTTGTAGATATCAGCTCTGCTGGGGAGAAGGAGGAATGGATTTGTCAGTGAGGAGAGTGATTCTTCTGTATGTCATTAGACAGCAACACTTAAAGTGTTTTCATTAAAGATTACTTAGAATTCTTTTATGGAAAAAGCTCTTTCCAGAGAACTCCATTCTATGGCCCACCAAAAGCATAAGAAAATTAGTAGCACATAGATGGGAGCAAGCATGATCTGATAGCAACTGAACAAATCCAGGAGGTGAGGATGGGATCAAACTAAAGGAGATGAATTAACAAATGCCAGGTTTTTGTCACTTTTCTTAGTGTTTTTGGCTAATCCTAGTATCTCCATGTATGCTCACTACTGCATTTCACACACCAATATGTATTTTGTTAATACAGGTGTAGTAGGATGCTGGTGGAAGATCTTGTCTGTAGCTGTGTGTGCCTGTATTTACATTTAGGTCTGGTGTATGTCCTGATCAAATTAAGTAGGCCAGAATCTGTGCCCATATAAACTGTTAGGATAGTGGCTTCTGTCACCTCAGAGTGTCTCCTGCACTCCAGTGGTGCCTCCAAGAGAAGGACAGGTCCTGGCCACAAAATGTATTGCTTTCTGCCATGGTCACAGTGCCCTGCCCAGGTTCCCAGGGCTCTCAGTGTACCCTGGGTGCTTCTGGCCTATCACCTACAGTGATTGCAGCTTCTCTCTTCTGTCACACACCTTCCCCTTGGAACTGTCACTTTAAGTATAGAAAATTAGTAAAAATTAACTTCATTATCTGACTGAACTTAGTTAATTTGCTCTGGTGAAGGAAGGAAAACTGATTTCTGTTTACCCAGTGTGTGGTTCTATTTATGTGTGGTCCAAGAACCGTGGGTTATCTGTCTGCAGGTCCCTGCCTGTGCAGGCAGCCAAGTGCCAACAGGCAGGAGAGCCCTGTGGGTGGGGTGGATGGTTGAGACCAGGATGAGATTCTTGGGGCTGCACTGCCACCTACTGTTCTTTACAGTATAAAGTTATTTACAACCTGTTTTTAATTGCAGACAGAGAATCAATATTTTTCAACAGCCACAATGTTTCCAAACCAGAGTCCTCATCTGTCTTAACAGCAGTAAGTACACTTGGTTTTTTCCCCCTGTAGTTCAGCTGGAAACCTATCTAATCCTTTCTTATGGAAGTGTTAGTAGCTAGTGACTCTCTTTCACAAGCTGTCTGCTTCTGTGTTGCAGGCTGAGGTCTGTTTGGTACCACGAGCCAGCATGACTGTGTCCCCCTCTGATTTTCCTTACCGAGCTCCGGTGAGGAAGAACTTGTAGCAGGGATGTGCTGCTTCCCAAACTACCCAGAGCTAATCTAGGCAAAGGGAAGAAGGAGGTTCTAAATCAAAACACCTGGCTTTTTACTGTCCAGAGAGATTGATAAGCATAAATCATTCTTCTAGGACTCAGTTCTGTGAGGAAAGACAAACAGTGAAAATTAAAGCATAGAAATTGTGTTGGCACAAAGGCCACAGAGGGCCAGTAGTTGTCTGCCATGTGAGCATGCCCAAGCTGTGACCATGGGACCATTTCTGGATGTCATTCAAGACCAGCAGTACCAGCACACTGCACAGTTTCATGCTAGCATTACCAGTCCTTTTACTAAGATTTGGATATATGAATCTTAACAAGTTCTCGGGCACTTGGCTACTGAGAAAGTCACTTTACAGCACTGGGTCCTTTAAATCTCTTGAGTCTTCGGATTCTTTTCTGTTTCACAAGCTCTGCTGGGGACTAGTTTTGTATTTGATTTTGAACTTTGCGTGCAACACTGGTAGGCATGCTAAATATTAAAACTGTAGTTGTGCTAGTCATAAATCCTTCTGTGGTTATGTTGAGGGAGAAGCCATTACTAAAAATTTACTTTCAGACTTAAAGAGTCATGTGGTTTACCTGCCATCTCATTAATATAAACATGTATTCCAGTCTTGCTTCTGTAGGCATAACAGCATACTTCTGCTGTGTAACATGCTGTCTAAAAAGCAAAGAAAATTGCATCCTCCATTCATAAGTAACCTAAGTCACTCATTTTAATAAATACTTAAAAAATAATTTGAACCCACATAAATGTATGCTCTTCCCTTAAGATATCAGGTGAGTTGTATTGTATGACTCAGATTAAACTAACAACAGGAGTCTATCCTGTTACCATTTAAGAGAGACCTTGATCTACACTGAAATAATGATAGCCAGAGGTTTTGCAGCACAGGGTTAAATATGCCACCTGTATATGTTTTTTAAGGTGTAGATCTAGTACTTAAAATAATGAGTCTGATGCTCCATTCATTCCTATACTGCTTTGCTTCTATAGCTGCACCAGTGTGAAGAGGAAGAACTAGATGCTTTAGAGCAGATGAATTTCCAATTTAGGAAGGATTTTAAATTACGAAAGTAGTTTCTCTTCGGTATCTTTCTCGGTTTCATGACACTGGTTCTCTGCAATTAGATTTGGTGGAAATGCACCTGGAAACTTCTGAAAATCAATCTTTCCACTAAAAAGGCTGTTCCAGAGTCCATTAGTAATGGGTCTTTTTCCATTTTAGCTGGATAAAATCGAAGGAGTATTTGAGCGGCCAAATGATGACGTCATCCGGGAAATCTCTAAAGCCCTGCGGCAAGCTCTGGGAGTTTCCCTCTTTGGAATCGATATCATCATTAATAACCAGACTGGGCAGCATGCAGTAATTGATATAAATGCATTCCCAGGTAAGAAAGGCCTTTCCACTCCTACTTTGAGGAGCAAGTTTTAACTGCTGTTGTCTCATATCATTGCTTCCCAGGCTGGGGGTGGTACAGCAGAAACTAGATGGTTCTGAGATCAAATACAGGTCAGTCTGGGAAGGGAAGAACCCTAATCTAGATATGGAATTTGCATCTGAAATATTAGCTCTTAGGAGATATGGTCAAATTTTAGTGGCCAATTGTAACATATCTCTTGTGCCCTCCTGTGCAAAGGGAAACTCAAGAACTGCAGTGTGGGACTGTGTGCTGGGACCTACCCTTTCTAGGTCTAGCCCTCATTCTGAAATGAAAAGAATACTAAATTCTATTTTAGGAAAGCTTTTAAAGATTACTCTTCTTTTGTTTTTTGGGGTTTTTTTTTGTTTGTTTGTTTGTTTGTTTGGGTTTTTTGTTTTGGTTTTTTTTTGTTTTGTTTTGTTTTGTTTTGGTTTTTTTTGAGACTCTGAGCCATTAAAAAAAATGAGGGGGTGGAAGCAACTAACTTCCCTTGAAAATTTCTTCCTATGCAAATTGATTCCTTACAAAGAGACATTTGTGCACAAAAGCAATACCAGGAATCGGAAAATGATAATATTGTAGGTGCACAGAAGTTGCTGTGGAGAGTTACTGTCCTTGCAGGTTCACGTAAGTGTGTCCTGGAGTAAAAGGATGGATTAGAGCAGAAATGTAGATATGGGTACATTTGTCTTCCACTTTTTTTAATGCAACATATATCTTGGAAACAACTAAACAAGCTCCTTGATCATCAGAATTGTTAAAAGGAGTTGTAAGTGTGAATAAGGGTGAGGCAGTAATGATCTCTCACTCATGCTAAATTCAGTAGTCTAACCCAGGAAAAGAACACATCATCCCATTTAATGCTGTTTTGCAGAGTGCTTTTCACTCTAAGAATCTCCTTTCATTATCTGAACGGGGGTGTTTGTTTCCAGAGACTTACACAGGCTGTTGTGTAGTTTCTTTAACCTGTCATTGAAAACTAAATTTTCAATATGGCTATGGCGTGTTTATATCTAGAGGTCTTGTCCTGAGCTCCCAATCTCTTCAGTTTTTCAGATCAGGTCCTCATTCCTACTGCCCTGTAGTGCCTTGTCTGTTTCTCTCCACAGTGACTGGCTTCCTCTTAAAACTCAGGTCTGCTATTCTCAGGTCACTTCCCAGCATGGTTCTACCACATGGTGTTATGCAATTTGCAGACTGTGAAAACACTCTTCTGCCCAGGGCAGTGAAACAACCTGAATTAGTTGCTAGATGGAACCATATCAGTTTTATTAATAGGATTATATTTCAGACAGTGGGTCTTGAAGTCAGTGATAGAGGACGTTCTTCTGCAATCCTGTATCCTGCATTTTGGTTTGGTGCTTCATGTTTTCAGTTTTGGGTGGTTATTTTCAAGTATTATTTAATATTGAGAAGTCCACATTGGGGAACAGCAATGTGGCAAACATATATTTAGACAGGACCAATGTCTTCTTGTTGTCACTTAAGTTTGCAGAAATGCTTTGCTGTATTTCTACCCAAAGGCAGTAGTTTTCAATATTCAGCTCAAGTCCTGCATTTCAGCCTGCACAGTAATTGTCTTTGAGGGGACTTTGAATTAATAGTGTTTTAGTCCTTACAGGAGGCTTGAGAGCACAGGGGAGTTTCTTACTGATGCACTGATCTGCATTGTGTCTCACAAAGCTATTTTTTTGTTGGTGAACATGTGGATTGTGTGATGGTAACTACTGACTTTATCACTGTGGGATAGGCTGAAGATTAGTTGGAGAAAAACTAGAGGATAGCTGCAGGGCCCAGACATACAGAAAAGAAGACAGGGGAGAGAAAAAACTGGCTTCAAATTTGTAAAAAGGTAGCAGAACTGAGATGAGTTCTGTTCTCAAGGTCTGCTGAGGTCAGAGAAGAAGCAATGGGGTATGCAACAGAAGCAAAGTTACATCTCAGCACAGAATACCCTGTTGGTCAAATGCATGTTCAGCAGAGGTAACTGCATTTCCCTCCAAGAGCCATTAAAGGCTGAAGAGTTAAAATGACTGACTTCATTGATGGAGCCAGCACCTTGCTAGTGAGAAGTTCAAACTCAGTCCACCTCAAAAGAGTCGCCAGTGGGCTGCATCAGCCCACTGTTCCTGGCTCAGTGCAGTCCCAGGAAGTGCCCTCCCTTGCTCTTCTTCTTCAAATCATCACAGCCTTCAAGGGTTGCAGTACAGCCATACTGGAGACAGCCCTCCTGGGTACTATCTTTGCACCACTGCTCTGAAAAGGGGAGGGGAAGAGATGCCCTTTAAAGAGTATGCACAGCCTCTTTCATGGAACTCAAGCCATGTCTTGGGGCCAAGCCTGACCAAAGCCTTATCCAGATGTTTGCTGCCTTTCTTGTGTTCTGTCTTCCATGTTTACTGGGTTTGAACTTTGTTTGAACCTGCCACTCCATGTATGTCATCTGAGATGAGTTTAATGACAGAATTAAGAGCAGGTGTACCTGTAGGAGGATGTTGTCTGTTATCTGCTCCATTAGTACAGCAACTCTTTAAAAAGATTTTAAAGATAAATGTCTGAAAGGCCTATTGTGTGTTTTGTTATGTGGGAAACTGCTGGTACTATATTTAGCAGTGGTTATCAGCTGAGATATTGAACCGTAGGCACAGTCACGTAGTGGGAGTTATGTTTGTCTGACCTAAGTGAGAGAAAAGGTTCCACATAACCTTCTGTCCTCTGGTTGTGGCTGAGCTCACCCAGCCCCAGCAGCTGCAGGTTGTCACCATGCAGGTGAACTGCTGGCTCTGGGGAATCTGCATGGGAGCCTCAAATCTGAACGTGTATTTTGTGAGTGTAAGAACATTGCTGTAAACGCAGGTTGTGGGCTGTTCATTTCT
Organism: Lonchura striata; assembly: GCF_050655825.1. NCBI lineage: Eukaryota > Metazoa > Chordata > Aves > Passeriformes > Estrildidae > Lonchura > Lonchura striata. The sequence continues at coordinate 58,274,884 of NC_140707.1, read as the reverse complement.
CTCTGACCAAGGGAACATGCAGAAAAGCCAAGTGTGCCAGCTTAAAAATGGTCATAGCCATTTCTTGCCTCCACCAAAGGTTGCAGAGGTGGGCACTTGTTTTCAGATGCATTGCAGGGTAGACATCTTTCCTATCCATGTTCAGCCAGAGGACTCTGAGACTGTTCTCAATATAGCAAAATTCAGACGTCTTGTAGACAGGCATTTCCAAAATTCTTTCAAGTGGGCAGATTGCACCTGCTGGAGCACGATTCATGCAAGTTATGTTTTAGGCATGCAAAAGTTAAATCCTCCCACTGATTCCCTGTGTAACATGAATCCCAAATTCACTGCCAGTAGTTTCTGAAGGTGGAATTTAACCTGCACTTCTTGATTTTGTTATCATTGCAGCACAGTGGTGTCCCACAAATGGCTAGTTTGAGAAGCCTACAGGAGCCCTAAGTGAACCAAGTGAGGCAATACCCACAGTTCACAGCCTTCCCAGGTGTCCTGTGAACCAAGAGTTTGCAGCTAATTCTCTTCCTGCCTTCCTTCTATTTCCTTTTTACAAGTTTGTGAAGTTTCTTCTGAGTGACCCAGCAGAATTTCTTGAGTATTTCCACCCAGTGTGCAGAGGGCTGGCACAGACAGAGCCTGCCTGTTACATACAGCTTCTTTTCACTAACATCTGCTGATTTCAGGACAGAATAACTGGCCATCTTATTCCTATTAAATATTTAAAGCAACTTACTTGTGAGTTTGCCAGGTGCCCTCCTACGAGGCTAGTTTGTTTTCAATGAGCAGACAAAGAACACTCTGGGGTACTATGGATCTCCTTGCTGAATATTAAAGCTGTTACTATGGAGATGGCTTATTCCTGGGGTGTTTGAAGCACTCTGAGTAGATTTGAAGGCTAATCCCATAGCTTTTACATAAGCAAGAAAGCGTAACAACCACTTCTGTCCAAGGGGTGGAGATCCTGTTCTGACTCCCATGGCCAGCCCTAGGAGTCCTAGTTGACCCCTGCTGACCAGTGGATTATCATGTTCGGCGCTGGGAAACTTGGTGTTTTGAAATGAGAGATTTGTTTGGTGAATCCCTTCAGGGGCCTCTGGGAATGGAGAACTGTGATCTGTTGTCTCACATTGCTGATGTTTTGTGTGACCTGTTAAGTATCTAGGAGAACTGGAACCAAGCACAATAAAATCCAAAGGAATGGAGCAGCCTAAGTAAGAGTTAATTGGTTGACATATGGTTTATAAATACACCATAAAATCTCCACATTTATTATAGGTGAAATTATAGTCTTACTTCATGTTTTCTGGGAAGTTGAGTTTTTTATTGCCTAAGGCAGTTGGCCTTTACAGGAGAATGGAAATTAAAATTGAATTTGTTATGGATCTGAGGAACTCTTCTGCCCAGTGATAACATCACTAAAGTGTTTTAAAGTATGCATTTACTTTGTGGTCTCTGGTTCTGCTGATGTGCTGCTGTGTGAATGTGTGTTATTCACATAGGTCTTTTAAACTTACTTATTACTTCAGATTCCTGTATTAATACCAGGTAACTTATAGAATACTTTTATAGACATTTCAAAACAATCAGCCTATCCTGTTAAACAACACTGAATGTCATATATTACCTCTAAACACTAAGGCAAACTGACAACAATTTTAGGTAATGCAGTAGCAGTTAAGATCCATTTCAGGACATTGTATGCATATATTGCATGTCTGGTTCAATTTTAAAATGAAATTTAATGATAAAACTGTGCCTGTAGCAGTGTTTAGAATAGACCCAGAAGCTCTGTACACCTGCCACCCTTTGTGTCACCAAAACTTTCACGTCTACTGGTATTTAAGCAACTGTTCTAACCAGGAAACTTGTTATTAAACTGCACTGTAAATTGTCTGGAATCACTTAATGGAACATGCAGAAAGGTGGTTTCAGTACCAAAATAAATGGCTGATGTTTCTATCAAATACTGTATCATTGATACACGTTTCCTATCCCTTGGGTGTTTCTTCAGACACAGCTGCAAACATGTTTTAAGTGTCAAGTTAGGTTAGGTTAGATGAGCATCGCTTCTTGCTCAGTGGGAAGCTGCTTTTTCTGTAGAGTGTAAAGCCAGCCCTGCTGTCCTCTGAGGTTTCCCTAACTGAGGGTATTGCCGGGCAAATTCTGGAGAGGGTCCAGACCCTCAACAAAGCTCTGCACTAGAGCTACTTGGCATAGAAAACCTGGAAATGTTATGGAAAATATCAACATTATACCAGAGAATTTGTAACTTAGGGAAAAACCTGGACATGGCAAAAAATGATAGAATATTCCTAAAATAATATATGCGTATATATACTTGGGAGCAAATCTGAAAGGCAATTGTTTTTTTCATTGGGAAAATACTTTTATTGCAAGAATCTCTGTTCCTGTTTATGCTAATCTTCTTCTGCTGTGACTTACAATGATGTAATGTAATTTTTTATCAGCTTTTTTATGATCAGTAGAGTGCAAGGATACTTCAAGAAACAAACTGTTAAAAGAAGCCTTTCAAAGAGCCTAAGGAAATTGCTTAATTGCTTTTTTTCTCTCCTTCATTTTTTTTTCTTTTCAGGTTATGAGGGTGTTTCTGAATTTTTCACAGATCTGCTGAACCACATAGCTGCTGTCCTGCAGGGTCAGGTACCTGAGGTGACCCAGCTAAACCACAGCAAGCTCCTGGCAGAGCAGAGTGGTGGGATCATGGACGAGCGGATATGCTGTGCTAGCACAGGCTGTCTCAGCGTCATGGGAAAAGACTCCTCCTGGATTGTGGAGAGCGAGAGCAGCAGCTCAGTAAAACTGCAACACCAGAGACTAGGCTGCAACTCAGCAGTGTCCCCCAGCTTCCAGCAGCACTGCGTCGCTACGTTGGCAACAAAAGCTTCTTCTCAATAACTTGCCAATGCCATGGACTGAGAAAAAGCCCCAGGGATACAAATTGTGGTCCCAGAATCAGATCAGGCTTTAACAATACAATTTACAAAAATATGGGGAAAAAACCCCAACATAAAACACAACACAAAAAAGCAAAGTAAAAGAACGTTCCATTTGATTTAATCTAATTTGCTGATGAAACGGACTGAAAGGGGAAGAACAAGAAAGTGATCCAAATCCATTTTATCAGATTCCAATTGCAAATCTGTAGTGAGTTTACACACATGTGTTTTAACACTAGTCCTTTCATTGTGGGAGGGTTGCTCTTTCATTTCTGTTGTTCTTTGTAATCACTGGTGACCAGCATTTTAAAATCTGACCTCATGGTATCAAGAAGATAATAATGTTGAAATGCAGTGTCTGAATGTAACAGTGCTAGAGATTTTTGCCTACAAAGCTCCCCATTCCTCTTTTTTTCCAGGTAGGCCTTTGCATAAGAAAGCTAGGACAACTTCAGTATCACTAAACCAAATCTCTTGAAATGCTGACATGTCATGATGTTGGCAGGTAGTTTGCTGTGAAGCCACTGCACTTTGAGGAGGAGAGAGCAGCCTGCTTATTTAGGGCACAGAACCAAGGTGACCATCCCTGTTCCAGCTTTGCAGTTCTCCCCCCTGGCCTCATGGCTTCACTCAGATTGGCTTCTAACCACACTTGCAAACAGCAACACGTTTCACCCGGAGAGGGTGCCACTATTTAGGTTGAGTCATTTAGTAGATTAAATAACATACTTTCTTTCAATTGTCTGCTAGTGCTGAAATCTTAGAAGAGCTAATGGAAGCAGCTTGTCTCTTTGCAGGGAGTTTAATTCTCCCTCCATTGCACTTGTGAGGACTCTGGGACAGCTCTGGGAAAAGGCTGCAGAGCTGTGCTTTTTCCTTGGAGCAGCACACCTGATCTGTGTACCCTGAGAGGTAACACAGTCACTGCCTTCATGTTGTTGTGCATTTTTTTCTGTAAAATATAAACAAATTGTGTACCTTCATATAAGGTAGAAATACAGGACAGCTCTAGCTTGGAGACCCCATTACTTTGTTGCAAGCTGCCAGGCGAGGCCATATGATAATTTACAACTGTGCTGTATACTATTTGTAAATTATAGCACAGACAATTTGTATCTCTTGAGATATCTTCTGGTATGGCAGCATCTTCTGGTATGGCAGCATCTTCTGCTGTTGAGAATTCCTGCAACTTCTGCTAGTTCTGAACACTATATTGGAAATATCCAAGTGCTAAGAACAGAAACACTATTTTGGTAGAAGTGGCCTTCTCTTCCCCTTATTAGCCCTAAAATACATTTAAGAAGCGTGGTGTTAAGAAAATTTCCTTAGTTAAGCTCCTAGCTTGTAAATATAGGAATTTCTGTCTTTTCTATAGCACGTGTTCATAAAGCATCTGTCACTGCAGCATTTAATACCAGTTTGGTTAGTATCATGTGTTAGATGGCTACTCAGAAAGAAAGGGTTTAGAACTTAAAGCCCAGGTAGATCGTGGAGAGAGGATTAAACTGTGTAAAAGATGTCACCACCCTACCTGATGGTACCAGTCCTAGAGGGGGAAAAGTTTTGAAGACTCATCTTCCAAAATGCCATTCTTGGGAATTTCCTGTAGCCAGGATTGAATTTTTCAGAATGATTTACACAACAGAAGATGATTCCACCTCTAGAGGGATTACTAACTTGAAAATATTTCTATGAAGAACTTTCTGAGTATGGTATCAGTCAAATCCCAGGGTGCACATAAGCACAGCCAATTTCCTGAAGTGTTGCAGATAAGTTCTGAGCTGGGCACACTTCACAACCCTTGTATGCTTTGAGGCTGCTGGATCCCGTGTTGTCTGCGGCTTGCAGGTCTCGGATGGCTGTGGTGTGAGTGAGTGAGATGTACATAGGTAAGGGTTTATAAAGGTATTTGTGGTAGACCAAACCTTTCATAAAGCCATGACTAAAATAAAATTTACATCTACAGTTTGGGGTTTGTTTTTGTTTGTTTAAAATAAAAAGTGTTTTTATGTTACATGTGTAACAAAAAATGCCCTCAGGAAGGAACTTGCCAGTGCATATTTTTGTATGGTACTTTCTTGTAACAGGCTGGTGGAGTGTTTGTAGACTTGCCTATTGCTCCCTTTGTTACAATGGCTTGGGCTTTTTTTGGTTTTTTGGGTTTTGTTTCTTTATCGGGTGGTGGGGATGAAGCAATGATGTTAGAACTGGGTTACTAACTCAAGACCTTTCAAACTAAGTATGTTTACATGAATCTGAGTGTTGGATCCAATGGAAATGTCTGTATGCTGTTTCCTAGTTAGAACATCAAATAAGAATTTTATTTTCCTGGCTGCCTTCTGAATTTTGGTTGGCCTATTTTGCACTGCTTTTTTTCTCCAAAATAAACTACTGAAATATAATAGTGCATTTTAAACTTGTTTACAAATGATTGTTAGAAGTTTATTTTGTAATTCTCTGAATGCTTGCAGAAATACTATATTTAAATATTACTCCAGACCTTGGCAGTAACTAGAAAACAAGTTTAGGTCATTGGTGTGATCAGTGACATTTTTCCCATAGTCTGTAATTTATTTTTTATTTATCGAATGTATCGGTATCACTTTAATTTGCCAGGTGCAGTTATGCAGGTACCTGTTGTGATGTGGCATTACAATAGAGTTTTGACATAAATTACCATGCATTTGCTGTACTTCTATATTTCCTTGCAGAAATTAAGGTAATGGCTCATGTACTAGAATGTTGCTAAATCACAGGGGCAAATTGGGAGACCAATTTGTAAAAGCCAAAACTGTAAATTACTGAGTATCCAGACATACAATTATGTTCTTGCAAAACTTTTGAGCATGAGTATGTTATTAAGCTTGTGCTAAAGTGCTTTTCTGAATTGCTGCCTCATTTGGTAAGTTCAGGATAGTTTTGATTTAAGATAAGCTTCACAGTAAGTTTGTTAATATTCTGTAGTCTTGTCTTTCTTTGTAAAGTAGAGGAGTGTAGTAATATTAGATCATACCAGAATGCCCTTGCTCTTAAAATTGCAGACAATCTGAGGAGATTTTCCATAATATCTGTTTGAATTCTTTTTATTGTGGGTTAGAAAAAGGTTCTCCTGTGTTTGCAGAGGCGTAGCTGTTGCTGCTGTGCTGATGAGAGAAATTGTATTAAAATTACATGGTCACCAGTTAGCTTTTTAGGGATTTATTACTGTTCTGCTTCACTGTTTGAAATCCACAAGAACACCATTAGCTTGACTGGAATTTCTCCAGGTTTTGTGTCAGCATGGTGGAAATGAGACTCTGGTTTCCACTGTAACTATGTAATTAGCTTCAACAGCTGAAGGTCTTTCCCTGTTGGAGAGTACTTGAGTGGTATTACTGCTGCCTGTGATGTAAAGTCACCCTCTTCCCCCTCTACCTAACTTGGCCACTTGTGCCTGACTTTGTGGCCTGTGCCAGAATATCCTGATCATTATGTAAAAGCCAACTGCAGAAAAGCAACCAAACCATCAGCATCAGTGCTAGCACATGTGGTTTGTGTAATGCAGAACCACTGGGCCAGTGATGTTTTGCCTTTGGTTGAAGTGTTTGGCTGTACAACCCTTGTGCTGAGGAGCTGATCAACTGGGCTGGTCGGTAGGTAGGATAAATTCATTATTATTATTAAGGCTGTTGTCATGTTAAAGCTGTTTAAAGCTCTCCATTGTCAGTGTGGGAGTGTGTCTGCAGCAGGTTGCACAGACAGTTTAATTTGTTCTCACTGTAGATGATACAAGCTAAGAACCAAACCCAGAGGCATCAGGAGATAATGAGAATTGTTCAAGATAAAGCCTCAAGTTTTCCAGATGAACTGTGAGCAGTATCCAGCCAGGGAACAACCACGTGGAGTAGTGGCTAGATAGTAGAGGCAGAATATAGTCTAAAGCCAACAGAATAAATGGGGCCAGAGATGCTGCCTGGCAAAAAAAAAAAAAAAAAAAAAAAAAGCAAAACAGGAAAAATGCTCCTGTTGTTTTCATCCAGTTAAAAAATACAGACTTCTCAGCTCTTAGACTAACACTGATTTCCTCAAGTCTTTGCATCGCAGCAGTGACAAGTGATTCAGGCTTTTCCACAGTAGCTTGTAGCCTTGCCTTCCACAGCTGTGCAGAAAATCTTGGATTTTGGTTTTTTTAGTGAACAGAGTCTGAGTTTGTAGCAGTCTCCCCATGCACACATTTGCGAGAGTTCACTTGCATTACCCTGCTAATTTTTTCATCCCTCTCTCCTTTTTAGTAAGAGATGTATTGATTTCTGTATTCAGTATACAATTACTTTATGGTGTGTGTTTTGTAACTAGGAATATGTGAAAATGCTTTGTGTAGAGTAAAATATTTCCTTTAATATAATCTCCTCTTGCTTTCATAGAAAAATGCACATGCCATTGCAGATCACATTGCTGATTTTATTTGTAATATTGCTTTAATATCTATTTCAGAGGAATGTAACCTCCAGAAAAGTACTTTCCACATCTTTACTACCTTTCCTTTCATTGTTCACCCTATGGATCCAGGCCATCAACACTTGAGCTTTCGGCTGAATGGGCTTCATGGATTCTGTCACATTTACATGGCCGCAAAAGTTACTTGAGATGGTTGAAGTTTGGGAGGATCCAGACATAAATGGAGATGTTGAAGTGATTCCTCAGCAACACAAGCACAGTAGCATTTGTAGCACACAAAAGAAATTGGTTTTGCTCTTGTGTGTGCAGGTGGCTCTTGGGGTCTGGTTCATCATGCTTCTGAGGCAGCTTTCCTGTGGAAATAACAAAATCCATTGAGAGAAAAACATCCTTTATCTGTGATGCAGAAGGAGAGTAGGGCTTGGGAGTAAAATCCTGGCCTGTGGACATCATGATACGAGTTGTCCAGAATTTCACTCTGTGGTTTTAATAGCAATCTGGGGTGATGTTTTCTTCATGATTCTTACCCTGAATCCACTGGGGCTGATGATAGCAGATGTCTGTGGCCCACACAAACTCATTTGCAGGTGACCTTACCCAGAATGTAATGAGTTTGCAGAGGGCTCCTGATGTGTTGGGAAGCTTTTGTTGATGGCCAGGAAATCTCTTGAAACTCCAAAAATAGCTGAAACAGCAAATGGAGTTCATGAAAATCAGGTCTTCCTCTCCAACATTTTTAAAGAAACCCACATTTTATTTCCTCCTTCATTCTTTACACAGTAGTTTTAGGTATAAATTATTTTAACTTTTTTTTTTGTGAGAAAAGTCATATATACATATATAAAGTTATTAAGTGTTGAGAATATGTTGAGTATAAAATAGTGACTTCTTTGTTTCAGATGTTAGCAGCCCCTAAAAATGAGTTGTTTATCCTCTTGTAAAGTCAGTGCTGTAAAAAAATATTAAAAAATAAAAGATGTGTTAGGTGTATCTTTTATTATTTATTTCTGATTCAGTATTTGATACAGCTTGTGTATGCCCTTGTGACAACCACATACTAAAACCACTGTTGTTCTTAAAATGGAGTAACAACAAATCCTTGGGATCCCAACAGTTGTGAGAGAATTGGCCCTCTGGGTGTGAATAGTGTTGGATATTGTCCTTCAGTCTCCAGCATTGCTCCCCACCCAAGCACGGCTGAATGTCGGGGACCATTGTGTGCGTGTGCTCAGTTTGGCAAGTTCATTGGTACCTGTGTTCAAATCCAGCTGTACAGTGTTAACAAGTGTGTCTTGTGAGTCGCTTCAGCCTGGTTCACTATGACTTCTGAAACATAATTCCCATTTTGTACTTAAATTTGTATAGAATTATATCAGCCCTTAAAAGATCATGGCTTACTGTAAAACCCAAAGTACTTGCTATTTGGCGTCTTCAATTGCATGACTGATCAGATCAGACAATGGAGATGGTGCTTTTATCTAACAGCATTCATTTCAATGGTAATATATTAATTTTCTTTTTGTTTGCCAAGCATCTGTTTTGGACAATTGTTTTGGTTTCAACAGTAAAGCAATATGCAGTAGGTATTGTGGCATTATCCTGTAATTGTTTTGAAGAGAGGATTGTCCCTTTCCAACACATAATGAAAATAAATGCCTTATAACAAACGCTAGTTTGCTTCCTCTTTCTGAGTGGATAGGGCAGCGAGGTGAGCAGCTCATCAGGGGAGGCCTGGGAATTGAATTGAATTATCACATCCTTTCTGAGTGCAGTTGTTTTGCAGCCCCACCCTCAGGCCTTGAACACCATCTTCCCATCTGAAAAAAGTCCTTGGGTCCCAAATATTTGTGATTACTTGAATATCCAATTAAGACAGTATTTATACTAGCTCCATCAAGTAACAATATTTTTCCTCTTGTTGATTTTGCATTAGGTAATGACAATTTCCGTTTACTGCTGCCATCCGTTGTGAAAAAACTTGTCTAACTCCTTTGGACATAGCTGCATTTCTGTAGGGGTTGTTTGGTTTCTTGGGTTTGGGGTTGGTTTTTTTGGTGGGGATTTTTTGTTTGTTTTGGTAGAGGTGTGGTGGGGAGCTGAGCATTTCTGTGAACTTACAGTGACATGTGGGCCTGAGTTTGCAAGGAGTTGTTTGGGTGCTGCTATTGGCAGACACTGTCACAAAAATGGAGAAACTAAATCAGAGTATGTTGAGTTGGAGGGCACCCATCAGGATCAGCAAGTGCACCCCCTGGCCCTGCACAAGACACCCCAAGAATCACTCCATGTGCCTGAGAGTATTGTCCAAATGCTTCTTGAACTCTGTCAGGCTTGGTGCTGACCACTTCCTGGGGTGGGAAATAAATATAAATACAATCTATTTACAATATACAATATTCAGATTAAAAATGCATACAGTATTCAAATTAAAATTTAGGTGAAGATCAATATGTAAAATGTGATTTTTCTAGGTGGAGTAACTCACTAATTGTTTCTGTGCAACACCTTTGGTTTCACTTTGGTTCCTCCATGTTTCCCTCATGTTAAAAAGAGTAGGATCTCAGGACAGAGTTGAAAGACTCACAACTTGCTCCAGTGCACTTTCCCCAGCCAGGCTCTTTCCTGCGTTGTGGCCTGTGCCAGGGGAGTTTTTGGGCCATGCCTTGGCCTAAACACCTCCTCTTGCCATTGAGGGCTGGGGGTGAGGGCAGTGCCCACTCAGCAGCTCCTACTCCTCCCTGGGAAGCTCATCCCATAGGTGAGGTAAGCTCTGGAACCATGCACCTCCTGTGCCAGGGAACTTCACACCCCTCTGGGACTATGCACCCCCAGTAATGCACTCCTAAGGCCAGCAGCACTGAGGGTTTTGCAGAAGAAATAAGCTGAGTTCAAAGCCTGGCAGCCATTCCCTGCATATCTCAGCTGTTCTGTGGGCTGCAGGTGATGGGAGAGAACTGAGCTTCAGATTGAGAGGTCTGGAATACAGCCCTGGGAGTGGGTGGATCTTTTCTGTCAATGCACATAAACATGTAAAATATGATCAGTGCTTAGAGATTTTGGGGGCAGCTTCCCTAACCCAAGCACCCCTTGGTCCTCCAGCTGCCCTGTGGATGGAAAGGTTCTGCCAGCAAGCAGAGTGGCAGCTGGTCACCATGGCTCCTGTGAGCCAAGGGACAGGAGTGGCATCTCCTCGGGATGGCCCTTCACCTCTGGGGAGCACAGACCAGTAGTTCTCCTCCTGACTGGCCTATTTGTTATTTCTCTTCTTTCCAATCTACTCATGCGCTGTCCACATGGCTTGACTTGGTCAAGTACTGCGCAGTGTTTATAAACTTTTAACTGCGTTCTCTCTGTGTTCACTGATGAGCCGCAGATGTGACCCAAGTCTCCCTGAGGCGCCCAGGACACGCAGTGCCGGGGGCTGGGCAGCGTGGCACCAGCAGCCCGTGGGTGGGCACGGAGAGCCCCAGGGAAGCGCCTGGGCGCTGGCCCCGGACGGCAGCGGCGCTGGAGCCCGGGTGAGGAGGGAAGCGCCATCACGGGTGCCCGTGCTGAGGGAGCCCGGGTGAGGAGGGAAGCGCCATCACGGGTGCCCGTGCTGAGGGAGCCCGGGTGAGGAGGGAAGCGCCATCACGGGTGCCCGTGCTGAGGGAGCCCGGGTGAGGAGGGAAGCGCCATCACGGTGTGCCCGTGCTGAGGGTGCCCGGTAAGGAGGGAAGCGCCATCACGGGTGCACGTGCTGAGGGAGCCCGGGTGAGGAGGGAAGCGCTATCACGGGGTGCCCGGGTGAGGAGGGAAGCGCCATCACGGGTGCCCGTGCTGAGGGGAGCCCTCCGTTCCCCCTCTCTGCAGGACCGTCCAGGCCCTACAGCATGCTGACCACTGACACTGAAGCTGCCAAAACAAAGGAAGGAACCCACCGCAGTTTTATTTTTCCTTAGATAATTTTTTTTATATAGAATATATTACAGTCAGAGTTCTCAGCTTTTAATCAAAAGATAACAAGTTATTGCAGTTTTTTAACCCAGTGAAACTACCGGTGAAAGAACTTTCTAGAAAGCTGTCCTGTCTTTTAAAAAAAAAGAGGGAGAAAACCCCACCCAGACAGAAAATACACATGTAGGCTGCACTTGGCGCCCTGCCGTGTGGAGGGGGGAGCATGAGGTGAGGCAGCGGCGATGGGCACAACACTATGGCGAGGGAGGCAGGCCTGGGCTAGCGGGGTCGGTTCTAGGCACGGTGCTTCTGCTCGGCTGAACTGCGCTTGGACCGGGACAGGAACGCGCTGGGACGGACGGACGGGCGGACGGGCGGGCGGACGGGGCGGGCGCGGCGCTGCTCCCGCCGGCACGGCGGCGCCGGGCCTCAGCCCCGCCTCAGCTCGTGCAGCTTGTGGGCGACGCGCTCCAGCTCCGCCTCGATGGCAGCCAGGCTCTCCAGCTCCTGGTCCTGCAACAGAAGCCCAGGACTGTCAGTGCCCGCAGGTGGGCAGCCCTCGCTCCCCAGAGCTACAGAGAGCCTTGCCTGGGGCAGGAGCACAGCCTTGTCCTGCCCCATCCCTTCAGCCTGCAGTTGTCTCTCTCTCTGGACCGACCAGTGTGCACAACACTGGTTACTTCTGCCCTAATGTTTAATTACTGCTGCTAATGTAGTGATGCAGCTGGCATCCTTCCCCCGTGCCCTGCCATGTGGCTGCTGGGGAGCCAGGGCAAGCTCTGCCAAGCAGCATTGGGGCCAGCACTGAGGCAGTGCCACCAAACCAGGGTGGGCACCGCTGCCTGTCTCCTTTGGGAAGTGCAGCATGTGCCCTGCCCATACAGCAGACAGCAGTGTCCCCTCTCCCCTGGGTCTTTGCTTGCACCTCCACTAGCAGAAGATACTTTTCCTGGGGAAACTAGTGGCTGAGGAAGACATCAGTTCAAAAGCTCAAGCTGCCCATCACTTGGTCTTTCTATACCGGCTCTTGTGTATCTGTGCTGTCACCTATAGCTGCTTTATTTAGTGCAGGTACTCATGCCTGACTACATGGCTTTGCCTGAGCTCAGGTCATATCCAGCTGGCCCTGCCTTGCTGCCAGCCCTGGCCCTGCCTTGCTGCTAGCCCTGGCCCTGCCTGTCCCTCACAGCTGTGGTCACTTGGGCTCTCTACAGACCATCCACTCAGCATAGCAGCAGCAGGCTCTATGTGAGCAAACTTGGTGCTGTACATTTTCCCATTGGCAAAGCTGAGGTGACAGCCCCTCTCCTGTGTGGAGGGAGCAAAGCCTCACTGTTGCCTTCAGCAGCAGCAAACCACAGATTGACACTGAGCCACTGCACTGCATGTGGCTGGTGTGAGGAAAGTAAAGGAAGTATGAAAAAAAGGGAGTTGTTTTCTCTTTCTGAACTATTTTCCTGAACAGGGGAAAAAAGCCATAATGCCCCTCCAATGAGCCCTTGGCTCAGCCCCTGGGAAAGCTCTGGCTTTCCAGGGTGCCAGCAGCTCAGGGTGCCTTCAAACACCCAGGGTGCCCCAGCAGCTATTCCATTTTCTTTGAAGTGGGTCTAGGAGCAACTGGCTGAGCTCACCTTGCTGGAGAACTTGGGATGCAACTGGAGCTCCCAGAAAGGGAGAAAGATGAAATTCTCTACAGCACCCAGAGAGAGCTTGGTCAGACCCAAACCATTGCCTGTGTGCTCTGGCTTACATCTGCCTGGTCCCACATGCTGAGCCCTGGAAAGTGCAGGGGACAGCCCTCTCAGCCCATATCTGTACCCATGCTGGCCTCACTGGCCAAGCCACGCAGTCCCATGGCCCAGAAATGAAGAGAGGCACAGGACAGCAGCCAGAGCTTGTGCCTTCCCTTACTACTGCGTGCCTGGCTTTCTCACTGACTCCCAGAGGCCCTGATCTAGTTTAAAAAACCAACCAAACAAAGTCTTGTTGCAGCTGTAAACACAGCAGTTTTGCAGCCTCAGCAACCTCTTTTCCAATCCCCATTTTGAGACTGAGTCTGCCACCTTGCACCCCAGAGCCACTCGCAGGGGCAGGTGGAGAGCAGCCTCCCTGGGGGAGAGAGGCAGATGGGACAGCCCACCCCACCACACCCCTGCTTCGAGCTGAGACATTTGGCTTTGCTTTGAACCAATGCAACTGGAAATGCTCTCATGGGAGGGATGCTGATGGGCAATTTTTGGCCAGTGGTTTGGCACATAACTGAAGCAAGAGGGGTGTTTTGGAGGCAAGAGAGCCAACTGGCTTTATTCACCCGCGGCTCCAGCCTGTTCCCAGGCACCTGATCATGGCTTGTCCCAGGCTCACAAAGCCCAAGCCAAGCCTCACTGCGCAGTTCCCTGTATTGTCTCAAATCAGCTGTGCCTGGAGCTAGGCTTCAGCACAAAGGTGAACCCACCAGCAGTTTCTGGCTGCTGGGGATGTGCTGAGCTATTACCTAGCATCACTCAAGGTATCAAGGAAGGAGGTCTCTGACACTGGAAGCCTGGCTCAGATGTATTTCTGTATCTGTCCACCATTTCCACTCCAATACCTCATGTTTCTCACCACAGCTACACCCCTCATTTACCTCTGTAGGAGGTCTGACATTACTCACTCCATCCCTGAGACAGGGAAAGTATTCCTTTTGACTTGGAAGGGCTTTGGGACAAAAGGACTACCCCTAGGCTCCAGTTATAGCTCTGGTCACTATGTCTGGCCAGTGCAGAAGTCCTGTCACTGGAGACATGACTCTGGGGGGCAGGGAATGCTTTTGCAATAGTCAATCACAGAAACAAGGACAGAAACCAAAGGCACAGCCAGGTGCAAACTTCAATAATACCTGAGGCTGAATGACTAGAAGTTCACTAATCATCAACTTAATGCCTCAGAGGACCACTGCTGGCTAGGTTAATGCCAGTATACCATCCACATCTCCAAGTGTACTTTGGATAACTGGGTGGGGTTTATTCTTAGGCCTATGAACAAACCTCTGTTCTCCTGTTAGCACTGCCTTCCTCATCCTTCTTTTCTTCAGGCATGGGAGCAAGGGGAAAGCCTCCTTCACTGCTGTCTTCCTTTGAGTGATGCTTCCATGACCTTCTCACATCTTCCTCTGGACTACTGAAGGCATACTTGCGGGACCTAAATGTCTTTTTCATGGACCTGTCTGGGTCTTCCTCACTATCATTTTCCTCCCTGCGCTTCTTTGATGTCAGCTGCTTGGCCAGCTCATCCATTTTGTTCCACCTCTTAGTGTCTTCCCACTCCCTGGAGGACTCCTCCATCTCATCACTTTTGGCATCCTTAGGATGAAAGGTGTCCTCTTCTCCCTGCATCTCCTCATCCTCCTGGCGATGCCTTCCTCCTCTCACTGCCCGGGGCTCCTCTTCCTCCTCCTCTTCCTCATCCTCTTCAGAGCTCCGCACATCTTTTCCAAATCCCAGCTCATCATCGTTATCTGAAAGAGCATTAAACAGAGCAGTGAACACGACTGTTAACCTGTTTAAGGTCTACCTTTGAACTGAGCCTTCAGTGGTGATGCCAGATTTCTTGACTTAGGCCTGCTTTCCCAATATTCTGGAAATACCCACTCTCATGTTGCCATGTCAGTAATGAGGCTTGAAGGCAGCAGTCAAAATCCCTGTAGGAAGCTTTGGAAAGATGAATGAGCTGTCCCCAGGATCTATGAGCACTGAGCAGCGAGGCAGCTGAAGGGCCTGTGTTACCTGCTGTGCATGGGCCTGTGTGTCAGATGTTTGTGGTGGGTCTGGGTGGCTGCTGGTTGGTGTGCTTCTGTAAACCCAGTAAGCACCTGCCTCAGCTTTTTTGCTTTGAAGCCTCTCACCCTTCTGTCTCAGTGCTCTCGGCTCACCCCAGGAAGGTATCAGTGCAGTCTGGGATACATACTGTCACCTCCCTGCATCTCCTCAGCCTCCTCGTCCTCCTCAGCCAAATCGAGTGACCTCTCTGCTTCGGTAGGGTCCTCCTCTTCAGCTTCATCTCCATCGTCCTCCCGCTCCACACGCTCCCCTGCTACCTCCTTGCTGTGCTCCTGACCCTGCCTGGATGGCTCTTCTCCCTCATCCTCAAGCTCCAGGCTATCCCTGGAGCCTCTGGGCTCCACCTCTTCATCCCCTTGCTGCTGCTGCTCATCCTCACTGAAATTTTTGCCAATGTGGTTGTCCAAAACTTCATTTCGATGGGTATCCTCTGTGTCCCTGATGTCATTGCTCTCAGCTTCCTCCTGATCCTCTTTCTCAACAGGGTTGGTATCCCATGGCCGGGGTTCCCTCTCCTCCAGGCTTTTTCCCTCCTCTCTTGAGTCTTCATTTTGCTGGGGCTTCTGTGCTGCCAGCTCAGCCAGGGACCCTGTGGGCTGATCCTCTTTAGGGTGCTCCCCTGCAGCATCTACAGAGGGAAAAACAAGATGGAACACCTCTGATGAGAGCTTGTTTCACAACCAGCAAAGGCCAAGCATTTAAGTAGGGAACTTTAGCCCTGCTCAGCAATCTGCTTAGCTAGCCCATGGATCCTTTTGCATATGTTTGCATATGAATGCATATGTTTGCATTCAAGCAAGGCAGCGTTCTCTCTGGTGCCTATGTTCCTGGAGAGACTTGCAAGGCTGAAGCTAAACATATGCTGAAGTGTTTTGCTGCAGCACAGTCCTCGTCACCATCTCTTGAGATGCCAGCCACGAACTCACCCTGCATGAAACCAGACTGCATGTGAAATTAAATTATTTAGGAGTGTAATACAGCACTTGCACAGCTCTCCTTGCTCTGAGTGCTGCACTCATATCACATCCTTATTTCTCCCACCAGGCTGAAGAGGCAGCCAGCCCTGTTCACAGGGTGCTGGAGGGAGGAGGGGTGTCTGCTTCTGCAAAGGAACTACTCAGCAGGAGCTTAATGTGGGCTGAGTATTTGCTCTTGCTCAAGGGAGACTGGCCTCTTTTAACACTATTAGCCAGAGAAAACACTTTGCAAAAGAAAATATGGAAGTTTAAAAGCCTGAGAGATATGGAACGGTAAGTGCAGCCCCAAGGAGGGCTGAGGTGTGTGCCAGAATGAAGGGATGCAGAGAGCTGGTCACACAAGTCTGGTGGCCACCTGTGACACTGTGCCGGTGTCACTAGACTGTCAGTGGGCCTGGTTGGCCCATGTGCCACAGTTCATCTTCCTTCATCTCCACACTGCCGGAACAAGAGTTTCAGGTGTGTCTTGGCAGTAGAGAGGTGCAGTGCCAACATCCTACCTGCTGAATTTTGGTGGTGCTGGCTGCAGCAGCAGCAGCCCCTGGGGGTGTCACTCCTCATTGCTCTGTCTGTCTGTGATACCAGTCTAGTTTTGGACTAGAGTCACAGCAGTGCTGTGCTGCATGTGCCCCAGAGCTTCTTGAGACCCTCTTTGGGCACCCAGCTGCTGCTGGACAAGGAGTCACATCACCCCACATTTGCATTGTATCTTCCTGACAAGGAAAAGGGAAGGGGCCAACACCTCCTTTCTGCTAAACTGCCTGTTAGTAGTCAGGCCAGAGGAACACTGACAAGGGGAAATCCCAGCTGAAGGTGACCTTTCCAAGATACAGGTGTTTTATGTGGATGTATGCACTGTGTGTATTTCAATTTTCCCTTCAGAGATTCATTACTTAATGTCTTGGATACCTGGAAACAAGGGTGACAGGCAAAAATCCAGATCACCCTTGCCTGTATCACTGACTCTTTCAGTGTGGGATTCCCCTGGCTGTGACTTATTTTAAGTGTTGTGAGTGAAAGTGTCAGCAGCAGGGTGGAAAAGTCAGTATCACTTTAGTAACTTGACCATCAGCAGTTACTATAGCTCAGAGACTGTGTTTGAGCTGGTAAATAAGAACAAAGCAAACACCGGGTTGCAGCAGCAGCAAAGAAAAGAGAAGCAGGTGGACATATCAAGGCTGTTTGGAAGAAGATCCTTGTTTACAGCCTGACTGGATTTCCCGGGGGTGGAGGCTGAAACTGACCTCTCTGCTTGTTCTTGTTGTTCTGACTTTCAAGGACTTCAGAAAGTTCATCTTCAAAGCCACTATTTTTCTTCTGCTGCTGAGTTCTCTCATTGGCACCTGTTTCAAGGAACAAAAAGTAGGGAAAGGCAACAGTCCCTTCTGTGTTTCAGAAAGTAGAGGCAGGAAAATAGTTCTGTGCCCCTTATGTTTGCTACAGTGGAAAAGTCCACCTGGCAGCTGGGAGGAGTGAGGCTGGAGGGTATGTGAATCAACTGCAGTAACAAAACCACAATCAAAACCATCATCTGCAGGAAAGAAAATGGTCTCTAGATAGAGACACAGGATTGTCAGTCAAACTAATATTGGTGGAGATCTAGGGAATAAGAGGTGCTGAACTGCAGCACACTGAGGGCAGCAAAAGACTTCATCACCAGAGTACTGAAAGATAAAAATTGCCTTCTGCCAGATTCTGCCTATGCACCTCTGTTGAGGTGAGCACTGAGAGCTTCTGTATCCTCCAGCCTGGTTGTGGAGGCCCCTCTCCCCTGCTTGCTGGGAAGAGGCAGCAGCATTTATTCCCACTGCAGGGGAAGTCTGGGGCCTTCTGGGATTATGGAGCTTGCTAGAAAAATACAACACCCTGGAGAAAGGTGTCTGAAGGCAGCATGAGCTGGAGGTTAGGCTGCAGCTGTCCTGGCAACCAGCAATGGGATCTGCAAGCCAAACAAGCCCTGTCTAACCCAGCTCATGCCCTGCTTCTGTGCCTTAATGCAAGAGCAGGAGCCAGTGCTGCCAGCCCAGTCCTCTCTAGCCCAGAACTGAATGGTGTGGGCTCTCCAGCCCGAGCAGAACCAGCTGCACCAGCACAGAGGACACCAAGATAACACCTTTGCTTTTCCCTTGGTCTACAAGACTGTTCTACTCCCAGTCTCTGTGATCTATAGATTGGATTGCATGTTACCCTGGGACTAAGTGGTGTGATAGGCTCAGGCCTAGGAAATAGTGGAGTAAGGTGCACCTCCATGTAACAAATCCCTTCTCCTGGACTCCATGCTGAGTGGCAGCCTGCCTGATATTTGAGTGCTCCTCCTCAAATCCCTGGTGTGCCTAGGCAGCCATATCCCAGCATACTGAAAAGACCATGTCTTCTCTCTTCTGGATCACCAGAGCATCAATGGAGTCCATCTGAGGTCACTGAGCATCTGGCCCCTCCACCATTTGGGTAGTGACTAAAATACGGCTTCGGGAGCTGTATAAGACTCTTTCCCAACTCTTTCTGATTTTTCTCCCTCCCTTCTCCCTCTTGCCTCTGTGGGGCTTCCTTAATCTGAAAGCATTCTGGTGGCACTGTCTTCCAGCCATCTCTGGCAGATTTGCTACACAGGAGCAGGGCACAGGAATGCCCTAGTCATTGTTTCTCTGGTAATGCCCAGCTGCCCCCTGGTTACCCCAGGCAGAAGGAGTAGGGAAGGCCAGGAGGTGCTCTCCCTGCAGCCTGGGGAGAGCCCTGTTGCAGCCTCGCCTGGACAGAGGGATCTGAATTAGCTCCAAAGTAGACTTGCCTGGCATCTGCATGTTGGCTTTGGGCACCTGAAAATGTCCCTTTTTTCTCCAACACCCCTTGGCACAGCTCCATGGTGCTGCTGCTGCTCCCACATTGACTAGTGCAATTGACCTGCACCTCTCCAAACCAAAGAAACTTGCATTTGACTTTAGGAAGCCATCAAAAAATACCCATTAGCTCAAGAATATTTCCACTGGGGTCTTTAGGTTCAAGTCTTACTGTTCAGTGGGACTTCCCTGCTGCCACACGTGGGTTTAGTGCTAGACTCCAGCTGCACAGACAGTGGAGGTTTTCTTGCCTTTCATTCTAGTTTGGGAGCTGGTGATTGTTGAATTAAATTACAGTGTTTCCTTTCAGAGTTCTCCCACCCCAAAATGTCTTGAGACTACATCACCACCAAGTTACATTGATAACTATTGAAATTATCAGATACATATTGGAGTTATTAAAAACAAAATTCCTGTGCCCTCTGACACAATCTCTGCTGAAAATCTTGAAATTACATTTCCTAGGGCATATTAGTATAATTATTATACTCAAATTAGTATAAAATTAAAAAAACAAACACAAAACCAACCAAACAGTAAAACTCTATAAGGGACTACAACAGAAGAAAATAATCTTCCCCATAGTTACATTCCCAAAAAAATAAACTTGGCACTGTACCTTGTGCAGCAATTTCCTGAAGTTCCTTCAATAAATTTTGGTGGCGAAGGATAGAAATAATTCGCTCATCTGCAACAGGGGAGACTTAGTACAGAAAGCAGTCAAAGCAAACCTCCCTGCAACCCCAGGAAATTAAATAGAACCCCAAATGCCACTCCTTCTTCATTTTCCCTTTTCTTTCCCTTGGCCTGATTTGCTCTCACATCTCTTAACTGTGTGATTAAGACAACAGGAAGGTCCTATGAAAACCAGGCAGTTTGATGTCACCTAGCGCCCTGTGGCACAGTGCCAGCACGAGGCATGGCCTGTGACAGGCAGTGCCTCCATCCCTGCTCCTGAGGCCCAGTACAGCCCAGTGGAAGAGGAAGGTGAACATGTCAGGGACCCTTTGACAGGGGTCCAGAGGCCAGGGCTCAGTTGTTCAGGGCAGGACCAGCCCCTACATGCCAGATTTGCTTTTGCTGATACCCAAGTCTGCGGCAGTACCTCCTCGGAGAGTTTCTAGGCATTCCTCACTGATCGGCAGGGGGTTTGGCTTAGATAAAGTATCAGAGATGACCTCTACAATGCACTTCATCACCTAGAAAGAGAAACAAATACAAGTTAAAGAACTGCTTTTTGTCTTTTATTCCTACTTGTTACCAAGGCTAAAGTAGAGCAGATGATGGCACAGATCTTGCTTTTCTGGTCAAGCTCGAACTGAACGTTCAGTTCTTGTTTTCTCTTACACAGGAACAGAAGGTACCTCCTGCAACTGAGAAGTGAGGAAATGACATGTGACAATGGAAAGAGCCTCTTCCACATGACACTCAATTTAGCTGAGGATTGCATGGCTTCAGACCATACCAGAGTCTGAGCACATCTGGAGAGTAAAGGATATCTGAATATATATACAGAAAATCCAAAATCTTCCTCTTTTAAGTCAGTATATTTCAACCTCTATCTCATAAAAGGACTCAATGGGAGGCTGTAGAGAGCAAAAAGTGGTCATAGCTGTTCAATAGATGACCTTGAAATCTTAAAAGCTCTTCAAACCCTTGGAAAGACATCATAGTTCAGTTGAAGCCAGGCATGGAAGGTGAGGTTAGGCAAATTACTTTCAAACACAGGTGAGAAATACTGCTCTCAGGCCCTAGAAAGGACAAGACACTCTGGAGAAGTGTTTGACCTTGTGCTTTGAGTGTTCAAGCCATCTATTATAGACTGGAAGAGCTCTACATGATGACAGGTCATCTGAAAGCAAAGAAGTTCTGACATAGCTTCTCAGACAGGAGCTCTGGGCCCACCCTT
Organism: Lonchura striata; assembly: GCF_050655825.1. Classification (NCBI taxonomy): domain Eukaryota; kingdom Metazoa; phylum Chordata; class Aves; order Passeriformes; family Estrildidae; genus Lonchura; species Lonchura striata. The sequence goes on along the minus strand of NC_140707.1, from coordinate 58,254,016 downwards.
TCCAGCAGCCCGTTTTGTTGGTGTAAAACCAAGAGCATTATTTATGTAATTTGTCACCTGCACTGAGATTGCAGGCATCCTTGCTATGCCAAGACACAGTGCTGGGAGCCCTAGTGTGTGGTCACATAGACCCAAATGGTCACACAGGACAGAAACATTCACTACAGTCTGGTACTGATTAGTAGTGTAGGAATAAGGCTGCTTAGTTCAAAAGGGTGATTTTTTTATAATTCAATCTAGGAAGAATGCAGGGCTCATAATTGCCTGTGAGAAAAAAAAAAAAAAAGAAAAAGAGAGGCTGTATTGAATAAAAGAATACAAGTTAAGCCTTGGAGGCAAAAAATTCACTCACTGAACCTCTTTCTCCTGATGATTTCAGCAGGCAGCCCTGAGAGCCCTGACTTCCCTCACAATGTACCATTCTCAGGAGAGCAGAGTGCTGTGACTGAAGTAGAAATTAAACACAAGTCAGCAGTCCCCAGTCATCCACAATGCTGTTCATTCAAGCAGTTGGATATATTCACTGGACAGCTGGAATGGGCAAATGCTCACCCTGTATAAGGAGAGAATTTTGCTTTTGCAGATCACCATAAAATGTTAAACTCTATGCCTTACACAGTTTGATTGCCTAATGGATTAAAAATGCTACAGAAAGATTAAAAAAAAAAAAAAAAAAGCAGGGGAATTTCCCTGGTGCCATTCTCCTATATCACAAGCAATCCATTAATACTGATTTTAGATAACTTTGAGTCACTCTGTCTTTAAATAGAAAAAAACCCAGATTTTGGTATTCTCCTCTCATGTTTCCCAACCTCTGGACCTACTTTCAGCAGTATTTGATGCAGCCTCAGCAGTAAAGACTCTTTCAGCTTGAGAAGTAATACTCTGGTTCAGTGAAATATTCTATTCAAGCTTTTTCAAGACTTCTAGGCTGATCTAAGGTCTTTGTCTGAGCACAAAGAGACACATCACTCACCACAGAAATACATTCAACTCTGTGGAGGAGCTTTGTAAGGTAATGAAATGAAGAGTGCAGTCATCCCAGAACACTCTCGTCTTTTTGTTAGAGGAGGTCTTGCAGAGTGAGACTTCACAAGGTCATGAAACAACAGCCTGCATCAGGAAATGGAGGAGATCCTTTCCAAATGAATGTAATTAATCCAGTGCAGAAACTCAGACTGGAATTTTGCCATAGCTATCATCTAACCATGAACATGTAACTATATCCTTAAGAGCAGCTCACAATGTCCCTACACAGAAATCTCCAAAGGGTTGTGCCCTTACAAGGACAGACTTCTCCGTACTTGACCTCAGCTATGCTCTTCTAAAATGTATGGTTGTAAGTGAGAAATAGTATCCTTCAAGCACAAGAGTGGGCAATCACCAGAGACATTGTAAATGCTTTGCTCTTGTTTGGCTTCCTATGGAAAGCTCTTGGTGTAAGGAAAGTCTGACGAGCTGTCTGGGAAAGGCCTGCAGGTGCTGGCTACCCATTACACAGCCCTGAGCCACCCACAAATGCTGGTAGCACAGAACATGGTGTGTAGGAAGAGCTGCAGTTCTTTTTGCTGTATTCATGTGATGATATCCCTGCCCTAATCTGTTCCATGAGACCACAAATTCCTTCCCTGAAATGCTGTGTCTCAGAGGATGGTGAAGCCCTAATGGCTTCTTCCAATTGCAGCAAATTCAAAAGAAAGCTGAATTTGCTCTCAGAGCCTTTGTCAGTGTAATACCCAGGGAAGGAAGGCAGTCTTGAGAAAGTCCTTTCTTGGTGGAAGCATTTCCATAGCATTGCACCAACTGCCACAAAAGTGCCTTTTTTATGCATAGAATATATTGGGGAATGGACCTCACAAGGAAAATCATACGATTAATGGATTGTCCCATCAGATGCCCACTCTGGCATGGAAAGTTGAAGGGCTAAGTGCCTGTCCCACATCCCCTTCCTCAGCAGCACACAGCCGAGGAAGGCACCCAGTGTCTCACAGCTCATGGCTCAGTCCCAGCAAGGGCTAAGCAGGCTAAAAGTCTTAACAAAGCCACTTCTCTCCAGCCCAGGCACGTCTCACAGAACACAGGGAGGTGTTGCTCATGGCACACGTCCTGCAGGTAGCCTGCAATGGGGCCTGTGGCTGAGACTGCATCAGTATGCCCTCCCCTGCTGCTGCCTGGGGAAAAACATTATGTGGCTAGGTTTCGTAACACAAAACAGTTCAAGAAGTAAAAAGGAAAAATGCTGGAGTTTCCTTTGTGGACATAAATTTCCAAAGAAATTTTAATTTGGGCAGCCAAGAGATCAGCTCATAGGAAAGATGGGGAAGTGGTGGGGGTGAGGGAGTAGTGTCTGACATAGGTAAACACAGGGAAACCCCCTATCCAAGCATTTAGGAGCCAAAAGGCTGTTGGGAGTGCACATTTGTGAAGCGCAGCTATAAATGTTGGAGGCTGTGACACAGATATGTTCACAAAAGCCTGTAAAGGAGGGCTGGAGAGGTCAGCCAAGTCCTGCAGTGCTCATAGCCATCCAGACAGGCTGAGCAGGAGCTGAGGATGGATTAGCAAGCTGAGAGTACCAGTTGCCTATTTTTCCAGAGCATGCATGTTTAAGTAGCACACAAACTCAGATGTATACACCTCCAAACACAAACAGTTCCTGAATCACATCTCCCCCTACTCTCCCCTGAGTCACCTCCTGTTAGGAGCTTTGAAAAGCTGAAAGTAGGAGGACTAAGGAGAGTTTTACTCAGCCTCCATCTTCTCTCTAAACAGGTTTGCCTGATCTCTCTGTCACATCCTGAGATACTTCCTTGGCTGCCCAGAAGTGAATGCACAAAGGGTAAATTTTGAAGGGAGCAGAGATGGATCCTGCTTGAGGGATCTTATGCAAATTCCTGGAACTTCTTACAAGGTATTTCAGTGGAAGTGGCCCAAAACCAACCACCTGGGTGGAGGTGGAATATCACATCCTTTCTCTTCATTTGACCCTTCCACTACAGGCTCAGCCTTACCTTAGTGTCGCCTTTATTCATGTCATTTGTCACAGGAAGGGAGACGGCTGTAAGGTAAGGGGAGGGGGGAAAAAAAGGAGAACTTGTTATTCATCTCATCTAGAACACAAGCAGAAAAACATTATTCTGCTTAAACGGGAATATTAATTAAATATTAAATGAATTAAAACGGGAGTGGAGAAGAGGGGCATCTCTCTCTGATGGTAGTGGTCCTTGTGTGCAGCTGCTGGATGTGTGCACTGTGCTGGGAAGGGAAGGGAAGGGAAGGGAAGGGAAGGGAAGGGAAGGGAAGGGAAGGGAAGGGAAGGGAAGGGAAGGGAAGGGAAGGGAAGGGAAGGGAAGGTGCCCGGGCGGCGCTCGGCAGTGACCTTGCGGCGCCGCTGTCCGCGGTGCTGGAGGGGCCGGGCCGTCCCTGCCCGCGGTGCTGGCGGCGGGGCCGGCGGGCGCAGCTGCCGCGGGCCAGGGGGACACGGAGCCATCCCAGCCCCACTTACCCGGCACGGCCAGCAGCAGGACGGCGAGCAGTTCTGGCCGGCTCATGGTGCTGGCGGGATGGAGGCAGGGAGAAAGGGTCAGAGGGCGAGACTGTCGTGGCGTGGGGGCTCCAGGCGAGGTGCCGAGGGGAGAGCAGCACGGAGCGTGTGTATCTACGCCAGTGCCCTGGCTGAAGATCCCAGATGGAGCACTGCAGCAACCGGCTCATTTATATATCTCAGCCCTCGGAAATGGCGTCAGGAGGAAGCCACCTCCTCCTCTGCCCCTCCCCGCTCACACAGGCTTCCCATCAGCCTCCATCACTGGCCGGGTGTCGGAGGAGCCCCGAGCTCCCCGGCTGCCGAGCCAAGGGAGCCGGCTGCTCCATCAACCCGCACTCCGCGGGCGCACCGAGGCTCGGAGGTGCGTTTGTTTGCAGGATGCCGCTGCTCGCACCTCACCCGACGCCGGCAATCTGCACATGTGCCCTGCCCCGTGTACGTGGAGCCAGACGTGAGCCACCTCATGGGGCCCGGCCAGCATTGCAATCTGGTTTTGCCCTCTCAGGGCCCCCTTATCTTTCACTCATCATGGAAGTTTAGAGCAGGTGCTGAAATTTTTAGATGTCTTTTAAAGATTCCACTCCAGGGAACTGGTTACCATGGAAAGGGCTTGCCAATGGACATGGTAAGTCCCAGCAGTTCCATGAAAAGTTTGTTAGAAGGATATTATTTGGGGTAAAGATCAAAGGCAGGTGCACCTGCTGTCCACCTATGAGTCTACAAGAAAAAATTTAATTGGTTGCTACCTTTTGTTCAATGCTTTATAACACTCTTTAGCAAAAGCCTACACTCCAAAACTGAAGTAATCAAGATTACCTGGCTGCCAGTTTGCATTGACAAGGGAGAGAAAGGAAACAAAAAATGGTGTCATTCTCTTAGTCACATGCATTTCCATGCTTTTGAAAAAATGGCTGTCTATTCTTTGGATGGAGCATCTGTCAGGTCAGCCAGCTGGATTCTTTTTTTAAAGTAACTCCAATGCTTTTTTAGGAATAGCAGCTCTGCTACTCCATTCTATTCCTGAAGCAATTTCAGAGGTCACAAAATGCAGGGGCTTAGACTAGAAAACAATATTCAGAAAAATACACCATCTTTCTTCCCCATCCTGCCTCACTCTGATCACTGAGAAGTCCTGCACCCAAGGAATTAGGGAGAATCTAAGAGGTCATCACTTGTCATCTGGTCTAAGGTGACAGGAACTTTTCTATGAGATTAGGCAGTACAGACTGCACTGTTGTTTTCCCTTTCTCTTTCCAGGTGCACATGGAAATGTGTTCCCAAATGTCCTCTAATATTTATCTGATTTAAATGCATGCTTCAAAAGACACATTTGGATTGTAAAAGGCTATTCATACAAAATCAGAACTCCTCTTGTCTGTTGCATTTCCTAGTTAAATGCAGAGAAAAGATGGAAATTGATCTTCTGAACAGTGCTTTGTGGATGGCAGTAATGGATGGTTAAATGTTCATAAGTCTATGAAATGAACACCCATGACAGTTCTTGTTCCATGGGAAATCTCCAGGAATAAGAGATACCCTTTCTCTTTGGTTGTTGTGTTGTTTAGTTTTGGGGTTTTTTCCTTTTTTTTTTTTTTTTTTTTTCCCAGGGTGTGTGTTGTTGAATTATTCACTTGGGTGGAGGGATAGGGGCCTTTTCCTCACTTAGGATACACCAGAACACACAAGTCTCTGAGTCTGAAAAACTGAGCATTATTAGGATTGTAAATTTCTATGTATTCCTAAGTGAGAAACAGATTGATTTTCTTACCAGGCTATGTTTTCCTAGTCAATATTTACTCGTCCTTACGTATAAATGCTGATCTTATTAGAGCAATAAATTGTCTCACTTCTAATCCAGTTTCTTACATGAAGTCCTTTTCTTCTCCTTCTTCCTTTTCTTTTTGAGAAATTTCACAGGATACTGTAGTGCCCATAACTACTATTTTTTCTTCTCTTTCTCAGGGTGTGGTCTTGTATCCATTAAATTCATTGCAAAGGAGAAACAAAATGCTTTCCAGGTATGGCATGCATTCTCCCACTGTAATAGTGCATGATGGATGATGAATTTTTCTATTTCTTGCCCCAGAAAAATGGATATGAAACTGTTAATCCAGCAATCAGTATGTCTGCTATTGGAATTTGTATCATTAGGCACAGCTATATTAGGAACTGTCACAGTAAAGCATGCCAGGGAAAGATATATGTCAAAAGAGCAAAAGTGATCAAATAAAAAAGTGAAAGGTATTCTACCACTCAGAGAAAGACAATGCCTGAAGCAGACTATAAGGAAAGAGCAGGTTTGTGAGTCTCTACTGTAATTTGTGTTTTAGTATATGGAAAACAGGACTACATCTTCAATGAGTGGCAAAGAAGTGAAGATGGACATTTCTGACCACTTCCAGCCTTAAAAAAAAATCTGTTGATGTCTGTAGAGAACAATTCCATTTTTCCTTATAGCTGCACAATTTCTGGTGCATGAAGTGCGGTGGGACTGTGGAGAGCCATATACCATGACCTGCCTGCAGTCACCAATGTAACATGTGCAGATGAACAGAGATATTTGCCTTCCCAGCCTGAAAGTGATTTGAAAAGATGGCGATGTCCTGATGGATAGAAGCAGCCACCCAGGACTGTTGCATTATCCATGCTCTGAGCTGAGGGAACAGGAGGGTCAGCCTAAAAGCCATATTGATATATGATCTTTCTGTGCATAAGGTCATCTGATTGAGAGATTATGTGGCTTAATTTCTATTCTCAAGAGTAAAATTTTTTTTTACTTTATTTCAGAATTCAGGGAATAAAACCAAGGGATTTTGTTTTTTACTTTGAGTTATTCTGAGAGCTTTGTTGTATAATTTCTTGGCCGAAAATGGTTTAAGAATTCGCTCCTTTTCTGTGCTTGGAAACACTGACACTGCATTTCAAACAGCTGTGATTCTACAGATCCAGATACTGAGGCACACAAAGAGGGAAAGTGTCATTTTCGTGAAGATACCAAAAAGGTTTGGAGCCAAGGCACAGCTAATACCACCCCCTAACCAAAAATACACTAAGAAAAGATAAGCAACAATTACCTTCTTGTATATAAAATCAATTGATAACTGTTTGACTGAAAAAATTGAATGTAAGCTCATTGCAAAATTACTATAAGTCTATTAAAACCCCCACATCATACCTTTTCTTCTTTCCCGCCTCAGTCAGTCACCATCACCTCTCAGTTCCCTCATACAAGCCTTGCTTGTCTGCCTGTAAATAGAAATAAGCTTCAAAGCTCAGATTGCTGCTGTGAATACTCATCTGGCTGCTCAAAGGCAGTCCTCTCTTCTTTTTCAGGTCAGAGGCAAAATGATGTTGACTTGCTTTGATTTTCTTAGTCTAGACTGTCCTTGCATCAACCTGAAATGAATTTATTTTCCTGTTGAAAGGACTAGTTACACCCCATAAAAAAGCTACCTGACAGTAGCTACCTCTGCCTATCCATTTTCATCCTTGCCTGGCATGCACAGCTCTCACTGGGGCAGATGGAGTATGTTCCCTGCTGGAAGAAGAGACTTCTCTGTAGTCATCGCAGAATACCATCTGGACACCCTTACAAATAGCTTGGATCTCAATATAATTGTTCTAAATGTTATTCAAACACCAACCTGGAAAATGTCATATCCCTCCAATACCACGGTTAGTTTACCTGGCAGTTACAGAAAACCTTCACTGATTCATGTGAGCCCCACTGAATCTGCAAAAAGATGTGGAGACAGAAGTTCTTCCTGAACAGTGATCTCAAACAACCTCCTCTGGAAATTCCTGATTATTCCTTTGGCTATGGTTTTGTTTTATTTGTGACAGCAAAGTTTGTATGATGCTGGTGTATATATTCAGTAAGGTAAAACAATTCCATAACTTCTAGACTGTTCTTAAACAAGTTTATGAGAAAATAATTGATATGGCTTACTTAGCTCTGAAGCTAGAGACAGGCAGTACTGTTTACTGACCTAGAGACACTAACTGGGTTCATGAGAATTAAGGGAAAAAAATAGTGACAAGAATGACTGAGGTCTATGGAGCAGCACTCCTGTTCTGGGAGGTCCATAAGCCCATCAGACAGCCTCTACTCTGCCAGCAGCTCACAGCCAACAGAGGGATACTCAGTCAGCATCAGCCCAGATTCTGAACATTGACTGCCAGGTATATTTTTTTAGAGATCATTTTATTCCTCTTCCTTTATAAACCAAATCTGTCTGTCCATTCCAAACCAGTTGCTCAGTGAAAACCAAGCGAGCCACAGGGGTACATGGGTCTCACATAAACAATTTCCTTTCTGGATGTTTTCTTTGATCTCTATTTGCTCACATCGGAAACAACGCACTTGAAGAGTTGAAAAGACAACTGAGCACAAAGCCTGCTTCTCTGCCACGCTTGAAGAAGGATGAAGGAAAGGTGTGAGGATTCATGCATGTACTGCCAACATATCTCTGTCCCAAAAGCCAGACTTAAGGATTTTCAGGGCACTGTTGTCCCCACAAGATTATTATTCTTCAATCAGTGGCAATAGCACATTCCCGGAACCACCTGCTGGGAGATATGAAGCACAGGGACACAACACTTGCTATTTTGGGTTGGAGCAGGGAGCTGGAGACCCTGGGCTCTCACCTGGAGGCAGGGACAATGGCTGTGGTAGGACTAGGTCCTCTTCCTGCCTGCACGCCAGGCTGAATCCCAGCTTTCAAGTCTCCCAAAAGCTGGGCACTGGCCCTGATATTTATTTTACAGTGCTCCACAATGTTCTGGTGTTAATTAGAAGTAGCTAGTTTGATTGTCCCTCTGAGAGTCTTCTCAAATTTGGTACCTTCCTCAGCTTTATGGCATTAAATGCCACAGCTTGCTTAAACACAGCAAAAAGTATCTCATCTGTTATTTTAAAATTACCTCTTCTTCTATTCTAAACCTCAGAAAGACAAAAACTCTTTCTCTTCCCTAGTCCAGTGAGGCTTTCATGATATTTATATTTCTCTCTTATTCATGTTCTTTCCAAGAGAAACAGTCTCGGTCAACTGGTTCTCATGAGGCTCCTTTAAACCTGGCTACTAGCCAGTGAGTCCCACAGGTTAATTACCTACAGCATATAATTACCTATAACATAATGCAAAGAGGTCCTGGGGTATCCTGTTCTCACTAGAACACTGTTACTAGAATATTTTTAGTGTTCACTCAGTGACCCAGAAACTTTCTGGGGATACCTGAAAAAACTTGGTTTTCATTCTGGGAGTGGTCATACATAGATGTATCAGGAGTATCCTTGAAGATCTATTATTCCCTCACATAAAAGAGATTGTGGAGAGGACAGGGAGGAGTTCTGGAGTTCTTGCTCCAGCAGCAAGTCAGTAGTAAAGAGTTGCCCCAGCCTGTATCAGGGAAATTACTCAGTCTGGATAAGGAAAGAAAAAAATTCCCACCCTGCTGGTCTCAGTTGGCACCTTGGTCCCTTCCCTCCACCCACTCAGCCTGGTTTGGGTCAGGCTGTTCTCTGCACAGCTTGAGCAGAGCTTTGGGTAGCCTGTGCAGTGCAGATGGATCCTACTTCAGATGTTCTGTTGGCAAGGCAGTTTTTGAACATCAAATTCATGTTAATGCTAGTTAATGAATGTTCTCTTTACAGGCACAGCAAACCTTTTTCTTCTGTACTAAGCAAGGAATAGGAGGAGGTAGCCTTTCAGGTATTAAATTGCTTGAGAGCATCAGCACAGAGCAGCTTGAGGAACAGCCACAGAATCTTAAATTACTGTTACTGGGCTTTTTTCAGCCTGCAGGAGCTCAGGTTTCTTACCTGACCAATGCTTTTTCTTCAAAGGAGAGTAGGGTTTGCAGTGCCTGTCCTTGGGGAGCAGCCCAATTACTTTCTGCAGGGCAAGGGGACAGCAGCATGAGGCACCTTCAAATGCAGCAAAGTCTCTGCTAAACCCACCTCATTCATATGCTCTGCAGAAAAAATAGTCCAGACAGATTCCTCCACATTGCAGGATGAGCCCAAAGAAAATTTGGGAGATCCTGAAGAAGTCCTGCAGCTCCTAGTTTTTTCTGGAGGAAAGGGTTTGGACCACTGACCTTGCAGAGATCTCCTCTATGTACTCAGCTGAGTTCAGACAGTCTCTGCTACTAAGTGCTTGGGAGAACGTTTCAGGACAAACCACAATTTCTACTTTGCTGGGGATTAAAAAACCCCAAACCAACAGGGAAAAAAAATACAGACCATGCTTATCTTTCTGGGTTTTTTCAGAGTTTTTACTGAAACATGATCTGCTGGCTCTCAACAGCTTTTTGTTTTATGGAGGTAGCTATATAACCAGAAATATGGTGAAATCCCTGCAAAATCCATATCTTCCATGCCATATAGGAGGCAACTGTTGTTGTGTGTAATTTCAAAGGAACATAAATAGAAGGGCTTCCCCCAGGGAGAGAAGATAAGTAAGTACTATACTCACTTGGTGTTTAAAGCTGTAGTGAGTACATGACTTTCTGTACTGAGGGGAACTTTGCACCTGGTTGACATATTCACACAGTGAGAAACTGGAATGTAAGGAGAAAATGTACTATTTGCATTTCTAAGTAAATTGTTCATTGAAAGCCTGAACCCAAACATAGATCAATAGAAAGACTTTTACTCTTTCCTGTGGGTTTTGGGTTTGATTCTAGACCTAGCTTCCCTGAGGTTGGGATGCATTCCCCAGAGGCAAGGATATAATTTAAATGTATTTAGGCAAGGAGTAGAGGTAATAGTGAAGATAACACCTGTGAGAAGGAGGAACACTTGCTCAGAGAATGTCTTTGGAAAAAGAAAAGAAAAAGACATCAGTCAATGTTGTTTGCCAACAAAAGTAAAGACAGGAAATCAATTTGAATTCTGTATATACAAGGGGACAACCATTGTCCTGGTCCTGCTGGCCACACTATTGCTGACACAGGCCAGGATGCCACTGGTCTTCTTGACCACCTGGGCACAGCTGGCCCATGTTCAGCTGCTGTCAGATGGCACCTCCAGGTCCTTTTCCCCCAGGCAGCTTTCCAGCCACTCTGCCCCCAGCCTGTAGCACTGTGGGGTTGTTGTGGCCCCAGTGCAGGAGTGACCCTCTTGTTTCCAGTGCACCACCTCTGTCCTTAGCAACTTAAGTGCAGCCTTACCTTGACTTGTCCAAGGACAGGGGGAGCCATGTATTGGTGCTCTTCGCAGCTCCTACTACAGATGACCTCCTAAGGTAAGTACTTCTGGCCCTCCCTGCAATGATGTATAATTTCCTTGGCTTCCAGACACCACCTGCTCCTTTTTAACTTGATTTTCTTGGTACCAAGCCATGCAGGTGTTCCCCATGCTTTTAGAGGTCCAGTAATGTGGTTCTTACTTGCTTTGAATTTGAAATGGGAAATGTGGAGAAACAGGTGTGAGCCTAAAAATGAAATAAGTGTCCTAAATAATTCCTGTTGAAACTCTCTGCAGGATCAGAGCCTCAGAGAGCAATGCAGTTCCGTCATTGGAAGTTGACTAGCAGGATATTTTTCATGGGTTTTGATGATTATACAAATTGTTAACATCTAGTTTGAGTGTGCTTTTAATAAATAAAAGCAGAAATTAAATGGGATTTCTTTTCAAACTTCTTTTAATAGAAGTATGAATTTTTCAGACCCTTTGAACTGAAACACTTCTAGTTCACTGAAATTTTTTGCAGAAACTCTTTTCCATATTTTGATTAGCCCTATTTATTACTGTGCTGAAGCCTATCTCTACCACCATCAACTGGTATGTTTATAGCCATCTGGATCACAGGTTATTAATGTTTTTAAAATCATTCTTGCATCTATTGGTGCTTTATTAACCCTTTACAAACAGCTGTCTCATTGTACAATAGCCACAAAGAGAATTGGGAGTTCAGTCCTGACCTTTTGTTCACACATTCCTGAATATCACAATCACTCTGGTTTTTTGTTTTGTTTTATCTTATTATTTTATTGTATTGTATTGTATTAATATTTTATAAGCAATTTCTTCAAAACATAAACCATCTGGGATTAATCCTTGACTTAGGCTAAGGAATTAATTTTTCATATTCTGAGAGCTTCATTAATTGGAAGAGGTGGGTAAGCAGAAGAGCCTATTGGAAATCTACGCTGTGGATCCAAGCACAGAACTCTCTCCTGTACTGCACCAAAGATGCTCTCAGGAAAAGCAGCAGCCCCAGTTGCCCCTGCCAAGGGCCTCAAGAACAGCTCAATTAAAGAAGCTGCTTGTGTTCTGTGGTTAAAGAAAGTTCCCCAGAGATAATGTATTGCTGTTTGATTGGAAGGTACTCAATTGTCTAACAAAGCTGTTATCCTCTATTTAGTCAGAGATGAGAAAAGGAAATGTTTATGTATCACTCCTGTGAAAAAAACAAACCAAAACAACAAACTAATTAAAGAAGTCAGACCCTCAGGGGTAAAACAAAACCACCACAAAGCAAGGAAATTATGGCAGTGAATAAAAGTGAGCTGGAGACTTGACTCATCTATTCCAGCTGCTGCTGTCTTTACTCAGATCAGAGGCAGACACTCACCCTGTGCCCCACACACCTAGAAAAGGTACTTCCCCATTTTTCAGAGATATTGATGTTTTCACCTTTTATATTAGAAGTATCCCTTTAGTAACAGAAGTTACTTTGGGATATGTTGACTAGTATTGCAGAGATCAACAGTGAATAATGAGAAGCTTACCATCATATTCAATCTCCTTTTTTTATTAAACCATAACCTCACATACACTCTTGATTTCAACAGTATTCACATGGACTTTGGAATGAAGCAGGGGCAGGCTCTTTGCTTTAGCATGAGCAATGGGCAGTGGTTTGAAATCCTTAGATGCATAGTTGGTGTACAGGACACAGAGCTTCTCCATATTACTGGGGTGACCTTGACCATGGTGTTTCTATTCCTATCAACATCCTGGGTGACACCGCTGGTTTTTTTTTGTATGGATTAATTTGAAACTTTTCTTTGGATCATTAGAACTGAATGATGAGTTTGTACTCATGGGAAAGTTTATTTTGCAGTCACTGAATGCTTGCAGGCAATGGTCCCTGCTACAGTGATAAATGGAGACTTTAAAGAACTTCCCAAGACAGACATTCATCCAGCAGCAAAGCTTCCATTTTACTGGCAGGGATAAGTTTTATGAAGTATTTTTTTACCACCCCCCGCCCCCCAAATGTCAATCACACTGCCATTGTCTTAATTTTACTCCTCTAATATACAATAATATTTTACTTTTGAACAAGAAATGAGTTGACACAGAGCTTTATAGGAGAGGTCTATTGAAGTGCAATAGGAAGAACAGGCTGGAAGTTATCCTTAGCACAGTGGAATGTTGTGTGATACCCAGGGATCATGCTGGTCAAGGACTGTGTTATACACACACACTGAGATGCTGAACAACACCATTCAAACCTCTCTGTTTCTATCACAATGCCTATTATCTATGTTTTCTTTTCTCTCCAGAATATCCTGCCTGATATTTTATTTGCTTTCCCCCTTCCTATCCATCCAATTTTCTTTAAAACAGCCCTGGTTTTTGATTTTAATTCCAAAGAGCTCAATTTCATCCTGCACTTTCCCTGAACACTATGTCCACACGTCATCCTAACCAACACCAGAAAATTTGATCTGCTTTAAAGTACAGCTCAGGGTGATATGCTTTGCAGGCTTGCCTGCCTTAGATGTTGCCTCTAACCTACAGAATGGTGGGTGCCAAGACCCAGCACAGCTCATGCAAGCCTTGATTGGAGATTTGTGGTGCAAATGGGAACCTGGGTCAAGGCTTTTGAGCTGCACATTTATCACCCTCTCCAGGAAATTCCACTGTCAGTCTGTCATTCCTTATGCTGAATATCCACATGCTTTTCTGTTGTACTTTGGCTAAAAAAATAGATGTTTCAAAATCAGTCTCAGCACAGAGCTTCATTTTCTGCTTAGAATTTCATTCCCTCTTGTCTTCCTGCTAGGGTGCAGCAAGGCCAGATTTCCTTCTACAAGCACAAAACACGGCTTTCTAGTGCCAGCCCTTTTCCTTTATGAGGATTTCTCATTGAAAATTTTACCCACAAGATCTCAGACATTCTCTATCTCCAGCACTCTGCATGAGGCATAGCTTTTTTAATGAGATGAGATCTGCATTTTCCTCTGGTTATATTGCTTGAGCTGCAGATGGTAAAGATACCTAGAAGTCAGTCTGTTAACCTAATTCTATAGTCTTTTGAACAGCTGCCAGAAGCACCTAAACAGTAGTGTTCCCTAAGACTGATATTCTCCCTTCCTAGTGATAGTACAAAGACCTGCTTGACTCATCTCCCTGCTTTCAGAAAATTGCCTTTTATTTTCTAGCAAATCATACAGCTCATTTTTCCTTTCCAGTAGTCACACAGACTTTGGCACTCCCACAGTTACTGCCAGCAGCTTGTTCAGGTGGCAGCAGCACCTGGCAGCAAATAGGTCCGAAGGAATCGGGTAACTCTTTGCATAGTTTGGCTCAAACCAGCACTAACAAAGGTATCAATGAGTTAGGTGATGAGCATGAGGAACTGGGGAAAATGTTTCAGCCTGTGATAAAAGCTTGTGGACCTGGTTTCTATGATCAACTTTGCTATTCCCTTCCCACATGACCACTGCAACACATTTAATTGTCCAGTGATTCAGTTCACTCTTCGGACAAAATCCTCTTTGTAGAGTGACCTAGGAAAGAAAGACCCAAGAAAGCACTGATCATTCTTTTTTTTTTTTTCCTATTTTAAATTGGATTCTTATCCTGTTTGCTTGGTTGCTTGGTCAAGAGATGAAGTGAACACATAAAACACATAAAGAGTTTTAGTTGCAATTTTGATTCACCCAATGTTTCAGTGAGATGTCACTTCAGTCCTGCAGGCTTGACTCAACAGCTTTTTGAACTAAGGAGCTTTTCCTGTTTGCAGTAAGAAGAATCCAGCTCCCATGGAGGAGAAAGAAGAACACCTAAACTTTTAACTAGCTTGACATTATCTCTTGCTGCTTCTTGTGCAGCCTGAGTAATCTAACTACAGGCTCTGCATTCCAGCAAGTGCCTCAATCACATTTCCACAGGACTCATGAAGCAGAAAACCTGCACGTCCCTGGCAGGACTCCACGGCTGCAGTGAGTAAGCACAGCACCCCTGAGGTGGAGGGAACTTTGCCAGCGGGCTGCAGGTGAGGATTCACCCCTCTGGATTCTGAGACTTGAGGACAGAGTTGTCTGGGAGGGGAGTGCAGAGCACTTTGATACGTATCATCTCTGACACCGCAGCCAGCCATCTGTTCCGAGTTTATTAAAAGTGATGTACTCTGCTGGGAGGATCAGGAAGCATCTGCTGGTGCATTAACATTCAAATCCTCACAGCAATCCCATCCATCCTCCTTTTTTAATTAATCAAACCCACTTTTTGGTGAAGGCACACAGATAAACACTTCCTCTGTAAATGGGAGCACATATTATGCTAATACCATTTAATAGCTAATACACAGAAAAACAATTAAGTGCAAGTAGCAGCATCTCTTGGGATTTAAGAAAGCTGTTCTGACAGAGATCATTCCTGTTTAAAGGATCACCATCTAAACCTGGCTTATGCAGCAGTGTAGTTTTGCTGCTGCAGAATTGCTAATCAGCTGCTTGGGACAAGAGTGAACCCTGAGGTGATGAACTGAATCCCACACTCCTTGTGACCCCATATTCAAGGGCTGGATTGTGCTGAAGACACCCCCAGCAGTGTAATGACCCAGGGAGTTTGTAGGCAGATGCTGCAGGGTAGGTGTAAATCCTGTCTGGCTGAAGGGACAGCAGTGGGATGCTCTACCCACCTGGTAGCCTTGTGTTGCATTGGCACAGCTTTTTTGAAAAGCTGAAGCACTGCAGTTGTTTCTCATCATGACCAGATTCTCTCAAGGGTGAGGAGGAGAAAGGAGGTGGCTGCTGGTCTCTCTGTTAACTCTGCTTGGCATTGGGTGCCCGTGGTGCCATTCCTGCTGGTGCTGCTGCCTGCACTGGTTACCCTATGGTATTGTTAAATGTACAGTGCTGCATGGGGTTGGCTCTCTGGGTTCCCCCATGGTTTCAAAGCTGGCTGCAGTGCCAGGCTTGGCTTCCCAGGGTGCCGCTGTCCAGGGTTCAGTGGGAATTTACTCAAAGGATTGGAATCCCAGCAGCAGATCAAAACCTCTCCTAGAAGAGGCAGGATCTCAGCATCCTTCTGTTGAGAGGGGCAGCTCCTGTGTGTGGGGAAAGGTGTCTGAATAAAAGGCAGTGGGAGCTGTTGACAGAGGTTTCCATGAGACAATACTGTGTCCAAACCAGGGTGGTTGGTGAGTCTCTAAGGACTGTCAGCTTCCCCTTCCAAAGAGACAGAAGGAAGAAATGAAACATTTGTCCATTGTAAATCCTGGTCTATGCCCAGAGATCATACCTGACTTACACATGGAGTGATGGGAAGGTTCTACAGTAAGTCTGAGACTCTGCGGGCACATAATGCTGTAACCAGGCCCACCAAGTGAGTGAGGGGGTTTTGCTGTGCAGAAGGAGGGATTGACCTTTCCCACTACCCTACAAAAGGGATCAATAATGTCAATGTAAATAATGTCAAAGGCACTGAAAAAGTGGGGACACTCAACGTTGAGAAGCCTTGGGGCTGTGGGTTTGAATTAGTGCTCATGATATAATCTCCTCTATCACTTATATGGAGCATAAGGGGCAGAGGGGATTTCTGTGTGCTTGGAAACGATGTCAGTGTCTCTCTGTGCAGCTATTATTAATAGACAGCTGATACAAAAGTTAAATAGAAATCTTCTACTTCTTGGCATGCTATTCCTTGTTTTCTTACTTTGGATATATCCTCAAGACCTTTTTTAAACACAACTAGTTATATTTTGAATCCTTTCTTACAGTTACAAACAGCGACATCGGCTGAAACATCTAGAAAATGGAAAGTGCAGTTGATCCTACCCTTCCCCAAATACATCACTTCTGTTAGGGAGGGCTTTTGTCATGAAACACTTTGTCCTTTGGCAAAGCTCTTCTCCCAGGTCAGAGGCAGCAAGTTTACAATCCTGGCCCTTGTCTTCTATTGGCAAACAAGGGAGTTGCAGATGCTGAGAGACCTTAGGAAGCCATAATTTACTTTTTTCCTTCTGTTACTGATGTTGTGGCCTTTTACTTACATTCTTTAATTGTAAACATCATAGATGAATTTGCAAAGCTGCAGCTCAGAGACTGGGCAAACTGCATTATAGGTTGTTAACCTCAAAGTAACTGTGGAGCAAATAAATATGTGCATGAAGAGATATTTAGCAATTGTAGGGCTGGAAATGGAATTAGTGACAAGACAGAGTGATTTGAAGAGCAATGGGTCTCATTAGGCTCAGATCAGACAGCAGGAGATGTGCTGATAAGGACAACTGTCATGTGCTTTCCTCGGTGCCTCTCCAGAAGGGACTTGCTCCCAGCAGCACATTTTGAGTGAACAAATTGTTCTGTGAGCAGCAGAGATAATGAAACCCGGGTTTTTCTAGTGCCCTCAGACAGCCCCAGCACATGGTCTCGGCTCCAGAGTCTCTGTCACTGACTATGAGTGGTCCAAGTGCTGCTGCAGCATCTGCCACTGCTCAGCCCATGCAGCACTGTGAGAGTCAGCCCTGCATGGGCACCCGCTGCTGGCTGCTGTCCCTGAAGGAGCCAAGAAACACTGGGTGACAGCTGGATGATGGGCATCTTCCCAAAGGAGTTCTCAGACATTGTTTTTGTGGGAATGGTGTTTTCAATCCTGAACTGAAGCCTCTGATGGAGTAAAACTTGCTGGTTTTCACCTCATCCTTGCCTATAAGGGGAAGCAAGGCATGCAGCTTTCCAAAGTGAGTCCTAGGCAGTGCTTTCAGCTGGAACTGTCAGTCAAACACTCCCCAAGTTCCATCACCTGCTTTATCTCCACTGAAGCTCATCTGCCACCTTCTTCTCCATTCACCAGGTCAGGGAGGTCCCTCTGACCAGCTACCCAAAACAGCCCCATTACCACCTGCAAACCTGGCTGTTTCACCTTCTGTCAAATCTACATGTACCTCCTTTGGGGTCTTGTTTCAGCCTTTCCTCCTCATGTCTTTAATGAACTGTTGCAGCTGCTTGCAGTGCAGCTCTGAAGATGTGGGCAAAACCAAAACCAGTGAAGGAAGCAGAGCAGCTCCAGATGAGCCCTGCACTACAGGGACTTTGCCCCCTTCTCCATGAAGTGGTGAGCAGTGATTGAGAGCTGATGGTCCCTTCTGAACCCCTGAAACCCTCTACCTGATTAGCAGGTGACTTCGAGCCTGCCTCTGTTTCCACAGCCCCCTGGGGTAATGAGGGAAGAAAAAAAAAAAAATATCCATGTTTTTCAGGCAAAACCTGCTGGTATTTTAGGGGGTAGTTGAAGTGTCTGCCTGTGGATTATGCTGATGCCTGTCTGGTATTTCCTGGGCAGCTGTTTTGGTTTTTTTCCCCCTCATGACACAAACTGTTCTCCTGCAAAAAGGCAGAGAAATATCTTCAGCATGCAGTGATTATTGAATGTATCTTTGATTAAAAAGAAGAAAAATTCATTTCTTACAAACAAACCACACCTGCTGGTGCTGAAACCTTCCTTCAAGGCTGCAAAAAGTTAAATGCTGCAGAATTAAAAAATATGGGGTTTTATGTAACAGGAATATTCTTGTATCAGGGAACTCAAAGCTGAGAGCTGGTGCCTGCTTCACCTTGCATTTAATGACCTGAATAATTAGCAGAATAATCTTTTTAGAAATGCTCCAGTAGCAATGCCCTGGTTGTTGGATAAACAATCTCCTAGAGGGGGACAAAGCTGGCAGTAATAAACAACTGGTTGAGGGAGCAGCAAGGTTACAGGCAGTCATTAAGCTGGGAGAACATTCATCAGCACATTCATGGAATCCAGCAAGCCAGAGCTGTTTCACAGGGCAGGCTAAATGAGGAAAATTATTTATTAGGAGAGTGAACAGAGATCATTACACTCTGAAGCCTGGTGTTATCATCCACTGTGGTTTCAGTCTTGCAAACAATAAAATAATTGTTTTCTCTTGACAGTAATTTACTATTAAATCCTGGGTATCTTGTTCTCCTTCCAGGTGTTTGCCTCCTTTTTGGAATTTATCAAGGGCAATGGCAGAGCACTCAAGCTATGGGCACATTTGCTGTGCCCTCTTCCTCACACCCATCACCTTTTTACTCTCTCATTTCAGTGCCAGTTATTACCCTTCCAAAATAATTTGTTTCGGGACTGAAAACTAAAAAGACACTCTGGGGTACTGGGCAGGACTAAGCTTAATATGTCTCTGAAAATTATTTCTAATATAATAATTCTTCAAACTCTGTCTGAAAGAAAATGGTGAAAGCAGTACCATGTTATTGCCACTGGAGACTGAGAGCATATTGGATTTTTTACTGCCTATGCACCTCTGTGTGAACAAACTTTGAGAAAATACCAGCTGGTACAGCTGTGAGGATCAGGGAAAGGTGGAAGATTCACTCTAAGTTTGCAGAGATCTCTTGTATTGACACTGTCATGGTTTCAGGTGCTTATCACCCAGCTTCTCTCTGATTTTGACAAGACTGAGTCCCAGAAGCATCAGACTGAAGGGATCTCTTACAGAACACTCAACTATCCAGGGTGCATTAGGTAATGTGAGACTTTCCAGCATTGACAGCCTGATGGACAGATTAAGTCTTACACTTAAAGGAACTAATCTAAATATTTGTCTATCCTTGTATTTTGAAAATGGAACTCTAGAATTTTCTCCTAACATCTTTGCTCTTTTCTTCAGTTGAGGCTGTCCAGGATGGGATATGGAGATGCCACACTCTGTGGCTCTTCCGTGCAGGATTGCCATCACATTTCCCCAGCCTGCTCCCCAGTCTTCTCCATTCTAAGTCAACCAAGCCTCTCCTCACACTCAATTTTCCAGACTTCTCATTCAGGGTCCTGGGTCTTTTCCATCTCCTCTCTCTTCCACAAAGTGGGGTTCCCAAGGCTGAAGGCAGCAGTTGCAGCTGAAGCCTTGAAAGAGCAGCATCACTCCCCTATGTCTTACAGAGAAGCAGCTGAAAGATATCAGCAAGAAAGCTCCTGGGTCACACAGACAGGGCCTGTGTTCCTGCAACCACCTCTGATAACTCCCTGCCAAAAATAGCCCTTTTCCATCTTGAACCCTGTAAGGATTCTTGACTTGTTGAAAAGCTGTTTCAGATTTTCATCCTCTGGTACAGATACCCTTTTAATTTCCAAATCATGGGTTTTCACAGGTGGTTTAAATCCATTTCTTTATTTGTTTGATTGAATTTGGTTTGTTGGTTTTTGGATGTTTTTGCATTTGCTGTACCAAAAAAAAAGAAAACATCCCCAGTTTTTTGCTGCTATTTCCCTTGAATTTTCTTTGTGGACCTCATTGTAGCTGTACATTGATTTCCCTTTTCTACTTGCAGCACTTCGCTTTTCTGCTTGCCCAATTTCATCTTGAGGATTTTAGAGCACTTTTCCTAGTGATCACAATAATTTTGAGTCATGAACCTGCCTTCCAGTGTCTTTCAAGCTCTAACACTTGGATTTATTCAGACCTCTTTTAGCTGCATTCTCTTCCTCATCATCCATTCTTCCACACAGTGGTCAGACATAGGCTGAACACACAGTCCCTCAGTCTTGCAATGCTTTGAGCCATTTTTTACTCTTCCCATTTATCATGTAGGTGGATTCAGTTTTCCCAGTCAGTCTATATGGTGATTTTCTGGTGCACACCTGAACATATCCACCAGGAAAGTGTCCAGACTTTTAGAATTAACTCTGTTTCCCTTAACCACTGCACCAGAGAGGAAAAAAATTGGCATGGTTTATTCTTGACAAATCCCTGCAGTGTGTTTCATATCAACTGACTAATCTGTACCTGATTATAAATGGAGGGTTTCATAATAGGTTCTGGCAATCTTTTCTAGAATTAAAGTGATATATGTTTAAATTCCTTGATTTTCCTTGCAATGCAGGGACTAAGTATTCCCCTGTCATTCCTCTTATTCCCCAGTTACTCAAAATCAATTGTTAATAGCTTGGAAATGGCTTTGCATGGTCAAAGATAAGCTCTCATAGATGGATTTTGTCTGGTTATGCAAGCTGGAACACATCTCACTAATCGAAATGTTCCTTAAGCTCTTTCCTTATTCTATTCCATGGCTTCAATTCTCTTGTTGCGTGTTTCAGTTGTCTTCAATATCTGGTTATTAGGAAGTTTGAAGCAGGAAATTACTGGATTTTTCAGTTTCTGCTATGTGCCACCTCTCCAGAACACAACTTTATAGACTGTGGTGCCTTTAACCCTTTCCCTATGACTTCCTCAGATTTCCTCTCAGGACTTGAGAAGTGTGATATTAAAGCCATGCAATAGACACCCCAAATGGTTCAGGAAAACTCCAAAGAATCTAAGGATCTACCCCTGCTCAGGCACCTCCTGTTCCTGTCTATAGGCTCAGAGCTACATGCAGACATGTTTTAGGTGAGGTATATAACTTGGTGTTCTGTGTTACACACTGGCCCCTGAATGAAACTCAGAAGATATGGGGTGGGGCTTGGGTGTCTAAGAGGGGTGTGTGAAGCTTTATGGAGAGACTCATCCCTCAGTCAGCTTGGGTACCTGCCCCAAGACGAGGAGAACCCTCTACCTGCCTGTGCCTCAGACCCTGCAACATCTCCTCAAGGAATGTACCTGCTTGTGGAAGGGAATGAGCAAGATTCACAATTTCACATTATAAACAAGACACAGTGAGGTAGCAGTAGTGCAGTGCCTCTTTCTTAACCATGACAATATTTTTAGAGCATATCCTCACCTTCCCTTCCCAAAAACAGAAAGCAATATTTCAAGGTTTAATGCTTCTCTCAGTCTGATAGACTTCAAAGCCATAACTCTCATCCCCTTGAGGGTCTCCTGCCCATGAGAGGCCTTGGGCACCCCAGCCTCGCTTTTGCCTCAGCTATCCCCAATGCAATTGGAGCCTGAATAAATGAGTGCAAAGTAATATGTACTCTTAGTCTGCTTTTTAGGGCACTTGGATGGGAGAAGTGAGCTTGACCTTTCTGATTCTGTGAACACAACTGTGGGTGCTTAAAATTATGACACAGAGACTGGGCACAATCTTCTGACCCAGGTTCCTGAGAGTGCTGGGTTTGGATTTACCACTTCAGAAAAAGGTGCCAGTCTCAGTGGCCTAAATCAGGAGGAGGAACTCAAGCACTTTGGAGTCAAGCAGAAGCCACCTTCATGACTCAAAAAATAAGCTTTTGCCTATGCATGGTATAGCACCAGATGGTTTGATGATGACTTACATTTCTTGGCAGGCATACTACCACAGATGTTATCTGACACAGGTTAAGCTGATTTCACACCTTTATTTGTTTTGCTCTACTGCATGGTAGAATTAAAGGCGGGGGGGGGGGGGGGGGGGCAAAATAAAATACATGAATGTGTGTATATATGGGTAAAATGTGGAAGATCAAACCATGAGACAATCTGAGTCCAAAAATATCTTGAGGCACCTGACAACTGATGGCATGTAAATGATGGGCAGGGTGGAGAGGAAGGAGACAAGAAGAAGTGGCTTGAGCTGCCTTTGTGCCAAGTGTGGGATTTACAGTACTGGTTTGTCATAAATGGGGTCTCCAGAGCACCAGCAGCAACCTGGAACCTGGGAGTGGGTATGAGTAGAAATTGAAGCATTTTCGAATTTTGCTGCACAAATTTGAAGAAGCTCCTGCAGAGAAAGACTCCATGTATGACATTTGTATCAGAAAGGGAGCAGGAGCTGGATTTAAGATGGAAGAACAAGGAGATGGGATAGAGGGGTCTGCTGCCCTTTAACACACAGTGGCAGGTATGAATATAGGTGAACAGTTGTCCAGGGACTATCACTGTAGGAAAAAGCACTGGTTAGACAAGTCATTCCTCCAGGTTCTAAAATGCCTCAAGGTCGCTGGGTGACTGGCAAAAAGGAAACTTATTTTATCTGATTATATGGCCAGGAACCCAAGACCTGAGCCTGATTTCATGCTGCAGACTGCTGGTTCACAGCACCCTCTGGGAGATCTGTTTCTGATCCCAAGGAGGCTCCCACCTTCCTGTTTGGCTTCTAACGCTTGTCCAGGCTTCAGCTGCCTTCCAGTGGAAGCAAGGCATGTCTGTGGAGGTAGCAAGAACAATTTAAGCATGTAAGTTCACAAAAACCACTTTCCCCTGGGACCCACAGCCTGGCTCCTGAGCACATCCACATCACCAGGGTCCCCATGAGAGCTGCTGTGGTTTCTGGCAGAAGCTCACCAGCAGCTCCCTTGGGTAAGGAGCAGGTGTGGAGAGGCAGCCATCAGCTCTGGGCACACAAAGTCTCCAAGCTTTTCTCACCAGGATTTTGAATCCATTTGGTAGAGAACTCACAAAATTCACATTTGGCTGGGGTTTCTTTCCTCAGCATTCATAGCTAAAGATCTGAGAAAAATCTATCTGGTTTAAAACAGTCCAACTAAAACTAGCAATGCTTCTCATTAGAAAACCTGCATGAATTGTCTTAAGAGCCTGTGCCTCTAGTCACAAATTGGGATACATTTCTTGAGGAAAAAACAGAGCTGGGTACATGTGTCAGCAACCTTTCTGAAGCAGACATGAGAGAATTGTACCAAAAGCTTTTGTTCACCCAAATAAATGCTGAAACAACTGCTGAAACTTGCATCCCAACCACTCCCTATGTAGCAAAGTTTAAACAGTAAGAGCATGTTAAGAGCTTTGAGGATCCATGGCTCAAGTGCAGAGTTCTTGTAGACTCATTTAATTTTTACACCAGTAATAAATACAGACTAGGAGCTTCACTTTTGCTTTGCTTCTAATAAAGTACTTAGGGCAAGATCTTCTCAGTATACATCTACCTCATTATTTTTATTGGATATACAGTAAATATCAGCTAACATAAAGGACTGTCTAATTAAATCTTTTGCTTTATGAGTACTGTGAAGTTAATTGGGGAGAGCAAAGAACTTTATTGGCTTGCAGAAGCAAAGTAACTTGATTTAATCAACCTATTGCAGTTTGTACAGACTATTATGATATGTCTGCCCAACAAGCCATTCAGATTCAGTAGTCACCATACACATAAAATTCAAGCAAACACACAATATAATTTGGAGAAACTAAGGCAAAAATCACCTTCATGATTAAGTAGTTTGATGCACTTATCCCAGACTGTGTCTGATCAAACATCATGTAGCACAACCAAAGCCTATTACAACAGGGGTTTTGCATAATGTTGTCCTGCAGCTCCTTCCCACGTGATAAGAGCAGAGAGGAAACATCTGCAGATGTTTCAGACAAGCTGGTGCCTGGCAGTACTTGTGTCTCCTGGCTATCATGCAGGTATAGGTGGCAGGGTTGGAGGTGGTCCAGTACTAGAATCATACTCTGGGAGACAAACTGTGTTTCTCCATATGCTTTTCAGAGGAATAGCTGGAATAGGGCTATCTACAATTAAAGTTGTTTGACCCTGAGAAGTTTGAATGGCCAGAGCTGCTCTGGGCTCATATGAAATGCTGTATTGACCTCCACACTCTTATGCAAGATGTGAGGATGTAGCCAGGGCTGCTGCTGGGGCCTCACACCTCCCTCTGGTGCAGTGCGACTGCTCTGAGGATGCTCACACTGTTCTTCAACAGAGCTCCTGTATCTATATCTGGCTACAGCCTTTCCTGAGCCATGCTGGGTGTTGCAGGTGATATACCAGCAACACTAAAGAATAATGTGCTTTAAAAAGCACATCCTAATTAACTTTTTAATACTCATTTTCCCTAGCACCAGCCTCATTAGATCTGTGTGTGTGAAATATTTGTTTAGCCAGTTGTTATTATATTGCTAATCATGACGACTGGCTTGTTGCCTGGATGCTTCACCCAAGCCACAATATCACAACTACAAATACAGAACTATAAAAAAAATCATTCCTTAATCTTCAAGATTGTGTTGCTGTCTTGATCCCTGCACTGCAGGTAACTATTTTTTGAGCAATACAAAATGAGCTCTTGCTACACATGATGTGCAATGAGAGATTCAGGTCATATTTCAAGTTTATTATTCTGAATTTGTCCTTTCTAATTTCTGTAAAGCCTCTATGTCTCTGGGGCATTTTCTTAAATGGAAAAACTTTTTGCGCATCAATTCTGTAATACAACAGTACTTAGGCCCTTGCACTTCTACCCAACAAGGCAATCTGCACAAACTCCCTGAAATGAAGAGTTTGTATCCTAGGCCTTATCTCATGGCTGAGGGGACAGAAGGTTTCCATCCATACTGGGCCTCTGGTGATCCTATTTCTACATCCAGATCCACCAATCTGTAACTGCTCTGCTAGCAAAACGTGAGTGGCATTTTAAAAGTGGGCTAAACAAGGGAACCTCAAACTTCTGGGCTGCACCTACAACTTCCTCTCTTAGAGATGCCTTTGGAGGACAAAATCCCATATCATCCTGCTTCTACTTCCCCAGGGACAGGACATTAAATTGACAATTTTGAGATTGCACTGCAGGGTGCTTTACACACTTTCTCTTTTGTTACTAGCTTCAATATTTCTGGATAAAGTTCTTTTGAGCAGGGTGTTTTCCCTGAATGATGCTGTCCATTGACAAGGAGATCTTGTCAATGCACTGTTTAATAGCTTTTAGACATACACATTACTTGGTCCTTCAGAGGCTGATCCAGGCCTGATCTCAATGAAGAGAAGACTAGACTGTCAGTGTAGCTCATAAAGTCCATGCTATCCCTGCCATTCACTCTGTTTCACTCACAGACGTGTGAAACTTTGTTGAAGCCATTAGCCCCGTCTGTAATAGACTTGTTTACCATCCTTAAAGCAGTTATTCCATAATTAAGTAAGTGGACAATGATGACCTTCATCTACCCCCTGGGTATTTTCCACAAATACCCACTTCAGTGTTCAAGTAAGATAAGATCACTGCCAGGGATACTGTTTAGAAAGAGCTGGCTAAGGGATAATACAGCCACTAATGGCTAGCAATCTTCAAATCAGAGCATGTTGCTCTAGAAAACAGCTTTTTTAGACCGATGCTGAGGGCAAATTTCCTACTGTGACTTCGGATGGAGTCAGAGATGTGGCACAGCTTTGTGGCACAAATAAAAGCAAGTCACATTCTGGATAGGGAAGGGCAGTGGTCAGTCTTTTGGATGGGGGAAGGTAAATTTTTAAGTAATGTTGTCTCTGATTCCACGGTGCTTTGCAAGAACTCCATGGTGCTTTGCAAGAGCAGACAACACCTTGTTAACTTACTCTGAGAGTATGAGCCAGATGTGCACACAAAGCACCACAGGGTTTCTCTGGGCAGTCCAGCACATCCACACTTTGACCAGGCTTGAGGGGTGAAGTGTCCCAGCTGTGTAAGAGCTGACCTGGCTCCTGCTCCTGACAGTGAGGTGTGGGAGAAGGTGCCCAGGGGGCCCAACTGCACCCCTGGATGTCCTTCCAGCTGTGCTCTTAAGGGGCCCGTTTGAGCAGGACTGAGCTCACTTAGGAAGGGTCAGTGAGGCTCACGTGCTAAGAAGAGGAGGACAAGTAATTTGATAAATTTAAAATAGGACTGCGTGGAAGAATAGAAAAAAAAGCCATAATGTTTTTTTCCTCAGCAGCTGACAATGGAATTCTCAAAGTGTTAAACAAATGACACCTCAGGAAAGACAGTTATAATTTGCAAATACAAACTGACTCCTGGACAGAGGATCTAAGCTTCCCCATGTAACCAACAGCAAATAATAACTTCTCCTAAGCACCTCTCCTGACTCAGCTACCAATTTGCTTTATGAGACTGGATGAGTAACTTAATTTCCCTTTATTTTTACATATATCTAAGACCCTACTGAGCTTATGAATAAATGGATATCTTTATATACAGACATATATCCCCTACGTGTCCATTTAATACAGTTTAATATTTGAATTTTTAATGTAATAGGATTCAGTCCTTCATAATGAATAAAACACAGGGCTGTATCAGTGCTCAGTGTCCTTGCAGAACAGAGATGTCCTAATGCTTAATTCATATTTGCAGAATAAACTGAAGGCCAAGGCTTAAAGACACCAAAAGCTGAAAGCTTTGTTGAAGGTTTTATGTGAGGGGGCTTTGTGGTGGCCCAGCACCCCTTTGCATGGCTTCCCCCTGCCTGGAGGAGGGAGGGGGCTCTGCTGCTGAGCCTCTGTGAGAGCTGAGAGCTCTGGAGCAGCATTGTCAGCAGCTGAGAGTTTGGAGACAGGCTGAAAGTGGATGATCCACTGCATCAGAGTTCCCTCCTGCACCATAAAGTCCTCTTGCCACAGGCACACCAGTGGCTAACCCCACCTGTGGCTGACGGAAACAAGGCAAAACCCCTCCTGGTGAAGCTTGGCTGCACACTGAATTAGCTGTGGCCCTGGAGTGATGTTTAGAAGGAAACAGCAAATAGGAGTGTGCTTAATTAAAGTTGACAGTCATAATGGCACTGCCTGTAATAGTATCAGGAGATTATCAGTTACGGGCCAGTGCCACAGGCTGGGTGACGACCCTGCCAAGGTGTGACCCTTACACCTGCCCTGCCTGGCCTGATCTCAATATCTGCTTTTTAGTGCTGAACATTCCCTGTTGATAGGGAAGAGAAAACAGCTTTTTCCCTCCTCATCTCCATCTCCAGCTGCTCGCTGTACCATGCAAACACTGATTATTGAAGTTAGGGTTTATCCAGGTTAGGGTTTATCTAATTGATCACTAATACAATATCAAATAAATGAACAAAGGTTATAGGAAAGGGATTAGGTGGAAGAAGATGTAAAATGTGTTTTCCTCCTCTGACTAAAGGGTTGAGTGTTCTTATATTTACTTACTTAAGCTATATCCAGGTTAAAAAAATGGGGCAGTTTGGGACACCAGGAAGAAACTCAAATATGCCAGCTGGTGAGGCATAGTGAGGGATCTCAGTGAGAGGATACAGGGCATTTATCATCAATTTTATCTCTGCCAGTTTCTGCTGGTTCAGATGCACTTGCCACTTTTAATGCCTTCTGCAGACAGGAAGACCATGCTAGAGGAATGTAATTCAGTTTCCATCTGCAGTCTCCCTACTTCAACCACAAAGCTTCTGCACTATAGACTGGTTTTTAAATCAGTCTGCACACTCATTTGTAGCAGATCTTCCTTCCCTTTGCACAATCTGCACTGATAAATAGATGCTCCCAATTCCTGCTCAGAGATTCTTTCCCTAATGTAAGTGAATCCTCTCCCTGTACTCCTTGTGCATCAGAACATAACACACTGGAGGCAAAGAATCTTTAGAAAATGAAAGAAATCCCAGTGCTCAAAAAAGTCTGTCTTTGAGACATTGCTTCAGGGCCTCAGCTGCTGCATGCTGTAGTTTCCTCCTGAAGTTGGCACATACTCATGGGTCTGGATCCATAATTTTCTTCCAAGCAACCAGTGACATGTGTCAAACACCAATCTTCTGGCTTGGTAGAAAATTCAAATGCAACTACAGCTTTTACAGAAGGTGAGAGCAGCTCTCCTTCAATTTATTTTGTCTCTGCTCCTTTTTCTCAAAAAGCTCCAGGATCTTAATTACAGCAACACTTCCCAGTGGAATGAGAGCACTCTGATTGAGTAGGGTAACGAGGTGCATGAATTAACAGTGAAATTGACTCATGCCTCCAGTCAATACTTTGATATCTCATCTATTGAAGTAAGTACATTTTAACATTAATCCCAGGAGAATTTGGTATATGTGTGTGCACTGCAGTCAGAGGATCCAAACAGATGGGTTCAAACCCAGTCCAAGGAGCGTGGGAATTCAAGTGAGAAAGGAAATCAAGATATTGTCAAAAAAAGAGGTTCATAGCTTTCAATATGGGTTTTGCACTTCTTTGGAAATGTGACATAGTTCCTGTAAATGCATAGTTCCTGTAAATGCATAACTTTTGGGGGTTTTTGTGACATTCAGGGCTCCCAAATAAAATTACTAACATGGTAGAAAAAAGCATTAGAATAAGCTTCTTCCTGGCACAAAAGATAAATTACGTTATTTGGACATGAACTCATACATACACGAAAGGCAGAAAAAAAGTCTGTACTGGTGGAGATATTAGTGGCATGTATGTATATATTGACATATATTATAAAATAATCTAAAGAGTACTAGCAGATATATGGCACTCAAGAGATCCTTAAAGCTCACACCCCTCTTTTACATCCTCATCCAGATATAAGAATACATCTGCCTCTGACTTTGCTAAAGGTTCAGAAGGACAGGCTGTTCATACCACACACTGCTAGGTGGTTTCAACAGTGCAGTAGCTGCTGACAATACCTAAAATGCTGTAACTGAGACCATTTCTCAGCTCTCATCTCTGGGGACATGCTCTAACCCATTCCACCTCCCCCTCCTGAAGCATTAAGGAGGCAAACCCCAGAGCTCAAGGCAGAAAGGAGCTTTGGTTCTCACAGAAGAAAAGCAAGGTCAAGCAGGAGACCTTTAGAGGATCATACAGGAAAAGGAGCTTCTGGGCAGAGAAATTATTAAAAAGGGATTGGGAACTGTCAGTGAGAATCCTCTGTTCCTTGGTTTGGACTCACTGGTGCTGTGAGGAGAAGAGCACTGGTTATACTAGCAAAGCAGTGGGATATGCCAGAGAAATGCCAAATTCCATTCTCAGTTTCTCCCCAAAAAGGATCAACATGAAATTTAAAAAGCCATTTTTCTGTACATTCTGAATCATTATATTATTCAAATACAAAAGTAGCACATCATCAGTGCATTGATACCACACTTCTTTTCAACAGGTAAGGAACCTGGTGTTGAGAGGTTGATATAGCTTAAACCATACTTTTTAAAAATCAGCTTAAATTCTGTATGCCTCCATTTGAAGACTCTGTGGCCAGGACTTGTGATGCCTGATGCTACGTGGAGATAGCCACCAGTACAGAGAAGATGAGCAGGAGCCTCTATGGTGCAGCAATGCTGAGAGTTTTTCACTTTAGTTGGACTCCAAAAATTAGATTATCTATTTTCCCTAAATACATAGACAATAAGCCTCCCAGCATCTATCTTAGACACATTCCTGTGAGTTGGAATTATTTTAGAATGCTTTTCCCATGAGAATTTCAGCAGCTCAGAAGTGAAAAGTTGTTTAAAATCACTTAAAATACTCTGGGAAGGATTAAGTCACAGTCACAGCTGCTCATTCACATTCAGACCTCTGACCCTCTAGGGGTAATGCTGGCACATTAGCCAGAGTGTGATTCCCAAGGCCTGACAGAACTCCTGTGCCATGCAGACAATGTCAAGGTCCATGTTTTTATCCATCCCTGCAGCTGTGTTAATTTGGTGAGGTGACTTTGCTGGGTGAGAGTGAGACCTAATTTGTGGCAGACCTGGAATATTGGTTAATGTGGGAAATTCGAGTGTTTCAGACAAGCTGCCAGTCACTCAGGTCTCTTCAAAGCCATGGCAGGGTCACTGCCCTCTGCTCTGGATGTGGCTGAGCAACTCTCAGGAAGTTCCTAATGAGCTCATGCTTAAGGCGCTGAGTTTTATGCTTTGCTTGAGCATTCCAGGTCCCACTTCTTAAGGTCAGAAGTGGGTCACCAGCTATACAGTGCAAAGCATTACTTTATGGTCCCCTGAGAGCACAGCCTGATGGTTGTACCCTTCACCCACACCCTTCCACATCCAATCTGGAACAGTAGAACAGTCCCCTGAGGTCTGCCACAAGCAAGTTCCTAATGGGATCTGTGCTGTGGGGGATGGGACAGCATGGTGATTCCTGGCACCAGGGCATGGCAAACTGGGGCAGGAGCAGAGCACTCACCACTCGTGCTAGTGGAGATGTGCTGCACCTTTTCCAGGGAGGCCACAGGGCAGCCAGTGCCATCAGCCATGCCCAAAGCAGGCAGCTTGCTCCTGCTGGCTGATGAGTGATGCAGCCCGTGGGAGCCTGCCAAGAGGCTCCGTGGCTGGATCTGCCTTGCAGGCAGCGTGGGAGGCAGGACCTGGCAGGGAGCGGTGAGAGGCAGGCAGCCTGGGGCTCCAGCTCTGCACATGCCCTGGGTGTGCCACCTGTGGCGGGGCCAGCTGTCCTTCTGCTCTGATGTGCAAAGGGACAATGCCGCAAGCACAAGAGTGCAGAGACTGCTGCTCTGAGGTTGGGAGTTGTTTCTTTGGTCTTTCTGGCTGCTGGCTTTGGGGTGGAGGAAAAAGAGGACTGTCATCCTGGATGGATGCCTTGGCCCCAGAGCCCATAATCTTTCCAGAGCTGGTGCTGTGGTGAAGTGGCAAACTGCTGGTGCCAGGCCCAGCTGTGTGCTGCCATGTGCACAGGGCACCGTGTGACTGAAGCCATTACACCCACAGCTCACCAGCGACTGCTCCGCCTTTTCATAAACCAGATGACAATAAAGCAGGAATCCCTTTAGTTTGGACTTAAAGATTTGGACTTCTCCCAGCTTTAGGCCAGACATGGAAGAGAGGAATAGGTCACAGAGGGAAGCTGCCCTCACAGCCAATTCCAAAATGTTCCCAGACTGGCAAGCATCGATGTTATGTAGATTTTCAATCCAGACACGGGCAGCTTTGTAAAAGACAGTGTGCCCTTGAGATTTCCATGTACCCACATCAGTCCTACAGTGCTCCCTCATGTCCTTGCAAAACCAAAAGGCCCCTGAGAAACATGGACGTCTTCCTGCTAGAACTGGGTGTTGAACACTGTGCTGCAGCTCCAGGGGAAGGCAGGGCTGCTTCAATGCCTGCTCTGGGGGCTTGTGTGGGTACCCCCAGACACAACCTCCCAGTGGTTCCATCCCCATCAACTGCATCCAACAGGGATTTGCTGCTGCCAGCTTCTTCCTTCACCTCGTGGAAGCACAGTGTGATCATCACACGGCCAGTAAGTGCTGCTTACCTCCCTTGCTCTCCCAGGTTTGTAAGGTGTCAGGTGCTTTCTCCACACACGTGGCTTGAGCCATCTAATGCTCACACTCAGACTTGCAGTGCCCTGCTGATGTGGACCCTTCACACTGCTCCACAGCACTGTGCTGCTGGGAGCACCCCTTCCCCTCACGCTGTGTGCTTCCCCAAGTGACCCAAGGGCTGCCCTGTCTAATTTTTTCTATTAAAAGGATCTGAGCCCATGTTACTGTATCTTCGTCCACACTAAGATACTGAAGCTGTCAGCACAGGGAGCTGTGGGTGCTCAGAGCCCTGCAGAGGGCAGGGACACTCCCGTTAGTGGCTGGGAGTTTGGGTCCCTGCTTCCCAGGGTTTTCAGGGCTGCTTGATGAGACCATGAGACATCCAGCCAGTATGAGCATATGGGTGGCAAATTTTGCAGGAGATCATGGGCATGCAGCAACATAGATGTGACTGCTGTTTGCTCAGAGGCACTGCTGGGATGCCCATGCAATCCTCCTCTCACAGATGTTCCCCTTCTTTCCCTGTTGCTGCAATTGGTGCCTTCATAAGATCAGCTGTCAGAGAGGGTGAGGGGCTGAATAACTCCTTTTCATTTATGTGGATGGAAAGAGGAGTGTCTAGCTGCTTATACCACCCCTGGTTTGGAGAGGCTAAGGAGTATGATGGTTAGGGCTTAAGGATTCAAGGTTCAGGATTAGGCAGAACAATTAAATGTGTCCTGGAGCAGTAACTTTTAAAAAAAATATGTATGATCTCTAAACTGGTTTGGGCAAGCCATGCCTATTGAGGATAAACCCCCTGCCAGCATTAAATGGAGCACTTTTGACTTGATTTGAAACCAGAATCAAAAATAGCAATCAGAATAACTTGACAGTCCTTCAGAAGGACAGTAGAAGTCATCTTCTATGGAAAGTAGTGCTCCAGAACACAAGCTGCCACTGTCTCATCCCTCAAAGGGGGCACAAAAGAAAGCCTGATCTCTTTTCAAGTGTGTAATAATTTCTTGCTAATCAAAAGGTCAGGCAAAAATATATTTTACAGGAAAATTCTGCATGAAGGTGACTATTAAAAGCATAGAGTTATGTCCACTCTGTGCCTCATTTGTAGTGTCAGATCTCAGGTTCTGCAATACAGATGACAGTTAATTTTCAAGGAAAGGGAAATTATTAAAATCATGACAGGTAGGAGATATTCACTGATTGCTTTTAGTATCATGAAGGAATAAATTTGGAAAAAAGTCTGCTGAACAGATTTAAGAGTCCATATCCTCAAATGCCTACAGTGTGCTGATATAAAGGGGAGAGACAGGTTTTACCAAGGATGGACTCCCAGGTCCAGATCTTGTGGCTGGACCTTGGCCTCTAGGTTATTCTTCCTCTTCAAAGCCTCTTGCTCAGGCCCACTTGCTCCAACACTGCTGACCTTTCTCTTCCTCAAGCAGAGCAGCAGGTCACCCTAGGATTGCAACCAGGCACACCACACTTTCTGGTGTAATGTAGATCAGACAGACACACCCCACTGAATCACAAATTCATAGATTAGTTTGGGTTGGAAGATCATCTAGTACAACTTATTTGCAATGAGCACAAACATCTTCAACCACATCAGGTTGCTCAGAGTTCCATTTAACCTGACCTTGAATATTCCAGGGCTGGAGCATCTCCCAGCTCTCTTGGCAACTTGTGCACTGTTTCACTATCCTCATTGTAAAAAACGTCTTCACTATATCTAAATCTCAGACCTAACTTCTTTTAGTTTAAACACATTCTCCTTTGTCCTGTTGCAACTGACCCTTCAAAAAGTCTGTCCCCATCTTTCTTATAACCCCCTTCAATTACTGAAAGGTCTCCCTGGAGTCTTCTCTTCTCCAGGCTGAACAACTCTGACTCTCTCAGTCTTTCTGCACAGGAGAGGTATCCACCTCTCTGATCACCTCTGTGCCTCCTCTGGACTCTCCCCAGCAGGTCCCTGCCTTTCCTGTGCTGGGGACACAGTGCTCCAGAGCAAAGCTTTGGATGCAGCCCAAGATACAGCTGGTTTTCTGGCCTGATTCTTCTAAACTTCTTTCTTCCACTCCTCCAGACTGAAAAATACAGAATCTGAAGAACCTTCAACATATTCTACAATTCTCTTCTGTGCACTAAGTAATTCCTTAACTTATTTAACTCACTATTGCTGTTATTTTTCCAGAGAATATTCGATTTCAGGGTTTGTCTGTCTCAACCCTTTGTCAACAATGACCAGAGGCTGGATGAACAGAGGTTTTAATTTCTGACAGTCAGTCCCACTTTCTCATGTAATGTGATATTTTACTGTATTGGGGTTTCAGTGCTTCAGGGAAATACTTTCAGTAAGAAACCATTGACATTTCAGAAGAGAATTATTCTTTCTTTGCATTTGACATATAAACATGATTTCCTTTAAAGAGGACAGCAGACATCCATGCAAGATATGTGAACTATACAGAGTAAGAACAAAGTCTCAACAGCTATGTTATCCTTATGTGTTTTAATGCAACACTGGTAAGTAAAAGTGTGTTGGTTTCATTAGATTTATAAAATGGCTGTAACATAGAATCATTTTTGGGATGGTGAAGGAGATACACACTCCTTTTGATGAGGTTGCTCTTGTTCATATCAGCATATATCTGTATAAGATCTTCATTTGTGAAAGAGAAGATCAAAGGAGCCTTTGTAAATACTTTGATTTACAATATTATTGTATTTTATTATTTTATTTTCTTGTGTTTTAATTTTTTTTCATTTTATTCTTTTTAAAAGATGCAGCCCTCATGAAAAGCAGAGATGACCAGCCACTCTCCAGTCCATGCTGGGCCAGGTCACTTAGCTCACCCTGGGCAAGCAGCCAGCTCTGTCCCATAGCATCATTTTCTTTCTCTCCTTCAAAAATTAAAATATAGAATGAATTTACCTCACATGAAATTTAAAATCTTTGAGCAGCCTGAGTGGTCATTTCTAAAATATCTCAAGTCTCACACTAAACAGTAATTTCAGTTGTTACTTAAACCTGTGTGGAAAATTAAAAAATGTGCTGAGCAAATCCTAAAGCTTTTGAAACTTGGAAGAAAAGAGTTTTCCTAGTCTCCCAGCTGGTAGATCATTGCTGGATTGCAGTGCTTGCTGCAGTGCTGCAGATGCCTCTTGGCCACAAGGCACCTGGGATCTGTGCCTGGGCTTCAGCCTTTGGAAAGCACGCACTGAAACCCATAAAATTCCAAGGAGAAAGCCACTCTAAAACCCCCACGAGAGTGGATTATGTGAGTGGCCAGCTCCCAGTGCTGCACTGGAGCTCGGGCAGGCTGCAAGTGAAGGGCCGGGTGCAGGCAGGGTCCAGCCAGGCTGCCCCTGCCCAGCTCTGACCCCAGGACTGTCCATGGCAGTGACAGTGACAGTGACAGTGACACATTTCAGGGAATACCTGGGCTGCTCTGGCTGAAGGGGACATGGGAGGGACTTATTGCACATTGGAGACAGGGAATACAGGACAAATGGATGGGTAACTAACTTCTGCTGGAGCTGCAGGTGCAACACTTTCTTACTGCTTTGCTCCTAGCCCCCAGTAACATACAGCATTTTCCTCTCAGGTAACTCAGTGCCCTCCCAAAGGGGTTCTAATGGCAAGATTACTTTGAATATCTTATTAGCCACTATTTTCAAAGAAGCAGCCTGTGGTAAGGCACCCACCTATCAAAACTTACGGGGGATAGATTTATCAAACAGTAGCAGTTGGTAATGCAAGCACCTAAATTTCCTGTCTGTGTCTTGACAAAGTTGCAGATTGAGTCATGCTTCCTGACACATTAATGAACAGGTTCTGTGTGTGGGAAAAGGGGAATAGGTGATGTTTGTTCCTGCAGAGGAAAACTAGAGAAGGACCTTGGAGTCCACAGAATTTTCCAAGCCTGTTCCTCTTTGCTTATTTAAGAGCTTTATTTTTTTAATAAATAAAAGCAAGTTTATGGAGACAGGAAGACAATAAAAGGCAGTGTCATTTCCTAGCTTGTTAGTGCTAGATAAAGGTGACAGCCTGAACAAAATCATCCTTGTCCTTGTAATTTTCCTTGTTTGATTGCTTACAAATAAACCAGTTTAATAAAGGCTCTGAGATACAAATGCCACATGGCCATATTGACAGGAGTGAGGGAAAAGAAAACACAATAATCATGTTAGTTCTATCCCTCAGATTAATTACCTAGATAAAATACACATTTACCTCATTCTAGACAGAAAAATGTAATTTACCAGCCAGTGATTTAGGCAGGCACCCTGCTGTTAAAAGCCAGACTGGCTTATCCTGACTAGGAGGAAAAGATGATCTCCAAGCCTTGTGAAGGACAGGCCTCTCCTCCCTCTGCAGCCACTGCAGCCAGGCTTGTGCCTGCTCCTCCTTCAGCTCCAGACAGGAGTGGCTTTAGGACACAGGGGATCCATTTTAATCCCTCTTCAGTGTGTTCCTTAGGACTCAGCATGCCTGCATCTAAGTCCACCACTGGGGAGGTTTTATCCCCTGGTTTCACTGTAACCCAGGACACTGAAGGTGCAGTGGAGGTCGCAGCTGGAGGATGCAGCCTGGACCCTGCACCAGCATCCTGCCCCTGCTGCCCCATCTGCCCCTCAGGACACCTCAACCTAAACACAAACCTGGGGCTTATCTTGCCAGAACCTGCAACAGGTTAAAACAAGATCTGCCTATTCTCTGACAAATTGTAGTTTTCAGGCCTTAAAAAAATCATTGAATTAATATTATACCACCTCAGTAGGGGAAAACTGACAGAGCCAAGCCCTAACCTCAGCTCAGATGAAATTGTATGACAGCAAATTTCTTTCCTAATATCCCTGTATTAGTCACTGAAATCAAGGCAACACTTGCCAGAACTTTTCATGGTCAAGCACTGAAAAATAATTTTTCATTAATATAAGCTCTTATTGCAGGGAATACCTCAACTTGGATTTAAGCCAGTAAGGCCAAAATCTTGAAGAATTCCTATGTAGGCACTCAGAAGGTGCTTTGAAATATCTGGAGCACGAAGTAAAGAGCAGCCTTCCTGAGGGAGAACATGCAGAGGAAGCTGTTGCTTAGAAGCACCTTGGGCTTCAACAGCTCCCATACTTGAGGTCACTGGCTCTCAAGGTTAGAGCAGGTCCTTGGTTGGTCTGGCTGCTGTGATGGCTCAGGGGTTTCCTCTTTCCAGAGCCAAGGTGGATGGAAACTCAGTTTCCACAGGTCAACAAGGATGCTGCAAACAGTGTCCTCCTTGCTTTTCTTCACAGAGTCCAGGGGGAAAACCTACCATGCTGCTGCTGACCTGAGCCCATCATTGAGGCAAAATGGAGCACTCTGTCCCCCTGGCACGAGGGAGGAGGTTGGAGTATTGTGGAGCCTTGCAGCTAAAGGCAAGGTAACTTGGGAGTAAAACGAGAGGAAAATGGTAAGACTTAAAACCAGATTATTTTATCTAAATTCCAGAGGTCAGAGAAAGCACCAGTTTCTTGAAACTACCTGAGTTATCCAAGTGGAAATTGAGGCAAAGAAACTTAGAGCTGCTGGAGCACAGTGGTGTTGAGAGCTGGTCCTGACCATCCCAGAAACTTCCTTTGTGTCACAGCCAAGGTTTTTTCAGCCTCCTCCCTGCCATTCAGCTCTGGGTCTAAGTTTTATCCTAGGAAAATGATTCATAGAACTGCATTTCAACATCACATGCTAAGCTTTTTTGGAAACAACCTGAGTGGTATTTGGTTCAACATCTTCTCTCCCCAAAACATCAATGTTCCAGGTAAAAATAATAGTAAATAAATAGAGTATCAGCTGTAAGAATGGATGAGGTGGATGTTTCTGGGTGGGTGCCCCCTCTCATCCCACTGCCCCCACCCTGCTGGCGGTGGGCAGAGCCAGGGCAGGGCTGCCCTTGCCTGGAGGGGCTGAGAGGGGCCCCAGGCAGGAGGACATGGCCCCACAGGGCAGCAGCTGTACTGTTCTCTTTCATTAAGGTCTTTTGTTGCATAATTGATATCTGTGTGAACTCTTGGGAAGCAGCAGGTGCAGGTAGTTCAAACCAGTACTTTCAATAACCTTGGATTAATGATAAATAGTCATGTATAGCTGATACAGGTGATCCCACTGCTCAGCTTTATGCCTCTGGAAAGGTCTGTTCTGGCTGCAAAGCCAGGCCCCCAGTCCTTAGACAGCCTTTTCTCCCTCCCTGATCCTCACAGGCAGACACAGGATTTTTGGCCTGTAAACAACCCCCAACTGTGTCTGGCTTGGTGGCAGAGGCAGCATCACTCCCACCTTCTCTGCAGACAACCCTGCTTCTGTGTTGGCTTGGAAGGAGAATTTTGGACAACTTCCCCTATTGCTCTCCTGCAAAAATGCCATATGCAGTGAGACACCCCAGGCAAGGTGAGGTGTTATGGACACACACACCAGGGATGAACCAGGTGTGTCCTGGTCCTTGATGCTCTATTGCCTGGCACGAGGCAGATGTTCCCTCCCGTGACTGCAGATGGGGTCACTTGCAGGGTATGGCAGCAGCCTGGGAAAACCAGGCTCCATGGGGCCAGGGCCATGGGGCTGCAGCCCACAGTGCCTCCCACCACCCCTGAATAAAGGGGCACACACAACTCTGCAAAGGCAAACCATGTGCTGCTTTTGGGAAGCAAGGGCTACCAAAGTTTGTACGCCAAAATTTTGTGGCCAGCTGAGTGTCCTACTGAGGTCAAAGTCATGGTTCACTAGGTTCACTAGGGCCCAGAAGAATTGAGGCTTTGCAAAAAAAAAAACCAAACACTAACCTTCAGGTGCATAAATATGTTTTTAGGAGATTCCACTTGGGAAAGTATCAATCTGCATATCCACTTGGCAATTCAAGCTAAGCTAGCTTTATTCCAGAGGGAAGCCTTTAGCATCAGCATGAACAGCTGGGGAAATACCAATTTCTGCTCTTTGTTTCATCTGCTGCAGCTGTGCAGCCTCCCCAGTTGTTGCAGCAGGAGGGAAACTGGAAGGACTGCAGTGGAGATGGGGCATTCATGGGCAGGGATGTTGTCTAGCAACTAACCACCTGTTTGGGAAGAAAAATGGCATTCCCATCTCATTCAGAGCAGAATGTTTTTTTCTAATTACAAATTAACCACTAATTGTGAATCATGTTTTCTTTTGACTAAAAATATCAACACAAATGCTTTCAATAAGCTTCTTGATTTTTTTAAAATACAGCAATTTAGGACAGTTATTGCTTGAATTTGCCTATGCAGGCTATATCCATTCCAGGTTACAGCAAGACACTAATGTTAAGGTGATATTTTTTTATAAGCTAACGAGAAAACATGTCAAGTATATTAGCACTAAACTGTAGAAAGTGCTGTCTTTGATAATGTTTCTTTTTACTATGAATGCCAAAACAGACGCCTTTTGTGGGGAAAAAAATCAATATTCACTCTATCCTATTCCACTAAGTTCAGATCTTCCCTGCATCCTATCAGTTTTTTGCTGCAGTTGATTAATTTTAGCATTGCTAACTTCAGCAAATAAGAGCATCCATTTCTTATCACAGACCTTTACCAAAAACACATGCTTGATTTTGCAGAACAGCTGGAGCCCATCTCTTTGCTGCTACAGAACTCAGATTTTAGCTTATTTGTGTCCTTCTCCAGTTTCTCCTCAAAGAATGTCGACTCAAAATACTTTTCTTTGGTAATTTGCCTGATTTGAACATGCAAACATGAAAACCTGCACATGCAACGTCTCCCTGAATGAAAGCTAAAGATCAGCATAGGAAAGGTCAATTCTAGACAAAACACTCATCCATGATCCTGATTCCTGACTAGAAAAGTCCAAGTAATGGCACAAAAAGACTATTGCTTCTCTTTTATTATCTTTTACTCTCTCACGGGAAGTCTCTTCTGTGGTATTTGACCTGTCAGACTTTTAACCTCATTACTAGCAAATGCCTATAATCATAAATCAGCAACTTCTGTTTTTTTTCTCCTCCAACTTGAAGAAGTGTCTCTGTGTCCCCAGCCCAATCCTTTTGCACATCTTGATTCAGTTATGCCTTTGACCCAGTCTATGGTTCATCATCCCTCCAGTTCCCTGAGCTGCCTGCAGTATCAGAGACTTTCTCCAAACATATTGCAGTAACTCCTTGATGAACAGCATTTAATTCAAGCAGTATTGCCAGGAGGCAACATTAGGTAGGGAGAACTCAAAAGATCATTCCACTATTTGTGGAATGCAGTGGTAGGATTCAGTTTTGCCAATACTGAGTAGCCTAAAATAAAGATTAAATTAGTGAGTGCATTTCTGAAAGGAAACTGTGTATGTAAGAGGATTATTTATATGAGTGCATGCACATGGATGCCTGTTAGAATAATGCAGATAATTTTGGGAGCTGCTATTCATCTGTCACAATTTCTGATTTGCTGACATTTGTCTGCCTGTTTCTAAGTCAATGCATTCAAACTCAAGCTGTAGGGCAGGAAGATAGCATACAAATGAAAGCACATGAAATTCCCATTAATTCTTTGTATTATTCTTACAGTTACATAGCTAAATATCTAGCAACACATTAATGTCAAATCTTATAATCAGGCTGCAGTCGGCCAGCAGAGAAATCCATTCTCTGGTAAAGCAATATGCCTCTCACCTATATTGACAAGAAATTAGCAGATGAATTACCATCCAATTCTGATTTCCCCCTTGTTAATGTTATCTGCAATCAAGCAATAAAGTCACTTCATTTGCACAGCATCTTGGTATACATGTGGCTGACCTGGCACAGCAAATAAAGCACACATCAGGTATCAGCAAACCAAGGTGGCAAAGAACAGTTTGATGTCACATGAGGGCTTTTTGCAGAAACCCAAATCTGTCTCCAAGTACATCTGCCTAATTGAACATGTACCAAGATGAGCAGAGTCTGAAACAA
This sequence comes from Lonchura striata, assembly GCF_050655825.1. Taxonomy (NCBI): domain Eukaryota; kingdom Metazoa; phylum Chordata; class Aves; order Passeriformes; family Estrildidae; genus Lonchura; species Lonchura striata. Next base: position 58,213,452 of record NC_140707.1, on the reverse strand, counting down.
ACAGGTCTTTTCTAGGCTGCACAGAACCAGGGGAAGAGTAGTTTTGCTCTCACTACCTATCCCCACCTCCCCTGGCAGCGTCCTGAGCAGCTCCTGCCCTTCCCTCAGTCTCTCTGCCAGCAGCTTTCCCTGTCCTGCTGCCAGCCAGCCTGGAGGGAACAGCTCCTCTCACCTCCTTCCAAAAGGCAGCATGATGGACTCTGTCACGATCACAGCCCAGAAACAGCGCACAAATGGGGAGGGAGCACACAAATACAAACAAATAATGTGGGGATCCCTATAAACCCTATTCCTCATTTTTCATCATTTTCACTCTGTCAAACCTGCTACCTGGAGCAGTTTCAGTCCTGGAAGGAGGGAAAGAAATAAAACCAGACTTTTCAAACACAAAATAGCACATTGTGCTCTCAAGGCAGTGAGATATAGCAGCTGGGGAACAACATTCCTGTTTTCTGTGAGTTATGATGACCATTTTTATCTGGTGCTAGGCTACAGAGTGTGGAAAGATAGGGTCAGCATTTGTAAAATATTCTTAAAATCCCTAAAGTGATATTTTGGTTTCAGAAGTGGGAGTAGTTTAACTGCCCAGCAGTTTGATAGTCCCTCAAGAAGAGACTTGGCACTTGGAATATCTTCCCACCTCTTAGGAGAGAGGCTACCAGAGGCTTGTTCACTGCAAAGCCATTTTTTCAGCAAGGCAGCCTCCCAGGAGAAAGGCACCACTATGAGGAGCTGCTCAAAATGGTGTCCTTATGGCACCTTTGACTTACAGCTGTGGCTCCCTTCACAAATCTACACAGATGACATTGAGGACCAACACCATGGATTGAAGGCAGGAAGTACATCTTGGCTTTCAACTCAAAATGTGACATTTATCCTCAGAGACTCCAACATGTTGTCTTGCATGTTCTTGCACTGCATCTGTGCAGGCAATGAACTGTGGGACAGAAATTCCGGAGTGTTTGAACAAAGCTTTGTGGAGCAGTTATTTCTTAGCACTGTCCACAACACCGGGCTGATGCTATTCAAGTGCCTTGTATCAAAGACTTTATCCTCATCACAGGGTCAAGCCCAAACAGATCCTGGAATACAAGAGCTCAGTTCAATAGGCAAAAGTTAGCAGAAGTCTTCTAATGCTCGCCCCTGTGAAACTTCTACCATAAAGTCTGGAATACTGAAGAATACTAATCTATGATGAAGGGTTTTGTAATAGCTTCACTAAGTTTCACCAAAAAGAAAGAATCTGTGTCTAAAGTTGTCTAAACAATAACAACAAAAAGTACCTAAAAAACCAACCCCAAAAAAACACCCAAAAACCATCATCATCAAAAAAAAAAAAAAAACCAAAAAAATCCCCAAAACCTAATTTAAAAAATCCCAAACAAAAAGCCACCAACCCCACCAAAACCAAACCAAGCAACCCCATAAACAAACAAACCAACCCAATACACACATGCACGCACACACACAAAGGGAAACCAAGAGAGAAAAGGAAGCAAGAATACATACAAAGCTCTAGGGCATTTATACCACTAATAATGTTTCCTCCAAAATATCACAATATACCTAAATATCCAATGACTCAGTGTTTTAGAAGTGTTGAAATGAAAAAACTGGATGTGTGTAGAAAATGAGTGTGCAAAGGTCCTTTACTTGATCTCTTTCTATACCAATCAGCTCCCCTTGGGGCTCAAAGTGGCTTTAGTACCAGAACTGAAAAGAGAACAGACACCAGGAATTAGACAAAATGCAACAAATGTGATAGAGGGCAGACACAACTTAGAATAAATGCTTTCTTTTATTATTCAGTTTATCCAAACATTTCCGTTTTCTCTGCAAGATGTGAATCAGAGCAGCAATACTGTCATTTGTCCACTGTAACACTTCCATAGGAGCCAGCGTGACAGACTTCATGCATGGGACCTAATGCTGTGTTCAAGCCACATGAAAACCGAACCACATCCTTGAGACCAAGAGTGACAAATTGCTTGCAGTCATCTTTGCATTGCCCTGCTGTGAGCACCACAAAAAACCCAAGAAATTTCTTAAGGAAAGAAAGTGACCTTGTGTGATTGTCTATTGATAATTCATGATCGCAGAATGCCACAATCCAACAACAGAACTTCTACAATAGGTTTGGTATTTTGGGTTTTACTATAAATATTTGATGAGGTTTGTTTATTAGTATATTTGGTGAGTGTTTAGACATGAGAAATTTTTAATGTTTTGACAGATTTCATATAGAAATAGTTTTAATTAAGTACCCAAAGCTTTAGAAAATAAATGTTTCAGTAAGATCTGATTAAGACATGTACTAATGAGAGAGGTATAAGAAAATGCAGTTAAAACATACAAATTTCAAGTGCAAAAAGAAACACCATTACTTCTCAACAGTTTAAAACTTCCTTCTCAAAAACCATCTCTCTTTCTCTAATAAAGCTAAAATTCCAGCCTTTAAATAGGCAGCCCCACTATTCAGTTGGTAGGAAAAATACAGCTATTGCACTAGAAGTACAAAGCTAAGAAGAATGCATATTTTATTCTTAAACTTATTTACAAAAATATATTGCACCAATCCATTTTCCTTTTTCCAGTTAATGTTAAGGAAAAGCCTATTATGTACAAAGTTAAAAACAGAAGTGCAAAAGCAGACTGAAAGAAACCAGAAAGTTGTTTATTTAAAATGCTAAATATATTTTATTACCTGACTATAGCCCACATTCAGAATGACCTACAACAATTTGTACCAGACAGTTCTGCAATTTCAGAATTCCTTGCATTTCTCTACAGAATAGGCCTTATTTTTCACAGAGGATCTAAATAAAAATGTAAAGACTAATCACAGCTTAGCTTAACAGCTTCATTTCTCCAGGTGAGTGATGCTCTTTTAGCTATATTGAAAAAGCTACATAGTATTACACATGTATTTGAAAGGTAGTGATAAATCAGGCATGATGGTTTTCATCCTTCTGAAACACCACAAGAACAAGTTTGCTGATGTTCCAGGACTGATAATTCAAAAGCATTGCCAGTCCATACTACATTTGCACAGCATATGGTCCTGTCTCAGTCTACCTGCCACTGGGATTGTCATGATGCATTTCTGGGCTGTAGGTAAGGAGAACAATCATAACCCAGAGATGAAGCAAGGCCTGGGAAAAGAAAAGAAATAAATTTAGCACTGACAATCACCACCCACAGCAGCAGTAAATAGGAGAACTCTCAATGAGAGCTGATAGAATTGTTTGGTAGAAATATTTTGATTAAAATATTTTTCTATTAATCAGATACTTCTAAAAAATAACTGGCATTTGAACATTGCTAAATCAGATTCTGAAGAAGCTATTTACAGGAAACTGAATACACAAGCAACAAAAACAAAGCAGCCTGTTTTTCTACAGATTTATGTTGTCTGGTTTATCTTTTCTTCCATGCCACTGTGATTTCAGCTGTTCCCTCTGATACCCAGTCCCCAGCCAGCACGGTGTGTGATGTGCCTTGAGTGACTGGTAAGCCATGACTCCTGTGCCAAGTGGCTGACACCAGGCTGTAAGCCAGACAAGTTTTGATTTCCTTCTCCTCAACACAGTCACTGATTTCAGGCATTTTTATGAATTCTATAGGACTATTAATTCTCATTCAAATTTGGCTGAAATTATCCAATTAGAATAGAAGCTGCCTGGAGTGCAAAAAGGAATATGTAACCCACATTTTTTAGAAAAAATTCGGGTTATAGTAGTCATGGTCAAGGTTTGAGCTGAAAAGGGCTAACTGCCACTGACTGCCCAGCTCTTACACAGCCACCATCAAGTTCCCCTCAGACTGCAGCTTAGGCAGCCGAAGCCTTCAGTGTTTTTTACAAAGCCAGCCTTTCCACAGGCCCCTGCAGCCGACAGGCACCTGCCCTCCAGTGGAAAAGGGAGGCATTTCACATCTGGCAATTGCCAGCCTGACAGTTTGCCCGACGTGGGTGAGCAATTTTCTACTATTTGTTTAAGCCTACCAAGGAAAACTTGTCTTGCTACTTTTTCCACTACTAGAGAAGAGTGATCATTAGCCACTGAAAAAACACCAAAGTTAAGAGTCAAATATTAAAAACCTCTAAAAAATGTTATATTCTTAAATACAATGCATGCAGGCGTGGCAGGTTAGCCTTGGCAACTGGTCACTATTATTCCATATTTTACTACTAGAATCTACTTTCACAAGCCTTTAAATGGTAGTTACATAAGTGTCTTTAAGACTGCTATACTAAGAATTTCTGAGGAAAACTGAAAAATGCCAAGCAACATGACTCCAAAATGCTGTTGGAAAAGTATTATTTGGCCCATTTTCCAAAAACCCACATTGAGTTATTAATTATAGCCTTTTGAGCATCAATCTTGCCATTTAAGACATACTGGCATATAAACTGGTTACAGAAATCTGGCACTGAAGAAAGCTGACTCACCATGTAAATGATTACAAAGACTCTTGCTATGGGGTATCGCCTCAGAAAGATTCCCAGCCGAATGCTACACAGGTAGCAAGAGAAAAAACACACAGTTTAACACTGAGCAATAAATTCCCGTTCCTCTCTTCCCAGTCACCACAAACTCAAACATTATGGCTTTGTTTCTGTCTTGAATTTTCTCAAATACACACAAGGCTTTGTTGTCTTATATTTTACTTCATGAACTCAAAACATTAAGTGGGGTGAGAAAACTCAGACCATAAAATGTACCCTCCTAATTTTTTCCCAATCACCGAAATCCTGTCACACTGAAATTCAAGTACCATGGAAACACAAAGTTCTTTCTACCAAGGTATCTTGCTTTCAAAGGACTAAGAAGTATTACTGAATTTTGTTTTCTGTTGGTATTTGTTTCAAGTTTTGTAGCAGAACTTTGCTGTGAATACCATCAATTCACCAAACTCCTCAGAAAGGGATCAAAGCAAATTTATTGCTGGATTCAGAATGATTTTCATTTGCTAATTCCTCAAACAGATTAACTTCCAAGGTAATCTGCTGCATTGGCTTAGAAGGCAGAATCTTGTCTTCATCAGGGCTGAAAGAGTACAGATGATACTCCCCCACTAAAACACTCTTACAGTTTATCACAGACACAGTCAAAACCTCTGAAAGTAAAAAATGTAGAAGATGGTAATGAATTTGATTAGATATTTTTTCATAAGTCAGGGAACCTCTTGCAACAAAATCTGGAAGAGTTGTGTTTAAATAATTGACAATCATTTAAGTTTAAGAATATTAATGTCATAGGAAAGCACAAGTGAAGTGGGTCAATACTCAGTATTTCATACCATACTTTAGCTGCATTATTTTAAACTTTTCCTTTCATAAAAGGGAACAACATGCACCAAAGTGTGTCACTTGAACACTGTAAAAGGATGACAGTGCTTACAGACGTGTTCCCTGGGGACACTCTTACCTGAACTGATCTATGGTACTGGCAGCCTTGCGGACCCTCCCGTACATTCCTGCCACGCTGGCATCTGCGTCCCCAAACAGGACAGGGACACTGCGCAGACGAGCCCCTGGTCGATGGGAAAAGCAAAAAAAAATCAGACAAGCTATTGTTAAATAAAACAAATTGATAGCATATAACAAATATATATATAAATAATATACAAATAGCGATCAATATGATTGTAGTGTCATCAATTCTTGATGAATTTGATGAAACTATTGATTCAAAACTTACAGTCAAGTCAAACTTTTCTTCAACTTAGTATATTTTTAAAATGTATTAGTTTACTAAGTGGATATCTTGATGTTCAATTCCTTAATGTCACAATAACTACTATTAGATGTATAAAATTATGGGCTTGATACTGGCACAGTTTCTCAAATATTTTTTACTCTCATACAGTGAAACTGTGATTAGCATTTCTGACACTAACTTGTACATTCAACAATTTTTTACTTTATTTACATTTTTACTAAGTATCAACTTCATTTAAAAAGAAGATATTATAATGTTATTTTCGTGTAACTAAACTTCAGATTTCTGAAGTTACTTACAAACAACTCTCTGCTTTGATAAGCAGAGAAAAGGTCTGGACTGTTACTTCACACCTCTTGGTGACCTTTCCTTGCTTTTAAAGTTACTGAACAAATTTACAAAATGACAAACTTTGACTCTGAAAAGTAACATCTCAACACATTGGATCAACTGCTGAGGCTGTCCCAGAAATACAGGACTGACAAATCAACCTCATCAGAATCATCATATTTTAAGCTGCTTTTCAAGAAAAACAGAGAGCAAGGAAGGAAGAAATTAATTACAACTGGATCAATTCTCAAAAGGAAGTATTCCATTCTTACTCTCCTTCCAAACCCTTTTTGCAACACAATACTTAAATCCTGTTTCTAATATTCAGTTTAAACCCCAAAACACAAGTTTATTTGCACCTGTGACAGAATTATTCCAACAATGCCATAGTATTCAGAATTAAAGACTAAATTTGCTTCATTAAATTTACTAAAGTAATTTGCTCACAAAAAGGAGCTTCTAGTTAACTATTTTTATGATACTGGCTGCTGTAGAGAAGGTGTCTAGAATAAGTGGCCTATTTCCAGCACTTATTTTTCCTTACAAACTCAGACTTTCAGGCAAAGGCATTAGGAAACAAGCCTGGACAGCAGAAAAGACAAGAGTTTTAAGTATTGTATTTACTTATTTACCTTCAGCACCATCAATGCCTGCCATGTTAATGGAAGGACCATTAGCACTTGTGCCTTGGATAACCTTCAGCTGTTGCTCAAGCCGTTCCAGTTGGTACACAAGTGAATTTTTCTCTGTGCTCAGGCTCTCTAACATGGTTTGCTTCTGAATTAGTGTTTCTGTCAGCTGATGAAGCCGATTTTCTAATTCTGTCTGACTACTACTGCTTAGAGTCTTGTTTGTGAGCTAAAAAAGCAAAGAAAAAAAAAAAATCATTCTAAATCCAAACTCTGACCAACTGACATATTACAAAGCTCTATAATAACCTAAACTTTCAAGAACCAAGTTACTCCACAGGAGAATTTTTACAGGCTAATGCCATCAGAACTATCACTGATGAGTGCAATCAAGAGGAAACATAATTTCAACAGTTGTTAACTGTTTCCATTGCACAATAAACTCTGTAAAAATGTATCTCTCTGTTTTCCACCTAGAATCATATGAAAGTTTCTGTACAAGCCTAAATTTGATCACAACTTTGATGTTATACCTCAGAGACAAGTTTAAACAGCAATAAATAGCAAGGTAATCCAGCCTGGCTACCATACTTTGAACTTAATGAGTATGTAAAAATGTTTTCACGCAAGGAAGGAAAAACTCAGTACAAATGGGGAGAATCTGATGCCATTTTACAGGGAAACATGAATGAAATGGTGAGAATGCAGGATATGTTGCAGAAGAACTGAGGAGCACCAAGGCAGAAAACATGATTCTACAAGCAAATAAAAACTGTAAGGCCAGCAAATGGATCATGCATTTGACATGGACGATGTCATTTAATTTGCAGAAATTATTTAAAGCAAATGGGAATCACCAGATCTGCCATATAGCTCATTCACTACAGTCCTGGACCTCAGCCACCTTGTGGCATCATATTCCACAAAGATGTAGCTTCATTAAGGAAAAAACAGTCATCAGGAATTACAGATATGCAAAATACAGACTAGGTGCCTGCAACAAGACAGAGGCAAGTGCAGGTAGTCCTGAAGTTCAGCACTACCAGAAAATTCATCTGCCAACATGCCCAAGAAATCCTTATCACATCACAACCATTTCCAAATCCTGACATTGTAACTGCTCAGCTGACCACACCTGACTCCAGACTACCAATTTCTCCATAAACAGCCTGCCTTTCACTATGCTAAGGTAACCTAACAGAACAAGGCCGATGCCTTCAGGCTGCCCAAGGGAACTCTGGGGGCTGACAAGTATGTGGAGGTTCCACAAGAGATTAGACTCATACCAGGGAAACAGGTCCATCAGCACAGCAGAAGAACTTAGTAAAGACTTAAACACTAACAGCCCCTGATTCAACTGCTGATGTTGAGCAGGTACACAGGAGTGAAGGAAACGGCCAAGCTCACATGGTGGCCCCTACTGCCACTGGCCAAGAACAGTGGGCCAGATGGATCACTGAGTCTGCAGGACATAACAGGTTCTTTGAACAGTTACAAGGATCTTGGCAGAATTCATAATGACCTAATCTAACTCCAGTGAGTGTTTTCAGTCTGCAAAGAGAACTTTGATCCAACACCCCCACCAGGTCTAGTTGGGACAGTGGCTGATTTTCCCCCTCCCCTTTATATAAAAGCACATACAACTATAAAATAGGCTATTTACACAGTTTTCTTCTTGTATTCCCAACTCTCAAAACTCTACTCTTTATTGAAAACAAGTACCTCACTAGTAGAATGCTTACAGGACTTTTCAGGAAAGTTTAGTCAAACAAGTAGTTTGTACCACTATTTTCATAACTGAGGGGGATAAAATTATTTTCTATACACACCTGATTTCTGAGCTTCTGAATTTCTTCCTCTCTGTCTTTTATTCTGCTTTGTAAAGTATTCTTTGTTCGATACAGCTCTTCTTCAGTATAATGGAGTTCCTATAAAATTTATCACAATTACACATAAAAGATTTTATATATATATGCATTTTGAGACACAAACTCTAGTTATCTATAGTTTCACAACAGAACACAAGAAAGTAATATGCTGCAATCAAATACAAACTGAAATATTATCTTAGTTATGTGTCTGTCTAGGACTGGGGGTATAGGGATAGAGAGAGCTGAGTATCAAGACACAACCTGCAAAGCCAATTAAATTCATTTGTGGAGACTGCCCTAATATAAATATCAATTCAGAATCATTTACTAGGACTCAAAATTTTGGTCTCAATGAAATTGCGTATCTTCCTTACACTTTCCCCATTTGTTGTAGTGCTATCTTAAAACTATGTCAATAATGTAATGATTACAAAATACTCAAAGGGTATCTGTATTCCTAAAATAAACTCATTAATTCAAAACACCATTCTGAAAACACATTTGAAAACCCTTTGCATAGCTATATGACATACATATTTCTCTAAAATTTAGGATAAATTAACATAGCAGATGTGAAAGGAGAAGGAATAGTAGTAAAAAAAATTACTGAATAGTAAATGCAACTAAGTTTTGTTACTCTCATGATTTAACAGCTATTTTAGGTCCCACTTACAGATATGTCAAGCTTATCTTTTCAATTAAGACAATCTTCAAATCACTATGAGTTCAGCTGTCAGTTGCTACAGAAAACAGATAATCCTGTTCTCCCTTTGAAGAATCACATGTACAAAAAAAATAACACCTCTACTTATTTTCCATCTTCAGTTTCAGGAACCTTATGACAATAGTTAAAGCAACTCACAGACAGAACTGACCATAATTACATTAAGTATCAACACAAGCAATTATGTTAAAAGCACATGTAAATGGGTGTCATCAAAAGGAAGACTTCCGTTTCTGCAATACTGATTTTTTAATTTTAATTCACCTCACTCTTTTTATTGACTTAAAGCATATTCCTCAGAAGGGCAGGAGTAACAAAATACAATCTACCATCTGCTTTGACATAATAAACATCAGCTACCCATCAAGAGCAGACCTCGACTTCTGCCTTTTAATTAGCTCAAGCTGCGAGCATCCCATTAAAATGTAATTTCTGAAAGGATAGATAATCCTACAAGATAAATTGTTCCTAGCAGATACAGAGGACTTGTGCTTTCTTTGTTATTAATTCTCTTTACATGAGCTTTTTCTTACAAGGAAAAATTTTAACATGCAAAGGATTTGTCCAATTCCTACTGCATAATAAATTTGTTCACATGTTCACAAAACTGCTTAAATCAAGGCAGAATTTGATCAAAAAGATGACACAATCTGACAGAATTCATTAACATAATTTTATCAGCAATTTGTCTACTAGAGCAGTTTAGAAGTAATGACAATTAGATTCAGAACTGAATAACAAATGGATTAAATAAATTACCTCTAAATTGGTACTACAATGACATTGTTTTACAAGCTACAACTTATGTTTTAATTGAGCACCGGAAGTTTCACAATAGCTACTTTCAGTATTAGGGTTTTTTGATATAAAAAATGTTACACTTGTTACTATATCCCTGTTGTTTGATTGTTTCCCTGCTGAGTAAAATTCAAGATCCTGATCAATTCTGTGCACTCCCTCAGGGTCCTGTTAATTCACCAGGATCTCTGTTCATCAGCAGCATCCAGAAGGCCCTAACCATTGCTTAGTCCTGGCTGCACTTCCCTTGACCTTGTGGAGTACTAGACAAAAAATTAATCAAAGACTGCCCAAGTATCCAAATATTCTCTTATTAAGCCAAATACTTTGCTGATGACACCCCATGGGGCCTAACGAGATCCAGCTTTCAAGAATTCCTTACCTGTTTTTGCCGTTCTAGTTCAGCTTCTGCCTCTTGCTTGGCCATTTTATGTGCTGATATCTGTTCTTGCAGGTCTTGAAGCTGCTCTCTCACTGACTCAGCTTCGCTTACCTGCTGTGTCTCCATATCCTGAAATGAACACAAATATAACCATTTCACTAACATACAGATGTTACTGCAAATCTGTCATAGGTAACAGCAAAAAACCAGTATATACAATATTTCTTCAAAGGAAAAGGAAGGTGTGGATATATTGGATAAATTGCATTTGGTCATTTTATATGGAACATTTTTAGTAACACAGTAATAAAATAAATGCATTTTGTGAACATGAAAAGCCTCTACTTTTTCCTTTCAATTGTCTACAGGCTAAAACTGTGTAAACTGGGCTTGCATGCAGCTGCTGCGTTGAGCCCATTATGCCAGCAGATTGGCATGGATGACTTGGATTGCAGTGCTTCAAGGATTAATAGCTCATGTAGAAAAGAATATAGGTGATGAGTAGAGAAATCACTATGATTGTAAGGAAAGAAATGCTTCTCTCAACAGGAGTACACAATAGTGAGGGAAGAGAGAAGTAAGGTAATAAACACTAGAAACAACAGACCCACAGTATACAAGAGAACAGACCTTTGTAGTAGCTACCTACAAATACAGGTGTACACAGGCACAGCTACCTGCAGCTCTGTTCTCATCTGTTGTATCTGCCCCATTAGTTTTTGTATTTCTTCTCTCTGAGTGTCTCGCTCATGTCTCAGTTCCTCCAGTTCCACCGTGCTTGCTGTATTGCTATCCAGGCCTTCAATACCAGAGCCTTCTTTTAAGCTGTTTATCAACTTTTCCTTAGACTGAAAAAAATAAGTCAATATATTATTTATAGCAGTACTGAACACATGCTCTACTAAAATATGCTATAATGACTGGTTTCTCTGTTCTTTTATCCAGTAATAACCCTACACATTTGAAAATTAAAATGCTTCCATATTGACAATTTTTCTGATTTTCTGTATGCTGTAAGACTAATTTAACTGAAAGCCTGTGTTATCTGTGGAAGAGTACAACTTTTTCCTTTACAAGTGCCTGGAATGTTAAACTTGTCATGGGTAACAATTTTGGCCCTCTTGGCACTGAAACAGACAAGATGCACGCTAACAAACACTATAGACAAAACTGACCCCCTATTTCTCCTGCCAACAAAATCAAGAACCAAATACAGAAATAATTCTTCCAGGAAAGAGGATAAATCATTTTATTCAGAGTCAGCCTAGTGTTACCTTGTCATTGACTTGTGATTTTAGGCTTTTCATATTTACCAAGACAATTTAAAACCTGTCCTTGAACATTTGACTAGATTAACTATTTTAAAAAGAGCTCCATCTTCAACATTGTGCTAATGTTTAGAAACAAGACTCAAACCAACCACATCTTGACATGGTACCTTTAACATTCACATAGTACAGAACTCGGCACAAAATACCCGATTTTGCCACTGATCATATCATGTCAATCACAAGCAACCTTTCAGGACATGGAAAAATATTCTCTGGTTACATGTTAAGTATCCATTCTATGTTATGCTTCAGCCCCAAGCAAAACAGAGTAATATTCTTTAATCAAGAATACTGGATATGGAAAAAATTGTAGGTTTCATCTATTGTAGTTTTATCTAACTCTGTGGACTCTTGGATGTGGAACATGCTGACATATGATACACAATAAGTACAACGGTTCCCTTGGATTTTTTTTTTCAGGTTCAGGGCCTGAACTACTGTTTCAATTCCATAACTTCATCTATAAACTTGAGTTTACAAAAGGCAGACTGGTAGCTGTTCTATATATGTATCATTATAGATATGCCCCAGAACACATTACAGGTCACATAAAAAAAAATACCACAAGTTAGATTATTTGAAGCCTAACAGCTTAAAACAGCTAAAGCATACAAATCACACTATTTCTTCACAATAGTGCTTACTTGAAGAATGCGAGTAGCTTTCTGTTTATAATCTGTCAGTTCCTGTTTTGCAGATTCTAGGTGGCTTTTAGTTATTTTGACTTGCTGCTGAAGCTCATCAGCTCGCCTCTTTTCATCTAAATACTTTCTCTCTGCTACAGTTATTCCTTCTGCCAGGCTCTGTCGCTCTGCTTCCACTTTACTCAGACGAGCCGCAAACTCATTCTATTAGTAATAAAGAAACAATACTTTGTGTTTAAACACAGTCTCAACTTTAACCTAGGAAGGAAAAAAGAAAGTTTAAAAGCAACTACACAGGACACACCACCTCCAACTTAAAGACTCATTATTGCTATGTTGATATAAACTCTGCTTGCTTAAGCAAGTGGTAAATAATCCAAGTAAGAATATGCTTTTCTTTCCTTCACCACAAATAGTGAGGGAATAACAATCTTCCAATTATTCTAATTTACTTAGCAAACAAAAAGCAAGCTTGCCCCTTAAAAATATTATCAATTGTAGTATGACATATTTTGTAGTGGAAAAAAAATCAAAACAGACACTCTTAAAGATTTTCAGATGTTATTCTATGTTATTCTGTATAGCAAAGGCCAAATTAAGTATAGAAAACATTCTTTATCAATAATGTACTTGCACCTTTACCACATAAGTGATCCTTCATCTTAAGATCTCACAATAAAATTGTGTAACAACACACCAAAGAAAACAAAACCGATTACCAATTTACTTTTCAAACATGTATTAACATTAAAGTTTGGATAAAAAAAAAACAGTAAAAATTGTCAGCATTAATCCTCAAAAACTTTTACTCATGAAGCTTTCAGAATAACATATAATAAATAAATTAGCATTTCAAGGGTATTTAATGCAGCAGACAGCACACCCTTCCAAGCAATTAGTACCCTGCACAGGAACTGAAGTCAAAGGGAGGAGAAAGCACATGGAACCTCATGGATCTGATCTCAAAAGCAGAGTCTTAAAGTCTTTCTTACTCTTCATGTCTAACCTGCATTTGTTTGTAACTTTCTTGCTCTCGCTTGAGTGCAGAGTCTGCATCACGCAGCCTCTCCTGAAGAGTTTGAAGGGCTTGATTTTGTAAACTGCTTCCTTCACTGTGGTCTTGTATTATCCTGAAATAGAGACATACGTTTATTGAAAAAGTAGTAAGCTAGTGTGATTTTTCATGTAGAAATATAACCTCCCGGCTTCCAGACCAGCTTCGAAAATTTGCCCAGTAGATTACTGCATATAGACTACAGGTGTGAGGACTTGAGTTAATGACTCACACTCCTCCTCCCTGGCCTATATTCTGTAGTATCCATATCCCAGCAGTGAGATAAGTTCAGGAAAATCTGTATATTTGTGGATAAGCAAGTCTATTTTTCAAGATAAAAAAAATTCTTGGGACCTTCAGCTTCATGCCTCTGACACAAATACTTTACGCAAAATGGATTTTAATAATCAGATGCCAACAGATGCCCTATTTAATTATTCTGTTCCCACTGCCAACTATGATAAAGAGGTTTCAGTGCAAACTTTAATCCTTGTGTTTCAAATCTTTCCTCATTAGTTTATTATTTTTTATTCTTGAAGACACTAGATTATCTATCTGGATTTTTTCAAGCTTAGTACTAGTAGCAGAATTCCACAGAATGAAGTGAAGAAGTACCGTGATTTTTCACTCTGCAGCGCTTCCAAAGCTTCTGTCCGAGCACTTAAGAGCTGATCAGCTTCTTGCAACCGTACTTTCAGCACAGCCAGCTGTGAATCTTTGGCACCAACAGCTTCTGTCAGATCATCCACTCGAGCCTGAAGGTCTCTAACCATCCTGTCACTCTTGGAATGGTCAACATTCCACTTCTCCACCTTCTCCCGGGATTTGTTCAGTTCTACAAAACAAGAAGTTTCTTTGAAGTTTACAAAAGTAGATACTGTGAGGTCTTGTAAGCAGTCAAGATGCAACTATCTCATTTCTTAAAGAAAAAAAAAAAATAAATACAACCAAGTTGAATTAAAACTGAAAATTTATGAGCTACCAGGAAGTTACAAACACCAAACCGGCTGTCAAAGCGCAACCTGGAAAATTTTGGAGGTGATCTCAAAATAGACATTTCCTTCTGAGTCACACTGTAGTAGACAGATTTCACCTGCCCCATCCCCTGCAATGGCCTACTGTCAAATAACCCCTGTGTCAAGAGAAATGTTTGCATAAAGCATCTAGTTTAATTCCAGTTTGAGTTTATCGTCACATGAAAATCAATAGAAAAATACACCAGTCATGAATAATGCCTGAATACTTAGAAGCTCCTGTTTTAAATCTACCATCACACATTAAATTTCACTGGATATTAAAATTATCTGGCTTATGCAGTTAGTGAAAAAAATGCAGTAACTCAATTTTATGCCTAACAGCAAGAGTTTGCCTTCTGTTTTACTGTTTAATTTCTACTCACATTTTTTACATGTCATTTCACTTGGCTTTGAAAAAGCCAGTGATGTCATATTAAAAACTAATTTTATATTTTTGCTGTCAGTTTCAAGGCATCCGAGACTATAGTCTACCACAGCCAGAAAGCAGTCAATTTGCAGTATTCAAAAGAAATTTGCTAATTTAAAAATAAGTATTTTGCGAAAGCCATTAAAATACAGAAAAGTATTTTAAACATGGTATTTCCTGCCAGTGTTTTATTAAGATATAAGCTTTGCAACTAACTTGAACACATTATTTTAATCAACATTTGTTGTATCTTTGTAGTTGAACAAGCCTTTTAATTTCTCCCATCTCATTGCAAGGGAAGTCATACATGCAAATGTACCTGGAGAGTTTTTATTATAAATACACAAAGAATTGTTTCCTAGTTCACTAGCACTTTACTAATGTTATAGCTGAAGTACCTTCTTGTGTTTCTTTGGATCTCTGTATTAATGAAGCCACTTCTTGATTTAAAGACTGAACTTCATTTCGCAGCAGCTGGTTCTCCAGGCGAAGATTGGACAGCTCATGCAATTTGGAATCATCATTAGCTGAAAGGTTGGGGCTGGCTACTGCATTTAGTGACGAATCCTTCAGGCCATTCCCTTGTGCTCCCAGGCCAGAGTCTGAACTGTCTGGAGTTTCTGTGCAGAGAGATGCAACTTAGAACAAATGCATGTGTTTGTAAACTGCCTTTCTACAAACAGTAGTTCCATGTTCTGCATCAGTGGTTAAGGAACAACAATGACAATAAATCAAAATATTTCATGCTGAAATGGAATATGGAGCCGCTTTTCAAAGCTGACTACATAAAACAGGACTATTTACATGCATCATGCAGTATTTTTGTTAATACTGCAAGACAAAACATAATAGAAGTTATTAAATTTCCCATTACATAAATGGCAACTTTAGGATTTCAAAGCATTAACACTATCACTTTGCTGCTCAGAGAAGACCTCAGAAGCTGAAGATAACAGAAAACACTAAATATACATGGCAACTAACTGCAGGAAGTTTTAGTACAAACTCATTTTGGTTTCCATTCAGATTTTGTCAACACCAAATTTGTTTGAAAAGAGAGAACAATAAAGGAACTCCTAATGGTATTCTGAACAAGTCCCCTGGAGGAGGGAGGAACCAACAGCCTTTTTCCATCATGCAGACATACATCTTTGATTAATGCTGCAAAAGCTACAAATCCACTGTAAGAGCCTTGATTCCAGCACACAGAAAGTTGGAAGCTTTGCAGCAATGTTAAGATAAAATGACAATGAACAAACAAACAGGCAATCCAAACACATTACTGCTGAATATGTACTTCCCCTTGTGATCATTAACCAAGCTGCTTCACTTTTCTTATCACTGCAACAGCTCCAAACACCCCAAGCCCAGGGAATGGGGGCACACTAATAATTCTGAGCAACACCACACCCATAAGTAGCAGCAGTCACAGAAGATTTATTCCACATTTTCTCAAGCCTTTTTCCACTTAAAGGGATCCTAAGAAGTGTCATTATCTTTCCTTTGATTTACTTACACAGTTTCCAACTTATGAAATAATTTAGGCTCATTTCTCTGTCTGGAAAACTCAATAGATTAATTAAGATAATGAAGCAAGAAATGAGCCACTTACAGCACAGATTAGATTATAATCATGGCAATATACAAAGTGTAATGTTAACTGGTTTTGTCTATAGCTAACACATTATAAGCTACTTCAACAGATTGTGTGCTGAATATTTAAATGACACAAATATATCTGTACAATGAACTTTTGAAAATAGTGTGTTCAAATCCTGTATTGTAACTGTATTCTTCCTTATTTAGCAGCTCCACAATGTGAACTCTGCTCAAAAAATCCTCAGAAGAAAACTCAACAAGCCACACTGAGAAAAACAAATATTTTTTAAGCACCAATCAGCAAGGCCATAGAGTCAGGTCTAACATATCTGTCTTATTTATTAGTAGCAGTAAACCTTACTGAAAAGCCATGGGCTCAGAAAAATATTCACATGTTTGGAAATTATCCTTTTTTATGTCTAAAGCCTTTCAGCATACCTAATGTAGTAAGTAAAAAACTGGCATTTACAATACTTTACTCGCTCGAAGTACTAAAAAAAATAATATTCTAATTACATTATTAATGATAGAACCACTTTCTTCAACTTCTAAAATAAATAACAGCAAAGTAGCACAGCAACAAGGATGGAGTATAAACTGGACAGCCTGGTAGAGAACAGAAGTCCTTGACACTTCCCAGCCACGTTCTCATTTGTGTTTGACTTGAGCCCAGCCCCAGCTTTTGACTGTCTGGCCTGGAGGCTCATTCAGGCCTCTGGATTAAGCAGTCATGAACTACTTCTGGCAAACACAGAGGCTTTATCTCTCTGGCCCTCTCATGCCTGTGGCTCTACACCAGCCTGTCTGCATCCAGCTTCCTGCAGGACAAGCATGTTTGCCAGCTCACCCCTCCTGCACAGTGAACAGGGAATGCCTTACCCTGCCCCTCAAGCTGCAGTGGGCAGCAGCCAACACCATCTCATCGTGGGTGAAAGTCACTCCCCTCCCACTTGCCAACAGCAGCTACAGGCCCAGGGACCAAACAAAAGGGCAGCACCTGTGCTCCTACACGGGGACACACGGGGCTGATGCAGGGTTAGACCACAGCTCAGACAGGTCAGGCTGAGCAGTAGCAACAGGGCAGGTCCAGAGCCAAAGGATTTAGGTATCCATTATGCTGTCTGTCAAACTAGCATAGTCTCTAGTATTGCCCCAGTGAGGAAAAAACCTGAAAGGCCCTGCTGTACCTCACCCATCTGACATTAGCACTGTTAAATGTTCCATGAGTGACATGAAGTTTCATGTGATACCTAGCCTTACCCTAGACATACTTGGGTTTTAAATATTTCTAGGTTCAATACTATTTAACTACCATTGCCTTGGCTCCTGAAGGAATTATCCTCAGTAGTTTTTGCACTCTGTGTACTGGTAGACACAGAACTAATGCTTGAAGTCCGAGAGTGATTCTGAAGAACAGGTGCCTTGCTCTTCTCCTTTTTAGAATCTATCCTTCCATTAGGTTCTTTCTCTGAACTGTTGAGAAAATCAAATAGCAACTCATCATCAGGTTCTGACTTTTTTCTTCTCACAAAATGTGAGGCAGCTCTGGGTGTGGAAGCATTTTCTACTGGAGAAGCTGCCTCTAAGGATGTCCTACGTGCTGTTTTAACATTTGCTGTTCCTGCCAGCATTGTGGCCTTCTGGTGTTTAATATTTTCAGCTGCTGAGGAGATGTAGGCTGCTTTAGATGAGGTCTGGTATTTCAGTTCTCCAGTATGCTGGTGTGCTTCAGAATACTCGTTGGCAGAGTCCAAGTTCTTCTTATCATAAACCACACTGCTTGATGTGTCTTTTTTGCTCAGAGCTGATGCAGCTCCTTGATCAACTCTGTTGAGCAGATCCTCTGCCTTTCCAGCGAGATCAGCAAGCCAAGACATGATGAGTGTCTGTTGATGAAGTCTGTACAATTAAGATTTCAGGACCATGTACTGCAAAAGACAGAAGGATTTACAAATTAGATTGCTGCTGCTAAGGCAAGATGTATTGTTTATCTAAACTGGTGTGCAAAGGTATTAGTGCTGCAGTTATTGTAATACTTTTCTTCTGCTTATTTGGTATTTTGCTCTTTCGGTAACTAAGGGAACTAAACCAAACCAGTTTCTGAAAAAAACAAACAAAACCTCGGTTTTTAAACCAAGGTTGTTAAAATCAGACCACTGCATCAGTTGCTGGTATCTTCGGCTGCTACAGAGTATCACAAAGAGAAAACAACTACGCCTTAAGCCGTTTGGCCTGCAAATTCCCAACCCGGCTCAGGCCAGGATCCTCTCCCCCACAAACTCTGCAGCCCGCTGCCTCTCCCGTGACACGGCGGACAGCTGCGTGCCTTCACCTGCACCAGGGGCCTGCGACACCACGGTGGGGGCTGCGACACCACGGTGGGGGCTGCGACACCACGGTGGGGGCTGCGACACCACGGTGGGGGCTGCGACACCACGGTGGGGGCTGCCCCTCTAGCCCAGCTCCGGGAAGGCGACGCTCACAGCGGCCGCTCCCCCACCCCCAGCACCGCCTGCCCCCCGCCCTCCGCAGGCCCGGCCCCGCTCAGGAGCGGCGGGGGCCTCGGCCCGGCCCGGCCTCACCTCCTGCAAGCGCGGGGGGCGCTCTGGCCCGAGGGGAGCCGTGAGGGGCCGGCGGCGAGCGCAGCCCCAGCGCTTCCGGCAGACGTGGCCGCCTTTCCGGGGGCGCCGCGCGCAGGCGCAGGGGAACCGCCCCGCCCCGGCGCGCTCGGGCCCCGCCCCGGCGCGCTCGGGCCCCGCCCCGCCTCGCTCGGGCCCCGCCCCGGCGCGCTCGGGCCCCGCCCCGCCTCGCTCGGGCCCCGCCCCGCCTCGCTCGGGCCCCGCCCCGGTGCGCTCGGGCCCCGCCCCGGCGCGCTCGGGCCCCGCCCCGCCTCGCTCGGGCCCCGCCCCGCCTCGCTCGGGCCCCGCCCCGGCGCGCTCGGGCCCCGCCCCGCCTCGCTCGGGCCCCGCCCCGGCGCGCTCGGGCCCCGCCCCGCCTCGCTCGGGCCCCGCCCCGGCGCGCTCGGGCCCCGCCCCGGCGCGCTCGGGCCCCGCCCCGGCGCGCTCGGGCCCCGCCCCGCCTCGCTCGGGCCCCGCCCCGGCGCGCTCGGGCCCCGCCCCGCCTCGCTCGGGCCCCGCCCCGGCGCGCTCGGGCCCCGCCCCGGCGCGCTCGGGCCCCGCCCCGCCTCGCTCGGGCCCCGCCCCGCCGCGCTCGGGCCCCGCCCCGCCTCGCTCGGGCCCCGCCCCGGCGCGCTCGGGCCCCGCCCCGCCTCGCTCGGGCCCCGCCCCGCCTCGCTCGGGCCCCGCCCCGGTGCGCTCGGGCCCCGCCCCGGCGCGCTCGGGCCCCGCCCCGCCTCGCTCGGGCCCCGCCCCGCCTCGCTCGGGCCCCGCCCCGGCGCGCTCGGGCCCCGCCCCGCCTCGCTCGGGCCCCGCCCCGGCGCGCTCGGGCCCCGCCCCGCCTCGCTCGGGCCCCGCCCCGGCGCGCTCGGGCCCCGCCCCGGCGCGCTCGGGCCCCGCCCCGGCGCGCTCGGGCCCCGCCCCGCCTCGCTCGGGCCCCGCCCCGGCGCGCTCGGGCCCCGCCCCGCCTCGCTCGGGCCCCGCCCCGGCGCGCTCGGGCCCCGCCCCGGCGCGCTCGGGCCCCGCCCCGCCTCGCTCGGGCCCCGCCCCGCCGCGCTCGGGCCCCGCCCCGGCGCCCTCGGGCCCCGCCCCGGCGCGCTCGGGCCCCGCCCCTCCCGCGGGCGGGAGCGGCGCTCGCCGCGCGCCCCCTGGCGGCGCTCTCGGTGAGCGCGAGGCGAGAGGCGCCGGGAGCTGCGGGTGCCGCAGGAGCGCAGGATCAGCTGCGCTGGGAAAGAGCTCACAGACCAGCGAGCCCAGCTGCTGGTGCCAAACCCCCAGTGAAACCGCATTCCCAAGTGCTGCGCACTCCTGACCGTCACGTCCTTCCCTGTCATCTGTGACTCAATGTCTGCAACCTGCAATACTTGAATCATTTCAAGATTTACGGCTATTATCCCTCTTCAAATGCTTATTCTGAGTAAGGACAGCTGTTAAAGTATACATAAACTACGCTTAAGATACACTTAAAGCACTACATAAGGTTTTGTTATTGTTCATCCTCTCACCTCCCTTTATTTATTTCCTCAACCTTCCATACAAACATATCACAGTTAACCACCACAATTCACAGAGAGTTTCTACTCATGCCTGAATGAGCAAGAATGTGAGTGAAGGCAACACTTGTATCAGCAAGAATGTGAGTGAAGACAAGACTTACACTACTGGCATTTACAATACTTTACATACTCAAAATACTAAACAAATAATATTCTAACTACATTATTAATAATAGAACCACTTGCTTCAATTTTCTAAAATAAATAACAGCAAAATAGCACAGGGACAAGGATGGAGTACAGACTAGACATTCTGGTAGAGAACAGAAGCCCTCAGATCCTCCTCTGGTTGAGGACCTCTTGTCCTCCTGATTATAATGCTGAATGCATGGCTGGTGACTTACATCCGTGTTTCCCACAGCCCTAGTTGTTATCTTGTCAGATCACATCTTACAAGTATTCTCTGATTAAATTCACTGCTAGGCTGTTATCAAATTATCTGAATGTTTACAGAAGTTTCCTTATATCTTATCATGGTACTCCTCTTCCAATGCTGAACACACAGTATTTGAAAAGATTATGAAGAGTTCCTCTGTAGGTCAAAGGCTTCAAAATGTTTCTCTAACAGACATGAATTATCAATTATCATTGGCCATCCTTAGGACTTAAGCCCAAGCAGGAGACATCAGCCCTGCTGCCTATTCAGAACATACTCTTGGCACTAGTACTGGCATGAGTTAATAGAAAATCTATCCTGCCTCACTGCAGATCAAGCAACACATTGAAAATAACAGTAATAAACCAAACAAATTCATAACCTTCAACTTTTACATCACGTGAATCAGCTGCACATAAGCATCATTTTAATTAATGTGAATGTATCACCTTCTCAGGCACTAAGAAAAGGAAATATTTTTAAGAGATTTTATTAATTACAAGTTTATACTTAACTTGTTTTACTTAAATTGTTCACCCTTCAAAACACATGACCAATCCTTTCAATGGAAAAATCACATATGATTGCGAATATTTGAAGTATTTGATCATTACACACTAAAGTGACATGAAAAATGTTCAAAAGAAACATGAAGGGCCAAAGCCAAATCCCTAGTTTATCTCTGTCTTTTACAGAGGGGATAGAAACAAAGCATATTTCAATCCCGAAAATATCCTATTGCATCACTGCATCTAGCAATCCCTTCTCTGCATTAGAGTGTGAAAACCTGTTTAGGAAATATACACACAGCAGAAATGGATAACCAGCAAGAGGAATTCAAATCACATTTTAGCATGTACCATTCCACTCTAGAGCCATTGCATTGTTTGACTGAATCATGTTATAGATGCAGAATAGTTTAGATAAGTAAATGGCTGGACAGAAGTGCCTTTTATTCAAGATTAGGCAGACTCCTAGGATCACATCTGAACAGTCCACAGGCTGAGAATTTCCAGTCCTTGCAGAGGACATCATTATTTACCTTGAAGTAAATTCCATGGCAACTCTCTTTCCCTGTTCATTCTAAATGTTTAAAACAGGAATCCTGTATTCATAAAGGGATTGGTAAGAGTGGGGGAAAACAAATCCTTTAAGTCCTGTATAGATTTTATATTGAATTGTTCAGTTATATAATCATTCCATACAACAAATCATACTTTATGTGTAACCTGGGAAACATTTATTCCCTCTGAATGCTCTGATAAAACGTAGTAACTCCACTACATTCCCCCCACTATTTAGAGTCTCACATGTGATAATCTCTGCAACTGCCTGATTTCTAGAAGACATAAAGGTTACAGCAAAACTACTGAAATTTGTTCTATTTACATTTTCACAATCACTGACAGTCTCCAAAAATAATGTTTTTATTTATAAAATTATAAAAAATATAGCAGAAAGTTTACTGGCTGAGACCTGAATAGTTAGTGATATCTCTTTCCTTGGTGCTTCTTTAAGATGCATTTTTATTCCCATAACTGATGCTCTGAGGTTTCGCAGGGTGGGGAGGAAGATAGAAGAAGGAAAGAGAACTTGCTGCTTGTTCCACTGACCTATTTATAAAGTCCCTTAGGTCTGCTGTGTCAACAGTTACTTCTAAGAATGCTGTGACTGCCAGGCTGAGTGGTGAGAATATTTAATTCTGTCACAAGGGGCATACAGCTTCATTAACTACCACTGAAAACTTTTCAGGTGTCTTTTCAGTTTACAGGTGCCCTCCCCAGGGTCCAGGCCCTGATCTGAGATGCTACACATCTTGCTACATAGTTTGACAGGTTCTGGCTGCAATTCTCTGTCTGCAAGTACAAAAAGGGCAAGATTCATATCTAGCTGTAAAAAATTAGACTTTCTGTACAAAGCCTTTAGATCCCTATTCATACTCAAAGTAGAAGTAATTTTAAACTATAATTTACAGGCATTATTTTTGCCTATTATAACTCTCATTGTAAGGAAATTTAAATAACAAAGCTGGAAAATATCTGCCCCAATAACTGTAACACAGCAAGATTAACTTACTCTCTCAAAACTCATTGCAAGAAAACATTTGGGGTTTTAGGTATGATTTTTTTTTATTCAAAAAAGAGGCAGGCTCTGCAGTTGAAAAAAAAAATTAAAATTACTATTTTCCACTTTGACCTGATTCACAGGTTCTTAATTGTTCATTAAGGTAAATTTATAGGTAGAAGAGGCAAAACAGATACATAGTCACTTGACTTATACTAGGTTAACCTCTTCTCTAAGTATACTGAAATAAAACTTGAGTGGTTAGCTTCTGTAAAAGACTGTGCTGAAAACCATAAAGTACAAAAAATACAACAACAAAAAATACAATTTAAAAAATGGGTCATGACATCCTCAATCAGCCTTCTTTTTCATGTGTCATGATATATTAATACACAACTACATATCTGGTCTAAGGGTTTTGATTCATGCAGTATATTGGAAGCATGCCAAACATCAAGGATTGAAAAATAAGGTGATGGTCACTGGATAAGATGCTATTTTAAGCTTTTATTTCATTCTCTGTGGATGTGACAGCCTGGTCAGAGAGCAAGAAAACTAGATAAATTTTCCCAGAATCAGCTTGTGAGACTTTAGGGAGTCGAAGATAAACAATGATAACTTATTATTATAAACAATCTGCAGGTGTTTTTTTCCTACTCCGTTTTCCTGTTTTTCTCAAAGATTGTTTATAAGAAAGGCATTTGGTTAATTAGCCAATTAGGTGAAATGTATTGATTAATTGACCAGTATGGTCTATCTGTAGTGGAACAATGTATAAAAAGACAGAATTTGAAGTAAAGCTGCTATGCTGTGCAAACCAGCCTTCTGGTGAGTCTGTGTCGCTTTTCACTCAACAGTGACAATTCTCAGCATTCACTGTGTGCCATTTGTCACTTCAGTGCACCCCTGAATAGAATGGTATAAACTTGTCTGCAAGTTCATGCTGTTGTCTATGACCTTGCCTGACTGTGTGTGAGTAGAGAAATCAGGTCCTGCCCAAAAAGCTACTGTGAAACTGCCCTGTGCTGGCTGCTGTCCCTGCGTGCAGCCCAAGGAAAAGGAGGGTCCCCAGCCTCCTCCAGCTGCCTGGCACGGCCTCACCCACGCTCCCAGGGCAGCCTACCTTCGAGCTGCCACGTCTGCCCATGCAACTCACACCCTGAGGCAGCTGCTGTTCCCACATTCCAGGGGGGAACTGAGGTATAGTGAGCAGGAACTAAAGGTGAAATCCTCCTCTGTGCCTGAACAGAGCAAAGCAGGTTTGGTCTGGTCAAAATGTACAAACTCCGGGGATGGATCATGCTCAGTGCTAATGAACGTGTAAGAATTTTAATCACCAGCCTTCAATGCGCTTCTGGGATCTGAAGGTATGGAACTTGTCCAGATGGGACTGGCCTCTCACAAACAAGGCAAAAAGTCACAGCCCTGATTTGAACATAATAATTTTCTTGGTTAGAAAGGCCAGTCAAAGCACAAATCCTTCTGTGAAAGTGGCCACCTGCAACTAGTGAGGGAAGGGACAATAACAGGACAGAAGGTATTTCTCAGCTACACTCTCCTTAGAATTTTGACTCAGGGATTTGCAAAGCCAAAGGGAATATATGCATTTAAAAGGACTTCAAAGATTTTTTTTTTCTTTTTAATTATTTAATAATTAATAGAACTTTTCAAAGCACACAGGTGCAAAAGCACCTCAGCTAGAGAATTTGTGAACAGAGGCACAATTCTGTTTTCTTTTGCTGGACCCTTCACATCTCCATGCCCCACTGCCCCCATCCCTTATTATTTTCCTTGGTATCACTGAATGCTTTATAAATGGAAAATAATCAGAAAGCAATTCTTCCATAAATATGTAGCATGGAAAATGTCAGGGTAAACTGACAGGAGTTTGAGGGGGACTTTTAGAAGAACTCCATTCTAACATGAAATGATGGAAATTCTTAATTCTGCCTAGTGGCTGTAGCTGTTGGCACATGAGTTTACACAAGGTGCAGAGGTGCAGTGCAATAGACCCTGGCTAGAACATGAAGCTGACTCACGGCTAGAATATTTGGAGTTAGACCACTCCCCATTTTTGCCCTGGAATGGTTGCTCTGTCTCCACACTTGCATCCTCACTTTTATGTTAAAATTAAAGACACAAAATGATGATGTGCTTGTGTTCCTTCTTCCTTAGTGTAACTCAATTGGATTAGGAACACACACACACACACACACACATACATATGCATTCTTTAAATCTTTTTGTTGTTACTGCTTGTATTTTCTTTTGTTGCTCCTATTTCTTTATTTTCCTATAATAAATCACAGTAATGCTTTTTCTGCAGTGTCCTCGCTACCTTATTTCCTTCCTCTATATAAAAATGACAGAATTAGCATTTTACACATCCAGCAGGAAACAAAGCCAGCCCTCCTAGACACTGCCAGAATTATCAAAGTTAGGACATCAAAAGTGTCAAGTGAAGTTTAAAAAATAGCAACTTAAGGAATACTAAGTCCAGAGAGTAAAATGCCATTTAATGATTCAGGTTTTTTTTTTTTTTGTGTTTTTTTTTTTTTAATTCTGTCATGTGCCTTTCTTCATGCATTTTCATGACCTCAGGGTATTCAGAATAAGTCTTTGAAAGGGTAGAGGTTTACCTCTAACAAGAAGATGCAATTTGATGCAAAGAATGGAAGACCAGCTCATGATGTGAGTGCTGGGTGAAAGACACTGGGCCAGTTTGGCAGTTTCCTGGCTTAATTGTGAATTATGTGGATTAATCCTGGGGTTGCAAATGTATAGATTGACAGGGCAAACTTGACCATAAAATAGAAGGAAGCATATTTTAACCAACAGAGAGAGAAAAGAGCATTATTCCTGATAGTGGCAATGGGTAATACAACTGTTTGGAATCCAAGTACACATATCTCCAGTGATACTGCAAACACATCATATATTTAGACATAAATTGTGTGCAGGGGAAAAAATCATTATTAAGAGGATGCATGCAGTGAAATTTAGGAAATATGCCAGTCAGTTATGAGGATACACACAATCGTCTGCAATGAACTAAATAGACAATAGAACTCAACTTCAGAGAATCCTGTTCTGTCTGTCCTATTTATAATTGGCCTTTTGCCCCCCACAGTTTTCAGCGGATATTCTGTAGGTATGAAAATGCTGATGAATGAGATTTGCAATACATAACACCATTAATCATACTGCTGGCCATTATCTTATTTCACAATTTTTACAATACGTTCCCCATTGCATAGTCACACAGGTTATTTGAAAGCCACTCCCAGTAAGAATGTGTTTGTATTATTTTAACCTTTAGATTGTTCCCCTTTCCCTCCTCCCTGCTTGTTTTCTCTAATACACACTGCCATTCCCCTTGAATTTCCTGATCATAGTGGTATTTGAGGATGTTACCTCACACCTACTTTATCCTACACCAAATTTCTGTTTTTTTCCATGCAACTTCCTTGACTACACTACAAATATAGGAGAGTGTCATCTGCAGAGAAGGTGCACAAGGTTAGAAGTTGTTTTCATTTTTTTCTGTAGGTTGAAAATAGAAACCTAACCTAAGTGCATTCAGCTTTTCTGATGAGTCTTTTCTCAGCTCTCCATGCAAGCTTGTGTTCAAGGAAGCATTTCTTTATTTGCAACTAACACTGTTTTGCATGTAGTGACCACACAGTGTTGCATTTAAACTTTCTGGAATACTTATTTAGACTTCCCCAGATAGAAATATAAAACTGTTATATACAGACAGTTCCTGAATGAGGATGTCTCTAAACTCTGTCTTCAGTGTATGTGTCTGTATACGTTCCTATGTCCCTGTTCACAGAGTAAATCTCAGCTTCTCCTTCCCCAGCAGAATTCTGCCTGGAGAAACAACCTGATAGAAATATTACATTTCCTGAGACATTGTTGTCTTTGCCCATAAAGCACATAGGAGAAAGCAATAACAAAAAATAACTTTTTTGGTCTTGAAAGAAACCATGTTTTGAGACATGACTTGAGACCATCTCAAGTCTTCCCTTCTACTTGTCCACCTACTTTCAAGAAAAATATAGGAACCCTCTATATTGAACATGGTCAAATACAGTTAAACCTGTCAGAACAATTGAAGAAATAATGTACAAAACTGTAAGGATAAGATTTTCCCTCATTCACTATCAAAATGTATGTGTATATGTTCCCCAAGTGAAGTAAAGGAACTAAATCTCTAAATCCCTCTTCTTTCCAGACTTGTTTAACCTCAGTTTATCTTCATGATGATGTGCCTGACATTAACTCATTAACTTTCTTTTTTTTTCTTTCTTTCTTTCTTTCTTTCTTTCTTTCTTTCTTTCTTTCTTTCTTTCTTTCTTTCTTTCTTTCTTTCTTTCTTTCTTTCTTTCTTTCTTTCTTTCTTTCTTTCTTTCTTTCTTTCTTTCTTTCTTTCTTTCTTTCTTTCTTTCTTTCTTTCTTTCTTTCTTTCTTTCTTTCTTTCTTTTTCTTCCTTCCTTCCTTCCTTCCTCCCTCCCTCCCTCCTTCCTTCCTCCCTCCCTCCCTCCTTCCTTCCTTCCTTCCTTCCTTCCTTCCTTCCTTCCTTCCTTCCTTCCTTCTTTCCTTCCTTCCTTCCTTCCTTCCTTCCAAGACTCTTCTGATTTTTGCCCCAAAATAAAGATGAACATTGTGTTTTCCTTTAATAATTTGACAGCTAAGATCACTCCACTGTTAATCTATTAATTTTACTATAATGAGAATCTTTCCTTGTTTCAAACACGCAGAATAACCATGTCTGA
Organism: Lonchura striata; assembly: GCF_050655825.1. Classification (NCBI taxonomy): domain Eukaryota; kingdom Metazoa; phylum Chordata; class Aves; order Passeriformes; family Estrildidae; genus Lonchura; species Lonchura striata. The sequence goes on along the minus strand of NC_140707.1, from coordinate 58,185,535 downwards.
TGTTTGCCTTTACAAGGCAGTTAGTCATGTGTCAGTGCCAGACTGACAAATTTAGCCTCATTGCTAATGAAGATGTGGAAAGACCAGGCTCAGCACACTTTTTCATTTCTCATAAACCTGTTTCACTCTTCACCTTAAATATTAGCTTTTTCTTCCTAGAATTTCTTATTTTGTTTTGCTATTAGTTATCAAGTTAGTGCAACTACAAAGAATAAGCATTTGTTAAAATGTTTAAAATAGGCTAAGGAAGCTTAAAAGGTACACACACTAAATATGATCAATTTACGATGCCAGTCCATTCTTTCCCAGCTAAAATAGGCCCTCAACTCATTAAAAAAATTCTTGATCTATTCAGCAGCTCTTAAAGGAAAGTGTAGGTGCAGTCCAGAATGGCTTCCTGTACATTTTCTGAAGTATCTTTTCTGCTAGATTAAAAGCAAAATCAACTTTGCAGTCCAGATTTTGTCAGCTGTTAAGTTAGTGGCATGGAACCATAAATACCTGTATTAAGACACCTCCAGAGTTGTGTCAAAAATCTGGAAAATCACACACCTGTGTGTTACCAGAACTATTACTGCAATGCCAGCACTGCCAGTCCAGCCTGGTTTTAGCAATGCTGGGTGTAGGAGTGACAATCCTCTTAGACCGCTCTTAGCAAAACAGAATTGGTGCTAAGCTAGCCACTCTTACTGCGTGGTAGCCTTCTGGTTTGTAGGAAAGCTATTAAGAAAGAAACTATGTTATCTGCAGTTTTGAAGTTTCACATTCACACTGGGTCTTCTTTTTTGGTTTTTTTGGTTCTCATTTGGTTCTTAAACACTTTCAGAATTCGGTAGAATCTTAGACAACATTTGTAGTGTGTGGCTTTGGTGGGTTGCTGGAACTGCCTTCAAAAGAATTAAAGTTTTGTTATGAGACATACGGGTGGTGGTTACTTTTGCTTTTCAGCTCTGTCAGAGCCAGAGCAAATTGTTCCATAGCATCATAGAATGGCTCAGGTTGAAAGGGACCAAAGATTATCTTGTTCCAGTCCCCCTGCTGTGCTAGACCAGGTTACTTAAAGTCCCATCCAACCCAGACTTGAACATTTCCAAGGATCCAAAAAATCTCTGGACAATCTGTTCCAGGGCTTCCCCACACTCCCAACAAAGCATTTCTTCTTAATACCTAATCTAAACCTGCCCTCTTTCAGTTTAAAGCCGTTCTTCCTTGTCCTATCACTACATATCCTAGTAAAAAGTCTGTCTTCTTGCTCTCTTGCAGCCCCATTTAAGTACTGGAAGACGACTATAAGGTCTCCAAAGAGCCTTCTCTCCTGCAGGCTGAATAACATTTCATTTCAGTTTCATAAATCCATCATGGTTTTACCTACCTATGTGCGCTTCTCATTTCAAAAAGATGACATGTACAATTGTTTACACAGTGTCTTGGTTTGACAAGACAGGAGTCTGTGAAGGAGGGCAAAAGCCTCCTGTGCAATGGAGAAGGTAAACCCCCTCCCTCCGAATTACCAGGATTTTTAAATGAAAAGGCTCTCAGGCAAAGATATGGGAATGGGAGTAACAATTCTTTACTAGGAGAAACTAAATAACAATTTAAAAAGGCAAATGCAATTGGTACAAACAGAACTAGTGATAAAGTCCACAACCTGACACCCTGAGGAGTCGGGGTGTTGGTAGCAGTCCAGTTGAAATGACAGCTGCTCGTCTTGCAGTGGCTGATGAATTGCAGTTGAAGTGGTGATCTTTAGAAGGGTATAGTTTTCTCTGAAGATCTGGTGGCAGTTGGGCCGGTCTTCCTCTGGGAATCCAGCGAAGGGGCCACTTCTCTGAGAATCCCGCCAAAGGAACCGCTTCTTTGGGAGTCTCACCGAAAGAGCTGCTTCTCTGGGAATCCTGCCGAAGGAGCTGCTCCTCTGGGAATCCCGCAAAGAGAGAGAGAGCTGCCCTGTCTCCCCAGAAGGCACCACTTTATATCATAAAAGAGTGCTTGGCTTCCCCCTCTGGGTGGAGCATCTCACAATGGGATGGTGTAACGTTACCAGGCCTGCAGTGAGTCAGTCAATGGGCCCATTAACAAACGATTACCTCTTCAGAGCAAACCATCGTTCTTGGAAGAGATAATAAACCTACCCAACTTCCAACAAATAGAATACAAGCTTATCTTACAAAGCAGGACACTATTTCATAGCTATCCAGTTAAGAACAGGCATCAAGCTACAGCAAAGGTCACCAGGTAATTTTCCTTGCCACACATGCTTCTCATTCCATTAAACCACGTCAAGGTAATGCAGTGAATATTACACTGGCTTGCCAAACTGCATTAACCACAGTGGTTTCTCTCCAAGACTTTAAGGTGATGTCTCTTGGAATAATAGCTGCATGAGGCTTTTGGGAAATATGACCAAGTATTTGCATCTTTGCAAAAGTTTGAATCCTTCAGCCATCCTGAAGCCGGAAATATGTACAATATTCATGCACACCCTAATATTAACATTAAATCATATTAGATATTCAAAAGGTACAAGAACAGGTTATTAAGTGAAATTCAGTATCTCACCACTAACAAGTAAGATTGAGGTTTCCTAAAAATGAAACAAAAACCATCAACATTTTGAGTATGATCTCAGACAGTCCTGGGTTTATAATCATTGCAAGGATCTGTCTCATCTATCTTTTAATTTTACATAGTGCAATGTTGTAAGGAGTAGAAACAACTCACTCTGACATTCCTGTGTAAACAACATTGGGCATTATTGGAAGACCAGAAAAGTGTGGCAGTCTCTTTCAGAGCCCCAAGAACAAAGGCCCATTTCAGTTCATATGGAATTTCAATGTAGCCAGCGTATTTCAAGACGAGCCATGTCCTAGTTACAAATTTCTTGGTTATTTTCACTATTTGGAGCAGGGGAATTATCGCCTCTTCCATTCTTTCATTTGATTTCAGCTGAATCCCTGGAAAGGTGTGTGTCACACTTCTCTATCTACATTTTATGTTGACATCCTCCTGTGAAAAATGTCAGGTGTGATGGGCAGATTTTGCTGGCTTGCACAAATCTTCTTTTTATATGTAATTGAAGTTTTTCTTGATTCCTATCTGCACTGCTCTTATGTGGCTAGTTTAGAACCCTCGGGCTATCCTAGTCAAAATCTAGGAGCTCTATATCCTAGTAACAGACTCTGGACCAATACTACCATATTGTCCTACTAAACCACCTCAATTTCAGGTGGGAAAAGAATTCAAGTGTTCACTTGGGCCAGTTGTTGAAACTTCAAGCAGTCTCCTGTTTGCTTACTGTCAATAGCAGCATCTATTGCATTGCCAGCAGCATTAAAACTGCAGTATCTTCTGCATCAACTCATTTCAGATAACCTGTGAGAGTGATGACCATTATCTCCAAGTCAAGCTGCATCTGAACCTCAGCCTGACACTCAACATTTCTGCAGCCTGTGACCCCAGTCCCATATTCATCAACCACTGAAAGAATCAAGCAGGACCAAGCAGTAAAATCACAGCCTAACTTCAGTGAAATCTGCAGAAGGAAATATTTTTTCTTTCTGTTTTCTAGAAATGAGACACATGGAACCAGCATTTTCTTAATTACAATGAAGAACTTGTGAACTTCCGTGGTTTTGCAGCTGGAATTTTTGTCCCACAAAAATCACAGTACTGAGTATCTGGTAATGATAGTGAACCAAAAAAAAGGCTCCAAAAAGAAATTAAGTGATATGGAAAGAGCTGGGCTTTTTTAATTAAACAAAAAAAAAAAAAAAAAAAGGCATTTGCAAGTAACTAGTCCAGCTTCTAAAGCAGATTGATTTAATTTTAAAAATATGGGTGGAGGATTGCTTTTAAAATTGACACCTGTACATGCCAGTATAATTTTCTTTTTGTTCATGTCATTTTTAAAACATGTTCTCATTATACCATTTTCCTGCTTTATATCACACTGGTATTACTTTGAAATGTAAATCTTTGGGGGCCCTTAGCAGTGATATGCTGGTTCTTTTTATATATTACATTATTGCTGTTATTTATTTTCACAAATGACACAAAGAACTCTTCATTCATGTCATGATGACTCCATTCTCTGGAAGAAAATAATACCTGACAGAAGTCATCATCACAGCTCCTGGCAGTTTCTTAGTTGTGACTTATTCAGGACTATTCTATCAAAAAGCCAAGTTTCTTTTCTTTGAAAGAAAGCCCAAAATTACAGAATAAAGTGGCTTGGAGGAGCTAACAAGCATAGTACAGTAAATAACATCAGTCTTGCTTAAATATAGTAAATAGCACTATCTGAAAGTCATATTTTAGAATACACTTATTATAAGAAACTACTTAGATAATGAAAGTAAAACTAAAAATCGAATAATATAATTTTCATCATTTATGCAGTTTGTTTGTTTTTTACATTTAATTCTGCTTGGAATATGAAAACAGTTGGCTCTTTTTCCTTGGCTGTCATACTTGTGATTGTCAGACACTTGCCAAGGATGCAGTGACTGGGTTTTGGACACCTCTGGGGAAATGGTGAAATCCTGTTTTTTCGGCAAAGGGGTGAGCGGAGGAATTCTAGAGAACACGTGTGGAATTTGGTCAGATCAGAGCCTGCCCACACGAGTGACAGGCAGCAAAGAGCACATACCAGGCTATGCTACAGAGGTCTGGGTCACACAGTGAATCTTCAAAAGCAATTTTTTTCCTGGAGCTAAAATGGAGATAAAATGAAATTGAGGCTTTGTGATGGCTGTTTATCTGAAGGCATCATCCAAAAGACTCAGCTTGTGTATGTTTGTGTGCTTGGGAAGGAAGAGGTTTTCCTTCAGATATCTTTTTGGAGTGATTTTCCAGGGTTGTGACAGCACTAATGGCTAGAGCCTGTCAAAAAAGCAAATATAGCGATACCACGCTGCAATATCATTTCCTCCCTTGTCCCTCCATGGGCATCTCTGACGAAGTTCCTCAGCTCTGATCCGGGCAACACACTGGAGGTAAAGCTACCAAAGCAAAGATCATAAGGACCAAGTGCTTTAGGAACTTGTCATTTACTGCTGCTTCTCCTGTCTTTTAAGTACATTCCACAGTGGAGTCCCTGCAGCTGCAGAATTCAACATCTGCAGCAACATTCACACCTTGCATGCAGAGTTCATGGTCACCACAATAGGGAAGGCTTAGAAGAATAGTATGGTTCAGTTCTGGTGCTGCAAGGTCTTAATTATATCTTTCTAGGTAGGATTTATACTCACAGCTCCTGCCTCCCACAGGAATACCCCAATAACATGGCTGTCGTCTACTTTGAGGTAGATGCTTTACCAGACAAACTCTTAGATAAGGGCTGTGCCTCCAAGGAAAAATTTCCAATTTTAGGCCAGTTTGTCACCCTCCAGGTCTGATGCCATGAAGTATGAATTATTTGAAGTGCCTTGAGTAATTGCAACAGGAAAATTGAGGAATGCTTCTGCTTTGCAATAGGCTAGTTTTGTAGCTGGTGCTTTGGGTTTGAATATATCTGCCTGAGGAAATAATTTAACTTTTGGATTCCTTGACAGAGATAACCACTACTGCAGGGAGAACTACTACTGCAGAGACAACATGCAACTGCTTACTCTTTCTGTAGATGCATTTCATAGAAAACAGCACCAGCTGCTATTGAAGACACATAGCTGGTCCCTTAGTATAGCTCTCAGGTCACTTGCTAGGTTTTATCAGACAGAACCAAGGGCTGGCTCCTGCATTTGGGCCACAAGGACCCCCTGCAGCTCCAGGCCAGTCCTTCTTTCCTGCAGGGCTCTGTGTGAGGGCTCCAGCTCCCTCCTGTGCCAGGGCCACTTGCTCCAGCTGGCGCTGCCACCAAGGCTTCACTGAGCACCACTGCCGTCTCTGGGCCTGCAGGGTGCTCCGACTGCCAAGATGGCAGAGACAGCAAAGATTAAGAAGAAGCAGCCCCTTGGGATGGCCAGAAGGTTGAGCAGCAATCATGGGCCAAGCCTCTTCTCCTGCCTAGAGGCAATTTCTCATGAGGCGGTGCCTGAGCATTCTCAGAGATGGGAAGGACATGAGAGAGCAAATGCCAGCAAAGACTTTGAGCAGGGACGTGGGACGTGTGGGTTGGACAGTCGGAAGAACTTTTGCCCAGAGAGGGGCAAAATAAGATGGGAACAGGCTGCCTGGGGCAGTGGTGGGGTCCCCATTGGGGGAGGGGCTCAAGGAAAGAGCGGGCGTGGCCCTCAGGGCTCTGCTGGGGTTGCCATGTTGGGGATGGATCCTCCCAGGCCACTTGATTCCACAGTTCTGTGACATCACAGCCTCTGGGGCTGGCAGGGTGGCGTGGAACTGTCCCCAGCCTGTCGCTGCGGTGCCCAGAGAACGCCCAGTAGCCAGTTGGAGACACAGCCAGAGTGGTGCTGAGGTGACGGCTCCTGCCACAGCAGCACCATGGCTGGCGACGGCTCCCGGCTGCCTCTGAGCATCTGCGTGCTCTTGTTACTGGCCCTGCCCCTCAACCCTTCCAGCTACCCTGAGGGGCACAAGGGCACCGTGGCCTCGCTCCCTGAGGAAAGGGAGCAGCCAGCCACCAGCCGTGAGACGACTCCCTGGTGGGTCACGGTGGTGGCAGAGGCCGTGGTGGCCACCGTCGTGGAGCTGCTCCTGACGGCGATTGTGGACCGCCTCGGCAGCAGGCTCAAGAGCTGGTGGGGAGAGGTGAGGGAAGGGTGTCAGGCAGCTGGGATGGGGGCAGGGGTAATCATGAAAGAAGGCCTTGAATCAAGCCTGCGTCGGGTGAGGCATGAGAGCCGCCATGGAGGGGAAAAGCTGGTCAGATCCCAAGGGTCCTGGCCCTCTTGGCAGTACTTTGCCCAAGGCCCCAAGGCAGAGGGGGACTTGCAGCCCAGGGAGGGAATCAGGGCTGGGGGCTGAGCCCCAGGGACACCAAGCTGAGCTGCTCAGAGCTCTTCTCCCTGCAGCCTCAGCCCTGGGCAGCCTGGCCAGGCCAGAGTGTCTCCTGGGGCGTCCCAAGTGATGGCCAGATGGCTCATCGCCACACTCTCCCCGTTCTGTGTCTTGCAGGAGAAGAGCCAGAGCCCCCCGGTCTGCGCAGGGCAGCGCTGCTGCCAGGGACGCGGCTGCAGCAAGGAGCTGCTGCAGCTGCTGAGGCAGCACGATGCCCTGCTGCGGCTGTGCCTGCGCCTCAGCTCTCCACAGAGGCGCCGGCAGAAGACCACAGCCAAATGGGGACTGCGGAAGAAGAGGCGGCTGCACTTCTCCCCCCAGCTCTGAGGTCCCCAGCTCTAGCTCGCCTCTCGGCTGGCAGAGCAGAGCTGGGGCATGTAGGTTTTTAGGTATAGGTTTTAGTTACAATCCCCTTTGTTAGCTATAGCTCCCCATAGGATAGCCATAAGTTCCCCAAAACCTTTTTCCCAAGATGAAGTTTTCCTTAGCTTTCTAGTTCTAAGATATTATCAAGTTCGTTTAGGTCTTAGGTTGTCCCCATGTAGATTTCCCACCCCATAGTTTTAGATTTTTGGAGTATTCAATTTGAATAAAGTTCATCTGTTTTTTCACTTTGTTGTTTTATTTTCTGGATATTCCATCCCCGTAGGGGCAGATTGACTGATGATCACACCCGGTAGCTCCAGCCAAGCTGGAATGGGAAGCGTGAGTGTCCCAGCAGGGATTGAGGGCATGTGGAAAGAAAAGGGGGTGGGCAGTATCCACCTGCCTACATCTTCCAAGGAAGCATTGCTTGGATCCCTGCGTGCCTTATGCTGGGGGCCCCAAAAGAGTGCCCTGGGCTAAGAAAAGAATCCCTGTTTGTAAAACACAGTGTGCCATGTGTTTGTGATCTTCTGTACCCAGGTTCTGAAGCTTCTGACTACTGAAGCACTTGTGTGCATCAGCAGAGGTAGGATCTAGGTACCTTTGAGATGCCGTGCACAGGGTGGAGCAGCACACTTTGGGCTCCTGGCATTCCACTGGCAGCACTGCAAGGAGAAAAGAGGCAAAGTGATTGTGGGATGCAAATGTACACAGGATGACAGGGCATGTACCAGCTGAATTTAAAGAGCAACTGAATAAAGGTTTTGAATCACAGAATGGTTGAAGTTTGGAGCAGCCTCTTGATATCATCTAGTCCAACCCCTCTGCTCAAGCAAGGTCATTTGGAACCAATTGCCCAGCACAGTGTCCAGCTGGGTTTCAAAGATCTCCATAAATGGAGTTTCATGACCTCTCTGGGCAACCTTTGCCACTGTTTGACCACCCTTACAATTAAAACAAAAAACAAAAAAAACCTGTGTTCCGTTTGAATTCGATGTGGCTTAACTTGTGCCCATGTTCCCCTTTTACTGAGCACTACTGAGAAGAGTCTGACTCCCTTGCCTTCATTCCTTTCCATCAGGTGTTTAGATGCACTGGTAAGATCACAGAATCACAGAAAGGGTCAGGTTGAAGGGATCACAGTGGGTCATCTGCTCCCTGCTCAAGCAAGGTTTTCCTGGAGCACATGGCACAGGATTGTTTCCAAATGGATTCCCCCTGAGCCTCTCTTTTAACAGTTCTAGCTGTCCCAGCCTTCCTTCATATGGAGGGTGCTCTAATCCCTGAATCATCTTTGTGGCCCTTGGCTGGGCTCACGGTAAGTCCATGTCTGTTGTGTACACAGAAGCCCAAAACTGGGCACAATTCTGAATGCACCATGCAGGCAAATCTAGTTCCTCTCCAGATCTGAACCTTCTCACTGATTTCCTTTTTCAGTCCTCAGTCCCTTGGTACAGCTTCCAGCAAGTGTGCAAAGGGCAGCTTTTGCACACCTTTCCATCAGAAGTATGAGTGAAGCTATCAGGTTCATGATGCCAACAAGAATTCACAAGGTGATTCCTGCAACTCAAATCAATCTCATGTTCTGTGAAAGGAGCTTTGTTACCAACCTCACTTCCTTCTGAAAGCTGCCAAATGCTCCCTATTTGATTAATAATCCATGTAAATTTCCTGTGTACTTCATGGGGAAAATCCCATATTAATTTCTTGCTGGAGCTACTGTGTTCCTATAACAGTATTGATCAGTCATTTACACTGATTCAAATAAGCCCAGTTAATATTTTTACTAACAACTGGATTGCTATAACCAGACACAGCAAGAGCAGGTTAACTGGAGCTTAAAACTGGAGTCAGAGATGGAAGATTTGTTCACTCCTTCTTACCTGAATTCCTGTCCTGAAGGAGTGAATCAAGGTCAGTACATGGACACATTCCAGAGTTAGTGAAATCTACAAAAGAGATACTTGTACCGTTTTTACAATTTCTTCTGCAAGAGTCCTGTACAGAAATAGTAGATTTATTAGAAAAAAAAACAAAAGAAACCCCAACAAAACCCAAAAAACAAAACCAAAAACAAGCAAACAAACAAACAAAAAAGTGTGTGGGGGATTTTTGTGGTAATTGGGAGTGGGGCTGCAGCCAAGCCTCCTACCCAATGGGTACAGCTGTGAGAAGCAGGTGAACAGCACTGAAAGCCAAGAGCCATGGAGTGCCTCCATTGGGGGCTATGGTAGGAGGAAGGCTCGACAGAGTTCTGTTGTGTGTTTGCAATAATACTGTAGCAAATGAAAACACTAAAGCAAGCTTCTTTTGTTTTGGGTTTTGTTTTTTTTTTTTTTCTTTTTAATAGACAAACTGATAGGAAATGAGTTTCCTATGGGACAGAGCCAGGAGGAATGGACTTCATATAAGATTTTCCACGCTATTTGTCTTGGTTTGACAAGAGAGGAGTCTGTGAAGGAGGGCAAAAGCCTCCTGTGCAATGGAGAAGGTAAACCCCCTCCCTCCGAATTACCAGGATTTTTAAATGAAAAGGCTCTCAGGCAAAGATATGGGAATGGGAGTAACAATTCTTTATTAGGAGAAACTAAATAACAATCTAAAAAGGCAAATGCAATTGGTACAAACAGAACTAGTGATAAAGTCCACAACCTGAAACCCTGAGGAGTCGGGGTGTTGGTAGCAGTCCAGTTGAAATGACAGCTGCTCGTCTTGCAGTGGCTGATGAATTGCAGTTGAAGTGGTGATCTTTAGAAGGGTATAGTTTTCTCTGAAGATCTGGTGGCAGTTGGGCCGGTCTTCCTCTGGGAATCCAGCGAAGGGGCCACTTCTCTGGGAATCCCGCCGAAAAAGCTGCTTCTCTGGGAATCCTGCCGAAGGAGCTGCTCCTCTGGGAATCCCGCAAAGAGAGAGAGAGCTGCCCTGCCTCCCCAGAAGGTACCACTTTATATCATAAAAGAGTGCTTGGCTTCCCCCTCTGGGTGGAGCATCTCACAATGGGTTGGTATAACGTTACCAGGCCTGCAGTGAGTCAGTCAATGGGCCCATTAACAAACGATTACCTCTTCGGAGCAAACCATCATTCTTGGAAGAGGTAATAAACCTACCCAACCTCCAACAAATAGAATACAAGCTTATCTTACAAAGCAGGACACTATTTCATAGCTATCCAGTTAAGAACAGGCATCAAGCTACAGCAAAGGTCACCAGGTAATTTTCCTTGCCACACATGCTTCTCATTCCATTAAACCACGTCAAGGTAATGCAGTGAATATTACACTGGCTTGCCAAACTGCATTAACCACAGTGGTTTCTCTCCAAGACTTTAAGGTGATGTCTCTTGGAATAATAGCTGCATGAGGCTTTTGGGAAATATGACCAAGTGTTTGCATCTTTGCAAAAGTTTGAATCCTTCAGCCATCCTGAAGCCGGAAATATGTACAATATTCATGCACACCCTAATATTAACATTAAATCATATTAGATATTCAAAAGGTACAAGAACAGGTTATTAAGTGAAATTCAGTATCTCACCACTAACAAGTAAGATTGAGGTTTCCTAAAAATGAAACAAAAACCATCAACATTTTGAGTATGATCTCAGACAGTCCTGGGTTTATAATCATTGCAAGGATCTGTCTCATCTATCTTTTAATTTTACATAGTGCAATGTTGTAAGGAGTAGAAACAACTCACTCTGACATTCCTGTGTAAACAACATTGGGCATTATTGGAAGACCAGAAAAGTGTGGCAGTCTCTTTCAGAGCCCCAAGAACAAAGGCCCATTTCAGTTCATATGGAATTTCAATGTAGCCAGCGTATTTCAAGACGAGCCATGTCCTAGTTACAAATTTCTTGGTTATTTTCACTATTTGGAGCAGGGGAATTATCGCCTCTTCCATTCTTTCATTTGATTTCAGCTGAATCCCTGGAAAGGTGTGTGTCACACTTCTCTATCTACATTTTATGTTGACATCCTCCTGTGAAAAATGTCAGGTGTGATGGGCAGATTTTGCTGGCTTGCACAAATCTTCTTTTTATATGTAATGGAAGTTTTTCTTGATTCCTATCTGCACTGCTCTTATGTGGCTAGTTTAGAACCCTCGGGCTATCCTAGTCAAAATCTAGGAGCTCTATATCCTAGTAACAGACTCTGGACCAATACTACCATATTGTCCTACTAAACCACCTCAATTTCAGGTGGGAAAAGAATTCAAGTGTTCACTTGGGCCAGTTGTTGAAACTTCAAGCAGTCTCCTGTTTGCTTACTGTCAATAGCAGCATCTATTGCATTGCCAGCAGCATTAAAACTGCAGTATCTTCTGCATCAACTCATTTCAGATAACCTGTGAGAGTGATGACCATTATCTCCAAGTCAAGCTGCATCTGAACCTCAGCCTGACACTCAACATTTCTGTAGCCTGTGACCCCAGTCCCATATTCATCAACCACTGAAAGAATCAAGCAGGACCAAGCAGTAAAATCACAGCCTAACTTCAGTGAAATCTGCAGAAGGAAATATTTTTTCTTTCTGTTTTCTAGAAATGAGACACATGGAACCAGCATTTTCTTAATTACAATGAAGAACTTGTGAACTTCCGTGGTTTTGCAGCTGGAATTTTTGTCCCACAAAAATCACAGTACTGAGTATCTGGTAATGATAGTGAACCAAAAAAAAGGCTCCAAAAAGAAATTAAGTGATATGGAAAGAGCTGGGCTTTTTTAATTAAACAAAAAAAAAAAAAAAAAGGCATTTGCAAGTAACTAGTCCAGCTTCTAAAGCAGATTGATTTAATTTTAAAAATATGGGTGGAGGATTGCTTTTAAAATTGACACCTGTACATGCCAGTATAATTTTCTTTTTGTTCATGTCATTTTTAAAACATGTTCTCATTATACCATTTTCCTGCTTTATATCACACTGGTATTACTTTGAAATGTAAATCTTTGGGGGCCCTTAGCAGTGATATGCTGGTTCTTTTTATATATTACATTATTGCTGTTATTTATTTTCACAAATGACACAAAGAACTCTTCATTCATGTCATGATGACTCCATTCTCTGGAAGAAAATAATACCTGACAGAAGTCATCATCACAGCTCCTGGCAGTTTCTTAGTTGTGACTTATTCAGGACTATTCTATCAAAAAGCCAAGTTTCTTTTCTTTGAAAGAAAGCCCAAAATTACAGAATAAAGTGGCTTGGAGGAGCTAACAAGCATAGTACAGTAAATAACATCAGTCTTGCTTAAATATAGTAAATAGCACTATCTGAAAGTCATATTTTAGAATACTCTTATTATAAGAAACTACTTAGATAATGAAAGTAAAACTAAAAATCGAATAATATAATTTTCATCATTTATGCAGTTTGTTTGTTTTTTACATTTAATTCTGCTTGGAATATGAAAACAGTTGGCTCTTTTTCCTTGGCTGTCATACTTGTGATTGTCAGACACTTGCCAAGGATGCAGTGACTGGGTTTTGGACACCTCTGGGGAAATGGTGAAATCCTGTTTTTTCGGCAAAGGGGTGAGCGGAGGAATTCTAGAGAACACGTGTGGAATTTGGTCAGATCAGAGCCTGCCCACACGAGTGACAGGCAGCAAAGAGCACATACCAGGCTATGCTACAGAGGTCTGGGTCACACAGTGAATCTTCAAAAGCAATTTTTTTCCTGGAGCTAAAATGGAGATAAAATGAAATTGAGGCTTTGTGATGGCTGTTTATCTGAAGGCATCATCCAAAAGACTCAGCTTGTGTATGTTTGTGTGCTTGGGAAGGAAGAGGTTTTCCTTCAGATATCTTTTTGGAGTGATTTTCCAGGGTTGTGACAGCACTAATGGCTAGAGCCTGTCAAAAAAGCAAATATAGCGATACCACGCTGCAATATCATTTCCTCCCTTGTCCCTCCATGGGCATCTCTGACGAAGTTCCTCAGCTCTGATCCGGGCAACACACTGGAGGTAAAGCTACCAAAGCAAAGATCATAAGGACCAAGTGCTTTAGGAACTTGTCATTTACTGCTGCTTCTCCTGTCTTTTAAGTACATTCCACAGTGGAGTCCCTGCAGCTGCAGAATTCAACATCTGCAGCAACATTCACACCTTGCATGCAGAGTTCATGGTCACCACAATAGGGAAGGCTTAGAAGAATAGTATGGTTCAGTTCTGGTGCTGCAAGGTCTTAATTATATCTTTCTAGGTAGGATTTATACTCACAGCTCCTGCCTCCCACAGGAATACCCCAATAACATGGCTGTCGTCTACTTTGAGGTAGATGCTTTACCAGACAAACTCTTAGATAAGGGCTGTGCCTCCAAGGAAAAATTTCCAATTTTAGGCCAGTTTGTCACCCTCCAGGTCTGATGCCATGAAGTATGAATTATTTGAAGTGCCTTGAGTAATTGCAACAGGAAAATTGAGGAATGCTTCTGCTTTGCAATAGGCTAGTTTTGTAGCTGGTGCTTTGGGTTTGAATATATCTGCCTGAGGAAATAATTTAACTTTTGGATTCCTTGACAGAGATAACCACTACTGCAGGGAGAACTACTACTGCAGAGACAACATGCAACTGCTTACTCTTTCTGTAGATGCATTTCATAGAAAACAGCACCAGCTGCTATTGAAGACACATAGCTGGTCCCTTAGTATAGCTCTCAGGTCACTTGCTAGGTTTTATCAGGACAGAACCAAGGGCTGGCTCCTGCATTTGGGCCACAAGGACCCCCTGCAGCTCCAGGCCAGTCCTTCTTTCCTGCAGGGCTCTGTGTGAGGGCTCCAGCTCCCTCCTGTGCCAGGGCCACTTGCTCCAGCTGGCGCTGCCACCAAGGCTTCACTGAGCACCACTGCCGTCTCTGGGCCTGCAGGGTGCTCCGACTGCCAAGATGGCAGAGACATCAAAGATTAAGAAGAAGCAGCCCCTTGGGATGGCCAGAAGGTTGAGCAGCAATCATGGGCCAAGCCTCTTCTCCTGCCTAGAGGCAATTTCTCATGAGGCGGTGCCTGAGCATTCTCAGAGATAGGAAGGACATGAGAGAGCAAATGCCAGCAAAGACTTTGAGCAGGGACGTGGGACGTGTGGGTTGGACAGTCGGAAGAACTTTTGCCCAGAGAGGGGCATAATAAGATGGGAACAGGCTGCCTGGGGCAGTGGTGGGGTCCCCATTGGGGGAGGGGCTCAAGGAAAGAGCGGGCGTGGCCCTCAGGGCTCTGCTGGGGTTGCCATGTTGGGGATGGATCCTCCCAGGGCACTTGATTCCACAGTTCTGTGACATCACAGCCTCTGGGGCTGGCAGGGTGGCGTGGAACTGTCCCCAGCCTGTCGCTGCGGTGCCCAGAGAACGCCCAGTAGCCAGTGTGGAGACACAGCCAGAGTGGTGCTGAGGTGACGGCTCCCGCCACAGCAGCACCATGGCTGGCGACGGCTCCCGGCTGCCTCTGAGCATCTGCGTGCTCTTGTTACTGGCCCTGCCCCTCAACCCTTCCAGCTACCCTGAGGGGCACAAGGGCACCGTGGCCTCGCTCCCTGAGGAAAGGGAGCAGCCAGCCACCAGCCGTGAGACGACTCCCTGGTGGGTCCCGGTGGTGGCAGAGGCCGTGGTGGCCACCGTCATGCAGCTGCTCCTGACGGCGATTGTGGACCGCCTCGGCAGCAGGCTGAAGAGCTGGTGGGGAGAGGTGAGGGAAGGGTGTCAGGCAGCTGGGATGGGGGCAGGGGTAAGCATGAAAGAAGGCCTTGAATCAAGCCTGCGTCGGGTGAGGCATGAGAGCCGCCATGGAGGGGAAAAGCTGGTCAGATCCCAAGGGTCCTGGCCCTCTTGGCAGTACTTTGCCCAAGGCCCCAAGGCAGAGGGGGACTTGCAGCCCAGGGAGGGAATCAGGGCTGGGGGCTGAGCCCCAGGGACACCAAGCTGAGCTGCTCAGAGCTCTTCTCCCTGCAGCCTCAGCCCTGGGCAGCCTGGCCAGGCCAGAGTGTCTCCTGGGGCGTCCCAAGTGATGGCCAGATGGCTCATCGCCACACTCTCCCCGTTCTGTGTCTTGCAGGAGAAGAGCCAGAGCCCCCCGGTCTGCGCAGGGCAGCGCTGCTGCCAGGGACGCGGCTGCAGCAAGGAGCTGCTGCAGCTGCTGAGGCAGCACGATGCCCTGCTGCGGCTGTGCCTGCGCCTCAGCTCTCCACAGAGGCGCCGGCAGAAGACCACAGCCAAATGGGGACTGCGGAAGAAGAGGCGGCTGCACTTCTCCCCCCAGCTCTGAGGTCCCCAGCTCTAGCTCGCCTCTCGGCTGGCAGAGCAGAGCTGGGGCATGTATGTTTTTAGGTGTAGGTTTTAGTTAGGATCCCCTTTGTTAGCTATAGCTCCCCATAGGATAGCCATAAGTTCCCCAAAACCTTTTTCCCAAGATGAAGTTTTCCTTAGCTTTCTAGTTCTAAGATATTATCAAGTTCGTTTAGGTCTTAGGTTGTCCCCATGTAGATTTCCCACCCCATAGTTTTAGATTTTTGGAGTATTCAATTTGAATAAAGTTCATCTGTTTTTTCACTTTGTTGTTTTATTTTCTGGATATTCCATCCCCGTAGGGGCAGATTGACTGATGATCACACCCGGTAGCTCCAGCCAAGCTGGAATGGGAAGCGTGAGTGTCCCAGCAGGGATTGAGGGCATGTGGAAAGAAAAGGGGGTGGGCAGTATCCACCTGCCTACATCTTCCAAGGAAGCATTGCTTGGATCCCTGCGTGCCTTATGCTGGGGGCCCCAAAAGAGTGCCCTGGGCTAAGAAAAGAATCCCTGTTTGTAAAACACAGTGTGCCATGTGTTTGTGATCTTCTGTACCCAGGTTCTGAAGCTTCTGACTACTGAAGCACTTGTGTGCATCAGCAGAGGTAGGAATTAGGTACCTTTGAGATGCCGTGCACAGGGTGGAGCAGCACACTTTGGGCTCCTGGCATTCCACTGGCAGCACTGCAAGGAGAAAAGAGGCAAAGTGATTGTGGGATGCAAATGTACACAGGATGACAGGGCATGTACCAGCTGAATTTAAAGAGCAACTGAATAAAGGTTTTGAATCACAGAATGGTTGAAGTTTGGAGCAGCCTCTTGATATCATCTAGTCCAACCCCTCTGCTCAAGCAAGGTCATTTGGAACCAATTGCCCAGGACAGTGTCCAGCTGGGTTTCAAAGATCTCCATAAATGGAGTTTCATGACCTCTCTGGGCAACCTTTGCCACTGTTTGACCACCCTTACAATTAAAACAAAAAACAAAAAAAACCTGTGTTCCGTTTGAATTCGATGTGGCTTAACTTGTGCCCATGTTCCCCTTTTACTGAGCACTACTGAGAAGAGTCTGACTCCCTTGCCTTCATTCCTTTCCATCAGGTGTTTAGATGCACTGGTAAGATCACAGAATCACAGAAAGGGTCAGGTTGAAGGGATCACAGTGGGTCATCTGCTCCCTGCTCAAGCAAGGTTTTCCTGGAGCACATGGCACAGGATTGTTTCCAAATGGATTCCCCCTGAGCCTCTCTTTTAACAGTTCTAGCTGTCCCAGCCTTCCTTCATATGGAGGGTGCTCTAATCCCTGAATCATCTTTGTGGCCCTTGGCTGGGCTCACGGTAAGTCCATGTCTGTTGTGTACACAGAAGCCCAAAACTGGGCACAATTCTGAATGCACCATGCAGGCAAATCTAGTTCCTCTCCAGATCTGAAGCTTCTCACTGATTTCCTTTTTCAGTCCTCAGTCCCTTGGTACAGCTTCCAGCAAGTGTGCAAAGTGCAGCTTTTGCACACCTTTCCATCAGAAGTATGAGTGAAGCTATCAGGTTCATGATGCCAACAAGAATTCACAAGGTGATTCCTGCAACTCAAATCAATCTCATGTTCTGTGAAAGGAGCTTTGTTACCAACCTCACTTCCTTCTGAAAGCTGCCAAATGCTCCCTATTTGATTAATAATCCATGTAAATTTCCTGTGTACTTCATGGGGAAAATCCCATATTAATTTCTTGCTGGAGCTACTGTGTTCCTATAACAGTATTGATCAGTCATTTACACTGATTCAAATAAGCCCAGTTAATATTTTTACTAACAACTGGATTGCTATAACCAGACACAGCAAGAGCAGGTTAACTGGAGCTTAAAACTGGAGTCAGAGATGGAAGATTTGTTCACTCCTTCTTACCTGAATTCCTGTCCTGAAGGAGTGAATCAAGGTCAGTACATGGACACATTCCAGAGTTAGTGAAATCTACAAAAGAGATACTTGTACCGTTTTTACAATTTCTTCTGCAAGAGTCCTGTACAGAAATAGTAGATTTATTAGAAAAAAAAACAAAAGAAACCCCAACAAAACCCAAAAAACAAAACCAAAAACAAGCAAACAAACAAACAAAAAAGTGTGTGGGGGATTTTTGTGGTAATTGGGAGTGGGGCTGCAGCCAAGCCTCCTACCCAATGGGTACAGCTGTGAGAAGCAGGTGAACAGCACTGAAAGCCAAGAGCCATGGAGTGCCTCCATTGGGGGCTATGGTAGGAGGAAGGCTCGACAGAGTTCTGTTGTGTGTTTGCAATAATACTGTAGCAAATGAAAACACTAAAGCAAGCTTCTTTTGTTTTGGGTTTTGTTTTTTTTCTTTTTAATAGACAAACTGATAGGAAATGAGTTTCCTATGGGACAGAGCCAGGAGGAATGGACTTCATATAAGATTTTCCACGCTATTTGTCTTGGTTTGACAAGAGAGGAGTCTGTGAAGGAGGGCAAAAGCCTCCTGTGCAATGGAGAAGTTAAACCCCCTCCCTCCGAATTACCAGGATTTTTAAATGAAAAGGCTCTCAGGCAAAGATATGGGAATGGGAGTAACAATTCTTTATTAGGAGAAACTAAATAACAATCTAAAAAGGCAAATGCAATTGGTACAAACAGAACTAGTGATAAAGTCCACAACCTGAAACCCTGAGGAGTCGGGGTGTTGGTAGCAGTCCAGTTGAAATGACAGCTGCTCGTCTTGCAGTGGCTGATGAATTGCAGCTGAAGTGGTGATCTTTAGAAGGGTATAGTTTTCTCTGAAGATCTGGTGGCAGTTGGGCCGGTCTTCCTCTGGGAATCCAGCGAAGGGGCCACTTCTCTGGGAATCCCGCCGAAAAAGCTGCTTCTCTGGGAATCCTGCCGAAGGAGCTGCTCCTCTGGGAATCCCGCAAAGAGAGAGAGAGCTGCCCTGTCTCCCCAGAAGGTACCACTTTATATCATAAAAGAGTGCTTGGCTTCCCCCTCTGGGTGGAGCATCTCACAATGGGATGGTGTAACGTTACCAGGCCTGCAGTGAGTCTGTCAATGGGCCCATTAACAAACGATTACCTCTTCAGAGCAAACCATCGTTCTTGGAAGAGATAATAAACCTACCCAACTTCCAACAAATAGAATACAAGCTTATCTTACAAAGCAGGACACTATTTCATAGCTATCCAGTTAAGAACAGGCATCAAGCTACAGCAAAGGTCACCAGGTAATTTTCCTTGCCACACATGCTTCTCATTCCATTAAACCACGTCAAGGTAATGCAGTGAATATTACACTGGCTTGCCAAACTGCATTAACCACAGTGGTTTCTCTCCAAGACTTTAAGGTGATGTCTCTTGGAATAATAGCTGCATGAGGCTTTTGGGAAATATGACCAAGTATTTGCATCTTTGCAAAAGTTTGAATCCTTCAGCCATCCTGAAGCCGGAAATATGTACAATATTCATGCACACCCTAATATTAACATTAAATCATATTAGATATTCAAAAGGTACAAGAACAGGTTATTAAGTGAAATTCAGTATCTCACCACTAACAAGTAAGATTGAGGTTTCCTAAAAATGAAACAAAAACCATCAACATTTTGAGTATGATCTCAGACAGTCCTGGGTTTATAATCATTGCAAGGATCTGTCTCATCTATCTTTTAATTTTACATAGTGCAATGTTGTAAGGAGTAGTAACAACTCACTCTGACATTCCTGTGTAAACAACATTGGGCATTATTGGAAGACCAGAAAAGTGTGGCAGTCTCTTTCAGAGCCCCAAGAACAAAGGCCCATTTCAGTTCATATGGAATTTCAATGTAGCCAGCGTATTTCATGACGAGCCATGTCCTAGTTACAAATTTCTCGGTTATTTTCACTATTTGGAGCAGGGGAATTATCGCCTCTTCCATTCTTTCATTTGATTTCAGCTGAATCCCTGGAAAGGTGTGTGTCACACTTCTCTATCTACATTTTATGTTGACATCCTCCTGTGAAAAATGTCAGGTGTGATGGGCAGATTTTGCTGGCTTGCACAAATCTTCTTTTTATATGTAATGGAAGTTTTTCTTGATTCCTATCTGCACTGCTCTTATGTGGCTAGTTTAGAACCCTCGGGCTATCCTAGTCAAAATCTAGGAGCTCTATATCCCAGTAACAGACTCTGGACCAATACTACCATATTGTCCTACTAAACCACCTCAATTTCAGGTGGGAAAAGAATTCAAGTGTTCACTTGGGCCAGTTGTTGAAACTTCAAGCAGTCTCCTGTTTGCTTACTGTCAATAGCAGCATCTATTGCATTGGCAGCAGCATTAAAACTGCAGTATCTTCTGCATCAACTCATTTCAGATAACCTGTGAGAGTGATGACCATTATCTCCAAGTCAAGCTGCATCTGAACCTCAGCCTGACACTCAACATTTCTGCAGCCTGTGACCCCAGTCCCATATTCATCAACCACTGAAAGAATCAAGCAGGACCAAGCAGTAAAATCACAGCCTAACTTCAGTGAAATCTGCAGAAGGAAATATTTTTTCTTTCTGTTTTCTAGAAATGAGACACATGGAACCAGCATTTTCTTCATTACAATGAAGAACTTGTGAACTTCCGTGGTTTTGCAGCTGGAATTTTTGTCCCACAAAAATCACAGTACTGAGTATCTGGTAATGATAGTGAACCAAAAAAAAGGCTCCAAAAAGAAATTAAGTGATATGGAAAGAGCTGGGCTTTTTTAATTAAACAAAAAAAAAAAAAAAAAAAAGGCATTTGCAAGTAACTAGTCCAGCTTCTAAAGCAGATTGATTTAATTTTAAAAATATGGGTGGAGGATTGCTTTTAAAATTGACACCTGTACATGCCAGTATAATTTTCTTTTTGTTCATGTCATTTTTAAAACATGTTCTCATTATACCATTTTCCTGCTTTATATCACACTGGTATTACTTTGAAATGTAAATCTTTGGGGGCCCTTAGCAGTGATATGCTGGTTCTTTTTATATATTACATTATTGCTGTTATTTATTTTCACAAATGACACAAAGAACTCTTCATTCATGTCATGATGACTCCATTCTCTGGAAGAAAATAATACCTGACAGAAGTCATCATCACAGCTCCTGGCAGTTTCTTAGTTGTGACTTATTCAGGACTATTCTATCAAAAAGCCAAGTTTCTTTTCTTTGAAAGAAAGCCCAAAATTACAGAATAAAGTGGCTTGGAGGAGCTAACAAGCATAGTACAGTAAATAACATCAGTCTTGCTTAAATATAGTAAATAGCACTATCTGAAAGTCATATTTTAGAATACTCTTATTATAAGAAACTACTTAGATAATGAAAGTAAAACTAAAAATCGAATAATATAATTTTCATCATTTATGCAGTTTGTTTGTTTTTTACATTTAATTCTGCTTGGAATATGAAAACAGTTGGCTCTTTTTCCTTGGCTGTCATACTTGTGATTGTCAGACACTTGCCAGGGATGCAGTGACTGGGTTTTGGACACCTCTGGGGAAATGGTGAAATCCTGTTTTTTCGGCAAAGGGGTGAGCGGAGGAATTCTAGAGAACACGTGTGGAATTTGGTCAGATCAGAGCCTGCCCACACGAGTGACAGGCAGCAAAGAGCACATACCAGGCTATGCTACAGAGGTCTGGGTCACACAGTGAATCTTCAAAAGCAATTTTTTTCCTGGAGCTAAAATGGAGATAAAATGAAATTGAGGCTTTGTGATGGCTGTTTATCTGAAGGCATCATCCAAAAGACTCAGCTTGTGTATGTTTGTGTGCTTGGGAAGGAAGAGGTTTTCCTTCAGATATCTTTTTGGAGTGATTTTCCAGGGTTGTGACAGCACTAATGGCTAGAGCCTGTCAAAAAAGCAAATATAGCGATACCACGCTGCAATATCATTTCCTCCCTTGTCCCTCCATGGGCATCTCTGACGAAGTTCCTCAGCTCTGATCCGGGCAACACACTGGAGGTAAAGCTACCAAAGCAAAGATCATAAGGACCAAGTGCTTTAGGAACTTGTCATTTACTGCTGCTTCTCCTGTCTTTTAAGTACATTCCACAGTGGAGTCCCTGCAGCTGCAGAATTCAACATCTGCAGCAACATTCACACCTTGCATGCAGAGTTCATGGTCACCACAATAGGGAAGGCTTAGAAGAATAGTATGGTTCAGTTCTGGTGCTGCAAGGTCTTAATTATATCTTTCTAGGTAGGATTTATACTCACAGCTCCTGCCTCCCACAGGAATACCCCAATAACATGGCTGTCGTCTACTTTGAGGTAGATGCTTTACCAGACAAACTCTTAGATAAGGACTGTGCCTCCAAGGAAAAATTTCCAATTTTAGGCCAGTTTGTCACCCTCCAGGTCTGATGCCATGAAGTATGAATTATTTGAAGTGCCTTGAGTAATTGCAACAGGAAAATTGAGGAATGCTTCTGCTTTGCAATAGGCTAGTTTTGTAGCTGGTGCTTTGGGTTTGAATATATCTGCCTGAGGAAATAATTTAACTTTTGGATTCCTTGACAGAGATAACCACTACTGCAGGGAGAACTACTACTGCAGAGACAACATGCAACTGCTTACTCTTTCTGTAGATGCATTTCATAGAAAACAGCACCAGCTGCTATTGAAGACACATAGCTGGTCCCTTAGTATAGCTCTCAGGTCACTTGCTAGGTTTTATCAGGACAGAACCAAGGGCTGGCTCCTGCATTTGGGCCACAAGGACCCCCTGCAGCTCCAGGCCAGTCCTTCTTTCCTGCAGGGCTCTGTGTGAGGGCTCCAGCTCCCTCCTGTGCCAGGGCCACTTGCTCCAGCTGGCGCTGCCACCAAGGCTTCACTGAGCACCACTGCCGTCTCTGGGCCTGCAGGGTGCTCCGACTGCCAAGATGGCAGAGACATCAAAGATTAAGAAGAAGCAGCCCCTTGGGATGGCCAGAAGGTTGAGCAGCAATCATGGGCCAAGCCTCTTCTCCTGCCTAGAGGCAATTTCTCATGAGGCGGTGCCTGAGCATTCTCAGAGATGGGAAGGACATGAGAGAGCAAATGCCAGCAAAGACTTTGAGCAGGGACGTGGGACGTGTGGGTTGGACAGTCGGAAGAACTTTTGCCCAGAGAGGGGCAAAATAAGATGGGAACAGGCTGCCTGGGGCAGTGGTGGGGTCCCCATTGGGGGAGGGGCTCAAGGAAAGAGCGGGCGTGGCCCTCAGGGCTCTGCTGGGGTTGCCATGTTGGGGATGGATCCTCCCAGGGCACTTGATTCCACAGTTCTGTGACATCACAGCCTCTGGGGCTGGCAGGGTGGCGTGGAACTGTCCCCAGCCTGTCGCTGCGGTGCCCAGAGAACGCCCAGTAGCCAGTTGGAGACACAGCCAGAGTGGTGCTGAGGTGACGGCTCCCGCCACAGCAGCACCATGGCTGGCGACGGCTCCCGGCTGCCTCTGAGCATCTGCGTGCTCTTGTTACTGGCCCTGCCCCTCAACCCTTCCAGCTACCCTGAGGGGCACAAGGGCACCGTGGCCTCGCTCCCTGAGGAAAGGGAGCAGCCAGCCACCAGCCGTGAGACGACCCCCTGGTGGGTCCCGGTGGTGGCAGAGGCCGTGGTGGCCACCGTCGTGCAGCTGCTCCTGACGGCGATTGTGGACCGCCTCGGCAGCAGGCTGAAGAGCTGGTGGGGAGAGGTGAGGGAAGGGTGTCAGGCAGCTGGGATGGGGGCAGGGGTAAGCATGAAAGAAGGCCTTGAATCAAGCCTGCGTCGGGTGAGGCATGAGAGTCGCCATGGAGGGGAAAAGCTGGTCAGATCCCAAGGGTCCTGGCCCTCTTGGCAGTACTTTGCCCAAGGCCCCAAGGCAGAGGGGGACTTGCAGCCCAGGGAGGGAATCAGGGCTGGGGGCTGAGCCCCAGGGACACCAAGCTGAGCTGCTCAGAGCTCTTCTCCCTGCAGCCTCAGCCCTGGGCAGCCTGGCCAGGCCAGAGTGTCTCCTGGGGCGTCCCAAGTGATGGCCAGATGGCTCATCGCCACACTCTCCCCGTTCTGTGTCTTGCAGGAGAAGAGCCAGAGCCCCCCGGTCTGCGCAGGGCAGCGCTGCTGCCAGGGACGCGGCTGCAGCAAGGAGCTGCTGCAGCTGCTGAGGCAGCACGATGCCCTGCTGCGGCTGTGCCTGCGCCTCAGCTCTCCACAGAGGCGCCGGCAGAAGACCACAGCCAAATGGGGCCTGTGGAAGAAGAGGCGGCTGCACTTCTCCCCCCAGCTCTGAGGTCCCCAGCTCTAGCTCGCCTCTCGGCTGGCAGAGCAGAGCTGGGGCATGTAGGTTTTTAGGTATAGGTTTTAGTTACAATCCCCTTTGTTAGCTATAGCTCCCCATAGGATAGCCATAACTTCCCCAAAACCTTTTTCCCAAGATGAAGTTTTCCTTAGCTTTCTAGTTCTAAGATATTATCAAGTTCGTTTAGGTCTTAGGTTGTCCCCATGTAGATTTCCCACCCCATAGTTTTAGATTTTTGGAGTATTCAATTTGAATAAAGTTCATCTGTTTTTTCACTTTGTTGTTTTATTTTCTGGATATTCCATCCCCGTAGGGGCAGATTGACTGATGATCATACCCGGTAGCTCCAGCCAAGCTGGAATGGGAAGCGTGAGTGTCGCAGCAGGGATTGAGGGCATGTGGAAAGAAAAGGGGGTGGGCAGTATCCACCTGCCTACATCTTCCAAGGAAGCATTGCTTGGATCCCTGCGTGCCTTATGCTGGGGGCCCCAAAAGAGTGCCCTGGGCTAAGAAAAGAATCCCTGTTTGTAAAACACAGTGTGCCATGTGTTTGTGATCTTCTGTACCCAGGTTCTGAAGCTTCTGACTACTGAAGCACTTGTGTGCATCAGCAGAGGTAGGATCTAGGTACCTTTGAGATGCCGTGCACAGGGTGGAGCAGCACACTTTGGGCTCCTGGCATTCCACTGGCAGCACTGCAAGGAGAAAAGAGGCAAAGTGATTGTGGGATGCAAATGTACACAGGATGACAGGGCATGTACCAGCTGAATTTAAAGAGCAACTGAATAAAGGTTTTGAATCACAGAATGGTTGAAGTTTGGAGCAGCCTCTTGATATCATCTAGTCCAACCCCTCTGCTCAAGCAAGGTCATTTGGAACCAATTGCCCAGGACAGTGTCCAGCTGGGTTTCAAAGATCTCCATAAATGGAGTTTCATGACCTCTCTGGGCAACCTTTGCCACTGTTTGACCACCCTTACAATTAAAACAAAAAACAAAAAAAACCTGTGTTCCGTTTGAATTCGATGTGGCTTAACTTGTGCCCATGTTCCCCTTTTACTGAGCACTACTGAGAAGAGTCTGACTCCCTTGCCTTCATTCCTTTCCATCAGGTGTTTAGATGCACTGGTAAGATCACAGAATCACAGAAAGGGTCAGGTTGAAGGGATCACAGTGGGTCATCTGCTCCCTGCTCAAGCAAGGTTTTCCTGGAGCACATGGCACAGGATTGTTTCCAAATGGATTCCCCCTGAGCCTCTCTTTTAACAGTTCTAGCTGTCCCAGCCTTCCTTCATATGGAGGGTGCTCTAATCCCTGAATCATCTTTGTGGCCCTTGGCTGGGCTCACGGTAAGTCCATGTCTGTTGTGTACACAGAAGCCCAAAACTGGGCACAATTCTGAATGCACCATGCAGGCAAATCTAGTTCCTCTCCAGATCTGAACCTTCTCACTGATTTCCTTTTTCAGTCCTCAGTCCCTTGGTACAGCTTCCAGCAAGTGTGCAAAGTGCAGCTTTTGCACACCTTTCCATCAGAAGTATGAGTGAAGCTATCAGGTTCATGATGCCAACAAGAATTCACAAGGTGATTCCTGCAACTCAAATCAATCTCATGTTCTGTGAAAGGAGCTTTGTTACCAACCTCACTTCCTTCTGAAAGCTGCCAAATGCTCCCTATTTGATTAATAATCCATGTAAATTTCCTGTGTACTTCATGGGGAAAATCCCATATTAATTTCTTGCTGGAGCTACTGTGTTCCTATAACAGTATTGATCAGTCATTTACACTGATTCAAATAAGCCCAGTTAATATTTTTACTAACAACTGGATTGCTATAACCAGACACAGCAAGAGCAGGTTAACTGGAGCTTAAAACTGGAGTCAGAGATGGAAGATTTGTTCACTCCTTCTTACCTGAATTCCTGTCCTGAAGGAGTGAATCAAGGTCAGTACATGGACACATTCCAGAGTTAGTGAAATCTACAAAAGAGATACTTGTACCGTTTTTACAATTTCTTCTGCAAGAGTCCTGTACAGAAATAGTAGATTTATTAGAAAAAAAAACAAAAGAAACCCCAACAAAACCCAAAAAACAAAACCAAAAACAAGCAAACAAACAAACAAAAAAGTGTGTGGGGGATTTTTGTGGTAATTGGGAGTGGGGCTGCAGCCAAGCCTCCTACCCAATGGGTACAGCTGTGAGAAGCAGGTGAACAGCACTGAAAGCCAAGAGCCATGGAGTGCCTCCATTGGGGGCTATGGTAGGAGGAAGGCTCGACAGAGTTCTGTTGTGTGTTTGCAATAATACTGTAGCAAATGAAAACACTAAAGCAAGCTTCTTTTGTTTTGGGTTTTGTTTTTTTTTTTCTTTTTAATAGACAAACTGATAGGAAATGAGTTTCCTATGGGACAGAGCCAGGAGGAATGGACTTCATATAAGATTTTCCACGCTATTTGTCTTGGTTTGACAAGAGAGGAGTCTGTGAAGGAGGGCAAAAGCCTCCTGTGCAATGGAGAAGTTAAACCCCCTCCCTCCGAATTACCAGGATTTTTAAATGAAAAGGCTCTCAGGCAAAGATATGGGAATGGGAGTAACAATTCTTTATTAGGAGAAACTAAATAACAATCTAAAAAGGCAAATGCAATTGGTACAAACAGAACTAGTGATAAAGTCCACAACCTGAAACCCTGAGGAGTCGGGGTGTTGGTAGCAGTCCAGTTGAAATGACAGCTGCTCGTCTTGCAGTGGCTGATGAATTGCAGCTGAAGTGGTGATCTTTAGAAGGGTATAGTTTTCTCTGAAGATCTGGTGGCAGTTGGGCCGGTCTTCCTCTGGGAATCCAGCGAAGGGGCCACTTCTCTGGGAATCCCGCCGAAAAAGCTGCTTCTCTGGGAATCCTGCCGAAGGAGCTGCTCCTCTGGGAATCCCGCAAAGAGAGAGAGAGCTGCCCTGTCTCCCCAGAAGGTACCACTTTATATCATAAAAGAGTGCTTGGCTTCCCCCTCTGGGTGGAGCATCTCACAATGGGATGGTGTAACGTTACCAGGCCTGCAGTGAGTCAGTCAATGGGCCCATTAACAAACGATTACCTCTTCAGAGCAAACCATCGTTCTTGGAAGAGATAATAAACCTACCCAACTTCCAACAAATAGAATACAAGCTTATCTTACAAAGCAGGACACTATTTCATAGCTATCCAGTTAAGAACAGGCATCAAGCTACAGCAAAGGTCACCAGGTAATTTTCCTTGCCACACATGCTTCTCATTCCATTAAACCACGTCAAGGTAATGCAGTGAATATTACACTGGCTTGCCAAACTGCATTAACCACAGTGGTTTCTCTCCAAGACTTTAAGGTGATGTCTCTTGGAATAATAGCTGCATGAGGCTTTTGGGAAATATGACCAAGTATTTGCATCTTTGCAAAAGTTTGAATCCTTCAGCCATCCTGAAGCCGGAAATATGTACAATATTCATGCACACCCTAATATTAACATTAAATCATATTAGATATTCAAAAGGTACAAGAACAGGTTATTAAGTGAAATTCAGTATCTCACCACTAACAAGTAAGATTGAGGTTTCCTAAAAATGAAACAAAAACCATCAACATTTTGAGTATGATCTCAGACAGTCCTGGGTTTATAATCATTGCAAGGATCTGTCTCATCTATCTTTTAATTTTACATAGTGCAATGTTGTAAGGAGTAGTAACAACTCACTCTGACATTCCTGTGTAAACAACATTGGGCATTATTGGAAGACCAGAAAAGTGTGGCAGTCTCTTTCAGAGCCCCAAGAACAAAGGCCCATTTCAGTTCATATGGAATTTCAATGTAGCCAGCGTATTTCATGACGAGCCATGTCCTAGTTACAAATTTCTCGGTTATTTTCACTATTTGGAGCAGGGGAATTATCGCCTCTTCCATTCTTTCATTTGATTTCAGCTGAATCCCTGGAAAGGTGTGTGTCACACTTCTCTATCTACATTTTATGTTGACATCCTCCTGTGAAAAATGTCAGGTGTGATGGGCAGATTTTGCTGGCTTGCACAAATCTTCTTTTTATATGTAATGGAAGTTTTTCTTGATTCCTATCTGCACTGCTCTTATGTGGCTAGTTTAGAACCCTCGGGCTATCCTAGTCAAAATCTAGGAGCTCTATATCCCAGTAACAGACTCTGGACCAATACTACCATATTGTCCTACTAAACCACCTCAATTTCAGGTGGGAAAAGAATTCAAGTGTTCACTTGGGCCAGTTGTTGAAACTTCAAGCAGTCTCCTGTTTGCTTACTGTCAATAGCAGCATCTATTGCATTGGCAGCAGCATTAAAACTGCAGTATCTTCTGCATCAACTCATTTCAGATAACCTGTGAGAGTGATGACCATTATCTCCAAGTCAAGCTGCATCTGAACCTCAGCCTGACACTCAACATTTCTGCAGCCTGTGACCCCAGTCCCATATTCATCAACCACTGAAAGAATCAAGCAGGACCAAGCAGTAAAATCACAGCCTAACTTCAGTGAAATCTGCAGAAGGAAATATTTTTTCTTTCTGTTTTCTAGAAATGAGACACATGGAACCAGCATTTTCTTAATTACAATGAAGAACTTGTGAACTTCCGTGGTTTTGCAGCTGGAATTTTTGTCCCACAAAAATCACAGTACTGAGTATCTGGTAATGATAGTGAACCAAAAAAAAGGCTCCAAAAAGAAATTAAGTGATATGGAAAGAGCTGGGCTTTTTTAATTAAACAAAAAAAAAAAAAAAAAAGGCATTTGCAAGTAACTAGTCCAGCTTCTAAAGCAGATTGATTTAATTTTAAAAATATGGGTGGAGGATTGCTTTTAAAATTGACACCTGTACATGCCAGTATAATTTTCTTTTTGTTCATGTCATTTTTAAAACATGTTCTCATTATACCATTTTCCTGCTTTATATCACACTGGTATTACTTTGAAATGTAAATCTTTGGGGGCCCTTAGCAGTGATATGCTGGTTCTTTTTATATATTACATTATTGCTGTTATTTATTTTCACAAATGACACAAAGAACTCTTCATTCATGTCATGATGACTCCATTCTCTGGAAGAAAATAATACCTGACAGAAGTCATCATCACAGCTCCTGGCAGTTTCTTAGTTGTGACTTATTCAGGACTATTCTATCAAAAAGCCAAGTTTCTTTTCTTTGAAAGAAAGCCCAAAATTACAGAATAAAGTGGCTTGGAGGAGCTAACAAGCATAGTACAGTAAATAACATCAGTCTTGCTTAAATATAGTAAATAGCACTATCTGAAAGTCATATTTTAGAATACTCTTATTATAAGAAACTACTTAGATAATGAAAGTAAAACTAAAAATCGAATAATATAATTTTCATCATTTATGCAGTTTGTTTGTTTTTTACATTTAATTCTGCTTGGAATATGAAAACAGTTGGCTCTTTTTCCTTGGCTGTCATACTTGTGATTGTCAGACACTTGCCAGGGATGCAGTGACTGGGTTTTGGACACCTCTGGGGAAATGGTGAAATCCTGTTTTTTCGGCAAAGGGGTGAGCGGAGGAATTCTAGAGAACACGTGTGGAATTTGGTCAGATCAGAGCCTGCCCACACGAGTGACAGGCAGCAAAGAGCACATACCAGGCTATGCTACAGAGGTCTGGGTCACACAGTGAATCTTCAAAAGCAATTTTTTTCCTGGAGCTAAAATGGAGATAAAATGAAATTGAGGCTTTGTGATGGCTGTTTATCTGAAGGCATCATCCAAAAGACTCAGCTTGTGTATGTTTGTGTGCTTGGGAAGGAAGAGGTTTTCCTTCAGATATCTTTTTGGAGTGATTTTCCAGGGTTGTGACAGCACTAATGGCTAGAGCCTGTCAAAAAAGCAAATATAGCGATACCACGCTGCAATATCATTTCCTCCCTTGTCCCTCCATGGGCATCTCTGACGAAGTTCCTCAGCTCTGATCCGGGCAACACACTGGAGGTAAAGCTACCAAAGCAAAGATCATAAGGACCAAGTGCTTTAGGAACTTGTCATTTACTGCTGCTTCTCCTGTCTTTTAAGTACATTCCACAGTGGAGTCCCTGCAGCTGCAGAATTCAACATCTGCAGCAACATTCACACCTTGCATGCAGAGTTCATGGTCACCACAATAGGGAAGGCTTAGAAGAATAGTATGGTTCAGTTCTGGTGCTGCAAGGTCTTAATTATATCTTTCTAGGTAGGATTTATACTCACAGCTCCTGCCTCCCACAGGAATACCCCAATAACATGGCTGTCGTCTACTTTGAGGTAGATGCTTTACCAGACAAACTCTTAGATAAGGACTGTGCCTCCAAGGAAAAATTTCCAATTTTAGGCCAGTTTGTCACCCTCCAGGTCTGATGCCATGAAGTATGAATTATTTGAAGTGCCTTGAGTAATTGCAACAGGAAAATTGAGGAATGCTTCTGCTTTGCAATAGGCTAGTTTTGTAGCTGGTGCTTTGGGTTTGAATATATCTGCCTGAGGAAATAATTTAACTTTTGGATTCCTTGACAGAGATAACCACTACTGCAGGGAGAACTACTACTGCAGAGACAACATGCAACTGCTTACTCTTTCTGTAGATGCATTTCATAGAAAACAGCACCAGCTGCTATTGAAGACACATAGCTGGTCCCTTAGTATAGCTCTCAGGTCACTTGCTAGGTTTTATCAGGACAGAACCAAGGGCTGGCTCCTGCATTTGGGCCACAAGAACCCCCTGCAGCTCCAGGCCAGTCCTTCTTTCCTGCAGGGCTCTGTGTGAGGGCTCCAGCTCCCTCCTGTGCCAGGGCCACTTGCTCCAGCTGGCGCTGCCACCAAGGCTTCACTGAGCACCACTGCCGTCTCTGGGCCTGCAGGGTGCTCCGACTGCCAAGATGGCAGAGACATCAAAGATTAAGAAGAAGCAGCCCCTTGGGATGGCCAGAAGGTTGAGCAGCAATCATGGGCCAAGCCTCTTCTCCTGCTTAGAGGCAATTTCTCATGAGGCGGTGCCTGAGCATTCTCAGAGATGGGAAGGACATGAGAGAGCAAATGCCAGCAAAGACTTTGAGCAGGGACGTGGGACGTGTGGGTTGGACAGTCGGAAGAACTTTTGCCCAGAGAGGGGCAAAATAAGATGGGAACAGGCTGCCTGGGGCAGTGGTGGGGTCCCCATTGGGGGAGGGGCTCAAGGAAAGAGCGGGCGTGGCCCTCAGGGCTCTGCTGGGGTTGCCATGTTGGGGATGGATCCTCCCAGGGCACTTGATTCCACAGTTCTGTGACATCACAGCCTCTGGGGCTGGCAGGGTGGCGTGGAACTGTCCCCAGCCTGTCGCTGCGGTGCCCAGAGAACGCCCAGTAGCCAGTGTGGAGACACAGCCAGAGTGGTGCTGAGGTGACGGCTCCCGCCACAGCAGCACCATGGCTGGCGACGGCTCCCGGCTGCCTCTGAGCATCTGCGTGCTCTTGTTACTGGCCCTGCCCCTCAACCCTTCCAGCTACCCTGAGGGGCACAAGGGCACCGTGGCCTCGCTCCCTGAGGAAAGGGAGCAGCCAGCCACCAGCCGTGAGACGACCCCCTGGTGGGTCCCGGTGGTGGCAGAGGCCGTGGTGGCCACCGTCGTGCAGCTGCTCCTGACGGCGATTGTGGACCGCCTCGGCAGCAGGCTGAAGAGCTGGTGGGGAGAGGTGAGGGAAGGGTGTCAGGCAGCTGGGATGGGGGCAGGGGTAAGCATGAAAGAAGGCCTTGAATCAAGCCTGCGTCGGGTGAGGCATGAGAGTCGCCATGGAGGGGAAAAGCTGGTCAGATCCCAAGGGTCCTGGCCCTCTTGGCAGTACTTTGCCCAAGGCCCCAAGGCAGAGGGGGACTTGCAGCCCAGGGAGGGAATCAGGGCTGGGGGCTGAGCCCCAGGGACACCAAGCTGAGCTGCTCAGAGCTCTTCTCCCTGCAGCCTCAGCCCTGGGCAGCCTGGCCAGGCCAGAGTGTCTCCTGGGGCGTCCCAAGTGATGGCCAGATGGCTCATCGCCACACTCTCCCCGTTCTGTGTCTTGCAGGAGAAGAGCCAGAGCCCCCCGGTCTGCGCAGGGCAGCGCTGCTGCCAGGGACGCGGCTGCAGCAAGGAGCTGCTGCAGCTGCTGAGGCAGCACGATGCCCTGCTGCGGCTGTGCCTGCGCCTCAGCTCTCCACAGAGGCGCCGGCAGAAGACCACAGCCAAATGGGGCCTGTGGAAGAAGAGGCGGCTGCACTTCTCCCCCCAGCTCTGAGGTCCCCAGCTCTAGCTCGCCTCTCGGCTGGCAGAGCAGAGCTGGGGCATGTAGGTTTTTAGGTATAGGTTTTAGTTACAATCCCCTTTGTTAGCTATAGCTCCCCATAGGATAGCCATAACTTCCCCAAAACCTTTTTCCCAAGATGAAGTTTTCCTTAGCTTTCTAGTTCTAAGATATTATCAAGTTCGTTTAGGTCTTAGGTTGTCCCCATGTAGATTTCCCACCCCATAGTTTTAGATTTTTGGAGTATTCAATTTGAATAAAGTTCATCTGTTTTTTCACTTTGTTGTTTTATTTTCTGGATATTCCATCCCCGTAGGGGCAGATTGACTGATGATCATACCCGGTAGCTCCAGCCAAGCTGGAATGGGAAGCGTGAGTGTCGCAGCAGGGATTGAGGGCATGTGGAAAGAAAAGGGGGTGGGCAGTATCCACCTGCCTACATCTTCCAAGGAAGCATTGCTTGGATCCCTGCGTGCCTTATGCTGGGGGCCCCAAAAGAGTGCCCTGGGCTAAGAAAAGAATCCCTGTTTGTAAAACACAGTGTGCCATGTGTTTGTGATCTTCTGTACCCAGGTTCTGAAGCTTCTGACTACTGAAGCACTTGTGTGCATCAGCAGAGGTAGGATCTAGGTACCTTTGAGATGCCGTGCATAGGGTGGAGCAGCACACTTTGGGCTCCTGGCATTCCACTGGCAGCACTGCAAGGAGAAAAGAGGCAAAGTGATTGTGGGATGCAAATGTACACAGGATGACAGGGCATGTACCAGCTGAATTTAAAGAGCAACTGAATAAAGGTTTTGAATCACAGAATGGTTGAAGTTTGGAGCAGCCTCTTGATATCATCTAGTCCAACCCCTCTGCTCAAGCAAGGTCATTTGGAACCAATTGCCCAGGACAGTGTCCAGCTGGGTTTCAAAGATCTCCATAAATGGAGTTTCATGACCTCTCTGGGCAACCTTTGCCACTGTTTGACCACCCTTACAATTAAAACAAAAAACAAAAAAAACCTGTGTTCCGTTTGAATTCGATGTGGCTTAACTTGTGCCCATGTTCCCCTTTTACTGAGCACTACTGAGAAGAGTCTGACTCCCTTGCCTTCATTCCTTTCCATCAGGTGTTTAGATGCACTGGTAAGATCACAGAATCACAGAAAGGGTCAGGTTGAAGGGATCACAGTGGGTCATCTGCTCCCTGCTCAAGCAAGGTTTTCCTGGAGCACATGGCACAGGATTGTTTCCAAATGGATTCCCCCTGAGCCTCTCTTTTAACAGTTCTAGCTGTCCCAGCCTTCCTTCATATGGAGGGTGCTCTAATCCCTGAATCATCTTTGTGGCCCTTGGCTGGGCTCACGGTAAGTCCATGTCTGTTGTGTACACAGAAGCCCAAAACTGGGCACAATTCTGAATGCACCATGCAGGCAAATCTAGTTCCTCTCCAGATCTGAAGCTTCTCACTGATTTCCTTTTTCAGTCCTCAGTCCCTTGGTACAGCTTCCAGCAAGTGTGCAAAGGGCAGCTTTTGCACACCTTTCCATCAGAAGTATGAGTGAAGCTATCAGGTTCATGATGCCAACAAGAATTCACAAGGTGATTCCTGCAACTCAAATCAATCTCATGTTCTGTGAAAGGAGCTTTGTTACCAACCTCACTTCCTTCTGAAAGCTGCCAAATGCTCCCTATTTGATTAATAATCCATGTAAATTTCCTGTGTACTTCATGGGGAAAATCCCATATTAATTTCTTGCTGGAGCTACTGTGTTCCTATAACAGTATTGATCAGTCATTTACACTGATTCAAATAAGCCCAGTTAATATTTTTACTAACAACTGGATTGCTATAACCAGACACAGCAAGAGCAGGTTAACTGGAGCTTAAAACTGGAGTCAGAGATGGAAGATTTGTTCACTCCTTCTTACCTGAATTCCTGTCCTGAAGGAGTGAATCAAGGTCAGTACATGGACACATTCCAGAGTTAGTGAAATCTACAAAAGAGATACTTGTACCGTTTTTACAATTTCTTCTGCAAGAGTCCTGTACAGAAATAGTAGATTTATTAGAAAAAAAAACAAAAGAAACCCCAACAAAACCCAAAAAACAAAACCAAAAACAAGCAAACAAACAAACAAAAAAGTGTGTGGGGGATTTTTGTGGTAATTGGGAGTGGGGCTGCAGCCAAGCCTCCTACCCAATGGGTACAGCTGTGAGAAGCAGGTGAACAGCACTGAAAGCCAAGAGCCATGGAGTGCCTCCATTGGGGGCTATGGTAGGAGGAAGGCTCGACAGAGTTCTGTTGTGTGTTTGCAATAATACTGTAGCAAATGAAAACACTAAAGCAAGCTTCTTTTGTTTTGGGTTTTGTTTTTTTTTTTTCTTTTTAATAGACAAACTGATAGGAAATGAGTTTCCTATGGGACAGAGCCAGGAGGAATGGACTTCATATAAGATTTTCCACGCTATTTGTCTTGGTTTGACAAGAGAGGAGTCTGTGAAGGAGGGCAAAAGCCTCCTGTGCAATGGAGAAGGTAAACCCCCTCCCTCCGAATTACCAGGATTTTTAAATGAAAAGGCTCTCAGGCAAAGATATGGGAATGGGAGTAACAATTCTTTATTAGGAGAAACTAAATAACAATTTAAAAAGGCAAATGCAATTGGTACAAACAGAATTAGTGATAAAGTCCACAACCTGACACCCTGAGGAGTCGGGGTGTTGGTAGCAGTCCAGTTGAAATGACAGCTGCTCGTCTTGCAGTGGCTGATGAATTGCAGTTGAAGTGGTGATCTTTAGAAGGGTATAGTTTTCTCTGAAGATCTGGTGGCAGTTGGGCCGGTCTTCCTCTGGGAATCCAGCGAAGGGGCCACTTCTCTGGGAATCCCGCCGAAAAAGCTGCTTCTCTGGGAATCCTGCCGAAGGAGCTGCTCCTCTGGGAATCCCGCAAAGAGAGAGAGAGCTGCCCTGTCTCCCCAGAAGGTACCACTTTATATCATAAAAGAGTGCTTGGCTTCCCCCTCTGGGTGGAGCATCTCACAATGGGATGGTGTAACGTTACCAGGCCTGCAGTGAGTCAGTCAATGGGCCCATTAACAAACGATTACCTCTTCAGAGCAAACCATCGTTCTTGGAAGAGATAATAAACCTACCCAACTTCCAACAAATAGAATACAAGCTTATCTTACAAAGCAGGACACTATTTCATAGCTATCCAGTTAAGAACAGGCATCAAGCTACAGCAAAGGTCACCAGGTAATTTTCCTTGCCACACATGCTTCTCATTCCATTAAACCACGTCAAGGTAATGCAGTGAATATTACACTGGCTTGCCAAACTGCATTAACCACAGTGGTTTCTCTCCAAGACTTTAAGGTGATGTCTCTTGGAATAATAGCTGCATGAGGCTTTTGGGAAATATGACCAAGTATTTGCATCTTTGCAAAAGTTTGAATCCTTCAGCCATCCTGAAGCCGGAAATATGTACAATATTCATGCACACCCTAATATTAACATTAAATCATATTAGATATTCAAAAGGTACAAGAACAGGTTATTAAGTGAAATTCAGTATCTCACCACTAACAAGTAAGATTGAGGTTTCCTAAAAATGAAACAAAAACCATCAACATTTTGAGTATGATCTCAGACAGTCCTGGGTTTATAATCATTGCAAGAATCTGTCTCATCTATCTTTTAATTTTACATAGTGCAATGTTGTAAGAAGTAGAAACAACTCACTCTGACATTCCTGTGTAAACAACATTGGGCATTATTGGAAGACCAGAAAAGTGTGGCAGTCTCTTTCAGAGCCCCAAGAACAAAGGCCCATTTCAGTTCATATGGAATTTCAATGTAGCCAGCGTATTTCATGACGAGCCATGTCCTAGTTACAAATTTCTTGGTTATTTTCACTATTTGGAGCAGGGGAATTATCGCCTCTTCCATTCTTTCATTTGATTTCAGCTGAATCCCTGGAAAGGTGTGTGTCACACTTCTCTATCTACATTTTATGTTGACATCCTCCTGTGAAAAATGTCAGGTGTGATGGGCAGATTTTGCTGGCTTGCACAAATCTTCTTTTTATATGTAATGGAAGTTTTTCTTGATTCCTATCTGCACTGCTCTTATGTGGCTAGTTTAGAACCCTCGGGCTATCCTAGTCAAAATCTAGGAGCTCTATATCCCAGTAACAGACTCTGGACCAATACTACCATATTGTCCTACTAAACCACCTCAATTTCAGGTGGGAAAAGAATTCAAGTGTTCACTTGGGCCAGTTGTTGAAACTTCAAGCAGTCTCCTGTTTGCTTACTGTCAATAGCAGCATCTATTGCATTGGCAGCAGCATTAAAACTGCAGTATCTTCTGCATCAACTCATTTCAGATAACCTGTGAGAGTGATGACCATTATCTCCAAGTCAAGCTGCATCTGAACCTCAGCCTGACACTCAACATTTCTGCAGCCTGTGACCCCAGTCCCATATTCATCAACCACTGAAAGAATCAAGCAGGACCAAGCAGTAAAATCACAGCCTAACTTCAGTGAAATCTGCAGAAGGAAATATTTTTTCTTTCTGTTTTCTAGAAATGAGACACATGGAACCAGCATTTTCTTAATTACAATGAAGAACTTGTGAACTTCCGTGGTTTTGCAGCTGGAATTTTTGTCCCACAAAAATCACAGTACTGAGTATCTGGTAATGATAGTGAACCAAAAAAAAGGCTCCAAAAAGAAATTAAGTGATATGGAAAGAGCTGGGCTTTTTTAATTAAACAAAAAAAAAAAAAAAAAGGCATTTGCAAGTAACTAGTCCAGCTTCTAAAGCAGATTGATTTAATTTTAAAAATATGGGTGGAGGATTGCTTTTAAAATTGACACCTGTACATGCCAGTATAATTTTCTTTTTGTTCATGTCATTTTTAAAACATGTTCTCATTATACCATTTTCCTGCTTTATATCACACTGGTATTACTTTGAAATGTAAATCTTTGGGGGCCCTTAGCAGTGATATGCTGGTTCTTTTTATATATTACATTATTGCTGTTATTTATTTTCACAAATGACACAAAGAACTCTTCATTCATGTCATGATGACTCCATTCTCTGGAAGAAAATAATACCTGACAGAAGTCATCATCACAGCTCCTGGCAGTTTCTTAGTTGTGACTTATTCAGGACTATTCTATCAAAAAGCCAAGTTTCTTTTCTTTGAAAGAAAGCCCAAAATTACAGAATAAAGTGGCTTGGAGGAGCTAACAAGCATAGTACAGTAAATAACATCAGTCTTGCTTAAATATAGTAAATAGCACTATCTGAAAGTCATATTTTAGAATACACTTATTATAAGAAACTACTTAGATAATGAAAGTAAAACTAAAAATCGAATAATATAATTTTCATCATTTATGCAGTTTGTTTGTTTTTTACATTTAATTCTGCTTGGAATATGAAAACAGTTGGCTCTTTTTCCTTGGCTGTCATACTTGTGATTGTCAGACACTTGCCAAGGATGCAGTGACTGGGTTTTGGACACCTCTGGGGAAATGGTGAAATCCTGTTTTTTCGGCAAAGGGGTGAGCGGAGGAATTCTAGAGAACACGTGTGGAATTTGGTCAGATCAGAGCCTGCCCACACGAGTGACAGGCAGCAAAGAGCACATACCAGGCTATGCTACAGAGGTCTGGGTCACACAGTGAATCTTCAAAAGCAATTTTTTTCCTGGAGCTAAAATGGAGATAAAATGAAATTGAGGCTTTGTGATGGCTGTTTATCTGAAGGCATCATCCAAAAGACTCAGCTTGTGTATGTTTGTGTGCTTGGGAAGGAAGAGGTTTTCCTTCAGATATCTTTTTGGAGTGATTTTCCAGGGTTGTGACAGCACTAATGGCTAGAGCCTGTCAAAAAAGCAAATATAGCGATACCACGCTGCAATATCATTTCCTCCCTTGTCCCTCCATGGGCATCTCTGACGAAGTTCCTCAGCTCTGATCCGGGCAACACACTGGAGGTAAAGCTACCAAAGCAAAGATCATAAGGACCAAGTGCTTTAGGAACTTGTCATTTACTGCTGCTTCTCCTGTCTTTTAAGTACATTCCACAGTGGAGTCCCTGCAGCTGCAGAATTCAACATCTGCAGCAACATTCACACCTTGCATGCAGAGTTCATGGTCACCACAATAGGGAAGGCTTAGAAGAATAGTATGGTTCAGTTCTGGTGCTGCAAGGTCTTAATTATATCTTTCTAGGTAGGATTTATACTCACAGCTCCTGCCTCCCACAGGAATACCCCAATAACATGGCTGTCGTCTACTTTGAGGTAGATGCTTTACCAGACAAACTCTTAGATAAGGGCTGTGCCTCCAAGGAAAAATTTCCAATTTTAGGCCAGTTTGTCACCCTCCAGGTCTGATGCCATGAAGTATGAATTATTTGAAGTGCCTTGAGTAATTGCAACAGGAAAATTGAGGAATGCTTCTGCTTTGCAATAGGCTAGTTTTGTAGCTGGTGCTTTGGGTTTGAATATATCTACCTGAGGAAATAATTTAACTTTTGGATTCCTTGACAGAGATAACCACTACTGCAGGGAGAACTACTACTGCAGAGACAACATGCAACTGCTTACTCTTTCTGTAGATGCATTTCATAGAAAACAGCACCAGCTGCTATTGAAGACACATAGCTGGTCCCTTAGTATAGCTCTCAGGTCACTTGCTAGGTTTTATCAGGACAGAACCAAGGGCTGGCTCCTGCATTTGGGCCACAAGGACCCCCTGCAGCTCCAGGCCAGTCCTTCTTTCCTGCAGGGCTCTGTGTGAGGGCTCCAGCTCCCTCCTGTGCCAGGGCCACTTGCTCCAGCTGGCGCTGCCACCAAGGCTTCACAGAGCACCACTGCCGTCTCTGGGCCTGCAGGGTGCTCCGACTGCCAAGATGGCAGAGACATCAAAGATTAAGAAGAAGCAGCCCCTTGGGATGGCCAGAAGGTTGAGCAGCAATCATGGGCCAAGCCTCTTCTCCTGCCTAGAGGCAATTTCTCATGAGGCGGTGCCTGAGCATTCTCAGAGATGGGAAGGACATGAGAGAGCAAATGCCAGCAAAGACTTTGAGCAGGGACGTGGGACGTGTGGGTTGGACAGTCGGAAGAACTTTTGCCCAGAGAGGGGCAAAATAAGATGGGAACAGGCTGCCTGGGGCAGTGGTGGGGTCCCCATTGGGGGAGGGGCTCAAGGAAAGAGCGGGCGTGGCCCTCAGGGCTCTGCTGGGGTTGCCATGTTGGGGATGGATCCTCCCAGGCCACTTGATTCCACAGTTCTGTGACATCACAGCCTCTGGGGCTGGCAGGGTGGCGTGGAACTGTCCCCAGCCTGTCGCTGCGGTGCCCAGAGAACGCCCAGTAGCCAGTGTGGAGACACAGCCAGAGTGGTGCTGAGGTGACGGCTCCTGCCACAGCAGCACCATGGCTGGCGACGGCTCCCGGCTGCCTCTGAGCATCTGCGTGCTCTTGTTACTGGCCCTGCCCCTCAGGCCTTCCAGCTACCCTGAGGGGCACAAGGGCACCGTGGCCTCGCTCCCTGAGGAAAGGGAGCAGCCAGCCACCAGCCGTGAGACGACCCCCTGGTGGGTCCCGGTGGTGGCAGAGGCCGTGGTGGCCACCGTCGTGCAGCTGCTCCTGACGGCGATTGTGGACCGCCTCGGCAGCAGGCTCAAGAGCTGGTGGGGAGAGGTGAGGGAAGGGTGTCAGGCAGCTGGGATGGGGGCAGGGGTAAGCATGAAAGAAGGCCTTGAATCAAGCCTGCGTCGGGTGAGGCATGAGAGCCGCCATGGAGGGGAAAAGCTGGTCAGATCCCAAGGGTCCTGGCCCTCTTGGCAGTACTTTGCCCAAGGCCCCAAGGCAGAGGGGGACTTGCAGCCCAGGGAGGGAATCAGGGCTGGGGGCTGAGCCCCAGGGACACCAAGCTGAGCTGCTCAGAGCTCTTCTCCCTGCAGCCTCAGCCCTGGGCAGCCTGGCCAGGCCAGAGTGTCTCCTGGGGCGTCCCAAGTGATGGCCAGATGGCTCATCGCCACACTCTCCCCGTTCTGTGTCTTGCAGGAGAAGAGCCAGAGCCCCCCGGTCTGCGCAGGGCAGCGCTGCTGCCAGGGACACGGCTGCAGCAAGGAGCTGCTGCAGCTGCTGAGGCAGCACGATGCCCTGCTGCGGCTGTGCCTGCGCCTCAGCTCTCCACAGAGGCGCCGGCAGAAGACCACAGCCAAATGGGGACTGCGGAAGAAGAGGCGGCTGCACTTCTCCCCCCAGCTCTGAGGTCCCCAGCTCTAGCTCGCCTCTCGGCTGGCAGAGCAGAGCTGGGGCATGTAGGTTTTTAGGTGTAGGTTTTAGTTAGGATCCCCTTTGTTAGCTATAGCTCCCCATAGGATAGCCATAAGTTCCCCAAAACCTTTTTCCCAAGATGAAGTTTTCCTTAGCTTTCTAGTTCTAAGATATTATCAAGTTCGTTTAGGTCTTAGGTTGTCCCCATGTAGATTTCCCACCCCATAGTTTTAGATTTTTGGAGTATTCAATTTGAATAAAGTTCATCTGTTTTTTCACTTTGTTGTTTTATTTTCTGGATATTCCATCCCCGTAGGGGCAGATTGACTGATGATCACACCCGGTAGCTCCAGCCAAGCTGGAATGGGAAGCGTGAGTGTCCCAGCAGGGATTGAGGGCATGTGGAAAGAAAAGGGGGTGGGCAGTATCCACCTGCCTACATCTTCCAAGGAAGCATTGCTTGGATCCCTGCGTGCCTTATGCTGGGGGCCCCAAAAGAGTGCCCTGGGCTAAGAAAAGAATCCCTGTTTGTAAAACACAGTGTGCCATGTGTTTGTGATCTTCTGTACCCAGGTTCTGAAGCTTCTGACTACTGAAGCACTTGTGTGCATCAGCAGAGGTAGGATCTAGGTACCTTTGAGATGCCGTGCATAGGGTGGAGCAGCACACTTTGGGCTCCTGGCATTCCACTGGCAGCACTGCAAGGAGAAAAGAGGCAAAGTGATTGTGGGATGCAAATGTACACAGGATGACAGGGCATGTACCAGCTGAATTTAAAGAGCAACTGAATAAAGGTTTTGAATCACAGAATGGTTGAAGTTTGGAGCAGCCTCTTGATATCATCTAGTCCAACCCCTCTGCTCAAGCAAGGTCATTTGGAACCAATTGCCCAGGACAGTGTCCAGCTGGGTTTCAAAGATCTCCATAAATGGAGTTTCATGACCTCTCTGGGCAACCTTTGCCACTGTTTGACCACCCTTACAATTAAAACAAAAAACAAAAAAAACCTGTGTTCCGTTTGAATTCGATGTGGCTTAACTTGTGCCCATGTTCCCCTTTTACTGAGCACTACTGAGAAGAGTCTGACTCCCTTGCCTTCATTCCTTTCCATCAGGTGTTTAGATGCACTGGTAAGATCACAGAATCACAGAAAGGGTCAGGTTGAAGGGATCACAGTGGGTCATCTGCTCCCTGCTCAAGCAAGGTTTTCCTGGAGCACATGGCACAGGATTGTTTCCAAATGGATTCCCCCTGAGCCTCTCTTTTAACAGTTCTAGCTGTCCCAGCCTTCCTTCATATGGAGGGTGCTCTAATCCCTGAATCATCTTTGTGGCCCTTGGCTGGGCTCACGGTAAGTCCATGTCTGTTGTGTACACAGAAGCCCAAAACTGGGCACAATTCTGAATGCACCATGCAGGCAAATCTAGTTCCTCTCCAGATCTGAACCTTCTCACTGATTTCCTTTTTCAGTCCTCAGTCCCTTGGTACAGCTTCCAGCAAGTGTGCAAAGGGCAGCTTTTGCACACCTTTCCATCAGAAGTATGAGTGAAGCTATCAGGTTCATGATGCCAACAAGAATTCACAAGGTGATTCCTGCAACTCAAATCAATCTCATGTTCTGTGAAAGGAGCTTTGTTACCAACCTCACTTCCTTCTGAAAGCTGCCAAATGCTCCCTATTTGATTAATAATCCATGTAAATTTCCTGTGTACTTCATGGGGAAAATCCCATATTAATTTCTTGCTGGAGCTACTGTGTTCCTATAACAGTATTGATCAGTCATTTACACTGATTCAAATAAGCCCAGTTAATATTTTTACTAACAACTGGATTGCTATAACCAGACACAGCAAGAGCAGGTTAACTGGAGCTTAAAACTGGAGTCAGAGATGGAAGATTTGTTCACTCCTTCTTACCTGAATTCCTGTCCTGAAGGAGTGAATCAAGGTCAGTACATGGACACATTCCAGAGTTAGTGAAATCTACAAAAGAGATACTTGTACCGTTTTTACAATTTCTTCTGCAAGAGTCCTGTACAGAAATAGTAGATTTATTAGAAAAAAAAACAAAAGAAACCCCAACAAAACCCAAAAAACAAAACCAAAAACAAGCAAACAAACAAACAAAAAAGTGTGTGGGGGATTTTTGTGGTAATTGGGAGTGGGGCTGCAGCCAAGCCTCCTACCCAATGGGTACAGCTGTGAGAAGCAGGTGAACAGCACTGAAAGCCAAGAGCCATGGAGTGCCTCCATTGGGGGCTATGGTAGGAGGAAGGCTCGACAGAGTTCTGTTGTGTGTTTGCAATAATACTGTAGCAAATGAAAACACTAAAGCAAGCTTCTTTTGTTTTGGGTTTTGTTTTTTTTTTTTTTCTTTTTAATAGACAAACTGATAGGAAATGAGTTTCCTATGGGACAGAGCCAGGAGGAATGGACTTCATATAAGATTTTCCACGCTATTTGTCTTGGTTTGACAAGAGAGGAGTCTGTGAAGGAGGGCAAAAGCCTCCTGTGCAATGGAGAAGGTAAACCCCCTCCCTCCGAATTACCAGGATTTTTAAATGAAAAGGCTCTCAGGCAAAGATATGGGAATGGGAGTAACAATTCTTTATTAGGAGAAACTAAATAACAATCTAAAAAGGCAAATGCAATTGGTACAAACAGAACTAGTGATAAAGTCCACAACCTGAAACCCTGAGGAGTCGGGGTGTTGGTAGCAGTCCAGTTGAAATGACAGCTGCTCGTCTTGCAGTGGCTGATGAATTGCAGTTGAAGTGGTGATCTTTAGAAGGGTATAGTTTTCTCTGAAGATCTGGTGGCAGTTGGGCCGGTCTTCCTCTGGGAATCCAGCGAAGGGGCCACTTCTCTGGGAATCCCGCCGAAAAAGCTGCTTCTCTGGGAATCCTGCCGAAGGAGCTGCTCCTCTGGGAATCCCGCAAAGAGAGAGAGAGCTGCCCTGTCTCCCCAGAAGGTACCACTTTATATCATAAAAGAGTGCTTGGCTTCCCCCTCTGGGTGGAGCATCTCACAATGGGATGGTATAACGTTACCAGGCCTGCAGTGAGTCAGTCAATGGGCCCATTAACAAACGATTACCTCTTCAGAGCAAACCATCGTTTTTGGAAGAGATAATAAACCTACCCAACTTCCAACAAATAGAATACAAGCTTATCTTACAAAGCAGGACACTATTTCATAGCTATCCAGTTAAGAACAGGCATCAAGCTACAGCAAAGGTCACCAGGTAATTTTCCTTGCCACACATGCTTCTCATTCCATTAAACCACGTCAAGGTAATGCAGTGAATATTACACTGGCTTGCCAAACTGCATTAACCACAGTGGTTTCTCTCCAAGACTTTAAGGTGATGTCTCTTGGAATAATAGCTGCATGAGGCTTTTGGGAAATATGACCAAGTATTTGCATCTTTGCAAAAGTTTGAATCCTTCAGCCATCCTGAAGCCGGAAATATGTACAATATTCATGCACACCCTAATATTAACATTAAATCATATTAGATATTCAAAAGGTACAAGAACAGGTTATTAAGTGAAATTCAGTATCTCACCACTAACAAGTAAGATTGAGGTTTCCTAAAAATGAAACAAAAACCATCAACATTTTGAGTATGATCTCAGACAGTCCTGGGTTTATAATCATTGCAAGGATCTGTCTCATCTATCTTTTAATTTTACATAGTGCAATGTTGTAAGGAGTAGAAACAACTCACTCTGACATTCCTGTGTAAACAACATTGGGCATTATTGGAAGACCAGAAAAGTGTGGCAGTCTCTTTCAGAGCCCCAAGAACAAAGGCCCATTTCAGTTCATATGGAATTTCAATGTAGCCAGCGTATTTCATGACGAGCCATGTCCTAGTTACAAATTTCTTGGTTATTTTCACTATTTGGAGCAGGGGAATTATCGCCTCTTCCATTCTTTCATTTGATTTCAGCTGAATCCCTGGAAAGGTGTGTGTCACACTTCTCTATCTACATTTTATGTTGACATCCTCCTGTGAAAAATGTCAGGTGTGATGGGCAGATTTTGCTGGCTTGCACAAATCTTCTTTTTATATGTAA
This sequence comes from Lonchura striata, assembly GCF_050655825.1. NCBI lineage: Eukaryota > Metazoa > Chordata > Aves > Passeriformes > Estrildidae > Lonchura > Lonchura striata. The sequence continues at coordinate 58,140,995 of NC_140707.1, read as the reverse complement.
TGGAAGTTTTTCTTGATTCCTATCTGCACTGCTCTTATGCGGCGAGTTTAGAACCCTCGGGCTATTCTAGTCAAAATCTAGGAGCTCTATATCCCAGTAACAGACTCTGGACCAATACTACCATATTGTCCTACTAAACCACCTCAATTTCAGGTGGGAAAAGAATTCAAGTGTTCACTTGGGCCAGTTGTTGAAACTTCAAGCAGTCTCCTGTTTGCTTACTGTCAATAGCAGCATCTATTGCATTGCCAGCAGCATTAAAACTGCAGTATCTTCTGCATCAACTCATTTCAGATAACCTGTGAGAGTGATGACCATTATCTCCAAGTCAAGCTGCATCTGAACCTCAGCCTGACACTCAACATTTCTGTAGCCTGTGACCCCAGTCCCATATTCATCAACCACTGAAAGAATCAAGCAGGACCAAGCAGTAAAATCACAGCCTAACTTCAGTGAAATCTGCAGAAGGAAATATTTTTTCTTTCTGTTTTCTAGAAATGAGACACATGGAACCAGCATTTTCTTAATTACAATGAAGAACTTGTGAACTTCCGTGGTTTTGCAGCTGGAATTTTTGTCCCACAAAAATCACAGTACTGAGTATCTGGTAATGATAGTGAACCAAAAAAAAGGCTCCTAAAAGAAATTAAGTGATATGGAAAGAGCTGGGCTTTTTTAATTAAACAAAAAAAAAAAAAAAAAGGCATTTGCAAGTAACTAGTCCAGCTTCTAAAGCAGATTGATTTAATTTTAAAAATATGGGTGGAGGATTGCTTTTAAAATTGACACCTGTACATGCCAGTATAATTTTCTTTTTGTTCATGTCATTTTTAAAACATGTTCTCATTATACCATTTTCCTGCTTTATATCACACTGGTATTACTTTGAAATGTAAATCTTTGGGGGCCCTTAGCAGTGATATGCTGGTTCTTTTTATATATTACATTATTGCTGTTATTTATTTTCACAAATGACACAAAGAACTCTTCATTCATGTCATGATGACTCCATTCTCTGGAAGAAAATAATACCTGACAGAAGTCATCATCACAGCTCCTGGCAGTTTCTTAGTTGTGACTTATTCTTGACTATTCTATCAAAAAGCCAAGTTTCTTTTCTTTGAAAGAAAGCCCAAAATTACAGAATAAAGTGGCTTGGAGGAGCTAACAAGCATAGTACAGTAAATAACATCAGTCTTGCTTAAATATAGTAAATAGCACTATCTGAAAGTCATATTTTAGAATACACTTATTATAAGAAACTACTTAGATAATGAAAGTAAAACTAAAAATCGAATAATATAATTTTCATCATTTATGCAGTTTGTTTGTTTTTTACATTTAATTCTGCTTGGAATATGAAAACAGTTGGCTCTTTTTCCTTGGCTGTCATACTTGTGATTGTCAGACACTTGCCAAGGATGCAGTGACTGGGTTTTGGACACCTCTGGGGAAATGGTGAAATCCTGTTTTTTCGGCAAAGGGGTGAGCGGAGGAATTCTAGAGAACACGTGTGGAATTTGGTCAGATCAGAGCCTGCCCACACGAGTGACAGGCAGCAAAGAGCACATACCAGGCTATGCTACAGAGGTCTGGGTCACACAGTGAATCTTCAAAAGCAATTTTTTTCCTGGAGCTAAAATGGAGATAAAATGAAATTGAGGCTTTGTGATGGCTGTTTATCTGAAGGCATCATCCAAAAGACTCAGCTTGTGTATGTTTGTGTGCTTGGGAAGGAAGAGGTTTTCCTTCAGATATCTTTTTGGAGTGATTTTCCAGGGTTGTGACAGCACTAATGGCTAGAGCCTGTCAAAAAAGCAAATATAGCGATACCACGCTGCAATATCATTTCCTCCCTTGTCCCTCCATGGGCATCTCTGACGAAGTTCCTCAGCTCTGATCCGGGCAACACACTGGAGGTAAAGCTACCAAAGCAAAGATCATAAGGACCAAGTGCTTTAGGAACTTGTCATTTACTGCTGCTTCTCCTGTCTTTTAAGTACATTCCACAGTGGAGTCCCTGCAGCTGCAGAATTCAACATCTGCAGCAACATTCACACCTTGCATGCAGAGTTCATGGTCACCACAATAGGGAAGGCTTAGAAGAATAGTATGGTTCAGTTCTGGTGCTGCAAGGTCTTAATTATATCTTTCTAGGTAGGATTTATACTCACAGCTCCTGCCTCCCACAGGAATACCCCAATAACATGGCTGTCGTCTACTTTGAGGTAGATGCTTTACCAGACAAACTCTTAGATAAGGGCTGTGCCTCCAAGGAAAAATTTCCAATTTTAGGCCAGTTTGTCACCCTCCAGGTCTGATGCCATGAAGTATGAATTATTTGAAGTGCCTTGAGTAATTGCAACAGGAAAATTGAGGAATGCTTCTGCTTTGCAATAGGCTAGTTTTGTAGCTGGTGCTTTGGGTTTGAATATATCTGCCTGAGGAAATAATTTAACTTTTGGATTCCTTGACAGAGATAACCACTACTGCAGGGAGAACTACTACTGCAGAGACAACATGCAACTGCTTACTCTTTCTGTAGATGCATTTCATAGAAAACAGCACCAGCTGCTATTGAACACACATAGCTGGTCCCTTAGTATAGCTCTCAGGTCACTTGCTAGGTTTTATCAGGACAGAACCAAGGGCTGGCTCCTGCATTTGGGCCACAAGAACCCCCTGCAGCTCCAGGCCAGTCCTTCTTTCCTGCAGGGCTCTGTGTGAGGGCTCCAGCTCCCTCCTGTGCCAGGGCCACTTGCTCCAGCTGGCGCTGCCACCAAGGCTTCACTGAGCACCACTGCCGTCTCTGGGCCTGCAGGGTGCTCCGACTGCCAAGATGGCAGAGACATCAAAGATTAAGAAGAAGCAGCCCCTTGGGATGGCCAGAAGGTTGAGCAGCAATCATGGGCCAAGCCTCTTCTCCTGCCTAGAGGCAATTTCTCATGAGGCGGTGCCTGAGCATTCTCAGAGATAGGAAGGACATGAGAGAGCAAATGCCAGCAAAGACTTTGAGCAGGGACGTGGGACGTGTGGGTTGGACAGTCGGAAGAACTTTTGCCCAGAGAGGGGCATAATAAGATGGGAACAGGCTGCCTGGGGCAGTGGTGGGGTCCCCATTGGGGGAGGGGCTCAAGGAAAGAGCGGGCGTGGCCCTCAGGGCTCTGCTGGGGTTGCCATGTTGGGGATGGATCCTCCCAGGCCACTTGATTCCACAGTTCTGTGACATCACAGCCTCTGGGGCTGGCAGGGTGGCGTGGAACTGTCCCCAGCCTGTCGCTGCGGTGCCCAGAGAACGCCCAGTAGCCAGTGTGGAGACACAGCCAGAGTGGTGCTGAGGTGACGGCTCCCGCCACAGCAGCACCATGGCTGGCGACGGCTCCCGGCTGCCTCTGAGCATCTGCGTGCTCTTGTTACTGGCCCTGCCCCTCAGGCCTTCCAGCTACCCTGAGGGGCACAAGGGCACCGTGGCCTCGCTCCCTGAGGAAAGGGAGCAGCCAGCCACCAGCCGTGAGACGACTCCCTGGTGGGTCCCGGTGGTGGCAGAGGCCGTGGTGGCCACCGTCGTGCAGCTGCTCCTGACGGCGATTGTGGACCGCCTCGGCAGCAGGCTCAAGAGCTGGTGGGGAGAGGTGAGGGAAGGGTGTCAGGCAGCTGGGATGGGGGCAGGGGTAAGCATGAAAGAAGGCCTTGAATCAAGCCTGCGTCGGGTGAGGCATGAGAGCCGCCATGGAGGGGAAAAGCTGGTCAGATCCCAAGGGTCCTGGCCCTCTTGGCAGTACTTTGCCCAAGGCCCCAAGGCAGAGGGGGACTTGCAGCCCAGGGAGGGAATCAGGGCTGGGGGCTGAGCCCCAGGGACACCAAGCTGAGCTGCTCAGAGCTCTTCTCCCTGCAGCCTCAGCCCTGGGCAGCCTGGCCAGGCCAGAGTGTCTCCTGGGGCGTCCCAAGTGATGGCCAGATGGCTCATCGCCACACTCTCCCCGTTCTGTGTCTTGCAGGAGAAGAGCCAGAGCCCCCCGGTCTGCGCAGGGCAGCGCTGCTGCCAGGGACACGGCTGCAGCAAGGAGCTGCTGCAGCTGCTGAGGCAGCACGATGCCCTGCTGCGGCTGTGCCTGCGCCTCAGCTCTCCACAGAGGCGCCGGCAGAAGACCACAGCCAAATGGGGCCTGTGGAAGAAGAGGCGGCTGCACTTCTCCCCCCAGCTCTGAGGTCCCCAGCTCTAGCTCGCCTCTCGGCTGGCAGAGCAGAGCTGGGGCATGTAGGTTTTTAGGTATAGGTTTTAGTTACAATCCCCTTTGTTAGCTATAGCTCCCCATAGGATAGCCATAAGTTCCCCAAAACCTTTTTCCCAAGATGAAGTTTTCCTTAGCTTTCTAGTTCTAAGATATTATCAAGTTCGTTTAGGTCTTAGGTTGTCCCCATGTAGATTTCCCACCCCATAGTTTTAGATTTTTGGAGTATTCAATTTGAATAAAGTTCATCTGTTTTTTCACTTTGTTGTTTTATTTTCTGGATATTCCATCCCCGTAGGGGCAGATTGACTGATGATCATACCCGGTAGCTCCAGCCAAGCTGGAATGGGAAGCATGAGTGTCCCAGCAGGGATTGAGGGCATGTGGAAAGAAAAGGGGGTGGGCAGTATCCACCTGCCTACATCTTCCAAGGAAGCATTGCTTGGATCCCTGCGTGCCTTATGCTGGGGGCCCCAAAAGAGTGCCCTGGGCTAAGAAAAGAATCCCTGTTTGTAAAACACAGTGTGCCATGTGTTTGTGATCTTCTGTACCCAGGTTCTGAAGCTTCTGACTACTGAAGCACTTGTGTGCATCAGCAGAGGTAGGATCTAGGTACCTTTGAGATGCCGTGCATAGGGTGGAGCAGCACACTTTGGGCTCCTGGCATTCCACTGGCAGCACTGCAAGGAGAAAAGAGGCAAAGTGATTGTGGGATGCAAATGTACACAGGATGACAGGGCATGTACCAGCTGAATTTAAAGAGCAACTGAATAAAGGTTTTGAATCACAGAATGGTTGAAGTTTGGAGCAGCCTCTTGATATCATCTAGTCCAACCCCTCTGCTCAAGCAAGGTCATTTGGAACCAATTGCCCAGGACAGTGTCCAGCTGGGTTTCAAAGATCTCCATAAATGGAGTTTCATGACCTCTCTGGGCAACCTTTGCCACTGTTTGACCACCCTTACAATTAAAACAAAAAACAAAAAAAACCTGTGTTCCGTTTGAATTCGATGTGGCTTAACTTGTGCCCATGTTCCCCTTTTACTGAGCACTACTGAGAAGAGTCTGACTCCCTTGCCTTCATTCCTTTCCATCAGGTGTTTAGATGCACTGGTAAGATCACAGAATCACAGAAAGGGTCAGGTTGAAGGGATCACAGTGGGTCATCTGCTCCCTGCTCAAGCAAGGTTTTCCTGGAGCACATGGCACAGGATTGTTTCCAAATGGATTCCCCCTGAGCCTCTCTTTTAACAGTTCTAGCTGTCCCAGCCTTCCTTCATATGGAGGGTGCTCTAATCCCTGAATCATCTTTGTGGCCCTTGGCTGGGCTCACGGTAAGTCCATGTCTGTTGTGTACACAGAAGCCCAAAACTGGGCACAATTCTGAATGCACCATGCAGGCAAATCTAGTTCCTCTCCAGATCTGAACCTTCTCACTGATTTCCTTTTTCAGTCCTCAGTCCCTTGGTACAGCTTCCAGCAAGTGTGCAAAGGGCAGCTTTTGCACACCTTTCCATCAGAAGTATGAGTGAAGCTATCAGGTTCATGATGCCAACAAGAATTCACAAGGTGATTCCTGCAACTCAAATCAATCTCATGTTCTGTGAAAGGAGCTTTGTTACCAACCTCACTTCCTTCTGAAAGCTGCCAAATGCTCCCTATTTGATTAATAATCCATGTAAATTTCCTGTGTACTTCATGGGGAAAATCCCATATTAATTTCTTGCTGGAGCTACTGTGTTCCTATAACAGTATTGATCAGTCATTTACACTGATTCAAATAAGCCCAGTTAATATTTTTACTAACAACTGGATTGCTATAACCAGACACAGCAAGAGCAGGTTAACTGGAGCTTAAAACTGGAGTCAGAGATGGAAGATTTGTTCACTCCTTCTTACCTGAATTCCTGTCCTGAAGGAGTGAATCAAGGTCAGTACATGGACACATTCCAGAGTTAGTGAAATCTACAAAAGAGATACTTGTACCGTTTTTACAATTTCTTCTGCAAGAGTCCTGTACAGAAATAGTAGATTTATTAGAAAAAAAACCAAAAGAAACCCCAACAAAACCCAAAAAACAAAACCAAAAACAAGCAAACAAACAAACAAAAAAGTGTGTGGGGGATTTTTGTGGTAATTGGGAGTGGGGCTGCAGCCAAGCCTCCTACCCAATGGGTACAGCTGTGAGAAGCAGGTGAACAGCACTGAAAGCCAAGAGCCATGGAGTGCCTCCATTGGGGGCTATGGTAGGAGGAAGGCTCGACAGAGTTCTGTTGTGTGTTTGCAATAATACTGTAGCAAATGAAAACACTAAAGCAAGCTTCTTTTGTTTTGGGTTTTGTTTTTTTTTTTTTTCTTTTTAATAGACAAACTGATAGGAAATGAGTTTCCTATGGGACAGAGCCAGGAGGAATGGACTTCATATAAGATTTTCCACGCTATTTGTCTTGGTTTGACAAGAGAGGAGTCTGTGAAGGAGGGCAAAAGCCTCCTGTGCAATGGAGAAGTTAAACCCCCTCCCTCCGAATTACCAGGATTTTTAAATGAAAAGGCTCTCAGGCAAAGATATGGGAATGGGAGTAACAATTCTTTATTAGGAGAAACTAAATAACAATCTAAAAAGGCAAATGCAATTGGTACAAACAGAACTAGTGATAAAGTCCACAACCTGAAACCCTGAGGAGTCGGGGTGTTGGTAGCAGTCCAGTTGAAATGACAGCTGCTCGTCTTGCAGTGGCTGATGAATTGCAGTTGAAGTGGTGATCTTTAGAAGGGTATAGTTTTCTCTGAAGATCTGGTGGCAGTTGGGCCGGTCTTCCTCTGGGAATCCAGCGAAGGGGCCACTTCTCTGGGAATCCCGCCGAAAAAGCTGCTTCTCTGGGAATCCTGCCGAAGGAGCTGCTCCTCTGGGAATCCCGCAAAGAGAGAGAGAGCTGCCCTGTCTCCCCAGAAGGTACCACTTTATATCATAAAAGAGTGCTTGGCTTCCCCCTCTGGGTGGAGCATCTCACAATGGGATGGTGTAACGTTACCAGGCCTGCAGTGAGTCTGTCAATGGGCCCATTAACAAACGATTACCTCTTCAGAGCAAACCATCGTTCTTGGAAGAGATAATAAACCTACCCAACTTCCAACAAATAGAATACAAGCTTATCTTACAAAGCAGGGCACTATTTCATAGCTATCCAGTTAAGAACAGGCATCAAGCTACAGCAAAGGTCACCAGGTAATTTTCCTTGCCACACATGCTTCTCATTCCATTAAACCACGTCAAGGTAATGCAGTGAATATTACACTGGCTTGCCAAACTGCATTAACCACAGTGGTTTCTCTCCAAGACTTTAAGGTGATGTCTCTTGGAATAATAGCTGCATGAGGCTTTTGGGAAATATGACCAAGTATTTGCATCTTTGCAAAAGTTTGAATCCTTCAGCCATCCTGAAGCCGGAAATATGTACAATATTCATGCACACCCTAATATTAACATTAAATCATATTAGATATTCAAAAGGTACAAGAACAGGTTATTAAGTGAAATTCAGTATCTCACCACTAACAAGTAAGATTGAGGTTTCCTAAAAATGAAACAAAAACCATCAACATTTTGAGTATGATCTCAGACAGTCCTGGGTTTATAATCATTGCAAGGATCTGTCTCATCTATCTTTTAATTTTACATAGTGCAATGTTGTAAGAAGTAGAAACAACTCACTCTGACATTCCTGTGTAAACAACATTGGGCATTATTGGAAGACCAGAAAAGTGTGGCAGTCTCTTTCAGAGCCCCAAGAACAAAGGCCCATTTCAGTTCATATGGAATTTCAATGTAGCCAGCGTATTTCATGACGAGCCATGTCCTAGTTACAAATTTCTTGGTTATTTTCACTATTTGGAGCAGGGGAATTATCGCCTCTTCCATTCTTTCATTTGATTTCAGCTGAATCCCTGGAAAGGTGTGTGTCACACTTCTCTATCTACATTTTATGTTGACATCCTCCTGTGAAAAATGTCAGGTGTGATGGGCAGATTTTGCTGGCTTGCACAAATCTTCTTTTTATATGTAATGGAAGTTTTTCTTGATTCCTATCTGCACTGCTCTTATGTGGCTAGTTTAGAACCCTCGGGCTATCCTAGTCAAAATCTAGGAGCTCTATATCCCAGTAACAGACTCTGGACCAATACTACCATATTGTCCTACTAAACCACCTCAATTTCAGGTGGGAAAAGAATTCAAGTGTTCACTTGGGCCAGTTGTTGAAACTTCAAGCAGTCTCCTGTTTGCTTACTGTCAATAGCAGCATCTATTGCATTGCCAGCAGCATTAAAACTGCAGTATCTTCTGCATCAACTCATTTCAGATAACCTGTGAGAGTGATGACCATTATCTCCAAGTCAAGCTGCATCTGAACCTCAGCCTGACACTCAACATTTCTGCAGCCTGTGACCCCAGTCCCATATTCATCAACCACTGAAAGAATCAAGCAGGACCAAGCAGTAAAATCACAGCCTAACTTCAGTGAAATCTGCAGAAGGAAATATTTTTTCTTTCTGTTTTCTAGAAATGAGACACATGGAACCAGCATTTTCTTAATTACAATGAAGAACTTGTGAACTTCCGTGGTTTTGCAGCTGGAATTTTTGTCCCACAAAAATCACAGTACTGAGTATCTGGTAATGATAGTGAACCAAAAAAAAGGCTCCAAAAAGAAATTAAGTGATATGGAAAGAGCTGGGCTTTTTTAATTAAACAAAAAAAAAAAAAAAAAGGCATTTGCAAGTAACTAGTCCAGCTTCTAAAGCAGATTGATTTAATTTTAAAAATATGGGTGGAGGATTGCTTTTAAAATTGACACCTGTACATGCCAGTATAATTTTCTTTTTGTTCATGTCATTTTTAAAACATGTTCTCATTATACCATTTTCCTGCTTTATATCACACTGGTATTACTTTGAAATGTAAATCTTTGGGGGCCCTTAGCAGTGATATGCTGGTTCTTTTTATATATTACATTATTGCTGTTATTTATTTTCACAAATGACACAAAGAACTCTTCATTCATGTCATGATGACTCCATTCTCTGGAAGAAAATAATACCTGACAGAAGTCATCATCACAGCTCCTGGCAGTTTCTTAGTTGTGACTTATTCAGGACTATTCTATCAAAAAGCCAAGTTTCTTTTCTTTGAAAGAAAGCCCAAAATTACAGAATAAAGTGGCTTGGAGGAGCTAACAAGCATAGTACAGTAAATAACATCAGTCTTGCTTAAATATAGTAAATAGCACTATCTGAAAGTCATATTTTAGAATACACTTATTATAAGAAACTACTTAGATAATGAAAGTAAAACTAAAAATCGAATAATATAATTTTCATCATTTATGCAGTTTGTTTGTTTTTTACATTTAATTCTGCTTGGAATATGAAAACAGTTGGCTCTTTTTCCTTGGCTGTCATACTTGTGATTGTCAGACACTTGCCAAGGATGCAGTGACTGGGTTTTGGACACCTCTGGGGAAATGGTGAAATCCTGTTTTTTCGGCAAAGGGGTGAGCGGAGGAATTCTAGAGAACACGTGTGGAATTTGGTCAGATCAGAGCCTGCCCACACGAGTGACAGGCAGCAAAGAGCACATACCAGGCTATGCTACAGAGGTCTGGGTCACACAGTGAATCTTCAAAAGCAATTTTTTTCCTGGAGCTAAAATGGAGATAAAATGAAATTGAGGCTTTGTGATGGCTGTTTATCTGAAGGCATCATCCAAAAGACTCAGCTTGTGTATGTTTGTGTGCTTGGGAAGGAAGAGGTTTTCCTTCAGATATCTTTTTGGAGTGATTTTCCAGGGTTGTGACAGCACTAATGGCTAGAGCCTGTCAAAAAAGCAAATATAGCGATACCACGCTGCAATATCATTTCCTCCCTTGTCCCTCCATGGGCATCTCTGACGAAGTTCCTCAGCTCTGATCCGGGCAACACACTGGAGGTAAAGCTACCAAAGCAAAGATCATAAGGACCAAGTGCTTTAGGAACTTGTCATTTACTGCTGCTTCTCCTGTCTTTTAAGTACATTCCACAGTGGAGTCCCTGCAGCTGCAGAATTCAACATCTGCAGCAACATTCACACCTTGCATGCAGAGTTCATGGTCACCACAATAGGGAAGGCTTAGAAGAATAGTATGGTTCAGTTCTGGTGCTGCAAGGTCTTAATTATATCTTTCTAGGTAGGATTTATACTCACAGCTCCTGCCTCCCACAGGAATACCCCAATAACATGGCTGTCGTCTACTTTGAGGTAGATGCTTTACCAGACAAACTCTTAGATAAGGGCTGTGCCTCCAAGGAAAAATTTCCAATTTTAGGCCAGTTTGTCACCCTCCAGGTCTGATGCCATGAAGTATGAATTATTTGAAGTGCCTTGAGTAATTGCAACAGGAAAATTGAGGAATGCTTCTGCTTTGCAATAGGCTAGTTTTGTAGCTGGTGCTTTGGGTTTGAATATATCTGCCTGAGGAAATAATTTAACTTTTGGATTCCTTGACAGAGATAACCACTACTGCAGGGAGAACTACTACTGCAGAGACAACATGCAACTGCTTACTCTTTCTGTAGATGCATTTCATAGAAAACAGCACCAGCTGCTATTGAACACACATAGCTGGTCCCTTAGTATAGCTCTCAGGTCACTTGCTAGGTTTTATCAGGACAGAACCAAGGGCTGGCTCCTGCATTTGGGCCACAAGAACCCCCTGCAGCTCCAGGCCAGTCCTTCTTTCCTGCAGGGCTCTGTGTGAGGGCTCCAGCTCCCTCCTGTGCCAGGGCCACTTGCTCCAGCTGGCGCTGCCACCAAGGCTTCACTGAGCACCACTGCCGTCTCTGGGCCTGCAGGGTGCTCCGACTGCCAAGATGGCAGAGACATCAAAGATTAAGAAGAAGCAGCCCCTTGGGATGGCCAGAAGGTTGAGCAGCAATCATGGGCCAAGCCTCTTCTCCTGCCTAGAGGCAATTTCTCATGAGGCGGTGCCTGAGCATTCTCAGAGATAGGAAGGACATGAGAGAGCAAATGCCAGCAAAGACTTTGAGCAGGGACGTGGGACGTGTGGGTTGGACAGTCGGAAGAACTTTTGCCCAGAGAGGGGCATAATAAGATGGGAACAGGCTGCCTGGGGCAGTGGTGGGGTCCCCATTGGGGGAGGGGCTCAAGGAAAGAGCGGGCGTGGCCCTCAGGGCTCTGCTGGGGTTGCCATGTTGGGGATGGATCCTCCCAGGCCACTTGATTCCACAGTTCTGTGACATCACAGCCTCTGGGGCTGGCAGGGTGGCGTGGAACTGTCCCCAGCCTGTCGCTGCGGTGCCCAGAGAACGCCCAGTAGCCAGTGTGGAGACACAGCCAGAGTGGTGCTGAGGTGACGGCTCCCGCCACAGCAGCACCATGGCTGGCGACGGCTCCCGGCTGCCTCTGAGCATCTGCGTGCTCTTGTTACTGGCCCTGCCCCTCAGGCCTTCCAGCTACCCTGAGGGGCACAAGGGCACCGTGGCCTCGCTCCCTGAGGAAAGGGAGCAGCCAGCCACCAGCCGTGAGACGACTCCCTGGTGGGTCCCGGTGGTGGCAGAGGCCGTGGTGGCCACCGTCGTGCAGCTGCTCCTGACGGCGATTGTGGACCGCCTCGGCAGCAGGCTCAAGAGCTGGTGGGGAGAGGTGAGGGAAGGGTGTCAGGCAGCTGGGATGGGGGCAGGGGTAAGCATGAAAGAAGGCCTTGAATCAAGCCTGCGTCGGGTGAGGCATGAGAGTCGCCATGGAGGGGAAAAGCTGGTCAGATCCCAAGGGTCCTGGCCCTCTTGGCAGTACTTTGCCCAAGGCCCCAAGGCAGAGGGGGACTTGCAGCCCAGGGAGGGAATCAGGGCTGGGGGCTGAGCCCCAGGGACACCAAGCTGAGCTGCTCAGAGCTCTTCTCCCTGCAGCCTCAGCCCTGGGCAGCCTGGCCAGGCCAGAGTGTCTCCTGGGGCGTCCCAAGTGATGGCCAGATGGCTCATCGCCACACTCTCCCCGTTCTGTGTCTTGCAGGAGAAGAGCCAGAGCCCCCCGGTCTGCGCAGGGCAGCGCTGCTGCCAGGGACACGGCTGCAGCAAGGAGCTGCTGCAGCTGCTGAGGCAGCACGATGCCCTGCTGCGGCTGTGCCTGCGCCTCAGCTCTCCACAGAGGCGCCGGCAGAAGACCACAGCCAAATGGGGCCTGTGGAAGAAGAGGCGGCTGCACTTCTCCCCCCAGCTCTGAGGTCCCCAGCTCTAGCTCGCCTCTCGGCTGGCAGAGCAGAGCTGGGGCATGTAGGTTTTTAGGTATAGGTTTTAGTTACAATCCCCTTTGTTAGCTATAGCTCCCCATAGGATAGCCATAAGTTCCCCAAAACCTTTTTCCCAAGATGAAGTTTTCCTTAGCTTTCTAGTTCTAAGATATTATCAAGTTCGTTTAGGTCTTAGGTTGTCCCCATGTAGATTTCCCACCCCATAGTTTTAGATTTTTGGAGTATTCAATTTGAATAAAGTTCATCTGTTTTTTCACTTTGTTGTTTTATTTTCTGGATATTCCATCCCCGTAGGGGCAGATTGACTGATGATCATACCCGGTAGCTCCAGCCAAGCTGGAATGGGAAGCATGAGTGTCCCAGCAGGGATTGAGGGCATGTGGAAAGAAAAGGGGGTGGGCAGTATCCACCTGCCTACATCTTCCAAGGAAGCATTGCTTGGATCCCTGCGTGCCTTATGCTGGGGGCCCCAAAAGAGTGCCCTGGGCTAAGAAAAGAATCCCTGTTTGTAAAACACAGTGTGCCATGTGTTTGTGATCTTCTGTACCCAGGTTCTGAAGCTTCTGACTACTGAAGCACTTGTGTGCATCAGCAGAGGTAGGATCTAGGTACCTTTGAGATGCCGTGCATAGGGTGGAGCAGCACACTTTGGGCTCCTGGCATTCCACTGGCAGCACTGCAAGGAGAAAAGAGGCAAAGTGATTGTGGGATGCAAATGTACACAGGATGACAGGGCATGTACCAGCTGAATTTAAAGAGCAACTGAATAAAGGTTTTGAATCACAGAATGGTTGAAGTTTGGAGCAGCCTCTTGATATCATCTAGTCCAACCCCTCTGCTCAAGCAAGGTCATTTGGAACCAATTGCCCAGGACAGTGTCCAGCTGGGTTTCAAAGATCTCCATAAATGGAGTTTCATGACCTCTCTGGGCAACCTTTGCCACTGTTTGACCACCCTTACAATTAAAACAAAAAACAAAAAAAACCTGTGTTCCGTTTGAATTCGATGTGGCTTAACTTGTGCCCATGTTCCCCTTTTACTGAGCACTACTGAGAAGAGTCTGACTCCCTTGCCTTCATTCCTTTCCATCAGGTGTTTAGATGCACTGGTAAGATCACAGAATCACAGAAAGGGTCAGGTTGAAGGGATCACAGTGGGTCATCTGCTCCCTGCTCAAGCAAGGTTTTCCTGGAGCACATGGCACAGGATTGTTTCCAAATGGATTCCCCCTGAGCCTCTCTTTTAACAGTTCTAGCTGTCCCAGCCTTCCTTCATATGGAGGGTGCTCTAATCCCTGAATCATCTTTGTGGCCCTTGGCTGGGCTCACGGTAAGTCCATGTCTGTTGTGTACACAGAAGCCCAAAACTGGGCACAATTCTGAATGCACCATGCAGGCAAATCTAGTTCCTCTCCAGATCTGAACCTTCTCACTGATTTCCTTTTTCAGTCCTCAGTCCCTTGGTACAGCTTCCAGCAAGTGTGCAAAGGGCAGCTTTTGCACACCTTTCCATCAGAAGTATGAGTGAAGCTATCAGGTTCATGATGCCAACAAGAATTCACAAGGTGATTCCTGCAACTCAAATCAATCTCATGTTCTGTGAAAGGAGCTTTGTTACCAACCTCACTTCCTTCTGAAAGCTGCCAAATGCTCCCTATTTGATTAATAATCCATGTAAATTTCCTGTGTACTTCATGGGGAAAATCCCATATTAATTTCTTGCTGGAGCTACTGTGTTCCTATAACAGTATTGATCAGTCATTTACACTGATTCAAATAAGCCCAGTTAATATTTTTACTAACAACTGGATTGCTATAACCAGACACAGCAAGAGCAGGTTAACTGGAGCTTAAAACTGGAGTCAGAGATGGAAGATTTGTTCACTCCTTCTTACCTGAATTCCTGTCCTGAAGGAGTGAATCAAGGTCAGTACATGGACACATTCCAGAGTTAGTGAAATCTACAAAAGAGATACTTGTACCGTTTTTACAATTTCTTCTGCAAGAGTCCTGTACAGAAATAGTAGATTTATTAGAAAAAAAACCAAAAGAAACCCCAACAAAACCCAAAAAACAAAACCAAAAACAAGCAAACAAACAAACAAAAAAGTGTGTGGGGGATTTTTGTGGTAATTGGGAGTGGGGCTGCAGCCAAGCCTCCTACCCAATGGGTACAGCTGTGAGAAGCAGGTGAACAGCACTGAAAGCCAAGAGCCATGGAGTGCCTCCATTGGGGGCTATGGTAGGAGGAAGGCTCGACAGAGTTCTGTTGTGTGTTTGCAATAATACTGTAGCAAATGAAAACACTAAAGCAAGCTTCTTTTGTTTTGGGTTTTGTTTTTTTTTTTTTTCTTTTTAATAGACAAACTGATAGGAAATGAGTTTCCTATGGGACAGAGCCAGGAGGAATGGACTTCATATAAGATTTTCCACGCTATTTGTCTTGGTTTGACAAGAGAGGAGTCTGTGAAGGAGGGCAAAAGCCTCCTGTGCAATGGAGAAGTTAAACCCCCTCCCTCCGAATTACCAGGATTTTTAAATGAAAAGGCTCTCAGGCAAAGATATGGGAATGGGAGTAACAATTCTTTATTAGGAGAAACTAAATAACAATCTAAAAAGGCAAATGCAATTGGTACAAACAGAACTAGTGATAAAGTCCACAACCTGAAACCCTGAGGAGTCGGGGTGTTGGTAGCAGTCCAGTTGAAATGACAGCTGCTCGTCTTGCAGTGGCTGATGAATTGCAGTTGAAGTGGTGATCTTTAGAAGGGTATAGTTTTCTCTGAAGATCTGGTGGCAGTTGGGCCGGTCTTCCTCTGGGAATCCAGCGAAGGGGCCACTTCTCTGGGAATCCCGCCGAAAAAGCTGCTTCTCTGGGAATCCTGCCGAAGGAGCTGCTCCTCTGGGAATCCCGCAAAGAGAGAGAGAGCTGCCCTGTCTCCCCAGAAGGTACCACTTTATATCATAAAAGAGTGCTTGGCTTCCCCCTCTGGGTGGAGCATCTCACAATGGGATGGTGTAACGTTACCAGGCCTGCAGTGAGTCAGTCAATGGGCCCATTAACAAACGATTACCTCTTCAGAGCAAACCATCGTTCTTGGAAGAGATAATAAACCTACCCAACTTCCAACAAATAGAATACAAGCTTATCTTACAAAGCAGGACACTATTTCATAGCTATCCAGTTAAGAACAGGCATCAAGCTACAGCAAAGGTCACCAGGTAATTTTCCTTGCCACACATGCTTCTCATTCCATTAAACCACGTCAAGGTAATGCAGTGAATATTACACTGGCTTGCCAAACTGCATTAACCACAGTGGTTTCTCTCCAAGACTTTAAGGTGATGTCTCTTGGAATAATAGCTGCATGAGGCTTTTGGGAAATATGACCAAGTATTTGCATCTTTGCAAAAGTTTGAATCCTTCAGCCATCCTGAAGCCGGAAATATGTACAATATTCATGCACACCCTAATATTAACATTAAATCATATTAGATATTCAAAAGGTACAAGAACAGGTTATTAAGTGAAATTCAGTATCTCACCACTAACAAGTAAGATTGAGGTTTCCTAAAAATGAAACAAAAACCATCAACATTTTGAGTATGATCTCAGACAGTCCTGGGTTTATAATCATTGCAAGGATCTGTCTCATCTATCTTTTAATTTTACATAGTGCAATGTTGTAAGGAGTAGAAACAACTCACTCTGACATTCCTGTGTAAACAACATTGGGCATTATTGGAAGACCAGAAAAGTGTGGCAGTCTCTTTCAGAGCCCCAAGAACAAAGGCCCATTTCAGTTCATATGGAATTTCAATGTAGCCAGCGTATTTCATGACGAGCCATGTCCTAGTTACAAATTTCTCAGTTATTTTCACTATTTGGAGCAGGGGAATTATCGCCTCTTCCATTCTTTCATTTGATTTCAGCTGAATCCCTGGAAAGGTGTGTGTCACACTTCTCTATCTACATTTTATGTTGACATCCTCCTGTGAAAAATGTCAGGTGTGATGGGCAGATTTTGCTGGCTTGCACAAATCTTCTTTTTATATGTAATTGAAGTTTTTCTTGATTCCTATCTGCACTGCTCTTATGTGGCTAGTTTAGAACCCTCGGGCTATCCTAGTCAAAATCTAGGAGCTCTATATCCTAGTAACAGACTCTGGACCAATACTACCATATTGTCCTACTAAACCACCTCAATTTCAGGTGGGAAAAGAATTCAAGTGTTCACTTGGGCCAGTTGTTGAAACTTCAAGCAGTCTCCTGTTTGCTTACTGTCAATAGCAGCATCTATTGCATTGCCAGCAGCATTAAAACTGCAGTATCTTCTGCATCAACTCATTTCAGATAACCTGTGAGAGTGATGACCATTATCTCCAAGTCAAGCTGCATCTGAACCTCAGCCTGACACTCAACATTTCTGCAGCCTGTGACCCCAGTCCCATATTCATCAACCACTGAAAGAATCAAGCAGGACCAAGCAGTAAAATCACAGCCTAACTTCAGTGAAATCTGCAGAAGGAAATATTTTTTCTTTCTGTTTTCTAGAAATGAGACACATGGAACCAGCATTTTCTTAATTACAATGAAGAACTTGTGAACTTCCGTGGTTTTGCAGCTGGAATTTTTGTCCCACAAAAATCACAGTACTGAGTATCTGGTAATGATAGTGAACCAAAAAAAAGGCTCCAAAAAGAAATTAAGTGATATGGAAAGAGCTGGGCTTTTTTAATTAAACAAAAAAAAAAAAAAAAGGCATTTGCAAGTAACTAGTCCAGCTTCTAAAGCAGATTGATTTAATTTTAAAAATATGGGTGGAGGATTGCTTTTAAAATTGACACCTGTACATGCCAGTATAATTTTCTTTTTGTTCATGTCATTTTTAAAACATGTTCTCATTATACCATTTTCCTGCTTTATATCACACTGGTATTACTTTGAAATGTAAATCTTTGGGGGCCCTTAGCAGTGATATGCTGGTTCTTTTTATATATTACATTATTGCTGTTATTTATTTTCACAAATGACACAAAGAACTCTTCATTCATGTCATGATGACTCCATTCTCTGGAAGAAAATAATACCTGACAGAAGTCATCATCACAGCTCCTGGCAGTTTCTTAGTTGTGACTTATTCAGGACTATTCTATCAAAAAGCCAAGTTTCTTTTCTTTGAAAGAAAGCCCAAAATTACAGAATAAAGTGGCTTGGAGGAGCTAACAAGCATAGTACAGTAAATAACATCAGTCTTGCTTAAATATAGTAAATAGCACTATCTGAAAGTCATATTTTAGAATACACTTATTATAAGAAACTACTTAGATAATGAAAGTAAAACTAAAAATCGAATAATATAATTTTCATCATTTATGCAGTTTGTTTGTTTTTTACATTTAATTCTGCTTGGAATATGAAAACAGTTGGCTCTTTTTCCTTGGCTGTCATACTTGTGATTGTCAGACACTTGCCAAGGATGCAGTGACTGGGTTTTGGACACCTCTGGGGAAATGGTGAAATCCTGTTTTTTCGGCAAAGGGGTGAGCGGAGGAATTCTAGAGAACACGTGTGGAATTTGGTCAGATCAGAGCCTGCCCACACGAGTGACAGGCAGCAAAGAGCACATACCAGGCTATGCTACAGAGGTCTGGGTCACACAGTGAATCTTCAAAAGCAATTTTTTTCCTGGAGCTAAAATGGAGATAAAATGAAATTGAGGCTTTGTGATGGCTGTTTATCTGAAGGCATCATCCAAAAGACTCAGCTTGTGTATGTTTGTGTGCTTGGGAAGGAAGAGGTTTTCCTTCAGATATCTTTTTGGAGTGATTTTCCAGGGTTGTGACAGCACTAATGGCTAGAGCCTGTCAAAAAAGCAAATATAGCGATACCACGCTGCAATATCATTTCCTCCCTTGTCCCTCCATGGGCATCTCTGACGAAGTTCCTCAGCTCTGATCCGGGCAACACACTGGAGGTAAAGCTACCAAAGCAAAGATCATAAGGACCAAGTGCTTTAGGAACTTGTCATTTACTGCTGCTTCTCCTGTCTTTTAAGTACATTCCACAGTGGAGTCCCTGCAGCTGCAGAATTCAACATCTGCAGCAACATTCACACCTTGCATGCAGAGTTCATGGTCACCACAATAGGGAAGGCTTAGAAGAATAGTATGGTTCAGTTCTGGTGCTGCAAGGTCTTAATTATATCTTTCTAGGTAGGATTTATACTCACAGCTCCTGCCTCCCACAGGAATACCCCAATAACATGGCTGTCGTCTACTTTGAGGTAGATGCTTTACCAGACAAACTCTTAGATAAGGGCTGTGCCTCCAAGGAAAAATTTCCAATTTTAGGCCAGTTTGTCACCCTCCAGGTCTGATGCCATGAAGTATGAATTATTTGAAGTGCCTTGAGTAATTGCAACAGAAAAATTGAGGAATGCTTCTGCTTTGCAATAGGCTAGTTTTGTAGCTGGTGCTTTGGGTTTGAATATATCTACCTGAGGAAATAATTTAACTTTTGGATTCCTTGACAGAGATAACCACTACTGCAGGGAGAACTACTACTGCAGAGACAACATGCAACTGCTTACTCTTTCTGTAGATGCATTTCATAGAAAACAGCACCAGCTGCTATTGAAGACACATAGCTGGTCCCTTAGTATAGCTCTCAGGTCACTTGCTAGGTTTTATCAGGACAGAACCAAGGGCTGGCTCCTGCATTTGGGCCACAAGGACCCCCTGCAGCTCCAGGCCAGTCCTTCTTTCCTGCAGGGCTCTGTGTGAGGGCTCCAGCTCCCTCCTGTGCCAGGGCCACTTGCTCCAGCTGGCGCTGCCACCAAGGCTTCACTGAGCACCACTGCCGTCTCTGGGCCTGCAGGGTGCTCCGACTGCCAAGATGGCAGAGACATCAAAGATTAAGAAGAAGCAGCCCCTTGGGATGGCCAGAAGGTTGAGCAGCAATCATGGGCCAAGCCTCTTCTCCTGCCTAGAGGCAATTTCTCATGAGGCGGTGCCTGAGCATTCTCAGAGATGGGAAGGACATGAGAGAGCAAATGCCAGCAAAGACTTTGAGCAGGGACGTGGGACGTGTGGGTTGGACAGTCGGAAGAACTTTTGCCCAGAGAGGGGCAAAATAAGATGGGAACAGGCTGCCTGGGGCAGTGGTGGGGTCCCCATTGGGGGAGGGGCTCAAGGAAAGAGCGGGCGTGGCCCTCAGGGCTCTGCTGGGGTTGCCATGTTGGGGATGGATCCTCCCAGGCCACTTGATTCCACAGTTCTGTGACATCACAGCCTCTGGGGCTGGCAGGGTGGCGTGGAACTGTCCCCAGCCTGTCGCTGCGGTGCCCAGAGAACGCCCAGTAGCCAGTTGGAGACACAGCCAGAGTGGTGCTGAGGTGACGGCTCCCGCCACAGCAGCACCATGGCTGGCGACGGCTCCCGGCTGCCTCTGAGCATCACCATGCTCTTGTTACTGGCCCTGCCCCTCAACCCTTCCAGCTACCCTGAGGGGCACAAGGGCACCGTGGCCTCGCTCCCTGAGGAAAGGGAGCAGCCAGCCACCAGCCGTGAGACGACTCCCTGGTGGGTCACGGTGGTGGCAGAGGCCGTGGTGGCCACCGTCGTGGAGCTGCTCCTGACGGCGATTGTGGACCGCCTCGGCAGCAGGCTCAAGAGCTGGTGGGGAGAGGTGAGGGAAGGGTGTCAGGCAGCTGGGATGGGGGCAGGGGTAAGCATGAAAGAAGGCCTTGAATCAAGCCTGCGTCGGGTGAGGCATGAGAGCCGCCATGGAGGGGAAAAGCTGGTCAGATCCCAAGGGTCCTGGCCCTCTTGGCAGTACTTTGCCCAAGGCCCCAAGGCAGAGGGGGACTTGCAGCCCAGGGAGGGAATCAGGGCTGGGGGCTGAGCCCCAGGGACACCAAGCTGAGCTGCTCAGAGCTCTTCTCCCTGCAGCCTCAGCCCTGGGCAGCCTGGCCAGGCCAGAGTGTCTCCTGGGGCGTCCCAAGTGATGGCCAGATGGCTCATCGCCACACTCTCCCCGTTCTGTGTCTTGCAGGAGAAGAGCCAGAGCCCCCCGGTCTGCGCAGGGCAGCGCTGCTGCCAGGGACGCGGCTGCAGCAAGGAGCTGCTGCAGCTGCTGAGGCAGCACGATGCCCTGCTGCGGCTGTGCCTGCGCCTCAGCTCTCCACAGAGGCGCCGGCAGAAGACCACAGCCAAATGGGGACTGCGGAAGAAGAGGCGGCTGCACTTCTCCCCCCAGCTCTGAGGTCCCCAGCTCTAGCTCGCCTCTCGGCTGGCAGAGCAGAGCTGGGGCATGTATGTTTTTAGGTGTAGGTTTTAGTTAGGATCCCCTTTGTTAGCTATAGCTCCCCATAGGATAGCCATAAGTTCCCCAAAACCTTTTTCCCAAGATGAAGTTTTCCTTAGCTTTCTAGTTCTAAGATATTATCAAGTTCGTTTAGGTCTTAGGTTGTCCCCATGTAGATTTCCCACCCCATAGTTTTAGATTTTTGGAGTATTCAATTTGAATAAAGTTCATCTGTTTTTTCACTTTGTTGTTTTATTTTCTGGATATTCCATCCCCGTAGGGGCAGATTGACTGATGATCACACCCGGTAGCTCCAGCCAAGCTGGAATGGGAAGCGTGAGTGTCCCAGCAGGGATTGAGGGCATGTGGAAAGAAAAGGGGGTGGGCAGTATCCACCTGCCTACATCTTCCAAGGAAGCATTGCTTGGATCCCTGCGTGCCTTATGCTGGGGGCCCCAAAAGAGTGCCCTGGGCTAAGAAAAGAATCCCTGTTTGTAAAACACAGTGTGCCATGTGTTTGTGATCTTCTGTACCCAGGTTCTGAAGCTTCTGACTACTGAAGCACTTGTGTGCATCAGCAGAGGTAGGATCTAGGTACCTTTGAGATGCCGTGCATAGGGTGGAGCAGCACACTTTGGGCTCCTGGCATTCCACTGGCAGCACTGCAAGGAGAAAAGAGGCAAAGTGATTGTGGGATGCAAATGTACACAGGATGACAGGGCATGTACCAGCTGAATTTAAAGAGCAACTGAATAAAGGTTTTGAATCACAGAATGGTTGAAGTTTGGAGCAGCCTCTTGATATCATCTAGTCCAACCCCTCTGCTCAAGCAAGGTCATTTGGAACCAATTGCCCAGGACAGTGTCCAGCTGGGTTTCAAAGATCTCCATAAATGGAGTTTCATGACCTCTCTGGGCAACCTTTGCCACTGTTTGACCACCCTTACAATTAAAACAAAAAACAAAAAAAACCTGTGTTCCGTTTGAATTCGATGTGGCTTAACTTGTGCCCATGTTCCCCTTTTACTGAGCACTACTGAGAAGAGTCTGACTCCCTTGCCTTCATTCCTTTCCATCAGGTGTTTAGATGCACTGGTAAGATCACAGAATCACAGAAAGGGTCAGGTTGAAGGGATCACAGTGGGTCATCTGCTCCCTGCTCAAGCAAGGTTTTCCTGGAGCACATGGCACAGGATTGTTTCCAAATGGATTCCCCCTGAGCCTCTCTTTTAACAGTTCTAGCTGTCCCAGCCTTCCTTCATATGGAGGGTGCTCTAATCCCTGAATCATCTTTGTGGCCCTTGGCTGGGCTCACGGTAAGCCCATGTCTGTTGTGTACACAGAAGCCCAAAACTGGTCACAATTCTGAATGCACCATGCAGGCAAATCTAGTTCCTCTCCAGATCTGAACCTTCTCACTGATTTCCTTTTTCAGTCCTCAGTCCCTTGGTACAGCTTCCAGCAAGTGTGCAAAGTGCAGCTTTTGCACACCTTTCCATCAGAAGTATGAGTGAAGCTATCAGGTTCATGATGCCAACAAGAATTCACAAGGTGATTCCTGCAACTCAAATCAATCTCATGTTCTGTGAAAGGAGCTTTGTTACCAACCTCACTTCCTTCTGAAAGCTGCCAAATGCTCCCTATTTGATTAATAATCCATGTAAATTTCCTGTGTACTTCATGGGGAAAATCCCATATTAATTTCTTGCTGGAGCTACTGTGTTCCTATAACAGTATTGATCAGTCATTTACACTGATTCAAATAAGCCCAGTTAATATTTTTACTAACAACTGGATTGCTATAACCAGACACAGCAAGAGCAGGTTAACTGGAGCTTAAAACTGGAGTCAGAGATGGAAGATTTGTTCACTCCTTCTTACCTGAATTCCTGTCCTGAAGGAGTGAATCAAGGTCAGTACATGGACACATTCCAGAGTTAGTGAAATCTACAAAAGAGATACTTGTACCGTTTTTACAATTTCTTCTGCAAGAGTCCTGTACAGAAATAGTAGATTTATTAGAAAAAAAACCAAAAGAAACCCCAACAAAACCCAAAAAACAAAACCAAAAACAAGCAAACAAACAAACAAAAAAGTGTGTGGGGGATTTTTGTGGTAATTGGGAGTGGGGCTGCAGCCAAGCCTCCTACCCAATGGGTACAGCTGTGAGAAGCAGGTGAACAGCACTGAAAGCCAAGAGCCATGGAGTGCCTCCATTGGGGGCTATGGTAGGAGGAAGGCTCGACAGAGTTCTGTTGTGTGTTTGCAATAATACTGTAGCAAATGAAAACACTAAAGCAAGCTTCTTTTGTTTTGGGTTTTGTTTTTTTTTTTCTTTTTAATAGACAAACTGATAGGAAATGAGTTTCCTATGGGACAGAGCCAGGAGGAATGGACTTCATATAAGATTTTCCACGCTATTTGTCTTGGTTTGACAAGAGAGGAGTCTGTGAAGGAGGGCAAAAGCCTCCTGTGCAATGGAGAAGGTAAACCCCCTCCCTCCGAATTACCAGGATTTTTAAATGAAAAGGCTCTCAGGCAAAGATATGGGAATGGGAGTAACAATTCTTTATTAGGAGAAACTAAATAACAATTTAAAAAGGCAAATGCAATTGGTACAAACAGAATTAGTGATAAAGTCCACAACCTGACACCCTGAGGAGTCGGGGTGTTGGTAGCAGTCCAGTTGAAATGACAGCTGCTCGTCTTGCAGTGGCTGATGAATTGCAGTTGAAGTGGTGATCTTTAGAAGGGTATAGTTTTCTCTGAAGATCTGGTGGCAGTTGGGCCGGTCTTCCTCTGGGAATCCAGCGAAGGGGCCACTTCTCTGGGAATCCCGCCGAAAAAGCTGCTTCTCTGGGAATCCTGCCGAAGGAGCTGCTCCTCTGGGAATCCCGCAAAGAGAGAGAGAGCTGCCCTGTCTCCCCAGAAGGTACCACTTTATATCATAAAAGAGTGCTTGGCTTCCCCCTCTGGGTGGAGCATCTCACAATGGGATGGTATAACGTTACCAGGCCTGCAGTGAGTCAGTCAATGGGCCCATTAACAAACGATTACCTCTTCAGAGCAAACCATCGTTCTTGGAAGAGATAATAAACCTACCCAACTTCCAACAAATAGAATACAAGCTTATCTTACAAAGCAGGACACTATTTCATAGCTATCCAGTTAAGAACAGGCATCAAGCTACAGCAAAGGTCACCAGGTAATTTTCCTTGCCACACATGCTTCTCATTCCATTAAACCACGTCAAGGTAATGCAGTGAATATTACACTGGCTTGCCAAACTGCATTAACCACAGTGGTTTCTCTCCAAGACTTTAAGGTGATGTCTCTTGGAATAATAGCTGCATGAGGCTTTTGGGAAATATGACCAAGTATTTGCATCTTTGCAAAAGTTTGAATCCTTCAGCCATCCTGAAGCCGGAAATATGTACAATATTCATGCACACCCTAATATTAACATTAAATCATATTAGATATTCAAAAGGTACAAGAACAGGTTATTAAGTGAAATTCAGTATCTCACCACTAACAAGTAAGATTGAGGTTTCCTAAAAATGAAACAAAAACCATCAACATTTTGAGTATGATCTCAGACAGTCCTGGGTTTATAATCATTGCAAGGATCTGTCTCATCTATCTTTTAATTTTACATAGTGCAATGTTGTAAGGAGTAGAAACAACTCACTCTGACATTCCTGTGTAAACAACATTGGGCATTATTGGAAGACCAGAAAAGTGTGGCAGTCTCTTTCAGAGCCCCAAGAACAAAGGCCCATTTCAGTTCATATGGAATTTCAATGTAGCCAGCGTATTTCATGACGAGCCATGTCCTAGTTACAAATTTCTCAGTTATTTTCACTATTTGGAGCAGGGGAATTATCGCCTCTTCCATTCTTTCATTTGATTTCAGCTGAATCCCTGGAAAGGTGTGTGTCACACTTCTCTATCTACATTTTATGTTGACATCCTCCTGTGAAAAATGTCAGGTGTGATGGGCAGATTTTGCTGGCTTGCACAAATCTTCTTTTTATATGTAATGGAAGTTTTTCTTGATTCCTATCTGCACTGCTCTTATGTGGCTAGTTTAGAACCCTCGGGCTATCCTAGTCAAAATCTAGGAGCTCTATATCCCAGTAACAGACTCTGGACCAATACTACCATATTGTCCTACTAAACCACCTCAATTTCAGGTGGGAAAAGAATTCAAGTGTTCACTTGGGCCAGTTGTTGAAACTTCAAGCAGTCTCCTGTTTGCTTACTGTCAATAGCAGCATCTATTGCATTGGCAGCAGCATTAAAACTGCAGTATCTTCTGCATCAACTCATTTCAGATAACCTGTGAGAGTGATGACCATTATCTCCAAGTCAAGCTGCATCTGAACCTCAGCCTGACACTCAACATTTCTGCAGCCTGTGACCCCAGTCCCATATTCATCAACCACTGAAAGAATCAAGCAGGACCAAGCAGTAAAATCACAGCCTAACTTCAGTGAAATCTGCAGAAGGAAATATTTTTTCTTTCTGTTTTCTAGAAATGAGACACATGGAACCAGCATTTTCTTCATTACAATGAAGAACTTGTGAACTTCCGTGGTTTTGCAGCTGGAATTTTTGTCCCACAAAAATCACAGTACTGAGTATCTGGTAATGATAGTGAACCAAAAAAAAGGCTCCAAAAAGAAATTAAGTGATATGGAAAGAGCTGGGCTTTTTTAATTAAACAAAAAAAAAAAAAAAAAAGGCATTTGCAAGTAACTAGTCCAGCTTCTAAAGCAGATTGATTTAATTTTAAAAATATGGGTGGAGGATTGCTTTTAAAATTGACACCTGTACATGCCAGTATAATTTTCTTTTTGTTCATGTCATTTTTAAAACATGTTCTCATTATACCATTTTCCTGCTTTATATCACACTGGTATTACTTTGAAATGTAAATCTTTGGGGGCCCTTAGCAGTGATATGCTGGTTCTTTTTATATATTACATTATTGCTGTTATTTATTTTCACAAATGACACAAAGAACTCTTCATTCATGTCATGATGACTCCATTCTCTGGAAGAAAATAATACCTGACAGAAGTCATCATCACAGCTCCTGGCAGTTTCTTAGTTGTGACTTATTCAGGACTATTCTATCAAAAAGCCAAGTTTCTTTTCTTTGAAAGAAAGCCCAAAATTACAGAATAAAGTGGCTTGGAGGAGCTAACAAGCATAGTACAGTAAATAACATCAGTCTTGCTTAAATATAGTAAATAGCACTATCTGAAAGTCATATTTTAGAATACTCTTATTATAAGAAACTACTTAGATAATGAAAGTAAAACTAAAAATCGAATAATATAATTTTCATCATTTATGCAGTTTGTTTGTTTTTTACATTTAATTCTGCTTGGAATATGAAAACAGTTGGCTCTTTTTCCTTGGCTGTCATACTTGTGATTGTCAGACACTTGCCAGGGATGCAGTGACTGGGTTTTGGACACCTCTGGGGAAATGGTGAAATCCTGTTTTTTCGGCAAAGGGGTGAGCGGAGGAATTCTAGAGAACACGTGTGGAATTTGGTCAGATCAGAGCCTGCCCACACGAGTGACAGGCAGCAAAGAGCACATACCAGGCTATGCTACAGAGGTCTGGGTCACACAGTGAATCTTCAAAAGCAATTTTTTTCCTGGAGCTAAAATGGAGATAAAATGAAATTGAGGCTTTGTGATGGCTGTTTATCTGAAGGCATCATCCAAAAGACTCAGCTTGTGTATGTTTGTGTGCTTGGGAAGGAAGAGGTTTTCCTTCAGATATCTTTTTGGAGTGATTTTCCAGGGTCGTGACAGCACTAATGGCTAGAGCCTGTCAAAAAAGCAAATATAGCGATACCACGCTGCAATATCATTTCCTCCCTTGTCCCTCCATGGGCATCTCTGACGAAGTTCCTCAGCTCTGATCCGGGCAACACACTGGAGGTAAAGCTACCAAAGCAAAGATCATAAGGACCAAGTGCTTTAGGAACTTGTCATTTACTGCTGCTTCTCCTGTCTTTTAAGTACATTCCACAGTGGAGTCCCTGCAGCTGCAGAATACAACATCTGCAGCAACATTCACACCTTGCATGCAGAGTTCATGGTCACCACAATAGGGAAGGCTTAGAAGAATAGTATGGTTCAGTTCTGGTGCTGCAAGGTCTTAATTATATCTTTCTAGGTAGGATTTATACTCACAGCTCCTGCCTCCCACAGGAATACCCCAATAACATGGCTGTCGTCTACTTTGAGGTAGATGCTTTACCAGACAAACTCTTAGATAAGGGCTGTGCCTCCAAGGAAAAATTTCCAATTTTAGGCCAGTTTGTCACCCTCCAGGTCTGATGCCATGAAGTATGAATTATTTGAAGTGCCTTGAGTAATTGCAACAGGAAAATTGAGGAATGCTTCTGCTTTGCAATAGGCTAGTTTTGTAGCTGGTGCTTTGGGTTTGAATATATCTGCCTGAGGAAATAATTTAACTTTTGGATTCCTTGACAGAGATAACCACTACTGCAGGGAGAACTACTACTGCAGAGACAACATGCAACTGCTTACTCTTTCTGTAGATGCATTTCATAGAAAACAGCACCAGCTGCTATTGAAGACACATAGCTGGTCCCTTAGTATAGCTCTCAGGTCACTTGCTAGGTTTTATCAGGACAGAACCAAGGGCTGGCTCCTGCATTTGGGCCACAAGGACCCCCTGCAGCTCCAGGCCAGTCCTTCTTTCCTGCAGGGCTCTGTGTGAGGGCTCCAGCTCCCTCCTGTGCCAGGGCCACTTGCTCCAGCTGGCGCTGCCACCAAGGCTTCACTGAGCACCACTGCCGTCTCTGGGCCTGCAGGGTGCTCCGACTGCCAAGATGGCAGAGACATCAAAGATTAAGAAGAAGCAGCCCCTTGGGATGGCCAGAAGGTTGAGCAGCAATCATGGGCCAAGCCTCTTCTCCTGCCTAGAGGCAATTTCTCATGAGGCGGTGCCTGAGCATTCTCAGAGATGGGAAGGACATGAGAGAGCAAATGCCAGCAAAGACTTTGAGCAGGGACGTGGGACGTGTGGGTTGGACAGTCGGAAGAACTTTTGCCCAGAGAGGGGCAAAATAAGATGGGAACAGGTTTCCTGGGGCAGTGGTGGGGTCCCCATTGGGGGAGGGGCTCAAGGAAAGAGCGGGCGTGGCCCTCAGGGCTCTGCTGGGGTTGCCATGTTGGGGATGGATCCTCCCAGGGCACTTGATTCCACAGTTCTGTGACATCACAGCCTCTGGGGCTGGCAGGGTGGCGTGGAACTGTCCCCAGCCTGTCGCTGCGGTGCCCAGAGAACGCCCAGTAGCCAGTGTGGAGACACAGCCAGAGTGGTGCTGAGGTGACGGCTCCCGCCACAGCAGCACCATGGCTGGCGACGGCTCCTGGCTGCCTCTGAGCATCTGCGTGCTCTTGTTACTGGCCCTGCCCCTCAACCCTTCCAGCTACCCTGAGGGGCACAAGGGCACCGTGGCCTCGCTCCCTGAGGAAAGGGAGCAGCCAGCCACCAGCCGTGAGACGACCCCCTGGTGGGTCCCGGTGGTGGCAGAGGCCGTGGTGGCCACCGTCGTGCAGCTGCTCCTGACGGCGATTGTGGACCGCCTCGGCAGCAGGCTGAAGAGCTGGTGGGGAGAGGTGAGGGAAGGGTGTCAGGCAGCTGGGATGGGGGCAGGGGTAAGCATGAAAGAAGGCCTTGAATCAAGCCTGCGTCGGGTGAGGCATGAGAGTCGCCATGGAGGGGAAAAGCTGGTCAGATCCCAAGGGTCCTGGCCCTCTTGGCAGTACTTTGCCCAAGGCCCCAAGGCAGAGGGGGACTTGCAGCCCAGGGAGGGAATCAGGGCTGGGGGCTGAGCCCCA
Organism: Lonchura striata; assembly: GCF_050655825.1. Taxonomy (NCBI): domain Eukaryota; kingdom Metazoa; phylum Chordata; class Aves; order Passeriformes; family Estrildidae; genus Lonchura; species Lonchura striata. The sequence goes on along the minus strand of NC_140707.1, from coordinate 58,112,260 downwards.
GGGACACCAAGCTGAGCTGCTCAGAGCTCTTCTCCCTGCAGCCTCAGCCCTGGGCAGCCTGGCCAGGCCAGAGTGTCTCCTGGGGCGTCCCAAGTGATGGCCAGATGGCTCATCGCCACACTCTCCCCGTTCTGTGTCTTGCAGGAGAAGAGCCAGAGCCCCCCGGTCTGCGCAGGGCAGCGCTGCTGCCAGGGACGCGGCTGCAGCAAGGAGCTGCTGCAGCTGCTGAGGCAGCACGATGCCCTGCTGCGGCTGTGCCTGCGCCTCAGCTCTCCACAGAGGCGCCGGCAGAAGACCACAGCCAAATGGGGCCTGCGGAAGAAGAGGCGGCTGCACTTCTCCCCCCAGCTCTGAGGTCCCCAGCTCTAGCTCGCCTCTCGGCTGGCAGAGCAGAGCTGGGGCATGTAGGTTTTTAGGTATAGGTTTTAGTTACAATCCCCTTTGTTAGCTATAGCTCCCCATAGGATAGCCATAAGTTCCCCAAAACCTTTTTCCCAAGATGAAGTTTTCCTTAGCTTTCTAGTTCTAAGATATTATCAAGTTCGTTTAGGTCTTAGGTTGTCCCCATGTAGATTTCCCACCCCATAGTTTTAGATTTTTGGAGTATTCAATTTGAATAAAGTTCATCTGTTTTTTCACTTTGTTGTTTTATTTTCTGGATATTCCATCCCCGTAGGGGCAGATTGACTGATGATCATACCCGGTAGCTCCAGCCAAGCTGGAATGGGAAGCATGAGTGTCGCAGCAGGGATTGAGGGCATGTGGAAAGAAAAGGGGGTGGGCAGTATCCACCTGCCTACATCTTCCAAGGAAGCATTGCTTGGATCCCTGCGTGCCTTATGCTGGGGGCCCCAAAAGAGTGCCCTGGGCTAAGAAAAGAATCCCTGTTTGTAAAACACAGTGTGCCATGTGTTTGTGATCTTCTGTACCCAGGTTCTGAAGCTTCTGACTACTGAAGCACTTGTGTGCATCAGCAGAGGTAGGATCTAGGTACCTTTGAGATGCCGTGCATAGGGTGGAGCAGCACACTTTGAGCTCCTGGCATTCCACTGGCAGCACTGCAAGGAGAAAAGAGGCAAAGTGATTGTGGGATGCAAATGTACACAGGATGACAGGGCATGTACCAGCTGAATTTAAAGAGCAACTGAATAAAGGTTTTGAATCACAGAATGGTTGAAGTTTGGAGCAGCCTCTTGATATCATCTAGTCCAACCCCTCTGCTCAAGCAAGGTCATTTGGAACCAATTGCCCAGCACAGTGTCCAGCTGGGTTTCAAAGATCTCCATAAATGGAGTTTCATGACCTCTCTGGGCAACCTTTGCCACTGTTTGACCACCCTCACAATTAGAAAAAAAAAAAAAAAAACCTGTGTTCCGTTTGAATTCGATGTGGCTTAACTTGTGCCCATGTTCCCCTTTTACTGAGCACTACTGAGAAGAGTCTGACTCCCTTGCCTTCATTCCTTTCCATCAGGTGTTTAGATGCACTGGTAAGATCACAGAATCACAGAAAGGGTCAGGTTGAAGGGATCACAGTGGGTCATCTGCTCCCTGCTCAAGCAAGGTTTTCCTGGAGCACATGGCACAGGATTGTTTCCAAATGGATTCCCCCTGAGCCTCTCTTTTAACAGTTCTAGCTGTCCCAGCCTTCCTTCATATGGAGGGTGCTCTAATCCCTGAATCATCTTTGTGGCCCTTGGCTGGGCTCACGGTAAGTCCATGTCTGTTGTGTACACAGAAGCCCAAAACTGGGCACAATTCTGAATGCACCATGCAGGCAAATCTAGTTCCTCTCCAGATCTGAAGCTTCTCACTGATTTCCTTTTTCAGTCCTCAGTCCCTTGGTACAGCTTCCAGCAAGTGTGCAAAGTGCAGCTTTTGCACACCTTTCCATCAGAAGTATGAGTGAAGCTATCAGGTTCATGATGCCAACAAGAATTCACAAGGTGATTCCTGCAACTCAAATCAATCTCATGTTCTGTGAAAGGAGCTTTGTTACCAACCTCACTTCCTTCTGAAAGCTGCCAAATGCTCCCTATTTGATTAATAATCCATGTAAATTTCCTGTGTACTTCATGGGGAAAATCCCATATTAATTTCTTGCTGGAGCTACTGTGTTCCTATAACAGTATTGATCAGTCATTTACACTGATTCAAATAAGCCCAGTTAATATTTTTACTAACAACTGGATTGCTATAACCAGACACAGCAAGAGCAGGTTAACTGGAGCTTAAAACTGGAGTCAGAGATGGAAGATTTGTTCACTCCTTCTTACCTGAATTCCTGTCCTGAAGGAGTGAATCAAGGTCAGTACATGGACACATTCCAGAGTTAGTGAAATCTACAAAAGAGATACTTGTACCGTTTTTACAATTTCTTCTGCAAGAGTCCTGTACAGAAATAGTAGATTTATTAGAAAAAAAAACCAAAAGAAACCCCAACAAAACCCAAAAAACAAAACCAAAAACAAGCAAACAAACAAACAAAAAAGTGTGTGGGGGATTTTTGTGGTAATTGGGAGTGGGGCTGCAGCCAAGCCTCCTACCCAATGGGTACAGCTGTGAGAAGCAGGTGAACAGCACTGAAAGCCAAGAGCCATGGAGTGCCTCCATTGGGGGCTATGGTAGGAGGAAGGCTCGACAGAGTTCTGTTGTGTGTTTGCAATAATACTGTAGCAAATGAAAACACTAAAGCAAGCTTCTTTTGTTTTGGGTTTTGTTTTTTTTTTTTCTTTTTAATAGACAAACTGATAGGAAATGAGTTTCCTATGGGACAGAGCCAGGAGGAATGGACTTCATATAAGATTTTCCACGCTATTTGTCTTGGTTTGACAAGAGAGGAGTCTGTGAAGGAGGGCAAAAGCCTCCTGTGCAATGGAGAAGGTAAACCCCCTCCCTCCGAATTACCAGGATTTTTAAATGAAAAGGCTCTCAGGCAAAGATATGGGAATGGGAGTAACAATTCTTTATTAGGAGAAACTAAATAACAATTTAAAAAGGCAAATGCAATTGGTACAAACAGAATTAGTGATAAAGTCCACAACCTGACACCCTGAGGAGTCGGGGTGTTGGTAGCAGTCCAGTTGAAATGACAGCTGCTCGTCTTGCAGTGGCTGATGAATTGCAGTTGAAGTGGTGATCTTTAGAAGGGTATAGTTTTCTCTGAAGATCTGGTGGCAGTTGGGCCGGTCTTCCTCTGGGAATCCAGCGAAGGGGCCACTTCTCTGGGAATCCCGCCGAAAAAGCTGCTTCTCTGGGAATCCTGCCGAAGGAGCTGCTCCTCTGGGAATCCCGCAAAGAGAGAGAGAGCTGCCCTGTCTCCCCAGAAGGTACCACTTTATATCATAAAAGAGTGCTTGGCTTCCCCCTCTGGGTGGAGCATCTCACAATGGGATGGTGTAACGTTACCAGGCCTGCAGTGAGTCAGTCAATGGGCCCATTAACAAACGATTACCTCTTCAGAGCAAACCATCGTTCTTGGAAGAGATAATAAACCTACCCAACTTCCAACAAATAGAATACAAGCTTATCTTACAAAGCAGGACACTATTTCATAGCTATCCAGTTAAGAACAGGCATCAAGCTACAGCAAAGGTCACCAGGTAATTTTCCTTGCCACACATGCTTCTCATTCCATTAAACCACGTCAAGGTAATGCAGTGAATATTACACTGGCTTGCCAAACTGCATTAACCACAGTGGTTTCTCTCCAAGACTTTAAGGTGATGTCTCTTGGAATAATAGCTGCATGAGGCTTTTGGGAAATATGACCAAGTATTTGCATCTTTGCAAAAGTTTGAATCCTTCAGCCATCCTGAAGCCGGAAATATGTACAATATTCATGCACACCCTAATATTAACATTAAATCATATTAGATATTCAAAAGGTACAAGAACAGGTTATTAAGTGAAATTCAGTATCTCACCACTAACAAGTAAGATTGAGGTTTCCTAAAAATGAAACAAAAACCATCAACATTTTGAGTATGATCTCAGACAGTCCTGGGTTTATAATCATTGCAAGGATCTGTCTCATCTATCTTTTAATTTTACATAGTGCAATGTTGTAAGGAGTAGAAACAACTCACTCTGACATTCCTGTGTAAACAACATTGGGCATTATTGGAAGACCAGAAAAGTGTGGCAGTCTCTTTCAGAGCCCCAAGAACAAAGGCCCATTTCAGTTCATATGGAATTTCAATGTAGCCAGCGTATTTCAAGACGAGCCATGTCCTAGTTACAAATTTCTTGGTTATTTTCACTATTTGGAGCAGGGGAATTATCGCCTCTTCCATTCTTTCATTTGATTTCAGCTGAATCCCTGGAAAGGTGTGTGTCACACTTCTCTATCTACATTTTATGTTGACATCCTCCTGTGAAAAATGTCAGGTGTGATGGGCAGATTTTGCTGGCTTGCACAAATCTTCTTTTTATATGTAATGGAAGTTTTTCTTGATTCCTATCTGCACTGCTCTTATGTGGCTAGTTTAGAACCCTCGGGCTATTCTAGTCAAAATCTAGGAGCTCTATATCCCAGTAACAGACTCTGGACCAATACTACCATATTGTCCTGCTAAAACACCTCAATTTCAGGTGGGAAAAGAATTCAAGTGTTCACTTGGGCCAGTTGTTGAAACTTCAAGCAGTCTCCTGTTTGCTTACTGTCAATAGCAGCATCTATTGCATTGCCAGCAGCATTAAAACTGCAGTATCTTCTGCATCAACTCATTTCAGATAACCTGTGAGAGTGATGACCATCATCTCCAAGTCAAGCTGCATCTGAACCTCAGCCTGACTCTCAACATTTCTGCAGCCTGTGACCCCAGTCCCATATTCATCAACCACTGAAAGAATCAAGCAGGACCAACCAGTAAAATCACAGCCTAACTTCAGTGAAATCTGCAGAAGGAAATATTTTTTCTTTCTGTTTCTAGAAATGAGACACATGGAACCAGCATTTTCTTCATTACAATGAAGAACTTGTGAACTTCCGTGGTTTTGCAGCTGGAATTTTTGTCCCACAAAAATCACAGTACTGAGTATCTGGTAATGATAGTGAACCAAAAAAAAGGCTCCAAAAAGAAATTAAGTGATATGGAAAGAGCTGGGCTTTTTTAATTAAACAAAAAAAAAAAAAAAAAAGGCATTTGCAAGTAACTAGTCCAGCTTCTAAAGCAGATTGATTTAATTTTAAAAATATGGGTGGAGGATTGCTTTTAAAATTGACACCTGTACATGCCAGTATAATTTTCTTTTTGTTCATGTCATTTTTAAAACATGTTCTCATTATACCATTTTCCTGCTTTATATCACACTGGTATTACTTTGAAATGTAAATCTTTGGGGGCCCTTAGCAGTGATATGCTGGTTCTTTTTATATATTACATTATTGCTGTTATTTATTTTCACAAATGACACAAAGAACTCTTCATTCATGTCATGATGACTCCATTCTCTGGAAGAAAATAATACCTGACAGAAGTCATCATCACAGCTCCTGGCAGTTTCTTAGTTGTGACTTATTCAGGACTATTCTATCAAAAAGCCAAGTTTCTTTTCTTTGAAAGAAAGCCCAAAATTACAGAATAAAGTGGCTTGGAGGAGCTAACAAGCATAGTACAGTAAATAACATCAGTCTTGCTTAAATATAGTAAATAGCACTATCTGAAAGTCATATTTTAGAATACTCTTATTATAAGAAACTACTTAGATAATGAAAGTAAAACTAAAAATCGAATAATATAATTTTCATCATTTATGCAGTTTGTTTGTTTTTTACATTTAATTCTGCTTGGAATATGAAAACAGTTGGCTCTTTTTCCTTGGCTGTCATACTTGTGATTGTCAGACACTTGCCAGGGATGCAGTGACTGGGTTTTGGACACCTCTGGGGAAATGGTGAAATCCTGTTTTTTCGGCAAAGGGGTGAGCGGAGGAATTCTAGAGAACACGTGTGGAATTTGGTCAGATCAGAGCCTGCCCACACGAGTGACAGGCAGCAAAGAGCACATACCAGGCTATGCTACAGAGGTCTGGGTCACACAGTGAATCTTCAAAAGCAATTTTTTCCCTGGAGCTAAAATGGAGATAAAATGAAATTGAGGCTTTGTGATGGCTGTTTATCTGAAGGCATCATCCAAAAGACTCAGCTTGTGTATGTTTGTGTGCTTGGGAAGGAAGAGGTTTTCCTTCAGATATCTTTTTGGAGTGATTTTCCAGGGTTGTGACAGCACTAATGGCTAGAGCCTGTCAAAAAAGCAAATATAGCGATACCACGCTGCAATATCATTTCCTCCCTTGTCCCTCCATGGGCATCTCTGACGAAGTTCCTCAGCTCTGATCCGGGCAACACACTGGAGGTAAAGCTACCAAAGCAAAGATCATAAGGACCAAGTGCTTTAGGAACTTGTCATTTACTGCTGCTTCTCCTGTCTTTTAAGTACATTCCACAGTGGAGTCCCTGCAGCTGCAGAATTCAACATCTGCAGCAACATTCACACCTTGCATGCAGAGTTCATGGTCACCACAATAGGGAAGGCTTAGAAGAATAGTATGGTTCAGTTCTGGTGCTGCAAGGTCTTAATTATATCTTTCTAGGTAGGATTTATACTCACAGCTCCTGCCTCCCACAGGAATACCCCAATAACATGGCTGTCGTCTACTTTGAGGTAGATGCTTTACCAGACAAACTCTTAGATAAGGGCTGTGCCTCCAAGGAAAAATTTCCAATTTTAGGCCAGTTTGTCACCCTCCAGGTCTGATGCCATGAAGTATGAATTATTTGAAGTGCCTTGAGTAATTGCAACAGGAAAATTGAGGAATGCTTCTGCTTTGCAATAGGCTAGTTTTGTAGCTGGTGCTTTGGGTTTGAATATATCTGCCTGAGGAAATAATTTAACTTTTGGATTCCTTGACAGAGATAACCACTACTGCAGGGAGAACTACTACTGCAGAGACAACATGCAACTGCTTACTCTTTCTGTAGATGCATTTCATAGAAAACAGCACCAGCTGCTATTGAAGACACATAGCTGGTCCCTTAGTATAGCTCTCAGGTCACTTGCTAGGTTTTATCAGGACAGAACCAAGGGCTGGCTCCTGCATTTGGGCCACAAGAACCCCCTGCAGCTCCAGGCCAGTCCTTCTTTCCTGCAGGGCTCTGTGTGAGGGCTCCAGCTCCCTCCTGTGCCAGGGCCACTTGCTCCAGCTGGCGCTGCCACCAAGGCTTCACTGAGCACCACTGCCGTCTCTGGGCCTGCAGGGTGCTCCGACTGCCAAGATGGCAGAGACATCAAAGATTAAGAAGAAGCAGCCCCTTGGGATGGCCAGAAGGTTGAGCAGCAATCATGGGCCAAGCCTCTTCTCCTGCCTAGAGGCAATTTCTCATGAGGCGGTGCCTGAGCATTCTCAGAGATGGGAAGGACATGAGAGAGCAAATGCCAGCAAAGACTTTGAGCAGGGACGTGGGACGTGTGGGTTGGACAGTCGGAAGAACTTTTGCCCAGAGAGGGGCAAAATAAGATGGGAACAGGTTTCCTGGGGCAGTGGTGGGGTCCCCATTGGGGGAGGGGCTCAAGGAAAGAGCGGGCGTGGCCCTCAGGGCTCTGCTGGGGTTGCCATGTTGGGGATGGATCCTCCCAGGCCACTTGATTCCACAGTTCTGTGACATCACAGCCTCTGGGGCTGGCAGGGTGGCGTGGAACTGTCCCCAGCCTGTCGCTGCAGTGCCCAGAGAACGCCCAGTAGCCAGTGTGGAGACACAGCCAGAGTGGTGCTGAGGTGACGGCTCCCGCCACAGCAGCACCATGGCTGGCGACGGCTCCCGGCTGCCTCTGAGCATCTGCGTGCTCTTGTTACTGGCCCTGCCCCTCAACCCTTCCAGCTACCCTGAGGGGCACAAGGGCACCGTGGCCTCGCTCCCTGAGGAAAGGGAGCAGCCAGCCACCAGCCGTGAGACGACCCCCTGGTGGGTCCCGGTGGTGGCAGAGGCCGTGGTGGCCACCGTCGTGGAGCTGCTCCTGACGGCAATTGTGGACCGCCTCGGCAGCAGGCTCAAGAGCTGGTGGGGAGAGGTGAGGGAAGGGTGTCAGGCAGCTGGGATGGGGGCAGGGGTAAGCATGAAAGAAGGCCTTGAATCAAGCCTGCGTCGGGTGAGGCATGAGAGTCGCCATGGAGGGGAAAAGCTGGTCAGATCCCAAGGGTCCTGTCCCTCTTGGCAGTACTTTGCCCAAGGCCCCAAGGCAGAGGGGGACTTGCAGCCCAGGGAGGGAATCAGGGCTGGGGGCTGAGCCCCAGGGACACCAAGCTGAGCTGCTCAGAGCTCTTCTCCCTGCAGCCTCAGCCCTGGGCAGCCTGGCCAGGCCAGAGTGTCTCCTGGGGCGTCCCAAGTGATGGCCAGATGGCTCATCGCCACACTCTCCCCGTTCTGTGTCTTGCAGGAGAAGAGCCAGAGCCCCCCGGTCTGCGCAGGGCAGCGCTGCTGCCAGGGACGCGGCTGCAGCAAGGAGCTGCTGCAGCTGCTGAGGCAGCACGATGCCCTGCTGCGGCTGTGCCTGCGCCTCAGCTCTCCACAGAGGCGCCGGCAGAAGACCACAGCCAAATGGGGACTGCGGAAGAAGAGGCGGCTGCACTTCTCCCCCCAGCTCTGAGGTCCCCAGCTCTAGCTCGCCTCTCGGCTGGCAGAGCAGAGCTGGGGCATGTATGTTTTTAGGTGTAGGTTTTAGTTAGGATCCCCTTTGTTAGCTATAGCTCCCCATAGGATAGCCATAAGTTCCCCAAAACCTTTTTCCCAAGATGAAGTTTTCCTTAGCTTTCTAGTTCTAAGATATTATCAAGTTCGTTTAGGTCTTAGGTTGTCCCCATGTAGATTTCCCACCCCATAGTTTTAGATTTTTGGAGTATTCAATTTGAATAAAGTTCATCTGTTTTTTCACTTTGTTGTTTTATTTTCTGGATATTCCATCCCCGTAGGGGCAGATTGACTGATGATCACACCCGGTAGCTCCAGCCAAGCTGGAATGGGAAGCGTGAGTGTCCCAGCAGGGATTGAGGGCATGTGGAAAGAAAAGGGGGTGGGCAGTATCCACCTGCCTACATCTTCCAAGGAAGCATTGCTTGGATCCCTGCGTGCCTTATGCTGGGGGCCCCAAAAGAGTGCCCTGGGCTAAGAAAAGAATCCCTGTTTGTAAAACACAGTGTGCCATGTGTTTGTGATCTTCTGTACCCAGGTTCTGAAGCTTCTGACTACTGAAGCACTTGTGTGCATCAGCAGAGGTAGGATCTAGGTACCTTTGAGATGCCGTGCATAGGGTGGAGCAGCACACTTTGGGCTCCTGGCATTCCACTGGCAGCACTGCAAGGAGAAAAGAGGCAAAGTGATTGTGGGATGCAAATGTACACAGGATGACAGGGCATGTACCAGCTGAATTTAAAGAGCAACTGAATAAAGGTTTTGAATCACAGAATGGTTGAAGTTTGGAGCAGCCTCTTGATATCATCTAGTCCAACCCCTCTGCTCAAGCAAGGTCATTTGGAACCAATTGCCCAGGACAGTGTCCAGCTGGGTTTCAAAGATCTCCATAAATGGAGTTTCATGACCTCTCTGGGCAACCTTTGCCACTGTTTGACCACCCTTACAATTAAAACAAAAAACAAAAAAAACCTGTGTTCCGTTTGAATTCGATGTGGCTTAACTTGTGCCCATGTTCCCCTTTTACTGAGCACTACTGAGAAGAGTCTGACTCCCTTGCCTTCATTCCTTTCCATCAGGTGTTTAGATGCACTGGTAAGATCACAGAATCACAGAAAGGGTCAGGTTGAAGGGATCACAGTGGGTCATCTGCTCCCTGCTCAAGCAAGGTTTTCCTGGAGCACATGGCACAGGATTGTTTCCAAATGGATTCCCCCTGAGCCTCTCTTTTAACAGTTCTAGCTGTCCCAGCCTTCCTTCATATGGAGGGTGCTCTAATCCCTGAATCATCTTTGTGGCCCTTGGCTGGGCTCACGGTAAGTCCATGTCTGTTGTGTACACAGAAGCCCAAAACTGGGCACAATTCTGAATGCACCATGCAGGCAAATCTAGTTCCTCTCCAGATCTGAACCTTCTCACTGATTTCCTTTTTCAGTCCTCAGTCCCTTGGTACAGCTTCCAGCAAGTGTGCAAAGGGCAGCTTTTGCACACCTTTCCATCAGAAGTATGAGTGAAGCTATCAGGTTCATGATGCCAACAAGAATTCACAAGGTGATTCCTGCAACTCAAATCAATCTCATGTTCTGTGAAAGGAGCTTTGTTACCAACCTCACTTCCTTCTGAAAGCTGCCAAATGCTCCCTATTTGATTAATAATCCATGTAAATTTCCTGTGTACTTCATGGGGAAAATCCCATATTAATTTCTTGCTGGAGCTACTGTGTTCCTATAACAGTATTGATCAGTCATTTACACTGATTCAAATAAGCCCAGTTAATATTTTTACTAACAACTGGATTGCTATAACCAGACACAGCAAGAGCAGGTTAACTGGAGCTTAAAACTGGAGTCAGAGATGGAAGATTTGTTCACTCCTTCTTACCTGAATTCCTGTCCTGAAGGAGTGAATCAAGGTCAGTACATGGACACATTCCAGAGTTAGTGAAATCTACAAAAGAGATACTTGTACCGTTTTTACAATTTCTTCTGCAAGAGTCCTGTAGAGAAATAGTAGATTTATTAGAAAAAAAACCAAAAGAAACCCCAACAAAACCCAAAAAACAAAACCAAAAACAAGCAAACAAACAAACAAAAAAGTGTGTGGGGGATTTTTGTGGTAATTGGGAGTGGGGCTGCAGCCAAGCCTCCTACCCAATGGGTACAGCTGTGAGAAGCAGGTGAACAGCACTGAAAGCCAAGAGCCATGGAGTGCCTCCATTGGGGGCTATGGTAGGAGGAAGGCTCAACAGAGTTCTGTTGTGTGTTTGCAATAATACTGTAGCAAATGAAAACACTAAAGCAAGCTTCTTTTGGTTTTTGTTTTGTTTTGTTTTGTTTTGATTTGTTGGTTTTTTTTGTTTTGTTTTTTTTTTTGTTTTTTTTTTCTTAATAGACAAACTGATAGGAAATGAGTTTCCTATGGGACAGAGCCAGGAGGAATGGACTTCATATAAGATTTTCCACACTATTTGTCTTGGTTTGACAAGACAGGAGTCTGTGAAGGAGGGCAAAAGCCTCCTGTGCAATGGAGAAGTTAAACCCCCTCCCTCCGAATTACCAGGATTTTTAAATGAAAAGGCTCTCAGGCAAAGATATGGGAATGGGAGTAACAATTCTTTATTAGGAGAAACTAAATAACAATTTAAAAAGGCAAATGCAATTGGTACAAACAGAACTAGTGATAAAGTCCACAACCTGAAACCCTGAGGAGTCGGGGTATTGGAAGCAGTCCAGTTGAAATGACAGCTGCTCGTCTTGCAGTGGCTGATGAATTGCAGCTGAAGTGGTGATCTTTAGAAGGGTATAGTTTTCTCTGAAGATCTGGTGGCAGTTGGGCCGGTCTTCCTCTGGGAATCCAGCGAAGGGGCCACTTCACTGGGAATTCCGCCGAAAAAGCTGCTTCTCTGGGAGTCCCGCAAAGAGAGAGAGAGCTGCCCTGTCTCCCCAGAAGGTACCACTTTATATCATAAAAGAGTGCTTGGCTTCCCCCTCTGGGTGGAGCATCTCACAGTGGGATGGTGTAACATTACCAGGCCTGCAGTGAATCAGTCAATGGCCCATTAACAAACGATTACCTCTTCGGAGGAAACCATCCTTCTTGGAAGAGATAATAAACCTACCCAACCTCCAACAAATAGAATACAAGCTTATCTTACAAAGCAGGACACTATTTCATAGCTATCCAGTTAAGAACAGGCATCAAGCTACAGCAAAGGTCACCAGGTAATTTTCCTTGCCACACATGCTTCTCATTCCATTAAACCACGTCAAGGTAATGCAGTGAATATTACACTGGCTTGCCAAACTGCATTAACCACAGTGGTTTCTCTCCAAGACTTTAAGGTGATGTCTCTTGGAATAATAGCTGCATGAGGCTTTTGGGAAATATGACCAAGTATTTGCATCTTTGCAAAAGTTTGAATCCTTCAGCCATCCTGAAGCAGGAAATATGAACAATATTCATGCACACCCTAATATTAACATTAAATCATATTAGATATTCAAAAGGTACAAGAACAGGTTTTTAAGTGAAATTCAGTATCTCACCACTAACAAGTAAGATTGAGGTTTCCTAAAAATGAAAAAAAAAAAAAAAATCAACATTTTGAGTATGATCTCAGACAGTCCTGGGTTTATAATCATTGCAAGGATCTGTCTCATCTATCTTTTAATTTTACATAGTGCAATGTTGTAAGGAGTAGAAACAACTCACTCTGACATTCCTGTGTAAACAACACTGGGCATTTATTGGAAGACCAGAAAAGTGTGGCAGTCTCTTTCAGAGCCCCAAGAACAAAGGCCCATTTCAGTTCATATGGAATTTCAATGTAGCCAGCGTATTTCATGACGAGCCATGTCCTAGTTACAAATTTCTCAGTTATTTTCACTATTTGGAGCAGGGGAATTATCGCCTCTTCCATTCTTTCATTTGATTTCAGCTGAATCCCTGGAAAGGTGTGTGTCACACTTCTCTATCTACATTTTATGTTGACATCCTCCTGTGAAAAATGTCAGGTGTGATGGGCAGATTTTGCTGACTTGCACAAATCTTTTTATATGTAATGGAAGTTTTTCTTGATTCCTATCTGCACTGCTCTTATGTGGCTAGTTTAGAACCCTCGGGCTATTCTAGTCAAAATCTAGGAGCTCTATATCCCAGTAACAGACTCTGGACCAATACTACCATATTGTCCTGCTAAAACACCTCAATTTCAGGTGGGAAAAGAATTCAAGTGTTCACTTGGGCCAGTTGTTGAAACTTCAAGCAGTCTCCTGTTTGCTTACTGTCAATAGCAGCATCTATTGCATTGCCAGCAGCATTAAAACTGCAGTATCTTCTGCATCAACTCATTTCAGATAACCTGTGAGAGTGATGACCATCATCTCCAAGTCAAGCTGCATCTGAACCTCAGCCTGACTCTCAACATTTCTGCAGCCTGTGACCCCAGTCCCATATTCATCAACCACTGAAAGAATCAAGCAGGACCAACCAGTAAAATCACAGCCTAACTTCAGTGAAATCTGCAGAAGGAAATATTTTTTCTTTCTGTTTCTAGAAATGAGACACATGGAACCAGCATTTTCTTAATTACAATGAAGAACTTGTGAACTTCCGTAGTTTTGCAGCTGGAATTTTTGTCCCACAAAAATCACAGTACTGAGTATCTGGTAATGATAGTGAAAAAAAAAAAAGGCTCCAACAAGAAATTAAGTGATATGGAAAGAGCTGGGCTTTTTTAATTAAACAAAAAAAAAAAAAAAAAAAAAAGGCATTTGCAAGTAACTAGTTCAGCTTCTAAAGCAGATTGAGTTAATTTTAAAAATATGGGTGGAGGATTGCTTTTAAAATTGACACCTGTACATGCCAGTATAATTTTCTTTTTGTTCATGTCATTTTTAAAACATGTTCTCATTATACCATTTTCCTGCTTTATATCACACTGGTATTACTGAACCTTGAAATGTAAATCTTTGGGGGCCCTTAGCAGTGATATGCTGGTTCTTTTTATATATTACATTATTGCTGTTATTTATTTTCACAAATGACACAAAGAACTCTTCATTCATGTCATGATGACTCCATTCTCTGGAAGAAAATAATACCTGACAGAAGTCATCATCACAGCTCCTGGCAGTTTCTTAGTTGTGACTTATTAAAGGACTATTCTGTCAAAAAGCCAAATTTCTTTTCTTTGAAAGAAAGCCCAAAATTACAGAATAAAGTGGCTTGGAGGAGCTAACAAGAATAGTACAGTAAATAACATCAGTCTTGCTTAAATATAGTAAATAGCACTGTCTGAAAGTCATATTTTAGAATACACTTGTTATAAGAAACTACGTAGATAATGAAAGTAAAACTAAAAATCGAATAATATAATTTTCATCATTTATGCAGTTTGTTTGTTTTTTACATTTAATTCTGCTTGGAATATGAAAACAGTTGGCTCTTTTTCCTTGGCTGTCATACTTGTGATTGTCAGACACTTGCCAGGGATGCAGTGACTGGGTTTTGGACACCTCTGGGGAAATGGTGAAATCCTGTTTTTTCGGCAAAGGGGTGAGCGGAGGAATTCTAGAGAACACGTGTGGAATTTGGTCAGATCAGAGCCTGCCCACACGAGTGACAGGCAGCAAAGAGCACATACCAGGCTATGCTACAGAGGTCTGGGTCACACAGTGAATCTTCAAAAGCAATTTTTTCCCTGGAGCTAAAATGGAGATAAAATGAAATTGAGGCTTTGTGATGGCTGTTTATCTGAAGGCATCATCCAAAAGACTCAGCTTGTGTATGTTTGTGTGCTTGGGAAGGAAGAGGTTTTCCTTCAGATATCTTTTTGGAGTGATTTTCCAGGGTCGTGACAGCACTAATGGCTAGAGCCTGTCAAAAAAGCAAATATAGCGATACCACGCTGCAATATCATTTCCTCCCTTGTCCCTCCATGGGCATCTCTGATGAAGTTCCTCAGCTCTGATCCAGGCAACACACTGGAGGTAAAGCTACCAAAGCAAAGATCATAAGGACCAAGTGCTTTAGGAACTTGTCATTTACTGCTGCTTCTCCTGTCTTTTAAGGACTCCACATTCCACAGTGGAGTCCCTGCAGCTGCAGAATTCAACATCTGCAGCAACATTCACACCTTGCATGCAGAGTTCATGGTCACCACAATAGGGGAGGCTTAGAAGAATAGTATGGTTCAGTTCTGGTGCTGCAAGGTCTTAATTATATCTTTCTAGGTAGGATTTATACTCACAGCTCCTGCCTCCCACAGGAATACCCCAATAACATGGCTGTCGTCTACTTTGAGGTAGATGCTTTACCAGACAAACTCTTAGATAAGGGCTGTGCCTCCAAGGAAAAATTTCCAATTTTAGGCCAGTTTGTCACCCTCCAGGTCTGATGCCATGAAGTATGAATTATTTGAAGTGCCTTGAGTAATTGCAACAGGAAAATTGAGGAATGCTTCTGCTTTGCAATAGACTAGTTTTGTAGCTGGTGCTTTGGGTTTGAATATATCTGCCTGAGGAAATAATTTAACTTTTGGATTCCTTGACAGAGATAGCCACTACTGCAGAGAAAACATGCAACTGCTTACTCTTTCTGTAGATGCATTTCATAGAAAACAGTACCAGCTGGTATTGAAGACACATAGCTGGTCCCTTAGTATAGCTCTCAGGTCACTTGCTAGGTTTTATCAGGACAGAACCAAGGGCTGGCTCCTGCATTTGGGCCACAAGAACCCCCTGCAGCTCCAGGCCAGTCCTTCTTTCCTGCAGGGCTCTGTGTGAGGGCTCCAGCTCCCTCCTGTGCCAGGGCCACTTGCTCCAGCTGGCGCTGCCACCAAGGCTTCACTGAGCACCACTGCCGTCTCTGGGCCTGCAGGGTGCTCCGACTGCCAAGATGGCAGAGACATCAAAGATTAAGAAGAAGCAGCCCCTTGGGATGGCCAGAAGGTTGAGCAGCAATCATGGGCCAAGCCTCTTCTCCTGCCTAGAGGCAATTTCTCATGAGGCGGTGCCTGAGCATTCTCAGAGATGGGAAGGACATGAGAGAGCAAATGCCAGCAAAGACTTTGAGCAGGGACGTGGGACGTGTGGGTTGGACAGTCGGAAGAACTTTTGCCCAGAGAGGGGCAAAATAAGATGGGAACAGGCTGCCTGGGGCAGTGGTGGGGTCCCCATTGGGGGAGGGGCTCAAGGAAAGAGCGGGCGTGGCCCTCAGGGCTCTGCTGGGGTTGCCATGTTGGGGATGGATCCTCCCAGGCCACTTGATTCCACAGTTCTGTGACATCACAGCCTCTGGGGCTGGCAGGGTGGCGTGGAACTGTCCCCAGCCTGTCGCTGCGGTGCCCAGAGAACGCCCAGTAGCCAGTGTGGAGACACAGCCAGAGTGGTGCTGAGGTGACGGCTCCCGCCACAGCAGCAGCATGGCTGGTGACGGCTCCCGGCTGCCTCTGAGCAGCTGCGTGCTCTTGTTACTGGCCCTGCCCCTCAACCCTTCCAGCTACCCTGAGGGGCACAAGGGCACCGTGGCCTCGCTCCCTGAGGAAAGGGAGCAGCCAGCCACCAGCCGTGAGACGACCCCCTGGTGGGTCACGGTGGTGGCAGAGGCTGTGGTGGCCACCGTCGTGGAGCTGCTCCTGACGGCAATTGTGGACCACCTCGGCAGCAGGCTCAAGAGCTGGTGGGGAGAGGTGAGGGAAGGGTGTCAGGCAGCTGGGATGGGGGCAGGGGTAATCATGAAAGAAGGCCTTGAATCAAGCCTGCGTCGGGTGAGGCATGAGAGCCGCCATGGAGGGGAAAAGCTGGTCAGATCCCAAGGGTCCTGGCCCTCTTGGCAGTACTTTGCCCAAGGCCCCAAGGCAGAGGGGGACTTGCAGCCCAGGGAGGGAATCAGGGCTGGGGGCTGAGCCCCAGGGACACCAAGCTGAGCTGCTCAGAGCTCTTCTCCCTGCAGCCTCAGCCCTGGGCAGCCTGGCCAGGCCAGAGTGTCTCCTGGGGCGTCCCAAGTGATGGCCAGATGGCTCATCGCCACACTCTCCCCGTTCTGTGTCTTGCAGGAGAAGAGCCAGAGCCCCCCGGTCTGCGCAGGGCAGCGCTGCTGCCAGGGACGCGGCTGCAGCAAGGAGCTGCTGCAGCTGCTGAGGCAGCACGATGCCCTGCTGCGGCTGTGCCTGCGCCTCAGCTCTCCACAGAGGCGCCGGCAGAAGACAACATCCAAATGGGGCCTGTGGAAGAAGAGGCGGCTGCACTTCTCCCCCCAGCTCTGAGGTCCCCAGCTCTAGCTCGCCTCTCGGCTGGCAGAGCAGAGCTGGGGCATGTAGGTTTTAGACTGTAGGTTTTAGTGAGGATCCCCTTTGTTAGCTATAGCTCCCCATAGGATAGCCATAAGTTCCCCAAAACCTTTTTCCCAAGATGAAGTTTTCCTTAGCTTTCTAGTTCTAAGATATTATCAAGTTCGTTTAGGTCTTAGGTTGTCCCCATGTAGATTTCCCACCCCATAGTTTTAGATTTTTGGAGTATTCAATTTGAATAAAGTTCATCTGTTTTTTCACTTTATTGTTTTATTTTCTGGATATTCCATCCCCGTAGGGGCAGATTGACTGATGATCATACACGGTAGCTCCAGCCAAGCTGGAATGGGAAGCGTGAGTGTCCCAGCAGGGATTGAGGGCATGTGGAAAGAAAAGGGGGTGGGCAGTATCCACCTGCCTACATCTTCCAAGGAAGCTTTGCTTGGATCCCTGCGTGCCTTATGCTGGGGGCCCCAAAAGAGTGCCCTGGGCTAAGAAAAGAATCCCTGTTTGTAAAACACAGTGTACCATGTGTTTGTGATCTTCTGTACCCAGGTTCTGAAGCTTCTGACTACTGAAGCACTTGTGTGCATCAGCAGAGGTAGGAATTAGGTACCTTTGAGATGCCGTGCATAGGGTGGAGCAGCACACTTTGGGCTCCTGGCATTCCACTGGCAGCACTGCAAGGAGAAAAGAGGCAAAGTGATTGTGGGATGCAAATGTACACAGGATGACAGGGCATGTACCAGCTGAATTTAAAGAGCAACTGAATAAAGGTTTTGAATCACAGAATGGTTGAAGTTTGGAGCAGCCTCTTGATATCATCTAGTCCAACCCCTCTGCTCAAACAAGGTCATTTGGAACCAATTGCCCAGCACAGTGTCCAGCTGGGTTTCAAAGATCTCCATAAATGGAGTTTCATGACCTCTCTGGGCAACCTTTGCCACTGTTTGACCACCCTCACAATTAGAAAAAAAAAAAAAAACCTGTGTTCCGTTTGAATTCGATGTGGCTTAACTTGTGCCCATGTTCCCCTTTTACTGAGCACTACTGAGAAGAGTCTGACTCCCTTGCCTTCATTCCTTTCCATCAGGTGTTTAGATGCACTGGTAAGATCACAGAATCACAGAAAGGGTCAGGTTGAAGGGATCACAGTGGGTCATCTGCTCCCTGCTCAAGCAAGGTTTTCCTGGAGCACATGGCACAGGATTGTTTCCAAATGGATTCCCCCTGAGCCTCTCTTTTAACAGTTCTAGCTGTCCCAGCCTTCCTTCATATGGAGGGTGCTCTAATCCCTGAATCATCTTTGTGGCCCTTGGCTGGGCTCACGGTAAGCCCATGTCTGTTGTGTACACAGAAGCCCAAAACTGGGCACAATTCTGAATGCACCATGCAGGCAAATCTAGTTCCTCTCCAGATCTGAACCTTCTCACTGATTTCCTTTTTCAGTCCTCAGTCCCTTGGTACAGCTTCCAGCAAGTGTGCAAAGGGCAGCTTTTGCACACCTTTCCATCAGAAGTATGTGTGAAGCTATCAGGTTCATGATGCCAACAAGAATTCACAAGGTGATTCCTGCAACTCAAATCAATCTCATGTTCTGTGAAAGGAGCTTTGTTACCAACCTCACTTCCTTCTGAAAGCTGCCAAATGCTCCCTATTTGATTAATAATCCATGTAAATTTCCTGTGTACTTCATGGGGAAAATCCCATATTAATTTCTTGCTGGAGCTACTGTGTTCCTATAACAGTATTGATCGGTCATTTACACTGATTCAAATAAGCCCAGTTAATATTTTTACTAACAACTGGATTGCTATAACCAGACACAGCAAGAGCAGGTTAACTGGAGCTTAAAACTGGAGTCAGAGATGGAAGATTTGTTCACTCCTTCTTACCTGAATTCCTGTCCTGAAGGAGTGAATCAAGGTCAGTACATGGACACATTCCAGAGTTAGTGAAATCTACAAAAGAGATACTTGTACCGTTTTTACAATTTCTTCTGCAAGAGTCCTGTAGAGAAATAGTAGTTTTATTAGAAAAAAAACAAAAGAAACCCCAACAAAACCCAAAAAACAAAACCAAAAACAAGCAAACAAACAAACAAAAAAGTGTGTGGGGGATTTTTGTGGTAATTGGGAGTGGGGCTGCAGCCAAGCCTCCTACCCAATGGGTACAGCTGTGAGAAGCAGGTGAACAGCACTGAAAGCCAAGAGCCATGGAGTGCCTCCATTGGGGGCTATGGTAGGAGGAAGGCTCAACAGAGTTCTGTTGTGTGTTTGCAATAATACTGTAGCAAATGAAAACACTAAAGCAAGCTTCTTTTGGTTTTTGTTTTGTTTTGTTTTGTTTTGATTTGTTGGTTTTTTTTGTTTTGTTTTTTTTTTTGTTTTTTTTTTCTTAATAGACAAACTGATAGGAAATGAGTTTCCTATGGGACAGAGCCAGGAGGAATGGACTTCATATAAGATTTTCCACACTATTTGTCTTGGTTTGACAAGACAGGAGTCTGTGAAGGAGGGCAAAAGCCTCCTGTGCAATGGAGAAGTTAAACCCCCTCCCTCCGAATTACCAGGATTTTTAAATGAAAAGGCTCTCAGGCAAAGATATGGGAATGGGAGTAACAATTCTTTATTAGGAGAAACTAAATAACAATTTAAAAAGGCAAATGCAATTGGTACAAACAGAATTAGTGATAAAGTCCACAACCTGAAACCCTGAGGAGTCAGGGTATTGGAAGCAGTCCAGTTGAAATGACAGCTGCTCGTCTTGCAGTGGCTGATGAATTGCAGCTGAAGTGGTGATCTTTAGAAGTGTATAGTTTTCTCTGAAGATCTGGTGGCAGTTGGGCCGGTCTTCCTCTGGGAATCCAGCGAAGGGGCCACTTCACTGGGAATTCCGCCGAAAAAGCTGCTTCTCTGGGAGTCCCGCAAAGAGAGAGAGAGCTGCCCTGTCTCCCCAGAAGGTACCACTTTATATCATAAAAGAGTGCTTGGCTTCCCCCTCTGGGTGGAGCATCTCACAGTGGGATGGTGTAACATTACCAGGCCTGCAGTGAATCAGTCAATGGCCCATTAACAAACGATTACCTCTTCGGAGCAAACCATCCTTCTTGGAAGAGATAATAAACCTACCCAACCTCCAACAAATAGAATACAAGCTTATCTTACAAAGCAGGACACTATTTCATAGCTATCCAGTTAAGAACAGGCATCAAGCTACAGCAAAGGTCACCAGGTAATTTTCCTTGCCACACATGCTTCTCATTCCATTAAACCACGTCAAGGTAATGCAGTGAATATTACACTGGCTTGCCAAACTGCATTAACCACAGTGGTTTCTCTCCAAGACTTTAAGGTGATGTCTCTTGCAATAATAGCTGCATGAGGCTTTTGGGAAATATGACCAAGTATTTGCATCTTTGCAAAAGTTTGAATCCTTCAGCCATCCTGAAGCAGGAAATATGAACAATATTCATACACACCCTAATATTAACATTAAATCATATTAGATATTGAAAAGGTACAAGAACAGGTTTTTAAGTGAAATTCAGTATCTCACCACTAACAAGTAAGATTGAGGTTTCCTAAAAATGAAAAAAAAAAAAAATCAACATTTTGAGTATGATCTCAGACAGTCCTGGGTTTATAATCATTGCAAGGATCTGTCTCATCTATCTTTTAATTTTACATAGTGCAATGTTGTAAGGAGTAGAAACAACTCACTCTGACATTCCTGTGTAAACAACACTGGGCATTTATTGGAAGACCAGAAAAGTGTGGCAGTCTCTTTCAGAGCCCCAAGAACAAAGGCCCATTTCAGTTCATATGGAATTTCAATGTAGCCAGCGTATTTCATGACGAGCCATGTCCTAGTTACAAATTTCTCAGTTATTTTCACTATTTGGAGCAGGGGAATTATCGCCTCTTCCATTCTTTCATTTGATTTCAGCTGAATCCCTGGAAAGGTGTGTGTCACACTTCTCTATCTACATTTTATGTTGACATCCTCCTGTGAAAAATGTCAGGTGTGATGGGCAGATTTTGCTGGCTTGCACAAATCTTTTTATATGTAATGGAAGTTTTTCTTGATTCCTATCTGCACTGCTCTTATGTGGCTAGTTTAGAACCCTCGGGCTATTCTAGTCAAAATCTAGGAGCTCTATATCCCAGTAACAGACTCTGGACCAATACTACCATATTGTCCTGCTAAAACACCTCAATTTCAGGTGGGAAAAGAATTCAAGTGTTCACTTGGGCCAGTTGTTGAAACTTCAAGCAGTCTCCTGTTTGCTTACTGTCAATAGCAGCATCTATTGCATTGCCAGCAGCATTAAAACTGCAGTATCTTCTGCATCAACTCATTTCAGATAACCTGTGAGAGTGATGACCATCATCTCCAAGTCAAGCTGCATCTGAACCTCAGCCTGACTCTCAACATTTCTGCAGCCTGTGACCCCAGTCCCATATTCATCAACCACTGAAAGAATCAAGCAGGACCAAGCAGTAAAATCACAGCCTAACTTCAGTGAAATCTGCAGAAGGAAATATTTTTTCTTTCTGTTTCTAGAAATGAGACACATGGAACCAGCATTTTCTTCATTACAATGAAGAACTTGTGAACTTCCGTAGTTTTGCAGCTGGAATTTTTGTCCCACAAAAATCACAGTACTGAGTATCTGGTAATGATAGTGAAAAAAAAAAAAAAAGGCTCCAACAAGAAATTAAGTGATATGGAAAGAGCTGGGCTTTTTTAATTAAACAAAAAAAAAAAAAAAAAAAAAGGCATTTGCAAGTAACTAGTTCAGCTTCTAAAGCAGATTGAGTTATTTTTAAAAATATGGGTGGAGGATTGCTTTTAAAATTGACACCTGTACATGCCAGTATAATTTTCTTTTTGTTCATGTCATTTTTAAAACATGTTCTCATTATACCATTTTCCTGCTTTATATCACACTGGTATTACTGAACCTTGAAATGTAAATCTTTGGGGGCCCTTAGCAGTGATAAGCTGGATCGTTTTATATATTACATTATTACTGTTATTTATTTTCACAAATGACACAAAGAACTCTTCATTCATGTCATGATGACTCCATTCTCTGGAAGAAAATAATACCAGACAGAAGTCATCATCACAGCTCCTGGCAGTTTCTTAGTTGTGACTTATTAAAGGACTATTCTGTCAAAAAGCCAAATTTCTTTTCTTTGAAAGAAAGCCCAAAATTACAGAATAAAGTGGCTTGGAGGAGCTAACAAGAATAGTACAGTAAATAACATCAGTCTTGCTTAAATATAGTAAATAGCACTGTCTGAAAGTCATATTTTAGAATACACTTATTATAAGAAACTACGTAGATAATGAAAGTAAAACTAAAAATCGAATAATATAATTTTCATCATTTATGCAGTTTGTTTGTTTTTTACATTTAATTCTGCTTGGAATATGAAAACAGTTGGCTCTTTTTCCTTGGCTGTCATACTTGTGATTGTCAGACACTTGCCAGGGATGCAGTGACTGGGTTTTGGACACCTCTGGGGAAATGGTGAAATCCTGTTTTTTCGGCAAAGGGGTGAGTGGAGGAATTCTAGAGAACACGTGTGGAATTTGGTCAGATCAGAGCCTGCCCACACGAGTGACAGGCAGCAAAGAGCACATACCAGGCTATGCTACAGAGGTCTGGGTCACACAATGAATCTTCAAAAGCAATTTTTTTCCTGGAGCTAAAATGGAGATAAAATGAAATTGAGGCTTTGTGATGGCTGTTTATCTGAAGGCATCATCCAAAAGACTCAGCTTGTGTATGTTTGTGTGCTTGGGAAGGAAGAGGTTTTCCTTCAGATATCTTTTTGGAGTGATTTTCCAGGGTTGTGACAGCACTAATGGCTAGAGCCTGTCAAAAAAGCAAATATAGCGATACCACGCTGCAATATCATTTCCTCCCTTGTCCCTCCATGGGCATCTCTGATGAAGTTCCTCAGCTCTGATCCAGGCAACACACTGGAGGTAAAGCTACCAAAGCAAAGATCATAAGGACCAAGTGCTTTAGGAACTTGTCATTTACTGCTGCTTCTCCTGTCTTTTAAGGACTCCACATTCCACAGTGGAGTCCCTGCAGCTGCAGAATTCAACATCTGCAGCAACATTCACACCTTGCATGCAGAGTTCATGGTCACCACAATAGGGAAGGCTTAGAAGAATAGTATGGTTCAGTTCTGGTGCTGCAAGGTCTTAATTATATCTTTCTAGGTAGGATTTATACTCACAGCTCCTGCCTCCCACAGGAATACCCCAATAACATGGCTGTCGTCTACTTTGAGGTAGATGCTTTACCAGACAAACTCTTAGATAAGGGCTGTGCCTCCAAGGAAAAATTTCCAATTTTAGGCCAGTTTGTCACCCTCCAGGTCTGATGCCATGAAGTATGAATTATTTGAAGTGCCTTGAGTAATTGCAACAGGAAAATTGAGGAATGCTTCTGCTTTGCAATAGACTAGTTTTGTAGCTGGTGCTTTGGGTTTGAATATATCTGCCTGAGGAAATAATTTAACTTTTGGATTCCTTGACAGAGATAGCCACTACTGCAGAGAAAACATGCAACTGCTTACTCTTTCTGTAGATGCATTTCATAGAAAACAGTACCAGCTGGTATTGAAGACACATAGCTGGTCCCTTAGTATAGCTCTCAGGTCACTTGCTAGGTTTTATCAGGACAGAACCAAGGGCTGGCTCCTGCATTTGGGCCACAAGAACCCCCTGCAGCTCCAGGCCAGTCCTTCTTTCCTGCAGGGCTCTGTGTGAGGGCTCCAGCTCCCTCCTGTGCCAGGGCCACTTGCTCCAGCTGGCGCTGCCACCAAGGCTTCACTGAGCACCACTGCCGTCTCTGGGCCTGCAGGGTGCTCCGACTGCCAAGATGGCAGAGACATCAAAGATTAAGAAGAAGCAGCCCCTTGGGATGGCCAGAAGGTTGAGCAGCAATCATGGGCCAAGCCTCTTCTCCTGCCTAGAGGCAATTTCTCATGAGGCGGTGCCTGAGCATTCTCAGAGATGGGAAGGACATGAGAGAGCAAATGCCAGCAAAGACTTTGAGCAGGGACGTGGGACGTGTGGGTTGGACAGTCGGAAGAACTTTTGCCCAGAGAGGGGCAAAATAAGATGGGAACAGGTTTCCTGGGGCAGTGGTGGGGTCCCCATTGGGGGAGGGGCTCAAGGAAAGAGCGGGCGTGGCCCTCAGGGCTCTGCTGGGGTTGCCATGTTGGGGATGGATCCTCCCAGGCCACTTGATTCCACAGTTCTGTGACATCACAGCCTCTGGGGCTGGCAGGGTGGCGTGGAACTGTCCCCAGCCTGTCGCTGCGGTGCCCAGAGAACGCCCAGTAGCCAGTGTGGAGACACAGCCAGAGTGGTGCTGAGGTGACGGCTCCCGCCACAGCAGCACCATGGCTGGCGACGGCTCCCGGCTGCCCCTGAGCGTCACCATGCTCTTGATACTGGCCCTGCCCCTCAACCCTTCCAGCTACCCTGAGGGGCACAAGGGCACCGTGGCCTCGCTCCCTGAGGAAAGGGAGCAGCCAGCCACCAGCCCTGAGACGACCCCCTGGTGGGTCCCGGTGGTGGCAGAGGCCGTGGTGGCCACCGTCGTGGAGCTGCTCCTGACGGCGATTGTGGACCGCCTCGGCAGCAGGCTGAAGAGCTGGTGGGGAGAGGTGAGGGAAGGGTGTCAGGCAGCTGGGATGGGGGCAGGGGTAATCATGAAAGAAGGCCTTGAATCAAGCCTGCGTCGGGTGAGGCCTGAGAGCCGCCATGGAGGGGAAAAGCTGGTCAGATCCCAAGGGTCCTGGCCCTCTTGGCAGTACTTTGCCCAAGGCCCCAAGGCAGAGGGGGACTTGCAGCCCAGGGAGGGAATCAGGGCTGGGGGCTGAGCCCCAGGGACACCAAGCTGAGCTGCTCAGAGCTCTTCTCCCTGCAGCCTCAGCCCTGGGCAGCCTGGCCAGGCCAGAGTGTCTCCTGGGGCGTCCCAAGTGATGGCCAGATGGCTCATCGCCACACTCTCCCCGTTCTGTGTCTTGCAGGAGAAGAGCCAGAGCCCCCCGGTCTGCGCAGGGCAGCGCTGCTGCCAGGGACGCGGCTGCAGCAAGGAGCTGCTGCAGCTGCTGAGGCAGCACGATGCCCTGCTGCGGCTGTGCCTGCGCCTCAGCTCTCCACAGAGGCGCCGGCAGAAGACCACAGCCAAATGGGGCCTGTGGAAGAAGAGGCGGCTGCACTTCTCCCCCCAGCTCTGAGGTCCCCAGCTCTAGCTCGCCTCTCGGCTGGCAGAGCAGAGCTGGGGCATGTAGGTTTTAGACTGTAGGTTTTAGTGAGGATCCCCTTTGTTAGCTATAGCTCCCCATAGGATAGCCATAAGTTCCCCAAAACCTTTTTCCCAAGATGAAGTTTTCCTTAGCTTTCTAGTTCTAAGATATTATCAAGTTCATTTAGGTCTTAGGTTGTCCCCATGTAGATTTCCCACCCCATAGTTTTAGATTTTTGGAGTATTCAATTTGAATAAAGTTCATCTGTTTTTTCACTTTATTGTTTTATTTTCTGGATATTCCATCCCCGTAGGGGCAGATTGACTGATGATCATACCCGGTAGCTCCAGCCAAGCTGGAATGGGAAGCGTGAGTGTCGCAGCAGGGATTGAGGGCATGTGGAAAGAAAAGGGGGTGGGCAGTATCCACCTGCCTACATCTCTCATGGAAGCTTTGCTTGGATCCCTGCGTGCCTTATGCTGGGGGCCCCAAAAGAGTGCCCTGGGCTAAGAAAAGAATCCCTGTTTGTAAAACACAGTGTGCCATGTGTTTGTGATCTTCTGTACCCAGGTTCTGAAGCTTCTGACTACTGAAGCACTTGTGTGCATCAGCAGAGGTAGGAATTAGGTACCTTTGAGATGCCGTGCATAGGGTGGAGCAGCACACTTTGGGCTCCTGGCATTCCACTGGCAGCACTGCAAGGAGAAAAGAGGCAAAGTGATTGTGGGATGCAAATGTACACAGGATGACAGGGCATGTACCAGCTGAATTTAAAGAGCAACTGAATAAAGGTTTTGAATCACAGAATGGTTGAAGTTTGGAGCAGCCTCTTGATATCATCTAGTCCAACCCCTCTGCTCAAGCAAGGTCATTTGGAACCAATTGCCCAGGACAGTGTCCAGCTGGGTTTCAAAGATCTCCATAAATGGAGTTTCATGACCTCTCTGGGCAACCTTTGCCACTGTTTGACCACCCTTACAATTAAAACAAAAAACAAAAAAAACCTGTGTTCCGTTTGAATTCGATGTGGCTTAACTTGTGCCCATGTTCCCCTTTTACTGAGCACTACTGAGAAGAGTCTGACTCCCTTGCCTTCATTCCTTTCCATCAGGTGTTTAGATGCACTGGTAAGATCACAGAATCACAGAAAGGGTCAGGTTGAAGGGATCACAGTGGGTCATCTGCTCCCTGCTCAAGCAAGGTTTTCCTGGAGCACATGGCACAGGATTGTTTCCAAATGGATTCCCCCTGAGCCTCTCTTTTAACAGTTCTAGCTGTCCCAGCCTTCCTTCATATGGAGGGTGCTCTAATCCCTGAATCATCTTTGTGGCCCTTGGCTGGGCTCACGGTAAGCCCATGTCTGTTGTGTACACAGAAGCCCAAAACTGGGCACAATTCTGAATGCACCATGCAGGCAAATCTAGTTCCTCTCCAGATCTGAACCTTCTCACTGATTTCCTTTTTCAGTCCTCAGTCCCTTGGTACAGCTTCCAGCAAGTGTGCAAAGTGCAGCTTTTGCACACCTTTCCATCAGAAGTATGTGTGAAGCTATCAGGTTCATGATGCCAACAAGAATTCACAAGCTGATTCCTGCAACTCAAATCAATCTCATGTTCTGTGAAAGGAGCTTTGTTACCAACCTCACTTCCTTCTGAAAGCTGCCAAATGCTCCCTATTTGATTAATAATCCATGTAAATTTCCTGTGTACTTCATGGGAAAAAACCCATATTAATTTCTTGCTGGAGCTACTGTGTTCCTATAACAGTATTAATCGGTCATTTACACTGATCCAAATAAGCCCAGTTAATATTTTTACTAACAACTGGATTGCTATAACCAGACACAGCAAGAGCAGGTTAACTGGAGCTTAAAACTGGAGTCAGAGATGGAAGATTTGTTCACTCCTTCTTACCTGAATTCCTGTCCTGAAGGAGTGAATCAAGGTCAGTACATGGACACATTCCAGAGTTAGTGAAATCTACAAAAGAGATACTTGTACCGTTTTTACAATTTCTTCTGCAAGAGTCCTGTAGAGAAATAGTAGTTTTATTAGAAAAAAAAACCCAAAAAAACCAACAAAACCCAAAAAACAAAACCAAAAACAAGCAAACAAAGAAACAAAAAGTGTGGGGGGGATTTTTGTGGTAATTGGGAGTGGGGCTGCAGCCAAGCCTCCTACCCAATGGGTACAGCTGTGAGAAGCAGGTGAACAGCACTGAAAGCCAAGAGCCATGGAGTGCCTCCATTGGGGGCTATGGTAGGAGGAAGGCTCAACAGAGTTCTGTTATGTGTTTGCAATAATACTGTAGCAAATGAAAACATTAAAGCAAGCTTCTTTTGGTTTTTGTTGTTTGTGTTTTTTTTTGTTTTGTTTTGTTTTTTGGTTATTTTTTCTTAATAGACAAACTGATAGGAAATGAGTTTCCTATGGGACAGAGCCAGGAGGAATGGACTTCATATAAGATTTTCCCCACTATTTGTCTTGGTTTGACAAGAGAGGAGTCTGTGAAGGAGGGCAAAAGCCTCCTGTGCAATGGAGAAGTTAAACCCCCTCCCTCTGAATTACCAGGATTTTTAAATGAAAAGGCTCTCAGGCAAAGATATGGGAATGGGAGTAACAATTCTTTATTAGGAGAAACTAAATAACAATTTAAAAAGGCAAATGCAATTGGTACAAACAGAACTAGTGATAAAGTCCACAACCTGAAACCCTGAGGAGTCGGGGTGTTGGTAGCAGTCCAGTTGAAATGACAGCTGCTCGTCTTGCAGTGGCTGATGAATTGCAGTTGAAGTGGTGATCTTTAGAAGGGTATAGTTTTCTCTGAAGATCTGGTGGCAGTTGGGCCGGTCTTCCTCTGGGAATCCAGCAAAGGGGCCACTTCTCTGGGAATTCCGCCGAAAAAGCTGCTTCTCTGGGAGTCCCGCAAAGAGAGAGAGAGCTGCCCTGTCTCCCCAGAAGGCACCACTTTATATCATAAAAGAGTGCTTGGCTTCCCCCTCTGGGTGGAGCATCTCACAATGGGATGGTGTAACATTACCAGGCCTGCAGTGAGTCAGTCAATGTCCCATTAACAAACGATTACCTCTTCGGAGCAAACCATCATTCTTGGAAGAGGTAATAAACCTACCCAATCTCCAACAGATGGCAAATAGAATACAAGCTTATCTTACAAACCAGAACATTATATACCCCTTATTCTATTTCCATCTGCACATAATGAAATCCTTCACCCAGTTCTCACTTAAGACCAAGTTTCCCTGTGGTACACAGCGGGTCTCCCCATCTTTCTGCATTACCCACCAAGTGTAACCAGGTCCTTGAGCAAAGATAATCCCACGAATGGGTTGGTCTTTGCCTGAGGTGGGATTAATCCAAACAGTTTTCCCTAAAATACCTTTCATATGTACTACAGGGACCTTATCTCCATCTACTGTGTGTAAGGGTTCTGACTGGGCAGGGCCAGCTCGACTGACAGACCCTCGGGTGTTGACCATCCAGGTTGCTTTTGCCCGGTTAATTTCCCAGTTTCTAAATGTTCCCCCACCAAGTGCCTTTAGGGTAGTCTTAAGGAGTCCGTTGCACCATTCAACTTTGCTGGCAGCTGGAGCATGATAGGGAATATGATATATCCATTCGATACCATGTTCTCTGGCCCAGGTGTTGATAAGGCTGTTCTTGAAATGGGTGCCGTTGTCAGACTCAATTCTCTCAGGTGTCCTGTGTCTCCACAGGACTTGCTTTTCCAAGCCTAAGATCGTGTTCCGGGCAGTGGCATGAGCTACAGGGAAAGTCTCCAGCCATCCAGTGGTGGCTTCCACCATGGTCAGCACGTAGCGCTTGCCTTGGCGTGTCTGGGGCCGTGTGATGTAGTCAATCTGCTAGGCCTCCCCATACTTGTACTTGGACCACCGCCCACTATACCAGAGGGGCTTCACCCGCTTGGCCTGTTTGATGGCAGCACACGTCTCACAGTCATGGATAACCTGGGAAACACTGTCCATGGTTAGATCCACCCCTCGGTCTCGTGCCCACTTGTAGGTGGCATCTCTGCCCTGATGACCTGAGGCCTCATGAGCCCATCGAGCCAGGAACAACTCCCCCTTATGGTGCCAATCTAAGTCTGTCTTTAACGCCTCTATTTTTGCTGCCTGATCTACCTGCTTGTTGTTTCAGTGCTCCTCATTAGCCCGACTTTTGAGGACATGGGCATCTACATGACGGACTTTCACCGTTAGCTTTTCCACCCGAGAGGCAATGTCTTTCCATATATCAGCAGCCCAGATTGGCTTTCCTTTACGTTGCCAGTTGGCCTTCCTCCACCTTCCCAGCCAGCCCTACAGAGCATTGGCTACCATCCATGAATCAGTATAAAGGTAGAGCTTTGGCCACTTCTCCCTTTCAGCAATGTCCAGAGCCAGCTGAACGGCCTTGAGTTCAGCGAGTTGGCTTGATCCACCTTCTCCTTCAGTAGCTTGTGCAACTTGGCGTGTGGGGCTCCATACAGCTGCTTTCCACTTCCAGTTCATCCCTACAATGCGACAGGAACCGTCAGTGAAAAGAGCATAGCAGGTCTCCTCTGCTGGTAGTTGGTTGTATGGTGGAGCTTCTTCAGCCCTTGCCACTTGTACCTGCTCCTCATCATCAGTGAGACCAAAATTTTCACCTTCTGGCCAGTTCGTAATTATCTCCAAAATCCCAGGGCGATTCAGGTTTCCAATACGGGCGCGCTGAGTGATGAGGGCAATCCATTTGCTCCATGTGGCGTCAGTGGCATGGTGGGTAGTAGGAACCTTTCCTTTAAACATCC
Organism: Lonchura striata; assembly: GCF_050655825.1. NCBI lineage: Eukaryota > Metazoa > Chordata > Aves > Passeriformes > Estrildidae > Lonchura > Lonchura striata. Next base: position 58,082,185 of record NC_140707.1, on the reverse strand, counting down.
ACCCCAGCACCGGTAGTTGGGGTGCCAGGAGGAGTTGTGTTTCTGTGCCAATTACCTCCGAGGCGGCTTGAACTCCTTCAAAGGCAGCCAAGATTTCCTTCTCTGTGGGAGTGTAGTTGGCTTCAGACCCTCTGTAACTTCGGCTCCAGAATCCCAGTGGTCGGCCTCGAGTCTCCCCAGGCACTTTCTGCCAAAGGCTCCAGGACAACCCATGGTTCCCGGCTGCAGAGTAGAGCACATTCTTGACCTCTAGTCCTGTCCTGACTGGGCCAAGGGCTACAGCATGAGCGATCTCCTGCTTGATCTGGGTGAAGACTTGTTGCTGCTCAGGGCCCCAGTGGAAATCATTCTTCTTTCGGGTAACCAGATAAAGAGGGTTCACAATCTGGCTATACTCGGGAATGTGCATTCTCCAGAAACCTATGGCACCTAGGAAAGCTTGTGTTTCCTTTTTGCTGGTTGGTGGGGACATAGCTGTGATCTTGTTGATGACCTCAGTGGGAATCTGGCGCCGTCCATCTTGCCATTTCACTCCCAGGAACTGGATCTCTCAGGCAGGTCCCTTGACTTTGCTCTCCTTGATGGCGAAGCCAGCTTCTAGTAGTATCTGGATGATCCTCTCACCTTTCTCAAACACTTCTGCCGCTGTGCCCCCCCCCACAATGATGTCATCAATGTATTGCAGGTGTTCTGGAGCCTCACCCTTTTCTAGTGCAGCCTGGATCAGTCCATGGCAGATGGTGGGGCTGTGTTTCCACCCCTGAGGCAGTCGGTTCCAGGTGTACTGCACGCCCCTCCAGGTGAAAGCAAACTGAGGCCTGCATTCTGCTGCCAGAGGAATGGAGAAAAACACATTAGCAATATCAATGGTGGCATACCACTTTGCTGCCTTGGACTCCAGCTCATACTGGAGTTCCGGCATATCCGGTACAGCAGCGCTCAGCGGTGGAGTCACTTCATTTAAGCCATGATAGTCTACAGTCAATCTCCATTCTTTGTCAGATTTGTGCACAGGCCAGATGGGGCTGTTGAAGGGTGAGTGGGCCTTACTGACCACCCCTTTGCTCTCCAGCTTCCAAATCATTTTGTGGATGGGGATCACAGCATCTTGATCCATCCGATACTGCCGGCGGTGCACTGTTGAGGTCGCAATTGGCACGCGTTGTTCTTCCACCCTTAGGAGTCCTACTGCAGAGGGGTTTTCTGACAGTCCAGGCAAGGTGTTCAATTGCTCAATGTCTTCTGCCTCTACAGCGGCTATTCCAAAAGCCCACCTGAGTCCCTTTGGGTCTTTGTAATAGCCATTCTGGAGGAAGTCTATGCCTAGGATACACGGAGCATCTGGGCCAGTCACTATAGGATGTTTCTTCCACTCCTTCCCAGTCAGGCTCACCTCGGCTTCCACCAGTCAATTGTTGTGATCCCCCTGTCACACCAGCAATGGAAACAGGCTCTGCCCCCACATGTCCCGATGGTATCAGAGTACACTGTGCACCAGTATCAACTAAAGCATCATATTTTTGTGGCTCTGGTGTGCCAGGCCATCAGATCCACACTGTCCAGAAGATCCGGTTTTCCCGTGCCTCTCCCTGGCTAGAGACAGGGCCCCTCTAGCACTGGTTATCATTCCTTTCCTGGGCATACATACTAGAGGTCCCTTCAAGGGGGTCTGACAGATCGTACCCACAATCTTGGTCACAGGAGGTTGAGGCTACCTTCACTTTGGTGGAACTCCCCCGGTTAAGAGTTTCCCTCCTTGAGTTGACGGACCCGTGCTGCCAGGACAGAAGTGGGTTTCCCATCCCACCTCCCCATGTCTTCCCCATGGTCACGCAGGAAGAACCACAGATTAGCCCTTGGGGTGTACCCTCTCTCTCTAGCTGGGGATTGTTGGGCACTAATTCTGGGGCCTGTGACTCTCACGGGTGCTGCATTAACCTTCCTTATCTCCTCCCTCATCTCCTCTTTAAACTCCATAATCACAGCTGAGATATGAGCCTGCATTGGGCCATTAATCATACTCTCATAATTCCTAAGTTTGTTGGCAACAGAGCCCACTGTCTCTCGGTAAGCGTCAGCATTGATTGTTGCAATGAAAGTGGTGTATTGAGATGGCCCAAGATTTGCTAGACTCCACAGCATTTGTCCCGTACACCTGACCTTGTCAGGGTCATTATTGTGTCGTCCATCCCTCCCAAAGAGTACCTCCAATACTGCCACTTCCCTCAGCTGTTGGATCCCTTCCTCGAGGGTCTTCCAGTGCATTCTATGATGGTGCTCCTGCATTCTCTCCCTGTGGACAAACCACTCCCTGACACTCATTAAGAGCCGCTCCCAGAGAGAAAGGGACCCTGGTTCCCTTACAAAAATCTGATTTATACCCGAGTCCTGGGTCAAGGGTCCCAAATTCCTTGCCTCACCACCGTCCAGCTGCACGCCTGTACCCATAAGATCCCAAACCCGGAGTAACCAGGTAGTATAAGCCTCACGCCCTCGTCACACAATGTCTTTATGCAGATTACAAAGACTTTCGTACGTCAGGGACTCGGTGATGATAGCAATCTCTGGCTCCCCTGTGGGTTGTGAGGTTCCTCCATTCTTGTCCCTATCTGCAGGGTGCTCTGCTTTCACCTTAGACTTCCTTGTTTCTACCGGGGCCACTGCTGCTGACCGTGACTGCCTTTGTGGTTCAGCTGGAACCTGGACAGTTGTAACATTTGTGGGTTCCACAGCTGTACTATTAGACTGTCCCTCCTCAAGGCAAAGGGCGGGTTTCTCACCAGCTGGGGAAATGCACTCCTTCAGCATCTCTCATATCTCCTTAACCAGAACCCTCACCCAATCTGGGTGGTTCATTTCTGAGGTGGGCTGTGGGGCAGGGTCAGGCTCTGGAGCAGCAGCATCTCGAGTCTCTGGGGCAGTTTCAGGTTCTGCAGGAGCATCCCTAGCCTCTGGTGTAGGAGTGAGGGTAGTTATCCAGGTTAATCTTCCTTTATCTCTGAGTGCTAAATATAACAGGCCTATCAGCAACACCACCCATTGTATGATATCATTAGCACTTAGAGAGGATCTTAACCATTTGAAAACTGGTGGAGCAGACCCAAAAAGATGGTTAAAAGGTTGGGAGAAAGTTTCCCCAGGTGCTATTTCCTCGCAGTAGGTACCGTTATTAAAGTAACCCCAAAAACATACAGTTAGTGTGTGATAGCTATGAATCCATGTACCTGCCTTCCAGAGGAAATTAAAGATCCATTAATTCCTCACCCAATTAACCCAGAAGCCAAACTTGATAACAGACACAGTAGCCTTAGTTATAGGACCCATTTTTAGATAAGGGTCTGCAAATGGGAAAAGCATAGCTACGATCACATGCCACCCAAACCAAGGTAAACTAGACCACATGCTGATGCTTAAAGATGTTTCTACAAACAACAAAAAAACAAATTACTTAAGAACTGCAAATCCTTTTTCCCTCTCAATGACCACGAGCCCCACCTTGGGAGCCAAAATCTGTCTTGGTTTGACAAGAGAGAAGTCTGTGAAGGAGGGCAAAAGCCTCCTGTGCAATGGAGAAGGTAAACTCCCTCCCTCCGAATTACCAGGATTTTTAAATGAAAAGGCTCTCAGGCAAAGATATGGGAATGGGAGTAACAATTCTTTACTAGGAGAAACTAAATAACAATTTAAAAAGGCAAATGCAATTGGTACAAAGAGAATGAGTGATAAAGTCCACAACCTGAAACCCTGAGGAGTCAGGCTGTTGGGAGCAGTCCAGTTGAAATGACAGCTGCTCGTTTTGCAGTGGCTGATGAATTGCAGCTGAAGTGGTGATCTTTAGAAGGGTATAGTTTTCTCTGAAGATCTGGTGGCAGTTGGGCCGGTCTTCCTCTGGGAATCCAGCGAAGGGGCCACTTCACTGGGAATTCCGCCGAAAAAGCTGCTTCTCTGGGAATCCTGCCGAAGGAGCTGCTTCTCTGGGAATCCCGCAAAGAGAGAGAGAGCTGCCCTGTCTCCCCAGAAGGTACCACTTTATATCATAAAAGAGTGCTTGGCTTCCCCCTCTGGGTGGAGCATCTCACAATGGGATGGTGTAATGTTACCAGGCCTGCAGTGAGTCAGTCAATGGCCCATTAACAAAAGATTACCTCTTCGGAGCAAACCATCATTCTTGGAAGAGATAATAAACCTACCCAACCTCCAACAGATGGCAAATAGAATACAAGCTTATCTTACAAACCAGGACACACAGTCATAGCCCATTTCCTCTCTTCCATGATAGCAGCAGTTACGAGTATCATGCTGGATTCCTGCTGCAGGTGATGTGGCTGCTTCTGTTTGAGCCTCACAACTGTACCTTAGCAACCTCTTTGCTTACATCAGCCCATATACTCAGTTACACCTTTCATATTTTTCCCTTAGACAAATTTCCTACTCAATCCAAGACAGCTTCCTACATTTCTACCACAATCAAAGAAATAATTTAATTCAGTAGTAAAAATCTGTGTATTACTCGAGTGTCTTTACTACCTGCCTGATGCATTTCAACTTTCAGGATTCTTGTAGCAGCCTTCCCATCTATCTCACAAAAAGGAACATTCTGCTGATGTTTACTAATGCAGAAGTTATAGGTAAGTTATTTGGCAATGTATTAGGTTTCTCAGAACTGACTGCTGACACAAGGTGTACTTACCTCATGTAGCCCAGCTATGAGAAACACCTTTGGACTTGGATGGGTCAGCAGTGCTTTTAAGTGGTATCTTTTAGAGCAGAAGGATAATAAAACATAAGCATAACCCACTTGGCTACTAGGCTGGAGTTAAATGAGGTGAAACTAAGATTCCTTGTTTTTTCTTGATGGATAATCAGCATGACGATCTTTGTCAGTCCAAAAAGGTGATTCCTGAATGACCCGAATTCTAAAGCTAGACTGTGTCAGGAGGCACAGCAGGTCACTGGGCACGCCAGTTCCAGAGAAGTATTGATGATTAACCTGTAATGACTTTTACATTTATGATCATAAGCAAAGCTGAGCCAGTGCAGACAATGCAAATGGAAGAGTCAGAGCAAAACTATGACTTTCTGCAGACATTAAAAAACAGTCAGTTGGCCATAAAATGCAAAGTTAGCTGTTGGTTTGTTGTTTTTTTTCCACAGATATGCAAATGTTTTTTATAGTACGCAATGAGGAAGCTGGTGTGTTTCTTTGTACGTGGTTTATTAGTCAGAGGAACACGCGCCTCTACTTTTCACAAGGGCTCTCTCTTTCCCTTCTCTTGTTAAAAGCGGCGGGTGTCGGTGCGCAGCCCTCCCGGCAGCGGGCGCAGGGCAGCACGGCCCGCGCGGCAGCGGCGCCGCGCCGGCCGCCCTGGCTGAGGCACGCCAGGACCGTGTGGGGCCGTTCGTGCTCCTCCGTCATTCCACGGGTTCCCTTTGGCACATTCCTCTGCCTTCCCGTTCTGGGACTCCTGCCTCCATCCTGCCCCGAAGGCACAGGGCAATTCCAGCGAGAAGGCGCAGCCGGCGCGGCCCGGCTCGTGTCCCGTGGACAACTTGCGCAAACGCCGCCGCACCGGCGGCTCCCGCCGCGCCGCCCCAGCCAACGCGAGAGGAGCTTCCCGGGACTCCTGCGACACGCGGGACCACGCGACTCACCCCACAGCCGCGGAACTACAAGTCCCAAAAAGCTTTGCGCGCAGGACCCGCGGCCGCCTAAGCCAATGGTGCGCCGGGCTTGCTGGGGCCCGTAGTGTGGCCGGGGGGATGTCCGGCCCCGCCTGCGCCCGGCCGCGATTGGCCGGGCCCGGGCCCGCCCCCCGCGCGCCGCGGTCGCCGGGCTCCGCACGGCGCTGGCCGCAATCGCAGCGGCCGCGACTCCGCTCCGGGACGCGGTGAGGGCGGCGGGGCTGCGCTGGCCGGGGGCTCCGGCCGGGGGGAGGAGGCGGGGTACGCCTGAGCGAAGGGAGCTGTGAGGGCACGGCCCGCTCCGCTCCGCCGCCCGGCCGCTGAGGCAGAGGCGGGAGCGGCCCCGCCGCCTCCCAGGGCAGCGGCGGAGGGCGCCGGCTGCCTTGCCGGGCTCCGGGCGCTGCCGAGCCCCCGGCGCTCCGCCCGGCGCCCCGTCCGGCCCTGGGCACGCCTGGCCTGGGAACTGCGTTTGATCCCTCCGTGCTGAAAAAGAGACGGGGGTCAGAGCGGCTCCTTCCGAGAGGCACTGCTCAGGGCTGGCAGAGGAGGGAGATGGGCGAGTGGGCGAGGAAGCAGTGGCAGCAGCTCAGATTTAATCACCAGTAACACGCTTTTAACGGGAGAAAGGGATGGAGTGACTATTTAGGGGATTTCTGCCGAGAGCTGCGGATGCCTGAAAGGCGCTGTGGCCAGTTGGTTATTTATAGGTGCTAGACAGCCTTGCTGTAGCATGAGGTTCTGCTTGAAGGTAGTAGCACCGCTAGTTCCCGAGTAGGATGGAACAACACTGTGTTGGATGTCTGTATTTGGGAGTTAGTGTAAATATTGTAGCCAGATCTGAAATGCTAAGATAAACTATAGTAGAAGACATGTGGAGTGCAGGAATCTTGTGTAATATTACACTGGAATTTCTGTGTAATAACTTCTGCAGAATTTCATTCTCTCTGTGCTCCCAACATTCCCATGTTTGCTGAGCAGATATTCTTATCCTTACCTGGCTTACTCTTTCACCCTTATACCCCCTATGCCAACTCAAGCAATTTAACAAAATTATTACTCATGCAGTGCTGCAGTATCTGTTTTTTCTTTTTAGAATGTGATGGCAGAGGCTTTGTACTTCTGCAGACAGATAAGAAAGTAAATAGCAGAAGTAGTTTTATCGAAGCTTTAAGGTTTGCCATATTTGAATATTTTGAAACTTGTAGAGGAAAAAAGAAATCCTCTAAACCAGGTTATCACCAATGATTTTGGGGTTTTTTTACTCTCAGGTAAATTGTACCATTTCTGCTACTGAGAAAAGTAAACCTGCAAACAGGAGAATGAACTTTATTTGTAATTACTTTTAAATACATTTATTTAACATCAAGAATCATTCTGAGTTAACTAAAAAATCATGGGTTCTTACAGTAAAAATGGCTTGTATATCTTCAGTAGCTAAACAGAATATTTTACTACAAGTTCTAATCATACTAAGCCAGTTCATAGAATGGTTACTAGCAGACTTTGTAAGGAAATGTTTGCAAGAAGGGCCATAATCTTCTTCAAAATGTACCATATTAGAATTTATAGTGTTAATTTTTTTTTTTATTTCTTTTACAAGTGCAGAAAGAAAATCAGATTATTTGTATAGGGGCCTAATTACAGGTTTAGGTGCTTCTGTTTGTGTAGCAGGCAGCACAGCATGTGGGTGGAACATTGCTGACAGAAGTGTGGACATCAGTTTCCTGTAAGGAAGAATGTCACATATTTTGTGGAAATCGGTGTCTAAGTGGCAGGCAATGTGCAAGCACTTTGTGGAGGAAGGAACTGTAGCTTGATTTGGGAATCTGAGAGGCTAGTGGTTACAAGAAGTGAGCTGTTTAGAAAGACTTCATAGAAGAGCTTTAATGGTCATCTGATCAGCTTAAGGCTGTTACTTTTCAGCAAGGTTACTGTTAGTGTATTTCTCATGCAAGTAAAATAGAGATATCCTTTCTGTTTATATAGCTCTTGGAGACTGTGCTTAAGGTATTTGGAGTGCAAGCTACTGAAGTGTCAATATTGCTTTAAAATCTAGTGAAAAATACTTTGATCAACTCAAACCCCTTTCTTTGGAGTGCTCTCCTCTTCTTAGAGTATTGACCTTAAAGGACTGTTTCCCAAAGGAAAGTTGTGGACTGAGGGAACAGGCAGTTGGCTGGAAAAATTGTTCCAGCGGCAGCCAGCCATTTCCAGATATGGTCTCTCTTAAGCATCCCTCTTTTATCAAGTCAGAGATATATGCCAGCTTGCTAGTGGGAAATGGTCAAAGAGCCTCTGTCAGGACAGACTGTTTTTAAGAGTGAATTGTTCACACCCAATTCTGCATGTGCTTCTTCCACAGACTGTGCAAACTGTGCAGCAGCCTTACCTGCATGTGTATGTGGTGGTCTGATGCTGAACCCACTGCATTGATGGGCTTTATCCTGGCATGGTCTCCAGGCAAAGTTAATTAACTCTTCTGTCAGAAAGACTAGGCAGAGCTGATCAAATCTTATGGTATTTTTTGGATTAACCAAAGCTCCAAGATGATCTTGTAGCAAGTTTTTAGTTTTTCCACACAGTCTTCAACTGCATGTGATGTAGGATTGATTGCATGTGACAGATCTTCAGAGAAAGGCTTTTTCTGTACCTGTGGTAAGCTGTTCAGCTGAGCTGCTTTCTCTTAATATGACTTGAAGACAAAGCATGTGATGGGTAGCTTTCTCTTCTCAACTGTAGGTCAAGAACTTGTACAACACAACCCTGAACACAGCCTTTTAAATTGCCCACTTGCACTCAGAGGCCTTTTTTAAAACAAGTATATGTGCGTGCATGAGTGTATTTGTTTGTTTGATCATTATTTGTTTGTTGGGTTTGGTTTGGGTTTTTTTAAAGCAGTACTTAGATACAGACGATGATGACCCATTCCCACTGCACATGTTTAAACCTATTTTTAGTGCTGCTTAGAGAACTTTGGGGAGCTGAGCATTTATTAGTTATGGTATATTGGTCCATTGTGGTACATCTGGAGTTTTTTTATTTCCTTCCTTCTTTCTGGTGTTAATTTGATTTAATTATAGTATAGGAAAAGACAGATAAGAGAGATTTTATGTCATTAATTTGTGGCAAAGAGGAGGTTCTTTTCTATTCTAAATAGTCCATGACAAAACATGTATGATTTGCTAGTACAGTGCAATGTTTGTTGGTGTTCATATTTTTTTCCTGGGTGTTCTGCATCAGTCACGTCTGTCTCAGCAGAAGAGAGAAATGTGAAGACCTAGATACCCTTGTACTGTGTGGAATCCCTCATGGAGGGGCTGCCTGAGGGGCTGGTAGCTGAAGTCTCTGTCCCTGCTGTGGCCCGGGGATTTCTGTGGTGGGGCTGTTTGCAGACAGAGTGCAGTGCTGGTGTGTTTGACAGCTGTGGTATGCCTGTGGTGCATGTGTGTGGCACAGCACAGGCCTGCTCACAGCTTCTGGCTGGGCTGCTGACAACTGTGGATCCTTGTTAGTGGAGTCAGGAGTGTAAACTCACCAGGAAAGACAATCCCATCAAACTGTTTCCAGCTGCCTGGTATATCAGTAACTGATAGTGGCAGGGACTGTTTCCATGTGATGGATGTCTGTGTGCCAGGACCTCCCTTGAAATTAGCTATCATGTTATATGGCCTGGTGAACAGCTGGCACCAATGCAGTTTCTGTTGATTTGCCCTGGATTCTGATGAATGCTATCTCAAAGAGCTAAGCATCATGTGAAAGCATCTCCAGCAATTATTTGGACCATTAACTTTTTTTTTTATATATGTAACTCATATTATAGTTGGAGAAATGTTATGAGACAGACACTGAGCTCTTGAGGCATCTGTGTGCAGGAGATCTAACTCAATATTCCAGTAAGTCAAACTCAGTTAAGATTTATAAGCAGATTGTCTAAACAATCCTGATTTTCTTTTCTTGCCTAATATTTCAGGAGTTAGATATACCTGAAATTGAATATTAGAAATGAACAGGCTCATTGGCCTGTGGCTTATGGTGGCACCTTACGAAAGTTCTATACAGGTTGATTTGAATCTTAGCTAGGCTGTAGGCAACAAAATAGGCAGGTTTTATGGATGTTGTACACACAGTGCACAGTATGTTATTTGTCATGTCATCTGAAGAAGTGACAAGATAGATCAGGCAGAGTTGCCATACAGAGCCACATTCTTTGGCAACAGTGGCAACAGTGACAAAACTTTACAATTCCAGCTCAACATGGGAGAGTATAACCATCTAATAAAAAATTCTGCTTCTTCCTTCATATCTGCTTGAGTGCTGAAGAAGCTAGTAAGTCAACAAACCCTAAATTGTTAAGGTACTGTGTATTATTCTTGGTCCAAGTGTTACAGGCAGTGACAGGAGTGGTTTCTTCCTGAAAGGTAAGTTTTTGGAAGACGCAGTTTCATAACAGTTAATGTTTGGTTCTGTTTAGACTGCCAAAACTTCCTTACTTTGTGCTAACTCCACTAAAAAGGATTAAAAAACCCCAACTTTTCAATATGTATATCAAGTATAAAATATGCATATATATTTTTTTCATACTACTGCCTGCAAGATTAAATCTTAGTGACCCATGAACCCATGCTATGTGTTAGGTAAATAGTCTTCTGTGAACACAGCTGGAGAGGATCTGGCTGCTTCGCTGTTCCAGCCTCATTTGAGTGGCTGCAGATGAGTGATTTTCACTGGGGTACTGAGGCTGACTTAGATAATGTTCACTAGGTTTAGTGGTAGTTTTGACATTTTTCCTTGTGACTGTGTTGAATGGCTTGGGGGTTTCCAGCTTTTATCCCACAGAAAGCCATGATAAAGTAGACTACTCTGCCTCTTACTACAACACCTCTTCCATACCTAGCAGAAATGGTTAACTTCCAGGATCTCATTTTTTTGAGTTTTGTGAGGCAGGTGTAAAATCCCATCTCCCAGTGCATGAGGAAGTGTGTAATCTTTATGCATGTGCCAGAGTGTGCAGTTCTTCAGGAGAGTTTGCTTTTAGAGTTCACATCGGATGAAGCAGACCTGAGACTATGACCAATAAATGGCACCTGCCTACCCCTGCAACCCCAATTCAAAAAGCAGACCTTAAACCTGTGATTGGATATGGCCAGATAGTTTGCTTGTAGAGTAAATGCTTTATCAGACATTCAGGATGCTCAGGACATTCACTAGCAAGGACCCTACTTCTAGTCCTCTCAAGATAGTAGAAAGAGCCATTTCTGCATGGGCTGCAACCTTCCCTGTGATCTGCTTATCTAAATTTGTCATTCACAGGCTCAGACGCATTTTTTCTCACTGTGCACCTTGTGCAAACACTTAACCATTGAGGAAAGGGGGCAAAAATGCAGCTCTTTCATGTGGTACTGGTTCACATTTGCTCTCCACTAGCATAAAAGGTTGCACAAATAGCATGAGGCTTTCACAGCCTGTACTTCCCCCCCCAGCCCAGCCTCCCATCTTGTGCAGAACAGTGGCACGGCCTCTTTCCACCCTCTTTGGTATTGTGGGCACAGAGAGCTTTTGTGACACTCTGACCTTCCAGCTCCCCAGCACTTTTCCATGTCTTAGTGTCCTACATCACCTGGGATTTGACTCAGTAATAATGGGCTAATTGCCAGTGAGTGGAAACCAGGGAATCACCTAAGCAGAGACCAAGAGAATAGTTTTAATCTTTCTGGAAGAGTTTTATCTGTGAAGTACTTGATAGTGAGGCTTGCTTTGTATTTGAGACTTACTCATTGCCAGCTATTATAGAGTGAAACAACCAGAGGGAGCTGAACAACTTGGTTGTCCTATTCAGATATGCTTTCAGTCAGATTTGAAAGCTGACAAAAAGCTATTGTAGTTTGGTGCTAAAGGAAGATATGACCAGAAATTGTACTGTGGGTTAAATGGTCTGTAAAACAAACAGAAAAACCCCACAAGCGAGAAAAGCTTCTAGCTGGGATACTGCTGATGTTTGTTCTGCATTTTTTTACTGGCTGATATTTACTTGTCTCAAAATTCTTCATTAGGAGTATTTTCTCCCATTTGTGGAGTAAATAAAGAAGAGAGATGATACTGAAAGCAGTTTTGCTGCTGGGCTGTGCTCTGGGCATCAGCACATTCCCCATGGAAGAACCAGAAGATGGAGGCAAGCACTGGGTGGTGATTGTTGCAGGTTCAAATGGCTGGTACAACTATCGCCACCAGGTAAGGACCACTGTTCCCCATGTTGATACTGTCCATGCTCCTGAAAATGCCAGCTCCCAGACTTGCAGGAAGGTGATAGCTGCCTATCTATCATCTAGACTAGTTCAGACCTTCTGTCATTTGAGCAAGTGCTTCTACTTCTAGACTCCCAGGTGTGTCTGAAGTTTTCAAACAGCAGCAAGATTCGCTCAGAGCCTGCTCTTAGTTATTTTTGTTACTACCCCAAGAATTCCCTTCCACTGCTCCTTTTTACTATGTGATTTTTTTTTTTTTGCATACAACTTTTTTCAGTTTCTAACCTCTTGAAAAAGCTGTCATTACAGAAGGAGAAGTATTCTTCCTCTAATCACACTTCTGCATTCTGGGAGACCTGTGCCTTTTAGGGTAAATACTCTATTACTAACTAGACTAGAGGATCTAACACCAACTTGCAGTTCTACAGATGATCTCTAGAGGTAAACATAATTTTGAGACACGTGCGTGTTTCTTTCCAGTTGTTTCCTCTTTTCATATGCTCTGAGAAGTTTCCTTTTTTTCTGGTTAAAAAAATCTCAGAAGGCTGCAAATGCATTATTATGTTTTGAAGAGTGGAGGACATGTGGAAAGGGTTTTTTTTTAACATGAATCACTTTGCTGACTGTGTTCAACAGCATGGCCTCAGAATTATGTTGGCACAACAAAGATAGGGTGCACCAGGGTGCAGGGAGCAAAGTGGGTGGCAGAAACAGGAGGAAAGGGAACTAGAACTCCTGAGTCTAACACTGTTGGGAAAGTCAGTGTGTTGTGAAATTGTGGGCTGAGTGTGGGTGTCACTATGGACAGGATTAAATTCAAGTGACTTAACTCTGATTAAGTTCAAGATTTATAATCAGCAGTCAGGAAACTTCTGCAGCACTTTTCCCTTGGGGAATTGCTGGACAATCCCTTAAACAGATTAATCTATGCAAATACTAACTTTGCTCTAAATTTGCAGCTTGGCTTTCCTGGAGAACAGGATTAATTTAATTCTGATTTGTGTGTACATATATATATTTCTAAATGTTAGAAAAATAGTTTTTTATACCATTGTTTAAATACTAGTGTACAAGGTTAGCATTTTTAAAACTGAGTTGTATGAAATGTACTGGTTGAATTGCTGAATGCTGGAACTTTTAAAGTATTTATTATTTTTAATGTAACTGCCTGTAAAATATAGAGAGGCTTCATCCTCTTGGTTGAGGAACAAATGAGCCTTCTGTGTGTTGGGCACCCTGGGTTTTGTGAATGTTTCTTCTCCTCAGCTCATAATCAGTTTGTAACTTCCAGCACAGTGATGAGCTTAAAACTAAATCAGACTGACAATCTTGTTGCATCTGAAGAACAACCTGTCACTAGCAAGTGCTAGCTCAACACTTTGACAAACAGGTTTTAGGGACTTTCCTTACATTGTAGATATCACCTGATAATCATAGTTGGAATATTACAGCCTTAATATAAACTATGTATATTTCAAATTAAATCTTGAAGAAGAGTTTTAAAGTTGAAATTGGGAAACAATGATGAGAATACTACTGCTGTACTTGATTACTGCCTGTCTTGGAATGTCTAAATTTAATTACTGAGTTGTGCTCTTTTTGTTGCTATTGCTGTATAACCAGTCTAGCTGGCTCCCTTCCATTCTAGGAGGAGTTAATACCACAACATTAATTCTTTAAATAAAACTACAATTTTGAAGCTGTGGCTCATGAGAATTCCTTTTCTCAATTGCCTGGGCACAGTTTTTAATCTCTCTGTCAGTGAGCCTGCAATGGCAAGTGTATCTGCCAGGTAAAATAGGGCTATGAAGAACACAGGATTCACACTTACATATTTGTGTCCAACAGTGAGTGAATCTTTGGAACATGCCAGTTTCACAGAAGCCCATTAACTTTTGAGTGTGGTCATCCTTTGCAGATAGTTACTAAATAATTCCTTTTCCATGTTAGAAAAATGAGAACAGGATTTCTTCAAATACCTTGATTTTGAAGATAATGTCAACCATCAATATGCAACGTTTGCTGTGTTGGATTGTTCTGAATTTAAATACTAGGAATCTCTGTATTTTAAACTGCCACTTGCTTCAGGTATTAATATCTGGAAATAAGAAAGTTAGAGCACTAATAATAACCCTATTGAAGTTATAAAAGCAGTATCATAAAAGGGTCTGTACAAAGGATCCTTCAGAGTGAGGCTGGGTTCTTCCCTGTCCTGAGCAGGATACTGTGCATCTTAACTTGTTATGAAAAAGCTCAATTCCTACAAGGTGCAGCACAGTAACAACTTGTGCTGTTCTGCCTAGTGGCCTTTTGTGGCCAATCGTAAGGGCCTGGTGGGAGAGAGCACATGTGGTAGCAGTGACACGTGGTGAGACAGACCCAGCAGTTAGTCATGGGAAATCCTCTCATGTGTGCCATCAAGTGTCATCCACACAAGGGTGCCTTGGGTATTAGAAAATTGGAGAAATTTGTTCCCAGTAAAACAAGCAGAATGATAGACTTTTAGGAGAGTTATTCAGAGAAGAAAAGAAGCTACAGAAATCTGAGGTGTTCTAACAGATTTTTGAAACTATTATGCAGACTGATCACTATAGCGTTCCCTACCTTCCAGAGGTGGAAGCAAAAACATTTTAAGTAATTAAATTATTTGCCCAAGTCACTTACAGTGGAAACAGGAGTAGGACTTGGTCTTTGATTTCTATGCTTCAGAACACATAGTGAACACACATAGAAACACATGGTATTATTGTTCCGTAGAATCATGCCTGTACAATAAGAAATCAAAGCAGCACTCCAGAATTACACGTTTGTGTAATTTTTTGCTTTCCAAGGGAGAAACTGCAGAGGAAAAGATACTATACTCTAATTCAGTTCACTCCTGCCATCACCCTTCTTCCTCAGAACCTCTCTGACCTAGCCTGTGTACAAGTGGATTTGTAGATGTGTACCAGTAAGTAATTATTCAATGTGGTTTTTTTTATTTCCGGACTCGTTGATATTCCCTACATGCAACTAAGCACTCATAATGTCCCTTTGTAATTTGAGAACTCAGCAGACACTTCTCTGGGTTTCAATTGCTCAGTTCAGCTGTCCAGAGTACAGTTAATACACGATGTTGCATATTTGTATTACATTTTTATTTTGTGAGCTCCAGTTGTTTTGCATGCTGCCTGCTTCAACAGGGTCAAAACATACTGTATTGTCTCTCACTGTAGTTATCTGGTGGTAACGTGTTCATCTAACTGAGCAACCACAAAAGCAGAAGAAATAGATTACATATTCAAAAATATCTAATTTTATTCATGAAATGCTGTACAGACCCCAGGACTAATAAGTTTGTAAAGACTGCAGACCCAAGAAACACTGAGTTTGCACCTGTAATGTTAATCTGTAATCTGAAACTCTGCCTAAGACTGGTTATTTAGATGTCAGTGGTCAGGATCCACTATCAGTACAAATCAAGGATAGAAAAGATAAGGAATAAAACCACCATTTGCACTAATATGAGCAAGTCACACCTTGCAGGCAGTTGCTTCCACTGTGATGGCTGAACTGGGATTTCTTCCTAATCAGGATGACCTAAACTTGTCTTACACATTTATCTCATCCAGTTCCTAAAATAAAATTTAAGTGTTTTGTGTAGTATAGAGCCCAGTGTGATAGGCTTACTGTCATTGCGGGGTTAGCTTGTACATTGCTTTATGCTTATGGCTTCTCAGTTCTTTGGTGGTTTTCTCCTTATTTTAGTGGTTTTGATTGGAGTCGCTTGGGCTTTGGAAGAGCTATCAGTGTGCTCCTCTGCTCCTCAGCAGTTACTCTGGCTTCTCTGTAGCAGCTTTTCTATTATGAGACTGGCTGCTGTTCAAGAGTACTCCCCCTGTTCCTAGGGAAAGTGGCTCAGCTCTCTGCTGTACAAAGAGCTGGATAAAATACCTCTGGAAAGCTTGGTGGCATACATGAGCCAATACAGTACTAAATACTTATGACAGATTTAGAGAATGACTCAACAAACTAGTTCTCATTAGAAGAAGTAGTCTGGCTGTTCTGTGAGGTGAACATACCAGCTAACTCAAATCTAAAGCTGACTTCAGATCAGAAAAAGAGACAGACTCATGCTTCCTGGATACTCAAACCCACATAGTCTGTGGAAAAGCCTGATGTGAAACAAGAGTCTTATTAAAGATGGAGTGCATCCTCAAGAGAAATGCCAGACTGAAAAAGTGTGGCAAAATTGATATTAAAACTAAAAGAATATGAATTTGTATACATGGGTCTGTTTTCAGTTGTTGTTTTTAGTCTTAGACTTATGGAGCTTTGTGGGTTAGAGACTATATTTAATCAGAGTTCTAGACACTACCAGCCAGAGCAGTATCTTATTCCAGGGCAATCTTAAATTCTCTTGTCTTGTAGGTAAGGTTGCCTTGGCCACATGGCTTCAATTAATGTTTCCTCACTGTGCTTACAACATTTAAACTGAACTCTCAGGAAAGTTTTCCTAAATTCTTGATAGAGTTAGATCTTTGGGCAGATTCACTGATGTATGTTTAAGCAAAGGAGTAAGACATGACTGACCTATCAGACATATTCTTCTACTTTGTATATATATTAGAGTTCATTCTTGTTTAGGTTGTGACATTTCAGCACAGCCATAGTGGGAATCGTGCTGCTTTAAGGTAAAGCTGACAGCTCCTTTCAGCCATTAACCTAGCAGTCATAAGACAAGAAGTAACCAATTTCACACAAGTCCAAGCTGTTCCCTTTAGGAACTATTTATGCAAGCTTGTGTCATAAACAACTTGATTTTTCCAAAAATCCCCCCAGGCAATTTGCTTAAAAGCTGTGTCATTCAAATGTGTAAACAGCTGTATGGCAGAGGAAAATAGGGGTTCCAGGAAAACAGAGTAGTTCACTCTCTGATCCCCATGCTTTCAAAATCTAGGAATTAATTATTTTAGCAGATCTTCCGTCAGAATTTGCTGATGTAGCAAAGGGTTTAGACTAACCAGGGGGTGAAAGGTCTAAACCATGCCCTTAACAGTGTCCATTGTGGAGCTACCCTTAAGCCAGTTGTGCAGCAGGAGCTGTACAGCTGCACCTTTTCCTGTGCTCTGTGGGGCAGCTGCTGCCCAAACCACAGTCACAGAACCATGATTTAGTAGCAATTTGTCCAGCGAATGTTCATAGCACACATTTCACATGTTAAACCAGCAAGAAAAATACAAATAAGAGATCTGAAACAAGTGAACAGTCTCTTCTAGAGTGCAGATATGACAGAAATATTTCAGAGATAAACAAGGTCAAATAGCAGTATTAAGGGGCAGTTACACATCAACAGGAAATACTTTAGACTCACATACACCTCCCTGCTCTAGCTGCAAACTTTTTTACTCTGGTTCTGTAGAGACTGATGAGTTTTTTATGCACAGAAACCAATAATGAGCAATATCAAAGGTGACTAACTAGGTCAGCTAATCCTATGCAATAAACCCTAACTGTTTACTCATAAGAGTCCTACTTTAGTCAATGGAGTTTCAGAAGGAAGACATGCTTTTTCTGCTCTAGCCTTTGCTGGTGATACCATTATACTACTAGCAGGTACAGTTCATTTAGCAAAAGCCTTAAAAGGCTGGGACAACCCCCAAACAGGCATAAATTGAGATTGAAGAGAATTGACTGCATTGATCTGTCTTCCTTTACACTAGGGATTTTGCTAGTGACTACTATTTGCTAAGCAGGACATATTGAGCAAACAGTGAATGAACCAGAAGGAAGGAGAGGAAACAAAAAAGCTGATAATATGCATTTAGAAATTTTAACTTATTTTGGGTACTTGGCATCAGTTGGAATACCTCCACTGTCCCTATTGGCCAGCCACATGTCTGTGGGAGCACAGACACTTGCTGATTTAATATGGTGATATTATGTCACTGCATGCCCAAGCATTTCCCTACACAGCCAGCCTGTAAAGGTTCCTGTCAGCATCACAGAAGTGTGTGATATTTTAAGAGTGAGAAGGGATCTATGATCTACTTATCAATCAGTGTAGAGAAGCTCTGATTAGCGTTTTCTTCTACTTCTGCTTGGGTTGCTTGTGAAAATCAAGTATGTTCTTGGTCAAACCTGTGCTCTTCTGTTTTATAGTATATGCAATATCTTCCTAACTCTGTTTAACCTCAATGTTTTGACTTGTTGAGGCAGCAGCTGGTATAATGACATAGAAGGAAATGGAAAACTAACTGGGAGATTGTCTGGGATAGGTGGAAGAGAACATAGGCTGCTGACCTGTGAAGTAGGAAATAGAACTGCTTTAATACGAACAGTTTAGCATTTAGGGTTAATCACATAAAGAGATCTTACTGTTGGAGAGTTGATTAGCATTGAATGTACCTCACTCTTCACAAAATCTTGTCAAAGTATCTTCTCTTTTCAGTTTTATCTGCACTTAGAAGACCAAGGATTATAAAGTTACAGTATTTTACAGTGTCCTTTTGGTTAAACTAATGAAAATCACTAGTACTCCTAAGTAATCTGAACAGACATTGTTCCTCTTAACCCACATCAATTTGGTTTCCAAATTAGCAAGTTAGATTAGTTCAACACAAGTAAGCTTTAAAACTTGCTTCTTGCCTGCATTTGTAGTGTGCATTTGTTAGATGAGATCTCTTCCATTAATCCTGCACAACTTTTCCTAGTATGTGGTGTTCTAGTTCTCAAGTTCAGGAATTATTGTTAATGTCTCATTAGGGCACGCAGAGACTGTAAGTTTTAAAGGAGAGAATAATTTGGGCTGAAAATAATAAGAATAATAATAAATAATAAGAAATTAGCATTCTGATAGAAGTCTGCATTTATTGTAATACCACTTTAATGAGTATTGTTATTTCTGCATCATGGGAAGATGGTTCTGTAAAGAAAATCTGCTTATTCATATCCTGTACAAATCAGCAAAAGAGCCTGAATAGAAATGCTGCAATTCTGTTTTCCACTCAAATCTGATGTGCTCTGAGTTAGTTGCTCTGCAGAGTAAGAAATACATAATTAAAAAGAAAATCTTCCTTAAACCAAATTCTTATCTCATAGTAAAGCAAGATTTAATAAAACTTTTGCATAGATGAGATTGGTAAACAATACTTGCTTAAGTCAAGGACAGCCTTCAATGCTTAGTCGTGCAGACTTGGTACAGAATTACAGGAAATTGGTGGAAATCCAACTCCTTTTGTCTGCTTGGCACACTTTGGATTTATCTGTCATTGCAGAAGGTTTTTATTTTGATTTTCTCACACAATGCAGAATATTGCTGAGAGCTTCATGTTAAATTTGTTATCTGTACCGAGTCTGAAGTAACTGCCAGTTTCTGTTTAAATAAGAAATCAAAATAGGTAATGAGGAAGAGATATTAATCATAGTCTCTACTATTAATGCAACTGCTTCTAATTAGAGAAGGGCAGTGAGCTCTGGTTTAACATGTACATTTCAGCTCTCTAGCAATCTTCAGTCTCTTATATTGGAATTAAGTTTGTTTTGGTCAATAGCCTGCTGTTGGGTCTCAAAAGCTATTTTGCTTCTAGTATCAAAAGTAAAATTTCTGTTAAAACTAGTAATGAAAATTTGCTTAATTTCAGGCAGATGTGTGCCATGCATACCAGATTGTACACCGAAATGGAATTCCAGATGAGCAGATCATTGTCATGATGTATGATGACATTGCTGATAATGAGGAGTAAGTGATGAATGTACACTGGTCACAAACTATATGGTTACTACAAACATGCCATGGTCACCCATGTGTCTTGAGTTTGTAGTAGTTTGGAAAGAAAAGCCCTTAAAACCACCTGTGATATGCATAGAGACATCAGCCATTAGCACAAGAATTCTCCCTTGAAATGTGCTCATGAGCTTTCTAAGCCTTGTTCCACAGCTCAGCATCAGCTGTAGCACTGAGGACTGCAGAGCTCTGTTATGAGATTAAGGGATTTTAACTCCCAGGTATAACAGTATGCAGCAGATAAATAACCTAAACTCATGAGGGGAGGTCTGTGTATGAATTCCAGGGCTTTTTAGGGAGGATATTATCAGATTAATTCCCAGCATGTACATTCAATGAAGATGGGTACAGGTCCCATTCTGGGTTACTGTCTAGAGCATATAATTTCTTGGTGCATGACACAATTGATTTATACAGCCTCTAATTCTGAAACAGCTTCCCCCAAAATCAGCAGACATTACAGGTACAGCAGCACTGGGAGCAAAATGTTAAGGGGAATAAAGGCAAGGCTGCAAGGAGAGAGATGATAGAGACCGTCCACCTACATCTTCAGATTAATTGACATGATTTGAGGTAGAATGCTTGAATGTACTCTGAGGGTAAGGACACCTGAGACAAACATATGTAACTGACTGAAGTGCAAAGCCCTTAATATTCTGAAATCACTTGATGACATATGGTGCAAGTTCCTGTACTCTCAGGCAAGCTAGCTCCTTTTTCTATGATCATTGCATGGCATGTGGCTAATTATTCCTATTTATGTTCCATTAACCTTTCAGAAATCCAACCAAAGGCATTGTCATCAATAGACCTAATGGCTCAGATGTGTATGCTGGAGTGCCCAAGGACTATACAAAGGAGGTAGGAACAAAACCCCTTTCCCTGGGGAAAATTCAGCATTACCCAATGTCTGAATAAATTCTTTCACCCTGTAGTTTACACTCCATAATGCACATAATATAAAGCATCAAGTTTATTCACCTGCATGATTTGGCATGAAGTTTGGTGTTCATAAGATGAATATAGACAATAGATTCTTTGAAGTGAAGCATTGGTCATAAAACTGAGCCTTTACACTGTTTCCATGCTGACACATGAAATAAAAGGAAGAAAGGTCTTGGATTGTAAATGTTGTAACTCCATCTGAGAAACAGCTATGTAAAACTAATTGTTTCATTAAATCAGCACAGTAATCCAGTCACTCAGTGATTTTGTGATTCAGCAGCCGAGTCATTAGATAAAGATGTATTGAAAAGGATGGTCAGCTAAATTTGTCATCCATGCATGGATTCTAACTTTAAAATGATATCTTTCTAAAAGAAGGTTTTTTTTGTTTTATGATCCAATCTAACTTTAATCTTCTCAAATCCTTAGGATGTTACTCCTAAGAATTTTCTTGCGGTTCTCAGAGGAGATGAGGAAGCAGTAAAGGGGGTGGGATCAGGAAAAGTATTGAAAAGGTAAGAGAAGTTTAATTTAGAAAATAATTACATGTGTAGTTGTAAATTGTCACTGATTTCAACAAAAGAGTAAGGTAAATTAGAGCAACTTGAGAATCCAGAAAATTATTTATGGCAATTTCGGGTCCTTCACATTACAAATATAGTGGTTCTAGTTTCTTAAAGTATGCATCACAAGAAAGCAACTGTTGATATTTGACTGATTAAGGTATAAAAGTTCTAGAGGGTAGTATTAACTGTATTTACTATTTATTATTAGACTACTGTCTTTTGCAAGAATGGCAGTTCTGAGAGAGTGTGGCTAAACTTTGGAAACCTCTGGAAATGGTTGTCTAAAACTTGTTTTAATGTACATTAACAATTTCATTGATCAGCTGAAGACTTAGGTCAGACTCAGGCCAGACTTAGCAGTGAGTGGCAGAGGGACAGAGAGAGCTTAACTAGCTCATCAGATGGAAGAATTGCATGTCTAATCCCAGCCTTGGTCTTTGTAGCACATGTACAGTTATACATAATTCTATTCCTAATGAAGTGGAATTATGATTCAGAATTAATGAATGAAAATCTTTGTGTCTGAAAAAGTATGTAATATGAGCAATTACACTTGTAAGTGATGTATTATGCTTAAATTATTTGTAAACTAAGCTACACAAATTATTCTAAGTTTGGCAGTACTCTAATATATGAAGAATAATAAATTATAGATTGCCTAAATGGAATGTAAGATTTAAAATTAATGGTAGGTTACAAAGGCTTATATAATTTAGATGATTCAAGAATGTAGTTAATGTGTTTCAGGGCCTAATAAGAAGTCTTCTTGGAAGGATACCTGATGTCAGTTATTCATCTTGCTTCTACTTTGAAATGTGAAAGTATGATGCCTCCTTACTAAGTTGTATATATTTCTAACTGTTGGTTAAGAGCTATATCATATTATGTTTTTCTATGTGCAGGAATTACTGTAAAACCTTTAAGAATTTAAATTTGATCATTTGGAAGGACTAACCTTGTTAAAGAAAAACTGTGAAGTCTGACTTCATCTGACAGTTGATTTTAGAGGCATAGTAATGAAGCAGAACAGAAAAATCCCACCCTGACACTGAGGAGAACAATAAAAGAGAAGGAGCAGGACAGTAGTCAAATAAGTTACTGCTCTGAATTGTTTAAACTTCATCCTGAAAAGCTGAGGTTGAAAATTATACATGAAGCACAAATAGGCAAAACATTAATAAATAACTGCACATTACCAGATTGTGCTCCTCTAGTATCTGGAATGAGTCAAGAGTTGACTATGAAGAAATTTTTGTTTTAATAAAATGTACCTCTGAACACACCTCACCTGTGAAAGCTTGATGTTCCCATTCAAATAAGGGAGTAGCTATGCAGTGGGCCAAAGTCTCTTAATGTACTCAGGAAGACAACTTGAACCCACAAATAAAAGTCTTAATTGTTTGCATTACACCTTGGTCAAATTTTTTGCATTTAGGATCAAGAGCAGGAAGCAAAAAACGCCAACCCTTCTTTATTAGGCTCTGTTTGAATTTTCAAGTGGTCTGACTGTTGGTATTGGGTGGGACAAGAACTCAATTATCCTTTCCTTGGGAGGCTTCCAGATGGTGGCCCCCCTCACCAGTAGGTTCCTGGCCAAACAGAAGGCTGGACAGTGTTCCCTTGAGCTGCTGCAGTTGTACCTGTTTGCTGTGGGGAAAGAGCAAAAGCAAGTAAAGATTTCTGGACTCTGGTACAGAGGAACAGAGGAGGGGCTGGACACTCCTTCTGATCTTTTTGCACATTTTTTATTTAATTGTCCCTGAATACAGTTTAAAAGGAAAATTCCTTTGCAGATCTGGCTGTTAGGGTGAGGCCTTTCTGTCACCCAAACATGATCGGTTTGATTTAGAGGGGAATCAGACTGTACAGCAAGCTGTACTGCACCAATGTGAGGGTGTCAAAGCCTGTGAGTGCTCAGTGCTCAGCTGACTGCAGAGCCATGGATGCAAATGCCAGTCTGGCCTCGTGGGTGCCTGTGTATCAGTTCCTCATGGAGCTGTAGGCTGACCCTGCTTGATGACCTGTGTGGCTAATCATGGCCACAGTAGTCCTTACACATACCTAAGGGTCTTAGCAAAGAGGTTTTTATTATTTATCCCTGTGTTATTGATGCCTTGGTATAATTTAGTTATTAAAGCATTCCTTTTTTACCAGATTTCTACAAATGCCACAGGATAACCAATTCTTCCCACAGCCATGAAAAACCAATTGTGTTTCCACTGTACCTTACATAACAGCCACTGTCTCACAATCAGTTTACAGTTTGGAATGTGAAGTGTGATTGCCATATTCTCCATGTTTGAGGGACTAGCCTGTATCTTTGTTTTTGTTCCTTTTGCGGACACTTATCTCCTCTAATAAGGATCCAAACTAATATGCTTGGGAGAAAAAAAATATTACCAAGAGGAGGAGGTGCTTCAGCTCTATTATTTTCAGATATTGACATGTTTTGGCACTAAGAAGCAGATGATTGTTGTTGCATTGAAGATTAGGTCAGAGTAGTTAAAAACACTTTGTTTGCAATTTTTTCATTATAGTGGTCCCAAGGATCATGTGTTTGTTTATTTCACTGACCATGGAGCTCCAGGACTTCTGGCTTTTCCTGATGATGATGTAAGCATTTTGGGAATAACACAAAACCCATCATTTTAGTGGCATACTAAAATAATAACTAATACATGTAAAACATGAGAATATTAATGCACTGCTATATTGAGGGAAGAGGCTGAAAAAGAGCATTATTCTTCTCATCATTATATTTTGGATTTTTTCCAGTTAGAATCTCTTAACATTCAGTTGAAACTTAAGTTATGTCATTCCATAGCCAGACTGTTTCACACAGGTATGACTTGGCTTTCTGGTGCACTATACTTATCCTCTGGAACCATTATTCATCTTTTCCACAGTGGTAAATGCTAGAATGTTATACTTCAAAATGGCAAAGGCATGGATAAATTTATTGGGAAAATAGTGTACATATTCACAACAGTTAGTATTTATTCTTAAGTGAATTGTATGTCTTTTGAACATAAGTGGTTTTAATACAAGCTTTCTTTTTTTACAGCTTCATGTGAAAGACTTGAATAAAACTATTTGGTACATGTATCATCACAAGAAATACCAGAAGGTAAACCAGCATACCAGAAATTCTGAAATTAAAAGAGCAGCTGGCATGGAAGAGAGATGTTTTTATTTTGAGAGTTGGCTCAAAGTAGGAAGAATCTGTTATATGCAGTTAAATTTGCATTAGGAATTTTGTAGTTAAAAGGATTGATCTGCTCCAAATTTTCTGTAAATGGTTTACTTGTTTTTGCAGTCAATGTTCATATGCAGTGTAACTGCTGTTTGCTAATGCTACATATGCTGGCTAGAAAAGCAATATCTGTAAGTGTTGCACCCCCATAATTTAGATCTGATACTTTCTTCCTGTGCTTTGTTCACTTCAGACTTCACTATTAAGATGGGAAGTTTGTATACACCTCTTGTTTTTATTACAGTTACTTATTTAGTTTAAAAGACTGTGCCTCTTGTCAGAAAATTCTGTGAATTTATTTTATCACATGTGCTAACAGCAGAAAAATTACTGTTTTGAACATTTTACTGGTGTTTTTTTAAAGCAGTTCTTTGTGGCAATGTCTGCTATGGCTGGCTGTGTTTAAGAACACACAGCTGGCATCAGTTCCAGAGGTACTGCATTCAATACTAACATGTTGCTGTGCCTATAGAGTGACTGTGTATTTGATCTGTGCTTGTACAATAGCCAGTAGATCCCTGTGGATTTTGTAGAAATGAAAAACACCTTTTCGTTAGTATTCTTTCCCCTTTCTACAGAGTTTAATTCCTGAAAATAAAAAATTATCTTTTGTTTTGTAGCGTTATGCATAGCTTTTGTTCCAGGAATAGCAGTACAGGACAGCTAGCTACAGCTAAAAAGCGATAAACAAGTTTTCTCCATTTCCTCCTGGAATTTCTTAAGGTCTCTGATTTATTTTTTTTATTTTATAGATGGTGTTCTACATTGAAGCATGTGAGTCTGGATCTATGATGAATCATTTGGCAGATAATATTAATGGTGAGCAATCAGTTAACTTACTGGACTTAAATATCACAACTTGTCACAGACCTTAACAAGTACTGACTGTGACAAGAATAGGTTCAAGGCATGTTTATGTAGAATTTTAGTGGGGGAGCACAAGGAAGTAATACTTTCCATTTACAGGAAGTTTCTTTTAGTAGAGTCTTACAAAAGACTGAAAAGGCTTTCAGTTTCTTGGAAACGAGTAGTTGAAAATGTATTTCTTTTCAGGAACCAGGTGGTTGCCCTGGTTATACAAACATTTTTCACCCTCAGCATTGCCAATAGGTGTGAAGTTGCTGCTCTCAGTTTCATTGAGTAGCAAAGCAGCTGTGAGACACCACTGCCAGATGATTTTGCTGGACATTTGCACAACAGCCCAGAATGTGGAACTCAGATTTTTCAGGGTTTCCAGGGTCTCTGCTGCAGAGCTGGAAGCTCAGCCTTGACTGGGGTGAGGAATCACAACTTTTTGAAACATTTCCTTATCAGGGAGACAAGTGCTTGCTCCTATGGTTTTGAAGATGTGATTGCAGAGAAGACCAGTGATGTGCCTGTCCTGGGTGTTTGGCCCTGGGTATGCTGCCTGACATCCACCAAGATTTCTTAAAAACATTTTTCTTTTTTACAGGAAGTTTCATGATGACGATTGTCCCAGACAAATGCTTAGTATTTTTTGTAGTTTATTCTGTCAGAAATTTCCAGTCTGAGGACTCTGGTTTTACAAACAGCTCTACCACAGAACTTAAAAAGGCAGAAAATTGACAATTTTATGTATTAGAGCACAAAGTTGTCTTTGGCAGCTTTCACTGATAAGCTAAGAAGTTTAACTGGTTACTTAGTAGGCATTTTGAAGGGTTCTAAGAGGAGCATTTTACTGCACAGCTAAGATTCAAGATTTTTTTTTTTTTACTTTTGAGCTTTAGGTACATTCTGAGTAGAAACAACACAATAGCTCTATAAAATCATGTGGAACATTTTCAGTTTAAAATATAAATTTTCCTTCAGTTACACAACTATGCTATGTATTAACTTTGGCAAAAAGCCAAAATTGCTTTTGTCTTAATACCTGTCAACATGTGTTTACAGTATTTCTGTTGTCTTAGAGGTTACTTACTGGGAACACTGTACTTGGGACAGATGTAGGTTTATTTTACTTTTGTCTCAGTGTAGAGCATTATCCAACAAAGTATATTACTTATAAGGTGGCATTATGTGGACATAAAGATGATTTTTAGTCAAGTTTGGAGAGAAGTTCTCATTATTGTAATAAAGAAAATTAATGTATAGACAGTTGTTAGTGCATAATGCTCTCAGGCAGTTCTTGAATAGTAGATTTTTCCTTCAGGCATTTTTTTAAACACCCCAGACCACATTTGGCAGCAAAGAAAAAGCACAGAGGGTTCTTAGAACAGCACTGAGGATGACTGAACAGAACGATTAATATACTTCTTTCCTTCCTGCTATTTAGAAGTAAATGATTGAAAGACAGAATACTTAGACAAATATATTGTGTGCAGCTAAGTATTAAATCATGGAGGGGTGAGGGGAGATTTTAAAAAAAACGATTAAAAAAACCCCTTACTGTTTGTGTTATAGTTTATGCAACAACAGCTGCTAATCCCAAGGAGTCATCTTATGCATGTTACTATGATGATGAAAGACAGACTTATCTTGGGGACTGGTACAGTGTGAATTGGATGGAAGATTCAGATATGGTAAGTTACTTAAATTAATTTTTTTCATTTCATGTATGAAAAAGATAAACATAGCTCTATTACAAGATTTGTGAAAATGTTTGGCTTTATGTGAAAATAAAATCAACAAATTAAACTGGCAAAAGATATCTACTACTCAGAACCATATGTATAATCTTTACTTGTTTGGGCCACTGAATTTACTTCCAATACCAACTTTGAGAAATACTATTGTCTTTTGTTATTTATAATATAGAAAATATCTAACTTCTAGTTCCAAATTCACATAATCTTTATTTGCTAATCTGAGACCACATCTCCAAACATCTTAAAACGAATTGGGCAGTTCAGTAAGTTGTAGGGCTGCTTAAATATAGAGCTGTGGCTAATCCACTTGTTAGTATAATGGAAATAGTGTTAATGAAACAAATATGAGATTTGTATGCTAGTCCACTCCTTTTTTGCCCATTTGCTGGGAGATGAGAATACTAAAAGCAATATGAGAATATGCTGTCAAATCTTCAGTTTTTACTTCTGTATCTTTCAAAGACTGTATAGCTCTTGCCCTATACATCCTTCTACTCACTGGCAGCTAAGACCCTTTGCAGCTTCCCTTGCATTTTTAGAATAGCTATCTTTGACCTCATGGAACTTTCTTCATGCAGGAGGATCTAAGAAAAGAAACACTGCACAAGCAGTTTCAGCTGGTGAAGAAACGCACCAACACCAGCCATGTGATGCAGTATGGAAACAGAGTATGTATTTGACAGGCCTTCCTGCTCAAATATATCTTCCAGCCTTTCTTACCCTATACTTCCATGCCTTAAACCAAACAAATCCAAACTAAAAAGAACTGTAAACTGGCAGGGTTGATTTAGTAATTTTTAGACATGAGCTATTTCTCTTAGAAGACCTCTTAGCATTTAAGAGGTGATGATCCTGATGCTAAAGGAAATCAACCTTCTATATGCTTTAATCCAAGAAATCAGGATACAAGTTGTCCTCCAAGCTCTGCCAGTGATTTGACACTTCAGTAAAGTATAAGAAAGATATGTACCACTTCCCAACATATTATAAAAATTAGTGAAATGTTAAAAAATACGATGATCCCTCAAATGGGAGAAGCTAAGAGGTGATACAGCATTTACAATAGTACATTATGCAACAGATTAAATACTTGTTAAAAAAATGTGCAGTTATGTAACCTGGTAGCCTTTTTCCCCACAGTGAGTTTTGGAAATAAAAGTTCCCTGATTTTTGGCAGCCTTTACCTCATTGTATTAAAAACATATGCATACACACAGACACACATATCTACAACCCTGTGATCTCCTTTATTTTCTCAAATAAAACAAGTTTAGAGAGTTAGGTTTGCATGGAAGGCAAAGACAGAATACTTATTGAGGGTGATTGACAGTTTCCATCTGCTTACTTTTTGTCCTTCAGAGCATCTCCTCCATGAAGGTGATGCAGTTTCAGGGCAAGGGGAAGAAAGCCATGCCCATTTCTCTGCCACCTGTGGAAAACTATGACCTGACACCTAGTCCTGATGTGCCCTTTGCAATCATGAAACGAAAGCTGATGGCTACCAATGACATTTCTGAGGCTAAGAAGATTGCTGCACAGATGAAAGCATACCTGGAGGTAAGAAAATCTCATCAGGCCAGATTAATTTCTGTCCTAAGAAATGGCAGGAGGAAAATCCCTGAAAGTCAAAAAAAATTACTCTTTGGACTGGTAACCTCTAGCTGATGGTCTTCCTTTAAAATTCAGTAGGGATTATCTAGCCAAAAGGTAAGCAAATGCAAAAGTCAGTCTCAAAGCTGTTATTGACCAGAAATTCCTCATCTGCATCCATAGGGATTCTTGTGGGGAAGACTTAATCTTTGGTGTTAGAGAAACTCATGTGTCAGTAGAACTGAAACATCCCAAATAAAATAGCTTCTGCAGAATGGAAGTCAGTATTGGTGTTGGCAGTGCCTTCTTTTCCTGGTAAACAGTGGAAGGACAGTAAGTAATTTTGGGTTCCAGGAATCTTGACTTTCTGTCAGTTTTCATTTGAGTGTTAAGAGACAAGTGCAAGAGACTATGCTAAAAATAAACTGCAAAATTTGGTTCCCTAAAGAGCCTAAATATTAAAGGAGGATTAAAGAAAGAGAAATTTCATTCAAAGTCTTTAAATTAGATTTAGAAAAAGCATGTTTTAAGTTCCTTTTGGTTTATATACAGGTGAAAGAATTCATCCAAGAATCCATGCAGAAGATAGTCACCGTAGTAACAGGATCAACAGAACAAACCAAGCAGATCCTGTCAGACAGACTGACCATCAGCAATTATGACTGTTACCAGTCAGCAGCAAACTACTTCAAAGCTCATTGCTTCAACTGGCACTTACCTGTGGTAAGTCACTCATTGGATATAACTTGATAAACAGGCCATAAATCTAGCACAGTCATAGGCACATCTGCAAAAATCAGCTTTTATTATAAAGCTACCTTGGGGCAGTCATACAGATTAGATTTGGAAGAAGGGTAAATAATGTTTTTGAAAACAATTTTTACTACACCTTAGGTAAGCAAGAAGTTTACTGAAAAAATCCCAAAAATAATATGTATTTTTATTAGTTAGTGCTGTTGCTTCCATCAGTTCTCTCCCCAGAAATCCCAATTTTAAAAAAGTCATGTTGCATTTCTGCTTGAAACATCTCTGCTGACAAAACAGAAACACAACCACCACCACTGTGAATTCACAATCTTTGTACATTCAGATTTCTGTATTATGATATAGTATTATGCATAATTCCTTGCAGTAGCCTCACTGCTATTTCCATCATCTTGCTGAATTCTTGAGAACCACTTTTTAGTTTAGGGGCTTTATTACTGTTTGCTCTTCCTGGTTGCCAGTTGAGGATTCAAGTCCTGTTGTTAGACTTCAGGTAAGAATAAAAAAGTCCTGATGTCAGGCAAGATAGCCTCTTCAGTGGATTTTTTGTTTTTGTTCTGTGGGATTTTATGTAATGGATTAGATAGTCTTGAGTATGAGGTCAATGTGCAGCACAGCTGAATTTGCCTAAGTTCAAAGAAGTTGAATTGCTGAATTGCCTGAAGTTCAAAGAGCAAAGTGTGAAAAAAAGATCCATTTAGCCCACTACTAGATCATCAATTGAACACCTTGGATATTATAGCATCTCTTAAGTTATTTCCACCATTTAGCCTGGATAAACAATATCTGCTTTTCATCACAGAAATTATTAACAATGTTTGTTTATTTCAGTATGAGTATGCACTGAGACAGCTGTATGCCTTGGTCAACCTTTGTGAAGGAGGATACCCCATTGACAGGTAATGAGGTTCCCAGATAGGCCCTGTAGTTTTAACTGTGGCTAGAAGAACAAAAGCTAATAGGCAGATAATCCTAAAAGCTTCTCACTTGTTCTGCTCTTGTTATCATTTTGTCAGTAAATTGCTCTAAATTTAGAAATGTTTGTTTTGACAAACATTATTTGTTCCCTCCCACTCATAATGATCCATGTCTCCACAACCCTTTAATTTCCATACTGAGCCTCAGGGAAAATGACAGCCAGTCAGGGGATCCCACTGCACCACACAATACCAAACAAAACAGCACAACTGGTGTAAGGGTGTTGCCCTGTAGCTCCTGCATGAACTTACACTGAAGCCAGGTAGGGAACTGCTGTGTTTTCTGTGCCTCCCCCTCAGCTGCTGGCTCAAAACACCACAGCACTGCTGGGTTCTGGTGATGAAAGGGAATATGGTGCTGTGTGGGATAGGAAAGCAGGGAAGTAATGGTCCAGGCTGACCCCTGTGGTGGTGCAGTAGAGCCAAGGGTAGCATGGTGTTGGAATTCTGTTTTAGGAATTTGTGGTAGAGGTTGGGATCCCAGCTTGCGAGTCATGGAAGAGAAAAGGGAGAGAAGAAAGCAGAAGGGTAGGGAATGTGAGGATGGTTTGGTAGTTCAGAGAATGTATACATGCAGCTCAGGAGGTGAAGAACTGCTGCCCCCACTCCTGGTGGCAGCCCACTGCAGTCAGTTTGGGAAATAGTTTGAGAGCAGAGTACCTGAAAAGTTATTCATCATTATTGTTCTCTGTTGCAGAATATTCCTGGCCATGAATCGGGTGTGCCTTGGGAATTGATGGAAACAACAGTCCTGAATGTAACCCTTACTACAAGTGATAACTTTTCATAGCTGTCATAATCCAGACTTTATGTGCATGCAACCTGGAGAGAGTCAGACACTGTACTGGAACTGTGCTGGGAGCTGAGGCACCAGACCATGAGCAGTGCAGCACTTGCCAGTGCTCTCCCCTGCATCCCCACCTGCTGGCAGCCTGCTGCTTTGAGAGAGGCATTTTGACAGACCACCTAGAGCTTTCAAGATGGATAATTTTTTTCAAAGCACAATGCTCTTAGGAATCTCTGGATGAACACTACAAGCCATCTGTGTGATTGCTAAATCCATCCTAAATCTAAACATTGAGTCATTAATTATGGATTTTTTAAATACTCTTACTTAATCTTAACTTTTAAAAAAAGTTAATGAATTCCATTACAGTGACTAATTTGCAGATTGGTTGAAGAGTGAAGAAACCAAAGGTTGTTCTTTAAGTTTTAACTCCTTAACAGTTTAAAGAAATTAGTTACATTTGGGAGCTATTTGATGTGGACAGCACAGTTAAATGTTGAACAGTAAAAATCTTTGTGAGTAGAAAGCACTGTTTCCCAAAGAAAAACAGAAATATCTAATGTTGTAAATTTAGCATCAGTATGCTGTAATTAATTGTATATACTCACAAACCTGTGGGAAGTCATGGAGTACAGGAATTGCCTGTCAATAAAAATAAAGTTGACAGTTTCATCCACCCACAGTGTAATAGTGTTGGACATGTTGTGTCTTGAAAATGAAGGAGAGCTAATTAACTCTATGACAATGTTAATCTGTCCCTGTAAGACTTTGATAAGGCAGGTACTCAAAAACAGCTCACAAGCAAACCAACAAAACCCGAAAGAAATCCCAAAACTCCAGCCTAAAAGCAACAATTGAAGGTTCCACTCCTTAGAGGTGACTCAGTAAAGGACAGGCATGGCAAAATTAGAGGTTGTGAGATGTTTCACAAAGTTTCAGGTTGTCCACACCTTTTTATACGTGGAGACGGGATACAGAAATATTTCAGAGTTATTTTCAGTGTGCTAAAATACACAAAATTACCTCATCTCCATGTGAAAAGAATGAAGTCTGACAAAAACTGGAGAGTTCTGGGTAGCTCCACACAGAGGAAAGGGGTTATAGAGGTGTAACTGCTAGTTTTTTATAAAGAAGAGCTAGGTAAAGCCAGGAGCAGCATGAACAGCTTCATGAACACTGTCTGCTGAGAGAGAGATTGATCCCAGAGCACAGCTAGTGTCAGGATGAATGGAAAAGGTAAAACCCTGTGGAATTCGGCTTTACTGAATTAATAGATGAAAATTTGCACCTTGGGAATTGTTGAAAGTTTGGATATGTGCTGCTTTTGAGTTGCTTCTTGTTTCTTCTCAGCTGTAAATCTGGGGTTTTTTTTTAGCAGAAATCTAAGAATAAGAGTATGAAATTCATGACTGCCTGTATGTTTTGCAGTTGTCTCCCTGATGGCAGGAGGAAGGGCTGGCCCCACAGACAGCTCTTAGTCATTCTGACAGCTGTCACGAAAGAAAGCATACCAAGAGTTCCCAAACACTTTGAAAGACCAGGAGAAATTACTCTTTCAAAGCCCTGATTGAATATATACATTCAGTCTGTGTTTTATTCATCTTTGCTTTTAGAGTTTTTCTCTGCCTTAGAAATCCAGGGTGCTTCTCAAGCACTTAGCATCATCAATTCATAGGTTTAACATTTTAACGTTTTTTGCACCCTTTATATATGCCCATCTTTCTGCTGAAGTATTCAGAAGAGGTTTTTGTTCTTCTGGATTTTCACATCTAGAATTCAGAGGTTAAAAAAGAGACCTCCATGTTCCTTGGAGATGGTGTCAGTCTATGACCAAGAGTCTCCAGCCATAGTACATAGACCTCAAAAAGTAATTACCAGATGAGAAATCAGCTGCTAGCATGTTTTTATTTTCACACATCACTGACACCCTGGTGTTATTATCATCATGTGCCTTGACCCTCCTGCAGACCCTTGTAGCTCTGAGGATGCAAAGCTGAAATATGAGAGTGGGATTTTGTTCTCTTTTCCTCTTGCAAGTGATTGCCATAGCTCCATCTCAGACAGCATTGTGGGTGCATGACATCTTCAGTGTCTGTCTTTCAGTTTGCCACATATCTGAGGGAAGGGGCCTGCCATTTAGGATGGTGATGCTATGGCATGCTCTGAATTTTCAGTTCGTATCCAGAGAGCCATTTTGTTTTCAGTCACTCAGGAAACAGCCCCACAGAAAAATACAGTAACTTACACTGCTTCACTGATCAATACATTTGTTTTAAGGCCTCCAAATAGCATCACACAGACTTAGTACCTGCATGGCAGGCTGTTTATTTTGTGATGGTAATAGAATCTAATGAGAAAATAATTTTAGGATTGTGCAAGGTCAGTCTTACACCAATCCTGTGGTGAGTTGGACAAGTACAGACACCCGTGCTCTTCCTGCAGGCATGCAGTTGCTTAGCCTATCATTCCTAGAATGTTGGGATGCTGGAATGCAAAATATGGAAAACTGTCAGGCTTCTAGCAAGTTGTCACCACCAGTGAAAACAGGGCAAAGTTGAGGCTGTGTTATTTACAAAAACAGCAGAAGAGTTGTATAGATCCATATCCCCAGGGAAGAGTGTTGTGCACTGCAGCCAAGGTTTCCTATTCTCCTCCTTGTTGCTAGGAATGGAGTCCAAGGCTCTTTTCTGACCCATGTGCCAAATCCACTGTGTGTTTCTACCCAACATCTGCTGCACATGAGTTCTCTGCCTTTCCTTGGAGAGGGCCTGGAGGGCAGGTCCATGATCAGCCTCCACGGTACACTGTGTGCTGGCTACTCCTGTATAATGCAAACTTTGTTTTGCACCAGCTTTGTTCAGAGCACCAGTAACCACCCTCCCTTCCTTACCAGCCATAAAGAAAAAGCAGTTCACCCGAGTTGGAGATAATGCACTTTTTTAGATATTCCAGTAAGCTGTATGGTTATAGCTCTCTTCAAGCCAAGTTGCATCTTGTCTCATCAGGAAAGTTTAAGGTAAGTGCTGAGCACCTGTGGCCATCTCAGGGCAGAAGGCTGAAGGCCACTCATTCTTGTACTCTGCCTCTGGGAACTGGGAGGGGGGGAGGGGGGCAGCAGAGGAAAAGGAAACTTAAGCTGAAGTGTTGACTTAAAGCAGCATTTTGTGCCAAGAGCTCAGGCAATTCTGAATCAGAAGCTGTTTCCTTCCCAGGGTCATGATACCCTAAAAGATGTGGAAGGCAACAAAAGTCCTACAATTCTGTAAGCCTTGCACCACTGGCAGAGCTGGCCAGTACCCCACACTAGCAGCACCCATCCAAGGAAGGATGCTGGTGGGACAGGCAGGCTCTGCACAACAGCTGGATACAAGGAAATAAATTTTCACAGTGCAAGGTGTTAAAATGCTGGACTAGGCACCCAGGAAGGCTGCATAATCCTGGAGACTGCAGCACTGAAAGGATGAGGCTCTGAACAATCTTGGGAGAAAGCCCTGTTTGAACAGTGACAGGACTGGTGCCCTCCAGGGGTCACTGCCAGCCTCAATCACTCTAGAAGCCCATAGTAAAAAGCCAGTCTTGTGCCAGGTTTCAAAGTACAATTGGTGACTGGAGCATGAAGAGGCCCAAAAGTTCTTGAATTCAGCACAGAAGCTGTGTTTGATCTCAATGGCTCTTATTTTAGGATAAACTTGACCTGCCAGTGTCACTATTTCAGTGAATTATTGACAAATTGTGGCACTGGGTGCAAACTGGTGCTAAATCAGCTCTGTGCACGCAGTGGACACAGTGGCTGGTTGTTTCTGTGCAGAGTTGCTGGGTTCAGCTGGTCTCCCTGTTCCTCTCTCTCACTCATTCCTTGTGAGTCAATGAGTGATCATTGCACAATGTTCCTCTGCAAATGAATGTTTGAAGAGGCCTCGGCTGGATTGCACAACCCTGCTTGGTCAATACCTCCTGGAACACTCCTGTCTGCTGAGAGCTCACATGAGGGCTGGCACATGAGTCACAGCGTGACTATCTTGACTAACCAGGGGAGGCCACAGATCACCAGGCTGGGCTGCTTCCTTTTCACCTGGGCTGCAGCATGAGGAAGCCCCATGGAAAAGCCAATAAACAAAATCCCATGGAGTCTTTAAAAATACCCTTTTCATTCCCACATTTTACTTCTTTTTTTCACACCATCCAAAATGTCAGATACCTGCCCAGAGCAGTGCAGGACCCTGGGCACCAAGGTCCAGAGCAAGGGACATGCTGAACTGCTGCAGCAATCTCCATGCTGGAGAATCAGCACTTTGCCAGGGTCACCAAAACAATGGCATGTTTGTTCCAGGCTGTTTCTGTGTGACCCTGGTGCAGGCAGAGCCTAAGTGCCACCACTAAGCTGTGAGCTTGGAGAGGCAGCATCCTTCTTTATCCTGGGTGATCCAAAATACCATCATATGGGTCATCTCCCAGCTTATGTTCCCTGACATAAACTGTGGCCACGTCACCCCTGTACTTCAGAGATGTATGTTTAATGAAATGTTGCTGCTGGTTTATATGATGGGACTGAACAAGCCAGTTGCCCCACAGCCTCTGAGCACGCTCTGTTCTGCACTGAGCCATAGCACAGGGACTTCCTTCCAGGCAGCTCACAGCCAAGCAAAGTAATTTGCATTACTATCGATAATCTCTGGGTTTGGGAGAGCCATGGCAGTTCTTGCAAATCAAATTAGAGCTTTGCAGTAGGTATGCCAGAGGAAAATGTTGCATGTGCAATTTGAGAAAAACCCGCATAAAGTTGCATGGTACTCCTTGCATTTCAAAAACTGGGATCTACAAGTCTGATTTTGAGTCTGGACATTAGTAAATTTAGGTCTGAGCCCATTCAGATTGCAATGATTTCCACACTCTTTCCACAGGCTTCACTGACCTGCTCTGTCCAATACTTCTCCCTAGCCCCAAGGTCCAGATGGTGACTCAGATGTCCCAGAACACTGTGAGGTGCTGGAGTGCTTCACTTCATCAATCAGTTGCTTGACCCTGGCTGGTGCAAAGTCCAGTTGCTCTGCAGAAATATCCTAGCTTCTTTCCTTCCATGTTTCTAATTTGACCTCTTACCCATCAGATTACTTTTAGGCTCATTGACTGTGAATGTTATAATATAATAACTTGATCAGGCCAAGGATTAGGGGAGCATCAGGAGAGGCCCCAGTGCTCCCCTGGAACTCCAGCACATCCCTGGCAATGGCAACATGCTGGGGGACAGACTGAGGGCAGGAGAGCTGGAGACCACTCCTACTCCAGCACCACTGAGGCAGGGTCTAACAGCCCTGGCAGGCTGAAGTGGGGTCCTGGACCATGGGCAAGGTGGGTGGGCACTGGGGAGGCTCTGGAGACAGCCACACCTGTGTGAGTGCCCTCAGGGCCCTGAGAGCAGCATCACCTCCCAGATCTGGAAACTTGTGTCTCAGGTTTAGCCCCAGCATGCCAAGTGCCACCCTGAGAGCAGCCCAGGCTCCCAGCAGGAGCACAGAGCCCTGCAGGAGGGTGATGGCAGCATGACAGAAGGCTTCAGCTCTGGCATCCTGCAGACGTGCTGCCCAGAGGAAGGCAGAGGTGCCAACAGCTGCACATAGCAGAAATAACCATGTCAGCAGTGCTGTCATGCACTGCAAGCTCTGCACGTGATACCCTCAAAACCAAGATTGCTGTTATTCACTGTTCCTCATTCTTGGTTGTTGTCCCTTCCCAACAAGATGTGCACACAGCCCATGCTGGCAGTGCACAACACTGGTTTGCTATCTGTATGCAGATTTGACTACAGCTGGGGCACGTAGACATGGACATTTATTTCAACCCCAGAGACTGAGAGAGGGACCAGCTTTATGTAACACCCTTTTATCCTTGGAGCTTCAGGAATAAGGCAGAGACCTTGGGCCCAAGGTGCCCTAAATCTCTTTTTAATGTTATTGGGAGGAAACAATATCAAGTTTGAGTAAAACACCTTTTTGTAATCAGAGCTTTGCTAGGCCTGATTCCAAGTTGTTGAAGCTGCAGTGGAGGTTACTGACTTCCTGCATGCAAACAACCCAGTATTTTCTGTTTGCAGTGGGAATCTTGCCTGTGTCAAGGCACCCAGAAGACACAGACCTGTCTTGCAGTTAAGGCTCCTGTTTCCATTCTCCAATCCTGAAAAATTGTTTTCAAATTCAATGAAATGCATTTTTGCATTGATTCAGTATATTCTGTGGGAATTTTTTTGTTCAGGGAAATTTAAGTCTGTAATGACTGAATGACTAAAAGCACACTTAGAAAGGAGAAATAGAAAGTTCTGTCTGCAACAGCCTGAATTTATTGAAGTAATAACCTGGTGGGAATTACAGCTAGGATAACACTTGTGAAAATGACAGCCATGTAAAAAGGGATTTGTATTTAATTCTAACTCCTTTTGACTTTCAAGTTTTAATCTGTTTTGATACACGAGGCAAATTATTAAGTTCTTTACAAAGACTTATTTTAAAATAATTGCACCATATCATACATTATAATAAATACACAATTAACCAGACATTATCAAACAACCAACATGAATAAAACTGCTGTACATTTAAAACTGATGGTGAAGATTTTGAATCTTTAGTAAAAATACATTGATGAAAATGCCTGCTACCAGATTTGCGTGACAGATAGAATGCAAAAACCATATTCTTAGTAAAAGTACAGGGTCATCTTGCACTGCTTGTAATTATGTGGATTTCAAAGGCAAAGACATGTTGTTGACAACAAGACAGAGATGGAGTTCTTCTACAGGTGGCACCCTTATGCCACTGAATACATCAGACAAGACCCAGTTTATTCAAACTTGGTAAACAGATACCATCAAGCACAAACACAGTCTTACCTTCAAACAGACTGAGGTGTGTGCAGGCCTTTCAAATGCCTTGTGCACAGATGTGGTTCACACCTGCCATTGTTTTTATAAAGTAAATGTCCACTTTTTTGCAAGCTCTCTGTATTTTCTCTACTGTTCATTTGCATTCTGCAGTGTTGGCTGGTTGCAGCTGAGAGGTTCTGAGGCTTGATACTTCAAGTTTTCCAGAGGATGAACATTCTCCTGAATGCTTCTTTTACTTCTGCAAATGACCTCTACCGAGAAATGCCGTGTGTTCAGACACCATCTACAATTAGCCCATCTGCCCTATGTTGAAGGCCACACTCCAGAGAACTTCCAAGGTCTGCAGATACCAGAGGATCTCACAAGGTAAAATATCCAGCTCTTCCAGGATGACAGCAAAGACGGAAAAAAACCAGCATGGCACTTAGGAAAAGTCTGACTCTTTGACAATTGGAATTGGTGGGGTTTTATGGTCAATTGGTTTATAAATAAAATTAAAATCTTTCTTGGTTTCACTCTTCAGAAGGGAGGCTTTGATATGATGTGGAAGGGCATCTTTGTCCAGCTGCAG
Organism: Lonchura striata; assembly: GCF_050655825.1. Classification (NCBI taxonomy): domain Eukaryota; kingdom Metazoa; phylum Chordata; class Aves; order Passeriformes; family Estrildidae; genus Lonchura; species Lonchura striata. The sequence continues at coordinate 58,043,559 of NC_140707.1, read as the reverse complement.
CCACTGGTCATCAACATAAACAAAGAGTCCATAGTCCTTGGGATGAGACACTTCAAACTTCTCGGCACACTGCTGGCTCAGCTGCTCAGCTGTGGTGTCGCGACGGGAAGCAAGTGTCCTTGATTGACCACTGACTTCCAGAAAGGAGATACAGATGAAATCCTGAAGAGAAACATTAGGAGAGACCTAATGTTAACACAGTAACCTGGGACTGAAGGAGGAAGAATTCAGTCACAAAGCTCTAGCTGCCTAGAGCTCCCAAATATCCTCCAGTCATTCTCCAGTGTCCTAGTTATTCTCTCCTTTCTTTCCTCTGTCAGGCTCTGAATCAGAAAATACTTAAATAAGCACTTTACCAAATAATTAGCACCACAACGACACTGAAGTTAAAGTGTTTTTTTCTGATTTTACTGAATATCCTTAGAGAATTATCTGCAATAGTTCATTCTCCCACCTTTTTACAGCTCCTGAAGAAAGAATTTGCAAAGAAGTGACAGACAAGAAAAACAGACCACAAATGTCACAGATCTGACCTAAAACCCCTCTGTTTCACAAAAATGGGATAGGGCTAGCAGTGTTGTGGCCTTGCAACTTCACAGTCACCCAAACAGCATCTTGAGAGTGTGTCCTCTGAACTTCCTTCCATCAGTAAGGAAATAGCACAAGTTATGCTGAGTATGCTGAGAAGGCTGATTTACTTGTATCCTGTTTCAGGCAGTAACAGCTGTTGTGACAGCTTTCATCTTGCTAAACACATAAGGAACAGACTCTGCAAGAGCTTTTGGTCACAGTGGAACCTGTGTGTTTATTTGCATCTGTGAACTTCAAAACAAATCCCAACCATTTTGTTCAGAAAATAATGAGGTTCCCTGGCAGAAGGGGAATTTCCAAATGCGTGCACTATGGGCTTCCAAACCACATTTAAGGAGTATCACTGCAGTGGATTAAGGCAGGCAAAAGGATGGACAGAGGCCTGCTGAACATATCAGCAATTGGTCTAGCTCTGTCAGAACGGGCTTTCATGTTTCTGATACTACCACTCATTCAAAGGGGTGGAAAATTGCCCTTCAGCTGCTGGAGATGGTGGGAATCTTCTGGGGAAATGTGTCATTTGTTCGCTCAGCTATTATGCTCCATGCTAGGTACTTCTGTGAGCTACTGCCAGAGCAGCACTCAGGGCTGGATGGATATTTGCTGTACCTCCATACACCAGTTACAGTTTCTGAGGTCATCAGGGACTGGTTTGACTGAAATATGGGAAACCTGTTCAACTCCATGCTTTCACATGGACTACTCTCCCCCACAGGAGACTTTCCCCAGGCTTTCCCCTCGGCATGCACAATTTACAGTTCTGCGCTGTGAACGCTGCAGAACGTGAGACGTGGCCTTTGCTGCCTCCCTGTGGGTGACAATTTGATCACAGCACATGGGGCTGGCAGGGTATCCTGCCTGCCTGGACCAGCCTCACCACGGGCCCAGAGCACTCATCTGTCCTGGGACCCCCTCCCACTAGTGCACGGGGAGATATTTGCCAGGCCATGCACAGTATGGGCTTCAAAACTAGCCCGACCTTGATGGGTATTTCTGGCTGCCAGACAGGCTCTGGAAGATGCTTGACCGACTGGCTCTTGGGATGCCTCAGACCCTCCTACAGCTTTATGCCATCTAGAAGCAGCCCTGCATAGCCTGCTCACATCTCAGTTTAGCCCATGATTTCCCCAGGCATTAAGGGCGATGATTAAGAGGGGCTTCTGAGTCCCCACCAGAGTTCCCACATGCAAAGGCTCCTAAGCACATCTCCTTTGAGAATGAACAAAAAAATCACTTTGCAGTCATATTTAAAATGACAATATTATAAGTGTACTTCAAGATTTCAAAATTTATTTCATAAGTAGTATCTATTTCAAATGTGGTGTGTTTTTTAAGATCTGGAAACCTTGCCCCAGATGTACTCTTTTTTTTTAATAGTGATTTCAATTAATTTAATTTTAAAATAATTACCATATTAAAGATTTCTAAGTATGGAGAAAGCATGCAGGCTTTCCCCCGAGGGTGGAAATAATAATGCTGGCTACCTGCACTGATGAGCGGGAAGCCCGGGCCTTGTTCAGCGTTCTCCGTCGCTCCCAGCGGTGGATGGAGTCCTGAACCTCCACGCTCAGCTGCCGGGTCACAGTGATTTTGTCATAGTTCTTGATATGCTCCAGGACCCCGTAGGTGGTGGTTAAATAATAGGAGCCTGCAAAAGGTGAAAGCTTTGTATGAACATCACACCTTCATGGGCCATGCGGTCCCGCTCCCACCCGGGGCAGCTGTCCGACCTTGCACTGCCTGTGCCACGTGGAGGCGGCGCGGGGGTCACGCGTGTTAACGAGTGATGGACACCCTGTGACCAGCCTCAGCCCCTCCTGCTCCACAGCAGTGCTGCTGCCCAGACTGCTGGGGCAGGAGATGGCCTGGGAGAGGACACAGGCTGAAAGGAAAGAGCTATAAAAACTGCTTTCACAAACAAGCCCTAGCCATAGATGTTTATTCTTTGAGCCATGTCCATTTTTTTTTTTGTTGTGTTTGACAGCGTCCATACAACAGGTCTGTAACTTGGGCTCCTGAGTAGACCCCACGCAATGCGGGGAAATAGAAATAATAGTAGATTACTGCAGGAGAGGCACAAAGCCTGGGTCCAGTCCCCCAGCTCCACCTACACTTACTCGCATGTCTGGGCTCAACACTGTTGAGGGACATATCAGACCTGCAGGAACAAGTCATCCTCTGTCCCCTCCATTCTCTATTGACTACACAGGCATCCCAGCCATTCATCTGTAATTCCTGGACTGTTCAGGGCTGCGGGATAAATCTCGGTAACGCAGAGAAACAGGGCAAAGTGGCAAAAGCCCAGTTCCCTCAGAACGCCGCGGCTGCTGCGGCGCTGCTTGCAGCAGTAAATAAATAAATAAATAAATAAATAAATAAATAAATAAATAAATAAATAACCGGGTGCCGCCACGGGGCGGCGGCCGGGCCCTGCCAAACCCGGCTGCGGCCACAGAGGTGCAGCGAGCCCTGACAGGGACAGAGCCAGCGCCCCGCTCGCAGGCCAGCCCCGAGGCAGGGCTGCTCCGGCCTCGGCAGAGGGCAGGGCAGCGGGGGCCATGCCCTGCTCCGGCCGCGGCTCCCGCTGCCTGGCGAACGGGAACAGCCCAGCGCTGTCCTGGGCGGCTTCGTTCCGGCCGCAGTGACTCTAGATGGCACTCGCACATCGCCCGTCCTCCGGCGCTGCTCGGCCCGTGGGCGGCGCGGCCGCCTGCTCCGGGCAGCAAAGACAGCGCTTGGTTTGCGAGCAGTATTTTTAGAGCACCATGAAAGCGTTCCGGAGGAGAGGAGAGACCAAGACACTGCCACCAAGACACTGACACTGACTTTTCCTGTACTCTGGTGGATCGAGGGGGTTATCCTACAGTTTTGAAGGTTTTTGCCCAAACCACTCATTTTTCTTTACTGTCTCCCCCAGAGAGGTGTTGAGAATAGACTAAGAAATCTAAAAGTGCCACTTTTCTTCTCTTAAATATGGTTACTACCCTCCTTTGTCTGTCATTCAATATTTCTTCTCTTCTGGCTGAGTCAGAAGTAGCTGTAATGGGACCCAGAGCAGGGTGTATCCCTTCCCTCAGAACCCTAGGAGGAAGTGCTCTGGGTCCCCCACAACAGGAATTAATCACATTTCTTTTAAGAATTAAGTTTTTGCCCACTTCTAATTTCTTTATTTCCATCCAGTTGTTGCCTACTATCTGTCCATATCTTTGCCCCAGTATTCAGCGTCAGTGTTGCTATTAAATGAATTCAAAGGGTATTTTTCACTTGGAGGCAAAATTGAAATGATTTTATAAATTGATTTATGAAATTTCCCAGTTTTTTTCACTTTTGTTTTACTTCTTTCCCTTTAATTTCTGTACCTGAACACCTTTTGGTATTCAACTTTGAAAGGCCTAACTCAAGTTAACTTTTGCCAGTTCTACATTTTGCAATCTCAGAACTGTCTTCACTGCAATGTTCTCTTTTTTCCCCCATTCCTCATATTTGCAGTTGCGCTCACTGTCCTTTCTGATGTGATTATTCAGTCAGTTTGATTTGTAACTCCCTCACAAAATTTTCCCTTTTGACTTGAGTGCACATTTCACAAAGTCTTTGCATCTTTGAGCTAAGAGAACTTCCAGCCAGCTTTACTTTTGATATCCTGAACTCCCCAACCCAGATGACTTCAGTAGCCAGCCTGGCAGTGTGCCCCTTTGGAATGTAGAACCTGTGTGCACAGTAGTCACCAAAAGCAGCTTGGTTATGTCCACAAAATGCTGTGTTTCAGCTAACATTTTTTTTTCTGCTAAGAATTCTTTTCAGCAGAAAAACTAGCCTGTGCAGAAACACGTTATTAATGTACTGTATTGCTGCTAATCATCCTATTAGTATTTATTTTTGTCCCACTCTGCACTGTGCTGGGATGACATGCTTACTTTCAGACTTATATCCTCATTTAATGTAAATAAAATTAGTCTGCTGTTGTTCATCCAAGACTCCTTTCTAGAACCTCAGTACTTACCAAAGCAAAGTCTAAAATAAACCCCATTTTATTAGTTTAGTGACTACTTGGTGATAAATGATCTGTGTTCCTAATTCAGAGTGTGTAATTTTCACTTGGGAAGCATGTGCTTTCCAAGCTATATTTAAGAAACTAGGGGCCCACAGTTCCCTGGGGCATTTATCTCTCTGATAACAGAGGTCTTTAGTCACTTCCAATATTCACTCAATATTCCTCTCTAACCTAACTTTATTTTCTCTGTCTCGCTATGATGCTCAGTCAGAGAACATTGTCAGAAGGTTCACTCAAATTTAGGAGTTAAGTGACCACGAGAATATAGCCCTCAGGCATACAATGCAGCTTAAAAATTGTGCTCTTTTCTCCTCACTGAAATAAATAAAAGTATCTGCCCAATTTTTTGCAGCAGATGTTTAATTTTAACAAAAAACTTTCCAGCTTTTCAGCCTTTGGACCAAGGAACACAAGATGTCTCTGTTTAGGTTGCTAATCCAGCACCTCAGTTATCATTTATGATGAGTGCCTGCCTTTCTAGCTTGTGTCTTAAGGCACTGCACTGCTAAAAGGAGTTAAAGTGTTTGGCAATAATTTTAGAGATTCAGATTTGAAGATTGGCCTAAAAATTATCCACAAACTCTAGCCAGAGCCCTGCTGCCCTACTTTCACAAACACTGAAGTGAGACAAATGATGATTTCCAAAGTGAATATCCCAAACACTGTACCCTTACCTTCTCCTAGCTGCAGAGCAGGGTCCATGAGCTCCATCATATACTCCACATTAAGAAGGACTTCAGTCAAGTTGCTGCGGGCCAACACATACATGAGCACAGGGAGGAAGTCATCTGCACCATAGGGCTTCCCTGAGCAAAGAGAAACACAACGTGGTCCCAATAACACCACAAAATCATGTTCCCACTACGGTGTCAGATTGTCATACAGTGAGTCCTTTGTAGACTTCAGCTTATGTTACTTGAAGAATTACAGCTCAAAAGCCCCAGCAAAGAAAAAAATGCTAAAACCAAAAATTTATATCACTTAGAAAGTAAGTAAGCTTGCTTTGAGCCCAAAATAGGATCTTGAAAATTAACTGGAGAAATACAATCTTAACTTAATTGATCACAAACAACTGGCAATTTTTGAAGAGTGCCAAGGCTTCCAGATTGTCCCTCTGATTTGATACTGACATCAAGACTGTAGTTCAGGTTGGCAATATTAGTAGGGAAATTGTCTACATGCATTAGGGGTATTTATTCTCTTAGGCTTACTCTATGTGTGATACCAAAAAACAGAAAATAGAATTTGAGACAGTGGTTTTAGGACTGGGGACTTCCACATTTATGCCCCTTCAGAAGGCAAAACATCACACTACACGATCCTAATTAAAACAGTCTCTCAAGAGCTAGGATCCAAGAGGAGTCATCTTTCTAACTGTGCAGTCTAGCTAAGAAAGCAGAAATATTTTTACATTGGACTTTAACCTAGTCTTTGGAATTGGTGTGCTGCAGATACTCAATATTTCCCATTCTTGAAACATTCATATCAACTAAGTTAACAAAGTGAACTAGCATACAGTCTTTAAGCTTTAAGAGCTCTTTGGGATCTCTGAGGACAAAAAAAGAAATGCATGTTAACATCATAATTATAAATAATTACTATTTAAAATAGAATCCACACTGAGGCTTCCCTTCATAAACCACAAAGAACACAAGGATAACTTTTTTCATTTGAAAGATACTTTCATTTTCAACCACCATGTCATAAAGTCATCATGGAAAACCCACAACAGCAAGTTTCTTACCAGACCAACATTCAGAATTGACCATTCCTCTTAATCTACTCTGCTTTCATTCAGAATGTCTTTCCCCAGACTGTGGGGAGTTCTTTCTCACCTGTGCAGAACTTGGATATGTTGATTTCACGGACTATGTGTGTGTAATTTAGGAATTGCTTGTCTCACCTCAAGGAATCAAAGCTACCCTTGGTGTAGTTTTGGTGAAATTACGCTCTAGCCATTTTTGGCCCATAGCACACATCCTCTTCCATGGCAGGGCATACATTCCTATTCTCAAATGTTCCCACTGACTTATTTCAGATATTTGCCATGAGTCAGATTTCTTTTTTTGTCATTCAGAGATGACGCAGATTCTCCACTGGCAAAGAAAGATATTCTTCTGAAGCCTCAAATAAACATGAGCTTAGCCCCTGATTTAAAAAAAAACAAAACAGTGTGGCTTTGAAATAAACCCAGTAATACATCGAGTGAACAGAGAGTTGATCCATTTAAAACCAAGAGTTAGAGAATGAGAGGTCATCAGGGCTGTAATTCAGTCTGTTTCTAACAAAGCCCACACACGCCACAACATAGACTATTTATTTAATGAAAGCTGGATTAACGCTTTCAAATTCTGATTGCTTTGTTATGGCTGCCTTTAGTTAAAAGACACAGCCTTAGGTCTTCAACAAAACTATAAATGGACTTCATTTTTCCATTAACATCTGGAGGGACATATTTTTGTCTGTTGTTCCCTTGGCTTATGTCTCTGTGAAAGCTTTAGCTCTGTGAAGGGTCTAATTCATTACTGTCATATACATTACCTTAATACAAGCAGCTTAGTATTACAGCAGTTTAATATTTTCCAGGGTAGAAAAAAAAAATTACAGAACTGGAATATGAAAATGTAACAGAAAAACTTCACAGCAAAAAGCCCTAATCTCCTTTTGCTCCAAGTGCATCAGAGGCCAACAGAGTTAGTTCTAATTCAGACTAGTATAAAGGAATACAAAATACCAAAGATTTGTTAGGCTCCTTTTTCCCTTCATTGAAAACTTCTTCTTTGTGATCTAGTAGTTACAGACCAGCATGGATAGAATGATTCTAGTTTCCTGAAGGCCAAGGGATTTCCAGTACAACACCAGTAGCAGAATTTCCCCTTCTACTTCTCTTTCATGACTAATTCATGTAATGTCTGATAGGGCATCAAATAAAGTTGCTGCTTCACAGTATAGATTATTCCTCACTGGAAAAAAAAAAAAAAACAAACCCTGGGGTTGTTTGTTTGTTGGTTGGTTGGTTGGTTGCTGGTTTTTTGCATGTCACCAAAGCAGATCATGAACAGAGAACAGACTAACTAATGCAGAATGGAAACAGCAGCTTGGAACTAAACAATTCCATGTCCCCATTCATCAACTTCTGGTGGCTAAAGAAGTGAAAGTTAGAGGAGAATTCTCAAGAATGCCTACAGAATCTCTCCATTTCTTTTTTGTTGTCTGAGAAGTGGTTGTATGTACAATCATGCATAGAGACAATTCTTCTTCATGCTGTTTATCTCATTTCTATAAGTTGATTTAGCTGCTCTGCCCTCCAGTCCTTGGTATAAACTCTTCTCAACTTTAAGACTTCACAGAAATATTATTGGACTCGCAGCTGTTTATATGCCTTAAATATAAAATTTGATGTACAGTTTCTTTTTGAGTAATAAATGCTGAGCAGGGATATCTGACTGAAATAAAGGAAAGAACACGTGTTCCATATCTTGTATGCTCACAATCTGTGTAGATTTCTAGACACCACCTTAATCCACCCGTGGCTGTATGACACCCAACTTTAAATACCCGTGTCCATAGCAAAAGCTGACGTCAGCAGGAGCAGAATGTGTCAGCACAGGAAAAGCAAAACTAATCACCAGTGATCTAGTTCTGACTCCATTTGGTGGTTTTTTTGTGTTGCCACAAACTTCCAGTGTGGCCAAGGGAGGTCAGGCATCATCTATTGCACCTTGTAAGCATCTCAATAGCATCTCTGCACTGACTGTGCACGGAGCAGAGCCTGAGAGGGCAGGACTCTGATTCTCCCCTGTTCTCCTGGCCCCTCCAGGTACAGGGACAAGCTTTGACATCTACAGCCATCAGACCAAGCATGGCCCTGAGGTGCTCCGTATCTCAGTCCATCCATGGGGAAAATAGGTGCTGTCAGCAACTCAAATATGACCAGAAACAGGAGTCTACAAAGATAGATTAAATAATGCCTATGAACCAAGACACCTGAGAGGTTGCCTCAGCACTGTATAACTCCCATGCTTCCTGTGCCATGAAAAGACCAGGGCACTAACCAGTGTCCATCTGGGAGCTGCAGCAGAGGTATTCTCTGCAGGCTGCTGCCTCCTCAGCTCTATTTTCAAGCTGGGCCTGAGCCAAATCCCTCAACCTGTATGGCTTGTTCCATCTGTGGTCTCTCACAGAGGGGAATTTTTGCAGCTGACAGAGTTAAACCTTGCTCTGACCCTGCCACTCCTCTCAGTGACAGTTTTTGCCTATTCAAGGTGGTGGTGTCCTACTCCAGATACGATTTGCTTGCTTTATTTCCCCTTCTTCCCTCTGGGGTCAGGAAACATTTATTTCATAAATATCTCTAAGAAGCTTAAAATAAGACTTCTCCCGCAAACTCATCCTATTATGTTTATAGCAAAGCAAATACAACGTCAGCTCCTGGCTGGGATGCAGCACTTGAATAGATGAGTATTAATTAAATACACGATTTAAAGCAACTGGAATTCTGCCCAAGCCTCCATAAAGAAATTACAGCCTATTTTAACACATTCATGCATTTCTTTTCTCTCTATGTATATTCTGAAAACCAGCAGATAGGGGTGATTCCCTGCACCTTGCTCTAATATTTTACAAACACTAACTTGATGTCTAGGAGCAGATCTCCACAAAACATGAATTTTAGCCTCAGTTTGAATCTGGGAAACCTGAGGTGCATGAAGGCTAACTGGGATTTGTTCAAGATCATAAGAAAAGATTGTGACCTTCCTCCCATACAGTAGCATTTTGCTGTCTCTTGTCTATCCCATACTACTTTCATCAAGGTTTAATTTGTGATATAGTGAAGTAAGTGAGTTAATAGATGCAGACAGCATGAATTCACTTCAAAAATGTATGGTTTAGAGATCAGAGGAATTTGCTCCCCATGAAAAATTTGAACTGGCTCTTTGATTCAAATATAGAAATTGTGCTAGATGGTACAAACCCCAAAATCTCCAGTCCATCAGTCTTCATTAAAAGTAACTTAAATACTAATATCCTCTTTCAAAAGATATCAAAGTAAACCTGTTATGTATAGCTTTATTTTCCTTCTCAGAAGTGAGCTATGATAATAAGCACTGTAATAGGATTGTTCTGACAGCTTTAGGATCTTCTAGCATGGGCTCTTCACTGACTGCAGAAGTATTGGAGTCCAGTTTCCTTTCTACAAGCTCAGCTATCCCACTAAAGACACAGCTTTGCTTTTGCCAACTGCAGAGCCTTATAGGAGTGCATCCGGGCAGGTAATATCTGGCTGCTCAGTTCTGTAGGGGTGATAAACTTCATTCTAAAAGCTAAGGAAGAGAAATATTCCAATGGAATATATGTCCTATTTATCTTCTTTTATCTTATCTGCTTATCTTTTATCTTATCTGCTTTTTCCAAAAGCAGACTATGCACATTATCCATTTAAAACTATGCAATAGAAATCATTAAATCAGATGTTTTGGTCACCTACCTCAACTAGTACAAACTATAGTTTTGAACTATATAGTCCAGCTGCCTGTGCAGTTCAAAGATAGTCCAAAAATGAAACTTCATAATCTTAGTAGTTTACAAGTTAGAAATGTTGCAGTAAGAAAATTGTACCTCCATTCTTCTTGAATTTCCTTTGAAAGCATTCTGCCCATCTTTCAAACTTCTAGCCTAAACTTTGAGCTTTTCCATCCCTGATCTTCCTCACTCATGGTCTCACTAAATTTGGCCTGTTTGTCTCACAGACTGTCTCCATAAACGAATACCTATTGCTGCTTTGTTTTTCCATCAGTTCTCTTCCACACTGGCAGCTCCCAGGCAGCACAAGGCTGGGTGACCCAGGCTCACCACTGCCAGTACACACCACATGTATTGCAGATTTGCATCTTTTCTCACTCTACAGGTGTCACTTGTGTTTTTGATGAAAAGCAGAGATTCTCATTCTATTCATATCACAAAATATACCTTTAATCTTTTGTCCGAGTAAAGGTATTTCTGAAAAACACATAAGTGTTTTTTTTTCCTATATAACATTACTGTGTTTCTACATAAATTGGCTATGTGCCCAGTTGTCCCTGTGCATATTGCAGCATGCCTTCCAAATTTAAGAGCTGCATGATTCCTGCCTCTTACTTTTTCTAGTGCTAAAAAAACGCCAGCCATTTTGTGGGGTGTGGGTTTCCAAAGTATATTTTTTAATGCATTTTATTCTTACTAACCATTTCTAGTATTTTTAGCAGGCAGGTTACATATTTTCAGATTGTCAGTTATATTCTTGGAGGCATATGTTTCAGTTATTTAAGTTTGCATAGAAGTTGGAAAAGCTCAGTGAGACACCTCAATACTGTCGTAATTGTGCCTTTGGTGAGGATTCACTTAGTAATATCACTGCCTACATAGTACATATGAGTATCTGAACCAGGGCCCCTGAATTTCTTTTATAGCCTGTAATGAATTAATCAATATTGCCACTAGAGTTTGCCTTGAGTCATCTTGCTCTAAAGCAGAAACCCATATGCAGCCAGATGAATCATCTGGACTCCGTGGACTGAATCCACAATGTGTGTGATGGGAAGTTGGGCATGATACCCTTCTGTGGCCACCTACAGCAAGATGTTGCCAGAGATTGGTGCTACTTCAACTCTGTCATGGAGCTGTACTCTGTGGTCTCTTGAGAGAAAGGTATATGACTAAGACTGTTACCTTCCTGATTCCTTGTGATGAATCCCTTCCAAAAGCTGATTGCCTCCAACTTGAGGAAGAAATGCTAGTTTAAACCAGTTTAGGATCTGACCCATTCAGTTCTTAGCCTTAAGTATCAGGGATTTCAACCAGAGCCAATTTATCAGGCAGAATTTTTCATGTAATATGAATTGTAATCAAACTAAAAATCTCCTCCTTTCTTAAAATATCTTGATATACATGGAGTCTGTCAAGGCAGACTTCAAAGTTTCATGTCTCTTTCAGCAGGGCAAAGATGGGTACCACCACAGGTACAAATGTTCCTGAGTATGCCTGTCCTTAGTTTTAAAGGAAACTTAGTACCTCTTGGGACATCCTGGCCAAACCTGGAGTGCTGTACATGAGTCTAAATATGTTTAAAAAACTTGTATTTTCATATGTGTCTGACAAGAAAAGCTGCTTGATTAGGTGGTGTTTGCATTTTGCTTTGAGAAATGAAACCATATTCTTAGGCCAGCTCATCCTATGGCAGCCTAAAGTGAATAAAACCTGGTTTGAGCTGACAAATTCCAAATTAAGCCAGACAACACAAGTAGTTTCCATATTATTGAACAGGTAATGTTTCTGACAGAGGTAGACTGATTTTGATCCTGTAGCAGAGGGAATTACTAGTTTTGTGCTTCACCTGCTCTGATCTTGGAAAAGGAGGGACCTTTCTAATTTAGCAGTTAGGAAAAGGAACAAAAAGGAGAAGAAGCTATTGCACAGGAAGCTGAGCATGGCCTCTGCTCTTCCTGTGTGAAGAACACTGTGCTGCCTCATGGCTAGCTGAAAGCAAAAGGGGTCCTGTGCTGTTGCTCTTGAGATGGGCAGAGAGCAGGAAAATTCCCACCTGCTGAAATATGCTCTGAAGACCTCACAGCATGCTCTTCTGCATGCCACCTGCTGGAATTCCCTGTCAGAAAAATGTTTCAGTTGCTGAGAACTTGTCTTTGCGACTGGAAAATGAAGGTGATCTGGGTTTGGTTCATTCTGTGGAAGAGGTTTCACACATTTCTAAGTGGGTCTACAGGGTATTTCACTCAATTTCTCTCCAAGTCTGCTGTTTTCCTGGAGTTAGATACAGCATTCTTCTCCCCTTAGCTTCTTTTTCGGGTCTGAATTCATTGGGGTACATTTCCATAATTCCAGGCCAGTTTTCTTCTGGCCAAGCCTTGGCATACATCACTGATCATGTGTAAGGGAGAGGGAACTCAATATAAGGGAGAGGCAACTGGATGCACAGGGGTGAAATCAGCTTCCAACCTATGCCCTGCTGGCAGTAGCACTCAGGATGAGGAAACAGCTGAACTGGCTGAAATGCACTGCTTTGGTTAGTGTAGAGAAGCGCAATGAAACCATCTGATTTCATGAATGTCAATATTTTAAGCATGTAGGGGTTTTTGAATTATTTTCCTGACTCCTCATTTCTGTTACAGAAAGTGATACAACATTATTTCCTTCAACAGAGAAATCCCTGAGCTAAGGTGTGATGTATACGTAACATACCAGCAGCATCAGAAGGAGACCGTGTGGGTTTTAATGAGGCTTGCAAGTCCTTGATCTAAACCAAATTTATTCTCAAACTTCACACAACTGTTTTAACAAAGTTACAGCAAATTCCCCTCCCTACATATGTCCAAATCTCATAATACCTGAAGACAGTGAGAGGTCCTTTCCACCCTGCAGCTAAGGCTCAGCGCTAGGGTGGTTTCTTGCTCTGCTATTAATGTGTCTAGACTGGTTGCTGAACCTTACTGCTTACCATCCAAGAGATCACCTTGAGGTGAGGCTCAGCAGGGGCATAACAATCCCTGTATGAATGCTCCAAGGCTGTTGCCAGTACAAAACAAAGCAGAACAGCTAAAAGCACCTTTGGTGATGGTGAGTTCTTGAACAACCTCAGGTTATTGCAAATTAATACCTGGCTTCTCTCCAAATTCAGGCATGGCTGGTCATCAGTTCACAGTATATAAAAAAAGCTCTTAAACTGGCAAGGCAGATTGCTGGAGGAAGGGACTTGATGGGTATCTGCAAAGATGCATCCTGCCTACAGGCCTAGGGTTTAATTTCTGCATTAGTGGTTGGCCTGAGGCCCAGTGCTGTGTTTATACTCAGAGCACATACTGCCTCGCACAGAAGAAGTGGCTTTTAGAATTTACTGAAGCATCAGGAATTAGTAACAAACTAGCATTCTGCGTCTCCTCCTCAGTTTAGGCAAAACTCTGTAAAGGCCAAATCAAGAGCTTTTTACCAAAGACCCATTCCTAGAATTTACCATTACTCTGCTGCAAGCTGGGACAGAGCCCTGAGGATATTCAGAGATCTGTGTGAAGACCCATGCAAAAAGGATATTATCCACAAAACACACACTTAAAGGTAACTTGTTTTTGAAGTTAAAGAGCTTAAAGTTAACCAGGTAACATCTTATACCAGTTATTAGTGCAGAGAACTTCACTAACTATTCCATTCTGAACACAGCCTGTGAATGTCTGATACCAAACATATCAACCATCACTGCTACCTCCAGTGTGAATATTGCCATGCCAGCTGTATCATAAACGTTGTTCCTTTGATACATGGAGAAAGACCCACAGTGGATACCATTGCAGTAGGAATTCTGTACCTGGATTTCCCTGAGCCATGGAGTCATAGATGAGTTTGCAGGTCTTCAACAAGATGGCAATTTTCTTTTCTGGAGAATAGGTCTTGTGCATGGTTGTGAACTTGTGAAGGATCTTTTCCAGCACAGCAGTTTCAGGCACACTGGTTGTGACACCCAGGTCAGTGGTAGTTGTGTTTTGTATCACAAGTTGGTTCTCTTTCAGCTGCTGTAAAGATCCATCTTTGTTGTGTATTTCTTTTAAGGAAGAATTAATGGCTTCCTTTAGAGGTTTCAGGACACATTTGTACAAAGCTGTCTCAGCAATCACTTCTGCATAGAGAAAGAACACAAAAGCATATAATAAATAAGCAATTTATTTTATTACAGTAAATTTATTTTATTACAGTAGTACAGGCGCAAATAAAAGTCCCAAGGAAGCGTGTGGTTGGTTATTCAAGCACTACTACATAGCTGTGAGAAGGGAACAGAAACCCAGTAAGTAAACATTTCATTACCAACCCTATTCAGAAGTCCTAGATGGGCTTGAGATGAACATCAGTGTGTGGTCTCTGTCACTGGAGCTGTAGGAGACCTCCTGCTACCAGCAGTCCCTGTTCTCTTTGCCTGACCCCTGGCTGACCAGCATGGCATTGCCAGGCAGCAGGAAAGCCAACTCTGGGGAGAGAAATCTCACCTAACCGATTTTTTTTCACAGCCCTGGACTTACAGATGCCCAGATGCAATTCATCTCATGTCCCTTCTGATCTCTCCTTCTGACTTGTTTGAGATATTCACTTTGGGATGAAATTAACTGCATCCTTAAAGAACCCCTTTCTTTCCTCAAAGCATTTGCAGCCACCAGCTCAGAGACAGACACCAGTATCTGGTCAGAGCTTCTCATTGTTATTGCCCAAGGGACTCTAAATTGCTGATCTTTTAAGACACCTCTTATGCCACCTGTGGAGGAGGACATAGTATGATGTGAGGACCCTGGGGGGCATTACCTTGGTTTAATAAGACACAAGAAGCTTCCCTCAAAAAGCTGTTAGACCCTATTTGCTCCTTTCCCTGTTCCTATGTCTGTTCCTATGTCCCTGAGCCACTCCCTCCCTATTCCCTGACTGGCCTCATCTTGGTACTGTCCCGAGACCAGGTTCACCCCCCGGACCCCTGTGGAGAGAGGAGGGAGAGCTGAGACATGTGAGTGCTGGGGCAGCTCTGAACATCTCACCGCACGCTGAATTAAACATCTGTGGATACCATGAAAAGGCCCTTTCTGCTTCTTTACCCCGGACTTTACTTGTAGCAGTTCAGGCTGCTACAGTATGAGTATGTTGAAAATTTGCTTAATATTTGGCTGAAGATGAAAGGAAGCTTAAGAGACTGTGAGGAAGTCTGTTGTCCAACACCTAAAAACCAGAGGCAAAACTAGGGGGACTGCAAGAGATTCTCTTGTTGCACTGAGACAAAAAGGTCGTTAGCAAAAGAGTTCATCTGCTCAGGCAGTGAGTGAGGAATGAAACAGAGAGCAGTAATATTTATGTATCCCAAATGCAACTATTTACAAAAATCCAGAGAACAAATCAGCCTGAAGCAGGGCAAATTCAAGTGGTAAATCCTCCAGTGGGAATCCCTTTCCTCCACAGAAGAAGACAGTCCTGTCAAGGTTGACTGGGCTACATCCTCCTGTTAAAGAACTGTCGGTGAACAGGGTTAGATGCAGGGTCACATCCAGGCATGTCTGTGGGAAGGTGGTGGGATACTTGCACACATACAGCTCCACCAAACAGAACAAGGACACTTCTTTCTTCCCCCTTTCCACTTTCACTAATCAAGATTCAAGACAAACTTCTCTGTGCTGCCCCCATGCTCCCCACCTTGAAGAAAGGTTGGTTATTGGGACAAAGATTGAAGGTGTTACACAAGGTGCATGAGAAGTGAAACTGCCGGTTCCGTCTCCTAGCTATGGCAGGGGCTGGCTGCAGGTCTGTTCTGCTGAGGATCTGCAGAATCATGTGAAGCCTTTGCTGTGGGAGAATGAAATCAGCAGAACCCACTGAGACTGACAGTGGACAGCCTTTACTCCTGGCTCACCACTTAGCTGAGTCCCACCTAATACTGGAACTGCAGGATCTCCTGGAATCCCTGGTCACTCCTATAGTTCACTCCATATTCTGGGTCTTCCAACTCTCAGCTTGTTTTAAGCCAATTTAAGAATCCACAAATAGCTCTGCATTGGTTCTCAGGTCCTCAAGAAACAGTTTCAAGCATTCAAAGGAGCATGTGTGTGTGCATGCATGCTTTTTCTGGCTGCACAGCTTTCACTGGGATGGAAAGTCCTACAGCTCTTTTTATATTCCCTCTTGGATGTACATTAAACAGAACAGTCCAATCCTTGGCAAGGAGAGAAGTAGCACACTATTCCCTCACAGGACATGAATGAGAAGCAATGAAGCACCTGTAAACAGTTTAAAATAATATTTTTTCTCCCCAAAGGCATTATTTATCCCCATAGATATTATTATACCTATGGCAACGAGGTGAACACTTAATTTTGGAGCTCGCAGTAGTCTTGCAACAGACATTTCTTCTGTACCTCTGAGCTCTGAGGAGCACAAAGATGAATCAAATCATCCTAGTCTTGTCCCTTCCTGTGAACAGTGATTGACTAAGCTGTAAGTCACATGCAGGGAGTGCTCCATCCTTGTAGCAGAGCAATGGATGTGGAAGGCCATGGGAATGCAGCTGTGAAGGGGAAATTTGCTTTTTGTGTTTCCAGTGAATTCAGCTCTGTGTGTGCAAACCTATGTGTATACATAAACATACACACACACACACACACACATGCATATCTATAATACACACATACATGTATGTCTCTCATGCATGCACACATCTTTTCTGCTTAAACTCTTCTGTTTAAAATATTCATAAAAGGATTTTCTCCTTATTGGTCTCCAGGTTTTAGAGCTGTTCTTCCAAGGGCTGGCAACAACAGAGCAGACTTCAATTCATGGTGCTCAGGTTTTAGGAGATGGTTTATAAATCTGTAAAGCAGAGCCTGTGCCTGCATAATTCTTTCTCCCTCCTCACATTTCCAAACCATGCCCAAGGATGAATAAACCACAGTTACCTACCTAACTGTTCCTCAGTGTAGGAGGCTGGGTCTATCAGCGATTTCAACTCAGTGCTCTGTACTAAGTAACTCTTCAGCTGCGTCATCATCAGCCGGATCTCTTGTAGCATCTCTGTGCTGGAGCTCTGCTTTGCCATCATCTCTAAACTGTACACTCTGTAGTCCCGCACCAGGTTGCCAAAGTATGACTCCTTGTCCTGTGCCAGCTCCACTATCTTCTTCTGCAGCTTCCTGTCACTAGACAAAAAGACCGTGAAGACATTGGACAGGTTCACCAAGGACAGCCTGTTTTTGGCCTTGGCCAAGATCACGGAGCGTGTCTTTTTACCAGATGAACCACTCAGCATCTCCAGGTCATCCTCTGTGCTGCTGGTGGAGTAGGAGTCTGGCTCAGATGTTGATGCCTGAGCCATGGTGCTGCCTCCCAGGTCCTCCAGAGACAAGCGTGACCCTTCCAGTTCAGCTGAGCTGACAGATTTGTGGCCATGTCCCTGTTCAGGCTTGCTGTGTGCCCAAGTGGCACCACATGTCACTGTAGCTGGACTGCCCTTGCACACAGCCTGCCCTGTGGCCACGGCCGTCTCTGCTGCTGTTCTTTGCTTCGGCTGGCAGGAGCTGGGGATGCTTGGTACCTGGGAAACTCTCTTCCTTCTCGGTGGTGGGATAGGAGGCGACTTTCCTTTCTCAGTGGCATTGCTTTGTGTCTTAGGCATGTCCTCCTTCTTCTCTGCAGGTTCAGGCTTTGTCTCCTGAAACTGTGATACAGCCCTTTTGGGAACCTCCCCAGGCATTTCTACAGCATTTTCACACAGCAGCGTTTTATCTCTGCCCTCTGCACTTGTATCTTGGTTTTCTTCTGTCCCTTCCCCTTTCAGCGTTTCACAATTTTCAGGATTGCCCACACAGCTCTCCTCTGAGGTTCTCTCACTCAGCCGCCTCCGCGGGGGAACCGAGGGCTGGGAGCCCTTCCTGGGGCTCACTGCCGAGGGCGCGTTGGCCGAGCAGCTCTGCTTCCTTTCTTCTTTATCGGCACTGCCTTCGATTTTCATTTCCTCGAAGCTCTTTCCTAGTGGCTTAATAAGAAGCTTGTTTTCTTCACAGACAGTCATGGGGTCCTGTGAGAGCTTCAGGGAAGATTTCTGAATGAGAGAATGAGAAGGTGGAGGGGGAGGAGGCCGTCGAGGAGACCTCCTTTCAGTAATCATGGTGGCAGGAGGGAGTTCAGTGCTCCCAGAGTGGCCTTTAGGAGAAGGTATATCTGGAGGGCAAGGATTACTGCACTCTTCTATAAAAATAGGATTCACAAACCACAGCCTGTCATTTCCTATTGACAGCTCAATTTCACATGAGCAGTGGTTTGTGCTACTTGCAAAACACTGGGTTGGTCTTAAACTGTCTGCCTGAGCAGTGCTGAAAGCATAGTCTTTTGCAGGGTGGGATAAGTCCTGTCTTCTATGGTTTAAATAGGAATCCCAGAAATCTGTCAAAAAAAAAAAAAAAAAAAAAAAAAGACAAAAAGACAATGAAAAAGAATATCTGAAAGAATTTTAGCTGCTACTGATATGTAGAAAATCTACTTATTTTTAAAATAAATGGTACACAAATTTCAATGTTAAACTTTCAAACCTCTGCCCAAAACAGTGTGAAGAAAGAGTTACCTGTTTTATGCATATAAAATTCTTCAAGTCAGAAGCTTCACCAGAATTCTCTCCCCTGTCAATTTTAGGACACTTACCTAGTGGAAGTTATTAATGCTCTTCAGCATTTTCAGTACAAGCAGGAAAGTACAAGTAACAAATATAAAGGATTGTGAAAAGAGATCTTTGCTTGTTCAGTGATCACTGCCCTCCAAATGCAAATAGCTGTGGCTGCCCCAGGAGAGGATGTGAAGACCCCAGGCAAACTGCATCTTCCTCTTGCTCACAAAAGTGAGGTGCAGGTCTGAGATAGCAGCCAGGATCCAACATGCACCAGGAGACAGCTGAGCATAACTCTACTATGCAGCAAGCTCATGTGGCATTCTGTTCTACAGAGGGTCTGATCCTACCTGGCAGGATTCCCTCCAGTCTGGAAACACATGATTTTAAACACCTTCCCCAGATTAGTATTACCATTAAAGTCTATAGTTCTGGATAACTGTTATCTATAGTCGTGGCCACTCTGCCTTGCACCTTGCCTGGAGACTGTCTTCCTGCAGGTGTCAGAGAGAAAGGATGATGCAAAAGACTACACAGGAAAGATGTATGATGAAGGACCAAGGAACAGCTAACTACTTCAGTGCCTTCAACTACGACTGAAAAAGAAAGATGGTGTTTCACATACAAGCAGTTATTTCTGTCAGAAATCTCTTATTATAATTTGTCTTTTAATAACTTGTTTAAAAATTACAAAGCATTGGTACATTTTTTTAAAATAGATTCAGTATCATATCCAACTTTTTTCCTTTTCCCTGAAGGTGAGGCTTCAAATCTGCCTTACAGGTCTGATTGCTTTCAATCAATATTAAAGCTGCTGATCCAGGGTTCAGTACTGGAAGCATCAAGAAACAGGATCTGGCAAACCTCATATGTTCTGACCAAGGAAAAGGGTATAAACTTCTGATAGTATTCACTGGATGAAAGCTGTATAGATGCCCATAGATTTAGGGATAAGGGGAAGATGGGAAATCCTGTAAACACAAAGATGCAGACAACTAAATAACTATTTTTCATGCTTGGTCCATAAACACAGAGCTGACACTGATGACACCCTCTTCTATGTGGATTTCAGGGGACACCATGGGGCTGCCACACAATGTCTGAACCCTGCCTGGTGCTTGGTGTCAGGAGTGTCTCCCTGCCAAAATCTCACATGCTGGACCCAAGAGAGGATGAATGGGGCTGCACACATGTGGGATGACCCTCAGTGCTGAGCATGGGGTACAGCTCTCAGGTCAAGAAGTGAGCTAAAAGGCAGTCTATTCCCATCAGGATAAAATTGCCTATTTAGCTTCTCGCAGCCTAGGCTAGTGCCCATGGTAAATTCAACTTTATAAGCATGTCAGCATGTTATCTTAGGGTGATGGACATTAGAACAGCTTTATTCTCTCTTTTCTTACTGTGAGAGGGAGGACAACAAAGAAGCTTAAAATAATAGTGTTGCTAAGAACAACAGCACTCTTGACAACAGAATTTGGGAGAAGACATGCAGATGCAACTGCACATACTAATACCAAGCTGCAAACCCCCTCACATCTGACACTGACTGGGGTACCATTTTCCTTAAGCTCTCCAGCTCTACGCAGTATCAGCAAATGCAGGACAGAGGAAGTTGTTTCAAGCCAGAATATAATGCTGTGAAGTCTCATGGGCTGAGGAAATGGTGAGTAAACCAATCTAAGAGGGGAAGTTGGTAATTTTTCTCAGTAGTGGTCAGGATAAGGCACTGTGATGAAAATGCAAAGCTCCACTCAGGCTGGGAAGGAACAGATGTGGTTCTACCAAGTAACACAGCTGCTTCAGAGCAGGCATTTCCCAGCACAGCCACGCTGTCTCACACTGGAGAGGAGGCCGTTTGATCATCTCCCTTTGCTGTCCTGGATCTTACCTTATCTTGCACTCTGGGAAGGATAATTAAGAAGTTCTTGGAGTCTTTGGCATGTCTATGATGGTATGTGGTATGCTTTTAGTGCAGTGCAATCATGCTAATTCTCCTCCTAAAAGAACTTCTGTACCAGTGAGGTCAGGACTAGAGAGCCTGCAGTACATCCTCTGTGACAACATACAAAACAGCCAGATCCTTTGTGGAAGAATTCATTTTGCAGATAGACATCTTACTTCTATAGCCTTGAAATACATATTATTTTGAAATAAATACAAAGAAACATATAAGAATTTCAGACAATTCTTTGTTTCCTTTGGAAGTGCCACTTTGGGCAGCATGTAATAGTTTGTGTTCACACTCGTATTCAAAAAATTTTGTTCCAGGAAGCAATAAACAGCATTTGTAAGCAGCTGAGCCTGTTTGATTCCACTAAGACAAATTTGCACTTCTAGTATCATTTCCCAGGAAGACTGCACACAACAGCAGGTTTTCTTCTATTGTCAGAAACTTGACTGGTATGAAATACACCATGACAAATAAATTTTCAAGCCTCGCTACTTTTATGACCACCAGTACAGGAGAGAAGAAAAAAGATTACAACCAATATTGCTTTAGTGCTTGTGCTTTAACTTATCTCTTCTTTCACAAGTTGCTGGAAACAGTTGCCTGAATCAAGATACCCTCTGCTGACTCAAATTAGACTGAAGGTTGCAGATTCATGATACACATCCTTAATTTTAATCTGAATTTTTTGACTTGTTATAAAAAATTAAGCGTGCAACTTGTTATCTCAAGCTGAAAAGTACCCTTTTATCAGCAATAAGTGCTGGCTGGACATCCATATAAAAGGATGCTTTGACAAATTGGAACATACTCAAAATAGAGGATGATGAAAGTGTTAGAGGCAAATCTGTTGGTGAAATTCAACAAAGCCACCTGAACTGAAACCAGTGGGGTTTGCCCATGCCTTCTGGGAGATATGATGCAGAAGACCCAAAAATAGTGAGAGTGCTCTAATAAATATCTCTAAATGAGCTAACTCTTCAATTTTCTCCATTGTTTGGCTGTTTTCAACACCGTAAGGAAAACTGAAAAACCAAGAAGCATGGAAGTGGCTTACTGAAGTAGCTGTCTCAAGAGGAGTGTGTTAAATGAAAAGGAATAGAAAGGAGATCTCCTTTCATTAACAATTGCTTTTTCTATCTGTAACTTTATACATCTCATCTAAAATTTGCTTGTTTGGTTGTGCCACTAAAAATAATGTCCCTTTTGCATGTGATTTGTGTAAGGTGAGAGAACATATTGGGACGATACATATTTCTCTACCAACTAGAAATCCTGCAGGAGCAAGCAAAAATATCAAAATTCAAAAATATCACACTTTCATCAGCATTGCCCCCACACATCAGAAGGAGAAGTTGCAAAGGTGTTTTCCATATAGCTCAGATACCAGCCACTTCCAGCATGTAGAAGTTATCCCGAGAGGCTGTGCTGCACTTCAGCTTACCCAGACTGGAGGGAACACGCCCTGGACAGAGATCCAGGTGGAGGTTTATGGCCAAGAGAAAAGTGACCATTTTGTCAGCATCCTGCTATGAACACAAAGTTCATAAACATCTTCCTCTTGCATTCAGACCCCTTTAGCTATTCTGAAGACAATAGTTCATCTATCTTCCAGTTGCATTATTAGTCTGTGCAAGGCACTATTGTTCTCACAAGTCCAAGTGAAAATCTGACTGCTTTGAGGGACTTACCTATCCCCAGACTAGAAATAATTTCAAGGTCTTGAAAGCTACTGGCTTCTAATATTGCTTGTGGCAGCTTCAGGGTAAAGGGCAGCAAATCCCTGTAGAAATAAACACAATGAAAAAACGGAAAAAGGATAAACCCCACAACTGTTAGGAACTCCAGACTTCACTCGATTTTAGTGATTGCATTGGCTCACAATTTCAGCTGTGTTTGGCGAAGTCATGGCTGGTAAGGAATTATGGACATTGTGCCAGCCTGGGTTACTCTGATTTCACAAAAGATCACCAGCTTCTGTGGTGATGCTTCATGCTATAGCACTGACTTAATCACTGTGCCTTAGCTCTGTCCTCTGAAAAGAGCAGAAATGCCTCCACCTCAGGGAAGGCCACAAGGGTTGAGAAATACATTCCCATTAAAAGTGAGGTGCTGCAAATTCTAGTTATTTTTATTAGAAAAGCCAATCTTTTTCATGTGGAAAGGTTTTGAGGTCCTTTTTCTTTCTGTTTACCCCTCTCTCACTACTCTACTTCCTCTTTTGAAAATCTCTGTAAGTGCGAGGCATGGCTATATAGCAAGACACAGAGGGATTGTGAAAGGAAAGCCCTACCTGGGGAAGGGTAAACCCTGGGTGAAGAGACAGACAGTAAGGAAGTGCTGCATGACACCGAGGACACACATATCCCTCTAACTCTCTACTCTCAGAATTCTGAGTACTTGGTTTCTGGAAAGATGCTGTATTTCTATGACAAAAAAGATAAGAGTTTCTCAGAGGATGTTGGGTGGGTTTCACTGAAACACACCCTGTCTCAATTTAACAGAGCCCTTGCTCTGCCAGTGAGCTGTTCAGGTTTGCCTCTTGCCCAGTGAGAATTTGCTGACCTCGCTCTTGCCTCAATTCCCATTCTAACAAGGACTAGAAAACCAGTCCGTAAGTGATAGCAAGGAATGGTGAAGGATTATCTTACACATAAAAAGCTCTACAAAATATACATGATAGAAGGAATTGTTACAGAAAAACTGGCCTTGTGAGTAGGAGATCTCTGCTAAACAAATGCACACTGCAAAAAAGCACGTAACTGCAGACCTCTCTGTTGACAGATGAATGCAAGGGGCCTATTTCTGACCTTTTAGACAGACACATACCTTACTGATGTTTTGTGTTCTCCATGGGTTCTCTGTGCACTGCTGAGCACTCTGCTGTCACTCACATAAACTGATGGAATCCCTGGCTTATTATTTTTTCATGGCAGATATGAGGTTTAGAAGAGGAAGAGGAAGAGGGTCCATGTACCTTCTGCTTTCTTTGTTGTTTTATATGCATGAATAGCTCTCTTCTTTTTCTTTTTTCTTTTTTTTTTTTTTTAACATATTAAGATCAGGAAATATTAGGACATTGCCCTAATAGAAAAAAATCTGGTTTAGTTAACGGGGCAGAAGCTTGCAGACCAGCCACCAAATCATCTGTTACCTACAGACAGGTAATATATCCAGGCCAAAATTTTTTTGAGAAGAGCCTGTCAGCCCTGAAAAGCTGTTTCCAGCTATTCATAGACAATTTACTACATCCCTGTTCTCAGGGCTCTGCATTCACCTTCCCAGAGAGCGCCTATGAACTGCCAGCAAATGGTAGGTCAGTGTCCTTTTATTACCTGCTTCTCTCAGAAAATTATTCCCTTTTTATCTTGCCTTTTGACAGTAGCCTGGAAAATCACATGAACCATCTGAATATGTATTTGACACTCAGCAGTGATATCTATAACAGGAGCTGAACTGATGCCTTGTGAAGGCTGACCTAGAACAGAGGCTAGTCAAAGAATAAAGTAGGGATTTATTAAAATGCCTCAGTAGATCCACCTTGGGCAGGACAAGAGCCCAGCCAGGGCTACACGCAAGATGAACCCAAAATGGTCACAAAATGGACCTGGTCACGAGGCCTCTCATTTTTAAAAGTTCTGGTCCATTTGCATATTGGAATTAATTGCCCAGTTACAGCTTTAGGTTGTGAAGTTCCATCCCTCTTGCTTTTCTTTCTTTAGTCCATGTTGTTTATGTTCTTGGGCCTGAAATTTGGGTTGGTTGTCCTTGTTTCCAAGCTAGGAAAGGAATTATTTTGTCTACCTACTCTGTGAAGACAGATTTCTATCCCTTAATATGAAGCTCAGAACTACACACTAAAGCAGTACAGAATCTGAAAAATATAAAAGCTCAAACCTGAGGCATCAAATCTAATAACTCTTTCTTTCTTTCTTTCTTTCTTTCTTTCTTTCCTTCTTTCCTTCTTTCCTTCTTTCCTTCTTTCTTTCTTTCTTTCTTTCTTTCTTTCTTTCTTTCTTTCTTTCTTTCTTTCTTTCTTTCTTTCTTTCTTTCTTTCTTTCTTTCTTTCTTTCTTTCTTTCTTTCTTTCTTTCTTTCTTTTCTCTCACCATGATCCTTTTTGCAGGAAAGCAGAAGTGAGCATATTTTCTGCATCACCAGCCACTTACTAGAAATGCCCAATTCTATTTTGCATTTGGGCTGTTCGTTGCTTTAGTGAGAAAGAAATCTTTATAAGGATCCAGAGGTTAACTTATGTCCATTCTATAGGGTCTATAAACATCTAGGTAGCTAAATGTCTATTAACTGATCAGGGTGAGGTGAAGCATGGTTTCCTCTGTGCAGGCAGGAGCTGTGGCTCCTAGTGCTGAACTCAGCTGGCTGCAGGAGCAGCTCTCAGAAGAGTGGGGGACTGGCTGGGTGAGCTGTACCACACAGTATCCTACCCCAGAGAGACTGTTCCTACTGTGTGACCTAACCAAGTGACTGATGTGACTGCCTTGTAAACATATCCTGAATCTGCTTTCTTCTCTTAAAAGAAAATAACTACTTTAAGAGTCATGTAAGTTTATATAGAGGAAGTTAAAAGTCTACAACCAACTCACAGCTGGGCCGGCTGCAGTAGGGATGAGGTAAATTGGTGGAGGTATTGCTGCAGTGTGCTAAGCACAAGGACACAGATCAGAGAAGGCTTCAGACATCATCAGCTGCTGATCAAACCTTGCACTAGTGAAAATTACATTACAGGCCTTTTCCATCTCTGTACCAATTATTCTTGGTATTTCTGTGCTGAGCAAACAAACACTTTTCATTTCAAATTTTACCTAAGAAAATATATTGTTTCAGGAATACTTCCCTTGACAAATTCCCCATCAGTGACTAAGTGCTTTGAGTCACCAACAGGCAACAGTCCATCAGTAGGTTTGCTAAGATGCTGCCAGGGGTGTGTGTGTGTATGTCTGTGTGTGTGTGTGTGTGTGTGTGTGCTTAAATCTCTAAATAAATATTTAACTCGGGGCCCTTCTTCCTCCTTGCTCTCCTAGCCTCAGTTCTGTGCCTCTGTTCTTTGTGGAAGCAGCCCTATGGACCAAGCTTCCAGCTGCTGTGCATTTGAAATACTTTCAGGTCCGGCAGGCTGGAGGGTAGCAGAGGAAACAGAGGGGTCTGTGCTGGGACTGGGGACTGGGGAAGGGCAGACCAGAGGGGAGGGCAAAATGGCTGTGCCAGGAAGCAATGAATCCAACTCACCTGCTGACACAGTAGAAGGCGACCAATTTGAAAACATCTTCAAATACAAGGACAGATCCTTCCAGGTACAGGACTGGTAAAAAACAGAAAAAAAAAGCAGCAGCTGATTTATTTGAGCTATATGATTAAAAAAAAACCAAACAGGTAGGTTTGGCTAGCACATCTTGTGTTCTGTGACAGTCCAGTAATTTCATGGACTAATACGACAAATTGTAAGAACTGGCTTCAGATGGCCAAATGCAACAAGATTCTTCAGGGAGACACTAGAGAAGAAATAGCTCAGCTTGGCTTTCTGAAAAGTTAGTTCAAGATATCCAAGTGTTGTGACATTAACAGAAACAATGGGAAGAAAGAAACCTCCCAGCTCACTTCCAAAGGGATCGTTACAATCCCATCTGTCTCTAAGGGAGTGCATATCTGCAATACATACAGGGCTGACCTTGTGGCTCCCCATGCTGGAATCTGGTTTGGACTGGATGGACAAAGTGCTTTGAAGGAAAAAGAAAAATAGGAATTACTGTTTCATTACTGTGTGTGTGGGCTCTGACCTGGGTCACACAGGCAGTGTGAGCATAGCCTGTTTGTATCTCTTCTGTCTTCTCCCTCCCATGGTGTTATTCAGTGACTGCACTCCCCAAATACAATCCACCATATCAGAGAGTTCTTTAAGATGACCTTTCTTAAAGACATGCATTTGGGCATTGTGTAGCCCAAATCTCACATGTTACTACAGAGCTTTTGGCTTTTAAACTAGAAAAAATTCATTGACCAGCGGAGAATGTTTCACTGACTGAGAACCCAAGACAGAGATAAAGACCTGGATGTGCAGGAGAGATGTGTCCATCTTTGCTTCAGCCTTACAATCTCACCAACTCTATGCCTGTCTGTAGCCCCACTACAGACACTGACAAGGGTAAGGAAATCTGCGGTGGATTCTCAGAAATGCCCACTTACTGGTGGGAAACAACTATCTCAAAGCTGCACTCCAGAGCTGCCACAGGAGCATGCCAGGAGTCCCTGGGGAGCAGCACCAGCTCCCACCCCCATGGCACTGCCCACAGATGCTGTGCATCTTCCTTCTCTCTGTTCTAGGCCACAGGTCAGAGCTGTGGATTCAAAGCTGAGCTATTGTGATTCAGCTTCCTCAGTCAGCCCTGATTCACAGCCCTGTGAGCTGTCTCCAGCCCCTTGCCCTGCCTGCCTGGTGGTTGGTCTCCTGCAAAGAAAGGCCTCCAGCACCTGCAGGAAGCAGACATCCTCCTGGCTCTCCTCTCCTCTCCCTCGCCTCTGTGGCCTGGCTTTGTTTTCCAGACAGCAGATAATCTCCCAGCAAGGAAATGCTCAAGATTGTCTCTTGTTCAGGTTCATATCTCATTCCCCCAAATCAGGCATTTCCTCCTTTTGCTTCTCCCTTTGCTCTAGCTCAGGCCCAGCAGGTTGTTATTTTGGGCTGAATACTCCAATGTAGGCATTTTTTATAGAGACAAAGACCATGTAATTCTCAATAGTCATTCCTAGCATCAGTTTATGTTGGATCAGCATGAGCAGTTTAACCACAGTGTATGCACCCATACCAGACTGCAATGTGGAATTTAAAACATACTTCAAGCAAAACAATCCCTTTCCCTCACTTTTCTCTCACAACTGGAAAAATCATATTTGGCAATTTATTTTTTTTTTCATAATAAGAATCATATTTCAGTCAGGGATTTTCATTGAACATCTACCACGAACAACTTCTGTAGTTTGAAACCCATCTGCTTTGCAGTTCTGATACAGGAAACAAAAATAAAGACAAAACCCAGTCCTGTTCTGGAGAATGAACCAAATCCCAAGAGTCTGAATTTGCTTGAATCTCCAGCTATTAAATAAAGCCCTTTGTACAGATGATTGTTTTAAGAGAGTTTTTTTTTTTTCTGTCAAGAGCTACATGCTCACTTTGGCATTATGAGTTGCAGGTGTCCATAACAGACCAGGCTGCACCTGTACATGCTCACATATATGGGCAAATTGCTTGGATTGGGACTACTGATTGTTTCTGTGCCAGGAAGCTCTGCCACTTGAGAGCTTGTATGTTAGACAAAAAAATATTAGTCCGAGTGCCTCTGTGTCAGGAGTTTCCACATATAAGTGCCTTGCCATTGCACAACTACTTCTCCTCACATATATAGTTAAATTGCATAAAACACCACAAATGACCAGGAATTATACTGCTAAGGAAGACTAGGTACAAAAAGCTGCTGAAGCTCAAGGACAGAAGTTTTCTGCAGGTGGTATGTATAAATAGGACTGTCCCTGCTCTGGGATGTCCCAGAAGGTAACAAAACCAAGCATATTTCTCGGCAGACTGGAATTCATCATACAGAGACCTATAGCTCTTCTGGGACATTTCTGGGCAGCCTGCAAACAAGTAAGAACAGATGGAAGAACAGTAAGAATAGTGCTTTAGATGTGTCATTACTCGAGGTACTAAGACCATCAGGACCAATACTCAGCCCAAAATGTATTCTGAGCAGTGGCCATGTCAAGCAGCCTGCACAGGGTTGCCATGGCTACTTGGATCTGCTCCCAGCACAGCACCCATGGGGAAATTCTGCCTTGCAAACTCCTGTGGGAACATCTTCCTTGGGAGAAAATGTAACACTTTTCTCTTAGCCGATTTTTTTTTTCTAGACACCTGCTGACATCAGCAGACATCACTGATAAGAAGTGCTTTTCTTTTGGATGGCAGATGATGGCTATGATAGGAACTTGTCTTGTGGGAATGGTTGCCATTCACCTGTGGAGACCATTTTGTGCATCCTGCTGCATGTTTCTAATTCTTGGAAAGACACAGAAAATAGGAATCTTGAACAGCCAAAAGGCTGACTGTTTGGGTCCATATTTCTGTCCCTTAGAGCCATTGCTGCCTTCAAGTCACCCTGCTCTGACAAGACAATCAGGAAGAGGTGATATTCTCTGGCTGTGGGTGTGTTGTGGGTAGCTGGGGACATTTCATTGACATGAGAACTGCTGCTTAGGGAGGGATCGTGATGCTGCCATTTATAGGAACTCATGACTTTTGCAGAATCTACAAGCAGACATCTGCCAGACTGCTGTAATCCTGATGAAAAGTGCAGAGAAAAAAAATTCACCTTTCTTGGGATTGTAAAACTAGATCCAGGACACCTTAAGAGCAAGGAAATATCTACATCTCACCATAGCAGTGCCTGAATGTCAAGAATAGGATCAAAAGCAAGAGAAAAAATAGGCTGGGTTCTGTGAGCCAAACATATTGCCACAGCATATTGAGTTTTACCTGATATTTAGAAACCCATTGAAAAATGTCACCTACAGGAAATAAAAGGGGAAATGTGTAGATCAGTGGGCAATTTTGAGTAGTCTGAAACAAAGAGATAAGAATTAATTGAATTTTTCTTATGGGTGACAGAAGCATTTGCAACATGAATTAGTGGTTCATTGGTGACTATACTCTCTTTTTGAGTTCTTTGGCAACTCAGTAAATGAACAGAACTTGGCTAGGTTATGAGCTGTTATATATATTTATGATTGTCTCATCTTCCTCTTTCAAACACCAGCATGGTCTGAAGAGTGCCATCTTTAGGCACTGTCTCAGATCTGTATTCATATTCCCTTTACTCTTTGAATCTCCCCATAATTTCTCCATCCAGATGCAGATATCTTTGAGTCACACTGTCCCTGAGCTTTCCTTTCCTCTCTGATTTTTTCCCCACAGAATTGTGTTTGCTAGTTCCATTTTTCTGGTACATGGACAGACCAAGACATTTCCATTTTATTGCTTACACAGGCTCATGGGACTCAATTACTTCAGCTTCTTCTTCTCTAGTGGCGCTGTTCATGCTATCCATTGTATTTTCATTTGTTTTTGGTATCTGTGTAGTCCTTCAGAGACATCTGAATTCAAAGACATGAATTCCTTATTCTGCAGCAGTTATGTCGACAGAGGACTACTGAGAAAACACCCATCCTCAGAAGTCCTGCCTGGATGTGCTTAGATGTTCTCATTCTTCCAAAATCTGGGAAACTGTGAGATTTATCATTATGGATGTGATTCCAGTTTTCTATTTCTATTTTCAGATTATAAATCCAGAGTCTCCTAACAAGAGTTGTTTTTCTCCTTTGATACAAGTCTGTGGTTTGATACCACAGTGGCCAACCTTTGCAATAAGCAGCACAGGCCAGCTTTGCTGCTGCTCTTCTACCCTCAGAGAGTAAACCTAGCTGTGAGGATGGGATCACTCCAAGGCAGAGGCTACCAAAATTCTTACTCCCAGACACTGACAGCTCAGGTTAGCAGGTTAGCAGTTTCCTGCCACTGAGGAAGGAGCCCTGAGTATTTCAGTGGAGTGTTACAGTGACTGCTGTAGCCCCAAAGCTGAGGCTGTTGTGTCTGTCACGATACACTGTGCTTGTCCTACCTGCTGTGCTCTGCAGAAATGTGTGAGAGTGTGATGTAATTCCTTCAGGTTATTGTTTCAGTTCCCCAGTTCTGACCCTTATTCATGCAATTGGCTCGTGGTGGTTTTAAGAGAAAGATCCTCAGTTGGATGCTTCTAAAGAAGGGAAACTAAGATTTCATTGGCAGAAGTCCTTAGTGTGTTTAAGGTACCTTTCTGCAACATCTCTGTTGGGAAGTTCCTAGTATTTGTTTTTAGCATTGTTTAGTGTGTTATTTCTTGATGACCTTGTGGATAGAAGTATATGGCCTTCTAATGCTGTGTTTTTCTAAAACACTGACACTGTTTATCTTTTTCTTCTGTTTTTCTTTTTTCTTCTCAAGGTCTTTTTATTTATTCTGTAATCTGATGCCTCTGCTTCTTCCACATGATTTCAAAGCTGTAGTTTCAGTTTTGGTTGCACAATTCTAGATTGTCCTAGTCAACCTATGTCTGTTTTGTCTTTCTTATCTTTCCTAATGTGCTTTATTTAACTGCCAGTTGTTTCTGGTTTTTTCCCTCATCAAGTGCTGAAACTTCACCCATTTGAACTTCTGCCCGAGTCTCCTGTTGTGCATCCAGCTCCTCCTTTTTCAAAAGATTTCAATTTTGTGGCTTCCTACAGAGTTTAATTTTTCTGGCTATGATGAAAAAAGTCACTGCTCATGGCAGTTCCTGGGAAATTGGAACTAATGAATTATGAAAGTGATAAAGTGTTAATGAGCTTGGTTGTAGAGTATAAGAGAAATCTATTTTTAAAGTATGTTCTTCATTAAATATAATTATGTTGTGCTGAACAAAGTGTCATTAGAGAAGATGCAAATCCCAGGCTTTTCTACTCTTCTCAGGCCGGAGCTGAGTAGAAGGGACACTCGGTAGAGATGACAGTTCCCCTCTACCCTGTGTGCCTGTTCTGCTGCTAAGATAAGGAGCTGTCCTCGCACCTAACAGCCACAGGGTCTTGGCCACTCCATTATACTTCAGCTCATCCACATTCACCCAAGCAGATGGGCAGCACCTTGGTGTCCACTGACACTTAATGCCTTTAATTCAGTTTAAAATCCCAGTTCTGCCTGGTCTCGTTGTCTCTGCTGCAGGATGCTCAAGCAGGAATGTGTTACAGGCATTTTGCTGCTCTGTTTCCTCCTCATTGTGATCAGTGTTTCAGCAGGGGATGAGAGGGTGCCTCTCACAGGTACTTCAAGCACAGCCAACTCAGTTAAAAGAAAAGTGTCACAGTGCTCAGTGCTTTCATTAAAGGTATCTATGTGGATAGCACTGCCAGCTATTTCAGGGATTAAGAGCGGAGCACATGCTGGAGAGTGGCTGTTCAGTTTCAAAGCACTTGCCTTACTTGTCAGGTCCTCAACCCCATATCCCCTTTCCAGGGATGGAATAATGTGGAAATTCCAGTGTTTCTTCAGCTAGAGGAGATCCAGGACTTCTTTCCAGGGGAATTCCCAGGAACAGATGTCAATATGAGATACAGCTGAAGTTCTAGGTGTAGCCACATAGGGTCTGTTTTTTCAGGAAAAAGGGAGGAAACATGGCCTTTCTGAAATACTGAGGGCTGAGGGGGACACCCAGGGGAGTAGGATAACATACTCAAACGATGTGAACCCTGCACTAAGCAGCTGAGCACGAGTTGGGATCATTGCTGGAGAAGTCACATTTTTGCAGGTCATTCAGCAGCCACTGGTACATTACAATGGCAGTACAAGATTTATGCTGCCCAGCTGCTCATTAAAACTGTCAGGGCTGGGGCTCATGGCTGACAAGACAAACTTGATATAGCCACTTGTAAGTTACTCTCAAAAGGCAAATTTCTTCGGTAAAACTTTGTGAAGCAAACAAAACATTCAGATATATAAAGGGTCTCCCCTGTGCCTCATGTAACAGGAAACAGTGCTATGATTTTAAATTCTGGGGATTTAGCTCTGAGCAACAGTCTCCAGGTCATATGGATAAATCTTGAGAATCAATCCTTATGTGAGAAATGTATGCTATCATACAGATGTATTTTATTAAAAAAATGTTTTTCTCCATTTACTTTGGAGGATAGTTTATTTCTCTGGCTCTGAGATACATTGTGAAGTACCATAGTGCTGAGGTTAATCATACAGAAAAAGGAAGTTTGCTGAGTGTTTTAAGGGAAGACACTCAGTATTCAGAATCACATTCTGCAAGAGAGACTTACAGGAAGAAAAGCTTTTACAAGCAAGACACTTTCCAAGGGTGAGTGATTAAAGAGAATAACCCACTTTGAAATGGCAGAGGTCAACAGAGTGGACAAAAAAGGGAAAAAATATACTTCTGCTTCCAAGAGCTGCAATCCCACCTAATTGACAACCTGGTGAAAACACCTCTTTTGTTTCCTGCTTCTGAGTGGGATAGATTGCACTGTCACTGACTGTGAGGGTCCTATTCAAGGGTCAAAGAGTGAGGTCCTTCTTAATGCCCTCATTTATCTTCAAACAGTATCTTATTTACCTCATTTACAAATCTAAAATCATGTTTATTAAGCTCTATAAGATCTTTAGATAGCACTGGTCAAGGATAAAAAACTATCATTTGTTTCAGTTTAGCCTCTGAGACAAGGGCACTTGTATTATGGGTACTGATTTAGAGTTGCTGTTTTAGAGCCAGTAAGCTTTTTGGGTTGTGTTCAAGGAAATAAGCAGAGCAGGGTAAGACAATATTATCCTAGAACAGCACGCATAGTCTCTAGCTCTGATTACACACAGAATTTGCATTATGCCTCTTGGGAATGAAAAATAAGGAAAAAAAAAAAGCCAAAGTAAGGATTAACAAAGCTAACAAGACCCCGAGGGCTTCTTTCCAAAAGGCTTTACCTACAATCCCATCGGTTTAAAGCCTAGAGTAAAAATAAAGTATTTGTATGGAGAGACGAGAGGTAACTGTTCAGGATGAGAGTTTAAAAAAAAAATAGAATAAAGCTACCCGCTATAAGCAACTGGAATGTTTCCAAAACAACTTGTAAATCACAGAGAAGCCTGGCACTGTTCAATCTTGAAAAAGCAGCTGCACAAGTGTTTAATGTTTTTAAATAAGCAATGTGTCAAAGTGATGTGGGACTCAGCTCACATGAGAAGGACTTGGTGAGAATTTCTGCTTTCCTTGTGCACGTCTGCATTTAGGAGAGAAATGATGGACTTGCAAAACAGGTTATAAAATGTGTCTTCATACAGTGTTTTACAATATCCCCCAGGCCTGTGGTCACTGCTCTTGCCAAACCAAAATTCTGGGCTCCTAGTTCAGAGTAATCTCCTGAAGGGGAACTCCTTGACTCTAACCCACTTTTCAGGGTTAATAGCGATGTGGATAATGGAGAAACTCATCCTTGACAGACAGACTGATCTCGGGAAGACATCTAGGTTAGACATGCGTAGGGGACTAGAAATCATTCAGTGTTTTATCTTGAATCAAACCACAGACAGCCGGCTAGACAAAGATAATGTCTCCTATGTCCTCATTACAGCCCACATAGCGGTGGCCTTTGGTCTGGTACTGCCTGTGGAGGCAGATGAGTTCCAGCAGAAAGCAGCAGCAAAAGAGCACCCCCAGAGCTGAAGGTCAGGGCTGGGGCAGAGCTGCCCAGTTATGCCATGCCATGGAGCAGACTTGCTCAGTGGGAGGTTTTTCATGCCAAGAAGCTGTGTAGGTGATAGCAGACTTTTCTTGTTAATGAGAAACATGCATAAACAGGGGAAGTAAGCCCATGCAGAGCCCTGGGTGATGCAGGCAGATTGTTATCTGTGTCTGAGAGAGGCTAATCTGAAGATAACTAGGGTAGCTCTACATCTCACAGGCAGCAACAGGAACCATGTTGAGCAACATTTGTCAGTCTACTCTCCTTAATAGCAAGTGTCTGCCCAGAGGCCTCCTTAAATGCAATTAAACTCCTTAAAATGTGAACCTGAAGGTTAACAACATATTCAGCTTTTCCAGTCTCCCCTGCTAAAAATACACAAACTTTTACTCATCAATTTGCTAATCCTTGAAAAAAAAGTAGTCTTGGACAAGTTTTTCTGTTGCAGTGTATTA
Source organism: Lonchura striata (assembly GCF_050655825.1). NCBI lineage: Eukaryota > Metazoa > Chordata > Aves > Passeriformes > Estrildidae > Lonchura > Lonchura striata. The sequence goes on along the minus strand of NC_140707.1, from coordinate 58,009,037 downwards.
TTTGCTTAATTGAGCTGGAATCAGCCAGTTTTGGGGAAAGAAGGAAAGAGGGATCTTCTGTCCCAGGGGTGTTGATAACTTGTTATTTTTTCCAGCACATTTCTTCTTTTTTCAGACTTGTCAGGCCCAGAGCTGACAACAGCTTCTTGCTTTGCCTCAATCACACGCTCCATCATGCAACAATAAAGGAAAACATTCCTCTTAAGTAAATTGGAAAAATTGACTCTCCACACTACAGCAGCTGAACTGCCTGCTAGGCTGTACAAAAGGAGTCTGAATAGCTGTGTTGCTACCTCAGTGCTGGACACTGTCAAGAGCTCAGCACGCAAAAGGTCTCTCTGCAGCCCAGTAAATACAATGCTGGCCAGAATGGGCTTGCTCTGAGCTGGTGATGCACAGCAGGCCAAGCCCCTTCAGCAACCTGTGCTTCAGCCCTCAGCCTGTAAAATCAGTGCCTTCCTTTGCAAAAGTCAGCTGAATTAATCTTGGCAGGGAAGGGAAAGGTCAGCTCCTCCTCCTGCTGGCACGATGCTCTGCCTTGGGAAGGTTGGCTGCTATGCAGCAATTTGGCCACAGTTTTGCACGGCATCCCAAAAGCCAGCGTTCTTGCCCTGCCTGCAGCCTCCTCTCCTGGCACCATGAAGCAGCTCTGAGGGGCTCCTGCCTCTGTGGCCAGCCTAGAACACATTGGAGGCTCATACAATTATTCAGCACTACAGGATGTGACTCCATCCTCGGTCACCTGCTGCCCTTTTCCAACTTGTTCTCAGACAGTCTGCCACCAGCCCTTCCCAGAGTTACCCGCAGCCCCTCAGCCCTTTACCACTTTCTTATCTGCATTCCAGGCTTTATTCCACGTAACCCAGCATATGGTAACAGCTCTAAGGAAGCACTGCCCCACCACACTGTCCTGTCACACCCCCACATCCACACTGCTCGCTCCCTCCCAGCCAGAACATGCAGGGACCAGAGGGGCTGGAGGGCAGGGACACGAGCGACTGACAGCTGAGCAATGGTGAGAGCCCTTCTTGTGGCAGCACAGTTACAGCCTGAGCTCACATAAAACCCGACTCTTTCTCCTCAGAAGAGGGCCCATGCTGTTTTCCACCTACTTTATTGTACTCATGGGCCTGCAGTACCTTCACTACTAGCTGCTGGGACAGCTGACATTTTTTTCCTTATACACACAAATATATATTTAGTAAAGTCATATTCTGTAGTGAACTTGAAGATGCTGAGTGACCTTCCTGACTGGTAGACAAGTCTCCAGGGCAGTTCAGGAAGTGGCTGCCAAGTCAGTCCTCTCTTTGTTTATCACTGAATGCCAGAATAGGTTATAAAAAAAAAAAACACACACAACCAAAAACCCAAAAAAAGCATCACCTTGATCTTTTCACTCTGTAATGTCAGGTTCAGCCTCTCACCTATTCAGAGGAAATCAAAGCTATAAATAGTCCTACCCTGCTTTCATGCCTTAGTTTACAGAATTAAGAATTCTTCTTTCCAGTATTGAAAGCTTCAGGGCTTCCACTGAAAGAGGCCAACTGTTTTGTTTAAAGTGACCATTTAAAAAATAACTGCGGCTCCATTACAGTGATAACAGAAGTAACCAAACACACTTTCTGATGGACCCTTCTGCCTGCAGTCTGATGAGCCAGAGATTGTTTTGAGAGTTTTGACTTGGGAAGGGTGGAGTGTATATTTACTCCTTGGATTGTGCCATGCCAACTGAAAATTCCCTTCAATATCAGTGTAACAACAGTCTAGGAGCATTGCAGTGTTATTAATGGCACATGAGGAGTCTATTTCAGCCTGCAAAAAGCTCAGCTCTCCAATATGCCTAGGGGCATATAATTGCCTCTGTGGGAACATTGCTGGGCCTTTTCAAGTACATTTAAGTACCTGATAGGAGTTGACTGTAGATCTACACTGATTAAATAAACTGAACACATTCTATCTTTATACACAAAGGAGGAAGAAGCTGAAGAAAGGAAGGTTATGGGTTTTGGGGAGATCACAGATGACACACTAGTACAGAAAATATTCGTTTTACTTTTTTTTTTTTTCACCACTATCCCTCTGTGAATCTTTGAAGTATTTCTTCAAGAACCTGGACCTTAGAGATCGGGAAGAGATGCTGCTCTTCTGAGACATCTCTTCTGAGAGCTGCTGTTTGCCCTTCAGCTTGCCCACAGCCTGGCTCAGTATCACTTGTGGGATTCCTCAGGCTGGCAGGGACAGCAGGAGATCTCTAACCCAAAATCCTGCTAAAACCAGGACCATGAGGTCAAGCCAAGTCACTCAAGGCTTCATCCAGCCCAAAACACCTCCTAAAAAAATCTGCAAGTGCTACCCAAATAAATGTCTTCATCTTAGAAGTCAGGGCCAGGTATACCAGCACATACACCAGTTTATTCCCTTTAGCTATGAAGTGAAGGATCCCATCTTTCTGACCTCAGTCTGTACTGCAGATTTCTATCTCCATCTTCATTTTAGTTCAGAAGGGATACAAAATAAATGCAATTAAAATTAATTTTTTAATGGCAGATTGTCTTCTTATTGGTTGTTTTCCGGAATCTTCTGTTTTCTGAGCATTACCAACGTTGTAAGGTTTTTCCCTGCATTTGTGATGGTTATTTTTCTTTCTGGAAAAAAAAATTCTGCCTATCTTCACTCTACTTCCTGATTCCAGGAGGCAGAGTGTTAGCAAGAAGACTTGCAAAACTGAGGAAGCTATTGCAAGAGCTGTCAACACTTGCACAAAAATATTCATATCACTAAGTTCATCAACACGACTGGCCCCTCGCATTGAAGGAGTTAAATAGTGTATTAATAGCTTGCAGCAACCAAGCTATCCTCCTGTTTTTTCCCATGACCTCATTTGTGTGGAACTACAATGCAGTTCACGTGGGAAAATGCCACCTGACCATAGTGTGACATGTTAGCAGCAAGTACTTTAGTCTGAGTTTGTTAATCCAGCCTCAGCATGATGTATTAAAATAAACATTAACAAAATTGAACAGGGAAATCTGCCGTAAATGACCATATTTGGCCATGTTAGCTGGGTGCCAGAGGAGTGCAATAGGCCAGTCTATTGTCAGCATCTGGAGGTGCTTGAGCCAACAGTTGTTCCTACTCAATCTGCCCCTCTTCCCTGCCCTGTGCATGCCCTCACACAGAGCTGGGATGCACTGACCCATGCAGGCACGCACAGGAATTTGTCTCCTGCTTGCCTGAGCTCTGCCATCATGCCAGGCATGCCCACAGCCCTCTCCTCAGGCTGGCTGGGATGTAAAGACCAGGGCTTTCAGCAGCTTTGCTTAGAGCTAAGCCTGCAAAGATGAGCAGTGTCCATCCCCCTGTTGCTCTAATGCCCCTCTGTAAACATGCTGCTGCCTGATTACTGTTGTTTAATTTCTGTTACTGTTACAGGAGAGTCAGAATGACTGCACGTGCCCTTTTTATCTGTGCAAATGGCATTAGTCTATAAAATAAAAATATATAAAATATAAAATAAAAATATATAAAATATACAAAATATTAAAAATATATAATATATATAAAATATAGTTTATATATAAAATATATAAGATATATAAAAATATATATTTTATATAAAATATATAAAATATATAAAATATAAATATATAAGATAAAAAACTGTGGAGTTTTTCCCATGCATGCTTGGGAAGGAGGAATGGCAGTGTTGAAGTGACTGAACTGACTTTATTATGATTGGCCAAGTTGACTTTGAGAATCAAGCTTGCTTTCACATCTTTAGACTGCATCTATTTGGGATCATTAAGCCAAGGAATTATGTTGTAAAATCTTAGCACTTCAGTAGTCTTTTCCTGTTGATTTCACATTTCCTAACATCCAACATAGAAAGGAACATCTTTGTTCATCTGAATTTACATTTGGCCTCCCCAGCAAGGCCTGCCTTCCTGCTTCCTCTGTATCTGGTGTAACTTCTTTCTGTCCTGATAGAATTTGCTGGTAGATGTTCACTGGTGGATGCACAAAGTGGTCAGATCCTCACAAACTTTCATGACAAGCAGGTAAAAGCAGTTAGAGAATTAATCAGTCAGGTTAAACTACTGCTGTGTGTTTTACTTGAGTTGTAATCCTTTCCTAAATTCCTCCTGTCTCGAGCATTTCATACCAAACTCATCTGCACTTCCTGAGCTCAGTCTCACATTAAGAAAGGTCAAATAAGGTGACCAGGGCAGACATTGGATTTCTTTATCAACACTGTTTTTTGCTACCAGGCTTGCAGTTTTGCAGCAACACTCAGTGATTGCTCTTAAACTGCTTTGGAGTGCAGTAATTGCCTGCACCTTTTCTGTCAAGGTATATTGTAGGTCCTTACCACAAGCTCATACCACATAGCCTGGAGTACAGCTGCTGTCCATAAACCAGAAATTGAGCTACTGCGTCCAATGGCACCGTGCCTCATCCTTCAAAGGAGATATTAATCATGTTCTGGACATTTTTGTATTACTTGGAGATAATTTATTTCAGTTTTCCTATTTGATTTCGCTAAGGTTATTTCAAGACTCTCTTACATTCCAGCTTATTCAGAGTTGGTCTGCAGAGAAGCTTGGAGAGTCAGAGCACAGAGAACTTTAAGTCTCATAATTTTCTCCTAATAAATGAAATAGCCACAATAAAGCCAAGGCTTCACTACAAACCCCTCCTTCAGTTGTGCACTCATTGATTTTGGGGGCTCAACCCAGCCTTGGCCCCATGTGTTTTGAAAGATGCTTTTGAACAACTGTGTCTGGTGGCAGATTGCCCCCCACAGGTACAGCTTAAAAGAGGAAGCACAGCAGCTCCACAACATGGGCTCATGTGGACTGCCTCCAAAAATACACCTCCAAGTGAGCTAAACCATTGCAGCAATGGGAGAGGCAGGAGCAGGGTTACAGGAGATGGGCAGCTATGGCAAGATCAGACCAGCCTCAAAGTCCTTATGACATGAAGAGTTCAAGATGGACTTAGCAAATAAATGTCATTGTTATTTCTATTTTTAAAAATTTAATAATATGAGCAATGTGTTGTTTATTTTGTGAAATTGCAGATACTTCTCTTTAGTGCCATTTTGTTTACTTGGAAAGAATCACATCCTTTTTTCTTGGTACAGAAGAGCTTGGAAAACAATTACTACACAACCCACACCAAAGCATATGTAAAAGATTCCTGAGAAGCATGTGATCAATTAATATGTTTTGTGAAATCAAGTTATCTTCAGATATTATTCACAAAATTTCCCAGAAAAAAAGAAACTTAACCTCAGTTTATGGTGATAGAGCATTCATCTATTAAAGGAGGAATGGAGCATTCCTCTATTAAAGGAGAAATTTACTCCTGTGCAGGTGCCTTCATGACTCTTTGTGAAAGTAAAAGCTACTGTCACTACCTGCACCACATCGTCTGTGGTACTCAGATGCTTCTTCCAAACTCTTAGTATACAGTACTTCAGAAGTGCACATGTACTTTAAACTTCTGATTCATCCCTTTTTAATACTGCTGCAATGGAGCTGAGGTCAGCAGGATGACTTCTGAAGGTATATCCATGAAAAGGAGAGGGAATTACAGCTTGAGGCTGCCACCAGTTTGCTGAGAAGAGCCAAGAGCAGAAGCCAGCTGAGGAAGGGGTGCTCAGTTTATGAGGCTGGGGCTCTATCTCAGAGTGAAGCAGAAGTAAGGGGCAACTCTTAGAACAGAAAGTGCAAAAAGTAGTCAATATTTTGGCAATACTGCATCTCTAAATGGTAGAAATCTTGCAACAAGCTTTAACTCTGGGAGATTTTCACTGCTTTGAGTGAGAAGTAAGGGATCCTTCAGGCGAAGTGCAAAACCACAGAGATCCAAGGCTTTGAAACTTGACAGGTTTCTCAGCTTTCTGATGAACCACATGGTACCTGGTATCAGCTGTTTGGCCTCTTCTATACCACTGATACTACTGGTATTTAGCCTTCCTGTCTCTGGAAGAATTACAACCAAAAAGATGCAGAAGAAAAATTTTAAAGTCCAGTCTCCTGTTCACTCTAAGGGCTACTTCACAGGAGAGGTGAAAACTTCTCCCCCAAAAAAGGGAAAGAGGTTTCATTTCTTTATTCTCTTACCTAGTGGGTTCTTTGGGGATTTCCATTTGAAAAGAGAAATCACAATGAAATACAGTCTTCTCATCAGAAAACTATACTTCCCTAAATCACCAAATATCAACAGAGTTTCTATGAGGAAAAGAAATAGTAAAACAATGAATCACCCTTATTTGGCAGTGCAATGCCAAGAAGATTCTGAAGAAATTTTTTTTGTCTATATGGAGCACAACCTCTGTACCATCATCATGATCCTGGAATCCTGACTGAAAAGCGGGATGAAATGAGAATGGCTCTACAAAATATCCAGGGACAAGAAGCAGCTGGCAAGTTTATTCAAAATAGTAAGCTGGTTGCAACTTGAAGTTTGCTATGTTGCAACTTGAATTTTAACTGAAGGAAGGCTCTCCATAAAATCAAAACTCTATATGTCAAGGCAAATTCAGATTTCAGTTTACATCTGAATGCATTAACTGTGTGGAGTCTAATGAGTTGAAGTGAGGTAAGGAGGGGAATTTGTTCCTGCTCTTCGAAGGCTTTAGGAGGAGCCAGCTCTCCGAAAGGGACAAGCAGCTGTCACTGCAGCATGGCACACAGATCACTGCTGATGTGTCAGCCCAGAAAGGAAAGAGATTTTCTGAAGTTAAAGAATAGATGTTTGGAAAAACCCTGCCAGTCCACAGTGGTCATCAGGTTATTCAGCTGGGGTGTTTCACATATTTTCAGGAGTGTAACACCCAACTTCCAATTTACTTGCATTCCACAGCAAGAGAGTATCTCTGGGGGTGCTCAGAGGTCTCCTACCCTGACACTTACAGAATACCAGGGATGAGTGAAGGTAACATCGTCAGTCTGAGTCAACCCAGACATACCAGCTTACTTGTCAAGGAAGGTCAAGTTCCAAATTATTTTAAAGCATTTAGATATATTTTAATTTTATTTCTGAAAATAGTTTAGAAGGCAGTATAGTAATGTAGTTAAAAAGCTAAAAAACTAATTAATTCTGTGACACAGAGGATTTACCATCTCCCCTTGTACTAGGTAGAATCCTTTGGCTTTTTTAACACAAATTAATTCAATTTCCTTTAAACTTAAAATCTGGGGTACTTACCCTAAATGAGAAAGGAAGCAAAGGAGAGACCACTTCTGTACCTAGTGTGCTCTTGTCAACACAGTGCAGGATGGAGAACTGAGAGGCTTTCTACCAATTGACGTGCAACACTGACAGAACTCAAGCTAAAAATAATGTGAATATCCACCACAGGAATGCATGAGCCTCGTGGCTGCTGGGATTGTTGCATGTGAAGGCAGCTCTCCTGCTTTACAAATGAGAGATAAATTTTAACTACCCTCCTCCACTTTGCAACATGTATGAATGTGGTGGAAACTGATTTAATTCTTGCTTCCACCAGGAAGCTTTTGTCCCAGTACATCCTTTGCAATAAGGTAGTGATAAATTAGAAAATGCAAGCAAGTTGGAAAAGCATGGCAGCAAAATCTCTCTAGATAGCCTAGCTCAGTGACATTTTTGTACTACCTTTTACTTTGCCTGTCCTAAAAGAAATCTGATTTTATGGCACAGGACATGAGTGAAGATGTAACGTTTCTATAAATTACATATTTTAGGATTACATGCTTTGATTTTTTAAACTTTTATCCAAAGGAAAACTTGGATCATCAAAAACCAATTCCCCACCATGAAAAATTTAAGTCCTAAGCCGAGTTCAAATAGCTAAATAAAGAAAAGGTTTCTCTACCCTGCAGCTAGCCCTTGCCCTTGTATTCTTAATTGAACACCTGAAGTTGTGGCAAAAGGTTTACTGCTCCTGCCCTCCCACGGTAGCACTGAACACTGAACTCCTCTGCAGCTGGGTGCTCCCAGGAGCAGGCAGATGAGAGAGAAAGCTTCCCAGGGGGATGCAGCAGCCAGGGAACTGCACCCTGTGCAGGAGCAGTGCTGTGACAGATTGTTGTCTGGTCTTGAGATTAGAACAGTTTAAGAGATTCTGGCTTTAAAGTCTGTTTACAATGCAGAGGTATGTGAAGAAATATAGGAGAAGGAAAAACTATTTGAGGAACTGTAAAAGTTCATTTGAACAAGGGGAAAGTGATGTTGCACACTGATCTGCAGAAACACAAGGTTTTTAGTAAAGAATAGAACAGTTTCACTGGAGAGCTGGCTTTGGGACAGAGCTCAGTGGCAGATGATTTAAATGTGTTCAGATAAATAAATAGCATGAAGTTATTTTTATTAACTCTTTTGAGTGTGTGTTTCTATGACTATTCTAAAACTCAGGTATTTCCAAATATTCCTTTGAAAGTGGAAATCATGTACCTTACACATCCATTTACATAGAGGGCTGGATTAGACGTGGCTGATGTTGAACTGGGTTAATTTTCACTTGCTCATGGCAGGCTTGGCTATCCAGCTGGGAATAGCATCGATCCCAGCAGCCACTTGCTTCCCTGGTTGGAAACAGTTTAGGAGTGAATTGTTGTTCAGTGTGACTGTTTGAGGTGCATGAAAAGGCAACGTAGCAGATGTTAGATGACTGGTGACCCCCAAATTCAGTGCCTTAAATAGAGAGAGTCAGTGAGTTAACCAGGCTTAATCTGCCAATGCTTTTCACTTCCCTCAAGACTTCCAGCTGGTGAAAGGCAGCTCCCCTCACTGGATCAAAGCACTGGCCTCCTCATCTGGAGGTGCTTTATTTCCCTATTGTGAGTCTGTAAATGATAACAGAAGGTGCAGAACCACAGGGGAGCTGAAGTAAAGCATCTGCAGGAAATATTAACTGAACTACATCATAAAAGCAAGACCTGCTGCCAGTCACAAGAGGAACCTTTTCAGAGCAAGTGAGATTACATAAATATTGGTGATCACAAGAGGACAGAGTACCTTAACCAGAGCAAGACCAGAAAATGTAAAGACCTTACTTGATTTTTCTTCTTTAATGTTGTACTCCAGCACACCAGGAGCCTCGTTCTGCACTGGCAGGCGGACTGCAAGGACCATGTTGCTCACATTGCCCTCTTTCCTAACTAAGAATATCTGAAAAAGGAGAAAAAAATCAAGAGCTCAGCTACATTATATGAGCTTCTAAACTTTATTTTAGATCATTGGCAATGTAGATTTTATCAGTTCAATCCACCTTTAAATAGCCTTATTTTAGCTTCATTCCACTTAGCTAAGCTTTATACAACAAAAAATAATGGAGAAAGGGACATTTCATCTAAGTGAAATTCAGACCTGTGAAGGGATTCACAAAATTTCTATGCATCACTGATGTCCCACTTATGCCTAAAGCAAACTATTTCACTAACTGAAGATTTAAAACTGCACTCCCAGTTTGTTAAGTGATGGTCCTCACACCAGTGCCCTAAATCACAGATGAGTCACCCTAGAATGTCCCAGTCCAGGTCTAAAGCAAGGGAGTCACTTGTACATTTAGTTGGTAGGGATTTGAATGTCCATGAGAGGAACATAAGGCCAAAGGCTCTGGTGGCCACAGTGTCCATGGCAGAGCTTTTTATGGAACTATAAGATCATTCAGCCTGGCAGATATCCTGGGAGAATCCTTCTCCAAAGGAAGCCATGGGTGAAGCCATGAGGCCAGACCAAGTTTCTCAGGGATTTGTATGTACAAGTCTGGAGAGTGTCCAAAGCTGGAGACTGCACAGCCCTCTTGGAAACCTGTCCCACCACTTACTGTCCTCACAGGGACAAAATGCTTCCCCGCACCCAGTCTGGACCCCTCTGGTTTCAATGTACACTGCTGCCTCTTGTCCTCCCACCCTGCAGCACTGAGCACAGCCTGGCTTCATCTTCGCCGTGACCTCCCTGCAGGTACCAGGGGTTGCTGTGTGGTTCCCTGAAGGTGTTTCTGGCTGAACAAGCCCTGGTTCCACAGCCTCTCCTCAGTGGGTCTGTGCCCAGCTCGCTGGCCACCATCCCTACAGGCCCTTTCCCACAGAGCTGCTCCACCAAGCAAAAGGAAAAAATGCCTCATTCTTTGTATTATGTGAAATCTATTATGTGAGATCCTAAGTGTGTTTCTAATTAAAGCTCATTGTCAGGGATATTTTTAGCTTTTATTTTGAAGGTGCCAATACAAAGACAAAATAATCTTCACTTTCATCTGTTCTTTGACAGTAAGCTTAGGGAGAAAGGAGTCAAATTTTTAAAAAACTGAATTAAAAAAATCAAGCTAATTTTGTAGCCTGGATATTAATTTTAGAAAGAGAAGTGCGAGTTGATAAAATCATTAATCAACTGTAATATATACAAATTTAGCAAAAAACCATTAATTTCTTGGGCAGAGGAATGTTTAAAAAGCTTGTCTAGAAGCCAGGACTTTTCTCTGCATGAGTCCCAGCCATAAGGGTGTTTCCAGTCACTTTGAAGCACCCATGCTGAACACACAGCTTTGGGGCTGCTTCACAACAGGATGTGTGAACACGGTGCTGTCAACATGGCCTCTGAGTTCAGGAGAAATGGAGCCTCAGGGGCTCAGGTCCACCATCATGGCAGAGAAAAATGCAAATAACTGCACAGGTGTGTGCCCTAAACAGGCTGATTTCTAGTGCAAGACAGTCCCCACCTCCTGTTGCAATGTCTGCAGGTAAGGTACCTGCAGGGAGAGGCTCTTCCTTGGCCAGGTCCTACCACCCACATGGCAGCGCTGTCCCCACGACTGCCAGACAACACCATCTTATATTGCTACATCTGAAATTTAATCTAAGCAAGCAGGGAAATGAAACCTGGAAATGAATCACTTCTTTTTTCCTGATCGGCACGCCTGGTTGCCATGGATCCAGAGGCTAAAATTGGACTCTGGCTGTTCAGAGAAGTAGGAGATGGTTTTTCTGAGCTGTACGTAGCCCGGAGTACTGTACTTCCCCTGGGTCAGGGCTGGGATTGAAACCAGCCTCTTCTGTTTTCACCACAGGTGGGAATGGTGCTGCCCAGTTTCAGGTGGGCTCCCAGAGGGCAGGAGATTCTGCCCTTGCCGAGGGACAGCGGTGATGCACCGCCTCTCCTGCCGGCTGTGCCGGAGGCTGTGCCCAAGGACAGCGGGAGCAGGAGGAGCAGAGGCAGATGCTCCCCCAGAGCACTCAGCGCTGGGAATCCCTGCCTGCAGGGAAGGGACAGTGCCTCAGGAGGCCTGGGGCCACGCATGGCTCCAGCACAGTCATGCACATCTCCACTTACAGACAGAGCAGAAAAACAAAGAGGATTACTTCATCTAATGAAGAAATCTGATTCAGGGTGAGGCGCACTGCACAGTCCGGGCTGCTCAGGTGAATCCCACTGGAGGGTGTCACTCGGCTGTGCCAGCATTTAGCCCTGGGATAGAGTGACTCGGCCAAGGGACAGGTCCAAACTTCCTCAGAGCAGCTGTGCCCTGACATCAGCTCAGGTCATTTACACCTGCCCTTCCCAAAGGATCCAGCCAGGACATCCACAGCCAGCTGTGCCTCACCTCTCAGACCTCTCAGGAAAGGGGAGCAGCTCCCTTCAGCACAGAGCTGTTTTCCTTAAGCAAGCTCTAAGCTTTGCACAAGTGTATAATTCTCTATTACTCAGTTTATGCAAACCAAATATCAATTGTTGCACTAAAAATTACTCCCAGCAGCTCCCTGAATCTAAGGTCCTTTCCTTCACAGATTTTTTTTCATTGCTCCATATCAGGATAATCACCACACTTGTGGGTATGGTGTTTAATGGGAAGCCATCTCCATTAATCTATGTGGTAAACAAATAAAACCGGAGATAATATTCCTTGTTTTCCCAAAGCCAATATATCTGTTTTGTGCTGTTGAGAGAGGTAAAGCATCAAATGGTAATGGAAACAGAGAACAGTCTGGTAAATATTTTTGCTTCCACATTAAAAAAAGCACTTCTCTCCTAACCAAGGACAGGAAATGTGGTTGTCTGAACTGAAATTGCTTTGGACTTACCCCTGCTGTTTCTTTGCCAAGGATCGCCCCAGCCGTTTCCTGGCTCATGTTCAGCTGAAGCCAGACAGGACACGTCTTGATGAGTTTGTCAAGGATGCTGATCCCTGGAAGCTGGAGGCAATTTCGCACAGCACTGGCCTGGCAGAGATGTGTCTCTTTCCCCTCTTCACTGGTATCTCCAACGGGGCTGAAACACAGCAAGGGAGTCCCTGGTAAGCAGAGCTGCAAACAGAAAACTGGGGGGAGTAAGGACTGTAAGTGCAAACACAGACATCAAAGGATGTAAGGACTGTAAGTGCAAACTCTTAGGCATCAGGAATGCTCCTTGAGGGGCATCAAAGCACAGGCACGTTGTTCTGACAGCAGGCTGGCAGGGTCTGTGCTGAGCTCTGCTGGTTTTGGCTCGCCCATCGATGCTGCCGAAGTCCAGGTGCCCACAGACACAGTAAGGGATGCACAGTGGTGGCCAGGGCCACAGAGGGTTGAGCATGCCTGTCCCCTGGAGATGTTTCGTGCTTTCAAAAGGAGTGATGCAGCAGAGGAGTGCCTGCAGTCTAATGGCAGACTGGCGTTAAATACTGGCTTCAAGCTATGGTGCTGATTTGATGAAGTCAATTTATACATGTGCTTAGCTCTGCAGGCAGTGGAAATACTTGTGCTGAAAAGTCTGGTCACAAGAGCTCTGCTGGATAAGACCATGGACTCATGGGGATACAGGCTTGTCATTCATTTGATTAATTGATTTTATATTTTAAGAAAAGGTAGGGGAACATACACAAAAAGTGTTTTGCTGCTCTAATTTCCTGCTTAGAGGTCAGAACTGAAAATAGGACTCTCATTTTTTATTTGGTCTTACTTCAAATATTTTTCCTTTTCCTTTTATTTTTAAAGATACAGATCTTAAGGTACTACATTTCAAATAAGGTCAGTCTTAAAATTCTAAAAGAGAGTAATTTCAAAGGCCTAACCTAACACAGCAAGTCTGTCCCAAAAGTCAGTTTGTGTAAAAATAGCCTTTCAAATCCCAAAAGCAACACAGAGATTTTATTTTTAGCTGGTTTTTTTTTTTCTTTTTGAGCCCTTCACAGACAGCTTTCTCAGAAAATACAGGTGCCTCTGTAATTCAGGTTGTAGATTAAGGGTATTATTTCACAGAATCTTGATTTTAATCAATCCTTTTTAAAGATCATATTCAAGACAGTAGGAATGAGAGAACTGTCCTTTAAAAAAAAGCAAATTGAAATAAATGAAACGCTCTCCCTACTTGTGATAAAAGCCCAGCTTGTCACATAGGTGAGGGAATTTCTTTTAGGTGTAACAGCATGTGATTTTAATCAATATCATCTGAACATATTGAGAAAAACAATGGAATACAGCTTTTGGAAGTTACCCTCAGTCATCTCTTCGGGTTTTTTTGCAGAAGAAACAACCAAAAAAGCCTTTTAATTATCTGAAAGGAAAATATGTGTTGGATGGCAATATTCATACTCTGTAGTGGGAAAGAAGTAATGAAGGGAAAGAAAGTTGACATATAATGAAATGTTCCATAACAGCAAAAATTACTCCCCTAATTAGTCACAAAGACATGAACCTGATCACATCTGAATGATGCGTGAAACCTCAGTCAAAAGGAGGTCAATGCTGATAATGTCCTGCTGTGTCACCAAAAGGTGCATTTATGGCCTTAGTTCCTGTCCTGAGGAACTTTGTTACCATTAATTATGTAAGGTGGGGTCAGCAAAGCTCTGATGCTCAGGAATCCCGTTGCCTGGAGGGAAATGAGGGTTATTAACAAAGTCAGGAAAGTACCAAACCAGCTTGGACGTGCTGAGCATCAGGCACACAGCGACCCTGGCACAGGGCTCCCCACAGGAGGTGCAGGCATCCAGCCCTCTGCTCCCTCCCACGGGCACAACCTGTGAGAGCCCTGCTCACAGCACCTGCTGCAGTTTGGCAACAAGAACAGACTGGTGAGGAAAAATAACAGAACTGACCTTCCAATACATGTGCCTGCATGCAAGGTCTAAATTTTTGGAGAATGGATAGAAAATTGAAAATAATTCCAAACTCAGGCTTACAAGATTAAGAAGTAAGAGCCTGAAAGTGCTTGCCCTAATGGAAAATCTCATTATTTGAGTGGGTGGAGTCTTTCAGGTCAGCAAATTTAGAGCAGTGGATAAGGCTTTTTTTTTTTTTTTTTTTTTTTTTTTTTTTTTTTTGGCAGAACAGCCAGTCCAATATTTTGTAAGCCCTCAGGGATGAGGTATTCTCCCAAAAGCCAGACCAGCTTGAAAGGAGCTAAGCAGACTCTTGTACCTGTAGCAAAGGAGGAAAGCAGGGATGAGTGAAAGGGGAGACTGTGGCAAAAGGAGAGTCAGGAAGAGTCATTAAGGGGATCATATGGAATCAGGGAAATATTTGGTGAGACGTTTCCTGTGAGTGAGTTATAAGAGATGATGGATAAATTCCCAAAAGAAGAGGAAGGTGATTGCATTGCTGAAATCTCTTAAAATGCTGGCTTTGGAGCAGTAGCACATACTTTATTGAATCAAATCTGTACTGGCTAAGGAAAGGGAGTGAATGACCTCCCAGACCTTCCTCAGCTGTCATGCTCTGACCCATGACACAGCAGCTGACGCAGTTATGGCACCGACGCTTGACTTCTGTCCTGGGCACAGCTGTCACAAAGATTTGGATGGGGCTGTGGGAATGCTTAATCCAGCAATTTAATCTGGCTCTGGGGTAGCTCTGTGGCTGCACAGAGAGGAGGGAGCCCAGGCAGCTCCTGGGCTCTTGCTGTGCTGCTAGTTGAAGGAATTTCCAGGGCCACCATGGTGAGCAGCTGGCCTTTCTGGTTTGCTCACTCAGAATTCATGCATCAGATGATTTCTAAAGCCTCCATTTTCAAAAATACATAAAACTCTGTTCTTGTCCCACAGTCCTGCAAAACCCTTTGGCTGATAGAGGCAGGGGCTCATTTTGCTAGGTGTGACATGAAGCTGAAAAGCTGTCACTAGAGCTGACTGCTTTCCTTTTATTGAGTTCTTAATGCAAAGTTCTTTTAAATCTTACAGTGGTTCTAGGCTAAATTAGATTCAGTTGGGAAGCAGGGAGCTGTGTGCTGCATACTGATTGGCAGCACAGGCTAATTAATTACACAGTGATTACATTCACACACCTGCCCCGGGCTTGCAGAAGGTATCAGGTTGCTTGTTGGAGGCAATAATAATGACAATGGTGGTTTGAATTATAGCACAGTGACTGTACACTGCAGTAATGACCACCATGACTCACTGCTTTAAAATCCAGGAGCCACACTTGCCAATTGAATATTCCCAGAAATCAGCAGACTGGCAAGGAGATATAATCCACTGAATTTTGTGCAGGTAAAAGCCTGAGCAAGGCGTTTCAAAAATATTGTCACAACAAACCTGCTGATAGTAAGGGCTTCCTGGCTGGACTATATGTGGCTGGTCACTCTGAATTTCCCTGAGGCAGCTGGGACATACAGCAATTGTGTGAAACAGCAGCAGGGATTGCCAAGTCTTCACTTAAGACACTTCACTTAAGTCTTCACTCCTGCACATTTGTTCTGAGAAGAGACATAATGTGTTTTTAAAATTAAATCTTAAATTGTAAATCAAATGCTCTGTAGTGCACTGGTAAAGTAATGACGGAGTGCCTTAGTATTGTTTAAACAGACCCAATTTAAGATTTAGGAGCTAGTCTTTTTTTATTATGTTTTATTGCTTTTGCTTCTCCCTCTGAAAATGAGAAGACATCAAGAAAGTGCAAGAGCAAGGGTTTGCTGTGCTGTCCTCAAGGAGAGAGAGACATATTTCTATTTCTATTTAATTTATATTTAAGCAGGAACCACAGATCTTAAAATATGTGCAAGCTGGCTTGATACTGAGGGAGAAATACAGACACCCAGTCACAAACTCCATGTGCCAGGTGCAACTTTTTACACCAAAGCTACCTGGTACCTGAAGGGATATCATTTGGGATAAACCAGCTTGTGACTTAATCTGACATGTGGAAACCCTTCAAGCCCAATGGTTATAAGGAGCACCTGAAACAGGAGGAAAACATAGAAGCTGCTGAAGCCAACAGAGCAGTCCTGATGGAACTGATAGGAAGTGCTGTTATTTCCTGTGTTTAAAAGAGACAGTTGGGAGCGTGGAGCTTCATGGAGATGGGGGAGATGACAGTGCTGAGATGGGTGAGACTGGGAGAAGACTCACAGGGCTGGTTTACATCCTGTGTCACAACCAACCCAGCTGCACTCAGCTGCAGGGCTCTGTGCCACTGGCAATAGAGGCAGATCTCTGTATCCTTTTATTTTTCATGGTCACCTTCTTTCCTTCCAGGAATAGGAGTTTCATGAACAGAAACTAAAGTACAAGGTTTTACCCATTGCACAAAACAGAGCTGCCTAGGCTTTCTTTGGTTTAGTATCACTTCTGATTAGACAGGTGTTGAGGGACACATTGAATGGAGGGATCTTGGTGTCCATACTGCACAGACTTACTAAAAATCTTTGTTCAGACACATGTGAATTCATGTGCTGTTACTTTCAGTTAGCTGAGAGAAATTATGCAGTGCCACAGCTAGAGGACATCAAGCTTCATTTTGCTTCCATCCTAGAAATGGCCAATTTTTTATACCATCTACTTACTCTCATAAGCCAGTCCATCGTTGATCACTTCATCAGTTCAGATAGAATTAATCTGAGATGGAGGGGAAGAATTCATTTACCCTCTGGATTTGCCTTTGGTCACTTTGCTGCGTTCTTCTTTCTTCCAACTGGTGTTGGAAGTGAGACCCTGAACCCAACCTACCTGCAGAAAGAGCTCCAACATCTTTGAAATTCTCTCGTTTCATCATAAAAAGAGTATTAGGAAGATGGGAGGGCAGCAAAGTGATATATTAAAAAACCCATAGCACGAAAGCTAATTTTGTGCACCAAATGTGAACCGTGAATTGCAGAAAATTCAGGTTTTAATAAGTGCTTTTTTGTAACAGAGCCAAAGGATCTTACTTAAGTCAAACCAACAAACTGGAATAAAATGACCAACAATGAAAAACCCAAAAGTAGAAAGAGATGTTCTTGAGATCTTCAGGTAATTGTCACCCTCTAATAAGAAATAAACGAATTTCTTGTTGTCTGACAGGCAGAAAAAGGGGGAAAAGAAGTAGGATGTAAAGCAAGCCATGGGATCTTCCTGAATTGCAAGCTTCTTGGATTTACAGAAAAATTGGATCATGGAAATGATGTGAGAAGCTTGGCATGTCCCATGAGGCAGGCTTGCCTGTCCAGTGTCCTCCCTACTTTGCAGAATGCTTGTGTTACTGGTCCACCCTGGTGACAGGTTTATAGCTCAGGAAGTTGTGCTTCTCAGCCTGTGGTCTGTGGAAAGCCTGTGGTTGGCAGAGCATTTCCTCCTGCTCACTGGTCCCCTTGTTCCTTCTCTGCTGAATTGTCCACCCTTCCACCCTCTGGTCTTTGGTCTACAGTTGATGCTCTGCACGTCCAGGAGTTTTGGTTCAGCCTGGGATGGACCAAGTTTAATAGCCAATGCAGCAGCTGTTCCAGCTGCCAAAAGGTAAGAAAAACCAAGGGTCTCCTAAATATCCTGACACCTCACAGCTCAGCAAAACTCTCTGTCTCCCACCTCCTCTGCTTTCTGTTACAGGTGCTGTCAATTTCAGCAGTGAATTTTGCACTCTGCAATTGAAGTCTCAGTTCCAGTGAGCTTTTCTGTACCTGCCAGGGATTCCCAAGTGCCCACTTCTGTGAGGACTAGCAGGTTTGCAAGCATCTGGGCCCTGTTTGCTCATGTTCATCTAAGTTTGCCAAAGCAGAGCAAGTCATTGCCCTGTTAGGGAGCTCCATTAAAGGCACAGAGGAATCAGGTGTGGGACAGCTCATCTACCCTTAAACCACTCACCAGTGAAAACCAACAGAAGAAGTTACAAAAATGAACAAGTTCTACTACACTTCATGGGGCAAAAAGGTGTCATGGTCACTTGTGCAGGTAGAAGAGCTCTAAATCATGTGTCAATTTATTAAGTAACAATGGCCACAGAGTTTTCTCTTCACATGTGACACCAGACTGGTGTCTTCTATAGTACATGGCTTGGTTTGAAGGTCTGAGGGGTCAGCAGCACACTGGAGGAGCTGTGTGGCCATGCACTGCAGAGCACAGCAAGGACAGCTGGGCTAGCTTGAAGGAGCTGAGCCTCAGGAGCAGGCTCTGCACAAACACAGTGACTGAGCTCTGCTAAGCCCTGGTGCCCTGGCTGCTGCCATCACCAGGTTTAAAGCTAACACATGTGTTTTCCTCATTACTTCATAATGCAGGCAAAGGAGGTGACTGCAGCTTATCTGCCTTTGAGCTCTGTAGAGCCTTGCCCCCACTGGAAGGTGGGGAGCCAGGTCAGCTCTGCAGAAGCCTGGCTGGGTGAGAGCTGCTGGTGTTGTGAAGGACATGTCACCACTGTCCCTCACAGAGCACAGACCTGGTGCTCAGGCCCAGGTGGTTCTCTTAGGGCAGGAGCAGCAGGGCCAAGTAACTCAGGAACAAAGAACTAAGGGGTGCCTGCAGTGCTTCCCATGAACCCTCCAATGCTTCTTCTTCCTAAATTAATCAAGCTTAATTGTAAGTGCTTATAGAGAAGCAGCAGCAATATCCCTGTCAGACCCTCTTGTTTGACCTTGTCAACAATCTTTCAGCAAAGAGTTCTCTCAAGGGGTGGGATGCTGTAACTAAATGCTTATTAAGTTCCCAGCTTCTCTGTGTTTCCTAGGTTCATTAGGTCTAATGCCCCTATGTTTAAATACACAAAGTCATGCATACTATAAAGAACCACATAAATATGCATAAAACCCCAAACAAAGTACAAGCTAATTCTCATTACTGATAGCTCCCAGGTCAGCTCTGCTAACAAACAAGCCTTCTCACACACTCACAGCCATGGCATGGACAGAAACAACATAAAAAACAGACATCCAAACATTTCCTGAAGGAAGAACCCTTCTTTCAAAGATTCCCCTGCTTTGTTTCCCCTTTCAGTCTAGCCATTTCCTGCATTTATTAACACCAATGGAATATGCTGCCTGTGGCCCCACACTGGGCTGGGGCTATTATATCCTATTTGTATAATATGTCTTGGATAGTATTCACAAACTGTACTGCTGCCATTATGTAACTTTGCATATTTATTTTTGCAAATTTATTTTGTATTTATTTCACATACATATTTTGCAGTCAACAATTTGTCTCACAAACATCAACTGTATTTTTCTTTTTACTCAGCCAAAACATACTTTGTCAAGTCAAAACCACTTTGCAGGTTTTATTAGCTGTACTCCTTTCCTAACAACAATCAGTTAATGGTCAGTTGTTCTCCCCCATATTTACAATCAGAGATATTCAGGGCATTTGTCCTTTGCCTATTTCAAACCCAAATTATTCTCTTAGGAATGTCAGCATATCAGCAAAACTGAAGATCTTTCTTTGTGTGCAGGCAAGGAAGGATCATTTATATTTCAGCACAGCCCTTTCAGTGCAAAGAGAAGAGAACTGCTGAAACACCAGCCAAGGCAGGGTCAGAGTGGCTAGAGAACAGACATTTTCCTCAACAAAAAACTGCAAACATGTTTGCTGGATAATCCAACTTCTCTGGAAAGGCTTGTGCAGTGCAGAAACCAAAAGCAAATGTTGTGAAGGAGAAAAACAGCTTCCTAGGCTTTAAGAGCATAAGGAAACCCCAGACCTCCCTCACCCCCCACATCAGTGCTCAAGAGGGCCCTGTGGCAAGCACATTTCTCTCCCTCTCAGGATTTTTCATAGAGGTGCACAGAGAGAAATGAAAGAGAAAACAATTTGTATTTCTGCTCCTTGTTTTTCCCATGTGGAATGTGTTCGGAGAATTGTTTACCTGGAGTGACTTCTTTATTAGATTTTGGTGAGGATTGTTTGAGCCTGATGGCCAATCCAACCCACCTGTGGCTGGACTCTCACGATAGGGTCACAAGCTGTGGGAGAGGTAGAGTCAGAGAAAGTAGTATGTAGTTTGAGTATCCTCCTTTTATGTAGTATATTAATGTATTTTAGCATAGTTATAATAAAGAAATAATTCAGCCTTCTGAATTGAGTCAGACATTGTCATTTCTTCCCATTGGGTTCACCTGCATTTACAATAGGGCCCAGCTGAGCCACGATCTGGAGAGAAAGGATCATTCTCTGCGTTCCAAAAACACCTGAATGCTGGAAGAACAGAGCACCCCTGCTTTTACTGCGGGGTCAAGGTGATGGGCAGAGGTTTTGCCCCTTTCCAGCTCATCTGGACAGGAAGGAAGATGGCAATGGAAACCCAGGGAATGCTTTTCTATATTGTAATCACCTAACAAAGGGGGGAAAAGGAAACGGAAAATAAAGGGGAGGGACAAATTTCTAATTCAAACTTCATTAAGAATAGACTGCAGTTTAGCTTTCATAAAGCCATTCTGTTTCAAACCCTATATATTAAAAATTATTTGAAATCTGCATAATGTCTTAAAGCAAAAAACCTGGGCAAAATATTTAGAGCAACGTCAGACTAATGATAAAAAGCTATGGCCTTGCTCACCCTGTGGGGGGATTGAGTGTAGCTATGAGGCACACAAGACATGAGGCTAACCACACAAACTTGCATAGCACTGAGCAGTTTTCCTCTCCACTAAGAAATATCTGCAAATGCTTATCTCAGTCATAATTTGCAACTAGAAATGATTTTTTTGCCAAGGGAAATAAATCCACTGGTATTTCATTCTGCAGCATCTGAAGGAGCAGAGCACAGGACTTCTGAGATCTCCCCTCTCATAAGGCACCACACAAAGTGGGTTGCTCACACACAAATATTCATGTTTTGGGTAAGATTTCCTTCCAGTTTCAGTGTGAATGGATTTAAATATGCAGTGCTCTTAGTGAAAAAAAAACAAATATCTAAATCTGTGAACCTATCCTTTGTCTGTCCTCCTTAAGCCTTACTCCAGCAATTTCATATGCCTCTAATTTTGATTAGGCATTAAAGAAATGGGTTTATTTCTTACTTTATTACCTGATGGGAGCCCTGCCTGCATTTACACTGTGGCAAGGTTAG
This sequence comes from Lonchura striata, assembly GCF_050655825.1. NCBI lineage: Eukaryota > Metazoa > Chordata > Aves > Passeriformes > Estrildidae > Lonchura > Lonchura striata. Next base: position 57,987,825 of record NC_140707.1, on the reverse strand, counting down.
AGATCTGCCTTCCTGAGGGAAGGAGAGGAAGAAGAAAAGGACTCGTTCGGGTATTTCAGGGATACAGAAAGGTGGTGAAATGACATGATCTCTCACCCCCTTCTAGTGGTAAACACCTCCAGAACACCTGGAAACAACTCAGAGTGGGAGAGGTGTTCTAGTTTGCTAAGTTGTGCAACCTGTCTTGTGGGTAGGCATGGCCCTCGTCCTCCTGTGCTGGTGGGACAGCCTGGGACCAAAGGGCTGGTTAGAGGAGCAGTGTCAGAAAATGCTAAAATGTCCCTGCAGTGACTGGCAGCTCAGCATGTGACTACAGATCCTGCCAAGCAGCAAGATTAAACTTTCAGCTCCCCCAGACCCCACCAAACCACTGCTGGGACCTTAAGCTTGTTCATTTAATTGTGTTTATGGTCACTGCGTAGCCTGGGCTAAAATGTAGGTAAGTCATGAGCCACAAGCTTTGTGCTCAAAGACCACAAGGTAGTTGAAGACAATCCACAACATGGCTGTCTTGGTCATGTCCTGCCCAAAACATCTGTGCTGCAGCCACCCTTACCTCCAGGCTGCTATTGCTTGTCTGACACTGGGGCACTCTGACTCAGGGGGCCAGAGGGGGAAAGAAAGAGGATTAGTGCTGGACACAGCTCTCTGGCCTGGCTCCCTGCTCAGCTTGGTGAGGCATGAACAAATTTAAGACTTGGATTCAGCCCACTGGCACCAGTCACCCTGAATTACTCCCTGGAACTGCTGCTTCTCCAGTAAGACCAGAGATCACCATGGATGCATGGGTTGCTAAATGGACACAACTAAACACCTAAAGTCAGGCAGGGGCAATCCAGACTAGATCTAGAGAGCTAGCTCTGACAGAAAAGGGAGACAGCAGAATGCCAGGCTAAGGGACTAAGCCCATCATCTATCCCTGTCTCAGGCTGCTGCTCACAGTGCCCCTCCTGCAATCTCTACTGGTTTTCCAGCACTGAGAACCCTGCTGGGAGGGTAACAGTTGTTTTCCCTTTTGGCTGGAAAGGTTATCAGTGAGATCCAGCCTAAAATTAACTACTTTCTAATCGTAAGAAAGGATTAGAATGGAAGTTCAGGACACAATTACACAAAAATGTTTTGTATTACATTTTTGTCTTACAGACAAATAGGAAAGTTGGCCAAAGCCAGGCTCTTTCCTGCCTGTTGATTCAGCAGAAGAAGCTTTGAGCTTTTCTTGGTTTCTTGTTTTGTGCAGGGTATCAGTAGTGACAAAGTCCTTGAAGAGAACTTAAGGGGGGCATAAAAGGAAAGAGAGAAGAGAAAGATTATTGGCAGGCAAGATGAAAGGTTGGGCTGGGTCCCAGTCTGTCATTTAGCCAAGTATGTGTGACAACTTTTTTTTGCCTAGAAGTCTGCTAGCAATTTGGAGAACAGTGGTGCAGGTAGCCAGCAGTGCTGTCCGTCTCCAGACTCTGCTATTTGTTGGTCTTTTTCTGTTTCCTTGGTGAATTTTTCCAAGAAGCAGAAAATTTAATCCAGTTCACAAGGGGCTGCAGCTGCTTTCTGTTCTGCCCAACAGCTGCTTTTACAAGAGAGAGACTTCAAAAGACTGGCTTTCTCTGGAGGGCCATGGGAGGGATGTATGTGAGCTGTGCAGATTCCCTGTATTTGGCAATTTCAGCATCCAGAAGATTGTCTGTATTCAGTTGCTTTCAACAAAGCACTTGAAATTCCCCAACAATTCATTAGCCTTGCAAAAGCAAAGAGAACATATTAATTAACATGGTCAGGAGATAATTTCAAGCAGTAAAACAGGTCTTCCAACCCTACCAGGAGCAGTGCTGATACACAGACCCTGGGTCACCTAGAGCAAATCCCAGCAGCCACACCTCTTGCAGGATCATTCTCAGAGCCAGGATTCCAGGCCAGCCTCAGAGAACAGCTCTCAGGGTGGGGTTTTGTGCTCCTCCTCATCCAGGGCAATGGAGAATGCTGCAGGAAGAGTACCACTTCCACATCCTCCCAACATACCACTTCTGCTTCAGCTGTAGAGGTGTGTAATCACTGAGGAAGCTGGTATAGCTCCATAAGCCAGCAGGGAACTCATTCACCAAAGAGAAAAGGTTTTTGAAAAATGGATTCTGCTCCTAGCATCAACCCAAACTTAAAGGATGATCTGAGGAAGACCAGAGTTTCACTGCTTAACAAAGATCCAGGGGACTGGGCTATGACATATGTGACTAGAATCAAATCAGCTCCATAAATTTGTGCCTCAGTTTCCCTTCCTATAGTAACAGCATCTGTCTTTAGCTGGTTGTTGGGAGGCTTAATATCCATGAAACACCCAGAGATCCTTTCATAAAGACAAGGACTTTATATTAATCACACAATATGATTACAGTTACTGAAAACACTTTGTCCCTTTTAAAAGTACCAGTAATTCAGAAAGCAGAAATCCTTTACGCAGACACAGCTACATTCTCTGTTTAGCAAAAAGGTAATAGAAAGTCTGGGAAATGCACACACACACAGGCATGCATGTATTCATCTATTTGAAAAGAGCTGCATTCCATAGGACTCCCTGGCTTGCGTGTATCTAAGAGAATATCTATTTAGGAAAATGTGACTAGCACAACCAGCTATGCAATGCTCACATCTGCTAATCCTTTACTGCTCAAGTAATCATCTTCACTTGCAAAAAGATTTATACCACTTTGGGTGCAGGCAAAGAGGAGCTAAGCACTTCAAAATTCTTGCAACTGATTATCTTGAGTGAAACCCTGCCTTCATGGTCCCCTTCAGCAGGGTAGAGGCATCTCATTTCTGGAGGTAGGTAGAATTACTTTAGACAGTTTAGACAGATACATAATGGACAGAGGAAAGGCTTGTGGCTACAATATTTACCATACTGGGTGATGCTTGTAGCTCTATTTCATTTGCACAGGTTGAACAGCACTGCTCCCTCGACCACAGCTGCTTCACAAGGCTGTGTTACCAGGTATTTTCACAGACACATTTTCCCCTCCCTCCCCCACAAACTGGACAATTAAAGGACACCAGCTGAAAGCTTGCATTACCTTTCCAAGATACAACCACCTGACAGCCTGGGATGGATTCTGAGCTCAGCCAGCTCCAGCTCTGCAGAGTTACTCCAGACTGACACCAGAGCATGGCTCCAACTAAGCCGTGTGCATCTGTGTGGTTTAGGAATTCCCCTTTCCAAGATGGGGGGAAGGGAATGGCACTTGTGTTCCTGCATTGTATGAGCAGATCAGGGCTGCCAAACAGAGTGGTGGAGGGAGAAAACACAGCACAGACACAGCAACCCTGTGCAACAGCCCTGCCCTCCACAGCAGATGGGTGCAACCGCTGCACAAGGACAGCTTTCCTCTCCCTCGTGTACCACAGGCAGCCCTCTCTGGCTGGGAAGCATAGAAATCATTTGACAGATTTTGACCCTGTGCAACTTTTTGGTGGATAGCTCTCCATGGGTACCTGCCTGCCTGTTCAGCTGTCTTCTCACCTTTGTGCAGCTAGGTCAGTGTCAGAGCCAGGGTGTGCCCAGCACCCTTGCATCTCCCACTTTGCAGTATAGACACGTCCCAGCTCATCACACTGAATGCTGGCTGGCTCTCCTGGAGCAGCTGTGCACCCTTGTTCAAGTGGTTGTAACCAGGACAGGACTCAGTCACATATAGGCCCTGCAGGCACTTTGCTCCTCACGTCCATGGGTGGCCCCCAGTGATTTCACCCCACAAATGCCATACAATGTCCTCTGTGACCCATGGCCAGTTCTTCTGGTAATCTGACCTAGCTTTGAACAAGTTCTACAGCTCAGAGAACACAGTCAGGAACCCAGGCCATGCTTACCAGGGCTGTGTGGGCACTGCCTCCTCTCATTCAGCAAATCCTAGGGAAGAAAGCACCTTCACTAAATCTCTCATGTATCTGTGCCTACATTTTAAAAATACATTTTCTCATACAGGCACACAGGCATGAATGATTTTGTCTAGCTCCTACCTGGCTCCAGATGAGGATTTACTTTAGAGATTCTGCTTCTGGCTGATCATGAAACATCTACACAGTGCCACAGAAAAAAAACTAATCTCAAAATTTAGATTAGGAATAAATGTAGGACATAAACTGAATTGCAGACCACTGCAGACCAATGCCTGCTTTGAGATCCAAGAATTACAACTTCATTGCCCTTGCAGCATGATTTTGCATTAACTGCTTCCACTGGTTCTTGAACTCTCTTCTGCAGCCTCCTTCCATTCTTATTGTCTCAGTTTTGGTCTAGAGAAATCTGAAAGACTTCTTTGGTAGTATGAATACTTTAAAATTAATTTTTCTTTAATAATGATCAAACACCTCAGCTTTGTAACTATTTCTGCTTTTATTCCTCAGAAGGAATTAAAGGTTCCAGATCAGCAAAATTATCTGTGATTCAGCTACTGCTTTGAACACTGGGACTGCCAAGAGCAGGTCCCTCCCAGCACATTCCATCCCCTGTGACTTTAGGAGCACCCAGAACTGATGACACTATAGCAAGAGACATCATACCTCTCTTTGGTCTTCTACAGAAGACCATGTGCTAAACATGCTTTTCACTGCTTCCTTCTAATCCTAAATATAATTATAAAGATTATAATTGAAGCCTCAGGTTTTAGCTTTTATATTTTTCAGATTCTGTGCTGCTTTAGTGTGTGGGTCTGGGCTTCATATAAGGGGATAGTAAGCTCTCTTCACAGAGTAGGTAGACAAAACAATTCCTTCTCTAGCTGGGGACCCAAGGATAGCCAATCCAGATGTCAGGCCCAAGAGCATAAACATCGTGGACTGAAGAGAGAAAAACAAGAAGGATGGGACTTCATAACATAAAGCTGTAATTGGACAATTAACTCCAACATGCAAATGGACCAGAACTTATAAAAGTGTGAGACCCTGTGACTGGTTGTCCATTTTATGACCATTTTGGGTTCACCTGGGGTGTAGTCCTGGCTGGGCTCTTGTGCTGCCCAAGGTGGATCTACTGAGGCCTCCTAATAAATACCTACTTGATTCTTATGCTCCGTCTAGTCTCTGTCTAGGTCAGCCTTCACAAGGCATCATAATGCCATATTAAATACCTAAATTAATTTTTATTAATTTGTAATTCCTCACAAAGGGCAACTGAAACAATCACAAATATACAGAATGTATGGGGAATGCCTCTTGATATATTTGGAAAAGTGTGATAAGCTTCTGGGGCACCAAGGGCTTTTGATGACTATATCATCAGTCTGCCCACAGATCCATCTGCACTAGAATTTGACCAGTCATTCCAAACAGCTGCCTGTTCATTCTAATTGCCTTCCAAAATGCTATTTATTTATATTCCCAAATGCAAAAAACTTTCTCCCTTCAAAATTATAAAGGTTGAAGGTCTGTGATGGACAATATTTTTTCTAAGTTTCACTATGGCACTTTAGTTTCTGTGCTCTTTATCAATTGACCCAGAAAAGCATTTAAAATTCTCCATCTTTTTTCTTCCTAATGGATTTGGTTTAGGTGTTTTCTTTAATGTCTATTATTCAGGTATTTTTGAAGATTTTTATGAGTCTCACAATCCTATATTGCTGGTCTCAGAGAAACAATTTATATTTACCAATGAATGAGTGGAAATATGGTCCTACTCTCATTTGGAAATATGCTATAAAATAGATACTCTCTAAAGTACCTGGACTATGTACACATGGTTTGATAAGTTATGGAGCCAGCCCAAATTTGTGTCAAGCAACCCTCCCAGCTGGTCTCCAGGACCCACTGCTTTACATGAATACCTGTGCACACAGAGCAGGGGAGAGGTGTGCAACTTACGTGCACATTTTTCAGCCTGTGTTGCCTCTAGGTTGTAAAGCCAACAATACAAACCAGCACGTAGCCATTTAGGACAGGAAGTGAAAAACTATATTTAGCCCAACCTGCAGTAGAAAGTAGATGATGAGAATATTGCTTACATTTGTGCCTCCATTCCTGTGAGCACTGGTATCAGACTGCAGTGCTGAGAGGTTCCTGCACAGGGGCAATATTCCCAGTGTGGTCTCTGCTACCCTCTCTGCTACCACCAGAACCACTGCACAACGTGTTCCAAGCATCCACTAAGCTTGGCAAGGACTCACGTACTAGAAGTGCTGAAAAAACCATGTAACAAGTCAGTGTGGTTGTAAACATTCTTTTCAGTGAAATGAATTTCAGGAGATTTTTGTCTCCTCCTTGCCAAATTCAGGTAGCTTTGAAGAGCTCTTCCTTTATTGTATCTTTACAATGATATCCCAGTCTTGGTGCAATGCATCTTCAGCACAGATATTTCCCTCCTGAGAAGCACCATCCCCCTGAACTGGAAAGTGTATCCCTTATGAGAGCTTGACAAACAGAAGGGATTTAAAAACACTGATTTGTTTCCAGTTGCCTGAACTGTCCCTTCCACATTTAAACACCACATCTCTCAGGTTCTGGTGGAAGTACTTCTTTTCTATGAGGAGTGCTTTACAAGAATTCCTGAGGCAAACAAATTAGTCCTTTACAAAGGATGGCTCTTGAGTTTTAAATATTTTTTTTCTCAGTTCAAACCTGAACCTGGTAAAATTTGGCATAAGATTTATTTATTGCACTGCAGAGACATATGTATAGTCTGGGTAGAAGACCTCTTGATAACAAGGGTCTTGTGGCCAACTAATACCACCAAGGTCATGGGTTTGGTCCCTGTAAGGGCTATTCACTCAAGAGTTGGACTCAATGATCCTTGTGGGATCACAGAATACTCTGTGATTCTGTGAAAACGCCCATTCCAGCAGAAGTCATGATTTTCATAGCATGCTTCATAAATTCTATGGCCTGCTCTACACAGGAGATCAGACTAGACAATCAAAACATTCCCTTCTGAAGCTAAAATCTGTGAATCAATGAAAGTGGTTCAATTTACAGATTCTTCCAGTGCTTGACCTCTTTATGTCTACATTCATCACATGAAATCTGTCAACTGTGATGTGGGTTTTGTGCCAAAAAATACTTGTCACCATAAGATGCACAATCATTACCTCATTAGGTAATCTGGTGTCCCAGAAATGAGAAACACTGTAACCCAAACCAGCTACCCGAAACAGCCATTTTCCCAAAATTGGATTCAGTATTTGCATATACCATCTCTGTCTCAGCTCCTGCCTGCTCTGCTCATCATATCCCCCATACATTTGCCAGATGTTGGAGTGAAGGCATGTATCTATACATGAAACTATGGTCACCACAGGCAAGCAGCTCACATTTCTCCAGATGTTTTGTGATCTCACCACTTATTAATGTTCCAAGGAGTTAGCTTGACTCTAGGTGAGAATTAATGGTTAAATTTCCCTGCTTCTCTCTCATAGCATTTTGGAAGAATTTGATTCGATTGATTTCTATCCAGCCCCTAGCTGCACTTCTCCCTCATTTCCCTCTGAGTGGCTACTAATTCTGGAGGCAGATTTCTCCCCAGTGTCCTTCTGACATTTGACAGATATAAATCAGCAGAACTTGTTTATGGCTTCACTACATGGAGAATAAACCCTAGTCTCTACTAGGAATCCAAGTTGCTGGGGTACTTCCATGATAGTTTGCACTGCCAACATTTCTGTGCATGTGAGTAAGCTTTCCCTTTTAACTAATGTTAAAACCATGGTGAACAGAGGGGCAATCTCAGGAATTTCTCATGCAATTTTGGTGCAAAGAATTTTAAAATCAGATCTAGGTTCTCCATCAACACCTTGCCTTAGGTCATCATTTCTTTTGAAAGCCATGAACTCCAAATACTTTGTATAATTTGTGCCTAATTCAGTGTAACCATAACAGGAAATCAGCTAAACACAACTTAGAAATGTTTCTAATTCTGTAATGTGTTGGAAACCACAACGTATGCATGCTAAAATGTAATTTTGAGGATCTTCAGCAATATTATAGCATGTAAACAGAGTTAAAATAGATTTTAAAATACCCAAGTTCCTCTTTATAAGTGGAAGATAGATTGGAAATAAAGACAATCAGTTAATAAAATAAAAGACAATTCTGTTAAATTGTTCAGATACTCAAAAACCTATGAAGAATGCATGCAGCATACCCATTGATGCTTCAATATTCCTCCAACCACTTGATTTACAGTCCTGACCTAGGGTGTACAGCTTATTTACTTTCTCCTGCAACTCTAGACAGAAAACAAACCTTTGCAAGCATGTGACTCCTTTCAGACATCTCAGAAAGAGATAAAGGAATGTATCTTCCACTCTATCATACTTAACATCTTAACTGTCACAAATGCAGGGAGTATCTGCAAAGTGCAAATAATAAGTTCCTCTTACCAGTCCACAGGGATTGGATAATTAAATTTTTTCCTGAGAGCTGTGTGATCTTTGTCCCTCAGTGTTTAACATTACATGGAACTGAGGAATTATACCTTGAAACAGGAGTGGCATTGTTTCACTTAATGCAAACAATTGAACAAGGCGAAAGCAGTGACAACTGCAATGCAGGGTTCTGCCTCCATCCCCTCACTCCATGTGTGTTATTTGGGAACAGTGCTACAGTAAAACCATCACACAGTAGCCTCTCAGCAGCAATTTTCCACTGTTTGTAGGGGAAAATTTTACCCCAAGTAGGGCAGCACCCTCAGCAACTGGAAGTGCAACTATCCCATATCTATCCACCCATCCACAGAGCTGCTTCTACTGAATGCATCACAGAAATATCTGAAACCTTTATTCACAAAAAATAGTCTGTGTTAGACAGATAAGGAAAAGTCTCAGTATCTGGTATTATTATGGTTTTCCAAGCGGGAAGGGGGGAGTGTGTGACTGACAGTTTCAGAAGCTATGTAATTTTCCCTTGCTTGTTTAAAACAGGAAACAGAAATGCCCAGCTTCAGCATGGGCTTTGTGATACAACCAAGCCTTGGGAGGATTCCAGCCTTATCCTGGAATCCCAGTAGCTTGGTGACTGTCCTTTGTGTCAAAACCCCATTTTCTCTCCCACTGTTTTCCTGGGATTTGGTCCTGCAGGGTGCAGTGTTTCAGCCAGAAGCAAGGGAAGCCTGCAGTCTTTTCCTGACAAAAAGTACACCTGAAGTCTCCTGGGAGCATGGGGACAGGGTTTGTGTACACCCCAGTGTGCAGGCGCTGCAGTGACCATCAGCTCATAAGGATGAGCCCTTATCCACTTCTGCATTTGAGCAGAAACAAAGCAAGCCTCCCAGTACACCTTTGTCACATTTCCAAAATCAAAAAAGTCCCTTTTTCTGTCCTTGTTCCAAACTATAGATTTGGATTCATCCTTCTTGCTTAAATAGCTGAGGCTCAAGCTAAATAAAGCTGTTGCAGTTTGCTTTTAGCTGAACATGTCAGTTAAAGGAAATACTGTAAATTACAACACAGTCATGCCACACCATTGTGACTGTGTAACTCAGCAGTCAGCTCACAAATGCAGCCGAGAACTCTTTGTTAAGTAGGAAAAGGAAAGCAACAGTTATTAAAAATGAACAGTCACTAAAGATTCAGGACTTACCCTGAGTCATCCCTGGCTCCCCTCTCTCCTGCTGATGTTTTCATCATTACAGCAAACTTTAGGTCACTTTCTGTATCACAGTGGCTTGAGAGTTCCTCGGTCAGAAAAGCAATTCCTTCCCATCGCTGAGCAGAACTTCCACATCCTCAGGTTTCGCAGTGAAGATGGTATTTCAAGGGCATGAGGGGGAAGATGTTTAAAACCAGCTTCGGGCTCAGTAGTGTCGGAGGGCAGAGGACTAAACAAGCACTGAAATGAAAGCAAACTACCAAGAAGATCCGATTTTAGCCTCTCTTATTTCTACTTCCTGTATTTATATGAACGGGGGATTTCAGGAAGAGGCAGTCTTCGGTGGTCAAGGGTGTGAGTGTGTGTGAGAGTGTGTGTGTTATAAAGCCATATTTAGTAGTGCAGGCAGGTTAACCTTATTAGAAAGAAGGGCTTGAGACTTTCAACTAATTTGTTTCTCTAACCTAAGTAAGTTTCAGGGGAAATAATTTTACAGACTACAGGTATATCAGGAGGCAACAGAGCACAGTGAACTTTGTAAAGGATTTTGTAAGGCAGCAAAGCAGTAAGTCTCCGTCTGCAAATTCCTGAAGCATGTGTATTTCTACTGCTTGAGTAACTGGAACCAGATGGAGCTTGGAAACCTTTATATTTACACAGGACCTGAGAAAACGAAATGTCTAACGCTGGCAGAGGACAGCTTCTCCAAAGCATTCCCAGTTAAAGCAAAAGCTAAGGATAAGGCTGTGTGGCTGCTGGCAGATGAGCAGCTCTGCACGCCGGGAAGCTCCCGCCGGGCTCGGCGCACGTTTGACCTGCCCTGACTGGAGCCATCGAGGGTTCGCCGTGCGGGAAACACGACCCAACACGCTCCAGCTGTGGAGGCTGGGGGCTGCCAGATGTGCTGGCAGGCAGGGCTGGTGGCACTCCTGTTTGGCAGCCCCGTGGCTCCAGAAACACTTGATGTTAGGAGAATACATAATGGAAAAAATAAGGCAAAAGTAGAAAGGAGAGGTGGAGAAAAGCAGTTGCATGGAATGCATGGTAGACGAAAAGTAATTTTTTGCCCCCTTTATCTTTAGAAGGAATTTCTCAGCCTTCTGAAAATAGACAGTGCCATACAGTTCACAGAAGAAATGCAAATGCCTGGGAGCTGCAGTGTATTGGCAAGAGGGAAACTAGACCTCAGTGTAGAACACAGAGCCGGTTCTGCTGGCACTGAGCTAGAGAGTCAGAGAGACTTCCACCATCACCAAGTCACACCTTCGATGTAACATAAGACAAAATTTTCCCACTTTTTTTTTTAATAAATACTGTAACTTCAGTTCACATTAGGAAATTTATCTTCTAGCTTTTATAAGGATTTATCTTAGAAACTCTATTATCTTAGAAAGAGCCTTCCTGAAAGATTGCATGATGGAAAATTCACCACCATTCTAAGTAAGGCATGTTAGTGCTTAATTGCTGACATTATTTAAATTAATACCTGATTTTTTTGCCTTATCTAATTTTCAATTACTGTATCTTCTAATGCTCTTTTCTACTGTATTAAGAATCTCCTTGCCCCAACTCCTGGAGTAATTTTCAGGCAACAACAAACTCATTCATTAAAATTTAGTCCTCTTAGACAAACTGGTTGGCTGAGATTCACTCATCCCTTACTCCAGACTTGTCAGATCTCAACTCTGAATCGTTCTGTGGATTCTGGGCTCAGAGGTCTAAGAAAAAAAAAAATCTTCTTGATTTATTCACCAGCTGGACACCTTTGAAATGCACATCAGGTATTGGCATGAGAACAATCTCCTACATGCATCACACAAGTTCAACTCTACCCCAGTTTCCACTCCCATTCCTCACAATTTAGCAGGGACCAAGCCCACTCAGCATTTGCCCTTGCTCTGCTGGAAAAAAAAGGTTTTCTGAGACAAAAAAATGCAAAGTTGTGCTGTCTGCATGGACCTGCTCACACAAAAACTGTTCACACAAATAGGCAGCCATCCTTGGAAAAGACTTAAGATTTTACAAATGCAGAACACAACAGTTAGAAAATTCCAATCATATTTTTAGGGAAGAAGAAAAAATATTACTAGAACAACTAAAAAGGTCCAGGAAAAAATGGCAAAAATTGCCAAATACAAAATTCCAGTATTTTTGTGCTATCTCAGTTTAATGTGATTTGAGTGAAATCTTTCATGCTATTTCTAATGTAAAAAATGCAGTTTCAGAAATTTGAAGTTTTGAAATTTGTTTTGTTAAAGATATTGACCAAATTAAATCTTAAAAGTCCCATATTAACTGCAAAACACTCAGTATTTCTGTAAAATATTTAAAATATTATAAAGAAGACACATTTTATTCAAGCTTTACTAGGTGTGGTTTTGAGCCAGAGATTTGACAGGGTTAGTATTGACAATGTGTTCTAGAATCAGGCTTTGGAAAGAAACAATTACAAAAAAGCTAAATGACAAAATAATATCCAGTTACTTCAAATTTACATTCCTCTGTTATAAAGCCAAGCCAAATGGGAGGAATTCATTTCTCTTCTAGGACTGATTCACTCTTTCCATCTTAAGCCACAGCATCCTGCAGCCCTTTTTTTGTAGTTTCATGCAGCTGGGTTGGAAAGGTTTAAAAATGGCTTATGGGGGAAGCCATTAAGTACAATGAGCACTTGAGCTAGAGTAAAAGGCTTTCAGAATATGCCCAGATTACAGCACAGTTCTGCTTTCCATGCAGGAGGGAGAGGCTGCATCAATACCACGGCCTGTGACAGGAGCCCTGAGGAACTGCTGTGCCTGTTGTGTCACTAATCCTTAGATTACGTGCCTTTTATAGAGCCTATTACATAACAGATCACGATGGGTCACAGTGTCAAGGATGGAAGGATTAAATGAAGAGGCACTTTTCACATTCAGATTCTGATGTTTAAAAGTTAATTCTGTGTAAAAGAAGGAATCTTTTTCTGTCCCCAGCTTAGAAAAATTTAGCCTAGCATACACTAAAGAATGAAATCTTTTTCAAAATTCAGACAATGCAGAATATCTTTTTTCTCCACTCCCATAAGACATTTCTGTAGATGCACAAAAAGCCCACAGTGGCTAATGCCAGGTTTATACAGGAGTAGGGATTTCAGTCTCATGCACAGTGCTTAAGAAAAAGAAGATCAAGCTTTGTTTTAACTTGCATCTCCTGGTAGTAAACTGGCTAGGAGTATTCATGAGAAGACTTATCTAATGAAACTGTTAACACACTATGCCATGAAATGAGGTAAACTCTTAGCTCCTCTTTTTCCAAGAACTGCATTTAAAGTTTTTCTTAAGTCCAGCACAGATTGCACCACAGGCTATACACAGTATCTTGGGAGTCTCCGCACACATTGACATGGACTACAGGCATGCTGGAAATGGGAAATCAAGGGTAAGAAGGAGTATTTTGAGAGCCTGAGGAACTGGGAAAGGAAAATAGCACTGTGTGGCCTTTGGACCTTATTTCCAGCCTCTCATCAGCATGCAGTACTCAGTGTGAACGTGCTGGACACCAATATATCACTGGATGAGGCAGCCAAAATGCTCATAATCAGGGTTTTTTTTCTGAGGTTGCAAGAATTGCTTCTGGATCAGTGCCTCAGTACAGCAAACTGTGCTCTCACCAAACTGAGTTCTCAGTTTTCTAGTCCCAAAAGAGCAAACTGTGTGTTTCAGAACTGCTGCAAATCAAACTGATACACAACTCATTCCAAATAATGGCTTGATCCAGGCAATACTCCCTAGAACACACAGAATGTGGGGCCTTCTGTCACTCAGTTCACCAGGGTCCAGATTTCACCAAAAAGCTAACATGTGCAGGCACACGTCCTATTTGGGTCCTGAAATTTTAGATTTTCAACAATATATATGAGAATGTTTCACATCTACTAATCATCTGAGAAAAAAACCAGAAAGCACTCTTGTTTATATAATTTATTGATAGTGTACATATTTTTATATAGTGCATTATAATACTGACTGTTATAATCTTTATAAATGCTGAGTTAACTATTTTTTAAAATTCTCACAACAAAAATAATCAAATATCATGCCAACATTTTGTAACAAATTATCACATTAAATCCATTTGGATTTCATGACATGTTTATCTGTACAATGGACCCCATATCACAGAGCATTCACAGTGCATAAGGTCACAGTCATTGAAAAAATAAGTAACATGAGAGATTTCTGTTATTTACAGTTTACAAACCCATCCCTTTCTGTTTTCAAAGTAAGCAGTTCTAGAAAGTATTATTTTCATAATATTTAAAGAGGTATTGCACCTCTTAAGGGTGCACTGCAAATGCCTGCAAGTATGAAACACAGGTTTTTAAAAGATTCAGAAGTTATTCTAGTGACCATAAATTATTTCAAAGAATTTCTTGCAATGGAAGAGATACCGTGAGCCAAATTCTATGCTCAGTTCCACCGATACTAATTTGTGCCAACTACCAGGACACTAAGGAACACTGGCACCACTCCCAAGAACATGAAGGCAAGAATTTGGTCATAACTTTGCTGCAGTAACAGCCATTTGAAACACAGGTGTTGCTGGGGAAGCAGATTTATAAGTTTTCTTTGCATACATAACTGGTATATGAATAAAGGCCATAATCTTTCTGCAAAAAACCTCTGAAAGGAAGCATCTCAGTTGTTCATAATCTTTCTAGAGATTATATTTGTCTGGTTTTCTCATGTTCTGATACCTTTAGAATTTGTTACCATGCCTAGTGCTACAAACCAATCTTTTTATTTGTCGTTCAAGTTTATCAAGACCATCTCAGTGATAGAACAGCAACGATTGCCTACATTCTTTGTGCAAGTGAAAAAAGAAAAACAGAATTAAATTCCAACTGGCAATTCTTCTACAAAAATATCCAAATGGCATTAATTTCCCATAATTATTCATTTCTTTCAGACAGTGCACAGTATGGGAGCAAGCAGAACCATGTGATGAACAAATTGCCACAATCACTACACATCCTGGCCTGTGGAGAAGCAGCCACACACATCTCACGTGTCAGGAGAGGCACGTACAGGACTTCACAGACTTCTCTGGGGATAAACCATCAGGACCTCACATGTGGGAAAATGTGAGAAAAGTGCTCAAGTTCTTCAAAAGGAGGCTTTTAAATATGTACATGGTAGGTCAGAAAGTGGAATGCACACATCAGTTGAATGACATTCCCTTCTTCAGCAGGACATTGATCACTTGCATACAGACTTTTCCAAATGGTTCAATGGAATAACAACAAGTTTGGTACAGAATTTCTGGAACTAAATACTGTCATTTACCTCTGTAATCATCACATAAATCCCACCATCTAGCAAAATGAAAAATGTGGCATTCAGACTCATGGAACTAGAAAGAAAATTGTGCAGCAAATGCACCAGCTGCAGATATTTTCTTTTGAATGTTTAAACACAAAAAACAGAGAGATCTGATGCTTGCAATGACAGAACATTATGCTCCAAGGTGATGTACTTCAATTCGGAAGATTCTTTGGTTTCACCTGGCTATCAAGAGTTATTTTAGTGTCTGTTTCATATTACATAACATCTGATTTTTCCTTGGCATGAATAACCAGACAGTAGTTCTACAGCTTAAACAACTTTACCAAAACCAACTAACAGTGGGTCACAAGTAAGTGGCATTAAAATTGCAAGAAATCCAAGAAAGGAAGACAATGAAATTCATGAGGCATTTGTACACCTAGAGCAAACATATAATAGGAACAAGCGTAATTAAAGCAGAGTCACAAGGGAAATCAAAGACAAAATAGAATCTTCTCTATAATTGCTAAGTATTAGATTAGTAAAGACCTTTGCCATTTGTTTACATGTTGACAGAAAGTTTACAAATATAATCTAAAACCAGGAGCTATCTTTGTTTGTTACAGCTGCAGCAAGCATATAAAAACAAAATAAAATTGGCACACCAAAGACTGAGCCAGGAGAAAGATGGTTGACTATGCTGTACCTGTTGGGAAGACTTCAGGTGTTCTTCCAGGCTAGACTCAGCCCAGAGAGAAGCCCTTAGACCATCAAAGAGACATTGGGATAACCATACCTGGAGCTTCTTAGATTTAGACATGCAGATCCTGAGCTTGAAATCTTTACTCAAGCAATACCTCATAATGCAGTACAATTATTATGGTAAATAAATGGAATCAAACACTGCTGAACATAATGGAAACATTCCCAGTTCCTTGCTGCAGACAGGATTACACTCATTGGTCTGTGTGGGACTGTGCTACTCCAGGGGAACTGCAGCTCAAAAGAGCTGCTAAAAGCCCTCCTTGGCCAGCTGTAACTCAGTTTTGATCTGCTCATGCACAAGGGCAGATGAACAGTTGAGAAGTCCGAGACAAGGAACAAGTTCTCTTATTTACAAGGGTGGAAATCTAAAGTAGTATCAGCAGAGTAGAAGTCCACAGATTCTGGTCAAACCTTTTAATTTGAGAAAGAAATAAAATCTTTAGACTACAAAAGCAATAGAACATGGAAAGAACTGACTATGATAAGAAACCCAGAAACCATGCTCCACTGTCATCTTAGGACACAATCCAGCAAGGCACTTGGATAGATGCTTAGCTTTAAAACAGAATCAAAGCTATTGAAGTTAAGCTTTGCTGGATATGGGATATCTTTTTCTGAGTTGTGTTACTTTTCAGTGTTAGTATGCTGGCAAATTTCAGATCACACTAACAGTTTTCTCTCTCACATACACCAGCTTTCTTTTCACTCTTGAGCTGAACATTAACTTACAGAACATTGTGACATACATTCCAAACTCAGCCAGCTAACTTTTGCAATGGTTAATGAAACAAAATACCTGCAAAATTTTATAGATACAATCCAAACAGCTGCACTATAGACCTGTGATAACAATGGAGAGCCAAGCACAATTAATTCCTTTTCTTGACTAGAAAATGGCAACATTTTAATAGCTTCCTGACCACACAAGCTCATGTTTGTTTGGTTGGTTTTTTGTTTTGTTTTTTTTTTTTTAATACATGTGAAAGGCACTCGTCTGCTATTACTCAGCAATAGCCTCCTGAATTACTGATACATTCTGATGTGGGTTTATCTGCAATCAAACAATTTGTCAATCATATATTTCTTGGACCATTCAGTTTACCCATGGCTTAGTGTATAACTATTTATTTTAGCATATGGACAAGGACTACTTAGGAGCTTCTTAAAAGTACTTCATATGATTATGTGTCACCAAAGCCCTGACACAGCATCTCATAATTCTTTGGCAAACAATACATCCTTGGTCATGTGGTAGTGTCAAAGGAGAATCCTACTAATGTTATCTATAATGATAAGCACGGCATGATACATGTCTCATAGCAGTAGATGCAGATGAGAACACCCCATGAAATGCAGCATTAGAATTCAATACAAATTGTCCTTAAGTGAGTTTATGTTTCAGGGAGAGCTGTAGATGACAGGAACCAGCCACATATTGTAAGGGTTGTTCTGGATTCTGAGACTTTTTCTGCTAAAATACAAGACTGGCTTTCTGGAGCAGGTGATATTCAGATTGTGATATTCAGATTCAGCAGGGGATAGGCAGAGTAATTTTAAATGATGTGTGAAAGATTTAGGGAATTAGCAAACAAAATTCGTGTATATTTGGGCAGAAAGTCAGCTGCTATGGAAAAAAAATGGTGCCCATACTCTTCTAATGTTTCCTGGCTCAGAAATATGAAGGTAAAATACAATTTTCTAGATCTGGCACTATAAACTTTGATGCCCTCATTCCTGCCAACTCAGTTGATCACTATGCATTCAAAACCAGACTTTGGAACTACTCTTCTATTAAGTAAAGACAATTGAGCTGCCTGAACTGTGCATAGGAGAGCAAATATTTGCTTGCAGAGAGTTCTCCAAGACCATAAAAACAGAATATAGGAAAAACTCAATTACTCAGCCTCCCTCTCTGCTCCTTTCAGTCCCATATTTAAGTCATCACCAGATTTTCAGCAGTAAACTGTCCTCCTGAAAGACAGCAAGGGAGAGAGGAATACTAGGGAGTGATATTCCTACAGTGGTGCAGCAGTATGCTGCATTTTCAAAGCCTTTCTGCAACAGAAGACTCCAAGGTGAACATGAATTTCATCTCCTCAGCTTTATACTGCACCAAAAACGTTGTGAATGCCTGGAAAAGGGGTCATTGGCATACTTGAGATAAAATGTGTTTACTGCCATTCTTGACTATTTAATAAAGCGTTTTAGCAATGCTGTCATTGTGTTAATCTTTAGTTCTTAGCTTAATCACATGAGCATTTAATTAAGGTAAGAAACCCTAAATGGATACTAATACTGACATTTGTAACAAAATGAAAAGCAAATAACAAATGTGTTGCTCTTTTTCTCTTTAGACTTACATTGAATGGACACAATTCTTAAAAAAAAAAAAAAAAAACAACACCAGCAGCAGCATACACTCTTTAATTTATTCTAAAATAATTTTAAAAATCATTTTAGTTGTAAACTCATTGCCTGGTGTAAACAGTATTCTGCATGTCAGCTGGCTAAACATAATTATTTGTCATATATGTCAAAAGAAGGAACTTTCTGAGTAAGTGCTTATTTGCTAAGTTTTTATAATATATTCTCAGTGACAATTTTTTATATTTAGTCTTAATGGAAAATATGAATACATTTAAAAACACATCAACTGTTAGTTGATAGGTTTGGTTTGGTTTATAAACATTAAAAAATTTTAAAAATCTAAGTATAAAGGTAACTGTGCTTCTTTAGAAACTTTATGTGATCATTCACATACAGCTTCAAAATATTTTTAAAGTTTAGTAGCAATTCAAAATATGCTGTCTCAGTGATTTACAATTATATCACTGCTAAATTGTGGAATGTTACCCGCCTATTCTAGTACTCTGGGCTGGATCTTTCTGTCAATTATAGCCAGAGTAATTATTTATTTCAGATTTGTGCTGGTGGAAAGGATATCAAAACTTGGCTTCTACTCAGGGTTAAAAAGAAGTACATCATGCTTCAAAATTTGCATGCAATCAAATCAAGGACCATATTCTCTTGACAGACTTGCTTTTTTCAGGGTGACTCTTATCTGCACTGCTCTGTGTCAGACATTCATCTTCATTAAGCTTCTGAGAATAAGAAAAAATGGTGAAGAATACACCAGCTTCTTGACTGATGAAATAAGTTTCTTCTTCTCACCAATCAAACTGAATCAAACCAAATCATAATCAGGGTGGGTTTTGTTGTCAGAAAGTCTGGATTATGTTCAGCTACTACTCCCAGCTGTTAACAATAACTGATAGTTACTGAGCACCCAGTTATATTTTATTTCTTTAGCTTCTTCTAAATGTACACAATGGGCTTACAACGGCCAATGAAAAGTTTTTTTTTTTTTTTTGTGGTGTAATATTCCACAAATGTCAGTTTATATCTATGTATACAGCATTCCTCATTAACAATAAAACATATTTTTCAAGTATGAATTTCTGCATGTAAATTCTCTTCTTCAATATGCAGTTACTCTGACTTCTAGTGTGCATCAACACAAGTGATACAACATACAACCATTTCCTCTTCTTTCTCTGCCACATTGTTCATTGAACAGAGTGATAAATATCCAACATTGCCATCAAAAACTGTCAGTGCAGCTTCTCTACAAGCAGAGCACTTGAAGGAGGAAATGATCCTCAACAGTGCATGCCATGATATGTGCCTTGGACTTTCTGGTCCTGTAGTTTAAATATTCTGACTGAGCCAAGAAAGGTTCTGAACTTGCCTCTTATCCTTCCATGGAAAGTAAATGTCAAAACCAAAAGAACTATAAAGATTTTTCTCCCATCCTCTTGCTAACCCTCGTGGTGGTGGTTGATTGTCTGCAGAAGGAGAAAGAAAGCCACAACAGAATTCCCAGAAATGGGTCCTTTTAGAGTTCTGTGTAAGATCCATGTAGCTTTATGATGGAGCAGCAATATCCAAAGATGAGGAAAATGCTTTGGTTGCCTTCAGCTAGCATGTTAAAAAAAAGGTATGCTCTCCTTCCATATAGGTAAAAGTGCTCGTTAGCTGATTAAGCAGGAATGACACTCAAATTATTGATGGAAAGAAGGCAAGAATCTGAAATGCCTCCTGTCATTTACAGCATGTGTCATCAGAAGAATTTCAGTGTCTCTCCTTGTGGTTTAAAGTTCTTCTCGGCACATAGGGAAGTTGACAAAGGTGAAGACATTGAACTCTATCATTATAGATAAACACAGGAAAATAGCATAAAGAAGCAATACGTAGATGCCTAACTTCCTGTCAAGTTTCCACTTATTTACATGGATTCCAAACACCTGCAAGCAAACAGAGTGTCAGTTAATAAAGTTCTGAAGGAGACTTTTGGAAACAACCATTATAAGCTAAAAATGAGAGTCTTTTGAATTAGAAGTCTTACAGGAAATAAAAAATATATTCTTAATATTTTATAGCTCAGAAGGCAACATACCCTGTTGACTTGGCTCTGAGTGGCAGTTGTCCTACGACTGTTTTACAAAATATTCAATGAACTAAACTAAGTGTTCCTCTGCAAATCCTGTATGTCCCAGTAGTACACCAGCACCTAATGCCCGTTCTTTCAACAGCTTCAAAAGAGGTGCTGTACCTGCTTATTTGCTGAGCTCCAGAACTAAGGGGTTACAAGTTACAGGTAGCAAAGCAACAAAGTCCTCATGAGGGCACCTGTTTTCCACAGTGTTTAGTGCCTCTGAATTATTATTTATTTTGCTCAAAACATTCCTCTGAGTTTGCTCAAAACTTTCCTCTGAGTTTGCTGTAGGAGGGTCTGTGCAAATCAGGGTACTCAGCAATAAAAAATGAGACTGTAAAAATGCCTCAAACTCAGGTGATCTGGCTTCTGCTAAGAAAAGACTCTTCAGAAAAGCTTGAAGGGCTAGCACAGTAATGCCTCTGCATAATCCTCCCACCTTTTCCCCAATGCACTGATTAACAATACGCATGCAGCAACACCAGATAACAAATGTGTACAGAACACCGGTGCTGCTTCACAGGCACTGTGCAGTAGGGCAGGCTGGGGATAAGGAATGAAAAGAACACGTTCTCACACCTTATAGATCAGATAGATTAGGAAGTTAGCAGCAGAGTGAACAGCCCTGGCCATTCCATCACTTAAGGCATGCACAGGTGATGTGAAGCTTTAAGGCTTAGTCATGCAACAGTGTGAAATCTCCAGTGGTAACCACCTCCTCTACAAAGCCTCCACAGGCAATCAGTGAAAGATGTTAGTGTAAGTGGATATTTTTATACCTTTTTGATTCCTTATACCTGATTTGATTCTTCCTACAGAGCGTTCCCTGGGAGTCAAGCAGGAACAAACCTTAAGTACCAGCAAAATTGACTTTTCAAACAGAATTATTGTTTCACCTTTACAAGTCATGTGTTAGAGGGGTGTCTTATACTGAGTCAGATTTAGCATGTCTCTTCCATGTCCTGGGGTTCAGTCCTCACAGACTAGTCTTCACTAAGTGTTTAGGCTACAGCACTTGATTTTGGCTGGTTTTGGAAACCAGAGACAAGGGCAAAGGTGATGAAGCACAACAGGTCTTGTCTCAGCCTAGAGACAGGCTGGGGGTATGGACACAGGACCACAGAAGTACTGTTGGATTCAAAAATTTCAACACTGCCACTGAAATCCATGGGACCTACACATATCCAACATCTTTTGCACCAAATGCTAGATTGCAGTCCTCACTGAGGATGATGGTAGCTCTTCCACTCATGGTATTGCTAGAAGAAATCAATGCAAAGTATTTCTATTTTATCCTTCTGTAACATGTAAATACCTAACAAGTATTTTCAAATTGAAATACTTGTAGATGCTCTAATACTTACAGTAAGTGCCACTGATCCTAGCAAAAGTGCAACTGAATAAACCAATCCTTTGCTGTTTATTCTAACCTGTGGAAATCAGAAAATACTTTTAAAAATGCTGGCCATATAACTGTACTTTGGAGATCAAGAATCAATTTACTGATTTAAAGTCCACCTTTATTAATTTAAAGTCCAGGCTTTGAACAGTGCCTTACATATTTTAAACTATGCAAATCCGTGACAGATGTATCCTAATGAAGAATGGGAAGATTAAGGAATCAAACCAAATGTAAAGTAATCCCATCTCCATTAAAAAAAGAAGTGAGCATTTATAACGGATTTCATGTAAAAAATCCTCAGAAGAGAGAGATATGCTGTTATTCTGGTCTTACAAAAATGCTAAGGTACATGGAGAGAAGTTTACTGTGTAGCAAGAAAACGAAAGAGCCATGAACCATCCATGGAATAATTTTCTGCTAAACAATGTAATGTACTCCAGCTGACAAACTGGAACTCTTTGCAGCTTGTGGAAGAATAATTGCTTTCTTAACTGGGTTCCTTGGTAAAGCAATAACCCCTTATTTAGCAACTAATAACATGATCAACAGGTTGGTTTTAAATTTGTTCTATTTGCATGCTTTCTTTTCAGGATTTTTTAAAAACAGAATAAAAGTGCAAATGTAAGATTTTCCAAGTATACATACAGTTGATCCATAATCAATCGCCATGGTCTGCAAACCCCATGGAACACCAAGTCCCACCAGAATGTCAAAGACATTGCTCCCAACTGTATTGGATACTGCCATGTCACCAAGGCCTGCAGAGAAAAAAAATCAAAAAACAACTCTTTGATAAAATCAAAGTATATGGCCATTACTCAGTGCACTGGAGGAAACTAAAGGGGAATGATCTGCATTGATCCAATCCTCCTTGAACTGGCCAGAATATCTGAGGTAGTGAGGTAGGGAGACAATTTTCATAACAATGGCCTGGCTTCTGAAAAAAAAGTGCAACAATTGCTCACTCCAACTACACCTTCCTTGTGCCTTGCAAAGCCTTTATAGGGTGTGTGGGAGCCATGCAGCACCCAAGGTCTATGCCAAAGTCTTGCTCTAGGTAGACTGCAGCCACAGGGAGCCTGAAGATTATGTACTGGATTTAGTATGTGGATATGTGACCTTTCTCTCATGTGAGTGAAAAGAGATCCTGAAAACAACCAACCAGATAATAGTCAAAGATCTTATGAACTTCCACGGGGCTTAATCAGTAATAATTTCACTTCAAAACCAGTAAAATACTACAGGAAAGGAAAAGAAAGGTAAATAGTGGCAAAGTAGTAAGTATTATTCAAAATCTACTTCTAATGTTCACCAGTGACTGGCATCTCATTCTGCACCAGTCTCAATGGATATGAGGAAGGCAAAATTCTTTCTGTCCCTGCTACCTTCCCTTAGACCTAACTGGCCTAACTATTCAATCACTTCCACTAAGTGACTACTGGAAAGGAAGGAAATGAAAAGGAAGAGGAACTCTGACATAAATGGAATGTGTCCCAAATATAGTTTCAGAGTAAACAGAGTAGAGACAGACAGTACCATACCATAAATACATGATCTATAAGGTAATGCTTTGGATCCAATGATGGTAGTGTCCATCTATACCTGTCTGTGAACAACTGTCCATTCTGTCTGTGAACAACTCTCTTGAATTCAAGCACTGCAGAGTCCCTGTACTGTCTTTAAGGGCATTGGACCCCTTTTTGTCAATCTAGTGTTTACATTAATTTTCAGAGCAAACAATTGTTGCAGTATTTTTGTCTAGTACAACAGAAGAACTAATCTAAAGAAGTAGTCTTTTAATTTAAAAATGTAACATTTTTCTCGTTCTTGAAAAAACTTTTCACTTAAATTAATACATATGCAAAATTAATTTAGTAGGAAGGTGGTTCCATAATAATTCTGAAGCTTTTGTTGTACTGTTTTTGTGAGAATATTCTGCACACAACAAATAATGAAACATGGAAAATTATATACTTCGAATATATAGCACTTTTCAAGCAAGCAACATTTAACAGCACTACTCCTATTTCAGATTACATTGAGTACTTATTTTATCATTGAAAAGCCCTTGTTGTTTGCCCAATGATGTCTGCAGGACATGTGGATGTCTGCTGATGTCTGTGGAGATCTGATTAAAAAAAAAAAAAAAGCTATAGGAATTGAAATAGTGGAAAAGAATAAAATTAGGTCTTTTTCTTATTCTACTGCTGGGCAGAGGATCACACTGTCAGCTCTAATGCTTTTCAACAACGGAAAGGGATGCTGCTACCGGTGTTTTACAAATAAAAAAATGAAACATAACAAAATATAAACAAAATTTAAAGATAAATAAGAAAGCCTTTGACAATTTCAAATGGACAGCTGAGGAGGATGTAGATGTCAGTAATCCAAAACTCTTTCCAGTGCAGCTATTCATATGTTCCAGTGGGAAAGAGATCTGCATTTGAATGAGAACTCTGCCTGGAGCAACAACACTTCTGCCAGATCCTCTCAAATCACTTCACTTCCTTGGATTTGAGAAGTCTTCTAGAAATCAGTACAAGTCCTACATAGAGAAGTGCTTGTCAGTATATATTCTTCAAAGTAGTTTTTATTAGCTGATATTCTAGTTTTGTCTATGACTTTTGTCTTTTTACCCTGACTCATACATTCCATGCATGGGACATCTGAGGCTGAATTACCTTCCAGAACACTAGAATGCCCCATCCCAATAAGCAAAAGATAGTTTTTGGTTCACAATAATTAGCAAACTGTTTTGGCTTTTAATGAGGTTCTGAAACAGTGAAAATTAAAATAAAATTATAAAATTGCATTGACAATCAGTGTGTATGAAGGAAGCAAATCACAGAGCAATATGTAACATTGCAGCTACGCTTCAGCAGACACAGTACCTTGCCTTGCTACTATCAAGCTGGCCATGCAGTCTGGGACACTTGTTCCTGCAGCCAGGAAAGTAATGCCCATGATCACATCTGGTATCCCAAGGGTGTATCCAATCACAGTCACCTGAACAAGGAGGAAGGCAGATTAGCTTATCATATTTGGAGAGTCTCCTCATTCCAATACAGTTGTGGCATACTCTTAACTTTGATTTCTGGTGTGACTCTAACAGGAATAGACTCAGAATACTTATCCATTTCTGCAAATTAAATACTTGTGGAATAACCAGCCTAAAACCAAGCCTGTGCAAAGGAAAAGTCTTTGGGTCTTATTATTCAACATTCTATGGACAAACAAAATCTCCATTTCCTGTTGTACTAACACGACATACTGCTGTTTTAAGAAGATACAGTAAAATCAGTGGATTTGGGTTTTTTTTGTTTCCACAAATAGCAAGATTCTCATTGGTTCTATTCTTAAAAGGACTGCAACCAATATTATATTGTAATAAAGTGGCAGAGATATAAAGAACTTATTATAACCTAACACATGAAGAAGGAACTAGTTTCTTATGTGACTTCTCATATAATCCTGAAGTGAGCATGTCTGGTTATACTGTCCCCTGATACTCCAGATGCATCTTGAAAAGAGTTTAAGAAATCTCTGAAGATTGCAGCAGAGCTCTTAGAAAGGACAGGGAACTGTATTTTAACTGTATCCAAAGAGGGCTGAAAAAACATCAAGAAAAGGCAGCTGAAAAGGAAACAGGCTTGTGAGAGTGAGAAGACTGAACCAGGGTCAGACAGTTGTTTCCCTGCTGAGACTGCTAAGGATGGAAGTCTTCTAGGCTATGTGCTGTTTTCTTGAAATAGTTTGCCATTCTATCACATGAGGGAAATTGGACCCTACACTTAAGAAAAGGTGTATTTTAGGAACTCAACTGACACACCTTATCTTCAGGGGCTAGCAGAGGCCCGGGAATAGAAGTCAGCATGATTCTCTTGCTCAGACTGGTAACAAGGTACTATGGCCCAGCTGCCTCTTAAAGCAGAATGGGCTGCACCCTTAATGAGCACTTCTCTCATTTGTGAAGGGAATATCTATATATGGAACCAAGCTACAGAGAATGACCTTCCAAAGGACATATAATATGATACAAATGTGTGGCTTTGGCTGGCAAATTAATTTCTTAGGCACGGTCTATGTTAGAGGATTGTTTTACAATGCAAAAAATATATAGAAAGTTGCAAAAAGTATACAGAAAGCACAGTCTTTCATGAGAGGAAACATAAAGTGATTTTCAAATGCCTGACAGGCAATTGAGAGAAGTAGAGATGTTCTCCACTACCTTCATGTACTGTATTGTGCCCTATACAGTAAAGACCCAATTATTTCTGCAGAAAAAAAAAAGGCAGCAAAAAGATAAAATTATAATAATCATTGTATGAGCTGGAGAGACTGCACTACAATTACATGCCTTTTTTTGACAAATACACAGAAGATTTTTACATACTTTGAGATGCACATTTCACTCAGTATGAAATCCTGCTACATACACTTACCATCCACACCATGAAGTAGGAGAACAAGGCAATCCAGAGAGTGGACAAGATGAATGTCAACATGAAGAACTTCTCCCAGCGTGGTTTGCTGCAGTTTGGAATTGTGGTAAACAGCAAGAATATCAATGGCCATGTCAAAAGCCATTTAATTTTGTTCACTATTCCATCTGCAGGACAAAGGAAAGAAACAGTTGAGCTTTCCCATCATTATCCCAGGCTCAGTTACACCTCTTTGAGCAGAGCAGATGATCCCAGAAGGATGTTCACAATTGTGCATGACAGCTCATTTTCCAGGGTACCTTTCAACTATACTTGGCCTTGTCACTTTCAGCCAAGTTCTGCATGCTCATCCAGAATCTTCTTATAGTTACGTCTGCCAAGATCTATGAAAATCCATGGAAGAATTACAATGATTTAAAATCACAGCTGATATTAAAAGCAAAATTAAGTCACGTTGTTGCTCTTTTAAATGTATTACTACAAATCCAGAATTTAAAAAAACCCCAACAACAAAACCAACCAACCAAAAAACCCTCTCATCTTAATAGAAATATCAAAATCCAAGTGGTGAAAATAACTTGTACATTCTGTGCAACAACAGAAAACAGAGGCACATGAACATGGCAATTTTTTTAATATGCCTTATTGTTCTAACTTGGACAGAAGTTGAAATAAACTGATGCTTAAAATATCTAGATATGTTTAGTCTATCTGCATATAACACCACCTTGAAATGGTAAAAGAAAACTTCTGGAAAAAGAAACAAGGGAGTGACCTCCCTTGTGCAGCTCTCCAATATCAACTGGTGCAAAATACCCAAGAACTGTCATTGCTGAAGACTGGTACACACCTTGTCATTTGTTTAAAATTTACAGTATTACAAAAGTAATCTCAATACATAAAACAGAATTATTTTATAACTGGGCCATAAGTAAATGAAATACTATTTATACAGTTAATGAAGCATCCTTCAAGCAGGATGACAAATTTGTCTATCAGGCTAAGTGAAAGTATCACAACCAACATCGTGGCCATTTTGGCTTGGGTTTTCTTTACATTGTGTTTCCATTCAAGTAGGGGTTTGCATCATTAACTCACGATGCTGTGCTTGATATCAACTAAAATATGCTGTTTTGAAAAAAATCATCGATCACATTGAAGGAAATCAACAGGTACATCTTCCAGGGAAGTTATTAGGTACGTTATAAAGAACAGTTACTAACCAGCTCCTATCAATTTCACCAGTAATTTTCTTTCAGCAAAGACTTTGGGATTTAAGATGTGTTTAACAGGAATTTTTGTTAGTGATTTTAATTGGATTGAACTCTTGACCAATGTGCACCAGGATGATATAAAATTTAATATTTAACATTTAAAAATCAAAAATACTTTTATAATTTATGAGGCTGCTTACTAGTCTAATTTAACTTGTTGAGTCTAAATATCTTTATTAATTAACTTTTGTATATATTCTAGAACTATATTTTCTTGCTTGGGTTAAGAAACAGCTTTCTAACTTGAGATTTTCTTGTGAATTTTGAGATGTCATCAACTCATCAGGAAATCTTAGACTAAGCTTTGCTCTTTAGTCCCATTTATAGCTTCTGGCTGTGGAATTTCTAATGCATAAAACTACTGAAGTGTCCCAGGGTCATTTCTAATTCTAGACTTTTACATGTCACTGAGGATCTATCACAGATTTTACAGGAAAGACCTTTTTCTCCCTGCTTACATATAGTTATCTTTCTACCTGTTCTGTCCAGGAAATTATACTTCTTGGCTCACTTCTCTCTTTAATTGTTAACAAGGCTGTAAATATTCTGTGAAACATCCTAGTAGTTTATGCCTCCTCCTGTTTAATTTGTTACAGTCTGGATTACTAAAAGATCCCTAGATAGTTAATTTTTACTCTGTGTACTGAAGTTGCTAAGCTTGGTTCATAGTCCAACAAGTCAGCATGGCCTAGGCCAGTAACATCTTCAGCACATAATCCCAAATGCAGGGTCAGTGGATGACTGAAAAAAATGTGGATCCAATTCTGATCTGTTTGGGTATAATCTGACTGACTTTGGTGCTGCTACACATAGGCAGTGCCATTTCTCTTTTCAGTAACATAAAGAAAAGAAACAGAATTGCCTTAAGAACAAATAGAGCCTCTGCTGGGGAATACATCTTGTCTGGGATCCTGTTTAGTATCCTGAATTACTCAAACAAATGCTTAACTGAGAATGCATAGTGCCATACCACTGGCGCAGCTATGTTTGTTCATTTCCAAGAAAACCTAATTACACGTGGAGGAGGGCTTGCCTTTCCATTATCTTTGATGAGTTTGAATGGATGTGTGTCAGATTAAAATTCCTGGCTCTATTAGTGGTGATGTTTTACCCACACAATGTCTGGAGTTGAAGCTGCTTAGTTAGATGGTTTGTGGGAGTGACATTTGTATTCATTACAGGCTTGAGACTTTGGGGAAGAGCCGTGTGTAATTCTGGGGTTTGCTGGGTTAACAAGAGAAGTCGAGTGGCCATTTGCAGTTAGCCTGGGATAGCTCTGAACCACCACGGCCAAAGCAGCTTACTTGACACATTCTACATGCTCTTCTGTTTTGTGTTTTCGCTTTCTAGCTTTTTATAAACTTTAATATAAAGCCTTAAGTACATCTGGCCTTGGTTTTACCTCAGGCCTTTTCATTCAGCTCCTACTCTTGTGGGTCATGGAACTTGTGTGACACGTAGGGCTAAAGAAGTCTACTCTTATGCTGTCACTTGGCAGTTTTTGAAGACTTTCAAATATATTTAGCAGCAACCTCAATAAAGTGAGACTTTATTTTCTCAGGAAACAGATGACTTTATTCATTTCACCTGGCTTAGATGAATGCACAATCAATACACAGCTAGAAGATGCAAAGTATTTTTTTTTATGTATTTTGAAAGTACTTTTGCTGTTCTGTTGTTTTGGTTTGGACCACCCATTCTAAAATAATAAAAATATTTAATGATAAAGATGTTACAGTTAAGTATGTTTATGGCTCATAACAAATTGTTTTACGACTGTTGAATAGCTCCCTAGTACCTCTACAAGGAAGAAAATTTTCATTCCCATTTAGGCCATTATTCAATACACAGCTGTTCTGTCCCATTACAAGAACCCAGTGCAGCTGTTTTAACAGTGGTACCACCCACTCCTGTGAGCCCTGGGTTTAAAGGCTCCTGCAGCAACCCACACAACCAAGGAAAGCTGTATTTTGCACAACCCCCTGCATAAATGAAAGTATATTGCTTTATTACAGAAAGCAACACTGGTCTACATTCTGTTCACAACACTCTACTGTAAAACGAGAAGATGTGGAGTTTTTTGCAAGGAGTTGTTTTCACTGCTTCATACATCCATTTTTTTCTGTTTCCACAGATATTTGGAAGCCAAGCACTCCAAGTATTTCAGAGAGGTATCATTACAAAAGAGCTTGATTACAATGTTTCTGAAAATGAAGTGGCAGCTCTACAACAAAGAGCTCTGCTAATTTTCAACACATTCCTGGGCTAGTCATCTTTCCAGATGTTATGTACAAATTAATTACTTTCACATACAGATAGTGTGTACTGATGAACAAAGCCAGCAACACATATTACAGCACTGAGAAGAAACAAGTATTTCCTTAAGGAGCTAAACAAAGCACTTCTTACAGAAAAAAGAGTCCTACTTGCAGCACTCTCAGAGGACTGAGGGGGGCTCAGTATAAAAGTGTGAAATGACATTTGTGTTTACCTTTAGATCAGAAGTGTATTCTTGAAGTAAAGGCACTGATTGACCTCACTTAGTGTTTTCTGGTTTGCAATTTTAGTCTGCAACATGAAGCAGCCTTGAATCACAGCAGTAACATTCCCTTGGTATAAAGCTGAACCAGAGGCACAAAATTAAAAGTGTTCCAAGTAATGATGGGCATTTTATCCATACGACCAAGCTAGAGCTAGTCTGAAACAGAACTTCTAAAGGCACATAGTGCAGACAGCCCACATGTCCTAGTAAATAAGCTGCATAGAAAACACTTTTTCAAGTTTAAACAGAGTGGAGTCTGTAACTACACCATCAAGAATCACACCTAAGTTGTTATAGTTAGTTAAATTTGACAGCTTTTCCACTTAGTTTTCCCTTTAAAAGCATGTCATCCAAGCACAGATCTCAGCTCCATACATTAGTTACTTCAGAACATGCCTAAACCTACCCAAGTGAAAGAAGAATCTCCTTACACAAAGCAATGACAATCTGACTGATCTAAAAAAAATTATAACATCCCTGGAAAGCATGAATCTAATTGGCACACAGGAGCCTCATAACTGTATCTTTGTGAATTCATATAAATCTCTTAAGGTAACTTGAAAACTGGGAAAAGTATTCTCTAACTGAAATGAGAAAGGCTTCCTGAAGTTTACTATCCATTGCTATTTTTCCAGGGATTTTTTGTTGATGGTAAACTTAGAGTAAAAATGAGTCACATCCAGGCTCACCTGAAAGATTATTGCTGCAAACATTTTTCATGCTTCACTTAATAATTGTTAAAGTTTTTTTAATTCCTTATTTATATTTTATAATATCTCTATCATTTTTCATTTGGGAAGGACAAAACTCAACCAACCAAACAAAAAAACCCAACTTGTTTTTTCTCCAATTAAAAATTACTTTCCAAACACCTGTCCCCTTGGTTCTAATTAATCTTTGTATTTACAAAGATGAATTTACACCCACGTATTATTATCAATATCAAGTCAATTCTCAACCCAAAAATGTTTAAAAGTAACACATATGCCTCTACACTAGGAACTTTGTAATAACCCATACAGGAAGTAAATTTCTTTTCATCAGAGTTCAGACTGATTGGAGAACTTCAATATAAGTAAATTAGACAATCTGAGAATTTAATTAATTTCTAGTAATTTCCAGTATCCAAAACACAACAGAGAAATACAATTTTTTTCACAAGTATGGTACACTATATAGAAAAAAAACTGAAACAGATACAACAAACTAGACCTATTGTGAATTTTCCATCAGAATGATTTTCCACAGAAAAATGTCTGTTGCAAAAGAATAAAAAAAACTGTTAGAAAATGGCTTTCAATTTTTCATTAGGAAAATTAACATAGCAGCTGACTCTCCACCTTCTTGGAAAATTCTTAGTGATTTCAGCTCTGCAAATTATCCTGTAAATTGTGGAAGCAAGAGATTCTCTGTATGAGCACTCTAGAAAAAGGCTATGCAGTGTGTAAAACAGTATCCAAAGAGGCTTAGTCTCTATCATCCTTCCAAGTGGGCAGCAGACAAAATATTTTTATTGCAGTTGTCCTGCAACAGACCTTCGGAAACCTTTTTTTCCTTTGGAAAATACCAAGGTTTTACTTCTCATCCTCATCCAAAACAGACTATTTTTCAACCTACTGATACTCTTCTCGGAAGTTTCATTTTCCATAATACAAGTTCCAAATTCCAGACCATGAAATCTGTCCAAAACAACTCAGATTTCTATTTTCAGCCTGTGCCTTTACCACACTTTGAATATTTGGATTTATGCCAATAATCTTCTCTTAAATACACATTTTTGGTACAGAGAATTTGCTCCAGTATGCAGAAACGAGCTTTTCTCTCAGAGTTACAATAGGTTTACACAAGACAACATTCAAGAAAAGTAAGATGTAACTGAACAGAGGTACTCCCCATATCTTGTTACACTTGGTTGGATTTTGGCCTGGTTTATTCTGTATGTTTTAATCTTGCTGTCTAACAAAGATCTACAGCCTGCTGAGTGTTCAAGTGGTGCACTGGGTTTGCCTTGTCCACCGTGTTTCCAATGAAGGAAGACATCAAGTGGAGTAGGAGCCAGGTTCAAAGTAAGTAAAAGGTTCTTCACAGAATCATGAAGCTCCTTCTCAAAGGATGTTATGGGTTCACTGATTCACTGACAATCAGACATTAGGATTAGGTTAATGAAGAAGAAACAAACTAAGGAACTTTAGATCAAAATTTTGCATCCAGACCAGGAAGCTCCTTGAGGAGAAAACAGCTGAACAATAACTTGTCCTGTCCCACTCTTCCCCAGGCTTCTTCATGAAATTGTGGCTGGAGTCAGAATATTGAGATAAATGTTTGTTTTGACCAAGTACAGACATTTTACATGGTTTTAGTAGATACTGTTCTTTTTTTTTTTTTTTTTTTTTTTGCTTCTATCCTACACGTTATCTTTGTATTTTGGATCCAAACAAAAATGGATAGGATTGCTAATCTCCTTTATTGCCATCTTATTTTAGCTCAAGGAATTATTATTCCTGTTTTAGCTAACACCATCATGACTTATATAAAGCAGCCATGCTCCAATTCTGTAAGAGAAGTAGTTCTTCATTCCTGTGAAATGATCAGGAGCTGAGATCACCGAGTATTTTAAAGGGTGCTGAACATGTGACAATGGAAGGGATTTAAGCATCCATTAAGAGCTGCACAGAAGTGTTTTTCTGAGTCTGGGCTCTAAAAGACCACTGAGCTATGCAAGGGCTTTAACACACCATTTTGTTGTCAACATATGCCTGCCCAGTTATGTCCTATTTTATTCTGATCTGTGGGGTGTTTTTTTAAACTTTAAGACCTGTTTTTAAACAACTGTAGAGTAATCAAATTGTAAAGCTTCAAATGAGCCTTTCTCCTGGGAGATGATCAAAAGTCTGAAGGTTAGGTCAGGAAAGACATTCCTCTTTTAAAAAGAATGTGTTTTTCCCACACAGAAACCAAAGGCAAAGGCTGTTTGAATGATATCATATGCAGCTCCCACAAAAACTGTATGTTGTCTCCTTTTTCAGGATGGGCCTGAACCACACCCACACTTGGGAGCAAATCTCTCTGGATGTCTGACAAAGGGGATATATGCTGAAACAGCTTGAGGCTGTTTTCATGTAACAACTATATTCTCTATTTCTGCTTGCTAAAGCCCTACACTTATTGCTGAGCACTCCTGTTGACAGAGGATAAAAAAAGAACAAAATGCAACAGATGCATTTTGAGATGACAAATAATAACTGTGAATCACTCAGAGATAAAACTTTATACTTCATTTACTTCTGTTTCAGAAAAAAAAACCCAAAGTTGTTCTTGCAAAAGTCTCTAGAATATGCAATCTCAAGAAAGAAAGTGAAATCCTGAATTAGGCTACAAAATGTGACTAGAAAAGAGCACAAAAAAGGGGGTTGGGCCAACTCACAGCCACTGCAGTTGCAGCTCCTAAAGTACAAGAGTGGATTTTTTTACCTAGGACGCCACAACCAATTGAATTGAAAAATCGTATTGAAAACTGAAAGCCTATTCTTCAGAGAACACTTTCTAGTACTGAAAAAATACATGATCTCCTGATCTTTAGAAAATGTATGTGCCTTATTCTCAGACTGAAAATAAATCAAAGAAAACCAAAGTGGATTCTTGGAAACTCTCTGCAAACTACCTTTTCCCTGAAGCCAGTTTTAAATGTCTGGATTTTTTTAGGCTATTGATTGTGCCACAGTACTTAAACAACAACAAAGCATGATGCTGGGTCCTCATATTTTCACCAAACTTATTAAAGGGGTGGTTTTGAAAACGTAATAAAAGAATTCTCAGTTAGAATATATGAGTTGAGCAATGAGAATCCAACCAGTCAACTCCAGACAACAGGAGTGACAATACCTGAAGGTAATTATGAGGATTTTATACAATCAGTTATTCACTTTTACATAGCTGTCTTGAGCTCATGTTGAACTTTTGCTCCATTCAGTATGAACTGAATGACCAGTGGTTCCACTCTGGCCTGTTAAACTTTATCTTTAAAGTCTTTTTCAAAAATGCAGAAAAAATGCATTTAAAGAAGACCAGTGACATAATTAATAACTCCCTCTTTAGTTCAAAGTATTTTATCTATTGTGAATGTCACACACTTAGGAAGCTATAATATGAAATTTACCTATGTTTTCTTCATAAAAAAGCTGCCTGGAAAGTAAGAAGAAATGCATGATTGCACTACCCTAATCAAAACTTGTATCCAAAAACTTGTATCCAAAAACCATCTCAGTTTAGAAGTCTTCTTTGCCAACACATGCAAGGGTAGTCAAGATTTGGAAGAGAGTGCTCGTGGAAGCAGTGGAATCACTGCCAATGGCAGCACAGATGTGGTGCTCAGTACCTTGGTTAGTGGTGGACATGGCAGTGTTGGGTTAACACCTGCACTAGATAATCTCAGAGATTTTTTCCAACCTTAATAATTCCAGGATTCAATTATGTTTAGATTGTTTGGGGAGACATTTTTCCTTTTTAGAAGTTGTTTATTAGTTTCTGTTGTTATTACTATTATTATTATTACTACTACTCTTGTCATTAACATGCTCAGGTGCACAAGCATATTGCTGACTTGGATCCTGCTAGTTTGCCACAAAATAAAAGTATTTTTTCACTATCTCATGAATGAACAGAAGCTCATCTAATGGGCCTATCTTCAGTGAATTAGTTTGCTTCCATTCCTCACTCCAATCCATAACTGGTGACTATAAGAAGCTAGCTAGGGGGAGCACACTAACACAGGAAAACATACATTATCATCTAGTCTTCACACAATATGCTTCAATGTTTGTTCAATCACAAACATCTCTTTTACAATGACAGCGAATGAAGAAATGGAATTGCTAAGAAGTTAGATATAACATGGAAAATGCTTCTTTTTCACTGGATGTGGTATTTATCCATGCCAAGCAATACTTAGGTTAAACAGTAATTATGTGACAAACCACATGTCTGTGAGGGCTGATCTAATCTCTGCTGTGTAATCTCCAAAGCATTTGGGCAGAAATCAACCTGCAATGTGCCAAGGGCACCAGCGTTGAGAGGTTGGTTATACATAGCCCTTTACACCAAAGAATTAAAAAAAAAAATTCCTTTACACCAAAAAATTTTAAAAGGTGAATACTATTGCATACAGCTATTCTAACAATTTTAAACACTCATTCTCTCTCTCCTTTTTGTCCAAGAAGCCTCCCCCACTACAGTCATTAAAACAATTTCAATGTACACCAACGTGCTTCTGGCTTAGCAATTTCCAGCAAGTCATTGTTAATTGTTGACTTCAAAATGACTTGTGCTGCAGTGCTCATGAGGTCATTCTGACATGTTTCAATATAAACTTCCCTTTCCTGTTTCCCTTCACCTCTGGCAAATCAGCACTTCTACCACGGCCGTCCATGATGACTGGAAAACACTTTCCTAAGATCTGCTTTTAGCCACCAAGCCTCCACCTCAGTTTTACTGCCAGCAAATCCACCCTTCAGACAGTCAAACCAATTCCTTTCCTCCTCTTTCCCCACAGGCTGTCTTTCTTACAACCCAGCATTTGGCATTTAAAATATCTTCTTTTTCAGTACTATAAACATCTAGAAAGTAGTAGTGCCTTACCTGGCACTGAAAATGGAGTTAGACTGTCCTGTTCATTTTCCTCCTCTTGGTTCCCCACAGGGATGTTTCCATTTTCAATATTCTCTTGTCTCCTGTTCTGAAGAGCTTTGCTTGAGCCATTGGCAGATTGGATTAACCGCTGGCGCTGCAGTGTCAAAACACAAAACTGCCATAGTTCAGGAAGTATTTACTTTGTGACATCTGAGTTTTGCTCTCTGTCCAGCCCCAGTGACATGAGCCATGAAGTTTCTCCTCAAAGTTTTCCTTTCAGTCAACAACAAACCTGTCAGTGGCCTACCTGTCTTCAGCAGGCATCAGCCTTCACCAGGTTAACCATCCACTTCAAAATTACTGGCAGGAGTCTTTCAAGCCATGATGGAGAATGTTGTAACACTTATTGTTCCACCCATGTTTGCACCAATGTGGTATTCTAAAGCACTTCTCACTCAACAGCTCCCACTCATACCAGCAATAGCACCATAATTAAATGGTAACACTCAAGACACCTCTGCACAATTAAGAGTTGGCTTATGAATGACTCATTATCTAGGAGCTCTCCTTCTCAGATCCAACTCTTCTCCCTCCCTCTCAACTCCATACACTGAGGTAAATTTGAACTTCCTATTTTTAATTTCAAAAGCAAGACTAATCCTTCTTGCCCTTGTCCAAGTATATGAAGCTCATAATTGGCCCTGCAGAAATGTATAAGAATTGCTGCAGTTCCAACACACAGTAAAACAATTACAAGTATAGGTTTTAAACATCAGTTTATATACCCACTCATGCACTGGAGAATGTTAGATGCAACAGTAAGTTCTTACTTTTATAAAAAAATAATTATTTTAATTCATTAGATGAGGTAATGCAGGGTTGGTAAGTGTTCTCTTTTCCTGACAAACTATCAACTCCTGAAAAGTGCTCTGAAACGCCTTGAAAAATAAGGTAACTGCACAAACTGCAAAAAAAAATTCTGAAAGTAGTATCAACATACTCTAGTGAAAAAGAGAAAAAAATCCTATGTGAATACTTTGCAAAACTTGTGAATATATAAGTGAGAATACGTAAGACCATATATCCAAAATGCTCAAGTTTAGAGAATGTTTTTTTGCAGATGTTGAAAGGGCCAAGTATCAGCTTCCTACCCACACAGCCATTAAGAATTTTTCACTGATCAATGAATTGACTTCAAGGATTACAGAGTCAACTGTTGCCATGTGCCTGGTCTGATCTTCTACTCCTGACCATAACATCTTTCACTATTCTACTGTCAAACTGAATTTTTGTTAAAAAGGTATTAATGGTGCTTGCTTTTATTATGGAATTCATAAGGCTGGCTAAACACATGAACTGTGTTATGATGTTGAAAACTATTTACTAGCTCTCAGATTTGATATTGCGGGAGCAAACTATAAAATTCTGCCTTCATAAAACCCAAGGTAGGTAGGCTAAAGATTTTACCCCTAGTGCTCCAGCAAGTTCGGAACAGCCACACTTGCCAAGTCACTTCAGCTGCAGGGTATGCAACAAGCAATATACGCTCATGACAATATATCAAGTAAGAGATAACTGAAACTGTCCAGGGCAAATTCCACTCATGACAATATTTTGGTCCATTTTTACTTTGAGTTGACAACTACAGTGAATACCAAATAGGAAGGCAAATCTCTGAAGGAATCCTGAAGTGTTAATAATACAAGAGCAGTTTTAAAAATTTTTGGTTGTCTTGTCAATTATCCTAACCACTTTTGTAATAATCCAAACCAATTACTCTGCTATAGATATAATCTAAATGTGCACATTTGCACACACACACACTGAAGTAAACATCTTCTGTCAGAGAGGTAAGGTAGTCCCTCCGATTTGACTGCCCTCCCGTTAAAACAGGCAACATCATCAGCTGGGAATCAATCTTCAAATCTGTTCTCATATAGCTGCTTGAGAAAGACATAGTTCTCTCCCAACCGTAGGAACATGGGAGAATCTAAATTCCAACATCACTATGAGCACAGCTCTTTGGTAACCCCTCTGCCTCATGGTCATTTTCTGTTTTCCTAATGAACGTACCTCATTAATGATGAGTCTGCTTGCCATCCGCATTCTGGTGCGTGGTCCAAACTTATTTGTGATCATAATCCGTAATCCAGCTTCAGGGAACCGGTATTTGGGAGGACTGGAGCAGATTATCTCATCCACCATCACAACACTGTTTTTGCCATACTGCTGGATCCCCTTCACTAATGATCACAAGGGACAGAGTTAGCAGTGCAACTGACCCACCATGTGTCCCACCATCCAGAGTCAGGTCTTTCCAGGCTCAGGTGGGGGAAACATTTATCTGAATGCCAGAATTTATGAGTGACTTTAATATTTCTGCAGCCTGGCAAATCTCCTCATCAGTTGTGCTCTGTGTTTAGATCACATGCTGGAAAAGGATTTCCCTCTACTAAGGCAGCCACCAAGTCACTGTCAGATTAGTGGGAGCAGTTTTCCCCCAGCTGTTCATGCTGTAGTACCAGTTGTCTTTGCTTATGTCCCACTAGAGTTTTGTACCCTTTTTCTAGAAGTTTGCACTGTGGCAGTGTAGAAAGCACTCCTGAAACCTCTAAAGCTATTCCATTGGATCAAGGTGCTGCACATTCAGAAGGCCCTAATGTTGTGCTCACTCCTGGAAATCTTCACTTTACCTTCACAGAATATTACCAGTATCTCCCACATGAAAACATTTGAAATTATGACAAGAATTTTCAAGAACAAATCTACGGTTCTAACTAACTAACAAAGTAAGCCTTTGTTAATATAAAGGATTCTGTACCAAGTTTAAGATTACAAAGTTAAAAAATTTCTACCATGTTAAGAACACGTAGAGACAAAATTTTATTGGGAATCAACACAAGTACAGGCAAGGACTTTAGGAGATCACCAACAAACCAATATTCTCACAAATGCTACAGACTACACATAGCAAGCACAGCAAGGCTCAGCAGACAGGAGACATACCCATGTGGTGTTAGAAAGCAGGGCAGGAAATACATACATGACCATAATAAATATTAATTATTACATATAATAATATGTACAGAAAAAAAAATCTTTACAGCTTGTTTTCTGCTTTGCTTAGCTTGGCCTCCCCCTCTCCCTCCCCTTTTGCATTGTTACTTACATTAGGAAGAGGAGGAGAATTTAGGAGGTAGAAGTGAAAGATAATTAGTGCATGGTTCCAGTCAGGAAGCAAAGGAAATCTAAGAAAACATTCAACTCAAACAATGGAATTAAAATGGATCTGTTCTAAACATACAGAAGCCTATATTGTTACTCTTTTGCATTGTTACAGTGTTGAATATTTTTGTTTTTCAGGAAGACTGGATTCCTGCATGCATCTAAGTCACATCATGCAATAAAGGCTTTGCCGTCTCAAGCATCTTCTAGCACATTTGCAGTTGAAGAAACACATTCTCCATAATGATTCAACAAGAAAAACCAGCAAGCCTGTAAATCACCAATAAACATCTGTAACTTTCACCCTTCCAAGCATTTGAGTGTCTTGCCTTGCTTCACTAAAATCTGTTCAGTGAGTACACTGGGGTCACCTGAAGTGTCATAAATGTAAGATCTCTGGTTTCACAAAGAAATGTGTCTTCCTCAAAGAATCCACTCTGGAGTCGTGCTTGCAGCTTATGATCTCTAATACAGAATAGAACTAACAGTATTTTTTTGCTAAATGTAAGGGAGCAATTATCCTCCTCTATTTCAACATCTAAACCAAATTAGCCTTGCTGAGTACTGTGGCTGATGATGCAAATAAGGAGCACATCCACTCCAGTGACTCTTGGAGTGTAGCAGCTTTTCTGTGCAGGAATATACAGCCAGACAGGTTTCCTAGTAATCAGCCCTCACAATCAGGACTCAACCACATAAACTTAACATTTGCTTTAGTTAAGGAAAAATAAATATTTGACAGCAATGGTAGTAAGGACAAAAAGGTTCCAGTCTCATCAGATTAACTGTTCCCAAGTGAGTTCCTCCAGAGAATTAACTAAAATGCTTCATCTTACAGTGACATGAAAAACATGGGAGCACTGAAGTTACTCGGAAACTGTTTTCTTAGAGCCCTATGAAGACAGTGAGCAAACAAACATTCAGCTTTGAGAAAAGTACCATAATAAAAAACTCAGCGCTGCTGTAGAATCCCTTGTACTAAATATGTATTTAAGTACTGCAGCTATTCTGACTTACTGTGGCACATTGCTCTTATTATTTTCATTATTTTCAGTTTGACTCCCTATGCCTGTAAAGAAACCCACATATCTTAGCCCCATATAGTATGGACCCCATCTAAAAGTTGTCTTAAGAAACGTGAAAAGGAGAAAAGCCTTTTACACTTCTACTTTGGACAATCCTTAAAAAAAAACTCTACTGACAACAGCTTTTCTTTCCAACAAACTCATTGCTCACTATCAAAGGTTCATCACCAACAACCCTGACAAAATCAACAGAAAGCTTTCGATGACTTTAGCTCTGAAACCCAGTCCTTCAGAAACCCACTTTTGCCCAAGTTTCTGGTTTCAGGCAGGGGTCAAACCATGCCACCTGGTGGAAATTTGGGTCAACACAATGAAAGTCAAGGGTAATACACATTTGTGCTTTGAAAATTGGAGCAGTATTTACAAAGTACATCTAGTTTGCCTTTACCTGTGTGTGCACAACTCATCCTTGAAATGAAATTTTTCTTATGGTGAAAATCTCTCCTTTTTCTTTCTGAAACTTGAGTGATGAAATGTTTTATATTGTACCACTGGAAGCTCTTGAAAGTCATGAACTTTGCAAGCATAAGGGAGGTTTTTTGGTGGATCCTAAAACTGCTAACCAGTGCAAGGCAGAGGCCAGCCCCAATTCTCTCCTTGCTGTTAGCAGTGCTCCTTTCTGAAAGCTGCTGCTGGGGGAAATGCAGCTCAGCTTGTGAAGCCAGCATGTGCCAACTAAGAGGGAGTCACTGATGGGTCATGGCATATTTTGAGAGAACAGGAGGGAAGAAGATGGAGGCAGCCATGTGATAGTTTTCTAGGACAGCATCTTGACACATAAAGCAGTCAGACTAACACTGCCATCCTCCCCTCCCACTGCTCACTCCAAATCCTTAATCTCTTCTTTCTGTACTTTTTCAGGCATGTTTGCCTGTGACAGTATCTACAGTATCTACACTCTGGCTCTTTGAGCAATTGTCCCTCCAATGCACGTATTTGTGTAATGGGTGCTGGAGAAGGCAAAGGGAATCTGACTGAAACTGCAGTATCAGTGCATCTTTGAGGCAAAATCAGAAAATAAATCTGACGTGGACAGTTGCTAGTGGAGCTTTATTGCTTCTTTTCTGCATGTTCTTCACAAGCATTCAATAATCTACACATTTCCTTGAAAAGGGAACAGATGGACAGGCAAGCAGCCTGTGCGATTGTGTCTTTACCACAAGGGCTAGAGAGGAGAGCCTGCTGGGAGATGACATCAGAACCCAACAAATTCCTTAAAACTAAAATCCACTAATATCAGTGGTGTTTAACTGGATTACCCTCTTCTCACTTGAATACAGGAAGTATCTGCAGAACCTTGCATGGACACAAATCCACATCCAAGTTACAGACCTCACTGTATCAGAGTCAATGCTCCCAAAAGTTCAGTATAAAATTAGATGGAAGTATTTCAAAGTCACCATCATTTAATCATGCTATAATGTCCTATGAGAAATAATTTTAAATGAGTATTGTCTAAACACCTTATCTAGGACCAGAGCAGCAGTATGCTGTCACTGAATAAACCTATACCTACAGGTATAGCTACCTGTATACCTGTAACTTAAAGAAATCCCAGCCTAAACACTAAAAGCAGAAAAGAGTGGGATTGTCTGAGTCTGTTCTAAATTCCTGTTTGGCATTATTTGTTATTACATGGGGGTCTTTCAAATGCTACTGACATTGCTGATGAGCTCAGCCTCCTAGAATGGGAGATGTGTGCAAAGAACAAAGTGAGGAGACCTCACTTATTAAGAGCAGCCCAACTGCTTACTAAATTACATGGTTTGTGCTTTGAAAGGGGAAGAATTTTACTCTACAGAGAAAAGGGAGAATGGAAGAGAAGAGAGGTAAGACAAATATAAAAACAGGCTTAGAAAGCAAGCCAAAAATACCCAGATATTTTTGCTTACTTTCAGTACCACAAGCTGGATATCATCTTCTTTCCTTTATGACAAAAACACAAATAGCAAAGAACCTGCATTTTTGAATTTTACATCTGTGTCTGGTGAGGTATACAGAGTATTTAGGCATGTGAAAACCAGTCTTCTGAGGATCTGAACTCAACATGTAACCCCTCGTGCCCACAGATCTGCCCATGTAATTCCCTTCAACATGCACATCTCAACTTCTCAATCCAAACTAATTTTTGAAGTGAAAATTGTTTTCTTCTTGGCAAAAAAACTGTATTTCTTTCACAATGTTGTAGATCATCACAGAACAGGAGATAAAAAGGGAGCAAAATTGCCAATGTGCAAAGCAGCTTTTTTCAGAATATAGAAAAAAAAAAAACAAAACTTTTTCTAATGTGGCAATCTGACTGCTGAATTATCAAGTTAACCCTGCTTACAATTGAATACTGACATTGTTTTGATCTGCATAAAATAAATAAAAAGGATATCCTGTGAACTACTGTTTTTCCAAGTCCTGTCTGCTCAGCCTTACCTTTCCATAGTAATGGAATGGATGGGTCATCACAACTAGAGGCATAACATTTATTACCATCTTCCAGCTCATTGTTGACTGTGTCACCATTTCCAACATTCTTGCTTTTAAGGCTGAAGAAATTTTGCATCCTCACATTGTACCTGAAAGTGCAAAGAAAAGGTCTCTAAAAAGGTTGGATTTTTATATTTTCTTCACAAACTTTCAAACTATCTGAGAACAACTTATGCAGGCAAGCAGGAAAGCCTAGATGCATGTTCTCTGACAATTAATAAGGAGTGAAGAGAAAGGACTGTCCAACTCAGTGGCAAGCTGATAGGAAAGCAAGGACTGCACCTATCTCTCATGACCTACAGCGAACTGTAAAAAGGCACTAGAGCAGATTTAGTGAAGGTAAAACAAGGGAGCTGTTGATTTTGGAGCCAGGACACTCACTATAGAGCAGCTTCTTTCCTCCTGCATCAGCTCACAATTCACCTTACTGTTTCCTTCAGTACTGTGTTCCCTGTGGGAGGGTTCTTGAGCATTTCTGAGACTGCTCACCATACCCTTCTAAAGACAGAATATATCTATTTTAGCACTAGGGTGGGATCGAAGAGGGCTGTCAATGAGCTCTGCTAAGACTTGATGTAGGAGAAAAGGGAGTTCCAACAGGGTGATTTGTGAGGGATATAAGTCTAAGCAACTTGCAATAGAAGGATGGACTCACAGACACTAGCAGTAACAGTCAGACCTCTGACTCTCCTGTCAGAGGCAGTGACACAACAGAAAAAGACATCAGTAAACAACTAAGATGAGATGGTCTGAAGATAAATACATGCTTAGCACTCTATCTAATGTTATTTGACCTCGTTCTCCAGGGAGTATATAATATGTGTAAGAGCTGACATGATAAGTGTTTACAATCCAAAGCGCCCTGCAAACTTTTTGTATACCTTTGTATAAATAAGATTTTTCTCAACTTTTTCTAAAAGCTACTTTACCTCTGTGCACTATGAAAAGGATGCATGAAAGTATTTGCTGCTGATTAAGCACAAACATAGAATTAAAGTGGTAAAGCATAAAAGTCAACAGATCTAACACAGAAACACGACTGGCTGTACTGCTCTCAGGGAGGAAGGCCAAGGACAAAACAAGACCAAAAGAATGATGGTTAGTTAACATCTAAAGGGTACAGCAAGGAGAAGTACTTACTTCATGATAAGTATGTAGAATGAATACATAATGATGAGTACAAGGCTTTCCCACCTCAAAAAGACAGAAAGAAGTGTTAGAAGGCCATTCAAACAGCTGTATGCTTTACAAGTTTTATGTAGGAGTGTGCCTTAAACATCTGGTACAAGTCACATTTGTGCACACAGGACTCACATCATTAAGATTAGATGGTGTCTCAGCAGTATGAGAGAGGAAGCAGACTCTCAAGTTTTGATAAACATGCAAATAAAATGCAATGCATGTATTTCAGAAATGTGCTATACAGACTGAAACCATAGCTACCCTCTGAGGATCATAACACCAAGGCCTTTTGCAATTCAGTGCTGAAGCACTGGCCAGGAACTTTGAGAGCACTGTTTCTAACAGTGCTGTGATCTTCCTCTAGGATTCACACTGGAGTGTTCATTGGAACACCTGGCATCTC
This sequence comes from Lonchura striata, assembly GCF_050655825.1. NCBI lineage: Eukaryota > Metazoa > Chordata > Aves > Passeriformes > Estrildidae > Lonchura > Lonchura striata. Next base: position 57,944,046 of record NC_140707.1, on the reverse strand, counting down.
ATAAATGTTAAAAATCAGAATCCAAGCAGAAGAGTTTTGGTTACCCTCTCTGCACATGGGAATCTTCAGGCCTTACACAGAGCCTATGTACTTCCTTAATCTTTCCTGGCTCTTACATTTTCTTTTTGTTCTCTGTGACCATCATAAAAACTAAGCCCAAACAAAATACAGAGGATTTCAATCCAGCTCATACTCTCAGTGTGTAGAATGAAAGTCAATTGCACTGCAACTCTATTTTCTAGTGAGCCTTGTGGCAAATACAGGAGTGCATGGAATAATTTATACAACTTACCATTCTATTTTCTCATCATATATGAACTAGAAGAAGGAAAAAAAGGAAACATAAATTTCTCTGATCTATCTCAAAAACTGTCAAATTTCTTCAGAATATATCAGCCACATCTAGACAGACCTACCCAAGTTTTGACCCGTTCTAACCAGAACTTCCACTGTATGGACTGTGCCCCTCACAAAATACAAACCTTGTGAACAAGGTCTGGGTCTCTGCCAGTGGCTGTTTTAAGAACTATTAAGGAAAATGGTGCAAGCATGTTAAAGACAGGCAGATACGTACTAATATACCCACATGCTATCCTGTGCAAATGACAGTAAAGTCACTTATTCCAAAACAATTTAACTCTGGAGTCCTTTTAGCAGCTAGACTGGCTGTAGCAGAGCAGGCAGCCATTTTACTTCTTTTGGGTCAAGTGGTTATACACATTTTGTTCCACCCTGTGCAACTGCTGTTACTGAATACACAGCTAGTGATCCACTTGCATTACAAAATACAGACTAATGGATTTTTCCCTGCCTTGCCACCAGACACGTTAAATGTGTACATTCAACAACTACTACACTGCTCTTGATGAAGAAAGTGGTATCTCACCTGTGCTCTACCTGGAAAAACTTACCCAGAATTGAAAATAAAATTATTGTGTAGAAGCAAGAAACAGCCACCTTCTCTATTTAAAACAGATGTGTAGCTCAAAATTTTTCACTTCCACAACAAGCAGTCTCTTAGGTCTGAGGAGAGTGTTATCTGCACTGTGTATCTAGTATCCTACTCATCTGCAGACCTTTACAAACCCTAGGTACAAAATGAATGGACATTGATGGACATGGTGGGCACATATTCCATGGCGATGTATGAAATTTTCATATTTATACAACACTGTGGAGCTCAGTTCTCACTTCCAGATGCCACTAGAACTAGCTAGGAAAATAATTATTTGCCAGTTTGTATCAATAGTGAGCAGGCTGGTCCTCCAAAAATTCAAGCACTGAAACACAGTAAGTGATAAGAGAGCTACTTACCACAATAAGTACGATGACAGATATTGTGTAGTATACAGAATCCCGGAACACTGCCCACTGGGTGAGACAAACCACCTGAAAAACACCACACCTTCAGCCAAGAAAAATATGGGATTTCAAAAACAAACAAATAAAAAAGCCCCTATCTTAAAATAACTTAGGTATGTAAGCAGAGTAATTATTATTATTATTAGCAACAATTCTGAAACCAAATGCAGTTTCATGCTACCATGAAGATGTATCAGTCTGTTAGACAATGGATCTATAATAAACATCAGTAATAAAAATCATATAGAAACTTCCATTATTGAAATGCATTTCTTACTAATGATACTTGATTTGGTTATAATTTCAACTGTAAAGTAAAATTCATTGTACTGCAGCAAATCAATTGTTCCTTGTTCCTTTTATTTGTGGATATATTTGACTTACTACCTGAAAAGATATGATAAACAGTTTAACCATCTATTGAGTAAATGGAGCAAATCTCATGCTTGTGCCCCAGATTCATTGACTGTCATCAGTACCAGGAAGGATCAGCACATGCCAATGATCAGTTGACTATAAAGACATTATTGTATGAAGAGGAACCAGTTTCCTCTGTATGCTACATGTTCAGAGTGCTGACACTACAGCTGAACTTTTTGGAAACATTCACTGTTTGTAAAGCATTTGTAAATTCTTTCCAATCTTTGAAGTTTTTCACAATGTCATCTTTGTCTGTGATTTTGTCCTTTTTTTAAATATATGCTTATGGAAACCCCTAAATTGTAAGCAACTGAACTCTGTAAAGACAAGTATCTTACTAACCTGTCCTGCAAACAGTCCACAGACACCAACAATGCAGAGGATGTTGAAAACTGCTGAACCAACAATGGTTCCAACTCCTACATCTCCATGAGTGATAAATACACCTGCAGAGGGAGAAAATTATACATAACTACATCTGTCATTTAATTTAGGTCTACTCGTGAAGTAGAGATTGTTTCAAAGATTAGCCAAAACACATTTCATAATTAAGGCTCACTTCTCTGTGTATGAATTTGTGTTTTTAGTCTAGCTAACAGCTCCCCATCTGTGGATTAGAACCTCTACATATATAATTTTAGTAAATGATTTCTTAACTAGTTAGTTCAACAGTTTGACAGCTTAGTCTTCAGCTGTGTCACATCCCTCAGCCTGCTGGCCACACTGCTTCTGGTGCAGCCCAGGATATAGTTGGTTTTCTGGGCTGCAAGTGCACACTGGCTGCACAGTGACAGATCATGATGAGCTCATCATCCAACACCCCCAAGTCTTTCTCCTCAGGGCTGCTCTTAATCTATTTCCAAATATATTAAATTACTTCTCAAGGGACTTCAATAAATCTCTTCTTTTGTGTCCTGTGTTCAGAATCAGACATTCTGCTCTGTGTTTTGAGAAAAGACTCACAGTTTCATGAGATATTTTGAGTAGTTAATGATACCATGAACCACAGACTAGCTGACAGCTGCAATCGCTGATTATAAATTGTCAGAAGAATGGGTACCTGTGCTTGATCTGCTGCTGATTTTTTAACAGCAGATCTCAAAAAAGCTTGTGTGTGGGCTCCATACCTATAACAGATGCAAAGAGTTCTGGGGTGGAGCTCCCTGCTGCCATGAATGTGGCTCCAGCAACATCTTCACTCAAATGTAGTTTCTAGAAGAAAACAATTGGCAATTTCAGCACTGCTGTTGTATTTACATTGTGGAGCTCTACAGTTATATATGTAAATGAATAGCCAATTGTGGCTTACATGGAGCTGATTAAAGTATCTCTGCAGATTCAAAAGAATTGTAAACATCTCAAATTGTTTTAATTAATTTACTTCTGTAACTCTAAACACAGTCATTCAATTCCCCAACTCTTAGGGCTTCTAAGATTCAAAAATGAAAACCTGTAACAGAAAAATACAACCTTTGTGAATAAATCCTATGAACAGCAGGCTTGATTCTGGCTTCACTTTTCAACTGTGTTAATCAAAAGTGAGTCCGCTGACACAGATAAAATTAGTCCAGTTAGACACAGAGAGGGTGTGTGGTGGAGAGATCTATTTTTCTGATCTATTTTTATTATTAGAGCTATTAAGCTCTAATAGGATATAGGTAACTTAGAGTTCTCAGACCAGCAAAAACACGTGCAGGTCCACAAGTGGGTTGTATCAATTTAGCAGTCTGAAGATCTTTCCCTTGAACTATAAACATGGTTTTTTATGGAAGAGTTTTTTCCTTTTTGAGAGTCTCTAAGATCATCTTTAGTATACTATTTTTCTTTCAAGGATAGAAAATTAACTAGTGACAAAAGGAGAAGTAAAAAATCTTGTATTTTTCAAGCAGTTTGCCTGAAAACATTTTAAGCTGATAATAATGGCATCCTACACGTCTTGACAAAACATAAACACAAATATGATCTACTACCAGTCATACTGCTGCAGGAACTCAAACCTAAGTGTTCTGTCTGAACTCTTGGTAGCTGTTTAAATGTTCAGCAGGAATGTGAGATAAAATGCAAATATTTTATGAAGGATCAGTAACCAGTAATTGGTACAACCAACTGGTATAACTTAAATATAGTATCTAATGTGCATGCTGAATACTGAACATCTGGAAAGGGACAGAAAATATCCCAACTGAGTATTTAATTACTCCCTTATTATTCTATTTGTTCTGCTGATGAGTGTAAGCTTACAACTCTGAGTAACACCAACAGGTATTTAGTACATTTAGCAACAGGAAAAGAGACTTTTAAACTAGTTAGAGAAAAAAAAAAAAACAGGAGTTTTTCAGAAAATGTTCACTCTTATTTTTGTTTAAAAGCAAAGGAGATGAGATTTTCATTTCATGTTTAAAAAGGAGTTACAATCTACATTTGTATTATGTATTTATTTTGTTCACCAATATCATACTCACCACAACATTTACATGCCATGTATTAATTCTACTCTGTCACAATCAACTAAATTAGAATCCTAAATGCAATTTTGTAAAGCCTTCTCAAAAACTAAAGGCATTATGTTACTTTTTTTTTTGCATATAAAATCTGTATTCTGATTCCATATACAGGGTACATAATTTTCTTAAGGATTTTCTCTTTTTTTCATTTTATACTAGGATCACATATACTTCCTCTCTCCTGACACAGTGGTAGATGTGCAAGAAGATTTGCATAGCCACCACATTAATTTTTCTATCTATGGTATCTTTCCTCAAGTTACTTTTTAAAAAAGGAGTACAATAATAAATACAACTCATCCATAGCCCATACCTCTCCAATTACATGATTCAGGCATTTAAGAGTGGGCTTTGTCATCTGTCTCATTAAATCTTTGATTTTTTTTCTGCCAGAGGAACCAGTGTGCACAGACCACTGGTTCATTTTTTGATGGAAAATAATATCTCTAAACAATATTCTCTAAATAAATTTCTAAAAGAGTAATAATATTCATTAACATACCTCACAAATTTTCTCTAAGGATGGAACAAAGAAGTCATCACATACTATGGCCAAAGCGTAAAACATATAAAGAGCCTGTAAAGAAAACAAATTCAGGGAATACTTCAGATTTTTCCTGTATATGAAAAGAGGAAAAAAGGTAATGCTACCTTTATTCAACCTAGCAGAAATATATAGCTTCACTTTTTATTTAATTCCAAATAAAAGTCTCCCTGTTGAAAAATTTAGGACATAAAACCAGATTTTCGAATGTAAGATCTAATTTGGAACACTTGTCAGACCCTAAAATATGAAAGGTACCACACTTAAACAGAACAGGATGCCACAACAGATTTCATATAATGAGTTATGTAGTCATCCTCTATATTTTTAACTAATTATCAGACCAAGTAATTAAATAGAAAATAAAACTAGGCTGATTAACAATATTCAGGAAATATTTACACAGGAAATAAGTGGATTCTGGCCATGGATCACTGCACTAAAACACCTAGAAATTATTCTGGTTCCCTGCATACATGTGATTCTCCTACTGTTTTATGCAGCTTTATGTGCTGTGCCTATGCAGTGGGCTTAATCCTGCTGGTGTCTATCAAACAGAACTCCTTTATACTTTACTTTCCCTGAGCTGGGAATGAAAAACTGGAGCGTGCAGGCCTCACTTGCTTTGTTTTTTAATACAATAGAAAAAAAAATCCACATGATATTTTCTATATTTCTTTAAGGCTGGTTTGGGGTTTTTAAAATTATAATTACATCTATTGCATAGAGGCATAAAAGAAAAGAAAGAGACTCAAGAAACTTCCACATCATGCTCAATGTCATCAGTGTAGGAATTCTAAAATCTGACTATATAACATGAAATAAAATTCATGTGATCCATTCTGCCAGGATTTTATCTCCAAGAGAATGAATTCATAGGTTCTGCAAATTCAGACTTGCATCCTTTTCTTAAATCAGGGAGTCACAGAATCATTTAGGTTGGAAAAGACCCTTAAAATCATCAAGTTCAACTGTTAATCCAACAATACCAAGTCCACCACTATACCACATCCCCAGAGTGTTGCCTTTTAAGGAACTGTACTCATATTAGAAATATTCAAATCAAACTATTAAAAACTTGTTGATATATAGAGAACTCTACTTAGTAAGGTCACTATTATAATTAATAGCTTATTAAAAAATAAAAGTAGAATGAGTAACATAAATGAAAACAAAAATAAAGCACAGTAGAGAAAAACTTACAGCAATGATATGAAGCAGAATTCCTCCTTGCTGACGTTCTTTATTTGTAAATATATCTTCAGGAAACTCATTAATGGCTGAAAGAAAAACATTTATTTTTTTTAAAATGTACACAGCATGTATAAATGGAAGAATGAAAAATAGGGAAGCATCTGCAGAAACATATGACCAAACATAAGTGCCTCTTCTGATGTATTATATTACAGCTTGCCATTTCAGAATTTCTTTAGTGCTCTGTAGTTTTGAGACACTGTGTAATCACAGTTGACACTCTTACAGGAACACAGTACAGGATAATTCACAAACTACAGGTCAAGATGCAGCAATCTGCAATGCTTTTATCTATTTTATATGTCTTATAAACATTTTAAGATGCCAACAGAAGCATATATGCATGTAACAGCAAGTAGGTTCCTTGTAGTAATACACTGCTGTATATAATATCTACTATAATAAAATACTATTCCCTTCATGAGAGTAGAATATCTTCTGAAAGAATACTGAAATACTATCAACTTTAAGAACTTATTGTCAGTTACATCAGCTGACAAAAGCAAAAATTTTCAAAGTTATTCCCTACCATGAAATAATGTATGGTAAAAATTAGTAAGCACACAAGGCATGTGTTTTTTAATAAATTCTGTCTATTAAAAACTAATATTATCTGAGGTGATTAGTAACTAAAAATTCATTAAGAAAACTTCCTTAATGGAAGGGAAGTGGGAGAAAAGACCCAGATCTACAGATGCTTACACAATATGGTTGTTCTTAGATCACTGGTTGAAATACCATGCCCACATGGATGTATTCAGGACACACATACACCATTCACACTGCAACCCCCACTTTGTCCTCTGTGTCCTCCATTCAAGCTGTGAGAACACATATAGGACAGCAAAGAACAGAGCCTTGGCCTGAGTCTCTAGCAATGACAACAGCACCCTGCACATGAGGCAGATCTTTTCACATAATTGGATGCAAAGGTGTGCAGCTCCCATCACAGGCACTTTGTGCTACAAGTGCCACCCCCTTACAGCCACCACATGGCAGAAGGAATATATCCCTGTTCCCTATCTTGGCAACCTGGATGTGTCATCTGGGAAGCTATTACCTACCTGGTAATCTCATTCAGATGACTGTATAACATTTCACAGTGCAATGTTAAAAATTGATAAGTTAGTATAAACCAAAATTGTAAGAAGCATTAATAAAAATCACAATTTTTCTAATATTTCTAAGGTGACTTTACTTCTGTGAAGTTAATACCAAACAGGGAATGAGAAGTCCCGAGGACATCAAAGGTAAGAACCAGAAAATAAAAACGACTGTAGGCATCCAATCACAAAACAAAAGCAAAGCAGCATCACTGCAAACTGCCTTGCTTCATAGACAGTGATAACAGTATATTCTGGTGATAACAGCATTAGTAATAAATAACTACTTGTAATAAACACCTGCTTGTCTCACAGAGGTAATATTACATGAACTAACACAAAGACATCTTTTCTCAAAGATATTGCTCCTCTCTACAAAGAACTCATGGTGTGCAGTTTTTCTCACAGTGAGACATTTCAAAATCTTCTATAAAAGTCAGGGAAATTAAACAAAGCTCTGGAGCTTGGTAGGCAAGATTTCTTCTTTAATGAAGTGGACACCTACCAGTGAGTTCCAAGGTACAGTATAGAGTTTTACTGTATCAATATTTGCTGTCTTTATGGCTTTATTATCCAAATAATCACAGGTTTGGACTAACAATCATCTATAAATTCTGTATACCTTATCTACATGCACTGTTCTTTATTTACTAGCTGTATCATGGCTTTAGTATTTTAAACTATTTGTTTTTCTTACCTACTGCTGTGATAACCTGGTTTCTCAGGAAAAAGCTGTTTGGATTCCCTTGGGTCCTATTTTAGGCCTGGGAATTCAACAACACTTAACTAAGGGGGGCAATGGCATTCCCTCATCTGTATAAGCTGACAGAGGGAATATGACATTATCAGAGTCTGAGAGAGCAGTCTGCCCTCGTGGTACAATCTGATGTATGTGCACAGCAAGGCACTGCTCTGCTTCACACTGAGATATTTGCTCATGTATGGGAGATGGAGTTATCTGTCTGCCTGAGTGGGAGCTACATCTCCTTGGTTTCTACTGAAAAGAGACATAACAGATGGGAGAAGGAGATGAAATGAAGAGCAATGCATCTAATGGGGCTAACCTTTGCCAAAAAAAAAGGAGGGGAACATACACACATCATTTTAAAACCAGATAGAAATACAGAAATATTTATCCTGCTGGTACTGTTGCAAACTTATGGGTCCTGCAGCTCATCTTATCCAGCACGGATCTCAGCAGGAAGGGAGGACACCAAGAACGCCAAGTCTATATTGAAATTGGCATCAATCTCTAGCTTGTTCCCTCTCTCCAATCCTTAAATGAGTGGGGAAACAAAGGCACCTTATACCAGTTACGACTTGGAGCAGACGCCACCGCCTTTTTCTCTGAGTCATGGACATAAAAAAATCCTTGATTTTGGCATGACAGAAAGCATGATTCACCTTTGATAAAAAGCTCTGGCTGAGCTGCCTGTGGCTGAAGAGCTATACAAGGCATGCAAAGAGCATGGCTCAGAGCAGAATACAAGAGCAGCTGCACAGCCTAAGCTGCCTGCTTGGCTCTGGAGCAAAGAGCTGGCACGAAGCAGCTGGGGCAACCCCAGCATGCTGGTGACACCTGCCCTGACGTAGGCTGTTAGCAGATTAATTCTGGGTACCCTGAGAGCATTGTTCCCACATGCCCTACCCATACTCTGACAGGCAGGCTGCCAGTGGAGTGAAGTTTCAGAATCCCCTAAGCCTGACAACCATCTCAACAACCACGTGGATCTGTGGTTTTATAACCTGCCTTGACATGTGATTTCTTCACCTTATTAGCAGTTGATTTACTCACAACAAACATGCCAAGTCTTAACACCTGCTAAGCGTTCAAGCCAGCTACATCTCTTAAGGTTTTTCCTGACAGGGGAAACGGATCTGTAGATTTTTGAAGGCTATGTCCAATCAACTCTGCCTTTGCAGGACAGGGGTTAGGCACATGATGTACACAAAAGTTCAATGCCCCTTTTAATGCTTACATCTTGCTCCTCTGTCCCTCTGTCCCTTCATGCCCTGTTACAGCTACAGATTGCAATGCCTACCCCTTCACCCTGGCATTTAGGGACTGTTGATCATCAGACTCACCCAGAACTGATGTGTAAGGGGATGAAGGATAGACAGAAGGCACAATTACATACTTCCACTTTTAACCCCTCAATAACCATATTCACAAGCCAGTCTGAATACTTAAAGTTTGTGTAATTTGTTTAAGCACTGCAAACAGCTTTAGGCACCTCTGCACTAAAGTGTATTTCTGCTTGTGTGCAATTCCCTTCCCGTGTTCCAGATCCTCATTTTCCCCAGGCTTGGTGTTTTGTCCATCCACATGTACTTGTGCCTCAGTGGCAGTGAACAAACTCACCACTGTGTAGAAGTGAGCTTCTTTGTACCTGTCAAGCAAACGCATGCATCATTACCTGATGTCAGCAGCAAGATGTCAACAGTTTGTGTGACAGGAGCTGAACTTGCAACAACTTGCAAATTGTACTAATTCAGAACTCCGTACTCATCTGCTGCAAGATTTGATTGAAAGCTGGAAAATCATCATTCCTTCCAACTACATCTCCCTGAATGCAAGGGTCCTATATCAGCTGAGTTGCAATGAGTAGAATGTCTTTGAACTACTCTTGCTTTTAGAACATTTGTGACTTTAGCCCATACCGATCTTCAAACTCAGTGCACTGGGAAGATTTTTACAGAAAGACAGTTAGCAGCTTTGAAAGCATCCTCCCATATTCTCTTTACCATGAATGTCAAAAGGGTCAGTCCCCTGTCATGTTTCAGCTATTACTTCAGATGCTGACGTGGTACAGTCTCAGAAGGACAACAATGACCACAGTACATGTAGATAGTCTCAGGGAACAACATAATAAACTCAGCTAATCCTCCTGCACAACCTGTGTGCTGTAAATATTGTAACAGCAATTGTATACTTGAGAAAAGACTAGCAGGTAGCTCTTGCTCATAAAAAAGTATTGACTTCAGTGATGCAATGTAGTATTAATACCAGAAACAAAGTCAAACCCAAAGATCTTACCATCACAGTGAAACTAGTTTACTCAAATATAAAATGTGTCATATGAAAGTCCTCCTTTTTAATAATACTTCCTAAATTAAATGGATTTGAATAGTTAGTAGAAAATCATAAATATGCAATAGTACATTAAAGGTATATTTCTTTTCACGAGCTAACAGGCCCTTAACTCTAAATTGGCAGTGAAGAAAAACAGTACACTCAGCAAGCACATTTAAACATGAAAGCTGGTAACATACAAATCTTAAAAGGACCACAGAGGAAATAAAGAACAGTTCACTGATCATGTCAGATGCCCTCTGGAAAAAGTAGGAATTAGCAAGCTTTAAGCTCCTATTCCCATTAGACATCTGTTTCCAGTTTTCTGTAGCATGATGACTTGTGGATTTTTCCTATTTTTCTGCTGCATACTAACCTAGGCAGTGGTCTTACAGCAAATCAGGAATGTGCCATTCATAGAAATACACATTTATTTGAAAAATTCTGCAAGTACGCTTCTGTAGAGATAACTCTTTAGTAAACTTGTCTCATGAACCTGAGCAACAATAAGGCAACAATAACAATAACCCAAATGAAGTGCAATGAAATTATCTGAAACACCACCCAACTTCTTCAAGAGGCATTTGTGCATCCATATAAAACTGTGTGATGCCAAAAATCAAGCTTTCTATTTGCAGACAAAGTACCATCTGGCAAGAGGCACACTAAGCATACTCCTCCATACCCCTCACCTCATAAACAGTAGAATTATGAGCAAATTTTATCTCTGATATATAAATTCAATTTACATTGCTCAACCAAAAGAGGACTCCCAAGTGCGATCATATGGGCAGTGGAAAAGTGGCAGCTTATAAAGCAAATAACTAAGTCAACTCTCAACCATGAAATCCATTTTATATATGATTGTAAAGAATGGTATTTTGAAATAGCCTTGAAAATTCTCTTTCCATCAGTATGAAGTTATGAAAATATATATACAAAACTGGATTATCTACAATAAAAAGTAGAATACCTTATTAAATCCTAGACTTAGGATTTAATAAGAATCTTAGAAACTTGTATTTCTTCTCTCTTTTACAAAAAAAGAAAACTATTTTCACTCATTAAGTCAATGTCAAAAAAATAAAAAAACACATTAAGAATTATCTACCAACCAAAAAATTAAAAGGCATGATGAAATTCCAGTTCCTGATCTAGGGGACTCAATGAGGACACAAGAATATGCATCCGCATACCAGAGAGCAGCGTTTCATGAATTAACCTTTGTGTTACTCAAAAAAAAAAAACAAACTCTAAAAGGTTCCTAAGGTTTGGAATCATGTTTTGCTTGTTTTTTTCTCTCTGGCCTCCAGACCATTCACACAATATCTGAACTGTTTTAGCATCTTCTCTTATTAGGACACAAGTTTTCCACTAAGCATGAGTGTATTCTTCAAAATGCCACCTATGGACCCCAACCCTTTTATTTCACATGTCAGATTCCTAAACCAGGGTACTAAGAAATTTTTTACCTTCTCCCCTTTTTCACTTACTGACTCATACTCTGTTTACACTACTCTGAGCCAAGGCTAGCAAAGCAGTTCAAACACTGCCAGGGTCCAGCACTGGTGCAGCTTTTTCAGATATGACATGTCATTTCCAGGCTCTGGGGGAATAATTCTGGTTCTCAGCAGTGAATAAACACCATGGAATAATGTGAACAGTTTAAATTGTACTTCCTCTTGACTGTCCTATGAATTAACTACAGACACCAGTTACCTGTAAATAATTGTGTCTTCTACATGGAATTTGCCTCCACATGGAATTTCCCATTCTGAGCTTCACACGCTTGAGACTGTCTCCACCTTTCTGCCATTTTTTGCTTCCTGAAAGTCTATAGCTTCTCTGGTCTACAGCATCTTGATTCATTTGAAGGAGAGAGATCTTTGGCTGTGCTGGGTTTTGAACTCACTTTGGCTGTGTCCTTTTTAAATACAGATAAGAAGTGATGTCCCTGGCAAGATCACTACCTTTTGGAAAGAGGACAATGACTGGATTAACAACCAGTACTGTGACTCACATAAAAAGGACAGTTGTTAAAAGGTCAGGTTATTCCTTATGTTTTTCACAGGCAAGCCTTCCAGCTGCAAACAAGCTGGAGAGTCAAATATGTCACTACGAGGTTTTGGTATCCTCAGCTCAAGCTCAAAGAGGTCTTGTTTAGAATTTTTTTACTCCCAGTCAGACTCAAAAATCTCTTCCAGAATTAAAGGATGGAAAGTATTTATGCTAATTGTTACACCTAATCACTTATGAACTCAGTTTATTCACCTTACAATAACACCAAGAAGAGGCTGTTTTGTCTGACATGTCAATAGCATCTTCAAGGGGATTTCACTGCAGGTCTAGTCATAAAGTGTATTGCCAGGGGAAAAATGACAATCTGATTTCTGTAACAATGGGCTTTGAAATCAACCAGACAAGTTGTAGCACTTCACTGAAAAGATTATGAAAAGTGTAACGTAATTTTAAGATACTGTGGACTAGTGAACCCCTTTGAAATGACCCACTCCATTTGGCACAAAAGGACACTTTTACACATAGTGGGTACTAACTCCACAGTTAAAATCTTTTTTAAAATGTTTTAAAAAATATTTTTACTGAATATGCACTGGAGCTGCTCTTACATACGCTGTTGTATCATACCGAATGAATAGCAGAAAGCAGACCACTATCTCTTCCTTGGTTCCCAAAATTACTCTGTCAGCAGGCAGTAAACAAGGAACAACCACCACAGAAGCTGCCCGTGGCAGATTTCCTCACACCACAGAATTTCATAGCAGAGGAGAAAATCTTCCTTGTGCTGCTTGAATATGCAAGCAAGAGGGATCAGTTAAGTGAATTTGGTCCAAGGTAGAAATCTTCTTTTCTGAACATCTGAAGACTTCATTTGGCACAGGGATGCGTTATTAGTCCATTCCAACATTATCCCATTGATGCCACATGAACAATGGGATCAAAACTGCCCTTTGGAAAGTAAAAGTAAAATACCACAGCAGAGCTACTGGGAAAGATGATTATATTTAAGAGCAGATATAAATTAAGTGACAGGAAATAACATCTTTCTTTATAAAATATCACTCATCCTGTTCCATGAACACCTCTGCTTGCAAAATGACTACAAAAGTACTTTTCTGTACAACCAAGTTCCTTCTACCCTCCCTTCTTGAGTGAATAAAATTGCTACCTCCTTACATGTGTTGGCACAGGCCTCAAATAACACAGAATTTGGTCTGGCGGATACACCCTCAGTAGCAGTGACAGCCACATTCAAATGGCAAAATCACTGGCAAAACTGAGTGGATCCAAGTCAGACCACAGATTAAGTTTGAACTGCTAGTGGCCAGAAAAGCTACCAGGTTACTTGAAAACTGAACAGATCACATGTAGAAAACACTGAGAAGAAAGAACTAAGCAATGACAAGAGCTGCCACAGCAGCTATCATTCAGAACAGAAGTGCACTTTAAATGAAACTGTGCTATTGTGCCTTCAATACAGTGAATGCATAATAATAAGCTTTTGAATCCCTTCTACTTCAGTAAAAACTTCAGCACGGTTCATTTAAAAGCAGCTGTACTGGCACACACCATTCTTTTCTCCCAAATGCATAGAAAAGGAAACAAAATTTAATATTTAAAATATACCCATCCAAGCAGGAATTTTAACCATCTAGGAAAATTGTGATACGCTTCAAGTTAAAATAGCACAAAAACTATACATGGCTAAGATTCTACCAGGCTAAGATTAAGTTAAACAAATTGCTTTTCCAGAACCAAATGGGCATGAGATAGCAGAGCAACAGCAGACTTTAACTCAGGCCTACTAAGACCAGAGAGAGGTATACAATGAAGTCAGGCATGGGTATTGTTTAAAATTTTCTTACTTAGAAGCTTCTCTTTCTAGATATAAAAGGAAAATTATGGAAAGCAGTGGTAAAAACATCTAACTCAAACATTTATTCCACCACTGCCAATTTAGGTTTGTTTCCAACAGTGAGCTTTCCTGTACTTTGTCCAAAAACCTCCTTTAACCAAGAGGGAACCAGTGAAATTCAAAGATGCTACAATAAGGCAGAGGCCTTAAGGCCTCTTTGGTGACCTTACTGAGGCCAGAATATCCAAGAGAGTTCAGTACAATCAAACCAACATTTCCATGGAACTCAGATGCTCTATCCAGCCCCTAAAAAAAATCAGGCTGTTGATGCTACAAGCTGTGATCTGCTGGTTACTTCTCCAAATTTTGCTTTTCTCTTGGAAGGAAGTTGAATTTTTGAAAATTATTTTCAGTTGCACCAACTAAGCTCTTGAAAAACCCCTCCAACAGTAGTAAAAACCTGTGGATGAAGTCAGGCTTTAAAGTCAAGCATTCAGTATAATTTTTGGTTCCATGTACCCCTTGGTGCTTTGAAAGAATCATTTTCATATGGAAATCAGAAGCACAATAGTTCTTCCATGTGAGCCACGCTTATGTGGTATAGCCAAGTCTCATTACTTCTTTGTAAAACATGTAATATTTGGGTTTTAACTTTTTCTGAAACCATGGTCCTGAAATCATGCAATTATGTAAGAATATCAACTTTCACTTAAAACAAAAAAATCTGCCTCTAGCCTTTGTGTTTGTAGAAGAAGTAACAAACCCAAAAACCTAAAATAATTACAAAACCCAGAAGACAAACAAAAAAAGAGACCCAGACTTGTTGTTTGTCTTTTAAACAAGCATCACAATTTTGTGGGGCCAGGTTTACACTTTATGAAAACTAGCACTACTTCTCAGCTCATATATTTTAGCTCAAAGTCACAAACACATGAGAGTTCCAGTATGCAATTTCTGCTCAATAACAAAAAATGACATCAACACCTTTCTTATGCCACAGACGAACAATTTACTTCACCTTTTCCACATAGGAAATCCCATACAAAGACAACAAAGACAACCCTCCAGCTCCTCTGTCACAATTTGTTTACTGCATAAATAATTTTTCAAATGGCAGATTTGCACAGTCCTCCCTAGACAACATCCCTTGGAGCACTTTCTAATTAGTCTAAAAACTCAGTAAGAAGCTGTAAACAGCAATGCAGTACTTCATGAACAATCTCTTCTAACTTCTAGCCTCTACTACATACTTCAATGCCCTCATATTTTATATGAAATCTGTTAAGTAAAAAAATGCTTCTTAGAAGACCTGCAGACTTCCACATACTAGTATTGCCTACTAAGCAGCGCTGGAGATTTCAGGGAGGGAAACCGATTTATCTCCTAAATGCATAGCAATTATTCCAGAATAAAATTAATCTTGATGTAGTATAGAGGCAAACAGCAGGAGAGTCCACTAATGGAAAGTAGTAAGATAAACATTACAATAACTTCACAATCCAAAATTACAGTCCTTCTCACACTCTCTTCCATCACACAGAATGCTATTCCATGACTATTTAGTATCTGTAAATAAATGTTGCAATAAAGCTCATACCAATTCACAGAAAGAAGGAGACACAAACTCTACTTAGAGCAATACTACACAAAGGGAAATACAAGGCCAAAAGCCACTGAAGTAAAGTGAGCAAAGAAAATAAGGGGGAAAGGTACATCAATTTAGTAATGTCACAGCCCAATCATGAAAGATCTGTACAAGTTTTTTTCAGACCTTAGAAGTTAAGTGTAGAAGAAAGTACAGTTAAACACAACACACACCTCTCTTTAATCCAGCCAGCTCAGATACCACTAACAGGGGAACCACTGTCACATGAGCTTCAGCTCATATGGCACAAGCCCAGCTGGAAGCCTGTATATATAGGTCATAGCTGGAGCTCCTGCTTCACTGCTGCTGGTTCTACAAATAGCTCCTTTGAACTCAGGTATTCCTCCATTTCTGCACAAATTCTCAAGCTGCATGTCTGGAGTGTTGCTTTGTAAAACCAGGCATCCCACTGCCACTATCCTGCTGCATGTACTGCGTGCATGCACTTCTCATGCCCAAGTGGCCATCAGCAGTGCACACAATTTAAACAGTGCTAGCAGTTTCAATTTCTTTGCAAACGCCACTGCCTGACAAGCAAATTGATGACTTCTCTCCAGCTTATTCTGCACTGATTTACTACTCAGACTGCATACAGACTATGAGGTACCATGCTGCAGAAAATCCCAAACCAACACATCAAAAATATATTTGTACCTGATGGATGCTTGCAAAAGGCTTAGCAGGCACCAAACTATATTGTCCAGCCTTGAGAAGCACGAAAGGTACATCTACGTGGACCATCAGAAAGGCACCATGGGAAACAATCACTGTCTATAAATACCACTGAGGTAACTACAAAAATAAAGACAGGGAATTATGGAGTCTCAGAACATGGTAGGAAAAGAATCAGCATCTGAAAGCTAAGGAAGGCAGAAAAAAAAAACCTCAGTGAAGTATATGCACTAAATTCTCAACAAGAGCAGCTATAGGAAAATTACATACTTAACTAATCATACCATATTTAGGCCATGTATTATAAAGCACTTTCTGAAACCATATACATGAGATTAAAAAAACCTCTAAGAACAACATGAAAAATTTTCTTAAGAAACATCACACCAAGATGGTGCCCACAATGAAGAAATTGCTCATTCAAGGAATGTTTTTGAGACTGGTATAAATGAGGCAAGACTCACTCCTGTGTTACCCACATCACACTCTGCAGTGCCATTCAAGGAACCTAAACATTCAGCTGCAAGACATACAGATTACTTTCACTTCTGCCCATGTAGGAACAACACTGCACTACCCTTCTGTCTTAAAATAAGCTTGTATCATCTTCATCTCATCACATCACGTGGTTCAGAAACTGGTTTTGCTCTTTTAGATCTAGTTTAGGTGAATTGAAGAGGAAATCCTATCTTCCTAACATGTATTAGAAATACACAGAACACATATATATATGTATTCTGTTCATATCCTCTCTATATGCATCTATTTAGATTTTTCTGAAACAGTTAGGAGTAAAAACCCAACATGCACAAATAAGGTGGCTCCTTGTATTCCTGCTGTGCACCAGAAAACAGAGACATTTATAAAAAGAATCTGATAGAATATGGCTGCAGAAGCAGAAGTTGGCTGAAAGAGAAAATGAAGAAATGTGGACTAGGACAGTGAATCCTTAAAGACAGCATAGCCTCACCACAAACTTCACCTGCTTTCACCTGATGTAAGGCAAGCAGAGCTTTAAACTGCTGATCTGATCAATTATATCTCATCTGCTAGAGAGCCAGACCTAACATTTCAAAACTTCTTCATATGCCCATTTTGGGTTACTAAATCTATTAATTTAAGACAGCAAGCTGACTGACCTGTTTGTGCATTTCAATATACCTGGAATCAAGGGTTTGCAAAAACAAAGGACGCTACCAGATGAGTACCATTTTTCTAGTCTACTGTTCTGTGAAAATTCTTATTCTGCTACTTGAAAAACAACAAATACTGGGCATAAAATCTTGCACCTGGTCTGTGAAATAGGAAGGTGATAAACCATTATTGCTTAATAACAGATTATGCCTTTTAAACTCCTTGAGCGTGGCAGTACTTTGATTCCAGTTGGCTAGTCTGTCAGAAAGCACTGGTTACTGCTTACTTCAGCACCTCTCATCAGCCACTAACACAATCACTGCAGTCATTCAATCACTGAGTGAAGCTCTTGCATTATTTCCCAGCACAGTTTTTCCCATCGATGTTAAACTAATTTGAGACAGACCATTCAAATTCATCTTGCAGTGAAGACACAAGCTGACTGATAGAATATGATTTCCCCAAGTGCATGGTGTGATTAATGCCACAGTGGGAATGATATGTACCAGTTTGATTTCCAGCAGTTGTTCCATCCACTAGAATAACCTCTTCCCATTCTTACAGTGAAAGCATATATTGTGGTTTAATACAAGACTGGGCAGCTAACCAAGTAACAGCTTGTTTTTATCAGTTTGGTTTTTTTTCTTCCTAAATTTAACAGTTGGGAGACTTTGAAATGTGTCTACAGCTGAATCAACAGCTTAAATGGTTCAGTGAGCAAAATAATTGTATGGATTTTTTTTTGGTCAACGTGGGGATTTTAACATATTTGCACTTTGCAGACATAAATTAGAGTAAAACTCATTTCAATTTTGGTTCCCTTTAACTCTCATTTCCTAACCATATTTTTGCTGAAAAGCTAATATTGAAATTAAGAAGTATAGCTCTACAGAAGTTAATGGAGCTCTGCTGATTTACATCAGTTTGAGATTCCAGCCCACATATTTTGCTTTAATTAGAAAGGTTCAGAGGCATAAACAGTGCAAACATTGTAAGTGCAAGATGTCGCTCTCAAGTTTGACTTTAGAACTAGACAAAAGAATCCTGAAGTAGAAAAACTGTTTGGATTATACATTTCAAAAAAGAAAAAGTTTTTATGGTGCATCACAACTACATGGCACAAATCAAAGACTTAAGATTCCATAATGTGCTGAGTGCTCTATCTGAGTAAGGTCATCAGCATAAATCTAGCCCACCCATTACTGAAGTTCCTATTAATATTGGTCTCATTTGAATTAAACTTCTTGTTTTTAGAGTCAGTTTTCAACTACTCTGATAAAATTCCTGTGGAAAGACATATTTACCTTTGCAGTTTATTTCACTTATTTCACTTAAGATGGTTCCAGCTGTAACTAAACAGTAAAACTACATTCTGCTAGACAACAGCACTATTTACACTGAGAAATAACTATATGTTATACTAATGATATATTACATATATACCACTGGTAGGCAAAACAAAATTCTAAATATTGACATGTTGACAATTTAGCCATTATACTCAATGGCACTGGTTCCCTTTTTCCAATGGATTTACACCATTATGCAGCTACACCACTAGCACAGACTGTAGAATATAGCTGAGATAGTACACAGGCCATATGTTTGAAGCCACAACGTAAGGCTTTCTGCACAACTGAGGGGGAAAAGCACTGAGACATCAGTATCAGACTGGGCTCCTTATTCCAGCCTTTAACCTAGGCATGGTGGGCACTGTGCTCTGCTACCTGCATGGTGAAGCAGTAGCAGCCCTGGAATGCTCCAAATTACTCAGCCACTAATAAAATATGATGCCCCACCCAAGGCAGATGTCTCATAGAAAGCAACTGGAACTCGTCCCCTTCAGGAAGCAGGGATAACACCTGAGTGTTAGAGAATTTCAGCCATACCCAGTAACACACCGTGACAGCAGCCCAAGCTAGGCCTAACCCCTTCTACACAAAGGATGCTGCAGCACTTAAGAAAAATGATTGCCAGACTGAAATAAACTCCATCATTTGTGGAAGTATTTGGAACACAGGAGATCATCAGGGGACTCGGATGCAAGTAGTGTTTGACACTGGAAGAAGCCTGCCTGGTCTTTGTGTGTGACACACCACATTTAAGACTGGGTTGTGAATGATAAAAATGTAAGGAAATTGTACATTCTGACACACACAGTAATAACAGTAGACCTTTACAAGTACCATCAATGTTTGCAATGACAGAAAAGACTGCAGCTGAGGGAGAGTGATGGGGTACTGTCCACAGGGCTCCTCTGTCACCCCATCAAGCAGGAAGAAATTTGGTTGAAGACCTGAAGAAGGCACAGCCTCCAAGGAAAGGAGGGTGGCACAGCTGTGCCAGCAGCCTGAGAAGGTGTCAGTGGCAGCTGGAAGAAGCTGAGGAGCAGGTGGCAATTGCCTAAAATTAACATGTAAAGAGGGAACACTGTACTGTGAGTAACTGACATGAACAATCAAAGGATGAATAGAGCCTTTCCCTAATTATAAATACAGCCACATAAAGGCATCAGAACATTGAATAGTATTCCAAATAAAGCACTGGTATAGGTATTGACAGCAAGAGTGCTGTAGGAAAACTAGATATAGGATACAAAACAATGTTAATGCCTACAGAAAAAAAAGCCACACAAAACCACAGTCTTTACAAAGAAACACATTTGATATGCAATGATACATTTATTTTCCCACAAAATAACACAAACAAGAACAGCAAAAAAATTAAACAAAATAAACCAAAAAGGGAAAAATATAAAAACCAAAAACACAAAACAAAACAAATCACACCAAAAAAACCAAACCCAAAAAACCACCCCACTGACATAGCTCTAGGTTAAGGTACAAACTCTTCTTGAACTCTGTCAGGCTGGTGCTGTGACCGCTGCCCTGGGGAGCCTGTTCTGTGCCCAGCCACCCTCCAGGTGAAAAACCTTTCTCTGACACCCAACCTAAACTGCCCCTGACACAACTTCAGGCCATTCCCTCAGTCCTGTCACTGGTCACAAGAGAGAGGAGATCAGTGTCTGCCCCTCCTCTTCCCCTCACAAGGAAGTTGTAACTGCAGTGGGGTCTCCCCTCAGTCTCCCCCAGGCTGACCAGACCAAGTGACCTCAGCCACTCCTCACACGGCTTCCCCTCAGGGCCCTTCAAGGTCCTCCTGGCCCTCCTCTGGACACTCTCTAACAGCTTTGTAATTATTTTATGTCCTGGTGCCCAGAACTGCCCCCAGCACTGGAGGTGAGGCTGCCTGGGTGCAGAGCAGAGCAGGACAATCCCTCCCTTGCTGGGGCTGATGCACCCCAGGACATGGGTGGCCCTCCTGACTCATGTCCAACTTGCCATCAACCCCCAGGTCCCTTTCCACAGTGCTTGCTCTCCAGCATCTCGTTCCTCCATCTGTTTGTACATCCAGGGCTTTCAAAGAAGAAGAAATCAAAGACTTTTTATGAACCCACAAAGAGCTAAGAAAGAGAAGACCGAAACAAGTGCAGAATATACAGAGAGAAGTATAGAAAACTAAATGAGGAGTGGGAAATTACACAAAACATGCACAGTAAGGAATAATTACTAAGAGGCAAAATGCCGTTTTTGACTAAACATTCAGGGATGTGCTAATGAGACACAAGGACATCCAGGAAGAAAAGCCTAAAGATCTGAGAACAGAAAAACGTGTGAGAATCAGGCACAGATACATACACTTAGAAATTAACTATCAAAGAAGTGATGATTGAAACCAGCAGAGATGACAATGTTATAAAGAAAGCAACAGAAGTAAGAAACATGAATTATGCCAAAAGAGAAATAAAAAGGAGAGCAAGTAAACTATGAGTAAAGTGCAAGATATCCAACAGAGCGTGACACCAAAGATAAACAAAACGAGTAAGCAGAGTGAAAATAGTATCAGCAGAAATACACAGACAGATCAAGAACTGTCCCAGGGATCTCACTAAAGACACACAAAGAAATCACAAATACCCCATGTATTTCATTAGGAGTGAACCTATGGGGACCACAGATATTAAAAACATTTTAACCAAAACACCAATCCTGTAATTCCCATCAAAGAACCCACAAAAATAACTAACATGCAAGGAGTCTGACTGAACATCATCAGTCAGGTAAAACTTGCAGTTCAGCTCAGATGACCAGAAAGACTTCAGTAAATTCTAACAATGATTTCTAAAACACAATAAATTATATCCAGCAGTACTTAAACCAAATTATTTTTACAGTGGCTTTTCCATGAAACATGACTGTACATTTTGGCCTAACTCATCATTTTTCCTTAGACTTTAGAATATTTTCTCTGCCAAAATCTAAATTACTGGTTGGCTGACTTTTGAACAGTATTAATTAATAAACTGTAACAGTTTACTATTCTGTTCACAACTCAGGCAATACCTTGACATATTTTGAATGTCAAAAATGGTTTGAATAAACCATTTTGATTCAGATCATTCAGATCACCCATTTCATGTCTCACCATTTTGTCACTTTTGACGACAGAGATGCAAAGGGGTTTCACAACTGAAGACTTGGTAAATAATAGTGTCTACATTAAAGGAAGAGCTACAAAAATACCTTCCATGTTATTAAATATGTTTGTAAGAGTAAGGATTTTTCAAGACATCTACTAATGCAGGAGATTAGATCATTTAGACATTTGTTAGTTGGGTTTGCTATATCTTTAATTTTTATAAAAGCTCAGTTAATATTATCAAACGTGTGCTGACTGTGTTTTTCTATTTTTGCTAAATATGTCTATAACACTTTTATGTGTGCATTATTTAGGTGATTTTGATGAAAATATTTCAGACTGTAGTGATACCAAACATAACAGTCTCAAGACTTTTCCTCTTAAACAAAAATTCAGGAAAGGAAAATAAAACCACTCCAATGTAAGTATATGCTGCGCAGAGTCACAAAATAGCCATTGTGATCTCAGAGAAAATATTATTAGAAAATGTTACATTTCATGCTTCAAAGGTTTACACTCTATCAAGTTCAAGACTATCTGATCCTATTAGCATCTGCCTTCCCACTAGCAAAAAGAATCACTGAATTGCAGAGGCAGAAGAATACTGCTTTTAATCAGATGGATTGAAGCAGACTGACTACACCAAGTGAAAAATGGAGCTGGGTGAAGGGGAAGCATGCTCTTCTACCTAGGCTTCTCTGAATTGCATAGCCAGGTAAAACAGCACGTTAGCTCAGGTTTGAATCACCTGTGCTACCACATCCAAGTAATCCCCTACTTAACTTGATATATTAATATATTTTCCCTCTCCCATTCAACCATATAAATTATATAACCCTACTGCAGAGTGTAAAATAACTTGCATTCTAGCTTCTATTAAAACATAAAGAAGCAATATAATGGGGTGTCAGAGAATATTACAAGACTGTGCTGTGCTGAATGACAAATACTCCAGATCAACTCCAGATCACAATGAGAAAGAAAAAATACATAATTAAGGGTAGGGTGAACACTTTTAATAACTATCAAATACCACTTCCAAAGTCCTAATTATTAGAAATCTCACGATTATATTTACAATGAAACAGCCACTAAGCTCCATTTTAAGTCCATTATAAAACTTCTGGGTGGGGGTATGTGTGCTTGTTTTGCAGAGGGTACTGAGAGTGTTTTAAGATCTGATTCTCCTACATGAGTCTTTGCTCCACTTCTGTCCCAAAAACAAAGTCTAGATTACCCAAAACTTGACTTCCAGCCCTGTATTTCTGTGACTGGAGGTGTGGAAGATTTATCTGACTCATTTACTCAAATGCAGGTGCCCCAAAAGAAGTCAGCATCATGATTACAGATGCCTTTCTCTGGGTAATGATCCAACCTGATCATTTGCTGTTAATTCTTGAGCTCTGAATTTCACATTTCCATCTTGCCACCCTTGCTGACCTCAGCCTCCCACTCTCTTTGCACCAAACTTGCTCTCAGCCCTTTGGTATTTGCACTTCTAATCCACAGCCTTTCTGTCTCTCCAGCCCTCACAGGACCTTCTTTCATCTCAATCACTTTCCTACTTTTTTATTTTAGAGCGTCATCTTGGAAGCCACCTTAAAACATGGTTAAACTTGCTTTCTCTAGCAAGGATAGACATTAATGCATGATATTAAGCCAAAGTCTGGGGCTGTGCTTCAGATAGAAAGCTGGGGAAGGGCACAGGAATAAATATCTCTCTAGGTATCCTGTTGGACATCTTGTAAACTTACAGACCCCTAGAAGAAAAAAATCTTCAGAGAACAATATTCAGGTTGCTTTTAATTTACTTTACATATTTGAAAGTGGTTATGAAACAGAGCTGTAAGAAAGCTTAAAAAGACTGGGGGTTGGTTTAGGGCTTTTAATTTCAACAGATTGTTGGCCAGAGCAAGGGTATATAACATTTTCCTATATATTCTTCATAGTCTTTTCAATATATAGGTCTCTTTTATACTACAATATAGCCTCAGATATCTAACAGTTCCCCTTCACCACCTACTTCCACCTTTTAAATAATAATCTTTAGTCTGGTCACAACAGGATACAGAAGAACTGAGATGAACAGCTTTTGTCCCTGACAATGAAAAAAAACAAAACAATTAGGAAGCCAGAAGCATGATTCTTACCATTAAAAAACTGCAGGACAAAAGAGAAAAACCTAGTAGCAAAATAATGAAGATGCAAGTTTTCAAAGATAACTGGAGGATGTAGTCTTATTTTGACTTTATTGAAATTCTATATCCAAATCCCTTACTCGATTGTTTAAATTTCATCTGGGAATTTCAGAGTCCATGATATTAGAGGTAAAATGTCTAAAATCCTAATTTCCATGTGCACTGTAATGCAGGACACAACACTGTGGATCTAACAAGAAATTAAATTAAGACCATACTTTGAAAGTTTTCAAGTAACAATTCTAACATGCCAATTATCTCAGAATACAATTGAAAATGTCATGTAAAACAGAATAAATATCTCCAGCTAAGAAGCTGCCATACTGACAGTCTGAGAGTTTCAGCTCCCAGTATTGTACGTAAAGAACCAGAATCTCTGATACAAAAATCAAGATTAGTCTCTTACTACTTCTACCATTCTCTTTCAAAAGAAAATGGAATAAAAAATAAAGTGCCAATATACAGTTTATCTTCCAAAGGAAGCATTAACTCGCTAGGAATAAGAACTAAAAAGCTTATGTATTACAGCACCACCTGGTGTGGATTGCCATGGATACAGATTTTAAGCAGACAAAACCTACCAGGTCATTTAATTTACATGTCAGCCAGTGCAGAATACGTCACTGTAGCATACATTTTGTGCTTTTAATTCTGTTTATCACTTGCTCTGGAAGACATAATTCATATCTAATCAGATTTCTGAGCATTTAGAAGCAGCAAATAAAATTCCAGTCACAAGACTGACAGTTTTAATTAATAAGCTGTTCATAAACTCCACTTCATGATGACTGTCAAGCATGCAAGACAACATGCCACTATCTTCTTAGGAATATAACTTGATTAAGTGTTGCAAGCAGAAAAATGTGAAATCTCAATGTGAAAATGTAAGGTGGATTAGCAAAGATCAAGATACAAAGCATCATGACCCCTCAAATCCTATGAGAGAAGATCTTTTTATCAGGTGATGAAGGGGCATTCTGCTGAGATTACACAGAGGATTACACAACACACTTAATTGCATTGTGCTTACCTGTTAACATGCCTAGCTGCTTGGCAAGTCATGAAAGATAAATTAATACTTTAGTTATTCCATCAATATTAGGACATACAGCCTTAGCAAAGAAGATCAGGAACACACTAAAATGTCTTAAGTACCTGGTATACAGGGACCCAATGCACTGCTTTATAAAGTATTCCATTTCCCCTTAGCTTTCTCTGCTAAAAAAGAAGTTACTGTATGACACACATCATCCAAAAAGCAAAAGGCTTTATTTACGTCTTCTGTTGTCATAAATGACAAAGTGCATGAAATTAAATAGAATGTGAACTGCTATAGCTTAGCAGAAAACCTGTCCCAACAGCTTCTATTCCATTAACTAGACCAGTCTCTTGTCAAGGATGAGAAGTGAGTTGGTGTGCTCAGCTACATCAATTCTCTTTGTCCTGCACATATTTGAGGGCTTATGTTTATTTTTTGTCCAGAAATTTCTGGTAGGGAGGTGCATCTCTGGCTAGGCACAGAGCAAGCTGGCATCTGTCTAGTCAAAAAAATGTGCCAAAATTTAGTACAGAACACAAATCTTATTTATTCTTGTCAAATCTTGGTGTCTAAATGTTCTGTAAAATGGATTTTCCTGTACACAGTAATCCACTGTTCTCCATTCTGCAAGGGGAAGAGCATTCCTGACAACAAATACAATTTCCATGAATAAGCTGGTATATCTCACTAGAGATACAAACAAATGAAACTAACACTGAAGGATGCACGCAGCTGCTTTCTAAAACACTCAACAGTGATACTATCAATAGTCCTCCTGTCATTGTCAAAAGCTTGAACAAAGACCAAGCAACTTGCAGACAGGCCTTTCCTTAGAACCAGAAGCTTGCTAAGTTTCTAATTACCTCTCAAATTCTGCCATACACTTTTGGCAATTTTAAAATAGATTCTTTTGTAATTGCAATGCCTTCAAAAGTTACCTAAGTTAAACTCTTTTCCATAGGTTCCGCGTCTGCATGCAAAAATCTTGTGCACATACATCACCCACTGTCCTATAAGACGACCCCCCTAAAAACAGACTGAGCATAAACACTGTCACTCAAGCTGAAACAGTCTAAAGGTACCAGTAAATTTCCTTTAAAACAGTTTTCATTTTGGAGATCTGTTACACAAAAAACACCACCTGCCAAGTTTTTCTGAACTACAGAGGAGCATGTTTCAAAGGAAGAAAAATCATGAATGTTAGTCACAAATACACACTGCATTCAAGTGGCAATTCAAAATTCATTCTGCTGTTTACTTACCCCCTTCATGTCTAATTTTATGTCTATATAACTCATTACATTTTCCCTTGGGACCAGTCTATTCTTACTTTCTCAGCTTCCTTTCTTTGAGGTAGAAAGGATGTGTTGCCAGAACATCATCAGCAGCCAGCAATTAAATTAGGGAAAAGAATATCGAGCAATTTTGAAAATAATTTTCAAAGAAACTACTCCTCTGCAAGAAAATGAAGTGAGCAAATTATCTGTAAATCCTTCTCAGTATACTGAAAAAACAATTATGTCTATGCTTTTGATAAAGTAAGCTGACAAGAACCTTTCACCTCCCCTGTAAGATGCAATATGCCTTGGAAATTTTTTATTTTTCTTTTGCTATACAAAGCAAACAAAGAAAAAAGAGAAAATTAAAGATGAAGTGCTTCTGGACTTGTACCAATGTATATAATTATCCCAACCAGAGTACAAATTTTCTAAATCTAAACTTACAGTTTATCAATCAAAATTACCATAAAAATAACCCAAGAATGCTTTTTTACCAGGAATAGTACAAACTGCCTGAAAAGTGGTTAAAATTACAAATTCCATTCTACTTATCTATCAGTAGAATACAAACATTAACCTAAAAACATCAAGTATGTGCAAAATAGGTTTATGGATGTTTCATGGTTCTTGGGAACTGCATAGGAGGTGTTCAGCTTGCTGTGGTATAATGTTTTGCCTACTGATTTAAAGTCATCTGTATGGAACACCTTGGTCACTCTTAGCACACAGAGATTTTGGAAAAATGTCTTCCAGCGTAGCCATCACTACTTTTCATGTTAGAGAAAGTATTCCATTTAGTTTCATATAAGAATTACATGCTTCATTTGTGGGCAGTCCTGCTTCAGAAAGGCTGAAGTTTTTTTTTTAAAAAAACCCAAAAAATCTCAACTGCAGTCACATGTCAAAGAATCTGAAGACTCACCATCTTCAAAAAGAAAATGGCAGAGTGCCCATTTCCTCAGTTAATCTTAAATTTAGTTTTAGTGTATTTATATCAACTTTTAGTGTATTCTATATCAATTATCAAACACATGCAAAAATCAGTGAGGTGATATGCTAGTGTAAATTTCTATCACAGCAAATGCTTTTTTTTTTTTTTTTTTTTTTTTGTCCCTTTACCAATTACTCTTCAGAGACCTGCACATTTTGGAGCCAGAAAGGACCTTTGTAATCAGGTATCCTAATCTTCAATTTAGCCTACAGCAGGATAGGCTATGCCAAGAAACCCCACAAAATCATTTTTTTATTAATCCACTGGGGATTTAAAGACAGTACATTACATTGCTAAGTAATCTATTCTGAAGCTGGATTATGCTCATTGTTAAATCATTCATTTGCTTTTTACTATGAAATTATCATAGATTCTATGGTAATTTCTATTTCCTGCCAGATGAAAGAGCCAGTTTTTCAAAGACTTCAGGACATTTATACTCATTTCTATCAAGTCAGGATCTCATATCCCCGGGTATAGTTCTGCATCATTACTGCTTAAGACATGATGAGATATAAAACTGCAGGATTTTCAACAACTTCTCACATAAATTATTTCAAATTTCTTATAAACATATGCTTATTCAGGCATTCAGTTCTGGAAAAAAGAAAAAAAGAGATATTGAGCTATTTTGGTCAGGTATAGGTGTTCTTGTTCTCGTGAGTCACAGAAGCAGACACAAGCTTATCTCCATAAATAATTGTAAAAAAGCAAGTTCTAGTCCTGCTCTTGGAGGCCAATGCAGTATATCTGCATACTATAGACACAAACAGTATTGCATTTTAGTGCTATAAAATCTTATTACACTAGAATAACTTCGTTCCAGACCCATGCTTAAAGATCACTGCACAAACATAAAGCAATTAGCAAATGCAGCAAATTAATTTACTTGTTTTTTAGGCAAGATAACAGTTACCTAGGTTTATATACATGAAGCAGATAATTTTATCTGCATTCTTCTTTGTTATTTCACGAGGGAAACTGCCAGGTTCATATGCCCATACACTCCACACAGAGGAACACCTGTTCTGTTGAAAGCAGCATCCCACACATCTTTACAGAACACTCTCGAATACTCAGGTGGACAACTGCTTCTGATCTGCAGTTCAGACAAGGAGAGCAAGCACAGTGAAATGGGTGCAGTGACTAGGACTGGGAAGAGTCCATGGCTTGCAGCTTCCCCTGACAGGGAGTGCTGCTGCTGCTATGTGATCCCTGTCTGAGATGCTGAATGCCAGATGCACCACTCAGGTGTCACAATTGCAAAACAGCTTATACTGCACTGAATCCATATTGTGAAAATTGAAGAAAATAGCTGGATCCAAAAAACTTCTACAGTCAGAGTCATCTCAGGCTGGTGTGATAATGGCACATTTTAGAAGATCCTATTTTTAATAAAATGTCAAATTCTGCCATCAAACACATCAATAATTTTAATAAGGAAAATGTAGGCTATATTTTACATCATTAACAAACTTTATATTTTGAGAACAAGAATATTTCAGGAGTGAGGATTTCAATGTCAAGAGAAAAAATGAATCTGAATTAGCTAATAGTAGTTAATTACTATCCAATTATTAGTATGCATATGAATCAAAAACATGCCCATGTAACAGGTGACTGCTGTGTTTACATGTTTTAGCTGTTTTCTGTATCTGAAAATATGTGCTGAGAACAGTGCTGAAGTTGCAAGCATGAATGGTAACAAGCCCAGAGGGAATAGAGGAGGAATGAATCTTGGGAACAAAAGAAAGGATAAAATTTGGCAATATCATGCAAATGGTCAGATTCAGCAACTCATCACTTGTATCTGCATTAGTAGGGATATGAAAAGAGAGTGAAGAAAAACACTTGGGGATGGGGAGGGCGAAAAAGAACCACAGATTCGCTGAAAAATGTGCCTTCCAAACACACTTGCTGGCATGCTTACCTTCCCCATGCCCCACTTCTTATTGTTACCTAAGAATAATAATAATTTAAAAGATGTGTTTGGCTGCAAGCAATATGAGATGAAGCAATAAACTGTCTCTCTCCTGATCTCACCAAAGGTGACAGCCTTAGTGACCAACAGCAAAGTTTCCAACACTGTTGGAGAAGAGGTAACTTAGGAGCAGCTTCATTTTGATGACAATCAAGAAGCAACTCAAAAAGAAAGACATGAGAGCCACTGCCATAAATGGCAGTGAAGCAGTGAAGAGAAAAAAGAATACCAATGACAAACACCTAAGGGATCCCGAAGGATGACAGCCGTTAACAAATGACTTTAGAAAAAAACATGAATTAACAGTACTTCAAAACAAGCAAAAATGTAATTTACATGTTGTGAGAAGGCCCTTTAGTATGTGCTCTTAAAAGGGCAATAGGTGCAGAAATCCTGCTCTTCATTCCTCATGCACAGACACTCTTCCTAGTCTCTTCAGCTAGATGGATAGATGTACAGGAATTCTCTTTAAGTAATTCCAGAGAGTTCAGTGAGAAATAGGCACTACTGTAAAGACACCAACTGAGAAGTACTTATGGACCAGAGTGAGAAATATATAAGCTTGAAGAGCTACCAGAACATCTAAGCTAGATACCCATAGATTTAAAAGAGTTTAGAGAGCAGAGCATATATGCAGCACTGAAGTCCAGGTTATTCTAGAGATTAAAAATATTTCTAATTGCAGAGAGAACATGTATCAAGTAGACCAGCAGTTCTTATCATTGCAGTACCAGCATTCTACTAACAAAAAAGACCAAGCTGTTTCTTTAAACAAAATGTTTATTTTATGCACATACCTCTATTTCTACATACAATCAAAGAGTGAGAGCCACAGCATGGCCAACAGTGGTAAATCTAGTAACAAGACAACAAAATAAATCTCTAATGTTCTTTAGTTACAAAGTGAGTTTCACTTTAAAAGCCCAAAACCGCTACCACCACTGTCCTAAGGTCTGAGGTGTGAAAATAAAATCCACATCAAACCCTGGCTGAATGGAGAGTAGATTAGCCTTCCTAGGTGATGCTGCACTGTTGATGTAACCCACATGCAATTAAAAAGCCCCACCAAGTTTCAGGTGATGCCAAAGCTGGAGGAAGAAGTCCCTGTCTTGTACGTGCCCTGTCACTCCACTTTTTGCTTTTTTTCTCCCTACCATCCAAGCTGTGCATGACCTCTATTTTGAGATACCCTCAAATAAGGATAGCTCTTTACCTAGAACTTTACCTCAGCTGCCTTACAGCACAACAAAGGTAAAAGTGAATGGGAGCAACAAGTCTTAAACAAGAGGTCAAAGGTTAGGACTTCTTCAGTCAGTTTTATCACTCGAGCCAGCATCTTGCAGAAGGAGCTTTAAGATTTCACCTGCTTCCAGACAATTCCTACCACACCGCAATGCTCCAGAAGCAGCAGCCTAAGTGTACTACTCTTGCCTGAGGCCAGGTTCTGACAGATTGCCTGTACTGGCACATGGGAAGCTGTATAAATGCCCTTACTCACCCATACACACACAAATGCTATAAAAATAAATGTAGGCTCTGCTACAGATCTCCATATCTTCTTTTGTGAGGTTAGATGGATTTTCTTCTTTCATTCAGTTCTGTAATATCTCGTGTGTGGGGTGTAACTGTGTAATGGATGTGTGACATCCATGCACGTGTATGCAATTAATGTGCATTTCAGTAATTGGGAACTCCATTTGCTTTCATTACCAGCACTTCTGCTGCATATATGACCAGAAAGCACAATATGAACAGAATCAAAATACCCTCTTTATAAGCTGGAAAATATTATGTTGAGAACAAAATTTCACCTAAGTGCTTTAACATACTAAGACAGCACATCTAATAATCTGCAGTAGTAACAAACAGCAGGCATTATCTTGCTTGGAGTACAGCAGGTACTGTTTCAAGAGACATTTGGAAAATGGTTCACAATTACAATGGGGTTTTGATCAAAATGTACTCCCCAATTTCTTCTCTTTTAGCATGTGTTCACAGATTACTCAATTTTCTGACAAATACTTATTTAATACTTTTGCTTAACAGAAAGATCACTGAGAAAAACAAAAATACTGATGGGTGATCCCTAAAAAGGGTAAGGTACAAACTCTTCCAACTTTTTTTTTTTTCTTTCTGCAAGCTCCAAATGTTTGATTTATTGTCTGCTGACCAGTTCTGTAGATACTACATGATCTCTAGAAGGACTTAGCCAGGGGATCTGGCTGGAATAGCTGGAATGACATCAATAGTTCATGCAAGAAGAAACATCCAGCTTTGGCTGTAAACTCAGAACAGAAGAAATGAAGTGATGACATGATGTTCACTCCTTAGGATTAAAAGCACTGCTCTATGCTAATCTTGAGCATAATTCAATATATACATGAAATGTCTAATATTCAAAAGATAGACTGCTTGTTTAAGAAGAAACATCTTTCTTTTCAAGGGTACTGGTTCACCTTTCATTGGTTTGGGAAAGAGCATCCCTCTCCCACAGTAACAGTAGGTCAAATATAAACTATATTTTATCCAAGGCCTCTGTTTAGAGCACTTAAATCTTATACCTTCAGCAGACCCTGTTAACAACATGCTTAAATGCTTAAATGCTCTCCTGAATTAGGGCCATAATTTAATTATCTACTGCATGAAATCAAGCTGGTAGACGATTTTGAAATATTTCCTTGAAACATCCACGGATGTAGATTTATATAATTAAGCTCTTTTAGATTATTTAATGAGGTTGCAAAAATGCACTAATAGTAATTCATCACTTGGAAGCTTGTGCTGTTAGTCCAACAGCATGGTTACTAAGGCTGCCTGCTTAGTAGAACATGGAGACAGGAAAATACATATTTGAAAAAAATACCACCTTCTAAACATTTTACTTAAGGGTAATTTTGCTTTAATATCTAGAATAAACAAAACCAGAGTAGGATGCAGCATACTACACAGGCTTTATTTGTATCCACCTGGAATGACATCTATTACCCACCAGCAGATCCAAACACTACAAACACTAACAAAATGTTCACATGACAAAACACAACTCCATAGTCTGTTCCTGCATTCACCACACATGGATATTTTTGTGATAGCAGGCGTGTGACATACACTGCAGGATCTCCTGACTGGTCAAATCAGCCCTAAGGGATTTTAGACAATTATGTCAGAAGAACACAGAATTATAGAAACCTGGCTGGAAGTGAACCTGAAGGATCACCTGGTCCAACCTTTTTTGGCAAAAGCACAGTCCAAATAAGATATTCCAGCATCCTATCCAGACAAATCTTAAGTGTCCAACATTTGAGAATTCACCACTTCCCTGGAGAAATTCCAGTGGCTGATTGTTCTCAATGTGAAATATATTCCTCATGCATCCAATTAGCATCTCCTCAGGGGTAACCTTTACTCATTGCTCTCATCTTTTCCACATGACTCTTTGTATAAAGTGAGTCTGCATCTTCTTTCCAGCCACCCTTTAAATACTGGTGATAAAGTCTTCCCTAAGTCTTCTTTTCTCAAGGCTGAACCAACTCAGTTCTCTGCTCCTTTTCTCATATGACCAGATTCCCAGTCCCTGGATTACATTTGTGGCCTTTTTCTGGACCCTTTGCAGCCTGTGCACAGCTTTTTTATAGCTGAGATCAAAACTGAACAAACTATTCCCAGTGTTACCTGAGTACAGCAGGACAGTGACATCTTTATCTGTGTTGCTGATGCCTTTGTTGATGAAAACCAACATCCTGTTGTCTTTACTTTTCCACAGCAGTGCACTATTCACTCACAGAGAGCTTGTTCACCAGAATCCCCAGGTGCCATTCCATAGAGCTGCCTGCCATTTGGTTAGATCCCAGCCTGCACTGCACTCCTGGAAAATGTTTTCTCAAGTGCAAAAACCTAACACTTCTCCTTGTAGAACTTCCTAAGGTTCTTGTTAGTCCATGCTTCCAGCCTATCCAAGTCATCCTGCAGGGTGGCTCTCCTTTCTCATGTGTCCACTTCCCCACTGTTGGTATCATCAGCCATCTTCACCAGGGTGCACTTAATTCCATCTTCCAGTTCACTCATGAAGATACTAAAGTGTCGTCCCCAATACCCCAGGGGGGCCTCACTTGGGACAGGCTGCTGGTTTGAAAAGGAGCTACTTATCCCAACCCTGCTGCTGCCTGCCAGCCAGCTCCCCACCCACTGCAGGGAGCCCTTCTCTAGAGCCCAGCACACCAGCTCCTCTAGGGGGAGGCTGTGGAAAACCACAGTGAGAGCCTTGGAGAAATCCACGCAGACAGTGCCTGCCACAAGCCCCACATAATCCAAGCAGGTTACTCCTTTGTCACAGAAGATGATAGAATTTGTCAAGCACAATTTGCCCTTGACAATCCATGTTGTCTTTTCCCAATTGTGTGTTTCATCTGACTTGACAGCCTCCAGGAGGATTCATTCCACAATGTTCCCAAGAACTGAAGTAAGACTGGTGTGTCTGCAATTTCCTGGATCCTCTTCTAAGCCCTTCTTGTAGATGGGAGTGACCTTTGCCTTCTTCCAGTTTTCTGGGATGTCCCCTCATCTCCACAACTTCTCAAAGATTATGGAGAGTGACCTCACAATGACATCAGCTAGTTCCCTTAACATCCTCAGGCAGATACTGTCAGGGCCCATCAATTTGTAGGGGTGAAGCAATATGCCTTGCTCTTGCAATCTTGTCTCTCAGAGTTCAAAATACTGAGTTCTTTCCCTAAGAAATCCATATTTAACAAGTGCTTCAAGGCATACAATTTACATACAAGTGTCCAAAATCATAGAAGTGATGCTGACCACTGAGTGTCTGAAAAGGACAGGCTGTGTTGCTGTCCCAAAGGTAAGAGGACATAATGGAAATGCTCTCCTACAGCAGAAGAACATGGCTATAAGCACTGCTCTTGAATGTGTCTACTCAGGTACTGTATATTTCCTTTTTATTAGTTTGGCTGCTCAGATGAATTTCTACTTCCTGTGCTACAGTGCACCCATCTGACTGAGAGGAGATGAACTTGTTTTTCACAGAGGGGAGAACAGAGAACATTGTAGGGCTTTAAAAATTACAAAGAAAGGAAACAGTATTTAGCTTTTATGTTCAACAAACACATACACTTACGTTAAAAAAAACCCCATAATAATATTTGTTTTCCAGTCAAATATACTCCATCAGAACACCCATACTACTGAACAGACAGAACCATGCCAGTATTGATACATGTGTCTGGGAGGTGAGGGACATTGCCCCAAAAGGGATACGATAAATAATTGAACATGACGGGGGAGCTGTAAGTATAGAGGGAGAGATGCACAAAGGGCATCTTGTGATGGACCAATTTCCTTAGATTTCCCATAAAAACACTCTCTCAACTCCTCTAGTTAAAAAGATCCACACTAAAGTAAGTGCCCCAAGTTACTACAGTTCACATTCTTTGGATGGAAGAAGCATTACTATGTGTGCCTAAAAATTATGACATCTAATTACTACCTACTTAGCTGAAAAATACTTTGCAAGTGAAACCAGTAAGTAATGAAGCATGCAGAAAGCCTGCAGTCCACACAGGAGCTAGTGATAATGTACAATAAGAATATGACTGGAAATTATTTAAATACATAATTAAAAATACATAGCATGAATAAGATATATAATGCTGCTACTGACAGATCCCATGTGCATGCGCCAAAGAACAAGAAATCACTAAAAAAGCCACTCAAAGGTACCTGGTTATAGGATAACCAGTAAGATAATGGATAGTACAGTGTCTAAGGCACAGTCTCAGCTTCTGTAGACTTGGCCTCCTGAAGAACTGAGTCTTTCAGTGCAGGTTTCAATCACAAGGGAAGAGAACTGAGCTGCAGCTTGGGGCAGTGAGCAGAAGCACTGATGGATGGGCTGCCTGACTAAAGGAACCTGCATGACAGATTTGGTGATAAGTGGCATTTGAGGAGGGAGTAAGCAATGCCTTGGTGAGAAAAGTAGATTTGGAGCACTCTATATTAAGAATGCTTAGAAGATGAACTGCCACTCTGGAAGAGCAAGGAGAGAACAAGAGTCCTAAAATATTTCTAGTGTCCAATATGAGATTCAAATCCTGGCAGAAAACATCAGCTGCCATTTTTAAATCAAATTTTTCATATGCAGATGGTGACAGTATGCACAATATCCTAATTCTTACTTCCTAAACTTCCTCCTTCTACTATATATATGTAATCAATAAGAAATTAATAAATGAAATACCCAGGTATATGACATGTCTCTTGTCACTTTTTATGAGACAGATTACTGATTGCTGCAGCAACAAATGAGACAGCAAAACATCATTCTAAGTCAGATATACATAAATTCCTCTAAAAACATAGAAGAGTCTCTTGAAGAGAGCAACTCACAAAAACCTACAATAAGTCATGGACAAAATGTAAAGAAATACAATGCAACAGCAATTTAAGAAAGAAGTTGGTCATTTCTTTCTACCATCTTAGCTCAGCCATTACCAAAATGTACTTAGAACTGTGTCTCTGAAGATTGAATTTCATTCACACAACACATAACACACAAAGGATGCTTGTTTTAGAACAGAAAACTAAGACTCCAATTTCACCTATCAGTGTACAAGTCTTTTGGGATGCTTGTCTGCTGAGGATAAGTATGGTGGTCTACATGACCATCAGTCTCAATTTTGAACAGTTAATGTCACTTGCAAGCTACTCTTACCATAAACAACCAACATAATATGCACTACATGGAACCAAATTTTTAATGAGAAATGTTCACTACTGTCTAGAGAGCCAAATATTAAACAGGTAAGGAAAAAAATTCAACAACACTGTCATTACTATTTCTGAACATGGGAATATTATTTTAAATTTGCAGCTAAAATAACTATAGCATAAGATGTGGTATGTAATTTGAAAGGTCTCTAGTCATTAAGCATTTTCAGGGAGGAGTTATTTCAAATACAATGTTCTATTTGACAAACAATTTAAGTGTATCTTGGGTATAACATAACTGCTTAATATCAAGCCTTATGTGATTATGACTGGCTTTCTGTTGTAGTATTCTGCAGCTTCCATTACTGCAGGAAGTTTTCATGCCTAAAGCATGAAACTTCATTGTGCATTTGTGAGTCTTTTAGTCAAAGTCCACAAATGAGGCCTGAAAAATAGAGAATTAGATGAGCACAACCAAATTTTGGGCTAAACCAGGATTAATACAGAACTTGAGTAAATAGAGAAATGATCCAGAAAGTTTGCATTAGCAGATACCCGTCCCTGGAGGAAGCACAAATACAGCACCTCCCTATTTATCCTGCAGGTTCCCTAGGCACTTTCAGCTGCACAGAGCTGCTATCTTCATGTGGGGAAGAGACAGCTACGTTCCACCTGAGCAAAACTACACTCCAGCAGCAATGTGAAACAGCACTGAAACCTTCCAAAGCCCCCAGAGACAACATCAATTAGATGTATTTAAAGTACTCCTTACACACCACAGTAAGACTGAA
This sequence comes from Lonchura striata, assembly GCF_050655825.1. NCBI lineage: Eukaryota > Metazoa > Chordata > Aves > Passeriformes > Estrildidae > Lonchura > Lonchura striata. The sequence goes on along the minus strand of NC_140707.1, from coordinate 57,906,985 downwards.
TCAGCACAAGCTACTATGGCCATTTTAATTTAAAAAGTAAAACTTAAATCCTACTGCTTCCAGACTAGTTTTCTCACACCTCACTGATCACTAACTCAAGGGAGTATCACTTCTCCTAAAAAAACCCAAAAGATACAGACTACAACTATGTCAACTACAGTCCTAAAGTTGATTCATACAGCAGAACACTTTTGCATCTTTGCACATTTACTAATAAGTCTGTCCAAAATGAATGAGAAAGAGTCGCTAGCAAGACAAAACAGCTCCACAGTTTCCAGCCCACCCCACAAGAAATGTTAACTTTTGAACATGAACATTTTCTACAGTCAGACTTTTGCTCTCTGCTGCTTTACTGTCCCCCTCTATTCCCCATCTATTCCTTGTATCTACTGTGAAAGATTCTGTAGAGAGGGCAACTCATCCCCTTGCCAAAAGCCCCTTTTGTGTTCAAAAGTCCTTACCATCTTTAGTGGACACACTGAAGATATAATTTGGGTTTGGAGGCCTACATAATTTCAGAAAGAAAACACAGTTCTTCTAAAATACAACAGAAAGTTTTATTTAACTTTCCCCCTACTGCTGAAGTGCCAAGGATGCACTTGGTGAGATTGCCAAAGATGTCCAACTCCACTGAAACCCAGAGAATTTACTCCAAAGACTTCACAGACAATCTGTCTATACCCAAGTATTGAGGTCCTGAAAATCCCACTCTACATCCCATTTCCCTTTCCTGTTCAAGGGAATTTTTATTACTTGCTTTTATGAGAATGGAATCTATTAGTTTTCAGTAATATACCCAGTTATTTCACTGTCAGAGATACAGTTTCTATGGACAGGGGTACAACTCACACTACAAGAACATTTTGCTTTATTACACTGCCAGTATCCATTCCATAGCTTTGGATGCACAGAAATAGGTAAAGAAATTAAACTTTAGGGATGACACAGTGCTTTCAGACCACGTAGAACACTTTCTAATGTCATCTGGCACTTTTCCACAGGCCAAGGACAACAAACAGCCTCTAACACAGAGATTAACAGTTTCTGTTTTACCACCCAAAGTCATCTAACAAGATTCAAGATACTTCTGAGCACTAGACAGCACAGTAAGATCACTTTTCATCATTTGAGAAGGAAACACTTCTAGCAATGGTTACTTTGCTTTCCACCAGACAAATTAGTTTCACTGTGATCTTTTCAGATGTATACCCATGAATTTTAAGTTGGTTGTAAAAGTCCACAGAAATGCAATTTAGCATCTTCCATCTTACAGATTTAAACACTGTTCTAAAACAGCAACTGTAATAGTTTTGAAATGTCCTTTCCCTTGGTTCTCTTCCTTCCTCCTCCTTATCTATCTATACACTAACAGTTTTGATGACACAGAGATATTTCAGTATTTAACAAAGAAATCGAGCATGTTCTATATAATTTCTCTATATAATTAATGGAGGAAATATAAACCCCTGACAGTAATTATGATTTTGTCTGACTTAATATCAGAGCAGCTTCACTACCTAAAATTCCTAATAGCCTTCACAGACTGCTATGTAGTCCTATTGTGAAAGAAAAAATATTTCACAGAAAATTATGAGAAAACTTTAACTTTTTTCTCTTTATAAGGCACATTACTAACATGAATAGAGAATAATGTCTGAGAATGCCAAAATAAAGGATATTTCTCCCAGTGGAATTAAGATTTTAATACTTTGCCTTTGATCTGAATTACACAGTATTCTTTAAATCCAAGAGCACAAAATTCCAGACTTCCGTAAATAACCTGAAGCCTGCTAGCACAAATCTGCCAACTAACAAATCCCTTTTCATCTCTCCAAAGGCTGCATTTTTAAAGGTCATTAGATGGTCAGCTCACACACTAGATTTACAGACCATGCAAATATAATAGACAAAAGACATATAAAATTTCCATTCCCCGTTTTCAGTAGCAGTGTTTCTTAAAAGCATATCATCCCTCACATAAATCAGAGAACCTGAGTGTAGGTAATAGTGACAGACAATAATAGTAAGATTCAGCCCAGTGCTGAATTTGCTGTGTTTTTAGGGGTCCTACTGACATGAACAGCAGCTTAGGCAGAGCACAACAGCAAAATATTCCTCTAAAGAAGAAAAAATCCCAACAAACTCAAAACCTTCAATTTCTGCCTGAGTCTAAGGCCCTGCTTTGTCTAAAACATGACTGATTCCAATGGATACTCAAGGTATTGGAAAGGTTCACAAGATCAACAACTTCAGGTCAACTATATGTTCAGCGTTAAAGTTCTGCATAAATGCTGTACTAAATCTGAATATTGGCTCTAGTGAGCCAAGTGAAATCATTAATTAAATCCATCTTACTTAAAAATCTGCCCTTCAAACCAAAATGAAGGCAGTGCAGTATGGAGTGTTGTAACAAATTTCCAGTTCCAGACAGCTTTGTCCTGAAGCAGAAATGGTCCCTCCAGCTACTGCAGTGTGTGTGCCAGAACCTCAATCCCAAACACTCCACTCCACAGCTTTTGTTTTCAAAAAGTAGATCAAGAAAATATAAACTGAACAGAAAAATAACCAAATACCCAAAGTAAATAAACACAAACATCAAACCCAGGCATACATTCAGATTAACTTTGCAAGATTGGACTATTCCCATAATACTGAAGTGTGACCATATTTGCATAGGTCATTTCACTTCAGCTCTGCCTCCAGCCTGTCCTCAACGCTATGTAGGAGGTTTGCACTAATCAGCTTTTTCTGAAATTTAAACTGCATCATCACATCAACAGCTGTTACACAACATCGAGAAATAGGAGCTTGTACTGATTTATGAAAGCCAACCCAGTGCTATTTTCAAGCCTCTGAATTAGCAGATATTTTTCCCTATAAAATTATTCAACATTATCAAGTTAAATATTTTAGTTAAGAACTAATAAATACAGTGATGCATGATGTTCTAAAAAGCCAGAGCTATTTAAAAGTTAGCATAAACTTACCAGCATTTAATACCTTACAACACTAGGATTTTTCTCACAGCTTTAATTATGTGTTTGTAACTTCATTTATTGGAGAGTGAACATTTTTCCAGAAGGGAGAAAAAGTACACTACCTTCCGAAGTTTGTTTTAAAGAAAAACAAACTATCCAAATTATCCTCTCGTAAAGCATACACTATATAGCTCAACAACCAGTAAAGCCAAATTCCAAATTTCTATTCTTGGATTTTGTTACTTTGCAGCTGTAAAGGTGTCTGGCACTCACAAGCAGCATTGAAGGAACACCTATGGCATTTAAGCCTTTTACATTCTTTAAAAATCCTTCAGACAACAGAATTTTTCTCTAAAGGAAAAATAGGGGGAAAAACCAAAAGAGAGAAAATGAAGTCAAAGATGTTTCTAGTCAAAACACACATGTATTCACGTATCAATCTTCGGGAAGAATCAAAACATAGTGTAACTCTTGTTAATCTCATAATTGCAAGAGGCTTTTACCCATGGCTGTTAAATAATACGATCCAAATGCCTCATCAAGATTAAGTATATAAAGTCACTGTGCAACTAAAATAGCAAGACATCAGAGAGTATGCTACACCATTTGCATAAAGAAGAGGAAGATTACTATTGTTTCCTTAATACTGAAGAACGTTTACTAGCAGAATATAAATGCATTCTTTGGGAACACAATGACTGTAACTTTGAATTTTTACTCCTGTAAGTGCCTAATCTGATTACATTACTTTAAAACAAACAATTTTTATATGAGAAAGCCATTTGCTTTTCTCATATAAAAGATTGATTTTACAGACAGAAAAGAAGGAAAGGTATTTTTGCAGAGGAAAAAAAGAAATAATCAGAGCAATGAACTGAATAATCTGAGGGCAAGAAACAGGTGCCTCATGACAAGCTACATCATATTTGCACTTATTCTAAATCAGAATTTATGTGTTGTGGCACCTAAGTAGCAGCAAATCTACTACTGGGAAATCCAAGATCATCTTCACTCTCTATGGAGAACAAGGCTTACTACTTTGAAAATGCTTTCCATGTTCAGAGGACAATCTAAATAGGTAATATTTGTAGAAGGAATAGAAGTCAAGGTTCTCCACTAGTGTTAAATTATATTTTCGCTCCCTGGGGAATAAAAAAAAAAAGTATTTTTTCTGGAGTAAAGGAATATAGGGTAAATTTCCACAGAAATTCACTGCTGTAGGCACATCTAGAGTTCAGGATTTTCTGGTCCCCATAACACAATGAAACATTGGATCTCAATCTCTTGCAGTAAAGACTGGTGAACCTTATACACCAATTTGCACGTGTAAGAAAGATGTTATATTGAAAAAGGAAAAGTTGACCATATCATATAAGCTTTTCTGGTTCTTAAAAAGTACTGTAGAAGTTTCTATATAAGCTCAGTGGCTTGTGAATTTTTTCAGATTTGGTGGAGTACATGAAATTATTTGCAAAACCTTTTGGTTTTGTTGAAGAATTTCAAAATTAGATGTCTTCTCCCTCATTCTACCTGTTGTTGGATTGAATACTACACAAATGCCACTAGCATTACTGTTATTCTGGGATGAAATTACAGGTGAGATGGGAATAATGATGTGTATACTCTATGCTTCTTACAAATAAAATGGTAATCTTCACAACTAAAATAAAGCTGAGTTGGGTGACCAGGCTTGGTGCTGTTCAGAAGATAACTGTGAACCAAGTTGACTAATTCCCCATCACCAGTCTGCTGTCTTGCAGAGAAAGCAGCCCAGCTCCAACCTTTAATTACCTAAGTAGTACTTACTAAACTTAGTTGCCCTAAATATCCACAGATTAAAGCAGTTCTGGAGATGATCCCAGATAGTCTTTCCAAGTAAGAACTCTCTCATCACGTGCTATTACTAAACAATCCTGTACAACCAAATAACTATAAAGTAGTAAACACGTACGGTATTGAAAAACACAATTGATTAACTGATTATCTTCAAATCTGAAGTGCATATTCTGCATTCAAAAGTCAATTGGCCTAAATAAACCCTCCCCTCATCCTCCATGAAATTAAGAAAAAAGAAATTTTCAAGGAGCTTTGAGTCAGGCACAAGCACAGGATTGTTCACACACAAGAAAATACTGCTGACCATTTTCTTTCAATTTTCAGCCTGCAAGCAGCAAGAGGTCCTCATTTTACTCCTGGTAGGGAACAAAGTGTTGGTGTTTTTCACAGTCCCTCTCCCACAGCAGTCCCAAAAAGCATTCCCCAGTGGTGGAAACATCACCACAGAGATTGCAACCTCCCTAGTCACAATTTTTTATCTCCATTCTCTGTAGAGAGCAGTTGGCCCAAAGATGGGTCAGCCAGGAATGTACTCACCCTCTTCTATGGAGCAACTAAAAAGATCTGTACATTCCAAGACTTCTCCCTCTACATGGAAAACATGAAACCACAAGTGCTCTGTAGAGCAGCATTGAGCCGCCAGTTTTACCTAGCTGGGAAGTTCTAATGCTTTACTTATTGTGAAAAGTTCCATCTTTCATTTTAATAAGCACAATGAAAGAGTCAAATCATGAGCTGATCAGGAAGGAGTGCTGATGGTGACATTGAGCTCCAGGCACAGTGAACTTAATATGGCTACAATTTATGATTATGGTGTGGGGGGAATGGAGCTACTGATCTTCTCTGCAGACTTTGGGTAAGTTACTTTGCCTTTTTTCATCTTCTTTGCCTTGTTCATTTTCATTAGGTACTCTTAGGGACTACCACTGCATCTCATAACAAGGACAGACAACACTATAGCTCTACAGGGACCTCCCACCCTCATCTAGCAAAAACATCACTGACACAGGAGTAATTAATATGCTAGCTTTGACTTCTCTCTCTAGCCAGTCCTGGCTGGCTAGTTTCTCAGAGCACCACAGTATTCATGGCTCCTGAAGTGAGATTCAAGAAAGGAGAGAGTGATAATATTCCAGATAAGTTTCTTTCACCTTCTGCTCTGGAAGTGTCTGCATAAAAATAACAAGAAAAGGTAAATGGACATTGGAAACATCTCAAAGTGTCAGCGCAGGTAAAGGAAGCAGACAAAGGATAGCAGCAACAGAGAAGAGCAACAAGCTACAGAAGGTAAGAAAAAGCCTTTAGGCAACAGCAGTCAAAGATCCTAGGGAAGGATTTACAAAAACATCACATAATCAAGTAAAGAATGTAACCTTTACAAAGGCGTGAAACGTAAAGGGAGAAAGTTCTTGTCGAAGAGCTAAACCAGAAATATCATTGCACCATCCAGCACTAAATCTGTAGGGCAGAGCATCAGCTGCTGGAAACTGCCATGGCTGTATTGATGGTAGAGTTAAGGGAGCACAGATATGCTCCCTGAGGCTCCCAACAACTGCCTCTCTCAAAGAGTCAGTTTTGGTCTAGGAGCTCACAAGCTGATTCACAGTAAATGGGGAGAGTCAGTACTAGATCTATTCTCCACATTTCAGTCAATTTAAACTTCTAAATATAAATTTCATTCAAAAATTTCATTCCAGAAGCTTAAATGTTTCCCACCATCTGTGAATATCTTACATCTTGCTATTAAAAGGTTTAAATACCTTTGAATAGCAATAGATTCAATCATATTTCCCTCAACCCACTAAACAACTGAATGCATCGTATGCAGGGGAAAAGTAATTAATCAGGTTTAGGCAATCTCCAAGAATTTTCCAACAAGCATGTATGGAAACTGAACAGACAAAGTCTAAATTATCATCTTCTTGCTTGCAGGAAGGCACATTTACCACTGTTCCTCACTATGGGTAGATAATGTCACCCATACGCATCGTTAATGCAGCACCTGTTATTAACATTAAACCATTAATCTCATATTGAAAAAAAATAAACAATTGGCTGACAACATACACATGGTAACCTGCATTCCATGTGAAGTGCTTGCTCTGCTGTACTTCAACTTAACAGTAGAGCTCCATCAGGAATTAATCTGACTCAGTTTCTAAGATTATTACAATTTCTACTAGAATGTCTTCAAAGCCTGTCAGCTTCAAAGAATAAAGAAAACCACCACTCTTGGTGGTTTTCCTCCCTGTAGAACAGGACTGATGCCAGTTGAATTTCTGCAGGTTCATGCAGTATTTTCAGCCTGCTAGGTGGGTAACCACATCTATTCTGTAAAATGTTATTGGCATAACAAATACGAAACTAAATATATATAATAAAATTTTGTAACTTCACAAAAAAACAATTATAAAGGTTCTTATCAGAAATATTAGCAGAACAAAGTTTAAAACTAATTTACTATAATTTCTTGCCCAACCAAAACCAAACCTCTCTCTACATTTTGATTTTTCACTCTATCACTTTCTCTGCTTACTATTCCCAGGGCCTACCTCTTTGCCTTGCAATTCCCAAGATTCTCCCATGGTTCACCACCCAAATTCAGTCTCCCTTCATTCACCTGTGTCTTTCATCTATCCTCCAACTCCAAGATGCCTGACAGGATAATCTCAGTCTTTCTACCACACAGTTACAACCCCTAAATTTCTCTATCCCCCTTGCAGCTTCTGGTGACAATCTTCTATCTTCAAGTGTTTTTCACACTCTACTTGCCTGCAGCTCAGCTCTGCACTTGTAGAGTTTTGTCTGAATCCTCCTTGGACACTGGTGGTCCAAGTGAGACTGATGAAACACCAAGTGCACAGAGATGCAGAAATGAATCCAGAGTTTTAGCATTCATCAAGAAACCCAGAATCTCATAAATACTGTGCCAGGCCAACCCCTGCAGTATGGATTAATGCTCACAGGCTGATTTACAAGGCCTTTCAACCCACTTCCTACAACAGCAAAGTCAGGTCTGGGAGCAGCTGCACATGATACCAGGGAAGACAGCAGTGATTTCAGTCTCAGCTGCAGTACAAGGTGACATAGAAATCAAAATTGCCATGGACAAGGACAGGTACATTTAAATACAGCTTTTATACCAACAGCACCATTTTCTAAATCGAAAATGGAGCACATATTTACAAAATGGGCTAACTCCCCAGGCATACCAGAGAAGAACATATCCAAATACACACACATTATCCCCCACTAAAGGTGGCTCAGTCAGCAATACCACGGAGAGCTGCATGTCCAAGTCTTATTAACTTTGATTTTGAAACCCCTAATTCAGGATTTCAAATATGTCCTGAGTGAAATGCAATTCATTTGCTTTCCACACCATATCACAGGACAACCCAGGATGAATGGAACTTCAGGAGGTCCAAACATCATTTTTCCAGGAGTCTAACACAAAACCGAGGTATCTGGATTTGATTCTGTCACATATTTCCTCTTTGACCTCAGGCCAATAATTTACACTGCTGCTCTTTGCCTGAGTTGTCTGCAGTTACAGAAAAAGAAACGTTGCACTATTACTACATTAACATCTGAGGAATGCTTAGGTAATGTGGTTTGAAATACAGGCAAATCAGATATCTGAATACTAGAACTGGGCTAATACAGGAAACTTGGGATCTTAGTTTAACACTCTAGAGCATTCAACCTGGTTGTTTCAAGTATGAACCTGTGTCCACAGACATTACATTTAATTCTGAAGTGGCTACATTTTAAAAATCTGGATTTTTGTTTCAGGCCTGCTTTGCAGATGCAAAGCAAAGACTTACCTTGTATAAGGCCTTACACACAGTGTGCTTCAAATGGACCCAAGCCAACTGTAAATAAATCTGAGTCATATGAAATAAATATTATATTAAGTAGTATTTTTTACTAGGTTTAAGAATATTCAATAACGGAAGAAAATACTATTTTATGTGTTTAATTTGCCTTTGTTTACTACATCTCTTCATGGCATTTTAGCCAGACCTTAATTTACTGTGTGTTAAATTGCTTCCAGCAAACTTGACACCTAAACCTGGCAAAATGGATAAATTACCCTGGAGTTCATTTTTGGTTCTCAGCTCTCCAGGGGATGCTGCTGGCAGGTTGAGTCAAAGCACAGAGAGATGTTTGTCTCATTTCTTTCTAGTATTTTGGATGCCAGTTTTAATATACTGTTAGAAAATGAACAGCTCAGAAAGAGGGATGATTATTTTTCAAATTTTATGTTTAGTCAAAGCACATTTCCTACACTGGTTCACAAAAAAAGCCCCAGAAACAAACAAAACAATAAACAAACAAACCAACCAACAAAAAAAAACCCAACACAAAGAATACCCCCACCACTTTTCCCAACTAACTTCAAGTACACCTACCTGCATAACCATTAATAGCCACACTCAAAGGCCATGCAAAGATGTCAGAAGTTTAATCTCAGCCTAGGTGTGAATTCTGATTTAGGAGACTTGGCAGTCAAATAAGAAAAAATTGTGATAACATGTTTGTCATTTGCCATCAACTACCCCACTAAAAGTGGTTTTAAACTGTCACACATCTATTTCCCCCGAATCAGAAGCCATACAAATGAGATCACAATCAATAAAGTTTACTACTCAGCATCTACAGGTACAAGAGGGAGTCTGGAATCACTGGGTGAAGAGGAATAACCCAAAGCAAATCCAAAACAAATAAAACCCCATCAGCATATGACAAGTGGCTACAGAAAGAAGCTACATGCCAGCTAATTATTAAGTCTTTCAACTACATAAATAAATACACATTCACAGGACACTGAACCTATAGGTTATGTGACTACTATATGCATAAAGCAACTAAGAAATTTTTTCTTAAACCTTTCTTCATTTTCATTTCCTTTTAGACCAACATGAAAATAGAATGTTTATGGCTGGTAACTTTCCTGATGTTTGAGGGCATAACACACTGAAGTAACAAAATATTTTAAATACATATGCATGCACTATGCATACACATATCAATAAATCTATCATACTACAATAGTTGCACATATTCTATGCATTAAGGGAGAGAGAAAGTCTGACTAATATGCATTGTGGAATATTTGCAAATAACAGAACACAATAATTGTCTCTAGTATCTGAATGAGACCATGGTCTTTCTGTGCTAAGTATTGTATGAATGCATAGTAAGAGCACATGCAGGTCATGCTGAGCTTACTAATTTAAGCTGTTCATGAAACTAAGGTTTACAGTGAAAATACTACTACTACATCCTTAAAAGTGGAGGTCTGAGGCATTTATCCCTGCTACAAAATGGAAGTTTAATCTAAGGAAGATCATGAGCACATTGTTTAAAGGAAATACATACATTATTTAAAGAAAACTTACATCAGCACAAAATTACATATTCCAGCAGCCTTTATTAGGCTAAATTTATGATCTTATACATTAAGGTGTCTATAAAGATTAAGGGAAAAAAGGATACACTAATCCAGCATGTTAAGAATTGTGCATTTAAATAAGCACTGTGTTTGTTAAATACAACTAATGCAAATCAATAGTTCCTATAGTGTCATTACTACAAGTGTACAAGAAATAATAGTTTCTGCCCCTTTGGAAAATTGCTTGGAAGAGTCAGTCCTGTCTTCTCTAGTCATCATTGATTTTTGTAGAAAAAAATACCAGGCTCTTGCTCTCTCTATGGTATGCTAACCAAACTGTATAAGACTTCTATGGTTTCTCTACAATGCATGACATCTTACATGAGTCCCCAAGGTTTTAACTAACAGTGTAAAATATACACAGACTTAATGACTTTGATCCTGACTCAGAACTCATTTATACACATGCTACTGGGAAACACTTTACTGTAGAGGACTGATTCTTTCTCTCTCACTGCAGCTACACAAAGCATTGCTACAACATGCCTTTTAATGCTGAACTGAACGTAGAATGGCTCAGGAAGAAATGCTAACCTTCTATTTCCCCCAGCCCACAATTCATCTTTACCCACTAACAGCAATGGAAGGAACACACCTGAACATATTTAAAATCAGTGTAGCTGATGAACTGTCCATGGCTGACAAACCACAGGCAAGAAAACCCCACTGCCTTTCGGTTTCAAGGCCGCTCCCTAACTAGTGTCAGAAGACAATGGAAATATATTCCCACTTCTAATTCACAGGGAAAAAAAAAATTCTACCCATATACAGAGATTACTTGAAAATATTCACAACAGCAAAGAGTCTGGATCAGTTGTTTAACAGCCTGACATGCCCCAGTGAAGGCACGTGGTAAGAAACATCATGACACCCAGTCACCCCACCTCGTATGTGCCCTGGAAACATTACTTGGAGTTCTGGAGGACATGGAGTCATAGGAACATCTTGAAACAAGAAGCAAGCCATTGGAGCAGAGAAACTACAAATGAGACTTTCTGGGCAGATGGCACTGCAAGCTAGCAAGCTGATGGCAGATGGAAGTGAGAGCTTGGATACGGCAAAAAAATCGGTTGCAAACTAATGAGGTATGTTAAGATGCTAGAAACAACTACTCCTGTTTTCTGATCTCTCTGCTTTAAGTGAGGGTCAGGTCAACTCCTCCTCCCACAGAAATCTACCCAGAGCCATGAAGAAAAGGTAGCTTGGTTTCTTTCCAAGAGGAAGCCATCCAGAGAGTTATTCAATACCAAATAAATATAAGATTCCTAATTCAAAAATCCCAGGCTTTTATGAAATTTCTGAAGTCCAAAGCCTTCTACATACAATCTATGAGCCCTCCAGCCTCCAGGATAATACAAAGATCAGTATCTTACCAAAGCAGAGAAGCTTTCAACAATGGGGAAGTTTAAAGCCAGGAATGGTCTTTAATAGAAAAATGCTACAGAACACGTTAACTGTGGTGAGGATTTGGTCTCAGTTCAGACTAGAACCAAGGCTGGCTTGGTGCTCCCAAGGCTCTACCTCCTTCCTGCAGCTGACCTACAGTTCCTTCGCTGCTATGGGATAAAGACAATCCATAACTCTTCATGATTGCAGAATATTACTTACTATCAGAAAAAATGTAGAGCACCTCTTAAGATATTCAGCTCTTATGATTATAATTTCTATGATACAAAAACCCCAACTTTTCTTTTCTAGTTACATACACACACATATATGTATTTTCTTGTCCTCTTTCAGACTCCCCTGGTTCTTTTTAAAGCAGCATTGCTGAGACTCAAGAATTTTTCCTCTTTGATAAAATGCCCCAGAAACATTATCAATGTTTCCAGAAGAACACAATACAAAATTATTCACTTCAGCAAATGAGACTAACCTGAAACAGTGTAGACTATGTGAGATGCTAGAAGATAGCAGCTCTCACAAGCTTCTAACATTACTTCTAGAAGCTTATGGAATTTTTATTCCCATGTATGTTACAAAGGATGAGCCTTTCTTGCCAGTGCCATGAAGTGCAGGGATCTCATGGTCTTATAAACTTATATAGCTGCCATATCTAAAGATTGGGATTTTTATTTTTTCCACTTACACATAAGTAGGAAAATTGAGTGAAGTGGTAAATATATTAACTTCATTGAAAGCCTTTGGAAAAAGGGAGGTAAAGCTGAAGATTTGTGTGGGATGCTAATGAAATGGGAGCACAGCAATAACACAAGGGATTAAAAGGCTCTCAGCAAGAACCTGCATTTCTCAAGGTACTATGAAATTCTTGTATCCTAAACACACATATAAAAACATCCACACAACAAAAGAAAACTGCAGTATACCATACACACAGCCATGCATCTGTACAGCCCCTCATGCTTAGAGCAGCCACAGAAATGACATAGGTGAGAGTAAGTACATCTCATAAAGGAGCCCACAGGGAGTCAGCTGAAAATCCACTCTCTCGCCAATCTTCTATGCAATCTCCGCCAAGTCTCTTGACCTTTCCTGGGACTTCTCTCTCTGTAGTCATGTGATTACACAAGCTACATTCTCACAGAGATGAGCTATATTACTTGCTACTTTTTTGGTAGGTGTTCCTTCATTGCTATCTTCTCGTTATATGACAAATCTCAATCCCCGGCTACCAGACAAGAATAAAAAAATAAATAGAAAAAAAGCAAGTCAACATCACATACACTGAAAAAGAAAATAACAAAAAACAAAGCCAACAAAGAACACTACCCCAATCTACAGAAGCAATAACAATAATGAGCTCTTACGGACTCACTCCAGCCCCACAAACACCAGCTTCAACTATGTTCAGATGTTCCCCTTATTTGCAGCTTACATCTAGTCACTCCCACAGCATCTCAATTCCCCTTTCAGCTGCAGAAGATACACAGTGATAAGCAGTACAGAACTGCAGAATAACAGGAAGTGATTAAAAATGCTACAACTGCAATCCTGTGACAGATTTGATCTGTAAATCTGTGTTCTAACTGGAGAAACACTTTTTAAAAGAAAGGCTACTACCATTACTGTGACTAGAAATATTTAATTTAATGCAAGTTTTGTGATACTTTTCTTAAACCTCAATATCCTGAGGCATATTTGGGCCTCCCTTGTGTCCATCTCTTGTGGTTAAGGAGAAAAGGGCACCTCAGAGACTTGAATTTCAGAAATTATCCAGCTGTATTTATCTATTTCAATTGTTCTTAAACTAATGTTATGACTTTAGAAGAATGGAGGAAGCTGAACTATTTGTTTTGAACATGTGCAGAAGTCAGTATTGCTTCTGGAATTCCAATTCACCTGCAAGCATGTTTTTGCCTTGGTCGTTTTATCATATCATCGTGAAAAAGTTCTCATTCATGCTAAATAGAAGTCTCCACCAGAACTTTGACAGGTATCTTTCTGATCTAGCTTCTATAATTTTGTGGCCTCCACTGCCTTGACTCCAAGTGTCCTGACAAGTATGTGCTCAGACATGATCACATTGATGCATCCACATATATGGAGGAAAATGAAAGAGGAGTGGGAAAGATTAGTATTTTCCAACTATTCATCAAGAATCATTATGGGTTTCCAAAAGGTCCTTTCCATATTCTTTCTTGTTTGCTAACAACTTTGACAGACAGATCAAGAGCATCATAATGTTACAGATACAGAACACAGCAAACCAGCCCACAAAGTTCTTAACAAAAGCATGGAGAAGCTCTTGGACGTCAAGAGGATACAGCTAAAACTTTTGGATGCACATACTTTGAGCTATGTTCTTCCATTCCTCTCTCAGGAATGTGTAAGCACACTAGTGATCCTATAGAACTGGCACCTCAGTATCACAACAAACATGTAAGTGAGGCCAGGAACACTATTCCAAACTCTTCTAGTACCTGGGGCCAGCAGCATCCCAGAACTCAAGTTGACACTGTTGGTGAGAAGGCACACACTCCATTGCTACCACAGAGTTTATCAAAGAGTCACATTAAAAAAAATAAATCTGAACTTTAAATTAACTTGGCTAGTGCCATTGGCAAAATGTCTCATCTCCCACACACCATAAACTACAGAGAGGCAAGGAGAGAGAAAGGAAATACAGATACTGGAAAGACAGATGGGAAGATGAAAGCATTGTGAACTAACACTGATACTAAAATGCATCATCTATTCCTGCCCTCAATCAATTCTTTTTGCTTGGCCGAGATAGACATCCTGAACTAAAATGGATTCCAGGGTTTCCATATCACTTACCTTATCAACCTCCTCCACACAACATAAATTCCTACTCTGAATACATAGTTTATCACTAAACTAGCAAACCATGATTAACTGTGTAACAGTAATGAACACAAATCACTGAGCTCAGATGTCATCTAAAACGCTGCATATTTAGCTACCCATAGTTTTAAAAGGAGCACACCTCTCATGACTTGTGCAATGCACACATATCAGCTGGACAGAAATGAATAATCACCACAGAACAAAGATACAGAAATTGAATTGTCAGCATTATCTCACAATGACCCTAAAGATGCTTTTATCTGAACATTACCGTTTGCCTTTGATACATAAAAACATGTCATTATGTAACACAATAAACCTTATTTCTACACAGAATAGTGTTGGTTTGTTGGGGTTTTTGAAGTTTAACACTGATGTTTACATATCACTGCAGCTTGGTCATGACAAAACTACCCAATACATCTCAAGAGTTTATAAGACATTACAAAGTATTCCCATCTTACCTGGCTCTGTACAGTTCTTCTCTTCATGTGTCCCGTTAGGTGATGCCATCAACTTTCTATTCCTCCATATTCCTGATACAATGCTTCTGTCTGCAACAGCTGATTCTTGGCCTATAGTAAATAAAAATACATTATGTCCACTAGTACCAATTTTTTTTTTGCATCACCCCAGTTGGACTACACGTGCCCACTAACAAGGAGCACGGACAGACCATCAGAATGCAAAGAGGGCAAAATCCAAGGTGTGACTGAAGCACATGCCAACAGCCATGTGCTAGGTGCTCCTAGCTCCAAAGTGTGCACCCAGGCTCCATATCCGAGCTGTTGGTATGTTCTGGCTATCGGAGCTATCGGAACACTTGGCTGTGACCCACAGCAGGAAAATATTCTGCAGCAAGCAAATGCTGAAGCCTGTACCTGTGAAAGTCAACACTTGCAGCTCCTATAGATGAAACCAGCCCAGCTATGCTGACATGAGCAAAAATCACACTTCCATTTAGTCATCTGTACTTACACATATTATATTACTGCTTTCATGAAAAAAAATAAAAATGCATATGGATATGTTCCAGTTACATTTTAGTTTATTCTGAACTTTTCAGTCTTGGGTATGCTTAATAATATCAAACCATTCATAACTTGTCAAAGAAAATGGAAATCACAATGAATTCTCATAAGTCTTAAAAAAATCAAAACTTTTTTAGAAGGCAATGGATATTTCAGAAGCATTCTCAAGAAGACCTGTTAAATAGAGTACAGGAGCACTTGCGTATGTGCTGTATGCAATTAAAATAATCAAAGAAAGAATAGAATCCCTTATTTAAATCCCTTCCACCTCAATCTTATCCATTTCAAATGAATACATTATAATAACAAAACTTCTTCCTTGGCCAATTTTAGAGTTTATATTGTCTTCATGTAATGCCTGTGTTTTCTTAGTGACTCCTGGAAAAAAAGAAATCTTGTTCAGAAGTTAGTTTTTCCAGAATAAAATATTCTGAGCCACAATGATAAGAAACATAGACAACAGATGGTCAGTGTTTATAGATAATATGTACTGTAAATTAGCCAGCTGGGGGAAAAAAAACCTACCTGATGCAGCATACTATCAAAAATTAGGTTATGAGGGATTTAGCTGATAACCTGGGAGATTAAAAACTTTCATTAGTCATGACATTTTTCATGAAAACCTAAAAAAGTTGTGGAAAACAGCAACTGCAACAAAAAAAATCCTTCAAGCTATGGAAACATATTCATGCCCCCATTACTTGTTTCCTAGTTGAAAGTTTTAAGATGAGCAATATGTTAATATGGTCTAAGACACCAAATTCTTACATGGATGGCTTGTTGCCATCCTAGATACAGCTCAAACAAGCCAGGCAATAATTTGAGCACAAGAGCATTACAAACTATGACAAGTTCCAGCAGACTTTTTTTCCCTAAAGCACACCCTTGAACTTCAGCTTTAATTTAAGCACATGACCCATCCTAACTGTGCTGAAATCTGAGTTTCTAACATTAAATGTAGATGCTTAGTGATGGACTTAGTCAATTTTGTTCTTAAATCTTTGAGGACCGTTGGCAGCCCTACCTAGAGACTCAAGTGCTGTCCCAGCAACCTTAGATTTTGTATTTGAAGGATGTGAAGCATATTTCAGGATGAGGGCCTGAAGCTGCATATAGCCCAAGCTGTGCCAGCAGGCAGAGGAACAAATGAGAAATAAATAGTTAATTATAAATGCACCAGTTTACCAATACAGCACATACACAAATGATGCAAAAGACTCTGTTATAATACTCTCTCTATAAAATGTAGGATTAGCACCGTTCCTAGCCTAACACTCAGAATTTTCTGTCAAATCTATACTGTAACAGGGGAGAGGTGTTGGGGGTGCGTGTGAAATTGAGAAAATAAGCAGCTATAGCTGATGGAGATTTACAGCCTAAGGACAAAACGAAAGGCATCCCGAAGTTGTAGGGGGGACCACAGGCGGCTGGAGAGAACTCCTCCCTGATGTAACAGCAGGGGGAAACTCCTTCAGGGCCGTTCGCAGGCACAGAGCTGCCCTGTGATGCCCTGTCGGCTCCCGACCCGAGGGGCGCGGCGGGCTCGGCACCGGGGAGCGCCGGACGAGCAGGCGCCAGCGGCGCAGCTTCCCCCGTGCCCGGGCAGCTTCCCCCGTGCCCGGGCAGCTCCCCCCGTGCCCGGGCAGCTCCCCCCCTGCCCGGGCAGCTTCCCCCGTGCCCGGGCAGCTTCCCTCTCACCCCGGGCTGCAGCCGCGCATCCGCCCGGCGCGGGGATTTCTCCCGAGGAACCCGCGCTGCTCCCCCTCCTCGCCCGCTCGCCGGGGCATTTCCAGAGGGAGACCCCAAACGGGAACAATCACCGCCGCTTGACCCCGCCAAACCCCGGCAGCCCCGGGGCGGCTGCAGCCCCCGGGCCGCCCCGGCCGGCCCTGCCGGGTCCGCCGGTCCCGCCGCCGCCACTCACCCGCGCGGGAGAGCAGGCTGGACATGCACCAGGCGAAGAAGAGGATGGCGCAGATGAAGCCCAGCTGCTGCAGCAGCATCTCCCGCCTCTTGCGAACTTTCCTCAGCATAACCAGCATGGTCTTCGGAGGGGCGAGCGGCGTCTCCTCCAGCTCCATCGGAGCGAGCGCGGGCGCCGAGGGGGCGGCCAGTGGGTCGGTGGGAAAGCGGGGATCACTCCCGGCGGCTTCCCGCGGACGGCTCCATTTCGGTCGGGCTGCAGCGCCAAGAGAAGCCGACAGCCAGGGCCTCAGGTCGGCAGCGGCGCAGCGGAGGGAGAGGCAGGTGGCGGCGGGCGGGGAGGCGGCGGCAGCCCGGAGCGGGGGGAGGCGGCGCGCTCAGGGGCCGGGCTGCGCCCCGCGCCCCATGGCCGGCGGCGGAGGGAGCGGCGCGGCGGCGCTCCGCGCTCCCCGGGCAGCGGCCGCCCCGCAGCGCGCCGCGGGCTGCGAGTCAGCGCCGAGGGACGGGCACATCCATGCGGCTCCCTACCCGCCCGGCCAAGTTTGAAGTTTATCCCTCTCCTGCCTCCCTCCCCCGCCGCCAGCCGTAGGCGGCAGGTGGGCGGCTCAGCCGCCGCGGTGACAGCAGCCGCCGGCGGGCTCTCAGCGCGGTGCCGGGCGGGCTCTCGGCCCCGGCGGGCGGCTCGGCGCCTTCTCCCCGCCCCTCTCCCGCAACTTTCTGGGTGCTCCTCCGGCACCCATAGCAACGCGCATGTTCCCTCCCCCACCGCCGGGCCGGGGGGACGGAATTAAGTGGCGAAATTAATCCTTTCCCCTGCCCGGCGCAGGAATGCCCGGCTCTCGGTGTCGCGCTTGGCGTCCCAGCGCGGAGGGGAGCGGGCAGCGGTAGGTGCCGCGGGGCAGAGGCGCGGGCCGGGGCCGGGGCCGGGTCTTCTGAGGGGCCGCAGCGTGCTGGAACGCGAGCAGCGCCCCGGGGCTGGTCAGGAGCACCGATGGCTCGGGGCTCTTCCACCTGTCTCAGGAGATGCGCTTCAAGATGGGCTTCCGTGGGGAGAATGGCGCTTCTTTGCGCTGCAACGAACGCGGGGTGTTTAGGATGACAAATTAATGACCCATTTTGTGAAATGGTGGTTAGTTCTATGCTGTGCCACCGCGATTTTATTCCTTTTTTTTTTTTTAACTAAAATTGTATGTTTACATTAATTAAGTGGTTACTGTTAGCCAATGAGTCGTGGGAACTTCCTCGGATAGCGCACCCATCGGTTCTGTATTCATCACAGAAACACATGAGGAAACACATGTAGACAAAACGGGATTAACTCACCTGATCTTCCTTTTGATTTGGTTTGCAACAGAAGGCCTTTCAGGTGGCTCCCTCTGGATCATTGTCTATATTCTTCAGAAAATACAACAGGTATCTGGTATTGTTTGTCATGGTTTCATAATTATAATACAAATAGCCCACATAAACAAATTATCACTAATAAAATATCACCAATTCTGTTTTCCCATTGTTCAAATGTGTTTTCTGTTTTTGCTTGTGAATTCTATTCACTATAGTAAGATGCAGAGGCACAATGCTCAGGATGCTCTGGTACACACTGCATGTGAAATTGCTCTGGATTCATGCTGAAGATGGCCAATTGTCTCAAGTGCAAAAGGCATTACTTGAGCTGGAGAGCCAAAGAGGAGCTTTGGTGGTGGCGTTGTTGCTTCTTTACATGCACGTAGCTACAGAAACTTGTGTTTCTTAACTGTCCAAGCTCCATGGGCATCTAGGCTCTGGTGGGTTTTTGACTTTGTGATTTACATTAAAGCAGCAAAATGTGTTAGAAGAACAACACTGAGACATGCTCCAGTCTCCTCTTTTTCATTCCCTTTATAGCTGCTGAGAGAGAAACAGTAACTGTGAGATCTCTTACCTACTACACAAAAAGGTAATAGAGAAGATTGCAAATCAGGTTATGTCACTTGATTTCTCTCCATGGCCAGATAGAAAATCTCAAAGTCGAACCCAGAACAGTGAAAGCTATCCCTGACCAAAAGAATTTACTGGCTAATTAGACACAGAGGCAATGGAAGCTGGATAAAGGCAACAGAAGGTCTTTAGATCAGCACCTTTATAGTGGAATTTTTTTTTTTTTCATTGAAGATCTTTAAGCTCCACTGAAGGTATTTGTTGGCCATGTCAGTAGAGACGCCTCTTTATACCCTAACAGCTGTTGTAATAGATGGGAGCTAATTCTTCACATGGTTTTCCATCACCTCTTTTCTGGGATTAAGGCCTCTCCATCCACTCAAAGTGGCAAGGCAAATATTAATCTGCCATCCCCTTTGTGTGTGTTTAATGAGAGTTGCAGTGCTGACAAGATTGTAGTTTTCTGTATTAAGATTTTATCTAGCAATATAAGGATGGTGACACTGGAGGAGATTGCAGAGATTTGTTTGATTTTCAGTAAAATAAGTTTATAATCTGCTTAGAATAATAGAATCATTAAGATTGTAAAAGGCCTGTAAAATCATCAGTTCTTACCTACACATTTTTTGAACACTTCCAGGGTTTGTGATTCCACCACTTCCCAGGGCAGCTCATTCCAATGCCTGACCATTCTTCATTTATAAGGGCTTCAAATAAGCTGTTCTAATGGTTGAGTCTCTTCCCACAACTGATGAAAGTTGCTTGTGATTTTTATGTTTACTGTGTTTATTTACTTATTTACTCTTTACACTAAAGATATTTTCAAAGCCATGAAACCCCTGATCTGAAGAGGTACTGATATTAAGACATGCAATTACAAGTTTGCAACAACTGAGGTTGTGTCTGGAGTTGAGGCTCTCATTCACAGATACTCCATATTTGTGTCAATGTGTAGTTTACTATTGTTAGAAGTCCTGAGTTTCACATGTGAGGGATTTTCATAATTCTGTTAGATCCTATGAAAATCACATGGATCAAACGAAAGCACATGGTTAGTATCAGGAATGCAGTTACAATATTGCCTATTTTGACACAGAACTTTTCCTTTTCTTGGCTGTTATAAAGTTGTCTGGTCTAAAGTTAACAGTTAGTGACTATACAAATCCTGTGGCCTTTCCTGTGAACCACTGAAAACAAGAAACAAGGACCAAAACAGTGAGGAGTGCCTTTGTGAATTCCTTACAGAGGAGAAATCTGCTGCTGTGAAAGCAGTTCTCAGTGTGATGGTGTGTGTCTCTCCCTTTCCTGTGTACACAAATGAGGCAGATCAAAGTTCAGACAGTACTAATCTCCTAATCATACAAGCTTCTGATTAGCATTTTTAATCAGTCTGGTAGGCTCAGGGCAGCCTTAAAGTTGTTCTCGAATACGAAACTTTCAGAACAGAATTCCAAATCACTTTTATTTTGCTAAGGGCTTTTTTGAGAAATGTGTCAGGTAATTCTTTGTGTAGAATGTCTCAAAAGGAAAAGGTGTGCTGCAGAATTCAGCTCCAGTTACCTCTCACTAGGAGGGTCTATTTGAGCCATTTACAGGGAGGTTGTTACTGGAACAATGTCCAGTACTGGAACTTTGATCTGATTTAAGACATCCATGCTGTGTGTGAGAGTATAGTGATACATTTTGGGGGAGCAAAAAAGAAGCAAATATCTTCTGCATAGGATGACATTAGAGAAATTTGCATTTATTTTTAAAATCTTAAATTATTGCTATCTCTTACTGCAAGAAGAACAACTGTACATAAATTCAATGAAGCCTTCCATTAATAGTATCAAAAAAAGAAAAAAACAGACACACATGGTTTTCTGAGTGATACGTTCACAGCGAGTGGTTTGGTGATACTTCAGATGTTCTGTTTCCAGTATAATCAGAACAAAATGTTTTCCAGACTAGGTCTAGGATTGCTGAAATAATTATGTTTTGAAAATTAAAGGTATTTGAGAAACATTGTCAAAACAAAGTGTAGAGGAAGAAAATATTAAATTGCACTTGTCTTTAAGACAAACACAAGAAACAAATCTTCTTTCTTACTGCTGTGTTTATCATGGTGATAATTTAACTTTTGTGTGTGTCCCATGCCAAAATGTCTCACTAGAAGCACATACTAATGTTAGTTTCATTTAGCACTGCCAAATGTGCTTGTTTTTCATCTCAAGCACAATTAGTATCCTGAGCTGAGAAACAGCCAAAAAGCTTTGAATTAGGGAAGTGTCTCACAGGAGATCCATGAAAGCAGCTCATCTGAGAAGAAAATATTGATGCTGCTGAGAGTTGAAGGAGAAGTATGTTTGGATTAATATTCTATGGCACCCCCTAAAAGGAGCAGAAAAAGCGGCAGCATGGCACCGTTACTGGAAGGTGAGGCCCTGTTAGTTGGCCATGAAGATTGTTCCAGCACAGAAGAGCTGGGAAGCTCTGTATGATTAGAAGGTGATTATTTGTGACAGCCCTAGAAGCCTTTTCAAGTCTGACTTCTCTGACTGATACAACTGGCATCCCAATATTGACCCCTCTGTCCCTTCTGCAAGGTCAAGAGGTAATATCAAAGAAAAGCCAACAATGTTTCCTTAAGAAAGGACCCAAAAATCTCCCATAAGTCATAAAAATTTAACTGCAAGGAAAGGCATGGAGAAAACTGGTGAGAAAAGAGACTGGGATCCTGCCTTTGCTAGTTGGCCCAGGTGGTCCATGTAAGGGAGCCACAGAGAGAACCTTAGCTTGGCACTGTCCACAATCACCTGACTGTCAAGGAAAAAGCAATCCTGTGTATATTTAGGACCACATCCCTGGCAAAGGAGGGCACACAAATATGACTTTGCAATACAAGCTTGGAGAAAGCAATTCAATATCTAAATGTTGAACTGTAACTCCAGGCACCCTACCTCCTTAGGTGTGTATATATATATATATATATCCAGATGGTTCTTTAAGCACTGGTGGAAGGTGCTTTCCTGAACCATACTTGAAATACAGAAAGCAGTTCCGTTGTTTGCATAAGCACTGTGGGTTCAGCCAAAGCTTCTGTGATGGGTAAACCCAGGACTGGGACCACTGTATTACAGAGAAGCTCCAGCTGCAGTACTCAGGACTTATCCATGTGCTGAGATCCTCCATGTCTTTCTAAGCATTCTCAGATTTTTGTCTCCTAGTTCTAGTGGACAGTTGCCACTTGTGTTATCACATAGTACTTCAGCATGCTTCAGAGGCAGAAGTATTCCTTAATGAAGTGTTATTTCTATAGTTTAACTCAGACCTTTGTTTTGCTTTCAAGGCTGCAAATAACTGAATGGTGAGCTGAAATTTAAATGCTATGAAGAAGTCAGTCTCACACTGTAACATGGAACCACATTTTCCTTTCACTTGCCCAACTCCTCCCTTGTGTTTTATGTCATGCAGTTTTCCTACTGCTGTTTTCTCTTTAATAATCTTGGGTAATACTACTTTGTATTTCTGATGAGTATCTGTGGTTACACCCCACATTCAACATTATCTAGGACCCACACACTCACCAAGACCCTACTTGGAAGTTTAACAGTATGCAGGGATGCTACAAGCAGGAGTTTCTCATATCCATGCCATGGACAACCTCACATAAGCACAGGAAGGAGGTCAAGCTGATGCATATAATCTTCCTGCCATACAGTAAGTGAAAATGGTATCAACCAGATCTATACACTTGATGTGACCTTTAAAGTACAAGAAAATAAGATCAGTTGACTCTATCTACCACATGTGCTGTTAACACTGTTTAGGTACATCAGCTCTCTTCATTTCTTCAAGCCCACCAAAATGTCTTCTTGCAGGACAGCAGGAGAGACATTATGAATCTCAGTGGTATTCAATGTGTCCTTCTGCTCATAAGGTTTCAATCAACATGAAGCTAAAAAAAGGATTTTTTTAGAAAAACCTCAGTATTTGCACCCTTAAATCAATATTATCTAAGCCCTCCAAATTCATCACAGCATCTATGTTTAAAGCCCTCTAGATTTCTCAGGGATATAGGCATGTGATTAAATCCTTGCCAGATTTGAAGAACTCATGCATGTGCATAAAGCTATACTGAAATGGGGGTTTAATTGCAGGGACTGTTACAAAGCATATGCTCTCCACACACATACTGCCTTTCTCAGTTTCTCGAGTTTGCTGTCTGCAGTGAATTCCACTGTCAATTAACTTTACTATGTTTTCATTTTGCCACTGGTTTTCTATTCCTCTCTGCTCTCACGGTCACTTTCTCTTCTGCCTATTTCTTTGCTTCCCTTATGCTTTCCCTCTGTTTGCTACACAACTTCGTTCCCCACTTCTTGATTTTCTAGGCCCAGTGCAAATTTTTCATTTCTTCCTCTCTCTAAAAACAGAAGTCTTTTCACCTCTTCAAATCTACACATGGGTTCAAGCTTAGTATTGATTCTAAGCCCTGCTCCCAGAGGACTGGGGAAGTTTGACTGTGCTTACCCTTAACTGTGAAGAATGAGGTTAGCTGACATCATGCTAAACACAAGGGACTGGGGCTAATCACAGCACTTTTTTCCATCACTAGACAACACATTTTTTTGCTCTTCATAATCTCATTTCACTCCCAGATAAAGAAACTAAATTCAGCTCCATAAAATGCTCTTTTTCCTTTTTTTTTCTTTTTGGAAGTTTTATATGTCTGAAATAAGTGAAATTCAAAACAGCTACTGAGGAGACATCTTCACAGACCTCAATGAAACACACTTTTATTTAGCTTTCATACCTACTGGGAATTCTTCCCAAAACCCTTTGCTAGTCCCTCAGAATGAAAAGGATCATTAACTAAGCAAAAATTGATTCATTACAGTGAGAAAAATTTTCAACAGCTATGTGTTGTTAGCCCAAACCACAGGCTGCTGTGTTCTTATGAATACACAGGAGGAAGCATCCTGTGTATTTGGAGAATTCTCTCACCAAAAAAAAGCCTCAGGTGGTGTCAGTGCTTGAAAGCCCAAAGGCCAAAGAGGTCCACTGAAATACCTGTTGGGGTAGCTTGGAGAGATGTGACAGGGCAGCTCCTTTCCATCATTAGATTAGAAAGAGAAGAGCAAATATTCATCCTTAGTGAATATGGAAAAAAACAAGTGCAAACTACAAACGCTGTATGAGTGCAGGGGCATGAGTCCTGACAGCTGATGTCCTTGAAACAGCAATACTGGAAAGGTGAGAACTGTGACTTGTAGAACACATGCTTGAAGGAACCTGGAAAGGTCATCTTGTTAATTCCCTTTTCCTGAGGCAGCACCAACTCTCCCTAATGTTGAGTGGGCTTGTTCTGAAACTTAATACCCATTTTTATACTGAAATTGCCGTTTGACTGCCTATCAAATCTTTTAAAATAAAATTATGGTGAAAAATGTTAAGAAAATTTACACCTCCTACTTTGGCTGGCATCTTTTTTTAACATTGCTAGTGAACAGAGCTTGGGTAGTTCTGGGAATTTTCCTCCTCATATGACCACAGATTTTCAAAAACAAAGGTTTGTTCTATTAAAAGCCTCTAATGTTAAAGATAAAAGGAATTGTACCTGTCAATCAGAGAAGGGGAAGAATATTCTTACCATTTATTTCTGTAAAGTTAGTAAAAATCTGGTTCTTTTATAGGCAGTAGGAAGAAAACAACCTTATCCTAGGAAAATAAATTCAGCATATAAAATAATGTAAAATGATAGTCTAGAGGGAATGCCAGTCAGAGAAATCAAGTGAGTGGGAATAGTGCTCAATGGAGTGTTTTGTATGAGGAATTTAGGGCATTTATTTCAGTGTTGTTTCATGCTGTCTCGCATGGAAAAGATAAGAAAGGGGGGTTAATTTGCTCCCCACTATGTTCAGACAAGAGAGGAGAAAACTGAGAAGACTGGTATGAAATTCAGGTTCAGAACAGGAAGGAGAAAAGTTTTTGTCTAAAGAGGCATTTAATGGAAGGAAGGGAGAGCTTT
This sequence comes from Lonchura striata, assembly GCF_050655825.1. Classification (NCBI taxonomy): domain Eukaryota; kingdom Metazoa; phylum Chordata; class Aves; order Passeriformes; family Estrildidae; genus Lonchura; species Lonchura striata. The sequence continues at coordinate 57,881,560 of NC_140707.1, read as the reverse complement.
GGTACTCAAGAGCAGGAGATGGTTCTAAGCCAGTGGGCTGGGCACAGTCACCAGTGGGAGCGGGCAGAGGGAACCTGAATCAAAGTGGATCAGAAGGGTGAGTGAAACAAAGTAGACTGGGGAAACGAGCACCACTACATCTGCTTTGAAGCTCCAGTCTTTACTGTGCATTTGAAAAGGGTTGGTGTAGCAGGAGAGAGACATCACTTAGCTGCAGCACATTAAGAATCCTCCACAGACGTTCCCTTTAAGTTTATAAAAATGGCCACATCTGCAGCACAGCCCACTCCAAAGCCAGATAACTGATGTTTGTTACCATTAGTGAAAAGACACGGTCAAAGCAAATGTTGGTGTATTTTCAAACATTGGCAGGAATGATTTTACAGTTATTTCCGTGTTAGCTTCCTAACAGATTTTACAGCAAAATACCAAGAAAATTTGCAGTTATTGCCAATTTTAACAAGAAATGTTTATCACTGGCAAATAATAAATACAGCACTCCTGTAAATTAACTTTTTTGCTGTTCCTAACTCCTTGCAGAGTTTAGCAGCAGGACCTTTTAGCCAGACTTGGTCATAAGCATGCTCAGCATGAGGATAGCCCAGGTTCAGGACAACTCCTAAGAGCTGGCTGCTGTTTTCAACTTGTAGTAGGAAAACAAAAAAGGTAGCGCTACCCCATAGTCCAATTTACTAGCAGATATCGTGGGTGCCACCTGCCTGTAAGGTCTGACTCACTCCACCATTTTTCTGTTGTTTTCATTTAATATTTAAACACTCAGATATTCCAGCCACTTTACATCTCATCTTCTCAGAAAGAAGCAATGTTTCAGAGGTGTTACCATGGAAACAATGGAGTGAGGAAGGAGCTAAACATAAAAGTCATCTATCAGTAAAACCAGAGACATGCTTTGGGGCAACTCGAAATTATAAAATGGATAATTAATTGGGCTGTTGCTGAGCATCTGTTTGTCCTTATTGCTTTCTTCTAAGTGAGAACAGTTCACCTTTTAGCATGTGACAAGAAAATAAAACTTCCCCCTACAATCTTTTCAGTAGCTGAAGTCCTTTCTGACATGAGATAATACCACACTTTGGAGATGACCACTGGAGTTACTTTGTCAGCAGGTGAGGCAGTTGAAATGGTATTGTTAAGGGTCAGCAACACCCAGGTTCCTGGAACAAATCAAAACTCCCTCCTGATAGCAGTGTGAGCATTGGAGGGCTGTGATACAAGATGCTTGCAAAGTTTAATCAGACCATGGGAAAAACAACATTAGTGTTACTGGAAGTGAAAATGCAGCTAGATATGTCAGGACCCTTCCAATTATGCAAATGAATACACAGAGTAGTTCTGCTTAGAAGTGGGTATTAAATTATACTTGTGGATAAATATAAAAGTGTACCTTTGTCCATCTGTCACTATATATTCTGAAATACCATAATTACCTCTCTCAAGCATGGGAAGGAACAACTCGTGCCTTTTGCCTATGCTAACATCATCAAACCCTTCCCTGTGACTTTACTCAGCCTTAGCTTTACTGAACTCTGTTTCCTGTAGTGAAGGTTACAAAGGAAAATCCAATGTTTCAACTGTGTTCTGGGCAAGAAAACTCAAATAAGCCTTTGTAATGAATATCATATTCACTTCGGGCATCAGAAAATTGACCACAGAAACACTTAATACATTTAAATATTCCATACAAAATGTTCTGTTCAGAACAGGTTCAGAAACAAAGCATTGGAGACTTTTATTTGATCTTTATAGCCTTTTAAACCATGTTTAAGAGCATAAAATTTTCATTTGTGGGCAAAGGAAATGTCCTGGGAGATGTCTAAAACCTCTTCCTAGTGCTAGAAATTGTCTTGACGACTAAAAGAATAACCATTCTTACCATCAGCGGCCGCTGCAATTTTATAATTGCAGACTGTAGAGTGGGATGCACCTCTAGCAAACCACAGCTTTGGTTTGACTTGCACACTGAGCACCTTGTAGTGGTGGCCAGGGTGGCCTGAAGGACCCACTCCAGAGCTGCCTTCCCCAAGAAAGGTGCCAAAACACACTCAAAATGTCACCTTTGGTGTTGCCTGGGACCGACTGAGATTTTTACTGACTTTCAGTTCTTCCAAGGTCCAAGGAGATGGAAGAGTGACTGGTGGACCTTCTTGCTCAGAGCTGTCAGTATTTTCTGTTCAGGCAAACAGCTGCCACTGCACATTAGGAAAACCTGGAGGTGAAGGAGAGCAGACCAGATCCTACAAGCCCGAAACACTGATTTGACCATGCAGTATTGAGAGCACCTTTCTCCTGGAGGGTCACACAGAGGGCCAGATGGTAAATGAGATCTCCACACAGCTCACAGCCTCAGTCAGCTGTGAGTGGGGGAACTGGTCTACTGAGACTTGGAACACCGCCGAGACCTTGCTACCGGCAAACCCCGAGGAACAGATCCTACCCATACCCAGCTGGCTTGGAGGCACAGAGAAGCTAACAGCCAGGCCATTGGCAGAGCCACTGGCTGCCAGGGCACCATGGCATCAGACCGGTTGTAATGATCCTCATAAAATACATTCATACCACAGCTTTGGAGACAAACGAAAAAATTATACATTTCTATGCATACATATCTTCAATAATAACATAAAAATACCACAGAATAAATATTTATCTGGAGAAAAGTGATCTTCTGTCCCTTTCACAATGATTTTAAAAAGTTGAATTTAGCCTTGGGACTGATGGAGTCTCACAGAATTGGTTATGCTGTTGGCATTGACTGTGAAAAAGAAAAGAGAGGTGGGGTGGTGTTTTATACAATATTTTGTTCTTGCTGTTGGAAATCTATTGTAATTTTCCTGCCCAAGCTATCAAGATGGTTGATAAGCTGGAAATAAATCAGATCATTGAGGTGAATGTTTCATAGCAAGCTATTGTATAGCTGAACTGTTTCCTATGTTAGCCTTCCAAACACTAATAAATTAATCTTTTTTTAACAGGCAAGAATTCTGGAAGATTTAACTAGCCTGAAAATTTGTTTTCAGTTTTTAAGTTAACCCTAATTAATGAATTTTTAATTATATGCAGAGCAAACCCACAAAATCTCCAGCGGCTTAGCCAAGAAAACCAAGTGAAAGGGCACAGCTTTGTTTTAGTTGTTTTTGTCCCCCCAGAAGAGATCAGAGACTTCAAAAGCCAGACTGCCTCCTGCTTTCCTTTTGCTCCATGCCTGGCACAGCCTACTCTGCCATGTGCCACGGCTGTGTGAGCTGCCATGAGAGACATCCTGTAATGCCATTTGGTGGAGGTGGGAATGCAGCAAGGCACAGCTTTCAGGATTTGCGCTGCTGCACCGTTTGTGGTGGTCAGGAAGCCAATAAGCACAAACACCTCTCTTTCCCTAGTAATGAACCTGGACTAAGTCCTAGGAAAAATAACTCTTCCAGCTCATTGTCAAAACTCTGAGTAAGCCAGTCATCCAGAAAAAAATATACTTAAAAGTCACGCACACAAAATAAAAATCATGCTCAGGGCCTGATACCTTTTCCACATTTGAACAGGCAGGTGAGTAGAGTTACATGAAATCCAGACCATTTTGCTGTCCCCGAGACAGTGCCCCTGACTCAGGGCTTTGTGGAGGGGATCACACTGAGTTACCTGTGACTAACAGACACCGAGCATTTGCATGCTCACCAGTGATTTTCAAATGCTAACTTACAACAGGTAAGTGTCCTAACTACTATTTTTCTTACTTACAGCCTGTTGAAAAAGCCTCCACCAGAAATCATTGCAACAGAATCCAAACCACTAAAAATCTTTTCCTTGCCTTGATAAAATATCTGGCTAGAATGAATAGTCATGATTCCTCTGTTGAATTCAAGGGTACTAAGGCATCCTCACACTTTTAAAAATTTAATGCTATTTAGCAAGTAAAATATTTTACAGTCTCAGACTTCACTGAGAAACATACTTTGAGGGAGGGAGAGAAAATGTTTTAGATCTAGCTCAGGAGTACTTTTAAACTTCTCAGTCGTATTTCTTTTGCTACCTGAGGAATGTTAAAGAAGTGAAATCAAATGTCTGTCAGATTTTAGGTGATGTGCAATATTTATTCTGAAGGCTCAGACAGCTTCTTTCACTCTTGAATTATTTACAACATGCACACAGTGTCATGTCTCAATAGACCACTCTATAACTTCATTAAGTAAAATGAGAGCAATTGCACATTTTATATATGTATGTGTGTTTGTATGTAAAGGCTTAGTAAGAATCAGTATCAATGATCATCCATACACACAAAGGACTAAATAATTTTTTGAAGATAGAGAGAGGCTTTGCTGATGAAAACAAATAAAAAAGCCAGCTAGTCCACCATGTATCTTGGGCACCAATTAGTACTGGAGGTTGCAAAACAAGGCTGACAAGATTGAGTCTCAAAAAGAAGACTTGTTTTAATGCCAGATAGCTGGAGACTAGTTTAAATGCTGATACTTAGAGGAGTTTGATCTGTCAGTACATTTTGTTTGTTTATAAAAAAGAAAGTATGAAGAAACCATTTTACCTTTTCAATCATCTTATTTCCTTTTGCTGGGCTAGGCCAGTTGTGCTAAAAAAAAAGAAAAACAAAGAATAGCCTCAAGGCAAATGTATTAGTCTCTGCATCAGTATCAGTTTTTCTGTTTCTCCAAAAGTGATTTCACAGTAGGAATTCCAGTAGGAATTAAAACACTTTCCCACAAAAGACAAATAGAGAATGAGAGCTATGTGCTGCAGAATACAGATGGGACTCAGTCCCTAACAAGGCTGATAATTTTCTTTGTCCCATACCATTATGTATACACAACCATAAAACCAAAAAAAGCTCTCATTAGCAGCAAAACACTGAAACTTTGAATACCTCCCAACATTATCGTACAAAATTTTTGAAGAACATAAAATGTGAGGATTCACTTGTCAGTTAGTCAACTATTACAGCTCTCAGCATTCAAACTGTTTTTGTATTGTATAATGCACTAATTTTTGTGATCAGGACCCAACAAAGTTATGACTAAAACAGGTCACAGAAACTGAATAAGAACCTAGTGAAATCAATGCAATTTTTTTTTTTTTTTAAATAGGAATCAGATCTTTTCCGTACACCATAGTGAGCCATAGAAAATAGATGACCATGCAGAAAATAAGAATAATAAATGAATTCTGCCCAACCATCATTATTCAACTATTCCTTATAGTCATTCCAGCAATAGCTGCTTTGGATCAATTTGGAAACTGCTGTCTCAGGACAAGCTAAGAGAGATGAAAGGAAGGGCTCTGTGATGTTAGCTGTCAGCTGATGTTAACAAATGTGATGGATCCAGGCTTCTGCAATTACTATCTGATTAGATAAACTTGTGTGCAGGGCAACAGAAGAAATCAAAGATAATATGCCTCACTAAGCCTTCCCAGAGCATTTTTAAGCTTGTATAACAAGACTATTTCAGAGAAGTAGAAATTAAGGAAAACCTTTACGTAGAGCCCTGGGAACATACTTCTGGGTAATAACCCAGTATTGAAATTTGATGTTTTGTTTGGAGAAACCCCAGCAAAACCAATAGACAATTCATGGAGAGAAATTGCAGAGTTTTGTTCTCTTTGTATATCTGAGGAGCTCCCAGATAAAGAGTTGTTTCATGTCTTCATAACAAGATACTGCATGTTTATACAATGGGTTTCCCTATGCACCTCTGAGATGCTTGTTTAATAATCTAAGAAAGCAGAAGTTTAATAAAGGTAATATTTTGGAAACAAAAAAACAGAAATCACATTGAGATAAGCTTAGCTACAAAGGTACCAGAACAACTGCTAGAGAGCTTACACAGTAGGGATTGAAAGTCATATCATTCTGGCAAAGGTAAATGGAAAAAAGTGCTTAAACCAGTGATATCACTGCAGCCACTGTTGTGAATGATTTACAAAATGAACTGAATTTTTTAATTAAAAAAAAAGAAAAAAATAATTATAAAGAATGAGCTGGGACACATATAACATGAGTCTATATTTTAGAAGGAGCCTTAAAGGAAATTTAGCAATTCCCCTGAAAACTGGATCCCATTTATAGGATATGCCACTAAGTCAGTAACTATGATGCATGAAGGGAACACGACTTGCCCAGTTGTGTATATATAAACAGCAAGAGAAAAGGAATTCTCTTTGGAAAGCACATCAGTTTCTGTTTCTCCATTCCAGCAAGAGTTATTAAAAGAGTAAGATATATTTTAAAACCCTAGAAAATTATCAGCATGCACCAGTGTGCTCAGGCTCAGCAGTGCAGAAAACACTTGACAATTCTCTAATTACCAGGGCATGCCTAGCAGGTTAACCTTTTGTATTCATATGCTGACTTATCAGGCAGTAGGTAGGTCCATGGAAATATGGGTTGTATGAGTACAAAGTGAGAACAGTGTACCATCTGTCTATCTAATACTATCCATGCAGCAAGCACATCACTATTTTAAGCCTCAAATTTCTCAGTACTGAGGAGGCAAAAGACAAGTGTTGCCATTACATTGTAGTTATATTTATGATGTGTGTACATTTTGCTTGAGACTGAAAATTCAAGATTAACAACCAGAAATATTTGAAGAGTTATCACAGTACTGGCACATTTGACTTTTCACTACACCAGATGATACCTCATTGTCCCAGAAAGAGCTAAATTGTTACATAAAGCTGGCATATTTACAAAATGTAAAATACAGAAAAATTATTTTCTATGTCTATGAAGACTGAGTTAAGGAAGGAACACCAGTAAGAATAGCCCAGTGGCTAAATGTCACCTGCATAAGAAGCCAGAAAGCAACCCCTATCATCTGTCACCACACCCTATGCTGGGTTGCTAAGAGCATCCAGTGCTCAAAAGATAGAGAAGGAACATCTCCCCACACTGAAATCAAGAATGGCATTTACTAGAATGTAAACAGAAAAACTAAATCTGAGAGTCGTGTCTATGAAAGGAGTTAATCAATTCATATAGTGATCATTCCATGAATGTGCATCATGAGGCATATTCTGTACTCATATATATCTGTATCTGCTATGAAAAAAAAGCCCTGACTTCCCTTAGCAACAGAGTATGTTTTCCTCTTATTTAGAACAGTAGCTCTTTCATGCTTTATTACCAGGTAGTTTTCCAGAGAAGTTACTTGTGGCAAGAGTGCATGTCTCCAGGAAATGCAGGACATGCCTGGCAGTTGTTCTTGCCATTGCAGTTCAGGTTTGAGTGCTCCATCCAACAGTTGTTGTTAGATCTGTCTTTTCTAAGAATAAATGCTCAAATCTTAAGATTTGAATATTTTACCATCTTTCAATATTGGGATTTTGCCTCATGTTTGTACTGACTGTACATGTTCATGTCCCCATGAAATAAAAGTCTGCCCTTTTTGCCCCAAAACAGTTACATCCTTATATGACCTCACAGTACTCAGAGTTCTTAAGTTTGCTGATTGGCAATTCCATTCTTGTGAGCTGGAGTAGTGCTGGTACTGCAATCCCAGTTGCAGTATCAGACATTGTGAAAAGTTACTTTTACCTAGAACTATTCCAAATATTCTATCTGGGAACAACTTAGTGCCCTTTTTCTTTGCTTTTTTCAGACCTCTTTTAAACTCATAGATAATTTAACTGTCAGTTGATCTTTGCACATTCTTGTAAGGGTTTTTTTTTTTCCTGATTCATCTTATGCAATTAAAGATGCCTTAATATTGTGTCAGATGTCCATAACTAGCATGTTATATCTCTGCATGGCTCTGTGCTCATCTTATTTCAGTTAAGAACTGCCCTCTTTTTCCAGTTACCATTGTACCAATGTACCTGAAAATTGATAATCTCATTTTCTAAGTATCAGTGTTTGGATGATTTGCAGGTATTTGAAATAATGACCTGGGTGTGAAGAGTCATCTGTATTTGTACAGATGTTGTGCTTATCTCACTGGTTAATTGATGTTTCACAAGAAAGAGGTGTCTGTATTGTTTGCATTGTTTATTTTCTGTTGCTGCCTTTTTATACTAGAAGGCTACTTCTAGCTAAGGCAACAGTTGTCTGTCTGCCCACCTGTCATTCTCTTTCTTGTAATGCAGAGCAGATTTGCAGTTTACCAAAAATATTTTGGGTTCCCCATGGCAGCACTGAAGGGCTTTGAATTTCTCCACGTCCTCAGATTTTTGAATCTAAGTCCTCCCATATCCTTACAGTCTTTACACTATTGCAGGACACCCTCCATTATGTCAATGGTGTTTTTATTCTGTTGGCAATAGAGAACCTGATGTCTACATTTTTCTGCTGAGATCACATGAGATTATGAGCATTCCTAAGAGATTGCTTTTACTTGATTTTGACGTGAAAGCTGCCCATCTTTATTCAAACTCTATCATGCTTGGTTCTCTCTATTACATGACATTTTGATGGGTGATCCAGTTTCTCCTCCTGATCACAAAGGAACTGTGCACTCTCTTTTGATGTTACGCTACTTGTGTATTCCTGTCTGATCTCTGCAGTTAAGGCCAGTCAGATGTTTGAAAACTATTTAGCTTCTATCATGTCATAGACATAACCAATCTCACATATACATTTGCTGCTTTTTGCTTTATTATAGTGCTATTTATTTTTCATTTTATTTGTTTGCAAACTCTGCAACAATTGTTGCATGTGACCAAAAACACAAAACATTTTCCATTCTCCATCACTCACCATCATATCTTCATGTTTTTCATTATATTCAGTTTGTTGCCTCTGCCATTTGCATTTGCACAAGTATTGGTGAATTTTCTATGCTTTTCATGAGCAAACTAATTACATGAGTCTCTTCACCACCTATGTCCTGCATTTGCAGAAGAATGTTTTCACATGTGCATGTCTATGGCTGTTAGTAGTTAATGTCAGCTCCTTGAACAGGCTTAGTAAAGCACATTTTTGTTTTCCTATAATTTCTGACACTTTCACCTCTTTAGAGATGACAGCGCAGGAGCTGACTGTTTTGTGATATACTGCTTTATTGTTTTTCCAGATCTTCTCTCACAAAGAAATCTTTTATTTATGACATCTTTTTAATGATTAAATTATTTTTAAAGCATCTCTGAGATTTTATGGTTTGTCTTGTTTCAATGCTCCTGCTAACATATGTAGCTGCTTTTAGCAGTTGCAGCTGATGATGTGGCTGAGTTTACACTGATTAAGATTATGTCTATAGACAAGTGCTACTAAACTGATCCTCCCTTAAGTCCAGCATTGAAAGGATAGAAAATGAACAGTGATGCTATAAAAATGTTTCTTTGATTTTAATTATTTTCTTCTTTTCCTGTATGCTATTTAGTATTATGAAAGACAGACATCCCACACAATGCAACAGGCAAGTCCTTTCTCCAGTTACTTTGTCCACTCATCTAGCACTTCCAGAAAGTAGAATTCCTTGAGCTTTGAAGTATAATCATTCAACAGCTTCACCTATATGGAGTAATGTCTATTGAAAACCTCTATCAGTGCTCTGCTCAGTTCTAAACTTCCTGCATGACCCTTGAGGGTTCACTCATCTCATCTGTCCAAGATGACTAAATATTTAATTGTTGTATTTATGTCAAAAAGGACTGGTCTATAGCAATAAAACTGCACAGGGATTGTTATGAGGTCGATAAAGTTTGCAGCAGAAAAGTCACCAGTGTCTTGCCCCTCAAGCTGCAATAGACCCATTGCAGGACAGGAAAAAAAAATCTTCCCATTTTTTTCCCCTTCTTCCTCCTCAAGGTTACACATACATCAAGCCAGTTTTGCTCCCTATTATGTTAAAGGTATTTTCAAAACAATCCTTATAAAGCTTCAGCCATTCTACAATGCTGTCCCTGTGTAGATATATATATAAGAATGTTCCATACATATGGGATTGTGCTGGCACATTGTGTGCTCTTACCTGGCTGATGACGCCAACATAAGTATTGCAGTCCTTCCCTCCCTCTTCAGTAAAAACACTTCTGCCTTGAACTGTAGCCACTCTGAAGTAATGACATGATGACATGATAATAACTTTTCTGTAAACAAGGTATGAGCTCCTGTCATAGCAAGATCAATGAAGAATGACCAAGAGGGGTGACACTGTAAAAGATTGGTGACAATTGGTCCAGAATCCAGGTCTACACATGAACTGCCACCCCAAAACAGAATGAAAAGGATAAATGTTCACCTATAGCTAAAAGTACCAGACCAAGTTTTGTGGATGAGCTGTATTTTAGGCTTAGTTTTATATGAAAGAGCTTGATTGGCTACATTCAAAGAATTTTCACCTGGCTAGTATTCATTTTCAGGGTTTAAGCCTAAGCAATGCACAGACATCTTGAGCAAAACCATGCACCAATTTGTCCTTGCAAGTCTTTTCAAGTACCAGCAGGGATAAACAATGTACAAGAACTTTCCAAGCAGCCAAATACACAAGGAGCTCTCTTCCCCTTGGCAGCTTTACAAACCTAAACTAACTTAAATCTAGTGGAAAATTGACAGGTTTTAGGCACTTGTGTGGGATTTGCAGCAATCTCAGAAAAATCGCAACGTGACGGGATGAGGATCAACTCATACTCAGTCAGCCAGATAGATAATCATGACCCACATGGAAAATCATTTCATTAACCAGGCAAGTAGAACTCAGAAGATTTTTTTTTTTTCTCAGAAGGGAAAGCAATTCTCTTTTATAGAACATTTTCTTAAATATGCAAGAGAAGTTGAAAGGCACTGAAAATGTAGTTTTGGGTGACATCTAGCTTGTAGGTCACATTTCATTTTAAAGTGAGTAGCAAACACGATCCTGTCTCCAGATGGTGTTAACAGTGTTAACCAGACTGACAATTCTCTATCGTGTTACCTTTAGATTGCTTCAATTCAATCAGGATTTGTGCTCATATTCATACTCTTATCAAGCTGACTGACTAGATATGAATTAAATTACCTCCAAGTTTGTATCCAAAGATTTGCTGGCCCTCGGCCATTAGAGAGAAAAAGCTACCACCCAAATGAAAGGTCAAGTTAGCAGCACTTTACAGAAGCACGTTGCACAGGTGAAGGATACATGACATTTGTTTGTTCAGTGACACAACAAAGACATCAATATTGCTTAAAATGCTGACCTCTACATCTGGGTATTTGTCTCAGGGATCACATAAGACAGGTAAATTGGACTGAGAAGAGATGAGGAGTTTTTAGACAGAAGAGCAAGACTCAGGTGGCAGGTAAATGGGACTCTGTCAGAACTGCAGAATGATGAGATTTTCAACTGTACAGACACCCACCAAGAAGCCAAATGAGTACATCAAAGAGATAATGCACATGGACAGTAGGGTCACTGTTAGAATAAGAGCTACAAAATAAAGAGCATGTCACCTTTTCTGAAAGATTTATATTCATGTGGCTCTCTGTAATGGTAATTTGTTACTGACAATAGCTCTTTCATATGTTCCAGACAGTTGTTTCATTGAGACCATCAGCAGTAAAGAATCTTTGTCCTTCATTAACTTCTCATGCAAGCATTAATTATCCCACAGATTCTAGTAATAATAGGCTTATGAAACTGATGTTTGAATGTACCAATAATGTCTTCAGTGAGCTGTCCCATCCATCAGCAAATCCAGCAAAGTACTCTGGGAAGGGAATATACTTAGAAACTTTCTACAAAGACCCTGTTTCCTCCTTTCGGGACAATTGGAAAATGGAATGAGGAAACCTGTTTTCATTTTCCAGGCTCGTCTTTTCCTTCAGTGGCTTCTAATCACTATGAAACTTAGTTTTTCCTGTCTCTGGAGTCAGATTCCAGATATTTGGTGTGTATTGCTATGCAGTTTTTTTGAAACAGCACCAAGCACAGAAGGTGCTGTTCCCTCGTGCCTGTTTCTGTTACTTCTGTTAATCTGTGGTCAGTTTGTGCTGGAACTTTTGGTGTTGGGAACTATTAAACACCAACCATCAAAGCTGCCAGCCCCTAGGAGCCAGAGACAGCTGGAGAGACACACCCAGAGAGCAGAGACCAGGGACCACTGAAGCAGCAGGAGTCAGTATGACAAGCACTGGTTCTAGCAGATGAGTAGACCCAACTCCTCACCTGATTACTGATGGCCCTGATCCTTGGAAAGTGCTCTGTACGTGTGGATGCTGCATGTACAAGGTGGCCACTGAGCCTGCTGGAGCCTTGTGCAGACACTGTGGTTTTCCCACAGGGAGCACCTTCCAAGGTCAAGTTGTATGAATGCATAAAAATGTAGAAAATCTCCCTAGTCTCCCCGTGGCCTTTAAGTAGCAAATTGTCACGTAGCTAAAGGAGATACTTCCTTGGGTTGGGAGGGCTGGGAGAGTGCTAAGGGTGTTTATTTTGTGTGATTGCACTCTTGGGTAGGCCCTCAGGCCCCAAGCCATCTCCCCTGTAGCTGGAAAACCTACCAGCATGCATCTTCTAGAAAGAGAAGCCCAGAAGAGTGTTCAGCAAATTGTTCCTCCCCACATGTGGGTATTTATTAGAGTGGCTGTCAGATGCCATAAACTTGAAAGAGCAACACCTTATGCTGGGAAGCATGGATTAGCATGTAGTCTTTTATGCCAGCTCTCCTATTTCTAGAATTCTCATCATAACACAAATTAAAAATACCTGAAGAACCAGGGCCTGTCTAATTTTCTGTGTGAGAAGTGAATTCTCTGTCAGCACCACACAACAATGAAACCTGCATTGTACTTCCTTCCGTGTGCTACCTGGCCTTCTGGGATACAGACACTAATGAACTGTAACCTGGGAAACCACTGCAAGTCTTTTGGCTTAATGCATGTGAGATGTTTGGCTAGATTAAGGTATCTTTCAGAATGGAAACTGAAGAGATCTTCAGCCCCCACAGCTTCATGGTCTTCAAGGCTGCTCCTTTGGAGTAGCAAAGTTCCTTGAAACTCCAGAACCTAGTTTTGGTGGGGTTTTTCTTCTACCTGCAATGAAGCAATAGCAGATGTCTGGAAGTCACCAAATTAAGTTGTGAAAGGAAGATTGTATTTTCTAGATTTGAGTAAATAATATTTTGCACTTAGATAACAGAATAATGAAGAGATTTCTAAGCACTATACATGTATCAGTTAAATCTCTTACCATCCAATTAACACTACCTTTGTCTTATACAGGTAGCTGAATGACAGGGACTGGATTTGGACTAAGAGTCCTCAACCTCTTCTGGCCCTCTGTCCATAAAAATGCTGCCCTCTCTCACCTGCACCTGCCTTTCACTTACATGCAAATCTGTCAGTCTGATAGCTGCTTATGTGATACCTAACGCAGAGTCAACATCTGTCCCATCATCTCTCCTTTTATTTTTTTTCTCCAGCTCACTTGGGAAACACTGCTAGCCTTTCACCCCTGCCATGCTGTGTCTTATCTTCTGTCTCTGTGGCCAAGAGACATTTCAGTCTGACAGGTTGTTTTTACCAGTATCCCCACTATATATTTGTCTCATTCAAAATCCTTCTAGAAAATTATTTTCCTGTGATGCTATTTGGATTCTTCACTTTTTCCTCTCCTTGAATGGCATGAATGTATTTTCTTTCTCATCTTTTCACTCCCAGCTCTTCAAGCCTCTACCTCTGTCTAGCTCTTGTCTTCTAGTTATTCTCACAGGGATTAAAATACGCTTCTAAACAGACTGTGGCAGGGGCTCCATTTGGAGCACTCATTTGAAGCCCTAAAACATGTCTTTTTTCTTTACCTTGCCCTCACGGGACATGAGTGGTCAATTAAGTTCCGTAGACGTGCTTATGTGTACCCTCAAACATTTCTTAAAATCTCTTTGGCCATAATGTCACCAAAATGTTACCAGCTAGCCAGGCTGCTGGTAGCTGGAGCAACCTGCCTCTGAAGTGAGCATAATGCCTCCACTGGATCCCACATATTCCTATTAAGCTGTCTGCACCTTGCTGGGTTGTATCTTATTCTTAGATGGCAGGCTTGGGGTTAGAGGCAGAAATTGCCTTTTTGTTCTGTGTTTGCAGAGTGCCTATCACACTGGGAACTGAGTCCATCATTCCTGATTCTTTGACATTAAGGTGACAAGTAAGAAATTACAGTCACAAAATAGTCACAGGCACCACTGAGAACAGAGCAGCAGCACCATGTCTCCTTGCTGTTTGTGCCTCACTATTCACTGGAGTACCTTTGTGATTCTGCACCTGCATACGTGCAGCCACTGGAGCAGTAGGATTTGTCACTATCTCAAAGTCTCCTGCAAATTAGATGTGTAAGATCACATGGCTTTCTGCCAACCAAATAGTTGTAAGCTCTTCATTTACAAGAAGCTTTCACTTGAACTTAGCCTCCACAATCCAATTTGCTCAATTTCAGTGAGGTTTAAATTGTTCTCCCTGCTCTTTCTACACTAGCAGCCCCAGAATAGTATGTTAAGAAGATATAGGTAACACATCTGGGAGAGATTTTCAATTGTGTTAAAATCTTCCCCTTTTGCCCCTAAAAATGTACTAGCAAGAGAAAATTTCTGGTTTCAGACACGTGTTCCTGTCATATTTCTCAGCAACCAAGCTAAGCTGATTTGCAGCCTTGAGCACTAACCATCACTCTACTTTCAGGTTGCTGAGGACTTGATTTATAAACATACCAAAATCGAGGATGCTCAAAAAATAGAATATGCTTTAGGATTCAGCATAGTTAAAGCAGAACATTAAGGTGAAAAAGCAAAGAGCTGATCATATTTGGAGTGGAGTGTAACAGCATACTCGAAAGAAAGTAAGTCACCTGAATGTTGTATAAGAGGAGATCACTTGGATTTAATGAAGATGAGGGGACCAAAGGAGAGGCAGAACTGAGACTTAACTGGTTATATATGGGATAGGAAAAAGAAGTGCATTTTCCCAGTTTGTAGGATATGCCATAGTTGTTAAATGGCCTCTCAAGCCTAAGCAGACTTAACAGTTGATGAATATTTTCTTTTGATGTTTCTTCATGTAGGGCGCTGGCCATGATAAACCTCTTAAATTTCAAGTGCTATTTTTATGGCCTCTGTATGATTGGAGTAACCTCACTTAAAGGATTACAGGGGTTACTTCATGTCTTTGTCGCCAAATGCATTCTGGTAAAGATGAGATTGATCTGAAGTCAGCTGTTATCTTTAGCTTTGATTGTTAATCATTCCCAAGACCTTTGTTCTTTGATTGTCACTAGGGAAACCTAAGTGCAGGGTATGTTAACTAGCACCTGGCTTATCAGCAAATGTGCATCATCAATTACAAGAAGTATATCCCTGATATTGTTAGGAAAAGTATTTGAAAGTATATTTTAAATAATAGTATTCACCTTATGATCCCCACAATATTTTGCTGGTTTGACTTTAGTATTTGCAACCATTTTATAGCTGAGGTATTTTAAAGGGAAGACAAGCAGTGCTCTCTATTTTAAAAGGGATGAATGCTCTCTAAACATTCATCTACGAGAATTCACAGCCTAGAGTTAAGCATTTAGACAAACTAAAGTCAAATTAACAGTTTGATATATTTGTGATGTTATTCAATGCCAGTCTATAGTAGAAATTATGCATACTTTCATATTAAATAGCATGTTCCAGCTCATCGTGATGAACATCGGAAAACACCATAGTGATTGATTACAGTCTTGCAGTGATTGATTAAGCTTAACAGAGCTTCTCAATGAAAATAGAACTATACAGAGTGTGCTTTGAAAGGCACAGTCCAAGTACTGTGTGATGAGACCTTTCATTGTGTAAAGAATGACTTGGTGCCTGTGTACAGCTCTGCTCTCTCTGAGACTGCCTCACAGCACCTTGTACTTGGGCCTGCCTGCTCACCTCTGCCTGAGAGTCACCTCTTGCTGAATTGCTTCACACTGTTTACATTTGAAGAAGGATGCAAGCAAGATCCCCAGTACTGTTTTCATGTTGCCCAAGCCAAAGGGTGTATTCACAGGAAGTTGTAGGTGGTGAAGGAGGAACATGAATGATGTGAAAGCTGGCACCCAGATATACTCAGGTTTATCTGCCACATCTATTTTTAGAAATTCTTCCTGTGGGTCCTTGTTTTAATCCCAAAGGTCTCAGAGAAAGGATTCCTTTTAATACACTCTAGCTCAAATTATTTGATTTCAGAAAAGAATTGCACCAAGAAATTGTTCTCATACATTACATTAGCTAGAGCAAAGACATTCAGTATTAAATTTGAGTGACAAGGTCATTCTCAACCTTACAGTCTGTAACAGGAAAAGATCACAGAATCACAGAATGATTGAGGTCGGAAGGCACCTCTGAAGGTCATCTAGTCCAACCCTCTGCTAAAGGAGGGTCACCTAAAGCAAGTTGCCAAGGACTGAATCTACAGAACTCTTTAGTATCTCCAAGGATGGAGACTCCACAGTATCTCTGGCCAACCTGTGCCAGTATTCAGTCATCCTCACACGGAAAAGATATCTTCTGATGTTCAGAAGGAACCTTCTGCATTTCAGTTTGTGCCTATCTGCCTTTGGTGGGCTCCAGGTATGGCCTCACCAGTGCTGAGCAGAAGGCCAGGATCAATTTCGTCATTGTGCTGGCAAGGCTTTGCCTAATGGTCCCAGGATACCATTAGCCCTTATTTCCAAGGGCACATTGCTGGCTCCTGTTCAATTTAGCAGATCCACCAGATTGTCCAGGTTCTTTTCTTCCAAGCTGCTTTCCAGCTGGGGGGTCCCCAGGGTGCAGGATTTTGCTCTTCTTGTTGAACTTGAAGATGTTCCTGTCAGCCTATTTTTTCAGCCTGTCAAGGTCCCTTTGGATGACAGCATAACCCTCTGTTATATCAGCCACTCTTCCCAGTTTGCTGAGGGTATACTCTGCTCTATCATCTATTAATAAAAAAGTCAAATGGGACTGGAAGAATACTGCTTTCCATCTTGAGGATAACCCTAGTGCCAGTGCCAGTCATCACCTTCTTCCCTGGCATTCCAGATCACTGGCACAATTTGAAAAATAAGTTAAGTTGTTAATTCCAGGAGCTCGGAGATAACTGGAGCTTTATGTTTTAAAGAATAGGAGGAATTACAGAAATGTAGCCCTGGTATGTGAAATCTGTAGGAAGTAAATGGCCTGAGCATTTTTCTGGCCAACCTATTGCTGCGTTTTGGACTGGACAGTGGTAAGTGAAAAAAGTAAGAAACTGGTATGTTCCATACTGGATACCAAGAGCTGGGTAAGTGCTGCTTAAAAGTGAATAAAATTCTGCTTACCTGCTGTTTACCCTCATCTCCAGGAAAGTCTCTAAGGGGTAATTATCCAAGCCTTTCTCATGTGAGCTGAACAGATTTAAAGCTGCTCAAGCTCCAGAGAGGAAAAATCAGGCACATACCCACAAAGCAATGAGACAGGACAGGGACTGAATGGGGCAGGGACCAAGGCAGGCTGAGACACGAAGCACAGAGCAGTGCCAGCAGGCACAGGCTCATAGCCACAGAGATCTGGCTACACCCTCTTCATTCAGTTAAAGCATTTCCTCTGCTGCTTACTAAACTTATTATTGATTGTTTTTAACAAAGTTATTACTTTGATCTTAGGCTCAATACAAAGGAAATAAAATAGCAAAACAGTTACTATGAGAAAAAATAAAATATTGGAGCATTTGAAAATGTAAATGTTTCTTTTTCCTTGTGTTTAATTAGGAGTTGTTTCAAACAGAGGTTCCTACACAAACAGTACACTGAGAGTAAATAAGATAGTAATTGTATCTATTTAAATAATGAATTTAAATCATCCTAACTGCACTTTCCAGGTACTCAAGCTGTGTTTACAATGTGTCACTGAAGAGCAGAGTGAAGGCTCCTGGTTTCCTGTTGTTATTAGTATGAGAATCAACAATTCTTAACCTCAATTCAAAACCATTAGCTCTACTTCATTAGGCAGGACTTGGGCACAGCTCTGCACCCTGATGACCTTTCTCTGCCTCTTATTCACCACACCTTCTCTATGGCAGCCACACTGGAGTTCTCTGCTGCAGGTTTCCATCACTTATTTGGGGTAAAAGCATTGTCTAGTGTGGTGAGAACTAAATCTCTGACATCCAAGAACAGCATCTAAGAACTAATGCTTAAATCAGAAGAAGATTTAATACCATCCTTTTAAGATATGAGTAAAATTACAAAGAAGTTTATGCATACATAAGGAGTACATGGTTAGGCAAGGTGAACAGTATTGTCACAGGCTTAATTTTTCAGAGGAAATTCCAATCTCTAGAGGCTCCACTCTGCCATTTGATATATAATTACCATTACAGCCTAAGGCAGTTAACAACATCCACAAGCTTCATGTGGATGTGCCTAAGAAATTTTCAATCTACTGAAATTTTCAGACCAATAACAGAAGTTTTCAACCAAGCCAGAGATGGAGAGGATGGAAGAGAAATGTTGCTATCACTTGAATCAAATTTGTGTTTCTACAAGATAGGTATAACTCTTACTTTCTCGGTATCAACTAAAAATGCAGTGGCTCTAAGTTACCTTCAAGGAAGGTACAGCCAAACAAAATAAATATAAACAAAGCATTTCAACTGTGAAGATTCATTCCAGTTTATTTCTGTCTTTCAAGATAATTCAACTAAAACAAAAGTTTACTTCACCAAATTAATGTTACAGAGGTTTTTTTTTTCTCTGAAATTAGAAGAGATCAGAACTTTGAGCTAACAATCTGGAAGAGGGGCATTTGCTTATGTAGGAGCACGTGGGCCTGATCAGAGTCAAGCAAAAGAGTACAGTGACTTCAGAACAGGCATACGAACCATCAGGACAGTTTACATTGTAGGAAATATTACTAGATTCATTAGAGAAAATTTGCTGAATTCTTCAATACTGTGCATTCCCAGTGAGACAGACTGAAGCCATACTCAAAACCTGAGAATAAAGTTTTCAATAAGATGTAGTACTGCTGAGAAAGAATGACAGCAGAGATGGACCAGCTGCTTGGGCCTATCTGATCTGTCACCAGTGACTGAAAAGTAATGTTGTATTTTGCATTGGTTTTTACCTAATCTCTCCAAGTTTATAGGTACAGAGAGCCATTCCTGCTGAAAGTACAGAGAACTCAAAACTTTATATTCTATGACATTTTTTAGTATCTGAACAATTGATAATTTCTAAAAAGACAATTTGAAAAATTAATATGAAGAGGCCATAAGTAGTACCTAGGACTCCGATTCTATTTTCCAGCAGCATTTCCAGCAGTGGTAGCTGCTTTTTTGTCCAGCTCTTCATGACTCAGAGAAAATCACAGAAAATAGACACTTATTATTCCACCTAATGGAGTACAATTAACAACTAAACCAGACTAAGGAACTTGGAACTAAGGCATGAAGAATTTAAAAAAATCAGCCAAAGCCCCCAAACAAGCTTTTCAGGTAGAACATGACCATATCCTCGCCAGACTTGACTTCACAACTGATCAAAGATAAAACTGAGATCTTAACAGCCCACACTGTAGAGCTTCACAGAAACCCATGATTTATACCTTCAGAAGAGTACTGCTGGGCTTGTCTGACTGGAGAGGAAAGCAGCCACATATGGCTACTCTGCAGGAAGAACTTGTCCAGTTTAACCCTTCCACATACAACACAGCCTTTTCCCAGACAAAGTGCTTCTCTCTACGTGATTGTGAGTAAATGCTATAATACATTGAGCTAATTAAGTAGAGGTATTTCCCATTATAGCCATGGCAAAAGTAGTTTATTAGCATATTTTGTCTACAGGGGAAATTTAGACTGAATGTTCAGAGGTATTTTTTTACAAGAGGGTGGTTGTGGGAAGAGTAGTCTATCCTCTGCAACAGGTGGTCACACACTGAAACAGAATTCCTGCCTCTAGTCAGTGTGTATAAGAAGCATTTGGACAGTTCCATTATTAACATGCCATCAAGTGGTCAAACAGCTGGACTAGATGATCATTGTAGTTTCCTTCTGTCAGGAGCAATTGAAACCATTCTATTCTATGTTTTATTTTCCAGTAGTGATGGTAATAGAAAAGAAAAATCTGCCTTTTCTCCATGAAAAAACAATTGATCAGATAGTGCCCAGAGTATTGAAATGCAGCAAGGTTAGCAGAATCTTGTTGGGATTATGAAGAGCACGAGCCTCTTGACTTTTTAAATCAAGGGATGTTTGGATTAGCAGAGGAAGAGAGGAGTCTGTTAGATCTCTGAAGAAGTTTGTCTCAGATTTGTTTAGCTCAGACATGCAGTCTCCAACCTGCCCCTGTGCAACATCCAAAGTTAGAGGATACAACACACTAATGTTCCACCTTTCTAGAGACCTTTTTTAAAAATTAGGATCAATCACAAAGTAGACAAATTTGTTACTTGGACCTGAGAGCTAAATCCAAAGGGGACCTGAGTTTGTCAGAGCCCAAGAGAGCTCACAGATCTGGGCAGGGTGTTTGGAACTCCCCAGGCAATGCCACAGGCCAGCAGAAAGGGGAACTGGCTTGGCTGAAAATGGGCACACCAAGCAAAGGGCTGCAGAGCCAAGCCAACAGGGAAAGCCACCAAGGAGAAGATGCAGTTGTGTCTGCTTACAAATGTCCACTGTGAGCCCATTTCTGAAATTGGCTGTTCAAAGCCAGAGAGAAACATGTCCAGCTAACAGTTAGATAACGCCAAATCATTATTTTGGGCGATTTGGAGCAAGGAATTCAACTCTGTGATGCAAGCAAGCCTTCATGATCCATTTGAGCTCTGGAGACCTGCTGCATGCCAGAGATACTTTAGGAAATTCACTTAAAAGTGAATAAAATTCTGAAAACAGAATCTTTTTTCATCAAATAATTTCCATACACTACTGGCCCTCAAACTAAAGACTGACATGCTTGAATCCCCAAGAAACAAAAAGGGAGTCAATCTCTGTGGTCCCTCAGATCCTGATTCCTGCTCCATGGGCTGTTTATACATTTTCTCCAATGACATATGGACATTAAACAATTTGTCAGGACAGTAGCCAGCACCAGCCTTTCAAGTCAGTTCACCACTTACTCTTCCCTACTATCTCTGTTCCAGCCAACACTTAATATTTTTTTTTCCCCAAATCACAGCTATAACAAGGAAGTAAGAAAGCCAGAGTATTACACAGCCAAGAGGGCAGGGTGGTAAAAATTTGATTTCTTTTATGAAGAGAAAGGGGCTGACAGTGTGTAATAGGAAAACACTCCACACAAGAGCAATCATTTGAGAAAAGATATGTTCTATATTTGTATTTTGAATGTGCTTCAAGGATGCTACTTCTGGTGGGTTAGCTTTGGCTGATAGTCAAACTCCCATCCAGCTGCTCATTCTCCACCGTCACACACCCAATAGCATGGGGTAGAAAACAGGAAAAAAAAAAACAGGAACAAGAAAGCTCATGTGTTGAGAAAAAGACAGGGAGATCACTTAGCAATGCCTGTATTTGGCAAAACAGATTCCAGTCTGGGTAGGAGGTGGAAGACGGGCACAAAAGTTGTCACGGGGCTGAGAGAGCTGGGGTTGCTCAACCTGGAGAGACATTGTAACTGCTTTTAATAAAGGGAGTCTATACAAGAGATGGAGAAATGCTCTTTACCAGAGCCTGTAGTGACATGATGAGGGGCAGCAGTTTTAAATTATAAGCAGTTAGATTTAGGTTAGCAATAAGACAAAAAAATATCTGTTATGAAGGTGGTGAGACACTGGAACACATTGCCTGGAGAACCTGTAGATGCCCCATTCCTGGAGGTGTTCAAGGCCAGTTTGGAAATGGCTTTAAGCAAACAGACCCTACATGACTCTGTAGATAGAGTGCTTAGTCATCAGTGAATATTTGTCTAAATGCAATAAAACTTCAGGCAGTGGCAGGCAGTGGATTTGCTATCCCAGCAAAGCTTAGGGCAGAAGTTCTTGCAGGTGAGGCTCAGAAAAGGTGGCAGAACTGTGTTGAGAAGAGTAGCTGAGTTTTGCTTAGCCTCATGTAGTGCATCTCACCGTGGTGGAAGCACCCATCACACTCCCTGCTCCTGCCCAGGGCCTCCACAGAGGAAGGTGCAGTGCTGGACCAGGAGGCTTTGGTATCATGTCTGAGCTACAAAAAGACCATCTTTGCATCCATGCATAACCCCAATGTCCTGAGGAAACCTCTGCCTCTCACAGTCCTTTCTGGATTTTTTTCTGAGAGCTTGGAAAGCTTTGTGGCTGTTAGCAAAACCTAGAGAGGAAGGTTGTGAATGTGCAAAAGCCTAACTAAAAATGAAACTTAATCCTTCTTCGTGGGTGAAATGGAGAGCTATTACTTTCTATGCTCCTGCAGGATGCATTTCAGAAAAGATCTGCATTGTCCTAAACGCTTGCAAATAAATTGCTCTATTCCAGGTTTTATTATAGTCCTGAGGGTCAGTAGGAAGCTACTAAAATATTTGAGTAATGATGATTAAAACTAGTAAGTGAACCTAGAGGAATTCAGAGTCAAAATGAACATCACATAAATATTACTTTCAATTTCATAAAACAAGCAAAAGAAGAGCACTGGCTTCTGCTGGGGCATTATGGTTCAGAGGGAATGAGCTACTGATGTATCTACACAACAAAGAATGCTGGGCACACCAGAGTGCCCTGCTGAGCCTGCCACTGGGCTGGCTGTAAACTCCTGCAGAATCAGTATCACAGGATACTCAGCACAGGAATACAGGTGTCATTGAGGCTATCTCCTGCAGCTCTTCCCACTGGGATCCCTTTAAAGAAATGCCATGCACAAGGAGAAGGGGAGGACAAGCAGGCCAGTGCAAAACAAGAACAGAGAAAATGCTTGCTCAGCCTGTGGGCAAACAACCATATCTCATAGTTATAATCTGATTCTCCTCATCAGTGGATCTTTTCTGCAAACATGATCATCCACTGTCCTATACTGGAGACAAGGATAAGGAGTTTAAAAATTTGAATTGGTTAAGAAGGGCCTTTAGGGCTGCCCAGCATTGCAGTATTAGCACACAGTGAGCTGCTAGCTCTGCATTCATTAGTTGGTAACACTCTTCATAATTTCCAGCTGTTAGAGCCTAAGGCTAGTGGCTTACTGAAAATTCCAGACTCATGCCTCCTAGCGAGCCTTGGGATATGCAGCCACTGGGGCTTGGTACAGGTTGTGATCTACAAATGTCACTTCTGGCTGGCTTGTAAAACCTGTCACCTCAGATTTGCTGTTAACACGCTGCAGACACAAACACCCAACTCTTGACTGTACTACCAGGTACACCACAGCTTAGTTCCTGAGCCTGACTTCAGTAGCTCTTTTTTGAAACACTGAAAGTTTGAAGCACTACACTATTTTGTCCCTTCTGCTTTTATTGCACCATTTATATCTGTGTTCTAAAAATAACAATAGAAAACAGTAATCACTTGTTTCTACTCAGCAACTGCAGTTATAAGGAGCACAAACCACAGAATTTAGAGGACATGTCTGACCAAAAAGTACTTCCCATTTTCTATTTCTGAGGGGGAAAAGCCTTGCAGACTTGCAACAGAAATAACTTTGGTTTTTGTTTTGTTTGGTTTTTGTTATTTTGACAGATTCTAATATCTGATAGATAAATTCACATCTGTTATCAAGTTCATTCACTCTAGCTTTATTCTAGTGGTCAGTGTCAGACTTCAGAGAGGTGTCAAATGTGCAGAAATTTCCAGTGGGCACAGCTTCTGCATTTAAGCCTTGCGTAGAAAAAAGAGGAAAAAAGCAAAACAGGCTTAGTGTGTCAACTTTCCCCAGAAGTCCTAGCCCAAAGGGGAGAGTCATTCATCCATGTGTAGTTATCCACCTGATTTCAGGGTGTGCTTTATTTACTAGGATTTAAAGACCTTTTAGAAACGTAAAATAGGACACATAAATCATGTGACTTTTGCCCTAGACTATAGGCTGGAGACCTGAACAAACAGCACAGATAAATCCCAACAGACAGAGGCTGTTTCGACCTTCTTTTCAGGGGAACACTTTTTGGCTGCACTATCAGCTTCAATAAATCCCAAAATGACATTACTTTTGGCTCAAAAAAGAGCTTTTTGCCAGTGCCTCTGTGTTGCAGATCTCTTCCCCATTTTCCTGAACACCAGGAATGCAGATCTTACAGTCAGCAGTCCTGTCATTTGCCCTTCCCCCACAGAGGTGCCTGGCTCCAGACCTCCAGCCTCTCTGCCTAAATAACAACAGGACTGAAACTGGGGCCAAGTGAACCACAGTGGGTCATAGAATCATAAGACCCTTTAGGTTGGAAGGGACTTTAAAGATGATCTCATTCCATCTCTGCTGCCATGGGCCACACCTTTCACTAGACCAGGTTGCTCAAAGTCCCATCTAACCTGGCCTTGAATGCTTTCAGGGATGGGGCATCCACAGCTTCTCTGGAGAACCTATTCCAGGGCCACACTATCCTCACAATAAAGAATTTCTTCCTAATATCTAATCCAAACCTACCCTCCTCCAGTTTGAAGCCATTGCCCCCTGTCCTGTTGCTGCATGCCCTTATAAAAAGTCTCTCTCCATCTTTCTTGAGCCCCATTAGGTACTAGAAGGTGGCTTCTCTTCTTCAGACTGAACAACCCTGATTCTCTCAGCTTCTCTGCACAGGAGAAGTGTTTCAGCCTCCTGTTCATCTTTGCATCCACACTGCATAGACCAGATCATAATGTCTTCTGCAGCTTTGCGTCCTTAAGAATTGGGACAGGGGATGCTGTTTAATTCAAAAGGCCTGAAATAACATGACTTAAACATATTATGTGATTTCAGCAGAGTGATAATTTTACAGCAAGTGCAAGTGAAGTATCTGTGCCTTGCAGCAAGGCATAAGGGCATTGCGGGAGTGCTGGAGGAAGCAAGGCTGCTGGAACATGTCAGGGGACAGAGGAGGGGTCAGACACTGCACTGTATTTTCCATCCTGCCTGTGAGGGATGGTCTCTGGAGCATCATCTTCCCTTAGCCATGCCAACTACCAACTGGCATAGCCCAGCCACAGACAGCAGTAACCTGTCAACTAAGTGACGTGGATAATTACTGTCCAGTGCTTAAGCTCACTACCAGATGTTGGGGTATTTAGCTATGTGGACAGAGTCTTATACCCAAACACCCTCCCAGAAAAGGACTGTATGTCAGCAAAAGAGGGACTAACTCTAAAAGTGCAGATAACCTTTTAACCCCAAGAACCCAGTCTTACAGATATTTTTGCCCCTTCTCCCTCCCTCCCTCAACTTCCTATCAGCAAAAAGTGAATAATAGCAAATAAGGGATGAAGCAATCAATTCACTGCAGTCCACAGAGCATGGAGAGGACAATAAGCACTAGGAAAAAGCTTGTCCATAAAACACCAGTTCTGCTTTCAGAGGGGATTCAAAGAGCACACAGGAAATCCTGCTGCAAACCCTACTGTGAATAACAAGAGCAGCCTCCAACACGAGACTGGGCCTTGTGCTCTGTGATGCTGTTTTTAACTCCACTCCAGATGGACAAAGGGCAAGGGGCAGTAACCTGGATTCATCCCACCACACTTCTGTATTCAGACATGTAACTTAAGCTACACAATTTATGAGCTCTGCCACCCCTGGATTCTACTGCCAACAGAGATAAATGAGATACAATTTTGTAAGATCCCCTAAAACCTCAGTTAGGGTAGTTACCTTCTATGTAGAAGGATGAATCTACAAGTTGATTTTGCAGTGGAAATTATCCCATCTAAATGTTTTTCTGACAAGGACCATAGCTGAATTAAGCAGAACCAGCAGCATGCTGTACATAAATGCACCAGTGGATATGGCCCTGTAAAGAAATGAGGCCACAGACAGGCTGTTTCAAAAAAATTTAAAAATTGATCCAATTTTTTTTCCAGGCAAAATTTAAAAGATAATCAGAGGAAAGGAAGTGAAAGTTTCTTATAAAATCCCATTTTTTGTAATTTGAGAAACTATTAGAGATTGTAGGCAAATAAGGCATTTACAAAACCCACCACTGTTTCCTTGATTAAAAAAAAAAAAAAAAGTTAATGAGTAGCTTTTGCAAAAAGTTTTGAGCAGTCCTTTACTTAGGACCACAAAGCAGAGCTAAGTAGGTTGCTCTGTTGCAGGTTGGCACAGATTCCTTCACCTGGTGTCACCTATAAAAAGACCAAAAGCGGTATTAACAGAGAATAATACATGTGGATGTTCCCCGTTATCTTTTTGATACTGTTCATACAAAAAGGTTTCTAGAAAACAACAGAAATCTTTTCAGATGCCATCTCCACTGAACTGGGGCACTGAGGAGCTAATGGCTGTGAGAAAAATCAGGGAGGCAGAGCAGCACTTTGTGTGTGAAGGTTTTTTACATTTTTATTTTTCTCCAAATGTTCTCAACAGGTCTGTGATGGATTTAAAAAATTAATTACCACAAGATGATGCAGGAAGAAGAGTAAAACAATTACTTCAATTATCATAAACAAGCCATAATTTGCTAGGAAAAATATCTAGCTACTAAATTTGTTTTGAAATATATGTAAATGTCTTCAAGGTGTTTGTTTGAGTATCTGTTTATCTATTCAAAGATCAGCTGCAGAAAATGCCCTTGTTTGAGATCAGCGATGCAAGACCTTCATCTCCAGCGACATCACAACTCAACAAAGACAGGATTATTGAGATTCCATAAGCTAAATGTGTCCTTTCTCGCTAAGTGACATAATACAAACATTACATAGCTCACTGAAGAGAGAAGCTGACCTCATGGCTTTCTTACTGACTTCCTCTGGACTAGATTAAGGATGTCAAAGCAGTTCCCAAGAACACAAAGATGCCACAAATGTCCCAAGAAGCAGGTACATATTGTCTCTGCATGGAGAAATAAACCTTTAGATAGTGTTGAGAAGACAAGACAAACTGTGTGTGCTGTTACTGTGTGTGCAGGGTACAAGCCCTGCAGAGAGAAATTGCCTGCAGAAGGGCCCTGGGGAGATCTAACCAAGTAAACGTGCTGCCAGGCCAAGTCAGGGGCTGCTTTGAGAGCAGGAGAACATCAACACCCTGGGAATCACTGTGCTGGGCTCTCTTTGTGCAGGTTGGATTCCTGTACTGAGTACAAGGCAGCCTGACACTCGGGTTCTGGGTTTCCATCCCCCAGGCAGCCTGCTTGCCTTTGGAGAGGCAGTACTGGCTATATACAGCACAGGAGATGTGCTCTGGTTACATGCAAAGCTGCCACACTCCAGGAACAACCAAGTCAAAAATATTCAGTGAAAAAGCAGCAACTTTCAGAAACACTGGAGGAAAAAGGTCATTTGCAGCATGACTACAATCTGCATTTCACTTGGTTTGAGGCAGCAGACCAGCTGCAATGCTGATTACAAAGATTGAGGCTGGCCAGAAATTTTATTCCAAAACTTATAAAACAGAAAGCATATACTTTATATGAAAGATTTATATGATCTAAAGAGAAACTAGAGCTTGTTTCAGTCAAATACTTTTCTGAGCACTCTTTTTTTAAAAAATAAAATATTTTTGAAAGTAATAATATTTATATATTTGGCTAAGGTGAGTTTTCTGGAGTTCATTTGCTAAGAATGGAAAAAAATCTCACTGATGTTTATGAATTTTATTTTTAATCAGCATTTTCCATGTAGAAAAAATAAGACTTCACCACATCTAAGTTGGCATTCACTTACCCAGCAGCCGTCTGGTCCTGTTCTCTCCAGTATAGCCCTACTTTCTCTTCATATCCACAGCTCAAGTTGTCACATAAAATTGTAGAGAGTAAAGACCAGTAAGAGACTTAAGTGGGGATTTTCCTCTGAGAAGCCATGTGTGACCAAAATTAATACTGCAAATAACAAGAATAATGGGAAAAGAAGGAAAAGTACTTGCTTTGGTCCACATTTCTTACATGCCTCCCTGTTATCAAGAATCACCATGCTGAACTTTCCTAGGCCATGTATCTATTTGCAGCTAGAAACATTGCAGTTCCCCAGGTTCCTGGTGCATACATCTAACTTCCATTTCTATAATTACCATTTTCAGGATCTGTGAAGGCATTCTGGCACAGCTTCAGCTCTCAAAAGTGTAAGTACAGGGAGCACTTCAAGTTTTTTTTCAAGGATTCAAACAGCGAAAACTATATTAAATAGAAAGGATTTAAAATTCTGCAGCAGTTGAAAATATGCAGAAAGTTAAAAAGTGCCTCTGGGGCTAAATATTATTCAGATGACAAAACACATGTACAGCAGTTTACCTAATTCAAAAAAACATACTCTGATTTTGTAAAAACAATATGATAACATACAGCACGACCTCTTATGTTTCCTTTGGCTGAGCAAGCAGATAGCTTTTGAAACACTACAGAGATCTTATGATCTTTCAAGTGGTCATTCTTTCAGCAGCATCTGCAGTACCACATCCTGACTGAGGTCAGGTCCCCAGGGACTTGCTTTTCCTTGCTCTTTCTCCAGAAAAGCATCTTCCATCTGATATTAAACCACAAAAGGAAAGGTGACACTGGTAAAGAGGAAAAACACTTGCTCATGACCTGGGTCTTGAAAAACTAAACCACATGAATCCTACAAGACAAGTCCTCTCCCTCGGGAGCAGAATGAAACATTCAGGGTTAAAAGCTGCTCCTATTTCAAGCAGTTTGGGTTAGATCCATGGTATTGTAGATTACCCTTGGGCAGAAATATTGAGGAGGGATAAAGCTCTACAGCACAGCATCAGAGCAGTAACATTTGGTACTACCTTCCCCACAGAATTCATTACACAAGGTCCAAGAAAAACCTCAGCCTGAACATATTAATGATCTTTTTTTTTTCAACAAGATTTTATTATCCTGATTTTCCAATATATGGATTTATTATCCATATATTTAAGTTGTGGCTTTCTGTATCATGGAGTGGAGTAAAAACCAAGACTATCTTTTTCCATCACTTAGAAGGTACCTATATCTTTGAATGTGCTTTCATTTAATTTTCATAAATATCACTACAAGAAGAATTACCTAGCTTAGTATTGGGAAGGTGCTGCAGACTGCAAAGTGTTATTAAATCCACCATTAGGTGGACAACAGTGGGATGAAACTCATCAGTTCCCAATTCACAGTGGCAGAACATCAGATGGAAACCAGCCAGCAAAAATGAAAGCCCATTTAGGGTGATGAGGTTCCAGTTAAAAGATATTGAGGCTCAGCAATGATACAACCTGAAAAGATTTATGCAGCCTCTCAGCACATAACTGAAAAGAGTACATAACATGCAGGGACTAGCAGGAGCTTTTGGGCGCTAAAATAAATTTCCTTTACTTGATCATGTGAGAATCTGGAGACCATCCTGTGACTTACAAGCTATGACAGAGCATTCATCACCGAAAAACAGCAAAAAATAACTCAAAGTAACAAAAATCTGACTGAATCTGAAAGTAATGAAAGAAATTACATTTGAAAGTAATTGCTCATATGTCAGAGGGCACACACACACACTGAGGACAGCCTTGGAATAGCAAAGGTGAAAACCAAAATTACAAATTGCTATTTATCCCCTAGATTATAGTTTCTCACTTGCAAATATTATTGATATGTATTTTGACAGCTCATCTGTATAATAGATTTCAAAGGGGAGACAGCAAGTGCCTGTCATAAATATCAATTCAGCCTGAGGTCACTAACAAGGCAGCAGAGTCAGCAAGTGATACCATAGGAAGCTCATGGGCACTTTATGACAGCAATAGCAGTGCTGAGAGATTCCAACAATTGATTTCCACAGCCACAAAATGAGAAGTTCCTTAGAAGATATCTACTGGGGACACTGCTCTAACCTTCCCTTCTCTTTCTAATGGAGGAAAAAATAATGAGAAGAGTTTAAAAATTCAAGCAGCTATAACTAGATCCAGAGTGGAGGCTGGTGATGAGAACCTGCCAACAGTGAAGAGATTAAAAGCATCTATTAAACAGAAGAGGGGGATAACAGAGAAGTAAAAAGAAGTTTAAGATGTGAAAATCTGCATGTCTCTATATTTATATAGATGGTATTAGTAAGATCTAAAAGGAAAGAGTGGAAGTTGGAAAATCCTGCACACATTTCAGAATATGGCACATTCCCAAATATTATACTATGTGTGAGGTTTTGACACCTTCAGCATCTTCAGCAGGAAATAAATTTGCCAAAAGTAAATTTACCATCACTGCTGAAGATCTAGTCAACTGACTAAGAGCAAATAACAGCTGGTTTTCTTATGAAACATTATGTAAAACATTAACACATAGGTCTGCCATGTCAAATCCTCCCTTGGGGTACTTGGCCTCATGTGTAAGCCTAAAGCAGCTTTTGCTGGAAGCAAATGAAGCTAGCAAATCTATCCCACAACTACGTCCAAAAGCTAAAACACTAATAAGGCTCCAGCAGATGCTGCAATCAGCTACAGCAATCATCTGGCTGCTTGGCCCCTCTTCCACTCAGGATATGTTTTGGATGTAATGAATTTATGTGACTGGGAAAAGGTGGCAGGAAAATTTCAGGTCACTTGTCTGCAGCAGCTCAAGTTTTCTGAGTCCTGCTGCACTGGGGATTCAGCAAGTGGGGCAGTACTGGGATACCTCCCATCAGGTCTGGAGCTGCCAGAGGGGGAAGAAGGAAAAGGGGCAGCAATCTCAGGTGCTCAGGAGGTGAGAACAGTGCAGTAGTGCAGTGAAAGAGAAGAAGGTGAGAGGAATATTCCAGCTCATTTCTTGGAGTAGAAGGAAAATAGAGAGGTTAAAGTCAGGTATTGAGGGAGAGAGCAGCAATGTGGTTTCCACACACTCACAGGGAAACCAGGATCCCAATCACCTCTGGAGGTACTGGGGAGGAGGGCACAGGTCCCTTCCAGGGAACACCTTTGTAGAGTCAGGATAACCTGTCCCAGAAAACCCACTCTAAGACTGTGGGGTCTCCTGTCATTCCTTTGAGAAGTACTGGGGTCTCATCCCTATTCCTTATTTGCTACAACAGTGTTTATGCAGGGCTTCAAACACCAGCAGCAGAGGTAGAACAGAGCCTCACCCTCCCATCTGAAATCCTCATCTTAAGCCACAACAGTCATTATTAACTTGTATGTTTTTCATCAGCAGATCTCAAACAATCTATTTTCAGTTCACAGATAGAACCATTAATAGGTAAGAGACTTTCCTAAAGCCATAGAGGAAGTGAGGAGACTGTGGATGAGCCGTGTTTGGGGACTGCCAGGCTCCTTCTTCTTCCGCTGGGGAGATCACAACTCAAGAAAAGGATCCCCTCTCTCCCACTTCTGTTTTCAGGTCAGTTTGCATATCAGAAGTGACCAAATGTGGCAAGAGGAAGCCAAATTAAGCCTAAATTTGTTTTTATATCAATGATACACCTTTTGCAGTGAACTGATACTACTGCTTTGCTGATTAAATATTTGAATGGAGAGGAACCAATTGGCAAGTGTCATGTGTTATTTGTAAGTGAATACACCAGATCTTTTACTGCAGTGAGAAAACAAATAATCAGACCCCCAAATTCATGTACCTTCCCTTTAGCAAGAGCCACATTGTGTTGTTACATCAGCAATTGAAATATGAGAGGGTGCTTGTGTTTATACTCAGAGAAGTCATATACAGATTCCATCTGTTCAACATTTGGAGCAAATTTGCAGTGATTACTCAGGCTGAAAATTGCTTTGGAGTTTTGTCTGTTGTTGCTTGATTTGAAATAAATCAGCAGTGCAGTGCCTCTCTTCTGAACACAGACACACATGTCAAACTGACAGGATAGCAGATGAACTTTGGCTGTTCTGATTTGCAAGACATTCAGGTGCTGTTGACTCTCATATGGTGGTTTTCTCAAATATAGGCTTTGGAGAAACCCAGGAAGAACTAAAGCTGCTGCTGAGGTGAGGAATTAATATTCTGGAGCTTTGCCTCTGCAAACTAAGAGTCATTTCGCCTTGGACATAGTCCATCCCATGTCATGGGTTCTGGGACAGAGCCATCAATAGCCAATGTCACATCCCAGAGTTGCAGCTGCACTGCTAAAAGCAGTTGCCCAGAAGTCCAATAGAGGTATCAGTTAAACTGAGGCACAGTTGATTCTCAGCTATTTGAACTCATCATGTTCAGACTTAGGTCCAGGCTTTGAAGCAGCAGTCTCTTGCTAAACGGGACAGCCAAGACTCCATATCTCCACAATATCAAGAAGAATTGAGAAATTTGGAGTTTCCTACAGTTATGCTGATTGGGCTCAAAGTCAGAGCATTAGAGAGATGAATTTCAAACTCAATCCTTGATACAACCAAAGAGGAAACCACAAAACAGAAAAATTAATTTCAGTCATTCAAATGTAGTTGAATACACTCAGCTGCAACTTCAGGGAAAAATCAAAAGAAGAATTTAGCTGATTGGATTCTGAATCAGAAACAACTCCCACTAAAGTGCCAGATGTTCAACAGTAGTCACAAATAATAAGGGTTAAGCCCTACATCACCATTATCCAATCCTTCAAGATCCTTGACTGATGGGAGGCTTTTTACATGAAGGTAGTCTAGTCAGCCTACCTAGCCCTGCTTAGCTTGTGAGATCAAGTGGAGTAAAGCAAAAGGACTGGCTACCCCAGCTAACAAATTAGTAGGATGAGAGAGTGAAAGCATGTGCTGCTCTGAGAATCAGGCTAACAATGTGGGTGGCAAGGAGATGGGAAATGGGATGGAGGGAGTCTGTATGCTTTACCAGCCCCTGATCCTCTGAAAAACTTGTTGACAATAGTGCTGCAGCCAGAGAGCTTTGGAAGATGAACAGCTTGGCTGGTGGAAAAACCTGTTCTCTGGCCACCCACACCATGGAAACCAGCAAGCAGTTGGCTTCAGAGAGATAAAAGGTTATTTCTATGGATGAAATGCACTCAACAATTAAGGGTAAAGTGGCAAAGTTAGGCATTGAGTGAGTCCTAGCTAACACCTGGTGACTGCAGCATGACTTGTGAGACACTGACACCATGACACCATCTGTTTATGATTTATGCTGAACAGACTGCATATAGAAACAGATGGGAGGTGTCAGGTCTGATCAGAATTGTTGTGCTGGTGATTCCACAGCACATTATATAGCTGACAGCCTTACTTTCCCACATACTTCTATAAAGAGCAAAGTGTTTATATTCATGTTACTCAGGGAATCATTCCTGCTGAATCTCCCACTGGACAGAATCCTGAAGTTATACAGCTGGGACAGATCTTTATTATTGTATCGGGTGTCACTTTGTCTTGTTCAATATTCCCAAAATAAGGTTGCAAAGTACCTTTTTCAGGCTAGTTCTCAAGGTAAAGCTGGAAACTTGCTGAGATTGCCTTCAAGTTTGCTATGAAGTGACTCTCAGGCCCTGCTGTTCTTCAGCACTGCCAACCCTGCTATTTCAAGTCTTAGCTTTAGAAGGTTTCGTTTATGCTTTCATGATTTCATGATGTTGTAAAAGTTGAGTTTCCACGACTGTGGAGAAAGATGATAAATGTAATTCAGATTCAAAATAATAGAAATTTCCCTTGGAAAGGGACTCCTGGACTGTCTAATCTCTCACTTGAAGGAGGATAATTTCCAACACTGGAACAGGTCAATCATGGCTCTGTTTGAAAACCTCCAGCTTAAAACACAGTACAACTTCACTGGGCAGCATGTTCAGAAGCCAAAATCCAGATATAAAAAACTTAAACTCCATATTCTCCAAGACTGATTTATGATTTTAACACAAACACCTGGCAAGTATACCTCCAAGATGATTTCTCTAATATAGATAATACAGCATAAAGCACATTTTCTGCATTATCACAGTCTGTAGACTTCCCACAGTTATTAGGAGATTTGAATCAATAAATATTAGATCAGAATAGCAAAAAAAACACTACAGGTGAAGGCAATTGTTAAAAACTAAACCGATGCAAACTTAAATTATGTAGAAGTGCAGAAGCTTTCTAGTATTTCCAGTTAGCTAAACTCTCTCATATGGTTTTGAGAGACTTTCCATTAGCATTCAGAAGATTTTTTTTACCTGATTATCCAGAGGTGTTCTCAAAGCAACGGTGCATTCACAACTGATTTCAAATAACAGCAATAATAATAATAATAATAATAATAATAATAATAATAATAAATCAACTATTTCCTGAAGTGACCAGGCTGCAAAACTACTGTAAGAAACCACACCAATGGGCAGTGTGGTGCCATGCATGTTCTGCCATTGCTTTTTCTGATCTGGGTACAAAGGTCACTGAATGACATGGGGCAGAACATAAGTCCCCATGTCCACTCTCACACAAATCCGGGGCAGTCCTACCACAACCAGAGGCACTATACTTACATTAAATGTGCACAAGGGTGAGATAAGACCTCTCATCTCACTTCCACTGATCACTGAGGATGTAAAATGTCTGTGGCTGTGGCTATCAACATCTTAAACTCTAATGCACCTTTCTGCCCATCAGACTAAAACAGCTTTCACTGATTCAAAGGAACTCAAGCCAATTGACATCAGCAGGGTACTGTTCACTATCATTTTAAGCATGAATGTATCTACCAGACCCTCAAAGTACAGGTCAGTAAAATGACACAGATAGGGATCATGTAGCACAGAGGAAGCTGGTCACCTTTCCTGGAAGTGAGGGGATGCTGCCAATGCTGCTCCAGGGCAGAGGACCACTGGTGTTTAGCTGCAGGTCCCAGTGCTACTGTGAAAGCAGGCACCTGAGCTGCTGGCTAGCTGAGTGGCACCCAAGAATAAAAAGCAGCAGATGGCATAGCAAGTTGTTATAGAAACAAACAAAAAACCTTCTTTACTTCTTCCTTAAACTAATCAGGTTTTCCAAAACTATAGCAAAATGGAGCATTGCACCACTCTGAGCTGGCAGATCCTGGATATTGTGCCTTGGGGCAGTGCTGCAGTAGGAGTCACCAGTACTGCACATACCAGCCACCTCCAGGACCCCAGACAGAGGGATTGTTTTAGGGATTGTTTGTAATTAGTATATAGATAAGAAAGAGTGGATTAAGAAGCAGCCATAGTTAGGCTGAAGGAGTTTTCCACAATCTTCCTCAGGCCTGGAGAAGAAACTCAATGAATTCCCACATATGACTGTGTGCTTCTCACAGTCTGTTCTGCCTTACCTACCTGGCATTATCAGAACTGATCCTAAAAATCACCTGCCAGATCAATCACATTAACTTCCCGGGGCAAGATCCAATTTTGCACAGTAAAGATGCAGAACCCAGCTGGCCTGAAGGCAGACAGATATGACAGAACCACGAGGTCTGGCAAGGAGGACACGCAATAAACTCTCTAAAAGCTGCTCCCTCATAAGTCAGCACAGTGACTAGTTTGCAGCTATGGACAGAGCCATGGGGAGAAACTACAGGCAGAGACAGTTTCCCCATGTGTTTAGGGCAGAGGAGGGAGGCTTGACATTTGGAAAGATGCCGTTCCTCTGTTCTGCTCTATGCTTGGTGCTGCTGCTAGATTGATTCCCTTCTGCTCCGGCACAAGACTCCAATGTGCTGGTGGCTTAGAAAAGAGTCATGTTCAGTGCTCTCACTGGACAGAGCTGGGGGGGAGCAAAGCAAGCTGCCCTTCCTCCAGCATCGTCCATCAGTTCAGCTTTACAGGGCCTATACAGGCATACAGGCACAGCACAGTCCTTGGACCCCTAAAACAAGGACAGCCAGTATTACACTGCAAGAACTTTCCCCAGCCTCATCTACACTTGTCAGGCATCTTGCAGGCAGGTCAGCAGAGCAAGAACCTGCCTAGGAAGGATTTCAGATTTGGCCAAGTGTTC
This sequence comes from Lonchura striata, assembly GCF_050655825.1. NCBI lineage: Eukaryota > Metazoa > Chordata > Aves > Passeriformes > Estrildidae > Lonchura > Lonchura striata. The sequence goes on along the minus strand of NC_140707.1, from coordinate 57,845,754 downwards.
AAGGAGAGGGGAAAGGCTTTCATTTCTTAACTTTCCCTTAAAATAATGCGCACGATCTGTTCTGGGAACACCCACCCAGTGAAAATCCTTCTGGAGACTGCCTGCCAAAGCCTGTGAAAATCCCTTCTGGGAGCCGTGTCCGCTATTTCAGACACAGCCTGTTCATAGGAACATAAATCTGCTGTCCTCACTGATGCAGATTATTTGAGCTGGATTTAATGTGCCTAGGCACATCTTTCTTAACTTAGCTCAGATAACCACCTGCTACTTCACGTGCACTTGTTGCTCAGTACAGATCTCTAACAGAGTCCCCCCTGCTGCTGACAGCTGCACTGGGCTGAACACTCACCTCCTCACCACTGCCTGGCACAGTCTCAGCATAACTTGTGCTAGGGAGGAAGACACTGATGATGATGATAATAACAATAATAACAACAACAACAACAATAACAATAATAATAATAATAATAACAATAACAATAATAATAATAATAATAATAATAATAATAATAATATGCTCTGCTCAAATATTTTACTTTGGTATTCTCTTCTATTGCAGCATTTTGCCATCTTGTCAAATCTGGAGCAGAGAATACCTGGTGTTTAGGAAAGAAAGTAATAGAATATAGCACAATTCCCTAAAAACATAATTGAGATGACACTTATGGAAACCTAACATCTTTAAAAAGTTCCCTATCTATATGATTTACAAGAGAATGTGTTTATTTGCTGAACCTCTGACTGGAAGCCCATATGGGAGCTGTTTTGCCACAGAAGTTTCATCTGGGGGTCAAAACCACTGAAGGAGGATTCCGAATTATATAGGTGATCTCTTTCCATTACAGTAATTCCTATAGTAAAGAAGGGAGGTGGGGAGAGCAGAAATAAACCACATATGTTAGCACTTCTGCTGGCAACTTGTTGGATTGTTTAAAATCAAAGGAATCCCCACATTTTTTTGGGACATCAGAACATTGGCACACAGAGACCTTTTTAAGATTTGGCATAAGACAACACTGTTTCTACCCACAAGTAGCTCGTGCTGCCAGCCACTCCAAACAGATTCCCATCTCAACATGCTGCTGGCACCAACTCCACCTGCTGGAAACAACCTCACGTCCCAGCTGGATTCAAGTTCTCTGAATGCAATTGTTATATTTGAGAACTTTACTCTGCTAACATCCTTGCTGATTTCTCAGTATTAAAACCTCCAGAATCAACAAGTGCTTGGTGGTTTCACATCTTTCTGAATTAACTGATCAGAAGTTCATCCTCATTCTAATGCAAGGGTTTAACACTGTCCATGTTCTTTAGAATTCACCCCTTTATCCACGTATATCAGAAAATTAAGTGCAAGAAGCAAAGTTTATCCTGTGCTTGTCATGTTTTAGATAATTTACATGCAATCAATTCAAGCTAATTTAGTTTATCTAGTATGATATAAAGTAGATTCAATAATCACAATGAAAGATTATTTGTGTCTCTTTGCCAAGGCTCCTGGAATATATCACAAGCATTAAGCATCAGACTTCACGTTCACAAGACCCCACTAAGGGACAATCAGATAGTCACCAACATCTTATGTATACATACTCAGAACAGAGGATTTCACATGGTTGGTCCAGTCCTGAATCCACTATTTATAAGGCTCAAAACTTTGAGTTAAAGAAAGGCTTCGTAAGACTTCCACCTTCAAATTGAAACTCTACCCACTGGGGAAATGACCCTGTCAGCTGCTGTTGCACTCAGTGTTAATTACCTTCACTGTTAATGCTTTGCTTCATACCTCCTGTGTCATTTCATTTCCAAGAGATGATGGGCTTTTTATCATCCCTTCAGCTGCCAAGCAAAGCACACTCTATTAGCATAAGTGTCACAATGTGGATGTTTATCAGCTGAATAAATTATTGCTTAACCTTTCCTTTAAGCCAGCCATATTTTTATTACACTTGCATTGCTATTTTCCAATTGATAAAGAGGAAAGAGAAATATAGCTGATATCTACACAAGGCAATAAAGTCAAGCATACCTTGCAGGATCTTGATCCTCAAACCTCTGTCCCTGATGCTTTCCTCTAACTGACATTTCTGCTTCTCTCCTAATAGTATTTATTCCCAGCATGTGCTGGGAAATCCAGGCATACAGATTTCAATGTGGTAAAATACATGCATTATTAAAACAGTATTTTAAAGAGCTAAAGATCTGTTCACTCAGATGAATGAATACAAATTCTGTGATTCAAGGGATAGGAAATAGTCATTATGAGTTTTACTGAATATTGCGGTCAAGTAAAAATTAATTATTTGCAAAAAAGTTTGATTAATTTAATTTGGGAATCAGCAGTAACATCAGAATTTTTAAAAACCTCCTTGTGTACTAAATCCACAATTTTCTAGGTTTCCTACACATTTGCTAAAATCAAACACATTCAATTATTGAAAATATCAAACACCTAACTTTATTTTTTTGTTCAGAACTTTTCAAAGTAATTTAAATGAATACTCAGATATGCTTAGATATGCACAGATATCAACAGTCACAGGAAGGTTTATGTAATGTTTTGTTAGTGAGTTTATGAGATTGCTGGCATTTTTCCCAGTAATTTGGTGATTTTATTATCCTAGTATGCTTGTTTTTTGAAATAGGCAGATTAAATTAATGCTTTCTGAAGATACATCAAAACACCTTCATTGGAATTCTGTATGACTCAAAGTTTTTCTCATGAGTATAAATCAGTGCAGTAGCCATGATGGTCTAATAACATCAGAGATAAAATTTGTTGGCAAAACCAGAATCTGTTATTATAAAAAGAAGCACTTATGAAAATATTTCTATTTTCAAAATATATCACCTAATCTAAAAAAAAGAGTTGCTTTCTTTCCACCAAATTTTGAAAATGTCTTGAGTAATTTTTGCATCATTCAAATATCACAGATATTTTTTTTTGCAGTAGCAAAACAAAAAGGAAGTAGCAAACATAGTCCTCAGAACATTTTTACTTCTATTTACATCAAATATTGACTTCAAAATTACATGGAAGTTCCTCTAATTTTATACCATTCTCAGTGTAAATTTTCCTAGAAGACAGAGACCGTAAACTTGACTCAATACTAGCAATGATTATCTATAATTGCAGGGCTCTTTCATCAACAATAAAGATGTCATCCATTTACTATGTGAGTGGAACAACTAGCTTGTTTTTTTAAAAACAATAACAACAAAACCCCATACAAACAAACAAGCAAACAAAAAAAATCCAGCAAAATAAAAAAAGAAAAAAAAAAAAAAGAACAGAAATCTTCTCAAGAGGAGCTTTAAAAAATAAATTTGCTTTTGATTTGTCTCTCACTTCTGGAAAGGCATTTAATCATTATCAAAGTGTGTCAAGTGATAATCTCAGATGTGACAATCAAATGCAGGCACAACTTTGATGCAACAGCTCACACGCACAGCAAAACATCTTTCTGGAGTTTGTCCCAGCAACTAAAATGTTCAGCCTTTTAGCAGGAGCTGAACTGCTGTGTAAGCTCAAGAGGACACAAGGACTCAGCTGAAAATGCACTCAGGATCATCAGTGAGTTTCCTCAGGTTTCACATCAAGTCAGGACAGTCCAGCCTATGGTTTTGGTGAGAGCACCGTACCAACACAGAGCCTCTATTACTGCTTCTGTCTCAGACTGGGCATGAAATAATGCTTCAGACTGACTGCTGGGACTACTCCCATCTCCGGAGTCTTATCAATACTGAGAAAATGTTGACAATTTGATAATGAACCATTATCATTTGGGAAAAATGAGAAATTGAAAGCAAACATCTGGTAAATAGAATTAAACATATTCTCTCATCACACATTAGACATGCTCAAATCAGAGTATCCGCTGCAGGTCTGCTGCTCAGCATAAACATTTACATCATGGATTACAAAACTTTTCTCTCCTTTGCAACTCTGCTCTCTCAGCAACTCCAAAATCACTTGCTTACCAGTCACTGCAATACTGCATTGTGAGCATGTAAAAATCCTAACATCCTATGGCACTGGATGCCTTCATATTTTTTAACCTCAAAATCCTTCCTCCTCCCTGCAGTGCTCACCTAGTGACTTTTGTTTACAACTCTAGCACCAACTCCTCCCCCTAAGTAGGCCAAGATCTTGAGCATTATGAGCTTTGTGACTGTGGAAATTCTGTCATCTTATTCATACCATACCTACTAAAACTAGTCTGCAGCAATGTATGAAGACACAATAGGCATTTGTTGAAAAGACTTTAAAGTATCTATTTTTGCACCTGAACATCACATCAAATTCTTTCACACATGGAAGACTAATTTTTGTAGTCCTCTTCTTAATGATGTTATCAACGTTATCTGCTAGTTAAGTAGAAGAGAGCTATGTAATTTTTCTAACAGCTGGTTTTTTTTGCCAAGCAATGTACTCAGTGAGTTTGGAGTTATTTATTTATGGAACTATCATGAAATATCCACTCTCTTCTTAAAGAAATCCTTAAAAATCCCTCTAAAAATCCCATATAACAGAAGGCAGAAAATTTACCTTTTTTTGCCTTCCTTTTATTTCAGAGGTAACCTACCTGATAATAAGCTTCCATTAAATGTTAATAAAACAAAGGTTACGTAATTCACTATCCAGCAAGGCCTAAGCAGGATAAATCCAGATACTAATGATGGTTTGTTTGGGATTAATGGTAAGCGTTGGATTAGTTGAGGGCTTCTTGGTATTTGCATTTCCCAGCTCACAACAGAAATTCCAACAGCAAAAGGCTAGTGCCACCTTTGGATGAAAATTCATATTAGATCCCTCAGGCAACCTGATTTTCCATTCTATTTGATTAGATACTTTGTTATGCTTTCATAAAGTTAAGCTTTAACCAGAAAGTTTTTTTTTCCTTCTCTCTCACCCCCTTTTTTCCTTTTTTCTCCCACTCAACTCTAATTTTTAAGCAATAGAGAAAGAGTTCTTCCCTCTTCTCAGTGCTCAAACTCTTTGGAGCTTATTCTTGGAAATGTATCAGAAGGTCTATTAATTATCATGATACAATTGTCATGATTAAAGCTCATTTGTAAGGTATTTCCACAAAATTGTTAAGCATTTGAGGGAGACAAAAAAAAAAGATCAGTGAAACTTTTAACCTAAGTTTAGGTAAAGGTTTACGTAACTTTGATTCTTATTTTGGTACTTCACACATTTCCAGACTTGTCCTTATTTTACCTTGCTTCAGATAGCCAGAAATATCCTCATCAGTCATCAGACCTGCAGCAGCTCATTCATCTCACTAAGAAAGGACTTCTTCATTTTGAAAGGCTGTATCCAAGTGGTGTACAGCCACTGGCTGAAACGGAGCTCACTGTGTCTTCACAGGGGCCCATGCCCTGCTGTGCTCTGAGTTTGTGACTAGAACAGCATTACTTAACACCCCAGTGGCTTTGGCTACTGCTGAGCAGCGCTTGCACAACATCAAAGCTTTCTTGTTTGTCAGTCTGGAGGTGGGCAAGGATTTGGGAGGGAACGGAGGTGGGACAGCTACACAAACCAGCTGAAGGGATATTCCATACTGTGCATCTTCATGCTCAGAGATAAAAATCTTGGGGTAGGGGATGGAACACCTTCCAGCATAGCCATTGCCCAGAGTCTGACTGGACATCAATCTGGTCATGAAAGGCGGCGAGAGCAGCACTTTCCTTCTACCCTCCTTTCTTCACTTTTGAACTGTCTTTGCCTTGACCTAGGCATTTTCTTGCTTTTATTCTTCATGCTGTGTCCCCCACCCCACTGCAGGAGTTGTGAACAAGCAGCTGTGTGGGTGCTTAACTGCTGGGTTAACCCACACCAGGATTTGTAAAACTTGTGTCTCCACAACAGGCACATGGAACCCAGCATCTTATTCCTTAAGGCAAAATAGTGTAGCATTACTGACAACCAGATCTATAGACATCATTGGTACTAATAAAAGTGGAGACAGTAAGCAAAAATCCCAGAGGCAAATTATACCATTTGCTAATTGGCTTTGGTTTTCCATCTGTGTGGGTTTTATAATTAAATCTGAGCTTTATTTGATTTCAAGGGCTCTGCATTTATTTCTAATAGTAGTACTTTCCAGTCTTTATTGGATGATTCCCTGGGAACCTTGTACTAAGAAAAGAATGTGATCAACCAAAACCTTTACTTCCTATGTTCAGACATACCTCTACAGCAAAATGAAACAGATACCATTTAATCTACCACACACACAGGCAAGTGACAACTTGAGAAAGACAGTCTGGAGTGAGTCAAATCAAAAGAAGGGACTTTTCTTGATGATTTCCCAGTGCAACCAATTAAGTCCACTCCCTGCACACCATGTGGCCTTGTTTTTCAATTTTTCATTATTTCTTTTTCCTTAACAATTCCCCTTATCCCCTTAGGGGTGAAAGGACAAGTGTTTGCTTTCAACTGAGGAAATGCTCTGATAGAAAGACCCCTCTATTGCCATCCTATTTCTAAAGCTTCTGATTGCAAAGCTGAGCAAAATTTGGCCAGCTGACTTCTTTTGCTCTCTGCAAGTACCTCCTACAGCTGAGGATAAAATTCAGGATCATCTGAAAAAAAGGTTCACATACCACACATCAACACATAACTGAAGTGGTATCACTATTAGCATGTGAATCCTAACACAATCATTTCTTGGAGAAAAGGCTCATGTTTCCAGTTTTTTCACATGCCCCTAACACTAACACCCAAGTACCTCTAGCTCACTTACCACTTGAGTTAAGGTCAGGTGAATATAAGAATGGTGCAGGTCAGAAGATTCCTGAGCTCCTGACATGCTGGGAAGATATCAAGTATACCTAAAAATCTTGAATAACAGCATTTCTTTTTCATGTTTTAAGTGAAAGCCAGTCAATTAAGTAAAGTGCACATGCAAATCTACTACTAACTCTTACTTCCTCCCATTTTTATCCAAATGAATTTAGTATATGTCCTAAAGGGAACTCCGGAGCTGCCAGCATGTCTGTGTACATTTATTAAAATGAAAATAAACCAAAGTAGATAAAATTACCAAAGAGTAAATGCTGCTCTTTTCTCAGTTCAAGCTGTTTCTTGGCCCATCTGGCAGTCAAAGCCACCTTTTGGTTTCCATGGACCCAAGGCCATATGAAAAAGATTATATCCCAGCATAAAAACACACATCTCCAGACTGTGAGAGTAAGATTAAACCATTTGACATGCATTTCATTCCTGTCCTGCCAACATAAAATGCAGCAGCAAGCAGGGCCTTTCTCTCATGCCAACACAAGCCATTTATTCTATCACTAACCCACCACACACCCGCAGCCCCTATGCAGATTGCTTACATAGGGCCTGACATTCACTCAGACCTTGACCATACTCAGCTTTAACATCATGGTGGGACACACTCAGTAACTGAGAGCTGACCACTTTAGTATTCACAGAGTGTGGACCATCACTAGATATCTCCTTTATGACTGCCACCAAATAATTTTAAAAGTAGTTACCTTGTACCCAAGTCAGGATTTTAATACAGAACATAAATCCCAGCAAATGCTGGAAAAATGCATCCAAAAAGCTGGGTAAATATTTGGCCAGAGGATCCAGTCTCCCAGGCTGGCTAGTTTAGAACATCAGCTGCAGCAAGAGAAAAATAATTTGCAGATTCTCATGAAGCAATTCATCAGAGCATGTAGCTCACAAATAAGCAACACTCTGCTAGACTTACAGTACCTCAAGCCTAAGCACAATTCCAAAACAATGAGTTGTAACCATATCACACGATCTAAATTTCTGTACTACCTTGCTCATAAAGGTACTCCTTTGGGTTCCATCCCCCTAGCCAAGATGCCAACATAGGCAGAAGCCAATAGGCTGACAGTGAGTTTTGACCCTCTTTTCTTTTCCTGACCAGATGGGAGTCTTCCCTTTCTTCAGCAAGCAGCAAGAACTGATGTGACTGCTCTGATCTGAGAAAAGGTAAAGAAGAAATTCAGTTCAGATCAGGGGTGTGGGGATGTAAGTGCCAGCACCATCTCACCTTGCAGTCTCCCTGGGGTAGGTCTGGTCTAACCCACATTAACCTACACATTCCTTCATCCACTACCCCAGGAAACTATTAGGCCCTTGTCCAACACATTTAAAAGTGGCACAGCTGCAAAGAGTACAATACCAAAGAGAAACGTCAGAATTGTGAAAGATACAAGTGATTGTAGATGAACGTATTCCAAAATTTAACAACATGGTAGGTAGTACAACTGTAAACAGTCAGTTAAGGCACACTGTAATAAAAATTTAGGGACACAGAAATGCAAGGTAACTCCTTATGTGTGAGGCTGTAAGTACCTGAGGGCTGAAACAAAATAAGACCATTCTCTTGCAATGCTAACAGAAATCCCATGTTGCCCAAAACTCGGGCACTAACCCTGACTTTCAGTGTTCTGTTGTAACAGCTTATGCAGCCAGGCTCTCCCCTTGTGCCTCCTCCAGAGCAGACAGTGCCTCACAGTGCTCAGCTCTACAAGAGCAACAAGAAAGTCACGACTGACACCATAAAGATGTTTGTTCCACATATGGTTGCAGCTCACACTTCATTAGTGCCTGTTCCTAAATGACAAGTTTATCTGCTGCTTTGATGTTAGCTGGCTCACGCCTGCCTAACCATATTGCAGGAAACACGACTAACCCAAAAGCACTTTGGTTCCAAATTCCATGTCATTTACTTATCTGGTGAAAAATCATACACTAACAAAGCATACACTGACTGCCTTTCAAAGGCAGTCATAGCAAATGGAATAGCTCATGAAGTCTGTAACATTGCTAATCAAGCACTAGTGGCTGACACCACTGGATGTTTACACAGCCTGGATCCATTCACCAGATCAGCGGGCCCAAAGGGACACTCTCAGGGTGGGCAGTCACAGGCCTCCCACAGGCAGAACACCCCAGGAACTTGGGTATTTTTTTTTTCCTACTTTAATTTATTGCCAGTTAGCACCATTTTTTGGTTGCTCATCTGAGTGCTGGCAGGTCAGTGGAAAAGCATAAACACCCCATGAACAGGTCTCCTGCCCCTCTCTAATCTCAGCTTCTCCTGAGGAGCTCTTAACAGTTACAGTCAGCCTATACCACTGCTCAGCTGGGGCTGCATGGTAACAATCCCACCTGCTGCTCTTTCCTTCTTACTGTTTTTCCATTGCCACTCCATGTCTTTATGTTTCCAGCTCAGTGTGCTCACTTAGGTGGGTCCCCACCCTGGTGTGAGGTGCCCACAGCCCCCATCCCTCAAAGGATCCCTCCTTTGGTGTGGGTCACCTTCCAAGAGGAGGACCCTTACAACATGGTGCTTCTGGCCCCTGGCAGCTGCCACTCCTGCTCAAAGGCATTGGCACTGCTGGCCACGGGCTGCCCGTGACACAGGTTGCCCATTCAGGCTGGCAGCACCAAGGGCAGGCGAGGCCCCGTGCCAGGCAGGGCAGCCCCACTGCCCACAGTCACACACGGCTGTGCAGCACCCAGCTGCTCTGCATCACACACTTCAAAGTGTTAGAGACAAACTAATGGGGGGGGGGGGGTAAACCAAAGAAAAAAGCAATCTCAGTCTACCCTTGCTCTTACAGCACTAGATAATTCAAAATATTGAAATAATATTAATGTAGAACAGCACTAATACTTCAGCAGTCTTTGACATGAAATTGTGGAAAATCCTCTCACGATTTACTTCGGATTTGTTTATCTGTTCTAGATTTGGGTATTTTTCCCCTGCGGATTTTAATTTGTTTCAGCATATATACCAACACTGGGCTGCTATTGCTATGCAAATTCTTTCATTCAATTTCTTTTCATAGTAGCTTTTGTTTCAAAGGCTTGCATAAATTGCTAAGGAACTCATGGTTTAAAAATATACATACTGAAAATAAATTAACATTTTCTGCAGGAGGTTTCAAATAACTGTACAAAGGGGAGCTAAGAAAGAAAAAATCAATTATCCTTTTAAGTGGGATATCAGAAGTAAGACTTTTAAAATTACTTGAAGGTTATAATGGATGAGTTTGCTCAGACACAGAATGCAATTTCAAACACAATGCCATTTCAAAAGGAAGTTTCCTTGTTTCAAATAACGTACTTTCTTGAACAGGAACTTTATTTGAAGCAGAGACACACAAACATCCTGCTTTTCCAAAGAAGCTTCCTTAGTGCCCATAGTGAACTGCATCATCAATGTCCTTTGGCCTTCAAAGCTCCATCCTCAGACCACCCTGAGACACAAGATGTGCCCTGCAGCCACAAATGCAGACTTTGGGTTGTGATGGTGCTGCATGTTCTACAGCACAGAACCTGGAACTGGGCAAGTGAACATGGCAGCAAGACATCACACAAACACAGAGCCTACACACGAGTTGGGTTTCTAGACAAAGGATTGTTTTTCACTAATGCCAGCCATACAAGTTTTGATTTCTGGCCAGCTTGTATCACAAACTTTGCCTTTTCTTCTTTTTTGGTTTGGTTTTTCAACCATCAAAATTACTTGCAGTGGCATTTATATTGGGAATTCTTTTCAAACACATTCTTTTCAGGCACAGAGAAAGTGTTTGCACTGAAATTCATTGCTTACTTTCATCTGACCATGTCAGGAGAATATACTTTTTATCTCAAAACTGCAATGTGTTCTACCATGTTCTTTTAATGATGTAGCTGGTAGTAACTAGCCAAGAGGATTCTAAAATTAGTTTTTTCTACAGCTTCTGGATATAATGAAAAGCACTCAAAAATATCTAGAACCTCCTTCATATTTTACCATTCGAGACTATTATCTTCAAGAACACAATATTCTGAAAAGACAGTTCTGCCCATCAAATTTCAGTAAAAGTCATGGAAAATTAGACATGTTTTTTATTCTCAGAAGAACAGAACCAAGGAAAAAACTTCATGCTTCAAACAGTGACTGACAGTCTTTGTAACTTCTACACATTTTGTGACTCTATTATTGAGATTATTCCATGAATTGCATTAGTTTAATCAGACAGTAAAGAACAAGCAGCAATGCAGGGGCAATTTCTATTCTATTCTATCTAATATCCCATTTATTGACTGAAGCATTCAAACTAAGGACAGCCTTGCCTCATACAGGCATCCATGCCTCCCCAAAGAACAGCAACTCCTCTCTCAAAGAACAGTCAATATTCCACAAGTGTTACAACGTAACTCCCAAGATTTCTGAGCTACTGAGACTCTACATCCTAATTTTGGCTTGATTTCAGAACTGCCACTGGCACAAGCTGAAAAGACTAGAAAAGCAGAAACAACAAAGCATTGAGTTTATTTCTTAAGAGTTCATAGGAAAAAAAAAACAAAAAAACAAAAAAAAACCCACCAAAAAGCAGAGCTGCTGATTGTCCCAAGTGAACCAATGAGTGTCTGAAAGAGCCAGAATGTATGAAACTGTAAACTGGAGTAAAAAATTCAAGGATTCTGCTTTAGTGTACTCTTCTCTTGAGCTTAGTCTCCCTGATTAAAAAAAACAAAACAAAACAAAACAAAACAAAAAAAAAAAAAAAACCAAGCAAACAAAGGGCATTTCAGACAACCATCCATCCACTGTATCCATGGAAAAACAGAGACTCCTAAAGGGAAGAAATGCACAGAAAATCCCCCCTGGAGCCATGGTGCAGAAACCCAGATGATACCAAGGGAAAGTCTTAGCTTCTCATGTGCTGGATCACATCCTCCACTTTCCATAAGCAGCAAGGGAGCTCTAGGCTTCTCTTCACCTACATGATATACCTGGTGTTAGTATAAGAGTAAGTGCTCTTCTATCCACACACCACAGCAGATCATACAGTAGAACGATCCTATTCATCCAACTAAGAAAAAAAAGCCCAGAGGAGGTAGTTATGCTAAAGCAGAGTATTAAAAACATACATTACAAATAGGCTGAAACTGACAATCCGGAAAGCAATTCTTAATTACTGGCCATGGGAATATAATTAGACAGCCAAGTAGGAATCTGCCTGTCTTCCCCACTTCCATTTTTCCCCCATATCTTTCCTAAAGCATACCATTTTATCACCATAGATAGATGCCCAATCAGACTAAATATTAGAGGTGCCTTGCTACTAAATTTCAGCTGCTTGCATAGCGACACAACTACTTACCAACTCCTGAGCTACAAATTTGCTGGACAATTGAAAAAAGAAACCTTGGGAGTCAAAGCAGCTGACTTGACAATTTTCAAAATAATGTAAATAATGCTGTGTTTCAGCAGTTTTCATCAATAACATGAAAGAAGCCAATATTTTGTACAATAAGCAGTGTGTGGCACTGCTAGGAGGGAGATTTTATACTTGTACATACATCAGTATGCAGCAGATTTGCAAAGATTTCCCTGCATCTTCCCTTCATCTAGAGCCACAATACACAGATGATGTGGCAGGGCACTTGCAATCAGAAATCAAGGCTTACAGAAGTATATGCTTAGGAAATTAGCACTGTTTTAAATGCTATTTCAGAAAGTTCGTGGAACTAAAAAAAAAAGCAACATCAACATCATAATGAAAAGTCATTTAACATGAGGAAGGTTTTTCAGTATTGATCAGCCCAATAAAAATTCCGTCTAGTTCTGGACAATTACACTGCATGTGATTTAACTATCTAATGAATAATTAAGCGACAGAATGGTATAATCAATATAATTAAATAAAAAGCAGAAGTAAATACCAGTCCAACAAGTTACACGAAGCTCTGTATTCAAAACCATACAGACCAACGCTTTAACCGGTGACAGTGGAGCACAGCATTTATTAAAACTTTATGAATCAAGAAGAAAGAATCTTGTGACTTCTTGTTTTTGGTAACAACCCAGTATCAGTTGACAAGGTGGAATTTTCCAAGAACACCCATGATTTACTTTTAGTGCTCTTCTGCATCTGTGTCATCAATACTAAGGCTCATTGCTGCTTTTCTCCCCATGAGACTGCACAAAAATTCCATTTGTAACCTGGTGCCCCTAACCCTGCCCTTAGCCATAACCTGAAGTATGAATCAAATAAATCACCCAGCACAGAACGTCAAGATACTTCATAAGCAACCTGCAGCCATGAAACCTAGACCTGCAGACTCTGCTGTGTGATCAATGAATTTAATTCTTTATGATGCTACTCATAATCCTAACATAATCTCATCCTGGGAAAAAACATACACCATTATATTCTTCTGACTTGACAGGCTTGCAGAAGCTGAAAAATTAGCCACTAAAACTTTCCAAAGCTTAAACTCATGCTTAATTCTATGGGGAATAATTGACAAGACATCCGTAACTCTCTCAAGCAGAGCAGAACACCATCTCCCTAGAAAGGCATCACAGTTTTGGTTATTTCTCCTTCCTTCCACTTTGCCTAAAGCTCTTTCTTCACTCCATCCATACTGTATTTCCAAACCAAGAATAATACCAAGGCAGATATATCCTTTCCCAGTTTCAGAGAAGTCCTCAACTTTGCAGAGAACATGCTGCCCCCTGATTACATGAGTTATTTTAGAAGCACTTCAGCACTGTTAGAGACTATGTTCTGACAAGCAAAGGAAAATTCCATTCAAAGATCAAAAAATAACTGTATAATTTGGAAGCTATTTGTTTCTTAGAAAACGATCAGTGGAACAGCTGAGTAAAATTGCCAGAAGCCCTCAAGTGCTGTACTCTTAAGTATGTAACTATCGACTTGCATGTACAGCTCACACAATGCAGTCTCTAGCTGGTTTTGAGATCATGCACACATGCATTAGAAATACAATCTTCAATTTTGTGCTAAAATAATGTAAATTACCCATTTCATACACGAGCTTAAAGGCACTCATTTTTATATGTAAATAGCAGCAAGGCTACTACTTGTGTTCAAAATGTTCAGTCTTTCCAAGGGGCTCCCTGAACACAGAGGTATGATTTCCTTCACTGGATGTTCTAATACCTCCACACCAGTAGTTCTCTATTTTTTTTTAAGATGGCTTTTTGCATTAAGTTGTCAGCTATGACATAAAACTCATGTACATGTGAAATTAAGACCACACATTGTAACTGGCCAAAGGCAGTGCACAATATTGCAGGAAATAAAATCAGCATATGTGATGGCATGACTTCATTACTTTTTCATAATAATTAGGTTATTCAAACAGTTAGACCAGACTACACAGAATGAACATTAGGTGCAGTTTTATAGGATGAGACTGTCATGCAGGCATTTGAACAGCTATTCAGCTTGGTAGGTATGAACTATATACATGCTATCCCACTTCCTCCAATTCAACATTTATTTTTCTTTTTGCACCTCCATAGCAGAACCAGAAGAATTTTACATAAGGAAAAATATTAACTTCTTAATTAAGTTCTGTCCTTCCAACCAATTGAGCAGCAACCTATGGGCTACTCAAATCACCTTTTAAAAATTCCAGAATTAAAAAAAAAAAAAATGCCCAGAAGTAAATATAATCATATTCCACACAACAAAAGTAGTATTTTGACACTCCTGGAAAATAAACTAGAAAATGAAAAGTCATGCTGAATTTCTACAATAAACAGTGTTAACTATTCAAGTCATTAGTACACAGAAACACAAAAAGCTGTGCTGAAAAACTGTACCATCAACTCCAAAAGGAAGGGGATTAGGATCATGCAATATCAGAGTGTTTTTTGACTGCAACAGAAACTAAATTTAGACTCAGTTACATAAAAAATACTAATAGTCTTAACACTTAATCAGCATAAGAGGTTTAAAGATACACAAATGATTTAAAGTCTGTTGACTAGTTTTATACTGCTTTTGCAATATTGTGCATTAGTAAAATCAGGGAGATTATGAAAGAAATACTAAAGCATAATAAAATTACATAAAACATGAAAAGCAGGCTATGCAGAGTGTCTCCGAACATTGATATTAAGAGAAATTTTACTAGAGTATGTCAAAAACGTAACCTGTATAGATTCCTCCAGCATGGAGGTCAGTCTAATCAGGTAATGCAACCCAAGCACCTGGTAGGTTCAGAAAATAGGTTGGACTCTCTACAAATGCAGTATTAACTTGTGTGAGCCTACAGAGGGCAAAGAATAAAACATTTACTATCCTCATACTGTTGCAAACTGCTGATCCATGACTTGCACAACAGCACAAAGCAATCTGGCAGCCTTTCAAATGCCAAGTCTGGCACGGTGACGGGCAATATGCTCCACCAGCTGTGCAACTCCTTCAGGAGCTGCAACACGGCAGAAAAAGTAATTCCCTGATGATTCTCCAGAGAAGTTCATTACTACATCTTGCAGAGCACCTGCCAATAATTTAGGAAGTACCGATTATATCATGCTCAGGGTTTTTTTCTCCGTGAAAGTTAAACAAGTTCTCTGAAAACAAACGAAGATACAACATTGCCCTAACAGAAATAATTACTTGGATATGCTATACCTGTTGCCCCAGACACATAGTAAAATTACAAAATGAGTGGCAATGTTACATATCCAACATCACAATTTTTAGTATGTAATCCACACCATTAAAACATTTTCAGGTTTATATATTGAAGCATATGCATATGCAACAGGTTAGATAAGTAAATGTGGGTAACCTTTTTTTTTTTATCTTTTTTTTTTTTTATTTGACAGTTCACTGCAGTGGCATCAGAAAGCATTCCTGAGATGCCTGTTCCCATCGTTGCATCCTAGGTAGATATAGAAATTAAACAGCTGACAGTCCTACTAAGTTTCAGTGATGATTAAGTTCTAACTATATCCCATTTTTTCCTTACAAGGATCTTTCAAAATCGTCTTGTACAACTTCACTAAACAATTTGAGTTTTACCACTGATAAAGACATACTACCTACCTGTCTCAAGATTATTTCTAAGAAACTTTGGTAATAATAGCTGAGATAAGCACACTAAAAAACTTACACAGAACTTAAAAAAACTAAAAATGCACAGTTTGAAGCAAGTAAAATGAAGAAAAATATTGTAAAACAAAGTGTACTGGCAAATAAGGTACAATACCTGTCAGTCACATTTTTGCTTTTTCTACAAAAATATTAACAGCTGGAGAGGAAGCAGTTCTCTGGATTAGATTAACTGCAATGGTTTTAACATAAAACTACAACCTTAAACACCAATAAAAGGTAATCTTCAAACCTCTAGGCTATTAATGATCTCCTTTCTTTGCTAGAACTCAGCAATCTAAACTCCCTCACTCCAAATTAGAGTTCTTCTTCTTATTTACAGATCTGTAAAGCACTTGAGTAAATGACTGTGCTGTGTATTACAACATGGTTCAGAACTGGTGAGAAAACTAAATGAGACTTCTTGCAGACAAGGTGACTGAGTTAAGTGACAACTTTAAGAAGGTATCAGTAAAATCATCACTTGAGAAATCAATCACTCCAAGAGCTGTTGCTTAAAAACTGTGTTGCTAAGAGTTCATTCTTCATACCTATATATTCCCATAAACTAATTAACCATAAACAAAGGAAAAAGTAAATTTGGTTGCATCTAAAAATAAAAACCTTCAACATTTTGAATATGGAATTTTTTTTTACTTGCAAAATTTCTGACATTGTTATTGAAATTAAATGTTACGCTCTATTTTCTACATCTCAAATACCAGCAAGGGTATTGGTAGCCAATACTACACAACATGATGAACACTCTCCAATCGTTTACCATGTAATATTTCAGAGTCACTTTTACAAAAACTGGTATCAACCTTGGGCCAAGTTCAACACAAAGTCTGCAGTTTGGGTTGTATTATTTTTTAATTTAAATGACCACCATTGCAAATTTCTTTAGAATTATTTGTCAAAAGTAGCTTTTAGAGAAGTTTTTATCACTTCCAAAAAGCTGCACTGAAAACGAAAAATATTTTAGAAAAGCCTGCAGAGCTGAAATAATGTAGCTGTTCATTACCAAAATTGGTGACTGCCAGATTGCAGTTACAAACTATACTTTTTGGCAGATGCTCAGCTCATTATCATTCAGCTGTTGAATCACAGATCCAGCTCGCATCACCTAAGAGGATTACAGAACAACAGGCAGGTTTTTACTGCTTAAAGCTCATAGAGCAAACTTCGTTCTTCTGACCTTAAGTTTGTATGGATCCTTCTTTTCCAGGTAAACAATTACAGGGCTTACTGGAAGTTCTATTAAATAATGCAAGAGTGGGGTTGTTTTTTTTGATTTTTCACTTATCACAATGGTAATACATAACCTATCAAAGACAGTAAAACTTGAAGTCCACTTTATGAAACAATCTTGTTCTCCCAAATACTCATAATTATATTCCTCTTCTACCACTGTAGGAAGTGTTAAAGCTGAAAGGAAGAATCAGTTCACTTACCACTGAACTGAAACTGTTCTATACTTGCAGAAAACAAGCCACGCAACAAGACTCCCAAAATAAATGCAGGTAGTGCAGGATGGACATGATCTGGCAATCTGCTCTTGCAGCCCAGAGAGACAATTGTATCCTTACTGCATACAGAGCAGTGTGGGCAGCAGAGTAAAGCAGGGGATCTGCCCTCAACTCCACTCTGGCGAGATCCCACCTGCAGTGCTGCATCCACCTGCAGTGCTGCATCCTGCAGTATAGGGTCTGCAGTACAGACTGCAGGGTCTGCAGTACAGGAAAGACCTGGACCTGTTGGAGCAACTGCAGAGGATGGCCATGAATATGATCAGGGGGCTGCAGCACCTCTCCCATGAAAGCAAGCTGAGAGAGTTGGGGTGGTCTAGCCTGGAAAAGAGAAAGCTCTGAGGAAACCTTAGAGTACCTTCCAGTACTTAAAGGGGTCTACAGGAGAGCTGGAGAGAGACTTTTTATAAGGGCATGTAGTGCTAGGACAAGGAAAAATGGCTTTAAACTGAAATAGAGCAGGTTTAGATTAGATACTAGGAAGAAATTTTTCACTATAAATGGGGATGACGTACTGGCACAAGTTGTCTGGAGAAGCTGTGGATGGCTCATCTCTGGAAGTGTTCAAGACCAGGTTGGATGGGGCTTTGGGCAGCCTGGTCTAGTAAAAGGTGTCCCTGCCCATGGCAGAGCACTGAAATCAGGTGATATTTAAGGCCCCTTCCAAACCAAACCATTCTATGATTCTATGAGACTTTGATCTTTGTATTCTATCTCTTATACAATCAAAACAAGTTTCAAGAAAAGGTAAGACTTAATACTGTTTAAAGTTTTTTTTAAATAAATGACAACAGGCAATTTTATAGATTATTTTGATCTAATTTAATTATCCCATTTTGAACTACCATTGACGACTTACACAGTTTTCAGACCAAGAACTTCAATTTTGGTTATTAGATATATTTCTTTATCAGATTTGACTGTGAGATCAGCTTCCCCAGCACTTCCTTTTCAAAACTTTGAAAACATCTCTAAAAGCCATGAAACAGACTATCAAGCAACATTCAGATCCTTAAAGGAAGACTACTTTTGACAAAGACTCAAAAAATAGTAATGGTTTTCATGGTTTAGGAATGGTAGTCTGCCATTTAGAGTTCCCTCCAAAACACTCCAAAACATGTGCCACTCGTTCACTCCTCCCTTCCCCTCTCCTTACCCTCTCAGGGCTGAAGAGAAGAATTGGAGTCACAAAAAGTGAAGATCGTGGGTTGAGATAAGACCAGCAATGAAATAAGAAAATGAACAGTAACAGCAACAACATTAATAACAGAAGTGGACAAGGGAAGTGAGAGACTCCCATGTGAATGCTCACCCCTGCTCCAAAAGGAGCCCAAGAACACCTTAGTACTGCCAGGAAGGGACCACTTATCCATGCTTGGAAAACAACCTGAGGTGGCATGGAATAACCTCTGCGTCCTGGCCATGCCCCTCCTGACTGCTGCAAAAATCAACCCTGTCCTGGCCAGAACCAAGTTTAAGTGTTTTCTCCAGGCAATACACTCCCCTTTACTACCTGAAGTAGTAATACATGTCATGCCTTAACAAAGAAACCTTGATTCTATACAAAACAAGTGTTCTAGGGTACAACCATCTATAACAATTATTTAGATTGGAGGATGGGGAGAAAGCATGTTTCCATTTGTTAATTTCTAATGAATGGCTTTTGACTCCAATTAAAGACTAGTAGAGATATGGGAAAATCCTTACATTTCTAAGCAGGTTGTAGCAGCAAGCACACCTCAAATGCTCTCACAAAACTGTTACTCTGACAGAATGCTGCGCATTCTGTATGGTATATTTACATTAACAGTGTATTTTGAGAATTGGACCTGGTTACATCTAAATATTGTTGAAGAATGGAAAAGACTGTCACCTTCACTTTACCTTCAGCCCTTACTGTCAAAGTAAAATGATTAAAAATTAAACTGTCACAAACAATGCTACTTAACTCAGGGTAAAGTTATGTTCTGATAGTAGGAATAGCAAAATAATTAATGCTATAATTATTTTTTATCATTAGAGACCTTGCCTGTGTCTTCATATACCCTTGGTTCTTCTTATGTGAGTAATCTGAACTATCCAGGAGCCCTGGAAGTATTTTTAACTGGTGAACACCAAAATTAGGTTTGAAGTTAATGTTCTTACCCTCAGAAGCAACAGAGCACAGAATAAGAAATGGTACTCTTTGCCACATTTTTACTGCTAATGAAGAAAATGTAGAAGCCCGAAAACACAACTTATGGATCACGGCAGTAGTGACATTTTGTGAAGGTAAGGGGAAATCAATCTTTTAGGTTCAGGTAAAAACTAGAACCAGACTAGTAACTCTGAAAATCACACAGAGAAGTTCAATTACTGTCTAAAGCAAACCTTAGTTGAGAACATATCAAGGAACTGCCAGTAGAATAGGCAAAATGAATGAGCATTGGCTTCAGGTGCACACTGCTTTACAAGCACTGCATGCCCAGCTGAGGAGCACACCTGGCCCACAGCACCAGCACAGCCTGTGATACATTCTCTACAGACATCCAGAAATCCAGTCCCAGCACTCAGCTGACTACTTTCACCTTGCATATCAGCTTTCTAGGTCTGATTTCACACTTCTTATACTGAATAGACTAAAATAAGAAGTTGTTCTGCTTATACTTGAGTCTTTTCCTCAGTAATAGCACTAATGTGGGATTCTCTGTCAGCACATGCTAGAATGTAGAATGGTAACACTGAAACGTTGTGATCTTAGCTGAATTGGTATCAGTAATTTAGAAAAACAAACAAAACTGATAGAAAGGTTTATGATCACACTGTGCTGGCTTTATCCTTTTTTTAAAAAACAGAACTAATTTGACTTCCTAAGGGTTTTTTTCTTTATTGGTGTATTCCATGCAGGCATATGTGATCCCTTCCCATCCTAAACCCTCCAGGTTAAAGTCCTATTGCCAATATGATTATGTACAAAGTAACTAACTTTATAAAAGTTCACTAGTATCAGCAACAGTAGTAATAAAATAGTATTCAGGAATGAGTATTCAGTATCATATAGATTTACATAGCATTGCTACAAAACCAGAGCATTTCTATGAAGTTCTGGTTATCAATATAAGGGAAATAAAGATTTTTCTAGACTGTTAAGAAAAAACCCACAACACTGAGCTATCTAGTTATCCCTAGATTTTGTGTAGGAAAATACATTCTCACTCAGTATTATATTTTAAAGTTTTTTACATTTCTAGTGTATAGTTCTATCAAATGCTTAATACAATCTTCACTTTTAAGCTACTATTTTAAACAGAATAGTCTGTAGATCAGATAGAAAATTTTTGTTGAGAACTAATTGCAAAGTAAATTATCTTTCCATTGATAGCCCACAGGGCTATTTTTTGCCACTTTTTCAAAAGGTTTTATTTAAGCATACACACAAAGAGCATATATTACATAGTTTTATGTAAAAAGAAAACAACCCTCCACTGCCAAAGTTGGTGTTTCACACGTGGATAGGGGAGAAAAGGATTAAATAAACTTGAGAGGCTATTTGTTTTTATAAATTAATTTCTGAGAAATTAATGAACTCAAAACTGTGTTTATCCTTACCTAAAAGGTAAGGTAAATTCCCAGCATCAG
Source organism: Lonchura striata (assembly GCF_050655825.1). Taxonomy (NCBI): domain Eukaryota; kingdom Metazoa; phylum Chordata; class Aves; order Passeriformes; family Estrildidae; genus Lonchura; species Lonchura striata. The sequence goes on along the minus strand of NC_140707.1, from coordinate 57,824,698 downwards.
CAGTTACAATAATTCATACTGTCATCTAGAACAGAACATAGCAGAAAATCATTAAATACATTACGTGAACTCAGATTTCAAGAGAAAAGATTTTCCTGAACTTGGCTCATGGCACTCTGAACAAACAACAGTGCATGCATAAAGGCTTTAGACTTTGAAAAATATTAAAATCAGAACTTAGAAAAGGTTTTATAATTGGCATAATTTTGGAAGAGCTAGGAGCTACAAATTCTGTAAGTTTGCACAGAAGTTACTCTGAAGCATAATTACTGCATTTTAAAATGCCTGAAAATATAATCCAATCTTCTTAGATTAATTGCCTAAGTAAATTTTTTATCCTGTAGATTAGAACATGAAATGCTGTTCCAGAAGAAACCAGTAAGATGGAACTGATACAGTATTAAAATGCAGCCAGATTAACACTGGGGAAACTTTAGGCAGTCTAGCTTTAAGTGGGCTGTTAATAATGTACTTCAACTAACCTCAGTTTAAAAACAAAAAAGGGAGATATTTGAGACTGTTCCCCAAATCAAACTTACTAAAAAAAAACCCCAAGCAACTGAAACCAAAAACAACCACACAGAAACCAAAACAAACAAAACCAAAGAAATCATAGTTCTTTATCAATCTTATTTTAGAACAAAGGACTTTTACATGTTTCGTATTCTTTGACGGGAAATCTGTGAAACCAAAACAAGCCCTGACAAATTGAACCTTTCCTGAGGAGCATTCATAGTCATAAACTCATTTATAATGTGTTATGTGGGAGATGCCAAGTTGTAACAGTTTAACAGTCATCTACATGGAATGTACCAATAGATTTATGAACAACAGTAGCAGTTACTCACATGTTCATGGCAGCTAACTGTTCTTTATGCATTAGGTTTCCCTGTATAAATTAGAAAACTACAAAAAGTCAGAAACTGGGAGAAACCTCCATTGTCTGTAAAAGTTCAAGTGAAAACACCTTCGCAGCACTTTTCTTAGACGATAGCATATTGCTCATATAAAAGGTCTCTTATCCTATAGAAGTCCTGGCAGAGGCAGCCTTCCAATCCAATACGCCCTGTTTCAGTCTGAAACAAAAGATATGTTTCAATTTATTATCTTTACATTAATGAGAAACTTCATTTATTACTAAAATAAGGTTTTATTTATTACTAAAATAATATATATTCTTTTATAATATTATTTGCCAAAGAGATTAAAACACAGAGCACCTACCCTGCGGACAGCCACTAGGTTGTTGCACACAAGCACTCCTCCAACAAATTCAGCTTGTATACCTTCCCGCAAGAGAACCTGCTTGAAGTCAGACAGTCTTGGCTCGTTCATAAACACAGACTGATGCCCAAGAACCTTCAAAACAACATACACAATTTTACTGCTTCTATTTAACACCTTCCATTTTTCCAAAGAGCTCATTATTGCGTTGGCAGCAGTGTGCCCAAAACTACAGGACTCTAAATTGGTTCTATTTCTGTTCACCTGCAGCAATACATCTTCAGGACAGAAGACCTGTAGAAGTTACCCATTACAAAAAGCAAAAGGTTTTTCTTTGCTCACATATTGAGTACAAATAGAAAGCTACAATGAAGATCCCTCTTCCAAGCCATGCTATGCCAGGGACCAAGCTGCAGTGAGGTGTACTGCTGATCAGTACAGGGTGCTATGACGGTTGCCATGAATCTGAACAGACTTTAGAGCTGTCTCCACAATTCCCTAGCTCCCAGAACACACTGCATTTAGGACTGTGAAACAGAGAATCTTAAAAGCATCTCTAGGATTAAAAGGTACTGGAATAATGCAACAGAAAGAGAAAACAGTATCTTCTAAAATGCAAAGTATTTTAAGAGCTACCATAAACTTATCGCAAAGATAAACATAATGAATTCTCAAATCACTACTACAGAAGCAGATGTATGAATGTCAAAGATCTGTATCTCAAGTATGTGAAGTATCTTTGAAGTATCATTGACAAAATTTAATAAAATCCTGAAGTGTCTAACACCAATTGATTTCTCTATCTGCAAGTACTAATTACGGATATGACACACAGTAATGAAAATCTTATTTCATAAGTATATGGCTCTGTTAATGGATGCAAAAGACCCTCACTGAAAAGCATAAAAGCTGAACAAAGAACAGCACCAGGTTTAACAAAAAGAAACTGGAACATGAAAACCCAATTTCAGTTAGGCTTTCATTTGAGTAAGATCACAATATCAACCTCTAAGCACTAGAAAAACAAAAATTAATACAGAGGTCTTCATAAAAGAAATCCAGACCAGCATCATTTCTGTACCTCATGAGGTGGCAGTGGTTCCAAAGTAGGAATGATCTCACTCTCCTCACACATCTCCTTGTCATCGTCACCAAAGAGGCTTTTCATGGCCTTCTGTTGTGCAATCACACTTGAGTCTGAAGAAGGCACATCCACTTGCATCTCTAAGTCTTCATCTTCCCTCAACTCTCCCTCTTCCAAAATAACTCCAGTATCTACTTTTGAAACTCTCATGTCCAGAACACCATCTATCCAAGCCAACTCAGCATCCTTGGCTTTACAGAACTGAAGAGAGCTGACAAGAGAATCTTTCAACCTTACCTGGGTTGCACAAAAAATAAAAGTACTATTGGTTTCATGGAAAATACAGAGGTCTTACTTCAAGTTTTAAAGATTAGTAAGTTTCTCTTCACCATCTTTCCAATTGGCTTGATTAATGAACTCTTCTGGAGAGAAAGGATCGAACTGGTATCACCAAGGCAAGATACTTTCAAATTTAAAATATGTAACACTTGTATTGCAACTTAAAAAGCAGCAGACATCAACACCTTTCTCATCTTTGCTAAAATTAAAAAAGAACCTATAGAACTGCAAACTTGACTTAAATGTACAGCAAGAGCAATAGTTTCTTTTAAAAAACCAGAAACCTTTTTTGCAGCCAAGTCGTTCCTCAGTTGGTCTTAGCAAATTCAGAGGAAGTTCCTATAGATACATTTAGGTTACTGATTAATAGTTAAAAATTTAAATTCTCCAAAAAATTATAATTACTATTTTATTGTAAGAAACGATGTTGTAGTATGAGACTTTTAAGTGCCCTTACCCTGATTCCTCTGGTGGATTCTGGGACTTTAATCCTTTAAATAGAGCTCTACTCTTAGAGATTGTTATCCACATTAGAAGGTCCATGATTCCCATAGTGCAATCAAGGCTACAACCATGTGAAAGAACCTCCAGCTACCCGCCCATGTGCAGCACAGCCCACTCAAATGACACTGTGACACTGACACTTCACTCACATCTATTCTTTTCAAATTCAACATCGCCACTGCAATTCTCCTGGGTCATTTCTTACACACTAGTAACTCTCATAGCCTTAAAAAACAAACAAAAAATCCCAACAACAAACAAACCACATGCAGAAAACACGCTGTTTGAAGGCTGCCATATCTAGATGATTTTTAATAACTGGACTTTTCTACTTACTAGAGGAGAACAGATTTTTCTCTAGAAAGAAACAGAATTTTCAACAATTCTACTAATGTTTTTCTATTAACTTTAAAAGAACAAAGGAATAAAGGATTACTGCAAAAAGTGTTTGTGAGAGACTTTCCTCTAAACAACTTCAAAAATTAAATTTGGAGCATACATAATCTACACAGAATTCACATAAGCTATTCCAGCTTTCTTATTTAGAACTTAATCAATTGCATTTAATTTTCATGGCTAACACACAGCAATACATTATGATAATGTTACTTACCAAGAATCATCACATTAAGTTTTTGTGGGGTATGGGTATCTCATTTTATCATTAGCTTGCTCCTAATTTCACATGTTTACTCTTAGGTACTATTTAAGTATGAAGCATTTTTTAATTCTAGCTCTTTAAGGCTCCATTTGAGATTCCAAAGAGAATGCTGAATTACAGCTATTATACAATGGTATTCTATATATAGGCATTATGAATGTGAAAATACTTCAATAAAGCAAATTTATGCCTCCATGGACATCAATGTTGCCTTTTGCACATTTTTGCACTTCAGGTAAAAACACAATGATATCACATTCAAACTTTCCAAACTTATGAATAATAAGCCTCAGGAGAATGCTTATCTAAAAGACAGAAGAACACAACTAATGCCTTGATCACACAAAATTAATTGAACTCATAGGTGATACCACCTCTCCTCTCCCAAAGGACAGAGGGCAAATTACATTCTGCTCATACAGCTCTAGTACAGTCCATAGAAGTTACACAACTAAAAAATTGCAGTACCTTACCTGGTAAATGTGAGTTTCACTTGTAGCATCTACAGTTTCATGAAGTTTGGGCATGTAAACTTTAATATCTTTTCCACCAAAAGCTCTGCAACATTCTGCAAGGTCCTGACTGGCCTCAGGTGGTCCATGGACAATCACCAGTTGTCTTGGTTTCATTTGGTTAATAATTTTTTTAATTGAGTCCCCGTCTGAACGTCCTTCATAGTCAATGTACGTAACTCTGGCTCTAGTTTGAATTAAAAACGCAAGAATAATATGTTTTAGTTTAAAAGATTAAACCTCTGAGTGCTCCAAAATACTTTGTTAAGATATTTTTAAATTATTGTACATCAACAAAAGCTGTCAGCACAAGGTATATTATGGATCTGTAAAATACAGTTGTCAAATATTAGCGTGTGTGTATTTAACACTATGCATTCACAAAATTCACTTATCTAGTTATCAAAAAAATAAGTCATCCATGAAACAAGCATAACTAAATTTTATCCTTTTAACAAAGCATACTTAAGTATCCATGCTAACATACTATTGTATAATTTCTTCCCTCTCTTCCAGCTGTCTCCATAAGGCAGGAAACAAACCAAACTTTTTAAGAGTGGGGAACCATAAGACTATTCTGTGCTCCCAGAAAGACTAGTAAAATACAACTTAGCTTGGGGAAAAAAATAAACTAAAATCAAGTCCTTTCCCACTTTCTTAAATCCAAGTTAGCCTTTTATCCAATTTGCACTGTACCCATGCCACTGTAGCAGAATTGAGAACAAAGTCACTCACTTAATTTCCATGGATTCTGTTGCAGAAATACATTTGGTAGGAACATCTGATAAATCTTGGTCCATAGGCTCCTCTCCATTTGTCAAACCAGACTCTAATTTGCTTTTTTCTTCTTCTGTTGCTTGAAGTTCTGGAACTAGAAAATCCTCAGGTCTAAAGAATGAAAGGCATTTTGCTTTTTAGAGTAAAACCAAAGCACTACCTAATATAAAAACAAACAGTGTTGATTATTACTACTAAGGGATTTTTTTAACTGTTATTGCCAGCAATTTTACGACACCTGACAAACATTTCCACACTTGAACAGAGCTGATTTGGAAAATACAACTTCCCTATCTTAAAAAAGAACTTGAATAACTTAGGAAATACTAGTAAATTGAGGATTTCAAGCAAGAATTCCTTATGCAAAGCTGACAAATATCACTGAATTTTGTTAGGATGAATAGTGTTTTCTCACCTCACAAATTTAACATCAAGTGAAATTTAAAGCAGAGAAAAGTCAGGTTAAAAGAATTTAAAATCTTCTATCTCAGAAGATTAAAAAAAAAAAAAGCCTGGAGTGAAAATACATCCTAAGAGGTGTAAACACAGGTCAAGGATCAGCACTCTGCAGCTTCAATCCTTATCATAAGCTTTCTCTAAGACTTAGCAGTTTGAAGAGCATATAGCAATGCTGCAAAAGAGACAAAACAGTGAATTCAATTACTTATAGTTTTTGATTATTTCATAGCTACTATGTTAGTATACATTACCACCACATACTTGATAATTTCACCATATTCATCCCATTTAATTCTTTCTTCAGGAGCTGGAAACATTGGATAAGATTTTTTTGCCTGTTTGAAGAAGCTTCCTTTCCGGCTACCTTCACCTTTCATCATCAAATCATGTTTGGTCTTATGTAAAGTCGGCTGATCAATATCCTCCTCAGCATCACTCTCATCACTGGAATCAATATCTGCCCTGAAATGATATTCAAAAAACACCTAGCACTTTTTTTTTTTCCTTCAGGTTTCATATTACATAAACATACTGAGTAGAAAACAACAGTTGACATAACCCTAACCAAGGCCAAGGGCAGTTTATGTATCTGAGAAAGAGCTCACAGTCAAATGGCAGATGAAACTGGGCCTATCGGAACAACAAATCAAAGACAACAACTCCTGATTCTTAGGACCCTCACACAAAGCTACTGAAACTCTGATTTTCATATAGGCCTGAAGAGAGTTGAAGGAGCAGAATAAGCACACAGAAATCTCAACTCTGATCATAACAGCAGAATGAGCAACCTACTTACTCTTTAGACTGCTCTAACTTCTTAGCTGCCTCTTTCTTTAGTTTTTCCTTTTCTAGGTATTCTTCAAGTTCTTTTCCTTCCAACTTGACACGTTTTCTCAACTGCAGATGGAATTAAAATTAGTTACTGTAAGTAGCTGACACAAGGTTAATACTTTTCCTATATGCTGCTGACAAGAATATTTGTTCTTAGGCCCCAAGGGCAAGTATAAATTGCATGTCACATACAAGACAAGACTATGGCAAAAATGTGGTACCTTGACATGGCAACATCATGATAGTATCAATTTTTACAGTCTGCTTTAAATGAAAGCATTTCTAAAAATATTAAAATCAATTAAGCTTTCAAAAAATTTTTGAAAATGTCTTCAGGAAATATCTCTCCAATAAGAGAAGGCAAATACTCTTAGACGAGCAGTGTTTTTTTAGTTTTTCTATCATTAACATCAGACCAGAAGAAGCTAGCAAAGTCATACTAGCTAGCAAAACAATGCTAGATTTTGTTTCTTGTTTCCCGAGTACAGGTCACTTTGAATAAACTGAATTCTAGTAATAATCTAATACTATAAATCAATTCTTTCAATCCAATCTAAAACCAAAAGAAAGCTGCATCATTGGTATTGAAATTATCACTGCAAACACAGAGGACTTCCATAAATTAACAGTGCGCACCAGAAAGAAGTAGACACAGGTGTACAGATTATTAAAAACAATTTGAAAGCATGAACAGCAATTAATTATCTCCCAATTTCCTGAATTTGCTTATCCTTCAATCCTTTTGGGATATATTATACTAATTTGACTTGATTCTCCTCTCACCAAAACTGGGAGAATTTTCCAGCAAGACCAACCCATCATATATGTGATCTGTACGTCAACTGCAAGCAGATTTTTTTCTATTGTAATACAAACACAAAGGAACAAGTTGTCTAAAAATATTTAAAAGGAACTTCATTCTCAGCTCTATTAATTTTGCCATGCCATGAAAAAGCATTTTGCAGTTCTCAGTAGGAGACTTATTTTTATGTAAATTTATCCACAATCTAATAAATATGCAGCAGATTTCAGGTTTCTCACCACCACTAGAAGCACTTCCAGAAGATAAAAAAGGAAACTATGTTCAGTTTTGCCCACACAACCCTAGATGACCCACAATAAAAACCAGGAGCTACAGAGACAATGCTTACCTCAATATCTATAACTTTTTCAGATGGATTATCAATCAGGAATCGTGCTAATGTTCCAGGTGTAGTGCGGTAAGTTAAAATTATGGAGTTTTTGGAATCCTGGCACCATTGAATGAAAAGATCTCTAGAAAACCCACACTCCAAGTCAGGCTGACTGGCAAGAACAACTTTTGGACTTGGCACTCGAGCCAGATCAGACAGACTGTGACATAAGGAGAGGTGGCGGAACTGAAAAGGGTTGTTTCTCTTGTCTTCAAAGCACCTCATCAATTTGTCACTCATCCATTCAACCTAAAATACGTATTAGAAAAAGTTATCTATACAAATACAAGTTCTTCAACAGTATAAGCTTCATATGAAGTACATGATGCGATATGCCCATGATTACATCAGTATTTCTCAGCAGGTGTAGGAATAATGTTGAGCATAAGCAACACTGAAACAAGTACTTTAAGCTCTCTGTTGACAACTATAAACTATGCTAACAAGTCTTATTGTAAAGACAGAAATCAGTATCAAGAAACATGCCCACTGCCACAACTGGACATTGTGTTACTTGATCAAAAGAGCTGTGATACAAACATGCAGTACAGAATAAGGACAGTCCCCCAGTATTTTGCCACTTTTTACCATTAAAAAGAAAAGCTTTTGCATAAATGTTCCTTTACTCTTCATAATTGGATTTTAAAATTAAAACAAACCTGTGATTTAGAGAACTCCACTACATTGTAGCTGACATTATTCAAAAGTGCAAGAGAGTAGACTCCTAATCCTGCATCTTTTGTTCTCCAGATCTGATCAAGAAGCTGAGCAAGTTCCAGAACTCTGCCTGCTGTATCCACGGCTATTAATACATTTCCATCACCTCGTAATGTCTCCAAAACATTAGCTAAGAAGAATTAAAAACAAAACAAAAACCTACTTATACTTTTAACCAAAGCTAGAAGGTTTGTGGTGTGGCTTGGATTTTTGTTTTTTTTTGTTGTTGTATCACACTAGTAATCATATTCAAAAGTGTACTGAACACAGAAACAAATGAAACTTCAAAAGAGATCCAAATCCACACTTCCACCACAATTAAAGGGAGCTGGAGTTTCCTCAGTAGCTCTGAAGATCTCTCTGCCTTGGTATTTCTTTATTTTGTTTGTTTGGGTTTTTTTAATTAAAAAACAACAGAAAATGGGAGTTTAAAAAAGGAAAGTGCTGAGGAAGGTGATTTAAAAATCCCTGAAGAGATTTAAGGATACTGGGTAAAATATACTATTTTCAAATATGGTTCATTGTTGTTAGGAAAACATTTAATTTGCAGGATCAATATCACCAGAAAAGAGTAATTCAAAACTTGTTACATTTTAATAAGGATTCTTAAGTTTAAATGCTAATGAATTTCTTATAGAAAAATAATTTTTAGTGGCTAATAAATCACATTACTGATATTTTTGAAGCCCAAACAACACAATACATACTCAGCAGCTGTTCATCCCTTTGCTTCCTCCTGGGTTGTACATAAGTAGCATTAAATGAATCTGTAATAAGCAATGAAGGCCTGCTCAACATTTCCAAGGAACATCCATTCAGATGGCTGTGGAAAAAAGGAAAAATCTCACTTTTTTGCATTTCTATTTTATGAGAAAAAATAAGACAGCGAGATTCCAGATATTTGCATGTACAGAAACCAAACTACTCAGCTGCTGAATGCTTCCTGCTTCAAATTTACAAATAAATAAAAATGAATGAGTAAAGAAACCCAGAGCTAATGCTTGCATCAAACTTATTAATCTGGATGCAAATGAAATTAGTGGTCTTATTAGAACTGGAAATGCACTTTCACATCTTCTTATCACCCACTAAGTGATACACACCTAACACAGCTAAGAGCTATACATTACTGTGTTGAACTTACATCTCCCTCTTGTGGTTGAAATCAACGGCATAAACAATTTCTTCCTCCCCATCCTTGACAATCTTCCAAATTGTGCCTCCTATCATGTGACCAGCTGGCAATGGTGTGATTGACAAACCATGTCCTTTGCCTACAAAGGTTTTCAATATTTTAGGTAGATTACACATATCAAAATCCATTACTCTGAACAAGACATAGTAACTTTAAACAACTGAAAACCCAAATTACTACTGAGAAAAAAAATCAAATGAATTATGAAAAAGTAGTAATATCCGTCCTTCCTAAGCAGTAACATAAAAATATTTTGCAATTCACTTTTATATTTCCTCCAGAATAAAGAAACTAAAGTAAAGATCACTTCTTCCCTCCACCTCCCACTGATACTCAGAGGCACTGCAGAGCTGCTGTAACTATGGACATAAACAACAGTAAATTATACAAAAAACATATCACAAGAAAGCAAGCACAATGATGAAAGCCCGGATCCTCTCTGGGGCAACACTAAATGCTTACTGTATCAATCACTTTTGAGGTACTTAGGAAAACTTACATAAATTACATAATCTGGAAGCTTTCCAGAATGACAAACACTCAAGTCAAATCATAGCAGAAAAGGTGTTCATGTGCTGCAGTCAGGGATGACAGAACTTTTCAGCACCTGATGCATTTTTCAAATGCACTGTTGCTCCCTGTCATTGATACCAGCCTGCATGTTTGTCAGATTAAAATGAGACCACCCACAACCATTACTCACTGACTCTGCTGCATTATATGCACAGTAATAATTAATAATTAAACATATATTATATTTTTAAAGGCCTACATTGAGTCTTTTCAAATCACCTCCATTAAATATAAAAGAAGTTAGTTGTTTTAAAAAAGTTGCATGCTAAAATTACTCTTTAGATGTAAAAGGTTCCAGGGTAGACATAGCCTTGCTACAACTATCTCAGAAAAGGGCCAACAGTCTTTCAAGGACAACATCCTCTCTCTATTTTCCAAATAAGAAGTCAAGTCTTTTGGCAGCACTATTCATGAACCTGTAAAATATTGCACTACAGAGACAAACTGCTGGTGGTCAGCCTGTATGTATCTCTGTCCAAGAAGACAGTTTTTGTTTTATTCTGATCTTTACATTCAACACTAATGGAAAGCTGTTGAGAGTCACATGTTCCAGCAATACGCTACACTGAGTATGATCTGAGTCACTGAAGATCTCCCCATTAAATCATGCACATGCTGTAACTTCATCTCTGCAACCTGCTCTAGAAAGCCTTCCCTTGTGTTACTGGTTATGGAGAGTTCTGAGCTATCTGCTGCTAGACGTAAGTAAATACTTTTAACAGACATCAGTAAATTTCAAAAAAAGTTACAAAAACAAGAAAGAGAAACAAACACCTAAACATTCTTTGGCATGACCTCCTCTGCACTAAGTAAAAATTTTATCCATTTCTAGATACAATTGCAATTAATGCAGACTGACATAAGGCTAATGAATTCAGCACTGCAAAACACAGTATTTCACAATTCAGTCCCTTTAAAAAAGTTACTTTAACTCTTAACTGCTCTGTTGCCTTTCACTAAAAGTAAGTTCTTGAGGTGGCAACTTTACCTTTTAAGTTCACAATCTGAGAAAACTTCAGCTGTTGTATCTTATCAAAGGCTGCATCTACATCATCCAATGTAAAGAGTGTGAAATCTTCAGTATTATGGCGGGACTAAAACAAACAAAGAGGTACAGAGCATTCAAACACTCCACCATATCACAGATGATGTGTATGAAAGTATCAACTTAAACATACCTGGTAGAGATCATACATAAACATCTGTCCCATTTTATATACAGGAATAGTTGCATAAATGGCACAATTCAATCCCATTTTTCCAACTGCATATGGAAGTGCACCAAGGTGTAGAGGGTCAGGGTGGGAAAGAAGAACAGCATCAACCTGGTGTACGTGCCTATAAAAAGAGGGCCAACAAAAGCCATTGAATGGAGCTCTGTATGGTTTTGTATATCACATGCTAGAGATATTTTGAGAATACATACACAATCTGAATGCCAAATAATGAAATTTAAACCCTTCAAGAACTGGGACAGTTTTAAAAATCATAATTAAAACTTACAGGTGTTTCCTAATGTTCAAGTATTTAAAAACACAAGTGACTTCAGAAAGCATAACTTTTAGATCAGAAGACATAAGTTTCACATCAAACTCCTGATAAAAAAAGACCTTAGTATATAAGTGGACATCAGAAAGTAAATTAACTGAAGGACCAAGAATATTATCAGTATAGATGTGCTACAAATTGCTTATACACCCCAAAACAGACTACAACTTTTCTTCTGATGGGAGTGAACAAGTAATAGGACCAAAGACACAACAATCTTTAAACTGATAAAGACCAAATCAAAATATATTTCTTTAAATACAGAAAAGATCAAACATATAATTTAAGAAAAGTAGCACATCAGTTTGGGGGATTTTATTACTCTTAAAAACATTTGTTTTTCCTTGCAAAGTGTTGCATAAAATTAGAACTCTGACTAAAACCTTTCTACATATCATAACTGAAAAACTTGAGAGCATAAAACACATGTAACAAATGAAAATACAAGCTGGACTGACAGTTTTTTGTTCCCTTGCATACTAAGAGGGACATACACATTCATCTCAATGGCTGTTATGATAAAGGGAATTTTATCTAATTGCTTCTTAGATAAGACACTTAAAAAATTGTATAAATTATCCTCAACAATCCTCACTTAAAAGATTTCAAACATTGCAAGTGTGTCAATGCTACAAAACTAGTATCAAAAAGGTCCGTTTCCTTCCTAAATTTCCATGTTTCAGTCCTAACTTGGCAATCAGCACAGCTCCTTGATGTACATCTGAAGAAGTTCAGTATTGAAGGCTGGGTAGATTTTGGGTTGGAGGGGTTTTTTCCCTTTGCAGGGCTAGTGTCTTGACAGAAGGTGTTTTCCTGACAGTCTATTCAACTTGAAACAAGAGCCAAGAGTTGAACTGCTTTGTATCCAGCCTACATACAGGAAGGCTTCCTCTCCCATTTAAAACTTAGTTAACTATTCTGAATTAGCTGACATTCAAGGTCAGTCTCCCCTAAAAGGTGTCACATTTATGACAATAAAAAACAAACAAATCATATAAGCCAAAACAAAAAGTGAACAGTTTGAGAATTACAGTCAAGAGACACAACTCACTGGACTGACAAGGAAAATATCCCAAGTTTCTGCAGGAAATGTTCCAGCAGTGTGAGTCCCTTCATGTAAAATATACACAAAACAAAACAAAAGAACAATTTTGCATTTAGCAACACTATACCACTGCGTGAAATTTTGAAAACTTTTAAGATAGACCAAGCCCTAATTTAACAGGTGTATGAACTGAACTACTTACTTCCTCAGAGAATCAATAATATCCATAGAAAAGTTTTCATCCCAGCCACAGTCCAAAAGAAAACGAAACTCATCTACTTGCAAAAGATAGCAGAGGGCAGATTCCTCCTGCACCCCCGAGAGCGTAGTCAACTTGATAATCGATGTCATTTTCCTCTCCAAGTGTTTAATCTCCAAAAGAACTAATCTGAATGGGGGACAAAATGTTTCACTTAGATGTTACTTAGATCTAGCTTCACATATTCCTGAAAATATGCAGGCTAACGGTGTTAATACTGTTCAATACAGCTGCTCCATACCAATTAAGTCGCAGACATTAACATTCTACTCTTGCAGGTATTAGAAAGAGGTGGGGTTAATTTTCTAAAATAAATATCAATAATAACTTTAAAAAGGATCCCTAAGAGCAGCGCGGTTAACAGCAGCTCCACGGAGCTGGATGGGGGCACCCAGAGATGGCACATCCAGGGCCGCGACCCTCCAACCCAGGCCTGCCCGACCATGGGCACAGCGCGGGCCGGGCGCCCCGCGGGGGCTCCGGGGCTCCAGCGCCCCACCGGGCCTGGCGTCTCGCCGGGCGGGGACGGGGACACGGGGGCGAGCGGTGCGCGCACTGCAGTCCGAGACGAGGAGAACAAGGGGAAGAGGAGGATGATGATGCGAAGAAGCCGGTACCTGCCGCCCTCAACCACCCCCAGCCCGCGCCGCGCTCGCCGCCATCTTGCGGGGGCGGGGAGGCGGGGCAGCGGGCGGAAGGGTAGCGGGCGGCACCACCGCGAGCCTGCCGGGGGGAGCGCGCTCCTCCCCCGGCCCCGCGCAGCGCGTGGTCCGGCCCGGCCCGCCCGTTCCCGGTGCCCTTGGCGCGGCCGCTGCGGTCCCGCTGCGGCGCGAGCGGCGGTAATGGCGGGGTCGCGCGGGGCGGGACCGCTGTCGGGCCTGCCGGGAGCGCCTCGGCCGGGACACGGCGCCGGGCGGGCGGGAGCGAGCGCCCCTCAGCCGTGGGGCTTTACGGCGGTCGGGTCCCGGGCAGGCCGGAGGCGGCTGAGCCGGGAGGTGGTGGGGCCGTGCCGCGAGTCAGCGGCCGGGCCCGGGCGGGGGTTCCGCAGGGGGTGCCCGCTTGTCCGCCTGCCTGTCCGCCTGGCTGTCCGCCTGGCTGGCCGCCCCACAGCGGCCGCGGCGCGAACGGCGGCGGAGTTCGCCCTCGGGAGCCGGCCGGGGTCCGAGCCCGCGGCTGTGTGACAGACCTCACTGGCATCCCGTGTAATTCCCTAATCTGGAAGGCGTTGGTTGGGTTGGAAAGGTTTTCTGGGCCCCTATAGTTTGGAGAGGTCTGCGAGGGGATCTCACTAATGGGTGTAAATATCTCAAAGACGGGTGCCAAACTCTTTTCGTTGGTGCCCAGCAATGGGACGAGGAGCAATAGCCATTGCTAAAACACAAGAAGTTCTGCCTCAAGACGAGGAAGAACTTCTTCAATTTGAGGGTTACAGAGCACTGGAACAGCTTTCCAGAGAGGCCGTGAAGTCTCCCTATCTGGAGACATTGAGAAACCACCAGGATGTGTTGACAGAGAGGTTGGACTGGATGATCTCCAAAGGTCAATTCCAACTGTAATGATTCTGTCATTCTGTGATTTTAGAAAAGTCCTTTCTTATCTGTCAGTCTCTGAGACTTGACGCAGATAATGAAGTCTCCTTCTACAGAAGTTTAGGTTATGAAAGTGTTTCTAATGCTTTACAGAGTAGCAAACTTCTATAGAATTGCTTTAAAGAGTAAATTAAAGAGATGTTTTATTTCTCTCCTGTTTTAGGATGAAATCCTTTTTCCCAGGGTTAACATTTAGGATTATTTCTAAGAAGGCCGGGTATGGGTTTGAGAGCAGCGTGTTTCTCCCAGGAAGTGTTTGATAGCCTTCATGTATATTATGTAATTGTGGAATCCTAATAAGTGAGAGTAAAGGTGCCAAGCATGCACCAGTTTCCAAGTGCACAAGTATTAGTACCTCTTACCTCCTACACTTTTCTTTCTAGCAGTCATGGTGAATTTCGCCCAAGCTGTGCGTGAACACTGGGTTCACATCCTTGTTCCCTTAGGATTTGTGATTGGATGCTATTTGGACAGATGGAATGATGAAAGATTGTCTGCCTTCAGAAACAAGAGCTTATTATATAAAAGGTCTGCTTTATGATGCCTCTTGTATACGTATATAGTTATTATTCAAAGTGCTTCTCAGTTCTTTTTTAGTCATGATTGTAACCAAAAAAAGGGAAGAAAGGCCTAAAAATATCAAGCATTCATGAAGTGTTTTAGGTCAGTAATACCCTCTGAAAACGGAATCTTTAGAAGCTAACATCTTCATGAAAGAAAGAATCATTAACTGCTGTCAAGTTCGTGGTCATGAAATATGGAAACCATTATTTTAACTCTCTGTAACTTCAGCAGAAAGCACAGTGCTTGAGTTTTTATTTTCTTTCTTAAATTTAAAATTATCACAGTGCTTTTTGACAAAATTCTTTTTATAAATGTGTGTTACTTAAAAGTAATTACCAAGTTCTTGAAAATTAACATACAACCTGCTATGTCTTCACTGAATTATGTGATTATATACACTGATGAGTTTGGGTTTTCTGGCTCTGGTTCCTCAGGGAGTATTTACATCAGAGAACTTCAGGCATTGACTCACCTGTGTCAGTTCTAATTCTGTATTAGGTCTTGAGGTTAACAAAAGAGGAGAGAAAAAAGTCATATTGCAGAAACTGATAGTAGCTATCAGTTTTCTAGTGGATTTGTCTTTCCTCCTCTGGCCTCACCTAAATTCATTTTGAATCAGAAAGAAAGCTTTTGACATAATCCACTCCCCTGATACATTAGCACTTTTCTTAATGTATTTGTTAGTGAAGTTGGGCTGCTATGTTGGTGTCTTGTAAAAATCCCTTCTTCTTTCACATTTCTCTTTCCACTAAAGTAATGAATTGTTACATTTTAAGAAAGTAGAATTTTTCATTTTGGATCCAGTTAAAAGTCTGTTAACTACTTAGAAGTCAGCTGTTCTGTGCTTCCATTTAAATGAATGGAAATTCAGAGGACTCAATCCATTGAAGCTTTTGAAAGAAAGGAGGAAGTTTATCAGTATGGAAAGATTTTTAACTGACAGCAATTGCAAGGAAAATTAAATTTTTACATAAATCTCAAATTGAAGGTATGGTTGAATGTAAACTAACACAAATATTAATAATTATTCTAAAAATAATGATACTAATTTTAGTCTCTTCCCTCTTGTTTTTTGGGTTTTTTTCTACACAGGGAATTGAAGCCTGGTGAAGAAGTAACTTGGAAATAAAAGCTGATGATGAAAAGGAAGACATTTTTGTTTGATTCATCGTCTTACATATTGAAAGAACAGGAATATGATTTTTACCCTGAGAGGATACTACAGTAAAGGACATCTGCAGTTCATCAGTGCTAGTTTAATATCTGGTGTTACTTTTTGAAGATGATTTAATTACATGACTCATATATGTTCAGGAGTTCCATTAGTCCACAAGCATTGAGAGAATTTTCTTCCTTACTCTGGAAAGGAGAGGAAGAATTATAGAATAAACTATGCAAAAATCATTTATGTTGGTATTGCTGTGTATGGTGTGGAATCCGTGTGTTTATAGCTATTTCATGAACTAGCCTTCAAAGAAATACTTCCATAAATCCAGAATGTGTTTGACAGGTACTGAACCTGCTTAAGTTGCTTTCTGGATTGTCTCTGTAGGCTTGTTTGGAATAGTGGTTAAGCAGTTATTGAGGCTTTGTGAGCGGACCAGGAGGGTCTAAGGAGTGCGCAGCTGGTGAGCACAAGGCAGGAGCGGTGCCGGGCGCCGCTCCGCTCGGTGCGGGGGAAGCGGCGCGGGCCGGTGCGGATAGAAGCGGCGCGGGGCCGGTGCGGATAGAAGCGGCGCGGGGCCGGTGCGGATAGAAGCGGTACCGGGCCGGTGCGGATAGAAGCGGTACCGGGCCGGTGCGGGAGAAGCGGCGCGGGGCCGGTGCGGATAGAAGCGGTCCCGGGCCGGTGCGGATAGAAGCGGCGCGGGGCCGGTGCGGATAGAAGCGGTACCGGGCCGGTGCGGATAGAAGCGGTACCGGGCCGGTGCGGATGGAAGCGGTACCGGGCCGGTGCGGATAGAAGCGGTACCGGGCCGGTGCGGATAGAAGCGGTACCGGGCCGGTGCGGATGGAAGCGGTACCGGGCGGTGCGGATAGAAGCGGTACCGGGCCGGTGCGGATGGAAGCGGTCCCGGGCCGGTGCGGATAGAAGCGGTACCGGGCCGGTGCGGATGGAAGCGGTACCGGGCCGGTGCGGATAGAAGCGGCGCGGGGCCGGTGCGGATAGAAGCAGTACCGGGCCGGTGCGGATAGAAGCGGTACCGGGCCGGTGCGGATAGAAGCGGCGCGGGGCCGGTGCGGATGGAAGCGGTACCGGGCCGGTGCGGATAGAAGCGGTACCGGCCGGTGCGGATGGAAGCGGTCCCGGGCCGGTGCGGATGGAAGCGGTACCGGGCCGGTGCGGATAGAAGCGGCGCGGGGCCGGTGCGGATAGAAGCGGCGCGGGGCCGGTGCGGATAGAAGCGGCGCGGGGCCGGTGCGGATAGAAGCGGTGCCGGGCCGGTGCGGATAGAAGCGGTACCGGGCCGGTGCGGATGGAAGCGGTACCGGGCCGGTGCGGATGGAAGCGGTACCGGGCGGTGCGGATAGAAGCGGTACCGGGCCGGTGCGGATGGAAGCGGTCCCGGGCCGGTGCGGATGGAAGCGGTACCGGGCCGGTGCGGATAGAAGCGGTACCGGGCCGGTGCGGATGGAAGCGGTCCCGGGCCGGTGCGGATAGAAGCGGTCCCGGGCCGGTGCGGGGCCAGCCGGCAGAGGAGCGAGCCGGCGGCGGGTGTCGCTCCCTGCGGGCGCTGCTGCCGCGCGGGGGCGCTCGCGGCCAGCGACGGTTTAGGCCGCCGGCCTCCTCTCCGGCAGGGGGCGCCAGAGCGGCGGGCGGGCCGGGCGCAGCCGGCGGGGCCTGCCCTGCGCGGCCGGGGGGCGATGGGCGCCGCGATTGGCCGGGCGGGTCACGTGGGGCGGGGGCTGCGGCTGCCACAGTAAACATGGAGTCGATCTTCCACGAGCGGGTGAGCGAGGGAGGGAGGCAGCGAGCGAGGGAGGAGCGGGCGGATCCCGCTGCCTGCCCGCCTTGGGTACAGCGCCGTCGGTTGTGGCCTTCCGGGCCGCCGAGACGGGGGAGGCGCGCGAGCTCTCCCTGAGGATCCGCTGGGGCGGTGCCCGGGCCTCCCGCCCCGCGGGGCAGCCCCCGGGGTGCGCTCGGCCTGTGTCGGGCCGGGCCGGGCCGCGCTCTCCTTCCCTGGCGTCTCTCACCTCCGGCAGTGCCTTGCCCTCTGCCTTGCGCGAAAGCCAGGCCCCTCGCGCGACGGTGCCTGTGGCCCGTCCCAGCTGGACGTTGCCGTCCCTTCCAGCCCTCCAGGGAAAGGACAGTCAGGGCTGAGCCTCGGTGTCTTCTTTGGCACGGGAACCGTGTTCTGGGGACTGCAGAAACAGCCCCCGGGTGTGGGGAAGTGTAGGCTGCAGCTACTTCTCTTTCCTGAGAGAGAGCTCGCAAGGCTGAGAAATGAGTACGAGGAGAAGCAGCGGCAGGCGGGGCTGTCCCTGTGCTCTCAGAGCCATCTCGTCACCGAGCCTGGCTTGGCTGGGCTTGTGTAATGAGCACGGACTGGGAGAACTGCTAGAGAAATCGCAGTTCATATAATGTACTTCTGTGTGCCGAGCAGTATTTCCTGTTTTGGAGGAAAATGCTGCTGTGAACTGCTGTGTTTTATCCAGGTTCCCAAATATGACCTATTTCTGTTTTAATGCTGTTCAAAGTATAATTGGATTTTTTCTTGCACTTTGCCAATGTCTCTTCAACTTTATTGTGTTAATACTAGTTCTGTTACTTTGTTTTGTTATGTCGAATTTATTTAAGAAGTCAAGTAAGATAGCCGTGTGCTGTCCTTTAAAAAATTGCTGTTCTGAGATCCATAAAAACTGGGGAGTGCTCTTTCTGAGTAGGTTTGGGTTGCAAAATTTGGCGAGTGTTGTGGTGTTAAGTAGCTGCTGTTCAGAGGGCAAGTGTTGGATTTCAGCTGTGATGGCCTCTGCTTCAGTGACCTTCAGTCTGGCTTTGAAAACAGTTTAACAGATGCACTCTTCTTACGTGGCCTTGTCTATCACAGTATGAATTAACTTTTTATTACTGAGTTGCTTTCTAGTTTAATAACAAAGCTTGTGAAATTGAAGTGACAAAGCATAATACATTCAGAGTTACAAGGTGAGATGGTAACTTGTACTTTCTCTGCCTTCTGGGGAAGGGTGAGTTGACAGTCTCTCACGTGAAACATACCTGCTCCCTGGTAAGTTAGTAACACAGTTAAAACGTTGCACATCAACATGTTTTAAGTTTGAAAGCCAAACATTTTTATTCTGTTATTATTTTAGGGAAAATCTAACTGAATTATTATTTTTCTTAAGGGGTATTTTTTCCCCCATCAAGTGCTGTCAAAATATTTAGAAGCACTGCATGTTCCTGAGTCTGCATACCCCAGTTGTTTTGATAGAAACACACGAGGAACATGGTATTTATTAAGAAAATTTAATAAAACAACCAGCGTTGTGGCCTTTTTAGAGACAAATAGCAGTTGCAGAAAGCAGGATTTAAGTATGGGGCTTCAGGAGTCCCAATCTGCGAAGTTTGTCCTTTCCTTGGTAAGATAAAAGTGATCAAAAACATTGAAAGCAGGGCAGCATTTTATGTCAGGAGAGGTTTCAATGAGAGGATTTCAGCTTATGGTAAAGAAGCAGTGTTCTCTGCACAAAACAATGGAAGTTCATGTCAGTTAAATACTGTAGGATCTCTTTTTTGCATTTGGCACTTTATGTGTATGACTTTTACACATGAGAATTAAGGTTTATTACTTTCAGATAATGCTGTACGAATACAGAAAGGTCCTTTTAGTGAAATTAGTATGTAAGCATATAATACATCTAATTCCAGTGGTATTTTAGTATCTCTCTCTTTTTCTATCAGTTTCATGTTACTCCAGTGGGGAAGCCTGTGATTGTTGAGCAGGTTCTTCTGTTCTTCTTCTGTTGCAGTTTGGTCATATGACCAGCAGTAGGGATGTGGTCCCAGAGGGACAGAAATTTGTGTTTAGTCTTGAGTTTCTTGCTGCAGGAAGGGCATGAGCTGGAGGAGGCTTCTGGATTCCACTCAAGCCTGGCTGTACAGCCAGTGCAGCTTCAGTAACTCATTGTTCAACTGAGCGATGAAGCCATAGGAAGATTCTGGAATAAAGAGAACTTTTGAGGTTTCAACTGTAAGGGAGATCATGGGAGAGTTCTGTATATGATTTGTATGATGCTTTTATGGAATTTTAAAGAATATTCCTCAAAGGCATATTTTTGTATTCTTAGTTTCTGTGGGGCTGGCTTGAGGGAGGGGTGTCAGATTTTTAATTGAGGGGTTTTGTTTTTAATGAAGAGCATGTGTAGGAGAGTTCTTAATGTAAATAAAAATGAAATGAAGACTGATTAAAACAAAAGAGAAAAGCAAGATTTTAAAACTGATGTTACTTGTCTTGCACATGTAGTTACAGTTATTTGTAGGAAAAGGTTCCTTTTCATGAGAAACTGCTTTGCTTGGTTTATATTGTGGTTTGTTTTTAATGAGACAGTGTTGTATCTCATATATGAAAATGTTGGAGCCTGTCATGCATTCATTCAGATCAGAGATTTTTTTGAATTTGTACTAAAAAATCATGACTGACATTGTTAGTTAACTCTTTTAAAATTTGTGCCAGTGTTTTAAAAATCTTACACTATAGTTCTATTACCTGTAACGTGTTGCATATGTAACCAAGTATCTGGAGTGTTTTTTATTTGAATGGTCTATCAATAAAAAAAAATATTTATGTTGTTTAATATGCTGAATTTAATATTTTTCTCTTGTTTCCCCATAATTGTTTTCAGGATTTTCAAACTAGTGGCATGATTTTATCTACTTCCTCTATGTAAATTTCATGTTAAAAAGGAGCTTTATTGTTCTTCCAGCTCCTAATCACTTTCTCAGCAATAACGTGGAGGGCAGATTGTCAATAACCACACCAGGAAGGGAAGAAAAGTTAAAAAATAATGAGAGTGTCTGTTATAGAAAATGTTTGTTCTAGGAAGTGGAGATCTAAACGGTTTGATTTTCATGTACTGATGTTTTGGAAGAGGATAGAATCCATTGTTCTGATGGTTGCAGAATCTTTGTGTGATTAATTGCCTTTTCAAAAACAATTTTTACATGAAATTTATTTCCCTTAAAGAAATAAGGTGGTATGGATGTTGGGTTTTCTCCAATCAAGTTGATGGGAGGATTGTATTCTATAGCTTGCACTGTAATACACTGAAAGAATATATGGTATTCTGCATGAGTGGAGAGGGCAGGAAGTTTTCCAGAATGAAACAGTTGAGTCATTTTACAGAGTTTGCATTAACCTGTGGTGGTTTTATTTTCTTTTTTTTCTTTTTGTTTTTTCCATATTTTTCTCTTCCATTATTAGCAAGAAGGCTCACTATGTGCTCAACATTGTCTGAATAATTTGCTGCAAGGTGAATATTTTAGTCCTGTTGAGTTATCCTCTATTGCACAGCAATTGGATGAGGAAGAAAGGATGAGAATGGCAGAGGGAGGAGTATCTAGTGAAGAATACAGAACATTCTTACAGGTAAAATTATGTTCATTTGTGGTTGCATGATATTGCCTGAAATGAAATGTTGTCTGGCACAGACCTGCTATTCTTGCATAGCTAGACAAGGTTAATTTTCTAGTGCTAAAGTTTTTTAAATTTATAGGCCTTTTAATTTATGCATCTTAGATGTGGCATTTTCAAATGTTACTAGTACAGCTTTACAATAATTCTACAAAAAGTTATATTACCTTCATCTCACAAGTAGAAAGATCAGGCATGATGAGGAGGATCAGTAATTCACCTTTTGTTTTTGTAAGCCAGTGTCAGATAGGAACAGAAATTCCCATGTCTGTCTGCACTTTAAGCACTGAACATCTCTAAAGCTTTGAGTTTTAAATGAAAATGCTTATTTGGGGCATTGTAATCAGTTGTACAGACAAAGACATAAGTCATTGCTTTAAGAATCTGCAGTTATATTTATTTGCTCAACTCAATTATTTTTGACCTTTTATGCTTATACCAGTTTTCCCTTTTCTTCCTCCCAACTTAACATCAAGCAGCAGCCTTCTGTAAATATGGATGATAGTGGATTCTTCTCAATTCAAGTAAGCACAGCTCTCTTCTGACACCATTTTCTATTTATGCAACGAAGGTTCTTTAATGTAATTTAAGTGGCATTGAGGTTTTCAATCTAGTTACCACTTTATGGCTTTAATGGGATTAAGTGCTGAACTTCCAAAGATTCAGAGTGCTTTTCTTTTAAGAACAATGACTTGCAGTTCTTCAGTTCATGGGCCCTCAAGTGCATAGGAGAAGCATGGATTCAGGAACTGTGAAATGATACCTGCTGGCAATAAGCTTGAGTTCTAAGTTGTTTCTTGTGGGCACTTCAGGTGTACACCTTGGCTCTCACAGACTGCAGGTGAAAAGGCAGAATTCATATTGCTTTCTCAAATTATACACTGGAAAGCCCTTGGCAATGATTACAGGGTTATCAGTGATCTGCATATTTTTCTTGGGTGTCTTTGGTTTTTTAAAGGCAATAGGGGAAAACTAATAAATAATAAATACTTAAACCAGACCAACAGCAAAAAAAGTTTTGAACGCCAAACTGGGGCTTTTGTCTAAAGTAGAACTCTGAGTATCTTTGGCTGTCTCCCAAGCTTTCAGTGCTCCAGACTCGCTCAAGAGCCTCTCTTCCTTATGGCCAAATGGGCTGTTTTTCTTTTTAGCAAGAAACCATTAACAGTTTGGCTTTTCGGCTGTCTTTGGGCTGCTTCAGTAGCTGAAAGAAAATGCTTCCTTGTTCTGCTGTTTTGTCCTATCAGTGTGTTATCATTTGAGGCACAGTTGGCTTGCTGAAAGGAGCTTGAATTGTTAACTTAAAAGTTCTTACAGCATTATTTTGTGTAGCTTTAAAGAGTTTGTAAAAGAGTTGATGCTCAGATTGTGTGATAATCCAGTGGTACAAAATTCCAGCAGTTACTGTGAAGAAAGATTGAGATTATACTGGGGAAGGGAGGGGGAAGTAAGGGCAGAGCAGTGCATTGCAAGTAGAGAGATGACAGCTTGCGAAGTGTCTGTGAAAGGTGAAATGACAGCTTTGTTTGGAGGAGTATGCTCATTAACACAGTTCTGTTAAACCCTAGTTTTGTTACTTCTCCTTAGATAAGATATGAGTGTTATGCTTGCATGTGGATTCATGACAGCTGCATTTTGTGTAATATGATTTTGAATAATTTCCTAGGTTTCCAGGCAATGTTTTGAAATGTAAGTTTATGAAAACAGTATAATTGTTTAGCATAGCTAAGATGGTTTCATGGCTTGAATTTAGATTTGAACTAGTCTGACTCATGAAAAGTGTTCTTTTTTGACAGGTTATAAGCAATGCCTTGAAAGTGTGGGGTTTAGAACTAATCCTCTTCAACAGCCCAGAGTACCAGAGACTTGGGATCGATCCTATGTAAGACTCTTTTAGCACCTTGTTTTTATTTTACTGTATAAATACTGCTAATATGCATTTTATATTTTTCTTTTAAATTGCTGCTTTATGCTCTGTTGCATTTTGATGTTTGTATTACCCCCTGGCCTTGATTTTTTTTCTTTCTGGGGGCGCATGAGAACATCTGTCCTCTGTGCCTTCATGATATTTTAGTATCTGTGGCATCACAGTAATATGTAGATTTCAGTGATATTGACAACCTGCTGAATGTTATAAAAGCAGTATGTGTATTCTGTAATGTAACATCAATGGTTGTATTACTGAAACTTTATTATATTAAGTTCAAATTAGTGATAGCAAAGGTCTTAAACATTATTATGTACTCTGATTTTAGAGTATTTAATTTTATTTATATCTTTTGTTTTTCTTTTTACAGAAATGAAAAATCATTTATTTGTAATTATAAGGAACACTGGTTTACAGTTCGAAAGTTAGGAAAACAGGTGATACTGTCTTTTTTTATTTTAAAATTGACTTCAGAAAAGGGTGTGGGAAAGTGATTGCAAGTAGATTGTACTTCTCTTTTGCAAGCTTTTGCTGCAGTTTGGTTTAATAGTATCCCATATTTTAAAAAGGTAAATGTCTGTTGTATCACAAAAATGCCAGGCAGGTCATTGTAAATGTTAACCTGGGAAAAGACTGTAGGATCAATTCTCTAGTGAATCTGTCCTTTGGGGAGCTGCAGCTCTGGTAGGGTCTTATGTGACTTCTTAAGCTTTTTTTTTTTTTTTTTTTTTTTTTTTTTTTTTTCTGCATGAAATACTGAAGAAAAGTTGCAGTAGGGGGTCAGGGGGAGTAGGGGATCCTGAACAAAGATTAGGATCCCTACAGAATTCAAACTTACTTTAATACAGTAAGATATTGGCATTGTAAAATAATTTTGTTTATTTAAATGAACAGTAGATATAAGGAAAAGTTCAAGGTTTTGATGGGTAATAATGGATACTCAAAAGAGTATCTATTAGAATAAAGTTTGGGGAAGTAGAATCTCAACTTTATACTATTATAGAAAACTTTGAAACAGTTGTATTCTAAGCAGGAAATAGTTATTAAAGGTAAGGGATAGTTATATTAGTATATGGTACTTAGTTCATATCCATGTCCCTTACAACACCAATTCAGTGTTTTATTTCAGCAGCCAATCATTTTCCTGCATCATACTTGCAGCTCATGTTGTATAAAAGTTTATGAGCTTTTATACATAAGCTGATTTGGTGTTTGATTTTTTTAGGGTTTTTTTCATAGCAAACATTAATGGAAAACAGCTTTTAGAGTCTGTAATAGTGGGACAGGAGTCTGTTTGCCCATTTGGTTCCTTTTTGCAAGTTCTTGCTACTTATGTTGTCATCCAGATTAAAAAAAAATAAAGAAAAATCACCTGTGAGTGAGAAAACTAAACTCTACTGTTCTGCCTGAGTTTAAAAGTATGGCTAATGTTTACAGGCATTTTTTGTTTATTTGATATCAAAAAGGCTGGATATTGTCTTAAAATTATGCTTATTATACAATGCAACCAAGTTGGGTGGAATTTTATGAGAGAGCATTCTAACCCAAGACATCCTCAGCTAGAGGGGGGATGTCTTTTTCCTCTTTTACCTCTGGCTTGTAACCACATGAAGACAATACAAGGTGTCTGTTGTCTAGAGGGTAATGAGAACATTTGAAAAAATAGTTTGCTTCTCTGTAACAGTTAAAGCAAAATTAGTTTAAGAAAATTTTCTCCTCCATAATGTCTTTCAAAATTTGTTATAGTCTCTTCATCAAATTTTTTACAGAACTTTTTATTCCCCTGCTCTTCTACACTGTTGGTCTTCTTTCCTAGTGGCAAATGAAGTGATTGCATGACAGGGTGGTAGATAGTCACTTATATTATTGTATGGGCCTGGCTGCAATTGTGTGGGTGCATATATGGAAGTTGGGGTAGATCAGTGCATTTCTGTGAGAATGGAGATAAAATTCTCTTTCCACTAACTCAGATGGTGCTTTCTGGTTAAAAATGAGTAATATTGAATGCGTAGGTAAAAAAAAAAAAAGGTTATTTAGCTTAATTGGAATATATATGGGGGTTTAAAGGTAGAATATTTTGTTTCACATTAAATATATTTTCTCTCTAGAAGTTTTATGTAAGTATAATACTGCTTCTGTTTAGAAGTATTATAAATTACTAGTTATGGTCTTTGGGTAACTAGAAATGAGTTGTGTATGTTTATATGAAGTGTCCCATGTTGTAATACAGGGTTGTAATATCAGTATACTAGATTTGAGTAATTTTTAAAAATTTTTTTAAGTTTAAAAATTATCTGAGGGAAGGGTAGACATTAGTTTTCAGCATCATGAGTTAAAGGTGGAATGTTCCATGAAAGTAATTAATGGAAATAATTGAATGTCTGTTTTATGTATCTATTAATTTTTTAACACATAGCATTTAGCTGATGAAGGGTTTCTTACTGCATTAGGGGTTTGAAACTAGGATTAAGCATAATTTTAGAATGATGTCTGAAATAAATCAAAATACAATGATTAAAGATTATCTATTTTAATGTGTTTCCCTACTGCCAGTATTCAGTAATGAGACAGAGCATGCAATAATTTCCACACTTTAGATGTCCTGTAAGAGTATTTGAAGAATAACTTTTAGCAGTATAGGTATTATGTTTCAAAAAATTTTATTTGTTAGCCAAATAAATCTAGTAAACTATTTCACAATAAAAAATTACCACAATGTACAGGAATGAATTATCAAGTAATCTTCATGCTAATTTGTTCTCTCAACCTTTTTTTTTTCCTTAATTACAGTGGTTTAACTTGAACTCTCTCTTGATGGGTCCAGAGCTAATATCAGATACATATCTTGCACTTTTCTTGGCTCAATTACAACAAGAAGGTAATAGTAACTTGCATATGTTAAATCTCATAAATTAAAAGTAGGTCATAATCATTATTTCTTAGAGCTTATGTATTCAGTTAACTACCCTTAGTTTGATGATTGAAATAGTGAAATAACTCAAGTACTTATAATGAAAGGTAAAGTCTTGCATCTTAAATTGCACATTATTGTATTCCATATAGTGTGTGTTTTAGAGTGTTTATATCTGCACTTTAATGCTGTAGACTTACAGTTTCTTTTTCTCAGGTTATT
The DNA here is from genome assembly GCF_050655825.1 of Lonchura striata. NCBI lineage: Eukaryota > Metazoa > Chordata > Aves > Passeriformes > Estrildidae > Lonchura > Lonchura striata. The sequence goes on along the minus strand of NC_140707.1, from coordinate 57,797,935 downwards.
CCATATTTGTAGTAAAAGGTGATCTGCCAGACTGTGAGGCTGATCAGCTGCTGCAGATGATTCGGGTACAGCAGATGCAGCGACCAAAACTGATTGGAGAAGAAGCAGCACAGTCAAGAGATCAGAGGTAAGGTAAATAAAGATTTTATTTCAATAATGTTCAGTATGATTGGTTTGTAATTTGGAAGTAATAAAAAGTGCCTTTAGTTCAATGTTTATTGCTGTTGCACACAGGAAAAGCAAGCTGATGGACAACAAATGGTGTATTTTTAAGTGGGCAAAAGCTGCCTTGATAAGGATTGAGTATTTCCATGTGCATAAGCATATTATAGTGGAGATTTTTGACTTAAGGAGGAAAATTATTTAGCAAATCTTATAAACTATGGTTAATAGTAATTCTTTTATAATTAAGACTGGTTTGTGCATTCTGTCATAAGTAGAAAAGAATGAGAAACTGCTCTATGAATTCCACATCATATAAATCATACAGCAATTCCTTTTGTAATAATTTCACTGTAACGCTGGGGTGCTGCTCATTTTTTATGCATTCTGCTAATATAAAACATCCTTGAAAGCATATAAAATTGGTACTTTATGAACTTCTGCAATGATTTCACTGAATTTTCATAGTGAATAAATTGCATACTAATAAAAAGGCTTTAGGCTTCTCAGAGGTGTTCATTACTTTTTTTTTTTTGGTAAGCTTAAACTGATGTTGTAAGTTGATGGAATAATAAGCAGTAACATGGAAAGAGTGTACAGTTTACATGGGTTCTGTTGCTTTAGTGTGGCCTTCAAGGCCTCCTGAGGAGACCATATGCACTCTTTTCTGTTGATGTAACTGTTTAAAAAGCAGTAGGTTTGAATAACACATATCATGGCTTTTTGCAGCCTTACAGCTTTTGACAATTTACTGTCTAACAGCTTTGTGTCAACATGTGCATTGCTTTAGAGGTCAGTGTGTTAAGGTTGCTCTGCGTTTGCTTGCAGCCCTTCTGTGCGTCTTCATTTCTCAGGAAAATACTTTTTTATGTAACAGAGTTTCACAAGAAAAATGTTTTTCCCAAAGTTAGACCTAGAGTTAAATTGGCAGAACGTACTAATTTAAACCTCACAATAAAATCTAATAAAATTTCTGTCTGAATTTTTCTATTAATGTGTGAATTTCACAGGCTACCCAGAAGTGATGCGGACCAAGCAATAGAAGTGAACCATCCTTTTGATGGAACAGCCATGTTAGATGAAGATGAAGAAAATTTTCAGAGAGCCCTGGCTCTAAGCAGGCAGGAAATTGATATGGAGGATGAAGAAGCTGATCTTCGCAGAGCCATTCAGCTCAGCATGCAAGGTGCAGTGCTCATCTAAATTTCTTACAGTGCTTTAAGCAGCTCCTGGAATCAGTTTGTCAGGCACTTTTTCCAGCATGTATCGGTATCTGTGGAAAGACTGGTTTGAGGCATGGAAGGACAATCCAGGATTGCCCATAACTTTCTCCCTCCTGCTTTTTGAAAAGTTGTAATTTGCATGTCATCATTGATTATTAGGAAGGAAGAACAAATTGGCAAAGGGTAGCAGGAGGAAAGGGAAACACTCCTAAGGTGAGAAGAGAAATTATCAAGCAAAGTTCTTCTAAGTGCTTAGTTCTCCAAAAAGCCTTTCTTCTTCTCAAGTTTGAGGACATTTCTAAAGTTACATATTATTTACTAACTTAATTTTACTATAATTAGTAGGATATGGCATGTTCTGCTTTTAGGTAGCCGTCGAAGTGAGCTCTCAGGCTCATTACCACAAAATGTGCCTCAGTCGTCCCACAGCAGTCAGACAGACTCCCTTTCTTCAGAAGAACTGCGAAGGAGAAGACAAGCATATTTTGAAAAGTAAAGTAGCTGATAGAAAACTGCATGTGGAAGTACAGTGCTTTTGGGGTGTGGATGGGTTTCTTACTGAGGTCCAGCTCAACTTTTCTGTCTTAATATGATTTCTAACAGTACCTGAATTTTACTATTCTCAGGTGGTTCTTACAGAGAAACCTCTAGTAAGAGGGTGTTTGTTAATAATGCAGTAGTCTTGCTACTACTGCAAGTCTTGTGAAGAAAGAAAACATACATTATAGAAGTATTTTAAATGAAATCCTGGAAATTTCTGCAACTACCTTCCCAACAAAAAGTATTATTTCTCCAAGACTTTGCTTTGGGTAATGATGCTTCTCATGTGCATCATATAAAAGCATTGTACATATTTTGTGTTACTATTCTGGTATACCTTCTTAACAGTTGAGTTATTGAAGCTTTTCCTTATCTCTGTCATGTAGTAATAGAGAAAATAAAGACCAAGGAGAAATGCTATGGATGGGAGGAGTTAGACTTCACATGGTAGGATAAGAATGCAGAGCTTCCGAATCCTGGGAGAATAGTCTTGTGGCTTGGAGTATAATACTGGGAAGATAGGTATCTGAAGGTTAGCAGGGTGAAATGATTAAAGAGATTTTGGGCACAGGGATGCTATTGTACCAAAGAGCTTCTACTTCTGACTCTTGGCCTTCCTTACAATGAAATGAACTTGACTCATGTCTCATGCTTGTGTTAATCTTATTCTCTTGCAAATTTACAACACTTTCAGACAGCAACAACAGCTACAGCAGCAAGATCAGACTCCAAACCTACAGGACAAAGCAACTCTTAGTTCAAGCACTCCAGAACCTGGCTCAGGTATTGTTTTTTAACATTACATCCAACACTGAAATGTGTCTTTTTCATCTTTGTGTTGTTTGTTAATTTTCCTTGTCTGCCTACTTTGTCACTTCAGCAGCCATTCCGACTGTACATTACAGCCATTACTGTATTGGCAGTGAAGGATCACTTCCCTGAAAAGCCTGTTTCCCTTTGAATGTCAATATCCTATTTCAAAGTGAAGAGCTGTTTGTTTGTTTTCTAAAATTACTTTCTGTAATTTAAAACTGTTTGTATTCTAAATTACTTTCAAAGTTATATGACAGCTTGGAATAGTATCTGACAAAATTACTGGAACCAGTTTTCAGAAGAGCACGTGTAGACATTACCAGTGTCAGGTACTGGTGAACCAAAATTGGTGTGTATTGTTACAAACTGACTGCTGTTGGTGAAAAACTATTTGCAAAATGTTCAGTGATTTTAAAAACAAAACCAGTTTTGTCAGTGGGTAGGAAAAGGTGGGTGTGGACAGAAGGAACAAATACATTTAACTATAATTAAGAACTGTGAATTTATTACAGCTCATATGCATGTATTGTCTTTAGGAGGTGATATGAGTGAAGAAGACATGCTTCAAGCAGCCATGAATATGTCCCTGGAGTCTGTCAGAAACCACTTGAATTCAGAAGAGGAGAAATAACATCATTTTTTTCCCTCTTATTGTCAAAACGCTAAGTCTCCATTAAAATTCTACTGTGTGAATATTGCACAAGCAGGGTTCATTTCAGCGTCCTGGAAGCAGGAATGAAAGGGGGGCTGCTAGAGGTCAATTTAGAGAGGATCTGCAAATACAAAAAAGATTGCACTAATTTAGAGAACTGTAGAACTTCTACTACAAACCATCTGCTCTCAAGAGTAGTGGTGTTAAAATTACTGGAAACATTCATCCAAAGTTAGACAAGGGTAGCAGTTGTAATTTAAAGTAAAGCTTTTAAAGCTTGCATTAAAAAAGCAAGTTTAAATTATTTTGAAGAATTCTATAGGAGATACAAATGGTGCTGAAAACAGCATCAAATTATTTTCTTCAGTACTAATGGAAAAACAGATACAAGTAATAAGTTATGCTCATAAATTATTTTAATAGATCACTCTAAAATGGGGAGAGTAATTAAATTCCGTTAATCTTAAATAATTTATTTTGTGATTGTTTATTATGGATGATTTAATGTCAACTTTTTGATCCTGCTGTCCACTTTTGAAATGATCCATTTTGCAGGAGAAACAAGAACCCGTAAATTTAATACTTTTCAATTCAAGACAAAATTGTATTGTTGACTATAATGTTACTCCTTAGTCTTTCAGTGATTTCTGGCTTTCTAACAATTTTTGATTTTACTTTTAATTCCAGTTGTAAGATTTTAGATCCATGTTTAACATACTGTCTTTTAGCAAATAACTTGCCTTATTTGGCTTGGGGTTTTGTTCTTGTTTGTTTTTAATTATTGTTTTCTTACGTTCTTCCTTGTTAAAGCCACTTTCTTTTTACTACAAAATTGTATTGAATAGGTTGAGTAGGTTGAATAGGTTTTCTTTTCTACCTCTTCCAGAGAATTTTCCTCTTCAAGCTCAACCCTTCATTCTGGCCTTTCAGTATGAAAGAGCTGTAACTGAGTGTAGAGAAGAGAAGTAGGAGAAAGTAGGAGGGGAATTTAGGTGCCATAAGGTCAGTGCCACAGACATAAAATGCACTCCTGCAATCTGAAATGACCCCTGTGCAAGTGGCTCTTTTAAGAATGAATATTTATGCCTGTGTGGATGTTCTTTCTGAAATGCTTTCCATGAGTGTCTGTCAGAATGTTGCAGTTTTTTCAGGAATGGCCTTTATTCACGCACCTTACAATTTTTTATTATGCTGTTTCTGATCCTGAGAAAAATTGGGAAGCAAAGTATGTGAGATAGCTTAGGCTATTGGTTGTAAGACATTTGCTTTGATGTCCAGGATGAATGTGTAACAGGGTGACCAAACCTGACCTTGATATTCAGTGCAACAAAATAGAGATGTTTCATTTTCCTAAATGGTGCTTGAAATACAAATTCTGTTTACATATAAATTCTATGGAAATATGTTGTAGATAGAGTATATAAGCTGTAGTCCAGTTAAAGCATTAACAGTTAGCACAGTCATTATAAGAATCTTTCAAAGATAACCCCAAATTTCTTTATCAAAATATTCTAAAGTTACATCTTTGCACAATAGTAACATTTAATTAAAATTAGTAGGAATTGAATGGTAGCTAGATGGAAATACACATTCAGCATCACGTAGTACTGTACATGAAAGGGCTCTTACCTCTCAGTAAAGATTTGTTTACAGCAATGGTTTCCTGATAGTTTGAGATATTATTATAGTATACATAATTGGGCTAAATTCTGTTTTTTCTTATCTATGTGTTGGATTTTCACCAATGTCATCAGAACCACTGGTATGTGTTACACAATACGGATTTTGACATGAGACAGCACTACTTTTTAAAAACTGATTTTTGTATTTTTAAAATAATCCTGTCATCCACATTTTAATTATTTGTAATGTCTCAAATTAATATAGCTAAACAATTACTTTAAAAGTCCATGTATAAGTATGCCATTTTGAAATGCTGTATTTTTCAGGGTGTGATTTTTGCTTTCAGTTTGAAATTTCTATGAAACTGAAAGCAAGAAAGGTGTCTAAAGCACTGGGGTTTTTTTCTCATCTGTCAATTAACCACAGCTTAATTTTCCTTTCTTGGTTGTGCCATAAACTAATTCTGAAATAAGACTCATTTTTATAAATAGGTGTAGCCTGGCAAGCTGATGCCAGCACTTGAAACTCAGACCTTTTATCCTCTATTATAAGAACATAAGAAAAATATTATTTCTATCTCTAGCAGCCCTATATTAAAAAACCAAAAAACCCAGCCCCTTAAATCTCACTGACTGTAACCCAGGCCAACTACATGATTTTATAATCACTAAAACATGGAACTTTGCCTTTGAACTTTCATGACACATCATAAGTCACTTCATCACCCCAATATTTTAATAAGGAAGAAATATACAATGTTAGTGCCTGAAAGGCACAGCTGAGACAGTGTTCACAGGGCCAACTGTTTCCCATTCTATGGAGAAACACTGTCACTGGACAAATGCCAGTTTGATTTTTAGAGGAATGTCAAGTTGAATGATGTAGGCATATCTATCTAGACAAGCAGTTACAAGAGAGCAATTTAAGCTACATATGTTAATTCACTTAATTCTGTCACTGAAAAAGACCTGCAAGAAACCAACCATTAATCCAGCCCAGTCCACCATTAATTGTGATGTTCCTAAGCACCACAGCTACATCTCTTTTAAGTAGCTTCAGGGAGGGGACTCGACCACTTCTCTGGGCAGCCTGTTCCAATGGTGGACAACCTTTTCAGGGAAGAAATACTTCCTGATACCCAAACTAAACCTCCCCTAGTACAAACTGAGGCCATTTCCTCTCATCTTGTCACTTGTTACCTGGGAGATGAGGCCGACACCTACCATGCTACAACCTCCTTTCAACACTTGTAGGGAGTGACAGGGTCTCTCTTTTAACTGTACCAAAGGGAAAAACTCATACTAATTGCTGACAGTATATATTTTATAATCCAGGTCTCAAGTTCAAAATGCCTGGACCTGCCAAGAAGCTGTCAATAAAACACTGCTGTCATTTTTTGGTGTTAATTTTTTCAATGATAAACAGTCATCAGTGTGACTTAACTATGCTTCTAATTTACTGATTTAGAGTGTGCTTCCGGTGTTACCTACCCTGTCAAGCTGAAGGGTTGGGTTTTTCCCATGTTACAGCTTTAGGCCAAAGTCCATTGTAAGGCAGCAGACATAGGTTTTTGGTGGTTTTGTTTTTTTGGTTTTTTTTTAATTATTGAATTCTATTTGATGGAATTTCAGACTTCATTCATTCAACAGATGCTACTGTTTTCCAGTGAATGTTCCATGTGACATAAATTATAGTGCCAGTAGAAATAAAAGGGGCAGGGGGAGTGAGTGATACAATAAATATCTTCCATAATTACTTCTCTAAATACAATTCTGCAAACTGCTTTCATGGTCTTACACTGAAGGTGGGAGGAACAAGAGCTGTGACGCAGTCATGCTTGCATGCAATTCTTGTTAGGCACAGCAAGTACAAATATGACCTGTTTAAATGCTTACATTTTTCTAGAGCTGAAACTAATATACTGGCTTGCTTTAACATTTGGGCTTCCTGTGCCCTTCAAAGAACTGCAGCAAATTTAAGTGTAGTTTTCAGCTAAGGTACTCTTCTGACTTGTCATACTTTATTACTTTGCAGACTGCTTGAAAATAACCAATACAAATTTAAATCTATGATGTGTTTTAATGTTGGACTATCAGTTCTATTACAAACTTACAGAATGGTGGGGGGGTTAAAATGGCTTCTGCAGAGGTCTAGTAAACAAATACCATCATTTGCAAGCTGTTTTGTCTTATTACAAAACTGGCTGGCTTAAAAATGAACGTGTTACAGTTCTAAAATCTGAATTTTTTTTGTATTATTGGTTCAAATAATAATGAAAACATAAAAATGTGGCCTTTGTACAGAAAAATACAGTATAGGGGAATAGGATCAGAGAATTAGAACTCAGACTTACAAAGAAGTATTTTTTTGCAATTCACATTACTAGTGCTTCACTTTTAAAGGAATTGAAATAAGAATCCAAGGAAGAGAATAACTGACAAGGAAACTTTTTTTAAGGGCTTAGATTGAAAATTATGTTGTTTGCTTGGTAAGCCATTACTGTCTTGCATAGAACAAACTTAAGTCCTGGAAAATCTTGATAATTATTCACAAATCATTACCAAAAAAAAAAAAAAAAGAAATTATGTCCAATGCATAATAAATACATACCTTCTCCATATAAACAATCACTTGTTCAAGTGAGAACAATACTTAATACATTTAAACTGGCTGGGTCCAAATTCTACTTCTTCAGTTTACAATTGGTAGCTTTGTCTTGTATCCAGGTTTTCATCTTAAAAGCATGAGCTCTTTTGCAATATTTTTTTTTAATCCTCATACACACATTTTGCCTTATTTGCATTTCAGAGATGGAGGGAATGCTGGAGTATTTAACCTGCCATAGTCACCTTCTTCCCCAGTTACAGTCCTTCAGACAGTTAGTTTCAACTGCTTTCACCAAATCAAAATACTTATATATTATTTTATTTGTTAAGAAAATAATTATAACTACACCTTTCTTTTAATCTCCCCCCCATACTCCGTACAGCCACTGTGTGAATTCAGGAGGGAACTTCAGGAGGGAAGAAAGGGATGGAATACTTAAATGCCACAGTGCAAAAGCAAAATGAAAAAAAAAAAAAAAAACCTTGATCTTTTCTTTAAAGCATGTAAGCTTTGATAAAAATTTACTTTTTGCTACATGAAACCCCTGTGTACAAATCACTGTAGAGTTAGGATTTTGTAATAATTGGAATAATTTTTCATCTCTTACCTAATAGTTGTGTATTTTAGAAATAATTTTCAGTAAGATCTTTTTGTCAAGACTGTTCTCATATCACATCTTTGACTCTGGATTCCTGTATAATTTTTGCCTATTTTGTGTACATAAAGCATAGAATACTGAAAAGATTTAAAAAGGGAAAGCTGAAATGCTTTGTCATTGTTTTGACTGGAAAATGGCAGCACTGTTCGATATTTTGAAAATGCTCTCCAAATAGGCATGAATATATATGGTTGTATTTGATATCACTTTTTTAAATAAATATGATTATAGCTTCTCATGTTTCTCTCTTAAGTTTTTGCATATGTGCTTTCCCTTATGTGTGGATTGGACATGGAATCATCAGACATTGAAATCTCATCCCTGGTATCAGTGGGCTTTGCACCAGAGGTATTTGGACAGAGCTGTGGAATAGTTTTCTGTTGCTGACATTTCATCATCTCTGAGTCTTTGCATCTATTGATACTCCATAAGTTGTGTAAAGACACTCCTGTTAAGGAAGGAAGTTAATGCCAATTATATTTATGTTACATCTTTAAAAATAGTATACTTTCTAATTTTTAAAGCTACGGTTTCCTACTTTGCTGCAAGAATACTCATTCTTTGTGACAAAATGCATTGATCTTGTAGCTTAGTCAAAACAGAGTATACTAGATGATTTCTGTGTGCCCTTACTAACAGTTGATGATGTCATTGAGCTAAAAAAAATTACTTGCAATGCTAAATAGTTTCTAGTTTTGCAAGAGTAGTAATTAAAAAAGTGGTACAAAAAGTCTTCTCTGCTACTTTATTGACTACGTGCCTTACTTGGCATTATAAAATTAACCACCATAGAACACATTTTTATCATCCCTAAATATTTTAAATGTCTGCAGGACATCCATGATCTTAGTTAAAAAAATGCTAGTAGAATTTCCCATAAAAACTATTTAGCCAAACACCAAATGACACATCTTTACTGTCATGAGGACCCATATGGGTTTTGTTAAACCAGTGATAAGGGGTCTTTTGAGTATTGTAAACTTTTCATCTCCATTAAACCCAATAGTGCAAATTAATAAAACTGATAAAGGTACATGTCTACATTTCATCCTATATCACAGCACTAGTACTTCCTACAATTCTGGCACCTTTTTTTTTTTTTAAGCCAGAAGCTGATTTGAAGTGCATGATTGGTTTTATCGTGGATAATCATAAAGGTGACAAGTATGCCATTAAATTAATATACTGGTGAAATCAGGTATAAACCTGATAGAAAGACCATTCCATGAAAAGGGAAAACATTCTTTATTGGAGAACTTTTAACTTCTAAACTCCTGGTCGACATACTATGCCCAGCTTTAGCGGTGCCTGTGAGTGGCAAAGGCCAGTAAAGCTGAAGGGTAATACAGCATTGCAGCCCAGCTGTGAGCCCTTCACCCAGCTCTGCAAGATCCTGTTGGGGAAGCAACAAGCAGGTTGTTCCCTGTCTGCTAATGTTTGCCAGCTTGTAACTAGAGCCTGTGTTTTGTGCCGGCTGCATTCTCAGACTTTTAAAAAAGATTTTACCTGTGAAATGCTCTTCCAGCTTCATTTTGCCGTTCATGTGGTGCTTTAATTACGCATCTTTTTATGTAGTTATCAATTTGAAACGGGCAATGATCCAGCTGCCCTGTATTTTATTTCCAACATTATGTATATATACATATGTAAATGTATAAATACATTTCCCTGTATTTATAACAGCATTTTTTATAACTATCATTCTAATTGATACAAAAGTGCTTCTTCTGTTAGAATGCAGTACTCGTTGTAGTCCCAAGTTTAAATACCTCACTTGATCAAAAAACAAAAAGAACTTTGAATTGGAGTAGTTTTGAGGTTCTGAATGGAACTACAAGCACGGAATAAATCACGGAATGGGTCAGGTTGGAAGGTTCTACAGTGGGTCATCTGGTCCAACCTCCCTGCTCAAGCAGGGTCGTCCTAGAGCACATGACACAGAATTCAGATGATTCCCGAGCACCTCCAGTGAGGGACACTCCACAGCCTCTCTGGGCAATCTGTTCCAGCGAGCAGTCACTGCACAGTAAACAAGTTTTTCCTGATATTCAGGTGGATCTTCCCGTGCGTCAGCTTCTGCCCGCTGCAGAATTCTTGTCCTGTTGCTGGGCACCAGCGGGAAGAGCCCGGACGCGGCCTCTCGGCACCGCTCCTTGAGATTCCAATAGACATCCATCAGGTCCCCTCAGCCTTCCCTTCCCTGTGCACTCCGTGTACATCCACAGCAGCCGGGGCTTCAGGATCTTGTGTGTGTTGTGAGAACCCGTATTCAAACACAAACCTCGTGCACAGCACTGTTGTGCTAATGGCCCGGGTCTATCCCGGCGGGCGAGTTCCCGGCAATGACACGGCGCCGCCACGGCCGCTCCCCGCCCGCCGCTCCGCCACCGTCCCGGCACGCTCGCTGCCGCCCGCACGCCATATCCGCCTGCGAGGCGGCGCTCTAGCCCCGAGCCGCCCTCGGTGGCGCTTGGGAGGGGTGTCATGGCGGCCGCTGAGGTGGCAGCGGCCGGAGCCGCCGGCAGGAGCCGCTGAGCCGGGACGGGACGGGACAAGGCAGGAGGAGCCGGGAGGATGCGCGCGGCTTTGACGGACGAGTTGCCGAGCGCGGCGTGCTGAGCTCGGAGCAGGAGCCGCGAGCGCTGCAGCGAGGAGAAGGGAGGCGGGGGCGGCCCTTGGCCGCGGAGCCGCTGCAGGGCCGCCCGGCAGGGCCGAGCGAGGCCCGGAGCCCTCCGAGCCGCGATGGCGTCCTGGCTGGGCGGGCTGGGCTCGGGGCTGGGCCAGTCCCTGGGGCAGGTGGGCGACAGCCTGTCCTCGCTCACCGGGCAGATCTCCAGCTTCACCAAGGACATCCTGCTGGAAGGCGCGGAGGAAGTGGGCGGTAAGGGGGCTCGGGTGGGCCTGGCTCCGCGGGGAGCGCTGCCGCCCCTTCCTCCAGGCCGGCAGCGGCGGGGCCTGCGCTGCCGCACCGGCGGAGGGAGCTGCTGGCGGCTTGGTGCCTTTCGCCAATGCTGCTGGCTTTGCTGCCTTTGTTTGCGTTTTTATTCCGCTCTTGTGAGCTCAGAATCTGGAGAATACGCAAATGTAGTCTCAGGCTCTAATAGGAGATGAACCTGTTTTATACTTATTATTTAGAGGTGTCTGAATTCCGTGGAGTGTTATGTGGCTCCGGAATGACAGCAGTCAACACTCTTTTTCCTCTCTGTTTGCTTAGTTTATCTAAACTCTGTTAATGAGCTGCTTTTACACCGGTTCCATAAACCTGCAGAGTTGTAGTACGCAGGTTGTTTTGTCACTGGTGTGATCTAAGTCTGACGTGTCACAGAGGCAAAGGTTCAGTGTTTGTCGTTGTTTTGTTTATATTTCATTTGTGCCCAGAACAACTTTCCAAGTTCTACAATTCCCCTACAGCCAAGTAGGAGAACATGGCCCTCACTTTATAAGGATTAGAGGCTAGAACGATTTATCTTTAAAACAGAATGTTAGAACAAAAAAAAAACAGACATCAGAGTAAGATATTCTATAAACCAATAGTAAATCTGTTCTAGAATATAGTATTTTCTTCGTATTTTTAATAATGACTTTTGATTGCAAATTTTTGAAGAAAACTCTAGTAAAGCAGTTGTATAATGTGTATAAGTATCAATAGATTAATATCCCTAGTATTACTATCTTGTAACTATAAATTACTTTTAAAGTTAGCTTTCTCAAAACAATGTCAAGAATAGAAACTACAAAGTACAGCTAAGATTTCTGAATAGTCATCTTTAATGACTATTTACTTTAATCTTTAATTAAGCAATTCTACTTAATTTACAATCTCTCATCTATGAAGCATTGTGAAAGAATATTATAGAAACATATGTTGTATAAACCTTGTTGGAAAGCTGATATAAGGAGTCTCATATGGATGGCCTTTTTGGTTCACAGGTAAATGCTCAGAAGAGAAAAATTCTGACAACTGTGAAATTTTTTTTAACTTTTCTGAAAGACTCACTTAGGAATGTTTTAAATTTAAAAATCTACAGTAGGTTAGTTTGGAGAGTTATTTTCCTGAGCTGTGCAGTCGTCTAGAGTGTTTGTTTTCCTTTTTTGAAAGATAAATTGTGAACTCACATATTGGTGCCAGAGTTTGTGCAAGAGAGATGTACTGATATTTAGTAGTTACTTCCATGTACTTCACTGCTGGATACTGCTGTGAACAACTTCAGTCTCCTAAAAATTTCAGGGTAGTACATTCATATGGGTGACTAGACTCCAGGGTGTAAAAATCTAGTGCCATCCAAGTACTCTTCTGTAAAATCCTTTAAATACTATGTGGCCTTAACAACACTTTTCAAGTACTTCCTTACAGTCTGGGTTTTTTAAATTTCCTAATTGGTTAAACTTTGCTAGGTTTTAATATCATCCCTTATATTCAGTGTTTTGACTCCCATCAGTTGTTCGTGGATTATGGACTTCCACGTTTCCATTTTGCAGTTTTCATGTGTAGATTGTTTTTTCTGTAGTGCTTGAGCTGTCTCAGTTTTAAACAGCAAGTGGGAAATTTTGAATTAAGTATTTACTTGGAAGTTGTACTAACTTCAAATTTTGGAAGTATTGTCAAGGTTGCTTTATAGTCAATTCAGGATGATTTTTCATTGCTAAAAGGATATGTGGTGTTTCTGTCCATTAAAGGTGGGACATAGGAGAAGTACACATTATCAACGTGAGGATGGTTGATCATTAAAATGTATCTGGAATTACATGCTTTTTCTATGGGATAAATTGGGATGGTAAATGTATCACCTTTTTAGAGACAATGAGTCTTATGGGATTGATGTTTTGTTGGGTGTGGGTGGTTTGGGTTTTTTTCTGAAAATTCAGTCACCCTTACATATATTTAATGGAATTAATACTTGTTTTGAAACTTCACATTGCATTAGAGAGAAACGCACAACTCTTAGGTCAGGAACAAGTCTGAAAAGAGAAACAGATTCAGGGACACAAAATAGTGAATAAAACATTTTTATCTCCCTTACTTTAAAGCTTAAATCCATATTAATCTGTTAGGGTTTTGATTTGATTTAAAGTCTAAATATGAGTGAATTAGATATAGAAAGACTGAAAAATAATTCTTACAGTGTTCTGATGAAAGCAGCTTTTGATATTTACCTAGGAATTAACATGAAAGTAGTCTGAAGTAAGATATGTGTTAATAACTGGTATTAACAGATTGAAAGGATTGTAATTAAAATGAAAATTTTCACTTTCTTTCAGATGCAGCAACAGAACTCCATATGTCCAATTCTAGACTCAGAGAAATAGAAAGTATTAATGCAGCACAAAAGTTTGAAGTAAGAAATTTTTGATCACTATTTTGTAAGTAAAAGCAGTGCATAGGATTTGTTTTGTATGAAGTTGAAATACTGCAATGAAATTCTTTGTCCTTGGGTAAATCCAGAAACAAGGGTTACTGTGGTATTAGAATATGAATGGTTTTATGCCAAACTGCCATAGGAATAAACATTTTACTTAGGGTCAGACATGTTTATTGGTGTATGCATGTGCTGCAAGTTTTCATCTTTTGCTAACTGTGACTGTTCCTGCCCTGTCAGGTGGACTTGGACTGCAGCAGTAGGCTTTGCTCTAAACAGAGTGGGTGTTTTCCCTGGTTCTGTTCTATCTCTCTGTTGTTTGGCCATTCTGACATAGGGTGCTCGTGCCTCTCCAAAATCACTTAAAAATCTCATGTACCGTCATGGAAAGTCACTTTCTTCACTCTTATAAAGGACTTGTTGGTCTTTTGACTTTCTCTGTGTTTAAATAAACAACTTTCATGTATGCCTTCAAGCCTCAAGAGTATTGTGAAGTTAAGATATTATTTTGGGGATATAACTGTTCCTGCATGTTTTCCTTCTAGTTTCTTGCCGTCTGCTCTTGGCTGAGGTCACGGGGAAAACACTGGAGAGCTCCAGTTTGTGCTTTGTGATTGTTCTTAATTTCTGCCTGTGGATCTTGCTAAGATGTGATTCAGCCCTGACTTTTTTAATTCTTGGCATTTATCTCTGGTTGTCACAGCCCTTTTTTCTGGAAGTGAGCTGGAGTCATGCCATATAAAAATGGAAAGCTTGGACATGACTGTGATTTTGGGCCCACACGTTGTTAGTGTTTCGAATGAAGTAACATGAGAAATCTGTACAATTTAATTTCTTTGCTGTCCAGTAGCTTTGTGCTTTTCTGATTCTTTAAGGACTATTCTGGGTTTACCACCATTCATTTCTCATTTCTGCTAGAATGATAGACTGAAAAAAGTCTGTAGTGACTTAGAAGAAAAGCATGAAGCAGCAGAGCTGCAGATAAAGCAGTTGTCTATCGAGTACCGCAATCAGCTTCAACAGAAAGAGGTAGGACACAGAGTAAAATTTCTCAGTAAGTATGTCCAATAAACTTACCTGTTGTGCTGTTTAATGCCTTTGATTTAGTGTCTGTTCTCTTCCAGTGGAAATACTGGTCACAGCTATGGCTTCTGGGTTTGTTAATGTAGACTAAGACATATTTCATCAAATTGTGTAATGTAAGCCAAGCTGCCAGGAGATAGTTGAGACAAGAGAAAATGCTCTGGGAATGTCATGCAGCTGTCAGAATTTCTGTTATTTCTGGGATCACTGTGAGAAGCAGACACTCTACTGCTTTGTATTTCTGATATAGTTACTTTAAAAGAAGGCAACAGGAACAAATTCCCATTTGAAGCAATTATTTTGTCATTAGGTATCATTATTTATTTTAACGATTAGGTATCATTGTTTATCTTAACAATATACAATTAAAGAGCACAGAGCTAGCTTTCAAAATTCGGGAAATGTCCCTTTGTGATGGAAGCATCAGCATTGTAGCCTGTTGTATGAGATTTCATAGACCTAAATGAAGAAAGTTGGCAGTATGCTGAGATTTGCACAAAAAAGAGTTTCATTTCTGCTTTGTTCACAAATTCATGTGGGAACTAGAGGAAGTGGAACTATGAGATGTCTGAAATTCTGCTTGTTAAATACAATAACAGAGTTGTTACAAACAAAATTATGTGCAGCTAATTTCACTTTTTTGTAAATAATTTTTCACTACATTGAGTTGCTAAGCATAAAAGAAATAAAATGTAATAAAAATAACTAGAAAATCATCATATGTTGCTTAACTTTCATATCGGAATACCCTCTTATATATTTAAATTTTTTATATAATTGGTTAGCCTGGATATTGCTGTACTGCTTGTGTACTTTACTGCTAAAAAAAACCCCTGTGTCTTTATCTGAGGTACTTTATAACACTTGAGCTAAGGTGTTTTTTTTCTCCATTATGAGAATGTTTGGAGTTTTTTTCTTTTTTTTAGTAGAAGTGATCAGTTATTTATGCTGGGGATGTTGTTTGGTTCACATTTCATAAGGCCACAAAGGGTAGAGTGTATTTTGATATTCTTCTTATTCAGACAATGCATTTTATTTTGTATATCCAGGTGGAAATCAGCCATCTGAAAGCCAGACAGAATGCACTACAGGAACAACTGCAGAAAGTACAGACAGCTGCTCAGACTGCTCAGCTGGGAGCTGGTGTTTTGCCAGCAGCCACTTCATCAGCCTCCTATGTTCCCAAGGTCAGACATTCCTCAGGTTTTGAAGGAGATGATATGGATTTTGGAGATATAATCTGGTCCCAACAAGAAATAAATAGATTGTCCAATGAAGTTTCCAGGCTTGAATCAGAGGTTGACCACTGGAAGCAGATTGCAGTGGTGAGTGGTTTCTCTTCTACATTGCCCTTCCCTCTCCCCTGCAAATTACTGTTATCATTGCATTTGATGGATTTTTTGAAAGTTCATGAAGAAAAATTTCTAGAAGCAACATGTTGTTATGGAAAAGCTGAAACCTTTTGTGCTGTCACATCACTAAGGACACATTCAGTGACTAACTTCCAAATGCTTTTTTGTGATGCTTTTATGCATGATTTGTCAAGTTAGGTAAAGGATTTTATGAACATTCACCTAGAATGCTACTTTAGGGTTTCGATTTTGTTCAGCCTTTCAAAAAAATACTTCCCTTCCTCTTGATTATGTTACTGATTTTTATTGATAGCACAGTAATGTTCAAAGTAATGGATAGTTGCATGCTTTTATACTTTCTTTTCTCTCAGTCCTTCGTATGTCAGTTATAATTCATTGTCTGTTGAGACAGAAATTGATATAATCTTTCAAGCTGCTGTTGATGTGAGTTACCATTCTTCAGGTGTAGCCTGATTTCAGAGGTATACTTTTCCCATGTGAAAATACTCAAAACTAAGCAATCCTGTTGTCTTACTATGAGCAATAACACCCTCACTCCAAACTTTTGCCCATTGTATGTAGTAATGTAATAATAAAAATCCATGAAAAATTAAAATGTTTCCATTAAAATGTATTTTTTTAATGAAAATTAATGTGGATTTTTATTTTGCTTCATGTTAGCTGTGTTGTTTTCCACTTTTGAGTATCAACAGACAAACTACTTAGATAAAAAATACATCTGTTTATCACAATTTTCATATGGATATGTGGTTTGCGTTTTTTTAGTCTTCCAAAGTGCAAGGCACACATGATGCTGAACAAAGTGAAATATGCAAGCTACAAAATGTTGTTAAGGTAAGATGACAAAATTGTCTTCTTGTGCTTTACTCTTCATGGTTTTGCATATGGTCACATGACTTGTAAATATTTTAACTAGCACTATTATAACATTATTAAAAATGCACGGGGGCATGTAGTAGCATAGCAACACTTCAGTTAGCAGTACAATATTTAAAAACAGTTACTCTGAGAAAGGGTGTTTGTATGATTTGAATATTACATTCTGTTAGCTTGAAATAGTGACATTAGTACTTACAAGGGCAAATCACTTTGTGAAGCTGGTGATGAGTTATGAGATTATTTTAGATACACTGAAAAATTTCTCCCTTCTCAGAAACATGTTGCCTTTTTTTTTGAAGGTGCAAAATACGGGTTTTACATGTCCTCCTAGAAAGTTAATAAAAATGCATTCTAGTGTATCCACTTTGTATGTAAGACTTATAATTGCTCTACATTGGTTTAATATATGTTGTTGTGTAGAGCATACTACTTGTGTAAACACATTTTTTAAAGGAATTTCTTTCCACACATTTAAAAAATCCCAGTCATCAAAAATCAAGAAACTTGACTTCTGTGAGAAATCCATCAATAAATCTTTTAATTAGACTGGGGAAAACTTATTTTCTTTCTCTTGTATTATTTCTTACATAAGAAGATGCTGTGCTGTATTTTGCATTTTGTTTTTCTAATGATATTTTTAGGAGCTCAAACAGAGTTTAAGTCAAGAAATAGATGAACATCAGCATGAGCTGTCAGTGCTGCAGGATGCCCACAGACAGAAGTTAGTAGAGATAAGTCGGCGACACCGGGAAGAGCTGCGTGAATATGAAGAGCGAATTGAAGAACTTGAGAATCGGTTACAGCAAGGTCTCTGTTACCACATGCTTTCTGTTTTATATTATGCAGAGTGAATTTGAGTTAAAATGTTGAATATGCATTTAGCAATACAACATATATCAAATACACAATGTTTAGAATTTGAGTTTCAATTTCAGTTCAGTTTCATGTTTAAGAAACGTGTCCTGCATCTTTTATTCACTCTGGTTGGCTTGAGCACTGGAATGATACCATTTCATCTGTGGCATGTATCAGTCTGGAAGGTCATTTTCCATAAATTTCCAGCCAATTGTTGTGCTCTGAATTTTGTGCTTTCTGGATTGTTTTTTTCACTTAAACTGAATATAGGTAGGGATAAGACATACTGAATTGAAGATGAGAAAGTAACAGGACAAAAAATAACTTTTTTGAGAAGTGCTATGTGTCAATTGAGTTATTTGACAAAAGCTCAAAGGTTGGCTGGTGAGATACTGGAACAAGTTGCTCAGAGAATTTGTGGATACCCCATTTCTAGAAATGTTTGTGGCCAGATTGGATAGCAGTTGAGCAACCAGATCCTAGTGAGTGGCATTCCTGTCCATGATGGTGGAAGAGCCTTTAAACATTCTAAAGACCCTTCCAAGCCAAATTATGCTGTGATTCTATGACTGATATAAGGACCACACCTTAGTGCGTGGCATAACTTCAATGTAGAAGCTCAGTCGTTCACACATGTAACTATTTGTTGCCTTGTAAGTATTTCATCCTCCCTAAAAATAGTCATGTCAGTTAGTCCTCCTTGAGAGGCTTCTTTGTACAAGAGAGGTGCAAAGTTAGGTCTTCTTGAGAGGCTTCTTTCCTATAGATCTCTATATTTACCTCTATATTTACTTGGACTTCTAGAGAGTATATACTCTCTTTTGGAACAAGAGATCTATTTCCTTCTTGAAAAGAAGGGAAGATTATTTTTACAGCTTCTCTAACTTTAAAGGTAGTACTGATAGGGAATTTATTCCTTAAGCTCAGATACCTGTTAAAATGTTTTTTCAGTTCACATACACCAGCAGGACTAATTTAAGGAAGTAGAAGGCAAAAGTCTCCTATCTTTTACATTACCACGTATCTGCAAAATAAATACTGCTTGTGGCTTTTGAAGAACTGGAGTATTTTATATTTTTATTTTGTTCATTCTATCTGATAACATAATAGGGACTAGGGCAGTGTCAAGTGTTTGAGCTGACACAGAAGTGAATTCAAAAGCAGTGTACTTTCATTTAACTTTTTTTCCTGCACTCTTCTAATGATGCCTTTTTGTAGTCTCCAATTTATCTGGCAATTATAGACAATTGTACAGAAATATGAATATCACTATACTGTGACAGTATGATGGATCAATAAAAAGGTTAATTCTGAAAAATATTTTTCTTCAGTTGAAAACCTTTGTGCATCATTCAGCAAATTATTTGGAACAAATTTTTCCCTATAACAACTATTTGGCAAACCTTTGAAACGTAATTAATTAAATTATAAATGGATTTTGCATCAATCTGAATTAAATGGGATTTGATTAATTATTCTTGGAAAATTGAGAGATTCCAAATCCTGATAAATTAGACTGTCATCTCCTCACCAAGAGAGGTGGGGATCGAGTATATTCTAATTAAATTGCAAGCAAAATGTTGCTACATTTATATTTAAAATTATTTTGAGCCAGGCATGTGAAAGTATTCAAAAAGCTCCTTGTCATACCAGTAATATGTATAGCACAGCTTCAAGTGTTAAACCTTTTGAACCAAGCTTTCTGTTGATGATGACCATGTCTTTGTTTTAGTCTATCTCCCTCTGTCAGGAGAAGAGGTGAAAGAAGAGAAGATCTAGAGTGATGGTTTTGGTTAATATTACAAATAATCTCTTGTCTTTTAGATGGTGTGAGCACTGATGCTGTGGATGACTCTAAAGTTACTGAACAGAAAAAAAAAACTGAGAGTCTAGGTGGAGGACAGGTGGAAGAGTTGCAGGTTGTAAAGGACCTAGAAGATGAAATAAGAAAATTAAATCACAAATTGTCTGCTGCTAAAGCAGAAAACAAAAATCTTCTGAAAGAGCAAGAATTTGCAAAGCTGGAAAAAATCCAGATAGCACAAGATTATGAAAAGCTTAAATCTGACTTTAATGTGCTTCAAAGATCTGTGACAGAACAAGATGCTCTCCAGAAAGAAGAGAAGCAGCTCCAGTCAAAGACATCACTACCAGAAGATGTTGTCAGCCTACAGCAAGCATTGTTAGGTACTAAGATTATGATTTTTTAAATATTATTTTTTATTTTTAGTATATTTTCACAGGTTTTCACTTTTAAAACTCAAAATTTATTTTATGAATTTAAAATTGAATATGAGAATATGTACCTTTAAAGTATTGCTGTTTTAGAAAAGTGTTATCAGTTGAAGTTAGGTGAAGCAGAAAAGAGAATGTTGTTGGGACTAGCATGGTTATCATAGGGGTTTCTGATTAGGGAAGTAATCATGTCTGCCAACTGTTTGGTAGAGGTTTTTTTCTTTAAAAGTAAGTAAGCCTCAGTAGAAGTTGTTTGTTTAAATTCAAAAAATACATTTTTATGTGTGTGTATGAATGTACTCAGTTGTTAATATCTTCTTAAGGAAACACTAACATACCTGTTTAAGAAACATACCTGTAGGTGGAAAATATTTTAATATTTCATAATCATAAACTCTAGTGCCAAAGTCTGCCTAATGTGGGATGAGTTGTGAAAGTAATACTTTGCTTTGAGGTGGTGACTGATGGTATGTTTGAGTCTTTTATGACACTGATGTGTGTCATCACAAAGTGCTGTGAAACTATTCTCATTGGAGCAGCGGAGTTCTATTTGGGCAAGACGGGAGAATGTTTTTGTTTTATTGTTGTTTGAAAAATTTTAAATTATCTATTTGATTTCATTTTCCTTTATAGAAGCAGAAAATGAAATAGCAAGACTTTCCAATTTAAATCAGGTAAAGCAATTTCTAAATTAAGCCAACAAAAAGGTTCATAACAATAGTAACTGATGGAAAACACATTTTGGTGGCTTGTTGGTTTTTTGGGGGTTTTTTTAACATTTGCATTTCTACATATAACATTGTCATTTAGAAGGAAATAATTGTAGTTTAATTCTGTAATTATATGTGGAATTTATAGAAACAATACATTTTTACTTGTGAAACACCGCAGTATATTCTATTAGGAAAACCATTCAAATTCCACCTATCTCATTGTTACCTAGAAAGCTGTAACATAGATTTTCAAAGTACTAAGAGTACATTCTCTAAAATATGTAATTTTTCACTTCTGCTTTAGCATGTTTCAGTTTTGGCACTTACCAGTGTAAAATATTTTTCTTATATATATGAGTATATGAGTACTGTGTAGTACTCATAATAATACTGCATTCCATCTTACTGACTAAGTGAAGCAGTGGAGCATATCACACCTTTAGTTTTTGGTGGTGTTGTCCTGGTCCCTTATGAACTCTCAGACTTGAGAGATTTGGTTTATGTTACTTTGTATCCAGTAGTGTTTTTCAACTGAGTTTTCTGTGTTTTGCGTGCATTCAGGAGTTCCCACAGCATTGTTCATAATGATGTTATTTAGATGCCCTTGATTAAAACTTCTGTCTCACCATGCAGCCTGCCATGTTTAGGGTGACTCTTGCAATTACAATAGTTTATCCCAGCTGTCAGTTCATACCCCTGAGGTGGATATCGTTTATTACCATACCATGGATTTTTGTGCAGAAGTTTATAACTGCACTCCTAAACCAGGTGATGAAGAAATAAATGTATGTATGAATGGTAGAAAGAAATACTTCCCAGCAAAGAATTTTTAACTGGGGTAGTATTTATGTAGGCTTAGAGATTCTAATGTAATTAGATAAAGCCTGATATTTACAATTTCTTTTTTTATTTTGAGGGACTTGAGAAGGAACTGACAAGTGCACAACATAAACATGAGAATATTATTTCTTCGAATACGGAGGATCAGAATTCAGAAATAAATCAGTTAAGACAAGATTTGGAAAGGAAAGAACAGGAATTAGATGAAAGTGTTGCTGAAAGAGAAACATTAATAGCAGAGTTGGAAGAACTAGACAAGCAGAATCAAGAAGCTACTCAGGTAATAAATACTACAAGTAATTATTGAACTGCTGAATAAATGTTTTGAATTCTGTCCTTGTGTTTGACTTTCAAGTTGATCTTTGAAGCATAGATAGCAGGGAAATATAATTTATCTTTTGAGGCCTAAAAACAAATACTTGGGGCCGGTATTTCTCTATATTTACCATCTCAATGTGAAATTCATGGGTGCAAGTAAAACCCACTTGTTATAGACAAAGAAGTAATACAGCATGTCAGCTATCAATAAGAGATGTTACTTTACGAAGTCCAGTTAAATAGTCCCTGATTTTTCATTGCAACATTTCTGATGAAATTTATCCTGGTAATAATCTGAGATGTCTTATGATAGTATGCACTACAATGATTTTTGAAACTTTTTATTTTATAATTTTTAATTATGTTGAATATTTAAGTTACTTTATTGCAAGTTCTTTGTAATGTGAGCATTAATGGAGTAACGAAGTCACCAATTAGAATTTTTTGTCAGAGTTACAGTATATTTGACCTGTAAATTTGAGTTGCAAGTCATGTGTTTTCAATTATTGATTTACCCATGAATAACCTATGAAAGGAATCCAAAGCTGAAACAAAAGTTGAAAATAGAATATACAGATAATTTAAATGTAATGCCATCCTTTTTTAAACAATGGATGTTCGCTGAATTACAAATGTCTTGACAAATTCTGACAGTTCTTTTTTTAAGTAGGTCTCTTTATTTCTTTATTTAGGTAGTTAAGGTTCTTTTAGGGATGGTTTTCCTTTTTTTTTTTTTCGTAGTGAAATGTAATCTGTCCTTATATTATATTTGGTTTTAATTAATTTAACATTGATTAGTTGATCCTACTTGCCAACTTATGTTGGCAACTAAGAAACGTTTTTTCCTCTCATTTTTTGATTGTTTAGAGGATAGAAGTGAAATGCATAGTGAAGCTCATTTTGCTACCCTGATGAATTCTGTTTTTTGTTAATTTCCAGCATATGATTACACTGAAAGAGCAGCTGTCAAAGCAACACGCAGAAACTGATAGTATCATCAAACAGCTGAAACTTGACATAGATTGTGAAAGAAAGAAAGTATCAGAATTAGAAACTGAGAAGATGAAAACTATTAAAGAGTTAGATAGTCAGAAAGAAAAACTAAGCCACTGTTCATATGCACTTAATGATTTGCATGTAACTAAGCAGCAGCTACAAGACAATATTAAAGATCTTCAGGAACAATTAAGGCAAGCCCAGGACTGTAATTCACATAGTAAAAAAGAAATTGGAGATTTGCAGCAGAGACTAAAAGAAAGAGAGGAGGAACTTCATGTATCCTTGAGCAAGTTAACAGAAAAAAGTAATGAGGAATCTAGCTACACTTGTCAAGATCTGATTCTGAAAGAAAGAGAAGCAGAAATTGCAAAACTACAGAATGATGTTTCAAAAAACAAACAAATAAATGAAGATCTACAGAAATCTCTGTCTGATCTCAGAACAGAAAATGGAAAGCTGATAGCAGCCATTGAAGAACTAAAACAGGAGTTAAGTGATGCCATTTCTGAGAAAAAGAAAGTTTATTTGGAAAAAGACACTCTTGTGGAGGCTTTGAAAATGGAAAAAAGGCAGTTAGAGAGTGAATTAAACGAGACAGAGAAGAGGCTTTTGGAACAAGCACATAAATATAAGCAAACTATTGAGGAGTTATCAAACACACGTAGTATGGATACCACTGCATTGCAGCTTGAACATGAACGCCTGGTTAAGCTTCATCAAGAGAAAGACTTTAAGCTTGCTGAACTTAAAAAGACCATTGAGCAGATGGAAGCTGACCATCAAGAAACAAAAGAGATGTTGACTACTAGCTTAGGAGGACAAAAGCAGTTGACAGATCTCATAAAAGAGAAAGAGGTATTCATTGAAAAATACAAAAATCAAGCCTTACAGGTGAAGCAGGAACTTGAGGAATATATGAAAATTTCAAAAAAGCAGGATGTCTTGAAACAGAGCATGGAGGAAAAAGACAGAAGTCTTGCAGTCATGAAGGAAGAAAATAATCATTTGAAAGAAGAAATCGAACGGCTTAAGGATCAGCAAAGTAGATCTACACCTGTGGTTGAGCCCAAAACTTTAGATATTATTATTGAACTTGAAAGTGAGGTAACACAGTTAAAAGTAATAAAGAATAATCTTGAAGAAGAAATAAAAGTTCACAAAAAAACAATAGAGGATCAGAATCAAGCAACAGTGAAACTTCAGCAGTCCCTGCAGGAGCAGCGAAAGGAAATAGACGAGTCCAAACTGCAATGTGAGCAAATGAATGTCACACATGAAAGACTCTTTTTAGAAAAAGATGAGGAAATTAAAAATTTGCAGAAAACAATTGAACAAATTAAAACTCAGTTGCACAAAGAGAGACAGATTATTCAGACTTATTCTTCTGATCTTTTTCAGGAAACCAAAGTTCAGACTCTTAATGGAGAAAATGGAAATGAAAAGCATGACTTATCTAAAGCTGAAATTGAAAGACTGGTGAAAGGTATCAAGGAAAGGGAGATGGAGATTAAGCTATTAAATGAAAAGAATGTTTCTCTAAGTCAGCAGATTGATCAGTTGTCTAAGGATGAAGTTGGTAAACTTACTCGGATCATTCAAGAGAAGGATTTAGAAATACAAGCTCTTAATGCTAGAGTTTCCTCAGCTTCCTACAGGCAGGATGTTCTTTCCCTTCAGCAGCAGCTGCAAGCTTATGTTCTGGAAAGAGAGCAAGTACTGGCAGTTCTAAGTGAAAAGACAAGGGAAAACAGTCAGTTAAAAACAGAGTATCGTAATATCATGGACATGGTCGCTGCTAAAGAAGCAGCTTTGGTGAGGTTGCAAGAGGAGAACCGCAGGTTATCCAATAGGTCTGAAAACAGCAGTCAAGACATGTCTAGAGAAACTATTCAGAATCTATCCCGTATCATTCGAGAAAAAGATATTGAAATAGATGCCCTAAGTCAAAAATGCCAAACCTTACTGACTGTCTTGCAGACATCCAGTACAGGTGCTGATAATGGGGCAGGGGGTGTGAACAGTAACCAGTTTGAGGAACTTCTCCAAGAGCGTGATAAACTAAAACAGCAAGTCAAGAAAATGGAAGAGTGGAAACAACAAGTAATAACCACGGTCCAGAACATGCAGCATGAGTCAGCTCACCTCCAAGAAGAGTTGCACAAGCTGCAAGCACAAATTTCAGTTGAAAGCGATAGTACTTCAAGACTGCAGGTAGATTATAATGGCTTGATTCAGAGTTATGAACAGAATGAGAAAAAGCTGAAAAGTTTTAGTCAGGAATTGGCACAAGTTCAACACAGCATAGGACAGCTTTATAACACTAAGGATCTTCTCCTGAGTAAACTGGATTTGGTAACACCATCCATGGCAACAGCTGCCACCGTTTCACAGCTTTCAGGTGTTCAATGCACTCCTCCTGAAGTACTCAGTGAGGAGTGTAAACTCCTTCAAAATGAGTTGGAACAACTGAAAAAAAGGTTACAAGAAAAAGATTCAACTATCAGGATTCTTCAGGAAAACAATCAGCGATTATCTGATTCTGTTGCTACAGCATCAGAGATTGAAAGAAAGAGTCAAGAAGGGACTGAATCAGAGATGAGGCAGATCAAAGAAAAACATGATGTGTTACAGAAGTCACTAAGGGAAAAAGATATATTAATTAAATCTAAAAGTGATCAGTTACTTTCTGTGAGTGAAAATCTTAGTAACAAAGAAAATGAAAATGAGCTTTTGAAGCAAGCTGTAACTAATCTAAAAGAAAGAAATTTAATTTTAGAAATGGATATTCGAAAACTGAAAGAAGAAAATGAAACAATAGTTGCAAGGTGCAGGGAAAAAGAAACAGAATTCCGTGCACTTCAGGAGACTAATATGCAATTTTCAATGATGCTGAAAGAGAAAGAGTTTGAGTCTCACTCAATGAAGGAAAAAGCTCTTGCTTTTGAGAAGCTATTGAAAGACAAAGAACAGGTATGTAAGTTCATACTTACAACTATCTTGTCAAACTAGACAATTTCAAAATAATATTCTTCCTGGATATGTTTCTGTTTTCTGTGCTGCAAGGCTATAGATGTCCTGCCCATTTCCTTGTTAGATCAGTGGCATCTTTACACTCTTCCTGGCAAAGACTATGCCTCTGGTAAAATTATTGGCCATGTTTGAAATACTTGTTTATGTTTCCAACAGGGCAAGACAGGAGAATTGAATCAGCTGTTAAATGAAGTTAAATCAATGCAGGAAAAGGCTGTTACTTTTCAGCAAGAGAGAGACCAAGTCATGGTAGCACTCAAACAGAAGCAAATGGAGAGCAGTGCCCTGCAGAGTGAGGTACCACCAAATAATTCATAGTTGCAAGAAATAAATGAAAAAAGAATAAGAAATTGCATCTGTAATATTTTTTGATTATTTTAGTAGCAATCACTTGTTAAAAGCACTTAAAATTAATACACTTGCAGTGTGCTTTAATGGATATGTGTTACATTTTTTGCTTAATCTTTTTTTGTACGAAGTGGTAGTCCAAGCAACTTAAGGTATGTTCTACACAGGTACAGCATTTGCATGAGAAGGAGCAGCGCCTAAATCAGGAACTGGAGAGGCTGCGGAATCACCTTTTAGAAATGGAAGACTCGTACACCAGAGAAGCTTTAGCTGCAGAAGACAGAGAGGTCAAGCTAAGAAAAAAAGTTTTGATTTTGGAAGAAAAACTTGCATCCTCATCTACTGCAGTAGAGAATGCCAGGTAGTCTTAAATATCACAGTTAACTAAACTGGTGCTGATGCCTCTGTTATACTGAGCTCCTATGCTGTAACATACTCAGCACTTGAAAAAACAAAAAGATACAAACTTTTGTTACTCAGAATCACGAGGGTGATTTGAAATATACTTGGCTACTGTCAAGAATTTAATGTATTTCTCCTTTCAGTAGCAACTATTGAAACCTTACATCATCCATAGTGCTTAGAACTAGAAAAAATCCTTAACCCATCAATTTACTTGTGTGTTAAAAAAGTTTGAAAGAGTCTTATTTTATACACTTCAATGCACAGATGTGCATTGTTTGTGACTGTCATGCCTTGTGAATTGCTTTTGAGACACATACACATTTGTACTTTGTGCCTGATACCATGGGAAGGACACACTGCTGAGACCTTCCTTCTTGATAGTATAAACATATAGACAAAGATGCACTGAATTTCTCGGGGTAGCAGAATCTGGGAGGCTAGAATATTTTTGCACAATGGGAAATTAAGTGGAGCATTCAGTTGTTAGTAAGTAGCAAGATATGATGATTTCTTGGGAGACTGGGGTTAAAAGTAAAAACTGGTAGAAAGACCTTTTGATTCATAGTAATTGAAACAAACAATCAGGAAAATGGGGATTTGTTTTTTGAAGATACTGTTACAATAATGAACAAAAACTAGGATTTTTTTTCTAACGCATTTCAAACAAAAGAAGTAAATTGGGATTTTTTTTTTTATTGCCAAAATTTTGTTGCCAGACTTCTTCTAAATCCCCTTCTAGGTTGGTTTTGTTTGTTTTTAAAGAGGAATAGGGCAGGGTGAGAGGAATGCCATCATTTTTGTAAACTGAGCTCAAAAATCTTGGTAAGCTTTTTTTGGTGGGATTTAATTTTCACTGTGATAACTTCTGTTATTTAATAATGTATCTTGTTTTCATTTAGTCATCAGGCTAGTCTGCAAGTGGAATCTTTGCAAGAGCAGTTAAACCTAGTGTCCAAGCAGAGAGATGAAACCGTGCTGCAGCTGACCATCTCCCAGGACCAAGTGAAGCAGTATGCACTGTCTCTGGCCAACCTGCAGATGGTACTAGAGCAGTTCCAACAGGGTAAGGTTTGTCAAGAAGTAGCAAAGATTGCAACAAGTATTTTGCAACAGGAATATTTACCAGATTTTGGTGCTTTTGAAGTACCTAGTTTCCTTTTTGATAGCCTGAACTTCAGAATCTGTTGACTATTATAAAACAATTCTGTGAAAACTGTTGATCAATATTGCATTTATGAAATTTAAATTCCATCTCTACCTCATGAAGACCAGATATGATAATGCTGAGGTTTTGCATGTCCCAAGAAGAGTTATATGTTGTAAATTAAGATAGTTTTGTTTTGTCTCTAATTTTTAATTCTTTAGAAGAAAAAGCTATGTATTCAGCTGAGCTGGAGAGACACCAAAAACAGAGTGCAGAATGGAAGAAGAAAGCAGAAAATCTAGAAGAAAAAGTTGCATCACTGCAGGTGGGCCGAGTAATAAAATTGAACCATGTGAAACTAAATCGTAATTTTTCACTGAGCAAGCAAAGTACCTGACTCTCTGCTGACCCTCTATTTTTTGAGGGTGTTTACAATCCAGTTTCTGGAAAGAACAAGTAATTGCAATCTCTGTTATGTCTGATGTGTGTGGTATTAGGGTAATTGTGATAGTGATTTCCCTGCTTCTCTTTTTGTCCCTTTCCTACCCTCTATTTAGATGAGTTTAGAAGAGGCAAATGCTGCTCTGGATGCAGCATCCAGGCTTACTGAGCAGCTTGACATCAAAGAGGAGCAGATTGAAGAGCTTAAGAAAGAAGGTAACTACATTTCTTTCATTTCTGCTTAAAATATTTCAAGCAGCTGAGGAGGCAATGTAGTATTCCTAGAAATTTAGCTAAATTCATATCCTATGAGAGACTAATTCTGTGCCATATTCTGAGGACTTCTTGTTTATAAAGGAAATATGAAAATGTATGTTTACCTTCTGTTAGAGATCTTTCTCAAAAGAAAGACCTGTAGAAGTTTTTTGGGGTTTGTTTTTTTTTCCCTGTGTAAACACCAAGACACTTGATTTAGCTCTGTAAGTGTCTTTTAAAAAAGGTGGTGAAATACCGAATGTTGTCAAATTTTCCACAGTAGCTACCATATTTGACATAGATACAGGAGTACAGTGAGGTAGAGATAAAGGTGTGCAGTTGGTAAGAGACATAGAGGCAGCAGCTCTTGCACAGATGTGACTGCCATCTCTGCTAGATGCAGTGGTAACTCATGCTTTGAACATATGCAACTAATTATTGCTACACCTTTATAAATGATAATAAGTCTTACTCTTGTAATAAGTGATGTTTTCTTGAAGCATTCTTGCTTATGACCGATAGGTGGTATGAGATCTCATTTGAAAGTCTTCAAGATTCCAGCAAGAACTCTAGAAAAGAGTGTATTTCTTTTCTGCTACATGTTTGAATGCATACATAAATTTAAATCTCTTTAAGTGCAATTTGGCATCCAGATGGGCATCACAGAAGTGGTCCCTGAGTTCACATATTAATTTTATAAGCTAAATTTAATTGCAGACTGCTGCATAATGTACAACTACTGATCTGTTTTTGAATTGATTGATCTGTATACCTATGTCTCACTACTGACATTCACAGCAAAAGTTCACAAATATGCTGGGTTGAAACTAACTTTGGCATAGGCAAATACTGCATTCTTAAATGGGAAGTTCTTCATTACTGTTTAATTTTGATGTTAAACCCTTGCATAAGAAAGCAGAGTATCAAGCAGTGTTGTATTGGCAAGCAATTTACTTGATAAAATTGAATTGTTGCATAAAGGAAACAGCATTTTAATGTTGTATGTACAGTATATAATTATTTTTATAGAAAAAAATAACACTTCATATTCTCTGTTTATACAAGAAAACATAAAATGTCTTAGTGCAAATTTGCCAAATACATTCCCAGACACAGTTTTGTTAGCCAAATCTTTTGAAGGATTTCTTAATGGATTTTTTTGGCAGAAGAAGTGATTTTAATGGAAAAGTATAAGATGTACCAGATGAAGTTTTTTGGGTTGCCATAAATGGTTAACAAATTATTGGAGACTGTAAATGTCTGGTTTACAGCAGTTCATGCTGTATTTTGGCTCAGGACCTTTTTGTTACTTAGTCTTTTCATACACCCAAAGTACATGTTTAAGTCCTTTTCAGCTGTCAGGTTATATTTTAGAGAGAAATGTTCCATTTAAAAAATATTTTTAAGGATAAAGTTGCATAATCATTGTGCATGGAATATAGCTGTGTAGTGTTCCTGAAAAGTTGATCCACTTTGATACAAAATGTTTTTTTCACTTAAATTATTAATACTTTTAATTTCATTTAAATTTTTAATACTTTTATTTTAAAACCCATCATAAATGAATAAATTAAATTAATAAAAATTGAAAAAGCAATTCACAATTGTCTTGCTTTGTAGAGAAATAACAACAGTGTAAAATTTAAGTGAAATTTGTTTTCAAATGCTGCTTGTTTATCTTTTTGTGGCATTAGTAGTTTAACTCTTTATTCCCTTCTGTTCTGTGGACATCCAAATAACAATTTACTTATGTATGCTCCTGCAGCTGTATCATTCTACAGTTATATTACCTATGTTTTCCTTCGAGTACTGGTATTCTATTTAACTATATTTACAAAGTAGCATAATTTTAGGTAAATGTAAACTTTGAAACCATGGATTGTCCTTTGCTTCACCCTGGTGTGTTGAGAGAGGAGTGCTGAAGAGCAGTCACATTATTGGAATGGATTTTGATGCATATGCATGTAGTTGTTACAGGATACATTATTGTATAATACATATTTTGCTTTAGTTTTTAACTTGCTTTGAATTAGGAGCTTACTCTGTGTGTTCTGTGAATAAGAACTTTCCCAGCATGACATTAGTTTGTTCTATTCTGTACTCCTTAGAATTCATATTTGTAAAGTAAAATGTTTGTATAAAGATGTGGAGTATTTGAACAGGGCGTATTAAGTTGTATCCATTTCACAGACTGGCTCTTTGATGTGTATATATGTGAAATCTCTGTGTGAATTCTCAAGGAGTGAATTAATTAGTGTTAATTGAGAACCATGTTTTGTCAACATAGTTGTGGCATGCATTTATTAAAGATTGAAAGTTTTGGAAATGAGTGGAATCCTTTCTGTGTACCACAGATTATTTGAAGGTTGTAAAAATCCTTAGAAGTATTTTTTCTTACAAAGATGTTGAAGCTTTTTTAAAAATTAACTACGAGATTGATAAACAAAAGTGTATCTTTTCTGGCTTTTTAATGAAACATTTTTAGTTAACATGAGCCAAAAATTGTTAAGAACTAAGTTGATCAGCATTTTTTCCAAAGGATTTGGAGGTAAGCATTATACCTCATAGGGAGAGAGGAGAAAAAGTTCTTCCTGTCTGCTTATATCTGTAAGGTAGACTTGGTCTTCACATGGACTGTCCATGTTATAGTATATTTATCAAGTCTTTGTGTGTGAATAAGGCTTAATTGTACTTTTATTAGGCTTCAGAGTTAGTATGTTGCAGAACCCCTGTTTGGTGAGAGATGACACTTTTGCAGTCTTTATGGTCTTAGGCCACCTCACATTCACTGTCTTAGAATTCTGGCCTATTTATTCACCTTTCAGGCCATGATGCCTGACTGAAGTGCTTGCCATTTTTCTCTCAGTCTTGTTTTTGGTTCGTGGTAGCTGTGGCATTTCATCTTTTCCATTCATGTTTTTGTTCCCAAAAGTGTGGGTAATCTTGCATGTGTCTGCCTCTCTTGCTAGAACACAACGTGTTTCTACGATGCATTCATGTGTTCCCAGCATGCTGTTTCCAGGGCTTGCATCAGCCACAGGAGTGGAAAGGGTCCAAACAGAACAGACCCTCAACAAGCTCCTGATGTTGCTGTGCTAGCCAGTAATTCATCTAGGAAACTTGAGAACTCCTTGGTGCTTCAAGGGCTGTAGCAACCTGATAGTAGGTACACAGATTACCTGGGCTTGGATAATACTGGAGGTTATGGGCAGAGATCCAAAAGACCTGATGCCAACATAGAATTTGGTCATTATGAAAAAGATTGCCACCACAGGCCTTGCTGAAGAGTTTCTTTCTAGTTCTGTGTTATTTAGATAGAAAAGAGCAGTTCATCAGAATTTCTGCAATGGATTTATTTAATGTGTGGTCCTGTACCTGAGCTTTGAGTATCATTCATGAAATTTCAGCTTGTGGTTTTGAACAGCAATGACTTACTAAGTTGACACCTTTTAAAAAAATCACATTGATTTTATGGTTTTGTTTTTTACTTAAAAGCACTATAGCAATATTTATGAAAGTATGCATTCATGATCAATTTTGCAACAATGTTTCAAAGGTTTTGTTTCTTTTGCTGTGACATTACATTTATAGGTGAGATCAAAAGAGAAATGTTAGAAGATGTGCAAAATAAACTAATGAACCTTATGAACAGCACAGAAGGAAAAGTGGACAAGTAAGTCTTTAATGAAAGATTTGGTCTAAGTTTTTGGGTTTATTCCTCGCAATGTACAGATGTGGCACTCACTGGTGTAGTAGTACTTCTATATGTTGCCTTGTAATTACACTATAATTTTGTTATTTTTCAATTGTTTGGTGGTTGTACATAGTCATTTTGATTAGTAAAGCCAATAGATATGTGACTTCAGCTCACTGATGTGTTTCTTAAGTAGAAGTGCACTTCCCTAGCATGAGCTCTGCAAATGGAGATAAGAGTTCTTAATGAACATATTTTGTAATGTTCAGGGTGTGAACAGAAAGCCTTTTCATGTATCTGCATCACCTGGATGTCATGTAAATCTCTTCCTTGGTCCTTTTTTTTTCTTTTCTACCCATCAGAACTGAAACAGGAATAGGCAGATGGGCTCCCTTACCCCCTTCATTATGTCTTGGTGTGGGACTACACAGAGCTTTATTTTTAAATGCTCTGCTGAATCAAGATCTTAGAATGAGCATTTTCCCTGAGAGTAGTATATACATCCGGATTTGCTCATGTTCCATTCAGTTTCACCTCACTGCCTCCAATATTGCTAATACTGTCCAAATCCACACTGTGTAAGAAATGCAGCAACTTAGAGGAAATTGGTGAAGTACGCATTAGTTATTTGTATTTGATGTGTTTATTTGTATTACTGTAAATTAGGCAAGAGTATGAGGAATAAATGCATCAATATTGTGGTGTCAGCTGTTACCCAATAGCAACTTGTATAACTATCTTCTTTTATCCTGCAGACTGTTGATGAGAAATCTCTTTATTGGACACTTTCATACTCCAAAAAATAAACGTCATGAAGTGTTAAGGTTAATGGGAAGTATCTTGGGACTGAAAAAGGAGGAACTTGATCAGGTAATACTTTGCAGAAAACTAGTTGGTTTCTTTCTCTTTTTCTGTCTTTTTTCTTCTTGCTTTCTTGCTTGCTTTCTTGCTTGCTTTCTTGCTTGCTTTCTTGCTTGCTTTCTTGCTTGCTTGCTTTCTTGCTTGCTTTCTTGCTTTGCTTTTGCTTTCTTTTTTCTTTCTTTTTCTTTCTTTCTTTTTTCAGTATCCTTACCTGAAAACAGAACAACTTGCTGAACTGAATGTCCCTGCACATTTTTTGGGGAAAGTGTGTTTTTTCTTCTTTCATCTCACCTTTTTTTTTTATGTGGTACTTTTAAATGTTTTTTATATGAGGATCCTAATATTTTGATATTGTTATTTTAATAGGGTAGATTTCATTTTGCTGAGAAATGCTAATGCAGAAGGAAAAGGATTTTGTGCTGTTGTGTAGAGTGGCTATAATATATCAGTTACAGAAAAATAAGCCTGTTACATATGTACTAGTAGTTATTGTGAAAAATGGGAGGCTTATGTTTTTAAATAAAGAGGCAATTTTTTAGACTGTCACCTCTTTGGGAGGTGGAGAAAATGCTTTTGACAATAATAAAGATTTGTATTTATCTCTTAAGATGCCACATTGTGGCATTGCAGCATATAATTATTCACTTTCTTTTATGTGCTGCTTTATTTTTTTTGTTTCCTAACTTTGTTTTTTTTTTAAATATTTCTCTAGTTACTATCTGAAGAGCAAAGAGGAGTTACAAGATGGGTGACTGGCTGGCTTGGTGGAGGAGCTGGGTCAAAGAGTGTTCCTAGCACACCTTTGAGACCAACTCATCAGAACATTTTTAATAGTGTAAGAATTAATCATTCATTCTTTTGGTTTGAGTGGAAGAATGGGGAAGTTGCATATTAATGCTCATGTTTGGTTCATCAGTATATTGAGCTACATTTACTGGTGCTTCTGTATCTTGTGTTGTTTTGTGCAATTGCTTTGGCAAAAGATTTTTTTCCTGCACTAAGGAATTATTTAGACATTAAAAATTACACAGTGATAAATCTTGTCTTTTAATGCAGAAGACAATTACTGTTCCACTGGTTCCTGGCATCACTCTTAAAGTATGGATTTCATCTTGAAAACTACAAATGCTGAAAGTTAAATGTATGTGGGAGTATGGAATTACACAATTTTCAACAATATAGAATACCATCACATTGTGTTTTCATTACTGTTCCCATATGTCCTTTAAATTTAAATTGAAAAGCTTTTTCAGCTGCTGCAGCTAGTTCCTGTTATGTACAGCATATAAAACTGAAATTTTAAGTTTTCAAATAGTGTAAAGCAACAGATCTCATAGCATGATCCATGGCAGCTATGGATCATGCTATGAGTTTATCTATGGAGATTTCCATTTTGCAGACCAGTAAATAATGTACTCAAGGACCAAGGGGGATTAGGGTTTTTGCATTGACTGTTTTTTTGCTCAGTTGAGCTAAAAATATTGAGAATGGAACCCTGTAAATCATCTTGAAGTGTAGGGATTGGTTTTTTGTCCCTAAAATAGTGCAGGCACATAAGCCACTGAAGGTCTGTGGTCTGATTAGCTGTAGAAGTAAAAGAGAAAAATTAATGCTTTTGTGTGAATAGTACACACTTTTATAAGCCAAATTTTATCTTGTCATGCTGCTGACACTTTAATCATTCCATGCTTCCTTTATTTTAGATTCTTCATGAAATAAAGCATACATGGGCTTTAAGAGAAAAGATTGGGTTTTATATGTTTCTGGAGGAGAGATTGGTTGAGCAAAGACTAAGGAAATACTGTCTTCATATTACTGTGATGTCAGTAATAGTATAGAATTCTTGAAATAACTGGCTTAAATCAATAATGGAAACCATGGTAGAAGTATGCGTGTTATCTTTAGAGTTTATCAATTTTATATAAATGCCTCTTAGTAAGACAACACTAAGAGTGTATTTTTGAAAATAAATTTCATTGTCACTCACTGAGGACTGCTTAGTACTAAGTACAAGTAAAAAAATGCAGGCCATTGACAGTTTTTTATTTTATGTATATATGTATTTTTGACTTAGTTTTTGACTTATTTTTGACTTAGCTTTTCACCAGAGCATCAGTGAAATATAATAACTAGTAGCTTCTTATAGTCTTTTTCAGAACTGTTCGTGAAATTCCTTGAAACTGAATCTTGCCCAAGCCTTCCCCCACCCAAACTCCCTGTTCATCACATGAAACCTTTAGGAGCAGCAGGAACTGGTAAAACTAGCAGTACTCCACCCAGCAGTCAAATGCAAGGTAACATTCTAATCTTTACACAGAACATAAATAACTAAAGGCAGAGTTTTCAAGAGGATTTTAATACTTCTGTGCTTCCTCACTTGTAAATTATGAACTTGATTTCTTCTCCCCAGCCATGCCCTTGTCTTTTTTTATTTTAATTCTTCTCCTATCTCTCCTTCCCACTGCATCTATACCTTACTTTCTAAACTCTTGATACAGAAGATTAGAGGGACCAAATTCTCTTTAATATAGGAAGGATTTAACAGCACCTGTTAGAGCCAAACAGTTGCTGTGTAGACAACTTCATATGGTGTAGCAGTGAGCCCAGTCCTGATTTTCAGCATCCCTGTTGATCAACTTGTGTTGAAGTGAGTGAAGAATGTAAGTAATACAACTTTGCAGTGTCTCTGGTGTGTAGAACTTGATTGCTCAGAGAGGACCAAAATAAAATCAGCTAAGTGTATGGCCTGGTGTGAAATCCCTGTAAGCTGTGCAGGAGCATTGACTTTGAGTGTTGACTTTTTCTAAGACAGAGAACAGTTCAGCTTATATTATGCATGTTAAATTGATGTACTTTTGTCTCAAATAATTCAAAATTCAAATCTTCAATTTAGCTGGTCCAGTTTGTTGTTAATTTTTTTCACATGTATTTAAGACTGCACCTTAATATAGGCCTGCTGGTTTGCAGAAGCTTGTTTTGTTTGAAACTTAGCTGTAAACTCAAAAGAAAATTAAAACAAAAAGCGCTGAACACCAAACCCCTACATATTATATGTAAGTACAGAGCTAGAGATGCTAAAAACCCCTCTTTCAATTCAACTAAAATAGTTAGATGTTACAAAGTGCTGTTTATTTATGGGGGTTTTCTTGGGGTTGACCCTAGGGAAGCTGTGCCATGTGTTGGGAAACCTTCATGTGCTCTGCACTGTAGTGCATGTGCCCTTACACCTCTGTGTAAGGAGTCAGTGTGACATACTTCATGTCTGGCATTGCAAAGGTGAAGTGAACTGCAAAGGGTGGTCATGTGCACAGCTTGAGCTGTTACAGGGTTTTAGTGGTGGACTTTGCATTGTTGGATTAACAGTTTGACTTGACTTTAGGAGTCTTTTCCAACCTAAAGGATTCTATGGTTCTATGAGAGTAGTCAGAGACAATGAAATTCTTTGAAGGTGTCTACAGTCCATGTCAAGGAGGTTTTCAAGGACTTAAATGTTGCAGAAGTAAGTAATAGTCAGTTTTAGAACATCTCTCTGAACAAATGCTGAAAATTTGGATAGATTAAGAAATGTTTTTTTAAAAAGTGTTCTCATTGTTGGTTTGGGTTTTTCTATATTCCAGATTCTCCAGTCTCGGGAGTGGGTAGAAGACCAGATGCAAATCCATTTTTAGCACCTCGATCTGCAGCAGTGCCTCTCATAACTCCAGCTAGTAGTTCTGGACATCTGCTTATGAAACCTATTTCTGATGCATTGCCTACTTTTACACCACTGCCAGTGTCCCCTGATGCCAGTGCTGGTGCTGTATTAAAAGACCTCCTAAAACAATAGATGATCTTGTATCAGGACAATGATGGTAGCACTTTAAGGAAATGAGAACACTATGTTGTATATAATTTACCACAATGAGGCCTTCTGTAAAAAGTCATGTATTTGATTGCAATTGTACCTTGCTTTTCTTGTACTTACAAACCTATCAGTGCTTCAGAAATTCTAATGGTGGAATGAATAATTGCCTTCTCTATAGCAGGCATTCATTTTGGGTGTGGGTTAAATATTTATCTGAGAAAAAAAATCTGTCTTGTTGCTAGATTGTCTCAAGACAAATAAAATAATTTTTAAACCTTAGGTATACTGGGTTATCTCAGATATGAATAGACAGCATTAACTCTTTGGTGTTGAGATTTGTTTTTCCATTAAAATGATTTGCCACCTACCTTCAAGAAGCAGAACTAAAAAACAAACACCCAATTAATGGTGTTTATTTAATGTACTTTTGGACATGTAGCTCTTACTTACAAGTTTGATTGCATTTGGGGACAATTTGAGGCACGTTAATCTCTTTGCACAATGATTTAAGGTACCCTCCCCAGACTAACAGCTGTTTTCAGCAGTCAAACCCATCACCACCAAGGAGTTGACTATGGAAGTGAGGCTTCACCTCCGTGTGAAGAATGGGTAATTTAGCAGATGATACATTCACATATATAAATATCTAATGGTCCAAGGTGTATATATGAGAGACTTTTTATCTTGCAAGATTTTGTAGATCCAAATATAAACTTAAAGCTTGAACACATGTATAGAATTAAAAGGGAGGAAGGTGCTTGCTTATCTCAAATGTGTAAATAGGTCTTTGTACAACCAAGGCCAAAGTCAATTATTCTGTAAATTTTGCTGTGATAACTTTAACAGGTAAAAAATGAAGTTGCATACTAAAGAACAAGTGTCATCCTCATAGTGAATCTGAGATAAAACATCTTCAATTTAAAATGTGTAATTTCTAAGTCTTTTTATATGCCTCTCCTTATTAAGTCAGTGTTAAGATAACTGTTGTGCAAGTTCTATATTAGAACTGTCAATCTTCTTCATTTTCATTAAGGTTCTGGATAAAATTGTTGTAAGAGTTATATTTAAATAAAATTAATTAGTGAACTTGTACAGAATCAACCAAAATAATGCAAGAAGTCTTTGCATTTATTTATATAGAGGTCATATAGTGAATTCCGTTTATTGCCTTGAAACCTAGCAAAGGTTTTTTTATTTGCTGTACTTACTTTAAGAGCTGTTTGAAACCCTTTTGTCCAGTATAGTAATGTTTCATGGAAGACTTAGCAAATTTGTAACTGGATTGACCTACCATATTGGATTTTGATTTTTAAATTTTTTACCCAATTATGGACAGTTTGGCAGTTTGATTTCTGAAAAGATAGCAGCCACATATTTACCAAAGTAAATTCTGTGTTATGTAGTAAATGTAATGAGAATCTCAAATTACCTCAGCAGAGAATATTGCAGTTAGATACTTCAAATGTACATCTTCATTTAAACTGGACTGGAACAGCTACCTTTTTTTTTCTATATAGCAATTATAAGGAAAAGTGAAATCAGATGGCTTCTGTGCAATCTCTCTTGGTCTTGTGGTCATGTCTGTTTAATGGTATATAACCGCTTTGCAATGAAATTGCCTTGTGATGAGCCAAAGCAGAAGGAAATAGTTAGTTTTTAAAAATTATGTGACTTGTGTGTTGTAAATTACAAATGGAGTCATGCTGCTCACAATTCTCTGAAGATACTAACTGAACAGTTCTTTTTTAATGCATTTTTTTCTTCTTGAACTGCAGAGGACTTAATATGTACACATTTCTCTTTCAGGAAGCTTTCTAAATTCCAATAAAGAAAACATAGTAAGACCATTTATTTCTGCATGCTGTAAGTCAGTTCTGTTTTTGCACTAAGCTATGAGTTTGAAGAGGGAAATCTAATACCAGGCAGAGGTACTGAAGAACTTCAGAGTTCCTCATTAAGATCCTTGATGGAGACAAAAATCTTCTACAGCAGAGATACAAACGGCTTCAGTCCTTAAGTCCTCAAAGGTGAGCTCTGTTGAACTATGGAGAAAATCCTCATGGCTTAGAGGTTTCTTTTCCTAAGACTTATTCCACAGGTACATTGGTGAGGTTTGATGCTTTGTTAGAAATCAACTGGCCTCTGTGTTCCAGGCAGTACTTTCCTGCAGAAAAGTATAGAGCAACTTCATTACTTTGTTTCTTTCTTCCTTCTTTGAATGTTTCACAGACCATTAGAAACATTCAAGCTTTGTTTTCATTGAGTGATTAGTAGATATATTTTTCCTCTAATTTTTCTTCAGTATGTACTTTGTTCTTGATAACCATTCCATATATAGTTGCCTTTCCAGTTTCCCACATGTACATACGTGACTCATGTAGTCTGTCCTGTTGATTGTGTAGGTCTTTCACACAGCAACATGAGGAAAAAAATCTCTGGAATTTATGAACAAGGTGCAGCAGAAATTTTTCATTCTTTCGTTTAACATAATTGTTTTCTGTGGCTTTTGTGAGGAAAAAATGGTATCTGATTCTCCTAGTTTTGATCTAACAACCTGTCAGTTATCTTTAGTTGTAAGGTAACAGAATTCTATTAACAGATTCATTTTGCAAGCTTGATGTAAGTGGGGGAAAATGAAGGTTAGGGTTTTCTCTTCTACTCTTTAGATCTTCTAATTTTTTTGCTGTTCTTTGGTTATCCTGCATTCCATGCAAAGAGAAGGAAGTAACTGGTTGATGTTTCTAATTGCCACTGTAAAGGAATGCATAGTGTGGTGTTTGGGAGTTTTTAAACTTTCCTGCATTACACCAGCTAGTCACAGCAATATAATTGCACACATTATAGTGACAGTGTAAATAACTGGGTTCTTTACCAAGTGCCAGTCCCCTGCATTTTATTTTTGTTTATTTTTTGCCATTCTTGACTGTTTTGTGTAAGTAGTTACCAATAAGGCAGGCAATCTGGAATGCGTATTGGAGTGATTGATGGCTAAAGTGAAGAGACAGAATAGAAGATGCTTGCCTTGTAAGTATTTCACACTATATCTGTTGAAGACTTTACAGTTAATTAATGTCTTCTTATTGCTTATGTTGATATACTGCTGGGTTTTTGGTATTTTCATAGAATCATGAAATGGTCTGGTTTGGGAGGGACCTTCAAGATCATCAGTTCCAACTCTGCTGTCATAGGCAGGGACACCTTTCACTAGACCAGGTTTTTCAAAGCCCCATCCAACCTGGCCTTGAACACTTCAGCAGGGGGATCCACAGCTTCTCTGAATAACCTGTTCCATTGTCTCACTACCCTAACAGGGAAGAATTTATTTTTAATATCTAATCAAACCCTGCCCTCTTTCAATCTATGTAATGAAACTCTACCCTTTTTCAATCTGTAGTCCATGAGAAAAGTGAAAAAAGTATTATAATATTTGAATTATGGTCAACTATTATTAGAAGGTTTTGCCAGTTATTGATAGAGTTTAGAAGCCCTGTGACATGTGGCATTGCAACAAACACTGACAGGCCATAGACCAATGGTATCAGGGAAACAAGTTATTTATACCCATGTTTTGTGTTTGTTAACAAAATGAGTGAGCTGACCCTTGTACCAATAACCTGGAATGTTCTATCTCTCTTAGTTGAAAGGACATCTTAACTCTTCAGAGAGCTGCCTGGATATTGTTTGAATATCAGCCAGTATCACAAAGGTAAAGGGAATCTCGGCAGTACCATGTGGTTAATCCCAAGGTTTTCATTTTTGATATCAGATGCTGCCTGCATTTCCCCCCAGTGAATTTCCAGATGGTCATGCAAGGTGGAT
Organism: Lonchura striata; assembly: GCF_050655825.1. Classification (NCBI taxonomy): domain Eukaryota; kingdom Metazoa; phylum Chordata; class Aves; order Passeriformes; family Estrildidae; genus Lonchura; species Lonchura striata. The sequence continues at coordinate 57,757,164 of NC_140707.1, read as the reverse complement.
CGAATGGCAGCATGATCAGGTATGGGAATACAGACCAAGGAGATTTTACAGATTTGAGGCAGCTAGGAATGACTTATTTCATGTCACTTACAAAATAGTAGCTACCAGCCAGCACTATAGTACAGCCACTTAGTATCTAATTGTTGATGGAATAGTCCAACGGGTTAGAAAAAGGAGTGTGTAACACTCCAAGTACTGCGTATTTTGTCATTTGGCAGCTTTCTGCCAAGGCTCTCCTACAAGGTGAGCAAAGTCAGATGATTGATTTTGAGGTAGTAAAAGCTGACCAGTGGCATCTCCTGACTCTCTAGAATGACAAGCACTGTTAGACACAACCCTCTGAGAACAGAAAGCTCAGAGTTACAACACTTCAAATCTAACTTTTTGTAAATTAGGGAGTAGGGAGCTAAGGTTATTCTATGGTTTTGAAAATTATTTTGACCTTTTCAAGGCTGCAGAGAAAGACAGAAGCCCACATTAAGTTTAGCAGAGGCAGCTGGAGTTTTAGAACTAAATAAAGCTACCCTCATTTGTACAACTTAGGTTGCCTGAATCCATGAGTTTCCTGAACAGTTAGTGTAGCATGACTAAAAGAATATATTTAGCCTAAGCAACAAAGTGGCAACTGCATGTAAATAGAGCAATAGTTGGAGGTAGTAGCAGTGTTGAGTAAACCAGGAATAAAAATCTGGATAAGAATATTAGTTTCTAAATGGGAACAAGTATAAGAGAGTCAAGCTGCAAACATTCTTTCACATAATCGGTTAGGTTGGAAAAGACTTCTGAGATTGAGTCCAAGCTTTGACCAAACATACCATGGCACAATGTCATTGCTTGACAGCCCTTTCTGTGAAGAAATTCCTCCTGATGTCCAACCTGAACCTGCCCTGGTGCAGCTTGGGACTCCTGTCCTCTCATCTGGTTACCTGGAAGAGAAGATGCTGACTCCCACCTGGCTACCTCCTCCTTTGGGGTAGTTTTGGAGAGTGATAAGGTCACTTCCTTAGGAGAATAGAGATCCATGAGAGTGATTTCAGACACTGTTTGGGGACAGGTGTCCAAGAAGCTGCATAGAGAAAGGGAAATACAGGATTTAGGTTTCAGCTAGTCATGGAGAAAACCACAGATTGTAAAATTAACCTTTATGTAAAAGTGTTTTCTTATCTCCTGCAGTATTTTTCTTTATTGTTATAAAGTATTAATGTATTTGAGTGATGCTTTTGTCTGTAATAAAAGGGTATTTTCAGAAATACAAGTAAATTACTGAGTTGATTCTGGTTCACCTGTATGTTTTGGTTTACATGCCATACCATGGATACAATGCAAATTGTAAAACTAAAACTATTGTAAAGAAAGTAGTTTGAATGGTAGACTGGAGCATTGAAAAATAGTAATTAAAACTGAAACCTTTTCTGGAAATAGATTAGGAAAATATTTAGACTGCACGTCGTTCTATGCTTAAGTAGTGGGTGCCAATAAAATGAAGGCAAACAGAACACTGCCTTATTTTTGACAATAGGAGCAGTAACAGATGTAACAGTTTTCAGCTAACTTAGAGAAGGCTTTATGAAACTACAAAAATTTGAGAAGTACAGGATTCTAAAGAAAATGAATGAGTCATAGCTAGGATTGCCAGATCTGTCTGGACCCAATTGCAGACTGAATAGCACATTGTCTGCAGAGTGCTCTGGATGACCTGCAGAGCACCACTGCAGGCAGAGGGGTTGCTGGTAGTCCCCCTGTCCTTACTGGACTCTGAACAGAACAGCAACTATGGTGTGCTTCCCAGAACCTGCCAAGTAGGCAGGGCTGGAGATTCCAGGAGCCTGCTGCACTCTGATGTTCTTCTACACTGAATCATGTTCCAACTGCCTTGTACAGATACTAAAGAGCCTCATGCTTTGCTGGCTACCTGAAGCCTCCACTGCTCTGGCCAAATGGGACTAGGCAATCTAGTTCATGAAAGGGAAGATTTCACTAGAAACTCAAATGGAGTTGGCTAGAGCCAGTTTCAAATGCACGGAGCTAGAGTAAATGCAAAAATAAACCTCTATTCCTCTTTATGGAGCAGAGCTATTTTTCTGAGATGTAGTTCTTAAGGACAGTCTCCAAGAAAACCTCTGCCTAAAAGATTACCCAATCATTAAGGTTGGAAAAGACCCTTAAGACCACTGAGTCCAACCTTTGATGGATCATCACCACATCAACTAGACCATAGCTCTAACACATCCAGTCATTTCTTGAACACCTCCAGGGATGGTGACTCCACCTTCTCCCTAGGCAGTCCATTTCAATGCTGTGGAAGTTTTACTGAGGATTTAAAAACCCTTAACAACCCTTTCCATGATTAAATTCTTCCTGAATTTCACTTTCTCCTGTCCTGTGCTACTGATTTCTGGATATTTTGGGTTCACTGTTCTGTATTTTATTAACCATTATATATAAACCTATGAAATACAGGATTGTATTTGGTACTTTTCTTCTAGAACCAAGACAATTTTGTGAGAGATTGCAATTCAGATAAGCAATTCAGCTGTTGCAAATGGTCTTATTTAATTCAGTTAATGACACTTATTTTCTAAATGTCAAGTGAGTTCTGATTAATGGTTTTTCTTTATTTTCTTGATTTGTTCTACAACCTCTCCTGCTGGCATTTCAATTAAGACATATTCTCCCAAAGTGGATTTGATTTTACTTCTTTTTCTCCTTTTTTTTTTTCCTTTTATTCCACCATGGTACTCTCTTGAAGTTTCTCTAGCAAATGCAGATGAAGAAGAAATATTTCACTTTCTACAGTGGTTTTATCTTTTTTAAGCACTATTTTTATACTTTGTTCATCTGTTGGCTTTGCAGACTGTTTGGCAGTTTTTCTGCTCTTGGTGTGTCTGAAAAATAATTTATTATTAGCTTTTATGCTTCTTATGATTTGTTTCTCAAACCTTCTTGGTCTGACTTTCTGTTTTTCACATTTAACCTGTCAGAGTTTTGTTCTTTTCTATTTTCTTTATCTGGCACAACTTCAACTTCTAGAATTTTGTTATGGAACTGTGGACAAAATGGGGACTGATTGATTTATCAGGCTCTGGCAACAGACTCCGTTTCCAGTGCAAGTGCCTCTGTTGGAACTACACCCATCCACTGACTTTTCACATGGCTGCTTGAGGTTTTGGTACCCCACAATTCCTGATGGATGGGAGCCCTGGGCATGGCCAGGCTGCTTCTGAATGGGGAACTCCTGGTACTGCTCATCTCCTTCTGCTGTGGCAACCAGTGCGTAACTCAAGGCAAAGGCCAGCAGATAAAAAAAAAAAAAAAAAAAAAAAAAAGACTGTGTTAGAAACTGCATTCTTTGTAAGCTCTGCAGCACATACAGGACAACTAGGAAATGGGAGTACATCCCTGTTCAGTGGAATTTCTACATTGAGCATGCTAATTTGCTGCCTTACAGCAGCACTTGTTGCTGCAGAGAAGTGAATAATAAGTCTGAAAACAAACAGACAACATACATCATGTTTACCACCCAGTTTCCCAGCCAATTCTTCTGAATGGCATGGTTAGGTCACAGAAGTAAACAGGTAATTTGTGAAATGGTGTCATCCCTGCTGTGGGAATAAGTAAATTAAATATAGCAGTTCTTAAATCAAAGAAAAGTTTATAAATATCTTCTGGGGTTAGGAAAGCAGTTGAGAAAGTACAAAACAGTCAAAATTATTTCTCTCCTTATAGGGAAACTTTCTGACACTCCTGTATTTAATTAACATATAACATATAACCCCAAGAATCTTAAGATACGGAAAAGACCCAAGAATGTGCCAAGTGTCTTATTGGAAAAAGAAGCCAGGAGTCATTGCTTATATTGTATTCATTCACCTATGAGAATGAAGCATGTTTAAAAAGGGAATGTTTTCCACCACTTGGAAGAATAGAAGCTCTGGAAGAGAGAGTTGATGTCAAATATTTTCTACTCTGGTTTCATCACCAGGGTTCTGGCAGGTGCCCTTACAAAAATAGTGCACATACTTGTGAACATTCAAACACCCCTGTTGAGAGATGGCATTTCCACAGACTTGTTTGGGTTTATTCAGAACCTGAAGTGTTTTAATGGAAAACACAGAATGTGCTCAATGCTACAGTGGCTGATCTTTTGCTCTGGATAAAAACAAAGTGAATTGCCAAAGCAGAATAAAAAGGAGAAAGGATGCCCAACTCAATCTGGGAAAAAAAACACCAAACAACCCCAAACATAAAACCCACCTAAAATACAAGTTCCATGTGGTGGAATTAAAGTACCTGGGAGCTGAGAAAGCACAGATGAAGCTGATTTTTTACTGGCACTGATGCCCAGCAGCCAGGGAAATCTGCCAGATTAACCAGTAAAGGTGAACCACTGTCTCCAGTCAGCTGCTCTAAGGTGCCGCCTGATCCTGCCAGACGTGCCCAGTGTGATGCTTGTGTTAGTAAAGGGCTTGGGAAACTGCAAAAGACTCAGCAGTCTTGAGGCATTTTAGCATAAAATAAATCAGTCCTGAATATTTCTAAGGAGGGTTTTAGTGCATAGTTCTAACTGTCTGGTCGCAATTGGAGCCCAATGGTTTATGTATCCCAGGCACTTGTGAAGACTGAATGTTGGCTTGCTCCAACAGTGAAACAGACTTTAGTCTTGGTCCAGAAGTATTAAGAGGTTTAGTTCTTTATTTATGGAAGGTCATTATTAGCAGAAACAGGCCATAAAGAATTTATGCTTGCTGTTAAAAGGGGCTGGTAAACATTTTGTCACAAGATTAAAGAGCATTGTTTTCAACCACATTGTCTAGACCATTTGACAAAAATGCAGTGAAGGCTACAGCCCAGTTTATATACATGTCAATCCTATAAAATAAACAGAAACAAACGAAAATATCTGTCTTGTTTCAGGCAAAATTTGAACTGTAATTACCAGAACTGTGTTGAGATTCAACAGAAAAAGAAGTAAAATATGAACTATGGGCTGGGCATCTTGTTCTTGACTACAGAGCAACCAAGGGGGAGATCGGAGTTCTCAAGTACATCTGTTGTCTTTAGGTAGAGGATGATGTTCCATACATGTTTTATAGGAAAATATTTTAAAGTAGAAATGTCAGTCATCTAAGGATTGAAAACTCAAGAAGAATGGTGCAGGCTGTTGCAAACTACTACCACAAATAATTATTCCTCTCTGCTGGGAGTTGTCACATACACCAAAAATGCTGTGAAAGGCTGGTTTTTTCCTGAGAAAGTTACAGTAATCATTTATTTTGCTTGTTTACCTTACTTTTATTGGGTTAAAAGGAGCTTGAACAATACTAGAGAATTCTTCCAAGAATATTACTCTTTTTGCCTCGGGCATCTTTTTGTACTTCCTAGAAAGTACTAAAGCTAAACAGGTGATCATGAACAACAAACCTGATCTCACTAGAGGGAATATTCCTGAAATTGTTCTGTCTTACAGTAGATGCAGTTCACTGGGCTGTTTTAAACTGTTTGGGTTTTGGTATGTACCTGCTAGATCCTAATACTCCTTATCCAAAAGGACAAGTAATGTTTTCAGAGCAGTAAAGTGGAGTCAGATATTAGAGTTTATGTTTAGAGTTGTTGCATTTAAGAATGGATACAGTGATGCCTGGGCTTTCCACTGGTAATTTCTGTCCTAAAAGGAGTAGCCAGTTAGAAACTGGCATCAGAGTGACCAAAGACCTGTAAAGAGACTACAGCTATGGGGTGGTGTGGTTTAACCAGCTGAAACCAGGACAGAGATGTAGAGTTAGAGTAAACCAAGGACTTTAAGTGTTTATTCCATGTGTTTGGGCACTGTGAGACCACCTGGTACAACACTGCAGTGGGGCTCAGCACGCTGCTCTTTGGAAGCAGTGATATCAGGAGTATGCTCTGCCCAAAGGAGCACGTGCCTCAGACAGACAAGTGACATCTCTGTACAGGAGAAAGGAAGGGGTGCTGTATCGGCTCTGGTTTGCATGGATATCTTGTGCAGGTGGGAACTGTTGAGGCAGCTGAGCCCCAAGAGATGGCAGCACAACAGGAACTGTTACGTTTTCTCCTTCCTAAAATTTGTACTGCGAGCTACAGATCATAACACCACAACATCTCAGGGATCCTACATTCCCAGTACATTTTAATTAGCACTACTGATGTCTTTACAAATACATACTATGTTAATTATCCCTGTTGATTCTAGCTTGTGTTATGTTTGGCTAGGAAAAGAAAATATACGTAGCACTGTGCCTTTGAGCTTCTGGCCTGAGCCATCTGGAACAGGTTATTTCATCAGTCATGTTATGAGATGGCAATTATAATTCAGACAGTGAACAAAGCAGACCTCAGCTGATAATCTAAGGTAGTCTTTGAAAAATTATAGGCAACCCTCCCCAAACACCTGGAGTTTGCAACTTAGATTCTCTCCTGGGAGGTGGAAGAAATGAGCCCTACTCTTTCTTGAGCAGAATTAGGGTTTGAGACCATGTTTCCCATGTGCTGCTATTCAAGGGGAAGTAGGGTGAGATGTATGTCAAATCACTGCCTGAGTTGTAACACTAACATGTGACAATATCAAAAGCCTGCTTACTTGGCAGTCTCCAAGAATACTTAAATCAATCTCCACAGTCAGGCAAAAGCTCCACTTGTGAATCTTATGAAGCTTAGATGCTATCAAAATGCAGTTGTTTCTGCAAGTGCCCAGCAGTTTTGCTGTTTTACCATTTTTGCTGGTAAAAACATTGGTTCCATAAGATTTGGTAGGAGCAAAATGAATGTTTTTAGTATCTGAAGCTTGGACATGTAGGGCCTAAAGTGTCAGTTATTGGAAAATTCCTTTAATGAATTTAAGTCTGTGGGGCTGGTTAAAAGATGTCTATGACTTGTCATGTAGAAAGACTTTGGGCTCACCTACAGACCTGTATGCTTTGACTCTTCTCAGCATTTGAAATTTTCTTGAAAATGTTCAGAGTGGGAGAATTTTAAAAAATGACAAGAACATCCAAGAAGGGACAGATATGGTTCTGGAGAAATGTAAGAACAAAAATCAGAGTTAAAAAGGGGGATGAAATGTTGTGAAACTTAGAGTTACTTGTTTCTGTGAGGAAGATTTTCCATTCAGGGGTGCTAAGTGTAATTAACTATTCTTAAGTTCCCTGACCTATTTGCAGCTTTTGTCTTATCATTTAGAATCTGTTAGATTATGTTCTCCAGTGCTGAGGGCTCCTGTTCATCCAATGCTGTACTTTATCTGCAGGAGCATAGCTCAATTCATATGTGCAGCTGTCTCATCCAAAGAGAGTAAAGTTATACAACACATTTTATGTGCCCCTTATTATATGTAACACAATTTTCAAAATCCAAGTCTTAACTGGAGATATGGTTTCAACCTTAGCTATGCACAAAGCAAACTTTGAGAATATAGTTATTTAACAGAGCCGCATTTTATACTGGGGACAGTTCTGCACCTTTCATGAAGACAAAGGCAATGTCAAGGTAATCTAAATAAAGTAATGGATTTTATAACTCGGAGGGATATTTGAGACCATTGAAATGAGACCACCACTCCACATTAAGTTTAGCCACCATCTTAAGCATAAATGCTGCAGGTGTCAGCACAGGGTGTTGAAAGATGCATCAAATTGTTAATTTTTATAGGGTGAACAAAAGGGGGCTTATGCACCACAAAATCCTTCCTTTATACAACCCTTCATACCAAACAGAGTTATGAAAGGGCTGTGGCTGCACCTCATTGTCTTGTGACTAATAGTAGTTACAGAAAGGTACTGCAGAAATTCCACTTAGCCACAACATCAAGTCCTTTTATTTTGGGGAAAAAAAAAAAAACCACCAAAAACCCCCAAAAAACAGTCACCAAGCTGCAAACTAGCCCAGGTTGTGGTTTGGTACACTTTTTATACTCTGGTTTTTATCCACTCCAGCTGTCAGATGGAGACAGGAAAAATCAAAACATTTGCACAGTATTTCTTCTTAAAGGAGCCCCTGGATTCACCTTCTGTCTCCAGGGCTGGAGCACCTCTGCCAGTTGGCTGATGGATCAGAACTCTGAGGCAACTATGTGGGAGCAGACTGGTGCTGCACTCATACAGTGATTCTGGCATGCATGCAATGATTTTGCCATGTGATTGTAGAAAAATTCAGTGGATTAGCAAGTGAAATATTATCAGATGAAGCAAGCTCGTCATCCACACAGCTGGATGCACAGAGCATTTTCTTTCCTGTAAAGCTGTTTCTCATTGTTTCAGTAGATTTTTCACACTTCCAACATACAGTAAGCACTGTTACTCTTAGATCTGTAAGCTCTCCAGGTTATTGAGTGTATTGAGAAACTCAGGTGGTATGGAGCAGTGAGAATACTCACTGTTAAACATTTGCCACAATGAAAATTTTCCTGGTCTTTGCTCTCTATCCTCTCTTGCCTGTTTCCTGAACCATGGCAAAACTTCACAGCAAGCCCAGCAGCTTCTTCAGAAGTCCCTTGTGTGAGTTTTTGTTAGGCTTTTGGGAACTTTATTTAAAGTAAGTAAGTTGGTTCTTGTTTATCTGCAAATGTATAGACAATGTTTGAATGATTCCAGGGGAGTGTTTAATTTTTGATGCAGTGCAAATGATGCAAGAAAATCACTGAGAGACAAACTGTCAGAAATGGCCTTGGAGCCTCTGGTGCTGTCATTTTTGAAAGGTAATTTGGACAATTACAGCCAGTTAACAAGATACAGAGGTCTTTGAGCTTTCCTTTGGCTCCAATACAGCCTGTGGGGGCTCAGCGCCTCTAAAGCAGCTCAGTCCTTGTATCTCAAGCTAGATATCAATGCTTAGAGGCAAAATTTATTATTATCTGTTCTAGCAACTGTACTTCTGTTTCTCAATCTGTTACATAGAGATGTATGATAATAATTTCAGGTTCCTTAGAAATAAAGGGTTTTTTTCAAATGGGACACTCAACAGAAATTCAAAGTACTTGTTTAATGTCCATGTCTGTCTTTACTTTCAGTGTTCATCTTTGGATCTACTATAATCTTTTCTGCATCTGATTGCTTACCTTTGACATCCCATAAATGTTCTTCTTGACCTACTAAAGCTCTGCCCATGGCAAAGTTACAAAACACCTGAAAAAGTAATTTATTTCCTTCCTCTTCAGTCATTGCTGAAGATCTGCAAGTTATGCTTTTCCTGAAGAAATATTTCATATCATAAACTACTCCCTTAAGCATGGGGTCAGTTTAAAAAGAGCCAGTGTTTGCAGACGAGCCATTTGTTTTCCTTTGAATGTTTAATTTGTTTATTCCTGTTTTCAAATAATCCCCAAGCAATATAGTTCCTGTAGCTGTGATCATCATGAATTCGAGTTATTCACCTCCCAGAGGGTCAGACCTTTCATCAGTATGCCATTGGCACAGAGCTGAGAGTGTTGCATATTCATTGTCCAGGACACCAGCTAGAGGGCCTCCAAAAAAGCCTGACGGTTTTTTTTGTTCTCAGAGCAAGGAAAACAATCCCTTCCCTTCTCCAGTCCCTTGATAAGGGTTTCTGTCCAATAACGGTGCTCTCTGCTCTGAGGCACATTTAACTGCGAAGTTTGCAGCGGGAGAGGCTTTCCTTCAAGCTGTTAGTGTTTTATCCTGGCAGGCTCCTCGAGGTTGTTGTGAGGAGTCTAGCCAGTTGGTGAGCTTTGTAATCTAAACCAGCTGTCCCAGGCTGAGGCCCCCATTTGCATTGTTTAACATACTTAGAAAATGAAGTGTTCATTTTTAACATTCCTCCTCCAATTGGTTTAATGCTGAATTACAGAAGAGAACTAAGCAAAACCAGGTGCTTTCTCTGTATTCTCTCCAGTGTCTGAGGAGGTACAGACGGCTCCCGATCTTCTCCATTACTTGCCATTTCATTCTTTGGACTATAAATGACAGAGGAACTGAAGTGCTAGCAGAGGGTAATGTTTGGAAAACTTTCTAGTTATTCATCAGCACAGACTCTGGTTTTTTTCCACCTTTCCCCGACGGTTTTGGACATGCAAGGATTAAGAAGGTAAGTGGTATGCATGAAACTTCTTTGCTTACTGACGGGAAACCTACTTGTGGAAAATAGCTGTGGCAGGGACATGTTATGCCAATCCACTTGCAAAAGCCATTTGCAAAGAGATGGGATCTCAGTGGTCAGAGGTGGGGAAAGATGATCTGCCTGTTATTAAAGCTGCACTGTCTCTGACAAGTTCCCTCTTGCTCTGTGCTTATACTCTGCACATCTGCAGGAGTGCTGAACGGCAGCAGCACCGATCCCACTGGCTACAGTGATTGATTGAAGTTAATTAGTTACTATTGCAGAAGTTAATCACTAGTTTAAAATATTTTGCCTGCTGGGCAAGCTACTGTGACCAGCTGCATGTAGTGTTGATAGGTTGTGCTGCATGTCTGTTAATAATTCTTGAGGGGATTTTAGATCTCAAGTAACAAGCAAATTGAGATCATGGGTGCAGACAGAACACATATGAGACAGTAAGGTCACTCCCCCACCAAGAGAAAAGAATATATCATCTTGTAGCAAAGGAAACTAAAGACTGTCTAAAAACGCTTACATTTTGTCTCACTGTTTTGTGGGGGATTTTGTTATCGTGCACTGACCTGAAGCAATGTGCAGCACAGCCCAGTTGCTGCATATGTCAGTATTCTGCTATAACCTGTTGTATTCCCTCCCAATGCTTTTCTCACTCTATGCAAAATGAATATTCAGTCTTTATAGAAGTGTACACTTTAAAATATCTTCAGAAAGATCTGAGGAATCAATAAATTAAGTGTAAGCCTAAATGGATAAAATTGTAGTTTGAATGCTTTACATTGGACTGTAAGGAAACTCTGTGCAGAATTTGCCTTTCCTTGTCACTCAAAAGTTGCCAACAGGCACAATCTGTCTCCATACCACTATGAACAACCATTCTTTAGGGTTTATGTTTGCTTTTCAGAGCTTATCTTTGCTGTAATGTGTCAGTCATTGTGTGTGGTTTTGTCTGATGCATTTGTAGGTCTTGCTCAGCAGCTCAGTTTGCACTCTGGAAATCAGGGACAGCTCTAAGAGAGAAAGTTGGCAGCTCACATGTGTAGCAGAACTAAGGCTACCTAAAATATCCCCTGCTTCCTGTGCTGGTTTTGTGGGAATGTATTGTATACAATTGCCATTTAGGATTACAATCCAAGATAAGCAAGGTATTGATCTAATGGTACTAGGAAGTTTTATGTAAATCAGCAGCAAAATACTGAAATCCACAGGACCTAGAAAAAAGTAGTTTCTGACTGTGCTTTCATGGTTTTCTATTTGTTAGTAAATATTTGGAGGTGGGAGGTTACTTGACCATAATTTTTATGCCCCAGGTAAGGAGCTCCAAAAACAGGCATGGGTCTCTTTGAGAGAGGGATCCTCATCTTTCAGTTGCAGTGGAGCACTAGATGTGAAGATGATATACCTGGGGAAGGCTCCACTGAAGATAACAACTTCTGGTAGCTGGTGACCTGGCACACTGTGTCTCCTTCAAGACTGAGTAAAGGGACAGAATCTGGCCCCAGGAAAATGGATTCATCTCAGATAGATCTCCTGGGGATGAAAGGCGGTTTAGCGGTTGGAGCAGCTGGCTCGGGTTCAGGACCTCCTGCGTGACACGTCTGCAGCCCTGCCAACACTTCACGCTGTGAGCTTAGGCAGGCCCTTGCTTGGGTTTACCCATCTGTAAAACGTGCACAGTGTGCAAGAGAAGATTTCATTTTTGCAAAAGAAAGGTGTCATAGAGGGGAAAAACTGCTTTATTGAATATTGCACACTTGTTCATTTAACAGCCGCTGCATGAGGTGTCATAAAAATTAAATTAGTCCATAGACATGTACAGTCTGGTTTCAATCCCAGTTGGATAAAACCATAGTAGCATCAGAGTCACTGGCTCTGAGATTTATCTGGCCTTTATCTGGAGTTATATTACTCCTTCTCCAAAGGCCAAATTCGTGTTAGCAAAACTGTGGGATACACTGAAGTGTCACTAGAAATTCATTTGTCCATGTGTATTTAATTCTATGTAATAAGCCTGGATATCAGAAGGTTTTCAGCCTATTTTCTACATGCATTACAGGATACTGACTGCTTTCACACTGGCTGTCTGCCTTTCAAGCCCTGGAAAAGCACAGGTGAGAGGTGCATGCAGAGATGTGTGTACTGGTTTGTACGAAGTGCTGTATGGCATGAAACTTCACTGGCTAGCAGGTGGATAGGAAGCTCTGTGGTCTGGGGTTTACATGGAAAGGAAGTTGTGTGGTCTAAGGGTTTAGAGGGGAGAACTTGGAGCCAGCAGGATTCTGGAGTTGAACATGGATTGAGGTTATTGACTCATCCTTGCCAGCTCAGCAAAATATCCCTGTAGAAACCTGGACCTCGCCGAAAATCTGATTCTGCCTCTAAACTAAACACTTCTGGAAAAATAAATATGAAAAACTATCCCATGAAACCAGAGACTGCTTAGTTCTCTTGTGAGAAACATCCATATTTGGAAAATTCATTCATTTAAATACATCTTTTCTGTGTATAGCAGGATCAAGTCTCAAGACTATTTAATTTTGGCCTGTGATCCTGAATGACTGTATCCCAGTTTTCATTTTCACTTATGCCCAAACCCATTTCTGTTCAAGAGGGTGGATGGAAGTAAAGCAGTCCAGTTCTTGAAATAGCAGAATCATTAGTTCTTTGTGTGCTCGGCTCCAAGTAACTTTAAATCAGGAAAAACTGTTATTAAAGGCATGTTGTTTGGATTTCTAGTTGATAGTCCAGATAGATTCAGTCTCCAGAGCTGTGTTTCTAAATACCTTTGCCAAAAGCCTCTGAAATGTAGTTGTTTTTCTTCTATTACATTGAAAATTTCCTGCACAAGTCATGCTTATTGATATTCTTGTGATTATTGGATCTGTATGGGAAATGCTTTTCATGCCCCTGGAAAATTTTTGAAATGTCTTTAAGGGTTTGTTTTTATACTTTAAAAAATATTGTTTACATTAGAATTTTTATAAAAACATCTTGTAGCATAAATTAATTTTTGAAGTTGCTTTGAAAAAGCAACTTGAAACTGAAACGACAGCAGTGAGTTCTTTCTGAAGATACTGAAACTGGTAATTTGGACAATATTGAAATCTTTTCTAGAATAAAGTTCTAGAAATTTGTTGAAACCAGTTCTACAGCAGTTTCAATGTTTCTGAATCATCATTTTTTGACCAAAACAAAATTATTTTGTTAAGATTATTTGAGCTTTTCCAGCTAACCTAGGTGTAGTATATGTACACAAAAAGGAGAGCAAAAGGTAGACTACATACATTCTTTAAAACATGAGGGTGATTACACATTCTCCCATTAGACTATCTTGGCTTTCCATGATACCAAAACATCTTGGAATGCCAAACCAAATGAAAGCAGAATTCCTCCATACGTGTCTGACTCTTCTAGCAGTGATTTTGTGTATTCATATGTGCAAGAGGCAGGTGCAGTCCAAATAGTGCCATGTGTTTCCCTTCATGTCCTGTCCTTGGTTCCTGCAATGACCCACTTCCACTGACTCACCCCTCTAACCCTTTGTCTCCCATTTACAACTCACTACTTTTCCAAACATCAATTAAGTACTTTGATCTTCCACTCATTTCTTTCATAAAGTCCAAAAATAAGTGTCTTTATCCTTAAGATACAAAAAAAAGAGGAATAATCTTGAACACACTCCATCCCTCTGCCCTCTGGTAGCTTCAGTGATTCCTGTTTCCTGGATATCTCTTGCTTACATTGCCTATTTACTGGAAGATCTTGTGCTTGTGCCAATTGCTTGGCTCCTTGCTAAATAGCTGGAGGCCCAGTCAAAAACCAGGAGGAGCAGGGAATCATTTTAACAGGCTTTGAAACCATTATCACCAGGACTTTCACCAATTTAGAGATGCTGAGGTCACTGAGGAGGTACTGAAGACACAAGGCCGCAGCCCTGATAATGACTAACAGAGAACAGGAAGGAACAAGGCTTCCAGTAACCTTGAAAGCCTATAACATACAGTATAAAGATCTATCCTCTAAAAATTACAAGTCTGGTGGACAAGATGAGCCTTATTTTTTTAAGCTTGTTATGTCTCCACTGTGGCTCCGGATCAGTCAATGCCTGACGTGTTGTGTGCTGAACGGGCTGTGTGGGAGCTTTAGAGCCTGTGAGAGGTGTAACAAGTACCTTGAGATGAACCCCCCTGTTCTGGCAAAAAGAAGACCCCAAACTAGAAGACTGTAATTCTGTGCTAACAACTCATAGCACGTTGTAGCCCTGTACTCGTAACACACTGGTGACCCCTGGGCAGAGGAGCAGCCTGACCCATCGCCCGAGGGTGCCACTCCTGAGCTGAGGGGCTGGAACCGGCGCTGAGGCCTCGGGTGCGCGGCTCGCTGGCTGTCCTCTGGGAAGGGACTTTATTTTGATGTAAAATATCGTGCTGAACAATTGTACTAATCATAATAATCCAGACGAGCATTTGATTCTGCAAACCTCTTATTTCACCATCACTGAGTGTCCTTTTTTCTCTCATTTTAGCAGCAATGCACTAATGGGTTTGACCTGGACCGTGCCTCTGGGCAATGCTTAGGTAGGACTTCAATTAAATCAATGTATTTAAATTTGGGTTCAGAAATCCTGAATTTATTGAGTTAACAGTGTGGTGCTCTTACTGTGCTTTAGATGAAAAGTTCTTACTGTGTGACAAATATGTGTGTTTGTATACATGTATATACAAAAAATATGTGTATATATAAATACGTGTGTGTGTGTGTGTGTGTGTGTGTGTGTGTTTGCCTTTACATAGCACTGATCTTTGACATTGTTGAGATACTAACAGGCTGTCAGGGCTACTCAAACAACAATTATGCATTTTGATAGGAGCTCAGGGTAGCTGCCAAAGGACGAGGGCTGTTCACCCTCCTCTCTTTCTCCTTCAAGCTCAGGATTTATTGTCTTTGTTGCCTGTCTCCACCTGTAGGCTCAAATAAAGTCTTCCATTCTCAGAAACTCCAAGTAAACTGAGTTGAGGTAGTGTAAGGAAATCTGCACTTTGCCCAGTAGCATCTTTTTGTCAATGGTAATCAGTCTCCAGGGCAGCATCTTCTACATGCAATAAAGTCACCCAAACAGAAAGGGAAACACCTGCAGGAGATTGTTTTCCCTGCTATAACCTACTGTTTCTGTGGCCCAAGAACCAGGGGAATGTTCAATTTGGCTAAACCAGTTGTATCTTTCTAAATTTAATTCAGCAACAATCTTGATCAAAGCAAGAAAGAGGCCTGAACTGTGTCCCCAGATCCAAGCATCCCTAACTCAGAGGGACAGAACTCGAGACTTCCAAAGCAGGATCCAAATTTCACAGCTGGGCAGAGCAAACCAGCAGTTTCTGAAATCCTGATCTGCATGTTGTGGTTTGAAAGGACCCTCCAGCAGGAGCGGGCAGTAGCACACTGCAGCCATGTGTAAATCAGTGTTTAAACCAAACTTCTATGGAAGAGCGAAGCAGGCCTTGTCCTCTCCCTCTATCCTCTCATAGTGGAGTAAAACCAGTAGATCACAGGGTATGTTGAATATAAGGGATGTTTCCTGTTTTAGTACAATCCAAATTCAAAGCGAGGCTCCACAAGGAAGGATTAGCCTTTTTGATGGGGAATATTTGCAATGTTTGCAAAAATCATGCTGGCTGTTTTTTTTTGTAGGTCCCATTAAGAAGCAATCACTCTTTAAACCTTTGCAATTTCATTGCAGACATCGATGAATGTCGGACGATTCCTGAGGCCTGCAGGGGAGACATGGTGTGTGTGAACCAGAACGGCGGCTACCTGTGCGTGCCCCGAACCAACCCGGTGTACCGCTCGCCCTACCTGAGCCCCTACTCCAACGTTTACCCCCCGCCCCCCGCGCCCGGCCCCGTCCCCAACTACCCCACTGTCACCCGGCCCCTCATCTGCCGCTTCGGCTTCCAGCTGGATGAAAACAATCAGTGTGCTGGTAAGTGGTACTGATCCTTCTTCCAGATTTTCATTTATATTAAAGCTTGTCTGACACTGTCCTGCAGTTGTCTTTCAGTTAATGCTGCGGTCAAGCCCAGTATTTTGGAGTCAAACATTTTTTAAGAATATGATCTGTATGTTTCATATCATTATTCAATGCAAACTAAGATATGATTCAGTCCTATTATTTAAGCAGGAAAGCCACTTTCATGAAAGAAGTAATGTTTTTATGAGATAAGCAACCATCTGATGGCAGGTGATTTTTCAGTTCATCAAAAGCATGCCTTTTATGATTCTGTCCATGAGAGAGAAGGTGGCCCTTCATTTGAAGTGTTAGGTGGGGCCTGGGGAAACTTCATTCATCTCTTGGCTGTGTGTGAGCTGGTTTTTGACAAGAAAAAAAGCCAAATCCAGAGAAGCCATGAGCTTTCAACAGAAAATTTTGCCTCTCTTTAGACTAAGGAACAGCACTTACTTCAAAACTGCTGCAGAAAACCACAAGAGCTAAAACTGACTTGTCTTTTGGGCTTATTCTGCCCTATTGTCTGAAATTTCTGGGGGACTTGGTTGCAGATGAGGCACTTCCTTTGTTGCCCTGCTGAGGAGACCACACGAGCTTCACAGGAGCTTTGAAAGTCTAGAGTTGAATTCAGATAAAATTTGGCACACATTTTTTGTATTTGAATCACTGTCTTTTCCAAGGTGGGAAAAATATGTTTTCTAACCAGTACTCACAATAATACTGACTGGAAAATAATAAAAAAAAAAAAAAAAAAAAAAAAAAGGAAAATTATAAACCCTGGAGTATTTCTGAGGAGATTTTTAATCATAGGATCACTGAAGAGTTTGTTGTAAAAATAGGCATTTTTACTATCTGATTCTTTGAAAATGACCTCTAGTCCTTTTCATCTTAGCAAATTGATCAACTTGTTATTTTACCTACTGATTTGTAGATTTCCAGGAGTGTTTTCAATTTTGCTCACTCTGCTGTAGTTGATTCAGTAAATAGGGTAGTTAGTAGAAAAGAAGTGCTGAGATGAAAGTGGAAATGAAACCTCTGAATTATACTGTCTGGTCTGTTCCATGCAAACCAGAACAATCAAAACAGGAAAAATTAGGAAACATTTACAGTGAACTTTCCAGCCTCCAAAGGGCACATGTGTTCCTATCTATGCTGACAGAAATGGGAGGACTAATATTTTTTTTCAGTCAGGGCTGTTGACTTCTGTCATTTTAACTTTCAAATATTTTGGATTTAATTGTAAAAAAAGTTTAGTGATGAGAAATATTAATGAGAATGCGTGGGAAAGGACAGGCTACCATTTGAGCACCACAGCAAGCTGGGAGCAGTTGTATAAGTCTATATCAGATTTGAATTTGTGTAGATGATGTGACAAAGGAAGAAAAACAAAACTAAAAGAAAACAAGACCTGTCAGGGGTCTCTGCTGGGTTAGATTTCATTTTTTATTCAATGAAATTCTCTGGAGACATTCACTATCTTGATGCAATATTTATTGTTGTATCTGTGTGTGTCAGGATTCCTGGAGCAGTTAACAGGGTTATGTGCAGTGCCATGCTTGAAGTCCTTGGAGGCAAGACATCAGGGAGCCTTGACAGGGTCCTCATGAGCAACCAAAATTTTATCCAGGTCATTCAAGGAAGTCTGACCCACAGGATTATGGCACCCATAAGCCAATAAGCATCACTCATGTTAATGCTATTTCAGTTGCTCTGTGCTTACCTCCTTGTCCATATTCAGCATGTTCTTGGGCTACTAATCACTCCAAGGGCTAATTTTGTGGTGGAATGGTTGAAAAGAATGAACTAGAAGTAATTTTGCCCTGTAGCTGAGCCACTATGTAACATGTTTGTTATGTGGTGTTCAGACACCACCCTCTAGCACCTTCTTTCCAAATAAAATTAGTCAAAGGTATTTCCATTAGAGATAACAATATTTTCTGCTATGGACAGCAGGAGAACCAGAGTTCTCATGCCGATGTGAACTCTAAGCAATCTGCAGATTTTAACAGAGTACACATTTTTGTCTGGTCAGATATGGAGTTACAGGTCAGGGTCACATTTTCTACTGCTAGGACAGCAGAAATCTACTTTCACTTTGAATTTCAGTCAAAACAGCTTATTAAATACAGAAGCGTTTTCTGTGAGACTGGGAGATTTGAAGCACTGAGATTATTCAAGAGACTTCCAAAGTGAAACAGGACAAAAATTTGATCTGAAAGTTGTGTGAGTTTTAACAAGCTCTTTCTATTTTTTTTCTACCACTCCACAAAATGTAGGGAGGCTGCAAGAAGGTTGCTCTGTCCCAGTCTGGCACCTGGCCTGCCTGCCAAGGCCCCACATTCTTTGGCTCTCAAGGGAATGTGCACCCCTGGCTGTTCACATAACTTTCCCCCTCATGGGGCTGACATGTTTCCATGCAGCAAAAAAAGATATATTATCCATTCTTCTCCCTTTCAAGCTTTTTGGCCTCATTCTTTCTGGCCTGGATGGTCATAGACAGTGGCAAAGTGCCCACAATCCTTCCCTGTCCTGGTCACCACTCAGTCTTGCCAAGATTCTTTCATCTCCAGATCTTGTCCTTTATGAAAACAAAACTTTTCCTGGGTCAAGTACCTCTCAAAGGCACCTGTCTGTGATGGCTTTGCTCAGTCCAGTGTCCTCTGTGTACTGCAGAAGTACCTGTAGCCATTTGTGGTAGCAGACAGAGAAATGTTTTAATGATAATTGCTTCTTAAGTCTTCTGTGGCTTTGATTCCTAATACATGGTATTTTTTACCCCTGGAGTTGCTGAGTGCTTTATATTTTGTATACGTAAGTGGTCTGTGTTTTCAACGGCACAGACTTTTTGTAAATCATTCCAAAGCAGGTTGGGAATGATTTATAACTCAATTAATGTTGGAATAAAAGACCACATACAGAAAAAGCAAAGAACATCTAGTGCAAAAGCACTGCTTGAACTGTTTGTCTTCTAACATTACTTCTCTATAAATACAGAATGAGTTAGTCATAATAATGACTTTTTGCACAAGGAACTTGGTCTAGTGACTGTTGGCTCCAGATTACTGGAGTGAGGACCTGTGTTCTTGCATTATACATTCATATGCTGAGAGCTCTTTCCAGTTTCCTTTCACTCCACCTTGCTGTTTCCTGATTTACAATGATCTTCAAAACATGCTTCAAACACAGATCCTTCTGGGCATTGTGGAAAGAACTGTACTGGGTGGGCTCTTATTATTGCTTTCTCTCCAATTAGTGCAAACTCACAATGTGAGGAGATGATGGAGGTGGAGAGGATTGAATAGGGAGTTCAGACAAAGCAGACCTCAAAGACAGAGAGGTAAATGCTAGGAAAAGTACAAGCACAAGGTGAGATGAGTATGACCTAGATACAGAGAGAAGGGAGGAGGGCATAGGAGGTAATTTTTTAAAAACCAACAAAACATAACTGTTATTTTTAAAGCAAAAGGTAAAGGAAGAAGGAAATGGAAGGATGCTGTCTCCAAGTGCAAGAGAGAATTGTTTTTCGTGCCCCATTTGTGCAGCAGTTATTGCTTCAGCTTTCCCCATTTCTCAGAGATTGGCACGACCTCCTACATTCCCCACCTATGGGTCCCCAGTTCTACATTTGTGGAGTGAAACTCCTTCCTTCAAAAGATTACCTTTGCACAGATGGGTTTTAGATCACTATCATTTATATTGCAAGCATACCTAAATCCCACATCCAAGCCTGCAATTGTGCTGCCCTGCCTTGTGCCCAACCTCATTTAGAGCAGCCTATGTCTAGATGAGTTTTCAAGTAAAATGAAGGAACCAGATGTTCCTGTGTGGGGAAAGGGGAGGGAAATGAAGAGACAGAGAACTGAAAGGAGGTGCCCAGGTCTTGCATCAGGCTCATGGCTGTGCTGGGATAGAGCCCAGAGCTCCTTATCCAATGGCTTAGCCATCAAGCCAGGCCTCCTCCTAATGACTTTCCTAGTGGCCTCTCTGTGCATACAGAAACAGGAGGAAGAAAAGTGGAGAAATGCAGCAAGGAGATTATGCCTTACAAGGGTTTGTATAAAGTAAATAAAAATTGAATCCACTCCCACTATTTCCTTTTTTAACCCTATTTGGTTCAGCTCTGTGTCTTTCACTTTTCCTCTTGGTCTGTGAGACAATATCTTTTGCTGGTCCAGATGGCCAGTTCCTCAAGGTTATGCATGATCCCTGTTAGGGAATGATTGCCATCATGTCCAAATTAACCAGAAAAAGAAGGAAAGATTACATGAGAACAGATTCTGTGAGAGGCCGAGCTCAGACTTCTGATAGTACAGGTAATTGCTGACAGCTCCTGATTAAATTAAGGGTCATGATATGTAGCTTTTATTTGTAGTATGGTTTTCCTGATGGGCTTTGTAGGAGGAAATGTGAATTGTGACCTCATGCTGCCATAGCAACAGAAAAGTTTCCTCTCAAACATCTCAAGAGTTTATAGCTGGTGGCTAAGGCTTGGGTTGGAGGAGTTTGTGTTCAGTTCCCAGCTTTGCCATAAAGCATGCTATTCCTGGAGTCACCATCCCTGGAAGTGTTCAAGAAATACCTGGACATGGCACTCAGTACCATGGTCTAGGGGACAACATAGTCAAAAGTTGGACTTGATGGTCTCAGTGATCCTTTCCAACAAATGATTCTGTGATTCTGTGATTTTGTACTGGATATTTTGAAGCTAAAGTGAAATAATATTAATTTTCAGGATGATACCAAGATTAATTTCACAATGGAATGATGGGTGAGGAAGTGACTTCCAGGCAAGTATCATGTAAAGATACACAAAAAGGAGAAAAAGGTCCATTTTAATAATTCTACAGCAGTGAAGCTCAAGGTGACATATGTGGAACACAGCTACTTCCCCAGCTGTCCTGGTTCCAGCCAGGACAGGGTTAATTTTTTGTAATAGCTGGAGGGGGCATGGCCAGGACCCAGAAGTCATTCCATACCCCTTCATGTCATTGCTGGGGGTGGGCAAAGGGACTGTGTCTTCCAGGAAGAAGGGATTCCTTCCAGCTGAGAAAATTCATCCAGGCTGCAATGCAAATTTTTGCATGTGAATCACTCTCTTCTGTACACTTCTGTCATTAATATTAGTGCTGTTATTGTTAATTTTCTTATCTCATTGCTGTTTCCAGTAAATTGTTCTTATCTCAACCTGTGATGCCTTTTACTCCTCCAGCAGGAGTAGGGGAGGGAGAGCAGCTTGTGGTTTTTTTAGTGGAAGTACTAAATTGGAAAGTACCATTCCTAAGCCACGACACCAGTGCACTAACCTGGCTGGAATTCAGTGGCCAGCTTTGTCTATGTTTCTGCATAGATCAGAGAAGAGAGGAAGCCCTTTGTCTGTATCTCCAATTTGCTTCAAGGAACATCTGTGCTACAAAATCTTTCTGTATCTGTTTGATCCTGGAGTTTTTCAGTTGTCTTTTACTTATGCTGTACTTGTTTCATGATTTAGCACAACTCAAGTTGGTTTCCCCTTGATTATTTAATGTAATGAGACTAGACAAGCCAGGTAAAAGAAATATGTGGAAAATGTAAACTATATATACTGAGGTTCAAGACCATAAGTCAGGAGCGTAACAAAAGTAGGATCATTCACATCCTGGAGTACAGACATACTTAACATAATCCTGCCCCATTGGATAAACCCACTTTATACAGCTCCAGACAAACATAACCATAAAACTTTCAGATCCAGCTTCTGTGCTTCAGATCTGATGGTCTGATCTATTTACAATCCCAACAATCTTCATAAAAGTAATCACGAGTTAACTATAATCACAGGTTAAAAGGTACATCTGAAAACAGTCAGAGCTCCTTCCTCCTTCAGGAAACCATTGCACCAGCACAGAGAATGGGCAGGGGCTGAAGAAAGGCAAGACTCATCCAGCCACTACAGTAGGGTCCATCAGTAGAATCATTCCTACAAAAATCTGACCATCAGATAAAATATCCTGTCCAGCTTACCATGGGGAATGGGGGTCGAAATGCTGCTTTTCACTGAAGTTAATCCATTTGTAGTAGACAAGTCAGCTTGATAGAAAAAGCTGCTGTACATATCGATCTGTAGCACAGTAAACTGAGCCTTCTGTGGCTTGGCTTGTTCCTGCTTTCATTCCTCTCTAAGTGCAGTGTGGGAGGAACACAGTCTAGTGGTTAAAGCACAGGCAAGTGCTTCATTTATTTCTGAAACTTCTACTACTAACAAAGGAATGAGTAGAACTGAACCAAGAAATATAACATGCAAGCCAATAATGCTGGTATGCTATTAAGCAAACAGGCACTCTTCACTGGAGTGAAAACTAGTAGGCTCCTCAGTATCCAAAGTGTAACAGCAGCAGCAAGCCCATCATTCTGCATGTCAGTGCCTTTCAAGCACCACTTACTGACTGTATTTATGTGTGACGATGTGAAAAGTGAAAACACAACAAATATAACTACAGTATAGCCACAACTGAACTTGAATGAACTACAGTCATACTGGGTAAGTAGCTGGACAACAACTGGAGACAAAAACACTTAGACCCATTATTAGAGTCCCTATCGACTTTGGTGAAGATCTTAAACAGCACTTCTTGAAGTGAATTTATTAGGTTTAACTTAAGTTGTCTTGAACCTAACCTTAATTATCTTATGGTCAGTCAGGTACCATAAGATCAGAAGGGTACCATATTTTTCTCCTGCTAAAATACTGATACCTCCTAGATTTTGTGGCATTCCTTGACATTTCAAGGTCAGGATAGACAGGTTGTCAGATCATCATCTTATGATTAAAAATTGTGACCACCAGGAATGTTTGAATTTGGTTTCAACTTTACCTTGAGCTAAACTGATTCTGCCTGTGGAAATGTGCATCTGCTGTTTGGGAGTGATTGAATGTTTTCTAGTTTCTTTTTTACTGAGCTGTGAGCCAGGAGAGAAGGACTGTGGTATACTGAGGGAATAGCTGAATGAGAACAGGTCATGTTACAAAAAAAACCGTAATGTGTTTGTGTGCAGAGAAGGGGCATAAGCACAGAAGGGACAATGTTCATGTCTTGTTAGCTGTGCAGGCTACAGTCCAGACACAGGAAAGTTGAAATCTTTCTAGACTGTGACCTCGCTATCACATGATGTGTTTCAATTTTCCCTCTTTCTTGGAACTGTATGATACTTTGGTATACAAAGTGGCAAGAACCCAAGAATCTCATCTCCCTTGAGATCTGCAGACTACAGAGGGAAAGGTATGCAAGGAAAAGAAGTTCAAGTGATACTCTGGTTTAATGACCTCCATTATGCTTGGTCTCTGAAATGGGGGTTATTGGTCACTGGGCTCTGAGCCAAACAATACACAGACTTCAGCTGTCACCCAGAGCTGGCTGGCAGGAGGTTACATCTGACTCAATTCAGTGGAGCAGTAATCATGCCCAGCCTGCCATATCCTCTGGCCTGTGCTGGCCAGGGCGGGGCTCACACCCTGCCATTCATCTCAGAGTGATTCCTTAGACTCACTGCCAGCAGTGGTTTGATATGTGGGCCTTTGTTGTCGCCTTGCCTTTATTATGTCTTGCTTCCAGGGATTTCAGCAGTGCCAAATCAGTTAAGGCCACTATGTACTGATTAGCTCTGTCTGCTCTGGGGTAGATTTCATGAGCTTTCCTTTATGGAATAGCTGTCATGCAAGACAGTCCCACCAACTAGATAATTCCAGGACTTAAAAGAACATCAAGTCACTTAACAGTGCTGGAAAACTGACAGGTGTCATGAGTACCCTGCCCCAGTCTGTCAGCTCTTTGGCTTGTTTCTCTCTCATTTTCCCATGAGTGGCACTTTCTCTACCTTCCTGTGGCTTGATGTGCAGAGTTCAGTATGTGATAGTCTCTCCTCACCTGGAAGGCAGATTTATTTCAGTGCCCTACATAGCACCAGCACTCTACTCAGGCCTCTGTCAATTTTTGCATATATTTGCATCACCCACAATGCCTAGAGATGGCAGTGTTCTCAATGACTTAAAGGTCACTATTTTTCTTGGCTTCTCCCTTATATGTTTTGGGTCAGTCTTGTTTCTTTTCATTTGGTTCCAGCCTGAAATTGGCCATGGTTATATGTCACAATATAGATGTTAAGCCAAAATATATAGAAAATATGAATTATCTTCTTTGCCAGTATAAATCAGCCAAATGGACCATATGTTTTGCCAGACTCTATAGAAAGTGATAATGTGCTGGCACTGTTCCTTTGTCCTGTCCCTAAAACACCAGACCCATGACAGAGCTGCCACACAGAAGCAGAAGAGCTGCTTGGAGTAAGATGTTGCATGGAGTTTAATATACTCTGACCCCTTAATCTGCTAGTTCTCTGCCTTCCTATTTTACTACTACAACGACATTAGAGAATTTTTCAAATAAAGCTACTAGAAGATAAATGTGAGTTACAACCAGCCCAGTTCAGGGCAATTTTTTCAGCTTTCTGCCTCTTTTCTGGGATGTTCTGCCCCTTGGGGATGACAAGATGTGCTGAAATCCATCTTCATTTTTAACACCAGCAAAATCTTCTCTTCTTTCAGCTGTAACTCATGGTTGCAGGTGCTCTGTGGTATAAGACCACACTGCAGTGTGAGAAGAAGGATGGTGCACAGGATAGGCAGTAGAATATGTGTCAGGACAGCTGAAATGCAGACCCAGGTCGCTGACGCTTGGTTAAGTCCCCTCCTTTCACTGACCTACATCCTCCATGGGAGTTTAGTGTATAAATGCCCATTGGTCTGGTCTTCAGCCTTTGTCATGGGCTGGCAGTACAACCTCAGACTTCTTTGCTCACTATTGCTTCCAGAGCTGACTACTTCTCTGAGGAATCTCAAGCAATCATCTGGAAACCCCTGAAGGGTCAGGGTTTTCAGGAAAAGACCTTTAGCATTTACTGAAAATTGAGGTGTGAATGGTGTCTTCTCTTGAGCATCTGCAAGTTTGAACATACAACTACATAACTCTGTCTGGAAAATTTTCTTGGTTTTTGCCCTTTTTTTTTTTTTTTTTCTTTTTTTTGAGAGGAAAATTCTTGTTTTCCATTCAGCCCCCTAAGTAAATGAAGCATTAACTTGTGAGTCAGTAAATTGCTGGTTGGATTAAAGGCATTAATTGGCTTTGTGGTACAACCCACATATCTGGAGGTAACACTGAATGGGAAGATTGTATAAACAGTAATAAACAGAAGTCGAGGAAAGCTACAATTGTGATCAGGAAATTAGGGGTCTGGAACCCAGCAATAAGTGAAAAGATAACCTAACACAGGGTCATCTGGTGGAAGATGATCAACAGAAGGCAGTGATATCAAGAGCAGTGTAGCATTAGGCAGTTTCTGGCCGTGTTACTAAGACTTCTCATTCCAGAACAGAGAGCAAATAGTACTTCAGAATGTTCTGTTGAGAATGGCTCCAACCTACTGACATTCGGTGTAAGTATTTTACTACCAGATAAATGTAGTCAAGTTTATGGAAATTTCAGTATAGAGCAGCAGCAAGTTGGGGCCATTACTGAGGCTGACTTTGATTAAAAGAGTAGAGTATATTGTAAAACTTAGGGTAAGATGACAGTAATTGGAACTGTAAATGACAGAAATAAAAGTTTGTATGGTGGGTGGTACAAAAGAAAGATTATTGCTGAATAGGGTATAATTTGCTGAAAGGAAGGAAAATTACTTTCAGACTGAACATAATAAAGCCCTTTATGGAGCTGCAGTGTATCAGGTTATACATGAACACACTAGGTATGTTGTAGTGGAGGAATAGTACAAAATGTAACAGTAGAGTCATTTAAAAGCTGCATGGAAAAAAATTTTAAGAAGAAAGAGTCTCACACAGGTTGGGGGTGCAATAGATATTGTCAGGTGTAGTTTGCTGTGCTTTTGAGTCCTTTGATATATCCCCAGCTTCCAGTGTGCAGAGGCACAAAAGAAAACAGCATGCTTTACCTAACTCTGCAGAGAAAAGCTCAAAGCATGGCTAAGAGCCTCCACCCATTAAACAACAGTAATTGTCACTGCAGCTGAGCAGCGCAAAGCCGAGAGAGCCTGAACGAGTAGCCTGACATCCCCTTTCCAGAGGAGGAATCTTGGAGCAGTGCAGAGTCTGTTTGCCAGACTGCCACTCCTTAATCCTGCAGCAGGATCCAGGCCAGGGAGAGGAGATGTGATCTGAAAGCCATAGCATGCTGCTAATTTCCTGCTATTGCAAACCCTGTGGGGAATCCCAAACCCAGCATAGGCTGGAGCAGCCTTGGATCATGCTCCTGTTCTTCAGAGGTAGACTGCAGCAATATGTACAACACTCATTGCCAGCAATTCACTAAGCACTGCATCTGGAGCTTTATTTCAGAAGCAGATTGAAATTATTTTAATTAAAAGCAGGGCTGACTTTGTGATGGAATAGCCCAGACCTGTGCATTGACAGCTATCAGTTGATTTCATGCACTCATCCCAAAAGACTGTAGCATGCCAACTTTGGAAAGGAGGTGCTTTTCCCCACTAAATCAGTGTTGTTTGCAGATACAGCTCTGTAAAACCTGTATTGTATTTTTCAGGTGTTGCATTGCATTTTGGGACAAAATTTTTTCTAGTTAACATTTCAAGAGATTTAACTAGTTATAGATGAAAAGCGGTATAAGAGAACTTTACAGGGTTGCACATAGAGAACTTTACATGGTTGAACACAAGACTTCAAACACTGTCCATGAAATTAATCAAAGTAAATAAAATATTTATTTCCATGTTTCTCAGGCAATAAGCCCACATAGAGATTTGAATCCAGAGAATTATGCCATAGGTGTGTCCTACAAAGACTAGAGAATACCTCTAAAGATAATGAGTAGCTGACAATTTGCAGTATATCTATGGCTCAGCAGGTCACATGCATTCTGGAGCTGGTAAGTTGTTACAGTGAGCTCATGGGCACTCTGTGCTCCCTTCCCCGGGACCCTGTGACTCTGATCAAGATAACCCTGGACCCTCCTTCCTGTCCCAACGGGGTTGGCGGAGAGCCAGGGAAGCCCACCCTGTCCAAAGTCTATATAGACCCCTGACATTTCCTGTTTGTGCTCTTTTGCCCCGCTCTCCCCTTAAACACCACAGAATAAAGAGAGCTGAACCAACACATATCTGGAGTAAGAGCCTCTTTTGGAAATCTTTGCCATCTCCTGATATTCCTCCCCTCACAGCCTCAGACCTCTGGGCTATCCTGATATTCAGGGGGCTGTGCAAGGGGGGGAATGTCAGTAAGTGATGTTAATCTTCTAGATACAAAATACTATTATATTCTGCTCCACAGAAATCACAAGCTGACATCTTTGGACAGCTTGGGACATGAAACTGTTTCAGAAATACATGATCCATCCATGTATTCATTCATTCCCTTTGACCTGGGGAGTGACCAGAAATGCTAAACTAAGTACTGTCTAAAGTATCTGATTGGAGATGATTAGAAAGACTATGAATTGTTGAATGCTAATCATGCTAAGAATTTGCTAGGCCCTCTTCTGTCCTTGAGACTGTGCCTTCTAAAATGGAACTGCTCCCTTGAATGACTCAGTATGACCTGAGACCTTGTGGCAATAAGAGTTAATAAGAGAATGTAGTATGATAAAGTAAAATATGTAAATTAACTTTCCAGTTCAGCAGGCCCACATGACGGAAAATTCTCTGGGATGTACCTTCTAGAGAGTAAAAACAGGAGTTTGCTCCAGGAATAATCACAGAGATTAAATGTTCCTGCTGGTTGGGAACATTGTCTCTTCTGTTTGTTTATTTATTTATTTTTCATTTTTTTAATTACTCAAAGAGAACAGAGAGGTTTTTTTCAGGCCAGGCCACTTAAAAATGAGCTATTTGGCTTTGGAATGCTCAGTGTGGACATGTGTCTTTCTGAGCTTTCATGTATAGTGTGAGAGCTGGTGGGACTGCCTATGACACTGGCACTAGCCATGTGGCCAGTCCTGTCAGTTTGTATCACTAGTCAGGAATTTCTGAGATCTGGTGTAAGGAAGGTAGGCTTACCTTGGAGATCCTGGGACAAATGTGTACAGGTCTGAACATGTGAGTAATGCAGTCTGGTTCTGTGTTTGTTCAGCATCCAATGAAATGGTTCACCAACCTCAACAATTGCTACTAAATTAAGCAAAGATTCACATTTGCATTATTTTCTCTTAACTACCTCCAGGGGAGAATTCAGTTTCTGTTGCCTTCAAGGCACCCAATTCTCCCAATCATTCTGATTTCCTGGCATAAAAAAGACCTGGGCACACTGAAGATATGCAGCAAAGGAGTGCTTGGTGGTTAGAGGGTGGCAGCACATGTCATACAAGGAGAGGTTGAGAGAACTGATTTAACCTGTCTTAAAAACATAAGGCTTATGAGGGAATTGTACTGCTTGCTGCCTTCCACTCTATAATGTGGGTGTGTAGAGAAGATGAAGCCAGATCCATCTCAGAGGTGCATGTGGACAGGAATGGGCAAAAGTTGCAACATGGGAAATTCTTATTACCTATCATGAGAAATGTTATCACAGTGAAGGTGGTCAAACACTGGAACAGGGGTTCAAAAACTTTGCAGCTAAAGGTTGTGCCCTTGGAGAATTTCAAGTCTTAACTGGAAAAGGCCCTGAGCAGCCTGACTGAATTGTCCCTGATTTGAGTGGAGGCTGAGACCAGATGACTTCCAGAAGCCAACTTCAACATGCCTTGTGCCATGGTTCTGCAACTGCAGTGACTGAAGTGCAGTAGCCTGTGTCTGATACTGGTTCAAGTCTTTAATATATTGAAGGCTGCCATAAAATTAAAGTGATATTCTCTTTGTCACATGGATTATGAGTTTTAGCACTGATTTTAAAGTGCTGTAAGATCTTTGAATGGAGTGGGGTGGTTTTATATTTGCTTTCAAGGTTGTGTAGAGCCAACCAGTTAAGTGTGACTCAAAACTCACATCACAACCTCAGAGTCTGTAGTGAGAACTAGAGGTCCTTTTAAGAAGGGAGACCTTCAGATCTCTGCCCATGGCAGCAACTCCTGCCAACTCCAGCAGAAGCTGTCATGATTGACTAAAGAGAGTGTTATGCTTGGCATTGGGGCACTGGGAACCTTATCAGGGGAGAAAATTGTTTTCCATATTTCACCTCAGTTTCAAGTCTGTCCATGTGTCAGCATGTTTTATAACAATCTCAAAAGTGCCACAAATCTAAGGTAATTCTTGTATAAATGTTAGGACCTTTTGGGCTCTTTTATAAGCAAAAAATGGGTAGTGGAATAAAGCCAGTGGAGAAGAAAAATCTCTGCAAGTACTGGCTTCCAGACTCAGACAGCTGTGTCCTCATTACTCTTAATAGCAAAGAGCTATGAATGTTGGGCAACATTCCCCCCTGAGTGTATACATAGCAAGCCATCTATTTATTTATTTCAGTGGTGGTGATCATTGGAAAATGCCTATAAGCCCTGCTCAAATAACTGGCTTTAACTCAGATTTGGCATTCACTGCTTTATAATGCTTGAATCACATTTTCTTGCAATGTTCCAAAAATTACCGCCAGCCAACTGAGTTGCAAACTGTCCTGGATAAATGAAAACTGTGGGGATATGGGAGGTTTACTTTGCTCCAGTTAGTGTGTGATGTGGATGTCTACTGGCAGTTTTCCTGCTTTCCTTACTCTCAGTTCATGGCTCCCTGGAAAAAGAGGTGTTTCATCTCAGAGTGCTTTTTCACTCTCTTCTTCTCTCTCTCTCTCTCTCTCTCTCAGTAATCCCTTTCAGTTACCTGTAGGGCCTAAATTAAGACAGAAAATTTCTATATTTGGGAAATTCTGATATAGCAAGCTATCAAAGGAGATGTGCTGAGCCTTTAGAGGCAGAAAGTTGTGTTTTGTTTAGCCCCAAGAACTGCCAGTTTTGAACAGGACCATGACCAGGTTCTAGACAATCAGGACAAGATGTGAGGCTGAAACTGCATCAAAGAAAATTTCTAATAGAAGTTATCTAACATTTGCAGGAGTCCTGTCCCCTACCTGTCAATCAATAAATCAATTGAGATAATTAAGATATTCTTCCTCTGTATTGATCCTAGCATAAAACAGAAGTTCTGATCTGGATGGTCTTGAATGAATTTTCTCTCCATGAAACTGAAGATTCATTTCACTGAAAAACTGAGAAAAAATTCCTACATTTCTGGTAATTGTTTCTACTTCACTATAGGAACTTCCAGACACACATTCTGCAAGCCAGGCTCTTTTCCCTGGTTTAATGCCTGTGTTAAGGGAGTAAGGTGTTAGCCTCATGGAGAAAGTCAAAGTGACCATTATATGTGTGTTTGACTCACACAGTACATGAGGCAACCTACAGCCATGCCACCTCCAGTTGGAGCCTCCTTGCATCAGCTCAAGCCAAGCAGTTTTAAATCCAGTCCTTTACTGAATGAGATGCTGATGATTATTGCTGAAGCTTTTGTGAGAGATCAGTTAGTGAAAAATCCCATACAAGGGATCCCTATCATGATATCCAATGGTAGAGATCCCTTGTTGTCTTCTTTTCATATATATTGAAGATTTCAAGTTATCCTGTCAGAGTGACTGCAGCATTCATACTGAATTTTCTCTGTGGGTATGTATATATTTCTCACCTAGAATCTCACTTGTTTTTTCAGTTCTTTGCACAACACTTGATGTTGCACATCCAAAGTGGCTGCATTTTAGTGAAAGAAGCAGTCCTTCCAATAAAAGTTTCTATTATAAACTGCAGGTGGATATTTGTATCCCATTGTTTTCACTGTAGTTTTAATTTCTGGATCCATTTTGATCAATTCCTTCTGCCATATTAAAAGTCAGACTGTTCTCTTCTTTACTAGTTATTATAGTTTATTCACAGTCCCAGACCTCTCTAGCTTGCCAAAACACTTGGAAAAGGAGCTCTTAATGACTCAGTTAAAATGTACGGTCAAGAGGTTCACTTATTAGAGGAAATGTAAACTGACCACCAATTGGCTAAACCAGCTGGCTGGACTATTTGTGCTTGAGATTTCTCAAAGTTCCCCAGGGAACAAAAGTGGGAATAGCAGTTCTCTGCTTTTAGTTCTCTCATGTTCCGTACCCTAACAGAAAAGTCTTTGAAAAATTTTGTTGGAGGAGAAGCCAATAACATTTAGCTGACATGTTTAAAAGCTTTATAAGTAATGCTTTAAACACCTATATTTTTATATATTCTTTCTTTCAGGGTCTTTTTAAACTAAGCCATAGTAATGCAGAAAAGATATACAATTCAGCCATAGAAAATTCACTTCTTCACTATTAATAGTTCCACTCCTCTTCTGTAAAATTTTATAAGATTCTCTAGAGATTCTTGCCTGAGATATTTCATATTATGCAGCAAATTGATGCTTGTAAGTATCTTTTTTTTATTTCTGAGCATGCATTTGCTGGCTCTGACTGCATATTTTTTGTTTCCATTGCAATAGAAAGTGCTACTTAGATAACCTCCCAGCAGCTGTGAGTATTCTCAATAAAAACTCGCTGACTCCTCTTACTACTCTACCAGCAGATCACAGTGTAGCATGTGGTCATACAAAATAAGTAATTTTGAGAAACCACAATAACACTTCATTTATTCAGCTGAGAAATATATTTCCTTATGATGAAGATAAAACCATGTTGAGCAAAACCTTTGTACCTTCTAATTCAGCAGGTTCAGTGTCATCAGTGAATGGCAATGTGTCTACCACACTTCCACAGGGTATTTGTGTCACTCTTGTTCTGCCATACTGCAGCTATTTGACATAGAATAAATGCAGCAGAGAAATAGCTGAGGTTCCCAAATCACATGCACTGATCATGCATGTGCAGAACCTGCAGCAGGAAATCATGAATCAAGGGAATAGTTATGTTCCAGCCCATGGAGTTTCCATCTTTAAGCAAAGCTCTTGGTTGAAATTAGTAGCTTGTCTTATTTTTGATCCCAGAGTCAGCATACTGACTGTGCATTCGTGCAAAAGCTCTCGTGGGACACCAGGAATAGTCCACTCAAGTGTCTGTGGTCTTGTACCAAGAGAGAGCCCTGGGAATTGGTGGGAGTGAGGATCTGTGGTCATGCAGGTGATGCTTAGTGTATGAACCACACACAAGTCTGTTCTGAGCAGAGAGGGGAGAGGCTGTGGGCCCTTTAGTCCCCTTGCTATGCACTTCTTTTCATGGCTGTGCTGTAAATCTCAGCCACAAAAGTGGGACTAGAACAGTGTTCAAAGAGCAAAGTCCTTCACAGTTTAGCTGTTGTTTATCATCTTTGAGTAATGTGAAAAGTGTGCTCACTAAGGAAAGGCTCAGCTAGCTGGCAGGAGACCTAGAACCTGTGACACATGTTGAGCAATTTTCATACCAGGCAAAGGGAGCAGAATTAGATTCATGCCTTACACTTACTTAGCATCCATTTCCAGACTGACCCTCTGTGTGAAAAAAAGCCACTTTAATCCTTGTTTAGTCATCAGCCAATAACCTAATGCATATGGGATGCAGATAGAAAATTAATTCAGCAATCAATGGCCAGTCCTCAGACAGTGAAATATGCAATTAAACAGGTGTTCAGGGAGTTGATCTTGGATTGTGTCCAAGCTCAGCGGGGTCAGTTGTCCTTGGAAAAAACACTGACCCCACACAGCAGCAGTTTGAATTTGGCTTCAGTCTGCACTTTAGGAATGTGGCATTGTTATTTCTTCCCTTTTCTTATCAAACGTAATTATCTTGAGAAAAAAAAAAGTTTTGAGAAAACATGTGATTTCACTGAGTAAAAATCTACTACTGAGGAAATTATTTTTCAGTGTCCAAATAAGGAGTGGGGGAGAAGTTTGGGGAAAGTGCTCTGTTCCAAGTAATCTTGGACCTGATACCCATGTTACTGAGCTCGGATGTTTAGTCCTGGCCTGCAATTATGCCTATAAAAAACAGACATCCAATCTTTGTATTATTTTAAAATGGAGCCCTGAGGGCTATAAATGATTGAATGAGCTTTAGTGTTTGAGCAGACAGAGATTCTGGAACGAGCTGTCAGCTTTGAGCCTCTCTTCCAGATCATTGCATCTTAAGAGCCAGGTTAGCTCCCGGGGTTGTGACAGTAAAACAGTGGGACTAAAAGACAGACAGAATAAAATAAAGACATAGGGCCCCAAAATCCCCCACACCTCCCTGTAAAAGGGGGAAGAAGATTTTCCATGGTAAATGTTTTCCAGTCTGCAAACCTGTGCTCTCACAACTGTCAAATTCATCTCCAGTATTAGTGTGTTGAACCCCATGGTGCTAGTGGCTCTCAAACAATCATGATGGCAAAAGCATACTCACTTTTGTCAATGGCTGACCAAAAGAAGGAAATGCAGCCTTAGCTACTACTGTGACCCATAGAAATTTGTAGCATGATTATCAAAATTCATTACTTAAGAAAGGAAGTCATGCATGCTAAATATGTTCCAAAGAGAACAAAATGTAACAGTCCATCTGTGAAAAAGCACACATTGCCAAAAGCATATTGTCTTGGAAATTTGCTGTCCACATTGGCTTCCCCCTTCATCACAGAGTCCAAGCAAAGTTTCACTTCTAATTGTCATGGTCTCCAAGAGCATGGTTCTAGCTCAGAGATGATAAGCCCACATCCTTCCATGACAGCTCTTTGCTAGTGCTGTGATTCCATTGTCAGCCAGCTGGGAAAGGAGCTGCCATGGAGGAGTGGGATGGTCACAGTGCCCCAAGCACAGACTATGCCTGTGGAGGGATGAGCACACTCACAGATCCCACCACTCAACACCAGTGGATGCACTGAAGGACAATAGTCTCCCTTGTTCCTTTTGGGCAGGTGCAAATCATCTCCTTGGGATGGGACTGCCTTGGTAAACTTGTCACTCTGTCATGTGGCATTTAACCACATGCCCATAAGTACTAGGATTATTTTTTATCCTTTAGAAATAGCTTTTTGTCAAGAAAATATTTTCCTACTTGAAGGGCTCTGAAAAGTCTCCAACTGATGAGTTGATCTTAAGGACTTTGTTTCCTTCTGTATTCTTTAGTGCATGAAGTCTTGTTCATGCACAATCCTCTTTTTTTCTGAGCAGAAAAAAGGCAGTGTCTTTGCTTACCAAGTTTTTGAACCACACCTTCCAGAGCGCAGGTGCTCCCAGTTCCCAAACACCTCTGCTCCTTCTCCTCTTGTCTGCTGGCTTCTTTCCCTGGCTAGCCAACTTGTAAAGTTACTTAGATTGCTGAAAAATTTACTACTTCCTGCATGACCACATCCTCTAACCTATTGTTTAGTCTTCTTGAGGCTCTTGATTCTATGAATTATCTGTGGTAATAACTTGGATTCTTCCTTTTTTACTTGGTTCACTCTTCATAAAGAAGCAATCACTCTGTGTGTACTGAAAGGAAGGTGGCTGGTATGCCCGATGTATTTAGGCTGATGACTTAACATCTTCTAGCATAAAAAATGTTATTAACATTTTCTATGTTTTCCACATATTTCTGAAGTTACTAAAAGCATTAGAGGTACAATTTATCTCACTAAAAATCAGTTTTATTGATTAAAGTACAAATAAAAAATAAAAAAGTGCATATGCATATATTTAAATATTTGCAAAGGAAAGATAATTTGGAAGAACTTTTCAATTTCCTATCCTAATTTTCAGTACTTTCACTGGCCTGTTAGATTTCCTAATGGAAATGAGGTAAGACAAAGATAAAATCTCAGGTATGATGGTTATGAATATAGAAAAAAAAATAACTAAACATTGAAAGGTGTTAAATAATTCAGTGACTACTTTAAGACACCACTTTGACCACATAATCTGTATTTTTGTGACCCAGGACACAGAACCTTACCCATCAAATAGTGTTTTGAAGACACAGTTTTTCACTACAACTAGTCTGAAAGAATAAATATAAGACCCTAAAATACAGGAACATTTAATTTCACAGCAATACTCACAGTCCTATCTGTAAGAGTAAGAAGAGGTGTGAAAGCCAGATAACTCTTTTAATTTGCCAGAGACTACATTAATAATTCTCTTTCTACTTCAGTAACTACTGGAAACTTTGAGGTTCCATGCACCATCTAGCATATGTTTTATTATGTTTTTCAAATGCTTAATCTGAAGCCCTAAAGCATGTGTCTTGTTTTCATTTTGAGTTTGTCTTCTAAACACTGAATTATATCTCATTGCCTTTTGCTTTAGCTGTAATGACCATCTCCAGATAAGAACACAGTTTCCATGAAGATGCTTACAGATCACAGGCATATATACCTTGAATCTTTTCTTAAATAGATTACTAAATGGAGCATTATCTTGCTGTAAGATAAATTTTTGTGGCCTGGAATAACTGTTTGGAATCTCTTGGTATCTCTTTGCAATATAATTTTTGAAGTGTTGACACCAAAAATACATTTCAGTAATTATTGCACTAATGCAATGTACAGTGGTAAGAATTATTTCCTGTGTCTACTCAGTGTTCTCATGGTAATGCTTGTCTTTTCAGAAACATGATGTCAGGAAAAGTTCATGTTCAAGTGATTATTGTAACAACCTCAGAGGGGTTTTTTGACCTACATTTTTTACTCTTGATATATGACCTTGCATTTGTCTGTCTTGAAAAGCACTTTCAAATGTGCCCACCATACCCAGTGAAATACTTTCATATAAGACTTCATTTCACATTTTAGTTCTTGACTGCATCAGCACCAGTGATCCTCTGTATATTATCACAAATGTGATAAAACAGTGACCAAAACTAGATCCACAGAATTCTACATTTATGATTCTCTCTTGAGATTATTGAACTCCTAGTCTTAGTCTCTTTGGTTTGAAAAGTACAGAATATATCTGGTCTTAATTCAAAGGGTTAGAGTGCTGATTTTCTTTTTATGCTGTCAGTTCTTGCAATTTATTAATAAAAGTAAGAGTGGTCTCAGTCCTGTATTCTTGGTGAACATGGGTCAGTGAGAACATGAATATGAATTAGTGAGATGTAGTGTTGTGCTGCAGTTTCACATCTAGGTTTCCTTTCTATATTAATATATTGCCCCATTTTTTGTGCATGGATGGCTTTTTAATTATTTTTTCTTTAATTTATGAGCCCTGAATTAAAAATTTAATTAATTGTTCTATGACATGGCTAAATTCTAAAGAATCTACTAATATCTATTAATATTAGCTTTTACAGATAATAAAACACAAAGCCAGTAATTTGCATGCTAAACACCATTAGTTCACATATTTATTTTGACATTGTAAATGATATCTATCCAGTCACCAGGCATCCTGCCATCCATTAAAAATACAGTCTGTACCAATGAAAACAAAGCATCAGCACATCACATCCTACAAAAGGCAGCCAGCCAGCCAGAAATTTAAAAAAAAAAACAACTTTCTCCACCCTTGCAATCCCCAAATGAAATCCCATTGCCCCAGCCACCTCACGCCTTGTCAAAATGTCAAGT
This sequence comes from Lonchura striata, assembly GCF_050655825.1. Taxonomy (NCBI): domain Eukaryota; kingdom Metazoa; phylum Chordata; class Aves; order Passeriformes; family Estrildidae; genus Lonchura; species Lonchura striata. The sequence goes on along the minus strand of NC_140707.1, from coordinate 57,720,570 downwards.
AAAGACAACATCACACCCCAGAGCTGCTAAACCAAACCACCACAGCCATAATTTTTTTTAAGGCAAACACACTGATCTAAGAGAAAGGGATGTGGTTAATTTTGGAGTGTTCAGGCTTTGGCTCTTGCAGCACACGTTTCCTTACAAATGGATATGGAGATGCCATGTACCTATTCTCTTCTTCTGTCAGAGATCTTTAAATCTCATGGCTCGGAGCCATGAGGCTTTGTTCATTGTGGGTGGTATTTCTTAGGAGGCAGAGAGCAGTGGTCTGGACAGGCCATGTGGTTGCTCTCAGTGTTCATCTGGGAAGTAAAAAAGTAAATCTTTCCCACTTCAAGTCAGATTTTAATTTGTCTGGAGTGCTGCCCGAACTTCTGCCTTTGGAATTAGCTGTGGGAGCAGTAATGTGAATACAGCAACTAGAAAGATGGATAAGAGAAGTGACTACAGCAACTGGAAGGATGGGTGAGAGACTATAGATGACCACTAATTTAATAGCACACAGTAGGATTCTCAAATGCTGAAACAACTAGAACCAGTTTTGGCCAGAGAAGTTTTGAACAGTTATCCATCTATCCTGCTTTGGTTCTCTAGTGTTGTTACAAAGTGCTGAACAACTGCTCTCTCAAAGGAGTCACCCAGAGTGCCTAGTTATTTGGGAATATCTGAATTTGTTTAAACTTACTAGGTATGACCTTTAACATCCTCACATTTTTCATATGTAATTTCACAGCAACACTCACAGTCCTGTCTGTCAGGGTAAGAAGTGTGAAAGCCAGATAACTCTTTCAATTTTCAATAATTCTCTTCCTGCTTCAGTAACTACTGGGATCTTTGAGGTTCCATGCAACATTAGGGTAGAACAGCAACATTCTAAGTATCATAGACTTTACCTAAAAGAAACTTTGATTCTTCCGAGGTCCTCTAGTAGAACATAATGCTTTCAGAATGATGGTTAATCTTTTATTTTAGATCTCACTAGCCAATGTAGAGTCTCCATAACATTTCTGAAAAAGTGGTATCTTGAAATGTTCATATAAGAGGGGCAGGTTGGGCATGAGAGACTACAAGACAGAAAGGTCTGTCACCTGCTCCTGTTTCATTTGCTAAATGGTCACAGGCTTGTCCTTTAATTCCTTAATCTTGAATTTCCTTGTTAAAATCCAGGTGCACTGAAATTTATCACCAAGTGGGATACTGCAGGGTTTTGTAGTCCAGTTTGATTTGTATTAGAATTGGAAGGCATCAAATAAAAATAGACTCATTGTGAACAGGTTTTGTACATAAGAGGGCAAGCCCTGTTCTGAAGAGTTTTAGGTATTAAACAATGAGGGAGACTGGACTATGGCAGAAATAATGGATTTTTATGGATTTTGTAATCCTTGTTTTCAAATAGGAAGCAGGGTGATGGAAGATGAAAAGCAAGGAAGAGTTCCCAAAAGATAAATTCTCAGTCCATGAACCACAATGTGGTCAGTGTATCTGTGCTGGCTCCTTGTCCTGCACAGTAACCACCAGGTACTTTAATCTATCTTCACTGAGGACAGATCTAATTTGTATTTCCTTCCCAGTACACCTCACAGCAATTCTTTGTTGCCATATACTGAGTCAGCTAGCCAAAATCACACAAGGTATCCTTTAACAGTAGCTATTATTACAGACTAGACTTGTTGTTTGGATGCAGGTAAGATTTTCTAGGGATCTTGGTGATGAAATATACTAAAAGCAGATTTGGTATAATGAAAACCATCCTTGGGTTATCACTGATGGGTGACAGCATCTGATGCTTTCATGGCCCTGATGCTGAGATCATCCATTAGCACAATTTGTTAACATCTCTCATGGAGGACAGTGGGGTTTCTAGGGTTTCTTGCTAGCATGCTCTCCTTTAATAACTCTTCTGCTCCCCAGCTGATTAGACTTTACTTTGGGGCTCAGATGACAACTCATTGCAGTACTTCTGTCCATGGTGAAGACTGTGACATAAGTTGTGCTGTGTCAGACACACTCTTCCAAACTTCGTAAAAATGCACCTCAGGGATTTCTTAGCCACATGTGCTGTCCTTGCATTGAGTAGGCCTTACAGTTTTTTATTCTCTGAATTTGTGTTATCTGATTTGAATCTACAAAACTAATGAAAATCTATTACCATGTACAATTAGCATCACAGTTTTGCTCGAGTATTGTGTATGATCCATCACAGAGGCAGAGGTAGTACAAATGGGCTTTGAAGTCCCAGAGCATGAAGACACCTAAGATTTATGCTTGAATGGGACAGAAATAAGCTTGCAATCAGACAAAGGAATTATTCACACCTTATTGACGAATTGTCACATTCCACTTGCAACCTTTTGCAATTTTCCATTCAAAGAAAAATGCGCTGGAAGTGTTTTGATATAACTTCTATGTCTATCCATTATAGGCAATCTCTTGTAGTTCTATAGCTAGCTTTCTCCCCAGTGGAAATAATCTGGGATTGCTTGGGATTTTTTTTTTTTTTTTAATTGTTTTCCCTGTCAAATGTCTAGTTTTGACTTTACGAACCGCATCTGCTCTTACTGTATGCTGCATTGTGCAAATGGGCTGGGCAAGACACCCTATGTCTCCCAGGTCTGATATCCTTCAAGAAGATATTTAATGTCTGGGCAAATGTTGCACCAATAGTTTTTTCAGAGCACAAATATCTGCTCCCACTTAGCGAACCCATATAATGTGGATAATCCAGGGCAGACAGCCTGGGATTACACTACCTGGTTCAACTGTGAAGGCTGCTTTGCAATAACACTTTATTTGATTGTATTGGCTGTGTCAGTAAGAGTTTAATGGCACCTCATGGTAAGGGGCAATCTTAGAGAATGCCAGACATGAAATACAGAACTGGGTGTGTGCGCTCAGGCCCAACAAAAAAGACCTGCTGCTACCAGTAAAGCTGTTTACACCTGTTGGTTGCATAAAACTTCTTTAGTGAAGTCACTGAAGTACTGTTCAGTGCAAAATGTTAAAAGTCAAGGTGTTCTGCATAGACAACTTCAGGATCATCAGGTTTTCTGGAAGAAACTCCACAGGAGGCCTCCATAATAAAAAATGTTGCATTCAAATGGAAATATGCTTCCAAATACCACCACAAAAGGCAAAGGCTGGAGCTAAGCAAATAAATCTGTTTGTTATAAAGCAAATGGAAGAGGATCAACATTATACTTCTCTGGAGTGGAGCACAAGCAACAGCTACAAGGATGACTTGGGAACAAAATCAATCCCATAGCCACCTGTTGCTTTACGTGAAAGACATTGTACCCCTGCAAGAAAATGCCCCACAGAAGAGTGGAGGATCTGTTGTCTTCAAACTGTCTTGCTACCATATGTGGCGTGACCATGACCCTAATTTTGTTTTCACTTTGCTTCACCTATTGAAATTACTGGAAGCAGAGAACATGGAAAATTAAAATCTCCTTTTTAAGCTTAGCGCAGACTAGAAAAAGTAGAATTGGCCAGATCCCAATGTACCACTCCTAAAACAATAAGCAAGCATGACAAATAGAAAGCTTTTTCATTTAGAAAACATTAATGTCATTGTTATTAAATTTATGGTTAGATAAAGTCTCTGTTCATATACTACCAATTATGTGTGATATGCTATGAAGGGAGGACCCAAATTTTTTAGCTCAATCACAGAAGCAATAGCTGAACTGAACAACATATTTATGACTTATATAGTCTAGACTTGTTATCTTACCCATTTCCCACTTCCCCAACCATTTTGCCAATCCTCATCTGGCCAATAAATACATGGGAACCTATTTCTGACAGAGTCAATTACCTCTAATTGTGCCCCTCTTGTTATCTTACCAGCTTTGACTCACCATAAATTGCCCCGGTAGAGATGTTGGCAAGATAAGAACTCTAGACTCCTTCCATATGTATAATATGTATGTATTTATTTATATATCTGAACATGTTAGACATGCTGCTGTGGTAGACTGGATCAGTTATTTCACGACTGCTAGGATTGTACAGCTGACAGGCTGTGCTTGCTGCCTTCTGGGCAGATACAGAGATTAATTCCTGCCCTCTGCTGCCTACCCCAGCCCAGGGCATTGGTGAGACACTTTCAGTCATGACCTAACAAAGTCTGGGTTAATAAGAATCAGGGGAGGATCAAGGGAGTAGCATTGCTAGAATGATATAGTGCTTCAGCAAAGGCCAGTGCACAGTATGCTGGAATGAAAAATAGTTTAGGTATCAATAAGTAAAACATAGAAATTTAGGTTGGCTGGAAAAATGACACAATTTATCTTTTGGCATTTCCATTTCTGACATCTAGAGGCAAACCTGATGCCTGAAACATCAGGAAAGATACTGAGCAAGGCGTGATTCAAAATGAAATTCTGACTCTGAAAGGCATTTTTAATCAGTTAGGTTCCAGGGTCCTGGCTTATATAAATGTAAAAATGCTATCTACCTCCTTTGCAGAAAAAAAAAAAAAAAAGGGGAAAAAAAAAAAAAAAAAAAAAAGAGGGGGGGGGTAAGCCCACAACAAAAACACCCTAAGGAATTGCAATAAAAACCCAAATACATTAAACCAAATAAAGATGGGAGGGTGGGAGGAAGTGGAAATTAAAATAAAATAGTGTTATTGTCAGGAAATTTATTCCAGGGAAGTATACATTTTTTGGTCAGGTAAAGGTTGATTTTTGGTTGAACTTTCTGTCTGAAAAATTACAGTGAGATGGTCTGCATTGGTGGGGGTAGGAAATTTTATTTTTATGTCTCTGAGTTGTGTTTGTACATCTCTCGAACTCCCCTTCATCTCTTACTTTTCAATGGGGTTGCACAACCCTTTCAACGGCCTGTCCCTAGGACTGACCACTGCCCTATAGAAATCCAAGCTCAGTGACATAGCAAATGTAGAAATCACAAAAAGTTCAAGATAATGAGAGACTTTCCTTGAGGAGAAAAACTGAAACACTGGGTCACCTGCAAAACTGAGAGATTTGATGTGCAACCTCAGTTCTCACTGCCCTCAGATATTTATTATTGTGAATTTTCCTTCAGGTTATGGTCATTTTACCTACTACTCCAAACTCTGATTCCTTGCAAAGAGGCAGTACAATATGAACAATCTTTTGTTGCTGTTATTTCTAACATTTTCCTTCTGTATTTGTGTGTTGCAGATGTGGATGAATGCGCTTCAGACTCTCACCAGTGTAACCCCACCCAAATCTGCATAAATACTGAAGGGGGCTATACCTGTTCATGCACTGAAGGCTACTGGCTGTTAGAAGGCCAGTGTTTAGGTAAAATCTTCAATTGCTATAGTATCTGATCTGTGTATGTGTACCTGTGACTCCCTGAATTAATGTCACTAAGCACTTTTGCCAAGTACACGGTTAAACCTTCAGCTATGTGGAAACTGTCTTTTGTCTCTGTAAATGCCAGTGAGGGGTTTGGCAGAGAGACTCCCTCATGGAACAAAACTGTAGATGTAAATGCCATATGACTAGCATCATAATAGTATCATAACTGGGCTTTTCATATTCCCAGTCTGAAGGATTCCCTTCCATGTAAGATCAATTGCAAGCATGTGTGCAAAAAGATTTTTGCCCAAACAGACTTGTGCTTTCCTTACTGTGACAGCATGGACCTGATGGGATCCATATTTGATACCAAGAAATGGGAATGACAGTAAATCCTAAGTCAACCAATTCTTTTGTTTGGGGGTGAGAAAAAATTACCTCTGAACTGGGTGCCATTTCACGATCTTCCATGCAGCTTTATTTCAATTTTATTATTCTCCTTGCAACATTGTCCAGTTCATCCTTTTAGCTCAGTCCTGTTGAAAAACGATTGCTCAACAAACAGCACAGCAAAACAAACCTTCCATCCCTCCTCTCCTCCACCCCTTTCCCCTCACTTGACATGTTCTTGGGATGATGATGTAGATGTTAATTTTCGGTACACAGGTAGGACCTAGGAACCAGCATACAACTATTTTTAAAGAAAATTTTCCCATTATTAGTTTTTTCCCTGTAGTGCAGGCTGTTTGGTGCCAGCTCTGCAGAGCTGGACCATCCTGTCACACCTCCACTGGAAGGAGAATGGGCTTTCCCTGCCCATTTGTCCCTGGAGCATCTCCAGTTACTTTCCATCTTTCTCCTCCCAAGTACCAATTCCATGAGTTCATGGCTGTTTTCCTGACTGCTGCTGACAGCTGCTGTGTAATTCACCGGGCAGGCACCAGGCTGAGCCCGTCCAAGCTGGGGTCTGTGCAGCCATAGCCACTTCAGGGACTCGCTGTCTTGTACTTCCCCTGGGATAACAAGTGTCCAAGGCCCCTGCTCCTTAATCTATGATAAATCAACTTCTCAAAGCTTGTGCTGGGGAATGTACAAGCTTTGTGATAGGGTGGTGATGAAGGAGGGAAGGAAGGCAGATCCGGCTCTGTATCACGCGTTCTGTTATCCATTTACTTCTCCCAGTTACAGGCCAAGTGAAAGGGTTGTGTGCAGCATTCAGGATTTCAACACACATCTAAAAGACTCTTCTGCTTGATGGCTATAGCAGAGAACTGAAATGGCTGCATAGATGAATTGAGTACCCACTTATGCTATCTAATATAAGGAATAACATCAGAGTATTTCCCTATTTAAGTAATCATGGGGTGGATTATTGCAAGGCAATGTGAAAAAGGAAAAACAAATTGTGTTTAGAATTGCTATATTTTTCCCTACATTTCAAAGAACTCCCAGTTTTCCATACTTTATACTGGCTTTGGAAAAGTGATTTTTGCTGCCATGAAACAGTAAAGCAATACTTACTGTAATCAGAGGGCCAAGTTGGGGTTTAGATACAGATTTTTTCGGTGCACTGTTAGTAGTGCAGTGGAATTCAGTTAGTAAGTCACCATTACAAAAACCTACACTTCTATCTGTTGTAATTATCCTTCAAAGTTTACACAGAGAAGCCAGTGCAGCAGTATCAACATGACAAACCCACAAGAGAAGCAACTTTGTAGAAGTCCTTATCCTCAAAATGTAGCACTCTTGAGATAACAGTCCTGCAAAAAACTTAATGTACTTAATGTAATGCATTGTGTCAGTGAATTCAGTATTCATTTACTTAAAACCCATGTTATTTTTGTAGGATTTAGTGAAGCCTGCTGCTGGTGTACTCTTCACCACTGACCTGCCCTTTAGGTTATCTTGCTGACTGCATATAATATACTGGGTTTTCTATTGCATGAATTTGGCTTCAAAGTTTTAACACAGCCATTTAAAAAAAATCTCCATAAATCAAAACCCAGTTGATACCAAATGAAATGTTGAGACTTTGAAAGGACAGCTATTCAAGGTGTTTAATTTTAGTTTTTAATTCTGAGGCAAAAATATTTTAGCACTTACCATCTTACACACATTTTCTTGTGCTCATAGCACACAGTTGCATGCATTGACAATGCTGCAATTCAGCCCAAACTGCTATTTTGGCATTGAATTAACTGTTCATACAGTCATTTGTAATTTGTCAGTTAAAAATACATATAAAAAGGGAATGTGACTATTTGGAAAAATATCTTTCAAAAATATCCTCACTCAAAAAAGAAGCCTGTAGTAACAAACACTGCTGTTCCAGTGAGCAGCTTTGGTATATGTGGAGGCAAAGAAGGTTTCTATTTTGATTTTGCCAAAATTTCGCTGCAATGTTGGCTGTGGTTGTGCTGGCAGCCTGTGCCAGCTGTCAGGTATCCTTTGAGGGACCTGCTTAAAGGAACAAACCAAGCTGCCTGATTTAAACTGAAGGTTACAGCAATGCCAATCAATTCATCAGATACATTGGTAGATGCCAGATGTGGATAAAACCACATTACTACATTCTGCTGGGGAGAGGTATATTTTAATTCTAACTCCATGTCTGAATGCCTGGAAGTTTGGCTGTGACATCCATGACCAGTGTGCTGGGGTATTTCTGTGTTATCAGTGCTGTTGGCTCAGTGTGCTTGCTGCTTTGTACCTCATGAGAAAATGCAGACCACTTCACTTTCCGTGCTTCCCACGCACAGACATAGACGAATGTCGCTACGGCTACTGCCAGCAGCTGTGTGCCAACGTGCCCGGTTCCTACTCCTGCACGTGCAACCCAGGCTTCACCCTCAACGACGACGGGAGATCGTGCCAAGGTACGAGTATGGTAAACCATGGCTGAAATCTTTGGTCCCCCCTCAAAACTTAAAACTTGCTTGGTTTTTAGAACAGAAGTAACCTTCCCAGCATTGTTTTGAAAATGCTCACAGGTTTGTCAGACAGATATTTCTGTGGTTTCACAGTACCTTGAAGGGGTTCAGGTGCAACATGACTGGTGTATCAGGAGAAATATGCACAGAGGCCCAAACCTCAGTTCACTCAATTCAGTGGAATTACCAAGTGTTCAGGCACTGAATTTATTATTAAAATCTGAGGTTGTTTGACCCAACTGAGACAAGAAACCTTTGTCAGATCAGTAAATCATCATCTCCCAAGATCCTGACTGGAGTCCTAAGCATTAGACCACCTTTTCCTGTGATATGCTACCTCAAAGTCAACACAACCTCTTCATAGTCTCCCTAGCAAAGCAGAGAGCATCTTCCCACATTCTGCAGGAGAAGGTCTGTGCTCATGATGACCAGAAGTTGTTAATGTCCTACAAGGAAAAAATGTTGCTTTTGCTTTAGCCTGAGGTTTCCACAAGGACCCCTCATCATTGCATTATCTTTCTCAGGAAAACCCTGCTGTATTTTTTCTCAGATCTGTTATGATAACATTGGTTCAATGGTTTTCAAATTGCAGGATAAGGACAGAAACATTTGTAATAAAAATTTCATCCCGATCTTCCATGTTATTTTTTTAATTGAAGTCATTCCCAAAATGCTTCACTTCCACACATGTGTTTCCAACATGCTATTCCCAGTCATCAACCTGAATCCAAACAAACAACACTGACTTGGTTATATTTTTTCACAACAAATTGTTCTGTCTGTACAGCTAATCTCTTTGAAATGCTCTGCAGAAAAAATGAAAATGGAGTTTGGGGAGAAGTCACTGATGAATTTGGCATTGGTTTCCCATAGATGTGAATGAATGTACAAGTGAAAACCCTTGCACTCAGACCTGTGTCAACACCTATGGCTCTTTTCTCTGCCGCTGTGAACCTGGCTATGAACTGGAAGCTGATGGAGTTAACTGCAGTGGTAACTCTTATTTACTGTTTTGCTTTCTTTAATCCTATTATGTTTACTTTTTTAAAGGCATTGTTTTTACAAACTTTTTTAAAAGTTTTTTGCCTTGGTCCACGGTAGCATCAGGATAGCTGCAACTCATATGATCGTCTTTTCAGATAAAGCACTCAGCAAATGCCCAGGAAAGCTCCATGGAGGAGAGCCACAAATGGTTTTAAAGAAATAAGCTAAATATTCAAAAGCTCCAAGGTAACAGCAAAACATAAGAAAGCACTTTGTAATGCTGAACAGGAAGCCTTATTAGAGCTAGTAGAGATAGTCTGAGGACATTCTTCCATGATTAAAGAAATAGTTTATATAAAGCACTTTTCCATTTGTCTGTTGAATGCATGTATTTCCCTTGTTCTTAATGATTGCTCACTTCTGCCTGAAAATTTCCCCAGTTTCCCCTGTATGTCTCTGGCTTCACTTTAAGGCAGTAATATATGATTTCTTAGTACAGTTATTGCTGACCTGTTCATCACACAGCAGAATAAATTGTGCTTATGTCACTGTAATTTTTCCTCTTTGGTTTTTGTTTTTACTTTATTATTTTATTTTAACTGAAGGAAAAACTTTTTTGCTTATGGTACCATCAGCCTGATAAAATTAGAAAATTCAGCCAATATTTCTTGGAAGGAAAAATGCACTGGAAGATATCTGAGTTTTAATTTACAGTAAACAGATGTAATATGCTGTTTCTGAGACAGAAGACATGTGAGATGCAGTGTACATAATTAGTGTTTCCCAAAATATTTTTCCTGCTAATCTCCTTGTTATAAGGGGAAGAACAAATATTAAATATCTAAAGGGTCTTAAAAATTAAACACCTAACTTAGTGTTCTGCATCCTGATGGATTTTCTTCTTCTAAGTTAGACTCCTGAATGTTTTATATGTGTTCACCTCCTGAGCTACGTGGAGGTCTGAACCAGTAAGTTCATTGCAATGAGGCGGTGCTTGAGCCTCATCCATGTCTGAGAGCTAAGCCAGCAAAATGGTCTTTCCACCAGCCAGATATAGACCAGAAAATCTTTTCCAGACAATTCTTGTGCAAGAAATGTTTGACAAAGCAGGTCAAGTTTCTCTGTATGAGCTTCTTCCACTTCACCACAATCACTAGACATCTGAGTCTCAAAAGGGAATGCCTGGTTAGGAGGACACTCTTAAGAGACACCCAGGATTCAGATTTACTTCAACAGGAGTGGGGATAGTCCATGGTCTAGCAGCCAACTTACCTTGAAGCTGAGAGACATTCTTGCCCCAATTCAAGGAGAGAGGCAGAGATTTCAACCTGGCTTTCCCAACATCATCATTATTTTCTAATCACAGAGGTCTTCCAAGTGCATTAGATGTGCTCTGAAATTACAACCACCCTGTTGTCTGCACACAGTCAGCCAGGAGAATGCTAGGAATGTTTAGGAACACCATGGGCTCAGTGTCCCTCAGCACCTGACAGCAGCCAAACACCAACATGCTGGAGCTCTGGGCTAGGATGCCAGAGGGTGGCTGATATCTCGGCCACTTTATGGAGTCAGCCCTCAGTCCATGTAGTTTCAGGAAGGTGTTTGTTTCAGTGAACTCATTAGGGACAAACTCACACAGTAAAAGGACTATATAGGTGTAGAGTTCCTTTCATCTCCCTTTTGAGAAGCTGATTTCAGCCCTAAAGCCGCCTGGATATATTTGGACTTCAAATACTTTCCAATCCATCTGCACAAAACACCAGAAGTGGATAAATAGACTGAGCCCAATTTAGAAGAAAGGGAAATTCAGTCTGAAGAGTAAAAGTGGTTTGCCTGGGAGAGTCAACATGTCAGAGCTGGGAGTAAGAACTTGGGAGTTCCTGGCTGGGGCTCTGGCCTTTGTTTCTTTCTTCCCCTGAACAGGGAAATAAGGAAATGATTAGTGGCAGCCTCCCTCGGCCTAGTGCCTTTGCATGTGTTTTCCCCTCAGTCAGCCATGCCTCCATGTGCACCTCTGAAGTTTGTCTTTCTCACTTGAGCACAGCTCTGCAGAACACAATGACTGGTCAATTCATGAGTGCAAGGGGGAAAGAGCACAATCAGATCTTTGACAGACTGCTTAGCTTCCTAGGTATCTGGGAGGGGGCCGGACCTTCCAGTGTGTCTGACCCAGGCTGGGATGTGGAATGACTTGGAAGTAACTGACTAGAGGCTAAAAAACATGAAACAAACAGGGCTGGCTGCAGGAGTTCTGCTGGAACTCATATGGCCCTGGGAATGTGAAGCTTGCTCTCTGAGAGAAGGGAAAAAAATAAAATAAAACTGCTGCCAAGTCTTTCCTTTTAAATTACAGTTGCAGCTTTGTTGTCAGAGTATCTCTATCGCTGACGTAAAACAGAAATGAAAACATGTCCAACTGGTGACAGGTATTAGAAAAGAAAAATAAATAATTAAAAGCCATACATTGTGTTCAGCAGCAGCTTTGGTTTCCTTAGAAAAAAAGTGTTCAATGCAGAACTTGTTGTATAGCATTTTGTCAGGTTGCTGCAGAGTTCTAGGGAACTGGAGAGCACCAGCCTAGCTGAGGTAATGAGCAGGTAGTCTGGGTGGCCACATGCCTGCAGGACTGCTCTTCTGCCAGTGAAGCCAAAGGCTTTACTGAACTTTGGCTTTTGTTTTACCTCTGCAGACATGGACGAGTGCAGCTTCTCAGAGTTCCTCTGCCAGCACGAATGTGTGAACGGGCCTGGTTCTTACTACTGCACCTGTCCTTCGGGCTATAACTTGCTTGACGACAGTAGAAGCTGCCAAGGTAACATTTCTGCGCTGATTAAAACCCATGGGGACCAGAAAGTAGATCCTGTGTCTAGAAAGGTTTTCAAGAATTGAGATGCTTGATCTTGGCCTTGCACAGTGAAATACTTGTAGGGGCCAATTATGACATTCTGGTAAGAATGTCACCACATGAATATTCCTGCTGAGGTGAACTGGTGTGTTGTTTTAAGTAAGATTTTATTGGCTAGGAAGCAGCTACACAGGAAAGACCTTAAATGTTCTCCCCTCTGCTGTACACCTCTACTTTTCCCATTCTATAAGGTCAGAGATTTTGAGCAACCAATTCCTTTCCTTTGTTTTTTTTTTTTTTCTTTTTGCAGCATTTACCATGTGGGAGCACTCTAATTAGCAGAAGTGAATGGAGTAAAAACTGATCTTAAAAGAGAGGACAGTAAAAAAAGGTCATCTCTCACAGTGCAAGAGTTTTATGAATTTTGGGGCAATTCTTTGAGATGGAAACCAGCTTGTAGGAGTGATGTCCTGTACATATTTCCCTGCTTTAGCCATTCTCTCCTTCCTTGTGTTTTAGATATCAATGAATGTGAAATCAGAAACTTCACCTGCACTTCACAGCAAACATGTTTCAATATCCCAGGAGAATATAAATGTTTAGACCCAGTACGATGTGAGGAGCCTTATCTCCAGATTAATGAGAAGTGAGTAACATACCCACAGCCACAAAAGCAAATTCTATCTGTGAAAGTTGTATCTAAGGTAAACCAAAGAAGCTGCAATTTTACACTACAGCCATGAAGTCTGCCTACTATACATACATTCTATTGCTAAATTTACTACTGGTAAGCTGTATAAAAATAATAAATTGCAATTCCTTACCAGGTTACCAGGTGTGATGTGATATGATTTGATATGATATGATATATGATATTATATTATATGATATATGCTATGATATATGATATGATATATGATATGATATTATATTATTGATATGATATGATATGATATGATATGATATGATATGATATGATATGATATGATATGATATTATATGATATATCATACTCAGATGTATGTGAAGTTAGACTGGAAAAACAGCTATCAGTTAGTTGAGAAAACAGCAAGGCTTTTGATGCAATAAGAGACATTTACATGCATTACTAACTGACTTCATATATGTTTAAATGCAGCCAGTTTATTAGTAGTGATATTTCCTGAAAATCACAACTAGTTTAGCCTAGCAAGTACTTTAAAATATTAGATGATAGTTAGAGCAGGATACAAATAGTTTCTTATTGCTTAAAGGTTAAAAGTTCTGAATAGTTCACAGACTGATCCACCTTGCCCAGAAACTGGGTATGTCTGGATGGAGTTGTTAGTACTGTTACTGTCTCAACTGGGACTCATTTGAGCAAGCAAACAATAACCTTACATTTCTAAAAACAGCCTGTTTCTATTACATCTATATGTATTTGCAGGAGCTCAAAATATTTCAGTTCCAGACAGTATACTGCAGTCCTCATTATTTAATCCACAATGTTTGCACTAAACCAAATAACTGCTTGGTAGCCTCATATATTTTATAGAAAGGCAGGAGATTAATAATTATCTTATTTCATTTAGAATTTATGAGTCTATTTACATTGTTTTCTGAACTAGGGCAGCTGAAGCATGGACACATAGTATCTCTCTAGTTCTGGGTTTTCCTACCTTGGTGATAGAGTCAGACTGGAATTTGAAATAACTGAATCCTCTGTATCTAAATTCCCCAGAGCCCAGCTACAGAGTCCTTGCAGAGCAGCTTGCACCAGAACGTGATCTCTGAGCTTTGTGTTTGGTGGCTTCGGCTCATGTCTAGATGGGCCTGCACTTAATTTGTGACATATGTCCAGAAGTGATCAGTATAAAAGCCAAGTGAATTCCTTGCATCTATGTTTTCTGTGGAAGGAATTGAGTGTTCATAATGCCAGGAGTCTCTTGATGGGGACATGCCAGATGCACTGTCTGAAATTGATGTCAGCAGTGGAGGTTATAGAAAAAAATAGTGAAAAAGACCCTTGCCCAGCAAATTCCCCCACCATGGCTTTTATAAAGGGATATCCTGCTTTACAACTTCCTTAGAGTTCTCTGAAGAAATTGCCAGCCTGTGGCTAGGGCACATGGACTGATGCAGTCTGTTTGAATTTCTAAAGGCTTCTGAAAAGACCCTCACAAAGTTATTATGGAAATTAGGCAGTCATAAGTAACAGAGAAAAGTCCCTGGAATAGAAGAATAAGAAGCTAAGAAATAAAAATTAAACATAGGATAGTGTTGAATTGTCAACTTTAATGCTGAATTTCTGCAGAGATCTGAGCTAGACCTACTTGGTCCATCATAAACAACCTGGGGAAAAGAATAAACCATGAGATGGGCAAAGTCTGCAACAATATCTGAAGACAGTAGATAAAAGAGTGGGTAGAGAAATATTACAGAATCAGACTTAATGACTGTACAATAAAAATGATGAAAATTGGTGTTGATGAATTTAAAGTAAAAATAAAATCACAATTTCACAAATTAAATAAGAACCATTGATTTGATCATAATCCATGCAAACTGAGATTTGAGGGTTCTAGTTCCATGATCTGCAGTACTCACTAGAGGTCAGAAAAGCAATCTGAATTTCAAATGTTAATAGGTAGAGAATATCCTTGGAGCACATGCTATTGTGTACCACATCTTTGCGACTGTGCAGTTCCTTCCCCTCCTGTCAAAAGAAATACAACTGGATAAAGGTTCATAAGAAGCAGTGAGGATGATCAAAAGTATGGAATATCTTCCTTGTGGATAACAGCCAAATTAGAAAAGCTGAGCCATGAACAGGGTCAAATATGAAGCTCTGAGATGGGTGAGGAGGGTGAGCAGGGGCTGACTGCTCTCCTTCCAGGTGAACAGCTGCGAGCATCAGATAAAGCCAGAAAGAGTCCATGCAAAGAGAGATTAAGGGGGCTGTGGGGCTCCTGGCCACAGGGAGCTGTGGATGCCAAACATTCATGTGGGAAGCTGGAAAAGCTCATGGATAAGAAATGCATTAATTGCTGACAAATAGAAAGAAGAAATTTTTGTTTCAAGGATTCCCTAAGTCACAATGAATTGGAGACTGTTGGTAGAAGTGTCATATGTTTGTTGTATCCTCTTCTTCCTTACGGCTCTGCATTTGATGTTAGAGCTTTGGTTTGATCCAGGATGTCTACTGCATGTTTTCATGTGGTATACAAAATATAGTGAAACAAAAATCACTACTGTTTATGTAATACTATCAGTGAAATGATCTAATAATATTCTGAGGACAGTTCAGTTTAAATTACTATCAGACCAAACATGTACAGGCTATTCTACACCTGCAGGGCTGCTTCAAAGAAAGTTCACATTTTTGAGTGATCTAAGGAGAACGCCAAGGTATTTTGGCCGAGAAGACAAGAAAAAGGAGGCAGGATATAGGCCAGAACAACAATATAGAAAATGCATTACAAGTTTCATTGATTCTTTTAGCTGATCAACAACATTATTTGTTTATTTATTTATGCACCTATATTAGCATATAAAGAATCAAATATTACAGCATTAATATTTAAAATATGTAATATTCAATATTAAATATAAACATTTATATTTAATATTAAAAAAAACCCTTGCTGACAATTCTATCTCTGACAACCAGCCGCTGCATGTGTCCAGCTGAAAACCCTGGGTGCCGAGATCAGCCGTTCACCATCCTGTACAGAGTGATGGAGATGGTGTCTGGGAGGTCTGTGCCTTCGGATATTTTTCAGATGCAAGCAACAACTCGCTACCCTGGAGCCTATTACATCTTCCAAATCAAGTCGGGGAACGAGGGCAGGGAATTCTACATGCGGGTAAGTCTAGTGCTGACTGGGGGAAAACATGGAGTATCTTGTCCTTAGCTGAATGTGTGATAGCACAACTGAGCTTTTAGTGACTATCACTTAAACCTTCAGTATGGGGTTTTTTTTTTTACACACAGATGTGCAGAGCAGTGTGCTGATCTGCAGGAACTGCTGGATCTCTCAGGAGAGTAACCTACCCAAAGCAAACATGCCTCTCCTATGAGACAGTAGGTTTAGGAAAGCCCAGAGCTGTACCCATGTCTAATAGCTCAGGTTTCCTCAGCTCAAGAGAAACTATTGTGCCAAACTGTTTGATGGACAATCAACAACTCTCACCAAAAGACTCAATCTTTCTTGTCTGTTTTATTAAATCTTTTCATTGGAAATTGAAAAACACAAAAATCAAAAAAGTAATCAAAAACCCCACCCCTTTATGCCAACATAAAGGTTTCTGGTTTCTTTGCTTTCATTTGTTATCATTTTTTTCACTGAGAACATACATATTATGTAGACAATCTTAGAGAAAACGTAATTACCTGAGATTTTAAAATTTGTTCTCCTCAGAAGATCTCTGTGTTCCCCAGTCATCTTTGGCACACCACCAACATGTAGAGATTACAGGGGTGTCTGCAGAGAATGGGGCACATGTACAAGGGATGTGACTCTCAGGAGGTTGATTTTCAGCCCCACACAAAACCTGGCTCTGACATCCACATTGAGTCCTGTTCTGTGGCTACTGAAGGTTCCCATCCCTCACGGACACGGGTACTGGGATAGATTCCAGGACATATTTCTCACAAGAACCTCAGATGCCCACTGTAAGAAAAGGAAAATGTTTCAAAATCCTGAATTGACAAGAGGTCCCATTACAATCATTTATATCTCACAAGAGCTTTCTTGTTGCAAAGTCATTACTGATCCCACTGACCTTTTGCCCTCATCTGGGCCGATCTAGCAGGTGGTCCCAGCATCATCCCCATTGCCCGAGCAATGTTCCAGTGATTCACCACGCAGCCATTCTCTGGGCAGTGGGAGGGCATGGCCAGCTGGGAGGGACACTGTGCCCTTGCTGAGGCACCAGGACCCGGCCTGGCACGGGCCAGGCAACATGCCTATCACCTCCTCATGGCTGTGTCAGCCTTCTCTGATCAAAGGTAACAAACACCCAGTTTTGAGGTAGAACTGGATAGGTAAAGCAGGATCCACTGTGCCTATGTAAGCTCCCGATGGAAAACAAAATGCAATTGGTTTTAACATCAGCAGCTCTGATTTTTAGATGCACGTAATCCACTGGTCTGGTCAGATATTGCAAAGATCTGCTTCCATTTAATAAAGGACTGGTTTTCTGAAGTGCCATTGAATATTCAAAGCTCTCTTTGGAGCGTAAGGTTGGTACCATTAACATTAACAATGTACCACAAACCCAGACCCCATTCACATGGGAACACCTGTTCTCCAGGTTCTTTAACAAAAGTCCTTCTGGGTGTCTGCTGCTTCACAGTAACTTTACATCAAACTAAAGAGTACTTCAAACAAACAAACAAACAAAAAGGTATCAATATGTTTATACCCTTAATCCATGTTTTCATTTTTTAATTCTTTGGGCAATAGCAAGTGTCTATGCTCAGTAGCTACTTTAATGTGCAGGGCTCCCAAAGGCTCTACAAATTGTAGAAGGTGACAGCTCACACTGAAAAGAAGCCAAATGCTGAAATGAAACTCTGTCCCATCAGTTGTAGTGGTTTCAAACGATGAAACAGAAAACACCTATTTTGGCTGCTCTAAGATTGTAGTGAGACAGTAGTTTTGAAGAACTAGTTTTGGCAATCTCACTTGCTTTCTCTTGTTCTATGCACAGCAAACGGGACCAATCAGTGCTACTCTGGTGATGACCCGGCCTGTGAAGGGGCCCCGCACTATCGAGTTGGACTTGGAAATGATCACTGTTAACACCGTCATCAACTTCAGAGGAAGCTCTGTCATCCGGCTGAGGATATTTGTATCACAGTACTCCTTCTAAACCTCGACTTTATGCCCTGGAAACATTAAGCCAAAAGAGACAGTTCCTCCTCTGCAGAACTCTCTCCTCAAAAGCCAGTACCTATAGCAGCTCCAGACCAAATCACCATTTCCACAGACCCGGTGACCTATGTCTGTCTAGAGGCCTCTTCATGCACAGTCCCAACCAGGATGCAAACATCTGAAGATCCCAATGATTGTCTGTGTGGTCATGTATTTTAAGGATTCTTCTTCTCACTGTAAACACTTCTAGGGCATGAATCTACGTGAAAGACTGTGAACCTTTGTAGCTCTAAGGCTGCTTAGCAGAAAGCACCAAAAAAAAAACTGAGGAAAAAGCTGGCTTTTGCAATCTTGCCTTTTTAAAAATTTTTTTTCATTGTAAATGAAAAGCAGACAAACAAGCAGAAACAGAAACAAAAAGAACCACCCATTGAAACAAGGGACCTCAGAAGTCCCAATTTGCATTCCCCATTATCTCTGGAATTATCAGTCAGGCACTTTGTTTCAATTCACCCTACATTTGTCTTAGTTTCTTTCACCTGGTTTTTATCATTCTATTTTATAGTTAAAATTAATTGTAAATTCATTCCAAAAAACGTGTTGTACTATGTAATCTTTTGCTTTCTGACAAAGTGTCACATGTTTGGGTTCCTTTCTGTATTAAATCTTCCTATATAACAGAGTTCATAGAAATCTATCACTGGGTGGTGTGTTTTACAACATTTAGGATTTTATCCTTATTTACACTCAAGATCTTTGACACAGACCTCCACTGCCAGAATAGTGTCCAGCATAAGTTTAGAGCAGCATAACTTTAAAGCAGATAAAAATCAGAATTTTATTTTTCCCTGTTTTCCTGAGTATAATAGTTACAGTTTCTAATGGCTACAAGGTAGTAATACTAACTCTGTAGTTATGGCTGCAATTAATCTCCTGTTGAAAGACCACTCAGGTCAGACCTGTCCAAATTCCTTCAGAAAATATCTTTTTTTTTTTTTCATTTGCAATCTCTCTCCTACACTCCTAACATGGGGTGAAATAGCTGAAAAGGAGTAGGACCAGTCTTATGCTTCTACCACAAAGCAGACCAGAGTATACCAGTACCCCAGTCTCAAACAGTGGGATCCCACAGTTTTCATGGGCATTGTCTTCCCAGGTATAGCTGCTGTAACCAAAAAAAAGTTTCTTCTAAAGTCTAATCTGAATCTCCATTGTAATCTGTTGCTTTTTAGCCTACTTCCAGTAGAAATTGAGAACAGTTTATCTTCCCCTTTGCATCACTCTAACATGTCTGAAGACTGTTGTCATGTCTCCCCTCAGACTGTTCTTCTCTAGTCTAAACAAACCCAGTTCTTTTGGTCTTTCCTCATACATCACATTTTCTGGACCTTTGATCATTCTTGTTGCTCTCATCTGGATTCTCTCCAGTTGGTTCACATCTTTTTTGAAGCACAGTGCCCAAAACTGTGAAAAGTATTCCAGCTGAGCCCTCTCAGTGCTAAGCTAAATCTATACATATGTTTAATAGCTTAAAAAAAAAAAATTAAAATTATATAGTTGGAAGGTATAATGTGTGTTGAAGCCACCGGCACTTTGGTCTTTTATTTTAATAGGGATGAGGGTTTATACGTCTTGTTCTTAAATCTGTTTGAAACAAGCTCTTTTACTTTGTTTTTTCCTTACTGGCTTTTTGGCTCTCTAGCATTTCTAGGACAGGAAGGATAACCTTTGCTTGTCTTTTGAGAACTGGAAGTGCTCAGTGCTACTTGAGAGAGGTTTACAAAGATTATGTGAGCAACAAAAAGTAGAGTAGCAATGCAAGGTCTTCATTAAAGTGGAGTATTAAATGGGAGAATACAGACTTGGAAAGTTATTACAACATAGACTGCATGATAAAATCAGAAAAATGCCTCTTGTTCCTAGTAAGATTTGTGAATTAGTA
Organism: Lonchura striata; assembly: GCF_050655825.1. Lineage (NCBI taxonomy): Eukaryota > Metazoa > Chordata > Aves > Passeriformes > Estrildidae > Lonchura > Lonchura striata. The sequence goes on along the minus strand of NC_140707.1, from coordinate 57,700,714 downwards.
GAAATTCTGCTCTTTTTCCTTGTACTCAGCTTGAAGGAAGCCCTGATGCTCTCAGCAATGAAACACTGAGTTTAGCAGCTTCCGTTTCTTAATGGTTTAAAAGTTTTCTTTCTGCTGCTACAACATCCCAGGATGCTGTGTCTCAGAGCTCTGTCCTTTATTGTAAAAACAAAAAGGCTGGAGACTGACTCCAGGGTTTAGTGAGCCAAGCTGAAGGCAGAAAGCCAATGAGTTTTATGAGCAGCCGACTTGGAGAAGATAAATGCAGAGGAAATGGGCAGAGAAATATCAGAAACAAGAATTTGTTTTCTGAGTGTATCATGGCTCATCAAGTACCACAGTCTTGGAGAAAAAAATAGAGATGAACAGGAAGGAAGAATGATAATTTATAACCATGGGACTAAAAGTGCTCCTGTTCCAGACGATGGAAATAAAACATGGGAAGCATGCAGGCTCTGGTGGACCAGATAGCAGTCGTGAGGCAGGCAGGGTCTTGCACTGAAAATGTCCAACTCTTAAAATGCTGACAGCTTTCCCAGTGCTTAAAATCCCCTCTTCCCCACTTTCTGTGCCCTTGTGTTATAGCTTCTTCATGTCCAGTTGAGGAGTCCTCTCTTCTTGCCACCACATCACCTCCTGGAGTGGAAGTACACCCTGTTAGACATCAGACAGTTTGTCACTTCTGGCCTGTTCTCACATGGCCCCCACATACCAACCTGATTTAACCCTAATTTAGAAACATCAAAACCCAGAGGAATTCCATAACAAAACACTTTGTTAAAAGAGTAAAGTTTGAGTGCTTGGTTTTAGCAGGGTCCAGCAAATACTCATAAAACAATATTACACTTTCTATATAAATATTCTACGCCTTAAACAAAAAGTGAAAAGTCTGGAAACAAAGGAATTCAGCCACCTCTCAACCGCCATAACATCTTTCATCACTCACTATCACTCCAGCCAACTTAAACTTTGCCAAAATATATGCCAATCTCAAAATAATAAATTACTAGCAGTTTATAACATCTAACCTCTGTATTTCCTAGTCAGGGGTCTGTTTTCAATAGACCATTGCATACTCAAATATTACAGCAATTCTCACCAAATTAAAAAAACAGACTACGCATGTCAAGTTTTTACAGCACGAAAGTTTAAAATGTAAACATGCAACTGCTGCATATATTCATGTTCCTCTTTGAGGCCAGGACTCCTCAATAGCAGATAGAATTCCAGGTCTGCTCAGAAAATGATTCTTTATTCTAACCCACTGCTGATGATTTCTAACATGAAGAGTTTTGCCATGGTTAATGGCCAGTATTCTGAGCAGCACCAGCAGAGAGCACAGACCCTGGTCTGGCTGTGTGGGGCTTCCCTCTGGCTCTGCTTGCTCAGGCTGGCAGAGCTGTTCCCTTGCCAAGCAGGGAAGGGACAGCTCTTTGTCTCCTCTGCCTGTCAGCTGTCATGTCTGTTTGAACACAGGTTCTTGTGTTTGTACAGCATCTATTGCCATAAGGTAAAAGAAATAAGATATGGTAAAAGGTATTTATGGAATAAAGGTAAAAGAAAGCAGACATGGCAGTAATCTTTGATACAGATCACAGTAATTGGGAAGGAGAAGCTATTTTGATAAATAAAAAAATTGGTTCATGCTAGTTGGGTTAGGTGCCAGAGAGAGGTGCCTTATTTGACTTTGAGATATTCTTAGGGAATTGACTTTTTTGACATAGACAACAAAATGTCATTTCACCCAAGAGTTTCCTGGATCCCACAGAATCGCTTTTCAACTGGTGCTGACTACAATACCTTTGTTAAAAAACTCAACTTTTTTTGAGAACCTGGTCACTCACCATCACTGAGTGTAGTGTCCAGGGTCATTCAACGAGCTCTCTTCTCTTCAGTTGGGGTCCTGTATTCATATTTACCTATTTTTTACTTGGCCTTCAGAAGGCCAACTTTTATTCTCTCATAAACATGGTATCAGCATCAGCAAAAGTTGTATAATAATTTTTCTCTGTCTAGAGCTGGCACAAAAATACAATCAGTAAAATTTCTGGTCATGCAAGTTCTCCAGTCTGGCTTATCCACAGAATATGCTACTGAATATCTTTCACAGCATGTAGGTGTATGAGAGCACAAGGAAAATATAACATAAAGATGTTTTAAAAAAAAGGAACAAAAGTATGCCCTAACGTTATTCAATCCCGACAGGCATTATTGTCAAAATAAATCTCTATCCTTGTATGGACAAACCCTCCAGCTGGTGTTAATGATGCTTTTCAATTAAAAGAGAACAAGCGTCCTTAGACTCTTCCCTGTGTTTGTGTAAAGCACTGCACACATGTCTGTATCTGTATACAAGAGAATTTACAGAAGCTACAGAAGTGTTGGTGTGGCTCTGCATTTGGAAGTCAAAGAGCTGTAAGGCAACATAGCACAAGCAAATTCTGTATCCTCATCTGACACAAGTCCAGACAAGTGATTTACACCTGTTACATTTTGTTGTAAGTTTTTAAACCAATTTTGAATAGCTCAACCCCAAAGCAGGTGCTATGAATGAAGACTGAGGATGATGGCCATAAGTAGATTTTTGGAGTTCTGCAGAAAGCCTGCCTCAGAAAGGTGACATGTGCCAAAGGGGCAGTGCCACAGGGAGTGTAATGGTCCAGAGACATTTGTCTGGGGATGTCAGTGATAGCTGACTGCTCTCTGCACCTGCCCCTTTCCTCTCCTGTCTCAGCGCAGAGTGTAACTAAAGTTTTTAACTGTGCACATCAGCTGTGGAAATCCCACCTATTCCCATTCTTAGCTCAAACTTCTGAGATCCCTCTAGTGGTTTGCAAACTGATTCCCCTGAGTAACTCAAAAAATACTGTTGAAGGCACAGGGAGAGTTTGGGTACTGCTTTTACACCAGGAAGTAAACAATGATGCAGTAACCTCATTGTAAGAATTGAGGACTGTATTGAGTATCAGAGGGATCTATAGGAAACACTACAGCAATTAATAACTCCTGAAATAATCAATCTCTTTCAATTCCCTTTCCCATATCACTGAGGTCACTCATTTTCCTTTTGTGGTTTGCCCTATACAAATGATCTCATTTATGCTCATGCACTGCAAGCACATGCTGAGTGAGCTCCACTTCTTTTCTGGCACTACTTAACACTTGCTGTTTGGAGATCACTTGTAGGCTATTTGTCTTTTCTAGGGCCTGACTGACCTCAATTACACTTCTCACATTCAGGGAAGATCCATTATTTCCCCACCATGTTATTCTGCAGCCACCACCTGTTCAAGCTTTTCATGTGTTTCACTGGAGATGCAGGCCATAGTCTAAGCACTCTTACAGCAAAGTATTAGTTATGAATGGCCAAAGGGATTGCCCAGCCTGCTGATTGAGCCTGGCTTTATGAATTTTATGGATTTTAAAAACCCCACAACTCCTCAGTTTTGAAGGTGAAAGATGCTCTTCTAGTTACAGATTTTCTCTGGAAATGGCATCTGTTATTATATTGGCTTGATAGTCTCAAGGCTTTTTAAGAAGTCTGATAAGGACATGTTTATGCAATACACACTTAGGCTGTACAAACCTTGGATAAGGCTCTTCCAATTTGCAAACAGAGTATGTGGCCCAAGCCAGAGAGAGTTAAATGTGTTCATCACTATACTGAAGTCAGTGACCACTAAACACCACATCTCAGGTCTGGATTTAGTCCAGTTTTATTTTAAGTCTCAAATCTCAGTGTCAGTGGTATAAATATAAGCAGATATGTATTATTTTTAGAGTAGAGCTGAAAGCTTCTTTCCTGTAAATAAATAATAGCATGATTGCAGTATCTCTTTCTTTGTGGGCGCTGTATTTGTGTTCTTTGAGATTTCCTGAGATAACCTTTAGCATTTCAAAATTTCTTCTGGTATTTCAAGACATTCATTGATGTGTTTCCATGAATGATTCCTCACTCCTGCTCTTCAAAGGCCTGCCCAGGCACTAGATTCTGTTTTGTTAAAACATGAAGCTACACCCAAGCCTCTGCATAGTTACATCATTCATAGGAATTGTTTCTCTCTATAACCTATGAGGGATTATGTTGACTTCCTTGAGATTCTGCAGCGTTCTGTGCATGTGTTTGTGCAGACTGGGACCTTAGTCTGCAGATTGTTCATCAGCAACTTTCTGCACATGTTCTCCAACCAACATGTGAAACCATAGCTACAAAGGTTTGTTTTTGACAAAAATCTTTAAAGCATGGTGTTTCTTGGCTGCCTACACATAATGTGAAGACAGTTCAGAAATCCAGGACCAGCATTCCCAGTCTTCATGAGAAATTCCTGTTCTTCAGAAACATTTTGGTGAGTAAACTTGCTTTGTAGATCTCGTGAAATGCAAACAAAGAGGAAGAAGGCCTGCCAAGATGACACAGATTTGTTATTCAAATCAGTATCCCTAAGAATACTGAAATATAATTAATCATTTAAAAATATTCCTTTGGACCCTGACATCTGATGCCATTCAAGTAGAGTAGGAGGACAGAAAAACTGACTGCTTCCAAAACAATAGCAGCTGCTCAACAGAGATCCCTGGGCTCCTACAGTGACCAGAAACACCTGCTAGCACAAGTCTACACACCAGGTCAGTGAGGAAGAAACAAAGCTCATAGAGACACAGAGTTGAAGGAGATGTAATTTCACTGACTTCTGAATAATATCAAGTGGAGATTTATATCATAATGTCTATAAAATTTCTCACCACATTTATACATCTGTATAAACAGAAAATTTAAATTTACCAAAATTAAAAGGTCCAAGCTGTTACCTACCACACACATAATGCCTGCAGGAAGCTTTAGTGTATCCCTCTGCCTTTCCTCAGGGTTGTGCTCACTTGGAATTACCCAGCCTGATTTGATGTAAGTTAACAATGGTGTAAGTGACAGCATTTGGTTGACAGCAGTGTAGTCATATCCATGGATGCAAGAGAATTAGAGGAATACAATTACAATTGAACCAGAAAGGTAATAAAAAAGAGCTTACTGATTAGTTAACCTTCAGTGCTTTCGTTATGATGTCATTGACAAGGAAAAAAAATTTAACTAGAAACAAAATATTAAAAAGGAGATTATCTCCTTAGAAAGATAAGTACTCATTTAGCCTATAAATAGCTCTGAAATTAAGGCATCCCAGACAACATCTGTAAAAGGAAGAATTCACTCCTTGACCTCCAGCATCCTTGTCTCCCACAGCAGGATTAAGCATAGTTGATCCATATCAGGATACAGACTCAATGGCTGTTTGATGGTCGAGCCAAGAAAGAGGCAGGCATGGCCAGAGGCAAGGGAGAGACACACCAAGATAATATAAAAGTCCTAAAGAATGTGCAGGATCTCTGAGACAGATCTCTCTTGATGTATGAAGCATTTTAGCTCTGCTTGGAAAATACAGAACAGTCACTTCAATAAAAAGGGGTGGCAGGGCACTGGGGAGGACAGCAGCATTCATGTGTTTGAATGCAGAATCAGTTGACAAAAAAATTATGCCCTGGCTAATCTGTCACCTAATGAGATGACAGATACCAGAAACCTCTAAGGACAATTTTAGGTATAGCACATTTAGTATCACCTTATACCAAGAGTTTATCCTGCAGTCAGTAGAGATGGAAGGAGGAGAACTCACTGCCCAGCTCAAAGGATGCTCTTTAGTGTTGCTGCTGAAACAGTAATTTCCCTAACTGTTACTTGCAGCTTGTCTGGATTAATAAACATGTTATATTTTGAGTCTTTTTTTCTTTTTTTTTTAAATAATAATTTTGTACTGTAATGTGAAAAGTATAGTTTAAATGGCCCTTTAGCATATAACCATTACTTAATTTCTAGCAGAAAAAGAGCTTTTAAGTCTTGCATTGTTCTACAGCTTGTGAACACTTTGCATTGAATGCACCAATAGGGACAATTTTAAAGGGTTTTTTTAAAATAAATATGTTGTTAAACAAAAATTATAATTTAATTCTTGTTTATTTTGATCATTAACAGTTTTAGTGGTGTTCATACAAGATCACTGCAAGTATGCATGACAATTATGTAACTTGTTTGGAAAGCAAGGAGAAGGAGGATCAATGATACTGGTACACCTACTGGTCATAAATACTAGTGACATACAGGTAATAGTAGAAAAAACTTCAAAGCAAAACACCATTAATTTTCCAGAGGCTAATTTTCTTTCACAATTTTTATGTTGTACAGTTGCCCATACTTGGAGGTACCTGTGTGTACCTTCATTTCCTGGTGGGTTTATGTGTGGTAAGGCTCAAATTAACATTTTGTGTAATCCTACTTTATCTGTACTAGCAGCTTGACATATCTGAGACATTTCTTTCCCCTGCAATTTCACTGAAGGATGGAGAAGGTCACTGCTTCTGAGGGTGGGGATGGCTCCCTTGGCCAGTTCACCCTCAAGAAGCAGCCATGCTTTGTCCAGCACATTTGGAGGGTGTACAGGAGGATGTACAGGCTTTATGCCTTGGAAGTATTCCCAGAGAATCCCAGGAAATGAGCTCTCTCCTCCCAGCCTGACATGGTGCCATACCCCTCTCCCAGTTGTCCTTGGTCTTTGGAACCAGTGAAGGCAGGGGTTTGTACAGTGACCGTGAAGCTATGGCCAGAACTTGGCTACCAACTGGCAGAACAAACTTGTCTCTGTAACAAGTAGTGTTAATATAAGATAATTTAGACTGAACTGGTTTCCTCATATATAAATCATTAACCAGTGGCTAGTTCTCACTCCCACCTGCACTACGTTTCTTATGACTTCAGTATGACAAAGGCTTTTCCACCCACATGATACTCAATGACCCATGCCTAATGAGGTTTGAGTTTATTGGTTGGGTTTGTGTTTTGCAGGTGGAATGTTCTTATTTCAGCAATTTGCAAGGACAGCCAAAACTGGCTCTGGTTTGCTTCGTGGAAAGCGAAGGAATTTATGTCACACAGTTGCTCTCTCACATTCTTATCACTCAAATAACTCACTGCAAAGTGAGGTAGGTGATACGCCATTCCCTGGCTTGTGATGATTTACAAGGCGCTCTGAAAGCTGATACGCACTCAAAGGAAGCGCCGACGCTCATTTCCAGTGTCACGAGAACGCGTCATTTCCCTTCACTACGCTGCAAACACATTAATTCTGAATCACATGCTCAAGAGAAATTACGCTGAAATGAGCATGCATGCAAACTGAAAGAGGAGAGGCCAAGTGCCAGAATGCTGAGTTACAAAATTTCTCTTCAAAAGTAGAAAACAACTCTCTAGAACTACTCAAAGAAAATGAGAAAGTAGGTGTGACCTTTGATCAAAGACTTATGGTTCTACAGTCGACTCTGATTGAAGTGGCCTGATAAGTGCAGGTAACAAGGGGCTGGTTTTCCACTGAATGCAGAGAATGGACACTTCAGAAAACACAGGTGCTCTGACTTTGCTGTTGACATACAGCTGAAGTAGCCCAATACAGGTTTTCCACACCTGAGTCACTTTATCCTTCTTTCTCTAGTTGTTTAGAATTTGCATTTTAGATTGTTATCATGAATGCTACCATGTCTGTCTGACATGGGGTTGCACAGGGGACTGAATAGTGTGATGCCCCCCGGTTTGTTGCTCTTTTCACTATGCAGGACCAACCTGTTCTGACAGTGTCCTCCCAGCCAAGGGAGTAGAGCTCTGTGGATAAGGAAATTGTCTCTCCAAAGCTGACTCACGAATGTGGACAAACCTGAAATAGGTTGTACTTAAACTTGTGTCAGTGCTATCCAACCAGCTGGTAAAGGACACTGCACTGCTGGAGAGATGGGGTTTTGCTGACACCCTGCAGGGCTTTAACCTCCTGCTGCCCTTCCCTAAGGGTAAACTCTGAATTGTATTTCCTTGAGAAGTCCCATGGGCTGTATTCTGTGTACCAGAACTCCTGCTTTTTCCTCCCTCTCTGTTTTTGGTGGCACCAGTTCCTCCTCAGGCCTGCAAGTACTGCTGAATGTTGTTAACCTGTCCTCAGTGTCAGCCTGCACATACCCAAATCAGTGATGGAAAAAATGAGCTTACATGTTTTTTTCCAGGAAGTCAGACAGCAGTTCCCTGTCTCATGCAGGTGAACACTTTCTCACGCCAGTAACTCATTAGGACAGCAAGTGTGATCTCAGCTCTTTCACAATGATGTTTATAGTCTGTGCCACTGTTTGTAAGGACTGTTCTGAATGGTAGCTGGCTGCTGACCTTTAACAGCATTTCTGCACTCCCATTTTTACTTTTTCTAGCCTGTTTTATTTCTCCTTCTTGGGCTCTGGCACACTTCAGTCACCATATCATCCCAAAATCATCATCAAGGCCTCCTGTCCTCCATCTGCCTGCTAATGAAAATCCTTGTCACTCATGGGATCACCATGTCAGTTTAAGCAAAGGAACAGCCACAGCTTTGGCTGAGAAGTGTTTGGTCAGGTTTTCTAACATCTTGAAAAACTAATTTAATAAATCCTTGCTTGCTTGTATGACTGCATCTTCCATCTACCACCACGCTTTTCATTATGTCACTTGGATACAAATACATGTGGTTTTAATGTGAAGTTAAATTGTTGAGCTGCAGTGAAATAATTACCTTTGCCCTTGAATTCCTTGCTACCATACAATCTAGTTTTTAATAGAGCTAAGAGTTAAAGCAACAGTGACAACTGAAAATACTTGAAGGAAGTGGGTATTTGGTCACCATGGAAAGCCAGCCTTTGTCATACATATATAAACTTTTGGGCTTGGGGAATACAGGTAAGTAGCATAGCAAAGATACTGTGTCCCACAAACAAACATTTGTATCTACAGTTATTGATGCTGAAAATAATTATTCTTGAAAATAATCTCTGAAGAAAATACTGCCAACAATAAATAACCTGCAGCTTTTAGATGTTAAACTTCCTGGTAAAACACTGGTTTGTTACACCTGCACCCCTCCATTCAGATGTATCAATGAATTATACCAAGATGTAACCCATTTCAGCCTGTTTGGAAGAGCAGTCTCTCAAGGGCTCTATGTTCTCTCCTCTCTGAACATTTTTGTACGCAGCCAAACAGAAGTTCAACATGCAAATCCTCGCCTTTGCAGTGAGAGTTCATCCTTACTCCTGCCCTACAATCCCTAGTGGTACCAGCAAGGGCTGTGGCACATTCACATCACAGTGATTCTGGGTGCAAGGCTGAGAAGCAGCCAGTGCTGCAGCACAAGGAAGGCTGGGAATGTGGGCAGCAGGTTGGTTTTCCCTAATTTCCTGTACCTTAAGTGTGATGTATTCTGGTGTGTTTGCCCGGGAACAGATCACAGCAACCTGCAGCTGGGTTAAAGTGTTAAAATTAGGGTAGAGTGGGCTGGTAACTTCTGTTTCTAGTTATGTCATTTCTTGAATGGTTTTAAGTACCTTGCCTTTCCCAGGGGGATATGCCCAAAGCTCTAGTTAGGATGTCAGTGTGTGTTCTCCTTTTGAACCAAGCAATTTTTGATGGAATAACATTCCAGCTTCTGTGAGCAACCAGTCACTGGCCTCCATTGATCTTATTCCCATCTCACTCACTTCAATGGCACGAGGAGGCTTTAAACTGCAGTGATTTCTGAAATGGCTTTTTGTCATCATCCCCTCTCAGCAAGGTAAATGAGCTTTGCTTTCACCTGAAAATAGAAGACAAATAAAAAGTTTTTTACAACTGGAAACGGTAAAATATTTTTGTGCTTTGGGGCCTTTTTATTGACTCAGTCCCTTTCAGAAAGGATCTTTTGTGTGCTGCCCTTGTTCTGTGTGCGGGTGACACCTGGCTGGCCTCTCCTTCCTGGGGATAGGAACATCTGCTCCTCCTCGGGCAGGCTTGTGTCTGCTCTTGGGAGATGGGCCAGCCCTGAGGCTCTGAGCAGGCTCTAGAGAGAGGATGGTGTGAAAATACAGGGCAGGTCCCAGAAAGAGAGAAGGGAGGAAAGGGCCCAGGCAGGTGTTTGCCCTTTGCTTGGACAGGCAGGGACCCAGGCCCTGAGCAGGCTGGGAGGACAGGGCAAGCTGCCTCCTATCCCCTCTTCCACACTGAAAGGCATTTCTGGGCAGCATCACGAGCAAGTGGGGCTGTAACAGTGTTTGGGAAGACATCCCAGAAGTACCCCACGAGGTGGCATGATCCCAGCCCAGTGGGAGAGCAAATTCTTGGGAACAAACAGCCCAGGGAGCACTCCCCAGGCAGGGAACGGGCTGTGCCTATGAGATTGTCACTGGCACGGGTAAGAGAGGGGAGAGAGGATAAAGTGTAGGAGTGACAGTGGCCAGCTCCCCACAGCCCTGATGTCCCTGCAGGTGTCTGATGCCTTGGGCTGGGGATGCTGCCCAGCTCACTGCCTGGGGCTGCACGGGGTGCCCTGGCTTCCCACTCAGCCCTCAGCTTCTCCAGCTACTGAGGCTCGCTGCCAATTCCCTCCTCGCTCCCTTCATAGAGCAGGGCCCTACAAAAACACAGACAAACGCTCAAGCCATTGCCTGCATTTGGACTTCTCCCTTCAGCCCATTTCTAACCACAGTGCTTAAGCCCCACAGATTCTCACTGCTAACTGGTCACAGCTAGGATTCCTTGATGTGCTTTTACATCAGATGTAACTGAAATAGTTCTGTTAGATCTCTTATGTCTCTGGCTTGTAAAATACAATAATTTCTTACTAGGTTACACTAATATTTCGTAATTCATTCTTAATATTACTCTTCAATAAAGCTCTCCGCAAACAATCTATCCCATAGGAGGAACTTCTGCCAGATCCCAGATGTCAAACACATTTTCTTCAAATACAGGAGTTCGTGACCTTTTATGTTTGTTAATGTGACGCCATGGAAATTATTTATAATAAATAAGCATATTTCAGAGTCAGGTGTTCCATGGGCCCTTTTTCAGTGATACAAGAGCCTTTCCTGAAACAGGTCTTTCCTGTTTTGTTGTAGGGGTTTTTTTCCCTTAACAATGAAGGTTTGGGAACAGTCTGAAACCCTGTTATTGAACTAAGTCCAACTATTGCACTGAAAGGTAGACAGTAACATTTAAGATAATTCATCTTTTGCATCTTTCCTGAAATCAGTGGCAGATAAGGTTCTAACTTTCTCTTTTATCCTGAACCCTGGAAAATTTAATTTTTAAACTGCAGACTGTATAAAAATATTGTTTTTCAGCATCAAATCAATGAGGAAACTACTGGAATTGTTTGGATCTAAATGATACATTCGATATGCCAACTGATTTTTAATGTAGCAAGCTCATTTTAAAGCTGGACTAGAACCACCTATCCACAATCTTCCAGGTATAAGACCTATAGAAAATAACTGAGGATGGATGTCAGTATGTTGATAACATTTAGTCTTGTCTTTTTTCAGCAGGTGTGACAATGTCCTCACAAACCTGTGCCAGATTAAGAGCATCTGGCTCTTAATGAAGTCAGACAAGAAAAGGATAAGATTAGAAAACACTGCAAGGAGCATGCCTTGGCTCTGTTACTTACTTTTTGCAACTACTCATAGAGGTTTATAACCCCTCCTGAGTTTATTGGATTCATCATCTTGGATCCCTAGACATCATCAGCAGAAAGAAATGTCTCCTGAGGAGAAAATAGAACTATTTGCTCCTGCACCCAGAGTCACTTCTGTTCATCACTCTGGGCTGAAGCTGATGGCCTATCCAGAGCAGCACCCTTGTGCCTCAGTGATTATCCACCCTGGAACCTTTCCCCACCTTTGGACAGTTTGGGGCTAGCAGCCACTGGCAATGTTAAAGGCCACTGTATAGTGCAGAAGCAACTGCTGCACCTCACACAGATGTGGGACTGGCTGTGGAGAGACAGGACCAAAGTGTTCTCATGCACAAAGGATGAGCCCTCCTTGGATTTATTATCATAATGTATTAACGGTGTGTGTGTGTGCAAAGAATATCTGCCTTACAGCATAAGGCAAAACATAATAAACCAGAAAATCTATTTTCAAATTCATAGTGCATCAAATCTGAATGAGATTAAGAGAGTGTCTAATTTGAACAGCAGAGTATCTCCATGTAATTGCTTGTCTAGGCATTGTATCAACCTTTTCAAATGGTACTGGACATTGTGCAATAAAGCTGTCCTTCTGCAGCTCTGTGGGAGAAGGCAACTGGCTGCAGTCTCAGATGGTGGACAGAATTACAGCAGGTAATGTTAAGAAAGTGTGAGGTTAAACATACATTTGATAAAAGGAGAAAATAAAAAATAATAGTCACAGACTGAATTATAACAGCTTTCTATAATGAAGTGTGTGGACCACACCCATCATCTGTAGCAGAGGAGGGAAGGTGTCAGCTAAACCCAAAGGTTATGATGGGAATGGAAGAAAAACAGGCTCCAGCTGAGAGCAGGACAAGGAGGATGAGGAAACAGTTTCATGTTTCTCCCAAAAAACCCTCAGGGGACAAAGATTACTGCTGAAAAAACTTTAATGGTAGTAAAATCCTTTGGCTGCAAAACTTGTTTGTAACGAAGGTGTATTAACTTCTTAGAGGCTTTAGCTGAAAACTACTACTCCCTATTTCACTGAAATCTAAGTTGTGAAACCCTTTTTTTTTCCTCTCAAAAGGTCTCTGCCTCAGAAAACTTATTTAGTGGTTACACACGGGGTTTGGCTATGAGGTGTTGTAGGCTATGTGCTGGACTTGTCCTGATAACACCCTGCTTTTAGGTCCTGATGGCTGAGCTCATCACTTGGCTATTGTAATATACACTGGAATTTAACTCTGATCATAAGTATATCACTTGATATTAGTTTCTGAAACTAAAATATTTCATAAGTAGTAGTGTTAAATGCTTGCTTGCTCTGAAGGATTCTCAGCTGGGAGAGAGCTGGGAAAGCTATTTGGAGTCATCAGCTGCTTAATTTAATGTAATTCTTCATAAACTAGGCAAGTACTTCTAAGCAATTATGTTTTCCACTTTTGTGCTTAAAATATTTCAGTGTACTCTGTGCAAACATTGATTCAACCTCTGATCTTGATTTTTAACATGGAAATTGGCATGTCAGTAAGTGTGCACAGGTGGTGGGATCAGGTTTCTGATGCAAAAGATCACGTGGGAGAATTCAGTCTGAATTTATACAAAGCTGCAGCCTCCATCAGCATTCCTGCTGAAAACTTTGTTCACTGGAGCATTTGCAGAGTGAAGAAAAAGGGTCTTAATCTGTTTGAAAGTGTTTGCAGATGTAAATAATTACTCAAGATTTGTGTCAGTATTTATACGTGGGGTTTTTATTACTTTGGGTCCAGTTCCTAAAGGCTTGAGGCCCAGAGATGATAATATAGACTCCTGCTTGTAGCTGCTTTCTATAGTCTTCTGGCTACTTCTCTTTCAACAAGAAAAATACTGGGAAGTTGTAATCCAATAGCATAAACAGGCTCGGCAGCAAGTGAAAAAGTCTGTGGTACAGAGGTTCAAAACAGATGAGACAGGCTTCACTGGGGAATATGAGAGGTGAAGCGTAGCCCAGACTAATAAATTCTCTTCTATTGGCCCTGCATGGGTCTGCTTAAGTATTTCAGCCCTGCATTTCTGGAGCTGAGAGTACTGTGGTTTGGCAGAGCCAGCCAAAAACAGCCCAGTTTATTAGCTTGCTCTGAGTACTGGGGTGCCTGGAGTGGAGGCAGCATGAGGAGCAAGAGCAGCTGCAGAGAACCAGGAATGAGTGAGGATGAGTGGATGCAATGACAGGTCTGGAATGGTCACCAGAGGAGAGGGGAGCCAACAGCAGGAGTCAGTGAGGCAAGGGAGCATCACCAGATTTCTGAAGCAAGGTTTAGTTACAGAGAGATACAGCAGAGCATGGAGCACTCTGGGTGCTGCCTGGAGGCTGGCAGGGAAGGAAGATCATATTTGCAGCTGACAAGAAAAGAGGTAAATTGGTTTCACTGCTGATCTTTCGACTAGGTTTGTTTGCAACAAAAATCTTTTAAGGAAGGAGGGAGGTTTGTCTCCCATCCCAGCTAAAAACATCACAGGACGGTAATGCTCTCCCCATCCACACAGGATCAGATTGTCCACATCCCTTACCATGCACAGCTGAATTCTTTGCTTATTGAAACAAAAACCCCAATTTTCAAGCAGCTGAAAAGACTGAAAGGTGTCCCAAACCGTCAAAAGAGCCACAGAGATGTGTTAATAGGCCCTCTCAAATTACAGGGCACGGTCTTGCCTGGATCAAGAAGGAAGGTCATATTGCAAACTGGTTTTTTTCCTCTAACTGCCTTGTCAAAAATACTGTTTTTAATGTCTTTTCCTTCATCAGAGAGGCAACCTGCAGTCCCAGTGGATGGCTGCTACTGCACTGCAACTCCAGCAGCTGGAGAGCCATTCAGGCAGGACTGGAAGTCCATGAGAGCCTGAAAAACCTTTGAGCATGGCAATGCCGGGGTAACTTGATAGCAGCAAGCTGCATACAGGGGCCTTATCAGTAATTAAACAACACACTTCTGCGAACAGTGAAATAAAGCTATTTGGTCGTGTAAATTAATCCAGTGAGATACCTTGAAATGTGTGATTAATGTGCACCTCAGGAGGACTCAGATAATTCTGGAAGCGTACCAGGTTACTGGTATTTCTTTAAAATAGTGACCGTGCATAATCTCATGAGTTCCATTAGCAGGAGCTTCTCTGCCATGTGATACCAGTACTTGCAACTGGCTCTGAGCAGAGATGAACAGAGATGCTTTGTCAACTCAAAATTTATAAGTCTGTGCTTTTGGTTCAGGGTCTTCGCCCCTTACAATGGCTCTGGAGCTTGAAGTAGCTGTGTTACACTGCATGATGACAGGCATGAAATTCTTAGTTAGCAGCAGATCTGTGGTGTTATTAAATTTAAAATGAAAAATATTGTGGAAGGAAAAGATACAGTCTTGGTGAATGGGGAAGCCAATAAATCAAAGACCTATTAGGATAACTGTACAAAACTTCAGTGACTGGAAATTTAAATGCTCTCAGAATGTAAGCAGCATTCCTTTGGGGAAATACACACTTTTCCTCATATTTGCCTCCTGGGTATTGTAGCACTTCCAGTTACCAAAAACTAGAATCAAGGAGAAACCACCTTGAGACTTACAGAACTTTTCCTTCCTGCAAAGAAATTTCCAAACCAGAACTTCCTGCTGAAAATTCTGCACCAATCAACTGTGTGCGGTCCCTAAATTACCCTATGAACTATGCACTCTAGTGCACTGCACGCTTTTCTCGCGCGTCCGTGGGAAGCCTAACACGAATCCATATTCCAACTGGACATGCCGTTTTCTAAGAACATTGTAAAACATTTAAAAATCGCTTCTTCTCTCTAAAACAGAAGCGTGGTTGTGCTAGCAAAGCGAGGGGCAGCTCTGGAGCGATTCGCAGGTGTCACGGTCCAGCAAGAGCCAAAGAAGAGTTACTTCAGCCATTTGGAGGCAAGCTCGCCCCAGCGAGCAGCTCAGGTGAGGCGGGAGAGTCCCGAGGCGCCGGGAACTCCCCCTGGGCGATAGCGCTCGCTGAGGGAGCGCCGCGGGAGCACCTGGCGGCCCGGGCGGCGGGGCGGGCGGAACGAGCGCAGCGGGCGGCGCGGAACCGGCGGCGGGTACCGGGCCGGGCAGCGGCAGCGCCGTCCCGGCGGGTACCGGGCCGGGCAGCGGGGCCAGGGCAGGGTCCCCGTCCGGGGGCCGCGGCGGGGACAGGGAGGTGCCGGCGGCGGGGACAGGGAGGTGCCGGCAGCGGGGACAGGGAGGTGCCGGCAGCGGGGACAGGGAGGTGCCGGCAGCGGGCAGCCGGAGCTGCCCCGACGGAGGCGGCCGAGTCTCTGCGATTCCCATCGACTTTGCGAGATGCAGGCAGGTAGGAAAGTAGTAACTGTTTTTAAGTACTGGAGAATTGAATCTTCATACAAATTAGGTCCGAGGTTCAGTTGTACTTAGAACAGTTTCGACGTGGTATTGCTGTATGAAAATGGCCTTCTAAAATTCAACTATTTTGTGTGAATTAGTAGCTAAGTGTTGGCACAGGCCAGCAATAGCTAATTAGATCCTCTTCATCTACACTTCAAGTAATTAGAGATGTGTTTTAGTCAAAACTCCAAAGGAAGTTGTGAATATAGCTAGACAGTTTCCCTCTGCGTGGGATGAAATTAGCATCAGAAAACACGTATTTACTGACGTTATGTCCTTCTGTATCCAAGAGCACTGCTAAAGTAGCAGGTATAATTGTAGGCTGTTTGAAGTTTCACAGTTGTTGAACCCATACCATGAAGCTGGATTCCTGGGTGTTTTGGATCACTCTGGTTGTTAAACAGCAATCTGAAATAATACCATCATTAATTAAGCTGATCTTGTAACTAACTCTCCTTTGATGGGGATTTGATTTCTCTAGATAAGAATGAAAAGGTCGCTATTGTGACTGTTCCTACAATGCATGCTCCCAGTCAGTCTGCTGTAATTGTGCAGGAGAATAACAAGATCTCAGCATGTCCTACAGCCGTCCAGTGCCTTCCCATCTAAAAGATCCTGTGAGCACCCACTCCTTGGAGCTGGACCCTTGCAGTCCTAACCCTCAGTCTCTGATCTGTGCAGGCTCAGGATTTTCCCAGTGATACTTGCTGAATGCATTGAGGTTTGCTGCTTTATGTTTTTATGCCTTTAGTTTTTACAGTGGTGATTAGTTGGGTGTCCAAGCTGTCCAGGCATTCAGAAGCAAGATGTACCTTGATAAGCTCTTCCTGGAGAGTCCAAGTCCATATCAGGGAATCAGCACTACTTAAAAACCATGCAAGGGAATACATTGCCGTGCCTTCCCACCACCACCCCCCCCTCCTGTTTTTTCTAGATTGTTTCTATAGCTGTTAGACACATGTGAAGAATCAAGTTCTGATTTTGCATCTTTCATTTCTCAAGAGAGTGCTAGATCCATAAACCTTTGTGCTAATCTGGGCTGGTGGCCTCTGGCTTCTTACTTATGAAACAATTTCACCTTGCTTTCAGAACACAAATATTCATTAGGTGAGTTTGATCTTACAACTCAGTGGCTAGGGCATAAATCCTAAATCCAGAAGTGGGGAAGTTTTAATTTTTTGTCCTTTTTCCAACTGTATGCTAAATATTAAAAAATATATTTGCAGAATGCATGTAGTTAAGCAATACCTAATTTCAAGAGAATACATTTATTACTAAAGTGTCCCTTGATTCTTGCCAATACTTATAAAAATGACACCTACTAAAAACGTTGCACCCAGAGGGTATGTTGGACTTCACTGATGCCACATGAATTCCACTGCCCTCCCCTGCATTTAATTTAGGTGATGGATCCCCAGGTGGTTAATTTCTCTTTCTTCTTCTGCTGTGGAAAGAATGAATGTGGGTGGGATTGTTCAGTCAGTCATGTGTGTGTAGGCTATTAATTTACAACGTTGGAAAAAAAGTTTAGGCACTGGTCTCTTTTTCTTTGTCCTAAACCTCAGGCTTAGTTGTTTTCCTTGTTTGTTCTGTCACTTGTTTAGTATGTGCTGGTTTGCTTTTCACTCAGCCTCCATTCATCCTACTACTGGTGGGTGGTTTAGTTTCAGTTGTAAGTTACTCTAAACGCAATCCCCAGGGCTGGGGCTTGGCTGTGAAATGGGCAGTCCTACTCTGTCCCCCCGTTTTCCCCACTGCATTCTGACCCCACCTTGTGCGGTCAACCGCAGGGAGAGTTAAAAACCTACTTATTTTTTTAAATGAAAAAAAAAGTTTGTTTATTTTGGTCATTTAATTTTGTATCTAATCAGTGAGCTGGGCGAGCTCACTGTGCAGCTGCATGTTTACTGGGTCCTGCAGGAACAGCTTTGGCAAGGCAGAGCTGAACAGCCCCCCCAGTAGCAGCCAGCCCTTTCAGCAAGTTTGGGACAGGCAGGTGCAGCCCCCGTGTGTGGTGGGCAGAGCCAGAGGACCTGCCTTACCAGGACAGCCTCAGCTAGGGAGCCAGAGTTTGGCTAGCTTAGGTCCCCTGTCTTGTCTCTCCTATCTGCTGTGGCTTATACTAGCAGTATACTTTGACTTTGGTGAAATGTTTATTGAACTTTTTTTGCTTGATTAAGGTGCTATTTACTTCATTTAGTGAATTTTATGTGATACATACCATAACCTGTTTCTCCCCTCTTTGGACTCTTGTTTAATTTTATAGGAGAATGGCTTTGTTTACTCTGAATTGCTATCTCCCCAGATACCTTAAATCTGGTAAATATTCTCTCTAATCTAAGTAGGACAACACCCAATCTCTGTCAGCAGAGAACTTAATATCTAATCTCTTTAAAGTGAAAGGCAGAGCAAGCTCTGACTTGAAGTAGACCAGTCTCTGAGTTAAGCCATGTTGTCGTTCTAGTTAGTAATGCTGCTCAGGATTAATTAATCAGAAGGATTGCTTATGCAGAGAGAATTTAGGTTGATAGCCTTTTCCAGGATGGATCTTCACATCTAAACTGAGAAGCCTCATGTGGGAAGAGGTCCAGAACCTGGGTTTGCTTGAAATTCTTTGTGTTCCAATATATTTTTTAATGAACTTAATACATCAAACCATGCAAAATTGGTGAGGATACTTGTCTTAAGTTTAATATGAGTATTTGTTTGCCTGTCATTGCAGCTGAAGTTTGCACTAATTCAGTGCCAAAAAGAAATTATGTCGTCAATCTGGTACTTATCTTTCCTGTAAATTGTACCCTGGTGATTTTGTTTTGAATCTTTGTTTTTCAGTGATCTAATAGTCAGACTTAAACTGGAGAGAACAGATAATTAGGTCCCCAATGAAGGGTGTTGATGTTTGGGGGGTCCTTGTGATCACTGCAATGGCCTGAGGAATGAGTTTTGGAGATTCTCCTTTGGCAATTAAACCAGCTTTGAAAAAAGCAGTCTAGAAGGGCCATGCCCTAATGACTTTGAAACCTCCATGGCATTCCATTAATTTAGCAGCTGTGCTTTGGAGCCTGGATTTGAGCTGGTGCAGGCTGCTGCAGCCTGGGCAGGGGTGCCTGGCTCTGGGCCCCGCAGCCCCTGTGGGGGTGTGTGAATGCACACAGTGCCTCAGCTCCGGCTGAAGCATGGAGAGCCTGAGGCTGCCTGGCTTTGGTGAGACAGCCTCATCAACAGAGCTGATGGGGAGGGGGGCCCTTCTCTCTGAAGGAATGCATCCCCTCTCTCCCAGAGTTGTCGTGCCTCTGGGCAGAGGGGCTGGATGTGGCTTTGCCCACCCTGCTTGTTGAAACTGGGTCAGGTCAGGTGGGACATGTGGTCCTTGACCAGGACTTGTCAGGGGCTGGAGAAATGCGAGGCTGTGGCAGAACTCTCTATAAAATTCAGGCCTGCAGTCAGTCCACTGTGTTCATACATCTTCCAATAAGGAAAGCACCTGCCATGCAGAGAGGAGGGTTAGTCAGGATAAGGTTTAAAAGTCACTTGAGCAGTGCCTTTGTGGTTAGTGGTGAATTGATACAAAAGCAAGTTATATCCTGTTTCTGAGAGAAATTTTGTTGTTTAACTCTCCTAAGTGACAGCAAAACATTCTCAAGACCAGTTTAATTTTGCAGTAAGGAGAAATTCTAAAACTTTTAATTCTGTGTTGATTTTGTTGGGTTTTCTTTCTCCATTATTTACTTTTGCAAAAGGGGCTTGTTGGCCTCTAGACTGGGAACTTTCTCTGACTTTCCCATTCAGGTTCTCTGTCTTCTCAGCAGTGACCAGAGTTGCAAAAAATTTATTCCATGAGGCCTTAATAAAACACAGAACATCTGCCTAAATTACTCTGGCTTTCATTCCATTCAGTGGTATATGCACTTCCAGATCTAATTTTTCACCAGTGTGTGAAATCATGGGGCCAAAATCTCTCAGGAAGAGAGATTTAACCTCAATAGGTTTTTTTTTAATAACCCATAAATTTATGGTATAGTTGTTGTTCGCTGTGTTGTTAAACAGTTCTGTCCTAAGGGAAAACAGGGAATGGTAGCTTCATGCTGCCAGCTTCTGCTCTCAGGACCTTTGTCTTCTCAGAAGGGAGCAGAGCCCCACCACCATGCCCCAGAATTGTAGCAGCATTTGGCCAATAATGACTGGGATCTTAGATAGTGCCATTAAATGGAGACAGTTTTGATTTCTGCTGTTTCTCCCCATGTCTGTGCAAACTCCTTGAAAAATGCCTCTGTTACACAATGCCTGGTTACCACTCATCTGGCTGGGCAGCTGCCAACAGCTCCAGCTAGTACAGCTCTCCAAGAGGCACTGCTGGGGCTGTTACAGTAGTTCTGGGTTCCTGGTCTGGGTGGATTTAATGCAAAAAGTAATAAATAGTTGTACTTTATAAGGACAGTATCCTTCTGGACTTTTATTTTAGTGTGTGTTTAGGCAGCTTCCTGAGCTCAGTACACATGCCCTGCGGAACCATGCTCCCAGTCTGGTTTGGATTTGAATTATTTAAGATCAGTTCCCATTTCCTGTTCTTGATTCATTCGTTTAACCTGTTTTCATATATGAAATGTACTTGAGTCACCTTTTCTTTCTTAATCTCAGACAGTCTTTCAGCTTTTATCTGTACAACCTACAAATTTGCTTCCTCTCACCACTGTGTAACTGGTTCTACAATGAGAGTATGGAGCAGAACTGGGAATCCTCACCGATTGGAAACTCCATAATTGACTGGTTTTTTTGTTTTCATCATGAAACGATAACAATTATGTATTAAAAACTATTAAAAAACTGCTTCACCTAAAACAAAGCAGCATGTGCCCAAGTATATGTTTAGAAATTAAAACAAGAAATTAATTCCTGTTTTAATAGTAATGAAACTATTATTCCATGCAAAACTACTTAGATTTCCTTCTTTCTTTTATTTTCTTCTTTTTTTTTTTTTTTTTTTTTTTTTTCCCTCCAAATATACAGAAGAGCTGTTTGCATTAGCTGTCTGGATGGTATATGTGTATCCATGTGTTTTTTTGTATGACTCTGTGGTCATGGCAGCAGCTGAGGAATCCTGAATGCCATTTAATGCTCTTTTTCAGTGTTGCATTGAGCTGGTTTCCAAGGGCTATCTTTTCAAAACTAGACACGTTTAGCTATGTTAGGGAACTCCACAGGCAGATGCTCTTGCCTAAAATACCTTCTTCTTGGCTGTCTTGTTGAAAAATGAATCCAGATGTTTCCAGTTTTGTTTGATATCAGAGCTATAGAAGGACTGCTGACAGTTCTATTTTCATGGCTTCTTGGCATTAACAGCAGAAAGAGAAAAAATTGGATTAAAACCTGACACAGAATACATAAAGAAAGTCTTAAGTTTTAAGTTAGACTATAAAGTAACAATTGGTGATTGTTGTGATTTGTTCCTAATCTGCTTAGAGCAAAGGACTTATCTTATGTTGAATTCTTTTCATGTTCTCATCAAAAGCCAAGTTCTTTTTTTATAGATATTTTAGTCTCTTCAGCTTTTTTTTCTGGTGTCCTGACTTCAACTCTTGCTTTGCCATTTTCCATCTGAATTCAGAAAGGTCTGTAGTCCAATATAATGGATTTATTATTTTGTTTACTGCCCCAAAACATATAATATTTTAAATTCTTGTCCAAGTCAGTGAATTTATCTTCAGTTCGCAGGAACAGTGTTGTCAGATCAGTAATTGGAAGAATTGGTTACTTGCCTAATGTAACATTAGAAAGAAACATTATATCAACTTTTACAGCACAAAGCAGAGGAGATTCAGCATATTAAAATCCCAAGTTTTAAGCTTTGTCATGGGATAGATTTATAATGTTTCCTTCTTAATTCAAATATAAATCTCACACAAGAAAAACCGGTTCAGATTTAAGGAAATTTTTTCTTTTGGCACTTGTAAATTGTATTATTAATGTTTTGCATACTGGGGTAGGATTGGATTAGGTCTACATTTAAGGGCTGCAGGTGCAAGGCTGTAGTGCTAAACCAGAGGCAGGGTGTCCCTGGGGCCCCGTCAGAAGGACAACTTTGGATCCTGTACTCGTGCCAGGGTTTGTTCCCCTTCTCCAAGGGGTGCCTGAAAAGCAGAAGCAGTTGTTCCTGTAGCACAATAGCTCAAGCACACACACCTGCTCAGCTTTATTTTTCTTTGGGGAAGTAGGCAGGAGCAATTAGTTCTTCTTTGTGATGTACTCTGGTGCTCTGTGCCTGAGCTTCGTGTGCAGATGTGCTGAAAGCCATTTGGCTTCCTCCAGGCTGGAGCCCTGGGAAGAAGCAGCTGCTGAGCTGAATGAGACCACAGCTAGATTGCACAAGTGATCTTTAGGGTTCAGCTCAGGGCCTGCACAAAGAGAGACATACATTAGATCATCTTTGTCTGGGCAGAGAAGCTGGAAAGAGAAGGCAAAGCTGGAGTGGGACACAGTATGTTCCCTCAAAAATGCATGTGGGAAGATGTAGCTGCTCCAGGAGAAGTTTCTGCCCTGGCACAATTAGAGCTAGACCTCATTGGCAGGAAAAGATACAAAGCAGCTCACGGGCTCACAGTGAGATTTGCTTTTACTGCTATGACAACACCTAAGCTAAGAACTGATATTGGAGGTGTTTTTCTTTCCCTCGAAAGAAGCTTGCTGAAGTTAAAGAATATTTTTGTACAGTTGTCACATCCTGACTGATAGCAGGAACATATTAAGCCCTCCGCCGATAACAAGAGTTTTAAACTTTGCCTGCAACTGTTACCTGTAGGAGAGCCCAGCAAACAGTATCTTACCTAAATGCTATGGCAGTCACCAAAGGGAAGGGGGAGATGCTCTCTGCAGTCTCCCACCTTCCTCATCTTCTTCACTTGCTCAAAATGCAGTCAGAAGGATGCAGAGCCAATAGTGGACTGGTAGTTTGGAATGTCAATACAGTGCTGTGAGAGCGAGAGCAAGCTTGTCTTTACAAGTGTTATGAAATGAAATATTTTCTCACCTTAAATTATCTTGTGATATTGTTGAATCTGAGTTGGATAGTTCCTGGAGATAGAGTTAAAATATCAGTAGTGAAGGAAATTAGTTATTGTCATATTTTCTGAAATAAAAACATGTCTTTCTGCTTAACTTACTGAGTGTAGTGCAGGCATAACTTGTTGAAATCCAGTGGTATCAGAAGCTATGGGGAGTAGGACAAGGGCTCATAATAGGCTTTCTAGTGTTCAAAAGAAAAATCCTGCTTTAGCAAACTGTGAGTGAGAGGAGGTTGCAGCAGAGGACTGTGACAGTTCAGACCCATGATCTGTTCCATTCAGTTTCCTGTTTTTGTGATCAGTGAGACGAACATGTAAAATTTCCCATGATGGGCTGCTGTGCAGTCCACACACTTGCCAGTGTGGGAAGATGCTTCCTGAGCCTGGGCAGTTGGTGGTTTGTTTGCATCATGGAGTGTGACTTTACCATCTACTTCTGTTCCCTGATTCAACTGCATAACTGCTTAAATAACACTGGGAGTCTCTTTGCCCAAAGCAGGTTGTGCAATGGTCTGTCATAAAATCTCCATCAGCTAAACTAGGTTAATGATGCATGGTCCTCTCTTCAGTTTTAAATATGCAATTGCACTCTTTTTTTCATTTGCTGGACTGGGAGAGTTTTGCATCTCTTCATTGTTTCTGTTGAACTGTTTGTAAGATGCCGCTCACAAGAATGTCTTTCTGGTTGTGTCCTTCAAAAGCCTCATAACTTTTCTTTTTCGGTTGAGTTATTTCTGCATCTTCTTTGTGATCCACTGCTTTCAGGGTGAAATCCCTTTTTTTTTCCGGTCACAAAAAAAGAGCCTCATATTATCTTAATTTCCTTGGAAGGCAGAAGAAGTGGAATAATCTCTGCATGCAAATTTCAAGAGCTTTTGTGCTCTTCCAAGAGTTGTGGCTACAAGCAGAGAAGGAGGGTGTATGTATGCACACACTCACTAGTTACTGCACGTGTCACTGCTGTGGGCTTCTTCCAGAAATAGATCTAGAAAGGAGCTTCTTATCATACACCTGGTAGGTGTGTGTTGGCATGACATTTTTTGTTTCCTTTTCTTGTAATTCCTGCAGACATCCTGCTACTGCTGAAGTTTATAATGAATAGGAATGAAAGCTGTGTCCTGTCTTTTCACATGCTCAGGCCCACTTGAAGTACCTGTCTCTCCTGTGTGGGCAGTACAAGTCAGACCTGCCTACAGTCCCCAAAAAAAGTGTTTGTTTTTTGTTTTTTTTAAACTGTAGGCTTTATGGGCAGGGTACATGTGTTGTCCTTGCTGCTGTAGTAGTAAAGTACCTGGAGGCACATGTCTCAAACCATTTAGACTGTTTTACTAGGGTTGGCCAGTTTTGAGAAGTGGTAGCCATCAGGCACCTCTCTTCAGCTGGAGATCTGTGCTGAGAAGGGTGCACAGCTCTCAGACACTCCCCCCCAGAAGCAAAACCACCAAACAGCTGGCTGTAGAAGTTAAGCCTTGAGCAGCATCTGCACCATCAAATGATAATCCATCTGACCTGCATCAGAAGCAGCTTTTGCTGTGCTGTCCTTCTGTAAAACATCTGGAGACCTGAGCTGGTCCTGTTATGCTCTCTGAAGGATTTCTATGACTGGGTCTGACTGCTTCTTCTGGATCCGAAAGGCAGAAAGTCATAGGGCAGCATAAACAGGTAGCAGAAGAGGTATCAAAAACGAGGTGCTTGGCTGAGGTGTGAACTAGCAAGCTTGAGCTGACTTTCTCCAGAGGGCAGATCCTCATGTGTTGCAAACTGTCCTGACTCCTCTGAGGCTCCTGGAGTTGTAGACGCTTATGTCATTCAAAGATCTGTCCCAAATGCTTTATAACAACTGATAATCCCTATTTCTGAGTATTTTATTTTACACATCCTGCTGTGTGAGAATTTACTGCTACTAGAATTTTGCTGTGCTATGTTTCTAAAATGCAGATCTAAGAATGTGTTGTCTACGTTTATGACTGGCAATAAATCTCAAAATGTTTGAAACCACTGGCTTAGCCAGCTTTCCCTGTTGGAGAACAGCTATTTCACCTCTGTTTCTCTTCTGTAGTTATAAATGTGTTACCTGTTCAACTCCTATGGAGCAGAGCTGTGACTAAATGCAGTAAAATTCATTGGCAACCTGCAGTCTTGTTGCAAAATACCCTTTCTCATAAGGCAGTAAAGACCTGACATTTCTTTTCAGACTACTTTCAGCTTTTAATATTTAATATTGCGATCACCTGTTTTCTATCATGTTCTTTTTATTTAATGAGTTGTTGAAAATATTTACTTTCTTCTCCAAACATCTCTGTCTTGTAATCATTCTGGAGGCATTTGGAACTAAAGTTTTTGATACTCAGTTTATCTGATTTTAGCTCAGTCAAAATTTCTATCAGAGGAATCTGGATATCATTAAGATAATTTATGTTTTCCATCTAAACCCATTAAAATAATAGTTATTATAATTCTCTAGGCTCAGTGTATGTGTGTGGTTAGGTTTTAAACTGCTGTTTCCAGGATGTTCTAATAAGATTGGCTCTCATTTTGCCTTAGTGTGGAAGTACTCTTGCTGAGTTACATTTGTTTATCTTACTTCGGCTTGATACTGGGAAGAGTGAAATGAAATGGCTTACTGAATTTGGTGAAAAACATCAAGAAAGAGAGAATTTGACACACGAGTGACAAACTGGGTTCAGTTCCCTCCTCTGCAAACTGATTTCTCTCTGTTCATTTGTCAGAAAATGAAGGTAAATTCTCTTTTTCCCTATCCTTTTGTCAGTCTAGAATCTCAAAAATTGAAGATGTCCTTGTTACGTGCATATTGCCTAACAAAAACTGACTTCAAAAATTAGAGATAGTGTCAAGGAGTCTTCTTGTTAAAATGGATGGCATTGCTGAGAAGTCAGTACTTCTTTGGGATTTGGTGGTGCACCTAACAAATGTTTCTACAGTTCTGGTTTATTTCATAAATATGTTCCCAGATAAATTCATGTTAGTACAACCTTTTAACAACTGTTAAATTGTATACTGAGGATTTTTGGGTAGCCAGCACCAGCAAAAGGATCTGGCTTGTGGGCTAAGTTTAACTTTGATAGAAATGTCAGCTTCTGTCAAGATCATTAAATACTTGCTTAATCTTCTACAATGCTTTTGTTTATTTTCAGTTAATAAAATACACAATAGAACCTGCTAGATTTCTTTCTCTCCCACATGGTTAAGAGAAAACTTTTGCATGCATTGAAAATTGTATAAATAACTGTAGGCAGCTTGGAAAATAGATACAAGAAAATATATTAAGTGGGAGCCAAGCCATCTAATGTCAGGATTGCTCAAACAAAAAAATCAAAACAAAACAAAACAAAAAAACCCACAACAATATTTATCACGGTAGTTTAATTAAGTGAATTAAAACTTTTAAAAGTAATTGAGACCATCCATGTTATTGATTCCATAAAGCACTGTAAGGAGAATGAAGGAGCACTGTGTCTAAATAGCCTTTCCCTCAGCAAATGCAGTCTTTTTTTTGTAACATGGCTGTGGTGTAAGTCTAGGGACCCAGGTGCAAGGTTTGTCACTGAACCCATTACATTTGTAAGCTTAAAGAAGTGTAAACAGTGTTCTAGTCTCTTAGTCATGGAACTTTCTTCTCAAACTCCTCTAATTAAGCTAAAACTGAAATGGAGGCTCTAAGATGGGTGTCTATATCCTTGGGCATTGATATTGCCTTGCCTATTGCTAAAGAGCAATCTGTAATCCTAATTCTTCTTTACAGTAGGCAGTAATGAATTGCTTTATATTTGTCTTTAGATAGAAGAAAAATGTATGAATATTTGCATATTGATAAATGGGGGAAAAATGTAATGGTTAAAGACTATCACAGCTGACTTTGCATTACTGTGAAAAACATGGTCTTTTTTAATGATAGAATAGGAGTTGTACAACTGCATTATAATTTTTAAATCCTCAATATCCATAGGAAGCCCTTTCTATATAAGGCACTCATCCCTGTGAAGGAAGGCAGCTGCTTGTGACAGATGATTTTCATTTGTTTATTTGCTGAATTAATTGTTCCAGCTAAACAATTCCCTACCATGAACTGTAATTTTCTCTGATGAAGAAAAATGAATTTTTCTACTTTATGTAGCTAGAAAGGGCAGTACTAATATTTTGGCTTCTTCTCCAGCAGTAGCAAATAAATTCTATCTGGACATTTTGAGATAAAAGTCTGTTTTGCCTGTGCAAACTGCCACTGAGGCTTCGATACCATTGTTGCAAAGCTTAGAGCAAACAGAGCAGCTGTTTTAGTCCAGTTTAAACATGGTGAACAAGAGTGAAGCATATTAACTCCAGCTGTGTACTGATAACAGCTGGGAAGGAAAATCACTGTAAGGGAACCCAAAGTAAAGTATTAGCAGCCTTGGCTATCATGAGTATGCCTCCAAGGGAGGAGCAACAATGAAAATCTGATCATTAGAACCATGGAGAATTTAATGAGAAAATCTCATGTCTCCTTTCATGCTCCTGTAAAGATGCAGACCAGGTTCTGGTGCTAGTGGCATTGCCTCTGAAGATTTTTGATGCAGGTCTCTTGCTGTATTCACACTCACAAGCAATTTTAAGATGAAGGCAAGTACTGAGAAAGGGATTCTGTGCAAAGTGATTGTGTTTTTGTTAGAGGAAGTGTCCATAGCTTAGTATCTCCACCTAACATTTACAGAATTTGAGGGGCTTTTAATGCAAGAAAAATTTAGTGTTTATTACAGTTATTTCCATAGACTTTGTGTGATTCTCCAGCTGTCTTTGACTATACGAAGAAAATTATGGCACTGTTCAAGCTACAGTGGGAATGAATAGTTTCTGTGTTGGAATGCAGATGCTTTCAGAAATTTCTTGCAATTGAAGTAACTAAGCAAACATGTCCATTTTTCATTTTTTGGAAAAACTGGATATTTTCTCCATCCTTTCACCCTCTGTCTTACTTGTTGTCTTCCTCATCCCTTCAGCCTATGTTCATGTTCTGTTTGGTGTCTTCTAATCTTCATTGAGTTAGAATTGTGTCTTGGGTATGTTCTTCTAAGAACATACTTTAGAACATACTTTGTGTACTTTAGGTGGATGTAAGAGGACTAGACTTAGCTGAAGTTTTGGACAGGAGGCAGTGCAGCTGTCTGTGTCTCTCTGAAAAGAGAACATAAGGATATGAATAAAGACATTTAAATGAGGCCAGTTAGCATTGTCATAAAGTTCTTATAATGTTAACCAGCTGTTAGAGACTTGATCTCATTCTTTCGTAGATTACATGCCTCTTATTTTGCTAAAAGTCAGCGTGCTTTATTTCTGTGTGCACAGCAAACAATTATATAATAAACCAGGTCTTCAGTTTCATGTGTATACAATTATGAGAAAGCAGTAGCTTCTCAGAGAAGGCAATTTTGGCATCAAGCCTGTTTTCAAGTTAAAAGTATGGAGTATGTAGAGTGAAAAATGTAAACACGTATAGATGTATGTGAAAATAGTAGGGGAGTGAAAGAGGATAGAAGAAACATGAACAAGGGAAACAGAATTAAAAACACATCTTGCAAATGGCTTGACAATACCATGTCAAAATAGTTGTAAAGCTGAGTAAACTCCAAAGCCCAGTGGCACACACAAATATGAGGAGAATTTTAGTGTTCCCAAAAGACAGGGACCTGTCTGAGTGGATCACTGAAAGTATTTGAATGCCATATGTTAAAACTATCTCTTGCCTTGTGCTTTTATATAAAAGTGATTTTTCTCAGTGAGAGAAATCTGATGGCTCTGATCCTTTTATGACTGTAGTAACTTTCTGATTGATCCTGGGACTGTGTACAAAAAGCAACTGCATATTAAATAGCTGATAATACTGCATTCTGATTTTACTTACTCTCATCTACTATGGTTTGTTTTATTGTGTTTTTCAGGTCTGATAGCTGCACTGGATCGCTGATTGAGGTCCCCTCTAAATTATAATACTGAAAACAATGGCAACAGAATGTATAAAAACCTGCTGTAAATTGTGTTTCTGCATGGACAAGGAAAAAAATGATTGTGAGTTCTGACATAATGAGGGTTTAATAAAAGTTTTGCTGCATTACTGATGAGATTTCCCATTAATAGAATGACTGTGTTACTCCTGATAAACTTGATTCCTCTTACAACATCCAAAATTCTTTTCATACCTCCACTTCACACCATGGAGATTGAACCTGTGCTTGTTATTATTATGAATTGGAACTGAGAAATGACAGTTGTCTGAAGTCTGTCTTTGCAGTTAAAAATACAGTCCAAAAAAGCCAGCTTTTTTTACCGAAGGTTGTGTAAAGGTCTTATATCTTCAAACTCTCAGAATTTGAATGCTTTTTTTTTCTCTTTATACTCTGTGGGTATTTTTAAATTTGTTAGGATTTTCTTTGGCATCTTATTTGTTTGAAGAACTCATCTATGATACAAGTGTATCTCTTGTGCAAATTCATTTAAGAAGGTAGCTATAAATATAGAAGCTTGGACAACAAAGAGTTTGGATCAGTACAGGTGTCAGGAAGATCTTTTCCTGGTGCTAGTCCTGAATGCTACTAGCAGCTGTTAAGTCATGTATCAAGCAGAGATACTATTAAAGAGATCTGTTTGTAGTATTGTTCAAAATTAATGCACATGTGTACTGTCTGTCTTGCTCTTTATTTTTAGCAGTTTCCATGGTGCAGGAATCTGAAGCAGTAGCTGCAAGCAAGCCAACTATTGTAGAGCAGCCTCCATTGTCTTCTGTGTCAGTGAAGCGTCAAGTTGGCTGTTCTGAGGATTATTTGCTTTCTAAACTGCCCCTGGATGGTCAGGAGGTACCATTTGTGGTTCCTCCATTCAAACTGGCTTATGTACAGCCAAAGAACCTTCCCAGTATCTCACATGCTGGAGGGATTAAAGGTAAAATACAGACACTATTGCTGAAATTGTTGTTTAGCTTCTGCTGCACCTTGAATGTTGTCAAGTATTCCTACTGAAAACGTGTTTGCAGACCTTTGCAGAAGCTTGGTCTTGTTTCAAAGAATCATAGATTATGCTGAATTGGAAGGGACACACAGGGATTATCAGGACACCCCATGAGTCACACCATGTACCCGAGAACAGTGTCCAAACACTTCTGGAACTCTGTCAGGCTGCTGCTGTGACCATGTCCCCAGGGAGAATGGGGGAGCTTGTTTCTTTTCTCTCTGGACACCCAGAGAGGCTTTGGGAAGTATGTCATCCAACTGTGAATCTCTGTGACATTGTATGAATAAAACTGAGTGGAACAATTGCACACCAATGCTCATACTCAAAAGTAATGGAAGATGCTTAAAAGAAATGGAATCTTTAGAGAGAATTTATTAAATTTATAGGAAAGACCTAACATATCCCCAGTATCCATATCTCTCAAGTAAAAGAAGGAGGGTGTTCTTTCATGGTTAATATTCTGCTATGTTGTAACATACTAACACATCTTCCTTTTCAAATTTTGCCTATAGATGACAGGGGCTACTGTCTGGCAGAATTTTTTGTCCCTGCTATTTTCTCTTTCCTGTTTTTCGGGAGGCCAGGGGGCACAGAACCCCTGTTACGAGGTTTCATATGATACTACTTCTTTTCTGCTTTGCAACAGTCTTGTACTTCATCCTGTTACTCCCATACTCAAACTGCCAAAATGAGGTGCGTGCAATTTAGACACAGTGGCAGTTAAAAAGTGAGTTACAGAGCATATGCTATTGTTAGGCTTTTAGTCCTGCCAGGAGATGCTTAGAATTAGGTAAGGGACAATTCTGGCACAGAGACAAACCTGAGCAGTTGTTTTCTCTAGGGTTGCTTTGCCTCAAGGACGTGATAAGCTGGTAGTACCTTCTTAGTCCCATGTGACTTTATTTCCTTTCTGAAGGTGAAAAGCCTATCAATCATATGTTGCATAACAACTAATGCAGTACTACCTAACTTTTTTGTTTTTGTAGGGTTTTATTCCCACCCTTCCTTCTTCTCCTCCCTAGGTCCCTGCTGTTGCTTCTTTCCTGCTCCTGCAGGCCTGTTATCAAACTTCTTTCCCACCCACTGCTGCATGTACCACTGGCACCACAGCCGAGCTAAGCAGCCTAGCAGAGCTGTTCAGTACAGACTGGCCATTCTATACCCCATCTTCCAGTGGGCTTCATTTGGCATGTCAGCAGCCATTAACAGGCAGCTGAAGAGTTGGAGGTAGAACCTGTGAGGCCCCCTCATCTCTGAGCCTGATCTCCCCAGTTACCTGCTATTTCAGTAGCTAGTTTTTGTAAGTCCATAGTTGGATATACTATGGAAAAGCAGGACATGCTCCTGGTTATCCCCTTTCTTGCTGGGTCTAGGTTTAGGCTCTGCCTTGCTTAGTCTAATCTCATCCTCAAGATACAGTACAGAGAAGTTCATCAGGGACTCTGAGGCATGGATGTTCTCCAGAGAAAAAGGAATATGTGTCTAACAGCCTTTAGATGAATGTTGTCCTTGATCATGCTGTTCTTACACAATCTTAACAGTCAGTGACTTGTCTGTGTTAAGAATTCTGCTTCCTAATAATTTCCGAAGGACCTGATGTGGTCCTTTAGGCTACAAGCTGTTATATCTTCTGGCAGGATGACCTGACTCTTCATAATTGAGTCTCTTAAGCAAATATTTTAAATTTTTGAACAAGTATTGAAAAGTGACTCTTATGTCAAGTAGGCAACTTTAATTTCTCTTTCCAAATAAAAATGCTATTTTTTTTAAGTACAGATTTAAGCTGTATAAAGTTGTGCTTTAAAGTGCAGTGTTTACTTTTTAGGGAGATTTGCTAAATGAAATGAAGTGTGCTGTCATTCTTTTTTCACATTAGCCAAAGTACCAGCATACTAAAAAAATGTATTCAGAGTACTTTTTTCTTAGACCATTGTTAAATATCTGTGGAAGTCCAAGTCCTGCTCTCAGTTCCTCACCATTTTCTGTGCATGTCTGGCCATTTTCCTTTAGTGAAACAGGACATGCTCAGTGTTAGCTCTTGGCAACCCTTCTGAAAGCAATTAAGTTCTGGCAGCCTTTCTCTCCTGCTTACTGCAGTGTGTCTCATGCTCTCACAGAAGTAAGCTAGCAGGAAGAAGTGCTCCTGGTCTGGAACACTGGATTTTCCATCCTCTACTGTGTAGCAATTCTTTGTGGCCTCACTTTTAGTGTTCATCCTTTGAACACTGAAATCATCCTTGAGCATGATTTACATCATGCTCGAGCCCATTTTGCTTGAGTTCTTGCTTTGTCACTGCCCGTGTTCCATTTCAGTGTTTTAGTTTTTTACTTTACTAACACATGCAGGAGAGGACTCTTGAGCAGTAGTAGTTTGCCTCTTATGGTGCAAGACACCTGCAGAACTGAAGGCATTTTATTGTGGAGTAAAGACCCTTTTAAGAGATAGGTTGAAGTCCAGGGAGGTGAAGCAAAGGAAGCAAGTATCAGAGTTTGGCAGAATCCAGGTCATCCCATTCTCTAATGTGCTGTTACTTATGGCTTCTTTTCAGTC
Organism: Lonchura striata; assembly: GCF_050655825.1. Classification (NCBI taxonomy): domain Eukaryota; kingdom Metazoa; phylum Chordata; class Aves; order Passeriformes; family Estrildidae; genus Lonchura; species Lonchura striata. Next base: position 57,668,160 of record NC_140707.1, on the reverse strand, counting down.
CAGACAGTAAAGAACACTACAGCAATGTTCTTCACTGTTTTGCTGACCAAGGCATACATGGTTTTTCTGAAATTATTATGGGCTGAGTAAAGCTGAGAAATTATTATGGGATGGGATTCAAGCAGCCTCAGATATGTCTACTAATGCCTCAGCCAACAATTCAAGTAATTTTGGACCAGTGATTTTACCATGGACAGACTTGCCATGGAAAGTAGATAAGGGGACTGCAGTCAGAAGCTGCATTATCTTTCCATACAAGATCTTCCTGAAGGTCTGGGGGTCCATTAGTTCAGTAATAATATGCTGGGGGTGGGTAACTAAGTAATTTGGAGGTTTTCTGTATACAGAGTGCTACTTTTCCTGTTAACTTCTGTCTTGCTGTCTGTCTTTGGAGCCTTCTGTATTTAACTACTTAGGCATTTACTACAAAACCCCAAGAGAGGGTATGCATAGTTTTTTATGGTAAATTTAATTCCAGTGTTTGCTCACACACTGTGGACACCTGACATAATGTGAATGTGTGTTTTCTTTTTCTTTTTTTTTTCCCCTTTACCCAAAGTAGGTAATACTGAAATATTTTGTCCTTTGCCCTGGAGGCACTCTGCCTGCCTTATGAAGCCAGGCAGCATGTGCTATGTCTGGAACTTTTGCATTTGATGTTTACTTGTGCTCCACAGAGTCAGCCAGAGCCTCGTTTGGCGAGCGGAAGGCAGAGCTGCACGGCGTGTACCAGTGGCCCGGCTGTGACGTGTACAACCCCTTCTACCTGGAGCATCGTGTTTCACCAGATCTCGTCAGGCGCTTCCAAGCAAAATCAAATAGTAGGAAATTGTATGGATCAGGTGAGAAGGACCACACCCTTGCTTCTCTGTCTTCTTCCCTTTTTCTGGGTTTATAGGCAAGAGGAATAAAAGCCATTAGTCTACAGAAGACTTGCATGGTTATCGCAGTTCTCAAGCTTGTTGGTGTGATATGGACACTCCTTGGTTGGTGAATCAATCTGCAGAGCAGCTCTGCTTCATTTTCAGCTGTACTGTTACTTTTTGTCTTTTAGGGGCTTAACAAGGCTTGCATGCAGGTAGAGAAATTAGTAAAGTGAGATTCTGTAGCTGCCTCTGATCCAGACCAACATGCAGTACTGGAGATTTCAGCTACCAGTAAGAGAAGTGAGGGAGATGGAAAAAGGAAGCCAGGCAGTATGTTGAGTAGGAGGAGTGCCTGAGGAGTACATATATGGGGAGAGGAGCAAGCACCAAGAAGCATTCAGGAACAGATGATAAGAACAGGTGCAAAATGGGGCATGATGTTATATGCCAGCTTTTTTTTTGAAGCTACAGCAATGTCCCCACTTCTCAGTGTGTAAGAATGAGGGAGGGCTGTGAGATAGTAAAAGTTTAGATAGAAAGTGTTTGGCTACCTAAGTAAAAATTGTCTTCTGTGCTGTTCATTGGTGTATGTATCCTGGAGTGAATGCTGTTCTGACTGAAGTAAATGACTGGTTATTGCTTGTGATTGCTAAGGCAAATGCATTCAGAAAACTCCAACACTCCAGGAAAGGCACATGCTCTCCATGAAATCGGAAGCTGGCAACAGCTCTCATTTTTAAAGGTGTTTTATTTAGAATGGTATAGCATTCTTATTTTCAGCTGGGGGAAAATGTCTCAGTCTGTGTTCTGTTTTAAAAGAATTCTGAATCACCATAGAGACTACATGAAAAGACTATTCCATATATATTTTTTTAAGAGAACAAAACACAAGAAGAATTTTAGCAGCCTTTTACACATATGGTTTTACCAGGCTTTGTAAGCACGTGTGGTGGGAGCCAAATGGGTTTTATTAAACTGTCTTGGACATCTTCCCTTCAGTCCATCATCTCTTTTTCCATTTTTCCTCAATAAAGTGAACACTTTACTAGTTTTGTCTTAGAAAGTTTAAACATAAGAAAGGTTTTTCTAGTCTGTCTAGAGTACAGTTCTAAAATTGTTCATCCAGAGTTTTTTGACAGGCATTTCAGAACTTAGAACTTCATGCATTATAAACTATTAAAACTCTAACTCTAAACCTAGTTTGTCACAGCAAATATTTTTCATGTGTGTGGGTTTAGAACTACAGAATGTGTTTATTTGGAAGGTGCAAAATTAAATTCTTGAATTTTAATGTGAAGCCCCTTCTCTTCATCTTAAAAAAACTCCACACAAACTGAAAAGTAAATTCATTAATGATATTCTGAAATTCTACTTATTATTGGTAAGCAACATATTTTTGTGATTAAAATTTTTCTGCTTTTTTATATTTTATAGACAGCTTTCTGTCTAAAAACTGAGGTTTTTTCTTTAAAATTTTAGTTTTTTGAAAAAAGACACCATATCTTTACCCCTGTCCCATCCCCATGTTCCTGGCAAACATTACTAGATAACAGCAGATCATACTATCTTTAAACCATTTTGGTCATTTGTACTCTATAGGATTGAACAGATCCTATTTCCAGCAGTTTGTGAAAGTTATTAACAGGTTTTTTCCCTAGCAATGGTGTTGATATGATTTTTATTGTTCTTTTTGCCTTATTAGTTAGTGATTTAAGACCCAGTGCTTTGCCTGGATCCCTTGATGTAAGCCGTTCGATGTTTGACCTCAGGAGCCCACCTCACCGATTCATGAAGGTGAGTTCCCCTTGTAGCCAAGGTCACACTGAAAGCCCAGCTTAGTGTATCTGTTCCCACTGCATTGTTTCCAAAGTAAACACTGGAGGGCATTGCACTGTACACTGGGAGGACTGGAGGGAAAATTTCAACATCTTGACCAACTTCAAGAGGCTTTTTCCTGGTATCTCCTCTGACATTTGCTGTTCTAGCCCAACGGGGCTGTTGAGAAACCCAAGTAGGCTGTTAGGCAGGACAGGACAGACAGCATGTCATGGTTCATCATCTTGTGGTTTCTTCCATCAGTTGAACAGTGGAAGTTCCCACTGACACAAAACACTGTTAATTTATTTTTGCTATAATAATCTTATATATCCATGAACTTGTCTATATATTCATGAGCAAAAAAAATGTCTGCTGGTCAAATGGGTTCTCTGTTAGCTCGTTGCATCAAAATAATAATTGCATGCTGCTGGATCAAGAAACTAGTAAGGAATAAGGCAATTATTTGAAATGGAGTATTTAGTTTTCATCATATCTTGTCTGATGGTATAATCCCTGGGTTTTGCATCTGTTACTCTGAATTAAGTGATTCCTTTTTTCCTGTCCCCAGAGATATGATTCAGTCTCCAGTGTACCTAGCAGTTCCTCTTCCAGGAAGGATTCGCAAGGCAGTAACAGGAGTCTGGGTAATGTTTTGTTTCTTTACCTTGTAATGAAATATTTCCCTTTGCACATGAAACATTAAGCTATTTCTACTCTGCCATTGATGTTTTTGTTTGGTTTGGGTTTTTTTTTGAGATGAATATGACTAGCAGGTCAGCTAGAGATGACTTGGCAATTTGAAATTAAGAGGTTTGTACTTGCTCTGTCCTGTTTGGAGATTGAGCAAATGAGACTTTGAGAAGTTCTCATGCTTTTGAGAAGTTCATACTTGGATTTTCTTCCCAAGTGAACTAAGAAATTACAGACACCTTGTTAGGATAGAATGCAGTACCAGGTCCCAGGTCTAGTCCTTTTTCATGTATCAGTATTTTTCTGTGTGAAGTGCCTGGAATTCAATACCCATATTACACTGGTAATTAGGCAAGGATATTGCATGCAAACCCAGTATCCTTATTTATGAAAGAATGCCGAAGAAGTGGAGATATGGCAAAATAAACTCTCAAAAATTAATCAAGTCCCCACAAAGGTCACCCTGCTATAAGTCAAAGTTTGACCCAGTCTCCTTCTACACGAAAACTGAGGCAATGACCTGGTTCCAGTCATGACAGAGAAATGCTGGATATTAAATGGCTTTTCTGACTTGGAGACAGCATAATAGTAAAATGTTTACTAGACTGGAATTGACATTTGAGACAGAAGGGACCAATTTATAAATTTAACAGTGAAAGAGATTAAGGGAAGTGATAGGATATAAATGTGTTCTGGGTATCTCAGGAACATGCTTTTTGTCTTTCTAAAAGTTGTTTGAGTATAACACAAGTTATTAAATTCAGTAGAGATAACCCAGGCACATGGTGTGATTCTTGGTGTGGTCTCCTGTGCAGGGCCAGAAGTTGGACTTCTGAGATCCTTAAGGTCCCTTCCAACACAGGGTATTCTGTGATTACATTATTCTATTCCATGAAATGTGAAGTCTTTAGCCATGCAGAAGATAAGGTTACTGGACTTGGTGGATATTTTGTCCTTGAAATGTAGCTGTTAAATTATTTCAAACTTATTTTGAGAGAAGTTTGTGAAGATAAGCAGTCCACCTACTACTAATGAGTTCCCTTATTTCAGGAATGAACTTTTAAGATACTGCATTAAAATATTAATTGGCTTTCTTCCATAGATACTATTACATTATCAGGTGATGAACGAGACTTTGGAAGACTGAATGTGAAGTTGTGTTACATTTCTTCTGTAGAACAGATTTGGATCACAGTTTTACATGTAAGCAAATAAGTTGGTTATTTATTCAAATAACTATTCTACTATACTTAGTGGTAATTGCCACAAGATTTGTCTCTATGTTACTTCAATGAATACTTTTAGGAAAAAAATATAATTATTTTAAGTGTTAATATAAACAAAGTTCAGTCAAATGTAATACTAGATTTCAAAGCACCTTCCTTTCCTTTCTTATTTTTTCTGTTGCAATCTCTGTTCTGCTGCAGTCAATAAGAAGAAATAGTATATATTTCCATATGTTACCACACATACGTTAACATATGTTCCAGTTGTGAATTGAGGAACTATTCAGAACATACTAGAAAGCTGAGCTGGTGATAGGCTGCTCCTGCTATGGACATTTTCCTGTGAAAATTTGAGGGCAGTAAATGGGAGCAGCTGTGGAAGCACCATTGAAGTGACTTCTGTGATTCTATGACTTTAAATCTAACAGTTCCTTCAAGGCAGAACCCTAACAGAACTTTGAGGACAGGTAGCTTCTTGAGGCTTTTTTGTCAGTAAATGTGACACTGTTATGGTGGTTGTATATACTTCCAGAACTGAGAATAATTTTCAGGCAAGGGAAATTTGAGTGGACAGAAACCTTTTAAGTACATCAAATGATGTACTTAATGATGTTCATTGTCTAAACTGACTTTTTTCAATGTTGCAGTGCAAAGACTTGAACTGGCCTTCTAGCTGTGGGGAAAATCCTCGTATCTGTGTCAAGGGAATTCTCACACTGCCCAAGCCAGTGCATTTCAAATCTTCTGCCAAGGAGGGCTGCAATGTAAGTAGAGGCATGCAAAATACTGAGAAATATTTTTCCTCACAAAAAATAAATGTGACAGATAAATAGATTTTTTAAATGGACCAAACATCCACTCCTATGCCATATTTGCTGTGGTAACTGCCCAGGCGTGTTTTACTTCTCCCACCTTCTCAAAAACCTATTAAAAGCCTTATTCCACTTCCTCCCCTATATCCTGCCTTGCATTGTACTCTTGCCCTGCTTCTCTCACAAGCTGGCAGGACAGATATGCTCATAGGGGACTGAACCATGAGCTGCAGGCCATGGCACCTCCGTGGTGGGGCACCAGAGGAAGACTGGGCATACCTGTAGGTGCACACTCATCCCAGGGAAGGTAGCTGAGGTACTGCCTCTCATCTGGCAGGAAACAATTTTCACACTTTGTCTCTACAGAAAATAGTAAAAATTGGTTACATGGGACACGATTCCTGATAGTGGCAGTAAAGGAATATTAAAGCGATGGAAAGTAAAACAACATAAATCTCCCATAATGTGAGCCAAAGGTGAAAGGAAATAAAATTAGCTGGAAAGACTGTAGCAAAAGGTTAGAGAATCTGTTTCACAATGTGTGTATGCTGTTGTAAAGCTCCAGAAGAAATGGCCACAACTTGTTATGATAGTGAAAAATAATCCAGAACTTCAGCCCTGCCAGGGTGTGACAATGCAGGGGCGAGTGTGTGTGGACTTTGCACTATAAAAGCACACTTTTCCATGGTAACCTAAAGTGGTAGGCAGGAGCAGTGGCTATAGAGTCAGGATGCCTTGGTTTCTAGGTTTTGGGCTCAGTGGGATTCTCTTAAAATGATAATGTTATTCATCTGTTTTTCTTTCTAGGACATTGAATTTATGGAAACTTTTGTTTTTGCTATTAAACTGCAAAGCCTGCAGGCTGTCAGACTGGTATTTAAAATCCAGACACAGACTCCCAGGAAAAAAACTATTGGAGAATGTTCCCTGGCACTGCGGGAGTTGAGCTCACAGGAGTCGAATCATTGGCTGGATATATCTCCTCCTTCCAAAGCACCTGTAAGTGCCAGTACTGTGAAAGCATGTTCTTATCTCTCCTAGAAGGGGTTGCTGGAAATGAATGGGAAATAATTCAGTAGTAAAACTAGAGGGGTTCTTTTTTTCCCCTTTACCCTACTTCCTTGGAGAAAGGCATTTTGATGGGGAAAAAATGCAGACTTTTGAACTCTGCACATAGCTGTTCTGGTCATAAACTGCAGATGTTTCTAGGAAAAGAGCTAGAGCAAGCTCTTCCACACTATGGCTCACAGCTTGAGGGAGGGACATTCTGGGGAAATGTTCAGCAAAGAACACCGGATAATTGTCTTTTCCGACCAAAAAAGCATCAGAAGATCCTTAGGACTCACAGCAAGAGCTCAGAGCAAATGGAATCTGCTTTTGTTATGGAAGAAAAGTGCTAAGATCTTCAGTGGCCTGAAACTGCAGAGACAGCCATATATTTAATGTTCAGATTGCATGCTGTGAAGTAGTAATTCAGACAGTTCATTTCCATTAGCGTAATAAGAAGCAGGTGGTTTTCGCAGTGGGATTTCCTTTCCCCCTACCCTCACTTTGTTTGTTTCTTTTATAGTTGTGTCTAGACATTTGTATTTTCAACAAATTAAACTTGAATTAGCAATTCAAAAGCAAATTTTATTTAAGTGTGTCTGAGTAATATGAATGATATTCTTGATTTCTAGTGTACGTTGCACTTGACATTTTTTTAATGCTAATGTGAATAACCATATTGCTTCAAAAGCAGTGAGATAAAGTGACAGAGGAAGCTGGTATCCAAAAGCCCTCCAGACACTCTGGGATTCATTCCTGTAGTACCTGTGAGGCAGCAAACCCTAACCTCTATGCCAATAGAAAGCCACAGCTCAGAGTCAACGAAGTGACTTCCTCACAGGTTTACACAGAAATTTTGTGGCTGAGCTACAAAGAGAATTTGAGTCTCTTTGATGAACTCGGGCCTGATTTTCTTTATCTAACTTGTTGCTCTCTTGCTTAGTGCATTTTGATTCATTGAAGCATATTAAAACATGAAGGCAACAAAGACTAGGCAGAGTCCATTTAAGTGAAGGCTGTCAGGAAAGGTGGGTCTCCATTGGCCTTTTCCTGCTGCTCTTACAGTGTTCTGAGGACATTAGAGTGTGACAGGAGAGCAAAGAGGATGACTCAGTTCAGCTTTGCCACTGCACAAATTCTAAAAAAAACCCCCAGGAATCAGACTGGAGATCTTGATACATACACTGTGTGTGTGGCAGTGGTGGATGTGTGTGGGCGTGTAAAACACAAGTACTTTCACAACACAGGAAGCTACACAGTATGCAGTCACCCTAAGCACTCATGACATTAAGTGACAGGGCCTTGTGTCAATGGAAACCATTGCCTATATCTCCATATTGCAAAATTCAAAAGTGTGAGAGGGAAACTCTGAAGGGTTTTTTTTTGTCAGTGGAGCTTACATGCTCTCACTTCCACACCCAGATTTAATAAAGTTGCAATGGCAGGTCTGGTTTCCCCTGTATGTGTCTGCTCTTGCCACTGTAGAATCTGTACCAGGTAAAAACTGAGGACTAGATGATTTGGCCAGTATTCCTGGCTGCAGCCCACAAGGGCCCTATGTGCACCACACATAAGCAGCTCATCAGTGGGGCACATGTACTGCAGCTATGACAAGTGCAAGATGCACTTACTGTGCATCTGCAGGTTCTGTATACAGCACATGCTTATATTTCTGTCCAGGAAATCCCAGATAGAAATGTGGGAGCCCAACATATGACAAAATTCCTGTGTTTCCTGAGTTTATAAGCAACTTAATCCAGATATTATGGCAACATTCTTCTGCTTGTAGGTGTGCCGTGCAGAACTTCAAATAGGAACTTGTTTTCAAGCAATAAACAGGAGGATACAGTTACAGATTCTTGAAGCACAAAACCTTCCTGTTTCATCCAGGCCACTGTCTTCAAGTAAGTTACATCAGCTGTTTCATGTCTCCTCTCTGAAAGCACTTGCAACAGGTAAATTGCTGCTCAAATGGGTTGGCAATTCATAACATTCTTTACAAACCTCAGACTAACACATTGTTTCATAGATTTCCATTGCCAAGGCTCATTTCCCCAGATGTCTTACTTGATTATATTTTGTTTGGTTTGAAGATGTGTGTTTATGTATTTTGGAAGATTTTCATCCCAGTATTAATCCTGACATACAAGAGCATTAGCTTGCACTTGCTGTTTGGATACTGTTTTAATCAGTCCAATATTACTGAACATATTCTGTTTATGCAACTGGTCAGGAAAGCTATTGTAGCGTTGTTTTGGCCAGACTTTTGAGAAATAGATGCAATTTGAAGCATACATATGGATCTTGTTGGTTCCTTTTTGGGTGTGTTGTGAGTAACCCTTTGTGTGCTATGTCTTTTTCCTTCCCTTTTGTGCTAGATTTCTTTGTGAAAGTTGGAATGTTTAGTACAGAAGGGATCATCTATAAAAAGAAGACTCGCCTTCTGAAGTCCACTAATGGCCAAGTGAAGTGGGGAGAAATGATGGTTTTTCCAATTAGCCAAGCAGAACAAGGAATTAGCTTTCTCATCAAGCTCTACAGCAAAAGCTCAGTGAGAAGAAAACACTTCCTAGGACAGGTTGGTTTCTGCTAAACAGCCTGATACCATTTACTTAAAACCCAGTTCCACAGGTTTCTTGGTATGAATTTTAAAATACTTTAAATGAGGTGACATATAACAAAATAGTAAATTCTACTAAATATTCTTCTGTATGTAATCCAAGTAGAAATGGTACTGGGCTCTTAAGCATGCACTAGCATGAGAATGGGAGTTTACACTTGATTTTTCTTTCAAAAAGAAATCTTAAAGTCAGTTTTGTGTGGAGTATTACTATGTGACAGATTTCTTCAAAGAGATACAGGATCTCCTTTAGCTTCCTAAAGAAAAACACAACACCCACAGGAGCTCTATGACCTAAGGTCTGTACAAGGTGTTGGCTTACTCTACCAAAACTCTCACAACAGAGGTATGTAAAAGGAAGTATCAACAGCTACAATGAGACTCCTTTCCTGGGTAAAACAATGCTGAATTCAGTACAATAGTCTATGTATGATCAAGTGATAGTACAAATGTCCAAACACAAAATAATTTTAGCTTGTTTTTTAGCTAACAGACACGATTTCAGTAGTATTGCTTTGAAAGCATTTGTGTGATCATATTTATTTGGCCACCATAAAACTTAGTAGTCTGGTCTCATTACTCTCTCCATCCTCTTCCCCTGCTTGTTCTAATTTACCATCATCCTGTCCTTTCTATCTCTTTTCTTCTTGATATAGTGAGCCATAGCTGTTCTTAATGCTCTGTGCTTTTCCTGACCCAGTTAGGTGCAGTAACAGAGTTTTAATAAATGCATAAATTAATAATGTAGACTTGATTTTGAGACCCCAGCTGTAATGTCCCATGTCAGATGGAGGACTATGCTGTCCTTAGGTACAAAAAAATGATACTGTCCTAATCTGGTGATGTTTTTTGTGTCTGCTGAAGACATGCAGCTACAGGAGATGCTCATGTGCTATAAGATATAGCACATTATGTGCTAGCAAGAGTTATGTGAAGTTCCTCCATTTTTTGTAGCCTCATGTTACACATGTCCCATCTTCCTGTTGGTGGAATTAGATTTGAAACAGGAAAAGAAAAAAATTCTTGTTCTTAGCTGTACTGCCTTGGGTGGGGGAGGGCAGAAATAACTGAGTACAATTTTGCAGTCATCTAGCAATATGTGAGGTAATCTCAATCTGATGAGTTACATTTAATTGTGGATCTTATTTATAGGGATAGGAAAACTTGTGCTCCTCAGAGGTTTTTTGGAAAAGATTGTTTTAGCTCATGAAGGCAGACATTGCCACATAACACATGAAGACATAAAATATGGCTCAGGGAAAAATGTACTTTGAGCAATTGGCTGGGTAGCTGGAAAAAAATGAATATAGCTGGATCTATTAACTTTGTTCTTCAGAGAATGGTGTTTAATTGGATGCTGTTCTAAGCAGACAATACTTAGATTAGGCTGCTTTTACAGGCATGTCTTTAATCATGAGCAAGATGTACATTGAATCTCTGTGGATGAAACATCAGCTGTCTATGGTATTCTGGAAGACATTATTCTCACTTCTTGAGGACTCATGCCCCAGCAGTATAGGCTAAATGTACTTCATGGTCAAGGTTTCTGAGAAGTCTTAAAAGGACTCATTCTTGGAAGACTTGAGGAAATAGAGTCCTGTAAATAACGCTACCTACTTACATAAGCAGAATTCTTTTGGCAGTGGAGGCTGGTGATAATGTTAAGGGGGAAAATTTCCTACTTGTACTTCATTTCCTCATTTAATGGCCACTATCCACTAACTGAATACTGAGAAGAAATGGACTCTTACTACGTGACTATGTGTGGTATGGGCATGTTAGTAACCTCTGTGGAATGCAGGTTTGGCCCTGGCTGTGGGAGTGTGCAACTTTAAATGCTCATGAAAGTGCTGGACAGCTCGTGCCGGATGCTGCATGGCTTGGAGCCAACTGCGTCCGAACACACGGAGCCGCCGCTGGCCTGGGGAGCCCCTGACCCCAGCATGTGCATTTGAGTACAGCAAGGAATGCTTTGCTTAAAACATCTTTTTAAGTACTGAAACGTTATTATGTACTGGGTTCTCTAAACTATTTTAGAATCTAAATTTAAACACAGACTCCAGCTGAAAGCCAAAATGTTAGTACTAGCAGAACTGTATTTGTTGCTGTAATCTTTTGGTCACAGTCTATACATTGTCTCTTGTTCTACACTTCCGTGGTATTTATTTGATAAACTTTTTTTTTTTTTTTTTTTTTTTTTTTTTCCCCTTAATGCAGATCTGGTTAAGTTCTGATAGCAGCAACAGTGAAGCAGTAGAGCAGTGGAAAGATACCATTGCAAATCCTGAAAAAGTTGTTGTTAAATGGTACAGCATTGGTGCATCTTGAAGACTGGAGATGAAATTCAGAACTGATTTTTCTACAGAAATTCATATGCTATCTTAAGTAGTATAAATTAAAAATAAATATATTATCTATGCAAGTTCTTCAGAAGTTCTCCACTGCATCATGCCTCTGTGGAAATGGAAAATTCAGTTTCACCAAGAGAAATACTGGCTAAATACTACTAAAAAGAAGACTCGGGAAGTAGAAAAAGTGCTTGTTTGATTTCACAAAATCTTTCTTGAAAAAAGTATGTTTGCCCCTTTTGGATTTCATAAAAGCACAGAAATTCAGTTTTGGGGAGAAGCAGCTTGAATCAACTCTGTTTCACTAGCCTCTGACAACATGCTCATCTGCATTGTTGTCTTTTGCAGACTCCAACGTCCAGGGAATGGGTCATGTCAGTGGCTTGATTCTGGGCACCTGTGAGCAGCTGGGGTTGTTGGCACCATTTGATCAGAATAACGTGTGCCTGAGCAAATGGGGAAGCTGTGGCAGCAGGAGAAGGTATAAAGGGAAGTACACAATAAGGCAGTACCTGTAGGCTTTTATAATCTCCACTTTGGATGAAGGGTTGTTCAGAAGGCTGTAGCTTGAGCTTGCCCCCATCCTTTTCTCAAAACAGAGAGATGGAAAGATAAAAGTTCCTCTGACTTAGTGATCTTTACAAGAGGGGCCCTCCAGACTTGTTCTGTTTGGGTAAATTCTGGCTGGAATCAATGGAATAGTACAAGGAGGCAAGGAACCTGCCTAGGATCAGATTCAGTATTTTTAGATTGCTTTCTTATATAGAATACTTATATGTAAACCACTTCCTATCTAGTCAACAAGGTCTAGCATTTGCCTACATTGCCAAAACAAAGGCTAACATGTACAAAGGAGTAAGCGAAGATTTACTGACTTTATGTGCTTTTTGATATCAGTTAAAATGCAGCACTGTAAGGGATTCAGACTTTTTTAAAGGATGGGCTGCTACTGCAGAAGTATTTGTTACATGTCTAGGATGCTAAAAAATTATGTGTGGGAGTATATTTTTATTACTTGTTTCTAGTAAGAAGAAATAAACATTTTTTTATTGCAAATTGTATTTTTCCAACAAAACCCTAGGATTATATTTTCTGTTAGTTCCCATATTTTCAGTTGTCTATTTCCAGTTATTTTTAAGGGGGGAAAATACCAAGTATATAATTAATAATGTATAAATCTAAAAGCACAGACCTCTTAGCACTACTTCAACTACCTGATTTAAAAATACATACATATTTCATTAACTGCACTGCTTACATATATACTGTTGGCTGTCTGGACTGTACAAATATGTGTGTTGGTATAGATGGTGAATAAATCTACCTGTCTTCATAACTTGGACCTAATTCCACCATCTGAGAGGATCGAGAGTGGCAGTGACATTACTCGCTGCTGGAAGGCAATAGAAAATGGGGAGCAGAGAAAATGCTGTTACAGGAAAGCACATCCTCATCAAGCATACAGCTCAGAGCATCTTTACTTCAATTTTTTTGAGTGTCAGGAAGAAACAGAAACACTTAGAATTTTTTTTTCATCAGTTGATAATTGAAACTTTCAAAACTTCAACCATCCAGTTTGTCTTTGAAATTTAATATTTTGAAAACAGAAGGATTTTTACAGACTTGTACATATTATGCTTTTCAGCCAGCCATTATAAAAGAACTGAAAAAAGGTTTTGCATATTACTTGAGAAGAAATATTGGTTCTAGCTCTTACTCTTTGCAAAACTCCCAGGAGGCCCAGAGGATCTTCACTGACACTGATAATTTTCAACCAGTTAAAACAGTTGGGAGGAGCCTGGCCTGCTGGGAAAAATAAAAAAATGAAGTGGGCTGAACTGATATTTTTGGAGTATCTTTATTTGAATACATGGATCTTTTTTATTCATTGTGGCTGAACATTTTATTCATTGTGGCAATAAACAAAAGTGCAAACTAACTGTTTCCTGATGCAGAATGCTGCTCTGTTTAAAAGAGAGGACAGGGAACATCCCAGTGTTTTATAGACTTCAATTACCAGAGCAGTGGTTCTACAGAATTTGCCAACTCAGTGGATGCTGTATAAAAAGGATTTCTGGGACAGTTTTAGGACACTTACCCTTCTAAAGGCCTAACTAGTCCCTTTTTTGCTATGCTAATATTTAATCTACATGTTTATAATAAAATCTATGAACAGCAAATATTAATTTTCCCCAATTGTTTATACTAATGTTTAGCAGCTTCTCAAAGTCAGGCTTAATTCCTACTTTTTTCTCTGAGAAAGTGCCAGCTAACAAACCCTGTTCTGTGCAGTGCTGTCTGTAGGGGGACTGCTGACACACGGGGGAGATCCATAAGGCTTCTTTGTGCAAGATGCACACAGGTCCTGCAGCACTCTGAAGAGCTGCTCTGAGGCACTGCTTCACCCTGTGCTCATTCCCAAAATGTTCTGCATTTTTGTGCTTCAGCTAAGAGTTCAATGAGTTAATAGTTGACATGCAAGAAGGAAATAAGAGGTGTCCTGGGACACTCTTCTGTTGGTCACAGCTGTATGTTGTCCCTCTAAAGCATCCTCAGACACTATTTTGATTGTGACATCCAAGTTTACTGTCATTGAAAATACTGCTAAAGCTATTTTGTCATTCACTTTATTTGTAGATAAAAGGCACACATGGTTTATAATTGGATTTGCTCTTGCTTCTAGTCAGTGACTCACCCAGTTTCCTAACCTAAAGCAATCCTTATTAAAGCAGCAGAGGTTCAGAGATGAACCAGTTTTATTTTGATCAGCTCCCAAATGGATGTGGATGAACTGGAAGAACAATTATGATCTTATATTAAATATTATTCATACAGAGATCTGTGCCTGCATAGTTAGAAACCAACTATAGACTAAACTTGATCAGATTTTCCAAAAGGTATATGTATCATTTCACTGGTTAATCAAACAATCCTGTTTTATTTATTTATAACTAATAACATTCTGTATGTAAACAAGGTCAAACAATTTATTTTTCAAGTTTTTATGTCTCAGTGACACACCATGGCATTCTTTTTAAGGAAAAAATAATGTGAGATTTTGCCACAGAAGATCAGTGGATGTAACAGTTTGTAAACCACATTATCATACAACATTACTTGGAAAAGAATTGTGTTTGAGCATCTGATCTTATGTGATCAAAACATAAATAGAGCCATGTTGTTAGGCATCTCCATTAGGCATCTCTGGTTTTTCCTTTTGTTGGCAGAACATCTGTATAAAACAAAAGGTGATTTTGTAAGCATTCAATTAAGTACATATGCTGTTTGACTCCAAAATTGTTTGCCTGATGAAAGTTCCCTTTAGAGTTATGAGTTGATTTTGAAGCCAAAACATAAGCTTGTCTAGAAGTTTGGGGCAGGGCTGTCCCACATCTTAATTTCATCTTGCCAACATATATATGACATGGCTGCATAGTTGTGGAATATACCCGCTCTGTTTTTCCAGCTTCTGCTGCAAAATTACATCACCATGTAAATACAGCCCTGTACATGATCTCATGCTTGGTGCATGGAAAAAGCCATCACTAAAATCAGCACCATGTTTCACAAACACTGCTCCAGCTCATGTACATTCTTTTCTCCAGCCTGCAGTGAGGAACAGGCCATTGGCTCGCAGGCCATGGCAGAACTCCCACTGTGCTCAGCAGAAGCAACCAGTCTTCAAAGCTGGTTTAGTGATGGTATGATTTATCTAAAAAAAGGTTACACACAGCTTTTTTTTTTTTTTAATCTGTTTTTAAAATAAATGAAAATCTCTCCACATTGATGTTTCTGTAGAAAATTAATTTCATGAAAGTGGATCTGCATATCTTAATGTAATGCAATTCTTCCCATAGATTTCAGAGTCTTTAAAATAAATCCTCTGTGCTTATTCTTCCCCCATATTTGAGTGTGCAATTTTTTACTTCCTTTGATTTGACTGTAGGCTGCTCTTCTCCCTCAGCATAAACAAGTCTGTAAACAAGTCTCCTTTTTTCAATTAACTTTCTGCATTTCTAGTAATGTTTCCCCCTTCTTTACCTAGTACTGGGACCAGCATTATACATGTGTAATTTGCTGTTTAAAGAACTAGCTATAAGCAGAAGACTTTCATCCTAGGGCTTGGCTTCTGTCTGATGCTTTTCATGTCTGAGCTACCTTTGTTCACAGCTTCAGTGTTATGGTTCTTTTGGTGCTCCCCAAATTTCTGTGTTCTCTGCCTCCATTGAATAAAACAATGGGACAAATTAGTTGTAATTTTTCATGTGCACCTGGGTATCTTCATTTGCTGTTTTCCTCCTCGAAAAATTACCTTAGGAAATCATTTTGTGTGATGAGAAGGAGCAAACTGTTTGTGCTTCTGACCTTTGAGGACAGTAGTGTTGTTTGACTGCCACTGCAGTGCTTTGAGACAGAGGAGGGCTCAAGGAAAAGTCATAAAAAGCTGCATTCCAGGTGGAGGGAGGGCTGCACCCCTTTCATGCATGATCTGGGAAACCCTCATTAGGGATCCCTTGTCAGATACATATTGTATTTTTTATCCTTGTCTTTATCCTTGCAAAATTTTCTGGAGCTATGGAGTGGCTAAATAGAGACATTTTCCATAGGGGGAATGATATGGTTCATATATTTCTGTGAAGCAAAGAATTGGCTAAAAGGTCTTAGAGGTCTTTGAAAAAAACAGTCATAGGAATGTACTTCTTAATTTTAATATAGCCAAGCTTTGTCACTTGTAGGAGAGGAGTGGATTCTTGCTTTGTAAAACACAGCAGAAGAAAAGGGCACATACGCCCCAAAACAGGGCTGGCTTTTCTTTGCATTGGTATCGTTAGTCCTTTCAACACAGAGGTGGAACTATATATGCTTAGCTGTCTCTTTTCCCGCAGTAAGGGCAAGTTGGGTTGGGAATTGTTGAAAGTGAGGTAGTGAAAGAGGTAAAATAAAAGCAGTGCTTTTGTTTTGAAAAACATTGCTTTTCAAAGCAATGTAACGTGCCTGTAACTATTGACAAAGCTTTTATTTGACATAGCTAAAGATAGATGCTTACGCATTTAGGTATTTGCTTAGGTTCTACCAATATTTCCTGGCATGAGACTGAATTCATCCTCTATTTATGTAACGCTTCATTCTGCTGTGTTCATTGACCTTTGAGCTCTAGACCTAATTATGCCTGATTTCCTATGAATCCATCCCTCATGGCTGATTGCCTTTGGTGTGCAGAAAGGGGTAGACTTCTGCCATCTTTTTATTGCACATCACATAATTACAGAGTTTCTGTCTCTGACAGATTCTGTTAATTCTAATACGAGGTGAGCCTATGGCAGTTATTCTTTCACCTGGGAAACTGGGAACTGGCTCTCCCTTTTCTACCTGAATGTTCTTGGGTTTTCTTAAATCCTTTGAAGACAGGACTATCTGTGACATCCCTGCCATCAGTTAAATTTGGCTGCAATAAATAATGGGCTCAAAAATTATTTTGGACCTTGGAAGAGAAATGAGTGAAAGCAAGCTCTGCTGCTTCAGGACCCTGAGGCTTAGCTGTGATTTCCTCTGTTCTGCTGCAGGCCAGAGAAGCTTTTCAGATCAGTGCTGATCATGATTCCAGCAATACTAGTTCTCAAGGCATCTTAATCATTCTCTCTAAAGATACATTTCTTAAAGCATGGACATTTTCTTGAAACATGTCGCTCTGTATGAACAGATCAAAGCACCAGTACAAGCATATGAGCCATACCAGCTGTATCAACACTTCAGTAGGAATTTTGGCAGTAAAAGCCATTAATCCAGTATTCACGTATAGATGCTCAGGTGGTGCAATGTAAACTGGACTGTGCATTGGTAGATCCAAGCCAGCTCATCTTATCTGAGATCTGGACATGCAAGCCAAAGAAACTACAATCTTCTGCTGAAAAAGTAAGATTGTGACTGTTCTGTTCATCTCTTGGAAAGCTTCAGCAGGGTGTATCAAAATCTCAGAAGTGTACAGGGCTCGAAATACATTTTCAGCAGCTCACATGAAAATGGGAAAAAAGAATCCTCACCTGTAATCTGGACTGATGCAGAGTTACTCTACTCTGTTGCTCTAGAGAGCCATGATTTACGTTCTTAGTTTTTGTGCTTCCTGATTAGAAATACAGCCTCATGATCAACAAGTCGTGTCCATTTGTATCCATCTTACTAAACAGAATTTCTTGATATGGCAGGGAAGAAGAAGGTGGACAACTCATATAAGCTGCTTGAATATTTCTCTGCACTAGTTTTCTGAGCTGCAAGTGGGAAGCCACTTTAACAGAAAATATTAAGATACTGAACAAAAAAAAAAAAACCTACAAAAACAACAAACTAATTCTTTGACACTGTGTCTGTGTGAATCTGTTTCTTCATGTGACACAACAAAGACTATTCTTTCTGGCCTTACAGAAGAGACCTACAACAATAATTACATAAAATGCAGTGCTTATTAATTAGAATATAGTAACATCAAATATTTTGCTGATTCATTAAAATATAGTATTATATATTCATACCTATGTTACTAAATAAATTAGTTAAACCAGCAATTATTTTTTCAGATATTTGCTTTTTTTAATTTGAACTCCTGCATTTCTGACTTTGAGCAATGCAAATAAATTGGCCATATTACCTCTGAGTGAGACTGAACATCTCTCATTCAATAACTTATTTTAATGTATTTGACCTAAAATCTGAATTTTGGTTTTAATTTACATAATATTACCTGTTTATCAGTATGCAGTATGTGAAATAAAAATTATGTAGGTTGTTGGAAGCAAGAATGGCAAAGCATCTACAGGAAGGGTAGGTCATGAGGGATGCAGAACTAACTACTAACTTATAATTCCAACAAGTACAAATAAGACACTAGCTGATTATCCCTGGAAGTAGTGTTTGAGCTGTTCAACAGTCTGCAAAATCATGCAATGCTTTCACTCCAAGGATATTTCCTCTCAGAAGGTGTCTGCAGCTGTTACAAATCAATAGGAAAGACCAGAAATGTTCCAGTGAAGTGCTTGTGCACAGATTTCTCATTTCTGTGTCTCAGTCTTTTACAGGAGAGCCAACACACCATTAGCCCAGCAATCCTCACCCTAGGGTCTGAGTTCCATGGTACTCAGTCTTTTAGGTAACTGATGACTTACTGGCCATAGCCAAGTAGAGCTGTGCAGCAAATCTTAGTTCTAAGGATAAAATTAGAGAATTGGGGACATTAAAAAATAGTTCATTATCAGGAATATGAAATGTTCTGAATCTGCAACACATAAAGATCTCAGTAATTTCAAAGCATGCCTAGAGAAATAGGAAAGGGGGAAGCTTGGCATTTGAGTCTGGTCTCCTGAGAGCACACCTGACAATGTGTTCACTTCTGAAGAGATCTATTTTCTAGTTAGTGAGATTAACAGACCATTTATGAAACTGTCTTACAGAAATGCATGGACTGCATTACATGAAAGCAGGAAAATTATTAAATTCACATTTTTAGAAAGACAGAGTTCAGTATGTTATAATCTTTGAATTTTTAGAAGTTCATTGAGGGCCCAAGAAGAGACCAGAACAACCTGGAAACGAAGATAAGAGCCTGTGACACTGGAACCATGAAATAAAATTGTGATAATACCACTGGACTGTGCAAAGCAGTGGCATCCAGCTCACAGAAGTTCCTATAGGTTTACTATGGCTATGATTACATAGGTGAAGAATGTTAAAGAACAAAGGCAGAACAAAGGCAGGTAACACTAATGAAGAGGTTATAGGAGAAAAACCCACACTGCTTCTCTATGCTGCAGCAAATGGCACAACCTAAGAAAATGTTCAGCATTTTGATAAAGATGCAAAACCTGCAGTAGACTGGACAGCCACTCAGGAGATTGCTCATGCCAGTAACCCAGGCAGAGAAGAAGCAGTGACTGCTACACCAAAGGAATTCATGGTGGAAGGGTCAGGGGACCATGTTGTGACAGGTAAAGCACACGGTTCTCATGAAAGCAAACAAGTTACCGACTGCTGTTAGACAGGGTCACAGAGTGAAAGCTAAGAAACTAATGGGACTGTGTTTATGTTGGAAACTAGCATCCACCTGCCTTGGTGTCAGTTAAAGCCAGAGATGACAAAGAAAAAAATCCTGATATTCTGGAGTTCTGGGACCTGTCACTTGGCATCATACACACCCACACCCACACTCACCCACACCCATACACCCCCATATGCACACACCCATAGACTGGGGGGCAAATGGTTTAGGCAGCAGCCTCACAGGAGGTGGTCCTGCTGTTGAGTGAGTTTGTTGCTGTGAACAGAAGAAAACCAGCCAAAAAAAAAAATCTCCAACTTTCTTCAAATGCTACACTACCAAAGAGCACATTTTGCTTAAGGAGAGAGAATTTCTATGATCTCCCCCAGTGAAGTTGGCATCTTTCTCTACAGCTATCAAACAGGCAGTCATTTACTCCCAGACATTAAGTCCTCACAAGCCTATGCTGAGTATTTCCACAGAACAAGGCTGTTTAGCACTTTGACAGGAGGCCTTTTTGGTAAGTGTAGGCAGAAGGTGCAAAACAATCTGAAGTGCAGTGAGAGTACAGTATTGCATTTGTATGGAGATGCTACAGATTCAGATTCATACACTATCAGACAGAAAGAATGGCATGTTTCTGTACCACACAGCCATTGGGGTATGATATGATCGCACTGATTCTTGTAGGCCATGAGTTTTGAGTGTGCAATGATGTCAGGGATAATATTCTGGTGTGCTGAGGTTAATGGCTTAATTTGTGTTTATTCAAGCTGATTGCAGGCCTCCCAAATTACATACATTAAAATATTGAAACATCTCCTGACAGCTGTAATAAATTAGCCTACTACTGTAATTTACAGGAAGGAGGTGGGTAAGGACAAAACTATAGCACACAGTAATTTCTAGA
This sequence comes from Lonchura striata, assembly GCF_050655825.1. Lineage (NCBI taxonomy): Eukaryota > Metazoa > Chordata > Aves > Passeriformes > Estrildidae > Lonchura > Lonchura striata. The sequence goes on along the minus strand of NC_140707.1, from coordinate 57,647,797 downwards.
GGTTGATACTGAAAGCACAAATGGGCACAGCACACATTTTCAGAGGGTGAAACTGGTATTTTGTGCTTCAGAATGAAGATTCTTGAACTGGTAATATACTAATAAAAAATTTAAAAAATAAAAAATAAAAAATAAAAAATAAAAAATAAAAAATTAAAAATTAAAAATTAAAAAAAAAAAAAAGTAAGTACCATCCTGAGACCATAGTTAAGAGTTTTGCACAGATGACACAGTTATGCATTGTTTCACTTTCCACTGGGAAAGCCCCAGCTGCAGAATAGTATTGAGCTGTAGTCATCATGTTTCAATACAGATACAGGACAAAACAGAGTGAGTTTAATGGAAATTACTATATCAAGAACAAGAAAATCTGACCTGTAAGGAGTAAGGTACTGGGTGGTTGATGGAAAAGAGAAAGCATTGAGATAAAATTCTAATATTCTAATTATGCACGTTTGTGGAAAAGGAAGACCAAGATTGACTGTTCTCTGTGTCACTAGGGATGAACTGAATACTTATGTCATCACAGATTACAAGGAAGTTTCAGCTAGAAAATATCTGCTTTGATATTTTAAAAGGCCTAGCAGTATTTTGCATTTCTATAAAATACTGAAGAAAAAAGGTTCTCATTTACAACCTGAGTGTCTTAAAAGCTTGATTATTACTAAACATGAATGAGGAGGTGATTTTCTTTACTTCTTTAGTCTGCTGTCCTGCAGAAAAATCTTTAAAAAACAGTTCTTACCAGTGGTTCAAAAATTATATATGGGAAGTTTAAGTGACATCAAACTTATATCTCTTTTTTACTGGCTATTTAAACCTTTCACGGCAGTTCGGCAGTATTCAGAAATAAGACTGACCAAAAGTAACTTCTACAAAGGGAGTGTGATGAACTCATGTCACCGCTGATGAGGAAATAACTTTATGCAATTCACCCATTGGGTAGATATTTATTTCTGATAGAGTAATGGTCCACATGGTAATAATAATGGTTGTATTACCATAAAGCACAACTTTCAGCAAACACAGCTTTTCCTCTTTTGTTTAATACACTAATTCCCTACTGTCTGTTCTGTCCCACAAACACTGCTCTGTAAAACCTTTCCATTACATCAGGCATGAACAAAAAGCTAAAACAAAGGTTCACTGACTTCCTCAGTCAGGGGCCTCATCACACCTTCCTTGGTCACCTTTCATTGCAATGGGTGTGTTCAAGTACACACAGTGTTCTTTGTCAGGCCACCAGCCAGAAATATGAGTTTATAAAGTACTATTGAAAAAGTGTAGTGTTGTTTCCTGATCTCATTTTGGAAGCTCTTCTAGTGATTTTCACTGCCCAAGCCCACTTCCATCAGTGTGGTATTGACAGTGACTTTAAATGAAACAAGATGAAGACGCCAGCAATAAAATCATGGTGGTATATGACCAGCATGGAATTTGTTCCAGGTACCTCTCCTGAAACAAATGGGACTACATGAAATCAGTAAAAATGCTTTAAATTTGTGGGTTTTTTCTTTTTAAGTGTCATCCCATGATACCATCAGTTTCTTTATCACTTAGAATCTGGAGTCTGATCTTTCTGTGTATGGGGATGGCAAGAATTTTTTGTCAGAGAGAACAGCTATGCTAATAATTTGGAACAGAATAAAGGCAGCAAGAAAATATAGTCTGTTCTTGGTTCTAAGCTGAATTTGCCTTAACTTGGTGAACTGTTGGCTGCTTTGAACTTGAATATGTTTTGACTTGGTAACAAATACAAGGTAATTTAAAAACTCCCACATGCTGTATTAACGGGACACATGCATAGGGAGAAGTTTAGGAAGGTTGCTTTTGCTTACATATCTGTAACGCATAGTTGGAAACCTGAGCAGCACCACCAGAGACTTTTAAAATTAATTTAGTTGCATTTCAGTCCCAACCTATCCACATTTATAGTATAGTCTGTATCATAATCCAGATTAAATTGAATAAGCATATCCTGAATTTCAAAGCCCTTCTATATCCAGTCATATTTGCTAAGAGTTTGACGCACAAGCCGCTTTGCTGATTCCTGAACAAGTTCAGTATAACAGGACCGGGCCTACCATGGCTCATGTTGATTTTTATGATTATGATATTTTATTACACTTCATTTATGCATTGAAACAATTTCTTTTTTCTTCTACAGAGCTTCCTGTTGGCAACATGCCAGTATGTGAATGGCATATAGTCTTGACTCCTTTTGTTGTATCGTGTGGTCTAATGCCAACTTTTTGTTTAAAAAGGGTGTGAAAGGATTTGGTCTACGAGAAAATGATGCTAAGCACTAGCTGTGACATCATTTGAGTACTTGCCTCATGCTTACCCCCAGATACTGTCAGAGTTACAGAGTAGAATAGAATTTTTTTTAATCAATTTCAGCAGGAATTCTGCTATAAAATCCTTTCGGTCTTTAGTTTCTAGCTTAAGTAAAAGTTTTGTTCTCATTCATAAAAAAAATTTTAGCTCATACCAAATACCTTTTAGCTCATACCAAGTACCTGACTACTATAAATGTATGCTTTGGACAAAGACCAACTATGATAACCATACTTAGCCTTAGTAAGTGTCAAATTAATTTCTAAAGCTGTTTCATGTGGTTATCAATTTCCCATTCCCATTTGTTATGCAGCGTTGCTAGGTGTTCTTATAACATCTGTGATACAACCTCTGCTCTTAAAATGCATAGGCTGTGTTACAGCAAGAAAAACATCACAACAGAAATCATTAATAGATATTTTTACAGATGAAAATTAATATGCAGATGATTTGGCTTATTTTCTAATTACTTAGACCTTCTTTCTTGGAATGAGTATTAATTTGAATAAAAAACTAATGGCCAGATTGTTTAATTGTTGAAAATTATAATGCAGATGATCTAGTTTATTTTCTAATCACTTAGACCTTATTCCTTGGAATGAATATTAATTTAAATAAAAAAAATGGCCATAAATGTTTCCAAGATTTGTATGCAAAGCTCTGCATGAAAAATAGAACAGAATTAAGTGACTTAATTGAGTACTTATTGTCATGTTCTCGTCATAAGATGTTTTCTCATAGAACAGACAAAACAAAATATTATTATTTAGCTGCTAATTTTTTGTAAAAAGTTTAGGTCTCAAGGTAAGGTCTTAGGCCCTTAGAAACCAATTGAGTTACTTTTGAAAAGTAATTTCTAATGGTGTTCTTTTCCTAAGGGGAATATGTCTGTTAATAAAAAATGACAGAATCATAATTAATTTTATTTATTTTCTTGATAGACTATTCATTGCCTCAGGTATATTCCACAAAGATGGAATAAGAAAGAAGCAGAAGACTTAAGAACAAGCCATGCCCAAATGACTATGGGGTAGTAGAAAAATTATGTGGGCTTCTCTGTGTGAGTTCATGCATCTGGTTTGTGTGTACCTACAGAGGAAGCTGCAGAAGGAACTGTAGAAGAAACTGGCAGAAGGACCACAAGATAGTTGTGTGCAGATGAAGGCCCCCCAGAAAAACAGAGAAGCTCAAAAGGTATCAGGCAGCTGACATATGAGCAATAGAGCTGAGCTTGGCTAGACATTTGTGCTACTCTGGCAATACCAACTATTTCTGAAGACTGTTTAATTATTCAGAGTGCACTGGCTGCTTTAAAACGCTGCAGAGTAAATCAAACCATGGTAGCTTTTTTTCATAGCTATCAAGTTAAAGCATGAGAAAACAGAAATTGAAGTACTTTTCATGCTCAAATTATGTGGTTTTTTGTATCTTTAATGTGCTACTTTTTCATTAACCTTAATTACAAGTTTCCTTGGTTTATCATTTTTAGTTTAGGAGTAATAATATTACTCTAAAGTCATCTGGAAAAAATTGTCAAGATTTTACTCTACATTATGAAATCAATTTTCAAGTAGTTTTGTCAGTGACTAATTCTCAGCATTGGTTGAAACAGCTTTTGCGGAAAATTAGATCTTTATTAAATGCACATTTTTAAACAAAAAGACTGATTTCTGGGGAAAATCTTGTTTTCTTTTAAATTAACTAATTAAATTCTCAGAAATAGTCTCTTAGCCAAAACCAGAAAAGCATCAATTTGGAAATATTCCCATATCTTCCTATGGGAGCTGTAGCTCAAATAATTTATTGTCCTCTGTTAGGAGTTGCTCTCTGTAAGGAGACTGCAACTCCAAGGAAGCAGTGCAGGCCATCGACATGACAGGAGATTAACAGACATACTCACAAGCCAAACCTGAAACCTCGGGTACAGCTCCAACCAGCAGGGTGACATTTTCTAGAGTCTAGCTTTTGGAACTCTTGGGGAATAGCTGGAAATGTGGCTTCCTCTTGTATTCCAAGATTCTACACCATCTCCTGCAACATAAAATTTCCAAGAGCAACAGAATAAAAATTACTATCAACTTGTCTTTCTCCTTACTTCTTTGAAACTAGCATTATTCACACACAGGAACATGGGAACTACATAAGGTTTTGATATTGTGGGAGTTTGGCACCACATAGTACTGGTCCCACTATCTTCTAGAAGTGTCATCTGACAGCTAACTTAATCATGTTATACCTGGTGTCTGCACATTTGTTTGACTATACCAATTAGAATTTATATAATCCTAAACTATATTGTAAAGAAAGTTCACCCCTCAGCACAGTTTAGTAAACAGTCTTATCTTACCTTAGGCTTCCACTCTTTTCCATTCAACATATGGTTTCACTTTGAAAGAAAAGACTTACAATAAATGGTATCATCAGTAGGTTGATAAATGCTGTAATTTGTAACATGACATGTTTGAGAAAGATTTCCCATGCCTAGTCAATGCTTAATTGCTTTCTAAAATATTAACTTTTGCTACATATTTAGGCATTGAGTACTGTATATAGGAAAAGAGATTATGGTTCTTGCCCATCTCTCCAACAATTTTAGTTTTTCATTTATTTTACATGTACATGCTGGTTTTTGGATACTTAACAGAGATGCTACCCTCAACATCCTTTCACTTAAGAGACAAATGGAATCTTAACTCTACCTCAATGGCCCTGGGTTTGCTGCTCTTGTAATGTGGCACATCAAAAGTTCTGAATAGTGGAATTTACATTTCACAGTGCAAATGTAGTGGAATCACCAGGCCCTACACTGGGTACTGCAAGGTTCCTGAAAACCTTCGGCCCAGATGAAGACTTGGGCCTGCCTGTATGAAACATTTTGCTTGGAGGTCAGATGAGGCACAGAGGTAACAGAAATCCTTGAGGTTTCTGAGGTTCCTTGTGACTTTCTTCTTTTTGTGACATCACCAGAATACATACAGTTTCCACTTGAACCATCAGTGCTTTTTGCCTGAAATAGGTCACTGCAGTGAGACTATTTCTCTGTGGTAATTATGGATGTATCTACACAGCTCCCAAAAGAGACAAACAACACATATCTTCAGCATAACAAGGCTAGTGCAGGTCTATGCTCAGTTCTTTTTCTTATTGACATGAGTCTGCAAAGAAGTGCTCCCAGGAAAGTGCTCAGGTAAGTCATATATAGAGTAGTATGAAGACTGAGCACATCGTAGGGCTTGGAGTATGCCTGGTGATGTACTGCCATGACCTGTACACATGGAAAAGGATTAAAGTTCTATCAACACGCTGACGTGGGAGGTTTATGACTAAGTCAATCATCCTGTTTAAAAGGCAAACTTGCACTCATCAGAAAAACATACAAAGGGGCCACTAGTAGTGCCTGGAGCCAGAAATTTCCAGCTTCTGCTCACACAGAACAGCTGGCAAAGACAGATTCTGAAAATGAAACAGAGGCAAGACAGGAGATGATGGGACTAGAAAACCAGGAATCCCTTCTCCAGGTAGTACAGGATTCTAAGTCTAGCAGAAATCATCAGCCCACCTCTGGCGATGCAAACCTATGCCTGAGGATAGCAAGTCCTGGATCATTTGGCAAATTAAGAGCCAAACCTTAACCAAGCTTTTTATCAATCTTATCACTTTATTAAATATAATTACACTAGGATAATAAAATAAATTAAATATATACAAAATATAATAAATATAGCATAATAAAGAGATTAAATATAACTATAATATAACATATGATACAATATATAATAAATAAATGATGAATATAATAACACTAAGATACATTTTGTGACACCCTCAGGTGAATGAGGTCAAATACAAATGCTGATACTGAAGGTATATGCCAAAGAAATTATATTTGGGGGTGTTCCAGCATCTTGGGAAAGAAGCAATTTCCCATGTAACTGTCATTCTTGCACATTTTTTGGCATGTGACCATAAGAGCACTGAAAGGCTTTTTCTTCTATGTCCCCAAATCAAAGATTTACCAGCTAATAGTGGAGACATTTGGACATCCATATATAATGGAATGAACAGTTTCTCATTCAACTTCTTGACAAGAGTATAGCATACCAAGCTGGTATCATGCTTTATTCTGACAAACTGACATATAAACTTGGGAAGGCACGGCACCTGGAAAAATCCAGATTCACTGTCAAATTCTACAGCTTCAAAATCAGCCTGAAACTGAACAGACAAGTGGAAATTGGATATAGACTGATGCCTGTTTATTAAGGGCTTCTCTGCTTTTCACTTTGCAGTGCATAATGAAAACCAGTCTCAAAAAACTACCATTTAAGAGGCCTATGTATAAAGATCACATGAATGAACAGCTCATTGCGAATTCAGTAAATTTGAATCACTTTAGGTTTCTTTTCCTTATTCTAGGATCTTCTGTTTGTTCTGTCTGGCCATTTCTAACATGGATTTTGCTTCTTCATTCCATGTACACTTCAAGTTTGGAAGGAAATCCAGGGAATCAGGTGTCCAAGTAGTAGGATCAGTCTTGTCATAGTAATTTCTTGCAGCAACAGTGTCTTCAGTTGACCAACATTAAACTTTCTCACAGTTCTTTCCTGCTTAGTTGCAAACCTGTTTAGCCTGTGCAAAGTGCAAAGGTGTTGCTTGTAGAAGTGAGGGGCTTAAGAGTCTTATGCAGCCCAGCTCAATCAAAGGTTTTAGGAAACAGCCCCACTGAGATTAATGCCCATGTTCATGGACATATGTTCTACATGTTTGATAAAAGCCAGGCTATCTGCATATTGCCTTTCAGAACTAATATCATAGTTCTGGTAGTTCTCTGCCAGGAGAAATGGAACACATACATTTTGGCCATTGCACTGGTTTGCAAAAAAGGTGTAAGTCACAGATCCATTACAGAACTCCTAAACATTTCCCACACAAGCAAATAAGGAGTGAATAATTGTATTTGAATTCCTTTTTTTTTTTTTTAATTTCCATGGGTTTATATAAAAAAACAATTGCTTAAAATTTGGATCATGTTTTTTGAAACTTTGCAAATCCATATGGGTGTTTTTGTGCTTTTGCTTTTTTGTACTCTTGGATTTCAACATCAATTGTTCCTATGGTAATGTTCAACACCGTTGTCTAAACACAGTCTGGTATCTCCTCAAGTGTGTTTTGGCACAATGACTTCTTTCAAGTGATGTAGGTTTGGGTTGTTTTGGTATGGCTTTGTCTTTTAGTATGTCACTACTTAAGCAAATGGCTGAGACTGTAGCTTATTACACACACTAAATAAACAATCAGATTTTTCTTTTATTTTGTATTACCCAACTCTATGTTGACATCTGTTGTCTACAAGTACACTGAGCCAGTACCATCTTTCCTCTATATGTTTGTCATTAATTCAAAGAGGCACTGAGTCACTGCTGAAACTTTTAGCATCTAATTCAAAGTTAACATGAAAAAAATAGTATTTTTTTACTTAACATCTGGCCAGGACACATATATTGTGACTGTAATACCTTTCAGTGTCAATCTTAAATAGTATTTAAGATTGAAGTGCAACTAATTAAAACTTTGTCTGTCCTTCAGATGTCTTTCCTGCTGTTGTGTGGGGATAATGACATACTAGCTTCTCACTTCAGTGGCCAAACTAAACAAATGGAAAATAGTTCTGGTTTGGGTAGAATGGAAAACATCTTAGTCAACTCTAAACAAAAGAGTTTATTTTTATGTCTTTTTACGCATCACCTGGAAAATCAAGTTTTGAACGGAAATGTAGCTTCAAAACTATAGTTTCGTCCTAGTTTTGTAGCAACAACATGCACAGTCCTTTTACATATTGTTTTCAGGTATCCAGAAAGCATTTCTTATTAAGCGGCGTATAACTTTGTTAATAATTATTATGTTCTGTGAGCATGTTTTTCAGGAAATCTATTACTTGCTACGAATACAGCTCCGCAGTCTGCTGGACTGTAAGAAGGGGAAAACCATTTAATTTTTCTCCCTGTGCCAAAGAGGAACTCCCTGGAGTTTTATTTATTATCTTCTGATGAGGGGATTAATTTTATATTCAGCCGTCCGGCGCATCTCCTGCTCAGAAGCAGCTTCGCCCGGGCCCGCCGCCGCCACTGCGGAGCTGCCCCGGGCACGAGTCCCCCGCCACCCCGCTCTGCGAGGGGCGGGCGGGGATGCCGGGCCACCGCCCTCGGCAGTGCCAGCCTCTGCCTGTGCCCGGCCCCTACGAGCTGCCTGCTGCCGGCTCCTTTCTCCCGCTACCGATACCGGCACAGCCAGCGGCACACCGGGCCCGCGGGCCGTGCCTCCCGCCCCGCCGGGGCCCGGCCCGCGCTCCCACACGCCGCCGGCGGGGAGACAAGATGGCGGCCGTGCCGCGCCGGCGGCCGCGCTCCGCGCTGCGCCCGGGCTGCCCGCCGCACAACAGAAACCATCCTCCTGAGCTCTCCTGCCACGCAGTGGCTGCTGTGGAGAACTGCCGGAAACCGTGCGCCAGGCCTCGGATAACTCGGAAGGTTTGAGGCAGGTTTACTTCCCCGCCCTGTTGTGGTTAGTTGGAAGTACAAACCCACCCCCACCCCCCCACAGCCTCAGCTCCGGCTCCGTCCAGGCTCGCACATCGACACAGTCCGGAGCCCAAGTTCCTCGGCTGTTCTTTTCTTTTAGGGGGAAATAAACACTAAGAGCGATGAGTTAGATTTATTCCAACGCTGCTGTTATCTGTTAAACTGGGCACGGGAGCAGCAGGAGCGGCGGGTGCTGGTGTGAGGCGACAGGAGCCGCACAGAGCAGTGCGCCCGTCAGGGCTGCCAAGGCCGCCTCCGCTCCTTCGGCGGCCCTGCAGCGGTGCCGAGCAGCGCTGCGCTCTGTGCGCTCAGAGCCCGCTCTTAAATGAGAAATGGCATTGCATGGCACCGACGCCACTAGCGACTGCCGCAGCTGAAAGCAGAAACAACGGCTGTCAGGGAGTCGTCGGCCAAGGAGAGCAATTCCTATAGGTAAGTAGCCCTACATCGTCTTCCAGGTGATTCAAAGGCAGTTAGGCCTTCTCAAATTGGTTTGGCAATTTCAGCACATGTTGCTGCCTTCAGTCAGGTGAGAGAACCTGCTGCTTCCCTCGTTGCAGAGGGCATGAATAAGGATGCTCTTTTGATTTGTAATTTACAGAACTGGATTTATGGTGTCCACAGAGCCTTTGGTAAGGAGCCATCTGATGCATTTGTCTGATGAGTGGAAACACCCAGATTTAATCTGTATTTTGACCTACCTCAGAACAGACTTTCTGGGAAATATTTCTCTTTACAAGCCCACCTCCTCCTACCTAAAGAAGATAAACAGAGAGACTACATTAGGCTAGTTCAAATTTACCCCATTGTCCAGGAAGGCTTTTAAGCCAGTGTCTTGCCTTCCATCCCATTTCTAATACTACTTGGCAGAATGAATTCCTGATCTTCCCTGTAAATTAATTCTCTCCATTTAAGGTCACAAAATGTGCAGTCAGGGTGATATTAATTTTAATTTATATGTCCAAGAAAAGTACAGTTTAAAAATATGACTTAGTAATGCCATTTCATTGCTGAAAAAATTTATTTTCCATGCTACTTGAAAAGGAAGACTGATGGCCAACATTTCAAATACACATGTGCAAAACAGATGGTTTCTGGGTTGACTTCTCCGTCTTTCTAGCATCCAGATTGACAAGAGAGACACTTCCAATCATTTTTATCCTTGAAATAAACCCTTAGAACCTGTTGAGACCCTCTTTTCAAGTACTACTCCCTAAGGATCATACCCTGTATTACTGAGGAGTCTCATTTATTGCCCATTGAAGCCAATGGCAAATTTTCCCTTGACTGACCCAGTGGTCAGAGATAAGGGCCTGGCAAGGAGCAGGCCTCTGTTCTGCCAAGTTTCAGATAAAGACACACAATAAAGAGGTAACACCTCTCCCAGACGACTTAGAATCTAAGGTAAGAGGTAACATTAACCTGCCATTTCCTAATGTTCCCAACAAACAGTTTGAGAATTCATAAATTTCAAAGATTCACTGCAAAAAAAAAAAAAAAAAAAACAACAACCACAAAAAAACTTCCATTTTAACATACAATTATAGAAGGGTTGAAGCATTACTGGGCTGATGAAGTTTGCCTAGGGCATTCTCTCCCCCATTTAGTGATGATTCCAGCATTAGCTGAGAAACACTTATTAGCACTAAAATGAACTTTGAAAATATTCCTTTTTAAATGGATACACTAAGCCAAGCACTTCCCATGTTGCCTTTGCTAATTCTGGAGCTAAGTGTATTTGAAGAGAAATATATCTCCTTAACCTTTGTTTTCTCATTTGGCTGAGCCTACAGTGATCCTGTGATCCATGTTTGCAAAATGAGCTTTGCTGCTAGAGTTTTACTGCAGGGTCAAGTATGTTGCAAAAGTATGTAGAGAGAAAGCCAAATCCTTCTTAAAACACAGATGTCTTAAATTTTCCAGATGTCATCTATGTTTAGCAAATATGTTGGGGAGCTGGATGCTGATGGATTGACCATCGGTGATCAACCTTTCACTGTTAGACCACTGGTCCTAAAGAAGCACAGAACTGGGAGAATTACCAATTACAGGTTTGTATTTGATTCTGTGAAATATGCTTGCTGGACATGACCCATTTCACAGTGAACAAATCTGCACTTCTTAAAAACCTGCAGTACTATAAGAACTCATTATCACAAATACCAATTTACACAAACCCTTTTTTCTTTCTGCATCAGATCCTTTAGATTAAGTTTGGGAAAGAAGCATTTATTGTTCTGAAGCTGCACTTCTACTGCTGCTAAGCAGTTCAGGAATACAAAAAGGAACACCCAGTAATGGCAAGAAATTTAGAAAAGAAGAAGTCAGCCAGAACTATTTTATGGAGATTAGACCTGGGGACACCACAGACCTTTAGATCTCCGTGATAGGGAAGGAGTGTGCTATTTACAGTAAGTATTTGGAAAGCTCTCTCAGCTTCCTTGAGACTGAGAAATTTGTTTGGCAATATGGACTGTGCTATAACATTCTTTGTACTTCCCAATGACTGCTGGGGTTTTTTCGTGATTAACTTTCTGGTGAGCACTAAACTTAGAAGATTACTCTTATAATAACTAATAATTTCTTTCATTTGAGTTATAACTCTCTTTAATATAAAAGTTTCCTTTATTTATATTTTTCCTTTTCAAATATTCTTTTCTGCTGTTTTAAATTACATTTTTCCTACTAAATACGACTTTCCACTGTTTATTTTAATTGTCATGTTTTACTGGCTTATAATTGCTTTTGCAAGACTATGTTTGGCAAGCATTGTTTTCCTACACTTATAATACACTGGTATCATAATGACAACATGATCTTATTTTTGAAAGAGTGAGCCAGTAGGCTCTCTAATAGATAAAAACCTTTTTACAGACTAATATTGTCCTTTACACCAGTGTTTGATATCAGAAATTGAAATTCTGAGATCAAAAGTCCTTTCCTGGCTATGTCAGAGACATTTTTGGTGAATTAGGGACAATAGTTTTCACCACATTATCTCATTTTCACCATCATACTGAGCCTGTCTGGTTCTCAGGCACATTGGAACTCAGCTTACTGACATTTTCAAAATAGTTTAACATATTTGCAAGTGTTACTTGCAATTACTATTAGCTCTATGAGCTGAGGATTGTAATATAGAGGTGTTAAGATGTTCTAACGTGTATGTTGTGGGAACTGTAGAAGGCTTACCGCTGTTGGGACTTTTGCAGTTCTGTTGACTTAAGGGGCTGTTCCATTGTTTATAAACATCTATTTTTGTATGTATGTATATGTGTACATTAATATGTACAGGGCATATATTGGCTCTGCAAGGCAGTAGTGTCTCTGCGGGTTTTATTCCTTCAGTTTCTGCTTCCACCTGCTGAACTTCCTCATTTTGCACTTTGTTCCAGGATATTTGCCATGGATGACCAAGTATTTCCTGGTTTTATTACCATGTATTTGAAGCTCTTTCCTTTGCAACTTGCGAGGGCATCACCTGTGAATAAGACTTTCCTGTGGGTTTGGTAGAACTGCAGTCATGTCAGCAGTGTATTACTGCACAGCTGTTTATGGTACAGCAACCTGCTTGTCCACACTTGGCTCCCTGTCCTGTAAGAAGGAGAAAATGCTGAGCATTCAGAGCTGACTGATGCTGTGATCTTTACTCACTGTCTATAGAAAGATAAATAAGGATACTCCTGAAAGAAATGACATCTTTAAAAAAATAGGGATGTTACTTATATTCTTTAGATTTTGTTCTTTTCTACATCTGGCCTGGAATATACAAAGCCTGCCATAAGTCCTTCAGAGGGAATAACATACCTCATACCAATTAACACTATGAGCAGATGATTGCAAGCAGATGTGTGAGGACTGCTGACCCCTCCATTCAGCTGGCTGTGAGCACCCATCTTACTGTTTCCAAGGTGAAATGAGATGTGTTCACTCCCCAGGAGGAGAGATTAGCAGCAGGCAGCTCTGGTTGTCAACATTTTTAAACTGCTGCTGCTGGCCTTCACAGGGTCAGAAGCAAAATGCAGATGAATTTCAGCTCTGTAGTGATTCAAGCTGTTGAGGTAAGTCTGCTACTTCAAGGGGTGAAAGGAGACAGAGTCCATAGCCTTTATTCTCAGGGGGATCTGGGTATCAGGAAGGCATTACCAGTATCGAATTTAAAATGTAATGATTTTTTTTTCTGTGCTAGTAACCTTAAGGTACATTAATGCCCATTTGTGAGGCTGACTATTGTTTTGATTTTGGTGATGACCACATATTATTTAAAAAGTAGATTTTCATAGGCATAGAATGATGGATTTGCTTTTATATGCCCATTCTTTATTGAAGTAATAGTATTATTAAATATCCATTTTGTCTGTTGAGAGAAGTTATCACACAAACCAGTTTGTGGTATGTGATTTACAAAATTTTTGAACTGAAGCATGTGATTTTGTGAACTGAACAGAATTAATTGTGATGGGTAGTGAGTGATAACAATATTTGTGTTCAGGCATATACTTGTCACACAATTTTTCTATGAAAAATGTAATTGGAAACATGCACTTGCTGTTGGACCTGGCATCCCAGCATAGTCCTGGGCAATAAACTCAAGGTGGTCCTGCTTGAACACAGGTGTTGGACAGATGCCCTTCAGTAGTCTCTTCCAAATATAGCCATTCTGTGATTCTGTAGTCAGAAGTCTTTGGGTGTATTTTGAGTGTGAATTCAGCCTGCCATGGCACTGACCTCATCACAGTTTCTTTTCTGTACCAGCAGCAAGCTCAGCAGCTATCAGTCTTGCACTCTGATTTTGATTATGAAACTTAAATTTCCACCTTGAAAATACATATTTTTCATCTTTGATTAATTGCAACCTATGACTCAATTTGGTTCTCAATATTCTCCACTCATAAATTTGTCTTTTTGCATAAAACACATAACTTGTCTATGTTAACTTTACACTGAAGGTAATGATGTATGATTGGTTGTTTTCACTACAATTATGGCCTCTCTGATCCCAGAATTGCTACAGCATGTCTGCTTTTAAAGAAAAAACAAAAAAGGTGTATACCAAGAATTTAACCAATTAAATCAGTTATTCATCTATGAAATCTGTGAAGTATTTGACCAGTTTAATTGCAAAGAAAGAATAGCAGAAGACTTCTCAAGGTAAAACATTTTTCTAAGAAAACTAGCCTTTATTTATATGGCATAAATGAGGAGAATAATATGGAAATGAGAAGCTTTTACTGATGTATAACTCTAGAGGGCTTGTTCCCAACAAAGAGATCATGAGCAACACCCATTCTTGCACCTTCCATTTTAAAATGAAACGGGACAGGTGGCACCCAGTTTTTCCCAGTGCATATGTGATTTGCATGAGTTATAAATTAGTTTTAATGACAGTGCTGACACACTTGTTTCACTAATTCTCTGTGTTACCACAGGTCTTGTGGGACTGTTTAGATACCCTATCTATCATTTATACTTTGTCTTGTCTGCTAGGCCTCTTTTCAAGTCTCTCAAAATTAGAGACCATTACAAGAGAAATTACATATTTAAATAAGACTTCATTCACTCTCATTTCTTCATTCCTGATACAGTATTTTTAAGTTCAGTGCTAAGAAACTTGCTGATAGGTAATTGAAGGTGAAGCAAATAGTGGCAGGTGGGAGCTGTTTTATTTCAAAGAGGTGAGTTGCAGAATAGAAAAAGTATGGAGTGGGAAGCTGAAACTTCCAGATGAATGTATTGAACATGTGTTGCCCAGAAAAGAATGACATTTTAGGGCAGGCCAACATTTTACAGTAGGCCAAACAACTTTGAATTGTAACCCTGGAGTTTAGTTGCAGCTACTTGAATTTGGCTGGGATGTTACCAGTGAATATTCTTGTAAGCATGCAAAGGGATGTTTTTAAACAGAATCAACAAAGCTTTGATCTTCTGTATAATCAGAATACTTAAATCTCCAGCGGGGGGTGGTGATGGTGCTGCTCTTTGTTTATGTTCAGGCATTTCAGTTTCCTGACTAGGAGAATAATTAATGTGCTATTTCCTTGGAGATCTTTCAGAATTCTGACAAGATTCTATCTCTTTTGCCTTGAGAAGCTTTTAAGTGATGTAGCTATACCCTAATACAACTAATCATTCGTTTTTCCTGTTAGTGTATTTTCCTGAAAGTTAACTTGCATGATTTATAGATTTATTTTTGTGTCACTACTGATGTCTTTTTATTTTCCAGAGAACGATCGTTTCGCTGTGCAGCGCCACCTAGTGCACAGAGCTGCTGCTGCATGCAGGAACAGCTGCGACGCTTGGCACGGCCGGGAGGGATGAGGAGCCTTTCCCGGATAGCTCAAACAACGTTACTCACATCTTGAGAAAAATAACCTTTTTTAGTTCCAGCTTTCCTTCTCCAACATATGTGTAGTATTTGCCTTTTCATGACTTTAAATTCATTCCTGGCTGAAGTATAGTCTACTCTTACTTTCTTGGAAGTATGCATAATAGCTACGGGGCCATTATATTACTACCTATTGATGCTTAATGTGTTCTTTTTTTTCAGCACAAGTCTATGGTTGCTGTTTGCAGTATAGGAGGCCACAAACTGGAACCCCACATTTCCAAGGTGTTTCCAAACACCAAATTTTTGCCACATGGTAATTTCTGTACTTTTTCCACATGGTAATTTCTCTCATTTATGGAAATGAGGTATGTATACAAAGAAAGTAATTTTGAATTTAAGTGTAATGTAACATTTTCCTTTTTTTTCCCCCCTTAAGTGGTAAAGTAAAGATGTAAGTAGTCCAAATCTTCTGTTATAAGTGTTTTGGCAAAGTTTCGGAGGAACCAAGCTCAAAATTATTACTTTCACGCATTTTCACTGTTTTGCAGGGTTTGTACTATTTCTATCAGTGGTCTCATTTAAATTGTGAAACTTTCTAAAATAAGATCATAAGATATTCATCTTCTGTACCATAAGTAGAAATTGATATTTAGTGTGAAAATCCTTCATTTTAGGATTTCATTTTAGGTATCTTCAGAGACTACTGAAGATGCTGTTTGTAAATCAGTTTTTGTTACAAAGAAATCTCAAATCGACAGTGAGATGTTTCTTTATAAATGATGTTCTGTGTTCAGTCAGTTTAGCCTATGCACAGTAGTTTACAGACAATCATGAAAATAAATGGCACTTTTACACTTGATGAAGTAGACAGGCACTCTCTTCAGAAAATATTAACTAAAAAGCAGTCTCTGCAGTAGCTCTGCCTCTAAGTATATGTAATAATTTATGCTATTTATTTAACAGGTATGGCTATCTAGTGACAGAGGCACTTTATTTAAATTATTAAATCTTGAAGATGAGAACATTGTAAAAGCAAATATGTGTGTACAGTCATTCAATCACCTTCATGAGAGATAAGGGAAGCCTTTTCTTCCCTAAGGCAGGTGCAGAATTTAAACCTGCTTTTGTCACAATGTGTGGTATGATAGCCACACAAAAAAGCTCCTGCATTAGCCAGTCTTCACACATACTTGGTTAATACTGTTTTACCATAAACATGTTCTCTACAGCAACATTAATTCTTCCTGTTAGTAAGTTCTGAGTGAAGTTCCACGTTAGAATACTTGATAAAGAGACAAGATTTGTAGAAAGCAGTAGTAATGTCCTTAATTACTTGTGTAGTTGGCAGAATCAAGCACAATCCTTCACCTAATTGAAGAGCAGCAGGCACCCAACAAAGTATTACAGTGATACCAACACACAAACAAGGAAAGTGTAGTCTGTGACAGTGCTAAGCATGAGCAGGCATGCTTCATTACTTGCTGAGAGGTCATCAAAGGACATAGCAAGCTCATCAGTCATATACCATATATTCCTTGTTCATCTGCTACAGAATGCAGATGGCTGTAATTAAATAACTCGTGTATTGTCACTGTATGAATTGAATCATGACAGAGACGGTCCTTTCTCCCCTTCTGTTTGTTTAAGTGTGCTAAGTGTAACATATTAGCATAACATTGGCTTATATAGATGACATCAGGAAAGTATAGATTTAATTCAGCTGTATTTTAATTCATCTCTTCACTTGACAAAAAACATCCTGTGTAAGGAGAGAACTCTTTAGAAGTCACTTTCTGTAACAGCAGAGTGATTCACCAATCCAAGAGCTGATTTTAACTGACTGTTTTGGTACTATATTTTGCCATGAAAGAGAATAAAATGTATCATTATTTTATGAAGAGGTTCTTTTCTTCCCCTTGCCAATTTGCTCTGAAAGTGTTTCTTTAGGTGTATACCAAAGCAAGAGATCTGATTGAAGTACTGAACCTCAATTCTACTGTGTATCATCTTAAGCAGAACAACTTTTGCTTCTCTTCATGTGATTATTTATTTCTAATTTGTTGTCTGTATTTCAATTGTGTATGTTTGGAAATACTTGCCAGATCTGAGACTAAAAGCGTTGTCAGTTTGTACTGTGATCATTTGGGAGCTTTGCATTTAACTATTTTAAATAAGTCAAAATCTGATAGGCTCGAAATAAAGAAGCTAAATGTTTTAAAATCAATGGAGGTGAGCTGTCAAAAAAAATCAAGGAAGTATTATAAAGTATCCTTTAAATCTGCAAGGAACAGTTTGCTCGTCATTGTACACAACTTCAAGAAGATTTGATTTCTTCAAGCAATTGATTCAAAAATATCCTTATTGTATGAAGAAATGCCAGGCCATTGCATATATACAGCTTTGTGTACATTTTAAATGTATAAGCTGGACTGTGTGACAACAGGAATGCAGTCAGAGTAAAATTCAGGTAAGAGACACCTATGAAGCCTTTAGGCTCCATTCTACTACAAAGAGACTGATTTGACCTCTGTATTTAGAGCCCGTCTTCAGTCTCCTCCAAACTGAGTGTGCTTGACAAGGCTTTTTCAACCAGCCCATGTGGCCAGGTTACCCTTGCTTAATGCAGAGAGCTGTGAGTGTTCACCTGACCCTTGGAACACAGCTTGGTGTTGCTGCATAGGCAGACAGTACTGTATATGAAAAATTACATTTCTGACTTACACCTTTTCACGTATCCACATTGAATTTCACCTGCTCTTTTATAATCCGTCTCATTATACCTCTGCAACTCTGCATAGTCAGACACAGTCTGTACTGTGCTTAGAATCATTAGTGACATTCATCACCTTATTTTTCACTCCTTTCCAATTCAGTTTTGAATAATTTGAAAACAGGCATACCGAATGCAAGGCACTCTATAAGTCACCAATACTACTGTTTCCTATTCAGAATAGGCCCACCACTTCTCTGGAAGCTTCATGTGGAATGCAAATTCCAGAGAACATGCTAGCTAAAAAGTCATTGCCTTTAGGAGATGCAAAGTATTTTACATCTCTGACAATTAGAAGCAGTTCTCAGATCACACTTCTCCTCAGTTCAGATATCAGCAGGACTCAAAAGATCCTTCATCTTACAGATGCAAAATTTACTTCTTGCTATCTTGCCAAACCCCAATACTCTTTGGCTGCTTTTGGATATTCCACATGAGGAGTGTTTAATATCAAATTTACTTATTTGGTATAGTTGGCATTACATGGCAGTTCAATTTAGCAGAGTGATACAGAAATCAGTTGAAATCACAGCACGAGCAATATAGCAGTTGTGATGTTCAGCTGTAGTTAAATCTCTGTTGTAGTGTGATTGTCATTACTGGTCCCTCTGTGCTCACTGTCATGACACTGGGCATCCCCAGTGACCTGGAAAGAATACATGGATGAAAGCCAGCTCAAGTCTGTTGCTCTCTTCAAAATATATAATTTGTCCAATTTTTATGCTTTATGTTGTGCCAAGCTACCTATGCACTGCCCCATCACCCCCATCCCCCAGTGTGGGTCTGGCTGGCTCACAAAGGCATTGCTCTTAGTTAATAGTTTTGGAACCTGATGATTCACTGATGCAACTGTCTGCAACTAAAAGCAAGGTTACCATCCAATCTACCTGATAACTAAGTTCAGCTTCCTTTATATTACACTATTCCCTGATCTCTGGGGTTTGCCCTTCCTTTACCTCACTGCAGGTGTGTGTGGGTTGATTGCACAGCTGAACTGCCAAAACCCCTACTGTGTCCATCAGTCAGTGCATCCTGGTATCATGCATGGCTTTGCTTCCTTGAGCAACAGTAATAGACTTAGAGAAGCCCCTGCTGAATCATGTCACCACGCAGCTCAGGATGCTACAAGCAGCCTGATCTTGTTGTGAATAGCAAGGGATATCGGAAGCTATTGCTCTGTGAGCAGTAGCTCCTGCCTCACATTCCTGCTGAGCTTGTAACCTAAGCTTTTAAACTCGTAACAATTTTAATTTAAATGCATAAACATTTCCCATTTATTTCAAGCATGTATGTAAATGTGGCTATAGCTGTCTATAAACAAATAGGCCCTAAACGGTTTGGGTTTTTTTCTCATTTGTGATATGCTTTTAACATTGTCATATAATCATTTGAGAAATCACTACAGTAATTAGTGGTCACTATAGAGGCATGTGGGTAATATGGTTTAGTGGTTTAGGGGTTACAGTGATAGTGCTGGGTTTACAGTTGAACTTCATGATCTTAAGGGTTTCTTCCAACCTTGATGATTGTATGATTCTATAGTATATTAACATGTTGTCAACTACAAGGGGGAATATTAGCACTTCAAAATCTTTTATAAGCTCACAGGTCACTTAATACCTCATTTTCCTTAGTGTTTATTCTGCTGATTCTTGGCTAATTGCTCCTTTTTCTCTGAGTTTTTGCTTATTCCTTTTACTTCCCTTTCCCTGAGGCAACACTCCCTTTCAGCCAATTTCTACTCTTCGGGCATAGCTTGTACTCCTCTTTCCCCCGCGACTTTGTTGGAGGCAGAGGCCCCTCAAATTTTTTCTCTTTCAGAAAGAGGCTGACTCTCTTTATATTGCTCTTTCTGACAGGTGATTTCCATACCTACCAATACTACAAGTCTAGTAAATTTGTAACATTCTTATCTTCTGTCAACTCTTAGTCCTGACGAAGTTTGGCAGAACCTTGTTGTAAACAGCCCTTTCCAGCAAGGCAATAGATCCTATTCCACGTGGACACAGTTGCTGCCCCTCACTCACACAACTTCTTAAATAGCTGGTGCTTAGCAGATCACTGAGTAGGTCAAATTAATAGAATGGAAGCAAAGTCAATGTAAGTAGCAGAGATCAGTACATAAATAGAATATTACTCTAAGAAAAAATGTGTCTGGTTTGATATTTATTTTAATTATGTGAAAAAAATGTGGATTTTAGTGGGGTATATCTTGTAAAGAAAGCTGTTTCTACTGGTAAAAGTTTGCACAATAAATTGCTTAGGAGAAGATTGCCTTAGTTAGCAAGATAAATATCTCTCACCCAGACTAGAGAAAGGTAATTTTACAGTAATTGGTCTTCACGAGTTAAAGTTGGCGTTTACCCTGACTGACCATTTGTTGAAAAGACAAGTACATGGTATTGAAAACAAGCAGTGTTCAAATCACTAAGGAAACCAGTGTCTAGATACTAGAACTAAACATTCTAAATCAGGAGGAAAAAATACTTCAAAGACATATTTCCTAAAAATTACAGCATTTATGAATTTCCTTTAGGAAATTTTCAAAATTTATGCTCTTAGATCCCAAAGAACACCTTTGAAAACCCCAGCTCTCAGAGGAAACAAAATCCTGTCCCATGCATCTGATGTGATGTGAGCTACACTTAACCCATTGGGGGAGGCAGGAAGGAATTCAAGGTGTTCTTGACACAGCGGTCCTTTATCCTGTGCTGAGCAAGCACCCTGCTGCTGATCACAGCAACACCAGGATTTATAGCTGATCATGATAGAAGTAGGTGACCTATCAAGATGCTTATATAGCATGCATACCCTTCAAGAATGCTCAGTTATTAATTTCAGACAGTAGTACCTATCTGACATTTCTGTCTCTTAAAGAAAAAACAAGCAACTGCTACTGCCACTGATGATTGTCTACTCTACAAATGTACTGATAGTCTTGCACTGTTTGCTGTGGCTGGAATTCTGGCTGAAATTGTTCCCTCCCATCCCTAGAGGACGAGTCCATCCTCTGTGTATGAACCCTTCATTCTGGATTCTCACTCACTGCATAATGACTTTGCAGCCTAATCATTGAACTCTGGTCTTGAGACTATTGTTATTAGTCACTGGAGTAGGAAATCAAAACCAGCTCCAGCCATCAGCCAGGAACTTAGGACACTCCTCCTGCTGCAGTGTTACAGGTTGAATCACCAAGCTTCCTCACACATGCTGTATTTCTAGCTTCATTTCCCTATGTAAATGCCCAGGAGGAAGTATTTCTGCATTAGGAAAGATAGAGACAGTAACATCCTCACTCAGCTTTATAAGATAACAGTCAGGATTGTCTCTTGAGAAAAGGATTTTGACTCAGGCTATGAAGGAAGTTGAACACAGGGCTTGAATTTTCTGGGTGAGTGCTCTGACTAGGAGAGTTGTACTGCCAACAGCCAGCACACCCAGCAACAGCTGGTTTTGGAAAACTAAAATAGCTGCACACACATTTTAACTCCATGTGCCAACAAACCAGATCTTGATAGGAAATTGATGTGCCACTCTACTTACATTTGGATCCTTATTAACTTGTACGGGAGCTGGGAGGTTCCTTGCATAGGCCACAGCAAGCTTGGTAATACGCAGACAAGGGTTGAAAAAACACAATGGCAAAGTCAATGGTCTCAAAAGGAAGCACAGAAAATTCCATTTTAACATAAGAAAAACTACTTCACTGTGAGGATGCTTAAATACCACTTGGGGACTCTCCATCCTTAGAGATATTCAAAACCTGACTGGACAAGATCCAGAGCAGCCGTTTCTAGTGGATTCTATTTTGTGTAGGGGATTTAGACCAGGCAGTCTCCAGAAGTCCCTTCCAACTTCAATTATTCTGTGTTTCTGTGAGCACTGAGAATTTGAAGGCCAAACAGAAAGGCAAACTCTGACCCCAGACTAAGCTTTTTGTTCTTGAAACTCAGATAAATCCTATTCTCAGTGAGGATTTTTGTACCCAAATCCTCACAGAGATCAAAGCAAAAAAAACCAGCTGTGAGAATTTCCTTTACACTTGCATGTATTTTATTTCATGCATTAACATGGTTAAACTTAAAAAGAAATGTGTGTGGTGTGGGGGTGGATGGGTGTGTGGGTATGTGTGTGTGTTAAAAAAGGAGCAACAAAAAGAGGGAGGGAGCTTCCTTGCAAGAAAAAATTAAACTCAAGGGCTGGAAAGCTCAGAGCAGTTCAAGTCAGAAAGGAAACTTTCAAATCTACACTTTGGACAGATTTTAAAGCGTGAAATAAGTGGAGATGGAAGGGCTACAGACAAAAAAAAAGTTAAATACCCTTCCACAGTTACTTTCATTTCCTTGGCTACAGTAAAATAAGGACTAGTTAGCCAGTCAGCCAAACTGGCAAAGAAGCAATAACTGGTGTTGTGGAGGGAAAAGGCCCCAGTTATCATGAAGAAATTGTCCATATTCCATTCACATAGCTTTGAATAGTTCTAAAGTTTGCATTTTTTTTCCTTACCTTGGGATTTGCTTAAACCACAGAGTACTAAATACATATATTTGCTTTCTTGCTCAATTTCAATGCTTCAAGTGTGTTTAATAAACCTTGTTGTTGGCAATCAATCACTTCTGGAAGTGAAGGCAAAAGAGGACTGGGATTAAATGGATCGCTACACACTGGAATTCTCTGTTTGCAGCAAAGTCATCACATTTACAAAATGCATCCATTACAAGCCATTAAAGGAGAAAAAATTAATTTTGATCAATAGCTTTGCTTCCACACTTTTTTATTCTGAATAGTTGTTCAAATACAAATTTCATTCTGCATAGTTTTGGGAAATGGGAGAGTTATGTTTAGACTGAGCCAAAAAAGGTAATTATTTATTTTACATAGTGTAAAAGATAATTATATAAAATTTTACTGAAATTCCCTGGTCATATTTTCTGAGTCCTTGGATAGTATATTAATATATGTCATCAAAGCATCCTCTACCTAACAGTTTTCAAACTGTTCCAAAAATGTTATTCTTGATGAGACTTCAGGTAAAGGAAATGTCTGTCTTCTGGTTTTGGTTCAATCTTGTTACTTTATTATTAGTTCTTATATTCCTTCATATCATCCTCCAAATAGTCTGTTTCTTTCTGGTCTTTCTGTTTGATTCCATAGAGATGTGCATTTAATTACAAATATCATGAGATGTAGTTCAGAAGGATTGAGTGAGATCAATCTTTGTAAGAATGGCTTGTGATGGAATGGAACACCTTTGATGTAGAAGGGAAATCTTACATGGGTAGTGGGACAATTCAAGAACTGAAAAATAATCTGAGAACTCTCTTATGCTGATTTGTCATAAGGAAAGATTATTAAATTAATCAGTTAAGGAAGTAGTAAATGACTGCCAGGGCATGGAAAGGACATTCAAGAATTTTAAACATTAAATTCCTCACTTGAAAACTGTGGTGTTTAACCCAACCTTTCAATCAAACAGGAGAATAGAAGAAGACAGATATGTCACCAGTTTATAAAAACCACTAATTTCAGGGATTATCTGAGGAACAATACCCAAGTCTGACTTCTGTAGGTGTCAAACTAATTGAAATTATTTTAAAATAGAGCAAGTAGAAGTTTGAGTAAATTAAAATATGAAGGAATAATCAATATTGTGTTTGAGAATGGAATTCGCATGGCAAATGTAATAATGAGGTGGAGCTGGTGATTTTTATGTATTTGGATTTGTAAAATGCTTCTTTGAAAAAGGCACCTCACTAAGAAATTCCAAAGAAATTAACTTCTCATGGAATGAGAGCAAAGATAATTCATGGGCAAACAACTGGATAGGAGATCCAAAAAAATTATGACACAAATTACAAAGAAAATAGGGTTCCACTGGATCTACAGTTGTCCAGATCCTGCTGTACAAGCTATTCACAAATGACAACATAAAGCTGAATGCTGAAGCAGGGAAGTTTGCAAAGAACAAGTTGTGCATCAAATCACAATTAAAGCAGAGAGCAAGGAGTTGAAGAAAATTTTAACCAATGCTGAGCAGCCAGACAGTAAAACCTCTCATAAAATGTATGCTTATCAAATTCAAACACAAGCACTTTAAAGAAAAATACAAAACGGAGAGCTCTTGGCTGTAGCTGCTCATGAAAGAGCTTTGGGTGTTATTTGAATAGGCAACACCATGACCTGTGGCAAGAAAAGACAAACTGAACATTGCAATTACTTCCTTATGAAGAGAACAAACAAGGAAAACATTATAATGCTGTTGTACCAACCTTGAATCTCAAATACATGCACTTCTGATTACTGATCTCCAAGAGCAATGTAGTAGCACTAGATAAGATACTGGTAAGTTAAGCAGTATGGATCAGAAATAATGAATAGGTTCTATTCAAGGGAAACCAAATAGCACATTTCTTAATAGAAAAAAGATGATTAAACGTGGAGGGTACATAAAATCAGTCCTATAACTATGGTGATGCATTGTTTCTCAGAAGCACAAAAACTGTATAGTATTTTGAAACAAACAAAAAGAAACATTTTCTTTTAAGCATCACTGAGTTGTACAGAATGCTGAAACAGATGGACCTTTGATCTGACCAGTGTGGCAGGTCTTACCGTCTTGTGACTGACACTTTTTCTCTGACTGTGCTCAGTGTCATGTTGAGGCAACATCAGTTGAGCAATATGAGAAGCTCAGTATAAAAATAACATCCTTTTCAAAGTATTCTTTCCATTTGTATCTACCACCCCTCTCTACTGTGACAGGCATTGCCAATAGCTAAAAATATGCAAGCACATAAATAACATCAGCGCCTATCATGTGGCTGTGATCTCCTTGTACTATACTTGTCCACGTCATTTCTATTACCACTTTTACCAATTCGTAATTGGCAACTGCTCCTCCCAAGTACTCTGGGAAAAGTATGGCCTTGCCACATACACTGAAAACTAACAAAATCAGGCTTTTATTACATTAAATGTAGAACTATGAACTCTTCAAAGACAGAGGAAACAATGAAATGGTCTTGTGATCCTTACTGTAGAGCATTACAGAAGGAGAAAGCCAGTTTTGAAATGAGTGGTTCCAAGATAAATGCAAACAAGTCCCTTTATACCTTTGCACTAGATTAATAGGCAGGAGGAGCAAATTTTGCAATGCAGATATATCTGTCAGTGCAAACATGGTACTTACTGTATTCTTTTAAATGGCTATCTTTGCTTTGGAAGTTTCTAATTTATTTTCACAACACAGCTAATGACTACTAATTTATTTTCACAACATAGGGTAAATCTATACCAACTGTGATTATCCCAGAAACCTTGTATATTTGGGATATGGTAGCATATATTATAACACAGAAGAGTGGCAGCATATGTAGGAAATCAATTCATTGCATTCCTCCTGTTCCACTGACTGCTGAATTGTGACTACAGAAAGATACAAAAGATGAAAATGGTTTTCCTTTCCTCAAAGAAATGCTGTTAAGAAAGCTAAGACACCATTAGGTGGTGCCTAGGGATTGATGTAGAAAGAGAAGCACTTCCTTGCACATTCATTTTGCAAAAGAACCATGAGCCTCTCTATTCTTATGTGCACATTTATCTGAAGAAATTGTCAACAACAGCCTACAAATTTCTTCAAGGAGAAAGCACTGTGCAGAAATAAATCAGCAGCAAAATCAGACATTAGACTGAAAAAGTGCATAAAATGAGTCTATTTTTAATATATGCTAAAATATGCCTTTTGCTATTTAGGATGAATAAATTAAACTACTATTTTCCATGTAACCCTATGACCTCCTAGGGGGTTATTTTCAGTACAGTGCTTTGGAGGGGGAAAAAATCCCTCAGGATCTCTAAGTTCTTCTGCTATGAAAGACCTGAACTGAGATAGCTGGAGGCAAGAAACAGCATAGTTCCCAATTCTGATACCACTCAGTGTACTACTACTAGAAAAATGCCATTTAATTTCCATTCCAAAAACATCTCCTCTTTAAATGGCTGAAGTCTTGTTTTGCTAACAAGTTTTTGTTTTATTTTGTGAAATGTGTGCATTTGAGTTTAAACGTCTATAAAATTGTGCAATTTGTCATGTGCTTAAAATGCAATTGATTAACAAAACTTACATCTCCTATTAAATTAATATTTCTGATTTTCCCTCATACTGTTACGTTTCTCATGTCCATGCCTTCATCAGAGTTTGTGGCTACAGTGGATTCTCTATACTGTTATTTTGCAGTATTCTTTCTCCTTTGCCAGTCCTCATGCCTACAAAGAAGCTGTACTGAACTAAATGACAAGCTTGTGTGCTGGAATCACCAAAAAGCCACTTCCTGGGAAAACTGAGAACAATATTTGCAATATGAAAAAGAAAAGTACCACACATGGGATAAACCAGAGGCTGATACATGCCAATTGATAGGAGAAGGTTTTCAAGGCAAGTATAAATCAGGAAAGAGAAGGATAGGAAAAGAAACTCTGAAAATGTATTTGACTTGAAGGGGAACCAAGTTGTGCTGGACCTTGAAAGCACAGAGATGAGTCCTATAGCAGGGAACATGGTACAGCAGAGATTTTGATAGCTATGAGCAGGATGGCAGGTGAGAACACAACCAACCTTAGCACAATTCATCTGGGTGTGCTGAAAGGAATTGGGAGGAACATGGTAGAGATATAAAGAGGGTATGAGTATGAGTAAAGGAGGGAGATGAACTTGATTGGATCCATGGTTTCCTCGGTGAGGTCAGGAAAGGGATTTAGGGCTGGTCCATGTCATATATAAAAGGTAACAGGAAAGTATAAATCATAATCCCCATGATTTGGGATTATGAGAAATGAGAAGCACAGAGGAAAGCAGGAAGGGATCAAGGTTTCAGCTTTACTGACTGGAATTAGTCTTGTTTTCCTTTATCTCTAGTTGCCCCAGAATCCTCTCATGGCTGCAAAGGACTGTAAGATCTTTAGGTGATAAAGGCTCTATGGTGGCTGTATCAGGGGACTCAACAAATGCCAGCTGGCAATTCTGTTGTCCCCATACAAGTACATTAAATTGAATGGCTATATTATACCACATATCTGAAATTATAGGGAATGTATTGACATCAGGGACCCTCAAAGATCTATCTACCAGAGAACAGGTGTTTACAAGATTTTTTTATGCAGAAGATTTCAGAAAATGTAAAGAATTCTCACCATACTCTTGTAAGTCAGTATTAAACACAAATAAAGACAGAACTGTGATATATTCGTACAGATTATATGTTCTCTCTTTATTATTTTCTCAGGTTCTGTCACTAATGAAAGCCATAAACATCATAAATAAATCCTGAATGTTAATTAATTTAGATAATTGTTAATGAATATTTAATATCTATAATTCTAATAATATAATAGCTAATTTCTATAACTGACAAGCTGCAGTGATGATTAATGAAATGGTATATACTTACACTGTCTTTGGTAGTAATGTCCAAGTGTTGGTCTAGTTGTATTTATTTAGGACTATTCATTCTCCCTGTGGTTTTAGCCCTATTGTCCTGCACCAGCCAGTGCACAGCAGAGCTGTGTCACTGCCATCACCCCACACTTCAACACCCTGGGGTGTGAAAGATGCCAGACCCCCTTTGCACCTCACTGCTCCAGACCCTCCTGGCACACACGCCATTCCCAACCTTCTTCCTCCTGCACATCCGCTGATAATCCCCACATGCCTCTAATGCCTTTGCCCATTAGTCACAGAAGTGTCTGACTTGAGAGCTCTGCTTCAGGGCCACCTATGCTGTGCAACAGACACTTGTAGTAGATTAGTACATTGGACTACCAAATTTGATTTCAGCATCAATGTTTCCTTGCAGCAGAGCCTTCCATCACTTTCTTCAATGAGCTATGAGAAAAGAATCATTGTTCTTGTTTTGACCATCCCACCTACTTGCTGCTCCTCAGTTCTCATTTTGGAGGGGACATTAAACAACTGAACTTTGTTGACTTTATTCATCTTACAGATGTTTGCCAAATCCTGTCTCGAGTGTGGACCCAAATCCTATCTCTGGTGTCAACCAGAAGAGAGGTAACATACATGGGAAAAGAGGAGGCCAAGGCTGAGTGTAGAATCAGAAGAATTTCTATGTTGCTACTGAGCAAACCCATTCCATAACAATTTAGGTTGTTTTTCTAGGTAACAATAATACCAAAATCTCCAGTTTTGCATTTGGTCTACTTAGCTTTGCTTTTAGCTAGAGAAGGGTTGCAAAGTGAGGACAGTGCACATTTTCCTCCCTAAATGCTTGGCCTGTTATTGGAGAGCTCATCTACAGACCCTGGTGTCAGGTTCTCCCCTCTGCTTTGTTGGCTTCAAATGCAAAATGAAAGACACTAGAACCAGCTAAGATAATTAGTAAAATAATCTCTCGGATAATTGGATGTGCTCTCAATCTATTTATATTACTTACTTGCAACTTGCACCACAAGCATTCCTATTCTGTGCAAGTCTTGAATTATTTGCATCTCTAAGACTATCATTGTCACAAACACTGAAATGACTCATAAAATTTTATTTTAAAATTGGAAAGCCAAACATATTTAAATTGCTGTCAGTACAATGGCTGATTCTAAATTACTGTCTTCAGAAAACTTACCTGCCTCCTGTTTTTTTCATGTTTCTGACATATTTTTACATTTATTACACTTTATTACATACAGATACATTGTCACTTTCACTAGCTTTTGTCCAGGAACCTGATCCTAAATTTACACAGGTCTAGTCCAGTCATCCCAGATGACTGCTCCAATTGAAGTACCAAGCTGCTGAGACACTGTGTGTGTAAGGATGAGTGTCCACCTACCTGTGTCCATGTGCTGCTGTCTTGTTCTGGCTCTGACAATGTGCCTTCTCCATCCCTTTTGGCTTTTCTCCCTTTTTACTCTCAATCCACCTATGTAGTTCTTATTTACACAAACTGGAAACAGCTTCAACAGTTTCCACACTCACCTCAGCATGTGCCTAAGGTAATGAGGAATTTATTTAAGTGAGAGTTTTGCAGCTGATAGTAATTTTTAGGTGATTAGGTAGAGATATAATAGAAAAATTGAGGTAATTTTTACCCTTCTGAGTTTCTGATGGATTTTCAAAACTTCCTGGAAACAAAGTTATGATGTGGATCTCATGCTTCCTGTGTCTCTGTCCATCACTTTCTCAAAAGACCAACAAATGTATGGGGCTAAGGGAAGCCTGTTGTAGTCTGAGCTATGGATGAAGTACTGGAAACCTTATTTAAAAAAATACTTGGGAGCAAAAATTAGGAATAGGAACTCTGCCATAGAAAAAGAAAAAAAAATTCAGTAACTCTTACTGAAATGTTACAAACACAGTCAACAGGCAAAATAATACATGCAAAAACATAAATATGTACTGCATAGGGACAGCCAGCACAATTCAGATGTCTTGGAGTTCCCCTTGCAGAAGGAGGGGAATTTTCACTGCTGGATGAATAAATGATGCAGGCACGTTCTCTGTGTCAGCAGTGCTTTGAAATTCTTCAGTCTGATGATAATGAGGCCTACATATTTAGATAAAGAGTAGCATTTTCAGAGAAGCATACAGGAATTCAAAACAAATACAGACTTTGCATGACTGTGCAGTTGCAGAGAACTCCTGAAAGAAAGCTTTGCTTGGAAGACAAGGGTCTTTTCAGTACTGTGAAAATTAAGATGACAATAGGAGGTTGAAAGAAAAGAGATGACATTTTTGTTAAGGAGATTCATTATGTAGGAGGAAGAGTCCCAGATTCTTAACTGCTGGCCTTCACAGATTCATCTTTGTGGTTCAGGTACAAGAACAGAATTACTGCTTCTCAGGATCTGTGGCAGGATGTGAAAGTTGAGTGGCAGCATCTGAGATATGATTCAGAGGGTGTGGCTGCAAAAGAGTGCATGCTGCAGGAATCTGAGATTTTGGAGTGTGACAGATGGATGTGCAAAAAAATAAAGCTCTTCAGAGCAGTCCTTTCAGATCCATTTCAATGTCTTAAAATTTGTTAACCATGAGGACACCAGAATTATAGAATGTGGCATTAAAGCTACTTTTATTCCTGATGTTACATTCTTCCACAGTGTGCTAGTTTACAATCTGTCCAAAAAGCATATTATAGGATCTTACAGACCCAGAGCAGTATCAGAAGTTTGTGTTTGGTTGCTTGTTTATTATGCAGCCTTGCTTCTTTCAGAGCTGCCTTACTATTTATTCCCATAGATGTGACCCTGTGTTTGGCTGTATCCGAAAGGTCCTGTTAGGACCACAGCCTGACTGCCTGAGCTGCTTATCCATCAGGTCTTGAACAATCACTATTTACAGCTCAAAATTTTATGTGAAAGTGTCATTGCTTGCCTTAAATTACTGGGAGGCACTGATGAGCTCACAAACATTTGTAAAGCTGGAATAAGCCGGAAACAGCTGTCAGTAACCTTCCCAGCTGTCCCAGGCTAGGATATTCTTTCTACATCAGCACCTTCAGGAAGTGAAGCTTTCTGTTTCTGACCCTTATAGCCTCATCCATTTCTTGCCATTCTTCCAGGCTCTCTGAGTCATACACAGCTTTTATGCACAGAGATTTTACATTGACTTTCCAAACATTAAAAGAAATCCTAACTACCATCAGTCCTGCTCTTGATTTCTCACAATCATCTAGGATCATCTCCACAGATCAATAATTCCTTTTGAGCTATACCAGTCACCTCAAATGTGACCCATGCAATGTGAGCTTTCTTCACAGAATACAATTTTAACTTTCCAGAAAAATACCTGAGAACTATCCATGTATATCTGCTCCATTACGCTTATGAGCAACATTGTAATTTAACAATAAATTAAATTTTTCTTGCTAAAGCCACATCAGCTGCTACTGCTATAAGCCCATCTTTATTGCATTCTGTGTGAGCATTTATTGTCTGTGACTGATGTCAGATAAATCAGCCTACTATTACCTGGGTTCTCACTTGTTCAGTTTGAATACTAATAGTCAGTCTTCATGTCTTCCAGAATTTCTGCAATAATTTAAGCTTTATTAAAAGTTAATAATGTTTCATACTTCCTGAGATCACACACACAAGCCTCTTTAGGACTCTCAAATTCAAGTTTTTTAGGACTTGTATACTTGAATAAGTTTCTCTCTAAGAGAAATTGTTTAATATCCCTCTAAATAATGACTAGGAAAGAACTTAGTCATCATTGTATGATACAAATATATTGCACATTCTTTCAAGTATAAAATTTATTTATTAAACAATTCCATTTTTTTGGTAGCAATATCAACATTTTTAAAATCTTGATATAACAGGCCTATAAGAGTGTTAAGATTTAGGAAACATGAGCTGTTCCTAAAACTACCAACCATGCAAATTTCTTGAAATCCTTATCCATTTTTTCTGTGCTTCATAACTTGTAATGATTGCTAGGTTTGCTTTTTGTCTACTGTATGTATTTATTTTAAACTGCTTTGTTTTCTTCCCCACTAAACTAGAAATATATTTTTTCTGAATCTCCCCTCTTCTTGATCACAATATTCTGACTCCTGTACAGACATCTTCTTTATAGCCTCCCCCTATTATGATAATTTTTCCATTTAATTTTTTCTTTGCACTCAGTCATTCATTTTCCACAGGTTTTTGGGGCACAAGTCAGAATACATGCCTTGGGAACAAGAAGACATAGAGAGTGTCTGCGTGTGTGTAGTATGGATTGTAACCTTGTTTGCACATACTGAGTATAGCCAGATCTATATACTCAAGCAAGTACAGACTTTCATTCTAGCAATAATCTTCACCATAATAAAGTATATAATAATAAAGTATGAATTATACTTTATTTATAGTCTATTTATACATAATAAAGTATGAAGTTGTTAGTTTCCCTAACATTTTTTTTTTCTTTTAGAAAATAGTTAGCTAAGAGTTTTAGGAACTCTAATAATGCCTTAGTATATAGAACCAAATTTATATGTGTGACCTGAAGTTATTCACAATAACAATGCAATTTTCTTTCCCAAAATTATTACTAGACACTGAAAGAAAAAGTTATCTTGTTCTTTATTCTTGACTGCTGTGCAAGAATATGGTAATCCCATATTTACTATGGTAAACCCAGTTTAGGCTTATTCCTATTGCATTGATCTATGTATAGTTACTTTCCTAGGAATATGAAAGTTTAAAACAGTATTCAACATTCCATTTCATCATTTATTACTTGGTTCCTGATGGGCAAAAGTTTCTGTCAGGGCTAGGTCCTTTATTATTTCTGGGAACTAAAAAGGTTAAACATTTAAACTCAGTGTTAATAACAGCCTCTCCTCATGCCTGAAGATATTTCCTTCTAGACACAAACTTTCAAACGAGTAGAAATCGAGAGAAGGCATTGAGGTGTGACCTGACAGACTTGCTTTCAAATTCATTATTCCAAGAAAAATAAACAGAATGTTTCTTTCTTTCCCAGCTAATTTCCAGCATGGGAAGTTGCTCTCAATGCCCAACCTTTTTTTCTGGAATGACTGGGGTAGAAATGTTAGGAAAAATAAAACTCCCTTGCCAAATATAATGAGAACTGGGTTAAAACCTGACAAGTAGGCACTATTGTCGGATCGAGCATTGTTCAGTTGTTCAAGATAACTCAAGGCCCATTAAAAGAAGCTGAGCCCAAAATTTGCATTAAGCAAACCATGCAAACTGAAATCTGATTAAGTTCTTGTTTTCAATTCACAAAAAACCAAAAAATTAAAAAAAAAAAACTGCAGTGAGCAGTGCGGTCTTTACTTAATCTGATGGCCACAAGAGGGTACAATTTGTAAATGGTACGTTAATATAACAGTCCTACAGAGTTTTCTCTAAGTGACATCAATATTTTCTGAAGTCACAAAAATCCATCTCCAGGTTGGCCTGAGGGAGATTTTGGCACAGCACCTGCCCAGATACAGCTCCTTGAGAGCTGCCCAGGAACAGCCCCTCAGGAGCTGCCCAGGCCTGTGCCCGTGCTGTGCGGTGCTCCCCTTCAGCCAGGCCCACAAGCCACAGCTCCCGGACACCTGAATCTCTTCAAACCCGTCGCTGCTTTGGCCAAGAACACCGCGCTGAGAACAAGCACAGCGCGCCTTCAGCGATGTCCTTAGGCACCCAAACAACCCTCTCAAAGGTTCTGTATTCTTAACCAGCCCTTGGGCATCAGAGCAAAGGCCAAATGGCTGTGTCTGGGCACTTCAGGAACCACAGAATATTCTGATTTGGAAGGGACCCATCAGGATCATCAAATCCAAGTCCTGGCCCTGCACAGGCCGCCCCAAGAGCCACAGCATGTGCCTGAGAGCATTGTCCAACGCTCAAGCTCTGCCAGGCTGCTGCTGTGACCCTGGGATCTTGCTCAGGAAGCTGCCTATCAATCCTGCTGGCATTGTCTTTCAACAGGCCAAGCAAAATAGAAGATGGACAAAGGAAAACAGGACTTGACTAGAGGATTCCTTGTGATACATAGTTAATCCTGGTGAAAGCTGCAAATGTGTTGTTTGGGCTCAAACCACCCTCAATACAACTCACTTTGATAAACGAGTATCAGGACTTACTCAAAGGCATAAAATAATAGAGTACATATTGCAGTGAGCTCCCATGTACAGTGACTATCTATAAGGTAGTGTGAAATGGACTCTTCTGCAGTGGCGCTGCCGGGTCCCAAATGCACCAGCATTTTCACATATTTTAGGGAAATCTGTCAAACATATGCTCAGATATTGGCAGCAGCCGTCAAGCCTCGACAGCTTCTGATATTGGAATTCTTTTACCCCATCTATGACTGCGGAGATCCAACAGATATTCACCAAAAGCCGTTTAACTTTGGGATCACCCGGCAAGATGTGAAAGGAAAAAAAAAAAAAAAAAAAAAAAAAGGTCTAAGAAAACGTCAACTCCGGGGCCCGCCGCGCCAGCCCCGGACCCGCGGTAACGGCGCGGCCACGGCCGCATGCGCGTCCTCCGCGCGGGGCCGCTGGCCCTTTAAATGCCGGCGGGCGGCCCGTGCTGCCGCTGGCTGGGAGACCCCGCGCCTCCAGTGAGAGGTGAAACCAAGATGGCGGCCGCGCACTGACTGAGGCGGAGCCGGAGGGAGCCGGGCCGCACCAGCCGCTGCCGATCGCCCCCTCCCTCCGCAGGGCACAGCGTTTCTCTGCTGGCCGGGCCGCCGAACGCCTGGAAGCGCAGCCACATCTCAAGGCGCGCTGGGGAGTCGGGACTGAGCCGCCGCAGCACCAGGAGGAGGAGGAGGAGGAGGAAGAAGAACATGGCGGCGGAGTCAGGCTGGGAGTGAAGCCGCCGCCTGCGACCGGAGCCCATGGGGAAGACGGGGCGCTGAGCTCGGCTGGCCGTTCACCCTGTCCCCGGACGGGCAGTGTCCGCAGGCCCGGGCAGCCCGGGCGGGAAGGAGGGCGGCTCCTTGGAGCCCCGCGCTGACGGACGGCGAGCGAGGGGCTTCGGGCCTGGGCAGCTGCTGCACAATAGAGCCGGGCTGCAGGCCGGGGCGAGCGGCCCCGCTCCCGGCTGCGTCCCTTCCTCTGATTCCCTCCGGCCTCACCAGCTTCCCCCCTGTTTTCCTCGGCAGGGCTCCGGCTTCCAGGAGCGCCTGCTCCTGTCACGCTGGGCCGGCTGCAGCCCGCCGCCGCTTCCACTACCGTGGATCCCCTTCTCCTCCGGAGTCCCTCCTTCGCCGCCTCTCCTGCCTGCCCTTCGCCCTGCAAAGAGCCTCTCTCCTCTCTGCGGCTCTCCCTGCCTAGGCTTACTCGCCTTTTGTGCAGCGCCTGACTGTACCTGAAGGAGCAGCTCCCCTTTTCACATCTTCACCTCTTGTTTCTCCCTCTTCCCCAATCCTCTGTTACCCTCGATAATGAGGATCCCGTTGGGGCACTGAAGAGGAGTAAGAAGAGCTTGCTTGGCGTGCCCGTGTGGGGCTGCTGCCTTCTTTTCCGCTCGCCTCCCCTGAGGGGGGCCTGGCCCCCAGCAGCCTTGTGCTCCTCCAGCGGTTGCCAGCCAGAGTGGTGGCTGCGGTGCGGCAGGCGGCAGGATGACGGACACCCGGCGGAGGGTGAAGGTGTACACGCTAAATGAGGACCGCCAGTGGGATGATCGAGGCACGGGGCATGTGTCCTCTTGCTACGTGGAGAGGCTCAAGGGCATGTCCCTGCTAGTCAGGGCAGAGAGTGATGGTAAGTGTACGGCTGAAGGTACAGTCTTTCCTCGTCCTGCCCAGGAAAGGAACTGGGTGTAGCTTTGTGTTTGTAGCGTTAATGTTTTGCTGCATAATTCAAATGGTATTCCTAAAAGCAGGCAGGCACTAACCAGGGTTCATTCGTGCTAGGCCAAGTGAAAGAAACAGGAGATTGCCATCAAGTGTAAGCATAGTAGGCACTTAGTGCGTACACAGTGTTGCATGCAAAATGCGTTCGAGTCTCCTTGTAAATCTTGCATGGGTTTGGATATCTACTGGTCTGGTTTCAAAACTGATCCCTGGATCTTGCTGGAAGTGATCCTCTCATGAAAGTTGTTCAAAACTTAGATCTTGGGTTTTAGTATTTGTTTTTAAAAGATCGTTGGATGGCTAATACCCTTTTGTGTCCACTTGCCCTTTTGGTAGCTTTTAGAATTATGTAAGACATTCTAACAGCTATCAACGGTTTTCAAAGTACAGTTATGGTAGTAAAGGCAATACAAGGGGCAGAACAGCATTTTCAGTGATGTTTTTTTTTTTTTTTAATGGGATGGGAGTACTCAGTCCTTCAGCAATTGGTTTCTGGTAGCATATGTCAGGAGTATATGTTAAGAGTAATATAGCCCTGTAGCTACATGTTTGGGCTAGTCTTGACTATTGGTTAAGTGAGTTCATGACTGCTGTGATCAGAGATTTAGAATGTGTACTTCACAGTATCAGCCTTGTACCGTTTTGCTTTTGAAGTCTGTCAATGCATGACTTACTACTTCATTAGATGTATAGCTACTGTATTTAGTGACATGTAGATCTAGTTATGCTTTTGACTGTCAACAGACCTTGTAATTTTATTTATTAAGCTTTTTTATTGTAGGAAGTCGGATGAGAAGCAACTTGAGAATCATTAATCCTTACTTTTTGGGAAAGTTCTGACAAACTGTACAATATGTCATCCTTACAGCAAAGATCATAATCTGATATGGAAAAATCAGTCATCTAAGCAGGATTTTGATAATTGGGTGTCTGATAAGCTCTCGGATCTCACAGATTTTTGATTATACTTTAACAGGTTACACTGGCACCTGATTTTTATTTATTTTACAGCAAGGAAGATACATTTAAATCTTGAGCAGCTTCATATAGCAAGAGAAAGCATTCAAAATGGAAATAAATTTAATTTAATTTCAACATGTGGAGGGAATTAAAAAATTTATCACTAATTTTCTTTGCTAATTTTTACAGTATGTGTTGTTGTAGATACTGTCCTGGCTGTTGGGGACATGTTTAAAAACTGTTCTCTCCTATATATTAAAAATTTTCTGTTTTTTAAAAAAAATTTTAAAAATTCTTTTTTTAGAAAAGAAATCAAAAGACCTGCAGCTCCTAACCTCCTTGTAAAGAAATAGCTAATTTGAACTAAAATCCATTTATTAACTTTTAGTGGGATATGTGTGCTTCAGTCTCATTAGAACC
Organism: Lonchura striata; assembly: GCF_050655825.1. NCBI lineage: Eukaryota > Metazoa > Chordata > Aves > Passeriformes > Estrildidae > Lonchura > Lonchura striata. The sequence continues at coordinate 57,611,087 of NC_140707.1, read as the reverse complement.
TGAGTTGCACTGTTGGTGCCAGCTCTCTTGTAAATAAATGAGCATCTGTAAGAGGGAAGATACAGACTGGTACTAAAAACTAAAATTAAGTCATTGCTTTAGCTGGCATAGCTAAGATACTCTAATCAAAGCAGGAAATGTCTCAAACTTACTAATTGCACCAAATACACAGATATTTATTTGGTAGGATATACACTTTAGACCTCTCTCTACTGCATACTTTCTACTTCAAAGTATTGAATAATACAGTTAAAATTCTTTATATAGTAGGTAATATCAGTCCTGAGTAAATGTCCACTCTAGTAATAGGCTAGCTTTTCTAACTTGCTTGTGTAGACACCTCATAAAATTTGATTTATATTTTGTTTACTCCCACTGTTGTTTGTGGGCTAATTTTGAAGGCAGATAGTCATTTCTACATGTGAGCAAATTATTTGGAAAAAGGTAATGCCATACCTGTGCTTTACATAGTGTGCAATTTGTGTTTCCTTGCATGCTTTTTTAACTAAATGCAATAGTTGATTGTGATTTTTAACTTTTTCCCAGTTAACCAAGACATAAAAGTAGTATGAACTGAGTAGTAGAAACTGACCTATACACCATTTGTCACCATGTTGCCATTGCATTCTTGTATTGTCTTTCTTTGTCAGCTCCTCCTCTTTCCACAGTGAAATTTCTTCCTTCCTGCATTTCTAAACCATCTTTTCCTAGCCTTTGAGCTGAGATTCATCCTGTGCACACTGGCATATTCTTACTGATTTACTCCAGGAAGCTGACAGAAAACCTCGGGATCTGCCTGAAGGCGAAGGCTCCATTTCCTGAGCAGGTTCCTTGTGTGTGTGGGAAATTCCCACTCCTGTTAAAGGGCCAGTTTGGCTATGCACAGATCAACAGCAGAATTGCCAGTGGTTTCTTTGGCTGACCATGTGGGCTAGCACGTGGTTCAGTCTTTGGATTTTGCAGCTGTGACTTGGTGTAGTAGGCTGCTTTACAAGTGGTTGAGATTTTATTGCATAGTCAGGCTGTTCAGATAAGGGAAGTACAATCAGTGTGCCACATCCAATGTAAGCTGTCCTTTGGAATTGGAGGAATAAGAACTGAGTAAAAGGAGTTTTTATCTGTAGCAGTGATTTTTTAAACTTGTGTGTGCTGGTGTTTAACACCATCATAAAAGAAAATCATTTAGAGTAGATGAGTGAGTTGTGTTGTTTGCTGCATGTCTAATGTTGCCAGGCACTAAACTGTTAAGAGTCATTGCAGACAATCTGGAATAATCAATTTTAGAACAGAAATACCATAAACTGCTTTCATATCAGGTATGTTATGCTTTGAAGCACGAAATTGTAATTTTTTTTTTACACTATAATAAGTATTCACTTGTTATTTAAAACCCTGAAAAGTTTCTCTGTGTGATTCCTAGTTGTAATGTATTCTACTTGAATTGTAGCAGAGCAAGTGTGAAATATTTTCTTACAAATTATCACCTACCGTGTGAGTCTGTGTGTAATCAAAAGCCTTTGATTTCTTACTCATTTCTGACATGGTATTTTAGCCTACTGTGGCCAGCCTTATTCTTAAAGCGTCTTTGTGCTTCTTGGGGTTTACTGGATGGTTTCAGATCACCTTGTTTTTGTTCTGAGCCCAGATGTCTGAAGTGACAGTTTCTGTTCAAGTAATTTTTGTTAATTTGAAAGCTTAAACTTTTTATTAAAACTTACTTGTCCTGTATCTAAAGTTTTTGACAAGTGAAAGTTAACCCCTCCACTGCAGGCCATATTTGTGAGCTCCCTTTTAGGAACTCTCATCATTTTCATTCAGAAGTTGTAGTTTGCTGCTTCTGAAGTGTGTATGTTAATGACTTCTGCCACAGGGCAAGCACCTATCCTTGCTGTTTCTGTAGTGCAGGTATCAGTAAACCTGTACAACTGGCAGGCTTAGACAAAACTTGGCTTAATTTTTTTTTACCTTGTTCAAACTAAAGCGACTGATTTTATTGCCTTTTTTTTTAGGTAAGCAACACAGTATTTATCTTGTATCAAAGTGGGAAAAAGCTTGGGGGAAGATGACTTGGGGTTTTTTTTGTTTCTTTTCTCCTGGTTCTCCCCTTTCCTTAATATTTGGGTTTGGCCCTCCAGAAGTGTCTTAGACTCAGGAATATTCTCTTGAATTTGTAGAACACTTTCTCGGGCCTCAATTTCTTGAGTTTGAGGATTAGTTTCTGTGATTGGGTTGCAGCAGAACTAATTGCAGAACTTAAACCTCTGTGTGCATCTTGCAAGAAACAGCTCTTGAATTGAAACTTTCGTTTAAATGTAAACATGTTTATAGTGGTATGGGGTAATGAGCAGCACTTTTTCTTTTCTGCTTTTGAGGAAGACTCCATGTAACAGTTTTGGTGGGAGAGCAGCAGTGTGCCAGATTAACTGGTCTCTTCCATATGCATATTTGTAAACAAAGCTGCAAATTTCCTGTTCAAGACTGTTGAATTGGGATATTTGATGTCTCCAAATATAATTGAAAATAGCATCAAATATCTCTTTTTTAATATGTAATTTCTTTTGAGCAAGTCTTTCCCTATACCCACATTCCCTCTGCATCACAGAATGATGTTTTCTACTAACAAAACTCCCAGCTGTGCTGTTCTGCATTACAGTGACAGGTAATAGAACTCTGCAAGTCAGTTTTCTTTTTTATAGGTGGTTTCAGATATTATTTTTTTGCTCCAGTGTTTTTCAGTTACCTTTACAAATTTGTTAAAGGGTGTAATTTAAAAAAATAATTAGATATGCATAATTTTGGAGCATTTGCTTAAAACATAGCCTGCATTAAAGTGAGTTTTCAGCTCTTACCTAACTTTGAATGGTGTCATTGGGTCAATGAAGATGAAATTTTGTTGGTGTATTTTTATGAAGTAAACTAGATAGTCTTAAGATTTTCTAGGATACCTCCAGTGAAAAAATACCTACATAGAAAGTAATGCTTCTGACAAAAGCATCTCAAGTGATAATGACTTTGAATGCAGGTTTATTTGTGGTGCGTTATGTTTCTGTAGCCTTTTTTCTAAAGAATACATCTGTGTTTCAGATGTCTGTTACTGCTGCCTGGTTTCCACATGCAAGTAACAAAGACCTAACATTAGCTCATACCAGGAAGGGGCCTGATCCTGTAAAATTTAGTATAGAAAATAAACTCACTGAACTAACCTAGTAGATTAGCCACTGATATTTGACTTGTTGAATCATTTTTGGAGAACTTATTGCACAGAGGGAGCATCATATTTTCCAGAAGGATAGATTTGGGGCAGGTATTAATTCTAGAGCACAATTTACCTTTCAGTATGTTTCTATCTCCAGATCAATATTTTTCTTGTTATTGTCCAAAATGGTGAGGAATAAGTTGAATCATGTGGTAGTGAGAAACAACTCAAGCCTTAAAAAGCTTGATTTGTCTTTCCTGCAAGCATCAAGTTTTGTAGAGAAGAAGAAATGCTCTTTTTTGATAAGTCTAGTAAAGAAGTCATTCTCTGTTGTCTGCTTCTAGCATGGAAGATTAAGTGTCTGCATTCAATTGTTTTCAATTTTTTAAAATAGTATTTTGTCAAACATGACATTTAAGTTATGCATGATATTCTTCTAATGTTGAGATTTACATGTCCGTAGGTCTGTGTTCAGCCATTAAAATATGATGTTGAAATTATCAACTACTTTTGATTCCTAGAAGATTTTAGTTCATACTTGCTGATATTAAATATTTCTAGACAGTAAAGACTTTCTAGAAGTTTGTCTGCCATTTTTTTTACACAAATAATATTTTAAATCTTTATGTAGTAGAAGCTGGGACTTGGAAAGCATGACTGACTCTGCGTATCTGATGATTGTAAAAAGGAAATGCTCAGTTTAGGTGTAATTTAGGCATAGTCTAAATTCAAAGTTTGAGACAATGGCCAAAGGATGAGCAATGAATTGGATTCATCTGTAAACCTCATCTTAGATGTTTTCCTTCTCTGTCCTGCTCTATGGTTTTTGATTTTTTTTTTTTTTTTTTTTTTTTTTTTTTTTTTTCTTTAGTTATGCACTTACTCTTAAGCAAATAAGCTGCTTTGGTAACAGAGCTGATGTGTGTCAGAAAACTGAAAAAAAACTCAAAAAAACCTGAATAGTATATTTGGGCTTGAGGCAAGAGAGCTTTTTCTGTGTGTCGTGTTTTCCCTTGAGTGGTATTTATTTCAGTTTTGTTGTTGAATTTTATTGAGTTTGTAAACAGCTTTTACTCCAAGAGCAGTTGAGACAGGGTGATAACTTCTCAAGCCAACTTCATTAGTGAAAGCTGCCTCCTGTAGAGCAAAAGACTTAGAAATTGGGAACTAGCAGCTTTCACAGGTACATTAATTTGAAAAAAATACTTAATTGTATTTGATGATCACATACATAGTAAGCTAGTGGATATAAAATTCATTGGTAAAGCTTCTAAATTCATCAAGTAGTAACCTTTCTTATCAGGCAGAATGTTCTGATATTCTGTAATTCTTTAATGATACACCACTCTTACAGCAAATGAAGTTCTGTGATCTGGTTCTTCAGTCTCTTGCCTCACATCCCCCAACCTAACATCTTCATCAGTATCAGACAGGGGGATCGAGTGCACCTCAGCAGTTTTGCAGGTGGCACCAAGCTGCAGTGGTGTGGTTGGCATGCCTGAGGGACCAGATTCCATCTGCATGGACCTGCACAAGGCCGAGAAGGGGGCCCTTGGGAACCTCAGGACGTGCCAGGTGCTGCACCTGGGTCAGGGCAGCCCCTGGTACCAGTCCAGGCTAGGGAATGAGCAGATGGAGAGCAGCCCAGATTTTTGTAATACATTTGCCTTAGAACTATAGTGATGAAACTGAGAAGTTAACACTTTACATAAAGTTTGGACATATCTTAAAGCCTAAATTTAACCAGATAAGTAAATGGAGAAATGCCCCTTAAAGGGATATTTGCAGCTTTAAGTTTTACTTATATGATTAACAATGCAAGTTAATTTATCAGTGTTATTGTGTAAGCTGAGTGGAGCTCTGCAGGTAGGTAAATTTAAGTCATGCACTGGCATTAGTGCAGCTGAGTAGCAAGGTGGATGAGGGAAATGATTGGTCCAAGAATAAAATCAGTTTTAAAAGTTGGTTTTGCATAGATCAACACTTCAGATTGTTTAACTTGACACAAGAATACTAACATGCAAAAGGAAGGGAAAGAAGACACAGGCATGAGAATGGAGTTGCTGTTCTGTGTCTTATATCAGTAAAACCTGCTGTGAAACAATGCACTGAGTTTGTGTGAAATTTTCTGGTATTAGCAGTCACAGTGGTTACTGCTGTAAGCATTAGTTTCTAGATAATGCTTCCCAGGAAAATAAATGTTTTAGCTAACCTTTAAGAACAAATACCACACAATTAGAATTTTCACTCAAAACAACCATAAGTAATCTCTGGAATGCAGTTGTGATGCTTTTGGTGTGCTGACTTGCAGACTTTATCATGTCTAAAATTTTTTCTGTGGAAAAGTCATTACTCAGAGTAAGAAACATTTAAAATTCAGTCTTCAGAGCATTTTTCTGTACTGTGTGAACAGTATCTCTTGGGGTTAAGAGGCATATTGTTGCTCAAGAAAAGAGTGATCAGAAAATTTATGTGGCGGGTAAAATTTTAGTGCATGTATAAATAAGTGGAATTGTTTTTTTCTAGGCTCTCTTCTTTTGGAGTCCAAAATTAATCCGAACACTGCGTACCAGAAGCAACAGGTAAACATACTTTTCTTTTCCTCATGTTTAAAGGCAGGGTCTTTAACAGTATACAACCAACAGTGTAGCAGTATAGTATTTTTTTGCCTCTGTTGCAAATGATATTTTATGTTCTTGTGCCAAAAACAGACAAAATAGTTTGTACCCTTTTTGTGCATTACATGCTCATGTGTTATTTCTCTGTATTTTTGATGAAGTTATACAGATAAATTACCTTTTGTTATGCACCAGAAATTGGTTTGGGAGAGGCAGTCCAAACGTTTTTAGGAAAATCACAAAGTAGCAGAGGTTCTTGAGGGTTATAGTATCTGAAACCTAGTATCATCTGACTTTTTTTTTCTTTATATTTCAGATGCTTTTTAAATGTATTTTTATTCAGAAGGCTTTAAATTTATGTACATTTTAACCTTTGTTTATTTTTTACTTAGGAGGTAGGTATGGGTTACTACTGCTCCAAAGCATTCTGTGTACATAAAAGCAGCTTTTCACCTTTAGTTTGCACATTGCTTCAATTATTTAAACAATACATTGGGAGCCCCTGAAGAATGCACCTGAGATGGGTGAGAAGTGAACTGTGTAGGCTTTGTACTTTATTTGCCATGCTTCTTTCACAGATGCTGGGAATTGCCTTTACAGGTTTAGACATACTGAACTAGATTGTATTTTGCTGCCTGTCTGGTCAGCTCATACTTGTAAAAATCTTGTCAGATTTAATGTATTAAAACATTCTTCAGTCTTTCACCTTTAATAGTTCATCACAGGCATACTGGACATGCTGTTATTTTGTTCACAGGTGGTCCCAGTAGTTGTGTCACTGCAGGTGTTTGTAGAATTGTATTTTGAACTGAATGGGGAGAACCAGTATGGGCTAAAAATACCCTTCCTTGAAAAATTTAACCTGTATCTCTCTTGATATATTAATAACACACTGTATAAGCAGCTGATACTGAGCAACTGATAAGGGCAGTGTGGGTCTGGAGAATCAATTCCAGGGAGTAAGGACACCACCACCAAAAATGCTAAGCAGACTAAGTTTTAGCTGTAATCCTGACCAGCTTGAGGTCATGGTTCTATGATACAGTAACTTGAACTTTAATACTCCTGAAGTGACAACTGAATATTTCACAGCTCTACTGCATAAAGTGCTGATCTGGTGTAAACTTGCTTTGCTGACTTAAATTGATTAAAAGAGCACTGGAGGGGTGAGTTTTGTATCAACAGGCTTTGTGCCACATCAGACATGAAACCTACTTCAAGGAGGCATAAAATTGCAAGATTGGTGCAAACAACCACACGTGCTGGTCAGTGTAGCAGCATTTCCTGCTCCAGGTCTGACATGCATTTTAAGCTAGTGATGCATCAATCATACTGGTCATTGTGAAAATATGGTTAGAGAAATAAAAATAATTAACATTAATCTGTCCCATTAGAGCAGCGCTATATGTACATTCTCTGTGCTGGAGAAGGAAAAGTGCTGTTTTTAAAGCTTTCAAATGCTGCGCAGACAGAACTTTATATTTGCAGATGGATTGTTCGTATTTAACCAAATATGAACCAGTTTCTAATATAAATTGAATATGGGGCTCCACTCCAAGCCTTAGAAATACCAAATGTTTATTGGTGTGTGTGTATTAAATCTGCTCTGTAGCCTGGTTATCCTTTCCCTTAGTAAAAGGTAAGTTCAGAGTTTAAACCTGATTCCATATGAGTTAAGCTTGGAGCTTAGCAGCTGAAAGAGTAGGTTTTTTTCCAGCTCTGCTCCTAGAACTCTGAACAGCTTAAACTTACTAAACCACAAGAAAATCAGCTTGGTACTTTAAATTCTTTTTCAAAAGCTGGTAGCTCTCTATGCTGGCAGAACTTTCAAACCATCTTACATGAGATCCGTTTGTGGAACTGAGATGGAAGAGTGAGTGAGATCTTTCTTTTTGACTTCAGAAGGTCACTTAGGTCACCTCACTACTAGTGAAATTGCAGCCTGAGATAAAAGACTTGCTTTTGAGCTTGCCTGCTGTTGTTAGTTGCACATAGAAAATTTCAAGAAAATTCTCCCAGAAATCTAAGGCTTTAAACTTCAAAGTAGCTGTGTAGTGTTGTGATCTTACCAGGCTTTTATCTCAGAATTTTATTGTGAGGATGAACCTATTTTAAGGGGTACATAGTGATTTATTGAAAAAATACGGATATTGATCTAGTACCGATATCCAACTGCGACGCACAAAAACTCTCTAACAGTTTAAAGTTAGAAAGTGTGTGTTTATTTGACGCCGGGCAGCGTGCAGGATAGCTCCCAAATACACACCGCACCTTCTAGGTGATTACAGAGTCTTTTTATCCATACAAGTATTGAATACACAAAGTACAAATACATATTCATAGTTTTGGTGCATCCCATTCCCCGCTTCCTATGCTAATTACTCCAAAAACTATTAAGCATTCATAGTTTGTTCCTTGAAATGGGTCGGTGGTCCGTTTCATGGGGAGGGTTCTCAAAATGAGGAAGTAAATGAAGTCTTCCTCATTCTGACCTTTCTACCTTTTCAGTGCAAATAAGACAAATGAACTCTTGGTAGAACTCCCATTCCTTGTTTTCAATTGGTTTCAGAACAGAGGAGGCCTACAATTGTCTTATGTTCCTAAAAGCTATTTGTCAGTTTCTATATTCTTCATTATAAACCCAGCTAACTAAACACTGTGCTGACAAGCAATCAATTATTAGTTAACTACTAACTCCTTACTTCATCAAGGCCTACTCATTTATTATTATTATTTTAATTAACTATAGTAAGGCTTATTTCTAACTAAAATCTTAGCTCCTCTAAAATCTCTAAATTCCTTAAAGTTTATGTTTCAATAGTAGTATCCATTTCTACTGTGACACAACATGCAACTTCTGGATATCTGATTGAATAAATGGATGGGTTCTGACTTTGGTCTAGGCTGACATGAGGCTTGTAAGAAGAAGCAGTCTTATTGGACTGACTGAAACAATCTGTGGTTGGAAGCAAGAAGAGATAATGTGTACTAAGGTCTTGGGGGAGCCTTGCTATGCCAGTTGCTTTGGATCCTTCAACAAAAGAAGCTTATAGATACCTTAGTGATAAACAGTGAAGTCCTTCCACTGTTGAAAGGACCTTCTGCCTATGCTGATCTGCTAGTGCGAGTGTGAAGTAGATGGTCTTAGTAATTATTGATATCACAAATTATGTAATCTCCTGGTTTACATATGTGTGTTTTAATAACTGCATAGCTTAGATAATTTATCAAAATACTCGTGTGAAGACCTGAGGACAAGTTTGCCTTGCTGCCTCTGTTCCCTTGGAAACTAAAGCCAACAAAACAAAAAAAAAAAACCCCAACAAAACCTGTGAAGCTGAGTTTGTTAGTATGATTTTGTCCCAGTTGTCTGCTTTATATTTCTTGGTGTTGAGTGTTGAAAGTAGTGACTGCCCTTTGTGGTAGTAAATACAACTTTCTGCCTTTGGAGAGAAAGATTACTTGGGAGATCTTGAGTCCTGCTCAGGGAGTCATTTTTGTACATCAACCTGAGATACTTCAGTTTGTACAGTCTACTTCTCAGTCTTCCCAGATTTACCTGCCATCTGGAGGTTTGAAATAATTCATTAAAGCATGAAATTCGTAGACCATCTTTTTACTACCTTTTCAGTAGTCAAATTAATTAGTCTGTCACAATTAAGAGCTGTTTTCTGCAAAAAGAGAGATAGGTTTATGTATCTGATTCTGCAACATAGAATTGCTACCAGTGGAAGTTCATTGTTGCTCTGAACCATGCACTTCCTGTCAAACTCATCACTGTTTATACAAGAACTAGAAGAAAGTAAGGCATGTGATGGAGAAAAGCTAGACAGAAAACAACTTGAGGAACTAATGTCCTGTGGCTCAAAAAAAGGACTTAATATTTCTTATGTTAAAGTAGTATTTCTAGGCAGAAACTTCTTCAGAAAAAGCAAAATATGCACAGTACAGCCACATGAGCACCTGATTTATATTTTTGTTTCCAGCTCTGTGTTTTGTTGGCATTTTTATTTTAAAATGTTACAATAATGGTCCTATAACTTTGCCATGGAATATTACTGGATTTAATTACTGGGTAAGTAGTAGCATTCACCTTAAAAGCGAATTTTGTTTAGTAAGTGGAATTTCATTATACAAAGCAATGCTGGGTCACACATGGAAAACTTAGTTTTTTGTTCTGTTGTTGGTTATTTTCTTAATATTCTAGTAAAGGCAGAAGATATTTAATTGTGGGTTGGGGGGGTTTAAGGCATTGAAATTTCAGAATGTTAGTTACAAAGATGATGTTCTTAAACACGTGATATTCAAAAAATAAATAAACATGTGATATTCAGAAAATAAATAATTGCACTAGTATATTAGAATAACACCTTTTCCTATAGCAGTCCTAAATGATTAAAAACCCCTCTATACACCTAGTATTTACCTAGGGAGAAACCTGATAGGGGTGTGGACTGGGCTAGAGCTTTTCAGTATAGTTTGGCAATGCTTTAGAAATAGAACAGTAAATACTTGTATCCTCAGCTTTTTTAGATACATCCACATGCATCCTGTAACAGAGCGATGAAGTATGTATTGCATCCCTTTCTGTACCTGATACAAGAGTTATTTACAGCATCCACCTACAGAGTCTTGCCTCTGTCCTAGAGGTATCTTGTGTCCTTTGCATTTGAAGTCTCTTTTCCAGTTCCTCACAAGAATAAAAAGCTAAAATTCATCCAGAGTACTAACTGCTAGCTATGTAACTTGAAGGTGGCCATCCTTGAATAACAGAGTGCAGACTTGTTGATTAAAAATCCAAGTTTTGAAACTATCCCAAAGGGCACAGACTGAATTGTCAGAGAAGATGAACTTCATTTCCTTGCTATCATGACAAGCAAGCCAACAGTGAAACTATTTCAATAAAATTTTTGCATATTGTAGCTAATATAGTAAGGAAGTGTGTGTGGCTTTGTGGGTTGAGGGAATAAACAAGGGGAAGGGTGGGCTGCTCTTGGGTTTGGAGTGGGGTTTATCCATTTTAACACAGGTTTCATTTCCTTCATTTCTGTTTTCCTGAATATTCTGATTTTTCTGCTTTTGCTGAGTATTCTGGTTTAGGGACAAATTTGGGAAGAAACTTCCAAAGGGGTCCCTCTAGAAAGCAGATTCAAACAGCCCTTCCCCCAGCTGATTTGGGAAAATATTTCTTTGATGAAAAGTGGGAAAATGATTTATTTAACAAGCAAAGTATTTACAAGCATCAAAAATAATATTAAACAATAAAACCTCTTGCTGTTGTGAAGAGATGGCAGATTCAGAAAATCCTTTTTGTGGGCTGTAGCTCGGCTCACTCAGTCTCTTACCAGTCCCTCCTGTGCAGGAAAATGCCACAACCTGGGCCCTGTTGGGCCATGGCTGTAAGCTACCAGTGTTTCTCTGGGTTTTCACTCCAGAGCAGAACTGATCAGCTCCAAGAAAAAGAAAAGCCACAGTCTGGGGAACATCTCTGCCTCAGCTAGCTAAAAACTAACTAAAAAACAAAGGAGAACTCTCTCCTACTTCTCTGTGCTGCAGGCAGCACAGTCCATGAGAGAGAAAAGCTGAAGCTCTTATTTCTGTGTTTTGAATACAGGCACTTCGGACATTCCACCTCTTCTCCTTCTTCCCCCCCCCCCCCCCCCCCCCCCTTCACTCTCAGATCTAGTTTTAAGGGGGCAAAACTTACTTGTGGGCTAAACAGAAAAATAAGGATACAATTCAGCATCATAAAGTCACCCCAGGACTTTATGATGAGTATGGCCAGTACGTCAAGTTTCTACTGCAGAACTAATAAACTGATTTCACTTCATGTGATTTATGTGAATACAGCTATGAAATCACTAACTGTAAAGTTGTGTATGACTGTTGAGCTTTCACAGAAGCTAGTAGAACACAATCTGAGTATACATTTGACATGTTAATCAGTTTTTTGAGTAAATTGTTAGCACATCCAGATAACCAGCTTCTAGGTGAAAAAGTGCGTGAAACCAAATGCAGAATTGCAACTTTATATTACATTACATGGGTGGGTTTTCTTAGCTTGAAGATTCTGCCACAACCTACCACACTAGCTCTATATTTAACTTTAAAAGTTTGGGTAGTGTAAATAGTTTATTTCATAAACAGAAACCTGAAATTGTGAAGCTGTACTTTTGATTGGAAGTAGATAGCAAGATGCTGAAAGGTAGGTTGGCATGTCCAGGGAAGTGTCTATGACTGTGAACAATCTAAGGAATTAGATGAGGAACTAGCAATCAGGCAGTCCAAAAGGGGAAGAAATGGCCTGTGTTAAACCTTGTGTGAGCCAGAAAAGTGTCATAAGCCTGAACCATGTAAGAGCTAATTGGGAGAGATTAATTTGCTTTTTAAGGTGAAAACAAGAGTTTATGAAATACTTACCGAGTTTAGGGCATCACTACTTGAGTGTAGATTAAATCTCATAGAGCTGCCAAGAGAATGTTTTGGAACTATGGAGAAGACCTGTCCCTGGACATGAACAGTAGTGAGAGTCCACTGTAAAATAGTAGGAGTTTTGTTAATCATAGCAGAGTCAAATCCTGAATACTAGTTGCTCTGAAATTCTTCATTATGAAATCCCAGACCTTGCTTTGGAGATTTGTGTGAGTGCTGTACAAGACACCTACTAATCAGCTTTCTAATAGTTAAATAAAACTGATTTAATGTCTAGTAAAAGTTGAACTTTAGTGAGTGCTGTGGCAAGAACTTTAGACTGATAGTATGTATTGAGAACTTTAAAGTCAGAAGCCTTTTGGTAATAGTTTCAAAAAATGAAAAGTCATAGGGTTGATGTTAAACCCTATCCTTCAGTGCAATTGCCACTGTTTCCTGGGTTAAATTATTGCAGGTTAGCTTCTGAGGCATGATGTCTCAGATAAAACTGTAGCACACAGCAGTGCCTCTGGAAAACCTCTAACTAACCAAAATTTGCTTCATGTGGGCTTAATGCAGCAAGCAGAGAGAGAGAAGCAGCACAGGAATCACCGACTGTATTCTGTATTTTTGCCTCGGGCTGTGCCCTTATAAGAATTAGAGTGTACAAAGCTATCCTTCACCCATAGATATATGATTGATACCTCCTTATGGGAATGTTAAGTACATAGGTCTCCTGAAAGGAGGCCATACTCAGAACTTTTGGTTACATTTTAAAATTTATCATTTTACGTGCACAGTCATAATGAGCACTATTGTAACAGAAAACAAATTCATGTAAATGATCCTAAGGAGACAGCAGATTTTTTATGGGCTAAGATAGCGATGACAACTCCAACTGGCACTACTGCCAAGATATTTTTTTGCAAAGCAGCAAATGATTTTTTTAATCTTTGAATAAGATTATGAACCCTACATAAATAGCTTTTGATTATCACCCTGTTTAAAAAAGATCTTGCCAAGAACTGTGATGCATCTTGAAAATATGAAGAGCTAGAATGCTGAGGTTGTCACAGAGAACTTCAATAAGATCCTTCTATAATAAAACATTTGTCCAGGTTTGTGGCCATTAACACAATGTAGCTATGATTTAATACTCCTGTTACACATTTTAATTGTTGACAAAGAACAATATAAGAGCACTTTTTAGATGCTTTAATTATCCCATCCAGTTTCTTGTGTGTAGATGCTAATATTTTATATGAAATGCAGCAACAGAGGACATGCCTTCACTCCATCTGAGCCAGAACTGCTATTGTGAATCAAATGAAGTTGAAGATTTTATGCTCATCGAGATGTAATGTGCAAGACTTACCTCCTCTCTAACCAATAGCCACTATTACTAAGCATGTTTATCCTTACTCCTCTTTTCTCTTTGAATGGAGGAGGCAGTCTTAAGAAATTTCAGTTGCTTTCTGGAGTTTCAAGAAGTAATATTTGACATTCAGAAGCAACAGAAACTCCAGTTCCATAGCTGAGAGATCCAGAGTAGTTAGTGGACTCAATTTACACTGAGGAAATGTCAGATCAAGCATGTACAAAGATTTCTTATAATGAAATAAACAGAAAGTAGACTGGTAGACTGTTACTGATGTGTTCTTCTGGCTTTAACTCCATCTAGAATTTCTTTCAGTAATTTCTTCATACGTGTATAAGTCTTGTACTGTTCTTTTTGATGATTATAAGCTTTGTAGGATTAACAAAATGAAATTATAGTCACAACTCTCTGCTTTAACAGTGAATTTAAACTTATTAAATTTAAAGAATTTAAAACTGTATATTGCATAATGGAGTGGAGTGCTTTCTGTTTCATGTTCTCTTTTTAAAAGCCCTTTCATTCAAGAAAGGTTGTGCAAACAAATACAGTTCACTAAAGATTCAGAAAGTAGCAATTGATAGACTTCTGTTGAGGAACCATAATATATGAAACCTTTGTTGATAAGACAACAGATACTAATTTCAAATTTTAATGTGGCAATTGGAAAACACTTTTCTAATACTGATTAAACAAACTGGAAAATGATTATTCTGCTGCTCAAATTATTTCTTTAAGCAATTTTTTTTGTTCTCCAAAGAAGAAATAACTAAAAAAAAATCAAGACTTTATGGAGGTGTGAACTTTCATATTTAGTAGTAGATGATCTTGTTAAAGGGAAAATTTGCTATGATATGGCCAAATACAATTTTCTACATCTGTGACTGCGTTTTCAAAAGCAGGTTTAACTTTCTGTCTTCTCTTTATTTTTCTCTGCCTGCCTTCCTTTCTCTGTCTTGATCTGTTGCTGGATTTTATTCAGAGACTTAGAGCTTTTGTTTATTAAGCACTTAATGTAAATAGCACTGCACTTAATAGTGTTCCTTTAGTCATTTCCCCATTTGTTAGTTGTGTTCTTTAGCAAGAAGAAAATACATTTTGGTCTTTTGGAAATGACTTACTTTAACCAAATTCACCTGGATGGAAATGTTGCAAGTTCTGCTAGGATCTACTTAAAACTTGATGTTAGGGTTGCTTGGGTTTTTTTAATTAAGTAAGTGCTACTCAGTGTGAAACTAAGGAGAGAGTGGCCTTGAAAATTACTGCAGCAGAGATGCAGTTGGAGAGAGAAATATATTAGAATTTGAACCTGATACCTACACTTAACATGCAGTAAGGTACATACTGTTTTTAAAGATTGTAAAGAGAAAAACATTTGTTTGAGACCTTCACATTTCAGATTTCTGCAAACTAATTTTTTTTTGCTCTGTTTGAGTCAGCAGTACCAGGTGCTGTCAATCTGTTATTACCAGAGAAATTGCTCCATGACCTGTCTTGTAGAGAATAAATTATTAATTATGGTTTTTTTCTTCCTTTTGTATTTTGGAGGTGGTCTTCCTAAATCCCTTTCTTCTGTGTACCACCTCTTCCTCAACCCTTTGGAAAAGGAAAAGGTAAACTATTTGCCATTTACAAGGTAAAGCCGTTAGTGCCTCTGAAGCAGTATAGCTGCTCTGGTAATGGCAAATTGATTATATTGTATTGCTTGACAATTCCATTGGAGCTGGCTGATTGTGCTGCTTAGATTACAGTTTAGTTTAAGGTGTTTTCTAGTAAGTGCAAAGCAAAATCTAAATGTATGGTTTCTTTTTATTGTCAGTATTCATTTTAATATCACTCTAAGCAAAATCTGTACTTAATGAAGTAGAAATTCTGTATTTTATGTATAAGAAAAATTCTCATGTCTCTTGTCCTAGTGAGTGAATGCATGGTTTAGCACTTGCCTGAAATAAAGCAGTTTCATGGAGCTATGTGTATTTACTGTGGCTATATTTCAGCTGTTACAAGAAGATAAAAGACTAACAATAAAACGTGACTGAGTACCTGAACACAATGCTGATTTTATTTTCTTCTTTTATTAATTGAGTTTTATTTTCTATCAGTTATTCTACGAGTAGTAGGCTCTCTGTAAACTACTTCATCAAATACCTTGTCAGTGTGTGACATTGCTCTTTCCAGCAGCTTCCACTTTCATTTATTGGTTTTGCATGCAATGTGAGGGCTCTGATAAACTCTTGAACTATCCTAGTAAGTTGATGAGAGCTTCAGTGTCTAGGAAGTGGACATAGCTAAGCATGGTTTCAAGTAGTTTCTAAAAGTTTAGGGCAAAACTTCCTTCCAGAATTGTAGTTGGAATAAGTGAAATTCTCATGTGTGGTTCAGTGCAGTGGGTGCCTGTAGTTCCAGGCAGTGAACTGTGGTGCTTCTCTTCTGTCAAGGTTGTAGCCATCTTGGGACTAGCTTTTAAAAAGCTCTTCTGTGCATTAGCAGAGTGTCTTCTGGGGCTTACAAAAATTAAAAAAAAAAACAAAAAAACCTGTAACTTTCATCCTACAGTTTTATGTGGTCCAAATGAAACATTAAAGAAACCCCTAACATAAACCCCACAAAACCCATTGCTTTTGTTACTGTATTTTATTAGAGAATGCATTGAGGTAAAAGTGCATTTTCTAGGTCAAACTTTTTGAGATTTATAGTATTACGGTCACATAAAGTAAGAACAAAAACTTTTGATATCTTTCTGGAACTTCTGATTTATGCAGGAATGTTTTTAATCATATAAACATATAAAAATTTTATTAAGTGTGATGGTTACCTTTGTATTGTAATATTGTCCTGTCATTATTAGGTGTCAGGCTGTTTTTATTTTTAAAATCTACCCTTTAAACATTATTTAGGTTAATAAAATCTGAATATATTGCCTGAAAATACTCTTCCTCTCTTTAAAGGATACCTTGATTGTGTGGTCTGAAGCTGAAAATTATGATTTGGCACTTAGCTTTCAAGAAAAAGCAGGTTGTGATGAAATATGGGAAAAAATATGTCAGGTAAGTTTGATAAATGTAAAATTGAGACAACCTAATTAATATAAATGTTTGTATTCAAAACTTACATGCTGTTCTGAGAGTTTGAACAATAGTAGATAAAAAGGAAAAACTAACATTTTAGCCAGCTCTCCCAAATGTTGCATTTTTCAATTTAAAAACTTTATCCTTCCTCCAGAAATTTAATACAGACCTAATCTAAGTTTTGGGTACTTTCTTAGAACATTTTCAGGTCTTTCAACATAACTTTTTAGCTCTATTTTTGCCCAAGAAAGTGTAGCTCCAAATGAATGCTTAAATTAACAATTAGTGTCATAGTAAACTTTTTTCAGGGTAGCCATAAGGGAAAAAATTACCTATGAAGCTTTATTGTGGAGAGAAGAATGTATATGAGCTCTTAGTGAGTTTTATGATGTATTTCTTACAGAATATATTGCAATAAATGGTTTTATATATACTAAAACTGTATTTTATTTAAATTTCTCTTTCTCCATTTTTCATTCTTCTGCTTCAGGTGAGGGGAATATTGAATTTCTCTCAGAACTTTTTTTCCATGCAAACATTTCCAGGCTATGAAAGATTAATCTGATAGTAGGAGATAGCTCCATCCCTGTATCCTCACGTTAAAAATAATGTTTTAAGAAATCAAACAATGTATACCGAGCATGTATATATTTTAACATATGTTTTACTACTACAACCAGATGACTTATAGTCACTGAATCAGTGTTGTTTGTAAATAATATTTGGGTAATAACTATTAACCCAAAAGAGTTGAATCAATATATTCACTGATGTTAGTTCACTTTCTCAGTACTTGTTTGGGTTTTTTCTTCCTTCCAAGTATTAGTACTTCTCTTAATTCTGTGCTACAATATGTGGGATTTCTCTAAATACTCTATATCTCTCTCTGCACTCCTTTTCTGTTCTTAACAAGCATCTAGCTCTCCCCACTCCTTTGAAGCTTGTTCTTAGTGATTTCAGAAACAACCCCATAGAAATCTGGTTTCACAATTGTTGCATGTATATAGATTATTCCTTTTTTTTTTAGAATTAGTCTTTCCAGCAGTTTATCGCTTATATAAATAAGTACAGAAACATTTCCAAGAACCTTAGCAGTCAATGTATCAAAAGCTGGGGACAGAAACAAAGTAGGGAAAAGGGGGAAGTTTTGTTCTTAGGAAACACTTAGATAAGAAGCCCAGTTTCCTCACCCTCATGTAAAGATCTAATATTTTTGTAGGAAGCCAGTGTCTTTATATCCTGTTTTCAGGCCATGCTTTGTAATTGTGTCTAGTGTACTTTATAGATCTTCAGCTTCCTCAGTCATTAAAACTTCTTCTAAAAGGAAAGCTTTGATACCATTTATAGAGAAAGTGGTTGCTGCTGTATGAGCAGAACAATATGTGGGGTTTAGCACCATTCTGAGTGTAGGCTTGTTGTTATAAATGAAGCATTATTTCTCCCAGGGTTTTTTTTTTCCTGAATTGAAGATTAAAAACAACAGTACCTTCTAGTGTTCTGCACAGCAGTGCTTTTCTGAATTTGACATCAGATTCCAAACAGATGCTAAAATTAAGATGTCATTAAAGCTGATACACTCTGGTGCCCAAGCATCTGTGCATTTTTTTACTAATTCATACTTTCCACAGTTTCCTCATATCTCTGGAGAGATATTTGCAAGTCCTGTGCATTATTTTTCTGACAGTCGGTTTCCTCTATTATTTTGTCAATGTTGGTTTGAGCATTTTTGTTCTTAAGAGAAGATTCTGTGTTTCTGTTGAGTATTTAGAAGATGTACAGTGACAGATTTTGACTTGCAGTTCTCCAAAACTGGAAACAGCAGATAAATTAGCAAGACTGGCCTCTCTCCTCTTTTTGAGGTAGTGGAAGCTTTGAAAAGCATCAAGAGCAGTTAACAGCTTATAGATAAATGTTTAAAGCTATCACTAGAATAATATAATACTGATTTGCATTTGAAAATCTGTCTGCAGAGAATAAAGACTGGAAACAAACAGCTTAGTTCAGTAGTCTAGGAAGAAGTTGCCATCAATATTAATAATTGCAAATTTCTGTTTTTATTTGAAATACTCAGAAAATGTAGGTTTTTTCCTTATTCTTCCTCCCATTTTTAAAAAATAAAGTTAAATGTCTAATGTAGAAACAGTTTTATAAAACTTTCTATTTGAAGAAACCAGCTATACTCAATGTCAGACTAGATTTGCATTTCTATTTTGCCCGTACAAATTAAAAATGTGTGATACTTAAATAGTATTTTTTAAAAAGCATTCAGTAAAGTTAGACTCCACTTTCTGACACATCTTATTTTGCAGGTTCAAGGCAAAGACCCTTCTGTCGATATTACTCAGGATCTTGTTGATGAATCTGAGGAGGAGCGCTTTGATGATATGTCATCACCAGGTCTAGAATTGCCATCCTGTGAACTCAGCCGACTAGAAGAAATTGCAGAACTCGTGGCATCTTCACTGCCTTCACCCTTACGTCGTGAAAAACTCGCACTAGCACTGGAAAATGAGGGTTACATTAAGAAGCTCTTAGAAATTTTTCATGTGTGCGAAGACTTGGAGAACATTGAAGGACTACACCACTTATACGAAATTATTAAGGGAATTTTCCTTTTAAACAGAACTGCACTTTTTGAAGTCATGTTTTCCGAGGAATGTATAATGGATGTAATTGGATGCCTAGAATATGATCCGTCTTTATCACAGTCACGGAAACACAGGGAATTTCTGACTAAAACAGCAAAATTTAAAGAGGTGATACCTATATCTGATCCAGAGCTGAAGCAAAAAATACATCAGACATACAGAGTACAGTATATTCAAGATATGGTCCTACCCACTCCCTCAGTTTTTGAGGAAAATATGCTATCAACACTTCATTCTTTCATCTTTTTTAATAAAGTGGAAATAGTTGGCATGTTACAGGTAAGTTTCAAAAATTACAGTCTCTTACTTGTGCTTGGGCAAAGAAAGTCAGGTGATTATTCCTGGAGAGATTGAGGTGCTTCAGTGGAACCTTCACTTCTGTGATTCTGTAAGTGATTGTGGAATGTGACAGAAAAGAAAAGGCATGGATTTGAGTACTGAGTTGTCAAATACACATTTTTTAATTTCTGGGTTTGGACTAGATTCTGTGTAACTGATTGAAATGAAGCAAACGTATAGAATATTGAATGAGGTTCTTTGGAATGAACAGTACTGTTTGCACTTTGAATATTTGATTACAATAGGAGTTTTGAGGGCTGTTGTTTTTGTATTTTAGGACTTTAGTTACTAGACTTAGTGATATCTTTTGACATGTTACCATGAAATTTTCACAATAGAATGTTCTACCATACTGTAGTTGTTGCTAATTTTGAAGCAAATTAAATTAGCTGTTTGGAAAGTGCCGCTTCAGAACATAAGACCACTTTATATGCTTGAATGTTTCTTAGTTTGTCTTAATAAATCCCTAAATAATGGTGCTTGGAATGACCAGTTTTTCATTAAATATGTCTTACTGCAAATGTAAAGAGATTATTTGGTGCTTTACAGAGTTTACCAATGTCTTAGGTGTTCTGCACCAACCCATGGACTTTCTGAACGGTGTTAGAAGTTGGTGGCACATCTCTGTAAGAGGAGCTTTCAGCTAACTCAGCAAAATGTTACAGCACATGTATTTTGGCTTGTAGACGTTAATTATCATTAGTATATTTCTCCCAGAGTTTAATAAATGAATAGTCATGGTCTTCATAGGGGCTGTCTGATATGAAGAAATGGACCAAGTTAGAAGTTGCTGATTACTTTAATCATACTTATCTTCAGTTTGACTCTCAGGATGTCCCCTGTATAATTTCATGGAAAATATGTAGCAAAGGAGAGTGAAAATGCCTTTTGCAAGCTCATGGAACAAATAATTGTTTAAACTAGGCCTCACAGTTTTTCCTTCATCGCACTCGATTATCAGAATACTGGTATTATTTAATCCACTCTTTTGGAGCTTTAATCTGTCAGGTGAAACATCTTGGGCATCTTCAGTAGTACCAGGCCACAGCTTAAGCCAGGTGAACCAAACTGTTATGTCTGGATGTGTGTCCTTGATAGACAAAATCACAGTTGCTTATTTGAAGATAAGTCAGAAGGCTTTAAGCATTTTGAAGTTGCCGGTTTGAAGAAGTTTACAAGTCCGACTTTGAGAGAATGTTGAAAGAGACTCAGTTAAGGGGTCTCAACTGGAGCATCCGGTATGACTGTTGTCTCAAAAATATCTTGCCCTCTTTGCAAGTGTTGCTAAAAACAAATTTCTGAAGATTATACATTTTGACTTGAGGAGGAGGGCAAGAATTTTTCAGGAGTCTTGGTGGCAGTAGCTTATTCTGAGAGAGATCTTTAGCTTCGAAAAAGAAAATGAGGATCTGATCCTGCCAAGTCATTAAGGGTGTGTTTGCCGGACATCCTGAGATACTTCATTGAGGACTAGAGACTGATGAATTTCCTTTTTTCTGTCTCTTAAAACTTGTGTTAGGTTAATAGGTGTAGGGTACGTTTAAGTTACAATATCAAGGTTTTGTTTTGTTGCCAGACTTGTTAGTTGCAGTTTACAGTTGAAACAAAGGCTCAGATCTGATTTTGATTTGTTGTGTGACATTTTTGAACGTTCTTTTCACTGCTGTTCTCTATGGTTGTGAATAAAGTGTACTTCATGTAAGTTGGAGCCAGCAGAATATTGCATTTCAAAGTTAGATAAACAATTGGAATTGTTGAAGTGCTTTCCACAGCTTTGAGGAGCCCAGAATGAGAGCACACAAGAAAGGTAATACACCCTGTGCTGTACTGCATTTCCTAGTACTTTCACAGTACAGCTCTCTAGCAAGGAGGGAGAACTCCCTGAGTTTATAAGTAAGAATCTGCCAGAAATAATTTGACATTGCTGATCAATTTTTGATTTTGAAGGAATTAAAAAAGACTCACAAATTACGTGTCCATAGCATTTCTAAGAGTTTAAAAGGCTTGATTGATTGATTGATTGATTGATTTTTCAAGTTCTTGCAGTGTAGCTCTAACCCAAGGTTTCAGCCTACTTACCTGTCATTTATTTATTCATAAACCAATAGGCCAGGTTGCACTTTTCTGTAATCTCTGCACTCTAGTTTCATTTCATTCCCCATTCCTACCTCCAGTCTATGTATAAAACATATGATACTATTTCTTCCTATTTCTTTACACAGAATAAATAATGCTCTAAGAGCTGACTTAAAAGACTGAATTTGTTGATTTCACTTCTGTAACTGATTCCTAAGGGCTTTCTTCCATTTGTGTGTGGTTTGAAATCCTGCATTTCCTGTAACTGGTATCACAATCCTTTGTGTGTGTGGAGGGGGTGCTACTGCATGAAGGGTGTCTAGTTCTCTGTAGTTCCTGGCATTTGTTATTTCAGATCTTCTGAGATCTTGGTGTTCACTAACCTTACATGTGTACTTAAGTGGTTTCTTTTAGAAGTCCTTATTAATTGAAAAGACTCTGGGATGCCTCATGGTAGTTTATTGGAAGCCATGGATGAGTCTCACGTTCTTAGCAGATGAATGATAAAGGCTTTTAATGCCTCTGCAATTGACTTTAGGTGGTCTCTTGGACCATTGAGGATGTGACAAAAGAGATCCCTTTTTGGGAAGTTTCACTTGGCAAGATAAAAGTAAACTCCCTTAGTGGCTGATATCCCATGGTATCCTGCAACTCTTGTGTGTATTACTGAGTTGTTTGGTATTCTGTTCTTTTCTCTCTCTGTCTGGCTGTAAAGGAAAGGAAAAAAAAAAAGGGAAAGAAGTGAGCTGTAATGAGACCTTTCCATGTCAGGCTGTGTATTAATCAAAGTGACACCTTACAGCATTCTCATCTCAGTTAACTCAGCCAGACTGTAGTTTCAGAGAAGTGAACAGAAGTTTGTACAGAACGGTACAGATTGTGTCTTATGTTTCTTGACAAGCTGAGTGACTTTACTCAAAACTACCACTGTGTTCTATTTAAGGCATTTACTGTCAAGATAGGCCATTCACTGTCATTGATGGTCACTGGCATTTAATGTCAGTTTTTCAGTTATAATTAATATTGAAGATGAGAATATGCTGATTCTTTAGAGTTCTGGCTTTATTAGAGAGACTTTGCATGAGTTTAAAAAAGTAAGTTCTGTAGTCATGGAAGATACTTGCTTTGATCATTTTGCTTTCTTTGGTAGGTGAAATATCTGTTGCCCTGTGCTAAAACCAAAAATATAAAATAGATAACCTTTGGCATTAGAACCATATTCTTCCTTCTTCATGAAGGCTGGCTTTCTCATAAGCTTTATAAAAATGTGCTTATATTGATGGTCATTTCTGAGAACTGGAGGTAAGTTTGTTTGTGGTTTAATTTTGTAAGATAGGTAATTTTAAGTGAGCATGTCAACATCTCACTAAACTAGATACTGTGGTTGCATGATGAATAGTAAAGCCATGAAAACAGTATTCCCAGGCTGCAGAATTAACTGCTGTGAAAATTACTCAATTACAGATTTTCTCATTAACAATGTGTAAGATACAAATTGCATTTTTTTGCAATTACAGCCCCTCCTAATATGCTCTTACTGCTTGGGGTCCAGCCTGTTCTAGACTTGAGATGTCATAGCCACCAAGAAACTTGCTGAAACATGGAGTTGGCCAAGTTTTGAGAGTGGGGGTGGGACAGGTAAGTGGTGTTTCTTGCTTTATATGACGCTCTTTTGCAATTTAAAAAAAGATATACTTATGAGCACACTGGAGGCCACCAGTTCTTTCCCTTTGTATTATTAACTAGTTCATTTTAAAAATCTTGCAAAATTGCGCCATAGAGTGAGCAAACACTATTTCCTTCTGTTCTCTCCCCCTTTTCTCATTGGTGTGTTCTTTTTGCCAGCAAGATCATGCAATGTCTTTATCTTCCAGAGTAAAGAATATTGTTAGAATTACTTTTGGGAATGTGCATTTAGACTTCAAGGTATTTAATTTTCAGGAAAGTGGAGAGTAGAAGGGAAAAACTGGACATACATTAAAATAGTTTGTGTGCCTAGTAGAGCAGTGATCAGATGGTATTATTGTACTGGTAAATCAGAATTATTAAATACAGAAGTCATATTACTGATAGTCCCTATATCCCTTTTCAAGAGCTAAAAAATTGCAGGTATTTTGTAATAAAATACCTGTATATTTTATTCTGTTAATGTGTAATGATAGGCACGTTTTAATGTTTAAAGTGGTTTTACAGATAGTTGCTTATTCTTAACAGAGTCCTGTGGGTAATTATGTAACATAATCTGTAGTTGTTTTGTAGGAAGAGTTGTGTTAGTGCATACTGGTAGTTCTGCCCAAATCCAGTCTGCTTTCTTATAGTAGTTCACTCAGGAATAACTGGAGATTTACTTTCAGCAAAATTCACCTTGCAATAAAGTGTAAAAAGATACCACTTTCTGGGGGAAGTGACTTGGTGAAAGACATTTGCAAGTGATGTATTCTTGTGATTTTTAGGATTAACGTCTTCATTGTAGAAAATTATTTTTCATGTGTTCAGAAACTGCAAAAGTCATTTGGTGGATCTTGCTATTGTTCCAGCATGTTGATTCAAGTGAAAGTAGAGCGTGATGAATGCATGTGGGGAAAGGCAGTCTGATATAAAGATTTTAAACTAAGAAATATTTAGTGTGGTAGCAGGAAGGAGTGTGTGTTTGAAGTGGTACTTACCTGTTTGCTAGTAATATTTAATGAAATTTGAATTTATGGACTAAAATATTGTTTCTGCCCAAAATTAATATGGAGGTAGAATATAGGATGGAATGTGTGCTCTTTCCAGTTTAGGTGGTGTTGAGTTTATTTGAATTTTTTTTGAGACTAATATGTTTTATGTCATTTATCTGTAATCACAGACAAAAAGTACCTGATAACTGAATGTTAATTACATTGAAGAGAGGCCTGATTTTGAAGAATCCTTTTTTTAAGTGCCTTTCAGGAGGAGGAGGGCTACTTTGGAAGTTGAATCACAAATGTAAATAGTGTCCTTTTTTTGTGACCCTAGCTTATCTATGGGTTTTTTTGTTATAAAGTCATAAATTTTAGAGTGAGTAGTTGGCCTGGCTTGTTTTTATCTTCATGAGCTTTGAAATGTATTAAATCTAGATGCATCTACTTAGATCTTGCAAAGCATAAATGAATATGCTTAGTATCTGGTATACATGTAGTTTAAGTATTGCACTTCTGATAATTTCTGTGCCTGGGGAAAGTACCTAAAATCCACAATTACATCATAAGTTATTGTTTGCAGTTTGGTTTCCTTGGAAAACAGTTGTGACCTTCACAGCTTCTAAGATACAGCTAAATGTGTTTTGATACTTGTCTGTGTGAAAAGACCACATACTGCAGAGAATTTGCACTGTGTTCACAGACATACTTTGAGGAATTTTTGCAAGTTAAAAAAAAAAGAAAACACTCAAATTTGTGTAATTCTATCATTCTGTTTTGGTGCTTTGTGATTTCTAAAATATGTGAACTCTGCTCTCAGACTGTGCATTTCCACGGGTCTTGGCAGTATTGTTCAGGAATGTGTTTTAGATATATTGCCCTTGTCAGTAATTTTACAGCTTGAGAGAGATAATCTTATACTTAGAATGTTCTTAGCAATGACACTTTTTTCTATATATGTGAGAGGATTGCATCTTTTCTCATGAGCAGCAACCTGTCTGCCTCTCATTAAGCATCTGGAATGAGAGAAATGCTGAACGCTTTTCAGGGCTAAGCCGTAAGTGTGAAGTTAGTAATAAGTTGCTTTTATTTTCTTGGAATAAGTACAATTTACTGCATATGATCCATGCAAGGGTGGGATGTTGTAATCACTCAGATCCATCTTAATTTGTCTGATTTTAAATAGGTCATGGTTGTTCTGGAGCCTAGAGATTTCAGGTGATCTTGTTAATTTCAAAGTGCAAGGTATTTAATGGAATTTGGGAGAGGACATGACATGGAGATATGTTTCAGTATTATATTTAATGCAGAATTGTAAAATACTGTATTGTACTCTATATTTGGAGTGCTGGAAAATAGTTATGTACAGAACTTCTGAAAATTCGTCCTGAAGCATTAAGTGAAGTCTTTATCACTTGCCAGTTTTAGGTTCCCTCTACAAGTCCCATATGTTTGCAAGCACAATCCCAGGGTGAGTGGCTTTCCCCCTGCTGCAGACAACCACCTGTTGGACAGGTCAGGGGTGTGGCAGGATCTGGTCAGAGAGCTGAGCTGGGGTCCTGCCCAGCCAGCACCTGCCTGTGCTGCTCTGCCACACAGTGCCAGATGTGCAGCTTCCCCAGCTGACTCTGTCTCTGGGACACTGAAGTGGGTCAGGAATGAGACCTACATATCACCAACAGTACAGGGTCTCTCCTCTTTCCGTAACATAAACCTCCAGTTTGACCCTTTGGGTAATACTGTATAACTTTTTTTTTTTTCAGAGGTGCACTACTTATGGCTCTCACATACATAAGACCCATGATTGTCTGCTACTGAAGTTTCCATTATTTTTTCACAGTGATCATTCTAAGATAGTTGACTTGGCCTTACTCTCAGATATCAGGGAAGAGGTGAAAAGATTGCTTTCACAGTGAGAATGTCAGGCTTATGCTTTCCAACTGGGGATAAGCATGCATCTTCTCAATAGTTTTCGTAGATAAGATTAGTTCTACATCTTTATCAAAATAGTGAAAAGAGAAATGAAATGAAACTATGTGCCCTTCTACTAAATGCACTGCTAATCATGGAAAAGAACCTGCATAGTCTTCAAAAGACCTGGGTTATATGGGGTTTTGTTTTGTTTGGTTTTTTTGTTTGTTTGTTTTAATTTCCGTGACTACTATGGGTTACTTAAGTTTCCTGTGATGTCTAATGAGTTAAATATTAGAACAGAAAACTTACAAAGCCGTGTAGCAACTGGATAGCAGGTAGTCAAACACCCTTGCATTCTCTCAACAAAACTTAAGGTATGTTTCTTGAAATCAAATACCTTAATAGTTGTTTTGGACATACTTCACTGTTGATATCTGGAAGTCAAAATTTACATCTGTGCTTGATCCTCCAGAATGAATTTTGGTATACTTCAAGTGGGGCCTCTATTACCGCCTTTTTTTTTTTTTTTTTTTTTTTAATTTTGAAGCAGTCACCAGAACAGCACCTGAACTTGTGTCCAGAAATCACTCTTTTCATTCTTGGGTCAGGTTAGGAGCACAGCACAGCATCAGATAAGAGAAAATGTGGCATATTCTAAATAAGAGGTTTACCTTATAGTGCAGTGAGTTATAGTAGCTCATGCCAACCTGTTGTGGGTTTATCTGTGTTGTGCAGTGCCATGTAGAGATGCTGATTGTGTTGTGGCAGTGCTGTAGCAGCCTTAGCAAGGTGTGCTGTCAGAACTGAGGGGCTCACTTCCTCAGCAAGGCTGCGTGTTGCGCCTGGATGAGGTACTGAGGGAATTTACAACATAAGAAAGCTTTTGTGTGTGTGTCTGAAGTACTTTCATGGTTTTGCTTTATGCAGTGCAAACATGAGCAAAGAAGCTTGGATTTCTGTCACTGTGGTTTTGGGATGGAGGGATGTTACACATCCATGTATTACTGACTTCACAAGAAACAATAGTGGCAGCTTTCTGAAAAAATGTATTAGTACCTGATATACTGGAATCTTTCTCAAGCAAGTGCTGCCTTACTACTGCATAATATTAGGAAAAGGATGGAAGAAGGCTTATTTCTTAATAATTTCCTAGTTGTTAGGACAGTAAAGGTTATGGAAAGCTAAATATTGCTCCTTCCTTCAATCTAAATACACATTTGTGATGTGTATTTTGTTTGAGCTGTTTGTAGTTTTGCTAAGATACAGCCGTGTGAAAATAATGGAATGGAGTTTGACTGCTGTCAGCCAGAATGTCCAATGAATTCTATATGTAATAGGAACAGTTGTTTTGATTTGATCTCTAGAATTAATCCTTTTCACAACATTGAGGGGGAAGGAAGCTCACCTCATTCCTACTGTTAGGCAGCTTTCCCTTCATTGTGTTGTTGCTTTTGTTGTGCTTCAGAGATCTAATAACATTCCAAAGATATGCTTGTATGCATATGTCTGTGTAGGGCTGTGTGGGGATGTTGTTTATGAATGTATGTAAACAGCTGACCAAGGGTAGTGTGATTTAGGGGGCCTGGCATGTGACAAGGGGGAAGGAAGTTGAAGAAGTCAAAGACAAAACAATGAGAGTTGCAGTAAAAAGTAGAAAAAGAGCAACTAGAAGGTAGTGCAACAAACATTGTAATTGAGAGTGAATTGTTTGGGGGTGAAGAGATGCTGAACATGATTAAAGCTCAAGAACAAGATGCATATTAATTTACTTGAAAAGTGAATTAGAAAGTTGATACTGGTGTGATTAATTATGGTATATAAACATATGTTCTTTTCATTCCAGGAAGCATGGTCTAGAAGAACTTTATATTATACTTGGATGCCTTTTGATATTGTCAAATAAACAAATCGTAATGTTTTACTTTTGTAGGAAGATGAAAAATTTCTGACAGACTTGTTTGCACAACTAACAGATGAAGCCACAGATGAGGAGAAAAGACAGGAATTGGTAAGAAATCTGTAAAATATCTGACAGTTACCACAAAGTGACATGTGAATCCTTTTGTTTTTTTTTTTTCTTTTTACTTACTAAACTAGTATATTCCTGGTTTTCAGGTAAATTTTCTGAAAGAGTTTTGTGCATTCTCACAAACACTGCAACCTCAAAACAGAGATGCATTTTTCAAAACTTTGTCAAATATGGGCATACTGCCTGCACTAGAAGTCATATTGGTAAGTTGTTTTAATTATTTGTCATAACAGTTTTCAGAGAGATCTTCAGAGAGGCTTTTTTAAAAAGTAACTTCAGCACAAACTTCAGCAAGTGGTTTTGTTTTTCTTTGCTTCATTTGTCTTGTCCTAGCTTAAGTTTCAGAATGTTCAAAATATATTGTCCAGCTGTTGTCAAATTTACAGAGAAGTATGAGTTGACTTAGTTTTAGAATATGGCTTCAGCAATACTTGTGATTTGTGAGAACGAATTAAAGCTGTATGTTTTCTGGTTCTATTTAATCCTTTCAAGAAAACAAAATTATTTTATTTGACTTTTCCAGGGTATGGATGATGCACAAGTACGAAGTGCAGCCACTGATATATTCTCATATTTGGTTGAATACAACCCATCCATGGTACGAGAATTTGTCATGCAGGAAGCACAGCAGAATGATGATGTAAGTAAAGAGTCCTCAGGAATGGGTGTATTGTTTAGGAAATCACTGGGGTTTGAAATTACTGCTGTATATTTACAACTGTGAATTACATAAGCCCTAGTTTCAAATAAGTAAATTGGAATTTGGTAACAGGGCACTGAACTGCTGTGTTTTAAAGAGTTCTGTTAGGTGAGATGAGTTCACCTGTTCACAGATGCTTGTTGCATTGTAAAATTTCAGATTTGGCACAAGGGAGTAGCATTTGAATTGATTTTTTTTCCCCTCTTAGGATATATTACTCATTAACCTCATTATAGAACACATGATTTGTGACACAGATCCAGAACTTGGAGGAGCAGTGCTACTCATGGGTTTGCTCCGTACTTTAGTTGATCCAGAAAATATGCTTGCCACTGCCAATGTAAGTAAATACCTTCAAATGAAATTACATTTGATTTTTTAGGGTATTTGATGATATGTGTTACATTTTTTTTTTTTTCATTCCTTAGAAAACAGAAAAGACAGAATTCCTGGGTTTCTTCTACAAACATTGTATGCATGTTCTGACAGCCCCTTTACTGGCCAATACTACAGAGGACAAGCCTAGCAAAGGTGATGACACTGGATTTTGGGCACATTGAGACTGTTAAATGTCAGTGTTTAGAATAATTGTCAACGGACATTTTCCATCTAAAAAATTTAAGTCTGAGATTATGAAACATAGTTCAAAGTAAAATGCTGATTCAATATTTAGTTATTTGAATAATGCATAAGTGCAAAACTGCAGAGAGACCTGATTTAAGAAGTTAACAACATTTGCTGCAAATTTGGCTTTAGCAAAAAATAAAATACTTGTACAGTTTTTTAGGAACTCATGGGGCAGTTCCCTGACATAGACTTCTAAACATGTCTAAATTGTTTCTTAAGGTCAGGGATTACTAGAAATGTTGCAACATTTCCCCAGGGAAGGTGTGCTGAGTTTGAGAGCTGTTTCTATAGCAGACTAAGAAAGCAGAAATCAGTGATGAAGTAATTGTTCATGCTGACTACTAGCAGCAGTTCTTACTACAAGTGTTAGAAGACCCCGAGGTATTTCTTGCATAGTACTTTAGTTAAAAGGCATTATAGATTACATTTTTGGTGTAAACTTAAGTCAATACTCTGCATCTGGGGCGATAGCTTATGATCGGGATTTGTAGACATCATAATGTGATTTGGTTAAATAAGCCTGACTACTCATGTTAGGGTTATGTTCTGTGCTCTGAAGCTTCAAACACCAATTTAAGAAAAATATAATTGGTTCCGTATTTTAAGAGTTTCCTGCCGTATCTGTATTCATAGAAAATAGTCAATCCATAACAAATTTCTTCAATTTCTGTTTTAAAGACTCAACATATTCTGCAGCATGTTCCATGAAATGTCTGTGGGAAAAGAAAAAAACTTGGAAATGTTTACTGGAGTGCAATTGGATATTTGAAGTTAGCTTCTGAAGGCAGTATTCCAGATACATTTAATTATTTTGGTTTTGTTTTATTGCAGATGATTTTCAGACAGCCCAACTCTTGGCATTAATACTGGAATTGCTAACTTTCTGTGTAGAACATCATACCTATCACATAAAAAACTACATTATTAACAAAGATATCCTGCGAAGGGTCCTCGTTCTCATGGCCTCAAAGCATGCTTTCTTGGCATTGTGTAAGTTTGAAATCTAAGGAATAAAGTAGAATTTTGTAGATGTGAGCTGATACATATCTTTACTCTGATGCAAAAAACTGTTCATAGATCATGACAATTTTTTACTGAATACAGAAATTCTGTGTTATAGTCTGTTTTTCTCATACTAGATTATAGTTATATCAGCTACTATTAGTAAATAATTTTGCACTTATGATACATTTTTATCCTTAAAAGAAGGATTTTGCTTCATCTCAGTGGAGATGGGAATTGAAGAAATGATATGTCAGTATTGAATATACTTAAGAGAACATTGTAAGTTTTGATGTTTTTTAGTAGAAATTATCAGAGGTACTTAATTACAGCTATGACTACCTGACTGCATGAAACTGTATGGAAGTTCAGTGTGCTGCTCTTCAGACTGGTAGTTTCTTGAGCACGCTCAGCTCAGTAGTGTCAAAGCAGACTTAATTCTGGAGGCAAGTAGGAGATTTTCTCTGTAATTCTGTTGTGCACATAGAGTTAAAAACCCAAAGCCTTAAGTTGACTAGGCTGTACTATACAATAAGTACCTTTTACATTTTGTAACCAAATAACCTGTACACATGGTTGCTAGGCAAAATGTGCTGCCATGTGATACTGTACTTTCTTTTTATGCATGGACATTCTCTAACTTGTGTACACTTTGGAGTTCCAGAAAGAGATTTAAACTTGTTGTAAATCAAGCCTATGCCTTACTATCTGTGTGAATAAAAAGTCATTTACCAATTTTAAAATGAGATTATTTATATTCTATTTAGAACTAATTAACTCCAAACATTTGAATAATAGGTTGATAAGCAAATTACTGAGCTCTTTTACTGAGAAAATGTTATACCTTTACCATAAGTAATTTTAAAAAATTGAAAATAGATTTTTATATTAGTAGTATTATAGTTAAACAATTCTATATGAATTCTCCAGTGAAGAAGAGAGGTGTTTTCATTTGTACAGTTATGATGGAGGATTTGTTTATAATAGAACAGGTAAGTAATCTTCAGCAGTGTAGTCAAGACTATTGAGAAGCAGAGAAGGACTCAAATGTATTGCTGTGTATGAACTGAGGCTGTAAATTGTCCTAACTAATGCTGAATAATTTCTGCAGTATTGCTTTTAAATTAAAACACTCCTTTTGGCAACACTTGTGTTTCAGGTGCCCTTCGTTTCAAGAGAAAGATAATTGGACTAAAGGATGAATTCTACAACCGTTACATAATGAAAAGTTTTTTGTTTGAACCCGTGGTCAAAGCATTTCTAAATAATGGTTCCCGTTATAATCTGATGAACTCTGCCATAATAGAGATGTTCGAATTTATCAGAGTGGTGAGTGCTATTATATGCTGAAAATAATGATTGCATTGTTTAGTCTTGTAATTCAAGATTACTTTTCTTTTTTCCTTTGCCCTAAATTATGCTATCATAATGGGACCATATGATATTGTTTTATATCACTGCTGCATATTTGTACATGTTTCTTCTTATATTCAAACAGTACCTTTCTTTACTTGAAGATTAAATTCACTTGATGCTGTACTCACAGTACCCAGACTTGCAAAGGCAGCACTAATCAAATTTCATCATGCAGATTGGATGGGCTTGTTATGACAGGAATGTAATTAGAAAATACTGCTGCAAACCCATCAAATTTAGCTGTGCTCTGTAATGTCAATTCAATGGAATATGGAATTATACAGAAGAGTTACCAATCTCCTTTGATTATTTTAATGGAGTGCTACCAAGTTCCTTGCATGGGAAGTCTCTTAAATATTCATGCCAGTTGGCTGTCTGCACAGTACTATTTCCTTGCTGTTGTTTGCATCCAGATTCTGTGAGGATGCTGTACAGACTGTAAATGTGGCAAATGGGGCCAAGCTAGGGTGCAGACAGTTGTGGAGGAGTAAGTCCCCATGCATTGCTACCTCTTGAAATCTGTAGTGTTGATCACCTCTTTTTTCTTTGTGTTGGGACTCAGGGTAATTCAAGAATTAGATGACCTGATCATCATGGAAGAGTTGATTGAAAACTGGTTTTGAAGCTGTGAGAAAAGTTCACCTGTATAGGTGGTCATGACTTGTACAGTTGTGTATTGGGTTTGCAGTGGCAGCGGTGGGCAGTGGCTAAAGGAGTGGTTTCTGTAGAAGCTGCTGGAAGCTTCCCCTGTGTTCAATAGAGCCAGTGCCAGCTGGCTCCAAGATAAATGTGCCACCGGCTGAGGTCAGAGCAGAGATTCCCCTGCAGCCTGTGGTGATGTCCACGGTGATGGTGATGTCCATGGTGAGGCAGCTGTCTCCCTGTAGCCCACTGGAGGTCTGTGGTGCAGCAGAGATCCACCTGCCACCTATGGAGGACCCCAGGCTAGAGCAGGTGGAGGCCTGAAGGAGGAGGCTCTGACCCCTCGGGAATCCTGTGCTGGAACAGGCTCCTGGCAGGACCTGTGGCCCTGTGGAGAGAGGAG
The DNA here is from genome assembly GCF_050655825.1 of Lonchura striata. Classification (NCBI taxonomy): domain Eukaryota; kingdom Metazoa; phylum Chordata; class Aves; order Passeriformes; family Estrildidae; genus Lonchura; species Lonchura striata. Next base: position 57,577,963 of record NC_140707.1, on the reverse strand, counting down.
CCCACACTGGAGCAAGTTCACTGACAGGATTTGTGACCCCACAGGGAACCCTTGCTGGAGCAGCTTGTTCCTGAAGGACTGCACGCCGTGCTGTCTATCAGTATAAAAATATCTCAGTTACAGTGGAAAGACATTTTAGGATTGAGTTTGATATAGTTTTTTTCAGGCTTAAGGTTCTGTAATGTTTTGAAGGAGGCACTGCTAGAAAATATATGTTGTTTTGTTTATCAAATACTTGAGGCTCTAGATTTTTAATTAAACTTAAATACTTATATACTCATTTTTGCATAAGTTAATTAATACAATCTCATTTCAGATACTTTTTATATTGTATTAAATAAATCAATTGAATGAAAATAAGTCACTTTATGTTTTTTCTTTTTGTAGGAAGATATAAAATCATTAACGGCTCATGTAATTGAAAATTACTGGAAGGCACTGGAAGATGTAGATTATGTGCAGACATTCAAAGGACTGAAACTACGATTTGAACAACAAAGGGAAAGACAAGATAATCCAAAACTTGACAGGTAAAATACGCTAAATGCTCTTAATAGCATATTGGTGCTTTAATTCTCTTACCAGACTATTGGTGGGTTGTTCTCTTATTCTGGAAAATATAGATAATTTAGACTCCTGCTTGCATCTCAAGCCTTGCTGAATGTACTTGATTAAAAGTGTGATTTTCAAATATGTTGCTACAGACTTTTCATCAGCTTTCAGCAAACGTTAGTTGCTGGACATCCAGTCATAATGCTAATTTATTGTATCTTAAACTTATGTGCACTACTTCAATGAGGCTGGAAGCCTACCAAGTATTTGTACCAAGTCGATTTGTTTAAATAACAGATTTCCACTGCTGATCTGAAAGACTGTCAGTTGTGAATTACCATTCTGTGGATTTTTCCTTCAAAAATGTACACATCAGATCTCCTTTCATTTTAGTTGTGGGAGTAGATATTTAGATAAGCTTTTTTAAAATGCTTGAGGACTAGAACATAGAAAGAAATTTTCAGAGAATGCTTTTTTGTCCCTGTTAGATTTGCTGATGGAGTAAAAAGCAATCTGATGCAAAGCTTGAATTGCTCTTTCTGTTTGCCAGAGCAAAAGTTCCTTTCCTTAGTACACCGTTCCTCAAGGTTAAAAGGTTGAGCTATATAAAAATAGGAAGTTTAGGCCTTTTTACTCAATTTATTTTTGCTTTATGTCTAGTTTCATTAAAACAAAATGATTGCTTGTGTGAACAGATGAGTTACTCTTAAGAATTGTTAGCAAGATCTGTTCTTGTTTTGCTGTCTTGAATTAGTTTGAAAACACATAAAAATACAAAGGTTTGCAATAGAGAATGATCTGCTGGTGTTTTTATTGCTATGCAATGTATGGATCTGTAAGCTGTCACTGAGTGTCACGTAGAAGTTTTATTATTAATATAAATTGATTTTTGAATCTACACTTTTAAAAACCTCCTGTTCTACAGCATGCGCTCCATTTTGAGAAACCACAGGTACAGAAGGGATGCAAGAACCCTGGAGGATGAGGAGGAAATGTGGTTTAATACTGATGAGGATGATATGGAAGATGGAGAGGCAGTGGTGCCCCCTTCTGACAAGCCTAAAAATGATGAGGATATTATGGACCCTATCAGCAAATTCATGGAAAGAAAAAAATGTAAGTAATGAAAAGATGAATGGCATAACTTGTATTATTCAGTCCTGGTGCAATTAAGGATTTGCATGTGTTTATTTTGAAACTGCAACCTCAATTTGGTAGACCACATATTAAAAAAGTTTTGTTGTCTTTAGAGGCAGAATTATACAAAATGTGTTTTAGAGTTCTTAAAGCATTTGAATTAAAATCTTATCTGATAGTCAAGCTTTTCAGTGTCTTATTTGGGCTATAATTAAATATTATGTGTAAACTCAAAATTTTGTACCTAAATGTTCAGGTGATACCATTGGTAGAACAAAAGTGTTCATTCCTGGTCACTGACAACCGCTAGTAGGTAGTACAGTAGTAAGGAAAAAGTCTAATGATGACTTACTTAACTGAGTTATACATAAAGTATTAAGCCTTTTACCAAGCAGTGAAGTGATTTGTAATTAAGTGTTTCACTCAATAATACTGCTTTATTTTTGCCTTTTTTTTTTAATATCCAGTGAAAGAGAGTGAAGAAAAGGAAGTTCTTCTGAAAACTAACCTTTCAGGTCGTCAGAGCCCAAGTTTCAAGCTTTCTTTTTCTAGTGGTACAAAATCCAACCTTACCAGCCAGTCATCAGCAAGTAATCTGCCTGGATCTCCTGGGTCCCCTGGGTCTCCAGGGTCCCCTGGCTCACCTGGATCAGTTTCTAAAAGCACATCTCAGATGGCAGCTATTACAACTAAGGTAATTTTGAATGGTTGTAGGTTGACTTTATTGTTACAGAGTAGGAGTTTGCTTTTGCATCTCGCTGAAGTTTGTGTGAGTCCCAGCAAGTTAAGCAGTAATGAACTGTCTGGTTTGTGTGTACTTCTTGTCTGACCTTCAGCATTTTTAACAAGATCTGCTGTGTATAAAAGAAATAAAAGCTTTTTTAATGCCCAGACTGGTCAAGTAGGAAGCATGCCATTAGTTGCTCTTAGTAGTGATATTTACAATGAAATACAGACAACGCTGCACTTACATTAAATTGCACAGGGATATTTAACAGATAAAAATAAATATTTTGGAAACATAGCCAAATTGTGGGAGATACCACAATGCTCTGCACATCCATGGAGGATTTCTACTATCACCATTTTAATATTGTTCAGAATTCTGTAACTGACCTGTGTGGATGAAATAAATTGCATTGGATGGTGATTGCTGTAAGCCAGAACAATTTTTAATACCCAAGTGTGACATTTTTACCTTTCAACTAACTTATAGTTTTGATTTGGATCATTCTGCAGTAGAAGAAGAAAGCCATTTTAAAAGAGCATCATAATTTAGAGTGAATATCCAAAACTAGCATTTTTAAATACATTTTAGGACCCTATTGGATTTTATTAGATTTTGAATAAAAATGTTTGAACTGAATCAGGAGCGTGACTGCTATTTGCCCAGCACTGGAGGGCAGATAAGGTAATGTTGATACAGCATAAGGTGGGGTATGTATGTCAGTTGTCAAATAGTCTTGCAATAACACTGATTCATCCTTGTTTTGTAATGCTACCATACTGCTTGTTCACCTAACTTCTAGTGAAGGTAAATGGGGGTTTAGGGTTTGGAGTTTTTTTCCTACTCAACATGGCTGAAGAATTTCTATTTGGATTGTATTCTCTTGAAAACACCTGGATCAGAAGAGTTTGGCTGATGGAAGAACCTCAGGACACGTCATCTGAATACTTCTGTGAAGGAAACTCCTTGCATAATTCAAGAGTTAGTCAAGTGCTTTTTAAAAGGGATGGAATTGGCTTGCAAAACCATTGAGTCTATTAGAGGTTTTTCTCTCCCAGATAGTGTAATTCCATGAGTCTGAAATGGAGTCTTTACATATGGAATATATTGGATACCATATTGATTCCATAAATTCAAGTAGTGGTGACAAAAGAAAAATGTTCAGGTTACAAAAGGGAGCATGAAGTGCAGTGAAAAACACTCCTGGATTCAGGCAGAAGGTATCTTAACTTCTTTCAGAGTAAAACATACCAGTCACAAACTAGAAACAGTGTTGAAATTGGGTTTTTCATTAGTTACCTGACGTTGTTGCTTTAGGTGTAGTGTACTCAGTGTTATGTGTATGTGACTGTACAGAATATGTGTAATTGGTTTTCAAGTTGTGTTTTAGTATACAGTTGACTGAAGTGTTCTGATTTCGGTGTCCATTATTAGGCACCTGAATAAGTAATAGGGTCTTCGATGCTTCATAAATTGCAACATAGTATGGTTAGGGGAAGTTTCAGAAGTTCATGCTGCTTCTTCATTGGTCCAGAACTGCCTAATCTTAAATTTGTGGGTATTTGCAATACAAGAGAGTTTTTTAATGATACTAGATACATTTTCATTTTCAGCTGACAAGTTACTTAAACTTTGTAACCTGTACACATCATTCAGTTATATTATTCAGAAATATTCTTTTCACTACATACTTTAACTTTTGTGAAAACAAACTGTGTTCCAAAAGTATAATAATTCAGAAATTGAAATTGAAGGGTATTCTATATTTGTTTTTGAAGTGCTTCCAGATTGCTCAATGCAGTCAGGTGTGCTCAGTAAAAATAAACTATGTCTTTACACATGGAGCTGCAGTGACACTTAACAAAGTCATGTGACTTTTTGGCTTTACTTAAATTTCAGCTGACAATATTTCCTGCTGGATAGGTAAAACCCCACTTTGGATTTATTCATTTAAATATTTCTCAGATAATGTCATTTTCATTCATACTGAAGGATTTATTTTTATTCTGCATGATTTTATTCAAGATGTTCTGAACCAGTTTGCTTATGGCAATATTCTGTGCAAACATCATGTTACAATGCAATCATGAATTACCAATGTACAGACATTCTCTTAATTATAATAATTGTGTCTCTTTGTAGGGAGGCCTCGTTGGGCTTGTAGATTATCCTGATGATGATGAAGAAGATGATGAAGATGAAGATAAAGAGGAAACTTTACCTTTGTCAAAGAAAGCAAAGCTTGAGTCATCATAATGGCAACTGCTGAAGATTACCAGTTGGGGAAGGATTTTTTTCCAAAAACAAAACAAACCCACAGCAAAGCAGCAATCTTTTGTGAATTACTGTGTATGACACAGATCAACCTATACAAATGGATTTCTGCCAATCAAGTGCCAATTCAAAGGAGCAGAAGAAGGAGAAATACTTCATTTAGGGGAAAGACTTATGCCTTTGAGATCTCCAGCTTGGACCACGTTGCCCTTTTCTCAGGGAAGGAAATGGAAAACAAAACAAAACAAAAAAAAAAAAAAAAAAAAAAAAAAAGGAAAAAAAAAAAGCCAAGAGGGCAGTTTTGTTAGTGGAACTCTGGATTGGCTGATCAGTTGCTACAATCAGAATATGCTTTCTTGGACCATGTATGAGACTTCTGAAGAAAAGGCGGGTTTTGCCATAATTCTTCGCTAGTTAAGAATGCCAGCAGTTTCTTTGTATAAAAGAGACCTGCCTTTGAAATCGTACATTCTGAACATTTTACTCGAGCTACAACAGGTTTTAAAAACCTCTGCGGGGGAGGGCTGAATATAAAGTTTCCTCTTTTTTTTAAATCTGTTCCCTTTGCCCTTTAAACTGCAGATTTTTTTTTTTTTTTTTTTTTGAGGTGGGGGATTTGTTTGTCCCTTCTTGATTAAAGATTGAGTGGAATTCTAGATGTGGTCATTTTTGTGTCATATTTTTTTTTGCCCCCCTGAGTGTATGCTTAGTTGTTGAGTATATATTTGGGACCATTAAAATTTTTTGATGTAATATAATCTCACTGTTGTGCTGGTACCTGTTTCACACTGTGTAATTTTGTTCTGCATCACAGTTCTTAATATGTTAAGGATTTTATGGAAGATGGTATCGTTTTTATTGGAGAAAAAAATCTTGCAACAATGTGCATAAAAGCAATACTATTTTGTGACTAAATATTTTATATTAAATTTTACAGCAGCACCCGTTGAGAGAAAAATCAGGGAAATAGTATGAAATAAAAAAAAAAATAAACATATAGGTAGGAAATTAGTATTCCAAAGAGACTGAAATTTCATAATGCAGAACAGTGATGGTAACTAACTCACCAAAATGCAAGATGGACGAATTAGGAATGCCAATATACTGACTTACTTGACTTAGAAAAATAAAAAAGAAATAATTAAAGCTGAAGGAAAATGGCATTAGTGGTATTCTTTAAAAATCTCTGATTCCCTTTGGAATACCAGTTTTCATGAATAAAAGATGGTTGTAGAATAAACTCTTTACAAGGATGCCATCTTTTGAAATTTATTACAATACTCAGTTGAAAAACAGCAATTAACTTGGTCTAAATCAAATTACCACCTTCTTTCCCCTTTTCCCAAAAGTCTAAATAATACTAATTTGAAATCAGGCATTATATCCTGCTTCCTTACAGAAGATGGCTTTGCACAGCAGTGCTTTCTATGAAGGGTTATTTATTCAGTTCCTTTCTTACATCTCTTTTCAAGAGCTGATTTCTTTTTGGGCATTCAAAGCACGGTGTTGCAACAATTATGATGTTTAATACATAAATGTATCAATACAAACAGAAATAAGAGAAATGAGAATCTGAGGCAGCATCACAGGTGATCACACCCAAGGGTAGGTGAGCACTTTGTTTCTGAACGTTGTAGATGGCGTGGCAGTTTCTGTGCCAACCACAAAAGGCAAAGCTTCAGTGGTTGGGCTTTGTGAGTACATACCAGCCAGTTTGGATTTAAATAAAAGTGTGCATTAGGCAGAAATTATTAGCCATCTCCTTCTCAAAGAGTTCATTTGTGATCACTTTCTAAGGTTGAGTTTTTACAATGTATTTGAAATGTCTGTGATAGGGCAATTCTCAGCAGTTTTATAGAGGCCAGGAGTTATGCACATGGTCACTACAGGATTAGACACAATCTGCTGCTGCATGGGATTTCCCATGGGCTGAGTCCCCATGCTGTTGCAACAAACTGTCTGAAACTTGATTTTTGCAACTTTGGTGTCAGAGCAGACATTGTAACAAGGAAATCTGCAATTTTGCAGGTTTTTTAATTAGTCAGAACCTAAATCCAGCTCAAGCTGTTAAACTTTTCTTGAGCATAAAGCTCTCAAAATTTATCCATACAAGTTATCTGCAAGTCTTTTAGGCTCTATCTTATGAAACCATTCTTCTGGGTTGATCAAAGGTACACTTTTGTTAAAGATTTTTTCTGTTCCTTTAGCAATCAAGTGCTTGAATCTTGTGATGTTTGATGCTGCAGTCTTTCAGACTTTTGGATACTTTCATAATACTTGTAGGAATCTTGGACTTTGAAACATTACATTTAACAGTGAGTAGTGAGTATTATGCTGAAGTTACTGGGCTTGGTCAAAATAATAATGAAATCAGGAACTTTGCAAGTTTTTATATTTTTATGAAGCTCTAAAACACTGGTAAAACATTAGGCTGTACATTTTTTAATGCTGTCTAACTTGTGGTTAGATGGTTAGTTGTCTTCCCAGTTATCTAATGCTTGTAGCCTGACAGGACATGTCTGCACTGATATAATATATTCATGGAAGTTGATATGGTGGGTATACTCTTGCTCAGTGATGTTCACTTGTATTCATGGAAATCTTGAAATATATTTTAGGGGAAAAATACTGGGATTGCAATGGATAATTTTTTTTTTTTAAGGGTGGGTTTGAGTTTATAGGTGCAAGAAATTATGTTAGGAAACAGTATCTGTTCTAGATCTTTCTTTTGGCTGATTTTTAAAACCATTGTCCTCATCCCATGAGACCTGCATGTATGTTGTACTAAGCGTGGCTCAGTCATCTTAATTGCATTTTAATTGTGCCCTGAAGTATGGTTTACAGGGCAAACCCTTCAGTATTTACAGACAAGAGCCAGGGTGTTTAAATCATTTATACAAGCCCCTCTGTTCCTTCAGTGGCTGAAAGACTTGATGCTCATTCCTTGGATGAACTTCCAATCTTTGAGCCTAGACTTATTGGGAATACCAAGACAGAATGTATATGAACTACCTGGTCCCTCAAGGAACCCACACACTAATGAAAGTAATTCCAGGTGATCTGGAATATTCCCAAATTTTCTTCTAATGTGTGCAGAGTGTGGCTGCATTCAGGTTAACACTGCACATCACCACAAAAGAGTTCTGTTCATGAAGGTGAAAGGATCTAAATCCTGGTGTATCTAAACAGTGAGTTGTCCCTAGAATGTGCTGTCTGTAATGTGCCTGCTTGGCAACAAAGCTCAGGGCATTCATTCACTCATCTCTCAGCCCACCCAGGTGAGGCATCATGTTCTCATGGAATTAAGTGCCAAGTAGGTCCAATGCTTCTAATGTGCTAAGGATGGAACAGTTCAGATCAGGTTTGCCTGTTTTTGCATCCCTGCAGAGGTGTTTAATTGCAGAAGTGATGGGGCTCTGTTCTCGTGTTGCTGCTGTGGTGCTGTTAGGCAGGCAGCTGCCTTTTCAACCCAGCACAATGAAGTTGGTTGCCTTGCTAAATGATGTTTCCTGGCATCTGCAGAGTGGCCACTGAAGTTCAGCCTTACCCCTCTCAACCATTTCACAGCTGCAGAGGCATCCTGGAGCAGTGCTGTGGATGCCAGAGCAGCACTGCAGTTCCCCTGCCTTGAGGACAGCCACTTCCATTCCAGGTAAGATGTGAAAGCAGGAGACAAGATGGGTCACCCATAGCCTACATGTAAAACCGAGCAAGCATTCAAAGAAGAGAAGTTGCTACAACTGAAGTGTTTCTAGAGAAGTTGTCCGTGTGCATGTTTTCCACCACTTAGTCTTTCTGGAGTCCAGAAGAAATGCTGGAATATACAGCTCATAGTTCAGTTCAGAGGGGAGGCAGGGCATTTGGGCATTCTGCAGATACAGGAAAACCTCCTGTGGGAGAGCCTGAAATGCCCACCTTCAGTCAGAGCCATAATTGAATGTCTTAATTCATGTCAGGGAGACATGACTTACTGTATTTTAGGTTTGTCTTGTACAGAGCCAGGAGCTGGATTTAACTCTTGTGGGTCCCTTCCAACCCTTGATATTCTGTGGTTCTGTTCTGTGTTTCTGTTCTATGGTTCTCTCCTATGATTTTCAGGCTACCTGATGAGTTTGTAGATTTGATATTGCTCTAGTTTCAACCACATTCACTGGAGTATGAATCTTGTGAGGGCTTAATATAAATTAATAAAACAACTGAAAGGTGAAATGAACCCCTGTGGGCTGCTGGGGGAAAAGGCAATTAAAAAAGGGAGGGGGAAGATGCCATCTTCTGTATGTCAGAACATTTTATTTATGAACAATGTAAAAATAATATATAAATCAGTAGGTAAAGTTAGAAAAGCAGAGTATTACTGGCAAATGATCAAAATAGCCATTGATTTAAAGTGACCTTAGAGCTATACCTGTGGCCTTGCTGTGCACTGTAGAATGTCTCAGGGATGTACAGTATCTGTCTCAGGACTCTGAAATGGCTCCATTGAACAACTGCTAAGTGGTTTAGGTTGAGATCTAGAAATTCTCTGGTACAGGGTGGAACTGTGTTCATGAAATGTACATCTTAATACAGAAGGGGGGTGATTTGGGCCAAATAGCACTGATCTTCTAAGTACGTGTAAATTAAGTGCTTGAAGATACTGTAGGTGGGCTGCCCACCTGAGAGGGCTCAGCAGCATTCCCTGGCTAGTGTACCAGTGTGGGTTAGTATTCCTTCTGAAATACACACATCCCAGAGCCCATACATCATGCTCCCAAGTTTTTGGACAAGGCTAATCTTTTCTTGTGTCTGGCAGCTTGCAGCATCCTACTGGCCTTTGTAAAATATATAGCAGAGTATGGCATGGGGCTGATGTAGATCAGGAAGGGAGGCTGTACCAGTACAATGTGTGTGATTCTCTGCTTTTTGGATACCCCAGCTGCTACTACATCAAATAGTGATAGAACCGAGTTATGCTAATTGGTAATATGCCTACAGGTATTGCATCAGAGTATAAAGACAGGAATGAGATGTGAATAGCCAAGTTAAAAAAATTGAGTTGAACAGTATTACCACCACAGGAGAGTCCTTGTGTGCTCTGCAGCGAGTCTGCAGTCACTCCAGCATCTGTGAAATACCAGTGTTATAATGCAAACAGCAATTCTCTAAAGTATCTGTAATTATAAAGTCTCAATTCTAAGGGAGTAAGTCAAGTCCATATGATTTAAAGTCAGTTTCTGTCCACACTGACCTTCGCTAAATAACATTAAATTTTTATATAATTCAGCTAGAATTAAAGTCACCTTCTGTGTTTCTGCACATTAAGTAAGTGCACATGAACATAAAGTACTGACCTCCAGTTTTTACCATAATCTTTTCAAACAGCTATATCTAACTCTATCACTGGACAGCCTTAGTTTTGTGCCTTCTGTCACAACCCCTCAAAACTGGAGGAGTCTTTCATTAGTTCTTCAAATTCTTCCCACATCTGTGACTCTTGCACACAGAAGTGAATTTGGGGTGCTATTTGTGCAGGTAGCAGGGTGACAAATTTCCTCATTGCCATATTGTTCACTGTTCCAAGAAATGGCTCTTGCCCTTAGTAGGTGTCAGAGGTGGTGTCCCAGCCCTGCTGCCATCTACCTCCCTGCTGAGGCTTTGTTTACTTGTCCCTGGAATGTTTTCCTTCCACATGAATTTACACCTTCCTTCAACTCTAGCCAGCCTAAGTATTTCCCAAAGCTGCTTATAAAACTTTTGGCTTGCCTATTATTTTTACCTCACCCCCAGTGTCATTGATACAGATATCGATACGCTCTTGTAAACTAAAGTGGCAAAACAGCAGTTTGAAAACCTGAAATTCCCAGAAGTGCTGGACCTTCAAAATCACATTCTGTTTTTATAAGGACATTTGCTAGTTATGATTGATAGGAATTGATACTTATTATTTCAAATATTTTTCATATTTATAAAACATAATCAAAAGATGTTTTATTTAATATATTTTAGTTTGTTCTGTGTTTTCTATGCTTCCCTATTTTTCCTTTAAAGCAGTCAATATCCATTCCTAATGTAGTCCTACTGGTTCTTTTTTCTTGTCTCATGATTCCCAGTTAGTGCTGCTGGTGTAGTTCTTTTCTTCAAAGCAAGAGAAACTGAGAAACATACACGGCAATCTTCTGCCTGGGGTATGTTCCTGCCCTGATGAGAACACAAGGTTTTGGGTAAGGTGCCCAAGTGTTTACACCATTATTCTCTTCAGTAATCACCTTCTCAACAGACCAGGTTGTGTTCTTAAAAGCTGCAAGACGCCTTCCCCTTGCTGCCACTGCTTCCAAGGACAGCTTTCCTGGTTTGCTGGACGTGAAGTTTCCACCCTGCTGTATCTCATGAGCTCACCGCATTAGATCACCAGGATCAGCCTTTGCTTAGCACCTCTTCAGGTGATGGATCTAAGTAAAATTAATTTATTCTCTCTTCTTGCAGGCCCATGGTTATTCCTCCACTGCTGTGACACTCATTGCCTCTCTGAAGGGTTCAAGTCAAGGAGGTTATGTCACCATTTTGTGCTTGCCTGGGATGTTGACTACTCCTACTTTACTTTCAAGTTCATGCAAAGAGTCATAAACCACTGGTGCCCCTTCATCCCCTCCCCATATCTTTTGCTTGTATTAACTTTATTGTTTGCCTTGTGTATTTGACTCTCCATTTTCTCTGGACTTAGAGGTTTATGAGATATTTATTCTGCCCAAACTCTCTCTCTTTGTATTTTAGGTTCTGTATTATGTTAGTCTCTTCGGGAGCCTAAGCAACTGGCTTACATTTCAGCAGTGAACAAACATGTGCTGAAGGTTAATTCTAGGGGTTTTTTGGGACTTTCTCTCTGAACGTTTCAGATACCAGCCATAGACTGTAAATCACCGGCATCCCGCGAGGCACATTAGCAAATACCTCTAGGGTTTTGTTTGTGTTTTGGTAGCACATACAGGTTTGTTTCTTTTTACTCTCATTCAAATTTCTTTACCACTTTTGTCTAAACAAAACAAACAATATTGAAAACATCATTTCAGAATTGAATATTGCGAGGACCAAAGCTATCTTCTGACCACCTTCTCTTTCTCCCGGCACACATTGTTTACAGCTCCAGTCTACATAAAGCAAACTTGCTCCATAGCTGGGAAGGTGGTTGATGAACAGTCAAGTCATATTTACAAGAAAGCTGCTTAACGATAGTGCCAAGCAAAGGAGGCGAAAAAGCTCTTTCCTGATTACCATGAGTTTAACTCTTGTATTGTAACCTCATGAATTATGTTATTCCCATCCCTCAGCAACTTACACTTCAGACAGCAGATGAATGGTGGAGCTTTGTTGATGGTTGTACTCGTTGCTAGGGGATAGTTTGAGGGGGGTGAATAATGCCATTTACAGTCAGCCTAAAGGAGCATTTGGAAATGTTTGAGCTTAGAAAGTTCACTCCGTAGTCTGTCCTTGGAAATTGAGTGCTTTGTGGCTGTGAAAACTGCTTTAGAAATAGACGTGATGATAACGAAGGCTTATACCTATGTAGGTGTCTTAAATCAGAGTTCTGGTGCTTCTTAGTTGTTTGATAACTATGTTCTTAGTTAAAAGCTGACCATGTGAAATGGTATCAAAACAAAATTATTGCAAATGACATTAAACTTAAATAGTACAAATTTTCATCATTGTTTTACTGTAAGAAGCATGATTTCTAAATGCAATTGCTTGTACGTGTCTGGACCTGAACTTTCTTGGATATATTTAGTTGGTATTTGTTTTATCTGCTCTGGACAGGCAGCAGCTTCAGGTACCATCAGAAAGAGGAACTTGGCCTGTAGTAGGTAGGTGAGGTTTTACAAGATACATCTGCGGTGGAACACAAGGTGGGTGAATAAAAGCGCTCTCCCTATAAATGCTGAGGCACAGTGTGGAGAGGACGTGGAGGAAGCACACACCTGGGGCTGACAGGAATGACACAGAATTGCGGAGGGGAAGCCCCTGCGCACGCATTCTGGTGTTTTGCCCAAGCCGGGCAGCCTGCCCTCCGCCCCGCCGCCTCCGGGGCGGCTCTGGCAGGGCCGGGCAGGGCCGGGCTCGTTCCTGCCCGGGGCAGCCGCGCTCCGCCGCCCTCGCCGTGCGCCCGGGGGCTTGAGGAGACTCCCAGCTACTCCGCATTTCCCAGCGTGCGTCCCCGCGCCCTGCAGCCCTTCGCAACAGCGCGTCCCCCTTGCCCCGTGCGTGTTGAAACAGCTTACTACATCAGTGCTCCCAGCGCATTTCAAAGCAATTTCAAAGCAAGAAAAATGTCATTGCCCGCTGCTGCTTTTCTGCCCGCTGCTGCGCTTTGCTTTCGGCACCGCCGCGCCGCCGCCAGAGGGCGCCCGGCCCCTGCCCGCCGTGGCCGAGCCGGCGGCATCCGCGTTCCCGAGCGCGTTCCCGAGCGCGTTCCCGAGCGCGTTCCCGAGCGCGTTCCCGAGCGCGTTCCCGACCCCGTCCGGTCCTGCCGCTGCGGCTGCACCTCCAGCGCCCGTCTCCATACTGCCTGAGGCCAAATATTTCCTGTAACACAGGCAATCACCTCGAATAACGCGTGAGCATTTGGCAGCTAACAGCATGCCCAGGAACGTTTCCTGGATAAGAAATTCGGTGCTACATGGTGCGCCCTCCCTTTCAATTGTCTCACTACTGGCAACATCTGTTTCGGACTATGCAGCTGTTGCTTCTTTTCGTCCTAAAAACGAGTTGCATCCCAGTTGTGGAAAGTGGGAAAGCAGTCTTGCATCTGTAGTCTGTCTTCTGTGAATAGCTCTACATAGTTTTCAAATACTAAGTTGTTTTGCTTTTGATTCCATTAATTAACACTCACATCTGTTGTAAGCACTGCAGTAAATGCTTTGAAAATTTATTTAATGAAATCTTTCCACAAGACAGGAAATCATAAGGCTTCGAGAAATCAAAGTATGGCAGTCCATCTCTCTGAAGTGTTGAGAAACTATTAACCATTCTTTTTCTCTCCGTCGCTGTTACACTCAAAAGCATACTTATTTCTCCATCCAGCTACAACAGATGGTTTACTTGCAAAACTTCCTTCTTTTCAGGTCCCGAAAGGACTGGACTACATGATTCACATAGTAAAGGGTTAATTTAACCACTTGTGCCCTCCTGCTACATCCTCTCAAGAAACTGAGCAAAAGAGCTCGTAAACAAGTTGCAATTCACATGTACCAGGGTAGCAAGAGGGAGTTACCTGTCCCCATCTACAGGGCTGCCTAAAATAAGGATCTACATGAAACAGATCATTAAACCCGATCCTCAGTGGGACAAACAGGCCCCTACAATGAACACCAGTGTCTATCATTTAGTAATAGTTTGCTTGCAAACTGCTCTGGTCCCTCAGGCACAACAACAGATGTCTCTCCCTCAGCTAATGCACAAACACACGTGTACCAAATCCCTTACGAAAAACACATATCGAAGGCAGGTGGTTAATAATAACCATAATTTCAGATGTCTCAACCGACTGTGCAAGATCCAAAACTTATTTTGTGAGTTCAGTATGATCGAACAAGAAATAGGCAGAATACACTAAGAAACAGCTGATGAACAAAGTGATAAATACCAGAGACAATTACATCTGTGAAAAGTAGAGCAAACTGTCGAACAGAAATCCTGACACCGCCAAGCCCCGCTATGTGACACCGTGCATTACACTGTTCAGCTTCATGGCTAAATTACTTCTCTTCAGGTTCTGAGCCTGGGATAAACAAAGCGGCAATCATCCAGATTACCTATCGTTATTTATTTCCCGCACTGAAGAGGGAGGGGATGAATTCTGCCCCGCAGGAGAGCAGCGGGCGCGCCGGTGGCGCTGCGGCGCGGACGGGCTGCGGCACCTGCCCCGGCCCGCGCCGGGCTGTGCCGCTCGCCTCGCTCCGAGCTTCCCTCCTCCTCCTGCGAGCTGCACCGAGGGCTCCACGCGGCACGTCCAGGAGCGCCCCCGCAAAGTACTTTATAGGGGATTTCGTGCTTTTTAAAGCGTAAACTTCGGACCCGCGCGCTCCCGCTGGGCGCTGGCGCCGCTCCCAGCGGGGCAGGGCGCGGCGCCGGGCGGCTCCCGGCAGGTACAGCCGCCCCCGGCGCGGCCCCGCGGGCGAGTTTGCCGGCGAGGCCGCGCATCACCTCGGCTACGGCGGGACCGGGGCCGCCCCCGCCGGGCGGGCCGAGGCCGCTCTCGCCGCCGCGTGCGGACGCTGCCCCGACCCCACACCGCGGCCCGCCCCGCGGCCGCCCGGGGCCGCCGCCCATTGGCCAGCGCCGGGCCCCTCGCCGCTCCCATTGGCCGCGGCCGCTGTCTGTCACGCCGCCGCCTCCGCCCGGGTCTAATTGCCGGGGCTCGGGCGCGCCCCAGCGCAGGTACCAGGGCGGCCGGAGCGGGGCGGCTGCGGGGCGCTCGGAGCCGTCCCGGCGGAACTCCGCGCCTGTGCTCCCGGGCGCCGGGCGTTCGTCGCGGTGGCTGCGCTCTCTCCTCTCCCGGCGTGGTTCGCTTTTTGCTGGAGAACCTCTACTTTAGACCGCGGAGCGAGCTCGGCGGGGGAAGACCGGCCTGTTGCCGTGGGGAGGAGGGCCCGCGGGGGCGCGATGCGCCGCGCATTGTTCGCCCTGTAGGCAGCGCCCGGCGGGCAGCGGGCGGCGGGCCATGGGCTCCGCGCCTTTGTCTCCCGACTGAGCCAGCCCCGAGCCGCAGCCTCCCGCCGCCGCCCCAGCCCCGGCGACATGGACGTGACCGTCTCCGAGCTGCTGGAGCTCTTCCTGCAGAGCCCCTTAGTGACATGGGTGAGCAGAGAGGGGATGAGGGGGCAGCCCTGCCCTGCCAGGGCAGGCTGGGTCCGGCCGCCATCCCCCAACCCTGCTGTCCTTCCTCCGGCAGGTGAAAACCTTCGGG
Organism: Lonchura striata; assembly: GCF_050655825.1. Classification (NCBI taxonomy): domain Eukaryota; kingdom Metazoa; phylum Chordata; class Aves; order Passeriformes; family Estrildidae; genus Lonchura; species Lonchura striata. The sequence goes on along the minus strand of NC_140707.1, from coordinate 57,562,337 downwards.
GACCTCGGGAGCGGGGACCAGGACAACCTCGGCGTCTACATGGACCTGGTGGATGGCGTCGTCCTGAACAAAATCATGCTGGAAATGTGAGTGGGGTGAGGGGGGAGCGCCCTGCCCCTCCCGCGGGTGCCGGGGCTCTCGGGGGGCGGCCTGGGGCCGGGGCGGTTTCATTGTGCTTGCTCTTCGAAATTAACAGAAAACAGTGGGGGGGAAAAAAACCTCCGAACTAATCCTGGCCCAGTGTTCTTTAACTTGTTTTTCTAATGGTTTGGGGGGGGGGGGGGTTTGCGTGGTATGTGTGTGATTTTCATATTTTTTTCCTTTTTTTCCTCCCAGTTATCTTAGTTAATGCTACAGTGGAAGGTGTGTGGCAGTACAAAGAAGGAAATGAAAGTACAGTATCAAATAAAGTTTTTCTGGGAGGGTTTAATCTGAACTTTGTCTGATCTTGTGTAAACTTCGATACTAAATACATAATTTCGAAAAACTTTTTAGAGCTTCCGCTTTCCGGCGCCTCTGTAAGGCCATGTGTTGAGGGAACTTAGAAATTGGTTAAAAGATGGAGTGCTGAAAATACCCTAACATCGGATTGAATTGTCGTTAGGACTTGTGCTATGTTTTTAACCACATCCTTTCCTGTTGGTGATCTACTATGCTGCATGCAGAGCCTGAGCGTTTTCTCTTTTTCTGTATTTTATTTAAAATACTCTGAAATACATCTGAGAGAGCGTTTGGAGGGACAAGTGTTTGGCTTTCAGGAGAGGAGAGTTTGGAAGTCACTCAGTTTTGGCTGTGTGCTCTCTTTAAGTGACCGAAATTAATTGAAGCTCGGCCAGTGGTATGCAGTGTTAGTCCAAGCATTTAAATGAAGAATTCATGTTAGAATCCTTTAAAATATTGAGAAATGACGTTAAGTCTGACAGTCAACGTCTCAGCCACTCAGATTGTCAAGTTTTGTTATCTTCTGGTACCTGGCTGCTCCATGTGAGAAGGTAATGAAATTTGCTTCGGTTTGATGTTACCAGGAGTGAAAATTGTGAACTGGGGCTTAAATAGTGAAGCTGGTGAAAATCCATGATTCAGAGCAGAACCCAGATCAGCCAGTACATAGAGATAACAAACTAGTGGTGTAAACTGGCAGGGATAGAAGTCTCTTGTAAAGAGAAGGCATAATCTCCAGCATTTTTAAATTAATAATTGCACTTTTAAAAAATATTATTTTGTGCAAATTATAGCTTCAAGTATGAAGGTTTAGGTCCAGGCTTGTAGCTTTCCAAGATGTGGAAAATTAAATTTTGATTCATGACCATTGTGTTTGGCACAGAGATGACCAACCTATCTATGAAGGAACATCAGCTGAGTTGGCTGCAGGTTTAACTAAATAGCACTGTTATCTAATATGTTTATATAATTATATGTGTAAGAGTCATCTTATTTCAAATCAAGAAAAATTAACCAAGTCGTACTTAATTGTGAAGCTATGTGGCTTTTGAATGACTGTGGCATTGTGGGGAGTTTTATTAGGTAGTATGTGCAAACTTAAATATTTGTAATTGACCATTGAACTATGTCTAAGGAGGTGAGAGTTGTTGAAGTTGAGGGAGCAACTGAACAATGATCTGGGACAAGGAGACAATTCTAAGATCTCATGGAAGTAAGGGAGATAAGCATACAGGCTAGCTGAGTGCAGTGACACTAGTTAGCATTTTGTCTGCTCTCCTGTGATTGAGAGGTGCCCTGGCATGTTTGCTAGTTTTAATCTGTCAGGTGAATAAGTTGGTGGGGCTTTGACTTTTCTTCGCATTTTTCCTCCAACACCTCTGGCAGTGGTGTCTCAGAAAATGAAGTGTTGGAGGCACAGCACTGTGGAGTGGGAAACTGTCCCATTGCACACAATCTGGCCTTTCCTCCCCTTCTTTTAGGCAGTTTTAGCAGTGCTTCTAATAGTGACTAAAGAGCTTGAAACCAAAAGCTTTGTACTGAGATGCAAGATTGTTTAATATAGGAAGAATTGCAGTTTTATTTAGGTCAGTGTATCCTGACCTAGCAAGATGCTCAGGAGAGGTGCTGACTGAACTTTACTTTTCCCCGATTTTAACTTTAGAAATCGCAGTGCAATTACTGCTTACATGTAAGTCAGGCAAGTCTTGCAAGGCATGTTTCTGCCCACAAAGTTTCCAGAATAAAAAAATAAATGTGTTTTTAAAAATTATTACTCATCAGTTTTTTTAAGTCCTGGTTCCTGAAAATGGCTTTCAGTGCTTGGCTGGAGATTTCTTCCTGCTAAAAGCCTATTAATGAGGACCTTTGATAAATCTGGAATTGGATTTGCCATGCTATAATAGTGTTGATTGCTTGAAAGCACAGATGCAGGCATGCACACACATGTAGAGAGTAGGGGGTGGAGGGGTGAAAGAGCTGGGCTCCTGATGTGGACAGCTGCCTCATCACTTGTGTGCTATTTCACTTCAGGTTTTTTTATCCTGCTTGCTTGATTACTGGAACAGAAATAACAGGAGCATGTGATCTTGCAGCTAAACACCAGGTGTGATGCAGTGCTTTGCTGCAAATCGAGCTGCTTCTTTCAGTGAAGATTTTGAAAGCCAGATTCTTGGGAAATTCATTACTAAAAATACAACATATCTGCCCTGCAGCGAAGTAGATTTTTAATTCAGAGCAAAAAAAGACAGGTGGATCTGTGAAGAAATCCAGATATACCTGTTGAGTGGAGACAGCTGAGTGAGAAAGTAAGGCTTTAGCTGCTTTAGTCATGGGTGGGCTGTAGGAGTTCAGTCAGCCCCTAATTTCTGTTCTAATACTTGTGAGTTTTCGAGCAGCTTTGGGTGGAGAAGATCCCAGCTGCTTTGTGTTGCAGTGTCGATGTTTTTTAGGTGGTGGGTTCATCTCAGCAAGGCAGCTGTGTCACCAGAGACATGTGACAGCTATCTACCGCTTTTCCAGCCTGCCAGGTCCCTGCTGGCTTTGTGACAGGAGGTGAAAATAGGGCTGTGCCTTAACTTCATCCTCTTCAGAAATGAGCTGCCCCTGGGAGTGCCAGCCCGGAATAAAATGTGGTTTGCTCAGGCTTGCCAAGTGTAGCCATGGCACAAGGGCAGAGGAGGGGAACCTGGCCTGGGTTTAGGCAGACTGTAGTCAGTAGGACAGCAGCTGCTGGGCTTTGCTGGTGATGCCTTTGCTTACTAGTGATTTCTAAAACAAGCAAGACTGTTTCTAAGAAAGCTGAGTGTTGTTTGATTCTCTGTAGGGGCACCTAGCTGTTGAATGAGTAAATTCAGTAGCAAGAGTCAGCAATGTTTGGTTTCCCCACTTAGATTTTAAAACAAGATAAATGGTTTTTCAAATAATTCTGTGTAAATGAATGGTTTCCTTTGCCTGTGTCCTGTTTGAGTGTATAATCCCAACCTGATTGTGCATGAAGGACAACGTTGATTCTTGCAGACTTGCAGTACTGGCTGAATGCTCTTCATATAAAAATGTTAATCTTCAAAGTGTAACTGCTGTGTTTCAAGCTTGTGTTGCTGATGGATTTATGTGTACCAGGTTAATGAGATTCTCTGCAGACATACTTGAAAGAACTTTTTTCAGATGGCTGTGTTGTCACTTCCTGGTATGAAATTAGCATGTGGTGGCACTGCAATGACTGCCTTCGGTGTTACAGTTGCAGCTGTGGTATAATATCTACAAGCATAAGCAAATATTTGCCTCATTTAACTTCCCAAATAAAACTTCCTGTAAGAAATTACGTGGAGGTTTATGCAGGCATGTAAGTGTTTTCATGTTGGCTTGTTCTAATTCTTCTGATTGAAAATAGACTTCTCTCCTGTCAAAACATTTAGCAAACGGGAATGTGTATTAGGAATCTGCTGGGAATGTTATTTGTGTTAAAGTCCTGTTATAACAAAGCACAATAATAGGTTTCTCCATTTCAGTTGCTGCCATGGTTTGTGGTATTGTTGATGTGTTGTCTTGAATTTAGACCATGTGACAGGAACAGCAGCACTGTAAGTGCCCGCTCCACTCCTCATGGTTTGTAGGAAATGGCACAAATACCAGAAGTTGTGTTAGAGATGTGCATCCTCTTAGTTTAAAACTTTGTAATGCTACGTAGAGGTGCAGTTTTCCACCATTTTCTAGGCAATTTAGGAATCTGCCAGCCTTAGTAGCATCATCTCACGTGGTAGAGGAAGAAGTTGGATGGGTAGGAGGGTTAGACTAGCCCCAGTGTGGTGTGGTTTTGGTTAGTGCCTTGCCTGCAGAGCAGAGTACCACAGGATGCTGAGCCAGTCAGTTCCTTCTGGCATCTGATAACCCTTGGGCCTGGCTTCAGGGCTTTCCTCTTGCTCTTCAAAATGGCTTCTCAGAAATTGTATGAATAGAAATGTCATTTTGGATTTTAAAATTTATTTTTTTATGGTTACTTTTATGACTTAAGGAATTGCATTATCATGCACTGTGTTGGTGGCCCCATGCTTGCTGAACTTGTCACTTGATCTGTGTCTCCTGTCCCTTCCTTTCCTCTCTGTTCCTAGACGACTCATTCATGAGCATGCATGATCCAGACAACTTCTTTAAAATGTTCAGGTATATATTGAGGTTTGAGACTTTTTCTGTTTATTTGGCTTGGGTGGGTTTTTACTGGTTTGTGGAGTACTTCCCTAAGTCACACCTCAGCCATGCTGTCTCAGTCTTATTTAGGTAATTTTTTTGATCTTGAGAAGTAGGTGGTTTTCAAAAAAAAAAAAAAAAAGTAGTTTTCATTATATTTGTGTGTAAGGGAAAAACCAAACATCAAAGGACTGAGAAGGCATCTGAGGTGGTGTTCAGGAATTTTTTCAGATAAATCCAGACAAGAATTTGTTTGGGTTACCTGGTTAGTGTTGCCAAAAAAAAAAAACAAACTTCTCTTTAATTTTCAGTGTGATCCTTAGAGTTTCTTTCTATGAAATTCTTGATGAGCAAATTTCACCATACAGTCAAGGGCTGTAATGTTCAAAGTGTAGTGCTAACGGCTCTGCCTTCTTTAGGGTAGGATTGTCTTTAAGTACAGAAGGAAGAAACGGGATCTTGCTTGTTGAGGAGGCATTGTTCCATTTTCCTGTGAAGACAATAAGCTTTGTGGCAGTTTGAAGTGTAGGCTGTGCTGGACTTCCACATCTTGTTCAGAGGGTCCTTTCTGAAGTAAGCTGAGGTGCTGTGTGAAGCTGGTTTCACAACATGTTCAAAAAACATGTTTTTGAGCTACATACTATTTTCAGAAAAGCTTTTTAACTTTTTTGTGATGGAGAAGTGGCAGTAGTGCCAGAGCTATGCTGTGCTGCAGCTTGGCTGGAGGTTAAGAGGACCCTGAGGTCAGTGGCATTAAGGGCTCTTGGAGCAATCAATTACCCTTAACGAAGATGATAGGATAAAAGCTCCGGAATTGCTCCTGAGGGCCCGGTCCTGCTAGTGCTTATGTTCTTGTAGCACAGTCTCCACTGTGCAAGAGAGAGCAGATCTGCTCTAGGAGGTAGTTGTTCTGTGTCTTGTGTGCCTTTGAAAACGTCTTCCGAGTCCCACAGTTCTGCTGCTGCAGCTGCTTTCTGTGGTTGGTCAGTGTCTTTGGTGGATTTTTGCCCCATTTTGGGCAGTTCTGGGAAGGACTGTGGAGTAGTGACTGCTGGCCAGTCAAAGATTGTCAGTTCCTGGCCACAAACCTGGGAACGCTGCCAGACAGTGGCCAGTGGTGTGGCAGTGTGCTGCCTGCATGAGCTTTCACATGGAAATGAGAACTATAGCCTGACCCTTCTGTTTGGCCAGCTTCTCTTTACTGTATGTTTCTTCCCTTTTAGCTTCCCACTTTTTTGTCCTGGCCTTGCCTAAAAAAGCTGTGTCCAGCTTTCTTTGAGGTACAGCATCTACTCAGAATGTACTGAAGGCAGGGCGTTGTCTGTGCTCAAGCCCAGGTGGCATTTATGCCTCTCCTGTCAAACTGCTACAAGTATGGCTTCTGCACTCCTGTATCTGAGCAGCAGTAAAATGGAATACTTACTACAGATTTTAAAGTAAAAGCTTGTTGCAGTTGCCTGTTTTTGTTCTTTATTTCATAATTTGTTATAGTATAAATGTGTATACAAAGTCCTTTGCTGCTGGAAAGGCTGTGTAGTGTCTTGCTAGTTTATGCCAGTATCGCATAAATGCATGTACATAAATACTGCATCTGATATGACCTGCTGTCAAGGCAGTTTTCTCTCATCTCTGGAATATCTGTGTTTTTTTCATGCTTATTCTCATAGCATTGCTTTCACTCAAGATGTTCTGGAATGGTTGTGCATTTAAAAAAAGTAAACATATTTATGTAAACTCTTTGACATACTTACATAAATGTTGGCAGATATATTTAAAAAATAAATATTGGATCAGTTCCTCTTTTATTTCCTTGTCAACGGCTGAGTTCAATAGTTGGCCCTGGAAAAGCTGTGAATTGCTTAATTAACAGCCAGAGCAGAGCTGTGGGAGGCAGGTGTTTGGATTGTGTAGGAGTCTGCTGATAAGGGTCATTATTAGAGGAGAAACACAAATCTTTGATCTGTGCTATTATCAGATAAAGATTTTTGGGTTCCTTTCTTTTTTTTCAAAACCATAGTGAGTATATGGAGATGATCTGAAGGTGTACATTTGTATGAAATACGTTACAGCTTTTTTTCTGTGTCTAGTTTTTTATTATAGAAATAAAATTGCTTCAGGTACAATTTTGATTTGTTTTTAAAATCAAACAGAAAATGTAGCATGTACATTAGCAATATGGTTAGATGATATGGGGGTAATAAATGCAGTATTCTTTTTTTCCCTTCAGTTTATGATACATATGGTCTTTGCAGTTTTTACAGTGATCACCCATCAAGTATTAATACCCTCTTCCTGTCATGAAAACTCCAAAGCCAAGGAAGGCATGATAGTATTTCCTAGACTTGCCTTTATTTGGATAAGAAAAGCTCCATATTATCAGAGACTGCTTTCATTTAGCTTGCATAAACTAGATATGCTCTTTTTTCAGGAAAAGGCAGGTAAGAAGGGAAGCTGACCTGAAGTACTGTGTGGGTTGCAGTAGGGTACTTTGTGACACGCAGGAAATATTTCCAGCTTACAAATAGGTGCAGAGATAGTGAGCTTATTCTATCATTAATTAATGCATATGTACCTTGTATAATTCTCAGTGTATTTAATTGATAAACTTCAATGTGCTATTGAGGTGTTAAGTCTTAACACAAGTTTAATTAGTAATACTTCATTTTCTTCCTTTTTAATAGAGATCCTCGACCAACCAACCAACGTGTCAACAAGCATGTAAATAATGATACCTATCTTCGGGTTCAAAACCTGACCATCTTGATCAGAAACATTAAGACTTACTATCAGGTGAGAGTTCTGCTCTCTGCTCATTAATTTGTGGTGACTGCTGTACTGTTTTAGCTAGTGCAGAGGCTGGGGGCTCAAAGAAGTTTGCTACAGGAAATGGAGAGGAAATTGTGTTTGTGTAAAAGTACTTTCAGCCATGCTTTTTCTTTGTAAAATTGACAATATGGTTATCTTCATCTATTCCTCATGGCCAGAGGCTGCTTCCTTGCCTTCCTCTTTTTCTTTTTTTTTTTTTTTTTAAGAAGTTGTCCTCAAAGACTGTCAGCATTTGGAGATGTATGTGAGGGGGTTTGCTGAAATGGTAGTGTTTCTAGGTATAAGACTTTTTTAAAACAGGAAAACTTCTTAAAGGGACTGCTAGAAAATAAAATCTTGATGAAGATGTGTTTTTGACACTAGAATATAAGTCTTAAATTGATAGGAAAAATTTGTGCTTAGCTTGAAGGTAGACTTCTTACACTCTGTACTTTGGTGTATTAGTAGTTGTTTGTTCAGAACTCTTCTAAGAGAGCGAAGTGCAGGAATGGCTGCAGAGTCTCACTCTGCACTTGTTGGGTGCCATTCTTGAGCTGTCAGTGTTCCTCTACTGTAACAGTGCTCCCCTAAAACGAGGGTGGTGACAGCTGAGCACTTTTGCAGAGTTATGAACATGTTGGCTGCTTCTGGTGAGCCACAGCATGAACTGTTACTCTAAATAGAATTTCTGTATGCCCACTGTTATGTGTATTTGGACTTCTGAGTGAGGAGGTAACAGTTCTACTGTTTCCTTCTACATGTCTTTTACCAGATTTCAATGCTGTGCAGTACATAAACTAGGCTGAAACCACTTAGGATTGTTAAAATGCTTCTATGTTTCTCAGTTGTATAATGAACAACTAAAGCCAGCTAAACTGTACAAGTTGATGCCAGTGTGTTTACCCTGGACACTTCATCTTTTCTGTATATATAGGAGACTGTGTATTGGTTTTGTCTTCAACATACAGAAGATATGTAGAGTAGTGCCTTTTCATGCCATTTCCAAAGTTTGCCTACTGCTCTTCCATGTGATTGCCACAACTCTGCTCTTGGACTTGCTTAGGGAAGTCTGAAAGAGAGGCACTTGTGAAAAATTATGAACTCAGATGGGCTGTGTGACTCATCTGTGCAAGTTCCAGCAGCCTGCTGGGACAACAAAGTAACTCAGGTTTGAGATGGTGTAGGGGAGGGTATCATGTATTTCTGATCTGTGTCTCTTGTTGAGATCTGGAGATGCTGATGCAATGGGATGTCATTCCTGAGACTTGTGATTTCTAAGGGGAAATGCCATTTGGTCATAACTAGAGACTGAAGTTTAGGGTTTAGTGGATTGGTTTTTTGCTTTGTCTTCTTGTTGCTGTTTGTTTCTGTAGTTCAGTGAATTGCTTAAGTGTATATGGAGTCTACAAGAGAGATTAGTCCTAACCTGCTTTCTCCTTAGCCCTACAAGATTTACTGTCTGAGAGTTTGGTGCTTCAGTTGTTGAAACTTTCACTAATGAGTTTTTTTTTTTCTTTTTTCTATTTTTTTTTCCTTCTTTCTTGAAGCTGGTACTCTGACTTCTTTTAAAAGTACCTGGAGCAAGATCAGAGTCAGGAAAAAAAAAGTGATTCAGAGTCATGTGTTATGTTGCTTGTTGACCTAGCTGTTGAGCTAATCCAATAAAGCTAGCAACAAGCAAAATAGGTTAAGACACAGAATTTTCAATGGGAAACAGTAGCTGAGGCTTGCAGTAGCAGCTGTAACAGTGATGTTCCTATTATCCAGAAATTAAATATTGTGAATTGTGCTGCCTGAGGACTATATATACAGTATGTAAACAAAGCAGTTGTGAGAGCTCATCAGTCTTTGTTTTTGGTCCTGAAAATGTAATTGCAACAAAATTTAAAATAAAATAGTTGGTTTTTTTTTTTTCTGGTAATAAGATTATATAAGAAACTTATTTTTCCTTGACACAATCATGTCTTCAGGGCAAATCCAAGGTCTTGTTACTAATCTGAGATTCCTTTTCATGTGGTGTGTGCAGCTTTCAGCTCTCCATCGTCTGGGGGTACTTGAGGCCATCTATGCTGTAATTGACCTCTGTGTGAGATTGAAGTGCAGTATAATGTTGCATCTGTACTCATGCCTCTGTTAGATGTTTGGAGGTTTTCTTGTCATTTAGTATATGATTTAAGTAGGTTTTACTAGAGTTTTTTTAAAATGTGACCTCATAGAAGCTTTGGGTTATTAAATATTCTTAATAATTAAATGTTGTTATGATAATTCTCTCCTGAATAGTAGAGATGTTTTAAATAGGCTGAAGTTATGGGCGCTGTTTAATGAAACAGTATAAATACATTATCCTAAGTTAAAGTGAGGGTAGTTAGTGTCTTGCTGACTGAAAACACGTTTGCAGACTGTGAGGGAGAAGTTCCTGACAAACAATAGGAACACAAATTTTCTGCTTGCTCAAGAGAAACAAGAGCCCCTAAAAACATGATAGTGACATTGACATTTTACTTTCATCTTTGCTTAATGGACCAAAGTCAAGTTTATGGCATCCTTGCTGAATTTGGAAGACCAGATAGCCTAGAATGAAGCAGCTATTTCCTCCTCCTTTTTTGGAAGGCATTGGTAGGTATGAAAGAATACTTGCCCTTCTCTGTACTGGGCAGGAGCAATCAGAAGTGTGTCATAAATTAATGGTACTGTAAACAGTATCTGAGGAAGATGACATAAGTGCTTACTAAAATTAATGTTGGTATTCAGAAGGTAGTTGACATTTCAGATCATGTAATTGTCTAGTCTGTCTGTATCTAGTATCAGATTTCTCCTATAGCTGTATCACTGATCTCTTCATTAAAGCAAAATTCTCATTAATACAGATAATGCTACTTCAGAAAACAAGGACATGGCTGATCCAGAAGCACAATTCCAAGCATTAGTGTTGGCACTTTCCTGATCTTATAAGCTGAGGGTTTTCTAGGGATACATATGAGCAAGCCAGGTTATTGGTGGAATTTGGGTTTGATTTAAACTTTAAAGATCAGCCCCTATATGTGCTTCACCAGACATAACTTGGGAGGGGTTAGTGCAATGAAGAGGCCTTTTTTTCCTGTTTGAATAACCTCTCTATTTTAGAAATTTGCTGACTGAATTTGTTCATTGGCAATTTTCTGAAGAGTTGCCATCTTGCAACTTTAAACTGCATGAGACTTCATTGCTGATGGCTACTAAGAAAAAGTGTCAGGAGTCCTAAAACGGTGGACAGCACTGGTTGTTGTTGTCTTTGGTGATTTTTTAAGATTTATTTGTTTGCTATGTAATGTGTTATCCGTGCTACCACTCAACAGCTTTGCATTTCCAACTCTCTCAACAGTTGTACCTTGGCAGGTCTTATTGACTTGAGAGGGCCCCTCTTTAGAAACCAAGCATATGACTCATTTTGCTGTGGGATTTTATGAGCATTCAAGATGTCATTAATTGCATTTAACAATAGTTACCCTACTGGTTCACTGGAGAAATGGCTGATCATAAAACTTCTGGAATTGGTGCCATATCTTGGAAAATGCTGAACCCGGCAGAAAGTTTACTCATAGTCTGAAGTTTGTGACTCTTCTTGCTCTGAATTCTAATTCTTTAAACTGAAAGAAGATGGAAGAATGCTAGAAAATTTGAAGGGTGTTAGCCTCTCCCTTTTCTGTGTTGTAGAGAATATTTAAATCCTGTAGGTGCTGCTACTTGAGGATTCGATGTAAGAGCAGCACCTGATATCTGCAATGCTTAGATAATATGCTCATACCTGCAGAGTTTTGGAAGAAGCCTAAGGTAGGCTGGCAGGGGAAGCTTGAACCAGCTTTATTATGCTTCCTCTGCTCATGTGTCAATCTTTGGTTTAGTGTTTTTTCTAAGGAACTAAAAATCACTTTGATACCAGTTTATAAAAAAAGGAGTTTTGTGAAAGGGTCTGTTTTGAAAACAGCTAGTTTCCTAAACTTCAAAAATGTCAGATATCACTCCAACAGTATGTACTGCAGACTCAAGCAAAAATTGGCTGTGCCTGGATGGGTATTGTGGTCACATTTGGAGTAAGTGGATGAGAAATGCTATTGTAAGAAATGCTACTGTGTGGTCACATCTGTATTTTTGTTGCCTCTGTTCCCTGCAGTTGTGGCCGCTAAATACCTAGCGAATTACCTTGTGCTTCTAAAAGGTTGGAAATATCTCTTGACTAAAAAATAAGTTGTATTGAGGCACAGTTCTGACAAGAGTTGGGACTGTGTGCCATGTGAACTTCGGTAAGAAACTCATAAAAACCCTTAGTGCTCTCATTAAATTGAGGGGGTGTGTAAAGAGGAAGTAATTCACTGAATTTTTAGAGAATATGTTACCACAAATCCTACTGTCCCCACCTAAATCACTCAGCTGGGCCCAGAGATCATGGAGGACAAGGACGCCTTACTTTTAAGGCATATCTCTTCAAGCCTGTGTCTTCCTTTTTCTTTGCTGCTCTATACTTGTGTAAAACAAGTACAAGCAGCAGAGTTTTTATCAGGTATGTTAAAGGATGTTAGCTGCCCATGAGTTGCTGTGGCTGTTTCTAACCTTTGGAATAGATAAGAGTTTGCTTTCAGGCTGAGGCAAATGCTGTTTTTCCCTGTGGATCAGTGAAGGTCTTGCAATACCAGTAGCTTCCAGATCAGTGAACAACTCCCATTTCTGTAGTTGAAGCACTGAGTCAGGTTTAGAGCTCTTAACTGAACTGCAAAGAGAAATTAAAACTTGGAGTTCCAGATTTGGGCACAGCTTAGGTACTGGCAACTGTACTCAAGTTATAAATAAAGTTCTGGAAGCAGCGGTGTCCTCTTTTTTGAGCTGGAATCTTTCCCTACTAGGCAGGCTACTTCTAGTGGGCTAGTAATCTAGTCCTTAGCAAAGTAAACAGCAAGAGGCTAGAAATGCACACACCCTGAAGTCAAAAAAGTATTTTTATGCTTTTAAGGGGAAAGTTTGTACCTGCAATGGCCTGCTGAAATTAAGTAAAACTGAACTTCTTTTTGCTAGCTTTGTCAATTTGATGGGTTAAGCTATAGTGTGCCTGAGAGACTGCTTTCCTTTGAACCCTTGTTCCCTGGGGAACAGTTTTGGCTTAGGGACAACCTTTCTTAATCTTCAGCTTTAAATTCCAAAATTATTAACTGAGTGTCAGCTTTCTCATGAGCAAAGATATCTAGAGCTTCAACAGAAGTTTTTAATTCAAATGCTTTGCTGATGTCATGCACTCCTAAGTGCAGTTCTCTCTGTACAGATAGAAATCTCTGTACAGATTTTCTATACAGTTGAGTGGGCTGTATTCATAGAGTGTCGAAAATTTTCTGCATTGGCAATTGTGCTGTTGCACCTTACCATACGTGCATGTTCTTGTGGCCTGAATTTACAGCTGCACAAAGCAACAACAGTGAGAAGCCATGAAGCCTCTGTTTTGTCACTAGTGTACAATAAATAAACCAACTCCTATGACAAAGAAGTTATTTGTAAAGTACTCTTGTAGGGGTGGTCTGTTTCTGTAAGGCACTGGGCCTTTCAGGACTCAAGATTCTGCCACTGGCACAACCTGGAGTAGAACCTTGTTAGCTGTGTATTTGCTTCTGCTTCTGTTCTTCATTTGACTTCTAGTTAATTTAAACTTGCTACAGGCACAGACTGTCTGTCTTTATTTATGCAGTACTTAGCTTAATGAAGCTTTCTTGGTTCTTCAGTGACAAAAACATTTTGAGTTAGACTTTCTCTTCTGCAGGACCATCATCATGAGACATGAAGGTTGTGTGTAAGACTGGTATTGTCCACAGTGAATTGTGAAGGTGTTCTCTTACTGTAGTGCTGTGTGCAGGGCAGGGGAATGACTGACCTTGGTGCTGCTGTTCTGGGAAATGCTGAACCAGTGATGTTAGTCTTTGATTTAGTTCTTCAGCTAAAATTGGGTACCACTCTGCTGCAGTGGAACAAACACAAGAATCACAAAAATCACGGTCATTTTGTATAGGTCCCGTTATCAGGTATTTCAGTGGGAAAGAGACAGACAAGTGACTCATCACTAGCAGCCAGACTGTCTGATGCTTTGTTAGTGAAAATGGTCTTGATCATTTCCAGAAGAACTAAACAAACATTTCTCTTAAGTTTCTGCAGACTGCTGAGAGATACCATTCCAAGTAACTTAGTAGCATACTGTTGGACACCTGATTGAGATTACTGGCTTTGATTTAAGGGTGCATTTTGACTGGTAGATTGAGTTTTATCTGGAAGTTCAAGGGATGGACTGATTTTAGAGACCTGTTTTTGTTTTTTTTTCTTGAGGCTCTGTTTGCATTTTAATGCAGAATTAAATAGTAACCTCAAACAGATGGAAGAGAATTGATTGATTTTTAAACTACTTTTTTTCTGGATCTAGAATAGGGGTAAGTGCAGAGTAGCCTGACATATGTCTGCAGTCTTGTCTTTGTTTTGCTTAATAGGCTAGAGGGGTGCAAATACATTGTACAGACAAATGAAGAAACTGAGCCAAGGAAAGAGAGGAGCAGTGTCTTAACACACAGGGGCAGATGGAGGTGGCCTGTAAAATTTTACAGTATGGAATAGCTGTTTGGTTCCCACACAGCAGCATTTACTTAACCTCTGACATGTTAATTGAGAGCAATTCTTGGGATGTCTGAACTGCAGAACACACCCACAGTGTCCTTTATATGGCTTAAAAAAGAGTAATGTGAGAGTGTGTGTGACTTCCCTTAAGGAAAAACAAGGCCTGATGTTAATGTCCTTGACTGTTGCTGTTATTACCAATGCTAAAGCCACAGAGTAACTTTTCAGTCCTCTGCTACATATTTATTTTTTAAGATAAGGTTTGAAATGTAAGTTGCTGTTCAGACAGCCATGTTCAGTCCTGCTGCCTCAATTTTGGGCAAATGTTCTATTTTCGTTAGCTGAAATTTTGCAAAGGGGTGAATTAAGTTTCATAGAGCCTACCAATTCTGGGTAAGTTAGAAAACAGCCTGAATGCTACTTACAGCTGAAAATAGCTTTCAGGTTAATTTTTTGCTGAAAGATAATAAAAAAATGCAAGCTAAAGATTGCTTTATTGCCTGTGTTTCTGTAATGGTTCCATGTAATTTAGTAGTTTTCATTAAAAAATCTTTAAAGAGAGAAGAGGAATTCCACAAATGTATGAAGTATGATTGCCAAACAGTCCCCTAACTGCATACCAATTCCCAAAGCAAATAACTTCTGCTTTTAATGGCAAGTAGTAAAGGAAAGTGATTTATAGTCTAATTTTATTGGCATTTTCTGCCCATAAAAGTGTTATTTAATCCAGTGTCACTTTCATTGAGGTTATTGTTGCATTCTGTATTGTGATATACAAAGTTCAGTCCACAGCTTTGATTTCACACAGTTCTGACTCTAGATTAAGATTTGGTGTCCAGGCTTGTTCCAGGCAAAGGTCTCTTTGTGTCTGTAACTCAGCTGGCCTTGGCTTTCCACTCAGCAGCATCCTAGTTCAGCTGTTGATACAAAGCTCTGTAATGAATTTCCACCTTTTTGTACAGTGCTCTTTTCAGTGGCTTATTAGACCTGTAAGCAGTTCTTCCACAGTGTGTTTTCATCTCGGATAGGTATTTGAGTTGTCTTTTAAAGCAGTGCTTCACTGTCCTCTTGAAGGAGTATCAGGTTACAGAATTGTGTTGGAGATCATGGATCTAATGCAGAATTTGATTTACTTCTTTTGTGGTTTGTGTTGTAGAGATCTGCCCGAGTTTGGAGCTGACCTCCAGTACTTCTGACAAATGTGTGTGCTCTTGGGCCAAGAAATGGGTGTGAAGGTTGTGGAGACATCTGTCCTGGTTAAGAATTAAGGGATTTACCCTGCTAAGCAGGTTGCTGGACCAGAGAAAATTGCAAACATGGGGACAGGAGGGAATTTTAATGTGCTAATTTCTTTGCTGAAGATAACTCACAGGAAAGGGTATATTTGCTACTTTACGTGGCGTATGGACTTTACACCAATGAAATTTAAGAAAGGCACCTGCTCATGAATGCACAGAAATTGAAATGCTGTCACTTCCTCATGCATGCATGCATCTCCCATTTGCACATCTTGGTTTTTGAAGAGAAGGATTTATAAAATGAGCAAACTCGAAGGAGCAAATAAAACAGCAAATTAAAATGTGTGCACATTGTACTTTGAGTAAGCAGAATGACTTTTTGAAATAGTTCTTTAGATGGGCTGTTTGAATATAAGCTGTGTGAGCTTGTGCCTCTCTGTTTTCCACTATGATTAAGAGATGGAGTTGAAAGAGGAGTTAAGTGTTTAAATTCTGCTTGGTCCTCATATGGCCAGTAAAAGTGCTTAAATAAAAATCTGCTCAGCAGACAGAAATGGTCCCTGTGGAGCTGCCACTGTCTGTTCTCTTTCATAATTAGCATTATTAAGTCTCTAGATGTTTATTTAATTTGGTTTTTAGACTTAAAATGACATCATTTGTGTGTGTCAGGTGATCAAGATAACAGTGATAGACATCTGCTCCTTTGGGAGCTAGTTGGAAAGACTTGACATAAAGGAAAAGTACTGTATAGGAAGATATTTATTTAGTAGGTTATTAATATTTTTAAACTATAGTAGGTGATGTTTTTTCTCTAAACTTTCATGTAAAGTAAATAAAGAACTGACTTCAAAAATGTCTAAGTTGTTTGCTGTATGTTTAAGAAGCAAAGGAAGATAAGTTCCCTGTGTAGCCTTAGAGTTCTTGGATGTCTTCCTTTGTTTTTTTTCTTAATGGTGCTCCTATTGTTATATATCCATTGGAAGAGTATTTGCAAGGGAGTGGAGCATCAAATTTATATTACAGAAAGACCTGTTGGGTGTGCAGTGTGTGTGTTATAGGGGAGGGGAAGCTCGTGCTGAGTTTAATGTCTGGTTCATTTTGCAACAGCTATGTTACAGTAAAGCTAAACGACTGTAGTCCCAAGGGTGGCACGAGCATTTAGTGGTAGAAACTGGAAGGAGGTGAATTTCTTTTAGAATTTTTTGATACTATGGGTAGAACTATTCAGTCTGTTAAAATGCTCATTTGTCAGGATGGAGTTTCTGAAGAAACAGCCATCAGTCCCAGGAAGCAGTTACTCTAAAAGAAAAATACACTTTACTTAAAAAAAAAAAAACAAACCCGAAAACCAACCAAGCATTAAAAAACCCCCAAAAATTATAAAGAACCACAAGCAAAACCAACCAACCAAAAACCACCACCAACAAATAATAATAAAAAAAAGACACCAAAAACTGCCGTCATCAAAAAACCCCTATGGTCAAAGCCCTTCTAATTTGACTAGCAGTAACTTGTTTGAGTTACTTGGAGTCTTTCAAGACTGTAGTTACTTCAAAATAAAACAACAATTCATCTACAAGGAGTTGCCCCTTTAAGGTAGTAAGTGTCTCAAGGCCAGTTCTTCAATGCTGATATTTTAAAAAATGAAAGAAACCCCCCAACAACCAAACCGGAAAAGCCCTACTCTGTTCTGTGTTTTCCCGAATATGCAAAAGCTGTGTCCATTTTGAAAGTTTTCTCTTTGTTTTCAGACTTTTTGGCAAATGCTTATCTGAACAGCATGTGGATGTATCTTTACAGTTTTACATGCAGAAGGAATGATTCTGTAGTAGAGGACCACAAAAGCTGCCATTATTAGAAGCCTTGCTTACACTTCAGTGCTCTGGCACTTAAGCTAGCTCCCAGCTTCCAGTCATGCAGAAGAAACTAAACCAGAGTGCTCTAATTCTCAAACTTGGTAGAGCTGTCTCGCATTTCTTCCAATATGCATTTCCTTTGTAGCCTGAGCCAAAATCTTGATTGGAGAGGTGATTTTCATTTCATCCCCCTTTTTTACTTAGCCCATTCTCTTTTTATGAATTGCTAGGTCCAAATTCTGTGCAATGGAGGGATTCGGATTCCAAATAATTTGTTGTTGCTTGAAGATTTGTCTTCCCTTAGACGCAGCTGCAGTTTGGCCTCTTGCTTCCTAAAGCATTTCAGTTAATTTGCAATTGTCTTTTCTTTGTATGGCATAGGACCGAATTTTAAGTGACACTGACTTGATGGACTAGAGGTACTGAGCATCTTGCATAGTAGGGTCTTCAAACAGTTTTGCTTTGAAACACTTGGATATTATGAGACCAGAGCTGTCTGCCAGATAATGATTTGTTTTGGTTCTTTTTGACATATTGCTAGCATATTGCAGCTTTTACCAGTGTTGAGGTGTGTATTACACTTGATCAGCACTTAGAGGTTTTGCAGTGTTTATGGCAGCTGCTCGAGTATCTGCAGGAGATATACTGGCTTGCTTTCCCAGTCTTGACCTTAGCAGGGCACCTAATTTTGGAGGCTTTGAGTGCTGTGCCAAAGTTGCTGTAAGAGAGACACACTGAGATGGGAGAGCTGAGTTGGCATGAGAGAGTAAAAAGCAGTTGTTTCTATAACCCAGAAAATTGCTGTGCTCTTCTAGCCCACAGACTTGGCAGTCAGGCTTGAACTGTCACCCATTTGTAAAGGACAACTCATTTAAAGCTTCTTTTCAGTAGGCTTTTAAACAAGTAGAAAATACGCTTAAACAAAGTAGATATAGAGTTATTGGTAATAACTCTTGAGACTCTAAAGGAATAATCTTAAATACCAAATACATAAAAAACTTCAACAACAAAAAAGCCCCAAACCCGCAAGCCACTTTGATCTTACTGATGCAAGTCTCTCCCTTCAGGGTACATTAATCTTAGTTCCCCTAAGTGTTTTGTAAGTTAAGAAAGTTAATGGTGAAGAGTGATTTATTTCTAGTTGGTTAAATGCCTCTGAACGGTGCTTAAAACACAAGTTCCTGAACAGCTGCTTTTTCTGTAATAGGTACCGTATAATTCCTAGCTTAAAACTTCAGCAGTAACTCAAGTAAAATACTTCAGTCGCTTCCACCAACTATATTTACTAAGCAGAAGAGGTGAGAAGCAGATTGGCCTTCAGCACATTTGTTTTAAATAAGCTTTTCAACGTGTGATAATTTTGAATAAGTGAATCTGGGATTTTCCAGCAGCTGTCTGACCAGCGTGCCAAAGGAGGTTATCAGGTCAACACTAGATTTAAGTCATTATAGTTGTGGGGGTTTTCTGTTCTGTGTGTGGGGTTTTTGTTCTGTGTGGGGTGTTTGTTCTGTTTTGTTTTTAATATATAGTGTTGCAGTTTGAGTAGCTTGTGTAACTGGTAAAGAGGTGCTGAAAGATACATCTGCATAATCAGAGGCTGGGAAATACTCAGTCCTTGCTTTTCATCCCCAAAATAAAGCCATATTAAAAATAAAATCTCACACACACTCCTCCCTTTGTTAGAAATTTATAACAAATACTTCCTTTCTGAACTGTGTTTCACTGCATTTGTGTGTGCAGTTTATGGGGTGGTTGGTTTTTTTTCTTAAGAAAGAATACATGCACTCTATTGCTATGTGCTGTGACCTTGCAGTTGATTCCTTGTTTATCCTCTTTGGTGCCTGTGATGGGGAGTGTTTGACTGCCACAATGATCTTTTGTTGGGATGTGTACAACCATTATCTTGTCTTTGCTGAGATGATAAGGAATGGGTCCTGCCCAACTGGCTACCAACAGATTGTGAAAGGGACAGGTGTACAGGCCTGAAGATACATACCTGGAAATCCTTTTTCTACAGAAATTGAATTTTCTGGTACTATCAAGTTAGTCTAAGAGTTACAAGGAAGGATGCTTGAGTGTAAAGAAAGAAATTAAACTGCAAAAATGTGCTGCTCAGTATTTCATACTGGTCAGTTCAGATATGTTTGAGGTATTTACATTGAACACTTACTTAGTGTTTCAAACATCTGTTTGATTCTACGACAACAAAAATTATGTATGAGTACATAGGATGGGTTTTTAAACTATTTTTATGCACTGTAATTTAGTTTTCATTGTTGTCTTACTCTACTTTCAACTAGGATTAGGGTTTTTGTGGTTTTTTTCAAGTTCCTCTTCCCTACCTTCTTAGCCATTAGATGAAAGTTTAACTTGCCCCAAATGAAAGATTTCAGGCCACTTGTAAGAAAAGAAGTAGTTTGACAAAATGAGAAACAGTGGTATTAAAGAACATCTGACTCAGGTGAGATAAGTTAGGAGCATGAAATAAATTAAATGGAACAGTGGCCAGAGGAAAAGACCCCAGAATATCTGCACTCTAGATGTTGATAGATTTACCTGGCAGAAGGGGGACATCTGAGACACGATGCTGTTTGCTGGATTTGAACTAGGAAGTCTTTGCTTTATTGCCAGGTAAATGTGCTGGTGTTGATGGTGACTTTGACTTTCTTAAAGCATGAATCTATACAAACTGAAATGTACAGCTTCCCAAATTCATAGACCTTGCAGCACAAGCCTTCTGTCAGATAAATGCCATGTTCTAAGGACTGGTTTTCTGTCTGTTGGGTTTGTTGTGACTATGGTGGGCAGAAAGACTGTCCAGCTGGAATCATGGGGTAAAGTACAAGACATCAGGCAGCAGGGGTGATGCCTGGAAGCAGAGACCCCATGTGAGGTACAGGGAACTTGGTTTATGTGTCTTCCCTTGGAGTGCTGAGAAGCACCTGCCTCTAGAAACTGCAGCTTTGCCATCTCGCAATACAAAAGGAAGTTGCCACTGAATAGATTGTCCTCCCACAAGTGTGATGGTTGAGAATTGCAGCCATGGGCAGCTGCTTCAACAAGGCATCTCCTCCCCACATACACTCACTCACAAGCCTCAGAGTTTATTTATTTCAGAACAATCTGTCCCTTTGGTATCTAGCTGGCTGGCATAAGGCATGTCATGTAATTACTCCCTGTGCTTGTGAAGAAGCTTTCAAGTGTCACGATGGAAGTGCAGTGCTTTTTGCTTGGTGTTCCAAGGAGTCTCCTAGAAAGATATTCTGAACTCCTTCTGCTAGTTTTAAATTAGGAAAGGATTTTAAAATTTTTGTAAGCTGTAATGCAAATTTTACAGCCTTTGGGAAGTGGTGTGTTCATAAAAAGGCAGAATTTGGCTCTTAATGTTAACAGAGATCAGCTCACTGCACTTACTGGAGGGAGATGAAGGTTTTTGCACTGTTTGTCAGTTTAAGCACTTCCAGTTTGTTTAATCATCATTCTCTGTGTAATACAGGCTCTTTTGAGTTCCATGTATTTGGCACACACTGCTGCTGTATCAGAGAAATTATGAATGAACTGGTTTCCTGGCACTTGGGAAACCACCAAAGTTTGTGCTTAACAGAGCAAACATACCGAATAATGTAATACACTATAAAATGCATAGGAGCCTAATATAATTTTGCAGAGTGGGGACAAGCCTTTTTTGTTTTTTTTTTTATTAGCATATCATCAAAACAACTATTAAAAGGGAAAAATAATTATTAAAAATTACTGTCCTTCTAAGGAACCAACTAGAAGAGTGTATTTTAACTACTACCTCTCACCTTTTTAATGACAAGTCATTAATTTTTCTTTGATATTAATAGCAAGTCTGTTCCAGTTCCCAAGACATAGGCTATATGCCCTCGAGGAGTAAAGCAATTAAGAATTACAAGGAGTATTATGCATTGCAGATTTAAGCAACCTGCTGAAATAGTAACCTGCCATGTGCTCCTAAGTCTCTCGGTATGAATCGGGGCTTTAAAGCGGTGACTGATACATGAAGAATATGTCATCTTTGAGATTAACAAGACAACTGCACTTGAGAGGAGGAACACATTTGTTTTCATATTCTGTAACATTGCCCTTCCTTCATGCAAGAAGATTCAGGTTTGAGTAACCACTCAAACTGCTGCCACAATCCTTGAGATAATATTGCTCTTCTGGTGAGACAAAGCAGACTACAGATTTACCTGAACATACTTCATTGCACTGTCACTCTATCGCCACAAACTTATTTCCTTACTCTATTAATTGCCTGTCATTCTTTCTGATACTTCCTCCACTGCAGAAATAGGCCATTTAAACTAGTCTTGCTTTCTTGGGTAAGTGGTCTCTGTAACGATTTCTCTAGCTTTCTCTCAGTTGGATTAGTAACCCTGGTTCTTAAGATGTTTTAATACTCCATGGTATAGCAGTACCTTCTGGTATGAAGTAGTCTCATTCTTGGCTGCTGGATTTTATGCAGAGTGGTTTGGGAAGAGCTTGGGAATGCAATAATTCACTTTAAAGAACTGCTGTGGATCTGTGTTCCATGTCTGTCTGGACTCAGGAATTCAATCACTGTCTTCTGTATTAGCCACTGGACTGTTGTCTTCCTCAATTATATACATATGAAGAGCAGAACACTTGATGAGGCAGATGCACTGGAAACACATCAAAGTTTATTAAAACACGCATAAACATTTAATAAAAAAAATTGCCTAGTGAAAAAAGTTAGTGTTAATTAAAGAATTTGTGAGTATTAAGATTTCAGAATTTAAAGTTCTTGTTGCTTGGCTGGCAAATCTCACAAAAATAAATTCTGTGAGAGGTCCAAAGAGCAAGAGTGTACACATCTGGCTAAGATTTTTAATCCATAATGAGGAGTGGTGTGTTACAACACAGTGGAAACCACTTTGCATTGTGTGCATTCATAAAGAGGTGCTCATTAAAAATGCACTTTTAGTCACCACCTGTTATTTGTTTAATTTGGTGCTTTCCCGCAGCACTGTATTATTTTTGTCATCCTTCTTTTCCAAAGCACATTATTCATCACTTTGAACCATATGGCCAGAAATATATTCTGAACATCTGATTTCTGTACTGACCACTCCCTAAGGAAAAACCCTTGTGTCCATGTTTATGATCAACCAGTGAAGCCTTTGCTGTCATCTTTTCATGAACATTTCTTGCTTTTTGCATACTAAAGATGTAATTAGTAGATTCACAGCTGTGATGCTACAAGGCAACAAGGGGGTTGCACTTGATTAGACAGAAAAAGCCTCTTTGCTCAAATTCATAAATAAAACCCAAGTATTATGGGAGCAAGGGAGAGCTTTCTACAGATCCTGTCCTCCTCTTCCCTTGCTGTTTCCCCATGGCACCAGGCACATGCTGGGGGGGTTGGGGTGTGTGCAGTGAAGTGTGCAGTGACCTGGCTGCTGATTGCTATGGTAGCCTTTGCTCTTTCCTTGCCTGGGGTGATACCCAAGAGTCTCCCCTGGCAAAATTTCACAGAAACTTATAGAAGCTTGATTCCTCTGGATTGGCATAATAAAAATCAATATGAAAGATGCCTGTGGAATTGTTATAGTTTGTTTTCCTCGTCTACTCCAAATGTTCTGTAATGTACAAGCATAACTGGGAATAAAGAACCCCATTAAATGTGCCACAGCCCTGCATTTCAGCACTCTGGCTTTATTGACTGTGCATATCTCCTCTGTTTGGAGATAAGATGTTGGCATGGTGCTGTCTCCCACTTATCTTTTGTAATAGCAGTGTGTCCAGTAATGCTTGCATGAGTTATGGACTCTGAACAGGGCATGTGTACAGTGTACTACAGTGAATTTTCCTTTTATGGAGGACAAGGGAATGAATGGGTGGCAAAGTGTCCTTTTCTCTCAATCTGGTGTGAAAGCTTGTATTTAACATGACTGGTGGGGAGATTTCATTCTCATTCTTCTGTCCTGAGCACATATCAAAAACCTGCTGTACAACCTGGTGTAATCAGCAGTCTGCTCACAGGAGGCCCTAAGTTTGAAACAGCAGGAGTTTTGCAGCTTGGAGCTGAATGGTGTTGGCAGAGTTGTTTGAAGAAGTTTGCTTAGTTCCTGCCTGCATTGTTCTGAGCCAATTTCAAAGGGCCTGTTGCCTCTACCTCGTGAGAATGACTTCCAGTCAAAATTCACAAGGAATCATGTATCTACTAGTCTGAAATGCCACAGATAGTCTTTTCAGTTTCTGTTGTGCCTGTTTTTGTATTGCTGCTTAGAAAGTAACATCAGTGAATACAAATTTAGTTTGGGGAAAATTCTATTCTTTACTACTGTGTGTTAATGTTCATCTTAGTGGATCATCTGCATACTTCCGCTGTCAAAAGAAATTGGTTCATTTGGAGGTTCAAACTAAAATGCCTGTTTTTAGCACCCTGCATTTACTGTGTATCTTAATGTTGTAAAAATGCAGACTTTGTTTTCTGAGATTTAGAGGAACAGTGCATTTGGGCACTGCAATTGAGGTGTCAGAGTACCTAGATTTGTGTTAAGGTATTGTATTATGACTGCTGGATTTATCTGATTGCTTCCTTCAGATAGTAAGCATCTATTTGTCCCTTTATGATTTGTGGGAGCTGCATGTTTTCTGAGCAGTGTGAAGTAAGACCCTTAGTTTGGATGCTCAGCTTCAAAATGCAGACTTTTACTATAGGTTTGAAGAGCACAGTTTGTTTTACTGTAACATTCTTTTGGTGAGTGTCTGCACCAGTTCTCATAGGGCTCCAGTTTCTGATCAGCCATTCATCACTGAACTAATTCATGGTACTCTGAGACAAACAGGTTTGTCAGAGTAATTTGATGCCTCCACCAAAGTTGTTCTAAACAATGATGCAGAGCCATTTTAATAAGTTTTGTGAAAAGCTGCTACTAAATCAGAATAAGATAGTCTTTACTCCAGCATTTAACATCATTGTCATTCCAGAGTTTGCATTGGAGCTCACGTGTCTCCTTTTCATGTTTCATAGTGGAACTCCTTGCCAAGATTTTGTACTTTACTGAGGTGAAGAGTGTAAACACTGTCTTTGTAGATATAATACTGCTTGTGTCACATTTTTCTGATCGTAGTTTCCCTTAAAATTTAATTGGAAGTCGCATCTAGGAATCGGGCTTCTTCCAGACCACCAAGGAGGGAGAGTTCAGCATGCTTTGAGTGCTGCTAGGCTTAGATCTGGTACTCAGTAGATGCAGCAAGAGTGTAAACTTTTTTGTAACCTGTATCTTTTAAAATAACAAAAATCTTCATTTCTATAGAGCAGCACAGCCCAGATGTGCTGGATGGGAGGTGTTGCTGTTCCTTGCAGCCTGAGGCTTGAATTTCTCTTGCCTGCAGCAATTTTTTTGGGGGGTTTACCCTCCTCTGCTTCCAGCTCATTACATTGCATTGCTGTTGTTTTGTGATCTGGTTGGTAGGGAGCTCCAAGTCACTTGATACTTCATATTGGGTTTCCCTCCATTATGTTGCTTAAATAATAAACCTGAGCTCTTCTGGTGGAGGTAAGGGATATGAGCCACATGTGAGGCAGCTTGGAAATTGCTGAGAACCATACATGCCTGCTACTTTTGTGTGCCATTCAAGGACACTGAAAATTAAGTAGTATGATTTAAAAAATGACACTAGTAATAAAGAAGGGGGTAGGTAGTATGCATAGATCTGCTCTTTCTGCCTATCCCTGAGGCAGCTCCTTGTGTTTGGGGGCCCTTGCTGACTTTGAGTCTTTTGTGACCATTTTTTAAGGTTTTCCTCTGTAAATACAAGGTCTTGGAAGTTGCTTTTTCTTTCAGCTATAAATGAGGCTTTAGTATGAACATATGATAGATTGACATCCTCTCTCAGGAAAACACTAAACATCACAGCTTAGAAGGAAACTGTATTTTGTTGATATAAAAAAAAAAAACAACAGTGGTCAGAAGCCTAAAAACTGGCATAGTAGTGTTAGAACTTAATTTATCCATAGTGTTATTCATAACATAGTGACCTAGCTTATGTCTGTTTCTCTCACACAGCATAAAGAAAGGATTTTCTAGGATGCAGCAGTATTCTTCACATTTTTTCCCCTCTTATCATAGATATTTCCAGAGTGTTGTACGCTTTGAGTGTATGCTCTGACTACTGATCAGCACTAATGAAGAAAAGTATAAAATGTGGGGAAAAGTCTTCTCTTAAAACCGTGTCATTACTTAACTGAGTTTTCTGTATCAGAAGCTCACCATTGCTGCTTAACTGTGGAAGCTGTCTGCTAGGGCTGTAATGAAAGAACGCTTAAATTGAGCTCTGTGGTATGAGGCTGGTGGGGGAACAAGAAGGGTAAAGCTCTGCTGAGTTAATTAATGTTAACAGTTATGAGTTATCTGCAAGATTCACAGTAGATTACACAGATTGTATTAAGCAGGATTAATCAGTCTTTTCAGATACTTAAAGGAGCACTGTTAAGCACTGGCAAGACTGAAAGTTCTTGAGAGTGTTTACATGAGCAAGTATGCATATGTGTGTGAATGCATGGCCTGGATTACCATTGATAAGTAAATTTTGCCTAGCAGCTACCACACGGGGATATTGGCCATTTCCTGTTCTGTGTATAGGTGAAATTGTGGCAGCTGTTGGGACTTTTTCCTTTTATCTATTTTTGGTCATAACTCTCTTTTTGTGAAATATTTCCTCTGTTGTGCAGTAAGGGGATCTTTGTTATCCTGTGATACTAATTGTTATTTGAATTGTGGACTCAGTGTAGCTTCATGGCTTTTCAGCATTAATTTTTAATGGCTTTCTCTTGCACATCTCTGAAATAGAATGTGGAAGGTGAGTGGGGTTTGTAAGTGTATAGAGGGTGAATTCACCCTAAAGAAGAATTTGATAATTGCAGATATAAAATCTTGGTGTACCTCGTGCTATGATTTTCTGTATTTGTTAAAAATACTTCTGTGTTAATTTTTTTAAAGCAAGTGTTATAGCAACTATTTTTTGGCGTAAATTCTCAGACTCGAGGTAGGCTGGATAACTGACCTGACCCTGAAAGACTGACGTTAAATTTTTTTGAGCATACAACATGTCACAGGTTTGTTTTGTTGTTTTGTTGTTTTTTTTTTTTTTTTTCATCAGCTGCCTTTTCGGTGTTGTGTGTTTAGGAAGCCCCCTTGCTTCTGTGTGGGGTGGGGTAAGACTCCTGATGCTCTTGCTGTTGAACTGTGGGGACTCCAAATGATTGAACGTGGGGAACAGTCTTGCATATAGCAAATCAGATGGGGCTTCCAGAAGGATTTTGCCTGTTAGAGATTTAAGCAGTTATGATAATCCCAGAGTAATAGGCTGGAGAAATAGCAGAAACACACGTACACAAAACCCAGTATGTGTAGATGTATACAAATACATATATGTATATCCATTGTTAGGACAGTATTTCTGTTACTGTGGGATGCCCGGAAGGGAGGGGCAGCAAGTGAACTTACATGAGATGGGGATGGCACTGGAGAGGGCAATCCCGGAGGGAGGATGTCCTGGGGCTGCCCCAGGTCCCGCTTGCTTCGGGAGGGTGCTGAGCACTCAGCATGGCACCATCGCCTTTTGTCCCGGTAGCTCCAGGCTGGCAGTTCACAGAGGGATCAGATGCCACTGAGGGCTCTCCGGGGGGTGGCACGGAGGACGAGCTCCTCTGTCACCTCCCCACTAGCAGCAAGGTGGGCAAATCAGGGAGGCTCTACTGGGCAGCTTGACCCGCTAATTGCCCGTGGTTTGCGCCTGACCTGGCTTTGCCGAGGTGCAAATGACTGGCAGTAAACTTTGTGAATAGCCCAGTGTCAACTGCAGATATCTGTGTCTCCTCTCCCTAGGTACCCGTACCCCCCTCCCATGGGGACGCAGTAACTTTCCACATTGAAAGGTTGTTTGCCTTTGAAGACAAATGAACACAGAAAATCTAGAAAGGGAACGATGAGATGCCAGAGGCTATTTTTGAGGACATGGCTTCCTTTCCCTTCCCTCTCATTTTATTCACTGCTAGATTCCGTGGTCATCTTTTTCTCCTTTTTTTTTTTTTTTTTTATTCTATCGTAACTGCAATTCAGTGCTAATGGTAAAATTGATTATTATCACAGTAAATGCTGGAAGTGTTTTCCTTCCAAAGGGTGCTTGTGTTACCTTGAGAAAGTGACGTGAAATTTATTGCAAAATTTATTGAAAAAATTTGAGACTGTTGCTACAGTGGCAAAGCACTGGGAAAGGGATATGTGAGTGTTTGTTGAACTTGTTAATATTGGGTAAAATCGATGACAGTGATAATGCAGTGATACATTGAAGTAATGATGGGGTGGATATAAATTCTGCTTCAGAGTAGTTGGAAAACTTGTAACATTAACCTGCAATGATACCTGTTAGAGGTTTTTAGGAGTATTTGAGAGGGGCATGCCTGAACTGCAAGGACACTCTCTCTCTCTGGTATTAATGGTATTTAAGTTTTTAGTGCCCTTGGTAACTGGTTGGTAATGGGAGTTTACCTACAAGAGAACATCTGGTGGTTGTAGCAGCAAACACCTAACATAATCAAATGTTTAGCAAGTATAGACTCTTTTGGTTTTATTTCAACCTACAGACCTTCTTAGTAAAAAATTCCCCAATCACCTAATTTGTCCCATAACACCATACTGTTGGACTGGGCATCCTTGCAGGGTAGAACAGCTTGTTCCCTGTACCCTCTCCCCTTCAGACCAGCTGGAAACTTCCCCTCTTCTGTAAATGCAACATGGGTTTTTGCATGGTCATCTGCAAATGCCTCAAGGACCTCTCTTCCTCTGGCTGCAATCTCTGTTGTAGTTAGATGGCATAGTGACTGTGTGCATACTTCTTGAAACAAATTTGTTGTCCAATACTAGGTTGTATGTAAGCTGCCCAAACACAAGTTTCAAACTTGTGTGGAGACTCATGGTTAAAAATCTTTAAATTAGCTTTTGGAAATTAGCTGGTTTAATTTAAACTTAATTGATATTTTTTTCTTCATATTTATAAACACGGTAGGTGGAAAAAGTAGGACAAGTGCAGGCACACCAGTTGCTCAGTTCTCCAACAGGTATTCCTCAAAAATTCAGGGATACTGTTTTTCCTGAGTTAGAGACAAAGATTCTCATGCATTTCAAAGTGATCTTAACAATAATCTAAATGTTTATCCCATAAAATTCCCATTGGTCATCACTGCTTGAATACTGTCCATGTATTTACAGTTTCTAGGTGTCATTTTCTATGTTTCTCCTGTGCTACCCATTCGGGTTTCTGAAATGGTTTACCAGTGTAACGTTAATTAAATCTTGTTTGTTCAGGGAGTATTATCCTGGAAAGACCGAGCATGTTTGTTCTTGTTTCTGAGTATTTTTATTTTAGTATACTTTATATTTGAGCAGCTCTGAGGATGTTTGGATGTAGTGAAGGCAAAACAGGGCACCTTTTGCTAACAAGAACTATTTTTCTCTGTGAGCTCTGACCCCATGGCAGTTAAGATGGCTGAGACAGTAGGATGTTACTCAGCGTTAGTAAGAATGGCAGGGTAAAGCAGCTTGTTTCTTTTGGGAACTGAGGTAGATTAAAGGTTTTTCATGAGTTCCTGCTTCAAATAGGACATAAAAATATCAGATTGGTAACAGTCAACTTTGTTGTTTTACTTCTATTACCCTTAGTCACTGACAAAATTTGACTCGTACATTCACGTTAATGTTGTTTGCATCTGTTAGGCTTTCTGTTTGCTACTAACATACTTTTCATAATGCTATAAATTATAAAATTATCCCATTTTTTGCCCCCTCTGCTTTATTAGTTTTTTTCTAGTTTGACAGATTTGTTTTCATATTTAAATGTCAGCTTTGATTTGGCTTTTCAATATTTGTGCTAGAGAAACCTCAAAATTATTCCTGTTACACATGCTCCTGTGCCCTCACAGGAGTAATGGTTTGTTTTAGAGTTTTCCCCAAGAAAATACATTACTTTTCAAGGAACATTTGTTCCAATAAATTACTTGATACTGTCAAAAATGCAAAAAGTATACTTTTGTGCTACCTAGCTCCTGCTCATTATTAATCTTTGGGAAAGTAGTATTGCTGTAATGTGTAACTGGTATTCCTACATCTCCCCATCTTTGGTTCCTTTTTTCCTCTATTTTGGCTGATGATTTTTTAGGAATTGTCAGTCGAGTGGTTGCCCACTTCTTTAGAGTCTTGGCACCTTTTCAGAGCCTGGACCACATTACGGTGTTGAAGTTGCAATACAGATCTTTAGCTCTGAACCTAAGTAAGCCTCACATACTTGGCCTTGAGTTAATTAAGTTTGGTCTTCATGGCAGTATAGCAATTATGTTAAGAAATTTAGTGTATTTTATGTGAACTGGTATCATGTGCCCAGTTAGGTGTTTGCTGTGTGTTTCATATAAACACTTAAGCCCCTCAAGTTTTAGAAATGTTTGTAATAGGAGAAATGGCAAAAAACAGACCTTGCACCTAGTCTTCCTTAGAGAAGCTTTTATTGTGTTGGTGTTTGTTGTTTGATAACAAGCTGTATTTTAATATAATTGTTTTCACTCCAGTGATCAAGGGCAGTGGAGCGGAGTTTGTACCTCTGAGCGCTGCATGGCTAATGTGTTTTGGTATCAGGCTTCAGTGTTAAGCTTAAATATAGTTGCTCAGTTTTAGAGTTTCATGTGAAATTTTCTTATTATTCTAATAAAATATGCCCTGTGTATGGGAAAAACAGACTTCCTTTTAAAACTAGTGAGTGTGCTTGGTGCTGAATTTCAGGGAATTCAGTGGTGCTTTACATCTATTATGGTGGCCTGTGGTGGTTTTTTACTGTGTTAAGGTAAATTTGGTCCTTAGAGACTACTCTAGATTAGCTGAAAGTGTGTTCAACAGATGGATTGCATTTTAGCTGGTTAGATTTGTAATGTCAAGTGACAAGCCATTAACACAGAACATTGCATATTCCCTGTTACTGCATAAACCACCTCAGGACAAATCTAAGATGAAATAAAATAGAAGTCAAGAGTAATTTGTCAGGACACTATTACAAACATGTGTAGTCACTTGTACATGATTTGAAAAGAGAAGTTGAGGATAAATCAAATAGGCTGTTTATTTGCAGCAAAAATAGGTAAATTAGTCAAAGGTGCTGCTGGCAATAAAAGCAGGAAAACACAGCACTCCACAATTGGATTTTCTCCTCTCTGGGTCAAATCAATATTGCCACTAGGCACAACCATAGAGCTGTATCTTTTATTAACATAGATGATTCAACCTGGAGTTAGTGAAACTAGGAGTAAAAAATCTTCTGCTATACATTTCATTGTTCAGAAGTAAATGTACACTTCGGTATTTAGATTGATTAAAAAATAAAATTTATGTGACTGTGTGTCAGCTTCTCTATTATGTATTCCACTAAACTAGAAGTAAAACTAATTGTGTCCTGAAATGCTTTGTACATATATAGAATTACCTTTGTTTAAATACATAATTTTTATTTAAATACATAGATTTTTTTTTTTGTGATGTGAACAATGTACATTGTGAACAATTTCATCTTAAAGCAAAATGTGTTTGTCAGGACTTGTTTTACTTCCCATGCGCTCTGATATTTGGAGTGATGTAGTTCTCTCCAGCCTGGATAAGTTCATTTAACTGGTTCATAAAGCAGTGAGAATGTACACAATGAATCATATTTTAGCCACAGAATCCTATTTTCATTTCCTTTCTCCATTGCTTGTTACTTCCCCCCCCCACCCCCCCCTTGTTCCTAGCTTACTGATACTTGGGTATATATAATAACTTCTTTGTACAACTCCAGTGGTTGAGATTTTGCTCCTGATGGGACCTCTGATCTTACATGGTGTGTTTACACACTGATTACAGTTTTGTCATTTAGCACCCTGCACAGACTGAGCACAGTCAAGACTAGGTATGATTCCTTCACATCCCCTCCCACTGAGATTCCAATCTACAATTGTCAGAACTGATTATTTTCAGCAGATGAGGCCACAGTTATTTTAGTGGCTTTTGGGTTTCCACTTGAAGGATCTTTAGAAATGTGCTTTGTAATTTGCTGGTTTTCAGAATGAAAAATAAAATCCATTTAAAGACAACTAATCCTCTAGTCCATCATATAATGAGTACAATTGTTGTAGGGATGATCAAAGTTCTTAATCAAATTTTGTCATGTATATAATGTGCTGGCAGGGAAACAGTACTGAGTCACATACATGGTGTCATCAGGCGTGCTTGCATGGTAAGATGTACATGAAAAACGTGTCAACAAAACATTTTTGTTTCACTTCCTTGTAATTTCTGGCAACAACTTGTTTCATCTTGTCTAATCTTCTGTAAGACCCTGCCATACAGCTCACAGACTCTTGCTATGATTTCTGTGACACCATTAATAACTCCTCACATAATTACAGCAACCCCCTCCAACCTTTATGAAGTTTCTGTCTATTGGAAGACAAATATATTTTTTGTCTAAGATGTAACCTCATTGTAGGCTGCAAAATAGCTTTTCATTATCATTTTAATACAAAACTGGGAACTTTGAAAAAAAAAAAAAACTTAACCGTTGTGTCTCAAATTCCTGTCTAAAATGTGTTTCATTTTAAAGCTTGTTCATTAGCATGTTTGCTCTTCCTTAGACTTCTGATTTCAGAAAATCTTGTGTTTGATTGTCCCTTGGAGTGTGCTTTGCCTGGGGAATGCAGCTCCTAGCCTGTCTTTGGCAGTATCCAAAGGGCCCCTAAAACGTGTAGGGGCAGAGCTGCCACCCCATCCTGCTGCTAGGAGCTGTTGGGCTGGTGCAGATGGCCATTGATTCCTGCTGAGACCTTCTCTAAGGATTCAGTGTTTCACCAAATGTTTCCTACTCCAAGGATGTTTGTGAGATCAGATCCATACTGAGGTTATCAGAGTAAGGTGTTGGCTGTGCTGCACAGATAGGATTCTCCTGAGCTTGCCTCCTCTGTTGGCCTGGGTCACAGATAAAATGTAGGCCAAATTCCCTGGCTAGGTACTGTTTGCTTTTGCTGGTATAAGTAAAGCTGATGATGATTTTTCCTCATGGGCATTTTAAATAGGAAAGCACCATTTGGCTTCCAGTCAGCTGGGCAATTAGCATTTTATAGCTAAGCAATATACTTAAGTGGGATTGCTTGGCTTGAGCATTGAATTACAATGACTGTTAGACTGCCTCTCTCCTTACATAATTTATTTAGTACTTCTTGTTTAGGATTCAGACAGAGGTTAATTTAATTCTGCATGAGAAACTAATAGTTACTCTACATTAATGCTGTGCTGTATGGTAATGCAGGGAAGGTTTTCGTGTAAAGCTTGTGTTTGCTGGGTTTCTCAGCCATGGAAAGGACAATTTTACCTACTCCTTTCTTAGCAGTTCATTCATCGCAAGACCTGTTGGCACACTGAAATTTGGACTAAAAAATGCATCCAAAAAGAATACCTTAAGACCATTTTATTCCATGCTGTTGTTGCATGTGTATTTTTAGGAAGCAAACATGTATTGAAGTATGGTATGGCCCAAGGAGACTTTGTTCCTACAAAATTACAAGAGGCCCTGTTCCTACAAAATTACAAGAGGCCCACTTACCCTGTTCCAGATAAATAGAATGTTAATATGTGACCATGGAGACTTGAGAGGGACAGCTTCTGCTGCATCTCTGCTGAGGATCTAAGGCAAAGAGCAAACATCCGGTGTGTGTGATCTTGGAAGGATAAAAAGAGGATGTAGAATATGCCTCAACACTCCAGGAATGATTAGAAACTTTCAGATGGAGGGAATGAATGTGTTTATTCATGCGTTTAGTAAGCCTAAATGCTTAATTTGGTGCTTAGAATTTTATCCTTAATCTTGTATGTATCTTGATTTTTCCTAAGGCCCTTGACTGTTAGACTTAATGTAGGGGAATTTTGGCTTTATTTTGTCTTAAGCTTCTTTTTAAAAAAGTGATTGCGAAGAGCTTGCAAATGTCAAGCAAGTTCATAGCAGGGGCTTAGACACCGGAAGGCTGCTGGGAGAAATACAGCATTTATATTTATTATTTCTAGGTAACTCACTGATGTTTCTTGGTGTACCAGTTTCCCTCTCCAGCAGCTCCTGCCTGGATGTCTTGCCCCTAGCCATGCTGGTTGCCTGAGGCACAAGGACATGCACACTCTGCCTCTGCTGCAGAGTCTCACAGCTGTGTTTGATTTCAAGCATAACAGCATCCTTTATATGTAATATAATAATACAGCTTGCTGCGCCTGTGGGGAAATGGACCATTTTATCTACTATTTCTTTTTTTATCCAGGTTTTAGCAGTGTGTCCAGGTTTACCCAATGCCCAGAGTAGCTGTATTCTGGGAGGTGGTTGGATCCATGGGGCCCCTTTGATTCTCAGTGCCAGTTCACAGGCTGGAAACAGCCCAGGTCCCTGCCTGAAGCTAGAGTTTGGCTTTATGGCGTCTTCAAGTAGGAATGATAAGATGTGAGGGGAGCTGAGAGGCCAGGCTGAGGCGCACAGCATTTTACTTGTGTAGAATGTTTTTATTGTGTCATAATCTGTGTTATTGCTGCTTCATAGAAGAAAAGCAAGAAAACATAGATAAATTATAGAAGCTGAAGAATTCCTGATTTACTCTTAGCTGAAGGGGGTGTTCTATTTCCAGATATGGGATTTTAGGCAATCAATCTGACACATGGTCACATTATCCCTGTCAGTCACTGTCAGATGAGCTTCGCTAACTTTCTGGGGTTTCAGTCTGGACAAAATCTGAGCTAAATTCATCAGTGTAGGAGCTTTTCCTTGACACATTTTATCTCATACTTGTGCTTGTGTGAGTGGATGGTTCACTAGTACATTGGTTCACAGGTGATAGTTTATTGAAGTAACTCTCTTTCTCTGACTTGCTTTCCTGAGCTTGAAAATGGAGAGCAGTGGCATTGACCTTCCTTTATGAAGTGTTGAGATCTGCTGGTGAGCTGCACTGTGTAAGTCAGGTGTTATCATCACAAGCACTAATCTGAAGGCAAGGGCTTTTAGAATAATACAGATAATTATCTGTTTAAATATTTTACTTTAAAAATAAACGAGTCAGAGTATCACCCACTTGCAACAATTGGAATCTTTCAATCTGAATTAACAAATCACTCTTCCAGGCTTGGGGCCATTTCAGCTTCTATTCAGTGATTGTCAGATTCTTGCCAGAAGATACTGAGCTCAGACAATTATGAGGGAGTTCAGTCATGGTTATGTTGGGTGGTATACTCAAATAATTTTGCAGGAGGAGCTCATGGGAATGTTAACTGAATAAGGTTAGTGGTAATGTCTTTTGTGTCTGCCAGTTAAATAGCTGGCAATCTGATGGTTACACAAAGACAACGCCAATTCCTTATGCATTCCTGCCTCAGTGCTGCTCCCACGTGCTGGTGACTGGAAGCAGAATTCCTTCTCTTTTTTGCTATGGAAATTGCTGGTTAAAGCTCAATACTTCAGTATATGCAAAGTCTGATTTTTTTTGTTTAAAGCCTCAGTGCCATGCTGTGTTGTCATAGCACATGTTGCAGTCCAGCCATGTGCTCTTGCATCCAGTAGATTTTGCACCTGTTACAGTAAACAAACTTTGTTTAATGTGTCCCAAATGCCCAAAATAGAAAATGCATTTGGCTAATGAGTCAGTGAATGTTTGGTCTGCATTAGCCAAGCTTCACATTACATAAAGGACTGTAGAATCTTTTTCCTTAACAGCTCCAGAAATCCTATTAGCTGTGGCACAGATATTTCTACATTATTCAACAAGGAGTGTGTTTTGGTTTGGATCAGAAGAAAAAAATTAAATGTGTACAAAACATTTTTTAAAAATATGCACCCTAATTGCTTATCAAAGGCTGCAGGCTCTCTGAATTATTTCCTCCTTCAATCAGACTTAATTTTCCTCCTGTGATATAACTTTAAAAGCAGAGAAAGAACAATGGGTAGCTGGGAGGGGAAGTGTCTGGGTGAATGGGTGATGGTTTTAGGAAGTGTGTTTCTTTGCTGCACCGTGGTGCTTTTTCCCCTGGTCTGAATGCTTTGCAAGTATCAATGCATGTGCCCTTCCAGTGGCCTAGGGGGTAGTCTTGGAAGTGAAGACAAGCCGGAAAAAGGCACCTGCCAAACATTTGGTTGAGTTGTATCTGTGAACTTTTGTTTCCTGAATCTCAGCACAGCGTTTCAGTCATACAACCGTTTTCCTCCCTGGCTTGAAATAAAACCCACCTGCAAAATGTTTTATCCAGATCATCACAAGTAGGGGTGCTGGTAGCTGCAAGTCAAAGCTAGCAACTGTACTGCTCTGGTCTTTGTTTCTGGGGTGCATGGCTGATTGTATTACTGTACTGAATCCCCTTTGCAATATATTTATTTGAACAACTTCAAACATTTTGCCTGCCCCAGGGCTTGTAGCCTTTCTTCCTTCTTAGGCTATTCTGTGATTTCAGAGCAGCTTCAGACAGATGTTTATTCAGATGTTAAACCTGATGTACCTCCCTTCTGTCATCTCCCCCAAAATAAAATGACTCTTAAGTATGTAATGATCATAATTTAATTCTGTTTTGCTCCTGATTAAAAACAATGCAGAACTTTATATCCAGTTTTTCTGGGCAGTGCCAGATGTCTGGTCAAGTGCTTTTCCCCACATCCACTTCTCCAGCCCATCCTTATATTTTCAGACCCATGAAATAATTTGACCAATTATTTGAGTTATTCAAACTTCACAGACTGGCTTAGGTATGTTTGAACCAGCTGCATTGATTTGCCCTGAAACATGGCAGCAGCTGTATGTTGCACATCACAAGAATACAGGTCATGCCTAGGGTAAAGGCATGAATGATTGGTGTGCCTGGCATGGTCATGCATTTATCCTGATTAGTGCCGTGGGACCCTTTAAGTTCCATATTAGCTGTTGTTAAAAGAGGCAATTATTGTATGTTAGCTGTGCAACCTGATGCTATCTTCAAATAGTGATTTCTCTCTCAAGTGAGGCTTCCTCTTGTGACCTCTGACCTACCGGTATGTTAAAAGCTTTGTAAATGATGAAGCTTTGAATTCTTTGTGGCGAGTTTGATTTTGATTCCTTCACACTGAACTTTGTCTGTTTTCTTTTGTTTAGGAGGTCCTTCAGCAGCTGATTGTAATGAATTTGCCAAATGTTTTAATGATTGGCAAAGATCCTCTTTGTGGTGAGTAGTTCATTGTGTTCTTCATCCTCCTCCTCTGTAATACTGAATAAAGTATGTATTTTTTTTTTGTTTTGTTAAACAATTCTGTAATTCTGTTCTAATTTAGGTTGGAAAACACCTTAAAGAGTGCAGCCTGTAACACTAAACTGTGTCCCTAAGCACCACATCTGTATCTTTCAAATACTTCCAGCAGTGGTGACTCAACCACTTCCCCAGGCATCCAGTTCCAATCCTTGACCACTTTTTCAGTGAAGGAATTTTTCCTAGTATCCATAAAAGTGTTCTTAAGTCTTCCCTGGTAGAACTTAAGGCCATTTCCTCTTGACCTATTGCTTGTTACCTGAGAGAAGAAACCAGCCCCCACCTTGCTACAACATCCTTTCAGGTAGTTGTAGAGAGCAATAAGGTCCCCCAGAGCTTCCTTTTCTCCAGGCTGAACACCCCCAGCTCCCTCAGCAGCTCCTTGTCAGACTTATGTTCCAAACCCTTCCCCAGCTCCATTGCCCTTCTCTGGACATACTTCAGCACCTCAATGTTTTTCATGTGGTGAGGGGCCCAGAATTGAACACAGCATTTGAGGTGTGACCTCAGCAGGGCCAAGGTGGTGTACAAATACAGGGGGACAATCTCTGCCCTGGTCCTGCTGGCCACACTATTGCTGAAGCAGACCAGGAAGCCATTGGCCTTCTTGGCCACCTGGGCACTGCTGGCTCATGTTCAGCTCTTGTCAGCCAGCACTCACAGGTCCTTTTGCACAGGACCACTTTCTAGCCAGTCTGTC
The DNA here is from genome assembly GCF_050655825.1 of Lonchura striata. Classification (NCBI taxonomy): domain Eukaryota; kingdom Metazoa; phylum Chordata; class Aves; order Passeriformes; family Estrildidae; genus Lonchura; species Lonchura striata. The sequence continues at coordinate 57,525,136 of NC_140707.1, read as the reverse complement.
CCCAGCCTATAGCGATGCCTGGGATTGTTGTTGATCAGAGGGCAGAACCTTTACTGCTTGGAACCTCATACCATAAATCCAGCCTGTCCAGGTGCCTCTGCAGAGCCTTCTTACCCTTCAGCAGATCAACAATCCCACCCAGTTTGGTGTCATCTGCAAACTGACTGATGGTGCCTTTGATCCCCTTGTCCAGATCATTCATAAAGACATTAAACAGGGCTGGCCTCTGTACTGGGCACTGGGGAACTCCACTTGTGACTGGCCACCAGCTGGATTTAACTGTTTGAACTGAGAGTTGCTCCTAAGGGACTCTGGCAACCAGTCTCCTAAACAGGCCATAATACAAACGTGATTTTTAATAAGTTGTATACATTTGTAGGCAAACTACAAATATTTCAGCATCTCTGAATCTCACAACTTTATATATCTAGAATCTGAGGTATTTATATGCCTGTACATATAAATATACATGTATTTGTATGCGTGATGAGTGAGTTCTTGCCAAAGCCAGAAGAACAGCTGTTTGCTTGTTTGCAAGTTGTGTCTCTTCACCCCTTACTGCAAGTGACCCAGGATGTAGTCTGTCATGAGACAAAGATGTGTTGTCCTCCAGGTGTTCTGTGTGCCTGTATAATGAGTTTAGTTATTGATATATATAAACACCAGAGTCTTGCAGAAATGCCATAAGGTGTGAAGGAACTATTGCAAATGAAACGTGAGAAGAAATAAAAATGAGGATGGAGAGAAAAATACATGTATGAAAAAAAACAGGAAAAAGTGAGGAAGAGAATGAACAAAAAGAAGAACATTTGCCTGACTGTGTTGTTTTAGACAGTGATATCTGTTGCACAAAGTTATCACTTCAGTCAGAAGTAAGGTGGAGGCCAGTAAGCTCATGTCCAGAGTCCAGTGCTTTTCGTGAGACAAAAGAAAGCTGTTTAGCCTGAAAATTGAGTTGACTTCTTTGAAACATACCTGAAATAGAAAGTTTTGTTGCTGTGTGTTTCTTACTTTTTTTTTTTCTTTTTGCTTACCCATTCTATCTCTGCCTAAGCCCAGTGCTAGTGCCAAGGACGTTGTATTTGTTTTTACCAAAGAAGGTAAACTGAATGAACCCTGTCAGCAGTGATGGGGAATGACATGCTAATCAGCACCTCCAGAATAAACAAGTGGCAGAAACCTTGGCAGAAGATTCTATTTTGCTGCTCTTAGGAGCTGTGGAGTGCATATGTACAAAAAAGTATTTGTTAGAAAAGAATATTAGCCAGTGTTGAATCACTGAATCTCATAGGCTTAGCACTTCTGTGTTAAAATTGAACTGAGAGTAAGAAATCCAATTCTTCAGCAAGCAGAATAAAGTCTGCAGGTCCTAATTGGGCTGTACAGACTACTGTTATGGGCAAGGAAGAAAGTCAAAAGACAAGAGCTGTTGTTCTTGTCAGTCATACAGGCAATGGGCTCCTAGGCATCAGGAGTGCTTCTGAATAGAAGTGTCTGGGCCAGCAAGGCAGTATCTCTGCTGGCTAAGTGTCAATGGGAAAGGCTGGCTGCTTTCCTGTCACAGCCATTCCTGAGCGACAGCTGGCAGGAGACTCATAAGTTTTGATTCCTGGGAAAATGCACATGTGAAAGCTGTCCTGTATTCAGCTATAATTTGCTATCGTTGACCTGCTGGCTTTTTGTCAGCACCTCAGATCTCTCTTTGAGGAAAATACCTGTGTCTGTTATAGGAAAGACACTGGTCATACATGTGTTCCTGTCTTCTAGATCTTTTACTTACAACCAGAAAACTTTCTCCTCTTTGAGATATTTTAAAATGTGGTGGTTTGGGATTTTGGTTTGGTTTTGATTTTGTTTGTTTTATGTGATCTTTTAAAATTTATTTTCCCCATTGCTGACTGATCACTGGCATTATTTGGACAGAACATGAGAAAAAAGGATAAAAAAAAAAGCAAAAATGCAACTTCTGGATTGTAGTGTCTAAAACTGGTGGGGTATGTGTGCAAAAAAAACCCCTATTTTTTTTATTTAGCCATATTATATAATGACTTCTGAGAATCAGTTCCAGCTTAGACATGACAGAAGAAGGTGGTGAGCAAAGGGAGACTTGCTTTAAAGAATGTATTTGAGGAAAGTGTCTGAAAAACTCATCTTAGTCTTACTGTTGGTTAGACATTTACTGGCAAGATGTGCAGGAGAAATGGTTAGAGAAGTGGAGAACCAGAACTTCCCTCAGGAAGAAGAACCTGGCTGAGAAGCTAATGGAAAGCTCGGAAAGAGGGAGCAGAAATGAGATGGCTGAGGCAAAGGTAGTAAAACCGATGTAAAAAGCTGAATGAAGGAATAGGCTGTGATGAGCAGTGTGAGTGATGACCAGGTGATGTGAAATCTTTGTTACTCTCTATGCAGAGAGGAGTCAGAGGAAGGCAGGAACACTTGGCAGGGGAAAAACAAGCAGGATATTCTTTCTCTTGGTGAGGCAGTGATGAAACCCCAGTTTTGCCTTCCCTATCTGGTAGCTAAGTTACCTCACTGAAAGGTCCCTCATGATCAGAAGAAGAAGAATCAATCCCATAGTCACATTCCTGGAACAAATCCAGTATTGCTTTGTACTGTTTGAGCTGGGATGGCTCTTAATGACTGTGTTGTCTCCACAGGTCCAAGACCAGAGAGCCATTAGGTTATGATGCACTGTGCACAATTTCAGTGACTTATTTCTTTTGACAAGCCCATAAGATGTTTTGCTATGCAGGCTTTTCAGGTATTTTACTTTTGCCTTCTAAAACAGAGCCAAAAGGGGTGTTATAGGCATTACATGATAAACTGAACAGCGCTGAGGCTGTGAATGCTGTTCTTGCTATTTAGTTTCCATTTGGCACTCACCAGCTGGGACTGCCAAGGGCTTCTGCAGCTCTGCTTTAAATATGAGATTATTGGAAAAACAGAACTGCCATCACAAAAACTGAAGTAGCACTTGTGCTTTTACATAGGAAAAGGCACATGTCTGCTGGTTTATGAGTTTTATTTACTTGCTTTCATGTTCTCTAAGCAGTTTGGTCCCAGGTCATGGCAAATTTGCCTACTTTATTTGTCTGAGGGCATAAAAATAGCAGAAATATTTGTTAGAAGATGAAAGCTTGACTCTTTTCTAGACTATGGGGAGCTAAAAATAAACTTGAAAGTTCAATTAAAGGATTTAAAAAATTTTCCCAGGAATCTGACTTGCAGAATGATGCAGCCAGTGTCAGAGGATTTATTCTCTTCACTGCACTGTGAAGAGTGGTAATGGTGCACTGCACCATTAAATTTCCTCTTAATTTCTGTCTCTTCTCAATTCTTGCTGAACAGCTTTTTCAATTCATTACTGCACCACAAATCCCCCTGTGTTCAATAAGAGAATCATCAGCCTACTTATCATCTATGACATTGCTGTAATCACTTTTACATATTATGTCTGGTTTTAGCATGCCTTATAAATGGCCGCTCATTCATGTGGCCACACAGGGAATATTAGTAATAGTTGGGAACCTCCATTTAGATGCATTTTTAAATTTCTCCATTTCTAGATAGTCTTAGTTTTATACAGCTAGTGGGTGCACTTAGTTAATCTTCTGGAACAGTCATAATCATGAGGAGAGAGAGATTTTAGCTTGTTTTAGATCAAGGATGGAAATGAGGTTTTACTTGACTAAAATAGGCTCATTTCTATCCCTTTAAAAAAACTTTGCTATTTATATTCAGTTTTCAAATCACATGTTAAGTTTGTGAATGAGAGACCCCAAAGGCCCTGCTTAACAAGTGTCTGTAGAAAACTAGTTTTCATTAAAATTGTAAAAGTCTACTCTCTCTTGGATATATTTCATGTATGATTTCCTTCCTCATTTTGTTTCCCAGTCCTCCAGAGGCACAACGGTTCATAAAATACCAGGTTAATAACAAAATACTGCCTCAGTAGTGTAAATTTAGCATTCAGACTTTTCCCACTGAGGATGTTGCTGGAGTTGGGAAAAACAGCAGTTGGGTGTTTCGCTCTCCACACATTCTCTCCACACTCTCCAGCTGCTCTGTGTGGCACTCCCTCTCCAGCGCTGGAGTAACGTCAGAGTAGATAAGTGGAGAAACAGAGGCAGCACATGCCCAAAATTGCACTTACTCGGACCTTCTTGTTCCTATTTCCTCTGATATCTTCCGATTCCCCTCTCATTTTTTTCATTGTTTGTGTTCTTTCTGTACCTTGATCCTTTTTTTTTTTGTTGTTGTTGCATCTCGTAATCCCTCTGCCTGCCTTCTCCCTGAGTCCTGCCATCTGTTTCCCAGCCTCCAGCCCCATGAGAGCAGAGAGAGCTTCTGGCTCTGGCACAGGGAGGCTCCCAGGCTGCACAACTGGTGTCTGGGCTTTCCCTTCCTTTATTTTCCAGGAAACCTGCTGGACCTCTCTCATGGCTGGGAGCAGATGGACTTTCTGCAAATGCTCCAGGTGGCTGGCTGGCTCCCTTGCAGTGCAAACACGGGGCCTGAGAGCAGCTGCCCTGGAATTTTAAGAAAAGGAGTAAAAGAAAAGTGTTTATTTTTTAATTAGCACCTTTCTGTTTAAGTGATAGTTTGACTATTGTCTGTTTTTTCTTGTGGGTACCTCTCTGCAAGGAGCTACCCTAGACTAAAATGTTTGTGTCCTAGGTCGCAGGAGGACAGTGTCTTGGTAAGATCAGCTAATAAGCATGAGTAGACTCAGCAGACTTTCTTCACAGCTGTCTGGGAAGGATTTGTGTCATCCCAGTGAGCCAACATAGGGGAGGCAAAACATTTCTACTTATGGGGTTACACAAGGAACTTGGCCATCTTATAAATGGGCACAAATCAAACTTTCTGAAAAACCTGAGAACTGTTTAGAAGGCATGATTGAATCAGAGATGAAGGTCACTTGCCTTTCTTCAGCATGCATTGCAGGACAGAGGCACTGTCTGGAATGTAGAACTTCACTCTGGCACTCTGTAATAGTCCTAGAAGTGCTTCTGACTCACTTTGTCACCCTGGGCATTCCACTGAAGTGTGTGGTAGCTCTGCTGTCCTGTGGGTGAGATGAAAGGGTAAGAGGGGTAATTAATCCCTTCCTGGCTTGTTTTGAAGTTTAATTGAAAACTTTCCAAAGCACTTTAGGTTGGTAGAGAGGTTTTTCATACTCATACCCTACTTTTGCTAAAAATCTTCTGTAAATAGTGTTATTCTACAAGGCTTTAAAATGTTATTCAAACCTAGCTTGAGAATGAGTGATCTGGGAGTGCCTTTATGTCAACAGTTTCCTCCCCATGGGAAAAACTTCTGAATGAAAGCCCAAAGAATGGAACTTTTAATCACACATGGTCTTCTGAAACACTTGTGTGGCTGGTATATCTGCTCAGTGGACCTTTAAGCCTTAGAAGTGCTTATAGTGGGTAGTACAGGCTCACTTTTATTATGTGATGTAGATTGTCTGCAAGCATAGAAAATTTATTGAAAAGGAAACCTTGGAATAATACTGAGAGCTAAATTTTCACTGCAAGCTGGTAGGGGAGAGAGCAGACTGCCAAATGCTATGCTTAAAACATTAAGAAAGTAGCAATTCATTATTATCTCAAGTGTTAATTTCTCACTCTTTCTATAAACTCTAGCTTGTCCATCCCTGCCATGGATTGCTATGTCTGTCTCTACTTCACTTCTTATGAGAGGACTGGAGTGGGGTAAGGTCTCACTCAAAGGGCTATTTCCAGAGCAGGTCAGTCCCTGTTGGGAGACCAGTTACTTTGCTGTAAAAGCCAAAAGTGTTTCACCTTACAGGGTCATGCAGCAACACCAATGCCCATCTGTTACATCTCTGAGAAAATAGCAAAGCTTTGGTGCAGAGAGAGAGAGGGTGTGGTTTGAATGGCTTTAAGTAGCTCACTTGTCTTTAGGATGGTATAGGTGCTGTCACAGTTGGAAAGTTGCCCTGGTGTTTTCTAAAATAAGTGATTTCAAGCCACTGTGCTCACCCCAAGGAGAATTGGGATGCTACGGTGCACAGGTTGGAATTTATGGTTGACAGATGAAGGTGTCCAGAGCACACAAGGATTAGATCTTGTGTCTGCCATGATCCAGAGCAAGCAGTCTGACTCCTTCAGTCTCTCCATGGAGATGTTCTGCCTGAGTAAGTTTAGGTCAATGAGAGGACATGCTCATGTCACTTGCTCTCCATAACTTAATGACTTGCTTTTGTGTCACACAGGCATGCTCTGCATTTAGTACCTGGTCTGTATTGCTTTGAAGCTGATGTAGAATGAAACCCAGTGCTGAAACTACCGAGAACTCAGTTTCTTGAAAAAATACCTTCTGTCCAAACTAATAGTCTCCCAGTAGGGCCCTCAAAGGAACTGTTCATGAAGTAACAGAATTTGTTTTGCTGTTGGTGAAGGATTTTATGTCATTGTCTATGCTTAAGATTGTGTTATTGAGATTCCTACAGAGCAATCAGACTTTCGCAGACGGAAATGTAATTTGTATATTAAATTGTAACTGTTCAGGAAAGAGGAAGCCTTATGTGCTGCTGCATATAGGGAGAAGAGTAAGAATGATTGTATGTCTTTCAAAACCAGATTTAAAATATTCTGCAGAGGAATAAGCTTGCAGTTACAGGGTGAAGTGTAAACTAGCATATCTTAAAGATGGTTGTTCTTGTAGAAGAGCAGAATTTCTGCTTGCAAAATCTTAACGGTAACTAACGTAGGACCTGGATATTGAGAACTGTAGTGTTCCTTCATACAGTCTACTGATTATTTTTGTATGGCATTCTTGAGTCATTATAAAGATGAACGTACCTAAAAGTTGTTACATTTTGTAGGTATGTTTAAAGAGTGATTTAGGACGTTTGTGTGCCCAGAAATCGGGAAACAAGTTACTTCCTAAGTTGCCTGCACGTGGCTGTGCTGGCTTGCAAGGCTGTGGGAATGGCAGGAACCCTTGTGGTAATTTAGGTCAGTGCCTTTGTGCAGCTGTGGGGCTGTGGCAGCTTAATTGATGAGTCAGATTAACTCCCCTTCCCTGGCCTTGGGTCCTGCACATGCCCTCTGACTTTCTGCCAGAGTAGCCTTACAAGGGCACAGTGTTGGTGGAAGAGCACAGTTACACCCAGAAATTATTATCTATTTTGTGATAGGAGCAACTGAGCAGCCAATTAAATCAGGGTATAAAATGAAAGCATTAGTCCCACAATTACACACACAGGAAGAATGCAAATGTGATGAGAGAAATCTCTATGTGGCCCACTTTGTTTCTTTGTTTCTCTCTGCTCATCTTCCCCCAGTGTGGGTGAGGACAGGCTTTTCCTGAACCTAGCTCTGCAAAGATGTTTAATTTCTCATTGCAACTTCTTGCCTTCCTTTTGCCCTCTTTGTCTTATCTTGACATACATAATTTCCTTCACCATCCAACAATCCACATAAATTGTGTTGGAACAAGCTTGTTCTAAGCTGCACCAGTTCCCCTTGAGGAGCCCGAGGCTTTCCCTCTGCTAACAGTGGGAAATGTGGCAGGGCTGCTGGTCACAGCAGGACTCCCTGCAGCAGCACGGGCTGTGTCTCCTCTCCCCAGGGCTCCCAGCATATGGTCAGTACCCCTCAGACATCCCTCATTCTCTGCCCTCTTACCACATGGGGTTAGCTTCAAAGTGCCAGCAGGCTTTGATGCAGAATGGGCAGAACTTATTTGCTGAAACATCTATCTCTCAGAGAGAATTTAAATGCACAGAATGGTATTGAGCTTTGGGAAGTTTGAGTGGCAACTGTTTTACAGAAGAATTTAGGGCAAGTTCTTTGTGAGTAACCCTCCTTTGCTTCATCCATGGTGTTTCTGTTTTATTTTGATGGGTTTTTTTGGAGGAGGGAGAGCTCCTCCTTGGTGGTTTGTTGGGCTTTTTTGCACCCTTGTTAATCACAACACAAGAGACAAGTATTGGTCATATGTATTGAACTATTTAAAGGATTTTTTTGGTGATATATTGATCAGAAAAGCCTTAGAAAATTATAGGTGAGGATAGGACATCAAGGGAAAGATGTCTTGCTGGATTTGGGATTTTAAACTAATCCATAAGAACTGTATTGTTACATAGAAAATATGGTAACTTTCTAATAGGCATATAGATATTGTTCAGGCACTTCTTAAAAGGTTTCTCATTTTAGGCACATATTTTGGAAAAGATCGTTTCCAAGTAATCTGTTATACATATGTATGATTACTTTTTTTCCTCTCCAGGTAAAAGTATGGATGAAATCAAGAAGCTGCTGTTGTTGGTTCTGGGATGTGCTGTACAGGTGATGATTCATGTAAATTAAGGTTTTTTTGAATCTGGGTTTTTTTTCCTGTAACGGGAAAATCTACCCAAAGATCAGTGTTGTATGAACAAATCTTGAACTCAAGACATCTTGTGAGCTAAATTGTGAGAAACACAGTACGTGAAGGAAAGAAATGCAGGGGAGAGGAAGCACATTGTGTGATAGCAGTAGCCTCTATTTGTTGCCAGTGCTTAATCAGACAGGATGTGTACTTTCTAGCTTTGTTAACACAGTGGGACGAGATAAGTTTTGAACAGTGTTCTTGATATAAAGATTGTTGTTGGTTTATTTTCTTAGTTTTAAAATACAAAGTGGAACAGTACATGTTGATGCTAAACAAATAGTTTAACAAGTCTAAACATTTATTTAATGAATCATGATTTTATTTGTGCAATATTTTGATTTAATGTTATGTGTTGAAAATACCAGATTAATAGTTACTTTGTATATTAATGTGGAGATCTTTATTTAAATAAATAGAGAGGCAATGTATATGGGAAGCTCTAGAGAAATGCACAGCAGTTACCAGATAAAGAAATCAGTGTTCTGCACACCAAACCTCTGTGGCAGTTAACAGTGGCCTCGTTGCAGATGGGCCTTTGCAGATAATTGACCTTGTTTGTAGGTCTGCATTGTGTTTTTGCCATGCCTTGGGACACTTACCCTGCTCAGCTATGTCAGCTCAATTATGTCAGGGTAAAGCTGTCTATGTATTGTGGCTCTGAACTATGTCAGTGTTGCATTGCAGCACAAAGAATTGTTTTGGCTACTGAGCATCCTCAGTCCTCATTTGCTGGTCTGAGGTTCTTCCCAAGGAAGTAAATGGTTGAGTCTCAGAACCAGGCCCCAGAAGGACACTGTAAATGAGTTTAAAAAAACCCTTTTAAATACTGCTTAAGTTCTTCACAGTGCAGTGTTGTTACAAGAAGGCAATAATGTTCTTTGTGCACAATCACAGACGTAGAGATAGCAGATGTCTGCCTCTTCTAAAGCCTTAAGTAAAAGATTTACTAAAATCTGTTTGTCTGAAATGTCACTCATTTTTATCCAGAACGTTTCCCATTTTTTATCTAAAGCATATGTTGATTTAGTCCAACAAACAACATGGGTGTTGTGGTAAATAGTATCTATAGTGATGCATCTCTTTTCATTGCCAAAACCAAACAAAATGCAAACAGCAAAGCAGACAGGTTAAATGATGCAGTGTAAATGAAGGTTTACATTTGTGCAGCTCCATTAATGAAGCTGTGATTATTTCCTCTGGCTGTTTTACCACGTCTTCATCACATTGCATGTTGCACTTGTTTTTAAAAGCAAAATTAGCCATTTAACTTAGCCTTGATTGTACTGACTAAAAATTTTAAATAATTTAATGCATTATTTGGTGCATGTTCCATATGGAGTAGCGAAGTGTTATACCTTCTAGTGTGACACAATGTAGATCTTGAACAGTTTTTTCTTATCAGTGTAGGTTGAGTTTGTTTTTTTATTAAATTTAAATGAAAAATGAAGCAGTAAGTTTTATGGTATGTAACACTGTTTCAGAGTGTGCTTTCTTTTAACAGTGTGAAAGAAAAGAAGAGTTTATTGACAGAATAAAACAACTGGATATTGAAACCCAAGCTGCCATTGTGTCACACATTCAAGAGGTAGGATTCTTAGTATTGTCAATTTTGGTATTGTATCTCTCCCTTCCTTGACTTAACAAGATTTTTTTGCTATAAAATGTTTAAATAGAGTTTCATAATGGATTAATAAACTTCACAAAAAAGAAAATGGAATATGCTGCTGCACTCAAACTGTAAGATGAAAATTATTAGTGTTGGGATCATTACTTGGCCCAGCGGTCTTTTAAAGAGATGCAGTGGTAAATGCCTTGCTTGCTACTTAAAGGTTATGCAAAAGGAGTTTAAGAATCCATGTGCAATATTGACAAAATGTATGTGTGCCTTAGAAGCTGCACAGTCCCCAAGCCCTTTGGGAGGTGACACAGCCTGCCCAGTGACTTGCTTCATTCCATGGCCTCTAGCTAGATGGTCTGAAGAGCTGAAATTGGACATGTGCTCTGTTCAAAAAGTTGTTTGATCCAATGACAAACATTCTTGGATTTCTAAGGTTTTATAAGAAGGAATGACTATAGATAGGCTTACCAAAGAGTACAGAAAGTCTCTTACTTTGGAGAACCAAGTGGAAGTGCCCCTCACTGGGAATGTGTCAGTGCATGCAGGTGTAGAAAGCCTGGTACAATCAAATTTGGGAACAAATAGGGAAAGTCTTAAGACAGGAACTTTTTTCTTAACATTTAAAAAATAGTTCATTTTTAGGAGAGAAAAAAATCATGATGAGCTAAGCACATGGTTATAATAAAAGCTGGAACAGTCATTAACTGAGCTTGAGAGACTTGCCTGATATTTCTGCTAAATCATTCAGAGTAAATCAATTTTGGTAGAGTAATAGTTGAAAGATGCACTGCTAGCAGCAACCAGAGGTATTTCTGCAGCTGATACAGCTCCTCCCAGCTATTTCAGCTGAAAATTGCAAATGCATTGATATCAGGGATTCTTCTTAGTAATATTCAGTGTGAGATTAGTCCCTTCTGTGTGGAAATCACCTCTGGGTCAGTAAGATAGCTGCACACTTCTAATACGCAAATGCACGTTCATAATATTTATCTGATCACTTTTAAAAATCAGATTTAATAATTATAAAATATGTAGATACCAAAAATTTCTGGGTAGTGTTACAGTTAAAGTAGTTGCATTTATCATTTGCAGCCTGGATTTGATAAAATGGATATGTTTTTTAATTTATGGGTGGAAGAAACGGCAGGATGCTGCTTATATAGTGAATAAATTTTCAACTCAACCAGTGGAAAGACATATTTTTTTGTTCCTATTCCTAGGTGACTCACAATCAGGAGAATGTCTTTGACTTGCAGTGGCTGGAGCTCCCAGATATGGCCCCAGAAGAACTAGAGTCTCTCTCCAGGAATATGGTTTTCCACCTCAGGAGGCTCATTGATGAGAGAGATGAATGCACAGAAGTATGAGGACATATCTCTCCCATATAGAGCTCATGAGAAGCAGCAGTTGTGGGCTCCATTCCTTCTCTTGTGTGTTGTTTGTGCACTAGGTTTCTATTTCTTCTGGATGTTTCTACTACACCTCTGAAAATTTGTAGAAAGATTTTGACTTTTCCATTGGTTCTTGTGTAAGCACTAAGATGTGGCAGAATGATTGGTAAAGAGGAATTGAGCAGTCTCTCCATGAAGTGGAGACCAGATGTCTTTGCATGTCTGTCCAGTCGTTCGGGCAGTGTTTGCTGGCCTCTCTGTTGGCATCTAGCCATTGGGCTCCATTGTCTTCTCTAGCTTTTTTGATTCATCAGTTCCTTCCCCTTCAGATCTCTGGAGGAGCCTTCTCTTCTTCAGCCTGTTAATCTTCTGTCATGCTTTTGACTACAGTTGTGTTAGTTGAAACAGTTGTTACAGGTTTTTATGAATTCTTCAAGGGAAACAGACTACCTATTTTGAGTATTGAAATAAGTGGTGGAAGGAGAATGTTTTAATGGTTGGAGCATAGTGGAGGTTCCTTTCCTCTTTTGTGTAACCTTCACTCCTGGCTGTCGCTTGAATTCTGTATCATGCCAGACTAATAATTTCCCAAATCTAAAAACAATTTTTAGGTATTTTTAAAACAATGTATAAATACACCATTTATCTCTTGGCACTACATAGTCTTCTGTATTTCCAGGTCATTGTAGATCTCACTCAAGAGAGAGATTATCTGCAGTCTCAGCAACCACCAAGCCCTTTGAAAGTACCAAGTCCAGATTCTTCACCAAACCCTGCAAACCCTCTTTCTAATGAAGAAAAGCAGCACCTTGCAGTTGAGCTGGCAGACACAAAGGCTAAATTGAGAAGAATCCGTCAGGAGCTGTAAGTCGTCATTATTTTGTGCTTCTAGAGAGACTTGCGTATTAAGTCTTGTACATCCTGAAAATGTAGGAGCCTGTTGGCTCCAGTACATTGGCTTCTATAGGACCTCTCAGAATCAGCTTTCAAATCAGAGCAGTAGGAAGGTAGAAGTGTCTTCTGTCTTTTCTTCTTTCATAATTGGCCTCTAAATGTAGAATGAAGACTACTTCCATTCTTCTTTTTGTGTCTCATCTCTCTCTTCCCCCCTTCAAAATACCAACTGCTAGCTCTGTTTTTTGACTTCAAGTGGAAGCTATCTCTGACAGCTGGTGCACCAATGAGACTTGAACACAGGAACTTAGTATAAAAATAGAGTTGCAAATTCAGATTCGAGATGTGTATAGTATCATAAGAAAATGATGAAGCTGTCATAACAAAGAATATGCTGTGAGACTTTTTCTCTTCCTTTACAGATTCCTGGCAGTGTCCATATAATCAATATTGTTTCAGGAAACAAAAAAATTACTAAGATTTTTCTAATTCATTTCAGGGAAGAGAAGTCTGAGCAGCTTGCAGATTCTAAACATGAAGTTGAGCAGCTCACCCTAGAGCTGCAAAAAATAAAGCAAGAGGTGAGATGGGCTCGTTTTACTGTCACAATTTCCATGTGTAAGAAAAAAATCCTGTTTCAGTGTGAGGCTAAAACTATACTATGCCCGTTTTATAATGAGGAAATCAACTTAGTCTAATTTAGCAGGCTGTTTAAAGATTATGGTTGTGGCATAGCTGTGCTGTGCTTCCCACTTAACTGTTGAGAGCAGTCTCATCTGTTCAGCTTGCAAGTAGCCTAGTAGTGCCTGAAGCTTATGCAGCATCAGGTATTAGTAGTATCAGAGGTCCAACAGGCTGGAGAACCTCTCTGTCTTGTAGAGAATTTACTGGCTACTAGGAGAATTCTTACTTTTTAACCACAGGAATACAATTTGTTTATGCGTACAATCAGTAAGTAAATACAAAAAAATAAAGTTTAAACTACATGCTTAAAAGTATTAGCTTAGATTTCTCTCCCTGCTTATCCCTGGCAGAACATGCACCTTGCCTCAGATGCTCGCTCTGCGCGAGCCTACAGAGATGAGCTGGATTCTCTGAGAGAGAGGGCAAACCGTGTGGAGAGACTCGAGATGGAGCTGGTTCGCTGCAAAGAGAAACTTCATGATGTGGAGTTCTACAAAGCTCGCATGGAGGCAAGTGAAAATTAGGAGAAAGATTTGCTGAGTAATCCTTAATGTTTGGCTTTTGTTGTGTTACTGGTTTGTGTGTCATTTGTCATTGAGATGACCGTAGCAGAACATCAAGAACAAGCAGAAGTTTCATAACACACATCATAGCTATTGACTGAGCATTATTAAAACTTCTTTCAGTAGAGGAAGTACTTGGTGCACACAACATAAATGCCCATTAGTTTTAAAGAATTCTGCTTTAGTTCAGCATTATGTAGCTAAACAGGACAGACCTTTTCTGATGCTTTTCCTAGAGTCCAGATCTTTAGTTTAGCTTTAGGTAAATCCTCTCTGTTCCAAAGTTGTTCCTTGGACAAACATTTTAAATAGCATTTATAAATTAGTTAAGTGAATGTCTAATTTTTCCTTAGGATTTTGTAGTTGATGCAACTGTTGTTAAAATGGCATTTTAAGGATGACCTCAAATGACAAATTCTAGCTACACCTTTTGCAACTGTTGTTTGTAGTAGAAAGGTGAAAAAATTTGGATCCTCCCAAGTGTCATGAGTGGGATCTGTTAATGAGAAGTGTGTGGTTTTGTTCTAGTACTTATGTCAGTTGCTTAGTCACCTGCAGCTATGCCCATCCTGGAGTTATTAATTGAATTAGGTTGCAAAAGATCTTAGAGATCATCTGGCCAAACTCATTGGTTCAACATGGCTGATGTTAAATTTATTTTAACATCATTAGCTCTTATTTTCTATTTTTTCAGGTCCTTGATGAATTCACACCAGAACTCCCAATAATCCACATATATAACACTTCAGCCAAGGTCAAATAAACATCCAGACTGGTAAACCAAATGGAGGTTTAGTAATTGACAGCCTCAGTATAATTAGATAAAATTCCAAGTCTGAGGTGGAAGAGTGATGTTGCCAGGCCTCTGGCTGAGAGCACAGACCCTATTTTTCTGCTCTAAAAACTCTACTTTGTAGATTATTTTTCCCCTTTTTAACCTAAGGGGCAGCTAGCTGCTGCTTCTTATGAATAGGTTCACTAAAATGGATGGTTATTAAATGTAGTAATAGACTACAAAAGCCTGCCTTGCCTCTCAGTAATTCCCAGTTTGCATTAGGAAGAATGAAGCTCTGCCTCTTTCTGTTTTCTTCCTTCAAGCTGGCAAATCTGTCGTGCTCTGCCCTGGCACACTGACTATCAGTGAGCCATCCTGATGTTCTCCTTCTGGCTGTGCACTGGAGGTGTTTGGCTTTACTTGCTGCTCAGATAAATTTACCTGGAGAGGATTTTCTGTGTCCCCTTCATTTGAGATCAAGGGAGTAGCCTTCTTGATTGTCCCAGAGCCAGCAGTTTCCTGCACTGCTGTCTGCATGTCCTGCACTGCTAATCTTGCTTAACATAGCATTCAGTTAAGAGACCTTCACTTGAGTTTCAAATTTCTTCTAACACTCCTTGCTCTCTCTTCCATCCTGTCAGTTTTTGGTGGAACTGTAGAATGTCAGAGATTAGTGCTGGCTCTCCAGGGATACCTCCCTGCAGTACTGTAATGGTTTAACCCTAGCCAGCAGCCAGGCTCCTCACAGCCACTCACTCACTCCCCACTACTGAGATTAGAGAGCGAATTGGAAGAGTAAATGCTGGAAAACTCATGGGTTTAGATAAAGATGGTTTAATAAGGAAAGCTGAAGCCACACACACAAGCAAAGCACACCATGGGTAGGCATGTGTTCAGCCATCTCCAGGAGAGCAGAGCCCCATCACATGTAATGGTGACTTGGAAAATGAAACACAATCACTCCAAATGTCATCCCCTTCCTTCTTCTTCTTCCCACTCTATATACTGTGTGTGATGCCATATGGTCTGGAATATCCCTTCGGTCAGTTTGAGTCATGTGTCCTGGCTGTGTCTCCTCCCAGTTTCCCATGGACCCCCAACTTCTTGCCATCATGGCAGCACAGAAAGTAAAAAAGGCCTTTGCTCTATATGAGCCTTATTTAGCAATAACAAAAACATCTCTGTAATAACATTGTGTTAAGCCAAATCTAAAACACAGCTCCTTACTAGCCATTTGGCCTACCCCAGCCGTAACCAGTACAAATATAGTAGTGGGACCAGGAATATTTCCCATCAATCTGGCACATATCTAATTTGGAGACATAGTGTGGCCTTTAGCAAAAGTCATTTATGTAGGAGCAGAGCTTTTCTAGCAGGCACACAGCTGTGTGCAGGGTGCTGTGTGGTTTAGAATAGACAGCGAGTTTCACATTCTTACCACTCCCTCTTGCATCATTGATCAAGTTTTGACTCAGCTGTGGACTGACAGCATTGAGCAGCAGACAGACTCCTTTGGTCTGAGGTTGGTGCTAATTCAGAGGATTCCACAGGGCCCTATTCTGTGTTTTTATGGTCATAGAGTGGCACAAAGGCTGTGCATACTAGCCAGTATCCAGCTTTCTATGGGGCCTCAGTTTTCTGTCAAATCTCACTCAAGTCACTCACCCCTCTGAAAGAAGAATCAATGTCTGGGGTCTCTGCTTAGATTTGTTCCAGGGATGTAACATGGTAGAGATTTCTACCTCTAGACAGTACAGTGATTATTCATTTCATGGTATTTACTGGTTGCCAATGGCTTGCTAAGCTCTACCCCTTTAGACCTGAACAAATTATCCAGAGTAAACAGTAAAAATGTAGGTGTGTTCAGCATCAGCCATTTTCTGTGGTAATGTGACACCTTAGGGCTCATAGGGTCTTGATAACGTTGTTAATAAGCAGTGCCAGATTGGTAGGTGAGAAGAAAAAGAGGATTTAATTTTGTGCATCAAAGCAGAAAGCTATTAAATGAGCCCTTAAAATCTTTTCCTTCCTGGTATTGCAGGAGGAGTGCAAAAGGTTGAAATCTGTATGTCAGTGTAACACATTTAAGGCTTGTGTGGTGTTTTTCCTTCTTTGTATGTCTTGACAAATTGTTTAGGAGTGACATTTTAATTGAACCATCATTCAAGGAGCATTAATGTCCTCTGGAGCCTTCCTGCTGGGGTTACTTATCGAAGTCACAACTGTGAATGTGAAGGAGCAGCTCAGTGCAGGGCTCCCTCCACTGAGGTGCTTCTCTGCAGTGCAAAGCTCCCTTCCAGGATTCATCTCCACTGAACTTTTTGCTGTTCCATGAGATGAGATTATTTTCTAAGGCCAAGATGTATGCCTTGCCCAGTTGTTCTCATCATAATCAAATTTCTGTGCAGGATGACGGGAGGAGTCTCTTGTCTATTAAAAAAAAGAAACAAACCAAAAACAAAAATAAAAAGCATGCCTTGTATATTGCCATGTGAGTGGTGAATGATTGTCACAAGATGTTAACTGTGTATGGCTCAGTAGCAACAGCTTCTGAATTGCCTGAAGGCAAAGGTTTGAATTGGGTCCAGATGCATGTGATTTTTTTTTTTTTCCACGTTTAAATAATCTTATTGCTACTTTAGTTTCTGAAAATGTTTCCCAGTGGTAACATACCCTGCTTGTGCAACCACTTATGCCCAGAGTTAATTGTAACTATCTGAATGCACAGTGCCCATTCTTAAAGCTATTTCAGGTTACAGTTGATAGGGATCAAACCACAATACGTAATTAATTTTAGAAAATGCAAAAGTTGAGTTATACTCAATGTATTAAACAAAAAAAATCCTCAGCCAACTGTTTTTGTTGCTGATTTTCAAATAAACTTACAGTTATAAAATAATATCGGTGAATTTGTTAATTCAGCTAAAAATGAACTTTAATTCCAGTGGAAGCAGCACCCTGCCATGGCCACCACCTGCTGACTGTCTGACAAGTGTAATTTGTAGCCAGTTAGATTTTTAGGTCAGCTGTGTTATTCCAGCAACTTCTGGGAGATGTTAGTGCTGACATGTTTTAGTTAGGACAGCTTTTCTTCCCAGGCCTTGAGATGTAGCTCTACAAAGCACCTATGGACTAATTATTTAAATTATATGAACTTTTCAGTATTAAGACAACTTCAGATCATGGTGATCTGAGAGTGAGCAATGTCTACCTTGTCACAGCAGGCATTTTCACCTTGTTATTAATTAAATATTTCATCAGAGCTACTTTGAACTGGCATGACTGCCCATCCTGGGTGCTCAATGGAAAGTGCTTCAGTTTTCCATATACTGCAGCTCCCACCAGTTTGTGGTTTGTACCAGAGCCTGCATATGTGAATGTACTTGGCACATAGTTTGGCTCTTGATGAGACACTAAAATAACTAGTTCCTGCTTGGTAGGCAGTTTTAAGGATAGTTATGAGGTCATGTCTTTGAGGTCAGACACCACTTTAGTTCTTAGGGCTGTGGTCCAGATTGAGTGTGGTGATCTAGCAAAGTAAACTCTTGGCACATTGCTGTTTCATTACAGATATTCTGGCAGCTTCCATAACACCCAGCAGTTTTTGTGCCATGTACTTATTCTGGTCTGTCATCTGTTCAGTGTCAGCCTTTCAAGTTTGCCCACCCTGAAGTGACCCTGTTAGATCAGACTTGGCCCAAAATGCAGGTTCTGTAACCTTAGTGTTTCAGTATTATTGTTATTTTAATTGCTTGCATGCTCAGACATTTTAATTGAAGATGAACCTCTTCACAAACACTGACATAGTTGTCCTTTTAATGCTACTATAGTAGGGAAATTTTTTCACTCATGATTTGCAAGTTGGTAGCTGACCCACTGAGAGATCAAGGGCAGTATGGTACTGCATAAGGTAGACTTTCCATATTATGCCATATACAATCAAGCTGCAATAAAGAACTATGATTATAAAAGGCTTTTAAATGATGGGCCCCTGTAGTACTAAAAGGCAGGGGGAGTGGCTGTCATCAAACACTCTTAACTCATTCTTTACATCTATCTTCTTTCTTTTTCTGTTTTTTTTTTTCTTTTTTGCTTGCTTTTTAAATAAATGAGCTTATATAAGGCTTCTTAAGGCTAATTACACCCCAAAAAATAAGAAGGTAGTTGCTGATTAGGTTGTGGAATTGATTTGCTCATGCCTGGTGATCTTTCAGGAATCTACTTGGTTTGGATGTTTGTGGTCTGAGAGATCAGACTGAACACTGTGTCAGCAGAGATATCACATTTGAAGTCAGTTATCCAGGAATAAACTTGTCTAGCATTTTGTCCTGTTTGCATATTTTCTGGTTTTGCATATTTCATTGGAACAGCAGAGTGGATGGGGAAAGAATGATGAAGTTTCTGTAGAGATTGTCTGCTTCTTGCCCAACTGTAACTCATCTGGGGAAAATTCCGTACTGTATCCATTTAATCTTTGAAATGCTGATGCATTCCTGTCATAGAACATTTGTCTTGGACTCAAGACTTATCTGAGAATCAACTAAAGTAAAAGCTAGCAGTGAGGTATTATAGTTCAAAATGAGACATTTTTATAAATGTGTTTAAAACATGACCAACATTTCATGGCCAGATTTCATGCTTTGGCTATTTCATGTTTCTAGAATAAGATACTTGAATGAACAGAGTTTCATTTGATTTGTCATTTGCAAGGAACAGTTGCAGTGCAGTATGATTCACCTACTTCTAATGATGTGGCTACAACAAAGTGATAAATTAAACTTCTACTCAGTAAAACCAGATCCAAAAGCCCTAATGAGTAAGCAATGTGGCTTGTGCAGTTCACGCTCATGTGTTTAGTGGGGAAGTGGCAGGGAGTGTTAAGTGACAAGTATAAAATAACTTCTGTTCAAGTGAATTAAAATTCTGTTCATGAGAGAGAGAAACTTTTATTAAACAGACATTTGCACATGAGTGTACTGGAACAGGAATGTATTGATGGATATTGTTCCCTATCCCTTGAAAGTAAATAATGTATTTTGAAGCTGGGAAGACAAGGAATTACGATGAATTGGCAAAGGAATTGTAACAGTAGAACTGAACAGTTGCTCTTTTGTGTGCACCTCTTGATCTAGCCTCATATAAAGCAAAAGAAACTCTGTTAAGCTTGTAAAATTCAGGAAAAAAACCCAAGAAATATTAGATTTACTTGCACAGTGACTCAAATATGATAAAAAATGCTATAATCTCTCATTATATATTAAGTGAAAGTTTTTCTATGAAACAAACATGTCAGATTTCCTTCTTATTTTTTGCAATGTCACTTATTAATCACTTGGTCTATAAAAAGTCAGTAACAAATCAACAGTTACTTTTTTTTCCCTAGGAATTAAGAGAAGACAACATTGTATTAATTGAAACAAAGGCCATGCTAGAAGAACAGCTAACCATGGCAAGAGCTCGCGGTGATAAGCTGCATGAATTAGAGAAGGAAAACTTGCAGTTGAAATCCAAACTTCATGATGTAGAGCTGGTATGCACTTTCTTTTTCATTATGCTAACATTTTTAACTTCAGTTTTTATCCTTGCAACAGGTTCTGTTGGAAATAAAAATGTGGAGGATGCAGTATGGGACTGTATAGGATGACTGAATCTCGATGTACATCAGTGACAAGGGGTGTCCCTCAGGGATCCATACTGGAATCAGTGTTACTTAATATCTTTGGTGTTTATGATATTGTCAAAGGGGTCAAGTGCACTGTCAGTGGATTTGCAGGTGTCACCAAGCAGAGTGGTGTGATTGACACACCTGAAGGATGGGATGGCCATCCAGAGGGACCTGGACAAGCTCAAGCAGTGGGCCCATGGGAATCTTATGTGGTTGAACAAGATCTAGTTCAAAGTGCTGCACTCTGCTATCAACACAGGCTGGGGATGAGCAGATCAGAGCAGCCCAGCTGAAAAGGACTTGGGGGTGCTGGTGGATGAGAGATTGGACATGGCCCAGTAATGTGTACTCACAGCCCAGAAAGCCAAATGTGTCCTGGGCTGCATCCAAAGCAGTGGGCAGCAGAGTGAGGGAGGGGATTCTGCCCTTCCACTTCCCTCTGTTGAGACCCCACCTGCAGTGCTGCATCCAGCTCTGGGGTCCCAGCACAGGAAGGATTTGGACCTATTGGAATTAGTCCAGAGGAGGGTCTCCAAGATGATCAGAGGGATGGGGCACCTCTCTTATGAGGCAAGGCTGAGGGAATTGGGATTTTCCAGCCTGGAGAAAAGGGAGCTCCAGGGTGACCGAATTGCTGCCTTACAGTTCCTAGAGGGAGCCTAAAAGAAAGATGGTGGAAGACATTTTACAAGGGCATGTGGTGATAGGACAAGAGGAAATGGCTTCAAACTCAAAGAGGGCAAGTTTAGATTGGATAGCAGGAAGAAGAAATTCTTTAGTGTGAGGGTGTTGGGGCACTGAAAGAGGTTTCCCAGAAGTTGTGGGTGCCTCATGCCTAAAAGTGTTAAAGGCCAAGTTGGACAGGACTTTGAGCAACCTGATCTAGTGGGAAGTGTCCCTTCCCTTGGCAAGAACTGTATAATCTTTAGTGTCCCTTCCACCCCAAACCATTTTATGATTCTATGATTCAGGATATTATAAAGGTCATGTCATGCTCAGCTTCTCCAAAGTTGCTGGAGATTTTGTATGCTTTTCTGGTGACTTGATGAATTTCTGAGTTATTGTTTCTGAAAAGCTGAAAACCACTGAGGAAGCATTTCAGTTCCCACAATAGCAAATGACCCAAACAGTCACAAGAAGCAACCATAGATTCATTCTCCAGGTCTGTTTTCAGGAGTTAGAATTCAAATTACGAGGCAGGTGTTACTTGCTGATCCATACAACTGTGTCCAAATTTGATGTGATGAGTGGAAGCTCTTCAGAATTCAAGGTTCTAGCTGAAGAATTCCCAGTGTGTCAGAACATGATGGTCCATGCTTTTGAAGAGCTTAGCTCTGGAGACATCTTGAATCCAGTCTGCCATACTAGTCCTGGCTTGTAGTGGCCCTGTCATCAGCCAGTAATTTCTCACTGCCATTGCCCAATCTCCAAGTGTATCGTGGACCAGAGCTGGTGCTAAACAGGGCCAGTTGGGCTGTGCTTTCTGTGGCTTATATAGGTAGCCCACAGCAAACATTTAATGCTGAAGATGTATTTCATTATAAAACCACAGTGTTTAAGGAGATTTTTCTGCCCTCAACATGCACTGTGCTTGTAGCAGCTCAGCCTGCAATCTCAGAGATGAGCTGAACACGCTTTCATTCATGCATGTCTTGCACAGGACCGGGACACAGACAAGAAGAGAATTGAAGAGCTGCTGGAGGAGAACATGGTCTTGGAGATTGCACAGAAACAGAGCATGAACGAGTCTGCACACCTAGGCTGGGAACTAGAACAACTGTCTAAAAGCACTGATCTTGCAGATAGTGAGTACCACCTGGGGTAGCTGTGGTGTTTGTGGCCTGTTTTGGAATAAACAGAAGTTGAATCCAAGATTGGAAAGCTTCCCTCATTCAGCCACTTAATTTGACCTTCATTTTTTTTAACTTCTAAAATGTATTCCTCTTCCTTTCACTCTCTTTGGAAGGCATCAAAATGTTTTGCTTTTGTTATGTTCATCACTGAGAGAAACTTTTAAGTATTACACTTTAATAAAAATTTTAAAAATAAAGCTTTGTAAATGACAAAGCAAAAATGTCACATTGAATATTTCTAACTGAATGGTTGGGTGGAGTCTGTGATCTTTAGTATTCTTTAGTACAGTTAATACAGACAGTTATGTGGTCTTTAAGTCTCAGGAAGTAATGTATGCTGAAGTCATTTATTTTTACTAGATACTGAAAAATGTGTGCAGTTAAAATAACTGGCTGATTTATTTTCTATGAGTGGTTGATTTGATTTCCGTAGCTATCACAAACATAGCTTATTCTGTCTTCACTGGACAGATTTTAGCATTGATTTCTCTGTTTAACATTTATTCTGTCTATTTTGCCAGCCTAAATAATTTGTTCCTAAGTGGAACTTGGGAAATATAAGCTATTTCCTCTAATTCAAGATGCAGCTTTGACTATTGAGTATTCACCTTATTTTGCTAAGACTTGCATGTTTGGCTTTGTGAACCAGGAACAGTTGAACTCAAAGACAAAGTAATAAATCAGAGTAAGCAGATGTTGAGTTTCCAGTGAAACTGTCTAGAATAGCTTTGTTTTGTAAAACAGCTGTGTGTGGCTGACACCAATTCTGAAATCTTCTTGCTGTCTAGGATCCAAGTTCTCTTCACTAAGATTAATGGCTAGTTAATTGTTACTTCTAAATAATAATCTTGCAAAGCAGATTATATTAGCCTGAAAAATTAATGTCATTCTATTACTCCTTCTGTGTAATCAAGGGTATTGCTCATTGTGTTAGTGGGGGGAAAAGACAGTTCTCTCTAAACTTAAAAATTTTAATCAAGAGTATTTGAGGAAAATGTAAAAATACCTAAATTTTATGGCCTGTTTAAAATACCAAGTTTTGTTCCCTTCCTGATTTTCTTTCACTATTGATCTAATAAAAGGAAGAATGCTAGTTACCTCTTATTTATTAATTTCTATCAAACATAACTTTAAAAATTTGCTTGAGTAATTTAGCACTGCACTGGTGTGTACCATTTTAGTACTGGAGCTTCAGATACTCTCTGATTAACCAAAGAAAAAGAATGAGGAACTGAGAACATCCATAAATTTGTATTCAGTAGGTGAATAAAATGGTGAAGTAAGTGGATTTTTTTTTTTTAAAGAACATTTAACTTTGGACTTTTATTTCATGGAAGTGCTGTTCTGATTTACAGTAATTCTCTGTAAGAAGTTTTATTTCAAGACATGTTGCTGTTTTGAATGCAGCTTGTTTGTACAAATAGAGTCAGACTGCAAAACTCTTCTGGAAAATCTCCTGTTCCTGGATATCAAGTTGAGTCTGCAAAGGTGGTAGATAGATTTTACCAGTTAGTTTGGTATTTTAAAATAAAAATAATTTTAAAAATAAGCATGGGGAAAAGTAATTTTGATGGACTTCACTTCAGAAGAGATCTCAACTGGAGGATTTAGTTAATGTTAAGTACTTGAGTCTTCACTTGACCAAAGCTTTCCAGGTGATGCTCTGTAAAAGAGATAAACAGGATTTTAACAATCTCAGAAAGTTGCCAGCTTAAAGTAGCGCTTATTTAGACGGAGCTATTAATTTTCTTAGATTTAAAGACAGTATTGAAGTCAATTTCCTATGAAATGTGGTTTTGAGGTGATGGCTAGCAATTATTTCATGTGTACAAGAAAGTTGCTCTTGTAGTTATGCAAATGATGCTCAGAGAAATTGCCAGAGCAGTGAGGATTTTGAGGCTGAGAGGTAGCGAGACTTTTGTTCTACAAGCATTAAAACAACATCTCTGTTGTAAGACTTGAATAAATTTTGTTAGTTCTGAGATTTCAAATTCAGACACGTCTCAGATCAGCATTCTGATGGGTCTCCTGTGCCTGCATACCTACTAGTAAATTGTTCTCTGTGCTTTAGCATACTCTTGATAAAGAAGGTGTAAAGATAAGCACTGGAGTTCTCTTTTGTAAGAATTTTTTCTATGACTGAATGTGATTGCACACCTGAGTTTTCACTAACTCTTGGAGTGCACCACCTTCCTGTTTTAGCAAAAACTTACCAGGGGTTTACTTTCTGCCTCAGTTTATTTCCTGTGATGACAGTAGGAATATATTTTGGTAAATTTTGTTACTAACATTAGATGTGCTCCCAACATGACTAAAGTGAATTTAAAATAAAGTAAGCAACTTCTTAGATGGCTGGCTGTTCAGATAGTACCCTATTTATTAAAGGTATTAATGGTTAGCTGTGAAAATGGGTTCTGCTTTTAACCTAGTATTTACTTAGCAGTCAAGCTGAAATTGTAAGACTGACAGCAATAATCTTCATCCAAGTGGATCTCGTGCACCTCAGAAGGAGACGTTGGTGAATTGATAGTGCCACCTTCTGCTTCTCATGTTTCAACAGCCAGAAAGTCCTTTGTGTTTGAGTTGAATGAATGTGCTTCAAGTCGAATACTGAAGCTAGAGAAGGATAATCAGAGCTTGCAGAACACAATCCAAGAGCTGAGAGATGCCTCCTTGACCTCCAGAGAGAGCAGTCTAAAGTTTGTGGAACTGGAAAAGGAAAATCAGCAACTTAGCAAAAAGGTAATTTGCTCACAGGAGCAAATGGAGCTCTTAGTTTTTTTTTAAACACAGTGCACAGATGGATGTGCAGCATTCCTGAATAATGGGAGTTTTCAGGGAGTTCACCTGTGATCCCCATAAGCGTGACCATGATTTTGGTCCCATCTATTTAATTGCATTCTAATGCAATTCTAATAATTTTATTTATTGCCTTCTACTTCAGTCCCTGCTAATGTGCATCATTGTAAGAAAAAGTTATTGCTCCTGTTAAATAAAAGTTCCTGTTAAATAATTCAGTGCCTGTTTGCCCCTGTTAGATTGTGCTGTTCATTGTGTCCCTTTCTATTCTCACAACAGTCACTAGTGGGAAAGAAAGCCATGGTCCCACTGAACTATTTTTGTTTTTTGAAAGTTTAATAATTTTTACATGTAAGTCAAATAAATTACACAGGTGAATTCAGCTTAGCATGTTCTAAATGTCTTTCTTGTTGTCCAGAGTCCTGGACATGCTTTTTCTTGTCCTCTTAGCTGTTACAAATTCTCTAGTGTCTCTCTCTCTGCAAAGCTCTCAGTTCTTCCTGTCTTTGTAACAAACATGTAGGTCATCACTTTGTAAATTTACTTAAATAACAGAGTGCGTTGCACTCTGTTATTAACTTCGACTACATTTAGCTCAAATGTCAACTCAGTGCTTGTCCGTGTGAAACACACTGCTCAGTTCACCTCCACCTACCAGCCTTATTTTTGTCTGACTAGTTACTTGAATCCTCAGTTCTGATGACTTGAGCCAAGTGCTGCTGGGGAAAAATATGCTTTCTACTCTATAGTATGAAACATTTTCATGTTGGATCTTTCTGCATTCCTGCCATTCATAAATTATCCAGAATATAAGGCTCATTTCTCCTTTTCCCAATACTTCTGTAACCTCTGTGTGTGAGACATTGATGTAATGATTTCAGTTGTGCTTGACTTGCCTGTGATCTAGCTGAATCCCTTAAAGGACAAGGGGAAAAAGCACCTACCTAGATGTGAAATGCTGCTTGTGGATTCCTAGATTGTAACAAGCCCATTTCTCTGCTAGGGAGAGCAGTGTCCAGCACTGGATCATTCTGTCTTCTGGAAAGATTCATTTGCTAAGTTGAGATCAGTTCTGCTTTTTTTTCTTTTGTGAACAAGGAAAACTGCGGAGATTCAGTTCACTCTAATTTTCCATCCACACTTCCATTTATGACCTGCTGTGTATAAGTAATTC
This sequence comes from Lonchura striata, assembly GCF_050655825.1. Lineage (NCBI taxonomy): Eukaryota > Metazoa > Chordata > Aves > Passeriformes > Estrildidae > Lonchura > Lonchura striata. Next base: position 57,499,314 of record NC_140707.1, on the reverse strand, counting down.
AATCCAGCTCTAATTTACATGCCTAAAACTGGAGATGGAGGCAGAGAAAGCTCTCAGCAGATACCTGTGGTGTACTGCAATTTAAGTCACTTGAACAACTGTGATCAACCTCTGGCTTAGCCCCAGGCAGATTCCTGTGGGCACCTCCTGTTAAAGCACTGTATTGGTGCCAACAGTTGTGATTCCCCTCAGTTAGAATGCAATAAGGTGTGCCAGGGGCAATAATAGGCAAAGTCTCTGATTTGTTACAAAATGTTTGCTATAGTGGGCAGAGGAGAGTGGAAGAGCCTGGAGGAGTGTTAAAGTCAAGCACTAAGTCAGAGGACAAGAGATAAAGAAGTATTTTTCTCAAATGTTTTATGTCTTTGGGGTTCTTTTGGTAACTTCCCTGAAACATCCATCGTAAAATCTTGTCTCCCTAAAGTTGTTTAACTGAGCTGAGATTTCATCCACTGTCTGAGACTTTCAAAACTTGTTGTTTCTATATGCTTGTCTATCTGCTGATCTAGTGGTTGGTGGGATCATGTAGCTAAAACAGTATTATTCAAGCAGTACAAGAAGAGATGTTATAAATAAAAACTTTTTTTTTTCCTTTTTTTACTTTTTTCCCTTTGAGGTTTTCAGAGGAGCTAGTAGTAGAAAACCCTCCTTTCAGGCCCATTCAAGCAGTCTAAGTACCTGTCTGTTGTCTCTGACTTTCGGAAAAGAGTTGTAAATAGTAATATCTTACTTGCCTCCAGTTTACTGGGAAGTGTAGATGAAGATCAGCTATTGCTGAGCTGCTGAGTTTGTTGCAGCTTTCTGTGAACTGCTCCTTTGAGACCAATGAACCTCCACATGGTTACATTTCTGACTGCTGAGCCCTCCTTATCTCCAATCTGGGCAGCCCCTGCTTGTTCAAACACTTCCTGTAATGAGGGGCATGTTGACATAGGCAGAGCCCAGCCTCCAGCTATTTCCCACTTGTAAGAATTAAGTTTAATACCCCTTTCATTGACATTTTCAGTGTTGGTAGAGCTGATAATACCAAAACAAAAATGAGCTGATACTTGTGCAGAGCTGTAGGTGCTCACAGTACTTCGCAAGCTTAAAAAGCAATTATTTCCTGCTCTGGGGAGTATAGTTCCCAGAACCTCTTAGTTCTAAGTATTGAAGAGCTACTACTTTTCTGTTCTTCATGCATTACAAGTGCAACTTTCAAAATGAGTAAGTCAGAAGACTTTGTCGTAGGACTGGAGCATTAGTCACAAATCTTTCAAATGCAGTATTGTCACCTGCTGGGGAAAAGAGGGCCACCAGAACACAGGGAGTGAGAGCATAAACTTGGTTACTCCAGTGCTTTAGTGTTTTTCCTCTGTTCCTGTTTTAGGTTGGTGTTTTGGTCTTTTTAGTGCTGTTGCTCACTGAGGTGTGTTAATGACTGACTGCATTCACTGGTACAGTAAGACCATCAGTGATGGAGAGGCTAGAAGGGGGCAAGTTCCTCAGGAAGGGGAGCACCAGAAACTTAATCCCTGTTGACAGGAGCACAACAGGGCATTCAGCAGGCAGGTGAACTAAGCACTTCTTACTGCTGTGCCTTATATGCTCTGATCTTAAAAGACATGAAGAAACAGGATTATTCAGGTGAAGAAGATTCTTAGTACTGTCAGAAAAACACGGCAGTGCTTTTCCTTCTCGGAGACTGGTAACTGCAGGAGCAAGGGATTTAATCTTTCAGCCATAGTCCCTCCCCATCTCATTTCTCTCTGGTCTTCAAAATGACTTAAAGTGTAGACAGTCCTTTTGTCCTGTGGTTGATGTATTTTGGTGTGTTCTCTTCACACAGATTGAAAAGCTGCAAAATCAAATTGAAAAAGAGAAGCAAAGCAATCAAGATTTGGAAACCTTGAGTGAGGAGCTGATAAAAGATAAAGAGCAGCTACAGGTTGTCATGGAGACTCTAAAAGCCGACAAAGACAGACAGGTGTGAACTTCTCAAATGTCATATAACAACACGTAATGGTAATTCAGTGATGCCATTTAGAGCATCTGGTTCTCTCAGGGAGATAAGGCAATTTGAGAGCTGTTAAATGAAGGTTGAACTTGTTCAAATCTAGGTTAAAATCATCTTCAAGTGTAAAAGCCCAAAATGTTTTGCTGGTTTCTGCTCTTGTTACCATAAGGGGATATTCAGGCTGTTATATGAACAACCATTCCCCCTCGAGGGAAAAAATCCCTTGGATCTTGCTAAAACAAATTGGTTTTAGGATGTGCAAATAAATCCTCATTTTGTTCCTGAAGATTGGTCTTCCACCATGTGTATGGCATGACTGGTTTGGTTGAGGTTCTGTAGCCAAACTTTTTTCTCTATTTAAAAGAGATGCTGAGAAAATACTTATGTCTTCTGGAGTGATGTTTTAATTGTCCTTCAGCTTTTACCACTTTGTTGTAGTCCATGTGCAATGCCTGAAAACTCTCTTATTACAGGTTTGTGCAAGTGTCATCTGTACTGATTGGACAGATGAAAAAAAATACAGACACAGATCATTAGAGACTGGTCTGAATATTCTCAGTCTGTATTAAAATCTATTCTTAAGTTTTTGTGAGGTGAAAATTAAATTGCAAAATGTTTTATTTATGTAGTTCTTTTTATGTTGAAGGATTTTTACCCAGACTTCCCCTTAGAAAACTGCACTTTACCAACAAAGTCTTATATTTTAGTTAGAACAAATACAGATTCTTTGTGGCAGGAATTAATAGATGGTTTGAAGGTAGGGCAGGAAGTAAAACCAGAAATATTCCCAGTTGTTAAAAAAGAGTAGTTTGTGATTTTTTTCAGGTCTAGTACCTTTTGATTTGTGTGGCTGTTGTCTAGCATAAGAATCAAATGCAAATTGCAGTCTAAATTACAGTTGCATCAGCTGAAATTTGACCAGTGGGGTAAGTGTACTGTCCTTACAGGAAGTGTGTCTTTAATGACATCTATAACTGGTCTGCATTTTCAAGTATTCTGAGGTTCCTGGCACCTTACCAGAGATAATTTCAGTCTTCAGATCCCCAAGATGAAGGTAAACCTAGATAGAAAGGTACTGTATTAAGAATGATTTGTAACAAAGCATTTTCTCCAAGGTGTTATCTGAAGGTCCTCTGTTTGCTTTGTCCTTCTGCCCCAGCCTTTTTGGATGGTAGCAGGAATGTAGCACAGTTTTTAATTTATTAAAATTTTTTAATAGTTTGGGTTCTTGGTTACCAAGTCAATAATTTGCTGAGAAATTTGTCTTGGATTAAATGGATATGATTTTGTTAACAGTTATCTCTCTGCTTTAGGACTAATTTGTACCACACTTGTAAGTAGATGAATAATGTTTGCACAACTGTTTATGTAGATAAAGGACCTTAAACAAGAAAATGATCACCTTAATCAAGTTGTCTTATCCCTGAGACAAAGATCGCAAGTGAGCAGCGAGGCAAGAGTGAAAGACATTGAAAAAGAGAACAAAATCCTTCATGAAACAGTAACTGAGACGAGTAGCAAACTGAGCAAGCTGGAGTTTGAGAAAAAACAATTGCAAAAGGATTTTGACCAGGTTAGAGAAAAAGTGGAAAGAGTGGAAGAAATGGAAAAAGAGCTCCACCGGCTGGAGAGGGAGAATGAACAGCTCACAAAAAAGGCAGCAGTGATGAAAATAGTGACAGAAAAAGTGGAAGTTCTTGAGCAAGAGAATGGCGATCTGGAAGTGGAAAATAGGAAACTAAGAAAATCCTTGGACACATTACAAAATATTTCCATCCGGCTTGGTGACCTGGAAAGGGACAACAAGCAATTGGATGAAGAAAATCTGGAGCTTAGAAGAGTGGTAGAGACCATGAGATTTACCAGCACAAAAATGGCACAAATAGAAGCAGAAAATAAAGATTTGGAGAGGGAAAAAGAGGACTTAAAAAAGAATGTGGAAATGTTAAAAGCAATGAACAAGAAATCAGAGAGGCTAGAGCTAAGCTATCAGAGTATCAGTTCTGAAAACCAGAGACTTCAGCAAATTGTGGAGAACAGCAGTAAAAAGATCCAGGAATTAGAAAAAGAAGTTCAAGGAATGGAGAATGAAAATCAGGTCCTCCAGAGGAACCTTGAAGAGCTAAAGGTTTCTGCCAAACGGCTAGAGAGCTTAGAAAAGGAAAACAAAGCCCTAGAACAAGGAATGTCTCAGCTAGAAAAAGACAAAAAAATGCTAGAGAAAGAAACAAAACGTCTTTGGCAGCAAGTGGAGCTGAAAGATGCTATTTTGGATGACAGTACAGTAAAGCTAGCAGTTGCTGAGAAGGAAAACAAGACACTAGAAAAGGAAATTGCTCGATTTAGAGAGTCATCTAGTAAACTGAAAGAGTTTGAAAAGGACAATAAAGACCTACTAAAGCAAGTTACAATTGATAAGAGAACACTAGCTACGCTGAGAGAGGTAAGCAAAATAATTCTACTGGATTTTGTGCTCTTATTTTTTTTTCAGCTCAGTGAAATACAACAGGGATATATCTGTCCCACAGGAGATCTTCACATCTTTAACAACAGTCACTTGAAAGTGTTTCCTTCGAAAGTAGAACATGCCAAGAACTGCCCTTGGTGTAGTTGTGCAGTGTCCACTTTGTGTCCAGAGTCTCAAAATTAAGTCTTTTTTTAATGCAGAATTAAAATTTTGAAACAACTCTAATGTGGTGCCTGTTAACCAAAAACTTTGATAGTTCCTCTAAATGTGAATACAAAATTGTTTGCTAGCTTGAGAGCCCCAGCAGGGAAGATTGACTCTCAGGTCTAGAAATTTCTAGCACTTGCTGAGGACACCTGGACATCCCTGTTCTGAAAGAGAGCAAACCATCCCAAATGATCAACCTAAACCAGCTGTACCAAGATTTTGCTTTACAGCTACCTTACAGCATCTTTCCCCAAATGCTTCCCTGCTGAGTGAGAACATGCTAAGCAGCAATGATCTGTCCCTCCACCAAGCATTAGCAATCTGAGGATGTGTGTGCTAGAACCTGGAACTCTTATAAGTGGCCTACGAGCAGATTCAGATTATTGCAGCTTGCTCTTATTGCCTGTCCTGGCTGCTGTCCTGCCAGCATCAGATTTCCTGTGAAGGAAATCTGTTAAATGGAAAAAAGGGTTGTGCTGCAGTAGCTCGGTAAAATAGATAAGTTTAGCAATATTAATACATTAAGCAATTACTTACTTCAAGGCTTAGCTTTTTTTCAATTTTTGAAGCATTCGTGTAATTTTGAGGAGAAGAAATAAAGTCTGTCAGAAACACTTGACACAGTTCCAAGTTGTTTCTATTGAAATTTCCTTAAAAATTATTAAAACAACATAATTTCTGAGAAGGCTCTTCAATAATCCTTCAATTCTCAGAATTTTGCAGATTTCCAGTGGTGCATACCCATGCAGTAGCCCATCATCTTTTCCTTAGTACTATAGATCCTGCAGAAGGAGTTCATGGATGTTTAAGGGACCTGTTTACAGATCACTGGACTGGCAGTGGCCTTAACCATGTTTTTTACCTTGCCACGCAAATGAATTCATGGCTAAACTTGTGATGTCAGAGGACTATTGAATACCTACAGTTTAACAAAGTATTTTTATAAAATTTTATTCTTGATTCTGTTTGATATTCAAGATAATTTTTTTATTTAAAGTTCTTCAGTAGTTTTTTTGGTCTTTCTTCATATGTTGTTTAAGAAAACTTTAGCAGAAACACAAGCAACGTAGATCTCTATGGTGCATTTGTATTTCAGAGAATTTTGAATGGTAGGGATCTTCACAGTTAGCTATGCACCAAAAATAATTTGTCCTTTTTAGAAATGCAGGCTGGCACTATGTTTCCCCAGACCATTTCCACACAGACTACTTTACTGGCATAACTGCAAAGCATTGTCCCAATGCACCTTCTGGTACAGTACTGCCAAGTCTTCTCCTTGTATGACTCCTTGCTGGGTTCTGCTTTAATTTCTTCCCAAAGAAATGTAAATGAAACCAGGCTGCATCAGCAGATACCAGAATAAGTGACCAAACTCTTGTGTCCAGAGCTTTCCTGTCTCTTCTACATTCTACAATGTAGTTACACTTCCAAAATTTTGGGCAGTAATTTACCATATGTCAGAAACTCAGTGTGTTATTCACTACTGACCCTGTTACCAGGGGTAATAACATCATAGCCGCAATACCTCAAGAGACTTCCATACTGAAGTCCTGTTGCCCCTGTGTGTGTACCAGTGCTGGCAGGGCTTTTTGTCCTAGTTGAGAGGTGTAAACTCCCTCTGCTGGCGTCCCCTGACCTGCACACATCCTTGTGTGCCACAGAGATGGGGTGGTGTCCCCTGGCCCACACATTCCCTCCTTCAGCAGGCAGGCACAAAGCCAGTGTTGGCAGAAGTAGTTCAATACAGTGAGTGAAACAAAGGCCAAAAGAAGCATTCTGCAGATTTATTTCAAGTTACCTATAAATAAAACCAATCAGTTTAATTCTGCACTCAGCTGTCACTGATAAAGAATTTTAGCTGACCTATTTGAAACTAGGATTTTATCCAATGACTTTTTCAGTACTCTTAAAAAGATGTAAAGTGATAATACCACCACCCTTTGCATAGCAACTAATCATGTTAGTGCTTTTTCAGGATTTGGTCCTGGAGAAGCTGAAGAGTCAAAAGTTGTCTAGTGAGCTGGACAAACTGAGCCAGGAACTGGAGAAGATGGGATTGAACAAAGAGATGCTGCTGGAGGATAATAATGGCAATGATGACACGTAAGGAGACTGAGCTCTTCTAATCATTCTTTTGATTCAGCCTAACTGAAGCCCTTTGCCTTTCTTTTTGGTTCTCATCTGCCTCCTTGCCATTACCCAGTTTTGGACATAAACCACATTTTTCTGCGGCAAGCTTGGCAGCCTCAGAAAAAACTGTAAGTTTTGGAAAACATTTTCTTGGGTGGAAGGAAGAAATGCCACTTTCTCTCTCCATGCTAGTAGTGTTACTACAGTTCCTCTCTACTCCCCAGCAGAGTAGCTGGGTAGCTATTTCAGTGTGTATTTCTCTTCATGTAGAGTAGTGTCTATTAAACAGTGTCTGCCATTACTACCTGTAATTTGTGAGTCAGATACCTGTTAATACAAACACAGATGTTGCCTAAGAAATACTCGACTGCAAGGAATTCCTTTGTAAGTCCTATAGTAATGAACAGAAAATCTCAACAACTGGTGTGTATATTGGCTTCTTGGTAAGACCTACTTAGAGATACATACCCATCTTGTAGGAATCTTTAAACTGTGGGTCTTGCTTCTTGTTAAGAATCTTCAAAAGAGCCATAAGAAGAGTTTTCTGCAATGTAATTATGGGGGAAAGAGAGAAACTTACTTTCTCTCAAGTTACTTAACTCTGATATTTCTGTAGAACTGTGTTGGTGTTAATCTCTATTAAACTTGATTGGATTTTTCATAAGTGAATTCCCCAGCTATATCGGTAGCAATCTGCAGTAGTAGAGGAAATAATTTTCCTGAAGAAGCAAGCATGTATAATTTAACATGTAGTGAGACTGGGAACGAGTGAAGGTGAAGTCTGCTGTTTAAATGGTGGCTCATATCTTAGTGGCAGATATTGGAAAGCTATTATCATATTTTTCAGAAAATACAAGGTTCTTGAAAGCAAAACTGAATCAGCACTAAAATCAACTCTAGCTGTGAAAGAGGAGAAGATTGCAATGCTGGAGGCTCAAGTGAAAGACTTTCTGAACTTGAACCAGCAGTTACAGAATGATCTAAGTATGGTAAGAGCTTAAGTGAATTTTGATTTTTTGACACTGTACACATTCACATATTTGGGGATTTTTTTGGCTTGAGGTTTGATTTTTTTTTTTTTTTTTTTTTTGAAGAACAGATTTGTTCTTCTTGCCCCTCCCTATACACATCCTTCCCAAGAACCATTTTTTTCACTGGACTGCCTTTTTTTTCTCCCTTTCTATGTAATGACACAAAATAATAAAAAAAATTTGTTCTGGGGCACATCTGGAGGGGTTTTATTGGGTAATTGCTCTTTGCAGTTCAGTTTTCCCGTGGTTTTTTTCTTTGGCATGGCTGTGTTTTTCTGCCTTGCTTAGTGGAAACATAGGCTGAGGAAGACTGCAGTTGAAACATCCCCCCAAGAACAGCCTATTTGTTAGGTGACAGTGAGCTCGAGTCTAAAGGCACCTGACTGGAGACCAAGAGATGTGGATTCTTCCACCTGTCTGTGTCTCAGCTTCCCTGTCTGTGAAGTGGATAATGGTTGATAAATCTCTGAAAGTCTGTACAGTGCAAGAGAGGAGTGACATAGCCCATCATTATTAACGCATTATTCCAGTGTTGAAGGTTGTTGCTTGTTTACTGTGTAGGTAAAGAAGGACTTTGATGCACTCAAGCAGACTCAGCAGGATGGGCAGTATGCTCAGAAGTCACTGAAGAATTCAGCAGAGAAGCTCATTGCCAACCAGCAAATGAATGAGAAATTGGAAACAGGGCACCAAGAGGCCACCACAGAGTTGCTGAAACTGAAGGACAGAGCCATTGAACTGGAAAGGAATGTAAGCCTTCTCCTGTTTCCTCTTAGCTCATAGACTTCTCTTGTGCTCTTGAGTGGGTTGGTGGAAACTGGATTTTTGAGCTTAAAGGAATTTGGTAGGTTTTCTGGAGCACCCAAGTCTACCACATTCCTTGGGTGTCTCTTAGGACTGCACGGGACTTAAGTGCTTCATGTGTCTTGTGTCTATCTTGTCACATCTTTGCAGGGAGTAATCCTGTGTGTTAACATCTGTCTTACCTTCACTTAATGCTGGGAAGAAGTTTTTTTATGCCTTTGTTGCAGAACGATCATCACCAATTGGTTCTCATCTTTGATAGGACTCCAGATAATCAGGACAGCTGTTTCTTTTCTTCCTATCACCCTTTCAATGCCATCTCTCTTTCAGAATGCAGCCCTGCATACTGAGAAGCAGCTGCTTAAGGAGCAGCTAAAGCATCTGGAAACACAGAATGTCTCCTTCAACAATCAGATCCTGACACTACAGAAGCAAAATATCTTCCTTCAGGAGCATAACACTGCCCTGCAGACACAGACAGCCAAACTCCAGGTCAGAACATCCTTGTGCCTCTGTTCCAGGAGGTTGGTTTTGATTACAGTAGTGTGGAGGAGATGACAGCTAATGAAATAATTTGTGTTGGTAGGCTGATGTAATGATGGAAAGATGAGGCCCAGGAGGTGGAGCTTAGCTTGAGGTCTGAATTTCTCTAAGCGAGAAGGGAAATTTGGTCTGTAGCTAATGTCTGGTAGCTACCTTCAGCAAGAAGGTGGTTATTTAGAGAGAATAAATTAAAACTAATACAGCAAAATCCAGATGTGTTATTCCAGAAACTACACTTCTGAAATAAAAAAAAGCTTTGGCTTTTGCGTCAATGCTATGCCCGTGAAAGAGCTCAGCAAAAATGGAAAGAGGACACAAGTCAGTTCCCCATAGGCATTGTAGCAATGAGCTCAAATCAGTTTTCAGATTTTCAGACAAATGTAAAAGTTGCCAGTGGAAAAGATACTCTTAAAAATTACTTGACTTAAAAAAAATAAAATTGCTTTGAGAGAAATATGTGTTTCAAAGGGCAACATTGGATTAACTCACTTTCTCTTGTGTGACTTTCACTTTTCAAGCTTTTCCTCCTGCATGTTCAGAGATGGAGAGATGGGGTTTTTTTGTTCTTATTGTTTCCCATCTGTGATTAAATTATATTAGCAACATATAAAATCAGTGCACCATATCTTTACTGAAACCAGACTTGTTAGGAGTACTGCTCATGTACACTGTGTTAGGAGTGTTGTCCACATACACAGTGGGGCAGTTAATGTTTTTGAGTTTAAGTGAACTTGAGTTTCATTACTTGTACACAAATATAAGGTGACTTTTAAGTCTGATCATGATTGTCAGAGATGCAGCTGAGTTGTGAGTATTCCAGATCATCTTGGTCTTCAGGCTCAAGAGCTTCTGGTAAAACAGTGTTTTTTCAGTTTAGAGATTGTGATAATTTTCATACTACTGACAGCATAGCTTTAGGTCATGCATACTGCCAACAGTAATACCAAAATGATGCCAGATTGTACATAGATGTCTTAAATTGACAAGGCAGTGTAGACATTCTTGACTAACTGTACAGATGTAAGCTGCTACAAAATGTTTGTTGTATGTACCAGTATATGTGAATAAGTAATACTTACTTTTTACTTGCAAAACTTTAGGTAGAAAATTCAACTCTCACCTCCCAGAGTGCTTCACTGACGGCCCAGAATGCTTTACTGCAAAATCAGCAGACAGCCAAGGAGAACGAGAATGAAAATCTACTGAAACAGAAGGAGCAGCTGAAAGCTGAGTATGAGTCATTGCTTCAGGACCATGAACACCTTGCTTCACTGCATGAACGGCAGTCTGCGGAGTATGAAAGGCTAATAAATCAGCACAGCTGCCTGAAAACATTACACAAAACCCTGGATCTGGAGCACAAAGGTCTGCGTGAGAGGTACGCTCACTGCTCCGGTATAGTGTAGCAAGAATGTGCCCATGTTACAATTTTAGCCTTAAATGTTGTCTCCAAATACAAACGGAAATTACAAAGTTGTTGCCCTGAAAAGGTACCTAGTCATTCCTATTGTCTTAGGGACATTAGATGAAAATATTTGCAAAGTTCTAGATTTTAGATTTCTAAAGGTGGCAGAACAGAGGTGACTCTGGTAATACTCAGCAAACATGAGCTTGGATGCTTTGTCAGAAGTAGCTTAAATGCCTCTACTGCATTTAAGGATTTGTGCTATAACAACATACAGCCTTAAAAACATTCTTCAGTGCTAATGTGCGGGGTCTCTCTTCTAACCATAAAGTCTGCAGGTCACCAATATGTGAGTGTAGTGTGTATCTTGAGAAATTTCAATCATTGAACCTCGTGGCATCTGTATCATGTCAAAGGAGGCTCTCTGTAGGAAGCTGTATTGACCTATGAGATAATGGTGTATTATTAATTTTCTTGTAGTTCTCGTAGTCTAAAGCTTTTGCTTCAGTACCTTCAGTAGAATTAGGAAATCAGTAAACTGACAATCTGTCATTTTCTGACAATTATGCATGGATTGAACAATATACATAATGTACTACTACAAAAATGCTGCTCTGCCAACCTCTCAAACATCTCTTATATATTTTCAATTATTTTCCTCAAAACACTTTTACTTGGGTTTAATTTCTGTGCAAGATCATGAGTTGAGCTCCGAGCAGCTCAGTACTGCTTGATGGTGGATCCTTGATGGTGGACTTAAAACTGGTGCTAAACTTCTCTTCCCCACAGACTAAGGAGCTGGCAAATACAATATGTGTTAGATTTTTATAAAGTAAAGAAGTAAACTATTGTGATTAAAATATCCATTGGGGCTGTGTGACAGGACAGCTGCTTGGCTGTCAACTAAATGAGCTGTGATTACACAGACACTGTTCCTGCTTACCAAGTCTTGCTCAGACTGATTAATGGTTCTCGTTGATTCAGGCTTTGCTTGAGATTACTACACTGCAATGTGTTAAGGCAGTTTGCTGTATTCTTTCTTTGCTTGATGAGTACCAAACACTAAGCAGCTCTAGCCTAAGGAAAAAGTGGTTTTCAAAGAATAGGTTATCTATAGAGGTAAGTGCTTGGGTCACCACTGTAAATATTAACAGTTTGGACTCTCTTTCTGAGATGTGACTCCAGTGAGAGGTGTGGGAACAGATGGTGGCCTTCTCTATATTCAAAACAGGTTGAGTTTGGCAGTACTAAGTGTGCAATATCCTCCTCAGCAGATCAGTGTTAAAATATGCTTATCAAGGTGATTTGTCCAAAGAATCCATTTGGTTGTCAGGAAAAAAGCCACAAGCTACTTTTTTAGTGCATGATTTGTTCTCCCTTCATCATGTGCTGCTGAGGAACAGATGGGTGAAAGAATAGCATAAGAGAAGTTTTCTTATGCCTGTTCTTTTTAAGTAAGGTATTTAACTGCTAAGACGGAATATTTAACTTTTGAGTTTGGCTAGAAAGCACCACCTGCTAAACTTTCCCCAGAGCAGCTCAGTGCAACCCAGGAAGTTTTCTTGTATGGTGTTTAGGAGATGGGTTTTGCATGTCACAACTCCAAGGTGATTGGTTTTCCTCAGCTGGTGACAGCACTGTAATCATAGTTCTGTTGCTTAAGGCAAGATTACACTTCCACACAAACCTATAACTCCAGCTTGTCTAGGAAGATCCACAGCAACTTTAGTTAGCTTGTGCATGTCCAGCAGCCTGTGCAGCCAGGGTCCCAAAGGCTTGTGTAGTTCACTGTGCTGCATTCTAACCACAGAATATTTTCTGCACCTGGGCAAACTTCATTAAACCTCTTTAGGTTCTGCACATATTAACACTGCAGTGGGGATTTAATAATGGGTTGTTTGTAACTGCAGTGAAATGGCCTGTCGTAGCCCAGCAAACCACAGATGTGTGGGTTTGGCTTAGCAAGAAGAGGAGAGTTAGTATGTTAGGGTTATTTACCATTAATAGCTGTTTTTTGACTTTGAGGTGCTTCTCTGATGGTCTCAGTGAACACAGAAAGGCTGGCTTCTTCTGCATTTTTAAAATTGTTTTACATATTGCATGTTATTAAGGGAAGATAATAACTTTGTAGCTGCAGTTGATTAACACCCCTAAGCATTTTTTTGTGGCTTAGTCTGGAGAAGTCTAATCCTGCAGAGATATTGGGAAAAGAATCACTGCTTTGTAGGGTTACATAGTGCAGAGAGCTGCATTATTATGTTACCATAATATGCTGCCCGGTAGTTATTTTTCTGGATTCCTTTTGGCATACTTTTTATCATAGTTGAGCATATTCAAAGTTATCTCAGCCACAAATACCTATCTACAGTATTTCTCCTCAAAAAGCAGCAGAAAGAATAAAAGCCAAAAGGAGTAAAGAGGACTACATTTCCTCAGTCCTAGGAATGGATTGTGTCAGACCCAAAATGGATTCTATGTGCATGTATAAGAAAATATTTTTAAAACTCTTCTAAGAGCTTGTTGCTTTAAAAAGTGAAATGAATATGAGTGCTGAATAGTCTACAGGATGGGGTAGCCTAGTCCCTGATGGTAGAGCTTGTCAGGTTGCACAGATTGTGCTCAAATTGTAGACTCCAGGCTGAATCTCTACTACAAGAAGATTTTGCCTGAGGATTTCATTAGGGCTTTGGACATGAACAATAATTTCCATTTTTGCAGACAGTCTCCTCTTTCTTAACTTTCACCTAACAACTAGGGGAGCAGCTGTGGTCTACCTCAGGCTCAGTGTGGCTGCCTGTGGTGCTGGGCCTGGCTGGCAATGCTGGACCAATATTCTGCTTCTCACTAAGGAGCCCTCTTTAAAACACTGAAGGCTTGGATAAAAATGAACAGAGTAGCCCTATCATACAGAGACAGCAAAAGAATTTTGCTGTGCAGTGCAATTTCTGCAGAGACGGCCGTGGTAATCTCTGCCAAAGGATTGAATGCAGTTTGTCTTCTCAGACTCTGCATTGGCACACAGTCTGTCTAAAATGCTTCTTGGAGCTGGATGTGAAACTTTCCTCTGCTTTCAGGTTCTTCATTTGTTGTACGAACATTGAATTTGAAATGTCCCAGAGCTGAACGGAGCAAGAAAACAGATAAATAAGGTTAATTAAACTCTGCTGCTGTTACTGGGAATGAATAGCATAAAGCAGCTTTTGTCTGGTAGACAGGTACTTTCCTGTGTGGCCCTTCAATGGACTGGAATTTGGGACAGGCTGTAATTTGACCCTGGGATGAATGGAATGGTAGCCTGAAGTTGGCAGGAGTCAGTGTTTGGTGCTGTCTGCTGGTTTTGGTTTTGTTTTGAAGTTTTCATAACTGCAGAGTAACTGTGCTCTGCATTCATCTCTGCTGGCATGAGAGTCACAGAAGGATGATGCTTGTTCTCTTTAGCCTTTCAGTCAATGCTGCATCTTCAGCCTAGATTCTGTTTTACAATGGCTTGGAAGAGTATTTCTCCATTATTGACACAGATGTATCTGATTAGTTCAGGAAAACACCCTTTTATTACAGTGTCCAAAAATTGTGCTGATGACTTTTGACATTGCACCTATGGCCACAGTGGCTTCTGCTGGTGTGTATGGACACAGATTCTGACAGAAGCCACCGGAGGGAAAAAATACCTGGGAACAGCTTGCTGCCCTGTGCAGTGATTTCAGTCTACCCCGTTCTTCTCAGTGTTTTCTGGATGCAGGTGGTGTAGCACCTCAGGGAGGCTGAGCCTGCCTAATCCATACCTGTGCTAAATACCAGGGAAGTTGTTCCACACCTCGGTTACTTCAGCATTCCAGAGATCAAAATTAAAGACACAGTTGATGGCATCAGCCCTCTTTCTCTTCCCACCTCCCTGCCCTGAATGGTTTATGCACAAGTTATATAAACCAAATAATAGTGGAAGCCTGAATGTGAACACTGGTTTTGCTCTTGGATTTTTTACTAGTGAGTAAATAGAGCAACTCGAGCAGGTGAGTCAGCCTCTGCTTAAAGGTGTTTTGCTGTCAACTCACTGATACCTCATCATCTGTCTGGAATATGCAGGACATTAGTAGATGTGCAGGATGCTGTTACCTATGCATATAACCTAATATGGATTCGGTGACCTCCTAACAAACTCTTGCTCTTTGTGCTGTTTTGCTGTTGCTTTTTGGGAGCTACTTTCTAGTCAGGTTTTTAACTCTTGCCACTGTCAATTATTTGTGACTGGGATTCCGGTTTAGTGGTGTAATTACCACTCATTTTGCAGAATCTCATTCTTCTACTAAATGACTAGAATCTGAAATTGAAGTAAGATTTTGGCAATTGTTTTCCAGTTTCCTTAAGAAATACTTTTCTTTTTCTTTTTTTTTTCCCTAAAGTCTTCTCTGCTGACTTGTATACTAAGTTGAATTTTCATGCATAGTGTTGAATTCTTCAGCTTTGGTAGAAGTTTAACTACATAAATGTGGATGAAATAAATAAAGCTGGGAAAAAAAGATGCTTTCTAATCATTGTGGTATTAGCTATTAAAAATATTAACTTAGAGGAAGAAAAATGTTTAAATGAAAGCTGAGTGTATGCTGTTCTTCCTTTTGCAGATACAACAGCTTAACAAAACACAAAGCAGAATTAGAAGAATTGGAATTAGTTTTAAAAACTGAGAGAGAGGTTTTGCAACAAGAGAGAAGATCAAATGCAGTAACCACTGGGGAAAATCAGAAGCTGAGGGAGGAACTGGACAGGTACAACTCCTGTGGTAGATTGTTGTATATCTCAGTTAAAAGTCAATTTTGCAAAACACGGATGTGTTGCGTCAGCTCTGAAGTACCTTCATATAACATGTCTGCTCCTTTTTTCTCTATTTTGGTATTAATTTGGTAATTTATACTTAATAAAGATTGTCAGCTTCATGAATACTGTCAACCAATACTGTTATTTGGTGCTTTAGACTTGGGACCTTTGCTCATACAAAATAATCTTCCACATGTGGTTGGTTCAGTTAATAAGCATTTTCTGCAATGAATTGTTTTTTAAGCACTTGCCTTTAGGCAGAGCTACAAATGCCCAACACTCCCAGATTATACTGGGTTTTTTTTCCCTTTGAGGAGCGCTCATTTATGGTTTTTACACAATATGATTTTAGCTCTAGGAATTACCATTGTTTATTTTCTGCTGCCCAGAGAAAACAGCCATTTCTGTTATTAAAAGTAGTCTTAGAGACTCTTGATCAGTGGGTAGCTGTTAACTTATGGCAGAGCCCCTTTTGAGAGCCACACCCAAAAACTTCCCCGTAGCCTTGTATAAATAATGGGCCAAGACCACATCAAGTTAAAGCAATGTCAGGTTGAATCATATTTAAAAAGCACATTTTAAGTTGAGCTACAATTGTACAAGTGTACTTTAGAACAGTACAAAGGTCTCAAGAGGTTTTCCTCAAGTTTGCTCTTTCTAATTAATTTTCTTAGGGAAAGATATGTTGCATAATGTTGATTGTAGGACTGGCAATTGTAAATTAAAAAATTTTTATAATATTACCACTGCTTCTTAATAAAATTTTATTAAATGCTTAGAGTAAAAATGTCCTTAGGACTTACTCTTTGGAACTGTTTGCTTTAGTGAGAGCTGCAGACTGATGTCTTTGAATGTGAGGTCGTTTCTGTGAAGTGTCCTGCATAAGCCTGCTGTCATCTTTGTGTTTAGGGTGAATTTCTTGCACAACCAACTAAAGGCGGAGTATGAAGGGCTTCATTCACACACTAAAGAGCTGAAAACTTCCTTGAACAACTCTCAGTTGGAGCTGAATCGTTGGCAAGCTCGCTATGATGAGCTGAAAGAACAGCACCAATCCATGGATATCTCTCTGACCAAACTGGATAACCACTGTGAGGTGAGTAGCTGTAGATACCCAGCTACAGCTGCTTTTGGGTTAGAGAGCTGCTATTCGTTGTGTGAAGCTTTTGATCTGCTGTATATAGAAGGTCAAACTATGTAACAACACCCCCATATAGTTTGAAGTGTATAGGTTTTTATCTTAGGTTGCCATTCTATTGTGTTATCTTGATTATGGTGCACTCCAGGGAAGCCAGATGAAGAAGAAAGATTAATTTGTCTTGTTTAATAGCTCCTGTCCCGACTAAAAGGAAATCTGGAAGAAGAAAACCATCATCTCCTGAGTCAGATTCAGATGCTGAGCCAGCAAAATCAGATGTTGTTGGAGCAGAACATGGAGAGCAAGGAGCAGTATCATGAAGAACAGAAACAGTACATGTAAGAAAAAAGAGATTCGAATTGTGAAACCATTAAGTAATCTAGACATATAGAATACAAATCATCTATCAGGACTAGATAAGCAGGCAGTGGAATGATAGGTCTTCTTGATACCTGTTGGAAAAGGGGATGTTTGGTAGGAGGTAAGTGTAATGGGAGAAAGCAAAAAATGTCTCCACATTGCCTTACTGCAAGTGTTGTTCACAAAACACCTAGGCAAATACAGCTCTTTTCAAATAATACAGATGAACCTATGTGGAAAATGCAGTTAGAAAAGATGGAATGCTAAACCCAGTGGTACTTCTCAAAGAAGAGGAGGTTGGGGAAGAGTTTTAAGATTTTGGAAAACAGCCAAGTTGCAACAAATCTAGTTTTATTACAGTAATTTTATATTTAGGTTCCTAAAGAATAGAAAATATTCATACTTCTATTGCTTTTTTCATTTGCATTTCAAGAAATACCTATTTTGATGTTGTTTTTAAGGATACAGACGTCAACATAAGTTGCTGTGTCCTTCATACACAGGTTGGCACATTGAAGTGAGATACCCTGTTTAAAGATACTGTGTGTTTACAAAGAATCCTGTTTTCACTGCAGTGAATTTCTCTTATGGGTATGAAAGAAGGAAGAAAAATGTTCTTAATCCCAAGAATTTTAGTTTAAGCACATCAGGATGATGTGGGAGTACTGAGTTGAGTTTTATAGCAGTACTGGCTTATATGGTTGAAGTGTTAGAAATTGTTTGCTGAAATAGGCTGAATACAGTTCAAATGTACTCTGATCTGTAACAGATACCTGGTGTCTGACTGTTCTATGATGAAAGTACATTTACCTTACTACTTGAATGAAAATAAGATTTGCCAACTTCCACTGTGTAGGGCAAAGAAATAATCAGTAAAAAATACAGTGAGTCTTAATACCCACCAAACAAAATCTGCCTGAGATATTAGTTAGTAATCTTGCACCACCATCTACTGTTGTTCTTTTACCTTTCATGCTTTATTGCACAAAAATCACCCATCAGCATGGTTGGTAGAATTTTGCATTTGTCCTTTCCAAACAAACTGAATCCTGAAGGTTCAGGATAAGAAGATATTTCAAGCTCTTTCTTCTCTTGGTGGCTTTTGGTCTTGAGTTTTTTTATTATGTTTGATTTCATACAGATGACTCAGAATATGTTTTTTCCCCCTCACAGTGATAAATTGAATGCCTTAAGGAGACATAAGGAAAAACTTGAAGAGAAGATAATGGATCAGTACAAGTTTTATGATCCTGCTCCAAAAAAGTAAGTTCCAAATGGATTCAGTTCTTGTACAGATCATTGAGAGCAAGAAAGGGCTTTTCATAACTGGGGATAACAGAAACTTCATCTGAGGTAAGGGTGGTGTTGTCTCCACTTGTCTCTTCCCTCTCACACTGCAAGATACTCCCAGAAGCAGCAGGTTTATGCAGAGTACAGGGCCTCATGTGAGGCCCTCTGTATTAATACAAGAATCTGAAACTCCCAAAATTAATTGGGAAAGAACCACATTGCTCCCAGTATGGTGACTAATCAGCACTAGGAGCTATAAGAGCTGCTCTTTCAAAGCAAGGGATAAACAGTCTTTTGGAGAAAAGGGACTTAAAAATTATAGTAAGAACAACAAAAACAGAGTGAAATTAATTCCACCTTCCATAGTTCTGACTGATAACCTTAGCAAAGAGACTTCAAAGCAGCTTTCATTTTTACTCCTCAGTCTGTTCCTGTAGTGGAGTTTGTCACACTGTAAGAATATCTTACATGGTCCATATGTGTAGTTCAGGTTTCTAGCAGAGAGAACAGTTGTCTTTCTCACATTTCTCATGCCTAAGAAATATTTCTGTAAAAGTAATTTTGACTTCAGTAGAGAAATGGATCTCAAGTGCTGGGAAATTTGTGGTGCATTTTTTGAACCAATTTTTGGCAGTAAACAAAAAATGTAGGATGGCTTGATGGCTTTAGTACAGCTCTAAACTTTGGGGAGTATTTCTTGTATTTTCTGAATTCCATTCACAAAATCTGCGTTATCAGGAAAAACCCCTGGATTGGAGCCAGAGCCTTAGTCAAATTAATCAAGCCAAAGAAGGACACTCCAAGGGAGCGGTTGAAACCAGCAGCAGAAAGCTCCACATGTCATTCTGAATCCCCAGAGATGGTAAACTCTCCATCTGCCTCCCAAAAATTGAAACATCAACACGAGGCTCAGGATAATACCTCTCAAGGGTCAAACCCTGTGGAAGAGAGAGAGAAACCTGGGTGTTCTTCAAACAAAGGTAAGGAATGCCCAGCCTAAATTCACGAGCTGAAAATGTTTTTTAAATTATTTAATATATAGGATATGTTAATGCCCAGTCACATTATACTTTATGTTCGCTTTTTTGTTTCTTTTGGAGTTTTTTGGTGTTTTTTTTCCTTTGGTTGATTTTGGGTTTGTTTGGTTGGGTTTTTTTAGTACAATAAAATTTTTAGTATGCATAAAACCCCAAACTAGAAATTTGAGTAAATGCTAGAAGATAATAGGTTTGGTTTTGTTTTAGTTTGCTTTTTTTCCTTTTATCTATTACTTCTCCCTTCAGTTTCTCTTTGCCCAGATGTATTGCATGTTACTGAATAAGTTAGTTCTAATACTTCATTTTTCTAATACTTCATTTTATTTCATACTGGGGTTTTGCAGCAAAGCATTTACAGCTGTATTATGGAATAGTATGTGGTTCAGGCCCTTTGAGGGGTATGAGCTGGCTGACAGCCACTGCCAGCAGGTGGTGCACATGCAGAACAAATAACTCATTTATTGTAAATAGCCGATTTATCGTAATATGGTGATTTTTGGAGGACAATACCATGTTTTGATTTAGAATTAAACTAGGAATTTTTTCATGTAAAATGATGAAATTATTTTTTTAACACTAAGGAATATGTAAGGAAGATGGAATGATTTTCTGTTAAGTTCATTTATACACTAAATCAGATGTTCTTAATTATGGGAAATTTAAAAGAAATTTTCTCAAAATATATACTCTTCATCCTTATTAAAGGTAAAACTATGTCCCAAGCTCTGTTTATTCTATTAAGATAATTTCTGTCAGCTTCTATATACAAATTGTTATATTTGAGGAATACTTTCCAAGAAGCAATTTTGAAATTGATATATGAATAATAATTCTTGTCTTTCAACTGTGGGGGTTAGGAAACAGAAGGGGAGTAGCTGAGAAAAGAACTCTTGTTATACAAACTACTGCAAGTACCTGTCTGTCTGAAGGTTTTGTTTTGATTGAGTAAAACCCTTTCTCTATTCAAATTCTTTGAGGTAATTTATTCACTTAAAGTAAAAACAGATGTTTTATGGAATAAGCTCAACCATATGATTCCAGGTGTTTAACATGCATTCTAAGTTCAGCATGGGAAGCTGGGCTTGGGTTGCCACAGAACAAGGCCCTTGTAAAGTGCCAGAGACAACAGAAAGTCTCTGGGGCTTCATTCATTTTGATGTTACGTGAAACATCTAAACTTGTGTGGAGATGGGGCTCACAAGTACTAAAGCCTAGAAGACATCTAGAAAATTTGAGTGTGTTATCACTGAGTAACATGTACACCAATTTAATTTTATATTATAAAGCAAAAACATTTTGAAAGATCTAACAGTAATTTCTTAGTGGACTTACTTAAATATTGTGTGTATGTGTTAATCTGCACCTTAATCTGAATCAGATTAGATATGTTTAGCTATGCATTCATCAGTCCTCCATTACAGGTGTTGGTCATTGCTTTAGACTTTGCTGTTTTGACTGGTTGTGTAGTCTTTAATCTGTGTTAAGACATTTTAAGTTTTATTTATAAGACTTTTTTATTTTACTATTTTTTTGTCTTCTTCTTTTTGGGATACCTGGGTGATAACAATTTAGCTGCACAGCGCAAAAAGATTGCCTTTTTGAGAAGCAAAAGCAAGGATAAAGAAAAGTCTCCTAAGTCTCCATCGAATCATCAGTCTTTCTCTAATCGGCTCCGGTTCTGGTCTTCTTCCGACATCCCATCCTCTCCTAATGAAATTCTTTCTTTCCCGGAACTAGGAGTGTTCTAACAACTTCTCTGTAGCATTTATCTTCATTTATTTCTGACAAATGTAAAAAAAAAAAAAAACAAAAAAAAACAAAAACAAAATCCCACATGCCATAAAAGAACACGCACATTGATAGAGACACTCAGCATGTCTATACAATACTCTAAATACAAGCAAAGATTAGTGAACATGGACTTAATTTTTCCAGTAGAAGATGAATCACTATTGCACACTGTGGATCATTTCTTCAATGCAGCACACTTTAGGGGACCTCAAGGCATACAGTTTGCGTATGTATATTGGCTGTGGTGCATGTTGTAAGTAAGTGAAGTTGCTATTCGCTTCAATATTTTCTTGCAGTCATGTACTTGCATTGTGTCCAGTTAAAGTGCTGAACTGATTTGCTGTTGCTATGCTTTCTACAGTGTGGTAGTCCTACTGAAATAAAAATACAGTCTCAAGCTCCAGAGATTTTTCCAATAGTCTGTGCTACTAAATTATTTTAAAAGGCTGGTTTTTTAACACCTTTTTCTGCTTTTAAGTAGTCTAGCTTTGAATATAGAATGGAAGCTGCTGGAAAAATTATTCTCAGCCAAGTGTCTTAATGGTCACATTCAGACCCGATATTTAGCAAGGTTTTGTACTTCTAATTAAGAAAATTAATCTTGAACTGAGCTGACATTTCAGTTTTTTCTGCTTCAGTTTCAACACTTTTTTTGGAAGAAGAATGTTAATTTGTTCTCTTAAAGCTGGGAATAACCTTCATTAATCCATTGCCCAGAATTCTAATATTCATGACCTGGTGGCTTCTGAAATGAATGTGCAGTGCAGTCCCCACCCTGATAGAGAATTGGATGCAGCATGGGCAGTGTGTTACCGGGGGCTCAGCACAGAGGCCAGAAGATCTTGTTTCCATTCTCACTCTGAGAACTGTCCCCAGTGGCACAATCAGGGACTCTGACAGTAAAGCCTTCTTTTTGTTACCCATCTGGGGATTTGTGGAGAACATTAGTGTCCAGGGCAGTTAATATTTCTGGAAGGTGTTAAGTGTCACAGAGTCAATTAGAAATACAGATTTGCATGTGAAGCTTTAGCCAGTAGTTGCCCCTGCAGGCATGGTATGTGTTTCAATTCTGATTGCAAGTGCTGGGCCAGTCTGTGGAGCCCATGTAGACCCAGGGAGAAAATACTGTTCCTGAATGAAGTCAGCTTCCAGGAGCCATCTAGGATGACAGCACGTTGGTCCATTTCTCTAATACAACTTCACACTGTGCTTTGAACCGTCTGTCCATTGTCTCTGCAAGCTGTTTATTTCGACTGCTGCACTCTGCTGCATTTTCAACATTAAGTTTCTGTTACTTAAGTATTCCATAGAAATATATAAAATCTAGAATCTTGCATCTGATTAGGTGTGTTTTCTGCAGTAAATTGTTTATTTTTTTTTCTATGTGTGCCTTAAAGCATTACATCGACATTACAAGAAATTAATTAACCCGCTTCATCAGTAGAAAAGAATTTTTCAGATTCTTAATCTAATCAGACAGTTTTTGTTGTTCTCCTGCTAAGATCCCAGGAGCTCCACTTAAAAATCATTGCACCAGGACATCATAAGAGCAGAGTTTCAACCTTGTAAAGACTGAGCTCTTACCCACAGCAAAGATATAAACCTGAAAGCAGTTAGCTTAGTGCACATATCATGATAGATAATTTTCAAATCAGCATTATTTTTCTTTGAGTAAGAGCATGACTACTGTCACTCTTCCCCTATTCTATTTTATTACTGAAGTAAGTTCTTATAAAATGCACCTACAAGGTATAATGTTATGGGAATTTCACACCTCACTTATCTTTTCTGGATTCATGTCTTTGCTCCTTTTCTTCCTCCTTTCACAGTAATTGTTGCATGTATAATATCAACCCTCCCACCGGCACTAAGCAGCCCTTGTCACTCCCACACTTTACAGAGAGCACACATGATTGACAAGCTGGTGGCAGAAATTTCCTATTCACTACTGCACTGTTTATGGAAAAGCTTGCCAAACTAGCGCCTCTGTTGTGCAGTTTCTTTGTGCCTGTTTGTCATGTTTGTATGGGCAGATAAATACAAATCCCCTAATGCTATTTTTCATTGAGTCTTATTCATTTACCTCTCTCCCCACCAGTGCTAATGGACCTAAAGCAAAAAAGGAATTCCCATCACGGAGGCAGCAATGATAATGCTGAAATCTCAGCAGACTCTGCAACAAAACCCAGCTGTGTGGAAATGGGTCCCAGGACTTTCTCAACCTCAGCTATTCACCTGCACACTTCCACTCCCATCTTCCGGCTCCAGAGCAGGCCAAAAGGTGTGTGTGCATTTGGTACAGCAGCTGGTATTGCCAGGCAGGCTGCTTCATGGTTCCTGCAAGGCTACTAGTGCCATCCAAGTACAAAACCAGAGCACTTATATTTTAGCTCCTGATTTATGTGCTGAATGGTTTAATTTGTGAGGTGTATTTACCCACTCTTGAAATGTCATCAACTTGGCAGAGCATATTTGAGTGTCAGTTCTTCAGTGATTCCCTGCCCAGTGTTTAGAAGATGGGTCTGTAAAACCCCCTTGATCGCCTCAGTCTTCTACACTGCTAGAAGATGTTGGAGATGGACCTTTCTGTGTTCAAGTGGCCTCTTAAATTTTATGTTCTTTTCCAGGCTACAATTCAGAAGATAATCTCTCTGAACAGTCCCCGGAGGTGGAGCTTGCAAGCACCAGACGGCACGGTAAGCTCGTAGCACAAGTGCTCTAAACATCTGCATTAAGACTTGTTTCATTAATCCACATGAGCTGTCCTGGAGTGTTTTAGCTGCATTTTTATTACAGAAGAAGGTGTAGTAATTTGGCACCATTTTGTGAATGGGATTCTAACTGGTTCTGGTTTTCTATTGAAGCTTTTAATTGGTGTTTTGCCAAAATGAGTTTTCAAAACAATGCTTTGAAGGCATTGAGGCAAGCTGCCTTCCACCACCAACACACCTTTTAATGCATGTCCTACAGATTAGTTGCTGATTTTTCTGGAGAATGTTTAATTCTTTCCTTAAGGGAGTGAATCAGCAGTAAAAGAAATTTTGTGTGTGGCTTGTGGATGCAGAGGGAATGCTGTTGAAGCAGCAGCACTGCCTGCTTAGAGACTGCAGAAAACTGAATTTGCAAGCTGGCCACCTCCAGCTCCTTCCAAAGAAAACTGAAAAAGAGGAAGCAACTTATTGTTGAACTTTTTCAGTATCTGCATTACTTTATATAGTTACTGTAAAAATCCAGAACATATTTCTTTGTGCAAAAAATGAGATGAGCAAGATGGATCCTAAACAACTTGAAAAATTAAGATGTTTTCTATTCTGTCCAGATTTTGGCATCATGTGTGTATTATGTTGTTAATGTTTTCAAAGTGACTTAGTTGCACAGGTCCTATTTTCAGAAGGGAGACTGTAGCCAAGTCTTGTAGAGAATCAGAGGAACTTAAGATCTGTTTGTTCAATGCTTGATTTGTGTTTTTCAGCGTCCAGGCCAAACAGTTTAGAGAGCAGTAGGAATGCTTCCAGCAGTAGTTCACCTCTCAATTTGAAAGGTAAAGCTTTTACAGCTGAGTTGTGACAAACAGGAAGTGAAATTCTGTGAAACTGTGTGTAAAATGCCATTTTCCTTCCAATTAATTTTGAAGACATGTTTTGAAATGGTAGTGATTATGCAATCTGGACATGGCTGTCTTGGGAATCAAAACTGCTGGCAAGAAGTCCTTTTCTAAGATTGATTCTGGCAAGGGAAGGCTTTTAAGGCAGACATTTGGGTTTTGCTTCAGTCTGACCTGGTATCTTATTGTGGGAAATATCAGGCCACTCTTAGACGCTGTACAAGAGATCTCTGTGGTTCCTACTCTGCACACAGCTTCTGTATGGAATCAGTGTGCTCTGGAGATTTGCTTTTGCAAATTGTGAATCCTTGAAGAATGCCGACCTGATACTGTGGAAAAATCTGTTTTCTGCTTTTCCACGGTCAGGTTCAAGCTCTCAGATGACACAGCCAAGACTGGGAGATCTTTCTATGACACACAGGTTGTAAAGAGGCACCAAATACTATCTTACTAATATAAGGCTTATTAGCCCCCAGTGCTATTTTTGTTCTTTGGTGAAGTAGTTGTGCTTATTTAAGGTGCTGTAAGATATTTAGTTGTCCTGATTTTTCAAAGCTCTGATTGATTTGAACTCTGTAGGAGAAAAAATGAAGGTAAAAAATGTCAACCAGTCTGTGTGGAAATGGCCTTGCATGATAAGTTCCTACCTGAGTGTGAAATCTACTGAAATTATGTCAGAGCGGTGTCATTAATGGTATTTATGCTTCTCCTCAGGTTCCTTAGACCACATCCATGGTAGAACCGAGAGCCTCAGCAGTGAAGATATGGTGCCAAGCAGAGAGGCACCAGTCTTGCTCCGAGATACTTATTCCCTTCACTCTGCTGCTGCTTTCTTAAGCCCTGGCAGTAGGCATGAGTCCTCCTCCCACAGGAATGGTTTGATGTCCTGTGCTATACCTCAGAGGAGCAATCCACCCCAGTCTCACACAGGCAGGCAGCGATCTGCCTCACCTGGTAGTGAGATGGTAACTTTGGAAGAGTTCTTGGAAGAGAGCAACAGGCTGTCTCTACCAAGTGTAAGTAAATAGAGCTAGATAGCCCATTTCAGATGTTGAAAAACTGTTCAAAACTGATTTAGGAGGATGAGGGCATAGGGAAGGAAACAGAGACAAGATGATCCTTGTTCATATATACAAGTACTATCAAATCTAGCAAAACAAATGAGATAGTTTCAATAACTAAGGTAAAATTAGCTTTCATATAGCACTCTGCTAATTTATTTTTGTTTATCAGCTATGGCAAGTCAGATAATTCACTGCAAGCACTCTGTATTGGACTGCTGGGGCTTTTTGCTAGCAAATAATTGTGGTCAAGGTTTTGTATCATCAGTTCTCAGCTCCAGGTATCTTTATTTATAAACTGGTAAGTTTTCTGTGTAATTTTCAGCTGCTAAATCTATAATTATGGATGATAACCTAGAACAGTTTTAAGTTGAAGTGCAACATATGCAGTTGTTAAAACCATCTGAAAAAAAAATCTGAAAATATCAGTGTATTTGAAAAAGGCCATTTTTCTTGCAGAAGGAAGTTTTTGATGCTTTCACCATGTTTGTGTTTTGACTGATACTGCCCTGTTGGTTCAGTGACTGCAAGAATATGTTGCACATTGAAGTGCTTTTTTCAGGAACTAAATATTTTCAAGATAGCATTTGTTTTTCACTGCTCAGACATGCTGTACAGTAGTAAGGCAGTGCACTATTGAACAGGTTAATATCTTAAAAACAGTTAATTGATAGTGTAAGTGAACAGAGGTTTCTGTTTTATGAATGCCTTGGTAAAAGTATTGAAATCAGCAGAGCTGTGCTATTTCATGGCACCAGTAAATTCTGGTCCTTGAATTTTCACAGTAATGTTGAATTATACCTCCTACTCCCTCATTACCCTAAGTGCAATTCTTAGCTTTTAGAGATGTTTAAAATTAATACTTTTGTGTGTCTGTAACTACCTGACCATGTCCATTTTCATTCTTTCTGTCATCCTGTTCCTTTTCAGCATCGGCGCAGTTTAAATGAGAGTGAAATGATTTCATTACACCAATTTCTGTTAGAAGCTGATGCACTGTATCCCTCTTGCTACTCCCCATGTCCTTCCATTCATCAGGAACATTCGAAGTCATTCGAATCGGTCCTCAGTGTTTCATATTCCGACAGCATGAGGCACAGAACAGGCAGGGGAAATAGGAGATCTGCTTCATTCTATATCCCCAGGGTATCCGTTGTTCTTATTATGAAGGCAACAGCTCCTGACTTACCACAGCTTTTGCTAGCATATTAATACCTATAGAAGCATACTGTAACTGCTAGTTGTTACTTTAAAGGCTGCCAGATCACTTGCATTAATTGCTTATAAAGTATTTGCAGCATTTGTTTATACATGCGTGTTTTTGGAGGACTCATCATTCTGTAATGCTAATGTCCGTAACAGCTGTTTGAATAAAGTTAAAAATAACCCTAACACTTTTAACACTTAGTTGAACTAAGAAATCTTCACACTGCACTATTACCATTGATGGTATTTGCTTATGGAAAGCGAGTTTTTGGACTGGAAGAAATATTTGGAACACAAGTGAAATAAGTGTATTATGCTTTAAACATGCTCCCCTAGAGAAGAGTAAAGAAATAAATTTCATGAGCTTGTTCAGCATTGTTGTTTGTAATGACAGCATGCCCCTTAACTGTTCTGAGCATGTCTTTTACTAACAATACATGGGCAGCTGATCAAACATCACCATTTTTGGATTGCGTGGACCATCCCCATGAAATACTCACTGTATATTTTACTGCCAGGTTAATTGTCTGACTTGAAATTTGCAAGATGGTTGTAGGCAGACATTTTTTGTACATTTCAGTCTATTGTACATGCAGCTTTTAACATACACAGTATATTGAATGGGAGAGGTGAAGGGAATCAATGGAGAAGGAATGAAATTTTTTTGTAATGCTAGCACATCTCCCCAAGGTATTGACTTCTGTTACATTCCTGAAGTTACAGTAGAATTATCCAGATGAACTGTATTCTGGAATATGACAGACATAATTGATATCTGTTGATAAATGGCTGATATCATCAATATGATATTGATGTTAAAGTGACAGTGGCTGATGTGAAAGGAAGCAAAAGAGCTGCTGTCCAGGTTGCAACCAAAATTATTTCAAAATTGTAACAATTAACCTGGCAAACAAGGTTGTCACAATCTAATTACAATAAGCACATTGTTTTTTGAGTTGGATTTATATCCATTTTAAACATTCATCTCTTCTGTTTCCACTATTAGTGTGTTTGGCTTAAGTGGGAAGGAAGATTTTTGCAAATACAGAGTTCTGCTTGATTCTTTAAACAAAATGTGTTGTCATTAATGTGACATGCATGTTTTCTCACACCAGGACACCTCCACAAGCAGAGATGACTTGCTCGGCGATTATTTTAGGAAAGCAAATGAGCCTTCAGCTACTGGAAACTTGCTGGTTCAGCCATCCAGAAAGGAGGCTGCTAAGATGCCCACTAGTCTTGTTGCTCCAACTGTGAAGATGGCCATGGTTGATGAAGAAGTAAAAACGGCTGTGCCTGACAATTACATGAAGCCAAACCTCAGACAAGTTGAACCTGATGCTCTGGCAAACCCCCAAGGGTCCCTTAAGCTTCCTCACACAGCACAGCACCAGTCTGCCAGCGGGGTGCGGCAGATGGCCCAGCCTCAGCAGCCTGGAACCGTGAGCAGGAGGAGTACGTCCCTGAGCAGGGCATTCAGCTTGGCCTCTGCAGACCTCCTCAGGGCTGCTGGCCCAGAGGCCTACAGGCAGGAGAGCCCTCAGAAGTCAGGAGCAGAGCTGCATGGGGGCAAGGACACTGTCTGTCAGAGCACCAGGGCTTCTGTGCCAGCAAGCTCCCAGGCACCCTTAAGAGAGAGGCCACAGTCTGCAAAGGTGGCAGGTTCTGTGCAAGGTGTCGATTCCCGCTGTCGGCGCCTTTCCCTGGTCCCACCAAAAGATGAGAGGCCACTCTCCTTCCATCAGTTCTCTGCCTCACCCACTGCATCCACCAGCAATCTGAATGTCCAGCAGCAAGAGCGTGTGAACCCCTACTCATCCCATACTCCCTCAAAAGTCAAACCCAAGTCAGCACCTCGTACTGAGGAGGTGGCCGCAGTGGCCCCTGCCAGAGCTGTTTGCAGCAGCACTGAGGCAAATACTTCCCCAGGACAAGGCCAGGGTGATGCCATACTTAGTAAGTGCCAGGGTAAGCTGTTGGAAAGCAGCTCTGGGGCTGTAGAGGAGTCTGTGAGAGGAAACAGCTCCAACAGCACTCCTGGGTCTCCTGACCCCCAGGGGGATCAGCAGACGGTTTGGTATGAGTATGGCTGTGTGTAAGCCACAGGTGTAGCTGTAATATGTGTGTTTGGTATGGCTGATGTCCAGGTACCATTTATCTAGACACTGTCGGGTCTTGAAAGGCATCACCTGTAGGTTTCTCTGAGTATTCTCTGGATACTGTTTCCTAGTTGGACAAACTGATTAAGGAGCAAAACCCTAGTCCTTCTGACACTATTGTGCCTAAAACAAAATGGAAGCCTGACCTAATCTCACATCAGACTTGGCACCTGATTCTCACAGGTTCTGAGCATTCCCCAGTCCAGCAGAAGAGTAGCAGGGTCCTCTGTCATTGCTGCACTGTGCACCCTTTCTGCATGCATTAAAGAAAAGTTTCACAGGTCCTGTGTGTGCTGAACTCTGCCCCACTATTGGTAAATAACCATACTGAAAAGGTCATATGAAAGCCAAACTTCTCCCCCAAAGACAGAAGCAAATGCTTGACTTTAGCATGGAGATGAAGAGCAAAAGTTTGTGGCTTTAGCTATGGATCTGGTAAAATCTATTTTTCTAGCCACAGACATATCTTATAGAAGGTATTGTATAGACTTCAAGGGTCATATCTCAACCTTTCCCACTTGGGCTATGGAAACACAGAAGCCAGCATAATTACCCCGCTGCCTTCACTATAGCTGCAGCTCAGTGGATCCTTGACTCTGCAGAGTGGTGCTGCCTTTTGAAACTTGTTTTATCTTTTATATAAACACTGGAATTAATGCAGCCTTTCAGGGGAGATGCCATTTAAATTGCTAAGGTGGCATCTCATGTACAAAAATGTCTTGTAAGTATGTATATAAGGAGCTCATGTACTGTATAAGAATGCTGTGTAAATTTTATTACATTCTTGTGTGCATGACAACCCACATCCTATGTGGGCTTTTGTCTCTTAGAAATCCTTGTTTGTCTCCAAGAACTTTTCTCAGTATAGAAAGCAAAATAATTTTGTACACATGTGAAAAAATATACTTTAAAAAATCTATTTATGTGCAAAGAAGTTCCCTGTATGTTTCTGTCCAGAGTGTCATCAGCTGCTTGTGTATATATGATCAAATGTGTATCTTTTAATTCCATGTTTGTAAAGCTGTTCTTGCAATAGACTAAATCCTTTTTAAAAAATGCTTCTTTTGGTGGTTCTGATTTAATTTAGTAAAGAGAAAACTGATTCATTTGATGTTTTTGTTATCTAATATGTAGTAATTCCCATTCTGAAAACTACAAAATTGTTTATAATAAAGATTGAAAGAAAATAGATTGATGTTCTACTTCTTGTCCTTGGAAAAATAAAAACCCCAAAAATGTGATTGACAGTGCTGGAGATCTGTCTGCAACATCTCTTCAGCCTTAGTACTGATTTTCATGTCTGTGTGATGAAGTATTTGTTTTTATAATGTTGAAGGTGCACCAGGAGTCTTTTTGTTTAATTATAGCCTTCTTACTGAAGACTACAGGAGGGTGGAACATGCAAAAACAAGTGCCTTACAGTTCACTCTATAATTGGACTGTTAGATTTTTATGCTTCTCTGAGCACTTCGGACAAGGGTAAACATGCTGTCAGTTTTGACTAAGCTTGCGTCTTGTATTGTCTATTTTGAACTTAACTCTCAGGATGCCTTATGAAAGTGAGAAATTATTCATTTTACAACATGGAGAGAATGGCAAAAAATCCTTTCTGCCTTGTCTATTATTTCAGTTACAAACTATAGTTTTGCAACGAATTTAAAATTATATGTGCTATATGGCAATTTTAGAACATAGCGAATGTTCTTAGTAAACTGAAATTCTTCCAGAAATTTTATCTCGGAATGGATTCTTGGCCAGACCACTAAAGGTTGGAGGCTGGTGTTTCTCCCTTGTTTCAGCTCCCTTTTGGAGGACAGGTGCAGGCTGGGCTGCTGAGGAAGTGACTTGTTAGTTACTGCAGATCTGCTTTTGCTATAAATATCTGTCCAGTGGCACACCTTAGTTGACAGTTTCTGAGTTACAATTATTTATGTTCTCAGTTGTAGTGAGCTTGAATTAAAAAGTACTGAATACATTTGCAGTATCATTCAGATGTGGGCTAATTCTAAGCAGGTTATACCATGGGACGGCTGAGGCGCAGAGCGCTGTCTGCGTCCCTCGGGCCTCTGGCGGTGTGGGGGTGTTGGTGCAGGTGCTGCCCTGCCGGGCAGGCGCGGTTCTGTGCGAGCTGGGCTCGGCCCCGGGCGGGCCGGGGCTGCCCCCAGCTCCGCCTCGGCCTCCCCGGGCGCCCGGAGCCCGCGGTAGCCCGAGGGGGAGAGCGCAATTGTGTTTGGAGAGACAGAGATGGGCAAATCCTCCCCGAGCTGTGCCGCTGAGGCGCGGTGAGGTGGCGGAGCTGTGGGAAGGGGTGTTGCGGAGGGTGAAGGATGGCGCGGAGCTGCCCGGTCCTTGCTGGATGCTCCCAAGAAGTGGAGATGGAATTCTGCAGCTCCAGGCTGCAGCTTGTGCGGCCGGGCCCGGCTGCGGGGGGGCACAGCGGACGGGCTGGCTGAGGCCACGGCCGCCGCCCGGCCAGCGGGGCGGGGATGCCGAGCGCCACAGGCTCGGCACGGCCTCTCGCAGCTCCGCACGGGCTGGGGGATGTTTCCCGACGGGAGGCAAGGGTGTGCTCTCTGAAGGTTGCTCCTTACGAGCTAAGTGGTGCTGCCACTGGCCCTGGAGCCAACGCTTCGAGCAGTTCAGTGGCTCGTTAATTCTCGAGATGGAGTTTTCTGTTAAAGGAGGGTTTTTGAGGGGATCCGTCCCGAGGAGGCCACTGAGCAGCCGGCAGTTTTCCAAGGAAGCCGAGGGGCTGTGACTTCGGCAGCAGCCGCTCCCTGCGGTGTGCTCGGACTCTGCAGTCAGGAAAGCTGCTCGGCTCAAGGAAACAAATGCCGGTGTGTGTTTGAAGTGCAATAAATGGCTGAAGGGGGATAGGTGCCGGGGGTGCGTGCTCTGCAGTGACAGAGAGCATCCTGAGCCAGAAATCTGAGGCCATTCACAGTGACGGCGTGTCGCGGGAGCCCGCCTCCCGTCAGATGTTCTTCCGCTCTTCTCGGACTTGGAAGTGAGCAGACCTTTTCTGATTCCAGTTAATTGAGTTCAGAAATTAAAACCACCAGAAGAATAATTTGAAAAAACAGAATTTACTTTTTTCTTTCTATAATGAGGGAAGTTCTAAGTGTTAAGAATATTGTAAAAATAACTAGTGCTTAGCTTAGTAAAACCGTGCATCAGCATGTGGTTGGAAATTATTTCTGATTGTCCAGACATTTGGGGATATACTAGCTCAGCTACAGGTAAATTACTTTTAAGACAGAACATGGAAGACATTTACACAGATATTGTTAGTTCAGCCTGAATATTAAATTTATGTACAAAGAACAACACGCTTTCATTTCTTTTTCTGGTTGAACATGAACCCAGCTGTCAAGAGAGCATTTGATTATGGTTTTGCATTTTTAGATGAGTGTGGAATCAGTTGTAGATTTCACCAAAAAAAATGTCCTAAAATTTGCTTCCTTGCCCATCACAATTAGGGAATATCAGATCTCAACAGCACTGGAAATGTTCAAGACAAGGTGGAAAATTTGTGAATATTTTTACAAATCATCAGTACCGGGCAGAATTAACCTGATGTAACAGTGCAGAGTGAAACAATTCAGTTACTGGAAATAACAAATGAAGTTATTGTTTTGAAAGGCTGCTAGACTGGAGAATTAGACTGGGCTATATAAGTCTTTCTTGAAGGCTGGTGCTAGAGGCTGCTATGTGAACTAGGAGAGAATGGCATCAGGTGAAAAAAAAATTTATTTAATAGAGTACTAACAGGAGTTTAACTGGGAGAAACTATGGCAAGTTTTGCAAAACTAAATGGTGTTTTTCCAGTTACAAGGGATTTTTTTTTAAAGTATGAAGAGAGCAGCAGAAAATAAAGGGCTGCTGTTCAATAGCTTCTGAAATAGGAAAGTCCTTAAAAGGCAAGCCTATGTCCTAAAGACAGAAATGTGAGTTGGTGAAGTGTGGCAGAAAGCTGAGGTTAGTTCAGATTTGAAGGATTGTGAAGAATCCCAATAAGTGTAACACAGATGAATAAGGGGCCCCAGTGGAAGAGAACTTCTCTCAGCTGAAACATGCAAGAGACAGTTTATTTATTGACTCTTGTGGGGGGGTTAGGGTGTCATGGTAGGGAAGCAAAACTGGTTTTCTCCTGGGAACAGGATGATGAAAATGTGGTTATTCCACAGAAACTAGGAATGTAAAGCATGTCCAAAACATAACACAGAATGCCATGGAAACTGTCAGCTCATCATTCCCAGAGTACTAATCAGTTCTAGTTAAAACACTTGAACATTTTTATCCAAAGATTATCATAACTGAGGATTATGTAGTTCTGATGGTGAGACCATGACAAAGTGTGTGATATGTGTGTTGCATACCAGGATGAAAAGGAGCAGCAGATCTGAGCATTGACACCAGCCTGTGAAAAGCTGTATTGCATGAGGGAAAACAAAACAGCCCAGCTCCCTCTGCAGTGAGTGACACCCTATGGTGTGATCTGAAACTCTGCTAGAGGAGACAGCACTTAGGAAAGGGAAAATGGAGCTGTTGGTGAGACTCATTGCACCTGGCTCTTATGAAATGAAATAGATTAATAGAATATAATAGTGTTATAATGGTTTTGATTTATGATATAAGAGGGTTCATGGGAGAGTTTAACAGCCTCTGCTTTAAGAACACACCATCAGATAAAAGTATCAGAGCCTCCTGCTTCCTCTCCAGCACCACGTGCTGGCTGCCTTCGGATTCCACACTTGGAACAGTAAGCACCCTCTTCATGTAAAAACCCCGAAATTTACAAGTCAAAGATCACCTCACTTTTTGCAGTTGTTGAGTGGTCTGGAAATGCAAGATGCAGTAATGGCAAGAAAAGCACAGTTTTTGTTTGGGAACATGCTGCTAAGGAAGAACATGAGAGTTCGAGAAGGATATTCCAGATGGAGAAGCACAGCTTGCCAGTGGACTGCTGAGGCATCTCTAGAGACTTGCACTGGAGGGAAGAGGGAGTTTTCTGCAAGTGGAAAAGTATGTCTGAAGAACTGAGGTGAGTGTTTCACAGGGCTACTACTGTGATTGTTTTACCATTTGACAGGGTATTTTGAAAGTTATGTGATTTGGAAGCCTATGTTCCTTTGCCATTTTAAGTATCTCTAACCAAAGTTATCCCATACTTGTTAAACTCATTAAACCTTTCTTCCTTGCACCTTTGCATGATAATTTTTTCTGTAATTATGCAAAACTTCGACTTACATTTGTGTGCACTGTGAGCCCACAGAATACCTAATCTCCAGATAAGTGTGTTTTAGAGCTGCTGGGGATGTTCAGCTGCAGTATCTCAGCCTTCTACAGGATGGAAAACTCCCAATCAGTTTGAGTGTCCCTGTAGCACCCTTATGTCTTTTTACAAGTGAAAGTAGAAGAAATCATGCAAATCAGGGAAATATATGTGAAGGAAAAATCGTGGGAACTTTTTTTACACTTGCAATCCTCTGAAGAAGGACTGCTTGCTCACTGGAGTGAAAAGCCTGTCAGAGTTCAAGGAGCACCTGGATGATGCTCTTAGTCATGTCTGAGTGTTAGATAGTCCTGCAAGGAGCAGGGAATTGGACTCAATTCCCTATTAGTCTCTTCCAATCCAGTATGTTCTGTGACTCTGTTAAAAGGTGGATGGACAAAACAGGCACAAACTGTACAGGATAGACCTTGCAACAATTTAGTTGGGATTTAACTAAAATTAAGCTGAAATTGGTAACCTTCAATTAGCTCAGTCTCTTGAGCTTGCTCACAGCATTTTTGGTCCTTTAGTAAATGATGTAAAGGGGTAGAATGTTTTAGGAAGCTGTATTAACAGCATCATGTAAGCAGGACTGTACAGTTTCTATACTCTGTTTCTATCATACCTCCCAGCTTTCTGAGACAGCTGTTCCTTCTCCATGCAGAGTAGCTTCAGAGCAGTTAGAGCACAAAAGTTTTAAAGCAGCATCCAGTGAGGGAACCATTGTGTGCACTCCAAAACACAGCTTTGGTACCTTCACTGGCAAGAGGATTCCTCTGCTATTGCTGTTTCATCTTGTGTTTCCACACAGTGGCATCTTGTTCCTAGATAGCTGAGGCTTGAAGGAGTTGGGTTATGTATGTTTGATGTGGAACAGTATCTTTTTAGTGTTTTGGTGTGCTCTTAAAACTACTGCTTCCAACAACAACCACATAGTGTGTTGGTAGAAAATTCTTTGCATGAAATGTTTGAAGGAGCCTTATTGCTAAATCCTGTCCTACAGCTGAGATAGTGCAACCAGCTACAAGCTTTTTTCACTTCCAGCAAACTTCCTTCCTTTGTGACTTCTCCTTGCCAGCACTAGACATCTTTCTGTTCTTCACCCCAGAGTATTATCTTTATTCTTAGTGGGAGCTAGCTAACACTTAAAAACACTCATAGGATGATGCATTTAAGAAGATCCTTGTCACTTTTTGCATATTGAGGCAATATTGTTTCTATTTAGTCTTCAGTATTTTTGACAGAACAAGTTTCTACATAATTTTTATTGTTTTAGAATTTCCTTCCTTTCTTATTTTGGCCTCTTTAATTGAAAAAACCCTGGAATTCCTGAAGCCCAGTTCTATTACCTACATTTAGCTCCCATGAACACAGATCTTTTTCCTTGTTTATTTAACCAGCCATATCAATGGTAAGAGTCCCATTTAGCAGATTCTGAATTCCCACCCTGCCCTATATGAACATGTGCTTGTTCTCTCCTTATGTAATCAGGCAAATGAATGAAAACAAATACCAACAAGACTTTATTGTATCAAGTTTCATCCACATGAATTTTTGTAACTAAAATCAGAAGAAATGTTCCCTTTACATGTTAAACTCTCAGGTTATATCTGTTCAATTGAGTTTATCCAGAAAAGGACAATATACTTAGGGAATCTAAAACTGAATGTGAGAAAGCAAAAAGTGAACTCAGTGACCCCTGTCTATTGTTTTTAGCATGATGTCTGTAGCAGTGTTTTATGGCAAACACCATTATCTGAGGAACTATGAACATTCATACTTTGATAGACAATTGGGAATTATTTTGTCCTTGAAGTATTGCTTCAAGGGCATTTAGGCCCTGTCTTCCTCACTGCATTGGGACACTGGTGTATTGACTATCTTATGATTATGTTTCTTTTCAAACTAAAATTCCCAAATCCATGTTAATAGGGGGAAGAGGAGCAGCACAGGAGATCAAGTCAAGACATGGCTGTCCCTCTTGATGAACTCCACTTACCTGTGGCCAGCCTTCTTTTCCATAGCTGAATGGAAGTTCATGCATACATTTATAGTGTACCAACACATCCACAGTCATCCATGGGTCTTTGTAACCAAAGCCTGTGTCTCTAGGGGCACCATAACTGGGGAAGAATTAATTCAGTCTGCTCTGTAGATAACAAGAGCAGAGGTATTCTAGCCTGGATTCTGAAGTAGCTGTAATGGCTACCAATAATTTCACTGTCCTTGATGCCGAGATGTTGAAAAAACTTTTTTATTCATTCTGATAGTCTTGGCATAGAAATTTCTGCATTCTCCATTTCCTTCATGTCTGCATCTGCGCTGTTCAGTGTTGCCAACAGAAATGGGCAGAGCTCCTGGATAGCTGTGTTATGCTCACACCACCTCACTCTTCACTCCTCTGTGAGAGTGAGGCCTTTCTGCCTTTGTAGGCAAAGGGAAGACGTGGAGGCTTGCAGCTGTACCACAGAGCACTCATGGACAGGCCAGCTGATCCTCTACAGGTCCTCGATCCTCTGCAGATGACAACTGGTAATCCACATGTGGCCACCATACTTGGTTTTACTTGGTTGCCAAGTTCGCCCTTATGAAGCCCATTTCTAGTGTGCAAAATGAAGTCTCTGTGTTGGATATTGGCAGTCTAGGTGCAAAAGATTGTTAAATTGCATTTTCAGTGTAAACAAAACATGTTTCCTGCCTCAGGAAAGAGTTAGAGAGGCATATGTTACCTGGCAAAAAACCCCAACCCTGTGGAAATGGCTTGCTGTTCCTATCTAGCCTATTGAGTCCTTGCTGCCCTTCCAGGTTCCTGCCTCTACTGAGGTGAGCAAAAGTAGGACATTTTGAGTGCTTTTGAATTTAAATTTTGAAGGAGCTTGGAAAACATCAGTATAGCAAGGACAAAGAGAACTTCCTGCTGGAAGTCCACATGCTCCTGTGAACAACCTGTTGCCCTTCTAACTTGTGGGAAAGATTAAAAATAACACATGGTGAAGTGCAGACAGGAACAGCAGCAGAAGCAAAGGAAAATAGGAGGACAACAGCTGGATAAAGCAAGAGGCCTGGTTATAGTGAAACCTCTAAAACAAGTGAAGTGTTCTGCTGCACAGCCACCCCACTGGGCAGTGTAAGAGCTGGCCCGGCAGGGACTCCAGGGTGCCACCAGGAAGAGCATTAGCAAATTCTTGTTACTCAGCTATAGAAAATGGAAATGTCTCTGTGGCTTGTCACTGCAAAAGAGAGAACTTACTTATTTTCCTCTTTTCCTCACCAAAATGGGTGCTTGAAAGGATTTAAAACAAATTTCATTAGAAAGTTTGCCCTCGTAGGCAAAGGTTAGATCAGGTACTTGGAATCAATGCCAACACTGCCAGAAAGGGCCTCTGGTGGAATGTGCTTAAGCAGAGATGCTGATGACTGGAAATGATACCAGTGTGGGTGAGCAGAGGCCTGGAAAACATGATCTACAAAAAACACTGGAAAAGTAGGGTTGCTTAATCTGCAAAAAATCAAAGAGAGACAGCATGATTAATCCTCAGACATTTAAATGATCAATACTGAGAAAGGTAGCAATAGTCTGTTTTTCATGTACATTCATAGAAGGGCAATAAAAAGATAAATTATTTTGAAACATGGTAGGTAAACATTTTTGTATTACTGCAATCTTCCTAAGAACAGCCCTAGCCATAGAATGGAGATATTGCAAGAGGTGAGGCAGAATCTTCCTTAATGGCAATTTAAGAGAATTTGAAACTCTAGAGGAGCTAGTCTAGTTTTCCTCAATGGGTAAGAAAAAGATCTAGATTACCTCCTTCCTGCTGCATTTCCATGGCATCTGTCCATTTATAACACCAGTTTAGCTCCATTCTTTTTGAATCTAGCTGCTCCTGGTTTTGACATACACAAGCCAGGAGCAATTCAGTTCAACAGTGTTACTTAATCATCACACACATTAAAATGATTTGACCAAAGTGAGCGAAAAGCTAGAATTGCTGCTTGCAGCGAGTAATAGCTGTTTGTCAGCTTTAATAACTACTGTATAATTCATGGAGATGAAAGGCTACAAAAATGTTATTTCTTTTCATTTTGAGAGTTTTAAGTATTGTCAACATGCAGTGGCTGTGTGTGATGGAGATGGCAACACATGGCTCTGCCGCCTTGGAAGTGATGAGGGCAGATGGCCCAAGCTTCTAAACCCCATTATAAACAATAACAACAACAAAAATTAATCAGAAGAGGGAGTATTCCCAGTAGTCCTAATAAATTTGAGACCAACCATTCATATTTCTTAATATTACAGAGGGTGTTCAGCCTCTGGCTGTGCTTCTAGGAGACTGTGCCTTGTCTGTTCAGCCAGGTGTGCTGC
Organism: Lonchura striata; assembly: GCF_050655825.1. Classification (NCBI taxonomy): domain Eukaryota; kingdom Metazoa; phylum Chordata; class Aves; order Passeriformes; family Estrildidae; genus Lonchura; species Lonchura striata. The sequence goes on along the minus strand of NC_140707.1, from coordinate 57,460,632 downwards.
CTGACCTCTAATGTCCTCCAAGCAGCACGGTGAGCCTGCAAAGAATAGTTCTCTGCTTGTTGCAGCCTTTCATGACCATACCCAAGAACTTCATATTTTCTTTTGCTGCTTCCCTCCTCAGAAACCTTTCTTAACCCTGCAGGTAATTTTAGATCTCTGATCTGCCAGATGCCCTGACAGAGGAAGTGCTCTGCTGTTTGGTAGCCTGTTGTACCTGAAAAGCCCTTTGCCTCTCTTTGGAATGAGGAGTTATTTTTGATACTGTTTCTGATATTAGCCCTGAGTACTCCTGGAGTATTTCCAAGTTTTCTAAATGTTCTTGTGTCTTCTCCTTGTTTTGGATTATTTTTTTTTTTTTTTTTTCTGTGCTTATGTCACTCTGCTTTCCAGCAGGTTGGAAACAAAGAACACATCTTGGAGTTCCCTGCACAAGATTCCTGTTTCCAGACTCACCATGTCTGGCCCCTCAGAGTACTGTTGCAGTGAGCAGAAGGGAGCTCTGGTTGGGTGCTGCTCTGACCATGCAGTGCCACTGGTGTCTCTACAGCTGATGGCAGAGCACTGCATCAGGTGAGTTACACACCAATTTAGAGCCTGAGCTGCAGCTTTTGTTTCCAGCTTCAATGGTATAATTTGTATGTATCTGTGTTTTTTAAAATAGTGTGTTTCAGTTTGAGTGAGACAACTTCAACATATCCCACAGTGCAGCTTTCACTCCTGTGGGAGTAGGAGTGTGAATTAGCAGGAGGTCAGCTTTTTCACTGCTACACCCTCCCTGAATGGCCTTGGGCAAGGCCTTCAGTCTGTTTATGCCTCTGTAGTCTGTCTGGCTGTGTAGACAAGAGAGGAAGGCACCGCCCCACCCCAGCTCTTGTTCTTTCACAGTGAGAGAAGATACTTCCCTGTGCAGAGATCACCTTCTGCTGTGTTTGGATGTAAGGTCTGATCTCCTCGAGCTCTAGAAACAACTTCCCGTGAATGATCCTAATGACAACACTAACACTGTATACTTTTCAATATGCCTGCATGAAGCAACATCTGTGTGTGTTTAGACAAGCTGGAAGCAGCTGGATTTGGCCTCTGCACCAGCTGCTGTGATTACAGTGCAGTTGTGTCAGTGTGTGTGCCCGTGGGGATGGCAGCAAACACCACTCCATGTACTTGGCAATCTCTGTATTCAGTGCCTGCTTTTGGCACTCGTCTCTCTCTCTTATGAATGAGTGGGTGAGGGAGGAGAGGGCTGGGCTGGGCTGACTCCTTCACAGATGAACCATAAAGAGCACAGGAGCTGAAACACAATCTCCTCCTCCTTTCCTGTGCTGTTTCACGGACAGGCTTGCTCACAGCTGCAAGAGGGGGACAAGCTTCACCAGCAGCCTGAGCAGGAATGAGAAGGGAAGTTGCGTGCTCTTCACATTGCAAGCAAAGCCTCTTCGTATAAACTCTACTAACAGGTAAGTTTCATTTTTATCTATTAATTCTTGAAAGCAAGTTAATTTTCCATCACCCCTGGAGATGTGGTAAGACAGTTTTCTAGCTGAGTTGCTAAAGCAAAACAACGAGGTGCTCCAAGGACTCAACCAAAACAATGTGACCAAAAAAAAATCACAACTTCAAAAATTTCTTACTAACAAGAATTCTGAATAAAGGTTTTCCCCAAAAAATTTTCTTGTATTCCAGTTAGGCACAAGGGGAGCTGAATGTTCAAGTTGTATTGATTAAAGGAAATAGTTAAGATAAACTGAGAAACTGTTTGTTGTTTGCAGCAAGTAATCAGGGCAGTAGCCTATAGATAAGTTCCTGGAGTAATTTTCAGAGCACTTACTAGCACTGTGTAAGTTGAATAGATAAAACATATTTTGAAGGACTAGTAAGTGACTTTATTTCCCCTGAGAATACGAGCCAAAAATTACACCTAACATGAAACTGCTAAACCACATACCTTCATGTGTGAGTGCTCTGTGTAAACCTATATAGTTTGTCTTTGTATTTCAAGTGTATGTCATTACTATATTTTCAAAACACCAAGCCACTTTTCTTCCTTCTGTTCAGAATCTGGCTTGGAAAATGTGAAATGTGAGGGCTTGTTTAGAGAAGTGAAATCCATCAGGTGAGAAATTAATATTTTTTTCAATAGGATAAAAAGAACTTTTGTTCATTATTGTAGCTTGTCCTTGTTATGAGAACGTTTTTCCTGTTCTTGTCAGTCTTTGTAAAGAAACAAGAAAAGCAATTCACTGAGTGATGCTTTCTTCTTTTGTGTGTTGCATGGGGAGGAAAGCTGATAAATAGAGAATTTAGAAGAATATAACAGCTTGCCCTGTCTTCTTCTGCTCAAAACACATGCAGATATTTATTAATAAAAATATAAGGAAACTTAACAGTAAAATAAGTACAAATGGCTACATGTAGACTCATAAGATGTGACAGTGTCACTGTGAGCATTATGGGACTTTCTGAGCAGTCTGTTAGTCAGGACCCACTGTGACTTTTTCCACATTAGCACCCTGCATTCACACTGGTCCCAGAAGAGCAGAGTGTCTAACTACTTCTTCTTTCAAGTTTTCTGTAATCAAGAAGCCATTAAAAGATAGTCAATCCTGTGTATTTAACTTCTTCAAGGAAACAAAATTTTCTACTGTCCTCGCCCCTATCCTTTCTGCCTCCCCATCTTACTGCTGCTATGTTGCTGTTCCCCCATATCAGGCTGCTCCTGCACATGCACTTGTAAAGCCTTTCTGTTACATGAGTGAAGAGGCAGAAGAATGTCATTTCCAGTTTATTTAACATGCAGTGCTATATAGCTGTAGGTGAGAGTATAACATGGAAAGTACATCCCCAAAGTTTTAAAAGTCTTTACAGGGTCTAGGAAGAATACTGTAAGAAAATGTTGGGTTTTTATAGGATCAGACAAGTATGTTGTTCTGTGACAGCTGAGGTGAAAATGTCTGCATCACAGCATTGTGATTTGAATATCACAGTTTTAAATGAAGAACGATTTGGTGGTTCCAATATCTCATTAAAAAACTTGTGTCATTTGACCTTCAGTGAGAGGCATTTATTTCACTTTGTAGTTGGTGGACAAAAATTGGCTCCCTTTGTTCTGGATCTGAGGACTGTAAGCAATCTCATAGCAGCAGGAAAAGAGAGAAGTGGGATATGGGGAAAGAGAAGAGAAGGGAGGAAGGTGAGTCTCTGCAGAGCTAGGTGTACACAGGTGTCATTGTACTAGATGTCATTGATTAGAGTGAACCTGAGGCTACTTGTGAGCTCAGACAGACAGGAAGCCTCTTACCTGTCTGAGCACAGTTGCACAGGGCCAGGTGTTCAAAGGTGGGGGCATTAAAGTAAATTTTCCTCCCCTAACCAGCCTTGTGGATGGTGTCACTCAGATTAACCAGCTGATGCTCTTAATGTGAGTTTTCCTGGCATCCCAGTGAACAGTGCATGGAGAAGTATCAGTTTCTTGGCCCAACTTTGTGCCCCTCCCTGAGGTTCCCCTGTTAGGGGAAACCCTCCTGGAGTGGTTCTGTGTAGGAAAAGGAGAAGCACAGGACTTTTTCAGTCTTCAGCTTCTTGTTTATTGTTATCTGAAGTTTAGCACGCTGTCTATACCTGACTCTGTGCACTGGAAAAGCACTGCAAAAATGGCCAACAATCTCTTGTTACAAGGTCTTTTAGGACTAAACTATCCAATTAAGAAATGACACTTAAATTATTTTCCCTTTTAACCCAATAACTGACCCCTCAAAGACCACAATGCACACTTTTCTGTCCAATTATAAGACATAACCCAAACACATGAAGGAACAAGAAGGTGAAGAACAATCTGCCTCCACCCTAAAACCTCCATCTTGTTCCCATCTGCAACACACTAAAAATCCCAAAACCTAAATTGCTCACCACATACGTGCCATACTACTCTCTATAATCTATTTCACACTTTTGTGGACTCTAGTCTATCTTGATATCTTGGAACCTTTCTCCGTGAATCAGAGTCAAAGTTGGTGCTTCTCTGGGGGTCAGGAGCCCTCAGAGCAGAAAGAGAAATATTCCTTCTGCCCTGGGTTCCTACAGAGAAGAAAATTTTTTCCCTTCCAGTTTTTTCCTTATCTGAGGGTGCATTCATGGTGCCCTGGGGCTTCGCTACTGATGGCTATATTGTGTCAGTGTGGTGGTAACTAAAGAAAGTTACACAGCTTGGTAATTATTTGTAAGGGAAGAACTGTGGAAAGAGAACTCCAGACATGGCAGCCTTGTGAGGCTCATTACCTTAAAATTAGTTGTTTGTCTCCTCTAATATATTTGTTTTTCTTATAAAGCTTATTCTGAGTGGTTTTTATTGCTTGTTATGAATTACTGTGTCAGCTGAAGCATTTGCAGAGCTGCTGACCCTGACAGCTGGTGGCAATTTTTTTTTGAAAAGACACAGAACAGCTTTAATGTTTAGAAGAAACTGACCAATAATTTTAACTAAAGGTATTAGTAAGCAACAGCAGCTAAGAAAAACATTGCAGTTTATTCTCTAATGGATACATCGACTGTAACACTTTTTCTCCACTAAAAACACCATTCTGAACTCTGTTAATAGGGTAGGAAAGCTGTAGCTAATTTTTCTGAAAAAGAGAAAAAGAGTAGACAATAGGTTTAAAACTCTGTTAGAGGGAGAGTAAGAATCAAGCTTACCTAAAGTACATCCTCTGTTCCTCTCTGTGGAGTGTAGCAGTCAGAGGCCCTGCAAGGTCTCCCTGGCAGTCACTTGCCTAAGATAAATGCCAAGTCACGGTGACTGGACCAAAGAAGCCCCTCTTCCTCCTTTGGACCCTGTTATCTCTCTGTAAGGCTGTAGGTCATATTCTCCTCAACCCTGGCCACTGGACAATTTCCAACACCCCTGTACCCTATATCAACCCCCATCTTTGCCCAGTTCGACAGAAGAACTGTCACTGCCACCTTCACAGGAGCTGAAATTAAAGGACACCACTGTGGAACCACATACAGACTCCTCCTCTCTCCATCTCCCTGCATCTGCCTAAGGAACTGGCGAGCGCCGAGCAGAAATCACTAAGAGCTGAATTTACCAGAGCTGAAATCCCTCCAGAGGTGCTCGCTAAGCTGCCTGTGGCTGGGAGCTGAGCCGAGGGACCCAGACAGGCTGAGCCCAACAGCCCAGCGCTATCTGGACACCCATGGCAGCAGCAGACGGGTCAGACCGATCCCTGAGACCCAGGCCACTTTAATGGAGCCCTCTTCCCAGAAATTGTTTCTGTGGCAACAAACTTCTTTCTAGATGGGTTGTCTTGGAGTTTGATCTGGGATTGCTTAGGCTCAGATCTGTCACCATGCCAGAATCCAATAGAAGTGCAAAACTGATCTGACCTTCATGTAACAGAGAGGGCACTCTGCTGCTGTTCCTGTTGCTCCACAGGAGCTGTCCTCCTGACATTCTCCACTTAGATACTGCTACAGACAGCTGTTGCTGCTAGCATGAGCCTGGACTTTTGTTTCTGAACATTGTTGCTTTATTCAGCAAGGTTTCAAACTTCCTTTCTCTTGTTGTGTCCTATAGACAAGTAGTAAAGACAAAGCTTTGAAGAGAGGTTGAGTTGCCAACAGAGGAAGGGGAGATAAATAACTAATTAATTACAAAAGCAAATGTAATTGAACTATCAAAGTTCAGTCACTTTAATGACACCTGAATAAAATGCTAAAGTATCAGTAGGGAAGAATGGAAATATTTCAGAGATCTCTTGGTTTGGCTTTCTTTTATCTCAGTATTTTAGTACTATTAGAATGTTTTCATTTTGTATCTGGAAACATTTCATCTTCCTTCTGCCAAGGAAGGAGAGCTTTTACTCTGTGATGGATAATGATTTAGTGTCTACTCATATCTAATTAGAGGGTGTATCTGGTTTATGCTACACGTTTAAGAACTGTTCAGACATAGCTTTTAAAATAGCAATTTTCTTTTAAATTTGCAAGGGCCTTAAACTAAAATCCCTGAGACTATCATGGCAGGACATTATTGTTTGGAATTCGAACTTACATCCAAATTTCAGAGCTGGTTTTACACCTCCACCTCAAAGCAGGACCTGGATTTCTGAACAGCTCTCAATTTGGAATCTCACATCTCCTGTGCCAGCTTTTCCATCTCCTCATGAGCTCATCAGAATTCCCCTGTAACATGCATTTGATTCTCTCCCTTTTCTCTGGTCAGAAGCATGTTTGGAAGGATGAATGGTTTACAGCAAGGTTGTTGCTTTTGCTGTGAATTGCTTCTTTGATACTATTAAAGAAGGGGGGAGTTTGCATTTCTGTGAGGTCATGCCTCTCCAACTATTTTTCTCAGTTTTCATGTTGAACCTCTTTTATCCAGAAATGGAAAATCAGGAAATGGTAACATAAGCAAACCTGCAGATACAGATGCCAGGACTTTGTTTAAAGTGATTAATCCACTGGGAATTAGAGTGTTGGAGTCCTCTACCCTCAAGTGAAAAAAAAAGGACTGACATTTTCAATAGTCATCTAGAGAGCAAGAACAGCAACAAGGGAAAGAGCACAGAATAAAACTTTCTGTAAGGCACACTGTTTATAACAATGAAGGAAGATGTCTTACATGTGAATATTGACTCAGTTCTACAGGAAACTTAGTTAACCTCCAGAAGGGAAACTGAAAAAAAGAGAAGAAATTTAATTAAAGATAGCAATAAGGGATAGTTTAGTAGAGTTATTTTTCTACCAACTAGATGGGAACTATTTGAAGATATGCACAAATACATATGCATAATGCACCCCACACACCACCCCTCCAATTCTGTATCCAAGGAAGAAATACAGAAATAAGAACAAGAGCCAAAAAAAGACTCAATTGGGCCTAAAAGGGAATGAGCATAGCTAAACAGAAGTGTGTGGAAGGGCGGATGGTGTGCTAGACTAGGAAGAATTGGATCGAGAACAGAAGAATTTCTGAAGTGCACAATGGTGAGCAGTGTAAGCTGGAAACACAAACAGTACAAAGCCACAAAAGAATTAATTTTGTATTCTAGTTGGCAACAGAGCACACAGGATTAGGTGCTTCAGTTGAACAGACTCCTATCCCATGATTAATTTATTCTCTATTATGAAGATAAATCCAAACAGAGGAAAAATAATTAAGTCAAAGAAAAATGAGGAGTGGAAGGGAAAAGTCTTCAAATATTTTAAGCAGCTTTTCATTTTACCATGTCTTAAAACTTTTGCAGTACAAAATGAATCATATACTGAATCATATATGCAGAAAATGGCATTTAAAAAAGAGATTACTTTATTGAATGTATTATTATTTGCTGATGCATGAAATAATGAAAATGTTAACATTCTCCTTAAATGGGAGATCTGCTCAATCTCTTTAGACATGCCAGAGTTTCAACCACATTTCAGTTAGATTAGCAAGCAAAATTTTTCTACCAGGCAGTCTTTGCTGGTTGTCAAGTGTTATTAGTCAGGCATTGATTACGGATGTCCCAAGCTTGTCAGCAGCACTGCGCAATATGTCCTCTCCATTGAATTATCAGTAAATGAGGAGAAAAAATTACATAGATGGGTGTTTGGTTGCTTTCCAAATGACTTTTAGTTAATGAGACACTTTTGTTTGGAGGGTATGATGTGCTGGGCCTTAGGTTCAGAATAGCATTACAAAAGATGCAAGCAGAAAGATAATTTGGTCCCTGCTTTGTTCTCTAACTTGTCAGTTTTTGAACAAGTTTTCCCTTGAGTGAAACTGGGGAAGCTTGATGGAAGGGATTGCCCTGTATGTTGCTGGCATTCTGTTCTCTTTCTGTGTGAGCATGTGGGTACAGAGAGCAAGTTGCTTTCAATACACTCATTGGCTGCAGGGCCATGAGAATCTGGCTGAAGGTAGAAGCTGACAGCCAGTTCTTTGCTCAGCCTTGGTATGTGCTGCCCAGGATGGGGTGCACTGCCTAGGACAGGGTGCTAGGAGTGTGCTATGGCCTATGGTGTGTAAATGGATGGCTCATGCTCAGGCAGCAGAGAAATCTGTGGGTGACTTCCATGGCTCCCTTTGGGTAGCCACTCTGTGAAACAGGGGCTATGTGGCAGTTCTGGGGCTACAGGGACACACAGGTAATCTGAGAAAGGCAAAAGTAATTGAAATGCAATAGAGATATTAATTAAACTTGAAGTGACACTGTGCTGTTGTCAGAGCAGGCTGCAGCATCAAAAGAGACAATAATACAGTTTAGGAAAATTAATCAGAAGGATGATTTTCCCCAAGGTTGTAGATGGTAAAATTAATCAGAACTCATTTAACTCAGAAGGGTGAAGTTCCTATATCTCAATCCTAGGCAGTAACAATTGTTCTAGTCGTTGTTCCTTACTAATATTATATGTTGATCATGGCTCTGGTGGCTTCTAATAAGTAAGACCTGTGTAATCTTGGCTTTTCTTGCATTGTTCTGTTCAGTGAGGATCAGTGTATAAGTTTGGAATTATAAACAGTTCTGTTGTCTATGATTATTACTTGCCTGCTGCTTCTTCAACAGAAGACAGAATGGATTTTTGGCTTTTGTGTCAAGGAAGATTGTGGGGGAGAGGCACACTGACTTGGTTGAGGTTTTAGTTCCGGGGAAAGGAAGATTTGGAGTTCTTTTCTCTGAGTAATAGAGTGGTTCAACATGTCTGCAGGAAGTGGTGTGATGTGTTTTCCTCCACCCACTGTTCACTACTCAAGCAAGTCATACACGAAGCTTCAATGTGTGCCCTGTGGGTAGGACCTAGTCATAGTAACTCAGCAGTGAAATACTTGGAGGCTCATGTCGTCCACTTGGTTGATCTTTAACAGCAGGAAGTGGAGGGCATATGAGGGTCATTTTTTAAAGCTTTGAGGCAGCTATAGCATGACTAATTTCAGCTGTGATTCACCTCCCTGATACTACTTGGACTGCATGCCTGAAATTACACATTGCATGAACTTCTTATTACCATAAATAGGGATTTTCCAAAGTTTTTTTTTTCAGCACTTTCTTGTGCTCGACCAGTTGTTCAACCTCACATGAGGTAAAAAGACCCTAATCCTAGATAAAAGATAGTGTGAGATAGAGTGAGTAGTCTGAGGGAACAGGCAGATTTTGCCAAGCTGCTGTCCATGATACTTGAGAAGTCAGGCAGTCAGAAGTCCCAGGTGTCTGGGAAAACAGAAACATTGTGCCCATCTTTTAAAAGGATAAAAGGGCAGACCCTGGGTACTACCCAGCTGTTAGCATCACCTCTGTGCCTGGGGAGGATCACAGAACAGATCCTCCTAGACATTCTGCTAAGGCACATCAGGGACAAGGAGGTGATTTGAGACAGCCAGCAGAGCTTTACCAAGGACAAGTCCTGCCTCGTGAGCCTGTGGCCTTACGTGATGGAGTGAATGCAGCACTGGGTAAGGGAAGGTTCACAGATGTCATTTATCTGGACTTCTATAGAGCCTTTCCCCACAACATCCCTCTCCATAAATTGGAGAGAGATGGATTTGATGGGTGGATTCTTAGGTGCATAAGTAATTGGCGGAACAGCTGCATGCAGAAGGTCATGGTCAATGGCTCAGAGTCCTAAAGGACCTCAGTGACAAGTGGTGTCCCTCAGGGATCCGTACTGGGACCAGTGTTATTTAGCATTTTCATTAATGATATAGAAGAAGGAATTGAGTGCAGCCTCAGGAGATTTGTAGATTTGTAGATGACACCAAAGAGAGAAGTGGCACACCTAAAGGATACGATACCATCCAGAGGGACCTGGACAGATTCAAGAAGTGATTGCATGGGAATCTCATGAGGTTTAACAAGACCAAGTTCAAGGTGCTGCACCTGGGTTGGGGCAATCCCTGGTATCAACAGAGGCTGGGGTATAAACAGGTTGGAGCAGCTCTGCTGGGAGGGACCTGGGGATCCTGGTGGATGAGAGCTGGACAGGAACATTTGGAGCCCAGAGCCAAAAATGTTCTGGGCTGCATCCAAAACAGCATGATCAGCAGGGTGAGGGAGGGGATTCTACCCCTACATTCTGCTCTGTTGAGACCCCACCTGCAGTGCTGCATCCAGCTCTGGGGTCCCAGCACAGGAAGGATTTGGACCTATTGGAATTAGTCCAGAGGAGGGTCTCCAAGATGATCAGAGGGATGGGGCACCTCTCTTGTGAGGAAAGGCTGAGGGAATTGGGATTTTCCAGCCTGGAGAAGAGGGGACTTCACAGTGACCTGATTGCTGCCTTGCAGTACCTGGAGGGAGCCTAAAAGAAAGATGGTGGAAGACATTTTACAAGGGCATGTGGTGATAGGACAAGAGGGAATGGCTTCAAACTCAAAGAGAGTAGGTTTCAATTAGATAGTAGGAAGAAGAAATTCTTTAGTGTGAGGATATTGGGGCACTGAAAGAGGTTTCCCAGAGAAGCTGTGGATGCCCCATCCCTAAGTGTTTAAGGCCAAGCTGGATGGAGCTTTAAGCAACCTGATCTAGTGGATGAAAGCTGTTCCTGCCCATGGTTGGAACTAGATGATTTTTAAGGTCTCTTCCACCCCAAACCATCCTATGATTCTATGATACTGGACTAACTGTGCTACCTGCCTCCCTTGCTCTTCATCTCAAGTTGCCCTTTCTAAGTGCAGGCAAAAACAAAGAAGTCCAAAATCATAAAAACCTGAAATTGAAAGGTATAGAAACAGAACATGGAATTCTCAGAATATCAAAAGATGGAGCAAATGGAACGATTTACTCAAGACTGTAAAAAATTGCATGTCTGTGTTAGGAAAAATTGGGCATTGATGACTAATTAGTCTTTTGTTTATGTGGCTTCTGACAAAAAAGTTGCCGACTTCCTTTTTTGACAATAGGTTTACAAGACGAGTCACCTGATAATGACAAAAGTAATTTGTAATTTACAGAACGTTTTTATAGTTCCCTTCCACATATACAGAGTAATAATTACTGTACTCAGAGGTTCACATAAGAAAAATCCACTTGCAAGTTACAAACACTGAATGGATTTTGCATAGATATAAATTACTTTCATTTAGAAGCTCAATTTGACTCTTTTTCGCAAAACAAAGTGTTATGTCTGTTTTATCCCAATTTGTCATAATTTCTGAAATATTACCAGCAATAATTCACAGATTGCTGTAACTAAATCCCCTGGAGTGCATGTAGTTTTTAAAAATATCTCTTAGCCTTTGTTGATCTATTCTTTATGCCCCCATCCTATTGTTAAAAACAATTTTGTTAGACACTGGTTAACAATTCTAGTTCTAAAGATTGGTATAAAAAACAACAGCAAATATTTCAAAATATTTCAAAAATATCTTGATATAAATATACTTATATACCATATAAATATATGTTATATGCAATCTATATTATAAAAATAAATATATAATTGTGTTTTCCTTCATATGTACTTGTCTTTCTTTTCCTTTATTTAATTTTTTGTTAATAGAAATATCTTTCATTGCCTTTAATGGCTCTTTCTACTTGACACCCTTCTAGAATCAGAATGGTCAGGTTTGGAAGGGGCCTTTAAAGGCCCTCTAGTCCAACTCTCCTGCAATGACCAGAGGCAGCTTCAACTAGACCAGGTTGCTCAATGCCCCATCAAACCTGACCCTGAATGTTTCCAGGGTTAGGACATCCATCACCTCTCTGGGCAACCTGGGCTAGTGTTTTATCACCCTCATCATAAAAATCTTCATCCTTGTATGTAGTCTGACTCTACCCTCTTGTAGTTTAAAACCATTGCCCCTTGTCCTCTTGCTACAAGTCCTGATTAGAAAGTCTGTCCCCATGTTTCTTTTAAGTCTCCTTTAGGTACTGAAAGGCTGCAACAAGGTCTTCCCAGAGTCTTCTCTTCTCCAGGCTGAACTACACCAACTTTCTCATCCTTTCCTCATAGGAGAAGTGCTCCACCCCTCTTGTCATTTCTGTGCTCCAACAGGTCCATCTTTTACATCATAATTCTTCTGATTAAACCCAAATATCATTGTGCTTTCTTCATACTTGGTGCTACACCCAAATTTCTGCTTTTTTTAAATTCGTTTTCCCTTCACACTTACTCTAAGGGTTATTATGCCTTTCCTTCCTATTCTGTTGATCACCGAGTCCCTAGTCTCTTCTGCTGCTCATTGTTTCCCTGCCTTCTTATCTGGCCTTACGTTTCCAGGTTTTGTGAAACAGGATAAAACAATCTGACAAACCTGCAAGTGTTGAAGGAATCTTAGCATGTGAATTTAGGGCTGGTGTTTGTGTAGATCATGACCTGAACCAAATCCTAAAATGAAACCACACAAGGTTTGTGATTCCACGATTTGCAGGACAGTTGAAGTCCTGCAATGAGAGCCAAGTGATTCAGGCCTGTCTGCACTGTCTGACAGGTGCAAAGGCAGATTAAACAGCAAGAGCCCATGCAGGCACACAAGCATGCTACACTCCCTGTTAATGGAATCAGGTGCTTTGTGGACGAGACAAGCTGGGCGCACAATGGTTGCAAATTCCAGCAAGGAAGTTCTTTGGTTCAGTCCCGTTTGTCTCTGCCAAAATAATATGTAGGCCTAGCTGCATACAGATTTCTTATAAGGAAAACTGCAGCAGTGTTCACTGAAATTGAAAAGACCCAATTCAGCTCCATGCTACTATTTGGTCCAAGGTGAAGAGTTTGCTGCTGCCAGTGGCTCTGGCTGCTTCCTGTGCCATTGCCAGTAGGCAGCACTTACAAGTGAGCTGCCCCATGGTTCATAGTGCAGGGCAAGTCGTGTTTGTTAACAGCTAAGGCACACAGGAGTTGGGAAAGAACTGTTGTTGAACTCTCCAGTGAGTAATAAAGTTGGTTTCTTTCAACCATGAAAAAGTGAGGCATTCTGAAACTCTGGGATCCTTGGCTTTGTTTTTAATCCAGGAACAAGATAATTATTTGGAGCTCATGTAGATGAAGAAAGTCTTCTAATTTATTGCCAAGACTTGGGCTTTGATGGGTATTATTTAAAAGATGTGGGCATATAGGAGAGAGAAATATTGCCTGGAAATGACTGCAGGCTTGTGATACTGAAGGTATCATAAACAATGATTAAAAAAAAAAGTCACACAGCTGCACTATATCCTTATTAAAGCTGTCCGAAAGAAATGCCTGTGTGTTCCTGTTCGTAACTGTTTGCAGCTTTATGATTGTCTAAATCCCAGATGTTTTTCATAGAGCAACTTTTTAAATTTTTCTCTTCCTTCTATACAGAAGTGGCCAATAAGTAATGGGGGAGTTATTTGACTTTTCTCTTATATACCCTGCATCACCTTTCCTTAATTTTATACTTTTTCAGATGGCTTGTAAAGTATTGTGTCACATGTTCTTAATAACAGAATGGGCTCTTCCACACCCATTGGTTTAAAGCTGCTGGGGCAGTCCTTTGACACCAGATTAGTTGGAAAAATCCTACAGTTTCACTCCCTGGCTGGTGTAGAGCTATATTTAGTGTGCCTGGTGCTGGGGAAAAGTTGAACCGCCTCTGTATTTCCATTTGGCTGCTGAGTCTGTCCTTAGCCAGGCATGAGTGGTCAAAGGGTACAAAGGCAGCCCAGAGCCCACACACTGAGGAGGCCAAAATAAGGGAAGGATTTCCTGGCTCATTGTTGCCACTGGCCAGAACAGCAGTATAAGACAGCTATTGCACAAGAATCTGGATCTTTCTTTTTCATCTCCATCTTTGAAACTGGGGAGGGATTGTTAGCACAAGGCAAAGAGATTTGTTACAGCCAACCTTCTCTTCCTTCCCCTTTGAACACCCCAATCCAGCATTTCCTCCAAGAGCAGAAAACGTTGCTGTAATCAGAAGTGTATATTATATTACCATAATATTGTATCAGTAAGACTTTTGCTGCCTCCTTCACATTCTGTATTCTGGCAAGACTTTTAAACTAAGCAGAAATTATTTTACTTATTACAAAGAATTATATTCTCTGTATGAAAACATAATTTGATGAAAACATTTAGAATTCTTAGAGGAAAAGAAACTTTGAAAAAACACTACAGCTGTAAAGTGCATCTGCTTTTCTTCATACTGTGATCTATAATGACTCACTGGGTAACACTGAATGAAACTCAGTGATAGACATATAAAGACAGTTCTGAATTTTCAACGCTGTCAACAGCTTTTGAATTACTATTTGGCCTAATTGACAGGAGCTGGACACTGGCTGGGCACTGTGCTGGTAGATGATAGGTCTCAGATTTTAGGTATTTTAGAGAATAACTAAGGTGTGCCAATCATCCTGTTCAGGCAAACCCTTACATGTAAAAGACACCAAATGATTATATAGAAATGCTATGAAATACAAACTCAGGCCTGGAGCTCTGGATTGAAAAGGTGGGTTGGGGTAAGAAGGTTATCAAACCTGCCTCAGCAAATATTCTGTGCAGTGCCCTTGTCTGCAGATGGAAGAGATATGTGGTGGTTATGAAGCCTTGGAGAAACTGCATAGTGTTACAGGGGAGCTAATGGCCCCTAGGTACCAGTGGTTGGGGAAATTTGTACGTAACTTTAGTGATTGACTTCTGCTGTACATGTCAGCACTGCTAACTTTGTTGTATTTAGGGGAGGGTTATGGCAATTTCCTAGAGCAAACTTCAAACTGAACCACAGGTACCTGTGACTGGGTCCCTTTTGCAGCATTTCTCCTCCTGAGCTTGATAAATGAGCTTTAACTATTGTGACAGCCACAGTGGAGAGTGTGAGTCTTAAACCACAAAGAAGCTGCTGAGACTGTGAGGTGGAGGAGAGCAGAGGCTCGACTTGAGCAGCCTTTCACACAAATTGTGTTGGACAGTTGAGCTAAAAGTTTTGAGGGAGATGAACTTACCTTGGCCTGTTGTTTCATGACTGAGAGTTTCTGAACTCCCAAGGATATTTCCACCAAAACCAGAGCTGGTATTCCGTCTGTTGGAAAGCAAAAGTAAAAGTAAAGGGACGAAAACCATGTCCCAATTCTTATTTGTAAGTGTTTGCTGTGAATTCAGTGGAACTATGCTGGTTGAAGCTAAAAAATTAAATTCTTTGCAGGTTTGATCACTTATTTCAGCCAGGCAAGTGATAAAGCACTTAAAGCAAGTGATTTTTTTTTTTTTCAGTTTCTACAGGAGTAAAGCCTAACTATTCCCATTAAAAAAAAAAGTATTAAAAAAATAATTTGACAGTTACATTCTCAAAAGTTAATTCTACTCTAGTGTGGTCATGATTTTGTAAGTTTTGCCTTGAAAGAAAATTATGTTCCTAGATGGGACAGAAGATGATGACAAAAATGCAAATTAATATAGCAAAAAGGAAAAAACAGCAAGGCCTTTTTTTTTGGATTGTGCTTCTTTTGAATCCATAGTATATGAAGCTGTGAAAAGAGTACACAAGAGTACCATTGTTACCTTAGAATGGTATACCAAACATCCCTGAATTTTCTGAGCAGAGATTGAAAGAAATACAGTCTTGCTGTTCTGTTACCACCAGGTAAAACATGCATTTCCTTCAGACTAGGCAGTTTGCCCTGCTGCTCTCCAGTGCTGAGCATCTGTGCCCATGTGAATATACTATGAGGTGATAAAATGCTGGATGGGGTATTTCACTGTTTAGTTGAGAGTTTCATCACTGTGAGCTGGGCCCAGGCTTGACCTAGAACTGAGTGCTGATCCACTGTCAGCAGTGTTTCTGTGTATTAAATAGTTATAGTATAGTTCAGTACAGTATAGCATAGCATAGCATAGCAAAGGCTTCTATGGGTTTGTGTTTGGATTATACCAGATTCTTCAGGTGAAAACAATTACATTCAAATTCAGTGAAGATGAAGGGGAAATATACAAATGTAAAAGTTGTAAATGTGTGGGGTTTGGAGTTGATGGTGAATATTTAATATTCTGTAGAACTGAAACCATGGAGATGTGCTGTGCCAGAGTTTCACCATGTCCTTCCAACACTGGTAGAGAGCTTGCTTTCAGGATTTTTACAAGTAACTGTAAGAGACACTTTGTTTTTTTATCCCACTGAACTGAACTGCATATTACATGGTATCTTGTATGTGAAGGGAAATTTAAGAAATGGAAATAATTAATCAATAGTTTTGTGCACTATACAGCCTCTGAGGAAGTCTGTGTGGACTGCTGGTTTACCAGAGACACCTTTTCCATCATAGTCAAATCTGATGAATGCTTTTCTGCCCCATCTGTAGACCAGAGATGATATTTCTTCACATTTTAGGTACCTCCAAAGCTAAGACAACAAATATTTGTAACTTGCTTTGTGATTCTGAATCACATAATTTTCTGGCACTTTTCTATTATGTACTAGGAGTTATGTGCATCTTGATTTCCCAGACAGGCTTTATCTTTATCAAAGACTTAGGGCTAAGAAAAGGCAACTTTTTGAAAAGTGTAATATATATTTAACAATTTTATCCCTTCTAAAGATTTCCTTGTGTTTTATCTTCAGGTTATTAACATCCTGCAGCAAGTCATCACTTCAGCCTAAGGGTTTGTGGAAGAAATAAACTCTACATGAAAACTGAATGTAATTAAGTCTTATATTCAGGACCCTGATGAGTGATACACAGGGAGAAGTAGAAGATGGTGAATTTCACAGAGAATGCTACTGAGAAATGCAATATTAATCATGATATCCACGAGACATTATCCCCCGTGGTGTACATATTTGTGTTTGTATTAGGCTTGCCAGCTAACTGCCTGTCACTGTACTATGGGTATTTACAGATCAAGGCTAAAAATGAATTAGGTGTCTACCTTTGCAACTTGACTATAGCAGACCTGCTGTACATATTTTCTTTGCCTTTTTGGCTTCAGTATGCTTTACAGCATGACAACTGGACCCACGATGAGCTGCTGTGCAAAGTCTGTGGCATCATCTTGTATGAGAATATCTACATCAGCGTGGGCTTCCTGTGCTGCATCTCCATCGACCGCTACCTGGCCGTGGTGCACCCCTTTCGGTTCCAGCGCTTTCGGACCATGAAGGCTGCTGCCATCGTCAGCATCATTATCTGGGCCAAAGAAATTATGACATGCTGCTTTGTCTTCACACACGGGGAGATCAGTATGGATGCTGAGAGCCACTTGGTGTGCTTTGAGCATTACCCCATCAAGAAATGGGAGCACAATGTCAATTACTACCGCTTCTCTGCTGGCTTCCTTTTCCCCTTCTTTCTGCTGGCCTTCTCCTACTGTGGGATTTTACGAGTTGTCCACAAGAGTCCTGGCACTCAAAAGAAGAAGAAAATCCAAATTAAAAGACTGGTATCAAGCACTGTTTTCATATTTTTAGTCTGCTTCGGACCATACCACATCCTACTTGTAGTTCGTAGCTTGTTGGAGAACAACTGCTCATTTGCTGAGAAAATATTTAATGTTTACCATATTTCTCTCCTGTTAACTACTTTTAATTGTGTTGCTGACCCAGTATTGTACTGTTTTTCCAGTGAAAGCACTTACCAGAACTTTGTCAAGATGAGAGACTCTTGTCTAACATGTTTAAGCCATCTGAGTACTGAGACGAAGGAATCCTATCCACTAAACACTACTGAAACTCCCGACAGAAAACAGCAGGAACAACAAGCAGGGTTATTACAAATACCACTTGATGGTTCTGGAATGAAGGACTGCTTCACAACTAATGTAGGCAGCCTATAGCATTAATCAAAAGGACCTTAATCCTACACCTGCAGCTATGGCGTGTTTGTGTATCTGTCTGAACTATTCATGTATTACAACAGTGTGACCTTCCAAAGGCTTATGAGCAATGCTGTATAGTGAAGCTGTTTCTAGAGGTGCTTGGAGCCTGGCAGCCTGGCAACAGTGAGGAAAGTCAGTTCAGTTATAATCATGTTATCTGTTGTGCTACCACTTAAAACCTGTTTGGCTTGATGACTGCACGGACTGAAATAAGCCAGTACTCACAGTGTGTAGTTCTGGTGAACTCATCTTTAGCTGCTTTCTGTTTGCCCCTGTAGCATCTAGAGAAAGTAATTCTCTACAAGCTGTCATCATCTGTTGAAAAGGTCAGAGACAAAAAAATTACATATCTCCATATATACTTTTAAAACGAAAAAGCCCAACAAAACACTTGTGCAACATCTCTGTAAATCTGAAAAAACTTCTCCTTCTGCAAGTTTCAAAGCCTGCAGAGACCATGCCAGAACCAGATTCCTAAAACAATCAGTCTGATAGTGCAAGACATTATGGGAGAACATTCACAAGGAACTCAGCACCTGCTGAGACCTTCAGGCTTTTATTTCACTGTTGAGTCTCAGACTGTTAAACCTCATTGTAAGGCTCCTAGAGACTTCTGGAAGTATGAGACTCTGGGCTCCAGTGGGTGTCAACAACTTGGTTTGTTGACTTGGAAGAGAGCAAGAGGTTGGTAGTACATGAGGCACTTTGATTCCATGTGCTTCTCTGAGTCAGTGTGTTCAAGAATATTTATTTACATCTAAATTCTACTGCACCTTGCTAAGGTTTTGCTTGTGTCCTTTGCAATTTGTGTATCTTGTGCAGCATAGACCATGCAGGCAATTAAATAACACTGCATTTGTCAGGGAAACTGTTGAATGAATTCTGTTTAAACCATGTTTTTGTCCACAGATAAGATAGTTTAGGGTTTGGTCATTGTTCAGTAAATACAGTATCAGAAATATGATGTATGAATGATCTGTGTCCTGCTTTAGACAGAAACAAAATATAGAAGTAAGTGAAGAATAATGGCTTTTAAAGACCTGGGAGTTGTGCTCCACAGTATTGTATCTACCATCACCTCCTCTCTAGGTTTCCTTGGATTTTTTTGTTACACTAATGAATTCTATGTGATTCTTCTTCACAATCTGCTCATCACACCTCCTTTTACCTGCAGCTGTTACACCATGAATATTGCCTTGTCCTTTCAATTCTCTGGTTTCAGACCTTCCTTGCAACACCTCTCTCTCTGCAACCTGGAGCTGATAACTTCCAGCAGTATTGTCAGTTTTGTTTCCTTGGTTTGCTTTTGAGTCAAAAGATTGTCTAGACAGATGGTCTACTCCTGCTATCTGGATATGTCATTGTAACACAGCCTTGCTTGTCATCAGATTCCAAAAGCAATATATTCTAACAGTTTTCTGGAAACCACCTTGAGAGTGCAATATTGGATATAATTAGAGTATGTGTTTGGATATAATTAGAGGATGTGTTTAATAAAGAATATTTTTATAACTTCCTTTTTATATTTTTTCACACCATGTTTGAAATAATGATCTTTAGCTTTGGTGCACAGTTTCTATTTGTGAGACTACGGATCCTCTCCTCCCTCCACTTGCAGAAAGGATTCATGTCCCCAGCCTCAAGAGTGGATTAGGTTTGCTTAGGTTAACATTTGGTTTGTTTAATTATTTTACATTTCTTTATACTTTGACCACTCAGCTGAATTAATTACCTTACATCTGCATTTTTTTCTCCTGACTATTAGCACTGTTTAACTTTATTTTCTCCTCATCTTTCCTCTCATCTGCTGTGTATTCCAAGGGGATGTAAGGCAGGGACTCCCTCCTGACTGCTGGAGTGCTGAGCTTGTACATTGTTAAGCACCAAATCCTTGGACCCCCACGACCTGTCAGGCTGCAAAACATGTGGTTTGTTCTAGGATTAAGTATTTGTTGTTGTGTTTATGTGTTGCTGCTTTACAGTTCCCCATGCTGTTTAAATTAGACAGCTGGAATGCAGAGCTTGCTGTACTACATGGAATTGTCATCAGAGGGATTAAGGCTCATTTGAGATGGAACTTTGATGTGGCCAGCTTTGGTTAGCTGCTGCAGTTTAAAATCAGATGGAAACTTGTGCAACACAGTGCAGCTTTCTGCTACAGTTCTCAGCACTAAACCTGCTAACCCGGAACAGAAAGGAAGGATTTTTATTTCTTTTCCCCTTTTTCTTCTTGAGGACAATATTTTATCAATTCTTTCTGTACTGTAACTGTTTGGCTTAGGCTGCAGAACCAACACAGCAGGTTAGAGCAGGAAGGTAACTCCCACTCAGAGCTTTTCCTTCCATCTCAGTCAAAACACATTCACTCAAGGGCCCTGCTAAGGCTGCTAGAGACATGCTACACATGCTATTGAAGTAAATGCCGTGCTTGGGACTGCACAAAAGAAGGCATTTTAAAAGCACATACTAGAGAAAAAAGAGAAATAAATTATTAAATTTTGTAATTTTTAATTAAAACTGATTGTTAAGACTTGTATTTTGGGGTTAAAAAAGAGCAAAAGCTTACTAAATGAAATTTTTTGACAAAAGTTAGTGCTTGGAAATAAACATTGCACCTGTTAGTGTAACATGTCAGTGGCACAGAGAGAATAGAATCAGCTGCTTCTTTTAAAATTATGCCAATTTCATTTTGTGAGTTCTGTGCAGCAGTGAATATATGCCATTCTGTGGGGTTACTGGCTTTGGCAAAAATTTCAAGTATTCATATGAAATATTTTACTTAATACTTACAGTTTAGAGAATTTGGAGACATCTAAAGGAGATATTTCTAACTGTGAAACTTCCAAGATACTTTTCTAGAAAATCCTTTGAGAAAGTTTTAGATAAAACGAATCTAAAAAAAAAAAGACTCATCTATCTAGAAAAGAAACACTGGGATCTTTGGTGAACCTGAATGTCTAGCAGAAGTCTGGCATTAAGATTTTTTTCTGTCATGTGTTCAACTGTTTTATGTCTTTAAAGGCTCTGTATCCTCAGGGACTTCAGGAGATTAATGTTCAAAATATGCTGGTGTTTATGATATGAAATTATATTTCTCATTCCAAAAAAGTTGTATTGCACTGAAGAAGGAAAATGAAACTCACCTACCAGGAAGGAAAAGAGATATAAAGTGTTGCTCACTGCTGAAAGTCCAACTAAATGCAACTTCCATTTTATGACAGGTAAAGGACCAGTGCTCTAGGGGTGGTGTCAAATGTCCCCTCCTCTCTCTGCTGGGTGGGCTGATGACGATTTCTCTCTCGGTGTTCCTAGGTCAGGGTGACCCCAAGAAAAATCGAAAAGTCTTTGCTTCCCTAGCCCAAATGCAGCCAAAGAAGGAGCCTGGAATGCTTCCAATTGTGCTTTTTCAAGGTTGTTTATTTCTTCTTATCTAAAATATTTTCTCTCTGACCTGCCGAGCTCTAGCTAGCAAGGAGGCCATGGCATTCTGGCCTGAGCCTTGGGTGGCTCCCACCTTATATACTCAAAACTACATGTCTATGTTTACAAATTCTTCACCAATTCCCATCACCTGTCTTAGACCATGAATCTCTACTTTAAATCAATATAAAAGTGCCACCATCACACCAAGACATGGAGGACAAGGTAAAGAAGAAGAAGGCTAGGACACACCCAAATTCCTCCATCTTGTACCCCCTTGAACCCCATTCTAAAAATCCCCAAATTCTACTTTCCCACCCTGTGTTAGTTCAAATATCACACCACTAAAACCCTTGTGACTTGTAATTCCTCATCCAGAGTTGGCAGTTTTCCACGGGCTAAAACCAAAGCCACAGATGTTTTTCACTTCTTGCCAGGGTCTCTGAGACCCCTGCTAGGGTCTCGAGACAGCCAGGGCAGCCAGAGGGATGTCCTGGACTCTGACAGGCTGACAGCCGGCAGAACTGTAGTCCTGACACTCACCTGGAGTTAAGGTAAAATTACAGCTTTAAATGACAAAAGCTGGGCACAGTTCACAACCATTTCTCATGTATTGCTTCAGTGTTAGTAATCCTATGGGATAGAATTCAATGTTCCTTCACTTGGTCTTGTCAGGAGCTGAATTTCTACAACAGGAATTAATGTAAAAGTTTGTTTACATAATGTTATTTCATACTGCATACAAATGCTTATTCATTTCTAATAATACTTTAATTTCTAATAATTAATTTTAATAATTATTTTTGTATTCAATTAATTTCTTGTAACAACAGGATACTCTGAAATGTCTACAACTTTTCTCTATTACCCATAAAGTGGCAAAATATGTAAGTGGCAAACTACTAACATGACAGGGGGTAGTGGCACAGCCAACCTTTTACACAGAAGATCTGCAATGCTGCCCTTATTTTCATTAGCTCAGTTAAAATTTTCTCTTTATCTTCTCACACCTCCACAAACTATCCCCCACCACAAGAACACAGTGTAAGAGGGGGGCTAGAGGAAGTGTGCAATGGGGTTCTCAGTACAGTAACTGCAGTTTTGTTTTGAATCTTCCCTCTCTATTGTAGCTGTTTTCCTCACCACAAGTATTTTTAAATCCAAGTTGCTATGCAAGTTACTTCCTGTTACAGTTATGAGGTTAGTAAAATAAGAACAGCAGTGCAATAATATCTCCTTGTAATTTCATGCTTTCTTTGTAAAAGCCAGATCACCTCTTATTATATAATATCAATTAATATTAATTTTCCATTATAAAATTACAGAAAAGAAAGACCAAGTGGATGATATCCTCTTCTTGTTTCACAGAGATGTTGTAAGGGTAACAATGCAAGGCTGTGTGGGTTGAAGACACCAGAGATGAGAAGTCATCTTTTTCTGATCTTTTACACCTTGAGAGAGTCTCAAAAACATGGGATATGGGAGCCACTCTTCATGTAGAAATCCTTAGTGGCAGTCACTGCTGTGCAACCTGCAGCAGCTTTTCAATCATAAGTGAATGGGTGCTGTAGAAGGGCAGCCCATCCACTTCCATCTCTAGACTGGCAGTTTTGCCACTGCGGACCCCGAGCTGCACAAGTGTTTTTAGAAGCTTTTCCTCCTTGAAAAACAAAGAAACAGAGTTTAGTTAAAATTCTGAATCAGATAAGGGCAGTTATCAAGATCTGTGTTTTAATTCTGGGAGAGACCAACCATATCCTTCATATTTATTTTGCCATCAACTTGCAAGTACTATCTTGTCCCAAGAACATGGTTAGCATCTGGAGCTCAGGGAGTGTCAGTTGCTTCATAATTTTGATTGCTATTTAACGACTGAATATTATTTTTCTCCACACTGCCTCAAACAGAACATTACTGTCAATTCAGAAACATCATTTTTTGCTTGGTTTTGAGTTCCTATATTGCACAAATCAGAATCAGAGGAACCTCCACCCAAAGTATCTCAAAAATCCATCTGTGGTTTCTGCAGCCAGGCAGCCGGCTGCAGCTGTGTTTTATAGAAAAAGACAGAAGAGAAGGAGGGTGCAGCAGGAAAAAAGGTTACAGAGAACACCTGGATGGGCTGCACACTCACTTTCCTTTCCTGCAGCTTCTCCGATCTCTCTGTGCCTTTGGCCCTCTCTTCGCTTTTCATCATTGATTTTATGAGAATTTTGGTTGCTTAGGGAAGGAGTGGGGAGAAAACAACCTCAGAAATTGTGCTTTCTTGGCATGCTCTAAACTAGCATATGCTTTGTTTAGAACTGGAATTATTTTCTTGCTTAACTAATATAAGCAGATAACGAAGTGTGTTCCAAGTTGAGACGTAAACGTACACAGAGGGAACAAAATCATCTTTTTGTGAGCTGTTGGCCAGTTAGCATTGTGAGATGAAAAGAAGGGATAAAATGAGCTTTGAAAAAAACACAGGGAACAGTGAAATTTGAAGATCTGGTTTCAAGTGAATGTATATCTGGCATAAACTGCTCTGTTTTTCATTTGCCATGAAATATACACAGTAAAACTTCAAATTTTTAGCATTTACTATAGTGAGAATTTATTCCTTGAATTCTGTTAATAAAAGTCTAAGAAAACTGAAAACCTGGTGACTTTTTAGCTTCTCCTATGCCAACCCTGCAATAGGTTATATAAGACCTTGAAACACTCACCTATTTATCTTTTCCTCTCTTTCTTTACTAGGAATGCCCTTTCTGGTCTTTGTGCCATTTACATTTCCATGGAAATTACTACTGCAACAATCCTACCAGTGTCCTTGACAAAGAGCTCTATAAGCTCTAACACTTTTAACACTGGTATTTGACATTACCACACAATAAAGTAGCAGAAGTTCTTTATCTCCTGGACACACATGAATGATGAAAAAAAAAAAGTTAAAATATGTAATTTTCTCTTATCAAATGTTAGCATTTTTTCTAGGAACACTCCTAGAAAACAAACCACAAAGAATACAGTAGCTGTGGATCTGAATTGAGACACAATATGGTTGTATTTTACCTAATGATAAAATGGCCAAAATATAATAATTTCTGAATGAAGCAAAGGATGCCCTGCGTGATCAATTCAGTTTAATTTTATAACCTACTCTCTGAATGTACTTTTTAAAGATCTGTCTATTATTTCCTCGTAAATCATCCGAATTCTTAGCTGCAATAAAATTAAATGAGGCTCTGGTTTTCTACTAAAGGAAAAAGATGCATAGTTAAATGGTGTCAGTAGTGACATTATTTAAGGAAATCATCTGGATACACTAGTAGTATAAAATTTGCTAATTTATAATTAATAAAATTATAAATATACATTAGTTTATATCATATGAATGATCATATACATAAATGCAAATATATACAACTGATCTTTCTGCACAACAGAGGTTTCTCTTAGCACTGAGTGTATCTAAATGCAAAAGGACAAAGGAGATCTCTCCTGTCACAAAAGAGATACCTAAATTGGATACAGAAAATGTAATGTCTAATATGAAGTTTGTGCTACATATTTACATATTAGAGCTCTCTGATCTGCTTATGTGAGGTAAAAGAGTTTGCTTGCTTAATACTATATAACTACTATGCCTGATAAACCATGTTTCCATTTGTAATAAGCAAATACAATGTGTAGCATGCTTCTTTAGCTGTACAGTGCTGCAACTTGACCAAAGCTTTCTCTTTAGTAAATAATTATGTTGGGAGTGGGGTAACTGGAATATCTCGTTAGTTTGTCCTTTATTCAAGGGGAAAACTTCCTTATGAATGACAAAGCTAATGCATACTAAAAATAAAATATGTCACACCTTTATATATTTATAATATATTTCATATTCTTATAGGTCATTATTAAAAAATACTATTCAGCTAATATGTTGCCATTAATAAAGAGTTCAGTAAAAGAACAAATCCTTGATACATTAACCTGCCTGTGAGATGCAATGAAATGCAGAGTTGACTGTAGGATGTTAAGCATTAGCTACATCTGGATATGTATGAATGAATTCATTTCATTACAGCCACTTTGGTATTAAAGTAGTACGAACACCTGAAAAACCAAGCTAATACCATAATCAAATTATTAGGTAAGCAAAGGTAAAGGTAAGCAATGATTGTTTAGGTCCAGTTGTTTCCTGTTCCTGCAGTTCTCAGCATGGAACAAATGCTTTGCAGCATCTCTCGCTAAGATGTGTGGAAAGGCTCATCCATGAACTCAGAGCAGTCTCAGTTTGCTGTTCAGTGGGAAAGGAGAGCTCTGCAGTTCTGGGGTTTGGCAGTGCAGTCCTGACACTGCTCGAACCAGCTGAAGAGAAATAATGTTGTGTTTCAGGGGAAGTCTTCACTTAGCAATTATGACCTACAGCATTCATTGAAGTGCCATTTTTTGAAGAAAAATAAAACACATTATAAAAAAGCTGTCTGGTGCTAAGGGACTCCTTCAAATGTCCTCTTTTCAATTACAATCACCAATATAAACACTGAGATGCATCTGCGTGGTGTTGCTCTTTATCTCACTAGGGTAATTATTGTAGCATTAAATGAAGCTGAATTTTGCAGAAAGTAGCCATATAAACATAAATGGTCTGATTTTTTTTATACTAATGGAGTATGTGAATACTAATGTATTCGATCTTCTGCATTGTTCATTGTTATGTGATTTATAATTAAAAATACCATATTTTCTTGTCAGACATTTTGTCATTTTCTCTCCTCCACAAAACTGTTTCCATTTATTTTATCTCAACAGATTTCAGTATTGCACTTTCAGTAGCCCATTATTGGATCATTAATATTCCCAGCTGTATAGCTTAGTAAAACAAAAACAAGAAGATTTTCCTGTACACAATATAACATTTAATTACAGTATCTCATTACCAGGAATTTTGATCACAGTCATTTTAGGATGCATTAATTTAAAGGTCAAAAACCAGTAGATGCAACTGGAAAAACATTGAAAACTAAAAAAATAATTAATCTGTTTTATAAAAAAGACTCTGCTGAAAAGGGCCATATAAGCTTTGTTAAGCTATATGGCTATGCCAAGTGTTGGGATCAGTTTCAGTTTTATGACATTTAGATGAAAAACTAAGATAGCAAGAATTTGAAAAAAAATTAGTGAGATCTACTATAAAATACTTAAAGGTGCTTTGTTGGAATTTCATGCAGAATGTCCCATCATCTCAGGAGAAAAACTTCTTTGTTTTGGGCAGTAGCTATGGTAGATGGATTGCATTTTGCTTAGCATTCTTGGATGTCACACACTTAAAGGGTTTGTCCAAATCTCTCCTAATAAAGCTGAACCTTGAAATCTTGAAGCTCCTAATTTATTGCGAAGTTGTGGAACAAATCTTATTTAATCATTAGGGGTGTGTGTGTGTGTGTGTATAGACAGATTTTTCTTAACCACTGTCAAGTTAAAAATAGAGGCACGTGCTTAGCAGGATGAGCACAGATCAGCGTCATTTCTCACCCCTCTCAGTTATTTTACTTTTTCTCAGTCTGAAACCTTTGCATTCCCAGAATATCACACTGTACAGAGCTGCATTAGTCAAAACACATTTAAAAATATTCATGAACAAGTTTTTCTCCAACTTTAATTTAGAAAGATTCAAAACTAATTGTAGAAAGGTTCCAGCAAACTAGAAAAAAGGTAGGATCAGAAGTAATGTACAAAGATCAGAAGTATGGAGTGGCCACCGCATAAGAAATGTAACTTTTGATTTTGGAAGCAGACATCTAAAGGACACTACAACAGAGGGTTATCAAATCACAAATAATACTAAGGAAGCAAACAGGGAATTTTAATCACTGTATGTCAATCTAAGGATTTCTTGCATTGCCCATAAAATTGTAGCACTGTCTTCTGCTTGAAGCTACAAGACATGGAGAATTTTTATTTGCAATGTCTCGAATCCTTTGTGGAAAACAGTGTAAGGACAGCGTGGCTGCTCCTTCACAAGCAATCCCCAGAGGTGCCCAGAGACCTTGAGAAGGTGAGGTATGAACCGGCCCAGGCAGGCTGCAGCAGCTGCTGGCCACTTCCATCTCCCCGCCACGAGCAAGTGCCCGCCCTGGCCAGGAGTTACCCTGGGGACGGCCGGGAGCGCGGGCAGCCAGGGCCTGCGGCTGGGCGCGCGTGGGCCGCCCGCTCTGCGCAGGGGCGGCCGCGGGCGTCGCAGCAGCGCAGCACGTGCAGAGCGCAGGCGATGGCGTAGCCACCCCAGTTAGAGACCCCTGCAAAGAGGGGCACCATGAAACCAGGCTGCACCAATGTCAGAGCGTGTCACAGACACCCGGGTTAGGGACACAGAAACCTGAGCCCAAGGACAGTACGGACCGGCCAGTTCACAGGTTGGTCCGTGCTGAACATTCTTTCTCACTGTGAATTTTATTTCACGCTGGTGAAAAGCAGAATTTTAACTATAACGTTCACCTTTTGCTGAACAGCAAGAACGTTAAGAACATATATTTGTCCTTGAGTGATTATTGAAATAACTTACCTCTTTGTAAAGGGGCAATATGACTAATTTATGCCTGAGAGGGGCACACTCTAAAGAGAAGTTTATCAATTATACTGAAAATCTGTATGTGCACAGACATTTTAAATCTCACACAGATCACTTCTGCAGTCTTCCTTATTAATATTTGTTACCTGGTCTAGTGAAAGGTTTCCTGCCCATGGCAGGAGGACTAGGAGCCAGATGATCTTCAAGGCCCCTTCCAACTCAAATAATTCTAGGACTCTATGGTTCTATGATTTTATGTAACATGTGATTATTCAAAAATACACATGATTTGCCAAACTATTTCAAATTAAGTGCAATTTGTTCATGGAACATTCTCAATTTTGAGTTAGTTCTTCTGAAGCAACATGTGCTTAACTCTTCAGAAAAGGTACATAATACAGAGATAGATCAGTTTGCTGAGGATGACTTGGAAAGGGCCAATAAAAATTATTTGGAAAGGCAAATGTTTCCCTGTGAGTTCTATTCTTAAACACCAGCTACTCTCCCACCCCACCAAAAATCCCTTACCAGCTACAACAGTAAAATCAGCTTCAACATCCCAAGCTATAACATCTCCATTTTTTATGTGCTTCTTCACAGCATCTTTTACTTTGCCCATTCCTAATTAATTTCCTCCATCTCTAACACCTTTATAAAAGGGGAAAAGACAAAATGAGTATGAACACAGCATATAACTGACAATCCCTTTAGAAAACAACTGGTTTCTTCCCCACAGTTGCTGTGATAGTTCACAGCTCCATATGAGATGGTTTATACTTTTTCATCCACAGCACCTAAAAACAGAAGACTGTGAATGAAATAGCTGAAAGCATCATCTATGACATGGCAACCTCTAAGTTTATAGTGTAATGTACACTGTACATTGCATGCACGCAAAAGAAATCAAAATTATCAAGTGGTTGTGAACTGTAGACATAATCAAGACAGTGAACTTTGCTTATGGAAGGCCTTACATGAGTGTTCCATGCAATGTGTTACCACAAATACATCAGCACAAAGAAAGAAAGAAGATGGAAAATTAAACCCAAATCAACCTGAGAAGTCAGCCAACAATTCTACGATAAAGCAAGCATAGAAAACTTCGGCTTGCTACAAGCTTTAATTTAAAAAACAGAATGGAAATAACAATCATTGCAGAAAGACAAGCAAAAACATACATAACGATTTGGGCAGAAGTAGGCCTGCCTGCACTGCCCATCAAGGACTAACATGCTGCAGCACACAAAGCCCAACCCCATATTTTACTGTATGTTTGTCTTAGGGTTTTTAGTAAAATCAGTGGGATCTGTGCAATATCAGGAAAATTCTGGGCAGCCCGATATTTGGGACATAAAGTTGTCAGATATCATTTAGATACCTGGATATGAGGGTAACATATAAACTAGTAGTTTACATAAAAGCTGGATAGTACCTCTAGTCTCTTACCAAGATATTAAAAAACAAATTAAAATTATTTATTATTTATAATTATTAATTAATTATTATTAATATTTAGTTGGAAATTAAAATTTCTCTTTCATCTGTTGAATGGGTTCTTTTTCAATTTGAAGATTTTACAGAAAAATCCCTGACCATGTCTGTGAAACAACAGAGAAGAGCTCCAAGTCCTCACTGTGATGTATCACATTTGACTTTGAAATATGACTGTGCTCTAATGCATAGTATGTGTTACAGAAGAGAAATTACAATATTTATAATTTACACTTCAAGGCCTGAAAACTGGTAAATGTAACACTTTTAGTAACTGCATAAATATCTCATGTGTCTGTAGCAAATTTCTTCTTTAAGTGAAATGGAAACTTATTTCTCAGCAGCAATTCTTATTTGATTCCTTAAGTCTATCCAGTCAAGTAGGGCGTAACTGAGTGACACATAGCTTACATAAAAGGATTTGCTATGGAACAGCTACTCTTTTTTATCTGCTTTAATAATCTGCTCCCATTTATTTCACCATTGGGAGTTAATGGTGCTTTCAAAAATCTCTTTATTGGTTGTACTTTTCAAACAAGTATTGATATAGTCCTGGTGCTTCTATCCTCATATAAAAATATGGAAATTCTACTGCTTTTTAAGAATCACACACAATGTTCTGATTTTTCTTATACTCAAAATTTTTACTCTTAACATTCTTTAAAAAAGCTGAGATTAATTCTTGTCCCATGAAAATAATCAACAGCTTCTTTAACTGAATTATATCCATTGTTCAGGCCTTTTTCTAACAACTCTGCTTTGATTTTCCTGTCTTTGTGGGAGTCCTGTCACCAGGATGGCTGCACAATTAGTAGATCTATTGCTGTGGATGGATCCCATTTGGGTGACATTGGAAGGAAAAGAACACCCCACTGAAAAGTCTCCTGTCCCATCTGTTTTCTTCTTCTTCCACATATTGCCAGAGAACTGTACTTTACTGTAGCTCTCCAGAGTGAAATTCACCTGTGCAAACGCAGCCATCCATACATGAGCCATGTATGCTTTTAAAGTCAGCAGAAAGAAACACTCCCTTCACACATTCAGTTCATCTCACCCCAAGGCAGACATCTCAAATATAGATGTCTGAAAATAGGCAAGATGAATCCTCTTTTAAAGGCCCAGTTTCTTTCCAGGCAAAGGAAAAATAGTTCTGCTGGATCTTCTCTGCAAGTTCCCACTGACTACATTGTTTTCTGAAACTACATTCATGAAATATGCAGGAGACGTCAGTCTTCGGTGCTAAAAATCTTTCGTATGAAAGGAAAATGTGTGACCCCATTTTTTCAGGCAGTAATTTGGAAAGCTTTTAATTAGCTCCTATATAAATAGCATATAGCTATGTCAATTGTATGACAGCTAAAAAAAATAATATGTGGTTCCAGTAACATTTCTTAATCTTTTATTTCAGACTTATGTGGAAAATCAGTCCCTTCTAAACTCAGCTTTCATGTCTTCTTACTCTGTGAATTCCTCAAGGCTGCTCCTCACTCCCTGAGTTTTTAGGATGTCAGTACTCATACAATTGCAGGCATTGCTCATGCTTTGTCTGTGGTCAAACTACCAGATCAGATTTTTTAAAAAATACAGATCTCGTTTTGAATGCAACACTTGACAGCAATTAATCAGCATGTAACAAATGTTCTAACATTTCCCCTCTCCACCTACTGACACAGTGCTTCTTGCCACGGAGCACACTATATAAAGAATTTCTGTAGGCTGAAAACTTGATCTTTCTGGTATTCTAGCATATAAGGTTATTCAAGTACTCCACCCTAATTCTGTACAATATTTGCATTTTTTCTGGAACTAGTCATATGCCTCCAAATTCCTCCTGACCATAAAGTAAAGCTGAAGACAGCCCCACCAGAAAACAAAATTATCCTCATCAGTAGCAACACGTTGCTATCAGTAATGGGAGACAAAACACAAAGGCCACAGTGGCTAAGTTAAACTACATTTGGCAGAAACACATTGAAAAAGCCAACATCCAACCCAAGAAATTGTTACCCAATTAAAATAACAGACACAAAAAATTAATGTGGTAAGTAAAACAAGAAATGTTAACTAGGAAACAGGCAATGTAAGAAACAATTACATTCTTATAGCTACCCAGTTAATTCTCCAAAGCAAAATATCCACTTACATGAATGCCATGGGAGATCAGAGAAGATCCCTTCATTGTCATTTGAAGCCTCTGACTTGTTAAACCATTTTCTATGCAGAAATCTCTTTAGATAAAGTTCACAGCACTGAGACCGTGAATCTGAATAGCTGCTTTTCTTCTTTTTCACAAGCCTGTGGTATTTTTTATTAATGACATTTCATAGTATATTTGAATATTCAGAGAATGTTTGATACAAGCTACATTTTGCTGAATAGATTCAAATTCTCAGCTGGCAGAACATTCCAAACTCCAGCATATGAATAATATACTTTGAGCTGCTGTGGGAGATATTTGAAGAGATTAGGGTATTTCTACTAAAGGAATAAGGTTGTGATGTTATGTAAGTAGCTGGAGAGATCAAATTCTTGCATCAACAACCTAAAATCAGGGATAGGAGTTGAAACTAACAGCAGCAGATAAAGCTCTGAGGCATTTTGTCAGACATCTTTACAAAACAGAGCTTGTCCTATATAATACTTATTCTGTCAATCTTTGTCCTCTGTTGAGATTACCAAGACAGTGCCATCTAGAGTGCTTCCTTTTGAATGTTGGAAGGTACACCTTATGAATAGGAAAAAAAACCTAATTAAATCTAAATACAAAGTTTGTAAATTTTGTATATGTTTGCAAAGTTTGTAAAATTTGCAATATTATTGCAAATTTTACAATAATAACACATATTGGTGAAGTCCTCTGCTACACAGCTTTTAAATTATACCAATAGAGTGAAATCAGACTATGCATTATCTCTGCAGAAGCTCTCTAAATTCTGTGGAACTATTTGAAAAACAACAAAACTGAGAAGTCTAAGTGCCCATGCCTTCAGCAATACTTAGGAGTGAGTCCACAGCACTATAAGAAGAAAAAAAGCTAAATCAGCAGATGTTATGATTTGACAGAAATCAGTCTGGCATGGGTACTTCTTTCTAATTTGATTTTAATATTTACAGAGATTATATATCTCCAAAAGTCTCATTTGGGCCACACATGGCAGCAGGAAGCATTTGATTGTACAAGGATATTGTCTATGGCATACTTTTTCCAAACCAGATATAAATTAGTTTTCAAGAAAAAAAAAAGCTTGTTGCCTAAAGAGAGGAGGAGCATGTTGACAAAAACATTCTCATTAGAGGCATTATCAAAGGCCAATGTTGTTTTGGTGGGAACGACAAGGCATTCCTTTCAAGATTCTTGCTGTATGCACATATTTTGTTGGAGAAGGCACTACTTTAATAGATGCAAATATGTAATCCCTGCTTAAAGGATTGTACTGCTAAAGACAATATAAACAAAGATTCTATCCAGACTGCTGTTTTAACTTAGGTGTAACAATCATAAACCCAATACTTTAAGAAGGAATGCTACCATCCAACAACCATTTATGTTCTGTGTTGCCTTAAAAACAAAAAATACAGAATAAAGTCACTATCAAAAACTGGACTTACATAGACTTATGTATAGGTAATACATCTGGGCTTGCTTTTTTTGCTTTTTTGTCCTTAAATAACTTTGAAATAAAATATTTTTTTTCTTTTGGCTGTGAGAATCCTTCAATAGAAACCTGTAATTTTTCTCCAGCAATGGTGTCTTCAAATCCAATCACAACAAAGAGCTGCAGCCTGAAAGCAACCACTCAGCATCTGTCTCCTCCTCCCCTTCACTACCAGAAAGAATTCCTGCTCTGTGCTTCTCTTGCTTCTGAGAACATCACACAAAGTCACACTTACCTGTTGTTGTGATTCCTGGAATGGTTTGTGCAGCTAAAAATCTATGGGGTCCACGAGATGTTTAATGTTAACTTTCCTGGCATTGTAATAATTGCCATCAGCAGCCATCCCAGCATGCTCTATTGCTACCAGGTGATCAAATCTGGTTAGAGTGAATGAAAAAACAGAAGGGAGAAGTCAAAGCTGTCATTTTCACTTGAAAAATACTTCTCTTGGCTGCTTGTGCTTGGTTCTACTTTTTGACCATTTGGGATTCAAGGTAAAACTTGGATACTGTTTTGTTAATTCTGAGTGTAGTTGTCTATGGGTTTTTTTTCAAAGCTTGGTTTAAGTTTTTTAAATAGCTTTAGTGCAGCTCCCTCAAACCACATTTGCTACCAAGAAATGGACAAGTTCCTGCAATCCTCCTAGCCAGCAATCCTTTGGGTCAGCCATCTGGCCTGGCTCTGTTTCACATTGAAGCAGATGGTATCTTGTAAAATATTAGTCTCTGTAAGTGTATTCAAAGAAAGAAAAAACGTGGAAAATTAATGATCATCAAAATCCTTGTTAATGCAAATACATTCTCTGCTCAAAGTACATTGCTTGGCAATTATTAATCTGTCTCTAGTTAGACAATGTTTGAGTTTGGGTCTTTAGATTTGGGGGATTTATTTTTTAAGTCCATGGTTGTTTTGCTGGTTATGAAAGTAGACAGATGTACTGCAGCTGTCCTATATTTTAAGTAGAACTATAGTACTCAGTTCTGCACTGCATGTTAACTTAACTGCAATTAAGTTATTTTGCTTCTGTTTCTCCATTTTTACTGTTAAGAGATTACTAATTCTGATTACTTAATGTTCTTGTGGGTGGGTATCTACAGTGATTCCTGAGACCTTCAGCAGGTTAGTCGTATACTTAAAAAAATTACTTACTTCAGCTTTTTGGGACTATGGGACCAATTTAAATAGAATCTGACTGTACTTTTATTAAGCATAGCTATAAAACAACACATAAAAATGAAGACAGTAGCATGCATACTATTACAGTACATACTAACCTGCAGAAAGAAATGAGAATTCAGTAAGTTAATGAAGCAAATATCAGGGTGAAAGACCTTTTTATTAAAGAACGCAAACTGAAGGCAACTACATTAAAATACTTTACAAGGAAAGATCAATAAAAATGAGCAACGTATGCCTACTTCAAAGAAATATAAGTTGCATGCTAAGTAATGAAATGAGCATACAGCTACTTAGCAAAGTCTCCAGTGCATTAACCCTAATCATTACAAACACATGACATTTTATTAAGTCAGATCAGATTCCCTAGCTGTCAGACTAGAGCTAAAGCTCTAGAAAATGCACACTTTCCACAGCACTTTTCTTAGCTCTTTCACTGACTTTGGTATAATACTTTTTGATCTTCTAATTTAAAAATTGGTAAAAAAATATAGTGTGTACATATCTACTTATAGAATAACAGCTGAAAGCTTTTAGATTTTTTTAAGGAAAAGAACTATTGATATATGAAGAATTGTTTATTTTTTGTACTCCAGAAGTGCATAATTGCAGAATAATGTCGAATTCTGAACTCTGTGTATGCTCCAGTAACAGTGTTTGGCTTCAAAGTTTGTTCTGTGCATTCAAAGTCTTAAGGATTTACTTGCGGCCATTGTGCCTTCTTAGACCATGATTCTTATTTTTATTATAATTTTGCACGGTACAGGTGTGACCTGTTCTCAAAAACTGAATACACATACCTAGGTCTTCCAGGATTCCCATTCTCACACAAAAACATTAAAGCTGAATTGGCACTTTCACTTTGATAACTCAATAGAGGGATGGGCTTCTTCAGGATTCCTACGGGAAAGCAAAATGAAATTCAGATACTACATACTTTTTTTTTTAATGTATCTTTGAGTAACTTAAAAAAAGAAAGCAAAATTGTTAGAACAGTAAGAATTCAAGGTCTTTACACAGATCTTCATGAGCTCCCTATATCCTTCCTATAAACTTGTTCAGATGTAAATGCTGTTAAATGGGACCTTGCAGTAGAGAACATGTCTACAAGAGTAAGAACAGATATCCAAAATTTATTACAAGCAACTTATCCAGGATCAGTACCCAGATATGTATGTATACAGTAACTTGGTGCCAGGTAGGTTAACAAAATGTCATCGTAGCAATGATGAGCATAGCTTAGAGGATGAATTCTTATTCATTCTCTAGGAAAAAAAGTCCGGGACTAAGTGACAGACTATAACTGAAGCAAACCTTGGCTCAAATTAGCAAGATAAAAAACTGAAAAACCCATGTCTCTTACCTAGTTGAACAGCTTCTTCAATAATCTTTTTATTCAGATCCATGGCTCTCTGATCTGTAACCATGGCAACCTGTTTCTCCAAGGCCTGCAGCATCGCTGCAATGGCAAGGGCTCCCGGGGGGCCGTCGTTCTCCTCGGGCGGCTGCTGGGTGGAGTGGGTGGGAAATCCCGTTGTTATCAGCACGGACCCTGCGTGGGACATGGCCAGGCAGGCCCCCAGCAGCTCACCCTGGTGCTGCAGGTGCCTTACGCCCCGCTCTCCTAGACGAGTGGATTTAAAGAGAGCAGTACACTTCAATGTATCACTCTCCTTTTGAAGCTTCCCTCTGGGTGAAAGTACATACTTTAGTGACATAAAATGGGTTTTAAAAAAAAAGAGAGAAAAACCTTTGGTCAAGGCAGGAATTGGGGTAATTTCCTCACGAAAACTAAGAAGATCTAGGATATGAGTAATGAAGATAATGGGCTGTGCTTCCAGGTTAAGAATGTCAGCTTTTGAAAATTATTATACTTAGCATTTCTAAGTATAAGTGTAAATAGCTTTTTCTGAGAGGTTATTGCATATTGTTTCCTTTCCTTGGGCCCTCTGTTTTCTTTTGACAGTCCTGCTATGTTTAGCTACGTAAGCTGGTTTGCAACTCAAGCATTCCAGACCTTACAGAAGTTCTGATGCAGACTTCAGATGTGTGAACTGGTCCTTTGTCTCTATCTAACTCCATCCCCTTTGTGAAGAAGTAATTCCCAAATAAATTTCACTTAATGAAATTATTAATCTCAGAAGTGAAGTTTCAGAGACATTGCAAGTTTCCTAAACTCAATTAATACAGTGGTAGCTAGGTGACTACTAGAAGTTCTTGTAACACTTCATGTAGCAGACAACCACGTTATCAGACCTTGAGAAATAGGTGAATATTAACAGAAGTCTCTTCTCATGGGTCAGTCCCTAAATAGGCAACACTATTATCTGTGTATGGCTTTCATTATTCAAACACTTCCTATCCCATGTTTCTTCCCTGTCACTTGGAAAAAAGTTCACAGCTCAGTTCTTTTGATTTGCTAGTACTCAAGAAAACCATGAGTACCAGCATGATGGGCTTATAGAGGTAAGTCTTCACTGGTGTTTTTCAGTCTCCTTGTAGACTCATCCTTCTTGCTCCCCTCACCCCCACATTTTCCTCTTTTGTTCCTCAATTTCCCCTTTGGCATTTCTCCCTCTGTTCCTTCTAAATAACACACAGGCAATACACAGATAATGGACAGAGAAAAAAGTTCAGAAAACTTAAAATTAACATAAGCAGAATACAAGTCTCTGAGAAGCGGGGTATATTAACTGAGACAAAGTACTGTACTCTCCTTTAGCAATAAAATAAACTAACTTTTAAGTTACGTTCTGTATTTCTGCAGAGCATGGTATCGTGCCAAGCCAGCTCCAGAGAGTGGGAAAGGAGAGGCCTTGTGAGTAAAAATAAACAGATCCAAATGTATGCACACAGCCCAAACCCAGAGCTTGGGAGTGCTGGGCGTAAGCTGTTTTCCACTACTGCCTACAGAGGATTTCAGATAATTTATGGCACACTGAGCTCAGACTTTACAGCAGCCAGAGGGACTAACTCAGTGTGTATTTTAGGAATGGTTGCTCTACTCAGTGTGCCTTTACTTCCCTCTCTTCCTTGCATGCACAGGCAGCCCCACCGCTCAACCTTCCTTGGTGACCTGGTCACTTTGGTCCATCATACAGCACCTCAGTGATGGATATGTCAGCAGAAATTAATATAATTCCACCTGTCAGAGAGTGGTGTTTGAAAAACACATGCAACTACTAGAATTCTCTGGTAGGACCACAGTAGTCATGACTATATGTAAAGAACTATGTACTCCATAGTGAATACCCATGTAGCTGTTACCAGCAAGCTGAGGTGCCCTGTACTTCACATACAATTTCAGTTTTACTCAGTAACAGTTCTTATTCCCTGTGGACTCTCCAGTCTGCTTCTGTGTACTTTGGGAGCATACAGGCATCAAGATCAGATATTCCGTTGTCCACAATGAATGATTTTGGCCAGACTCTGATATTAACTACAGTAACAGAAAATATAAGACCTAATTATATAAACTCACTGTATTCCATAAAGAATTCTTTTAATCCCTTTTAGATTTTTACTGTGTTCTTGAATTTAAAATATCTTAAAAGGCCAGATAGGTGGTATCTACCCCATAACTAATCCATTAAAGGGAGACAGTTTTTGTTTTACCTGGATCTATTCCAATTAGGGTCTCTAGAGTCTTTATCTTTTGGGCTGCTTCTGCTGACACAATGCTGAAATGCAGAGGATCTTGAGCGATGCAGTGGACTTGTGGGACTCCCCCTAAGGATCTGACATTGTCATTCTCTAGGTCAGTGATGAATGTGTAGTCACGAGAATGAGTAAAAGCTAATGGAGTTCCTAAAATGAATGAAAAAAATTCAGTTAAATGTTATTATTGCAATGTAACAAATTATAGGTTGATAAAATTTCAAAAAGCCACTTAATATTAACAATAGAGTCCTTGCCTGATGACAGTTATAAAAAGAGGAGATAAGTTACATTTGAGCAATTAATACACTTTGAGAAAGAAATGTATCTATGTACAGCTGAAAATTTTTCACTTTTAAAAAGCTCATGTGTGTAGGTGACATCAGTTTTTTCCACAATGTCCTATTTGGTCTAAACTTGAGGCAACCTAAGAATGAACTCTGGTACCCTTCCTAAAGGTCTGCTGTGATGGCCTTTGTCTTCCGAAGTCACTATGACCTGTGATGGGGCCCTGGTCTCCTGAAGATGGCTGAACACCTGCCTGCCCCTGGGAAGCAGTAAATTAATTCCCTATTTTGCTCAGTTTGCATGCATGGCTTTTGCTTTCCCTACAAAACTATATTTATCTCAATGCATGAGTTTTCCAGTTTTCAGCCTTCCAGTTCTCTCCCTCATCCTTCTGGCTGGGGTTAAACCATGGGAATTTAAACTGGCAAGTAATGACAAAAGTGGATCAGTAAGCGTCAGCCAAAGAAATACGAGTAGTCTCTAAAACCCTGGAGAAAAATAAGCTTCTTTAGACCTGACAGCATAGTTGCTTCCTAAGCTGAAAATATTTCCTGTTTTTATACTGATTCCAAAAGTCTGAATCTAGGTAATACTTGATTTGGCAAAATTGGTACATAACTGGTATACATAAACAAGCAAAACTTCCTTTGTTAGGAGGGTGAAAGTGGAGATGTTTCTCTACTAAGTACACATGTGCTTCATTTGAGCTACAACTGTTTGGACTCTATGGCTAGCAGTTTAAAGCACCTGGGGAACATGGTTGTTGAGGTTTACAATACCTCACCAAACCCTGTGAGCAGACAGGTTTTTTGTAACCAGCTAGCAGATTCATCTAAAGCATGGGTACTGGTGGTGTGACAGATTTTAAATGTCCCAGCTGAGAATGTAGCACAACAAAATAAAAACTATCCAAAAATTTCCTGGAATGTGCTAATAACAACTGCTTTAAATATAGAAAATGGAGAAATAAACAAAAGTGAAAGTCTGTTCCAGGCAAGGGCAGGATAGACAGCCACTTGTGCAACAGATTTGAGAGACATTGGCAATTTTTTTCTCTTTTCCCTACAACAAGGACGTGTGAGGAAGATGAACAGTTTTGCTGAAGAACCCAGGAAAGAATAGGATTTTCAGCATGGATTTGGGACTGGAAAAAAGAGATTGTAAGAACTCTTCCTAGAGCTGAACATATTAGAGCAGGTATTGAGAGAAGTTCAGATAAACATCTGTAAGAAACCACAAGGATCCTGTAAGGAGAGAAGGACAAAGCAGATGACCTCCCAGAGTTCTCCCAAATATATTGCCTATTATTTTTAAGCTTCTTTTTCAGTAAGAATGAAAATAGAGTATTTCATTCCTCACTAGTGACTTAGAGAAGTATATAATACTGTTATTATAGTTTTGTTGCATTTTCTTTCCTTTTGTGCTCATACGTGCATAAATGACTGCACACAGTGCATAAAAACTGTACAGAAGAAAAAGTTTCACTTATGTAAAGTGTGTCACATTTACTTAATTTTGGAGAAAACTAAAAGCTCAACATTCTCCATATGACACTTTTCCATGTCAATCAATTTGCTAGCTCTTGACAACATTTTGGAAAGATTTCTGGCTTCTCTCTTTTTATTAATTATTTTTTTTTCTTTACTATTGCTTTACTTCAATGTAGTACAAAATAATATTTTAAAAGAAAGAAGCTTAAAAATTAATGCCTTTAAAGCTCTCTTTTTTTTTTTATAATGCTAAAAAAGATGTTTTGATATTGCCAGAGCTGTAGACTTAAACATTAAAAACACATAAAAGTGGTGAAATTTCAGTAAGAATTTTCTTTAAAGCAGACCTGTATTTCACAACAAAAACTCTCCTGCCAAAGGCTTTTTGTTGTTTGGGGTATTTTTTATCTTCCCCAAAAATCAAGCCTGCTAATCAGCCAATTCAGTATCCTTTTTTAAAAAGTAAAATAAAACAGAGAGAGAGAGAAAAGAGATCAAGGGACAATTTAAAAAGAGACTCTAAGCAGCACATACGGCAGTTGATAATTGCTTCTATTCCTGTTACTCCACAGGCCCAAAACACTGGAATGTCACCAGGGTTAAGGTGAACTGGATCTCCATAGTCTGGTTTAGAAAGATCTTGTATTCCCAACAGACCTGGAATTGATCAAAAATGAAATAATGAGTGATTCTAATTAAGCAGTAATACTGCAAAGCTGGGGGAGTGGACCCCAAACATCATTCAATGACACTGAGTTAAGAGTTCAAAAGTTCAAGTTCCCCTAAAGTGGAACATTTAGTTTGCCTTTGAGTGCACATTCTCAGAGCCTGAATTGACTTGATTTCCCCTTTTTTCTACTCAGTAACACCAGTAAAAATGTATTTACCTTATTTCTGCAACAAAATGCAGTTTAGACATCTATGCTGAGTTTCCAAGATAATATAAATCTTCTGGATCAACAGAAGAATTCTATTCATAGCACTGGCAAACAAGAATAAATGTTTGCAATGCAAAATGAGTTCTTTCTAGAACACATTTTCTACTGTGGTAATTTCCTATATTCTTTAGCTAGAGAAAGGATCAATCTCTCTTTTCCTCTCTGTCTTAGATAAATACATTTCACTTTCAGCTGACTTTCATTAAATTGTCTTTTGCTTTATTCTAACACCTACTTGCAATAATCTGGGTCATTCTAAGCACTTGCTATCTTCCCTTGGTTTTAAATTCTTCAGATGCTTTAATATACCACTCTCTTTTATGAAATTAGTTTATATAATCTGTATATATGTTAGTTTACTCTTTTGTAATGACTTATTACTAGTTTGTCAGGCTTAAGTACTCAGATATGTTACTCAAGTACATTACTGGACTGTTGTGTTAACCAATGACATCTCCTTCCATGCCCTGCAGTGTGATCCTGCTGTGTATGTAGCCCATGATAACCAAACTTCTGACAGCAGGGGGGAAATTATTGCAATCTATCTTCATATTACAGGTCCTTCTCTCTTATTTTTTTCATTTTTGTTCAAACTAGATTAAAAAAAAAAAACTTGTCATATTTCTATTCATTTTGACTTAAGTGTTGTGCTCATTGTATGCTATTTCAGTATTTTTTAAAATAATGCAGTATTTACTTTTACATTCAACCACTAAGACACAAAATGCCTCCATACATACTTCTCCCCATGCTGTCAGTCATTGCTATCCTGTCACTGGAATCTCTGACAGCAAGAAAGTATTCACATACAAATGAAACTGCACACATTTCAGAAACTTGTAATTACACTTTTTACCAAAACCACCCCTGCCAGATAACTTATCTATATCCGACAACTATCTTTTATCTAAGAAAGCTGCATGTTCAGCTCACATAAAACCATTTTAATTTTTTTCTTCTTTCTTCCTTTTTCCTTTTATATTCGGGTTTGTGAATATTAGAAAGGATTAAAACAGATTAAGTGGTGCAGGCATTTCAGTCCTACCACTTCCCATGCTTTCCCCCTTCACTTGTATACACAGCCAGGTGTATGCAGAATGAGAAATGAAAAGCACTGACCAGGGTCACCTATGTGAATTGGTTAATTCTGCCGTTGCTAGCACAGCTGCTCCCAACTTGCTTTCAGGAATAGGTCTCATTGTGACTACTAAGTTGCAGTAAAACATAGAAATGCTGTAGCAAGGCACAGATGTCTGGCAGTTCAAAAGAATCCAGTGTTAGCAGGAATATTGAACAATACTTCTAAAATGTCAGAATAAATAAATCTAAATCTTTATGCTGCACTTGAATTTAGAAAGGCTGCATTCTAACACTCATTGTAAATTATTTTGAAAAAAAAAAATCTTGGGATCCTGTATATTTTCCTTTAAGATTCCATCATTTAGCTCCAGCACTCTGAAGTGAGATCACTACAGTTTTCAGCTTAATGCATTCCTTGTTTTGGTGCACACAGAAAGATGAGCTCAGTATACTGAATATTGTCTGAAAACAATGGTGTGTTCCCTCCACAGAAGGTGAAAAAGCTAATAGAAAATTATGGCACACCTACAAATCTACTTACACTGACTCTACCCTCTGTAGTTGAATACAGTGCCTGGTAACATGGCAGGGTCAGCAACTGCTGATGGCAATACCCTCTTGTACAGAAGCTGCATGACAGTTCCATACAAATACAAATACAAATACAAATACAAATACAAATACAAATACAAATATCTCATGCCTCTACAAAAGCTCTATGGAATTCGTCATCCTGACCAACTGGGAGGCTGAGGCACCTTCTCTATTAAGAAAGAAAGCAGGTCAGCTTTTTAGGAAAAAATGTCACATATCTGAGTTGCAGTTGAACATAAACAAGACATCCAGAGAGCTAGAGCTGTCGAGAAAATGTTCATTTAAAGCCTTTATAATGATAATAATAATCACACCTGTCACTGAATAAACACACTATGCAGTTCTTCACAGCACTAATGTGCTATAAACGATAAAATTTTCCTAATTCTGAAATTCTAGAAGCAGATACATAGCTGTATTTTGTTTTCTTTAAGCTTGGTAGAAGGACTCACCCATGAGATACACTTGCACCATCATTTTGACCAGGAGCATAGCATAGATTGTGTAATGATAACACTGAAAACAACACTAACCTTTCTACACTAGCTCAGTATCTGAACTAAATGAAAAAGGCATGCAGATGAATACTTGAATGTTCTTAGTATTAAGGGGCTTATTTACTGGAGCCAGAATTATTCTAAGACTTCTTTTACCATTAAAATGTACACCACAAACTTTTTGGGCACAGTCTTAATTTTCAGTGCTATGGTAGGCACCTCAAGTCTTTGGGAACATCTTCTGGCCCAGAGGCCTGGATTTGCAGTTTAAAGGCTCTGCTGTCTACAGGAAAACTCCAGAATGTGGCTGTCATGCAGAAAAAACCACTATTGTCATGGTTTATAAAAGGAATACTCCAACTGCAAACATGAGCTGGTAAGGAGAGCAGGACACATGTAAAGACATGGTCAGAACAGTACTTGGTCACTGGGTGAAACAGAGGGAAAACCAGAAAAGAATCCACATGAAATGGCTGCTACAGGAAACAGGGAAAGCTTTGTCACAAAAAAAAAGGAATAAAAAAGCAGATTGGCCTTACACTGAACTGAGGCTGGGAATATGTTACCCTATATTTTCATTTGCTCAGCACTAGCACATGCCTTAAGTTGCTGTGTAGGTAGAAGAAAAAAGTTCTGATTTGAACAACGTATATGCACCTAATCTGAATATGGGCAAAACTCACAGGCAAAATTACAACAAAGATTACGTGTGTGTGCATATACTTACTTTGTACATGCTTACATTACATTTTTGCTCAACGTTTCTGATAGGAATGCCAGCTTTTTGGACTGCTTTTTCAAAAGAGAAGCTGCAGCCTAAATAAAAAGTCACCATGTCCTTGAGTTGTTCAGAATACTCCTTAAGGCTTTTCAGTGACCCAGTACAAGCTCCATGCTCATATTTTCTATACTGCTGGCAGTCAGTCCTAGTGAAATAAGTTATCACAGCTTTGTCACTTTTTTTTTAAAAACAAGATGAATTGGTTGAATTGACATAAACCCAGTATGAAACCACACAATATAGCCTGCTTTATCCATTTTGTTCTTTCTGACTAATAATGAAACAAACACAGACAAAACCCCCAGAACATCTTATTCTGCACAAAACCAAGCTGGCAGACAGAATGTTAGAGTTTGAGATTTTTGGGTTTTATAGGTAAAGGCCCCATATGCATATCTTTTTGCAAGCTTTAAAAAATTAGGGAGCTGGTTTAAACCTTGTTTTTAGTGTTTACCATAGGAGTGTATGTTTCAAATTTCAAAGATTCTACAAGTATTGTACAGACACCATGGCCATGTTTCTAGTAAATAAAACAAATATAAAACCCTATTATTGAATTCTGTGGGCTCAGACTGCAAAATATTTAAAAATACACAAAATTTCACCTTTGGATTAGAGAAATACTTGCAATACTGACAATTATCATAACATATGGCTCAAGAACAAGATAATCAGGCTGTTATACATGGTTTTCACTCAAAGGTATAACTCCAAGAAAAGAACATTGTTCAAAATCCTCAGCAGTGTAATCAGGCTTTTTCCTCAAATTCTCCTAATCACCACCAGCATTCACTTCAGAATATTGGCCAGCAGAGTTGGTCTGTAGTTACCTGATATCAGAATCACTACTCAGGGAAGGACATTTCCAGTTCACCTGGTTGACTTCTGTACAGCAGTGGCAGGGGTCCATCATTTGCATGGCAGAACTTCTCAAAGTCATCAGCCAGGGACTTGTGCAAAATCACAACGTTGGCCTGTTTATAGCCTTAAATTGTGGAAGGTAGGAATGGTTGGTTATTAATTCAGCTTTTTGTTTGTGAAACAATAACTTTTCTGTACAATAACTTTTCTGTATGAATTTCTTTAGATGGTTTGTAAGAATTACCTGAAGGAAATTTTTGATTCAGAACTCTGTAATTAGATCAAACTTCTTGAAATGCTTTAAGAACCATAGCTAGGCCTACTCTATATGTGAAGTCATTCACAGCTAAAACAAATTAGCAGACATGAGTAGTAGCAGAATATGAAGACACCATAATTAAGAAACATTTCTCTTAATTTATATATAAACATGATTTCTTTTCTAACTGGGGACATTAGTCTTCTGTAGGAATATGCTTTATTTGCAGATGTTAACTCAGAGTCAATGAAAAGCTATCACACGCCACATTTTCACAATTATTTT
Source organism: Lonchura striata (assembly GCF_050655825.1). NCBI lineage: Eukaryota > Metazoa > Chordata > Aves > Passeriformes > Estrildidae > Lonchura > Lonchura striata. Next base: position 57,415,870 of record NC_140707.1, on the reverse strand, counting down.
TCACCACACCAAGATATAAATCAATGCAAAAGTAAACTCCTGGTATCATGATGTTAGTAGCACATTCTTTAAAATTTCTAGGCTAGGGAATTTAAATGTGGGCTGCAATTAAACACAAATGATTACAGCTCAGGAATAAACTCTTGACTGTCCACTGAATCTCAGTAATTTCTAATTAAAATTCTAATTTAATTTCTAATTAAAAAAAAACAAACTAAAACAGAACTGCTACACTTTCTTCACTTGCAAACAGCTTTGATTAAAAAGGTTCTTAACTGCTACTATGAAATAGCTTCTAAAGACATTAACATTTTTGCAATGAGTACCGCTGAAAAAAAGTCCCACCAAGCGAAAATTTATATTTTCTTAACAGTAGTAGTTAATACCAATGCCATTTAAACTTTCCTGCACAGAAATATCAACTATTAAAATAATGGGAGGAAATTTGGAGTACAACTGGTCTGGGGTGTATAAACCCAGCAATTAACAATCTCTAAATTCTGTACCGATTCTCTCTTGAAGAGTTATTACTGTCTGATATCAGGCAGGCGAGTAGGAGGCTGCACAGAAGCACTCACTTTCTGCAGTAGTCTGTCATCAAGGAGGCAATAATTTAGTTGAAATCAATGAGCTGCCTTCAAAGGCTGTAGAAAATGAGCCAAATCTTACTCTTGACTAAAGCTAACAAAGAAATCCAAAGAGAATTCTATTCCTGATGGAAAAATGCAAAGCAAAGGCTGAGGTAAGCATGTATTTGCATACTGAATTTGTCCACAAACTGCTCTCTTGGGAGTAGTCAGCACAAAAATTCATTTTATTACTAGCAAAAGTTACTAAATACAGAACGAGATTCTTGCTAAATACAGAAAAATATTTTTGCTAAATAAACATATTACATTATCCACTGAATAAAACATTAAGTTTGGTTACCCCTCAATTTCATTCCCTGCCATCCACGAGAAATCCACAGGCACTTTCGGCTTTGCTGGTTATATTAATAAGTTCTTAAAATTATGGGTTTAGTCAGGGCATTCAACTGACAGCACTGAATTTCACATACTAGTTACAGATGACAGGCTGAATCTTCAGGAAAATACTTGATAAACTCAGGAAGCCTCATTACAACACTTTGAGAACTTTATTGCTCCTCCTGATAGCTATCCTTATTTTGTATACAACCCTGATGGATTCACTTGCATTATGGAGCCATCATTATGGATGTATTCACAAGCAATGGTAGTGGAGCTGGATGTGTTGACCAACCCAGGCAGTAATTCAACACATTCATGTCCAAGTTCAGAGAAGTTTAGAAAGAGCTTTTAAATTCTATGGTGAATGACAATGAGGACAGTAAGAAAGAATTGGATAACAACAGCATAAGAGAATTTGTTACAATGGTTCTTTTTGTATAATGAAACTATTTGCTCATGAACTTGTTTTGTATGTCAACAATATTTCTAAAAACGTTAGAACCAGTACATTCAAAACTACTGCAGCAATAAATTCACTTAAAAATTTGGCTGGGCAAACCTCAAATTATTAACATTATAAAATGTCTTCCATTAGTATTTTTCAACTTAGAAACTGATAGAAAAGAAAACCACAATTTTAAGACTCACTACAGTTCTAAAAATGACTTTTATTATATTTTATAGTAGTGCTACTATTGTACACACAACTTAGTTGATCATGGTATTTTTGTTTACATTAATTTTTAAAGTTGATCAGAACAATGACAGACTTCTGTTTCTGTAAAAGTCCAGCTATGAAAGGCAAGACAGAAATCAATTTTCCAGAATGTATTCCGTTATCTGAGTATAAAACTAATTTTTCCCTTTATAATTCCCAGCCTTGCTGATCCAGTAATCTTCACCTTCTGCAACAAATCAAGCAGAAAACCACTCCTGTATCAATTTGCCTCTAATTCTTCCTCAAAGCATATCTGATGTGCTAAGTAAAGCCAGGTCTCTGTGAAGAACATAGTAAAGAACATCTTACAAATGTGATAATAACATGCAAGAAAACCCAGATTTCGTTAAAGACTTTTCAAATGTTTTCTACATCCATCATTTCTCAACAACAACTGGAAGCTGAGGAATGCACTGCAAACACTGAAAACAAAGTCCATGTACATTACTCAGGTAGGATGGTGTATTTCTTCTGATACATCTTTATGATTTAAAAAACAGAGTCAGGTGCTTACAATGTGATTTCAAAAACACCGAAGAACATAACATTTTCTTCTGTTTTACTTTGGTGCTTTTGATATTTCTCCAATCCTTTACAAACAAAAACCACATAGGTATGAATATAAAATAGAATCACTTTGCACAGAGAGCTGTTAGGTTCACTTACCTTCTGCCATTACAGAAGTATTACTAATACTGAGTCTGTTGCACCGAATTATTCTTCTTAGCACATGGGGAAGGAGAGATTTCAAGCCTCCTGTCAAAAGCATCCTTTCATCCTTAACAGACAGATAATTATAAATTCAAACACAAAACGCCTTTTTTTTTTCTCCCCCCTCCCCATTTTAAATTCTGATTTTCTGGAGAACTTAGCTTACATTTCCTCCTTGTGTTCCACCAAAGTTATTATCACTGGGAGATTCTAAGTTGTAGCTCAAAAGGGAGCTCAAATTTAAAGGGTTATTTTACTGACATTCTATGACTAAATGCAAACTGGATCTCTCAACAAATTAACTGGAGACATGCACTTCAATATTTGGGATAGACCACAAAAATTTTGTTGCTCTACAATGTAAGAAACACTCATTTCCTCCTTGATTAATATTAATTTTCTACCGTATTCTCTTTTCCAAAATTCACTGTAATTCTAAAATTGCAGAAGCACAAGTGGATTAACCTACCAGGGTATAATCTATAATATTACTTCTCTGATCAAAATACTTTTAGGCAAATAGCAAGGTAACCTTGTGGTAAAGAGAGAACTATATTCAGAAAGTGTATTACATTTCAGATGTATTATGGTTTCAAATATTAATTATGCAGAACTGAATATTCCCGTGGCTATTCTTCCACTGGGAAAGCACAAATAGAGATGTTTAAGTCACTTGTCACAAAATCTAGAGTAGGTACAGAAATAAGTTTTATAATTACAATAAATCTTTTTCTTCTTTTGAAGACTTAAATAAATGTTACTTTTCTGCAATCCAGACGAAGCTCACACAAAGCTTTTCTCTCAAGCTGAACTACTAATAACTAAAAAGGATTTATTATATCACTATTAGGAAAAAGTAACAGTTAAGTGTGGCTAAAATAATAATTTGGCTGTATATGATTTTAACCTTAGTTACTTCTAGGTGAAGAAACTGAATTATCCTCCAATTAAATTACCAACCTCCAAGTCTTTCTTTAATTCAGAACAAGCCATTCTTGATGTCATTCAAATGAAGTAATAAATATGAGAGAAGGTGTACTGCTCTTTTTAAAAGCTGTTACTAAATTAATATATAATGAGATGTTATACCCTTCTAGCAAACGTTAACTTTTCTGTTAAAGGTCCACAGTTTTTGTTCTGTAACTATGATAGTACAAAGTTTTACTCTCACAATTAGAGAGTGGAGTAGAATAGTGTGAAAATTTATATCTCTGAGCAATCATTCTGTAATTAACTTGAAGAGCAGTTATATGTTTTGACTGAAAAGATACTTTTATCCTAGTCTGTCCAAAATGCTTCCCAGTTTGCAAAGCTCTGAAAGGTTAAGTTGGGTGCACTGAAATTTAAAGTAAACTTTGTCTCTATTCTTAATTCTGAAATCTTTATATAACATTGTCAGCCAAAAGAAAACAGTCTTTTTTCTGAACTCCAACTTACTACTTTCTAGCTCTTCTCTGCTGCTTTTACATTATCACTCAGTATGCTGTACAAAAATAGTCTTCATTACAAAATCATGAACAATTCCAAACACACATTTTACAGATAACAAGAAGTTGGATATAGAGATGTCGCTGATCACTAATTCAGGCCTATAAGTATCAATTAAAGATGCACTATTCTTAATTCCTTTACTTTGTTCTGAGATAGTTTCAGATAATGATAGTATCAGTTACCTCATGGGGGTATGTTGGATCATGACACAAGACAACATGCAGGGTGTTAAAAATGCCTTAAGAGAAGAGGCTGACAGAGCTTATTGGATAGCTATTGTGCCTGAAGGCATCCTGTGTGGTGTCCCCCCAAGGAGCTTCTAAGATCTGTCTTTCCAGTGTGTTATCCTTAATGAAATTAACATCTAAAGCAGACCAGATAGAATCCTGTGTAAATAGTGTTTGAAAATCAGGTCATTGACTGGCTGCATAATGACAAATTTCATACTTAAAGCATCCAGTCTGAAAAAAGACCTTCTTCTAAGTCATGCTGCTCACATCAGACTTCCTGACTTTCAACAACCAATGTAATAAAGCTTCATAGCACTGAAGCATCAAGTTCGTTCTTGAGGAACATTTTCTTAAACATCTGCTTCCACATTAGAAGCACAATAAACACATTTCTTTTTAGAGTTTTCATGAAGGTTCAATGTATTTCGTGTATAGCTTGTGAACTTAAATGGATAAGTATTAAAATACTTTGCTCTCTGAGACATTAAGATTGCATTTACCCACTACTAATTTGTGGTCACTACCGCATACTAAGCTGCACTTCCAGATCTTGACAAGGATGATGAAACTTCAAAGCTGGAAAGAGATGAAGATGATGTAGGAAGCTGTGTGATCAGGCAGTGATGACAGTTTAGCTTATGCCAGATCAGTAGTTCAGAATAATGAATCAATTTTTCAGAAACAATATTGTATTAAAATGACATTATATTACAAAGACACATATAAATATTCAAGAATAAACCTCTTTTTACATCATACTGGCAGTAAGGAAGTACAGTTTGGGAAAAGTACAGTATAGTTTTGGTACAAGTTCTAAACTGATCTTGGGTCTGTCTTTAATAAGTAACATAAAATTGTTAGTTGACATCTTTGTTCAGTAAATACTTGTGTAGCACCACTTCAGTAGAATTAAGCAGTTACCACTATCTGATTAATTTGGCCCAGATGATTTTCAAAATATCTCATTATCAAGATAATAATAATTTTCAAGAAAGTCAGATCGGAGGGTGAATATTTTTTTATTAGAAATTGTGATCCCTGGTTGCCATATGAAGCTCTAAGTCATTAACCATTTCTATATGCTGTTCTCAGAGCACAGGTGACTGAGTGCAATGTTGTGCTGATCTTTGCTGAGATGACTGGAACAGGACTGGTTCTAAGCCTCATATTTGTAACTGATTGTAAAGAATATGCTCTAGTTCCTCCAAACTCCACAACTCATGCAAGGAAAAGGAGTATGTTGAGAGGAAGCCATGAAGCAAGAAAAATGTAGTTCCAGACAAGATTTTAAAAAGAGATTGCCCTGCGTTTCAGATGACTTGCAAGATGGACAGAGTAGCCACTTTGCATCTTCCAGGCTATTCCATATTTTCTTCCTCTTTGTCTACAGTGTGCCTTTATCTCTGTATCTTTTCCTCCCTGAGCTCAGACCCCTATCTCCATACCTCCAAGTTGGGCTGACCTTTGTGTAGCACTTGCTTCTTTGGTTTGTCTCACTGCACCCTCTGGCAATATGGGAGTTTAGATGCCTTATCTCTTCTCATTGGCTCTTTTTAATTCATATAGTTGATGTATCACTCAGTTGTACTTTAACACTTCCATTTTTAATCTTAAATGAGCTTTTTCTGTTTCTAGTGTGAGACAAAATAGTCTAACATCAGAACTCATAATACATGATTAATTCACAAATGTTTTCCCAGACTTATATGATTTAGACTCCTCTGACCGCACCTATACTCATATGTGAACATACAGATATCCCTTTTACAGGCAGGCTTATCTTAAGCATTCCTTTTCTATTTCATTTTTAATTTCTGACAGTGGAGCCACCAACCACCTTAAAAAGTAATATATCTTACAAGCTACAGTTTATGAAGTGTTTTTGCAATCTGCAGAACAAAAGCTCTTTATGGAAAAAGAAGGAAACTAGTACGTGAAACATTTTCTATTACCTTAGAGCTTTCAAAATGAAAAAGTGAATCTGTAAATTTCACAGATATTTAAATACGAACATAGATTCTTTACAGGCCCACATTGTAAATTATTCATTATCCAAGAAAATGGAAAAATGTCATTTAAGTGTCAGAGAGATTACACTTTGAGATGCAGTGGGTGGGTCCATACTGCTGTGCTAAACCACACCAGATAAAAACGAATCAAGAAATTATGTAATAACACTAAGGATTAAAACATTCTTCAGAAGTGTCAGTCTTACTACTTTGCCTTCACATATATCAAATGAATTAATGGAATAGAAGTAAAAAAATAGCATTTCTAGGGTTTCAAAAATGGAACACATGAGAATACACAGCTTGTAAAAAGTATGGGTGGTAAGGGTAATAAACAGGTTTGAACACTGCAAAGTAGTTAACACCAATTTCTGGTGTTACGAATTACAGGTCTGTTTCTCCAGTGGCACTGATAGACTAAAAAGAATATGGTTTAATGCAGCATAATCCAGAGAGATTGCTTGCAAGGAGCCCAAAGACTCTTACGAAATACAGCCTTGCATTGCTCATATCACTTTTGTCCTATTTTCAGTTTAAAGTCTGATAATAAGAATGGGTGGTGGCATGTATGGGATCATGAGCCAAAAAAGTGCAAAGGTCACTACTTAAAACTGCTGGGCAGGGCTTTTAGATATTGTCATGCAGATACCTTACCCAGAGCTACTGCTGCACAAACAGGAACAGCAGAGCAACCTGAAACATGAGCCAGCCCATGGACTGCTTTTACCAATACATAATGGAAAGTAATCTAAACTAATTATAATATAACAAACACTTTGTGTACTTTGCCTTGCCCTAGTATGAATATGGTTACAGACGCTTGTTAACATAAACGCACTTCTAATGACCTGCTGTTTAATCATCAAGCTGATTTGAAATTCAGCCAGCAAACTTCTCTGAAAATTTAGTCCATTTGATTTTCCAATAGGATCTCTCAGTTTGTGATCTTTTATTTGAAGAATCAATTAATGATCCTTTTTCTTCCTATCTGCTATGAATCATTTCAAAGCACAGAAGATCTTTGTGTATCATTCCAAAAGGGGAGTGTGTTGTGTATTTTCAGACAATAGCTCATCCAGCAAATTATTATTTAACTTGACATTTGAAATATAGGGTATTTGTATTTGAAGTTTATGCACCTCTAAATGAGGGCTGCAAATATAAATTTAAATTAGATTCCATTAGTGTTCTATCTGCTGCTTAAAGCAACCAGCCTATACTTGAGATCCTGCAGATTACGTCAGGACAATAAATTGATAGAATAAATATGTCTTTGATGCAAACTTGTTTATTTGCAAAAAAGATACACAACACCTAGTTTCTTGCAGTATATTAAGAACAAAAACAGAGAGCAATTACCAGTTTCAAAACAGCCATTTCAGACAGCACTGTATGTTGCTGCAACCACTGTATTGGTATTACTTTACACTCAGCTTCTGCTCTGGGACAAAACAAATTGTTTCTTAGGTGGAGAAATATGGGCAGAGACTATAGAATAGTTCACATCAGGCCCTGCCCTTGCATGGGCACAACCTATGCAAAATCCCAGTTATTTGGGTTTTTTTTATCCTGCAAAAGATGAGCCCTCATGACTTCACATGCCCTTCCAACCCTTGGGTCATATCCTAATACCCACATTCCTGCCTCATCACCTTACAAATACATATGACCACGTTTTAGAACAGCTGCCTCATTTACACGCACCTTTGGCAAGACATAGTACACATCTAAGTGGAGACTAAGAAATTCATCAAGATTTAAAACTGTTACATTCATGCCTTGGACTTTGCTGACAGGAATACTCACCAGTAGCAAGAAGAGACTGCAAATGATCCACCAAAGGCTGTTTTCATACGAGATGGCAAGGGTCGCTTATTCAACTTCAAGAAATTGAAAAAAAACATGAAGGCATGAGGATGGTATTTAAATATTGTTTCCCAGTTTATGCTGAGCTACAGATTATAAGAATTGCTCCACATGGGGACCTTGCTGCAGACCACCACTGCCAGTCTCTCCCATGCCCCTGTGGCAGCACTGGCCAGCTAACACTGCACACAGCAGCTAAGGTGATGGGCATTGGCTGGACAAAACTCCTAAAGTGAGGGAAATTTTTCTTTCCAGTCTTATTGAGAAGGAAAGAAAGTGGAAGTCCATAGGACAAAGTACAATGACTTGTACTGCTTTGTTGGCAAGGCAGCAGCCACAGGTGCTTGTTTTGATAAGAACATATGCCACCATGTGGGTTACACCCAGTCACATCATGCATGGTCACAGGGCTGATGGGGTGCTCATTCCTATCAAGGAATTCCATCTGAAGGTAAGCAGGTAAGTGATGTTCTGCTACCTACACATCATAAAAATAGAACCACGCTCCCAAAAAATGTGCCATGCTCTTGCTGTCAGGTCTTTCAGGCTACTTCCAGGATTATGCCATTCCTTTTTTTTCACATGTCTGCCAGCAGGTGCTGTCACTGCACCCACCACTGCTCACCAAGCAATTCTCCTCAGCAATGGTCACTAAAGAAATTATTCCAGCCCACGTGTTTACACAAAGTTAGTGTCCTTGAGATGTGAGTGTCTCAGTAGGCTGTGTGTGGGGAACTTCCAGTGAATTGTACCCCTCCAAACTACCAAGAACAAATATCTCCGTCTCCACAAATACCTGTGATGAAGAGATATTAACTTTCATTTTTCCACTGCTTCCTTCAACTCCTAGACCAAGAAGTACTGGGAACAGCTCAAAAGGACAGAGCGTCATTTCCCTGACAAACCTCCAGGCTTAAGTAGTACTATATGGATGATCAGATGAATCTGTGGCAGGATCTCCAAGAATACCTCACTGCAATTTTCAGAAGTATAGGTAAATTGCTGTTAGCAACTGTACTATGTGATAGCAAATGGTCTGCATTTGGACTGCTATTTTGTCCTGAAGCATCCACACTGCCCCTATAATAAATGTTAATTTGCACCAAGGATACCTGGACAACTCTGTTCTGCAGCATCCATTCTAACTTGAATTATTCCAAGTTATGGACAAATTATGGCTGCATTACTATACTTTCCTTAATGCATACCTGACAACTGTGGTATTATGTGGTGACTACAGTTGTCATGATCTGGAAACCGCCCTCAGCAGTTTGGTGCAGCCAGGCACCTGCAGACACATTTTTTCTCTATCTGCAAGAGCTCAGGGCATGTTTGACCAACACTTAGTACAGCAGGACAATGAGAAGGAATAGCAATGAGCAGTGCTATCAGTAATTAGACATATATTCTAAGGCTGACAATACCATAGTCCTTTTTGAGAAGAGACTGCTGCTTTGTCACTAGTGAAGATGCCCAAGCCCTAAAAACCACAGATGTTACATATTTATTTGGTAGACTGCATCATAGACCCCATAAATTAACTACAATCATCACCATCTCTGAACAAGAATGTGTAGAATGAATTAATTATAATCCTGAACAGTAAAAGCTCCTTGTAGGCCTGAATGAAGATCTCAACATCATTCCTAACTCTTCTTCCCCTGCGTATACAGAGAAACTGAAACTCTGCAGCATGTGAACCTTTAAGGACCTCACCGTGCAGTAATGTGATTGATGGAAGACCTGGATGATGTGGCAGTTCAACCAAGCTACACTGACCTGATCTTCCAGGCATCCACAGGAATCAGGAATTAACTAATTTTATAGGCAAGTGGCAACCATGATGACATGAGAAGAGACCTTCTGCAAGCAGTGTGTTGGTGCTGCAGAGTGTCAACAGTTGCCCTCACCATTTCTGAATTCAAAACAGTCATTCAAGACCAGTATATGATGTAATTACACTGGGCAACTGTCCTCATCCACCACAGCAACCCTTGCCAAAGCAGAAAACATTACACCATAGCTAGAGGCTGCCATAGTGCCTACTGCATAGGAGAAAGGTGGGCTTGAACTGAAACATTGTGTTCTGAAAAGAAAATTCCCAAGTACTTTACTTTTAAGGCCCTTGTTGAACTGTCCTGGGCAGCCTGATCCCACAGCATGTGGGTGTTTCTGATGCAGTCACCCTGCCATGACACCCTTGGGGCATCACCACTGGTGGCAGCAGCACCATGGCTGTGCAGCAAGTGCAAGGGAGTGTGACAGTACAGCGACAAATGCAGCAAGGGAGCAGCTCAGCAGCTCTGCTCTGCTGCTGGTCCCAGCACAGGCCAAGTGAAGGACTTCACAGTTCCTGGTGAGAGATTAGATCAGCTATCAGTTGACTAAACACTCTCACTCTGTAGCTATTCAGTGCCTTACACAATTATGTACAATACACCTCTGTGTCCAGTGCAGGCAGACTGAACATCTCAAACCACTGTGTTCATGAGTAGTATCAGCAAAGAGCTCAAGATGTTGAAAAAATGCAGCTACCTTTCTAGGTCATAGAGTTAATGCTGAACTTCTACTGCTTTTTCCTTTGTTCCATGAATAGAGTAAGATCTGTACACGTATCACCCTCAAACCTCACCATTAAAACTTTTTTCTAAAAAAGCAGTTTGGTGTTAAAAGAGATGACTCATAATGCTGCAGCATCAGTTAGCCTGCTTGAAAGGGATGCTGATGTCATAATTTTTATTTTCATTACCAAAGAATATGAAGGTAAGGGCTGAAAATGTTTTACACTTATATCATCCAATTTTATATTTTAAAGATATAAATAAACTCTAGTGATTGGTATCTTGGTGTACTCTAATTCAAAAATTGAGCCTGTATTTTGTATAGAAGCAACACAAAAGTTTAAGCTTTTACTATTATTATTTTTTTAGACTTTTGTTCGCAGATATGATAGAGGTAAATATGCCTAAAACCTTACCACAGAGCTTATAATTTAAGGACTCAAACCTCTAGTACTTCTATGAATACAAGTAAAAGAGACAGGCAAATAATTAGTCCCATTGAGCTCATGGACAGATGAAGTGCTTAAACATTTTCTGTATTGTACTTCAGCTGCATACATGTTTGTATACAAGCCACATCCTACATGCAGAGCTACGTAAAGCAAGATGTGACAGAAAAGTAAGCATAAAGACAGAAAAATATATAAGCTATACACTTGCTTTTTATAAACATGTATATGAAACAAGCTAACAACCTTGATATAAGTTATAACTAGTACTGATGAACCATACAGTTCAGAAATAAGATTTAACTCTGTTTTGTCTGCTTAGCAACCATTGATCCTTTTTCCTGGTTTCTGTATACATGCCATATAGGAAATTTTAATAACATACCTTAAAATTCCATATCCCATATTTGGAATTTGATAGGACAAAGGGTTATATCTTTAAACTGAAAGAGGGCAGGTTTAGCTAAGATATTGAGAAGAAATTCTTTCCTGAGAGGGTGGTGAAGCATTGACCCAGGCTGTCCATCTCTGGAAGTGCTCAAGGCCAGTTTGAAAGGGGCTTTGGGAAACTTGGTCTAGTGGAAGGTGTCCCTGCCCATGGAAGAGGGATTGAAACGAGATGATTTTCCAGGTCTCTTCCAACCCAAAGCATTTTCTGATATTTCTCATTAGGAGGCTCTTTTAAAGAGTCCATTTCTGATCTTGGACTTTTTTCATGTTTCTTATTATATATCCTAAGTATGGAGAGTGTGCTAAGTTTTGGTTAATTTTAATTTCAAATGAGAAAAGACTCTTGGTTTGTTTGAGCATTAGTTTTTGATCTGACTGAATTATCCTCCTCTGAAATGGATTTGCAATTGACATTATAGAGACTTAATCATCATAAAGACTGAATAGTTTCATGGTACAGTTAATTTATACATAAAGTACAAATAATTCAAATTATTATTAAAACAATATTCTTCAGAAGATAGAATTAAAGCTACATCTAGCACAGTATCCTGACTTCGATAGTGATCAATAATGCACACCTTAAGGAAGAGCTCAAAAGCAGAGAAAACATTCACAAAACCTAGCTGGTTTATCCTTCCAGCATTTCATGACCTCTGGTTCAGAAACTTTGGAGCTAAGGGACATTTCTTTCTTTGTAGAAGTTAATGTAAAATCTGATATCGAAGTGGACTTTATCCCATATAACTGCAGCTTGCAGTGTTCCATACGGATTTCACCAGCTACCTCCTAAATTACTTTACTTGGAAAACTAGATGCAAATGCTGAGAATTTTGCATGGACTGTTTCATTAGGATTCCACTTTCAAAGCCAATATATTTAAAAGGAACAAAACTGTCTTTGTATTAGAATGCAATTTACAAACACAGGTATTCCTTTGATCCTAATTTAATAAATATATTTCCTCTTGAGACAAGCATCTTACATGAGTCTTCCAGCAATTTTCAGCAGTAACTCCTCCCAAAGAAGGGTCAGACTACACAGTATATGCAGTGATGAAAGACAAGACAATTTAAAAGCACTCAGCAACTTGCATTAATGTGCTCCAAGTCTAAATGTACAATTAAAATAAAGCATTCACATTTGAAAAATGACTCTGAAAAGCTGTGGAGTTTGTCTCCGAAAGATTAGTCAAATGTGTGTGATTTTGATTGTGGGGCCAAGGGAGCAGTGAGTTTGAATCAAACCTAGACCTATTTAGGTAGCTTCTCTTTTAATATAGTTAGTATAAAGAGACATTTTTGGGACCACCTGGAATTTTGAAGATGGAGCATATATAGGAACAGCGTTTCTGGAGAGAAAAAAAATAAAACTACAGAATGGGTAATTGTTCAACTACTTGGAAATATAACCAAACCAAAATTATATAGAGCAAGGTGTATTTTATAATATATTGCTGTATCCTAAATACCAGGAAGTATTTTTAATAATATGCAAAGACAGAAGAACATTATGATTTGAATACAGGACCAAGGTGTTTCTCATTACAGATTGAAAAGAGGATTTTAATCAGTTAAAAGGAAGATGAACAGACATCAGTTACTAGAAACTGCTGTGATTTCCAGTCAGACTGATGGAGCAGTAGGAGACTGCTGTTAAAAAAATAGTTACTACTACTAAAACATATGAAGAGATGATGGTACTTAATGACTTTCAAATTCCATTCTCCACTGACAGATTTCCCTAATGGAAATTTCTTTTTTATTCTCATAATACGTGTCTTTATAAATTAACTGAGTTTGACATAGAAAGCTTGCTATACAAGGCTGATTTTGAATCTATTAAGTACTTCAAACTGCAGATATATGAGACACACAATCATTGTGTACATGTGAAAATTGTCAGAAGTAATGCAAGTTCACTGAAGCATTAAATTATAAGACTGGAAAGAAGTGAGACTTTCTTGCTAGACATCAAAGATACAGTTTACCAGAAAGCATATAGAAGAATATGAAACCATATATAAAAATAAACAAATCAGTGTCCTTTACATCAAACAACAAACATTATTCTCTCCCCACCCGTCCCCCATTTAGTGGAAAGTTTAAAAGGCAAGCATTTTGAGTAGATCCAGCTTCAGTTTGGGCAATATTACACAATATTTTCCACTCCTTTTGAAGGAGGAAAATATAGTGATCTCTACTTGGTTTCAAAATCTAGGCAAAAAAAAGTGCATATATATGTATATAAAATATATAGATGCATTATATATTAATATATACATTCATTCCATGGTTGATCACATAAAGTGAACTATTCCCAATTAAACATTTATTTCAAGACTGAATAATTTAATAGAATAAAAGTCCAAAATGCATAGCCTATAATTCAAAGAATATAATGATCAGTGACCTTTCCATGATTACTAAGCATACAAAAGAAAATATGTGAAATTAAGTGCATTAAGTGGGCATTGTTCGGGATATCAACTATGCATATTAAAAATTGCTAAGAATATTAACAGAAATGCATCTAACTTCAGTGACCTTGGGTTCAAGAGCTCTGCAGAAGTCAAGCATCTCAAATGTCTTTCTTAAAAATAAACAGGAATAGAGAGAATACCACATTTATAGATGGCTGATTTTGTACCTGATAGACATATACTTCTGATGGACAAGCAATTTTTGATCTTTATATTATTTATCAGTTTCAGTGAAAAAGTAATTTTCCCAGTTCACAAGTGTCTCCTAAGGGCTTTCATCATAGCACATTAATAAGAAGTTTTGGGGGGCAGCTGTTTATTCTGAGTCTGCACCTTGCTGAGCCTGAAGTCTGTATCTTGCCCAGCTATAGCAAGGGCTCTTCACTATTATTGCATGGTGATGTAATCTCTTATCTGCACTGAACACTTGTCCTGTTGGTAAAGCTATATGTTTTCAATTAGAAACTTTTGCTGAAAATAGCCTTGATACCACCTATAAAATAACATTTAGAATCCATTAATTAGATCTTTTTGTAATAAATCACAATACATTCATGGCTTCTTTGAAACAACTTATGAATATAGCGGGTAATTAGATGGCTGGAATATTTATTGCATGAATATGTTAACAGGTAGATGCAAGACAAGGAACTAATAAGACAAGGAAAGACAAGAGATAAATTTCTCCAAAGTAAATAGATGAGGATTAGCAATGAATATTCTACAAACAAGGGATGGTATGATTATTAATAAAATGGATAAGTAGACTTTCTTTAAATGTTTGGTTTTATAGTTATTCTAGAAAAGGCTCTGGTTTAATGAGTATATGACTTCTATATTAGTCACATTTAAGAATCCAAACAGGAATAAAGTTTTACAAAACCAAACAGAACAACCAAATCCATAAGGCTAGACCAGATTAAATTGTAGCCCAAAGCTTCAACTATCTAAGAGTCACTGTGAAAGGGAAAGACAAGTGATGATGTGAGAGACACTTAACATCACCTTCAGCTGTGACAACACCACCCTTAACTCTGTAACTGAAAGCAAATGGATGTCACTGCTACCATAGCAGAGGCAGGGAGTGGGGGGCAGGCTGCTCTCCTGGGGTGTGTGGGTGGTGTGAAGGCATTTATTTCTGCAGACAAAGAGAGGCACTGGAAAGATTAGGCAACTGCTGTCTTAGAGGAGGTATGATTACTTTTACATGGCATATCCAAAGTCCAAAAGGGTACATAAAAGGCTACAGAAAACACGGGTATGGTCTGACTTGAGACACAAAATTAAATAAGGGATTAACACTTGCTGTTTGTCAAAGCAGTGAGGCTCTGATGATTTCCTCAGAAATCCTCTCCATCTCCTCCTTAAATATCCATCAAAGGATAGTATTCAGTGACTGCAGTGGGTTCCTGTCCAAACTCAAATGATTTATAATTCTGTTGTTTTGGTACTTGTTATCCAAAAGTAATTATGTTATCTTATGCAGAAACCAATCCAGTACCTCCACTAATCACAGTTTTCTAAAGAAAAATACTGTCACACAGTGGAACAGTTTAATCTAAAGATGCAGGAAAATAATGGCAAGCATCTCACAACTCATTACTGCCAAAACCAAATTCTTGGATGGGAAGATATTATAAGGCCACACCATGTTATAGATACACGTTTCTGCGCTGGCATGAGAGACTAGAAGGGTTGCTGCCTCAAAGCATTTCTGTGTGTGTAGAAGAGGCAGGTCAGGCCATTCCCTGGTGAGGCAGTGCCCTGTCCCATACAACCCATTGGGCCTGTGGGCTCCAGCCCTGCAGGAGCCACCAATCTGTGGCATTCACATTCTCTGAAAAGAGAGACATAATTCTCTCTCTCTCTCAGGGTTTTTTTTCTGAGAAGCACAGAGAGAAGAGAAAACAATTCTTATCTGTGCCTGTGTTTGTGCCCATGTGGAATGTGGTATTGAGATTGTTTACCCAGGGTGATTGCTTGATTGGATTCTGGTGATGTTTGTTTGGATTCATGGACCAATTGGATCCAACAGCTGTGTCGGGACTCTCAGGAGAGAGTCATAGGTTTTCTGGTTAGTTAGTAATATATCTTGTTAATGTAATATAGTGTAATAAAGTTATAGTATAATAAAGTAATTAATTAGCCTTCTGAAATCATTGGAGTTCAGACATCATTCTTTCCAATGTGTCAGGCATCCCAGCACAACACCAATCCCCAGCACACTGGAGGCAATGCTCCACACCTGCCCCTGGAGCTCCCAGTCCAGCTCCTGGGTGGCCAAATGACCGAAGTCCCACCTGAGGGAAGGGCCCAGGAAGGCCAAGGACTATTTAAGGCTGAACAGGAGACAAGCATATCTGGATCTTCCTCTTCTTGGTATTTCTCTTAGTTGAACATTGCTGGAACCCAGGAGTTGGTAGCTATATTTGTTCTTTTCACTATCTGATTCTCTCTTGTTGGAATTCTGAGAAAATTGAATGGGCTTTGAGTCTACTAAGTTGAATGGGTGAAATTAATACTTTAACAAGTGGTTTATGTAGACTGAATGCTGCTCTAAACTATTTGTCAAAATCCTTTTAAATTCTAGAGTTGCCAGTAAAGTTTTCTTTGTTGATCTCTTGAGAATATCTTGTCAGTATTTCTCCCATGAATCTAACTCAAAATACATGAAAAACTGTAAGCCCTGTTAAAATCTTATCAAGGGAGTTGTTTGGGGCCATACAACTGGTTTTGGCTGGGACAGAGTTAATTTTCTTCACAGTGGCTGGTATGGGGCTGTGTTTTGGATTTGACTGAACACAGTGATGACAACAGAGATGTTTTTGCTATTGCTGAGCACAGCTCGCACAAAGCAAAGGCCTTTTTCACTCTTCCTACTGCCACGCTGGCAAGGAAATTAGAAGTACATGGGAGGCTGCGGGGAGACACAGCCAGGGACAAGTGAGCAAGGGGATACTCCAGACCATATGGTGTCATGTTCAGTATATAAAGTGGGTGAAAGAAGGAGCAAGGCAGGACACATTTGGAATGACAGATTTCATCTTCCCAAGTCACCATCACTTGTGATGGGGATCTGCTCTAGTGGAGATGGTTGAACACCTGCCTGCCCATGGGAGGCAGTGAATTAATTCCTTTATTTTGCTTTGCTCATGTGTGTGGCTTCTGCTTTCTCTATTTCTCTATAACCTGTGGGTTCTCCAGCTTCTACCTTTCCAATTTTCTCCCCAAACCTGCTCGTGGAGTGAGCAGGTGGTAGGCTTGGTGGGGGTTAAAGCAAGACAGTTACTCAGAGAAGTGATTTAATCAAAGTCATCCACTAACTTCTCTGCATATTACAAGTAATTGTAAGAATCTGTGGCATTTGCCTCATCTGACTTCCAATTTGAAGATGCATCTCACTAGAGCTGTAGGAAGGCAACACTGAGTTGAACGGGAAGCAAATAATTTACAACAGTTTGTGTAATCAGTGTTGGATCTCGAATAAAATCTGGTTGAATAGGAATGCATTATTTTAAAAATGGAGAGAGATGTGTTACTAGTATAAATCTTTGATAAAGCTCAGAAATGTTCAGGGGTGAGGGGGTTGAAATACCTGAGTTAATGGAGTTATTTACAATGTCAATAATCTGTATTGCTGTCATGCTCCCCATCAATACATTAAGAAGCAGTCACAACAAAAAAGTAAACTTGAATGTGACATACTGTAAGAAGGAGGATGCCAAACCTCACTCTTAGCCAGGCTTAATAAATGACAGCCAAAGGAAAACTGCTTAATGGGGCATTTATTTGCATAGAAGTCTTTAACACTTCAGAGAAAATGCAAATCCCAGGGAATTTACAAAAGGAGTGTAAAATGCCTTCTGACCAGCTGGAGTTTGACATCCTCTTTAAAGACTGTCACAGCAAACACTTTACATTACAAAAGAAAAAAGATGTATTAAAACTGAGTGTTCTAACATTTAAATAATCTAGGTTTCCCCTAGAAGTCCTCTACTTAAGAAAAAGGAAATGAAATGAATGAAGGCTGTACATGGATTATTGAAAGCTCAAAGACCTCCAAGTGCCTGGTGCATAACCTCTATGGCAGATTATCTACACTAAATATTTTAGTGGGTATTTTTAGGTGGTGAAGCTACTGCTTCACATTCTGGGTATGCCTATGAAATAGGGACAGATGCAACAAAATCATTGAAGGAATAAAAGGTAACAATTCTTCACACTTTTTTGTAACCAAATAATTATGGGTCATCAGATGAAATTAGCAAATGGCAAAGTCAAAGCAAACAAATAGAGGTCTTTATTCAGAAACTGCATTGTTAAACCACAGACTCTCATGACACTATGCAGCTGCTCCTGGCCAGCACTGGAGACAGCAATGCTGAGCTAGAATACCCTAATTTGCATCCTGTATTTAATAAATCAGTATGGGATTAAAAAATTAAGAAAAAAGTAATGAAATTATAGAATTGCTTCAATATCTGTTAGTTCTAGTCCCAAGTCTCACGATTTATAGTGCCAACATCAATTATAAAGGTAAAATTAAAAATCCTCATCTTGTTGGATGTATTGAAAATTTGTAATCGACTCTCATAGTTTTTGCTACTTGATTTTTCACAATAGTATTTTACATCTAGGTCATGTTAATGGAAGTATTTATTACTGATTTTCTAATACATCTTAGTTTCTTTTTGTTCTTTAAAACTAAGGGTAATCTTTCAAATCTTTCATCAAAACATTTTCCTGGTCCTTTTAAAGGTGTTTTTAGTTGTAATGCTGCATATATTAAATCACATTGTATTATGCTATGAAATATTATAATACTCTATGTTAAGAAGTGCCTTCCAGTCACCTGATATAGTACTTGAAACTAATGGGAGTTTTTGGTTGTTTTCTGAGGAGCTCGAAGTTCCTTTCAAACTCCAGGAGATACACCAACTGAGTTTGAAACATATTATCTTAATTTATCTATTTGTTTCCAGATTTTCTTTTCTGTTATTTCAATTCCTAGAGACCTCTTATATTTTTACATTTCAAAGAATAGGCTCAAAATCAATAATTATACAGCTTTTCTCAAGATAAAGGGAAAGGAACCTCTGTAATAATTGTTCCCTTCATTAAATCTCTTTTTGCTCTGTGGTAATTTAACAGATACAATACCTTTAAATACATCATTAGAAGAAAACTTGTGGAAATAAATTTATTATTTTTCATTTATGCCTTTCAAAAATTCTCCTTCCCCCTTCATTTTATGTGGCACTTCT
This sequence comes from Lonchura striata, assembly GCF_050655825.1. Lineage (NCBI taxonomy): Eukaryota > Metazoa > Chordata > Aves > Passeriformes > Estrildidae > Lonchura > Lonchura striata. The sequence continues at coordinate 57,396,668 of NC_140707.1, read as the reverse complement.
TTTCACACTTTTTCTGCAGGCTCTCTTTAAGATGTACTATGCACAGCTTGAAGTTCTGCCATTTAAACGCTTTTTTTCTCATGTTTATGCTTCCTTCTCTGGGGTAGGAAAACAGAACCATAACTTCTGCAACTATCAGAATGTACTCACAGTCTTCATGATGAGTTAAAAGTTTTAATTTCATCATCACTAGCTTTCAGATCACCTTGATTAAGTTCTCCTTTCTTAAGTCCCCTTCACCAAAGTTGGCAGTAGATTTTCAAAATAGTGAGAATTAACATGCAGGTCTTTTTCAAAAGGACTTTGAATTTACTCAGTGAGTATTACTGAGGTTTAATGACAACATTGTGTAGAACACTCCTCTGTGTTCCTTCCAACAAATCTGAAAAAAAAAAATCAAACTATTGTGAGTGAGGATTAGGATACAAAAGTCAATCATTTTTATTAAACAGAAATTCCATTTCTGCCTACCTTAAGAAGCTTTAGCAATTCAAAAAGTGAAATAAACCCCTATTTCCGTTTCAATGGCTAGTGCTTTCTTTCCCCTATGGACAGCATTCATTCATTTTCCTTTTCCTCATCAGAAACTGAGAGAGATGACAATATGTTTTTTTCCTCTTTTATAACCATGTAGATTTTTAGTAATTAAAGTTTTGAAAGTGCTGCCTCTAATAATGGTAGTTGCAACTGTATAGTGACTGAAGAAAAAAATAAATCACCTTTCATTGAAGAAATTAATACTAACTGAAACAGGACCCTAGAAGCAGTAATGCTTAAATGCACTCTTTCAAGAAATTATCTACTTCCTGACACAGCTGTACCACTTCCGTTAAGAGAATTATTAGACTTGGATGCTTAGCATAACTTCTCCTTTCATGGTAAAAACATTAAGTGGTTTTAGAGAGATAAAACTGTTGCCCAGAGCAGTTTCATAAAAAATACTTTTAACAGCAAGTATACCTACCCAGTCTACTTTTCTGACAGTTATCAAGCACAGAATGTTCAATTAAAGATTCAGATTAAACAAAAGATAAAAATCACAGAGAAGATATGCAAACTAAAAACTAGAACTAATACTATACTAAAATTTCTCACAAAAGCTGTCTCATGTCATGTTTGTCTTTCACAGTGAGTCCTTCCCTAAATTCATTTTGTGGTTTCCAAATCCTTTTTTCTTCTACTGTGCAAATGTTCTCCATGGAGTGATTAAGGGCAACATTTTGCATTATCTACCTTTCAGAAATCTGTCCTTTGAAAATAACACCTATCTCTGTAACAATTCAATGACCATAAGAAAGTACCAAACACCTTCAACTTTAGCTCCATAGAAACTAAAATTTCCATAAGCAGCTCCCCTTCAGAAAGAAAGTAAATCAAATACCTCAAAACTGTGAGGCCCTGGCACTCTGGAAATATGCAGCTCTAACACTCATGTTCTTCTTTTTCTCTCTCATTTCCTCTCAGAAGGCTGTGCACTGAGCATTTCAATTTCACCTCAGCCTTCAAACCAGCTTGGCACACCACCTCTTTTAGAACCAAAAAGAAAATGTTGTGACACTTTTTCTTTAATGAAGCTCAACAATATATTTTCATGTGGGAATTTCCCACAGCATTTTTTCCTCCCTCTTTTCACAATTAGGAATGGCAAGTAAACACACATATTTTTTAACAGTTGTGTTGTGGGGTAGGGAAGGGACATCTATCTTTAGAACGGTGTTACTCCATATTCCCAATCTCGCAGCACATGCTCAGCCCAAACACTGAACTGTTGGCTGACTGACCTGTTGGGTTGTGCACATGAATATGAAAATGCTGCTTAAAAACACAAACCATTTACACTCTGGTGCATGAATGGCTCTGCACTGCCCCATAGCTTTTAATAATTTAAACATCAAATATTTTTCCTTTTATACAACAGGGGTAATTTACTGTATACACATCATACAAGCAGTAGGTTTTTTCAGTGTTGCAGCATTTACACAAATGTATTTAAATGCAAATAACACTTTCAGTCAGTTAAACTGCCCTTCTAAAAGCACAGTTAACATACCAACAGTGGTTTTAACTTCTCCAAACTAACAAGAAATCTCATACAGACCAGTCTGTACTCCCTCTGGGTCTAAGCTCATCACTCTTCCTGGCTTTCTCATGCTGCTTTGGCTGCAGGCTTGAGCCAAATTTCCTCCATCATCTGACTCTGTGACAGTCTGTGCAGTGATTTAAACAGGACAAAAGCCCAATCAGTGCTGGCACCTGACTATCCATACTTCTGACTGCTGGCATGCTTCCAGGAATTGTTGTGTCCCTGGCCAGTATTCTTCCAGGCAATGTCTTTGTACATCCAAGCTGGAGGCTAGCATAGCTCAGTAATTGTATGCTGTCTTGACAAATTATTATATGCATCGTCAGCATGATCAGTATTCTTGGTTTGGTATTTTAGGGTTATTGCATCATATTTAAAAGTTGTTTTAGCTGAAATTTGAAAAGAGGAATTTTCAGCCTGGGGCAAATAAAGAGACACAGCCTGTCAAGCTATGAACATCTGAAACCAAGACTATTAACAACTACTGGATTCAATGCCAGCACCCTTCACATTGAGTGCTGGTAAATGGAGTCAGATTTCAGCTTCTCTCCTCTGAGGCTGCCAGGGACAGTTAGTCCAAGTGTAGGCTAGTAGAGCCACTGCATGAAATATAGCACCAGGCTCTTTAAAATCTAGTATCTGGGACATGGAACAATCAGAAGTGGTTGTTAAGCCTTGTAATGAAGAAGTAAATCTCACAGTCCCCACCAGATGTACAGAGAAGCCATTAGTTACAAAGATGAAAAAGCATATTAATTAAATAATAAATTAATACTTTAATCAGTTTAGTATTTTCATTTTCCCTTTTCTATAATGCTGATTATTCCCTTTAATATTACACTGCTATAATATTTACTTTCTCTGCAATAGTGATGCTTCTAAAAACAAGTAACAAAAGTTAGGGAATCAAGTATTTTCAGTCTGAAAACATCTCCCATGTTCAGACTTTCTATTTTCATAGTTTTGATATAATACAGGTGGAAAGGCAGTAACTGGATGGACATTTTTGGAGGAGTTATGTGTGTACCATATGCCACAGGGAGATAGCTCAACACAACAGCTGCAGTGCTTGGTGGGAAACACCTTCAGAAGTTTTATCAAAAATACTATGAAACCCTTAGGTAGTATTATTCATTTCTGGGGTGTCAACTGCAAAGGCACCATAAACCTGAGGTATGGTATATAATTACGAAGCATAAACTTTCACCGACTTTAAATAGCCAAACTCAATTTCTCCACAGGAAATTGTAGAAATGTATACATGTACGTGCCTTTTTTACATATTTGTGTAAAAACACAAAAATATTTAATAATGGAATGTGAATAATGCATTAACATAAGACATTTTATTTCATTGATCTTTGATGTAACTTAATTAGACTCTGTGTGAACACTACTGCTGAGACATGGCATTGTGAATTAGCAGCTTGTGTGTAAGGACAGAAGCAGCGGCATTCAAGAGCAACGAGTCAGAAATTACCGTAAATAAGAAAGGGAGAGATAAGTAATTTGCGTTATCTGATGCAAGGAAATGAGGACAGCTTTAGAAATACCAGATTGGCTCCAAAACGTAACAGACTGAGAGGCTTAACTCAGATGAACAGATCTGATGTGTTTTGAACCGTATCTTCCCCAACACCACAAACAAAATCCTCTGTGAGGACAGTGTCTCCCTCGCAGCTAAAGGGACCAGATGAACGCGCCCCAGAGGGGCAAGGTGAACGGGGCACACGGATATACCTACCCAGCAACCTCGCCCACTCCCACCTTACGGCAAGCACCTCCTGAGCCGCGATAACCCTGCAGGCCTGCGCCCTTCCAGCGATCACCAAGGCTGGTTGAACTCGAGTGCGTGCGGCCTCTTGGGCCTCCCAAGAGGCGACTACACTCGCCGCCCCCTCCACGGCTCCGGCCAAGTGCGAAGGCGGCATCGGGCACGACCCGGGGCCCTGCGCCACGCGCGCCCCGTGTTGTGGGGCCCGAGCGCGGGGCGCACGGCCGCGGGGCGCACGGCCGCGGGCTGCAGGCGGACACAGGGCCGTGCCGCAGGCGGACACACGGCCGGGCCGCAGGCGGACACAGGGCCGGGCCGCAGGCGGACACACCGCCGTGCCGCAGGCGGACACACCGCCGTGCCGCAGGCGGACACAGGGCTGTGCCGCAGGCGGACACAGGGCCGTGCCGCAGGCGGACACACGGCCGGGCCGCAGGCGGACACAGGGCCGTGCCGCAGGCGGACACAGGGCCGTGCCGCAGGCGGACACACCGCTGTGCCGCAGGCGGACACACGGCCGTGCCGCAGGCGGACACACGGCCGTGCCGCAGGCGGACACACCGCCGTGCCGCAGGCGGACACACGGCCGTGCCGCAGGCGGACACACGGCCGTGCCGCAGGCGGACACACCGCCGTGCCGCAGGCGGACACACGGCCGTGCCGCAGGCGGACACAGGGCCGTGCCGCAGGCGGACACACGGCCGTGCCGCAGGCGGACACACCGCTGTGCCGCAGGCGGACGCACGGCCGTGCCGCAGCTCTCCAGCCCGGCCGCGCCGCCGCCGCGGGTCCACACGCGTGCGGGGAGGCGGGGGCTCAACGGGCGGGCGGCCGGGGCCCTGCGGGAATGCCCCTGTCCCCGGCTGAGCCCCGCTGCTCCCTGCCCCTCCGCGGAGATACCCTGCTTCCCATCCCGCGGCCGCATCCCCCGCGCCAGGCTGGAGGCCAGCTCCTCCCCGCCGCCACTGCGAGTGGGTCAGCCCACGGCCGGTCCCCCCTTCGAGTACGATGGAACCAGCCCGTAACGCGAGGAAGGGCGCCATGGCCCCTCCCTCAGGTGATTGCCAGCTCCAGCGGTCAATCAGCGCCCTCCCTTACCTCTCGGCAGCGCCGTGCCCGCCTCCGCGGGGGTCGGGGGTCAGCGGCGAGGCGGGCGGGAATGTTTACAAACACGCTCGGGGAGTAGAGGGGCCGGGGGGAAGACGGGGGGCGGGGCCGGCGGTTGGCGCAGCCGTCGAGCCAATGGGGGCGCGCGGCGCCCGGCGGAAGGGCGGGGGCGGCGCGCGGGAGCGTTCTCTGCCCGACGGCCGCCGGGGCGCGCGGGCGCGCGCGGCCAATGAGCGCCCGGCCCGGGGAGGGAGGGGGCGCGAGCGCCTGAGTTGGAGCCGCTCCCCGCGCGCTCCCGCTCCTCCCCCCGGGCCGCTCAGCCTATCCGGCTCCGCTCGGCTCCGCTCGGCTCCGCTCCCCGCTGTCGGGCGGGGAGGGCGGCCGGAGCCCGGGGGAGGGGAGGCGCGGCGCAAGGACATGGGCTGGTTCTGAGCGCCGGGGGAGGGAATCCGTCGTGCGTGTGCCTCCCTAGATTTTAATAACTGTTTGTTGTTGGGTGGTGTACGTTTGGGGTTTTCTTCCCCCGCGTCCGCCTCCCCCTTCCCCCCTCCCCGTTTACCAACGAGGCGGAGGGGAGAGCGGCAGACCCCAGCGCGCCTGCATGGCTCCTCTGCCCCGGAGTGCCCCTGGCAAATAGGACCCATCTCGGGCCAGGTGACATCGCCCCGCCGCCGCGCTCACGGGAGCGGCAGGGAGCCGCCCGTGAGGACATGGAGGGACCCTCGGGGGAAGCGGAGCTGCCGCTCCTCACGGTGAAGCACGAGCTGAGGAACGGTGAGCGGGCGGGCCCGGGGGTCGCGGGGCGGAGGAGAACTGGGGAAAGCACGGCTGAGCAGGGAGCTCCGAGAGTTCCCTGGGACCGGTAGGGAAATCTCAGTGGCGGGGGGAAAGGAGGATGAGCTGGAATATAAGGGCAGGAGCGCGTACGATGGGGGCGGGGAGGGGCCTTATTTCTGAAAAAAGTAGTTCGCTTCGACTTCTGCTCCATGCCTGGCTCTCCTGTCCCACTTCCTGGTAGTATTTGACGCTTTTGAAGGAGATAAAGGGTAGCCAGGCTCTCTTATAAACATTTTTTTTTTTTTTGTAAGTTGTATATTTGATCGACTTCTATGACTATGTTGGGGGGCCGGTTTGTTCCAGTCCTAAATGAAGTCGTTTTATGTGACAGCTTTTCTTTGACCTCGGTGAAATGCCGGAATTGTAGGGAGGGGAATGTGCCAACACGTAACCACAGAGTTATCTGGATTTTCAGTCTATGAATCTTCTTGTAGCTCGGTAGTTACTTGACGACCCTCTGGAGAAGTAGTTCAACGTGTGAAATACGTAAGACCTTTAAAGGTACAGCAGAAATCCTCCGTTGTAGGTTGCTGTGTTGGGGATGAGCTTTATTTCTTTTTAGTAGGGATTCTCTGCTTCTCAGAAGTTTCCAGGCAACTTGAACACTGCAGTAAATCTAAATTTTAACGTCAATTTAGAAGATCGTGTAAAACATAATGAGAATGTATATTCACTATATTGATTAATAATGAAGGTGCTGTTAACCATGTCCTTCATTCCTTTTCTGTCATCATCTTTTTCTCCATGATGAAGTGAGAGTAAGCATATGATGCCGTTCACTGCAAAAGTTTGAGAGCTGCTTGCCGGGTTAATATAGTTGACATTCTCGAATGGGCCGGTGTGAAAGGCAGGTGGTGGTGCTGGGTCTCCTCGGTGGTTCTGCCTCCCGCCCCGCTGTCCCTCGGTCCTGGGGTCGGGGGAGCTGCCCCAGAGGAACACGGCTTGGCGCGGGGAGGAGGAGGAGGGAAGAAAAAAAAAGGCGGTCTCTTGATAGCTACAGAAATCGAAGGGTCTGTAGTTTTCTTCTTTCAAGAAGATGCAAAAGAGCTGCTGGAAAACATAGTTGTCTCGATAGGTGTTGCTGTATTTAAGTGTGGAAGAGGAAGAGGTAAGGGGAAAGGAAATAGGACAATTTATTCGATGTATTTACATACCTATGTCTGTTTTATTCTCGATTTCTTTTATAAAGGCTGAGAACACGTATCCCTGAGGGGTCGTTGTTTAAAGGTAGTTTGAGGAATAAACAGTGTAGCATAATAAGCAACTTCGATTTTAACCCTGATCATATATAGAGCTGTATGAAGTACCTGTTCGCACTTTTATTTTAAAAATGCTCAACCTTGTTTGTCTTTTAAGCTTCTGAAATTCAGTTTAGTAGGAATAGGTTGCTTCTCCTCTCTTTGTTCTCTTCTCCATATTCAATGTTTAGAAAACTCTGCTTTCTGAAAAATGCTTTCTAGCAATGACTTGTCTATTTCTGGAGCACTAGGGTGGAGGAGGGAGCTGCTCTGTCATGTACTCCTGGGAGACTCCTACTCCTGAAGGTGTCAATAGTGTCATTGCAATGCAAGACGTATGGAAATACTGTTTCAGAACTGCTTTATACAATGCACAGAGATACAATAATTTGAAGAGAAAAGTTGCAGTCAGCTTCTGTTGATACAGAAATATATAAAGGTATAGGATACTTTGGATGTGCAAAGGTTTTTTTCTACTGGTTCTGGTTGCGTGGATGCTTAGCTGCTGACTAGGGTCAAGCCACCACATCTTTAAAGTATATTCAGCATGATTATTTAATTTTGCTTTTCATTTTGGGAAAGAGAGTGAGAGGACAGGCAAGAACTAGAATCTGGAACCAGCGGATCTTTGTTGTTTCTAAATATGTTCTATATCATGAATATCCTTTATTGTGCAATTTGTTTAGATTGCAGTGTTTCCCTCATCTCTGTGCTCTTTCTTTGATGTTGTTAACTCTGTGACTAATTTGATAATTTAGAATTACAGATTGAAAGTAGCTGTCAGTTGGCAGGTGAAAAAGAGGTCAGTCTCCAGAGTGCTTTGAAAAAATTTACTATTAGTAGTAGAAATAGTGGCTTCTTTGAGAAGGGAGAATCTTTTCGTATTTTGGTTTCATATCTTTGGTTCAAGCTGTTACTTGAACCCCATGGTAACAAGCTCACTAATTCAAATTAATTGAATGCATGTAAACCCACAGTTACACTTTGTATTTGCAATTACTTGGTCTTCGGATTGCTTTAAAAGTCTTAAATGAGGACAGCCATTATGGTCAAGTGAGTAAGTGCACATACTTTAGAATTTAAATTTAAGATGAAATGAGGATCTTAAAGAATGAAACAGATGATTGTTGTTAGCTCCAAGCAAGTATGGAAGCATATGAAAATGCATTAAGTTAGAGCATATGCAGTGCTGTTGCTACACAGACCAGCTGATTGTTAACCCTATCACACCACGGCTTGACTTCTTTTAAACTTTGAAAGTACAATGCTGGCTTTGATATGTAGGGTCAGGTTTAATTTTAGCTTTATGTCTCATAGACTTAGAGCCCTGAAATTCCTCTCTTGTATGACCAAAAAGTAATTGCTGGAAAAACATCACTAGATAGGCATGTAGATTGGGTCTGTGATAGGGAAGGAACGCTTGAGTGCCTCTGTGTGATAGCATGTGATGTGCTCTCTTACAAATACTGGGCACTGCACTGTGTGTATATATAAGATTTTTGCAGATAAAACAGAGCAGTGACTTTTAGCACGCATATAATTTAATAATGATATTCTTCTAATTGTATTTATCAGTTTTTTCTTTTCCTAATTTTCCTAACAGCAAACTATTTTTGTTCTTAATAGAATGCTCACAATTTGGCCACTTCAGAATAGTTACTGGGGAGGAAAATGAGTTTTTGGGGAAAGTGGAATCTCTTTTCAGGAAGTAGAAGCAGAACTATGCCAAAGTTGAAATAGTAGGAAGTGGTGGCTGTCTCTGATTCTCACTGAAGCTCTCTGGTGAAAATAATAAGAAAATGACGTTTTCTTTAGCATTTATTTCTGGAATCTTGGAAAGGTTTTATTTTTTGAAGGCTAACTTTCAGAGTTATTGCAAATTTTAAATATTTTTGCAGAGCATAGAAAATACATATTGTTTACACTGAAAAAGGAACATTGTTGCATTTTAACATTTCTGTTGCTTGGTGATGCTTCAGAACTGAACAATGTCAAACATAAAGCCTATCAGAGGAAACATTTTACATGATAGGGAAGGTTATGGAAAGAGAAGAAAAGGCTTATGATGTCAGAAGAAGGAAACAGAACGGTTAAGAGTTGAGATTTCCTCCCCACCTCCTCTTGTTTCTGGAAAAAAGGATCAAAGGATCCTATACCTTAAGTGTGTGTGAGTGACTGGTAGGAGGTTACCCATCTTGTGGCATGCCTGTGAACTCCCTGCTTTGCCCAGGGAGAGGGAGAGATTACCAAAACTGGGATCTTGACGGGAACTTGAGACACTCTGTGTATGTGTGGGCAATGGGCTCTATATACATTGTTTGTTTTGCTTTACAAAAGCAAAGCGTTGTTCTTTTACTTTTAGCAAGTCTGTTTTGAATAGGATACTAGATTTGTTTTAATGTTATCACAATCTTTGGGCTGAAGAACTTGCTTTAGTTTGCAGTTTGCCGGACATGCATGAGAAAAGGGGTGTATAGCCCAGAAGATAATGTAGCAACAGCCTGCGGAACTCCAAAGGCACAAGAATTTGGAACTTCCCCTTGAGTCAAACTTATGATTCAGTATGAAACTATAAAAGGCTTTTGAATATAAATACGTGGATTATCTATAGGGTTAATATTGCAGTTCTTAGTTATACCTTATTGAATGGGAACTTCAATTAGAATGGATTTATTTGTAAACTAGAAAGTTCATGTTACATTCTAAGGAATTGTGAAAATTCCTATGACTAAAAAACATGATGGATCATGCACTGAATAGAGAACTCAGCCTTCACTGTGGAGGTACATCTGGCACCTGTAGAATACTTTATTTTTTCCATTTTTAAGAGGAAACTTAATGAGACTTAAAAGATACTTTTAAAGTAAATTTTTCTGTAAGACAGATTTTTTTTTTTGTTTTTCTTAAAATATACAAATATAATATGCCAATATGTTGTACTGTTACATACTAAACAATATATTATATATAATAAAATATTATATAATATGTTAATATTAACAATAATTTTGTATATTGTTTAGGGATCAGGAGGTACTAATAGTTGGCTGTTTCAAAGCTTGGATTGCTTTTGCTTCTACTTTTCTCTTTTGAGCACTAAAATATATGTTTTCTTGGATTGTGGGAACTACAAAGAGTATTTTAAGTTTATTAATCGTCTTTAATACCACTTAAATCTCCAGATTTTGCTCTTTACACAATCAATATTTTCTAAAAATTATTTGTATTCTAGGAATTTATTGTTATTTACCTTCTGGTAGCCTTGATTATGAAGAAGGACAGTCAGTGATTTTTCCTGGGTTGTGTTTGTGGCTTTTTTTGTTGAGTGGGATTTTTTTGTTTGTTTGCTTTCCTCCTTCCAGGTTTTGGAATCCTGGCTAAAATGGTCTGTACAAGGGTCTGGTACAACTGATCATTTTGCTGTCATTGTTCCAATGATGTTCTATAAAATGTGTAATGTAAATGAGGACTAATGGATGCAGTCTTCATTGTCAGCCTTTATATTAGCTCTGGTCCAGTGTATTCTTAATGTGATGGTTGAAAAGCTTGTGCTTGATTCCACAAAAGAATTAGGAGTCTTACATGCCATGTTAGTAAATCTTAGAGTTTTATTCACAAGGCAGTTCAAAGAACACTTGACTTGCTGGAGTTCCTCAGTCATATGACAAGGCCTGGGTATCTGAGGATGTTTCCCCAGTATATTTTTCACATAAATATTTCTTTTGTATCCCCATCATTGCATAATTTGGTATCTTATGTTAAACATGCTCTCTCTCTCCTCCCCTCTGTAGAATCCCAACAATGAGGTGTAAGTTCTACTGAGATTTCTTTGCTTCTGACTCAGTCTGTAAATAGGCAGACTGGTTTGTGGAAGACTCACATTACATGCAGTCAGTTTATTGGGGTTTGTGTTGTGTTTTGGGATATACTGTGACTGTTTCCTCTTCTCATTTTTCTGAACACTTCTAAATATTTTATGCTGTCCTGGATAGATGGTTATAAAAGGTTTACCTGGGAGAGGATAATTCTTAAGTTTCCATGTTAATGTCTGCATAACCAAATATGTAAATACCTTCCATCAACATGTAAGTTATCAGTTGCTCTTTTTTTGTTGATAAATTAATTTGTATTATGTTACTTTTGATGCTGTGTCCAAGGTGCCTGTGACTGGATTTTTATAAATTATTTCATTCATTATGAATTATAGAGAAAACTGAAATTGATTCATGTCTTTTACTTAGATATAAATTTTTGCTTGAGAAGATATGTGCAATCTTTAGATATCTGATTGTTTCAACTCTCTTCAGCGTTAGATTATCTGTAGCAATTTTATTCATTAGCATCTTGTCTAATTACATTTTGTTTGGGTTTTTTTTTGCAATTATGTGATGTAAGTGTTGCTACACATTAAGTTTCTAGCTGACCATGGAGGTGCCTCAGGGTTCAATCTTGGTGACCTCATAGTGATTCAGCTCACAGTTATGATAAACCTCATACTGAAGTTGCTTCTGTAAGAGAAAAAGGGCTGCTGCTGAATGCAAATGGATCTTAACATGGAGCATTTTCCAGCTCTGACTTCTGTGAGTTTGCATCATTAACCTCAGATGCCTAGACTTTTATATTTATTTCAGCTTTTTATATGCAAGTAATATCTTTGGTGGGATGGTCTCCTATCTTCTGTTTTCATGATGGTAATGACAGTTTCTTATTGTTTTCCACAGCATTTTATGCTTCTGAATTTCCACATACTATATTCCATGCAGTATACATGTATGCAGTTAAACATACATGTGCATACATATATGTATACATATTATATTAGCTAGTACTACAGAGGTCTTTGTCATATTTGGCTGTATAGTTTGGCTTCCAAGCCTTCTAGAATGGAATCAGCAGCTTTGTGAGAGTTTGAATTTTTTCCAAATTTTTTTCAAGTTTTTAATTTTTTTTTCTCAGATCAGGTGGTCTTACCCTTGAGCATCTAATACTCTAGAGAATCAGCAGTTACTAGCCCAGTTACCTCAGCTGATACCCTGGAGTTCAGAGCAACATGAACTGCGTATTCTTTTCTTTCACACCAGTTCAGAACTCTGTGTGTGTTTTGTTTTTGCTCTACATTTTTTCTTTTGCCTAAGAAAAAGATTCTTAAGATGTTATGGTTTTTAAGTTCCACTTAATGCTTGTAAGATAGTACCCTGAGCTGATTAAATGGTGCTCTTGTTCAATGACCTGACACTTACTCGGTGTCAATGGTCTCAGATTTCAAGGACCTGAGGATGCTTTTACTTCTTTCAGAAATAGTTTTAGTTGCTGTAACCAGTAATAAAGTATAACTCTATATAGCAGATAAACAGTATAACACATGTATTTTCTTCAGTGTCTAATAAATAATGGTTGCATAGTTTCTATTGCATGGCATTGAGGTTTTTTCCCCCTTGAAAAGAGTGTGCCCCCTCTCTCCACTCTTGAGTAAGGCATAAACATATCAGTATTAAAACATCTGTTCTTTGATGCTGTGACTTCAGTAGATCTGTTAGGTGAGTGGGGATGGACCATTCTCTGAAGTAATAGTTTAAGATCAAGTTAATACTGATACTAGACGTTGCAACCTAATATTTGGAATATTGCAGAATGTCTTCTGTTTAATTTTCCTTCTTGTTTTTTTCTGTTCTTAAAATTACCTGAGGTTCATTGTTCTGCTCAGTGAAACAAGTATTGGTCTTGTGTTGCAGAGACAAGTTTCAACTTTCAAGCAAGCTTGATCTAGTTCAGCAGAGGAAGCTTGAGCTTTGTTTGTCTGCTTCAAGACGTGTTTGCAGTAGAGTCCAGAAGCAGAGGATAGAGCGCATTTTAACTTGAAAACAAACACTGTTGAAATGTTATTTCTCAAGATCATGGAAGTGCAATTAAAAGCTTATAGAATCATTGCACAGTACCAGCTCACACAGTTCTTAGTTCAGTCGTGGCCTTCTCAAAGTTCAGGTGTAGTGCAGGTGACAATCGTGTCTCTTACATCATCTGGAGATCCTCCATTGAGGAGAACTTGTAGTCTGGATAGACAGGCTGCCTTGCTTCTAGGGGACTGAAGATGACAGCACTAGTCTTTGTGCACTGCTGTCACTATATGGAGAGGAAAGCTTGTCTTTGCAGTGGTAGTATTTCTGGATATTTCCTTTCTTCCTGCCTTCAGAGGTGATGATGGTGACTAGTATCTCTGCTTCTTCTTTATTTTTATGGATGCTATGATATCCTGGCCTTTCTATTCACTATTTTTTTCTGATTTGATGTGTTATCTCTTGCTGTTGACCTCAGCTGTATACTCTTAACTATGTTGGTTCAATGCTGATTGGTGTGGACTACAGTAGAATATTAGTAAATGCAGGATTCTTCTAATTGTGCCAGTATGCAGTGAGCTAATCTCCAAGGGGATTTATTAGGGTTTTTTTGCCCCACATTATGTACAACCCTCATTTTTAGTGTCATGTGTAGCTTCATATTATTTGTGGAGAAACTCTCATCTTGTTGACTTGCGCAGTGCTTTTCTTCCTATCCAAACTTTGTTCCATTCCTTGGGGCACTTCTTTAGCTGATGTGTCCAGACACTTGAAGAAAAAAGTGCATGGAGAAGTAAATTTTCTGTTTTTGAAACTGTTTTCTATTCACCAGTGTACATCCCATTGCAGTCTTTCCAGATATGTTGTGCATTTTGCACAGGTAATTGTTGGGTTGGGTTCTGATACTATTTCCAGCACAGTGATGTCTGTGAGGTGTGAGAAGCCTTTCACTGTTCTGTCAGTAATAGTAGTGGTCTCATTGCAATCCTTTAAAATCCTCAGTTTTGAAATAGTTTTGTAACTGCAGAGAGCATCACTGGTAAAAGGTCCTCAAGAAATGGTCGTTCAGGTTCCTGGGAGTGAGTGGTGAATAGAATAATTAGTCTTTTGAGATTTATGCTTTGGAAAGCAGGTTGAAGGAAATGTTGGAATGACAACTTTTATCCTGGAGAAACTGCACTTCATTTCTGCTAGAGTGTGAAAGTGCCGCACCTGGTTTCAGCAGATGAAGACAAAGGACTGCTCTAGGGGTGTTATTAGAAAATGTCAGAAACAGGCTCTTCAGCTTGCTTTTCTTGCAGTATGACTTCACAGGTAGACTGAGCATTGCAACTCAGCCTCTTGGAGCAAAACCATTGCCATGTGGCAACATTGGGAGGAGCACTTTCTGGGAATTGTTCATTTTTTTATAGCTTTGAAGATTTGTTATTCCTATTTTTTAATGAAGGGTGATTTTACTTCTTGCTTTATAGGGAGTAATAGTGAGAGAGTTTGTCTCAAGTGTCCTGTCATACTTGTGTTACGCAGCATCCTTTAGCTTTCTTGTGGGATGGCTTTTTTCCTCAGTATAATGTAAAAAGAATTAGGTGGATCTTATTTTGAAGTTATCATATGCTTATTTGTGGTGTAAATTTCTCCTTTTATTATGAAAATAATATTACAGTAACCTTCAGACATTTTTTTTAGGATAAGGCCATTGAGCATCCTGAGTGAAAGTAAAAATGGAGTTAAGGGGAGAGTGCAAAATTACAGCTCACATTGAAACAAGTACATAATAATTCAAACTAGATAGCACTCAGCTTTTTATTGTGTAGCCTTATGGAAGTGGAAGAGGTTTTACTAATGTTATTGTATGTGAGTTTATGATACAGTTTAGAATAATGGATTGAGTTTTAAGACTTGATCTCTTTTTAGGATCACAGCCAGCACTGCAAATCTTCAGCATGTTACTGGAGATGCAGCATTTCTCTGGGTTCCACTCTTCCTATTCAGTTCCAAGAATATGGTAGGATTAAGTGACTGTTTTACTTTCTAGAAGCATTTTTAATTGAAAAGCCTTCTGCTGATGCTCTTAAAGGATATGAGACAGTAAAACCTTTCTGGAGTAGTCCATTGTGGAAGATCCAAATGGGTGGATTTTAAAGTGAAAACTTTCTTCCCACCTCAAGTTCAGCACTTACTTTGCTGGTGTCCAGAGAAGTTCTGTGTCCTGATCTTTAGTGATGTCCATGCCTTCATTAAAAAATGGATACTCTGGCCCTGGTCTCTTTAGAAGATGATGTTTTAAAACTGTGTGTGTTAAGTACCATTTAGAGTATTTGTTAAGAAGAGTAATATGTAATATTAAATTGCTTGGAGACAGTTTACTTTCTGTGACAGAGCATAGCTGAATTCTATATACATTAACTCAGTCTAGGTTTGCATTACTTGCTATAACTCCTTTATTGGCACGTGAGTGTGGCTTCCTTACTGCTTTCTTAAGCAGTGACTGTGATGTAGCTCTAGTAGGAGTATTTGTTCTGTTTGCAATCAGGAGCAGTACAGCAAACTTCAGTTCAGCTCCTGTGTGCATATTGACTCACTTGCTACTTGATGCTGCATCCTTTATTGTGCTTATCAAGCTGCTCAGTAAAGTGGATCAGGGAACTGAACTTACGTGTGAATTATCAAGCTTAGTTGCTTTTTTGTCTTGCTGCTTTTCAACCTGGATCATTTCAGTGAGGGCTTTTGCTGAATGGTTTGTAGTCACGTTGATGCAAATGGATGCATAATAGGATGACAGGAATCAAAAATGGAAAAATGGCAACTGCTTAAGGCTTTCTTAAGGAGCTTAGGAAATGGAAAAAAAAAGGCAATAAACAATAAAGCAATCCTGCACAATTCCATTTTTCAAACAGAGGTCTTTATATCCCTGCTTAGAAAAATGTATGTTAGACAAAATAAGTACCTAAACTGATATAGATCTGTAGAAACATAAAACCTCCTGCTTCCAGACTGTGCAACAAATGACACAACTTTGTAGCAGCTTAGATTTTTCCATACTTGTGAGTTATGTAGACTTAAGGTAATTTCTACTTGATACTAATGGAGAGTCTTTAACAATCCTGTGTTAAATGAATAAACAGTTGGAGCTCTGTTTGTCATCCCACACGCTATATAATCAAAAAAAAAATAAAAAATAGAGTATTCAGGGTGCTCAGGCTAAGAGGTGGCCTGACTGCTGTCTATAACTATGTGATTGGAGATTACAGACAAGGTGGAGCTGGACTCTTTTCTAAGGTGCCCAGTGATACACTGGAAGATGGTGTATACAGACTAAAGGGGCTTCAATTACTATTCTGTGATTTTACACTTTGAGCACACTGATGGCAGCAAGAAAATTGCTGTCCCTTGCTTTTCAAGTTGAATACAGTATGAAATTGGGATGTCTTCTTAGCACTGCTTATTTAATTCAGATGCTAACTTGGTTTTGCTGGGGCTGTAGTAAGATGTCAGAGTGATGTTTTGGTGTACTACATATCTGATGTGATTTTTTTTTTTTTCCCTTCAGCAAATTTGACAGGCCATGCAGAGAAAGTTGGCATTGAAAACTTTGAGCTCCTGAAAGTCCTTGGAACAGGGGGTAAGATGAACTATTTTTAAGTTAAATGTTGGAAGTATTACTCTTATGTATGACTTTGTTTCCTAGCTGAGGTTTGGGTAATTGGAGCAGTCTTTAGGAAGATAGCACTTTTGTATTGCATAGCATATTTTTTCATTTTTTTTACAGATATGCAAAATTCAAGGTCACGTGTTGTAGCACAGAACTTTTGAATATGCCCTTTTTTTGGAAAAAAGAAAACATATAGTTGGAAATTTTGGACAATTTAATATAGTTTGTGAAAAACCTAATCTATGTTAAGGCATGGTCTTGATAATTGTGTTAAGTTTTCAGAGTGTGCTTTGGAAAAAAACCAGTAATTTTAATACATTATAAATAAGATGCTCTGTTTTTTAACTAATCCATTTTAGGGTCGCTGTTGGCTCCATAACTCTGTCCTAGTCAGTTCCTAGTATTTTTTAAGGTGGATAGTGTTCATTGTTGTATTGTGGGTTTCAGCACAATGTGGGAGACTTTGAGGATGTTGTAGGATTACTGATGGTAATGAACAAAAAAATTTTGTCGTTGTCCTTTTGCCCTTTTGTCCCTTTGCTAAAGGGACACACAGCCCCATATACAGACAAAAGTAATGGGTTTTGTTCTTTTTAGGGTGTTTATGCTTTTTTATTTTTTGGTCAGTATTAAGTCAGATGCATTGTTGAGTAGATTGGAATAATCATGAATGTGGACTATCACCAAGGTCTGCAGGAGTTTTATGCTAGTTAAATGGTACTAAATTTTTGGGTGTTATCAGCCATTAATGGCTGGCAGCGAGGTTGTAATTCATATAGATTCTTTTAGAAATTAAGCTGTTAAATTACCTGAGAGGATATTTTTCTGTTTCAAAGGTAAAGTTTTTAAAATTTAAATTTAACATGCTAAAAAATTGAAACATTGCTGTTAAATTTAAATAGAGGTAGATTACAAGGAAGCTTTAATATTCATAGATAAATGTTGCATATTCCTAGGTAGAAGCAGTCGTGATTTTCTGAAATGGTCAGTGTGGATCTGAGTGGGGTTGACAAAAATGAAATTATAAACCATTATGCCTTTATGTGAGGATGTCTTTGTCTCCTGCTGTTGGAAACATTGGCTGGATTTGTAAATTTTTTGAATTTTGTCTCTTTGTTATCTTTGCCATTGGTGTGGGATCACACTAGTGTTACAGCTATTGCATTTGGAGTCCAAAGTAAGTTGGTGGTTTCATAAGGGTCAGTCTTCAAGTTCAGTCTAGTAGTCTGAGCTCATCTTGTCTTTAGGCAGTACCTCTGAAATAGCCCATCTTACTGTTAAACTCTTGCCAGTCATTCATTGCTACCTCCCATGCCTTCTTTTCTTCATGAACAGATTGACCAAATTTTTCTTGGCCTGGAATACTCTTAATTATAGCAGGTAATCGTTAGGCTTGCAGTGCAAAGCCATTCTATTCACTCAGGTCAACAGGATAATTTTTGAGTGACCCCTTTCAGAAAAGGCTACTTCAGTGGATTTACAATGGGGTTGACTCTGTGTGTGAGTAAAAAAAGAAGTCGAGTAATCATGGCTGTCTGACTTCATCCTGCTCTAGTAGACTTGCTGCTCCAGAAATGTCTTTTGTCTAATCTAATCTTTGTGTAATCTAAAAGATTGCTCAAACTTTAGGAATCCAAGGATTCCTTGGGTATCCTGGAATAGCATTTGTAGGAAGAGTGGTTGGCATTTGTTGTGGTGTTTGGGTTTTTTTTGTTTGTTTTTTTTTTCACTTTTTTGTTAGTCAGTTTTGCCCATAGCCTGAAGTTTTTGCTTCAGAAATGTAGACCATCAGGGCAGTCAAGAAGCTTTGTTCAGTCTCAAGCCTATGATAGCTAAGACTCATGCACTAGATGTGTCGGAGGTTGCTGGTGGAGCTAGTTCTCTTTACTTTCGATGTGGCAATGTTTGCTGCCACAAGGAATTGCTGAAAACAGGATTCTGAGGATGTCAGACCTCAAAGAGGTCCCTTAATTGCTTGGCCCAAGACCCAGTCAGTTATAACTGCATCACCCCTGGTGATGATTCATTCTTAAAAGCCTCCAGTAGCAGAGATTCTGCAACCTTCCTAAGATGTTCTTGCTGATGAAGTTTAATTTCCGAACTTGAGAAATATTCTGGTCATTGCTATAAGCAAATAGAGAAAAGCCATCTTTATTCTGGCAGTGAAAGCTTTATCCCAGTGTGAGCTTTTAAGTATTATTGATAGTATATAATATAACTAATGCTCAATAAAAATGCGATGCTGTTTTAAAATGCTTCACTATGGAGTTGTGCAGCATGCAGTGTTTTTAAACCAATACTTAATCGATTTAATGCAAGGGAGAATGTGTTGAAACCTCACAGTTACATTAAGTGATGACTGTAGATGCTGTTGAAA
This sequence comes from Lonchura striata, assembly GCF_050655825.1. Lineage (NCBI taxonomy): Eukaryota > Metazoa > Chordata > Aves > Passeriformes > Estrildidae > Lonchura > Lonchura striata. The sequence goes on along the minus strand of NC_140707.1, from coordinate 57,377,766 downwards.
CTAATTATAATATTTTAAATACAATAGTCTGCCATGAAGCAACTGGAATAACTACAGAAGATACTTAAAATGTATTAAATTAAATGATACCTTGCTCAAGGATATGTAATTGTGATAGTTTCTTTTAGACTCAGTGGTGATTCTTTTCAGGTAACGGCAATGAAGGCTTATTTAAATCCTCATTTTTAAGCTTTATGTGTTAAAAATACAAACATTTAAGATTATTAGAAATAGTATCTGTGTGTGCTGATTTTTCTCCTGTGGAAGCCATTTTTTGTCATAACTTTTTTCATTGTATGGCTTAGCATAATTTCATACTTACTATTTTCTTTATTTGAATTGCTTTCTTACATTCTTTTATCCGCTTTCTTCTAATATATACGCTCCATTGGAAGCATGCTTGTTATATTTTGCTTTTTGTATAAAATTGTATAATATAAAAATATATGCTTTCATCTTTTGAACTGAGTCTCAGTGTGAAGACAAGAAAGCAAAAATCTGAGTTGGAACCTTTTATGTTGCATTAATTGGGTAGAAATAGAAATAAACTTAATCATTAAAAAATCAGTAGCACTTTACATCAGTAAAATGAAAGACATGACACTATTAATGTGCCACTGTTCGAGAAGCTGTTAATAGTGTTGCTTTGGGAGCAAACTGTTACTGATGTGACTTCTGACTGGCTCGTGTTCTACTCAGTATATGCTTTTTGAAATTGCATAAGTCCTTTTCTCTTTCGCTTACTGTCACAGCCTTGCTAATATGGAATTTTCAGGTTTCCTGTCCATGTTCATGTTTCCAGCTTGTCCCTCCTATCTAGTTAAAGCTTTTCTCCCTGTGACAAAGAAAACTAGAGTCTATTCTATAGAAGGTTATTTTTCAGCAAAGTAATCTAATTGCTTCCCAAAGCCAGGAAAGGAACAACAGGAGAAGGTGGTTGTGTTGATTTATGCACGCCCACTTAGCTTATTTGCTTCATTCTTTGAAAATGTGTTTTTAAAATAAGAAAAACACTGTAGAGTGCATTCTGGTTCATACATTTTCCTACCAATGGATTATTCCTTTTTTTCTACTGAACTTTAATGAATGCCACTTTTGTTCACTCTTTCAGCTGTGGTTAAAAAGAGACAATAAAATTGGTTCTTGAGCATGTGCACTTACAATCCATTCTACCTTTTGAACTGCAGTCCACTAATGAAGACGAAAAATAATGAGAAACAAGAATCTAACTACCATATATGAGAGAATGTTTTATATGTGCTTGTCTGGATTAAAGTGCTCATGTGGGAAGGATATTCACCTTAGATGTGGAAGATCCTTAGGATCTGAAGGATTTATTCATATGAAGGGAACAAAATTACTGGGATGAATGTCAGATTTAAATAACCATATCAAAAATCTTGTAATACAAGAACATATGATGAAGTTTCTTTTAAGAGGTCAGAAAGTATTTTGATAAATCTAAAACACTGAAATGAAGTTAATTCTTTCAAATCATATTGAAGAAAATATTAAATATTCTCTCATAAAAAGAGGGGAAAGAAATGGGCATACTGTGCTCAGGAGAGAGAAACAAAATTAGTGTTTGTCTAAAAACAATTCCAAACTCCAATTAAATATTTTATTTCAGTTTCTGCTGAAGACAGCTAAAATGTGTACTGAATGCTAGGTGGGATGGCTAAGGGGAGACAGGGCTTGGAAATGGAAAAATGGTTTTCTGCATGAAGAACAGACTGAAAAGAGGGGGCTGTGTTCAATCTAAGAACCTGGACAAATTTGTCCTTTTCATAGACCAGAGAATTCTGAAAAAAATCTTTACATTAAATTTGAGATAAATAGCAAAGATTGTTATTGGAACTAAGGCCAGAGAGAATAGCAAAAACAGCCTTACATTTAAGAAAGAAAGGAGAAAGTAAGATGATGATCCCAGGCAGCTGTTGGTTGTTCTGACTTCATCAAACTTCAGTGGTACGCAGTACCTTTAAAACAATTTTTGAAGAAAATTATTTATCTTAATTTTTTTAATAATTAAAAACTAATGGTATCCATATCAACTGGTAGATTGTCTTGAATTTGAGTGCTGCCTTCTAAAAACTGACATTCTTTAAAAATGAACAAAAAAAAAATTAGGCATGTATTGTGTACTGTAACTATTTACTGTAGCAAATTTACCTTTGAAAAAAGATAAAAAAGAAACAAAAACAAAATGCTGATATTAAGTACATTTTAAGATGCAACTTACCCTTTCCTGTCATGTTTTGCCTTTCATATTAATCACTCACTTGTTTAATGGGAGAGGGAATTTATTCTCACAGTAAGTAATAATGTTGAAAAAAGTCCATTAATTATTCTTGCCTATCTGATATCTAAGGAAAGATGACAGAGAATGCCTTGTTTTTGACAGTTTGGTCATAGACAATTATTTAGAATGCTATTAGTTGAGGCTTGTTAAGGTTTCTGTTTGGCTTTCCCCCCCCATTTTTTAGCTGCTAGAGCTATATGCTTTTCTAACTTTGTCATATCCCAATTTTTAATTCATATGGACTGATACTAGCACAGTAAGAGTTCTGCCTCCAAATTCCTTAGGCAGATTAAATCTAAATCTAAACTGCAGAGCAAAGATGTCATTAGGAATATATTGTGCAAAAATACAATGGCATTTTTTCAAATCCTTAAATATTTTGTACCTCTGAACCTTTTCCTTTGTAATCTTGTGCTTATTCTTACACTCACACTAAAACAAGTGCTTTAATAATGAGGTGTAGTTTATATTAGCACTTGAAAAGATTCATTTAAAAATTATGGATGCAAATGTAAAGTTTTGATGAATTTAGGAGTCCACAGAAACCATCTAGTGTGCTATAAACAGTAAGAATTGTGCTCCTTTTTCTCTGTAAGAATCAGCTGATGCGATGCCTTCTAGTGCTTGCATTTGTACAGAAAGAAGCAAAGAATACTTCATATTTTTAACTCATTGTCTTTCAGCAAGCATGTATTTTATACTATTCTAATGATCTGCTGAATTGTTACTTAGAATGATATATATTAAATTATATATATTACTATGAATATAAATTATTATATACATAATTATGTTTAGGTATACTTATATGTATGCTTATATATAGTCACAATCTAGTGCTATGAATTTATATTCATGGGAAGGGTAGTAGTAAAAGGGAGGTTTTAGCACCCAATTATATTTTTCTATCTCACTAATTGAGTGCAAATTTGGTATAAATTGCTGGTGTGAAATCTCCTAGTCATCCATAAAGGCTGATAACAATTCCTTACATTTTTATTTAATTTCTCTTAAGCTGTCAGGTCAGTCTAACAAAGTTTGTGTCTGTCTATGTAGTTTTTCTATCATTTAATGTATTTTCAATGAATTTGAGGGGTGGATATTTAGTAAATTGTTTGTGTTTCATTTTGGGCATATATTACTGGCTGAGTATTTCTCCCTTGGCAGTAGATGAGATGTGCATGAGATTTTATGAGAATGAACATTAAAATGTTGCTCTTTGAGAAATTAAAACTTTACTGAAGTGCAGTTGTCAGGTGAGAATATTGCAATTAGCTCATGTGCTCTCTTTTTGCTGCCACTTAAATAAATGGCTTTTGCAGTGTTGTCTTTTAAGTAGATTTCTTGTGGTGCTATCAGAGATTCTGGTGTTGGATATATTATGAGTCATTTGATTAAAATAGTGCTACTTAAGATTTATCCTCATTAAAAATGCTGAGAATCATCATCATTCTCTCAGTCCTTTTCAGATTCCTGAAGAAACAATTTGTACCATGTCAAAGTTCTGTGTTGCAAAGTCTTTTATGGCAAAAAGAGTATAGTTTCTAGAGATTCTTACAGCTATCACACTAACCAGATAATTTTCTCTGATACTACATGAAAAGCTGTAGTAGGTTCTGCATTCTCTCACTTAAGATGCATTCTTCTACGTTTATATAAAATGTGATTAAAGATACATCTACAAAAGTAACACTCATTCTTTCACATTGTTCTTGTTGTGCCTGCTGCAGAATCACAGGTAGCCAAGTGTTACAATCATGAGACTTCTGTTCATTTTAATTTAACTTAATGTTCTCCAATATTTCTGATAAACTTCGTGTTCCCTGGTGATGAATAGCTGATGACCATTCAGTCTGGCTCAAGATCTTGTAACTGCAGTGTTGGAGAATGCACCACAAAATGCAAAATCTTGAAAGAGACTGTCCTGCATATGTCACAAAATAGAAAGATGCCACCTATTCTGACTCTGTTTGCCATTCTTGAGAGATAGATTATGAAAACTTATTTTATGAAAGTTCTTTTTGCAGATAATGAGTTCTGTAAAGAAGGGAAGCATGATTCCTTAGGGTGCAATGAGTCAGGTAAAGAACTCCTGAGAAAGAATTGTTCAGTATATGAGCAGTATCAGATCTGTATATGCATTGAAGTAGAACTCAGATGTAGGAAAAAGCTCACATGTCATTTGGTAGTTAAAAACTCTAAATTACCCATCTGGAAAAATCCAGAAAGAAATCTGGAGTTGCACTTGATGCTTATTAGGAGCTCTGTATTCTGTAGCTGTTTTAAAGGCCAAGTCAGTATGAGTGTCTCACATCACGATTGTATATGCTTGTCCAATGTATTTTCAGGTTTGAGATATTTGAGCATTCTCTTTGAGAAAGTAGTGCAAAGCTAATTACAAGGATTGGACAAAACAGTGACCTGGTTAGTTTTTCTGTCTCATGATGGCTTAAGGAGCAGCTTACAATGATGATTTCCTTAGTGAGCTTGTAGCAGCCTGCAGTTTGGGGTCTGCCTGAGCCAGAGATTCTCTTTAGAGTTTGGCAACACTTGCTGTGCTTTCCTTTCCTTCAGGGATTTATGTAATCTTTTTTAATTCATCTGCATTTTTGACAGCTGCAGTATCATGTAACAGTAGTTCCACAGCTTAACTGCATATTTGCTTGTGTGCTTTTAATGCAGATACCTAATGATTTAATTTGTTGCCTTAGATATTTTGTTTCTAAAAATAATGAAAATTTATTCTTTACTGACCATCTTAGAGTTTTAAAATTTTTTCTTCTTTAACTCTCTGTTGGAATCTTAAGTACTCTACTTTTTCAGACTAAAATGGAAGAATGTTTAGTTCCCATCATGTTTAGAGGAGTTCTTTTATACTTTCCTAATATTTTATACTTTTTTTTTTTTTTTTTTTTTTTTCCCCTGATGGGAGTAGGGTAGTTGGGGACAGAAGAGAGAAGGTACCAAAATAGTGTGCTTCATTCAAGACAGGAGCACACAAAGATTTCTACCACAGCATAAGGGACTTCTGGGCTTGTGTTGAAGGTGTGGGTACACTTGTATAATTTCTTCAGTACTTTCCTTGAAGTTTCTAACATTGTATTTGGGGTGGTCTTTGGTAACTCCTGATGCTTTTTCTCTCCTCAGTTCTAGCACTCTGTGCTATTATGATACTTCATGTGGATTATGTGTTCACTGTTTGACATTTTCTCTGCCATTTTTTTTTTTCGTCTACTTAGTATTTTGATACTGTGGTAATTTTCAGCAGTCAGCTTCAATTTCTATTGCATAATTGACTAAATGAAGCACATTTTTTTCCTCACTTGTTCATATATGACTGAATCAGGCAGGATGAATTCTTGTGGTGACTTGCTTTCTCTGAAAAAGCTGAATATTTGTTTTTAACCTTTTAACTTTTTGTCTTCTAATAGCTCTTAATTTTTTAGTGGATTCTCCTTTTTGCACCCATAACTTTTTAGTGTTTTAAAAATCTTTTTTGTAAGAAAACTTGTTAAGTAGCTTGATCTAAATAAGTCAACCATTTAATAGTTCCTTTCTCCTCATTCGCTGAGCAATAAATATTGCCATCTACAAAAGAAACACTGATTCTTTCACATAGTGTGTGTCTGCTACAGAATCACAGGATGGTTGGGGTTGGAAGGGACCACTGGAGGCCACTTAGTCCAGCCTCTGTGCTAAAGCAGGCTAACCCAGAACATGTTGCATGGAATTGTGTGCAAGTGGTTTTTTAATAGCTCCAGAGTTGAAGATTCCACAGCCTTTCCAGGTAGCCTGTTCCAGTGTTCTGTCATCTTCAAAGATGTTTGTCCTCTCATTCTTATGAAACTTCATGTTTTTCAGTTTGAGCAGGTTGCCTCTTACCCTGTTGCTGAGCACTGTTGGAAGGAGTGTGGCCCCATCCTCTTGACATCTGTCCATAAAATATTTGTTCATATTGATGAGATACCCTCTTTCTTCTCCAGGCTAAAGAGGAGAAGAAATAGGCTTCTTCTTATTTCACATAAGAAATGCTTCAATTCTCTAACCATCTTTATATCTCATTCTTCATAGAAGGATGCCAGATTGTTCAAGCATGATTGCCCCTTGGTGCATCCATGTTTGCTATTCCTATAACCTTCTTTTCCTCCACATGCGCATGTAGGTGTTCCATCACCTTTCCAGGGGTGAAGGTGAGGCTGTTTGGCCTATGGCTTCCTGGATCTTCTTTCTTGCCCTTTTAAAAGACTGGTGTGGTATTGGTTTTTCATCAGTCGTCAGGAACCTTTCCTGTTGTCCATGATGTTTCAAAGACGATGGAGAGTGGTATAGCACTAACATCTGCTAAATCCCTCAGCATTCATGAGTGAATCCCCCCAGGGCTCATGAATTTGTGGGTGTCAGGTTTGCCTAAACCTATCTTCAACCAAGGGAAAGCCCCCAGGGCCTAGGATTCCTGAGGGCCAGCCTTAGCAGTGAGTAAGAAGCAAAGGTGTTTAGTAACTTTTGGTTTTTTTTGTACCTTTTGTCACCAGGGTGCCTACTTCATTGGGCAGTGAGCCCACATTTGCCTAAGTCTTCCTTTTGCTACTGATATTCTTGAAGAAGCCCCTCTTGTCTTTGATATCCCTTACCAGATTTAATTCCAAGTGGATCTTTGCTTTCCTTGACACATAGCTGCCATACTCTGACAATATTCCTATATTCTTCCCAAGTTGCCTGACCCTTTTTCCATATTCTGTAAACTTCCTTATTCTGCCTGAGTTTTGCCAGGAGTGCTTTGCCCATCCATTCAGGCCTCCAGCACCCTTTTGCTTAATGTCTTATTGACAGGGATGGCCTGATCTTAAGCATAGAGGAAGTGCTACTCGAATATTTACCATCTCTTTTGGACCTGCCCCTACCTTCTAGAGACCTAACCTATGAGATTCCTCCAAGTAGGCCCTTGAGGATTGGTGCTAGAGTTATTTTTCCTGAAGTCCAGGGCTATAATCCTACTTACTGCCTTGCTTTTTCCATGCAGAATCCTGAACTCCACGATCTCATGGACACTGCAATCAAGGCTGCCTTCAGCCATCGCATCCCCAGCCAGTCCTTTTTTGTTTCTTAATACAAGATCCAGTAGCACATCTCTGCTTGTGGGCTTCCCCACTACCTATGTCAAAGTTATCTGTGCTCTGCAGGAACCTCCTGGGCTCCTGTGTGCCAAATTGTGATGCTCTTCTAGCAGCTGTAGGGGTGGTTATGAGAATTGTGGGCCTGTGATGGTGACGGCTATTTCCTACTGTCTGTGGAAGGCCTTACCTACTTCCTCTTACTAATTAGGTGGCCTGTAGTAAACACCCATTTTAATCTTCTACTTAATTCTTATCCATAAGTTCTTGGCTCCTCCTTCATCTACCCCTAGGCAAAGCTTGATACATTTTTGTTGCTGTTTTACATAAAGAGAACTCCACCACCTTGCCTTTCTGGCCTCTTTCCTAAAAAGTATGTAGCCATCCATGACAGTATTCCAGTTATGCAAGCTATCTCACCATATCTCTGTAATTGCAGTGAGATCATGGCCCAGCAACTGAACACTAATTCTAACCTTTACAGTTTCTACAGGTTTGCCTGGTAAAGGTATAAAATTTATTTATGTAGAATTCCCAGGAGTCCTTTTAAGTCCAGTATGAGAACCTCAGAAAGCTCCTATGTATAAAATACAGATGGGAAGAATTAATTGGCTTTTCTATGGATTTTTGTAACTTTAGTGCTATAAAACCAGTAATGAAAATATATGAGTTGTGCAAATATGAGCAGACTATTTTAAGAGCAAAAAATAGCATCTCTTACTCAGAACTCTTGCTTAATTCTAGGTATGGATGTTTTAGGTTATTACAGAGGACAAAATCATCAGCTTTTAAAATTGTTTTTAAGTACTGAAGAAGTTCAATTGCTTTTTCCACTCTTGCAGTATTCACTTATGAAGCTAATTTTTTGAAATTTTGCTCAGAAGAGGTCAATCTGAAAGAGAAAAAGTGTTTTAGTAGATTTTTAGCCTGAGTGATTACTGTCTGCCATAACAATGAGTAATTGAAAATAATAATGGCATCAGCCAGATCTGTAGTATAAGTAGGTAACTTGTGGTTTTTATCTCTCTTTTCTTTCTTTTCTTTTGGGATTTTTTTCTCCCCAATTTTTAAGCCTATGGAAAAGTATTCCTAGTGAGGAAAGTAAGCGGCCATGATGCTGGAAAACTGTATGCCATGAAAGTATTGAAGAAAGCAACAATAGTTCAAAAAGCCAAAACAACTGAGCACACAAGGACAGAGCGACAAGTCTTGGAGCACATTAGGCAATCACCGTTTTTGGTCACGTTACATTATGCCTTCCAGACAGATACAAAGCTTCATCTCATTTTAGGTGAGTACTCTTCAGGATTCAAGTTCTTATGAAAAAAAAAAAGAGCTCTTTTATCTTAATGTTTTGTAAGGTTTTTTTTATGTGGTCTAAAGTACAGTGTGTGTGGAGATTGTATGAGAAAGCATAGTAAGTAAAATACTATTCATCTTCAACAGTGTCTGTGTTTGTGGTTTTCCTGTTCTGTTCGAGCTTGAGAGTGCTACTCTGACTTTGAGAGGATAGTGGTTATCTGTGACTTACATGCAGCAAAAACTGTATATGAATATTCATCAACGACCTGGAAGCATTTGCTTTGTTAAATGTTTTGAGATAATTTGATCTTTGAGTATTGAGATACCTGCATGTATCAATTTTTGGGCATTAAGAGACAGTACAAAATCACAGATTTCTGTGCTGAAAGTGGAGCTTGTTCATAAGGTTTGGTACTACTCTAATTTTAGAAATATTTCTACCTTTTGGATTAGCAGCAAATTTTAGTGTTTGGTATATGAGACATATTTGTAAGAAAATTGCCAGCAATTTTTAAAACCTTCTTAAAACCTTTAAAATACTCTTACACAGAGTATTTTAAAAGAATTGTAAAATGAATGATTAATAAGTCTTGGTTTCATAATATGCTTCTCTAGTGAAATGTTTGAGAAAGTAAATTGTCTTTTAATTGAAATGGAAGTTTTGCATTCCTTTTTATCCATAACTTATTTTTTTTAACCTTTATTAACAGTCTGATTTACATCAAATTAGCAAATTTTTTCTTAACGTTAAATGAATATACACATCTAGCCATCAATTCTTAGAAAGGTCTTCTATGCACATACCTTAGTTTCATAGTACAGTGAAATAATAGGTAGAACTGAAATGGAGTGTTCACTAAACTCCTTTTGAAAATGAGAGTTGAAAATTGTAACTGCAAATTCCTCTGACTAGGATATCAAAGAAATAAATCAAAGATTGACACAAATAGTTAGAAATATATTGATAGCTTTGTGATTCCTTGATAGTAACTGTTAAAAATTAAGGTTTTGAAACTTATATTTGATTTAAAGTTATTGACTAACAATTTGGAAAAAAAATTGAAATATTAAGTGAGAGAAAATGTGAATATTTATTATAAATATTACGGAACCATTATTTAAGTCCAGGTATTTTTAGATCCTATAAGAAATATATATATAAAAAAAGAGGGAAACCCAAAAAAACCAAAAAAAAACCCCTCAAACCTGAGATAGATGTAGTTGCCTGAAAATAAATACATAGTAGGGGGGGAAGTTTAGGTGATAAGCATAAGTAGAAGGCTATAAAAGTCTCTTTATGAAAGAAAATTTAGTTTGATATTATATTCTCGTAAGAGTCAAAAAGGAGCAAGCCCAGTAGTCCTGAAGAACAGTGCATAGCAAGTAGTGCAGACAGGGCACGTGTCCACCATAATGCAATGTTGCGGTGATATTTGAAGCAAGAGGTTCATAGCTAAGATACAATTACAGTCTTTTGCTTTGTTTTCTTTTTTTTTTTTTTCTATCCATTCTTAGTATAACTGTTTGGGCCAGAAAGGTCTTTCTATCCTTCATTTTCAGCAGAAAGTAGGAATAATTAGTTTAAAAATTTCTTTTAATGACTTTCTGTAACAGTTAAAATTCTTCCTTAACATAATGTAAAGCTACTTTATAAATCAACGGGGCTTCACACCTTCCCTGAGGGGGGGAAAAACCCAAACTGTTTGTTACAAGTGTTTCATGTCTTATATAAGAAGTCTGCATAAATCAATTTAGTTTAGTTTTGGAATTTAAGTGTTTCAAAGGCTTCAGGATTTTTGGGGAAACGAGTATTTGTCTTGTTTTTGTACTGGGCTGAACTACCTGCCATTTTAGTTTTTAGAGGTTTGTGAATTGAAGCCTTGGTGCAATATTTAGAACAGTTCTTCATGCTGTCAGATTACACAGCTATATGAATTTAGACTGAATCAAGTAGAGACATGCAGCTGCATTTCTGCCAAATTTCTAGAAAACAGAGTTGGGAGTCGATTCCAATTTTTATGTTGGCTTTAAACTATATGGAATGAACAAAGTGTTGTATCCATGTGAGTACCATCAATTCTTTACAGAGCTTGTCACACAAGGTTAAATGTCTAATGCTTCAAAAAATAGCTAAATAAACTCCACCTGACAGGTCAGATTATACTGAAGTAACCAGGATTTTTTTTTCCTGTTGAGCCAGTGATGCAGTTGATCTCACACCAAGAATTTGAAGGCTGTTTGTTTCATTGGGCTGTGGTTAGTGTTACAATCTGGATAGAATTAAGTTTGTTGTGCCCCTCCAGTGGCAGCTTTGGTTTGGATCTGTCACAGTCCTTAGAACAATTCAATGGCAATTCAATGCTTCCCTACTACTAAATTAGCAGTTCTGGCTAGAAATATTTTAAAAATTTGTTTCTGTTACCTTTTTCTACATGATTAATTTGTTTAGAAGAAGGAAACAATTGTAAAATGGGGATTATTTACGCTTCATTAAATCTTTTTCATTTGCTTGCTGGTCTAGATAAATAATCCATCTCATATTGTTTGATTCCACTAATATTCTTTTTCAAAGAGAACTGGAGATCTGAAAAGTGGGGAGAGATCAAAATACATGTAATTTTTGTATATGCTTTTTCCTTCAAACTATTAACTTAAAATACGATCAGACCCCTTTAATGGATTTGTGTTTTATACCAACAAATCTATAGAAGCAATATTCAAAAAAATACTGGGTAAGATTTTTGGGGCATGTTCCCTGCTCTGTGTGTGTAGATCACAAACAAAATAATGGAGGCTGTGCAATTGCAAATTAATGGCTGTAATGTACACTGCTATCATAAACAACTCTACATCTAAAATATGTTTTTGTTACAGTAGAGCTCAGTTGCAATAATTTTTTTCCCCTCTCCCTTGCTGAGGGAAAAATCTTTGTGTCATAGCCTGCAAAGAATGAAAGTGTGGTTTCCATGAGGGAGTGTATGTGGAAATAATCTCCTGCAGTAAGTTTTGCAGTTTTGCCATCAAGGTTGCCCTTGTGAAGGGAAAATTTTGTAATTGTTCATAGTTGATTATTTCCCCTAATACCTGTTTTCTGAATTGCTTTTCTTCGTGTTAGTCTGCCTTGTTACCCATCAGAGTATTTCATAAGAATCTGCAAGGGTTCTGTTTGTAGGTATGATTTGTGCTTCTTTCTTTTCATATTCCTAAATAACTAAAAGACTTATTTTTGTGAAAAAAACCCTATCTTTATAATTTGGGAGTAGTTGAGGTTTATTTTGTGGTTTTGATGCTTATTCAGACATGACTCTTGTTCTTCCTTCAGTTCTCTAAGAAATAAATTGAATATTGTACAGCACTATGAAATACTAGTGAATTACAATTAAGGAAAAGCATCTTAGAATGTTTTACTAAATAGCTTACAAAGTACCTAATAATATTCCAATAAGAAAATAAAATCTTCAAAAAATGAAATTATAAGCTTCTGTGTTCTATTTTTTTAGACTATATAAATGGAGGAGAATTGTTTACTCATCTTTCACACAGAGAGAGATTCTCAGAAAATGAGGTGCAAATTTACATCGGGGAAATCGTTTTGGCACTTGAACATCTCCACAAGGTAAAATAACTTTATTCTGGTGCTGATTTTGAGAAATTATAGCTGTATTCTTTTTGTATCATATAAAGTAAATAAGGAGAACTATTGTTTTAGATTGTTCTAAATTGAAATTAACTTTATCTAGCAATGGGACATTAGTTGTATAATTAGCAATAACCCTCATTGAAGCGTCTCTCTTTGTGCACCAGATTAAGGCCACAATTTTTTGCCTGCAGGGTGAAGAGTAGTGTTGTTGACAAATGATTTGTTCATTTTTAGTAATCCTTGTGAACTGGTGTATGTTACTAAAAGTAATTTGTAGTGAACATGAACAAGTTTTGGGTTGTAATGTTCCGTTATCTTTGTTTCTACACAACTTAGTAGTAGAGTTCTAGCACAGCTGCAGAAATGAAAAGTGTTATAGTTCTCAGAAGTAATAAGTAGATTTGTAGACTGTTACAAAGCATGCATATATGCATGGTCTATGTCTAGGCTGTATGACAGAAGCATCCATTTTCAATCTTAATGAAAGGAGAACTGAGTTTTGCACTCAACAGCAAGTATTTGGTCACTTTTGGATTCAAGGGATATACAGTATGTCCTTGAAATTTTAAGATGTGCGCAGTGCAAGATTTAAAATTTAATTTTAGTTATTTCTTCAAAGGCTTTTAAAAATGAAAAAAATTTTGTCTTTTTTGAGATGCAACTTTCATGTGTCAGATTACTTTAATAATGTAAATTTTGGTGGCTTTATATTTAAAAGCATTCAGCAACATCTTTTTGGTGTGGTTGCACTATTTGGAAATACTTTTTCTTATATTCTGTTTGCAGTTGGGGATTATATATCGGGATATAAAACTTGAGAATATTCTCCTTGATTCTGATGGCCATGTGGTGCTGACAGACTTTGGTCTAAGTAAGGAGTTTCTTACTGATGAGGTGAGTATTTGGCTCTCCCGTAGGTGTGGACAGAATTGTGCAAGATGACAAAGTCTTGTTGCAATCCTAAGCACGTTTAAAAAGGATGGAAATCCTGCATTCCAGACTCCTACATCATAAAACAAAATCTAGTTGTCTCTGTTACTAGGTTTTGAGCTTTCAGTTTATTGGTTTTAGGCCTGCCAGTGTTGTCATACATCTTTGTTCTAGCTTTCCCTGAGAAGCTTTCATACTTTTTTCTGCTGCCCTTGACATGAAAAAGGAAAGACCTGCATAAGTCTGAAAAGTCACTTACGTTTTCATTTTCAGATGCTTTAAAAAAAAAAAAAGCTTGACTGTGCTAATTTGTTGGAATGACTAGGCAAATGGTATGCTATGACTCTTCCTTATGCTAATAATAATTAATGTATTATTATCTTGTCTTTTTCTCATGTCTTTGTGTCACTTTTAATAAGCTTAATTGCAAGCTTTTAGGATAAAAGCTTATTTCTTTCTAAGGACGTAGTACCTAACAGTGATCTCTGACTATTGATGTTAGCTGTTAATTATTTGTAAGGTACAGTTCTATCTCCAAACAGGCTTTTTAGATTTCAGAGAGTCAAAAGTGTGTATGATTTTACTTCTGAGGAAATTTTAAAATGGATGTTTTTTGGCTTTCACATTAAGTTTCACAGGTATTGAAATCTGGGACTGCAGATCTAAAAGGCTTTGTTAGAAGCAGCAGAAGGATTTTCTAAAAATAGATAGCTGGTAGTTTCCTCTAGAATATTTGCATTTCAAATGGAGTGTGGTAGGATTTAGGAGGGACCATTTTAAAAGATATTAAATTTTACTTTCTGAAGCAGGGAAATAGTAGAGAACATGTCAGTATATTCCTTCTAAGTTACAGCACAAAACCAAGAGGAGGTTCAACTGGTATGAGAAGGGATTAGCAGCAGATTGCCACACTGGTGCCATAGAGTAAGTGCAGAGAAATGCAGTTTTCATCAGGAAAGAATGATAGGGAAAGGTGTGGCTAGGCAGAGTGGGACCTGTTAGAGCTGTGAGAAGAACTGTGCTAGGCACAAGAGACAAAGTCAAGTACTGGTATTACTGTGCTGAAGGGTGAGAAAAAGAACAGTACCCCAGCTTCTGATCCAAAGCTGAATGAAACCTAATCTTCACTGTTTTAAGAATGTTATAATGAATGAGAACCTTAAAGTCTTAAACCAGTTTTTTTTAAGAAGCACATCTCATCTGTGCTCACCTTTGGCACATTATTTAAAAGCGGGGTAAGGAAAGGGGAGGACTTGGATAGGCATTAGAGATATCGGTTTGCTTTATCCACACTCTGAACTGGATTCCTCTTTCTCCAGTCATTAAATAAAGCCATCTTGCTTCTTCGAAATTTATTGTTGGTTCTTCTGACTCTAATCCATTCTGTTTTCAGTATATACCTGATAAATGTGTTCATTTAACTATATTTTTTCTTTTATTCTGTTATACATTTTATATTTGTCTTTCCTGTAAAAAATCTCAACAGTTTTCATGTTTCTTTAACAAAAAAAGTAATTGTGATTGTGTTGTTTGCTTTCAAAATCTAATGAATTGTCTGCATGTGACTTAGATTTTCATGTGTGCAATTGTAATTTAGCTACTGAATTTAAACACAATTAAAATGACCTATTTACACTTGGAAATTCACATTTCATATTGTATTTTTGTAGACAATTGAGCTACTACTAGAGCACTTAAAATTCATTACAATAGATACTTAATTCTGAACCAATGTACTTACAACAGGTAGACTTTGCTTGTATAGCTGCTTTCATCCTCACTATGGTAACACTTTTAAATAAAATTATGTAACTGTGTAAGTTGGATAAAGGTGTAGCATTTGCAATTCAATCAGAGCAGTGTACTTTCATTTCTCTCCCTTTCTTCACATCTTCAATGGTCCACCTACTTCTTGCAAGAATTTTGCCATTAGAAATGCATACTTAAGCAACTGTAATTTATTCTAGTAACCCTCTCTTTGGACTGATTATCTAAAACAAGTTTTATTTAGGTTATTAAAAAGGGATAAAAATTATCACAGTAGAGATCTGTACTATATTTGGAGTTCTTATTAGAGATAAATACTTCACCATGTATTTATGAAGTTTGGATAGTTTTGTAGTTAGTGATGCTTGCTAGAAAACATCATGATTCAATATTTTTATTATCTCTGTTATAATCTGACTGTTAAAGATTTCCATGTACTGGGCACCTAATGAATCAAACAGGACTACAATAATTACAGCAGATTGACTGTTCTACAGTGGAGAGGTGGGAAGCTGCTTTTCCTTAAGCACTGTTTGAGTGAAAGGAAGCAAATGCCTGTGACTTGTAGGAAAACAGAAACCTATTGATTTCTGCCACACAGCTACTGAAGCATGTGTGAGGAGTGCATTGTCAAGTATTCTCTCTGTTTTAGTTATTATGTGAAAATAGCATGTGAAATTCAACATCTAAGTTAAAGCAGTGCAGCTTTAAGAGCTTTAAAGTATTTTATGGTACTGCTTTGCTAAAACCTGAAATTTGTCTTTTACAACTGAAACAACAGTGGGCTTGCCTTTGTTTTTCTTTAAAATGAAGCAATATGCTTTTATTTACGTGCAAAAAGAATAAATAACCTGACTGGAATAAAGTAGTACAATACAAAAGAATTTTCTTGTAGGGTAGGTCAGCATCATGGTATTTAAGTATGAAATTACTTTTGATGAAAACTTTATTTAAAAGCTCATGAACACCTACAATTTTACTAGTCTAATTAAATAAAGGGATTAGGTAATAGATTAAGAGATTGAAAGAGATTCAGTATTGGTTTTTATGGCATTTGTATTCTTAACCCTGTGATGAATTTAAGGCTAGTGTATATGATTTTAAAATCTCAACTGGATTGTAAAGAAAATTGGGATAAAAAAGATAATTTTATCTTTGTTTTCATGCATCTCATTCTAGTGTTTGTCTAACTGGGTTTCAAAGTACATTTGCACATGACACTAATATAAGTTATTATAAAGGACATGGAGAATTGGTAGAACTTGAAACTTCTACTGCACTATTTTGTTCATTGCCCAAGTGAAATCACTTCAGTGCGGTTTTTGTTTGTTTTTCTTTTTTTTCCTTGAGTCTTGTAATTCATTTATCTATAAAAACCCCAGAACTCTAAGTTGTTGTTTTTGGGGTCTTTTTCCATCGTATTTCTTGTGTGTTACCTTTATCTGGTGGATTTGTAGCTTATATCTTTTTATCTCATTAATAGCTCCACTTCTATGCTGGAATTGTTTTGATTTGGTCAATGTCAGTTTTAACCTAGTCATCAGGTTTGATTGTAATTTTGAGGTATATTGCTAAAGTGCTACTTCATGTTTAAAAATCCTTCTTTCCCCTCACATTGCCTTTAGTTCTATAACTACACAAAAATTCTTATTTTAGTATACATGGAGATCTTTATGTCTTAAGCAAAATAATATGAAGAAATGCATTTAATTACTGTAAAAATGATCTATTTAGCCATGCATAATAATTAATGTTTTTCTTCTTAATTAAATCCAGTAAAGTACACTTTCTTCCAGAGTGTAGTGAAGTCCTCAATTTTTCTGCATTGGTACATGTCTTCTGCATTAGCTTAAGTTTTTTTCTGAAGCTTATGTGTTTGCTTAATGAAGTTTAAAAAATTAGATCGTAAATACTGAATGTTATCAGTCTTCAAACAGTGTGTTTGTGAGCATACAAATACCTTAGTAATAAATAATATGAAAATGAATATTCAGTATTCCAGATGATTGAATTGAAGCCTAAGACAGTTGGGTGGATGTCTGTGTACTTCTATCTGATGTGTAGAATGAATAGAATTGTTGTTTCTTCATCTGAAAATCTCTTGATGAGGGTTGCAAATTTAGTTATAACTCAGATGCCTTTCACTGTTGAATTACTTGATTTTATTTATTTGATGACAGAGTGAACATTCTGTTTTGGAAAGAAAAGTAGTATGTATTTTTAAAAGACTTTAAAGCACATTCTATTGGAGAAAGTGATTAAATGGAGGCTAGTCCACTATGGGTTTTGGTAGATGGACTGGGAAGAGATTTATACACATTGTTAATGCAGTGTCAAGGTAATCCAGAACAGAAGGAAGTGACTACAAGTTGACTTAATTAGTGCTTTAGGAACTGTAATCTAACGAGAGTGACCTAGTAGATTAGCTATGCATTTAACTTCAAAAGACCCTTTATAGTTGTCCAATTAAAGTGATAATGTCTTATCATTGCAATTAGATAGTGCATCTTCCAACAATGAACATTCTCTTGCAAAAATGAGTACAATTATTCATACTTCAGATGACTTGCTACATATGCTTGTGTTTTAGTTAAAGGATTGTTCAGTGACGTAGACCTAACAAACAGTTATAAGATTTACATTTCTTCAAAGACTAAAAAAGTCAGAGTAAACTGAATAGTGAAATTAGTCCATAGAAGTTAACATCGGTTATAGATCTGCCTGGATAATTAGTTTTGGAAAAAGAAGTTAAACAATGGCAAAAGCTTTTTGCTTTGTTTGTTGTACTTCAGTTGGCTCAGTTTTAACTGTCCTGAAATGGAATATTAAGAACATGCCAAACACTCTAAAGAAAGGCACATTACTGAGCTGGACTAATTTAATTGCAAACTAGGTCATCAGTAATCAGTTGGCTGTTTGAGCCTTTGCTCGAGAGCTTTCCGTTTTCAGTGCTTTTGACAAAGAAGATTGTGCTTTTCTATCATGGACCAGTAATGCAGAAAACCAGAGCATAAGATAGTTTCTCTCCAGATTTTGATGTCAAAATAACAAAGTGCTGTTTAAGAATTTTTGCAAGACAGATCATGATTTTTTACAATGACTGATTTAAGGATGCTGTTTTCCTGTTGTAATATACCGTTTTAAAAAAAATGCTATTTTGAAGAGAAACACCAATCTGTGTTTAGTCTGTTATCCAATCTTCTACTGGATATTAGGTTGCTAGTCAACTCAGAAAAATTCTGATTCTGTTTTCAAAGAGAAAACAGGTAACTTTCTGAGGGCAAACATTCCAATTGTCATTCTTCTCATAGATTTTTTTTTTTTCTTTTGAATAACTGTGAATACCTTACTTCCATGAAACTTGGTCAGCCAGGTGAAAAACTGAAAATCTTAAGTGACCACAGATTCACAGCCAAATGTAAATGAATTTAGAACCAGATGGATTGCATTTGAACAAAATTGTCAATTCATACTTCTTTACCGTTTACATCTGGATCCCTCTGAAATGATAAATATTGAGAATTGACATGTTCTATATGATTTGCTTCATTAAAAGAAAAAATTAACTGTGGAAGTCTTGTAGTAATAGCGAGCAGAATTCTTCCCAGAATTAGTACTCTTCCATATCTTATAATTTTGCTTATTGTTGAAGAAATAGGAGGTTTTCAGGTTTTGCTTTGTATGCTGATCTTTCTTGGTACTACTGCCTCTCTCTTCTCAAAAAGACAATGCTTTTGAGAGGAACCTAGTACAAATTGTTCATCCAAGTTGACAGTGGTACATACTTGTATTCCTCCCAGACAATAATACATTTCTGGATTGGTTTTTTTTTGTCTGCAGAATTGAATTGTTTTCTATACTCTAGTTGTTTGTTTTAAAATCTGTTATCAGGAACTGATTTAAATAATTGCTGGTAGAATTGTGATTGCATTGCACTGTGAAAGCAAACACAGGTATTGTAAAAGTCTGTGAAAAGGGTTCCTGAATCTTGACATTAAATGAGAGTGTGTCCTTCCATTGGCTTTTGTTGGGGTCACAGAGGTAGAGGTCACAGATTGACTTCTTGCTTAATGCAGTTCAAGGTTTAACTGCCCTTGCTGTCCACTTTAATTACCTGTTCTGATGGTATCTGCTGGCAGGTAAATATCTTTCTTGCTTGAAGAATTCAGTAGTATTGCTCCATGTGTGTTTTGAAAGCAGAAATCATTAGTCTAGCTGTGGCAAGAGGCAGAGTAACCAACATGGAATTTTGACTTAACTGCCTTCTTCAAGTTGGAACAGCCACCAGGGTAGGATGTTCAGTTAATTTCACATGACCCTATCCTTTTTATAAAAATCTTCATATGATGACATTGCAAACTAGTGGACCTTGATCTACCCTATTACGACTGTTCTTGATCTAGTCCAAGCTTTCACTTTTATATTACAGTCTTCATTATGATTTTGTTATGTGCAGCAGAGGAGTCTAACTAGTGTATCACTGAACATTTTTTGCCTGTCTTTGTTATTCCTCATTTGTCTCCTGCAAAGGTCATAGTTTTGGTTGTGAATAGAAGTTTACAGCTACAGAAGCAACAGTGTTCAGCTGAGAGACTTTTTGGTTGAAGTTATACTTTCTGACATAGACAGCTTTATTATTTAGTGTTAAATCTGCATATTATCACCGGTGAGTTTCCCAAAATAATTGAAACATAAAAAGAGTGAATAAAACGAAGAAACTAGTCAGTATGGTAAAGACCTTGTTAAAGCGAGATTTTTTCCCCCCATTTAAAACCTACAGCACATCTTTGAACTGTGAGAGGTCTTTCTGCCAATTTTCATATGTCTTCCTAAATTAAGACTGTAATTATTGTTATTCTGGGCTATGAAAATGACAGTGAAGGTATAATTTCTATGGGAATGGGTTATTTCTTTGGTGCATTTTTATTTTTGAGGTAAATATCTATGATAGGATGACCTCTAAGGCTTGCTGAAGGTACAGGTCCTATTTATGTCAGGAATTTCAGTCTTTACTTGTGATTTTTCTGAAATACAAAATCCATTCAGCAGGACAGCTTGTTAGAACAACCTCTGCTATGTGGCCTTTTCATATTACAAGTAAATTTTCAGCTATGATAGTGTTCTTTTGATTTATCCCATGGTCCTGGTTTTCTTCTTTGAGCTTACCAAGGGAACTCTAATACTTGATCAGTAGTTTGCTAATATGAGATTTTCTGTGTGATACTGCTGTACTCTTCAACTACTTAAATTCTTCAGTCCTGTCAGCTGTTCCTGGAGGATCTGTGGTTCTGGAGTAGTTTGGCAGGAAACAGCAGAATGGGGAGACTGCTCCCTGCATTAGTGTGAGTGAAGGGTGACTGTGGCAAGTATGGATCCATGTGCTCACTGACCAGTGGCGCAAGAAGATCAGAGGGAGTCTAGTGCCAGAAAAACAGGCTTGGGCAACAGTCCAGTGCTTATCAGAAAAGTTAGTTGGAAAGAGAGGGGCTTGAGGACAAGTCAGGATTTGAATTTGATGGATCAGTATCAATGAGGTACCCAGCCAAGTACAGACATACCTACAGCACAGCTGATGTAGGAGCAGGAGCCTGAACTCCAGCTCCCAACTGGAAGTGGAGGAGGCCCTTGACACAGGGTACTCGGCTGCATTTTGTCAGAATTTGTCTTAAGCAGAGATGCCTAACTCCTAGAATTGGTGAAAGAGGTTGTGGAGCCCGTTGATAAGCTCAGGGCCCTGACATTGGTATCCTGGGAAAGTTTTCAGTATTTATGCTTGTAGCAAAGCTGTAAGTTATGACTTTCAGGACTCTGATTACATACACTCACACCTATACAAAACAGGAACAATGATTATACTGATTTCTGTATTCTAGAAATTTTGGTCTATCTTCTCCTTTCTAATGGTTGCTATTCAAAACACTGCTGATATAGCCTAGAGCCTGCATCTAATTGATGCAGCTTGCAGTTTTGAAGTACATTTAACAAAGGAAGAAAGGCAACTTTGAGCAGTTGCAAGACTTAATAACTGTCAGAGCTACCTTTGCATATGTTGTGAAAATATGAAACTGAATTCGTATTATTGTAGGCTAGGATGTATTCTCTAAAGGACACATACTTCTATGACAGTAGTGACTGTTTCTCCATCAGTCAGGCCTTTCCTGTAGACATGGTGCATATGATTAGTCTCTGCAGCAAAATGGAGTTTGATCCTTTTGCTTTTTGTGTTGCTTTTAATGTGCTTTTTTTATTTGTGGAAGGAGATCATTAGGTAACTCTGAAAGCGTAAGTCCTTTCTATCTTTGAGGAGAAAATTTTACACACATGCTTTCTACATTTTCAGGTAGTTTGAAAGACAAAGATTCTTATGCTCAAGTATTTGTAAGATGTGCATGTTCAGTGAGCATTACCTGTAGGTAATTCAAGTTCAGTTGTTTTTTAAGAGCATCCTTTCCTGTCTTACATCTCGTAACATGGAAGTGTTAATAATGTGGCTTTTGGAATTTGGATTTATGGTATACAGTTGAATGAAATGTAAATTTGAAGGGGGTACAAAATAAGACTTGGCTGTGGTTTCAAAATGAATGTTGGAATACAGATTATTTCATTTTTTGTGGCATTTTGTGACAGAATCACAGAGTGGAAGGGATTGCTGGAAGTCATCTTGCCCAACCCTTTGCACAGATACAGTCACCTAGAGTTGCCCACAAGAAGCCTTTTGAATATCTCCAAGGAGAGATTGTCCACAACCTTCATGGCCAGCCTGTGCCAGCGCTCAGTCACTCTCACAGTAAAACAGTGTTTCCTCCTCTGGTCCTGTCACTGGGCATCACTGAAAAGGGCCTTGCTCCCTCTTTTTTTTTGCATGCTTGCTTCAGGCATTTTTGTACATTGATGAGATCTCCCTGAACTGTCAGGTTCACCTCTTCAGGTGAAACAGTCCCAGCTTTATCAGACTTTTCTCATAGGTTTCCTGAATCATATTTTTGGTTCTTTGCTGGACGCTCTCCCCTATATCCAGGAGACCAGAAAATGACAGAAAATAAAACAGTTAATGGAGATAAGTCTTTTAAAATGTTTTAAACCCACATGTAATGTATAACAGCAGCAACTATTAATGACTTCCTGTAAGAGGCATATTTAATAGTGACAAATTTACCTAAGTGTTCCTAATGAAACTTCATACTCTAAAACCTGTGCTTTTTATGTAACAGCTAGATGTAATGGATGAAACTTGTACCTTAATAAACCACAGTGTAAACAAAGCTTTCTAACAAATATCTGGATTTTGTGACTTCAGCTGTTTTGAAGTCCAAACATTCCACAGCATTTTATGAAGGCAAATCTGTGTTAGTCTAGAGTTGAAGTCAGAGTGCTTTGCTTTCAGGTGGTTGTCTTGATATCTCACTTTGGCTGCATTATCTTTACTCTTTGGAGAGGTAGCACATGAAGAGCAATTTCTTTCTGTGTTTTCCACTCCCCTTCCTTTTCACCCTTCTTTATCCCTCCCTCCTACCTTCCCAGCTGAAGGAAAAAAGACCAGAGATTGAATTAGTTTAGATTCTCTGATGCAGGGCTAGGAATTTCTAGCATATTTCTTTGTTTGTGCTTTCTATCACACTATATTTCTTTAAGATAACAGGTACTAGAACAAATTATCAAAGAGAACCAATAGTTGTGTCAAAAGAAAGTGGAATAATTAAAAGCTCTTTATTTTATGGTTTTGTCTCAGAAGTTAATATTTCAAGTAAATATCTACACAAAATGAGGCCTTTTTACTATTCTAAATTCAGAATTTTACCCCAAAAAGCCAGTCACAGTATATGTATTTTAAGAAATACAGTTTAATAATGTGCTGCTGGACTGTTTTAATTTTTATGCCTTAGGGTAGTACAGAGCACTATTTCTACTTTAAGAAGCTTCTTCTCATTAGTGTAGTCTCTTATATAGCACCTGTTTTAAACTCCAAACCTGAATTTAGAAATGTAAAACCTGACTTTTGAAATATTTGCTTTTTTGAACACTCTTCTTTAAAGGACCTATCAGGATCTCTCCCCAAAATGCTAGAAGCATGAAGGATAAGGGAGGAACAATGTTGCATGGCCCAAACACATGTGCTTTCGTCATTAGCAAGGTACAGCATGACCTCATGTTGACCTCAAAGGTAAATCGCTACCAGGGAACAATTATACATGCCTGTGAAAACAGCTTAGTTTTGAACAAGAGAATAATTCAGTGTATAGAATGAAATTAAATTTACAACACTGTCTGCCTTTCCCCTTCTCTGTCTTGTCTTTCTCCAAGTCTCTTCTTGAGAGAATGTTGTTTTTTATGTATGTGTTTGTTGTGAAAGAAAACAACTTTTCTAGAGGTCATAATGAATTCCTAAATATAAATTCAAAGGATCTTGTATCCAGTTTAGTCAAATTGTACATCTTAGAAGTAATACCCTTTTTAATGAAAAGTTTCATTTGTTGTCTAGAGTATTGGTATTGCAGCCTTCAAAATGTATATCTATGTTAGTTGGGGAATCTTGTGAAGTTCTGAAATATATAGCTAATTTAGACTTTTGGGAGAGTTTTTTCTAAATATTAGATTAATTTTTGTGAGCTTATCTTAGACTGCAACACAAACTTATGACATTTTATTTTTTCATAAAAGACTAAATTTTCTGTAGCATTATGTGATACATCACTACATATGATGGAATATTATTTAGCTAGCAGCTCTGAGCTATTTGGAGAAGAATTGCTGCCAGCATCTTGGAACTGTTAGCCATATCTATCCCATATTATTTGTAAAATATAATTGTAATTGTTTGTTGTAATTATTTTTTTCCTAGAACGAGAGAGCATATTCTTTCTGTGGAACAATAGAATACATGGCTCCAGATATTGTAAGAGGGGGAGACACAGGACATGATAAGGTATGTTCTAAGTTTATTACTGAAAATAAACTAATTCTGCAGTCAACATATTGTTTAGCTTGAGGGTTTTTTTGTAAAATATGACATGTTATCTTCTTTAAGTATGTGTTATTTAAGGTTGTCCTAAGATAGATTGTTTCCTGAGTCTTCAATTGCATGTTGATGTATTTTTCTCTTCTGATCTGAAGTAAAAGGCATATTTATAAAGGTATTGAGGCTTATTTGTGTTCTGTTCAAAATTTGTTCTCAATATGCTGTGGGACAATAAACTTATAGTTAACACTTATTTGCCCTTGCATAAAAAATCTAGTTTAGAGTGGAAAATGATTTGTGGCTAATTCTGATATACATTTTAAACTGGATATCAGAATAATCTGTTACCTTTATTGAGGTATGGGATGGGTTATTAATGCTATAAGTGTTCCCATATTGTAAAATTGTTTGGCTTGTGACTCAAGTTTTATTGCACAATAAAGTCTCAGTAAGTGATAGAAAAGATCAAGACAATAATTAACAGATGATTAAACAGGTGAAACAAACAACCCTACTCTCCAAAATAATTCTACAATATTCCTAGATAACTTACTCTGATTGCTCACTATACTGGGAAATTTTGGAGAATATTTAATCTCTCTAGTTTTTTGCTGTAGACTGAGTTGAGTTGTCTTTCTGTTGCGGATCATGGAATGTAGTTGATTGTGCTTCCTTTTACAACAGCCTGTGTAAGACCTGGAAGAGTCTGATTTTTGCCTGAGAAAGTTCTTTCTTTTCCTTCTTTATGCATTCTGTGTCTGTTTTGGTCTGAGTTTACCTTCAGTTAGGGAGCACTGTAGTGGGCACAGCTGGGATCTGGCAGTTTGAAGTAGAGCAGAATGACCTCCCTGATTCTTCTACTACAGATAAAATAGAGTATGCTTTGTATTTTCACTTAGTCATTGTCTCACACCTACCTTGAATTCCACTATAACCTCTTCATCTTTTTCTACTGTACTGCTTGCCCAGTTGCTATTGAAAATGGAATTTAAAAAACATACATATTGAAGCTCTTTCCTGCACTCTCTTAGTTTAGTCATGCCAACTCCATAGCATCTCTCCAATTTCTCAGTCACCTTGAATTATGATTCAGGCTTCTCAAAGCTTACAAATTCAATCTTGTTGCTGACTTAAAGAGGAAAATCTGTTCTGTTACCTTTGGTTCTGTCTGATACTTTCATCATGTGTTATGCAGAGTCATAGAGTATTCTATAAGGAGGAACTTCACAGTTTGAGAGCTAAGGAGTAACTTCACAGTTTGAGAGCAGCTTTTAGGTGATTAATGGGGTGATTTTGCAGTTATGTATGTTACGTTAGTTTACACCACACAATCACTACCTTACCATTGACAATGTCATATATGCTAATTTTAGCAGATTTTTAGTGTATTTCATACTTACTGCAGATCTAACAACTCAAAGATGTTGCAAAAAGAGAAAGCGAGATTGCTTTAGTATGCTGTGCTCTCATTAATCAATATTTATCATCTATAATCTCTTCTAGATGATTGCAGTGTTTGTCTTAAGGACTTGCTCTAGTATTTCAGTATTTATTTTTTCAAAGTTGGATTTCTGATTCTGCAGATCCTCCTTTTCTTTTGAAAAAACACATGCCAAGAAGTTGTTCTTTGGTCTTTTTCTCTGAGAATTATTTATTTGCAAAGATAATAACAGTACAGAGACTTCATCAGGTAGTTCTTCTAGATATTCTTGGCTGAATATACAAGACATCAGATTCTGTGTATTTTGAAGCAAAACCAAGTAAAATATGTGGACAGATTGTTGTGATTTCACTAGCTGTCTTCCTGTATTGTATTAATTTTGCCAACATAAGTGAAGGAGAAGTTTCATTGATTTTCAGATTTCATGGCTGTAAACCTGAGAAGTTCAAACACCTGTTAATTAGTTTTGTTGAGAGGATTAAACTTCTTCCTTTATTATTCATAGCAGCATCCTTCCTTGTGAAAGAAATAAGTATTTTGGAAGTTATGAGGTATGAGAGATATGAATGATATGATTAGTATATAGTAAGCCAAATATCCCATGTGTTACCACAGTCCATCTCTCTAAGGCCCCTGCAGTGCAGCAGTGGCACTGGATGACCAGAACTGAACAGTGCCTGTACAGTGTGGAGCTGTCCATGCAAAATGGATAGCAGGGAAAGTAACAGGAACCAAAATGCAGTAAACTGGCAAGGTGGGAATAACAAGGCTTGTGCTATATCCTTACTAAACTTCTTTAACAACCAAAACCACTGTTTTACACATGATCTGTTGCAGCAGTAGGATATTGGAGACATGGTTTTCCTGAAAGATTTGCCTCTGTGAAACAGAAAACAGGTGAAACGTGAAGTGTCTGAATTTGTGTTCAAGGTTGGAAATGTCTTAGATCTACTAACAGGAAGGAACTGTGCTTTTAAGCAGATTCCTTGAAAATCTGTCAGGTTTGGAATATCTGATAGAAGCAGATACTACCTAAGTGAAAGATTTCAAGAACTGAAATAGGCAAATAGTGATCCGAATACTTAAACATTAAAAAGTTGTTGTTGTTGGTATTGGTATTAATAACAACAGCCACCAAAAATTGAAGAATGGGATGCTATCCCAGAGGGATCTGGATAAGCTCAAGAGCTGGGCATGCAAATCTCATGAGTTTTAACAAGACCAAGTGGAAGGTGCTGCACCTGGGTCATGGCAGCCCCCGGTATTAACACAGGCTGGGGATGAACAGATCAGAGCAGCCCAGCTGAAAAGGACTTGGGGGTGCTGGTGGATGAGAGATTGGACATGGCCCAGTAATGTGCACTCACAGCCCAGAAAGCCAAATGTGTCCTGGGCTGCATCCAACACAGTGGGCAGCAGAGTGAGGGAGGGGATTCTGCCCTTCCACTTCCCTCTGTTGAGACCCCACCTACAGTGCTGCATCCAGCTCTGGGGTCCCAGCACAGGAAGGATTTGGACCTGTTGAAACAAGTCCGGAGGAGGGTCTCCAAGATGATTAGAGGGATGGGGCACCTCTCTTGTGAGGAAAGGCTGAGACAATTGAGTTCAGCCTGGAGAAGGCCTCATTGCAACTTTCCAGTACCTGAAGGGAGCCTACAAGAAGATGGAGAGAGACTTTTCACAAGGGCATGTAGTGACAGGACAAGGGGTAATGGCTTCAAACAAAAAGAGGAGAGATTTAGATTAGATAGTGGGTTGAAATTCTTTACTGTGAGGCTGATGAGGTACTGGAACAGGTTGCCCAGAGAAGCTGTAGAATGCTCTGTACCTGAAAGTGTTCAAGGCTAGGTGTGATGAGGCTCTGAGCAACCTTGTCTAGTGAAAGGTGTCCTGGTCCTACATGGCAAGGTTTTGGAACAAGATGGTATTTAATCCATCCCATTTGGATGGTAATCCAATCCATTCTATGATTTCATAGCATTTTCAGGTGCCTGGATTAACTGCGGACTGTATCTTAAATTCCGCTTTTTAAACATTCCTTAAGTTCGTTCTCAAGCTCATAAAACTTCAAGTTCCACTACTTCTTAGCAAGCCTTAGGTTCCTCTGTTATTTTGAGTATGTATTAGAATTCATATCACATCACAATGGTAAAAGTCAAAATTAATTATGTTGAGAAAACAAAAGGAACTTTAGCAGTCAGTAGAAAGAGTTCGGCTTGAGAAATTAGTTGAAGAAGCTAAGTGGAGTGATTTCAATATAAAATTAATTTATCACCAAAAGTACCTTCAGTCAATACCACAGTTGTTCATGCTTTGTTGTATCCCATTTTGCCTTTGTATTTGTATACAGGTAGGTTCTTCCTATGCTAGTTGCTTTCTGTATGGATTGTTCTGTTCTTTCTTTTGTTAACAATTTTACTTCAGTCTATCATAACACCTAATTACATTTGTTCTATAGGCTGTTGATTGGTGGAGTGTTGGTGTTCTTATGTATGAATTATTAACTGGAGCATCGCCATTTACAGTCGATGGAGAGAAGAATTCCCAAGCAGAGATTTCTAGGTAAGATTCAAAGCAGTGAAGAATATGTGCTTGCTAACAGATGATCTTTTTGCTATAATACATGTTTTGTGAAAGTTTGTTAATTTAAAATTTAGGAAGAAAGTGCTGCCATGGTAACATTGTGTGCTCCAGTTCTGTTCGATAGAATGACATCGGAAAGTAGATAGCTTTTATTAGCTAGTAGAACTGATTTTACAAAAGGCCTGTTTTGTTTAAACTATCACGGAGCCACAGCCTTGTAGATACTTAGCCCTGTTGCATGTTTACTCTTGAAAAGGAAGTCAAATGAAATACCAAAGCGTTATACATAAATATGATTATCACATTCCAGATCTTAATACATTAGAGATATCTTTAGCTAGAGATACTTTTTTATCAGCTCTTGCTAGGTTGTTCTGGCAGACTTCAGATTTAAAGTGTCAGAATGTACCCTACTCCCACCTTTTTCTTACAAATAATGTTTATTTTATTAGTGTATAGCATGAAAAAAAGATCTTTTCTAGCCCTATTTGCATATCTGAGAAGAAATTAATATGATACTTACAGAAATGAAATAAACTATACCATTTTTTTTACATATAACCTTTTTGTTACATTCAGTAATCTCCACACTTTAAAGGTTTGTTTTCAGTAGTTCTGTAAAAGCACCGGAGCATTTTTAAAGGCAAAGCCATAAGCTTCTCCAAAACACATTACTGAAATCTCCCTCAAAACAAAAAATTTCCTTTTACTGGATTTCTTTTGGAACAGGAAGTTGAGGCCTTAAATTGCTCAGATTACTAACTACTGTTAAAAATCAGCTTGTAAGCCCAGTCCCCAAACTAAGAATATTTTGCTTCTGTTGGAAGGTACTGTCCTAGTTCTAACCCTCACCCGAAATCACTTGATATTTAAAGTTTTAATGGATGGTAGAATATGCCTCAATTATGTAGAGAATTTATTTTACTTATGTTATAAATTCAGGCAATTTCTTGGGAGATGAAAGCCTGTTTCTTGGTTCTTACTTCTCTATTACAGCAAACAGGAAACTTGGATAGTCAGTAGAAAAAATACAAGGGAGAGAGGAGTCATTAGATTCAGGACTTCACCCCGTTGGTTGTTATATTGCAGTTAAAACTTTAGTTACATCTTTCTGCCCTATTTAAACTTAAAAGTTTGGTTGACTGGTTACTTATGCTATGGTTGAATTTGGTGATTTTGATTCCCAAGATTACTAGATGAGACTCTGAAGGAGTAACAATTTCTTCTTTTACAGAAAGCCTTGAACTGAACTTTACAGATACTGTTTCCCAAAAATTGGGAAACTTTTTACAGGACTTGACTTTTTTGGTAGGCCCTTCTGTGCTTTTTAAGATAATATTTCTGATAATTTAGGTAACTACAAGGTTGTTAACATCTGTGCTCTGACAGCTAATAATTTACTTTTCTTTAGTTGTGGCAAGTTTACTATTCAATCTGTTTATGTTCTGGTGGATGTTTATGCTATGCATTTATAGACAGCAGTCCTATGGTATTTCAGTTTTTATTTTGATAAATTTAGAAGTTAAATTCTTACAGTTTCCTATATTGAACATGTTCCCAAATCTTGTTTCCTAAAAAAGCCTTTTCTTAACTTAGCTTCTGTTGTTCTTTCTTATATATGGACAATTTATTCTTGTTGATGTTTCAAGAAGATCTTGGTTAACAGAAGGGATAATTTACCGTCTGAACAAAAAATACTTCTTCCTTTTTCTTGGATTCCTGTTGTTGATGCCAGTGCTGCTCTATTAGATCTAATTCCTTTTCCTCTTCTGTCACTTTCAACTGATGACCCTCTGGTTTGTAGTTCTTCTTCCCAGCTATATAGCTCAAATCTTCTTATTCCCAGTTATATGATTGTATTTCAGACTAGATTTCATCTCTCTTGTGTTACTCCTATATTTATAATAGCCAGTGGTTTCTAAATCTTTTCCACTGATAGTCATTTCTTTGTTGGATCATTTCAGTGTTATGTGTGTGCAGTTTGTCATGAATGTTTTGATCCTTTTAAGACCATATGAGAACATTGCTGCTGCCCTGAGTTGTGTGGAACCTTCTGGGGCATGGTGACTGCTGCATGCCTTTGGGAGAACAGGAGCGTATTTGGAGCTTTCCCTGAGGGTTGTGTAGAGCAGGCAAGCAGAAAACAAATAGTGACAGTTGCCCGATAATGAAATTACTGGCACAGAGATACGAGTTGGTACAAACTTCTTTCTTGATAGCAAGGTTATTCTAACCAGAAATTACATGGGTTAACCTAAATATGCTTAAACTTGCCAATTGCAGCAGACTTAAAGAATTCAATTTTTTTACTTGCTCACAAGCTGTTATAGCATGGTTTTATTTTTCTGAGTTTAGGGGGAAAAAAAAGTTATCTTTTAAATGGATCTGGGTCCTTCTTTTATTTTACCTAGGTAGGAAGTAATCTTAGCTATTTTTAGATAATTTTACTCCCTCGTGTGGCACAATGGTTGTCTGGTGTTAAATTTGAGAATGAAACTTTGTTCTAAAATGTCTCTCCAAGGGAGAGTTCTATTCTTGTGTTGGAAACAGTGTGTAGTTTCTGGGTTTTTTCTCTTTCTGATGAGCAACTGTGTTCTTCTATCCTTTTATAACATTCTATAAAACACATTCTATGCCTGATTAGTCTTATTACTGTTCTCTAAAACTTTTCCAGTTACAGTGCCTTCATTTGAGACAGGGGCATGAGCACTGTGCGCAACACAGAGGCTGAAGGCAATCCTCCAATGCCCCAAATATGTTTTTTTTTCCTTTATTTCCTAATACATTTTAATGTTGGATTTATTTTTGGTTTGACTGCTATTAGGCATCAAGTTGATTTCTTCATGGAGCTATCTGTTGCAACTATGGGATTTCTTTTAAATAAGTAAATAAGTAAAGCATGTGCAATGAGGGTTGTTCTCCTTTTGTAGATTAAGTTACATAATTTATCTCTTCAGATGTTCTATGTCTGCAATTCCTTAAACCTTCTTTTATTTAAAAAAAGGTTGGTTTCATATTTGTTATCCTCCTAGGTACAATAGAAGTTTAAGTGAAATGTTAAAGCTTCCATTAGTATTGTAACTCTTAAATAAGTTCCACATTGTTATTTTGTTTGTTTTAAAGGAGAATATTAAAAAGTGAGCCACCTTATCCACAAGAAATGAGCGCTCTGTCTAAGGATATAATTCAGCGTCTTTTAATGAAAGACCCCAAGAAGAGGCTAGGTTGTGGTCCCACTGATGCTGATGAAATCAAACAGCATCCCTTTTTCCAGGTAAACAATAAAACTCACCAGATCCCACTTATTCTGCGTTAGTGCCTCTGAAATCAAAGTCTAAGGAAATTCCATTGTTCAGTTAACAGAACAACTTAGAGACTTATTAGTTGCATGAATAATTGCATTGAAGTTAGTAAAAATAGCCACGTGTTTGTATGTATGGATTTGTGTGTATTAGAAGGGCATGCTAGGTTTTTAATACATGCTGTCTGTATCTATCAGTTACTTGAAGAAGCAAAAAAACACACTGCTGAAATCAGAAGGTTTAATGTAAAACACTGAAATTGTGTTGTCTGTTGGGTTTTTATTTTAAAACATTATTTTTAAAGATTGGTGAATTTTATTAATATTCAGATTTTATTAATAATTCTAGTGGCAAAGTCCTCTATTTTCCTTGGCCTAATTAAATCTTTAGTCTTTTATAATAAGTGTTAATTCTGATTTCAGTGTATTAACATTTGCTTTCAAATCATGATGAAGATTGGATTTGCGTACAATATCTGTAGTGTTCTGTCCACTGTGGTTAAAATGGTGTGCTTTCTTTGGAAAAAACAGATTATGTATTTATGGTGCTTCTGAAGTTAAGTAGAGTTAAACATAATTAAACTTCCTTATTTTACTGTTTGTTTTGGGAGATGCATTTTGCCATCATATAACACTTTCTATTCTTTACTTAATTTCAGTTCCACTCCTTTACGGTAACAGGGCAGTTTTTTCATATCTGCTATTTCTATGCTTCCTCTTTCTAGTCATGCTTCCCAAGTAAGAATTTGGAGGTTTATGCTCTCAGGGCTCTGACAGCTCACATCAGTAATTAAGCATAGAAATTGGCAATGAAAAGTTGAAGATGCATGCGCTGTGGCCTACAAAAATATAAATATTGGTTATTCTGAAATAGAGGAAGAAAATCAGGGACCATCATGGTAATTGTTTGATACACCTCCACTTAAATTATATTGATTTTCTTTTTGGATTCTGTCTACATACAAATAAGTATGACACTGCTTGGCTTTAACTAAGCAAATTAGTAGAGCATAATTTGAATGTTTTTCATCTGCCTGTGGAAAATGGCAAAGGGAGTTAGGACTGTGTGTCAGGACAAGACTCTTTCCAGTATCTTTCTGTAAAATTTTCATTTAATTCAATTTGTTTTCCTATTTTTTGCTTAGAATATGAACTGGGAGGACTTAGCTGCCAAAAAAATACCAGCTCCATTTAAACCAGTAATCAGAGATGAACTGGATGTCAGTAATTTTGCAGAAGAGTTTACAGAAATGGATCCAACATACTCTCCTGCAGCAACCCCTCAGACTTCCGAAAGAATATTTCAGGTATTTTAAAAACACAAATTAATATTTTAAAGAAATTTATTTTTGAACAATTCCTAATGTATAGGTAGCTTTTTTTTTTTCACCTCCTGCCTATTAAGTTTCTGGAATTAATTGTGTAACTTCTAGTCCCAGTTACCAGGACTTTTTGTTCAACAGTCACAAAATGAGAAAGATGGAAACAGTCCTAAGGGCAAATACGAAATTCCTTGTTTCTCCATTCCCAGCTGAATGTCCTACTTGTTGGACTAAAGTCAGTCTGTTCTTTATTGATTTCTTTATACCTTAGGAGTCTTGTCATCCTGACTCCATCAGCCTGGGCTGCCAGCTTCAACAAGAGCAATGTAGTTCACCCATTTCCACATTATGTGCTAGTGGAAGTAATCCTTTAGAAAGTGGGCGAGCTGAAACTCCACGTGTTGTAGGAGCACTCTAGTTAGTTGACTGATGTTTCCAGATGAGTAACAAAGCTTTCTTTACTGTTCCTTCCACGCTATTAAAGAACAATCCCTTCTTAGACTACACGGTCTGGATGTCAAATGGGCAGAAACAGCTCACATGCAACCAACTTGGTAACAAAACTGCAGAGGAGAACAGCAGTTTGGATTGCTTTCTCTTCTCCCTTTGTTTTTTATTGTCTGTTTTTGAGCAGCTTAATCCTCAGGGTAGAGGAATGTAGTGTCATATTTTGGAGCTTGTTAGATTCATAGTGACTATATCAAGCAGGTTATGCTTGTCTTAATAACATCTGATTCACTCTGCAGTGGTAGTCACAGCTCTTGTTATTATGATCCTCAAACTGGGCATATCGTTGCTCACACAAATTAATATAAAGTTAATCCATTTAAAGTTGTTTGATGCTTACATCACAACATGCAAACTGTTTCATGCCTTAACTTTAAGGTGTCCTGGGAAGCTAGCTAGTTTGAAGTACAAGCCTTTGTCACTATTGTAAAGCAATTGTAACTGAGCCAGATTAGCATTTATTAGAATTCTTGTAGTATTATTGTTTTGTTTCTAACTGTGGAGAATCATATAACTAATTCCAGAAAGATATCTATTCATATTGAACAAAGTAAGTTACAATTTCTCTATTATGATACAAAAATTCTGATCTATTGAAAAATTCTTCTGAAACTTCTGTTGTTTCATATGTATTATGGTAGTTTGCGCAACAGTATCAAGCTATACCCTTTTCTGATGTTTTAATTTCATAGGGATATTCTTTCGTTGCACCTTCTATTTTGTTTAAACGCAATGCAGCTACAGTAGATCCTTTTCAGTTTTATGTGGGGGATGAGCGACCTGGAACTACAACTATTGCCAGAAGTGCTATGATGAAGGTAATAGTAATATCAAGATTTAAATTAATTTGGTTAACTGTGTGTAACTTCCCAAGCAGCAATCATAATCTAGGCTATGGATTTCAAAGTAATCATCATTCATTTATCGATTCTCTGTAATGGCTCCTTGGATGATTCAAGCATCTAATGATCCATCAGATCTTGCATGTGATCCTATTAAGAAGTGGTTGAAGTTTAATCTGAAGAATGAGATGATTATTTAGTTTTCCAGAAGACTGAAGTATAGTAATAATAATAATATGACTCCTGATAGTTCTTATTCAGCCAAACACTGTAGATATTTCTGAAGCTAATTTATTGTATAATAATTCCATCTATGGTTTTTTTACCCAAAAGAGCATATAGTTGTGTGAAGCCTTATAAGAGCACATGCTATTGTGATGTCCTCAAATGAGCACATATTTTTGTGGATAAATGTATGTATGACCATCTTTGATCCTGTTTGTCTGAAGATTTTGTATCTTCAACTGTTGTAGTAGTAATGATTTATTTAGTGATTATTTGTTTAATGTAATGTAAGCTTTACTCTATGATTGTTAGAATAATGTTTATGCATTTTATTTAGTAAAATTTAAGATTATATTTTAATAAAAAGAGAGCTCTTTTACAGTTTTAAATATAGATGAAAAATTCTCATGAAATTTTACTCTTTGTCTTTGACTGTGTATACTAAAAGTATTCTGCAAAACTAAATACAGACAGTTTCCTAACAGGACTCTCCATTTTATCATCATTATGAACTGGATCTGAAAGAGAAACCATTGGGAGAAGGAAGTTTTTCCATTTGTCGAAAGTGCTTACACAAGAAAACTAGCCAAGAGTATGCAGTAAAAATAATTAGCAAAAGGTATAAATATTCTATAAGACAATAAAAATATTTTCTTTGCTTACTGTCACCCATGGAGTAGAATAATGTTCACTACAATTTTAGAAGTAATAACTTGAAAATTATTTCCTGTTCTTTGAATCTACAGACACTTATTGTAACCTTATGACCGTTAAAAGATTCTGACAGTCTTTTGAAATAATGTTGCTTTAGTTGGGACACAAGAAGAAAACTATAGAGTACTTTTCTGGTTCCTAGTTGTATTCTACCATTATTTCCCCTAATTTTGCTCCTAACAAAGTAAAGGTATAAGGTTCTTCTATCTTGAGACTTAAGTGAACTGACATAGGCTTACGCTAGCTCCCTCTTAAGCAGCCCAATTGATTGCCTAGGATGCTGCTTTTAGGAATGGTCTGCAGTGTGTGTTGCCTCATATCTAAGTGTGTGTGTGTGTAAAATGGGAATTGTAAGTTTTATCTTGTTTCCTGGATGTTCTGTAGAGAACACCACAATGGAAGCAGCTGACTTGCTTTGTACATGGGTACCATCTGGTTCTTTTCCAGAATGGATATCTCTGGGAGTTTTTGCTCAGAGGAGAATAAAGATAAGGGATTCTTTGAGTAGCAGATGGATTTTTACCTTCATTTTGCAGAGTTCATTAGTAAGTACATCCCTAGTGTGTTGCAGAATGCTGGCAGGAGAGTAGA
This sequence comes from Lonchura striata, assembly GCF_050655825.1. Classification (NCBI taxonomy): domain Eukaryota; kingdom Metazoa; phylum Chordata; class Aves; order Passeriformes; family Estrildidae; genus Lonchura; species Lonchura striata. The sequence continues at coordinate 57,342,232 of NC_140707.1, read as the reverse complement.
AATGTTTGGCTGTCAGAATGATAGTTCAGTGATCTCTTGCTCGAGACATTTGGCTGTACCTCAGTTTTTCCAGAGTCTAGAAGAAGCTGTCTGCCAGACCTAAGTGTCTGTCATTTCATCATGTGCTTTTTGAATAGGACAGGTTGAAGAGCAAGAAGCTGAAGTGTAGGTGTCTGAGTTAGTTTTCTGAGGTCTGCTGAATTAATGGAAACCTGCCTAAAACTGTCTTGCACTAGAAGTGGGATTCAGTAACTTAAACATAGACATCTACACTGGGCTATTTTAGCATCTCTTGGTGTCTTCTCTGTCCTCTGGTTCCCATCAGTCTTGTGACTACTACCTTTTTGTAGATGTCTTCATGGCTGATGTCATCTTCCAGGCTCTTCTTTCCTATGCTTAGGCCACTGAATCCTACTCTAGGTATGTATATTGCAGTGAACTAATTCACCCTGCAAGATGGATTCACGGGGATTTCACTCATTAAAATGAGGCCTTAAGTGGTGTGTGGTAGACAACTACATTGGGTATTTTAATGTGAAGATCTCTGCCATGTGTCTACACTTACAAGTTTTTTCTTTGGTATCAGTAGAGCTGTAGGTTAGTGCTCCCATCTCAACATAATGTGGGTTTTGTTTCTGGGTAAGTGAGCAGACCAGTATTGAATTTTCCCCTAGAACTTCTAGAAATTATGTCCCTGAATTACACTACTCATGGATTCTTTTGCTCTTTCTCCTTCATCTTGGTGGCTCAGGCTAAATGAAGGTAAGAAGCGATCTGTATACAGAGATTTTTGAAATTTTTTTTTAGGATTGCAGGGTGTGAGCAGACTCAGCATGTTTGTACAGTATTTAGAGTTAGCAGTAAACCCACGCTCTGAACAATTGGCTAAAACCCAACTTGAATTAGAGTCTGTAAGTAATATTGCTCTGAGGATCACACCACTAAATCTTGCTAAAAGGAAAAGTATAAATTCCTAGCAACTTCTTTGCCTCAAAGTTAGTCTTTCACTCCTACTGGGTAAATGTGCCCAAAAGGGGAATCTTACATTTCAGGAAACCTTTTCATGATACTTGAGGCGAAAGCTCAGATGAGCTCTGTGGTGTTGCTTTTTTAATAGTGCTGGACCTGTCCCCAGCCAACATTTTTAGGTTTTTCTGTATATCGGATGACCACTGAAACAATGTAAACCTGCTTGAGTTACTGTTTTAGAACAGCCTATTTGTTTCTCACAGGGTTGCTTAAAATCTGAGATGGTAACTATTTACGGGGTGGGGGGAAGTATTCAGAAAAGCCCACAAACAAATTTCAAAGATTTTGCTCATGATACTGAACCTTTTTCATCTGTTTCCAAGGTCTGCTTCCTTCTGATAGTAGTTTAGGGGGAAAGACTCTGTGAGTCAGGTTTTTTAATTCTTTAAGGACCAGAAGTTACTTCCAGTTAAAAAATTTCAGCAGCAGAGATGCAGGTGGAACAGCTTAGTTTACTTGTTGATTATATGAAGCCTACAGAAAGACAGAGTTTTCTTGTACAGAATTCTCACTGTGGTTCTCATCCTAATTAGGAGGGGAAAAAAAGCAACCAAAAATTAAGAAAATATGTGTTGAGAGATTCTATCTCAATCTGTTACCTGTAAAGCCATTCTCTAAATTAGTACATATTAGCCTTTCTCAGAGAGAGTTTTGGCAGAAATTTTCAGGCAATATTTGCCAAAAGTAAATCAATATCTATTAACTATATATCTATAATAACTATATATATAACTATATATGTATAATAATGGAAAAAAAATGTTCTGCTGTGTCACCATTCATGTAGTTTTTATAACAATCACAGTTTTCACTTTTTATGGCTATAGATTTCAATACTTGAAAGGGAACTTATGCAATGATTTTTCTCTGGAAATGGTCTCTTATCTCTTCCATTTCAGATTTTTACAATTCTCTATTTAGGGGTTCATTTGTATAGCACATTTCATATATAGATGATATTATTTTTCTAGTAGAGTTCATAGTTTCCAATTCATTCTGGAAGCACTTGTCCCCATTAAGAATGAAAAAAGATGGGACCAAGATAAAGATGAACTAACAAATATTGGTAGTAACAAAGGTGAAGTCAAATTGCCCTGGACTAAGGTCATGGTTTGTTTTAGATTGAAACTATTCTGTATCACATCAGCTTTTGCTGTAGGAAGTTGCAGTTGCAATAAAAACATTTTTTTAATTGGGTATGGTTTTTTTGATGGACTACATTGCAGGGTTATGAGGAGAGTTTTTCTCCACTTAGTTTTAATAAGCATTTAATTGTGTTCAAGTGATTGTAATAGTAAAAAAAATATGGATTGCAAACAGTTAAAAAATAACACTCGGAATGGGCAATTTGCTCAGTAAAATTGCTACAAAATGACTGCTCAATTTTTCCAGAATGGAAGCCAACACCCAGAGAGAAATAACAGCTCTGAGACTCTGCGAAGGACATCCAAATGTAGTGAAGTTACATGAAGTATTTCATGACCAGGTATTTTGAAGAAACTGTAATCAGCACCTACCAAACAACTGCTATGTGTTTTCCAAAGAACTTTTTGGACTTAAGCATTCTGTAACTGTGGAGGCAACTTTTTTCCTAGGGCTTTTGTCTAGTCAGTACAGAAAGTGAAGCAGATATCCTTCATTCTAACAATCTTGCTATTACTCTAGCAAATCAAAACAGTATGTGAAAAAATTAGAGACTTGAATTCTGTTCATTGTTCTGTTTTGTCTTTGTTTGCCATCATACAATGTGTTTGTGGCCCAATTTCTGTATCTATGATACTGAAATGTGTCATCACCTTTCCCCCAGAATCATTATAAATCTTAAACTGTATTTGTGAATTAATCTAGAAATGCCGCATATGAAGTTTATATATCTAGTATATTTTCCTACACATTAGTAAATTAATGGAGATAACCAAATAGCTTGCCAGATTACCAAATGTGAAAGTAGAGAGTGTATTGGAAAATTTATTAAGATCAGTTTATTTAGATGTCTTAACTGTCTTTTTCCTTTAACATAATACAAACTCTACAGCGTGGAATAAACAATAATTTGATCTGAATTGGAAGTTGCCCTTGGTTTGAGCTAGGGTTTTGGACCAGATGTCCTGTGCAGCTCTCTTCCAACCTAAACTACTCTGTTGGTCTATGTTGGTCTATGGATTTTGTAATGGAACAAGGGGTCTCTTACCTCTCCACATATCCCAGTCTATCCCCCTCACGCTGTTTGTGCTGGGAACAGCAGAGAGCTCATGTAGAGCACTTCAGAATTCACTGAGAGGATACAGTACTGTACAGTACAGTCTGTACTGTAATTTTTAATGACGAGAAAATCCTCTTTTTACATATATGTGCAATATCAGTGCACATGTGTAGAACAGGACATTTCTTTCAGTTTCCTTTGAGTAAAATGAATATGCTAAACCTAAGAAATTGGTTCTCCAGACTGCTCTGCCACTGAATAGGCTGCTCTCAGACAATCAACCCACTGTATTTTTAGCTACTTCTGGTAGATCCCAGGTGTTAGCTTTAAGATTACTGGCACACAATATTCTGAAGACCAAAACTGATGGAAATCTTCTAATTTTGACCTTTCTGCAGTTTGTCGTAATAAGAAGAAATTCGAGTTTTTAACTTGCTCTGATACCAGTCTGTTCAAATTCTACATTAGTATTCCAACCATATAATATTGGGTTGCAGTCTTTTGGTAAGCCATAAATTTTCTAGTGAAAAAAGTATTTTTATCCTTCTAACTTCCCTGATATTCCTAAGATATTCCTAAGACATAAAGAAAATTTGCAGGAGAAGACATCATTCAAGCACTGCTAGACACCTTGGTTGTTCTAAGAAGTGTTACTGTTTTCTGTCCACATAGCTCTGCTTCTGTTCTTTGGTATATAAAGTGTGCACCTTCTGACTATTGCTTTGAATTCCATTTTTTGGCCCCTTCCCAGAACATTTTTGTTCTGCTTGGAAATACTACTTTTGTTACTGTCATTCAGGGAAGGGAAGGGCTCGAAGCCATGGCGTGTCTACATCCATTGCCTTTTGAGAATGCTGACTTCACTTCCTTGTTCTGAGAAGTCTGCTGTTTGTTTAATGGCAAGACATTTGAATTGCAGTTGACTGTGTGCCAGTGTTGTCTTATAATCAAGGAAGCCTCTGCTTACTGATTGCCTTGAAAAGAGCAACCTTCTAAAAACTCATTGCTTTTTTAATTTTAAAAAAAGCTCTTTAATTTTTGGTAAGATATATTTTTTAATTCTGATGATGGAGTAGTTTTGGCTACTACTCTATAGTGGATAAAATCACAGGTTCTAGATAATTTTTTATTTCAGAGGTAAAGTTTCAGGATGCTTTTAAAGGATTTAGTAACATTTAAGTGGTTACCTCCTTATACATATTAATAGACACATATCCTCATATCAGAACAGGCTTAAGCAGTAAAAGTTTTGCTTCTTCCAGATTTACTTGTTAGCCTAAGTAAAGCCTTTTCATCTCCCTACAAATTTATACATTTAGCTGGTGGCATTGCATTTTTGTTAATAAATATGGGTGCACATGGGAAGGCATTATTCTTCAGTCTCAACAAGACTGATGGGAAAAATGCCATCTGAGATTTGGTGCTTTATTTTGGTCTTCCAAATTACTACAAGCAGCAGTGCTATTTCTTCAAACATTGAGAACCTGTCAGAATAGCACCTAACTCCTGAGTGAATGTTGGTTTGTAATGTTAAATTTCTTAACATGCTATATTTTTATTGTTTCAGCTTCACACATTCCTAGTAATGGAATTGCTGAAGGGAGGAGAATTGCTTGAACGTATTCAGAAAAAGAAACATTTCAGTGAGACTGAAGCCAGTCACATTATGCGGAGACTTGTTTCAGCAGTGAGCCATATGCATGATGTAGGAGTAGTCCACAGAGATCTGAAACCTGAGGTATAGTGACTTGCATATATGTGTTTTGACAATAAGTTATTAAATGTCTGGAATGTGATGTATCTGTTTCCCCAGCCTTTTGTTACAGAGTTTTCTACTTCTGTATTTTTAATTAGATGTTACAACTTTTACTTAGCAAATTCTGTAGATATTTTTCTGTTCATAGGTAAAAGTAACTGTAAGCAGTCTCTACTCTTGTTCAAAAACATTCTTTGCCTATTTGGGGGCATTTTTCACTAGTATGCATTTATGGTGTGAAACAATTCATAAGCAGAGCTAGGTTGCTTGGGTATTTTGTCTGTACATTTCCATCTTCTGTTTGATCTTAATTTCCTTAGTAGGGCTTCTTTTCCAGTTAAGTATGAAATGAGCACTAAGAGAGATGTGTGATTTGAGTTCAGTGAGTTCAGTAGTTTCCCAAAAGAAACAATATATTAATATCTATTTTTCAGTAACTGCTTTTCTGGTATTTTTGCTGTGCAGCATCATTGTGCCTTCTATAATAGTAAATATTCAGTTTACTATTATAAGATTGACCACTGGCTTTGTTCTACCTCCTGGAGCCAGTGTTTTCTTGGGTGTTTTTGCCAGCAATGGGTTGGGATGTATGTTTTCTTGAGACTGACAATAGTGTAGATTAATGTGGATTCATCCAGTAAGGATGTTCATTGTAGGGTGATGACAGCCATCAGACCCCAGGAAATAGCTGCTCTTTTTGTAGCTGGAGTTAAAAAATAATCCACCATTCCTACTGATGTTTTATCTTTTTGTAATATACTTTCTGTAATATGGAAGACTTGCTATTTTATAATAATTCCAGTTCAACTAGTAATGAAGTTTTCTAGGTGTTGCTAGTTATTTTTGAAAACTAGTCCAAAATATATGAGTTTGAAAGAATCTCTGTCTTGGACTCCTGTTGTAAGTAAACAGTTAGAGAGACTATTTTGTAATTCTAATGTATGAGTTAAAAAAGTCATCAAAGAAACTTTTTTCCAAGAGTCGCATCATCAGGGTAAGAAAATGACTTTTGAAACACGTAATTATTAAAAGGATGAAACCAACCCCTCTTTCTTTCTTCTGCTCTTATCATTTGAGTCTTATTGCCGCTTTGAATATAAAGGCACAGTAAAGCAGAGCTTAGCTGCGTGGTAAATTAGGCAGTCTTCAAGTCTGCATTATGTTCAAGAACAGAAGTCTGGGAAGTCAAGTAATGAAGGGTTAGCAAACAGCTTGCAGAATCCATTGCTTCCACAAAGTTGGACTTAACTTGCTTGTCTCCTTCCTGCTTGTTTTGAAAGTTACTATTTTAGGTTCTGACATGAACTTAGAATGGGATGTGCAGGTTTCCCAATATAGATATGGTTAGTGCATTTCTCTGTAAAAGGATATATAGGAAATTCTGTTGCTTTTCTAAGAATTCCAGTCAGATTTTTTGATGCTCAACTTTGCAATCTAATGTGCTACTGATAATTATTTTTTCTAATGTCTGGCTGGTTAAATGTAACTAAGAGTGAGACTTTGAATTTCATGTACTGGAAGACTTCTTTTTATCAATAGTAATTAGATCACACATGTTGGTCTATAAAACAGAGGAAAAGTACTGGATAGAAAATAGAGAATTCATAGGAATAAAGAGTTTGTGTAGCATATGTGACCATTTTTGGAGCCTCTCAGTAGAGGATTTGAGGGCTGTTTCTCTGTTCTTTAATCTGTGAACTGGGTCCTAAAGGTATTACAACAAAACATAACAAGTGTGAGAGAATGTTGTTTATGTATTCTAAAATATAGGTGGAATATAGCTGTAAATATCTAGGGGATGGGAGGGTTCTGAAACAGGCTTAATTTGCCTAATTAATAGGAATACCTGAACCTGGTGTAGGATAATTGGACTGTACCTTTCTTTCCATGCATAACCAATTTAATTTTTATCATAAGAAAGGACTTCGTAAATCAATGTTATTCATTCTTTATTTACTTGTAGGTTATATTACATCACCATAGAAAAAAGACTATTATATTAATCACTTGTCTTTCTTGTATGAATATTTTTGCTGAAATTAGGCTTCCTGTAGATCCATTTACACACAACAATTAAAAACTGACTCCTCTGAATATGCATTGAGCTCTATCAGCAGTACAGAAAGCAAAAATGCTAAAATACTGTTTTGTAGCAGCTATTTTCTTTTGTCCATAATTAATGGTCTCAGGTTCTCCTTATTGATCTGCTGGCAGTCTAGCAATCATTTTTTACCCTTGTTAATGAGTTTGAAATTAATTACTTTGTGTGAGTCATTCACCTTTTGTATTACAAGGTTAGATAGGACTATAGGATTTCTAATATTGAGACTTTTCCTAGCATTCATAAATTGAACAGTAAAAGCAACAGCAAAATGATGCTCTTCTCTCAGAAGCTGAAGGGAAGAGCAGAATTAGCTTATGGTTTATCTGGGCCTCAGACAGTTTTTCTATGACTTAGTGTCCCTATTGTATCTTTCTTGGCAAATACAAATGCTCAGGGGACAAAAAAGAAGCAGATTACCTTATATTTTTCAAACTGATAACAACTTGTCTGTCTTCAAGTCCAAAAGTGCCACATTCCAGTGTGTAAAGCTGGAATTCTCAGGGACTAGTGCACCAATGTCTCTGCCTTGGTCTAAGGAGTAGGTTTGTGGTGGGACTGTTACGTGACCTTCAGTGCGTGAATGCTGTTGGTCCCAGTTTTTTTCCAAAACATATATGTGCACTGGCTTTGCCACCTGTGCCAGACAGCTCTCAGTGAAACCTCTGAGCTATTGGTGCGCTTATTAACACCACTGCACACCAAGGTGCACCTTTTTGCCACCATCCTTCACTTTCAAATGACTCTTGTGCATTATTGTCCTCATGGCAGTACTGTGGTGCCATTGACTACCAAGGACTATTCAGTCACAAGTAAGAAGGAGCAGTGGGAATCCCCCACACAAGAAAGCTGTTGTTGACAACATGCCAGAAGGAATTGGAAGCTTAAGAAAACTTGGTTTTGTTTGAAGAAGAAGGCAATTCTCCCATCTCCAACATATGGATGTCTTACGGTTTTTCTTGTCAATGTTCCCAGAATTCTTTTCTCCAACCTTCTGTGTTAGGTATCCATTTTCATTAGTAATCTCAGAATCACCCTGACTTGCAGATATGCATGTGCAGGTCAACACATCACATTTCTAACAGCCCAGAGTACTGTTATTTCTCTTTTTCTCTTCCCTCAGTGTCTTGCAGTTCACTTTCCCTCTAGATAATGGAACATTTTCTGTAGTGATAGATGTAACAAAATTATAACAAATTTTGTACCCAGTGTTAATATTGATTTTTGTCTTTGCTTTTCAGAATTTACTATTTACAGATGAAACTGATAATTCAGAAATAAAAATAATTGATTTTGGCTTTGCTCGTTTAAAACCACCTGATAATCAACCTCTTAAGACTCCATGTTTTACTCTTCATTACGCTGCCCCAGAACTCTTGAATCACAATGGTTATGATGAGTCTTGTGATCTGTGGAGTTTGGGGGTTATTTTGGTGAGTGATTGAGAGTTTTAACTAATTTATTTATAATTTTATAATTTATAATATAAATTTATAATTTAAAAATAATTTTTATTTTGTTGAAATGCAAGGGACTTCAGATGATTTCAGACATAAATTGTGTACATGCTGAACTAAGGGGAGGTGAAAGTAGCGCTGCACAAATAATATATTCCAAAGAAAGGTCTTTTCCAGGAGCAGAAATTTTTTTTAGCAAGTAGGAAATAAAATTTAACATTTTTGGGAATGGAAAAATTACTTGATACAGTCAGCTTCTCAAAAAGATATATGCTTGTTAGGGGATTTTACAGGCATCCATATCAATCTTTCAACAGTTTCAATTCCAAGAAGGAATCAACCTGTATTTTGATCTACAGAAAATTAGTTTCATTAGATATAAATGAGGTAGAAATATATCTTGTTCATAGCTTCCTGGAATAGATGAATGTTTTTTCTAACAAGGACTCCAGAGAAAGTCTTCTATATTTAAATATTCTATAGCCTTAAAGTTATGTTAGGCCAAGTTTTATTGTGTAGCATTGGTGATGCAAACAACAGCCTTTCATATTGAGCAGCAGAGTTGTCTATAAACACACTGTGTTTCCTAATGCTGCTTTTGTTCTTGTGACAGTACACGATGCTGTCAGGACAAGTACCATTTCAGTCTCAAGACAGAAGTTTGACGTGTACCAGCGCATTGGAAATTATGAAGAAAATAAAAAAGGGAGAATTTTCTTTTGAAGGAGAGGCTTGGAAAAATGTTTCTGAAGAGGCTAAAGAGCTAATTCGAGGTATGTGTTTACAAGTATTTAATGTACATTATGTTTTTATTTTAAAAGGTAGAATCTAGAATTTGGAAAACCATACGATATCTGGATGCTGCCAAGTGTCTAACTTGATAGGGCAATATGCACAGCTTGGGCTGTGTACTGACCTCTGCTATAAGCAATGGATGCATCAGAATGTGTTACAAATTGCTTGCACGCCTAGCAGAGTTTTCTAACCTGGTAAAATGTTGATAAGGTTAGTGGGATTGCAAGGAACTGAAGTGAACTCACTTTTAAAACATATTTAAAAGCAGAATTTTTCTATTATGTTATTTTTGCCTTTCTGAAAAAACAAAACTGTTTATGAGATAAATGTCTTAAAAACTGAGCTTTTGCAGAAAATGAATGTATTACTATTTCTTTTCCATTGGCTGTTTCTAAATTCCTGTACAAAGACTACTTACTGTATTTCTGAGCTACCTCATTGACATTTGCCATGCTTTGGTTCCCTTAAGCTTTTGAGCATCTAATTAAGTTTTCATCGTGAGGTAGACACCTTAATGCTACTTAGATGGAGTTCTGAATTTCTGTAGAAGCAGATTTGTATGGAATTTTTCTGCCAAAAATATAGGGATTTTGAGATTCTGACGAGTGAATTGTGCAGGGAATCTGAGGCTTACTCTTTTGAACTTTATCCTAGACAGGTTTTAAGTGAAGAAATAATTTGATAGTTCTGAGTTTGTGTGAAGAGAGATATGAGTTAGCAAACAGATATCCATTTTTTACTTTTAAGATTCTTCTGGAGAGGATGATAGTATAACATTGTGTGAGCTTTATCTAGGGTAAATATTGGCATACCTAGGATAAATATTGACATCAGTTACTTATCAAAGCAATGCATGAGATTTTATTAAGAAATATTTGCATTTTCTATTGACTGAAGATAAATAGCTGACAGTTTGCAAGAATGTAATGTGTTTCTTTTAGGACTTCTCACAGTGGATCCAAACAAAAGGATTAAAATGTCCAGCCTGAGATACAACGAGTGGCTTCAGGATGGCAGCCAGCTCTCATCTAACCCTCTAATGACACCTGATAACTTAGGCTCTTCAGGAGCTGCAGTGCACACATATGTCAAAGCCACTTTCCATGTAAGTTCTGAGAAATTTTTTGTCATGTGCTGTTTTGTACTGTGTCATCTAGATTTGTGTGTGTTTTCTCTTTAAAACTATACGTATGTCCTTATAATTCAGTATATGCTTATAGCTGTTTTTTTTCTTCAATAACATTTTCTTATAACATCTCTGATGAAGTACATGAAAATATGAATGATGAAGCAAGCATAAATTTCTTGGAGGTATTTATTTTTGTGACGATTTGGGCATTGGGTGCCATTCTTGAAACAGCAATTAAAAGTATTCTATTTCTTAGAGAAATCTATTAAAAATATTATTTAAAAAAACGAAACTTCATATTCAACCTAAGTAACTGACTTTTTGTCATTATGGTTATGAAATTGAGGTAGAGTTTCTGGAATATATGTATGTAGTTAATATTTTTTATATCATGATGCTTTTTTAGTGGGCTTGCTTATCTACTGTTGTTTATTTATTAAAATAATTTGAACTGTAACTGTATTTTATAAACATAGTGTTGATTCTCATTATAACCTCTGCAAAGAATAAATAAAAATTGAGTAGTAGATCTATGCTGAAATGCTTGTGGCTGCTTTTTAGGAAGGAGAGAAGAACAAAGTAATTGTTTCTTGGAGAGGTCCTGACAATGTAACATAATTTGGACTGAAAGAAAAACTAATTTAGCAGTGTTCTCTCTGAAAATGTAGTGTTAAATAGGTTAAGGCTAAATAAAAAATACTTCTAAATGGAAAAGAACAAGGAGAGGAAGATGCCAATCAGTAATGTTTTGTATTGGCTCTTATGTACCTGTAAAGGTTGGTAGAGTCATTGTTACAGCTAAAATAGGAATTAGTCAAGAAATTACATTTTATCTTGTGTTGTACTGTAGACCATTCACAATAAGTGATAAAATATGTTAAATATCTTGAAAAGCTTAGAATTACCTTTTATTTTGAAACAGGCCTTTAACAAGTACAAAAGGGAAGGATTCTGTCTCCAGAATGTGGACAAGGCACCTCTTGCAAAAAGAAGGAAAATGAAAAAAACAAGTACAAGCACAGAGACACGTAGCAGCTCCAGTGAAAGTTCCCATTCTTCTTCCTCTCATTCTCATGGTAAAACTACACCCACAAAGACATTGCAGCCCACAAACCCTACAGACAGCAATAACCCAGAAACCATCTTCCAGTTCTCTGAATGAGCAGCAGAGAATATCCTGTCTCGAGGAGTTAAGTGGTTATAGACTTGGCAGTACCTGTATTGTCTTCTCCTGCTCTTCCTCCCTGTGGCTTACAGGCTGCTACAGGAAGACTTCTGTTGCTTTAGAAATGTATTTCAGTCATACCTTTTTAGCTCTGTATTTCCATACATTTCCTTCAAGAATTGTTTGGTATCACTGGATATAGTATAATACTGTTCTACAACCAACATTGTATTCTCTGAGGGCTAAATTACTGGTGTGCGGCCAAGCTCAAGGTAAGTAGCTGTGCTGCTCATGGTACCGCTTGGAAGAAGACTGGTCCTCAGTGTCACAACCTTCCTCCCAGTTCCTTCCCCACTGCTCAAAGAAAGGAAAGCTCTATAACATGTAGAACTTCAGGATCTTCTGCTCTTATCCAGCTCTGTGAAGAATATTGTAGAATTTGATTCTTCATGCATGTAAACAATCATTGGTACAATGCACCAAAGCAGTGTAGTACTTTAAAGCCTCTTAAACTTATGGTTACATTCTGTCCCATTTATTTGAATTTTAAAATTAAAATGAAGCACTATGGAACTCTTACTTTGTTTAAAAAATAACTCCACATATCTTGTTATAAACAACTGAGAATAGAAGTCTTAGATTTTTTAAATTAATTTATTTTTTTAAACACTTCTAGGGTAAAAGATATCTGATAAGGTGAGATGTCTAGTACTGTGATACAACAATTTTTATTTTTTGAAGTTGTTAACTTCTAAAAGATTTTACAGATTCTAAAATGTAATGCTATAAGAAAAAATTAAATTTCATATTTGATGCTTTGGAAAATAGTCATATATTGAAATACCTATTTCAAGATTTAATTATAATTTATATTTTCTTTTTATAGTTAAACAATAATTTTAAAATACTAAGATTTTTTTTTTTTAAAGATGAGAAAACTCCAGTTTCAACATTTGTCATTATAGGGTCCATAAAAATGCATACCAAGTTATTTGAATTTTGCATTGTGCAAATATGGCAGTCTAATAGTGACTGTAAAATATTAGAATATATGTTTTATTTTTTGCACTTTATAACATCCAAAGGAGGTGTTCTAGAATAAAGTGCACTCAGATCTCTCTTCCTACAAGGTGCTGAGCGCTGTTTTACTGGGCTGAATGACCTGAAATCCATCATACTTGATGGCTGTGGTCATTGTGAAGGAAATTTCTGTACTTTGCAGGAGTGAATCCCTGTATATTACCCACTGTTTTCATTCCTTACTGTAAAATGCAAAGCTCTTTCTATCTTGCTTTTACATTGTATATAACAAATACTAGACTTGGGCACCTTGTGTAGTGTAGATGTTAACAACTTATGCACTGGGAATACTAAAGGGAAATTATATTGAACACTGTGCTTCACGACTTGTTCACTGTGGTGTTCTACAGTGAAGTATTTCCTACTGTGATAGTATAGTATGTACATAACTGTTTGGAATCATAAATGTGACTTCAAGAAACATCAGCATAAACTTTTAAATCAGTATATTTTATAAATTTATGGAGAGCTCTTTTATAGCTTGCATTCTCAATGACTAGGGGTAACTTAAGTGCTAAAGATGACTCCAGTTTTGCAAATGCTTACATGTGTAAGTTTTCACTGAAGTCAGAGAAGCTCCTTGTCATATGCCTAAATTTGTGTGATGGAAGACTCATTGACTAGAGGATTTTGTTAACAGCTGTCTCTATGCTGAAGTAACCTTAATCCAAACCCTATGCAAAAAAAAAAAAAAAAAGGTTATAGAAATTGTTTATATCAGTGGTTTTATTTATAGAATTATATCAGATATCAGTATTGACACATACAATAAATCCATGTTTACAGGGATTGTGTGTATCAAAACAAGGCTTTGAAGCCCAACATGTTTGTTCTGTGTTTCTTTAATATTAATAATGGCATTCTGAGGTTTTGGAATTGCTCATGTGAAATAGTTTACTACTTTCTTGATGTGAATGTCAACAGTAATTGCAGCATTAATTTCAGGTTGATGTGAATATTGAGATTTGCACTGTTTATGTAGAAGTAGTATATTTAAAGATCAGTCTATGTGCTAATAACAACCAATTTTAAGTGGCCTATGTTAAAGTATTGAAAAATAATTGTCAGTGTAATATATTCAGATTTGCTTTCTGAATGCTCTCTTTGGAAGTAATCTCAATAGTGAACATGGCTCATTTGTAAAAGAATACTTTTCCTCTCCTGAATAAACTTGCTGTAAATACAACAAACAATCCACCATTTATACTTGTCATGCAGACAGTATAAGTGAATTGGGAGAATGGAGAACAGGTTGCTTATAAAGTTTGCACTTCGATGAGTTTGTGGAACTTGTCTTCAGGATGAGGACAAGAAAAAGCAATTTCAGTCTGATTTCATGTAAGTGTAAAAAACTGTGGGATACCAGGTGGATTTGGAATATTGTGATCCAGCTGAAAGAACTTAAATGTTAGGAACACTGAACAGTTGTTCTCTATTGGGAAATTTAAACTGTTTTTTGACAAACTGATGAAACAACAAGAATGTTTGCAGAAGATACTAAATGCTAGAGATAATGGCTGTATTGTCAATCTGTTTTTCTACACAGTTTTGAGAGACTGTTGTGAGACTAAAGTTATTAGAATACATCACTTGCATCGAAGATAACTTTTATAGCTGAATATTTCTGTGTCCTCTTTGTGCTCTCATGGTAGTTGTTTAATAAAAAATTAATCCCAGGCTATTTCTTTTGGGCAGGGCCAAGTACATTTAGGTGTCACCTTGTATTTGCTTTGAACCAGTTACCCAGGGTAGCTGAAATGCTTGACTGCCTGCTGCCTCCAGGTGACCAAGCTCTTGAGGAGGAAGTGTACTTGACACTAAGCTGTCAGAATTTTTAGATTAGCATCTTTACATAAATAACTGCTGATGTACATACACATTGATAGACTGAAAGTTGAGTTGCAAACTAGGCAGCTCAAGAATAAGTTTTACATCTTGTTCTGATGTCCCTGCAGGAGCGTATTTACTCTTGGCAGAACAGGGTTTTAATCTGTTGACCAGCCTGGAACTCAAGGTCATATAAAGACCATGAGCCGTGTTTTCCATACTCAGACCACTGTTTCAAATTTGAAGTGTACAAGTTAATCTTCATTAGTACTATAAATACTTTTTATTGTCTTGGTGAAGAGGTGCTACATTGTGAATTATGTGTATACTCAGATTAAGTTTTCTTAACAGTGCTTCTGTGCCTCAATCTGCTTTAATGTCTAATATGATATCTGTCTACTGTCAGAAATAGAGTGCTGTCAGCAATGCTGTAGGCAGATTTGTGTGAAAAATCAAATTTCTTATGAGTAGAGATTTCAATTAGTGTGGGTTTTAATCTAATCTTCAAGGTACTCAGTATCTGGTAAAGCCATTTCTTTGTAATACTTTTAGAAACACAAATACTAGTATTAGCAGGTAATTCTGCTAAAGGATTTAGAGAAGTACAAAGAAAACATAACTTACAGTTCCTCTGGCTTAGTGAAATTTCTATACTTTAAGGAAAAGAATCAGTGTATTGGGCTTATTTATTGTTTACTGCTATGAAAAAAAAACTATTAAACATTAAACAGTTGGGGACTAGGGGCAATATGTATTTCATCACAGAATGGATTGAGGCTTCAAATTTGCTCTGCTGATGGATGCATTTTCTCAGCCCTTTTCCGTGGCTACTTTTCTGAACAAAATAATTCCTACACAGATGTATCTCTTCTCGGTCATCTGAGAACAGAATAATTCTCAGCAAAAAATGTGTTCATTGGTTATAATGAAATGTTGCACAAGTATATTATACTTTGTGCATATGTTGTCTGCATGCATGTAGATACATGCTGTTATTGCATGACTAGATCTCAATTTAAAGTAATATGCTTTGATTAAGAAAACTTGAATTTTAAAAATGGGTTCTGGACTCACGCAGATTTGGAGGACCAGATAAAGCTGCCACAGAAGAGGAAGAAGGTTATGGGAAGTCAGAAGTGAGAATCTTCTGAGCAGATATTTTCAGGGGTAATTTCTCCCCCGGCTATCTCCCTGTTCATGTATTATTCACTGACAATGAATTGCAAGCTTTCTTGCTAGTTGTCCAACATAAACATATTTCTTACCTCTGCAGGTCCCTGAGCATGTGTGTGTGTGGCTTTATAACATTTAGTTCATCATATTGAAATTATTTGTTGTGTCTCAGGTATCATTCCAGGTGTTTTTACTAAATTAATGGTTTTTATTCCTTCCCTGATAAGCGACAGTCTTTTTCAAATTCCAGTTTTTACATGACAAAACATTATATTGCCTTCCTTCAGTTGAGATAGTTGACTGAATATTCTGGATTGAGAGAACAGAATATAACATGGATATTTCAACTCAGTTTGGTCCTTTAGCCCACAAGGCATTAGATTATCTAAAAGTAGAAGAAATGCAGAGCTGTTCACTAACTCTTGCCTGCCATCACACATTTTTATATATCATGTATTAAATAGATTCTGAATGTTCAGAACACCTATGTAGAAAAGAAAACTCAGACTGATTCCTGTAGTCTGCAGTAGAAAATAAAGTGATACTTTCAATTACATAGACCAGCTCTTGTTTATTGTGCCCAGAAACTGCATAATAGAAAAATGCAAGAGACCTGCAGTAATGCAAATTTCAAGAAAATATGTATTTTGACAATCTTCATGTTCTGTGTGATAGAAATGGAAGACAGCAACTGGCTGGGAAACAATTACAAGTGTTTAGGTAGAGATATTATGGGCTGGTCTGACTAATACTTTATTCAGTGGTAGAGAGAAATCCATATTATTCACATGTAAAATTGATTTTAAAAATTGGCAACCAATCTAACTGTATTTACAAGAGTCATGCAGAAGTCTGCTAACTTCCTTTGAAATGCCAATAATAAAGAAAAGAAAAACAGAACTCTTCTTAATTGCTTCAGGAACTGCCAAAAAACCTAACAGATGAAACCGCAAACTGAGTGCAAACTTCTTACAGCTTTCTTAATACAAAGATATTTGTCAAGAAATCCAGCATCAAATATTAAAAGTGGTCTCATTTGTGTTCATCTGGTTTTCCCTAATTGTTTTTTTTATTTTGTTAAATATGTAGTTGTCTTGGTATGATTACGATCAAATTTCTATTTTTGTAAGCAGAAATAAAATAAAAGAGTTTAGGATTAGGCCTTGTGAATAACCAAAATCTGTTTGGAAAGGTAGCCATTTCAAAATATGCATATATATATTAATGATATTTGCTGATAAAACTATGTCTAGCCAAGTACATTTTATCTAAGTTATGGGTATGATTCTGTGTGACATTCAGCTATGCTAAAAAAGCTTTCAAGTTTAAAGTCTTCAGAGTTAAGAAAAGTGCAAAGAAAGGGGAAAATTTAAAGGTGATGCTGCAGAGAGGGGACAATGCTTGAAATTTGTCCCTAAGTTACTTGAGGTGACTGCTTACAGATGTGTCATTGTATGGTCTGCAGAAGCTCACTCAATAGTAACAGTGCATATGTTTTTTTCTCTATAAAAGTCATATACAGTGGAGAAGAAAAATTAAATTCACAGAACCAGCAAATACCTCAAAGCTTTTCTCAGGTGTCTCCTTAATGAGTTCTCATTCTTTAAGCAAATAAACCTGCTGTACATAACAGTTACTCTTGTTGAACTTATGCCTTTTTGAGGGAGCAGGATCCCACTCTGGTGATGTGCTCACTATAGAGGGATGCTACAAATTAGAGCTTGAGGTGCTGTGTCCCTGCTGCTTTTACGTTCCAGTGTTCATACAATTCTGCTTAGTATGTATCACCATGTCAGTCCATTGCAGCTGAGGCAGGTCAGTTCAGTTTTTAGTGCTGTCAAATGAAAAGCAAGACTTGAGATCTACTTCTGGACCAAAATGAGAACAGGCTTTAAATCTTAACATGCTGCTGGATTACAAAAATGAATAAAAGTTTGGCATTGGCTTTCAATTTTGGTAGTCTTAAGATGCTCTTGCAGCAACTATGGATGCTTACAGATAACTTTACAGTATTGATCTCTCTCATCTGCAGAGAAAGAGACCTGCAGAATTGTTTTCTTGCCAGATAAAAACTTTTACGGTAGTCCTAGTAGGAGAACTCGTATCTAATTTCTGCCTTTACCTTTGAAGCTGTAAAGGCAAAAATTGAAATGGTGACAGATTCTGACAGCTGGTTATAAAGGAGCAGGCTCTGTTAATTTGCAGTGATTGGAACAGGGTGTTCTATTTCATGTGTCAATGTGGGCAGGGAATGGGGAGAAGGAAAGAAATGGGAAGAAGGGAATGCTGAGTGCTTTGCGTTGCTGTAATTTACAGGACATTCTGGTTGTACATCATTGCTTTTGAAGGAGCAATGATATCCTCATTCAGTTAAAATCTTTTTGAATAAAAGAACCCCACGCAGATTAACCTGGCAACTTTTCTTCTTGGAAACTGCAGTTTTCAAGTGGCAAATACAGCATTATGGACATGAATTCCTTATTTCTTTAATGCCAGTTATCAACAGATTGCAGTGGAATTTTCTTTTTGACAGATACACACTTCTCTAAATTCTTTATCATGCCAACATGCAAAACCTTGTGACAGGTTCAAAAAAGCAAGAGAATCAAAAGGCAAGATAATTAATTGAATTGGTTTTTTTTGCCTAATATTCAGGAAATGAATGAGGATTTTTGGAGTGAGTCCAGAGGATGATTGTGAATTTGATAGAAGTACTAGAAGAAAGGATAATTTTGTGAATATAGTGGTGAAGAAAATACAGGAAAGCTATGTTCTAGAAGACTGCTCAGGACTTGTAGAATATTAGTGGAACCAGATGTCAAGTGCACGCTCCTGTCTCTAGGGCTGTTCAAGCCTAACCATGCTTATTATTGATGATAAGCCCAGACTGTTGGCCAGTCCTGTCAGAAACACAGGTTTTAGGAAAATTTGTTGCTGGGCTTCTGTCTTGGAGGTACTTCTTATTTGCAGGTTTTGTTAAGCACCAGGGTATGATCAACATTTGGCAAATCAGACCCTTCAGCTATGCTGGAATGGTATCTGTAATGAAGGTTTTGATCTTAGGCAGCCTGTGTTCTTCTTCAAACTATGTTGTTAAAAACAGGAAGAGAGGGGGTTTTTTTTTGCCCTGTATTGTGTGGTTAACCAGTTTGGCGGCTTCAAAGTTAATGCAAAGTAATCTGGAGAAGTACATAATGTAATTGATAAAAAGTCAGCCTTGGATTCCCATAAGAGAAGCTCATGGAGAGCACAGTGCAGAGCAATAGCATGGGTATTCCCTGTGGTCTGCAGGTCCATCGTTCTTCTGACTACTGAAGTTGTGTGTCCTGGGAACTCTTCTCTCAGAAAAATGTAAAAAAAAATATAAACCAAATATCTGAAGTCTAGGGAGACGATACATGGATGAAGGCAGTTGTATTGGTAATAACCAGAGTTTATTGGCTGTTACATTATGCTTGACTTCTCTGGCAGTAGGGAGAAGTATCTGAACAAGTCTCTAAGACAGACTGATAGTATTTCAGCTGTTACTGAGCTCGAACACTGTCAGGAGCTTGGGTTTAGAGGAAAATGTGTGAATATATATGGTGAAATTCTATGGTATAATGATATCATCATACCTAAAGAATCCTACATTTTTCTTGCATACCTTGGGATTAAGTAGGTTATGCAGGTTTTCTTTGGGTTTTTCACGGGGATGCATGTATGGTGTTTGCTTTTAATTACTGTTATTTATTTTTACTCCCCGTGTTTTATATGTAGTTGTCTTACTTTCCTGGCCTTTCTATTTATGTTAACCCACTCATTTCTTTGATTTCTGTAGTCTTTCTGCTTGTCCTGAAAGGTAATACATGGGTATTTCGGCCCAAAGAGAACTGTGGAGTCAAATGGCCAATATACAGAGGAAATAAAACCATGAAGAAAAGCTATGCAATAAACATTTTCCTTTATCATTGTGGAAATACCCAGTTTAAATTGCACTGATCATTAAATAGGTACCTTACTCTTCAGATGACTTAAGTGACAAACAGAATTAATATTGCTAGAAGTACAAAAAAAACAGTTTTAAAAATAACTAAATAAAAATTTTGGACAGGGGAAATGTGTGCAAACTGAAAGGTATGAGCTGAAGTGCCACCTTCAAACTTGGATTGAAATATACTCTGAACAAGGTGCCAGATCTTGCTGGCTGACTTTTACACTTTGAATTAGAGTTAGGTCAGCAGCAGGTAGGAGAAATCAGCTTTTTCCTGCAGATGTGGAACTTCCGATTTTCAGGAACCTGTAATTGGATCCAGCAGGAGCAGTAAGAGGCTGAAAACTGGCAGTTAGCCCCAGAAGCTTTGTGAATCATCTTTGTGAAGATGGAAAAAGTCCATAGGAGGATAGTTCACATCCATTCTCAACAGGCCATCCTCACAGTAAGATTATTGTTTTCTACTTGAGTTTTTATCAAGCAGCTAAAAAAAGCATATATGCTGTTTTTACCTTATCTGTGCTGATAGAATGATCTCCAGGGCACTGAAGCAGACTGGAAGTTCTATTCTGTGGTTTCAGACAAAAGCTAGACCTTTTGGAGATTTCTTTGATCATGTTACTGTGTTTTAAATGAACCAGTTGTAATCTTCTCTGGAAATACCAAATTGAGCTTTTCATAGAAAGGAGCTATGACATGGGACTATGACAGAAGATATGAAGAGGGAAAAAAAATTAAAAATTAATTTTAATCTCTGAAGATTCTCTGAAGCTGAAAGCAGAATTTCTTTTGACCTACAAGAGCAAGTGTTAGGCAGTAGAGTTCTGAAAGTCTGAGTTAGACCAGATAAGGTAAGTTGTAGTGTGTGATGCTAACTGAGTATTGTAAGAATGTCAGAAATGTAATGCTGAGTCAAACCAGTGGGGCAAGAATTGCACACAGCACTCCAGTGCAGATTAGTGTGGGCTACACTGTGGCAGAATTATGCTGGCTGCGTGGTCCTCAGTAGTCTTTTTGGTGATGCCTGGTGTTTTGTAGGCTGCCACTGCACAATGCAGCAAGGATTTCAGGGAATTGTCTGTGGATGTCCTGACAGTTTGTATCAAATGTAAATCAGTTGTGTCTAGACAACTTGTGTTTGATCAATTCATGTTGATAAAAAACATGCAATCTTGTTTTGGGAGAAATCAAGACTGGAAGAATCTGCTGCCTATTTGGTATTTAACCAGTTAATTATTGTGATAACTTTTTAAAGATCTAATTTCTTATATAACTTTATTTGGAGCAGGTCTCAACTTTTTTTGTTTTGTATAGTTGTTTTCTTTTTAAATGCTGTTTTCTTTACATTATATTTAATTTCCAAAATGTTAAGCAAATATTTTTTTGGTTCTGCCAGTTGTTATGGCAGAAACTGGTGACTGGTCAGATCTCTGAACCTATATTTGCTATGCAGAAGTAGCAGCTCACACTTGTGTTACTGGGTCCACTCTGTTTCTGACTAGTAGGAGTGTGGATCTCTTGGAATTTTCCCTAGTTGATCATAGAAAGTCTCCTTCTCCCCTCTCTGCTAAGGACCTTGCTTTTGGAACATAATAACATAGGCTTGTATGCACATTTTTTCTTAGGGTCACATCAGGCTGGGCAGACTGTGTTTCCCACTTTCTTCCACCTTCCTTTGGCACACAGGCAGGAGCCCAGTGTCTTCAGGATGCCCCTGGTGTTCCATGACCTGTTCAAAGGCACATGAGCCACTCTTTGTTTAAGACTATTTTGTATTAATTCTGGATCTGCTGATTTTTTGAAGACTTCTCTCCAGTTATAACATAAGTAAAACATCTAATTTAAATGCATGATTTTTCATTCTTTCCAAACAGAACAAAAATAGTCGCTGAATACTCCTTTGCCACCAATGTTTTTCTTTCCTCTGGATAATAATGAACTGATGATGTTGCTGAAATTTTTCGTTGTCCTCGGCAACTTTCTTAGCCATTTCTCATAGTATTCACACCATACAGTATTTTCTGTCAATGTTTTAAGCTACTACGGGTTTAGAAATTTTCCCAAGTTGTGTGTAGCTTTCGACTCCCTCTGGTGGTCTGGCAATGGAGCTGGCAAATAGTTCGTCTGTCGCTCACTGCAACAAGCAAATGTTTGTTTGCAGTATGACATTGTATTTTATTTTTCCCCTTAAGGAATAGTCAAAAATGGTACATGGCTGGTTTTCTGTTTTGAAAAGTAGAGGCCTAAGAACGTGCAAAACCGTTGTATCTTTCTAAAAACATATAATTACTATTTAAAAAAAAAAAATCCGTAATACTATTCTGGATGCTGTTTTCAGAAGTAAGTCAAAAGAATAGGAAAATGCCTTTGCTTATGAGGTTCAATTTGCCTAGGAAGATCTTCGTTTTTGAGTTTAAACTAGAGATTAAGCTACAATCTTGATCATATCTAGAATTTAGCTGAATTGTGTCTGTGAGTTTTGTTATTGTGCAAAGACAGTGCAGGGTCCCTCTTCACCTGCTTCCCTTCAAGCAGTGTTTGAAACAGAGCAGGAGAGAGGCTTACCATGACAGTAGCACAATGAATGAGCCATGATTAGACCCTACCCTGGCTTTTCCCTGAACTTAAAAGTAGCCAAAGCACTTATCTAAAATCCCTAGATCTTTGAACATGACTGCAATGTTTTACACTGGCACAATAAAAATGAGAAACAGCAAGATATGTCATTTTTCTTCCCATTTTGTTCCCTATTTTTTACTACATATTAATGCAGGATAGCAAATTTACTGGCACCATACCATTGTAAAAATACGGTTGGTGGAGTAAGTTTCAATTCAGATATAAATACATTTATTTAGCCTCTGAAAAACAGTGGTGTGCAGGTTTCTTTAAATTCTGGGAGGTGACTTTTTTTTGGTGTGTGTAAATATGTGCATTTGTGGTGCAGATGACTTTTCCAGGCACAGTTTATCAGGTTTAAAACGTAGTATGGAACATGGAGCTGGAAGAACAGGATTTTAGTAGAAACTTGCAGCTGAGTGATAACTCTGTTGCCCTTTCACTGGCAATACTGGCTCCCATTTCACATGGGTGGGCTTAGAAAGGACTTCTTTTGGCATATGATTTTTTTTTTTTTTAGCACATTTAGTAATTAAACTTTGGATTCAGACAATATCAATGGCTGCTAGCCCCAGTCATTTACTAATGACTGTGAATGAACACAAAGGAATTTCATAAAATAGTAAAAATATCTGTTTGCCTGATTGTACAAGCTTACATTCCATTTTCAGTATCAATTTCCCATTATCTCACAAGTGCTGTATGAACTGAATCACTTTGAAGGCAACAAACTACAAAATCAAGTCCATTTTAAAGAAAGCTTTTCAGGTTCCTAAGTTTTCTTGAATTGTTTTGTGTATGGTTTCAACTTGCAAACAGGCATAAAGCTTAATGATTTACAAAATAATGTACATTTGCAGATGTAACTATGTCTAAGAAAATGAACTCCTCTAAGTACAAAACCTTGAAATAATTTGATAAAGTTTATTTTACTTTTTACATGATTGTCTTCCTTGCTATGAGGCAGGGGTGGTAGGTTTTATACTGGGCTTTTTGTCAGACTGTTGATTTAGTGAATACTCTTCAGTCTCACTTCCTTTCAAACAGTGTGTTTATACTCTCAAAAAAGAGACAAATGTCACTGTGAAATTCTTTCCTCAAAGAATTTTCATATGGTCTGTTCTCCATTCCTACTGAAATCAGTAATCTCTATGAAATTGAGAACTGTGTAGTTCCTCCTTTCAACAACAATGTTGCATTAACTGAAAAAAAAAGACAACTTGGGTTCCAGTAAAAGTTTTGCTTCTGTTAATGGTTATGAGCTGTGCTCTTCACTCTAGGGAAATTAATTATCCCACTAATGAGCTTTGGCCTGAGAATTTTTGCACTTCACATTTAACAGAATATCAGATGGTAGTAGGAGTTGATTATGATTGCCTTAAAATACAAATAGTATTTGAATTGCATCTCTGATCACTTGCAGTAGGAATATATTTAACATTCTAATAGGCATTATAATGTTGATTTTAATTGAAAGAGAAAAGATTAGTAAAATTACCATTTGTGTGAAGGAAAAGCTTTTTAATGTTTAATTTTTATTTTATTTTACTGTGGATATAAAAAGAGGACTTTTATGCTGTCTTCTGTATCACCATATTACCCTCAAAATTGTTTTCTTTCTCTGATGTATACTATGGGTAGAAAAATAATTTTAAGAATCAGCATCATGACTAGCAGTTTCAGACAAACTTTTTGGAAAAAAACATACCACTGGTCAGTGTGCCAAACCAAAACCAGAGTGTAGTAGGTAAACTTGCATATTCAACACTTTTTCTTTAAATAGTGAAACAACACTGGCTATTAAGCATTGCTAACCTATGACACAAGTTGGCTGTTAATCTTGGATTCTTCCCTGCCACATCAGTGGTGAATAGTATTTGTCTAAGAAGCCAAAAATTCGGTCTAGAATAAAAACCCATTGACCCTGCAAGTTTACTTGTAGGAGCTTTTTTCCACTCCTCTGGGTTTTGAGCAGTCTATTTTCATATGTCGCCTTTATAAATGCAAGTATTTTGAATTGTTTTTTTTGTGATTCCTTGTTGTAGAATATTTAATATCTTAGCAGAGATTGAAGTGCTGCTTTTTCTAAGTCAGTGAATATTCTCTCTTACATTGTCACCAGTTTAAAGGCCCATCACACCTGTTTCTCATAGATCTGTGTGGAGTACTAGTGCAGAAAGTTTCTTTACCAGGTTTATTTTCAGGTTATGAGAAGAATGAGAGTACCATATGAGTGTGTGTATTGGGTTTGTGTGGCCAGGTTTTGGTAGTGGAGGGGACACTACCGGAATGGTTTCTGTGAGCAGCTGCTGAAACTTCTCTCACATCCAACAGAGCCAGTGCAGCTGGCTTCAGGATGGACCTACTGCTGGCCAAGGCTGAGTTCATCAGAGAAGATAGTAAAACCTCTGTGATAACATATTTAAGAAAGAAAAAAAAGTTATTGCACAGATGTAATTGTGACCAGGAAGAGAGAAGTGAGAATATGTGAGAGGAACAATTCTGCAGACACCAAGGTCAGTCCAGGAGAGCCAGGAGGTGCTCCAGGCACTGGAGCCAAGAGTCCCCTGCAGCCCGTGGTGAAGACCATGGTGAGCAGCTGTGCCCCTGAATCCTATGGAGGTCAGCAGGGGAGCAGAGATCCACCTGGAGCAGGGGGGTGCTCAGAGGAAGGCTGTGAGCCCATGGGAGCACATTCCTGACAGAGACCTGCAGACCTGTGGAGAGAGAAGCCCATGTTAGGGAGGGTTTGACTTGTGACTCTATGGGGGATCCACACTGGAGCAGCAGGCTCCTGAAGGACTGCATCCTGTAAAGGGACCCACACTGCAGCAGTTCATGCAGAACTGCAGCAGTTCATGCAGAACTGCAGCCCACGACAAGGACTCACACTGGAGAAGTCCGTGGAGAACTGTCTCATGGGAAGGACCCCTCTTCCTGAGCAGTGGCAGAAACAACAGGTGATGAACTGACCATAAGCCCTGTTCCCTGGCTGCCTGTGCCGCTGGCGGGGGGGAGGTAGAGCCCAGGAAAGAGGGGAAGGGTGGGGGAGAAGTGTTTTCATTATTTGGTTTATCCTGCTCTGATTCTGCTTGATAATAAATTAAAATACTATCTGCAAACTGAGTCTGTTTTGCCCGTGACAGTAATCAGTGAGTGACCTCTGCCTGCCCTTATCTCAACTCATGAGCCTTCCGTTGTATTTTCTCTCCCTGTTCACTTGTGGAGGGGAATGATCATGTAGCTTTGGGGGGAGTACCTGTCATCCAGCCAGGCTCAGACCACCACAGTGTGTAGCTGTGTAGTGAAAGGCCGTGTTTCTTCATACCAAGCTCATGAAACTGCACTGAGCAATCCACTGTTTCTCTTCCCCCTGTGTCTGGGGAGATTGGAGTGGGAGAGATAGCATAAGGCAAAATGATTGACCAATACATCTTAGTAATTTTTCTGCATTTTGAATTTCCCTCTTTTTCACAAACCAGGTATCCCTCTATATTTGCTAGGCAGCAGCCTCACCTTACAAGCAGATTATTTCTAGCCAAGTTATATGTATGCTTTGGTCTGACCCAACAGTGTAATAAATAGGCCATCTCCAGGAAAGAACACTTTGTTAAAGGTTGAAAAAATAAGGGCTGATTGACAAAATATGCAGGATTTTGCTTATTTTCTCTCTTACTTTTATGCTATCCATTCCAAATCCATGATTGTATTCCATTATGGGTCATCTACAATGGAATCAGAACAGTCTTGGGTGTATGGAAGTTTCATTAATGTTAAAGCAGATTTCCTAAGCATTTCAAAATGTGATAATTCCTTTTGCATAGATGTCTCACTTCATAAGTAGGAGCTGTTGAGATAATAAGCCTGATGAGCTGTAATGTAAATATTTTAATACTATTTGTGGTAGCTTTTAGTGAAATGATGTGATCAGTGCTAACAAAATGTGTTAGAATTGTTGTGAGTCAATATGAATAATCTTTATAGGCAAACAGCTCTTTTAGAAAGTTGAAATTTTAGTTTTCATAGTCTTATCTGTAAAAGAACTAGTAGTTCAAATATCAAACATTTTAAATGATCATTCTTTTCCTTCCTAATTTTTAACTTATCTTTTCTCCCCAGTAAAAAAAACACGTTATAATCTGTTTGATGTTCTCTGGATCTTCTGAAAACTCATGTATGCAAAAAATGCTTTATTATTTATTTATTCTTTTGTTACATTATTAAGTCCTCTCTTCAATCCTGCAGTACTCCATTGTATTTTTTAAACACTGTTATGCTCTACTACCATTTCATTTCACTTTTAAAATCTGAAGAATATTTTGTTTGAAATGGGACTGTAACCTGGAGGTGCTATAAAAGCAATTTGACTAAAAGGCAAATTACAATATCTGAATTTTGTGTTGTTATGCTTTTAATAACACTGGGAATGAAAAGTAAATTACTTGAAACACTGAACAAGATAATTTATGCCTGTCATAATGTTACAATAGCTGTAATGGTCTAAGGATGATGGAAGCAAAACAAGATTTGTTGCAAGTAGTATTTATTACATTGAGGATATAGCTGGGAAATACACTAACAAGCTTTTAATTGTGTAAGCCTGGGTCTGTTCCTAGTCAATTCAATGGAAACTGCAAATATTTTAAAAAATTCTGATGTTTCAGCTGATGATCAAAACCAAGCAAAACTTCAGAAAGCACCTGTCTCTAGTATATGTGAACACAGACGAAGCAGATAATTGTTTTGAAATTCTATTATGTAAACAACTGTCCCAATGCCCACAGGCAATGTCATGTTTGTATTTAACAGATCTATTTATAGAACAGCCAGTAGTTTTACTTTTGCCCAAATTTGATTTCCGCCTTTGTGAACTTGTAATTTCTGGAGATTAACATGTGCTAGATCCAGAAGAGTGCAATGCATGTAAAAGCAAATTCCTGTGGCTTCACTGACTGCTCATTTCTGTGGATGAAAATAATTAATTGTACAAGTCTGCACTATGACCCAAGGATGTGGAGTGAGACACTTGAATTATTCGAATTCATGTTGTGTGTAGCTACACCACATCTCTGCAAAACTTGTTATTTCTGTCAATAGGCTGTATCCTTATTTTGTGAAAAGTAAGTAGCAATTGGTGAGATTTTTCTCCCCCAGTAGGGTAAAGTAGGTGGGCCTTTTTGCTGCTTTTTCAGTGAAAATCAGTCATGGCTGCAGCTTTGTAAGATGTATGTAAGTTTGTGGAATTGCTGTGTCACGTTTGTGTGATGTAGCGTTTGATATAGATACACAGTACCACTGGAATTGTTTCAGCTAGTGTTTTTATTCTAGCCAAATGTTGGAAATCCATTAATTTTCTCAAAACATAGGGCATAATCTGTGTACCTTTCTTTCGCTCTGTTTTTGACTAAGGCACAGCCGAGTCCTGAGCGGTGGCCCTTGTTCTGGAGCACGGTGTGGATGCCCAGCCGGCTGCTGGCAGAGACCAGGGCGCGAGCACCAAACGGGAAACGCCATTAAATGGACTAAAACCCTGCGGGCGAGCGGGATCATGGTTCCCAGGTGGGCGAGGAGGTGACCAGCGACGTGCAGCAACTCACTCTGCGTTACCTTTTGTGGACGGGGAAAGTTAGCAGAGGCGTGTGGTCGGTGTGGAGAAGCAACCAGCGGACCGTGCCACCGCCGCCCCTCGTGTGAGCGAGCGGCTCCTCAAGGGCCGGTTCCAGCGGCACCTCCAGGGCGCGGCTCTCGCCTGCGGGGCCCCGCTCTCCCCGTCCCTCCCGTCCCCCCGCGGTGCCGGCAGCGCTGTCCGGCGGCGGCGGCCGAGCGCTCCCCCGGCCCCGCCGCGCTCCCGCCCGGCCCCGCCGCCGGCCCCGCCCCGCGCCGCGCCGCCGCCAGGGGGCGCCGCTCCGGCGCTGCCGGGGCCGCCGGCGCGGCGCGGCCGCGGCGCTCGAGTTCCGCCGCTGCCGGGGCCGCCGCCGCCTGGACCCGCCTCCCCCTGCCCGCCCCGGCCCCTTCCCCCGCCGGGGCCCTTCGGCCCGACCATGGCCACCAGGAAGGCGGGCTCGCGGCTGGAGACGGAGATCGAGCGGTGCCGCTCCGAGTGCCAGTGGGAGCGGATTCCCGAGCTCGTCAAGCAGCTCTCGGCCAAGCTCATCGCGAACGGTGCGGCGCGGGGCGGGCGGCGGGGGCCCGGCAGGTGCAGCCGGGCGGGCCGGCGAGAGGGGCCTGCGGAGCCCGGGGAGGCGGCGGGCAGCGGCCGGGGCGGCCCGGCCGCGCGGGAGCGGCGCGGAGGGAGGCGGGAGCCGCCCCGGGCCCGGCCGAGGCTCCGCGCACATCGCCCCGGGGCCCCGCGGAGCCGGGGCCGCGCTCCGGCCCTGCGCGCCCGCCCGCGGCGCGGAGCCGCCGCTGTTTACCACGAGCGCTGCAGTTTGCAGGCGCACATGCCGACAGTGTGCATAAAGCCCGAATGTCCTTCTGTGACTGACAGAGGGTCTGTGCACAGCGTGTTGTGTGAGGGCTGCCGTCCTTTCGCTTAAAAGCAATATAGTGCAGCTTCATTTATTTTGTTGTAAGGCCTATAAATATTTTGCTTGTTCTCTTAATTCTTATGTCACAAACTTCTGTATGTTTGTGTGAAGGAGGCGAAAAGCAGTCCTTTATTCTGAGGCATGGAAGTATGTAATGAACGAGGGAGATACAGGGAAGTTCTCTTTGGCGTGGATACCTTAATTTTGTGTGAGAAAAAATATGGGGATAGCGTGTGTCTCTCTGGGCTCACTCATCTGCTTGAGGTGGACCTAGGGGTATTTTCAGAGAGCAATCAAGTCTGTGAAGATGGGGTGAATTCAGAGGTGATAAGTTAACAGAGAGGATGTGGCATAACATTGACATCACTGGAAGTTTGTTGTGAAAGCAGTGATAGCTTTGCATGTTTAGATGGGGAAGAAAACTGCACAATTCAGCTCTACAGAAATACAAATAAAAGAGGGAAAGCCTGACTCAAAGAAGAGAAAATAATTTAAGAATAAATGGGTAGTAGATAACCTTTATGTGTGTTTGCTCGAAGAACAACTGAGTGGTGTTCCTGACACTGGTGTTATGCTAGCTAAAAATAAACATGAGTGAAAAGATGGAAGGTATGCTTAGTTTCAGGACATGCATCATTGAATGATAGACTATAACCTAGTTAGAGATAACTTCAAGCAAAGGCAAATATGTTTTTGCTGTGTAGTTGGGAAGCATGATCTTCATAGTTTCAAGATGTACTTAGGTATTTCAGACAGGCAGGGAGAGCTAGGCAGATGTTATTGACAGTTTGACTTACATTTCTCTAACCTGTGTATGTTTTACCTAGCTGAAGCATATCAAGAGAAGATTATGCAATCTGCATAACTTTACAGTTCAGTGGTTTTCCTGTGAAGGCATCTTCTAGATTCTGTACCAGTCAAAATACAAATTATTGAAGCATTTGTTGATCTTTGAAACATGGGAAAGTGTCATATGCAGCTTTTATCTCTTTTTGACTGCATGTGAAGGATTAAGTCAATGTGCCTGACTTCCAAGCCTGGCTAACTGAGAACATAAAGAGGAAATTAATTGATCATATGGGACTCTTCTGTATTGGAGTAACACAGGAGGAGAGTAATTTATTTAATGAAATGCCTTCACCTGCTGTTGAGAGTGTGGAGAACTGGTAGTTTGTGTTCCAAATCCAGGTGTACCTAACAGTTTGCAGGCCAAGGTTATCAGCTAGTGAGATTACCAAGGAGAGGCAGTGCCTCTGTTCCACCCGTGAAGAGAGATGTGAACTGAAAGGCACTCTGATGCATATCCCTATTGTTACTTAATCTGAAGTAATTAACTTAAAAGTTCGGTACCCTGAACTTTACTGCATCCTTCTGTACTGATGTTCAGTTTTGACTTGGGAGTGGATAACCAAAATCTGTTTTTTTGCTGAATGTGTAACAATATGTCATAGGAATGATTTAAAAGCATGGGGAAGAGGGAGAGGGAAGAGCATCTTTATTTTAACCATGTATTGGTGTGTAGGGAATTGGCTTCAACTCTTGAATGCTGGAGCATTTTAACAGAGGATGTCGACATTGCTAGGAGTAGTGTTTATTGCATTTGGAACACAGATGGGAATGAATCCTTTTTGGAAGCTCTCTTGTAATCTCTTCAATCTTGGACTATTGCAAAAGAATAGACTTATTTTACTAGGACTCAGTTACAGCTCCTTTTTGGAATTGGGATTAGACAACTTGATAAAAAGTTTAATGGTCCAAGTTATTATTTGGACTGTTTTGCATTAGCAAATTCCCATCTCTTGAAGCTTGCGGCCTAAATAAGATGAAGGAAGAAGCAGCAATGACAGCTCCCAGGACAAAGGTCTGTGTGAATATACAAAGCAGTAGATGTACTTCTGATGAAATGCAGCACTTGAGAGGTGCAGTATTTTGAGTGGACTTGATTATTGTATTGTTTATGCTGTTTAGTTCTGCTGATGGATCCCTAACAGAAGTCTGTGTATAAAACCTGGCAGTGGATCAAATATCAGTTACAGTTTAGGTAGGATTTTGGATGCATAAATATGACCCTACAACAAATTTCTATGTCTGATTGATTGTATTTGAAAGGTCTTTTGAGCTTGCTGAGCTTTAAGTAAAAGAGAGAAGAGAAATATTGATGAATTGCTATTCTGTATGCAATAATTACAATGTGGATCACAGATAATGTGTATTCTGTGTCAAGCCTGTGACTTGCATTGCTTTTCATAATGGATAAATAGATAGATGGATGAAAAAAGGGTCTTTAACCTGACTCAGATTTTGTTAGCCACTTAGCCTGTTTGTATTGTATTTCTCTACTTCAGAACCAGGACTCAGTAGCAGTAATGAGATTCATGCCATGTAACACAAATCTTGGTCTGAGCTCTTGCTTAATCAGTATTCTGCTAAAAGATTGGGTTAAAACTGTTATGTGCAAGGTTCTGAATTAGCCTTGGCTAGAAGCACATGCCCACCCAGCTGCTCAGTCTTTACCCAGCCCCTTCTTTAAAGGGGTAGGGGCAAAAGGTAGAGTAAGATTGTAGCTTCAAATAAACACAGGAAAATCACTTACTAGTTACTGCTCTGGGCAAAATGGGTTTGATTTGGAGTAACTTAATTTAATTTGTTGCCAGTTAAAATGTAGTCGGATACTAAGACAGAAAGACAGACGTGAAAGGAACACTTTTTCTCTCCCCTTTCCCAGGCTGAACTTCACTCCTGTGCCCCTCCCCAGGTGGTGTGGGGGGAAAAGGGGTCATGGTGCAAGATAGTTTCTGTCTGCCTCTCCTTCTTTCTCACGTTTTTCCTCTGCTCCAGCATAACTCCCCACTGACAGTGGTCCTGCTTTGGAACAGGTTCTCCACGTGGTACAGTTCCTTCAGGGCATATCCACCTTGGCATATCCACTCCCTGGCAGTGGAGCACCTCCGTCCCTCTCCTTCTCTGACGTTGATGTTGTTTTTTGCTGGTGTTTCTCACTCCTTTTGTTCTCTTTTATTTAGTTCTGTGGCATTTTCTGCCCTTTCTTAAATACACTTTCCCAGAGGTGTTGTCAGTTGTGCTGAGGGGCTCAGCTGTGTCTGGCTGTGGTACTGTTGGAGCCAGCTGGGCCTGGGGCAGGGCAACCCAGCCTTTCCCACTGGAGCTACTCCTGCAGCCCCTCTGCTGCCAGCACCTTGCTGGTTATAACCAGTACAGCAGGATTTTCAACAATGGTAGCAGCTGGCAAAGAAACCATTGTGCTGCCCTGAAGGTCACAAAGATGCAGTCCTTGGAGAGTCTGTAGCTCTGCTTGAGTGTTTGGTGTTCACATCCTGAGTATCAGCTCTTGAATGGAACTGAGAAACACCCCAAGTTCTTAGAAATAAAATCTTAGAGCAGTTTTCACTAATGAAACTTCGTGAGTGTTCCCAAATGGTTTAGCTGACTTAAAAAGGTTCACTCTAAGAAAGTGAACTGAAGACATTTTCATTGCTGGTTGAATTTTGTCTAACATTGCAAATGAACACCATGATGGTGAAGCACGGTCATGACAGTTAATGCACGCTTTGAGTACATAATTGCTTGCTCACAGAGTATTGAAAGAGGTTTAAATACTAAATCCTGAATATCTGAAATGAATCTGAATGTATTTTAAAGTGCTTCCAGAACTGAGAAATACAACTGAAAGCTAACAATCACATTGCAAAGCTGATTGCAAGGCTGTCATGTATTTTGATGAAACAGTAGCATCTCATAGGAAATGTCTACAATGGACTTCAGTATGAAGGTTGTATCTGCTCAGGGCATTTTTCAGGACATCTGTATTCTCGTGTTTTCTTTCCTTCCTTTGGAAACAAAATGAGGAAACCTTAGGTTGGTTCAGTAGCCAGCTGAATGGATAAAACAAAGGATCCATGAATTTCCATGGGTGTTTCCGGCCATTCATTCTTGCTGTAATTGGAACGTGACCTTGCTCAAGTTCAGTGAGATGGATGGCTCTGTTTGGAAAAGCACTGAGGGGGCGAATTTTTATAGTTCAGATGAGGTAGAATAATGTAGTTCTGTGGAAACCTTAGCCGGTGTGAAATATTGCATTACTGTGGGCAGAGAATGCATGCCCAGGAAGTTCATGGATCTATATGCTACCAAGAGCATTGTGACATTGCCATGAAAATAGAACATTACCTAAAGGTATCAAGTTTGCTCATGGAAATACACCAATATTGTAATACAATGGTTTCTTTACCTAGTGAATTTCTTACTACTTTTGCTATCCCATTTCTGTTTGATTTGTCTTGGCTGGGATCTCTTCTCTGACTGCCTTTCCTCTCAACACCTTGTTTCTGTAGTCTTCTAATAGACCTAGCCTCACATTTAGCCTGGCAGAGTAATGGAACAGAGAGGAGTTAGGAGCAGAATAGCAAACCCAAGGGATTATGAATTATTTTGCATGTCTAATTTTGTTTGTCACCCTCTATACTGCTCCCTTATCTTGATATAAGTAGGACCTAAAAATAGAAACATCTTATCAGTTTTCATCTGTTTTGCAGCCTTGTGAAATACAAGACCTCAGATGTATGGTTAAAGCTTATCCTCAGAATACACAAGGGATTTCTAAACCTCTTAGGACTCATGCCCTACTTAGAAGGTGTTTACCAAATTTGTTCGTTTTTATACATTCAGTTTGTAGTGTGATTTGTATATGGAAAGCTTTCCTAAGAGATTGACATCTTTGCCAGAAAAGTTTGCAGACCATGTGATATGCCTTTTTGCATGTCCGCCAAAGCAGAAGTGCAGGACTCTTAATTTGTTATCTTCTTTGCTTTTCTTCTATTGCATTCACTGTCACATTTACAGAACAAGATTACTAAGGACAGACATTTTTCTGAACGAATAACAAAGGTGATGACAGTACTTAGTTGTGTTGTCTTATTTTTGACTGACAGCTTTGTTTCTTCAGATAGCCAGGGGTGTTACAACAGTGTAAGTGATGATGTGGATCATCTGCTTGTACTCACACTGCATGTTCATCTGGAATAGAAAATGCTAGCATGAGATTTCACAAGTAACCAAGCTGGTCTGACACCTCACTGCTGTTACATAGAGTAGTTCTTTCTTCCTCCCTTTAATCAAGCTACTTCTTCTCTGTGCAGTTTCTCCTGGTTATGTGTTCCTGGCCTTTCCCTTGTGTTAATGAACACCAGAGGTGGGAATTACTTGCTTGGCCAGCAGAAAACTCTGTGCTTCTTGTTCTGGAGCCTTCTGTGTCTGCTGGCTTGCCAAGCTCATTTGCTGGGATCTGAGTAGTGTAACAGCTGGTGGAAAGAACAGTAGCAGCAGCTAGTGGAGGGCAAAGGTGAGGGGAACTGTGAGGAAGCGTGTAGTTGGTGTTAGTGGAATGAAAGAAATATTTTGGATATTTGGGGCTTATAACTGATTACATTTATAAGGATATTTCTATATACTGTGAATGTAATTGTTTTAGAAATTGGACATCTCTTGTAGTAATGTTAGGTTGATTGCACTTTTGCCTTGTTTAAAAGTTACAAGAAATGGTACCCAGCTTTATCTGTGAATAGATACTGGTATGTATGTATTATAGCTGCTCTCATTTCCTTTAAAATAACTTCAAGGGTTGAAAGTTAGGATTAACTTTTCTATAGGGAAATAAATTTATAGGCATAAACTCAGGATCATTGATACCACTTTTATTTGTGTTTGATTTGCATGGTAGTAAAGAAGGGGGCAGAAGGTCCCTAACTTAACAAATATGAGCTGTTCTCCTTCCATACCAAATCTGGGCCATTCCTCCTCCCCACAAATCTGTCTTTTTAAGAATAAAATATTAGAATTTATTGGTTCAGTTCTTCACAGTTTTCTCTACATTGACTGCTGTTTAATTTGAGCTGATAAGAAGTGGCTGAAGATAATAACTTTGTAAAAAGCCAAGTGGCAAGATTCTGAGATAAATTGGAGGAAGTAAGGATATCTGGCTAATAGTGTGAGGTGAGTTGCCAGACCTTTAATAATTGGAGAGCATTTGATCTCTTCTCCAGGCTGTGGAGGAAGATGCTGAATCTGGGCGTTTCTCTGGTGTTAGCAAATGTGTGGCAGAATGGATGGTGGCAGTTTTTAATAGCTGCTCTGATCAGCAATGTTATCAGTTGCTCAGGAGTTACTTCAGGAGGCATTGCATGAATTTCTGCAAGTTCCTGCCCCACTGATGACCTGTGTGATTGGTATGATTCCACTCAAATTTGTATGCATAAGCCAAAATTCTTTACTATAATCTCAAATGATCTAGAGTTGTAAATTGTGCTTCTTTAACAAAAAGTAGCTTGGAAATACCTTTTATTTCTAGAATTCTGTATGCAGCTCATCTGAGACCAAGAACTTGGTTTATCTTCATAAAACTTTTGCACAGGCAACCAAGATATGAAAACAACAACAGCTTACAGGCCCGCCCATATTTTTCTGCAGTTAATTATATGAACAAGTTGTAGTTCATCTTTTAAGTATGCCTTATCTCAAACTCAGATTTGCATGGGCTTAGCTTGCAGCTACACTTCTGTTTTTCTTTTTACTATTTAATTGCAGTCTCTTTACCTTAATGGGAAGAAAATGGTGTTTCAATGGTGTTAATTAAGGCTTTAAAGGGACTGCATTAGAGCTCGGTTTAAGGAAAGGCAGAATAGGGACCTGTTGTTTTTAGAGCAGCTGGTAGAATCAAAATAAACACACAAAAAATGAACTCCACCAAAACACCAACCAACCAAGTTGCCAAAAGGTACTTTTTGTCTTAACACTCATAGTTATGTACCTGAGGCAACTATCTCTGAGACTGACAGATTTAGGGTACTGTATTTCAATAATTTACTTGAGGCTTCTGAGGTTGACCTGGAGAGCTAAGAGGAGGAGATGGAAATGGTAGAGAACTGCAAGATCTTGCCTTCTGGGGAACAGAGTCTCGTCTGTGTGCTTTCATCTGAGCTTTGGGTCACCCCAAAGATGAGAAATCTCTCTTTGGACCTGGCAGTTAATTTAGGGATTTAATTTTTTGTCAGTCATTTTCTTTATCTTTTTGTGACAACAAAATTTGGATTCTATTGTCATCATCTCTCAAATTTGCACTGTGCTGCAATATAGTTGCACTGGTAGAGAATGGACAAGAGCCACTGTCCTTATGGCATGGCTTGGTTTTTGCCTTCTATCTAATTGTCTCTAGTATTTTATTGCTGTTGGTAGTAGCAACAGGAAAACTGTTTTGTCCTTTGAGAAATAAATCATGTCAAGAAGCAAGATTGGAATGAATTCCTAGCTATCAGAGCATGTGCTTTTCCTGTTCTCCCGGTCATTCTTTGATCTTTGTAACCTAAACAAAACATACATGGGAACAAGCTAAATTTTGATGATTCTTCCTCAGTGTGGTTGATAGAATTGTTTCCAGTTAAACACTCAAAGATGATGGTGGTCCTGTTTCCCACACTTTGTGTTCCCAGTCTTGGGTATGGCATGCATTCTTATTTATTGGTTTAACATTGTATTTGACTGAAGGGGCCAAGTTTTATTCAACTGTAAGCCTGTCGATATTCTAGATGATACATTGTGATTTCCCTGGCTTGATTATTTACTGTTCTGATGGCCTTAACATAAATTTGGTGAGCTTAAATATAAAAAAAAATAGTTTGAAACAGTTTTCTGTTCTTAATATGTGTAATCACAAAATAAATTTCAGTAGTAGTAGTACTTTGAAAGTAAATTTGCCTATGCATAAATAGATTGGAAAGTCTGTAATATTTTTCTTCAAAGCAAGTTTTGGCTGTCAAGCAGGAAAATTGTATAGATACTATATAGCTGCAAAGTAAAAAGGTGCCATGCCCACTGTGTACTTAAGAGGCAGAGAAATGACTGTATATAATTAAAGGTGTTAGTGAGCAAAATTAAATTTCTTTGAACAGCTGACTCTGTATTTTCTGCTTCTGGTTTTACATGTATGACATCTGCATCAGTGTGAAACCTTTCTACCAGTAGAGCTTGTTGGGCCGCACATATTCTGCTGTCTCATGTCTTCCGGACAAGATCCTGGGCAACCTGCTCTAGCTGATATTGCTTGGATTAGGGGTATTGGACTAGATGATCTCCAGAGGTCCCTTCCAACCTCAGCCATCCTCTGATGCTGTGGATTCTTGATAAGTAGTCAGTGATGGAATCATAAGTGACATCTGTGTATATATGTATATTGTTTTTCTTGTTTTTAATATAAACCTTGTAGAAATCTAAGAACAGTTTTAACATTCATTTTAATTTAAGTATCTCCTGGTCCAGATTTACTGAGTGCTGAGTACAAAGTTGAATGAGTACTTGGAGTCTTGTACTGATATTCCTCTTCAAGCCAATGCTCTCACTCACAGTTTGATACATTGTGAACAAAGCAAGTGTGCTTTAAGTGCATAGTCAACTTGTTCCTGGGTAAAAAACCATGTGTTTCATGCTTTTTCTGCCAGATGAATATGAAATCAGTTCTGGATCCAGGATTTCCAGATTCTCCTCTGGAAGAAAGCTTAATTTTTGAATGGCCTTCTTAATAAATGTTCTGTGGGAGGCTACAACATTTTTCTTGTTTTCAGCTGTTTTGCAGAAACCTCACTCTGAAATTGTTGTCTGGTTACTATATAGAGTAATTGACCCCTTTGGGATCCTTCTTGCTACATACCACTCCTAAATAAAATTCCTTCGGTGTTTTTGTTTGTTTGTTTGTTTAAAGTTGTGCACAATGATATTCCAAATATATAGGATGTCTGAGGGAACAGTCATCAGAAAATACTGCAGCATGCAGTCCTTCAGGTACTCTGAGCCTTCAGTTTTACCTTGAGACAGACTAAGAGTTTTAAGTTTTAGGGATTGAGTAGGAATAGTTTCTTTTCTCAGTCCCAGGCTAGTTTCCCTCTGGGAAGGCTTGAAGCACCAGGAGGGAGTTTACAAAGCAAATCTCAACTTCCTGGAATTCACACATCAATGTGC
Source organism: Lonchura striata (assembly GCF_050655825.1). Classification (NCBI taxonomy): domain Eukaryota; kingdom Metazoa; phylum Chordata; class Aves; order Passeriformes; family Estrildidae; genus Lonchura; species Lonchura striata. Next base: position 57,304,374 of record NC_140707.1, on the reverse strand, counting down.
CTTCCCTTTAGGATCCTGGAAACCTCATACTTGTCCTCTTTAATCCTTGTCCCTTTCTTACCCTGATTTTTTTTAAATATTACTTTTTAAAAAATAATCCCGAGTTAGGACTTCAGTTTTTCAATTTTTTTCTTTCTGGGCTCCAGGACAGAGCAGTTGAAGCAGCAGCATCTTCTATTCTTACAACTCCGTACTTCATCTAATTAATCTTACTTGATGCAATGTCTTAATTTGAGACTAATGATAATCATGATCTTTAGACTTCAATGCATTTGGACAGTTGGGCTTTTTAAGAGTCTAAAATAAGTTACCTGAAATATTTAAGATTTTGGTGAAGAGTGGGTGAAATGATGCAACATGTGATATAACACGTTTCTAGATTTATCTGCTTGCTTACAAGGAAAGATTAAAGTTTGTTTGGCCAGTCAGATTCTGTAGGTATTTTGCTCTGTATTTCCTATTCCTAAATACATCCTATTCAAATTCAGATCCCCAGGGCCTGAGTCTGAGGTTGAGCATATTTAGTTAAATCTTTGTGGTAGGAGATTTTATCCTAATTATGCACTTTTTTCTTGCAGCTGTGTAATTCAGAGGAATGGGAAATGAAATACTAAAAATACTTCTTTTAATCTATGCCATTTGGCATATAAGGAAGAAGGAGTGCTTTTCTCCATAGTTTTTCTTGCTGTAGATGTTGAGCTGTTGAGGGAGGTTCCATAAACAACACGTAAGTATTGTTAGCACAGGATCATTCTTGCCAGTGTATCACAACAGTATGATATGGATGTTTAATTGCAGAGAAACATCTGGTGCATGGGGAGTTGTTAACAGGAGCAGGGTTGTTGATGGTTATTGCTGGTTGTGATAGCTGTTTTTATTCAGGAGGTGTGTTTCCTTTATAACTTCCAAGTATTTCTTTCTGAAAAAAGCAATTATCAGACTCTTAAAATTTTTTCTGCATTAATAATAGGAACCCTTGAGAAACCACATATACAGTAGTGATGATCTGAACAAACATCAGTGTTTTGCTTTGGTTTTTATCTGAACTACCACGGAAAAAGTAATACTTTACCAGAACAATTATTTTCATTAGTTCTATTGAGACCACGTCATCATTCACTCTAATGTATCTTGGTGTATTCTGAAATCAAACTTTTAAAGTCACTTCTTGGAGTGAATTCTGAAGGCAAGAGAGAGCTCCTAATCTGTATTCTGCTATGCTCTTTTTTTTTTTTTTTTTTTGTAGCTGTATGCAATGTTGCCATTCTTTTCTTTCTCTCTCCTTCTCACTAATCTTACTTTTAGAAAGGAATTTAGATCTAGATATTCCTCTCACCTAGTCTGCTAACAACCCCTGGATTCTTCAACAAGTGCCTGGAGGCTGTGGTAATATTCATCAGAAAGATGACTATTTTGCATTTTAGCATGTGATTCAATGAATGGTTCAAGATAGACCACGGTTTTAACCTAGGTAAATATTAGTATTACAAGTAATCTTCATCATTCTTGACCAAGGATAAAAGAAGACTAATGCTCTATTTTAATTCTGTTTTTGTGTGTGTTACTTTTTCAGATCCTTATACTGTGGTGAAGAATTTGCTTCAAAAAGCAGATATTAAAAATAAAGTAGCAAAGTGGCTTTCATGATGATATTTTTAGAGACTATTTGCAAAGGCACATCATTGTGTGCTTTTTCCTATCCCCTGTTCATGCCAGCCTGTATTCTTATTTTGAAGATGATTCATATTGATCCATATTGCAAAGATGAATAGTTATATCTACACAAGGCTCTTGTAAAGCCATTTTGTACAAATGTCTAAACTTTCTCTAAGCTGAAAGAAAACAGTGTCTGAAGTGTCTGTGTTTTTTGTTGTTGTTTTGAATGCTAGGAGAACTGGGCCTTTCACCTAAAGCATCTTTGCATTTGTTTTGGAGCTCCAAGGTGCTCGGAGCTGTCTTTGATTACAGGCAGAGGACATCCTATTAGTCAGGCTTTGGTTTCAGTGATACTGTGATGTTGCAGAAGCAGATGGGCAAGTTAGGCTGTTCTTGTCCAAAATGGTTCTGCAATGCAGTTGTGATGTAAGTCATCAAATACCGCCTAAATCTGCTAATTAATTGTTGTTGCTGAATTCTTCAGCAGAGAAATAGATGAATAAGAGGGAGTCTCCTTTTAATCAAGCCATAACTGAGTGAATTTTCTGAAAGTGGAATATTGGATTTCATGGTAGTGAAACTGTTTTTGAACAGTTTTTCTTCTGAAACATCTGTTTAGATTGGCTGAAGGAACACTAAACTTCATGTTATAAACTTAACACAATTAATTTAATTTTGTCTCTGTAAAGTGTTTAATAGAAGACTATCCTCTAGATCATTCATACTCTGCTGAAAGAAAAAGAAAATCAATTTCTTCTCAAACAGTTCTTACGTTATTTCAGGTTGTCTTAAGGGATAGCTATAACTAATGGAAAACTCTGCTAGAGCTATGGCTTCATAAATGGTTTCCTTCAGAAATGTCCATGTAATTGGAATTTTGTTACAAACATCACTGAATGTCATTCTTACTGACACAGAATGGTTGACGCATAAAACCAACGCTTTGTTACTAAAGTACTTGCTCAATAATAATTTGATTTAAAAGTTTGTTGCCAATATCTGGCCCTGTTTGACTTAGTAGATGAGAGACTCAGTAAATAAGGAAATTCTGCTTTGCAGTGGCTTTTATAGTTTGCAGTCTGTGAGCTGTTGTTTTCAAGCGTTAGTCATCAGCAGCTGCACCAGTGCAGCACTTCTGTCATGAAAGCCAGTCTGACAAGGAACTCTGCCTCTCTGTCTCTCATGGTGCTGTGCCTCATGATCTACAACAGTGGTGCAGGGACAGGGTGAGCTGTGCTGTGTAAGAATGACCTGGAACAGCAGCTTTGGTTTTGCTGCTCGGTCAGGTCTGTGTGTAAGTTGCAGCTGCTGTTTTCTCCTCTCCCATGTTTCCTTTGAAGGAAAGTATGGGCAATACATGTCACTGCACTGTGACTGTCTCTAGCTCTGTGTGGATCATCAGCTTCTCTGAGTGGCATCAAGGATGGGAGCAAAATACCTGGGTCCTATAGACTACTTTGATTCTCATCTTAAGGTGCCAGGATAGTTTCAGAGTATGTGCCAGTTTGAACTTAAGGCTTTGTTCCTGCTTGTGTCCTGTCTTTAGAAACATAAAAATTTTAAAGTTTTCAAGTCATTATCAGACAGGTAAAGCTTATCTTAGGGTCAAGGGGAGAGGATGGAAGAGGAGAAAGAGAGGATAAATTAAATTTTCGAGAGGTGGCTTCTTGTTTCTCTCCTCTTCCTTTCCCCCTTGTGAGAAATTCTGCTATGTGTAAGAGAGGAATAATCTTATAAACATTCTGTAGAGTGCTAGATCTATGTCTATCCCTGTCTTGTTCTATTGTGGCCTCACAAATGGGTGACAATTTGGTCTTCTAAAGTTGGTGTTCCTCTTTCTGTGGTGTAGCTGATATGGCTACAGTTTGCTCTTGCATGTGCCAGCGCCGTTTGGTTGCTTTTCCCCATTACTAACAGAGATATTTTCAGTCAGCACTTTGTTTTACAAATCCTCATGCCTCAAGGTATGTGTTTTCGTACCTAGCAGTGAGACGTTTCTTTTTATTTGGTGCCTGACCTGTTCTTTGCCTCATGTGTTGTAAGAATCCAAACTAGTTGTTTCACATGCTTCCTTGACAGTTTTGCAGTTTATATAAATAAAACATATCTGGCAGCTGGTGCTGTTCTTAGCTCAGCAGTACAGTTGTTCTTACCTCTTTCTCCATAGTGATAGATCTACTATATTTAACTTAATTAAAGAAATGCTTGTTACAAGAGTGTGGACCAGAACAATTTTTAGGACCTACTTAAGGAGTTGCATACAAGAGGGAAAGGTCCACGTGATGCTTTCTTCTTTGGCACTCCTGAATTTCTGCTATTTGAAGTGTTAAAGAATGTCAGTGATAGACCTCACTCTTTTCACTGTGAACAGCCTTGGTGGTATTTCAGCTCCTGAGCCAAAGCACTTGTTTTAGAGTGTCATTTCGATTCTTTGCTCTGTTTGACAATCTTGTTTCCTGGACCGTCTTTGGAAATGGAGCTTGCTTAGTGGAGCATTAAACTGAATAAAAGGAAAGAGAAATTTTACTTGTTAAATGAAATACTTTGGTTTCCATGAGTACAGATCAGAGAGAAAGTATCAACTTGCAAATCCCTTGAAATGTAAAGCAACCAGTTTCACATATTTCCACCCTTTTTAAAAGTTGCCACTTAGCTTTAAAAGTACAATTAATAAAATTAATTTTCATTGTTCTTCTCCCAGGTGGAACATTATCATGCTGACCTAAAGTATTATTTTCAAATTTCACTCCTGTTTGTTAATCCACTTTTTAAAGGGTCTCATAAACAAAAATTGTTTACTCAGAACAAGACTGTAGTGTCTTCTGAATATTATGAGTAAAATACCTATCCTGAAAGGACCTGCCAGGGACTGACTCTTTGAAAGGCAATTAACTGCATACAGTGAACTGAAGTTCAGTTTTGTAAGTTTGGAGTGGGCCTCTGATCTCTGAGAGCCCTTCATAAAGACCATGTTAAACTCCTTGAACCAAACTAACCTGCCTTGAATTGCTGTACAGAATTAGATATCTTTTTTCTGCATGCTGTTTAAACTCTTTGATTTCCAGAAAGATGGAATAATTGCAGAAAGTGCAGTCCTCCAGAGTGTTCTGCTTAAGCTATCTTTGAGCAGGATAATGTTGGTCATAATATCTGATTTTACTGTTTGTTTGTAATAATACTGTGGCTGTAGTAATGAAATGTGGGATTTGGAGTAAGTCTGTAACAAAGGAGATTTGGGTTGAAATATCATGTTTAGATTTGGTCACTTTAATTTCTTGTTTAGTTTGCAGCTTGAACCTGAAGCTACACAAGCTGTTGATTTTTTATCAGTTATGCTATGGTTTCTGTACCATTTGTGCTTTTTAGTATATGTATCAGAGGTTGTGTAATATTGATGGAAATTACTCTGTTTGATGGAAATGTCTCATGAAATGAAGCATTATGCCTCAAAGGGGAATGCAAATGATAGCCTGTGTCAGAGTAGGAAAGAGCTGGCCAAGGCTATTGCTTGGACACTCATATTTTGAAGGTCCTTGTGATGGAGGGTGATTCTTGGTGACTGGAAGAAGGTACATGTGGCCATTTGCAACAAGCGTCCAGGGACTGGAAGTTGATCAGCCTAACCTTAGGCTCTGAGAAGATTAGGAATTATGTCCTGGTAGGATAAGGAGGTGATTTGGATCAGTTGACATGGGTTTATCAAGGACAAACCAACCATAAGCTTTTGATGAGAAGTGACTGTCTGTATGGATGGAGACAGTGGTTGGAGTCAATGGACAAAAAATGCAACAAGGGAAATGTTGAGTAGATAACAAGCTAAAAAATTCTAGAAGAAGAACAGCCAAATGTTTTGCAGTGTCATCTGGAGGGGGTTTGTAATCTGTGTAATTCTCAAAACTGTATAATCTGTGTATAATCCTGTGCCTTCCCTAATGCTGAAGTATGTGTTTTATTTATTTTTCTTCACTTAGTACATTGAAATATCTTCTGGTTTTCATTTTTGCTGAACAGACTTCAACAAAAGAATGGCAAAACTAGTGTAAATTGCTTCAGACGAGTCTGTGTGGCTGGGGTGGGAAGCAGTCTGGGATTTCTGGCTTGGGCCCTTTCCTAGGGGAATGCAGCTGACAGTGGCTATGGGGGTGGTGGCTGTTGCTGCTAAACCGTGGTGGAGCAGTGGAAGCTGTGTGCAGGGGATTTCAAAGCCTGGTGCTGGTCCCTCCAAGTGCTTATGCTGACAACATCCATTTCCCCTTTCTCTGCTTTTTGCTGACTCTGATAACGTGTTATCCTTGTTTGTTTTCTAAACACAGAATACTCTGTAAGCCATATTAAGTCATAAATGTGCTCAGTCCTCACTTGTTCCCTGCTGCAGCTAATAATGGGTTTCTTGTGCATTACCAAAATATTTCTTAATTACCATAGAACCTCTCATTCTAGTTCTGTTCAGACATTGTTTGCAAGACATGACTTGGTCTTTTAAAGTCCTAGAAAGGTGATGAGCTTTACAGAGCTCTTCTAACTAGAGAAATAACTCAAAACATTTCAGTAAAAGAAGTTTAGTAGTCCTGGCTAAGGGTGAGGTAGAACATTACCAGTTTCTTGAGTTTTGGAAGTGTGCTGGGTGCAGTTTTGCTGGGCAGCCTGGTATTACATTGTACCTTCAGGTCTGAGAAGTGGTGGTAAGCTGTAAGAAATGGGGAGAGGGATGAGAAATGTCATACTGAAGAATTGGGATGGGTGGAGCCTTGAAACGGTCTGAGGGAGTCTTAGAGAAGATATGGATGGTGATCACATCACAACACATATGGATGGTGAGACATAATGAGGGACATGTAACTTCAAATAAATAATTTAATCCAATATCAGTATTCATATTCGAAACCAGTTTTTTTGGTGAAGTGAGTATCAGAAGTGGGTCTTCTGTTCAGAGAGCTACATGAAGCTTTGGAATCAAGTGTTGCTTTTTTGAGGAGGAAGTGGAGAATACTGACTTCAGGTTAATATTTTAATTGTTTTTATCTTAGAACACAGGAGACTTGATTCTACAGTGAATCAGGCAGGGAAAAGATAAATTGAAAAGTAAAACAAAATATCACATGACGTGATAAAACTGAATACTTAATGCTGTGTTTGCTTTGGCTAGTTTGTGTTTAAAATTCAGGCAATGTTAGTGAAATAAAATTATTTCTAATACTTCCTGTGTTTGTTGTTTTTACAGATGACATGGCAGAGCTTCTTCTTGGGGAATCCAAACTAGAACAATTTTTGAAGGAAAACACTCTTAAACACAGTAATAGTCCCCGGGGCCCCCAGCCAAAGCTGACTGAGGTCAGGAAACATCTCACAGCAGCACTTGATAGGGGTAATCTCAAGGTATGTAAGTAGGCCTGAGCAAGAATGAGAAAAGTTGAAATTGACTGAAGTATTGAGGAAAGGTTCCTTAAATTATATTTGCAGATTCTGAAAGCGAGATTAATACAAGAGAGCATTTTCTGTCAGAACCTTCTAATGTTCAAAACCATTCTGGTCCTTCTTTTACATAACTGTTGTTGGAGCTACTACATCAGTTTACCTCTTCTGTACTCAACATCCATCTTTTTAGAGATCAAAAGAAGCTTCTTTTGCACTCATCTGTAACATTCTGTTTCCAGTGGCTTCTGGGAGTATTAATTTCTCTTTCTTTTCTCTCTTCAATCCCCCATTAATTCTTTTTTTTCAAGACATTTATCCTGCCCTGATACTTTGAAATGGTGTGAATTAAATATGTAAGCTGTGGAACATATATCATTAAGTTTTGATGTTATGTTATTTTCAACTGTGCTTTTGTTAGAAAAAGAAGTCGTATGAGGAGCTGTAATGATAGGCTGCCTTTAAATAGTTTTATCACCTGGAAAAGCTGGTTTCAAACTGAGAGGTATTTCTGGTACACGTGTAAATACACATGTGAATATCTAAAATGGCTGGTAATACTTTTCAGTAGCTTGCCAGAATGAGATTTAGTGAATTCCCCATTACTTCAAGCTTCTCAAATATTGCACAAGACAGGATTTTGTTCATTTGTTGCTCTGTTAGAAGAAATATTCTAGGTGTGACAGCATACCTAATAATTATCAGAAAGAATTAGATGTGTTTTCTTAGGGAAAACTCTTCCTTATTTCTCTTCCTTCTAGCCAGAATTCCTACAAGAAGCTAACCTAATAATGGCCAAATTAAACTATGTGGAAGGTGATTACAAAGAAGCTCTGAACACATACGCTAGAGTTGGTGTTGATGACTTGCAACTGACTGCAGTGCCACCATATCGGCTACGGATGATTGCTGAAGCATATTCTACAAAGGGTAAGATTGCTCTTTCCAGTATCATAATGTGGAAGTAGTTTTTTAAAAGTTAATTTATATCTTATCCAAAAGTGAAGAATTTTTTAGTTTGAATGTCATCTACACAGTAGTGGAGTGCCATATTTGTAGATAAAATAAGAGGATGGTTTGAGTCCAAATTATTCCAAGTTTATGATAGTTGACAAGACTTTTACTTCAATTAATATTCTAACTGTGCTGTCACCTGATCAGTTTTTTTGTGTATGCGTTTAAAAGTCCTCCCATATATGTCACAGTAACTGTGGCTAGTTGCTAAAAGTATTATCATTGTTGCCGAAAGTTAAGGGCTAAAAAATGCAGTGCAGTTTTGTGGTGGCTGTGGGTAGAATGGAGAACTTTGATTCATAGTGATGCCTTTTACTGAATGTTAAAATGCTCAGCCTAAGCTAGGCTGCATAGCTAAATTGCCACTTAATTCAGAAGAGTATTAATAACATGAGAACTGACTTAAGGCAATGCATCACTTACGCACTTCTATATGTAAATTTTTCTAATATGAATATTGATTTTCTAAAAAAAAAATCAGAAAGTGAAGGTAATTAAAAACCATTTTCTTCTTTACTACTCTAGTATAATGAAAATTGTAATGCTGGCCTCGTGTCTTAAGGTGGCAGTGCCACTTCAGTTTAGAAAACTGTAATAGACTTAGGGCTGGTCAGTGTGTTGGGGAAAATGGCAGTTTGTATGCCAGGGGTTTATTAGAATTTATTGAGTGAAGTGTTTGCTTTGGTCTGCTGTGTTTAAGCATGGATTTGGTTGCATGTGTACGTTTTGTAATGGCAAGAGGAGTGTCAAAGGCAGCAAAAAAATTGTGAGAGGCTTCTATAGCTTTGACTGACAAATTGATCAAGGACTGTTTCTAATGTTAGTCTTGGGAGAGAGTGGCTGTTTTCCACCAACACAGTCCTCCAGTAAATGTTAGACAGGCATGAATCATGTCCTATAGAGATGTCAAAGAAACAAGGGAACCAGCTAGTAGCAGGATCAAAAGGATGCTTCGTAAGTCTGGTCACTATTTAGATTGAAGTGGGAATGGGAGTATTGAGGGAATTCTTGTATATGATGTAAATCTGCTCCGTTTCCTCAAATAACATCTCTGTGGGCTTTAGAGCAGTGTCTGCTTTGGGTATACTACCAGTCAGGTTTGTGGATTTTGGCTGTTCTTTTTTGTTTTGTTTTTTAAATCTATGAGGATGTCTGTTGAATTTGTCATGTTCTTTCCATGGACTTGAACAACTTTAAGAACTTAAATTTGCTTTTATCTCCAAGGAATTTAATTGAATCTTTTCCAGAGTTCAACTCTTCTGGCTCTGTTTTATTTGGCCTCATAAGGATATAAAGCATTTTAAACCACAGTGGCATAAATTTTGCACATAAAATCAGTATTATTAATTTTACTTAATTCAAACATAATGTATTAGAAAATAGAAAAACAGATACCTTTTGTACTCTGGAATTTTTTGTCGGTTCAGATTTTTTTCTAAACCCAGCGTATTTTCTGTCTAGATGTTTGGTTTTTTTCCTTCTGATTTCAATCTTTATTCTTAAAACATTGAAATCTGTCATATGAGGCTTGATTTATCTTGATGGGACTTCATTACTTTTGTCAGTTCTATTGGTTGACTGGCTGCCAGTTTACCTGTGCAAACTGCTGGGGCTTTTTTGTTGTTTTGTTCATGTCCAGGAACATATTTTTTAGCTACAGTGTTTCCAGTTTGAGTGAAATTACAGGACAGTTTGGGTTGGAAGGGACTTTAAAGATCATCTCATTCTAAGCTTGCTATGGGCAGGGACACCTTCCACTAGGCCAGGTTGCTCAAAGTTCCATCCAGCCTGTCTGGACAGCTTCTCTGGACAGCCTATTTCAGTGCCTCACCACCCTCACAGTAGTCAATTCCTTCCTAACAGCTAGTCTAAACCTGTCCCCTTTCAATTTAAAGCCTTTGTCCCTTGTCCTGTCTCTACATGCTCTTGTTAAATGTCTGCCTCCAGCTTTCTTGCAGGCCCATTTAGGTACTGGAAGATGATTTAAGGTCTGCATAAAGCCTTCTCTTCTCCAGGCTGAGCAGCCCCAACTCTCTCAGAAGATTAACAAAATTTAATTTCCTTTCTTCTTATGGTAGAGGATTGCAAGAATATAGTCTTCTATGTGATCTAGAATGAGGAGGTAATTACAGAGCAGTCTTAAATTTAGTATTCAAAGTCTGGACAGGTTTAGAGTAGCTGACAACTAAAGAGCATATGTTTCTACCCAGTAGTGTACATTTAATTCTCACCCTCTTCCTCATTTCTGGTTGATGTTTTTCTTTCTCCTTTTAAGAGTGACTGTAAATTTTATAGTCTGAATTCAGAGTCTCTTCAGAGGTGACTGTGGCTTGTAGGTATTACCCAACTAAATACAAGTTATTCTTACAGAGATTTTGTGCTTCACTGGGATTTTTATTTCTGTTTGTATGTACAAGGATAACTATATTATAGAAAGTTTATAAAACTGGTCAGAGTATTTGGATTTTATTTCTTTGGCAGTCATAGCACCATATTATTAAGCAGTGAAGGACTGTCCATGCCTGTTTGCAAGCATTGGCCCAGCTGCACCGAAGCAGTGAACCTGCTGAAATTTCCTCATTTGTATCCAGTTCCAGTGGATTTATAGTCTTGTATACTATTGCCTAGTGGTCAAATACTGATGTTCTTACCACTGAGAAAGGCAGAGGGCAGGTAACAAATGGTAGTTTTTAATGGCCTTAAAATTTTTTTCATTATTTAATGTGGGACCATGTCCATGTACTTACCTTTTCACTATGAGGCTTTATTCTGTAACCTCAGAGGTGATGGATTGAGAGGGATGCATGAGTTGACATGTTTCTTCTACAGTTTTTACAGGGTACTTACATGAGCATGTTGCACTGTAACCATAGACAGTTCCACAGCTCACAACAAGCCCTTGGAAATTACCTCATTTCCAAGTCTCCTGTGCCTCTCTGTTCTTCACAGCCAAGGAAGGGTCTGTATGTATGTATGGACACAACAAAGTACACAATGGATTCAGGGGTCAGCCTCAAGCTAAATTTTGCTGGAGTTTTATCTACTGACACCTAAAAGAAGGGGAAGAGGAATAGCAGTAGTGACAATGGTGGGGAGAAAAAATGGAATTGGAACATGGAAGGGAAAACCAGAGAACTAAGCCATTTACTGCCTGTGGTGCACTCATTAATTTTTATTACATAAATGAGTATATGTATGAGTATATTAAATGCTTATATATGTATATTTAAAATAATGCTTTCAATTCTTTGTGCTGCTTACAGCTTTAATTGAGGACAGTATATTTAGATGACTGTGTATGAGAAGAGGCATAATATGGAATGATAGTAAGTCAAGCCAAGGATTCAAAGACTTTCAAACCCAGCAAGGATGATTAAATGATTGTTATTATTTTCTTGGAAATATCTACTTAGTGAAATGATGCTTCAGCTCTTCCAAATAAAGTTTCATGCTAGTTTGTCAAAATGCAACATTGTAACATTTCAACAAATTTTAAAGAAAATCCTGTCAACTTACCTTTTGAATTTTTTTTTTAAATTTCTATTACATCTGACTGTTTGCAAGCCTCTGGTGTGTAGGGAATCACAGGCTCTCAGTGACCAAGAAGTGCTGGAAGGTGGTTCCTTTCTTTCTGTTGCTCATTCTAGGGAAAGCGCAAAATTGTTAGTGTGGTGATAAAGGAATGGCTGTACTTTATCAGACTGAATAGCTCATGGACAAATGGTTGAGTTTTAATTATTTTCCTGGCTTCTGGCAACAAAAATAACTTCTAGTAGTGATGTCTTGTCCTCTGTCCTGACTCGCAGAAGATGAGGGATGAAAAGATATCTGCTTCTGTGTCCATTAGAACAATGAGGAGGAGACTGTGTGTATGCACGAGGCAAAGTCTCTGAAACTTGCTTAGTATAATTCCAATATTTTCCTGCTTTTCTTCACACTTTTCCTCAATTTTATATGTTAAAAACAGAGTTGTAGAAGAAGATTGCTTTCTTTTATGTAGTTTACTTTATGGACTGGCATACCTTTTTAACTTTAAATTTGATATTCTTATGTGTATGCCCATAGAATGCAGTTCTGATTACACCTAGTGTTTTCTTTAAGGAAGGAGCTAATTTTGATGCTGTGCTTCTGAGTAATGATTCTGTATGGGTATGTAGAAGGTGTTGTGTGGGATAGAGTGTTAATAAAATCATAGTTTTTGTATTAAATACATAATTTTTTAAAATTCAGAAAGTTGAACACATGCAGTGGGACATTTAAAATATAGTATAAAACATATATTGAAAAGATGAAGCTTTTCAAATCAGTGGACCACTTAGTTTTGCAAAAACATGAGAATACTTATTTGGATCTGTTGGTTAGCTTTTCCCCCATCTGCTTGTAAATTTATTTGGCACATAAACAGAGGAGAAGCATAAACTAAAACAATTTTCTGTAGCAAAATGCCTATGGCTGGAGTTGCCAGTTTATTTCAAGAGGGTGTGATGAGGGAGAGAAAAATAGGCATAAAAGAATGACATTGCTGAGGAGAAGGGCAGGTTTGCATGACTGTTGTGGCAATATGTGAGCCTGAGAGCAGATGTATGAAATTGCTGGAGCTGGCTCCCTGAAGCTGTTGCCTGTTGGTCACAGGAGCATGTCATACCTTTAATATGAAATTTTAAGGAGCAGTAAAAAAAAAGAAGCAGATTTTTTTTCTTCTGCCACAAATATAACTTTGATATCAGTACTGGTTACTAGAGATGTCTTATGTGGATTGAGCAAAGCTAAGAAATGATGCTGAGCAGGGGGAGGAGGAATGAAAGACAGTCTTGAGATTGCGGTGGCAAGTCTTGGCTCAAAGTAAAACATGGAGATGTTTTACATTTTTCTGGATGTATTAAATACTTGATTTTTAAGTATCCTCATAGGAAGAACTACTTTCTGATAGGTAGGGAAGGTTCCCTTGTTCCAAAGATTGTCTCTTTAGGGACTATTTGTTTACTTTCTTCCCCAGATCAGTTTAATTTGCAATGCTCAGTTCTGAGATTGAGGAGGATCTTAAACTCATGAAAAATTAAAATAAGACAAGTTATGAATCCATGAAGAAGTAAAGAGTATGTATATCTTTTTCTTTTCATGTTAAGCTTGTGTTACTAGCTCCAACTTTCCCAACTTTCCTGTAAGATCAATCAGAAAAAAAAAATTATGTGCTGTTGCCATACAGAAGCATGTATTTATAATCCATTTTAATGTTGGCTGAAGCTAATAATCCCCTCGGGTTGTGGCCTCTGGGAACAGAACAATTAAGTTTCTGCACGTTTTCAGCACTATATGAATGAGGTAATATACTGGAGAGCATGCATAGGCATTATGCAAATACTGTGCAGGCAGTATCGCCTATGTTTCTGAGCAATTTTGTTTGCTTATGGAAACAGATGAAATGCATGCACAGTGGGATATTGAGGTGTTATTCTGAGGAGAAGCAACTTGTGAGGAACTCTGCAATAGGAAGTTTTTATTTAAACAGGAAATAAGATTATTCAGATTTTAGGCAACATAATTCTGATACTGCTGCCTAAGTCAGAAGACAATTGAAAAAATGAATTTATAATACTTGGCATTACAAATTAATGACCCTTTCTAAAAATGCTTATAGAGGAACATAGCAATTTACAGGTCTGATGTTTCTTAAAGTCTGCAGCTTTGTAAACTTGATTTTAGTAAAGAAAATGTGTTTACAATTAGCATAGTCTATAGATTCATAGACAACCTCAGGTATCTGTCAAGATGACTGTTGCATTACAGTAATGAATTCTTATTAAGTGTGAAGGATGTTGTTTTATAAGTTAGATTGTGACATTACAGCATTTTAGCCTTATTGCTGCAGGTCATTTTACATCTTTATTGCCTACATATTTGTTTGAATAAATGTGTTTACATTTAGATGATGTATGTTGAGGAAGGTGAGGCTGTCTTTACTGCTGCTGACCCATATTCAAATTTAATGTTGCATTTACCAAGTTAAATGATTGGCTATTAATTAGTTCTGTTTACAGAAGCATGGAAATACTCCTTAGGTTCAGTGGCAGTGTTAGGTGCATGTGGATTGCTACTTTGCAGTTGGGAAAAGATGCTGCACTTAACTTTAATCATATGCAATTGTAATGGGATCTCGTGCACTGCTAGCCTGTGTCAGCAGACACCAAGCAACTCTTCATGGAAGAATGCTAAATGAAAGCTGGTTTAGTAATTACGCTGGGGATCTCTAGACTCATTAGGCAATGGGTCAAGAACTCAGGTTCCCTCCCTCCTCCTGTCTTGCTGTGCAAATGTTGCAGACTGTCAGTGAGAATTTTGTAGACTAGGAGGCCTGTGCCATAGGGAGTTCAAATTTTCTCCAGTAAAACTTTTCTTTCCCCAGACTACATTTATGACATCTGCCCTGCTGGAGCAGGGACTGGGAGGAACCCAAGCACTTGTCCTGCTTTCCTAAGTACAGCTTTTAGCTGTCTTATTTGAAAGCTAAACTTTGAATGAGAAACTTATGTTTCTTATTAAAATAGAATTCTTTAGGACTTGGGCAATTTGGTGGTGTCTTATTCTTAGTTTCTCCCAAATATTTAGAAATTATTCAGAATCCTTCCTTTGACAGAGTGAAGAGAGATTAAAAATATTGGGCTCCAATTAAAAAGTAGTGATTCTGGCCTCTTTTTCTCATGCCACAGGGAGAACAGGTATCACAGTAGAGTTTTGCCTTTTTTCCTTAGAGGTGCTTGTAGGAGCAATCCTGACACTTTACAGCAGAACAGTGTAAATTCTATAGTTAAATAATTTCCTGTCCCCTGAGCAAACAGCTTCCTTGACGCCCATTCCATATACTGGTGTGCAGCATTTCTGCTTTTGGGGAGCATCCACTCACTCCAGGATGTGCAACAATAACTAGTTCTTTTTCCAGCTTTTATCTCTAGTTGGAACTTTTCCAGCCCTGCCACAAGATGTTGGCCTGTTAAAGGGCTATACTGCAGCAAGAATTGGCTGGCATATGATTATTAAGAAACAAATGTATGTTCGAAAAAAATACTGATCTATTTAAAAAATATTGCAAAAGACTGTTTCTTAAGGAAATACAAAGATTGGAATGCATTATATTTAGAGGAAGAGTGTGACCAATTGTTCACAACAGTTGTCTCAGATAATATTAAAAGAAATCCCAAAATATTGTTGTGCTTTTATTGACTGCTTGGAGTACTAAGTAGGTATTCAATTCAGAAAAAGAGGTGAATATTTCTGGGTTTTCTCCCTTTTTAAACTCTGAGAAATTTCAAGACACTTAGAAGCACTAGCATAACTATGGCATTAGAAAACCTGTAGTAATGAAATGACATTGCAGTTTGAGCATGCGTGATAAAATGCTGAAAATTTTGCTTATGTTACTCTGGGTTTAGTCTAGAATGGAATTTAATTCTCTATAAGTAGCCTGTGTTTAAAAGAGTGAGTAGCCAGAGGTGCTTCACTAAAAATCTAGTGTGCTAAGAGAAGGGGATATTGGCTTTTTTCTGGTGCCTTTTCTGGAGAGTGTATGTGTGAAACTAGCCATAAAATAGGAGACTTTGCATTCGGACAATTGTTAGAGACATTTTCCCTCAAATCTTGGCATAAAAGTATGGGCAGTACAAGGTACTTCAAAAATCATAGGAATTATTTTTGTTTCCTTAAATTGTCTAAACCAATAGGCAATCCCTACAGTGTATCTGGAGTAGCTGTAAAAGTAAAAGGCAGTTTATTATAAATATATTTGCTTATTCTGTATTCTCTTTCTCTTTTCCTTTATAATAATTTGCAAATATCAGTAGGGAATTGAAGATAAAAACAGCCCCGTGCTTTACTTTCTAAAATAATCTCTGAAAAAAAATTCTCTGCAAGCAAGAAAAATCTTTGATTGAGGACTTAATTAGTCCTTCCCTTCAGTGAGATTAGCAGTGCATGTTCTAAGTTCAGAAATAAATAAATGTGGGAGTTCCTTGATAGCAATAACAATATGCTAAACATGAAGTTTCTTTAGAAGGAGGTGAAAAGGGGCTTTTTGTGTACAGCATTTGGAACACTTATTATATCATGTACTAACACTTTGCATATCATATATAGGGAACAGAAAGTGCTGTATACTAAGATACACTTGGGTTTTACATGTCTATGCAAAGAAAACAGAAGCAAACCCATAAATCTCTATGTATTGAGACAACACTCTCTTGAAAAAACATGCTTATTGACTTAAGTATAAACCAGTAGTTTACTGTTTTTCCTCTGTCCTTTGATTTATCTACTGGAAACAGTAGATTAACAATTATTATTTGTGGTCTCTAAAATTTATACAGGCAAGGTACTAGCTGGGACCATGGAGAATCTTCAGATACACAATGCTATAAGTGGTTTTGTTGGTTTTTTTGGAATGATCTCAGTAGTGGTCTGTGTGATAAGAGTACGTGGTAAAGATCTGAACTGTGCCGTGAATTCCCTTTTGACCTTTAGTAACTTTTGGTTTTACTCTGTATAGTGAAATGGGAGTGTGGCTTAATTGGTTTTCCTACAGAACTGAAGCCTAGGGGTTTTTCAACATAAAAATGGGTGTGAGGACTTCTTAAAAATAGTTTGTTGCTTATTCTTGCTGAGGCATCCTCTTTTTTGGGTAGTGGTCAGTTTCTGCAGATGTGGTGGTAGGGCTGGCCTGGTCTTCTATTTGTAAAAATTGTTTACTTGGCTTAATCTTGACCACTGACTTGCGACTATAGACACAAGAATGCCACTTTTTCCAAATAATAAAACTGTCTGGTGTTTGCTTTCTGACCATTTTACAAAATATGGGTAACTTTTTGAAAATTTAAGGAAAACCTCTGCAAGTTACCATATAATTTAAACACCAGGAATGTTATTTTATTGTCCAAATGCTGTTTGTTGCTCTTTTGCTCTTATGACAAGCAATTTTAGAGTTACCTTGCAAAACATGTAAACTTAATTAGTATGGGCTCGTATTTGTTTCACTGCTTCTCACTTTCTTTTCCCTCAGGAGTCATCTTGCTTGATATCAGGACTAGATATGTATGAGATAAGTGTCTTCCTAAATTAAAACTGACCCAGTTTGTTGGAAGCTTTTATCTGAAAATTATTTTAACTGGAAGGGTTCAAACTTAAAAGCCTTGAATATCAAAGTCAACTTGTGATACCAGTTGTCATGGTACTCTTGAATGCAGAATCAAACAAAATAAAAGTTAAATAAAGCAATAGCTATGGCCTTTACAGCAAATGCAGTAACATTTTATGGTAATAACCTGTACTTTTTTCCAAATACCCCTAAGCAGTGTATAAACAGTTAAAGAAATGCCTATCGTTTTGAGGGAGAACAGCAGATTCCTGTCTGGCAGGTGTAGGAAGAATCACAAAGGGGACAATTGACGTGTCTGATTCTATGACAAGACTTCAGCAGATAAATTAGGGTTATATGTGTTTTTTTGAACTTCATTTGTTTTTCTGTTCTGTATGTTACCATGTGCTTTTTCTTGTTTTTGAGGGCCTAATATAATGATCCCTATTTTAATTAACTTCTTTTCATCTCTCAGTATTCTTATGAGGAACTGGGCAGTATACCATGTAACTGTTATTGCTGTGTTGCTGTGTATATAAATTTAAAATTAAATAGTACTTTTATATACTTTAATACACTATTTATTAAATTTCATCTGTATTTAAGAAAGAAATTGAATGAGCAGTCTGGAGTGACTTGTTTTAACATAATAAACCATAATTTATTAAAGGTTTCTCCTCTAGTTGATAGGTTTTCATTGTGAATACAGCATTAAATTGCAATTTTTACTTGTGTCATCAAAACAAATACAACATGCAAACCATTCTTTTAAAAGGTCATTTCAGAATAGATCTCCAAATAAACTTCCTTCCCCAAAGCATGACATGCTTAAAAAAATATATAATTTCCTGTCCTTAATAAACATAGCAGAAAAAAAAAGTGAATGCTAGTTATATAGCAGTGTTTCTCTATGGAGTAGTATTCTGTACTTCATCAAAGAACAAGGTTAAATATGTTAAAATTTAACATATTCCCTACTGCATTACTTAACATTTTTGGCTGAACACTAAGGTGTTTTTGTATCATAATAAAAATTCTCAGCTAAAATAAGAAAATGTCTTTATAGTGAATTTTTCAGATTTAAATATTATAGTTATGGCCATAAACTGTAAAAATAGAAAGAATAAATGTGACTCAGATCTACAAATAGTTGAGTAATTTGCTTGATGTAGGAGATGGTTACTTGGGGTCATTGGCTGTTCATAATGTAGGAGAGAAGGAATGTGGACGAGTGATTCACACACAAATTACCTGGTGCTTTCAGTCATTTGATGTGTTTATTGCAGTGCATTTTCTGTTTGAAGGTGTTCCTGTAGGACACAGCAAAATTTCTATCCAATATCAACCTTACATTTAGATCTTCTTTTTAGAGAGTTTCTTCAAACCTACTGTAGTACAAGGAGACCTGACTTTTTTCTGTAGTTAAGCCTTGCTGCTCTGGGGTCTCTGACTTATTGATACTAAAAAAATTCTTGGATGTTTGTGATTTGATTGAAAAATTGAAAAAAAAGCAGATTAGTTGGCTACTCTATTCACAAATATAGACTATTCACAAATATAGTTAACTTCTAGAGGTATGCTAGGTGAAAACTATTACATGTCAGAAACACCCAGTATCTACTGTACTCAGGATTAGCAGGTTTTTAAGAGACAGACAATTTGTGTGTTTGCTGCATTTTAGGAATGCAAAGTTCTTTTCAAAAGTATATTGTATGTTACTTTGTCTTTAGCAGGGGTTTTAGTACTGGATTCAGGATTTTATGTTAACTGGATGTATAGCACATAAAGGTGTAAGATCTGTGTTGTTTGTACTGGTAATAGGGTGGTTTGGAGGGTAAAGGTGGCCAACAAACTGTGATACAGACTTAAAGCATTCTCTCAAGCTCTCTTAATATGTGGAAAGTGCTACTGCAAATGCAATTGATTATTCAAATAAATATAAGATGAAATAGTTGGCTTGAAGGACATGAGCTGGTGGTCTGTTGCAGATCATAAATGGAAGATAATTTTTACTAATATGTAAGGGAAGGCACCAAAGTTCTGCTGATTTTTAATACCTTTTTAAAAAGTTCCCTTATGAAAACCATGAAGTCTTTTATCTTCTTCGCTCTGTGCAGCTGAGGCCTCCAAGTGAAGCCATGTATCCCATTTTGGCACAGTGGGTCAAGGTAGAGGTAACCAGCTGGAGAGTGTCCAGAGGAAATAAAAATGATTAACTGTCAAGGAAGCATGAAAAGAGAAATTGATGAAAAATTGATGAGAATTTATATTTTTTCCTGCGAGTATGTCTCTCTCTCTAAATCAGTCAAAGAATATTCTGACTTAGAAGGGACCCAGAAGGACATGAATGGCTCATAGGGGGATCAGACCCATGTCCTTGGTGTTATTGACACCATGCTCTAACTTGCAGTATTTTGTGAAGAATAGAAAAACCTCTCTGTGAGGATGAATCAAAGTAATTAATCTAGAGAAGGAGATTCTAGAACTAGGAAAAACTATTTGTGAGAGTAGTTGTGGTAATTTGCATATGAAGGCCAGGGCATCCCTATTATAGTGGCTTTTAAAACAGGTTAGACAAGTGTCAGGGATTGGTTGAGTCTTCCATCAGATAAATGGATTTATATTCTCAAGGTCCTCTCCATCGTGTAGGAGTTAGTATTGATTAGTAAGAGTTGTTGGATTTTATTTATTTATTTATTGAGACAAGTGAATTTTTTTTTTTGCTTTAAAGCAATACTTAATGTATTTGCTGGGTAAATCCTGAGCAGAAAAGACTTACATGGCCTTGATGAGAGTGAACTACCTCTTCTAAATTTAAACACAAAAGTTACACTTCCTAACACATTGCTTCCTAATACATTTAAATGTATTTGTTTTTATGGATACTTTTCTCTTGCGCAGTGACTGGATTAATATTACCTTGAGTGCCTTTCATTGCTGTACCTTGGTTTCTATGATCATTCTGGAAAAGTGAAGACAGAGTAATGTGAAACTGGTATATAAAGACACTCTATATTTTTTATGGTAGATCGTCACAATGCCTTTTAAATCAGAATTGCTTTAAAAAAATGCTGCTTCTGGATTTATAATTATTAAGGAAGAGTAATTTTCATTTATATATTTATTAGTGTCTGTTTTAGGGGACCATAGCTTCATTTCCATTGTTTCTTCCCCTGACTAAAGAGGCTTAACCTGGAATATTATTTAGCTATTTATATTATATGACATTGGTTTTTAATGCTTTGTTTGAATTTTTTTTTGCCTCCCAAGGTCTCTGTCTTGAGAAGCTGCCAATATCTTCCTCAGCGAGCAATCTCCATGTGGACCGTGAACAAGAAATTGTTACATGCTATGAGAAGGCTGGGGATATTGCTCTCCTGTACCTTCAGGAGATAGAAAGGGTAAGTTGAGGTGATTTTCTAAATTGAAGATTTAAAGATTGATATAAATTCCTTTTTAAAAGAAATTTGTGTGACCTTTTATTTCTAGGATTTATACACTACTGCTTTTTTTCAGACTTTGAGGTACACTCGGGACTCTGTTCTTTGGATTGTGAATGCTGTTAGAGTGAAGTGAGCTGGCAATATCCATCTGATCCTCTTTCAGACCCATTGCTTGCAAGCCTCAGGCCTGTCACTTGACAGCAGTCTTTGAAGGAGTTATAAGACTCATTTAGGGTCATGAAAAACAGAAGAAAGGGAAAAGAAAACCAATGTGATGGAGGGGAAAAGTAAATAATACTGTTTTTTAAATATATACAGGTTTTTATTTTTGAGGGTTTTTGCTGTTTTATTATTGTCTTATAGTGGCTGGTAGACCACGTGCACTGAAAGCTGATTACATTTTGACAGCATTTTTAATGCTGATGTAATACAATTATTTCTAAATTGTTTTTTGGAAATCACTCTGGAGATAGCTTTTAATCTTCTTACTGCTCTCTGCAGCAGTCTTTTCTACACTAACAGGAGTTTTAGATTTTTGAATACCATCACCTCCTGCTACTGAATAAGGTTGCAAATATTATTTTTCATATTCTTCTCTTTTATATACCATTCTTCACAAAAAATTCTGAAAAAGTATTGTAAAATTTTGCTTAGCAATATTTGTACTTGATAAATAAATTATCTCTAAGGGTATAGCCAAGAACAAAAGAGTTTATATTTAGGTGGCAATGGAGGTAAAGCTAGAAATGGTCTACTAGCTACCTCTACAAATGGCAAAGATATCTCCAACATTAAATATTAGCTTCTGTGGAAAAGTACACAACCCTTGATTTTAAGGTTGTTTTTTTTTCCTAAATAGACTTTTTCCCCCTCCTTTTCTTGTGTTCTCTTAGGTAATTAATGCCAACATGCAAAACAGAAGCCCTAAGCCAGGGCCCACTGCACATGAACAAGAGCTTAGTTTTTTCCTGGAAACAGGACTTCAGAGAGCACATGTTCTATATTTCAAGAATGGGTGAGATTTGAGTCTTCTTTTATTGTGCTTACTTTTTGGATTAGGTTTTGTAGTTGTGCTTTAACTGGGCATTATTTTTAGCAATTGTGGATTCTGTAATTGTGAGGTCTCTTATTAATAAAGTAGTAACATTTTGATTAAAATAGTAAGGCTGTCCATATTGTATTTATTTACATATTGGAAAATTGTTTAGTCACAGAAAATATTTATAGTTTTGCTTACTAAATGTAAGAACTTAAAATACCTTAAGCTTTAACTATTTGAAATTTACTATCTAACACTGGTAAACAGTGTCAACATATTGAAACTGTTGATTTTTATAATTTTGATTTTGTAATTTTTTTCCAAATCTCTTCAGTTATCACTTATTTTAACGTTATGCTGTAGGATAAATGTGCATGAAGATCAACAGTATGTATACAAGTATACAATCTTTATTGTACCTGCTCTGTAGATCCCTTTAGATTCTGCATGGGACTTCCTTTATAATTTATTTTAAATAAGGCTTTGCTTAAAAGCCTAAAAATAAATTCAGTTACCACACAGAATGAGAAAAAGAATACAACTCTCCATTTTTAAGAACTTCAAAACTCTGTATAGATGGGCTTTAAGTACATTTCTGAAATTTGTTGAAATCACGTAGTTTAAAAACTTGTGTCTGGGGCTTCTTATTTCATTAGGAAAATGTGATTTTTTGAAATACTGGAACTCTAGATGGGACTACTGTTTTGTAGCAAAAATGTTTCTTATTCTTTCAAATACATAAACAAGAGATGAAGGAAATAATGCAGTGTCTGTAAAGAGTTCAAGATTTTAATGTACTGAAGGTAGGATAAAAAAACCCACCCGAATTTTAAGCTGTTCAGGAATTTCCACATAGAAATGATCACTACACTTTTGAAATCTCTTAAAGTATTGAAGTAGTGGTGCAATAATATGATCTGAGATTTACACTTTTGTTCTGTTTTCATAATTTAATTGCAGGAGGAATGGAATGTTCTGAAAGCTGATTTTTTTCATCTACCAGAACTAAAAATAAGATCTCTATTTTCATGTCTGCACAAAAAATAAATAAAATACAGTTCCTGCAAAAATCCCAATGGCAGTCATGGTTAAGAATAAGCTAAGAATTCCACATTTTGAAGAATTTTGATTGAAGGCCAGGGACGGAAATGGTGCATTTAATCTGACATGTTTTTTGTAAAAGCAATGAGCAGTAGACCTAGCAGGTTGCAATTAACAAAGAAAACAAAAAGCAACTGCACAGAAAAGGTCATGCGGTAGATTGTTAAGGAATATCCAGACAGGAGTGTTTTTGCTAGACTGTATCAGCTCATCTGGTGTGAGCTTTGGAAGGTGATTTTATTCTGTGTGCATTTTAATTCTTCACAGCAAAGTTGCTGGTGATCTTGTTAACGCCTACACAAGCATATATATTTTTTTGCAGTCTTTAGTACAGTGGTCACTTGCAGTTTATAAACAGATTACATATTATATATAGAATTTTGAATTTCTTCTTCTAGTTCCTTTGGCCAGTGGTACTTTTTTTGTGGTATGATATGAAGCAAGGTGTTAGGAAAAATAGCTCTGTGGCAATCATTATTTTACATATTCCTGCTGTTACATCTTTTAGTTCCTTTCCTTAATTCAGAGTCAATCACAGTTCTTACAATATTTCCTAATATGGTCATTGTTCCAGGCTGCTTGTTATGTGGCTGCTTTTAGGGATTGCTTTTTTATTTTTTTCATTTTTTAACTTAGGTTTACCAGAACTGAAGAGAACTTCAAATATATACCTTTTCTAACAGGAACAAATTATAGCCTGCTTTTTAATAAATCTATTTTAAGGATGTTTTATTTCATTTTTAAGTGTCATCCCTCCTGATGTTAGGTTATAGAAAGTAGATTTGAGATCTTTCCAGGAAACTTTGCAACATATTTCAAGTTTGAATGTAATCTAAAATCATCTTTGTACACGTGTATCAGTTTCAAACCAGAAAAGAAAATAACTTTTATATGAGCTGGAAGATCATAATTTCAACAGAAACATAGGGAGTATTGCTGCATACCTATAAGGTTAGTTGATCTACTTCAAATTTCCCTTTCATTTGTTAACTGTACAGAGATTTTCTCTTAAGTCAAATAATCAAGATTTTGTAGAGGATTCAGTGATTATCTTTCAGGTATGCATTATCTTGTATAAAAAACTAGGAAGTGCTTGAAACTTAACTTAGCCTTTCTGCTAAGTGATGGTATTTTGAAAATACATGGAAATTCAATTAGTCAAAAAAAAAGTTGAAGTGGGAATAATCTCAACCAGAAAAGTGTTAGTTTAGTGCTAAGACACAAAACTGAAATTAATGGTTTCTTCTGAAGCGTACAGAATTTTATTAAAGAAACAAACTACATACCCATTTTTCACTTGGGAGATGAGGAACATTTGAGCTTGGAAATGTAACAAAGAAGTTGAGGAATTTGTTCTAAAACTTAGAGTAGGATTTTTGAGTTTTTAAAAAAATGTTCTGAAGTGTAACTTCCCATGCTTTCAGGCTGATTACATAACTTGTATAGTAGTTGCTTTGTAATTTCATATTGAATGAGTTCAAAGTCTTGATGTTTTTCCAAGAAAAGCTGTGAGCACAGGAACTTTGACATTAGTATTTAACATATTTGATATCTCAAACAGAAATAACATAACAACATTGCTCTCTTTCTGGTAAGAGAGGAACAGTGGATGGGAGGCATTCTGTAGGTGCTTCTGTTCCACATGTATATCTGTACAGTGCTCACAGATAGGGACTTTACTGGGAAGAAATCCATGGGAGGAAGATTTATGTAAATGCTTGACATAAATGCACATGAAGATCCAATAAGATCAGCTCTCTACTGTATTAGAATATAGTGCAGGATACCCATCGCTCTGCATCTCTTGAAATCCTGTTTCACATCCTACATAACTCTCAAAACAAGTTGGTGTTTAAGTAAAGAATAGAAAGTAAGATGAAAACATTGAAACCTTACAAAGCATCACATTTCTTATATGTAAAACATCACTGCTGTGTGTTGGAAAGGAAACAAAATCACTGCTGTTGCAGTTTTCAACAGAGCTTTGTTTTCTGTATGCCTGCTTTTGTGTTTGTGTGGTTAGGAAGCTAAGGCAGGAATAGATTCAAGATAGGAACAAAAATAATTTCTCTGTGATTCCTAGCAAAAATAAATTTGCAAAGGATATTTTATTGTCTGTCATATCAAATGCTTTCCTCATCCTTGTTTCCAATACTGTTCTCTCACCTGTTAGTTTTCATTGAAAAAACTTTGTTTGAACATGAGAGAAAATTGTTATTCCCTCAGATATTAAAGATAAAATAATCCATTATGAATGCTTTCTCTTTCAAACCTTACTGTATGTTTATTGCTCAGAATTGCATCCTAACTTCGAAAGTTGAAAACAAGATTCCATTGTGAAGTTACAGGTGGGAAACCTGGCAGTGTTACATGGAAGACTAAGATGGATATAACATGAAGGCATGAAGGAATTATTTTTATTCAAAATCTTATCAACATTTGTAACAACTAGTTATACAAAGAACAGTAAAAGAGTAATGTTAGTATCTGCGTTATGTTCAAGACTTATACTCTTAATAATTTGTAGTTGGAATTTTGACTCCAGCTCACTTTTTCCAAGAAGATACTTAGCATTTTTAGCTCATGTACCACATATCTTGCTGACAGTGGCTGATGATTTAATTTGCAAGTATCAGATTGAAGGTTTTGGTTTTATGTTGAATTGTGATGGCTGGCAAACAAAATGGTCTTGGATCCTCAAATAGGGGAGTTAATATTTTGTACACTCCCCTGCTCCCCTCAAAATACTCATTTTACTGCTCTTAATGCTTTTGTTTTTCCAGTCTACAGAGAAGTTACTATTGTAATTTTCTCCAGATCCTTCCTCCTACCCTCCTAGTGTGCATTTTCCTTGTTTGTCTTTTGCTGGTTCAGGTGCTTGTTTGGTTCTTCTGTGGAATTTTGTTGTCAAAGAAATCATAGCTTTCTGTCATTCTGGTGAGAATTGATTCACTGGAAGGTTGATAATGGCTGGTATGGCTGTCAGAAAAGAGATAGGACCATACAATTGCGAGGAGGAAGATACCAAGAAGGAAGAATGGTGGGAAAAGGGAGCAAGCACTACGAGATGAGATTGGGGAGGATGAGATCTTCCTCTTCAGGTCGTGAACCATTAGGTGGATTAACCACCAGGAGAACTGCAGTCTAGGCAGCAAGTATTTTCATTTTGAATGCATGAATGCCAGAATTGCTGCTTGATTGGGCTCTTTCAAATACTTAGGCTTGTGTAGCTCTAATGGCACACTGAAAATGTTTTATTTATAAGCTCAAATATCCTTAAAGAACTTTCAAGCATCAAGCTAACATGATCTTCTGTAGCAAATTTGAGATATCTAGGATTTTTATTTCTGTATGAGGTAACAGTGGATAAAATGAGACGTATGCCATGATAATTTTTTTCATTACCTTTTTTTTTAGAAAGGAGTAGTTTAGCTTCTGTCAGCAAAATAGGGATTTTCTACATTTTATGCAGAAAATAATGTCCAGTGTTAATTAATGTTTTGTGAAAATTATATTATATTGTGGGTGTACTGAAAGTTTAAGCATTAAAGGAAGAGTGGGAAAATAGAACTGTCTGAAGTTGCAACTATATTACCTCTCATAGATAGGTATCCAAATGCTTACCAGGATGTTTTTCTAATTGTGGATTAAGTTATACTTCTCCACCTTCTTAAACCTGATGGAAAACAGACACAGACATTAGTCACAATTATCCAAAGCACCATCCATTGGGCAGAGTATGTAGTCTTGTCCATTTGGTCAGCCTTTAATAAAGTTATGGAACCAAACCATAGAATTGCAATTCTTTTCAAATGTTGTAAAATTCATTTTTGTAGAGCCATAGAAAGCAGTATGGTAAATGACATACCTCGGTATTAGGATGTTCTGTTACAGCTTAAGAATTAATCTCATGCTTATATACACGTTTTCTGATCCTGCCTTGAAAGCTTATCCTTGGTGCCCCTTAATTTTCTTCCTGCACTTTGCTTGTATCATATCTAATGTTATTAATTTCTGTCTCTATTTAGGAGTGGGCATCTTTGTATAGGTGCAGTTAAGATATTTGCATTATTCTAAACAGAAATACTGTCTGAATTTGTTTAAGAAGCCTAAAAGCTGATCTTGTATCAGAATAATTAACTAGGTTCTAACATGAATAGTTGGAGTTTAGGGTGCAAATATATAGACACAAGGATCCAAACAGGCCCTAAAGGAATGTCTGTACAGACTTTCAGATCTTGGTTTTCAGCCTAACTGGCAGATTGCTACTTAAAGAGTCAAAGTAGGGGTGTTTTTCTTGAAGATTTAAAGCAGCAAACATTCTAATTGTCTTTAAACATGAGGAAGATACAATTCAAAGGAGTTGATTTGAGCATGTTCTGGCAGGAGGCAGTCATATAACCACACATGGTTGTAATTATCAGTGTCCATCTGTGGGCTGTCTTTGTCTTGTCTGAAATCGCTGAAAACGTGTCAGTTCCAAGTGAATGTTAATGTACTTTAAAATTCCTTGTCCCTGGAAGGAGGGTATCTCAAAGTCATTTACAGACACTGTGGGACATTGCTGTCTAAGTTAATGTGCCCTTTTGCTCTGGCAGTCCATCAGCACAGGGAGGACTGCTGACATGAAAGCACATCGTAGTGAAAAGCAGGTAAAAGCTGTGTATCCCAGGCTAGGAAGGAAAACCGTGTACCAGAGCAGCCACCACTCTTCTCAATGTTACAAACTGTTAACAAATACAGGAAATGTACTTTGCTAAAAGCAGTGTGGTGTGGAGATCTACCATATTATTAATGGTATCTTTTGCTTCATTTCTTGTCTCTAAAAGCATTTAACTCAATTTTAGGGTGATTTAAATTGTAGTTTTGAGGTGTTTTTTTAAAGTAAATTTCACGTAGAAGATGCTTGACAAATCTGTTTTGTGTCTGTGTTGATGTGTGCAGTGGATCACTGTTAAATGCTTTATGAAGCAAAAGCTAATTCTCTATTTTAACTGCTTTTTTCTTATACAATCTTACTGCTTTTTCCATGATACAGTAGAACTTCAGTCACAAGTTTCAGTCCCTTGCAGATGCTTAAAAAAGTGTAATGGGTAACTAAAAGTAACCTGTCATGAAGTGTTTAAAGGCTTGTGAAAGTTGCATGCATTTTCATAAAGTGTTTTGTTACTGTTTTTGTAACGCATCAAAAGACAAACTTCATATGGAAAAAATGCCAATTCCTAAAATTTAGTGAAGTTATTGTGATTTGAAGTTCTACTATATAGTGTGTGTTTCATCTGCACTGGGAAAATAAAATTTCAAGCTGACAAGTTCTTGCTCATCACTCTTTTTTTGCAGGAAGCATTTCAGTTTTGTGGCAAGTCTGCTTTGTTTGGTTGGTTTATTTTTTAATCTTGTTATAAGGACGCATTTGTGATTTTGCAAGAGTCTTTGAGAGAGAGCTCCATTCATGAGAAATACCCACTTAGACCAGAAAACTTAAAACTGGGATTCCAGTGGACTGGGTTTGGCTCTTTAAAATATTTGCAATGTGGTATTACTGAATGATATGTATTTTGGCTTTACAAATGTGCTGAATGTATCCAGCTTCAAATGAGTTTGGAGGTTTTTTTGAAATCTGGCCTAATGACTTTCTGTCTTTCCTCAGTGTATGAAGTTAGTCTAATAGTCACCAGCTATTGAGGCTGCCTGTTTGAAATATATAAATTAATATAATTTTTCACACAGTTGTTTCCATGCAGATATTTGCACAAGATGAGTTTTCTTTAGTATGTAATAGCTTGTCGCTCTCTGGTCAAGCTCTGCTGTAGCATGTGGGCTTTTTACAAACAATTTTTATGTCTTGTGTGACTGATGATTATTTATTTTTAGCCAACTGGTGGCATTCTTTGGCATAACTTTCAACCATTCGTATGGGTTTGTTACTTGGAAATGCTACTTCTTTTAAGATGAGCTTTTATATAAAAGTAGTTTAGAAGGTGAACTTGTGTTAATGAAATGTGATGCCTGTGCTAGTGAAAGATGTGTGGAAACTAAAGTTTCTGAAATATCCTGAAAATCCTTTATTATGTAAAACAGAAGAGAGATGAGTGCTGTCATGTAATCTGAAGAGTAAAATAAATTAGTAGGTCTCTAGGTAAAGTGATAGGAGTTCTGCAGACCTATAGCAAGATCTCTTGCATCAAACACTAGTTTCAGATATTCTGCAGCTGAACTGAAAGAAGATATCCGTATAAAAATGCTGGCTTTTTGGAGTTTGTACAGTTGCAGTTCAAAAGTCAGTATTTTAAACGTATTTTTAAATTCAGCCAGCAGTCTAAGGAAGGCAGTTTTAACTTGTGATTTTTAGCGCATTGCATAATGCTTTTACTTATAAAAAACTTACACAATATGTAATATTTCTTGTCTCTTTTGGCTCTGTCTTTGGTAAATGCTACACAACTTGCACATAACTTTACACCATAAGAAAACATATGATGTAACAGCAGTGATTTAACACAAAATACACTTTAGATCATAATTTTGTTTTGTAATTAAACCCAAAATAGTGAAATGGTTGTCCTATCTGTTTTGTTCATGCTGCAGAATTCAGTTGTTCAGGACAGCAGAAAGCTAACCCAGTCCTTCACCAGTTCAAAGACAAATTGTATTAATAGAAAATAAAATATTCTCAACTGCTTTTATGTACAATAATACCTCCAAACAACTGATTAAGAGATGAGAAAAAAGTAAAGCTATAAGACCATTCAATATAATCTATTTTTTTTCAGACGAAAGTTCAGACCTGCTGAAATTGTTAGTATCAATGATGCCTCTGAGGGTCTTGAATCTCTGCCAAAGCTCTTTAGGCAGCAGATGTGGAAGAAGCGTAGATGGATAAACTTGGGTTGCAGAAGCCACGTGAAAAACAAATCAGAGTCAAGAACAGAACACTGATCCCCCAGTCCTTTTCTGGCCACACAGTGGGCCTTGAAGTGTTTGTGCTTTTACCCTTTTAAAAAGGAGTTCAGAATTTTATGTTTTGTATTGCTTTCAGGGTTACAAGATTTACTCATTTTTAATCTCCCTGTTTTAAGGTGTCAAGAGGCAGCTAAATATTTTTTTTCAAAGTTTATCCTTGAAGCCTAATGTAATTGAAAACTAAAATTACTGTAGCAATGAGAACAACTTTGTTTTGTCTGTTTTCTTTTTGAGGTGGTTGCTTCTTACTTTTTTCCTTGCTTTCCCTTGATCTGTCTACTGATCATGAAAATGTTTCTTTTTTTCAATAAACTGTCAGGGAATGTTGTTATAGTAATCAGTGGTGAGGTTCCCTGATGGATTTATCTATATCTGTGTCTCTATATGTCTATCTCACAGAAAGGCAATGAGGCCATGAAATGAAAAAAAAAAGTTAGCATGGATTTTAACAACTTTATTGAGTAATATTTTAAGGTGTTACTTCATCCAAGTTGGAATACTATCAAATTCTATGTTTATATACAGGAACTTGACAAGAGGAGTTGGTAGATTTAGAGAATTACTAAGAGCTGTTGAAACAAGAACTACACAAAACCTGCGAATGGTAAGTTACATTAAACCACTTTCCTATTGTAGCATCTGAATTCTGTAGGCAGAGAAAGTATAAATATAGCGGATGAGTTAGAGACAGTTGGATACGTAGCATATTGATAAGGACCTGTTATCCAACACTTTATAAGGTTACATTTCCTGGCTTAAGGATGATTAATGAATGATTAAAGTAAGGAATGTTTGGTACACAGTCTCCCCCCTATTCCTTTTTCTTGTTTGTGGTTATAATTAGAACCTGACTCTGGTCTCTGATTGACCATACTTTCAACCTTAATTATAATTGCCCTATTTACGAGTCAATGTAGTTTTATATCTTTGTAAGTTAGTGGGGGAATACATTGGTTTTGTGTGTTTATATTAAGTTGAAAGCTATCAAGTTATAAAGCCTCTTCAAGGAAAACCACAAAAGCAAAATCATGAAGTTTTGTTACTTATATCATCACAAACTTAATCTTTTATATAATAAAAAGTAGAGGCTCATATCTTTTACTGTCATGTAATTATTTTCAAAATATTCTAGATTAGTTTCCTAATAGTGGGCCTTTAAAACTTCCAAACTGGTAGTAAGGAAGGTAAGTGATTTCTTAATTCATTGAATAACTGATTCCTAGTAAATATATTAAAATTATTTCATAACAGACTTTCAGTGGAGAGGGATAATGCAAATTTTCATGGAAAAGATGAAGGACTTATTATGGTATAGGAGTTATGGAGGAAGATGCAGATCTCATGGTGCTGTCTGTGACTTAAACATTACACTTCTTTTTTTTGGAAAATGTTACTGGGAAATGCTGCCAATTCTGATGCAAATTTAGACCTTGCCTTCTTTCTACTGCCCTGGTAGAAAATCTTTGAATTTTCATAATCGTGATATGTAGTCGTGGAGGGTCTATGCATGTGTGTGAAACATTAATGAGATTAACCTGATAGTTATGGATTATAGGATGACTTAAAAGCCTTAAATTAGTATTATTTAATTTAATAATATTTATGTAAGTATTTCTACGGTTAAATATGTGGTGACAATAATACTTGGTCAAAATAAATCTTTTCATGCTGATTTTCAACCTTGTTTCATTTTTGCTGGCTTTAAGAGTAGCTAACACCAGCACCTTCAGGTATGAGTTGTCAGAAGCCCCATTCAGCCCACAGACCATAACCTTCTGTGGTGGGTTGGCCTTGTATGGTTGCCACATGCTCACTCAGTTGTCCTCAAACTCCCTTTCTTTAACAGACGGGGAGGAAATAAGCTAGAAAAGGTCTGAGATAGGTTTGAGATAAAGGCAGAGAGTTTGCTTACCAGTTACTGTCACAGGCAAAACAGGCTCTTCTTGGAGGAAATTAAATTTATTGTCACTTAAAAGAGAGTGGGATGGTGAGAAACAAAGACAAAAACTGAAACATCTTCCTTCCACCCCATTTTCTCAGGTTCAACTTCAGTCTTTGACTTCTGACTCTTCTACCTCCTCTCCCTACCCTCCCAATTCCCTCTGTGGTGCATGAGGGGTGGAGGGTTGTGGTGAGTTCCTCTCTCCTGCTCCTTACTCCTCACTTCTCCCCTGCTGCACATGGGGTCCTTCCTTTGGGCTGCAGTTCCTTCAGGGAATATCATCCTGTTTTTCACCATGGTTCTCTTGGCAGGCTGCAGTTTGGACTACTCCACTGTGGTCTCTCCCATGCAAGCAACTGTTCCAGGTCTGCAGAGGCAGTAGAGGTTATTGAGCATCTTAGGTTATTGATTATCTTAGGAGCAACAGCTGGGTTATTTATTCTTCAGAAGTATCTGGATTTAACTGATAAAATGGAAAAATTGTTTGTTATTGCTGTTATTTTTCTTTGTGTTTAGAGAATTGAACTGGATTTTGTATCTTTTAAGCAGTATCATGCCTGTTTTTTTGGATGTTATAGAATACAAAAATTATTGTATATAAGTAGTCTTCATAAGAAAAAATCTGAGCATTTTTTAAGAGTTAGTATTCAGCATTTCTAGGGAAAATATTTATCTTTTGCTTTTACAGACAATAGCAAGACAACTTGCAGAAATTTTGTTACGAGGTATGTGTGAACAGAGTTACTGGAATCCACTGGAGGATCCTCCTCACCAATCACCCCTTGATGATCCACTTCGGAAAGGTTCAAATACGAAGAATTATGCACTCAGTAGGAGACCACGGGTATACACTGGAGAAAAGTATGGCTGAGTTTATACCTCTTTTGTTTCTATAATTTCACTTGTTGCCCCAGTACACTGGATAATTTATTTTACATTTTTGAAAATGGAGAAGGAACTTGGCAGTGTGTAGATAGATTCCCCAAGGCAAACTAGAGAAGAAACATGCTTCTCCCAGTGGAACTTTGCACTGTATACATTAAACCTTTTGTTCTCAATTGTAGAAATATTTTTTTTCCTGTCCTGGTGCATGTGATAGACATCTCTTACTACATGTGGGATACAAAAGAAAACATGAACTGAGTAGCAAATCAGGTATTGCACATTTTAAATGTGCTGCTTCTAGACATGTATTCTTCTTTATTATAGAAAGGAAAGATTCAGTAATATGGAGATTCAAGTTGGTCCTGGAAGTATTATGAAAAAAATAACATATCTAGAAATTTATCTAGCAGTTTCAAAGCTAGTTTGTCTTCCAAGGCTAATCTTTTAGCTAATCATCTTAGATTAGTTTTGGCTTTTTTTTTTTTTTTATGATTCCACCTTTTTATTCAGTTTTCATCTTTAATCAAATCAGGTGATACTTTTTGGTTCATTTTTGTCTGGTAGATCTCATAGTGAATTCTAGAGTAGCTATGGTATGTTTCTTCCTTCTTGAAAATGTAACTTTTTTTTTTCCAAACTAATCACCATTAGGGTTACTATTAAATATAGATAGCCATTTCCTTTAATTTGAAATTTTTCTTAGAAGTTAGTATCTTTCTTGATTATAGAAGTCTCCCTATTTACATAGTGGAGAGATGTTTTGTTATAGTGTTCACAGTATCCTTATATTGTAACATAAATGCCTGCAATATGACATCATTTGAGTTGTTTAGTTGTATTTATTACAAAGTTCCATTAATGAATCTTTTACACAGCAGCAAGCCCACATAATTATGGTGCCTTTACTGTTATTAAATAGAATGGCCTTTATCTTCAAAGACTTCTAGAAATTCTCCTTCCTGTATCCAGAATAGTTACAGCAGGTTTCTCAGGCTCAGTCTTTCAAACTTAAGTTCTCCATTCTCAACTCATCCTTCATAGCAACATATTTCCTGCAAAAGTGGGGCTTTGTTCAGTTTAGTTCTGTTGTCCTTGGCACATGCAGGTAAGGAGTTACACAGTTTCAACAGAGCATATAATTAAGTCCTTTCATTAGGTCAGACTGGTTTATACCATACCACATAAAACATGTCCAGCCAAGCATCTCATCTCCAGCAGTGACTGAAAGGAAGTATCAAAGACAATGATATCTAGGAAATTTATTCCTAGGTATTCTTCTGACCACCCACTCTGCGTTTGCAATACACTGTTTTTTCTAAGTATGTTGCCTAACATTAAATAGCTGCATTGTGTTCTTACAAGGATTATAATGGGTGTAATTTGGCTAGTAGCATGTATGGTTTTTTAGATCTATGTGTTATTGTCTCTTAGAGTTTACATGAACCAGTTCTTCAACTGATCATAACTTCCATGGCTTGTCTTTGGTTGATAGCTGTTTCATGCTTTCAGTTGCCTCTTTTGCCCTGTTACACTGAAATTACTTTAATTGTGTGCCTGCATCTATCAGGACAAACAAAAAATTCGTTCAGTCAACTTAACTGAGCTTTTTTGCTTAGAGAGGTCAAAGAAATGTCTCAGTAATTTCTGCACAGGAAAGATCTTGTTTGAGACAAACATCAACATATCTACAAAAATATGTTTGAAATTGCTAGAGAAAATAATGTTTACTTTTGGTTTGATAAGTGGTGTTTTAGTAGTTCTCTTTGGGGCAGCATCCCTTCTTTCTCTGAGAGAATAATTTCTCCAGAAATTCTTTCCAGTCATTATTCTGCTTTCTGGGTGCCATTATAGGTTGGTCAGGTTAAGTCCTCTTCCAGGTTGTTAAATTCTGCAAAGAGGAGTGGATTGTTAAATAAGGAGTACTCTGAGCTTCCTCATCACTCCTCGTTCCTTATCGTGGGTGGTTCTTATTCATGGCTAACTGGTTTGAAATTTCTTTTGTTATGTAATAACAAATCATATGCTAAATTCTAAGATGTAGAATACTCTTAAAAACGTGGTAAGCAGTTACATTGATTAAAAAATAAAAATACAACAACAGAACAGCTGCCCTGGGGTCTTAGCTGTTTTGTTGTATATTACCACAATACATTCACAATGTTGCTTTCAAACTGCCTGGAATTAAGATATCTTTTAGTTTCTATTTTCTTTCACGCATTGAATTACTGATTATATTTCTAGTACTTTAAAAAAAACTGGAAAGATGTTTTAATATCAGACAACTTTTGTTTCCTGTCTATAATGTATTTTAGTTTAAATATCCTTGGCACCATAGGAATTTATTATTGACAGCAACAAATTATTTTCTCAATTTAAATGGGGAATTGTGGAGATAATGAACTGAATTAACAGGAAATAGTACTTGTGCTAATTCAGAAATAGTTTAGAAGAAGAAATCTGAACAGATAAAACATAGTCACTGATTTGGGGGATTTTTTAATTTGTTTGAGAATGGATAAATGAATTCCTGACAGTACCCAATGTAGATTACTGTTGTCTGTCCACCAACATAGAAGAGTTTTCAAAAAGCATCCAGTGTTCAGAGAAAGCACTCAAGTCTAGAAACTAGTCCTATGCAAACCTTCAGCATTAAGTTGAAGGGAACTGTACTTCATTACAAGTAAATAATTCTACTGTTT
Organism: Lonchura striata; assembly: GCF_050655825.1. Classification (NCBI taxonomy): domain Eukaryota; kingdom Metazoa; phylum Chordata; class Aves; order Passeriformes; family Estrildidae; genus Lonchura; species Lonchura striata. Next base: position 57,269,099 of record NC_140707.1, on the reverse strand, counting down.
GGAACTAAGAGTGATTATGGCAAACAGGAGGAGATTGTCATGGGTCAATTTAAAAATATTCATAGACATTGAATGCATCAGGAAAAAATTCTCAAGCATATCTCAGGAAAGTATTTCTTCACATATTGCCTAAAATACAAAAGTTCTCCTGTTCTTGTGTGAGTTTCCTCTTGCCAGCACTTGAATCCATGATGTAGATTGATTTCAGGCAGATTGTGTATAAGAGGCTCGATAAACTATGGGTTTAGTGTTTACAGTTGTCAAATTAATGTTCAATTTTAGGATATTTGAATGAGTTCAACTTTGACAGCTGTGGTAGTTTTGTTCTTTTATTGTATTCAGCCAAGTTTTCTGAAATGCAAATATAAAGCATTGTGAAGAAATGAATTTTAACCAGTTATTTTTCTATGCAAGTTACTTTTCTTTTCTTTTTTGGACATTTTCCAGTTTTTACAGTGCTTTTAATATATATGTGTGAACTACTCATAAAAATAACGTGTTTTGCTTAAATAATTAAATTCTCATTTTGAACAGCATCTTCTGTCCTCAAGAAAATACAGAAGAAGCCTTACTGCTGCTGCTTATTAGTGAATCTATGGTAGGTAAAATAGAGTGAATGTATGTGCATTTGCTGTATGTGTGTGCTTTCCTTGTTTTGTTTTGTTTGTTTTTTGGGTGGTTTTTTTTTATTTTGCTTTGTTTTGTTTTTTATAAAATAGGCTTTATTTTTCCCCTAAGCCTTTGCTTTGTCTTTTAATTTCTGTTCAGAAAGCAGGCAGTTATTTCTGAAACTCAAATTTTTGTTCCTCTGAGCCAGCTGGATGAGGTCTGCAAGTGTTCTGGGGTTTTTCTCCTTTGGGCTGGCTGTACCTAACCTTCCAGCCATAGGCAGGTGAACAAGCCGGGTCCTTCATTTGCCATCACTTACCAGTGTGAACCACTGTTACACCAGTTGATTGCTATTCAGACAGACATAAAATCGAAGTTCTGTTTATTGTAAAAAGCAAATCAAAAACTACTAGAAGAGCAGAATAAAAAAGTGTCAAAAAGTGCCTTCCATCATGCATTAAACTTCAGTCACTCAAATTTGTAAATGATTTTTAATGATACTGACATTCAGTCTTGGCTACTGAATTATTTTTTTTAAATGTCCCCATTTCCTCAATAAATTATTCCTTTCAGTGGTCTACTTGTGCCCTTTATCAACCTTCCATATTTTCTGCTCGTCATCAGTCAACTGCCACATACCATGTCATTCTCATACCATGTCAGTTTTATGTTCAGGTAAAATGAATATTGGAGCTTTTGCTGTTTTTTTAGCTAGAGGGGTGAAACCTCTGCAGTCTCAGGCATCATGCAGTCTGTCTCTCTGCACATCAGTAACTTGTTTTGGCATAATTTCTGTTTTGCTACAGTTAAATAGGATCAGAACATTTTAGTGAACATGTCCTAGTTTAACAGTTTTAAAATGGCAGATATTTACATTGTAGTGCCAACTGCTTTCCTCATTCCTAGAGACCTGCCTTGCAGTATTCATGACAGAATCTAGAAATTCTGTGTAGATTCTGATTCTCATAATACAGAAAAATTGGCTGAGCAAACATTTCCACTTACCATATGTTGGTTTTGCTGCAGAATATGCTTACCACTGAGAGGTGCTGCCTGTGTCTCTGTAATGTGCCTGAGCAGCAGTGGAGGTGTAGAGAATACTGATGTGAGCTGTGGTCTTCATGTGAAGTGAAAGCAGTCCTAGTTTTGGAAGATCTGACTACTAATTGCTGTGTTTGCGTGTGTAGTTCCTTACATATCATCATTAAGAAGGCAAAAACCAAATTAAAAGTACTGCCTTGTTAAGTGTAATTTCAGGTTACTTACAGCTTTTCCTTTGTGAATTAGATCTGCCTAATTATATCAAATGCTGTCACTATAGAGCATATAACTTTAGCAAGCTTTCAAAATTTTTTACAGTAATTATTGCAGATTATTTTGGGCAAAAGAGTTTGTTTCGGGGGAGTATGATCTTTGACATGATTGACTTTGGCTAAGTCATTTGTTCAAATTAATTTTGGAGTGAGGAAAGGGATAGAGATATAGCACAAAAATATTCATCATTACAAACTTACCTTTCTGAGAATTGAGACCTTTTATTTCAGCTTCAGTGCATGCTAACTTTCTAGCTGTAGTAGTTGTGAAGTAGGATGTGATTTATGATTCTGAAACCAGTATTTGGGAAAGAAATAACACTTAGAGAAGACTGAGTAGCAGTTGGTGTTTTGATATGCTATTGTATTAAAGTACTATGGTCCCTTGTTTTCATTGTCTGTAAGAAAACACTCCAATAAAGGGCAGGTTGGACAATCTGGTCTGGTGGAAAGTGTCCCCACCCATGACAGGATGATCTTTAAAAGGTCCTTTCCAACCCAAACCATCCTGTGGTTTTGTGATCTGACATCTTCATGTTAACAGTGCATGTATGTTTTGCTGCATGTCAGCTGAGTTGTGGTCACAGAATCACAGAATGATTATGTTTGGAGGGGACTTCTGGAGGTCATTTTGTCTAGCCCCCCTGCTCACACATGGCCATCTGGAGCAGGCTGCATCTCTCTCCAGACATCTTCTGAGTATCTCCAAGGAGAGGGATTCCACAGCCTCCCTGAGCAACCTGTACCACTGCTCATTGACCCTCACAGCAAAAAAAAAAAAAAAAAAAAAAAAAGTTCATGATCTTCAGAGGGGACCTTCAGTGTTTCAGTTCATACCTATTGCCTCTAGTCCTGTCACTGGACACCACTGGAAAGAGCCTGGTTCCCTTTTCCTTGTATCCTCCCTGCAGATATTTCTAACATTGATAAGGCTCCCCTCCTGAGCATTGTCTTTTCCAGACTGAAGAGTCACAGCTCTCTCAGCCTTTCCTCATAAAAGAGTTACTCGGGTGTCAAATACCTGGTGGGTATTTGTTGGACTCTCTCCAGTCTCTTGTACCAGAGAGTCCAGAACTGGACCCAGTACTGCAGATGTGGCCTCACCAGTGCTGAGGCCAGAGAGGGGAAGGATCACTGTCCTCAACCTGCTGGCAACACTCCTGCTGATGCTGCCTGGGCTATCAATAGCCTTTTTTTCAGCTGGGGCACCTTGCTAGCTTCTGCTTCTGCTCACCTTGGGTGTCACTGGACCCTCAAGTGCATTCCTGTTAAGCTGCCTTTGAGCTGGGGAGTGCCCAGCATGTGTGGTGCCTGGGTTTGTTCCATCCCAGGTGCAGGACATTGCTGTCAGCTCATCCCTCCAGCCTGTTGAGGACCCTCTGGATGGCAGCACAGCCCTTTGGCATATCAGTTCAGCAAACATGCTTGGGATTAGGCCCAGTATCAATGTCTGGGACACACTGCTAGTTCCTGGCCTCCAACTAGGCTTGGTGTCACTATTCCACTATTCACCACGTCCTGGGCTCTGCTTTGTGGGAGATTCTTAACCAGTGGGAAAATGGCTGAGCATATCCTTCCTTGCTCTGTGGCTGCGCCGCTCAAGTGTGCTACAGGCGTAAATGTGACTCATTACAGTTTGACTGTCACTTTAGTGTGTCTGAGACCACGGCAGTTCTGAAATACTGAGCACTTCAGTTCCTATGTACTTTCTGTTTTATAATTATCAAGAAAATGATTGTTCAAATACACAAGGTATCTGTAATAATTGTGAACTTCTTGTGCTTTGGCATTGTCAACCACTGTTTCACAAGAAGTGCTAGTTCACAGCTTGTTCAAAACTTGCAAGGAGCTGAGTCAAACAGTGATTAAAGGTGGAGTTAAAAAGAAGTTCTTGAAGCTGACTGAATATTTATGCAGTGTAAAAAGTAAAAGCCAAAGACATCTTGATCAAAAGAAAGCAAAATATCTCATTGGGGTGTGTGTGTGTGTGCATGTGTGTGGTTGTTTCAAACTAAAATGTAGATTATTCAGTTGATAATTCCTGAGATATCTGTGCATTTTGCACTCCACATATCTCTTTGAAAAAATTTCAGTATTTAATTATTCTGTTTTTAAAGATGTATAGAGGTTGTTCAGTGCTTAAAATGTTACCTTGTTAAAGTGGAGAAAAATTTATTATCCCTTATTGTGTGACATTTTTTGCATCTGAAAGAGGGGGAAATAAGCTACCTATTAAAATTTGGTGGTTTTAAGTAAACATGCTAAGTGGGCCGTTCCCTGTGAAATTAAAAATAATGAGGGTGATAAGAAGAGAGAATAATCTGACTTCTGATTGCAGACTGACATATATACTAACATTTGTACAAATGTGTAATGGGAATATTAAATGCCAAGTAAACTAGAAATAGATATGATAGCAAGATAATGTCTTTTCAGAGGCTTGATCATAAAGTAGGAGAAGTACTGGGTAGTTCAGGGAGGTACTAACTATGGTGAGACGTGAACTTTGTTCTTTGCTCTTGAACATGGTTTCTGTGAACATGGTCAATTAATTTAATCCATTTCCAGCTCAGCTTTCTTCCTTCCCAGAAGGAGCACTTTACTTAAGGAATTAGGTTTGCAACATGCCTTTTGCAAAATAGGTTTGAAAATACAAAGTTTTACTGCAAACAGCCTGATTCCAAAACTGTACCTGGAACCAGGATCAGTTTTCATTTCTCAGTAACTCAGTAACTCCTGAAGGTGTATGTGGGTTATCCTGGGCATATTACCATTCACAAGTGAGATGATAGTGTCATAATGTTGTGAAGAGGAAATAAGTCAATTGCCTTATTTTACGAAAGCTGGAATAGAGGACTTGAACATACTTTTAATATGTTTTACTAGCACACAAAAGATAAAGAGAAATTTTTGTAGATGTATATCCATTATATTGAAAATATACCTTCTTTTTCTTCTGAGAGCTCTTTAATAATTTTAAATACATTACTTGGATTATGGAATTAGAATGGAGTAATTAAAAATAGGTCCATGTAGAAACATCAATCTTGTGACTAATACATAAAATTGATAATTCTTTCTATCTAAAAATTAGTTTCAGATCTCTTCCTTACAACAACTACTGACTGTGAGGTTGAATAGAAAGGTAGTAACTGGAGTGAAAATGCAGCTTGAATTATAGTGCTTGACTTGGTTTCTTTCTCTGTGGTGTGTTTCAGGCTAACCGGGATGCTGTACTGAGCAGAATACCAGAGCACAAGAATGATCGCATCATCAGTTTGCAAAGTGCATCTGTAGTCTACGATTTACTTACAATAGCCTTGGGAAGAAGAGGCCAGTATGAAATGCTTTCAGAGGTTTGTGATAATAGTGAATATTCATCTGCATAATTTTTGCTGTTTTCTATTAATCATGTTAATTGTGGTAGTAAGAAAAGGCTGAAACAAACATAGGATACTGTTACTCTCACCGTTTTATAAATACACGAGATAATTTCCACCCCAAAATGTTTACTGTCTAAATTTATACAAGTGACTTGAGGTGGCCAAACAAGAAAAGTTTTGTGGAAGGTGAGGTAAATGTTTAATGCCTCAGAAATGCACGATTTTTAGGTGGGGATGCATGGATCTGCTTATAAGGGTGCACATTTAATGGAGAGAGCAAGAAGGAATGGCAAAAAATGAAAGCTGTTCTGGATATAGAAATGATAAATATAATTTCCTAAAAAAAATATTTGTAACAAATGAAATAAGTTTTCAGAAGAAAACTTTCTTTTACACTTGTTAATATTTGAGGTGATCTGTAGTTCTTACAGTTTATAATAAAAAGGAAATAAAGTTAATAAAAAAAAAATTCAGGTCTTTGGGAAATGGGTTACTTACCACAATGTCTGCTTCATTATGAAGCATGCTTGTGTTTGTTAGATTGTGGCAAATTCTTCAGGAAACTGCCAAATATTGGTAACAGTTTTATACCTGTGAAACAGCTACAGCTCTTTGGGCAGAGCAGATCTTTCTGCTGCTCAGACAGTACTCACCCAGCAACAGGGTACTGTTGCTGACCACAATTAATTCTTAGTCTCCAGAAAGAATAGGAAGGCATACCCAGGAATTGCTTTGTTGAGAAATGGTTTCTCTCTACCATAATAGAGGACTTCTGTTAAGAAAAAGATGCAAAAAAAGCACTCTAGTTTTTCTCTGGTATGTGTTGATGATCACCCATTTATCTGCATCTCCTGTGATGTTAAACCCTCAGTTTGGGTCTTCTTTTTCTTGAAAGAACTTCGTAGCTGCCAGCTGGGATACAAATCAGTTTAAATCAGTACAATGGAAGGTGTTTCACAGAACAAAGGAGTACAAAGCTCACACAGGACCAGCCCTACAACATAATCTAATCAGGAATATTTCCATTTACTTGTCACTACAGACACAATCACCTTCATGTAGTTTTAGGTGGTTGCACCAAAGGTGCAAGAGGTGGCCATCCATATATTTCAATCTAGAACTTCTGAAACAAGAGACATCAGCAAGTATTTTTTAAAAAAACAAATAAATGAGACCAAAAAACCTGAAAAGCTTTGATTTCTTTTTTTCTCTAAGTGACTGGCAACTTTTCAGTTTTGTATAGTAGATTAACACCTAGGCAGGAATAGAGCAGCCCTGGGTTCCAAATCTGATTCTTACATTTTGTCTGGTGTCATGATGGTTTTGTTGTGGATTTTTGGTCTTTTTTAGAATGTTTAAGAATCATTATATTTATGGGAACATTGCAGGTTTAGTGAGCAGAAGATGTCTGCCCTCAAATCCTGCTGCTGATAGTCTGTAACTTTCATAATTTGAAGTATTGTAATAAACACATATTCAGAAATGTTAAAACATTCTGTTCAGTTATATAATAAGCATTGAATTTTTTAGGGCTTCATTCTCTTTGGGCTGATTTTTATTGCTCTGGTGAAGTTGTAGATTAAATCAGAAGTTGGGAAATTATTCTAACTGTGAAAATGGTATTCACCCACCAGTTCCAATATCTTATTGCTGCCTTCTGGTTTAGCTATAGCTGAATACTTACAGAGGTAGTTGGTTGTTATATAAGAATATTAAATGATCAAAAATCTGTCTTCTCCTTGTTAAACTGTTCTAATGCCAAGTCACGTTCTTATCTGAAAAGGGCTCATGTTTTTATTGCGTTTGTATATAATGGGCTTTCAATTTCTTAAGGTAGTGTCAACTAGATGAAGGAACTTTATCCTGTCAGTTCTTTCCTAAACAAAAGTACTCTGGTTATAATCAAGTTCGTTTTTAAGCTTTGTAGGATGCATGATATTGAGTTTTTAAGTGTCCTACAAGACGAGATGTCTTCCAGACCAGAAATTTTCCTACATTTTAATGATTTCATCTTTCAGCTCTCTAACTTCAGGCATGTACTTTCCAGGAAACCATAGTGATAAACAACCAAATTCAGTAATGTGTTCAACATAGCCTGTTCATATAGTGATTTGTGATTGTTTACAAGGCAGTATCAGCAATGGCATTTTTTGTAGGAGAGGGATTGTGCTGAATGTGTTTTCAAGTAGTAAAGTCAGTTGCCATTATCCTGAGCATTATCTTAACTTGCAGCCTGCCTGGTGACTATTGTTTGTTAGGTATTTCTTCGTAGAGCCTGTAGGTCTTTGAAATTCCTTGTTGTGACTTTGTCAGAAGAACCCAGTTTAAGAGGTGTTCGTTCATGTTGTTGTGCAGATCACAAACACATCCCATCCATCCATTCATCCCTTACCTCCACGTACCCTAATGTCCAGTTCTGTATCTTACAAAGAAAAGACTAATCACATAACTTGTCATTTTTCTTATTGAGCAAGGCCAAGGAAATAGAACTTAAAGTTAAGCAAAAGAAATGGTAGATATATTATTAGTATGTTGAAACTCAAGGCATTTAGGATAATCTACAGTTGTGTCCTGTGCCCTTATCATTGCAAAATTATAAAATCCTGAAGTATCAATTTCTTAAACCTCATTTTCTGAAGTTCGAAATGGTAAATAATTTTTAATTGAGCAAGGCCTAGAAAAGAAATTTTATATTTTTTACAGTACAGTGAGCCTTATGTATGCATCTATGTAAAGTATCTAAAATAATAGAAGCAATCACACATAACTTACTTGTTTGTTTCTGTGCTCTTTTTGTTTCCACTTATGCAAAGTCCAATGGGAAAATAAATTCTTTTTTGTTTATCGTAGCAGGCATTTAATTAACTTACTACACATGCAATCTGATGGTGAACCTTTAACAACAATATTAGAAAGTATTTCTAAAATAACGTGCAATCGTAAAGAAAATAATTTCCTTACAATAATGTAATAAAAATTCTATTTGATAATATTCTTGGTACTGGACGTTGTGCAGTAGGATAAATTCTATCATACATTAAAATAATGCACTTCTGTTTTGTCTCCTCTTCAGCGCTGTTCTTTGCTTCAGATTCTGGTGTAGTGTGGAAACATACTGCACACCTGGTTGTGCTTTCTGTAATGTTAAAGCTGAGTTTGTATGGGAAAAATAATTCATGCTTTCACAGTTTAGCATATACACTGTAGCTGTCAGAGCAGAAAGCTGCTGGCCTCTGCAGACTAGAAAATTATTTCCTAAATCAGTTTATTCCAGAAAAGTGTTTCACCTTTCTACTGTATAGAACCGGGCTGATTAGTTAAAGTTAACATAGCAAAATGAAATAATTCTTATTGACAACAGCAGATATGAAACATTCAAAATTAGTGTTTAATGCTAATTTCATTATTTAATCTCAGTGTATTAATAATGAATTTTCTTTTGGCATTCAGTTAGTTCACTTAAAATCTCAGCAGAATATGGAATGTGAAGTTAAAATTTTTACAAGTAGAAATAATGCTTCAAGGTGAATCTTTAGATACCACCCCTTATTTTAATTGTAAGTGCTTGTGGTACCACTGCTTATTAAGTATTCACAAATTAGGAAGAGCGTGCATACAATTTTCCTTTTCATTTAAGACTTATCTCCTACTTTTTACAGATGGTATCTTCAGTAAGCTGATATTCATCATTCCTTCTTTCAGACTACATAATACAGTATCTGCAAGAGTATTTAAACAAACACACTTAATGGGGAATCAGTTTTTTGTTGCATTCTTTTCCATATAGAATCTGGCAGCTATTTTCATGTATTTGAAAAATTTAATTTTTTTATTATATGTATGTTAGATAAAAGTCTAGAAAAAATCTCAATACTAGTGTATCCTCTCAATAATTGAAAAAAATGAGCTAAAATAAAAATTCCCTCCCATATTTAGTGTTTAGAAAGAGCTATGAAGTTTGCATTTGAAGAGTTCCATCTCTGGTATCAGTTTGCATTGTCCTTAATGGCCTCAGGAAAAGTAAGTATAAATTTTTTCATATAATTCCTGTATTGTTGGCATTTGATAACAATGGCTAGCACTTCCATAATTTTCATCTGTAGTGTTTTTGAAAATAATTCTAATAATTGAATAGACTAACTATGTCGTACTCCTGAATTTATTCCCAGTGCTTTACAAAGAATGTTGTTATTTGTATAGTTTCTAATTTAGGTGATTATAACAACTATCTTGCCAATAATCTTAAAATAAGCTGATTGAATACAAGTAGTGAATTATACCAGATCCTATTATCCTGTAAAACTTGTTTAAGTGTGCTTTTGATTACTTAATTTATTTTATTCTTAGGTAAAAATTAATGCTGATTCGTGATGCTCTTCTTTTTTTTTTTCCCCCTTTGGAAATGCCTGACTTTATCTTCTTTAATATTGCTGCCTTTGAGGCTGTGTATTCTGTGCAACTAATGGATTTTAAAAAAAAAATTATAAACCAGGAACTTTAGCTTTTAGATGCAATTCTGTTTTCAGTTCTTTTTGCTTTTTACTGTCATATTACATGAATACATTCATCATATACTGTAAAGAGAATACATTCATCATATAATGTAAATAATTAATTTTCTAAAATATAATTTTCAATGGGGATATTTTGCTTATTTTCAGAATGGGCAAAAGGAATGTATTTTCCTTAGAAAATATTTTAGCGGCACATGGGCTCTGAAGAGACTTGATTTTTCTTCCAACACTATTTATTTTGAGTTATCTTACAAACTGTGATTGGATGGAGCCAAATAAGTTAAAAAAAAAAAGAGGAGCAGTGCCATTCTATCTTATATCAGACCTATTCCTGTGTGCTGTTTTAACTCACAAAGAACACCAAAACATTCCTTGTTTGGAAAATTCTGTCCCATTCCTTCTCTTTCCTTTGTCTGGCTCAAATGCTGTGAGTTTACAGGCCTAGCAAAGTTTTAGAGGCATCTCAAAACTGTTTTCTGAATTGTATACCATTGGAATTACATTCTTCTGGGGATGCTTAATGAAAGTTTAAATAGGAATTAAATAACAATAGCAGTGCCTAAAGACTTGTCTTTCACTAGCTTGAGGAGCTCTGACCAGTTGTCAACAAAATGTGTAGTAATGTCTCCTTCACAAAGGAAAAATCTGTGAAACATATTTATGTTTATAGTAATTTAAATGGAAAATGTTTTAAACAGTCTGCTCGAGCTGTTAAAGTGTTGAAGGAATGTATACGTTTGAAACCGGATGATGCAACTATTCCACTCCTTGCTGCAAAGCTCTGCATGGGATCTCTGCACTGGGTAAGCTTTGCCCCCTGTCTTCTCATCGGGACCTCTACTAAAATCTTCATTTAGAGATGTAGTGAATACTTTTGCACAGTGACTGCACGCTCTTGGGCTTATCTAAAAACACAGCACAGAATGTACATGCACATGTACGTCCCTGTTTGAATGGCTAATTTGAAATACTTGACAGAGGTTATGTTTATCAAGGCAGCATATTCTGATACTGGTCTAAGACATAGCTTAAAATATATGGAAATTGGAACATCAGAGGATGGATCATAAATGCAACTTAGACTTTGGTTATTTTCTGGAAGAGGAAAATAACTTTCTGGAAAATAACGAGGCAAACCTCTTATAAACAAGAGATACTTCTGGTGGTACCATCTTTGCAGGTAGCTGTGGTTTATGAATTTATAATTGGGACAGTTGAGTATTTTAGATAAACTTGAAATGGGTGTATCTGTACAAAAACATTAAAGTGATGAAAGATCATCATGTTGTTTTCAAGATACTTGTGTAATTTTTACAAGAATGAGTATATTTGAAAAAGAAGTTAAAGAGAAGGGAAAGGTTACATATAGAAATTGAGAAAATGGTGTAGTAGCACAAATGTGACTTGTTGAGGCTGACAAAATGCAGCCTTACTTAAACTATATCCTAGTTCACTAAATTGTTCCCTATGGATTGAATCTGTATGTAGTAGAAGAAAAAAAAGAAGAAAAAAGGCTAAAGCGCAATGAGTGTGCTTTGTGCCAGATTTCTCTTAATCATAGAAATATGTGTTTCTGCTTAAAATCTCTGGTTTTTCCTTAGTGTTTAGTAAGAAAATGATGTCTAATGAAAATGAAATAGTCCTTCAAAGCAATCATGGCTGAGATTTTAACAGGTTAAATGTGCATAATATACATTCTGAGTATTCTGAGAATTCTTATCATTATAATGTAAGATTTAGCTAGTTTTAGACTTACATGGATGTTTTGTAATATTTTCAGTTGGAAGAAGCTGAAAGGTTTGCCACAGCAGTTGTTGATCTCGGGGACAAAACATCAGAGTTCAAAGCAAAAGGCTACTTGGCACTGGGATTGACTTACAGTCTGCAGGCTACTGATGGTAAGATAGGCATAAACATTCACGCTTGGAAATTCCCATGCTGCCTAAAGAAGGATACCTGGCAGAATGATAGACATTAAATCTTCTGTGTGCAACCATTTTTTCAGTCAATGTATTAAAGCTTCTTCAATTAGTGTGTGGCATGAAACCTCATCATCATTCGTATCACTGATTAAATATATCCTTTTTAGCATCTTTGCGAGGAATGCAAGAGGTCTTGCAGAGAAAGGCTCTTCTTGCATTTCAGAGGTAAGTGGGTGTTGATCTTTCCATTTTGTTCTGCTATATGTAGTGCAAAGCTTTTATTATGTTCTAAAAAGAGAGACTTGTAAAAATGGTATAATGACAACTTCACCTCTGGGAGTCTCCCATCATGAGAACAGAATGTATTTCTGTAGCATTTATTTCCATCATTTTCTGCCAGCATTGCCTAAATTGATTTCTAAGGATTTCCCTTTATTTAGAGACATTTGTGTTGCTCTCTAGTATAATATATTTGCTCAGACATTCTCATCTAGTATGAAAAACCACACAATGTAAGGTTTTGAGTCATGGTTCAATGAGACAGCGTTTCTAAGAGTGCTGTCCACTGATCAGATTGTATAGGAGGCCCTTGCAATTATCTCTGTAGAAGCAGAGCAATAATTGATGCTGTGCTGCTGGGGTTGAGGGGTGAAGTGCAGGTTTTGAGGTAGTAAGCTAGAGGAAATTAAAATTCTATCTGGAAACATAACAGTGTAGGCAATGGCAGTGCAGATGTCATCTTCCAAGTGTATTACCTGGAAGCAGTGCCATTGGGGATGACAGTAGTTCATTCTCATGGACTCTGCAAATGAAATGACAACAGGTGAATGAGGTTACTTCTACCCTAATTACAGAGGAAACAAAACTTGATGGCAAAGCTGGCAAAAGTGCTGCAGCATCTAAATATGTCTTTTATATTTATGTACCTTTGAAAACCCTTCTTTGATGAGATAAGCCTAAATGTAGGGAAACCACTTTGTGCATTAATGTTAAAATGAAGCCCTGGCTTTTTGGTGGTGATTTTGTATCTGAGGGGATAGGGTTGAAAAAGTGTTTTGCAGGTAACTTTAGAGCGAGGCTGGTATGTGTTGGTGCTTTTTTCTGTCTTGTTTTAGCAATTCCTCTGTATATAAGTATGTTTTAACTTATCTTTGCTCTTCTGTTCCTTAGTGGTTTTAATTAGGTTTTTTACTACTTAGGTATTTTCTCCATGTTGAAACTGAACTTTCTACCTCCTGGTTTATACCTCAGTTCCTCACTTATCCCTCTTACCTCTACTGACTTAATCATCACTGTTTCAAAAATAATATGCTAACCATTTTTCACCAATTCTGTGCATTCACTACTTTTTGAGACTCCAACAGTGAATTGCTTTCTTTTGAGGGTTCTTTGAAACAACAAGGGATGAAATGGACCATAGTGTGAAGCTAACCCATTCCAGTTCAGTTTCTGCTGACCCTATTCTCCAGTTCAGAATAGTGATTCTCAGAATTCTGAGAGTCAACTTTTTGGATGGCTCAAAGGTCCCTTCAGCCTGGCCTTGACCACTGCCAGGGATCGGGAATCCACAACTTCTCAGGATGTGTTCTGGTGGTGCCTCACCATCCTCATAGTGAAGAATTTCTCCTAATATCTAATCTAAATCTATTCTCTTCCAGTTTGAAGATGCTACTCCTCTTCCTATCCATACATACCTTTGTAGAAACCTCCTTTCCAGCTCTCCTGTAGGACCCTTTTAGTTACTGCAAGGTGCTGTAATATCTTCCTGAGCATTCTTTTCTCCAGGCTGAACAATCACAACTCTCTCAGCTTGTCTTTAAAGGAGAGGTGCTTTAGGCCTCTCATCATTTTTGTGGCACTTCTCTAGACTTACTCTGATAGATCCACATGCTCCCCATGCTGGGGACCCCACACCTGGACACAGCACTCCATGTGGGGTCTCATGAGCGTGGAGTAGAAGGGGAGAATCTCCTCCCTTGCCCTGTGGTCAGACTTCTTTTGATGTAGCCCAACGCATGTTTGGCCTTCTGGCTGGTAAAAGCACATTGCCAGGTCATGCCAAAATTCAGCTTCTTATCACTGTGAAATTACTCTTTCTCAATCTCTGTTCTAATGTTGTTGCTTGGTTGTGTCTTACGTTGTCTTTCACCCAGCATACTAGTCATGCCCATTTTCTCTTACCACATCTGAAAAATAAAAGTTTTCCAGGAGATGGGAGTTAAATTCTCTGTCATCTACCAGTTTATAAAGCAAGCCACCTGTACTGGACTCGGTATTTTGATGTACCTTTTTTTTTTTCCAATAATTTTTTTTGTGAATTTTTAAAATCACCTACCTAGAGAGCCAATTCCTGAAGAAATAGTGGTCCTGAAGAAATACAGTTACATTTTGTACCCTTGCCTGAGTCAGATTTCAAGGCTTACCAATTTATGTTGGTGGCTGTTCAAGAAGGTGCTTGTTGCCCTCTTCACGCAGTACTGAGGGGATGTTTGTTTCACTAACTTTTTTTTCGTTAAACTTTGGGAGACTTTCAATGCTTTTCCTGTGGTTGGTGTAAACTGAAGTTTCACAGAACTCACCACATGGTAGATAGATACTAATAGCTTCATTCTTTCACTATCTGAAGCTTGGGTGACTGAAGAAGTACTCTCTAAGTAAAAATCTCTTGTTCTTGTTTAGTATTGCTTAATTTGTGAATTAAAATTTAAAAAAGGACTGGTCCTGGACCCTGTTAGCTTTACCTGTGCATCTAGTCTCCAATTTACAGGTGAAGTTACCAAAATATGGAGCTGTCCTTTAATAACTTTAAACCTCTTTGAAGCATGTTGGGTGTAGTTACTAAGCTAATGGACCTGTGCAGCTGCTGGGACTTGAGAAGGCAGAAATGCACAGGTCAGAAGCAGAAGGTTCTCTGTGGTTTTGGTGGTTTAAAGGTCAGTTTTGATGCTTCCTCCCAACGGAAGCGACTCACTAGATGTTCCAAAGATGATTATTGCAAAATAGAGTTCTAAATGAGACTCCGTTAAAATAATGCAACAAATGTAAATAAAAAATAGTCCCAGGTTTCCTGCCCAGTATTTACTACAGATCATTTGGGGTACAGCCATAATATTTTTTTTGTCATTATGCTCAAGCATCCCCTTGCTAAAACGCTCTTATCTAGTAGCAGAAAGATTTTATTACAGGCAAAAATAGTAGAGTGTATTGCAAGAAGAATTTCTGTAGGATAGTAAAATGATTAAAACTCAGAGTGTGCATTTGACCAAAATATTAAAGAGGAGATAACAAACATATTTTTTTAAAAGGTGGAAAAAAGTTGATATAATCAATCTCCTTAAAAGCATGGTGTTCTGGGGAATTCATTTTTGGATTTCCCCCCCACCTTTTTTCAGTAAGAAAATTTCATTTAATGAATTTTTCTTATAAATATTCTAAGTAATGACATCTAGTGTTTTGGAGTATTAATTTATTTGAAGAATAATTTTGTATTAAAGATTTATTTTAAGATTTAAGCAGAAATTACATTATTATTTTCTATTAAAAAAGACTTTTCATGTCCCAAGGTGCTTTCTTTAGATCAAGGATGATTGAGAAGCATAAGAAAAGTTGCTGAAATGAACACCACTTATATCAAAATTTGAGCATACATGTAGTGAAGAGTCCTGAATATGAATAAATGAATATATATGCATTTATGGATATGTCTAACCTATCTGAACAGGGGTAAAATTCATTTTTTGTTTTGTTTCTTTGTTTTTAAGGGCTCACAGTTTGTCTCCAACAGATCATTTGGCAGCGTTTTACTTGGCACTGCAGCTTGCCATTTCCAGACAGGTTAGTTATGTTTTAAAAGTGCAGCATTGTGCTGTCATACAAAGGTAAGAATTTGTATCTGTTGATGAATAGAGATGAAGATTTCTTCAATAAAAACCTGGTTTTCCTTGTGCACATATTCATACATATGGAAAAACCCCGAAATACTCTTTCCAAGCACCTTCAGTCTTATGCAGTTCTCCAGAATTTTGTCATTATTTCCAGATTTAGGATCAGAAATAAGATGGAAGTCATTGCACTTATTTCAGCATTTATGTTGCTAGACAGGGAGCAAAAAAAGTCAGTTTTTAAGGTGTTTTTAACTATTATGTGTAATCTCTGCTCAGATCATAGAGAGGGAAGCTCTTGAATCTAGTCTTTAACGATCTTTACAGTGCTTAAATCTTGAGTACCTGCTGATATCTGTACCCACTCTGAGTATCTCTGTGAGGCTTGGTTGTTGTGAACAAAATTACAAAAAAGTATTTAAGAAAACTGGAAAATATTTTGTCACTATAAAAGAGATCAGACCTTAGTCCAACTTGTACAGCTGTTAGGTTTAAGCCATTCTACCATACATCAGATGAATATGGATAATATGGAACTACTTTCTGTATATCATGGTCAATCTCTTTCTATGTCACATTTATTTCACAAAGTAGCCTTGAGCGCAGTTATTTACATTCTCTAGTGACAACTTTTCATTGCTAATGAGTAGCACAGAACTTGGACTGTGTTGTGTTAGAGTGGAATGGATTGTCACTTTACTAGCACAAAATATTTTTGAGGAGCAGGCTATGACTGTGTACATTCTGAATTCCAAAATACTTGTGTTGCTTAATTAAATTTCTTGTTTTAACACTTGTTTTAACACTTACTGTACTTACTTTGAACAAAAACACAGGCAGCTGAGGAGACAATGAAATTCTACATAAAGAAAGTTACTGTTGCTGTACATTTCAGTTAAGCATTGCAATTAAAATATTTTCAAAATTATATAGAAATACAACTAGGATTCGAAAGAGAATATTTTAAGGGGCCGAAGGTAACTGTTTTATAAAAACATATCTTACTTTCTAGGGTTAATATATTATTTAATTTTATATATTATAATATATAAATATATATAATATTTATATTATTTTATTATATCTTTGTTTCCAGGATTGATATATTAATTTAATTTTCAGTATTCACTGTAGAGCATCACATCCATTTTAAACTTCTGAGTAGTGTCTTACAGGAGTGTATAGAATTCTACATGTCACATAAGCATTTTGAAAATTTTATGGATGTCAATCAAGTAAAAGGCAATACTTCTAATAGTGGTGCTTTCTTTTTCTGCCTTTTTTTTTTTTAATTAGATACCAGAAGCTTTGGGTTATGTTCGTCAGGCTCTGCAGCTACAAGGAGATGATGCCAACTCTCTTCATCTCCTTGCACTCTTACTATCAGCCCAGAAACACTATCATGATGCTTTGAATATCATGGATATGGCCTTGAGTGAATATCCAGAAAATTTTATGTGAGTCAATGTCTTGTTTCCTTTCTATGCTTTCTCTTATTTTTCCTGAATTCTCATCTCATTCATTTCAAGAGGGGATGGATTTGAAGATGGACCTATTTTTTTTTCCACCAGTGTTCTTTCCCACCCATTTATTTCAAGTCCGCTTATTAAAGGCTTGTTAAACAGTGCTAAAGTATTTGTTTTGGAAGGGTGGTTAGAACTGGATAGTTGATCTTACTTTGTTTTTTTCTACACCATCTGTGTAAATAAATTCTCCCTGTTGCATGCTTCGTACTATGTTTGTGTATTCTATTTTTATGAAATATTGCAAGAAGGATAAACAGGACTTTCCTATCAGCTAGGATAGATTTATCCCATCGTACAGATAACTCTACGGATATTGTATGGAATCTATTTTGTAAAATACCTCATAAAACAGAATCTCCTTGTTTGGTTACCTAATAACAGTCATCTGAAGTTGGCTGATGGACAGCTACATGAGTGAGCAGGGAAGAAGCATGTTTGCTAAATGTTCTGTTGTTTAAGAAAGAAATCATTCTTTCTGTTTATTTTTCATGTTAAGTACATCTTAACATACATTTGGATTTTATACTTTTGTAAAGGGTTTCTTGTTGTTTTTTTCTGGTTTTTTTTTTTTTTTTTTTATTTATTTTCTTATAAAAATCTAATAGAATTCTTTATAGGAAAATATCTCAAGGACAGTTTCAATTAACTCATTAACTTCCAGTCTTTCACTTTGGTGCTTTACCAGCTGTCACTAAAGTTGTAATCCATATATCCTATATGCTTATTTGGACAAATTTTTTTAATTACCTCATTCTTAGATTCTATATCATAAATTGTTATTATATCAGCCTACCAGAAAAATATTATTTCTTTAAGTATTATTAATTTGAAAACAGAAACTATAGTTGTTTCCCTTCCTGTTCATTGACATTTCAAGTCTCCATTTGACTGTCTCTATAAGGTACTGTTGCCTTTTTCATCACAAATCTGACCAGGACCTCTGTTGGTATCACCTCTTGTCAGAACTTCTGTGTCTTGCAGCCAGTTCTGTGCAATGGCTTTTGTTGCCATTTGCTGTATCTCACTTCCGAGGTGATCTGCACACCTATGACTTGTTTCCATTCTTATCAGAGGCTTCTATACATGTTTCACAATTTCAGAACTATGTAGCAGTTTCTCTTTCAAATCTGTTTGTGCTTTCCTCAGGACCAAGGGACTTGTCAGTAAGTCAAGGTTTGAAAGGCAATTGAAGTATCAGCTTCCTAATTTTATACCCTATTATTGTTAAAGGCAAATATGTTCAAAGCACTTTGACTGTCATCTTCTGTCTGTTTTTGTTTCATCTTCTGCCACTTAGTGGCAATGTAAATAATGTAGCTGTAACTGCTATGTGTCTCAGACTAGTAATAGCCCAAAGTATTTCTGAGACTGTACTTTCAGAATTCCCTATTGTTATAAGAGAATTCCCTATTATATTAATCTCTATTGTAATGGGAGAACAAGGATCAATTCAGTAAAATGGTTAAAAATACTCTTGTGAGCATTCAGAAAGTATTTATGGATTTTTCAAATGTGGTTCATGGCTTTTCCAGAGTAGTTTATACTGCGGCTTTGGTTAAACATTCCAAGTTGTTCATTACAGTACTGATGTTTGTATTAATGTATGTATGTATATTAATCATAGAGGTCATAGCAGTGATGCTAAATTGTTGCTCCTGTGGTATGATATGGACTCTGTGGTGATACAGTGTGCGGCATTACAGTGTACTGCTACAGATCAGGGAATTTCAGAGGAATATCTTGACAGTAGGAATCACCATCAAATGCAGTAACAAATGCTGACGAATCCAAGGTGAAACAGTTAAATTTATCTCTAGAAAGTCTTTCAGAGTCTTGTTTTTAGCGCTGTCAATTTCCCAAAGAAATCAAAAATATGATTGAGATTTCTTATCAGCTCTCTGCAATTGATACTGACAGCCAGACAGGCACATCTGGTCAATAATATAAATTTGAATTGATTCTATCATGTAACTGGGTTATTTTTACAAGGATTTACCAGCTTTTGATATGTAGTGCTTTGGAAATGGTTGGCAACGTGTACATGCGTATATATAAAATACAACCTCTTAGTGTATTGCTGAATCTGTGTTCTTATTTTGCAACTTCTGTAAACAATATAATCTCATGTAGATTGGAAAGAGATCCTCTTCTCTTCCTCTACAGGTTGCTAATTTTTAGATACACTGAAACATTTCATTATTCACCTATGGTGCTTTACTGGCTTTTGTAAACACTTCAGCTGTCTTTATTCTTTATCTTTCAGTTATGTCTGCAATCCTGTAAGCTGAATACTACAAGAATTCTCGTGGTATTCTCAGTGTTTCTGTCAGGATGCTTTACCACAGCTTTATGCAAATTGATAATGTGATGGCTTTGCAGAGTAATAAATCCCTGTATTTGGAAATATTAAAGCATAGTGCTTTTGATTTATGTTATTCCTTATTTCTCTCATTTCTTGTGCATTATTCCTATCTACATTCCTCTGTATGCTGTCATTGCATTGCTGCACTGAGTGCTGTTCTTGCTCTCTTCACAGCTGTATGTTCTTTTTCTTTTGTATCGCTTTAAAAAGAATCTACATTTTCACAAGCTAATATTGCATTCTTTGTAAAATGCCAGAGGTTGCAAGGAGCTCATAGGATACACCATTAATAATGCAGAGAAGTGGCTACTTTCCAGCACTCTTCTGTTGTAATCAATTAGTAAATATGTTGTCTGTCAGTTTTTGATATTTGAAAACCCAGTGCATTCCTGGAGTTCGAGTTCAATATTTGAAGCATACAGCAAGCATACCTTTGGATCTGTAATTAATATTAACCTTCCTACACTATAAAGCTAGAGAGTTGGCCAATCAGATAATGATTTTGCCCTGGGCATTTTAGATCAATAAGTAGAAAGAATTCCTCAGAGCCAAAGAGTTCTGTCTGATCATTATCTAAAGAAATGGAAGGAATGAGCAAACACCCTGGGCTGTTAGTAGCAAGGTATAGCTTTTTCTTTGAATAGAGAGTTGATTGTTCTTCCTGTATTCATTATATTGGCAGCATAAATATGCCCTTTGCTCTGAGATCTGAACAGGTATTGGGAAAACTATTGGCAAAAATCTAAGAAACCTGTAAAATTGAAATAGATCTGTAGTAATTTTTTTTTCAGAGATACAAAAAGGAAAGTTATTTGCTGAATATTTATAGCATTGTTTTTCCAAACTTCTCGTAGGCTTAAATTGCTAGGTTGTAGCCACTCTATAAAGAAATCATAAAGAAATACAGTCAGTCTCCTTTTAAATGCTGGCTAATCTTTGAAGCCTCCTGCAATCTGAGAATGCTTTAATCTAGGGACAAAAAGATCTCTAGACAAAAGATTACTGAACAGGTTAAGATACTGAAGAGTTTGAATGCTGCACTCAGTATCAATACTGAGATGGGTGGGAATAAGATGCCAGCACTAGTAAACCTGAATAGGTAATCCCAATCAGGTGCTACTTTCTTTGAATTCATTGAAAGTTAAGGGTTTTCTCCTTTCATTAGAGAGCTTGTCCCAGTAGTAGAAATATGAAGTTCAGTTCCTATCCAGCTTGACAGGATTTAGCCCACAAATAATGCAACTCAGAGTCCTAACCATCAAACTATGTGGGAAGCTGAATGAGATGATCCATTTCTCCTCCTGAAACAGAAACAAGGACATGCTGCCCTGAATGTGAGACTAGGCAGCAAGGAGTGACAAAATATCCTAAACTGCTAAAGTACTTAGCCATGAGCGGGGCTTCAGGTCTCAGTTGCTTGGGTTTTCCTTGAGTTTTGTTTCTATTAATCCAGTGATTTCCCACTCTGAATGTGTAAGTAGTCCCAGAGGTGTGCATTCCAGTCTGAGGGTGTATTCAGGGTGATGCAAGGTAGTGGTGGTTGCACTGCATTGGTTCATACTGGGCTTGTCTATGTTGTACAGTATATATTGTACATTTGCAATTTCTTGAGCAGCCTTATTTGCAATAGTCCCTCGTTTTTTTTTAATCTTCTTGTTACAAGGAATTTATATCTTGGTGGTGTATTGAATGATGTGAAATCTTGAAACAGCACTTCTGTCTGTTTTAAATTCATAATTAGTCAAGAGTAGGTTCTCAGTCAAGGGAGATGGAGTCAGGTTTCTTAGTGAAGTACTTGGGATATTGTTTTCTTAATCTTAACTGTTTGGGGTTCCCTTAATATTTTAAATGCTGGGGCACTTTAATACAAATACAATGCCTACAATTAGTGTAATTAGGCAAAGTAAATAGTAAATTGCTAATTTTATGCTAAGAATTGGAACTGCAATGGATAGCAGCTGACAAGCTTTTAAAGTAGCAGAAGTAGGGAACAGCAGATGGGTTATTTGAGGAGTGCAAGCATGTTATTTTAATGTTAAGTACACTCAAAAAGGAAAGGCATATGGTAACAGGTTTGAAGACAACTCAAGACTTAGTTCACAGTTTAAACATTTACATTTCTTGAAGTGTGATGGAAATTTTTTTTCTTCCAAGAATATTTCACAGAAGCATCAGGCCAATATGTCATTCCTCTGAAAACTATTAAATCTTTTCCTTCCTGACCCTCAAGGCTCTTTTGAGCTACATTAGATTTCCCAGAATCACAGAGCCTTTTAACATTCCTCTCAGTTCAGTGAATAAAAACCTTGTTTTCTTCTTGGAGATGTCCAGGTGGGCATAGAAAAGAATTGGTTGGTACAGGCAGTGTTGGATATACACTGCTGTTTTGTGGGACAGGAAGATATTTATCAACGGAAGGAAACAGACTACCCTATTCTGCTTTCCCAGGGTTAGTTCTAGTTGCACTGCAGTGTGTGGTGCTGGTAAAACTTGTGCTTTTGTGGGGTTTTTTCCCTTGATAAATAGAGCACTGGGGATTATTTGAAGAAAGGATGATAATGTAAGATTGGAGAAGAAGTAGTGATGTTCTGTGCTTGCCAAAATCATATGTTTCAGATTTGTGAATGCATTCTTGTCAATATTTGACAACATGAATTTTCAAATTCATTCAATTTCAATCCTGTTTATATTGGGAGTTAAATGAATTAGTTATCAGGAATGATTTTTCTGTAAGTCATGAAACACAGTATCATTTGCTTGTGTTTTTTCTTTTTATCCTTGGCTCTTCTATCTTACTTCCCCATCCCTCTTCCCCTTTGGTTGTTGTTATATGCTTTTACTGAATGGTCCATTAAAGAAGACACTGTTGATAGGTAGATAATGCTTTATGTAACAAATTGGTCAGTGGCCTCAGGGTCTTACCCCTGAATTATGTTTGCTAGGCTGTAGATTCTTTGAAACTTGATTGAAAGAGTCCCAGTTTGGGTCATGAGCTGGCTGCTGCAGGGAATTCAAGGCAGGCAAACAAAAAGTTTTCAAGTATAACTAATTTGTTCTGGCTTTAGTCAGAAACTATCTTCATTATAGTTCATAGAGATCTACATTTTCCTAAGGACATTGGGTTAATAATGTGGAATACAGTATACATACACTGCAGCAAAAATCACAGGTCTGACTGCTTTGGGAGCAAATATATGGGGAATAATAGGGTGTGTAAGAAGGCCATCCAATGGATACCAAACATACCTACTTATGATTTTCACAAAATTTTGTTATTTTGGGGCTTGAGGGCTGATTTTGTTGCTTCTTATGCTTTTTTGAAAGTCATGCTTCAAATAGCAATCTGAGCAGCCTATTTTTATTTCGTCCATGTTTCTGTGTATATATGGGCTTCCCAGTACTTGGAATCTGTGCGGCTCTTGTTGGAGAAGGTTTGGTGATTGACTGAGTTTAGGACATTTATTTTTTATCAAGCTAAATGCTTTCCTGGAGATTTAAAAAAACTTGATTTGTTTGCTTGACCTTCTGTTGCCAGTGTTGGGCATTTAGTGATTTCAAGGTACTTAAAAATGATGATTTTTCATGTTTAATAATGAACTCCTTATATTTATGTCTTTCCTGATAATAGAACTTTCCTTCAATACTCAACATGGAGTAGACTGTGCAGCATCTCACTTTGCAATTGCAGAAGACACCTCTAAGTTTCTTTGTGTACTTTGATTATCATGGTTGCATCTAAGATCATTGGTGCATAAATACATCCTTTATAAATGTATATGTCTTTCATAGTCTGTCCAGTTTTGTTGTCATTCTCCCTATAGGGAGAAAATTTTTACAATTGTGTAATTTTGTGTTTTGGTGACGAGGCAGGTATTTGGGAGTTGAGTAATGTGAAGCTAGCTGTAAGCTTTCTACAGCAAGTGTTAAAGGGACAGCTATCATAACTGGATGCTCAAATTAATAGTTTGAGACTAGGAGGATCAAATCTCAAACCCCCTGACTGTCTATATTTTAGAAGGTTCTACATTTACTTTACTTTTTATATTAATATAGGTTTAGCTAAAGCATCCCTTCCAGAGAACTTCAATCTTGATCAGAACACATCAAAACCTGGAGAAACCATAGTAGCATGTGGTAGCTTGTTTCAGTGTTGGAGCTGCACTCTTCATTAAGACTGCATTTTTATTTTTAATTTTAATTGATCCCTTATTGGTTTGTTTCCAGCTACTGGTTTTTATATCATAATTTGCTAATCCCTCTGCAATCCTGGTGACTCCATTCTCTTGATGGAGCTTTTGTAGTAAGACCAGTTCTCAGAATCCTTTCTGATAAGAACTTCATGGTACTTGCTGGCAGTAAGGGCATGTTCTCCTGCCTTTCAGTTATTCCTTGCACTGTAGCCAGTTTTCATCACATGTGAGCCAGAACTGCACAAAATATTTCAATAACATTTATTACATCATTATACAGAGAAGCATGTGCATCACATCTCTTGGAAAGGGTTGTGTTAATTACTTCGAGCATAATTGCTTCACTGGGGACTTCAACTACCTGTGCTGGCTTTCTTATTTTCTCATGGTTAGTTACTTTTATAATGTGTTCCCACATATAGATTGCAAAGGCTGTATTTGTTCCAATACCTATATATGTCATTTTTAAAAAGAAATTTGGCCTGACAGTTATTAAGCCATGCTGCTGAACAGTTTCTTCATGAAGTTTCCTACTGTGTTTTATAAAGATCTTTTCATTAGGGGCGTATATTACATGTAAATTAGAGTCCTGTTAGATTTAATTGAAATTCTCAAGTGAAGAATTTTAAGGCAGTCAGCTCTACCTTCTCCTTCTAAAAGGAACTATCAACTTGCAGAAGGAAACTATTGTCAAAATCTGGATTGTGAATGAGATAAACACTGGGAACTTCAGGATTTTCTTCTAATTTTAAGTTTTTTCTTCCAAGCTATTTATTTATGAGTAGTTACAAGGATTTTAGAAGGGCACTTTCTCACAGCATGTACTGACACAGAGAAAACTGACCATGCCAAAGTTTGGCTTCCTGCCTACTTCCTCATTTGTTATGTTTCCTGTCAATAATCAGAACTTTTCCTATGAATGTAATTATTGAGTGCAACAAGCAACTTAGCAACTTTCTAACAGTTTATCTAGAAAGGTCAATAGATTTATATTCTTGCAAATAATCCATTCTGAATAATATTTGTTGCACCTTAATTTTGTCTATTCTGTTCACTGCTTCCCCACTGCAATTATTCTCTGGGGTCTCATAGTTAACCTGCTTTAATTTGCACAAATAGTTGACACTATCACAGTTTGTTACAGAAATTACATCAAACTGTATGAAGTACACAGATGAACGTAAGTTCTACATCACCATATTTATTTTTTCCCTTGAATTCAGATAATCTGAAGTCTACGTTGTCTGTTAAAAATGAGTTTATTTTCAGAGTTCAGTATCTTTAGTGTTGCATTCTGCATCATCCTTTTTATGACTTTTTTAGTGCAGAATTATTGTCAAACTAGTTAGTCTAGGATTTTAGAAGTCATAAGATTAGACT
Source organism: Lonchura striata (assembly GCF_050655825.1). NCBI lineage: Eukaryota > Metazoa > Chordata > Aves > Passeriformes > Estrildidae > Lonchura > Lonchura striata. The sequence continues at coordinate 57,244,019 of NC_140707.1, read as the reverse complement.
TGGTGAGGATTTTTTTGGGTGGCTGGAGGTGTTGTTTGTTTGATAGTTTTTGTGGGGGTTGGTTTTTTTTGGGGGGGGAGGCAGTTTCTTTGCTTTTTTAATATAGTGCTTGGTTTTAAAACCAGAACAACTTCTTTTGAATTATTCTAGCATTTGAGGATTTGAAGTTGTGGGATATATCAAATAAGCACTTAAAAGTGAAAAATGAAGTATTATAGAACTCCACACAGAACTGGTATTTGCCACCTTTCTTTTATGTTCTCATAAGTAACAGGCTATATATCAGAATTGATTATATATAAAGTTTATTATTCTAGTTAAGCTATTGTAGAAATTGATGTGGTTTTCTGGGAAATCAGGCTGTCGTTTGATACATTGTGTGGATTTTTTGTTGCTTGGACCCATATTTATGAGACTGCCAGTATATTAATTATTTCCTAACATTTTAAATAATTGATTGTCATGTAAAAAATACTGTTAGCTGAAATTACTCTTAGAAAACTCTTAAGTTATTTTAAAAGGTTCTCTTAAAACTTAGTAAGTTAACAAGTAGGTTAAACATAAACCAAAGTAGTTTCATTTTTAATCCTGCATTCTAATCAAGCTGATCTGATGCATCCTTTTAAATTTTGTTTTCCTAGGGTGGCTCTTGGGTTTCTCAGCAAGGCTTTTGGTGCTTTACACTATAATTTTCAATGCACATACTTTAAAGTGTTATATACAGCCCTTCCTTATTTTCTTCAAGCTCTGAACAATGTAAATAATCTGTATAATAAGAGAATAATAATGAAATTTGCTTCCAACGCTAACTGCAAGTAGAGCATTCTGATGAATTTTGATCAGGATATGGGGATATGGACCCTTCAGAAGAAGTCTAGTGGAACTGTAAGTTTCCTGTAGGATGTTGCTTAATCTGAAGGACTTCAGAGAGATTCCTGATTACTACTGCATTGGGTGACAGTGCTGTAGCAGGCTGATGCATCACAGTGTGTCATGTTGCTTGATTTGAAGAAAGGATCACATAATGTAAGGCAGGTCTCACCCATACAATAGTGTATTAAATACAGATATCCAGCTATGGCTGATCCAAGCCATTGTGCTCTTACACTGCACAGCAACTTGTGGAAATTGCTGACTTGATCCCAAAAGCAAAACAGCTGGTTTTAAAATGATGCTTGAGGTGAGCAGTATCTGTTCACCGATGTAACTAAGAATTCTCAGTATTAGTAGTGTTACTTATCACATAGCAGAGCTCAGTCTTCCATAGTTCAATTTTTTGCTTCATTCAACAGAATAGAAATACCTTCAATAGCTTAAGCCAGTATTGGACCAATTAACTCCTCTTGATCTCCTGACATTGTAAGAGAGTTGCTATAGAAGAAAATTTATGGTTGCAGCATCTTCAAAAAGTGAAACAGGATGGATGAGAATTAGGACAATAATTGCATTTTGGAGATTCTTAAGTTCTTTGCTACAAATTACACTGTCTGGTAAAGAAAGCTTCAGATCATTAATTAATAGATTAATTTTCACTGATTAGGAATAAAGCAGTAGCAAGAACCTTTGATGGCACAAGGTCCCATTATTATAGTGGTCCTATCTGTAATTCTTTTCATGAACTTACCAGTTGTATTTTAAGAAGTTAGGTTATTTGCACCAGCTCTTCTGTGGTGAAAACAGAACAAACTGTGAGGAAGCAGTCTTTTCTACAACCTAATTATTAATTTGGAGACCTAATTCCCACCCTTAGTGTTTTAATAGTCTAAATGGCCTTTAGATATACTTGTTTTTGTGGAAACAATTTCCTCTAGATAAATCGTTCTTTTCTCTTCCTGCTGCTTGTCTCGTCTATATTTATAGAAGGAATTTGTACTTCTTCTTGGCTTTTTTTTTCTGCTATACTAACTCAATGAAGTACTTTTTGTACTCTGTAGTTTCCAGATCACCCTTGCAGCCTTTCTGTGCAGCTGCTCCAATTGGAAATTCCTCGAGTGTGTGGGTTTTTTAGCTGTTACAAGGAGAATTACATATAACATTCCAGGTGTGGTCTCACTGGGATGTTGTACAATGCCACTGGGTCGTTCTCTTCCATTCCAGTGAATACTCCCTGAATTGCATCTGGCCTCTTCACAGCTGTCTTACCTTGATGAACCCACTGTTAGGCAGCTCTGGTTTGGAATAATGGCAACACAGGTTGCTTCATGCTCCTTCCCTCCTGACAGAATCATTGGCAATATAGATGCTGTTCCCCACTCATTCCAGAAGTGATATTTTCTTTGAAGTTTTATGTTAGAAAGGACAATCCTATGTGTCATTGTTTCCATAATTCTGAGAAATTGATTTTTTTTGACTGCCTGAACTTTAGTCATTCTTAAAGTGTTCCTATTTTCCATTTGTCATAGTTTTCATAGCTCAGACAACATAGGTAAAGATTATGGTGAAGGTTGGGGATTCATTCCTGAATATTCTTAGTTTTTATCCCTTTTAGTAAACACATTTTCCCTTTTTTCCTACATTGATACAGAAAAGCCCTAAAAGACTATAATTTTAGTGTATAATAATCTGTTCAAGTGTAGTTTAGATTTGCTGCATAAGATGCAGCTTTTGGTGTTGCTCTTTTGTCCCCTGCCTGTCCCCTGCTGTTCTTGATAGGATCTCTGCACATTTCTGATGTCTTACTTGCACATCTTCTCAATGATTGGCTTGTCACACATGGAGTTTTACCCATTCAACTTGATATACATATCCTTAAAATGTTTGAGCATCCTTGTGTTAAACACCAGGCTTCTGCTGCATCTTGGATGTCTTTGCTAACTTTCACTATCAAGATATTTGTCACTGACATTCAAAGACCTAGTTATTAACCTGTTTGGGATTTTTCATCTTTTATTTAAATAAAAATCCAGTAATATATGGATTAGGTTATGAGTAGCTGTTTTATAATGTCCTCATTAGTTAGTGAGAACAGTCTTGAAGTAATGGAGTAATTTACTGCTTCAGTAGCTATTTCATAAATTTATCAGCCATTAGCTCCAAGAATAACTAAGTCGTTCCACTTAAGAGTTTGATTTGTTCTTCATTTTGTGTCTGAGTAATTAGTCACCTGAAATGATATAATTCACTTTATTTTTAGCGATGTTAAAGATCTGCATCCATAGAAAACACTGTTGCTGGAACAAATTCTCTTTTAGTCTGTCTTTGAAAGAACCTGTTTTACCTACTTCCCTTCCCCAAAGGATTTGACCCAAACAGATTTCTGTTCTTACCTGTTGTATTTATTCTACATCTCTGACACACATTGTTCTACTTTTCATTTATTTTTCTTCAGTACTTCTATTCTTAATAGACTGCTGTTCCACCATGTCAAGGGTACTCTGCTACCATGTGCCAGTAATTTAAACTTCTGACTGTCAGACACAAACAGGTAGTTACTGATGTTCATAAAATATACAGTTTAATTTTCCTCCACATATCACTTGGTAGTTTTTATCTATTCTTCATAATTTTAGTAGTGTATCAAAACTTCTTGTAAGGTTCAAAATTCTCTGTGTCTGTAATGCAGGCTGTGTCCCAGAAAAGCTGTTTTCACAGAGGTGTGAAGTTGACCTTTCAGAAAATCTTTTTTCAGATAACCTTACCTCTTGGTTTCTAAAACCTTCCTGGTAATACTTGTCCCTGAGCTGCTTATACCTTCAGCCATGTTTCAAGGGAACTTGATAGAATTAAGGTAATATGTGAGACTTCTTTGTCACATGGTGTTCTTCCTTTCTGTTGCCTCCTTCATCTTCCCTTCCTTCCCCCATTTGTAAAGTATGCATGATTGACAGGTTTTCATTTTATTAACATCATGTTTTAGTTTTCTGAGGTGTCTTAGTACTTTTAAGATTTATAGTCCAAGTATTAATTGGATCCAGGGGAGCTGCTTGATGTGGCTTTATTAATGCGACCTTTTATACTCCCAAGATTATTTTTGCTATAGTGTGGGTAATCCTACACTGGTGTACTTTATTTATTAGATACAATGTCCTAGCCTTTCTGTATTAGAATTGTGAATATTTTTCCATCATGTACTTTGTTTGTTGTTTTTATTTTGGAAAATATGTGAACACACTGTCCTGTTGACTGCCATAATGCACAAGAAACAGGAATGATATTGCAATATGTACTAAGTGCATCCAAAAGCACCAAACTGATGTATTGCTTTCATTCTTACAAATATATTTGTCTTCTGCTGTCTTGATGTTGAATCCTACACTAGTAGCCCAGGTTCCAACATTTTTGTTGCACTGATTCCTATTATGCTGTACCTATGTTTTTAAGTAATTTCTTAATAACCAGATCTCCTCTCTTTCTATCCCCTGCTCCATTTTTCCTTTTAAAATTTGCTTGTTGAATCTTAGCATTTTGCTGACCCTGTGCCTCCCCTCTGCTAAAAAATCCCTAAAACTCTTAAATGCTTGAATACTGTTAATGGAAATTCAGTCTATCTGTAAACTGTACATAATAAAGTATATATTATGATTATTGACTCTAGAATGACTTGCAAATTCAGTGCTTCTGAATTGATTATGTTCCATAACTTTTGTAAAATGCTTTACAATCATAAATTTTAAGAAACTGAGCTTCTATAAGCTCTTCAAACTGTCAAATGTACCATCTTACAGAGAAGCAGGAAAGAGATTGTATTAGACAGATTCCTGTGATTTTGGTTTCAGGTTTGATGCCTAGGTCTTGCTCTTTGGGTGAGGTTTGCATGTGCATGTGTTAAGGGGTAGACTAGTTGAGGGGAGTGTGAAGGAAGGAGGATGTTATTTGTCATATTTCATTTTATCTTCAGTAAAATCATGGATAGACCTAGACATCTTCTTCTTTCAGGGATTACAGTCACTGTTAAATGAGTATCTAGGGAGAACATCTCTGCCAAATGAAATGCATCTTTAAATGATCCATGTACTTCCCTTTATACTCAAATCCAATTTACTGATAGGAGAAAAGCTAAGCTAGTATAACTGCTCTATGTTACAGAGTGATTACACTGCTCTAGATTCTTACAAGATATCAAGAGACTTCATATGACCTTATGTACCTGGCAGGTGCTCTTAAACTATTTTCTTAAACTAACATAGCAAACTGCCTTTGGTTTCTTCCTCAGTCCCACAGTGCACACGTTGTACACTTAAGGTTGTGTGATTAATGTTTGGATTTACATGCTGGGTAGTTTCTGCCAAGGATGTTCAGTGCAATGCTGAAGTTTTAGCTACTATAACTTGATGTAATTTCTTATTCTTGAGAAAACTCTCTGCACTTTTCAGTTACTATTAGCAGCCTCCAAGTTTGTATTTGGGATAAGAAACTTCTGAGCTTTCACACATTCCCCCTCCCCACCCTTCTCAGTCTTCCCACGCAAACCATATGAGCAATCATATAAATTTTTCACTTAGTATGATTAAGGTTGCAGTGGAATAAAATACCAAAGTACACCTGGGTTTTAAAACAGAAAGTAGGCTGACAGTTTTATATGCATGCTCTCCTCCTGCTTTGTGCTCTTTAATCTGTGATTTTGCTAAAAATTGCTTTTAAATTAGTATTTTTCTAGTGTATTATCTGTTCCTAGGTGTTGTAACTCCTAAAATGTACCTACCAATGGATTAGCTCCTTTATTGTCACATTGTATTTATATTCTTTAAATAACAAGGCAGCTGTCTAGGTTAATCTTGGTGGAGAACCTACAACATGATACAGCCTGTAGAATCTTAAAATATCTTTTAACTTCTTTTTCCTTTTCACTAGATTACTGTTTACAAAAGTCAAACTGGAGTCCCTGTGCAGAGGCCCAGATGAAGCACTCCTTACCTGTAAACATATGCTCCAGATTTGGAAATCCTGCTACAATCTAACTAACCCAAGGTAATATGCTGTAGAATGTTGGGCTGCTCACTGCCTTGCTTAGTAGCTTTTCAAGGCAATATTAGGTCAGAAGTCCTGCATTTACTTGTTTTGGTATTTCATATAAACAAACTAATCCTCTGGAAAACTAGAGACTGATGTTCAGAGACACCAGTTGATGGTCATGTGGAATTACCCAGGGGTCTATGAAGTAAACGCCCAAAGCTCCTAAATGCTGCAATGATGAAGGCTGGTTACACAGATTGATTAACTCGAATGAGTTAACCAATTCTCAGTGTACTGGTATGGTCTTGTTTTGTTTCCTGATCAGGGTTTTAGTCTTATATATTGGCTAGTGGAGAGATTGCTTAGTTCAAGGGTTTTCACTGAATAATATGAAGGAGGACAAGACATTAATTAAAAGCATGGAAGCATCGGGGTCCCGTGGATATAAATGATGTATTTGCAGAGTCAGCATGGCTGGTTTTTTAAACAGAGGTCTTGTTTATGAACCTATTTAGGTTCTTCAAAGGGATTAACAAATATATGAATATAAGTTGTTATAGTCCTGTTTGGGTTTCCAAAATGCTTTTGTGAAGGTCTTTTGCCATATATATATTTAGATAAGCTGTGAAACAAATGAGAAGGCAACTTAGCAGAAATCCATGCTGGTACTATTCAATATGTTTATCAAATACCTGGAGTAGGAGACAAGCAGAATTTCCTGCTGTCTGGTTGTTTGAAGGGTTGACAGCCTCTGGAGAAGAGATGCTACATCAGAAGAACTTTGTACCAGGTAGCATTAGATACCTTTGTAGTAGTATGATGGACATTCAGTTTTTCCTGTACTTTGATTCCAGTCATGTAAACACATTAATCTCTTTAAGAAGATTGAGAGAGTTAACCAAATGGCAGAAGAGGGAAAACTGCTTCCCTGATTGTGGAGCTAGTGAGCATTCAGAGCAGCAAAGTTTGGGGGGTGTGGCAGGAAAAGCCTGGGAGGGTGCCTGAGTCAGTCGCGGCATATTGAGGGACCCTGACACTGCATTGTGGAGCAGGGAGCATCACTCAGGTTACAGAAAGCAAGTATGTCAGCAACCAGAAAGGTTTGAGCTGAATCTTTTCAATTCAAAGTGACTGAACGAGGAGTAGGGGCCAGGGAGAAAATTTCTCTTCTAACCTAGTGGGTGGTGCTGTATTTTAGTTAGCTGGTTGTGTGTGTGGGCAGGCAGGGTTAAGAGTTTAGTACCAGAATACTGCACTTTGCAGAATAGCTACAGTTTTTTGCAAGCCTAATTTCAGACTGGCTTTGCATGTACTCCAACACAACTTTTCACCTTCCATCTCTGCTGTTATATCCTTTACACATATCGGGGCTCTAATCATAACTTGTCATTACTGCGTTGTTGTTCTTGTGCTAAGAGCTACTGCGCCGTGTTAAACACACTTTAAGTAATGCCTCCTTCAGGCATCAGCAGTGACTGTGAAAACTTACTCTTGGCTGTGTCAGCTTCAAACAGCAGTGGTTGATAACTCTCCTTGGCACCATTCTCCTTCAAGAACATCTAAGTGGAAGAATCAGTGAGGACTATTTTCATCTGATTTTTTTTTCATACTGACTTTTTTTATCTTGACATCTTAAGTCCTTTCTTGAAGTTATGGTAGTGCATTAGAATCCAATTCAGAATGGAATGAACACGAACTGTGGATAAGTGTTGTGATGGAAGGAGGCAGGTTTCCCAAATCACACATTCAGAGTTACATCAAGCAGTGAATAAGGATACTGAGTTGTAGTCTTCCTTTGGCTGGTCTGTGTGAAATACAAGGACTGAGTACCTACATATTGTATCATGGTAATCCAGATCCATCCAACTCTTTTGCAGGGGTAACAGTTATCACTCAGACCTGGTGACTGGGAAGTTCTCTTCACCTAGCTGCACTCCTCTTATACTGAAGAATGATGATGTAGGATTGTTGTGAAAGCTTTAATTTTTCAACCTTTTAACACAAACTTCATTTTGTTGCAAAGCCCCATTTGAAAATTATGTCTCCCACTGGAAATAATGAGAGATGTTTTAAAAAAAGTTCTTTAAGCCCGTATAAAAGGTCTTTAAATAATTTGAACCCTTTTTATAATGTTGTTCTTCAAAGATTTAAATATCTTTTATTCTTATTTGAAATACCTGTTTCTATTATGATTTAGACTGAAAAATAATTTGGCGTATCATTCTCCCAATGAGATAAGAATTTACTTTTTTGATAAGCTGTGGGTTATATTAAATATTTCCTCTGCAATGAATCAGATTTAGTGGGATCATGGGTTCAGTGTCCTTAATATAAATAAAAATAAATCACAAATACCCAGATATACTTTAAAAAGGGCTAAATGCAATACGGTGAATTACCTTTTCTCAGTCAATATAGAACTTTTGTCTTTAATTGACATACAATCTTTTTTTCTCATGAGATAGTTAATATGACTTTTAAAATTATTTTGTGGTGCAAGGCTTGGAGGTTTTAAGTGTTTTACTTTAGCCTACTGCTTAAAATGCATTAGAAAATAGTTGAATTCTTTTCCACTTTATGGTTTGCATTCAAAAAAGGAACAAACCACAGTTCCAGTGCTGTGCTTAGAAGATATTGACAGTAGGTCTGGCTCTACTTGTCAGCAACATTTGGCATGTGGTTGCATGTGGAATGAGGAAGTAATTACCACAGAAAATTGACACCAAGTGATGTAACAGCCATAGCTGATAGTGCATGGCCCAGAAAGTTCCCCTCTGTTTCCTGTGGATTTCTATGATTATGTCATTTTGTAAGGAAATATTGCAGTAATGTCAGAGTAATGAAAAATTTTAATTCTACCATTTTAGCAACAGCTCTAAAAAGAGGGAATGTTGTTTCACTGACTTTTGCAACTATTAAGAACTGTTGGGAAACTTCCAAATTCAGAAGGAGGCAGTTCTAAAATTAAGACAAATGGAGAAATGTGCAGAATTCCAGACATGCAGTTTAAATTAAAGTTTCTCAGGCTTTACTTTAAACTATTTCATACAGTTCTTTCTCTTCAGGGAGAATTGGACAAAATATTGCACTCTGCTAAGTTGGGCTAACAGTTCAGCTGCTTTAAATCTTAATTACTTTTAAGTTTGTGGGGTGGTTTGGTTCTCAATGAGGTTTTAAAGAAAATATTTCTTGATAATGAATAGTACTAGACTTAACAATCCTAAAAATGAAATTACTATATTAACCACAGAATGTTAAAGAAGGAATGCCCATATGTGCTTCCTTACATGTTGCTGACAATGTATCTCAATGCTTGCCTCATCTGAAGGAGAAAAAACACTTAGTTCTTCAGTCCCTGTTCTTCTGCTGAATTTTTAATAGTAGTTCTAGGAGCAGTAAGTTTTCCTGCAAGCATATCTACAAGAAGCCTGAGGGGCAGATACTGATTTACTGCTAAAGTAGAGGTTAAGTGCATTTGCCCACAGGTGCAATCAATAAAAATCACTCGTACTGCTTATGCTCCTGAGATGTTTGAAGTGTTCAAATGGTTTTCTGCTATGCTGTTAGAGTCAAGTTGAACATTAGGCAGTTAATATGTATATGTGCATATATTAAGAAAACCTGAAAACACAAAATTAAACCAGCCCTTTATAACGTCTTTACCTAAAATTAGATGTCCTGGTTTTAGTGTTTCTATTGACTCTGGAGAAAGTGTGGATTTTCAAACTTACACCTGCTCTCTCGGCTTTCTGTGAAACCTTCACCCCATATCATGTAAATATAATACAATAGATTCTTTCTGTAGAGCTGTTAGTTATCAATTGAATTAAAAGCCACTATTCCCTTTTTAAGTGTATTAATTATGAAAACAGAATTGCTGAAGTAAATAAGGATTTAATTTTGCTCAGCTTAATTCTGTTTTAATGCAACTGGCTTAATTCACTGTGAGTGGTTAGTAGTGCTTGGTACTAAATTTGGTCATAGCAGTAACTTTTATAGCAAGAACCTTTGTGGGAGTAGGGCAGCATGCAACTTGTATATCAGTATATAATTTTGTATTTTAATAGCTTACAATTTCTGTACTTCATTACAGTGATTCTGGACGTGGGAGCAGCTTGTTAGACAGAGCAATTGCTGATAGACGACAGCTCAATACAATTACATTACCAGATTTCAGTGATCCTGAAACAGGTAAGAACTGCATATAAACAATAAAATAGGTTAAATGATCTGGCCATAGCTAGATTTCACATTAGTTATTTTTTTGATTTTGCAAAATGAAGTTATATTTTTGTTATTGTCATATTAGTGGAAATAGACATTGTGTGATATAAGGTTTCTTTTTCTTCTTTTTAATTTATGAAGTACTTGCTGACCATGTTTTCTGAAAGTTAAAATAACTGTGGTGTGGATCTGGCTGAGTTTAGTAGTATTTCCTTATGCAAGGGCTAAAAATTAGTATGCTGAACTAGCCTACTTGCCAAAGTCCTGTGCTTTTTCGTTCATTCAGTATTTTCACATTTTTGTTTAAAAGATAGATTTTTAAAAAATTAGAGACCTTTGAATCTCAAAAGAATAAAAGACATAGTTTTGAATTAATTAAAATCTCAAATATATATTAAAATATAATTACATGTGTGGCTAGGCTTACTGTGGACATATTTTGGCATTATAAGCAAAATTTATTTGTTGTAACTCATACATACTGTGGTATTTTTATATACATATAAAAACTGTGCTGTGCAGGTATGCTACATAAAAGCTAAAATTGTTACACGTCCGTAAATACTGACAATATATAATTTGCCTGTATGAATATATTCTGTTATCCCAATGCAACTAATGTACCTTAGAAGTTACGTATTCAAAAAGTACATGAGCCATACATTCTGCCAAGATTTTAGAAGGAATTACCATGATATGCTAACTCCAAAAACGTTTGCTATATCTTACTTGTGTTCTAAATACTGAGTTTTCTTTTTTCTGGGTTTTAAAACCAACAGAATGCTTTTTCTGGGACCTTTCAGGGAGTTATTTCTGCTCAATCACTATTTGACACAAACAGCTTATGGGAAAATTTGCCAGTATATGAATTTGCCAGTATATTTGACCTATAAATTAAGACACATTGAAATGTGTACTGTATGTCTAGTATCACAATGGTGCAGTAGAGAAAAATCCAATTTAATTATTTAACTTCTGAAAATTAAAATTGGATTGAATGTTCAATTTTCAGTGTAGTGTTCTGTGCTTGCTATAGTGCACACAGTTTTAATTGCAAAGATCAGGTCACTTGGTTTCAAGAATAGCAATATGATATGGTGTAATTAACATGGAATCTTCTGTCTTGTATTCATATAATTAAAAGGGGTAAGATAACATATCATGCTATGGTGATCATTCTGTATTCTAGTCTAGCTGATTGTTTCATTTTTAAGAGCCTAACTAGGTTTTATAGGTTTCATATATATAGATAGATATAACTATAGATAAAGTTTTATGCGTTCAAAAAATGCTTGTTGGGGATGGTTGTTGTGAAAGGTTTTTGTGGCTAGTGGTGGTTTTTGTTTCTTTTTCAGTGGGGGCATACAGCTCTAGATTTATACCTTCAGGGTGTCCCAGTTTATGTCTGCCATACTTGAGAGCACAGTGAATTAGTGCACTTTAAAGACTGCATATTCCTCAATGCTTTTAAGTAAAGATGAACCCTCATTCAAAACAGTAAGCTTTTCAAGCAGCTTGCCCCAAATTCAAATCCTGCAGCCAATATCCTGATCTAAATAGGATCTCTGCACACATTCTGATTTTTCTAGCAGGTCCAAATTGTATTTTTTCTGAATCTTAGCTGTATTATTAGAACTTAACTCTGTTGTTAAGGGGAACAAGATGGAAAATTAAAAATATGGGATCAGTTTTTGATTATTTATTTTATAAAAGGTAATTGTGAAGGATCAGTTGGTAGATGTCCCTTATGGTTTTTTTTCCGTTTTTTTTTTTTTTCCTTTTTTTTTTCTTTTTTTTTTTTTTTTTTATGGAAGCTGGAGTTGATGTTGGTGTTTTTTAATTGTTAATTTTAGCAGAAGAAACTGTGTTGCAATATCAGTACTTAATTTCTGGCAAGGACTAGAACTTTGTTATCTACTGAATCTATGTAATTATATATAAAAAAGCTCCAGATCCAGTATTTGTCCAGAATTCTTCATCAGAATATTATATAAACATTTTGTAGGAATTAAAAGAAGATGGTACTACAAGAATAAAAACAGTCAAGCTTGTCATAGTATTTGAGAAAGTTTAATAGACTTTCAGACTGTCAGTAAAATATTATGCACAACAGATAGATGATAGAAACGATAGATGGTCAAGATGTTAGACCTGTGTAGGGCTGAAAGGGCTCACTTGCAAAATCTGTGGAACCACAGTGTTTAGAAATGCAGAAGGAATTTGGCAAATAAGTAAAAAAATGTTAAAATGCAAGAAAGTTCTGGCTGAAAATCCTCTCGGGATGGAAGTGTTTGTCCCCCTCCTTGTTAAACTACCTCATGTAATGCTACTTTGTGAATACATTTCCATGTCTGGATATGTGTGAACATTTGGAAATTTTTCCCTTCATAACTTTGTTTGCCGTCTGTGATGATGATGATGATGATCCCTTTTGCCTGTCTAGTCTGAATTCAGTCATTTAAGTACCAAGAAACGAGAGCTAAAATTCAAATTTGAAGTTTATGTAAAATCCTTACAAAAAATCCAGGTACAATGGGTGTAAATTCTTCTTATTTTTAAATTTATCAATTTAGCAGAAGGTGACCTTTTAAAAAAAGATTGAAAACTTGCTTTATATGGAGCTCTTTCCAATCCTATAATGATTAAGTGATTGAAGTTTAAATTTGTGTAGCCTTTAAAGTATCAAAAGAGATTGTGATTTTCTTACAAGTCTAGACTGTTGATTCTAATGTCCTGATCAATAACTGTGTCCAATTTACTTTAAGCTTGTCTGTTTCAGTTGGCTTGCCATGAGTGGCATGCAGTTATATTTGTATATATCAATGAAGGAAAAAAATGTAGAGGGGAAAAAAAAAAAGCTTTGATGAATCAATCAATCAATCTCACAGGGGGACAGACACATTTCACATCCAAGGACATACAAAAATATGCAAATCTCTACAGGCTAATTGGCTATTTGATTCAGAGAAATTGCAATCAATCTTTTTAAAAACTTTTTGTCCCATTTGCTTTCAGTCCACCAAGTTTATCATATGAAGAAACAATATAACCTGAGTTTTAGATTTTGACCTTTTTTTTCACTATATATATTTTTTTAAATTTATGCCTTGGAACATAAGGGGAAAAAATATTTGCTTTTTAAATCTAACTTAGTAGGAAAGGAGAGCATAAATAAAGGGGTATTTTTGTTATTTTTGCTTTCAGATGTGATATTTATTTTATGTAGGAGCCTTCGATCTTACTGAATAGTGAAACAAATGCTTTGCGTTTTTGGCATCCATGAGTCCATTAAACCCAGTTGGATCTTTTTTCTTTCCTGTCCCTCTCCACACCCCCTTACCATTCTCTTTGTTTCGCTTTTTAGCCTCTGATACTTCCTCATCTTCTCTCTCAAGAACAGAATCTCCTCTCCAACTGTTTGTATCTTCTCATCTTCCTCATCCTCATCCTAAGCCAGACACCTTTGTCTGGCCCCATGCAGCCTCTCCATACTGTGACCAAGTTCCTGAGCCCTGTTCACCTACTCACTGTAAATTGGCTTTCTATTCCTGATGAGCTTGTTTGTGCTGTATTTTTCTGATAATCTTCATACCTGATAAACCGTGGTTGAATAGATTATGTTTCAACAGTGTCAGTGAAATCTGGCCTTTCAGCTGCTTTTCATTAAATACTGCATGGGTTTTAAGAGTTTCATCAGAGAAGACTGTTTTATTCATCCCAAAAGATGTAAAGCTACAGACATATTTAATACTCTGTTCTCATGAGTGTTACAGAGAATTATAGGTGTTCAGTGAAAGAGATTATTGGCCAAGGCTGCTTTGTAGCATTTACTGATGTAAATTATTTCCAGTGCTGGCATCTTTTGCCTAACGAGACTGTCCCTGCCACAGAATGTCCTCTTATTTGAACAATTTTTAATAACTTAATTTCAGAAAGCCTGTCACTAATTACAACAAAAACATTCCCTGAAAATTCACTCAAAGGAAACCATTGCCTGAATATCAGTGTGTATCATGATGCAAGTAGGGCATATTGGATTGATTTGGAGGAGGCATAAAGAGCAGTGAAAATCAGCATTCTGCTGTTTCAAGTCAAGAGCCTTTCTGTTAATTGAAATTATGCCAGTTTAAACCAGCTATAAGATTGGTCTCCATGGTGTTTAAATACAAAATGCTGCCGGGGTAGTTCAGGTGACAGGGTAAAATCAATGTAGTTTTTCAGCCTTTTCCTTTTAACTCCTTTTAATTTCTTTTAAATTGTCCTTCACTAATACCTTTATACATAGCACTTTTTTGTCACTGAATTTACTATTGTCTGATTTTAAGAAGTTATTTTTGACACCTAGTCATTAGACTGGTTTCATGTCAAATATATTAATTCCAAGCAAAATGTAGCAAATAAATCTTAGTGTATTAGCAAAATTCACTTGTTAAATAGCTGACATAAGACCAGGGTTTTGAAAACACTAGTTCATATGTAAGCCTGTAACTGGAACTGCCAGGAAATCTGTGTCCTACAGAACTTTGAGTCTGACTTCCTTGAAGCATTTGAATAGCTGATTAGCTGCTATTACAGGTTTGGCTGTCATTGAGTTGAACTTCTTCATACCTATACTATAAACAGTACATCCCAGTTAACTTGTTCTTTGCAAAGCTAAGTTAGTAAGAACCTACTCAAGAATAAAGGCAAACTGAAAGAATCATGAAGTCAGAGCACAGATTCCATTATGTGGAGCCCAAGTTTTCAATTTCCAAGCTACTGTATCCTCAGGGAAAGGAGCTTCTACCATTTGTATGAAAAGTAGCAGAACCATGAAAAAGAAGAAAAAAATATATTGGAGTCCTTTGTATGGTGTCAATAATTAATGAAAGTTAAATTAATGAAAGTTAAACTTGCCTCAGTAAGGAACAGTTTCCCTGGATGCCTGTGTTAATATGATTTCAGGAGCTGAAAATCTCATGTTCTGTATCTTGCTCAGTTGAATTTTTTTTTCTCTAGTGAAAGAAGCCAAGGGCATTTTGTATTACTGACTTGACTTTCAATTTCTGTTGAACAGGAACATGATTTTAGAGGTGTACCATCTTACTTAATTTTTTTATCTTTTGAAATCCTGTAAACCTGATTTACAGTTTGAAGGTTATCAGAAATCCTTTCGCTTTTTTGAATTTCTGGCTTATACATCTCTATATAACTTTTTTTTTTTCTTCTTACTTTGGATTGTAATTTGTGGTTTGATCTATCCAAAGGCAATCCATCAGATGCTTACTTTCATGGGGTTTACTCCCTTTTTTCAGTTTGTAAGTAGTATTGACTGTGCAGTTCTATTAATTTCTGAAGGACTAAAATCACCTTTTCCTTTAGCACAAGACGTACATGTTTTGTCCATCAGTAGTCGAATCTTGATGTGTAAAGCAAGGCTGATGCTCTTTGCCCATTCAGTCACCCTAAGGGCTGTAATCTTACGAGACCTGAATGCACTCAACTAACACTTGCATTTAATAATTAAAGAGGCAGTATTCATTTCTAGAGGACTGCAAATAAAGATATATTAGGCAGGTCTGGTGTAACACAATGGCCAATTGCCAGTACATTGTATTATACCACTGCTGTTCCTAAAGAATTACACTGATCCAGAACGCAATATTGCAGCTACTGTCATGACTCATAATAAGCTATTTCTTTTGTGGTATGAGTTTTGCATGTAAAATAAATGAAGAGTACACTTTGAAATAATGAAATTATGAAAGCAGACTAAATAAGAAAGAATTAAGAATATAGATCAATAAAAATAACTTGTTTTAATCAAGATGTGAATTAATATTCTTTTTCTCCAACCAGTTACCTTGTAAAGCTGTGCTCATAGCATTCAATTATATTTTTCATTGTTTACTTTACCTTTGCATAAATTTTTTGGGGTAATACAGGAGATCAATTTGGTGGAGGAGAGAAAAGCAAGAAGATACATAAGCCACATAATTGACAGTGACTAAGCACAGAAAATCTTTTCCAAGGAGCTGAGAGGATGCTTTGTGAATAATGCTGTCCTTGCCTGACTACTGTCATCTCCATGCACAACTTTGTAGTAAAATATAAGATTGTTTTGTAATTTGTGATTGTGAAAGGTATCTCAGGCTCTTAATGAATTTTAAATGAAAAAAAAAAAAGTGAAATTTGGTTAAATTTGCCAATCTGTCTTATCAAATGCATCACTTCAGGGATGTATTAGTCCTGCAGAAGGTACTGCCTCTTTGTATTATGTAATTGCTTTTCTTACAGTTCTCTGTGTGTCACATCACTAATGTTCTTACTTCCACCTCTTTGTGTGCATGTAAAGTTGAGTCATGGGGGTTTTCATCTTTTCTCCTGCATGAGCATTGCAGTTAAAGCATTTTTTTCTTTATGTAAATATTGAAATGTTTAAAATGGGATGAATGTAAAACTGTTGAGTAACATTCTCTGTTATGGCATAAAAAGAAATCCTGCCATAGTGATTTTGTGAATTGATATGATCATGTTCCATGAAGGATTACAATCCATTCTATTACTCATTTTCAGAAGGGAAATTGATGAACATAGCAAAGTTATTTTGATTTTCTCAAAGCTGTCGTGCCATCTAGGTCCTGATAGAGTCCACATATTAGTTTACGTCCATTACACTGCCTTGTGAAGAATTTATGTGGAAATGACCAAGGAAAGAACTGAAGAATTCATAACACGCTCATTTACATAGGGTGTGTGGTGTTTATAAATGGTATTTAATGGGAGAGTTCATGTGAACTCTTTTGTAACATTTATGAAAAGCCCAAAGAGAATAAATTGATTCACAAAAGTTTATCTGTAGGTGTGACTTGGAAAGGAAAGGTTTCTGTGACATGACTTAACTTTTTGGGTAAATTGTTTTTGTTCAAGGCTCTTGGTAGGTTTTCTATTTGAGATTGACTTGAAACATTGAATCTGCAACATGGTTGTTGCAGAAAGGATATTAGTATGATGAGAAGAAACTAGGTTCTGTGCAAGTGCCATTATAGGAAACTTGAGTGGCAGGTTATACCTTTTTTTGTTTAGGAACATTTTGTCACGTTAAGACCTCCTGTCACACTTTGCAATGTGATCGTGATTCCAGATTTTAAACAATTTAGCTGGTGAATTCTAGGTCTTGCAAAGACAGTCCCTGTTTCACACTTTGCCATTTTAGTATAAACAAATGCTTCAGAACAAAGCTAAACAAATGAAAGTGAGTAGCCAGGATCTATTTTGGTGATATTTTAATTTTCCATGCTTCATGATTTCCCTTTCAAAATAAATACTCTTTGCTGCTTCTGTTATTTGTGAGTCTTAAATGTTGTGCTATAACAGCAGGTATAGAAATTATCAGGAGGTGCAAAGGTATTTTTGTGCATGAAAGATCAGTAAAATTTTAAATGAGAAATTGCTGCAACTCTACCTGAGAATTTGAAGCAAGCTACAACAGAGTAAATTGTAAGTGAAAGTGAGATATGTTTGTGTTTGTCTGTGGGTCCTGACCTCAGATCAAAGAAAGACAAATGCAGATAAGACCAAGACAAGAGAGCAGAGCTAGTGACAAAATGAACAGGGAACCTCCAAAGAAACTGGCTACATAGGATCTATAAAGCCTCAAGGTGACTCTAAGACACACTTGTTCCCCTCAGTTTCTCACAAGCCGCTTCGTGTCTTTACAATTTCAGTTGTATCTGATATTGCTGTATGTTTTAGAATTGTCATTAGAATACAAAGATCTGAACCTGTTATTTCAGGACATTTTGGGTTAAGGCAAGGGTACAGATAAGTTAGCACTAATATGAAAATACTTGACTAAAATTTGAAGGAAGGTAGGAAAAAACTTCTTAGTACACAAGATCTTTAAATTATGTTTAGTTTATGAAGTGAAAAGTTTACTAAATGTGTTTTAACAAAAAGAGCCAGAAATTAGTCAGATGACACCTAATTGTGGGAGTACTAAAGTATATAGGGCTTTATGGGTTAGAGTGTTAGCATGAGTGCAATGACCCTGAAAGATGCCTGGTTGACCATTGCTTTGTATATGTGTGCATTTTCTTCAGAGAACTAATTGCTGCAATATGTTAAGGAATGCCTTTTTCCTAAGGAGGAAATAGAAACAATTTGAATAATACCGCTTCAAAGAGAAATTTTAGCAATACTTACAAACTTTTTTTCATCTTTTTCTGCCACTCCTTATAAAGTCCAGGGTAGGAAGCACTCAGTATTCACTCTGTTTAATTTTAATACAGATGGCACAGAAACTCATAAGAATCTTATCACAGTATAGTTATTTTTTATAAATAAATTGACATAAAAAAAGTTTTAATATATTATCATATGTGCTTTAGTACTGGAGGCTTAAAATTCAGCAGCACATTTTCTATATTAAATTACCTGTGGCTTGGCTAGCAGTCAGAATCCTGGCTTTAAATAATAGAAAATATAGGCCCTTTTTAACATTGAATTGTATAGTTACTTTTCCAAAGGAAGGGATTAGGTGATCTTTGTTATGGCAGTGAATTGCACCTTTTCTTTACAAATTGTGCTGGTGAGAAGAAGGTGCTTTCACTATTAGTCCCTGAAAGGCTAACAAGTGCTTCACAGAAATGGCTGTCAGACAAGAAGAGGGTTACTCATAACTAGTGCTTGTTTTTGGTACACTTGCTAGTATTTTTCTTATAACACACTTCATGTGCTTCTTGCTTAGACTTCCCTTTTAAATTTCTTCAGAATTTAAGCTTTAAAATGGGAGACAAAATTAACTGTAGTGAATGTTCAGCTGTGCAAGCTGGACTTGGAGTTGTTTCATCAGCAAGTAAAAAGGAAAGCAAACTCTACTGCCAGACACTGTTTCACATATCCAGGGCAATTCCTTGTTCATAATGACATGAAATGCTAATTATGTCCTGTGCTGCTTTTCCTTTGTTTCTTTCAATTAAGGGAACTATGATGCATACTTTCAGACTAACTTCTTCTTCCTATTGATCTGGGTACTAGGAATTTCTGGTGCTTTCTGGTTTGCTGATTTATCTCATCACACTTAAAAATTTACATTTAATATGACAGATCTCTTCCCATTAAAATACTTAGAAAACCTGTGATCTTGAGAGTGAAGGTTTTATTTATTTATTAACTTGTAATGATGAGGACAAGCTTTTGGGGTGCAGTTCAACTTGTACAGGATTCAATACTTTCTTTTGGAGTATCTGCCATTGTTGATCATTATGGATATGGTGATGGAATTGGACAATTTCTCATCTGATCCAGTATGGAATATTTTACTGCCTTTATTTTTTAATCAGGCCTAATCAGTATGAGATTTTGTAATTTGTAATTATAAAACAACTAGAGATATACCGAGGCTTAGATGACAAGAAGGAGTGTAGTTTAAAACATTCATGGTCTTGATTTAAAAAAAAGTCATGACTAAATATGCTGGCAGTAATTGACTATACAAAGTACAGTTGCCATTAGATATTCTCTAGTCATAGAAGCTTTTTAATTCCAGTACTTTGAAAAGGTTATTATTTGCCAATGAGACTCTAATCTGACTTGGAAATGATACATTTTATGAGAATTATCTTTAGTATGCTCTGGGAATGTTTTCTATGCAAAAAAACTTTGTGGACTTGTTAGCCACAAGGTACTTTAACTCAGCCTTCTTGATTAGGCAAGTTTTACATTCAGTGCGGTTTAATAGTGTATTTGTGATGGTGTGTGTCGTGATCGCTGTGTGTATTTTAGTTCTCTTTTTTGTTCTGTTATTAGTTGTAAAATAATCCTCTAATTGCACTCTGTGGAAAGACGTAGTTAATACTAACATCAAAGTGAATGCAGCAACCTGAAGACTATAGTGTGTCATACCATC
Organism: Lonchura striata; assembly: GCF_050655825.1. Taxonomy (NCBI): domain Eukaryota; kingdom Metazoa; phylum Chordata; class Aves; order Passeriformes; family Estrildidae; genus Lonchura; species Lonchura striata. Next base: position 57,224,014 of record NC_140707.1, on the reverse strand, counting down.
ACAAACCTTTTTTGGATTGCACATTCCTAGAAAAGAGGTGTCAAGTTTAATAGAGAATATTCATAGTAGCAACCCAAAAAAAATGAAAAATTGTCAGGTACAGTTACCAAAGTTTAGTGTGTGTTTTATATAGACTTTCAGACCAATATGAAAGCTTTCATAAGAAAATTGATCCAGCATTTTAAAAAATTCTCCAGGATGGTAAATGTAAATTAAATATTGAATTTGGGGTGCAGCCTCTTATGAAAAGGGTTGCAATTACATCTTTTATGCAACGTATATGGCCTTCATTATTTCTGTGCTGGTAAATTCTTTTTATTGCTTCTACAGGTTCAGTCCATGCCACCTCAATAGCAGCTTCCAGAGTGGAGCAAGCATTGTCTGAGGTTGCTTCTTCCCTGCAAAGCAGTGCCCCTAAACAAGGTCCCATGTATCCTTGGATGACTCTGGCTCAAATATGGCTTCATGCAGGTATTGTGATAGTGAAATTTATTTTTTATGCCCTCTCCTTTATTACTAGCCTAAGGACTTAGCAAAATCTGTTTCATTCAGAATCTGTTATCACTTATCAGATAATATTTTTTCCATGTGTGTGGCACTGAAACAAGCCAAGAAATAAAAAGCACACGAGTTGCTCTGTTTGTAAGATCATTTATGAAAGATTAGGCAGTAGTTTTAGAATGTAGCTGTTACCACTGGAGTCATATCTTTTGTAGAGCAAATACAGTACTCTCTCCCTTATCTCTGAAGAATTTAGTTTCTAAAGTTTCTAGAGCATCTCAGTGCTTGGAAATCTAGGTGTCCTTGCAGAATCACATACTATTCTGATTTGAAAGGCACTCACAAGGATCATCAAGTGCAATTCTTAAGTGAATGATCTATGAGGGGATGGAACCTGTGACCATGGCATTACTAGCACCATGCTCCAAGCAACTGAGCTAATCCCAGATTACTGAATCCATTGAATGCAAAAAGATGTTTGTAAGATTTTCCTGTAACTACAAAATTTTATAATAGAAAAGAAATAACTGCATATGCAGGTAAAGGAACAGTAGTAGTACTGTTGAGCAACCTGTCCCTTGCAGCTGTGATAATGAGCCCAAATTCCATTCTTTTCCTTCTGGTTTTGTTAGTGTAAAAGACTCAGGATTGTTTGTCTAAATGTAGAGTCATCTTGAGTGGATTTAGTATTATTCTGATGCCTCAAGCTAACTGCAGTATCACAGGTGGCTGTTGCATAAAATTTTAACCAGAAAATTATGATCCAGTGTATTTTTATATAGTTAAAAATGTATAACATAGAATTGTTTTTATTGATAGCTGGATCAGAAAGATGTAATTTAGAAATCAGCCAGCAATTGTTATGCCTTGCTCTGCTTTCAGAATCACTTTTGCAGTGACATATTTTTTTTCTTTCATGTTTTCAACAAAACAGTGCTTTATTTAGCATTTATGTAGCATTTTAATTTACCTATTTACGTCTACAGTTTTATGGTGTGAAAGTCATGGCAGGGTAATGGCTCCCATTTATAAATGGTTTGGTGGTTTAGAGAAAAAGCCCAGAAGATTGGAGATTGGAAAGAAAGCAATTACAGTGATTAATAGTAGTGATCTCATTTGGGCTACTCAAAAGCAACACAGATTAGAATAGGGCAAGGTCCAACAGGGTGTAGTAAAGTCACCTGCTCTGCATTGTGGCATCATTGACTTTAAATATTTATAAACTGCCACAGATGACCATCTACAGTAATTCTCATAATCTATAATGCTGATAATTTCTCAGCCTTCTGTGGCAGCTTGTTCCACTACTTATTTTCTCTTTGGTGGGGTTTTTTTTGTTTTTTTAAAAAATTTTTGTGGGTTATGGCAGTTTTGGTTTGCCAATCTGAGTTTCTTCTCTCCTGGCCAACGCACCAATTAATGGAGTGGGTTTAGTACTGGCTGAATGCCAGTGTACTCACTAAAATTATTTACTCATTTCCTGCTGTGAGATAAGGATTAGGAGGAGGGCAAAACAGGCCCAAAACTTTAAAGGGTATAAAGAAAACTTTATTAAAAGAATTAAAAGATAAAATAATAAGAAAATCAGAAGAAACCTTCAGAGCCCTTCTACTCCTCCCACATTCTCTTTACTTTCTCACAACGTAAAGAGGCAAAACCTGGAACTTTCAGTCAGTTCACCACCTCTGAAATAGTCTTTCTTCAGTTCTCTTAGGGAGGGGAGTCTCTCTTGCCATGCGATGGAGACTTCTCCACAAGAAGAAAAAAAATCCAAGACTTAAGATAAAAATAGCAAACTAGAAAGAGTATTCTGGGGTTTCAAACAGCCATTTAAAAGTTGTAAGTCCTGATATACTTAGAAAAACAACTTTCCTGAAAAAAATAATGCATTTAAAATAATTTAGGTAATAATTTCTCTTTTAAGATGCAATTTTTTTTAGGAAAATAGTCTTTATCTGAATGGAAAATATTTACCAATAAAGCACATGTGGCAACGTCTAGTCATGGTATGATGAAGCAAGAATCATTAATTGGTCGTGACATTCCTTCCACAGCTGAAGTCTACATAGGAATTGGGAAGCCTGCTGAGGCCACAGCGTGTACCCAGGAAGCAGCTAATCTCTTTCCAGTGTCACATTATGTTTTCTACATGAGGGGGCAGGTGGCTGAACTTCGTGGAAATATTGATGAAGCCAAACGCTGGTATGAAGAGGCCTTATCCATTAATCCTACCCACGTGAAAAGCATGCAGAGGCTGGTAAGTCTTGAGCCCATGTTCGTAAGCAGTGTCTTCTCAGCTGGTGATACGGTAGTGTGAAGTCTTGACTTGGTGTAGGTAACCTGTACCTTGTGAATTTGGGATCTATATTCCTATTACAAGATGCTTTGGAAACAGCCTTTCCTGGCATTTATTCTGTCTTTTATGTGTTGGGACATAAAAGGGATTTGCAGGCCATAAGAGTATTTCAATCCTAATAGAAACTATAGAACAAGAAACAATTTGCAGCTGCCCAGTATTCATGCCATTGGGAAATGAAGGTGGCTTATGGTAAGAGAAGAGTTGGATACTGTAGCTGGATACTGTACAGGGAAGACCAGTCATTTTTGTATTCTGAAGTAAAAGTTAAATTCATAAAATTATAGAATATTCTAAGTTGGAAGGGACCTACAAGGATCATCAAGTTCGACTCCTGGCCCTGCACAGGACACTCCCAAGAGTCACACCCTGTGTCTGAGAGCATTGTCCAAACACTTCTTGAACTCTCTCAGGCTGGTGCTGTGACCACTTTCCTGGGAAAGCTGTTCCAGTGCCCAGCCACCCTCTGGGTTTTCCTGATATCCAATCTAAACCTCTCCTGACACAACTTCAGGCCATTCCCTCAGTCCTGTCACTGGTCACAAGAGAGAGGAGATCAGTGTCTGCCCCTCCTCTTCCCCTCACAAGGAAGTTGTAACTGCAGTGGGGTCTCCCCTCAGTCTCCCCCAGGCTGACCAGACCAAGTGACCTCAGCCGCTCCTCACACGGCTTCCCCTCAGGGCCCTTCACCATCCTCACTGCCCTCCTTTGGATGCCTTCCAGTACCTTTATATCCTTCTTACATTGTGGTGCCCAGGCTGCACACAGCACTCGAGGCCACACCAGTGCAGAGTACAGCTGTTTTCTGCATTCTGCATGTTTGTTGATTACCTTTGTGCTATGTGATTTCTTGGGTTTTTGAAAGGTAGAGAATCAGTCTTGCCCCCAAATGAATGTATAGCTCCAAGTGCAAAGGTACCTTCCCTAGGATAACATATGTTTGTTTACATACTTCACAGATACATACATGTATATATTGTGTGCTTACCATATTAGGAAAATTACTTTTAATCCTATTTTCTTCCAGATAGAGGAGAATAGAACCACTGAAATCAGCTTCTTACCCAATCTTTTTGTTCAGAAATAGAAGCTGGTTTCTGCCTAGGTATTTATGAATTATTCAGAGAAATTTCTTGTGCTTCCCTGAGGGAAACATATGAGACAAAAGATCAGATAGGAAGGCGGCAGCACAGAGAAAGTTTTTTGTTTCACCTTTTTCAGCATTTCAGGATATTTGAGCCTGCTGACAAGTGCCGAAAGATTCCCTTTCCCAAAGAAGCAGGCAGTCAATCTAAAGCAGTGCAACTCAATGAAAATGAAAACTCATGTTTTGTTGGGTGTCTATTTGCCCCTCCTCAGAATGCACCTTTGAATAAATAAGTCTGTAAACACATAGTGCTCTTCAGAATGACTGAGAATTAGCTGCCTAAGAGACATGTGAGATGAAAATTATTGGGCTTCCAGTCCAGATGACATTTTTATGAGATTTTCTGTTTGAGTCCTGTCTTGAAGGTAACTTCTCATTTCATTGGATTGGACAGTCCTTTTTAAGGATTCTTATAATTTAAAATTTTGTTTCTATGAGCTTTTTCAACTGTTCTACACCTTTTCTGCAGTAGGATGTTGTTTTGAGTAGATTCTGAGAGATTTATGCTGCTTAAATAAAATATTCAAGATGTATGCTATAAAAATACTTGTCTGTGTAATTTCATGTAGGAGAAAGTACAAGCTTCTCTATCCTTCTTGACCTTTTGACTATTGCAAAAACTATTTTAATGAGGAAGCTTGCAGTGTTTACGCTTGCCTATGTGTACAGATGAGTATCTGTACATCTCAACACTTTGTGTATATTTACCTATTTATTATAAAGAAATATGATCTCAGTGGCAAATGATCTATAGCAATAGCAGTGTGGAGGTACCAGCCTCTATGACAACAGCTGAAACATTAACTTCTAATATTTGTATTCACAATTCTAAACTGACAGTTGGTTTATGAATGAAAGTTCTGTGCAAAACCTCTTATTTTCTGTGATTAATTTGAAATTTTAAAAATATTTGATATGGCTTTCTAGCAATGCTTAGAAAGTAATATCAAATGCAACTGTTTCCACATAAAATTTACCTTAGAGCCTATATTTATTTAATAAGTTTTGGTGAATTTCCTTTTGAGGGGCAAGTACTGAGTATAAATCATAGTAGCTTTATGTATAAAATGCAACAAACCAAGTAAGATTTAAAGATGGCATGAATTCTAGCATGTAGGATCTGCATCCAGGCCTGCTTCTCCAAGTGAAACTACTTAAAATATTTGAACCTGAAATCAGTTTGGAAGGACTTTTGTTTGTTTTAATTAAAATTTTAGAATGAGTGACGTCTATTGAGTGACACTCAATAAAATTTCCTGATGCTAATGGTTTGGAAATCTGAATCTTTGATTTGAAAATCTTTGTAGTTGTCCATAGTGGGGGGAAAGGTGAAATAAAATGTATTTTTCAATTTGAACAACAATAGCATATTGGGAATAGGAGTTTTTTCCTTTTATAATCCATCCTTTTAATGATGTTACATCACTCTGGTAAGAAGGATTAAAACCCAAACTTAGAAAAATTTACTATTTTTCATATATCATTTCATACAATATTTTCACTGTCTTTCCAAGTACCTATTCGTGAATATGATCTACTGTTTCTACACAGAAGCAATGTTAATTTAAATTACTGGAGAACTGTATAAGTAAAGACCAGAAAGGTTCGTTTTGTGGCTTCAGAAGTATTTTACTTCTTCTTGTGAGCATGTGCTGTGCTTTGTAGTTTCTGCCAAAAGACTGCTGCATTTGTCTCTCATGCAGAGTCCACATTCTATCAGTGTGACCATGAAGACTCTGCAGAGGTCTAGTGTATTATCTGAATTAAATGACTTTCTCTTGGCTGGCATCATCTTTTTTACAAAATTGCAATATTTTTAAAGAAACAGTTTCTTACTCATTTTGCTGCTGTCTCTAAAGTCTTCACAGATTTACTCCTGTTTCAAGAAAGTTACTAAAATGAAAACCAGGAGATCTTGATGATGGTGTGGAAACTGGAGCAGTTAAGAGTGATGAAAGAGATCTGTTTGCCGACAAAATTATAATCATAAATGGGAGGTTTGATGGGGAAGATTTTTACCTTACTAATGAAATGCCTAAGACAATGTAACACCAAATGTTGGAGTCTTGATCCATGAGTAAATGAAAAATGGTTTAGCTGTATTCTGCTCAATTAAACTAGGGAAATGGAGCTGCTTGGGCCATACTGTTGAATTACCTAAGATGGGAGCTATTCCAAAGGAGAGCAGGCTGCAGGGGCACAGCTCACTGCTATTTCCACCCCTTCCAAGATGTTGGGGGGCTTATTATTTAAATCAGCCTAACAACAAAACTAGGTTTTTTCAATGAGAAATGCTGTTTAAATTATCTGCAGTTCCTTGTGGAACTAAATTTTTATTTCCTGTACAGTTAATGTTTTAATTCATACATTCATTCACTTTATTTTGTTGAGCAGTGCTCATTTTAAACTCTGCCTTGTTCTCAGGTGCTATTTTTTACTGTTTGTCACCAAGTGAAATTTTCTCCAAGCCAGAGGTTATACCACGTTGCTATTTGGCTAGCTCTGACTGTTCACAAGATGTCAAAAGGGAAGCAATAACATGTCAGTATTAATTAGGTGTCCTTTACAGAATGCAGCAGCAATTCTTTTGAACAAATGCAGTGTCCTTTCTTCTTTTTTAAGGTTTGTATAGTGCACTCAGAAAAAACAACATGAACTTGTGTTCTAAAGGTTTGAAATGCTTTGGTTTGTTTCTGTATTTCAAATAATTTTTTCTCACACTGAATAAAATTTAAAATTTTCTTCAATTACTTAATTTTAAAAAGATGATTTACACTTCAGTGTCATATACCTATGGTTATCACCTTCCTGATTTTGGCCAGAATGGATTTATTTATACAACGTTCTCCATTCTCCGTACTCTTTATCACTGCCTCCAGATTTCTGCATTATTGCTGCCTTCCTGCTTTTCTCATTGTTTTCCTCCCCTGTGAAAAAAGGAATAAACATTTTTTTATCTTCTGCAGTCAGAGTGCTGTTGTGGAAAGTAGCCCTTACTGCTGACGTCAGGAAACTCCTGAAACAGGCCATCATTCAGTAATGCCTGAAATTGCAATGAATATTTCAATCCACTGTCCAGGAAACAAATCTATGTATTCTCTCTCAGGATGAAATTTTCCTACTTAAATGTAGCTTTGAGATGAAATAGGTATCCAGCATTTTCATGCTGTTTTAATCTCAGAAGACTGTAGTATTTTCTGAATATCAAAAATGAAAACCAAAACAAAACCATAGCACTTGCCAGTTAATGTTATTAGTAACTTAGATTCTAAGAGCAGAAAACTGGAGCAGAAAGGGAGAAATTACTTAACAATTTGCTCATGTAGAAATTACTTTTCAGAAAGCCATATCTTAGGGACTTACATTTCCTACTTCACACTGTTATTTTCCTATAATTATGAATAGCTAAACCAGATCTCATAAGGCTTAGATTAACCACTATGTGTGCTTTAACTCTCAGTTATAAATACAGTTATTTATTTCTTATTGTACTATACTGTCTTCTTATATGTTTTTTTCAACCCAAAGACACTGCCAGAAGGAAGTCTGGCAGTGTATATGGGTTGTGTGTGCTTGTGAGCCTGTCACAGATGTTGAGTTGACTGAAAAAAAGGAAAAACAGAGAAGACTTTAAAACATGAATTCAGAACCTGTGTGGAAGAGGTCATGGGAGTTAAGGAAGAGAAATACAGTCACACAACTAACTTTTTTCTTTCAGTAATTCAGTGTTGTAATCTGGAGAACATTCAGTAATTCATTTTATTTTCATCCTCAGGCCCCTGCACGGTAGAATTGTTGGTTTAGGCTTCACAGGTTTGTTCTAAGCACATTATGCTGGTTTTCATGGGTGGTTTGGGTTGTAACTGATTACTACAGAGCTAAATGCTGATGCCAAATCTCAGTGCTCATCTGACTCACTCTCTAAGTGCATCCTTATGCACAGCGTGGTTGAAGAAGAATGGAGAAATAAAGGTCATTGGTTTTGTTAGATTTGTGTGTAAAATGTCGTGGGTTTGTCCTTTAGAAACTTCAAGATCATTTCACAAAAAGTAGAGAAAGCAAAATCTCACTACTCCATACAGAAGGCATTTTACTGTGATTTGACCAGATTAAACATCTAAATATTTAAAGTGATTGTGTTCTGTACCCTGAGAATACTATGGCCATTCTGCTTGCATTTTAAGCTGGAAACCATTGAGTTCAAGTGACTCAAGGACCATTTCGATACATTTTAAATAGTTCATCTGCTGTGAGTCACTCACAGGCTATATTCTCTTCTGTCATGAAAATATTATTTCCCCTTTTAGCCTTACAAGAGAAAACCATCAGTGCTTGATGCAGTAAAAAATTGCATAAAATCAACCTGCATGGCCACTAGTGCTTGAAGTATATTACAGTAGAAATCAAGGTGAAAAAAGTTTTTTTCCCTGTTTGTTTCAAAGTTACCTTATTTTATTTGTTAATGTTGAGATCAAATACAGCTGTTAACTACTTCATACTGACTTGGACAAAGATTAGTAGAATTTCTTAAGTCCTAAATGCTTTATCTGAATTTCACAGTACTCTTTTAAAGTAGATCTATATATGTTCTTTATTTGACAACAATAACTACTACAAATTAAGTTTAAATTAGAACCTAGTTGCTCTTTTGGAAACAGAAAGTGATTGTAGGAATTTACAGCACTAATTTTGTTTATAGCTTGAAGCACTGAGCTCCCATTTACTCAGGCAAGACTGTGTTGATTCCCTGAGAACTGTTGTTCTGTAAGTGGAATTATGGGGCTGATGGTATTATAAGTCTTACTTCATAGCCAACTTTCTTTTTACAGTACTCTGTATTTATTCCAGATGGCTCAAAGCAGCTGTGACAGGAGTAGATCTGTCAACAAGAAAATACTTCCATTCTTGGATGGTTTTCACCCTGTGAGAGCGAGCTCTCTAAGGTCTCTTCAACTCCTGGGTACTGTCCTCAGCTGTCAGCTGTCATTACAAGAGGAATTCTGCAGCTTGCTTAAATGGTTGTTTGGTTTAGACAATCTGAGTAGCAGAAGATGCAAAAGGCAATCTGATTTTGTGCAGCATGCACAGTGGTTGCATTGAAAGGAACTAGACTCATATGGAGAAGCGAAGCTGTTGAGGTGTACTGTTTTTTGAGAATCTAGTAGCAATGGTTAAAGCAGCTTTCTGAATACAGAGGGAAACTCTATGAAATAGAAATCCCAGGAAAGTTAATTTAAAAGTAGACCAAAAAAAAAAAAAACAAAAAAACAAAACAAACAAACAAACCCACCCTGAAACACTTAAAGGCTCAGAAAGCTGGGCTGGGTGTTTTTTTTTAAACTTTGGGGGGGGTGTTTGTTTGGGGTTTTTTGTTTTTTCTCTTTTTTTGATTGCTGGGTTTTTTTAGCATAAGGATTTTTGCACACAACCTTTAAATTTCTGTTTTCATGTTATCTATGTGATAGATTTTTTCCACAGTTTATCTATTCAGGCACAGCTTGCCAGAAACCATTTTATCACTTGTTTGTTCCCATTTTAAAAAGTGGAAAATTAATTAGTGGCAGATGCTGGCAGAAGGAGGGGATGCTTTGGCTAGAGTTACTGCTCTTTATTTGGCAGGTCACAAATAATTCCACTGTTTTTATTGTATTGTGTGGAACTGATAAAATTTCACCCATCAGATAATTCATGACAATTTGCTGCTGAAGCAGGTCAATCTGCAACGTGCAGTATTACTCCAAAGTTCCTTGTCTTTGCTTGGAGGATTTTAAGAATCTTTGTTTCCAGTTTTTGAGATACAAGTAGTGTTCATCTCAAGCTTTGATTCACATTTTATAGGATAAAATCTTTGAATTGGGTTCTGTTATCAAAACTGAGCTATTATTAATTCACTTCATATACAGCAACTATGAATTAAATATTATAATTTGGGAAGTAGCAACCAAGTATAGTTTCAAGTTAAAGAAAAAAGCCAAGGATCATGATGGCCCAGTCTGGAACAGGGCTTTGGTTTTCTAGCCATCTTAACAAAGCATCTGAGGCAGGATTCCCTGCCCTGCACTGTTTCAAGTAATTGACAGGAACAGGAGCATGATGTGATAGCATTTGTGTAATGGTGACAGTATTTCAGAGGCACATGTGAGATGCGTCCATTTGCCAGGAGTTTGTGGGGGTCTCACATCCTTGGAGATACTCAAAATCTGACCCTTGGCAACCCACTGTAGGTAACTCTGTTTCAAGTTTGGCTGTAGAGAATCTTAAGTACCCTTCCTACTTCTGTCATCTTGTGGTTCTAGAAATGCAAGCAAGGCAAGCTTTGTAGATAGAGATAATGATTTGTATTAGGAAACATTATGGGAACACTTGTCTGTGGACAAGGACTTGTTACATTTTACTGTTATGCAAGACTTACTTTATTTTTACCAGTGGTAAAAATCTATAAAGCACAAATTTTTCTTTCTTCTCTTGTTTCCATGGTACATTACCCATAGCAATCAAGGAAGGAAGGTGCAAGAGTTGAATACCTTTCTCAACTGATGTCACTCAACTATGTGCATATAAAATACACACATGTATGTATCTGTACATATATTCTGCCCTACAAATCTGCGTTAATATTTTGGATACATCTTAATGTCTTTGCATACAGAAGTGTCAATTCAAAACAGTGCAATTGAAAAGCCTCACCTGGGACCTCCAGAAATTAGGTTTTGGGGCTTCTGTCTCTCTGTTTTTCTTAAAGGTTCAAGTATACCTTAATGATCTGCATTGAGGCTCCTACAGACAGACATGTGTCTAATATTATTTAAAGAAAACAAAATATTTATTACTCTTTACTGTTATTTACATGGGAAGTATCTCTTTTGTAGTACTAGGTAGAGATGATAAAGAGTCAGCAAAATTGTAAAAGCATCTGATCACAGCATAATGAAAATTTTCCTTTTTCAAGCTTTTTTTGTTTTTTGGTAGGGTTTAGAGAGGGTAATTCCTATTAAAAGTCTTTCCAGAGTCTTTCCATCTTCTTATGTCTTTTACCTTCGAAAGGGCCGACTACATTGACAGCTGTGTTTTGTTGACATCCCTTTTCCTCTGTGCCTTTTCCTGGGTAACTGGCTGCCTAAAATAGAATGTAAAACATACAGATCCATACTGATCAAAAAAATATTAACAAGGATGACTAATTTAACATAAGGAAAATGTCAGTAGTTTTGGTAATTCAGGAAATGGCCAGGAAGCCTTGTGTCAGTAAAGTGCTAATAGTTGTTCTTGATATTGAAGTTCTCCTTATTTTCAAAAAAAGAGCAAAAAGGAAAAGAGAGAAGCCATGGAAAAAATTAAAAATGTGTGCTCTTCACTGCTATCCTCTGTAGTCTTTTACATCTTTTTTCATGGTTACTTGCTGGTGCTTTTTTGCATGGATCTCAAAAGTTCTATTTTTATTTTGCTCTGTGTAATTGCCTTTCAATATGAGAATTGCTTTGCAAAACACTTTTTAAATTAGGTCATTCTGCTGAAGTATGCACTGAGCTAATTATGATTATTTTGCTTCCCTGGACATTTTTGTGCTCATTGAATTTATTAAAGTATAGCTGGGGCTGAGAACTTACACAGCAATAAAAGCTATGTAGCACCTGGTATGCTTTGCTTGTAGGTAGCATCTGGCATCTAATCACTTACAATTTAATTTCATATAATTAATAAAGAAATAATTTTAAGGATTGGGGTGGAGGGGTGTAAATATAAAGAATGTGAAAAAGGCTTTAAGAGAGTAGCCATCTTCATCTTTAAATGAACAAGAGAGATTTTATTTTCCTTCTCCTGAGAAAGGTTCTGTTGTAGAATTCTACAGGTGAGAACTCTTTAGCTACAGGACATTTGAAGTCTGCAATCATCTACACATGTTGTCTTTTTTTTTTTTTCCCTTTTCTTTTCTTGTGCTGCATAGCTTTCTAAATTGGTGAAATATAAGTAAGTGCTACCATCAACAGCAATCTGAATGAGATAAACCATTCCATGTGCTTAGTTGAGGTGGTGAATAAATGTGCATGAGAAGCTTGCAGCACCATTGCCAGGTGTCTGAGCCCTGACTCTTTCTCAGTCTCTCTTAGAAAAGCCTATTATTATAAAATGGTGCAGGAGTTATCAGTGCATGTATTTTGCTATAAATCTCATGCAGTTTTCAGGTCCATTTCTATGCACTGGTTAAATGATATTTTGCTTTTTGCTTTGTATTTGTCACAGGGGAGCTTTACTTATTTTGGCAGAAGCTATTTCCTGCTCTTGAGAGGACCAGAAGTTACCTAATCAATTATAATTCTTTTTTTCTGACTAGGAACTATAAACAACTTGTTCTTGAAAACTGTGCTTTATCTTATCCTTATCAAGCAAAAGGTAGCTTACCTTAATGCAAAACTAGAGATCTGGAAGCAATTGTCCCCCATGAAATAATTTTAATCCTCATTTTTGCAGAGTTATGTCAAGCAGCTGCATTCCCCAGATAAGTTGTCTACTCTTAGACAACTGAACTCTTGTTCAGAGTTTTTTCTGCAAATCCCCAGTCTGGAGCAGTCTTATGTGTCTCTCTCTTCCTCTTCAGCTCATCTCCTTTTAAATTTTATTTGAACACCTCTTTTCCATTTGCTGAAGCTTAGCTTCTCTGCTAGCCAGTTTTACACTTAGCAGTAATTCCCCTGCTCATGAGTCTACTGTTTAAAGATGACTTGCACCTTGCACTTTGGAAGAATTCAACCAACTTATTATATGTGAATAGCGTAATATATATTCTCCAAGATTAGATTTCTTTTAAAATAGACTGTGTTTTCTGGTTTTTTCATCTAACTTGTGTTAGATGAAGTTAGGGAATTGGCCTGTAAGATTAGTGATGGGCTATTTTTTATATCAAATTATTTGTTTAATCTAGATGAACAAATTAATTACAGAGAAAGCAGTTATTGCAGGGAGCTTTAATTTCTGGGAAAATCTGCAGTGGGTTTTGTGCATCTCTGAAAACTGTTTATTTTGAAGGGGTGATTGTTATTTTCCCATTAATAATCCTGTTAGAGTATATGTTCTTCAACAAGTATCAATAAATGGCATGAAGAAAATTCAGAAAGCTGCCATCTCTTGATTTCTCTCTGGCCACTTTGTGTACTTCATCTCACTGGAAAAGGGCAGTGTCTTCTCCCAATAAAAGTGACTGCAGATTTAGAGTTATTAATGCTTTTAATGCTTCTTCTGTCATGGTAAACAGTATAGTTAATCTGAGATGGTTGGAGAAATACATCATGAATGAGACTAAGTAATGATAAACTTGAAAACAGGAAGCTGTTTTCAGCTTTCATCTCTTTTTCAGTCAGCAGTACAGTGTTAATCTGCACCTTTTAAATTTTGATACTAATATGTGTACACCTTATAGAGAGCCAAGAGGTAATAGTTTCACCAGTTTATCTTTAGTTTCACCAGCTAATCATGACTCTAGTCTGTATGTTTTGTTAAAACAGTAGCTTTGCAAAAAACTCTTGGCATTTGAAAAAAAATACCATTAGTTACAGTTATTATATTTTCAGGCATGACTATTTAAGCATCTGAGGAAATTTGGAAGAATAAAAAGTAACTGGCTAACTGAGCACCTAGAAGTGTTGCGCCAACTAAGAGTTGGTGTGTCAGAGAGTAAGACAATAACTCCAGGCTTTTTTACCCTTTTTCTAAATGAAAAATTTAGATCTTTTAAAAAGGTTATAGTATTTTTTTAATAGTAATTTTGAGTGCTCAGCATGTTCCGTTTCAAGTATGTTTGGCCCTGAAGCATGTATTCCCACTAAGAAATGAGGAAACTGAAGTGTAGGTGCTGTGACATACCTGGCTTTAAATACAGTAAAAACCTCCTGATTTCTCATTCTGAGCATCACATTCATGGCACTCACATTTAATTCCTCTGATTATTCTTTCCAGTGCCTTTACAATGTGAAGAAAATAATTTTCCCCATAGGCATCTCCAGTGTCAATCTTGTATCAGTATTCCCCTGCCTGCTGAAAGGAGCCTGTGGAGTGTCTTGTGGGTTTTGATTTGCAAATGATTGGCAGACTTTAGGAGGACTTTCCCTTATGATGTTTAAATTTAGTACTCTCACTGATGAACCTCCTATTAAAATGTAGATTATTAAATCAGTTCTATCATTGTAAATTGATTATCAGTGAAAATTACGTATTTGATAGTTCTTGCCTTTGAATGCAGTTTAAGTGAAGGGATCTGTGGCAGTTCCTTGATAGTCATTCAGCTCAGCCATGTAAAATGAAGCCCTTGTGTATATCATTCACTTTCAATACTCTTAAATAATATATCACTTCACTTACCTACATTTCTCTTTCTCCCAGTTCCCTTCCTTTATGGAAGTTTTCTCAATGTTGGATTTGCTCAATGAATATATTACTTCCCAAGTCATTGCAGCTGAGATGCTTGGTGCAGGAGATGTCTGCTTGGATAGCAAACTGATTCATAAGTACCTGAGGCATCAGTACTTGTACTGATTGTAATCATGTTTCTGTGATTACTTTTTGCTCTGGTTTTGAGAGCTCAGTTAAACATTGCACTGTTTTTAGTAAGATATTTTTATAGGTGATAAAGGTAAACTACTTCTATAAATCTTTGTTTCTTATCTTGCATTTTTAATAGGTAATAAGATAAAATTGAATAAAAGTTAACTACAAACCAGAACTAAATATTAAGTATGTGGATATAGAAATCTAAAGGAGAAAGGATTGCTGCTTTTATACAATTGTTTTTTATTATGCAATGGTTTCTTAGGTGTTCTGTTCAGTTCTATGCCTTGGTGCATCTTCCTACAAGTGAGAATCATACCTGGGTGTGAACAAAAAATACTTAAATCTTGTTTATGTCCTTGGGGAAATTGAAGACTATTATAATCCCTAATTTGAACTGGTGAGCACAAATGTAACCAGAGTTAGTTTTCTCTGTTATATTGTTTGTGTACTTATGTAATTACCATTATATGCAATAAATACTGCTTTGAGTAAGAATTCTCAAGCCAGCTTTTCCCTGAAGAGGGATAATACCCTCTGGGGAAGATCAGTCTGGTAAGAAATGTCAAACTATAACTCTGTGCTCCTGTTCTGTGATTACTGGGGGTAAACAAAAGAGGGCTGCTTAATATCTTGAAGTGTGTCACAATGGTTGTAAGCATATACTACTGCCCAGATGTTGAGGTTGATTGTAGTTTTGTACTAAGATGCCCTTATTGGAGTCTTGGGAAATTGAGAACACTTTCTGCCTCACATTGCATTACAACTTCTTTCTGCTAATCTCTGATGTGTAGTTTATACATGTGTGGCTTTTTCACACAAGTCTGAGAAATCCTGTGTTGTGGTAGATGCTGGTGTGATGCTTCAAGGAAAGCTTCTGATGCTTCTGGCTTTTAAGAAATAGCCCTTAAATTAGATTTGAAGTTGATTTTAGGAACAGCTTTTCTTTCTTAAGAGCTGGTACAGAATTGAAGGAAAAAGAAATATTAGGAAAACACTTAGTTAAAATGGAGGGCTCATATTCAAGAGCCACATATTTATACATAAAGCATTTGACCTGGAAGAAATCTTCAGTCTTTTAGTACTGCTTAGCTGAACAAAGCAAAGCAATTCATTTGCAAAGCACATATTTGACAGAAATATGAAAACATGCACATTGTTCACACTGTTGAAAGCTAAGCCCTGCAAGGAAAGACACTGCCCAAAACCACTTGAGCTTTAGTAGATCCATTGGGATGCAGATATTTTCTTATTTCTAATTTTTTTCTAACTACTTTGATGAAAAATCATGAAGTTTTTAAATGCTTTCCTGTTTTTCCAGAACTAAACTTTGTAAGTGAATTTACAAATGCTTCTTTTATGGGTATGTCTGAAATTAACTTGTGAGTTCCATTTTTTTCTGGATTCTAATTAAATAGTCTTTAATCAGTGATGCTGATGAAATGATTTGTTGCAACTCACTGTGTTCAGTCTTCTTCAGCCACTACTAATTGTAATGTAAGCTACACTGTTTATGTCTCACACATTGAACTTACTACTTAAGACCAATATCCTTAGAAAATCATGCATACAAAATCATTCTTTAACACTTTTGTTTCATCTGGACAGAAGAGGGAATGATGAAAGAAAAAGGCTTCTGCAAATATTACAAAAATAGAGGCAGGAGGAAAGACTACCAAGACTTTTTTATTATTTCAGATTTTTATCAGGTATCACCAAACACACAAGAGTGAGTGTGTGTAAATTCTCTGCTGCAGCAAAGTAAGACACAGTCATTAGAAACCCAAACCAGGCTTCACTGAATCAGTGCTGTTAAAAGTTGATGTTTTAAAATTATTCCAGAACATAACATAATGTATTGTGCTACATTAGCTTAGTTAGCTATATTCCTGCATTGTATAATATGTTTAGATGAAATAGTGAATTATGTGTGATGTAAAGACCTTATCTGTAAAGGGCTATAGAAATAACAAAAAAAAATAATGTGGATTCAACATTTCTTCTGTATAAGATGCAGTGTGAAAATGGCTTCAAAGCTCTAAATCTACATGGACAAAGGTGGTGTTAGGTAGCACTTTGGAAGAATGCTTGCCATCTAAGAATACTTGCCATCCATCAGAAGTGATCTGACCCACTAAAAGAATGGATTTTGCCCTGGCTTCTGAATTAAAATGTCTCTGATGGTAAGTGGGTTTTGCTAACTTAAAATAAGTATGTTAAAATAAAGACACAGTTTTAGAAGTACATTCTCTCATTAAAAAAAAAAAAAAAAAAAAAAAGAAACCAAACAAAACCAAAACCCTATTTTTAAATGGGTGCAAGTAATAAATTAAAGCAGATATTGTCATATGTTTGCAAATCTTCAAAACATGAGCAGGTGAACCTCTATCAACTGCAAAGCCATTTCAATTTCCATTTTTTCATGGTCCTTGTAACAGTTTGTCCTGACAGCTGACAATAGCTTCTTTGGGATTCTGTCTGTTTTTAAATTTATGGCCATTTGAAAAGGTGATAGCCACACTAGCATTGGAACAGATGGCATTGTGAGGGTCATGGACCCAAAGATTTAGCAGAGAGCTATGAAATGCTATGACACAAAGGCAGTCTGTGATGATGCTTTGCTATGGTAATTGAATGACTAGCCACAAGCTGGTAGGTTACAGTTAGCAGAAATAACTGGTTCTGATTTAAAGTATGAAATGCTGTCAGATCTATTAAAGTAATTGACACATCAAACTCAATTTCCTTTAAAATTGTGATATGATAGTATGAACAGCTGGTGATCTCTGGAAAATAAATGAGGTAGTTTTTGTTTGGCCATCCAAACTCACCTCATTTGCTGCAGAATCAAAGCCTAAGCTTCAAAATTTTAGGGATGTGTTATGAGTAGGTGTGGTCTTTCTGCAGTGTGGATCACATTTGAGTTCATATAAAATTTATATCTGAATATCTTTGTGAAGATAAATCCATGGATGTTTAACACAATAGCTGGTAGGAAATGTTTGTATCTCACCTCAGACTCAGCAGCTCATTTAAGTTCCAGAATTCCCACCTTCCCCACCAAACCCATGCTGTAGTTCTTATGCCATGAAAATCCCTTCCTTGAAAAGGGGAAGCTGCCACTCTGCATTTCAGCTCTTTACTCAGGGAGCATTAACTTCCCAGACTGCTTACTCTGATCAAATCCTAGCTTTGTGGGGGAGTGCCTTTTCTGTCATTCTTGTTCTTCCTGCCAATTCTGCTCCAGTGAACTAGAAAAGTGACTAAATGGACAAGGCTCTTACACTTGGGGAAGCAGGGCTCCAGTTTATTCCAGCTGCCTGTCAGCTGACAGTAGTAAACCAGAGGGGAGGACTGAGGAAGAAACTGCATTTGAAATTACATTTTCTCTGCAGATTCTAACCTTGTGCACTAATTTATTATACAGTCTGAAAAATGTATTTCAAGAGCCATAAACCAACCACGGATTCTGATCTAACACGCAGTGTCAATCAGAACAGTGATGGATATCCACTTACAAAAAGTCCATAACTGCAATATTTTGCCTCAGTGTTCAATGGGTATGTGATATTTATCATGTATGGCAAAGGTAAAATTAGCAGTGGAAATGAAAGTATGGAAATGATGGGAAGTACTTGCTGGTGGAAGAGTATAGAAGAGTTGACCAGAATTCTGGAAGACCTAGTTGATTAAATAACTGAGGCTTCACTGAATATTACTAGATTTGTTAACAGATTTTACAATAGTTCATGCAGTACCTCTACTCAGTGAGAAGAGTTGCGGGACAAAGGCAAAGTTGATTAAAAGTGAGATTTGGAGATCCTTCAGTGAAAGAAATAAAATAATTCTCAGAAATGCAAGAGCAAGATTGAGTATGGAAATGAGTGGGGAGGACAAAGAGCTGGAGTAGTACTTGATCAGAGCTGCATCTCAATTGTGCATAAGTTGGCTGGGCACAACATGAGACATCATCTTGTCCCAGTTATCAGCATCATCATCTTGTCAAGAGTGTAGTCTCACCTTTAGTTTTGTAAGCCTACAGATTCTCCTTCCCTTGTGGAATGGTGGTGTTTGTGCTCCACTGTTGCTTTATGTACCCAGAACAGAGACTGCCATGCCCAGCGAAAGCAGCTGGGATTGGTCAGCAGGGCAGGTGAAGCCTCTGTGTGCACTAAGGAGAGGTTTCACTTTGGTTCCTCACAGGCTGGGGCTGTGATTCTCTTGTAATCCTGAGAAATGTGGCTGGATGGCAAACCCAGCATGTGGCTTGGTCAGTGCCAAGGTGGCTGCACAGCAGTACGGTGCTGGAAATCTCTGCAGCACTTTCTGGGAGGAGTAAGAAACTTAAATAATTATATATGATCCTTGTAAACATGAGAGGAATATGCATAATCCAAATAAGGCTAAGGGGCATTGGCACTGGAGCAAACTAAAAAAAACTAGCTAGGGAAAAATTTTGGAAGATGATGTAAAGAGGATTCCTAGCACTTACAGGCTAAACATTGTGGAGCAAGAAATCTTGTCATAAGGTTATCTGTAACAACAGGAGATAGAAATGAGTGACCTAAGAGTACTCTTCTGATCTGATGTTGATTAAATGGAAAATACCTTACTTTTGCAAGTTTTAGATAAAAAAATAACAATTAAAATAATCCACAAAAAAAAAAAAAAAAAAAAAAAAAAAAAAGTTGAGAGAAAATGTGATAGGCTTATGTGGAACTTAATTATAAAACTTAGGTGATGCTTCAGTTATAGTAATATGTTTGCTTCCAGGTCAGTACTAGCAAAAGCTGCTTTGTTGAGGTACGTTGATGTTATTCTTAGCTCCTTAATAATATTTCCCCAAAATACTTCTGTTTGGGCTTCTCTCTTTAGTTGTCAGAAGCTTTTTTCTGTAGTTTTCAGTATGTTCAGCTTCTGCCAATTTTGTGCAGGGTAAGTCAGTAATAGGGAAGTGTTTGTTTTATTTTTCTGGAAGTGCTAGAAGCCCTTTCTTAGCCAATGGTTAGGCTCTGGCTCTTCTGACCTGTGCCTGATGGTGCACAGATGGGAGGGTGTGGGCCCTCCTTTCACACTGAAAATAGCTGTCCCTTAAAGAAGGATCTGCTGGCAGCTGTCCTGGCAGACTGGCAGGTTAACAGCTACCTACAGCTTCTGCCTTGCCTTTCAGAATCCAGGGGGAGAGGGGGTGCATTCCCTCTCCTGCCAGGAGGTTTTGCACACTGCCATGAGGATGGCCCTTCCAGAGAGTGCTGAGCCTGAGCAGCAGATGGCAGTTCACATCTGTTTATTGGGGATGCTATAAAAATATATATTTATTAATGCTGTATTAAAAATAACCTCTTTTCTTAGTGGTTACTGCAGTGCCAGTGCAGTAAGTACTGCTGTGGTGTCATAACACTTTTGAAACAGTGACATTAGTCATAGTTATAGCATATGTATGTACGTATTTTTACATGCAGAAGTCTCTTTGGCTAAGGGGAAAAGGAATAAAAAAATGAATTATGTGCTTTAATCTGTGAATCTGTTTTATTTTAGTAACGAAAAGATTGGTCATCTTTTATCTAATACTGTAGTTCTGATTTTGAATATTTAATACAGCATTTTTCAGAATATTTGAGAGAAATGCACATGCATAAATGCAAAAAGGTACTTCAGAAGAATATCATTCACTACTGATTCCTTTTCCACAGTCTCAAAAGTTCATAAAAGTAAGTGCTAGTTTCTGTAGTACTGAGTGTGTACAAGCATGCATTGCAAGTGCTGGATTTCAATACAGTGGCAATCTAGCTAAAAATCTCCAAAGCTCGATTTGGACTCTGACAGTTCTATTAATTATAAATTTTACTCACAGAGCCTAGTACTGGATCCGCAGCTCTGGTTTTTCTTTTGATACACAAACTATTCCCCTGACTTGAGATTGATTTCTTCATTAAAACATTTGATCAATTTTTCTAATTACCATTTCCAGAAGCCACATACAGTGCAGTGCATTCAATGTGGTTGCATAGAACTGTCACTAATGAAAAACAGATTCTTAAAAAGTCACTGCTTGCTGTTTCTAATTATTTGTTCCTTAATTCTATCTGTACTTGATTGATGGACAGAAAAATGTTGATTTCTAGACATTATACTAGTTTGCATGGAGCATCAGCTTTCAAAACAGAACCCTTCAGGTGTTCTAAACTGGAACCTAGCTTTAGGCAGTGGAGTAAGGACCCTGAATTCCTGGTATCCTCAGTTCTTGTGAAAAATCCAGCTTCTGCTGAAGTAATTGAATATTGACTCAGTGGGCTGACTTTGAGGTTCCTCACTTCAAAAAAACTTGGTCTATTTATCCTGTTTGGCACATGGATAATTTTTGGAGGAATTGGGTTTGGGTTTTTTTTTTTCCCTCTTTTGGATACTGACACTTCTATGTTACTCCTAGGTTTTGAATAACAGAAATACAGTTTCCTATACTTCTGACCCTTTCACTCAATACTGGAAAAATAATGGCATTAATGACAAACAGTGCTTTTGAGTCTCTGTATGGAGCACAGTGATCCAGTGGTAAACTTGGCCTTGCTTTGAACCCAGGCAGTGTTGAAATACAGCTAGAGATTAGGCTGATAAAGTGGCAGGATTTCTGTAGGGAGTGCACTGTGATGTGTTGATATCTATGAGCTGTCTACATAGGGGAAGAGGTGAGGGTATGAATCACAAAAGACAAGAACATACCAAATTACAGAAATGACTATAGGTCCATTTCATAAACAGCACTGTGTGAAGCTGTGATTTCCTGCACCCATTTTCATCACAGGTACATGTATTTTATACTTCTGGGAAATCCTGATTTCTGGTTTGTGGGAAAGGTGAGAAGACAATGATGTGGCTTCAGTGCAGGGAGGGAGGTGAAGCGATACAGGGGAAGGGAAGATGCAGTGGTGCCAAGCTTCCAGATAAGGGAGGTGATCCAGGGACCTACGTACACTTCAGTGTCACCTCATGGTGTCACACCTGGGACAGAATGTGAAACATTTGCACCAGATGACAAATACTCCAAGTTTAGGACTGGCCATAATCTGAGGGCTAAGGCCATGCTTAATTATTCCTTGATGCCAGTGGTGATACAGTACTTGCCACAGCTGCAGCCATCTGACTTCTGAAGGGAGAACCATTGTGGGGTTATTATGGTGGTAGCCACAGTGTATAAAATAAGGCCCTCAATGTAATTTTCAGATGGAGATAAAAAGTTAAATAAGTTCTGGAGTCACTAGCTGCTTCATTTTGTCATCAGGTGTTTTGTTGTTTCCAGTGTGCTTGCTATAGTCAAATTCCTTCTTGCAATGTAGCCTGGTAGTCATGCTATTTTTTAAAAGCTGATAGGACGTTCACATAAGGTGCAAATCAAAATTACAGCAGATTATTGCAAGACTATGTTGTCTTAATAGGAAAATAAGTCCCCCAAGGGCTTCCATCTAACTGGAATGCTACAATCAGCACTTTTTAAAAACAACCTTCAATTTTGAACCTTTCTGCATTCTGGGCTGTGAGCAGTAGGGAACTAAAAGGCAAGCACATCCTTGTGGGAAGGGTCAGTCACTTCCAAGGGAGTTATAAGTACAGAGATGCACTCCCGACCACATGGGTTCGTTATTTCATGCTGGTGATGTGCAGTTCAGTGAGTAACAAAGCCAAAGTTGTTGTTTTAAAAATCTGTTGCCAAGCAGTAGGTTTTCTCCTAGCAACAAGTGTTTTGCAGCAGGGGAAGCAATTGGATACCTTAGAGGGTAGGTTAGCACTGGGGGAAGGGCAGAGAAATAACAAACTGGGGCTCCAGCGGGGCCACAGAGCGCACAGAGGGTGGGCTGGGCATGGAGGAAGGCGAGCGAGGGGCGAGGCAGAGAGGGACGTGGCACAGGTGATGAGCTGGGATAGACTGAACAACAGGGTTGGCTCAAGGCACAGGCTCGTATTTGTTCATCAGCTGCTTTGTTTGGTTTAGTGAGTGATGAAATGTAGTATTATTAGCTGGTTGTTTTCATTAAAAAAAAAAAATCCATACTGAGGTTCTAGGAAGTTTTATCTAGACAATATTTGAAGAAATGTGCTTTTTATTTTTTAAAAAAGAAAATAAGATAAGTAGTTTTAGAGAAAATAAGATAAGTACTTTTTATTCTGCATTTTGGTAAACAAATGATAGGCAAGTTGCAGTCTTTTCTGATTTAAAAATAATATGTATTCATTATCACTTTTACTTGTAAGGTGAATGTAGTGTAGCCAATCCGGTTGGTTTTAAACCTTATAATGTAGTCACCCTTCAAAATCTCTGCATTAAAATGCAACCTGTGTCTGCAGATACAGAACTATGTTTATTCATCATTTTTCTGATGGAATGGTTTATTTCTAACTGATGTACTGTGTCACAATCTTTTCGCACTTGCAGAAAATAATTATGCACAATGACTCAACATGCATGTGCCTTTGAAAGGAGTTTATAAATGATTTCTTATGCAAAGTCATACTTTGACTAGATGGACATGTTTCAGCACAAAGTCATCAGCTAAAATGAAAATAGGAGAGCACAGTATATAAATAATGTTCTGTTTCACTCTATGTAAGTGTAAAATATTGATTGTAGACTACATTTAAAATGCATATTTTTATCACAGAGGTTGGAAAGCATCAGCTGTAGAATTTTATTTTTTTTTCCATATATCATGGCAAATTCTTCTCATTTTGCCTCACTAACACTTCTGTTTCATTATTATAGCATAATACTGTCAAGTCTCTGGTAAACCTTCAAGTTTGATAGATTTGTTTAAAAATAGCAACCACCTTAACACTTGCAAAATAGGCTGAAAAAGCAGCATGTAACAAGGGGCAGTTTTTTGATGCTAAAATTACACTGCATATGGATTTGCAATGCATACATTGCACATCGAGTTTTGTAGATGTTTATGGTCATAATCCCTGATTCTTAAGTTTTTAGATAGGATGGGGATGTTTCTAGTGTATCCTTCTGCTATCACAGCTTAAAGTTGATTATTTCTTAGGCTGGGACCCACTTTGAAACAGAAAGATAGTGAACTGGGAAAATTATTGTGAAGTTGGATATAGTGAATTTTTAAATCTTTTGTAGCTTTTAAAAAACATTATTTTCCACATCTGAATAACTCTGTCTGCTTATACATTATCAGCTGTTAGCTTATTGGGCTTCAGCAGATCATCAGCAAAACAGGCCACTGTTCTTCTGTCTCCCTGCTCTTATCATTAAAAGCAAAATCAGTCCGTTTTTTATTTTCCTGTGCTTATAATGTTTTCTTGTAGCTGTTGTTTCTACAAGACAAACTTTTAGCTCTGAGGGCTATTTTTTAGCTAAATAAGACTTGTATCATACAAGTATAGGAAGCTTTTTAGCAAACAAGTCATGTAACAGACCTGCCAGGAATAAATTAATATGAATATCATATCTGGTGCTACTCAAATCTCTATAGTTTAGACTTCTGTAGGTCAACAGACTATGTTTCTTAAACATGGTGAGAATCTCTGGCACTTTCTTTTGTGTTAAATCAGCCACATTTCTTGTTCTTATTCTGTCCATTTCTCCCATTTCCCAGGTTCCTTCTCTGCAGAGAGAGTTCAGCACCCTCCCCAAAAAAGGCAAGAGTGCAAAGAGACTCATAGTCACAGTCCCCTTTTTCTCACTTTTCTCAAAAGCAATGAAATTTATTTAACATCTCCCACTTCTAGTCTATATTTTTCTCAGAGAAAATGAAAAGATTCCTCTTGATATCAAGTGAATAAAGGTAAAAATCCTAAGTGGTGCTTCTCTTGAGGCTGAGTGGAGGCATAGTGGAGAAGTAGTCAGAACAGTTAAACCTTAAGGAAATCTCCTGCTCTCTTGAGACAAAATTTTTTGTTACACTGAAAAAACCACAGTGATCTTTGTATCTTTGTTACCTTTCTACCCTTTATTTTCCAGTTAATGCAAATATAGTTTAGCACTTTACGATAAAGCTCTGTGTTGATGAGATGTATGATGGGCAATAACTATGACTGTAATTTTTTCAAAGTTAGTTCCACAGGAAAAAAAAATAATGTTAGTTTCTCATTTGCCTAGAAGCAAGTAAAAAAGTGACCTTACTAGACTACTGTAAATGTCTGGTGTAAATAATTTTTAAATAGCTGTTTTTCAAAATGAAAAATTAATTCTTTACAGAATTTTAGTCCTATGTTTATTTGTCTAGATATGTGTTTTGCATTGACTGTTTGGTTAATCATTATGACAGGTTAATTTGGAAAGCGAGAAAGCCCTTCTGCAGAAAAAAGATACCTTTGCAGGCTTATTTAAGCAATTAAGCTTTATACAATTGCTTATTACAGGATGTTGTCAGGTTCTGAGTCATGATATTTTATTGATAAATAATAGCATTTTCTAACTGGAAATCTTATTTCAAGACTGTAGTGCTCCATTTGAAAATCCAAATTCATGTGAATGTTTTCCTTTTAAAAGATGCTTACATTTGTCTAATGAGCAAATTGGCCTTGTTTGCCTGAGCATTGTAAAAATAGTCCTTGGAGAGATGTTTGGGTGGAATAAGCAAAGAATAGCAGTTTTGTATGTGAGGCAATGTAAAATGAAGCGTAAAGGGAATGACTGAGGGAGGAAACATATGTAAAATCATTGCCCAACAAGCAGGAGACTTTGTGACTCCAGACTGGGTGAGGAAAGATTTGGCAAGATCTTGAAAATAACCTGTGGCAAAAGTTGGAAGCCCTTTCTTCCCCATTTTGATTAATTCCTAGAGGGTTTTGTTCTGTTAGGATGTGAAGTTTGCATAGAACCTTTCTGTGGTGACAACAGTACACAGTGTTACACAGTGTTGCTCTTTTAGAAAACCCCTTTGGAGAGCCCCAGGAGGCTCTCAGAATTGCAAAATCCCTTTTATTCCCAGCTCTGGCTGGGCACTGTAAAGGGCTGTTGACCTTTCCTTGAGCATCTCAACTCCACAGATCTTTGAGTACTGCTGATTATTCAAAGTGACTGGTATAAATATCAGCGGACTGGAGTCATGAGGCACTGGCTTCATTGGTTGTGATGATGGCATAAAAAAGTCTCTTTGTTTCTTCAGAGATTCTCTTCACTTTCTGCCTGTGCCATTTCTCATTAGAGTTCTCTCTTGGAGTTTTTTGAGTTACAAAATCCACCCCTACAATGTAAAACTGGCTAAAAGAAAAACAAGGTTTGCCTAGAGAATGTACAACATACAGACATCCTAACCAGAGAGAAAGTGAAAGCCTTAACTCACTGAGGGGAGATCAGTGCATTAAAAAAATCAATCTTGAAGGAGCAACCAAATTCTCAGCAAACCAAACATGGAGTAAAGTAATAAGCACAATTGTACTGAGCTGCAAAATTAAGAGGTCTGCTCACATTAGAGGTTTTTTAGCTGTGTTAGAAGTAGATGTCATACATTTATTGTTCTTTCATGTGAAAGAGAGGCAAAAGCAGAAAAGATTCTGCTTTCTGCTGCAGATGCCAACAGTTGTCTTAACACCTCTGTCAAGTACTGCAGTATTCTAAAATGTACAAAGAACAAATAGGTTGCTTTAGGAACTTACTGGTTTTATTGTATTTTGTCAAATGGATCTTCTTATTTACACAAATTATGATATAGCACTTTTTCTAATTGATTCAGGTTCCAGAATCCCTCTTATATTTTATCTTTTTAAAGATTTATTGAGAGGATATACAGAAAAGGCATTCTGCTTAGGTTTTAAGGTAGCATGCCAAGTCTTAAGGCATGAACCATATGTCACTTAGGTACCCCTCTGTGTTTCTGCAGACCTGATGTGTTTTTCAGGCCCATCTCCAGCCATAAAGCAAAAGACTTAACATTATTGTGCAAATAAATCTTGTCTGTACATCTGCTGCTAAATAGGTGAAGGCCAGAACTGGTAGCTTTGAGATTTTGTTTCCAGTTAGAAAGCAGACGAATGTACACAGTGAAGGACTGGGATGACTGGGATGATTTGTACTGATTTCTGGAAAGTCTTAGAGGAGTTTTGGTTTGGGAAGGGGGTTAGTTGGGTGGGTTTTGTTGTTGTTGGTTTTAGTGGTGTAGGTTTTTTCCTGAAGCGTTAATGCAGAAAGCAAGTGTGTGCTGACAGCTGGTAAACTGAAGTTAGATTTCTTGGATGAGTGTTGGTGTGAGGTCACCAAAGGATATTGCTGTGTGATAGACATGTCTGCTCCTTCTGGTGTGGTGTGTAATGCTTAATAGAGCAAATCAGGCAAGGACTGCAAACATTTTGAAACGCTCTGTGCCTCAGAATTTTAATGAAGTCATCCAGGAAGGGGATTTACAAACTGGACACTTACAATGTGTGACATCTGACCATCATTCTGAGAGGGTATTTTGTGTTCTTTCTCTAGATCACTTATTTGAGTTCAGCCTACAGCTACAGCGATCAACTGTCACTATCCTTTTAATGCTCTGCATGAAACAAGTCTAAGTTTCTATTGGTTCTTCGGAAGCAAAGCTTGTTTTTCCAGGGTTACTACCTGAGGCAGGAGACTTCATACCATCCCAGGCTGAGACACCAGTGAAAGACTGACTTTCAGGAGGCACTCCCTCAAGAAAGCTGTGTCCCCAACACATGAGGGGACAGGATGCAACCTCATTGCACATGCAAGAGGGGTTCCTTCACTACTGCTAAATGCTAATTTCAACACTAATGCTTGTATTCTTAGGAAAGTATAAAAGCAGACAAAGCAGCCAGTGGTTGCTCTAGTTCTATCACCTGGAAAATCTCAGCTATCCTTTTTGCCATACAGAATAGGGCAGATGTGATGTAATATGTGTCACTTACTATGAACAGGCTTATATCTGCAAAATTTGGTTTTTCTTTGGTCTTGAAAAGTACAACTTGTATCCTTAGCAAGCAGGCAAAATGGTCTGGCATATTTAAGGAAAAAAGTATTAGCAATATTCAAATAATGCACATGTTTAATCAGTATAAAATTAATTAATCTGTACCCCAAAAAAAGAGAGCCTTATGAAAATAGAGACTCTTAATCTTGAAAAATAATAACAGTTAAATTTTATTAAAGTTATGCATTGGAGCAACATCAGCTCTGTGTATTCCATCTCCTTGCTTCATTTTTTTGTAGTTTCACATCTGATACCTACCAGTCACTGACAATCACTTCACTGCAGGGGAAAAAAACACTGACCCTGAGAGTTACCCAGTTTTTATATTGGAAGTACTATTCACTTGCTCTGAAAATGCTGACTCAATTGACAGCTCAGAAAAAGTCCAAACCCAGAAAAGCCCTCTAGCATCTTTATGTGAGAACACCTGCGGGCTGATAGAAATTATCCTGCATTGCATTTATTTGTTCACTTGCCAATACTGTGCAGCACTCTTTATGTTGTTCTACAGAGCAGGGTGTGCTCAGTTGTTCTGTAGGATGGAGTTTAAAGTCTACCCAAGCTGAAAGTCAGCCAGGTGGGCACAATTCCGGAAATGTATGGTGGGTAATTCAGGGGCTATATAGAATGTCAGTACTTTCTAATCAGTGGTGCTTAGGTAAATAAGGATTTGAGGGACAGATGTACAGAGAGATAAAAGAAACTGTGGTCCAAGGAGTGGGGGCTGGGAGGGCAGAAGGCACAAGGCCTCTGTAAGCATGTAACTGGGACACCTCTCTGCAAAACAAAGATTTGTGGTCCATATGTGTTTTGCAATACAGAATCACAATGTAAAGTTAGGATTATTATAATCCCAAAATAAAGCTGTTTTACTGGTTCATTCCATGACTTTTCTGGCCCAGTAACATAGCTGAATGTGATGGATGGAGATTTCCATGGCCTCATTTAGCCCATATCCTAGTGGGTTTGGACATGCTCTGGATCGTGTAGTGTTGAACTGGATCCCATCTCGCAGAGGAAGATAGAGGACGTGTAACAAGTATGCTCATGAGGAAGTTCTGTGCTTGCTGGTCCTTTGTGCATTACTGGGGCAGTATCAGTCCCTGCTCCTGTTCCACTGATTAAGTCAAGGACCATGGTGTTGCCCATTGAGCTGAACTCAGTCTTGTTACAGCTGTCTCCAAGTGCTACTGGTGCTGTGTGTGGTCTCAGGTGTTACAGGGCATGAGCTGGGTGCTGAGATGCACATGGAGGGTGTGAAAACTTCAGGGCACACACCTGAGGACTTCAGATAACAGGAGCTTGCTCAAAAGCCCTGGTACTTCCTACTTCTTGGCATATAGGTGGAGTTTTTGTTATTTAGTCTTGTTTCCTGTCCAAAGTCACTTGACTTTGTTGGTGTGAAGTAGCTTGCTCCAGTCCTGAATCAGGTATTTTATTTCTTAAACTTAAAAAATAAATTAAAATTATTGAGTCCAAGAGTTGCCTACCCTTATTTCATTGCAGTGACCTTGTTTGAGCTTCAGGAAAGCCCTACTGGCTGTTCTCAGCCATTTTCCCTTTGTTTTCTTGCAGGCTCTGATTCTTCAGCAGCTTGGGCGCTATAGCTTGGCAGAGAAGATCCTCAGAGATGCTGTCCAGGTGAACTCCACAGCCCATGAGGTCTGGAACAGCCTGGGGGAGGTGCTGCAGGCTCAAGGCAATGATGATGCCGCGGCCGAATGCTTCCTGACGGCCCTGGAGCTTGAAGCCAGCAGTCCCGTGGTCCCTTTTACCATCATCCCCAGGGTCCTGTGAGAGGACATCTCCATCACCCGCTTTTTGGTCTTGACTTCTGGGTGAGCACACCCACTGTGTGAGACTGCCTGGTAACTGGTTAGTTTGAGAAACTTCAGAGCTACAGGTTACAACTCCACTCTTTTGTGGGAAAGTGGCCAGAGCTGGGAGGTGCCACCATATGTTAATGTCAGGCTGAGAGGACAGAGTGGTGAGCCACAGCCAAATCACTCATATTGCCTGCAGATTTGCCCTGGTAGTTTAAAACATCGTAATATTGTTCATGGATGATGTGCCATATTTTGTTAGTGAAACTTGAGTGTTACATAAAATTATAATGGAATCAACTACCAATTGTAGAATAAGTTAAGATTCAGTGGCAGTGCAGACTATTTTTAACAAGGCTGTTAATAAAACTGTTCTCTTCCTGCCTCTCAACCTCTTTTGGCCCGAAGTCAAAATGTGAATTTTCTGTTTCCATCTCTATTTTAGTCCAGGCCAGAAAATCAGTTGAGTTCTTGTTTTTAGTTGTTAATAACTGTGATGTGTGGCTAACTGTTATCTAGAGCAAAGGCTGAGTACAAGAATATTTATATTTTACCAATGTATGCCTGTTACAAAAAATATATTAGTTATTTAAGTTTAACTTTTTTATGTGAATTCAGAGTTTATTTATCAATGGAAATATGTAAAAAGAAGCCTCAAATGGAATATTTACCGACATTCCTTATACATGAACCCAGACTTGGCTAAATGGGAAGATTATGTTAATAATAAAATGATTTTTAAATGGAACCTTTCCTGTGTCCTGGTTAAGAATCTGGGGGAAGTAGATGGCTTGTGAACACATTTTTATGAGGTGGCTGGCTGGCCGTGAAGATGAACAACACCAAAATTATCTATTCTGAGGCAGTCTAGGGAAAAGAAATTGCTATACTCTTTGCCAAGGGTACTCTTATCTTAGATTTCAGGTTTCCTTAAATCTTCACAACTCCTTTTTTTATTCCTTCCATTCCAACTCTTGATAAAGCCAGATTACACTGCCTCTACATAATACATGGACATTTACATACACCTTGGTAGTGCGTGGGAAAAGCATGTTAAATATTTATACAATATTCTTTGGGGTTTTTTTACTGTCTTCATAGTTCTTTCTCAACATCTCCTGCCCTTTGTGTCCCTTGAAAGAAAAGTTGGCTGGTTTAGTAGACAGATGTTTGACAGAGATTCTCTGGGATGTGTGGAGAGTCATTGTTGCAGTGACTGTTCCAGGTGCGTGAGCTGGGGTAGTAGTGTCTGCTCATTTACCGCGTTGGGCACATTGGAGTCTGGGAAGAACTCCATGTTCCCCATTAGACTGGGTGCTCCTTGATACTTGGCTGGTTGTCATAAGAAGTGGTTTTAAAGTGCTTAGCACAGGATAGCAGATGATTCAGGAAAATAACAGCAAATGTTGTTCTTTGTCCCTCACCAGAGCTTATGCACTTCAAACACATGGAGGATCCTCACTGTGGCAGTGTGGGTTCCCAGTGAGCATCTTCAAATGGCAGAAGACTTAAACCTGGGGAGCTCTTCAGTTTTCCCCTTGGCATTTCAAATGCCTGTTAGGCTGAGGCTACTTTGAAATTGTATCTGCTTGGTATTTGGACCATATGTTCTCTGTAAAATGGATCAAAACCCTGTAATAGGTAGTGTTTTCAAATCTATTTTAAAGGCAGTAGAAATTGTGTCATCTTGCTCACTGCAAAAAACATCAGTTTTGTTTTCCCATGTAAAGTCCCTGTTTGGCATTTTTTCTTCCTATTGCCCTTGGCTTCCTTTTTCTCTTTTCTATTTGCCAACTGTAATCTTTCCTAGTCCCAGTTCATAATTTGTGTTCTGGCCCTTCTGTCTTTTGGCACCCATTACATGATACCAAAAAATAGTGCAAAACCTTTATTTGTTTAATTCTGTTCTTCCTGAATGCTTTTCCTGTCCCAGTTCCATTAGTTAACTGTGCTACCTTTTACAGGAGTGCTCCTTCACAGTATTGACTTATCTTTTACTATAATATCAAAGCTTTTCTATCAAGGTAATTTGCACCTAGATCTGAGGCAGGTGGTCTCTTTCAACAGAGCTTCAGACAAAAGTAGAGAATAGGAGAATTCTGTAACAGAATTCAGTTTCAATTCTTCTCATTCCATGTCAAGTCCAGGCCTCTTTTGATAAATTCCCAATGTAGAAAGGTTAGCAATCTAATTGTGTCATGTCTTTTATTAGTAGAGAAGTTGTCACTGGTGTTGTGCATATCAGGTGAACCTGACTATCTGTTTCCTTTTTCTTGCACTGGAATCAGTTTCACTGTAAATCCACAAGCTTCTACCTCTTGGGAATAGCCTCAGCTACCTATTTTTAAAAATGGATTATCTCTGTAAGGCTGTACATTTAGGAATTTTCAGGCAGAAGTGGAAATCCTTGCAGCATATGAATTAAACAGCACTGCTTGTTTAAACACAGTTTTCAAGTTAAAACAACAAGTTCCTAGGTTTTACGGCTGCATTCTTTTTTTTAAAATCTAGTAAGAAGGCCAAGGTATTTTTATATCTGTTTTAGCTGCAATACAGAGAGATCTGCCTTTTGCAATCTGATCTCAGACCACCATAACTTTTCACTGGAGTGAAGGAAACAATGCCCATGTGCACAGCCAGTCCTAGGGAAGTGTTCCCTTGGTGCCTGTGGGTTGGTGTCATCCTCATGAGGGCTGCTCCTGGACTTTGTGGCTGGCAAAATCTCCATGTGGGCACACAATCTGTGTGTGCTCTTGCTCCCTCAGCCTGTGGCAGGAATAAGACCGTTGAAATGATCAGTGAGGTAAGTCAGGGGCTGAAAACCATGCCTACACCTTGCTCCCTTGTCTCAAGGTTTTACTAACGTTTGGGTGGGAGCCAAGTCAAATAAAATGGTTATTAAAGTGCATTGTCGAGCACTCGTATTGATGTAGGGACAAGTTGTGCAAGCCTGAGATCTTCAACCTTTCAGGGATTACATACACTTCTCTGAAATTCCAATCTTAAAGATGGGAATAGTGGGTTTCAGAGGAGACTCCCCTTATTCTGCAGTGTGCTTGTGCTACTCAAAATGTCTTAACATTTGGTTTACTAAGCGTGTGCTAAAGTGTAGCAGCAGTCTGTTGCACGCAATAAAAGTCTGACTCTGCAGTGTCTGCAATAAGAAAATTTATCATTCAAGTAGTTGGTAAAAGTTTATCTCGAATTTTGGTGTAGATAACCATTTTTACTTCACAATTTATTTCATTTCTACTTTTGCTTTCATGATTGATAGAGAATCACAGGAACAAGAGAAGCAATCCAAGCAGAACTAATCCAACTGTATCTTGGAAAACTTTAGTTGTTAATTATATGCATTTTAAACATCAAAGCTATTTTTTAAATTGCTTTAATTTTCTTTGAAAAGCTGTTTTATCCTGAGTAGACTGTACTACTGTGAAATGATAGCAGAAACTTGGTATATTAGAGTTCCAGGTTTACCTTGCTAATTCTTTGTTTGTTCAGTTGTGAGTTGTAACAATATTTTTCTCACAATCATACTTTCTCTCCTCTAGCATCAAGTTAAAAAGCTTATATGCTAAAATATACTTTGAACAAGTACACTTCACCAGTATTTAATCTATGTAACCTCATCACTTACAAACTACCTTTTTCTGATCTCACTGATGGTCTGTGCTGGACTGTGTTACACTTCCACATGCATCCACATTATCACAAAGACTGTCTGGTGAGGATTCTGCTCATGGACAACAGGAAAGATGAAGAGTGTTCAGCTTTTGTCCTGTGTGGCTGTCATTGCTGATTGTGTGAAATTTGAAGGGAGTTTCAGACTTGCCAAGCCAGTAGGCAGGCTCAAAGAAATGGGACAGTGAAGTTCAGCCTAAGGAAAATCAGAATGCTGTTTTGGGAAGAGGAATGTGTGTGGGGTGAGTGTTGGTCAGATATTGCTCTTCCCCATTGCAGGGATGCATGGTACTGATATGCTGGTTTGTCACCACCTTGGTCACCTGGCCTTGCCAGTTCTCAATTTAAAGCACCTTTTTAGCCCAGGTGTATTGTCCCTCCAGTTACTATTTGAAAGAGAAAAAACTGTACCTGATGATTTCTAAGTCATTTGAAAAGATGTAACTGGTCTGTCTGGCTCCTGTTCTGAGCCTTGTCATGGGACAGACAAGCACCAGGTGCCACCGCCCTGGCACCGCTTCGGACATTCCCAGAGTGCCACAGCTGCCAGATGTGATCTTTTGGATGTGTCCCCAAAGCACTGCAGGAGCAAACAGCAAAGCTCCTGAAGGCAGGAGGGAGAGCACTTTGGCCTTTCTAAATATGCCTTAGAAAACTTCCTTGGAGGTACTGAGTGTAAAAACCTATTTTAGACATTAAGGGGTTGATGAAATGTGTCATTGCTGTGCTGAATTCTTTTCCTTTGTGTCCTTACATGAGGCAGGGATCTCTGTGGGAGAGATGACCCTTGTCTGCTTCATCCAGGTATAAAACTGTACAACCTGTTCCCCCTGTCCTCACTGAGAGTAGCATGACTGGCTCTTGGCTCCTTCTCTGCCTCTAGAATTGCCTCCCCAAGGATGTGACACTCTTCAGTATGAAATTACGGAAGGCTTGAAAAAATAGACAATTAAATAAGGAAATTTCGTGGTTATTACCACAGTGACATGCCTTTAAAAACATGCAGGATTTACCTGTTTGTTTCTATAGCTGAGCCCCCTCCTCTGTGAGGACAGTAAAGCTGGAAGTCCCTCTGGTGGGTACAGCTTAGGAGTAAGCATCTGATCAGCATGTGAGCCCCTGGGTTGGCTCCCAAAGAGAAAAGTGGACCTGCTTACCAATTTTTAAGTGGATGCTTTTTCTACACACATGCATGGATATGCTCACCATTACAGAGAGCCATGCCTCAGGTGCATCTTGTATCTATGGCAGAGTTTTGGGAGGAAGTTCACTTTAGCTCCTGTAGTAGAAGTTCACTTTAGCTGCTGTAAAGCTCTCTTCTCTATAAACAGGCTTTGGGTTTTTTTGACAGATAGTTGGTTGTGCCAGAAAAGGAAACTGTGACCCCAATTTTCACTTCAAGTGCATGTCAGGAGTATATCAAAAGACAAGCCTGAGACATTATTATTAGTGCAGTCTTTCCTAAGATTGTTGTTTTCCAAACAGCACCGACTACTAATGTAGGACTGGAGGGGGCAACAGAGGCCATAAAACATTCCAAGTTGCTTTCCTTTTGACTGTCTTGCAAAAATAGCTCTTTATTGGAAGTAAAATAGCAATCTTCTGACTGAAAAAAATTTTTTTTGAGGGTCCCTTCAAAAATGGGTTTTTGCCTTTCTTCTTTTTAATACTGCAATCTTTTAGGATAACTAGCTCCTGTGAGCTGGAATGAGAACCCTGCAACCTTCAGGGCAGGTTCTGTGGCCAAAGGACCCAGCAAGTGCCTTCATTGACACAGGACCTACAGGCTCTTAGGCTAAAATCACTTCTTCCCAGATGTGTCCTTCAGGACTAAGTCCCACTTGATGATCCCATTGCCCCAGTGCTGCAGGGGTTGCCCATGCTGGTGGCCAGCCTGCAGGAAGCCCCGTTTCCAGGACAGGTTCTCCTGGCCACTGCCCTGCCTCACCTCTCAGGGGTGCATGGGCTGGCAGCACCACGTGGAGCAGGAAATCACATGCACTGCTTTGGAAGCAGTTGTTTCATGGTGTGTGCTGGGTCAGCCAACTCAGCCAAAAAGTAAAAGAAGTAGGCACAAGCTCCTCTGGCTTGAAAAGCCCCCAGGAGGGCCCACCAGCAGATGCAAACGAACCTTTATACAGCTTCCATCTTGTGCTCATCAGAGAACTCTAGGCATGTTCTTTGTTGCTTGTTTTAGGTTAGAGGCTTCATGTGGAGGATCATGCACTGCAAGGCTGAGCTTCAGCAACAGAAAGGGTTGATCAAAATATTTTTTGGATGCCAGGTTATGGCGGCATCCAAACTCATGCACACATATGGTGGCAACTCATCTCATGCCTGACCCAAACCAAGCAGCTGCTGTTGAACAGGAACATTGTCCTTGTGTTTGCTTTGCTCCTGTTATGTCTGGTTAGTGTGAGGCTACAGGGCAAGCCAGACCAGCCCACCGTGCTCATGGCCTTTACTTTTTGGGTTGTTTTCTCACTGCAGAGGAGGCAGTGGAAGTGGGGAGGCGATGTGAGCCCATTTCAGAAACAGAGAGCAATTAGGTGGGTTGGATTATGCTTACTGAGAACCTGCACTCTTGTTTCCCTCAATGTTTTCATCAAAACAAAGGCTGAAGTAGGGTGGCAGTTCCCAGCTGGGTCTCACCCACATGGAAAGTAGTTTTCTCATCCTGGCCACAGAGCACCACACTTGCCCTAAGAAACACAATAGGAAAGAGCATGGGAGGTTTCTGTTCCCAGCAGAGATGCCTTTGCTGTGAGTAGTAGCCTGATGTATTATGCTAATGATGTCTCTTGTTACATTACAGTTTGAAAAATAGAGACTGGGTGATATTAGAGATGCTCAGGAAAGTTAAAATGCATTCATTACAACTGTGATGCTAATAATCTGTATGATAAAAACATACTACATGCTTATGTGGATGTTTCTTGTTCAGAAATAATGTGGACTTTGCTCACTGTAGCTTACAGATAAACTATGAGAATTTGTAAATTGGTGTCTAACAGTAGCCTAGACTCATAGCTCCCAGCCTTGCCAGAACGGCCAGAGGAAAGAAGGCACAGATTATATAGGTCACAACTGAAAACAACTCTCACGACCAACATACCTCAGAGCATATCAGCTTCACTTTGTATTTCTTATCTAGGAGTCTTATCAGACCTTGATTCCCTCTCTGTAGAGGATTTGAATGGGAAGTGATGCTATTGCCCAACTATTTCCTTTCCTGGCCCCAAAATGGAGTTAAGTTGTAATTCTTGGCCATTATCACCACCAAACATTCAGTTTGTGTATAGTGGGTTGCAGTTTTTGAATCATTCTCTTGCCCTAGGCCCAAATTAGGCCAATGTTAGCACAGGGCTCTGGCACAGAGGAGAGACTGTCCCATCAGTCTGGCTGTGCTTGTGAGACAGATCTGTCAGCATCCAGCCTTCACAGACATTTCTAAATAGGATTTTCACTGGGAATTATATTCTGTGATATTGGCAATTCAGCCTTAGCTGAATTTTACTTCCCAGTATGTTGATATTGATGCTCTTCTCATGTTCTGTTGTGGCAGCCTCCTTTCTCTGCAAAGCCCACTGTGGACTCCTGACAAGAGCTGCCTCCATCCTGCTCTCTGCCCTCGATTTCCCATTTCTCTGGGACATGCTGAACAATACGCTCCAGCAGCTTTTGTGCCCTGATTCCTGGAAGAAAGCATCCTCTCAGAGCTGCTCACTCGGCTTGAGACGCTCAGGCACAGCGACAGCTGCAGCCTACATGAAGCAGGGGTGTATAAATAGCTTGCAAGAAGAGAGGCAGGAAAAATTACATGGTATGGCACTATGGACAGAGCTGCAGTATTCAGGTTCAGCCTGGTTTTGCAATAAGCTTTGCTTGAGCCAGCATCAAAATTATACTAGGGGAGAGCTAAAATTTCCAGCTTTCCTGGTAATGAATTTGGTAAAATTCATGTTTTTAAGTAGTTTGCAGAAATTTTACTGTGGTATCAGTGACTGTGAGTGTTTGAGCTTTATTTTAGTGACTGACTTAGAAAAAGATAAAAAGCCTATATATTCTGCAAGTCACGAACCCTGGGCTTGCCCAGCTTCACTCATGAGGCTCTGGCAAGGGCCTTACTCCATATGCCATGTAGCTGTTGGGAACCCATCTTCCTCTTTGCAGGACAGCTTCAACAGGGGGATGCTTTCTCCCCAGCTCCCCTCCTTACCCTGCTGATTGAGTGCCAGTCTTTGTGCTGCGGGAGCTGTGAGTCCAAACACTCCCAGCCCAGATGAGACAAGACAAGACAAGACCTGAACTATCTTATCAACTGGATGGAGGCTGTAATTTCTGTGCTGTTGTAGCTTGGCTGGCAGGACTTGGGCACATTTGCACACCAAGCCTGAGGAGACTGCAGCAAAATAGTGCTGAAGTTTTTGGGACAGGAACCAAGTGTCTAACAGACCCAATGTGACCATCTCCAGCTGTATGTGGTGCTTGGTTTATAGGACACACAAACTCCCCTACTGACCAGGAGATGCTCAGTGATTTTTAGTACTTCAAGCCTCAAAACTCCCTGGAAGTGCAGGTTGCACTCATGAGTAGTAACCTACATTTGCTGGGTTTTCCTGGTGGATTCAGCTGGGTGTCACTGATGCCTGTAAATTACCATCCAGGAGAGATGAAAAAATTTTAGCTAAACCCTAAACCTTGGGCAGGGAGTGGAAGTGGCATGGAATTTCACTGTTTGCATGAAACAAATCCACAGGCTGACAGACTTGAGAGGTTTCATAAGTTGATGTTGGGATGTGAACAACAGTAACCCTCACCCATCACCTCAGCATGGAAATCACAGCAAGTGCTTGGCTGAGGCCTCCCTTGTGCCCCCAAAGGGAGGCACCTGCCAGGCTGAGCCACCTCACTCACCAGGACCAGCTCATTGCTCCACAGCCAGATGCAGACCAGCTGCTGAAGGGCTGCAACCCACTGGTAGCCAGAGCTGGTGACAACCTGTGCCTGTCACTGCTCTGCACGGATCACTGTGTCAGAGAGACACACAGCTTTTGCAGCCAGAACTATGCTGAGGCCATCCCTTAGCAACAGAGCTCTTACAGTGCTTTTACTGCTACAAATGCTGGAGATTGGGCATCTTCTCCACCACCAGACTGCAAAGGGGTGCAAGGCAAAGCTGTCCCACAGAGGGTGCCTGCAGCAAGGCACTGCACTGGGAGTGCTGCTTAATGTGAGAAAGACTCCTCTGGATGTCCCTCTGTACATACACTTATCACTGAATAATGCTCTACAGGACACTGTGCCCTTCTTGGCTGGCAGGGCTTGGCTGCTGGCTGACTGCTGCCTTGGAAATACAACCTTGATAGCTGAAGCTGAATCTTAAGAAGCACAATGAATAGCATCCTACAGAAACCAGTGGGACACAGCAAAGCCCATCCATCAACTAGACCTGAGGAATTAAACACCAGTGAATGAATATAATCTCAGGCAAGAATAAACAGCTCAGCTATTGCCCAGGTCTTAGCTGAAAGCTCCAGCAATGTTGTTGAACAATTGTGTGAGGGCCATGTTATGATGATTCCAGTAATTGTCTTCCTTCTGGTAGTTTCAGATGTGCTCAAGTCGGGAGCAGCCTGAAGGAATGCCACCACAATGATTCCAGTTATTACATGGCATGGCACTATGGTCAGAGCTCCTGAGAGGAGCAGGACTGAGCAAGTCTTCACCCATGACATGCCACCACCATCTAGAGTTATATACTGACAACATACATGCTCCAGGTTGCTTAGCACTGTTTACTCCAACATCACAGGTGGTGGAACATCACCACATGGTGAAACAAACCAGAAAGCCTGAGGAAATTTTTTAAAATTACAAATATGTTACTTCAGCTATTTCAACTGTTCCTTGCACACACACAAAGTCCTGTTGCACTGCTATTAGCAGAGCACTTAGGCCTTTATATGCTCCAAATTTACAGTTTCATGGCTCTAACTAGAAGCTTTATAGGATAAGATGGAAGACACCAACAACCACCTTTGATCACCTTTGACCACATTTGTATATCCATGGACAACTACCTGAGGGAGATAATGCACAGTATCCAGGCTAATATCCCCATGTGCTCCCTTCCTGTGGGTAGAGGATTACCTGGAATCACTGAACAAGGAACATGAAAGTGAATTAAGCCACCTTCTAGAAAAAAAGCTTAAATTTCATTATCCCTTTAGGTTGCAAGTATGCCACACTTGGCACACTGTAAACTCTCCATCTAGCTTGGTAGTGAAAAGTGTCTCTGAGTGGAGATCAGAGCAATCAGCCTGCCTAATAAATGGAGTGAGATTCCATAGGCCTGCAAGGGAGCTTCTCACTGGCACAGCATGTGCTAAGGTGCATTACCATCCCTGCCCAGCATTTCAAACAGCTTTCTGCAATAGCTGTCAGTACAGGAGGCCCTCAACATCATGTTCCACTCTCTGCTGACAGCTGAGTACCCAAAGTAGTGAAATGCAGAACATCTGCCAAAGGAGCAAGCCCTCCTGAATAAATTAGCATCCACCTGGGATATGGGCTTGGATCCCTTGAGTGGCTGAGATCAGCTGAGGGATCAGCAAGAGTACATAGGAGCATCCACAGGTCACTGTGCAAGAGGGAAGGGAAGGGAAGGGAAGGGAAGGGAAGGGAAGGGAAGGGAAGGGAAGGGAAGGGAAGGGAAGGGAAGGGAAGGGAAGGGAAGGGAAGGGAAGGGAAGGGAAGGGAAGGGAAGGGAAGGGAAGCTGTGTAGTGGTTTCCATCACCCTAGGCTGGAAAGCAATTCCTCCTGCACATCATAGAAAGCTCACAGGTATTAGCAGGCATGCTGGGGGAAGCAGCCTTTCTGCATACCCTGACATGCAGATGCCACATCTTCAGCATCACTGGAGGATGGGAATGTCAGAAAAACAAGCACCCCATACCAAACATCACAGTGATCAGCAGTAGCCCTTATGCACACAGTGAAGGTGCTCCAGGAGAGTATAGGCAGGATCAGCAGAGACATGGCTGCCTCT
Source organism: Lonchura striata (assembly GCF_050655825.1). Lineage (NCBI taxonomy): Eukaryota > Metazoa > Chordata > Aves > Passeriformes > Estrildidae > Lonchura > Lonchura striata. The sequence goes on along the minus strand of NC_140707.1, from coordinate 57,183,992 downwards.
TTTTCAGGCTGTCTTCTCTCGAATTTGGGAGCCTGCCAGGAAAGACCTCGAGGTATTGCATCCCTTTTGTCCATTGTGGGGCAGCACTGCCTTTGCCTTGATGAAATAATGCAGTGGAGTCCTCTGAGCATCAAACTCTGCAGCCCTTTCAAGGAAAACAATCCTTCCCACAGGTTTGCATGTTCCTTTGCAGAATTGCTCAGCCTGTGCTTCAGATCATGACCATGGCCAGTGGCTGCTTCACTGGCTTGGTGGGAATGCTCACTGCCAGAGAGAGGAAGGAGCTCACTAAATTTTAATCACCAGTGCCATGGCCAGGAAAATACTTGTTTATGTGATTAGAAACAAAATGTGTTACATATATATGGTCTCATCAGCAGTTAGTACCTGAGTATTGCAGACAATAACCTCCTGGATGAACACAAGACAAATCTCTTGGTTATGATCTCCTGGAGTACCTTTACCTCTAGGATCCTGATGTTCCCAGAGCTTGCAGGAGGGAAAGGCACCTCAGCCCAGTTCCTGATGTACTGGGGAGCTAACAAGCCCTTGGCAGGAAACGGAGCTGTGAGGAAGAGGGAGCCTGGATGCACCAGGAATAGCTGTGTTTGGTGAGGGAGAGCTTTGTGTATTCATCACGAGCAACTCAGTGGGAGTCAGCAAGCCACAGTGGTTCACAGGAAAGCAAAACTGAGTTCTTTAGATCTGTGCAGTAAGTCAGAGAAAAGGGACTCAAGACAGCCACAAGCTGAGGTTAAATCACTGTTCCCCTTCAAGGATGCCAGACCTGAAATGAAGGTGGGAGCTCAGTGAAAGCTTGGGGATTGCTCTGAGGAGCTCAGGCTGCAGCTCTTTGATGGTGAGGCCAGAGAGCAGAGCAGTGCTCAGTGGGGTCAGGAAAGGAGCTGGTCCTGGGCAATGCTTTTACCTGGCTGTGGGTAACATGGGCAAACCATCGGAGTCCTGCTGCCAAATGCCCACCAGATCCGTGGGGATCTCTGCAAAGCATCCAGTGCAACCTCCCTCTTATGGGAGAGTTTGGAAATGCAAAACACCTATAGAGCTGTGGCCCAATTCAGTAATTTCTGCGACCCCATCTGCAGAACCACATGTGCTGGGTCCCTGTCCCACTCTCTGTGTCTCTCTTTAACATTAGGGAGTTTTACTAGACAAATCTTTAATGCAGCCATCTAAAACCAGCATCCCTTAACAACCTTGCCTGTTTAAGTATCTTTTGCAGCTCAGCATCTGTCACAAGAGGTGCAGTACCTTTGGGTTTTTCTACTGCAAGAATTAGCAACACACTCTGCTTCCTAAATCTTCCAAAATAAGTTGCATGCATTCCAGATAACTTGCAGAAAAGCTAAAAATAGGAATAGCTAACCTCTGAATTTAATTTTTTGATTTTCATTTTTCTTCTTGGATGTGCTCCCTGGTTTGAGCAGTTGTACTTCCTGTTAGATCAGGCACTAGACAATAGCTTTCCAGGAGCCTGGAGATTAGAGGAACTCATAAAACAATTCCACATCCAGCAGCACAGAACTGCTGGCACTCACTGAAAGGTCTGCCCTGGAAGTGGCCTGGGTTGTCTCTCTCCTGTCTGCCTTCCTTACACTGATATTTCTCTTCCAAAAAAATCTTCCAAGCTGTCTGCTTTTATCTGCTCCTGCTACTTGCTGAGCCTCCCTGGTTTTCTCAGGCTGTGCATCCCTCAGTGTCTTGCTCCCACTCACTGTTGAGATTAATGCTGCATAATATTCCAGAGCTATCGCATTCTGGTACTTGGAGCTCATTTCGTTCTTTCTCAAATTCAAATTTAAATTTAAAAAGCCCCACACAATTGAAAGCCTGTGTCGCTAAGTGGATACTCAGATCCAGGAGCAAGTAGTGGCTGGGGGTGATGAAGGGGAGGCCATGTCAGTAAAATGGGTGGTCTTTTTGATGTGAAGTAGCTTCTTCAATTTATTTAGGTGTAGGTGTACAGTGCTCCCTAGCATGCAGTGAAAAGCCTGCCTAATTTGGAGCACCCAGGGACTTTGGATTGTCTCTGAAGGTTTCCTGACCAGGTCAGCAACAGGGCAGGGACTACCCCAGCCCAGAGTCTGAAGGATGTTAGGAGGCAGACAGAAAGAGCCATCCTGCTTCATGGGCCTTATGTTGGCAAAGAGTGATCAGCTGAGGGCAACTAGCTGCAGGACTGTGGTACTGTGATTCACCCCCTCTGGCTGGGAGCCAGCTAGGAAACATTCAGGAAAACATATTTTCACACTTCTTAGGGCAGGAGGTGGGTGAGAAACTGGGCAAATCTCAGCAGTACAGAGTCAACTGCAGAGTCTCTTGACCTATCTGTCTCCAGCACTGGCAGAGCCATGCTGGAAAATTGGCACCCTGCTTGCAAAGGGGCTGGATCTGCCCTTCCTGTGCCCCACAAATGAACTGGAACCTCTCACCTCCCTCTGCCCAAGCCAAGGGCCAGCTTCAGAGCACAGCAGCTGGCTTCACCACACACACGTGGAAGAGGAATTTCCACCCACACTTGCACCTCTCTTTGAAACCAGTGTTGCTCCTTTGCCTTTCAACTGGATAAATGCCATGAAGCACTACAATGGTAGTTAAAAATGTACTCACATGCTACGTCATGGAGGAGTGGGCTAACCAGGTAATGGTGACTAACTCCAGGGTTTCAAAGTGGCAGAACTGAGTTCCCTGAGTGAGGTGGCCTGTTGCTGTTGAAAGTTGCTGCATCAGCCTGCTTGGGTCCATGGCAGACAGATCTCCTAACCTACAGAAAAAATGCAGATTTATGTGGTGCAGAATGATGTTTTTCCTCCTAGGGCAGTCTCTGTGAGCTGAAGCTGATGAAATCTGCTCTGCTTCCTACATTTTGTGGGATGTACTTGCCTGGACAAAGCCTCACTGCTGTGCCTTTCTGGAAAAGGAATCAGCCATCTTATTCCTGCACGTATTGAACTCAGCTGCCAGCTGCTTCAGTTTGTTGCAAGAAACTCTGGATGGAGTGAAGTCCAACAGCAACAAGGTCAAAAAGGAGAGAATCATTCTGCGCCTTGAAGAGAGCTGGGATATTTGCCAAGATCAAGCACATTTTTTTCTCTAGCCAGTCAAGGGACACAGGCTTTTCCAGATGCTCTTGTCCAATTCAGAGTAGTCTGGCCAAAAGCTATATTCTGGAGGAATCCACTCTGGGCTGAATTTGGACATTATTCTTAGACAAACATTGTGTCCTTTTTTACAAGGAGAAAACCACTGTACAATCTATATCCAGGCACCCACAAATACAATGCTTTGAGACATAATTCAGTATGAGCAGCCCTACCACTGATTTTCCTTCATGCTGGAGTACAGTCTTGGTGCCTTTCATCAACTTGATGGTGTCCAATCCATTCCAGGGTACAGAAACATCAATGTTCTGTTGGGGGGCTCACTCCACAGTGTTCCTTCCCCAATCCTGGCTACTGCAGGAGGTCTTTCTTGTGCCACCAGGCTTTGGTCAAGGGAGGACAACTACAAGCAGCATGCCTTGCCCTTTGTGGTTATGGTTCAGATGTCCAGCCTGCACCATTGGCTCCAGGCTTCTCTGCAGAAACACCTCCTGGTTGTTGTGGTGAGCAGTTTTGCACTGAGGCCCCACCATCCATTACACATTGCAGTCACTTCTGCTGCATGCTCCTGATTAATTTCTCCATAGTGGTGAAAACAGTGAATGGCTCAGAGAAACAGTAAGAGGAAAGCAGAAACACTTCTAGTTTTCTGTGTGAAGTCTTCTGGGTCATGTCACATCATCCTAATAAAACCCAGGACGCCCTGGTGGCCAAGGATTTACAGCAATGCAACAACACATCCTGGCACCAATCCTGCCCCATTTCCACCTGCACCCCCAAATTCAGTCTTTCTTCTTCCTCCCTGCTGCCCACAATGCCCTGCTTAAGACACAGTTAGGAAAATCATCTGCTGGCTGACAGCACTGCCTGGCTGCCCAAGGCTGCCCTGAAAGACTGGTGTGTTAGGCCATCTCAGTGTCATTTGGCAAAATAATGAGGTCTCCTCAGAAATGCATTTCAAAAGATTACCTGGGCTCACAGATGAGCTGCCCTCTGGTCACAAACTAATCCTGCTTAGACAAAATAGGGCACAACAGCAGTGAGAAGGGATAGTTCTGATTAAAACTACAACAAAACCTGGTCTGAGAATTCTGTCTTTTACACCTGCATACCAGCTTGCTAATTGCTTACTGATTATAGAAGATCCTATCACATGTAAACAACACAGAGAATGGCAAACTTTTTGTAATCCACTTGCAAAGACATCCAGCTGCCAGAGGCAGAGTAGCTATTGTCTGCACTCAGTGATGCTCAGTGGCAGCTCTCTGTGCCCATTGCTCTGCAAGAGGTTTCAGAGGAAGAACTGCAAAACTGCAAGTGTCCCCTGGATTTTTTTGCCCAAAACCTAGGGTACACCCAGCCCTTCAGAATGCAAAAGAGATACGGTTGATAACAATTTTAATTTTCCTTCAAAATAAGAATTTAGAGCCTCCTCTCCTAATAATACGTTCACCACACTTATAGACATTTGCAGACAATAACAGTGCTTCTACTTTTCTTTTGCAATGCAATAGAATAACATGTTTAGCTAGGAGAAGAGTTGACTTATCCATGTAAAAGCTGTCACAGTGAAAATAAAAATGAATACAGCAAACAGCACAACTGAACAAGCCCACACTGCCTCTGTTGCAGTGGGTTGGGCTGCATCACTGTGATGACATTTGGGCTCCAGTGCCTCTGTGCAGGCAAACTGCTGGGAGCAGCCAGAATGAGCCCAGAGGATGCTCTGCTACCATGTGCACAGCGAGGGCTGCCAGCATTGCCCAGAACCACTCCATCTTCCACAGCTCTCTGTTGTCCATGCTGTGTCTGAGAGGCTGGGGCACCAGCGCTGTCAGCTCACCACGTGTGGGGCTCAGCAGGACAGCAGGCACAAAGCCACCTCTAACTAAGTAAGAATGAAGATCTGCAGTTAGTGTTATCAAAGCTCCCTGCTAGCCTTGGGCAAGTGTGTCCTGCAAACACAAAAAGGAAAATCCAATTTTGTTCCCTTCTCACATCAGTTTAAAGAACCAGTGGTATTTCAGTGTGTAAAAAATTAACATGTTTTAAATTATTTCATATATATATATATATATATATACATATATATAAAATCATATGAAATTCATTCCTTATTATCTACATACTTCTGGAAGGCACCAGTTCACTAGTTTAGTCAAGGACTGCAGACAGCTTTGGGAACCTTGTATGAAGGGTAACACACAAGGAATTGAGTCTTACAACCAAAAAATTCAGTCAGGGGCACATTGCCACTTTCAAGGCAATGAGGACATATGTTTACAAAGTGGGGTGTGCAGGTGTCCTCTAAACCAACCAGAAAGCTCCACCTCCTATCTTTCCACCCCGCCTTGACTGGGTAGTGCAGTCCAGCAGTGGCTTTGTTGTTACCATGGCAGCTAAGCCTTTTCTCTCTGTTCAGGGTCTCTCCTTAGCCAGACACAACATCCAAGCTGCAAGGACCTGTCTGCTGGCTCAGTGGCAGTCACCACTGGAAACTGCCTTGGCACAGCTGCTGGCCTTGCTCCGGTGGCACGTGGAGTCACATCCTCCCTGCAGCTCATCAGCCAGCACTACCTCCCACCCTGCATTAGCAGCACGGAGCATCTTCCCTCCATGTGCTGGAGAGAGGAAGCGCTGCCCGCAGTGCTGCTCATGTGGTGGCAGGATGAGTGTATCCTCTGCCTTTTCCTCCTTGGTAACCTAGAATTAGCCCGGTTTTTGCCACAACCCTCAGTGGTGTAACGTACAGGAATGGGCCTAAACTTTTCCCATTTGCAAAATGGAATTAAATCATAGTTCCCTGTGTTATGCATCAATTTATTTAGCAGGAAACATGCAACTTGCAGCAAACCCAATAACAATTAAAGGTGGTCAAGTGGCCATTGCTCAGGCGTGGTGGCCCAGTAGGAAGAGGTGCTAATGGCAGGGCAGAGCTGTGGACAGCTCCACACCACACTCTGGGCTCCCAGCCCAGCCTCCCACAGCTGAGGGTACTTTATTTCTCACCTCTCCAGGAGCCATGACACCAGAGCAAGGGATGGGTGAGGCTGAGTATCCAAGATTTCACAAAAGATCTTGGTGATGCCCTGTAGCTTCACCAGAAGATGCAGCCGGTGGGGTTTGGGAGAGGCCATTTCAGGGAGTGTTTCACAGGCTCCAAAGGGAGCAGGTTTCAGTCCCCAGTGACAGAAAGACTGGAGGAGATGATTACCAAACTCTTCTGGAAAGAGGAAGGAAGGAAGTGGGAGTGCAACTTCCTACTCAGGACAGTGAGACTTGACCCCTGTTCAATTTTCCTGTGACTCAAATGGTATTTCTTAAAGCAGCCCTCCTTCCCATTACTTAAAAATAGCAGCTACTGAAGCAGAGGAGACTGCTGACTAATGTTGTACTAGAGGATATATCCTTCTCTGGAGAATAAGTTGGTACAAGTACCAGTTTTTGGATGAGCTCAGCAGGACTGCCAGGGTTAGCCTGTGACAGCTGACCTACTGTACCCATGCAGACTATCTTCTAAAATATAGAAAAGATGAATAAACAGGTCAACTTCAATAAAGCAATGGCAGTAACATCTGTATTACAATCTACATAAATGGCATTTGTAAGGCATCTACATTTTCAGTGGCAAAAATGTATGGAGTTCTCAGATGAAAAGGGCATGAAAACTACCACTAGAGACCAGAGGCCTTCCTCGAATCAACTCCAACAGAACATGGGCACAGCATTTGAAAAAAGAACATATCATGTGCCCAGTGACCACAGCCTTTGGCAAGTCATGGCAAGGAGTGGTTCCCCAACTGTGAAAAATCTGGACTTTATTTCCAGGCTGAATTTGTTGAGATGGACCTTCCCTGCTTTTGCTGCTCCTGTGCTCTCACCTGCCAGACTGAGAAGCCCTACAATGGTGTGTTCCTGATGGGAGCACCTGTCAGAGAAAACTTGATTTAAGCAGAGGCAAAGCTCCCACAGCAGACCAGGGCTTCCAGCTCAGTCACCAAGCAGAAGTTTTCTGCTGTGCTCATCTTACCAAGCAGCCTTAGATGCATTGAGTCAGTAAGCAAATATCCTCCTTCTTCAACAGGTTCCAACTTCTATATTGCCTGCAGATGTGATCAGCAAAGGGTCATGTTGATGCCCTTCAGATTATTGCTAAAAGCCATTGAAGATGTGGGATCAAGGAACAGCCCCTGTAGACAGATGCAAACCCATAGAAAAAGAGATGCACACACACACACACACACACACACAAAACAACACATGCCACAGTTAATGCAGGAGGTGAGGCAAGATTCCTCCTCCTGCAGATGACCCAACTGGAAACAGGCCTGCCGGAACAACAATTCCCTAGTTATGATTACACAGGAGCTTTGTGAGTCACTTTCCAACCCACTGAACATGTTCCACTTTGAATTATGTATCATTTTGGGGTTTTTAATCAAAACATTGTGTTTTCTCGAAGAAAATGCCTGGCTCAAAACTAAATTTAAACACACAAGTATTTTTTACCTTTAAGAACCAAACATTATCTCAGCAAAGAAAGAGACTCCAGTTACTTTGACAATGTTTGGCATTTGTTAACCCTCTCTTCCTTCATTTTTAATAAATAATTCCATTCAGCTCTTCCATTACTTCGCCTGGACCCAAAAGTCGTGAAAGGACATCTCATAAATATATTTTAAATATTAGTATATCACCTTTCCTCCACTTTTCTGTCATATCCCTAGTGCTCCTAGCAACACTGCAAATCAACATCTTCAGTAATCTCTGCTCAAAAGGCTTTTGAATGACTTTTACACAAAAAAAACCCCAATGTCCTTGTTGTCATGCAACATTTTCATCTTTATCTAGCTTTCTCTACAGTCCTTGCCCTGAGTATTGGGCTAGTAGTATTGATGTAACTAGTTTTGTCTTGAAAAATGTTTGGTTTTTTTTTTTTTAAAAAAAAAAAAACATGCCTCATTTTTCTTATTTTTCTGTACTTGGGTGTCACAGAATCACAGAATCATTTCAGTTGGAAAAGATCCTTAAGGTCCAACAGTTAACCTAACACTACCAAGTCCACCAATAAATCATGTCCCTAAGTGCCACACCTACACCTCTTTTAAATACCTCCAGGGATGACAATTCTGCCACTTTCCTAGGCAGCCTGTTCCAGTGCTTGACAACCCTTTCTGGGAAGAATTTTTTCCTAATATCCAAGGTAAATTTCCCCTGGCACAATTTGAGGCCATTTCCTCTTGTCCTATCTCTTGTTACCTGGGAGAAGAGACCGACCCCCACCTGACCATAACTTCCTTTCAGGTAGTTGTAGAGAACTATAAGGTGTCCCCTCAGCATCCTTTTCTCCAGAGTAATGGAATAATAGAATTGTGGTTCAGACTATTTTCTCTCTTTTGAGTTTCCTTATTTGCCACCTTGCTGCTGTTACAGGATGCATCTGTCACATTTCAGGTGCTGCAGGAGACTCCTAGGTTGCCATCCATGTATTGGTTTCTTTCCCAGGCAGTGCCCATCAGCACTTCAGAGATCAACAGAGATGTCTGCACTGGGATCTTCCCAGAAAAGGGAGAAGCCCAGGGTAAGAAAGAGTCTGGCTGAGTCAGCATTCCTCTGTGGAAAAACTCTCTTCTGGTTAAAAATAAGCAGCTCTTCCTAGGGAGAGCAAATTAGCAACCCATATCTGACACTGTTTGTCTTTCTCCTGATGGATGAGCCATTTTTTCTTCTCTTTCAGAGTAATACTTGGCTATACTTGTCTCGTAATGAGCTTTTGGACCATAGCCCAAAATGGATCAAAGCCACTGGAGGGGGAGGTGAGGAAACACATGACCCAAACCTTTGCCTTTTCTCTCTTTTTCTTTACAAACAGAAGTTGCACCTTTCACTATTGAGGTTAATGTCAACAAAGGGGCTTGGTGCTTTGGTTCTGGAGCAGCAGGTGACCCATCTGCCAGTTTGCCACGGATGGAGCAGGAGGCTGAACAAGCAGGAGGCTCTTGCTGCAACCCCATGGGGAGAAAGAGCCCTCCAGAGAGGGGCAGAGAGAGGGTGTTCACTGCCCACAGGCAGCACTTGCCTTTCTAAGCAAATGCATCTCTGCCTGGGGGAGAACAGCAGCTCCAGGGGGGAGAAATTGAAGGAGGATTAATGGATGGTTTTCTACTTCTTGTGTGACACAAGGGCTCTAGTCTCAAGGTGGTGAGGAATCGCAGCTGTTGGGAGAGACAGGAGCAAGGCAGAGCAGGCAGAAGATGATGTCACATCTCTCTTCTTCCTTCCCAATCTAGGCCCTCTGATGCTTGGATGAGGGCATGGCCCTCCATTCCACAGAGGTGAGGGAACACCACAGGGCTCTCCAGATGAGCTGCTGGGGCTCTGCCAGAGGCCCTGGGCCAGCACACAGGGTGCCAGGGGGTGCCAGGATGCTGCTGTCTGAAATGAGCAGCAGACAGAGACGGTGTGAGATGGAGCAATGTGCACTGTGGGCTGGGTCTCAGAGCCCCCAGCTGCCACATGGCCTTGGCCTTCATTCCTAGCCCAGTGGGGACCAAGCATCCTCTCGCTGTATTTCAGCATTTTTTGCTTCTTGTTGATATTTCTCCTGCTCTCTGAAAGGCTTCAGGCATAGGGTGCCAGTGGTGCCCCAGGATGGCTGTGGGCCACCCCACTCCCACACTCTGTGAGGGAAATACTGCTGATACAAATCAGGCTTTTATTTCCAGGAGACCTCTCCCAAGGGGTGGTTGCCCTTCACTGGGTACATTTTGTGTGTTAGACTGCAAGTGTGGCTGAGCAAGAACAGCCCGTGGCTGCTGGCAGGCCCTGGCTGCCCTGCCTGGCTTGTGGCAGGCTTGCAACACCTCTGCTGCACAGACCTGCTTGTGGCATATTCCAGATGGCAACTCAGGACACAGGGATTAACTGCATGGAACACACTCCTACAGAGAGTGAAGATGCTGCCAGGCTGATTTGTTGGTGATTGTGTGCAGAACTCTGGAGCACACACACTTTGTGCTCCCTGTTTCCCACCTTTGCAATGCCTCTTCCCAGCAGAAGACAGCATTTGTGCCGTGTTTGTTTTCAGTGCTCCTGTTGGAGGGGGCAGGGAGCTGCACAGACTCACGTACATAATTCTCTTCCTCTTCATTTAGTTTTCTTTTTCTTAGGGCAAAATAAGAGTCATTTGAGCTGGAAGCATGGAACTGCTTTTCATTTGCAAATCTCCTCCCTCTACCCCAAAATACAGCAATGTAAGGAATTAAAAAAAAAAAAATTTAAAACCTTGCATCTGTCCTCCTCAAATATTAGCTATGTCGAGCATCTAAATAGAAAAGAAACATAATGAGGTTCCCTAGGATTCAGAGTGTGAAGCACACCCAAGAGAAACCCATCGCACACTAATGGGCATTCCCCAGAGTTTCTGACTCATGAACGTCTTTGGTACTATTTCTGTAGGGCAAGCAGCAAGAAGGGGGAGACAGCCACTAGCAGAGGTGTCTGCAAGCTGGCTGCAGAAGTCAGTAATGCCAGAAGACTGGAGAGTGGCTAATGAAGCATCTCATTTCAGAAACGACAAGGGGAGGCTTCAGGGAAGTGCAGTAGTGACCTATATAGAGCAGAAGGATACAACAGAAAGGCCTGGAGAGGTGAGGACAGCCAGGAGGAGGCAGAGGAATTGTCAGGGCAACACAGGAAGACTGTATAAAATAGGATGTAATGCAACAAAGGAAAGTATTGTCTCAACTGTGAAATAAACAAGCAATATGTGCTGTGCGATGTGCTTAATAACTGATGTTTTGATTCTTTCACATTAGAAAACTAATAAAATTTAATCTATGTTGGGGATTCAAGTCAATCACAATCAAATAACACAGACATTTTGTGCAATCCAAAATGTGTGGGAATTTTTTTATCAATTCAGAGCAGCAGAAAAATGACCTAGAATATTTTGCTTGAGCCTCCAAAACAGGAAGGAAAACTTCTAAATGAATTATTGCTGCTAATTAAAAGAATATTTGAAAGCATCACAAGAAAATACTTCTGTGATTTAAAGGGCTTTCCCAGGATTCCTGCTCAGAAAAGAAATTAAGTAAAATTGAGATTCAGTTGCAAAATCTGCTGCTTTACTGACTTCCCCCCCCTCACACAGCCCCCTGAATATCCTAGGCTAGCTCAGAGGTCCTAGGCTGTGAGGGGAGGAATATCAGGAGATGGCAAAGATTTCCAAAAGAGGCTCTTACCCGAGATGTGTTGGTTCAGCTCTCTTTATTCTGTGGTGTTTAAGGGGAGAGCGGGGCAAAAGAGCACGAACAGGAAATGTCAGGGGTCTGTATAGACTTTGGACAGGGTGGGCTTCCCTGGCTCTCCACCAACCCGTTGGGGCAGGAAGGAGGGTCTAGGGTTATCTTGATCAGAGTCACAGGGTCCTGGGGAAGGGAGCACAGAGTGCCCATGAGCTCACTGTAACAGCTTTACCTTACTCTAACATATTCCAGTGGAGAGGGGAATGAAAAAAAATTAATTCAGCTGCAGCCAACAGCTGTTCCTGGAGTTGCCATTGCCTATTGTAGTTCCTTAAGCAAAACTAACATATCTTGTCTCCGTTGAGTTAATTATAGTGAAGAACAAAACCAAAAAAGTCACTTATTTCTCATCAAAGACCACATCTGCATATGTGGTGGTTTTCTGGTGAGCACAGAAAGTGGAAGGGAGATCTCATGGCAGACTAAGCACTTGTGCTGTGGCAGGGAGAGGAGTGGCCCCGTGTCAGTGTGACCACTGGCTCAGCCTTCAGTGCTGGCTTAAGCTGATGAGGAGAACGAGGAGCAAGCCAGTTAAGGTGGAAGCAGCTACTTATCCTCTTCCACTATGAAACAGCAAGTCTCAAAACAGAGGGAGCTGCAGATGGTAAAGTCTTCAATTGCCATGGCAAGCTTTGCTGCAGATAGAGCCTCCAGTCCCCTCAGGGCTTGCCCTGCCCAGCTCCTGAGCCTACTCATCTAGTCAGCAGGGCTGACAGGGAGAAAGAGAGGAGCTGGGTGGAAACATTTGATATGGCTCTAGACAGGCAGACTGATTTGCAAATTCAAAGCACAGGAAAGACTGAGAGCTATTGCAATGGATTACAAATGAGCTTGGAAACACAGGCGTGAGGAACGAGGAGGGAATGTGGCTGGAGCTGAGTGGGTGAATAGCCTGACGAGTTTTCCAACTGTCTCTGCCCCTTTGCCCTACCTTTCCCTTTGCCAAGCAGATTTCTCATTTCTGAAAACCATATTTACTTGGCAAGAATGGAGCTGGGGAATCCAGGGACCGAGAGAACTTCTGAAGGAAAGGTCTCAACTGCTACCAGTAAAGGGAAACGTGGGTGGATAGGCCAGCAGCAAAAGGGAATGCAAGAAAACTATCTTTTCACTGCTTGGAAATCCTTGCAATACTGTTACAAAACACAACCGTGTAGAGAGAAATCACTGTGAAATGTGACCCACGTGGTTTAGCCGTGACACGGTGCAGAAAACACAGCAGGATCTTTGTTACAGTGGCAAAACACGAGTCACATGCTTGGCTTCAGACTTCCTGCTGCTGTTCCATGAATTTCTGCCCAGGCTCTCAGGCCTGTAACACTATTGACACACTTATCATGGGTGGTAAACCCAACACACAACTATAGACAAGGTCTGTAGAGTACAGTACCTACAGTTTGTCCCTTCCAGGCTCCAGCAGCTGCCAGGAGAGGATGCTCAGGAAGGAGCAAAATGAGGTGTGGACAGAACAATCCCGCTGCAGCAGCCTCCAGTCCCCAGTGGGGAGCAGGATGGGAACTTTTTGAGCTTCAGGCTGCTGCCAGGGTTTGATATCTGATAGGTCCTGACAGACCTACCCTTCCTGAAGTTGTCTTGCCACTTTCTGAACTTTTGCCCTCCACAGCCATTCACAACAATGAATCTCATGGGTTTAATGTTGGAACTCTTGTGTGGGGAAACAGGCTTCATGTTGTTTGTTTTGTATTGGCCAAGAGGTAATATCATTAGCTAACTTGTATTGCAAGGGCTTGTGAATAATCATTTCCCACTCACTTTCTCTTTTAATATGATCACTTGTGACCATACTAAATCTGTCAACTCTACCCCAGTCATCTCTGCTGTAAAACAGTGAACCAGGGGCTATTGGATTCTCTGTGCAAAGAGCAGTTTCTCGTGTATCATCACCCCAGTTACCCTTCTTAGTGTGCCTCTAGATCCCATCATTCCCCTTGCCAGGTTGAAGGACCACAGCTGCAAGTAGATGATACTTCAGACATAGCACCTGTGAATTTATGCAAAGGGTATTGAGATGCAGTTTCAAGAGAAATAATAAGTGTGACCCAAAGATCCCTTTTCCTGTCCTAACTCCATATCAAAATATAGCTTAGGCCAATGACTGAAAGGCATCACTGTTGGCTGTGAAATTAGTTGCTTTTTTTAGTCCACTTCAAACCTCCCATTAGTCCAGCTAAGACTGTACCAAAGTCCTCAAAAAAAACAAAAAACAACAACAAGCAAACAAACAAAAACAATAAATGAACAAGCAGAGACAATTGTCCCTTCTATGCTAAGATTAAATCTCTGAATAAAGGAACTTCGAGGCTGGGAGACTGCATGCATGCGGCATCTGCTCTCTTTGTGGCTAATGGGACAACACCCTCTAATTCCTACACCTTTTCATAGGTGACTTATCCACCAAAACCCATGAAGAGTAGAGTTAAGGTCCCTGAGTATCATACAGCTGCTCCTAAATCCCAGAAACCCACATTTTTTCACGAAGTTATGGGCCGCTTCAAAAATTAAGTTTTTTTCATTGAAAAATCAAGCCATCATCTTCCTAGATATTAATACTAAGCTCACATTTTCCTCTCAGCTCTGTCCCAGCAGGAATACCATAATCTTCATTGGTTTGCAAATTGCAAACAGCTCTTCTGCACCTACTCGAGTTTCTCAGTTCTGTTTTTCATGCTGAAACTCTTCTGGGGAAAGGATGGCAGGGGGGGCTTGTTTCCCTTGAAGAAAAATAAGAAAATATTTGCATGATAAAGCTGATGCCGGTTGCCTGGTGGTTTAAACAAAAGAACCCTACTGTGGACATTTTCTTCTGTAGTGCAGAGCAGTTTGGAAAGCTGTATAATGTGTCTTGACAGCAGTACAAATCACTAAAGGTCAAGGGCTCGGGGATTAACCACATCCCCATATAATAGGCTGATACAGAAAGGGCAGGACCATAAGGGCTCAGATTTAGAATGAAAGGTTTTGAATAGAGCTGATGAAAAAAGATTTCTGGAGAGGGGGGACTACTCACACCCTTCCAGCCCTCAGGCATGCTAATAAGATCTCAGTGTGGAGGCAAATATGGTGCTGTCCCCATTCTTTGTTAATGCAGCCAACATCTGGCTACAGGCACCCCAGTGCTGAGATACCTTTTTCCTTTCTGCTCAAAATTTCTTTAGCTGCAGGTGCCCATCAGTCCAGCCACTCTGCTCAAGATCAGCTATTGTGGGGAGCTCAGGACTGCATGCATTGGTTTTGAGTGTCTCCCCAGATGAACAACCCACAACCTCTCTGAGCAACCTGCACCACTGCTTGACCACCCTTACAGTAAAAAAACCTGCTTTCTTGTGTTTTGAACATCTTAGGCATTGCCATTTGTGCCCACTGCCTCTTGAACTGTCAGTGGGCAGTACTGAAAAGATTCTTCATTCCCTTGCATCAGGTACATATCTATACATACTGGTAAGATTCCTATAAGCCTTCTTTAAGGCTAAACATGAGTTTAAGGAAGAACTTGTATTTTAAAATCTGGATTAAGATAAACTGTTGGACTGGAGCACTCCTTCAGATACTGGATCTGAAAGGTATACAAAATTGTGCCTCCATGGTCACATTAATATTTAGGAGGTTTCAAAAGGGAGCTTTTTTAGTTCTTTTACTTCAGCTTTGTGATTGTGACATGTGTCAACTCCATGGTCTGAGCTTTCTCCAGTGTGTGTTCAGAGTGGTCCCAGTACACCACAGTTCAAGCCTTTCCTCTTCTATATGAAGAGAAAACAGCAGAGATTGTCTCCTGTATTCAAGATTAACTGAAAAGAGTTTGCACCAGAAAAGCCTATTGAAATTACTGTTCCCCCTCCCACTGATGGAAGTATTTTTCCCTGGAATCATCAGTGATGACATTATTGAGCATCATCGGAGCATGGAAAGGACAATGACGCTTTCAGAGGACACTCTTTTTAAAGCTGCACTCACTGGTTAATGGATAAGTTAGTGTTCTTTGTCAAAGGGCAGAGCAATTTTTTGCAGCTCTCATTTCAGTATTCTGCTATGATACTTATACTCTTAAAAAAATAAAAGGGGGGAAAAAAAAGGAAAAAATCCCTGCAAGACAAGTAAAAATACTATAGGCTACATAAGCCTGATGGGGAAAAATGACAGGAAAGATGTCACTGAATGCCACAATTTATTAGCAGAATGGCTCCATGAAAGAATTATTGTGTAGTATTTTTGTTCACTAATTATGTGCTAAATTACATTAAATTATCACAGTAGCGCCTCATAATTACAGTTATTATGACAAATGCCAAACAAATGAGTAAAGGAGTGACCTCTTTCATTTGAAAACAGCAACAGAAGTCTCTCACAAATGCCAGCTTTCTGTATATGCAGCATTAGTGTCAATTTTCATTTGTGAGTTGCAATTGGAAGGACTTTTTGATTAGCTTTGTAAAGACCAATGCCCAGTGAAGGTCTCCCCTGTTTAGCTTAGACAGGAGTGGATAAAACTCTTCCCACTGGCTGTCAGTCATTTTTCCCTCTTCCAAGGCCTCCTCCTGCCAATAAAGTCCAAGGTGAAGCACTCAACAAGCATCCTGGAGACATCTCTCAGAATTTGAAATGTAAAATCCATATTAAAGTTCATATTATACACAAACACACACATACACACACACACATTTAAAAATATGTATTTATATTTTATATTAAGTGTAAACAAAATACTAAACTGTGTGCAAAAGGTAAAGTTAGGACCACTGTAGATTTTTTAATTAAATAACTTACTATTGCAAATCCAGATTAGAATTAAGCTCCTGTTTTATTACAGTGCCTTTCTGCCCTCTTCACCTCTATACAAACTATATATACACCTCTATACATGCCTGATTCATGTGTTTGTCAAAAATAGGATGGTAGCTTAGAAGGACTGAAAATATAATCCGTTTTGGTAATTTTCAACATCCTCTCTTCCTTCAAAACATGTCAACAAGGTTCTCTCATTCCATACCTCATTCACAGAAGACTTGACAAGTCACACATAAAAAATCAAGGAGAAACTAATCATCACTTCTGCACAACTCCCAACATGGGCTTGCTGGTCACACACAAAGCACTTTCCATTTCCATTCCACTCAATGACTGTTACTAACACAAGGCAAAGTTTACTGGCAGATTTATTTCAGGGAATTGTGAAATTCCAGTTAGTAAAATAAGTATTTGTTTTTTCGAACAGCCAAACACGTACACTGAAATGGCAGTTCTTACATATTCATTCTGTGCAGGCAAAGAATTGCTATTGTTTCATTGACCATTATTAACAAACACTTTCAACTTCAGCTCTCCAGACAATCGTCACTGGTTGACTAAGAATATAACCTGGAGAAACACACTCAGCACATGCTAACAAAGAGGTGACCTAAACTCATCAGATGACATTTCTTAGGAAAGATTTTGCAGAAAGAATTGACTAGATAAAAATCTAGCCCGATTGAGTGATATACTTGAAAATAATATGTAACATATATGGCAGGTCTATTTTGTGTATCAGCTGAGGTTTTTCTGGGAATCAAAAATGGGATATCCTGTTATGGCTCCTTTGGGATTTTGAAATAGGTGATACTGTTCCTAGCATGGAAGTTTCACTGTCTACTATTTATTAGTCTGTCTCAGCTATTTATTTTAGCTGAGACAGAATAATATTTTATCATGCTCACTCAATCCCTGTTGCTACATGTTAAAGATACATTCCTATGGCAAAAATGTATTTTGCCCTTTTAAGGGCAAAGACAAGGGAATCAGACTTGCAAATAACAGCTCAGTCTAAGAGTACACTTCACAGGTATATTGTAAGGTAGTGCACATTAATGTTAGGTACCTACAAATAGTTTTCAGCTTATGAATAGGGCCTCGATGCTCTGAACTTGGCACATCAAATCACTTCTCCTTCCAGAGACAGACACTGTAATTTTCTATTCAGAGTAATGCATTTAAAGAGATGTCATTCTTGTAATGAAAACACACCTGATATTTCATTCTCATAATCATGTTATGACCCAGTCATAACCCTTCTAAACTCCACCTGACTCATCACTTCAGTAATTGGTGTCATCTAGTCCAGTGCTATTATCAACCACTTTTTATGAAGCATGGGTCAGAGCTGCCATGTCTCTCAATACTGTATTGCTACAGTATCCTGATGTGAACATGAACAGGTTCATTCTTCATGGCTTCATCCACCTATGTGGTTATTTTCAGGTCATAACCAGATTACTCCAGTGTGCTGTACTGCATAACTTCTTCCAGGCTGGAGTCCTGGGTAACTAACTAACAGTCACTTGGAAGAACTTTATACAGGGCTTGTTCTAGAGGATTTATAATTTTTGCTTCCAGGTTAGTAGAACATTATGAATTGGAAAAAATTCACCCAAACCTGTATCTTTTCAGCTTGCTGCTGCCTAGATCAATGTATCTGCTCAACTTGTGGAAATAAGAGGCTTCAAAACCTTTCTGAGCAGTTCCTTTTCTACATCATCTGGAGTTTTTTTTTTTCTGGTAATCTACCTTACGCCATTCTGTTTGCTCTCAGATATTTTCCAAATTCTTCCTTTTGGCCTCATACTTCACTGACAGGTAAGGATAGCATGTACTGCATTTGTCCACATGTAGTAACTTGTCAAATTATGTTGTAATATTGTCAAATATTTATTTGGTAAGAATCACCCATCACTACTACCATAAAGAAAGTGGTTTGTTGTTTGAGACATGGCCAGGAATGTATTTTTGATAATCCATTTCGCAAAGCCCCCAAAAGACACAACAGCAGCCAAGAGGCAGATCCATTGGCGCTTGGTAGCTGCAGAATCCCAGCAAGGGGAAGCCAGCTGTCTCATGCAGCAGAAGCAACCCCATCAAGTGACCCAACAGGCTGTGCCACACCCACTGCTGAACCTGGGAGCACCTCAAGGCAGGTTTGCTAACAGTGTCAAAGTCTGACCTTGCTGTAATGCTCCGCCTGCTGCTCAAGCCCAGAGATCGTTTGCTGCAGGGAGGAGCTGACACATGCCCCAGAGATGAGCAGGGGAAACTCACGGGTGTCTTGCTGCCCTGTACTGCAGGTACACAGCTCCTTTCTGTCATTTGCTGTCTTTCAGAAGGGTTGCCTGCTCTTAGCTGTTAGCCACACCAGCAGATATTTTAGGATAAAAGAACTCATTTGAGCTTACTGAAGAAAGACAAACTTCTATGCACCAGGAACCCTCAAGCAAAGGATGCAGAATAGACATAATCAATTTCCAGTGATTTTATGAGAAACATGTAAATACTGATATATACATATGACTTTTATATATAACTGTGCAGTCAAGGCCAACTGGAAGCTTAAAAAGCAAAAAGTGAGGGTATTGTCTGAAAGTAGTTCACTGACAGCTTGTCAGCTGAAGCATGCTGGCATGTCTGTACTTGTGGACTGACTGATGTTTTCATAGCAGAAATGACTGGCAGAGCCTGTCCACAGCTTCAGGCCTCCCAAATGCAGCATCTGTTCCAACTGCTTAACTAGGCTGTTAAAGTCCCTCTCTCTGAGGGAGACACAATATGCATTTAGCTAGCAGGTTTTAGGCTACTATTATGCTATATTCAGGGTTGTTTGGGCTTTTTTAAATCAATAGTAAAAAATTCAATGGCTTGGAAATTTTCTGTCATTCTTCTAAATAATGCCAATGCATGAAGTAAGAAAACATCATTAAAGAAAAAAACCTTAAAAAACCTTGAGAACTAGATTGTTGGGTAGATGTTTCATTTCCACTTTCCTGCTAAAAGCCCAAAGCAGGTTGAGAGTAACCTCCCTACCCACAGACAAATGGTAGATGAATTACACAGTAATTAGATGTATTTAAGATTTGGACACCATTTGTTCTGGAACACCTCTATGGACAATAAAACACACAGAAAATTACTGTTACAGTTTAGGGCAGGCAATTAAAATAAAGGAAAAAGCTTTCTTCCAATTGAAACTGGTAAGGAGGGTAGTCAGGAAACAAAATAAAGCCATTCTCAAATTGTCTGGGACACGAGACCTATTGATTTTGTAGCTGTGAATGTGCAAAATGAGAACCTAGTGGGAACAAGCAGTCAGCCCTCTGTGCATGTGTGTGTGCACTCATTATTTTAAGTATCACATCTCAAAGACAGTAGAGTCCTACAGTGTGAGGCCCTACAAATTCCATACAGTACAGTCCCATAGGGCAAGCTCAAAGTATGGCTGCTAAGGGTTTAAGGATTTTTACTGTCCTTCTTTCTTCCAGCCCTGTTATCACATCCCCCTCTGCCTTTACCCTTGGATTTTCATTTGTATTCATGCAAACTGGAGGTTAAAAGCTCTCACACACTGCAGGAGAGATTTATATTCCTTCACAGCCTAAGTGGAAGCAGGGGTGCTGAGCAAAGGAACTGGCAGCTCAGGTGCCATGAACAGCTCAGCTGCTGAGTTAGAAGCATGCTGCCACACTGAGGGCTGAGGGCTTGGGGAGGGCAGGGTGCAGCAGGAGGAGATTTGGATTCATTTTGTGCAGCCCCTACCTATTTCGTATCTTCTTACAAAGATCAGTTCACCTTTGGTCTTGGGCTGAATGCCAGGGCACCACAGTGCAATGCAAAGCACTAAGAGGGACACCCAGCCTGGCACATCCTGACTGGCCTGTGGAGGAAGCAGGGGTTTAGAGGTACAGGGGATTACTCCTCATATATCAATAGCCAGTATTTCTCACTAGTTCTTGTCCCTTCATTCTGCAGGTCTTTTTCCTCCTGTGTTCTGTAGCTTATTCTCACTCTGTTCAACTGATTCCCAAGGAGTGGCCTTTCTGCAGTGTTGTTACAGCTCTGAAGTGTTAGTCACCATTTTATCAGTGTTAAAACATTCTCAAGACAATCCTTGTGAGAGAACTGTCAGTCAACGCACTCTCTAGTAATTCTCTCTGTTGCAACAAATCAGAAGAATAAATAAGACCTTCCATTCATGTTACTTATCTCACCTTGTTCTGTACCCAGGCCTGGAGTGAGTCTGAGGGAACATGGCCCAGTTGTAATGTGTTTGTGTTTACACTGCACAGTTCAGTAAATCTGTTCAGCTTTTGTTTGAGGTTCTTTTACAACTCTCTGAATAATGCTCAAAGCACTCTGCAGAGACATATTTAAAAGATTCAGTTCTGATTTAACTGATGCCATTGTAAATCAAGAATAGCTCCACTAAGTTAATTTTATGTAATATCTACATCACATTTGCATGTAGTATTGATAGGAGCCTTATGAGTACTTAGAGAGAGGAATTAAGACACATTAAAGGTCCTATACAAATATGAAAATTAATTTATTTGAGATGGTGATGGCCAGGCTATCTTGACTAAACTGAGTATTCCAGATTAGTCCTTGAAATCTCTATGGATATGCCATCAACACAACCAACTCAGGATTCCACAGCATGTATATTTACTAGGGATGGCTTGCTAAGAGAATTCACATGTGTTTTAAATCATTCTGCAGTGGTGAATAATTAATACCCAGAAAAGGTTCAGCATCTCTTTCTGTCTGTCAGAAGCCTACTGGATTTGAAGATCCTGCTCAAATATGAATAATCTCCCATTGCAGCAGCAATTCCTACACCTGCAACAGCAGAATGCACACTCCCTCTTTCCTTCCTTGCTTCTGTGGTATCCTTACTGTGGAAGAGTTTATACTTAATAGTGCCACTGACAATGGGAGTTGCAGATACCATATCTTTCTCTAGCAGAGGCTGCTGCTGTCAGAGTGGAAGCTGGAGACAGAATGGAGGTGACGAGATCCTCCACTGCCCCACAGAATGTAGATGCCAAGAGGGAATTTTTATCTGGGACAGTTTTTCAAAGAGAGAGGCATGAGAAATGAGAAAGGCAAAGAATAGCAGCACTTGAGAGAGACAGGACAATACATTAAATTCAAGCTAAATCTCCAGTAAATACTTTGCATTTGTAACTGTTTTACCCATATCTGCTTTGTCTGTCCTAGAGATATTGTGTGAGTGAGAGGAGAGCTAAACAGCATGACTATGAGCAGAGGCAAGCCATAATATTGCCAGCTCAGATGAGTTTTGTCTTCTGAAACAGAGTAGGGAACCCTTCCTTCAATGAGGAATCTGTTTTAATTAGCCCCTCTCTTTTACACTGTTGTCAGCTTAGCTTTTATTCTTCAGGTTCAGGAGTAACATCTAAAGCTTCTCATTAATCTGCAGAATTAAACACACTGAAAACGTGGTAAAAACTCCAGGAAAAGAGTAAAAGTCATTGACTGAGTTTTCATAAGACCAGAGTGTGCATTTGTAGGCAGCCAATGTGTGATCCATGCCACATGCCACACTGTCTTTGAACTGAGGGATGCCTCACCAGGCTCTTACCCTATAATGAAGCATCTTTTAATTTATATCTGTGTTTTGTTCAAGGCATTGCCTTCTGATATGCTGTACAATACACAGCAATGTGATAGTCCTTTTGCAACAGTTCACTGATTTGGAATATATGCTTTCAAGATATCCAGTGGTTTTGCTTCTACTTGTGGATCAAACAGAGCACCAACTTGAATATTTTTAAAAAGTAAATATTTTATGTTTGTGTTTAATGGCATGGGAGACTAATTACGTGTGAGAAGACAGAAATGACAGCCTGTCATGGAAATCTCTTTACAGCTGTTGAAAATGGCAGTGCAGCACAAAATATTAGTAAACTTTCAGTGTGACAGTTCAATAGTGGATAAATGGTCATGAATGTGCCAGAGCTGGCTCACCCTGATAAACTAGATTGTTTGGATACTGAATTAGGTGAGTGACTGAGGTATGTGCTTGTGGGAGGGACATTTTCCAGTTGCAGAAAGAACATAAATCAGTTTGAATAGCAACAAGAAAAATAGTGAATTAAGTCATCTATTAGTTTAATGGGATATTGTGAATATAAAATTACCAAAATATTTTTGCCTGTCAAATCACAAGAGATCAGACTATTAAAATGGAATATACATATTTCTTCACACGGAAGTATCATATATTTTCCTTTAAATACCCTAGACCTCAATCACTAGATTTAAACATCCAATTTACTTTGAATGCTTTTAGATCATAAATTCTGCAGGACACAGGTTTGCATATGTTTGATGGTTACCTTAACAAAATTAGCTACATATATTGTTTGCCTGCTTGCTTTAATCTGTTTTTGTTATGCTTAAACCACAAAACTAAACTGCCCACTTCCTCCTCCTTGCTCTCATTTGTTACTGTGCAGTCATTGTTCAAACTGACAATACTCCAGACATTTAAAAAGCTGCAAAACCAGGTTTGATCGCTGTCCATCTAGCTGGAAACTGGGGACAGCCTGAAGCGTTTGATGCCACCCAGGCCCCTCTTGCCCTGTATGCCTTGCATTACCTTTGCAGGTCCAGGAGGATTTGCTGAGACAAGGCTTTGGGACACAGTGAGCTGCCCCCTTAGTGCTACAAGCAGTCTGAGTGGCAACAAGCAAGTCTTCAAGCAAGGAAATGTTAATTTAGTTTCAGCTTAAAGATTCTTAATGAAATCTGAATGATTAATACATTCCCACCCTCCCTGTGGTACATATTTTACAATTAAAAAGAAAAAAAAACTGTATCAAAGCAAAATTGGAAACCTAGAAAAGAAAGAGGCAAAGTGAAATATGAAGGAGTTTAGTTTATGTGCTCCACAGCATTAAACTATAGTTAAAACTCTGCAGGGAACAGTAACTAACAGAACTATATTTTTTAATTATTAGATGCAATGCATTCTGACTTCATGAGTCTCAAGTGTACTCAGCTTGCCCTGGCTGTTTGGAGTTCAGTGCAGATTCAGTGAGAAAAATGAGGTGTTGCTTTCTGAAGCAGGTGATAAAGCTCTAGTAAATTTAGATCTTTCTGTACATAAGGTGAGAGCAAACTCTAAGAAAAAAGGAGCAAAGTATAATGCTAAATTTGGCCAAGCTCTGCAATGGGAACTCAGCACAATGATAGAGAAGCATATTATGCCCCAGGTAAGTAACAGTCAGTGGTTAAAATAATTTAAAAGTCATTATTCAGACTCAAGTAATGACTGCCTCCAAAATCACTACAGTTATGCCAGTTCTATGTGACTACATTTTGGGCAGGATTTGTCTTCTGAATGCTTTGCCTAGATCCCTTGTGCCCTTAACTCTCAAGTTACTTAGTCAAGTAATTTAGCAGGTATCAACTTCCAGCCTTGCAAATCCCTCAGATCCCCATTCATCCCTGCCCAGACCTCAGCTCTTGCTCTGTTCCCCTTTCTGCCTCTCCAGCAAGAAGCCCTGAGGGCTTTTTCACTGTGCTGTCCAAGCAAGTAAAGGCTCACTCTGCACACACATCCATAGCATCCTTCCCTAGCAAGGGGAATATATGGCACAGGGAACCTGGAATCACAGAAATACCTGTCAAACAAGTCAAGCATTTGGGGTGATGCACTGCTAAAAAGGCAGTGCTGGGCATGCTGAGGTTCACTGCTCAAGCTTGCCAGACCAACATCAGAGGCAGCACTAATGCCCTTGGGAAAATGGGGCAGAGAATCAAAAAGGACACACATTGTCCTATTTCTTGGCAATTCTTCTACAGAGGCCAAATCCTCACCTGATCCTACACAGAAACAGGGCAGAGAGTGGAGTGACAAATGTTCCTCAGATGGAAAAAAATAACTGATTTCTAGTGCAAATGGTCACAAGGGCATGCAAAATGAATTTTAGTGGTAATTTAAATATGAACTGACATATTTGCATGGTGTTTCAGACACTCTCACAGAAGTGTCAAACCAGTAGGGTCTGAGTACCCCAAATTCAATTTGCTCTAAAGGGGATTCCATGAACACAGTATCTCCTACTGTTCAGAGATATCAGCAACATCTGGGAAGCATAATGCAGTGAGTTAGGCCAAAGTAATTTATTTTTTCTATAATATTTTTTTTGTTAATTTGTTAAATTCTTCACTTATTCTGCTACCCAACTTTGCTGAAATTCTGGCTAAATTCCAGTTGAGGAATTCTGTTTTGTGTTTCTGATTCCTTCTTCTGCAAACTGAAACAGCTGCAGATTTCTACTAGGTAGAAACCTACCATATTGAGAATGTATTTCTGAGGCGTTGTAAGAAAATTACATTTGTAAAGTTGAAAAATATCAGGGAAAAAATTTACAATGTATACAAGTTCTTTTTTATTAAGCTTAAATTTATCTCACTTTTGTGGTCTTGATTACTGTTGTCCTAACACAAACTACTTTCTTTCCTACATTATGGTGTGATTTTAGTGGCTTTCAAACCTACAAGTAGTCCATAGTCCTATGTTAGTTTACTTGGAACTGCTCTACTGAGACATATTAAATGACAAAAAATTATGACCCACGTCAAAGGTGAATATTGTCAAATAGAAATTGCAAGAGTTGGTATTGATTTCAGGGCCAGAAAGTCTGGAGAGCTTTCTTTCAGTAAAATTCTGGCAAGTTCAACAGGATGCTCTTGATTTATGATGGAATAATTGGAAAATTATTCGCATCTCCAATTTATCACCAGGACAAAGGCAAAATAAACCATCTTAGAATTCACAATTCACTGTATTCTGGATCAGAGAAATCCTTGGAGCAATCTAGTGTAAAGCAAAGCTGAACAGCACAGCATTACAAAAGGGAAAATATACCTTCACTGCAGACCAGCTATTACTCCAGGGTCTCCTTCCTGCTGAAGCACAACTTGCATTGCTATTGCAGGGTCACTTGTATATGTGACTGCTGTTATATAAAGATCTTTCAGGGAAAGAATTAACAAGAAAAACTACAAGATCTCACTATATTAATTCTTCAAAAGCAAGTTAAAGGGATGCATAAGTTGTAAACATGAATACTTTATATACAGTTGCGTGTAGCCAATGTCTTGGAGAAAGTCACTATTAGTGCTTTGGCCTCACTGTGGTGAGATGTGTCTCCTTTTGACAGCTGAAAGCTCCCTGGCCCTGTGAGCATTGCAAGGCCAAGAACAAGGGAATCACTGGCATGCCAAGGTGTCCTGCATTTCACCTCTTGTTTGCAGAGGGTCCTTTGCTGCTCGTGGCTAAGGAGCTGCTCCGTGGAGACCCCTTCAGCCTGGGGCTGCCTTCCCACCACCAGTGTGGTGCTGGGCATTGGCATTCTTCCATGCTTGTTGCACAGCTGGCAGCAGTGGAAAGAACTAAATGCTGCATTGTATTGAATGGTGAATGTTGGAGTGGGTGTTTTTTTCCAAAATTAGGATTTCCCCGACGTAAACTGCCTTCTTGATTTTCTGGTTCATATAAATCGTTAACTTACTTCCTCAAACAGGTTCTGTAAGGGCTTGCTAGCAGAAAAGTGTGTATATGCGTATTTATACACACACACACACATCTATATATATAGGTACACGGTTATAGTGAGAGTGTGCGGAGCAGGGCTGACATTCACCCACGCGTTGGCCGCTCGCTTCAGACGCTGCTGCCAAGAGCCCGGAACGGCGCCTGCTTCCCCATCCCCATGGCAACCTCGGGTGGGAAGCAGCGTTTCCTACCAGGCGTTGCACGGCAGCGCAGGGGGATGCTGCCAGGCTGCGGTGGCCCGGGGCAGGAGCAGTGCACGGCATGCGCTGGCAGCACCCCCAGCCCCCCACACTGTCCTGCTCGCCGGCCACCGCCGCTGTGACCTCTCCCTGGGCTCCGGCACTTGCGGGTGCCCGGGCCTGCCCCGGCGTGGGGCTGCTGGAAAGTGTGGCAGCTGCCTGAGGAGGCTGCTGGGGATGGAGGGCTGGAGGGAGGGACCGCAAGCAGCTGTCCTGCTGCCTCCTACCTGCACTGCCTTCGCCCTGACCCACCTCAAGCGGCTCTATGGTATAGGGAACAGTACCTGAAAAAACTCCGAGTGAATGTAAAAGCTCTAACCATGCCAAGCTTGTGTCCCCACATTCTCCAATTGAGCAAGACCAGACTTCCTCTGAAATAATTGGTTTCCTTGCTGCAACTCTGGCAGGCAACACTAGATGTAAGTAAACCATACCTGACCAATCTGGTGGCCTTTTATGATGGAATGACTTCAACAGTCAGCAAGGGAAGACTGACCCATGCCATCAACCCCGACTTCTGTGAGGTCTTTGAAACATTCCCACAGGACATCCTTATGTCCTAATTGGAACGATATGGATTTGATGGCTGGAGTATTCAGGGACAAGGAATTGGTGAGATGGATGCAGATAGAGCTGTGGCCAATGTCTCTGTGTCCAAGTGCAGGCTGGTGATGAGCCTCCTCCTGGTGTCTCTTAGGGCTCTGTCTTGGGACTGGTGCTCTAATATCTTTATCAGTATCATAGACAGTGAGATTGGGCACACCCTTAACAAGTTTGCAGATGCCATGAAGCTGAGCAGTGTGGATGACACAACAGGAGAATGGCATACCATCCAGCAGGACCTGGATAATTCTCAAATAATCACGGACCCACAAAAATCTCAGGATGTTCAATAAGTCTAAGTGCAAGATGCACCTGGTCAGAGAAATCCCAAACATGAGCACAGACTTAGAGACAATCTCATTGAGAGCACTCCTGTGGAAAAGATTTTCAGGGTCCTGGGGGCTGAAAAGCTGGACACAAGCCAGCAATGTGCATTTCCAGTTGAGAAAGCCAACTACAACCTGGACTGCATCCAAGGCAGCCTGAGCAGCAGGCCAAGGGAGATGATTCTGCTCCTCTGCTCTGTTGTGAGAGCCCACCTGGAGTGTTGCATCCAGCCCTGGGGTCCCCAAGATAAGAAGGGTGTGGATTGTTGAATTGAGTCCAGAGGAGTGACACAAAGATGATCAGAGGACTTGCTCAGCCTGCAGAAGAGAAGGCTCCAGGGAGACCTTAGAGCACCTTCCACCACTTGAAGGGGATCTATAGAAAGCTGGAGAGAAACTCTACATAGGCTGATAGTGATAGGACAAGGGGGAATGGTTTTAAACTAAGGAGAGAGGATTTACACTAGATATTAGAAGGAAATTCTTTACTCTGTAAGGCCCTGGCACAGGTTGCCCAGAGAAGCTGGGGATGGCCCACCCTTGAAGTGTTCAAGGCCAATTGGGATGGTGGAAGGTATTCTTGCACATGGCAGGGGAATTGGAACTAGATGATCTTTAAGGTCGCTTCCAATCCAAATAATTCTAGGATTGTGTGATGCTAGGATAATGCATTCTAAGTAGTATGTAGGTTCACTGAAGTTATTTTTTACTTCCTCCTCTCTTACTTCTGATAAACATCTAACCATAGTCATGGAAATCTAAAACTTTATATTTGCTTTGAAACATGCACAAGTCTAAAATCTGGGTAAGCAATTTATAAAAACTCATCTACTCTCTCTTTATTATACCAACCCATATCTGTAGCATTGAGAGTCTGATGATTACTGTAACTGCATAAGTTTGAAACTCAGTGTGACTAGGTATAAATAGCTTTTTAAAAATTTAGATATTTCTTTATTGTGCTATTATGTCTCTGTATGTATGATCTGGTATTAATGGGCAAAATGAGTGGTAAAGTGAGAAAATGCATTCTTACAGCTACCTTAGGCACCTTTGTAAAGAAAGTCTGTATAACATAAATTGTAGTCTGCAGAAAAATGCCCAAGCCATCTAGTGACTCAATATAAAATTAAATGCTCAAAGAAAACCAACACCAGTGCACTACCTGTTCCTATCAATCCTGTTCTAAACCTGGTTAGTTTTCCCACAGAGGAGTGCTGAAACTGAAGCTCAGCCCTTGCTCAGACACAGTGAATCCACCCAGGAAAGAGATGCTGTGAATTCCCAGCTGCTGGAAAAAATGTTGGTTATCAGGTTGTACTGGAAAATTTGGTACAAGGGAATTCAGCTGCAGAACATGGATATTGAAAGGATTTCATTAACTCTGTCACTGGGCAGAATATTTGTTTCTTTCCTCGGGCCTCTGCATTTATTCCTTATTTCATTAAAATGACTACCTCAGTTTCCTGCCTCTCCTTCTCCATACTCTCCAGTCTCTTTTTGGCAAGGTCCTTCAGCATGGTCCTGACACCCCTGCAGACCAAGCTCTCATCTCCCCCAAGGTTCTTGCCAGTGGAACATCATGCTCTATTTACACCAGCAATTACTCTCTCCTCAAACACAACTCTGCAAACATTATGTGGAACAACTCTTTAGTTAGAGGAGAACACTACTGTGGTCTTTGATTTACTACTCAAAACTAAGAGGAATTCTGGAAAACAAAAACTTAAGAAATAATTTCCTAGGAATTTGTGCCTTATGGTTGATGTAAGTCCTGCCTCATAGGCACAAATTCTGAGCAAAGCTGGCTCCAGTTGCAGGAAATTCATGGTTGCTTTTTCCTGTGTGAATTCTCTGGTGTATAAATTGGGGATTTCACAATGCATTCCTTCTTCTGAGTGGAGACATTACCATTGTCTCTCCTCCCTACTTGTATGACAAATCACATAAAGAATTCATTATATTTAAATTCTATGTCAGCCATGTCATACTGACTTCAGTTAGAGTGGATTAAAAAGCTAGACAAGGTGAATAAAAGACAGACACCTACCTGTCTCAACCTTCTTTTAGTTAGGAAATCCAGCTGATATCTAAGTTTGTCAGCTTGCCTAATGCATCCTATAATAGCAAAATCAAAACCTACTGGAGGTTGATTAGGGGGCTGGAGTAATGGCACTCATGTTAAATTTCACTGATGCCAGAATTGTTAACCTCCCACCAAAACTTGCTTCCAGCCATTATGATATTCCTTAGAAAAATATATAAAACTATGGTTTCCAAAAGTGCAAAGGGCACCAAAACCATCACAATAATTTTCTGGTCCAAATGATCAACATTCAGTTCCTCAAGCTATATTTTTATTGGGTTTGCATGGCCAGGTTTGGGTAGCAACCAGAGCTACAGGGGAAGCTCTGAGAGGAGGTGCCGCAGCTTCCACACATCCAACAGAGCCATTGGCAGCTCCAGCACGGGCCCACTGCCAGCCAGGGCTGGGCCCATCAGAGCGGTGGAAACACCACTCTGATAACATATGAAGGAAAAAAAGTTAACTTCAAAGGGGAGAGAGGAACTAATCATGAATTAGGCTCACAGTTTGCCTAAATCCATTAAATTCAACAAATAATACCAGTATTTTTGTTATTTCCTGGGTTCTGAGACTTCAGCTTTCAACCTTTTTTTTTTTTTTCCCATTTTCCCCTCTATAATTATGAAAGCTGAATCTTTGTCTTAAAAAAAAGAAATTCAGCAATATTTAATTCCCAAGAACCTCTTGGATGGTTTTGCCATTATATATGAAAATATCATCCTCTTAGAAGTCTAGATACAGCAGAAGGCTCAAGAATCAGAAAGAGAATTGCTGATCAAATGCTTCAGCCATTTTTGAAAATGATGTCTTATAAACTGTCCTTTGGCAACCAAATTAACTTTCAATTTTTTTCTCAAGATGGGTAGAAAGCTAAGAACTGACTTTTTAGTAATCTTAGGAAACCTAAGTTTTAAATATTTCATCTTTGTCTTGCTATCAGAGAAGATTTGGTCTCACAAATCAGATTTTGGCTTCAGCAAGTCCTAATCATCCCCTGCCACTGCCACTTTACAGATGTATTTCCTTTTTTTTGAAAATGGAAAATGGAGTCCTCTTTGGAGGACTTTTTTCATTGTATATTTACAATGTATATTTAATTTCATTAAGTCCATATTCATTTCATTGTATATTTGAGTCCATTAAGTCTTTCTCAAACAGAGAAGTCCAGGATGCACAAAGTCTGAGTAAGTCTTTCATAGCAAGAGGTTTTTGCACCTTTTGTTTCAAATGTAAAATGAAATGAAACCTAAACAAGCACCACTGACAACCATATTTCACCAAGGTATCTGTGATGTAAATACCAAATATATACAGAGAGATATTTTTCCTTAACCTGAGGATTGCTTGCATCTTTTCTTAAAAAAATCCTGAAACTTCAAAATGATAGATCCAAATTCTTGGCATTAGAAAAAAGTTTAATACTGTTTATCACATCTTAACAACAGCCAAACCACAACAGCTTCAGTGAATAGTGTCTATTTCCTGGTTTCTACCTCAGTCCATCGTGTTTCAACTATTCTCATGAGAGAACAAAAAAGCCAAAATAGAATATTTAAAGGCAGGGAACTGTCTGGTAATGGCTGCTGGCTACTTCTCAGGCAGAAGAACAACCCTGGCATGCAGCTGGGCACTCATTTGGCTGCCATGACTTACCCAAGGCTCATCACAGAAACCACACTTAGAAGGAATCACAACATTCCTTAAGGCCAATGAGGTTATTAGAGCTATTTAAACTTGTCTCCTGACCAGCACACATGATGCAATTCCATCCAGGGTGCAGTCAGATCAATAGCCCATGGCTACATGATGTTAAAAACACATCAGGTCATCACTGGGAATCTCTTATTCAAGCACATTTACCATCTTTAGTTATATCCTGATTCTTCTGAAAAATCACAGATTCAACCTGGGCTCTCGTTGGAGGCCACACTCAGAACAAACTGCCCCGCTGTTCAGATCTCTCTCTTTGTTTGCTGTGGTTAGGCTTTTTGCCTTATGCTCTTTGTAGGAAACCACTTTTATTTGGGTATCAGTGATGACTCCCAAGGGCCATTTAATAACCAGAGGTCAGGTTTCAATCCTTCTCTCTCTAATCAAGGCAAAAGACACGAAAGCAGTTGCAGATTATACTTGCCTGCTGACACCTTTGGATGTTGAGGGTAATCCTTTGCATCCCAATAAAAGTCCACATTTGTCTAAGCTACAAATACAATGTTATATCTGTTAAAAGTCTTTGCTTTTATAAACAGGATTCCTATCTTCCTCCATGCAAGATTAAGAAGCATTGATAAAATAAAAGTAGTTAGAATAACACAGAGCAATGAAAAAAGTATCAGAAATCTACTTGATTTTGTTGGTTTATTGCAGGAGCACAGACTCAAACAGATTTCACTGTAAGGCTGTCATCCCACTTTCAAGTAACTGTATCCTTTCAGATGCCACAATGAAAAGAATCTATGTTTAAAGGGAGGAACCGTTGTGAAAGGGATTTGCTGTAAAGGGATTGTGCAAGCAGGCCAGTCCAGCAGGTCCAACAAGGGAAAAAACAAACTTGTTTTTCTGTCAAATAAGGCCCCACTTGTAGAATTGACTAAAGATGATTTAAAGCAACCACTGGGGACAGAAGAGCCATCACTGTGGCATTACAGTGTTCCAACATCCCCAGCTCATGTGGCAAGCCTGGTGCCAGCTGGACTGGCACGGTGACCTGCTGCAATGGCTTCAGCCTGTGCTGCCTTCTGGGCACAAACGAGCAAAGCTGCTGATACTGAAGTTTCACACCCCTTCTCCTTCCTCTCCTCTGCTGCAGAGCCCTGATAACCAGGACCCAGGCCAAAAGAAAGTCATCTGAATTCAGCAGTAACAGGGGCAAACCTTGTCTCCTTTTGCTGACACAGAGTGTGACCAAGAACAGCAGTGAGCTTAAGAAAAATCCCCATGAAAGCCACATAAATTCAAGCAGAAAAATGAAGAGCATTTTTCATCTAGCATGCATTCAGCTCCTTCAGGAGCATAGCACCACACTGATGTGTTGCCAAGAGCATGGCAGCTTCTCTGTAGAGATACTTGAGTAAGCTGAATCAGTACATTTTTTTTAACTTGCAGCACTGTATCAAAGCAACATAAAAGGCTTCATCCTCATGTGACTCTCAAATAATGGCTGCTGGGGTACTTTGGGCAGGTAGAACCTGAGACAGAGTTTGGAGGAGCACAAACAAAATTAGTAGCACATCAATGATGTCTGATTTTCAGAAAGAGCTGAGAACATCCTAAGAAAATAAAGTTCCTCCATGGAGCTGGTCAGGAACAATCGATGGCAGCAACTTCTGGAGTTTTTCAGTCTGGAAGTTTGCATGCTGTCAAGTGAATTCTCAACCTATGAGATTTTCATATTTTATATATCAGTTTACTCAGTCTAAATTTGTTTTCTGAGCAACCCATTGAGACTCTCTGCTTCAAAACAAAATACAGGACAGTGCTAGTCCTCCATATTCTCTAGCAGGTTATCCTGCTGAGAGGTAGAAAAACAGACTGCAAAGTTGCACCAGCACTTGAATCTATTTCTGGTGATTTATTTATAGGCAAAAAGGCAGGAAAACTGTACTCTTAGTTCCATTCAAAAATACCAATTGGCTATAAATGTTCCCAGCTTTCCATCAAGGGATTGTTTTTTCTTCTCTCCTCCCAGCTGCTTGCAGTTAGTGCAATCTTGTCCTGTTTCTCTCTAGATGTATCAATTGGAAGTGTGTGTTGTCAACAATGAAGAAAACAAACACTCTGACGAGCTGTTCTCCACCCCTTTCATTTATTAGGGGAGAAATGCTGCTTAGAGTTGGGTTAATTATTACATTCAGTGTTATCCTTTGGGGAAGCAATGATAAATTACTACCAAGCTTGTTATTGCAGATGAACTTTTAGGACTCTTCCCCTTACCCTACAGACAGAAGTCCTAGAGCATCTCCCTCCTGAGCAGACTTTCTAAAGACATTTTCAGACATAAATGCCTTCATTTTGGTGAAATTCTTTTCTTGCTGGACAGGAAAGGTTTGAGTTTGCCTCAGTTTGTTTTCTGTGTTTAGCTGTTTTATGCCTCTGAGCTGATGGCTTGCAACACCCAGTGCCATTTTTGAGATTAGACTCACATGACACCTTTCTTCTGAAATTCTGAGCAGTTGTTCATACTCACAAGTTATTCCTCTTCAGCCAAAAAATAAAGTAATTCATCCCACAAATCTGCAATTTTTTATATACATGAGAAACAGTGTTAATCTTTAGCCCAGGCAATAGCTCAGCCCACAGGGCAGACAGCCCCTCCAGACAGCTCCATAGCCATGGCTACTGACCTCCCACTCCAGGCTCTCATGTCTTAACTCCTCTGTCATCTTTTGTCATCTTCTTTTTTTTTTTTTTTTTTTTTTTAATGTATCACCTAATATCAGATTTTTAATACCTACCTGTGTTTTCTGACAAGAACTATCATGCCTTTTGGTTGTGTGTTGTCTGTGGAAACTGAGTTTTACAGATCACTTTTTGGTTGCAAAAGATATCCACAAAATGCACCATCAGAGTACATTTTAATAAAAAATCAGTTTTCTCAGTTTCTTGCACAAACAGCTTCTGCATGGTCCTGGCTTTCTGCCATAGGTAACCATTAATTTGAGTTTTTCTGCGTATAGTGGATACACTTGCTCACAGAAATCAAATACTTAGTAATGTTTTGCCCTTAGCCACTGCTTTGGGCAATTGCTGCAGCTGCTTAAATAATTTTACTCAACAAGGGGGCTTTGATGACAAACATTGGGCAAGAGCACAGAGGATGAGATTATAGAAAAACCTTAGGTTCTTGTGGATATGCAACAGCATCAAGCAGAATTTCAAAGAGAAAATGGTTAGATAGGAACCTTGTTCCTCTATGTAGAAAGCTCAAGCACTTTGGTGGGACACAGAGGTCCAGTGGAAGGTCTTTCTATCCTGCTAGACTAAATAAAATTATTAAAGAAATGTTTCTGATGTGAGTTTGACAGCTACAAATAGGAAATTCACTTCTGTGAATATGCTGCATCACTTAATTAAAGCAAGCTATTTTTGTGAATATATTTGTCCATGAACCCTTTTCTTGAATATTCATTGATGATGGGAATGAACAGAATTTTTGGGAATTAATTTAAAATCTGAATGACTATGCTTGTGAATTTTTATTAAATTCATTACTTATTTGTTATATATTTTTATTTCTAAAGTTGGTTTGAATACCTAAAGATAGGAACAGATGCGCAGCCACTTGCACAGCGTAACAATTACTCAATTATTGTTGTAAATAATTATTCATATTACATTAAATTCCTCTAGATTTTTTTTTATAGTGAGTTTGTATTATTGATTTGAAAATAATTGGAAATCCAGCTGAACAGTGGGAGAATCTGCCCTCAATCTAGTTGTGGTGTACATTTCTAAAGGCATATGTGGGCCAGAGCTGAGTAACTAAGAGACAAGAACAATCCCTGCTGTGCTTCCAATCCTGATTCCTTATGAGGTCTAGAAAAGATGGCAGGGATGAAAGAAAAAGCACTAAGAGCAGAAAATATTATGTAGCATGTGCTGCTCTGGAGGCTGTGGGCTGATTTAGGCTGTGGAAGCTACTCTGATGTATGCCATAGCTTTTCTGGTTCCTGATACAGCTTGAAATCCTAAGGCACAATGATGCCTTCAGCTTCCCCCAAATCCCTAGGCAATGAAATGATTACCCTAAAGGTTCTTTGCCTCTGGAGATGAAGCATGGTCCCAGCTCATGGTCTCTGCTTCTCTTATAGCACTGGAATAATGCTCAAAAGAACTAAGCAAAAGTGCCAGGGCATTTAAGCAGATCCTAGAGGACTCAGACATCAAGTCAGGACAAAGACAAAGCTTTCTGATCTTCTCACTCTATCAAACTGCAGCATTTCAGAGACTGAAATAGCAAAGCAATGCCTAAGGGTATCATGGTGAGACCTCTATTGGTATTGCAATTGCACCAGTTATTTCAATATTTCTAAAAATATTTAAAAGAAGACCAATTTCAACACAGCTTGGTATAAAAGACGGGAGGAAGAATAAAAAGAGGAAACATTTATAGATGTGCTTTTATATTATATTATATTTTTGTATTGAATTTATCATTATACAGATTGTCTGATTTTCACTTGTTTCCTTAGCTGGAGAGAAGATTATTTAGGCCTGGTTACATGAGCCTCAGAACTGGGTTGGTATGAAACATAGTCCAAGGGTACTGCTGTGAGGAAGTGAGTGCTGTGAGACTTCTTGCATTGCATTAGCAATAGCAGTAGCCAAAGGGAGTCCAGCTTGACCTTTGTTCATTTACTTAATTTCCAGGAAAGACTCTTCCTTACAGAACAAGAATTCAATGCAAAACTAATAAACCACAGTAAAAAACAGGACAAGATGAGGACTTCATCTGAGAATATCTGTCTCATTGGATCTCTGTCTGTCTGTGGGTTTCTTTACCCTGTAAGGTACAGCAGCATCAGCTCCCCCAGTGCTGGGGAGGTGGCCAAAGCCTCAAGAGACTGGCATGTATGTGAGAGAGAAGCCCTGGCAGGGCAAGACGTGCTGCAGGCTGCTCCTGCCCTGGTAGCTCAGTGCCAGGGTGTACACATGGGATGGGAAAGGACAAGGAGCCTGGGCCTGTGTCTTTGTCACAGCTTCAATTCCCTTCTAAATTTTGCCACTCCTGGTCCCATTCCCATGCCATGAGTAGTTTTCCTTCCCTGCAGCAAGCAGTCATGCAGTCAGGCTTTGTGCTTTAGTTTCTTAGGGTGGAAAGAAAAGAGCACGACACGGCAAGAATGAGCAGTTGAGCAGAGGGTGATGCCCCACATTTTCTGAAGGACAGGCAGCAGCATTAACAGTAATGCCAGAAGTAGAATCCCATCCTGAAAGGAGAGAGAAGATGAATTACATTCTGATATTAATGACAAAAATATCCATGATTTTACTAGACAAGATTGAAAATGTTTAAAAGGGCAATTTTCCCCCATGTTTTTATCTAGGTTTAATGTTAAACACAGAAGAAACCTCCTCTATTAGCAGATTTCTCCATAACCTTTCAATATATATTCCTATGGCTTTCCCTGAGGGAACTGAGCTTTGAATGGGGCAAATCCCAATATCAGGGTACTGGCTAGCACCAGCTCTGCTGGAGAGTGAAAATCTTTATTCCCAGAATCAAAGGGGATCTCATTACTTATCTACTATTTCTGTCTGTGTTGTTCTGTTGATAAGTCAAACCACCCAGTTTATCAGGCTGGTGGCCACATGGTCACATGGACATATCAGTCACTATTTTAAGACCTCCAGTACCCAGGGATGAACTGAACACATTTACCAAGATTAATTGGTCTGACTGCTGTCAGTCTCTAACATGTTACAGGATTGCAAAAACGCAGAACACATATTTTTATGTAAACTAGCACTCTATACATATGTAAATATATATATACACACATTTATTCCCAGGCTCACTAGAGCTTCTCCCAGGTGGAAGCATACAAAGAGCAACACACAGAAATGTGGAGCAGCCTTGCACAGTTCCTGATTTGCACATCTGCAGCTCTAGGGAGAAAAGAGACTGAACTCTGAGCCTGTTTCTGACATGCAGCCTGTGACAGGAACATCTGGGCACTGAGGAGGAACCTCATAGCTCCCTAGAAAGTGAAGCTTCCAAGCTGCAAAGTCACTTTTAAAAATCCTGGCAGGGAAGGAACCAGAAATGCAGAAATACATAAAAGCAATGAATAGACACTATGAGATCCAGCTGCCATACAGAAATTGTTTGGTTCTGCAAGGCCCTTTTCTGTCAAGATACTCTCCAAAACAACTCTAGTTAGGACAGCTTGCTGTATTCTCAACAAAGTTATGCAGAACACTTTTAATCGGCTCCCTGATTACTTCAGTGTTTGTATGATTGAGCAAACCAAACAAAGCCACCCAAGACCTATGCTTCATCAATACAAAAATATCTGTCTTAAGCGTCTATTGTCCACTGCACCACACTGAGTAGTTTGCAATCTTTCATATTCTTATTCTAACAAAACCTTATAAGGGAAACATGTCTTTTAGAAATATATAGTGGTTAAGTAACATATCCAAGGTCACCCAGCTTCACAGCTGGCCAGGAGCATTTTGAGCATCCAAGTCAATGTTTTAATCAATGTGCAGTTTTTGCAAAAAAACATATAGACTCCTAAGCTGTGCAAAATCATATTTAATCAAAATGCAATAATCTGCAAATGCCTCCAGTTGCTGTTCTCTGTCACCAGTAATGAAAGCAGGTAAAGCAGATGTAGATTCCAGCATAACTTTCCACAAAATCTGTTTTATAATAAATAAGAGCTGTCCAAAGGAAAATGAGACCTATCCATCTTCTAGGAGCTTCTGGAAGCTAAGCTTTTATGCTTATATTATGTGTTGTTGCAATGTTCCTTCCTATTCAAATTCATCCCTCTGCTGAGATCAACAGCACAATAATGGTCATTTTGAATGCTAACCCTTCATCTTTCCATTTTAGAAATAATCAGGAAGTCTAGGCCAGATGTACTGCGTTTGTCATTGTACTAAGGACATACTGAAGGAAAAGGTAAGATACTTTCCTCACAAACATGATATTTCAAAGCTAGGAAATTTTAGGAAGTGGAGGCAATATCCAGCAATCATCAGCCACTTACTGGCTCATTCTACCCAGCCAGTCTTTTGGGGTGGTTTCCATTTCTAGGCAACAAAATCTGTATCCTGCTGCAGGGGGGCAATCATGGACACTCCAAATCTCTGTAGCTGCCTGGCACAGGCAGCATTCTCACTCATTGTGCTTGCATAATTCATTGCTGTAGTATTGTCATTGAGCACTGTTATAAATGTCAGAAACAGCCTCTGCTTTGCTGAGCTGCTCTGAGGCAAGAAGTTGTCTCCCCAGGCCAGCATGGAGCCATGTGTATAGCCAGATCCTCTGACTGCAGGATTCCCACTGTGACTTTGATCCTTTTGCTGGCAGTTCTATAATATCTTTTTTTTTTTTTTTAATTAGGTCCTGCTTGGGGTCTGTGTTTGGCTCTAAGGCCTTTTGACTGATGGGTAGCCCTTCTAAGGGGTATTATTCAGGCACAGTGCTCTTCCTCCTTCATGGTGTGCACTTCCCAGTGTGGTGAGATGTGGTGCTAGGCTCAGTGCTAATGTGTGTACTCTCCTTGTGTAGTGGAGGTGGGAATATGGCACAAAAGGATTCTACAAAATTTTGCATTGTTCTGATGAGGATAAACCCTATCATTCCCAAAGTAAGCTGTCCTGGTGGGTAATTATGTCAGTTAAAATACAGAAATTGGCTCACTGAAGAAAATGGAACCTTCAAGATGTATGGGATCTTATAACTGGGAGCTTATAGACCTTGTATACCTTCTATCTAAAACATCCTAACCTTTTGTGTTCCTTCTGGCTGTGGATAGGTTGAGCCTTGATCTTTCATGAACAGCTTGTATCAACAGGGAGCCTAGCATGGAGTGCTAAGAGAAGTATTTATGTCACTTAGTGGCACTGTGTGTATGCTGCCCACGCTCTTTGAAGTTGCTGTGTTAGCTGCAGGATGTATCATGTCCTTTCCACTGCTTCTGAAACACTGGCAGACACCTGGATTCATAAGGATTACATTATTCATATTATTGTTGGATTTTTCCTAGTGGGATACCCAGTGTTCCCACTAATCCTGTCATTGGCCAAAAGCTGCAAATATAGGTTTTTTTCCCATGTTTTCCCATGGAGACACCAGGAAGAAATGGCTGCTGCCAATGCAGGACATGAACAAACTTGTCAGTCCTTGGTGCTGCTCCATCTCAGAACTTCCCACCCTTGGGGGCTCATGGATGGGGTCAAGCCCCTGAAGACCACACCTTCTTCAAAGAAAAGGTTGTATTTACATGTTTATGTTCCCCACAAATATTTCCATGTCACATTGCCTGCACATTAGTATCTCTGCCCACAGTGGGACTATAACTTCTATGCTGAAGAGCAGGAGTTTTTCTGTCAGTGATGAGCATGTCATACTGTGGGTTGGGACAGAATGTAACAGTGGAGGTGTGTAAAACTGCCATAGGCAGATTAGATTATTAGCACTTTGAAATGTACACCAAACCCAATTTCTAGACTGAGAAAACTGCATTTGATATTTCATATCCTTGGGTGGTCGTGACCTCTGCTGTGCATTTCATAGCTTATAAGGCCTTACTGCTGCCCAAATGTTCCTTACAACTTTGGGAATTTGATGATAACTGTAAGCTCAGACTCCAGCTACAACTCAATCTTTCAAGCCACTGTTCACTGTGAATCCCATACAGCAAAGCTCATCTTCAGCTTCAAGGAGATGAGTAAGAATTAAGAGGATCTAGTATTACAATGTTTTACTTAAGTCAATGTTGGTGTGCAAGAGCCAGTTTCCTGGTTTCCACTCCATCATGGATTTCTTATTAGTTTTAGAGGCTATTTAGAGGCTTATTTAGAGGCTTATTAGCCTCTTTTTTGGAGCTTCTTCCCACAAGTCGTTTATTTTGTCTGTTGTTAAGTCCACCTAACACAATCTAATATTTCAGGATATTTTAAGTTTAAAAATCCAAGTTGGAAATACATTTTGCTAAAATAAAGTAATACAATACTGTAAGACCCCCTTAATAACTGGGTATATCCCTTTCAACATATTTATTTCTACTTGTCAGCTGGAAAAGATAAAATACGGCAAGTTTTTCTGTTTGACACACAATAGGCTCTGAGTGACTTGTTGCATAAATTATATTTCATTTAAGTTCAACTTCGGAGTAAAGAAAGACTAAGTAACTATCTAAATGAAGAAGGAAATTTGCAGTCTTGTGGGAATACTATTCAATGAATAAAACCATTAATAGAGACACTTTAGTATGGTGCAGGGGCTGATTCACAAATCTGACCAGAAAGTGTCATGTATTTTTAATTAAAAAACACCAAACTTGGAATGCATCAGGGAAGAAAATCTCCTTTCAAAAAATAAAGTCTCAGATCCCACAGTCCAACCACAATAAATTAAGCCAACATCTTTAGAAATAGATCTGAGATTTTCATAAGGCTATGTTACTAATAGGTTGTTGAGGCAGGCTTTTTCTGAGAAATCTTTCATGAACCTGCTGCACAAGCCCTTTTCAAATAAGAAAGTCTACTTCCCTGAGGACATAGGCATTAGACAGCACTGCAAAACTGCACATTTTGCTCAGCATTATCCACAGCCCACCAACACATTCCTCCCCCCTTCATATTTGCCTGTCTAACACCCTTTCCAGGATGTCCATGCTGACACAGGGGGATAAGGGGAGGCAGGCAGAGGCAGGGTGCAGTGCATGTTCCAAATTTGCTGTTGTTTCCAGTAAAAATTCACTCAGTGTTTACTGTCAGGTAGTGTTGTGTATGTGAGGCTTTACCATGGAGAGTGGACAAGGCAGAGATTTAGTGCCATTTATCATAACTCATTGATGTCAATGGTGAGACTCTTTCTGACCTCAGTGGAGCCAAGATTTCAATGCAGACAGTCTAAGTCTGATCAGAGCACTTCTACATGAGACAATGCCTGAATTATCAGCAGAAACCAGCTATGAATCCTTCTTGAATAGATGAAAGAAATAGTGAAAATATTTGGACCAATGCCTAAAAGGCAAGGGTTTGGTCTTGCACTCTGCAGACCAGGAATTCATGAATTTCCACTCAATCCTGTGAAAATAATCATTGAGTGGCATTTGATAGATTATTTAACCTCCATCTAATAAAAGTTTTCACCAATAAAGTGGGAATTGTAGAATCTGAGCACATAATTTACAGCTCTGAGGACTGACAACAGGACTTGAACCAGGCCTGATGTTGGGGAAGGGCTACATGGGATTTCTTCAAGCTATATCTTTAGTCAGTACCATGCTGTTGAGATGCAAGTTTTGCAGATGATATATAAATACCTGTACATTTCAATTTGTAGAGAAGGCAACTCTGCATATACCCAATACCAGAACAGAATTCAGGCACCATTATGTTAGCATCACTACCTAATCTGGTTTTCATTTACCAGTTAATAAAAAGTCATGCTGGAAAGTTCCACTTTTGCTACCATTCCCCTTCAGACTCTTTTTGGTTCATTTTGCCAGAATAGTCAAAATGTTTGAGATTGTGTATGCAGAAAGGAATTGCAGCTGAGAAAATATTAAAAACACCTTGACAAGACCTGATTCATTATGAATTTTTTTTTTTTTTGCCATAGAACTGCCAAAAATGATAATAAAAAAAAGACTAGAAGCTAAAGTTGTGGCTTTAAACACCTGTTTCAGTGTTTATTAACACACCAAGTACAGATTTTTGCAAGACAGTGGTCCATGGTCCACTGAAATGAAAGCTTTAAAGGGGTTCAGCTGAAGCCTTAAAGTATGTATTGTCCATGCTTTGCAATGGACACTTGGAGCTCAACATCAGACAGCACTCCTGTCTTCCCAGCTGGTTTTGTATATCCAAAAAGCCCTCCCCTTGATAGTTTAGGAATGACTGCAAATTCCTCAGTCATTTTCCCTGTCATTTGTTTCTTGGTCTGAAACAGGTATTTAATCTGGTATAAAATAGACAGACTCAGTTGCTCCCAGTTACTTACTAGGATAAATTCTCCATATCTCACTGAAGTCCAGGGCCTGTGTTTTCCTGCAATTACAACAGTGTGATTTTACTGATGTAAGTGGAGAGCTGTATCTGGATCATCAGCAGACCTGCAACTCTGGAAAAGGGTTTCTCACTGATCTAAATGAAATGCAGAGTCAGATTAACACCACTGACAACAACTAGGTTATACATGCATAATGACACCCCCGTCAGTCAGTCTGATCTACATCCTATACATAACAATACATCTCTGTCAATTATATATCAGTAATGTATTATTAAAATACTTTCTATAGTATATAAAGCAGGAATGAAAACAGTATGATGTGCAAGGTGATAAAACTTAAAGATTTTAATTAGCTGAATATTATAATGAATAGTCTTGATCCTAGAAAATTATGGAAAGATTCCTTCTTTTTCTCTCAGAGCTTTAAGCCCTCCATCTTACTCCTCTTTTGTCACCAGCAGTGAGTGAGTAGCCAGAAGTAGGTCAGGATTGCTAATATCCAAGAATACCATGTTTCTGTGGTTACCTTAGCGCTCCCTCCCTTTTCCTGCCCTCCCTGCCTCTCTGGAACCAAAGCACAGCCCCCATAGCATCACTCCACACCAGCGCTGCATCACCCACTCCAGAACTGCTGCTCCTGAGTCACACCCACGCTCCCGCACGGAGTGCGCACCACAGCTCCAGGCTCGCAGCCAAAGCTGCGATGCCTGTGGAAGGAGCTGGGAGCTGCAGGGTGCCGAGGCCAGGTGCCGCACCGTGTCTGCCAGCCTGGCTGCTCCCGGCCGCGCCGCGCCCGCAGCTTCCCCGGGCGCGGGGCGGGAGGCGGGGCAGGAGCTGCCCGGGATCGGGACCGGGATCCCCGGCCCGGCTGCGCCCGATGGGAGGTGGATGGGAATAGGCAGCCTGGCAAGCACAAGGACGCCCATCACCCCACAGCACCAGCCAGGGCCAGTCAGAGAAATGAAGTGTGGTTCTTCTGTGTCACTGCAGCCCTGGTGCCCTCACGCGTGACCGACTGAAGGGGATGTTTATCTTCCAGGCATTCCAGATAGGATGACATAAAATAGACTGGGGCTGTGGACATGGAAACAGAGAGGCAAAGCTTAAGGCATAAACACAAAGCAAATCAAACTGTGGCAGCTGTGTACAAAATGGGCCAGCTCTGCGTTTGAAGGTGTGAGAAAGGAGCAAGCAGGCTGTGCTCCAAAAAACAGGCTTGTGAGATGTGACAACTTTAGTCCTGATTCATCATGGGGTAAATTTGCCAGAAGTGGGGTTAGGCCGCAGGAACTTAAGGGCTCTGCATTTGTTCACATTTGGGCAGGCTTTGTAACAGGCTTATGTTTGACTGGGATGTTCTTTCCTAGTTCTTTGACAGGACTCATGGAGTGGTAGAAGTAAAACAAGCAGCCTGGCAACTGGGGCTCATTTTCAGCAGTCTTATGAAGTACTATATCTATTAAACTTTCTGGCTCTAAATTTGGGACAGATTTGCCCTTATTTGTTGTTGACACCAAGGTTCATGCCAACCTGCTCTCCTGTCAGATTATTCAGGGAGCACCCTCAGCAATGGGAGGCACGCTGGATCAAGCAAACATGTTTGCAGGGTTTGGATCAGAGCTCCTGCTGGTGCATACCTGCACAGCAGCAGATGGTTTAGGACCATATGACTTGAAGCAACTGAATTACTGAATCCAGCCCTAATTGCAGACTTCATGCAATACTTGTTCAATCCAGAAG
Organism: Lonchura striata; assembly: GCF_050655825.1. Classification (NCBI taxonomy): domain Eukaryota; kingdom Metazoa; phylum Chordata; class Aves; order Passeriformes; family Estrildidae; genus Lonchura; species Lonchura striata. The sequence goes on along the minus strand of NC_140707.1, from coordinate 57,140,466 downwards.
AGTCCAGACAGCATCTACTCTACACCAAGTGGTTCCCAGCACTATAGCAGCCACACTCTGACTGTACTTGTGTCAATTTAAACCATTTTAGGTACCTGCTGAGTGCCAGATTTGAGGAACATTCCACATTGACAGTTTAACAATTCTGTCAAATTTTCCCTCAACTCATATAACCTTCGTATCTGCCTTCCTGTTGTTGTCAGCTCAAAAGAATACCCTTGGAAGTTAGTCTTGATTGAAACTGAGGCTGTAAGCATTTTAAATTTTAATTACAGTTACTCACGACATGAATGGGTGAATCTCCAGGATTTGGGCTAACTGCTCTGCAAATGTATAGAGGTCCATCAGCTTTCTACCTGTGAACTGGTAACAAAGCATGTAATCAGAGAAAGTGGGTGGAATACAAAGCTTTTAGCTCTGGTGGGTACATAAGCTGCTCATGGAATTCTAGGCAACAAAACACCACCGAGTTATAACACAAACCATCAACTCTCACCCAATACCATCAGCAGCAAATCAGAAAGATTATGTTTGACTGAACCTTTATGAAAGGAGTTTAATCGTCATCTGACAAACAGAGAGCTGAATTAGAATTTCATTCAGAAATAATTGCTTCTGTTAAAAAGAGAATTATTTTTAGTTTCTCTTTTAAATTTTTCTGGTCAGCTGCATCTTACAACGATTGTTTCTTATGATTTTCTCCACTAAATTAAAGCATTCTTTAGTACCTGGTATTTTCTCACTGTGAAGTTATACATGCCAAAATCAGAACACTTCTTAATTTTCTTTTTGATAAGCATAACGGATTAAGTATTCCACGTTTTTTAATAGAAAGCATTATATGAAATGATAATCCAATTTTCTCAAAATCTTTTTGGAACTTTTTTTTCTACAACTTCATATTTTTTACAATATTCTTTTGAAAATGTGGACACCTGAGCATTATCCAGCAACCTACTTGAAGTATTGTCAGTACCATTTGCAAAGGAAAAATATGCATTTCTTGTTTTTCTCTCTACTCATCCAAGAATCACATTCAGACCTCCTTTTATATTAAGATCTGTTATCTAATGAATTTCCAAGCCAATTATTTATGGAGTTTTATGTATAAATTGTCCAGATACAGTGATTTAAATTGATAGCTAAATGACATACACCATTTGGCATCTCCAGCTCCTGTAAGTCCAGTAGTCAGTTCAAGGGCTCATTTTTCCATCCATATGCCCATAACACACAGAAATGCAATAGCACATGCCTGTCTGTCTGTCCTCTCTCAGGTCATCCAGTCCATTTTCTTCACCATACCCTAGAACATTCCATATCTCTGTTTTCCAAATCTGTACATACAATCTGTAGTGCTAATGCAGCTTTTCAGTTTGCATGGTTCTGGCATTACACACAGTCTCTGTGATTCAGCCAAGATTTCCAGAGAGGATGCTACAAGCTGCCCATGCACAGAGTGTGGGGTAATCCTCTGAGCCCAGGAAGGCAGGGTGAGCAGAGAAGGAGGCACCCTTCAGACAGAGAAATACTGTGAGGAAATTGGACTGAGGGCAAAAACGTGTAGCAGCAGCAGCAAAAATGGGCAGGGGACAGGCAGACTGGGAGGATTTGCTGTGCTGGTTGCCTTTTTGCTTAAACTTATCTTTTTTCTCCACCATCAACCTCTGTTCTTCAGCTTGTCACTTACTGTATTACTTTCTCCTCCACCCTACTTTCCCCTACAATGTCCTTTCTTCTGCTGCCTTTTATTCCCAGTTGACTCATTCTGACTTAGATTCACCCTCCCCTGCCAAAGCTCTTCATAGAAACAGCATTCCTCCCGCTGCTTTCACAGCCCTCTTTTGGGTCCTATGTGTCACCCCCTTGTCCCTAGCCGTCCTCCTCCAGGGGATTAGAATCTTTCTGGGGCAGGGACTACTTGGAGCTGTGTTCACCCAGTCCCTTGAGCATCTGGGCCCCTGTGCTTGCTAATTTTATTTTAGCTGCTCTCCTAATAAATGTGACTAATCGCAATAGCACTGTGATGTCTAGTAGGAGAGACTGATGAAATAATTGTGTAGTGGGGATGAAGCAGCCAGGCTGATGGTGAAGCAGAGCAGGCATTAGCTGTACCAGCCTTACATAACATTGCAGGCTGAGTGAGAAGCACCCAGAAGGAACTCACTTATCTCACCCCTTCCTCCCCCTTTATTATGAAAAAGAAAAAAAGGAAAGAAAAAAAAAATATTTCCTTAACTGCTGCCACATGCCTGGGTGCCAGTCTCTGGGCTGGCAGTGGGGCAGCAGGGACAGATGCCACGCTGCGCCAGCTCAGGACTCGCTTCAGCTCTGATCCCACACAGTTTGCTGGGCACAGAGTCAGGTGTCACTGTTAAAAAATGGTTCTCTGCCTTTTGATTCATGATGGCTTTTTTTCCATCTTGCAATGGATGTGAAATATATTTTGAGTTTCAATATACAGCTGGGGGGGGTCTTTCTTCTCTTGTTAATTAATTATAACCCTTGCCTGCACTGATGCTTATGTTGCTTTAGGTGGCTGGTGTCTGCTAACCACCTTTCTGAAAGATTACAAAAGCCCCATGAAAAAGAGAATGGGGAGATGGACGATGGATGGACGGATGAGGGATGCCTTCCTATTACAAGGAATGAGCACAGAAAGCTCGGATTAGGGTGAACAGCTGGTGCGGATTCAATAATCAACTGCTCTGAAAGAAAAGCCTGTTTTTTCTCATCTCATGGTATTAGAGAACAGGATACCAGAGCTGCCAACCTTACAATTGAAATCTGCCCACACAGAATAGCAAATTCCCCTTGGCTTGCATTTAAATGCTCCTGGCTCAATTATAACTGCATACAGTCTTTAATACATACATGTGGTCTGCATATTATCCTGCAAGCAGAGCACTGCACTGCTTCTCTCAGCATGTCTCTGCCTTCATTGTAACTCCAAAGCGAGGGACGGGGCAGGGGGAGAGAAAGGAGGACAGAGAGCTTAGCGAGTTTACAGCTGCTGCTGAGAACATTGGTTTGATTTTCACGGCAGCTCAGGATTTATTTCCACAACAGGCAGCAGGTTGGGGCGGTGAGTGTTGGTTTAGCAGACTTAGGAGGTCATTCTGGTCATTCTTCAGGACAGCCCTGTGGGAGTAACACTCCTCTCCAAGGAGTCAGCTTGCAGCTGGGAGCCATCCTGGTGAGCTGCGGCGTGTAGAAGGGCTTTGACACTTCCAGCTCTCAGTATCCAGACAGGAACAGCAGAGCCAGGGCAGAAGTGTCCATATGAAAAATGAGGAGACTTGTTGTCTGTTGATTTTCCCAGGTATTTTGGTGATGCTAAACATTCCAGGGTTACCAAGACTTTCTCTGACCCTATTGGCAGCAGCAGCAGTAGCTACAATGCAGTCTTCCTTCCCTTTATCCCAGGCCAGCAGCCAGCCCTGGGAGCCCAACACAGAGCCCCTTGCTTTGTTTCCACAGCACCTGAGCCCTCTGCTCAAGCTGCACACCTGCCCAAATGCTGGGGCTTCCCTGTGATCTAGAGAGCAGGCAGCCACCTGCCCATGATGGTGACAAATGGGGGCAGCAAACAGCTGCCAGGTGGGGCCATTTTTCTCTTCATTCTGTCAGATATGAAGAAGTTATTAACAGCTCAATACATCACACTTGATCCCATCAGCCAGTCTCTTGTCTTTTCAGAAAAGTGGAAGAAATAAGTTTTAATACCCTCTTTATTTTGAAAGATCAGGATAACAACAGTGACCAGGACTCCTGTTATCACATAGTTTTGATCCATAACAGGAAACTGAATATTCAAGGGAAGAGAACCCAAGAGCTTGGGCTGCAGGTTTGCAGCTGACCCTATTAATAGCCACATCAAATTCCTGTTTATTCAGTGGCCTTTTTTTAAGGGAAAACACAACTCAGCCCTGCTGCCCCAATTGCAAGGAGAAGACTGGAAGGGGCTGCAGGAAAATGTGTCAGCCTGGGTCCCTCCTGTGCTTCTTGCAGAAAGGAAAGGAAGATATTAATGCAGATGATTTTGTTACATAAATACATGTTGTATCAGGGCCATTTTTAGCGTTTGTGGGGGTGTGAAGAACTTCTTCAAGCTGCGTATCTATTTCATAGGATTCAGCTGAACTGAGGAAAAGGACAGAGAGTTTTAAGGTAAACTATCAAGATACATTTATTTAAGCCCACACAATTCTGTACAGAGCTCCACATGACAGAAACAATATTTCACTAGCATGTCTCTGGCCTCAGTAGTGCTTTTTAGTGCTTTGTAACTCAAAGACCTCTTAGTATAATTGGATAAAATTAAGGAAAAAATTGTCATCAAATTTCAAATATTGTGTCTGCCATTTCTCTTCAGAGAGTTTCAGTTTCTTTACATTCCAAAGAGCTGCAGCACTTAATTAAAATGAAACTTTAAAATCCAGAAATCTAATTTTTAATTTAATCTCCAAGTAATTTAAACTTCAAACAGATAATTTTCTTGTCATGATGGAGCCCATTTTTGAACAAAAAATAAAATCTGGGGGTAATTTCACAAATCAAGTTCATAAAATACAGAACTCCTCTTGATTTCTGAGCAGTTTTCTATCATCTCTTCCACTTTAGCTCCATGTCCCATTCATCCCTGAGAGGTGCACGGGGCTCCCTTTCCCCTCTCAGGTGTGTTCATCCCTACAGAAGGCAGAGAGGGAATTACAGCCCCAGCAGGGCAGTGCCAGCTGGGAACATCTTACACCCAGCCTAGAAATGGGCCCAGCTTTACTGTGGCTGTGGGCCCAGGGTGCCTGGGGCTGGCGTGGCAAAACCAGATTTTTTCCCCTTCCACACTGGAAGTGTCCAGCTAGCAAAGCAGCAAGGAGCTCCTCTGAGGGGCTTTGGCTGCAAATGTTTCCAAAAAGAATTTTCTCATATTATCTCAGTGGCCATCTGAGAACCTTTTCCTTCTGGAATGCAGTTTTAGGGGACTGTGTTTTACTTATAAGAAGGCATTGCCAAAGGGAAATTTTCATGGGATTAATTAATGTTATATTTTTTTGTTTGTCATACTCCAAAAGGATCTGGTTGTTCTTAAAGGATTTTTTTTTTTTTCCCTAAGGGCATAAAAAGCTAACATTTTTAAATCATCTGAGCTTGGTTATCTGGTTAATTTCTACACAGTGCCTACACTTTGTGTTTCTGAGAGCTTGCCACATCTCAGAGTTCTGCAATCCACATGGCAGATCCCAGATTGGCCACAGGTAGCTACAAGGTGCTCAAAAAGAGAGGAAGGTTAAGGAGGAGAAAGGTTACCTAAATAACTGTAGTTTAATATATTGCACATCCGTGCCAGCCTTGATCCAGAGTGTTTTAAAAACATGGTAAAGAATGTCAGTTTTATTTAATAAAATCAGGCAGAGAGAGGATTCCGTATTTTGGGCACTTCACCATTTTGGAACTCAACTTTTCTGCCACAGAGGTCAAGTTTCTCAAACCAGCATTTTAAATTCATCCTGAATCTGCTGCCACCTTTAGAAGCTTTAGAAGATGAATTTAAAGTCACCCTCTGAACTGGTGGCTTAAGTGGAAAGAAGTCTTGAATTAATTTCACTGGTTACAGTAGTTCTTTATGGTGGTAGACTCAAGGAAGACTCAAACCCCCACTGGGCCTCATATTTACTCCTCAATGCTCCATTTGCTCATTCGGTTGATGACTTTATCTTGGATTTATTTTGAAGACACCAAACTCCAGATGAAAATCTAGCCTGCTGGGAAGGGAAGAAAGGCTTAACATGATTGCTCAGCATTTGTCAAAGACAAGCTAAATACAATACATCATCATGGTAAGGATTTCTGGGTGAGCCCTTGGACTCTAGAGCACAACTTTGCTACAGTGTTTTAGGAGACTCTTTCTAACACAAAGACTTCAGAGAGGTCATATTCTGGGGGGAACAATAAAACTGTCCTTTACACAGGCTGACTGCCCAAAGCCATGGCCTTTTTTTCTGGAGCAGGAAATAAAAATATTAGGGATATGCATCTTAGCAAAGAGTAAAATTCATTTGCAGTAATAATGCCTTCAGCATGGAAGAAATAAACCAGCAGAAGTCTCATTATTAAGAACACTTGAATCTGGCTCAAGATGAGATACACACTGGAAAGAGGCATCCAGTGCCAGCTACAAGGACATCTGAATGGAGAAAATAATACAGAAACAGAAACCTTTTGTTTCATTTAGAAACATAGAGTATCTCCAAAATGTTTGTTTAACACAATAATACCACAGAAGCACTTTTCAGTGTGTAACAGCTGAGGCATACAGGTTGAAAATTAACAAGACCTGTAAACAATAAAACAAATGAAATCATCCTCTTAGACTGACACTCTGCATTACAAAAGACAAAGTAAGAAAAATATAGACTGGAAGGAAAATGCAGTTCAATACCTGCAGCATGTGGCTAGGAAGCAGGAAGAGATCGACCTGGGATTTTGTGAAGATTTCACTGAATTCAGTATCTGTAGCAGCAGTCCTGGCTCAGACACAATGCCCCTGGACTGCTGGAAGCCACCACTGTGGTATCACCAGTGCATCAGGCACCTCACCAAAGCATCCTTCAGCAGTGGTGGGCATTCTGAAGGGTCAATCAACACAGCTAAAATCTGTATATAACTACCTGTAAATGTACAAGCCTGTTCTCTTCCACCTAACTAAGGTGCTTAAGTTAGAGCCTTTGAAGCTTTGGTTCCCCTCTCTAAGCAAGAAAGAGAGGTAGGATACTTCAGGAGGTGGCTTTGGCTTTGTTTTCAAGGGGCAATTTTTGCTGGTAGCTAAAGCAATGTAAATCTTCACCTCCTCTTCTCCCCACCCACACCAGCACAGGTAGGTTGCTCCAGTTGACAGTGGAGCAATGTTGTCAAGTGGGTTACAAGAAAACTCAAAAAACCCCAACCAGCCAACTAACACAACAACCAAATAAACTCCACAGAAATTAGATAAGCCTACAGTTTAGTGGATGAAACAAGTAGTGACCTGATAATGAGACCATTTGTTCTCCAGAAACATGTTCATCCTCATGGGTTTAAGAATACAGAATTAAATTAAGAGTGCAGATAAGCACAAGTACCACATTCCACAGGGCCTTTCCTCAGGGACCATGAAATTTTGAATGATTGTATGAACAGATACAAAAGAGAAACACTAAGAACAGGTAAATCACAAATTCATAGTAAATTTATGAGAGGTGAAATGACTTTGCCCATCTTCCTTCATCTCTCATCCTTACAAGGAGAGACAATAAAAGGTTGATTTTACTATGTTATGTTAGTTCTTTTTCAACAGAACTAGTGGACTGTATTTTGTTCTTGTACAGCTACTGCCAGCCAAGGTTATATTTGGACTAATATGCTGCTTTGTTCACAGCACTGAACGAGAAGTTACATTATAAGGACACAGATACAGTATGTATTCAATCACTGTAATACATCACATTCCTACTCAGTGATATTTCAATATACTCACACAGGAGTTTAGAACTGAAAGTTTCCTTAGATAAGTATCTTCCACATTTTCTTCCTCATGTAACTGTATTAGACCAAAACCCTAAACATATATGTATATGTATATGTATATGTATATGTATATGTATATGTATATAATGTATAAACATGTGTATATATATATATATATTATTATGTATATTTTATATATATATGCATAAACATGTATTATGCTTTTTTTTGCTAGTGCTGTACACGGTTGCATTAACACATCTTTGCCTGCCCAAATAGGACCTGCAGCCTAGCTGTATTTGTTAAATCTTGCCTAACTCTATTTGATAAATGCTTCCTTTAAAATCTTTCCTCTATAACATGAAAAGTCAATGCCCTAAAATTAATTCGCCCTTTGAAAGCGAGCCAGTATTCAGATGGATATTGACTCCAGGCCTGCTGGTTGTTCTACAGCAGTGTTTGGAAGGCTGCTGTTCTAATGAATGTGCTAACATTTGATACACACACTAAGAAAATCAATAGCACTATTTTTACTAAGGCATGTGGCTTTACTAAGTACACTGTCACTACCCCGTTGTGCAAAATTTACTAGAAACCTCCCTATATGACTAAATTGCAGCATCTGGTTCATTTCTCTACTTGCCTGCCAGAATGCATAATTCCAGACTTCAAGGACATCCAAAGTCAGGCTCTGAAGCAGAAAAAATATGGTTATTTAAGTTTGAAGTGTATGTGGAAGTCAGTACCTGAAACTCATGCAAGTGTCAGTTTTTCTTCATTTCTGCCCTGCTATTTGCACATAAGACACCTAGGGGACCCAAAGGTTTTCACATCAGAAATTCTGCTTCTCTGGTTTCTGAATGAATTGGTTAACTATGGGGAGAGAATAAAATGTTTTTATAATAACTGTTGAATAAATTAGTCCCTGCTTTTTAGCTCCTTGCCTTCTCTAGGCAAATGCACTGCAAAATTTTTGAATCTCAGCCTTAGATCTGCTCCAGCCCATCTAAGTCATCCTGTTTTCCAAGCAGCTACGGAAAATACCCAGTCCATGTGAGTGAATAAGCTAAAAACCTGTAAGGGAAATGAATATTTGTAAGAAGCAAACTCAGATGAAATCCAAATGCAGTATATATTCAAGGACTTCTAGTCACAGTGACTTAATTCTAGAACTGCAAATGTGCCTTCTCCTTAAGGAAGTGATTCAATGCTATAATATGTAGGCATGTATTGAACCAGGACTAAATATAATACCAAATAAGTCAACAGTTAAGGCAAGATAGAAGATCAAACAGGTAAAAATCTAATAGTACATTCAACTATATCTTCAGTCTCTGAAAAGTCTCAAAATCTAGTAATATTGAACTATTAAATCAATCAAAACTAGTTACTTTCATCATTTGACTCTTCAGGGCTAGTTAGTTGCCAAAACTTGGCACCAGCCCCATCAGAAGGAATAGAGATTTCTTCATGTGCATTTGTATATGCCTGTAGCAGACATAGTTTAGCTGAGAAAGGAGCCAAGCAGCTTCACCAGAGGAAGAATTCAGATTTTTCATGCAGTCCACATGTGCCAAAAGATGAGCTGGTAACCTTGCTCAAGAGAGCTTTGGCTGAAACTCAGGAAAAAAAGGAAAGCTTATGATTTAGGCCTTTCCTGACTTAAATGATTGTATGAGTTTCTGATTTTAAGTAAAAAAAGTTTATTTTTTCTTCTTGTTTGAGCAAGACATGATCATAATAGAAAATATATCACTTGTTTCTTAAAAAATTACCATATATAATTTCAACACTAGGGCTCCAAAGGAAAACAAAACACTGAAATATTCATATAGCATATGGTATCCTTCTGAAGTCCTGCAGAACTGATACAGCAAAGAGAATATTCTTAGCAGAGATTCAGAGGATGTTCACCAAATGAACGGTTTGGTAATTCAAAGAATATTTTTCCACACAATCAATAATGAGACAGGGAAACTCATTGTCACAGACTGTTATGTATAGAATGGAATCAAAGTGCAGATTCAATGGAAGAATAGGTACTTTAATGGGTTACAAATATATCATAAGCACAAACTCAAATATAAATCATGTTCCATGCAATATTTCGGCATGGGGGATTAGGAGTGAGGTATTCTTGGTGGAAGATTACTACTGCTGCCCTTTTGTGCTTCTTGCTTTGTCCTCCTAGGTGCCTGGTGGGTGTCCTTACCAGACAAAGTACCAGGCTATCTAGGTCACAGACACCAAGTGATTGCAGCAGTTCTACCTCTTCAAAACATTCCTCTCTCTTTTGAGAAAGGGATAAAAGCCCAGGAAGTTTTAGCAAGTGGTTCTTGCTTCTCTTACAGGAGCACTGAGAAGCTCTGGGCTACGCTGTTCTGCAGGTGGCCCACAGCACCCCAAAAACAAGCACAGCACATGAGCAAGCCTGGCCACAGCTGCAGCAGTGCCTGTGGCACACAACCTGGAGCAGCCAGCACAGCCAGCAGGCACAGCTGTGGGCATCTCAAAAAGCACCAGTGTCAAAGCCTGGGCTGAAATCTGTCTTGCTACCAGTGGTCATGAGCTGAGAGCTGTGGTGGTGATGCCCACTGCTGCAGCAGCCAGCCCTGCCTGCTGTGACCCTACCTATGTAAATGTCATTGTCCCCAGTTTCAAAACACACCTAGGATAAAAAAGGAAATGAAGTTAATTACCCAGTTTAGCTGTATATTAGGTGAAGAATTGATCCCAGTGTTCTAAGGCCCCAATGGACTGCTTTAGCTCCACATTCCCTCCTACAGAGACACCACAAAATTAGACTAAAGTGGCCACTATGCATTTATAAATGTCTTGTACTGGGAATGCAGAGAGGAAAAAGACTATTCTGCCCTTTACATTTAAGCAGTATCATGTAAACAGGAAAGAGTGGGAAGGCAATCTCTGTTATGGGCCTTTCTAATGAAACTATACTTGTGAAGCTAGAATCCAATAAGGAATAGGCAGGAGAGCACAGGAAACCTTCTACAGATCCATGGCTCATTCTGAGCCCACATTATTCAAACTAAAGCAGTAACCTTATGCAAGAAGTCCAGAGGCTGGTGACTGAAGAGGCACCACACACTGCTGCCATGTGAGCAATGGTCAATGAAGTGAGGGGAAGCATGCAGAGGCACAGCATCCTTGAAGCTGTTGATAGGATGGAGCAGCAGTGAGGTCTGCAGAAAAATATATCTGTAGTTCACTGAGCTACTACAAACATTTGCTGAATTCCTCCCCACTCTTCTGTCTCATAATATTTAATCTGCCCCATTAAATAAAGTCCTTTACCAAAAAGTCAGGTTATTACAGATTATTCTGTGGTCTGGGCATCCCGTAGGGGTAGCTAGCACACAGATATTATGTTAGCTTCTAGACAGGTATCCATCAGGTCTAACCTGAGAGAATACCAGCTGTTTTTTCTCTTCAGCTGACATGCCTTTCCACATATGAGTGCTATAAATGTCCACATTTATGCCAGATCAGTAGGCAGTATCATTTGCACCCAGAGCATGGGCTCTGCTGACTCTTTGAGCTCTTTCTGCTCCCAAGGCAGTTCATTCAATCATGGTTAATTTTAAGCAGATGATTTCCACAATGCTGGACAATTTCTTCTTTTTTTATTACATGATCCCTCCAACTACAGGGAATATTTTGGCACCATGCAAAATTTTGTTATGTGCATGGATACATCATGCAGGTTGTAACTATCCCTCTGGATTTATGATAATCCGGGATGTTCCAGAAAGGGAAGAACTCCATTATTTATAGACTCAGAATTTTATCAGAAGTACATTACTGCTGATAAGTGTTTCTCTAAGATCTGATACTTTACTCATTGCTGCAAGAGAACTAATAATACTGGAAGGCATTAATCTGTTTTACTCAAAATCATTCTGATTAGAGCACTAAGAAAATGTCCTTCAGGCTCAGTTAAGACCCTTTGTAGAGTGAAACACCTAATAAACTGTACCTAAAGGAGACATACAAGAAAGGCAGAGAAAGACTTTTTACAAATGCATATCATTATAGGACAAGGGGAAATTATTTTAAAATAAAAAAGGAGAGTTTTAGATTAGGTGTCAGGAGGAAATTCTTTACAGTGAGGGTAGTGAAACACTCAAAAAGGTTGCCCAGAGAAGCTGTGGATGCCACAACCCTAGAAGTGTTCAAGGCCAGGCTGGATGGGGCTTTGAGCAACATATTCTAATGGAAGATGTCCCTACCCATGGCAGGGGGGTTGGAACTAGATGACCTTTAAGGTATGAGATAGAAGTACCAGCCATCAATGCAATGGGCCAGCCTCTGGGCCCAGGGATGGGATGAGTGAGGGATTCTTTGGTCAAAACCAGCACAAGTAAGATGTGTGATTGTGTGAGGGAAAAAACAGCAAAAACTGCCCAAGCAACAATGGGCCGTGTTGCAAAAACATCCCCAAGGAGCCAGCAGGAAAGTCTATGGCCACAGAATACAGGGAAATTGAGGTTGTGGAAATGGCTTTGGTGTTTCTTATTTCTATTACAATTAGACAGACAAGATTCTGAGGTCATTAGCTGTAAGTAAAATGGTTTTTTTAAAGATTGAATCTCATTAGAAACTTTGAAAGAAAAACAAAAACAAACAAAACAAAACCCCAAGAATTTAAATGCTTTGAATATTGCCTAGCCACTCAGAAGGTTTATGGTGCCAGAAGGACACCTGGTCACATCCTTCTGCCTGTGTTAGAAGTACTTCTAGCTGGCAGCTCTTCCCCAAGGCACCTGGTGGTGAAACAGCTGCCAGTGTAGGATACCAACCTGTTGTGAGGTCCTGTGGGATTACCAGAGCATGGGCTGCACAGAGTGAGCAGGATGACAGCACACATCTTGCTCCACTGGCTGGTTGTGGAATACAAATCTACAGGACGAAAAGAAAGGCCCTGGCTTTGCTGTGTGTGAGATGTTTTAATTTGCACAAATGCAAGTGACAAACACTTTGGAAGTTTCCATTTTGTATTCTGCTTTCATCTTAATTAGCATTAACTTATTCTTCCAACAAGGGAAAATCCACAGAACAATGATCAAGAGAAGAAAACTGCAATAGTTCTAATAGTCCCCTTCACTCAACTGTTAATATTGTACTTAGAAGGGTTTTTTTGTAGTGGCACATCATCTCCAATGATCAGGTTTCACAGAAAGAAGTTAAATTCATTGTTGTGTCAATTAAGAAAAGCTACAGCAGGATCACACACAAGATGAAATATGCCCAGGATGCCTTAAACCTGTTCCACATAAATTATGAGAAACACATGGATGTTGGTTCTTCTTCAGCCTCAGCCCATCCAACTGCAGAATCTTCAGACTTGGGTGCTCTCTGTCCAGCTCCTGTGAATTTGGACATTCCCCTTTGGCCTGCTAAAATTGAAGGTGAATATCTTTCTGCAAGTTAGGCATGCTGAAATGCCAGGGCACTGGAGCTGGTTAGTGTTGGAGCTGGAGAGGGGAAGGAGGCAGGGTCCCATGGCCAGGATGTAAGGACGAGCATGACCCTGACAACTAGCTGATACATGGCTGAGGTGCTTGTCAAACTGCAGTGAAAGACAGTTTGCTTTCTGTGAAAGGAAGGTGCTGATGCCAACTAACAGCGCTGTGGCAACTTCTCAGGTGGCTGCCCATGACCCAAACATCTGCTGCAAAAGTGTAATAGAAGAAAAAAGTGACTCGGTCTAACTTGCATCTAAATCACTTTTGTATTAACTGGCCAAACTTCTTGCAAGACATGCTCACATTTTTCAGAAAAACATGTTGTGAAAGACAAGCAGCTCTTGCAAGCTGTAAAATACAGTCACTGCAAGTGGGCACAACTGCAGATGAAGCAGCCAGTGTCAGGAGGCATTATACCCCCTGCCAAAGAGCCCCTCTTCATATTTACTGTATGTTAAAACAAGTAGCTCTCTGCAAGCTCCATTTCAGAATCTAGAGGTAGGTGCACATTGACTGGCATACTGTGACAGTGCCAGTGGTATGATGCAGGAACCCTGCCACTGTTGTTTTGCCTCAGTCTAGCCCTGCCAAGCAGGGGAGGACTGAATTTCAAAAATCATGGGCACTCACAGCTAGTGCCAATTGCAGGGCAAGGTGCAGCTGCCCTGCAGCTCCTGGCACTGGGTCCTGAGGGCATCTCCTTCTTCCCCCCAACAGGTGCTATCTGGTCAGCCTCTCCCTTTCCAATTAAACAGAATATTCTGTTTACAGTGATGTGCACTACAGCTGTACCTGTATTTTGGACCTTTATGCTCCACAGAAACACAGCAGCCATCCCCTAAATGAATCTTCTTGGGTAGATATTGTGCGTTCAGCTTTCCCAAGCAGAAAGCTTTCAAGTGCTTTGAAACTGAATGTCCTGCCATGAGTGTGTTTGCAGCACAGAGCAAGGGAACCAGCCATGCACAGGAGGGCAAGGACTCAAGGACTCTGCTGTGTCACCAGGGCATCCTGGCCTCCTACAGCCCCTGCTCCTGTGCCCAAGGGTCTGCCTGCAGTGCCCCACACTGGCTCTGCCTGCAGACTTCAATAAGCCTCCTGAGATGTACCAGAATGGGATTTGCCTTTGCTTTGTTCTACCAAATGGATATAACAATGACAAAAAAAAAATGCACAGAGAGGATTTTCCAGCCTGTCGTCCAAGTAGAAAAGGAACAGGAAAAAAGAGAAGGAGAAATTAGAGTAACAGAGGGCCAAAATAAAAGCAAGAAGGGAAAATAGGGTGGAAATATACCTTTGAGTCTTTGGTCCATATCTCTCACTATTTCAGCAACTGTATTATGTAAATCTCAATCTCAGACTCATTTGACTGCTTCTGAACCCTTCTAGTCTCATTGGAAAGCTATTTTGGAATCACACTCCTCTCATGGCTAAAATCCTTTTCATTTCCAGCCTAATTTTATTCATAAATATACATCTACATCTTCTTGTGGAACTTAAGCTGTAGTCTTAATTACAGTTAAAGTAGTTGTTCCTGGATGTAAACCTCACAGTTCTGGTTTTATGCTTCGTTTAAGCTGTCTCTATGTCTGACCTGCTGCCAAACACCTGATAACAAATACGTGTACAGATGTGATATTCCCTGGTCAGAAAGGTGTCCCTCTGCCTAGCAGCCGAATCAGACAAACCCTCTCACAGCTCAGGACCCTGATTCCAAGAGCTAGAATGGGCCATCTTCTGCCAAAGCTTCCTCTGGATTGCATCCACCATACCTTAACAATGCAACCACCTCCTTCCTTCCCACTCACACCCTGCCTGGTGCAGAGAAGGGCGTGCAAATGTTGTGCAGGGCTTTTTTACAAGACTCAAACTCCCCGGTACATGCTGTGATACCTGGGCTGGAGAGATATACACAGCAAATGTACTGCCCAGCCACACACCACCTGAGCTCCATGTGTGTGATGAGTCTCACACAAGGAACACCCCAGCCACATGTTCACATGCAGCAAAGCTGCTGAGTCTGTCTGCAAACCCCAGTGAATCATCTGGGGTTTCTGGACATTTCACTCTGGATAGAAAAGGAGTGTTTTCCCTTGAAATATCAGAAATCTTCCTCTTAGATTACCTTTACTTGGTTACAGAAATAAGAATTTCATAAGTAAAAAAACAGGAAACAAGTAGGAAAGAAATAATACTGTTTTAGAAAACCCTACAAATATGAAATTTACCTAATCCTTAGATTCAAGCCATATTAGGGGACCAGAAGGATATATAAGTGCTCTGCTGCCTGGATTATCTGATGGAGTAACACTCAGAAGTACTGCTTGCCAACTGCACACATAAACCTGGTTTATCGCATTCCCAATAAAGTAGATTATGCTTTTGTGGTGCCCTTATCCACATGTTCAATCAACAGGACTGCATTACCTTCCTCGGTGACCTTCACATTGCTCCTCCAAATTAAACAGCCGTGCATTGGTCTCCAGCTCTAGCTGAGGCACTGGCTGCAGTGCGAGTGGTGTGACCTGGGGAGGAGCTTCATGGTGACACAAGGTCAATTATCTCAGAAGGGAGAAGAAAAGCCCAGCAGAAGAGACCTTCACCTTGAACCTGCCATGTGTGTCCAGGAAGGCCCAGGCACTCAAAGAGCTTTGTGCTGCTACAAGTGCCAGCAGGCACCAGAGAGAAAGGGAACACAAAAAGCAGACTTTCCCCAGTGCTGCTCTAATTAAGCAGTTAATTAGGTGTGAACTGAGACGGATGTGTTGCTGCAGTCTGTGGGTTTGAGTGGGTTTCCTAGTCAGAACTAGAGCAAGGGTACAAATTTTGGCTCAGTTGAAATGAAGCTGGAAACTTATGATTTAATCTGGCAAGATTTTCTCCAGTGCTGAAGGACTTTGCCAGTTTCACAGGTGATATGAACCTGTGTCATAGCAACCCATCTCCTTGTTCTCATTTGGCATTTCAAACGCTGTCAAGTCTGAGGGACTTCTGTGTTTTAATTCACCTGTCTTTGGCAGTCTGTGATTTCCCCAAGACAGACTTTAGTTCCTGGACAGCCCCACTCAGAGATCCTTCTTGCTTACCTGAGTTGTGAAGAAACGCCAAGGAGAGAATGTTCTCTATTTTTTTATATTTTATCATGTATTAAATAAAGAGGTATATATTTTAACAAAGCCAAAAATATTTAATGTTTAAGTTTGCAATTATTGATAACTATCTTAAGACAGAAATCCCTAGATATTTTAAAACTTTAGCCATATTGTCCCAGCTGTGTTATCCATAGAGAATATGATACAGCTATGTAAAGCTGCTAACACTGCTAAGTGTATTCAATTATCTCTGCTAGTTTTGTCCCCCCTCCCACACTCCCCATTCATTTCAGTGTTCACTAAATATTTTAAGCTAGTTAAGTGAGTTCATGCATGCATTACAAAAACACTTGGGGAAAAATTTATGGCTATTTTATCCATCTCAATATATGGCATGAACGTACCACTAATCTGCACGGAGCTGTGAGACACTGTCCCTTTTCCTCTCACCCTCCCGCTTCAGGAAAGAAAAAACCCAAACTTTGGAAAATGGGTCATGCAAACACAGGGATTTCTATAGGGAGCCCTTGGAACAATGCGTGCATTTGCCAGGCATAGTGGGCTCCCATTGTCTGGTCTTTCAGCACATAATAGAGGCTTTGCCAGTGGGGAGCCTAAATGGGAAACAAATGGATGGACAGTAAAGATGATGTCGGCAGAAAGTGCAAGAACCTCCTTCTGCTTCTGTTTCTTTCAAAGGCTTGAAAGTGATAGTGTGCATAGTAATTCCTCTCCATTGTGGTGCGTGTAACATTTATATTCATGCTATGCTTGCTAAAGAAATGCTGGCTGTGGTCAGCAGAGAGGCCTGTACACATGCCTTTATCCCAGCAGCCTGCTGAAGTTCAAACAGTATGGAATCCATGTGTGGGGAGCAAAACACCAACTCTCATGTTAATGAAGATTACAGCAGGGATGAAAGCCCAGCTGCTCACCCACTGACAGCGACTGGGGGATTTTCCCTTAGAGCAGCAAAGTACCCAACTATAGTTAAGTTTCATCAGAACTTTCTCTACCATCTATTTCAGAGGTTTCAGAGCTGGGCTGGAAAATTTACATGGGGATAAACCCTTCAGTAGAGCCTCAAGCAAATGTAAAAATGGCTGTTATCTTTTTGTGAAAGCCCCAGAGATGGAACTACTAAAGCAGTGCAAATACACATATGAAAATCTACCTATTTAGAGATGGTACACATACAGAATTGCACAGAATCCAAAGAGTTAAGTTATCCCAGCTGATAAGTTAGATTGTGGAAATTAGCACATCTTCAATCTTCAAGCACTTTTAAGCCACATTGAAGTGAAATAATTATTTTCTGTTAAATTCTGTGAGATGACTCAAGAAGTCTGTAGAGAGATGATCAATTCCCATTCACTTTCATAAGACTCTTCCCCCAAGAATTTGAAGTGACAATCAGCAGCAATGGCAGTTCTTCCATCCCTTCCTCCATCAGTCTCCTCCATAAACTTCAAGTTGTAAGATTTTAAACACTGCTATTGCTGTAAGTGAAGGGAAAAAAAAAGACATTACTGAAGTATCACTTTTCAGACCATTCATTAATCCTCAGTATACTTTTGGCCTGGGAAAAAAAATCCACCTACATTAAATCCCTTTTTCCCCTGACCTTTTGTTTCAAAATGTTTGTTAACAATATCCATTACAAGATCCATCTCAAGAATCCCTTGAAACCTGTGAAAATCTTCTTCCTGTATCTAGAGTTGGACACTAGCAGGAAAATGGAGTGTTTTTAACCTGTGTATTCCTCACTGGCTCCACCCTGAGCTAACAGTGATCTCCTGAGGATGCCATGGTGGCCCTGCATACAGCAGGCTTGTAGCCTTCACCTGTGAATCCGCGGATCTGAAAACTGGATTCACCAAAGGTTTCAGAGGGGCTGGAATATCTCTTTCCTCAGTTGGCCTCTCCAAGACAAAATGGTAGCCCATGGAGAAACTGACAGCACTGCCAATGTGCTACCTAATGTGAGCATTAAACCTGTCTTAAATAGAGGAAATTAATACCAAGCACCTCATTTGAATGGCATCTTGTTTGGGATGAAGCCAGGAAATATAAAGGTTGGTTTGCTCTGCTCATCACTCACATGACTGTGCCTTTTGTTTTTCAGCCTGATGAGAGGCTAGGATAGAAAATCAGCCCCAGCTCTGAATTTCCTGGCTTTTGTCAGTTGATGTTACACCCATGATATTATTCGAACAGGGGGTTTTGTGTGTAACAGATAAATGTCGACAAAGCCCTGTCTAATGCCTTTTAGGTTGCTAGGAAACCTGGCTCTGTAGCCACCACAGAAATATCTCTGGCTAGGGGATTAGATAAGCTCTGACTTGTTTTGATTAGGTGAGCTTTATTGCAGAAAAGACAGCAGCATGCTTAACATCGTAAAAATATGACCTGCTTACAAACCCAAGGCACAAGGATCACTTATTGCTCATGATGGCATCCATGGGAGGACACTTCTAATACTTTTCTAACCTGCCAAATCATTTCTCTCCAGAAAAAGCCACACCTCCTAATTAAGGTCTCTCTTGGTCCCCTGGGACATGGGGCTGCTGCTGCTAACACCGTTGTGTTAGACCATACTGAGGTGAAAAGTCATTTCCAGTCTAGCTTAATTTCATGTCTCAGGAGAATGGGGGTATTTGTGGTGTGGTGGGCAGCACAAATAACTAAGAACTAGATTACCTGCCCTCTGCCCTCAGCTCTGCAATTTAATGACTGGGCTTTGAAAATAAATTTGAATGAGTTCTACCTGTGGCAGATATTATGCAACCCCATTGATGGAGGAGCTAGAGGGAGTGAGCCTCTCTGCTGCTGCTCGTGGTGACCCGAGATTTGCTCAGGGGAGCTGAGTCTCTTCCCTTTTTTGACCCTGCCTATGCTGGTCTATGCCCTGCCTTTGCTGATGGCATGTCCAACAGGCATTTGGGGAAATGGTGGACACTCCATGCCCCCCTCATAAGTGTTTTCCACCCCTTATCTCTTTACTGACAAGAAGTTTTTGCCTTTTTCTAACTGACTGCATTTCAAGAAACTTGCTTCTTGTCTTGCTCACAGCATATAAAACAAACAGGTTATCCCTTCCTCTCTGCAGAGACTTTTATATGTTTGAAAACAGTTCTCCTTTCTTCTTCAGTCAACTTTTCTCTGAACAAAAGAACCTAAATGTTCTCCATCTATTCTCACAAAATATATTTTCCCTAAGCTCTTTAACTCCATGGTGTATTATCTGTGAAAGCAGGGCAGACATTCTGCAAGCTATAAATGAAATCAACAATATTGAGGTGAAAGCACCAGTCTGACCACAGGCTCAGTCATGCTGTACCTGTAAGCTATGCAGTTTCTGTCCAGGTTGCTGGCAATAGTTTGGGATCATATTACCTGCTCTTTAATCAGGAAGGCATTAAGACAGGCATCTGGAACAGTCAAAATTACATGACAGAGACCCTGGGTTCATGCTGAGGTGTGAGTAGAACTCAGGAGACTGAGTTTGGTCGAAGTTCATGTTTACATATTCACATTTAATAAAGTACACAACTCAGTGTTATACTCTTGTATGACAGATGTACATTGTATCAGAAGAGAGAACTAGCTGCTTTGCTAATGAAGTTTAAAAAGGCTCTCCCTCAATTCACACCAATTACATGAGAAGTTTCATTCACAGAGAATGTGTAATCTGTCCATAATCATAGCATTTTAAAATAAATTTCTGCTCATCAATCTATTTCAGGTAAAGCTATTACAGGAGCTAAAATATGATCAAAAGGGTGCAAACAATCAGGTTCTTTCCAGCTAACTGGGAAAGCAAGTCTCAGAATAATGAATTCTGTGCTGAGAACACTGCAGTTGAAGTGTTTCAGCTGGGAGAGCTCGGTACAAATGGGTACTTTCCAAACCATTCAGTATCTAAGTTAATATTAACATTAGGCATTGCACATTTAACCCAACAGTCTAAGAAGCAATGATCTGGTGTGCCCCCCCTGCATTCATGGCTGAGCCTTGGGTTTGTGTACTTGTTCAAGCACACCAGAATGCGCTGTGACACTGCTGTGAAGGACACAAAAAGCCCTGTTTACACTGTCTTTGCAGCTCACACCTGGAGCAAGCCCTGGCTCCCTGTGTCCCTCAGGAGCACACAAACCATGACCACTCCGCAGTGCTCTGGGGACAAACCTGGCACCTCATCAACCTCCACTGCAGTCTGCAACTGGAGGTGAGCATCTCCTCACTCTCCCAACACCAATGTCAGAATGCATTTGCCCCAGGCATGGCAGATGACCACATCAGCATCCTTCTCATGATGTGACCAAGCCAAATGAAGGAGTGCAGAGGCTGCTACAAAAGCACACTGCTTGCTTCTGCTCTGACCATGTCTGCTGCCATTGCTTCCTCAGAACACCATGTCAGTCCTACCACAGGAAACCTCATGCACTGGGGTGCTGACAGAGCAGCTCAGACTAGGGCCATGGAGCCTGTTAGAGCCAGTTTTGGCCAGATGGTGTTTGTTGCCCCAATTATATTCCTGACTCTTAACTGTCAGCCAAGCTGTGACATAGCAAGTTGTTACATGAAGTGCTTGCAGGGCTGGATGTCACTGTTGGCAAACAAGGGCAGGAGGCTGCTGTTGGAAAAGGCTGCTTGTGTGTGTTTACATGTTAACAGTACCCAAGGCACAGGCTGAGGTGAGTCTCTTGTCCTGACCCCTGAGCTGCCCACCTCTGCTGGCGAATGGCTGAATCACACAGCGTATCTTTCCTTAGCACAGCTGTACCTAAACACATCCTATTGATCTCATTTCTACAGTAAGTGTAGCTCAGACATGATACCTACCAGAGCCACAGGCAATGCCAGGAGCATGGCTTCATGCCTAGGGCCCCTCCACTTGTCCTGAGCATGGCAGGGAAGATGGAAGGGGTGAAATAATGGCTTCAGAGAGTCTCATCTGTTGCAAGGCTTGTTAAGGTCCCAGACCTCTCAGACCCAGCAAGATGCTCAAGTCCTAGGTGACAGTGCGCCATGGAGCTCACTCATATGGCACACGGGTCCTGAGCTGGTGTATTTTATGATAGATGGAGTCATGTCAGCCAAGCTGCTCCAGTATAATCACTGGCACCACAGCTCTCTACATGCACAGCCTTTGTTTGGATGAATATGAAGTCAATGAAGTACTTTGGCTTACTGCTGCAAGCCAAACCCACATAGTGAACTAGCCTCAGTTATGTGATGTGCAGATATCCTGGAAGTGCTGAATATGGCAGCCCTGAAATACTTTTTGCACCAAACAAGTTTTTAGATTTTTTATTCACAAGGTTGAGTAAAAGTCCCAAGCAGTCAAATAATAAGAGGATTGGTATAGAGCTCCCCAGGTTTTCAAGCCAACTGGGAGGCTGGTAAGCACAGCTGAGTGAGATTTGCGTGCATAAGTCTAGGGGCATTGGAGAACATTCTTGGGAGGAGGAAGTGAACATGTCCTGGTGTGTGTAGGTAGTGTCTGGGGTGTGCAAATCCCTGAGAAAAACCCTCTCAAATGCACTTAACTTTCTTAACAGAAGTAGCTATTTAGCTTGCTTCAGCTGGGCCAATATGGTTGCATGTAGATGACCAGGAGACCAAGGCCAAGTGCCATCTAACTACAGATGGACTACATGGATGCACTCAGAGTTATGGATTGTGTTCACAAGGTCTGAGAGGAACAAGTTCAAATTTTGCAGCTGTACTGTGCACATTAGCAGTTTTGGCAACTGTGGGCATGCCCTCACTACTCTTCAGATGACAGCAAAACCTGCATCTTGGTGATACAATGGGCTCTGCTGTATTTGAAAGGACCAACTTGACCAACTCTTTGACATATGTCATCCTCCAAGAAAATGCAAACTCCTTGGATTCACAGACACACAGAAAATCAGTGTTGCCTGTGCACTGTTGATGTGCTGCTGTCACAGCCTGTCTTGAGACTCACCCAAACAAGATGCCAAGCACTTACTCCCCCATTTTCCCTCCCACTTCTTGCTCCAGGGATGAAGTCAATAATTATGTGAAAAATCATAGGTTGAAATAGGAACAATTTACTGGAAACAGCAATGAGATAAGAAAATGAACAGCAACAATATTAATAACAAAAGTATGCTAAAAAAGAGGGTGATTTACATGAAAGATGCTCACTAAGCCCAAGCTGACACGACCCCCCACCTCAGCTTCTCTACCTGCCACACTTGCTCCCAGCTGGAACCCACACCCCTTCTCAGAAGTCCATTCCCAGGGAGTCCTTTCCCCCAGCCCATGACATAAGATGATATCAAATAACACAGCGCCTTGGCCATATCCTCCCACTGATTTGGGCCAGAACCAGGGCAGTTTCTCAGGCTGTTTTTGAATCACCTCACCTAAAGAGCTCAGGCAGCAGAGAGACTGGCTGTCAAGAACTTCACAGCATTAAGAGGGGATGTCCCGTGCCCACTGTTCAGCTCTCCCTTCCTTGAAGTGAGTACATAAACATGACTCACTAACAGACCACATACCTTCCATATAGTTTTCACAGCTCCTAAAGATGGCATCTGACACAGAGTAAATGGCTGAAGTTCAGCTGGAGTCAGTGAAAAGTTTGCCCAATTTAGAAATGGAGTTCTCCTCAGGAACACCAGCCAGGCCCATTTGCATTTGTGAAAGCATATCTAATTTGCACACTTTTAGCATGCCTGCTATTACTTTTGCCACGAGGCTGAAGTTTTTAATGAGATTAATGATCCATGGGTCACTGTGACCAGTGATTGATGAGGTTCTCAGCAAAATCAATTTACTGTTTCTTTCCACCAAGGGTTGCTGCCACCCTTCTGCATCCCAAAACAGGTCACAATTAAGACGATGTAGTTTGATCTGGTTTTCCATGACCAGACACTTCAATTCAGTGCCTGCAGTTTGTTGACTACGGTTTTCCAATAAGCTCAAGGGAGCGTAATGGTAGCAGTGCATTAACCCACCAATGCCAATTTGCAGTATTGAGTATCAGGATATGCAAATGAATTAAATTAGATCTTGTTTTCAAAGGGTATCATAAGGTGTCCCTTGAGCTTTATGTGCTTTTGGACATAATTTGATACATTAACATTTAATTTCTGCCAGGTGGGGTTCACCTTCCTCTGAGGTAAAGAGCTTACAGAGTAACACAGAACTCATACCTCCCTCCTTCCTTTACTAATAAGAAATACAAGATCCAGTTTCTGTATCCCTTCCCCTACTGTTTTCCTACCACAATGTTTTATAAATCTGACAATAATGCAAAAAATATTTCTGTATGGATCTGTTGTCACTCAGGGACTCCCAGAGTATGTTTGCTACCTTGATGTGCTGGTGCAGTTGGGAGCTGAGCAGCAGTGCTGATGTTACTGCTCTCCTTCAAGCCCATACTGGCCTGGGACAGCTGCTTTACCTCAATCAAAACATAAGAGCAACTAAGGGGAGATTTTTGCCCAGTCATGGACTTCTGCTGATCACCTGCTGGAATGGGATTTGGGGATACTACCCAGCCCAGTGTGAATTTTTGTCACGTGTAGGCCCTCAGGACAGTTCATAACCTTGCAGCTTACCACTCAATTTAATTAATGAAGTTCCAAGCAACACAGGTTTTAAAGGTCAGCAGGCACCACTAGCCTTCATTATACCAGAAGCCAAAACATTTAATCCACTAAATCCTGCCTCAAATTCCTATCTTGTTGTCAAACTGGATCATATATTTTCAGGAGCTGCTCCAGTCTACAGGTTTTATTTTAAAGAGGTATCCCACTGAGATCTCTGTGCCCCTGTAACCCTCCTTGTGTGCAACGCCATGTGAGATACACATCTCCATTCTTACAGTTGAGTTTTGCTTAGAACATGGCTGGTTTTGGTTAGAGCAGCATTATTTGCTGAGGGTTGACAATGTCTCTGCCTTGCTTAAGTCATGGTTTTATGATGCAAATTAGACAGATAATACTGTCTGTAAACCATACTGCATGATCAGATGGCAGACTAAGCTTAGTGAGATAGAGATTTCCTTTTTAATTAAAACTGCAACGCTTCTGTGTGGTGGATTAACACTGAAAGGGTCACTGGAAGAAGTGAATTAAAGTAGGATCTGAGCAACGAGGAAAAATTGCTCACAAATAGCCATTAACAGCATAACAACTATGTCACTTACCAATGTATTCTTTGCAGGAATATTATATTATGTTAACCCTTACCATTCCTTAAAGGTAATCAAATGTAATCCTTGTTTTAGTCATATTACAATTCTAATGTGCAAGGTTAAAATAATAATGAAACCATATCTGTCTTCTTTTGTCATAACCTTCATCTTGACAATGAGACATTTTTGCTTTTGGAAGCACCTGGAAGCCAGGACTCCCACCAGTTCCTGTGGGAGTCAAGAGATCTTTTTCAACAGCTCCAGAAATCCAGCCCCAGTAGGTCTTTTTAGGTAAATCATGATTTTCCTTCAGAACATGTGCACTCAGCAGTTAAGCTGCCATACGAACACCGAGCTTTAATTCTCACAATATCCAGTCCTTCTGGCCAGCTTGTCCCAGAAGACTGTCAGCAAGCAGTGCTGCAACAGATGTCACACACAGATATATTCTGGCTTTCCAGAGGAAAGAAAATTTCCTTTTCCCTAAACCCTACCAAGCCACAAATTCTTGATTCTGAATGATGCAAGCCCACCTTCATATGGGCCTGAAGATTAATTTCTCCTCATTAGACTATCTTTGCTGTTCAGATAGCATCTTCTAACAAAGCCAAGTGTAATAGATGGTTAACTCCAAATCTAAAACTTGCATTTGAATTCTTTTGCTAAATGCTCTGCAATTAGACATAAGCTGAGTAAGGCAGAGACTGCAGTACTGTATCACCAGGAAACACGTAAGGAGAAGAAATCTGAACCATCCTTGTTTCCCAAAAAAAAAAAAAAAAAAAAAAAAAAAAAAAAAAAAAAAAGCAGAGCAGCTGAGATACATACCTGAAAAATACAAAGGGAACTAAGAAATCCTGAATCAGCTGTTCATAAAGAATAAAATTATTATAATCAAATTTCCACATGCATATTTAGAGATTAAAAATGCAATGTCTAACAATTTTTAAACAAATACCAGCTTTCTTCCAGAAAAAATTGCTTGTTAAAAACAACAAATCCAGTGTGGTTACACATATTACAAAACAGAGCAGCTATTTGGTATTAAACCTCAAGAAATAATCAAATATTTCTGTGCTGTCACAGAAGATAAAAAGAAAAGGAAAAAGCCTAGCCAGGGTGGGGGTAGGAGGGGACAAAGGAAATTAATTGAATCACCTACAATTTCCTCAAAAAGTGACTTAATCCTGCTCAACCTGCTATATGAGACAACCTATAGGAAAACCAAAAAGCCTCTAATACTCAAGCTGCCAGGTCCTTGAAAGGCAGCAGAATTTACTTTAAATACTCCAACAGCACAACAGCATCCTCAGCCTTAGAGAGGGCCTCTAGGCAGAGGCAAGGTTAGTTTACAGCAATAATAAATAAAATGTTGCTTACCCCTTCAAGTACCTCAAAGGAAATAAATTTTTAGGTTTTTAGAGTAACTGTAAACAGAAACTACATTAAGCAGTACAGACTACATTTGAGACTAGTACAAGCAATGCTATCCAGATATTCAGGAATTGGATAGAGACCCCTAAAAGGCTGTTTTGCTGCCAGCTCTCCTCGTATCCCCTGTTACAGAAATGCAGGAGATTGCAGATGCAGGCGAGCTGAGGGAGGACCCAAGTCTCCACCTGCGATTACCTACCCCCATCACTTTCTGCCAGTAAACTCTGCAATGCAGCAGAGCACTCTGCACTCGGGAAAGTGTTTGCTTGTCTCTCGATGTCTGTGCCAGTGAACGTGTGCAGGCAGCAGGGAGCTTTAATAAAGCAAACTGCAGCAGACTGCAGAGCAGGCTGATTAACAGTTTCGGTGGTACTGGGGAGCGTGGCAGAGTACTCTGCCTCCCTTCCTCCACCCAGCCTTAAACCTCATAGATCAAAGCTTTGACCAGCATCAGGTGGTTAAAACACAGTTCATTACATCGTGGTGCTTTCTGCCTGCTCACCATAGAAAGGCTGCAGGAGCTGCTTAGGATGATCACATACAAACAGTGTTTACTGGAGCTCAAAACAGTTTGTCTCCTTTGTGCAAAGCCCGCCCTTTAAAATGATATTAATTAAGAAAGCAGCTTTAATGCAACAGGGAAATGGCATGTAATCACTGATTATACCAGCAGGCAAGGACATGATTTACCAGAGATTCAGTGAGAAGGGGACAAATGCAAAATCTTGTCTTTCCTCATGCAGCACCACACAGAGCTTTGACCTACCCCACTCCCCCTCCCTGCTTTCCAGGTCCCACAGGTGACATCTGCTCCACACTGATGTCTCTGAGGGACATCTGAGTTAGGGAGAGAAAAACAGCTTTCTTTCTCCTTCTGTAACAAGTCAGCTGGGGAAGAATATGTGATTCCCCAATCTGGTTTCCAGACCAAGGGCAACAGGATGATGCAGTGACCGAAGGGTGCAGGGTCACAGTCACCCCATCTGCCCCATGGTCTAAAGCAGGGAGCTGCTTGGGCTCAGCACCTTGAGGTAGGAGCAAGCCCTGGCAGGGTGGAGATGCTGGGTGCAGGCAGGGCAGCAAGGGGCAGCCTACAGCACGGAGCAGGACCAAGGACCTAGTGCAGGGAAACACTCAGCAGGCAGAGAGTGATCAACAAGCATATTCACTCAGCTGTAGGTTGTTTATGAGAATGAGATGGAAACCAAATTAATAAATTGTCCCAACTGCTATCCCCACACTCCCACTCAATGTATTTGCTCTTCTCCCTTCTGTCTTTGCTCCTGCCCTCCCACGTGAAAAAGTAGTTATCTGTTTATATTCCTTGCAGTCCTTTATAATGCCTTATAAAACCACTACCCGAGTTTCTGGGCCAAAACCCCATTTTGCAGCTGTAGAAAATGCAGCTTGGAGAGGCAGAGTGACTCAGTTGGGATTTTATAGCCAGCCCACATCGGAACCAGCTTTCAGTACTCATCTTCTTTGGCTCCTAAAATGAACCTTCTTCCACCAGCACCAGAACTTTCTACTGCAGCTAAAGTTACCCATCACACTGAATTTGCTATCTTTAGTCCCTTGGTCGGGTATTTGTTTCTTTGTTCTTCAGAGTCCTGGATGTTGCAGGATGTAAAGCTGAGTGTGTACTATTGTTCACTTCAGCTTTGTGCTGATAAAAGAACAAGTACAAAGGAAGGAGAGAAGAGGAGAAAAGGGGGCACCTTCTTGTATAAAAAGCTCTGAAATCCCATATGGAAAAACTCTATAGAAGTGAATAAATGTGATTCTAAAAGCCTATTGAATTTAAGAGAGAATGATCTCCTTCCCACATGGTTTTCAAACACCATATAGGCTGGTGCAGTCTTTGAGCATCTAGGGAAAAGAGATCAGACTCTTTTCAATGCTATGGATTTATCTATATAAAACTATTGCTTTAATTTCCACTAGGTACCTTATGGGAAAGGTCTAGGGAAAAGGATAAAAAGAGAATTAGGAAAGCAATTTTAGTTGGTTTGCTTTGAATTTTGAAGTGGTTGCAGAATAGCAAGCAGTACTATTGCTTTCTTCTGGTTCTCAGTGATGTATTTGTTTACTTTCTTTATAGTTGGGGATTTTTTGAGGCAATTGCCACTACAGTGTTGGGCAGGGAGTTTTTAAAATAGTGTAAATGCTTTCCTAGATGGTTTTTGAAATGTGTGACTTGTCTAAATCTTTATCTTCACTATATGGAGGAGGTTGTGGTCAGGGAAAGGCAAAGCTGGTGTTCATAATAACTCATCTGCTGGATGAAAAAGGAGAAACTAAAACAATGATATGTATTATACGATTTAATGACCCTTAGGGGACAGA
Organism: Lonchura striata; assembly: GCF_050655825.1. Lineage (NCBI taxonomy): Eukaryota > Metazoa > Chordata > Aves > Passeriformes > Estrildidae > Lonchura > Lonchura striata. Next base: position 57,112,432 of record NC_140707.1, on the reverse strand, counting down.
GAGGGCTGCAGAAGGCAGCATTACAAACAGAAGGCCTTTTCCATGTAGCTGTTGTGGGAGGCACGAGGCACAGGCTGTCAGTCTGCCACAGAGAGCCACAGCTGTACCAGATGTGTGATGATATGAGCACAATGCAATTCAACATGGCATTGAGGTAGACTAATTTTTCTGCTAAGAATTAATGGAAACTATTCCCAAATTCTCCTGCACATATGTGCATGTGTGTAGGTATGTTACATAAAAGCAGTGTTTATGCTGGATGCCCAGAAGAAACATTAAATGATTGTGTGCACTGTTCATGACGGACACTAGAAAGCCCAAGGGCAACTTTTCTACCATAAATTTATGTCAGTTTTTATATGCTACAACATCTGGGTCCAAAACTGGAGCTAGCAATCTAATAAGACAGTTTGGTTATGAGCAGTCACTCCAATGTCTTGACCCTGATCATCTGCCGTTTTTAGATGATGAAAACTTGGCCCTCTCACTTACAGACTGTACATTTCAGCCAACCCTCAGTCATGCCATCTTGCTAGCAGGGGCAAAGTCCTGAGCCCCTGAAAGTCCTGAGTGCAAAAAATTCCCTGCTGGTGCACGCAAATGATCTGTCAGGTGGCATGTGCCATTTTCTCTATCCTAGTGATAGGTCCCTTTGCTCCTGGCATAGGTGTGGTGAAACACACAATTCCATCCCTCTGGGAATGTCTGTGTGTCACAGTGACAGACAGATACACCAGAACTCCCAGGCTCTCTTTCCTGATGGGATAGCTGGGGTAGGAAAGGCTGTGCAAGAGGAAAAGAGGAGGTTTTATGCCCCTTGCCTCTTCCCTTGCCCATTCAGACAAGCCAGCCTTTCATCTCCCCAGGACTTTGCTTGTCCAGCCGTAAAATATAGATAGCAATCACCTTCCAGAGGGATTGGGAAGCTTTGTTTGGCAATGCTTGTAAAATGCTGTGACTGAAAAGCAGGGTAGAAGGGCAATGTTTTAATAAATTATTGCTAGTCCTTGAAATGTGTGGAGGGAAAGGGCTACTGCAGGAAGCATAGTGGCATCTTGGTAGTTTACCAGGACAGTCTTGGGCTGCTTTACTCCCATGCACACCAGAAAGCCTTTGTTTTTCCTGTATGCTGGGAAAGCTGTTCCCATACCTTGTGTCACTGCATAGCAGCCAGCACTCAGTAGGAAACCGCTGAGTCAGATAACCTGCTGAATCATTTGCAGTTTCTCACCATTTGGATGGCATTTTCCCCATGTTTGTGTGTGGTTTCCATCTTATTCCAGGTCTCTGGGTTGATAGAGCCCCGGGCTGCTGGAGCAGGCTGGTCTCCCCTGAGCTGTGGGCCAGGCTGTCATCACAGGTGTGTATGGCTCTATGGGTCCTGCCACCATGGGTCACCTCAACAGACACAGGAGAGGAGTGATGGTAACAACACTGTAACACAAGTTAGAACAGCTTTTGTTTTACATATGGGGCACTTTCTACAGATTTCCCTGGGTTTTGGTCAGCTCCCATGTGCAGCTTCTGCTTTCAGGCTGCCCCAGGTTTCCTGATGGCTTTTGGATCTCTTACAGGCAGGGGCAAACACACCAGCAGAAGGCATTCCCATTCAAGGCCCATTCCTGTGCCACGGAGGCTGCATAGATCAACAACGTGTTCAATTAGGTGATTAGGGCTCTGTCTCAAGCATCATCATCCACACTGCGAGTGCCAATATCCTTGGACTTCAACGAGCCAGTACTGTTTTTAATTAATGATGGATTTCTAAGGTTATTAATTAACCCTGTTAATTTTGCTGTTTCGTTTCTTAGACAGAAAATCTGAATGAAAGTCTCTGGACCTTTTCCTGTCTGCAGCAACACACAGCTGTGCCCTTGGGAGGTGGTGTCATGGGTTTGTGCTCTGGCTCTTATCAAAGCAAGCACACTGGTATCCACTGCTTTGGTATTCACCTCTTTTCTTACCTTGACAGGTCTTATGAAAGGCACTGATGAAGCATTTGCCAGCTCCTTTCATGCACTCTGACAGAGTCACGGTGTGTCACAGTGTGAGCTTGTCTTCCCACCTCTTTGCCCCTCTGATGTTTCACTATCTGCCTCCAAAGGCAAGGGTTTTATTCTCAGCATGCATATTACTGTCTCACTCTTGGTAAACTCCAAAGGATGTCTGTGTATCTCATCATACAACCTGACACTTTATCCTTCCCAGACACTGTTCTGTTTCATTAATATGTTTCTCACTACTGCCAGAGCCCAGTAGAGTTGTAGGAACAGTGACCAGAGAGTGCAAAAGGAGATTTATTTTATGTGTGACTTTATGGCATTGAATAGCTTTATGTATCATCTCTCTTAGCACTTCCTCTCAGGCTGCTGCTGGTGGGACATGTTCTGTCTGACTCCTGCATCAGCCACACTGTCTTGATTTCCACTTAAATCAGTCTAGTACCACTTTAACCCTGGCAGCCTTTGAAATCAGGATTTGGATGTGGAACAATAGGCGGAATTTATACTGCAGTTTTCATCTTCACAGCAATTTTCAAACACAAATGAATCAATCTTTAATGGTCCCTTATGTGGGACGTGACAAAAGACTGCCAGCCCAATTTTACAGACTGGGCTCAGAAAACCTCAGGGATTTGCTGAAAGCCACAGAAAAAATATGGCCCAAACTGCAAAAGAACAAATGAGTTTGTATACCAATTTTTTACGTCCACATCATGTTCCCAGACCTTTAAACTACAAGGCACTTTATTTTCTGGGTCTTGTATTACATTAACAGCAGAACCAGGACATTTGCAGCCACCTCACTGTGTCAATGATATTCACTGATGTAACATAGCCTTTCCATGGAAAGGGAAATGAATTATTGCAAGTTATATGGCATATGATGACCCAATGCCTGGCAATGTGGAGTGCCTTGGTGGAGTGCAGGATGTACTCGAGGTGGTACACTGGGAAAGGTCTTTGTGTGGAAAATGATGCCTCAGGCATTGGAAACACATTCTCTTCCTCCCCCACCATTACAAAATGCTACCAAGTGGTTTCCTCGTGGTGCTGAACCTGCTGCTCCTCTCTCCTCTGTCTCTCTCCTTCTGTTAACTGAGCTGAATAATTTGTGGTTTCATCACTGAACCACAATGTCTCAAGGTTTCAGTCTAATTCGCATGTAGCTTTCTCATTGTGCATATCATGGTACTTCAGCACCACAGAGATTACGCTAGAGTTTGGATTATCCTTTCCAAACCCTGCCCACATAATTTCCTTACCAGAAGGCCTATCAAGCATTGGAACAGGCTGCCCAGAGAAGTAATGGAGTTACCATCCCTGGAGTTATTTAAATGACACCTAGATGTAGCACTTAGGGACATGATTTAATGGTGGACTTGGTAGAACTAAGTTAAAGGTTGGACTTGATCATCTTAGAGGTCTTTTCCAACCCAAATTATTCTATGACTTTTTATATTACTGAGATGAATCTATTGGGCTATGACAGTGGGCAGTGAAAATTTGGTTATGCTAGTAATGTAGTAATACGAGAAATCAGACTGACTAAAAATGGTTAACAAATGTGAATGACTGTTGGAAGTTCTGGAAGGTAAATATAGTTTAAATTCTAGGAAGACACTGAGGGAGCTTACTAACTGCAATTCCAGCTTGGACAACTATATACTTCTTGAGTTTGGATAAAGGGGTTGTTATGCTTTGCTGTAATAAGCTTCTGAAAAATTAGTTAATTTTTCTATGGTTCACAGGTGGGTTATAAAATGAAATTACTAACCATGTATAATATCCTTACCCTGTAAAATGAAAAGCAGATGATTAAAAATAGGTAGCTTTCAGGTCATTGAGAATACCTGCAAAACCAAAACCATCACCCAACAGAACCAGAGCAGGCAGAGGTTTGTAACACAGCTTCTGCTTTGTCTTGCACATGGAGGCAAAAAGGACTCCTACAGAATAGTGCAATGGCCTTTTCCTAACCCCCTGTTTCCTGAATACTCCCAAAAGATGAGGGGCCAGGAAGAACAAACAACATTGAGAAACAGCAGGTTCATCATGTTCTGGCATAAGTGGAAATAGTTTTGAAAGGGCTCTGTCAATACCTCAACAGATGTGACCCCATATTTTCATTTAGGCAAAAGAAATAATTCTAGAGAAAGACTGGGAATTCAACAAATACTTCAGGACAAAATCACATAATTTGCTAGACACTAATGAATCACATACATCATGTTTCCCTTTATTATTTTTATTGGTGCCCTGGGTGATCCACATGATCCACCTCCCTTCAGTTTAATAAAGATCAGAGACCCTGTTTAACCTTCAAAGTCAGGCATATGAGAAAGACCCAAAGCTGTTAGAAAATCCTAAAAGAAATGTATTGTTTTTCTCCATTTAAATGTTTTAATTTGTTTTTCTTGTTTTTCCTGCTTTCCATCAAAACTGTGGGAGGCAGTGATGCCTTTGGACTATTGCCCTATATCTTTTCATTCCTACTTTTACTTTCCTTTCTGGCCCATTCTGAAACAGGAAAATAATGTGGGTGGCAGAAGGGCAGCTTCCACCACTTCATTAAAACAGCATTTGTTTTTTTTTTTTAATTGAAATGTCTTGTGTCATCTCTCATTACAGCTATTAATATATGACATAACACCATTCTTAGTAATATTTGGATATTATTATTTTAGATTCAAATCCATGCACTTTTGATTTAATACATTAAACTCATCTAATTCCCATATTTATATATAATGCTTCTAGCCAGTCGGTAGCTGGGTAATATATATCTACATCAATGATGTTTTAATGATGCATTGTTCTAATATATCACCAAAAAGATAGTGCTCACATGATAGATTAGTGCCATACATCACACTAGTGAGGTATTTTTTGTGATATATTGCCCAAACAATGTCATTGGAAAGGAGAAAGAGACACATAAGAAATGGTAGGTCTTAATTCACTACAGTTTTAAAAACACTTCTAATATTCTTAACACAATAACAGCTGACTTAGTCTGAAGTGGAAGAGGTATGATACTAAAAGAGAGGTCTGAAGCAGAAATCTGAAGTGCAATCCAGTGGGTCAGAAGACATCACACAGACACTTGAGATAGGAGATAGATACGTAAATGTATCTATTTATGTCAGCAAACAGAAAGAAAGTGGAATGAGGGGGGAGCCTAATTTTTTTGTTTGTTTTCAAAAGGATTATACATCTGGTTAGAGAGGTGGGGCCTCTTTGGCTCCAGGCAGGATACCTTAGTGGTACTAAGTCCAGCTGATCCCAGCTGTGTAGATCCATGAAGCATTCTCTCACTGGGGCTGGGGTTGAAAGGAGCTAGCATTTCTAATGGGGTATTTTTTTTTCCTAGTCAAGTAATGCTGATCCACCAGAAAAGAAAAAAGTTCAGCAAAAATATGGCTGTGTTGATGAGGCGTAAACTCAGGCTAAATGTTGGCTGATTAAAAAGGATGATAATACATCTGACTTGATTCAACTGTGCTGCTGTTCGGCTTGTCATGACCAGCTCTGCCCTTGTACACTGCTTGCTTTGTGGATGTGGGGCTTCCAGCTATTCACTTTCTCACAGCTGTGATGCAAGACTCAAACCTGTGGTTTGCAGCATGGACCAGTGTTTTAACCTTTGCTGGAGCAGACATTTGCTTGAAGAACTGCACCCTTTGTGTGCTCGTGCAGACAATGGGCAGCTGCAGAGTGCACAGCTCTGTGGCTGGACCAGGGTGAGGCAGTGGCTTCTATGAGGAAAATATTTTAACATGGATGCTGAAGGCTCTAATAACTAGTCACATATAGCAAGAGTAGCATTGGAACAGCAAAAAGATAAAGATGAAAGAGGAAACAAAAATGAGAGAGCTGAGCATCAAGCTGGCACAGACTGCAGTGGGGTGAGCCACCAAGCTGGATGGGGCTCTTGAGCAACCTGGTCTAGTGAAAGGTCTTCCTGCCCACAGCAGAGGGATCAAGATGGTTTTTAGGTCTCTTGAAACCTAAGCCAGTCTATGATTCTGTGATTCTATATGCTGAGTAAGACTTGTGAGATCTGCCCTTACCAAAACATTCCTTTCATCCAATATCTGCTTAAACCTTAGTGCACCAAATGAAGATGCTGCAAGACAAGAAATCCCTAATAAACTACCTAAAAACTGGATCTGGTATGGAAAAAGCATTTGTTTCTTCTAGAAAAATACTGCTGCATATGAAACATGAAGTGCATTGAGTTGGCATCAGCTGGAACAGTGAGTGAATAATAAGGAAAAAACAGAACTATTTGTACTAAAGAACAAAATCCCTGTTCACTGTTAATATCGATTTATGTAGTTAACTTGTATCTAATGTAGAAAAAAAGACTAAGCAGACACTGTACTTGAGGCAAAAAATATTACTCTTTAATTAAATGAAGTAAACATCTCAGTAAAAGTCTATTTTTATAGACACTAATGAACATTATTGCCTAAGGGGCAACAGAAATAAGACAATTAATATGGTAAAATATATTCCTTTACAATTTTGTGTAGTAAATATTTCCCGTGATCTAATAAGGTACAATAAGAAATCCTACTATATTAAAATACCTCTAAGGATGTAAGAAAACTGATCTCTGATCAGCTCAGCTAGAAATTACACCACACATTTCCGCTTGGCTTTTTAAAAACTCCTACTCTGATTATAATGCACCATTGGAAAAGATAGCATTATTTATTTTAGGATGTTTTACACCAGCAGAGCAGACATTTTCAAGGAAACTTTGAAAAAGGTATGGACCTTTAAGCAATAAAGATCTCAGGTTTAGATGGTTTTTTTAACTTCTGCTGACTCTTTTCAGGCAGAGTAGCATACCTTTATTCCTGTGTCTTCTCATAGGTTGCATGGTGAGATTTGACTCATTGTATTCTGTTTGACCTGTGAAAATCAGGGCACAAAGTATTTTTCCCAAAGTCTGCCTCATACAGAGCTGGGCCTTTCAAGGTGCTGAGTTTCCCCATCAGCTGTGGAATAGAGTGTCTCCCTCTTCGTATCTGGTGTCTCCACCAAGTTTGAGAAGGGCTTTGCTACCCACCCAGGCTCTCTCCTGTCTCTTCCTCCGTTCCTAATTTCCCTTTCCCACCCTTGCTGCTGTCCTGACATGCCGTCTGATGAAGAAACTCTCAGAAGCTCCTGGGTAACTCCAATAAGCTTCCCAGTGCTAAGCATAGGTCTGAATTGGAACAGGGCTCTTACAGCTGCTGGCACCTTGTCTCCTGCCCTATCTGCTTTTGCCTTTATTTTGCTCCTCAGTTGTAGGGAACGTGGCTTTTGCTCTGCTAATTTTCCCCACATCATACCCAGCACTGTTCTCTGTCAATGATCTGAGAGTTTCCTGGGAATCAGTGACCTCTCTGCAAGCCTGAGGAGCTGCATTCATCCCGGTGCCCTGCTGCAGGCAGCCAGTTCTCCTCTCCCTGGCAGCCTGCAGCACCACCAGTTTCAGCCCTGGGTTTTGACCAGCCATAGTATTCCATAGAGGAGGAGGCACAGCTTTGTACACAAATCTTGCCTTGCTCATCCAGGAGAGCTTGCCTGTGTGGTCACTGGCTTTGCACAGGAGACCTTTGTGTCACCCCAGAGCTGCTTTTCTCTGAGGTATTGGATATAAGGCATTTCTGGAGGCAAGATGCTCAGTGTGGGTGACCTAACCCTCTTCACTTCTGCCTTGGAAATCAAGATCTGTTGTGGCTTATGGCCCTGTGAGCCAGATGGTTAGCAGGGCTTGGTGTTTCTATACATAAATCTAACAAAATGGTTTTACCTTCCTACAGCTGGCACATGTGCCTAATGATTTGATCTTTTGCATTTTAAATATTTATTCAGTATTTAATTTACACCCCTGAGGCTAATCCTGGTACTTTAACTTAGCCCTCAACTAGTTTCACTGAATCATCTCTATGACAATTCAGTGATCTTCAACAAATTGGATTTGTATATGAGCAGGGCCCCATCCTTTCTTATTGGTATTTTGGGGGTATTTTGGAAAGAGCTACTGGTGATTTTTTTAAGTATTACAAGGCATTAAACTGTTGTTTCTGTCTTTGAAATTATAGATGGTCTCCATAGAGACACTGAAGTTCTACATTGCTCTCTTGAATTGCCTGAAGAAGTGGCACTTGGAATTACATTTGAAACAATGCTAATTAGCAAATGCTGAATTTTAAGCAAGCTTCACAGCAAGGTTTTTGTTTGATAGAAGCAGCAAACCAGCAATCGACTGACCAAACTGACAAAGCTGAGCTACAGAAACATGCTATTTAATTATTCATTAGACATTGAACAGGGTTAACTACAATAGACACCATTCCCTTTTTGAGGAATCACTGAGCCAAGTGCAAGTGCCTTAGAAATCTAGAATAATAAATAGTCAGAAAAAATCAGCAAAATGAAATCTGCTTCCCAAATTGCAGATTTATTGAGGAGGGGACAGGCATGAACAAACCTCTGCAGCCATTTGATAAGAATGACACAGCATATGCACAGAATGGAAATAACTTGTCAGGAGCCCAATCCTGCAGGCAAAGCTACCATGAAAAGGCTTGGGTGGAGGACAAAACAGACATTCTCAGTCTAGGATTAGGCCTGGATGGAAGACAGGTGAAGGTGAAGGAAGATGAAGCAGAGCTCCCCACAGGGCCCCAGTCTCCCCTTTCTGCCCAGAACCACGGGTGTCTCTGATTCACATATGTGTGTGTGAAGGGGCATATGCCCCACAAGGGTGCTGGGGGCCTTCAAGGGCTTCCTGGGAGGTAAAATCAGACAATATTTTGGTCACAGCAGACATTGGAAACTGGCAGCACCTGAACACAGAAGACAGATGTTGCTGGTAGAACTTATTAACCTGTCAAGGTGCAAGTAGGGACAAAAAGAAAGCTTTGGAGAAGGCTTTTATATTAGCTAGAACCTTGTCACTTGCAGAATAAGCCATAGTCAAAAAAAAAAAATATGATTGCAAGAAGGGAGAAGATTTGTGGATCCATGCACGAGCCACAAAGTGTTGGGAGACATATTGGGCAGACACTGATCTAAGCTCAGATACACTTAGAAAAACAGAAACTGGAAATAAATGTTTATTCCACTATTTGGCTTGATCTGTATTTCTCACATTAGCTAAGCAAAGTCCGTGTCTGCTGCAACAAAACCAGTTAATGAGGACAATGTTCTGCATCTCCCAAGCCAAAGGAAATCGAAGAGGAAACACTGCTCACTCCGAGCAGCACTACCAGAGCTACACCAGGTACTGATTCAGGTGTCTGTAGTTATCTGCAATTAGATGCATTACAGACCAGGTAAATAATTCTGGGCCACACTTTGACAAGGTTTATACTTGGAAGAGGACAGGAGGACTGTTGACATGCTGTGTTGTTTCCCTGGAATTCAGGGCAGCAAGAATTGCCAGCATCACAGGCAGGAAGCTCAGACAGCTTGGTTATAAGTGTACATAGGTGTAACTGATGACTTCAGAGAGCACTGATCCTCAAACTGAAAAGTATTTGTAAAGAGTATCAACATGATATCTCTGTTTCACTAGTAATATAGTGCAATCATTTACCATCCTCTTTCAGTCTCTGTTGTGATTTTATTACTTAAGCGGGAAACAGTGAGAGAATCATCAACTGGGATTATCTCTGATGGTCTTGATTTGTGGAGCTAAACCATCTTCCCTTAAAGCCTTTAATGTTCCTCTAACTCTCTCAAATGCTTCTCATGCACCAGACATGGCACCACTGTTCATGAAGGACTCAGAAATGAGCAAATCAGTACACCAGACTTCAGCACACAAACACGTCTGTCAGCCCTCCATGCATACGTTCAGCGTTGCAACAGGCATCTACCTACCACCTGCTCTATGTGGGGAGAAACACAAGTGTAAAACAGGACAACTTCAAAACAGTTCTGCTCCTTCAGCTGGGATGCTGTTTTGTACCAGGTATTTGTATTAGAGGATTATATTTTCTGAGATGAGACAAACAAGTGAGTAGGATGAACTCTCCTATCTAATCAAATGGAATAAAATGTGACTGGTAATGCCATTCCCAGCCATGGTGATACTTCATCCTACTTATTATAGCTACCTACATATGGGCTAAAACTCAGCATAATAAAATCTTTCTATCTAAAGTGGTTCACAGTCTGTAGTCAGTTATTTTCCTGCTACCGCTTTGTCATATCAGCAATAACTGCACTTGCCACAAGCATTTGAATGACCTGTCATAGGAGAGACTTGCCCTGCAAACAATCTCTGTACTCTGCAGTCCTGTTAAATAATGTGTGTACTGAACCTGAGTACAAGAACGATCTCACCCTGTGTATTGTTTTCTGTGTAGTGTCCACCATTATTAAGACTGCATGTCCTATATCCCAGAGAAAGGCTCATGTAAGGAAACAATTATTTCCCTTTTCTTTTCAGCATGCATATTTTATTCCTGCTAGTTTTGTCAGCAGCATACAAAAGCTGAGTGCTGAAGCCTGCAGATTTCTTGTTCTGTCCTGACACTGAGTCCCACACATATCTCAGTCAGGGAGCAATTGGTCTCCTTTCATGTGTCCACTGTAGGAGTACACATGAGGGAAAGCCTGAAATAGGACCTTTTAATTTGACAAATGGGAAGTACAAAGATGCTGGGTTGCCACTGTTGCTGGCTAAGGCAGCCCCTCTCAGCAGCATCTGGGCTGAGTTCAGCATATTCATATAGGTTTGTGAGCATGCAGTTTCTCCTAGTCACCAAAAGGTTCACAAATGATCATGGAAAGAGATAAAGAAAAGAACTTGGTGTTTAACTGTACCTTTCTCTCTCCATTGTTTGGTGCCAGCTAGGTAAATACCAGCTCCTCCATGATGTGACTGCTGTCTAATCTCGTGTAAAGTCCTGCCTCAGGAATAGCATCCACAGGTGGATTTGCCTTGCTTGCATGAAAAGATAGTCAGACACTGCAATTGCCCCAAGTCCCCAGAGTCCCAGTACTACTTCTTTTTCACAGAGAAAAAGACAAGGCCATGTGGAGGAAGAATTTGAATGCTGGTATGGGACTACTTGCTGAGCCTGCACGGTGCTTACTTTAAAGCAGCTGCGGTTGGGGTTGTGTTGCCTTGTGAAAGATATCAGCAAAGCAGCCCAAATCCACAGGGAGCAGAGGAATGGCAGGGAATGGAGGAAGGGGTCCCAGGAGGCTGAGAGCAAGTACAGGTGGGGTCTGCCACAGCCAGGGTCAAGGATTCTCAAGTCCTAAGGATTTTAAGGGTGTAAAACTCCACTGAGACTCAGCTCCTTCCTGCAGTATTTCCCAGCCTAGGAAAGGAGGGTCATGGAGTTGGACCACTTGGCTGAGTGAAATAAATAGAAATGAGAATTAAATGTTTATTGAAGAGTTGTATTCACTTTAATGTGTTTTCCTGTTACGTAGAAACGAATTAGCAATTTCTGCAGATCTGATACCCAAAGAATGCACCTCTGAACTGACCTGACTGCATGAGTTCTGGCTGCACCTTGGTCTGCATGTGGGTTTGAGAGGTTTGGTCTGTGGCCAAAAGCAATCTGAATCCCAACCGTGCTTGTTTTATGAGTGACTCTAATTGCTGAATTAAACAAAAATAAGGGGGGAAAAAACATACAAAGAATTTTTTAACTGTAATAAAGCCTGTTTGATATTTCCATGCTTAGTATTGAAGTGACCCATCATTTGGATTCATCACTTCAACCTACTTTGCTCCAAGAACTATGAAGAAACAATACTTTTTAACAGAAGCTGTACTACAACACATTAAAAAAAGAGCTCACTCTCTCAGAGATGAAGATGTCTCCTTGGACTAATGTTCAGCTGCTGTATTTTCTGGCTTTTGGTTGATTTATCCATGCAGCCATAATATCATTTTATGTTTCATTTCCTAGCTTTCTAAAGGAAACAAGAAAAATAAAAATGTAATTTAATGCACTCCACAATGACTATTTAAGCATTGCATCATCCGAAAGGCTGTCACTAACTAGTAAGTGGTCCCAATGATAAGACAGCATTACCTAGCAACTGCAGAGAAGTTATTAACCCTTTTCTCACAAATGTATTCACCACTGAAGCTGGAAATAGCTTGTAGCAAACAAATGCATATATCCCAATGCCTGCAAAAAAACCCAAAGCTCCTTCCATCTTGTGATTATGGTGTGAACATTTTTCTCTGTAATTCTGAAAAGATGCCCAATTCAGTTCTGCAAAAGGACATATGAGGCCCACATGGCTGTGCAGGCAGCTTCTGAGAAAAAAGGGAAGTGTGATGAATCATTCTAGTGCTACATGTGCAGACATTGGGTGATACAGGGTTTTTTTCACTAGCCTGAGGAATGATGACTGGTTAAAAAAATACTAGGGTTCTCAGGAGGTTTACAGTTATTATTTGAACAGGTCATGAGTCTTTGCAGCTCTCCTGAACATTATTTAGAGAGCATGTTTTGTTCATCCAGTATGCTGAAAAGTAGAAAGAGTTAGCTGTAAGCCTTAAATTTAAATAAAATCTATGAGAAAAAAGCAAAATTAAACCTAAACCCTGCTATGATTCACATGGGAATGGACAGATCCTGAGGGATAAAGCACCTGGGTGCTACCTCCTAGGCTCACATCCTCTCCTGATGAATGCTACCAGTCCCTGAGTTGGGGCAACTTCCAGAAAAGTCCTGAGACGGCTTTTACTGCAGGACTGAAATCTGAAATCCACACTGGGAAACAGAGCAAGGACCTCCACTGCAGCTGCAGTACAGCTGCATGCCAGGAAACCAGCAGCAGAAGCAAGTGCTGTGGACAGGAAGAATGTGGGAGAGGCACCAAGAACCAGGTCTGCACACTGAGGACTAGACAGGCTCCCAGCAGCACAGCATCTCCGTGGACTGTTATCTTCTTAAGATTCAAGAGCATGCCATCTTTTCCTGTGTGGTCTTGCACAAAATGTTCATGTCCAGGACATTGCCAGACACAGAGGGAGCTCAAACCCTTTTTTTTGTGTGAATAAAGAGTGGAGGAAAAAGTCTGTGTCCTTCTGTTTCCCATGCCTCATTTGACAGGTTTCCAGGTCCTCAGAAAAACCTCTATGGTGATGCAAGCAGACTCTGTCTATCTTCAAAAACTGTCTTTTTTTCATTTTTGTTTGAATACATGTTTAATGCATATGCATAGCAAAAACATAACAGCCCAAGTTGTAGGTCTTTTCTTAAATTGCACTAGCCACGAACTAAGCAAGCCAGGAGATTAAGCAAGTGTGAGGAGAGCAAGAGAAATCCAGAAAAGAGCAGCAAGAAGGGCAGAGTAATTGCTTTTCATGTCCCACAAAGATGGTCTGGACAAACATCAGTCTAATTGGAGCAATTCTTCAGTATTTTATTCCAAATAAATAAGCCGTCCAACTCTATTATATATGACGTTGTATATTTGTTCCAATGATCTTTAACTGGGTAATGGGAACTGTACTGATTTGTGTGTTTTCATTCCAAATTACTAAAACAAGCTTTGCAAAATCTCCCCAGAAAAACATGATGTCCTGTTAAATCACTACTCCAATATGATTATAAAAAAACCTGACTCTTATTACTCTGTTAGTTTCTCATAAGCTGTAATAAAGCACAGCAATAACTAGCCAGCATGAAAGAGTGAGCATTTCCAGCTAAAGTGCAGAGAAGTAGATAGGACCTAATTTGTGTTCTGCAAAGCCTCAAGCCAGCCAGAGGCTGACAGTCTCCCTCTCGCTGACTTCACTAGAAATCTCTCAGCACCTCACAGGATTGCAGAGCACCTGGTAATATCGACCTCATCAGTGCAGGTCCAAGCACTCAGTGTTCACATCAGCTGCTAACATAAATTATAGTTGAAGGGATACAGTATGAGCTAATCCAAACACTAGTGAACACCTTCACTGTTTCACTGGGTCAGAAAGAGTACACTCATTTAGCCATCCATGCAAGTATCAATCAATGATTTTGCAGTATTTCCATATCATAAAATATGTACATACATTGAATCTACTGATCTTGTTGCCTACAAATACTGCTGATGCCTAGGAATTTCCTAAGCCATCCACAGAGCTTTTAGGACTGTCTTTAAGGGTCTGAGCCAAACCCCAGATCCTGAGCCTTCTTTGATGCTAGGATCGTTTTTATACCACCAATTACAGTTATTTCTCTTATTTTAGTTTACCAATTTCTTAATAGCAACAAGACACTTGTTAGACACATGCATTTGACTGTGAGGAGATTATTGCACAGTATATTTTTGAAGTTCATTTGGTCTGTGACCTTGCGTCCTCTAACATCATCCAAATAGGCACTGGATTTACAAAATAGCAATGCATTGAAAAGAGGCCAGATTTTTTTCCAGAATAGTTGCCATTCTGCAGATTCTGTTCTCTTTTCAGCTGAGATATTACTGACTTTGAAAACCTGGTCCCTGGATAGTCTGCAAGATATTAGTTAAACTAGAGAAATTATTTTATATAACTTTATATTAACCCTAGCATTGCACAACGAAGTGATTAGAAACTTCTCTTCGACATATCCTGGAACTTGTCCACTTGAACGTTTTGCATTTAATTTCTTTGTTAATTTTCTTTCTAAAGAAAAAAAAAAAAAACAAAAAAACAAAAAACACTTATGGGTGATGGCATAAAGGTGATAGTCAATCTCCTCCATAATATTAATCTTGAAGAGTGACCAACCCAAATATGTTTGCTCCAAAATTGATGTTTCTCTTTTCATTTTATTTTCTAAGTTAGAAAGGGGTGAAAAAGGAAGATAGTAATGTAAGCTGGGTTTCATTCTTGACCACAGCAGCTACTTCAGAAGATCTCACAATGATTTATGTGCATATATCTTTTATTTAATTTCCTTATCTTTTTAAATGGGTTGTGAATAATTCAGGCAATGACTGTTTGGATAACAGTATGTGCACCCCTGAAGATTGAAATCTTCTAATTACCCCATAAAAGATACAGCCTGGAACTCATAACACCAGGTTTCCTTATCCCACCTACCCACAGCCCAGGGCTCATCCCTATGCATGAGTCCTTTGCTATCCAGCTCCCAATTAGGTCTCAGCTTGTCCTTCAAGACATCCAACAAGGCTGACAGTGAATATAACATCCATAAGAGCCCACTTGCCCTGGGGGAAGTCAACTGTCACTATCAAACTTGTTCCAGCAAAAAATTAAATATTTGGCATATGATAATAGCATACCTGTCACTATTGCCTCAGATCAGCCTTCAACCTCACCAGACAGAGGGTCATAAATCCTTACTGAGCTCTTCTTTTCATTTCCCAGTAAGTCCTCCTCTGAGCATTAGTTCTTGAGCTCATTGACCTGAGTACACACTTAAGAAACTCTGCTAGTTATCTAAAGAAAAGACAAAATGAAAAGAGGCAGAAACTGAGTTAATCACTTGGACATATGGAAATAATGTGACAATGCTGTTTATATGCAGTCAGGCAGTTCCCTAATAGCATCACTGCAAAACACTCAGGGTGTTTTAACTGGGAAAAAAAAAAAAACAAACCAAAACAAAGCAAGGGAGATGCATAAGACAGCCAGAATTTGATGGATTTTACTGAAAGCTCTTCTTCTGCTTAGTTTGCTGTGGGCATAATAAACATGATCTGTAATTGCTACATAATATTTAAAATCTACAGCAAAATTCAAGCCAAAAAAATGAGACAACTTTTCAGTTAGGAAAGGGAGACTGGCTGGATAAAGGAAAAACTACTTTGCCATAAATCGTTGCCATTGTTCCAATGCCAGGAAAACTTTCATTTCCAAGGTAGGTTTACCCTGGGACCCTCCTACCCATTTGTCCTTTTAGAATTATCCCCTGATTTAAATGACCATTCTTTTCTGGCATTTGTTTTCTTCATAATTTATATAGAGACCAATCATAAAATTACTAAAGATGTTCATATTGACCCAGAAAACAAAAAAGCAATGACCTGTGTGACTGATATCATAGAAACAGCTGGGAAATGGGGAAGTTTAAAGGTGTAGCATTTCCTTCTGCACATGAATATCAGATATCCTGTATGTGAGGATCAGAGGGAGATAGAGGTGTTTCATTTAATTAACAAGAGAGAGGCCACTACTAAAGTCTAAACCTGAATTTGCAAGTTGTCTCTGATGGTTCAGCTGCCAATGTTCCATTCACAAACCTGCACACAGCCAGTATCCAGCTGTAAGATGTTTCCTTCTCTGTGGTTATACCCAGGTGGCAGCACTGGGAGTTGCTGAGCAGAGACCAGTTTCCTCCAGCCATCCCCACCTGCCAAATGCAAATGTCCCGTCACATTTCCCTGGGCCGGGCAGCCGGGGCAGCAGTCAGTGGCCACAGCATCCACAGCATCCGGCGCAGTGGCTGCTCCGCTCCTGTGGGCACAGGGAAGTTTTGGCTGGGCAGGAAGGAACCGGCTCCATGGCTGACTTCCTTGTGAAGGACAATAAAACAGAGAGTGGGGACCTCACACCAGCCTGTTTGCTCGAATAATGATATCAACAACAACAATAAATCCCTTTTTCCAGCCCACTCCTGTGGAGCAGCCAGAAGGGACTTTAAGTAATTCCCGGCAGCCGGAGCATTGTGTGGGGCTCTCGTGGCTGGTTTAGGCTGGGCTCCTCAGCTGCCTGTGCTGATGGCAGCAGCAGAGTGCTTGGGAAGTGACTGGTACCTAGCAGGTACCTGAGCCCAAGTCTCCAGCAGGCCAGCACGTGTGTCACCACAGCAGTGAATCCCTGTCCCTCCACAAAGGGCGACAGTCAGGACACTGGGCCAAACCTCGCTGCCCGAGCAGCCCTCGGTCACCACTGCAACGCACGGAGCCTTGGGCTCTGCTTGCAGGGTGGCCTGCAGAGCCACATCGTTTGAAGTCACTGCTGTGTGCCCTTAGCCTGCTGAAAACAAGGACATCTCTTTAGCAGCTGGAGTAACACCAGACTGGGAGACAGTAGGTCCCCTGCCACAGCAACATCTGGGAAAGGGAAATAGGCAACCATGGGTAAGGTAATACTACAAGGAGGTCTCTGCAGACTGAGAGCAGACATTTGCTGGCAGTAACTCAACTTGCAAGTCACATCTGAACCAATGAACTTGGGCTGGATGTTTCTGCACCATATTCTTTTTTCTAGACCATTTCCTAAACTATTCAAAATGGGGAAGATGCTTACATTTGATTTTGACACTAAGTATTAATTTGGGACCTGCTATACCTTCTTTGTAGTCTCTGTTTCACTAGTTTTAAAACTGGTGGGATGAAATAGAAAAATCGAGCTAGAGGTGAAAAAAGCAACTAGAAAATATAGTTATGTCTTTTAAACCACTCATAAGTGTTCCGTATATGCTTTAAGTCCTCATCTCACAGTTTTCAAACAACTAGCTCATAATCAAGCTTAGTCCCTTGTAAGATAAGTCATAAACTCTGGTCTGCTTATATTTTAAAAATTGAGGAGAACTGCATGTAGGCAATAACTGGATATAGAGCAAACACCCTAAAAGAGTAGTACCCAGCTTGGAAACATGGATTGCAGCACAGAAGATAGAGTCAGCTTTGAAGACTAGGCAGAAAGCCAAGCCATCCCTAGTCATAGCTGGAACTGGAAACACAAAGGATTGCATCCCACTCCTCCCAAGTCACTGTTCCCTAAACCCTTGCTCAGCTTAACGCAGGCTGTGGCAGCTTTGCCTCTGCAGTAGGGCTGCTATCATTTGTAGTAGGTTGCATTCCCAAGGCCATTTGCATGTTTCACATTTTTTATCTATTTTAGATCTTCCCTCACACACTTCTGCCCCCTCTTGCCTCTATTCTCTGCAGGGATTCTCCCAGAGCTGGCTCTACAGAAATCTGTCATCATCCTTAGCAGAGCTCTTCTTTGTGAGTGCTTTGCCAAACACACTCATCTTCTATTCCTCCCTAAGTCCATCAGTCAGGCTTTTCTACCTTTGTTTATGTCAGTAACACCTTTTCTTTGTAAACCTTTCTTCTCTTTTTATAATAAAAAAATTAAGTTAAACCACAAAGCCTCATTTTGTAAAACTTTGTCTGACCTAGATTGCTAGAATCAAAGAAATTCTGAGCTAATGATGATGAATCTGCCTTGTTCAGCTAATCATGCCTAATTGCCAGAGTTCATGGGCACTGAGCTGTCAGTGCAGGAACAGAATGAAATGATCACAGAGTGGTGCTTTCACTGATTTGTGCTGAAAAGAGTGATGAAGTTTTATTATTTGGAAACATAAAATTGAGATAAAATTTGCTGGAAGGTGATAAATTTGCAAAATAGGTCAAATCCCAGACTGAAGTATTTAACAGCAACCTATTCACTCAGCAAGAAGTACCAAATTCATTAGAAAATCTGCAGGTAAGAAGACTTTGCCAATCTAATACAGTAAAACTGAAGAGATTAAATAAATTCTCAAATTAGCAGTCAAAAGCGTGCAGCCAGAAATAGCCCTAAAAAATGGTTCAATTTTCTCACCAATTCAGCTGTGTGACCTAATGCTGGTTCCAATTGTTATTGCATTAACTGTTCATATTAAGTTAATCTTGAATTTGGTAAAGACAATACCTGGCATGTTGTAAATCACTAAAAATACCTACATTGTCATACAAGTAAAGTATATGACCTCTGGGTAGTATCTTAGGAACTAAAACTGCATATGAGGTTTAGTATTGTTCTAGTAATTAAAAATCTGCAAACAGATATCTTCATATTTCACCCTTGAACTAATAACATCATTTGACTGGCTGTGTGAAGTAGCTTGCATGTGATGGATATTAATTATAAACAAGAATCTGAATTTTCCCCTATCCTATTAAAAAGAGAAACACTAAATTACATTCCATTATTTCATAGCAAGCAATGTACTGCAAAAGTCTGAAAAAGGTACCTAGCTATATATATTTTATTAGATAATACCTTTTCATTTATACATACTCACTAGTGGCAACAGCTTTGCTATGAAAAGGCTTTTTTGCCACATCAGAGAAGGAAGGTTATTTTCCCCCAAATAGCAACTACCTACTGCATGGAATCAGACCTAATGTGTTTAAGTACAGAGTATTAAAATGACATTATTATAAATATGGCTTCATAAAACTTCAAACTACCACAATAATTTAATATCAGTGCAATCAAACTTTATGTGACTTTTTGTGTGGGCAGACTTCTGCAATTGAGAGTTTCTTGCTTGTACTTTTTATGTGTGGGTACTCCTGCAGTAGTTCAGCAAATAGTAACTGATGTCCTAATCTAAAGCTGCCTATTAGCAGAGTTAGGTTCAATGAGGTGGTATTTGTAGAATAGGAAAAGTGTGTCATGACATATAAGAAGAGATGGAGATTAGGTAAGAAGGGAAGACAAAAGAGAGAGGAGAGTTGGTAGGAGAAGAGCTGGGAGGGCTCTCTGTGTTGGTCCCTGTATAACTTTCCTCCCTGTCTGCACCACATTGTAGCCCTAAGTTTAAAAGGTAATGCATTGATAGCTGTTGGGAGCAACCCACGTGCAAAGACTGTTTCTTATAAATCTGCTGCATTTTAGATTCAAGATGGCTGAGTATCCTTGGTGGATAAGTGACTGCTTAAACTTGCATCTAGTATGAGTCTGCTCAAAAATGGATAGCAAAGCTCTTTGTGAAGGCAAGAAGGTATGAGAGTAGTTCAGAAGATATGAGTGGTGCACTCCATGTTTACAAAAGCAGTAACTTCTGAGACAAAAGCAGTGTTTCAGGAAAGCAGTGAGGCAGAGCAGTGGACCCTCACAGGTGGCACTGATGACCAAGGTGGATTTCCAACAGCTGCCTCACCCTAGACTAAGTATCTCCAGCTTGAAGCTTGGGGCAGCCTGTACTGTATCTTTTCTTTTTTGCAGCCAAACCTCTCTGCTGCTGTAAGTCAAGCAGGTCAGGCAGGGCTCAGATCCACACCTGCAACCTGGGGCCTGAGCAGAGCACAGGAAAACTTTGGTCTATGCCCTGACCGAAGAGATCACCCTGACTTAGGCAACTTAGAGAATAAAGTTGTCTGGTGAGAAATCAACTAATTAGGACCAAAAGTTGTGGGAATGGAGATCTGGAAGAAGATATATCATTGGCAGCCCTCATTAGTGAGAGAAATAGATGGGTACTGGTTTAGGCTGGGGTAGAGTTTCTTCCTAGTTGCTCGTACAGTGCTCGGTTTTGGATTTGTGACATAAAAAATGTTGATAACAAAGGGACGTTTTAGCTATCACTGAGCAGTGTGCTTGCACACCATCAAGACTTTTTCTTGGGCTTCTCACCCCACCCCACCAGCAAGCAGGCGAGGCATGCACAGACAGAGGGAATGCAGCCAGGTGAGCCGACTTCAACTGTCCCAAGGGAACTGCCCAGAGAAGCTGTGGATGCCCCATCCCTGGCAATGTTCAAGGCCAAGCTGGATGGGGCATTGAGCAACCCAGTCCAGTGGAAGAGGGGTTGGAACTAGATGATCTTTTAGGTCTCTTCCAACCCAAACCATTCTGTGATATTCCATACCAGATGGTATCATGCTCAGCAATAAAGTCTGGGGGAAGAAGAAGGAAGGGGGAATGTTGTTGGAGTTATTGTGTTTGTTTTCTCAAATAATCATTAAATGGGATGGAACCCTGCTTTCCTAGGGATGGCTGAGAACCTGCCTGCCCATGGGGTATAGTGAATTAATCCCTTGTTTTGCTTTATTTGTGCATGTGCATGATCTTTCCTGATCAAATTCTCTAAATCTCAATCCATGAATTTTCTCACTTTTATTCTTCTGATTCTCTCCCCCACCCCACTGGGGAGGGGAGCAAGCCAGTGGCTGGTGGGGCTGAGTTCCCAATTGGAGTTATCCCATGACTGCAGAAATGAAAAAAGAGTAAGGACTGTGGGACAAGGAAACCTAGAAAAGTCTGAGAGGTACAAGCTGGGCCTGACATGGCTAGAGAGTAAAATGGAGAGGAAGGGAGCAGGCAGGTCAGGAAGAGAACAGAAGGTATGGGGTCATGGTTACAGGGGATGGGTGGAAAAGCTTAGGACCATTAAAGCCCAGCTTCCTGCAGAGCCTTGAGCTGCTCCCACAGTCCTGAATTCACATTTCCCCTGCAAATCTTTGGGCAAAGCACTCTCTCCCCATGCTGGGTTGCCTGAGGAAGCTTGCTGCTCCTCTGCTACCACAAGAGGTCACAGAAGCCTGTGCAGAACCCAATGGCAGCAGGTCCGATGACTCACTGGGGTGTCACCATGATGCCACACAACCGAGTTTCCTGTGGTGGGGGTGTAGTTCTGCTTTCCCTTTTGTGGTAATACATTACAGGACTGAAACAGCAATGAAAGTACAAGGTTATGCTGGAAAGCACAAAGTGCTGCAATTGAGGGGGTTTGCCACATTTATTCCCCTACTCTCCTTTCACAAATGATCAGTTCCACCAGCTTCCCCCTGTTTTGTGGTCCTAGCATGAAATTACCCTATTTTCTTCAGTTTGTTCTCTTCCCTGCTGCTCTGGGCATGAATTGGTGTGGTGCAATGAAAGAAATGCTGCATAGTTGATGTATTTTCTTCTTTTGCATGAACAAGGCAACACATAGTGAATGATATGGGGGCTGAAAGAAGGCAGCTGATCTGCTGGGTAATGCAGGCCACAGCTGCCCTGGAAAACAAGTGCTCTTGGTCTTTGCATGGAGCCCTGTGTGGGGTGGGATCAATCACTCAGACTCATCTGTCTACAGGCAGTCGCTTCTTCCAAGAACGCTGGACAAGAACGGCCTGACCCAGAGGCTCAGACGGGTTTTCAGACTTGAAAGATGCTCTTACTGACAAGGTGTCTTTGTACCACACATAAGGCATGATTATGATTCTGACAAATGAAAATGTCTCACATTGAACTCTCAGAAATACTGCTTTGGATTTCAGTGCACCTCAGCTCCTTTTGTTTGGGGAGGATAAAGCATGTCCTCAATTCACTGTGTGTCCTTAAAAGAACGCAGCATTTGTGAAGCACTCAGACACCTAAGAGCCATGGGAGAATAATAATTCTGACTTTGGATCGAAGTCCAAAGCACTACCCACTGCATAGTGGCTAGTGACTAGGGTATGGATAGAATGATGCATTCAAAAGAAAGTTGCAGTGCAATGCTTTTTAATAGCACTGATGGAAAGATGCTGAGGGCAGTATAGAATGAGGTAAGACAGTGTCACGATGTTTTGCAATCACATTTGCAATAGACCAGTCTCAAGTTTCATGGATAACCTCAATTGGATTTTTTTGAGTACTTAATTTTGTAGCTCTAAGACCATTTTTCTTGAATAGTATTTTGCACATATGCAAGTGTTTAATACAGAAATGAATAATGACCTGAGCTACTTAAGAAATTACCTTCCTCTACAAATTAAGTTGATGGAAAATAGATCAGCAAGGCTATTTTCACACTTTAGCTATGCTTTTGTAACTATAAGATAGTGCGAGATGTCTTCCTTGATACTAAAAATCTGCTTTACTTACTGACTTAATTTACTGATTGAATCTTCTTGTCTTTAATTCAGCTATGTAATGTGGACAGCATCATACACACTGTCAGGGCACCTGGTATATTTGTGCAGGAATTTTTATATATCTAAAGAAACAAATTAGTTATTAGGAAATAGCTATCAAATTTTAAGTTAAAACCCTTGAGAAACTAATTTTGTTGATACAGCACAGAGATGCTTAGACAGCTAAATACTCTGGGCTAAAATTTCTCTCCACAATATAGTCAGTAAAACCTTTATGAAATTGTGTTCATATTTTGTCTCCTAACAGACTACCTGCAAGAAATTATTATTTTAAATATATTCTTTTAAAAAGCTGAGAACAAGCAGAGCACATTTGGCAAGTTCTGAACAGCAGCAGGCTGACAGCTTTTCCATGTTGTATATTTTCAGGTAAATATGAAATTAGCATGGAGCAGGGTGGAGCTATGAGGAGCCAGGACAACTGGACAAACTGAGTACCAGCACCACTGCTAAAAACAATTCAGGGAGTCCACAATTAAATATTTACAGCCTTATGGACAACAAAAACTTGGCAGGACAAGACTATAAAGCAGTCCCATGGACAGGTATTCTTTTAAATCTCTCTCCATCCGTTTCTTTCACCATACCCTTTTTCAGAATGCTTGCTATACTGACAGTATTATTATTGCCAATCCCACTGCAAACTGGTAAAATGGGGAATGCTTTTTAATGCCTTTTTATGGCTTTCTCAGTTGATTCAGTTGGTTCCTGTTCACATATTGTGTTCATTTTAAATGCCGCAAATTTTAGAGCAAGCATGACATTTGTTGAAGAATCTGTTTTTGAAATAGATCATATTTAGAGATCTGGAAATAAATAATATTCAGAAATAATTTTGATTAATTTTTACATTATTAGAACAGTTTTCATATTGTACTTCAACCACTATTTTAGGAATTGTTTTTGTCAGGAAAATGCTGTACTATGAATAATTCTTTCAGTATTTCTGTGAATGCTGACTTCTAAGGCAACTGAAATGAAAGAAGCTCCGAGAAGGTCTGTGCAAGATTTTCCAGTCAATGAAACTTCTATGAAAGATCAAAACAAGAAAACACCACAAATGAGGCTGTGGTACCCACTGCCAGGCACATCTAGCTTTGTCCCTCACCTGCAGGCATGCTGGAAAGGACAACTTGCAACTTCTTTTTGAGGGTCACTGGTGGTAATGCTGGGAGATTTGCTTCTCAACTTTCTTTAGCATTGCTCCACAGCGCTGGTCTCCACAGGGATATGGGAGAAATTTCACCCTGTGATACAATTTTTTTTTGTATTAAATGTTTGCAGGTTTTTCTCCTGGAGTTTAATAGTTTGAAGGCCAAAAGGGCTGTGCTGTGCTTTGAAGTGTGCGCTGCTCCTGGTTACAGTCATCAGTCGGATAGAGAGCAACACTAATTTACTGCTAGATAACAACTATGCCTAATCATCTATGAGACTGTAAGAGGTTTTCTTGCTGTCTACCTAATCAGCAGGTCTACAATTTATTGGGATACTTGTTCACTTTGGTTCAAAACCCAATTTATTACTATTAAAGAAATTACCAACTCTTTTAAATAAATATCCTTTGACTGCTACCCTAGGATAACGCACTGATTGGGATTCTTAGAAAACATAAAATCCACTAAATACTTGAGCCTTCATGCAAAGTTTCTATAGTCAACAACATCAATAATCTTTGGAATCCCAGTTCTTTACAAAATTCATCATGTAATTCATTACTTCACAATCTTGTATTTTGATTTTTAAAAATACCCAATATCATTAATATTTTGGAATTGCAATGCTGTTAGGAAAAAAATCCCCACACAACCTGGTACATTTGTCTTGCTGATTTTAAAGATCCCCCCACTCTACTTGAAAATAAAATATTTAGTTTCCTAAATGTCAGTCAGGAGAACCAGGGCATCAGCCTTCACTGCCTATGTTCACTTGACAGTTCTGTTTGTGTATCAGAAGAACATGCTGTGATTCTGCCACAGTCCCATGTCAGATTTCACTTAGCAAATTGAAAAAAAAAAAAAAACCTAAACAAGAAAACACCATAACTCAAACCAACCAAGCATCACCCCCCCACACCCCATGAACAAACAAACGAACCAAACCAAAAAAAACCCAAACTAAAACAACACTATGAAATAAAAAGAACTCAAACCCTAACAGGATTGCAGTGTTCCAGTTAGTCTCATAGCAGGGGATAAGCAAGCTGTATTAACTCTGGTATTTCTAAACCCCAAGACTGTGGTTTTAGTCTAGGATGTTGTCATCTGGGAACAAGAATCTACATTCACATCACACACGTGCTGCAATCCAGGGCCCAGGACACAGCCCCACCCTGCCCCGCGCTGCCCTGGCCAGGGCGCAGGGCCTGGCAGCCACAGTCCCCTGCCCAGCCCCACCCCATGTGCACCTAAGGCATCACTAAGGTACAGGGTCCTTTGTTAAAGTTTCTCATAATGTCTGTGCTTCTGAAGCTGTGCAAGTGTGACAAATGGTTGGGGATTAAGAATTTCCTGTATCAGTAACCCTCCCCACCCCTCACTCCAGCCCATCCCAGCAAACAAAACAAATGCCCCATACCTGGAGATGTTTCGATACCTGAATTATTAATAAAATAAGCATGATAATGAATAATCTATGTTAGGCATTTTCTTACCCTTTATTTTTTCATTATGATCAGAAGAGGAATATGATTAACAGCAGTTTAAACTTTAGCAGTACAATTGCAGTATTAAATATAAAACTACACTGCAAGTTGATGTGTTTTAAAAATGGTTATGTATACTCTAGCCTTAAATTTATGTATCAAATACAAGTAGCTCAGCTGTTTCTTGCCTTGACAATTAACATATCTAACAGGTTTCAACAAGCCAGACATCCATCTTTTCCATAAAAAAAAATAAGCAAGCACACCAACTCTTATTCATAGCAAGAGGGGTAAAGACTCAACACTTTCCTGAGTGTTGTGCAAATAATAACAGGTTCAAGAAAGTCAGTTAAATAAATTTAATGATAAACCTAAACCTAAGCTGGAGGACCTTTTGATTAACTTCATATTTCATATATTATTTGCATCAGTTGAGAGCAACATGAGTTACAGAACTTCCATGAAAACAAGCCACTTACAAGCAGGTGTTTAAGCTTGATCAGTTTATTAAAAGGATTATATGACACGGTTGCCTGCAATAGCAGGGGACTGGATCTGATGACCCAGGAAGTTCTTTCCAGTCCCATGTTTCTAAGCCATGCACCAAGTGTATCCAGCCCACACTTTCACATTTGGAAAAAGCCAAAGCCACACACACGCACTCACAGGAAAAAAAAAAATTAAAAAAATTTTTAAATACCTTGATGACACCATTTCATTTTTCTAGTTATTCACTATGCAGAAGGGAACAGAGCTTAAGTCCTGTACAGAGGATACATTTACTCGAGGTTGATGTGGTACTGAAGTCAGTTAATAATTAGATACCTCCAGGCAGATTCAGTTACAGGGCATACCAACACTGCACACTGCCAGACAATTTCTAATCAAGCCAAGAACCTCTTGCAGGATGAGGTCTCTGCTAGCAAGCACAGAGCACACTGAGTAAGCTAAAAGCAGCTGTTCTTAGGTGAACTACCCTACCAACCATGAGTGAATGACAGATAGATGGTAAGAAGCATTTACCTACTAGACAAGATCTCTGCACACTCAGGCAGAAGTAATTAGTTCAGAGCTGCAACCAATGTTCCTGCCTTGCCGGTCTCTTGAGTACATTCTCTTTAAAAGCTGGTCGACAGAATCAGTGCAGCCAGTCTCAAGCACTACTTTAGTAGTTTGCAGCTGCTATGCAAGACTCTACTTTCAAATGGTAAGTCAGACATTCCCATCATCGAGGCCAGTTTGCTAGGACAGCATTCACAGCCACGGTATTAAGCCTTTGCAACAAATAGATATCTAAACGATTGCCTACATTCAGCCCATCTAACTTTTAGGCACTTGGTTAAGGTGTCTGGGTCCCTTGTCACCCAGAACTCCCCCCACCCCCCAGGGGAAAAAAAATAAAAATCACTGAAGGCAGGTAGTCTCAATTGCCTTCTGGAGGTGGTTCTTGACCCCCTCCCACCACTGAGCAAACCAAGTTCTTAACACACGCACCTCAGTTAGACAGGATGAATGGAGACTTGTATTTCTTTCTAGAGATGGTATCAATACTCTCCAAAACCAAATGCAATCAAACAATTATGGTTTTCAACCCATTACATTTGGAAACAAAAACTTACAGTCAGTAATTATGCTGTAGTCCCTCCCTCCCAAGCATAAAAGCCTTCCACATGGAGGCTCTGCTTAAAAGAAAAAAAAAGAAAAAAGAGAAGAAGCATTCTTCTTTCAGACAAAGAAGAGTGCACACGGCTGCTTTGCCACTCATTCATGGGGAAGCTGAAGGATCAGAGAACACTTATTCAGAGAACTGGAATGACTAAGCACTGCTAGTGCATGCAAAGCAGAAGTAACAAGATCATTTTTAAATTAACCCTAGTCCTCTTCTCCACCCCACAAAATTCATGCAAGTGTTTGAGAAGTCAAGACATAATAGCCCCAGTTTCCAAAAAAGCTTAATTTGGTTTTTTAAAATACATATTGTAAAATGTCCTTCTGATTTCTGTGGGCAGATAAATGCATTTTTGGCATGTTTGAGAATCACAGATATCTATGAAGTCCATGCTGTTTAAATTCTCCCACTAGTTTTTATAACCTGTCAAAAAAACATAAGCAACCTATACATGTTTCCCCAGTATTGACATGCATGCTCAGAGCTCTCCACTGTAGTGAAATGAGGTGTTACTTCTGTGCTGATAGTTGACGAGTCAGCATTACACGACTTTGAGACCAACTAAATTAACATTGTCGTAATATGAAAGGCAAGCACAAGTTCATTTATTTATAGCAAAGGTCTTGGGTTACAGGAGGTCAGTTCTTGCCATCTTGAAAAGATAGGGGATAACTTATTGCATACATGTGCATTATAATTTAGCAGCAAGTCATTCATAGAAACACTTCCTTCCTACTGCTTTTTTGGTTTATTATCTCAATTATATATATATATTTTAACTTTACAAAGCATTTAACACCACCTTTAAGTTAATGGTCTTTTATTGGAAAAAAAAGACTAGCATTTACAACTTGGAATGGACATAAACTGTAATATCTTGAACAGCAATGTTGATAGTTGTGCTGAAGTCCACAGGCTACTCCGCCAGCTCCAAGTCATGGTACAGAAGGTTTTAAAAATATGAGAGTCCAAAGATGCTCCCTTGGTGAAGGTTTCTTTTAAAAATTTTGTGAACGGTAACAGCCTGACACCCGTTTCACTATAGTGCAATGCAGACAACGTTAAACCAGTATTTTAACACAGACATGCCATCCATAGTTAAGATCATCCTATTTTTGGAGCACACTGCTACGTACAGGAGAACCATTCAACCTTTAGGGCATTTTCTTTAAGTTTTGCATCCTTCAACCATTTTGCTGCATACCATCCTGAGGTATAAACCAATTTTAAAGTAAACCAGCTATGACAATTTATACTACAAATTGAACTAGAATCCACTGTTGAACAAGAAAGTGGATCCTTTAGGTTTTTTTTCCTTTTAATACACATGTCTGACTGTGCTCAATTGTCAAGCTGCATGCATGAAAAACTGGCCAGCCCAAACAGTGTAATAGTCATTAGCAAATGGAACTTTCGAGTTCACTAAGTGCTTCCTTTTTTTTTTTATTTTCAAGGTAGTACAATTATTTATATTGTAAAACTGATGTTTAACTTTATCTTTTAGGGACAGGACCACCAACCATTACATGCAGTTTGTGGACAGAAGGTAATTTGACATTCAGTTTTGCTATACAGAAACAGAATGAATAAATGAACATTTTTTTTTTTGCAAGAGGTAAGTAAAAGATTCAATTTGATTCTTCTAGAGGAAAAAAGGTGTAAAGGAGGTCTCTTCACTTTGCAGTCATCATCTGTACGAATTCTGAAAAGATAAAGAGTCACTGTGATTTACTGTCTCCAGTGTACTTCAAATCAAAAGTGTCTAAAACACAGCTGGCATTAAAAAAAGCACCTTTCACTGCATCTAAGGTTTTGTCCACAGAAGCGGACAAGCAAACTAGTGTCTCAAGTATTAAAAATTAATGCCCTATGCAACAGCCTTTCCTCTGTCTGAATAATGGTTTTGAGTCAAGACAAGCATCTTTTTACCTTCATAGTTGACTTGCCCATCCCCATCAATGTCTGCTTCTCTGATCATTTCATCTACTTCTTCATCTGTTAGCTTTTCTCCTAAGTTTGTCATAACATGGCGTAGTTCTGCTGCACTGATGTAGCCGTTGCCATCCTAGGAGAAAAGAGTTGCACAAGACCATGAACAACAATCCCGACATTGACTAACGTGGAAACTACACCTAGGTTTCCAGCAACTTCTTCTTAAGCAGCCTTACAGCACCTGGGACAGATGTACAAATCTGGCACACTGTACAAATTGAAGTATGTATTAGTTCCCCTGCCTTCTGAGGCATGCATGACACCATATCCTTCCATACAATCATTGTGCTGTAATAACAACTGCATGCCTGACTTGTAGTTGTGATAAGGTATTTTTAATGTTTTTAAAGAGCTTTCAAAAATAAACAGAAAAAAAACAAAAAAAGTTTTTGTTTAGTCTCTGCTGCCTAAGCAAGGTCAAAAAGAGACCCGCTTCCCCACCAGCAAGAATGAAGTCAGCTTTCTCTTCTGTGATAACACTGCCTCTAAAACCAGATGGCAGCTATGTTAGGCTTCTTGGATAAGGTGATAAAGAACAAATCAAACAAGCATTTAAATTGTACTCATAAGGAGTTTTGAGAAGTTTTATGGCAAAATTAAAAAGAGAAGAGAAATAGATACTTCTAAGCCAGTGTCCCCATTTGCAACATCAAACCTAAAGTTCACTCTGAACCACTTCAGAAATTCCATACGCTGGAAGAATACACTATCTAGTAGATAACCTACCTCAGTGGCTTTAAACACTAATCTTGTCTGCAGAAATACCCCCACATTTTCAGCAAAGTACTAGAGACAGACACTTTTTTCTACAAAAAGTAGTAGCGAAGTCTTCTTCCACACATATATGTGCAAGATTTTTACATCTGCACCAGCCACTACTCCACACAATTCTCGTAAAACATCTGTCATGCTCAAACAACCTGAAGAGGGGAACTCCTGTTCTAGAAAACAGACATATGCCCAGGTATTCTTAAACAAGGTCAAGGGAGCTGAGCTCTTAAGTTTTCATAAAAGCAACCTCAAACTTCACATTTTGAGAAGAGAACATGCAATACTTTGTGTCCCTCCAAATACCGATGACATAATCCTAACTTCAAAAGCTTCCATAGGGTAGTACAAAACCATGTGCATCCATGCAAATGTTTCTCCTTTCCCCCTAAAGTCAAAAGGTAGAGAAAAATCCCCCTTCTCTACCCACACGTCTCAACCCCCCCCACTCTCCACCCCACACCAAGCATTAAGTCCCACTAATCTCTGTTTCTAAGGAAAGGCCAGAAAGTTTTCCTCATGGATGAGCCTAAAGCTTAGACCTCACTGTATAAAGCAAGTAGAACCAGGCTGAAACAGTCCTGCTTCTATATTCAGAACAATCTGTTATGTTTCCAACTCCTCTTTCTCCTCCTAGACAAGAAGAGAGAAAACACTAAGGAAAATACAGACATCATTACTGCTTTTGAAGAGTAGCTGTACTTTTAGTAATACCTTGTCAAAGACTCGGAATGCCTCACGGATTTCTTCCTCGCTGTCTGTGTCCTTCATTTTTCTGGCCATCATGGTTAAAAATTCAGGGAAGTCGATAGTGCCATTGCCTTAATAAAAAGAAACTTCAAATAATTAAACTTCCAAGCTTTTCTTCACTAACAAAAAACCAAAAATCTGACATTTGACTTAGCCAGGGACAAGATTTCCAGATGCTCTGTTAACTGTCCTTATAGACTAATAGGTTCTTTCTAAATTGCTACCACTGTCTTTTTGCTATTATAACATGCAGCAGCCAGAGCAGCCACTCTGTTCCAGCACAAAATCAACTGCTGCCTTCTTTCAAGGACAAGCCACACCATTTGCCACCAAAGCTACAAGTAAAATGTCAGTCTGATGCTTCAAGGTTAACCAATAAATAGACTTATTTTTATTTCAAATAACTCCCACAAAAATCAACCTTTTAATTTCTTTATAATCTGTCAATTGTTGTGTCTTCCAGGAAGAACTCCTATTAAGCTGTCATTACAATCCAAGGCTATCTAATATTTGGGAACATCACACATCACTGAACTGTAAATACTTTCTTCTTTCTAAAAAATCAACTACCTTATCAACCAAAGTTACACACAACAAAAGCAACAAACCATTCTAAGGGGCAACAAGAACCTGCAAATTCCAGTGAC
The DNA here is from genome assembly GCF_050655825.1 of Lonchura striata. Lineage (NCBI taxonomy): Eukaryota > Metazoa > Chordata > Aves > Passeriformes > Estrildidae > Lonchura > Lonchura striata. The sequence goes on along the minus strand of NC_140707.1, from coordinate 57,081,364 downwards.
ACGAGAAAAGCTGACATTATTTGTTATTACTGATAAGCTTAGCTGTAGGTGTTCTTACAGGTATTTTACTGCAAAACTGAAAATCCTTGTTGACATCCAGGCCTCACCCCTAAGATTAAGCTTTTCATTCAAAGCAAAGATTTATATTTCAGGCTGCTCAAAGCTGAGGAAAAAGCCGTATGGTATAGAAGTTAGATTTGTATAGTCAGGACTCGGCTCTATATGCCAAGGCACATTAAGTAGTTCACAAAACCATATTGAACAGTTTAGTGTGCAAGTAAGATCTACCCACTGATTTAAAGAAGCATACAAATTCATTGTGCAACAAATGAAGTTTAAGAAAATCCTTGTATCCTAGGGATTCCAGCCTGAGACATACAAAGGTATTTATCATCATGGCCAGCTTTACGTATTGGTAAAATATGAACACAAGTCCCACATTCAGTTTTGAAAACAACCTCAATGAACATGCAAAAGAATAGCAATGCATTCTGCTGTAAACCAGATTTAAACAATTGGGCAGGCATACTCATCTGAAGTCCTCAGTCCCATTCTGTTTTAAATCCACCAGAGCAGCATTTTGGTCTGCAGCCTAAAGAAGCTACTATACACATACTCTACATACCACTGCAGACATTGAAGCTTTTCAGTTTCTGCAAAGACTTAGCAGTTCAAGTCAACTTACTTTTTTTAAGAAAGTAGCTTATTTAATATGGCCTGAAAATGCAATAATTTATATGCTTGCCAATATACTTTCACTCTTCTTTACAAAATGGTTAGAGAAAATATCACAACCAACATACAAGACTAAAGGCTTGACATCCCTGAGCAGGGGAAATATTATTCCTTTATAAAACTGTTAGCCTATGTGGAGTTCAGAAACACAGCATGTGTTTCAATATGGGCTTTCTGGTGTTCATTTAAAATAATTCTGTTAGCCTTGCTATGGGAAGGGTTTTCTGCCTTTACCTCCAATAGACCCTCTCTAGCTATTAGGGATTTACTACATTAGATAGACTACATACTCTTCCTGTTGTGCTAAACTTCCATTGAAAACACTATTCCACTTCTAACACATTTTTTGCCTTAGTCAAAACCACAGACATTGGTAAAGCTATTAAAACCAGCATGGGCTGAAAACCAGAAAAGCTGGATGGAAAGACAGGTTAATGGTAGGTCAGGGCAAGTCACCTATCAATAGGAAGCCTGTGACCCATAAAATATTAAAGACAAATAGCATAACTTTGTCTCTGCCCATTGCCTGTTTTCAGTCTCATGAATACTGCTAGCAGCTTTGACATTCTTCTGAGTTTAGAGTCTATCTGGCACTTTGAAACTGCTATAAGAGCTCTATGTCATAGTCTTGTCAATGCAGTTTAAGCCCAGGTGTGGAGGTCATACACATTAAAGATGATCAGAGCACCTTCCCAACACTTACCATCAGCATCTACCTCGTTGATCATATCCTGTAATTCTGCTTCTGTTGGATTTTGACCCAGTGACCTCATGACAGTTCCCAGTTCTTTTGTTGTGATAGTACCATCACCATCTTTGTCAAATAGGGAAAAGGCTTCCTTGAATTCTAGAGACAGAAACAGTCCCAGTGTTTAGAGATATCACCAGCATGATAAAACCACAGACTAAAAATGCACTCTACTGACAAAGCCTGGCACAATTCTAAGAAACATTTTTTCTCTTTATCTAACTGTCCTTGTATTGAGAGAACACTCTCAAACAGAAATAAAAAATTACTTACAATACCAACACAATATTCATAGTAAATTCAAACTTATTTCATGTAGCTATTTATCTGCATTAATAACTCTGTAATTCATTTCCATGCATCTGCATCTTGCCTGAGGCACAGTTGCTCCACAAACAACAGCTGTCTGAAATAAGGGAAAGGAGCCACAGGATTCTCTTAACAATTAATAGACTTAAAGGAACAAAGGCATGGCCATTTACCACTTATTTTTAAGTAAGCAGACAATAAGAATTGGTGTTGGCCACAAATCGGTGTCTGGTCTCCAGAAGGTCAAATAATGCTTCTCCTGACCAGCCTGAATTACAGGCAGTTTGTTAAAAGATTTATTTAAAAGACACTGACTTATAAAATGTGCAATAAACCAATGTGAGGTTTATTTGTTGCTGTTTCATTTGTAGTTGATCTTCACTCTATTAAAGAGTACCTAGGTCTCCTTTGACTCTAAGTAGTTAATTTGAGTCTAGTAATTATTTCTGTTTGCCAGAAATCTAGGAGAACTTAGCTCAAGTCTGAACAGCTAAAAAAATATCATTATCTGTAGTCAAGAAGTCTAAATTAAGAGGCAATGAACCAGTAATCTTCCAGAATATTTTTAGTTTGGGATTTTTTAAGTGACTGTTTTTCAAAAGTGGCAGTACAGATTTAAAATTGTCAAAGATGTTTTTTTTCCACTAGGCTTGAGATAATATATTTTCTTTTAGTCACAAGAGCTAGCAAAAAAAAAAAAAAATTGTCATCAACACACTTACCAGCAATCTGTTCTTCAGTCAGCTGATCAGCCTACACGAAGAATAGAACATTTTAGAATATTGTTTACTGCCAGCTCTGTCAAGCCATGAGGCACTTCTTTTAATTTCAGAAGTGATTTATCATTACGTTTATGAAGTCACTTTCAAACCCTGAAATTCTGTCTCTACAAGGAGACTGCACTCACCTACACCATGCAGCCGTTTCCAAAAACATATGCTAACTCAGTTTGAAACTGCGTATAAAGAACCAAACACAATTCTGCAACTTGATGAATCAGATTTGGTCCAGTGAAGGACACAGGGCAGGCTCTTTGCAATTGGTCCGAGAGGCACAAAATGCCCAAAGCCATGTGTCGGGGTTTCACAGCACATGGCATTCCCAGCAGAGCATTGCGGGGGCACCGCACACGCGTGGGCTAAAACTGCACCCACTGCTCCAGCCCTGCCCAGCTCACCGCAGCAGGCTCCAGCCCTCTGCCAGCCCCACAGGAGGGGCTCTGCTGCAAATTACATCCGATTAATTACATCACAGTGTTACAGAGATTTTTTGCCACCCCTGACAAAGAAAATTAGTTTTCACGCATCATATTTTTCCATTCAGTCAAGCAGTTTAAGGTGCCTCATCCTGACATGCAGGTTGTTTTATATAAAATTTTAAGTGGCAGGATTTAAAATGCCTGCTTATGACCTTCTGTACATCAAGGGGCACTTCTGCATACAAAGCTCTGCAATTCAGTGGGCAATCGAAAGGGCTTTCTAGAGCTTGGCTGTGATAGTCACATCCTTCCAGAAGCCTCTCCCTATATATGGATAGAGCATCACAAAAAGCTCCAATTTGGACTCAAAGGTGCTAACTAGTCCTTTATGGAAAAATATGCCTTTTTCTAGTAAAGTAAAAAAAAAGGAATTTTACGTGCCTAATTACAGATAATACGAATGCAAGGTACTAACGTGTTTTAAACACATTTTACTGCACTATTTTTACAAACAGAACAGAGAATTTTGTAGGTCAGAGAAGGTAGGCAAACCCTTCTTGTCCTAAAATATTAAGTTTTAAAACCATCTAACTGCAACAAAGAGCAACAAATACAATGGAGAATCAATCAGCTATGCAATGTTAAGCTCTTGCATGAAAAAGGATAGGGTTAAAAATAATCTCTATATGTTAAGGAAAATACACAGATCTCACCGGTGGGGGGTTTCTTTTAAGGTCTGTACGTAATGATTAAATAATTCCCCACATGCAGTGTGTTGGAGGATGGAGAAAAGGGTATACATGCTAACAGCTAAAGACAGTCTCCTTTAATAACTGCAAAAAGCTTGTGCTCAAAATCCGGCTCGACTTCCTGCACTCTTAGCGATTTTCCAGAAAATGCGAGGTTTCACTTAAAGATTATCTAAGGAATTTACATAACAGACTCACTGCCCTGCAGAACAGGAAACAGAGCCACACCTTGGCAAAAAACCTCCAGCCCACAGCACCAGTTCATTGCCCCATTAATCGGAGCTCGCTAAACGTTTCTAAAAATCATATTTCAAATTAAAAAAAAAAACAAAAAAAAAACCAAAAAAAAAACAAAACAAAACCCCAGAACCTTCGCACACCCAGCGATGCCCGAGGACACAACCCAACCCTACACTGCCAAGGGGTTCACCTTCCCGAGCAACAGGCACAGCCACTAGCTATCCCCACAGCTACAGGACAAAGGTACCCAGCCAGGGCTGGAGCAATCGCTCCCACCCAGCCAAGTCATCAAATCCTGTCCTGGTGATGTCAGCCTTCTACGGGAAGGGGAGATGGAGAGACTCGAGGAACACCCACGTTGCCAAAAAGTGATTACAGGTCAATCTGCAACTGTTTCTCCGCTCTCGTAGGAAGCGAAAAACCGCCGGGAAAATCCCAGCCCTTCCTCTTGCTCTCTTTTGCGAGCACTCCGCAGATGATGCGATGCGTTCCGGCGGGCATCGCCCGGCCGGCGGGGCGGGAGGCTCGCAGTCCGCCGGCGCAACAGGCGCCCTTTCCGGCCAGCAGCCACCCACTGCTGCAGTGCGTCCCCGTTTCCCCTCCCTCCCTCTCCAGCCGGCAGCCACACCACGTCCTCATCACCCAGCCGCGAGGGCTCCCGGGCTCCGCGGCCAGCTTTCCCTCCCCATCGCCTTTCTTCCAGCGGGCAGCCGGGGCAGGAGCTCTTCCCCCGCAGACCCTGGGGAGAAGGGAGGCTGCGCCCCTCCCGCCCCGAGCCCCCCGTGCGGGAGCTGGGCCGCTTCCAACCGAGCAACTCGCACAACGCCCCGGTCCCCGCGGCCGGCGGGTGCGCGGGGGCCGGGAGGAAGAGGAGGAGACATGATGTAATGCAGACAGCGATGGGCTTCGCCGCCGCGGCTGCGTTTTTTGGGGGGGGACTGGGGAGGACGGCGGGGGCGCAGTAGCTGCAGAGCGGTGCCCTCCCCCGGCCGCCCCCCCGCTCCCTGCGCAGTGCAGCTGGTGCCGGAGCCGAGCGGGATCCTCGCCCGCAAACCCGCGCCCCGCCCCGCAGCGCGCCCTAGCCGGTGCTGGGGCCGTAGCCCCGGGGAGACGCGCCCAGCCCTTTCCGCAGGGGAGGGAAGGCGAGGCGGGGCGGGAGGGCGCGGGTCCGGGGCGCCCACACGGCAGGCCCAGGGAAGGGGGAAGGAAGCGGCGGAAGAGGAAGGGCCGCAGCTCCGCAGCGATCCCGCGCAAGGCGGCGGGGGGTAGGGAGAGGAAGAGTCCGCAGCCACCGACCCGCTCACCCCGCGGAGCCCCGGGCGGGAAGGGCCCCCGCGAGGCTGCCCCCACCCCCGCTTCTCCCCGGGAATAGCCCGGCTCCACCAACCCGGCCGTCCCCAGCCCCGCAGCGAGCGCACTGCGCACCAGCCCCCGCGCCAGCCCGGGCACCCCGCGCCGCGCCCGGCGGGTCGAGCGAGCGAACGAGCCCCCTACCATGGCGCGGCGGCGGCGGGCCCGGCGGCGGCTGCACGAACTGCGCGACCACAAGCGGCGGCGGCTGCTGCCTCCTCCCGGCGCGGCTCACAGAGTGCTGGGGCTGTGAGCCTGCGCCGCCCGCTATATACGTGGGGATGTATCCCTCCGCCGGAGCGGGGCCCTTTTCCCTCCTCCCCGGCGCGGTATGTGCGAGGTGACTGCGGCGGGCGGCCCTGCCCCCTCGGCGGCCGGCCCCTCCCCCGGCGGGGCCGCGCCCGCAGCCCCGCGCCCGCAGCCCCGAGGGCCGGGGGCAGCCGGGAGCCGCCGGTGCCTCTTCTCTGCCAAGCGCCGGGGCCGGCGCAGCCCGCGGGGAGCCGCCGCTCCCAGGCTGGAACCCTGGAGTGAGGGCATGTCGGCCGAGCTGGTGCTTTTTTTATTTTCTAGACAGCATCCTCGCCGGAGGGTTGGGCCTGCGCTCCTCCGGGGAGCCCGGAGCGGCACCTGCGAGAGGATGACGGCGCGGGGAAAGGGGAAAACGTTAATAAAGGACTCTTTTTTCGATGACAAGGCGTGTGTGACAGCGGCTGTGAAACTAAAATGTTGAAGCGAGCACAGCTCCCTTTTTATTAATCAGGGCTTTTGTCAAGCACCAAAATTCAGGCGACGGCGAAATTTAATGCAGAATCGGATGGTCTACAACTGAGGTGTCACTTCAGCCTCTTCAGAATCCTGCAATTAAGAGGCAGCAAAAGCATGTCCTGATTCAGTGTTTTCTTCAGTTCTTCCCTATCAGCTCTGAGGATTTTGTCCACACTGGTAATAACCCCCAAAAAATTTTGTAGTCTTCACACTCTACCTCCTTTAACAGGCATGGAAGCACAAATATGGAGCCACTTTGGAATCTAGTATTTTGGTTCCATCAATGACAGGTTCCCTTAGACTTTGAGATTTGTTGTAGTTAGAGATATTTTTATTTGAAGGTTTTAGTTTGGGCCTCCTCTGGATTGGGAGGCTTCCAGTATTTCCACTGTAGTCATAATTCTGATAAATCTGCTTGCAGTAGAGCAGTAAATCTTTCAGAATTCATTTGTCTATTCTATGTTTTTGAAAAATCATGCATACTTTCAGTGTTTGAAATAAAGACAAAATCAGCTTGGTTCTGTTTGTTTAACAGTTTCAATGCTCTGCCACTGAAGTTACAATTTATTTGCTTGCCTTTCTGGAACATAGTGATAGGCTGGCAAGCACAACAGTTACCTGTTTGCAATGTAGAGGGATTTCTCAGGAAACAAAATAGCACATTTAATGTGTCAACTTTGGTTCCCAAGCCATTCTAATATTTGTATAGGAACTACTGTATCAAATGGTGTCAAAAAACCAATTTGCAGCTGGCTAGTCTGCAAATGATAGGTTTATAGACAGCTTCCATTTTAGATGTGGAATGCCCATCCTCCTATTTTTTAATATGTCTTTTTTTGGGTTTTTTTTTTTACTGAACAGTGATGCTGATTTTTTTTTTTTTTTTCCGTGTGGAAGAACATGTAAATAATTGATCTTTCAAACCAGACCAGCAATTTTAGGCTCTTACTTTCCTAGCTTAACATCTTTCTGGAAAGCATGGCGCAATGTTTGATTGGTGCAAGCTACAAGAGTGCTTGCTTGGATAAGTGAATCTTGGAACTCCCTGAGACTCACAGGGATAGGTGAAGAACAATGTTCATATACAAATTGTTCAGCTTATTGTGCTGGTCTTACACAGGTGAAGATCTCATTATTTAAACACTGAATTCTACATAAATATTGGGGTATATAAATTTGTACAATTATCTTGCAAAGAAAATGTATTATCAGAAGAACAATTTTACCAACATTTAAATGTGACAGTTTAGAATGTGTGTGCTTTATTTCAATCTCCTTAATTTTAAGCACATGTAATATGTTTTTCCATTGATCCAAATCTTCACTTGTTAAAAAGTGAAGGGATTCGATTTATCTGTTGAGGAGAGACTATAAGACAAGTAATTAAAATTTATGTAGATTCTCTTACAATCTATCAGCATTACAGCGTTTGGACATACGTGATGAAACTTGGAAATGTGAAGTAGAAAGCCACTCAGTAACATTCAATGAATGTTGCCAAAGATTAACAGGGCCTTTGATTGCTGTGTGGGATTGCTGTACATTTATTCCTATTACTTTTTTTATCTTTATCCTTTTGTGTCTACTTTTCCTAACTCTTGATGGATCATGTTAATAATTTATTTATATTTAAAATGAAATCTGGAAATCAAGTTACTTTTAAAGTAGTTTGGAATATAGTTATCTTGCTTCATTTAAAAAAAAAAAATCAGGACGATCAAGTAAGGTGCCACAGTTGAGTTCTGCAGTAGTTTCTATTTAAATTGCATCATTCTGTGTTTGAAAATATTTCACAGCTCATGTTCCAAAATACCATTCTGACTAAGGGGATTTTTTTTCCTAATTTGACATATGGCAGTGATAAATGTAAACAAAACAGAATACTAATCTTCTGCTGCTAATTTAATGCAAATAAAAAATCATCTCAATTGGCATCTCCCTGCTCCTTGTAAATTTGCTTTCACTCAATTGTACAGCCAGACCTTGACCAGTATTCTTTGTTCTCTTAAAATTTACATTCAGTTGTGGGCAGGCAAGAGATGCCCCTGTCATTCCAATGATATACAACGTCAAATGATTTGCCAGGATCTTCTGCAGCCTCATTCAAAGTCTCCTGAATCTCAGTGGGAGCTGGACTGGGCCATGGAATTACTCAGTGTTTGTGCCTGACACCAGAGAACTTGGCCATCCCATTGCCATAGAGCTTTTCTGTGAACAGAGGGCTGTGCAGTAGCTATTAAGATGAATTTTGACTGGATAAATTTACTGTTCTAAATTACTTTACTCTCTAAGCATGCTCTTGTTGACCTGTGTTTGAACTGTAATAGTAAGAAAATATTATTTCATAAATTTATTTATAAAATAAACAATGTTTACAATGGAAGACTTGCAACCATTCTACCTAGTATTATATTCCTAAATTTTGCCTTGCTGTGATGGTAAGATTATAGTCTTACAGTTGGTCTTTGTTTTGGCAGAGACTTCACACGTCCATTCCTTGGGAGCAGCCTAAGATATAAGGAGGAATTCTGTTGAGAACCTGACAAAAAAAAAAACCTTACTACTTACATACAAGGTGTGCTTTTCGGCTTCAGATGTTTGTTGACATAAGCACTGAGGAACATGGCCTCACACATATCAACTATTTTCTTATATATACATAACCTTAAAAAAACCCAAAAAAAGAAATTAAAACATTCCACAGACATCTGTCCTGAGAGAACGTAAGAACAGATGGACAGAAGTTTGTCATATCATTAATGCACAGCTGGGAGGATGATATGGCAATAAGCATAGATAACCAGCTTATAATAGGTTAGAAGTACAAGAAGACAAAATCAAATATACATGTGCATGCAACATCCATGCAACTGGAAAAAATTAATGATTCGTTTTCATGGGTATAATACTGCCCGTTATATGTGTGAGTTATGCAAATTAGATTTATTGTACTGTTTTCCAAATCAACTGGAACTTTCTTGGTATATCAATTTTTTACACTGTCTACAAAATTCTCTTCAAATAGACAATTTTTTTGGGGAGACCATTTTCCACAAAGATTAATGAGTTTAAATGCCATTGGCAGCTGTGAAAACCTAAGCAAGTATCTTTATAAACTAGAAGCATCACTAAGATTGCAAATAAGTGGGTGGAACTCCATTTAAATAAAAAGCTAGAACATATATTTTTACAAGAGGTGAAAAATAAAAGTTGCTTTAATGTTAACATTTAAAGTTTCAGATCTTGAAGTATTTTTAAATGGGTACATACATATTCCTGTAGGTAACTGTTTCTTTTCCAAGAGATTATAAAAACCAAATTCCTCAATATTTTTATGTTTGTAATTTAATTTACATTTGCCTAATTCCTACTGGTGTGCATCAATAATCACATTTTCGCTGAGAATTTAGTGTTCAAAGGCCATCTATGTAATTGAATAATCAGTGATTGTTACCTACATTGAGTGCCCGTTGTCTTGTAAAGTTTTAGATGTTTATATGAAACTACTTTAACCATTAATTAGAACATGGTAATTAAATTAGTGAGTCCTTTTTCATGCACCTATGTAAAATGGTATCCTTGCGACCCAATAATTTGAAGTTTCATGTTTTAAACTTAGCATAGTTTGAGTTGGGAACCTTCAAGATCCTGTCTTAAAAATATTTGTAAATGTGGGAATTACAGACCTGCCTCCACATGTAGTCTCACTGGTATATCTTGCAGATTAAACATCACAAAACAATTCTTTTAAACCAAAGTTTTCCCTATTTTTTTTAACACTTGCAATGTAAAATAAATGAAAAAAACCCAAAACTTTTCCACACAGTCTTAAAACCCCCAATCTTTCTTCATAATCCTATCAAGAGTTCTCTAGAGACACTGGAATATGTGAAAACAGGATTTTCCTTCTGAGTTTTTGCAATTGCCAGTTTCATAGAAAGGTAAACATTGGATGATTCATGATATAAACAATTCACTCACTCCATTTTTCTGGTTTGTTACCATTAGTGTTTTTACAGATAAAAGCTACATTGTAGCACTATTTTTCAAGACTCAAATGCAGAAGAGGGAAGAATATTTATGTATTGTGTGTTTGCTAAGTATTACATATTTTTACATAATGTTGTCAAGCATACCTAGGTCTTGATAGATACATGTATGATGATGAATCCAGGTAATACATCTGTCAAAGGAAGGTAATATATTTAAAAATATTCTGTATGGAACAATACTTACAGGGATGGTTATTCTAATGATAGGAAAAACTCTTGTTCCTAATTTCAGTAGAGGGATTCTTCAATTTTTTAAAGTGATATAATGTAACAAATGAGCTTTTTTTTGTCAGATTCACCTTATTAGGAATGTCTTGAGTTTGCATTTTATTTCTTAAGAAAACATTGGAAAAATAAGTGGGCCAAAAACTAGTTTATATATACTATATACTCTATATATTAAATTTCTGCATTATAATTGATAAAAGCTGAACAGCTGTTTCCATTAGCTACAGATTTTGAACTAATATATAGCTTTTAATGGTACAATAAGCAATGGTAAACAAATATCCTTCAGAATTTAAATGCTGAAGAAAGGCTGGAAACCATTTTGTTCATCCAGAGTAATGTTGTTTCTCATGTTAGTTTGTCCTGCTTAACACAGGAAAAAAATCTTCACAGATATTTAGGACTGTTTTTTTGCATTATAGAAATTATTAAAGTAGCTGTTTGCATTGATTTTTATGCCTCCCCTTTGACCATGAGTAAATAATTTTCATCTGAATACTCCTGTGAAGAAAATTGGGGTATCAATTTTGAAATAAATGTTCCAGATAAACTTAAAAAATATAAAAATATGTATAATATAGGCAGACAGACATTTAAAATCCACAGATACCTCCTGTAATGGCCAAGCCTCCTTTACTTAACTCCAAATTGTATTTTTGTAGTAGGTCTATATTAAATGGAATTTCTTTGGGTCAGGTGGAGCTGTCATAAGTCTTCATGCTACAGCTAATGATAAAAAAATTAACTCCACATATGCAGTTCCAGGGTGATCATAATTTTAAATCAGAATCATAATTTCTGGTACAGATTTGCAGCAATGTAAACATGCCTTGAAGTCAATAAATCCATATTAATCTGCATGAGTTAAGGATTTATTCTTCCCTTCCTTTCCCTCACACACTTGAATCAAGATGTTTCAATAAGTTTGGGATAGAATCTCATTTGAGGATAAAAAGCTACAAGATCAAAACCACCTGAGTTAATAATGGGTGTCAAATACTGTCATCTAAGACACATCCAGCATTCTAATCTGCCATACAGCAAAGCTGGCCTGAGGTGGGAAGTACAGATACATCCCAAATTATAAATGCTGGAAGCCAGCACCATTGCCAAATGACACTTCTTCCTTTATCTTACATACAGGAAGAAAACTAGGGAATCATTTCACTCCTTTGGATAGCTATTTTACGTTGTTTGTGAATGCACCAGTAATAAACCTATCTCATAATGAAATAACTTCTCCAACTTATCAACACTTCTGAGGAGACAAAAACCTTATGTTTTTCAACAACTTTGAGGATAAGGTGCATTTCTAGTATAAAATTATAAATTCCAATCTCTAACCTGTTGTTCGAGAGCCAATAGACTGCCTCTCCCCTAGGAACATTCCATGGGAGTACCTAGGAAGTCCTCTCCTGAGGGCTCGTCTCTTTTAATACTTTTGGTGAACAGGGATATTTGATGCCTCCAGAATGTAGGTTCTGATATCCCTCTTAAGGTTTCACTTTGATCCAGTTATTTGTGTAGACATTTAGGTTTTTAGTTTTGGGATGCTAGCTCATGTGAAGCTCAGCCTCTTAAAATGTCTAACCCTCAGAGTATGCGTCTCCATCCTAAAGCAACTCCCATCATTGTTGAAACTCCAGAAACTGTACCAAGAAAAAACATCATTTTTTTGTAAACTTAGAAAGTAGAGCTGTCCCATGAGGCTTCATATTCTTCCTCACATTTTGTGAGGCTACAGTTCCCATCAGCTACCAAATTAAACCTCTCTTCTGTCTGCTTTATTCTGAGGCTACCAGCTTCTGTGGAATAAAAATATGCCTAAAATCCAGTCTGACCCAGGCATGTAGCACTTTGTGCACACCTTTCCTGGCAAGCAGCATTGACCTTCCCCACAGTATGGCTATTTGTTGTTATTTTTGTGGTAGCAGAAGTATTCTAGTTGCTAATGAAGTACTTATATTTAGTAAGTGCACTATTATGTGCTGGCTGTGAAGCTGTCAGCAGCGCTATTAAAGAGCACAAGCCTAACACAAAGGTGCACCGCACTGAGAATGGGGGGTTTTATGCTATATAGAAGGGAAGTGCATTTAATGAGTTTATTTTGGTTAGCCTTTGGTTTAGTTTCAGGTCTGCCAATACTGACATCATTTTTCCAAGCAGGGAGCACCATCTAAGACTTCTCTGCATCACTATCCTCGGGGTGGGCCTGTGTGTGGGCTGATGCAGTGCTCAGCACTCCAGATCATTTCACTTTGGCAACCATTCTGCTTCTGCTGTCTCTATCTCCATATTCTATTTTAGGGGCTTACGGAGCACCAATCCACTCAACTAAAATATAACTGAAACAAGATATTCAGCATTAAATAAGCAAAAAGCAAAAGACTCAAAATAGGCTATTTTGTTATTATTATTATGGGGTTAAATCACTTAAACATAGATATCTTCCTACTCCTCCTCCCACATCTTTCTTCGTCTCTTCTTGTTCTCTCAGGACGCACTAATGGCCCACGGGTTTGTGCAGGAATAAAAAGAACTCTGTTCTGTGAGGGGGTCCATGGGTGCCAAGTAGTCATCTAGCTTAATTCTTGAAAAAAATGTTATTGTTAGAATTTTGTCTGTCCTGAGATCCTTGTGGCAAACCCTCAGCCACCAGTGGGACCAGGGCGCATCCTTTAGAGAGAGAGCGATCTCGCATGGCAGAACTGTGTGGGCCTGAAAACACAGCTACCCAGAACCTGCACTTCAGAGTGAAGTAGATTTATTACGTGCGCAGCGGGTATGGGGAAGCAGGTGGATTTTGAAGCAGGTACACCTATGGTAAGTGTTTGGAAGGATCTAGAGGAATAGCTGTCCATCTGCTGGGGAGCTCAGCTCGCCACAGAGGATCCAGGCTGTTGGTCAGACACGGGCTGCCCGCACGCCCCGCCGCTCGCCTCTCGCAGCCGCCCGGCACTGCGGCTCCAGCCGGCGCTGCCGCGGCACCGCAGCTGCCCGGGCGCCGCCGCAGGGCTCTGGCTGCGCCTCCCGCAGATGCCGCTCGCCAGCTTGGCACAGGCAGCTCTGCAGCTCCTCGGGAGGCACCTGGGATTCGCCTCAACCGAGGCTTTGGCTCGGCTCGGCGCTGCTCATTCTGCCGCTCTCCGGATTATCGTTACACCAACAGCAAGGGCCCGGGCGACACGGCGCAAGCCGCTTCGCTTTCCCGGAGCCTCCAGCGGCTCCCCAGGGAGCCTTTCCCCCTCACTTTTCCGCAGACAACGAGGCCGCAGCGGGAGGGCTCCGTGCCGAACTCGGCGGCCGTTCGCTGCCCGGCGTATGGCGGCTGCCCCCTGAGCGCTGCCAGGTCCCGCAGCGCAGCGAGGGGGAGGCAGCGCCGGGGCGGCCGCTCCGATCCCGATCCCGATCCCGATCCCGCTCCCTCCGTCCCCCGCGGGCAGCTCCCGCCAGCGAGCCGCGGCCCGGCGGCGGGGCCTATATGCTCTCGCGGAAGGTTACCGCTGCCCGGCACGGCAGCGCCCGACGGAAGCGGTGCTGAGGCTTCTGAGGCAGCACTTTGTCTAGGAGCGCCTGATTGGCTAGCGGGACTCCGCAATGGTTATCTGCTAAGAGTCAAGGCCTCTGATTGGCCGCGCGGTACCTGCAATGCGTCAAGTGAGGATGCTGGGGTGCGCGTGCCAGAGCGCTGGCGGGGGGCGGCCGCGGCCCCGCCGGGAATGGCGGCCCGCAGCCGCCGCTGTGCGCAGCGCCGGCCGCTCCCGGCACTTCTGGGCAGCGTCAGCAGTCCCAGCAGAACGTTTGCCGTCTCTTCGTACCGCTGCAGCTTGCAGCAATAGCAATTGCTTTGCTGACGAGCCAGAGCTGGCAGAAAGAACTGCTCCTCAGTCAGTGACCACTTCAGAGCACGGTTTCTACGTAAAAAAGCGGCAGAAAGACAAAGCCGCTTTTCTCAATCCTTTTCCACAACACGGGGTACCAGAGGTGCAAAGTGTGGGCAGAACAAACCTGCTTGGGCTGCCCTTGCAGTGCCCGTGTGAGAAGCGCCGCTCAGACCGCTGCTCCAAGTGACAGCTTGAGTGGCAGCTGGGGGAGGATATGCACGGCGAAGTGATGACTGATCGCTGAAATATCTTGCTGAAACGCTGCAAAATCTTTCAACACAAAAGAGATGCTTCTGCAAAATTAGCTCTGAACTGCGAAGCTGTGCCGGGGCACACAAGGTTGGCCTGCATCCATGTGGGGATGGCAGCCCCCTTGGGCCTGGCCAAAACCCAGTACAGTCCTGTTGCATAAGGAGCTGCAGAGATGCCATAGCCACTTGTGTGGGGTTTTTTGTATGTCTCTAATTGAAATAAACATAGATAAACCAGAAGCAGTGAATGTCATCTATGCACTAGTAAGAAGCTTACAGGACTGCTTTAAAAGCGATGGGGGTTTCAAAACAGCAAGAACTTCCTGGCAGATCTGTGAAACTTGATACAATAAGTGTCTAAAGGTAGAAGTAGGTTACAGACACTCATCATCTAAATTCTTCAGTATTTCTGTTACTGGAGTGTTTTCATTGCTCTTTTTCAAATTCCCATTCTTGAAGAGTGAGTCAGCAAGAAGCCTGTGAATGTGTCAGGGAGCAGTGTTTTAAATAAGGTTTTGCTGCTAAGCAATTATTAAAGAGCATGTTTACATATGAAAAAATTACAAATTTGCATATGAATATAACATCCCAATTTTTTCACTCTAGTGTAAGTTTTTTCCTAACTACAGTTTTCAGGATGACTTTCTTGATGTGTTAGTGTAGGAATTTTGAGTTAAATTCCTTGGTAATTTGTTTTCTTTGTTCCATTTGGTTACCTGGAAGTAGATCAGTTTTTAATTTAAAATTATCATGATTTCCTTTTCAAAGCCATACTGAGTATAAACTGCTTTCCTGCTGGCATGAACACTTCTTACTGTCTTTTTTCCAAAGAACTCTTTCAAAATATTAAAAACAATCTAACTGCTTTTCCTTGTAATCCTAGCCAAGTGGAACAAGTGCAATGAAACCTTTATGGGAAGATTATATGCCTGTGTAATTATAATGTTTATGAGTCCAAGTGTGCTAAAGTGAAACATGAAAGTGAGACTGCAAACTCATTCTGTTTCTTACCTGGTCATTTAAAGTATGATAATGTGTGGTAATGTTTTTGAAGATTTCATGTTTATACACCTTAGGTCTAAAACAGGTTGATGTCATAACAAATGGAAAGGAAATTGGTATAAAGCATTGCTAAAGGCATCACCTTTTTCTGGAGTATTTTCCAGAACAACCTAATGTGACTCATAAAACAAATGTGTTGTATTAATTTACTATAATAATACTATAATGACTGTACAAATAATAGAACATTAATGTCAGAGAATCTGGAAAAAGCTTTTAGAAGTGACATCATCCAATCATCCCATCATTCAATGGGAAATAAATATACTAATTTTAGGTTAACACATAAGTCATTGTTGCCCCAAACAGTCTCCTGTAAAGCAGACTATTTAAAAGATAACATCAAGGGCTTTGGTATGTTCAGGGCAGCAATATATTCTTAGAGTTAGCTTACAATGACCAAAAGTTCTAGAATGAATCAATGGGAATAAAAACCAATTACGTGTTTATTAGAAAGAATTACATTGATCAAGTAATGGTAATTCCCAATCAATAGCTATGAGTGATGATGCTGCATTTTATTTTTTATAGGTACTTTATGTAGGCCATGTCAAAATCCATCAGAGTGTATGGCAAAGGCAATATAGGGTAGTAAGCAGAGTTCATTACAGTTCTAACTATATCACATTCTAAACATTCTGAGTGAAAACATTCCTCATCAATTCAAAGCAACCATTTAAAGAACACTGTATTTACAGCAATGTCATTACACCAACATCTGTTAAATGTATGCAGGTCTGCCATCTTATGGAGCCTGAATGGTACTGCCAAATAACAGAATGTGGAAATGCATGTTTGTGTTAGGTGAATAGTATGAAGTTTTCCTTTACCGGTAATGCATGCTTTCTTCTAAAACTTGCACCATTTGGATGCACTCTTTCTATTTGATTTGTAAATTTGTGGGATTTATGTGTGTATGCAAGTGTACACATGTAAACACAATCAAATAAAGGTGTTACACCACAAGTTTAAGCATATAAAATCTGGGAAGAGTTGGTTGTTTACGTTGTATTACAGCCTAGACCAACATAATCATATGCATTTTTTTGGGGGAGCTCTGTTGGATCTGTCTGATTCAGCATTCAGGTTAGATGATGCTATTTAGTGAGTGGCTATTCAGAATTTTGCTTTAGCATTTTTGTTTGGAGTGTGACTCTGCTGTATTTGCTGCAAGCTAGTCAAGTCGTGTTCTAAAGATGAAATTATTAACTCCTTTATGGGCTTTTCTATAGCTGTTATTATTAGAGTATAATATGAACAGTTTTGAATTAAGTTTGTACAGGCCAAAGCAGACAATCATCATGGCAATATTCAGCCCAAGTGATTAAATTTTGGCACAGCTATTAAAGTTGCTAAAATGTTGCTTGTTTGTTTTATTTTCTATTTTTATAAAAGCTGATATCAGATAAACTTGATAAGTGACTTTTGGGTCAGCCAAGAACAAATGCAAAAGAACACAAGAACATTATAATTAGTACATCAAGTATTATTATACATTATTTTCTCTTTAACTGGTGCAAATTTATTTTTAGGTGAAAAGGATTCTTCAGGAAGACCTTATTACTTTGCTTTTGAAAAGTTTAAGGTAAGTTAGGAAAGTGGTTGATCTAAGTGGTTGTGATACAGTCAGATACTGTGGTAGAACAGTTAAGCAAATTGTCCAGCATTCAGTGACGTTTTGCAGAGTTTTACCAGCTGCTGGAAAATCTAGTACTGCCTGGAATCTAAACATGTAGGAGGATGCCTGGTTTTTCCCAGTTGTACCTGTACTAGAAAATACATTATACTTTTTCCATTTGGTGTCATTTGCAAATATTCATATCTACCCTGATATTCTTGCTCTAAAAAGACACTAAGCACAAACTGCCATTTACATTACTGTCAACTGAATTTGATGATGTGAACGTACCACCACAAAGAAGTGTTAGCATAATTGGTTTTCACTATTTGAATCAGTTTGTTATCATCATATATCAATTTTTATTTGTCCTTCACCTAAAGGCTTTACAGTTTCAGATAGATGCTAGGTAACCTTGACATTTTGTTTGAGGAAGTTATCTTGTCTCAAAGGTCATGCCACATGTTATTGTGTCTTAAACAGTACAAAATGACACACCTTTTTTTCAGTCAACAAGAAGTTAGCCTGTAAATCTGTAAACCACACATGTTATATGATAGCAGCAAATCTTTCCGTGTCCAAAATTTACATGATCTTTGAAGTGGATAGTTTTGAAGGTGGATACAGACACACATTCAAACCACTGCTATATACATGTCTCACTGGAGACCTGCTGCCAGATGCAGATACCAGAGGAGTATTTCATACTATGTAATTCTGGGCTCAAGGTGTGGTCAGGCAGGTGCTCCTCAGCATGACAGCCAGTGAGCATGATGTTTGCTAAGTGCATTGATGACATGTGTATTACAATGCAAACAATCTCCTGTTACTATAGCTATCCACATATTTTTATGAAGGACTTAGGAATGATGGCAAATTGGCATAAGGGTATGATTTTTATGAGTGGCACTCATCTGACAAATTCCTAACAACTGCAATATTAACTCCTTTGTAGCTGCATTATACAACTCTCAATATTATATTAAACAGTTTTAAGCCATCCTCCATTGAATTTGACTCTTACCAAGTTAGGGAATATAGTTTCTAAGATTTGTCTTTGATTATTTTCAATAGCTATCCAAATTTGATTAACCTGATATATGCTAGTTGAAGCAGAATATAAGATAAAGCACATCTGGCTTCTTGTGGTATGGTTTCAGAGGTTAGTAATGGGCACCACAGTGATAGATTAGCATGTCACTAAAGGTGCCAGGCACCTTGTCAGTCTTGTATGGAAGTTTGTAAAGCTGTTGGTAGCCAGCTTGCAGTTGTGGTTATCACAGCTTTAAATTCTTACAATATTGAGAATTTATTTGCTAGAATTTTTGTATTAAATTAATTCAATGTTTGTGGTCCTACACCAATTCTACCCAGCAAAGTTTGCATGGTACCTCTTTTATTTCTGTGTCCTATTGGTGTGTGGTTTTTGTAGCCATCATAGAGGAAAATGCTATATTCAGCACAAGTCTTGTTCCATGTATCAGTTGGCTAAGTTCAGATGTATGTTCATCTCATTAATTTTGGAGCCATAATCATGGGCTCTCATCCATCATACAGTTGCATTAAGTAAAGGAGTGCCCTTGTTAAGAGGTTGTTTTGGTTGTTGTAAAAGCAATTCTAGTTGCATATAAGATACACAATCAGGAACAAGTGGTATTTTATTGTGTCTATTTGCATTGATTCCTATTGATTATTAGCAGTGTTTATACAAAAATTGCTGAATATTATCATGTTGTTCTCATTCTTTACAATTTGAGTGGAATTCTTAGGAGCCCTTACAGTAAGGGCTTACTTTAAGGGTAAGTGTCTATAGTACCCACTAAATTTTATTGATAAAATAATTTGCAATTTCCTATCCAGTATTACCTATAAGTAAAGTCAGTTAATTTTAGGCTTTAGGGTTGCTGTAACATTATCACCTCCTGTCAGTTCTTGACCCAGAGCTAATCTGTGAGAATATATTTCCAACCTTCAGGAAGGACCAATATAATCTACTTGCTGAGTTTCTCAGAGTAGTTTACCTTCCTTGAGATTGGCAGCCTGTTGCTGTTTTAAAAGATACTTTTAACCTTTTTAAAAAACAGAACAAACCAACAAACCCAAAACCAGCAAAAAACCCCACCAGAACCCAAGAAGGTATGTATTTACTGTATGTATCACCAGCACTTTTGTCACAGGCAATCCTCTCCTTGCATCCAGTTGAAAGAAATTATAACTCCCTGTGTGTCGTAGCCATTCTGGTACCCACTTACTAGTCTTTCTCAGAAGGTGACTGAAAGTTTTTGATCTCTATTAATATAGATTCTGGGACAGTTTTGTGTCCTCCCATCCATCATGTACCTAAAACTGCAACTTCTTGACTTGGTCCCTGCCAGGTAAAGTCAAAACACTAACATTTAATTCCAGGAATTGATTGATGGAACACTAATATTTAATTCCAGTGAATTCTTGATGATAGCATTCATGCTTTGATGAATCATTTCCTCATGTACTCCAGTTAGAGTATGATCTGTATACTGTAAAAGTGTTACTTTGGTGGGAGGATCATTGATTCCAGCTGTTTAGCTAACATGGCACAAAGATGGGGCCACAGTTAAAATCTTGGGGTATGTGATAAAAGATACATTGTCTTCCACCCCAAGTAAATGCAAACTGTGGTTTCTCTTGCTCTTGTACCAGGATCATAAAGACTATTTCTTGTGTAGCTGACACACCCATCCACAGAAGAGCATTTACTGTGCTGGAAACAAGGGGCTGGTGAAAAGCCAGTTGCTTTATGGGAAGCCCTACAGTCATTGTGCCATATCCTGTCTGGTTTATTAAAACTGGGCTGTTACACAGTGAGCTTTTTCTATAGTGCCCTGTTGCTCCAATTATTTGACTTAATTCTGTTACAGGTTTTATGGCAGGGGGTTATGGCTCTGAGCCTTCTTTCATTGTGGTACTGGTTTGATCAGTTTCAGTATGTGATTGACTTCCAGGATGTAAACTTTAACTTGTTTGCTATCCATCCTAGCATAGATTCCATGACAACAAAACAGACTGATACAGAGCAGACTTTCTCAGGATTAATCCATTGGATAGGGGCAGGCATTTGATGCTACTGGAAGCATCAAACTTTTTCCCCAGACTGATGTGCTGGATGTGCAGGAAGATGCATGCTTCCACACCACTTCTGTACCTGCATCCATGCATCATCTTTCTAATCTATGTCAAGATGAGGTCCTTTTTGCTTGCTGATGGTAAGAGGAATCAGTCCATCCCCATAAAGAATTGTACTCTAACAGTAAAAGATTTTATTAACTTTGAAGCATGACTTGTTAAAAGGCTTCCAGAATGATTGTGAACAAAATCCAGGTAGTTTGGTATTCATGTACATTTTAGAATTTACTGAGTTCTTGACCTTGGTGGATTTCTGTAGCAATATGTTCCATTACGCAATTACTTATTGATTTGGCAAACAGTAATCAAGCACATTCTTCCTTCTACAAAAATGATGAAAGATTCTATTACCATTACAAAGGAGGAAACACTTCAGCTCTGGTGTTTTGTCTGAGAAACTGGCATACAGCAAACTGCCTTCAGCTGGCTGTATCTTTTAGATCAGATTATCTTAAAATGTCATATTGGGATTCTGGTGTTAGTTTGCAGTGTCAACATGTCCTAGGGTGCATGCTTAGTTTTTTACTGAAGCATAATGTTTTCTAGGTTTTCTAATAATTCAAACTGGCTTAATCTAGTTATATTCAGCTTTCAGTTTTCATAATTACGTGTATTTTTTTACCTTCATGCATAAATCAATGAGTATAATTTAATCTAACATTTGGTTTACTTCTGTTTAACAATAAAAGCCTGTACAGATGGCTGCAAAACAGAACCCTCAGACACAGTTGGATTTGTACATTTGTGCTGATTTCTTGCTTAAGGGAACACAGTTCAACATGTTGTACTGCCAGGTCCATCCCTGCAGTAATTCACTTGGCTTCAGTGGATGGCCACATGGGATCACCTGTGCTATCTGGCTAAGCTAAGAGATTCTGTACAATTCCAAAAGGATCTGCTTCACAATAGGAAAAAAATTAATTCTGAAGAGCATGCTGACTATGTTGGGCTTTGGACAGTTCAACTGTTTTCTTCAAAGTAGGGGCCATGAGAACCATTTTCCATTCAGAGACCACAAGAAACAATTATAACTTTGATTTATATAATGGGCAGTAGAAAATCCTGTGCTCACGCTGGGTACTGTGTAGGTGCAGACAATAGGAGGGTCAAACATTCAGCTGATTTTCTGAGGATTTAGAAATAATTTCAGAACTGAGGAAGTCACTTGGAAACTGCTCTGTCTGTGTGACATCAGAAGTTCTGGAAGGAAGGTTTTTAGACTACAGTTGCCTTCAAAAAGTCTGGGAACTACAAACAAATAAATTGTTGAAATGGCCATTATTCCTAAAATCAAGAATCATATAAAATTTCATCAATATCTTTTCCTAATGGAAAAAACCCTTAAAGATGTAGAAATCTGAGCAACTCTGGGGGCTAAAATGAATTTACACTTCTAGAGAATATAATATTCCACAAGATTGTAACATTGGAACAGGCCAACAGCTTGTTTGGCTTTGTTTGGTGTTGCTTATACAGGGCAGGCAAGACACACAACTGCAAGTCCTGAAACTAACTTGTTTTTATGGATTTGTGCATCTTATCTGAATATATGCAAAGTATGAAAATAATTAGTTGTGAATTTTTGATCATCCATTAAAAGTGAACTGCGATATTGATTACATTAAAGTAAAATTACTTGTGCTCACTTGTAAGTTGGCTTTCTTTTTATGGGAAACAATGTTCTTTCAAAACAATCCAAAATAGTAAGCACTTTTATGGTGCAATACAAATAAAACAGAATAATTAGCTGCAAAAATGTTATCCAGAACTAAAATGTACTTCCACACTGAGAGGTGATCATAGTTTGTGGGAAACAACTGTGCTTGTAAACAGTGTTAGCAGTGTAGCAAACAACCAAGAAAGAATCACCTTATAACTTCAGCTGAATCCTTAGGGTCATGCAGCTCAGTTGCCTGGAGCTGACTCAAAGATAGAATGCTTCTCAACACCCTACTCCTCCTAATTGTAATGCTTCCCATTTTCTTCTGCAAGTAATACTTTATCGTGTAAATATCTCACTGGTGGTGTCACCCATGACATTTTGGCCTTTTCATTCTTCCCATACTTTCCTCCAGAAACCAGTCAGGATTCTTGCTGTTGATGTTTCAATGCTGTCTCCCCAGTTGCCTGTAGGAGAGTTTGTTGGGTCAGATATCCAAACCGGATCCGTGCATGTGTATCAGATTCACCTGGCCTAAAAGGCCTCCCATAATCCTGCCTGCTGGGGATCATTTCCACATGAAGGCGCCTACAGCTGGCCTGAAGCCCAGCTGGGTTTGAGCTGCTCCTGAGGGGAAGCAATGTGGTGTGACTGCAGCATGCTGTCTGTCACTGCTGATTCTGGGAACATGGAGAGGAAAAACTTCAGCTGTTTTTTCACAGAGGCCACTTTGGTTTGACAGAATTTGTGATGTCTGGCTCTGCTGGAAGGTGCATGCATTGTTCCCAAGACAGGCACAGTCTTGCAAGAGATGTTTGTACAGTCATGGGCTTCAGCTAATACCTATGCTGGAGGCAGGGTGGCTGGTTTTACATTTGTGGCACAGATAATCTGCAATGAAGATAATCTAATCACAGATAATTGAGAATTGGCTCAATGGGCGTTACAATCCTGATCTCAGTTTTGATCTTGCACAGGCTGTTTTTTGCTGCTGTCCAGGCACCACTATCAGCATGAGATATTCCTGCTTCCCTGCTCCTGTTACCTCTTCTGCCTGTGGCATGCCAGCCATTCAGTTGTGCTAGCAACTGAATGTGCTAGTGATTATCACAATCAATAATTATTTTTTGACTCCAGTCAGTTTCTTAACTTAGTGCTGGCAACTTTTTAATGAACCTTAGCTAAGAAGCCCTGCAAGCAATTTTGTTGGCACAGCTGAGGGGCACAGGGGTATTAAGAAGGTTTCAAGCTACTACTGCCTTTTTTATCATGAAACAGTAGCCACAGTTCAACTATATTTTTGTAATTTCACTAATTTTATTTACTATACCATGGTAAATTAGGAGTAATCTCAAATAAAACAATGCTTTCATGATCACCAAACATGTTTTGAGAAGGTGAAATAATGAAAAAAAATTATGGTATGTAGTTGGAGATTTGAGAGAAGGCTTTTTCTCCCTTGCAAATAAAATAATTTTGGAATGCCATCAATAAATATAATTCTCTTCCGTTTAGTACTGAACCACCACTTAGAAAACGGCAGGGTTACAGAATTAAAAATCACACACAGTACTCTGAAAAACTCAATTGCTTCACTGAGCTATGTACCACTGGGCACTTCATGGTTTGTTGGGAACGAGAAGCAATAGAGCCTCGGATTTGCCAGCCATCTTTGTCATCGACTTCAGCAAAGCAAAGGCTACAAATAAAGCTGCTGCAGGGGCCCTCTGTCCCACAGCTGGGTGTGGTGGGACCAGACATTGCAGAGAAATAAATGACTTGTCCTTGGAGCTGCCTCTGTCACACCACCCTGCTTGGCAGGGTGGGGAATGTACAGGTTGGAGGGAGACTGATGATCATCAGGCTTCAGAAATCCCTTCTAGGAGTGCCATCTGATGGGTCTAACTGTGCTTTTTGTTGAGAGGGTGAGAATCCTTGTGTGCAGAAAATATAACTGCACAAAGAAAAGAAATACAAACAATCCAAACAAAGGTAATAAATGCAGAGCAGGCACTTTGATAAGGAGCAAACAGATTCCCTTTTGACAAGCAACGGAACCGATGACTGTCAAGCTCTTTCCTTGATGGGAAAAAAGTTGTCAGAATCTGCTGCTGGAGAAATCTTCCACCCAATCTGACTATCAAAACACAGCTGGCAACCCCAGGGAAGATCCCTGAATAACAGGGAAAAACAACACATGAAAATACTCTATTTCTTGATTTGAGAAGAAAAAATTATATCAGCAGAAAACTCTGGTTACAGCTATTAATTAACATTATTGGCATTTTCTAACTCTGGCCTTTCTTTCTGCTTTCCTCCCTTTCCTCCTTAGTCTCTCCAAGCACCTCTCCCCATCTTATATATATTTCTGATGACTCACTAACTCACTGTGCTGATTATCTGAGTGTCCTTCTCTCTGGGCTCATCTGTGACTGCTAGTCCTAGTAATTTATCTTTTTGAAATAGTTATTTACTGAATAACAATAGAAAGTAATTACTTACAGCAGCCAAAGAAAAACCCTGATCTTAGCATTTTAAAATAGGATACTTTACAGATAAAGTCTTGAAGTCTTCAGGGTTCATATTTCTGTAGTGGTACTCTAGTGCAGGGCCTCCATTAACCATGATGGCTGTTCAAAAATTTTGATAATGAAAACACTGGAGTCTCTTTCCTTTCTAGTATAGTGTTCCTGATATTTTGCTAACAAATACGGGACACCAACCCACAAACTGAAAGTGCAGTGTTCTATAAATGAACTTGTGTGAACCTAGCAGAGCCTGCTTTATGTAGCTCTTCCTAAATGAAGGCTGCTGTGACAGTGTTTAGAGATTCCACAGTTCACATGAGGCTACTGTGTGCTTCTGCCAAGGGCCGTAACATAGTTTGTGGTGGAGTGCAGCTTCCCCTTCCAGTGTAAAGGTGCCAGAAGTTTTTTATTTAAGCATATGATGTACTTTCTTCATTAAAACAGCAATGTGCTTAGCTCAGAAGTACCTAATTCTAAAACTCACTGATAACCTTTGGCAGCAGAGTTGGTAGAATGCCATTTAAGTGTTTTTTTTGGATTTTAGGACTCTGAGCAGCCCTAAATATCAGGAATCAATGATTGCGATTCCTAGGAAATCCAGCTGCAGCATTACATTGCTTTTAGCACAAGATTGTCTACCATGATTAGCTATACTTTAACGACGTTGTTCTGGATATACTAATGAACACAATGATTTCTTCATCATTAATTAATTATGTAAATTGTTATCTGCTTTCCTATTTACTTCTAGATGGATTTTTTTGTATTGTTTTATATATATATATATGTGACTTCTAGTTCAGAATGGTAACCTGGTTGCTAGGCTAAATTATAGAAAGAAGACCTCATATCTAATGTGGATAATAATGAAAAGAGTAGACAAGAATTGTTTATCAAAGCAAAGTGTGTGAAATAAGAAACTGTCATTGGTGCATCTTGGAAGTTGTCCATATTTACATGACACTTCATGTAAATAAAGTGAAGTAATGAAAATAGGTGAGAAGTCCTTTGTCCAAAAAAACTCATATAGTCAGATGGGTAGAAAGTATTTCAGGTAATGGCTGCATTTGAGAAAATGAACTTAGGGTTCATGAAAGCCCAACAGCTTTGAACAAAATTTATGATCTGAGAGAAAGTAATGAAGAATCTGTGGGGAATGAATAAAGAATGTAACATTTAATAAGGGAAGAAGGGGTATTTGGGATAGACAGCGAGATAAATGATTGGTGTACAATACTGAGTGTCTGGGAAAAGAAAAGGAACAATATATTCCTGACTATTTGTGAGCAGATGGTCATGTGTGGTCATGATCATCCTGAGTTTGGGTACCAAAATGGGAATAAATACATATGGGAGACAGATCTGTGCTAGGAGCTCTTTGAAAAAGGGTTGTCATATGGTTTTGTGCACATCTGAGTGTGGAATAGTGGTTGTGAAGAGAGAGAATTCTATAGAGAGAATTCATACAGGATCATAGCATGAGTCAGCTTGGAACAGCCTTCAGACAATCTTCTAGTCCAACCTCCTGCTCACATGGGAATGAAGATGGTTGCAAACATTTTGATAAAGTTGAGCATATTCATATTTGTGGTACAGACTAACAGAGTTTTGAAGTACTCAATTTTCTTGGGAATTTGTAAATTTCAAACTGCTCCACTCCTGCATGCATGTATAAAATAAACTACAGAATATAAAATTTTATATATATTTTCACTCTTACTCTGATGCAGGTGTATGGGCATTCAAATTTTTTTGGCTTAGGCTATTCTTATTCTTGCTCTAAGAACTAGGTTTGAATTACCATCATCCTTACTTTTCCTCTAATACATTTAATGAATGTACAACTGGTTCTAGCCTTCTGAGCCAAAAGAACTGCTTTTATGCAATTTAATGGGTGTAGCAAAACACTAAGGGACAGGTAAGGTGAAAAAGAAGTGCATGAAAAAAGGACAGACATACCTTTGAGGACATACCTATGGTTCTTTGAGGAAGAACCATAAAAATAAAATTAATGTTCTTTCTTCTTTACATGAAAATTAAATTTCCAATTGCTGTTCTAGAGCTTACCTATGCATTCTCCTCTTTTCAAAGTTGTGCAGCATACTGATGCTTTTAGGGTCAAAAGGAACAGCACATCAGCAGAATAACTGCAGTCTGTATGATAGGACTTTCACTGCTAGTAAGAGAGAGGATTAAATTTTCTTAAATATATAATTTATTAGTCCCAGTTAATATAGTATTATCGCTTAGTGATGGAATCTATAATTTAGGTATATTAGGGTGGGTTTTTTATAGGCTTAATAATCTTTAGTGTGCTGAAAGGAGTGCAATAGTTGAGGACAGCAAGATTTCAGGTCATTATAGATTTTTTTAACTGTGTATTTATCAACTAGCTTCAATGCTTGTCATATCAGTTGTCTACTGACAGCAATCAGCATTCTGGCAAAGAGGTGACATTGCCTACAATTCACGCATTACACAAATTGTCTGGTAATAAACTTTTCAATACCAATAAAGGATATCCATGTGATATTATTTACAAATTGAATTTTTCTAGAAAACCGAGGAAATTATTACAGTGTCATTAGCACCTGAATTATTGTAATTTTGCAGCACAAATGGAGATAGGAGAAAGGAAAATATGTAGGCATCTCAGCTCAGTTGTTGGCAAAACATGGGGATGAGGAAGATTTCTGACAAGGTTGAAGACAGATTAAAAAATGCTGTTGTACAGTGAAAAATGTAGGCTACTAATGCCACTACAGCTCAGGTACTTGTGCAAGTGACAAAGTGACAAAAAAAGATTTTTTTTTTTTTTTTTTTTTTTTTTTTTTTTTTTTTTTTTACTGGGCACAAACTGATGCTATTTTAGACTAATTTATGTAGGTAGTAAAGACGGGGAGGAAACTGATTGTGTTTAAAATAAAGACAGAACAGTCCTCTCTCCTTTTCAGCCCACCTGGCTGAAAAATCCAAGTGAAATGGAAGAATGAACAAAACTGTTTTGACAAACTTTTACAGAGCTTTTTTAATACTGTAAGATTAATACCGAGAAATTAGGTATAGTAATTGAAGTAATAAATCAGAGGCTTAAACATGACAGAGATCTGGAATGTATCTAACACAGATACAAAAAATATCTGGAATTTACACTCCAACTATTAAAGAGGGATGAGTAACTACCTACACAGTCAGAATAAAAACAAGGAAAAGCTCTGTATAGAATGGAGAAGGGAAATGAATGAATCAAGAAAGCTATGATTTAGAGTCTTGGAGGTGCAGACTCAAGGTAGATTTGCCAAACCTAACTCAGAGCTAGATCTTGCAGAAGACTGAAACAAAAAGACTATTTAGCAATATAGGCAGCAAAAAGGTTTTGTATAATCTAGTTGCATGCCCCAGCCTAGTGAGTAATTTTGCAACTTTCAGAACAAAGATGTAGAAAGTAAAGTCAAAGCCAGAAGAGAATATACATAAAGTGAAAAGAACTGTGGGATGGAAGATAAACTAGGAGACCTCAACTTACTCAAAGGGGTGTGGAGCATTACTGACTAGTGGAAAAAACTAGGAAATTAAGTTTTATGGCTTGTGGTAGAGATTTTAATCCACTTGTGGTATTATGGTGGTGCTATATAAAAAGCTTCACTTCTATTTTATAATTTGCTATATTTGCAATTATTCTGTTAGTCTACATCAACACATAAAGCTTTAAAATACAGCTTGAAATTAATGAACAGTATGGAAATAAATGGAAGATGGGATAAAATGCAGTTCAAGTTTACCAAAGATAGACCATGAGTGTATTTTAATGGCAGCAGAATTTTTATGATGGAAACCTGTTAGATACAATTAATTTTTATCTCAGTAAAGCACTTGACAATGTTGTGCTTGTGAGATTATTAGGTGAAATAAAGAAGTGGCTAAAAGAGGCATGAGAATAGGTCTGTGCTGGACAGAGGACTATGTGACCAAAAATGGAGTTCAGTGGGTGCTCCTTATACCAACATTTGGCCAATATTATTTAACAAAGACAATGACACAAAAATAAGAATGTGGTAATTAAACTTGCTGATGGCAAAACCAGAGGCATTGCTGTTGAGCCAACAATGAGCCATATCAAAAATTTCAGTCCTATAGAACAGGTGATCTATGGAAGTTGAATTTAATACAGAATAGAAGGCCATGTCCTTAGGGATTAATAACAAGATTTTCTGGTACAATAGGGGGAATTCATATAAGGGAAGCAGTTACTTGGAAATGCCCAATTATAATTATTCATTATGGTCATTATGAGCCACTAGTATGATTCAGCCAACTGTATGTTAAATGTAGGGCTGTAGAATATTTCCAGTAGAGACTGAGATGTACCACTGTGTCATGAATACTGTGTACAATTCTAGTTCAGAATATGAACTGAGAAAAGTGCAAAAAATTCAGTGGACTGAGCACTGAAAATGTTTAAATTGTTTAATGGCAGAAAGGCTGAGTGGCATATGATTGCTGTCTGTGCATAGATTACATCCAGGTTAGCACCCTCATGAAGCAGAGAGCTATTTTAATCCATAGGAAATTGCTGGCCCAAAAACAGATGGATATGAACATAAATGTAATTAAGGAGGAAGTCAGGATGTTTCTAAGCATTGGAACATTGTGGTTCTGGACTTGTCTCTCTACAGGAGTTGTGGGTAGAAAAGCCCAACACATTTCATAATTGAATATATGAACACACCTGTGTAGTGAGGTTTTCTGCAGAGAAGGCTGAACTCAGTGGCATAGACCATCCCTTCCAGGCATATGTCCACAAAAAGTTAGAGATTAGGGATAAATCCAAAGATCAACTTTATTTTGGGGAAAAGCCTAATGAGAAATTAACATCGATTTTACATAAGAAATCATTAAATCTACAGAAAATGCAGAGTTGCTAAATGCAATAGAAGATGGAAAAGCCTGACTGGTAAGCTTATTTATTTTTAAAATACTGTCTATTTAAGCATGCTCTTTCATAGGCCGCATTTTGAAAGTTTCATTAGGAATATGACTCCTCCAAATGAACATCTGATCCTATGATCCCAAGGCACCAAAAAACCCACCTCATTACAGTAACTGGAAGTTTCACCTGTGGCTGCACAATGAAGCCACCAAGTCACCTCAAAATTGTGCAGTAAGTTGAATGTTTTCTGACAAAATGTCATGTAACAATTGTTTGGATTGAGAATAAAAGAAGTATGTCAAGTGCATTTTTCTTACAGGAGGATCTATTCCTGTGGTATTTTAAAAAGAAAAGTTATAGAATCACAGGGTACAAAATATGAAAATAGGCTAAAAATAAGGGTGGATGTGAGGTGGGGTTTTTTGTTTGGTTGATTTGGTTTGCATTTTTTTTAAGAACTAAAATCCCTCACTACTTTTCTTTGCAAAAGGAAACTGGATAAAATTGTATGGGTCTGGATATGTATAGGAAGTTTTAATCATTCTGGATTTCTCTAGAAATCCTCTAGTCTTCACCCTGAGAAGGTTTGTACAAAATGCTAGCAGGCCTTTCTAGCAAACAAAATGCTGTGCTTATGTCTGCAAAATACCTCCTTCCTCTCCTACTGTGTTTTGTTCACAGTAGATGTACTGGGAACAATATCGAGACCCAACTTTTTTTGGAATTATGTAGAAATACAGACTTATATTCACATATGCATACATAAATACATAGCAGAACTTAAAATACTTTACGAATCTGAGGTTTATGTCTAAACACCTCACAGACCTGTCTAGAATATGGCTTTGATACAGATTTTTGGTATTAATTTTGTTGCTGTTTCTGTTTTGTATAATGGAACAGTGTACACATATTTCAAACTTGCTTACAGGATCAGTCTGACCATGGCTTCAATTTGAAGTTCAAGGCCAGCACTACCATGCAGCCTAAAATAATCAAGTAAAAAAACTCCTTTAAGTTTTTGAAGTGTAGCATCAGAATACATTTCTGAACGGAACCAGTTAACTTTATTACATATGTGCATCACAAATATACCTGCAATAACTGGTCTACCCAGTAAGCATTTGATAGCCCAGCAAGCTTTTCATAAGTGAAGATTTTACAGATATGACTTTGATTAGTAAATAAACCACTAGATTTATTAAAGCATTAGAAAGATGGTCTGACAGCCTTTGTGAAAATATTAGCAATAATGCATCAATCAGCTCGTGTATGTTTCTGTTTAATTTTATCTGTTGAAGAAAAAATGTTTGCACATTTCCCATGTAATTTTATAGCCCTATTTTATTAATAACTTAAACTGCTAAGATTTTATTCAGGTATTGTTTATTACATTGTAAGAAGGCAGTAGAATTACATTTTTGTAATGTCATTTTCAAAATCTCTGTATAAAATACTCTAGGAAGCACAAACATACTGACCTGTAAAGTAGGTCTTTTGAGGAGAAAATATGATACATTAAATGTAACAGCAATATTATACAGTATCAGAATAGAATATTTATTATACAAGTAATATAATAGATAATTAAAACTGAAGAGAACATTAGTAATTGAAATTTTTTGCTAAATATGCAGCTAATGTGGTTTTGTCTGTAATGCAAAAGGCTTGATGGTTTGCTTTTATTAGGATAGAACTGAAGAAAGTGCTCAGTATTTCTTTACTCTAGACATCAAAAGGTCCTTTGGTCAGGCTTTTCAGTAAATCCTGTGGAAAAGTGTGGCTCAACTGCCACACTTTTGAGGCAACCAATTTATTTAATACACTGGATATGTGGCAGAAAACTACATTTCATCAGCATGGGCACTGCTCACTCAATAGTACAAGAAAATTCAAAGCAGGAGATTTTACTACAGAGCTAACTTCTACTAATGTTAAATAGTAACTACTTGTGCATCAATCCAAAAACAACATTCACACAAATTTAACTTCATTCATGATAATGGAAGATAACTGCTTTTAATTTTGTGGTATTGTTAAATATGTTTGTTTGGTTGGGGTTTTTCTTTGTCACAGTAATAGATGTATGGCAACACTAACAGTTTGGTAATGTAGCCTTCTCTCCTCCTTTAGCCATAATTTGATTTAACTTTCAGGGACATGACATAAATCTGTGCTTAGGATTCTTATAAACTCTCTCTTTGGTCATTTGCTTTACTTTCAAAACGTACATTTTCCGTATTCTATTTGTGAGAAGTCATTAGCTACCATCGCTGTAAGCAGCTGACATTCACAAATGAATTGAATGCTTTTTTATTAAATCTATTTAGTTTATCTTGCACTAGAGTACCAAAAGCTTGAAAGGGCTTTGAGTCTTACTCATAAGAGGGAATTAATTATTCTTCTGTAGATAGGTGGTAGTTCTCCCACTGCTGAAGTATGCAGAATAAACGCATTTACAGATTTCAGGAACTATCCAAATATGATTGTAACAAATATTTCCATTAACAGAAGAGTTCTGACTCAACTTTCTCAGTAGGCCAGTCTCCCAGTGTGAACTGCATACTGGAGTTTTGCTCCCACTCAAAATCCTGCTCTAAGTTCTAACCTGTTCTCATTTGATTTGCAGTAATGCAATAAATAAATTGCAACCCTCTTTTAAATTTGGTTGCTACTGATCATGAGTTCTAAAACTACCTGGAGAAATTATGAGAGACAGAAAGAAAGACAACTGCAGGTTGCAAAATTACACAGGTTTTCTGTTCTCAGGATAAAGGCTAAAACATGTATGTGGCAAGGTAATTATTTTTTAATTCTCTCTTCAAAATTGGCTTCTTTTAGATGTCTTACCTATCTTCTGTATGAGTTCTAGATGGATACATATTACTATAGATTACATACTACATTTTCTACATTCTAAAGTTTTACTACAAAACTTCATAGATTATAACATACCTGAACCAAAACTTGGCTTCACATCAGGTAGGTGAGTGTACACTTAAAGCCAAACTTTCCAAGTTGGCAATCAGGCCCCACTCATTTGATTACTTCCAGACTATCAGTGTCCATGATCACTGCTATGTTCTGAATCCTCTTCTCTCTGTACTTTCACATTTATCTCCTGTTGATGAAGAGCAGTTTATGATCTAATAATAAACTAAAGTTAGGAAACAAGGATTAAGAAATGGTTTTAGAGTTTTTTAAAGGAAGAAGTCATCAACATCAAAGGCTGCAAATGCAGTGACTGTAAAGTTGACAAAGTGTGTAGATGGTGCAAAGTATTCGTAGCAATCAACTGGAAATCTGACTGAGAAAAGTCACTGAAGAATTTAAAAGATGAATTATAAAATGACCAAAGAAATTAGTTTGGTAAATGTGAAGTAGTGTGTATAGGGAAGTTAATTCCATCATCTACACACAATAGTTACCTGTTACCTTTTGCCAGTCACAAATGGTCTCTTGACAGGTAGTGGAGCTCAGGAGAAGACTAGAGCCAAACAGAATGATCAGAAGGCTTTGGAAAAGGAGCACAAAACAAACCAGTCATCATAATTCCATATAATTCCTAAACTCACTGTACACCTTAATCATTACATGAAATTTTTGTCATGCATTAGTATTAGTAAGAATTAGAAGAACTAAAGAAATTCAACAAGGAGACTATTATGGAGTAGCTTTTAAAGCAAATACACAAACTTTTCAGTCGAAGAAGAATACTGAAGTATATTAACGGGGTATAACATTTTGCAGAAAAAAGTGAATAGGGTGCTTATTTTCTCCTCACAATGCAAAAACCTGGCACTGGCGAGAGACAAAAAAGGAAATACTGTTCCAGACAATACATAATTAAGAAGCGGAACATCCTGTCCAAGAAAGCACAAAGAGAAAAGCATAAAAAATTATTTTTCCAGTTCCTTTGTGCAGGACAGGCCCATGGACGCTATCGGGCAGGCTGGGTGGCTCCCGGGTCAGAGCTGAGGAAGGAAGGCCCGGCTGCAGGAGTTATTTGCTGCCCTCGCTGACGGGGCTGGGACAGGCTGCCAGGGCAGCCGGCTCTGCAGGCATACGCTGACTGCCAGCAGAAAAGCCGCCTGGCCTCTCTCTCACAGCATCGTCATCTTTCACACGGCCCAGCATTCCCGTCTCCGCGACATCGCCCGAGTGTTCCGTCCCGGCGAGCTTCATGAGGGATGGGGGTGGTGGGAAACTGCTCTGGAAACTGCATCCCGCCTCTTCCCGCAGCAGCTCCCTGCTCCAGTCCCGCAGTGCGGCGGCGGAGGGTGCACGATAAGCGGGGTCCCACAGAAAGCCGCGACCCCAGCGCCGAGCCTTCCTCCCCAGCGCCGAGCCTTCCTCCCCAGCCGCCATCTTGGCGCCGGGCGGAAGAACTACCGGTCCCGGCGCGCTCGGCGTGCGGCGCCATCTTGCCGCCGGAGACATGGCGCTGTTCCCCGCCTTCGCCGGGGCCGGCCCGCCCGGGGAGCCCCCCGCGGGCAGCTCCGAGGGCTCCACGAGAGGTAAAGTCCTGGGCGAACCGCCTTGCCCTTCAGTGCTGTCCGGCGGCCCTCGGCACAGGCCGCGCCCGCTGCGGCCGAGTTCGGCCCCGCCGTGTAGCGGCGGCGGGGCGGTGCTGCCGCCGGGCTCGGGCCGTGGGGCCGTAACCGGCGCCCCGCAGGCTGCGGAGCGCGGCACGGGGTTCGTCCTTGCTTTTGTTATTTGATTTTCATTTTTTCTCTTTTTTCCCCACTAGCTTTGGCTATCTTGAAAAGTTGTTATAAATTCCTTGATTACTAAGCCAAATCATAGTTGTAAAGGACTTTTTTGGAAATGAGATTATGATTCATTGTATCACATTGACTGTTGTAGTTGATGTCTAACGAGTAATGCTTTTAATAAAATAAGTAATAATATTAAAGTAAATAACACTTTCTGGTGTAATGCTAAGCGGTGAAGTAGGTACTAAGTTTATTAATGCTATTAAACAGGATTTGATCTTTTTTTTGCTTCTCAGGTTCTACCACCCTTAAATCTCCCCATTCCCTAGACACCAAGGGTTCCCTAGACACCAACAAAGAGAAAGCAAAGACTATTTTTTACCTAGGCTAAATTTCTTGTGTGTTTGGCCCAGTCAATATGGTGCACTAGCTTCTTGTTCTAGCCAGTTCTGCATCACTCCTGATGGCAGAACAGTGGCTGGAGCTCACTCTCCCAGTACAGAGCAGAGTAGCTGCACTTAGGATCCTTTCTGATAATGACATTTGGTATAGGGAGTAACAGACACAATATGATCTCAAACTACAGCTTTTAGGAATAGAGGAACTGCTCTGTCAGGCAGGGATGCAGTAAAATTCTCTAGTAATAAGACTTTCGTTATATTTTAAAACTTTAGGAATTTAGCCTTTAAGTTTGTTACAGTAACCTATGTCTCTTCAGGCCACCTGTCTGGAAGATCAGATTATACAGAAAAAGGTGTAAGACTGACTTTTGGATCCAGATTTCTGTTGTCAGCACTGCTTGTGACTTAAATTTTGGTATACTGGAAGCTTTTTGTGTGAGAATTATTTACAAAACTGGAACATAATT
The DNA here is from genome assembly GCF_050655825.1 of Lonchura striata. NCBI lineage: Eukaryota > Metazoa > Chordata > Aves > Passeriformes > Estrildidae > Lonchura > Lonchura striata. Next base: position 57,046,312 of record NC_140707.1, on the reverse strand, counting down.
TATTTGGTTTATGTTTTAATAAATATTGTACTTTGTTGTTGACAACGACATTTTAACGTGAGTTGTAAAAATTAAGTATTAACTCAGAACCACGTTTATGGTGGTGTATATCAAATTTCACACGTTCAGCTTATGAGAACTTGAGAACTTGACAGGCATCTGTCTCTCTGATAGATGGTTCTCTACTCAGACCTGATGTGAAGCCAAAGTGCATCATAAGACAGATCCCAGAGTATTTTGATTTTAATGTTGTGTGCAGACATTTGGGACTGCTTCATAGTTTTATTGTAAAAGTTGAAGTAATAATGTATATATGTTAATCATGTTTCATGCAGCCAATCACTTTGTCTCATACTTTTAAAAACTTTCCTAAGCCATTTCTAAAGTGGAAGTGCTGTCTGAAACAGACACTGAAGCGGTGCTTATGCTTCCTATGCTGCCCAATTGCTGAGTTGCAGCAGCTTCTGGAGTGCTGCAATTTTCTATATGCTTCGATACAATTATGTTGTCAAGCTTAATTAGTGTTTGGTGGAAGATAAATTGTGAATTTACCTGTAGCCATGAAGAGAGCAGTGGTGGTAAGTAACCCTGCTGGCATTAGTAAGCATGATGTGCAGCATTATTTGCAATCTGAACTATGCTGTAAGTCAGATGATGCAGTGAGTTTTGCTGAAAGCAGATTTGCAGGATCCTGAGAGGCAACAAAAGGCTTCATGTAACTCTTAAAAATGGTCTCTGTAGATATGCACTGTAAATTAATAAGTTTTTCTTTTTGGTTGAGGAGGTATAAAGAGAGTGTAATTGGATTGCTGTTGTTGTGCTCATAAACATGTAACAAGTACATGCATATTACTGAAAAATAGATCTTTTATATCTGCTCTGCAGAAATGAAAAATGATAAACTTCTTAGACATTCCACAAGAAAAAAAACCTAACAAGTGTAGAGATAGTGTTTTAAAGTTTGGAATGCATTGTGATGTTTGAAATACTTGCATCCAGCTAACTGATTCACTTGAGATTATTTACAAGCAGTTTGAACTTGCATGTTGCATAATGGCAAAAATTGCTCATTTCTTTCTGAGTATTAAGCCAGTTTGGTTAAATTCTTCAGAAGATACTGTACTTGGAGTTGTTGTACTTGGAGAATTCTGAACTTCCCTGCTGTAGCCACAGAGGTGTATTGACAGTCCCACGGGGCCTGATTCTCACAGAGTGATTTCTTCAGTGCGTTAAAGATGCAGTTTGATCTTATCTGCTCAGGCAGAACCAAGCTACAGGAGCAGGCTGGGAAATGGTGCCTGGTGGTGCTCTGCAGCATATTGCTTGGGCTGGTCATGGGAAGTGTATTGGTCTGGACAGTGCCATGAATTGTGGACTCTCTCTATTTTAAAAGCAGGAGAGGTATATGGCTTGACCGACAAGGAGTTCTTGCTGTTTAAGGAGTAGAGGTTAGTGTAGTCAAAAGCACAAAGACAAGAGTGTGACAGGAAAAACACTGAGGCAAAAGTGATTGTAAAAAGCATGGAGGAGAGGCAGGGAGACCAAGTTTGTTCCTTATGTTATCTCTGTCAGTGTGGCACAGGAGGGACTGCTGTTAAGTTCTGTATTTACCCAAAATAACTTTTGTTGTTTAATAGCTAAGAAATTTCACATGCTTAAAGGAATTCTAGGTATGAAAACCCTGTGAAAAATCATCATACAACTTGTAATATCAGTAAAATTGTGACAGAAATTTTCCCTTCCATGTTCTGTCTGTGTCTGATCTTATCTGGTGACATAGATGCAGAATGCTTAATGCTGACTGCTGTATCCAAATTAGCTTCAGATAGATTTCTTTCACACTGTTGAAAGGTCTAATGATATTTCAGTGGTTAGAGAACTGAGAATCCAGTGCCATGTTTTGGCCATGTATAAAGCACTTGAGTATTCTTATCAGTAATGGACGTGCCTCTCAGTAAAATTGTGTTAAGAATATTTTCCACACAGTCCAAAAAGGACACTTTTGTTAGTTTGTATAAGATTTATCTCATTCATTACTTTACCTTTTGTTTAATTATGCTTTTATGTAATTTTTAAATTTCATTTTTAATATATATAACTATTTGTATTCTATATAGTATATATCAATTAATGTATAATTGGTATATAGTAGTAAATATATTATGATACAGTAGATTATCTTATAATATATCAAAAACATATTACAAATGTATACAGTTTATAAATACATAAAGTTAGAACCTTTAAATCATAAAAAGGAATGTTGGATAGATTCTTTATGTATAGAGCTGCATATTAAACATGGAATCTGCTTTCAGTATGTGCTAAATGGAAATTTCGTTGAGTGCTTTCCAATATGCTCAGTTATTGCACATGACTTAGTAACATTTACTGTGAGTTTAACTGTGTGCTGACTAGATTAACCCCCAACTTTAAAAAGCACAGCGAGCTAATTTGTATTGATCTCACACTTTTTTTATCTACAGAGTTAGACTGGCTTAGTAACCCAAGCTTCTCTGCAGAAGATGCACTCTTACTGCACCAGCGCACTGCAGAAGTTGCCAATCTCATTCCTGAAAAATCGCCATTAATAAGGTAGAGTGTACCTCAGTGTCGTATGAAATAGCCTCTTTCTTTTGTCCTGTTTATCTTTTGTTACGAGACCAAATTCAGAAGCTAAAAGCTGCTTTTCATTCTATTGTTCAGCATTTAAAAATACCTGAACTGAGTCATGTGTAAAAGAGTGAATAATGCTTCCATGTCTTTTAACTTAAAATAATGAGAAATTGTATGTATGCAATTACGTCCCCATTTTCTTTTTCTCAAAGCTGCATTTAAATTATTATTATTTTGGAATGGAGAGGGAACTGAGCACTTATCACTCTTCATCATTCTTCATTAGCTTGTAAATGTCTAAAGTGACCCCTAAAATAATGAAAAGATTAAGCATCATCTTTATGATTTCTCTATGGAAATCAGCCATTTCACAGTTGAGTTTTTTACTTTTTGAAAAACAGTTGCTGATGTGAACTAATGAAATATTGCACGTATCAAGTTGAGTGTGGCTGTAGAACATCCTGGCAAGCTGAAGTGGGTGATTATATCCTTTTGCAGAAATGAGCTTTAAGCAGTCGCATTTGCTGAAGAACTGGTTTTAATACGTTCACAGGACTGGGTGCTGTACTTGGCTTATCTACACTGTAACTGGCACTTAATAGTGAATGCAGTCAGGTTGTAGTTTTCAAGTTCAAAACCTTAGTCTCTTTTAATTTGATACAAGCTCCCTTGTCTGTGATGATTGTTGGTGGTCATGATAGAGAATATCTTTATATACCAAGCACACCTAAGCACATCTTTTTCCATACTTAGTCTTGAATTTACATGCATTGTGTGTTTGAAATGCAATCAGTGTTTTGTTTATCAGTCTATATTCTGCTGTGTTTCTTCAAATCTTCTTAGGACTTTAATGTCATAAAGCTAAGGATTTTGCAAGTTACCATCAGATAGAATGAGATAAAAAACCCACCATGTTTATTTTATCTCTGAAAAGGACTTTGTCAAAAAACAGTGTGCAGAAAAATGTTTGCGTGTTTGTTGTTTGGGGGTTGTTTTGCCTATTACTTGGATACTTGATTTAATAAAAACTAATTGGTTTCATCAGTTCAATAAAAACTAATTGCTCCAGTCTAGTTGGTGGTTTGGAGAGAGTTTGCTTTGGTTGGTTTGCAGAAGTGTGCATGTTTGTTTTAAAGGTCTGCTATTGGTTCTTCTTTGGTTTCTTTTTCCTTAGTGTCCCTAAAAAAATTGTGTCAGGGCTGTTGCTTGAGATGCCTTACTTCTGAAATACAGTATTTTCTTTTATTGACGTATTAGGAATAATGAGAGTTGTCACTCCTTTCTTTCATTGAAAGACTGCAGGAAAAAAAGTTTTAAAAGAGCTTGTGCTTTAATTAAGGGTTAGAGAAGACCTTCATTATTAATTTGATTGTTAAGTGCGGGAGATTTTGTGATATGCACAGTAATATACATGTGTTTTGCCAAAACTATGTGTCCTTTGTGTGATCTCTCAATAATTCAGTTGCCTGTTGTACATAGTGTTATTTATTACATTATACGGTATTATATGATAACATTAGTTCAGTAGTCATCAAAAATTGTTTCTTGTTTGGTAGATTTGATTTTTTTTTAATCTGGAAGTGATTGTAAAAGTGTGGTTTTGATGCTTCTTATATAAGTAATAAAAAAACAGAAAAAAATTTTTTCCTTTGCAAGTCACAGGGAAAGATTTCTCAGTTTTTTAGCATGACTTAAGTTGTTTAGCAAAATTAGGAAATTTTATCATCTCAATCATCTTATTTAATTTGGCAACATTAACAGATGGCTCTTTGTACAGATCACACATCAAAATGCCTTGACAATTAAAACATTAAGACTAGCTGTCAGTAATTCCAGCAGCTGAAAAATATAGTTGTGATTTATTGCAGATTTAGATCACTTTTGCTGTACACGTTACTGCTACTGTCTCAAAAAAATAGGGAGAATAAAGGTAAAAAATAAAATGTTCTGAACTTTCTTATGGTGGTAGTCCGTAACAGTTTTACTGCTTAGCTGTATTATATATAAATTAATATACTTTTTTCCAAGCAGGACTTCTTCGAGATCTGAGTTGTCAGAGGAGAGTGATACAGATGAGAGTCTGAAACAGACAAGTAAGAAAAGGAAAAAGAAAAAGAAAAAGCATCACCACAATAAGAAGACAAAAAAGAAAACCAAAGGGGATTCCAGTAGCAGCGAATCAGAGGTGGACACTAAGCACATCAAGGACAAAGGAAGTGGCAAAAGTAGTGAAAAGGAAACAGCAGCAAAGTATGTAAATATTAACATGATGCAAGATGTAAATTCATTGTGTTCTTATGCTTGTCTCTTCAGCTGAAATTCTTATCATTGATTGATCATCTAAGCTTTGTATGACTAAACATGCATTCAAAGCTAGGTGGTTCTAGATTTAGAACCACTTGTTTAATCATATCAAAAAATTGTGATTAAAATACTCAGTATGCTGAATATTCACCATAGTCACCAACTGTGACTAAAATATTCAATATAAAGCATGGTATGGTGGTAATGAAATAAATTTCTAAAGTCATGTAGAGGCTTATGTTCAGTTTTTGTAAGCACCTTGTTTCCTTTCACAGATCTTTTTTGAGGGTTTGGAGAGCAATTGCATTAAACATTCTTAATTAGTGCAAAAATCTTAGTATGTGTCTGGGTTTGCCTTGTAATGTAACTTCCCCCTCACAGAGTCAACATTTCCTTTTTTTTTTTCATTTTAAGACAAAATTTTATGTAAGATTTAAAAATTTTTATTTAAGACAGAATTTTTAATTATTTAATACATCTTTTGTATCCATATATTTTGCTTCATCCTTTCTGCTTATAATATTTCTCTATGAGTGTTTGAACAATTAAAATAGTTTTGTTAAATCTTCTTCATTAAATCCAGGAGCTCTAAGGTACTGTATAATTAGTAGAGCTGTCATTTTTAATGGAACAAGAAAATAGACATGTAGTGACTATCATGGTCTTTGAGCAGGAAAAGAGGTTCTGTAAATGCAGCGAGTATCCAGATTTGGCATACCTAGCTGTGCTTTCCTCAGGCTGCTGGGATTTTAACATTTCAAGGTGGCCCTATCCAGTTGGCAGCGAGTCACCTACTCCTGGTTTTCACCATGTTTGCTAGTTTGAGCAGCCATTTTTCCTCTCTTGGATTCCCTGCTTCCTGTGTTTTCTTTGGCATCAGCAGCTCTGGCTCTGGCTCTGATTCACTGCACTGCAGCTACTCCTGTGGATAGCGTGAGGGTTTGGTGAGATTAAGGAATTGTTGTTACAATTAATGTAGTCTGGGTAGTCTGTGAATTTCCCCCAATTTACTCCTTTTCTCAAGGGGAATTAATCAGGAGCTGAAAGCACACGTTGGTGTCTGCCAAGGTAGCATTGTTTCCCTGAGGAAGGGCGGCAGAGGTACTACAGATGCTGTCTGATACCCCTAGCCAGATGTGGCTCCTCCTTTATGGGAACTTTTATTGGCTTGTGGTGGCTAAGGTTTCCTTGACTGTGAGGAAGGGCTGTAAAAAATACTTGGGTGCTGAACCCATTCTGCTCAGTCCCATCACTCATCTGTGCTGGAGGGGTGCCTGGGCATGGTTCATAAGCTGTTTGCCAGGTTAGGCCAGACAGCCAGTGCTTTGCCCAAGTAAAAGTGTTGAAGTTCTTTCATGATGTCTTTCTTTTACTACTTTCCATAAATTGTTGATGCTGAGAGAATATTGAATTTTCAAAAGATTGGTTTTGAGACCTGAACCACAAAATTGCTCTGAATGTGAAGTGTGTTGTAAAATTTTAAAAAAACTTTTCAAGACTCTAAAACTCACATAATTGTACCATTAATTCAGATTGGAAATTCATAATTATCATAATTATCTAGAGTTCAGAGGCAGGTTGCAATTTCCACTTAAGTTCATTTGTATAACTGTAATCCATAAATCACTCTTTTATCAAATGCATGGGTATAATTACAGCTAGTCAATCCTCTTACGGATTATCTTAATTTTCTTGATTGTAACATCTTACCAAGGCAAGAGTAAATTTTGAAAGTAGTAATATGTGGCTTTTAGATTATAGTATGCCAAGCTATTGATTAAATTGATTGGTTAAATCTGGTAATTCAGTTTTTGGAAGTGCAAGGACTTTCAGTGTATTGATTTGATGGTATTATTAGGGTATTTCTGATTGTTTTTTTCGAAGCGTGGGGCTGACTTTGCAAGAGTGGATCATGGTCAATGACTTTGAGTAAGTTAAATTACTGTGAACTACAGAAATTTAATGTGTCTTGGGTTATGTGAATGCTGAATATGTGCACAAATGCTTAGAATATCCTCCTTCTGCTTGTCTGCAGTCTAGGTAAGAAAGCATCAAATGTTACCAGCAGTCATTCTATTTGGCTGGATGATATCCAGGCCCCCAGCGCAGACACCTTCCGGATAGACAAGAAGCCAGACCCTGCAAACTGGGCCTACAAATCCTTGTATCGTGGGGACATAGCAAGGTATGGAATGTTGTTCTCTATTGTATCCAAACTGTCGCTGAGGTACTTTGAGTCTGTCTGCAACATTTTTACATAGAAGATGAGAAAAGATAACTGAGTAGCTTATTTCAAAATCTGACTTGGCATTGGGCCAGTGTCAGTGGCAAGTGATGTCACTAGGGGGTCTGTACTGCTACTTAATGTGTTTGTCATCAATGACATGGGCAGCAGGATCAAGTGCAGACTCAGTAAGTTTTACAACACTAAGCTGAGTAGTGCACTTAATGCTCCTGAAGGACAGAATGACGTGCAGAGGGACCTGGGCAAGCTCAGCAAGGGGACCTCATGAGATTTAAGAATGGCAAGGTGCCAATGGGTCGGGACAACCCCACGTATCAACACAGGCTGGGGGATGAACAGATCCAGAGCATCCCTGCCAAGAAGGACTTGAGGGGTGCTGGTGGATGAGAGCAGTGATGAGAGCGAGTGGATGATGAGCTGGAAATACGCACTGGCAGCCCAGAAAGCCAGTTGTATCCTGGGCTGCATCCAAAGCAGAGTGGCCATCAAGGCAAAGAGGGGATTCTGCCCCTCCACTCTGCCCTGTGAGACCGCAATGAAGTGCTGTATCCAGCTCTGGAATCCCCATCACAGGAAGGACATCAACTTTTTGGAGGCCCCAGAGAAGGGCCACCAGATTGATTACAGAGAGCTGGAGCACCTTTCCTATGAGTAAAGGCTGGGAGAATTGGGGCTGTTGAGCCTGGAAAAGACAAGGCTCCATCCAGTACCAGGAGGGAGACTGGTGACAACAAGAAAAATGGAGAGGGACTTTTTATAAGGGCATGTAGTGACAGGACATGGGGAAATGGTTTTAAACTGAAAAGAATAGGTTTTGGTTTAATATTAGGAAGAAATTCTTTACTGTGAGGGTGGTGAGGCATTGGAATAGGCTGCTCAGAGATGCGGATGCCCTATCCCTGGAAGTGTTTGAGGCCAGGCCAGAAGGAGCTTTGAGCAGCCTGATCTAGTGGAAGGTGGGGCTGGAATGAGATTATCTGTAAGGCCCCTTCCAACCCAAACTATTTTATAATTCTTAGATAAATGTTTTAAAAGGCAAAAGATGGCATGAAAGAATGGGTATAATGTGCATGATTTTCATTGCTTTTAAAAACATTCTCTGTGTAGCAAACTACAGGGCCATCTGGAGGTGGCAGCACGGGGCAGATTCAAAGATATGTTTTTGAGGTCAGAAATCACAGGTTGTGTTATAAATTGTCTTTGGACAAGTGCTCTTTTTGGTCTCTATTGTTCTGTTTCTGCATCTGAAAGGGAAGTGAACGTATTGATTATTTCAGACTAGATTTGTCAAGAGGTTTACTTACTTGAATAGTTTGATATTGTTGTTAAAAAAAAAAGCTACAGGTATTGTCTTAGCAAACAGATTTCACCCAGACGTTGTACTGAATTGTGTCTGTCCTATGCAATGCTATGTTTCAAGTTAGTATAGATGAAATTGCACATTCAATACCCTTAGTGAGTTACTGGTGCTGTGATGACCCTTCAGAACATTTCCTTGCATTAATACAGAAGGCCATCCAAAGGAGCCTACAGTTGGCATGTGCATTATGTATGTACTCTTCTTGATTTTCTCAGGAAAACTGTTTATTGTATATACAATGATACTGTATATAAATACAGTGGAGGAGGGAGAATTTATTGGTTATATTTTTGTAGCATGGTTTCAATTTGTTTCAATTTTCTATCACCTTTGGATTGTCAGCTATTTTCTGAGATGAAAAGTATTATTTTAGTGTTGCATGTAACTACATTTGCCACTGAAATGACATTCTTGGTAATATTTGAAGATGGTCTTTTCCTGTCTTAATCCATAGGACTATTATGGTCTTTATAAACGTGGCCTTTCTTTTTCTCTTCACACCCCTCTCCACTTTTTGGCATACAAAATGGACAGAGGGTTAGCGATGCAGAAGGAAATTACGGGACTGAACAACTGGTGTCTCTTTTTCAGTTTAAAATAATCTAATCTAAATTAGATTAAATAAATTAAATAATCTAACCCTAAATAATGGCTGTTGTTCTTCCTTCAGGTTTGTCTACGTGGCTTAAAATGATGGAAAGGAGGGTTTCTTCTGCTTGAGTATGACATGTATTATTGAACTCAGAGGAAACTTAGTATGATAGTAAAAGTGTGATGGCACTGACTGAATTGATAAGTTGAAGTCTTAAGCAGAAATCTACCAAGTTCTTAAACTTTTTAAGGTCTATGCATACATTATCTGAGTTAATTTGAATGAAAGAATTTCTTTCAAAAAGGAGGGCTCTTTTCTAATGTGTATTTTAGAAGATATTTAATTGTATTTTTCCTTCCAAGGTATAAAAGGAAAGGAGAGTCCTGTCTTGGCATAGATGCAAAGAAACAGTGCATAACCTGGGAGAGTTCTGCATCAAAAAGGAAGCAAGCACAGAGTCGACCTGAGCGCTACTTTACAAAGAACAATGTGAAGATGCTGAACACAGATGGGATTCTTGTTTGTAATAAAAGTTCTCCATCTGATCCACCTGCTTTTATACCAGTTTCCCAAGTGGAAAATGATGATTCTTCTGACACAACAGAAGTAAATCCTCTTGGGATTTATGATCCGTCGACCACAGTGTGGCTACAAGGAAAAGGCAAGAGTGCAGACAATGAGTCTGTAAATACACAGCAAACAATTCAAGAGCGTGGGATAAACATGAACTCCATTCTAATGACAAAAGTGGAAGAATATAACAAGAAAGTTAGAGAAAACCCAAGAGATATTAATGCTTGGATGGAATTTATTTCCTTTCAGGTATGTATTCTAATGGACCTTGTTGCTTATTATAATAAATACATGAACATTATATTTTAATTTCATCTGTTTGGAACTGTATATCTTTTCTTGGTGAAGAATGAACTGTTAACTCATCTTCACAAATGTCAGTGTTCTTGTAATTCTAGTGGTCATTCTTCCTAAGGTTGTAATGATATTTCTTTTTGTTTTAGGATGAATTAATGAGAGGACCTAGCCTTTATGCCAGTAAGGGAGAGCAGGAATTAAGGAGAAAATCACTCAAGTTAATCTTGGAAAAGAAACTGGCCATTTTAGAGAGGGCAATTGAAAGCAATCCAAGTAATGTTGATCTGAAACTTGCTAGGCTGAAGCTTTGCACAGAATTCTGGGAACCACCAGCTGTGATCAAAGAATGGCAGAAGCTGATTTTTTTACATCCCAATAATCCAGAGATGTGGAAGAAATACCTTCTATTCTGTCAAAGTCAGTTCACTACCTTTTCTGTTTCAAAGATCAACAGTCTCTATGGAAAATGTTTGACAACACTGGCAGCTGTACAGGATGGCAGCATGGTATCCCATCCTCTGCTGCCTGGCACTGAAGAAGCTATGCTGGGTAAGGTTCTTTCTGTATATTATGGTCAGATTGGTCTTCATAGGAGCTAACTGCAGTAAGAACAGATTTTCCTGTGTATTGCATGAAGCTTTTATTCTCTTCAAAATGCCTGGCATCCTGGTTTCTTAGCTGAGAATTAAGGCAGATATTCCAACCAAATATGGATATAGCAGATCCTTCTCTTCCCCAGGAGAGTTTATGATACAACATCCATTAAAGTCTAATGTGCTGAGTGGTTTATAGTGCAATGTCAAGACTGGAGAATCACAGCCAACAGTCAGGAGATGTGCTTTTATAAAAGGGAGACTTGTGGAAAAAATAATTATCTCTTTTTTGGAAGTTTTACAACTGGTTACTTTAATTCAGAAAAGAGAAGGAGCATTACAAGTCTGACATAATTTTTCTTTGAGAAACCTACTCTGTAGATGGAGAATTCTAAGCTGTAATACCTTGTGATCATGCCTTTTATATTTCTTCTATGCATACATCTACCACTTTATAATTTATTTATAATTATCCCTGGAAGGAAAATAAGTCAAATAGTTAGGATGCTGGAGTGGATTCAGGAAAGAAATGAGTTCATGCTCAGTTTTGGCATGGTCTTTAAATTTATTTGGAGCTAAATGATAACCTATTCATTTCAATTTTACTTCCCTACCTTGGCATGTCATTGTGATTATTGATCTGTGAATACATTGAGGAGAGGAAAATATTAGTGTCACCATGAGTATTTTCGACCTTTTTTCTTTTATTTTAAAATTTGTTTTCAATCAAATAGACTGTTATGGAGGAGTCAATTTTTTTTCATGTGCATCATAGTCCAAGAAGCCTCTTTTTTTTATCCAGTTCTGTAATTCCTGTTGGAGCAATGATGTTATGCAGTATCCACTCTGGACTTAGAGATGCTGGGTTACAAAATTGATTTCAGGTGTTCAGATCTCATACAGTCTTTGGCTGATTCATCTTGGATCAAGCATTGGAAAAAGTGCTGCAAAGGAAAAATGTTCTACTGGCCAGTGGAGACTGTACAGCCTGATAGCTTCTAATTGCTTCTGCTGTCTCTGATTTCCAATATTTCAGTCACTTTGTACACTCACTAAAATGAATGATTCTCAGGACAAGGATTTTATTCAGAATCTGGTTTTGGAAACAAAGTTTTTCTTTCATTTTGTTTTCCTGCACATATTTGAACATATGTGACTAATGAAATACTAATTAATGAAGCAGTTTGTTAACTGCTATGAGATTTTTTTTTTTAAATGGAGTTCCTTTAGCAAGTTCACTAATATCAGATTGATATTTTTCTAAATACTTTTTTGCTGGCAATATTCATAGAGAGCTAAAATGAAAATGAACTCAAATTAAGAATGGAACAGAAGCACAAGTAACTTCTTGTTGTTTTGTCTTAAGTCTACAGTGATTTGTTTATGAGCACTCTGAAGTATTTTATTTTTCCTCTTCAGAATTTAAATCATAGGATTAGAGAAATTTCACTGGAAATCTTGATTTGCGATTTCTTTATTAGTGACTCAACTGTGTAATTCTTGGGCTGAATTTTAATTGGCAGCAAACTTATTAGGAAGGGTACCAAAGTGTTCATTGAGATAAATAGACAGAATATTTCACAAACTAATTATGAGGTGACTAGCACTGTAGATGTACATTAGGCTTATGTCTTCAACCTTTGACCTTTCCTAAGGACAAAGTGTAAGAGCTCTAATTTTAAATAGTGGGGGACTGTGCCATCTAGTGTTCAGTTCAGTATGGAGTACTGTCTGCTTGGAAATAGGTGGGGTTTTTTTTAAGTATTGAAAAACTTTCAAAATGTAAAGCTGAATTTAAAATGGTAGATTAGCCTTTACATAAATTTTGAGATAAGAATTTATAATGCTTTAAATTTACCAGGAACTGTTAATATAAAGCAGAGGAATATAAAATATTGTTAATTTCTGCTGTGTAAACCGAGTTCTGGTTTTCAAATTATACCTACTGGTTGGGGAGAAACATCCTTATCTTCTAGGTCAGTTCAGCTGCAGAAGTTTCTTAGCATCATGGAGTGAATTAAGTATGTATTCATGCAGTTTTCAGTGTTTGCCACAGAGAAAATGCTGATCTTTGCATTTCTTCAAATACTGTTTTTTGGGTTTTTTTTTAAATGTAGAAAAATTTACACTGTAATTTATTTCTGGCTCTGGTTTGGCAGCAAATCCTGATGAGGCATTTTCTACAGTCAGAGTATTTTAGTCGAAGTTCTCTGAAGCTGGGAGAGTAGGAAAGGACAATTTTTTCAGTGTCAGTTTGACACGGTGCCTAAATTAGTTAAAATACTTGAGAAGACTGTTATAAACTTAGTAATTGTTTTTGTTGTTTAAATATCTTCAGAAATCTCAGAGTCTTTGTTAGCAGGAATAATCATTGACTTTGCAGAAAAAATTGGATTAAATGCCTAGTTTGTATATTCCAGGTGAATCAGGTTTTTATGTGTATACATCTGATACATATGTAAATTCAGATAAAAGGAGTAAATAATTTCCCATATGTTAAATATAAGATGATGATTAAGAACAGTTGCTGCTAACCTATGTTGTTACATGTGTGTATCTGGACACCTAAATATTTGGATTGTTTAAAACCCTTCAAAGCTAGTGTGTTTAGTGAAGGAACAGTAATATTTAAAGCACTGTTTTACTGTTTTCCAAGCTGTTAGTGATTTGTTTAAGTCTTTATGGGCTTGAGGTTTTTTGCAAGTTGATTATGATTTAAAGCAATTTAAATGGCTTCTGTTTTGTTAAGACTAGAGTATAATTTGGAGTGATTATCACTGAAATGTCCTTGAGCTGCCTCATAATGGAGGTGTTTAGAATACCTGTTACTTCTCCAACTCTGTCATTGAAGACTCTCTTGCAAGATATGGAGAGGAACACTGGGACTTCCCTTTTTAAGCTGAGACTGAAGTTCAATGTGGAGTAGGGATATGGCAGTAGTAAGACAAATAATTTGTTGAAGAGTGAGGGATAGGGCTTTTCACTACTTTTAAGCAGTAATATTTTGACCAGAAGACTGGACTTCTCTTAACTCAGGTCTTACATACAGAAGAAAAGAATGACAATTGGAATGAAAATTATATCCTGCCAACATATTATCAATGTAAATATCTCATGCAAAACTGAGGCAAAAAGGATTTTTTCTTATTATCGCCTCCTGTATGCACTGTGATAACGCCCAGCATCTTCCAAGAGGGCTGATGTTGGGTCAACACTGGCAGATGTTGGATACAGTGAAGTTCAGAGCACTGTGTCTAACTTTGCATCAGTAAGGACAGTGCATGTATGGCACAAATAAAAATCATCTCTTTGGCACTTTTAAAGTGAGTGGTCTTAAGGTTCATTAAACTCTGACAATTTTGACATGCATTTATACTGGTTACCCTCCATGGTTTGGATTTTGATACTGTTCCAAAACAATTAATATTCTACAGCATATTGCGTATCTATTTTTATATTTGTGGGCTGTAATACAATACATTGCAACAAAATCTGAAATGCTAAAATTTTATCTTCTTTGCTTTACAGCTATATTTATTCAGCAATGCCACTTTCTGCGACAGGCTGGCCATTCTGAGAAAGCAGTGTCTTTGTTTCAGGCTCTTATTGACTTCACCTTCTTTAAACCTGACAGTGTAAAAGATCTGCCAACAAGGGGACAGGTAGCAATTTCCATTTAAATGGGTGTGTGTCTTTATGTATTACCAAAAATGCTGTACCAGAAAAATATTGATGAATTTTTAAGGCCACAGGGAAATATTTTGGATAATACCTTACTTAGAGGTTCTTCAAGGTGATGCTTGCATTGAAAAATGCTTGTAGGTCTTCTGGAACTACAGGCCAAATGCCTACTTTTACTGTATATAATAGAAGTGTGATAACCAGTCATTTAATATCTTTTTTAATAATTAAAAATGAAAAAAATGGAGCTAGCTGACCAGGGTCTGTGTCTAGCTAGAACTTGTCTTGCTTTTTTTCTCCCAAAATGCTGTTGTTTTGTTACTGGTGATGGAGAGAGCTGATAGGACATAAAATCTTTCGGTTCAGGCAGTTTTTGCCAAAGTTTCTTAGATTCTCTATTTCCATTAATTTGATGGCTACATTAGGAACACTTTTGTGCTTTCAAGTGCCTTTTATTTGACCCATGAGATTCTGTTCAGCTTATTATGGTAAATGTTGAAGTACTAAATAACTTTTTTTCTCTTAATTTGTTCAGCAGAATGTTGCACATGCACCCTTCTAATAATGAGGAAGTTAATATTTAGATGCCAGTAGCATCATCCCACTAAATTGTTAGGAACTGGTTCCTTTTTAATGAACGTAGAGAGCCACCCTTTAGGCAGCTGGGCTGATGTAGAGGATAAAAATTAAATTTGCTGCAGTTACCTCACTGTCTTGCCCAGAAACTCAGACTCCATTTCTTGCTGTCTTGATTAATACTGTTACCCACAAATGGAGCAATCTTAGAGGTTAAAAAATAGTGGTGTCTTCTTAAAGAGCTAAAATTTAGAGTGCAATCATAGCTATCATGGAGAATTTGGTGTAGCTGCACAGATACATGTAGTTACAGTTATAGTAGTTTGAAAAACTGCATGATTATCTGTAGTATTTAAAAAATCTTAGAGGAGGATGAAAAGGAACTTTGATTTAAAAGGACCATGTTTAGGTTGGAAAATGCAGTTCTTGAAAATAGGAAAATGCCAGATTTACAGCTGATCACACATTCTGCTGTCTTAGAGAAGTGTTATGACTCAGTCTGGAATTACTTGTTTCCGTACTGTTTTCACAGATCACTTTCTCACTTGCAGCAAAGAATAAATCCACAAGGAGCAGAATTATATTCTGCAGTTCACTGTAAGCCTCGAATTTTCTCATGTGTTGATGCTTGGTTTTTCTTGGAGTAAATTTTATTATTAATATTTGTATTAACAGTCACATCTCAATGTCCAAGCCAAGGGTTGGTATACAGCAGAGCATTTAATAGGTGAGAGATTGTCATTAGAGCTTAGGATACACAAAGCAGAGGAGGGGTTGATGAATCCAGAGATGACTGATTGCATACTGGCAGTGACAAAGTCACTAGGAGTAGAATCCTGAACCTCTGATTTACTGGAAAGTGCCCTGACCTTTTTGGCCATCCTTCAGCCTGAAAGATTAAAGTCCTTATGGATTTTTTTTGTCTTGTCTTTAGTCTAGTCATATTTATGTGCAACTGTAACCTTTGATTTGACCAAAGGTGTGTGAGTTATCATTCCATTAGCCAAATTCTTCCTGGTCCCATAGAATTTAAGGAGGAGGGGAGTTTTGGGTTCTGAAAGCCACACCTTAGGAACTTTGTACCTTTATCCATGAAAGATCTATAAGGGACTATAGGCACAAAAGTATTTTGCTTTCTTTAAAGCCTGTTACCTTTTAAAACAATCTTTATTTTTGTGAGAGGAGCTGATGACAGTCCTTGTGTGCCACAGCTGTGACTGAAGTACTCAATTGTGCCTGCTGAATCTTAAGCAGTATCTAACAAAGTCTTCAGATACAGAAATTATATGCAGATACTTACTGGGAAGCCTAAGTTGACAAAGATAATGTCTGTACAACAGCAAAAATTATTTTTCTATGTGTTTTGTTTTGGTTGGTCCTGTCAAAAACAATAGGTGGAATTCTTTGAACCCTTTTGGGATAGTGGAGAACCACGAATTGGAGAAAAAGGAGCAAGAGGCTGGAAAGCATGGATGCACCAACAAGAAAAGGGTGGCTGGGTTGTTCTTAAGCCTGGTATGTGTGTCTTAATATGTGTAGTTGTATGTCTGTGTGTTTTTCTAAACAAAAAGTGAAAGGAAGCTACTTCCCTTAAGACCGTTTCACCCTATAATAAGGTGAAGTGGGATTATATTGTTAAATGACAGTTGCTTCAAGGATACCTAGATTTATGATTCTGTTTCTAGAACTGGACTTTAGTTTCTCAAGCAAAGGTATAGCTAAAATAGGAGGAAAACATTTCCTTTATCTCTGTAATGCAGAAAATGAAGGAATTGTGTCTTCACTTGGCTGAAGTGCTTCTGGATGAGCAGGGATGCAGAAAACACTTCCTGCTGCTTAACCTCACCTTGTCTTGTGGTCCACAGTACTTCTTTTCATGTCAAGGACTATTTCTCAAGCAGATACAGCTTGCAGGGAAGCAGGAGGCTGGAATGTGTCTGATCAAGATGAGTGGTCTTTGCTTTTGCTACTCCTGCTGTAGAAACTCTGATGAAGCAAGTTGGGTCTGCTTTTAGTGAACAAAGGAACTGAAAGATAATTATGTGCCTCCCTTGTCCCTGGATTAAGATGGAATTTCCTTGGCCCCTGAGTTCAGCAGTTTTATTTTTGATGGCTCTAGGCATTTTAAGAAGACTCAGTATAGAGCAGAGGACGACTGCCAGTCCTGGGCAGCTCCAGTATATATGAATGCTTTCCCAATATGTGTCAACCCCTAAAGTTCAGGTGTAATTTTCAATAAGTGTGTTTATTAAAAACTGTCAGGCTTCTTCAAACTTTGACTAGATTGTGGAAATGCTGTCTCTTTTTCATAGAGTTGCTGACTAAAGGGGATACTATTGATCACAAAAACAGAGTAAAAATCTTGCAACCACCTGTTTGTTTTACCTGAAATTTAAGAAGAACTGGGATTGGGAGTGTTTCACTTAGGTAATGGCAGATGTCAGGATCAAGAATTTGGAGGTGGTGTAGAAATAGCTGGATTTTTATAATGCAGGCAACCATCAAATTTTGAGGGCAGTTTTTTTCCTCAGCAATAAAAAGGAAACATCTCTGCAAGCTCTTTGCCTATAGGTGCTCATCAGTTTCTGCACAGAATTAATATATTGCTGTCAGAGGAAAAATATGGTAATTGTATCCTATAGTCCAGAAAGATTATCATAAAAGTGGGATGTGGTTAAGCACGTCCTTTAGTGTGTGTGTGTAACTGTGTGGGTTGTTTCAATTGCACATTAATTAAAATGTTGAAAATACCACTTGTTATAAAGCAACATGGCCAAACTTATTTTGCAGTGTTTAATATTAAAGTACCATTTTTTATATTCAGTGGTTTTCTCAAAATGTTTTAGGCACACTAGTATTGATAGAGCATACTTGAAATTTTATGCTTCAGTATGAAGAATCTAAATTGCACAAAAGGATGACTGACTCTTGGCTGTTGCTTGCAGTTTGCTGTGGATAAAAGTGGTCCACTGCCTGTCAGTGTTTTTTCTTCTCTGAAAAAGTTTGAGTGCTGACACTGATTCACAGCTTCTGAAAGTTTGGAAGCTTCCTACCTTCCTATTCTTACTGAGTTAGTGTCAAACCCAGAACTGTGATGTGGAAAATGTCAGCTATGTTTTGTGTGGTTTTTTTTATTAACACTATATTTATTTCCATTGTTAAAGTAGTTAAAGTCTATGTCATGCCTGGCCTTTGGATTTGGTGGGATGATTTTTCTTTTATAATTTTCTGTGTTTATATATTGATTTGATTTTAGATGATGAGGATGAGGAAGAAATAGATGAGGATCAAGAAATAAAAGATAAAACTCTTCCCAAGTGGCATATTTGGTTGAATGTTGAATATTCCCGTGAGGCAAGGCACTGGTTACCTTGGAGGCCAGACAAAACTAAGAAGGAAACTGAAGAAGATTGTGAAGATCCGGAAAGACAGGTCACTGTGATATAATTGAACAAGGGGAGATGATAAGACTAGTTATCCTTTAATTTGAATTCATTGCCATATTTGTGGATATTTTAGAGGAATAATACTTTTCTTTGTTTGGAAAAAAGGTTTTTTTCTTTGAAATTCAAAATTTGCCTGAAGTTTTGTGCTGAAACTTCTGAAAACCATGGGAAGCTTATAGTAAACTTTGGAAAGTCTGCAGGCAAATAGTCTGTCTTTGCTGTTCAGTGATTCCTGTCATCTGTGTAGAGAAATCTCACAAAAATATGTGCTTAAGAAAAGATGTGCATTAAATAAACAAAGGTTTCATTGCCTTCAAGTCAAATAGTTGCATATTTTTTATTCCTTGGGAAATAGGTCAAGTCAGACATTGATTTTCAAATATGAATCTGTCAAAAGGCTTATAAATAAAGTCTTCCAGACCTTCATTTTGTAAGTTTTTTGTGGAGGTCTTTGTTGTTCACAGGCAAAGAAGTCTCTTGATGGCAAATTTACAGTCTGACTGGAAAATCAGATTGCTTGTTTAACTTGTCCGTTTTTAACTTGAATGACATTTTGATACCATTTAATGGTAATTGTAAATCCTATTGATTTTAAAAAGTTCTTTAATTACATAAACTAGAGTGTTGCTGCTTTTGATTGCATAAACTAATGGAATTTGTTTTAATTTGGATTTTTTTAGGTGTTATTTGATGATCTTGGACCATCTTTAATCCGTCTTTCTAATCCAAAGCTTCAACATCAACTATTGTACTCTTTTTTGCAATTTCTGGGAGTTCCATGTACAAGTAAACTCTTTCCTTCCAGTCTCTATATTGCCATGGATGAAAATAGCATCTTTGACAGTGTGCTTTATGATGATAAACCACTGACTTCTGTTGATTTTCCACTTTCTGGATTCAACAGTATTGGTCATATGGATATGATGTCACGAGGCAGACATCAGATAGGCCACTACAAAGAAGGAGAGGAGTTCATACAGAATGTCTTCCATGTTCTGTCCCAGATATTTACAGGAAAGGAAAAATCTAACCTGGCCATTTGTTGGCTACAGTATGAAATATCTAAGGTAATGAGGAGTCTGCATATAATCAATGTTGTGATGTGTGACTTTCTTCTGTAATAATTTTTGTATTGAATTTTAAAAAGTCTTGATGAAAGTTGTCTTGCAGGACTAAGTATTCAAATCAGGAAATGCCAGTTAAGATTGGACAAGGGGGAAAAAAAAGAGAAACAAAAAGCTCTTTGCTTCAGTACATGTTAAAGAGTGGCATACCTGTAGCAAACTATTTTTTGAAGTTCTGCATAAATATTATTATACGATAATATATAATTTTATAATTATATTACAAAAAATTGCTGTGAGGGGCTTTTTTTCTCCTTTCTGCTTCCATCCCTCTCAAAATATACTCTGTTTATTTCCCCCTGCAGGTAATTCAGTGTATCCAAGCTAAAAAGAAAAAGAAGCTAAAAGCACAGGGGAGGAAGAGTAAAAAGTTGGCCAAGAATTTTCTTAAAGCACCTGACAACCGAAACAACCTTTCTCTCTGGAAACTCTATGCCTACCTAGAGTGGCTGCTTGGTAACACAGATGATTCCAGGAAGGTGTTTGACACAGCTCTTTGCACAGCAGGGACAGGAGGATTGAAAAGTGCTCAGCTCTGCAGCCTCAGCCTGCTGTACGCTCAGCTGGAAGTGGAACTGCTGGAAAGTACAGAAGGAGCTGTCATGTCACGTGCTGTTCATATATTGACCAAATTGACTGAAAATGGACCATATGTGCCCTACAGTGGACAAGTGCTACCTGTGAATGTCTTGAAAGCTCGTAAAATATATGAGCATGCACTGCAAGATTATTTAAGTAAAACAGCAGTATCTGATCAGGATCAGGTCAATGATGCTGATCAGCTGGTTAACCTGGTTGGTTGTTATGCACTGTTTCAGTATTTGACTGTTGGGATTGATGCTGCAGTATTAATATATACGCAGGCTTCAGAAAAACTTGAAGTTTCTTGTTCACAGAAATGTGAAAATACAGGAGAGAATTTTGGCATTCAAAATTTTCCCACTGCTCTTGAAGCTGTCACACTGCTGCATACAAATTTACTGAGATTCCACATGAAAATTAGTGTTTATCCTTTGAATCCCCTGCGAGAGGCACTGACAGAGGCTCTGAAACGGTATCCTAGCAACCAGTCTCTTTGGAGGTCATACATCCATATCCAAAGGAAGTCTCACAGTGCAAGCAAAGCACGAAGATTTTTTGATAGTGTCACAAGGTCTACTAACTCTTTAGAGCCATGGCTGTTTGCAATCCAAGCAGAGCAGATGAGAAAAAAACTCACAGAGAAGGTCCAGAGGTAACACCTTGCAGCTCCTTACAATTATGCTGTTTTGAATCTGTGTAATTGCTCAACAGAGGAGAGAAAATGCTATCACAGTTCTCATTTTGCAGATGAAGAAGCTGTAGCTGAAGGTTTCTAGTTCAAGGCTGAACAGGGAGTCAATGGCAGCATCTTGAACAGAATAAAAGCCCTGGGTGATAGCCTTATGTCCCTTCTCCTGAGCCAGATTGTATTTGAATTTGTTTGATTACTTGCTGCTAGCATCAGGATGATACACGTTTCTTTAAGGAATTTTCAAATAACTAAGCCTGCTTAGATTGCCAAGATAAACAGTGTGAGCTTAGAAACTGCTGCATTTTAGTACTACAGCAATTAGGAGCATAATGCAGAGCTATGCTGCAGTTTCTGCCTGAGCTGGCTGCCCTACTTTACTCCTGAATCACAGAATACAGTTGTGGCGGATCTGTTTCCATAGTGAGTCCTTGAGAGTTTAGTTTTCCTATGGGGCTGTTACTAGGTAGAAGAGGCTGGAAATTCCATGAATTCATAGTGGTCTGGGCTCAGATTTTTTGCTCCTGAGAAAGGAGGAAAGGGTAGGAGATATGGGGAACAAGGTACATATTCATTCTTAGAGCTTAGTCTCTTAACTATTGTCTTCTCATTGTTTGGAGCTCCCCACCCACTGCTACCTGCATATCTCCAGTGACATCAACAGCTTGGTTGTTTGTGTCTGCACGTGACAGCAGATTTCTAGGAAACAGTTACCTGGAAGTTTTACAGGGCTGTAAACTCACAATATTCACACTTGGTGAAATTACACAGTTACCAGTATAATTTGAAATGATGGTGCATCCCCTTCTTTGATTGCTGCAGGCTGGCAACAGGCATTCAGACATGATAGTGGTGTTTCTGAACTGTTAAGTCTGTGTCATCCTAAATTGTTATAAGAATTCTACAGCCACCAAATGTAAAGGAGGATTGTGATTTGATTTACTCTTAATTTCAGATTAACACTATAATAGGTTTTCATTATTGTTACTTGGAACTGAAAAATTCAGAATTATTTTCTCTGTGAGGTTGAGTTCCTTTCCAGATTGTTCATTGCTAGCAAAGCCTTTCCTATAGATTATAAGGGACAAGTTGGATGTTGCAAGAGCAGAGCTGAACTACTGCAACAGGGAGATAAATGGCCGGTCAGTCATGCATTAAACTAATGTTTTGTGATGTTGTGACAAAATAAGAAAATGTCTGTGCTGTGTCCGACTATTTCATAGTCCTTAAGCACATGGAATTCAGATGAAAAAATGAGCGCACAAAGGGTAAAACTGGAATGTTTTTAAGTCACTGTTAGGTATAAGGCTTCAAATGTTTGACTCCATGCAAAGTAAGTTACATAACTTTCCTTCATGGCAAAGGTTAAGATGAGAGGGAAAATTACTTCAAAGACACATGAAAAAACAAGAGATAGATTAGGAGCCAAGTGTTAATGGTGAGTGGAACAAGCTGGCAGGTTGAGAGAACATGCACAGACAAGTGATGTTGCCATCAGTGCTCCAGTCTGTTTTGTCAAGCTCAAGCAATCAAAAGTAAGCCAGTCTGTATCAGCTGTTGAAGGAAAACAGTGCTTTGGTGAAAACTGTATGCCTGCTTTTGTGTTCTGCTTGGAATTTAGGGGATTTGAATCTCTGGGTGAAAATTGCTGTTGTGGTTGAAATCCAGAGTTGTAATTGTGACCTTGATCAAAGACCAATGTATGGCCTTACAAAAGTGAGGGGTAATTTTGAACAAACTTGCCTGGGCACCAGAAGATGTGCTGATCCAGACTTGAATTTCTTTTGAGCTGCTCTGTCAAGGTTAGAGGGATAAATTATCTTGGAGGTAGGCTAAGGTGTTTTAAGATCATATGATAGTGGGCTATTGTGTTCGAAGAGAAATGATTTTTGAATATGCTACATTAATTTTCACAAAAATACTTAATTTTTATTTTTCCTTACTTTCTATTTAGAAATGTGTTGATTTTTTAGCACATTAGCAAGTGATAAAAATCTGATTTATAACATTGAGTTTATAGCACAAATTACAAAAACCTGGCTGTATATGGTGAACAGAAGCAGTGCATTGTTCTTGACCCCTTCTTACCCAGATGTGGTCCCTTGGCTTGGATTTAAAGGACTGTTATTTCTTCTCTGTGTTTCAGGGCAGATGTTGGTGAAATACATTGTACTATTCCTGAAACTGGATTAACAAATCGGATTGTAGCTCTGTTTGAACATGCAGTTCAGAGTGAAAATGGTACCCACTGTCCACTGCTATGGAGAATGTACTTGAACTTTATGGTAAGAAGTATCTGTTTTGTTTTGTTTCACCATATTTTGAATTCTCATAAACAGCTGGAATACTGCATAGAAAAATGAGTACTAAATGCTGCCATGCCTCTGTGATTTGCAGGGTTATATATTTGATTTGCACTGCTTATTGTTGAGAACATTAAGGAAAAGCTATTTCATGTGGATTAGGAGTAATAGCTTCTGACGGAGTAGTCTTAATATAGATGCAGACATTGTGTCTGTCATCTTACATAGATAAAAAGTATGTCATAAGATACCAATAGATGCCAAGCTGCTTTCCAGTGGAGTAGACTGCAGCATATATTAGTGCAGGAATTTTCACTTCCCGTTGAACTTCCAGGTTTCTGTCAGCTGATTTCTTCATTCCATTGTCATCCCTCTGCATGGCAACATGACCCTGTGGTGTATCAGCCAGTCCTCTCAGTTTCGTGTGGTCTGCAGGCTTGCTGAGGGTGTACTCTGCACTATTAGCCAGATCATTAACAAAGGTGTTAAATGAGATTGGTCCCAATAGTACCCAGGGGTCCTGCTAGTCACTGACTGTAACTAGGCTTGTTCCACAGATCACCACCCTCTGGGCCCTCTTTGAGACAGCTTTCTCACTGTCTGTGCATCCAATTCTTTTGTCAACTGCTTGTTTAGGAGGTTCTTAGAGGAGACAGTATCAAAGGCCTTACTGAAGTCCAGACAGACAATGGCCACTGCTCTCCCCTTATCCAGCAGGCCAGTCATTTCATCATGGCAGTTTACTGAGTTGGTCAGTCATGACTTTTAGTGAATTCACACTGCTGCTGCTGATTTTCTTCTCACTCATGGGCCTGGAAGTGGTTTCCAGGGTTAGCTGTTCTGTCACCTTCTCAAGATACAAGGTGAGGCTGACCAGCTTGTAGTTCATTGGGTACATCTTCCCTTTCTTAAAAGCAGGAGTGATGTTTTACTTTCTTCAGTCTTTGGGTCCTTCTTCCAGTTGCTGTGATCAAAGATTGTCAAGAGTGACCTCTCAGTGACATCTGCCAGCTCCCTCAACACTTGAGGTGCAGTTCATATGCAAAATAAATGCATAGTAGGCAAAACATAGCTATAGCTTCTAAAACTGGCCTTCAGTTTTGACAGTCTTTTGATTCTTAAAACCTGCATATAACAGTTATGTTAACTGGCATTGCAGTTTAATGCTAAAAAGCAATAATGTTTGTTTCTTCCATAGCTCCCCATGGAAGTACATAAATAAAATCATATAGTCAGCTTTGCCCTTTTTGGTTTTCTTGCTTCTCTAAAGTACCATATGGAAGTTGAAAACACTCAAGTAATAACTTTCATTCCCCAGTGTTGACTCTTCTGTTCATGTCCCCTGGTGTAATAAGTTGTCAGAGGGGGATCAGCAATCAGAAGGCTGTGAAATAGAGAGGAGGCAGGGAAAGAAGAGATCGAGATCTTGTTGTGTGTTTGAGAAGATCTCTTGTGCGGGACTTAATTGTGACCATTTCTACACATATATATATGCTTGTAAATATTTTATACAACTTTGTATGTAGGAATGTACAAATTAATTACTGTTACTCTTTACAAATTAATAATGACACCCCAGTATGCACAAATGGTAAAGATCACCCATTATGTATATCACTAGTGCTTCATTCATGGAAGATACTGTTCTCACAAGAACAACAAGGAGTATTTACTAGATGCTAATAAGATGGAGGAAAATACAGTAATAGCTTGGAATAACATTGTTTAGAGAAGCAAAATCAATTATAAACATTTAAATTTTCAGATATAGTCATAGAAGAAGTTGTGTTGTTCAGTATTACCCTTAGTTCTATAGATCTGTTTTGTCTTTGCTGATGAAACATAGGTTAGGTAAGTGGACAGGGATGTAGGCTGGAATCTGGCTGAACTGCCTGGCTCAAAGGCTTGTAGTCAGCAGCATGAACTCCTGCTGCAGGCCAGCCACTGGTGCTGCAGCCCAGGGATTGATTCTGGGACCAGTGCCCTTTAACATCTTTGATAATGATCTGGATGATGAGAGTCTGTACCATCAGCAAGTTTGCATCTGACACCAAATCAAGAGGAGTAGCCAAAGCACCATATTCTGCTCTTGGTCTGTCCACGTTCCTTTGAATAGCTGAGTCCTTGTTCTCTTACTTGTCTCACAAGTAAAGCCTTGAAACTCCTATAAGACATCTGAAGAGTGTAACCTGACAAAATACATAGCTACTACAATGTATAATAAAAATGATTTCTCAGCAGAACAACACTGAGCGTTTCAGCAACCATTTTTTTGTTTCAGAAGTAATTGTTTCAGTATTTCAGCTATTACTGCACTGAAGTATGAATGTTTTTTTATCATACAGGCTTCACTAGGAAAAAAAGAAAAGAGTAAAGGATTGTTTTATAAAGCCCTTCAAAACTGTCCTTGGGCAAAGGTAAGGACAGAAAACAGGTAAACTTGTCATCATACTTTAATTTTTGAGGTTCTGTATTTGAAAAAAGGTTTAGTTGTTGTAAGAGTTTATATGCAAATGAAAGGAGAGGTTTCTAAGTAATGTTAGGATTTTCTACAAATAAGAGATGTATCTTAAATGGGCATATGATCAGTAGTCCATGATGTCTGTGTTTCAAACAGAAGGGTGTTGCATTGAGGCATGGCAGTAAGAGATCCTTTGTGATCTAGAAATGATTCTTTCAGACTTCTATCATGAGCATGGTTAAATACATAGTTAAATAAAAATTTATGTAATAATATATAAAAATTATTGAGAGAACCTGTAACTCTTCAGGTAATGTCTGTATATGCTGCAAATGCTCCAGTGCCCCTTGACCACCACTTTATCTTTTTGAATAAAGTTACTCAGTAGCAGTTTGAGAAGATGAAACATCTACTTGGCTGTCACTGAAGGAATACTAATTGAGTTCCTATTACCTTAAAGAATACATAGTATTAAGTTCTTGCTATAGCGGTGTTGCTGTCTACTTACTTTATACTGTGTTTCTTGCTAGAAAGGTAGCATAGAAAATATTCTTGCTTGCAGGTACTCTACATGGATGCAGTAGAGTATTTCCCTGAAGATCTGCAAGAGACACTTGATCTAATGACTGAAAAAGAATTGAGAGTGCGGGTGCCTATGGAAGAGCTGGATCTACTACTAGAGATTTAAAAGAAGACTGTAGCGGAGTGGAGGAAGTACAGAAGCTGCTTCCAAAGCTAACAATTATTTCCATTTTCATACAGGAACTCTGTTGGGACTTGGGTACTATGTACTTGATATTTTTTGTTGTTAAGTATTTTATATAAATTCCTATCAAAATGGAGTTCTACTACCTGCAAGTATTCTGGAATCAAGGACTGCATTTTGCCCACAGTAATGGATCCATTTCTCCGAAGTATTGCTGGCTCCCACAGAAGGATACCCTCTTTAAATAGCCTCCTGTTGGAAGTTGCCTGCATTTTTTATTCTGTTGTTTGAAATTACATTCCCTAGGGTTCAGTAGAGGTTCAGTACATGCCGACTATGGCTTGGTGAGCAGCATAAGAAATAAACATCTGCCAAATGGATGCTCCACTGTCCTCCAGTTGGCAGACTTCAGTAATTTCCTTCAGCATGGTATGGCTGTACATATACAACTGCCAAGTCAAAGAGCCGTTACATCTGTACATATTCTGTGAGTAAAAGCTAAATTATTGTTTGAGCAGGCACCTATTTTGGTATGTTTTGACAGATGACCATTTAAATGTAAATCTTTCTGAAAAATGTACCTGAATATTTGAGAATTCAAAAGTAATTTGTTTTTTATGTATTAATTTAATAGAACTGAGTGTATTAAAAATGAAAACACATCCATAATGTATCTCTAAGCAGCTCACTTCTAAACAAATTTTTGTAATTGATCACTGGCTTTGACTCAAATCCAGGCAATTGTTGTAAGAGAACTAGAGGTGTGATCTGTATTTGATTCTCATCAAGAAGGCATAGTCTTCTATGATTATTTAAAAAGTAGCTTATATTCCAAGAGGCTTTTAGCAAGCTCCTAGAGAAGTTATAGGAAAAATGGTAACAATTTAAAGATACAGGTATGTATTTTGGAAAACAGAACATGCTGAAATGGAAAGGATTGTTTTGACTCAAGGACTCAGAAACTGGATTTTCATCTGCAACAAGTATACCTGCAGCCACAGAATACCCAAAATTGCTTCAGAGATTTTTCATGAGAAAACTAATTGAAAGATCATCTGGTCCAACCTTTTGTGGGACAGGGAGCCTGGATGAGATTAACAAGCTCTCTCTGCAGTCACATTTGAAAACTTCGGGTGATGGCAGCAACAACTTCTCTATCTATCACTTTTCTGTTCTTCCATGCATCCTGTCCCAAGTCCTTTCCTTTGCAGTTTCTCCCAAAGCAGCACTTGGACTGCTTCCTTCCTTTTGATGGTCAGAAGCTTCCTAGATCAGGTCCTGCCTTTTAATCCAGTCCCCAGGAGATTTTCTGTCCTTGTGGGGAATATACTTGCTGTTCACTTTCTCCTGGTATTTATTACTTTTGTCTTGTCAAGTTCAGAAACTCTGGCAAAAGTGGCAGCAGTTAAATTCTGCTGCAAAAGCTAAGAGCTGAATTTTCAAATGTGTTTTTCAGTTCCTGTGGTGGCATTCAGGGTACCAGAACAGAGTCCTTGGGTTCATTTAATGCAGTGCAGCTGTTCCTTCAGAGATCTGAACCCATCTCTTTGTGGCTGTTGCTTGGAGCCAGCAGTAACAGCCATGTCCTTAATAAAAAGTGCCTTGCTTGCCATGCATGTCATAAAGCTCTTCAGCCCCTCAAGCAACAGTGAAATCAACTGCCATGATTAGAAAGTGCTAAAAAATCCCCTAGCTGTTTGTGACCTTTCCAAGGAGACAGATCTCCTAAGGTTTCTAAGAATGGGTAATAAAACTTGTTTTTCTAGCTCCAGATGAAAAACAATTCTATTTCAGGATTTCTGTCATCCAGATTAAATAAAGGACTCCATTCATCTCTAGGGTTCATTTTTAACAATGAGCCACATAATTTTTACATAGAAAAATCTCCTGGCCCTGCTGCTGCCATTGTTGTTGGAGCACTGGCAGTGAGTGAAGGCATTGCTCTGGGTGTAACTCTCCACTCTCTCTTACTGGCCTGTTTTCTTCCACAGAAAGTTCCCAGAACAAAGACTGCACATTGCATAACTGGTTTGCATGTGGAACTTTTATCTAAACCTTAAAGATCACATGTACAACATTTGGAAATAAATTACTTAGAACTTAACATGGCCTTCACAGAAGTGTACTACACAGGATACTGCATAAGTAGTATATGCATGGCTACAATGGAGCCAACAGCCCCCGTGAGAAAGGAGCTGTAGGCAACAGAATTGTCTAGAGAGGAAGAATTCAAGGTTATGCTGTAGAACACCAGGCCTGGGATATAGTTAGGATTTCTCTGTGCACAGCTGCAGCATACCAGACCCTGCACCTCTAGCACTGGGGCTGGTGCCTTATGAGTGACATCCTGCCATGGGCATGGGGCCCTTGAACCTGTTCCTACTGTGTTGGCTTTTTCCAGAGACATTCTGATATTTATCTAATGAACTGAAACCCTTTTTGAAAAAACAAATTTCTAAACACTAATCTTACAAGTACCCCATCCAAATATGTTTAGAGGTTTAAGGTAAGATTACTAATGAGCATCCATCTTGCTGTCTTATAAGCTGGAAGTGCTAGAGATGGGTACCTTTAAAGTGTATCTCAATGTTACCCACAGTTGCAAACTTGTCATTGATTTTCATCTATAAATGACTGAGGACATTTGCGTTTACTCAAAAGTGATACTTGTCCTGTTTAGCCCCTAAAAAAACATGTAAGAAGGTAATAAAAAACAACAGCAATGCTGGAGTAGTTGTAAGGGACTGCCTAAGGAGGGTTAAGATTTGGGGCACCTGCATTGCTCCCTGCCCACATGGTGTGGGTGACAGACAAAAGCACTTGGGTCACCAGCACTTTTCTTTTTCTTCAGAGTGAGAGAACACAACAGACAATTTCATGTAAATAGCAGGGCTTTGCCACCAAAACAGTTCAATTCAAATAAACATTTTATTGGGAAGTGAAGAGTTACACTGACTGAAAACCCAGAACCCAGCAGCTTTTAACCTGTTCATGGATGCAAACTAGCTGTGTGGTTTTACACAAGACTCACCAACACAGAAAGTTCTGTATAGTTTCCAAAGAGACAAATGACTTAAAGATACAGTCCCTCAGGGGTTCCCTCTTGCTTTTTATAGAGAACGTTCTCCTTAGACTTTTTGAAATCTTCATTTGTTACTTTCATTCTCCGCTCCCTCAAAGCCATCAATCCAGCTTCTGTACAAATTGCCTGCAACACAGGAAGCAAGGATAGTTACACTTTCTGTGCAACCCCTTCAAACCACACCCTCAAAAGCAGCTGGATCTTTCCTACTGCTCCAGTAAGGGTAGAAGGAAGGAGTGTTTAATGAAGTCTACATTCTAAAGTTTGATACCGTTCTCTAGCACTGAAGCAGACTCCATAACGCCAGGTGAGTGTGTCAGAAAGGAAAGAGGTTGGTTTAAGCTCATGAGTGTGGTAACTGTAGCAAGGGCTCTATCTGCTTCAAAAAAGCAGACAGGATATGGCTGAAGGGTCCTAATATACAGTTGCATTTTTATCTGCCTTGCAAGGTAGTCCATAAAAATGCTAATTATCTTGTACTAGCTTAAGTACTGTTTAAGATACCTTGCACAAGATTCCACACTCTCCTTTTAGTTTCTACTTTGCTACTTTAAAATTTCATATTCAGGTAACACAGGTACATACTCTTACCAACACAAGCTACCTCACAATTATTATTTTGACAATTTCCCATTTGTAAAGCAGAGTCCTTGGCACTCATAAAAGTGAGTGTCCCTTATCCCACTGTCCCTCAGTGATGTAAGTGCACAGTTCAGATGACAATGGTATTGGATGCAGCAAAAGTGAGATTTGTTTTTGCTTTGAAATATAAACAAGATGTGCACTGACCTTAATATCTGCACCACTGAGATCATCTTTTGCCATAATCAACTCATCCAAAGTCACATCATCTGCCAACGTCATCCTGCTTGTGTGAATCTGGAAGATTCGTTTCTTCGTCTTTTCATCAGGTAGAGGGAACTCTATTTTCCTATCAATACGTCCTGTGCAAAAGAAAAGTTCAGTCTCAAGTTTCTTGCAGGCAGCCATTGGAAACAGCAGGAAGGGTTAACCTGAAGGGTTTAACTGGCAGTAACTCTTAAGCTGGAGCATGTCCAGAGAAGGGCAATGGAGCCGGTGAAGGGTCTGGAGCACAAGCCCTATGAGGAACACCTGAAGGAACACCTGGGGGTGTTTAGCCTGGAGAGAAGGAGGCTCAGCGGAGACTGTATCACCCTCTGCAACTGCCTGAGAGGAAGCTGTAGCCAGGTGGGGATTGGTCTCTTCACCCAGGTAACAGATCAAGAGAAAATGGCCTAAAGTTCACATGGGGAGGTTTAAGTTAGATATTAGGAAAAATTTCTTCATGGAAAGGGTTGTGAAGTATTGGAACATGCTACCCAGGGGAAGTGGTGAAGCCACCATCCCTGGAAGTGCTCAAAAGAGGTGTAGAAGTGGCACTTGGGGATGCAGCTTAGTGGTGGACTTGGCCATGGTAGCTTAATGGTTGGCCTCAGTGACCTGAAAGGTTCTTTCCAAACTGAACACTTCCATGATTTTTCGTGCCACAGTGAATCATGTTTTGGAGTAGAAAGCAAGGTCAGACTATCTCTTTCAATTCTGGCATAGTATTATCTCATTTGTATTCTTAACAGCACTGGGCTTGAGCTGAAGAGTCTAAAGGTAAGTGATGACAAAACCAGACCAAACACATACCCCAGCAACTTCACGCCATGGAGGTATTTCAGCTTATTCCTTTGATCTCTGTGTTGTTTTATACCTTCCAATTTAACAGACACCACAGGCACAATATGCTTTGGTACATTTTCAGTGGCCATTTAAAAATACTGTGTTTAAAATACCTGTGCCTGCTCAAGCTCAACACGTCTCCCTCACTTATCCCCTACATGGCAGGAGTGTGCCAGGTCAGTGAGAAGCAGCCTGCTTTCCCTGCACCAGGATCCAGGCTGTCTCTGGTAAAGCCTAGGCTCTCACCCCCAGAACACAGGTGGTGCTGCCCTGTCTTCCCCAGCTGCTGCAGGTGTGCTGCTGCTGCAAACAGCTTGCTTAACTATTACTTAAAATGGCTGTGCTATCTTAACAGGAAGAATATTCAAATTGTTTATGTATATCTAAAGGAATTAACACACTTCTCTTCCAAAGATTTTTCTCCTATTTAGAAGCTTGTGAATAGGTTCTGATTTCAACAGATGAACCAGCATAGATGAGATGGTGAATAAGAATAAGCTTGCAGTCATTTTGCCTGCCAGTGTTTGTCAAGTTATGACAAGTCCTTTCACAAGAAAAGTGGCTTAAGCATACACAGCAGGGAAGTCTCTTACCTGGTCTAATTAAAGCTGGGTCCAGTGTTTCTATTCTGTTGGTAGCCATGATAACTTTAACATCCCCCCGAGAGTCAAACCCATCCAGCTGGTTCAGCAGCTCCAACATCGTGCGCTGGATCTCTCTCTCACCCCCTGAATTTGAGTCATACCTTGTAGAAAGAAAAGTACAGTCAGAAAAGGCACTAAGTAACTGGCACAAAGATATAAACATAAGGGGGAGAGGGGTATTTTGTTTGTAAATATCTGTAAGAGATTTAAATAAAATTTAGTTTTTAAATAAAAAGTTCTATGCTTATCCATATAAACAAAACAGGTTTTCAGAATCACGTTGTGACATCTAGATAAGTAAAAAGACACTGAACTACTCTTGTAGTTGGGGAATGCAACAGCCATCATGTGAAGGAGATCTGGGGTTTTTTCCCATGTTTGTTATATATTTGGAAATATCTTCTTCCCTCATAACACAATCAACATAAAAAGGAAAAAACTAATTCTTAAAAGTACAGAGATCCATACATACGGCAGCAGCTGGCACTTTGGGCTGGCGGCACTTTGGGCTGGTGGCCATGTAGTAAACATGTATGAGCACCTTGACTACTTTAAAGACTATTTGCATTGGACAGGTCCAACAAACCTACAGAATTTTCAAAGAAATACCGTTTGGATATGGGCTCAACAACAGTTTGGTGTGGCACAAGCAATACTTCTCCATGACATACACTGTAACCTGTAAAATACTCTCAGAGCAGAACTCTTTAGCCACCTACTTGAGAGGCAAACAACAAATGGATACATTCTGTATTAAATATTCTGCTTTACCATTGGATCACTAAAGCCAATTACTATCTATGGATTTGCAGCTAGAGAATCCTCAGTGTCTCTTTCTGGTTTTGACACTCCTGGAGATGCTGCCATGTAGCAAGAGAACAGAGATTATCTCTGGTCATGCCTATTTAGTATAAAAAGGCTGTGATATACTGTTTCCACAGAAGTTATTTGAAGTGCTACTTGCTACAAATGCTTACATCAAAACAGTGTATGCAAATGTAGCAGAGCAAATAAACAGTCCCAGCACGGTTGCAAAAGAAGTGTTTGCAGCGAAGCTGCTGCTGGCCCTGGCAGTCCCTGTGTGCTGGAGCTCAGCTGCTGTACCTCTTGGTTCCGATGGCATCGATCTCATCGATGAAGACGATGGACGGGGCGTGCTCCTCAGCCACGCGGAACAGCTCGCGCACGAGCTTGGGGCCATCCCCCAGGTACTTCTGGATGAGCTCGGAACCAACCACTCTCAGGAACGTTGCTGATGTTTGGTTTGCCACTGCTTTGGCAAGTAAAGTTTTGCCTATTTTTAGTTGGAAATAAATGTATCAGTTTGCAGAGAAGGGAAAGAAAAAAGTGCCCTAACAAAACAGTTGTATGAAATTTGTGACAGACTGAGCAATGTTTTAAATACTAACCAAGTGTAAATTATTTTACTTGTATTATCTCAGCACAGGTGTTACTGACTGTAAAATACCTGTGCCAGGTGGGCCATACAGAATGACTCCTTTGGGTGGCTTTATACCCATCTCTTCATAATATTCAGGGTGAGTGAGAGGAAGCTCCACAGACTCCTGAAGCACAAGAAAAACATGTTTTTATAAGACTGAGTGGTCTCCAACAGAGATCTGTAGGGATCTTCAAAACAGCAATAATGAAAGCAGTGAACGCAAAAAGAGCTTAACTGATTTCAAGACAGACATTGAACAGCATGACTCTCTGCTGCCTCCAATTCTAAGGCAGACAACTACTCCTTTTGCAAAGGTCTTCCTATTGTTTCCACTTGACGTGTGGTAGAGCAGCAGTGAACATTCCCCCTCCTCCATCCTCAATGCATCATCCCAGATTTAGAACCCTGGAGCTCCTGAATCTCAAACATGCACAGATGACCTTGGGGCCAGGGAACCCTTTATGAAAGGGTGCCTTCTAAATAGTTACCAGATACCATAGATTTTAAGAGCATTTGTGGTTTTAGACACCTACCCAGAACCTTTAGCAAGGTTCAGGCAGAGTTCTGCTGGTAGGGAAAAAAACCAACCAACCCAACACATCCCAACCAAACAACAAACAAATGCAAAAACAAAACAAGCAATTGCCCTGAAAGACTAAATCCTTACGTTAGATTAGACAGCATCAGACACCCAGAATAGCCTCTGCAGTTTTTACAATTTAACTCTCATCTTACAACTACTGAAACTTTACATGTTGCAAATAATAAGCTATTAGAGAGATTTCAGGAGCTCTGGGCTCTACAGGCTCCTGAGCAACTGTGAAAGGTTCCTGTGCACACAGGCTCTGGTGACCCACATAAAAGATTGAGGAACACGAGTCTGCCTAGTGAAATCTAATGAAGAAATACACTACAGAAAGATAAAGGACACCACTACAGTAATAGCAGCCAGTCCTGCTGTTTCTTTCCTCAACTCCTAGCACAACAGTTATATTGCTGGCTTAACTGTAAGTGACTACAACTGAATACCTTGATTTCTTGAATTTGGTTGTCAAGGCCACCAATGTCAGCATACGTTTCTTGAGGAGCTTTCTCTACTTTCATCACAGTCACTAAGGGGTCTGTGTCATCCATCAGGACTCCTATCACAGCATGAACCTAATTCAAGAATTAAGAGTTGTCAAAGAAGGCAAGCAGCATTTTCAATACAAGCTGAAGTCTAATCCCTATGCCTACTTATTTAGGTGTATGAAATAAAATAAATCTCTCCTGTGATCTTCAGAAAAATAAAGCCAGTTAAAAACAGTACAAGAACTTGTAAGAAACTTGATTTTATAAAAAAACCTCACCTTATGATTTAGCAAAACAGAGCAGCCTGGCTCTAGCAGGTCCTTGTCCACAAAAGACAGAATACTGACATAGTGCTCTGATCCCACTGATGTGGACACAATGGCGTGGTTGTCATCAATGATCTCCTCCAAGGTACCCACAGACATCGGTGTTCCTCTCAGATCATCCACCTTGGACCTTTCTTCCTGTTGTCAAGAAAAATCCAAGAAACAACTGAACAACACAGGCAAAAGCATTCTTGTACAACACTGGCTCAACAATTCAGACAGAAGAACCAGCCCTTCCTATTGTTCGACTGCCACAAAAAGACAGAGGTCAGTAACAAAACCCACTATTAATTTAGTCCTACCCTACAGACACCATGCATATGGATGTGAATAACTAGAACCTTCTTTCTCTGTTGATGGATATCTGCAAGCTGTACTCTGACAGAGCACTAAGAAACAAAAAACTCCCATGGCTCCATCTGTAGTGATCCGTGCTTGGTCTAAAACAATTTAGCCAATTAATGAGGAATTGTGATAAACCTGCTATGTTTGCATCAACTTGCACACTGCTGGTACTTTACTTCCACTCTGATACGAAGTAGCTCACATTAATAAAGAGCATTTTCTGTAACAGTAACACCACACTCAAACCTCACCTCTTGTTTTTCTTCCAAAGGTTTCATCTGTTCTTGGTTTCTGATAAACTCTTCCTCCATTAAGAGGTAATCTTTAATTCTCTCCAATTTCAACAGCTTGAGTCTGCACTGTGTGTGAGGAGTCACTGTAACCAAAGCAGAACCACAGTATTTCAGAACAAGTTTGACATGGTACCAACTAAACACTAATTCATTACTAGAAATCCTGCTTTATTTTCCTGGCAGTAACTCATACATTACTTGTCCCACCGTAATTCCAGGCAAAAAACAGATTTAATACTTCCCCTGCATTTTCACTCGGTTTAATTTCTCTCTCTCTCCTACCTGCGAGATCATGGCCTGCCATCTTGCAAAACAGTAATCTCATTCTGTGGGGACTTTTTTATGTTAATTGGAAATAAAATGACATTTGGCATTGTGTTAGTGATCTCCACAGAGGCAGATTTGAGGAGAGAAGAGCGCTGTACTTCCCAAAGAGCAGCCCACAGCTCTGCAGGGGAGGCAGAATACTTACCCAGGGGGAGTTTGCTGGCAGCATCTGGTCCCTTGGTCTTCTTTTTCTTTTTCCCCACTCTGGTTGGAACTGGAGGTTCATATTTCTTCTTCTTGTCCTTATTCATAAAAAGAATTCCGTACAAAAAGAAGAAAAATTGGGATAGTAATAAGTAAATAATACACACAAGTGTTAAGTGCACAGACTAAAAAAGAGCTCAAGGTGAAGGACTTAGTAACAAAAGTTTCTCTTTATGATCTGTAGCAAGAAGCCCAAAAGAAACATTACTCTTATTTTTTAAGAATGTTCAAAAATATCTCCAGCTTATTTTACATCACTCTTTCTGATTTAAACTTCTGCCATTTTTCAGTGAATACAGGACAGGGAAGGTTCAAGTCTGAAGTAAATCACAAACAAAACTAATAGATGAGACAATGAGAAAAATATTGAATCTCCACCTTTCTGCTGCACTTCAATCAATAAATCAGACACACTCAGTTTCCCAGCCTAGACACTGCTGGCTGTGTACGTTGTACTTTCCTTTTCCAAAGGAGACCAGGGACCCCTGATGTCCCACGGTGTGAAGTACACTCCTACTCCAGATCGTTGTGCTTTGTCACTTCCACGCCAACAGTTCTGTCAGTGACAGCTTGAAGGCAACTAATCTTTCATAACCCTGACACATTTATAGTTTTTTTTAAAAAAAACAAGTCACTATGAAGAAATTTCAGGGTTTTTTAAGCTCTTTTTTATTTAAGAGCAATACTTGTTTTCTCCAATGTACACCCAGAAAAGACATTCATCAGAGTCAGTAAGAGCATAATTTTATACAGTTCCAACTACAACAATAATTTTTAAAAAGTCAATTTAAAAAGCCTATTGCAGGCAGGCTCTGTAGCAGCACACCCGTACTTCATTCTGTAAGTATTTGTTTGGGTTTCAGTTACCTTGTCATCCTTCTTGCTACCACCAGGACCATGTCCACCACTCTGACTTTGACCCTAGACAAAAGGTAAAAAAACAAACGTCAAAAACCATAACATATGTACAGTTCTATGAATCGAGACGCCTACGGGCAAATCCACCTACAGAAATCCCGTAACTGGATTTCTCCCGCCTAAACAAGGCGATAACCTATTCCGCTCATTGCGCAGAAAGAAAAAGAAGCGTCCGGCCCGGTCCCGCTCCCGCTCCCGCTCCCGGTCCCGGTCCCGCTCCCGCTCCCGCTCCCCCCCGCCGGGCCGCGGCCTAGAGGCGCCGGCGGTGACTCCGCAAAAGGCCGGGCGCGGGCGGCGGGGCCCGGCTCGGCGCGGGGCCCGGCTCGGCGCCGCGGGCGGAGCGGCGGTGTGCCCCGCCGGGCCGCGCTCGGTGCCCGGGGCCCGGGCCGGGGCTGAGGGGCCGCGGGGTCTCTGAGGCGCCGCTCTCACCATGGCGCCGCCGCCCGGACCCGCCCGCGCCGCCCCGCTACGGGCGGCGGCGAGGGACAGGCGAGCGCGGGCCGGGCGCGGCGCGGCGCGCAGCGGCCGGCAGGGGGCGGCAGGGAGCGGCAGCGGCCGGCAGGGGGCGGCAGCGGCCGGCAGCGGCCGGCAGGGGGCGGCAGCGGCCGGCAGGGGGCGGCAGCGGCCGGCAGCGGCCGGCAGGGGGCGGCAGCGGCCGGCAGGAGGCGGCAGGGGGCGGCAGCGGCCGGCAGGGGGCGGCGCTGGCCGCGGCGAGCCCGCCGGGGTACGGCGGCTTCTCCTCCCGTCTCCTGCATCAGCCAAACAGATAAACGCTTCTGTGTGTGCTGTAAGGATTGGTTTTCTTGTGGCAGCGCTTTAGGAACGTGGGTAAAGTTCCCAGGAAATCCCTCCCTCCACAAAAACATGACTTTGTACCTACACTGAGTTCTGCTGGTCTGTGGTGCTCCTGGGAAATGGAGAAGCTTTTAGTGAAATAAACAGCATTCTCTCTGCTGTGATCTTCAGACAAACAAAGCCAGTCAGAAACAGTACAAGAACTCGTGAGGAAGTTGGTTTTAGTGCCCGCCTGTGCCAGGTGAGGGCATAGCCTCCAAACACTGCCAGCCTGCTCTGACCCAGGCAAGCAGCGTGTGATGATCTTTACATCCATCACTGTGTTCCTTGGAGAGATCGGGGCGTTTGTGAAACGAGGCTTCAGGTTACAGCAGACAGTGGGATGTGGGGTTGTATTGCTTTACTTTGATTTATTTTTTCCCCACACTTTCTCTAGAATTCCTGTCTGGATAGGGAATTTTATTAATTATTAATGTAACTGGCTGAGCTGTGTAGAAAGGTGTGAGGTTTTGATCATTTACTTTGGTTTGGTTCCATTTGCTCACAAGGGTTGCTGTTGTACACTGTAGATTTAATTTGACTTTTCTATGGTTTTTATTGTTTTATCAATTGGCTTCTTTTTTGTTACAGTATCAGCTTTTCTGTAACTTTTAAGGACCTTTAAACAAAATTAAATATAATGGCTATTCTTTGCTTTAAAAACATTCACTTTTTTATTTTACAGTCTTACAGGATTGCATCTGTATTTCTTTTAACCTTATGGTATAAAGATGCTAGAACATTCTTTCCTTCACACGATTTTTCCTCCCTTTAACCTCCCTTTATACTAAGATATAGCCATATTTATTTCAAATTATACCTGTAATTGGTAGTTCTGGTTATGATTGAGAATTGTTATCACCTTTTTCCTTGGAAAGCCTGATTTTAGTGCCACGTAGCTTTGCACATATTTTAACTGTGAGGATTATGGCATAAACTGACCTAAATGGTAGGAGTGTAGGATGAATGTAAAAGCTGAACTTTCCATTTATCAGCCAACAAGACAAATCTGTGACAGCCTACCTTGTTTTTAAGTATTAATAAATATTAGGACATTATATATGGGAGCAACTGTAAAAGGTTTTTGGCAAGATTGTCTCCCAGCTGATTCACTTAAAGACATACTATGAAACAGCTGTGACAGGAAATATGAAGGAAGGGAAGGGAACAGAAAGGGAGACACTGTGTTTGGGTGATTTGGTGACTGGCTTTCAGTTCTTGGGGTGAATAGTGTTGGCAAACTGGAAGTGAAATAGAAATGTGGTTCTGTAACCTGGCTGATGGCTTAACTTTACATATACAGAATTTTGCTTTGGTTTCAGAGTACAGATAATGCCAAATTAGGAACTTTAAAAAATAAATATTGTATAAACAATAAAAATTATACAAGTGTCTCTGATTTCTAGGGTTATGCTTACTAGGAAAAAAAAAAAAAACAAAAGAGTGGGCCAGGGTAACAGGAAGGAACACACAGTCCTTGTTTGTTAAAATGAACATAGCCTCAGGGGCATCAAAAAGCTGTTCATATCAAAAAATACCGAGATTTGTTCAGAGAGGGTGGGGGTTTTGTGCTTTGTTTTTAGTTAGTGTTTTCTACCCCTCTTCTTTGTTCTGCAGTAAGCTTACTGCTGATCTTTTAGGCATATTGTAAAGCCCTCAGCTGTGTTCCCAGGCCTTTGAGGAGGAGGAGGACAGCTGAGGGCTGGGGGAGTATTGGGTTTGGAATTAGTAAATAACAAAGATGTTTATTTTCCCTTTGCACATACAGGAAATTACTAGGATTGCTTATGTTGTTGATGTTAATTTGTCTTTCTGAGTATATGTCTAGTGCCTAGAGCTTTCTATATTTGCATAAAATGAAATAAACCTACAGACTGGAAAAATACTAATCTTGCTATTACAGCTACGTATAGTGGATTGCTTTTTCAAAAGCTGCTATTTGGACACCCTCTTTTCACAAATGG
Organism: Lonchura striata; assembly: GCF_050655825.1. Taxonomy (NCBI): domain Eukaryota; kingdom Metazoa; phylum Chordata; class Aves; order Passeriformes; family Estrildidae; genus Lonchura; species Lonchura striata. Next base: position 57,007,027 of record NC_140707.1, on the reverse strand, counting down.
ACTTTAAACTTACATCAGCTTCAATAAATGAATAAAATTGCAAGGGTTTAAGGACCATCTGGATTTTTTTTCTTTTAAGTGTGCATGTGTCAAAGTACCAAATTAACCATTAAGCTTCTCTGCTGCTTTACAAATTATGCAAACAGTGTAGAAGTGGAAGGTATTCCTATCACCTACCAATGGGCAAGTAACAATGTGAGGGAATGCAGAATTAGCAGAATACTAATCCTTGTGGGCTCCTCACAGAAATAACTCAGCAAAGATTCTCTCCCAAACTCAGAATAAGGTTTCTCACCCTCTGGAAGTCTTTTATTTTACATTGTCCATCCATGGGACTATGGACATTACTTAAAATTAAGGCGCTTAAATAAGTGCCTGATATCAGGCAACATGATTGCTTCCTCCTTCTCCCGTCACCAAATATAGTTTTAAAAATAGGAATGTCACCTTCACCTCCCCTGTTTTTCCTGAAGTCTGTACTGTACATTTGAGACAGTTCATTTTCAAAAAGGAGTGGAAGCCAACAAGCTTCAGCCTGAACTACATCGATGGCTCTTATCTAAAACCCCTTTGATATGAACTATTGAGTATTCACAAAGATGACAATCCCTTAGAAGAGATTCACCTGATATTCTCTGACTCGATTCATCATTCATAAGTTCTCTGGTCTTCCTTGACAGGTGTTGTGTGTCTCAGCTGTGAAGGGCTGAGGTCCTTATGCCCTCCTGAGTTCTGTGCTTTGCTCCCAGTGTGGATGAGAGCAGCTTCAGCCGCCTCTGCAGGGACTCTGCTGCGTCCCCAAGGCACAAAGAGCTCCCGCCCTGCCTTTGTTTCCCTGTGGTGGCCAGGCTGCTGCCCGAGGGAAGAGAAGAAAGAGGAAATGAAGGCACCTCACAGATTCCTCATTTCACTGGAGAGCACAGACAGATGCCCCTTTTGTGCGGCTTCATGGCTGTGGATGAGCACCAAGAAGCTGTGGCAGAGTGGAAGGGCTGCATCCATGAGCTTATCCCTCTGAAACAGCAATGCATGTTCCCACCATTGGTGGTACCAAAGACTCCAGTGAGACTCTTCAGCTACTCCAACTGAAGCAATTTCCAAAGTGGACAGATTCTACTGTGCATTGGAGAGATGCTAAAGCAAAGGAGGAGTCTTTACACTCTTACTTCCTAAACAATTTGAAAACTACATTTTCTGCGTGGCTAGAAATAATCTGGATGAACGTCATGTTCTTGGATATGCCGTCTTCCATTTACACAATCTGAGCTGGCATTTATTATATTCCTAAACATATTTATGCACCATTTACTGTTGTAAAATTTTATTTCTTGGCAGCAACCACATTAAAGCAACATTTAGGTATACTAAAAATTAATGGTCTTGACAGCAGTAGCTACAGATTTGCTTTGAAGCTTTGATTACTACATATTGGTTAGAACAAGGTCATATATGAAAGGTTGCTGAGACCATTCTTTAAAGTAGCTGATGCACTTAATTTTAACAATAACTAGTTTAAGAGATTTATTAATTAAACTTGGAGTATGCAGTAACATTTTTTGTGAAAACAGAATTTTTTTCATCCACATGGAAAGGCAATATATGCTTTTAGTTTAAAAAGCAAGTAGAATGAGTTGACAATGTTAAAGTTTTTTCTCAGACTTTCTTTGAATAAAGGAATTAATTGTAACCAACCCTTGCCATAGTCTTACTTTTGGAAAAGAAACAACCCTCAAACACTTCGCAAAGAAAAATGTCAAAATGTCCAACCAGATATCCCTAATTAGCTTTGGAAGGAAGTGATATGTTTGTCCATTTTCCAGATAAACAACTACCTTAAATATAGTTGAGCAAACCTGGTTTTGGTTCTGGAGCCAAAAGGACCAAATTTAATATAGTATTTAATATAACAAAGATTTATTGGAAGGGTAAATGATGCCAAATTGAACGGAGTAGAAAAAACAGTTTCTATATGCAAAGGTTCATTCTGACATAGTGTTATAACTGAAGGAAGGTATTGCACTAAAATGTGTGTATTTGAGAGAGGGAGGTCAAGAAATAAGGAAAAATTATCAACTGCCAAATAGCAAGAATCATTAGGAAATGGAAATATATGTTTGTTTCTTAGCTAAATTATTACGAAGGAGACAGCTGAGCAGTACAGCAAGTGTTCATTCTCAGAGCTGTATTAATCCCACTGTGCTTTACTACAGACTAAACAGGATGGTGTACTTTTTAGTTTGCTTTTCTGTTATAGGGGTTGAGGTGTGCTGGCACATCATGAAGTATCTGTCCCATCCTGTTTGCCTGCTGGCTGTGGTAGGTGTTGATTAGTGCCACAAATAATATGTTTCATTTTTTTTTTCAGTATCTATTCATTTAGCTCACCTGAATTTCTGGCTACTGATTCATCTGAAAAGCAGACTTCTTGGAGCAGGAATTATTTAGAACTAGACAAACAGAATTCAAAACATCTGAAGTGCATGAATGCTTTCAAAAATTTTGGTAATAAGATTCTTGGGAATCTTTCCATGCTGCAGCAGACTCTGACACCTTGAAGATTGTTTCATACATGTTTTCAGAATACTGCAGAAGTAATTTTATTAAAAAATATGTTTAAAATATCCTATGTCTTTATACAATCTCATTTGGAAGTCTCAGAGCAACATACAATTCCCCTAAGTTAGACCTCATAGTCTTGCAGGCAGGCTGGTAGCTGAAGGAGACTGTCTCAGTCTTACCATCCAACAGCTGAAGTGAAACTATTCTCCCTTAGTGTGAGAAGTATCAGAGGCATCTCATCCACCTGGTGGCAAATACATTCCCATAAGTGATGGCAAAATTTGGCCCAAAGGATTCCAAGGAGTGAGAGAAGAACAAGAGCAAAGTAGAATCCTAAACTCAATGGAAAGTGAGTGTAAGAAGAATATACCTTTCTCACTGTGCAGAGGCTAACAAAACACCAGGTAGTGTGGCTTCTTGGGTCTCATATTTTGGTAAGAGAAGATCCTGTGGCACTTCAGCAGTGAGCACAGAATGATGTTGCTATGGTGCTTTCTTGTTGTGTAGCAGGAAAATGTAATAAGAAACAGATTTTTTCATAAAGTCTAACATATCAGCTGGTTAATATTCTGTAGTTTTTGGTAGCTTTAGGAAAGCTGGAACAAAAGATTATGGGATTAGAAACTTACTACTTTTGGGGCAAAAAAAAAAAGATAAGTGATCAAATATGGAGCTATCCTCTAAATGGAATACAGAGTTCTTCACCTGGATAATTAATGGTTGCTGATACTGAAAAGTTCCCATCACACACTCCTCAGAGTCAACCCATTGATACACTAATAGCTGAGGATGGTTTTAATAAACAGAACATTTCTTCAGTAATTATATCAATATTCTCTTAAATTAGTTGGTTTCACTTTGCAGGACTCAGATTATGAAGAGACAGTGAAATAATTTTTATGTAAAGCGAAGAAAAAGAAATAGGCTTTTCCTTTCATTTCTGAGAAAGCAGTATTTCTAAAGACACAAATGCTTTCTAAATATTATACTGACTCCTACTTGGGCTGTGAGTCTGAAATTCCTAGACAGTATAAATGTTTGCCAAATCTGTGTGCTCCATTGTTTTATTAACTGCTAATAATCTCTATGTTTTCCGTCATGAAAGAGCAGAGTTGTTACAATTACTCATCCTATGCTGAAAGTGTTCTTGCTTTGCAAAACCCAAGAAAGTCATTATGCCTGCTCCAGGTCTTCTCCTCAGAGAGCAGTGCAGAGAGAGGCCAGAGGGCAGAGCACATCTGCACAAATACACCAGCAAAGCCTTCATTAAAGACAGGAGTTTGGAGGAGAGTCTTTAAGTCAGAAAGCATTTAGGGACAATCCCAAAGCCCACTGATGCAGATAGAAGGAAAGGCAGACTCTAACAATACAAGCATAAGTGGGCTGAATGCACTGCAGTATTAAAGGCAGTAGAAATTGGAAAGAAGGGAGAGAACTATCATCAGTGTAGGGGAATGAGAAGTAATTGTGTGAGACATCAGAGTGTCCTGGGTTGTAAGATAAGCTTGTATTCCATTTGCCATCTGTCGAAGGCGAACCGGTTGGACAGGTTTTTTGTTATCTCTCTCAGAGACAATGGTTTGTGTATACACCTTTGACTGATTCAATGAAAGGCTGAAAAAATGTAACGCCGTGAGGGGTCCCACCCGAGAGGGGGGAAGCAGCTCGCCTTCTTCTTCGCGGGACTCCGAGAGAAGCAGCTCTCTCACTCTCTCTTCGCGGGATTCCGAGAGAAGCAGCTCTCCCTCTTCTTTGCGGGACTCCGAGAGAAGCAGCTCTCTCTCTCTCTTCGCGGGATTCCCAGAAAAGCAGCTCTCGCTCTCTCTCTCTTCGGCGGCACTCGCAGCGAAGCAGCCGGCGCGCGCTGAGGCGACAGCGGCAGAGCTCAGAGGCAACCCCGGCGCAGAGGAAGACCGGCCCCCACTGCCACCAGATCTTCAGAGGAAAACTATACCCTTCTAAAGATCACCACTTCAGCTGCAACTCATCAACTATTGCAAGGGAAAGCAATTGTCCCAGCAAAACCTGATACTGGCATTCCTCAGGTTCTAGACTTTTTTCTTTCACTAGTTTTGTTTGTACCGATTGCATTTTCCTTTTTAAATTGTTGTCTAGTTTTCTCCTAGTAAAGAATTGTTACTCCCACTCCCATATCTTTGCCTGAGAGCCTTTTAATTTAAAGATCCTCGTAATTCAGAGGGAGGGGGGTTTGCCGTTCTCCATTGCACAGGAGGCTTTGCCCTCTTTCACAGACTCCTGTCTTGTCTAACCAAGACAGAATTTGGCGCCCAACGTGGGGCCCGAGGGCATTGAGAGGGAAAAAGGATTAACAGTTCTTAAGTAATTTGGTTTTGTTGTGTGTAAAAACATCTTCAGCATCACCATGTGGTCTAGTTTACCTTGGTTTGGGTGGCATGTGATCGTGGCTATACTTTTCCCATTTGCAGACCCTTATCTAAAAATGGGTCCTATGACTAAGACTACGGTGTCTGTTATCAAGTTTGGCTTCTGGGTTAATTGGGTGAAGAATTCATGGATCTTTAATTTCCTCTGGAAGGCAGGTACATGGATTCATAGCTATCACACGTTAACTGTATGTTTTTGGGGTTACTTTAATAACGGTACCTACTGCAAGGAAATAGCACCTGGGCAAACTTTCTCTCAACCTTTTAACCATCTTTTTGGGTCTGTTCCACCAGTTCTCAAAGGGTTAAGATCCTTTATAAGTGCTAATGATACCATACAATGGGTGGTGTTGCTGATAGTCCTGTTATATTTAGCATTCAGAGATAAGGGAAGATTAACCTGGATAACTACCCTCACACCTACACCACAGACTCGAGATGCTGCTGCTCCAGAGCCTGACCCTGCCCCACAGCCCACCTCAGAAATGAACCACCCAGATTGGGTGAGGGTTCTGGTTAAGGAGATACGAGAGATGCTGAAGGAGTGCATTTCCCCAGCTGGTGAGAAACCGGCCCTTTGCCTTGAGGAGGGACAGTCTAATAGTACAGCTGTGGAACCCACTAATGTTACAACTGTCCAGGTTCCAGCTGAACCACAAGGGCAGTCACGGTCAGCAGCAGTGGCCCCGGTAGAAACAAGGAAGTCTAAGGTGAAAGCAGAGCACCCTGCAGATAGGGACAGGAATGGAGGAACCTCACAACCCACAGGGGAGCCAGAGGTTGCTATCATCACCGAGTCCCTGACGTACGAAAGTCTTCGCAATCTGCATAAAGACATTGTGCGACGAGGGCGTGAGGCTTATGCTACCTGGCTACTCCGGGTTTGGGATCTTATGGGTACAGGCGTGCAGCTGGACGGTGGTGAGGCAAGGAACTTGGGACCCTTGACCCAGGACTCGGGTATAAATCAGGTTTTTGTAAGGGAACCAGGGTCCCTTTCTCTCTGGGAGCGGCTCTTAATGAGTGTCAGGGAGAGGTTTATCCACAGAGAGAGAATGCAAGAGCACCATCATAGAATGCGCTGGAAGACCCTCGAGGAAGGGATCCAACAGCTGAGAGAAGTGGCAGTATTGGAGGTACTCTTTGGGAGGGATGGACGACACAATAATGACCCTGACAAGGTCAGGTGTACGGGACAAATGCTGTGGAGTCTGGCAAATCTTGGGCCATCTCAATACGCCACCTTCATTGCAACGATCAATGCTGACACCCACCGGAAGACAATAGGTTCTGTTGCCAACAAACTTAGGAATTATGAGAGTATGATTAATGGCCCAATGCAGGCTCATATCTCAGCTGTGATTAAGGAGTTTAAAGAGGAGATGAAGGAGGAGATAAGGAAGGTTAATACAGCACCCGTGAGAGTCACAGGCCCCAGAATCAGCACCCAACAATCCCCAGCTAGAGAGAGAGGGTACACCCCAAGGGCTAATCTGTGGTTCTTCCTGCGTGACCATGGGGAAGACATGGGGAGGTGGGATGGGAAACCCACCTCTGTCCTGGCAGCACGGGTCCGTCAACTCAAGGAGGGAAACTCTAACCGGGGGAGTTCCACCAAAGTGAAGGTAGCCTCAACCTCCCGTGACCAAGCTTGTAGGTACGATCTGTCAGACCCCCTTGAAGGGACCTCTAGTATGTATGCCCAGGGAAGGAATGATAACCAGTGTTAGAGGGGCCCTGTCTCTAGCCAGGGAGAGGCACGGGAAAACCGGATCTTCTGGACAGTGTGGATCCGATGGCCTGGCACATCAGAGCCACAAAAATATGATGCTTTAGTTGATACTGGTGCACAGTGTACTCTGATACCATCGGGACATGTGGGGGCAGAGCCTGTTTCCATTGCTGGTGTGACAGGGGGATCACAACAATTGACTCTGGTGGAAGCTGAGGTGAGCCTGACTGGGAAGGAGTGGAAGAAACACCCTATAGTGACTGGCCCAGATGCTCCGTGTATCCTAGGTATAGACTTCCTCCGGAACGGATATTACAAAGACCCAAAGAGACTCAGGTGGGCTTTTGGAATAGCCGCTGTAGAGGCAGAAGACATTAAGCAATTGAACACCTTGCCTGGACTGTCAGAAAACCCCTCTGCAGTAGAACTCCTAAGGGTGGAAGAACAACGCGTGCCAATTGCGACCTCGACAGTGCACCGCCGGCAGTATCGGACAGATCGAGATGCCGTAATCCCCATCCACAAAATGATTCGGGAGCTGGAGAGCCAAGGGGTGGTCAGCAAAACCCACTCACCCTTCAACAGCCCCATCTGGCCTGTGCGCAAATCTGACAAAGAATGGAGATTGACTGTGGACTATCGTGGCTTAAATGAAGTGACTCCACCGCTGAGCGCTGCTGTGCCGGACATGCTGGAACTCCAGTACGAGCTGGAGTCCAAGGCAGCAAAGTGGTATGCCACCATTGATATTGCTAATGCGTTTTTCTCCATTCCTCTGGCAGCAGAATGCAGGCCTCAGTTTGCTTTCACCTGGAGGGGCGTGCAGTACACCTGGAACCGACTGCCCCAGGAGTGGAAACACAGCCCCACCATCTGCCATGGACTGATCCAGGCTGCACTAGAAAAGAGTGAGGCTCCAGAACACCTGCAATACATTGATGACATCATTGTGTGGGGGAGCACAGCGGCAGAAGTGTTTGAGAAAGGTGAGAGGATCATCCAGATACTACTAGAAGCTGGCTTTGCCGTCAAGAAGAGCAAAGTCAAGGGACCTGCCCGAGAGATCCAGTTCCTGGGAGTGAAATGGCAAGATGGACGGCGCCAGATTCCCACTGAGGTCATCAACAAGATCACAGCTATGTCCCCACCAACCAGCAAAAAGGAAACACAAGCTTTCCTGGGTGCCATAGGTTTCTGGAGAATGCACATTCCTGAGTATAGCCAGATTGTGAGCCCTCTTTATCTGGTTACCCGAAAGAAGAATGATTTCCACTGGGGCCCTGAGCAGCAACAAGCCTTCACCCAGATCAAGCAGGAGATCGCTCATGCTGTAGCCCTTGGCCCAGTCAGAACGGGACCAGAGGTCAAGAATGTGCTCTACTCTGCAGCCGGGAACCATGGGTTGTCTTGGAGCCTTTGGCAGAAAGTGCCTGGGGAGACTCGAGGCCGACCACTGGGATTCTGGAGCCGAAGTTACAGAGGGTCTGAAGCCAACTACACTCCCACAGAGAAGGAAATCTTGGCTGCCTTTGAAGGAGTTCAAGCAGCCTCGGAAGTAATTGGCACAGAAACACAACTCCTCCTGGCACCCCGACTACCGGTGCTGGAGTGGATGTTTAAAGGAAAGGTTCCTACTACCCACCATGCCACTGACGCCACATGGAGCAAATGGATTGCCCTCATCACTCAACGCGCCCGTATTGGAAACCTGAATCGCCCTGGGATTTTGGAGATAATTACGAACTGGCCAGAAGGTGAAAACTTTGGTCTCACTGATGATGAGGAGCAGGTACAAGTGGCAAGGGCTGAAGAAGCTCCACCATACAACCAACTACCAGCAGAGGAGACCTGCTACGCTCTTTTCACTGACGGTTCCTGTCGCATCGTAGGGATGAACCGGAAGTAAAAAGCAGCCGTATGGAGCCCCACACGCCAAGTTGCACAAGCTACCGAAGGAGAAGGTGGATCGAGCCAACTCGCTGAACTCAAGGCCGTTCAGCTGGCTCTGGACATTGCTGAAAGGGAAAAGTGGCCAAAGCTCTACCTTTATACTGATTCGTGGATGGTAGCCAATGCTCTGTGGGGCTGGCTGGGAAGGTGGAGAAAGGCCAACTGGCAACGTAGAGGAAAGCCAATCTGGGCTGCTGATATATGGAAAGACATTGCCTCTCGGGTGGAAAAGCTGACGGTGGAAGTCCGTCATGTAGATGCCCATGTCCCCAAAAGTCGGGCTAATGAGGAGCACCGGAACAACGAGCAGGTAGATCAGGCAGCAAAAATAGAGGTGTCAAAGATAGACTTAGATTGGCACCATAAGGGGGAGTTGTTCCTGGCTCGATGGGCTCATGATGCCTCAGGTCATCAGGGCAGAGATGCCACCTACAAGTGGGCACGAGACCGAGGGGTGGATCTAACCATGGACAGTGTTTCCCAGGTTATCCATGACTGTGAGACGTGTGCTGCCATCAAACAGGCCAAGAGAGCGAAGCCCCTATGGTATAGTGGGCGGTGGTCCAAGTACAAGTATGGGGAGGCCTGGCAGATTGACTACATCACACTGCCCCAGACACGCCAAGGCAAGCGCTACGTGCTAACCATGGTAGAAGCCACCACTGGATGGCTGGAGACTTTCCCTGTACCTCATGCCACTGCCCGGAACACCATCTTAGGCTTAGAAAAACAAGTCCTGTGGAGACACGGCACCCCTGAAAGAATTGAGTCTGACAACGGCACCCATTTCAAGAACAGCCTTATCAACACCTGGGCCAGAGAACATGGTATTGAATGGATATATCATATTCCCTATCATGCTCCAGCTGCCGGCAAAGTTGAACGGTGCAACGGACTCCTTAAGACTACCCTGAAGGCACTCGGTGGGGGAACATTTAGAAACTGGGAAATTAACCTGGCAAAAGCAACCTGGATGGTCAACACCCGGGGGTCTGTCAATCGAGCTGGCCCTGCTCAGTCAGAACCCTTACACGCAGTAGATGGAGATAAGGTCCCTGTAGTACATATGAAAGGTATTTTAAGGAAAACTGTTTAGATTAATCCCACCTCAGGCAAAGACCAACCCATTCGTGGGATTGTCTTTGCTCAAGGACCTGGTTACACTTGGTGGGTAATGCAGGAAGATGGGGAGATTCGCTGTGTACCACAGGGAAACTTAGTCTTAAGAGAGAACTGGGTGTAAGATTTCATGGTGTGCAGATGGAAATAGAATAAGGGGTGGATAATGTCCTGGGTTGTAAGATAAGCTTGTATTCCATTTGCCATCTGTCGAAGGCGAACCGGTTGGACAGGTTTTTTGTTATCTCTCTCAGAGACAATGGTTTGTGTATACACCTTTGACTGATTCAATGAAAGGCTGAAAAAATGTAACGCCGTGAGGGGTCCCACCCGAGAGGGGGGAAGCAGCTCGCCTTCTTCTTCGCGGGACTCCGAGAGAAGCAGCTCTCTCACTCTCTCTTCGCGGGATTCCGAGAGAAGCAGCTCTCCCTCTTCTTTGCGGGACTCCGAGAGAAGCAGCTCTCTCTCTCTCTTCGCGGGATTCCCAGAAAAGCAGCTCTCGCTCTCTCTCTCTTCGGCGGCACTCGCAGCGAAGCAGCCGGCGCGCGCTGAGGCGACAGCGGCAGAGCTCAGAGGCAACCCCGGCGCAGAGGAAGACCGGCCCCCACTGCCACCAGATCTTCAGAGGAAAACTATACCCTTCTAAAGATCACCACTTCAGCTGCAACTCATCAACTATTGCAAGGGAAAGCAATTGTCCCAGCAAAACCTGATACTGGCATTCCTCAGGTTCTAGACTTTTTTCTTTCACTAGTTTTGTTTGTACCGATTGCATTTTCCTTTTTAAATTGTTGTCTAGTTTTCTCCTAGTAAAGAATTGTTACTCCCACTCCCATATCTTTGCCTGAGAGCCTTTTAATTTAAAGATCCTCGTAATTCAGAGGGAGGGGGGTTTGCCGTTCTCCATTGCACAGGAGGCTTTGCCCTCTTTCACAGACTCCTGTCTTGTCTAACCAAGACACAGAGGAACAAGGTCCCTGGTAACCTAGGAGCCACTAGCTTCACCACCTTGCCACTGGAGCTGAAGATATGTTGGCTTTAATTGCTCCTCCCTGAAGTACTGGTTCTGCATTTATCTGTTGACTATAATGTAATGGCTCCTCTGTCATTTCCTGCAGCACTGCACAATCTAATACTGCATGAGTGTCTCACCATGTTCACATTCTCTGTTGAGTAATTGTGGCTTTGATTTCATGATGCATAGTCTGTTCAATCAGCCTGTAATTGCAGCACTGTCTGCAAGTATTGTTGATATATCTATGTAATTATGTTTATTGTTAATAATGCAAATGGAATCTGTTGAGTTAGTCAAGTCAGTCATCCTCAAGAAGCAATTTCTACAGATGATTTCTTTAGCTGCTGAGGAGTGGTTTTTTTTAGTTCTCCTTTGTTCTTTCACAGAAAATACTCTTACTGAAATTTTGAAAGTAAGAACCACAGCCCCTTCATGGAAGTGTCAGCATGTACTGTAGAGGCTATGTAGAAATCTTGTCTATCCAAAACATCTGGAGAAGGCCCTGAGTTCAGTCATATTGCTTGATATGGGATTTTCTAATAATTGGCAGGGTGATGAATTATGGAGTATTTGGAGATACTAATCTTGTCTGGAAAAGCATAGGAGCTGTGCAGGTGCTGTGGCTCTGAAGCTGTATTTTATCTTCTACAAACATGTCTGTTAAAAAAACTTTGTCCCTCCCTGATACAGATTTCTTTCCCCAGTCTCACATAAAGTCAGGCCTGGCAAAGGCTTTCAGATACATGTTTATAGTTGATAATATTGTCTTTATTCCCTTCTGTAAATACAGCTCTCTGTATTGGTTTCCTTCATATTACTCAAATGTTACACTTATCAGGATAATATACTTAATACTCTGTTCAAGGCCAGGTTGGATGAGGCCCTGAGCAGCCTGATGTAGTGAATGGCATCCCTGTGCACAGCAGGGGGGTTGAAACTAGATGATTTTTAAGACCACGTCTAATCCACATCATTCTATGATTCATGATTATAGTGTGAAGTGTTTGGACTGTCTGCTTCCTAGTGGTGTGTGGCACATAATTTCCTTCTCTTGAAACCTGCTTTCTTGAGAATTTTTCTTTGTTAAAAGAATTACTCATTTTGTGGTCTTTTTATCTCAGGATGCTCCTTTTGTAAATGAAGAATTGGTCATACAGTATGGATAACACTTGAAAATGGGTCTATTGAGTTCAAGTCTATTGAGACTGAATGTAGCACTGTTGCAATAAAATAAATTCAGTTCTGCATCCAACAGCTAGGAACACATTTTGCATTACATAGTCACAGAGTTCTCCCCCCTTTTCTACATTTAGGTGGATGTTGGAAACCATTTGTTGGTCCTGCATTGTTATTCTGGGCAGCTCTATTGCCTGTGGCTCTGCAAACTCCCTGAAAACAACCCTGGGTTCAGCTATTTACATAATGGCTGTGGAGTTTTCTTAGGAAGTGCCCTCTGGACATGCCAATCTCTCCCCACCTTGCTGGCCCATGTGGTGCCTCAGCTCTGACTGACCTGAAACATCACTTCAGGTTCTTCTATGATGCCAAAAGTGCACAAGACTGTCAAAGATGGAGCATTTAAGGGGCAGTGTTATTTTATTTACACAAAGCTGGTAAGCACCCCTAAGGCACTCCACCTCCATCCTCCTGTCTCACCACTGGCCAGCTGGGTGGAGTTGGCCCTGGCCATGCAGAAGCTCTGCAGAGTCTTGATGGCAGCTGTGGGGCAGGGTTATTGAAAAGGTTACAGAAAGCAATCAAGAGGAACCTGCCAAATTTTCTATTGGTTCCTTAGCAACACTGTCAACATTTTTATACTTAATTTTCTGTCATCTGCTTAAAGCTTTGAAGTTTCAGAGTGTTCTCAGGGACTTTAGGGTATTTTACCAACCACTCCAGGCTTCTGGCTATTCAGACTGGAGCGTAGTTACTACATGGTAAATTGGAAGCATTTCCAAGTTGGTGTTACTGCAATTCAGTGGGAACTCTCAGTTTCCCTGGAAGGTAGCCAAGAGCCCTCTCCCATTACTTTGACTTCCACTCTTAGTCCACCTCCTCTGTGCTCTGGGGGAGGACTTTGTAAAGACATTAAATAGTTTCCTTCTTTACAATATGAGTGACAAATAGAATTCTTTTTTTTTTTTTTCTCTTTTTTTACATTTTCTTGGTAATGAGACACTACTTGTCTTTTTTTGCTTAACATAAGCACTATTCCGGTGGAGAAAAAACCAAGGCTTTGAAAGTGAGTATCTCAACAAGGGTGAAATCCCCATGCCATGGCTTGGGCAAATGCAAACTGTATTATCTACAAAGTGAATTTACAAGAAAAGTAGGGCACTCCTCTGAAACCTAGATAGCAGTGGAGTGTTCCCAGAAAGCTGACAAGTCTCAGGAATCAGCTGTGATCAAAGAAAGTGAAAATTCCATTTATTTCGGTCCTGGTCTATTCTTCAAAGATGCCATGCTTCTTTTATAGCAGATATTACACAACATGTCTTAAACACAGCCCAACACTCTGAATTTTGTTTTGGAGGTTCTGACTTTTTCTAGGCGTTTCCCACAGCCAAGTGAAAGTTATGATTTCCAAGAAGTGACAAAGAAAGAATTCCCAACTATGCAATTCCAGGGATTTTGGTGGCTTTCTGATGTCCAATTTGACATTTAGTCATTTGAGAATATAAATTTATGGCCTTTATCTCTATAGTAACTACAAACTCTCCTGTACTACTGTGAGCCTCAGCCAGGCAGATGAGAAGCAGGCATGGTACTGTAAGTAATTATGATGGTTTAGTAGAAGTCTTAGTGTTAAATATCTGTTCTTCAGAAAGAAAAATCTGTAGCATGTATAGTCATGGTATTTTCACTTATGCTAGATTCCAAGCTATGAATATGCTAGCTTTAAGATATAAGGAAATCAAAATGCTAGCTATAAAATATAAGGAAATTCAAAAAGGATCTGACTCATTGCCTTGTAAGAAGACTATCTCTCTTCTTATTAACTAACTTCAGTCTGTGTCTCCCCAAGGTATTTGGAGCAGCTGATCTGTCTTTCACTTCATGACTGGGCTGGCTGTACTCCAATAGGATAAATGGAATAAAAACAAATGGTACACAAATGATGCATTTGTACAGTGAAGGGGAATAATATCAATCATGGCTTCTGTGGGCTTCAGTGGAAGTTTCCAAACTGTTCAATATTATAAGCAAGACAAACTAGAAGCAGGAATCTCTAGAGTGGGTGGATTTGCTAGCCCAACCAGATGCATTTTTCTTTGGTCCTACTGCCTGTTAAAAAGTGATTGGCTGTGTAATTACGGATATGATCACGAATATTAGATCAACAGGCTGACAATGATCACAGCAGCCAAATTTTAGTCTCTGGCAGAAATGAGATTAACAATTGAGAAGTTCTTTCATGGAGACTAACCAGATTTCCTGTGCAACATAAGCATTATTTTATTGAGGTTTCCCAATGAAAAGGCCACAAGACATCCTGAAATAGCAGTTTGTTTCACTGTCTTCCTCTGAATAGGTCAATGTCTGATGTTCCCACCGGTTCTATAGATCACTGACTGTGTGTGGAATGGACACCTGGTTTGATGATCAATCCAAACATGGCAGGGAAGGCAGCAGAGCTGGATCACTGCTAGGGGAGGTGTCTCATCTGAATCTGAAGCAGTGCAGGCTCTGGACAAGCTGTGGGAGGCTGGTGCATGGGCTGTTTGCAGGCTGTTCAGGGCAGAAGCCAGGTTTGAATTGCAGAGTCAGAAGTCACCAATTTCCACACCAAGCAGGAAAAAGTTTTGGCTGAAGGCAGTGCAGACCCCAGGCAGGCAGCCAGCACCCTTTGCTTAAGTGTGCATGTTCATAGCACTGGGTACCTTCTGTTCCTGTCAATTTGCAGAGTCCACTCTACCCCTCAAGGAGGCTAAATCCATTGTAGGAAGCCTTTTTCAGATTTTTCTGCTGCCTCCTGGTAATTTTTCTGTGGGAGCTGCAGACAATCCAATCCCACGCTAACAATTGCTCACTGCAGGGCTTGTGTATAACATTCACAGCACTTCCAACCCCAAATCCCAAAGCCATGCTGTAAACACTGAAATGAGAACTGCAATATTTTCCATTATTTTTAGAAACACATTTTAATGGTTCCTCTGCCCACAGCTTTATGACTTTACAGAGTGCACCAGGACCTTGTGTTCCAGCTATTCTGTGTGACCATGACAGATAACTTTCTTTCATAAAAGCTAAGATTCCCCCAGATGACAGGGATACAGGGCTTGGGAAATCCACAGAAAATGTTCAATATGCTCAATGCATCAATAAAATAATGGTGTTGACAAATGCCATGAATATTGATGATCATTCTAGGAGTACAGACCTTGCAAGGCAGTGATGAAACAGTAAGAACTTGTTGGTTAGATAAAGGACAATAACAGTTGAAGCAATGAAAGGAGAGGCAGGAGAACAGAGTTTTATAGGGCTGTGCTGCCTGGCTGCTGGCTGAAGTACAAAGGAATTTCAACTGACTGCTGACACCTATAGCTAGAGAATGTATTTCTGTAAGAGTAAAGTAAGAGACTGGAGGAGCTGTATAACAGTGAACATAAAAAAATTGGACCATCATTTAAGTTTCAGTACTAGCTTGTGGTAGGAGCACTGGAAAGTCACTGTTTACATGTGCCCCAAATAAAAAGGAGCACTGGGCAGGCAGAAGTCTGAGGTGTATCCAATTAGCATAAAACCAGCAGGAATGTAATGTCTCTGTGCTCTCAAATTCCTTGGAGGAGGCAAAAATTGCTGCAAGAACCCTTAATCATTTACTTGCTTTAATGTCCTGAGTTTGTAAACAATTTGATTCTTCCCATGGTAAAAGAGATGTAGTTTTGGCTGTGGGCTGAGATATCCTGACGACACTTCATGTCCCCTAGAGCCAGCCTAGCCAGGCTTCCCAGTGACTCAGGGCTGCTGGAGAGCTCCTGCTGGAGAGCACCGCTGGCAGCTGAAAGACAGCATCACACAGAAAGGACCAGGAGGTCCTTTTTACTTCTTTCCAATCTCCATGCATCATATGAGGCTCAATATATTCACTGACAGCCCTGGAACCGAAGATTTCTATACACACAAAAGACAGCCTGGAGTTCATCCCTACATGTGTGACCTGAGGATATAATTCCAAACAGATAGAAGTTCAGTTTTCATGACCCTCTCTCTCTTAATCCTATACCCTCAGGGTGGTGGCCAGGCATCCCAGTTGAAAAATATCATAAGGTAGGAGCATCAGTCCC
The DNA here is from genome assembly GCF_050655825.1 of Lonchura striata. Classification (NCBI taxonomy): domain Eukaryota; kingdom Metazoa; phylum Chordata; class Aves; order Passeriformes; family Estrildidae; genus Lonchura; species Lonchura striata. The sequence continues at coordinate 56,990,959 of NC_140707.1, read as the reverse complement.
AGATGAACTGGGAATAAACAACTCACTTCCCAAAACAGTAACAGAGGAACAACCAGGTGCTGAAGTTATCCAGACTCAGCAGCACCCTGGAAACTTGTAGTGACCAGCCCAGAGGGAAAATCACAGACTGTCACCCTGGTGCTCCCAGCTCTCCAGAACAGACAAATAATAAGGAGGAATGGAAACATACACAGTAGCACCTACAGTGTGCCAGGAAGCTCCCTGCATATGCTATTCAATGATAGACATAGGTACAGCTGGGCCACTTCACATATTGATTTAATTTTGAATGGGGGCACTGCTGAGAAAAAGAAGAGATGAGAATTTCTTCTCATGTGTCAACTGATTATTATAGCAACTCAGTCTGAGAATGTGAAAAACACAATACCTCTTGAGAGCATATGAGCTGTTTGCTGCCTTTTTGGTCACCTCCATGTTACCACTGGTATAGCAAAGAAGTTCTCAAGTCCTTTGTCTAAAAACTAACCTGCACCTCTCAAAGCATGAATGCAACACTCAGGACCACTCAGGACTGGGTTTGGTCATTAGGCTAATTCAATTCTGTAAAAGTAAGTTTGCATCAGGGCTGACTGTAAGAATCTGCCTGCAGTATCAGCATGGCCAGAGCTAAGAGCTGGCAGTAGCCAGCTAAGCTCATGGAAGTCCAGAAGCAGCAATAATACAAATACCAGAAGTTTTCTCATAAAATTGGAGTTCTATTAGAGGCCTGTAAATTCTTTTAGTTAAGCTTAAGTGCATGGGACCAGAAGCATTTCATGCTGCTTGAGGATTATGTTATTGAGCAGCTAATGTTACAATTAGCCTTAATAGAAAAATCCTTCTGAAAAAAACTATTAATTTCCTATCTAGTTACCAAGTCATATATCTTCTGCTACAAATCCTTTGCTATTTTATGCCTCATAAAGAGCTAGTCTAAATTTTTACATGTTCACTGCTATATATCTAAGAAGTAAATTGCTTCAGGAACTCCCCTGGGGAAGTTTGTTAAGCAAAGCTCATTAATTTACTTGCCTGGATTGCCTACACACTTTTCTGCAGCTGGGAGTGCAGGTGCATGCAAACACTGGTGACCCCCCTTTACACTGGATCCTTTCCCTTGCTGGCACTGCTCAGTGAAATGTGCTCCCTTAACTCGCCAGACTCCAGTACAGACTAAGCTGTACTCCTGGGCTGGCAGCTCCATCTGTCCTGAGTCAGGCATAACCAGGGCTCAGCTGCCTCTGTCCCCAAGGTTTTTAGTTCTAGAGTCAAGCAAAACTTTATCTTGGGCATCAGAATTAAAGACCTAACAAGCACAAAACATATTTCAACAACTTCAAAAAGCTTGGAGGGGCTGTTTGGGTCATGAAACCCAGTCCCTATGACCCCAGGCAGCCACACAATACAATGCTCCAAAGCATCCCCTCTATGCTATAGCTCTGGCCTGGAAATATTTCCCCATTTCCTGTGATAAATATAACCTCTTTTGTACCCACTACCAAAAGTCCACAAGATTGTAACATGCCACAGCAAAAGGGCACAGGAGATATGGAGAGAGTCACTGCAGTCCTGGCAGCAGTGGGTCTTTAATGGGTGAACATGCCAATCTGATCTAGAAACCCATGGCAGCTCATCTCTCCTTCAATTTGGGTTTTTGGGTTTTCCTCTACAGATTCTTCCTTTTGTCACTTGGCAACAGGGAATTTCAATGAAACTTCTCTGCCTGTAAATTGGATGGTTTTGTTACTGTGCTGCCATCTTTGTGCTTAAGTTTCCAATTTGTCAAACAGCTTTGTAACCAAGCATTTCTGATTGCAAATTCCAGATTGTTTACTTACACTTGCTTTAGTTTCTTACACAGTCAGAAACCATGCTGGCACATGTGAGAGCAAGGCTGTGTTGCTAATTAGTGTCCTTCTAATTTATAATATTTTACCAAGCCTAAGCTCCCAGCATGTGGTCACATGCTACACTCTGCTCTAAGTTTGCTCAAAATATAAATGGAAACTACAGTGGTTCTTTTTCAAAAAAGGCAAATTAAAATTAAAGTGAATGTCAAAGATGGTCTGAAGCCATTTGTTCCACTTAATGTAGAATTCCTATTGATTCATCTGGAGTTCATGAAGCATGCCTAGGCCACAGCATGGAGAGAGTCTGAAGTCTGTCAAGAGGGAAGTGGTCTGTAGAAAGACCAAATTATGTCCAGAAGAGTATCAGCCCCCATGTTCCCCAGCAGGGCAAGCAAACCTCTGGGGCACCTATTGCCCAGGCAGTGGAGGCTGCTCTTTCAGCAGGGGCTGTGCTAGAAGGATGTGCTCTGTGTGCAGAGGACAGAGACACTGCCATGAACAGGAATGTCTGTAGAAACACTCACCCAGAGGAACTTAGAAGGCAATGATGAAGTACAAGGGAAGTGCTGGCATTCTCAATATTTCTGCTGCTTTCCTGCTTTAGACATTAGTCCTGCAGAGATCAGCCTGAGCTTCCCAGGGAATACACTTTTTTTTTGCCATAGCTAGGGTCAGGGCAGTCACCAATCTCCCTGCAGCAGTTGGTTGTCTTCCTCTCATTAGGATGGAAAGAACAACTGTGATAATACAAGGGTTTTTATGTTTTCCTGACCTCTAAATTTGCAGCAGCTGCTGCTACTGTCCTCGAGGTACTTGGAGCTAGAGATGTAAGCAGAAGGAATAACTCGTTCCCATAGCAGCAACCTCCAAGCCTTCAGTATGGAGTGAGGTATGAAGGAAGGAGCCTGCCACAGGAGAGCAGCTCCCAGGACTCTGAAGTACAAGATGTCAGTTCATCTGCCTGCCCCTGGGAGGTGTGAGGGGCTTAGCATTAAGTGCAGTGAACAACCTTATATCTTTTTATACCTCTAGAAATCACTTTAAGAAGTTAGCACAGATAAATGCTCTCACATGCATGTGCCATCACTGCTTAGGGTGCCAGCTGGGGAAAGCATTTGGATTTGAAACATCTAGCAAGGACTGCACTGCCTCACAAAACTGTGGTAACCATGCTGTGAACATCCTGCACTCCAGGACCCCAGCTGCTCTGCAACATCTGTTAATTCTCACAACATGCCATGGTGTTGATTTTGATTGTTTTGTTTTTACAGGAAAAACCTACTTGAAGAATAGGTGACTAATCCCAGAAAGACTGTTCTGATGCATGTAATTTTACCCAGTTTACAGATAACCTTCTTAAATACTGAAGGAAATTTCACATACAGAGCAGCTTATGCAGAGCTGAGGAGGTGTGGACAACACCAAACTGATATCAGCAGAGTACAACCACTTCCCCAGAGTGCAGCAACATTGTCACTGGTACCTGATGGTGTCATCTATTGGCACAGTGTAGAGAATGGAGGTTTTTAGAAAGAGGATTTCTCTGCTCCAAGGCAAAAGCACTCACACAAATAGGGAAGAAGAGCATTCATGTCAATCTGATTCCATTATGTTTAACAGAGCTAAATGTGTGACTTCTGCAGAAATAAAATACTCCTACAGTAGAACAAGGAGTGACACACATTTTACATGGTAGCAGCCCCATGGGAATGAGAATAAAGGCTATGGATGCTGTGAGCCTAATTACACAGCTGTGGTTATTTTGTGCGTTGCAAAACATGGGATTGATATTTACATAAATTCCCTGGGAAGGCTGTGTAAAGGCAGAGTGTTTGGCTTCCTGGCTAGCATGGCTTAACAGGCACACGTGTCTCTGGCTCCCTATTCTCTGCTTTGTGATTTCTCTTTGCTTCCAATGTTGTGCCACTACAGAACTTTTATCATCGTGACAAATGCTTGGTAAAATTAAACTTCCCAGCAGAAGTTACAGCTTCTCTCCTAAAGTTACAGAATTTTTAAAATGGATCAGTTAATAAATTGCTGCTTGTACTCTCTGGCCATATGACATCTAACAGTGGAGTAATGGTTAACCCACTAAAGAGTGTCTAGCCAACACTGACTCTTTGGTCCCAATTTTTCTCTCAACCTTTCTTCATGGGGCCTGACTTGCTAGCATGAGCAACAGTTAGAACCACAAAGGATTCATGTGCCCAAATTGCCACAAAAGACCACAGCAGAAAGTCTGAGATGCTAAACACAGTTGCTGCCAAGCCCTGGAGATGCCCGGGGGAAGCTTCATTGTTGTGACCTCAGAGAGATTCTGCATAAGGAGCTGCATTCTGGCTGGGCTCTTGGCTTACACTGTGGAGTGTTTAGCTCCTGCTCCAGCTGTTTTCCCTGCAGGTGTTCCTGGAGCATACCTGACTGGGGATAGAGTGGGCTTGGGAGGAGTAGGACCTCAGCTACCCTTTCTCTGAACATGGCACAATGTAGCACTTTGAACAAATGCTATTAATGCTGATTTGCCTTGGATATCAGACATCTCTTTTTCTGTCTACTCCCAAAAGCTTAAAAAATTCTGTACTCATTGAGGAGACAGTAAGAACAGCTTCTCATAAAAGTTATACAAAATTCTAGTGTTTATGGTGTGCCGATTATAGATATGCTGTTACCTCCCTGGATCAAGGTTCCATTCATACCCCAGCTAACAATTGTGGCCTTGTTTTAGAACCATGTACCTGGGCAGAAAAGTAGTGATAGTACAGGGCAGGAAATATCCCAAACTAAATGCAAAATAGATATTAACTCCCAGACATCTTCCAGAGTTGGATATCTGGAATCAAACCACATGACTGGACAATTTCTGGAGGAAATACTGTATCTGCCATTTGGCTTTGTAACATGGCCCACTGCAATCACTCTTTCCTCAGTGCATGTTTTCATTGTACCGTTCATGCAAATTTTGGAACAAGAGATGACAATGTAACTGCTAGTCAGTTTGTCCCCCTCTGTTTTGCTATAATTATGGTCTCTGTTCATTCCTTATTACTTAAGGAATCTTTGGTTTTACGTGACTGTTAAATTAACCCAATTACTTTCCAATCTTCAGTTTCTCCACTCCTCTCCAGGGTGGGAAACTGTTCAATCAGTTTTACAGGACAGAATTCTCTGAAGGTCTGATTATAGATCAGGTTCTCATCAATATGTTGCATCTATCACTTGAGACTCGGTCACTTCAATAACCAACAGGAAAATGAAGACTCTTGAATTTAAATGTCATTTTGATCCCAGTTCAACCAAGCACTGGGGAGCTGGTTATTCAAGAGCAGGGATTAAACAGCCTTGTAGGCTGGGCATCTGGAGTGGAAAGCCACACAGCTCAATGTTCATGCCCCAGTGCATTCCCTGGTAACCTGCACTAAGTGAGCTGTGAAGGAATAACTGTGATGCTCATGCCATGGGACCAAACCTGAGAATGGACTGCAAAATGTCCTACCCAACCCTGTAACACTTCCCTTTGGATCAAAGAGGACACACATATAAATTCTTTTCTGAGAGGATGAGAAAACTTTTTATTTGAGTTTATTTTTGTTGTTGATGATGGTGTTTTTGTTTGGTTTTGTTTTGGTTTTGTTTTGGTTTTGTTTTGGTGTTTTTTTTCTTGGTTTAGTTTGGTTTTTTGTGAGCTTGGTTGTTTTATTTCTGTCACTAATACAAAGTTCTATGTTTTTTCCCCCAGAAGACTCCTCACTCAACCTTGTCAGGAGATGCTGTATCAGTATAGCATTATATTGATCAACTTGTATTTGATGACTTCAGTTCTTCAGATCATGGGTAAATGCTCTATTAAGAAAGAAAGAATACTCTTTTCCCCTTGCTTATTTATTAATGGTAGGAGTTACCATGGGTATAAAAACAGAACACTAACTGGCATGAAGACCTTTTTAAACTTTTAATCTGTCTAATGACCTAGCTCAGTCAGTGGTTTTATCCCTTGAGATCTCAGCATGACCTTCCTTGTGAAATTCTGTCACCTCCAAGGATCACAGTGTGCTTTGTCTGGGAGCTTGTTTCTACCATGGGGTGCAATTGTGCCTTAAAGATCACAGTAAAATGCAGAAAATATACAATTAACACACTTTATCCTGGGTCAGATCTTGCAAGGACACCATATGCTCTCACAACTTTCAAAAAAAATCATATAACAGATGCAAATTTAGGGAGAAAAAAGTCTTGTCATTTGGACTCCACTGTGAGCCTTTTGCAGGTTTTGACTTCATTGGTCTGACTTAACTCCCCTGGTTGGATGAATCAAAGCATCCACATCAAAAAGAGAGGAGCCCTGGGCACAGTATCACTGCCAACACAGTCAGATGCATTTGAGATTAACTGGTTGAGAGCAAAGTGCTCTGACTTCTGTTTGGTTGCAGTCAATGTGTCAGTGAGGTGAAGACCTTGCAGATCAAAATAGCCCCTTCTGTAGGTCCTGGTACTTACTAAACTGTCAACATTAAAGTTAACAGCTGCTATGAGAAGAGTTTGTGCATCCCATGCTTAAACAACTAAGCACATTGATTCCTTTGAGAGAAATGGACTCTGCTGTTGAGTCATGCAGTCTTTATTACAGGCTGACTTCCAGAAGAGGCTGCATTTCCTACTCTCTTCAGGTCTATTTATTAGTCTTAAGAATCTCAAAGTCTTCAAATTGTCAGGCAAAAGCATAAGAACACACTGGAATGGATTAGAAGTTAATATACTCTCTCAACAATTACACTAATTTGGGAAGAAAATTTGTAATTGCTTTCAGGTCCATAAATATAGATCAAAAGCCCTTAATGCACAACTGCAGTGCATAAATGCTGTTTACCACTGGTGCTTTCCTTTTGTACATCTCAATGCATCCTACAAAATTGAACTACTGCAAACTATCATAGAGGTGGGGAAAGTGAATTACAGAGAAGTTACCTTTCCAAACCCCTGCTCAGAACCATTATCCAAGCAAAGTCCAGGATTCAGAAATCCATATTCATAATGCATGAAGTAATAATTACACATAGAAAGGCAGTAGAGTTGTGCTCCAAGCCACAGACTTCCCAGCTCAGTTTGGAGCTCGCGTTACCAATTTCCCAAGCCTTAGGTGCATTGGTATGTTTGTGTGGGCAGGTGTGCCAGAAGGTGGGGGTTTGCACCTTCCCACTGCTCCTTCCTTCACCATGGCTCTGGCTTCCACAGAGTCTTCTGGTGAGGTCCTGCTGAGATTCCTGCTGCTCTAAGTGAACAGATTCTTTTCCCTGGTGCTTGGAGTGTGGATAAGAGTCCTCCCTTCTTCTGGCAGCAAGCTGTTGTTCAGTCTGAGTGATCTTGTCAAGCTGTCTCAGTCACAAATATGCCCAAATAGAGACCCTAAGAAGAGAACTCTCAAGATTACAGAATAAAACCTGGTGCATGATTGTGTATTAGTTAGAAAAAAAATTTTGAACACTTCTGCTTAAAGAACATCCAGTACTATTGATATTGCAAGAAATAATTGCCCAGACAAGCCCGGTGGTTTGGATCAATGTAACAGCCATTACATCCCTAGAGACACTCTGTAATTATTCTATATTATAACAGTGGATAGAGTCTCAAGCCCCCATCATCCTGATCAAAGTTTCTTTCATATAATAAGGTCTCTCAACATTTTCCTTCTCCCACCCTATATGCTACCAGCAAGCCTTGTCATTCCATTTCTCACAAGCCCAAGGACACTTGGCTCTCTTGGCATCAAGTAACAGGGCACAGCTGCTGCACTGTTGCCTCCTCTTGAGGAAACCCACATGAGGAGCTGGTACTCTCCTATTCTTCCCCAGGCTGTGCCATCCAGCCTGCGCAACCAGCTCTTATTGCCTCCTCACTGCACTTCACTCTACCAAACATGCCTCATATCACAGGCCAGCTCCATTCCCCATCTCACACAACACAGCAGTTCCTTTACTTTTTTGGACCATCAAACTAAATTTTGTTCTCATAATATTTTAGGAGAGGTCTTCTGTTGGGAAGGATGGATAAATTTAATTATTCATAAATAATACAGCCAGGATGAGAACGGTCCTCCCTGCTGGCTGGACAATGCCCTTGCCTACGGATAAGTCCAAAAGTCAAGTGGACTGTCCCATCTCACCCCCCAAAATGTATGGTTCACCACTCACCTGTAACCCTCCCCTAAAACATCAAGTGCCTGTAACCCCATTGGCCCAAGTCTTGTTCCAGCCCACCTTGAAGCCCCCTGATAAGGGGTCTCTGAGGGGCCAGATGCCCTCTTGGAACTTCCACCCCCCCCTTGGAACTTTCCCTTCTCTTGGATCTTCCCCCCTCTTAGGACCTCCACCCTCTCCTAGAGCATCCTCTTGTCCCTCCCCTCCCCCATCCCCCAGGCCTCGCCACGTGCTGCGTCTGGCAGCTCCAAGCAAGACCTTTCTCCATCCCTAATAAACCTTATATACCAAGAGCAGCCTTCAGAGATCTCTCATCTCCATTCATCTAAACAGTCCTGGAGCACAGCACTCCCTACAGTCTTCCTCAGCTAAGAGTCAAAAGGGACTGTGGCATTTGCTCATGATGCAGAGCCTTTGGCACACTGAGGTTCTCTGAGGAACTGGCAGTGCTGGTAAGAGTGATGGATTTCTACCCCCCTGCACTGATCCTTTTGGTGCAGGTCACTCTACTTGTGTCTCAACACAAAGACCACAGCAGAAGAGGCCATAATGATGCTGCTGCCATCACCCTTTCACCTCTAAGAGCAGAAGGAAAGAGATTAAGAGCCAAAGCAAATACAGCTTTTGCTGTGCCTTACCAAAGAAGCTGTCATCAGTGTAGGGCATTTTGGTGTATTGGTCTGAGGACAAGATTTCCCCTTTTTCAAATTGCCACAGAACAAATTGCCTGTGCTAAACAAGGGGTCATGGATGCATTTCTCTAAAGGAAAAGACTTGCTTCTTCCCAAGCACACAGAGCTTGTATCTGTATCACCTAATTAGCATCCTGCAATCCAGTCTGCATTGCTTCAGAACCTGATATATCCCATATCCGACAAAGTCATTCCTGTTTCTATGTCATGTTTCAATTGCACCAGTTTGCAGGAAGTATTTGGATGCTAAATTTGATTTAAGTCATTATGTTTCATTTTTATTGAGACTCTTTGACTTACCATTTATTTGGCTGCTTCAGTTACTTGCATGGCAGGTTGCCCATTGCCAAGGCATCTGAGAACCTCATCACCAGTTTAAAAATCAGCAGACTGACAAAACCCAAATCCTGAGAGACTGGGTCAGATTTTACAGGGAATGATCCGTCTTTCAGTTGGTAACTTCCAGCTGCTGACATTGGGAGGTTTAGTCCTCTGCATTGATTACACATCAACCAGTCTCAGTCACTTTAGGCTATACAAAGAGATAATGTCTAAACTAACTGATCCCTGATGTGAAAGGGCCTGCCCCTGTTTATTGGCAATGTCAGGAAGGCTGTGTACTCTCTCTAGTTCCACTGATAGCCCTTGACATCGCTGAATAGCGGCTGTGTGTCATTTTCTTCATCCATGGCATCAAGGTTTTTGTGATAAAGCAATATGTCTGGGAGCTGTCCAGAGGGGCATTCCTTAGAACCTCAGAGGTCCTAAATTAGCAAGCATGTTGTGGGAGATTCTGGGGCTGCTTTCTAATTATCCTGACGACAGTCCTTCTAAACACCCCTGTTGAGAGGCAGAAACATTTCACTAGGCTGTATAATGCATGAACAGCAGACAAGACTTATGACATATTATGTATGAGCAATTAAGTTGTTTCAGTACTTACAAACATTGTCAAGATACAATGAATAACTGAGATTTTCAAAAATTAGGTCATTTTAAAAAGTTGTCCTTAGAAATCCTCAGAACCATTACAAGGAACTGCAAAGCCAAATTAGGGACTTGGGAGAAACTTCAAAAAGTTTTAATGTTAGGAATTAGCTATTAGTGTTAGGTTCACACAGAAATTAATGTCAATTTTAGACAACTATATAAAAACTTTAGATTCTCAGAATGAATGTCCTTTTAGTACCAGGGCTTGGGGACATATTAAACAGGTATAGTAAACACAGAGCCCTTGGGCATGTGGACAACAACCAAGGCTGCATGGCATGCAGCATCTTCAGTACTGTCTGGCCCACACTTCTGATAGAGCCTTCATCCAACAAGCTAAGAGCAATGCAGTGTCACAGGCCTGGGAAAAGGATCCTTTTTGGGAAATGATTATGGCAGTCTTCATTAAGTTTTTCTACATTAACTTCATTAAGTTTTTCTACATCCTATGAGATTGTACCTAACACTAGCTATAAAGAGTACAGGAATATCAGCACCAAAACTGTCAGACACTCTTGAGGTATTGCAAGCCCTATGTGGGGCCATGATGTCAGCTTGGGGCTGCTCCTGCATAGCTTCCTGACCTTACCAAATCACAGAATCAATTAGGTTGGAAAAGACCTGTGATATAATCAAGTATGACCCATGACTGAACACCACCACATCCACTAGACATGGTACTGAGTGCCACACCAATCTCTCCTTAAACATTTCCAGGGACAGTGACTTCACCACCTCTCTTGACAGCCCATTCCAATATTCTCCCAATGTGCAACCTAAACCTTTCCTGGCATAGCTTACGACTGTGTCCTCTTGCCCTGTCACTGGTTGCCTGGCAAAAGAGACTGACCCCCACCTGGCTATACCCTCCTTTCAGGAAGATGTCATAGAACATGCACTCCAGAGCCTTCACCAGCTCTGTTACCCTCCTCTGGACTCAATCCAACACCTCAATTTCTTTCTTGAACTGATGGGTCCAGAACTGGAAACAGTACTTGATGTGAGACCTCACCAGTGCCAAGTACCAGGAAACAATCACTGTCCTGGTGGCCACACTATTGCTGACACAGGCCAGGATGCCATTGGCTTTCTTGGCCACCTGGGCACTGCTGGCTCATGGCCAACTGTTGTCAACCAGCACCCCCAGGTTCTTTTCCACCAGGCAGCTTTCCAGCTGCTCTGCCCCAGCCTGTAGTGCTGTGGGGTTCTTGTGACCCAGGGGCAGAACCTGACACTTAATCTTGTTTTACTTCATACATTTGGTTTTGGCCCCTCAATTCAGCCTGTCCAGATCCTTTGGCAGACCCTTCCTACTCTCCAGAACAATATTTCCACCCATATCAAACTTACAAGACATGGCTGATAAATGTGTTGGGGCTGTGTGAGAGAAATTTGCCAACTGATATTTGCATCTGTGTCTCCCCAGCTAGCTCTGAGCCCGGGCAAGAGGTTGTCCTCTCTTCACAGGGCAACATGCAATTTCATCCCCAAGAATCAATGTCATATAGGAAAAAAAATAAATCGGGTACCTGAAGTTCAGGATATGGGTCTTACTAGTCACATAAATTTCACAGCCCAAATGGCTACTGATGTACAAGTCTGCTAAACAGTGTAAGTACCTGCATCAATGTGTTGCATTATTTGGCCCTCAGTTGCCTGCTTAGTGCCAAAATTCTTGTTTGTCACAAACTCTGGCTTCTTTCTTGCACCCTTTTTCCATAATTGTATTTAAAACTCATAGGAAGAAGATGCTTTAAAACTGTTTACATAACTAACTGAAACATTATTAAAATTAAAAATGTGCAGAATATTGAAATAGAGCAGAAACTAATCCTGATTTTGAGTAAACTAGTTTTTTAACACCTTCAGCTGTGGAGGGAAATACCAATTCTTCCTATTTTATAGCTTCTGATAGTGTTTTATTCAAAATCCAAAATACATCCAGGCATGCAGTTTCTGGCCCCCTCCCAGGAAGAACTGGTATAATTGGGCTGCAGGGGAAGGGTATGCTCTTTCTTACATTTAGTTCTTTCTCCAGCTATCCCTAGGGTACCAGTATATTTTTTCCCTATGTTTTTTTTAGCTCAAAGATATTAAAGTTATCACAGGGAAAAATAATTGTATTGGATAAATAACAACCAAGTAAAGTGATTTTCTATCTCTGGACCTCCCTACTTGCCTTCCTTAAATTAGCAGCTTCTCAACTGAAATCCCAATAGTGTAAAAACCATCCATCCTGTTTATGTGTCTAGCAGGGTGAATAGTTCAGTTAGTAGGCTCAAAAGGAAGTCACTGTAAGCACCATCTGCAGCTGGAGAAAGGTTGCCCCAGGGCTCTCTGAAAGTCTTTCCTGTCTCTGTCCTTCTTAGTCACCCAACATGCCCCAGGCAGCTGGAAGGTGTCCGGCAGTGGCTGAACAAACAGGACAGTGTTCCCTGAGCCAGGACAATCAGGCTGCAATTCATTCCTTGTGCAGCCCTGGTCAAAGTACCTCTTGCCCTAGCTTGTCCATGGGTCACCTGCTGGTGGGACACAGTGTTTGTGAGCAGGGGCTGGGTGCAGCTGAAAGAGCAAGGATGTTTCCTGAAATCAGGTCTGCCTTACCTGTCAGCACTACAGGTGGCCTCTCCATATCTTAAAGGTGTTCACTAACCAAACACTGGCTCATGAAGTGAGACTGGGGAGAATATTTAATGTGGTCTAGTCATTAAAGAGCACTGGCCCTACAACTGAGTGAAAAAAATCTAGATTCTCAGAAATGCACACAGACAAATAATTATTTTCTAGCAATCTTTACAGTACTCATTTTAGGGCACTCTAAGGTCTGTATTGAGCTACCTTATGATAAGAGTGACTGAGAATGTCAACAGAAGATTTGACTTTCAAGTTCTTCACTGTAAGCTCAGTTGATAAAATGGACCTGCTTTGGTACACACAGGTAGTCAGTCCCATTTTGGCTGGATTTGTTAATGCTTTTATTAATGTAATTACATCTCATCTAGGCTGTCCTGTTTACATGTAAGCAGGAGAATCTGGGATAATACCCTGTTCAGAGAAGATAACACTTATCCTTGGTTATTTTTATTAACCTGTGAGGAACTTGGACAAGAGAAAATACCTTTGTCCTGTTATTCTTCTAATTTTCTTGAGACATAAACAAATCTGAGAAAGGGCATTACATTGTAAATCCCCACTTCTTGTGCTTTGGAGTATCTTTTAAAGGAGAATGTCTAAGGCAAGTTTCATTTAAAAACACATAACTGAATATCACTGGAACTGCTAAGCTAAGCACAGAATGGTTAGAAATTCTGGGTTCTCTGGTCTCCTTAATCAGGTACATTAGCCTACAATTTTTTATTTTATTTGAATATTGGGAGAGTTCAATAGCCCCAACCACCATTCTTTCTTTGCAAATAAAAATGCAAACTTCCCATAAGTATTTGTAGAAAATTTTTATAAAGAAAAAGAGCAGGCCCACTTCTCATCTCCAAGCAGATGAAGAATACCTGCCTAGGTATGCTGGCCACAAGTTGTGGCAAAGCAACGTAACTCTTTTCTTCAAGAGGGGACCCTTCTAACTAAGGGAGAAGAGGTAGAAACCATACACCTTTACACAGTTCTGATGCCATCTTTCCACAATATTTTCACAGGTAATCTAAGGAAATGTGGTCCAAATTATATTGCTTGAAGGTGATGCAGAACAGACTGAAAACTGTTAAGAGACATGGTTCACCATCAAAATGCAGGAAAAGAGACTTGGTACAATTCCATGTTTTCATCAGTGAAGAGGTCAGAGTTAATACACTGTGAAGTGTTCTGCACACTATTAGTGTTACATGCACAGTCCTTGTGCAGTATAAACCTGGCAATCCAAAACCATTCTGGGATACTCTTATATGATCTCCTCTAATTTAAAGATAGGTGAGTAGGTTCTAAACCCCCAAGTTTAGGGAATCCAGTTACATAAAATATCAGCTGTTGCCTTGGTTTGAAAAGACAAGTGTCTGGTAAGGAAGGCAGGAACCTCTCTTGAAATGGAAAATGTAAGCCATCTCCATCAGAATTATTATACCTTTGAAATTAAGGGAGGGTCTCAGGCAAAGATATGGGAGTAGGAATAATAGTTTTTTATTAGGAAAAATAAAAATGCAGTAATACAAAACAACACTGACAAAGTCAGAATTCAACCTTACACCCAGTTGGTCAGGGTGTTGGTATCAGTCCAATTGAATGGTGGCTGCAGCTCTCCCGCAGTGACAGGTGTGGTTCTGTTGAAGCAGTGATCCTGTAGAAGGGTGTAGATTTCCTCTGAAGGTGCAGTTGTGGTGTAAATGGACCTGGTCTTCCTCTGGGAATCCAGTGAAAAAGAAAGCTGCTCCTCTGGAAATCCAGAGAGAAAAGGCTGGCTGTGGCTTGCCAAATCTCAGATTATATCCAGGTGGGAATGCTTGGCTCCTCCCACTGAGCTGAGTTTCTCACAATGTAATGTAATTTTACCAGTCATGCAGTGAGACTCAATGGCCCATTAACAGAAGATATCTCCCCAGAGGAAGGCTAGGTTGTGGAAGAGATAAAGAAAACTGCCCCACCTGGTTTTAACAGGCAGCCCAGTTAACAGAAGATAACTGCCCCACCTCTAACAGATGGCAATGGAATACACACCCCCAGCCACATCTTGCATTTGCACCCTAAGACAGTTTTTTTGGAAGCCACAGGGAGAAAAGTTTTGGGTTGATTTTTGTTTTTTTCTTTTTTTTTTTTTTTTTTTATTTTATCAGTAAGCTACTTGCGAGGCTTTGGAATCATTGACCTGATGTCATCATTCATTTAATTGCTGTAATCACTCCTGACACCTGATACACACATTTTCTTGTATTGAACAAAAAGTATAAAATAGTAGTCTTAGAATTATTTCTGAAATGCAGGTTGGTTCTGTTTGAGCAACTGCTACCTTTACTCTCTGCAAGGCAAAAATCCTCATGATGCTCTTTCCAGAGAACCTGGGATTAGGGGGAGACAGCCTGACCCCTCTCAATGCTTCTGCCCTCAGGTTGTGGTTGCTTCTGCCATACACTCCTCAGAAATATTCTGTGACATCTGTAGCACTCCCCCTAGCGCTTGCCCTATACTGCAGAGTTCCTGCTTGTGACTGCTACACAAAGACAGTTTGGGAGCCCACGGTGTAAAATTAAGAAGTCCAGAGTATCAACCTGCAACACTGATGATTGCCCATTAACACTCCTCACTTATGATTTTGTATACAATAAACTGTGACATACTGCAAACACGGGACTAAGCTTTAATGAACAAGTGCCAAAACCACCCCCTTCCCACATGTTAAAATTGGAAAGCTGAAGTGATAAGCAATGACTATACAGTTGCTGGGGCTCAGGGGAAACACATCGCTGTATGTCTTTCCCAAGGACTGCCACAGGAGCTTAAATTCTTCTTGTTCAACTTAACACTAGTCATCTGCGGATTTCATTAGCCATGAACAAAACCTAGAACAGCATGTCTTGTTGGAGTAGTAATATGAGGAGACTTTATAGCACAGAAGAAATAATGCTGAATTGCAAATATTTTTACTAAGAACTTCTTAGACCAAGAGCCAAAGCAGAGAAAACTTTCTTGAAACCAAGTACTGATGGCAGACTGACCCAGCACACCAGTGTTGCAAGTGTTGGTGCCTGACACAACTTCCAAAGCTGTGGTACCATGGAATGTCTCACACTAGAATGTCAGTCTTTCAGCCCCTAAATTACCCACACAGTGTGTATGTGTACACACATTTCTGTACTTCTTGACAGTGCTCAAAAGCTACCTATTTTATTTTTTTATTGCTCCAGGGTAACACCAAAGATGACAAAAGAGGTTCTGTAACAGGTGATGTACAGGTTTCTCCAAGAGCAATAAACATCTTCACATCCCTCTAAATGGGTCACCTGCACCCTTTTTATGTGGAACAATGCCCTACTGTTACTTAATGTATGGTTGTGTCATACAGCTTTGTAATGAAAAAATTTTATGAAACTTTCAGGCTGAGGATTTTTCAGGGTCAAGTCCCATTATCCTCAGACTGCAAGTGACCCTGAGCTGCTCATCAGTGCACTCACTGTAGGCACTGAGGCACTGATCCAGCCATAAAGGAGGATCCTTTTTTCTCTTCTCAAATACTCTGGTGGCATTTGTCATCAGGAAACCTGACCAGTGCGAAGTGTATAAACATCAAAATCAAGTTCCAGCATTCTCCTGACACTTGCAAGGTTACATCAAACAGTGTATTGCTGATTGATGTACACACAAATCTAATGGTTTCATGCCCACCATGCTATTAAGTTTAGGCTTAAGCTGGGACAGAATGGGAACATGCAGAAAAGACAGTTTCAAAGCAATAAATATGTCCTTTGCATGAAGGGTGTGCATCTATTTTATTATGAGAAGTCAGAAAGCAATAACTGAAATACGCAGTACTGTCAGGTACCTTAAAATGAAATTATTAATAATTTAGTCAGAGTTCATAAAACTTAGGTAGTTTTTTAATATGAAAGATGCCTTAGAAGATAATGAAATATCTTTGTTCTTTTTACTAGTGCTGCTATCAATTATTAAGTAGTAACCATATGTCTTCTTGTCTTACTTTGTTAACAACTTGGGAAAATGTTTCGCTGAAAGGCATATAGAAAAATGTTAATTAGAAATGTTTGAAACATCCCAGTTTTAGGAGCACAGGCCTTATTCTGAAGTGTTTTTCTCCTGTGTACTCTGTATAGATGTTTAAAATGTTCCACTCAACCCATGAAACTCTGATATAAGGTTTACACAGAACAAAGTAAAATGGTAACATCCATCTGAACACGACAGTTTGATATTAGATGGGGCAATATTCTAAGCAATATACACTGTACTGTTCCTGGAAATAAGCTACTTTCTAAGTGAAAGACATTAAAGAGACAGCTCCCAGATAAGCAAATTATTTCATAATTGCTGATTAATAGAAGTCATTCACTCTTCTCTAATGCACCTTGCACTGCTTACTGACAGACATAGATTTGAGACACCATTCATCTGTACTCCAGTATTGTATTCTTCTCTCCCCATAAAGATAAAATAAAGTTCTAGTTGTTTATTTTGGATTTTTTTAAGGGGTGAATATATGAAATGATACAAGGATTTGTAGAATTTATGTTTTTTAAGTTTTTGTTTCAAGATGCTCCCTACCACCTCTTTACTTCAAATGCATTAAAGTTATAATAGAAATAGAAATAGTTTAACTACATTTCAGGAAACAAACAAAAAAAAAAAAAAAACAAAAAACACAAAACCTATCACCACATCCAAAGAATTTCCATCATTAAAGGTACTGGAAATGGGATTTTATGTAGAGCAGAAGAAAATTGTGATAAAATTTTCCTAACCAAATCTTGACATTCTTTAAAATACAGAAAGATATTATTTTAAGAAACAGACTGGCATGACAACAGATTTTGAAACCAGACATGCGTCTGTTGGAGTTGGATGGGATTATCATGCCCAGGATGCCTTTTTACAGCTCAATTGAGTAACAACAGAAGCAAAGCTATGACAGGCACCAGCGCTAACTGCACAATCCTGCCAGAAAACTTTAGTATTAACTCTTGCATCTAGGGCATGCCACAATGATTACACTGAAATTGTCATTCAGTCTCACTTGGCTGAGTGGGAATGAGGTTGCTACAGTGATCATAGTCACAGAACTGATAGCAGACCTCAGAATCAGTGAGCTGCAGCCCTTTAAGCACGTTTCCATCATGTCCAGCAGTGAATTAAGGAAAAGGCAAAGTAGAGACAAAATGTAAATCAACTTTTTTTTCACCTTTCAATACCTAGCTGAAGAGCAGTTCACAAAGAAGTGGTGGTTCTGGAAGATCAGAGGCCTCAGATGTCCCCTCTGTTGGAGCATCACCTGATTTCCAGAAGGCAGGCCACTCTAGGGTAAACATTTTTCTCCCTTTGTTTTATTGCAGCAGTATTAAATCTTAATATTTGTATGAAATATTTGAACAGTCATAGTGCAACAGCTTGATCTCTTAGGCAACCTTGCGTGTGAAATACCAGGTTTTCAAATCCCATTCATGAGGAAAAAAGTGTCTGTATATGAAAAATGAATTATCAGCAATATATTTGGGAAAAGGAAGAAATCAACAATTTGAACGCTTGGGATACAGGTGAAACATAAAGTTAGACCTCTTTCAAAAACCATGTGTTGTAACCATAGGAACTATAACCCACAATCAAGGCTAGCAGTAAGAAATTTGGTGGGTTTTATTACTTACTTGTGATCATTGAATCAGCGTCTGATTCTTATAACTAAGAAAATTAAAATGGTGGCTTTTTTTCCTTGTCAATGTACTGTTCTGTTAAGCTTGCATTATCTGAGAAGAAAATCAAGGGAAAAAGTAAGTATCAAGCCCTAGATCACCATGACACCAGGAGCTGGCTCTGAGCAGAGGCAGGATCAGGAAGAGCATTCCCAGAAGGAGGTGTGTGGGCAGAGCACAAACAGTGCTCAAGTGGGCAATGAAGCTGGTGGGGCTGAAGGCTGTGAATGACAAATGTTGCCAGCACAACACAAATTAGAGCTGGGAACATGACTTGGGAACATGTTGAGAATACAGCTGGACTACAGGGTTTCTGCAGGTGTGGTCTGTAGTTGGCAAGGCCAGGGAAGGATCGAAATGTTGGCACAAGTATGGAACAGTTGAAGGAGAGGAGGTGGCACACCTGTTGATTGGAACAAACTGGAACTGAAGCAGTCAGCTGCTACTGTTTCACCACAGTTAGCAGAAAATAGTGTTTACAACTGGCATCACAGAAGAAGTACAATTGATCAATAAATAAGACCTTCAAACTGGTAGTTCCAAATTGCCTGGGTTAATCATAGACAGTCTAGCACTCATCACCATAGCGCAGCTGCCTCTTTAGAACACATATTTGAAGATCCAGTTACTTAATGGAACATCCATAAGGGACAAGCAGCAGTTTCCTTCTGAAGTGTCCATCTGAGGAGTGAAGACCACAAATGAGTGATTTAGTAAGAGTCGAAATTACCACCCTCCTCTTATGAGTTCCATTTTGTATTTATCACAGCCAAGCTGCTCTCTGAAGGCTTCTGTCTTTTTCTCTATACTCAGATAATTTTCCCCATGAAAATATTCACTTGAGCCACTTAAGATTGATAAGAATTCTGAGTCTTTTCAGGATGAGATGTATTTGCTATAATTGGTGAACAGAAATTGCAGGATCTTACTTTGATAAGCAAAGAGAGTCCAGGCTGCTGGGGAGAAAAATAATTTCTATAGCTCACTGGCTTCAATATAGCTTTGAATTTTCCTTGTTTCGTGTTCTGAAGAGGTGGCCTGACAAGACCTAGGGATGTTAACCTGTCCCTGTCTTTGCACTAGTACAGTGATTAGCACAGAACCACTTGGCTGTTTCAAGTTCTGATTCTTGCTGACATGACCTTTAATTTTAATGTCTAAAAGCATTTTCCTGTTCACTCTCCATAACCCTACAACCACAGGCTTGTCTATCATTCCTACCCACAGCCTATATTCAGTGTAAAAACTATGCTAAAAGCATAGTTTGATTTAATTTCCTCAGATTGATAGTTTTGTTGGCTTGAATGATTCCCTACCAAATGGGACCACAGGTCACTCCAGAGAAACACCATTATGACGCAAATGCAAACCACTTAATACACTTTATCCAAGTGTGGATGTAACTCGTTACTGCCCATGGTCAAATTTGATTCCTCACTCCCTGAGAGAAGTTAGGTAAAGTGGTAAAGAACCAATATTCTCAGAATTCTGAGATTCATTCATCAAGACAGCACCTAGTGGCAACAAAAGATAAATGTCTTTATTAAAAACACCAGAGAACCACCTGCACTGTGGTGCTTTTTAAAGCAGGTGCTAGTCTAAACACTCTTGCAAGAAGCTGAATATCTACAAATAACCTTGCAGCTTTGTGACATATTCTCAGAATATTAGAGCTATTATAGATTAAAGCTATTTTTAAAAAATTTGTAGTTAAAGTAGTGCTGCATTAGGGATAATTGTGTACAGAAAATGTCTCATTATACACTTAATGGCCAGATGTCATTCTTTTAATATCCTTTTGATGTTGGAAACTGCATTTGAACTTGCTCTTATATTTTTGTTGCAAGTGGAATTGCTCAGCTTTGTGTTATATTCCTAGAGCTGGAGCAAAGTTCACTCCTATTGCTCAAGTGAAAGGTAAGCCCCAGATGACTGTGACACGCATGGTGATGAGCACAAGATGGGTGGACATAGATTTGTTAAAAAGCTTACAGGTAAGTGACACTGTCATCACTTTTCCTACTACAGATACTTCTGTTACTTTTATCTTCAGGACTTGAAATTATAAAGTAATTTTAAGTACTTTTACCATCAAACTTATCTGCTACCAAATCATTAAGAGGAAAAGAATTCTCAAAGTTGGGAAGAGACATACATAACAGTAAATAGTGGATAAGTGAAAAAAAAGATTATGCACATATTAAAATTTGTTTAGAGCTAATATAAAATACACACATATATGCAAGACATATAATAATGAAATTTTCAACTGTAGTTTAGTTAAATATGTCTTTGAGACATATCTCAATTATTCCTCTTGCACATTCTGGTCTGTGAGTTTATACTGGAGATTTCAGTTCAGCCTCATTTCCGAGAATATGAGAAACCTTACATAGTGCTGCTGTTTAATCTATTTAGTATTATTCTCTCAAGATTTGGCTACCATCCCAGGAAAAGCACATAGATAAGGGAAATATTTGCAAAATAAAGGTGAAACCTTGGAGGAGTTAATTCAAATAAGCTAAACAGGACTATTTTCTGCAGGAATCTTAGAAAATCCAGTTGCATAAATTCAAGGGACTTTAACATATAGAAATTGTTTTTTCTGTAGCATGACTACCACTTGCAAGTAAATCCACTGCTAGTTGTTAATTAGCTGTCTGGACAACAATAGCAATGAAAGCACAACCCATAAACACATTATCAGACTGCCTGTACATAGGGCAATTGCACAGGTAGAATCCCCAGGCACTTTGTGTTATGGTTCTTGGCTCACAGTAAAACCCAGACTGTCAGATCTTTATTCTGGTACTTTCCCTACTGCAGTCATTCCTGAACCTGCTCCAGATCTCCTCAGTGTTGTTCCTGTTGCAGTTACTTTCTTCCAGAAAGCAAACAAATGCATCCATATTTTTGAACTGTGTGCATATAGACTTTCAAAGATGTGCACTCCAAAATGGCATAGACATTAACTGGCAACTCCAAAGAAAAGTGCTAAACTTTTGTCTAAGGCAAAATACTTGAGGTAAAATCCTGTCACTCCAAATAACTTTTTCTTGAAGCTGTTCCCAGAGGAGACAGAATGAAGTATTCTGTATTTTCAGCAAATAAAGAATGGCAAGGAGAAACATGTTTCCTTATTCTATTTGAGGTCATATGTCCCATCACAAACTCCATTTAAACAGGCTACAAGAACCCTGGTGTAATAATTAGGGAGAAATGGAACCTTCAATCATCTCTTTTTCAATCAAACATTTTAATTTGGAAGCAGAAGATTGAAGTACAGGAATATATGGAAACTCATTCTGCTCCTGGATATTAGATAATTAATTCATAAGGGTGCCACATCTGCTATATGCAGGAGGAAGAGGGAGCATCATAAAGGCAGAGGAACTGCCAGTGTATTAAGTGGCAAATTTCCATGAATGTCCTTAGATTTCTATCAATCTACATATGTAGACTCCCTCTGAGCACAGCTTCTGACATTCAAATCAAAAATAATGGTCAAGAAATGAGACTACTTGCATCTATATTCATCAGCAACAAGTGGTTTTAAATAATCAGTGTCATGGACATGCTATGAAAACCTCTGAGGCAATCAGAAGTAACAGGAAGTAATCAATAAATTGGGAAGTCTAAAAAGTTATAAAGAGGACAACTTTAGCAGGGAGTGTGAAATGTGGCATGAAGCACAATTCTCCCCTCAGATGCTCTAGTTTTGGTATAAAAATTATCTAATCAAAAATTAGTTTAATCGACCTCACTACCCCTTGGAGTAGGAATAAGGCTTTCAGGCAGGATTAGAGTAAACATACCAACTAGAAAATATATAAACTGAACAAAAACCATCAAAAATTTGCCTCACTACTTCATTAGGACTTTATTAATAAGGACTAAGAGAAATCAGTCGCCCAAAAAATGTCAGAAGTAACACTTTGAATAGAGAAAATATGTCAGAATTTGTGATTATTACATCTTAAGACTGAGAGTTTTTGAACTCACAAACTGTAAAAAATAAAAAAAAAAATAAACAGCAAAGTAGGTTGCTGACTAAAGGAATATAGGTTAGAATGCAAACAAATGAAGAGTACAAAATCCATAGCATAGTCTCTTCTATTCTCTTCCATTCTCATGGCAGTGCACACGCCTTGTCTGCAGATGTAATCATTTGGACAGGCTTTCAATTCTGACCCTTTCGTTGACCAGAATGGATGAAGACCCAGCATCTGGAAGTCTGGATACTAGACTGTGTGTCTGAACATATCAAAGGGAGTAAAAGGGCAGAGCATGAATCTTCAAAACTGTAGCTTTCCAGAAGCTCCTCTAGTCTCCTTGGCACTGATATAAAGGAAGGGCAATATGAGGCAGCGATAAACCAGCATCATATACTCAATGCTTTTAACATCAAATGAGCCTGATGCTCGGGGTAAAACACAACAGCACACTTCTAGCAACCTGGTGGTTGGTATTGATTGCACTGGAAATGAGGAACAGGGACAGTAAGATGAAAATAATATTAAGTTCAACGGTACTGACAGTCAATGAGCAAAGAACAACAAGATTCACACTGACATTTACATGTGTTTGTCCTGTTTCAGCTGCTATATTATCAGTCCAGCATGCCACAGTGTGCTGCAGTCAGGATTAAAATGGTGCTTTTTTTTCACCTAACACAGCAGAGTCCTTCACCATCCCAGCTATTTACAAAAATATATCACATATAATTTTAGGTCCTAGAACAAACTCTCTTTTGGTTTAAAAAAAAAAAAAAAACAAAACCAAAACGTACATGGAAGCATCCTTAACAGACTTTTCCCCCACAAGTTTGCTTAATTTTCCTTTTAAATAATTTGATTTTTTTTTGCCGCTTACTAATTGGAGAAATGTTCTATACTATAATTTTTGTAAGATATAACCTAAAGAAAACAGATCACGATACTGTGACTAAGACACTAACCTGGTGTGTAGCACACTGCTCTTTAGAGGAATAAAAACTGATCATTTGTTTCCAACAGGAATTTCAATCTGAATATTTGTTGTCTGTTTACACAAAGCCAATGCCAGCATTTTCCTATGGGATTTATCTTATGCTAAGCAAAGGAAGAGGGGACTAAATCCAGTCACAAAGAATCTGTAAAACATAATGCAGAGGTTATGCTCCAAGAACAACATTATCATTTACTACCCATGGGGGACATGAATTCTCCCTTCACTCACCGCCGATAGTGTTTGTCAGGAGCACAAACTCAGACACAAGAATAGCTTTGGAAAAAATAGAACTGAAGACATAAAAATAATCTTAATTATAGCGATGGAGTTTCAGTGAGCAGAAGCATCTGCCTTTGGGCAGACAGCACACATGGAGCCTACGCGTGGGTGCGGTGCCTCACATCAGAAGGGACCAGTGTCTCAACCAGCCATTTGCTGAGACCATGGGAGCGCTCAGACAAGCTCCTTAAACACCCCAAACAGGTCTTTGGAAGAAACCCCAATGTGTTCCCTAAAGTCTGCTGGATTATAGTGTTAAGCAGGGGGTCATTTTGCTCAGTCTTACCTGAAAAAATACTTAATCCATACATGTGATAATGTCATCACCTTTTATTGAAACGAAAACTATCAGTATCCTAATTT
Source organism: Lonchura striata (assembly GCF_050655825.1). Taxonomy (NCBI): domain Eukaryota; kingdom Metazoa; phylum Chordata; class Aves; order Passeriformes; family Estrildidae; genus Lonchura; species Lonchura striata. The sequence goes on along the minus strand of NC_140707.1, from coordinate 56,967,245 downwards.
ATGAATAACTTACAAACCATCTCTGGGCAAAAAAAATAAATGGATTGCATGCTATTAATACTCTCATAGCTTCTCTGTTTGCAGGAGACAAATTTGGTGATGATGCTGCTGAATGTTGGATATTGGGTATCCAGTGAGGTATTTAATTAGGCTGTCATTGTGAATAGGAAGAAAGGGGATGGAGAACCTGCCCCAGAAACACGCAGGGGTCTCAGCACCCAAATTGCTGGTGGGACAGTGAAATCTCTGTCAGAGACTGGGCAGATGGCCCAAAGCACAGCCTTTTCTGCTGCCATGGTGGGTGGCTGTACCCAGCATGGGTACTTCAGGGTGTGGTGCCAAGGAAGCCCACAGGACAAGTGGCTGCCTGGCTGGAAAGCCTGCTCCTTGGAAAAACCAGGGCTGCGTAACAATGAAAACAAACTGCAACAGTGGGGAAAACCCTTGCAGCACTCATGGGATGGGCTGGGCATGCCTTGAAAGCCTCCAGATGTGAAAAGGCCCCAGGTCTCTGTGCAGAGAGGGAAGCAGGTAGTGTCTGTGCTCCTTTCAAAGGAAGCACTTGGGGTGGCATGGGCACACTCCCCCTTTCTGTGGAGCTGTGGTGTCAGGGAACTGTCAGAGTGGGCTGGTGCTGGAAACATAGCTGCTGTTTTAAGGAAACCAATGGAACTTGGCTGAAAATAACTATTTCAAGTTCAAGCACCTAAATTATCTACATATTTTGGAAATTTTATTTGAGAGGATCCTAATCTGTTTAAGATATTCAAGTCCTTTTCTTCCCTTCAGAAGAATACTCTGTTTCTGTAATAACAACTCAAACACTTTGATTATCATGCATTCTCCGGCTGCAATTTACCACAGCTATGGGATTACCATGCATTTGCTTACACATTTCTTAAAAACCAGGCCTAAAAATTTCCACTTTAGCATGCCATCAGAAAGGAGACCAGTGTTTCCCTTCTAAAAGTCCCAATGTGCATCCAGTCTTCAACATCCAGTGTCACTTCCTGATGGTAGTAAGAAGATGAGGAATATATTTAGTCAAACCTCATCACTTTCCTTTCTGTAGTCCTGTTCTACATGGTCTCTGTTGATTGTTATTATTATTAACCTATATTTGCCTCCAGAGGCCCCATTTAGCTCTGTGCTGGAAATTGCTTACTGTAGTTATTGCTGTTCCAAACAGTTGTGGCACAACTCCTCTTATGAGCCCATTTAAAGCTGTTTAAATCAAGAGAGTGATGACTTTACTGTAGTGACCTATTTCATACAAAGCTGATTTGTATATTTAATGTATAACTCTCCAGGGTTCAGAGAGGGAGCAGCATAACTTCCCTCCAGCAAGCCAGCTTTCCTGCAAGCAGGATTTGCTTACGATGGGTATGTGATAGGGGCACTAAATATATTTAATACCTTCTTTTTTCTGTCAGAAGAGCATTTGCTTGGACAATAAGCCAAGATGCTAAAGACATCTTAATGAACAATTAACTTGCTCACATTCAGCACATACATTACAAATCCACAAGGGTTGTTTGGGAATTGAAGCAAGGAAGTTTCTATCACCTACTGGTCACACGTTCCTGCTGTTCTTAAGGAGATCAGTGTTTGAAAAAGATAATAAAGAGCCCAACACATGAAGGGAAGAATATTCTTGAAAAACCTTTTTATCACACACACAAAAATAGTTGTTTCAGTACTTGTAGCCAGTAAGGTAAATATATCTAGCATAATTCCATTTCAAATAGGATTTTATGTATAAACTTAAACTAAAATAATATTAATGGAAAAATATTCCATGCTGATGTTTGACTTTTTCAAAATGGATTTTAATCAGTAGAATGGGAATACATGCTGTGTTTTACACGTGTTGGGGATTAGGATTTTTACTCTTGTTTCTTTCTCTCATGGAATTTTGTCCCATCTGTTGCTAAGAAACAATAGCTATTGTTTTTAAGAGAACAGAAGAGGAGGGGGAAGGTGCAGCTGGTTACTTTCTTACCTGGGGGCTTTTCTCTTAGGAAAGCAAAGATACCGGGAAATTTTGGCTGGGTGGTGATGGGCTGGGTCTCGCTTTCAGCATTGGAGGAGGCACAGGCAGTCTGTGGGCGCTGCCCCGAGGATTCGCTGCCACGATGAAGCTTTTGTCATCCCATTGCTCCTGCTGCCGCAGTGAGCCTTTGCTCATTAGAGCAGCTGTCGAACTGGGACCCACTCTGACTGCAAGGGACCCTCACCAGCTATTCCGGTGTCTCAGGGCAAAATCCCAGGACCCCAACCCGTTCCCCCTTCCCAGAGGAGGCGTTTCCCTGGCTGCGTGCGACAGCTGCCAAGGAGGAGCCCGGCTGCTGCTGCCAAGCCCTGCTGCTCTCTCGCGCTTTTTCACCACACTCAAACCCACACCCGCTGCCTGCCGGGGCACTCCGTGGCTCCTGCTGCGGGTGTGGAGTTTCTGACACATTTCCTTTGCTACTCTGGGCTCTGCTCGTCCCGCTCCGAGGTTCCGGCTGCAGCCGTTTCCATCTCCCCACGCAGCCCGGCCGCCGCCGCATGAGGGAGGCGAGCCCGCGCCGCAGCGCCCCCTGCAGGCGCGGAGGACTCAGCACACCCGCCCTGCCCGGCCGGCAGCCAGCAGCGCCCCTGCTGGCCGTGACCGGAACTGCAGGGGAGGGGAAGCACCGCGGCCAAGAGGTTTTACTGGGTTTCTCTGGCTTGGTTTGGTTTGGTTTGGTTTGGTTTGGTTTGGTTTGGTTTGCTTTGCTTTGCTTTGCTTTGCTTTGCTTTGCTTTGGTGTTGCTGCCGTAGTTGTTTATTCGCCTTGTTATGTCAATAAGCATACTAGTAAAGAGCTGTTATTCCTTTTCCCATATCTTTGCCTAAGAGCCTCTTAATTTCAAAGTTATAATCATTCCGAGGGAAGGGGTCATATTTTTTCCATTCTGTTCCATTCCAAGGGAGCGTCCCACTTTCCTTGGCAGATGCCTCTCTTTCAAACCAAGACAATGTGTAAAAGTTGACCCAAATCCTTCCATGTATTGCCAAAGTACTTTTGTATTTTTCAGCCTGAATTCCAGGTGATCTTTCTCTTAGTTTGATCTGTTTCAGTAGCTCTGGGAACACAACTATTTTACAATATGCAACTGTAAGACGACAGACTGGAGTTTTATGTTGGAGACTTGGCAAATCAAGATTTACTTTTGTATAATTTCAATTTTTGACTTTTCCATCCACTAATCAGTTGTGAAAATTCCCTTGGGATCTGAAATCTGAATCTTTTTAAGCTCATATCTGACAGCATGGAATAAAAATATTTCAATTGCAGCTTACTGTCATTTACACTTGATGAAACCAACATGAAATGAGTGTAAAATTGATTGTGAAACAGTGTTCAGACAACAGTAGGTAGAGACCAACAGTTTTGTTTCAAACAGGAAGAAAGTATTGACTGGGTTTTGCAAAAATAGTGGTTCAGTGTTTTTATTACTAACTTGGATGATGAAATACAGGACACAATTTTAGGTCTGAAAATTATTCCAGGCAGTCAGGGTAGCAAAGATGCTGAAAGACAAGGATTCAAACCAGCATGCATATGGGAAAGAGATCTGAAAAAACCAGAAACAACTCAATAACAATCCATGAAAGATGGTACATTGCAATAATCACCTGCATAACTGGAGGCACTATAGTTTAGGTAACAGTTTTGAAAAAAATAATTTGGCATTGATATTATATGAAAAACTGAAGATGAATCAACAGTGTTTTAAAATAGCAAGCATCAGTCCAGAAACAGGAACAGGATAGGTAGGTAAGATAAGGAAAATAATTATGCTGCTCCATGCTCTATTAACAATATATTTTCTCTGTCTCTGTATATAATTTTGAGCACTGTACTTGAAAAGTGACCAAGTGATGAAGCACAATCTGGAGAATGGTAGAGCAATGGAAAAAATGTCACATAAGGAAGGGGACATGTTTAGCCTGAGATAGCAAAGACTGAGATGTGATACTGTAAAAATATACCTTCCTTTCAAAAAGGAAGGGAATATTCTGTTCTCTGTATTCAGCAGGGCTCAAATGCAAACAATGTGCCTCAGCTGTAGCAAGGGAGATATAAATTTAGTGTCTGGGAAAACGTTTAAAATTAAGATGCTCTACAATGAGTTTGCAGTAGGTTGCCTGGGAAAACTGAAATCTCTAATGCTGGAAATTCATTAGAAGCATGAGAAAGTTCTCCATTTTCTTATCATCATGGGCTGTGGTTTGTGGATTCTAATTCCTGCTATTGCACAGACCTATTACATGGTGCCAGACAAGGACCAAATCTTTTGAAAATTGGGAAAACAAAATTACAGAAACTACATTTCTGTAGTTTCAGTTGTTCATGCACAGGGCCTTAAAGCCTTAGGCATTCAAAGAAGGTAAAAAAGCAAAAGGTAGGGATAGCATCATGAATAAAGAAGTTAAAATCCTGGCAGATTAAAGGGATTTCTTTTTTAGAGATGCTAAAATATCACAACACTTGCTGTTTACCTTTTGCATCTATGCTGCAATCTGAGGAGGTGTAAGCTCTGTTTGACACCTTCTCAGCTGATGGGGCATTCAGAACTCTCTGTGCCTCACTTGCTTTTCCTCCTGACTTGCTTTGTGTGGTATATATACCATGTATATTTGGCCAACAGAAGAATTGTATGAACTAAGAAAAAAGACAAATGGAAAGGAAAAAAAGAGGGTGAAGGGTGCTGCAGGTGTGGACTGAGGGCAAAAAGCTGAGGGAAAGAATAAGCTTACACAAGCAGTCAGCACAGAGCAAAATCTACCTTTGCAAAACTGTAGGAATTTTCATGGAAAATGTGTTGTTAGGGTTTTTTCAGCTGATGAAATGAATGACTACCAGACAATTCTTAGACATAATAATCTGTCTACTTTCAATTTTAAATTGGTCTTCTTTAGAAGTAGATTATTATTTTGTTGACCAAAAAATGGTTCCTGGTCAATAACTTATTGCAGAACACAGCACTGCATGAGTAGAATAGCATTTGCACAATTGGTGGTAAAAGTGAAGCAAAAGGCTAGTCACATTTCTTTGGATTATTTTATAAAGTGAAATTAATTCTTGTGCAAAATTCCAGATAAAGAATCCAGAAGCAAAGTCTCCATTGATTTTAGCAGAGCAGAATCCATTCTTGAGCAAGAATCCAGCCAAATCCGAGGCATAGAGCCAAAGTGCCATGGGTTGTTTGCCAAAAGAGTAATACCCCTGCCTAGAAACCTAGGACAGACAGACTGACCTTTTCAGTCTCTGCCCTCTCAAATAAGACTGCCAACAATAATGATACCTAGGGATCAAAATACCCATCTGCTATGTATGAGGCTGAGAAAAGCAGCAGTCTGGATGCTATTTACAAAGAAATTTGTTTAACTTAGAGCTAAGTATTTACCCAAATGTAACAGTGCAGAGGAAGGTCTGTCACTTGCTCTTGGTAGGGGTGTTGTTCATTACCTCATGCAAGAAGGGCACTGTCAGTACTCTGTGAACAGAGTGCTGGAGAAGCCTCACCCAGCAGATTACAGATGGGCAGGAACTAGCTAGGCCTGCTTTGGAAAAGGGTGACAGGATGGCATCCAGAGGCATCTTCCATAGAGAATTATTCTGTGCATCTCTGAAATGGTGGTTTTGGGCATACTCACTGTCTAGTTCTGGCCCTGGGCCAGACAGTGCAGACAGCAGGACACCCAGAGGTTAATGGCCAGCAATTGCTGCTACTGCAGCACTGAGGACTTTTCTGCACACTACTCAGGGTCTGCCTGACCATTGCAGAAATGAGAACAATGCTAACAAACTTAGAACAGCACCCAGTGCTCAGACCATCAGCTCATTGCCTCATTTAACAGATGAACAAATACAGCTTTAAAGTCCTTTTATTTGAGCTGTGACCACTCACTAGCAATACCAAACCTCTTTGGTGAGCTGGAGAAATTTGATGTAAACATGAGTTAGGATAAAGAGGAAGATTTCTGCAGCTCCAAGCAATACATGTAAAGGTTATGTAAGGTCATTTTCATTTTTCTTCACGTGCATATTTTCTTCTAAAGATATGAAAAAAGCAACAGTAAGTTTTCTCAGATAAGACAAACAGAAAACACTGACAGTGTTCCATGGCTTTAAAAGGGGAAATAGATTTGAAAAGCATTTAGAAAGATAACATTTGTGAAAATTAAGCCATCTTGCTCCTCTGAGAGCTTCTGCTTGTACCTAATAGGAAATCCATTTGAGTCCAGAAATTGCACCCTTGCTTGGAAAGAGTTGATTCTGCCTTTCATCAAACTTCCCCTTTATAGAAAGCTAGGCAGCCTGTGGAAAATAATATTTCATTTAAAACATGTCTCATTTTTGTGCCTCTCAAAACCTTTGCAAATTTATATTTATTCTATTATCACAAATAATTTCAAATAATGAAGCCTGAAGGCCTATATTAGAGTGAAACTGTAAAAAACCAAAATATAACATAGTGTATTTATTCCATAAGGTTGTTCTTAGACTTACTTATGCTCTTAAAAGTCTGCAGTGATGAGGTTTTTGTGTGGTTTGACATAAAACAGCCCTGTAAACACAGGCTATATCAAAAAGCTTCTGACTACTTTGATATGAAGTGTCTTTCTTTGCATTCACAGTTTCTCTTAAATCTAATAAAAGATAAGAGTATGTTGGTCCACCTTGAGGAGAAATGGCTTTCATTTTCCTAGTGAAATGTGACCTTTTAAGTCATAAGCAGAGTATTGGGTAGATATTGTTGCCAATAGATGTTGGGAAAATAAAGAGTAGGGAAGGGATTATATTCTTATTTCCTGGATTAAGCAAAAAAGTACTGTGAACATTCTCAAACAGACACATTGTACTTCTGTATTTGGCAGTATTTTCTGCCCAGGGGAAAGAAAACATTTGGTGATTCTCCATGTACAGCTTGTATGTGACATTATATAAAATAACTTTATTACTTCTTGAAGAATCTAAGAAAGTGCTGTGTTATCCCAGCATTAGTAGCCTAAATTAAAACAACAGAAGATTCCAACTGTATTGCTTGGAAATGCTGACCCTTCTCTAAATTAAAGCTCACTGAGCTTCTGTGCCCAGCGTGGGGACATCAGAGGGTCACACAAGCAGTTCCACTTCCACAGCTATTGGAGAGAAGTCATCCAAACAACTTAATACCCTTCACCTCCAGATAAATGTTATTAAAATATAATGTTAATCAAAAAGCTCTCTTCCCAACCTAACCTCTTTGTCTTGATCAATTCAGTCGGAGAAATGGAGCTGCTTTATTTTTTATGCCTAGCCCAACCTTCTCTTTGTTTTTCAATTTGTAAATGTGTCAAATACAATTAAAACTGACAGAGGCCAAGATTAAATAAAACAAAATGTAAACATTGTTTGTGTTATTTGGTTGATATAAAGCTTTCACTATGAAACGCTTTTAGATAAATTAATTCAGCTATTAGAGTGCTGCAGCACTGAAACTTTGCTCCAACTCTTTGAACTTTTCAGGGCACTGTCAGGTCATCTTAGATTCAAAACCTAATACATGGCTGGGGTTCTGAAATTGCCTAAGGGAATCAGGTACCTGACTTCCACTGAAAGCTGGTGTGTGGTGGGAAGTTAATTGACTTCCAGCAGGAATTAAATGCCTTTGAAGAGTCTGTTCATGTCCTTGCAAAAAGCAGCCCATGTCCTTCATGGATAGAAATGAATGTAACTTCATTCACATCTACCTACCAGCAAATGCCAGATGCACACATTTTACTAAACTAGCAAGAAAACCCTAAGAGCTACCTCTACTTTTATTTGACTGTATTTTGGTTAGCACTAGATATTCCTTTAAATATAAAATAATGATACTGTTCAATAATGCTATTATTAAGTTGTGGCATAACTATAAGGTTAAATTTCAGCAGACAACTCCATTAAGGACTTTCAGTTTCAGACTGGCAGGCTGCAACCTGCAGTTTAACCCACTTATTTTAGTGGCACTCCTGACCTTTTAAAGTGCATATTCAGAATCTCAATGCATCCAAAGTTTTCCCCCAAGCACTTTTGCCTTAAAAACCTCATCCCTATATCTCAATAGCCACCATGATAATTCATGGCAGGAAACAGAGAAACAGTACTTTTGAAAGCTTTCTGTCTTGTTGACTGAGATTTTAGTGCTGAGCAATACTGCATTAAAGTCTACACAGCTTTGAAAATAGACCCCTGACTATCTCCTTTAATTCCTCATTGCTACTTTAAAAAGTAATGCAAGAAATGTGATGTTATATTTTTATTGTCATTTACTTTTCACACAGGATGGGCATTTGTCACTCCTGTGTTAAATTTTGCTCCTTTTTTTGTATGTGTACATTTGTATATCCACTTGTTTTGCAAATCTAATATCTTGATATTCAACTATAATATTAGAGCTCATTATAATCAGAGCTTTTGGGGATTGTTCTCTTCAATGCCTTTAGTAAAACAACTGTAGTTGTACCATGGGACTGTAGTCAGAAATTTCTCTCTCCGATATTAAAAATCTTTTTTATCCACAGATATTCTCTAAGAATTCTACACTCTCCTTGGCAAAGTTAGCTCATTTAATGTTGAGTGTGGCTGCCGTAAGGGGAGCTCAATGACAAAGTCAGAGGTCTCTTAGGGACAGGATGATGTCATGGTACAAGATGGCACAGGGACAGAACATGCAGGTCCTTCATCTCTGGCAATTAGTGCAACTATTCCCTCATTATCTTCAGTGCACAAGAAATCCAACCACAAAACCAGTGCAGAGATCTTGCACCTGGCAGGTGTGGGTCATGAGGAAGGCAGTGCTTGAGTGAGCAGAAGGTCAGGACTGATCAATGAAAACAGATTTAGTGTACACCAAAGATCCCTCACAGCCTTGCCAGACTTGGATAAAGATGAGAAACCAGCACTGGTTACCAGAAAGAATGGAACAGAGCAACACAAGTGTCTCATGTCTTGAAACCATCTGAAGACCCTCTTACTGGTTGCTGAAACAATGGGTTAAGTCCTATACTATTTCTGCTAGTTGGCAGAGGAATTAATCTGTAACAATGAGATCTTAGGAATACAGGCACTGAACAGAGGTGTTTCTGAATGAATTTGGAAAGAAGGCTACAGAGCAGTACATCTCTGTTTTTATAGCCAAGTATTTGTATTCAGGGCGATTAAGACACAGAAGGCCTTGGGATAAAAAAAAAAAAAGTGTAACAGTGCAATGGATCTTGGATATTATAGATCATCTGAAAAAGCTCGGTGGTAATTTATGCTAATATTGCCAAAAAACCAAATAAAACTCTTTTTCTCAGAGGAATTAGGTTTGGAAGCTGATCCAGGTTTTACATGGATGCAAATGTGAAGGGATAGTGTTAAGACTATTCCATCGCTGCACAGATGAGTTGACAGATATCAGAATCTGAATTGATGACTTCAGCTTGAAGCTTTCCTTGTAATAGGAACAGCAGGATTTAACTTTAAATCGGGATTTTTACCCCTAATAACGTAAAAAAAGCTTGCAATTCTTTTACTAGTTAAGTACATTTCTTGAATATCTTGGGTTAGCTTATTGTATGAAAGGATTCCAAGCTTTTGTTTTCAAATTCAAATGTTGATAAAATGAGTATAAAAATGTTATTCTACAATATTAGAAATGTAAGTGAAAGAATTTAGGCCAGAATGAAGAAAAATAATTAATTCCTAATACAAATTAAACTGAAGAGGCTATCTGCATTGTCCCATATGAGAGAACTACATCATGATGTTTTAAATTTCCTAATATTGCAGTAGTCTGAAAGGCTTTCCAGCTGTGCGAAAACACTTAGTCCTGATGCATATACTATTCTTTCCGGGGGATGGGGTCCTTTGTGACCAGTTCTGCTTATTTACACTCTCATATATTGTTTAGCTTTAGTATGTTGCATGTTTAAAGGAGAATCAGGAATTTAGCCCAGTCTTCCTTAAATTATTGCTATATTTTATGTTAATTTAATTCCTCATTTCTCTAGCTACCTAATACAAAGGATGACTTCACTGTCATTAAAGATCACTTCTTTCCCTGTTTTCATGATCCTCTCACTGTTATTATTCTTCTCATTGAAATTTCCTTTCTAGTCATAATGAGCACTCAGAGCATCTCATTGACAAAAACAAGGAATGAAAACATTTTCTATTTCCCTAATCAAGACCCTCTCATTATTATCACTGAAAGTCAGAGAAACAGAGGAAGAATGACAGAGTTACATGAAAAAGGACACTGCCAAAGTGATTCTTTTATCACAGTCATTTATAATAACACTCTGGATGCTGGCATGGCAATCTAATTGCATACTAAAGCCTGTTGTGTAAACTCAGTTAGTAGTTGTATTACACAATGCTGGTACTTTAGTCACAATTGAGGCAAATATAAACAGAAATTTGGAAAGTCTTTGCTATTGTGGAATAATTCATACCACTCATCAGTATGTCCATTTTTGATTTAATCTGACATTTTTGAAACAGAAAGACACAGTGATTCAATTCCAGAAGAAAAAGTATCCTTGGAAAAGAATCATGTTTTGCAAATGAAGAAAAGAAAACAAAAGTAGGATAAGTTTTTATTCTATCACTTTTGACAGTATCCTATTATAGGAAAGACTAAATAAATTCTAAAGGCAAAATTCTCTCCCCATTCACATTACAATAGCTCCAGAATATATCTACCAACTTTCATACTATTTCCCATTAAATTCAATCTGAAATATCACAAAGGCTGATTCATCTTTTGGTCTCAGATAAGTCACTTCCAGGAAACAGGCATGATCAGAGTAAGACAGAAAGCTCCAAACAATCTCTGAATTAAGAATGTGCTCAGTAGACACACTTGGTTTCTCCCATTCCACAGATTTCTTATCCTGAAATCTGTATGTCACATAATGGAGAAGAACAGGACATGGAAGTTTTATCTGAAGGCTAAATTAAAATCCTCCTGCAGTAACCTGCTTGAGGAGCATAATGATGGGGAAGAAGGAAGGCTGGGACTGGTACAATGCAAAAACATTAAGTGACAGCCCCCAAAAAAGTCAAGAGGTCTTCCATCAGGAGGTATGCTCTTCATATCATCCCACCCTGTGGTGGTACTCTCTCCCTAGCTATTTCACTTGATTCACATTGTTTCAATACCTGTTGAAATGGTTCACACTGTTTCACTGTTATTACTGTTATTATTTTACCTATCCACACTTGTCTCTGCCAGTCTGTTATTCATAATTGCCAGGGCTCCAACCCCACCAGAGAATCCATTTTGCTTCGAGTTAGAGCTCATTTGCCTTGGATACCCATTAGCAGTTTCTGACAGCTGTTTCTGCATGATGGCCAGTGAGACTTTATTGGAGGCCAGGAAGTCTTTCATGGAGATCATCTCTCCTGACAGACGGCGTCCGTCCGTGTCACTCTCATTGACACCGTCTGTCTCGATGGAGATGTTCCTCCGGCTGCGCACATTTCCTGGCATCACCACATTCCTCCGCGAACGAAATAATCTCCTTTGGCACCTGTGGCAGCACTTGCAGGCCAGTTTCTTTAATATCCAGTTTATGGACTGCTTGATGACAATAGAGATCACATTAAATAAGGAATAGATGCAGCACACCCCCATGAGTATGAAGACAAAGTTGCCAAAGCGGTAAAGGCCTTGGCTCTCATACCTGATGTTCTGGCTACTGACCAGATCACCAAAACCAATGGTGCTGAAGGCCACAAAGCAGAAGTAAAGTGAGTCAAAGTAACTCCACCCTTCAATTGGTGTGTACATTGCAGAGGCACAGCAGGAAATGATGAGGGATGCTACACATAAAATCAGCATTACATAGTACACAGAGGGCTTCCAGCCCGCCAGGCTGTCCACCTCAGAGGTCCCCGAGCCCCGCCGGCCGTTGTGAGGGAGAACCCCTTTCCTCCTCAGCTGTCTTTCATGGCAGGACTTCATGACATAAGCTATGACAGTGATCAAGCGCTCCAGGAACAGGTTAAAGAACAAAATGGTCCCTGCACATCCTATAAGGCCGTAAAATATCAGAAAAATTTTGCCTCCAACGGTGGCCGGGGTGGTCATACCAAACCCTGGAAGACAAAAAAGAATAGTTGAAAAAAATAAACTGGTAGGTACCATGTTAGGACTTTAATCATGTGCAAGACAGATAAACTGATAGCAAATCCTTGTGGTAGAGCTCAGCTTTGAGAAAAAATACCTTCTCCCCAGATGTCACCCACTTGTGCTTGACTATGTCTGAGCTGTAAGGGGAAGGAACACATGCCAGCATTTTCTCCAGAATCAGAATGAAACAAAAAGCAGAACTAAACACATGGACAGGAAAAGAGAGTTTAGATGAGGCCTGAATTTTGGTCTGATTGCTAGATTCACTCTTTCTCTCTTTGTGCTTTGGATTGCTTCCAGGCTTTGGGGTTATTGCAGCTGCTTTCTTCTGTCTGATGGTGCTTTTCTGCACCATAGTTCTGTGCCAGGGGCGGCTCTTGCCTTCCAGAGATCCATCTGCACCAACTCTTTGGAATACAAGGTGAAATTTCTCTAAGACTCACTTGACTCCTGGTGGTTGTGCAGGTGTCACATCAACCAGCACTCAGCACTCACTGTAGCCTGGCTTTGGAAGCCCAGGCTGGGAGTACACATCAGATGACAGCCCGTGACAGGATCATCATGAGCATCCCAGTAGGAGTTAAAGACGCCCTGCATCTGACTTGGCTGTCTGTCATTCATTATCAACCCCTTTCCAAATCAGCATTGCTGAAGTTTTTCTATTTTTCTGTGTCCCACTCTATATCTCAATTCTGCATGTGGGTCTTATCAAAAGTCTCCTCTACTCTGATTCCCTGTCATGGGATTTTTCAGGCCAGAGATGCTTCAGTCTACTCTCAAATATTTCCCATCCTAAAGCCTGAAAATAGTAATTTTGTTTTGGTTAAGGCTGTTGATAAGACAATCTTGCTTTAAAAAGATATTACTAAAGAATAAAAAGATGTCCAGAACATCATTGAGCAAATTGGAGTAACACTCATGACAAATCTTTGCTGGTGTTTTATTAAGATTATTAAAGGACTACATAAGTGACCAACTAAGCAAAAACATTTTTGTTGACAGGACAGAAAAATCACAAGACTTTTTCTTTCTCTTTGTAAGCATGAAATTCCAAATATGAAATAAACACATTAAGCTTGTGAGAAACAAAGGAAAATATAATCAGTATATAGTATATATATACATACTTTATATATACACACTATATATATATAGTATATAGTCACTTGTACTTCAAAGAGAAGAAAAGAGCAATGTGTAAAGACCATGTTTCCAACAGTGCCAAACTGCACCTCTCTTCCCTTCACTAGCAACCTGCTGCCAGCACAGATTCCTCTCTAACACTGGCCCTGCCTCACACTGTGAAGTGTCAGCCCTCACTCTCACCCCTCCAGCTCGAGCCCCACTAACATCAGCTGCAAGCGTGGGCTCTCCAGGGTCTGCACTGCACTTTTGCCTGCATCCACAATCAAACATCAAGTGGTCCTACAGCAGGCTCCAGCCCCCTCATTAAATTTCTGTGCTAGGGAGAGCTGGACTGCAGCTCTGTGGTGTGGAAAACAACATGACAAGTGACAAACCACAGACAAAATGTTCTTCACGACAAGAACTTTTTCTTGTTGTTGCCTTTGGCACATAAATATTTCCTCTTGCTTTCTATCTTCCCTTTCTGTTCCATGACTTGATCCCTCTAAAATTGTAGTTTTAATGCTTATTTTCAGTGCAGGCTGGCTTATATGCAAGTCATGACCTCCACCCTGTGGACAGACACAAAAAAAACAATGGACAAGAGGAATCTCAGCAGCTGGTGAGATCTGCCCAAAAAAGCTTTGGGGAGGGAAGTGAGGAGCTGCCATGTCCCTGCCCCAGCCTGTTCCTTGAAAAGGAGAAGCAGATGTAGGCTGGGCAGAGATGGAAAGGTGGGGAGCCCCTGGCACAGGGTGAACTGCATTTAGGGACTGGCAAGTATCTCCTACAGCATAAAGCAAATGCCCTGGAATGAGAAATGCAGTTAAGGCTCACATTCCCAGAGCAGTTTTGTGCCTTTGGGCTGCTTCCTACATGATCCTCTTGGGATCCTGACTCTGGCATCATGGCCAGAGCCTGAACTCCTCAGGTTGTTATTTTTACTGACTGGATGTTGTTGCTGGGTTTGTTCTGCGACCCACTAGCAAAGGCTTTACAAAGGCATTCAATAGGCATCCCAGGGAGTCATGGTGAACTATGAAAAAATGACTTAGTGAGCAATTAGAGCACTGATGTGACCCATAGAGCACAACAGCAAAAGAGCAAGAAGTTACATTGCAGATTGGGAAGAAAATACAAAACAAAATTATAAAATCATGTAAAAGAGGAAATAAACGCAGTGGCTGACACTTGGAGGCTATTTGAAAGTACAAAATTGCTTCTCATGATGAAGGAAAAAAAAGGACAAAACTGCAGGAAAAAAATGCTGGTAATTTTATGGTATGAGAGAATCCTGATTAAGTTTACTGAATTTTATTTTACATGCTGGATGACATTTCTTGAAAGCACTGTTTCAAGTAACAATTGAGATTATAGTTAATCAAGTGGAAATCAGATCATGCTGGCTTGGGAAAATAAAATGTTTTTAAGGTACTAAAAAGTGTTTCAATGAATTTGTTAGATGTGTCTGCGGATATGGCATTAGATTACTACTGTTGATAGAAATGCATGACAAATCCTGACTTTACCAGCCCAGCAATGAAGGCAGCATTCTTAGTAAAAATTTCAGGATCCTATTTTGAAATAATACTGATTTGCCTCTGTCCCATGATCCATTGACTTCTATAAACTAGTGGCATCTTTCTTAATATTCAGCTGAACTGAGCAAGTACATTCCTTATGTTTCAATTTTCCTCCAAATATTGTGGTTTGTTTTTTTCAGCTATTGCTTAAGCAAGAATTCTGTGGTTTTTTTGGTGAATATTCATTTTAATTCTGAGTTTCTCTGTAGCAGATCTACTTTATTAGAAGCTGGAGGAAATTTAACTCCGAGTCCGCAAAATCTTTCTAAACACTGCACACCTCCTATGGAAAACAAATCTTTAGATTTTGTTTCGGCAGCAAAATTTCTATTATGAAGTCTGGTACTGCAAAGCACTCTAAAATTCACCTGTGTGTTCAGGTTATATTGTGTGGATATTCCAAAAGTATACACTCATATAAAAAAACAACTAAAATGGGAAATCACATCAACAGTATAATATAATCATGTTTCATTATTTCTTGGAGTAAGTACTGGCTATAAACAGAGAAAAGCAAGCAACTGTAATTCTTATCAACAGCCATTTTGTTAAGAAGCACTGAGGTCCAACAGGAAGTTCCCTTAAAGCAGATTCTTCCAACAGCAAATAGTGAATAACATCAAGTATTAATCTCAATCTAACAGTAAAAACCTATTTTTTAAATCAAACAAGAGGAAATAGGCATCAACTGCCTATTCCAGGCCAATATTAGGTAATTTCATCTTTTCTTTTGCAAACTCACTAGCTCCAGTGCTATCAGCTGCTGTAAGTGTACCTCGTGGGTCATTACCACACCCATCTCCCTCTGCCTGGTGATACATGGTTTGGCATTTTGTGTTTTAATTCTGGATGTCCTGACATTCATTCACAAGTTACATTAATTAAACTTCAATATGAGAAATAGTTCATCAGTCCTAATCCCTCATGAATGAATCTTGGGGCACCCCATATAGCATGTGTGTAGGGACACTGGGACAGACATAGAGATTTCACAGTTAATTTTAGATCATGCAATTGGGTCTTTCTATTGTTCTGAAAAATATCTCTTTTTTCTGAGAGGTTTCATTTCCTTTCTGAATGTGTGCAGTTCACTGCTCCTCCCTTCCCACATAGAGGAAGTAGGTAGAAAGATGGGGCAACAGTGAGTCACTGTGATGTTAGAAATATAAATATCAACACAAAACAGGCTCCAGTTTAACCTACAATAAGAGTTGTTTGTGATGGTTTGTGATGTTTTTTTCTGTATTCCTAATGTAGTTTACATTTATTTCTTTTCTCTGTCTGTTCAGTTTAGACACTGGGAAAATTACGAATTTCCAGTGAAATAGACAATGGATAATAATTGAGGTTCATGATAGATGTGAACCAAACTAAATAAGACAAAGACTTTCAACTGCAAAAAAAAAAAAAAAAAAAAAAAAAAAAAAAAAAAAAAAAAAAAATCAAGAAAATAGTAATTAGTAAAGAGAAATACAGGAAGACTTAGATATCTGCAAAGATGCTGAGTCTCCTTTTTTCAAACAGATTCTGTACTGAACTATCTACACGAGGATGTTTTGTGCTTCTAAAAGAGAAAGAAGAAACAACTCTAACAGAAGCTGTACTTTCATTGAGAAAATGTCCTGTACTTCACACTGTTCCAACAGTGTGCAGACACCAATACTTTGGTAAAATTCTCTTCTGGATCCTCTGCGTGCTTTCTGAGCAGGATAAGTACTCCTAACTAAACAACTTCTTCTGGAGTAATTTTCTCCTGTAGAGACTCTTGTAGGAACACCTAAAGGACTCTCAAATCTTGTCACATTGCTGTCCTTATGACACAGCTGTGTCAGCAAGCTTGTAAAAGCTTCCTGTTCCAGAAAGGAAGGAGGACATGAAGTCCTTCTTTCCAGAAAGAGAAGAAAGACTCATTTCTGTGAAGACTTACACTGTATGAGAGGACACATCGATGGAACCAGGCATGGTGCTGTCACACTTACCTGATGACAAATCAGGTCCAGTTTCTGATATGAAAAAATGTCTTTAGTGTTGTTGAGTTTGCTAAGTCTGTGCAGAAAAGTGCACATACACACACACACACAGACATGCACACAGACACTTCTGATTTCCCATCAGCGGAAGATCAGCATCTGAACTGTGCAGCTGGCTGGTGAGACATACATCCATACATCCATGCATCTTGTCTTAAACATTAATTCAATATGTTTATCTTGTCTCTTATGAGGAAGGGAGAATGAGCTAGCCATGAAAATTTCCTTTAATGCAACAATTATTTGACAAAAGAATATTTTATCATGACAGTCTGGAGTATGGTATCATTTATTTAGTTGTCAATGCTGTTTTCTTGTGCAGATGGCTAAGTGGTGGGGAAAGACTCATCCTGCCCAGGGAAGCAGGGATACCTGGCTATAATGGCATTCCTTTGTGCTCTATGCTCTTCTGTTCCCAGATTTGTCTGCCTGAGCAACCTCTGCACCTCCTGTCCAGCATCTCCAGCACTCCAGATCTGTAAAACCTGGAAATATCTCCAGGGCTATTTGAGCTGAGTCATAACTGCAGACTGCTATGATGAGTGCTCAGCTGCTTGGTGAGCTGGGACTTGCCCTGCTTGCCTTGCCTTGCTGCTGCTGCTGCTTCCATCTGTGTCAGTGTGCACCTGTTATGTCATGCAGAGGCAGGATGAGAGGGATGTAACCTCCTGCAGGCCTCCTGGCAGGGTTCACTCCATTCCAAAAAGACAAACACTGATGCTGGAACTTATGGTGTAGGATGTACTGATGAAACAATACACATATGAGATCTTTTTCCCCTCTCTAACTTGTTTGGAGACTCATCACACCTGACAGACAGCACTCTGGTCGCTGTTTCAGTGAGGCTGAAGGGCTGGCTGGAGATAATGATTTGAGGACAGCATGGATGCCATGCTTGGTCTGTGCCATCACTGGGACAGAAGCCTTGTCTAAGAGATTGGGTGTAACATTTCTTGCCCTCTGAGAAAAGGCTTCTGCAAACCCAACGCTGTGACACAGATGTAGGTTGGTGCCACACCAAGTGTATGAATGGGACTTCAAGGTTAGAAATAGCAGAACCTTGGGCTTTCACTGATTTGTTCTGGAAGGCATGAGAAAAACTGGTTTTGTGTTAGTGTGTGAGGCAATGTCTCTATTTAACACAGCAAAGTTCAGCTCACAGAGCCATTGTCAAACCCTCTCTGGAGAGCTGGATGCCTGTTACTGCCCTCCTCTCATTTCACATATGGGAACTGCAGGTTCTGCCTCAAACAGAAACCTACCTTAAGAAAAGCTTCCAATGTTAAGGAATCCAAAAGACATAAGTAAAAAGAATGCTAAAGGGACAACATTAAATGACAATGTCATCAAAAAAATCTGTTTTAATAGACATCTTGACGGGTCTGTTGACAACTTTGTTATCATGTCTGTGTGGTCCTTAAAGAATACATGACTAATTTTCATTATTGCAAAATTTTCACATAAGATAATTTATGGAACCCTTGCCATCTGTTTTATATAATTAAGGTTATATTTTATTTAAAGCTCACATGAGGTCTTCTATAAGAAATGTACACAACCTTTTACAGCTGCTGTGTGATCATAAATTCAATGTATAAATGTTTTATGCCTACCTTCAGGTTTCTGTTTATAATTTTTATGTAGCTTTTGATGCAGGAGGTGCTAGGTCTAGTGCCTTTCCATCACCCCTAGATAGATTTGTACCTCTGTACAGCTTTTGTGGTACTATAGGGATAGAACAATGTTCCATTTTGAAATAACTTATTACTATTTTCAAACTTCATAACTTGTTTAACAGTTATTTAAAGGTTTTTATTTAGCCTTAAAACATATAAACATTTATCTAATTAAGTAATATAAACGAAATATTAAATACAATTTTTGTATTTAATAAAAAATTATATTTTTGTTTTAGTATGTTGTATGAAAAGGCACTTATGCCTGCATATGCCTGGCTCCAAGAAAACCTGATATCCTGTGCTCAAATGTGTTGACCAGCTTCTGCCTTGGTATGTTTACAGTAATACTGACAAGTGGTAGTTCTGTGGACAAGGTTCATAACTGAAAAATATACAAAATTATATGAGAGTCAGATATATAAACATATATGGAAGCCTTCTTTTTTGTTGAATAGAAACATTTATTTTCTGTTGAATAGTCTACCTTACTAACAAATAGCAGTAAATTCAAACCATAATTCATCTTGGCAGGATAGTAGTTTATCTGAATTGTGAATCAAATTAACACCGTTTCAAGGGTTTGTTTGCAATCATTCAGTCTGTGTAAACATAATAACCTCAACTATCATGGAATAGGAACATAATACTGTGTACTCATTAAGCTATAAGCTCATCTACTCTAAAGTTTTCTTTTTTAAATCATACAAAGCTGCCTGTATTTTAAGAATTTTCAAAGGTTAGTTTAAAATTGCTTGCTGTTACTTTACTGCTGACATATACAGCTTTTCTCTGGAATAAGTTTCAGCATTTCTTCTAATTTAGGGGTAAAACTATGGAAAATAAGGCAGGGCTTTTGGCCCCCTCAGGAATAAAAAAAACAAGTGGTGCCTGTTTGAATCCTCTTGGTAACCTGAGCTGGGGGACATACTGTTAGGGGAACCTCAGTGGAGGGGATTTTGTAAAATTCAAGTTCTTCCCTGGCTTTATATATCAACAATTTTAAGCAACAATGTCACTTGTGATTCAACTGAAACAAAAATAGCTCAGCTGTGAGTATTAAGCTCAAAAAAGAAAAGTAAAGAAAAATAAATCTGCAGTATTACAGACTGTAAGGATGCTGGACACAGATAAGAGCTTATTTTTGGTAAGTTGAAGAAACAGTGTATGTGCAGGTGTGTCTGTGTGTGATTACATTTTCCTAACCAATGTCAAGCCTTATCTGGATGTCAGAGAAGTTTGGTAGCCATTGCTACCAGAACCACCATGTACCAAGGGCCTTAGGATCACTACTTCCCAGGAAATAAAAATCTCACCCAGAAAATTAGTTTGGCCTGATGCTTGGATGCATCAAACTAAAGGACAGATCAAAATACCATGGCATAAAAAACAGTACAGATACTGCTTTAGTTTCTTGGAGACTGACAGAAAGCCCCAAAAAGCAAAGAATAAAGGAAAAAAAATCATAGTGCTCAAGCAGGTGCTGCAGGGACTAAAAATATGAAGTAGAGCCCATGAGGTCACACCATATAGAAAAGGTTGTTGGTATTGTGTGTAACAAGGATTTTGAAATATTCTATATAAAAGAAGAAGCAGATATTAATATTGTAAAGGAAATTTTAAAAACTGACAGATGATGACATACAACATCAGAGATTTCAGTGAATATTCATAATTGGACAATTGGTTATGGAGAAATGACAAATCTGAGAGTGGTTGTGATGAGCATATGATGATATCAGCTTTGGTTTTATTAACTCTGAATTTCTTATCCATTAATCTGTGTCTCAAAAGCCAGAAGTTATGAAGGGGGAAAAGGCTATTTCTCCTTTTTTATATATTCTGCAAGCAAACATTTATTCTGGGGTGGGGGGCATTGATGGATGGACACTTGGAGAAGAAATCTGAGTTTTTCAGGCAGTCACAGAATTACAGAACAGTCTGGGTTGGAAGGGGTCTTCTAAGATTATCTCATCCAGTCCTCCTCTCATGGCCAGGGACACATTCTGCCAGACCAGGTTGCTCAACCTGAATCCTGAATAATGCTGGGCTTCTCCAAAGACAATACCACCTACCAAAAAAAAGCATTTTTGGCACCAGGTGCAAAATATCAAGACAAACTAATGATACCATAATGAAAGAAAAAAATCAAAGAGATGTGACAACAGTAGACATCACAGTGAATTCTGGCTCAGTGAAGAGAGTAAGCCATTGCTGAAACCTTGTGCTGGCTTCTATCCACACAACAGCAAAGTGTGTACCTTTGTTTTTGAAATGTCTGGCTTTTTCAAAATATAAAAGGACTTTCTAAGTGCCTGGCTCATGGATATCCTAAATCTAATGCATATGCCCTTCCTGTGAGGTTAGAGATGGCCTAATGGCATCTCCAATGGCAAATGACAGCTCTAATGGCAAATGTCTGTAAGACAAGCATAAATTCAGTGATCAAATCTACTCACATAATTTTAAGAGGTCTAAACATTTATGTAAAACAGGGAGGCCATTTGTAAATTATGACAAGGTGGTTCAATACTCTGCTACTCCAAAACCTCCACAGTAGCTTTGGCTTGCTGTCTAAGTGATGTTTCATTGCAAATGTAAAAACACCCACAAGACAATACCTATTTCAAGGGCTGAATCTCTTCTCACCTATCTGGGTGATGATCAGTCCTGCTCTCTGTGCATCAGGCATATTCAAAGTCTCAGCATTTGCCTTACCCACGCAAACAGTTAAACAAGGACAAGACAGGCATGCAGAGGCGGGGAGAGCTGAATGAGATTACGAGACTATGGCAAGATTTTAAGGACTAGTTA
Source organism: Lonchura striata (assembly GCF_050655825.1). Classification (NCBI taxonomy): domain Eukaryota; kingdom Metazoa; phylum Chordata; class Aves; order Passeriformes; family Estrildidae; genus Lonchura; species Lonchura striata. Next base: position 56,945,838 of record NC_140707.1, on the reverse strand, counting down.
AAAGCTACAAAGCTAGGCACTTCCTGATATAACTGAACAAGTGATGTGCTATGGGCATCCCAAAATCAGACAGTGGCTAAGGTGGGAAGGGACCTCTGGAGACTTGTCAGTCCAGCCCCCTTGCTTAGCCGGGCCTCCCTTGCATGGTAGGTGCCCCATCAGATGGAAATTCATCTAGAGGTTAACAGGGATCTTTGGCTTTCCAGTCAGATATTTATGGATTTGTGGAAATAAAAATCATACTTTAATTATGTCTGGAAACAGAAATGTTCATATATGCAAAGATAAAACTGCAGTGAATCCTTTCAGAGGTAAAAATGTGAAACTGTTTCTGAAACACTTTTGATTAAAGCTTAAATGGCCCATAATAAATTTTGACATACTTATTTAAAGATATTTATTTATTTAAATAAATCTTTCTTTACTTTCTCTCTGCTTTATGAGATTTTTCTCTGCAAGTGGGTTAACTGAATTAATAACAATTACAATTTACTTGTAAATTTAATAACCCTTGAAAAAAATGACAAAATATAGTCCTGGCTCTTTTTAGAAGTTTTGAAGATGCCACTTGTACTTGTAATAGATTTATACGCTTCTAACCTCATAGTTCACAGTACTTATTCTCCAGCTGAACAGCATATTTTGCTTTGGAAAAGAACCACATAATTAAATAATAGGATTTCCTAGGACTCTAAGTGTCCAGTGGCTAACTCTTTAAACAGAAATCTGAAAGTTTTGAGGCCATTTATCAAGTTCTTTCTGCACTTTTGTCTCTCCATAATGGCTTCCTGGAAGCTAGGTCCAAAACAGTTTGTCATACATGAAAAGACAGTAGTGCTTAGATACAGCATATAATGTACATGCTGAAAAATATGTACAAAACCCTGTAACACAAAGTATTCTCTTCTAAAATAAAAACTTGTAAGTGAAATACTTGAAGAGACAGAGTCTATCAGATTTGTGAAAGAAAAGTTTTTGAACTATATAGAAAAAAATCACCCAGCCAGGAGCTGAAGAAATTAATGGTTTCAAAGTCACGGCAACTTTTCTAACAGGTAGAGAAGTCACATGCTCCAAATGAGTTTTAAATGAAGAGGAAAATATTATTCTTTTATGTGAAGTTTTAAAAAAATTCTCAACACATATGATGAAGAATGGTGTAGACAGATAAAAATTAACCCTGTTTCAGCAGCATAGGCAGACCACACCTGCCAAACTCCCTCAAGTGCAAAATATAGGAAAACACCCTAAAACAAAAAACACACCAGATTGTTGCCAGGAGTATAACATGACTTATGCATATATTGACATTAGAATGTTAAATGACCAAATTAGCTGGTAAAGTACAAAAGTATTTTGTGAAATAACAAAAGGATTAAAAATTTGGCTGGTAATTATTCCAAAATATTCTGCTTCATCAAGGTTATTAGAGCTCCTGGGATGCTGATACTTTAATGAAAACTATGGCTTTCAAAACTTTGGCTTTTTTCTGGTGATGCCATATTTTGCTGTGTGCTGTACTGCTACCTTCCAGAACCTTTGGGAACACACGAAAATCTGTATCATACATACTGGATTTGACAAAGCCCACCACTGTCCTTTCCTTTCTGGCCTCCTATAAAATAAAAATTGGCTGAAGTACTTTTTACTCAGTGTATTTATAAGTGTGTGTATACATACATATATATATTTATATATTTAAAGATGTGATTTTGAAGTTTGACTTTGAATAAAATTTTGCTTTTCAAGTGCCACAATAAATGTTTTCTGAAAAATGGTTAAAGAAAAACAGCAAAAACATAAAACCAGCCACCAGCTGTTGTTTTGCAGTCCCAAGAGTGATGTTTTGCTTACAAAAATGACAGCAACATTCTTTACCAGATGTATGTCTGGGCTTGCTAAAATGTGGCTTTATATAATAATATATTATATAAATATAAATATTTATATAATAATCTTGACATATTTATGATTTATCTTTTTCAAAATGCACTGCTAATAGTTCTCCTAACAGAAGAACTGGAATTATAAACTTTAGGTAATTCAAATGACCACTTGAGAGGTGGATCTGTGCAAACTTTATGAAGTTCAATAAGGTCCAGTGCAAGGACCTGAACAGATCACAGGATCCCAAGCACAAATACAGCCTGGGCAGAGAATGGATGGAGATTAACCCTGGGGAGAAAAACCTGGTGGTGTTTGTGCATGGAAAGTTCAACATGACCCAGCAATGTGTGCTTGCAGTCCAAAAAGTCAAACAGATCCCAGGCTGCATCAAAAGATGAGTAACCAGCTGGTTGAGGGAGGTGCTTTTGCCTCTCTGCTCTTGCGAGACTCTACCTGGAATGCTGTGTCCAGCTCTGTGGTCCCCACGCAAGAAAATATGGGCCTGATGGAATGAGCCCAGAGGAGAGACATTAAGTTGATCACTGGGCTGGAAAACCTCTTCTATGAAGACAAGATTAGAGAATTGGGGTGGTTCAGCAGGGAGAAGGTTCTGAGGAGACCTTACAGGGTCTTACCTAAAAGGGGCTTACAAGAAAGCTGGAGAGGGACTTATCAAAAGGGAATATAGGGATAGGACGTGGAGGAAAGGCCTCAAACTGAAGGAGAGGCAGGTTTATATTAGATATTAGGAAGAAATGCTTTACTGTAAGGGTGGTGAGACACTGAATAGGTTACCCAGAGAAGTTGTGGACTCCCCATTCCTGGAAATATTTGGACGAAGCTGGATGGGACTTTGAGCAACCAGGTCTAGAGAAAATGTTCTTGCCCATAGCAGGGGGATTGGAACTACGTGAACTTTAAGATCATTTCCGACACAAACCATTCGGTGATTCTATGATATGATAAATCCTTCTGGTTAAGAAATAAAACATCCAATGCTGTCCATTATTAAAAAGCATTTAAAGTATCTAATGCAAAATCAAACATAAAATCCATCCTTGTTTGAACATTTAATGGCTATTCTGGTTGAGCATGCATAGTTCAGGGAAAGAGGAATGAAGATATTTTCATGAGTGAATAGCAAACTAAACCCCATCCATCTGAGTGAATGTGCAGTGACAGATGAGGATATTAAGATGTTCTGCCACCCCAAAAAAGTTTTCTTTTGTGTAAGATCTGTTATTGCCCATATATAACACCAATGATGAGGTGTCACCAGACAGAAGATCTGAAAGTACTTGAACAACCTTTGGCTAGCAACGGAAGCTATTTCATGTACACGTTATAGGCAATTCTCATTCTCTTCCTTCTAGCCTCTAATCTGCAGTTTTCAATATCAGGACCTTTTCAACATCCATTTACAAAACTCACAACTGACAGCATAATGTTTAAAGCTGAAGATGTCTTAGCAGACCTTCTACTGAAGACAGAACTCACAAAAACCCTGGCACCTGGATTCAAGAAGTACCTCAGGAACTAGTCCAGGCGCTTGACAATCTGTGAGTCATTACCACATACCCCAGGGAGTATTTAGCAGTGCAGAAGGTCTAGGAGTACTTCCACCTCCTTCACAAATCCTGGTATGGATGCAGCCTGTAGATTATTGTGTTTGGTTAGATCTTCACTGAACAGGTGAGCTTATTGGAAGTCATATTAATTTCCATTTCCATGTCTAGTAAACTTGTCTTGAAGAAGACCTGCTGCTGGACAAAGGATCAACAAGCAGAGAAGATACCTTCTAACATCCACATCCAGGGACTGTGGAGCTGAGGGCATACAAGGGCAACAGAGTGATGACTTTGATCTGGCTTGCACCCCCAAATGGTATCACCTCCTGCTGCTGTTGGAATGGCTAAGGGACTAAGGGGAGCATTGATCTGGCTTTGCTGAGAATTTTTTTAGTTTTTATAGGAACCCTGCTTCCCTGCTTGCTCTGTCAGGATTTGCATGTTATTCCAGCTCTGCTGCACATTCTGTCCTTCCTCCCTCCCATCTTCTCCTTTCATTTTGGGTTAGATGTCATATTTCTATTATGTTCCTTAGCAAAAATTCAACATCAGAAAATCATTTTTACCTTGCTTCATTACTTAATAAAGCATGTATATTAGAAAAAAACTACTATGAAACTTAGAAACATCTCATTAATCAGCTTACAGCATTTCATAGAGATTAACCATGACATACCTACTGACACAATAAAAACCAAAGATATGAGGAAGGCTGGGTTAACTAACATCAAGCACATGATTGAATTTTGGGTACCTCCTCCCAGACAAGTTTTGATGTGAGAACCAATCTGTTCTCATAAAATTATTAAGGGATATTAGCAAACCAGATTTACTTTACTGCATCACAATTTAAATTTGAGAACAAGATTCTGTGCCTAAAAATATATAGTTTGAATAGCAAATTACTGTATTTTCTCCCTTCATTATTAGGGCACATATTTCTCTTCAATAATGACTACACGTATTTCAGTTTTATTCACAGCTCAATTATGAAAACACAGAGTGCTCTGTAGATTACCTCCCACATGTCTTGCCACAGCTGAGGCCTTGGAGCTTGTGGGGAAGAGGATGTGCAGTTCTTCCACTCTTGTCTTTCTACAAAAAATTCACAATTTCAGTTTAAGACTTTGCCATTTTTACCTTGGAACTATTGTGTCTGAGGAGATCTCTGATGATACAGGCAAAGACCATTTGCTTTGCAGCCCATTCAGCACATGGAATGATTTTTTTCAGGGATGTTGTTCACCTCAGATTTACTGAAAACATAGCATATTACTTTTGGTACAATATACTTATAGTATATTAGTTTTGGTACATTAGAAAATGCAGCTTCAAAAAAACCCAAACTTCTACCTTTTATATATCACCATAAAAAGCATCCTTTTAAGAAGAAGCATAAGAGCTTAACTGTACAGTTATGCTTCTTTTAGTACAATTTAATATTGCTTTATTTGTTCTACTCAGTTAATAAATTCTGAACTTTTATTATGGTATTCCCCAATTATTTTATTTTAAATAGGCTGAAATGACGTTTTTTAAACTCAGCAGTGTGAGGGCAGGTGATTAAGCATAGTCATAACTTACTGATGTAAGCAGGTGTGAGGAAATGACAGATTTATTCCAGTGCTGTACGAGTAAGCACATGCCAACACAGTCTGCTCAAGGATCAGGTCTTCCTCAACACAATGATACCAACTGATAGAGTATAGATGTATTGAAAAATGAAACATGCTTTACTCTTTGGCTTGTAAAATGTGAACATGTAATTTTAAAACTTCTGCATTCCCCATTTTACACAACCCTTAGCAGCAGTGCTCACTTTGGTGTGAGGATTTGTAAAGGAATTTTGAATAAGTTAGAGACAGGACCTCTGAGTTATTTTAGCTGATGCAATTTATTTTTCTTATCTTCTACATAGGCAGGAAGGATGAGTTCGGCTCACATTTTCACTGTATGGCTCAGAAGGTTCCAAGATTTCTAATTACAAGAAGGAGAAGTTAAAAATCATAGAATGACTTGGGGTGGGAGGGACTTTAAAGACCACCTCATTCCAATCCCTCTGCCATGGCCAGAGACACTTTTCGCTACTTACTCAGAGCTTCATTCAGCCTGGCCTTGAACACTTCCTGGGATGGGCCATCCACAATCTCCAAGCAACCTGTTCCAGTACCTCACCACCATCACTGCAAGGAATTTCTTCCCAATACCTTATCTAAACCTACTCTCTTCCAGTTTGAAATGGAACCTTTTGTCAGAGCATTTTTAAGCAGTTCAGTGTTGATCCAGCTAATTGCACAATCCCACAAGAAGCAGGCAGTGAGAGAGGAGGTTGTTGTGGGTGCGGAAGGGGTTTGGGACAACGGGGTGCAGCCCTGACTCTGATGAACATCAGGGATAGGGTGTTCCCACCAGCTCCTTGTAGGTAAGAGATTCATTAAATGCTTTTGGTGGGGGATACGCCACCCTCTCATTCCTGGAAACTGTTGCTCTCTGGAGGCATGTTTCCTTCACTCCTGCTTAGCAGGGGAGGCCGAGAGGGCTGACTTCTGCCAGTGCTGCTGCTGGCACTTCCAGAGCTCCTGTCCTGTCCTCTGGGGGAGATGACAGCACTGGGGGCCTTTTCATGGGTGTTGCAATGAGCAGCTGTGTATAGGAGAACATAGGCAGAGGCTGGGAAACCCAGGGGGATGGAGCAGAGTAGAAACAACAGCACAGCAGGAACAGCTATCAGAGCAGGTTGTAAATGCTGATAAAACATTATCGGAAGCAGTCTTTAGCAATTCCAAAAAACTACAGCCAATGTGGCAGCAGTCTAAAAGTTACTCTATTGCTCCTGGAAGTACATGTGAGTTTTCATCCTTTCTAAAATGAGGGCACTAAGGGTGGGGAGCAGACAGAGAGGTGCAGAGGCACAGCAAAGCATTCAGCTCTGCAGCTTCCTCTGCTGTTTTCCCTCCTCTTGTGAAAGACAAGGAGAAGCTGACATTTGCAGATGTCAATTTACTACCTTCCTCACATCTAACAAGGCACTTCTTAACTTTTTAAATTTTTTTTGGAGAAATTTAGTTTCTCTTGCAGTGTATGTAACAAGCATTTGTACAAACCAGTCTAACCTGAACAGTTCAGCTGTCCAGGAAAAGTGCAGGTTACCCTTCTGTGAAATCCTCCATTGAAGAAAAGTTTTCATTCCTTCCATTACCACAAAACAGCAGAAACAGCTATTATACATCTGAGTTTAAAAGCTGACTTTTATCTCCAGTTCTTTTGCAACTGTACTTATGAGTGTAAGATGGACAGGTCAATGCCTCAGATTTGTAACCTTTCCATGACTAAAGCAGTGAGCCAGAAAGCTCAGCGAAAGCAAGGTAACAGGTATGTATGTCAATGCTACTGCTACTGCTGGAAATCTGTGACAGTGGTTTTCCTCTGTGTCCTCCAGATTGCCTTTTCCTGCTGTCCTGTTCTCCCCTGAGGATACTGGTGCAGGGGAACCAGAAGTGCATTACTGTTGATTCCATCCCAAAGGCCACATAGACAATCAGGTAATTGATTTTTCTTATTTTAATAATCCGTCCAGTTGTTGTTTCCTTTCTTTTCCCAGATTCAAGATAAAGCTTAGATTAGCTTGCTTGGCTGTTTTATTTTTCCTTAGGCACTTCACTGGCACAAGTCCAAGCCATTCAGGAAGAGGGGGAGAAACTAGGACATTACCACAAATAGTCTTCTTTGGGACATACTTGTTTAGATTAGACTGCATCTACCTCTGCTTTATATGATGACAGTTCAGCTAAATCAACCTTTTTTTAAGTATGGCAAACTACATACTTTTTAACAAACCTAAGTAAGACAAAAGTCTCCTGGGATCTTATTCAGCCAGGCCTTACTCATGTGCAGCTTTGAGCTTCATGCTTTGTTTATTTATTTCTATGACAAGAAATTCACTTCAAAGAGTAACAAGAACTTATCCTGAAATTTGCAAGGAAGTCTATCATATCATATTTTATTTTATTCTATTTCCCAGAGGATAGAATGAAGCTCTCTGAAGAAGTTAAACAGTCATTGACAGTTTATATTTCATTGCATTTTTTTCAATAAAGGATGATTTTTACCAAGCCAAACTCCAATACATTGAACTAAATTGCATCAGAAACTGTCACATCTTCAGGTCTCCAAACATTTTCCATCATCATTAAACAGACACTGCTAGCAGCTAGCACTGCTACACTGCTAGCAGCTTATAGAAACCTGAAACAGCTTCTAAGTAGATGCAATTCTACCTGAATACAACATTCAGCTCTCCTGCTCCTATTTTTTCTCTTCTTACATTTGATACAGGCATAATTTGCTAGAAATCAACAATCTCACATTCTTCACATTTTAAGATTCTCATCCCTACTATTTATGTGCAGGTAAACTAAGGGATAATTACAGCTCTTACACAAAATACAGAACAGAATAAGATTGCCCTTCGAAGCAGATGCACAGCACATGCACATCCACAGATGAAGTGCTGTGTTCACCATCCTGGATAAAAGGCAATATTGACAACAATATTGAAGCAATAATTGCTAACATTTCCCACCGTAAAACAAGCAAACTGTTCTAACAATGCAAGCTTGGTCTTGCCAATTTAAAGTAATAAGATGCAAGAAATTGCCAAATTTACTCTTCATAGAAAGTTAAGTGTCTCTTCATGGGCAATGGATACTTTTGAGCTCTTTTCACACATTCTAAAATTTCTCTTTTTCTGACAAAACTTTCTCCTGACTTCTAGGATGAATACTGAGTGTCAACAAGCAATATTATACTGCTATGAAGGGATGCTTCATTTTAGCTTGACAGATAGAAATCAGAGCCTTTCAATGGAATGTGTACAGATGGTGTGTGGCTTATGCCTTGAAAAAAGTGAAGACAGGAAACATGAACTTCAGCTTTTTAGAAGGAAAAGCAGTTGTTGGCATGTGCAGATAAGGTGTGCCATGTGCACAGTGAGGTGGAATATCAAAGACTTCCTCTTAAGCTTCTCAACAAAATATGAATGACTGAAAATACTGTCACTACTTTCAAAAAATTGCATATTTACTTAGTTTATCCTATGGTGAGAAATTGCAGGCTTGAAGCCATGACAAATTGCAGTGCATGGGTCTTTGCTTCAAGAAATGAATCAACCGATGGATGGCCATTCAATCCCACAGATAATTCCTCTCTGCACTTTCAATTACAATGGATGGAACTAAAATTTTCTTTCAGTGATACAGAAATCTGATCTTCTATGCTCTTTATTTTTAATGGCTTAAGCCAATCCTAATAGAGGTATAACTGGTTTTCTCAAATGTAAGTTTTTCTCTACAATACAAATCAAAACTACCTCAAGAATTCATTTTTCTTCTTCATTGTTAATTGCACAGTCATAGACTACTGGAAGTGAGAAAAACAAAAAGATGAAAGCATTTCAGTAATTGCCATCTGTGGCTCTTCAGAGGATTCTTTTTAGTTAGTTTACAGTTAGTGAAAGAAAGTGAGTTCTGCTTTTACATCTGGGCAGATTCCTGGGCAGCAATATACAATGCCATAATATTTGGGATGTAAACACTACAAAAAAGGGATGCTTTAAAAATATTTCTATTAAATAATCACCATGTCTGCTACAATAATGTAGCAGATGGAGTGGTAATTAGAGTACAACATCAGACTAACATTCTTTCTACTATTTAGACTTCTATTTTAGAAGGCTGCCCCCACCCCTGTGTGCTGTTCCCCAGCTTAGCACCACTTAAGTACTTCTGCACTTCTAAGAGAGGCCCAGGGACTGACAGTCAGACACTCTGCCTGCTACATAGTACAAGGCAATATGCTCAGCACTGGGGCCCCTTGTCACCAGCTGGAAAAGATTGTAAATGGCATGAAAAAGGCAAAATCATGTTTTCTATTTCACCACTACAGTGCTACTGGAGTGTTTGGTTTCCCAGGGAATTATAGATATGGCATTATGGTGTTTGCATGCCCAACATGGTGTTTCCCACCACTGAAAATAACCAGGTGACTGGCCTTGGTAAAGGGAAGAACTGCTGCCAGTTGCCTGTAAGACAATTCAATTAGAGAGGAGTTTAGCCCACAAAGCACAGCTATTTACACAACTTATAAAATGGTTAACTCCATTTGTATACATTCTCATCCACGGTGCACAGATGTTCAGAGGAAGGTTTTACACCAGCCATAGAGTTTGTCTATGCTATGTCACCTCTTTCTTATGCCTTTGTAACTCCATTACAAAAAATCTGTTTACACTGGGGAAACACAATGGTGAGTCAGACATCAACATAGAAAATTTAGTGACATATAAATCTGCTGTCAACAACTGATGCAAAACTTTGCACAAATAACTCAGTGTCTAGAAAACAAAATAAATATTATCTCATAAGGTTGACAAAAATGGGAGGAAAACACCAAAATCCTCAAATAATTTCAATAGCCTAGTTGAGTAATAAGCTACATAGTATTTCAGCTACATTGCTTTTGTATTACATAGAAAAATAAGAAAAGATTTAATATTCTGAAAGCTACATGTTGGACTTAGCTTTCCTGTTAAAATAAAGTTACATGGCATTCCTGTATTTAAAATAGAATTCTTATTATATCAAGATTTCTAACTCACTGAAGTTATTAAATTGGCTAAAATGTAAGATGCAGTAGGATCTGCATAACATCTAACAAAATATCCCTCATTGACTCATAACATAATCAAGAGTCTTTTCCTGTGCAAGAACTGCATCTTACTAGAAGAGAAGTTATGTAGGTGCCTCTTCTGCTTATGACTGAGCATGTCAGCTCTCTCAGCATCTGTAATTGTAGTCCATCTCACACTCTGCTTGGCACAATTAAAAACTTTTAAGGAAATTTTAATTGACTTGCCCATGACCTAACAGACAATCCACATAGCTGTGACACTTCTAGACCACTGCTGATTCAAAACCACAGTCTGCTATCTAATGATTAATAAAATTTCTGATTTTTTCCCTGATATTTATCTTGTATGTTTTCTTGCTTTTTATTAGCCCATTACTATTAATCATGCTTTTTCAAGTTAATGAAATATGCTCTTCCCATAAGGTTATGTTTTCAAATACCTGTAGATTGTCACCAATTTATCTTGTACTATCAAATATTTACAGGCTATTACATAACAGACTCTTAACATGCAATTAATATTTGCCTTTTTAAAATCCTGACATCTATTCATACTTTGACCTGCTGGAAATCAGTATAGCTCTCCCTTAAGCTCTCTTTATTTGGTAACAATTTTGTTTACAATAGGAAAAAACATAGTCAAAAAGCTCTGTGTGTTTACCCAGATGAAGTAATGAAAAAGTACTTCAGGACCCCAAAAGCCTCCTCCACTTTGGCCAGGTGTGTGAGGAACTGGTTGGGGCTGGTTGAAGTGGGGAGCTGCCCCAGCTCATTGCCCACCCTCTGGTACCATTTATCTCTCCTCTGCCTGGCTCTGGACAGGGATGGTGGCAGATGATCTGTCTGCTCCACTGCCAAACCCTGTGCAGCCCTCTGGTATCCAAACAAGCTTCCAGGAGGCTTCAAGGTACATCAAACTGAGGGTTTTCTAGAGAGGCTCTGTGCTAGAGAGGCAGTACGAGGGCTGGCACTACCCCACTAGCTAAATGAGGGAGGCAGAGCTCCTGAGTGCAGACATCTGCAGAACAAGGAGAAGGACATCTTTCCTCTACTTCCTTGTCACCTTCACAAAACTCAGTGAACTGACTAAGCAATAACTGAGTTTCCTGGTTTCTAGAAGTACAGTAGAAATACATAATTTGACTTGCAAAAAATAATTGCATTTTCCTTGCCACTAAAGCATTTATCATGAAGACATGCCATTAGTGCTTCTAGTGATTGTGACTCAGAGAGGGAAGGGAACTGTTGGGTTCTATTTTAAAGAAAATACTTCCTTAGAAAAGTGTGGGCTTATTTTTAGAAGTCTGTAAAAGTCTCTTTGATTCCTCAGAGTTCTTTCAAAATTACTGGAATGTGTGATGTATTCATGCCTACAATAATCACATTAAGATATTTGTTAGGAAACTCATGCTAAATAAATACTTTTATTTGCTTTAAAACTCAATTTCCATTGATGCTCATGTTCTGAACAATTATCTGTTAGAGTTAACTCAGGGCTGCTCTAACAAGCACTAAGGAGAAAAGTCTGTATGCAGGTCCCTGTTAAAGCTTGTGGTGACACTCCAAAATCCAGAGTTTCAGGGGTAAACAGCAGTAAATTTATCCCTCCAAATATCCTGTGTTATAGATTAAATGGAATTTTTTTTCAGGGTTTTTTTTCTAATGAAGACAGACTGAATTAAAACTTTATTTCTAAGTATCTATTCCAAACCACCATTCATATTTATGTGCTACAATCACTAACAAGGGCTACTTCAACTGTAGCCTTTCTGATTTCATTATATATTCTGTCCATGGGCAAAATTAAAAGGCATACCAAGTGCCAAAATGGCAATAATACAAAATAGAGAGGCTGAGTTAATTTTATCTCTAGAAATTTTGCTGTTACTATGGCAAGTGTGAAAGCATTCCTATTATTTAAGACAGGATTTTGCAGTGCTACAAGTCCTCATCTCAGAGATACTTAAACCCTTTTTTTATATATTAATTACTTCTACTATCCACCTTTGACTTTTCCCTTGTGGATAAACATTGCCAACCCATGGCCTCATTGGTTGCAGCTTTCAAGACAGTTTCAATACAGCATTTGGACCTGATTCTGTCTAAAACTGCATACAAGAACTGCCTCTGCTCCTGATTTTATCTTTGGCCAGGGAGACCACAATTGGACCTTATATTTTGCCAAGAGAATGGTTCAGTAAAGAGTCTCCCTGAAGAAACAAAAATCATCAGACTGTTGAGGGAAAAAAGGAAAATATATATGGAAGAAGCAGCATAAAATATATAAAACCCCCTATTTTAATGTATCAGTGTACATAAGTCTTTTAACTAGAGAATGATTTCTTCAGCAAACTATGCCCAGCCATTCCCTGAGAATTTAAGATTGACTCCATGGTCTGTCTTCTAGAACAATCACAAAATACCTTCCCCCTAATTTTCTGGTGCACTTGCTCATTTTCAGTGGACAACTTCACACTCTTTCTATTGTCTTTAGTTTCCAAGTGATTAAGAGACAAGCAGCAAAGCCATCACAACAGGTAAGGAGCAAACCTCCTAATGCTCCAATTTGTCTTCTTACCTGTTGTTTAAGAGCATACTGTGAAAAAATGCTTCATCCTTGCATGGGAAGATGTGGGATGACAACCTCATGAGGATGAACACTTCTGATTTCTTTTTACCTTGGCAGAATATCACAGATGATTTCTATTTGTTATAGAGCTTATAGGAAAGTAGGGAAAAGTAACACCAGCAGACCATTAATCCTACTGTGGTAAAGTCTGGGAGCTTAAATCAACAGCATTTATGCATGCTGCAAAACATGAAGAATGGGCATATAACAGCCACATGTTCACCTCTCACAAATGCATCATAAGCAATATATACACATACATATGTATAATATCTTATGTATCTCTTATATATTATATCTTAAAATCATACAAGCATTTTACTCCTGCTACATTTCTGTAAGGCCTCATGCTGAGACATTAAGCCAGTGTTCCTTCTATTCATGCATGGTTGCTGTGGAAGCAGGATGTAAAGATCCAGCAGCATTTAAAAGGTGTGGAGAAATCTTGCTACCCTACCCATATCACCATCTTCTGTCTGCCAAGGCACTCATTGCTTTCACTCTGAGAAGAGTATGCCCCAAATATCACTGTAGTATGTGATCAATTTTAGAAAAACAGGAAGATCTGCAGGAAAACATTACTTCAGAGATAACAAAACGCTAATTTTCAGTAGCTGGCAAATATTTTCTGACTTATATAAACAGGAACTCTAAGGTGACTGAAATTCAGATTATAGCATAGTCCACTTTAATTTTAATGTTCAAGACCATCTGTAACAAATTGACAGCAACATCTTGGCTGCCACATCTGCTTACGTGTGAGAATTAATTTTAGGGTCTAGTCTCTTGTACTGAGATAATCAAGTCCATATAGTCCAAAAGGGAAATTTTACTCTAATTTTCTACTTAAAACACCTTGTTAAGGAAGGCAAATTAGCAAGATGACACTGTGTGCAGTATTGTAAAGACCTTAATCAAGTCACCCCTTTGAGCAATATCTGGCAAGTATAGCTTGCTGATTTCTTGGCATGTTTCCCATTCCAAAGCACTGAGCCAATCTTAAGATATTTCAGGACTAAATACAAATCACCACAACTAACACAACTGGATGCATCAGCATGAAAATATTAAGTTACCCATTCCTTAAATATATTTCTTTCCTTCCAGATCCATGTTTATTTTTAAGAACAAAGCACCACTCCTCAAGGAATATATCCAGTAATGCAGAGTTTGGGGTAAGGAAAAAATACATAATCCAAACCCATGTAGGTGAGAAACTGAGATATGTCCTTTTCTCCTTACCTATAATAAACTGACGAGCAAGAAATAAAAGTGTTACTGAGTTCTCAAATTCAGGACTTTCTAGGCTCAGGTAATTACCATCAGGCTCTAATCTAAGTAAATAGACATGTGACTCAAACCACATTCAGTGCCCAGCGACAATCAGTGGCATTGCCTCTATAAAAAAGGAACTAAAATCACCATTAACAGCAAATTTCATATCCCTATGTGCTAAGCAAAAACATTACCATTGTAAAAGGTGCAATCACCATTTTTTTCCCTAATGGCAGAGCAACTAATTTCATTGTAATATGGCTCATGAAGTGAAGACAGAAGTGTAAGAATGATTTGCATTTCAGTATGGAAGCAAGCACCTGAGAGGTGTAAACTCAGCTTCATACACTCATATTATTAGCACTGCATTAGCAGTGATTTTTCCTAGCAACTGACAAAATTACAAGGACAGCAGGCTTTCTTGCCTATGCCTGCAATACTGTTCTTTCTAGCTGGTATGTTATGTTGGTTCTAAATGGTGGCTCCATATTTTTTAAACTATAAATATCTGGGTGAATTGGTGTATTTTTTTCAATTATTTATATTTCAGCATTTATTATTTGTCTTGTATTTTTCCTACTGTGTACTTAAAGCTCTGGTAATTTATGAGCCCGAGGTTTATATTGGGGGATGGAAGAGCGAAAATCTCCCCCACAGAATTTCCCTCAACTGACTCAAAGCCTGCATTCTCCAGTAACTCCTATCTTACAACTGCTGAGGAAGATCCATCATACTCTTGATTTTCATTAAATGTGATCATGACCAGTGTGTAAGAGTGAAAGATGATTCACTGGATTTTATGGAGAGAAGCACAGTTGTTCCATTTATACACAGCAAATTTTTAATAGTCCCACAAGAATGAGGAAAAATGGAATATTTCAGCAGAAAAACTGATGAAGGTAACAATAAGGATGCTGTATATTGATTTCTAAAAATGAAAGTAAAGTTTTATCTCAGCCATTTTCATAAAAGATTTCAGTTTCATCTTACCCATTCCCGCTTCCAGCTCAGAAGTTGTTCAAGTTTTAATCCAAGTATGTGTGAATATCTAGTCTATATCCTTCCTCCTTATCCTTTATATTCTAGTGTGTTTAGATGATTATTATTTATAAAGCAAAAGTAAATAATAGTAATAATGGTCTTTGTTTACTTACCCCAGGTAAGAAAACAAAGACCATGGTTTCCCTGCCTAAGTGTCATGAGAAGCCCCCCATAATTCTGTTGAACCTATGTTGTACATTTATATACTACATGTGAATGCAAAACTATTATTTTCACACCTAGCTTTGTATTAGAAAAAGTAATTACACCCACAAATATGTTGCAAAGCTCAAAGCTTTCAGAAATCTAAAGAAAAGCCTGGTATAGGAAAATCCAGTACTGATGTCATATAAAACAAACAAAAAAAAAGCATATTTGCAGTATTACTCGGGCTTTGCAATAAAATGGAGCTTATGTGTCCACTTGCCCCCATCTCTCTGATTATCTGTCAGTCATACTATGCTTCAGTAATTTTTGGAGTTGTTGATCGTCTCTATCAAATCTCCAAGATAATTATGATCTTACCCATTTTCTGACAAGATGAGTTTAGGTGACAGACAGAGATGCTAATTCATGATGTTGTAAAAGAAGAGCAGTCTGATAAAACTTCTATGTATTATGTTTGACAGAGATCAGCATATGCACATTGCCTAGCATTTAGCAATGTAACTTCCTAAGACACAGCATGTGCTGAATTTTGTGAAATGAAGGGGATCAGAAGGTTCTTAACAGTTTCTGTAGAGGAGGTTGGCTAAAGGAATGAAAGGAATAAATCAAAGGAAACTCAGTTCAAGTAAGTTAAATTTAAAAGCAAATCTGATCAAATCAATATAATTTTAATCAAGCTTCAGTAGATTCTCACAAACATCAGGCCATTTAGGATGTTAACACATCCACAGTCCAGTTGAAACACGAGTTACAACCCTGCTTTTCTGAGGTTATTACCAGATGTGTGAGCACATCAGGTACAGATAGAACTAAAATCACTAAGCTCAGCCCCTCTACAGGGATTTGACAGTAATTACTAATCTCTGTATGACTTTGACCAAGTACACACATTTTCACATTCAATACATGTTATCACTCTTGCATTTTGATTGCTTAACAAATACAGAAGTCATCGACACAATGTATATGGTTTCTACATGAAAACACCCTATCTGAAAACCAGCATATGTCATACCAAGTATTGTCACAGCATATGTTGCAGCTGAGACGGCCACAATACACAAGAGTATCATCACACAATTTCAGAAGGCTTTAAGCATTCACCCATAGAGTAACACCCCACCAGAAAGTGTCAAGCAGCTACCTATACAGAGCAACATCACACCATTTACAAGGCTGCAAACATCTGCCCTTATTCTTCAGCCCAACGTTTTACACCCCTCATGTTCATGCATTGCACCAGTGTGCTCTCTGTTCCCTTTGGTGGTTGGTCAGTACCTGGGCACTCCCTGGCTCATTGCTGTCAGTGCTGCTCACCTGCTTCTCACAGCTGTACCCACTGGGGAGGAGGCTTGGCTGCAGCCCCACTCCCAATTACCAGAAACTCTGTACCTACAAAGTACTGATAAATTTGAAGGCAGATTTGCAGGTTTGGTTCATTTTTATGTATCATTTCACCTTCTTGTGTAGGTGTGTAAATGAATGTGGGTCTTCTATATCATAGCACGTATCAAATACACATTCACACAGAGGTGTCACAACAGCCTGGGCAGCCCTTCTCTGTAACTTCAGCAAGGAAGCAATCTCTAAGATAAAAAATCTTCATTTCTAAGCACTGATGCATTGAAAAAAGTAGTTTCTGCTCAAGACTAAGCCAATCACAGCCCTACACCTGCAGATCAGCACAGTATGCAGGCACGGTGGCCTTGGCACTTTGTCTCTTGGTGAGACGTTCAGGCACCCTTGGCAGCACGTTGCCTTGTGACATAAGGGCAGAAAGGCTCCCAGTTCAGGCTTCACACTTCAGGCAAAGGCTTTGACTAATGACCATGAAACTGTTATTGCCATGGTTTATTATGTTATGTCAAAGGGGACAATGACAGTTTTTCCAACAAAATGCTCTTGATTTAACGAAACTAAACTGGTATCAGTTGCAATCCAGAAAGGTTCAAAGGACACAATAATTTCTCAAGTGCTGCAGGGTTATTATTTTAATTGCTAATTTGTCCATATTTTTAAAATAATCACTGAAACCTGTAATGGTCCCAAAGGTTCCCATGGTGCTGCTGTAAGATGTTTTGGCAGATTCTGCAGTCCTCAGACCAACACTAGAAGGATTTACTCAAGAGCATGTACTGGTGTTTTTCTTTTGCTTCACACATCAGAACTTCAGGTCTATATATTTTTGCCACTATACTTGGAAAATTTTAAATGTAAAATTAAACACTTGAAATTAATAAATCTAAAAAATAGCTACTTTTTTTCTCCAGAGATTCAGGTTTTACAGAACACCTCACTTCCTCTTCTGTTTCACCTTGCTGTAAAAATGCCAGTATGAAGAAAATGAGCAATATTTCATTGTCCTGTGAAGAAATTAGTGGAGAAAAAAAGGCAAAAAAGAAATTTTAACTACATTTTTGTTTTGCATGTAATTGCAGAAGGAAAAAATTAAAACTCATTTCTGCAGAGACCTATTTATATGTTTTATTTACCCCAGGTAAGAAAACAAGTAGTTGTTACTTCAGGGTTATGACTAAGGATGCACAAGATTAAGCATTTGCATTAATTTGGACTGTATTCCAGACTGCATTTTATTGCTCCTCCATCAAGTCCCCAAAGTACCTAAATATCAGTTGCTGTGAATAAGCTGAAGCAATTCAGCCAGACTATTCAAATCCTGCATGCCAGGAGTCATGTAGAGAGATATCCAAACTCTCTTTGTATCTTTGGCTTATATTTGTTGACTTTACTAGGCACTGGCAATTATGGATTCTATTCAAAAGCACTAGTGGTGTTGCCTGAATTTATTGTATTGCAAGGACTGAAATAACCAAACACCTGGGAAGTCAGAAGCTTCAGCTCTAAGTCCTGCTTGGCCACAGGGAGGCTTCAAGCATTGCTTTCATTCCCCAGAGCAGTACCTAAATAACCAACTTGAACACAAGGCTGGGACTGAGCCTTTTCTGTTCCTTCTTAGGGAACCTGTGCCATGGTGCTAACTTCATGGGAGGAGACACAGACACAGAGCTGCCAGAGAAGGTCATGATTGTGTTGCCTCCCCTTTCATTTCACCTGTATAGCAAAATTTTGGCACTGACTATAACCACTTATAAATTCGGTTAAGGAGTCATCTTTCATCTCTGCCCTAGGAAAATTAGGTTCTTCACATGAATCTGCTTCCAGAAAAAACATTCCTGTCTGCCCCCTAGCTTATTCCACAAGACAGCTGGCTCAGGTAAAGCCTGAGGGATCTTCTCCAGACCTCTGTCCTATAAAATCACTCTTCAGGGAAGCCAAGATCCAGTTCAACACAGTTTGAAACCCTCAGTCATGCCTGTGTTGTCATCAGGGGCAAGGTAATGGTCACAAAAAAATGAAGAAGTAAACGACAGGGGGGAAAGGAAGATTGAGGGCAAAGTCTGTGGCTGTCAAAAGCCATTTCATATAAAGTGGAAAAACCATTCTGCTGACTTCAGACCCCACAGCTTTATTGAGTCCTGAAACAAAAGCAAGACCCAGGAAGGCTCGGAGAGGGATATGTTCCTTTAAACAAACTAATGGCAAATACAACATTCTCCATTTTAGAAATAAATTTCTGAAATTAAAAACCCTACTACTATTGCTGCTATTTGACACAGAAATTGAATTTCATTATTTTAGGAAACAAAACCTAACCAGTTATGTTATTTCTGAGTCTGATCCAGTGTTTGATTATGCATCTACTCTGCTGAATATCTTTTTGCTGTACATTGATTAGTATTCCCAGTACTTAAAAACTGTCTTTGATGTAGTTGAGGCTTTCACTCCTCTCTATATATAGGGTTTTTGATCACCTCCTAATTAATGAAGTAATGACAACCAATTATATTTACATCTAACACAAAGCATATTGTTAGTTTGTCATTACCACTTTCCTTTCTTGCATGCTAACACAATGTTGTAACCCTAACATTTTCTGCCTCACTTCTCCTGGGAGCATCAATCAGTAAAGTTATTTATTCCATTTTAGCATTTTTATTAACTGGCAATTATACATGAAGAGATGAAATGTTTGCATAACTTATGACTCTCACAATGCTTCTTTCAAGCCAAGTAAAGTTATTTCTTCCATTTTAACATTTTTATTAACTGGCAATTATATATGAAGAGATTAAATGTCTGCATAACTCATAACTCCCAGGATGCTTCTTACAAGCCAAGTTTTCAAAATACTGAAAATGTATCAGGATCCTACTGCTTTGCTCTGGACAAAGCTTTGTTAAAGCTATGGAAGGGAGCTACACACCTCTCTGCAGGTCTACATCCATGTTTTATCACTGGTTTCAATTATCTAGTCTGAGTTAGAGCTCTGCAAGAGCACAAGCCTCAGAAATGCTGGTGAAGGCTGACTTCACTTTCTTAAATTCATGTTGATCAAGACTGTTGGGTTTTTTGCCAAGGAGAATTTGAATTTGGTGCTGTATTTAAGGCAGAGGTTTCTGACATCCTCTATAAAACAAAAAAGTTAGTTTGCTTTCTCTGGATTTAAGTAAGATTCTGCTGGCCACCAGAGACTCCAGGCAGAACAAACTGACTTCTTACCAAGTCTCATAATAGTTACTTGACGTGAAGAAAAGCCCATGCTGCCAGTGGCTTATTTTCTAATTCTAAAAACAAAGCATCTTTGAAAAATGAAAAACAATAAGGGAACAAAGAAAGAAAATTACTTATATTAGAATTGTTTCTGCGTAATAGAATAAACTAGGAATTTTCTAACAAAGCATTTTTTTATGGGATATAAAAAAGCTTCAAACCCAAGTGATTCACAGAAACATTTTGGTTTTGACATATTTTTCCCAAAACAGAAACAGGATTCTGACAATTGAGCAGCCATCACCATTTTAGATCTGCTAAAGAGCCCTGGTTTCCTTGTGTGTGGCACAGGGATAGCCCCACTCTGTGGCTTGTCCAGCCACAAGTAACTCATAAACCCAGCACAAGTTTGTCACAGAGCCAAAGGTTAATGACTGCCCAGCTGTGCTGACAGTTCTCAGACACAGCACTTCTCAGGCTCCCTTTGGCATGGGGAGAAACTATCCTTATTCCAGGAAAAGGTCCCCAACTGTCCCAGTACCAGAAGGGTTCCAGAAAGCATTCTCCTTTTTAGATTCAGCAAGTGGAGGCCTTGGAACACCTGGCAGTGCGCAGAATGCCTGACATTACATATCTCTCTGCTCCATGCTGCTTTGAAAAATGAGAAGAAACATAAATTCCTGCAGATAACTTTTTGTGTATGATCTGTAGAAACTTTTGGAGTCTCTGTATCTGAATAGTATCTTGAGCCTGAATTAACTCCATAAGGTCACCTGCTTCCTGCGACTCCTCTGAAGACAGTGCTATTGCAGACTGTCCTGTGGCACTCTAAGCACCAACACTGTGCCCTGCAACAGCTGCAGAGTTGAGGACTTTTCTGGGCCAGTTACCAATTACCAGCAGTTCCTTCAGTAACTTGAGTATCTGCTTTGTAAACAGTTCTGCTAAGAAACTCTTTCATTTAATACCTTGGTCTGTATTATGCACTAGAGTATAGTAGCACTTCAAAAATGAAGTCTCAGATATTTACCTTAGCCTGGAGGAGAATTTTCTGCCATCAAGAGAGATCCTACCAGTGGCACTCATGGTGTAGCTGCAGCAATGTCAGCTGTATCTCTGCTACAAGGATTGTGCAGAAATTCTGCATAATTTTCTACATCCTTAGGAAGGTTCCTAGCATGTTCAGGACACCACAGGAGAAGGTTCTCAGCAGGAATGCCAGGCTGAAGCTGAGACAAGAGTGAAGTGATGTATATAGAGAGACAATTTTTATCCTAAATATGTTCCTGGATCACGTTAGCACCTTGTTCAAGAAATTCTCATAAGAGCCATAGGATGGGTGTCTCCCCTCTCTCTACATGTAGATGAAGTTTTAAGTTCAGAGCTCTTGTTTACAATGAGATTATGCCAATTTTAAGCATTTGCAACAGTCAAAGAAAACACAAACTGCACCTACTCCAAATGATGATATTTTGTGCAAATGCTCTAAGGGATTAAAACACTTCCCACTGAAATGATGAGAATAAAACAGGCATTTCCTGTGTGAAATAAAGTACATCATTAATGAATGGATCCTTTCATTATGTTAAAGGTCTTTTCATCTTTAGAAAGTCAGCAACAAAGGTTCAAGCTCAAGGTAATTAATAAAGAAATTAAATGTTGTATAGGAGCAAGCACCTGTCCAATGCCCTACTTGTCATGTGTAAGGGACAAAAATCTATCTTAGGACTGATTATATAATCACAGAATCATTTTGGTTGGAAAAGACCCTTAAGGTCATTGCGTCTAATTGTTAACCAAACACTGCCAAGGGCACCACTAAACCATTACAGCAAGTAGTCCAGGAATACACAAGCCAGAAGGTTTTGGAGCACAGCTTCATTGTCAAAAGCAAGTGTCCACAGTGAACATGCTCTTTATCCAGGCCTATGTCTTCAAAATATCTGAAGCACCTGTGAATGAGGGACAAAGACATTTAACCTGGATAATATTCAGTGGCAGATAGACCACTTCAGTTTGAGCAAGGCATAGTGAGTACCTGCGCTGCTGCTGTAGTTCAGCAGGTGGCTCTAAGCTTGTGATCCTCATCCTTAACACCTGCCTGTCTACTGGCCCATTACAGGGAGGTCCTTTTTGTCTGCAGTTGCCTTGATCACCTCTACCTGTTCTTCCCTCCTAATTTCTGCCAGCTTGCTGCCCAGGTGTCTGCTTAAAAAGGGTGATGATATCCAGATAACTGCAGCTCTGCCTTTAACATGGACAGAAGACTGAAAGTAGTATTTACATCTTCTTTCATGATGTGATATTTAGGCTGATGAGCTTCAGTGATAATGGGAAATAAGTTTAGGAAGAGCAAATACATGAGCAAGTATTAATGGTTGATATTGGATGTTTTTATTTAATGGGAACTAAATTAAAAGTGCAAGTTTGTTATAAAACGTGACTGTTAAATTGCCTAGAAACATAGCAGATTGTGTGTATTTTGAGTCATACTAATGTTTTTTTCAGGGTGAGAAGGCTCTGCAGACAGGTTGTATGAAACAGTATTTATTCCTTTGAATGCTGGTAAGATTAAAAAAATCTTAAAATTATATGCAATAACCTCAGTGCAAGTGTTCCAAGATAAGATGTAGACTTGAAGACTAAATAAAATCTTACTTCCAAACTCAGTATTTTGTCCTTGATTTGAGTAGTGAAACACTTTACAATCTGTATAGAAGTACAGTGCAATAGATGGCTTTTAAAGTGATTGAAACTCACCCACTTTGTTATTTATATGCTCAATTTTAAACACATCAGGAAAAAGTTCAAAAGGTTCAAAAGTTTCTACAATAAAACCTCATCCAGTTAATTTCTTTTTCCAGTACTCTTCTGAATCAGCTCTTGAGGCAGGAGATAATTCATTCTAGGGGAACAATAGAGAAAAAACATCCCTAGTAGGAACCTTTCTCCTTATAAAAGGACAATTTTCAAAGCTTTTTTTAATGCAGTTTCATCTGCATAAATTACAAAATATTTTAGTATTTTGTTATGACAAGCTTATTACCTGCTACCTTCTATTGTTCTGCTCTTTTGGATTCCAGACAAAGAAATTGGAAGGAACAAATGTAGAAACATTGAAACTGTCACTAATGGACACCCATGAGTAAATACGTTTCTTTTTGCAATACTTCAATACTGTAACTTCTGAGAGTTGTACCCCATGGAGTACAACATGGGTGTTCTCTGTCAGAGAACAGCCAGAATTCAGTATCCAGCAAAGACATGGCAAAAATTCCTTTTATGTACCTTTACCTGGAGGATAAAAATTAAACTTATGGGCAAGGCTGAAGTTTTACAGTGGGTGCCAGGACTCTTCTAATATTGCAGGGTTTTGGTTTACAGCTTGTCTGAAAGGCAGCATCTCCTTCAGCACAAGGATATTTATATTTTTGGTGAAAGAGGAAAGAATGGCCAGTACTGCTCCCTGAAGCATACAGATAGTCTTAAGAACGTTCTCATTAAGCCACAATCCAGCTGGACATGCTGACTTGACAAACTAGGAATGTTGCTGCCTGAGAGGGATGAGGTAGACTCTAGCTCTTTGAGCAGATGAGAATTTCTATTTAAAGCATTATACATGAAAAATGAAAGGAAGAAGAGCAGCCTGTATAACAAGATTAACTCCTACTTAGAAAAATAAGAGAAACTGGCAATTATAAAATATTTTTCTTAGAACAAACAGCAAAACAGTGCCAGTACATAGCATACAGGGAATGGAAAAGAGATGTGATGTAGGAAGACTACAAAAGGAAGACATATTATAAAAAGGAATTGTTCTGCAATATGAAAGAAAATTGGCATATATAGAGATGATTTTACCCTAAAAACACTATTCTATTTATAGATTTATGGAAATAACTTCAGAAAAAAAATATTTCTGCCCCTAACTGGACTATAATATTTCTTCATTTTCCATGCCATTAATGGAACATGGTTTTGCTCTAAGTGGTTTAAAATTTTTGAGCTTGACTATATTAATAAGTTCATGTGTGTGCATAAGAATATGGAATTCAGTATTGAATATGGAATTCAGTATTGTGCCTGTTTGGTAGGTATTATCCTCTACCAGAGAGAATCAACAAAGCTCAGCTGCCCCTACAGGCAGGTATGAATGAGAGAATCACCAGCACAGATGTGCATGAGGAACAGTCTATTTTAGCAAGAAGGCTGGACAGCTGTTGCTGTGAAGTTCTGACCAAGTACCAAAAAAAGAGTCTTGCACAAAAGTACAAAATGGATGCAAATGCACGCTTAAAATAGGAAACTGGGATTTTTAAAGTCTGCACCTGCCTTTAGTAGTTTTAAATTCAGCATTTTGCTACTCAGTTTGGAGTTTTTTTGCAATGTTACATTTTTACACTAAAGGAATGCATGCTTTCCACTTCTTTAGTTTTCCAATAACTGATAACAGATTTTCAGCAGAACTACTTTCTATTAAAAACAGTCACACTTAAAATAGGCATATTAGTTCTGTGTGAATAAAATCACATTTAGGGTCTTATTAATATTCTCACAGTGAGAACAAAACCGCCTCAAACTCAAAACAGGTTTGAGGTTGCAAAAAGCCTGGGTTATATTTGCAATCAACAGTACCTACTGATATATTGAATTTTCACTTGTCAAGAAGTCTGAAACACTTCCATGAGCCATATTCTGCCTTCAGGGATGGCAGTGTGAAATCAATGGAACACTTTAGTCTCATGAATGCTATAAAAATCTCCATGCTATAATAGCGAATATTTTTTCTGGCAATTTAAATTATAAAATAATATTTCAGCATTTAGCCACAATAGTTCTTTTTCATTTTTAACAGTGAAACTATTCTGGTTTTAGTATTCCTTATGTGCTGAAAAAGCTTTAATATATGAACAGCTGGTATACCAGTCACCTGAATCTTTAAGAGCAGAAATAATTCCACTGGACAGAAGTACTATCTATGAGTAAACATAAACAGTAACAAAGCCTTGATCTTCAGTATTTTATATTCTGACCAAATTATTCTAAAACTCAGTTAAGATAGTCAAAGACAGCCAATAATGGGATTTAAGTTTGCAAGCCTTCCCCTAGCATTTATGATATAATTTAGGACAAATTTCTCTCTCTTTGTATATGTGGGTAAATCCATGTCAAAATAATTATTTTATATTAATAACTATAAAATATATAATTATTTAAACTAACTAGTTAATAATCACTTAAGTCAATATAGTCTCTTTTTTTTTGTCAGCCTCACTATTCTGCACACTCAGACCCTCTTTGTTCCTAGAATTCATCCATGGGCCAAATTAAGACTGCTCCCGTAACCAGCAAGTAATTGTTTAAGTAAGTGTTTTTTGTTTTCTCCATTCTACTTATTCCACTTCATGGCATGCCTAATCTTCTCAGCCCTGATTAAACTCCTGCTTGCAATTAAAAAAGCAAGTTGTCCTCCAGAAAATAGGAAAATTGTGTCACTAGTCAGAAAACCCTCACGTGCTGAGTGCTAGTCTGTAGAACTGATCTCCAGCTCAGCCTGCAGCAGGCTCCTTAGGGAGATCTGGCTCGGAAAATGAGAGATACCTTAGAAGTATTCGGCAGCAGCAGTAGGATCATAGCAGGGCTATCAGCTCACCACGTCGGTAGGCTGGACAGTGGCCCGGCTGGGGAATGGATGCATTCTCCAGCTGGCCCATCTGGAGGAAGGCAACACCTCCTGGAGCTTTCCTTGGCCTGGTGGTTGTATGCCCAGTCTGCCAGGGTTCTGCAAAGTCCCTGATCTCCTCCCGTTTCTGGCAAGGGCTGCAGTGCAGTAGCCTGGGGATGGAGGCTCCTTCCAGAAGCTGGAAACATTTCATTCAGACATACAGGACTTCTACATGGTCCCTGCTGCATGTCACCTGAAAGACTAAATTCAATTTCCAGCAGTGTTTTGTGCAAAAAATGGACAATAACAGTACTTTCCTCATGCTCTTTGTCTCCAAGTCATACTTGTATATCAAGAAGAAGGAGGTACAGCTGCCAGAACAGAGACTTCCAGCAAAGTACTTAATTCCTTGCAGGACCAAATTCTTCAAAGTAACATTCTATTTATTTTTAGT
Organism: Lonchura striata; assembly: GCF_050655825.1. NCBI lineage: Eukaryota > Metazoa > Chordata > Aves > Passeriformes > Estrildidae > Lonchura > Lonchura striata. The sequence continues at coordinate 56,919,892 of NC_140707.1, read as the reverse complement.
TGGTTTTCTTGATTACTATTTTTTCATCCAGGTTTGTTTTGTTTTGTTTTGTTTTGTTTTTTTCATTCCAGCAGCAGTAAAGATATTGTAATATCTGATTTCACTGTTTTAATTAAGTACTGCTCAGTCCATGATCAGTTCTATTTTGGGCTGGTTTAAAGTTTATTTAATTTGAGACATATACCAACCAGGGTAGCATAATGACACATCTCAAGGCCTGTTTGACCCTAATATTAAAATGTTGTTTTATTACCCGATGGTAAAAAAAAATAAGTAAGAAGTTCAATGTAAATTTGTCAAAAAATTATTTTTAACTGCACTTTAAAAATACAGGTAAAAAATGACCAAAGAACAAGACTCTATATGCAGTGTGACTAACACCCTGAGTTTTTTTTTAATTAAGGAAAACAGGAATAATGAACACATACTATGACTGAACCTGGGGGAAAAAAAAGCCCTTGGCAGAGGCTAAAAAATGTCATCATATCCATTCACTGCACAATGAGGGAATTACGGATTCTGCATAATTCTTGTGGAGTGTCTGGTTGACCTGAGTGTAAAGGACTCTGGTGATGAAATCTCTATGTCATTCCTAGGCAGACTACACACTTGTTTCACTTAATTTAGAAAACTTTTTTTCATATAGAATCAAAATCTTTATTGCAATTTAAGCCCATTCTTTTTTATTTCTTCCTGTCATCATTCCTTTTTTAAAGTCCGGCAAAATGTAATTTTAACTTACCTGGAATTTCAAACCCTTCTATGAGTTGCAAAAGTGCTCTTATTGCTTTAGTAATTTCTTTGAATATTCTAGAATGCAGCTGAGTTACCTTAAATGATTATAAAAGATCTGACAGATTTAGGGATTATAACCTATTATTTTACTTTCCCCTTTCTTACAAGTGTTAATTGTACCATACAACAGTTCAGAGTTGACCTTTTCAGAAGACTGATACAGAAAAATCCATTACACATTTCAGCCTTCTTAGAATCATTTGTTGAGAGCTCTTCCTCTTTTCTGTACAGCAGAACAATATTTTTTTAGTCTTTCTCATCACTATTTTGCTGATGAAACAGCATGATGCCCCTTGCTAATAGCACGATTTTGAATATGATTGTGTATTTCCATTTTATTCCTTTTATTTGTCTTCACTGATCTAATTTTCTATCCATTTTTCTGTATGCTTTCTTCTTGTGACAGAAATTAACTTAAAATTTATACATTTGTCTTTTACTATAGTTCCTGTCTTCCTTCTATATTTCACATTTGGATCCCTTGAGCCAGCATAATTCATATCTTTTATCCAGAAAACTGAAAGTCCCCCTTAAATAATTTTTCTTTAGTTTTGGTTTCTCTGAGATTCCAAACTGCAGATCTATATTTAAAGCTTTGCTCTCAAAATCCCCTGGTTTTCTGTACTTCTTCCTTTCCCCCTGAAGAATAATGAACTCTGCCACTGCACGGTCATAGAAGTTGCCTTCTACGCTTACTAGGTTAAAGTCAAATCCAGAAAGGTTTTTTCCTTAAGCTGCTTACATATTTCAGAAAGTTACTAGGGAATTTGTGCTCAGGTCCCAGCGTATTCACCTGGAAACAGAGAAACCCCCATATTATTATAAAGAAATGCCCTGGAAAATGCCAACTCCTCACAAAAAACCAAATCTCGATCTTCTTAAAAGAGCGTAACTGATAACATGATTTCCTTCACAGAGTTAAGTGCTTTTATCTACTTACTGATCTCTTTAAATGAGAGAGAGAGAGAACCTGTGGCACAAGTTACAGTCAGTACTGCCAACAGTGGCATGCTGATCTGCTTCTGCTGCTGCCTGGGTGTCCATCTGTAGATTGATAGGGTGGGATTTATTTCACCAAAATTTCAACACTAATAGTAGAAATATGAACCTTTGCACTTGACACATCAGCTATTTTATTCTAGTCAGGGAACAGGCACATTAAGACATATAAATTAATGTAATTTATTTTAGATGTCTTCTGTAAAACTGTAGTAACAGTTTTACTGCAGTAACAGAAGTAAGAAAATTTACATGTGAGACCGGACCTGGCCTTTCTCCCAGCCTTGTGGATTATAACCATATGGCTTAACTTTTATTTTAACCAGTGTTCAAGAGAGAACATGCTAGGCTATCACACATGTACCTTTTTTAGATCTTGCTTATTACAAGATTTCCAGGTTGCCTTAATTTTGTACTTCCTTTCTACAACATGATTTGCTTTAAGTTTTCTACACTGTTCTGCATATAGCAGAGACTAGTGACAATCCTATCATTATAACCAATGTTCTCCTTTTCACGTTTTCTCTACATCTTTGCTTTATACAGATCTGCCATACATTATAGAAAGCTTTTGGCAAAGTTAGAGTAAACCATCAAACTCGTCTTTCAGAGGTGGGCAATGTTCTAGTTTATTAACAGATGCAATCCAAGGCTGGTTACAATTACAACTTCAGTGAGTTGACAACTACATGGTAGTCTCTGTAAGGCAAGTAAATGGCCTCGGTTTACCTGCAGCTTCCCTAAAAAGCCTTTTGCTCTAGAGATGTCCTTTTTGCTCTGCTTATGGCTCAATGGCTAAAGCAGGCAATTTTGAATTATTACAGCTGTTTGCAGCTTGTGTGCAGTTTTGGGCACTACAATATTAAAAAAACATTAAGCTATTAGGGAGCATCCAAAGGAGGACCATGAATATCATGAAGGGCCTTGAGGGGAACTGTGAGGAGCAACTGAGGTCACTTGGTCTATTCAGTCTGAAGGAGACTGAGGGGAGGAGGGAGACTGAGGGGAGGCCCCACTGCAGTCTACAACTGCCTTGTGAAAGGAAGGGGAGGGTAAGGCACTCAACTCATCTCTTCACTCTCATGAGCAATGACTGGAATGAGAGCTTGGCCTGAAGTTGTGTCAGAGGAGATTTAGATTGGATATTAGAAAAAGGTTCTTCACCCAGAGAGTGGTTGGTCATTGGAACAGGTTTCCCAGGGGAGTGGTCACAGCATCAAGCCTGACAGAGTTCAATAAATGTGTGACACTGCTCCCAGGCACACGGTGTGACTCTTGGGGCTGTCCTGTGCAGTGTCAGGAGCTGGATTTGATGATCCTTGTGGATCCCTTTCAACACAGAATGTTCTACAATTCTATGGTTCTAAATACTTCAGGCATGTTACTGTTAGGTAAGGGCAGATCGTTTGGTCTCAGTGACACCAGGAGTAAGTTTGGTCATGGCCTCAGGTGGAGCATTTACTGCAGCTGCCACTCTTTGCTCAGTCTGTACACAGGAAAGACAGGGAGACCTCAAGGCTACAAGCAGTAGTCCACCTCTCTGGGTTTAACAACTTTGGTGGTTTGCTGGACATTATCACACACACTTTTCTTTTGCACAGCTGTAACTCCACTTAGCAGGAACTGCACTGACAGGTGAAAATGAGGAAACAGGCACTTTCTGACACTTTTCAGAACTCCTTCCTTCACTCCATGACACGGCTGTAGCATGGACACTGTGGTTGTTTCGCCCCATACAGACTTTCCCATTAGCAAACAACACTTGCATGAGCAACCCTTTCTATGAGACTGCTTAAAGAAGATGCTATGACTCCTTCTATCCCTTCAGTACAGTGCACCATGTGGTTGCTCATTGCTGTCTATTGTAAGAATCCCAGCCTTCACTCCAGGCAATTTTATATTTTGGGCCTCAGGTAATGTATCAGTTGACAAATTTATTTTCTGATCTTGTATGAAGACTTTACACCTCCAGCCTGATTTGCTGCAAACTTTTGCAGAGGATGGATGCAAATTTTAACAATTTATCCAGAAAATGTGATCTCATTTTGCGAAGATGATATAATTTCCTCCTTTGCCTCACTGCTCACACAGTTCACACAGAGAAGACAAGAAGCAACAGGTTCAAATTGAAATACTGGAAATTCCATTTGAATAGGAGGAAAAAACCCTCTTTAATGTGAGGCTGGTCAAACACTGGCACAAGGTGTCCTGAAAGATTGTGGAAGTCTCCATCAAGAGAGATACCCAAACTCCAACAGGATTAAGCCCTGAGCAGCTGTCACTGACCCTGCTTGGAGTTTGGGGGTTGGACCAGACAATCTCCAGAGATCCCCTCCAACTTCCAGCAGCCTGTGAAAAGGGCAGGAATACCATAAGTACATTTAAGAAGTTGCTTCATGTTATGTGTTTTTAACAAGATACATTTTATTCCAGCTCCCTACTTCTTGGAGGCACTATTGTGCCAAGGTACCACAGAAGTCCTTGAATATCAGAGCACCTAATGATGACTGTGAGCCTACAGTCTGATGCTGCTGAACACCCAGAGCCTACCTAATGCTGTATGTCTCTGTATAAAATACATAAACATTCACTGAAGTGCAAATTGGCACTTAGATCTTGTTTTATTTTTTGGTCTGCAGATGTTTTATTTGACTATGCAAAGTGCAACAGTTTCAACAGAAAACACTGAGAGTCCCACCTTAAAATTATTCCCCAGACTAGTGGGCAGGGAACTTGGATGAGACACAGGAATTGCTTTAAATCCTGACTGAGAAAGAAGTTGATTTCTGACCACTTGATTTCTAGGCAAAAAGGACACTACATTATGTGACAAAGGGTAGACTGAAAGCAAAGTGAGTTTTTGGAGGAGCCCACTGGACATGTGTGGATTAGTTAGGCACCTGCCTTAATGGGATTGAGAGGCTTTGACACCATCTAATTCATTGGGGTCACCTCCTGGACAGTCTAGGTAGACTCCTAGTTGGGCAGGTATTTGTGGTTATGTTCCTTCATTCCTAACATTTCCCTTACTGCAAAGGAAACCTTAGGACTGGGATGCTCTGGACATCACTGCTCAAAAGATGCATCAAGATTAGGGGTTACAGGCTGAGCAGTGATAGGAACAAACCCTTATGGAACAAACCCTTTAATTACTAACCTGAGAAATTAATTATTTTGTACTAGTTCAGCTCTGTTTAGCTTTGTATTTTCTTAACAAATGAAAATAGGCCTCTTGACATGATGCACTGATATTATGTTCCAAAATCCATGTGTCAAACATTTAATGCAAATCTTAATTAGAAAGACAGGATTATTTCCTGAGTTACTGCAACACTCTACTTTCCTCTGAAATATATTATGGTATTTCTTTCTAGCTAAAGTAGAAATGCAGTTGATGTGACAAGTAATGTTTGACTGATGCTTTAGCAGTAAATCAAAATGGCTAGGTTCACCTTATTTACTGCAAAAGAAATAAATTTATTCTGGTGGAGTAGCAAAATAATTCCTATTATGCAAAAGAGAAATAAAACCCCATAAAGTTTTTTAAAAAAAATGTTTTTACAGCAACTTACCTGCTAAATATAAAGCTTCTATACCAGCACACAATACTGAGTGTAGAAGCTGAGCTGATATTAAGAACATGTCATAAGCACCTATTCCTAAAAAACTGGTTTTAACTGAAGACATCAAATTTTGTTTAGCTTAGGAATGTACAGAGCAACCAGAAGTACAGACTGAAAAACACATGAAATAAGCCTTCATACTTTCCTCAGATCTAGCAAGGTTGCAGCTAGAATAATACATTAATATTGGAGCACTGTACTGGGGCATGAAAGAAGACACGAACCATTTGGAAAGGGCTGCGAAGAGAGACAAAGTATTGATTTCAGAGGTGTAAAACAAAATCTATTGTTAGGATGCCAATATGGTTGATACAAATGAGAGTGTGGTTGCCTTCAGGAGAACACTCCTGAGTGGCAGATCTGAGGAGACCTGGTCGAAGCACAAGCCTGAGAATGCCCAGAGAGCCCAGCCTGCAGCACAAGCTAAGTTAAAGCATTAAAATGCACAATCAGTCCCACAAAGCAGAAGTTCTACTGAGAAGATTAAAAAAGAGACATGCTATCGATATGATGAAGGAGTGCAATGCCACTGACTAGATTAAGGAAGAATTACACAATTCATAAAACCCACTGAGAAAGTGTCATCACTGATAAGACTGAGAAAAGCAATGTCAGGTCAAAAGAAGGGACAGGATGTAAACTGCCAAAGTCTCCAGACCATACACAGTCTGAAGAAAAATGGATTCTTGAGGACATTTCTGCAGAAACATTAAAGGAGTTGTAAAATGTGGGCAATGGAAATCAGCAAGTCATAGAAATTACTAAAAAGTATGAGTGTATAAGTGGATACTTGTGTTTGGGATCATCTGCAGTTAACAGGATCACAGATCTTCTCTCCCTAACAATCCTATTTATATAAGACATACATTATGTAGAAATACTGGCATCAGTTGACACCTGTGAAAAGTAACTGTATCCCTGCAAAATGTGTTACAACACTGTAATTTTCTGAACTGAGAGAAGGCTGAAGGGACACACTGACAATGGTCTTTGTGCAACTAAGAGGCCATTCTCTGAGTACAAGGATGGCAAGACAAAAATAACGCAAGTCACTGAACTGCAGTAAGGCAGACATCAGGAAAACCTCAGGGTAACAATGCACAAGGGTTCATTCCATGTTGAAGCTGTGGAATCTCCAACACTGCAGGTTTGAAATGGCATCTTGGACAAACATCACGAAAAAAAGTCCCATATAACTGACCTAGGAATAGAGGGAAAGCAGGTGGAACTTTTGAGATTTGGTCCAATCTGATATGATCTTTTTATTACGATTTTATGACTGTAGCAAATGTTCACATAAACTCTGCTTATTTATTTTAATCATACAAGAAGCACACTTCAAGGGACACGTTAAAATGGCAAACAAACTACAGCAATCCACAAAAATGGGTTTAGCAATGTTATAAATTACTTTCAATTGCCAGTTCAGCAGAACACTGAAGCACAGTTCTTGGGTCTTAAAGTCTAAGGACACAAGCCACTCGAAGTTTGAAGCCCTGAGGAACTACAAAACCAGCCCAATGACACCTTTAACAATAGGATAACTCCAGACTTAAAAAAACCTCATTGGAGAGAAGTGTGCTGCAGGACAGGGCAAACTCTTACACATTCCACATAAAGCAAGGCATCTCTAATCTCCTCTTCAGAAAAAAAAAAAAAAACAAAAACCTGTAAGTGGAGATTTCCTGAAGAATTAAACAACCATACCTCAATGTACATTTCACTCGTGGAGAGAGACTGATGGGAACTGGCTATACCATTAATAAGATTTAGTGATCCCATTTGCACAGTGATAACTGCATACAGATTGCCTGTCTTCAACTAAAGAAAGCTCCCTTCCTCTGAGGCTTTTAGCTGTCTGCAGATGCCTAAATGAAGCCTTTCTGTTGACACCCATGGGCTCCCTGGGGTGCTTATGTCAGTTCCTGGTGCTATCCCTTTTCATCTTAATGTACACATGTCAGACTGCTCGGAATTTCTATTCAGTATCACCTTACCCTGAAGGCTCCTTCAGCCTGAATAAACTTGGGTTTATTCACAGGTGCAATAAACTGTGCCCATCGACTTGATGGTTCTGCCTTGAAAAGCCTGAAGGAGCAAAAAGCCAAGTGGTTTGAAACTCAGTCTTTCCAAGTTGTACACTTCGCAGCTGAACACAACAAAATGTGTTTGAGGGTTCTCGTTAAGACCAGACGATCCTCAGAAAGGGCTTTGATCATACAGCCTTATGAAACCGCCAGATCTAAGATTTTCTTTAACATTTCCCAGAATTTAAAGACATACAGGATTGTTTAAAGCTTTCGGCTTCGGATGCGACTGGTCTCTCACAAAGTCTACCAGCGTATCCCGAGCACAGGTTGATGCGCGCAGGCGAATGACAGCCGCGGAGAGCATCCTTGTGTCCGCTGCCCTGCCTGCCCGCAGCTCGGCCCCTAGGGCCGGCCGGGCTGCCGGAGCTTCCGCGGCGCTCCCGGAGCTGAGCGCTCCCCGCGAGAGGCGCGCCCGTGGCAGCGGCTCTTGGACAGCAAGAAGGCAAAAAAAGAGAGCAGCGAAGAGACAGGACCATGCCCGGGCACCGACACGAGCCCGCTGTGAGCCCGCGAGCAGGCGAGGATGAGACGAAAAGCGCATCCCCGGCCCCCAGCCCTGGCCCCGGTGCCCGCCCGGTGCCCGCGCGTCACGCCGCTCACCGATAGTGGAAACGACGGTGCCCACAAAGTAGAAAGCGCCGGTGAAATCCCACCGGGGCCGGATGTCATCGACGCGGATGCCGGCCACGCTCGCCTCTTCGTATTCGCGGAGGAAGTGCCGGAGCTCGGCACGGCTGAGGTTGTGGCGCCGGGTGAAGTTCTCCAGGCGTTCCTCCCAGCGCTCCTTAGCCTCCCGCTCCGTGGGCAGCTCGATGGCCGAGAAGACGGCGGCGCCGCACAGCATGTACAGCACGATCAGCACCGCCAGCAGGAGGAACCGCGCGTTGTCCGCGTTGAGGCGACCCGCGCTGGAGCAGCAGCAGGCGCCGCGACACGCCATCCTCCGCCCGCGGGACCGGGCTGCCGCTCCGCCACGCTACGTCGGGGCCCTGCCACCGCCGCCGGGCATCACGGCGCCGCCCGCCAGCCGTACGCGGGGCCCGGGGCTCAGGGCGCCGCGGAGCCCGGCGGCGGCGAGCGGCGCTCCCGGGAGCCGGCCGGCACCTTCGCCCCGAGGGCAGGGCGCGGCCCCGGCACGGCCCCGCGGCGGAGGCGCTTCGGGCTGCCGAGCATCCTGAGGGCGAGGGAACCGCTCGTCCCGTCTCGCGGAGCCCCTCAGCCCCAGCGCCCGCTGCGCGGGGCTCCCGTGCCCGCCACTTTCATATCCCCTTCCTGCCCCCGCCCCGAGCACGTCGGAGCGGGGCGCAGGGACAGGCACCGCCAGGCGCCTCCTGCCTGCCGGGGGGGACGAGGCGGGACCGGCGGCAGCTCGCCCTCCCTCCCTTCCGCTTGGCCGCGGGGCTCCGCCGCCCGGTCCCCCGGGCCGCCCGCACCATGGCCTCGGGGGAGCCGCAGGCCGGGCCGGGCCGTGCCCGCGGGGCAGCTCCTCCCAGCAGAGGCACGGCCGCCGCCTGCGGAGCTCAGCGCGGCAGCGGGCAGGGCGGGCTGGCAGCGGGCCTGCCCCGCGGAGCCTGCCCCCCTTCACGCCCTCGGGTACCCGGCCCCGGGCTGCGGGGCCGAGGAGCGCCTGAGGCAACCGGGCCTCTCACAGACCGGGCATGGAACCCGTCAGCCGATTATACGCCCCTCATCAAAGCCATAAAAATTAGCGCCTTTTGCCAAAAGAGGGCACCTCCTTCTTCACAGGAGTGGTTACCCACTCCCTTCCCGACGAGGTGTTACATCTCTGTCCTCCAGCGCATGGTAGTCGAAGGGAAATTGTTTAGGGAAGAGAGAAGCAGCCTCCAGCTGCAATGTGATTTTAAAACGCGTTATTTGCGGTTCAAAGTCCAGAGCTGTCGATCCAAATCTGCTGGAAATATCATTCTCACTGTAAGAAGAAAAAGCTAAATTCAGCAATATCTGGTAGTTGCTACAGTGCTGAATTTTACTTTTAAATAATTGGGGGCTGGAATTCAGTTCTGCTAAACATAATAGTATACAAGCACATTCTTTCCAGGGAAGGACAACCTACATATATTTTTTTAGAAAGCAGGTTAACAAACTATAACATCCACTTCCCTTCCCCCCGCACCCCCCCCCCCCCCCCCATTTTCTAATAATTGTGTTGCAGTCAAAATGCAATGGGAATGAACACTACAATCTTAGAAATCGCCCTTAATGTCAGATAATTGTATAATCTGTGTAAGAGCCATTGATTGTCTCATGGCCTGAGGTATATTTAAGCATTGGTCTGAGCCCTAAGGGTGCACTGTGGGCAGTTCCTATGCCAGTGTTTGAGAAAGGATCCACCTGTGTGAAACTGATAGAGCAGGAGGCACAGGGAAAAATGAGTCCTTTTCTTATGTTGCACAGTAAGCCAGCAGATAGGGATAAATGGGAGTTGTGTTTTATTTTTTCCTATTTGTCATTTTTCATAGGTGATATATCATGCTGCAGGTTTTTATTCCCTCATAATTAGTCTTTAGCATAGACTTTAGCATGGAAATTAAAATTAGCAGCAATGCTGAAAGACATTCAATAGCCAAAAATAGGAAGATGAGATGCCAGCCAAACTAACCAGACAGTGCTAAGTGCTAAAGGTGCCACATGCTTCCGTAAAAAAAATGCTGGTGTATCTTTAAAATTTTTGGCAGTTTTAAATCATTAAAAATATTTGCAGCTCCTATTAGAAGAAAAAAACAAAACCCAACCTATACTTCCCTGCTTTGCCAGTCAGAAGGAAGACAGAACTCAGTCAGTGCACACTCAACCAGCAAAGGCAGCAGAACTGATTGAGCACCCTCTGTCCATACCAATGGCTCCATCCATCAAATCTGTTCAAGGATGGCTTGGATTAGCACAGTGGGAAAAAGAGCCTTTAGCTGCTTGCTAACATGACATCAGTGTGACTGCCCAAAGGAATATGAACAACAATAACACTATTCAAAGACATATCCAAGGCAAATTATTCAAGGTTATTGAGTTCTTCCTTATTTACATATAATTTTCTTAGTGTGGAATAGTCATTTTTGTATTTGTCTTGGGCATAGAGATAGTTATTGCATTAAAGCAGGTAAGATCATCTGGCACAGTTTTAAAAGACATGTGTACTAATGTCATTGATCATCAAAAATTGCAAATTCCCTTAATTTGTCAACTTTGATCTCGGCAGTGATTTACTCATCTCTTGAGAAGGTGGCTTTTTAAGGATACGCTCCCTATTAAAGGATAGAACAAGAGAAAGCTGATACTGACTGGAATTTTGAAAAAGAAAATAAGAATATGGCTTATTCTAAAGGATATTTTAGAATAACGTCACCATTCCCACTGCTCTTGGGTAAACAGCTGGAAAACTGGAGTGTGTGGAGAGCACTAAGAGTGCAATAAGTCATCCATCCATAACATTTAAGCAAGGTGGAAAAAAACAAAACCTCTTAGTTTCAGGTAAAAATAAAAAAAATTATTAAACATATTCTGACATTTAAATTAACCCCAAATCAAAGTGAACATCTTGTAAGCCTGAGCCCTGAATGCAATGCCATTACCCTCAGTACAGCCACTTGCCATCACTATCAGGAAACATGCTGTTTTCCCTACTTCTCAGCACCACAAGCACACACTCCCTAGTGTCTGTGTGTGTAGGCATTTGGTGACAACAGATTGGTGGTGGTAAGGCTTAGCACAATTGTAAAATAATAGGAAAAAAAATCAATATATTTACCAATTCTGTTGATAATATTGACTGGCACCCCTGTAATTAAGAAAGCTAACAGTCACTGAGCACCCCAATAATGATTACTACTAAGTGTTTGGTCAGAGTAGAATTATTATTAATGCATCATGAAATTATTTGGAAGACTCATGCAGAGATTTATTTACTCTCACTGACAGTGTCAGTACTTTTTAATTAGAGGTCTCCTTTAGAAGTGATTAGCTGTTACACTTAACTAAAACTCACTGCTTTTCTTTAGTGAAGCTATGGAATGGCTGCCATGTACTCCTAAGCCAACTTTAATGCCTAATGAAATATACTGACAGAGAAGCAAATAAAGCAGCCCTTCATTACTTTTGATACTGAACAAATATTCTTCAGGAACATAATAACCTTGACACTAACAAACTAATTTGAACAACAAAAAAAATTACAAAACTTCATGAACATGTGAAACTGGGCATCTAGAGTAGGCTAAATTTTTCAACATCCATATTGCTTTGCTAGGAGTTTCAAAGATACTCCATCTTTGGGATACTCCTTTTCAATGTGAAATAGTAAATACTTCTGTGATTCCTTGTGTCCGGTTCTGGGCCCCTCTGTTTAGGAAGGACATTGAGATGCTTGAGCATGCCCAGAGGAAGCAACGAGGCTGGTGAGGGGCTTGGAACACAAGCCCTGTCAGGAACAGGTGAGTGAGCTGGGCGAGTTTAGCCTGGAGAAAACAAGACTCAGAGGTGACCTTATCACTCTCTAAACGTTCTTGAAAGGTGGCTGTAGTCAGGTGGGGGTTGGTCTTTTTCTCCAGGCAGCAACTGACAGAACCAGAGGACACTATCTTAAGCTGTGCCAAGGGAAATACAGGTTGGATATTAGAAAAAAAGTTTTTTATGGAAAGAGTGATAAAGTTCTAGAATGATCTTCCCAGGGAAGTGGCGGAGTCACCAGACCTGGATGTATTTAGAAAAAGACTGGATGTGGTGCTCAGTGCCATGGCTTAGTTGAGGTGTTAAGGCATGATCTTGATGGTCTCTTCCAACCTAGTGATTCTGTGATTTAAGATCATTTAGTCCAAACATTAGCAAAATACTACCAAGTCTACCACTAACCCATATCACTGAATGTTACATCCACACATCTTTTAGTAACTCCAGGGATAGCGACTCCACCACTTCACTGGGCAGTCTGTTCCAATGCCTGACAACCCTCAGTGAAGGTTTTTTCCCAAATACCCAATTTAAACCATCTCTGGTGCAACTTAAGGCTCCTCTTGTCCCCTCACTTGTTACCTGGGAAAAGAAGCTGATTCCCACCTGGTTAGAATCTCCTTGCAGACAACTAGAGAGCAGTAAGATCTCTACTGAGACTCCTTTTCTCCATGCTAAACATTCCTAGCTCCTCCAGTTACTCCTTGGAAAACTTGTGCCCCAGACCTTCCAGCCAGCTCCATTGCCCTTCTCTGGACATGTTCCAGCCCCTCAATGTCTTTCTTGTCATGAGGGGCCCAAAACTGGACACAGCACTCAAGGTGTGGCCTCACAAGTGCTGAGTGTGGGGAGACAATCACTGCCCTGGTCCTGCTGGCCACACTATTTTTGATACAAGCAATGTGTTCTATAAATGGGATGCTGTTGATTTTATAAAATACCTGGGAGTACAGCTGCAAGTTCCAACACAATCTGAAATGTACACATTTAGAAGATAAAGCAAAAGGTATATCAACAAGATTGCCTTTATTTTAATTTGAATTTTGCATATAATAAATGTTATTCCAGCTACTGGGGTCAACTGACAGACTCACAGAACAGTTATTTTAAAATTAATTACAGCTATAAATGCAGAGAGACTCTCCGAGAACAGTTCTTATCTTGAAAACCATATTAGGAACCACAGGAAAGAAAAAACATATAAAAAGGTATTAAAAAAAGCAGGTTCACTTGTAATAATATGGTTGCAGAGTCTCCAATAATCTCTCCCTTATTAACATTTTAATGTTTCAACTACAAATTACCCATTATAGCAGACATTATAGCTTATAGAACAGAAACAAGCAGTTTTTGCAAGTAGCATGGCAGGCTCAGTGTCAGCAAGGAGAACATCACCGAGTACTGGAAACACTTATGATGGAACCCACATATTTCCATGTGTATCAGGGGCATCAGTGTAAGGAATATTCCAAATCCACGGTTGATCTGTAAACCAAAACAGAAACATACTCATGACAAATTAATTTATCAAATGCAAAATTTGATTCTCTTCCTCTTCTCCCTTTAGGGGAAGAGGAAGGTCAAAATTCTCACTGATTTTCAATTAACATCATGTGCAATTTCAGTAGTGGACATTTTTGTTTTCTTTTTTTAAACTGTAAGATAAAGAGTTTTCAAAAAGCTTTGCTTTCCCTCCAGATATTATTTTAAATATAGTTATAACCCAACATGCTCACCAGCTGTATAAGGATTGTTTTTCAGACAATATACAAGTACAGTAATGCAGCCAAATTTGGTATGGCCTGGTGCCAGCAAGTTTTGTACTGCATCTCTCTTAATCTAATGTAATTATAAATAAGCACTGTTAACATATTAATATTTTCAACAGGGAAGGTAAGAATTCAGTACCTAAGAATGACACTGCCTGATCTCTGAAAAGTTCACATTTACCCCTCACTTCTTCACACATAACACCTTCAGATGAGCAACAGGTTTGCACCACACAGTTCCCTCCCTCCCACTTCTCTGAATACAGAAGCTCTTTCCACTCTTGGGAAGAGAAAAGGCAACACACCAGGAGTTAGCTACTAGCTCTGCAACCTGCTCTGTGCTCTTCCTCCTACCATACATGTGGCAGAAATGCAGCTGTTCTGTGAATCCAAGGTATTATTCTACTTCTTGTAGGCTACTCCCACTGAAATAGAGAAAAATCTTTTATTTCAGGGTGAGTTTTCTCAATTAAGAAATTTATATACATCTAGCCTGCTTCTTCTTTCCATGTACAAAATGAGCCCTGAAGGAATACGATTACATTAATCTGTAATATGCATAGATTAAACTGAATTGTACCAAGGATGACAGGAATAGCTATTGATTGAGATTACTTTTATAGAATTTTAAATTTACAGGACCCAATGACAACTCTGACAATACAGGAAGTGAGAATTACTGTAGCAAGGAAAGGAGAGTAAGAAAGTGACAAAATCAGTAATGAAGGGTTATATAAATTACACAACAGCATACTGTGACAAGTACCATGGCAATTAAACATGGGGCAGAGGGATCACTGCTACTAAGTACTCATTATTACTCACTACTAGAGTGTCCTTAATTCTCGTACTCTAGTTTTGTATGTCGCAGTAAAACATATCCCAGCTACACAAATGTTTTAAAATGTGTCTATTCATAGCAGGAAGAGAGCAGTAGGTAGTTAGTTGTTTTTTTGTTACAGTGGACAAGTGATTTCATAACATATAAAAAATAAAAGGCATCAGAAACCAGAAGAAATTATACCACTTAACTCAGTGCACTGCCAAGAAAGCTCTCTAGGTTTCTGGCTCAACTGCAGGATATCTAGACTTTGAGTAATCTCTTAAAAAGAAAAAAAGTAGCACCATTATTTCCATAAGCTTATTTTGTCAGTCTCCTGCTGGAGAGCCATGTGTACTTTTTGTATTTCAGGTGAATGAATACCTTACCAGACAGTAAACATTATCAGTTAAAAAAAATGGGTACAGAATAAAGCAAATGTTGGCAAAAGCATTGAGGATTTCAAACATACATTCAGACTTGAACACTCTATCTATGACATCAGAATAAATCCAGTCCCACTCAAGTACTGGAATCTGTCACTCAAGAGTACATTATGCAGCTTAGACGTATCCATCTTCCCTACTTTCCTACCATCTGGCAGTTAACTCTGCTTAATTCAGCAAAACAGGCAGGCAGAGGAAAACTTAAGACGTACAGAAATAACTCCAGTCACCTCCTTAAAGCATGCTGAGAGGTCTCAATACCTAATTTAGTTCTTTCTAATTGTAGCGATCTAAATAAAATTTGCTCAAGGTAGCAATTATTATACTTGGAACTTTGTTCTGTTAATGGGATGCTGCTGATTTTATAAAACAGCTGACAGTATTTTAGTAAGTCATGTGTAGAACCATTGATGATACAAATTATAATTCAGTTATTTATAAAATGTCAGGTTCAATTTTAAATTATTCATCACTTTTAATAGGATCTCTAACAGCAAGAGAAAGACAATGACTGTGTAAAAATACTGTATTATGGCAGCTGCTTACTGTTGCACACAAAAATGACAGCCAAGCTTCTCAAAGTTAATTCCTTTATCTTCTTGGGGGGCAGAAACAAAAGCCCCATTAAATAATTTTTAAAGTGTCCTTACATAACTACCTTCCACACATTTCAAGATCAGCACTTCATTTCCAATACCCCAACTTCGTCTCAACTGCACCT
The DNA here is from genome assembly GCF_050655825.1 of Lonchura striata. Taxonomy (NCBI): domain Eukaryota; kingdom Metazoa; phylum Chordata; class Aves; order Passeriformes; family Estrildidae; genus Lonchura; species Lonchura striata. The sequence goes on along the minus strand of NC_140707.1, from coordinate 56,904,168 downwards.
CACTGGAGTTAGTGTTATCTACTAGGCTGGTACCACAGCTTTGCTCTTTCCTCATTTACAAGCAGCTGAACTCCAGCAGTAGAGTCAGCACTCAGTAAAATAAATGGGGCCATTCCAGCCCCACTGCTACTTAAACATTCTCTGAAAGCTCAAGTGGAGCACTATTTCAGTTATACTTGGACTTTTGAACATCCCCTCACAACTGAATAGACTATCACATTTTACTTAAAGGTAGAGAGGCTCTGCAGAACAAGACAAGTTCTTTTTGAGTAACACCTGAGTACCACTCAAAGAATCCATGCTGGCAGGCCACATCATGCCTCCATGTTCTCACAAATATGACAGATGGCAGTACAGTCAAAACTAGGAACACAGTTAAATAGCAAAGTATAAGACACAATGAAAGCACCTTTGTGATCCTCTTCCTATGGGTGTCTCTTGCATTGTGTGTGGAGATCTGGATGAGAGAATTCTTGGTTGATTTCTAAACACAGAGACTGGATTCTTACCTCCACTTACTTTAAAAGATAGCTTCAAAGCAACAAGTATTCACATATACAGAAAGGTCACAAATAACCAGACATCTTCAAGTCATTTTACATGGCAAACTCACTCCCTGCTGCATGAATCTGGAAAAGTTCTTCCTTAAGCATTTGCAAAAGGTGCACACTACACTTAAGTGTCTCTTGTCCCTTCCCTCTGAATGAGCATGGCATTTGAAAAACAACTAATCTTGCTCCTCTCAATGCAAAAATCATACTTAAAAATCTCAAGGAGGAGAAAAGGCAGATGGGGAAGAGATGTGGGATCCATATGAATATTCACAAAGTGATGATTTCTGAATGCCAGGACAATGACCACTTGTTTGGGGAAAAAATAAAAAGAGAAAAAAAATCACAACCCAGTACTGCATTTTAAACAAAGGATTTACTTTGTTTCTCAAAGTGCTGATGTGATGAGAAAAAAAATTTTTGTACTTTTCTGATATCTCCCCCAAATTGTTATTAAAAAACCTTGATATACTTATGAATTAGAAGTTTCAAGTTCCCTCCACACAACATATGATTTCCTCAGTCAGTGTAATATCTAAATCACGAATGAAGTGAAATTCCTTGACTACAGAAAGCAACTTGTATTGGCAAGAGCGATAATAGCAATACTGCAACAGAAATATGATGATGGGAGCTCAATGAGAATATAATGTTACACAATAAAAATGTTATACAACAAAATTGCAGTACTCATTTAAAAGATTCTACAAAAAATAAAATCTGAGCACTGTTAAAGATACAAAGAAGTTTTATTTATAATGATATCTTGCTAAGTAAGACAGGCTGTTGTGTACATGATTCCCAAATACCAGACTGGATAATTTTCAGCTTGCCTTCCAAGGAACTCTCAAATCATAATGTTGGTCTATAGTTTTAATTTATCTTAGTGTCATCGATACATTGAGCTTTGCAATAGTCTTTTTTATTATGACAGCCTGAATCTGTTGGTTAACTACAGAGGCCTTCAGGAGACTGATGTATCTAGATATTGAGTCAGCTACCAGATTTTTTCTTTTAAATCTTTAAATGTTTTTCCCTAAAGATACATCTGCTGACCACAAATGGCCTTCTGCTGTTCAGCTGACTATTGGAGGTGATCAACTGCAATTGCTCAAAACAGCAATATGAAAAGAGTTAATAATGTACATGTTGCACACAACAAATGTTACCTGCTAAAGATTAACGGGGTCCTTTGTCATGTCAAAATAGGAATGATCTTATTCTTTATTTTAAAAATGCCAGATGTAAAATATGCATGTTATTTCCTGCAACAAGGAATCATGCCAGCTATGTATATCATGCACAATCATATATCTCGTATCTTTTGTGCTGGCAATTTAAAGCATTTGTGAAGAAACAGTCTACAGGAAAAATACCTAGGTAAAAGTTCCCTGTGCAACCTTAACTCTGATCTGTCAGGATGTCATACTGTTGATTTCCTCAGACTTCAACTACAAATGTTGCACTCTTCACAAGGTGTCTCAAATCACATGTAAGTTCCAAAACTAGACTGGGCATCATACATTTACCCTGAAGAAGAATACTCAAACCAAACTGCATTTTAAAATTCTTGAATTGACCAACTGTTGAAGAAAAATACTGACGATCTGGTGAATTTGCCATCTCATGACAGTGCTCTTGCCTAATAATCTGCAGCACATCTCCTTTAGCCAAGCATAAGCTTTGAACTCAAAGAAGTTTAAAGACTGGCAACATGTGGCAAATCAGATAGTCAAGTGGCTCCTTCCAGTCTGCAAGTATGCAACCTGATCACAGCATTACACAGAAGTGGCCAAACTACATACTGACTCTCTAACTTAAGTTTCTTCTCATGCAAAGTGTTAATTTCTTTACAGTCATAAATAGGTGGGAGAACAAGTGTACTCAAATGTTACACTTGGGCTCTAGGAAGTCTTCTGAGACAGTGTCTGATGTCAAGCTGCATTATGAGAGCTTCAATCTCAAACTGCAGGTTTATCAGTCAATAATAACGCTTGTGGTTCTGCTGAGGAAGCAAACTGCAACCACGAATAAGATTGGTTCCAACCCTGGGTTTCCTCACCCTGAGCTATGATTTACAATGACAATATACAGTTGTTGCTTGAAAAATTGAAAACTAAACTTCTAAACATACTTTAATTCATATTTACCATTGTTCTGAATGTTAAATAAGTGAAATATTTTCTGTTCAATTTATTAGAATCACTAGAAACTGGACTAGCTTCTAGTTGTCATCTACTAAAAAGAAAGGATATTCTCTTAGATTTTGTACCATATTAGGCAAACTGCAAGTACTTGAAGTTCTCTAAAATTTTATACAGGATGTTGCTAATCTAGCTCTTGCAAACCCCAGAAAGTATATAAGTTTCAAGCAGCTATGCAACATTAATTAGGGAAAAAAAAGTAGTTATTGAAAATTAGATACTTTCCCAGAAGTCTTCTATCTTAATTTCTTGAAAAATATTTTAACTACTTAACTACTTTTAGAACTTTGAAGAAGAAGCAAAGGTGAGAGAAAGGTGGAGACCACATACACTGACATTTTCCCAGAACTTATATGACCTCCTGAGAATACAAGTTTTCCCAAAACTTACAGGACCTCATGTGAGGGAGCTCAGAGTAACAAAGAATTCCTAAAGCTTTGCTGGACACAACACCAATCTCTTCTTTTAAGCACTGTGCCACTAGCACAAGGCAGGGTAAATGAAAATTCTTTCAACTCTTTGAGTAACAGGTTAAACACAAATACGTAAGCCTACCAGAACTGGAGGCAAATATGTCATGAACTCTTTCTTCCTTTTATCCAGCACATGTTATATGTAATAAATGAGATGCAGTGTTACTATAGTTTCCTGAAATCACTATAAGTATTTACAAATGTAATTTTACCATACTACCAATTCCCACTCATTGAATATCAGACAAAATATTAATCACTGAATATCTGAAGTTACAAGAAATGGTAATTTGCTTTTCATGTAACTGTGGCAGTGGAACACTGAACAGGGCCCTTCACAAGGGAGAGTGCTGGTCTTGTGACATAGATTAAAGATCCTTTTTTGCATCTTTAACAAAATCACAGCTGTCAGTGGCTGAAAACTTCAGCTAGAGAACTAATGAATTAAGTGGACTGTCAATTTCTGAACAATGCCTGAACTTGTATTAAAGCTAATTTTCATGTAATTTCCCTAATATTTTTTCAGCCTCATCACCGTTTTTCCAGCATGAGATTGGACAGCTTTAGCCCCCATTTACCAAGGATAAAATAGATTTTCCCATAGGACCATAATGAAATACATATTAATACATTTTTATAAGTTGTAAGTATTGTTCAGGAAAGAAATCTTCAATAAAGGGCAAAACAACGAAGGTAATTAATGTAATTGGCATGTAGAGAGACTAATATGTAGCTTCACTCTAGATTAATCTCAGCTGAGTTGGAACCTGTCTTATATTCTTGCATACACATTTATCTCCTATATACTATTAATCAGCTAATAGTTTCTCTCTTTGATCTCAATATATACACTTAAGAAAAAATTAAATGAGAAACAATTTGTTTATTAGAATGCATTTACCCCCTATTTTATAGGGTTCTCTTCCAGAAAGTTAAAGAAGTTTCAGAGCATTTTGAACTAAGAGTTCATTCATTAGTTCAAAAATTTACTGAAACATTTGTGTTTTAATAAACTATGTGTTTTACTCCTATTTCAAGCTCTGTCTTAGATGCTGTATTTCTTAGATCAAGGCTTCTTAAAAAGAAAGTTAGTTACAATATTTTCACATTTCTTTTAAGGAAAAAAACCCAAAAACTTACTCTTCCCAAGTATTGCAGATTGCACCTTAACATTATCCTCAATATATTTTTATATTTTTCAGCCATTTTTCAGCCAAGAGCTGCACTCTTATCACTTTCCTGATTTGCATGTTCTAGAGATGATCTCAGAAACTGATACAGTTGAGAATTTGTACACTTAAAATATTATGAAATATAACCTATGAAATATAGAACGAAGCAAAAGCAACTCTCTTCTCTTCTGATTTACAGCAATACTTTCACATTTGCACTGCTGTATTTCTTTCACATTCCATTTCCAGATGACTGTTTTTAGCTCATGCCTGCACTCTTCCAAACGTTCCCTTTTCAACACTTTCCCCTATTAGTTCTGCAAAGAAAATTTTGTTTTATAAAGAATATCTATTTTCTTAATGCATATAAGAATCACAAAAGAGGAATAAAAACTAGCATAGAAGTTATTGATCCAAAAACAATAAAGTTATTGATCCTAAAACAATAAAGAAAAATATTAGAAGAAAGAGCCTTATTAGTTGCTTTCTTTGAAGTCACAAGCAGAACATGGAACTGATACCAAATGGCATACAATCACACCACAGAAAAATTAAAATAAATCTTTGGAACACAGCAGTATTCATCTGACTCAGAGTTACTCAATTAGCTTGCTTCATGTAGAATACAAGCCTACTTTTCTTCTGAAGTCACATCTTACCTTTGCTTCCATACTGTTCTGGTGGGAGGTCATAAGGTACAGGAAAATATGTTGCTGAATCTTTCCTGTCTGGAAGCTTTCCCCTTCCTACATGAAAGTAACCTTTGTCCAATCCCTATGAAAGAAGGGAAACATACAGAAGAAAAGATTCATTAGTTTCTGGGGAAAAAGACTAACAATCTATAATAGATGCTTTCTCAGTGAGCTACTTTAATGAACAAAATTTTCTGCCTCCTTTACTGAGATTACATACTTCATGAAGCACCTTCATGTCTTAAAAACGCAGCTTTTTTTACTTCTACTATTTCTGCTCTTCTCTTTTTATTACATCCATTGGCTTGGCCATGTGGGTCCATATTGGATATATTCTACCTTCTCAGGCAGAATATACATGTACACCAATTTATTTCCATGTTCACTAGGTGAACTCCTTCAGTGTTTAATATTTAACTAAAGTGAAAAGCTTCTAAAAATTTCTCTTTGCTGCTTAGTTTCATTCTGACCACATTAATTGGATGCTCAGTATGTTTCATGGATTAAACTAGAAATCACTTGGTGTTATAGAAGCAAGTCTTCAAATCTGTGCTTTTCAGACATGCTGGGTAACATCATCCACAGACACAAAAAAATTTAATGAAGATTTGAAACTGCTTGCACAAAAGCTTCAAAGACTACACTTACATTATAATGACAGCATTACTGTCAAACAAGGTTAAGGACTACAAAAAGAAAAAATGCAGTACAGTACAAAGGTAGACAGATTTAAAGTGATGCAAGTAACTTGGGCAGGTGGTATTGCTTAACTACTTCTCCACAGAAATTGGATCCCAACTGTAGCAAGTTACACAAAAGCAAAATCTCTTAGTTCTGAAATTTGAAGTAGCTTACTGTCAATCAAGTACAGTTTGATTAGAACAGACTAGAAATTTAAGGGCTATCAAGTTTATTTATTTATAAGATATTACCAACCACTACTTTTCTTTCTAAAATCATGGAATAGTTTGGGTTGGAAGAGATCTTCAAGTGTCATCTAGTTCAATCCCTGTACACTGGGCAGGGACACTAGTAGCAGGTTGCTCAGAGCCCCGTCCGACCTGATCCTGAATGTTCCCAGAGATGGGGTATCTACCACCTCTCAAGGCAACCTGTGCCAATGTTCCACTACCCTTACAGTGAAGAATTTCTTCCTTAGATCTAGTCTAAATATACCCTCTTCTAGTTCAGAATCACTTCCCCCTGCCCTGTCTCTGAAGTTCCTATTAAAAAGTCTGTCCCCACCTCTCTAATAAGCCCCTTTTAGGTACTAAAAGGCTGTAATAAAGTTTTCTTGGAGCTTTCTCTTCTCCAGGCTGAAGAACCCCAAGCTCTGTCTTTCCCCATAGGAGAGGTGCTCCAGCTCTGACCATTTCTGTTCTGCTCTCTGGACTCAGTCCAACAGGTCCTTGCTGTGCTGGGACCCCAGAAGTGTGTGCAGCACTGCTGGTGGGGGTCTCATCAGAACAGAGAGGCAGAATCCCCTCCCTCCCTCCCCTGCTGCCCGCTGCTTTGGATGCAGCCCAGGACACAAGCGGCTCTCTGGGCTGTGAGTGTGCACATGACCAGCTCATGTCCAGTTACTGACTTACACTTAATTCAAACTCTGTGGTCCACCAGTCTGAGTTTCACAGCATTACTGTTTTGTGATAGCAAGCATCCTAATTACCAAAACATCCCGTGGTATTCAAACACACACTGTCTCTGAATGGAGAGTCCCATCTATACACAATACTGCAAGTCTTTCTTCACTGGAGTTTCACACCATCAAATGCTATCATTTTAAGTTGGAGACAGCAACATCCACATGACCAAAGTATGGGAAACAATGTAGCCTTGTGCCTTTTTCTTTAATATTCAAGAAGAATAGTAACCTACAAAAAGGAGAGCTGCCAAAGACAATGTCAGACAGCAGTTCGAGCAAGCCAGTTCAAGAATCTCCTTTAGAATATAGATGCATCTTTTGGCTCATGACCCAAAGTAAGAGCAAACTGTAGGTTATGATGTAAGAAACGTTATATATTATTTCAAAGACTAGGCAAAAGCCACTGCCCTTTAAATGAAAGAACAGAGGAAACAAACAAACAAGGTCCATGCTAAAGGACTGTGTGAAAGAAAATCCAGTTTAAACTTCCCTTTCTTATACCATTTCAGTCAGATATTTTGATAAATCTGCATTAAAACCAGGCTACAGCATTTTATGGAGCTTAGGCTTGAGGTAACAAGAATATGTTCAAAACTGATCAAGGTAAATATGCAAGATTATTTTTAAAAGCTCATAAACATCTAAGGGTTTGAAAATGACTGGAAAAAATTCATAATTACTTACACAAAATGCAACCATCAAGTTGCATAGCCTTACTTCCAATCAATTTGAATTACTCAGGGATTGGTAGAAATGTCATGTAAAAATGCAAAACCCATACTTCTGTTTGTAGTGGAAAGAACATGAAATATGCCAGGGATTCTACAGCTCACAAACAACAGGAACTGTGTTAGTGATGGTGGTGCCAAGAGATTTTCTTCATAACTCACAGCACTCAGGTTGCGCTTGGTTGAGGGTCTGGGTGGTGTATATTCCTAGATATTACTCACAAGATGGCATTTAAATTGTCAGCATGTATGTGACATGTGTGACATTTGATTGCCCAGACATCCTGTGAGATGGTTTATATGCTACAACAAACTTCAAACGCCTGATGGACAGCACCAAAATTAAAAAGCTGCTGCCTGGCACTATCTGACATTTGTGAAACCCTTACTATCACAAAGCACAGTGTAAAACACAACCTACTTCAGCCTCTACCTACAAAGTAAGGACATTTTTCATCTGTTTTTTTCCTCCATTATCCATTGTTTTCTTCAACCTAGCAATATTTTTGTTTCTACTTAATTTCTTCTACACTCCATGCCCTGTTAATTTCTTCAGCATTTTTCTTTTCAGGCATTTTGCTTCCTTCTCTTGTTCTACAACTTCGGTTTTCTCTGTCTTCTTATTCCTCAGTACTCAGCAATTATATTTCTCTTTCTTCTGAAAGACTCTGATGCTGTCCCCCAGTGCTGCTTGACTCTACCAGTTCATCCCAAAACTGTTTTCTTTGTCCATCAGAATTTAACCTCTAGAGAGCCTCCATTCAGGAAACACTCGCCTAAGAAAAAGACATTTGCTTTTCCTCAAAGCACCCTGGAGTAAGTGTCTAGTTTGTGGAATACATTCTTTAACAAGGCTCTCTGAGGAGATTTACATGCTTTTAAAAATAATTCATGTGTCTATCTTCACACAGAAATTGAAGTAAGTCACACACTTCGTCTGTTTTGAACATTTCCTGAATGTTAACAGCTCTCATTGCTGTTTCCAAAAAAACAAGCCAGCAGGATCTTGCATAAAATAATTCTGTCTGACTTGTAAATACTCCTCAGCCATATTCTAGTCTTTCAGAATTGTTCCCTCAGCAGCTTTAATTTGCTCTTTGACTGCCGTTTCCAGCAATACATTTTGAAATGTTCATAAATACATATCTCAATAGGGAAAGAATATTTTTTGTACTTATAAAACTTTAGGTGCTGACATGGCTTCTACTTGTTAGCATAATATATTGAAAAAGCAGTCATTGGGAAGAATGAGAAAAGGAAGTTTAACAGCTTTTAAAATACTCCCAGTTTTTTGAGTGTTTTTTGCCCCAAACACAAAGCAGACTGCAGGCTATTAAAAAAAAAAAATCACAGAAGATAAAGATAAGAATTGCTAGCCCTATTGAAGTGGGAATTCAGACTGATACCATTACATCATTTTGATCCTACCAAAGTAACTTTTAACAGGAGACAACCGATTATCCCACTGGATGATTATGGAATTAATGTTTCCAATGCCAGTAAACAGAAAAATAGTCCTCTTTGGCAAAACTATTTAAAAACTTGCTAGTTTTGGCAGCAAAGAATAAAGGATGCACACAAACTCTATGCTGGCCACACTCATCTGGCCAGCAGAACACAAAGCAAAATCCTTCCCCCGCACTGAGTGCAATTATTCCAAAGAGAGCTTTATCCAACTGTACCAGAAGATTTTTCTTTTTTAAAGAAGCTCACAGTCACAAACCCAAAGTTTCTTGGTTTGGAAAGCATGTGTCTGGGTGTCTTTAACACTGGAATTTTAAAACCTTGTGGCGGTTCTGTGAACACTTAAAGCAAGGCTTAACTTCTTGAAGTCTACATACAAAATCTTGGTTTACTTACACTGTATTAACTTTCCCACTCCCACTCCGTTTTACATGGGATGAAAGACTTAATCTAAAACTGGAGAAACCAACGAAGAAAGTGGTACTACACTGCCTTGGAAGTTGGTATTACAGTCAAAGAGTTTAATTGACTTGATTTTGGTTCTGCTCTAAGTTGAGCTATGACTGAAGGTGCCAGGCTCAGTTATTTGAATGCAGCAAAAATTTAAGCAGTTCACATGCATCACATGCACAATGCCTGGCTGATCTCTAATCCAGATTCAGTTCATAGACCCAGACCCAGAGTCAACTACAAAACAGTACTTCACTCCAGTGAGTATTCAACATCAAATACAGCACTTCAGAATCTAAAATTGTTAGTTGTCTGGGTTTGATTATCTAGATATAATTGCAGGATTTGATAGCACTAGGTAAGCAATTATGGGTAGGTTTTCAGTTTAATAGCATCTATTATATTTCTCTAAGCTTTTATTTCTAAAAGCTGACTGAGCCAGTACTATATTCAACAAACATCTAGAAAGATTTAAGTATTTCACAAATTTTTATATTGTTTTACAGGTCAAGCTCAATTTATCTTAGCATCTTATCAGACACAGAAGCTGTGAGGAAGAACTATTTACTTAAAAGGCTTTCCATTAGTCACTTCCAAGGTTTTTCAAACAAAATAATTACTGGAACATGCTTCCCAGAACTGCATGCTTTTTGGTCATTGCCTTCTCACTGTATGTTTTACCTGTTAAAGATGCACTTTATCATAGCCTGTGGAAAGGAATCCCCAGCAGCTGAAAGAGCAAGTTGAAAAAGAGAGTGTAGATGTAGGAGGTGAGAAATAGAAATGGAGATGGAAAGGGAAATGTAGTTCAAACACAGGACAATCTTTCTTTTAAACATTATTATTTACTCAATAGAAGCTTGTGATCTAATGCCAGCATCAGCTGATTTTTCCCTGAACACTGAAACTGTAAATGATAACAGCTGCTGCTATATTGGGAACAACCATTCAACATATTTCTGAGAGTCTGTATTAGCACACGAGGCCAAGACCCAGCCTCAAAGCATAATTCTGGAAGCATTTGTTAAAAAAGACAAAAACTGGCAGTCAGCTGATAGCAAGTGAGGAACGATCCACTTCCAAATTTGTATCCAGCAGAAAATAGAAGGCACAAAACTGCAACACTAGAGGAGGTCTTAAGATAAGTGACATTAAGTGTGGCCAAATAGTCCCAGGTGCTGGATTAAGGCTCCAATCTCTTCTACAACATTGATTCAACTTCCATCAATGCCAGGGATATTTTAATGGTTGGATTATATGATTTTAAAGGTCTTTTCCCAGCCTAAATGATTCTGTGATGCTAAGTCTTAACTTCTACAAGAGTACATGTCATGAACTTTGTGATAATACTGCATGAAACCACCTAAAGAAACAGAACTATCAGAAACTGGCAGCATTAAATCAGCATTCTGATAGATCATGGCGAGTCCCTCAAAGCCTAGGAAAGCTCAGTTATGTTTCAAAGCACTTAATGTAGTTTATACTTTGCATAACTTTAGTTGTAAACAAGCATTTCTGTTTCTAAAAATTTTAGTCTATTCCCAGTTCTCTGTTATCTTCACTTAAAACTACTCTGCCACATAGCATTCTAAAACAACACTGAGCCACTGTGACAAGCACACTAATTTATCAAAGAAGCATTTTTATGCAGTTAACTGCAGGGCATATGCATAAGAAATTCGCAAGCTAAGCAGTGCAACTTGAGTATCCGATGACTGCATGCACATAAGCCCAGTATCAGTATCTGTCTGATTATCTCCTTGTTACCAAGAGTCTCTGCAGGCACTTCTCAGTGAAACAAGAAAAACAACTGCAGTATCTCTCCCTGCTTTGCACCCACATACACCATGGGATATCACACCCATGTGATAGTCAGGTGACTCGTTCTCTTCTGGTTGCTAGTCTTCACAATTAATTGTCAATATGTAGGAAACTGGGAGAAAAACAACTAAATATTCTCTCCCAAAATATGTACTGTTACATATTCTTGCAAGTTTTAAATAAGCTTCAATTAAGTTGTGCTCCGAGAGGTCTGAAACTCAAACATAAGACTATCTTGTGCACAGTGACAGGTTTTAGTACAGCCATCTCAAAGCATAGGAGCTTTCTATAATTCACAAAGACAAGAGGTGAGAGCTGTAGAGAGAAAGCATTGAACTCACACCATAGTTAGCTAACTTGTTACACACCACTTTGTAAAAATACAGCAAGACAAACAGACCCAGCAAGGAGACCCGAGAACATCATTGTTTAATTGTTTTATATCTGTATCTGTTTCTCTAGAATCATACTTGCGTTTTAAATACAACTTTTGTCCCTCTACTTATGACTCTCCCAACTCAAATGATACAGAAGGAAAAAAAATTGAGAAAAGAATTCAAAGTGATCAAAAAAATCTCCCCCCTAGGAACAGCTGAGCAGGATAAGAACTCCTCAGTCTAGACAAAGACAAAGGTGTCTGGAAAGAGAGATATGAAAAGGATGATTAGGAATCACATGGTTCTTGCATCTTTCAGTGCAAGAAGAAAAAAAGGTCAAATGATTAACTTTCAGAAGTGCTTCATGTGACATTATTACGTTACTGTGACCGCCAAAAGCCTACAGACATTTAAGAGCAGACAAGAGACACTAACAGAATAGGCCTCTAAATCATGAAATACGCAGAGACAAACTACTACTTAAATACCTGGCCATTATACTTTCCCATGCTTTTGACCACTGCTTTGGCCTGCTTTTGACCACTGAGTTTTGAGATGTTCCTTTGATATGATAAAATAAAGCCTTCCAGTCCCCCAACAATGGCAATTTTGAAGTACCCAGAGTGACAAAAGGGAAAGATCTGGAAGCTTGGCTCTACTTCATACAGCACATCATGTTTTCTTACCCAGATCCTTGCCATTTATTCCTATTTTCTATACAAAACTTCATGTGCCATCATTCTCCATAAGCTCTGGTTCCAGAGCCAGGCTGAAAGAAAGGTACCTCAATATGATTTCCTCACTCACCTTCCTGTCCCTTGAATTTGTCCTTCCTACTTCTTCCTTGCATTAGCCCTCACCTAATCATTTCGAGTTGGTTCATGGAATGACTTTGGAAACCTGTCCTGTTTTGTTCTGGTCAGTCTGAGCTGGTTTAAGGGATAAGGAATCCATTCAGCACTGATGCCAGTACAACTAAGGGAATGAAGACAGCCAGAAAATTGTAGTCAATGGTTCTGTATCCAGGTGGAGGCTGGTGACTAGTGATGTCCCTCTGTACTGTCTTGGGACTGGTGCTCTTCAGCACTTTCACCAATAACAGAGACAGCAGGACTGAGTGCTCCCTCAGCAAACCTGTCTTGACACCAAGCTGAATGATGCAGTTGACAATGGAATGCCATCCACAGGAAGCTGTACAATGGAATGCCATCCACAGGAAGCTGGACAAGCTCAAGAAAAGGGCCCACAAGAACCTCATTAGCTTCAACAAAACCAAGAGCAAGGTGCTGTACCTGGGTCAGGGCAACCCCATCCAGGAACATAGACTGAGAGAAGTCACTGAGAGGAGGAGGACTTGGGATACAGGCCAGACATGACCTGGCAATGTGCACCTGCAGCCCAGAAAGTCAAATGTGTCCTGGGGCTGCATCCAAAGCAGTGGCCAGCAGGCAGGGATGGGATTCTGCTCCTCTTCTCTGCTCTAATGCGACCTCACCTGCAGTGTTGCATCCACCTCTGGGGTCCCCCAGCATGGATGTGTTACAACAAGCCCACAGAAGGGCCACAAAGATCAGAGGGCAGGAGCTCCTCTCTCACAGAGACACACTGAGAAAGTTATTATGTTACATGACTGTGTAATCTGGTGGTCAGTTATGTTCATACAAAACCCATCATTTACTAGGTACAAATAGACCAGTACCATAAATTCTTTGCCTGGCAACACCCAGAGATAGCCAACTGGAAGTTGGAATACCCAACTTCCAAGAACATTAATTTGTCCCTTTCAGATCTTTTGCTGTCAAATTTTTGCACAACTTTCTTTGCCCAGTGCTTCACTATTCAGTTAATAGTTGTTTACACAAATGGTTTCCTTTTTTTTGAGCTCATTGATATAAAAAAACAATGCTTCCTACTCTAAGAAGCTGTAGGATTTTTCTTGTTTCACTCTCTGATAAACACATTTTCTTCCACATAAACCATGCTGAAGAAAAACATCTCTAAGGTTCATTATATCAGAGACCTCACTACTATGCAAACTCATTATAAATGTCAAGAGTGACATACAGGAATTCTTCAGCTGCAGGCAGAAACCATCAATCTTAATATGCAATCTCAGGAGACTACAATTATCCACTTATGGGAGGCAAACATTTTTACAATATCATATTAGTAAATATTCATTTGGGACTACATTACTAATGAGCAGAAATGACAGAACATTATGTGATCATCTGTGAACATTATCTAGGAAATAAATACTCTTTATCAGCAAAATATTTCTAAGGACTTTTAGCATACAAATACTTTTTCAGAGAAATTTGCAGATTCTTCCCTGGAAAGAGGAAATTTCACACAGGAAGTAGTTTAAATAGTTTGTGATCATAGACTAACTGCTGTTGAGAACATTTTGGTACTGTCAGCTCATCAGAAAGGAGGAAGAATCAGCCACATAACAAAAAACTTGCATCTCCCCCCATCAGGTAAGAGACAAAGTCCAACCTAAACAAAGAAGGGAAGCTTTTTTTTCTTTTAAGTACTTTTAAGTACTTTCTGCCACAGGATTTCATAGAGGGCTAAAAACCAGCAAGTGCAGATCAATAAAGAACTTGATATCAAGAGACAATCACATGACTGCAAATGCACTTCAGAGAACAAGCAAGAACGAGTGACTGGTGCAACATTAGGAATCATTTCTCAAGTTACAACACACACAAACACACTTTACTTCAATGTGAATATGCACTCAACAGCCTAGTTTTAAAAAGCACAAGAGAAAAGATTTGCTCATCCTTTCCAGTAACACTTAGGTATATGTTACAATTTCAAAACATTTTTGCCTGTCAGTAAGAAGAAAAATGTCACAGCAATACCAAATCCATACCTGCTGTGTAGGAAAACAAGACTCTATGAATACATCACAAATTCAATTTCCTATTAAGTGTTTTATCTGGAAGTAGAGTATCTACTGATGAGATAATTCAGTTATGCTTGTATTCATAAATATTAGCAGATTTTCCTCATATGCCAGGATTTGTGCTTGAACTATGGACTTACAAATGCTGAAGGCAAGAAAAGAACTCCAAGTTCGTAAGAACGGATCATCAGTTGGCTGCCATTTTTCTCCAGAGCTCCCCAGGCTGCTTTAGAGAGATTGGCACTGTGAAGAGAAACAAAGCATATTAGTGAGGCACAATCTTCAATGCAGAAAATGTTTAAATAATATAGCATAGCAATGTCCTTCTAGCAGAACTTAAATTCAATCAGAATCATCTTCTCACAAAAAGTGACTTGATTGTTATTCCTTATTGCTATTTTTACAGCACAGTGGGAGCAACAGAGACAATATGTAGAAAGGCATTCATACAACACATGTGGATAATTATACAAGCCTATTTCTGTCATACAGATCTACCAGACAAATTCAGCCTTTTGAATCTTCTCTGCACATTTCAGAAAGGAATTTGGTACTGGTAAATAGCTTCAATTTGATGACTTAAGAAGATTAAAGGCTAGCTTAGTTATGACTAGTTACAATACGTTCAGTACAGAGTGGGTTTGCATTTTACATTTTAGTACAGAGTGTTAAACAGTATCTTTTGCTCTTGGCATTTTGTTCTTGGATCAATTTATGAAAACAAATATTTATCAAAGAGGTTTTGTTTCCATTTGCTATTCAGCACCATGGTACAGTTAATCTTTCATCAGTATCTACTACAAAGTAGATCAATTTGGGAGTCAAAAATAATATGCAATTTTGTTGTCAGAACCTACTTCTACAGCACAATACAAAATTTACACCTTATGTTTCAACTGGATGCTGTTTGGTAACAGCAAATGGTGGAACAGAAGAAACATGAAAAGAAAATAAAGCAACTGTGAATTTCTCTATTAGATGAAGTGAGCATCACATTTAAATGACTTAAAACCTTTTAAAAAGCACATTAATCACCAACACTATTGCAAGCAACAGTATCAGTGAGCGATGAAATTTAAAGAGACCAAATATAAAGAGAAAAAAATACTAAAGTAACTGAGCATTTAAGAGTAAGGACAGATCATAATCTGTAGACTATAAGGCTGCATAAAAGTCAGTTTTGGCAAAACTGAAACATCTGTATTTTTCATTTACAACAAGACATTTTCCCTTCAAGTCAAGAAATCTTGTTTCCTCTTTTGGCTTTTTTAACAACTAAACAATAGAAATATAAAGCTTATACTTCAAGGCAGACTGCTAAGCAACTCAATCTGACAAAAGGTCAGATTCCAAATTCTATGTATTTGTATGTTTTATAACAGTAGGCAGCCCAAAAATAACCAGCTAACCCAAACTCTACCTATTTTGTAGAAACCAGCACATTCATACTAAACCACACCATGTCTTAAAGAAACTTAACCCAAATTTAAAAATATCTATCACTTTAGTTGGTGTTGAACCCCAAAACTGGCAGTCACAACTCAGACAAGATTTTAGTGTGATTATCAACAGTTTCTGACATAATCATGTCAATCTGCAGCTTCAAATGGGGCAAGACAATAGAGAAATATTTAATATGAACAAAAATTTGTATCACTAATTGAAGTATTATGTAGGTTACAGAAGTAAATCACCTGGGCTTGCAGCTGACAAAAAAACCCCATGTATCAAGTTCTTCAGTGACAGCTGTACTGGTTAGATGTTTACCTTGTTACCAAGAACCAGGCAATCTTCTGGAAGTCAGGAGAGAGTCTCATGTATGTCTTAATGTGAGGTATAGCATGAGTTCGACCCGTGACTTCTGCTGACCATTTGCTAGAAAAACAAAAGGAATTATTTTCAAATACAGTTTTATTTTTTGGTCTAAAAAATATTCACCATATGACAGTACCATGATTTCAGGAACACTACTTATACTTGTCACACTCAATACTTATTTCTACTAGAGAAAATGTTAAAATACTACATTTAACTGAACTGTTAACAATTCTACTAGAAGTCAGAAGGGCAAAGGTTTTTTCTTTACAACCAACCCAGAGAGATATTCTCAGTATGTCAGGTTCTACTAACAAGTTTTTTCCACTTCTCTGTTCCAGACAGCACTCAAGGAACTAAGTCTAACCTTCTGGACAATACATGTTCTTTGAAGACTATCAATGTTTATGACTTCAAGCAACTGAGTTTGGCACCAAACTAAACCTCACAGAATTCCCCAAGTTTATTACAATTTATTATCCATGACATAAAGGCTGGGAGCAACTGGTAGATTGTTGCTGCTATTCCCCTTTTATTGCCTCTAAGCCACCGAGAAATTTGAGGGTTTAAGAGAATAGAGGTCATATCTATGTGTATATAATAAAACTAGATTAAAATAACAAGCCATTGCTGGATTAATTCAACATCAGTGTTACAGAACTAAAGTGTAAACAAGCAGTAAATATATGTACATAACTGAAGGTATGTAGTCATAGCATTAAGAAGCACTTTATGTTCACAGCTGTTAGTCCTCACCCAAATTCAGGAAGAAAGCTTCTTAACACAACTTCCTTGACCCAGAGACATTTCTTTCCCCAGATTTGAAGAAGACTCTTGTTTCAGTTGTCACAATCCTGTTTCCCTAACTCAACATTCTCTTCTAATAGGCAAATCAAAAAGATCAATTACCTCTGAAAAACTTAAGTGCACTGTGTTCCTCTTTTAGCCTGAGCAGACTGACAGACTGACTAGGAAGGGCTGGAATTGTTTACCTAAGTTGCCTTTCAGGACTAACACTTACATACAGTGCACTTAAAATTAAAGAGGCTTTCTATTTAATGGGTGAGGACCTAGTTACTTTAACAACCTTGTCTCCTCTGACAGAGGAAAAAACAAACCTCTGAGAACTGGTCTTGTGTTCTTAAAGGACAAGAGCTGAAACACTCTGCACATTTGATACAAACTATACTTCTTTATGCTTTCATTCCAACCGCATCAAAATCTGTTTCTATAGGACAGATTAAGGTACACATGATACAGAATTAGCTGACTAAACTTGTGTTTCCCTACAAACTCCACACTTCCCATACATACAAACTGTAAGGCTGAGTCATGACCCAACCACCCTGGTCAATAGCTTTTCTCTCACAACTGACAGCTTAGACAAGCATCTTAAAGTTCATGGGACAAAAATAATTATGTAACTCTAATAAAATTGTAAAAATGAAAACCAGGAAAAACAGTAGAACTGGGAATTTAAAATTGATTTTCTTTAGATTTACCTCACTGCTTTTCCCCAGGACAACTTCTCCACTCACCACTAACTGCAGTTATTCTGTGATACTATCTCAGTCTACAGCCTTTTTGCCTCCTTATCTTAAGATACAAGTAGTGTGCCTTAGCTAGAGTAGTACCACTTCTATCTATGACCTACAGTACTCTAACTGCAGTTTGATTTCATCAAAAGTGATTGAAACTCCTGTTTTAGAAAGTTAAAATCAGAAAGGGGAAAATATATTTTGGCCACGTTTTCCCTAGTAGGACAGCACAAACATGTAAGGATTAAAAGGGGAAAATGCATGCTAGTTTTGGCTGGGATAGAGTTTGACTTTCTTCATACTGGCTGGTATGGGGCTATGTTTGGATTTGTGCTAGAAACAGCACAAACACACAGATATTTCGGCTGTCATACATAGCCTTTTCTGCCTCTCACACCACCCCACCAGCAAATAGGCTGGGAGGGGACATGGGCAGGACAGCTGACTCCAGCTGACCAAAGGGATATTGCAGACCATGCACCATTATGCTCAGCACATGAAGCTGAGGGAAGAAATGGTGATGGGAGGGTCATTCAGAGTGATGGCCTTCATCTTCCCAAGCAACCATTAAGCATGATAGAGCACTACTTCCCTGGGGATGACTGAACACCTGCCTGCCCATGAGGTGTGGTAAATCAACTAATTTTGCTTTGCTTGTAGGAGTAGCTTTTGCTTTATTAATAAACTGTTTCTATATCAACCCACAAGTTTTCCCATTTTACTCTTAGGATTCCTTCCCCTATCCCCCTAGCGGGGTGGGAAGGAGGGTGGGAGAGTCCAAGTAAATGGCTTTGTGGTGCTAAGCTGCAGGCCAGACTAAGCCATCACAAAGTCCTGGAAATTTAACTGTACAGACATATCCAATTCATAAACAAACAGGTATAACTAATTTTCTACAACATCACCTCTTTCAGTATTTAATTGTCTAACTTCAAATACTGAAATAAATTTTTAAAGATACTGGCAACAAGGCTTACGAAAAATTAAAACAACTAATACTATTAGTTTCAGCCTAAAAGAACACTTGTGATCTCTGTGTAGATGCTCTCTCTCATCTATTGTGATTTTAGGGGAACAACACTGTACTTCTGCAAACTGAGAAGAAAACTCAAAACTTATTCAAAACTTTATAAATCTAAAGAACATGCAAAGCTCTAATACAACAATCCTTATGGACTTATGTCAAACAAATAGGCATATGTCAAACCAGCTTCTTCCACTCTTTGAAATCAAAAATTTGACAAAGTAACTGCACAAACATAAGGCATGCTGTATTAAAAGCAAATCAACTAAAAGGAACATTAAAACACAATACTATTAAAGCAGATCAAATGTTTTGAAAGCAGCAATTAACAGAAATTATTAATAATTGCAAATGTGTCCTCATAAATTACTAATTCAGGAAGGAAAAAAAGCAATAATACCAGAGAGAGAACTCTGCAAATTACTCTGTTTACACAGTAGCTAATCTAACACTCTAGTCATCATTTGCTACAATCAGAAAAGTAAAAGCAATATTAAGTTTAGTCACACTATTTTTTTGAAAAATTAAAGTTCTGAGCTGTATTGTAGGTTAAACACACTCAACTGTCAGAAGAGAGAAAAACAGCTCACAGACATTATAAAAAGTTACATGTCTGAGGCAGACATCCTGCTTCTTCAGTTGAGAGGCTGCAGGACACCATCTTCCAACTCCATTAACTTCTCCCTACTTGAAAAAAGGAGTTATTCATTTTCCTTTACTGTAAGCATAAAAGATTTGGGGTTTATTTCCTTGCAGCTTTGGTAGAATCCTTAGTCTCCTGCTGATTTCATACTATTTTCCAGTTTGAAGAAGAATTTTCTAAATTCCTCTAATCTCTCCACTGCCCAAAGATTTGCATTATAAGAAGTCTTTCAAACAGCTCATCTTTTATTTACATCTATTGAAACCTGCTGTTTTCTGTGTGCCCCAGGTTCTACAGATAACAAGCTGCAGTCTTCTCCTGCCCTATGGTAAGAGTTTACATGCAGGCTCTCCTCAAGGGCTGCTGTCCTACATTATTGCAGGGTAAGAGCCTGCATCTGGGGTAGTCACTACAGAGCAATTATGCAGGGCCACTGCCATCTGCAGCCAGTTCCAGAGATGAACTTCAAACAGCCCTTTTGCTGCCAGAACAGGCCCCTGTACGTCCAAGGAGACAGGTACATGGGCATTTTCTCATTGAAAAGGAATAAATAAATGAATTAAATCATTATTAAGTAACATTCTGTGTACTAAATCAGAGACTAACTGAAAAGAGGTTACATCTTTTTTCTAGTAAGATTCTCATGGGGTATGACTACAGAACCAAATTAAGACTGCACAAACACCCCCAGATTTTTTTTTTTTTTTTTTTTTTTGCTTTTTGAATCATGACTGAACAATCTGAAAGCTTCAAGTTGATTGCAGCTTTTTTTCCTTTGCTTAATATGCTCAGAAGACAGTTTAAAGGTGGGAGACAAAGCTTCACATACTTTCTGCCCGAGTTCCATTCCTTAGACGTTGACCAGCAAGGTTCACAATAGCAGTCACCTTCACTCTGGAATGGAGGATGCTCTCTGCCACTAGCAATTCTATTTCAGTCTCCTGAATATATACCCAACTGAACAGAATCTTACTTAGTAAATTTTCTTACCAGAGCAACTTCTGTCAAGAAGAGTTAAAATTTTCTGATGAAAGGAATGGGAAGTTGTGGTCTTGTAAGAGGTTACAAGTTCTATTAATTTTTTTTATCTTTGCAAAACAACTTTTCCCATTGTTCTCTAAACATGCGTAAGTTTTTAAGGATTCAGCCTGAGGGAGATATCTGGCATGGAACGTGTCAGACTGTTAGAATTTGGCACAACTAATAGCATATGGAAATAGAAATTCTTAATAGAAAATGTCAGGCATCTTTAACAAAAGATATTGCCACAAGGGACTAAGATTTTTTTGCAGCAGGACTGCTGTACTTAGAAGAAAAAAAAAAAAGCAACTTCCAAAAAAAGCCTTCGTAGTCCTGTTGTGGCTCAGTTGAAATTCCATTAATACAGAGGCACAAGCAGGGAAAGTGAAATACAACTGGAAGTTAAAAAAAAAGAACTAACATTATTCCTGTTCAGAGAAGGAAACATTATATAAAAGTTTACAGAAATCTAAATCCAGTAGCAACATTATCCCATAAAAATTTTAAAGGTAAACAGTATGTTTTCTACCAACTGTTGGAGATAAGACTAACTGATACAGAACTAAAGGCCTTTATTTTAAGGAGTTTAGGAAATACCATACTTGTAACCATTTCCCCTTAATTGCTTTTAACACTCAAACCTTACAGCACTAACTTTAAACATACAGCCTGAAATTTTAAAAAAACCGAAGAACTGAGTTCTACTTACTGAAAATAGGAATGCAACCACAGCTGTTTCTGTGCTGTCTGTATACTGTACGGAAGTGAGCCACCAGCTTAAGGAAAAAAATAGAACATGTACATTTATTTTTTTGAAAGACATTCTAAAAACAGCAAGCATCTTGGAGAATAAGCTATCTCTCCTAACTTCGTAAGTTATTTTCAGGAAACTGTTAAGTGCTCCAGTAGTATAAAATGGTATATACTTGTTGGAGTTCTTTCCACTCTTATAATTTAGCAAGTTCCTAAACAGTATACAGCACATTTACACTAAGAAAAGTCAGAAATTGTATACAGGCAGAACTAAGAATAGTTTTTTTTATGTGATACTACTTGATATCAATAGATTGGAATCAACTACCCATACAAACTAGGGGAAATAAACCAAACAGCTTTCAGAAGAAAGAAAAAACCTTCCAAATCCCAAAAAATGTTATTTAAAAAAAAAACTTCTATAATGAAATTGTATCTGTATTGATTTGGCCTTTGGCTAATGCACCTTGCGATTTCTTGTTTTAAGAAGAATCTGCCACTAATTATATTCGTGTAGTGTAGTAAAAAGCATGATGTAAAGCCTACTATATTCAACATGTCCTAGAAGACACCAAAAGAACTCATTACAAAAGCTTTACTACTCTCAGGAACACACTAACTGCAGGAGTCTACAGAACTGTTAATTGCACAGAGTCGTGTAATTCACCAAGTATAGTGGGTCTCACCCACTAGAATTATTTACTTATTATCTGCTGTGAGATAAGGACTAGGAAGAGAGCAAAGCAGGCTCAAACTTTAAAGGGCATAAAGAACACTTTATTAACAGAATTAAAAGAAAAATAATAAGAAATAAGAATAAGCCTTCAGAACACTTCTCCTTCCCCCATACCCTCTTTTCTTTCCCACTGACAACTTTCAGTCAGTTTAACACTTCTAAAATAGTCGTTCTTCAGTTCTCTTAGGGAGAAGAGTCTCTCTTGACATGCCATGGAGACTTCCCAAAAGAAACAGTTCTCTCGTGGCTTTAATGTCACAGCAAATCAGTCGCCTAGGAAAGGGAAATTTCTATGCATGTCCAAACACTAACCAGAGGAAAGAAAAACTTTGAAAACATTCATGCTAGCTCCATGTTCAAAACCCACCAGCTGCTAGAATTCAAAAGCTACTCTTGTGCATAGGAGTATAGGTATCCAGCTTGGAACAGGAACACTTTTAATGATTCAGCAAAGCCAAAGAATTCCTGAATTGCTGAAGTTGAAAGGACCCTCTGGAGATCATCTAGAGTAACTCCATACTCAAAGCAGGGTTGAACAGAGCACACTGCTCAGTAGAGTGCCCTGTCAGGTTTTGAGTATGTTCAAAATCAGAGACTCTACAGCCTCTATGAACAACCTATTCTATTTAAACATCAGAAAACAATATTGCTTTAAGGATAAATTGAAATACAGAGATTCCCATGTACATACATTGCCTTTTGTTCTTTCCCTGGTCACCATGCATATCATCTGCCTCTACTTCGCATCTTCCCATAATTTATATTTATATACACTGATAAGATTTCCCAGGAAAGCAGTCTTCTCTATGTTCCAAGAATTATCCAGCTGCCTCAGCCTCCCCTATGACAGAGGGGAGGGCTCCAATCCCTTATTCATCTTTCTGGCTTTCTGCAGTACTTTGGTTCAGTATGTCCATATCTGTATTGTACTGTGAAGTCAACAACTAGACACAGCACTCCAGAAGTGGTCTCACCAGTGCCAAATAGAGAGGATAGATCACTTCCTGGCAATGTACTTCCTAACACAGCCCAGGATTCTCCTGGCCTTCTTGCTACAAGGGTGCATTACTGGTTCATCTTCAGCTTGGAAGACTATCAGGTCTTCTTCCTGGTCTTTTTTTGCAAAGCTGTTCACCTCTGGTTAACGCCCAGCATTCACTCACACCTAGGGTTACTTTTGCCCCAGCTCAGTACCTTGCACTCTCCGAGGTTGCACTGCAAGAGGTTGCTGGGCTGCTGTCGGCTTATTTCTCCAGCCTGCACAGTTCTTGTGACTGACTGCACAATCATCCAATACACTCCTCCCCAGTCTGCATTATTTGGAAACTCCCTAAGGTGTACTCTGTCCCACCATCCAGGTCACTGATGAAGACATAAACACACCACCCCAGCACCCAGTGCTTGGCACATGCCACCATTAATGGCTGATCTCCTACTGGCCTTTATGCCAACGCCCACAGTCTCTGAGGCTGGCAGATCAGCCAGTTTCCAATTTGCTCCACTTTCCACTCATCCAGCCTGTACTTAATCACATCATTCTACAGATGTTAGAGAAAACAGTGTTTAAAGACAAAGGTAAGTTAAACAACTTCTAGGGGCACTCGCTCATTCATCAAGCCACTTATCATAGATGGACATCAGGTTAATTAGGCATCATTTCTCCTTTAAAAAAATCTATGCTGACTACTCTGAGTCACCTTTTTTCCATCATATGTTTGGAAATATTTCCAGGATTCCTTGTTCCATTACTTTCCCAAGGGATCAAAGTGAGGCTGGCAGATCTGTGGGTCCCCTTCCTACAGACAGGAAAGAATTCCTTTCTTTCAGTATTCATTAATCTCTTCCAATTGCCTTGACCTTTTGAAGGCTTGTTTTTGAGTAACAGAAGCTTCCCTGCATCAGAATACTACAGTACCCATTTGTGCTTCAGGTTGGCTGGAGCTATGTTTTTACAAATATCACTTAATGAAAATAAACATGGGAATAATGAACAGAACAGTTGTGTATTACAATATTAAAAGAAAGCACCAATAACACCTAGGCCTCCATTGTATATGATGTGCAGAATCATACTGCAATCAAAACAGAAGAACAACTTGACACACTCAAACCTGAATTTTCTGCCAAAATTAAATAACTGGAGTAAGAGGGCAGGAGCTGTTGTTTTGCTATACAGTGAAATATGAACATGGCCAGGGCAGACAGCTCTTACATACCAATGCCCACAAACCCTTATCTGTTCAGTCACAACAGAAAAGCTGGAGTCAGAGCTCCAGCAAAAGCAGTAAGATTCTACGGCCACCTATTCCATCACATTATCAGCAAGATGAGAACTTCATGTTACCATTAACCACTGAAATGATTTTGCAGGACATGACCAAAAAAAGCAAATAAATAGGGATTTATCTGCTTACCAGGATAGCCTTCTAGACTTTGCCTCACATTGTTCACAGTAGGATAAACCTTCATGGAGGTAGAACAAAATGTAACTTTAATAACACAGCTCTGAATAGACAAGTTGTCAATTTTCACATAAACTCCTTAAACAAAACTTGAGAAAAAACAAATATTAAAAGCTACATTTTTTAGAATAAATTTACACTGCAGCTTACAACTACATTTGTGACAGTAACATAAAGTCTAATATTTTTACAGCTCTTACAGAGCTAACCAAAACTAGCTATCAAGTCTCAAGTAATACTGCTTCAGCCACTTCCACAGTAGCCAAAGCTAGTTCTTAACATTATATTATCAGATTTTAGCCTCACACCTCAAATATGACATGAGTACGTAGGGGCAATTAGCACATGGTAAAGGCATAGCTTGACCATCATTTTTCCTTGATTTAACAAAGCCCTGCCACAAACTTTTCTGCTCCTCCCCTTAGTTGTGCTAATAACCAAAGGTATTAATGACTAAGGATTCAGTTATATCTCAGTAGGAAAAACAGCTGCATCTAAAAAACCAAATGGAAGACAAGCTATAGACCGAGAAGATAATTTTGATGAGATAATATATATTCTAGTGTCATGCAGATGGAAATTATGGTACATTTTTATAGCAAACCACCCATAACTAAACAGCTTTAAGTGGCATATATATAATTTCATTATGAAAACTCCATTACTGTCTTCCAAAAGTTAAAAGCAAAACAATGACTAAGATTTCCAAAACAAATGACTAAGTGTTAAATAAGTTCGCCAGCATCTAAAAGACATACCAAATGAATTGGGACATCACATTTACGGAAAGTTGTCACACTGCTGCCTGCAGCCACCAAGCTCTCCTGGAACTCTGAGCACAGCCATTTGGATCCATCAGCTCCCATTGAACCAATGCTTGAGAACTGTCCAACGAGAGGCCAGGATTCCTGTGCTGATATTGGCAAAGCATGCTCCTTCAAAAGCTGGTGAGGGGAATTAAAACACTGTTACACTTCAACACACACAGAATACATTAATCAGTTTGATATCAGTTTTGATATAATAAATCCTCTATAATTTACTTCTGATAATGAAGGAGATTATCATTCATACTACATATTTACCTTTGCAATAAAAAAAATCATCAGGCTTTCCAAACAAATTCATTTCAAGAGAAGATTATACATCACAAGTTTTATCCAAAAGCACCAAAGCCAACTGCTAAATAATGGGTGAAAAGAATGTTAGCAGCTCTTTCTAAAAACATGAAACATTAGCTTCAGAAGTTCCAATAAATAAAACAACTAAATATTTTTCATATTTGGTGGTTGCTGGCCATAAAATTCCTCTCGTATCCTAAAGCCATGACACCCAGCTACAATAGAAGTCTACAATAAGAGGGGAAAAAAGAACAATTGAAGAGAATACTAAAATTATCCTTTTTTAGAGTTCTTCAGCTGTGAATGGAATTTAAAGTCACATTAAAAACAGACTGATATAAACAGATATTAAATTGTATGTAGTTGCCACCTTTACCCCACTCTAGACAAAACACACAATCTAATGGCTTCAGTCATCAATGTAGTATCATTAGGTCTATCTGTATTGTCACTAAAAACCTTTTTAAATCACAGAAACATTTGCCACAAGATGATGTTTCTCCCTTACAAGCTCTGTTTTATTTTTTCTTCATTCTATGTCTAACAAGGCAAAAAACATCAGACATTGCATACCACAAAGGGCAAGCTCTTAATGAGCAAAAGGATGTCTATAAGAGTAACCTCATTTTGAAAAGCAATGTGATACATGAATATTCTGTATGTTACAGAAGTTTGCCACAGACAGCATTACATTTCCATAAAAAACTCATTACAGTATTTGAAATAATGCCACTTCAGCAGGAGGTGCAGGTAAAATATTCTCCAATTATGAGAAGCATTTAATATATGACATGAAATACCTCATCAAATTCGGAAAAAAAACCTAACAACAAAAACAAACAAACAAAACAAAAAAACACCAACCAAATCAGAGTCCAAACCAAACAAGAAGGGTCCCTGCAAACTTGATATATGCAGTCTTAAAGATCTGCCATTACATCTTACCTAAATAAACATAAGATCTCTAAAGGCAAGAGCGTTCAACTACTAACATAATACTGTCATATTCACCCCTAACCATATCCCTAAGTCCCACACCTACACATCTGATAAATATCTTCAAGGATGGCGACTCCACCACTTCGCCGAGCAGCCTGCTCCAATCCTTGACAGACTTTGAAGGAATATTTCCTAATATCCAAACTATACCTCCCCTGGCACAACTTGAGGCCATTTCCTCTTTTCCTATCGCTTGCTACTGGGGAGAAGTAACCCCCAGTCAGCCACATCCTCCTTTCAAGTAGCTGCAAAGAGCAATAAGGTCTTCCTGAACCCTTTTTTCTCCAGGCTGAACACCTCGAACTCCCTGAGCTGCTTCTCATCAGCACCATGGTCCAGACCCTTCGCCAGCTCTGCTGCCCTTCTCCGGACACACTCCAGTGCACTTCAATGTTTTTCTTGTCATAAGAGGCTCAAAACCGGACCTAGCACTCGAGGTATGGCCTCACCAGTGCTGAGTACGGGGGAAAAAATCACTGTCCTGATCCTGCTGGCCACACTATTGCTGACACTGGCCAAGACGTCATTGGCCTTCTTGGTCACTCACTGGCTCATGTTCAGCTGCCGTCAGATGGCACCCCCAGGTCCTTTTCCACCAGTCACCTTTCCAGTCACTCTGCCCCCAGCCTGTAGTGCTGCATGGGGTTGCTATGACTCAAATGCAGCACCTGGCACATGGCCTTGAACCTCACACAGCTGGTCCCCACTCATTGATCCAGCCTGGCTAGATCCCTCTGCAGAACCTTCCTACGCTCCCACAGATGAACACTCCCCTCCAACTTGGTGGGCTCAATAAGGAGCCCTGGAGAACACCACTTGTGACTGTCTACTACCTGGATGTAACTCCATTCACCTCTCTCTGAGATCAGCCATCTACCCAGCAATGAGTGCACCCATCCAGACCAGGAGCAGCCAGTTTCTCCAGAAGAATTCTGTATGAAAGTTTTACTAGTGTTCAGGTAGACAAAATCCACAGCCTTTTCCTCACCCACTAATCTGTCACAGAAGGAAATCAGATTAGCCAAGCAGCACCTGCCTTTCATACTCATGCTGACTGAGCCTAATGACCTGGGTATCCAGTCAACTGGGATCTCCCCAGTCAGCCAGAACAGCTGATAAATGATTGAAAGTGGCCCAATGAGCACTTCTGCCAGCTCCCTCAGTGGATCCCATTTGGTCCCATGGAGTTGTGTACATTTCAGAGCTGCAGCAGGTCACTGGCTGGTTCCCCTTGGGTTACAGGGGTTACATTCTGCCCTCTGTCCCTGCCTTCCAGTCTGGGGAGTTGGACATATGGAGAACAGGTCCTGCTGTTAAAGACAGACGTAAGGAAGGCATCAATCACCTCAGCCTTTGCCTCATCCTTTGTCACAACGTCTCCCCCTGCATCCAATAAATGATGGAGATTCTCATTAGTCTCTTTTTATTGCTAATATACTTATAAAAGCATTTTTATTCTATTTTTCATCAGTAGACAAATTAAGTTCTAAGTTGCAAGCCTATATATGTTATTGCTAACTTTAACAATGTATTAAAAGACTCATGATGACAGCTGGAAAAATTGGAAGGAACTGGAAAATTCTGTCCAAAATTCTATTTACATTTTAAGAGATATTAACAATAAAGGTTATAGTTTTGGTACCTTTCTGAGCCTAAGATGGCCCCACTTTTCTTTATCGCTGCCTTGATATCGTCCAGGGGTAGAACCAAGAAGATATACTCTAAAAAAAGTAAAAAAACCAACAGATTTTTGTAGATCTCAAGAACTTTGGTTTGCAAAGTAGCAAGGTATTTAAGTAAAACTTACCAGCAAGATTGAACACTCAAGTGCAACTAGAAATATTTAATGTCTCCCATGGTATTTATAATGAAAAAGAAAAGTGTATTTTCAGCTGTATAATTTATTATCAGCATCCTACACAGCTGTCACACATGACCAGATTGTTCTACAGCAGAGACAAGAACTAGATCTTTTTCAGTGTGCAAAAATGCAGAAGATAGGTAACACTAGCAATAAACACGAATAGCTCATTTGACACATAACTGGGCAGTAATTTTGAGTAAAA
Source organism: Lonchura striata (assembly GCF_050655825.1). Classification (NCBI taxonomy): domain Eukaryota; kingdom Metazoa; phylum Chordata; class Aves; order Passeriformes; family Estrildidae; genus Lonchura; species Lonchura striata. The sequence continues at coordinate 56,875,500 of NC_140707.1, read as the reverse complement.
CCAACCTACTGCTACATCCAAATCAGCAGATTCAGGTATGATTTTCATTTGGGCATCTAATAGTTCAGATGCAAAGTACAGCTTTTTCAACACTTCCTAATAATAGGTTTAGTAACCTATTTGACTTTGCCCTGAAAACAGGGAAGAGTCCTGCCTAAGTCATAACAAACAGATGCCTTAAGAAACTGTTCCCTACTGCATACATCTCATGCCTAACTTTACCCATGACTAAATGGCCCCTACAGCACATCAAATGGCAATCCTTATCCTAACAAGTGACCCTTCCCTATCACACGCATAAATTCCTATTAGCTAGGGTTCAACTCATCTGTTTAAACTCATGCTGAGGATCAATGCAATCAGAGCAGCTGTTAGCTCACCTGATTATAAAGTACATACTTCTTTTTAATATTCTCTCTGATCTTTTAAGACTCCATGTAAAGATAAAAGCACTTCTTAATGTAAAAACTAGACAAGGTTTCAGTCTCTATTACCACTGCAGTGTATGACCATTTTCAGCTTTTCAACAATTTTTGTTCTGATCATAAAAGAGCAATTAAGTTGACAGGGAGATTTACACTTTTTGAAGTAAATGCTCATATTTAAGTGCAACTATTTATTAGAAGTAAATTAAGCATCCTGAATTATTTTTAAGTAATATCAGGAACGTGACATTAGAGAAGACTATTCCAAGACCCGCTAGACACAACATTGCCCACCAAAACCAATCCTTGCCTGTTACAGGCAAAATTCTACAGATACGTATGTTGATTAAATTCTGCCTTACAAACAGAAACCTACTCTGAATAAAACCCTCATTCCAGTAACCTTTGCTTCTATGATCACTCTTACATGACAAACCATATACAACACAGTTTTTCTTCCACTGGTGATATTACTGGAGTAAATATTTTGAGCCAGACTGGCTCAAATGAAACCAAGCCTTTAGTACTTTATAGCTACTTTCTGCAAAGTTACTGCTGGTGCAGCTGTCTTTCTTCTTTTAAAATGCATGCTTATAAAACTAGAAGTTGGTCTATTTGACATAATCTACATAAGAGAATTTTTTTAAAACTACATTAAGTCATGTTTGAACAATCAAGCCTGAAACAAGATTACCTTACAAAATAAGCACGACGTCTAACAGATCCTAACACAGATATCTAATTTTTGTGAAATTAGAAAAAAAAAACCACCTGTGCAAGTTATAAAAAACTTAAGATTACATATACCTTGTTTCTGATAAATCATGTTGTTGAATCAGATCTATCCATTCCCTGAGTGCAGGAGAATTGTAAGCTGCCAAGTAACTTATTAGGTCAGACTTAAAATTAGTTGCAGATTCACCAGCAGAACCAGATGTTCCCTTAGGTAGCCTTGGATATAAAGGGCTTAGCCATATTCTTAAAAGAAAAAAAAAGGAAAAAAAAATCAGCCATATTAACAAGCACACCATGCATTATTAACACACAGGTTTAGTATGGGAGTAAAACACAACTGAAAGTCCTAAACAAATACTTGACAGATTGATTGTGATACTAACCACAGATACTTTGTCTTTACATCTACAGAATCAGCTCATACTTGAAATCATAAAGCTAATACTTTACTAATACTTACTAATACTAAATGAAATAACATTCTCATAATTTATCCACACATACATTTACATCTTTCACCACTGTTGAACTGGTCAGGCTCAGACTTAGCAACCATCTGTCCTTTCATCAACATTTTCTATAGGAATAGAACACTGCAGTGTGTTCTGATAAACAGTTTGTGCAACTGCATAGAAAACCACCAATTAAAGCATCTGAAAGGTTGAAAGGTTTATATAATTTGAAGAGTAGCCCACAATATAGGTTGCCTCTCAAGAACCTCCATCAGTAAAATAGGATGGGCACCACACAGGGAAAACATTTAGCATTTCTTTCCAGTCACACTGTACTGCAGCCATGGGAACCAAAGATTCTGCATTATCAACTTTACAATGTGTTGATACTACCCTTTGAAATTCAGAACCACCATATTGTGATCCTGCATAACACCACAGTATGCAAAAGCTAAAAAAAGAAAACTATTTCTCATATTTGACAAGTAGGGGAACTTATTTAGCATCCCAATAGGTATTTTCATGCCTTCTTAGCTTTCTGAAAAGCTAACTGTCATAAGATACTAAGGCCACCCATAAGATTTAATGGCAAAAAAATCAGTGTGTAATTTTGCCACTCAAAGAGCTAGTATCTGACAAGTAAAGTCTCAAAACCCTGCCATATTTAATGGCAGCAGAATGGATGTCAAAGTGACAGTAACCTCTGAAAAGCAACTTTCCATTAGAGTGAAGAAATTTTATACCCTGATTTATTGTGGTCATCTAACTAAAAAAATGCTCCCATAAAAATAGCCAAAAAGCTGAAGAGGTTGAGGACCCTTATATTAACATGCCACTTCATCCTGCTTTTTGTGCTCTCAACAAAACTATATCCTAAGCCTGTCATTAAGTTTAAGGACTTCTACCAAAAAATAAAACAGGAAAAAAAAATTCCTTTCCAGGAAAGGATACTGGGTGAATACTAGGTCATCTACTGTATTACAGAACCAATAATGCCCAAAATGTATCAGACTATATTTTAGATACAGTCACAACAAAACCAGAATCCGTACACATCCATATTATTTTTGCAGTATTAAGATAAGTTTTAAATAGCTCCTTCAGATCTAAATAGCATTTTATAGCTACAAAGTTTTTTCATAAAGAGACAGCACAGAATAATAAAACTTTTTATCAGTCAGATTGATTTTAAACTATCAGCCAAGTAGGAACATAGTTTTGTTTACAGGAGAAAGCAAGTAAAATTCAGACCTAGACAGCTACCAGCATTCTAAGTCAAATTTTTAAAATATTTGTTTTAGAATATCTCTATTTTAAGAGTGTAACGCTTGCAATACTAGATCAACTATTATCCCTTTGCCAGCAGAAGCAAATACCTATGGAAAATATGAAACATTCACCTGCTAGATTGTTGCTTACCCCTGAGTTTTCTGGTGCCAATCTTCAGCAATAAGATTGGATGTATGTATCACAACTCTAAGACCTTCTTCATACAGCAACAACATCATTTTCCTTTAAAAAAAATATACAACTCTTCATGTATTTTAACTACACAGAGTAGGAGATAAATTAGCAATTCATTAAAAGGGTCCAAGATCATTATTTTCAAAAATATGTTCTGCACCCTGCAAGCCCTTGGACTTCATCTGCATTCGCAGCTCACATGGCAGTCATTAGACTATCCCCATATATTTTATTCCAGAGTACCGCTTAACATCTCATGCAACTAATTATCCACAACAAAGTGAATATTTGCAGAACACTTCCTCTATTTGCACAGTTCTTTAGAAACTTATCTCTTTGCAGATAGTCAGAAAAAGAACTAAGGAACACTGAAAGGCTTTTACTTAAAAGTGAATTTATTAAAACCTAGTTACTTTCTCTTAAACTGACTTTTACTTTAAAAGAATGTATGTATACAGCTAATCATTGCCAGAGTGATGGCAAAAAACAATTTATTTATCATAACTCTTAACCCAAGCTACAGCACAAAGGAATTTTAAAAATAGTAACTGAGATAAATATACATATCTGTATATTTTGTAAAAAAATTCCTCAAATTTTCATATCCAAGTTTTCATTACCTGTGTAAAGGCAGCATATCCATGTGATCCCAAAGGATGAGATCTGAAACCCAAACTGAACCAATCTTTGCCAAAACATAACATCTGCTCTTTTCTACAGATTTCCATCCAAAAAATTTGCTTTGAGACACTTCTATTATATCTAATTCAAGCTTTTTCTTTTTTGAGAAGAGCCCTAGATTCACTAGTTTGTCCATATGAACTGGAAAACATGATCAGTAAATCAGTGTTGTGTTGGTCCTGCCTGTGACTGAACAAGTTTACTTTACAGTTCTGGTATTAAGGCATGAGTTAAGAGCCAGGACCTGCAGTCAACCTGGCTTAGACCAGTTCAACTTCAACTGTGTAACTTGCACATCTCATATCTACTCAACAGCTAATTGGTCTCATTAAACTCCAACAATCCTGCCATCTCTAAATAGATGTTTATGGAAGCTTTAAGAGTCAACAATTTCTATGAAACCCAGTTTTGCTGCAGACCTTTCTGCTTCAATGTTACTTACGTATGGTGAGTCCCAAATGCAATATCCAGTTTAGCCTACAAAATTAAAAGTTGTTCATTAAAAATTGCTATTGTACTTTGCTTCTTATTTTATGTAATTTCACTGCTATCTAGTGGACAGATCACAAAATATATTATCTTCCTTCTCCATAATTCTAATGTACTTTCCACTTTCTACAAGCTAGATTTTAAATGGCAATGTAACTCTTGCTGGAACTGTTACAAAATTTGTGCCTCTCTTACTAACAGGATTTTCAGAAATAGCAGCGGAAAATAGCTCAAGGCTCCTGCCAGACACCAAACAGAAGCCAGCAATGTGCCCTTGCATGAAAGATGACTAACAGGGTCCTGGCCTACATTAGAAGGCCTGCTGCCAGCAGGTCAAGGAAGGAGATGCTTCCCCACTGTCAAACACCAGTGAAGACACACCTGCAGTACTGGGTCCACATTCAACAGGAAACTCAGGCTTAGCAGACTGTTTCAAAGATAACAAAATTCCAAGATCATTCTCCTCCTAACAAAGAGCACAGCATCCCCATGAGTGTTAATATACTTCACCTGGCAAAAATCTTGCAACACTGGCATGTTGCCATAGCCACACCCTCCCCCAGGATGAAGCCAATGTATTCACCACTTAGGGACAGCAAAACAATGAACGTGACATCAGAGATAAAATGGCATGTGCCAGGAAGTGTGTGCTCACAGCAATTTTCATCTTATTATGGAGATTATTTGTATCAGCATTTTCTTGCATAGAACATATTTGAGAAATAACTCTTTAGTGATATTTAAGATTATAGTGACACTAGGACTAAGATCTGTGCTTTACACAAAAATAATGCTTCCTTTTCAGCCACTGTAAGAACTTGAACGTAACATGTTAGTGGAGAAGGTGAGTAGCTCTTCTGTGAGCCCTGACATGTCTGTGGGCAGCTGTTCTATACAAACTTTTGTGGGTGAAGCCCACCACGATCACATCTGACCAAGATCACTGTTACCATGTTCCTATGGTTCTCGTGTGTATATTCCTCAAAGTGAAACAAAAAGCTTCCCACATAAAGTGTGTCTTCATCAGTAACAAGACTGCGAATGTAAGAGATGGCTTAACTTCAACCAAAGGATGATACAAATGTTGATTACCTGACAAAAGCTAATATTCTCATAAGGCCGTGCTTGTGCAATTAGTTCAGCTTTGGATTCTCTCTTCTCGCCGTGAACTATCAGCAATGGCTTCTTCCTTAAACAAAAGGAGATTACCATTAAAAAATCAAGTGAATCAGCAATTAGCCTAAATGATTGATTAGACTATTAGCCTAAACCTAATTCCTACACGTAGCTATGACATCTGGTCCCTAAATCTGATAGTCCAGCAGAAAGACGGCACTGAAATCAATATTAACTAACTCAAAATAGCAGTAACTACAATACAACCTCTTAAGAATAGACACTGGAAAATTTTAACAAAAAAGAAGGGAAACTAGAAATGTGGAGTAAAGCAGGCATCAAAATAAAAACTTTTAACAAAAGATCATGAAAGAAACTCTTGTGTCTATAGCTCGAAACAAAGATCCCAAAAAACTGATATACACAATGTGGATCTAAGACAATTTAGTAATTATCTTACAGAGAAGGTGGAAGATTGATAGGGAAAAGGAAAACGTCTATTCTGGCAGTAATTTGGTGTTCACTTCCTCAAAGTAAACTTCTGGTCCTGCCAAGCAGATCTAATCTATAGGGAGGTGTGTTACCTCCCTGGGGTCCAGGTAAGAGACACCACCAAGAAAACTCAGCCCACTGATTATTATGGGTTTTTCAAGTGAGTACTAACGAAGGCCCAACAAGACTGCAGACAAGTGAGAGGGACCTCAAGGCCTTGGGACAACTGGTCAAGACATCTGGAGCACAAGTTGTGCTCTCTTCTCTCCTGCCAGTTACAGGGAATGATGGGAAAGGATGGAGATTACTGCACAGAGTACAAGTAGCCAAATACATAACCACAGAACAGGATATAGGGTATCTCTTTATGACCCCCACTGGGATACTGGCACACCCAAATACTTCCATAAAACACCTGCATAGTACAGGGAACAAACAGGAGGAACTAGAGAGCTGTGTGCAGTCACAGGGCTTTGATTTCATTGCAATTACAGAGACATGGTGGGATAGCTCACACAACTGGAATATTGTCATGAAGGGCTACATGCTATTTAAGAACGACAGGAAGGTGCAGTAGTGGAGTTGACCTCTACACGGGGCAACACTTGGAACGTATCAATTGAGATATATTCCAAGTGTTATGGGACGTGTATATGTCCCCTGTTATGGGTTAGGATAAAAGAACAGACAAGGGTGACACTGTTGTGGGTGTTTGCTGCCTGCCATCTGATCAGCAGGGCTAAGTGCAGCAGCAGTACAAGCAGCCTCAGACCCAGGTTCTTGTGGGGGACTAACTATCCTGATGTGTGCAGGAGAAGCAACACAGCAAAGCATAAACAGTACAGGAAGATCCTTGAAAGCACTGATGACAGCTTTCTGACACATGTAGTGGAGGATCCCACGAGGAATGGTGTGCTGCTCAACCCAATGTGGAACCTTCCAACCTTACCCACTCTGTGATTCTGTGAAATCTGGTCCTACTGCATTCCAACAAAACAAAAAAAAAGAAAAGGCACAATATATGCTCACTTCATCTGCAGGAATTTGCAATTATCAGAAAGGAATTTCAAGCAAACAAGAACTGCTTTTATGACAATACCCATAAACTTACTTTATCATATCAATGAAATCATCCTGATCCTTTTTACAGAGTTTTCTTGTGCCCTTCCTACATTCTCTCTTTTCTCTTGCACTATCTGGCTCTTGACTCAGTAAACTGTATGGCAAAAAGCTTCTTGTTCCATCTTTACAGGTCATCTACTGCCATGTCATTGAGGCCCATAATGGGACCACCTCAGTCCCATTATGTTAGTCTTAGGTGTTAGTCCTCAGTGTTAACTAATAACAATCAGAAACCAGCTATCCTGAACTCTGACTATTTTCCAGTCTAGAAAAGAGTCAATAAATCAGAGAACTACAGCTGTGGAATAAGAGAAGAATGAAAACTAAGAGTCTGTGCAAATTGGTAATAATCATCTGCACTGCAAAGAAGTGTTTATCATTCATTTATAGTGGGACCTTGTATGAACAGTAATGATCTGGAAATGTCATCATTTCACCTTTGTAAAATGAACATACCTGAATTCCTGTGGGTACTGTCTTACAAGCCATCCCACATCTATACAGTAGTTAAACTTGTATGAAAGAAAAAGAAAACAGATTAATTAAAAATAAAAAACCAACTAGATCAATGAACTACATAAAAAAAAAGCTTTTTATGTTAATCATACATTACTACTTACCTCATATATAATATAGAATATAGCATATTCTAAAAACAGGTGTATTTTTAACTTTTATATCCTTTCATTTCTCTTTAACAATTAAATTTAAGTTTCTCAAAAATGCTCATAAAATTTACCATCCAGGAAAAAAAGAATCAAATGCACATAATGTAAAAGCTTAGGTTGAAGGATCATCTCTTTGCCATGTGTTTATATCATCAATGATAGCAAAACTTCTAGGCAATAACAAAGATATTATTCCTAAATTGCAAGGTGTTCTTTCTTTCAAAAATCCTCATTTATATGAGCATAAATACATGCTTCTCAGTTTCACTTTCCTCAAAAACTGGAGAAAGTAGTCTTATAATTCCCTGAATTCTACAGCAGATCATAGGACAGTGTTTATATTCAGTAAATTGTTCAACAGTTGAAAATATTTAGAATTCCCTCTGTATTTTAACAAGGTTCCCTGTTAATAGCAGCTATGTAGCACAAGCATGGATTATCAAGTTTAAGATTAATGAAGTGAAGCAAGCAAGTGAAATCAGTTTGGCAAACAGGAAACTCACCTGGGCAGAAGATACGAGAGTTCCAAAAAGAGGAGACAAAATATCTATTAAAAATATTAAAGCATAAATAAATAAAAAAGACGTCAAGTAAATGTTTTGCATCTTGAACAGCTTGATACCACAGCACAAAGGCCAGATTGTTCATAGACCTGGTGTAACAGAGGCATTCACAAGTTTACTGTTCTAAGTATTCAAGTCACTGACTCCCCTGTGAATCATTTAGGATCATATCCTTACAAAAATTAATAATCCTCTCAAAGTATTAAACAAGTTTTAAAAGCTGATAGGGAAAAAGTTCAACAACATCTTGAGAAAGGGCCATTAAATTACTCTCTCCACTATTGAGTGGACTTGAAGAACTGTGGCAGGGTGGCAGCAATAAGGGCATGCTTATTTAAGTATTAAAAGCAATAAGTCAATGCTTATTTATCTGCTGCAGACTGACTGTGGGATATGTGTATTCATAGTTCAATCACAGTAGCACAGGAAACTAATCCAACTGGGGATTTATAACCACAACTGAAGCTGGTTTAGCTGGTTAAACAAAGAATATTGCCTGTCCACCAGCTCAACTAATCACCTAGCAGGACTCCCAGGACAGGACAGTCCAAAAGCCACAAATTCACAAAGCATATAAAAACATCCTGGACTAAAGCTCTAAAGTCCCTCACGCCTGCTTGTGCTAGTAGGCATGAGGTTGAGGAAAAGTTACAACCTAATTGTATATATAGGTCTTAAGTAATTTCTTCTCCCTCAAAGAACTACTATTTTTTTCTGCTTTATTTTATTGTATTTCTGTACACAATTCTCTTACTGATACTTGTTTCTGATTCTGTCTTGTGATGTATAAAATTTTATTTCTAACTACAGGGATGTTTAAAGGTGCACAAAGCTCTTCCCCCAACATCAAATGACAACAGAGCATTCCTAAAGCATCAGTATTGCACACCAAAGGCTCCACTCCATCTTGACTGATGGACAGCTCTCTCACAGCTGAATTTAAACAGATACATGAACCCCAGACACAGAACTTCAGAAGTACTTCACCTATTAATAGTGAATTATTAGGTCCAAACCAATCAACAGCACAGAGGCAGGTGCAAACAACTACTCAGAGTTATGCACCCAAGAAAAGCATCCCTTTAAATGCCACAAGTGGTTTTCCCCAGACTAGCTCATAAAGAAAGCAGCAGTAAGAAGCAGCATGATTTGTCTTGGCTAAATACACTTTATATTTCTGCCACCTAATTCAAGTTACAACAAAGTATCAGCAAATAATGCTTTATACCTCTGAAAGAGAAAGGCCCAAATAAAAGAAACAATTTCTGTGAACCACCCCATTTAGAATATGAAATATCAGCAACACTAAGAAATACATGCATTTAAAAATACCCACAAACCAAAAATAAGCATTCTCTTGCTTTCTCCCAAAAGCCCTCTTCTAGTAGAAGACACTTGCTCACCTTTTATGTGCAGGGCTCCAGAATTATAGCTCTGTTCAATTCCACTGACTTTAGTGAGAAAAAACCTGAAAGGATTGCCTCCAGTCACCAAATCCCAGGTATCCTGGGCTTCACTGGGTGTTACATTATACTCCTCTTCTTTCAGATTCTCCGAGAGTTTGTCATCTTTGCAAAGATTCAGAGGATGCTCTTCAGGCATATCACATTTTTCTTCTTTCACTGTTTCTTTGTGAACATGCTTTTGCTGATCTTCAGGCTCTTCATCACTACTAGAAAGACACCAACCTGAGCCTTCTTGGCTTGGTCTCTGTTTTACTGCTGGAGGTGCATCTGTAGAAAGACTTTTATCAGTGAACTTCAGGGGAGAAGTTTTTCTCTTGAGAGCAGCTTTCCTAGCTTCAGAGCATGGATATTGTGGTCCACTTGTTTTACCACATGTAGCATCTGATAGTGAAGATGTACATGGTTTTTCACTGTCAGAATTTTCATCGGCACTTTCATCGCTGCTAGATACTGTCCATTTACCGTGTGCACCTTCCTGAAGCATGTTCCTAGGAATGAAAAAACACCAAACAAAAATTGTACGTTTTTGCTACGCTCAAGTCTGTCTCCCTTCCTACCTCCTACTTGTTTATTACTTAAGAACCGTGCTTTGGTATTTGGCAGGTTCTCTGGGAAACTTCATACCGTACACGACTTGTTTCTGTGCCCGGGAAACAAAGAAACACGTGCAATGGTGGCAACCATCAAATGGGAAGCAGCAAATGTGAAAACCAACACATGGAAAGCGGGATAAGACACAGACTCCTATGAGAAAGCACTCTAAAAATCAGAGGTGCGAGCTGCACGACACAGGTATTTCCCCGCGGCTGAGGCGTCTGCTGAGCGGATTCAGGAGCACGGGGCGGCCCCGCGGGAACCCTCCGGGACCGCGGCCTTCCTCCGCCGGCCCCGCGCCCGCAGCGCGCCCCTCCGCCGCGCCTCCCGCCGAGCCCCGGCGGCGGAGCCCGGCCGCGGCCGCCCCGCAGCGAAGGCAGCGTCCGCGGCGGCGCCGCGGCAAAGAGCCCCGACAGCCGCTGCGGGGCTGCAGCCCGCCGGCCGCCGCCAGCACTCACTCACTCACTCACTCACTCACTCACCCCGCTCACCGACCGCCGGCGCCCGGCAGCGCCCGCGCAGGGCAGCGAGAGCCAGAGCAGGCCCGGGCCCCGCCCGCCCGCGCCGGCCCCGCCCCGAGCCGCCGGAGCGCGGCCGCCGTGAGGCGCTCCGGGGCCTCGGAGCTGCGGCGGCAGGGCGGCCGAGGCTTGGCGAGCTGAATTATTCTAACCAGCCGTCATGGACCTTAATATTAATTATGGGCAGGTGCGGAATTTGCATAATGGCTCGTTCGGCGCGGTGTTAATTACTGTGTCTGAAGTGCCCCGCTAATGAGATAAGTGCGTGAGGAGTTCGGGAAGGAGAGGGAGGAAAGCAGGTGTGAAATTAATCAAAGGAGGAGCGCGGCCCGCATCAAAGCGCGCTGCGGTGAACTGAGCGCTCGGCTCTCCTTACTCTAATTTGTTGCAAGCTTGTGGCTGCAGTTAACAAATTCTGGAAGTGCCAACACGCAATGAAAACGGCAGGTTACTCCAGGAAAAGCTTTCCTGACAATTCCGCTGGTTTGTGTAATTTTCTCAGTGCTTGTCCGCAGAGTCGTACGTAACTTTTCCCTGAAATGTTCTGCTGCTGATATGATGCTGTATTGTCAACCCTTCCTGAAGGTGTTCTGTGGGAAAAGCTCTTAGGAACGTTGGATGGCTTTGTATGTTCTCTGTGTAGTCTCTTCTCTTTGGAAATGTTTTTTTGTTTTCTGCAAGTACCTCAGAAAGTTTGATGGCTTCTGACTATGCTTTCATTGCACTCTCTCCTTATAGTTCCTGTCTGTGTGGTGACTTAACTGAGAATTAAAGTTATCTGGCATTTTTCAAGAAAAAAAAAGTATAGTCTGGTAGAAGGAAATTTCATGTGATTTGTTTCCTATAAGTCTGTACTATGTAGTCTAAGTTTGCAAAAAGCTTTTTCATCATAAGCACATAAAATGTAATAGTATGAAAAATTTTATTTTAACCTAAAATCCCAAACTGAATGTGCTCCCACTTTCAATTTTACTGGAACAGAGTAGATGAATAGAAGTGATTCAACAAGTGCCTCTTTTTTTCCCCCATAACAGTTTTGCAAAATAAAAAATCCTAGGTTAGGTTTATTGGTTTTTTTATGTGAATCACTTTCTTTCTGCAGGATTTTGAAGTGTGCAATGAAGATAGCAAAGGCTATTTAAGCAGAGAAGACTCTACAGTTGGTCTGGTAATGTTTTTTTTTTTTTTTTCTAGAAACCCTCAAAGGTATATACTTTTCCATTTATGTTCTGAAGATCCAGCCTATAGATGTCTCACTGTTGAAAATACTATATATTGACTGGCCTACACTAACTGGAGTGGATTGCTGTAGATGTGGTAAACAGAAATGCCTACAAACCCTAAAATTAATTTTCTAATTTGCACATATTTATTCCAAAAGAAAATAATCAAAACCCTGGCTTTTCTGTTGAAGACTGTGATCAGTAGAAAGTTGTATTGTATTTCATATGTGTACAAGATACATAAGTGACTTACTGAGCTTGTTACTGGTTTTTATCAGTGGTACATTCAATTTTATTCAGTGGTCTCAGTAACTGTGAAACTGCTACATGTCCCAATAATAAACACGTATTCTCAAAAATATATCTGGTTTTGATTTCAGGTAATAGTTAATAGTTGGACATTTTTAGGCATGACTTCTCAAATGTAAATCTACAGCTCTATAGAAATCTTAAGAAAAGAAAGATTAATTGAGAGAAATAATGTGTTTCCATACTTACAGGAAAATACAGGATATATTGTATGGCTTGATGTAGTTTTAGAAGTAATATTTTTACTCAAGTAAGTACAAGTGAATTAAAAAGAGTATAAAGAATACAAAAGATTTCAGAATACACATAGTGTATCTGTGAGTCTGTCTTTCTCATGGCATGTCAATAAATGAGACCAATTACTATAATGTGTATTATATATATAAAGTATGGAAAGGCTGAATCATCTTTCTTCTCCAGCTTGAGCAATCTTCTTCCCCAATGACTGATTGCAAATAATTACTTTTATTATTTTTACATTAAGCACATAGTTTACAAAAACTGTCTTGATAAGGTCATAAGCAAAATTGTACCTATGATAATTTAGTAAAACCCACAAAAATATTTTAGTAAACTATGAAAGTAGTAATTTCTTATATATTTCAGCTGTGGGTAAACATTTTTTCAATGAACTGTGGCCAGATCTAAAAATGCTTAAGGCTTCTGATGTGAGTCCTAACTATTGAATTATGAATCTCAAACTGCTCAACTTCTTCCCTATCTATCTTCTCCTAGATATTTTTACTATATAAAAATTAAGTGTTCTGTCAAATTCCCTGAGTGTTTCTTACAGCAGGAGTACTCAAAACATGCTTAAGGCATTTAAACAAGAGCAGGCGCTGTGTATGAGTCACTGATGGCATCTCCTTGGAAAGAGAATACAAGTAGAGGACTCCTGGGAAGACATGAGATGCAGGTTTAGTTATTTCTTCCTGAAAAGGTGCCAAATCACACCTGCTGTGGCTTTAGGCACTACTGTGACCATTTGGTCTGTGCAGCTGCACAAAAATTAATTAAGAAACCTTTGTTCTAGGGCTGATTCTGTCATCTAGTGGTTTTGCTAGCTCCTTAAGTGGGCCCAATTCCAGCAACTGTTGCCCTTTACCCAATTACTGCTCATTGTGAAGATCTCTAAAAGGTCCCTGGGGAAGCAGATACTTTTCTTTTTGTGGCTTCTGCTAGTGTGCATTAGGCAAGGTTTGTAGCACAACCACATGTTTTGCTTTTGCTGATGACTGGGTCCTGAGTTTGTTCCTTTCAACGTGCGTATGGTTTTTAATCTGGTTCTGAGAGACACAACTTTCACTGTGTACCAGAGAGGAACCATATGCAGATGTTGCAATCCTAAAAGTTGTTAAGATCCAGTTCTTGAGCATGTTATTGTGCGTATTGCTTTGTTGTCAAAATTAACAAAATCCTAGGCTAAAGGAACAGCCCTTCTGTTATTTTGGAAATGGTTAAGAACAGCCCTGGCAAGGAGAGTCCTTTCAATTGTTTTTGCAGGACATGGGGAATAGTGTGCATACATTATTTCTTAAGGTGAAACTGTTTTTCAGCTGCACTACATACTAACATTTTTTTTTCAGTAGAAATGGCAATTGCTTAGCATCATCAACTGCAATCAAGCAGTTTTTAGTAAATTGTTGCTGCTTTTTTTTTTTTTTTTTTTTTGTCGCGTTTGCCTTTATTCTGTAAGTTAAAAGTAATACTAACTTTACCCGCTAGATGTCATGAATGAACTCTTCCTTGGAAAAGGTGAACTCTAAGAATTTGAATCACATTCCTGCTCCGCTTGATTTTTCTAAATAATTTGTTATAACAATGCTATATTGTGAGTAAAATACTATTTTAGTGTGGTTATTAATAGAAATTTGAACTTTATATAATTTTAATGTTTATAATTAAATCTTCTGAGGCAAATAACTGGGAAAAAATGTAAACAGAGATTAAACTCATTGTTGAATGGATATTGTATGTATGTCTGCATATAAATACTGTCATTTCTGGGAAATAGCAACATTGTAGGAATCATGTCTATGTGACTTTTTTTTCATTCTCTGTCAGTTTGGTTCAATGATCCTCTTTTCCCCAAAACTATTTAAAGTCATCTAAAATGCTCTTATATTTCAGCAACCATTCAGCTAACTAGCTGCTAGCATTTCATCTTCCAAATGAAAAGGAGACTTCAGGAATTGTAGTCATTAAAATACATCATTTCCCAAGCTGAAGTTCCCTTCCTGGTAGTGTTACATTTAGATCTAACTAAAAGCACTCTCTACAGTGTTCCTGAGAGTCCAGGCCCCCAGTGTCCAGTGTTTTCCTTGACCCGAAGCTGTACCTTTGCAGGAGGACACCAGCAGGTCAACAGCTGCTGCTGAACAAGATGCCAGCAGCAGGACACTCTGAGATCCAGAGTAGAGAAGGGCAGTCTGAGCTTGAGGCTGCTTTCAGCTGCTCTCCTGGCATATATTATCAAAGCTTTCTAGACAGAACTCCCTAGTCTGTTTATATATCTGACATGGTCCTGGGGGAAGTGTTTCGGGCATGGTGGAACATACAGCTTTAGCTTAAGTGGTCTCATCATGTTTGGCTTGTTCTTTCTCCAGAGTGGAATAAGCCTAGATTGCTCTGGAATCTGCTCACATCCCCTCAGGTGGCTGTCTCAGTGCTGCAGCTGTGGGCAGTCTTGTACTCTCATAACACAGATGTAAGAGTTTAGACTCATGAGCATGCAGTCATGTCAAAAAATGACATAGCTCAAAGTGGACCTCTCTGCTTTACTTGGCTATATTCTCCCTTTCTGTTTCTTACATTGTTCATAGATGTTTTGCACGGATCTCTTGGTCAGCTCCTAAATCAGTTCTGAAAAATCTTTTTTTTTATTGTTTTCATCATGTAATTAACTTATTGCTTTTGTACTATAAATGAATACTGGTAACACACTAATATTAGTGAGTATTAGTGAATCTTGGAAATTTGCTAATCAACATGTAACTGTTGCTCCAGTACCCCTGTCAGATAAAATTTTGAGGTAAGAACCTGCTGAAAGACACTAAAGGAAATATATAGTGCATGAAATAAGATGGTTTTCAGAAAAGCTGTAGAAGCATAAATGATGCAATTTTTTTTTGCATTTCCTCTTCCTTTTTTCTATATTTTTATTTAAATTTTTATTTTAGACAGATTTACTAAATTAATTTTGATCCAGCTACTCTTCAGTAAATATGGTTTCTAATCTGAATATTAAACCAGAAATTTTTTCAATGCTTAGAGGAAATAACATGTGGATGCTGATGCTTCAGAAGTTAGATTTAAATATTATAGTTCCTTTGTGTATAAAGAACTTTATACACTTTTTGTATAAAGAACTTTATAGAAATAAAAATTTCTACAAAGTTAAGCATCTTTGTTTAAACATATTGAGTTTGAGATTTTGATATTGATTAGGACTCTATTAGGACTACATATATAATTTTTTGCTAAGAAGGTGGTTTCATTTTAATTAGAATGAAATATTTTCTTATTTTAATGCCATAGTTGCTACTGTTGTATAATATGTATTAATCACAAAGCTAGTGAGGGGTCTGGGATTGTTTAGCCTGGAGAAGAGGAAGCTCAGGCAAGACCTTATAATTCTCTACAACCGCCTGAAAGTGGGTCAGTCTCTTCTCCCAATAACCAGCAAAAGTCCAAGAGGAAATGGCCTCAAGTTCCACCAGAGGAGGTTTAGACTGGATATTAGGAAAACATTCCTTCACCAAAAGGCCTGTGAAGCATTGGGACAGGCAGCCTGTGGAGGTGGTGGAAATTCTGGAGTTATTTAACATCCATGTAGATGCACTACTTAGGGACATGGTTTAGTGGTGAACAAGGCAGTGCTAAGTTTGCAGTTGGCTTAAAAGATCTTAAGGATCTTTTCCAACCAAAATGATGCTATGATTCTAATCTCTGATTCTGTAAATGAGCTGACCATGGCTATTAAAGAGATTTCATCCTGTTTTGTTATAGTTTTGTGCTTCTATGTTATGCTTAGCTTGAATTTATTCTTGCCACTCAAAGCGGCATTTCTTAATAGCAACATTGTACTGATTAATGACAGAGAAAAGTATTTAGTAATTTTTAGTGTTTAAGCTGGTAAGTGATGAAAATTTCTATGATTTTTTTTGATAATGATACACTATTAACTTGGGAAAATACTGGAGTCCTACACCATAATTCAATACATAGGCTTTTCATTTATATAGTCCTGCTTGGGTTTTGTTGTTCTTGACTTTACCAATTTACACTCAAACTTCTGTTTGTGGGGTCATGTGGCAAGTCTTATTGGATAAATTACTCATATAAAAAATGAAGTTGCAAAAAACTGAGGTGGTTTTTTTTTGCTAAACTCTGCTTTTGCCATATGGCTCCACAGGTATTTGTATCAATATATTTGAAAAGCATTATGGAAGGCGATTGTGTTTATTCTAGTGTTGATGCTAGAACACATGCTCACTGAGCCACGCCCTTTCTTGTAAATCTTTAATTTACGCAACAAATACAAAAAAAAGATAGGTTTGGGATTTTTTCCCAGGAGAAAAACCACATGAATGTCTGAACCAGAAATAGTGAACTAAGATAAAAAGATAGATCGTGGATTTGTTAATACCTAATGACTTTTATAATTTTTAAGATGTCCTTTTTGTGTGTTGACATAGCTTTGCAGCCTGTTCTAGTAGCACATGAATCAGCAGCTCTCCAGATCAATGAAGAGGCGGGACTCTATTATAGGAGTCATTCTATAAAAGGAAAATTGTATACTGTAATTTTCTGGGCTCTTATGTTACTATGAAAGAGAAGGAGTAAATGGATGGAAAGCTTATACTGCTTTTTTATCATTTCACTTCCATAGTTATCCAATTGAATGGAAAGCTGCCCATGCAGGCAAGTTCAGCATGTTTGGGCAACCTCTGTTATTATAGAAATGGTGCATGTACAGATCCTAGCAGTTGAAAGCAGCAAGACGGTGTAATCCTGGAAACTGAGATAGTAATAGTTCTTAATACATGATTTTCAAAGAAGAAGTAAGCAAAAAGGCAGTGGAAATCTGTACACTGGTACACAAGATTTGAATTGAGACAGCAGGTGGGGCTGAAGGAGTTGTGCTTTTGAACCACTGCAGAAATAAGAGAATATGAATGAATCAAAAGAAAAAGAAGTGCAGAGCTTTTGTTATGTTACTAGATAAAGGAAAAATTCATGTAGGATACAGTCATCTTCTCTTCTCAAGAAAATGAATATGTTTAAAATTAACATATGTCATATCTCTGAAATCGTGATAAAAGAGTATTTATCTGTGTTTACCTATTAAGCTGAAGTGGAATCCCTTTTTCAAAAAAAACCATACATCTGGTGAATTTTTCTATCAGGATTTTTGAGTGTTTTATGGAGAGGCCTTAACTTTTGGGGGTCAGATTTTTATTTCTTACTTTTTGTATTTTACTTTGATTTTAGAGGAAATGGTAAATTAAGAGCTTACAAACTAGATTTATATTTTAATTTCTTTAATTTTCTATTCATTAAAAAGGTAAGTTAAGTGTTCAAGACTTTCATACAGCATGCAGAAAGAATAACCAATTCAGTTTTGCACTCAATTTTATTATGGGTTTCACAAGAATCTGTAGCTAGAATTATACATTATTTCAGACTTTGCTTCTGGGAATGATGCCAGATAGATTGTTTATGCAGCATGGATCTTTATCCATGGCATGCAAATGCTATTGGCATAGAAAAGTCCAGGTTTCTCTCCAGTGTAAAGAAACATGAGATGGCAGGTAACAAGAAAAAAGTAGAGGTAAACAGAACCATTATACTCAAGTATAGAAAATATGTGAGAAAATTTTAACTATATGGAAATGATTTCATGGTTATTCTCTAACTTTGAAGGTTATTATTTCAGTTTTATTTATATTTATATAATTTAAATTATTCATAATCATTAGACCTTAGTCATACATATCTTTAAGGAGGAAAATAAAACTGGCTTTTTTTTTTTTTCTTGGTAGGGAGATTTATTTAATTTTACATTTTTCTAGGTCCATTATTTGAAAAGTTTTTTAAATCTTATCAGCAAAATGAAGATTGCACAGTTATACAGTAATAAAACAAGTAAATATTTACAGCTCTTGATACACAACATAAGGATGTTTTCTTGATATTTGAAATATGAATTTAATTCTGAAGCAATTAAGCAAAATAGAACACCTGAAGGAAATAAAAAGACAAGATATCCTGGATACAGCAAAGTTAAATAAAGCACTGCTAGACTAATAAAGATGGTGTTGATGTGACTATGAATAAAGTCAGGGTCAGTGGACTGTGGCGTTCTGGGCTGTAGCTCTGTCTGTGGTAGCAGGAGCTCTTCCAGCTGTTAAAGGAAATCCCTGGCTGTTCACCTTTCCTATTTGCTGTTACTGCCTCTCATTATGTCTCTATGACTCATATTTCCTGAATCATGTATGCCATAGGTTTTACCAATTTCCTTGGTTTTAGCTATAGATTTTTTTTACTTCTCAGAACAGACCAAGAAAGGGAAACCAAAGGAACCAAAACCAAAGGAACAAAGGCTTTTTGCTCATTCTCATTGGGAAGTAGGTACAGAGATTCTTTCTCATTCCTGTTAAACAGCAGAGGATGTCCCATCACCAAATTGAAAAGGGGAAGACTTTATCAGGAACCTGATGGATTTTCAGATCCTCTGCCTTTTTCTTCCTGAACTCAGACAGGACTATGGTCCTTGAAAAGAGGAAAGTGAAACATATGGCAGATCAGATGTTGGGATGATCTGATAAGCATACATTCGGCTTTTTACCATGAACTAAAAGTAGCTTTTCAAGTGTTATTTTTAGTGGGTTATTTCAAATGACTTAACTGTTTCAAGCACTGTGCTTTTTGTTTGCCTTACTATCTGCTGCACACAGTCCACAGTAGCCTTCTTTGAGATGCATTATTTTCCAGATGAGTCTGAAAGTGAATTCATAACCTAACCTTGATTGATCAGCTGATATTGCTCTGATATGATGCTTTCAGCAAGATTAAACTGAACTAATAATTTGAAACAGTAGATTGTAACATTTGTGGAAAAAAAAATTGAAACACAATGTTCAAAATACCTAAGTTGTCAATGAAAATGGTAGATTTGAAAAGTAATTTTGAATATCTTGTAGTCTATATTTTCAAAGCTTTGCAAAATTGAAATTTTCAATTCGTTTGTTCAATTTATCAAAATGTCTACTTGTAAAATGAAAACTTAAATAAGAAAGTTGTAAATGTAGGCACATGACTTTTGAACAGAATTCACACTGGCAAAAGGGAATAGTCAGTATAAAACCTGTTTAAGATTGTTCATCTTTATATAGTTGCCTTTTTAAAAAAAATTTTATAATGCAGTAACTTAGAATGTATCATCATTTCAAAACTGGGAATTGATTAGCTTACATGCAAACATTTTATTAAGTAGTTTTAAAAAACACCCTCATTTGCATTATTTTTCTCTTGCCTATTCTTGATCTAAAAGATAGAGGATTTTTGGCTTTTGAAGACTTCAAGAGAGCTTTCAATTCTGTTTCTTCTAAGTTATCTGAAAAAATCATATTTGAAGCCACCAGGTAAGATTAACAAATTGATCCATATTCCTGGATAGCAGTCCTTTTGTTGTTTCAGTTAATTGAAATTATTAGATTCTAGCGTGCAGCTGAAGATAAAAGCTTTAGCACCCCATTACTGTTTCAGTGCTTTTATTAATAAAGATAATACACAAATGAATGTGTAAATAATGTAATAATGAATATAAATTTTATAAATAGTACTTAAAAATAATACATAACAGGCACAGAAGTTAATTTGTTGCCCGTACTGTTTCTTAAGAAGCTTAAAGCTATTTGTTTTTATATTTTCCTCCTCTAATCAGGAAATCCATGTTCAAGAGCTGTCTTAAAAAAATTTAGTTAAACAGGCGTGCATATTGCAAGCTAGTAGTACTGAGATTTCTTGCAAGGTGAGGTTGGCTCAGAGGTATGGATGTTGAGCTTTATTTAGCGAAACAGACCTAAGACTTTTGTCCTAAATTGATCTGTACAATTGGATTAAGACTGTATGAAAAGAAAGCTGTAAGAAATATTTTGGACACAGATATTTGTGAGAAGTTTCATGTATTTGTGACACAGAATCTATATTACAACACATTGTTGTAACAAATGAAGCATATATATTTTCAAATTTAAAAAAAATTCAATAGATATGTTTCTTGTTCTTCCCTCTTTTTATCACAGACATCAAAATTAAATTTTGGGACTGAACATAATTTTAAAATGTTTCTTTTATGTTAAGTAAAATAACGTATACTTAGAAGATGTTTAGGGGTTTTAAATGTGATGACTGACCAAATGTGTGTTCTAGAATTATCTCTGTATTAGCAATTAATACAGCACAAAAGCATCAGGTCTGTAAAGCAAGAAGTTTATGATGGGGACCCAATATCTGTATTGAGGGGGTTTCTATGCCTAATTCTAGTCTGGTCAACAGGCTGAATGATCCCCAGAAGGTGGAGTCCTTTGGGTGCATGCCAGGAGCATATCCTTCAGTTTAATTTCATCTGGAATAAATGCAGTTTGTATACTGTGAGCACTGTGATGTTCCCCATAGTACAGTCAGTGATGAAGACAGGGAAATTCAACATAAAATAGCATTCCAAGTCTAAAGTAAAACATAGGTAAATATCGAGACAAGGGGGAAAAAGCTTAATTTGTATATTTCAGAGCTTGTGATATTGTTAAATGAAAAGGGGTTTTTATGTTTATTTATAAAATTTTCCCTTTGGTGGAAATGCTTCAAACTGGTGTCTTTAATTTGGAATTCATTGTTGAATGCATTATTTTCTTATACTTTAAATTAAGTAAAATGTTGCAGAATAAGCAAAGTCTGTGGCTAGTGTCACAAAAGCAGGAATGGAAGGGAGGTAGGAAAAAAGTTCAAGGCACATTCATGATACTTATCTACTTACTATACAGAGCAGGGAATTTCCTGCTATGGAGTGTAATTCTCAACATATTCTGAGATGTAAAATTGAAAACAAGTGTATTCAAGCTATGCAGAACACAAGGAAGGAATAATACCAGTAATTAATTTGCATGAAGAGTGAAGGGCCCCACCAGAGTCATTTAGCTTTCAGAGAAAGTAGATTTGATTTGTAGGTATGCAAAATGCTCATAATAAGGGCATACATACATGTTGAACTAATTTTAACAAACTTGCAGCTTGAAAATTGAATCCTTTTGTTTATCATCCATATATATGCATTGTTAATATATAAAAAAAATCTCTAAATGTTCAATATAATGTAGCAAGACAATAATGGATTATTCTGGATTATTCCTCTAACCTACATGTAAAGAGTTTTTATGCTCAAAGTTTTTATATGGCTACAGAGGAGATCCACTTGATACTTAAAACCAGTATTTAACTTTACTACATACTAAAATCTTAGCAATCTAATTAAATAATTATTTTTTACAGATTTAATAATTGAAAAAAAAGATAAAAAAGTACTATGCAGCAAAATGTCTCAATGCAGTTATGTACCTCCTACTACCTATCCTTTCTCTGTAGTTACTCTCAATCTTCCACTGTCCCTCTCAGTCCTCAAGATGGCAGGTTCAAGGCAGGCATGCTAGAGTGAATTACCATTATCCCGACTTTTTCACCAGAAGGAGTATAACATTCATGTTTTGTTCTCTCTCTAGCATCTGCTTTGGGTTATTTAAAAATAAAGTTTACACCTTCTTTCTTCTGAGGTCTGCAAGCCCACACTGCATTCTAATTTCTAATGTATGGCGCAAACTACATATTTCAGGTATTTGTTCTTTGCTCTGTCACCTATAAAAATATTTTTGTCTAGTTCCTGTTCTGCATGTCTTTAACTGACCATAAGTGAATTTTTAGTCTTGGTCCTCCAGTGTTAGCCTGTGTCCTGTGTCTTAACATCCCATGACTTTACTACTCCATATGCCATGTCTTTACATCTGCTATCACCCCAGGCCTATATTTCTCTACATAAATATAAAATTTTACATAGAAGTTCTTGTTAGTACTATCCATGTAAAGCTATGTTTATCCTGTATAAAGTTAAGAACAAATTAGACATAGCCACCTGGTGCTTGAAAGAACTGTTGTAAAGGATAAAGCAAGTAGAATCTCCAGGACAGGTCAAACAAGTTCACACAAAGCCTGAAAAGCCTCATTCCTTGCAAACTCAGTGCAGAGTTTGTGGCCTGTTACTTGTAGTGGCTGTACTGAATTGACTGAAATCTCTTGAGGACCATATCTAATCTCATCTCATCATGATAAAATAATATTTCATGTAGATGTTCTTTCTCCTCAGAGGTTGTTTTCTTACAAATGTCAGTAATATACTGCACACAGCTGTTGCTGAAGTTTGGAGAATGTGGACAGGGTTCCAGTTTATATTTGATTGTATTAACTGACTGTAATCTTGCCTGAACAACATTTCAGTAGAGTAATATTTGTTTCTGATCTAATATTGCAGTCATATTAACAAAATGATCAAGGGTTTATTATACACCTGATGTGCACTTGATTAGAATGCAGTTGTGCCATAAAAACTCAATGTTTTTGACACAGGAGTTGCAGAAGTTAAATGGTACGTTTTTCCATGGTGGGGTTCTCTGTAATGGGTAGCACACAGAAGAATTGCTTTATACTAGTGCTGCTGATCTTGATGTAGCTACAAGTATACGAAGTGTGTCAAGTCCTTTGCAACAATTATTTGTGATAAATGGCCATCTGTAAGTGAGCATGTTGTCTTTTAAAGTGGGATTCAAATTCTTAAAAAACGATTTTAAGTACTGTTTTCCTTTTTTTATTAATATGAATGTCATATTTGAATTATACAATATTATTAATGACAGATGCTGAAAAAATATTTGTCCTAGCTGTAACATTTGCTCAGAAAAATAGTTTATTTGTATGTATGTTAAAGACTCAGAGCATGATAATGGGAATAGTAACAGAAATAAGCTGCAAGCCAACCACATGTGAATGTGGATGAACCTATAAATTATGAAAAATGTCTTACAAACCAAAAGTGGACAGAAAATTCCCATACAGTTTTTAAAGGTAGCAAGCATAACTCAGATCTTAAGGAAGAAAAGAAGGCATTCACAAGCAGTTTTTCTATGCTACTGTGCCTTTAGATTGATAGTATCTCACAGTAGAGGTATATTAGTACTTTTGTATGTATTGGTACTTTCCATACAAAAAATGACCTAATTGTCTCATATTTCTTTCATGTAATTATCCAGTAATGAGAAAATAACCTGTTTTTCAGAACCACCCCATGGAAGAAATCTCATGCTCTTCTATGCAAGTTTGATTTATAGACATGTACTGCAGAGCACAGTGAATATGAGACATTCATCTTCCTATGGCTAGTTGCTATGGAAACATAGTACACAGTACAATGTCATTTCAGCTCTGGTGATGCCTGCAGTAGTTTATCCCTTTGTTGTTCTTGTTTCTTAAGCAACTGTCTTGCAGCCTTTTATATTATCACACTTCATCACCTATACAAATCTTTTTCCTTATCTCTTGAGGACCATATCTAATAGAAAAGATTGGGGTTTTTTCTACCTGTGCACATCAGTGTATTTTTTTTTTTTCAGTCATGGGTTTAAAGCTTGTCCCATGCCCAAAAATAATATACCATTGCCCTAACATTGGTAAAAAAAGCTGCAAACCAGACTGCACATCAGAATGTAAGGGACATGTGTCAGCATCTTTATTTACCATTTCCTGTCAGGGACTAGAGTTAAGAATTATTTTCTCTAACCAGTATCCCACCCAAGGAAGATAGAAAGGAAAATTAATCTCTCCTACCTGTCCTTGGCTGGTATTTGTGAAGTGTACAAAAATCCAACAGCTGTCTCAAAATACCCACTCTGTTTCACGCTTGTGAGGGTGGAATTGGAGAAGTAGAGGGAGATCTTCATAATTTACCTAAAAATATACTAAGGGTGTTACAGGGAACAAAAGTCAAATTGAATATTTATTGTATTGAGAGGCTGTACCCTAACACAAGTTCTTTTTTGAGGCAGTATCTGTTTCATAATTGGTTGCACAGGGAACCAGCACAATAATTAAGAGTATATGTGTCCCAGGTTCTGCATAAGTGGAGTGATACTTTGCAACAAAACCTTTTCAGTTAACACCTAAAGATAGATGTATCTTTTGGGTAGTAGTAGTACTAATGAGTATTGTTTTGCTTTTCCTCTCTCTAACTGTTGCTAATTCTGTTATCCAATTACTTAACAACATACTTTGCTATTTGTGGTGGATTGACCCCAGCCAGTGACTCACTGCCCCCAGAGTGGGGTGGGGAGAGAATCAGAAGAGCGAGAGCAAGAGAACTCGTGGGTTGTGATGAGGACACTTTAATGAGTGAAGTAAAGCTGCGCGAGCATGCGAAGCAGAATACAGAATTTATTCACAACTTATCAGCAGGCAGATGTTTAGCTGCCTTCTGGAAAGCAGCACAGCTAATCATTACTTTGGGAGATAAACTCCATAACCACAAACTTCCCTTCCTTCCTTGTCTGTTCCCTAAACTTTAATTGCCGAGCACGATGTCAAAGAATCATAGAATGGTTTAGGATTGAAAGCACCTTTAAGCATTGTCTAGTTCAACTCCCCAGACATGGGCAGGGACACCTTCCACTAGACCAGGTTGATCAGAACCTTGAGCATTTCCAAGTGTGGGGCATACATAAGTTCTCTGAGCAACCTGTTCCAGTGTCTCATAACCCTCACTGTAAAAATTCTTCCTTGCAGCAGATCTGAATCTGCCCTCTGATAGTTAAAACTACTGCTCCTATCTTGTCACTACTATTATAGATAAATCTGACATCAAAGCATTCTAACAAAAATTTTAAATATAATTTTTATTGGTTATAACCCAAGTCTGTCTGTTATCCCAATCCTACAGAAAATTCTTTAAAAAATCTGACCTTTTTTCTTATCACTTTTTCTAAAGAAAATTTTGCATAAGTACAGGTGTGTATTTTTTCAGATTTGAAAGCAAAACCAAGCATGCAAGTCTTATACAATGTGCAACACACATTTATCCCCTCTAAATAATTTTAGCAAAAGTACTATGTGAAATAAGTATTTCAATATTTGAAGTTATTAATTTAAATTAATATGTAAATTTAAAATTTGTGCTTTTTCTATTTTTGAGGGTATGTCCAAACAAGTATTTAAAATTATTTTAGAAAATTTAAATAAGTCAGTAGTTCCTACCTCTTAGTTGTCCTGCCTTTCACACTGACCTTCTTTCACTGGGCCTTGAGCTTCAGCATAAATTGTTTCAACAGAGACCATTCTTATTTAACATGAGTACTTTTATTTTGTATTGCTGCAAGTAGGGATATGCATGTGGTCAGTTGCCATAATACATTCATGGTAATACAATTTATTAAAATATGTTAATGCCATAGGAAGTGCTTAGCTGGAATATCCTTAGGACTCTTCTTTCAAGCTATTCTCCTTCATATTCAATAAAACTGTGACACAATGAAACTATTAGAATGTGGCAGCTATAAAAGAGGCATCAAATATTATTTTTTTATTATTATTAACATCTGTGGTAATAGCAGTACACCTGCCAACATGCCTCAAACGTCAATCAGTTCTTTTAGCAATAGCTTATATTTATTCAGTTTAGTGATGTCTTTACAGGGACTACCCACACAGATGTTAATGATTTTTTAATTGCATTCGATGATAAAAACTGGAAAAAACTGACCCAACCAAACTCATTTAGAATAAACTATTGAACAGCCATTAGGTGACAACTCATGCTCATTTTCATCTGAAGCTGAACATTTACCCTGAATGGAGAATTATTACTGAAGTTCTTTCAGAGCATACATTTTATTAAAAGCAGATTTTTCTCCAGAATTAAGAAAAAAAGATTTCAATATAAACTGCATCTTCTATTTGAAGTGCAGTTTTTGATGTATGCTGACAGACTGAAAACCTGATCCATCACCTCTCTAGGAAAGCCATTGCAGGGTTTGATCACTCTCTTGGTAAAGAATGCCCAGTCTAAAATCCCCTGATGGAGCTTTGAACCATTGAAATGTCCTCTCACTGGATTACAGGGAGAATGCTTCAGCACCTCCCTCTCCATTTCCCATCCTCAGGGAGAAATGAGGTCATCCCTCAGCATCCTTTTCTCCAGGGTCCTTAGCTGCTCCTTACAGGACATTCCTTCCAGATTTTTTTTGTCCTACTCTGGACACATACAAGGAGTTTCCCATCATTCTGAATTGTGAGGCCCAGAATGGCACACAGGACTCAAGGGGAGGCCCACCACTGCTGAGCGCAGTGGGATAACCATCTCTGTTGAGCAGCTGTCTGTGCTGGGTTTGATGTACCCCAGGATGGAGTTCACCCTCCTGGCTGCCTGGGCACACAGCTGATTCACACTGAGCTGCTGCCAGCCAGCACCCCAGATCCCTCTCTGCTGGGCTCATCTCCAGCCACTCCTCTCCCAGTCTGTACTAGTGCCTGGCCCTACTCTGTCCTTGTGCAAAATCCGGCATTTTGACATGTTAAATTTCCTCCCATCACTCATTGTCCAAAGCCCTAGTCTATCTAGATCCCTCTGCCGTTGTCTTCTGTTCCTCAAGAGAGTCAATAGCACCTCCCAGTTTGTATCATCAGTAAACCTGCTAATGGTGCATTCCAGCTCCTGCATCCAGATCATTGAGGAATATATTGAACAGACCTGACCCTAGAATTGAACCTGAGGCACACCACTGGTGGCCAGGCACCAGCCAGATGCAGCCCCATCCACTACAACTCCTCGAGCTCAGGTCTTCAGCCACTTCTTCATTCAGAATGCAATGAAACTGCTAATTCTAAATTGTGAGTTCTACTGTTGGACAACTTGTCTGGAAGGAAGTTGTGAGGGATGGTATAAAATGCTTTTTTAAAATCCAGAAAAACTACATCCACTGCCTCCTCTTCATCCACTAGGTGGGTGACCATATCATAGAGGGATATCAAATTGTTTAAACAAGACTTTTCCCCTTGTGAACTTGCACTGACTGTCAGCAGGGACCTCTTCAGACTCCCAAGATCCTTAGGAGACGACAGAGTAGGATTCTGCCATAACATCTGTCAGCTCCTTTAGAACTCTGGGATTAATCCCATCGGGCCTCATGTACCTGTAAACATTCAACCAATACAGCTGATCCTTTACAATTTTGTGTCCACAAATGGAAATTCACTGTTCCCACACTTGTGGTAGTCCAAGCCAAGGGCCTGAGCAGGCCAATGTCCAGCAGTGTTGTTAAAGACTGAGGCAAAAAACCACAGAGAGTACGGTAGAATAATATAGTACAAATAGTATGAATAAGATAAATAGCAATAACTCCTTTACAGTAGCAAAAAAGTGTTTGCAAAGTCCAGGGTCCCTTTATAGTAGGGGAAAAAAATTACAAAAATAAAAATGAGCCAGTGTGTGGCATAATAAAATAACAGTCTTATGTCAAATAGTTAACTAGTTTTATTTAGGTTTAGATTTTTTTCTCTTCTCTTGCAGTCTCTGCTGCATTTTGAGAAAATGAATCAGCATCAGAAATGTAACAAAATTAAAAAGGGGATATTGTAATACTACATTCTAACAAAACTTAACTAGTTTAAAAAATACCTGATGACAGCACTTGTTTTTAACGTGACAAAGTAAGTTGTTATTTAATTTAATAAATTCAAGTTGCAACATGTATTCTTTATAACACAGCTTCATGGTGTCCCTTCATCATTAGTATTTTGTTTAAATTAAGGATGCTATTAATAACATTTAACTGATCTATATGCTCTTAGCAATCCTCATATTCCTGAACTGAACAAAGTTTATTAAAATATTCCTGTTTCAACTTTACAAGAAATTCTGTGGGATTTTTAACTGTCTTCTTAATGAGACTTATAGAATAATGGGTGACCACTTAATGATACCTGTGGAGCCTACAGGCTGGTTTCAGTGAGAGCTGAGATCAAAGAAATAATTTTACTTCTTCAAGTTTTAAAGTTTTATAAAAATAGGTGAGCAAAGAAGAAGAGAGAGATGCTGGAAGTGCCCCAGTGGAGGAAAGGGATGTTATATGAGTTAAAGAATCTTAGCAAGCACCACAGAGTCTTCATGGAAGCATGACTTCATGAAGGCCCTACTGTGAAGAAGCTTTAGACAAAGATTTCATCAGACTTGATACTTTGTCAGTCATAGCATACAAATACACAAGGAATTAGGAATTGTTAGTTCAACTATTCCCAGAATTGTTTGATATGATCTATAACTCAGTGTTCTTTTCTTGTAGTATTTCCCTCAGAAGTTTGAAAAGCATAATGCCATAAATTCTGAAAGTTTAAGACAATATCTGAATTTTTGAAATGCATCCACTGATTTTTTCCTCCAAATCTCTTATACCTTGTTCAAATTGTCTTGAAATAAACATTGTCAAGAGAATATTCCCTTTTAATCGTAGTTTCCTAGAAAAAATAAGATTACATTTGCACCTGAGCACATGCTGCATCTTGCATTTTGGTGCATTGATGATACTACAGAAGAGGAGTCTTCAGTACGTGACAATGCACCATGACGCGAGGCAGAGTGTACACATTGTGTCAGGGAAAATTCTGGCTGACTGAGAAAAAAAATCTTCATTGTTGAGAATAGCTCCACTCTAGATTTCCTTCTCTCAGATGGAACCAGAAATTGAGTCAGATTTCTTCAATGTGTTCATACACTGCAATCATTGTAGGAAAGGTAGTTAGTTCACACTAAATTCTCTATTCCTTTGCAAAAAAGATCTTTCATGGCAATTTCTTACCCACCCTGTTGGTCTTTGGTTTCTAATGTCTTAAATTTTTTTAGTTCTTCATCCCATCCTACACCCTTCCTATTAATTCATAACTATGTTTTATGATATTTATTTCTTTGTCCGTTTTGGCTATTAAGTAGGAATAGGAAAAAATTTGTTAGAGAGCAAAATGCTCCATAATTATTCTTTATTTGGAACATCTGATGATGCCCACTGAGATAGATAGGTAATGGGGGAGAATGTTAGTTACTCATCAGATATCCTGTTGTTATTGCTATATTGCTGTTGAAAAACATTCTTTCTCCCTAGCTCCTCAAAATTCCATTTCAGTCAGGAAATGTCCCTGTTCAGGTTCTGTATCCTAGACTGGAACAACTGAAATTGTATTCTCTGCATAGACCCTTCTAAATCAATTCCTATTATTTATTTATTTTCAGACCCTGCCAATGCTGTTGAAGCTTTAAGTTTCCAATTCTATCATCACATGATACGGCATGGGATTAATCTGATGTGGCCTCATTACTTAAATTTGGACCTAGATAGATGTTAACAATATAAATGAACCTTTTATAAAAATCTGATGTACCACCAGTGCTATGGGTCCTCTGTCAGGACTACTAGGCATGACATATTTTTTCCATCTTGATATGGGATATGCCTTACATATACTGTATGAGTATTGTATGTGTATTCCTGCAATATTTTGCTGTGTTTAACAAACTCTAAATTCATTTAATATTTAGATTTGTTTTTTTTCTCTTTCAGGATGTTTTCCTCTAAGATAATAATCAAGTACCAATAGGCTTAGAGCTTTAAGGCACATTGCTGATCCTCAGACTGCTGGTTAGCTTAGAAGCAGAGATTCCTCTCTTTTTTCCCTTCTCCAGTTCCAACTGGCTGCTAACAATCTAGAATTCACTAAGACTTCTCTGATAAATAGGATTGTGGGTTTTAGCCATTGTGGAGTCTCTTGAACCTGTTCAAGTATTTTCTTTATAGAATTTGATTATAAGAATTACAGAATAATTGGTTTGGAAAATTTAAACCAATTTTAAGAAAACCAAGGTTTTATTTGTCATGTTTCAATCAATTACTCTGATTGACTGTTGAAAGCCTGTTGTCAGAATTAGTAGAAGGCATTAGAATATGTGTGCACTGTTCAAGCAGTAGAGAACAGCCCTGGGGTTGCTCAGACACACACAGAGGTTGTATTTCTACACTCAAAAATGCATACAGAGACAAATTCAGATCTTGCTAGCAAGATAAACCAACACTTCATACTCCCAAATGGCCTGCAGAAACAGGTAAAGAAATTATTTCGAGTTCTTCATGATTGAAAGTCTTATTCTCCAAGCTATTTATGAGTCTGAAAGGAAGCCAATTCCCATATTCAGAATGCAGTTTTGCTGTTGAGAAAGCAATCAATTATCTCTGTCATTTAACTAGTAAGTACATTTACCAAAGGAAAATAATGATTTTTTTGTAACTACTTTGTATTAAGGATTTTTATTTTTTATTTTTTGCATATTCTTAGTCATTCTTAGCATATTCTGCCTACTGTGTTATATGTGTGTGTCTTTGTCTCCTGATTATAAACTCCTAGTACTGTTAATGTCTTTTGGAATCAAATAATTCTAGGAAATGAGCAAATTAACAGCCCTTGTTTTCATGACAGATAGCTTTGATTTGTCTTATCTACAGCAACTAACTGTGTGTCTTGTTTAATCTAATAAATACTAAGATGTTTGTCTTACACATCTAAATCACAAACTTGGCAGCAAATCTCTTCTTCCTTCTATTGGTTTTTATCTGCTGGGTTTTTCTCCCCTGAGTAACATAAATATAGTATATGCACTACAATGCCAATTGTAATATTAATTCTTTACCTAAGTAAGGGAATGTAAATACATAGGCATTGTCTTCTGCTTATGCATAAATATACATAATGCACTATTACTATAATTTTTGAGCATGAGTGTTATTCTCATTTAAGGACCTAATAGATTTTTAAAAATATTAATATTAATTTTATAGTGAAAAATAATTCTGCAAAAACAGTAGCATTTTAGTGTAATTTTAAAGGCCGTGTTATGTTTTATTTGAAAGACGGAGAACATCTACTCTTTGTTCTTTTCCTCCTGGCTTCTTATGTTGGAAGATGACTACATTCTTCAGACAAACATTTTCATGCTGTCAAACTGTGCTTCATTAACACTTCAAATGGAGTCATGTCTGGAGTCATCTAGTAAAATGGTCAGTAAGGAGTCAAAGATGCATTTCAGTAACAAGAATTAACTAATTTCTTCGACCCTCACCTGAATGTTATTTCTTCTGTCTATCTTAGTAAATATGTGCTATGCTTGTTTTCATGGATGTACGTAGTACAGCTATACTGTTTTACAGACTCATTCCTCTGTTTCTCGTGTTTAAAATACTGATAGGACTGCAGGATTTTCACCATCAACCCTCTGTCATAGTGAATTTCCTTTTGCTTAGGTTCATCACTTAGAAAAGAGTAAGCAATAGTCATACGTCACATATATGCCTGCAGATAACTCAGGTTGGTATGAATTTTAGTAGCTTCTCAAGTCAAGTGACTAATACTATCAGTACTCAAATATCATTGATTTCCCCTGAGCAGTGGCTGTACTTAGACTTTAATGGATTTGGAAAATGCTGTTCTTACATGTTAACAGTTCTTCATATTAATGGCTTGTAATAGTGGACATTTTTGTATTTTATCTCTCTTTATACTTGCACTTTGAGGAGTGGAATATCTACACAGAAGCTGAAAATAATGTCTTCCTGTTATTTTGATTAATTATTTTTTGTAACAACTAATTCTAATTTAAGTCCAGAACTCAATGTCAAGGAATATGGTGATAATGCCTTAAAACTTTATCCAAAGCTTTTTATGTTACTTGATTAGGATTTTTTCACTGGCATGAATTGAAATGATGTTATCTTGCTGAACTGAATGCATAATGAAGCCTACGGAGGCACTCATATGCATTTATTGCTTATTTAATGCATTTGTTATTTCATTTTCAAATCTTCATGAACTTTCAATGTAACAAGATACCATCTACAGCCTCCTAGCCTTATGTGATCACCTTCATAGTCTTGTGACTTGATAACTGTCATGGCTTAATTCCAGCTGGAAACTAAGTACCCCGCAGCTGCTTGGTCACTCCACCCTCAGTGGGGAGGTGCATCAGGTTGAGATAAGAACAGTTTGATTATTGAAACAAAGTATAATAATAATAATAATAATAATAATAATAATAATAATAATAATAATAAGGAGAGATGTGTAACAACAGGGAGGAACAAATGATGCTCAATTCCAGAATTCCAGAGAGGAACATGTGACACTCACTACCCACAGAGTGACGCCAGACCTGTTCCCCAGCAATGATTGGCCTCTCCCAGCCAATTCTACCAGTTTATATACTGGCCATGATGCTCTATGGTATGGAATATCCCTTTGGCTGGTTCAGGTCCCCTGTCCTGGCCATGCTCCCTCCTGGCTTCTTGGGCACCTGCTTACCATCAGAGCACAGGAAACTGAAAAGTCCTTGACTTAGGGCAAGCACTGCAAGCAGCAACTAAAACATCAGTGTGTTACCAACATGACATTCATACTCAATGCAAAACATAGCACTGTATCAGCTACCATGAAAATATTTATCACTGCCAAAAACAGGCCAATAGTATAAGGTCTTTTAGATGTTACAGAAAATATTATCTACAAGTGCAGCTTTAATAGGGAATCATGAAGCGTTCTTGTTAGTTTTTAAGTTCATTTAGATTAAGTGGGTTTAAACTTCTGAAAATTCAGGAAAATCCAGCATGATGGCAGATGTCCAGCCACATCCAGCTGTGATTTACCTTTGGTGACCAAAGGGATATGGGACCTTTGGTTTGGTTGGCTTGTTTGCTGAAGCTGGTGCTGCCAAACTGTATTCCCATATGGATGGTATAATGTATTAGAGAAAATCTTAGGAGAAATTGTTGTATCTGTGGAATTCCTGGTTTCTACTACCTCCTCCTCAACCCTTTTAATGTTTTAATGCTTCTTAGCCCCAGGAAGACATGTATAAAGTGGAACAAGATTTTTTGAATAAATAGAAAAACTTGGTTGAAATGAAATTCCTTGCCAAAGAATAAAGCTTTCTTCTTTGTGTCAAAAGAGTGATTCAAGACTGACATATCATATAAGTGCAGTTTATTAAAGACCTTGTGCATTGCCTGTGGATGGTGCCATTTGACATACTTTCAGAAAGGGGTACAGAATATTTTTGTCAATTCTTGAATATAGTATTGATTTAAGAGGTCCATCTTTATTGTATAATTCAGTGCCAAGTTAAAGGAAAAGTTAGAAGTTCTGTGAAGGGACTGTGTATGTGCTGACATGTAGAAGAAAGATTTAAGACTGGGTAGCTGGAGCTCATTGCAACATGCTGCCTACTCTGGAGTAGGGAGACATCTTGGCTTTCATTCTCTATGGTGATTTTTGATCAATACTAACTCTCTTTTTTTCTTTCACTGTATACAATTCTGGTTTTCTAGGGAAGAAATTCTAATGTGTTTACACTTTCTGCCTATCCTGTCGTAATTATTTTTTAACACATTGTGCAATTTCAACTGAATTAGAGACAAATAGAGGATAAATCTTCCTAAGTTTCTATAATTCAGCAACATGTATTTTTTTCCACCTAAGGCAGAAATTCAGTCTGAGAAATAGAAGCAAATGATCTGTTAAACCTGTATTTATTAATTTCTTGCATATATGTAATTTTTAAACATAGCCAAAGCTTAAATCAGTTATGGCACTAGCCAAACAGGGAAAAAGAAAAGAGTGAGAAACATGAAGAGAACCAGAAATACTGTAAGTGACAAGTCACTGAGGAGCCAGGTTATTGTGGTAGGTAGATGAAGCAAGTCTGTGGAAGGCTAGATGAATTTCTCCCTTCATTAATCTACTTGTTTCTACTTCTCTAAGTAATTTTTTTCTAGAAGAGAAAATTGAATTGATGTTGACAGCCACTGTTATTGGCAAGGCTAATTCCTTAGGACCTTATTAACCCCTTTCTAGCCTGCTATAACCCTGAGTGTCTTTTTGAAGAGAATTTATTAAATATTCCATGACTCTGAAAT
Organism: Lonchura striata; assembly: GCF_050655825.1. Lineage (NCBI taxonomy): Eukaryota > Metazoa > Chordata > Aves > Passeriformes > Estrildidae > Lonchura > Lonchura striata. The sequence goes on along the minus strand of NC_140707.1, from coordinate 56,841,086 downwards.
GTCAGAGAACAAAAATGAATAGAGTTACAGGAGACTGAAGGATGGCAGGTGGTTGAATTTCTTTCATTTTCTGTAATAACTTATGGCCAAGATTTTTCAGGTTTTAATGTTAATATGAATGCTTGAAAGCGGACACCAGTGATGTCTCTATAGGAAGTCTTAACAGTCTTCCAGAGAAAGCTTACTGAAGTTAACCTGTTTGCTATTCTGTGTATCTTAAAAGAAACATAGGGTACCAAAGTTTTCTGTTTCCCAGTGGATGAAGCAATTGGTTCATCCAAAACATCCTATGTTTTTACTCCTACATTTGCTCCTGTGTCTTAACTACGTCAGATTTGCTCTCAACCTCCATGACTGTCATATTTACGAAACAAGGTCCATCTTGGGTACTAGCTCATGGTGTCTTCTACCTTTCCTGCAGCTCTATTTTTGAAGGTTTTTCTCTTTTTTGTATTCCTGACTTTGCACCTGTATCCAAATTAACAGATACATTTCTTCATACAGAATATTTTGTGCATTATCTTTCTTTTTAATTAAATAGAGATAAAAATCAAATAAATACCATTAACACTGCATACTAAACTATATTGGCTGTTTAGGAATTATTTTTAAAGTCTATGGTATTCTTAGGCAAGTTACTCTGAACAAGGTGTGAAAAAATGTGGAAATAACAGCAGGATGGAATGGGATAAAATACTGGAAATTAATGACACAAACAGGAAGTAGAATGTGTTAAAAAATAAATGAATGTATATCCTAATGTCATGTATGTTGCTTAGCAACAAGCAGTAAAAGTGTGGATGAGTACAAAAAGTAATTAAAGGAAAAAGGCATATGCATGGCATGGTATGGATAATAACCAGAAATACAAAAGAGATGAGAAAAGCAAAGATGGAGGAAAAAAGCAGATTTAAAGAATGTTGAGAGAAATATTGAAACTTTTTTTTTAATTCTTTGTAGGCAGATTTTTTCCCTGTAACATTAGCTGGGAAAAAATAGGCAGCAATTTCCTCTGTAATAATGCCTCACTATAATACAACTTATTCTAAGGAAGAATAAATGTGAAAATGTGAATTAACTGTAAAAAACACCACTCCCACAAAATAATAAATGGAAAATACAATAAAAGTTTATTTGGCGACATAGAATTATCACGGAGTTTTAATTACTTAAGTTACTTAGGAAATGAGCATTTGAAATAATAACATTCTTTTTTAGCAAGAATCCAATTTGCCTGTCTCTGAATCACTTTTCCAAAGAGTGTGTGTTTTTTCTTCTAAAGCCTTATTTTCAAATGATTAGGCAAAATATCTTATAGTGCAGTTGTTCACTTAACTCTCTTCAAATATAGTTAAGAATTTTGTATAAAAAGTGTATCAAATATTAGCCTTTTTTTCTCCTCTGTAGTGGAAGATAAAGTATTTTTTAATCAAAGTTAGAGTAAGATATAGTTCTGGAGAGCTTGATCAGTGGAAACTACATAAAAAATACCTGATTAGTATATAGAACTTCTCATCAGCAGATCACAAATCTCATTGTATAAGAGAGAGTGTCATTCTTTCATTTCATACAAATAAAATGTGGTGATTTCATGGTAAAATATCTGTCATTTTTAAGTGTTTTAAGTGTTCTTTAGATGAAGAAAGTATTTTCTTTTGCTATGTTTTTTTTCTCTTCACTCTTGTTGGCAGTTTTTGGAAGGTGTAGGATTGTTATGCTATGAACGTTGAAACAAAGTTTCTCCGTATTTAAGGATTGTACAAGGTCCTCGAGTTGGGAGCTAACTTTCAACTTCCCTGGATATATTGAGAGAATGGCCAAATGTCAGCACTGACATAGATGAGACAAACTCATAGCTGGGTTGCAAATAATACTTTCTATAGAAAACCTGGTGCAGTTGGAAAACCTTCAGGTTTTCACATGTTACAGCTTTTATTGAGGTCAGAAAGCCAAGCCTTTCTTTATCAGTCTTGTGTATAAATTCAATTTTTATCTGAATTTGTGCCAGAATTCATCAGTTGTAAATGGGTATCTAGTTGCTTAGGCTGGGCTACCAAACCTTAGCCATCTCACACTCATGTTGTTGCCTAGAGAAAACAGCAAGTAGAAAACTGTTCTACCATAGTGACTGTCTGGTTTGGATTTGACTTCTGATCTTGACTCTTCAATCTTTCTTTAAATCGTGTACAAATATATATTTCGACTGTAGGCCTGTACGTAGATAAATCAGTGATGCACTCTTGACTGAGATCCATTGATTTTAACAGCTGCACTGGTGTTTCAGCATATGCTGAATCAAGAATCAATTGCTTAACAAATGCTGCTCTGAACTGAGCATGAAGAAACACGGGCAAGACTCCAATTTCACAGGTACACAATGAAATACCTTTGGCTTGGGTTTAAGGTAAAAATTCTTTAAAGTATTAGTTCTTGTAGAGTTGATAAGAGGAATTTAGACTTAAAGCACTTCCAAATCCTCATATTGTCTTTCATCTGACTTTATTGGTAATATATTTTTTAATAGTAAAAATCTTTCCAAAAGTAAAAAACTTCCTGTTGTAGAGGCAGTAGTTCTAACCTGAGAAGAAAGAGATTTGTTAAAATTATGTTTGTTAAAGCAGATATAGCCATGTGATTGCTTGGAGGGAATAATCTCTCTTGTGATAATTGCAGCTTATAAAAGTCCTTACCAAAAACAGAACTGTGATGCTTCTATGCCCATTCCTGGACCCATGTGATGGCTAATTTTTCTGCTGTTGAACAGGAAAGTGACTAGTGAAGTGTTGGGTTTTGAATGAGAATCCAATTTTATATTACTCCCAGAGGGTGATTTCAGTATATTATTATCTTAAATAATTCTACCATGTACATGGTATATCAGGTTGGAAGAGACCTCATGGGTCATCTGGTCCAACTTTTATTGGCAAAAGCATAGTCTAGGTAACATGTTCCAACACCCTGTCTATCTGGATCGTTTAAGTGTCCATCACTGGGAAATCCACCACTTCCTTAGGAAGATATTCCAAGGGCTGATTTTTCTCATTGTGCAAAAATTTATTTTTGTGACCAACTGAAATCTCATTAGGGGCAACTTGTACTCGTTACCCCATATCTTTTCTATGCAATTTCTTGTAAAAAGGGAGTCTCCATATTTTTTGCAGCCATCCTCTATATACTGGAACCAGGTAATAAAGTCTTCTCTAAGCCTTCTTTTCTCAAAGCTGAACAAACCCAGCTATCTCAACCTTTCCTCATGTGGCCAGAAATTTCAGTAGCAGAAGGCAAGTAAGAAATTAAATTTGCTTTTAGAAACACTTGTCATTGGTCAGATTAACATATTAATCTCTGTGATAATCCTCAAATAGCCTATATAGCTGTTTGTAATGGTGTACCCAGCTACTAAGCACATCCATAGGCATGGCTCACCATTCTCAGAGAATTCTTCAGCATACTCCTCAGGCCCTTTTTTCAGGCTCACAGGATGATGTAGACATGTATCCAAGACCTCTCCTAGCAGCAGCACTGTAAGTGATGCTAGTGGGACAGTCCAGTGAGATGCAAATGTCTCATTTCCAGATCTGGGTCAAAACCAACCATCTGTTTTAAATTCAAGGTCACATACCAGCAATGAAGCGTAAGTGCCCTTGAGAGTTCCCATCTCATGTAGCTTGGACAAAAGGAATGACATTTAATTATAGTTTTAATAATGCTCTTTGGTTAACAAGTTTCTGAAGTGTCTGGTATTCGTCTTTGGCTCAAAACTGAGCTTTCTGGAACATTATAAAGTACCATTAGGAAAGACCATGCTTTTTGCAGCTACCATTTAGAGGTAATATGAACTATGACAGTATATCCAGGTTCTTTACATATTCTCAAATGGAATTATACCAGAGCTGAGGGAAATGAGAAGGAAAATAAATATGGGGTTTAATTCTCATTTGACAGATCAAAAACTGAGTCACAGAAATGAGACATACAGAAGACAACACATGAAATCTGTAGGTGAAACATAAACTGAACACAGTTTATGAGAGTTGACAGATGTAGGGACCCCAAAGTCATTCTCTTTTCCTTGGACAGGTCTTTTTCCTCCCCTGTTTAACAAATTTTCAAAGACATTCAGCATCATAGTTCTGTTACTCAGTGTGCATGGGTCTGTGTCCTTTAATGAAAGGAAACAAATTCAGAGCGACTGCATGGTTCCTGCCATCTTTTTGAAATAATTACATGGGGGTTTGTATTTTGCCTCAGGTTCTGTGTGTGCCTCACCTTCATTAACTCTACTCAGAAAGCAAAGTAAAGTGCAAACTGAAATTACTGCACCATAGCTGCTAAAATTAGGCAGTTTGCAGTTTCGTCATTGGAGACCTGGTACTAACCTGCAGTTAGTCTTGCTACACAGTTACATAAAGGTGGGCACTGAAAAAAACATAGAAATGCTAAAGACCAACAGAAAATGAAACAATTACCCGTTTTTTATACTAACATTGAAGAAGTAGAGATAAAGCCAGCTGCCTTCTCCTTCCATCTTCTTCTCTCTACTGCAATTAGTAATAAAACACAATTCTCTCCAGAGAGTCCTGGGTCTTAAAACATGTGTTGGCAGGGTTATAGGTGATATGGTAATTATTTAAAGATGAATCAATTATGGACACTGAAGCTGTAGGCAACATGTTACTTTGACTCATATTTCAGAATTTTCCCAATTTTCATTATAACAATTGGTCATATAATGCCCATGATATGAATAGATTCCAGAGTTTTTTAACAAGAAGTAAAACTGTGATAACTTGATCTTTGAGCTCTGCAGGTCAAAAATGTAACCTTTTTGTAGAGCTCATTAAAATGAACATGATAGATATGTGCAACCATATAAGTTTTGAAGACTCTGTTAGTAAAAAGACTGTCTTTAACTAGAGTCCCCTACCTGCCCTATGTGTGTACTTTTTCGTGATTACCTGATAATACTAATTATTCTACCCACATCTTCTCTTTCATAAAGGTACATAATCAGTAGCAGGAGTTATGCAAGTACTTAAATATGGAGCCTGAAGCAGTTTCTTTTACATGTACTGGGAATGGCTGAGGTTCTTAAGTTTAATATGTGAAATTTTTTGTCCACATAAACCCATTAATATCTTGTATTTATGCTTTTTCTTTTTTTTTCTGTAAAATAAATAGTGGGAATGTTAAAGTTCCCCAGAAGCATAACAATTAAATTCTTTAACTGGTTAAAATTATAGAACTTTTATGGACTCTGCTGATCCTGATAACAGCTTGAAATTCTGTGCTCCAGTTTTGAAAATTAAAAACATAATGTTATTAATGGTCAGAAGAAAGTGTTTCAAAACCATTTTCCTAGTATACATTCCTTCAACATTAGCAATATTTTATCATAGGAATCACAAAATTATTAGGATTGGAAGGGACCTCTGGAGATCTAATCCAACCAAGGCACTGTCACCTAGAGCAGGTACTCATCCAAGTGGGCTCTGAATGTGTCCTGAGAGGAAGACTCCATGGCCTCCTGGGCAGCTGTTCCAGTGCTCTGCTGCCCTTAATGGAACCAAGTTTTCCCTTCTCTTGAGGTGGAACTTCTTGTGGTTTTGTTTATGGCCATTGCTCCTTGTCCTGTCACTGGGCACCACTGAAGATAGTCTGTCACCATCCTCTTGGCACCTGCCTTTGAGATATTTACATGCATTAGTGAGATTCCCTCTATGCCTTCTCTTCTCCAGACTAAGCAGGCCCAGCTCAATCTCTCCTCATTAAAGAGATGCTCCGGATCCCTCACCATCTTTTTGGCCCCTGCTGGACCCTCTCCAGTAGCTCCTTGACTTTGCTGTACTGAGGAGCCCAGAACTGGACACAGCACTGCAGATGTGGCCTCACTAGGGCTGAGTAGAAGGGGAGGATCAGCTCCCTTCAGCTGCTGGCCACACCTTCCTAGTGCATTCCAGGATATCATTGGCCCTCCTGGCCACAAGGGCACTGCTGACTCATGGCCAACTTGTGTCATACAAATCAAGGAAAAATAATTCACAGCTCTTGTTTCTTTGTAATCAAATTAAATATTCAAAAGTAATTCCATAATCTCAAATTAACCAAATCAGGGCATCTCTGTCTCTTAGATACTCAAGATTTTGCATGGGCATGCAGAGATGCCATAAATATATGGCCATACAGAGAGACCATATCTAAAATTAGACTAAATTATGTTTAACTGAATTATTTACTGTAGGTATAATTGAACTGTGTTCTGTTCTACACTGCCCATTTCTTGTGCTTCAAGCCTAGGCTAGTGGAGCCCACTGTAACAGTAAGAAAATAATTCCTTTTTGTGCTGATTTTATCACTTCATTTCTGTGTTTTCCTGGCTTTTACCCACTAGTTTCTTTACTGAGACTGCACATGGAGCTATTGTAAGTGGTAGGTTTTTGGCAGAGGCATTAACTTGTAAGAAACTAGATAAACACTGTAACTGGGTAATAATTGGTTTAATGGTTTAATAATTTTAAATAATATAGATAAGATCTGGTAAATTGAAGGTGGAGTCCTCTGTCCAATTACAAATCTCTTTGAACAGAGTTCAGTTCCTCCAAATGTACAGTTGTTCAAAATACTAGCGTGAAGAGTAAGAAAAATGGCAGAAATTCCATACTTTGTTGCATTCTTTAACTTTCTTTGATCAAAATTGTGTTATACCCAGCAGTGGCAGAATTTTTTGCTTTTGGAGCAGATTCCATTTTAATATGAAGACATAAAAATGCTACATGTGAAGAAACATCCATGGCTAATTCCATCACAATTATTAATTTCTATTGTATTTGTGGGACAGGATTTCATCCAAAGACATGGAATGGAATCTCTTCTGTTCTCAGTAGCCTCTCTTTAAATAAGCTTGGGAAGCTCTTTCCAATTTGTTTTTGTTGTAGTTTTTATGACAGTTTCTAGTGCTTTCAAGGTCAGCTGACAAGAGGGTCTATCATACTGGAAATCATGATTAGTGGAGGCAAAATGAACATGTTTTCAATAACATCCCTTGGGATCATAGATGGGTTTTTTTACTTCCTTTTACCAGAAATGAAAATCATGTTCCATAAGGTACTTCCTTTCTGTGTGAGTTCCATTTAGATATTTGATTATGCAAGTCTCGATTAATAAAAGAATCCTACATATTTCTACTATATAGTTGCAATTATTTGGTCTAGTCAATACTCTCTTCTTGTTCTTCTATTTAATTTTATTTACTTACTCCCATAGATTAAGATATTTGACAGGTTTTTTCCCTTAAAGTTTAATCCCAGCTGTTCTTGTATCGTCTTAGTGAGTGGTCTGTTGAAAGCTCCAAACAGCTAAGTATATATGCCTTCAAAAGTAGATTTGTCTGTCCTCCAAAGGCAAGAGCCTCCTCACCACACTCACCAAACCCCATGTATAAAAATATATCCACAGAATAGGCCCATTCAGCTATTGCTGCATTCTGTTTATTCCTTTATTGGACATTTCTCTAAGCACCTGAATTTGTAAAAGACAAGCAATGAATTTATGTGCTATAATGCCTAGAATAATCTACTTAAATACTTTTCCCAAAAACCTGTCCCATCAATGTTTAAAAAGAGGAAGTATGCAGTTCCCTAGCATTCCTAAAATCCTTATTGAAAGCATTGCTTTGCTGAAATTGTTGTTTACTATAAAATCAGTGAATTCATGTTTCTGTTGAAGCACAGCTATTTAAATTTAGGAAGACTGGTACATGATTTATATAGATATTCCACAGTTTGATTCTCTTCCTGTAGAAACTGTCAGTATTAATATCCTCAGGATTTACATAAACAGATACAGGAGTTCTGACTCTTATCCCTACATGTGTAATCTTGATTATATTTTCTGTTATTTCAAATGTGTATGTGAAAGTAATGTTGAAGTATTCATTTTATTTTTACAGATGTAACTGAAAAGCAAAACTGGAATTCAGTTTTTGGTACATTGGTAACTCGGAATTATGTGTGTTTACAAATCTTATGAAGATTAGAACATTTAATTCATTGCCAGTAGCTCACTGCTTTTCTTCTTCTTGAAACTGTTTTTTACATATTCTGTTACACACATGAAATATATTTTTCAGATTGTGTGATTCTTGCAACATGCTGCTTTCCATGCCTTCCTCATATTTACATAAAAAGTTTTCCCTGACTTGGGTGTATCAGCCATTTATGACTAAGGTTGGGGGAGTTTTTTCACTTAGTTGAAAACTCAAGCAACCTGTTTCCCCTGGAAAACATATTTAGTGAAATTACAGTCTTGTTTGCCATATGGTGCATCATACAGATGGATGATTATTATGCAAATCTTTTGATTAGTGAGTTTCTGCCATTCTAGGAATCATTTGCTTTATGTGTGTTGGCTTTGTACACAATTAGTTCCATTCTTAGGATGATCTGGGACCGTGCCAAATCTTTGATACAGTTTTTTACAACTTTATACTTTTTTCTTGTATTTATGGTTTGTTCTATTTTCTTTGTTCATCAGACAGAAAGAAGTAACTTTTACTTCAATTTACCATATGAGAGATATAATGCAAGAAACATCGTGCCATGCTGAATGAAATCAGTAGCAAAATTTGCATCTTTCCCTCATAGACTCTGCCTCCATGGTTATAAGCATGTGAGACTGATGAGGGGAGTAGTCAAATAAAATATTTCATTCTGTTTGCAACCAGAATCTAGTATGATGATTCCTACTAGCTTTTCTCCTATAAGCAAGTTTTGTAGTTGAGCTCTGGACAGTTTGATATATAGTGCTAAGAGTCTGGGCTTTTTTCATTTCTACATGGTTCACAAAGATTCTGGGTAGGAATTGTACATCTGTGACCATGGAATTGTATGTGAAAAGAAAATAAAGAAAATGTTACTTTTTTTGTAGCTAGGCTGGCAGCTAACCTTACTGTTAAATTTAGATTTCTTAGTTACAGGGAGCTGAAGTCTGTGAGGGATAGAATACATTCAGTATATGTTTAAGTAAGGCCCTTACTAACTAAAACTACTCTGTGTTGCAATTTGTTAATGCTCACCAAAAAATCAGGTTTTTTCCACGGGCTCAAGCAGGTATAATATTAATAAAAATTAAAAAGCATTCCTATATGATATCATTTATAAGCATGGACAGGAGTATCTGATTTCTTATTTCTTGTGACAGATAAAAATTAGCCCTTAGTACAGCTGAGACCCAAGGAGGTATGAGTGGTCATCTGGGCTCTCCCAGAGTGATAAACTGCTCATCACAGGATGTGTTTCAGGAGTGGATTTTTATAAATTAGGCTGATCCTTTATTTTTGTCATAAAACTTTCTTACAAGTGAGTCTCCTAAACTGAAATTTAGCTTTTTAAATGTTTTATTATTTGCAATATACTGATGTTGTGGGAATATCTCAAACATAAACAATATAAAATTATACTGTTGTAACTTAACAGTATAAAATGTAAAGTGATATTCCTTAACTATATTATTCAAGGTTATGGTGAAGGAGATGGGTTCCAAGAGTAAAACAGTATTTTATGATCAAAGCCATTGCCTTTCATCCATTTATCTAAATCAGCTCATTAAAATATTTAATGAATATATAGATACCTATCCCAGGGAAAGCAGCTCTTATTTCTTCAAAGCTTGCTGAAAATAAAGAAGTTTTATCTAAGATAAAAACCAAAATTAACTAGCTGTAAAGCCAAACTGAGTCATTTACTTCATCAGAAGCATTATTTGTTGGAAATTTCAGGGCCTAAATGGTTAGAGCAAGCCATTTTCGTTTTAATCTCATTCATCTATTAATAATCTTTCTTTAACCCATTGAATTTTAGATTTTTTAAGCCACTGCAAGGTAAAAGACCAATTCTACTGTTGTCAAACAAGGAATCGCTATGTTTCTGCATTTTGAAAAATTGAGTGTAGGCCATTATACTTATGTGAAATAATACTCTTAATTCAGTTCTGAAAATGTGTTTAAATACCTAGTCATATAAATAATGGAAGTGTTCCAGAAGTGGGTCCTAATTTGCGAGAAAATAAAACCTTCTTTGGAACTCCTTTCTCGGTGTTATTTTATGCATCAAGAATTTTGTCACTTAAATCTGAATATTTATCCCTTTTCTCCCTTTCTTGAATTTTTCACTGCCTCAAAATGATATATTTGCTTTAATAAGGACCTTCTAAATGTCCTATCCAAACACTAAGCATAAAGAGCACCAACTGATAAATAATCTCTTGCTAAAAGGTTCAATATCAAATCACTTAGAATTCAGAGAATTTCTTCAGTAGGGAAGTAGACAGGCTGGATGACTTTCTCTCTCAGCTGATGAGTGTCTCTGTTTCTCCTCTGAAGCTTTTAGATCATGATTCCTTATCCCTCCTGGTTGCAAATCTCAGTTCTGCTGTCAATTCCTCTTGAATCCTCTTGACAGTTCTATCCGTGAGTGTTGTAACCCTCAGTTCTGGTGCAGCATGTGTCCTACACTCACATGTTATAGCACTCATCTGTAGCTCCTGACAAGGCTTACCTCGAATATTGTGCAGTGACTGTTCAGTGTGGAATCAGGATTGCAAGGAATTCCATTAGTAACTTAGAAATTTCCTGCCATTAGGATCCTCATAATAATATCCTTCATCCTTGGGAAGGGAAGGGAAGGGAAGGGAAGGGAAGGGAAGGGAAGGGAAGGGAAGGGAAGGGAAGGGAAGGGAAGGGAAGGGAAGGGAAGGGAAGGGAAGGGAAGGGAAGGGAAGGGAAGGGAAGGGAAGGGAAGGGAAGGGAAGGGAAGGGGAGGGAAGAAGGAATTTAATAACATTGAAAATTTAAGCAGTAGTCTGGAAAGATGAATACTAATTCAGAGAAAGGAAACAAATTCAAAAATTATAACGGGAATTGGGCTGCAAATACCACTTAATGAATGGACGAGAACCAGGTAGCATATATCTTCAAACTATGATGAAATTTTAAACAGATTTATATTTTTATTAGTTTCCTTATTTGCTTTCTGTACTGTTCATACATGAGAAAGATGGTTTATCTTTCCCTAAAATAATTAATTTTAAAAATTATTATTTAAACAATATTATCTGAACAGAAGTACTTAATAAGTACTGGAAATATTGGAAAATATGGTGAACTTAGGACCTGTGAACAATCTACTAACAGGTCACAGCTAAGGACGAAGAGTATTTTTTAAATATATCTTAGTGCATATGTGAATTTAGTTTAGTTGTTCTTTTTCATAGTTATCAGGTCAAATGTGTATTGTGATGCTGATATCATTAAAGTTTCAATAGGCAGAACTTTTTCCTTCTATATAAATTAATTTATTACTTCATTGGTTTACATAATAAAAATGTGAGGATCTACAAATTAAAAGTATGACTCACCTCTATAAAAAAAGTCATTGGATGGAATGGAAGGTAAATACCATTTACTACAAATGTATAATGTTTATTTTGCATAATTACCCACCTGAATTCATAGACATCTATATGCTTTTCAGCACTTCAATGTTTTGTTCTATTCTACTGATGATCTTTGAAAGTGTAATTTCTAAAACAATAATTGCACTATGTTCTGCACAAATGGGTAAAGCTGGTCAGATGCAATGAAAAAAACTACTTTTGTAGAATGAAAGTAATCAAACAATTTTCCTTCAAACATTCCACCACTATTGTCACATAACAAAATAAAAATTCCAATGTTATTTCTTCATAGAAATTGAGAATTAGTATCTTTATTAGCTCTAGTAAGAGTTGCATATGTCAAATATAGTTGATTTTTTATCTTTACACCATTATTTCCTGTTGTTTTTCACTATAGCTAAGAATTTTATGTACCACAGCTGTGTAGATGTGACACTTAAAAGAAATTTTAGTGGTGGCCTCCAAATGTGCTAAAATCTAGAATGTGTTACTTTCATTTTAAAAATTAATTTATTTTTAAGCTCCCTTTTGTCTTACTTCTACTTAAATTATTGTCTTGAATTTAATGTTTTGTATGTGTGTGTGTGTGTCTGTATATAAAACTGAATTTATTTGAATAAAAGAAACAAGATTTGGAGAACTTGGATGCCTGAAATCTGGCCTTATTTATCCAGCTGTCTGATGAAAGATATTATCTTTTCCCATAAAGTTGTCAGGTTTTGGTCTATCTCAGTTGCAACAATATTACACTGATTTTATCATAACTGATATCCTGAAGCTCAGAAGTTCTTTGTCTTATAGCAACTGAATGTTGGAGTTCCAAATTTAAAAAAAACCCTATTTACTCATTTGGAAATGCAGGGGAAATTATTCTTCTATAAACATGAAAATCCTTCATAACATGTCTAACTTTCCAGGAAGAATTAGGCAGCCTAGCCATTCTATATTTACATATACTGCCTTTAAAGCAGCCGATCAACAAAGAAGAAAAAAATCAGAATCCACAAAAGCTGCATTAATTTTCTATAAATGTCTTCCCTTTTGTATTAAAAACTATGAGCAGTTTCTTCTGTGAACACAAGAAGCCTGCCTGTGAAATTCAGGAAGTTAGTTTTCTTGCATTTTTAATGCTAAGATTAGGCTAATTCAGGCTATTGAGTTATGAATTACCTTAGTGTTGAGTGTCATGAATTTCTTAGGAACATTTATGTGCTCAGGCTCTGATCTGAGTACCTTCCAGCCACTCCTAATGTGTTTAGTAAGAGGGGTTTGGAGAGGGAAGGGTTGTATTCTCTCTGTGTAGTAAACAAGAAGGTTGAAACAGAATATAGATTAAATGGCTTGGCCAGTGTCACACATGGAACAAATAGAAGCACCAGTAACTTAACACTGACCTCCAGTTCTAGACCAGACCATCTGTTTGCCAGCCATATTTATTATTTATGATTCTGTCTATGACCAGTTATTAAATTAATATATCAGTTTTTTAAATGGAATGACACATTTCACTGTTCATGCAGTGCCTTTCCAGTTCTATGATTTCCTTTGAGAAACAGAATTTACCTTATTTACTGAGCAACTACAAACCTTCAAGGGAAAGAATATAGTATTTATATCTAAATAGTATAATAGACATTAATTTCCACTCTGCTTTCATTTGACTTTCTTTTTTGCTTATAGGGCTGTTGACAATTGTTAGCAGTATTTCAGCATAAAATAAACAGTTGCATCTGATCAAAGAGACTTTTTGTCATTGAGAAAATAAAATTCTAATAAAAAAATACAAATAAATTTACATATAAACTAATCATACAACATAGAAGAAGATTTAAAAAATTTTCTTAAACATTGATAATTTGTTTGTTTCCACCCTTAAGGGGATGGGAGCACCTAAGATTCATAAATGCTCATTGTTGAAAGGAATTATAAAAGTCAGAGGGTCCACAATAACTCAGAAAGTCTTATGAGTAAATTACACACTTAGCATAGAATTTTAGTCCCTGACTTCATGTATTAGCACATGGCAGTGGGTTTTGGATTAAGGGGTAAGGGAAAAAAGAGAGAGAGAAGGAGAGAGGAGAGAGATTAGATTAAAAGAGGAGGAGAGAAAAAGGGGGAAAGAGTGGAAGAAGAAAGGAAGGAGGAGAGGAGATCACCAGTCCAGGCTCCAGTTTTAATCCCGCTGATGGGATGCCAGGTTCCTGGGAGGCACCACCCAGGCTTGGTGGGGATCCCTTTTTAGAGACAGGTTTTCTCTGCCTTGGAGAAAGGTTTCTTCTTTTCTATACAAACTGTTACCATGTGCAGTCTGCTCTTTTAGACCTGTCTGGAAATATGTCTGAGGGCTTCAGGGCTCTTTTGTGGTCTTGATCCCCCCCACAGTCCTTGCCCACTTCTCAGTCTCATTCCTGTGATTGCATTGGACTATGTTGTGCTTATCTCCAGGAGCAAGAACAAGGACATTTGTCCTGGAGAAACGCTGCCCTACCTCCACACAGCCCCTTCTCCAGACACATCTTGATCTTTCCCACAACAATCCTTGGTTATTATCAACAATCCTTGGTAGTTATTACCAACAGTCCATGGTTGGCTTCACATCCAAGCAGCTATCGGCATTTGGGACATGCACATCAGCCTCTTATCTTCTGTGCTTCTACACCATTGCAGATTGTCTGCCTCCTTTTTCACATGATCTTTTTTACATCCACACTGCTTTCGTTGGGCATGGGGAAGCCAGTGTACCTTTCTGCTTTTATGTATTTAATTTAAATCAGTTTTTACCTTTTTACCTGGTCTTGGTAGATGTAGAAGGAGAAGAAGCACACTTGCATTCAGAAAGGGACTTGAGGATGGCAAAAATACATTTCTTTCCACAAAGATGCTAGAGATCCTCTGTGGACTTTTATTTTTTGGTCCATACAAGCTTCCATGTTGATAGGAGCTTTGGGCACTCTCAGGAATAGGACCATGCCTATGTCTGGAAAACAGAAGTGTACAGACTTGAATAGTAGGATGGCGTTTTATTAAAATATCTGGTTTTAATATAAATTTATTAACTGAACAGGGGAGAATAACAAAGTTACTGCTCAGTAAAGAATGTCAGATAATATATGCTGCTTGAGACTGTGTGAGTCTATCAAGATAGCTAGTGGAAACTTCAGTGCAAAGGAAATTGTTAGCCCAATGTGAGATGAACACCATTGCCTCAGAATTAGTGTTTATATATAGCCAAGGCAAAGGTTTGCAATAGTCATGTGCATTCTCAATTCTAAATTAATTCAGCAACTCCCAAGGAAATTACGTCCATACCATCATAGATGTGTAATTTCATATTTCTGCTTGTGTTCAGCAATATCAGAAATATGTGAAGATGTTGAAAAGTAAAATGAGCAAGAAAAACCAATGTTGGAATATTTGTTGTACAGTGTTGTAAATTGTTGTTATTCCTTTCCTTTGGTTGCTCCATGTGGAAAACTGATGGTCTCATCTCTCCTCTTCTTTTAAGAATTATTTACAGGGAATGATTCATCTCACCTATTGTAGATACCTGTTGCAGAATGGGATCACTCCCTCTCAGAAAGATCCTCTCCCTGTCTTCAGTGGCTAGATAAAACTGAGATAACTGGTTTCAGCTATACAAATCTTTTTTAATGACAAGTTTGGCCACACATATTCTACCTCCTGGCTTGGAAGGGGTTTGTTTTTAATGGAACAATTACAGAAATAGGCAAAAATTCTTATTAATGAGGGCAAACTTGCATGTGAGAAGAACTTGGAAAGATTAGGATCAATCATCTTAAATAAGAGATGAATAAGAGCAGGTGTGATTAAATTAACAAAAGAGAGGATGTTAAAAAAGTCAAGGAACTCCAAACACCATCTTGTGAAAAAAAAATGCAAGGAGCCTTGCACAAACACAAAACATATGAATTCTAAATTCAACAGTAGAAAGGGCTCAGGTCTTTTACTCTTATGAGTACACAAAGTTATATTAATTAGATTTTTACTTAGATGAGAAAATAAGAACACTTAGAGTAAAAGGGAGCCACCTATCAATGAGCACTGGAAAGAACAGTCATTCTCTAAATGCCTGTGTCCATTCTTAGAACTATTGACAGGTACTAGTATATTTTCTTGAAGTATCTGCCATTGTAACTGTCAAAGGCTGGGTACAAGCTAAAACAGTGATTTGATCTAATGTGGCAATTTTTGTATTTACATTCTTTGTTTCCAATGTGAATACATAAGGTTAAAGGGACAGCTAGTTCATTTCAGATGCCATGCAAATGGTTAGGTTTTGCATTAAATCCTCTTATGATAGAGCGTGCAGTTGTACCAGAACATCTATCCATAAAATGAGAAGTAGCTTTCTAAAGATTGTGGTAGGAATGCATGAATTTTGCAAAACTCTGAAGTGCCAGTGAAAACTTACACTGAGTCCAAACAGATTCTGGTTTTGAAATCTTCATCCTGTTATTTTTACTCTTTCCCACTACCTTTCTTATCTATTAAAATCATAGCTGTTAAAGCCAAATACATAACAAATTACAAAATCTCATATGAATGCCAATGTTTTAAAAAGAGGTCTTGTTGACATTTTATTTTTTCTAATAGTGCATGTAAGAAAATTGTCACATTCTTTCTTTTTTTAATGAAGCAAAAATACTGTGTTTGCAACTCAAAACTGCATCTTTAAAATAGTATTAGAGTTAATGCATAGTTTAAGAAATTGGCTATGTAATACTTACTGAAGGTAGAAGATGCAGTGTGATAGGTCTACCAAGTGAAGTACTAATAGAAATCTATTATAGCTCTGTCTCTGGGCTTCAGTCAAGAGGTACTTACGAATTCCAGCTGCTGTTAACACATGGCAGCATCAAGAACCTGAGCTCTATGATGATTATTGTTTCCTTAATGTAGCACAGTAAATGATATTAGTTCCTTTTTTTTCCCATTGGTTTTATTTTGTTCTTTAAGAAAATTGTGTTATTGTTTGGAAAGAATACCATCTGTTGAATGTTGTCCTCCCTAGATCACATATACTATTAGAAGAAAGAAGTTGTATTAGTTATAACTATTTGGTAAGCTGTATACAAAGCAGATCTTAGAAGTCAAGCTTAATCAAATGTTGCTGTGCTAGTTGCATTAGTGGCATTTTTACTGGTCTTTTAGACTGTAGGCAAATCTGATTCAATTGCAATGTTAGCTCTATGTTTATTCAAGCACTAAGGAGCATCTGGTTAAAACATTTTATAACATTTCACAGTAGTAGACAAGTTTCTCCAAAGTATTTCAAAATTGAAATTGAAAATATAAAGGTGATCTCAGTAAAAACTACTTGATAGAAAGATTACACAGTCATTTTCATGGTATTTTAATCTGTAGGAAAAGGAATTCCCTGTAGTGAGCTATTTCTGAAGTGTGTTCTGCAGCTCACCATGGAAGAAGTACTATTATTCCATGGGAACAACACTTACAGTTCCTGCAGACCTCAGGACATGCCAGACCTGCCTTTTCTCTTGGGCTTCATCCCAGTCTGTGAGCAGCCAGGAACTCCAGGAAGATGACAGGAAGGTTGTGTTTAGCCCAGCATCCTCAGTGGGTGCTTGAAACTCCCTCTTGAGCAACTGCACAGCCTTTTCCTGAAGTCCAAGTCAGAACTGCCTGTGTATTCATGTGTCACCTGCTGCACCTTCAGTGTGGGAACCACAACTAGGATTTGAACATATCAGTGAATGTGCAGTCAGTACCAGTCCATCTGCATACGTTCTCAGCATCCAGAATTGGCAAATGAGATCAGAAGCTCATGAGATCAGAAGCTACATAAGACAAGCTTCTCATGACATGAGATCAGAAGCTACAAATCCTTTCCACGTCTGATGCTATGAACTTGTCACTGCCAAGGACTGCATCGACACACTCATCCAAGACTGTGATTCATTAAGACTGTGATCTGTTCAAGTGGTCCATTTTCCTGTGTTGCTTCTTTTGTAGGACTTCATGTTACAGTGAAAATTCTCTTGCTAGAGGCATGATTTTCCTCTTCATTATACTTCTTTTCTAGCTGGATTGTAGCATTCTGGAATACTGTTGTGGACAAAGTGAAAAGCTCTTCAGAATAGCTGTTCTTAAGGGATTAAACTATTATCATCTCTGTCGTGTTTCTTTCATCTTATAATCAACTTCAAGATGGTACTGGATAACTCAGTGTGAAGTGATTAGATATTTGAATTAGAAAGTATTTGATCTCCTTTTTAACCATGTTTAAACAGGTGTATTTCTTTCCATTAATGTTAATACACTTCTGGTTCCTTATAACTGTTCCCTTACTGGAATATTTGAGTGACATTCAGAGCATAAACCTGTCTCACATAAACTCATATGGTAGGGGAAAAATATTAAACTCTCTTATTTACATTAATACTAATAAACACAATTAAGAAATTACAAAATATTTCTGTACCTGAGTTAGGTATAGAGAATGGAAGCTTAGTATTTCAGAGAAGACTTAATGGGAGACAGGATCTTTCACTTAAATAATCACCAGTTTTCAAAAGCTTTTTTTACATTGTGATTATATAATTGTTAATGTTTCTAATCTGAATTGATTACAGAACAGTTTTTATTGATAAAATCAATATTTTAGTTAATATTGTACGGCTTTCATTTTGCTAATTTATACAGTGTTGCTAAGATCCATATATTCCTCAAGAAATTTTCATTTATATTCACTCTTTTCTGAATATAGTGTTTCTAGATTTTTCAGTCCTTTTAAAAATTTAATCTTCGTTCATGAGATGTGGCATAAGAAATTCAGTTTTTTATATAATCTTAAATATATTATGGTCTAATAAAAATTAAATGGTATTATTAAAAATGCCTAACACATGCATTACTTTCTTGGTCTGTTAGGCATTTACAATTCTGTCTCACTGAAAATAAATTACACTTTGGTCCTCAAGCTTTTTAAGTATTTTGGAAATTTTTACTACACTTCCTAATATTTTGGGTTTTTTTCCTGAGGGTTTCTAAAATATGTTGCTGTCATTTGTAGGATTTTTTTTTTTTTTTTTTTACAATTATATTAAACATAACTGACCTGGAATATCCAGATTCATGTAAGACAGGCAGTGCTACTACATTTGGATGAAATAGTGAATTCTCTTACATTCAGATATTTTTATGTACTTTATTATTTTTGTAGCTGAGTCATTGTTCAGAACAAATAGGGGTAACACTTAAGTGTGGTTCTGTTATCCTTCATTGGCTCCTATTACAGCAAGAAAACCTTGCTGTATTTTTGTGAATTTGTTTCAAACTCCTGTGTTGTTATTATTACTATAAAAGAGCTAGTTACTGAGATTAAAATCTAAAACAGTATTTCTTGTACTCAACAGCAAGAGGTCATGCTTTGGATTTTAGGCACATTTTCAACATTCAACTGCTTAAACGCTTCTCTCTCAAATCTCTATCTATAGCAAAACTAAGTTTTGTCCTTAATGGAGCTGCAGGTTCTCAGTTGATCCTTTAGGTATTCTGCTCCTGGATTATTGGACAGACAGAGACATCAAACTTGGCCCAGTATTTCATAGGAGCCAGTGCAGATGAAAGCAGATTTGAGGTGCTTATAGTCCCCTGGGCTGCAAAGGAAATGTGCTGCTATGTTCTGTATTCTTTTGATTTCCCAAGGGCTAATAGCTCCATGCCCAAGATATTGCATTGCTGTAGCCCAGCTGAAAGGTGACAAAGGTATGTGCTACAGAGGCCAAATCATCAACAGTAAAGATGGGATAAATTCTTGTACCTGTTTCATTGTCAGAGAGAGATGTCCAGGATCAGTTCTAAATTGCAGACTGACTTGTCTAAATGGGGTTATGTAATATCAGCCATGAGCTCTTTGAAATGGTTTTTTCCAGCTACCAAGTGTAACTTATCTTTTCCTCAGTTTCTGCCTCCACTTTCTGCTTTTGATCCATGAGCTCAAGTACTGAGGCAGTCTACACAGTGTTTTCAGTGGAGTTCATGACATCTTTCTAGTTCTTTCACTACTTGTGTATTTTAAATAAATTTGAAGAAAAAGAGAGCCATGAAGAACTGCTTCTCTCTGCTTATGACTCTCTTGAAATAAACTGTTTCAAATCAGTCAGCCACTTTTACATGCTTTTCATAGTTCATTGGCTATGTCAAATGTTGTAGAGAGGCTGAATAAAAAGGAGTGGGGAAGACTTCAATGCTCATGGTGTGGGTTGTCTAACAGTGACAATAATGCCCTTTCTAGCCCATGTCCTGAAAGAAGTTCAAATCATGACAGGTGATTCCTAGTACCCGGTTGAAAGTGTAGGCAACAAGAATATAATAATCAAGATATCACAAGAATATACTTTGAATGTGATGTTGGGTTCAGATGTGTGCTTATAGTGCTGTCCTAACTTGTGAAGCCCAAAGCATAAACTCTGCTGCAACATGGCAGCTGCACAGCAATGAGCAGATGTGCATTTGAAATCATGAGAACCAAGCAGACTGTTCACAAAAGATAAACATTTAAGACAGTGAGAAAATTGCAGGGCTCATTGGAGGACATTTGCCACTTCTTTCAAAGTTTGCACCATGGGTTTGCAGCCTTGAACAAATAGGGGAACTCAACTGACCACCTCTCAACCTATTCATGTGCCCATAACCTTCAATACTCAACTTTTGATCCTTTTATAAAAACAGAATCCTGTGTCCCAGAGTATCTACTTTGTCCATTCTAGAACAAGAATGTCTCAAGAATGACTTAGAGGAATGAGTATTGAACCATTAGCAGGACTCTGTTTTTCTACAGAGTATGCATTTTATTTGAATCTTTCCATATCTGACTCTATGTAGCTTGCAAGATCTGAATGCACCTTTAAATAGTAAGGCTAAACATGAAATATATAAATGTGTGTGTGTGTGTGTTTTTTTTTTTGCATAGAGTCTGCAAGTAAGCTAGAGAATAGTATTTTTTTCAGTACTAGAATAAAATATATTAAGATACGAAGGAGGCAAAAATTATACACCATCTAGCTACACTGAATGTTGCTTGATGTTTAACTTGTTTCTCCAAGGAACATGGGGAGATTGCAGGTGTTTCATCTGCTCAAACTGGAGCTTTAGGTGGGTACATACACATCCTCCTCTGAATCTACCAAAGCTGGGTGAGTGAGGTAAACAGCTGTCATACAGTGGACCCTTGGCTCAGCAAAGCGATGTCTAATGAGCAGATTTAGAGATCTGGCAGCACTGAAAAGCAGGGTGACCATTTGCCACTTGGAGTTTAAGGGAGTTTTAAACTAAGTTCCAATTTAGACAGCACTTCAGTGTACTAATCTACTCGTCTATTTTTGATTAGGTTTTTTCATGTCTTTTTTTATAGGTATGTGCTCGTTTCTTTCCCAAGTTTTGTCTGTTGTATTTTATAGTTTCTTGTTAAATGTAACCTCAAGCTTGACTGGAACTTTAAGGCAATAGCAGTAGATGGATACTAATGATAAAAATAGTTAACTGTGTAAACCATGAAGCAAAGCATTTCATGTTTTCAAATAAATCTATTCAGAAGAGATAAAAGGATAAAAAATATGAAATACTTTATATATACCTAAAAATTTTAAATTCCTGCGTTTTTTCCTCATCAGACAAGTGGAACAAATAGTCAGTCTCTGAATCAGCCTCAGGGCTTTTACGGAGTAATTAAAAGCTCTGAAGTTAGGCATCTAGTTCTCAGCAAGTATGATGGTTTTAAAGCAGTAACACTTAGTTGCTGCGTCTCCCCCTCGAATCCACGGGAACAGATCCCCTGTGGAGCCCGGCCAGCTGGGCAGTGGGCGAAGCGGGCAGAGGGAAGGAATTTCTTCTTGGATCCCGGGGGGGTTGGAGAAGCTCCCTCGTGAGTCCAAAGATGAGCTGGTCCCACAAGCAAAGGAAAGAGGCGCTCTCCCTCAGGATTAGTTCCAAAGTTTAATGAGGGCCTGGAGAGATCCCAGGCCACATCTGACCTC
Source organism: Lonchura striata (assembly GCF_050655825.1). Lineage (NCBI taxonomy): Eukaryota > Metazoa > Chordata > Aves > Passeriformes > Estrildidae > Lonchura > Lonchura striata. The sequence continues at coordinate 56,819,616 of NC_140707.1, read as the reverse complement.
GAAGGACATCCCGAGCAAGAGAGGGAGTCTCCCTGCCCAGAGCAGCCGATATAGGGGGGCAGGAAACCCGAGCAGGCAATGGGGAAGGACATGGGAGCGGCTCTCGGGGGCCAAGGCCTCAGAGTGACCCCTGAGGAGGGGCTGGGGAGGAGCCCCAGCCAGGGTCCAGTTACCCTGTGACCCTGGGGGAAGGATCTGGACAAAGGGGAAGGGTCACCAGGTGATGGACACATCCCCTGGGAGGAGACAGGGGGATGGGTTGGGTTTGATGGACATACAGGTACTGATGGGAAAGCTGGGATGGACCAAACAGGTACAAAGAAGGCATATGGAGGGACAAACCATTATGAGGGGCTATACAGTGCAAACACAACTCTACACTCATTGAAATAGGAAAAGATGAGGAATTTTATGTTATTTTGACCTAAGTATAGCGATTAAGATTTATTTCAAAATATTAGCTTGAATATTTGTACATTGTAAGCTATATCATTTAACACATTTTTTCCTAAACATTTTTGGTTTATTCTTCATTTTATCTCTTCTTAACATTTGTTTCTGGTTCTTGTTCACCAGCTTTTTGATATTAAGTAATAACTCAATGGAGCTATACTATGGTCATGTCAAAAGGGCTTGATGGAACAGGAATTTCTATTTCCAGATGATTTTTTGGCAGGTTAGGTTTCTGTATCACTTAATATTTTAAGTATTCTTTTTTAAAGAGCAGATACCAGGATTGAAGGCAGTATTCCAGTGTTGGTGTTATACAGGGCATTTTGTATCTGCAGCATAAACAACACTTCTCTCTTATGTGTGTAACTAAATATGGGCTCACTCTTTATGTCAACGTAAGATTCTTAAAAGCTCATGCCAGGTTGTTTTTCCAGTAAGATTCCAGAGCTCTGTATGGTCACCTTTCTATGATAAACCTCCCATTTGGGACAGATTTCTCCAGGTGTCTAGATTTGACTACAATAAGTATTTTGTTTGAACAGACAAATTTAATCCACAATTCAGCTTATTGTATCCAAGTACCATGCCTTCCATGTTACAAGCTATTGCATTATTCTCTGACTAATCCATAAAAAATATTTTTTATAATATGACATAACATTTTATCATTATACAGTTATTATATTCTGTATTACACATCAAACATTACCTAGTAAGAATTATGGAGTGTATTATCGATTATGTGGTACATACAATTGTATTATTAGATATTATAATAATACAGGTATTATTAGTTCTACTTAATTCCAAATCAGGGATTAAAATATTTATTAATGATATTGTTCCAACAATTGCTCATTAAATAAAACCACCAGAGGCACACACTTGGTGCTAGTTCCAAATGGCAATTCTTTCTTGAGCTCTCCAAGACATTTCTTATTTTGCCTATAAAACCTGGAGATCCTTGTGCATTTCAGTAGATCTGGTCCAAGGATCAGAAGATTAAAAACAAGCAGTAAACAAGACTCACATAAGCAAGGGTCATTTATATTCAACAGAAAAATAATTTTTCCTAAGCGAAACAGAATGGGAAGATATGAGAAGGTGAACTGCACAACCTAACAATGCAAGATGAGCCAGCACACAGATACAGAGGCTCAGAGGTTCTTCTATGGAGTTTTCCTTGTCAGTAGAAAAAGAAGGCAAAAGTGATTGAGAGGAGGGGACTGGGGTAGTATGGTCATTGAGAAGGATTCACTCAAACGTTACCTACCCAAGTACCTCCACTGACACAGTGGGATCAATCATAAGGATGCCATTCTTTATGTCATCACCCATAAGGAATTCAGAAAATTGGACCAGTTAAGAAAGAAGGGACAAAATTTGGCAGGTCTAGGGTGTCCAAGACTACTTCCATCGTTCAGAGAGAAGAAAATCAGGGAAAGTACACATCAATGGATAAGGTATATTGCAGGTAGAAAACAGGCATCAAGAACAAAATGTACTGAAAGCAGGAGTGAGGGAGCACACTCATAAAAAAAGGACACTATTTATTACAGAGAAGAAATAACTGAAGGTAGTATATATTGTTGGTGCAGCTCTCCTCTCTGTTAGTAATTCATTTATTGTCCACCTTTCAAAATAATTGCAAAAAAAACTGAACAGCATTGAAGTTAAAGGGAAGTGCATTTCTATCTTAAAAGTAATATAATTCTGTGACAATTTAAATTCTTCCTGATGCTCTCCTACCTAGCTAAAACTTCTGACTGCTATTACTCTGATAGCAGGTGCTGTTTTAGGAAGCAGAACCAGGGGGTTCTTAATTATTTTTCTGTGTTTACTAACGATCAGAAAGTATTTTCTCCACTTTTAGGTTTTTAAAGAAGTGAAGTTAATATACACATTAGTAACAAAGCAGGTGTGAAGCCCTGCAGGAATCCCACCAACAGGGAAGCAAGCAGGATGAGTAGAATTAACCAGCTGGTTCATCAGAAGAGAGGGCAGCTTGTTGAAGAAGCTGTCATCCCTGAATCTTCAATTGGTCGGTCATTTTGTCATTGGCAGGGTCTCCTTACATTAAGTGTAATTTTTTCTCTCATTGCTCAATCAGGATGACAGCTTTGGTTCTGAATGCAGTGAAAGTCTTGGCCCTAATTTAAATTATTCCCTGATAATTTATTTAGAAATATCAAATGAATGGAAAAGCAGTAAAATTTGGATGTGCCAGATATAATCAAATTTTAACTCTGGATGTAAACATTATTCTTAAACCATTGAGATAGTGTATGTGGTCAATTTCTGCAGTTTCTTGCAATTGTTTCCAGGTTATTTGGTGGTGGTAGTTGTTTTCTGAGAAGTTTTCATGTCATGTGTTTCTTAGAGTAATTCCAACTGAAATACAGTATTTCATGCCTGTGTCATCATTGTATAGTTTAATGTATATTCAAGTGATGATAAATTCTTGAATTATATTGTAAACAATATGGAAATTTTTTTTTAATCTGTTTGTTTTACAGGCTGTTGCTTTGAAAGTCTGTGAAAAATTCTGTTCTTTTCATTGATGTTTCCATAAGCAGTTTGCATGTGAAGTTAAAAAAAAAATGGGGGGAGGCTTGGCATTTTCCAGTTAATATCATTTATTTTAATGAAAAGGCAGTAAAGCAGTCATCTCTGCCTCATGGCAGGCAGACAACATGTTATTCTACAGACCTTTTGGCATTATTCAAGTCACAAGGAATAAATTGGAAGAAGAACCAACAGTATGAGAGCCAAATATAATATATCTGTATTACTCTGGAGCTCAGTGCATCAAGGAGAGCTGTGAGAGTGTTGTAACAAGTGGCTCTATAGAGCAAATGAATATTGAAGAAAAGGATGTCAGTACAAGGTTTAAATAGAATTTTCATACAGTAGACAAACATGATTTGGAAATTTTTTTCACTGGGCCACATACAATGAATGATATTTTTAACAGGAAAGCTGGTCCCTTTGGAAATTGAATCCAAACTTTCTGACTGAAGCAGAGGAAAGATAGTGTAAGAAATTGTGGAGAAGCAGTAAAGGAAAATCAATTAATCACAAAGTAAGTAGCATTTCTTCAGTACTTTGGCTTCCTTGAAAATGTAAGACCAAAATTTAACATAATTTGAAATTAGTGAAAAAGGCAGTAAGATTCTTAGGTCCTTTCTCCCTGTGAAGTCACCGTGGGTTTTCTGAGTAGGCTGCTCCCTGTGGCATTCAACTTAGATTGCATTGAATTATACAATGAGAAAAGGTATTTTAATAGAAAATGGGCTTTGGATTATCATGGGCAGATCAGAAGAGTGAAAGGGAGACATCACTATACTTGAAATTAGGCAAAAAAGAACTATGTTCAGAATCATACAATCATAGAATGGGTTGGGTTGAGAGGAACCTTGAAGATCATCTCGTTCTAGCACATGGACATGGACAGGGACATCTTCCACTAAACAAGATTGTTCAGTGCTCCAACCAACCGGGCCTTGAACACATCATGAGATGGAACATCCACAACTTCCCTGAGCAACCTGTTCCAGTGTCTCACCACCCTCACAGTAAAGGATTTCTTTCATATATCTAGCCTAAATTTCCCCTCTTTCAGTTTGAACACATTACTCCCTGTCCTATCACTACAGTTTCTGACACAGGGTTCACTTCTGACTTCCCTGTAGGCCCCTTCAGACATTGGCAGGTTGCTGTGAGTTCTCCACACAACCTGTTCTCCAGGCTGACCAGCCCAAACTTTCCCAACCTCTCTTCATAGGGGAGATGCTCCAGTCCATTTCTCAACTTCTCTGGACTTGATCCAACAGTTCCATGTCCTTATTTGGGGGCACCAGAACCAGGACTTCAGGCCTAAATCATCCATTGCATTTGAAATGTGGAAAATATTTTATAAAAGAGACAATAAGTGTATTGTAAAAGCAACAAGGCAGTGCTGCTGAATGGCTCACAGTACTCAAAAGCAGTTCAGATACAATCTAGTATGTTAATTTAGGAAATTGCAATCCTTAGCAGTTTCCTGAAATAATTTAAAGAAAATGCACAACTTTACTTACTGTATACACCTAAATAATGAGATAGTAGGGAACTTGATATATATAGATTTTGAAGAGTTATGATAGAAATATTTATGAATGCTTAATCTCATTTGCATGACTACAATAAATAGGGGGGAAACTCTGCTATTCATGGCATGTCCTAAAAGCAGGGAAATGTAAATTGCAGGGAAATGATGATTTGAAGACCCAGCCTATGTGCTTGGCATGCTTCTGTCTCTAAATCAGGAGGACTAGGATATAATATTGCTGAGCCTTTCAGTGTGGGGAAAAAGATATGAACAATTAAGAAAATAACTTAGTTCATGGACTGCCGCAGAAATAATTTACTTATACATATGGTATATATCTTGTTATACCTTTCTCTGCTTAAAAAATGGTTGTTCTATAGCAAAGCCTAAAATGCAAAGTATTATGCCTTCAGATATAGGCATTTGATAAATTGCACTGTGTATGGAAGGTAGGGGCCTCTGTAACCTGTTGTTTCTCATAATACCTCAGTTAACTAGAAACCAAAAGTTTTTGGAAACAAACATATGAAATTCCTCTGATTTCAAACTCTATGACTTTTAAAGAGAAAGTAGTAATTTTGGATTTAGTTAGGTAACTTTTGCTGTTTTACCCAATTTAAATGTATTATTATTTTACCCAATTTAAATGTATATTATTTTACCCAATTTAAACCATACATTAGACAAGAAATTATTTGGAAAGCCAAGTAACCATTTCTATGACTTTTAAAGAAATAGTCTTTTTGTTTGTTTGCGCTTTTTGGGTAGTAACCAAAATGAACCTTTACACACGTAGAAATGCTGTGAGAAAGAACCCTGACATTTTCATTCTCATTAGTTTATCACTTATGTTATATTTGTCTTCCTGTATTTATTTATGTGATATGTGTGACATTTGCTCCTCACAGGTCTCTGTAAAAATTTCTGCCTGCATAAAAGACATTAAATGACAGCTTCCTTCCCAAGGTCAGCTTCAGTTTCTTTAAAGTCAAAGTGAGGACCATGCATCTTAAGTAGTAAAATTAATGACTGCTAGGAATGTTTGCATAGTGGGGAAATCTAAGCTAGTTTGAAGTTACCTTCTTCATTTGTAAATATCTGGTGTATGGCCATAGCATCAGGGATCTCAGCACAGTTGAATTTATCCTGGGTCTTATTTGGCTTTAGAGACTTGTCCTACTGAGCAAACCTGTTGAAAGCCAACTCAGTGTCAGTCTCTGCTGGTTCTGCAGTGCATTCACTACTCTTCTGTTTAAGTAATAGAGAAGGTTGCTTAATTCCCTGATTGCCACTTAGGACAGATACTGAATTATCTAAATAAATACAGAGTAGAATTGCAATCTCTGCTGTATATTTTGGCATGTTTTATAATGATATGAATTAATGAAAAAATATTATTTATCAGATAAATATAGTATATTTCTAAAAGCATGACTAAGAAGTACTGCCTATGAGAGAGTCTTTCCATATAAAAAGAAAAAAATATTATGGCCAAATTCTATATTTATGGTTTTATTTCAGAAACTTGGAGATTTGACTATATGTAAATTGTTGTCGGGTTTGTTGGAAAAAAGCTGAAGTGACTGGTGAATATATGCAGCTGTTTATAAAATAAAAGACTAGGCTATATTAGAATGTGCATTCCTTTCTAAAAAGTACTTATTTCAGTGAACTAATAAACATAAAACTTCAAAAGGCAGCTTATATTAAACATCAGTCTTTTAGGTTATTCATTTATTCCATTTCGATTTATGGTTAAAATATTCCTGTCAGAAATAAAGTGCCATTTATCTAATCCAGTTTCCTATGAAAATACACTTAGGTGATTTTGGAAGACTTCAATTACCTAATTGTATAAGAGAATAATTTAGATCTCACAGTCAGTAACTTGAGATGCTGATTATTAATCAATTTTCAGTGTAAGATCAGACAGCTTACCTGAGGCACTACATACCTTGAAATATCTCAGTATATTTTGCTAAGAGCGTCAAATGAATAGTGACCTGTGAAATAAAGATCAATATGCTGTGACACAGTATTTTCATAATCACAGGGATGAATTTAGCATTTGCTTGAGCTAAATGAAAATGAAAATTTAACACTCCAAGGCCATCTCGCTTGCAGATTACTTTTGGCAAGATTCCAAAACTCCACAACTTTTAAATAAATGTAGCATTTCTTCAGATTACAACAGCTAAGTACTTAGCAGTTTATTTGTCATTTACTTATCACCCAACATATTTTGCTAATCTCTGCTGAAAGGCTGTTCAGAAAGTGACTCTTAATTCAAAGAGTCAGTGGCCTTCAGGGTGTTGAACAAACACCATGTAAAGTTGAGGGCCATTTTTCAAGAGCAGCTTCCAAACATTAAATGCATGTGTCCTGGTTTATTTATGGCTATAACTCAGATATTTTGGATGAAACCTTTGCCTTCTGAAAATTAATAGCGAAACTCCAGTTAACTTCCATTTAGCCAGGTTATCGGCATTAACTTCTAAAACACTCATGAAGTGATCTTCCAGTGCTAAATTCTGAGATTTCATCATAATATTAAAAAAACACATTTTGCTATGTGGTTATTGTGCAATCTCTCAGGTATTTAAGTCTGTAATTTTTCTTTGAATGATCTGAATTACTTGCAAATTGCATAGGTTATAACAATTTTTTTATTTTGTTGAAAGGTTCTTCAGTGGGTGATCTCTAAACATAGATGCATTTTATGCATTTTTTGACACACAGAGCCACTGAGAAGGGCGCTTCAGCTATAAAGAGCACCGAATCACTTGCAGGTTCAAAACAAATGAAAGGTGGTGCTGAATCCTAGAGGAGGTGTTCAGGCCAGGGGCTTCACAACAGTTCAAAAAACTGTTAAACAAATCCATGCAATAAATATACATCATGATGTCCTGCAGCCATACATGTGTGATTTAGAGATTCCTGAATGTAGCAAGGGAAGGTAAATAAAGGAATTATCACTTCCTAGGCCCCTTGGTAAGTTACTTAAATAGCCCATCAACCTCTTTTTAAAAAAAACTCTCTAATTTAAGTTCAGAGTTTTTCTAGCTTTGGCTTCAATTTGCACCTATCTGTATGGCATTCCTTGTAAGCATAAAACGGTATTTACTATCCAAAATACATTTCCTAGAGAGATACCATTATAGTCTTGATTTGAATTGATGGAAGGATCAGTCCTTCAATCTCTTCAATCTTTTTTTTTCTCCAGAGTATTTTAAAAACTTGTTATAAGACATTATAACAAGACATTATGTAACATTATAACAAGACATTATGTAACATGCTAGGTATGTTTTTTGGAAGTTGTATAGTTACTGTTAATATTTTTCTCAATTATTTTCAGTGTCCTTCTTGAAGTACAGGCACCAGAAAGTAGATACAGTAATTCCTTCCTAATTTTCCTAATACTGTAATCTGAAATAAAATCACTCTTGCATTAAATTTAGATATTATCCTACTTATACATTCAAGGATTGTATTCACAGTCTTAGGTAAAGCATCAGAGTAGATGATCTTCATTTGATTACTTTCTATGACTCCTCGGCCTTTTCAGTTCCTGCTTCCAGGACAGCATCTCCATCTTGTGATTATGACCTGCATTCATCCTTCACTGGTGAATAAACTTACATTTATATTATGATATGTGATATTTTAAAGGATCCTTTTCATTAAGAAACTGTGTGACTGGTCTATCTCCGGCTATCATGTTTTCTCTAAAGACTTGATTAAGTGTGGCCACATTTCAAACTTGTCCTTACCTGAAGAGCAATAGAATGTCATCATGTTTTAGTCTTACACCAGAGCCAAAAATGAGCTGAAGGAATTTAATTTCAGTATTTCTGTGATGTCAGGCTGACATTCTGAATGGTTATGGACATGTAAAGTTCATCATTGCACCATAAGGCTTGAACTTTGTCTGATCAAGTGTACATCACAAGAGGTTAATAGTTCATTGATAGTGAAATTAAGCACTAGTATAGATTATTTATTGCCAATAGATTAATTTTACCAAACAATGTTAAAATTTCAAAAAAGGTGGGAAGTTGACAGTTTGAGGGATTCTTGAAATAAATGAAGATTAATAATATTTATTGATGAGGAAAATAATGAAATTTTAATCTAAGTAAGACTTCTTTAGCGAAAAGGGAAGAACATAGTACAAACTGAATTTCTGCATTTTAGGCTGTTGTATATAGATTATTTTCTTTTAATGTTACTAGGTTATTCTCAAGGGTGTTTTTGGAGTTAAACAGGACATCCTATACCTTTGTGTAAAGCTTTGTTGAAAACTGAATTACAAAACTACTTCTTCAGTATAGAATTTCTTTGACATTTCCAGAGCATCCAAAGGATAATAAAATGTACCTCTACTAAAGAGAATGGATCATTCTGGAATTTTCAGTTTCATCTATGTAGAAGTTGCATTTTGCATGCTGCAAGATGGCAGGAATATTACCATCAAATGCTAATGATGATGGAAGAGTTTGCAGCACTATAATTCCAGCAATGTTTTGTCATCTGTAATTGTTGACAGTAATAATAAACAATTTTGAACTAAATTATTAATAAAACATAATTATTAATTAAATTAATTGAATTATTATGAATTAATTATTAATAAAGCTGTGGTCTGGACATTGGTATAAACCAATGAAATATTTTTCTAAATGATGAATGAATGTTGAGATTCAACAATTAATCAGTTTTTTAAATTATTTAACTTTTGCATAAATGAATTTCTAGTACAAAAGCTATGGAGAACTAAGACAAATACTTTATAGAATACCATTAATACCATTTTATCAGCCTAATTTATCACTGCATCAAATAATATTGCCAGATGTGTTTAATAAAACTTAGCCCTGTGTGCTTCTGTTGTTAATTGAATTGCTGTTTTCTACCAGCTTCTGTCTCAGAAATAAATATTAACAACTGTTACTCTTCAGAGACCTTTTTTAACTATTGGAATATTCACTTTAGGATATAATAACATACAAATTAGCTTATTTTTCTTACAGTCACAAGGAGTAAGTCTTCCGTTAACATAATCTTTGTTTCAACATAAGCTTGCAGCATGTGGAAGGTCATGGGGCACTTGAAATTTTAAATGTCAGCTTGACCTATCTTAAGGCCTAGAGGTCTTGGTTTGCATGCTGTACTATGCAACTTTGAGGGTCTCTGCCACAGGTGATTGAATTTCGGGAATTAGGCATGAGGTGTAGGATCTAAATTAGTGCTAGAAGTGCTAAACTTGCACAGGTCATACTGTAATTAACTTTTACCTCCTGTTGAATATATATAATGATACTTCTTTTTAAAAAAACTGAGCTCCTCATATAGATGCACTACACAAAAAACTTTTTTTACTTCATTATTTCTTCATACAGTATTTAAATTTTAGGACTATTGAGCTCATCAAAAATAATTTTGGTGTTGGATATCTACAGTTAATTATGTCTGTTTTGCATAGTCTTTTGGGTTTTAAATACCAAATCTCTTTCCTTACAGAGAAGTCAATCAGGATTCTGATGGCTGCATCAGCTTCAAAGACTTTGAATCTGCAATGAAGTATGGACAAGATGAAGTATCACCAGTGTACTTTGCCTAAGGAATATTTTCTGGTAAAAAGACAAAGTGAAAACTTTAGATCTCAAGATATTTAAAAATCAATGAAACTTCATTTGTTTCAGCCAGCATTTTAAGAACTTTGACTGTAAGTGTAGCTCTGAAGAGCAGCCTTTGAAGATTTACTGTTGACAAGTTGGGTGTATTAATTTACATGTGTATATGTGTGTAGAATGCTTAAAATATTTGAAATCTCAATTGATTCACAATCACACTACTTAGGGGTTGGAACTCTGTACTTTTTCTTTTTGACTTAACAGACAAGAAAGGAGCAATTACAATTTTCAGTTACTGTGAAATTTACTTGTTCACTTTTTCAGTAGACCAAAATATCTCACATGTATAGAGACATGTAGATTGAATTTATGGTAGAAAATGCCTGTTGGTTTTGGGTTTTTTTATCAGTAGTATATTTGTATTCCCTTTATTGTTTTATGTACATATATTGCTCTTTTTTATGTATTACACATTGTTTTTTAATTTAACATTTATTAGTTAATTAGCTACATTATTTAGTTCTGAACAATTCCCAAGAACTGTGTATGTAAGGAAGCAATCATAAGTACTTAGGGTTTTTTTAAAGTTTTTTAATGGATTTAAAAATAATTTTTTTAGGCCTGGACCTCAGCCTGGCAGGCTGAAAATTCTGTGTATTCAAACCTCCAGCTGACTTTTAGGGAAGAATTTGTAGACACACAGATGAATATACACTAGCAAGATGACAGAATTTGCCAACAGTTGAGGGACAGTATAAGGTAGAAGCTTTCACTGGTTATGAAGTTGTCTTCTCTCTCTCTCTCTCAGTCTATTCTGTCCAGTAACTGGGAGATGTTCTTACCTGCTGTAACTTAATATACATCTATCTATCCAAGCTGTGCTATAATGAGAGAAATCCTTTTTATTCTATTTATTTTATCTGTGATCACTTCCTACTGTCGTCTTGTGTTCATATTAGTAGCAGTAATAGTAACAGAAAATAGGGATTTCATTATGGGCACTGTCTCTGATCATGTGTCCCATGCCATGGCTTCATTTCTATTTACCTGCCAGTTGTTAAGTTGCTTGTTGTAGAGATTTTTTTTTTAACTGCCCAGAAGCAATCCTCTCCTCAAGAGAGCCTAGAGTCTGTAGCATGTACCTAATTCTGCTTAAAGAGTAAAATAACAAATAATAATAATGATCAGTAAGAGGAAGAGAGTATCAATTTTACCCTTAGGTCAAGAGAGTCCCCAATTTTTTTTCAAATTTCAGTGAGACATTCCAGAGTGCAATTTATGGGTGAAGTATTTATAAAATAATGTCTATGTTTTCTGTTCCTGTTACATGTATGTTTCTCTCTAGGTACAATGAAACTGGAATCTTTCTCTTTTACAATTATAGGGCAGGTGATATGTAAATAAAGAGAGGAAGTTGGAGTATATCAGCAGATATACCTGATTCTGTATATAAAAACCAGGTACCTGCTAGATGAAATGAGCTGTAACTCAAATATCAGGCTAATCAGTGGGAGCAAACTGGTGTTGCCTTTGAAAGGTGATGGTAAGACATGCTAATAAGTTGGAGCTTTGCCTTAGAAATGCCATTTCCCAATAGATGAATGTTTTCATAAGAAAATCATCACCATAGATGTTAATTAGCAATATCATCACATGCTCTTCTGAGATGCAGGAGATGGAATTATTATCCCACAGGGATAGTTGCTACAGGTCTATGCACAGTCATGAGAAAATGTATGACACTTTGCTGTGTTATCATTTAGACTGTATTTTTTTGTTCAGTAGACCTCAGTTTTTTGGTGCCCAGACCCTGTACCCTTCCAAAACACTAAATCCATGCAGTATTATTTTATTGTAATACATTATTTTATCATTATTTATTATTTTACTTATTTTAAAAGAATTATTTAGTTCATAAGGAGCAGTTAAAAATGCTATGGGGTCCTGTTTATATTTCTACTATATGTGTGATTTGTTGTATAAATAGCTGCCAATGTATATGTTATATTGTACATGTATAATATTCTGTTAAATATTTTACCAAACAGAAAGATCTTTGTATGCTTTTAACAGTGAGTAATGTATATATCTTGTATATATGGCAAGGAACTCTAGAGAGGAAAGTGCTCTCATCTCCTTTATTTTCATATGTTCTCAATCCTCATTTTCTCAAGGATTTGAAAAGGTGCTATGAACTCGAATTTCTGAGACAACATAAACTCCAGGAGAGGCCAATGACATTTTTTTTACCATGTTGGAATTTTTTTAGAAAAGAGCAGATCTATATTAAAGGATGATAAGTACTCTCATTTCTCTTCCCACGGGGACTGACAGAAAGGAACTGCTGATGACCACAGTGAAGTGGAACTGAATAGGCCGTGGCCATGAATAGGCCATATTCCTTTTGAATACTAGAATGGAAATTAATTACTAGCTACTGCTTGTCTGGGTTTTGGCTAGCAAACTGCAGAAACACTTCAGCCTTGGCTAAAACCAGATAAAATTAGGAGTGACACTTATTAGGTGATGGCCTTTCTTACTAATGGTTTGGGAATTAAACAAAAGCAATAGCTACCCAGCCATTGGGTGAAAGAGGCTACATGCTCCTCAGTTTTTGTTTTCTGCTGCTGGTGTTAGAGCTCAACATCAAATGTCAACATGGAAGGATTGGCAGAGCTAAGAGCTATGATCAACCTTAACCTACAAGCTGCAACTCTGACAACTCAGTTTAACAAGAGTGATATAAAACAAGATTATTCACTCATTAGCAGGTTACATTCTTATCTGCAACATTTCCAAGACTGTAAATAAATCAATGATGGAAGTGGTATGGGCCAAGATAATAATTTTTTTTTGTTTGATCACTGCCATCTTTGCTCCTGGGAGCCATAACTGTCTGAACCTCCAGAACTGAAAAAAAAAAAAAGTTGCAGTAGCTAAAGAGCCATTGCTCTCTAACAAATAGTTATTCATGTACCTTATGCAACAGGGGATGTTCAGGATTTGCTTACCAGAATATTATACTGTCTTTTCAAATTTGGGTACATTTGCTTTCTTACTACATAAAGTTTTTCTTGTATTCTGACACCTCATTTGCTTAACAAACAGGATTTCCTTGTTAAAAGTATCCATTTAAAAATATTTACTTTCCAAATAATCATCTGTGATCATCTGTTTAAATTATTTTCAAATGTGTCCTTTTTATGCTTAGCCAGTTGCAATCATTTTATAGCAAATAGAGTATATAACCATAAAATGTTATCAAAGTATATTTGTTTTGTTCCCCTGGGCTTCTGCAATTCCCTATAGGTGTTGAAATCTAGTAATCTGTAATTTCCTTTTAAAGGATTTGGATGGTTTAGACTTTTTACCATGGTCTGTACAGAGAGCAAAAAGGGACACCTGTTTTAAACTAAAAGAGGGTAGGTTTAGTTTGGACAAGTTGTTCAGAGAAGCTGTGAATTCTCCATCACTGGAAGCATTCATGGTCAGGCTGGAGGGGACTTTGAGTGACCTGATCTTGTGAAAGATGTCCTTGCTTATGACAAGGGGATGGACTAGATGATCTTTAAATATTCTTCCCAACCAATCCCACTCTATGTTTATGTTATTGTATTTATTGAATGAACAATTGTAAAACTAGGGTCTTTGGGCAACATGATATTCTTGATGGCCTGGCCAGTGTAATATACTGAAATATGGGAGGGTTTTCACCGAAAAATAATTCAGACAAGTCAAATATCAAGATTGGCCACACATAAATATTTTTTTTTACTTTTTACTTTTCCCCCTGTCAAATATTATTTCATCCATTTATTCATTAATCAGATGAACAAAAATAAATTAATATGTGCAGTACATCGTAGAAAAGGCAGTATTTCCCTATAAGGTTCCCAAAATAAAACTTTGTGTAAAGATAGTACATTAAGTTTGTGGCAGTGTTACTGTGTCTTCTATCTTTAATCAGCTGTGTGGGTGGTGGCTGACGAGTCAGAGTAACTAGCTGACACACGAAATGTCACAGTTCAAAGAAAAGCTTTGGCATGACTCTCATTTACTATAATATATCAGCTTTACACTTCTCTGGCAATGAAATGCCATCTTAAAATCAGGATGAATTACAACTGCATTCTCCATTCCTGCTTTGATTCCTTAACACTGTTCTTTGGGAGGGCTGCCCAAATGTAAAAAAAGAGTCAGGTCTGTTTGTTTAACATTTTGCATAGAGATTCCCAGTAACAATCTGAGAAGATACATTGTATAATTGTCTTAAACAAATAGTAGTAACAACTGGGGGTATTAATCATAGTTATTTAAGTATCCATATTTGAGCCTCTTATTTGCAAGAAGTAAAAAATTAGTGATGAATCTTAAAGAGCGCAGAGGTTGCACATGCATTAACATTTTGTCTCAAAGCAGGGCAGTTCTGAAGAGAATTCCCCATTTCTGTGTGTTTGGTTTGGTTTGCAGAGTCATTCTGGTGCATGCAAATCAAGATTAATTCTGGAGAAGAATAAACTAGAAGAGCATTCTGGGCTCACATGAAACACGCAGAAGTACCCAATGGAGACATGAGTCTGAATAGTGACTACTTTGTACCACCAGGAAGTTCTCCAAGCCTTCCTATATATGTCAAGCAGTCCAGCTGACCATCAGCAATAAGGCATCCCATTCTCCATGTCTGGTTTTTCAACTGAAAGAAAAGCCAGTGTCACTGCCCTCAGTGTCCTCTTGGATTTGTTTCTGTGGCTCAAGGCCTTTCTTAGTCCTTTCAATGGGACCTTTGGATATTGATCAAAGTTAGAGTGGGAGCAGAGTTTGGCAATCTGTTCCAGTGTCTCACCATTCTCACAGTAAAGAATTTCTTCCTAATATCTAATCTAAATCTACCTTATTTCAATTTGAGACCATTTCCCCTTGTCCTTCACTACATTCTCTCATTAAAAATCCCTTTCCAGCTTTCTTGTAGGATCGTCTCAGGTTCTGGAAGGCAGCAGTTAGGGGCCCCCAAAGCTTTCTCTTTTCCAGACTGAGCAAACCTAATTCCTGCAGCCTTCCCTACTAAATTACTAGTTTAGCACTGAAGTATTTGCTGATGTAGAGTTAGTCAGGGAGCCTGATGTTTAAAATTGCTTTGATACCCATGCTGTGGAGAACATCTTGGTCTTGGTCAAATGATGTTTCTCACTGACACCAGGGAGGAGTATTTTTTTGTGTGCTCCAGTCAAGTTTGCATTTGTTTATAAAATTCTTTTAAAGAGTCATTCTAATTGATATAATTTTAATTTACTGTTGGCTTCACTATATGCAACAAGAAGTTGAATATGTGGACAAAGATGGCCTACAAACTAGCTATGAAAATTAATACTTCTACCATGGTACATCTTAGAATGAGTTGCTGTGTTAAAAGATCTGAGATGTGTCTTCTGAGAAAAGCCTAGTAAGTGCAAAACATTCATGCTAGAAATGAAAAAAATTTGAATACATAATCTTAGAGAAGAAAACTGTGATAGATGTTAAATAATTGTGAAATATTCAGTGGCATATTGAAATGTAACAGATGCTATGGAATAATGTTATAGTCAAATATTGTACTAATTTTGTAAGTGTCATATATTTGTTAGCATTCCTATTTCTGGCTAAGGGCAATCTTGAGAGTTAGTAATATTAAATCTAGTGATAAAAGAGTACAAATAACAAGTCATTTGAAGTTTTACTCACCCACTCTGCTGGGAAGGCAGCATACAGACATATGTATCTCTCTCAAAAGGCCTCAGAAGCTGAATTACATGACATTCTGACTTTTGACAGTATTGTCCTGGAAGAGGAAAGCCCAATTCCAATACTGACATTTTGTGCCAAAAGAAAGCAGCCCTCAGATAGGACCACAAGTATCCTAGATTTTTCAAGTCCTCATCTGGAAGACAGGTAAACCTGACCTAATAAACTGGCATATATATTAGGAATATCTTTTAAGATTTCTTTTTATTTCTGAGAAGGTCTTGGTCTGAATCAATACATTTAACTAAATGTTTTGGGAGGGAAGGCGTTATTTGGTTTTTTCATAGTTAGCTTTGTGAAATGGACACTTTTTATTGGATATTTTAATAATACCCTGAAGTTAGACCTGCAAGGAAAATGGCAGAACTGCAAAAATAATGGAGCCCAAAAAACCTTTCTGGACAGAGACAAAATTTTATCACATGAAAGATCAAAAGCAGAGTCCTGAAATTTAAGATAAATGCAAGAAAATTGTAATTGTACAGACAGATCTAGGATCCAGCTCTTCCAAAGTGCAGTCTGACAGTTTGTAGCAGTGGTGATGTAGCAATAGGGGTGTAGAGGAGTGATGCCTCCCTAAAATGCTCTGTGTGTCCAACAGCCAGATGCTCACATCTCCCTTACATCATGTACTGTACTATGGACATGATTCTGTTCTCAATCACACCTGCTTCTCTGTGTGTGTTTTTTTTCAGTCCTGCTTTTTTTCAGTCTTTTTGTCATGATCAGAACTATGCTCACTACTGAGATTGTGGAAATAACTGTGGCTTTCTATAGCAGGATTATGTTTCCCATTTTATATTCTATAGCTTTCATATTAAGAATTTAAGATTCATTTGTGAAATGGATGTAGAGTTAATTCAGAAATATTAGGAAACAGTTAGATTTGTCTTTATTTTTGCCATGATCTTCATTCATAGATGATATATAATTGTACTATCAGAAAAAAATACATACCTATATATGATATGTATCATAAATAAGAAAAAAAAAATAGAACTCAGACCATTTATAGTATTTAAGCACCTAAGCAAATAGAAAGGGAGCTCTTTTAATCTGCAGAATGACTGAGGCAGCTAAGTGCTAGCTTGTATTGAAATCTAATTGTACATCACTTTGAAAACCCTGCAGGAATTAGACTGCAGTTTTAGGGCTATTTTAAAAATTAGATACCTTATATGAATAAATAGGAAAAGGAAGAATTTTGAAAGTCAAACACCTATCATAGAAAGCCTCAGTCATGCAGTTTCCTGAGAACATGAGGTAGATCCTCAGACTGGTATTTGACCACTGGTGGATTTATAGTCTATAGAGCAATATACAGAATGCTGCCTAGAAACAAGGTTTGAGTTCTATACTGTGCTGTGGTGATACAGCTGTGCTGCTCTAAGTGGGAGGAGTCCTCCCAGCATCTGCTGAGAACCCTCTGCACTACTGTCCCCTTCTCCATCTGCCCTGCTAGGCAGGGGGTGCTCAGATCTCTATGCCTTGACACAACCTGCGTGTGTTATGGTCAGACAGAGTCAGCTTCATAGAGAGATTTGCTCTGTTCACAGTGATGCATGAGAACAGCTGCAGATTTCTAAACTTAGCAAATTACCTAAATTTACTGGGCCTTAAGAAAAGTGAGTCATACAGATTTATTAAAAAATCATTCAATACTGAAACTTATTAGGTGCTTTCACAAAGACTGGTCAGAAACTATGTTAACATTGTTGCTATAATTATAATGTTTTGCTCCTAATTATGAAAACTGTCATGATGTACAAGTTGGGATATTGTGTTTAAATTTGGATCAGGAAAAGACCAGTTTTTAGACATACAGAATGGAAAGCTATAAGTCAAGGGTGAGAAAGCATGTTGGATCTCTACCTGAGAGCTCATCATGGCAAAAAGAACAGTAGAATCACAAGAAAAAAATACATTTGTAACTCTCTGATTTGTACCAGTTCTCCACTGCAGTGATTCATCATTGCAGTTCTTTGTTCTCTATGGCAGTTCTCTACCTATAATATGGAACAAAAAAAATTTAGAAATGGTGTACACAGGGCAAGGGACGTAAAGAAATTCAGGCATCTTTGTCCTCTTGAAATAATATGAACTTCAGAAATGCCCTATGGGTCAGGTCTCTGGTCCATTAAGTTCAATAGCCTGCCTCCAGCAGTGCTCAGGGGAAACACTATTTGGAAAGGGCACAGAAGCCACGGTGTTGCCTGCAGTTCAGTTCCCTCATACTTCTTCAGCACCCACAGACACCAGACTAAGAAAGCTGGAGGGCACTCTACTAGTCTTAAAGACTTATGAGGCAAAAGCCCTGAACATTTATTTTTACCAGAACTGCTAAACACAGTCTAAGCTAAACTTGAAATGGCTGGGACCATTCCAATCATAGCTGAAACAAGAATTGTCATTAGAAAATGTAAATAGTCAGAGACTTTCAAAGTATATTTATGATCGTTTATATAGATATATTTTTCAGTATTCTTTTACAGCATACTCCTTTCTCCTAGGAAGCATATAAATGAGATTATATTTTAGCTGCTAATTAATAGTGTTCCACAGCCTTCTGACAACAGAGGAAATTCTTCAGTGTCAGCTTTGCTCTCCCTTGCACCTACTTTCTTTGAAATTACTTTTATCATGCTTTCAGCAAGACAATAGCTCTTAACAGGGACCTTAGTATCAAAGATGGAAAGATTCAAAGATGGACTTACACACAGAAATCCTTCAGTTATATTTTACTTCAAAATTTCTATCTATTTGGGCTAAAGATGAGAAAATTATTTCTCTCAAATATGTTCCCAGTGTTGTTTGTGTATTGCATTAAATGTGTTCAAATTTGGTAAAAATATTGAGCTGTCAATTATTTGCAGGTCTTCAATAATCTGCAAACTAACACAATCATTAAAAAGTAACATAATAATAATTAGAAAAAATCAAACAAAACAAAAATATACATCTATAAAACTGTTAAGGAAAGATTCCTCTTAAATTTCTAAGTGAAGGTATACTGCATTGCTTTTATACTGTAATTTCAAAATCTGATGCCACTTAGTGTGGGATCAAATCCCCCACAGAGGCAGTCATATCAGGCCAACATTAATAGTTGGACTTGGTGATCTTAAAGGTCTTTTCCAAAGTAAATGCTCCTATGATTCTATTATTAATACAGCAGACTTGTAATTCCAAGTTTGTTTAACAGGGTCTGATTTTTAAAAATGTGTTGATTGACATAAGGATAGTACCATCCTATGATTTCTGACTGGGTATAGTATTCTGTCATGCATTATCTTCATTTCTTATTTATATTTGGTCCTTTTTATGTCATTCTTTTTAAAGGGATGTTAGAATGAGTGTAAATGTGCTTTATACTCCATTTATATTCCTAAAGTGGTATAAAATGAAAAAGTGAAGAACATAAACAAGGTTATTTTATGTAACTTTGTATGTACTTAAAGTTGTGGCCTTCTCTGTGAGATTGTACAGAGTATCTCAGATTCCAGGAACTATTACATCTTCCCAAGTGAATGGCAATAATTGAAGTACCTATCTTCCATCTCTCACTTTAGAGGCTTTCTTCACTCCCTCTCTTACACAATCGTTATGGATGTGACATCCAGTTATTACATGAAAAAGTAGAGATTTCCAGGAGATAAAATCTTAATTAATACAAGGACCCTTTGAGCGTACATTGCCTGCAAGTCTAGCTAAAAATTCTTCTGAAGGAGAATCTGAAGCCAAGACAAGTGTTCAACAGATTGCATTTCAGAGTTTTCCAGAGGTAGCCTGAGTCTTCATACTCTTACATGAATGACTTCAAAATAATTTCCACTTTGTTTTCAATTGCATGAATTTATTTTACATTATTTTAAACAAGATTTAGACATCTGTAGATAAAGTTATTATATAAAAAGAGGAGGTTTAAACATATTACTGTCTTTAACAGTCCTGCTGATTGAATAGCAGAAATGCTGATAGAGACTTACTATTCTTCTGCTTTGAAGAATAGGACTGAGAAGGACCCTGAAACAAAAGTAGACCAAGCCTGTCAGTGTCACATCAGGCTGACCAGAGCATCTCAGAACAATTGAGAAACCTTGGAATATGACACTAGAAATGTATTTTAAGTATTGAGAGAGATATACAAACAAATTAATTTGTGGGTTTCATACAAAAGAAATTATAGTAACATAAAACTATTTTGGCTTTAGACATGATTGTAGCAATAATATTATTTGTATCTACTGGTTTGCATTCCATTTCACCCAATGTAAATCCAACACTGGCAGGATTACATAGGTACCAATGAAGGTATGTGTGAAATTCTTAAAAGTATGAAACTTAGAGCCATGTCTCACTGAATTTACATACAACACATTTCTGAAGACCTTAGGGCTTGACTTTGGACAAAAAGACACACATGAGCTAATTTATATCAGTGAAAAGTAGCTGAAACTAAGATGCTTTCAAATATCTGAGCTAATTATTCTCTTGCTAACTGTAGATGTCTCTATGTTGTGCTCCACAGCAGAGAAATACCCCTGCACATTTTTTAATATCCTATCCATATCCAGTGGAATCAGAGGTGTCAGAGAAGATTTTATTTTATCAGCATAATCTTGAATGCTGATAATATGTATGAAAACAGTAATCTAGTTACATGTCAACTGTTGGAAGTTCTGTTGGAAGATTTGCAACTACACAAAACATCTTTTTACTTACAACTTACATTTCATTCAAAAACCATTTCTGCCCAATAAACAAGAAATACCATGATGCCATTTTGTAGTCACTTTTCAGAGCATAGCAGTTAATCTAACTCTACAGTTACATTCTACTGTATATTAGAAAATATATGTGATATTCAGTTACCTGCAATATAGGGCTAGGATTATCTGAAACTTGGCATTTTTATGCCTTTTAAAGCTGTCATGAAGTAAACTGCATGCAATCCAGTAAAAAAATCTGTTTTCTTTCCTTTAAATACAGTTGATCACTATTTCAGGAATATTTACCACATCAGCATCTGTCCTTGCACAGGATCCTAGTAGGTAAAGTACTCTGCAACCATATCTATTCTGCCTCTCAGAATAGAGTACATAGTTCATCTTTCCTGCTGGTGAGATAAAATACTTACTCCACTGTTTTATGACTGATTTTACTTATCTCCAGCTATGCAAATGCCACATTTTTGCATGTTTTGCAAAACCTGTTAATGCCCTTTCCTGAATCAATCAACAGCAAACCTGAATATTTCACCTATGTGAAATAGTCTCTGTTATTGCAATAAAAATCACATGGGCAACAGTAGGCTGGCAATCTATGTTTGATGTTTCTCCTCCCTGTAGCAGATAATATATGTGCATAATTGCTCAAGTGCCATCTGGTTGCAACTTAAGATGTGTTGCTCATTGATAATGAAAGCACTGATTTGGTCCCCACACATAAAATGGAAGTCTGTTTAGTACAAGTATGCATGATTTTGTAGGACCCTGATATGAAAAAGAGCAATGCCTTGTCAAAACCTTTCAAGAAGTGTGTATTTAATAATAGTTTTTCTAAATAGACTGAAAAATATGGCTGAAAGAGACCTGGTTGTTTTGGAATTAAAAAGTTTAATTGTTTCTATGAGCATGAAGTGGCAGTATGAAGCTCTCAGCCCATTTAATCACACTATAGGGAACCTACAGGGCTTCCCTAGCACAGAGGAAAGGAGAGGAAAGAGTGAAAGGTGATTGAGGCCAGAGTGCACTGCAGTAAATGGCAAAACTCTCTTTGACACCTGTGTGTATGGCACTGTCCTCATCTGCTTAAAACATGGGGTGGTGCCAGAGCAATTGGGAAAAAACCCAGGAAGAAGTGACAACTGAGCAAAAAAAAATATTATTCAAATGCACTAAAGACTTGCAGATATGAGAAAAACCACATAATAATCCTTTTTTTCATGTCCATTGATAGTGCAAAAAATAATGGGATTAAACTGTGGCAAGTGAGATTTACTTTAAAGCAGGGAAAACTCTTTAATGAACAGGGAGTGACTGGCAGGGATCTCTTGCCTGAAGCAGTTGTCAAATGCCCATTAACAGGGAGGCTCTGGAAGAGGTTGAACACATACCTGCCAAGATAAGCTTAGCCCATTCTGCCATGGGGCAGGGAGATGAAAGAATGACCTCTGAGATCCTTCCAACCCCTGCTGTGGTCCTCTGTATTCTGCATGTCTCCTCATCTCTCACGCCTTTGTAGCAACATTTGTGCATAACTTGTCATTTCAAGGAGCAATGCCCTTAAGTTCTTCCCTTTGACCAGTGTTTGAGATGAGAAAAAGCATTATGTATTTGGGTTTTTTTTTAATTTGCTTGTCTATCTGATAATGTTCATTTTAAACGCAGATTATTGCAATTTCAAATGTATGCAGAAGTAATAAGGAAGGTGGCTAGCAGGTTATTAGTAATTTGCTGCTTTTATTTTTGGGAAATTAACATTCTGGCAAGAAATTTAATTGGACTTTTGTTAATTCTCACTGTGATGCTTTGGTTTTTCCTTTTGGGACTGGAGAGAAAAGCCAGCAGCTGGTGTTTGAGGATGCTAGGGACTTACACCATATTATGTCTAATATCTCTACTGTAAATAAACAAAATGAATAATTAAGTGAATAATGAGGTGTCCCAAATTAAGACTTCTCTGATGGTATCTGTGAAATGTTTGTACTCCTATCATTTGTTCTCTGTTGGGCATCTTGGGCAGCACATTGCCCATATGGATATTCATAATGCTTTTTTTTTCAAGCAGAACCCAGAAATAATATTAACAAAGGTTGTCGGGTATGCAAAGATGCTTTTGTTTTTCAGAACCCTATCTGTCTGTATGAAAGGGGCAAACAAAAGAATAGGAGAATTTGTGTCATGGCCCCAAGGACACTGACAGGCCTGACTGCCCCTGCCTAGCTTCCCTCAGGGCCACCCCCATCCTGCTCATGGCTCAAGACCCCATGTCAGCCCCCCAGGGCCATCAGCCCCTGCCCAGCAGTGCCACAGCAGGGCTGCTCTCCAGCTGCTCACAACCCTGCCCACCCATGGGCACACCTCTGGACTCACACTCCCAGCCTGAGCCCAGCCTTATTCCCAGGGACATGCCCCATGCCCAGGGCTAGTGCAGCCCCTCGTGCCACCAGCCTGCCCTGCCATCCTGGGGCCGTCCCAGTGTCCCCCCAGCCTGCCCTGCCATCCTGGGGCTGTCCCAGTGTCCCCCCAGCCTGCCCTGCCATCCTGGGGCTGTCCCCAGGGCCTCCAGCCTGCCCTGCAGTGAGCTCCCTTGGCCCATAGGGAGCCACCAGGGCCTGATGTCTCAAGGCTTCTGAGGTGGTTTTAGCTCAGACAAAATGCAGACAAGCTACATTAGAGGTGTTGCATAGTCTGTCCTGATACAAAAAAAAAAAAAAAAAAAAATCAGTGAATTGTTGGGATATTTTACTGTTCTTGCTTCAGGGACAGCCCAGGGATTTTGTTTGCCTCCTGGATGAAGATGGTCTCCCCCACTGGGTCCCCCTCTCCTGCTTGGCCACCTGAGACAACACCCGGCCTCCTCTGGGGTTGAAAGAGGCAAGTCCCCACCTTCGTATTTTCAGGACTCCTGAGAGAATGCTGCCAATTCTCTCATCAGCTCCTCCCAAAACTCCAAGGCTTGGCAGTTTGTTGAACTTGGATGTAATACTAGATGGAACTAAGAGACCACAGACTTGTGAGGAGCAGCAGAGGGAGCTGGCATTGATCAGTCTGGAGAAAAGAAGGCTCAGGGGAGACCTTACTCCTCTCTACAACTATCTGAAAGGAGTTTATCTAGGTGGGTGTTGGCTTTTTCTCCCGGGTAAAAAACAGCAGGACAATAGGAAATGGCCTCAACTTGTGCCAGGGAAGGCTAGATTGGATATTAGGAAAGCTTTCTTTATGGAAAGGGTGGTCAGGCATTGAAACAGGCTGTCCAGGGAAGTGGTGGACTCACCATCTTTGGAAGTGTTCAAAGGGTGTGTGTGTGTGTGTTTTAGTGGTGGAGATGGTCATATGAGGTCAGTGTTGCACTCGGGGATCTTAAAGGTCTTTTCCAGCCTTAATGATTCTGTGATTCATGAGTCTATACTTGTTGGATGCAGATGGTATCTTCCATACATTACAAATTTGCAACAATTTTCCATTTGGATGGAAATGTTAAAATCACTGGTGCATCAGTGGCATGAAGGACAGCTCTTCTCATGGTCCATGCAGCAGCTAAGGACAGAGCAAGGGGTAGGAGCTGCTGACTTCAGCCACAGACCTGCTTCAGCCCTTGCTGAACACTTGCTTATCTGTTCATTGCATTTTTAAAATACAAAGTGGAAGTAATCTGGTTTCTTGATTTCATTTGCTTTTTTAAAAAAAAAAAAGAAAAGGTAACAACATGAGTGACTGCTTGATACCTCTATAAATATGTGGTATCAGGCAAAATGAAGGTATGTTTGGGGTTTTTCCCCTTGAATATTTTATTAACATTCCTGTGGTTGCCACTGAGCAATCTGAGACCTGAATTTCTGCTGCTGTGCTGAGACAACAGGAGACAACTTCCTGAGCCAAATTTCTAGTGAACTTTCTGAAGACAATGGGGCAAGAGCCACAGGATGCCACAGGGGAACACCAGCATCTCTTGACCATCCTTTAGACAAATTACTGGGGAAGCCTGACACTGGGGAGCTGGATTCTGTGGAATTGGCATTATCTCAAGTTCAGCTTTCCACCTTGAATGCAGCTGTGTATAAATAGAATGCAAAGTGATTTTTTTGTATATGCGATATGATAATTAAAGTTAGCATTTTCTCCACACTTGCTATCTGAACTGTAAAGGAAAGCTAAATGAATTGTCAAGGAGACATAGTGGAAATTAATGATGGGGATAGAATTCAGAAAGGGCTCTGGACATCTGGGCTCAGTGCTCTGCTAAACACCAGTAATTGGTTAAAATCTGTTAATATCACCTTAGGTGAGTGTCCTAAGGTTTCCCTGACAGCTCTGCTGGCTGCTAGCTATGCTTTTGTGCCTTTATTTCCAGCCCAGGGCCTGACATGCTCTTTTCCATTTCCTTGGGAAGAAGGCTGAGTGGGATTGGCAGATGACTGCTGCAACTGTACCACCTCTTTTCTCTGTCCCTTGTAGCCTGTGCTCACTGCCAGTGGTCAAGTCAGCTAGTCACAGATATGTAGTCCCTCAGCTTCCTATCATCTGCTTAGAGAGGAAACTTTAGCACTTGTGCTGGAAAACATGTAAAATTTTAAGAAATATTGCCCCTGTCAGTGATGGAAAATTGCAAAAATCGCACTCTGAACTGCAAATGTAGAAAAACAAGTTAAAAGACACCAATGCTCTGCCACAACATCACTAAGATTTGATGAAATGACAGTTCTTAAAAAAAAAAAAAAAAAGCAAAAAGGATTTTTATGTCTGTCTTCAAACACAATCTTGAATAACAACTCATATTCCCAGTATCATGGCATGAAACCCTAGACATTGCAACTACACAAAGTATAGCTTGTCCAATGTTAAACCACCAGCAAGGACAAACTATTTTTAGAGTTGTCATATATTATTGCACCTGAGCTTTATTGGTCTTCAGATTAAAAGAGCTTTTTCTTCAGAGAAGTTCACTTGAATTTTATGCTCATTTACTAAGCCTTATGTTACTATTCAATTTATTTTAAAGCAGATTCTTTGGGGAAAATTAGAAAGCTAATTTGAATTGATTCTTTGGAGATTCAGGCTTAAATGAAGTGCCATAAAATTGACAGTCAGAGTGAAAAAATAGAATTGAATTCTATACTTGTACTACTCAATGGACATGGGCACCTTGCTCTTTGCTGCTGCTTCTGAGGGTTTTGATGCAGTATATTTTAGACAATTTAGACACACCTAAGCATGACACTTGGCTGAAGTCTTGGTCGCTAAGGAACCACAGAGTATTCTTTGTTCAAATGGCTTTTATCAGACAAATTTATGGCTAGCAAGTTCATAAAATTCATCATTCTCTCCAGGTTTTCAAAATTAATTTTATAAATTGCTAGTGGCATTAATCCTAATATTGGGTAAGTAATGGTACTTTAGCATTTAGTTGTGGACTTGTCAGAGCAATGTTCCTCACCAGCTACCTCCCCTTTTTCCATTTCTAAGTGCACCAGCTCATGTTTGGATAAGAATGTTTTGAGTGTCCAGCAGTATTAACATCCAATTTAAAGCATTCTGTGACAGATTTGATGTTTCGGTAGCAGATATGTGTTTTGAGTATTTTAAAAAATAACGTAACTTTTTAGATTTCACTATCCCATATTATAGGGAATCTAAATTTGTTAACACTTTCAGACAATTTATGCCACCGTGGTAATTTGTTATGAAACGAGTAAACATTTTTACAGGTTTTTGGTCAACAGGTCAAGCCTGTAGACAGAAATATTTTAAACATCTAGAGAAAGATGTTTTTTCTAAAGAAAAATGAGACCATCTGCTTAACAGAATTTATGCTTTTCTCTAACTGTTTGATGCATTTACAGCTTGGGAAATTCACAGAAATAATGGCTGAGGAGATGGTTGTTCAATTTCCTGTCACATAAATTACTGAGTAGATGTTCATTACTCCATCCCAGTGCTGTGCTTCCAACCTAATCAGAAGAAGTGAGGATTTAAAAACACATGCTGGAGAAAACTCCAGTACATACTATTATTTGCTCTGCACATATGGTCCCATATTAGCAATTACTGTTATTTTGTATGAGTAAATATGTGAAGAAATATTTAAACTGGAAAAGATATATATTGCTTTTTTTATTACAAACTTTATGTGAAAACAATTTTACTGAAAGAAGCCTTCATTCTCAGGATTATTTTCTGATGTGCCACACTTTCCAAACAATATTAATCAGGAGCAGACATGCTTATTTGCTTTAGTTCCCATTGAAAGTAGACACCTGAAGTCAGACACCAAAGTTGATATTTAAATGTGAAACTAAAACCCCCCAGTCTTTCACACATGCTAAGTTTTGCTACAACCCTCAACGATCTCAGTGGGAGCTGCGGCTGCTCAACATTTTGAAAATTTGGCAGTTTTAAGTGAGGTGCTTTGTGGAGGAGAGAGGTGTCTGTCTGCCTTGATCCAACTCAAATGCTCCTCGGGACCAGCTGGAAATGAGGGGGTTGCGATGTTTCCCTCGTTTGCTGCACTGCTGAGCTGATGGAATCCTACAGACTGCTCTCCTCTGTGCCCCTGGCTTTCTGAAAGCAGAGATTTCTGTTCAGAAACTTTCAGACACATGCTATTCAGAAACTTTCTTCTACCCCTTTTTGTTTAAGACATTAAGCAGAATCTGCCAACGTGTTGGCAGCCACAAGCATGTCAAGCTGTTTGGCTTTGGGAAGTGGCATGTGCTGCGTTTTCTCATTTGTAGGGCAGAATTTTGACAGAGCTGATCTCTGGATCCCTGGAAATCCTTTAGCATCTGTCATGCTTACATAAAGAATAGAAGAGACTGGTCTCAGTGTATCTCACAGCCAGAGACTGGTCTCAGTGTATCTCAATGGCTAAGACTCTGAAATTTCCCTCTATTGAAAATTAAATTGTTTCTGAATGCTGCATAATATAACAACATGAAGGATAAAGAAAAATAAGAAAAGTAAGTTTCCTCCAGTTGTCTCTACTTTGTATTGCTGTTCTTACTCCACCAGAAGCCTGAGTCTTTCCTCTCTGTGTAGAGTAACACTTTGGGAGCAAGCACTTACCTGTGATGCAGCCCTGAGCCAGGCATGTCCCTCCCTTTCTTCCAAGTGAGTGTGTGAAAAGACATTGGCACTGTCCAGTCCTTAGATCTCTGTCTTATTTATATGTTATATGTTATAATAAGCCAAGATAACCTTTTTCCACAGATAAACATAACTTTCTGACACCAAATGAAGCACAAGGTTTGGAAGCCTGCCTCCTTCCTGCTCCCATCTCCCTGAAGGGTACCTCCTTCCCTCAACCCTGGCTTTTCCATCCTGTGTTTCTCAGTGGCTTCTTGGGCTGAGTAGGTCCATGAAACTCTTGCTGTTCCTTGAAGAAACCTGCTGCTCCCTGGGTCCCCACAGCTCCAGCTCTGCTCCCTCCTGCCAGCCTCCTGGTGTTCCCCAAGGCCTTCCCCATGGCCCCATCCAGTGGTCCCAAGCAGAGGAGGCTCCCAGCAAGCTCTTCTACCAACTCGGATAAGGAAAGCAATGATCTGTTAAGAATCTTGTTTTGATCCTGTAACGACAAGCTTTGTGTTTTCCCCATTGATCTCATCGAGGATTTTTTTCTTGGAGAAGGAAGTTGGCTGGCAGTTTTGGTTGTTAATAACAATGTAAACTGTTCATTATACGATATGTGTTAATTTGCTGAAGGTTAGAAAAGGCATTTTAAGAACCTCAGCAGATTTTGGGGGGTTATTAAATCATATGGTGAAAGGATGGATCCATACCTGATTCTAAATAGCAAGTTGATTCCAGGTAAGGACTAGAGAAAGTAGGCAAAGAAAACAAAAGACACTTCTTACTTTTTAGGGAAAAAAGGCTGCATGAGAACAGGAAATCATTGCATGCCATTTAAATAATCTAAGCATTTTTTTCTAATTAGACTTTGATAACTGCAGTTAATTGTCTCTTTTTCATAACTGTGTCTGAGTCCCTTTGCTGAGCTGAGTGCTGTCCCTGAGACAGAGCGTCTTGTGTCTCATTTGTATTAAGATAAAAACTCATCGTTTTCTCAGGTTTATATCAGAGTTTAGTTATAATGATGACTATCTTCTAATTATAGTTTTAAATAAAGCTGATTTTATTTAAGTATTTATTCGATCTTGTCACTAGAAATAACATAGAAAAACAGATTTGATTATTAGCTAAACCTTTGACAATATAACTCAAACAATAGGTAAGTTTTCTCTTTGAGTTAGGCAACAGAAGATGCAATTTCCATTTTCCATTATTTTAGCAAGCAAATAATTTTAATTCAAAAATGTTTTGGAAATTCTTGTTCTTTTACAAGATTCTGACCTTTTTTAGTCTCATATCTTTTAGGGGCAATGTGAAGGAAGAAAAGGAGCACATTCAAGTGCAGGAAGCAAAAAAACAATGAAACTCAGGATTTTCTTAATGAAAATTGAAAACATCTAACAAATCTTTTTATGGGAATCTGAGTAAGTAGACATTGTTTATTTCAAAAGTACCTATAAAAAATAGTATAAATGAAAATATTTGCCATCATTACAAGCTGCCCAAGACACTCAGTCTTACTGTCACTATTTTACTCAGTGTCTAATGCTGAAGTGCATGGAGATAAGTGCTTCAGAGGTGCCAATAGATAGGCTTTTGATATTAAATTACATAGTATTATCACACACTAATCAAAGGGACAAATAGTACAATGTCAAGGGAATTACCTTTATTTGAGAGCTGGGAGCACATGTCCATAGCAGAGCTGAGGGCAAAGCAGAGCATGTGCTGCACAGTCCATGTGTCCTTTGTGCTGTGCTGTCCATGAGCAAAGCAGAGAGCCTGGCTGAGGCTCTGCTGGCACCCTGGATGCCACTCAGCAGCTGCAGTGCCCCACACCTCTGTGGGTGTATCAATAGCCACATCCTGTGCACACAGGGCACTTTTGCTCTCTGATGCTTTCCAGGTATAATTTCAATGGGACACCAATATCCAGTTCCAGTCACAGCTGCCTTTGCTCTGCTTTAATTATCTAATGGCCATGGTAACACTATTTATTTCATATTTTTTTTAAACTATCAGAAAAGTAAAATCTGAAAGATAAGTCCAAGGAACCAGAAAATGTACAGCATAGACATCTTTATATAGCTGTATTTGTAAAACAACTACAGAAAATTATCTATCACAACATTTACAAAACAAGTCTTAAACCAAATAAATTAATACCAAAAGACTTTACAAGCTTCCCAGTAAATCTTGTTTTTCAATATACATAGGAAACATAAAAGCATTGTCATGCCAAGTAACAAATTCCCTTTTCCTCATCACATAACAAGACCTCGGACTGGAGCTGTTCCCCCAGAATAGTCTGAAGTTATCTTTCTTTGTTGATCACATTAAATCCAGAACATAATTTTTTTACTTTTAAAATTAGCTTGATATTTTATTATTAGTGTTAGTAAACAGAAAATATAATCAGTAGAGTTTACCTTAACAGTTACACTGTCCCACATGATAATGAAGACATAAATTTTAAAATATCTATGCATAAGTGAATTCCAAGAAAAAGAACATTTGTAGTTCCAGAATTCTGTTCCCTTTCTTAATGAAATATGTAGATGAACAAACTGATCTCCAAGTAAGCCAAGTCACTTCAATGGTTTTACAGTAAAGGTAAATTACAGCTTTTTCTAATCTGATACAACCTCTAAAAGACTGAGGAGATGAAAGAGCACTCACTAGACTGAGATAAGTGCTCCGAGGAATGCAAAACTCAAACAAACTTACACATTTCTATGACAAAATGCTACATATTTTGTATTTGCTAAGTTAATAATAATAACATAATTATTAGATTGATTTTATTAGATATACAGCTATTTTTTAATCACCATTTTTAATATGCTTCATTCACAGAACTAAATGTAAGCTGTGCTTAAGCACGTTTGAAAACTTACCCTATAATTATAATACATGGAGGATGCAGGTGCCATCCCCCTTAAATTGCCTGGCCACTACACCACATAATTGATGGCAGAAATGGACCAGGATCCCTCTGCTCGTGTATGTCAGCAAGGAATTATCTATAATGATTCTTTGCCCGTTTATCATTTGGTAGAAGATTTTGCAAGAATTTCTTCAGCTCTCATGCATGCCCACTCCACAGCCACATTTGCACTGTGTTTCTGTGGCATGTGTTGAAAACAATTATTAGCACGTGCTGAAGACTATCAAATGAGATGTTTGCAGCTGTCATTTCCCAGGATTATCTTTTGCCTCCCATTTGGGCTGATTATGTCTGTTGTCAACACGCTGTTGGAGGATCATGTAACAGGGGCCAAATGCAAGACTCTTCTCATCAGACAGCACTTAGGGGTAGGAAACCCAAGGGAAATAAATGCAGGGGACATAAAAAGAGAAAATAAGCACAGAGAGGAATAACAGAGTTTTGTTCATAGCTGAGTGATGTTTCATAACTTCAGCATAATTTGGCTTTTTGATGAAGCTAATGCTTCACTCAATGCAATTTTATACCTAAATTACCTACAAATTCAAAATGATCTTCTGACTACATCATCTGGTCTGACTCAGATATGACAAATACAATACAAGCAACTTCATGTCACTAAGGCACTGGAGCCTGCAGCTGGGGAAGCCTGAGGCATTTCCTCAAATTCCCATTGAAGTTGCTAGAAGGTTTTCCTAAATAAAGAAAGTGAAGTGCCTGTGATCAGACTATGTTCCTCACAGGATGAGGACATGCTGGGAAAAATTCTCTGTATCTAAAGGCTTGTCAAAAATACAACCCCCAGCACACTCAGCATTTCACATCTGAGAACCAGATGATGGTGGATACCCTTCACCCAGTCCCCTTTCTCCACCTTTTCTTTTTTCATATGTTTAAGGCAGAGAGAAGTAATTAATGACATGTGGGCTGGGAGAAGTGTAGTGTTGTTACACTGTAAGAGCTAAAATGCTCACAGGTGCTTGATGCCTTGCTGAACTGAGAACTACTCACAAGTTGCTGCTCCCAAAGTCCAGCTGTATGTGTTAGAAAAACTAGTGTGAAGTTTTAATGTACCAGTAGATAGTTAGACAGGCACATTAATATTTCATGGAGAATTGTTAGACTCAGATAAATATGCAAGAGGCTTTTATTCAGATTCAAATTTGCCTTTACTCAGGCATTGAATTCAGTAGACAAGGAGTTCAATATTTGACACTTGAGTGTAGGTATCCATATAAACTGATATTTCTCAGTTGGACAGTGGGTGTTTCTCAGTCAAATAAAGGCTGAATGATCCTGGCACACAGGATATGCAGCAGGTAGGAGAGCACTAAGACAGGTATGGCCCTGCATAACATGCATTTTTTACATTGCAGTCTTTACATTGTGACTACAAGAGGAATTTGATGCAATCAGTCACAGCTCTTACAAGAAAACAGAAATTCATTTACACTAATTATCTGCCTTAAGATAGAGCTTTGTCCCACTTCTCCATCATCTCACTCTCCTTGTCTGGCAAAATGAGAGTGAACATCAGTGCAGATTCCTGCAGAGAGTTGTTTTGGCTGGAGCCTGGCAGGCACAGATGGACAAGCTGTAGTCCCTGGTCCTACTTGGCTGAACAACCACACTGGGTCATTTAATGGACACTCAGAGCCATGAGAGCACTTGTTTGGTCTGAGCTGCAGCTCCCCCAGTTTCCTTATGCTGACTACTGGCACACTAGTCCCTCTCAAAAAAATTTCTCTCTGATGCCTATTTTAGGTCTGTGACAAGACTCGTGGCCTACTTGTTCTCTTCCTTCTCCCACACACAGAGCCATGAGAAAGCCTCTGGCCTTTGTACCCACCACTCAGCTTCAGGCACTGGTGCTCTATACAGAACATGGTCATTAGGCTCGTTCCTGAGCCTCTGGCTGATGATAGAGCCTGGTCCTAAGAAGCCCAAATTGGCAGCACAATTGGCACGTGATGTGGTCAGTGTGAGTGCCCCAGGCACTGCTGATGCTTCCAGCCCACCACATCTCCCTGTTAACACCTTGTTGTGTGAAGGTGGCTAGAAAGGAAAAGCCATGGGGTAAGGGCAACATGGAGAAACACAGGGCTTCTGTAAAATTAGCAGAATCAGGGGAATGTTGGCACTGTAGGGAGGCCTTGAGTATGGGCAGTTGGTGACAGGAAGAGGGACAGCAGGAGAGAAGGGCATCAAGGCCATCTAAAGCATGGGACATCTGAGCACAGGGTAGGTCTCTGCTGCAGTGGCTGTATCTGCTCATGGTGCCCTCTGCTGCTGTCCCAACACCACACAAGCCTGCTGGTGTCCTGCAGCTCCAGCTGGGACCCTTTTCTACCCTTCCTCCTGCTTTGTCCCTTCCTGTAGACAGTCCTTGAGCCCTGCTAGGCCAAGCTCTTTTTCTTTGATTCATTCCTGCAATCCCACTTCTTGTATTAACTGAGACTAGTTTCCCTGCTAGCCCCCATGAAACCAGCAAGGCTACATCCATCTTTCTCTTCCTTGCAATCTCTAGTCCCCTCCAGATTGACAATGGCTTCTGCTTATCTGAATTCCTTCTGTGTACTCTGACACCAGGGTGTTAGATGAGTTTCTGGGAAGACAGGCTTCCCACTCCCAATGCCCTGAAGAAAGCTGGTCTGAGGGTACACCTTCCTGAGTGTACACCTGTCAAGTGTGCAGTGTGGCTCCTCTAAAACCCATGATAGCCAGGGTAGTCAAAGCAATCACATCTAGACAGTGGCTAATATTGCAGATGCTTGGGCTCTTTCTCGATATTCCTTTTTCCTTAATTTTTTTTCTCCCTCCCTCTGTTTTATACTTATCTCCCCACCATATCTGGCCCTTCAGTCTCCTTGCCCATACTAGAAAAATGAGGAATCTATTACAATAGTACAAGAGTGTCTTGTGACTATGGCACAGTGGTAGATGGCTCTGACAGCACAATTATGTTGAAGCCAGTAGAACTGAGCCTCTTTTATCTCACAGCTAAGAATCTGACTCCTGTTTTTGAAAGATTATTTTTCTTAGATGTACAGGAGTCATCCAATGTCTACTTTTTGCTGCTCCTTCTTCTTGTCAAAGCACTTTACTTTTCTGTTCTCATAACAATCTATTTCTTGAAAACAATGAATGAATTTTATAAGAATAATGCTCTTGTGTATGAAGCTCAATCAATCCAATTTCAAGCTTTTTCAAAGTTGTCCAAGCTCTACAGCTTAAAAATCCACACTTCAGCTTTTCACAACAAGTGTGAGATGCTTCTTAAGTTCCTGGGCAGTTGGAGTATTTGCTGTCCTCAGGCAACATCAATTTGTACATTACCACAATGAGCTCAAATTGCTCTCCATGGTTTGATTCAGTTCCAGAGGCAAATTATAAGATTTAGGCACAACTGGGAAAATATAGGTGAGAATTTCATAAGTTCCTTCCAGCACACACAAGCTCAGCTTCCTTAAAACTGCTAGCACTTGTGCTGCAGGTCAGTCAGTATTCAACGTCTGCTCACATAACACTTTATTATAGCTCTGTTAAGGTGTGTTAGGAGAGCCCAGCAGGCATACTTCTTATTTCTGGATTGACTGCCAGCCAGTGAACAGATGTGATTCCCTCCCTCCACGCTCCTGAAGAGCCATGTGGGTAATTTCACCTGCAGACTTGCAGATTTACTCAGTGCAGGCAAACTATTTGCATCCGCTACACTGTTTCTTTTGGTTATTTTTATGACATTGTCAGGAAGGCCTTCACATTTATGGGTTGAAGCACCCCAAACAATAACTCTGTGAATAAGGTCAGAATGGACAATTGACTCATGTGAGTGATTTGTGACCATGGCCTCAGTCAGACTAATGACAGTGCACATTTCTACCATGTGGCCATTGCTCATGTATGTGTATATTCTTCAGAAGTACTCAAAATTCGGGTTTTGCAATTAAAAAAATCCCAAAACCTTTTGGCATAAAACACATTAACATTCTCCTAAGGTTTATGCAATGACAATAATAACTAAAAAAACAAAAGATACTAAACAAAAAATAAGAGTTTGTATGAAAAAACAATAAAAAATAAGTTGCTACTGTTAAACAGAGGGATGAAGTACTGAATTTTAAGCTAATTAATTCTAAAATAGAGATTTCTCTGTATTTCTCTGTTATGAGAAATAGTCATATATCATCATTTTAGAGTTCCTATTCTCTTTTTCTTGTCACACTGCACCTTAGAAAACTGAGATCAGGTCTTTTGCTTAAACCTGTTTTCCAGTTTTTACATTTTTTATTTAGTAATATTGCACCTCTGTTGTATCTGTTCCTTGTCAACACTACTTCTAGGCTTTGGCATTTCAATGAAATGATGTTTTAATGTTCAATTAGAAAATACTATCAGGACATACTTGGGTTTAAACACATTTTGGTGCAAGGAATTATAAAAGAAAGCTCCTAAAAACATGTCTGTAGATCTCTGATTATATGAGGCATCTTTTATCTCAATTATTTGCTAGATTTGTCTCTTTAGCATTGCTTTTAGAGCAACAGGAAAGAATACTATTCAAAACACATTAAAGATAGAAAAAAAGCTGATATTTTCTCTTATTGTTCAAATGACAGCTCAAGCATAAAACAAAACATGAGGAGTGAGTCAATATCTTGAAAGCACAAAAACACAGAATTGATCTTTTTATTTGAAGTGGTTCCATGTGTTGAGCTGAAGTGCGAGTCCCAGATACTTTCCACTTACAAAAATCAGACCACATCAGTTTAATCTAAATACCCAGAGTGGATTTGTAGCTTGACATCTTTGAAAGCTCAGCCATCTCCCCAGAAGGTTCCATGGAGGAGCAGCAGTAATTAAGTTCTTCTCACCCTGTGCTTTTGCTTTTCCTTGTTCTCGTGCATGTCTTTGCCTTAGGAGCAAGGCTGAGATTTGGTGCATTGAGCACATTTCATCCCTTGGCCAGCAGCAGCATGGGTCCCTGCTTGGTGTGGGGAGGAAGCAAAGCAAAGCCATGTAGGGAGTGAATTGCAGGACATGCCGCATGGCCTGGGAGCCCCATTGCAGCACCCCTAGAACCTCAGAACCCAGGAGAGGTCTTTCTCCTTGCCAAGGAAGGTTTGCCATGAGCTCCTCTTTTAATCTGACTTGTAGATATCCACTGTAGGAAAGGGTGTAGGAAAGAGATATCCCAAGACACACCTAACACTGACGGCAGTGATGTTGAGCATGTGAAGCATCACCTGGATGCCCTGCAGAAGCTGTGCCCATGCTTCTAGGGCTGAACAGACTGAAGCAGCTGCTTCGTGATACCCAGAAGCACCAAGCTGGCTTCATCTAACTATCCACACCTTCCAAATGCCTTCTAGTGCCTTCAGAGGTAACTAGAAACACCTGCCCTGTTTGTGAGATGTTGAGTGTTCTTGCTAATGTGCTGCCTCTTTAGCAGGGCACTCAAGATTTAGCTCCAGTTAAGGTAACTGTGAGCACCTTGTACGCTTTAATTATTAATACTGTTGCTGTTCATTTTCTTATTTTATTGCTGTTTTAAGTAAATTATTCTTATCTTGACCTGTGATCCTTGCCTTTTGTGATTCCAATTTTCCTCTCCAGTCCCAATAGGGGAGGAAGAGGGGAAGGAGGGAGTGAATGGAGTGGTGCATGGATTGGAGTTTTGATGGGAACACTAAATGGGAGAATACCATTCCTAAACCATGAATTCCTCTGGGCCAAGCCACTGATAAGTGCATGCTGCTGCTAACAGAGTTTGCAAAGCTGTAATCAGTGTAAACACTTTGTGTCTGGCAATTTCCTACTCTGGTGGAATGGTGTGTCTCTTTTACAATTGTGGTGGGGCTCTTCTCCCCCTGGTGGGTATTGCCAAGTTGAGTATAGCTGTGTTGTCTAGGGCAATGGAGGAGTCCTGTCTAGAGGAGACACAGGAATGGCTTGTATGCTGAACCTTGTTCAGGAAAATTGCCCTGAGCTGACCTCAGTTGGGCACCTTTGTGTAACAGGGTACCTGTCTGTACAGAAAGGGCCATCTGTGTAATGGGAGCCCAATATGAACAGGATGCTTGTTAGAGGCTATGCTGGAGATGTGGGGCATTACACATGCTGGCCACATGTCTTCAAAGGCTCCTGCATGCAGAGGCAGAGGTATGGGAGATGGGAGCCAGCCTGTCAGAATACTGAATGAACCAGCTGCCAGAGTGGGTGGCTGCCATGGGCTTGGGCCCTGTGATCCAGTGATCCTGAGTCTGAACTTTTACAGCCAGAAGAGATGTAACCTGTGGTGTTTCTAGACAGAGCTATTTGCTGATTAACCTTAATAACCTTGGATTCTAATAATACAGTAATTTTAAGGCTAATGTAGAAAATTTAAGCAGTGAAGACCTTTCAGGTGACACTTGTGTAAAGATTCCACTTTAAAAATAAAGTAGGATTAGAAAGAACATATTAGCTAAAACATTTGCTGGCTATTTTGGACTTGACATCATAATTCTTGTGAATTAATGGGAGTTATCTGTAATAGTCTGAAAAACCTTTCCTTCTCTCTTCCTTGTTTATCAGCTCTATTATCCCTTGTCATGTTTTTAGTCTAAGCTAAGAGACTAATCAGAAGCCAGATAAAATAGCCTGAAAGATCTCTGCTGATTTCAGACATCTCTGGAGCAGTCCCTAATGCTAGTAATCTCTTAGAATATGAACCCAATTTTGAAGGCATTTATACTGATGGAATAACTGCTTGCTCCAGAAAGTTACTCTGCATTTCCATCATTAAAACTCTTCTCTTTTTATTTACCTGTGCACTACCAGACACTGCTACTGTGCTTTATAAATAACAGTGAGTAACATTCAGTGATTGTATCCTCATGCCCTCTTTCTATTAAGTTCTGAGCAGTTTTGGATGAGTAAAAGCTTTATGCTTCAGATTCTCCTTTTATTTGTGCCACTTACATTTTTCATCTATATAAAGTTATTTTCCCTCTTCAGTCCTTCCCTGTCCTCTCCTGCCTCTGGCTGTTCCTCAGCATTTTAGTCAATAGGAGCTTCAATTGGTGCAAGCACATTAGGAATTAGCCCAAGAGCAAGTGTGTTATGAGAAAGTTTCCTATTATTTCCTAAGAGAAGATGAAAGCAAAAGAAAGAACCAAGTATACTGAGCAAAACAAGGACAACAGGCAAGTACAGGATCAAGGAGGGAAGATCTATTAAACTTGCATTCAACTCAGTGGAAAGAGAAGAGGCCTAGGCATGTAGTGTGTCTGCAATTATCATACAGTGCTTTGGGACAGTGATTTCCAGTATGCTCTTTCCCATTTTGTTTAATTTTTAATTCAAATTGAGTACTAAAAATAGGGAGCATTTTAGAGCTGAAAAGATTTGAATGGCATAGGAATAAAAACCAGAAACTGCAAGAGGAATGCTGCTGTAGCTGAAACAGCCCTGCTGGGATTTTTAGCTTTGTGTCTCAGTCAGTTAGAGTTACAAAATGCAGATTTGCCTTATCTGGGTCATTTTGGCTGAGAGAACACATGGTAGTCCCTTTGTGAAATAAACAATTAGCCAGAGCAAGTGGTCATCTGTCTAATTGTCTTTCTCTAGCTACTGCTATTTCCTTCTCTTGTGTGAATTTGTTAGTACAGATGAGCATTAATAGCAAAAAGCTTTTAATTTTTGCAAGTTTTATAAAAAATGCTAGAGCGTCTAGTTTTCAATTTGCATCACTGCAACTTGGCTTGTTTGTCCGGAACCAGAAGGGCAAATGACTTTTATCTAGATAAAATGATGAAACTTTATGCTTATGTATTAGCCTCCTCTCCAGAGAAGACTAGAGAATTTTTTGCCTGTAGTCCCAATTCAGCAACTGCTCTGAAGGGATCCCTTTAAAAAGAAGAGATATTCCTCTTCTAGGCTAAGCATAAAAAAAAAAAGAAGCTGAAAAATCAGAAAGCAGTTTCATCTAATTCTTAGGCAGCTGTGCTTTACAAGCCTCAGCAGTCCTCTGCCATGACTGTATGCACGTGGTGTAGGCACCACCCTTTGCCTTTGGGTCTCCATTCCATTGAGACTGGTACTGGGAACTTCTCATGAAACAGCTGATTTGGTGTGGTAAAGACACAAACCAGGAAACTTCCACAACTTCAGCTTTGTTTTTGTCCAAGTTACATGTTTTATGAATTATAATATTGGTAACATAATCTCATATCTTTCCCTAGATTTCTGTGGACTTCTGTTTGAAGGATTAAATGCATTTGCCTAATTCACATGTTGAATCCTATGCCCAGAGAGGCTAAGAAAGAATAATTACCCTGAATTTTACAAAATAACATCCTTCTTTGTGGAGCTTTTCTAAGGTTCTCCAACCATGTCCAACTGGAAGGATTGTTACACTCTAATGAACCAGCTTCACCTTTAGAAAATACTGGTTCATCCAACTAGAGCAGAGGGTATTTTAGAAAAGAAAAGGAAAAAAAATCCATCTATTTCATTTTCTGCCATTTTAAGATCTAATAATAAATTATGTTTCAGAGTAACCAAGGCCAGTTAAAGGGCTTTAAGTGCTTAAGTCAAGGTGAGACTGGAGTTTTCTTTTTGGACTTACAATGGTATGGTAGAAATTGGTTATCAAGAGATGCCACCAAATACACCACCTGATACCTGCTTCCAGATCCTATTTAGCTTTGTAGAATCTGAGCCCCTGAATGTTAAGAATTAGGGGAATACTTGAAGATCCTCTATTGCACTGTCAGTCAATGAATTTGCTTGCTTTTCCCAGAAAGCTTAGAAAAGTGTTGGGTTTTGTTTTGATTTGATTTTTTCCCCTCTCATTTTCTTTTATCAAATGTAGTTCCCAGTTTCTAATAAGCTTTGGAGCTGACAGTTGTTCTAGAGTTACAACCAATGTTAGGCATACAGGAGTTAATGAGGGTTAGTTTAAATTTTAAGAGGAGAATTTTAGCTCAGAAGTGAGCCAGGTCATATTCCAAAAGCAGTGAATTGTATCCAGCCCCAGTGTGTTGGACGACTGGCACCTGAGCTGCAGTTTACATGTTACAAATAGTTTGTGGTTATATCTGTCTAGGAAAGAGTACTGCAGATAGGTACTCTTATCATTCCCTGAAGTTTTTATATGTTTTTATAGATGAATTGTTTGCCAAACCTGAAAATCTCTTGTTTTCTGTTGCTGTTGGAGAAAAGATACTAGAGACAACTGAAAGAAAAATTACTGTTGTGTGGCATATGGCTGGACCTGAGCAGTAAACCACAAACCAACCTCATCCCACAGAAGCTTCACAGAGGCGTCTGTTTGGACTAATACAACATGTGGTTGCCCTGGAAAAGGAAGGCAGGGCTAGATGTCCTGCATCTGCTTTTCTTGACAACCCAGCAGTGTGATTTCTTCTGCAGTAAAGTGTGTTGGAAAACTTAGATAAATCTTTTAGGATCATGGCTCATGACACAGGTTTGGGGCAGTGGGGACACAGCCCTTGTAAGCGAGGGGAGCCATGGGTGAGAAAGAAGACTCTTGCATCTTTCACTGAAATAATTCCCCAAACAAGTTGCAAATTTAGAACAAGTGGGAAAAAAATAGTTTGTGTGGGATCACCTGAATGACAGTGCCTTGCAGAGCAGGATATTCTTGATTTCCTGATGACACATCAGGACAACAGTTCTTTAACATTTAGAGAGTATATATTATCCTCAAAGCTTTACTAACATTAGCTAATTAATCCTCATAAAGCCTGAGGGAGTTACACACGTATTGATACAAGCCATGGACTAACAAAGGACTTCACAGTTATCATCGTGCCTCAAGCTGTGGCTACTGCTGGCATCATCCAGGGCAGGAATTAAGATGATCTTACTAAAAAGCATTTTCTTTCCCACCCCCAACAAGTGGCAGTTCAATGAAACTGTCAACAGTGATTTAGAAGTTGTGATTCAAAATGAAGCTGGACTACTTCTATCTACCACAACATAATCACAGCTAATAAATGCCTTTAACCAAGTAGGCTGTGGGGTGCAGCCTGGGGAACTGGGGCAGAGGGCATCCAGGGGTGTACTCAGTCAAAATCCCAGCAAGCCAGTGCCAGCTCTTGCTCTGCTGGAGCCATGCTA
Source organism: Lonchura striata (assembly GCF_050655825.1). Lineage (NCBI taxonomy): Eukaryota > Metazoa > Chordata > Aves > Passeriformes > Estrildidae > Lonchura > Lonchura striata. Next base: position 56,778,795 of record NC_140707.1, on the reverse strand, counting down.
TAGCCCTGAATGTTCATCTTCACACCTCAGGGAAATGAAGAAGTAGATCCATCTCTGAATCCATGCACAGAGAAAGTGAACAGCACTGAAACTCTGCACAAACTGTCTGTGGCTGTATAGATATATGTGTGTGTGTGTGTGTATATATACATATATATATTTTGTCCTGCTTCTCTTGCTGCTTCTTCTAAGCCATGATACCGGGGTGAAGCAACTGTCTTGAAGCCTTTTGCTGCTTGAATAAAAAGACCCCTGTTCCTTCTTAGCACAGGTAAGGTCATCTATGCATGGCTGAAATGCGATAATATTTAGGAGCCTTCCAGGGTACTAAAGACTTCACTTTTCTTTAACATCTTATGCTGTTCAAGCTCATGGCAGTGCTCCCTTTGAACTTGCTTACTTGTTGTGCAGTTCTCCCCACTTGCATAAATTGAAGTAGAGTGCAATTAATGTAAATTATATGGCCCAGGAAGGGCACATGTGGCAGAAGCCATGCTGGTAGGAGCCAGCTGATGGTTGGACATCACAGGTCTTTGCACTATGTACCAGTAGGTTTGACATCCATCAGTCAATAAAGCCCACACTGCCCACCTTTAGAGGGTGAGTTACATGTGAAAAGCTGTTTTCTCTGTAGTTACTAAAAGAGACCACTGGGATTGTGGGGACCTGCATGAAAACTGCTGTGGTAGACATGCCTTACAGAGCAAAGATAGATGTGGCTGCAAGGCAGCAGTTTTCTACTTGATTGAAAGTCAGACCATGCACCCTGAAGGATGTTTGCTTTTGGCCTGTTGTTAAAGGCCTACTTTAATGGCAATTCCACTGCCATCTCAGTGAATCTCTTCTAGAGAGTCTATATCCTCTTTATGTTTTCCTAATATTTAACCTAAATCTTTCAAATTGTCACTGTTGCAATTACATCCTCATCTGTTACTTCTCCACAATTATTTCCTGTCCAGTCCATCATGGACATGGAAACTATTTACTTTCTTTGTGTGACAGCTTGGTTGTATGCTTGACAGCTTAAAGTATGCTGTTGTGTCCCAGCTGGGACTTTGATTTATCAAACATCCCTGCTCATTTGGCCTATACTTTCAGACTGTGGTTTCTAGAGAGCTGATCTATTTTGATCCTTCCATCTGGTATGTCCCTGGTTGTTCCAGGTCCTCCACGGGACATACTGGGATGTGACTTCACCAGTGCTGAACCAACAAGCAAGTATTACTTCATATGTTTTTAATGTTGCCCAGTGAAAGAACTCTGCTTTTTGGGCGTGTCAGTGTTTACTGGGGGCCCAGGGTAGGCACAGACCCAGGTGTCAAGGAGGGACAGCATTTCCCAGTGGTCCAGAAAACACCTGAATTATATATTTACCTTCTGATTTTTGCTTTTTCCCTTTTTCATTGTACCAAGAGTAGTAGTAAAGGAACCTTACCTCTGTTAAGAAATTTCTTCTCTTGTAATTTCCTAATTTAGGATTGCTAAAATGTAGCATCACTAGTGACATCACAGCTGCACTAGAAAATTCATTCCAAAATTAACATACCCAAGACTCAACCAGTGAAGCAAACTAATTGTAATTGGTGAGTCATAATAAACTGTAGAAAAAAAGAAGTTCAGAATATTTAGCAGACATACCAGAGGTCACATGAGAAAAGCATAAAGGTCAATATGAGAATTATTATGTTATTAACATCTTAAGTTTTGCTCCTTCAGAAACTAAGTAATGTAATCCCAACTGAAAGTGAAATACAACTATTCTTGTGGAGAAAGACAAAACAAGCCAACTAGAAGGACACAGAAATACATAATTTTTACCAAAATACTGAATGTGGCCTAGGGGTGTTGCACAGGCTGCAACTTGACCCATGTTGATTTCCATGTGAAATGGAAGCACATTTTGACCAGAAAATGTAAAAAGGAAAATAAACATCACTTTAAGAGAGAGGGGATGGTGTTTTATCGAAAGTGAACTGGTGTTTTGGTGGCCAGGAAACTTTCTACTTTGGAAACAGTAAAGGGGTCTTAACTGTAGGTAAATGACCTTCAGCTACTTCTTCCACTTCCCCAGTCTTGACAAAGAGGCTGATGAACAAAGGTTCCTCCCTACATTTGTCTCTATGTGTTGCAGGAAATTAACAAAACAAAATTTGGTGCAGGACCTTGTGAAAAGGTGATTTATTTTATACAAATCTATTTCCAGTCCTTCAAGTTCATTCTTGCAGATTGTTCATGTGCGCACACACACACACACATTTCTCACGTGTTCACACTCACTCAAGAACCTTGTGCTGTCTGTGCTCAGGGAGGCAGGGACAAAAGATGCTGAGCCTTGGCCACTTACCATGTCTCAGCTTTTTCTTTTCTGGCAGTGAAAAACTCCTCTTTGGCTAATCCTTTCATAGGATTGGAGAAATTGAGGAGGATTTGAGAAATTTATAGGAATTGAGAAATTACTGTAGTGTAATAGATTGACCTCAAATCTTGCTCAGTCCTTGCTCCAAGAATGTAAAGCAGGGTTACTCCCCTTCATATTTGTTTGTGTTATAAGATTATATATATTTATATATATTTATTTAGATAAAGCAAGGGCAAAAATGTTGGCTGGCAACAGTGAAAGTTCTTACTAAAGAAAGGAGCTTTAGGAGAAACCAGCATTCTGCATTATCATTGAAGACCTTCTTAAATTGTTTCATCATTTCTTGGTGCAGAAGATTTGCCCCTGCAGCAGCCCACACTGCCCAAGAACAGGTGTATCCTGGGGCTTTCTCAGGGCCATAGCTGTCCCCTCCACTGCTGAGGGTACCTCACCCAGGCAGGCAGGGGAAGTGATGTCCCTCTCTTCTTTTCCCCTCCTATAAGTCAGGCTATTTTGTCTTTTCTCTAGACTTCCAGGCTTCTTGTGTTAAGGATACACTGGCAAAATTTTATAAATTGCAGCCCTTGAAAGAAAAGACATTTTATAATCACTTTATTAGAGTTACACTATCCATCCTACACTGAGCCTTTCTTAAAAATCAAATATGATGTGGCTGTTGGAAAAAGCATCCATCTTTGTATACCTATATAGTAAGTTTTATGGTGACACCCTTAGGTTTGTGAGGAAGAAAAGGAAAATACACTAATAAAGTTACAATTACTGTGATAGGTCCAAAATATAAACCCATGTGCCAGTTGTTACAACCTAGCTAAAGAGGGGGTAGGAATCCATCAAATTATTTTCCTGGAGTTTTATATAGCTACTCATAAGAGTTAAATGAAAATGTGTGTGTGTACTAGCTAAATTTATAGACTCTCCTTAAAATGTAAGTATTTCAGTCCTGTGGACAGAGCACAGAAACAGAAGCCAGGATTGTTTCACCCACATAGCTGGTTTCAACTCATTTATTTGGATGTATTTGGCAGTACTAGAGGGACTCATGCATGTTTCACACAGCCATTTCTTGGGACACTTATGAAAATTTGGGGATTTGAGCCTTGGAGCACCATGAAGCAGGAAGGAAGCTAATGCTGCAGAAAGCATTTCCTTTGGCAAGTGCTACCCCTTCCCATGCCAGGACCCCTCAGTGAACCAGAGCCTTCAGGCACCTCCTAGCTACCACAAAAAGCTCTGGTTAATAGCTGTGCATTTTTCATGTATTTCTTTCCTCTGTTAGAAATTTTTTGCTAGATCTCTAGCCAGGCCAAGCTAATGTAGCTTTGCTGTTTTGGGGTACTTGAGGATGTAACCTTCAGTCAACAGAAATTAAATCCCTTATTCAGCTGCCAGTATATTATTCAAGCAGCAGAACAGTCTATACCTGTAATGCACAACATGCAAAATAAATTACATATGCACAGAACTTCATTATCTTGGGTGGCAGTGAGGCAGAGGAGGGATTTTGGCTGGTATCTAGTCCGACCAGAGTCTGCAGCAGGGCAGGCAATGCAGAAGCATTTCTGTCTCTTTGCAGGAATCCACGACGGGCTCTGCAGGGCTTGCAGCTCTGGCTCAGGTACCACAGCCTCTGTGCCAGGTGCCACCTCTCTGTGGCTGGTGCCACCTCCCAGGCTGCACAGACACCCTGTCTGGGGGCTGCTGCCTGTGACTGTTCTGTGCACCCTCCCTGTGGGACATGAAGTCTGCTTGGGCTCAGCGAGACCGGTGGCAGCGAGCCCCATCCTGAAGGGCTTTTCCTGCCTCCTAGTCATGCAGCCATGCTGGGTCTGGGTGTCATTACCTCCAGCTTTGAGCCATGCAGGACTGATTTACTTTAATAAAATGAGTTCTTTTTGTGCCTTCATATTTCACTTCCTCACTACATTCATTCCTCCCGGCCTTGCCTTTCTCTGAGCAAAGCCATTCCTTCTCCACTGGACTCCCCGTGCTGTCCTTGGGGCCTGGCAGAAATCCTTTCCCATCTGTTCAGGTTTGAATTCCTCTCGTGTGACACCCCCTGCGTGAATGGTACAGAGCTCCACAGGGGGCCCTTCTCAGTGGCTGCAATGGTATAGATGTCTCTTCGAGGATGAGAAAAATAATTTCTGAATTCATTTACCACAGTCTAGGAGTGTGTATGATCATCATTTAGAAATACTCACCCTGCAGCTGAGTACCCTGTGATTTTATCTTCTTTAATTAATTTTCAGCTCTCCATCTAACTGCAACAGCTTTGTTACCAGCCTTTGCTTTTCCAGATAAATTCATCCTCTTTCTGTTTTTCAAAGTAATCTAGGTCTTCCTGAATAACATTCCAATTCTTTGCTGTGCTAGCCTACTTCCTAAATTTGTAACATCAAAACATTTATTAATATAAATATAGATTTAAAAAATATATATTGATATCATTTCTTTTTCATAAATTGCTCTGATGAAGTTATTGTACAGGAGCAGTCCATGAGCATTACTGTTAGCACTTGCCTTAGCAGAAACCTCTTTCTGCACAGTCCCTCTTCATTCAGAAGAATACAAATGCGCTGTTATCCAGTAAGATCAGGTATACTTTATCTCATTTACTTGCATGTCCTCAACTTTTGTTTTATTTAGAAATTGTCCTAACAAATTGCACAGTACTGATCTCAGAAAAAAATTACAGAAAATTATCCAGATTGGTTTTCATTTCCTTTCTAGACGTGCTACCAGAGGCTTTATCCAGGGAGACAGTATTCCAACAGTGTTATTTGGTGTCATGGTTATTCAGAACTGGGGAGGGACATCACCTCCTCTTGTTCCCTCCTTCTGCACTGAACACACCTTCAGGTTTGGAACCACCCTTGAATTACCTTTAATCTTCACATTATTCCCATTTCAGAGCAGTTCTGCTTTTTCATTGTTTTCTATTTATTTATATAGCTGAGGATCTATTTTTTATTTTAATTTTCTTTTCAATTGTATTTCTAAACTCTGGCCTTCAAGTGAGTTTTCTTTGTGATCTCTTTTTCCATTGCATCTAAGTGAATCTTTTTCCATTTCATCTAAGTAATCTTTGATAACTTAGACTTCAGGTGATTAACTTTGCTTTGTTTTAGATGGGATATGAGGTCTTGTGGCAAGAGACATGTCCCTTGCCTTGGGATGTGTGACCTGGCAAGGGGCTGAAGCTGTCCCAGTCTTTCTGTTGCAATGATATTGTCTCTCTTGCTGCCTGGAGTGGGGAGCTCCAGAGCTCCATAGTGTCTCAGGGATTATTTGGCAGGATATAATATAGGATGATCTCTATATTTCAGGATGGCTGTGGTAATCTGGGATGTCTGATCTCCCTATGAGAGACAGCTATTTTGAAGTTATTATTCATCCTGTTAGATCTGAAGCATTTCATTAGAAGTTGTTTTGTTCCCCAATTTACTAAATTTCAAATCCTCTCCAAAGTCAAATCCCTGAGTTATTTTGTCAGCTTATTTTCACTGGTTGTTTCCTGGTAGTTAGTTCAAGAAATATTAACAGGTCTATTTTTGTTCATTTTTTGATTTAATTTTAACTGAGCCAGCCTGTACCCACTCACTGCAAAATTCTGTCTGTGATTAGCTCTTGTGTGGTGCATTTCCCTGCTCACCACTGCATCTTGACTCGGTGTCACTTTGAAGAAATCTGGGTCTCCTGATCCACAAGTATTTAGGCTGTAATAATGATGGTGGTGTTTGTTCTGCAATTGATGCATGGGATGTGACATTTCTGTGAGAGCATTATTGGGGCTTAGAACTTTTCCTGATTCTGTTCCTGGGGGCTGTCAGAGATTCAGTACAATCAATCTATCTTTACTGTCTTTCCTTAGATTTACTTTAGTCCCAGCAGATTGCCTCTCATCCATGCTGCCTATTCTCTTCCCTTCATGAGCTACCACATCATGTTAATCTACCATGATAATCTTTATTTCCTTGTTTCCTGAACAGCATGTACCTTCCAAGGACTTCTGAAATTTAAGTGATTAAATCAAGTCGGTTTTAGGATAGCTTTTCCTTAGGCCTTTCAAGTCCTTTAATCTGCACTAGTAAAGACTAAGTAGCCCTTTCACTAACTTTTCTTAGCCTTATCTTCTGCCTTAGGCTGACAGAGAATAGAGGCACATACTTTCATCTGTGAATCATGCAGTGTTTCAGTTACACCCTTTCTTTTTCTTCTTGTACGGAAGTTTACTGGGAGAGCTCAACAAAAACAACATTAATCATTCCCTCGCCCCCGCCTCTCTTTAAAGCTTGTTTTACAGATTTAAAAAAAAAAAAAAATCAGTAAAGTCCTCTCTTGGAAACCTGTTTGCCTTGTGTAGGAACAGGTATTTCTGGGTCTTTATTGGGAATATCTGAGCTGTACAAGTACTATGCTAATGATCACCACCCCTTTGGAGGAAAGGAGTGCTCTTAGCGCCTTTTCCACATATCATCCCTGCCTGAGGCATGCCATAGACACCAGCCTCCTTGGTTTTTCCTTGTCCTTTATTATGTACTCCACTATCCATCTACTATGAGTCATTCATAAACCTAACCTAATTGTGACAAACATGTGAAAAACTAATCTTCAGAAGTGGATTAAATAATGAATGCATGGATGCCACTTACTTGTTTTGATTTGTATGTGTTTAGATACATTTTGAAGTCAACAGGGAAGTGTACACAACTTGTTGAGCTCAAATATTTCCTGGTTATTATATTTTCTTTTATAATAAATTCATTTGCAAGTAACCACAATCAAGCAAACCAAGAAGAAAATATTTATACCATGTTGGCAGTTGGAAGAGTTATTTAATTTGCGATGGGTGTCTGTTGTCAGGTAGATCCTCAACAGAGTTTCTCATTTTCAGATCTACTAATTTATGTAATCTTTATGATTTACTGTGTCATAGAGTAGAATCCATTACAGTTTCTGCAAGTGAGATGCTAGATTAGATAACCAAGTTCCCTGGAACTGTTAGCCATATATATATATATTTCAGATAAATTGTTTTTCTTGTGTTGTGAAGTCAAAATAAACCTTCTAAAGCAATAGCAGTATTTGTCAATATTCTAAATTTCCTAATAAGTTACCTTTTTCTGTAGCTCCTCCAGCTGTGGGGAGACTGGGTTGGATGGCTCAAGAAAGTAACATTTCTAGCACCCTAGGGCCATATTGTGAAAACAAAACTCATATGTCATGAAGAAAGTTTTATTGAATCAAGAACTTGATGTCAATTGTGTTTTTCAGTTGTGGAAGCCTGTTGTTTATTGCAGCACCACATTTTGTGTAAGTTCCTTCCTGATTTACAATAATTCACTTTGATAGACTTCTAGACTGACACTGCCCCCACAAACAATAACTTACAACAGCTTCAGCTCTGATCTTTCAGTGCTGGTTTTCAAGGACTAGAGCCAAGATCTATTCACCACAAGTAAATCTGGGAGGAAGTTTACTTACTATGAATATTAATGAATGTTTATCTACCATGGGTTAATTTGTTAAGCAGAATTTTGGGGTTTTGATAATGGGCAGTTTACATGACACCAAGCCTGCTGGCAACAGAGGGAGTACACCTGTCTCAAAGGGGCAAAAGTACAAGAAAGATATTGAGTTGTTGGAGTGCATCCAGAGAAGGGCAACAGAGCTAGTGAAAGTTCTGGAGCACATGAGGAGTGGCTGAGGGAACTGGGATTATTTAGCCTGGAAAAAAGGACACTCAGGGGAGACCTTATCATTCTCTACAACTACCTGGAAGGAAGTTGTAGCCAGGTGGGGGTTGGTCTCTTTTCCCATGTAACAAGTGATAGGACAAGAGAAAATGGCCTCAAATTGTGCCAGGGGATGTTTAGATTGGACATTAGGAAGCATTTCCTCACAGAAAGGATGGTTAAGCACTGGAACATGTTGTCCAAGGAAGTGTGGAGTCATCATGCCTGGAAGTGTTCCAAAAAATGTGTAAATGTGCACTTGGGGTTTTTGTGGTAAAGATAGTCGTGTTCAGTTACTGATTGTACTTGAAAATCTTAGAGGCCTTTTCCAGTCTTAAGGATTCTGTGATTATATGATTTAATTCAGAATATTGAAAGTGATGCTATATGGGTGAAAAGAAACAGGAGTCATGTGCTCAATTAATTTCAGAGATAAACTTGGCTCTTTATGGTGAAACCTGAAAACAAGGAAGCATGGCAGAGAGTGCATAAGCCAATGACAAGTTGTACTTCTCTGTTCTCTCTAATAATGCAATAAAGAAAAGATGTTCAGCTTCACCTTGAAGTCCTTCTCCCACATTGCTCTTCCTATGCAATGGAGTGAACCTCTTCAATTTGCTACTTTCTTTTTATTCAGACTAGTATGGAGATGCTAGTGGAAGTGATTGATACTTCAGAGTGTAGCAGCCTCTTGTCACTGAAGAGTATTCATGCAAGCTGAGTGCATGACTCCCCAGCAGAATGAGAGAATATACAGCAGAATTATATTTTTCTTTGAGTGTAAGAAAAACAGGAATAGCCAAGGCATCACAGATTGCTGACATCTTCCAAGTTATAGCATATAAACTTATTCTTTAGTTTTTTGTTTTGTTAACATAAAGCCTGCACTACTCTTGCTTGTGATCCCTGAAACACATGTGGTTTGTGAGTTTGTCTCTCAAAAGCACTCACATAAATTCATTATATGAGCAGCAACACCATTGGTATAGTGGTAGCCTCAACAAGTCTCTTTTCTGGCACCAGCTCTTCCCTCCCTGAAAATATTATCTTAAAGGCCAGTGCTCCTCCTTGAAGAGGGCTGAGTGTGAGTGGGTGATGCTGCTACCCCCCCTGCACCAGCTGCCTGTGCTGCCTTTGCAGCTGGGTTGCACTCCCCAAGCAGCATAGCTGGTGCTTCCCTACATTCATTATGGAGAGGTGTGGCAGTGCTGCTGGAAAGCCTCCCTCTCTCATGTAACACCAGGTGTGGCTGGCTCTCCCTTTCCTCAGGCTGCTCCACAAGTCACGTCCTTGCTGGACCAGCACAAAAATTCTGCACTCATGCAATGCAAACAGGCTTTCAGTCAAGCCCCTGTCCTCCTTCACAAGCCAGCCCCAAGGTCAGTCTGTAACAGACAGGTCCCAAGGCAGGCCAGTCAATAGAGCCTGTCGGGCTCAGGCCTTCTGCACAAGAGGGTGAAGCAGCTGCCATCCCCAGGAGGTGAGGACTGCTGTGCTGGGATGCCTCTATTCCCACCAGCCCACGTGCAGAGCACAGCCCCTCCTCAGCCAGCCCTTTACAACTGGTTTTCCAAAGGGCCTTTTCCTTGCTGCTGCTCTTGTGCTGCTGGCTGCTTTTACCCAGGAGGAACTGGAGCCTAGTGAGACCCTTCCTTGCAGTTTCCATGCAATGGTATATGTTAGAAAGCCTTAAATAGACTGCACCTACTTCAGTAAGTAGCTCGAAAGTGTAGCATACCACAGAAAAGAAAACCCTTTTCCCCATTAAATTAGATGTTATGCATAATGCAAACAGCTTTCTCCTTCATCTACACCCAGATTTCATCACGGAAGTCAATTGGAGCTGCACCTTAACAATTAAGAAAATAATTTGACCCAGTTACGTGTTACAGAACAGACTTCAGTGGATTGCATAGACTGAAGAGAGAGCAGAATGTTACCCATTGAATTTACTATCATGTTTGTTTTGGGAGCTAAATTATTCTTCCTAATTCTGCTAGCAGTGTAATATGCTGTCTCAGTAATGGAAAGCATATGAAAGCAAGCAGATGGTGAAAGCAGAAAAAAATCCCAGCATGTCCTGATAATGTAGTAAGCAAGTTCATTTTTTTGGCATTAGGCTTTCATAACCAAGGCATGGTGATAACAAGTACAGACACATTTTTAGAGCACAGTTCATCAAAAAATACAGCCAGTTTCATTGCAGGGCAATGGAAGATTACTTTTTGAGACTCCCACATAGATAAAACCTAGATGTGAATGTTGTTGAATTAGACCCATCATCTATTATTGCTAGAAGATGAGTGACAGAACAGATACTGGTCAGAGTGATTCCATCACAGCTCCTGTGTTCTCTCATATCATTGCAAATGTAGAGTCTTTTGCCCATTGATTTGCAAATATGCAGCCATCCTGCATTACAGAAATACCGTAGACCCTTCAATATTGGCTGTGATACTGAAGGCACTAATGGAAATTAAAAATACTTTATTTTCCTTTAAAATTTCAACCTTTCTGGGTGGAAATTTTGAAGTATGAGGATGTTGCTTCTTGGATATTTGTGTATATCTGCAGTACATGAAGCTCCCAGTCTGACTCCAGCAGCCTCTTTCTTCTTCTACCCACATGTCCCATTCTTTCAGAACAGCAGGCAGAACAGCCTCAATGGGAAAAACACCCATTTGTTTAGCAAGTCTGAGAAAACTGAGACAACCTTGACTCAGTTTTGGCTGAGCAAAAGGCCCTGAATGTGCTTTCTGGGAAGGACATTATCCAGCCTGATGACCTTCAGACTACATTTTTAAGTCTCAGGACAAAACATGGACAGAAACAACACCAGATTCACCACTTATCATTTTAAGATTTGTCAAAGAAGGGAGAAATTAATCTTTGTTATGATTTTTGTTTGAAGCAATGAGGACACATCTTCATATAGTTGCAACCTGGACCAACCTTCAGCTTCCAGGAATTTGTTTCAGACAGAACAAGTGAGGAGGAGACATGAAAACTGCTGCAGTGCCAAGTTCAAATGCCAGTGTACAGTTGTGGGGATGAATCCAGTTCTGACCTCACTGATCTCTTCTGTTGGGAAAAGAGGTGACGAGAGAGCCCCATTTCTCACTAAAGCATATAGTTGGTTACAATCCTTTTTTCCCCCACCTTGCACTAATACAGCACATTGAATAATGTGAAGATTTTTTTTTTTTAAAAAATATTTCATATGCAGTACTTCATTCTTGAGTTGAAGAAAAAAAGGCAAGAGTGTGGTTTTGATTGTTTCATCCATCTGAGGACTTCGTGTTTTCTGCTTCCTGAGGAACATTTTCTCCCATTATAATTTTAGTAATGGCTTGCTGATTTAACCTCCCAGGAGGTTTCTTCCAGATTGCTTTTAGTATCTTTGGGATGTGGTGGTGACAAAATTCAGATTTCTTTGATGTCACTATGCCTCCTTCATTTCATTGCTTGGGCAGGACATGGAGCAAGGAAGAAATGGAATTGACAATCTTGTCCTCAGGTCACAGCTGTTTTCCTGCTCCTTTGCCTGTAGCACCATTTTTCCTCATGTCATCTCCCCTTTCTGGGTCTTGGAGGCATGGTAGAGCAGACAGGTGACCTTTGCTGCCAGGGTCAAGTGGCTTTGACAGCCTGAGCTGTGGCAAAGCCTGAGTATTTCTCCTGGCAGGACCTTGGGCAGAGACTGACCAGAGAACGGGCCCAAAACACCTGCGCAGACCCCCATGCCAGGGCAGGGATGGGCTGAGCAGAGCCCCTGGCTGAAATGGCAGCAGGTCATGGCAGAGTATTGCCTTCCTCTGCTGTGCTGCCATTCTGTAATCCCTGCATCTCTTACAGGACAAGAGCCTGAGGTCCCTCCTGCAGTGAATTGAGACCTTGATCCCAAATTGCTTAGGCTGAGCTCAGCAAGCCTGTTTTCAAAGCAAAGCCTGCTCTCCATGAGTAAATTCCTCTTTCAGTTTTTCCTTGAAAATCCTGCAGCAAATGGCTTTAAATGCAGTGTCTGTGTGTAACTGCTCTTTTTGGTGTGTTTCCCGTAATGAGCCATAACATATGTGTGTATCTTTACACACCTCGGAACAATGCTATGCAAGCATTAGGGGATTTTTCTAACAACTAGTGAATGTGCTGCTTTTCACAGCTCACCCAAACACTCCTGCCTGATAAGCCTGCCTGCAGAGGGACGTTATCTGTATTTCTAGGATCAGCGGAAAAGAGAAAAAAAAAAAAAAAGTGGGAGGCATATCTGAATATTTTAAACTGCTAATTCTGATGCAAGGATGTCATGTAGAAGACACTTCTTGGATGGGGAAGCCTGAGGAGGTGTGTTTGTGGAGCTGTAACACTGTCCAGAGAAGGAAGTTCAGTGAGAAGTACAGAACTTTGATCTCTCTGCTGTTTCCTTTCTGTGTACATCCTTGAGGGAATTGTTCTGTTTCTCCCTCTGGCTAGCACAATGCCAGTATATCCTCCAGTATAGCCATCCTCAGACATTCTAATGCAAGTAAGTGAATTAAAACCACAGCAGCACCAGATGTACCTTGCACATGAGTATAACAGTGCAGGAGCAGTATTTGCCCCAATGATATCCTGTGTTCATTAGCACAGGGAAGTGCAGCATGCAGATGGTCAAGAGCAGCTCACCATGGCACGAGCAGCACCTCCAGAGCTGTGCAGGTGGGGTGCTTTCCCTGAGCCTGACTTCCTCTAGCCCCTGATTCCTGAACTACCCTAGTCAGAAACGTTCTAGCCCTGAGGCTCAGAAAACATCTTTCTAAAGAGTAAGAATTTTGCTGTGTTTCTGATTTTTACCTGAACCCAGCCTGCACTAGCTAACAGGCATTTTTCAGATAGATCTTTAGGCCAAGTCCTTCATATTTCAGTATAGAGCTGCACTGTTATTCAACACATTGCATTTTCCAGGAAAAGACATTTCCAAGAAAATGTAGCTGGATGTTTTTGCCCTGTGGTGGTTCTTCCATCTTTGATTACTGTCAAAAATAAAAGATCTTGCTGTAATCCACCTTCCCAGTGAGGATGAGCTTCTGAGACAACAGTGTTCCTGCAGGAGAAGTGAGGCAGGAAGCAACACTTGAAACAGAGGACTGCATGGCTGGAAGGCATGCTTGCTGTGCAAAATATAATGTGCTTTTTTTTTTTTGAAAAATAATCTAAATCCAATTCTAGCTTCAGCAGGCACACAGCAGCGATCTCCTGTCAATGCCCAGTGCTAGCACCAACTCCACAGCCCAGCCCTACTCTCACCCAGACCATGTTACACTGTGCAGAGATTTTTATCTGCACTGAAGTCAGGAAATGCAGTTATAGTTCCCACAACAACCATAAATCCAGGTATTCTGAACAAATACTGTAAAACAAGTAGTTAGTTGCACAAGTGTTTCTCAGTAAACGCATGAGAGATCCAATGGTACAGCAGGCTGGGATCTCTACTGCAACTTCCACACCTGCCCCTGCAAAACCTGAGCATAGCTGAAAGAGGGACTTGGGGGTAAAACCTTTTGACAGCTGATGCCAGGCACCAGATGTTCTGGGGTAGCTGTGAAATTTCTGGTGACTTAAGGGTATAATCCTGGTATTGGAGAAGGTGGCAACCACACTGTACATCAGAGCCAGTGAGCAGCAGGTGTCTGCTGAACTCCACAGCAGTGCAGGCTAACAAGCATCCTCACATAACACAGTGTCTTTTGTTCTACTTACTGGCCTTAAGTGGACTTCATCATTTTGGTAGCTGAGGGCTTCACACTTGTTGACATTTATCTCTGCAGAGGCTCTGTGAAGTAAGGAAGAACTTTTATCCCCATTTCACAGGAGAAGACTGAACCAGCAGGAGGCCATACATCCACCCCAGGGTCTCAGAGAGTCTGCAGCAGAGTCTGTGCCTCCCAAGTCTGAGGGTCATAACCTAATTTTCCAGTAGTGACAGAAAAGATACAGAACCAAAATTTCACAAGTTAATAAGTGCCAGGACCTGCTGGCTGGAGTCCACAGGCTGTGGCCTCCTATCTCCAGCAGCATTCATATTCTCCTCTGTTATTTCAAATATTTTATTGTAGTATTATCTTGTCTAGTCTAAACAATGGCCCCACTGGCTCTTAAGAGTTGTACTCTGTGAGGGAAAATGTTGAAAATTGTTATTATCCCCAGTGTTTGGGCACAGACACAGAACGGTGGATGCTCCACAGTCAGGACCCTACCATCCCTTTGCTACCCCAGCATCCACTCCCTCTCTGCACTTGCACAGTGCAAGAACCACCACCAGCCCCCCAGTCCCTCCTCACCTGTTCCAAGGCTGTGCTTCTTTCCCAAGCACAGGGACATTCATGTCTCTCGAGCGACGAGGACGTGTGTAGCATCAGTGGTCAGTCCAGATACATATTAATGGCAGAAGAGAGAAAAAACTATGTCCCATATTCTGAGATGACCCACCATAGAGAAAGATCCGAGCTGTGATGTTCCTGCCTCTGGATATGCTGTCTCTTAAAGCAGGCAGGAGTTCAAATCTCCAGCTTTGTTTCAGTCCTATCCACTAATAAAAACCCCAGGTGTTACTGGAAGTACTATTGATGTCTGCTTTGGCATGTGAAGTGTGCATCACTTGCCTCATTGCCTTAGAAGCAGTAAATCTCTGTTTATCTTGATGGTTACTTAGTAATGGAAAGCAGAGGCCAAATCAGTTATCTGAAAGGGGCTAAATGACAACTTGCTCCACACCCTGTATAAGTGAGGCAGACAGCTTCAAAGCCCTTATTGGTTCCACATGTCTGGGTCTATCCAGAGTGGTTGAAACAGGCCAGCATAGAGTGCTCTGTCATCCTGGCATGTCCAAGCAATCCTGCTGCTGACCAGCCAAGGACACATGGACATTTCTTAAGTCTCTACTGTGATTAGATATAGCATCCTGTGACAGTTTATGAACAAACAGCAGCTGTATTTAGTTATGCCTTAAAATTTGGTAAATGTCTTACCCAGCTAATTCAAAGCATTTCACAAACCTGGTCCCTCTCTTGACTCAGGAATTCATTGCAGTGGGTAAGATGTCTTCATAGGGATTTGTTTGTGTTTTCCATTTTCCACCTGCAAATTGGGAAGAACGCTATTCAGCCATTTTTGTGAAGGGATTTGGGAACTCTGCAAGGAGAGTGCTGTTTATGTATCAGGTATCAGTAGCAGCCTGTCACATTGAATTCAGCAAGGAAATGGCTGGCTCTGCTGTTGCAGCACTCATGGAGGACTCAACTCCCAGATGAATTAAAACTCTCTGTGTGACTGAATCTTTTTGCATATTCCTGCCTCACCTGTAAAATGGAGACAATAATGTTTCCCTGATTGCATGAATTTTGAGAGACAGTACATTAATGGTACTGAGACCGTCACCACACAACAAATAATTCTGCAATAGCCACACATACAGCATTCATCTGCATTTGTATTCAGGAGACTATGGAAGGAACTGGACTATTAACACCTCTACTCTAGGGCAAAATGCTTGGAGACCACATCCAGACATCCAGGTATCTGCTGAACTTCATGGGGTTTGGTGTCCAGGTTTGGCTTGAATGTAGAGTGCACAGCTAATTCCTACTTAATTTATAATAGCCTGAACCTCAACATGAACACCAATTTATCAGGAACCTAAATCAGCTGCCCATTTTGTGCCTTGAGTCTGTGTCTTCAAATTACTCTATTGTCTGCTGCAATCTACTCTGAAGCTGGAGATTTGTTTCTACAGGAGGCAGGGAAACATTATGTTGCCAAACTACTTCCAGTCTTTTCCAAGATTACAAGTCTGGGAATGGTGGATAGATCTTGTGATTTCCATCCTACAATTTAAAACAGATGGGCTAGCCTTGCAGCATAAACATTCAAGCAAGAAAAGCAAAAAGTTGGCAGAAGAAGTTCTGTTTCCTGAATAACTGTGTTATTATGACTTATATATTTTAACAAGCTTCATGTAAAGCTAATTTACAAGATAACTTGATCACTGTCTTTTATTCATCCCAATACAATGTAGAGGTTTTGTTTTTGCTGTACAATTCTCCAGCCCTACTGCTTGTACACAGGTACAGGGGCTAGTATCTGTGAGCTTTCCCTCTTGAGAAAAATCAAGGTGAAGACACAAAATGCAGCAGCTGTTGCATAGCCAGAGCCATTGGGATGTGAGTAGGACAGGAATTATTGCAGGCAATGAGACGGAGAATTTAACCTGAATCAAAATTCAAGACAAAAATTATGAACCCACAAGTCCACACTCTACTTCATTGTTTGTTGCCACCCTGTTGTTTACTTGCAGTTCCTTCATTTTCATACAGATATCAATACCTGAAAAGGTACTGAATGTGTGGCTGGCATACTGAACTATTAGAATAGTGGTAAAAATCTCTTTCCTGTTCATTTACTCTTTATATACATGAAAGACAAGACAGTATCAGAAGCAGAGGCAGAAAAAGAGACCCAGATAATTAGATGCCACTGATCTCAGAACTTGAAAGCCAGTAAAATAAGGAATGTGCTGTGAAAAAATATCTGCCATAATTAAAATGGCTGATTGGTGAGAGCTGCAGTGAAGGCCAGTGTATGGGGCCATGCTAAAAACATTGCTGGAAGGAGCCAGATCTACATACATGGGGAAACTCAAAGCCAGATGAAGTTACATGGACATTTCAAACCACAGGCTTGCAGGATGAATGCTTAGCTTCAATGGCACACAGCGAATTAGGACAACACCAAAGCAGATTTGAAGCTCCTCCTCCACAGGCCTGAGCACCAGCAGAGCCAAAATTTACATAATTTGCCCAAGCCATGTCTTGGGAAGCTGTCAGGAATGGCCATCATGGGAGGTAAAGCCCCAGGTTTTGACAAATCCCAAAGTAATAGAGATTAAAAGGTTACTGGTCTGATTTTCACTCTTTTGACTTCAATGCATGTGCTGTTCTACCCAGGTCTGAGGCACTGTGGTGGCCCAAAGCGTCTGAAGCAGATTTGGGGATGGAGTGGCTGAATTTGCTAAGCAGGTGAAGAGCTCTGGGAGATCTGTCAGGACAGTTGCAGAAGCCACTTGGAGCAGCTTCACAGCACTTTCTGACTGTTCCACAACCACAGCCAACTGGGATGCTCTGTATTTTTAATCCATCTCTATGTTAAATATTTGCTAGAACCACCTGAGGAAGTAGTCTGTGCTGAGCAGGGTTACCTTTTGCTGAAGGAGACTGGTGTTGTCACACAAGGCATGATGGTGATTCAGCAGCGTCGCTTCAGAGGCAGAGTAGAGCTACACCAGGGAGCAAAACCCTTAACCCTGCCCAAGTCAGACATAGGAAAGTGTAACTGCCTGTGCTCAGCAGCATGGTGGGAGGGCAGCACAGGGTGCCACACTGAGAAGGATGAGAAGTGGGAGGACCACAGAGAAGGGAAAAGGCCTGGGAAGCAAATGCTGATGTGAATGAGGAAGTATAATGAGCATGTCTATGTCTCCGGCTAGATCTAGAACAGCCAGAAAAACTGACTGAATTTTTGTGGTTGCAACCAAAGTAGCATCCTGTAACTGCTGAGTAAATTCCAGGATGACTGATCAAAGAATTGAAAAGAATACCTTATTTTCCAAAACATTGAAGACTACCATGCTTCTTAATGATTCCATCAGAGAGACAGCTAGGACTAACTTTGGAAGTAGCAGAACAACTTCATTAATATTTTCTGGTGCTTTTATATTATTCTAAATTCTGTTTCTCAATACTTACCAGGTTTTGTTTGGTTTTTTTTTTCCCCCACTAACCATATAGCATATGCTATATGTATGCTATATATCCTGGTATCCTTGTATCCTGGTTTCCTTGTATCCTGGTTTCAAGAGATAAACGGATAACCTTATTTTTCACAGTCAGGTTTTTAACATTTCTGCCATTGAAGATCCTCTTCTACAGCTTCAAGTTGAAAAGATCTTTGTGGCAGATTTGGCATTGCCTGTAATAATTTATGAATGTTATGTGTTGACATATTTATTGTGTGCATACATTGAGCTACTTCAATAGCTGGATTGTCAAGATGTGTACCCAAGAGAGAGAAGATGGATCCAGGCATACATTTTTGAGGAAACACTTGGGAAACAAAGCAAGCACTCCTCACTGTGATGTTTTGGCTGGGCCCCTGTTAGGCTCACTAACAGAAATTTCCCTGGGAGAAATGTGGGCGCCTGCAAAGCAAGACATGAAAGACCCCAGAGAATTTACAGAGGACCATTTAAACAGACATTTCTGTGAGCAAGATTCCAAAAGGGGTTGAAAGTGCTCAGATCTATAGATGTTTAATTTAGTATACATTGGCAAGACTACAAAAAAAAGTGCAAGTGAAATATTTTTTAACCAACATGCTTTATTTCATTGGTTAAGTGGCTCTTCTGTTTTAAAAATGTTTCAGTCATGCAGGAAGGCTGAAGGTCTCTCTCCTCGTGTATGTATGTGAGCTTGGAAAATGCATGGGGTATAGTACATAGGCTGGAGCTTGTGTTTAGTATAGTATGGGGGAATCAGATTATCCCATGCATGGAAAGGTAAAAGCTCAAGGCCTGCTATAAGCAGAAGGCAAACCAGAAAGATCACTGGCAACTGGGGATATAGCAGTAACTATAAGAAGATCATCACCTTTCATAAAAATCCTTACATATAGTTCTACTAATGGCTTTTATTAAACATTTAAGCCTTAGGATTCAAGAGATTCATATTTATTATAAAATAGCTGTCTTATTAACACAATGTACAAGCTGAAACAAAGCTAATGAGCCTTAATACTTGCAGGATAATTCAAAGTTTAAAGGTGGTATTAACAAAAATAAAATAAGGAAGAGTGAAAAACTCCAGTTTCATTGTCCACTAGAGAACCTGAGTTTTTTCCTTTTGGGTCATAAAACTAAATCTATTGCTTAACTCTTATACTGTTACTAAAGTAGTGCAAAACCACATGTATGTGCATAATTAAGTACCCCTATGTGACCATAAAAGGTCTCACTGGCTGTTCAAGGGGAAGGCAAGTGGGACTTGATTCAGCAGCATGAAAGAGGGAATGGCATTACTGTAATCTCCCTGTATTTCTTTACTTTGATTCGGCTCACCCTTATGTGGTAGAGTGATGGGGTGTACAGCAGTGGCAACTGTGTTCTAGCGTGCCCTGTGCATCTGAAACACAACAGCAAATTGTCCTGGAACTGCACAGATATTTATCCTATGGAAATCATACCTCAAATCAGACATGCAAAAAACCTGAGGCACTGGGTATTTTAGATATACCTGAAAAGTTAGGTGATTTTTTTATTTATTTGCCTTCTGGTTTTGCAATGGCAGATATGAATGGTAAATAGGTAAGTGGAAAAAAAGTCACTGAGTCCTGCCCTTGAAAATGTACTCTAGCTTAAAGCACTGACACTTCAATCTTTGCATTCAAATGAAGAGACCAAACAAGTTCAAGATACAAACAGAGTAAAGAGCACAGCTATAAAATGACATTTTGGAAGTGACAAGTGAGCAGTTGTATGGTGACCAATCTCCTACCACATTTATGCTCAATTTCATGTGGCCCCATTAGCTACACCACATGTTCTGGGAGCTCCCCATATGTCCCAGTCTTGATAAAAGTTTTTGGAAGTATAAAAAGGGAATGGGTATCAACATAACACAATGGAGGTGTGGGGCAGGGCATACACAGGAGCACTGTTCACATCTCATGCAACACCTAGCTCCACTCCTTGATAAATAATCACATCTTGCTACAGCAAGACCTTGAAGAGGCACAAGGGGTTTTATAGGTGGACTTAGAGCTACTCAGTAGATGCAGTCAAGCTCCTTTTGAGCTGCCTCCCCTGTGAGACTGGAGCCTTTCCCAGGAGGGATCCCTGTGGCAAAGGGCCTCTGTTTGACTGTGAAGCAAACACCACATTGTGCTGGCAGCAGAGAGAAGGAAGCAGAGAGATTTTTTCCTGAGGTAGGAGAAGAGTCACCTGTGCCCTAAGGCTGCTCTGGGGGCTGCAAACTCAGGCCAAGAGACAGAAATAACCCAGGAGTTGTTAGCTGAAGAGCTTGGGTTTACAGACTCTCCAGGAGAACAAGATTTAATGAAAATCTCCAAGGAAAATTAGATAAAATGGACTGAGGTGGATATCAGAAAACTTCTACAGCATAAATCATAAATTCTCCCCAGTTTGGAGAGAGGTAAGAATTTCATCTCCATTAATTTAATCCGGCAGATAGAGATAACAAAGCAGCCTCTACATGGGAGAATTAACATGGCTTGGATTGATACAGAGAGACAAGATGCACTTGCAGGCATAGGAAAAATGCTTCTCTGAGAAAATTTCCACTATTAATATTTTTCCCTTGCAAATGTGGGTCTTCTAAAACACTCTTTTCTTTTGGAAGGATCTAAATGAGGAGGAGGTGGGAAGTAGAGCTACAAAGCATGTAAGAAAGCCTCAAATACATGAGTGGGAGGAAGGAGGAAGAAATTAAAGAATAATGAAGCTTGCATCACTGAGAGCAAACAACAGAAGAAGGGAAATGCACGCACTTGCGGCTAAATTTTGAAGGAACCTAGGCTGAGGTTTCAAACAGCTGTGGTTAACATAGATGCAGGCACAGAGTAATTCAGATGATCTGATCAAAGAACAAAGAAATGTTAAAACTGATTTCATTAGGAAAAATACTTGCCTTAGAGTTAATGGATAAGCACAGGACAAGATGCCCTGTTTGTATTGTTGATATGAGTGTTGATATGAAGTGAGAGGATTATCATCACCTGTAGTAACCAGGTTCATTAAAGGACTTGGGCATTGCTTCAGTGGGGCCAGGATTTTACCCTTCATGGAGTCTCTGTTGGCATCTGTGAGATTTCCTTATGTGATGACAGTGCAAACAGGTACCTATATTTTTAAAAACAATTAATAGAAATATTGTTATTAACATGGTGCCCAGGGTCTCCAGCTCTAGCTGCATCAGTAGTTGAGCCCAAATGTTCAGTTACTTTTGGAGTGTTGTCACTCAAACTAAATCAGACATTTCTACTTTGAGAGCTTCTCCAGTGATCTTCACTCCAACACTTACCCATCTGAACCAAGAAACAAGCCTGGAAGAAGAGCCTGGGGTTGGGTTCATTCCACACCTGATTTTTGTCAGTGCTTTGCTGGAAGGGCATTCAGCATGACAGGCTGATCTGTCCCAACAGTCTTCCAAAAGTTTGCAGAGCTTTTGCGGAGCAGTCAGTAGAAAACTTTCAGCTGAACTGAACAAGGAACCTGTGTGCCTTACACAGGAATCCTGTGGGATGGGATTGTCTCTGTCTCTGTGTCACCAAAACCACCTACAAAATGAAAACTGTAACTTTTCTCAGGAAACCCCAAGGATTTATATTTTTATATTCACTTTGGAATAAACTGAGCCCATCCATCCATTGAAGAGAGGAGCATCAGGGAATCAAGAGGAGGTTTTGCCATCTGCAGATGAGCAATGCTCAGGGACATAGCTAGGACCAAGATGGGGGCAGGGAGACGTTTCATGCCAGCAAGTTTTGCAAAGGGAAAGGCTACGTTGCTATTCCAACCTATACTGGCTTTTCAAAATCAACTTGGAGACAGCAAGAAAAAAGGGCAGGGGAACAGTGCTCCATTTCCTAGTAGAGCTATATTTGATGCAGATAGAAGACCTCATTCCTTTTCCTTTTTCAAATCTTGTCATTAAAATTCAGAGTTGATACTTTTTGTACATTGTTGTGCAATATGCTGGTGCAAAATCTGGGTCTCTTTGTGTCATGCCCACAGCAAAGCATGTTAATCTAAGGCTGGCAGTCCTGTATAGTAGAGTTTGGGTAGGCAGGAAAAAGAATTGGGGGGGTTACAGTTGTCATTCTGTCCTATGTCCGAGCTTTGTGTCCAGGAAAGAATGTATCCCTTAGGTGAAAAGAAAAAATTTCATCCCATCGTGAAACAGCCATTCCCAGCCATTATGATAAAATAAATCTAAAAGGACAAACTAGGCTTTTCCTGAAATCACTACAGCAATCACATATGCCTCGAGCTGTCATTCTACAGGGTTGGTTAAAGAAAGGTAACTTTAAATTAATAATTAAATGCCCATTACAGGCTTGACAGTCTCCAGGTGTGTGGCAGTGCTGATGGCGCCAGCTCCTCTGAGATCCTGCCAGCCTTTGCGCTTGCAGACCGGCCTCTGTTCAGCCCGAAGCTCACCTCACCTGCTTTCATGGCAGCAAGGCAGGACAAGCAGCAGCAGGAGGCCGGGGGGGAGGGCTGCAAAGGGGCAGAGGAGTGGCAGGAGGACCAGGTGCACCCTTGGCATTGCAGGCTCTCATGGCAAGGGGAGATTTCTCTGTTTTCAGCCGTAAATACGATGCAAAGAGGTGCCAGGCCTGAGGCTCCCGGCGGGTAAGATGGTAAAAAATAACAGTTTCAGTTCTGCAGGTCTCGTTTTTCAACGTGTAAAACACCGGCTCGGTGGCACGAAGGCCATTCCCAGTCGCGGCGAGACGGCCAAGGAAGGCAGCCGAGGCGTGCGGGCACTTGCCGCGGGTTGCGCCGCGACGGGCGGACGGGCCGGGCAGGCTCGGCCCCGGTGGGACAGCGGGCCCGAGAGGCTCCCCTGAAGGAAAACGACAGAACGCGTGGGAGCTGCATCCTCCGCTCGAGCCTGCTGCATCCCACTCCCGCGGTGGGAGCAGCACCTCTCAACCCGCCCCCGCCAGCCTCCCGCGCCCGAAGTTTTTCCTTCGGGGAAGCCGGCGCGGGCAGCAGCCGCCGGCCGCGGGGGCCGGCTCGGCGGGGCGGGGCGGGGCGGGCGGGCGGCGCTAGGGCCCGGCGGGGCGCGGCGCCGCCGCCGGGGGCGGGCTGGGGGCGGCAGCGGCGGCGCGGGCTGCGGCTGCCTCCGGCTGCCTCCCGCCGCGGGGCGCGGAGCGGGGCGGCCGCGGGGAGCGCCCACCACCCCGCGGCGGCGCGGGAGCCCGGGACGCGGACAGAGGTAACGGCGGGGGCGTTTCGCGGTGTCATCGGCAGCGGGTGGCCGCCCGCCCGGGCTCGCCGCTATCGCCGCGCCCCGTCGCTCCCGGGCCGGGGAGCCGCGGCCAAACTTTTGGGGCCTCTGGGCCGGCGGCTGCCGCGGGCGGGCAGCGGCGCCGCCCCGGGGCGTTCGTGGGGGCTGCCCCGCGCGGCTGCCGCCGTCCCGCCGCCGAGCAGCCCTGCCGGCGAAGGGCGGTGGGCGAGGGAGAAGGGAGGGGAAGGGCGCCCCGGGGCGAGCCGGAGCCGCGTGCGGGGCGGGTGCCGGGTCCCGTCCCGGGCGGGCCCGTGGGCTCCGGCCCCGGCTCGGCGGGCTCTGCCGGGGCAGCGGCGCAGCCGGCGGCGGGCAGCCCCCCCGCCGCTCCCTTTTGTTCCTGCGTGCCGCCGGCGCTTGGATTCTCTCCCGAGAAGAAGCCGCTCGGTACTTCCCGGGCTCCGTCTGTGCCTGCACACTCGCCTGAAGGGCATCCTCCTCCCGAGGTGTTGGCCTGTCACAGCCGCCGGGAAAGGGATTTTCCCTTCTCCCAACAGCTCCCCGTTGCTTGTCGGTCTTCAGTGCCGGCTCTTCACTTAACTGGACTTATCGTGCGTTAATTCCTTCACAATGTATGCGGGTGTCCCTGCGCCCTGGAGAAGGATTTCCTTATTGACTTGCCGACTGTGATGCGGCCAGGTATTATTTACATCATCAAAAATATGCCTGTGTAAATCTGCTCGCACGGTTACAGTGCGGCTGCTCTTAGAGCCCAGTTTGCCGAAACTTTAATTGCAGCAGGCGATGTTGAACCGTGAGTCCATTTCCGTCCGGGCGGACCGATGCTCCGGTGGGATAGCGGCCTCGCCGAGGCAATCGCGTGTCACGCAGGGACAGATCCTGCTGTTTCATGGGATGAATCAGAAACAAAAATCAGCCAGCAATGAAAATGAGTTTGTGTGGTTTTTAAAACAATGGTGACGTCTGTTAAGGGTACAGTAAATGGGGCAGCAACCCCCCAGTTCTCTCTGGCATAGCCCATGAATCAGCCGGTAAGCGGCATAAACTGTGATCACTTAGCAGCCGAAAATGTAAGGCCTTGCAGCCCTGGCTGCCGGAGCGTTACGTGTCATTAAAGTAGCTCTCTTGGAGGAGAGGGACTGTCCCAGGAGCTACAAAAATCTATAAACACTTTTCTGATTGGTTTAAAAATTTAGACACAGGAAGCGGATGGTATCTAATAACAGACAAGTGGAGACACTGTTGTCATGGAAACTGAGAAGACTCCCCCCGCCTCCCCCCCCCCCCAATGTATTTAAAAAAAAAAAATAGGCAGAAGAAAAAAGTCTGCATATCATCAGAAATGCCTGCAGACCGCCTTGGCTGCTGTTGCCTTTCCCACAGCATCTGTTGAAACCTGAGAACATGCCTGTCAAATCAAGGTCATTTTACAATAAAACCCTGCACTGCCGCCTCCCTCTCTCCTCCCTGGACGTTGTCCCACACTTTCCATCCAAGGAGGAGTTGAGGAGATGCAGCCACCTGTCCCATGGCCACTGGTGTCCTGCCCCAGCCTGGCCTGCTGCTGGGGAACCTGAGAAAAGGCTCAAAGCAGAAGGACCATGGGGCTTAAAAGGCAAAAGTAATAAGGGTTGACTTTTTTATAATTAGATGATCAGGCCATGTTTCTTTCAATGGGCATCTACGGACCTGGGAAATAAAGTTGGGATTGATTTCATTCTGTTCCTTTGTATTATGAAGTTATATTAAAATGTAATGATTTGGACTTGCATATTATGTCCATCTCAGAGATGTGCATCACCTATTAAAAAAAAAAAAGGTAGTGAATGACTCTGGGAAGCCCTTTGCAATGCTTTTAAGAAAAAAATGAAAACACAATTCTGTTATAGCATGCAATGAGGAGAAAAGCAGAGATATGAGAATAAAATATACTTCATTGCTGCTGAATGCAGCATGAGAAAATCAGACTATTATTGTCGTAAATTGAAGTTTTACTTTGCTGGACTATTGAAAGTTTATTGTGTGTGAAGGGAGAGGCTATTTTGCTTTTGAAGCAGGAGAGAGCTCTTTCACAGCAAACTCACAAGAAAGGTGTTAATGTTTTTGCTTATTTTCTTGGGCAGCACCCGTTTATTTCAGATGTTTGTGATAGAGAGATGTCTTTGAGTATTCACTACATTTTCTCAAAAACATTTCTTTTTGTTCCTCTCTTTAATCTTCATTTTGTAGTGACCAAGCTAAGAAATAGTACTTTAGTGCTTCACCACTGTATAAATCATCGTCATTTTGAAACCTTAAATGACTGGTTTGCTTGCCTATTACACTTTTTGTATTATTATTTCTTAAGAGAACCAGGGACTGGTGATCAGGTCGTGCAGATCAGGAGGTAAATCTTGCACGGGACTGAGGTGAAGATGATCAGTAACCTCTTTTCCCACACCCTTGGATCTTGCTGTCCAAAAAACCCAAGGCCTGACTTTAAAATTTGGTTGCAGGCAGAGCAGACTGAAGGGATGGTAGAGCCAGAGGGAGCAAAGCTTGCTTTTGATTGAGGAGTCCCTGTTGGCAGCTGGGCTGGCACCAGCGTGCAAGAGGTGGGACCCTGTGGTGGGCAGAGGCTTAGGGAGTCAGGCAGTTGTTTAATCCAGCTCACTTCTGATGAGACAAATGCTGCTTTTAATTGCTGTGAAGTTCAGATGGAGAAAGTTTGGCTTGGTAGCAAAAGTGTGCTTTTGCTTCTAGAGGCGAATTTCCTGTTGTTGGGAGCACCCTTATCGGCAGGAAGGTTCATGGGCAGGAAACGTGTCGGTTACTTGTTTTTACACACTGAAGGAAATGAGCTGGATTAGGTATCTTCTAGGTTGACCCTTCATCACCCTCCGTGTCTGTGCTACTTTAGTGAGCTCTAATGATTTTAGTTTGTGAAAGTTTTATGGTGTCAGGCATTCCCAAGGGAAATGCAAGAAGTTAAATGCTTGTGTTGTCCTGTCTTTTTTTTTTTTTTTTCTGTTATAAAAAACTGCCCCACTAGCCGCTCTGGGCTGTGTTTTCAGATGTGTCCAATTTGCAATTTTTACCTTTTGAGCCTCATTGCTGATATTCAGCTAGGCTTTTCTTTTTCTTCCCCCATTAAAATGAAAGATCAAAAAATGCACCAGTTATTTTACTAATAGGAGCAGTTCTTACAGTTCTGAACTGCCTTTTATCATGGATCATAAATCACTTTACAGAAATTAATGTTCTAATATCCACAGAAGTTGTGGGAGCATAGGAGGCTGAAACTTAGCATTTCACATGGATTGCACAAAGTTGCAAAGCAAATTAGGAGCAGAGCTGGGAGTCAAATTAATTGCCCCTTAATTAGCAATTGCTAATGGATTAAAACTTTAAAAATATGTTCTCATTTCCTAAGTGTACTCATGCTAATGCACCAGCATGGTGTGTTATGTGTTTGGGATGTGGGGCTGGAGGTGAAAATATAAGCAGTGGTTCCAGAAAATGCCAGTTGTTTTCTGATCTCTGCCCAGCATGGCTGGGATGCCAGGTTGGAGGCTTGTAAGATTAGACATGACTTTGGATGAAGGTCCAGAGCAAAGGTGAGGGCTGCAGTTTAGGTCTGTGTGGTCTCATAAGCAGGGAGGCTCAGGGAAATAAACATTTCTCTGATGTCAGCTCACAACAGGGTTTTTATGGTGTTAAGCTTTGCAGAAGATTTTGAGGGGGAGACATGGAAAAGTTATATAAACTTGTGAGAAGCTGCCTGGCATGCTGAATAGATTCAAGTGGTGGGTTTTTGTTGTAGGAGATGTCTTGGTGTTAGGAGGTGTTCCTGGCAGGAGAAGCTGCCAGGGCTGTCTGGAAGCCTAAGCTGGACTGGAATGGGCCTATCGTGGTTGATGCTGGAATTTACCAGTTCATGACTTCAGATGTAACACAATGAAGTGTGACTTTGGCCACAATTTTGACATATTTGTGATGAAACTGCATCTGCCTTGTTACCTTCTGTCATAACCAAGCCAAAGTAAAATTGTAACAAAATAATAATAATTAAACAAAAGGACTCCAACAGAGCAGTGTTTCAGTTAAGTATAAAATTACAGCTGTGTATTTTCAGAAGCGATCAGCTGATTCTGGGAAACCAGCCTGAAGCTCTGCAAGGCAGGACAGTTTTTGGGAAGTGATTCTGTTCTAGAGTTTTGGAAATTCTGCTCCATTTAAAATGCCTCAAGTTGAGCTGCCAAGCATGAGAGGAACTCAAGCCCTCCCTAAACTCACTGTAAGACTTTAGGTGCCTTTGGCATCCTTGGGACTTAGAACTGTTCTGAACTGAAGCTGGTTGTCTAGCCAAGAGTCTGTACGTTAGGTGTCAGCATAGCCCTCAAAGGACTGAGGCTCCCTGTGTCCTGTTTGTTCCCCTTGAGGATGGGTGCAGAGCAGTGGGGTGGCCCTGCTCTGGAGATGGCTGGTGAAGGGGGCCTGAGGAATGGCTGGAGCTCACCATGGCTGGACACACAACTTTCAGGTGGGTTGTGCAGGACCACCTTCACATGAGCCCGGGCTCTGGTGGCAGCTTGCTGGCTGGGGATTGGATTCTCCCCACCACTCTTAGGGAGGTACATAGGGGACACATTATGCTCTTACAAAACTCTCCATAAGGTGCATCTATTTTATAATGTCTGCAAAAATTTGACAGGCTAAGTCTACTGGAGGCAAAGCTTCTACTTATTATGTTGGACAGTATTTTGTTGCTCTTTTATTTCTCTTGTCTGTAGTCTAAGAGTCTCTGCTGGACATGGTTTTCTCTGTGTCCACACTGACCGCAGGACAGATGGCAAGGCTGTGACCTCTGATCAGGCTTGCTAGGTGCCACTGAATGGAAAGATCTGCCTAGATGTTTGATGCTGGGATTTTTTTCGTGACATTAGCAGGAATTTATATCAATGTTAGCTGATACAATGAAATTTCCAACACTGAATGTTTTACATTTTACTGAAAACAGAGTAAAGCCAAATAAAGACAAGTATTGCAGGAGTGGGATGCATTTGGCCTATACCAGTTTCTTCCTTTGCCTATCTCCCATGTTCTGAGTGGCGGTGGGATCCTGCACTGAACTGTTTGCTCAGGCAAAGTGTGAGATTCCCTAGTGGGATCCTAATGGCAAACTGCTTACCTGCCACCAGCTTGCTGATAGAGCCCACTCACCATGTCTGGGCATATTTACTTTTGTTGCAAGAAGAACACTCTAGATGTCATAACAGACAGGAATTTATGTACAAGGTAATCCAAGCTAGACCCTGGAAAACATTTTACAGAATGGCAGCTTCGTTGGAAATTGCTTCTTAATACTATGTGGCAAAACCCTTGTTCTTTTTAGTATGGTTCTCTGCCAGGCCTATGTTTGCCCCACTGTCTCCTGTGGCTGTGCCTCTGGTCCCAGGCTCACCAAGGCTCCCCTGTCCACCCGCTGGCACCTCTGCAGGACCCCACTACAGAGCTGCTTTCTGGGTTAGCTCTTGGGCTTCATAGTGAGGCCAAACTTTTCCCTGGACAAAACTTCTGGCATAGCACACAGCTATGAACATGAACTCCCAGCCTAACCCATCCATAGAGAGCCCTGCTCACTGTTAGTTCCCTCAGTGAGATCTTCCTGTGGACAATTTAATTGCTGGCTGGGCTTTCTGTGGACAGAGCAGAGGCATTAGAGGGGTTATGAGAGGTTATTAGAGATGGGAGGAAGCTGTAGGTCTGACCCATCTAGATTTAACTGATTTATGTCTCATTTTATCCCCAGTTCCAACTTGGGTTTGTAAAACTGGGTTTTACAGTAGATCATTTGTAGAAGCTACTCAATTAATATGTTAATTTTACCAGCAGATTTTGTAAAGCTTTTATGTTGGAGGTGGTGAAGGGATCCAAATGTTTTGATCCTATTTCTATCATTATCTTCACTGTGTTTTTCTTGCTCTGTTCTTTGCAGAGAGGAGTGAAATTTTAATAATTCACTAATATACTTTCACTTCATTAACATTTTATCATTTTGGCATGGTGCATATGGTGAAGTCCTTAGTACTCTCATTAAAGACCTGATCTTCGTGCAGCCCTCCAGGTGTGGAAAGCCCTAAATGCAGATGCTATACTGCTTTTTTGGAAAGTGCTTTTTAAAAAAAATAGATACTAGTCTGAAAAATAACATGTGAGATGTTTTTTGGTGTTTTTTTTTTTTTTTTTTTTTTATAAACTGGAAACATTTAACAAAGATGGCTACAGTGGCTAGGTCAAATCCACTAAGTGCCAAGTCTCCAGTCATTGCAAAACTCCACCATGTGATCTAGAGAGTGTGAAGATGCAGGGTGTTATTGTGGTAACCATTGCATCATTTTAAACTGCGGCATTTGGCTTAAGCAGAGATTTATATTGATATTAAAATGGTTATGAAACTTTCAGCTCACCTGGGATAACACAGTGCTTGGTGTTAGGGTGCACAAATAACATGTAATCGTGTAATCTTGGTGATTCAGTACATGCATTTGCAGATGTTCCCACCTTGTGCTTTTTAATTGTGTCTGAATTTAATATTGGTGTTCAGCTTTCATGGTGGCTCTCCTTCCTTTTTAAAATTCTTTTTTAAAATTATTTTTTTCTCTGTTTTATCATAGTGTAAATCTGTGAATTAGTGAATGATTTCTTAGTGTTAATTAAATATAATTAGCATACCAGATTATTTCAGATATATTCAGAAGGCTTAAGAAGCCAAGCACTGGCTTAGGAGTGGGCAGTGAGTAGATACACAAGGCTGGAGAGTTGGAAGGGAATGTTCTGGGTTGGGAGCAGTGGAGAGCTAAGGGACGTTTAAGAATTTC
The DNA here is from genome assembly GCF_050655825.1 of Lonchura striata. Lineage (NCBI taxonomy): Eukaryota > Metazoa > Chordata > Aves > Passeriformes > Estrildidae > Lonchura > Lonchura striata. Next base: position 56,748,743 of record NC_140707.1, on the reverse strand, counting down.
AGAAGTCATGTTTTGAAAAGAATGTGGCTGTTGAGAGTCCAGGGGGCAAGAGATCACAGTAATAAATACGGGAGATATTTAGGGAACTGGCTGAAGGTTTTTACTTGTCAAATAGAATATATTTGCTTTTACAGGCACCAGGACCAAAGCTCATATCTTGTAAATTGGTATAATGCCATTTGAGTTAGTGGAATTACACTGACTTACACCACCTGATGATGTGTCAGGTGATATTACAAGAAGAGTGAGGCTGTGAAGAATGGTGAAACTGGATGAGGTTATAAGCCTGGGCAACAGGGAAGGTGGAAGTTTGTTTAGGAGGAATAGAGAGGCTGGGCAAGCAAAGGAAGTTCATAAGGTCCATTACGGCTATATTTGGTTTGATTTGATGATGAGATGTCAGCAAGACAGGATGAGAGATGGGCTTGGCTGGAGAGGAGAGTCAGTGTCAGAAAGTACATTTCACATTGGCATAGTAGGAACTGGTGTCAGAGTGAATAAGATCATACCCAGGGTGTGGAGGGTATACAGGACAGACCAAGACTAATGCTACAGCAGAGGATGTGGAGGTACAGAACAATCAGACAAGGATGAACAGGGCCAGAAGACAACATCTCACAAAGCCAAGATTGGACAAATGTCTTTCCATCTGAAAGGAGGAATAGCAGAACCATAAAATATTACTTAGTGTTCAGAATAGAAAGGGAATGACACTGACATTTTTAAAGACACAAGCCATGAATAATCTGTACTACTTAGTAAACTTTGAAAAGCTGAACCAGTATGTCTAATTTTTCCCCTCCTCATGTCTATTACTGCAAAGTAGTCTCATGTAATGGTGCAGCAGACCTTAATGTCCTGGGGGTGGTCACAGCAGTGTCACTAATGGGCGCTGCGCTGTGGTGCTGCCGCAGCTGCGCTGTGCCGAGCTCTGCGCCAGGCTCTTCTGGGGTGACGTGGCCCTGTCAGCCCCAGCTCACCCTGGGGACCCCAGCTGGGCACTGGGCCTGCTGCCCCTGGGATCCCGGGGCAGGCTGCAGTTGTGTTGCTCAGGAAATTCAAAGAGGTGCTGGGAAGTGACAGTGTCCTGATGAAATACAACGGCATTGTAGCTGCAGTTGCTGCACCCTGGACATTAGACCCCAGGTCAGGGAGTGGTGCAGTGTTGAACCACCTGTGGGTATAGGGAAGCAGGGGAGGCAGCAGATGAGTTCCTGCTGATCTGCTGTGTCTGGCAAGAGCAGGGCTGGGTTGTGATGAGGAAGGTCTGAGAGAAACATGGCAGCTTCAGTTTGTGTTGTGGCTGGAGATTTCACTCAGGATATAGTAGCTTCGTGCAAGGAGGAAGAAAACACAGACTGGAAGAAATTAGGTAAAATGTGGGGGAAATGAGATTAAAATATAGGAAAAATGTAGAAATTAGGCATATGTATTAGTGTGGTCACCCATGTTCAAAAGTCCGTCTCACTACTGGAGCAACTGTAAGTCATTTGCAGTCCTGGGGCCCAGTGCAACAACTGCAACCAGACTGATTGGAAATGAGACCGACTTAATGGTACCAAAACAAGAAAAAAAGACCCTGAACAATCCAGCACGAATTGTGAAAAGTTATGTGTGTTTTAAAAATCCTTTGTTTTTGCTAAGCCAGGGTATAATTTCTGACAGGTGAGGAAATCTGCATTTCCTGTTGGTGACTCTGGTGATCTCCCAGACCAGAAGAGCGTCTCAGAAGCATCCAGCCCGGGTAGAAAAGCCAGTGTCTTTATAAACAGAAAGCATTTTGGCTTTCCATATGGCATGATTTGTTTCCTAGTTGTATGGAAAGCTGCCATTGCAGCAGTTTGAGAAAATAGGCTGAGCATCTTGAAGCTAAAATTGTTGAGAGGTGACTCCTGGGGAAAGCAAGGAAAGATGTGGTGGGCTTGGAGGCACAGTCATAGATGTGAAGCCTCGCTCTGTGGCTCACTCGTGGGTTCTCCCCAGAAAGCAGTAGTTCCCCTGTTGCAGTGCTGAGGCTGGGAATGCCAGGACCTGCTCCCATTCCAGCGCAGTTGTCAGGAGGTGGAGGACTGGTGTGTGCTCCTGCAGCAGCCTTGCTCCAGTTCCTAGAGGGCTGACAAAGAGGTCATGCACCCTCAGCTGTCACCCAGGCTGATTAGAGACTGTGGCTGTAGGATCAGGTTGTCTGGTGGTTTGTGCCTGGAATAGAGCAGATGAGAGGGCCAGGAGCAAGTATGTAGCCCCTGAGACCCTTTTTAAGGGTATAATTTTACAATGTTAGTGGCAAAGGCTTTTTTTTACCAGAAAAGCAGTGTTATCTTTCCTCAAAGAGCTGCACGAAACAGCCTTTGCTGTGCTGATGTTGAGAATAGTATTAGTCTTGCCCACTTGCCCTTTCTCCCTTTTGAGGGTTATGTCCCAAGCTGGTGGACTCTACCCACTCCCCACATGGTCTGCACTTGGTTTATTTGATCCAGGCTTCCTCTCATTTTGCCTTTTTTGCTCTCTGGTCAAATGAGGATGCCCGATCATGGTGTGATGGGGACAGTTCAGTAAATGCTTTGACATCTGGTGCAGAATTTTTGGTAGTAATTTTTATTCTGAGTTTGTGATCAATCTTGATTGCTGCTGTTAGCTACTGCTAGTTCTGTGGGGATACAAGCTGGGACTACAGAGCAGCTGGGATTCTAGGCTTGCTCCTTGAAGGACATAGTATGGAATAACAATTTTCTTTCTGACCCCAAAAACTTTTAGTCAAATTAAGGTATTTGGAGCAAAAAATCTCTCCAGTATAGAAGTCTCTATACCAGTATAATTATTTGTCCTGCTTTCATGTTTCACATGCTTTATTTAAGCTCCTATCACCCTCTAATAACTTAGGGACATTGGGGAAATTTGGTAGGTATGCACAGTACTATTGGCATTTCTCAACCATCTGCTACTGGCCTGCTTATATTCAGTGGATCTCCTACTGTCAAAAACACTTTTAGCACATGAATGAATGGGCAGGGAACCACCTAAACATTGATTAATGTTGACAGAAACTTCCCTCCCACCTTTCACTCTTTCAAAACAATGATGATGAAGGCAGCAGAATTCAGCTCTTGGGCTATTGGAAAGAGATGGGTTTATTTCAGAAATAGAGCTCTGCTTTGATGGGGTCTCTTGAGTGCTAGTGCTGGGAATCATAGAACATTCTGAGTCAGAAGTGACCTACAAGGATCTTTGGAGTCCAGCTCCTGACACTGCACAGAATTAGCCCCAAGAGTCACACCATGTGCTTGAGTGTGTTGTCCAAACACTTATTGTACTCTGTCAGGCTTGGGGTTGTGACCACTTCCCTGGGGAGCCTGTTCCAGTTCTCAATCACCTCTGGGTGAACAACCTTTTTTTTTTAATCCAACCTAAACCTCTCCTGATACAACTTTGGGCCATTCCCTCAGTCCTGTCACTGTCATCACAGAGCAGAAATCAGTGCCAGCCCCTTCTCTTGCCTGCACAAGGAAGTTGTAACTGCAGTGGGGTCTCCCCTTCTCCCCTTAGTCTCCTCTTCTCCAGGTTGAACAGGCCAAGTGACCTCAACTGCTCCTCATATGGCTTCCCCTCAAGGCCCTTCACCATTTTGTGGCCGTCCTTTGAAGCTCTTTTATATTGTCACACAGGACTCAAGGTGAGGCTGCCCCAGTGCAGAGCAGAGGGGAACAATCCCCTCCCTTGCCTGGCTGGTGGTGCTGTGTCTGGTGTCCCCCAGGACACGCTTGGCCCTCCTTGCTCCAGGACACTGCAAACTCATGCCCCACTTGCCACTGACCAGAACCCCCAGGTCCCTTTTCACAGCACTGCTCTCCAGCCTCTCATTCCCCAGTCTGTCCATGCATCCAGGGTTGCCCCATCCCTGGTGCAGAATCTGACATGGATTAATTGTTTCCAAGTGCAAGGGTTAAGAGTTTTAGCCTAGGTGGGACATGTGTGGGCAAGGAAGTGCCTTGTCTTCTACAAGTTTTGAAGTAAGCAGCATGGCACTTTGGAGAAGCATCTGTTCTGGTGCCAGGATGGGCATGAATGCTGGCACAAATTGAAGCTTGTCCCTTTTCATGCTGAAATCTATTGTGATAGTCCTAGCTGATTTCAGTGAAGATTTTGCCTCAGCAAATAGCTTGGCATTTGATCATGTAAATAGTTTATATTTCAGCTCCACCTTTGTGTATTCAGGGGGAGCTCCCTAGGGATGCAGTGGCAGTGGTTTTATGGATGCAGAATTTGATGCTCCATTGCTGTTGCTGATACAGTGATGGTGATAATGGTTATCACTAACTTGTATCCCAGTGGTAGGTAAAGTGTTAGAATTTGGCTGTTCCTCACAACTTTTTGCTCTGTCAAATGCATCTTCCATTGATACCAGAGGTGATTTATGTGACTGTTCACATTCTGGGAGTGATGCACATATGGCTCTTTGGAGCCAGTGGATGAGAAGAGCTTGTAATACACAGGTGTGCTGCAACACAGATTTTTGTTGTTGTAACTGATATCTTTATTTTGTTCTGAACAACATGCAAACCATTACTTGTTTGCACAAAATTCAGCATTTTTCCAGCCGATGAAGGGAGGAGCAGAGGGCCAGACTTGGGCTCCTGGGAGCATTGTATTCGTGTTTACTGACTTGCAGTCTCTTAAGCCCATGGACTGATCTCAGAGTCTTGTGACACTATAGGAGCAAGTGAAGATGGGCTGTCAACACACTCTTGGGGTGGGGAACTCTGATGTATAATGACTGAACCCAGGTAGCAGCCTTTCCCTAGGTTACTGTCATCGAGTTTCTGTCTTGGCTACCATACTGTACAGAACTACAAGAACATAGTTGTCTTTATATTTGGTTGGCTAAACTTTTTAAGGAGGAAACAGACAGACAGATATGGACAGCAGGATCACTAAAGACATTTTTAACCAGCTAGTAAAGCTAACTCCCCTAAAATGCCTTAGTATCAGTCTAAAGAACTGCTTTGTCTATGAGCTTCAGAAGATGGAAAAATGGTTAAGCTATAGAAAAGCATATAAGAAGTTTATTATAATATGTTAATTACCACTGCCTTTAGTTATCCATTATTAATAAAGTGATTTACTTCAAGATAATGAAATGTGCATTTTCATGTATCTTTGTCAGTCAGAAGCACAAGAAGATATTCCTGTTCTACTTTTATCTTGTGGTATAAAATAATGCAACTCCATTGAAGTCAGAGGTGGCTAGCTGGGGAGAAGGCAGCTTTCTTTTTTGCTACAAAATACAATATTGTTTTATTTCTGCACATTAAAGTTAATAACACAGCAAGTGTATTTTGAAGTTAAGTCTTTCTAGGATCTCTATATGTTAAATATCTGCGAACAAACTTTATAGTTGCTCTATAGGCCCTCACGATATATCATTTTGAGACGCCTTCTATCTATTACATTTTATCTGCCTGCAAAATCCATTTCTAATTCTGGCCATATCTCCTTTGCAATCACTTGCAGAAATCTATTCCCAGGATTCTCCTTATTTTAGTGAAATATCTCTGCTTCAGCACCTTTCCCAAGGTGGCTGATCTAATCAGGGCACTATCAGTTATCATTTCTCATTTCCTTTGCTAGCTCTGTCAAATGCAATGCACAGCCTAACAGAGTGACATTCAAATACTCTCAGTAACCAAGGCTATTTCCCTTTCTTCTACCCTGCGCAGCTCGGTTTGTATTAGGCTTCTTAAGCATATGCCCTTTGCTCTCTGCATGTGACTTATAAAATGCACTCTGAGAAGAGTTAATATTAAGCAGATGAAATAGCTGCCTCTTTATTCATCACAGTTAAGTTCCATTGATGGTGACCATCTGGATTTAAAATCCCATATCCCACAACTTGGTCTTTTCAGGTATAGAAGAGCAGTGCTTCATTCCTGCTGTGTATGAGAGCCCTCCTTTGCCATCAGAGAAATGAAATTTTTTATCTCCCTGTTGAATTTGTTAACTTCCTGTTGATGCCAGCCTCTATTCTTATCTTTTTCCATATACATGTTTCTCTTTTAAGTAAGAGTGTGACTGTATGCAAAGGTCAGCATGCATCAAACAGGGTGCTTGTGTTTCTCAAATAGAGTCACCTGTGTAGTCAGATCCTCTGCTAAGGTTAAATATGGTTTCTATAGACACAGGTCCAATGGTAGCATTCAGCTTTGGCCTCTAATTTTTTTTTTACCTTGGGTGACAAACCTCTTAGTGTTATCTTAGATTGCTATTCCCATACTAACACTTGTTTTAATTAGCGTGTGGCTGACTGTTCCATCCGCTCTGGAAGATGGAGTTATCCATGTGCGTCCTCCCAGCCCTTCCTTCTTTGCACCATTTAACGTTGCTGTCACAAGCCCTGCTTTGCTACAGACTCATTTGTCCAGTGGTTTTTGTGAGGGCCAAAGCCGAAATCCTGCTTTTCAGGAGGGGAACAGGGAGCAGGCATTCACCAGACTGGCTGGAAGTGGGAAGGGAACTCTCCATGCATGTGTCCTGTTTGCAAAACACCATGCAGTGCAACATTTACATGATGCTGGGAGCTTGCCATGAGCTCAGCTCTTGATTTCTTTTGAAACTCATGGAACCAGTTTTCTTGGGTCTTTTTTCCCCCCACTGTATAAATGAAACAAACCTGTCTTGAAGTTTGCATCAGACCAACACATGTATTTCCCCTGCAGCCTGTTGCAGGCTACAAAATTAAATTTATTAGTTTCAGATAGGGAGAGGAAAAATTAGGAAAATGAATTTTAAGCTGACAAAAAGAAACAGTGTGATTTGTTATTTATTGCCCAAGATACAACACCACCCAGGTGCTCTGTGTTCCAGCTTTTTGGCACATCTTTTCATGAGCCTTATCCCAGATTATTGGGCTTCTGGAGTAGGATGTTTGCAGTCCCTCCAGGCTGTCCCTTGGACACTGTCCCCCGATTGACTGTGAAGCTGCAGACTGGGGAGCATCTGCCCTAGCAGGGGATGGTAGAGCGAGGATCTGGGTGTCCTTGAATGGTAATTTCCAGTGTGACTAAATAACGAGGATGGAGTCTAACGGCTTAAAAAACTGCTCATAGTGGCATTTTTTTCTAGCTATTTCTTCACTGTAGGAAGGTAGAGAAATCTGCTTTAAAATAATAATTAAATGCTGACAGTAGTAAATTTCTACCCAGCGTGAGTTGGCAGCAGATGGAAACCAAAACATTAGGTCATTAAAGAGAAAAGAAAAACCTGATTAAATACCTCTGAATGTTTTTCTGATTAGATATTCTTAAACAGAACATGTGGCTGTAAGAGAAGGGTGTACTTGACAGCAGCAATTGCTTTTGAAGGGAAAGGTAAAATACTCAAGTTTTAATGTGTATATATATATGTATTTCAAAGCATTTCTTGCTGATCTTAGCTATGAGCCACCACAAAATCTCCCTGCCAGTAAACAGTGAAATAGCTTCAATATTATGTTCCTGGAAAGAACAGTTAACAGTGACTAATGTGCTCAGAGTTTTATTTTGGTCTCTTTTTCCTTTTCTCTGGCTAGACGGAGTTGATTTTGCACTTGAGAGTCCAACAGCCATGGTGGACCTTGCTGTAGCAATGGTAGTATTGAAGCACTGTGAGGCTGCAGTGTGCATCCTGCAGACACAGGGAAAAGGGTTTCTGCCCCAAGGAGCTTGCTGCCATGGGGGGTGGCATGTGAAATCAGGTGAGGATTCAGAGGGGAGAAAGAGTGATACTGGGTACAGAAACCCCCCTTTACTTCATGGCCACCTCATGGCCAAAGGTCCACTGCCCTAAGAGGTGAGCTGAAGGCATTTTTGTCAAAAAACTTTTATTTAGAGCACTGTTAGCTGAGGAGACTGCAAAGTAAAACTTGTCAAAAGGTGCATTTATAGGCTGCCACTTTTTACCTCCTGTTTCTTCCTTTTATGCTCTCTATTACATATTTGCTCCTGTGTACTCTGTAGTGATGTTTTAGGGGCTGATACCTACAGCACATGTCTGGTGCTCCTTTCAGGTCCTCTTTAAGGAATGTTGATGGAGATAGCAAGGAGGGGAGTAATCAGAATTGCTGGGGAGCTTTGGTCACTGTAGCAGAGTTGTGGCTGCTGGCTCTGTGGAAAGCCCTGGAGCTTGAGAGGGGTGGGTGGGATGCTGAACATCCCCTCTCCAAGTACCAAGTGCCAACCTCTGAAAGCTGTATGACCTCTGTGGCCAAAACACAGGCATGTACTGAGTGTGAAGGATGTTCTGGCTCTTGTGGCTCCTGTTCCCATTGTATCAGAGCAACTCTTTGTCTGCAGTCTGCATTAAGGTGCTAACCCTGTGAGACACCACAGATCATCCTTCCCTCTCCCTGCCTTCTGGCCTTTCTCTGCATACTTATATTTGAGAAACTGAGGACACGGAGTAAGAGAGAAGATTTATAGATTATTTCAAACTGTTCTGTTGTTCAAAGATTAAGGTAATGAAACTTTTTCCTGTATTTTTATACTCTTGCCTGCACCCAGAATATGCATATGAACAATGGTCTCATAAGCATAGTTTCTGCTACATCCGGGAGGTAGGGCAAAGGTTCTTCTGGAGGAGTTTGAAGAAGGCACAGCAGTAAGCACAGTGCTTAAAATTTTGCTCAGCACTTCTGCTGGGCTCTTTTAAGTTAAACTGGCATATTCATTTTTCCCTGGGGAGCTGTATATGTTACACTTTTTTTTTTTTCTTCACTATGCATTCTAGAAAGCAATTTCTGAGGAAGAGTGGTTCTAGTTTAATCTCCAGATTATCTGTGGTTTATTTTTACTCTTAGATAAAGGGGCTAAATAATCTAACTATAATTAAGGCAGAGCTGGGGTCTCCGTATGGGCATATGTGTGTCCAGATTTGAGAACTACCACTTTTAGTTGCAGTGTTGCAGCTGTATGACCTGAGCACATCAGTTATTTGGAGGTGAGCACAGGTACTCCAGTGTGCCTGGCCTCTGCTCAGGAGTCAGGTTCTGAGCCCCTGGAAATACCCTGGATTTGGAAAGCAGAGCAAAGGGCATATTTCTGCAAATACTAGAGCAGTGATTTTTTGCAATTAAATGCAGTGACCAAGGACAATAGAAGATTTTGGCTGTTAGTTCTCTCCTGTATGAAAATATGCCAAGCAAAGAACAGATGGGGTCAGGGACTGCCTAGGAGTGTCTGGGTCTTGGGCTGCCTCCATCCCAGCCCTGGTGGGAGCAGAGATACCTGCTCTCATGTCTGCTGCCTTTGCTTCCCTGAAGTTCCTGCCTCAGTCTGCTAAGTGGCATATGCCAGGATATCCATCTGCAATATGCTGTGGGGGAATTAAACTCCCCCTGCATGAGGACTCTTCTTCATGGGACTCGGCTACCAATAGGCCTCAGTGACAGAAGGTGGCTCTGAGAGCTTGGCCCTCGTATCTCCAAGTTCGTGGGTCTTTGTAGTGCTAGCACTGGGTTGAGAGAAACTATTTCTCTACTGACATTAATGCACTTGACCCTATGGAGTGCAAGGTAGCCAGACAGTTATAGACCATTAATCTCCAATTGCTCTTGTCAAGTGTTATATTCAGTAATCTGGGGCCAAACAGTGGTTTATGTGTAGGCATGGACCATGATAAGATATTTTATTTCCTGGTTAGTGCCAAGTTAGTATCTAGTTAGCAGCTTTTGCAGCCCTGTATACAGATGCCCACAAATTTCACCAGTCACTGCACCAAAGCTAAAGCTCAGCATTGGTTCTTCTACTAAATGTGCCTTCAGAACCAGCTCCTTTTTCCTGTGCTTGGATGGCTGGCTCAGAGAAAGCTGGCTGATGCACAGTTACCTGTGGACAGGGGCTGCCTGCTTTTAGTTCTACATGGTGCATCACTTAGAGACACCCAAGAGGCAGCTCCCAGTTGGGCTGCTTTTTTAACCTGTGACCTTTTTAGGCACAACTGGAAGGCAGGTTGGTTATGTTGTTTCTATACACATTCACACACTGATTTTATTGCTTCACTTAGCAGAGAAGGATCACTCCAGGCATCCCACAGCAATTAGAAATTCCCCTTAGAATAAGGGAAATTCCACTTAGAATAAGGGGAATTAGAAATTCCCCTTATTCTTGGGCACTGCCTAAGGGTTACTCGTCAGAACAATAATTGCTTAAAAATAAGGATGCTGAGCAGTAAGACTTGTGGAGTGCTTTGATATGCCAGGCTGTGATGATTGTGTATAGAGGGGTGTCCTTTTGTTGCTTGAATGGCTATAAAAGGCTTCAATAGCCTTTCTCTGGCAAACTGCTGGTGTGCCTAGTTGGGAGTTCATCTGAACAAGTTTTGCAAGCACAGTGTCATCATACACATACTGATCTGTGCTACTACTGAGGTGAAAACTGTTTATGTTTTAATGTATTAAGTTCTGCCTGTACCCTTCTGTATAGAAGTCTTGTTTTGAAAGTATAAGAAAAACAAGAAGGAAGAATGTGGAGATGTTTTAACATAGCAAAAAGCATTTTCTGCCTACACAGTGCCATTTCAGAGAGGGAACAGCTTCTCCTGCAGTTCTGTTTTGGTCTAGGTCTCTCTCTTCAGAGATTTAAACATATGCTTATATCAGCTCCTCAGCTGGTGCATATCTGTTGACATAGTGCATATACTGACTTAAAGCGTGGTCTGCATTCACACCTGATGTGTTTGCCATGCATCTTCAAACTTAGCAGAGTCCTCAGGTTTTAAACATGGTCCTTTAACAAAGCAGTAGAATGAGAGTTTTGGGTTTTTTTGTTTTTGTGAGAAGAACATTGATATTATTCTCAATAGTAAAGGAAAAAGACTGGGAAGTTGCTTTTTGTCTTGACATCAAAAGGATTGTTTTGGGTTTCACAAAGCAATTGCACTTATGCAGCAGATGGGGATCATAATACTCCAGGTGGAGCAGGCTGTGACACACCTGGGGCAAAATCCAGATGTGCTGGGTGTTCGTGAAGAGTTGTCACTGCAAGACTTGTCCTTCCATTGGGAAGCTGCTTGCAGCTGGTCCATGCTGGTGGGGCACATAACATGCTCTGGTTTTGCAGCTAGTGCGGCTTCAGGTGTGGATCAGAGCAGGGATTTCCATAAATCCATGAGTAAAGCTGGAGCACAAACCCGTTGGAAATCCATGTGTATCCAGGTGAGTGGCTGCAATCTCTCACAAGCCATCGCTCTACTCAGAAGAAATGGAATGGAGCACATTTGTGAACTGTTGGGACTGCTGTGCCTGGCCATGGGAGGTTTTGCTTTCAGGTTTTATTTGTCTATGATTTTTTTCTAGCTGAAGTAGCATTTGAGGAGATAGGGTAACAACTTTAACCTCTGTTCAGGCCATCTGTAAAGAAGATGGTAATTATCAGAGACTGGGATAAAATCCTGGTTTTAATGAAGGATGCCAATAACTTTTGAAGATGCTAAGATCATCTGTGGTAGGTTGGCCTCATTAGCTCTGTTAGATAATCTGTAAAAGACACTGTCAGGCCATGGGAATACAGTTCTCTAATTTTTGTTTATCCCTAAAAGAAACATTTTATGTTCACCTTAGTTCAGTTATTTATTTGGAGAAAAAGTTTCCTTATACATGAGAAGGCTATTTAAAAAATCAGTGTTGGACATTTTAATTGCAGCAAGTGATGAATCCTTTGAAGTTTTATTACCTGTTATATACTTGATTCAAAAGTTACCTTTTGCAATAGCTTAAGGTTTTTTATTTGCCTGAGATTATTAACATTTCTGTTTCAAGCTTTCAAAAAGAAACTTTCTGAGCATGATTATGAACATTAGTTTAATGCATAATCCCCACTCAAAGGTTCTCCTAGATTTTCACGTGCTTGTTTAGAGGCCATTCCGAGGTGCTTAGCTTTAATTGCCATTATGTGAGCACACAGAAATAAGGACCCAAGAGTCTTATCAATTATTCTGTTCACAAATTTGTTTTTAGATTGTCTCACAGCTGTTCCAAGTTAAATTTGCATTGAAGTTGCTGGGACTTTTAAAGGTATTTATCCTATTGGGCTGAAGATTTGTATTGTCCTCTTATTTAAATGCTTAGTGATTATACCGTTCTAGGTCTTCATGTAATTGCTGAGGATTTATTTTTTGTGACATTGTTTTTGGAGGTCTTTTACCTACATGCAAACTTTTAGCTGCTGACATAGAAATAATACAAACCTGTTTAGAAATAGCACAAGTGTTGGAGTTTTTGTGGCTTTCAATGAGCTGCAAGATCTTAAATACTTGAGTTGGAAAGGAAAAAGAAACCTTGCCTTTTAATAACCTTCTCAAGTATTACTTGGAGGACTTTAAATGGGAAATGAAACTGAAAGGTGGCTGGACCTACATCTTCCACCGTCCAGGAGAAGCCAGTTCTGTAGTAACAGCTCCTACTTTTAGTGACTTATCTGAAGATCTGTGAAGTTCACAGGGGAATTCAGAATGAGTTATTGTCAAGTAAAAAACTGGAAATGCATTTCTAGAAGGCAGGAAAGGACTGGTGTGTGGGGAAGTCTCTTTGGGGCAGCCTGCCCAATACCAGAAGGTCACAATAAAGCTGAGAGGAAAAAAAAAAATCAACCATTCATGACACTCTAAAACAGAGTAGAAAAAATATTTTTATGTGTTTATACTGTAAAATCAAGAATAGGCTTGTAGAAATCATACAGAAGTACCCTGTACTTCATGCAGTGTGCTGCCCAAATTATGAACAGCTTTCTAGCACTGAAGATACTAACACCAATGTCAGTAGCAATAAAACACAACAAACAGGCTGAATCCTGTCACTTCAGAAGATTTCAAGCCATCCCTGACCTTGTTTGTCCCACCCACGTGCATCACTGAGCGTGGGGCACTCCAGAAGTTGGGCTCTGTGGGATTGTGGTCTCTGAGCTATCCAACTTCTCATATTTATATTGAAACCAATAACATGGGCTGGTGGGAAGTACAAAATGCTGTTTTGAACCTTATCTCAGCCAGATGTTAGGAGCACAAGAAATGTCCCAGTTAATTGGAATTAGTTAGTTAGCTCAGCATCCTGCTGTCAGGCAGGCAGTGGGAGATGCCACCCAGCAGCCTCCATCCCTGTCCCACTGGTGGTCCCAGCCTGGGTGGCTCATGTCTCCCCAGCACAGTCACTGCAGTGCTGTTCCTGCTGCTGCCTGGGGGGAGCTTGCACTGCAAGTGATGCTGATCTTGGAGAAATAAATAATGCATGTGTGCAGGGGTATCTTCATCAGCTTCCTTCATTGGCCTTGCAGGTCTTAAAGCTACCATGTTGTGCCCAGCTCTTTATTTTACGTATGCAAAACCTTGTGTGTCACTGTATCCTCAGCACGGCATTCACCCAATGGCATGCCCTGATACCTTAACCTCTGATTCCCACTCAGCTCATCAATTGTTTTCCATTTTGCCTTCTCATATTTTTTAAAAGAACATTTTAAAACTCATGGCTTACTAAAACATTTTATGTTTTATCTTTTTAACATTAATATTTTTTGCTTAGTTAAAATTCTCCTCTTTCTGATGGAGCACCCTGTGTGTGTTTGGTGAAAGAAAGTTGATCAGTTTTACAGGAAGAAAATTCTCTTAGAATAAAGCTTCTCATTTGCAAAAAATACTGAGGTATTTTTGCCCAGAACACATTTCCAGGTTGTTATGGAAAGCAGTGTCCCCCAAATTTTCTCCAGGAAAAGCAAATGTGGTTTGTCATGAATCCCAGCTAATTTATTCCTTGTTCCATAAATGTTATCCCCTACCAGTCCAAAGGCTGTCATTACGCTGCTGTCATTAACCATCTGTTTAGCATGTAAAACTCCTCGGGGCAGGGATCACATCTTTGCTTTGTACTGTGTAAAGCTGAGCCTGTGGGTAACACTTGAGAAACAATTAATGATAATGCAGCTCAGTAGGGTACTGGGATACCAAGCTAATAAGAGTGGTATAAATGCTTGGCTGGATGGGATTAGAGGGAACTTCCGTGTCCCAGTGGTGTGTCTCCAGCAGGTGAAAGGAAATAATCTTAAAATATTGTATGACAAGGAGCAGTGAAAAAATAAACAGCATTTCTAAAGGCTGTAGAAGAAAAAAGAATGCAAGAGAATCACAGTTTGGGTGTGTTATGCTTTATTATTTTAATGAGATTTTTACTAAATAAATATATTTTTCTCTACCATAAGGGACCACTTCAGAACATTGGTATCATTAGTGCCTGTGTTGTCTTTTGCGTGGTCTTCTGCATGCATTATAAGTCGATGCTTTATTGTATTTTCCTTTGTATCTTAATGAACCCTGTGTGTCGGGGAGAGAGAGAGAGAGAAGCTCAGTAGATTTTCATCGTATGTTAATCCATCAAAATCAAGTTAGTTGCAAGAGATGGAGGAGGTGCGTGTGCGCGCAGACGTCAGCGCCCAGCCAAAAGCTTGCCAGTTGCCCAGCAACCTTCCCGCAGGAAGATGGATGTCCTGCCACCCGCTCCGCTTTTAGCTGAGCTACAGTGTACTCACCGTGCCGCATCCGCTGCGCGGGCTCAGCTGCTGGGGGGATGTCGCCTCTTGTGCTGGGGCTGGAGAAAACGCATTTCATGCCATCCTCGTTAAAACTATTAATTCGGTTGACTACATCATGTTGGTTTGGGAGCAGGTGCTGTGAGATCGTTCACAGTGATGGTATTGCTCTTCCCCTCCATCAGGCTCTTAAAGCCATATTGCCAGCAGAATCTCTCCCTCCTTTCCAGGAATGTCCTTATCTGTAGTAACAAATAAAACCATGGGCTGTAGCAGCTCAGCAGATGCTGTATGTGTCACTGACCTCTTTCTCTTTGGTAGTTTCTTTTGTTCCTGAATTGGGCTTAGCTGGCATGGCCAGGTCTGAACTCCACATTGGCTGTGCTTGCCTGTCCTGTGGTTGACCAGCATTAGGACACTTGGGCACACACACAGTGCACCCCAGGTACAGTTGGGTTGCAGCCTAAGAAGCCTTTGGAGGAATCAGAGGGCTTTTGCTGTTGAAGAGTGTTGTACAAAGCTCATATTTTAATGCCAAATACGACTTGATGGTATCTCCTTAACTTTATGGAATATATAATTATTATAGGATGCATTTGTTCGTTCTTTGTTTTCCTTTAGAAGATGTGTCAGTCTTGTTCTCAAGGATGAATTTAAAATCCTTGCATATTTACAATGGTTGGACTAAATCCTGCTGAAAACCTCGCACAAAATCCTACCTGTGTAATCGCAGATATCTTTCATGGTCTGCCTCTGGTGCTTTATTTATGTTGACAAGCTTTTTACTTAGGGTTTGATTCAGGAAAGCAGTTACAAATGTACTTGACTTTAAATCTTTTTATAGGCCTATTGAAAGTAATGAACTTCTCGACAGGTTGAAACTTGAACGTGTGCTCTGGTGGATCTGGACGTGTGTGGAGGACCTGGGAGCCTGAGGAAGTCAAAAAGGACTGTGCTGGTGTAGGTGCTGTTGTATCAGGTTCTTTGACCACTTCAAATTAGGGTGTAGAAACATGAAAGGGGTATCAGGGAAAGCACCAATTCTCCTAAAGCAAAAACATTTTACAGCCTCTTAAACTGAAAAAAATCTGCCCCAACCCAAGAAACATTGCTCTGCCTCATTTGTGTTGCACCCCCTGGAGCAGCTGTTTGTGGGCATGCAACTGCTGTGAAGCTGTTTCTTGCACCTGTGTCCTGGGGTGACTCGGTCCATGTGCCTGTGACCTTAGGGGAGCAGGGAGTGCCCTGAGAGATGGTGTTTGTATGGGTAGGCAGGGAAAACTCACAGCAGCACTGAGCTGCATGTGGGAGGGCAACGTGGCTCTTTCTTACTCTGGGCTTGTATATGTAGCAGTTAGGTGACATTTCAAATGCACTTTCTGGTGGCAAGCTGTTTATCAACTGGCCATTGAACTTGTTATTTCCTAAAGCATATAGTGTGTGGCTCTTGATTGAAAAGCTGCTGTTCTGTCTCTTTGTTCTTCCACTTTGCAGGGATTCTTTCTTATCCATTTTGTTAAAACCCTTCAACTCTAGATTGATAACTTTCATCATCTGAGTGGTGGAGCTTTGTTCAATGATGGCTGTTGGTTTTCTCTGTGCTGTTTCTAAATGGCTGTGTACAGGGTGGCAGAGGAAAGTGCCTGGAAGTGGGGCATTGGATAGCTGAAGTTCAAAATAACAAACGTTTTCCGAATGCTGGTGTGCTTATTTGTTGGGAAATGAATAGGGAGTATGAAAAACTAACATTGTGTTTACCAGACAGGAGCCTGGATAACAGCAAAATGCTACATATTAAGATTTTGATTGAGTCATTCATGGGTTGTTGGGGAGAAACATTTCTTGTGGTTGAAAGTGTGATCAGGGAACAAGTGGTTCATGTCCCAGTCTGAGCACAACTCTAGTCATATTCATTTCTAATTATAAGGTTTGTGTCTTGTCATCTCTTTAGTCAAATTCAGCAGGTATGGGTCCCACTCCTTTTGACAGAGATAATGGTTTGCTGCTTATGGGTTCCTATTTCAAGACAGGTCAAAGAAAGACTTTCCTTCTCATGATTAGATCAACTTTCTTTTTCTGCCTTCATTGAGGAGCCAAATATGAATCTGCTGTAAGCTGCATACTGAAAAGAATGGCAGCTGGGGTCTGGGCAGGGAAGTATGCTCACCCTTACCAGTGCTGGTCCTAAGGAGCACATCATTAATCTGTATTGTGAAGACTCCTTGTGAACCTAATTATGACCTGTGATCCTGCCTTTACCCCACGTTCTATAAACACGATCAGAAAGGACTGTTTCCAGTCTTAAATGGATTTATATTATAAGAAATTACCTTGTAGTAGTTGCAGGTAAACTGTTAGTTTGGAGCCTTTATTACAGCTGTTGGAAGTGTTCCAGCTGGGCTGTCTGTCCTGTGCAGTGGGACTCACCTGGCTGGTGGCTGTGGGTGCACACACATGCAGGCAGGCAGGCAGCACCCCTTCACAGTCCCCAGAAAGAAATGAGCACGCAGGGCACAAAGTGTCTCAGCCAAAGGAGTGCTTCTGACAAGATAATTGTCTCTAGGAATGCTCCTCTGCCTTTCCCCTGGAGCCCAGGTGACCAGTGCAGTGATAGGCAGAGGTCAGCACTTTGCAGCATCTTGGATTATGTGATGCAGATCACAAGTGTAACACCAAAACAGCCTCACAGTGTCATTTGACTTAGCTTGGATATGTTCATAGCTTGATTCTGCTTGATGCTGGTATTTCTACTGTCCCTTGGGATGGAAAGAAATTGAGAGCACCCAGTACAATCCATTATGTCCTAGAGAAGTGTGGAAGGGTAGAGAAGCAGGGTAGCCAATCACAAAGAGCCACTAAAGCAGCAACAAGAATATCTTCTCTTTTTTGAGACCATTTAATCTTTTTGAATGAGTAATACAATATTTATAATATTACAGTAGCTCTAATAACTTGCTTAAAAATTAAAAATAGTTAATGGGTGAAGTGGAGTAAGCGTGGTTAATACTTCTCACTGATCTGCTGCTGTACCTCCTGCTAGATCAGTTTTTTTTAAATGTGTCATTTTCTCCCATTTTAACAACACTGACTGGAGCAAACACACTGGCTCTATATTGCCTTGGATGGTGTTTATAAAGCTTCCTCTCAGGTGTGTGTCCCGGCTATCTGGAGCACACATCCTTATGTCAGATGAATTATCCTTTAGCAGAGGAGGGCTTTTCAGCAAAATGCATTGATCTGTAAGGTCCCTTTTCAAGATGCAATACCAGGATCTGTTGTGATAGGTGAGTTTTGTGCATTACTTTATGTGTTATTAGATAAGATTCCCTTAATTCCTGGAGGTTAGCCCCAGACTCAGTTCAGCTCTCAGGGAAGTGCTGTTTCCTGCACTGCTTTCCCAACTTGGTAGAAAATTCTGCTGTGCTTGAAGACTCAAACTGCTGATCACAGTCCTCAGTTGGACACTGCTGGAGATATTGTAGACAGCTTGGACTTGTTGTACGTTGACTTGGTGACTTGAAGGCACAAGTCTGGATTTGATACAGTTGGGTGGTACAAAGCTTATAGGACAGTTGTGTCTTTCATTGTTGCAGACATGCACCAGGACATTTTGTGGCAGTCTCCATAGCACTGAAGGCTTCATGCCTGGTAGATTGCATGGCTATTGCTAAATGAGAGGTGATAAAACACAAAAGGTTTCAGCAAGGTCACCAGCTGTTAGAATGGGGTGGAGATTCCTACCCAAAGTTAATGGCAATATTTTCTTTCTCAGAAAGAATTCAGAAGGATTTCTGTGGGATAGTTTAGTCTTGGTGTGAAATGTAAGCCTGGCTGCAGACTTGGGCTGATGGACGAGAAAGGGTTGGAGCAAGGCAGAGCATTCCTTAAAATGAAGGGACTTTCTCAGTGTGAGTGGACTCCTTGGAGCACTGTCCATTTTCTACCAAACTCATCTCAGGTTTTGCCTGGTCAGTCTCTGTCCATGGTCTGACCCTGCTGTGCATGGTGAAGTCCAGGGAGAGCTGCGTGTTGGGTCACAGCACCTGCAGTTCAGTCTGTGCAAAACAATGAAGTTTTCTGGTGAGTGGCTATAGACAACTTACGGTCAAAAATTGTAAAAGAAGTTGATACAGAAGATCTCTGGTCTGTTTCAGTTAACTTCTTAAGCCTCTTGGAAATTCACAATGAGCAAATGTGTGCAAGAGGAAGATCCCGGGTAACTGCCAGCAGCTTAGTCTGACATCAATCCCAGGCAAAAGAATAGAATTGAGAGAGGATTTAGAGAATTAAAGGTAGGGAATATAATTAATGCCATTCAACATTCTTTTTTGGAGAATATGTCCTGTCAAACAAACCTGATTTATCTGATAAGATTGCAAGTTTGGGGGATAAGATAACTGTGTAGATATAATATACTTTAACTTCTGTAAGGCGTTTGATTTTATTCCACATGACATTATTACTAAAATATTAGTACTATATACTTTTACTGAAGCATATCTTAAATGTATTAAGAACAAGGTAACTGACAGAGCTCAAAAAGTAGTTGTCAATAGGGAATCTTTACTGAATGTGAACATTTTTTAATGTAACTCTGCAGGGATCAGTCAGAACCCTCATGCTATTCATCATTTTTGGCAGTGATATAGAAGTAAATATAAAATTATTTCTGATAAAATTTCTGGACGACACAAAGATTGATGAAGTGGGAATGAGGGCAGTAGGATACAGTGCTACTGGTTAATTGTCCCTACTGAAACAAAATTCCAAAATTCCTTTCAATCTAATTAAATAAGAAAGTTTTTGTGCATCCAGAGGGGAATGTAGCACAGAGCTATAGCCCAGTCTAGAAGGCAGAAGGTTTCTCATAAACCTTTCTATGTGCTGGCCTCTGGAGAAGTGGAGCTTTCCTAGGGAAGAGGCAGTTTGCCTGCAGGATCCCATGGCCTCCATCCGATGATGGTGGTGGTCCATGGCTTGGCAGAGATGCTGTTAGAGGAACCTCCCTGAGAAGGCTGCTGACAGGAAATGACTCTTCATCCTCAGTGCTGTGGAAGGCCTAAGAGAAATGGACACTGGTTACATTCCTGGGTTTGGTTGTGTGTCTGTGAGGTTCTAGTATGTTTTCTCATTAACCTTTGTCCATTGGGGGTTTTTGAAGGTTCCTGTATGACAGGAACCAGACTTGGCAGTAGAGTTGAGCCTGAATGTAGAGCAGGGTCTGTACTAGTGAGACTGGCTTGCAATTCCAGACATAAAGTAGGCTGCAGCAGCAAAGGGCATACAGCACTGGAATGAGGACAGAGGTGTTGCATACACATATTATGGCTATATTACTTCAGAGGCTTTTCTTGACTGTACAAGCTCCTTGACCTCACATTACTTGCTCACCGTAGGGTGCACATGGGTGCGATCTATGTCATGCCAAGGCTTTTCCTGCTGGTGAGATGAAAAGAGAAGTTGTGTTCCAGGTGTCATGCTGTGACCCCATTGGCAACAAGGGCATAAGGTACCCCATTCTCAGGGCCATACCAGTGCCAAGAACCTTCAGCAGTGGCCAAGTGTAAATTCACAGGAAAAGATTCTGTAAACATCTTCAGGTTTGTTGCATTTTGAAGAGAGAGATTTTGAAAAGGCAGAGGAGGTAACTACTCTTTGGCTATTGCTTTTAGCTTTGAGTCAGCCAGGTCTGCTTGTTGCTTGCAGCATTGAAGTCTTCCTTGGTTTCAAAACCTGCCCACAGCATCACAGAGTAATAATTTACACTGGAAAGGACTGCAGGTAGTTGTCTGGTCCAACAGCCTGCTAGGGGACAACAAAAGCCAGCTGCTCCCATATGGAGATTAAACAGCCTCTCTGGTTCATCTGCTCAAACACTTTGCTACCCTCATTGTAGGTTTTTTTGGATTTTATTTTGTTCATCATCCAACTGGAATTTTCTATGCTCAGCTTGTGTCTGTTGTCTCTTGCCCTGTTCTTGTAGTCCTCCAAAGGAAATCCACTCAGCCTCTTACACCCTCCTATACTCCTGGGGTTGTAAGCAGCTCTCCATGGAGCCTTATCTTACTTTGACTGAAGAAGCCCTGCTCTCTCAGCTTCTCCATACCTGTTCTGTCCTGCAGCTTCCTGACCATAGCAGCCCACCACAGGTCTTGCTGCAGTACTTCACTGTCTCTGCACCCAGTGCTCCGAGGTTGTCCCACCAGCACTGAGCAGAGATGATGGCCATTTCCGTCAGCCTGCTGTCATGCTTTAAAAAGAGAGAAATTAAGGGATAAAACGGGTTTTGTTACTGTAAAGCTTAGCTTTTCTCAGCAAGATCCCAGCATATGACCCATACCGGGCAAGTGGGGGGGCAGTCAGACCAGAAGAAGGTGCCCTTGGGGCAAACAAGGCAGCAGTCTGCTGGAAGTGCCCACCTCAGAGTTAGCTATGGCTCAGCCAGCCCTCTGGGATCCTCAGCTGTGTGACTGCCTAGTGCCAGAGGTACAGGGAAGATGGAAAACTCTGTGATGAGACTGACAGGAACTTCAGGTCCAAATAGCAAAGTGCACCAGGCTGTGGTCTGTCCTTCCCTGTGCTGCACTGCTGCATGCAAACAGCTTCTCCATCACTGTGTGAAGGACCAGGAGCCACTCATAAACAGACCAACTTTCAGCATAGCTTTCCAGCCACAAGTTTGCCTAAGCTAAAGAAAACAGTGTATCTTACTAAATAAATGATTAGACCTCAATGATTTTCTGCCTTCTAGAGCAGAGTTATTTGGAAGCATGAAAGGAAATAGCAGCAGCAGTATAAAACCACTGCCCTTTGCACTTGCATCTTTCCCACAGAGTAATCCTTCATTCATTGTTTACTTAATGAGAAAAGAAAGAGGTTAATTTATAAAACCAAATAAAAAACAGACAGAGGACTTTATTTGTGGAACAAAAAACTGAATTAAATGAACAGTCTGTCCATTAATGCTGCTAATTGTGCCATGTTCCACTGTGGAAAATACACAGGTCTGCTAGGATTCTGCTCTTGCTGGTGGAGCCCACGGTCTGTCTCCAGTAAGGGTTCAAGCCAGCACTCTGTTGCAAGAGTTTTCTAAAAACTTTTCTTACTTGGTGAATTAATGTCATCTCCCAGTCTGTGAAAGGCTCAGCCTCTCAGGAGTTTCTTAAATTTAATAGATAAGTATAGGAATAATTGGCAGAGCTGATCTTGTTGGTGAATGCTGCTGTCTGAATCATTTGCAGATTCTCACGAACATCCGTAGAGAACTGCGGCAAGGAAGAGGAAGATGGACTGCTTAATTCACTTCCTCTGCTCCAGAGAAGTCTGTAGTACCCTTGCTAGAATTCAGCAGTTTCTAGGTTATTTCTGTTGGCTGTAGGATGTTGCAGAGGTTGGAATTAAACCCAGCTGGGGGGAAATTTTGCATGTTATCTGTGTATTTCCTGGTAGCTGTCCCTCTTTGCTAGTCAGTGCATGTCTGAAATCTCCACCATTCCTGCTGGGGGTGGATGCAAGGTAGCTGTGCCCTGATGTGGGTGGGAATGTGTTAGAGCTGCATGGATGAGGGTTACTTGATGCTGAGACTGGCTGGAGGCTGAAGCTGCTCTATCTCCCTCTCTTTCCTCAGTCAGCCTACAGAGGAGGGAGGGAACAGGGAGAGCTGGGCTAGAGTGGGTCCTGATGGAAAGAGGGATCAGTACATGAAAGCATCTACAGGTAGTTCATAAAGACTTGTAAGAGTAACGTTTGATTCTCTTTGAGAAGCTGACGATTACTGTGAAGTGTGGATAGGAAAAACATGTCTGGACAAAAATTTTTTTGCTGGAATTCCCTCTGGTGATTTAGAAGATTTTTTGTTGGAAAAGACACTTCATTCTGGGCTGTAACTGAAATGAAGGGAAGTACATAAAGAAGGGTAATCTATCAACTGAACTATACCAACTGAATGTTGAGGCTTCATGGAGCTTTGCAGTCTCCACCGCCACCCTGCTGAAAGAAGCTTGGGACAGTTAGTTCTGCACTAACTTCTCATCGCCTTTGTCAGCCAGCTTGATCTGCAGATTGTGATAGCAAGAGTGAAATGCTATTTGTGAAAACAGTTAGTGAAAATTTAAACCAAACTGATACCACAGATCATGTGCAGATTTTAATGCAAAAGAAAGGCCTGGAACAGAAATTTTTCCTGTTCTTACATCGGGCAAATTAATGACTTTTAAATTTCATCCACAGTTTGTTTCTGACATTATAGAATTTTACTTCTTAGTTTTAAGTAAGACTTGTTTCTATATATGTGTATTTTATGTGTATATAAAATACATCTATACAGTATATGTATTTATGAATATAAATTAATACATACTTATTCTAAGTGTATGGATATGGAAAAATATGTAGTTGATGCTCCAACGTATCTTACTGGGACACAAAATTATATGAAGTTTTTGGAAAATGGGTTATTTGAAATGCTGCCATCTCTTTGTTGAGTATTCAAAGAACACTGTAATTATTGATGTCAATATATTTTAAATGCTCAGTGGAAAAAGTTGCAAACATTTTTGTTAGAACATGTATTTGTTTGTAACCTGTTCAATACATCACCTATTTGTATGCCAGCTGGCTTCTTTTCAAAAATGTTCTATTGAGAAGATATATATGGGGGTTTTATCATATTTTTATGCTGTTGTCACACATTAATAGAGATCCAACTCCTCCATAATATCTTCTGGAAATATTTGGGAGACATAAGACTATCTTTGTTCTGGATACATTGGCAAAATTGCTCTTGGCTTCAGTTTGGGAATGCAAGTGATTTTTTTAAGTTCAGAGTAAAGGTAGTTGTGCTTGCCAATGGTTACATCAACATGGCAGTGTTCTTTTTGTCTGGAAGGTGCTAAGCTGTGATGTCTTCATGTCTGAAACTGTGGCTCTGGAACAGATCTGGGTCCTGGGGATGGACAGCCAGGCAGATGGAGTCTGTGGCTGACAGCAGCTCATACAGGGAGCGTTGGGTCGAGGAGGTGCCAGGAGGTGCCTTCAGGTGCCATGTGCTTGCTGGCTTCTTGTAGTCTTCCAATGCTGCAACCTGTAGTCATGGTTCTTCACCTGATGATGTTGAAAGCTGCTTGTGCCTTGCTTGAGGTTTTGAGCATTTCAGAGTGTTATTTTCAATGTTTGTGTTTCAACACAGGGCTGCAAGTTGGGGGGGAAGAGTAATTTTACAGTATAACCAATCTCCGTGTGTGAACATCACCTCAAAGGAAGTCAAGGGTTGTGTTGCTGAAGCTGAGCCTTCCTCCTAGCTGCTGTGAGCTGCAGCTCCTTTAGGCTGCCTTCTGGCTGTGCACAGCTTCTTCCTGCTGGGGCAGGAGCTGCTGCACGGGGTGGCTGGGCAAGTCTTTCTTCTGCTGAAGCCCAAATTGAAGTGAGGATCTGTAAGAAATCTCTTCCGCTTCCCCAGCCTGTGGGTGCAAGCAATCAGTGTGTTTGTCCACTCAGTTTTGTGGTTTTTTTCTGCTTCCTTTCTGAGACCAAAGGTGGTACTTTTTTTTAGTGGAAGTGGGGGCAACCCAGCACCAGAGGTCATTTGGCTGGTAGATTTTCCCTGCTCTCTTAAAAAGTGAAGCTGGCACCTCTTGGAAAACATCTTTCCTATGTTGAAAATACTTACCTATGCTTTCATGCCTTTGTCCTTCACAGTTCTTCAGAGCCATGTGTGAACAGGGATGAGAAACCCATATCTGTGGTGGGCTCTTTCTCTCCTTAAACTCTGTTGTGGTCTCAAGGGGGAAGCTGTGGTGTTTTATGGATGTATTAAAAAAGGGTAATTTTTTGTTGGCTATTCTGCTTAAATCTGGATGAGAACTGTTGTAGGTTGAGATAGCTAAAGCTGGCTGTCTGTTGTTAGCATGGCAAGAGCTGTGGGCTGGGTATCTTTGGCCCTCGCTGGCCAGGCTGCGTCATCCTGCCACAGCAAGCAGCCAGAGGGAGAAGAGAAACCTGAGATGCACAACATGTAAATACTCCAGAAATATTAGGAATTTGGCAAGAAGGCCAGCAGTGCCTTCCTCTCTCCCTGAAGATACCGCCATATGCTGAGAGATGAATCCAGTTATTTCAGCAGTGTTGGCAAAACTAGTTTTGACTCCCCACTGCTCCCAGGCTGGCACGAGCAGTGCACTGTCTTCTTGGGGCCAGGGGGCTGCAGGGTGAGGAGGAGACGTGGGAGACCAGGGAAGATCAGTGCCATGGGAGTAGCAGAGCCTGCAGTATGGCAGCCAGGGTATGAGGCAGCTGCCCTGGGCAGAGGGCCTCACTTGGGCAGTGCATCTTCATGCACGCCATCCCCCTGACCTGGTTTTGAGGTTCAGGATAGAGGCTGGCGCGGGGGGTGAGCGCTGGAGGCAGGACACACACCTCCTGCTTGTGTCCTGTGCTGTCTCCTTTGCGCTTTGAGATCTGATGAGATTGTGCCACAATATGGAATAGCTGCAGGCAGATCACTTTTATGATATATTACTGCAATAAAATTATAAATTTATGGCAGTCAGGGATCTAGGCATGTGCCCATAATTTTTCCTTGCTGCTGTGTATTGTCTGGTTAGTTGGCACACGAACTCAGCTGATCTGTGGGAGAAAGAGATGATGCTGGGTGAGCTGCCCCTTCCTGCTTAGCACCTTGGGCCCTGGCATTCCTCCCTGAGCCTGGCACCGCCGGGGGTGTGGGGCTGGCAAAACACAGCGGAGCCTTTTGGGTGGGTTTGGACAGCAGGAAACAATGTGCCACTGCAGCACCTCTTCTGAGAGAGCTCATTTTTCAGCTTGTGGCAAACCTTGGGCTCCTGCTCATCAGTGGCACCACTTTTCTGGCCTTGTTACTGCTGCAAATGGAAGGTGCATGGTGGGTTTTGGATTTGGGGCTTTTGTGGGTTTGTTTGTTTGTGTTTTTATGTTTTGGTTTTTGGTGTGTTGATTTTGTTTGTTTGTTTTCTTGGGAGTTTTGTGCTTTTTTTTTAAATTTTATTTTTTTAAAAAAAGTCTTCATTTTCAATTGGGGTGTGGAGTGGGGAGGGAGATACTTCACTATATAGGAATGCCAGGGTCAAGAATTCACATCCAGCTTCTGGTTCCACTCTTCTGTACAGAGCCCTTCTCCCTCCATGCCATCTGTCTTTTGGAATTGATGCTTTAATACCCTCTGCAGGGTAGCATTGCTATTTATTTATTCCAGTGTTTAAGTTTCTTTTCAACCTTTGGGATTAAGCTGGAGTGCCCAGACATCATTGTGGACTGTGAAAATCCCAAGATAGCATGTCACAGGCTCTTGAAAAGGGGGGAAATATGTGAAATGCTGTGTTTTCCTTGGCTTGCTTTCCTAGCTGTGGCTCCTGGAGCAGGGAGGGGACCAAGGCCCTAGTTCCTGTGATGTGACACAAAGCAGAGAACATTTGGTGTGCAATGCCCCAGAGTCCTCCTGACGGATACCACCTTGCTGCTCTGTGCTCCTGGGAGCCCTTCTCTGTTGGCTGTAGCCTGGAATTCAAGCACAGTCTCCTCAGTATAGCCTTGGAACTGCTAGACTTCTGACTTGCATGGCTTTTTCCCCCTTCAGAGGTAGCCAGAGCCCGAGACCATCCCACAATAGTATTTCTTTAACAGAAGAAAGATAAGAAGTATCATAACCTAATTAGCAATCCTGCATGTCTCATTTTTATCTGCCACCAGGAGCATATCCCAGGGTGGGCTCAGGGTTGTTTGGATCTCACCTGAACATGCAGCACATCCTGGGAACCCTTTTCCTTTCTGTTGCCTTTGTTATATTTTATTTTCTGTCTGTGCTTGGGGGGTGTTGTTTGGATTCTATTTGACTCCAGTTTAGTGTGTGACTCAGCATTGCTGTATGTTTTGTTCTGCTGCTGGTTATGGCATTCCTTAAAACGTCCTGGTGCTTTCAGCTGATAACACCAGTGTCTTACCCTAAATTTGTGGCTGTGATCTCCCTACACCACCCTCCTTTGCCTGCTGAGGTCTTTCCTTGGCCATATGGTGGAGACCATGTTTACCTGGAGATAGCATGTACATCAGCCAGTAATTGTCACATTAATTGTTTTGTGATAACTGCATGGTATCAAGCAGGGTCCCGCAGACAGATTCTCCTGCTTACCCCACTGGTCTCACTGCCCTGGCCCTCTGTGTGTACCCACTTGACTGCTGGGCAGCTCACCTCCTGCCATCAGTATCTGGAGGTGGTGCTTCCTTTCCTTTGTGTCTGGATAGGATATGTCCTTTTTATATTGCATCCTGGAGCCTTTAATTACTCCCAACAAGTCCCTTTCACACTTTGAAAATCCTGTAGCAATTTCAGTTTGAATTGCTTTCTCTGAGGCTTTGGTTTAGATGAGTGCACCTGCTCTGGGGTTCCAGTGGTAATTGGGCTGTAATGGTTATGGTCCTTTAAATGCACTTAAGGTACTGTGAGCTTTAAGAACTGATAACGGTACAATCTGGCATCTCAGCACTAGTTTCGTCTTGTCTCTGAGCATTTTGGTTTAAATTGTATTGTTTTGCTATTTGTGAAGATTACAAATATTCACAGGTTTTGGAACTTGGATGTATTTAATTAGATGCTACCCTGTGCTCATGTACCCATCCCACAGATCTGGGTCCTGGGCTGCTCCTCATTTCCCACTCTGCCAAACCCCTGCTGAGCTCAGTGGGAGTTTTGCCAGAACAAGGCCCTAAAAAAGAAGTATGACTCATTTGAGCAGTTGTGCTCATTTATGCACTAGTCCAGGCTCACGTTAAAAGGCTATTAAACAAAAAATACTAAAGAAGCTACTTGTCTTGTCCTTGTCTAAAGCAAACATTTATCCTGGGACTGGTCTAGCAGGTTAAAGATGGCTTTTCCTCTGGTTTGTGTGTTAGGATTTTTTGGTGTGGATACCATCAGAGCTTTTACAGTTCTCTGCTGCCTTAATTCCCCTCTAAGGTGGCAGAACAGGGAGTGGGATGAAGAAAAGAGAAACACAACTCTCTCAGACATGTATAGTAGCAAGAGGTGTGCAGCCTATAGACTGCTGCTGAACTCAGAATATAAAATTTCCAAAATTACCAGTTACGAGTGTGATAATGAACTGAAAGTAAATATGGTTCAGTTTTCTGTGAATCATTCTTGGGGGGTTTAATTGGACTTGGATGAGCTGGCATTATTGCAGTGCAAGAATAGAGTTGTTTCAGAATTAGACAGGCATATCTGCTTTGCAGTGCAGAGCTGCAGCATCCCAGTGGTATTGGGGAAACTTTATCCTCAGAGAGGCTTCCTAGGATGGCTTGAGGAAGTTCTTTGGGTAGAGAAGGAGCCAACTGTTCCCACTAGGCCCTGGGACCTGGGAATTCACCTGCTGGTACCAAACACTATCTCCTCTATTTGAATTGCCCTCAGATGAACACTTTGAGTTAAGGTAGTCACCAAAAAAAGCCTCTAAGCTCTCCTGGCACAGAATTGAGGCCATGAAATTATTATAATGGTAACTGCTATTATGAGATGTTAAGATAAACAAAAATAAGCATTTTTGTGCTCTTCATTCCAACAGGAATTTAAATTGCCAAAGCAGAACAACCTGTTCAGAATAGCTCAGACAATGTTCTACATTCAGGCAAGGAAAATACTTTCCTTAGGAAAGTGATTGCGGGTCAGCTCCATGAGAGGTACAGGTGTGGGGAGATGCCCTAAAACTTGATGTTTGATTGGAGTAGCTTGACTAACTTGTGAAGTACAGAGAACTTGAAAATGGGAACGGCCTTGTCCCGTAGTGGGGAGAGGCAGAAATTGCATATTGCCCTCTTTAAACCCATGATCATGATTATGGGATGAGGCAAAGAGATTTATATAAGCCATTCTCATTAATGCCAGTGGGAATTACCCAGAGCTATACAAGTACATCACAGTAAGAAATGTGCCTTGGCAGTTCACTATTAATATTTGAAGATAGTGCAAGCAAAGTCTCCTTCTCTGAGTCAAGTGGGCAAAAATTAGAGATTTGGCAGGGCAGGGGGGAGGGAAAGCAGGGGAAATTGTTCTTTTAGTCCTTGGAGAGGTTATAGAAAGGTGAACTATTTGTACATACAGATCCTCAAATACAAGGAGTTGCACATGTATGTGGCATGTTAACTGTTCCCATGATTATAACTGCAGGTATTTAGCTCCTGTCTGCTGGTTAGTGATGGGCAAGAGCCCATCTCTCTTTTTAGGAGTTGCTGACCATCTTTGCTGATCCACTCAGTGCTGGTGCTCACCATGAGGCAAGAAAGGCTGCTGCCATTCTGCTTGCAGTTACATGCTGTACTTAAACAAGATGGGGAGACTCTAGGCAGCAGAAGCAATGCATAAGCAAAATCATTTTAGCCTAGTGAAGTATCTCGAAGAGCTTGATTTGTTTGAAGCAGCCATTGAAGCAGGTAGAAAGGATTGTGTATTTATGTGAGGCACAGTGGAAGGCAGACATTGACCTCTACTTGATGTTTCTGAGTTAGTCATTATTCCGCTGTTTGGTTTGTAGTAGTAACAAGCTTTCAAGTTGGTTTCTTCATATTTTGCCTTTTTTTTTTTTTCTTTTTTTTTCTTTTTTTTTTTTTGGCTGGAGTTGGTATGTAATTTGAGTCATAAAACATGAGTTCCAGTAGGAAGTGTTACTGTATTTATGGGTCTTTTCCTGCAGTTTACCCAGTACAGCCATGCATCCTTCTTCTCCAATTTACCCTCCTTCCATGGATGGCAGAGTTGGGGCTGTACCTTGTAGCAGTGTGGTGCTGTGGTACTTGTCCAGTCCCTGTAAGAACTGTGGCTAATTGCTGTCATGCTGTTTAAACTAATTTTCTTTATTATTCTTAGCATTATTTACATATTTTTTATGTAAACCCATTCCACTCAGACAAGATAAAATAAAATTTACTATTCCTGACAGATGTTGACAGCTTTGGAGCAATGCAGGACACGCTGATTGCATCCGTGCAGTGCCACTGGCTTGGAAGAAGGTTCACCAAAGCAGACGAGTCCTGCCTCTCACCCTGTGGATGATAAATACCAGAGGTAACATTTATAGCAGCACATTTCAAGTGACAGTCCAGCCCAAAGCCCAGGGTTCCTTACTGACAGGTCCTTGCTCACAGCTGCACAAGATGAAATTAATCAGTTTTCACATTCCCAGCAAATGAACCGGGGAAGTAAAAGTTGGTGCTGTGGATGCTTGGTGCAAACCACATTCAGGACTTCTACTAAAAAGTCCAGGGTCTTGGAGATCGTCGGCTGCTACATGTAACACTGAGGATGGTTGTGTGTGCCCTCAAGCTGAAAGCAGAGAATTTAACTGGAGGACAGCCACAGAGAAAGCACATTTCTCTCCTTCAGCTGAGCAGTGGCCAAATCCTGACCCAGTGTCTATACCTCTTGTCACCCCTATATGGCAGGAACTCTGATAGGGTTTAGCTGCAGCACAATGGTATGTGCTGTTTTGTTACTTCAATAGAGATAACAGAATGCCTAAATAAATCCTGTTTGATACTTAAATAAAGATTTCATCCTGCTATGTCTGTAGGCAGATACCAGAGTTCATAATTCACTATCCAAGAGTTTGTTCTTTTTTTTTTTTTTTGAATTCCAACTTGGAGTACTTTAACTAGGTAGTAATTATGGAAAAGAAATAAAGAACATAGCCACATAATACTCATATGGAATAAAGTTACCAGATAATTAGATGTTGGAAACTGTGGACCTAAGAAGGTCCACTTACTTCTTTAATACTGATATTCATTGGGCATTAAAAAGTAGAAATTCTTGAATGTTCACTGCTTTCCTGTCATTAAAAACCGGTCAGACATGTGAGGATGCTTGTCTCCCGTGCCTTGCTATGTGGCAAGTTACAGGGCTACAGCAACAATTCTTGAACACTCTGCCTTTGTTGCCGTATCTGGTGCTTAACGACTATTACCTGGGCCCAGCCAGGAGCACCACACTTCTAAGGCCAGAGCTTTTAGATTACAGTTAAAACTTCTGCTACTTTCACTGATCCTCCTCTTTGTAGTTTGGGTGACTGAAGCTGAGCCTAGCTGCAGGATGGGTAAGGCTGCAGGAGGCTGGCTGAAGTGTGGTTCCCTCCTGAGTGCAGGCATGGGCCAGTGGTGGGAGCTGGGGACAGATGTGAACACCAGGGAGAGAGCCCAGGTGAGGGCAGCTCAGTGGTTGTTGGAAAGGGGAAAAGATAATTTTATTCCAGCAGCTAAAACCCTTTTGTATTTTGGTTTCTTTTAGCAGATATTTATCCAAAACATTTGGGAGAAAAGCTGTCTCTTTATTAAATATTTAACACCCTTGCCTTCAGCTGTGGGCTGAGAAAGCTCCCAATCCACATGTGAGTCACCAAGAACTCCTCCGACAGAAGCAGAGGAATTCCAGACTGGAGATTGCTAGAGGAAAAAAAAGCTTGCTGATTTGGAGAAAGTCCAAAATGGTTCACATCTTTCATATATCATAAAATGAGCACTGCAGTCAGTCTGCTGGGTGTGTGGACAAGGAGGCACAGAGTCCCAGATCTGAAGTGGAGAACTCTCATAATGCTAGGGAGAATATATATAATGCACCCTATATATACACCCTATATAATACAGATGAGAAGTACACCCAGTGACTGGTCTTTTATTAAATGCTGTCTGCATTTGGATCCTGACATGTTGGAGGTGATAAGGTGTAGATCACTGCTTCCTGCAGTAGTTTGTTCCATTGGTGAATTAGTGCTAGTTTTAATCCATTCAGCTTTCACTTCCAGCCATCCATTAGCAGTCATCGCTCGGCAAATCCAGGAGATCCATAATTTGGAGGTGCCCTGCTTTCTCAGAATGCGTGGAGGATTTCAGGGATTCATGTTCAGAGAGATGAGTGCAGGCTCCTGCAAAAAGAGCATATGGCAACAAATGATGCAATAAGAATGAGTTGTGATAACAAAAAAAATCACAACTATCCCTAGCACTGCTGGTGGTGAGCACTGTGCTTACATGTGCTGTGCACACATGGAGCATGTGATCAACTCTTTTTATTTCTATGAAAGTGACGGGAACTGAATGAATAAAATAAGATTAAACTTTTTTGGCACATTTCTCCCTTTGGCTAATAATTTGGCCAAATTATTTTATCAACATCCCGAAGAATTTTTCAGCTGCAGATGTTATGTCAGTCTCTGTCCCATAGCAAATTAGAGGCATCTCCAGAAGTGGTTGTACACCTCTTTCCACTGTGGACCACTTAATAATTTTTACTGGTGATGAGGGGGTTCCTGATACAGCAAACTTACACCTCCTGACAAGAGGTTTACTCCTCCCATTACTATCTGGGGTTCACAGTATATAACAGTATTTTTCACTGGTTGAAAACCATTCATCTGTGACGCTCTGAGACACACCATTTCTGTGCACTCTGAGACCACTCCTACAGGGAAAATATGACCATTATACATGTTTTAGGCCATATGCTCCGAGAACTTTAAAGGAACTTCTTGTAGCTAATGTGCCTGATTCTGATTTCAAAGCAGTGTTTCTATTTGGCCTTGTTTTGAGCTTATTCCTGATTTTAAAAATATGAAAGAAAGATCATTTTTCTTCTGGCTCTTGAACTTAAAAGTGAAAACCTTACAGCCTATTCCTACATGGTGCCTATTGGAAGGTGTTAATAATATGTCCTCAGTTGGGCAGCACTGACTAGCCAACATATTATGGTAAGTCACTTGGCTGCCCTGACCAGGATCTCTGCCTTGTGCAGGTGGGACTTGTACAGCTACCTTTTGTGTGCCTGCCTTTTGGGTAGAAAGGGTTAACAAATATGACTCTTTCTGGCCTGTGCTGTGTTGCCCTACCTGGGAGGACTGAATGGGGTTGTCAAAAGTCAGTTTGAACATTAAAGACTGAAAGCAGTCAGATTTGATGGGCATTCTGCAAAAACCTGGAGACAAGATGACAAAGAGATGGCTTGTCCCAGCACTATGGAAAATGTTAAGACCCTTTTTAAAACTCATTGACCAGATGTGCTGCAATTTATACCTGGATGAACATGTGTGTAAGGACTCCTTACCAGGAGGAGCTGGTGTGGCCATCCACCTGTGCCTGAGCTGGCTGACACAGCTGGCAACCCCATTCCCTACCCATTGCTCAGATTGCCCAATACTGCAATCACCAGCTCTTTGATGAAAGGTGGGTTCATGTATCAGATTGTTGAGCATTAGGGATAGGGGATTAGATTTGCAATGTAATCTTTCTGTAACATGCCTCTTGATCCAGAGGCTGCCTTATAAAAGAATTCTTCTCTCTCTGACATTGGGGAGGCCTGCTCAGGGACGACTATCTTCTACCTTCATTTGGAGATAGTAAGGCTGCTACTGACCTGATGCTTGTGAAGGTCACAGCTGCACCAGGCAAAATTAGTTCTGTACAGGACAGTTAAGTAGATTGGATTTTCTCAGTTGTAGCTGATTTGCTTTCATCTGTCTTCCTCTTGCAAAACCATTTAAAGTCCATTCCCCTCTGCCCCCCACTGCCTATTTATGGGAAAAGACTGGAAGGGGGATAGTCCTGCCTGGGGTCCAATTCTGCTTCAAGCCCTATTCTTATATCTTTCCAGGAGAGTGTCTACAGAGGCTGGAGCAGGCTGTGTAATCACTCTGGAGCCTTGGGTTATATTTCATCCCATCATGAATGTTGTAGGGCCAGTCAGACTGGTCCTCCCCTCTGCCAGCTGACAGCAGTTTTGCACTGTCTGCTTTGGATCAAAACCCTTCTGGGACCCTTCTGTAGATTCCTGGTGTTGCTGCAATTTTAACTGAGCCCCTTTCCAGCCCAGCTTTGTTTCTGGGGCCTGATGAAGCCAGTTAATCTGGGTCAAAATGCATCAAAGCCAATGTCTTCTAATCAAGGAAAAAACTACTGATTTGAGTAACAGATTTGGCTGGTTATGTTCTGGCCACTAGGAAACCTGTCAGCTACCTGGCTGTGGTGGCAAAATGTGACATATGGTTGTGCGTGGGAAGCCTGTTCCTTGTGAGCAGGGTGAGGTACAAGAGGGGAGAGTGGTTTTCACCCAGCTGCATTTTACTTCAATGGCTTTGCCA
The DNA here is from genome assembly GCF_050655825.1 of Lonchura striata. Taxonomy (NCBI): domain Eukaryota; kingdom Metazoa; phylum Chordata; class Aves; order Passeriformes; family Estrildidae; genus Lonchura; species Lonchura striata. The sequence goes on along the minus strand of NC_140707.1, from coordinate 56,715,058 downwards.
ATGGGTTATAATTATGGTGGATCTTTGCCTGCTTCCTCAGGTTGCAAAGCAACCACCAATGGAAAAGACCTCACGTTTCTAGGCATCCTCCTGTTTTCAGTCCCTTTTATTTTAAGATGTAGTGAAATCTAGAGTTTGCAGAAATTGTTGCCTGGTGCATTTGGGAAAAGATGACTGGAATTTGTGGCAGACAAGTGACAGAGTGCAGGCTCTGCGATGCTGGTGATAGACTGTATGATCCCATTTAATCTCCATGGTGTGAATGGGGAAAACTCATAGGTAGATTTGCTTGAGGGCCTGGCAGGGGCAATGTGGTGTGTGAAGGGGATATTTCCTTCTTTGCAAAGTCACCTTCAGCCTATCAAAAATCTTTGCTACCTGGGACTATATGGGAAAAGGTAGTATGGAGATAATTGAAGCAAAAGGGAGCTATTCTGTGGTATGTTCCCAGCTCCCCAAAACTGATCAGAGTTTAAAAGAGATGAGCTTTAATTGCTCCCAGAGCTTCATGGCTCTCCTCTCAGGATACCAGAACAGTGCTGGCAGCACTTCTAGGTCCTGAGGAGTAGGACCTCAGCTGTGCCAAGCAAGTCCCCTTGATCTGGTTGCTCTGATCAGCTGTATTAACACAGAGCCTGTGTAACTCTGGGACTGTGGCATTCTGCAGACTGGCCTGGAACTGATGCTGGAATGTCCTAGTGTAGAAACTGTTGGAAAAGAGAAGCACTAAAACAAGATTTTTGTATTTCATATTCTTTTCTAAAAGCTTTGCTAACTACCCTTGTCCTGTACTGCACTGAAAACATACAATAATTCCCAGTTGTCTCTGGCATTTTCTCCTGCTTTTTATTGGTATCCCCTCTGATGTTGTGACAATATATCCTGTGCTAGATTACAGGTATAAGTACTGTTTTGGGGTTGGGCTTTTTAGTCAACATGCATTTGGGAAAGGTGTAAGCAGCTGTCAAGGGGACAATGCGCAGCCTGTGAACATGCAGTACTTGAAAACATCAGCATCCTTTGTGTCTGTGTTTCAGAATAAGTCTGAGGCATGAGGATTTTAGGTTTTCTATTCAGACAGCATTACATTAGGAATATGAAGTATTTGACAGTTCTCTTATATTTACTCTTTTAATGTCAAAATGTGTCACATCTGGTATTAATTGGTGGAAAATTATGGCTCTAATTTACCAATTTGATTGTCTGGGAAAACTGAAGAGAGTGTAACATAATAAATGAATGCCTATTAATCTTTAAAATTTGTCTGTTTACTGTCTGCTAAAACGCCCTGTTATGCGGTGCTGTAAGCGGCTTTCTGGAAATCCTGTTATTCGTGGAGAGGAATTACTACCTGGGAGGGCCAGGCCAAAGTGGTGCAGAATCACTGAGGAGAGGCTGTGGCCTGCAGAAGTCCTGGGCCAGTGATGGCTTAGACACCTACGTGAGGAAGGCTTTCCTCCAGGGAGGAAGGAGGCACCCTGTGGGGTGCAGGCAGTGTCCCCATTCCCTTGTGCCCACCAGCCTGTTCCGCACTCTCCTGGCTGTGGGGCAGGAGGAGCAGCACGTGGGCATGGACTTTGCTCTTCTCTTTCCCTTCACCTGCTGCTGTTACCTCGCTGTGGGTTTCTTAGTCCAGGGCACAGGCTACTGCTTCACTGATGCCCAACACAAATAAATGTATTTGTCCACAGTAATTGTTTTAGTCATTATTAATGAACAGTAATTACCAACCAGAGCTCTCCAAAAGCCCGGATTTTTTCAGACTTGCTGACACAGGAGCATAGGCAAAAGAAGTTCTTGTTCTTGTTGTCTCACCTGCAGTGTGTGGATCAAGCCCAGGGCATGGATACACTTTGGCAAGGACTGTCACTCTGTCCTGACAAGCCCAGCTGTGAGGAGACAGGCCTCCACTGCCTCTGCAGCCGACAGGCAGGCACTGTTACTTGGGTGCTGTGTGTGGATGGTGACAGGCTCAATAGCTTTTCTATCAAAAGACACCCATGTGTTTGTGAAAATACATTTTTGGAGGATCAAATACCAGGTGCTTATTTTAGTAGCAGAAAGCCCTGAAACACGCCAACTCTGGAATAAGCTGATTCTGAAAGCTGACATATTCTGTATGATTATTCCAGTATACGCCATCTGTCACTAGCATATCCAAATATTTATGTATTTTGATTATTATAACTGTTACGAGGGTACTGAAGCTCATAAATAATTTCATTTTCAGCAATCATTTTATTACTCTTCCATGGTTTGATAATGACATTTTACATGTGCCTGCTCAGACTCTGACACAAGGAAGAGTCACAGCATGGCTATGCAAGTGATGGCCTTCTCACAAAAAGCCCGTGGCCGGGGCATGCCTGAGTCTGTGTCCTGCCTGGGTCTGTGCCAGTTGCACTCCCTTCATCTCCTTGGGCTTCAGAGTGCACTGCGCTTTCATTCAGCTTCATCCTGCCTCGTCAAGTGACTGCGCTTAGACTGGCAAATGATATAATATGACTAATTATGTTTAATGCAGATAATGTCTTACAATCAAAATAAAGAGTGGATTGCAAACAGATCCTTAAAGGGCACCAGGCGTAGAATTGACGCTGTATTTATTACCAATAGCATCGCTGAAGTGCTAACAGCTGCTCGGCTCCAGCAAGTGCGGCCCCTTTGTGGAGTTTTCCAGAAGAAGAGCTAAGTGTATCAGAAGCACATTACTGCTGATAATAGTAATTAGTTCAGTAGAGCTCAAAATGTTTTGTAAAATATTATTATCTTGATTTTGCTACTCTGCAAACCGTGGCAGAGAAACAGGCTCCTTGGCTCAGAGGAGTCACTGCTGTCTGTGGGGATGGCCTTGGCTGTAGTGCAGAGCTTCTGCCCTCTCCTTGGACAATACTGCTGTCTCCAGCTGAGTCTAGAAATCTAAGGGATGTGCCTTCTCTAGCTCTGCCTTCATTTTCACCAGCATTAGCAAAGAGACTTCTGTAGATGGAGGAGTGCACTGATGTGGAAGTAGATTTGGGTATTAGATTTTTGAAAAGCCATTGTTAAGCTGAAAAAGGAAACCACAAGCTATAAAGGTTGACAAAGCTCCTCTGTAAGGGACTCTTATTTTGCTGTGTACATTTTTTCTCTTGCTTACTAAAGGGATAAAGTGCAATCTAGGTTTCAGAGAGAGATGGCTGATTAATCTGTCTGCCAGGTACATATGGAAATAAATTAGCAAATGGTGCATCTGGGATTAGACTACAACAGAGATGATAAATTATTGCCATCTTCCATGGCTGTATTACTGAAGCTTCACTGGGCTCCCAGTACTCAGTTATTTGCTATTCACACAGTATTACCATGGCTGTGGGATGGAAAGCCTCTGTATTTGATGGAATTTTCTGAGATATGCTAGTTTGAGAATTGATCTGGCCAGACCCATAAGGATATGCTGTATACTTAGATTAAGTAAAAGCAAAGAGATTTGATTTGGTTCTTCTGCTCAGCATGGAATTCTGCTGGTTTCTGATACAGGAATGCTCAGGAAGCAGAAAGGCAAGGACCTGAAGGAGGTTTTTCCACTATCTGCAGTCAACCTCCACCCTTTATCCCAAATAGCAGAGTTATTTATCTATGCTAACACAAAGTTATGCTCTCTGAAGGAGAGCATTCTCTGGCCCAAACCTCTCCCATGCTCCTGGCTTGACCCAGATGTAGTTCTACAACAACTTGCACAACTCCATCTTATCTCTGAGATCAAGAGTGAAACACCATGAGGGCAGGTGGTATTTGCATTGAATGCTGATACAGACTTCTCAGCTGTGTCTCTGCTTCTGCTGCATTTTTCATGTCTGTTTAAACTGATGTGTAGCTGATGGGCTGGCAGCTGAGACGTACCAGCAATGCCTACAACAGGACATGCAAGTGGAGTAAATGTGACAGCAGACACGTGGTGTACTGCTTTTCTAGAGGAAGAAAGGGTCATGCAGAAGTTCTCATCAAGTCTGTGGCACGAACAGCTGTGGTGCAGAGGTGTCAGATCCTGTGGCACACCAGGGAGCTGTGGGAGTGGTGGCAGGGTTGTTGGAAAAGCTGCAGCTGGGCTTTTAACAGGAGTTTGCAGCCTGGTGTTGGAGACCTGGTATCTCCAGGTCAACCTGCATGGGCCTTCCAGGTCTCTCAAAACCAGTGCTCATGTAGGGAGCTGTGCTGGGGACTGCTCCTGCAGGCTGTCTCTGGGGCACAGGGGGAGATCAGCAGGACAGGATTCTTGTAGAGCTGCTGGGTGCTGGTTGCTATTCAGCTCCCACCTGTGGCACCAGTGAGTGGTGTGAGCCTGGGGCACAGGGTGCAGACAGCCTGTGCTGCACCCATCTGCTGCACCTTCAGGCTGGGCAAGGTGAAGGGCTGGGCTTGAGGGGCAGTTACTGGGTGATTGTGGCCACTGGATTTCTTTTCCAGCCACTTCTTGACATTTGTGAGTCAAGCACAATTAGGATGTGTGTGTTTATAATTGAGTAAGGCTAACGAGAACAGTGTCTTTCATTACAAGATGCATGAGTGGGTGCCGAGCTGTAAATCTGAGCTAGTGAGGACTCTGAGAGCTCTGTTCAATTAATCCAAACACAGAAATGTTTACTAGAAATAGATTTATTTTCCAGTGACTTCATTTGCAAATTTTAGTTAACAACAACAGTTTACTCCTAATATGATCATGTCAAGCAGCAAGTGGGACTTACTGTTGTTCCTGGCCTTTACCACAAAGTGTTTTGAGCAGAATGTGGAGTGAGTCAAAGGAGGCACTAGCTGATGGATGAACAGATTGCAGCACAGCCATCTATTCTATTGCGCACTTCCAGGGAAACCCCAGCAAATTAGATGTGCGGTTTTTAACTATACGGAGAAAACTAAAGAAATTACATTATGAATGAAAAATTAGGTGGAAATGTCTACTGTCTCATAAACAATTCAGGAATAACTCCCTCTAAAATATTCTGGTTTATGCATGCATTTAATTTGTGCTCTGAGAGCAAAATAAAATTCCAAAGATAAAACACTCTAATAATGGTTTATGTAAATTTATTTGAACAAAACAATGATGTAGTTGCATATAGTAAATAGTTTGGAATGTGAAATGGTATTTACCAACTGCTTCTCTCTATATGAATACAATAGATGATAGGGGAAGCTACATCAAGGAAACATAATTTTACATTTAAAAGGGACTCTGATACTGTGTCTAGTGAGCAGGATAGCCAGCTGAACAGATTGCTGAGTGTCTGATAAAATAATCTCTAGCTTGATTCTTCCTAGGCTATTTATAGCACATGTTTAATTTAAAATTTAGGTATGTGCTGCAGATGACCCTAACAATCATACCAGGGCCATGTATGATAATACAAATTGTTTGCCTCATATTGCACATTTGCCAAAATCTCAATTTGCTTTGCATGCAGATAAACAGGCTCCGTATCCTCAAAATATGGCTGAAAATAGGAAAACAATTGCAGTCCCCAGCTGCTACGGGCATATGGGGCCAAATTTATCCCATCTGTTGAAGGTTATGGAGTTCCGCCAGGGATGACTTTGATCCTGCATGTCTAGCAAAGTGGAACCAATATGTCAATATAAGACGTCTTGCTACTTCTGATGTTCTCCCAATAAAACATCATCATTCAATGTGGCGTGAATTTCCCAAGTGCCCAAGTCACAAACACTATCATGGAAGATATTTCAGAAGTGCTCTGATTCTTGCTGTGTTGATGTTAAAGCAGTGAACAGCAAATTGGCTTTTTCCTCAATGAGGGCTTGAGCCTAAGGGCTGCTGGTGGAAGTGAGTGTGTATCTGCCCCAGGCACATAAACCAAGGGCTGTTTGAAACATTTTTAGCAAAACACTGCAGAACAGAAAGCTGTTTCTGCATTCAGGTATTGCAAAGCACGTTTCACATGAAAAGCTTTTTTAGAATCAGGAATGATACTGCCATGTAGAAATAGTAGGGTCATTTACTGTATTTGCTTTGGTTTACCAGAGCATCTCTAGATGCCTGGTGATGGGCAGATCCACAAAGTCTGCATTTGGCTTCAGCCATTTACAAGTTTAAGATGCATTTGAATCTCTTGATTTGAACAGGGCTAATTTCCTAGTCCCCAGCAGGACTTACTCTCTTGGGGGCTAGAAAGATTAAACTAAAACAATGCTTGTTATCTGACTAGGGTTCTGGTGACTTTTTTTTTTTTTTTGCAGTTAAGTTCCTTCCTGGTTTATTCTGGACAAATTCTAAGAGTCCTGTGTAGGAAAGCTATGTCTTCTGCTCAGGACCTCACTAGTGGTAACAGAATGGGCTTTCCAGCATGAGGTTCATTTATTAAAGGCAATAATGAACAGAAAGTGACTCTCTTTGGTCTCATGCTCACAATAAGGCTGTTCTTTTGGGCCCCCCATGCATATCTGAGCAAGACTGGGAAAATCATATAAGTGCTGGCATAAGATGCCTGCAAATTAGAATCTCAGACCGAGCTAGTGTTTATTTTCAGTAATGCTACGTTGGACTCTGAAAGGAAGATCTTGATAAACACTGTTCCCTAGCATAGCTGACAAAATTTTACATAAAGTTATCCTGGAAGATAATTGTAGAGTTTAAAATGTGTCTGCAGACATTTATAATCAAATTAGTTTGTCCCCATTCAGTATATAGTGCCTTATAAAGAGGACTTTGAATGGCTGTGGACAGAGCCACTTCAGTCTCTGTTCAGAAAACACATAGGCACTGTTATCCTGGAGTGAAGAGGTATGAAAGTACAGTGGACTTGCCCCACAAGCAGCAAATGGAAGATCATCTATTTTGCTCTATTTATTCCTTTGTGATCACTCTCTTCTCCCTGGGGCTTTCTCATCTGCACACTCTGCATTACTTATGGACTGCTAAGCCAAATCTCCAAAGACATCTGAGAAAACCTGACAGGTTCAGTTTCGAATCTCAATCAATGCTGCATTTCCCTCCAAACCAGAATTAGCCCCTGGAAACTGGGGTAAAGGCATATGTGCCTTTTGTTTGGCTCTTTGGGAAGCCATTCCTTTGCCATAGCAGATGAAAATCAGGGAGATCACCAGATCATTTGCTGAGATGGCACATCTTCCTCCAGAAATATGTGGTTAATTCTAATAGCTCAACTATTTAATGCGCCAGGTTATAGCTAACACTGCCTATTACTTGTAATGAGCTAAACTGGGACATCTCTGTCACTTGAGGGTGCTACAGCTGAAAGGAGGGTTTCATAAGAAGCTCTTGATCTGTCAGTTGGCAACTACAGCTCTTGCATCTTCAGCCGAGATAAAAGCACTGTTTGCTTAACAGGATTGAATTTTCCTCAAAGAAATAATTGAAACAATAGAAGAATCACCCAAACCTGCGCTGAGCATTAGCAGATGAGCTGGCTTAAAATCGATCCATTTGGAAAGGAACTAATGTGCAGATTGGTCAAGGTAATGATGGTATCAGATGATAAAATGGACGCAAGGGTGGAGAAAGCTTGTGAGGGATATAGTGTCACCTAAAAGCTTTGCAGAAGTGCTTTTATTACCCTGAATCAGCTTGGTTTTGCACTGACACTTAGCTGTTTGCAAAGAATTATACCTGCTTCTGAGATAAATACATCTGACAGTGAACTCTTAACCCCTCTTTTTCAGGCCCCTTTTGGGCAGTGGCCATGGAGAAGGAGATGCTTTCAATTTTTCCAAATACAGAGTTAGAGACAATGGGGTGCACAACTATGGTACATAATTTACTAGTGAGCAGAACACTTCAGGAAAATTAGAGTCATTATTGAATGTAATGAAACCTGACAAATTAGAGTTTCATGGGCCCTCCCTGAGATTAGCGTGATCCATTAAACATGCTCTCTGACTGCTAAATGGCGTTGTCCCATTTCTGCATAAGAAGTTGAGAAATTCTGAGGTAACTCTGGCTAACAGCTGATTGAAAGCACCCAATCAAGAGCTCCTTAAAGTAAGAGGAGAAATTATCCTGATTAACATTATTTCCAAGAAGGTAGTCTCTAAGTAGGCTGTAAATTGTGTTAGAAGCATTTGGGTATTGCAGGGAAGGCTGAATTTGACACTGAAGTGGCCACAAAGTAATGTACGAAGTGGAGTGATCAAGGGAAGAACATTTTGTTGATTGTGGTGGGAAAATTGAATTACTCTCAGTTGCATTGCTATTCAGAATATGTGCATTAAAGTGAGTGATACACAGTTTAAAAGAAAAGCAAGCAAATACAGAGAGCAGAAAAAGCCCCTTTCACATATCCTCTTGCCTCATTATTTATATCTTAAGATTGTTTTCACAGGGCTGATCATGAATGCCTTATCCATTATGCAAAGACATCCCAGTGATGCAAACTAAATCAATACAATAGTATTCCTTAAAATAATTGCTTTTTCCTTGACTGATTCTACATTAAAAGCAACCTTTAAGTGACAGCCATTAACATGAGACCTGGTCACTGGTACTGACTGAGCTTCATGAGGTAAATGGTGAAGGGTCTGTGTGATAGAGTTGGTACTGAATTTCACAACAAAGCTTTGAAACTGGGAGTTAGTGAGAGAGTGCATAAGTTGCCAGTTTGGGATAAAGGGTCTTTATCTTGTGGAAGAGGTAGCACATGGATGTTCTCTAATGCCTGGTGCTTCAGGAACCACATTAAGCTTTCTTTAGTAGAGGAGATGCCGTGGTTGATATAGTTGAACACAGTAACATTCCAGCCTAGATTAGCTTCTCCATTGGTACATTGTCCCAAAATCCAAATCTCACATCTAAAAACGTTGTATAGCATATGTATGCTGGAGTGATGAATCTGCGGTTTAGTTTTGCTTTAGTTCCTTGTCTTGGTCAAACCCATCTCCCATCCCACATCCCAGTTTGGGAAGTCCTGCATGCTGCCATGCACATTTCATAGTGTCTTTCATAGAAGCTTCCAGTGCAATGATGCATGACACTGAAATGCAATAGAAATTAAAACTTGGAATAATGGCAGGCATTAATAGATATTTCTGATATTTCTGCACCAAATATTTAAGTGAAATGCTAAATGGCAAGTTAAAAGAGCTGCATGACTGAAATTTAATGCTAAGAACTGACTAGTATGACAATGTCATTTTATTTCGTAACATCCTCAAAGCTGACCAAAACTGATCTAGAAGACTGATTTGTGGTTTTTTTCCAGTATCACTTATTAAAAATAGCTCAGCTAGTGGTGCTTTGAGTGGTGTTTCAGCCAGAGCAATGGGCACTTGTACAATGTTAAAAGTGCCACCGTGGCATGTAAAGAAGAATTGTAGGAAGAAACTTTGGAAGTTTGGAAAGGAAAACAATCACTTGAAATACAAATAAGATTCCTGTAATCTTACCTCAGCCTAGAAGGAGTCTTTCAGCATGGTGTGGTGCAGAGGAAAACATGATGATTGTGAACAGAGTCCTTGAGAAGTTAAGTTTATTCCCCCCAGTCTAACCGCTTATAAACATTTATAATGCCCATCCCTGTAATATCTGAGCTCTGTTTGACATTGTGTTTCAGGACTGGCAGCTCATGCCTGCTGTCAAAAGGAGATCTTTAAGGAAGATCTCTTTTGGTTATGATGTAGCTTATACGTAAAACTATTTATGGTAGCTGCTTACATGTATCCTCTTCTAAAAGATAAAGCACTTGAGTGCAGGCTGAATGCCTGCTACCTTCTCATCTCCCTGATGTTCATTATAAACCAAGAAGACAAGTTTTTTAAAAGCTATTCAGATGTTTTGTGCCGTAACTTTCTCTAGTAGATATATTCCTATTGATTGCAATGAAACACACAGGGTAGAAGAGAGCAGATCAATTGAAAAGTAAAGTTAAGACAGCAAGCACACTTCTTTTCCACTTACAGTAATGGAGGCAGTTAGGGCTGGATCTATCCCAGGTGTAATGCTGCTGAAGTCAATGAAGTAGTACCAGCGATGAATTTGGCTCCCAGTGTTCTGTTTTGACCTTTTCAGAAGGTTGCTCTGCAGGAGTGAAACTATTAAATACAGCCAGCGATACCTTAAGTTGAAATATAGAAAAGGCAAAGCTAGTGTGCATAGCACCTTTTTCATTAAGGAAGAGGCCTGGCTTTTATAGAGTAAGGGGAAAAGAATTGATTCCAGATAAGTGCTGAAGATAGTCTCAGGTTTCCCTGGTGAATAACAATCCCAAGTTGGCCTGACACTTGAATATCTCTGCATTTGTGCATGGCTGTCTGGAAGGGACTGCATTGTCTTTCTGTACACCTGGGCATCAGATGGGTTTGAGTTGGATAGACACTATTCATCTACTCACCAATGATCCATGTAAACCAGCTGAACATGCTTCTTCATTCAAGTTCAAGGGTCCTGAAATTGCCTGGCAGTGCTCAGTGTGACAGTCTTTATTAGCTGGTGCTTGGATTTCAGTAGACAACACAGCTTTTTCACACACTGCAATCGTCTCAGGAAGGCAGGGACTCGCGCTGTGAGTTTGGAGTACTTGCAGTGTCAAACCATTGTTTTACATCTTTGGGTACACTAATCTTGGCTATGAGAGAACAGCATGTTCTGTGGCAGCTGACAGGCAGCAGTGCAGCTGAGAATGGTCCCTCCTACTGCATTGCCCTCCACTGAAATTCCCAGTGGTCTCTGAGAGCAGCAACAGTGGGCACTGTCCACAGAGACAGAGGCTTTGCTAACAAGGATGGAGATGGAAAAGCTGTGGCTCCTCCTCAGATAGTTGAATTAGCAAGGATGGAAGAATTCCACAAAGGGGTATTAGAGGTGTGCTGCAGGAGGTCCCTTTGCCTGCAGAGGGATCAGGGCAGCTGGAGCAAACACTGCTGCTGTGGAAGGGAGAGCCCAGAAATGTGTCAGAAGTATTATCACTGTCACACTGCCTTGGCCCAGAGGCAGGCTGTGCTCAACAGGCACTCCTGGGGTGGCTGGCTGTGTGCTCCTACCCCTCTTCTCATAGCTCCTTCTCTTTCTCTTTTCTCATGTCCAGACCTCCTGTGCCCTTTCCTTTTAAGGCCCCTTTCCTCCTCCTGCCCTTCCCAACAAAACTTCTCCCCAGCTGAGCTGACTGATGGCCCTAAACTGACATGTACAACATGTCAATCTGCTGATCTCTGCCACCCTAATGTGGGCTGTGGGCTTTTTGGGGGCAGGGTCTGATCCCACATTGCCTGGCTCAAATGGACCAAGTCTTCCCCTTCCCCTTCCCCTTAGCTACTTGTACAGTAAATGCAGTGATTTGCAACAAGTTCTGATTTTGCTGGTGGGACAGGGAGGAAGAGTAAGTAGGTCTAAAGATTCCTTGACCCATTTGGACCTACCCATCCTACAGGTGCATGTGAGGTGAGAGGATTTCAACACAGACAACTTTGAATAAAACCATTCATGTTGATGGAAAGTTTTTAGTCAATTACAATCTCAGTATTCTCATTTGCCCTATTTCTTGTACCTTGTAATTCCTCTACGAGGTGAAGTTTGAATCCCTGTCCCAGCAGAAGTTTCCAAGCAGAGACCATGAAGTAGTCTCCTGCAGCAAGGGCTTTCTTACTTTTACAGTCTACAGCTATGTTTACTAGTTTCTTCTAAAGTGTTATCATAAATAATTAAAGATAAACTGCTTGTTAAATAAATGAGGAATGCACATGTTCAGATGCATTATCTATGTTTTAATTGCACTCATTTGTTGATGCTGTCCTTGGGTAAGGAGGCAGGAGACTTCAGGCTGAATGCAGGACTTCGGAGCTGCAGAATCTGGGCTGAAGGACTGGACCCTCATTTGTTTGCACAGGAATTTTTAATATTAGCATGGTGGTGAACACCATCCAGATGATGTTCCTGGAGACAGGTGCCATCCTTCTGCTATGGGCTTTAAAAGTGTGGAGAAACTACTTTCTGGAGTGAAATCTTTAGAGATGTGGTTTCTTACATCCAGGTTGCTGTTCAGGATGTGCAGGACATCCTGGTGAATCCCAGTGTCTGTCGTGTTCACAACCATGTATGTTCATGCTGAGGACTCTGCAGTGGGCACTGCCCATGCCTGCCTCCCACAGCCTGCTGGGGCTGGGCTGGCCCCAGGGCTCCCCAAGGTGCTCCCTGTGCTGCTTCCTGCACCGGGGGCTCTGCTTGCTTTATTTCCTCCCATGAACTTCTCACGAGCTCTTCATCCTGTGTGTGAGCCAGCAGACCCAGTCTGCACACACTGAGCCCCACAGGGCTCATTCATCTGTGGGCTTGTAGCATCCCTCCCTTTCAGAAAGACATCCAGCTTAATCTTAAAGCTGGTTTTAAAACTAATTGCTGCACAGAGTTTCACAGCTGTCCTGATTAGTGATTTGAAACTTCTGGACTTAGTAACTCCGTCTTCATTAGGAAGATCTGGTTTTATAATAATTGTCTCTAAAGAGGGCCTGGGGGATTATTAAGAGATGGCATTCATTATCAGTAAAAATGCCATGAAGAAATTTCATAGACAAATGTTGATGTTCTGGATGATGTAGATTTTCTTCCGCAAGGAAACAATTTTATCTAAAAAGCATAATTATCTTAATAATTATCCTGAAAACTAAATGGGATTTTGAGGCTTGGTCAGGGTTGTCTAGGTGTTTGACACCTGCAGTGCTGAGCAGTTGGGAAAAGTAAGTCTGGTTATTTGGGGAAAAAGCCTGAACACAAACCAACAGAAAAAAGGGTGTGGAGGAGGAGTAAGGAAGGGCATTGATAGAATCAGACATTTAAAAAGCAGAATAAGTTGGAGAGGAATGAACCCAGGCTGCAGACACCAATTTTGGAGCTTGAGGACTAAATGCTAATAGAATATGGCAGGTGGAGAACAAAGGATTTTTGTTTTATTTATTTATTTTTCAAATTTATTTAACTAGGAGGTTACAAGAAGGGCTGGTAGCTACAAGATATGCTGGATAGTGTGATGGATCAGTAACCAGCAAGAGGGCTTGCTGGGGGTAGGTGAAGATGCAGCAAGACTGCCCTAGCTTAGGAAGAGATGGCCGGAGCAAGGTGATGAGCAAAAGGAATGTGTTGCTTGCTGAATTTCTGGAGGTTTTTAACTACAGAAAGTAAAGTGAACATCAAAAGCATTTGGTGCATATCAGAAGCAAGAACAATACACTGATAAAAGGCAGCTGTAGGATCAGTCAGATGTCTGTATCTATGGTCACTGAAGGAATTAGGTATCCTTAAGATACTTCTCCACAGCATCTCTACGGTGTTTTATTAAAAGACTTTTGTCTTTAAAGAGTGATAATAGAGCAAGAGGGAAGGAATTGATTTGCTTTTTTTTTTCTGTACCTCAGCTTTGCCTTCTTGATGTTTATTTTGGTTATTGTGGCTTCTGAGGCATTTTTAATTAGTATTTCTTTCTTAAACAGAGTGGCCATGAATGGTTCAGTATCTCATGTCCAAGGCGGCAGAAAATATTATTTTACTGAAAAGGAATGAGAAAGTGAATTTTCTCTGAGGAGATATGTTTTTGAATCGTTGTTTGTATCTGCATCTAGAAGAAAGGAAATGATTATTTCGTATGGCAGCTGAGAGATGGTCATGAGGAAAAGGAAGCCATTATTAATTAATCATCAATTATTATTTTAATATTTATGTGGCACTGTGTGACTGGTGCCCCACAGGGATGGCAGATCATCTCTCTGCCTGAGGAGCCTACATTCTAAATTTAGCCATGGTGATGGCTGCTCATGGCAGATGATGTGTTTTCATCATTCCCTACTCTGCCTCAGCTTTTCAGTTGAATCTCATTTTAATTCACTATCCCCAATAGAGGGAAGCCTGCACTAAGCAGGAATGGCAAGATCAGAGTCTAAAATAGTACAATCAATGCAGTAAACAGAGAGGCAGGATTAGAGGTCTGATCTCAGAGTTGCATCTTGCAATCCTTACCCAGAATTGCAATAATGTAAACAAAACTTTTCCAAGAATAAAGAGTTCAGGATTTGGTGCCAATTTGAAAAGACCTGCGCTTTCTGGGCCCTCAGACTGATGTCCAAGTAAAGTTTTGGGTTTTTTTTCAAAGTCCTTAAATTGACACACTTAATAGTGAGACCTGATCTCCGTGGAACTGGTGGCAGCCATACTGGGATGTTTCTCTTTCTGATGTTTTCTCTGTCCTTACCTCTTGCTGAAGTCCCATTCCTATTTTTTCTGCTTTTAAGCAGGTGTTTCTGGATGCTATACCTCTGCCTGATACTGTACTTCATCAGCAGCAGTCAGTAGGATAATAAACTCTGATAGATGTATTCCAAAATACATCTAGATAAAACCCATATGTAGATAAACCCCATATATTTAGACCCTAAGAATTAGATACATCACAAGGGTTGTATCATGTAAGGTGGCAGTTCTGCAAAGTGTCAAATTGGACTCTGTGGTTCAAAGAATACATTTATGTGGCAGCCACTTAAAGTGGAGTGGATTTGAAAAAGCAACTGAAAATATGTAGTACTGAGAGAAACCAGCGTTTATGTAAAGTACCTATCGTCAAAGTGTGGTGTAGTGGCTGGAACAGAAAATGGGAGTCAAACAGTCTAGGGTTTATTTTTGGCTCAAGCATATCTGTAGTGAAGTCAAATTAATTTGAACTAAATTCAGAAGTCTCTCCTTATATAGGATTTTTGATCTACTTTCAGAACTCTGCTAGAGATATGCGCTGTTTTGTTTTTCTAAAGGATGATCTAAAAGCATTGAAGGAAGTTGCTACATTTTCCATTAATGTGTGCAAGGTTTTTTCTATAAGCATGTGAGCTAGCATGAGATGTATGACTTCTATGCTGGGAGGGATAAATGTGTGGAAATCTATAGCTATTGCCAGGTGCCAGTCTTAATCAGAAATCTGTTGGCTTCACTGAAATTTTGCATAGATATTTTCCCCTGTCAGGTGACCTACTTAAATAGAAGAGTACTGTGTAACATTCTTACAGAGGTTTCTTGGCAGAGAGTCCCTGTTCTGCAGAGTAGAAGTCCAGGACAAAAAGACAAGTTTTCATTTACTGGTACATTTTCATTCATTTAAATTAAAAAAAAAAAATGAATAAAAGAAGTTTAAATATTTTGAATATGACTTTCGTTTGTCAAAAAAGACTCTAAAGAACCAAACCAAAACAATCTGATGCCTCCAGGGGAATGCCTTCATAGTGCTCTGCCAAAGGTAGTGAACTCCAGGGGAGTTCTCTTGAAGAAGTTCAGCCTCCTGGAGAGTGAGTTTATGTTTGGGATGTTGTTTACAGGACGTATCATGGTTTGGCTGCACAGTACCCCCTGTACTGTGCAGGGGGTAGCAGATACATCCTTAGAGATTACTGCACGAGAGGATGTTGTGGTTCACTTTTGTTTCAACCTGCTTCCAAGTCAAGACGGTTGCTCAAATGTACTCCCGAGAGTGAGGCAAGAGACAGTCTAAGCCTATGGGCAGTGGATTCTGCAGAGACATGATTTGACAGTGGTTTCATCCCTCTGGGCTGGCTCAGGCCTCTGTTACACTGAGCGTTCTCTCTGTCTACACAGAGCTGGGCATGTTCCCTTTGGGGCTCAGTACCTCATAGAAGTAGGACCTAATCACCTAAGCCAGTACTTGAATGCACAGTCCTGAAATAATTCACAGGAAAAAGTGTGTAAGAGGATGTGTTGCTGTCTTGTTCATCTGGCTGGAAATAAAAAGCAGAGCTATCAGAGGAGAGGGAGACACCAGTTTGGTTGCCTGTGTTGCCATGTCCTGCTGGCAGCAGAGCAGGATGGGCACAGCACTAAGAGCAGCCACAGCTGGCTTGGCCACTCTGGTTAGTGTAGTGGCCGAGGGCTGGATACACCCAGGACCATGTTCATTCCTGTGCAGGACGGTGTCCCTAGGCAAGACAAGCATCTTGTAAGATGAACATTCTGCTGTAACTGCCCTCCCTTCTCACAAGCATTGTGTCAGCGGGGAGAGAAGCAAACCTTCAGGCAGGGCTATAAGATGGCACTTTTGAAAGTACCTAAAGGCTGAAACAATGCTAACTTCACTGAAAGTCATTTAAAAGTCAGTGAGACTTGGCCTTTTAAATATTTCTAGTGCTTTTCTTACAAGTATTTGAAAATCTTATCTATCAGCTGTGCCTCCATTGCACCATCCATCTGAGGATCTCTAATCTAATAAAGTATTACAGATTTATAAATCTGTAATACCTTATGAATTCTCTATATTGACTTGAGTTTTGGAATGTTTACTGTATGAGTGTATTGATTAAGGTTAATAGGAAAAATGACCCAGTCAGTAATAAAAGCTGATGGTAGATCATCCCAGTTCAGGTGGGTGACAGGCCAGGATGGAGAGATCCAGCAGGTAAAGGCCAGCAAGTCAGCATGAATGGCTTGTGTGGCCTGTTCATCTTTTCCTCACTGGGACAAGGGAGAGCCCAAGATAGACCTGCTGAGGGGAGAGCAATGTCTCCTGATAGATGAATCAGCTGTAATCGTGTTGCCATCAGGTGACACAAGGTACACCTGTCTGCCTTTCTTTAACTCACTGTTAAGCAGCACCTCGGATTTAAAGGCACTGACAGAAGTCCAGCAGTCCTCACTCTTTGTTAGGTAAATAGGGTTCATTTTCAGGGTGCTGCTTCTCATCTCAGGGCTGCCTGTCCTGGTAGGAGCAGCTGCAGGATTGTGCCCTGGAAAAGAGAATGATGCCTCACACCCCAGGGAGGTGCAGTCAGAGCAGCAGAGGTGTCACTCACCACAGCACTCTTCTGGGGGAAACAACCATAGGTTATCCAGTTCAGCAGCTGATCTGGGCCTGGACCGTTCTGCCTGAAGCCATTCTGTAGACTACAGGCAAAAATATTAGTGATCTGCAGGAAAAGCCAGACACCCTGACATGGATGTAACATTAGGCTTAGCTGCAAGACCAGAAGCAGTAGAATTTCCCGAGTATCTTCTTTTCTGGTTTAAGCTCCTTGGGATATTAACTCAGGTTGTTCAAACTCAGTCTTTTATCCTTGTGGTTTGTAAAGTAAAAGAGCTTTTTTTTCTCTGTTAATTTCCAGTGTATTGCTTTCTTGTTTTAAATAAAGCTCCTGCTCTATTTTTGAGTAACATAATGAGTGAAAAATGACTTTATTCATCCTGGTGGCAGGACAGCAATTTGTTACACTGCCAGCTAGAGGACCTGGATCAGAAACAAATTTGGGTTCCCAGGCTATATGCCAGAAGAGCTGAGACATATTTTTGAGGTGATGTACTTGGTCTCTAGGGGGAGATTGTTGACTGAACTGAGCTGCTTTCACAAACATCCTGCCAGCTGAGCCTTGACACACTGCTGGTCTTTGCCTCAAATGGGCAGGTCCCCTGCCCCGCACTCTGCACGGTGGCTGGGAACTGCTCCCAGGAGCTGGAAGCACAGGTGAAGAATTGAGGATGCTTGCAGTGGAAATGAAGTTCATGTGTTCACACTTACTTATCACTTACTATTCCATTGATCCAAGCACAAGGATCATGTATAATGATGACTGTGGGTTATTGGAGGGGGGGTTGTTGCCCTTTTTACAGTGGGGCCAGAGCTGAAACTTGAGCAGAAGATGACGCAAGGCCATTGCTTCCCATGTGACCACCCTGGACTTGATCTAGTTCCACATCACCCTTTGAAAGCACTCTCTCTCTCTGTTGCTTCCCTGTGGCCCTTCCCACCCTGCTCTGTGACACTTCCTCATCTCCCAGACCATTTCCACCTTGGCCGTGCTGCTGCCATCTTAGGCAGATGCAAGGTGGAAGCTGGAGGCATGGACTTCTAGTGGAGCAGCCCTGAGAAGTTTGGTAGCTCTGAAGCTGCAGCTTTTTTAAAGGACTGAACCTACATAGGGCCTGATCTGTAACAGTTATTGTTTGGGTGAGGCAGCATCTTCCAGCTGCTCTTCTCTTCATGGATAAAGATATCATCAGCTGGAATGATCTGCTTCCGTATTTTGTATAGACATATTAAGTGCTTGGAAAAACTCCAGGTACTTCAAGTGAGTCTGTAAAGATAAAAGCTACAGGCTGAGACTGCAAGGGAGAATATGTTGTTAGGACCATTTTATCAAAAAATAACTCCCATTTCTTTTATCTGAGTAGATGCAATACTGATTATTATGACTGTATGATTAGATGGTCATGGATAGGTATGTTTATATATTATTTTCTGATTTTTTATGTATACCTGTAGTTATTTCAGAGGGTGAAATTCAGGTTATTAGTATCACTGTTGGAGCAGTAGGAACGTACTCTAAAATCAAGGGAAGTCTGCATAGATCTGAGTCATGTGTCCTAGATACACGATAATTACGATAATAGACAAAGCTATGAGGTGACACGTTTAAAGCAAAGGAAGAAATTTTTTTCACACAGTCAATAGTTAAAAGTGTGGAACTTCTTGCTACAGGCTGTTGTTGATGCTGAAGCTTACAGGAACCTTTATGAAAGTTGATAGGAAAAAAATATCTTTGTGTTTACAGCATACCACATCTGATTGTGTCTTCAGCTTCAGCTTTTAAACAGCAGGTCTCTGGAAGTACAGGAGAATGCTGCAGAGTATCACTGTGCATTTCCCCTGTTCTTCCTTAGGACTTGGCTGGAATGAGGACATGGGCAAGAGGAGCTTTGCTCTGACTGGCGTTTTCAACTCTTACAGTAAACATTAAATGGAGTTATGTGACAGGGAGGTAAGGAAGAAATAAAGGTAGAGGGTTGGATGCTGATTACCACTGGCATAAATCCAAGGATGCAATCAAACAGCTCACAGAGCCACAGAGCACTGGGGTACCTGAGGACAGCTTCAGCCCAGCTCCCTAAGGACTCTGCAGGCGCCAGCATCACACTTCCTGCTCAGTAAGACAAGCATAGGCATACTTTTCCACCTGGCCAATTTCAAGATATTATTCCATCTGCCCAATTTATGAGAGAAGAAACGGCTCAAGGGGAACCCATTAACTTCAGTAAGGACCCCCTTTGGGTTCTTGATGACTAAAATCCTCCTCTTGAGCAGAGTTGAGCACACACTTGCCATGGTGTGTATTCACACACACCAAATGCACGTATCACTAAGGGCCCAGCTGCAGACCCACACTTCACACGTCAGTGCAGCATGTCTCTGGCTCTCTGAATCTGATGTGTGTGTATGGGAATTCTGAGTCAACCCTGGCTGTGTACATGAAGCATGCAAAACCAGAGCTGTAGCAGAAGAACAGGTAGGAACTTACTGATGGCAGTGCTTGTTTCAGCCCATTTGTTTTGCCTTTTCCATTTTTGTAGAGGTTGTGACAATGGACAGAAATACATAAAAGTAAGGGAGATGTGTATATTCTCTGGCCTCATCTGGTCAGCACTTACAGATTTCTCACTCGGCAAAGTGGCTACTCTGTAATCACTGGAGCATATAAATCTTGGCCTTTTTTTGACTGGGACCTGTGCATGGTAATGGAAGAGCAGAGAGGCAATTTGTTTCATAAGGAGGTGAGTATTATGCAATTTAAAGGGGCCACAGTTTTTCCTATTTATTGAATCTATTACTTTTTTGCTTTGTGAACATCTGAATTTTCTACATGCAGGTAAGAAATACCTACAATTTATTGTAATGATATGACAAAGCAGAGAGTAGCCCAGTGTTCCCCACTGATTGGCACCCACTGGGATCTTGAGAGCTGTGAGATTATGTTGTTTGGAGAGCCAAGAGGAAGAAGAAGTAGCAGGACAATTTCCATTAGAGGTAACAGCGACAAAGTGGTTTTGGATTGAGCTGCATTTGCCCTGGTACCCAGCATAATCCAGCTGGCCCCAAAGTGGTGTCAGCAGTACCCGGTGCTGGCTATGTGCCATGTGTGCATGGCAGACTTGCAGGAGTTTGCAGGGACTGGTATCTCATGAACCCTCCCAGGTGACCTCTTAGGTCAAAGCCATCCAGGGCACTCTCAGCAATTGACTGGCATTGACCAGTCAAGAGATTTACTGACACGTGTAGCCCAGTTTAGACTTTGTTGCACGCAGTTAAAAGCTGTCCCACCAGTTTGTTTGCTGATACTCCCCCAGATGTGGCATTCCTCTGATTACGTAGCCAACTGTAGTTTGTTGTTGTTTAGACCAAACCATGCCTGGGGCAAAACTGAAATCTCTGCTGGGCCTCATTAGGGAAATGAGGAGCAGGGTGTGGGGAGCGGGCTGCAGGAGGTGCCGCTGTTTCCCACCGCAGGACTGGGAGGTGAACGCCCCTTGCCAGGCAGGTTAGTGGGGTCTGTGGTTTCAATGTAGTCCTTTGCCAACACCCTTCCATTGCGGGAGGGGTAGGAATCTCACTAGATGGAGAGCTTTTGTCCTGGTTTCAGCTGGGATGGAGTTAATTTCTTCCTAGCAGCTGGTAGAGGTCTGTGTTTTGGATTTAATATGAGAGTAATACTGATAACACACTGATGTATTAGGTATTGCAGAGCAGTGCTTACCTTAAGTCAAAGACTTTTCAGTTTCGTGTGCTCTGACAGTGAGCAGGTCCAGAAATAAACTGGAAGGGAACACAGCCAGGACAGGTGGCCCAAACTGGCCCAAGGGATATTCCATGCCATTGAACATCATGCTCAGTGTGGGGGGAGATGTCTGCCAGAGGCTGATGACTGCAGGAGGATGGGCTGGGCATCAGTCAGCAGGTGGTGAGCAATTGTACTGTGCATCACTTGCTCATCTATTATTATTACTGTTGTTGACATTATGATTATACTGTTATGATGATACTATTATTATTATTACCTTTATTTCAGTCAGTAAATTGTTCTAAATAATTGAGCTTTACCTTTTCCCAGTTTTCCTTCCCATTCCAACTGGGGTTGGGAGACAGTAAGCAAGTGGCTGTGTGGGACTTAGTTGCTGGCTGGGGTTAAAACACAACAGCTTTTGAAAAGTTGACATGTGTGCTATGTGATGTAGGCTGCTACATTGCTGTCTTGGGTTTGCTTTTTTCTAGTCACCGTTTTAAAGAGCAGCACTAACAGGGCAAAATGGTTTCTGTGCATCTCTGGCAATTTCAGAATCATGGATTTAAATACATGAAAACTAATCACATAGTTGTTGGTAGGTGGTAAAGTCTTTGTCTTCAAGTAGTGCAGAATATCTTAGTCTGCTTAGTTACATTGATAGTTTGGAAGAAAGAGTAATTAGTGAAATCTGGAATAATTATTTCATTTTCAAACTTCTTTTGCTAGCCATTTTTATTTTGTTTTGTTTAAATATCACCTTAATATTGCCTTATGTCTCCCTTACTTTATCTTGCTTTATACCCTACTGGACTTTAGCTATGTAATTCCTGTCTTTCCCTTTGATCTAGTTGTTCCCAACCTTTGGAGTTGATTGTGTAACCAGAGGTGCAAGTAATGTTTTCCCACTGAAGATCAGACATGTCATAGAAGACATTATCTTTAATGTCACTCTGTAGTTCACTTTGTTTTGCTAGTTCAACCTGCAACAAGTTACTAAAGTTAACTTATAAATGGTGTAATTTATGTTATGAAGAAGAGTACTGTTTTAAGAGAGTAAATGCCTGTTCCAACCACCACAGCAGCAAACTCCACCCCTTGTGCTCCTAACAGCCAACCATTATCTGCCTCTTCTTTCACACTAAACAGAATAACAAAAGCATTCTTAGAATATCAGAAGATTTTTTGGACCAGCACCTAAGAAATGAAACTGTGTTTTTTTAAGATCTCAGTTTTTATTTTGGCACAAATTATATATGTTCATAGAAGTATCAGTAAGTGCAGGCTATGGAAATGGGCTGCTTCTCATTAAACATGCATGTGCTATTGTCTTCTTACTTCTTTAGACCTGGCCTTCATTTTGAGGTCAGACTTTATTTTCTAAAAAATGTAATTTTAAAGCTATGTATAGTGCTTTGCGATTACCTGGAACTACTAAAAAAATGACTTGGCAGTGGCAAAATAAATATGTAGGAGTTGTCGCTGCCTTAACTCTGCTAGAGGTAGTAAAAAAGATGGTCTAAACATTTGAGTGATTTTAACAAGGGGGCAGAAGAAAGTGAAGTGTCTCTTGCATTGCAAAGAGTTTTACGGGCAGAAGTTGACAACACAGGAGGCTCCTGCTCCCTGTATTTAAAGTTTACTTGGCCATTTGACTTCAGTGGGTTCAGTGTTGTAGTGAATAATTTATAGGCAGTATGAATGAGCTCATTAGTCACCTTTTCAGAGCTTAAGTGAGTTTTGTGGTTGTCATTACATGGGTCTTCTGTTTGCAGGCACAACAAAAGGAGGCTCGGTGGCTGCCTGGCACAGCCCCTGCTGGCCTGGCTGTTGCTGAAACCCCAAATCTGCTGCCCAGCAGTGCTCCAATAACCTGCAGGGCTTTTTCCAGGGATACCTTATTTCTTTTTTCTTACATGTGGCATTTGGTTTGATACTGTGTTTTTTCATTCTGGGGGTGCTTTTCGTTGTGAAAAAGAATATTGAAGATTATGTGACAGGTGATGTGGAATAAGTAAAACCCTTATTGGGTTTTTTATTATTTTATTGCTTCCATACTAGCAGATAAAAGTAACTTTTCTCCTCAAACGTTCTTATAAATTTTGTTACCATGTATCTTGATTTTGGCTGTGATGGAGTTAATTTTCTTCCTAGTAGCTGATACAATGCTGTGGTGAGAATGACTTTGGTAATACGCTGCTGCTTTACTTGTTGCTGTGCAGTGCTCAGCCTAAGTCAAGGACTTTTCAGTTTCTGTGCTCTGCCAGCAAGCAGGTGCACAAGAAGCTGGGAGAGAGCACAGCCAGGAGAGCTGACTGCAACTGGCCAAAGGGATATTCCACATCAAAGAGCATCATGCCCAGTAGATAAGCTGGGGCAGTTGGTTGGGAAGGGCTGATCACTGTAGGGGTATGGACTGGGTATCGCTCAGCAGGTGGTGAGCAGGTGTACTGTGTATCATTTTTGTGTCCATCTTGGGATTTATTTTTCTCTCTCTCACTCTCTCATATCTTCCTTTCCACTACTACTATTAATGTAATATTATACTTTATTTTATTTATTAAGCTGCTCTTAACTCACAGGTTTTACCTTTTTGTGATTCTCATTCCCATCCCACCAGGGGTGGGAGGAGTGAGTAAGCACATGCATAATACTTAGTTGCTGGCTGAGATTAAACCACAACATAGCCATAACATTTTTCGTCCTTGAAATGCTTATGGAAGTGCTAAACTGTGCTGGAGCTAGCTGAACCTAACAAAAGCGCTTAACTATCAATGTTTACAAGACTGCAGATTTAAAGAGAAAAACATTCCCAAGATTATTTCATAGTGCTTCAGCAGCTGAGGCCCAGCCCATCCTTGTGACATCCCTGTGAGAAACCTGTGGAATGTGAAATTTGCCTGCAAAAAGTCTGTGAGGTGCCAGATGCACTGTGAAGCTGCTCACTGAAGTTACCTGTTGCAGAAGGACTGGGGCAGTGCCAAAAGGCCTGGCAGGAATCAATGTCCCAGTGCATAAGTCAGTCCATTATAATAATGCACTCTTGCCACCGTAGAGAAGCCAAAAGCTGCTTGCAGGGAAACCCACCTCACAGGACACGAATGTAGCAGCCAGGGGGTGGTTCTCTGGCCACAGGGATTGTTGCTGGGGTGTGGGTACTTGAGCTGTGCTTTTTTGCTATGCCAGGTTTCCTCCTTTCTCCCAAAATCTTGCTTACCTGCTCTGCCTGATGGCTGCTCTCTGGTTCAGCCTTGGAGGCCACCTTACTTGTGGCTGTGGAGGGGAGCACAGAACAAGACAGAACCTTTCTGCAGATGGTACTGGCTCTTTTTAGTCCTTCCAGTTTTTCATTGCTTTCCATTCCTTGCTCCCTGGCACTTTTGGTGAGCTGGTCTGTAGCAGTAAAAACACACTAAGGATAGAAGTCTGCTTGTCCATCTTATGGTACTTTGTGTGTTTCCCACAACCTGCACCCTCTCAGCATCTCTTTGCAGACACAACTGTGGGTCAGCACAGCCATGCTTGTGCTTCATCCCTGCACTACCTCATACAGGCTCTCATAGCTGTCTCTGTGTTGCAATATGGGAATCTGTTTCACAGGATTTCCTCTGGGAGCAGTGTTCAAGAATTGTACAGGAAGAGTAGAGCCAAGTAATGAGTAGAGGAAAGGACCCTGAAATATCCCGTGCTACAAAAAGCTGGAAATCAAGCTGGGACTCACACAAGTATAGTTGTGGCTAGGAAATGCACCTGGCACAAGTAGATGGTCAGAGGAGAGAATAACTGCCTTCTGGCTCACAGCAGTGGTGATGTAAACTGTGTTTAGTGTCAGTTGCAGAGAACTTCAGTTGATGAGATGTGAACACAAATTTCACTACCTGAGAGGTCTTTTTGCAAATTTTAATTTTGCATGCATATATATACAAATAAAGGACAAATTCATAAAACAACTGATGAAGTGAACAGTTCGTATTCAGGAAAGCTAAGGCAAATTTTGAGAAGATGACTTTAAATAATTTTGTCTTAGTTTTAGAAATTCCACTTGGCAATGCAGTTTGGGAGTTTTATAAAAAGAACATGGTTTTCCATTGTAGTTTTCCCCAAAACTTCTGATCTTTGCTTTCTACAGTGTTTGCTGCTGCTTTTCCTGCACATTGGTTTTGAGAACAAAATACAGTTGATCTCTGGTTCTGCTGATTACTTGTAAGTTTGACTTCAGCTGCCAAGTAGTGAATACTGACGTTGAGGTAATGCTAGGCCACATCTTGTGGTATTACACCTTTACAACAGATAGCAGAGTTTGAGCACCAAACTCCAGAACATAGTTCCTTCATTTTTCAGCCTCTTTAAACACTGCATCTGTACTAGAAATACTGACTTGTATTACAGTTAATGTACCAACTGAGTTAGTTAGGTGAGTTCAGACCTTTATAGCAGAAGACTCCAGTAAAGATATGTTTATCCCAGCAACATTTTGCTTTCCCCTGACTAGGCTACTAAATAAGCTGCACTTGCAAAAGCTTCCCTTTCCCAGTATAAGCTAGGTTTGTGCTTTGGGTCCTTGTATGTTGGGTAATTACACTGTGAAAGTGTCTCTCATATGGACTCAATTTAACAAATATATGTAGGGCAAATGAGCATGCATGATGCTGTCCTCCCACCACACTCATGCACAGGAACACAATTGCTGGTAGCTTCTCAGTTGTATGTAATTTTTGCACTAAGTATACTCATTTTCCTAGAAACTGCAAGCGTTACTACGATAACATCGTAAATGTGCATACATTAATTTATAAAGGAGCTATTTAATAAAAACTGTGGATGTTATTGGAAGAAATTAATTTTATTTTAGCCTGTGAAACAGAAATACCATAGATAGTTTTGTTTCCTTAGACTTCTGACAAAGCTTTGTATTGGTGTTCCTTTTCTTACAGATTCAGTTCTGTTTCTGTTGGGTTTTGCCTGCTGGGGAAAATGAGAACTTGAAGACTAATTAAATGCAGGGTTGGGAAAATGCTTTGTAAATCTGATTCCATGTTCTTGAGTGAATGAGCAAAAGATAGATCTGTTGGTAAGCTGGAGTACGCTGGGCCTTCCCTGCATATGCAGCTTATAGCTCAGTGCTTGCTGTGGGTGAAGAAATGGGAAGGCATGCTTGCAAAAGCCATGGGACAGGCAGGTAGGGTACGACTGTGCTCAGAGCAGCTGCAAAGCCAGAGGTACTCTCTTTCAGGGCAGCAGGGCACTATTTGTCAGCCCATTAGGTGTGTTACCTCTGTACAGGGCAGAGACTCTGACTGTTCTGGTACTGTTCCAGGAATTCAGACACGGCTGTTTGTCTGCCCCAAAAGCAGGCATAGTGCAAAAAACAAAACCAGGCTGGTCTGCTGTGGTTAAAAATAAAGAAGTGTTGATACTGCAGGAGAAGACTGCTGAGAACAGGAGTTGTGAAAACGGAAATGAATAAACACTGTATTCATGATTTAGTTTTTATAAGTTCCTGAAGGTGTCCAATGTGCTTGTGCTCTGTAAAAGATTAAATCCATGCCTCAGAGAAAACAGAAGATTAGAATTATCAAGACTGATGAGGACACACCAGCCATTCTGCATGGGGGAAGAACTGACACATAACAAAATGATCAGTGTACAGGTGTCAGGGCCTGAGTTGTGTCCCACACTGGGGGTCTGATTGCAAGACTCAGCAGCCCTGTCCACATCACTCTTTGGAAAGTACATCAGGACCCTTAAGAATTAGGAGGGGTTTTTGGAACAGCTGTGTAATTCTAAATTCTAATGAGCAAGCTTTGATGGCAAACTTGCAGCAGACTTCGGGGAAGAAATCTGACTCTGATGTAGAGAGAAACATTGACAAGGACACCAGTCAATAAAGATATGGTAATTAGAGACCAAGTTAGGAAGAGGAGCTTAAAGGTGAGGATAAATAGTGCAGGACTCTTGAAGTGTGGCAGGTGAGGCCAGAAGGCAGAAAGTAGAAATATTTAACAAGGTTATGTGACATGGTGTCCTGCTTTTAGCTGAGACAGTGGTGCTGTATTTTTGGATTCAGTATGAGAATTAAGTTGATACCACAGTGATGTTTTAGTCATTGCTGTGTAGTGCTTGCCCTAAGTTAAGGACTTTTCAGTTTCCTGTGCTCTGACAGTGAGTCGTGCACAAGAAGCCGGGAGGGAGCATGGCCAGGACAGGGGGCCTGAACTAGTCAAAGGAATTTTCCATACCATAGAGCATCATGCCCAGTACATAAACTGTGGGGGAATTGACTAGGAGGGGCCAATTATTTCTTAGGGATGAACAGGGCATCTGTCAGCAGGTGGTGAGCAAATGTATTATGCATTATTTGTTCCTCTTGGGTGTTATTCCTCTTTCTGTCTCTTACTATTACTATCATCATCATATTTTCTTTTTTTTTTTTTTTTTTTTTTTTTTTTTTTTTTTAATTATGAAACTATTCCTATCTCTACCCAAGAGTTAAGGGGGTTTTGTTTGTTTGTTTGTTTTTCTTTATTCTGATTCCTCTCCTCACTCTGTGTGTGTGGCAGGGGAGCAAATGACTGTGTGGTATTTAGTTGCTATCTGGGGTTAAACCACGACACATGGTCATAATACTAGCAAAGAAAGATGTTCCCAGCAGAGACGGAGATTGAGGGGAGAAGATGAGCCCATGACCCTTGCTGTGCTTGTGTGCTCGATGGCTTGTGGGAAATTTTCAGGGATTCCAATCTAGAAGAGGATAAGAGATAAAGGAGTATAGAGAGATGGCTGGAAATCCTCATTAAATAAGATACTGCAACATCTGCAGTTGGTATTCTGAAATCTGAGTGGAAAGATTAGGCTGTTGTATATTAGCCCACAAGGCTAAAGTGCAGCTCTGCACTGTTGGAACTTCTAATCAGCCTTCAGTGCGGCAAGTACTTTGGTCTTGATGTACAAACAGTTTCATCTATCAGTGTTGCAAATCTTATGCTAAATGAATTAGTATTATTGCTGCCTCAGAAATGGGGAAATCAACACATTAATAAATTTGGGGGCTTGCCTGAGATTACAATGAGTATTGAGTTACTTGATGGCCATACATTAGTTGTTCTGCTGCTGCTGTAGTCTCTAAGCCAGCAGTTAATGCTGTTTCAATGGAGCTGCATGACACTGTGTGCTCCTTTCTTAAATTAGTTGTATCAGGTATTCCAGCAAAGTGTCAGCGTCAGTCTCCCCAAGAGGCAAGCTAGTAGTGTTTACACTGTTGCTGGTATTTTAGTGCTCTGCAGGTCACCAGCTGTTGCTGTTGAGCTCAGGGGTAAGTGGGAGCCAGCAAGAGGCTGCCCCGCGCTGCTGCCTCTCAAGGGACACCTCAGCGGGGAGCGTGTGGCAGCCCTCTGACCAGCGGGCAGTGTGTCCCCTGCTCTTCTAACCTCCTCCGCCACCTGCTGCTGGCCCCTGTGCTTGATCACGACGGCTTTTCTGTCCACACAGCAAACGTCTCACTGTGGCCCTTCAATGCAATCTCTAGTGTGCACTCTGGGGAAATTCCTACCTGCCATGGAAAAACCAGAAAACTCTGAAACGGATCGTATTCCACCAATATTCATGGGGAATTTGGCCTCTAATTCTGAACAGAACTGAGCTGAATAGGATGCATACATAATGTATTCAGGGTCTAATTTTCTTTGCATACTACCCTGCATCTCATGAGGCTTCCCCCTTCTCACTTCAGAAATACTTCTCATTAGCTGAATTCTTCTTGGTAGTCTTTCAAGACACTTGACTTTTATAAGTGATAATAAATGCAGTAAATCTCCTTGCTTGCCAATAAAGAGGCATGTTGATTCACTCAGAAAAATGTCTGAAGCATTTGGAGTAAATTCAGGTGGGCGGAGTTATGACTTGATAATTTAGTTTGGGTTTGAAACCAAACGGCCATGAGATAAGAACTGTAAACTAATGGTCCTGCTGACTGTTGGAGTGTTAGGGCTGGTGGAGTCACAGGGTAGGATTGCCAGTGGGTAACGATGATACTCTGCTGCCTGATAGGTATTCTTCCCATTCTGCAATTCAGCTGCTGGTGTGTCTTCTTGCAAATATGCAAGAATGTGAAATAGCAGTTCACTGGGTAGGGGAGGGAAAGCTATCGGCAAAAGAAGTCTTAGCCAGTTATGACAGGAATTTCTAGTTCCAGCGAATCAATGAAATGGTTCTTACCCCTGCACTTTGAGAATGAGGTGCTTGCCACTCTTACCTAAAACTGGGAATTTTGTGAGTGTTAAACAGATTAAAGGAGGTAACCCATCCATTGGGAAATAATGCAAAATTCCCTAAAGGTCTTGAGGCAGCTGTTCTAACATTTCTAAATAAAACAACTAAAACGTTTTCCTTCCTAGCTTAGTGACAATTTATGTGTCCAGGGAGGACTGCACTGGGAGGGATACCTGTATTTCTGACTTAAGTGATATTATACATTTTTGCAGCAGGCATTTGCTAGTGGAAGGAGACTATATTTTATAGTATGCCAAATCTGCAAGAATTGTTTACCCAGAGCAGAAAATGTTTGATTTTTGTGGACCAGCTACAAAACAGTTCCATGTACTTGTTTTGCGGGTAGACAGCCATACTTTAATTTTGTGCTGCAAATCACTGAAGCTACTTGTGATCTGGCATGTAACATATAGGAGACTGTACGTTCAGCTAGTGCTGTCTAGATTGGACAACTTCTGTATTTTTAAATCAAGTTAGTTCCCTTCAATTAATTCAACTCATGGCAAGGATTTTTTACTCAAGTTAATACTAGTCATGTCAGCGTATGATAGCAGAGGAGAAAATGCACCATATTTCCTAACTGAGTCAAGCCTTTTTTTAAAGCAGATTTCCTTCAGGAAATATCCCCCCCATCGGCAGTTACTGCAGATTCTGCAACACGGTTCTTTACTGCGCCCCGCACACACAGCAGTGGCCGTAGGTTCCCGATGCCCGGAGCCAGCGGCGGAGCCGCCGGGCGGGATCCCGCGCCTGCCGCTGCCCGCAGGGCCCGGCTCCCGCTCACACAGCGGGGCAGGTGCCTGGCTCCGGCCGGCGGGCTCGCCCGTTTTCGGCAGGAATTACCTGCCCACTGGGAGGTGTTGAGAGATGCCTCCCCGCTCCTCTTGCGGGAGAGGTAGAAGCAGGGTTCCGCTATGCTAAGCCGTGGGCTCCCGGGGCTCGTCAGTGCCTTCGCGGTTCAGCCGGGGTCGGCCTGGCCGGGCGGGGGGAAAGGAGACTCGCACAAGTGGGAGCGCCGCGGCTGCCGGTTCTCTGCGTATCGGGACTTCCCCAGCTCCTCCCGCCGACCTCGGACAGCCGCCCGGCCCCGGCCGGCGCCGCCGGCCCGGCACGGCCCGGGCGCCGGGCGGGGCCCGGGCGGGCGAGCGCCGTGCGGGGGGCACGGCCGGGTCCCCGCCGCCGGCCGGCGGGAACCACCGCCCTCCCCCAGCGCCGGCGGCCCTCCCTTCCGCGGCTTCTCCCGGCGCGGCTGGCCCAGCCCACGTTTTCCCTCTCTCCCCTCCCTCCGTGGTCATGTGTCGCCTTTTTTGTTTGCAGTGGAAACAATTTCTCGCTCTCGGGCTCGCACCGAGGCGGACCGCTGCCCGTCGGGAGCGCGGGGCGGGCGCGGGGCAGCCGGGCCCCATGCAGGCGGCGGAGCCCCGTGCGCCGGGACCCCCGCGGCACCCCCGGGGCTCGGGCTGAGGCGGGGGCGCGCCATGCCTGGCTCCGTCAGATGAAACTTTGTGCCACTGCCATGAAGGGACCGCGGTGAAACCGCCGCCCCCCGCCAGGTAAGTTGCTGCCGTTGTTGCCGTTGTTGTTGGCGGGGGTTGCGCGGGGCGGTGCGGGCCGGCCGCGGGCAGCGGCGCGGTGCGGTCCCGCCCGGCTCGGCCCGGCCCCGCGCCACAACTTGGTCGGGAGTTGGTGCGCGGCCCGGCGTGCGCGCCGCCGTGACCCCGCCGAGCCCCGGCCGTGCCCGCGCCGCGGGGCCGCGCCCGGCGCGAGCTCGTCCCGCCGGGGGTCCCGGCAGCGCCCGGGCGAGGGCCCCGGGGCACGCACGCGCACGTGCGGCGGGGCGCGCGGGGCCGCGCGGGCCGGTGACACCTGGCCGGCATTGGCGGGGCGCGCGGCGCGCGCCGCCCGGCCCGAGCAGCCCCGGTCGCCTGGCAACGCCATTGATTGGCTGCGGCCGCGGCCAATGGGCGCCCGCCCCCTCTCGCGGGGGGTGCGGTGGGAGCGCGGGCGGGGGGCCCGCCCCGGCGCGCCCCCCTCCGGCCGCGGCGGGCGCGTGTGCGGGGCGCGCCGCCGGAGCCGCCGCGCGCCGGACGCGTCCGTGCGGGTCAAACGGCGCTCGGCGGCACCGGCGCGCTTTTGTCTGCCGGCGGCGCGCCGCTGCAGCTGCCGCGGGCCTCGCTGGCCGCCCCCCCGTGCCCCCCCGTTGTGGCCCCACTCGGGCCCCGCCGCCGCGGGGACTGCCCCGGGCACCGCGCCCGCCCGCTCGGCCCCGCTGGGAGCCGCTCTTCGGGCGGGCGCCGCCGGACTTCCGCGCCCGCCCGAGGGGGCTCCGCGGGGCCGCGGCCGCCCGGTCACCCCCGCTGCCTGGAGCGGGGGGAGAGAGAGAGACGGGAAAAAAATCATGAAGTGATACGGCCCTTTGGGAGGATACTGGCAAATAAGGAAATTAAACAGAAAGAGAGCAGCGTGTTGTCATAGCAACAGTGCAATTAAATTACTTTACTGTCAGCCATCATATAATTTTCCTGTTTAGAAGCTCATGGGACGGAACTTCCATTTGGAGTCCAAGTTAAGTGTGAGGCTTAGGTATGCAATGCCAGTGCCCCTGGACGCTGACGATCCCCTTGTTTACCTTCTGCTTGGGCTGGATGCAGTTTTGAAAACTAGGAAGTGGGGCCGACGCAAGTTTGGCCTCCTGGTGTTTACATCTGCCTCGGTATTTTTTCCTTTTCCAGATACTTACTCATGTAAAACTGCACATTTTCACTGAAGATGTTGAGTGTATTGATGTGCTTCCGTGCAGAAAAGTTCTCTGTGTTTCAGTTTAAGTAAATATCTCCTTTGGTGTAACTTCATTATAGAAAGACCCAAAGAACTTAAAAGTTTTCGGTTTTGGCCACTTAGGACAGCTAAATTAAAGTCCATTATTTCTTTTTCCCATAATGGGTGTGTTGCTCTATTTGTCCCTGCAGACAGATAGTTCATTCTGTTGTTACCTGTAGCTTTTTTTGCCTTTAATTTATGGTATCGACTCTGTGACTGCATGAGTTCAGGTAACTGCTGGGGTTATGTTTTAGGTACAGGGAATAATTTCGTTCTTGTTCAGTCTTTGTGCAGAACATTTCGTCCATTTAAATTCTGTTATTAACTCAGTCCAATTTTTGTTCCACTTCTGTTCACATCTCCAGAGCTAATTCCTGGCAGTTTGACTGTTTGTAGGAGCTAAGGGAGCCTGTCTCCTGCTTCTGAAGTAGAATTGTTGGGCTCATCTGCTTCTCTCGAATTGGGCAGGGGCCCAGCTTCACTTTGCTTCGGAAGTGCTCAGGTCATGCCAAGCATTAGTGCTCACAGGTGTCCCCCCAGGGCCTGCTGGTGCAGTACCCTCCGCAGCTCACCCCACCTCTCACAAGCCATTGTTGAGCATCACAGTGGTCTTTCTGACTCTTTTTTTCTACTGTGTTTGAAATAAGTTCAGTTTATGCTAAAATCTTCTCTGTTTACATACATTTTTAAAGTGCTCTTGTGCTCTGGCATTTGCCTCCCCATTTTTTGGCCCTGGCCCCAAAACAACCAGGTGTTGCTTTCCCTCCTCCTTTCTCCTGACTTTGCTGGTTTTGAAGTTCTGCTCTTATTTCTGTGTTTTGGTGCAGCCAAGTCAGTATGGATATTTTTCTGCCTATGCCTTTTTCCAGTGTGGTGCTGTTGTATTGTCCTCAAATGTGAAACAGCTGATATTGAAAATCTGAAGCAACTGGCCATATGTCACTCTTACTATTTTTTAAATTCATATCCTTATTAAAGTGATACAATTGTGGTATTCAATGGTTTGAAAACACCTCTTCCTCTTTAAAGAGACATGGTTTGGAATTTCCTGTGTGGGGCTTCATGTGCATGCAGAACTGAGGTGTATCTGGATCTTATTCAATCTACTGAAATTTCTTCCCTTGTACTGACTTTAAATAATTTTATTCAACAGTTGTGGATGTGTGTTATGTGAAGCTGTCGTGTTCAATACAGATGGCAAAAGCCAAGTGACCAGTTAGGGAAAAGCTGTCAAATTGTTACACAGGCACTTTTTATGAGCTAACTTTTCTCTCTTTCTCTCTTTTCTTTGGATTCACTCTGCCAGGAACTGCTGTCTAAATGGGTCCAGTCATGCCTCCCAGTAAGAAGCCAGAGGGCTCAGGAATTAGTGTTCCCAGTGGATTGAGCCAGCGTTATCAAGATAGCGATTTATCAAAGGCACTTCATGATGACGAGGACCTAGATTTTTCTTTGCCTGCCATCAGATTAGATAAAGGGGCCATGGAAGATGAAGAACTAACTAATTTGAACTGGTTACATGAGAGCAAGAACTTGCTGAAAAGCTTTGGGGACTCAGTGTTAAGGAGCGTTAGCCCTGTTCAGGACATCGGTGATGACACGCCGCCGTCTCCTGCCCACTCCGACATGCCCTACGATGCCAAGCAGAACCCCAACTGCAAACCTCCTTATTCCTTTAGCTGCCTCATATTTATGGCCATTGAGGATTCGCCAACCAAAAGACTGCCTGTAAAGGATATATACAACTGGATCTTGGAACACTTTCCATATTTTGCAAATGCACCCACTGGATGGAAAAATTCTGTGAGACATAATCTGTCCTTGAATAAGTGTTTTAAGAAAGTGGACAAAGACAGAAGTCAGGTGAGTTTGGAACTATGGGAACCTCTCTGGCTCCGAAAATATTCACCTGCTAATCCCAGAATATGTCCTTAACAGTGAAGTATAGAATGTGTAACCCTGCGCCTGGTAATGTAGTTGATTAAGTTCAGAGAGCCAACATTTCTTTAGCATTGCTCATTCTGATTTTATTCAATTAATTGTCTAGACATCTGTAAGAAAGTGTTGGGTGTGTGTGTGTGTGTGTTTTTTCCCTCCAGCTGGTGTCTTCATGCATAGTGGTTAAATATTGTTTTTAGTTATCATGCTGTGGTAATGGTTTCCAGCTATACTAGATGAATGTAATCATGTTATAAATAGGCTGCTTGCTGTTCTTGGCTTATACAAATGTATAGTGAAAGGGTATGCCTTATGTAAGAGTCCATCGTTATTGCCCTGGTCTGTGTTGTAATAAAAAAAAAAAACCTTTCTTTTATACAAGGAGGGTAATGGTGATGAAACTTCGTTCCTTTTCAGTCGAGTTTTAGAGAAACTCTTCAAAGAGTGGAGGCAGGTCTGGGATCAAAGGTGAAGGTTACCAGTCACCAAAATTTCTGACATTCTTTGAGCTCAAATAACTTCTGCAACTGGTGCAGAGCAGAAGCCCTGGGAGCACATCTTTGCTTTCTGGTCTTGGTTGTTGTCCCCATACTTCACTGCTGATTCTCCAGCAGCATCTGTAGGAAGAGGCAAGGGAATGGGAAAGTGAGTGGAGTGGTGGAGGCAGTCCCTTGCATAGCCTTTTACTCTGTCAGTCTGCCTGGGAGCAGGAATCAATTTCCAAAGGGGACCTTCTGAAGAAGCAGTGGACTGGATGAATCTTTGGCAAAGTACGAGTATACTGATAAAAATACCAGCTTGCAGATTAATTTCAGAGGCCTTCTCACGGCTTAGGGAAATAAATAGCAGGTAAAATCACATCACTCATGATCTGTCTCTAAAATTGGCTGAAGATCAGAAAGTGAACACTTTCCCCTGGCAGAACTCAGCTTTTGTATTTCAGTGAATTAAATGCTTTGATTGTCTTGTAACTTGTTACCCTGAAACTAGACTTCTCTTGGTGGTGCTGTTCTCCCTATTTTGTGTGCAATTTAACTTCAAAAGTTCTGGAATAGAAGCTCAAGTAACTCTAGAGGAAGAGTCATACACTATTGTAAATTAGCAACTTTTCATTTTTGATGAGTTAACTTTCTTTACTACAGAGCTTTCATTTTTAAAGGATTGACATGTCTATCTTTCTCTTCTTTCTTTTTAAAAAGTATTATTACTTAGAATCCACTGTCCCCATATTGCTGATCACACACTGTATATTTGTATTTTTATCAATTAATTGCTGTGAAAGCTCATGTGTGAGATGAAAAAAAATCTTTTCCCAAACTGGATCTTGTTTTGTGTAACCCAGAGTTTTAAATTCTGGTTTGGAAGTGAGACTATAATAACAATGCTACAACAGACTTTTATGACTCTGTCCAGACTCTAAGAAATCTTCATACAATGCATTTAAAAAAACACCAAAATATGGTAATTGGCAAGGCGTGTGTTTAACTCAGCCATTTGTGTTTTGTTCTGACCCTCTTCCTCTGTTTACAAGTTGACTATTTGGATTTCAGCTTCCTGCTATGAGGAACTTGTTTTCATGTCTATCTGTCAAATATCTGGCCATCCACTGGGCTCATCTGAACAATACCACGCTGCACTGCTGCTCCGTGGGGATGTGGCGCAGCACAATGCATGACTGGTCACCCACGTCTCAAATTCGTGATTACGGCCATGGTTACATAGCTAGACAACAAGGTGTGGTGGGAGGCCTTGCCTGAATGAATCACAAGGTGGAGTTTTATTAATTCCAGGAAAATCATAGATTTTTAGAAAGAATTTCTTCTGCTTCCTGAAGATGCTAATAACTGCAGGTAGCTAGCTTTAAGGTGAATGAAAAGGGAATCTCAAATGTAAAATGCACCATAGCAGGTCATTCAAGTCCCCTGCTGGGTTTTTCTTCGTGTCCTGGCCAAGGGATGTGGTAGACAGAGTTCTGAGTGCAGAATTGGCCCTGGGTCAGAGTTGCTGAATCAGGTGCTTGACAGCTAATTTCGGACTTGGAAAGCAGTAAATGTCAGCTGATGGCTTTGAAAATACCTTCATGTGTGTGCGCACACACTTGGACTTGATTTGGTACCTTGCAGCAAATATCTTTGCTGTTCAGAGGGTGTCCATCTAAAGGGTTCTCTGGTTTTGGTATGGGGCTTGGGGCAGGGGAAAGGAGGGCTGTAAGGAATCATTTTATACTACTTATCCTTTGCAGACAGTTTTTGCAAATTGCAGCGTTGGGGTCTGCCTGTTTTACTGGTTTTACGTGAAAAAAAAAACAAAACCACCAGCATTTAGCAAATGGCATGTTATGAAATGCTAACAAGATGGGCTCTGAAACATGTACAGTATGGGGGGAAGGAGTTAGTGCTGGGAATTGCAGGCATTTGCCGGTTGATGTGCATTGACACATTGTGAAAAGCTAGAAGCTTTTCCTCTCATAGTTGTGCTTTCCAGTGTTTGTTTATGTAGCCTTTCAGTAATCATTTTTCTAAAAAAAGTTCTGCTGAACACTTAATTCTTTTTTGAACTCCCTCTGCATAGTAGTTTTCTCAGTCTTGAGTTCCACTAGTTTATATTCATGGGGCTAAATATGAATCTAGTAGTCTGCAGCTTTTTCTGCCTGCATATGAATTCTTGAATTTCCTGATGTGAGATCATTGTAATGGAGAGGGGGAAAAAAAGGGCAGGATTCATCACTTTTTTTTTGTACTTGCCCTATCCTGGTGCTTTTAGGTCTGGTGTGGAATGTGGAAGAGAGGATTTGATTTTACATTGCTGCTCTTCCACATCAGCTGCAGTGCCATCAGGCTTACCTGGCAAACCATGAGCCTGGCTGTTCATGGAACTGACAACGAGGCTGATCTGGATTGAGACAGAGCACTGTGCTGAAGAAGGGAAAATGCTGAGCCCTTGATTGTACAAACCTCTTTGCATTGAGCTCAGCAGTTTAATAATAGTTGGCCAGAGTATGAAGTTATCACATGATGGGGAGTAGATGTGGAGTTCCCTGGCTTTGTTTATACTGCCAGACCTGTGAATTCACTTGTTCAGATTAATCCTATTGTGGATGTACAGATCTAAATGTCCTGTAGTCTGTGTCCCACTTAGTACAGCCCGTTAGTCCATGACTTCCCTACCATCTGGTCCTTGGCTGTAGAGAGGAATTTTTCTTGTATATGTGTCTCCATAGCAACGAGTTTGCAGTTGATATGGAAAGTAAGCAGTTGCCCTAGCAACGGAGTTACTGATGTGGCAGCTTCTCTGCTTGCAGGGAAAGGGCTAAGCTAGTTCAGACCCATTATGTAGGTTTGCTGTGATTATAGCTATGCCCACTAGTGCTGCTCGAGCTAAGGGGCTGCTGAAAAATTTTGTTACAAGCCCTATTTCTGCCTCCCTTGAAAATCTGATTTATTTGTGTAGGGATTCCTGCTTTGAACAAAGGCTGGTAGGATTGTCTTTCCAGGGTGTGTGATGTGCTTGTGCCTTTTATGAATTCAAACTTCCTCAGTCATCTTTATCAGATGAGGGGAAATGATGTTTGACCTTGCTCGTTTTGCTGCAGTATTTTTGTCTCAGTGAACAGCCCACGGTTATAAAGGTTGGAGCTTTTGTCCTCATGCTTCTCTCTTCTATTCTGCTGTTTTTCCCCTGGTCTCTGCTTCTTTGGGCATCCATCCTATCAAGAGGGCTCCTCTTTGTGTCTGCTCTGCATTGTCTGAGATACGGAAACACACACATGTTGTGTGCATGCTGAAGAAATTCAAGTATCTGAAAGGTTTATTTGGCATTTATGCTGAGGGATGTCTTAATAAAAGTGTAATGAGGGTAAAGGATATGGTTATGGGGATGAGAGAAGAAAATTCTCCTTGCTTGATGTGGAAGTTATTCTTAGAAGTATGTGGTCCATAATTGGGTCACGGAGATCCAGCCAGGCTCCTCCTCCGTCTGGAGCAGACTTTGAGATCTGAGGGCTCCTGAGTGGTCCTTGAGCTTTGCAAGAGCCATGTCCAACTTGTCCTCCTCTAATGCGCTGTCTCTCATAAGCGCTCTGCCAGGGCATCTTGACAGGAGCCCTGGGAAACCCTTTGGGCACTGGAGACTTCAGGAGTGCCTCCTGCAAATGTCTTTCCTCTGATGTGATAATATCTGGGCTTTTGACAGTTAAAATCCTGTGGGAAGATCAGTGCTATCTGGAGTGAGAGGAAAAGGACCCTTCTTGTTCTTTGTTAGAATCTCCTGATCCAATCTGCATATGCACAAAGGTGAGGGAGACAGGACCATGTCCTCCCTTTTTTAATGTCACTGAGGTTTCCTGTGAAAGTTCAGTTCCACACTGGAGACAGGAAATAATCTCTGTTTTTAATGTTATCACCTAGACTGATCCAAATGACACAGTTGTCAGACTTTCACTGCATTTATAACATCTGGAAGCTGAAGTGAAAAAATACCAAAAATAAAACCCAACAAAACAACCCCTCA
The DNA here is from genome assembly GCF_050655825.1 of Lonchura striata. NCBI lineage: Eukaryota > Metazoa > Chordata > Aves > Passeriformes > Estrildidae > Lonchura > Lonchura striata. The sequence goes on along the minus strand of NC_140707.1, from coordinate 56,676,994 downwards.
GATTCATGTTAAAGGCTTCATGTTACGTAGACTCCGTTAAAAAATTAATTTGCTAAATAAGCTGGTGCAACTGTTAATTTAATTATTAAAAGGATATTTAACTGGAATTTGTCTAGTTTAACTTGAAATGCATTTTCTATACTTTTGTCCGTCATACAAAAAAGCTCTCTAATATCAGAAATTTTCTCCTCAAATTTGTGTGTAGAGAAACAAAGTTCATTTCTTTCTAGAAAAATCATAAAAGTCTCTAGAACCATACTGTAAAAGAAGTTGCAAGATATTAGACAATTTATGGAGAACTTTTCTTGAACCCTTTGGTTTTATTTTTGAATTGCAAACTCAAGAATTATACAGAATATTTAAATAATAGATTTCCTAAAGCTGTGCATGGAAATAACATTCTTCATTTCAGTGGCTTCCAGCTGCTCGACTTAACATCAGAGCTAACTCTTTGTACAGGAATCTGCCTAAATTAACTATTTTAGAGCTGTACAAAGCACAAGCAGTTCTTTTCAAGTAATGACAGGAGAGCTGGCAATATCCAGGGAATCCTCTGAACCTTATATCTAAGGTATTTGTGTTATCTTGCTCTCAGTTAAGATAGCCTGCAGGCAGGTGCCCTGCTTTGTAACTGAGGTGTTGATTGCACAGTGACAGCCCATTGACCTACCAGGGGAGATTGGCCACTTAGGTTAAATAAACTGGAGTAAAGGGCCGTGTCTGTGCTCCTCACTCATAGCAAAGATGATGCAAAGTGTGTTAAGCAGCACTGAAAGAGTGTAGAAAATCAGGAGTGAGCTGCTCTTTACCCATTGGGTTTGGGCTGTGGTGAGGTTGGTGAGTCCATTTCCCAGCTGTGTTTGCACTCCATCACCTTCCTGGCACATGAACTTTTGTGTGTCTGTGACACACAACTGATATGGCTGGGTTTATCTTCTACTCTTCTTTTAATTCTTGTGTTGTTTTTCAGCTCAAGTCCTCAGTTCAGGTTACAGTGCAGTCCAGATGACAGTTATTCAAATGTGACAAGGGGAATAGAGGTGATGAGGAGGCTGGGCATTGCCAGTTGAGATTGCTGAGACGAGCCATTCCTTACAGAAGAAGGGCTGGCAGCTGCATGATGCTTAGTGGGGTAATGGATGTAGTCCCTACCCCAAGGTAAAGATAAAATGCGAACAGAATTTTAAATGCAATAGGACACTTACTTCTGCTGGAGGTGTTTGTTTTGGTTTCCCTATAGGAGCAGGACTGTGCTGTTTGCTGTTCAAGTGGTCTGTGTTAGTGACTGTTCTTGGTGTTTTACAGCAGATTTGAAGTGATCAGAGTCTGGGCTGCCATTCTCATGCATGAACCTGGCTGCCTGTTCCCTTTTCTGGGAGTTGAAATTGATCTGGGGCTGTATTGCAAGCCCCTCTTCAGCTCAGACTTGGCACATGTATCACTATGTAATGAGCAGGCTGAAAACTCTTTGTATATTTTTTGTTTAGGTTATTTTTCATTGGGCTAATTTAGCTGGATTAATTTTCAGCTCCCTGTTTAGTTCATGGTTACTGTGGTCAGAGGAACACCAGTGTCAGCACAGGCTGTAGGCTCAGCTCTGTTTAATCTGGCATGAAGCTGTGCCTGCGGCTTCCAGCCAGCTCAGAGCTGACCTGGTGACAGCAGGAGAAGATGGCAAAAGGAAGGGGTGAAGGATGTTCTCACCTTTGAGAGCACAGGCTGCACTTAAACCACTGTGGCTGCTTGTATGTTCAGTCAGATACATGCTTGGTACTGGATTGGGTCCCTAAGACATGGGTGAAATGGTCGAACAAAAACTGCACCAGGATGTGTGCACATACGTGTTTTTTCAAGATTTGTTTCTGTTGCTCAAGGTTCTTCATTTTGGCAGTAGAGGTGGCTCTGTGTGGACCTGTGCTGTGCATCTTCTGAAATGCTGTTATGGAAGAGGAAAGGATGTCTATAAAATCAATCGTCAGGCTTTTCCCATGCTGCTGTCATTTACATCCTCATCACCTCCTGTGTTTCTTTCCAATTGTCAGAGAAATAATGAAGTGCCCTTGTCACTGCCAGCAAAGGAATCACAGATCTTGGAGCTTCACTCTGGTTTGAGCAGAGGAGACCTGATGATGGGCTGAAGCATGTGGGCACACAGGAACACTTTTACATGTCCATTAGTGAATGTGGCAAGGCATGCCCCCAAGCAGCACGCCCACAATGGTGGCTGTACTAACTCCAGCTGTAGCTGAATATCGGAGATGAACTGGGCTTGCTGGTGTGTGGCTGAGTGTATGCACTTCTGTCTTACACTTCAGTTCTTCAGCAAAACATCAGAGTATCCATTTTAATTACTAAATATGTGTCCCTTAGACTTCCCCTTTCCTTTTCTAAAAGGGAAGTGTTTTACATTGTCTGAAAGTGCCCAGCAAATTGTGCTGTGTGGCTGGGCTTTTCCTGGGTGAAGACCTTGAGAAAAAACATTTGAAAGTCTTCTCTTGGAGAGAAAGTCTTGTCTCTCAAATCAGCAGTTGAAGCGGTTGAAAATAATTGAGGAGTTGAGGATACGCTTCAAGCAGCCTGAAGCAGCCTTCGAGTTGCTGGAGAAGTTACCTTTCTTTGCTCTGGATTCAGGCAGTTACTGTGTCCCCACTGAACCTTAATTCAGTCCTGCAGCATGACCATATTTCTGGTAGAGTCATTCACATGACTGGCCCAGTGGGGTCTGGGCAACAGTCTGTAAGTTGCTTATACCTGCTCCTTCTGTGTTATTTTCAGCTAATTGCTGTGTCTTCATCATAAATCTAATTAATACAAATGAATGGTATAGAATAACATAAGCCAGAATCCTTATGAAGAAGGGACTGTGTGACTTTTTAATTTAGCTGGTTGTCATTTGTATGTTGAGCAGTAGTGGGTTAGCATACAAGAGTTAGTTGACTTCTGTCATTGCAAGACTGGGCAGACTTGCTAGATGAGGTCATGGTGCAAGCGCTTCATGTAGCTGTAACAAAGCAGTATGTCGTGAAGCTCAAAAAGTCCAAGTGTTAGGTGCTCCATCTGGGTTGGGGCAATCCCAGTTATGAGCACAGACTGGAGATGAGGTCATTGAGAGCAGCCCTGCAGAGAAGGACTTGGAGGTTCCATGGCTGAAAAGCTGGACATGTACCAGCAATGAGCTCTTGCAGGCCAGAAAGCCAGTTCTCTGCTGGTCTGCATCCAAAGCAGCATGGGCAGCAGGGCAAGGGAGGGGATTCTGCCCCTCTGCTCTGCTTTTTTAGGCCACCTGCAGTGCTGCATCAGCTCTGGGGTCCCCAACATTGTAAGGATGTGGACCTGTTGAGGAGGGACAAAGATGATCAGAGGGCAGAAGCCTGTCTCATGAAGACAGGCTGAGAGAACTGGGCTTGTTCAGCCTGGAGAGGAGAAGGCTACAGGAAGATCTCATTGCAGTCTTCCATTACTTAAGGGGACTTAAAAAAAGTGGGAGAGGCACTTTTTATACATGCAGGGAGTGACAGGACAAGGGGGAACAGTTTTAAATGAAGAGAAGAGATTTAGATGAGATGTTTGGAAGAAATTCTTTACTGTGAAGATGGTGAGGCACAGGCACAGGTTGCCCAGAGAAGGTGTGGGTACCACATCCCTGAAAGCGCTCAAGGCCAGGCTGGATGTGGCTTGAAGCACCCTTGGGTCTGGTGGATGGCATCGCTGCATATGCTGGCTGAGTTGGAACTAGATGATCTGTATGTCTCTTCCAAACCTAACGCTTTTATGATTCTATTCAGTTACTCTTGTGAACACAGATTTGTTTAAGGAAAAGCCCCATGTGGCTGCCTCTGGTTAAGTTTTGCTTAGCAAGCATCTAGGGAAAGACGTGGCCCATATGCTTATATGTATTTTTAAGCTAATAAAGCTTTTTATCACTTAAGTAATTTGCTTTTGTCTTTTGATATGTAGAGGTTTGTAAGAATCTTGCTGGTTTTGTGATACTTTTAGTTTGTCAGTATTTAAGTAGTTTAAAAACAATAAGATTTTGATTTCTTTAGTAGCAACAACTGGCTTGTTATGATTCAGTAGTTAAATTTTGGTCTCAAGGAAAAAGCTATTTAGCTTTCTAGCATGTGTCATTCAATCTAACTCCTTAAAGTTTCTTCTCCAACCATTCCTCACCTGTTCCAGTATCTTAGAGCTGGCTTAAAGCAGGGTACCCTCTTAGCTCCAGAGATGAGAAATTATTTTGGGTGGGCTGGGGAAGAGAGGAATTGGCAGAATTGATTGTCTGGCGGTGCTTCATTGATGAGCAGCAGAGAAACATGGGTGATTGGTTCAGGTGCAATTATGAGTCCCTGACACTTGAGCTCTGATGTCCTTAAAGTGGATCCCAGATACATGCTCAGATGATTTTTTTCAGTCTTGTAGCTTAGTTTTTTGAACTAAATTCCTGTGTCTTTTCTTTAGCTTGGAAGAATTCAGGCACAGAAATAATGCCATATGCTTTCTCTAATGGTGTGGGCAAAGGCAGATATTCTGGAGGACCAGGTATGTTGCTGTTGGAGAGTGGCCCTGTGGATGGTTTCAGCAGTCTGGCTGCCCTGGGACTAGCTGGCCTCATAGATGGGGTAAGAAAGACCTTCCTCAGGTGTGCTGCTTCTAGTGAGAGCTTCCTGACATGTTTTCACTTGGGGCAAAGTCAGCGTCCAGGACTGAAACTCACAGCAATTCTTATCTTTAATTTCACAAGAGAGCATAGATTACTTTGGCTCTGCCATGCCATCGTATCCATGATTCCTGTTAGCCTGCAGCCTTTGGATCTCGGTGATCAGGTGGCTGGAGCTGCTGAGTTCTTTGGTAGCTGGGGTAGTGCACCCACACACGCTCATCATCACTGCCATCTCTGGCCATTTATTGCAATGGCTATAAAACAGTGGTTATCCTTTCTGGAGAGTAAGCACATTTATTAGAGTCTTGATCCTGGAAAAGTTTATCTACATGCTGGCAACAAAACTGGCTATTAAAGACTCCCAATATTCTTGTAGTTGTAAGTGGTGTCAAACTCATCAGTGACAGAGGTCATATAAGATAAGCAACAGGGGAGGGAAAGAAAGGGAGTGACCTTCCTGCTTTGGCATACAGCATTTTTTTGTCCTGAATTTTTTTTGGGTCATTGTTGGCCCTTCTTAGCCTGAAACATTACTTGGGTTTTTTTGTGTTCTCCCACCAGTTTGGACTTCTAAGTTCAGAAAAGCTGCTTTTGATTTACTCTTTTGAGTATCAACAACAGAATTGGGACTGAGAGCTGTGGAAAGTAGCTGTTGTGGCCATAAATTATGCCTCTGGATCCTGCTTTGTTATCCCTCATAATAATTTTGGAGACAGTATGTTTTAATTAATTTTGTTAAATTAATTTATTTCTGTTCAGTTGTTCACATTCCATTTGGACCATTATGGAAAAATTGGGAACTAGTGTAGGAATTTTTAGGAGGACTCATTCTAACGATCTTAAATGTGAATGGGTTTTTCCTTGGTGCAGTAGAAAAGAAGCCAAATTGCTGCCCTTAGCCAGTGACTTAAGATACCAAAACACTATCTACGGCATGCTGAATTGCTATATTTCATTGCAGCAGTGAAGAGTAGCAATTTACCCCTAGCTGAGAGCTCTCAGGATTTTGAAGCACCAGTGTAACTTGTAAAGACGACTGCTGGTAAGGAGAGGAATGAACAGGCTTCTGTACAGGGAGGTCTCAATGGCATGGAGAATTGTCTGTGCCAGTACATGGAGCAGAAACTTACTGATGAAATTTTGCATAAGAGAATCCAGTTGAATGGTGAATTCACACTCATTCAAGCTTTGAGCAGAAAATTAGCCTGTGTTCCAGAGCTATGTTTATAAGATCCCACAGCTGCCTACTTGTGGGAAGGTACTCATGGAGATGAAGTAACTATTATGAATATATTTCTGAGTTTACAGTTGGAAAAAAGTGTCTACAGTGCAACTTACAGGGGCTGTGGGGGTTAATGCAAGACTCTAGAGTTAGTTGCTGGCATACCTTATGTCAAGCTTTCATTTACATATTTTTATCTGTTTTCCTCACCCTTTAGTGTGGAGAGTGGGAACACGCATCTCAAAGGTTCCACATGCTTCAGTAAAAATAGGGCAATCATTCATGAAATGTTTTGGTTTTGCAATAGCAGGAGGGATGTTAAATATCACTGTTAGGGTTTAGTGGTTCAGAATGTAATAAATGTAGCACTTTTGCAATTAGTTCTCTTTATATAGTTGAGAAGAAATAAATAGACATTGCAAGGACTTCATCTTTAGGACTAAAGTTCTTGCCATGCAGGAAAAGCTGTATTTGAAGGATCCTCCTGAGTACTACTGCTTTGCAGTGCCTGGTGTAGCCTTCTCAAGCCCCAGAAAAACACTTGAATCACTGCACTTCCAGAGATCATCACTGCTCCTGGGAGCACTTTGAAGGCTTTTGGAGAGAATTTTTGACAGGTTTAAGAACTGACTGCTGCTGGTTTATATGGAGCTTCAATTATACTTAGGCTTTGGGAGAATACTGTGGGTCAAAAGATAGTCAGTTCTGCAGGAGTTCCCTTCAGACATAATACTTACAAATAAATTTAACTGGAAATAATTATACAATTTTTATGTAATTCCACCCTTCCTGAAGTACTTGAGGACTAAGGGGGCTGCACATTAATAGAATCATAGAATCATGGAACATCCTGATTTAGAAGGGATCACTGAGTCCAGATCCTGGCCCTGCACAGTTCACCCCAAGAATCACACTGTGTGCCTGAGAGCATTGTCCAGACACCTCCTAAACTCTTCAGGCTGGTGCTGTGACCACTTCCCTGGGGAGCCTGTTCCAGTGCGCAGCCATCCTCTGGATGGAAAACCTTTTATAAAACTGTAAAAGTATGCTGGCTTTCTTGCATAGCTGAAGTAAGAAGGAATGCATGGTGTGCATGGAAAGTACAGGTTTTCTGTCTTCAGTTAGGAGAGATGGGAAGTTGGAGAGTCAGAATGTGGCTGAGATGGCTGAGAATTAGACAAATGCTGGTGTTGGTACTGTTGCATGGTTTGCTTTGACGGAGTATGATGAACTTGCCCAGAATGTTTTTTCCTGTTTTGGCAATTAATATAATGCATTTATTTTTATGTAATTGTTCATTATACTAATTTATTTGTGTTTTCTCTCTCTTACCCTTCTATGCAGTTGAAGGTTTTCACCTTCAATGCTCAGGGTTAAATATACAGACCTTGCTTTTGTAAAAGAGTGTAGTTTTGGTTTACAATTTTATATTGATATGTAATACTTTCTAGATTTGTGGCTGCATGGCAGAGAAAGAGGAAAGATGCTATCACAGACACAGATTGCACAGAAGATTTAGTCTGGTGCTAGCTCCCTGCTCTTGAAGCAAATGCAATTTTATTGTTCATGATGTACCTACCTTTTCTTAATTTTTTTTTAATCTATCTGTATATGCATGTATAAATATTTTTTATACATAAAAAGCACTACAGAGTCACACTGGTTTTTAGATCATCCAAACACTTTTAAGGTAAAATGGGAGCAAAAATTGGGTTGTCAGATAGAGCTTTCTGTCTGCTTCTGTCTCTGTGCCAGGCAAATAAGATGCTGTCATAATGGTACATCTTAAATCACATAATATTCTGTGTTGGAAGGGGTGCACAAGTACCTTCAAGCCCAGCTCTTAAGTGGATGGCCCTGGATAGACAGGGATCAAACCTGCAACCCTGGCATTATTAGTAGTACCATGTTCTGACCACCTGAGCTAATGTCTGTAACATTTCTTTGGGAAAGATGTGTTGCCACAATTGCTTCCCGGTTAGTTTAATCAGATGACTCTAAATTAAGAGTCCTAACTAACCTGAACCATCTCTCTTTTTTTTTTTTTCCAAAACAAATCAGCATTTAAAATTTAGTAAAACACCTCCACTTCGTCTAATTTTTTGTTGTTTCATGTTTTGATAGAACGCCTGTAATATTTCACTGCCTCTTGGGCAGTGCTGCATTTGTTTGGAGTAATAAAGTTCCTTGTTCTTGGCTTAGCAAGTGTGCTTTGATGTGTCATTTGCTGTTAGGTTTTAGAGCTGACTAATTTTGAATTCGGGAAAGCAGAAATGTAATTATGACCCTTTCCATTAAGAGACAAGTTTTTCAGTCATTCTTGTTTGAAAAAAAATAAAGTTTTCATTTAGAAAGCTTTGATTTTAATTTGTAGCAATGAAATTGTAGGAAAGGTTTTGCTTTTTCATCCTTTTCTTCTGTGACTAGGAAAATGTCTTCCTCCCACCAGCTAAAATACTTGTATTATTTTAATTTCAAAGTAAATATGCTTATGATCTAACCACTTTTTCTAATTACCTTCTGCTCTTTCACCAGCACTCAAGTTGCATTCATCCTCTAGTAGTATTTAGTGTGCCAAAAATGCATTTGGCTGGGTTGGGCTGATAGGACAAGAGTCCATGCCTTAATTATGGTATAGTTATCCACTTGTGTGCCACATCATCTTATATTTATTCCCCTTGCTAATTATAAAACAGGGTTTGCAAATTTGTTGGATTGGCACTTTGAATTTTAATTTAGACATGCATTTAAAAGGGGAAGAATTTGCTCCTTCAGTGAACTTTCCTTTTTATGTTTTGACTATATATTGATTCCTCTTAAATCAGGTGAAAAATTGAAACCATTTTAGAGTGGTTTAAACAGCTTTTCAGTCCATGCCATGTGTAGCTTTGGACTTCTTGCTCTGTGTACCAAGACATGCTTTTGTTTGGAAAGGGAGGAAATTCTGCAATTGCGCAAATAAAATTTCTGTTTGTGTTGCATGGCTTTTAAGTTAGACCAAGTAATGTTATCATATAAAGGTGTGTTTGTAATAATATGAATGGATATAAGAGTGGTGTGGGAAGCTATTTATACAGAAATTTGTATCTTAAAAGTTATTAAAATGGCTTAAAAATCTTGTTGTAATTTAAAAACAATGAAGGGAGGAGCTGTGTGCTTTATTTTAGAGCATTTAAGAACGTTTATAACCTCTTTTCCAGAAGCAAAGACAGCTGGAAAAGTTTTTTCATTTGCACCCATTCCCCCTCCATGACTTTGCACCATCTCATGACTTTCTAATAGAAACATCTAGAATACCAACATGCTAAAAATGTGATGAATCAGCAACATTAAAGCCAGATTCTGGAGGCTACAATAAAGCTATAATCTGTCAAGTTTCCTTCAAACTCTTCTGTTAGCGGTGTGTTTAGTATTGTCTGAGAGAGTCTTTTGCAAGAAAAGCACAGTAATTACTGAAGTCCTTCACCGTACACTGCAGATGTCAGCATTTGTGGTCATTGGGTGCAACTATGAAGAGAGAAGGACCCTTTGGAGCAGCCAGCCCTTTTTATGGGCTGGTGCTTTGGAGCTGGTGTAACAGGCTTCCTCTTGTGGGGGCAAGCAGTGGTGAGTTTTTCACAACACCACCATCCTCGAAGGCTGGTTACTGGTTTTCAGCAGGGTTTGGTACATGATGCAGCTCTGAAAGGTAAGATGACTGCTGTTTGTGTTTCAGTATTGGTAGGATGAATGGAGTCAATATAAGGCATCCATTCCTTTCTGTTCAACCTTTGAGTATGGCCTTTGGCAGTTTGGACTTAATTTTCTAGCTATGCATTTTTCTCTGCAGGGGTATTTGTATGTTATTTTTGGTTGTTTTTCACCTTCAGCTGTTCAATTCCAATTGCTGTTTTTGTGGTTTCCCCCTGACACACACACCTTAGTTCCCTTTTTTTCCTACCTGCATCATCTCTAAATGTAACTGGTCTTAAGCGTCTGTCTGAGGAATGTGGGGACCAGTGCTTTCAGTCATCGTTGCACTGTACTGAAAGCGCATTTGCATTTTGAAAAAGAAAAAAAACTGCAGTCCTTCTCTGAAGCAGGATTTTCATTTGTAAACCTTATGCTATTTTTGGTGTGTCAGATATGAAGGCTTCCTGTGTGAAACTGATCAAGAAAAAGATCACAGGAGACCTAGAGCAGTGACTCAGGTCACAGCAGGCCTCATTGCATGACACCTATGTCATCAAAATAGTCTTGTTTGGCATTCCTAAATGAGATTTTCTTTTCCCTTAGATGGTAGATCTGTTCAAAGGCTTATTTGATCATGAATAATTTGGAGGAAGACAGCTTTTTAACCTTTTGAGAATATCATAAGTCTTTTCTTCCTTGTTACTTCTGAACTCCTCACATGCCCACTCTGATGTTGGGCAAGTTGTCAATTTTCATCACTGCTCAGAAATTGTTTCTCACCGTTTCCTTCCACTCCAGGCATGTTAAGTCAGATAAATTCATACACTGATGTTTAATCACTGATCACTTATCACTCTTGTGCAATATTGATCAGCAGCCTTTTTGTATGCAATGATCAGAATGAGTAATAGCTTCCTAGTAAACACTGAGGAGTTGGAGGTTGAAGATGGTGACTTAGTCCCATGTAGAAGTTACACAGCGTTTTTCTAGAAGTTTCTAGACTCCGTCCAGTTTCTTTTCTCCTCCCCTACTCCAAACTCTGTTTCTTTCCTTGTTCCGTTCAAGCCAAGCATCAGTTCTTCTTTCTGTAGATGGTGTGTCTTTCAGCAAGTGCTCCAGTCCTCTTCTTAGAGTTGGTGGTGCTGCTGAGGTTGTCCAATGTCTCATTTTTCTGAGGAACCTGTCATTTCTTCTTTCAGTACACTACAAACACACACAGGCTTCCTGTTTCATGGGGGCGTCCTGTGAACATCGTACCTGAAAGTGAAAAATAACGCCTTGTGAGGTAATTCAGTGAAAAAGAAGCCAGGGAAAACCCAAATAGGCTGGGTTGTGGTGTGTAGGTTGAAAACTGTTTCTTACCCCCTCCTTCCTCCCACTCTTTCCTTACCGGGTGAAAGACCCAGTCTGTGCCTGAACTTGCTATTCTGAATAACCTCTTATCTGCACACAGTGACTGATGCTCACATCCTGTTTGCTACCAGCTTAGAACGCCCTGAAGAGGGACATTTCTATTTCTGCTGGGTCTGTTTCAGTGAGTTTGCAGGCTGGCTCTCTGCTGCTGCCTCTGTCATAGGCCTTTTGATTCTCTTCTGTGAATTTGAGGAAACTCACTTTTTCTTTACTGTTTCTATGAAATAGCAAAATTATTGTGGGATTTGGAGTGGCATCTGGAAAGATGAGGCAGAGTTTTAAATGGAGGAATAATTTATATTGAATCAGGATTTGGTTAAGTATTTAGACTTTCATTAATGCTCTGCTAATGTAGAACTAGTCTGCCCAGGAAATAACATGAATAGACCTGTGAATTCTATTCTTGCCAAGATGTAGGTTTTGATTAGGGACTTGATAACTTCCTTGGAAAAATTGTAGATTTAAATACTCCTTTTTTGCGCACCAATGAGTTCAGATATTATTTCTCTAATGTAATCACTTTGCTGTGTTTTATAATAAACTTTCTGCACAAGTTCAAAGCTGTTTTACTGATGGAGGTGCTCAGGGAAGCTGATTACCCACTCTAAAATACACTTGATTCAGTGGCTCATGCTGTAGAAGTTTTCCATGACAAGCTTTGTCGTGTCTGCTACTTTTAGTATTTTACCAGTTGCAACCTCTGTGTAGCCATGCTTGCAAAAATGTGGTCACCTAAAAAACTCAAGACAAAAAAACCCAAGACAAAAAAATCCTATAATTGTCAAGTCTATTTTTGAGATGGCTGTGTGGAGATAAATATTAAAGGGAGTCTTCTTACAGTTTTAATGAAGCTTACTTTGAATTAAACTTTGAAGACTAAGCAAGTTCATCTTCTTGCTTTTTTTACAAGCTTTTGCCTCTGCAGTAGACTTTAAAGTGGGAGAAAATATAGGTATGTCTGAATGGCTCCCACAACAAAAAGCTCCTGCATTGTTCTTTTTAGCTTAACTTCACCTTGAGGATGATTTGGATGAAACCTGACAATGTAGCTTTCTTTCTCACCTGTTTCTCTCTCCCTGACTTTGTAGTAGGCTGCTCATCCTCCTGGGGCTGGGTGCTGGTTCCCCAGCTGTAGCACAGTGGGGGCTGGTGCCCTGCACTTTTCAGTGAGGGTGAGGGGATTGTGCTTGCTGCCAAGGTGGAAATGTATGTTTAACCCACGTGCCAAAGGGGTCTCCTGTTTGTGCTTGTGGTGATGCCATGGCCCTGGCTATCTCCAGCCATCCATGGGCTGGAGCTGGTGTGGGAAGAAGCTTTGTACACTCTCGCACTGCTTTGGTCAGAGGAGACCAAAGGTACAGCCAGGACTGGGAGGGGGTGTCACTGACTGTGACATGGCAGTCAATGAAGACAGGTAGGTGGTTCAGCAGCCCACTCCCTGTCTCTACTTGCATATGTAATTTCCTTGCCATCTTGAGATTAGAGCCTCTGTATGTTGGAAGGCTCCAGTGCAATTGAGGTGTGTTTTTGACTCTCCCTGGACTCTCCATGGCCAGCACTCCAGAAGATGCAGGAAGAGGTTATTGCCATAGATGGTAGTGCTCTGACTCTGCAGATGGTCCCAATAAGAGCTTGCTGCTCTCTGGCCATATGTAGGTTTCAATGGTGTGCCTCTCAGGTGAGATTTCTTGCTCAATTTGTGTTGCAGTAAAAATGAGTTGCCAAATTCCACTAGGTGAGGAAAGCCCTCTCCCACAGGCATTGCAGTTCTAGTCCCACCAGGGTGCCCACTGTCCAAGAGGGAGTGTGTGTACTGTAGCTGCTGGATTTTGACCTCCCCACAGGAGGCTGCTTTGCTCCTAGAGTTAAACTGGTCCTTCCCTGGTTTGTCTTCATCACAGAGCCATTGATCTTACTGTTTAATTTAGGAGGCATTTATCCAGAGGCTTGTGGTGGTACCTGGTGTTTGGGTGGAAAGATGATTTGTGTAGGCTGCTTGCAAAAATGTCAAGTCATGGTGAAGTCCCAGATTTTTTTGAGTCCATGAGGTTTCAGGTTATAACATTTGGGCTGTTGAGGCTCCTGAACCAGGCCCTGCCCTGACTAGTTTATGCTGATTTGGATTGTGTGAACAAAATGAAAACTTCACTGCAGTCATGATTTGCTTCATTTTGGAGGATGTTTGCAGCATGGGAAGGTGTTTTATTTTGCTTTCTGGGGTTTCATTCAGCCATGAGAAAGAGGAGGAAAGAGGAAGATAGTAAAAAATAGATACCTCTGAACCCAGCAGGGAAATGGGACACAAGCAGAATAGAATGTGTATGTAAGTAGCCAAAGTAATGTGTGTGTTGATGGATGTTGGTAGCTCTGAGGTCTCTGTTGCAGGAGGATGGTTATTCTTCAGCATGTGCCTGCTGGAGGTGATAGGGATCTGTTGAGGTAGCTGAGTGGGGCTTGGGATGGAGCACAGCTTTGTTTCTGTAAATAACCCAGGAACACTTGGAAACCCCACATCCAGGGAACCTCTCAAAAGATTTATCAAAGTGCCTGGTTTTTCTCCTCAATACATTGTGCAAACCAATATTAAACACTAAGCAAGGAAAAGACCTACATTAAATAAACAGTTATGAGGGAAATGGTGCAAATCCATTAGCTTTTGTCAAGTCTTCCTTTTTTCTATTTTTATTTGTCACGGATAATGGATTTAGTACAACCTACTCCCTCTCACACATTTCTGCTAGCTGTTAACCCCTTCCCCTGGAAATTCACTCACTGGCTTATTTCGTCATTAATACAGCAGTAGGCAAAAAGTGACCTGTAAACCTTTAGCACAGATATAAGTGTTGAATAATTTTTTTAATATCTATTCTATGAAGGGTTGTTTTTAAATTGTCCCTAGGTTTTCATATATGATGTAACTATACATTTGTAAGAAAAGGCAATTTATGTCTTTTCCAATTGTAGACAATATGAAGGGCATGGATAACCAGTGGTTATTTAAGTGAGTGCACCTCTGATATGAAATTAGCACACCGCACTAAATGGAGTATTGGTTTGGAGTCTGGGGAGTTTTTTTTCCTTTCTGCCATGGTTTTTATAGGTGACCTTGAGTATTTCTTTTTTGATTCTTTTGTTTCTGCGTCTTCTCAATTTTCTTTTCAATAGTGTAGGGATAATTGCACTTTCCATGTATACACAGAAATTCTATAGGCTGAAACACCATTATTAATGCTACTTGCTGCCTAGTTTCTCTCATGACTGGCCTGTGATTGCCAGTCATGATGACAGGCTTGTCCTCTGGGCTCTCCTGCTTTCCCAGCCCAGTCTGCCGGCAGCTGTTTGATCTTGCACTTTGTTCCTCCCTTGAGTGTCTCAGCCCATCTTCTTCAGCATCCGGACTTTGCCTAGCCTGGGGAGACTTTGGGCAGTGTCTGGGGTTGCTAGGTACTGGCACAGAACAACATCAACTTTATATAGGAGGCTGGCATTGTTTAAGGGCAGCTAATGACGCTGCTTTCTTCAGCTGCTTGCAGGGTTACTGGGTGGCAGTAATAGCTATATAGAGTGGTTCGCATATAAACTCAACAAGGAGATACCTAACAAGCTAAATATGACTCTTAGTGTTGGGTGACGTAGTGCAACACCTGCTGAGCTTGTTGGAGGAATCATTTTATGATGAGAGCAGTGGGAAGCTAATGTGGTGTAGGAGGTCCACTGATGGCTGTTAGCAGTCATTTTGTGTGAGCTTACCTGTACTAATGGACACCTGCTGGTGTGCTGGAGGAGCAGTGGACCAGCTGTGCCCATGGGCAGTGAGTCACCTTGACTGAAACAAGGGTAGAGAATCACTCCAGACCTGGTGTTGAAGTGCTCCTTGCAGTGAGTCACCTTGACTGAAACAAGGGTAGAGAATCACTCCAGACCTGGTGTTGAAGTGCTCCTTGCAGGATCAGGAGCCTGGACTCTGGAGAAATGCTTTGGGTTGGCAGCCTTGGCTGCAGCTCAGACTTGCTCGGTGCCTAGGTCATGCACTAGAAGACATTCCTAACTTCTTTGTACACATGAGGGGGAGTGCGGAGGAAAAAAATTGCTTAAAAGCCCATGAATGCCTTCATTTGTGTAAAACCCAAAAGCAGTCAGTCCCGTGCCCGCTGTTCCTTTGCTCTACCTGTGGCAGGTCGACAAAGCCATAGGCTCTGTGTCTGTGATGCTACTAATGGGGCTCTCTGCAGGTTTGGGGAGGAGTGGGCAGCCTCAGAAGGCACTGCTGCAGAGGGCAGGGCTTTTCACTCTGATAACACATTCAAGCACAGAGGTACAGAGAAAACTTCTGATGTGTCTTGTGCTGGTGAGATTTGAACTCCTTTAATATTGGAAGACCACTGGACAGTGTGCATTTTGGTAGCACTTTCTTGTGTTGCAGGATATTATGCTGCATCTTGTCTCTGAAATAGGTTGAATTTTTTTTGACTATGGAATACCACAGCCTTCCTTTTTCTCAGCTGTTACATCTCTGTGCTGATGTGGCCTCTTTATTCCTGTATCATTGTTTATTTGTGTGCTTGGCTTCCTTTTTGTTTTATTTAATTTTGAGACATAGTCCTTTTCCTCTCTAACCATACTTCCATTCTTAGGGAAGTAATACACCCACTCAGCTTCTCCAGTCAGAAAGACAGTGCCCATTTTGTGACTGGAAGTACAGCAGAGACATGGAGGTGGTTCAAGTGGCTGCATCACTTGGAGAAGAACCAGGCCACTTTCATAAAGTCAGATCAGGGGAATAAAAGGTTGATGGCTGGGTTGGTGTCTGGGGTAGCTCACTGAGTAAATAAGCTAAAATACCAAGAGATGAGTGTGAAGAAAAATACTTGGACTTGCATGGTTTGAAGTAATGGATGTTTTTACTTGGAGCAAAATAAGATTTAAAAAGCCCCAATCTTTTGTTTTCATGAGAAATGCTGATGATTTTTTGATGCAGCTGGCTTACTTGGGTTGAACACTGTACTCCAGCAAGCTTTTGCAACAAAACTTTAATTTCATGCATTAGATGAGCATATGTTTATGGTCATGTAATTGTGTTTTAGCTAGTCTCTTCTTGTTACGCTTCTTCACCTTTGTGCTTGAGCTGAGCTGTGACTGCTGCTTTACTGAGAAAAGGTTGAAAACATGCAGAAGTGCTTGTGTGGGTTTTGTTATCCTGCATGCAGATACTACTTCAGATTTACTTCAGCTTGGTGTCAAGCTCTCACCTAACATTGCCAGACTTTCCTTGGAAGAGCAGGGAGAATTTCTATGTTTCGTTAGGGGTCAGGGGATTTTTATGAAAATTAAAAGCTTAGTAAGCAGTTGTCACTGTCATTAAAATGCAGTCAAGGTCTAGAGTGCAGTTCTTTAAAGCTGGACGTAGAGAATTTCACTGGTCTGTGCTAGAAATGTTAAAAGAGAATGAAGAAAATCTACCCTTAAACTGTATGAATAGTTATTTGTATTTTTTATGTAAGACTGCAGTGAATCTGAGGAATGCGTTTTGTAATAATAGGAATCCTTGGCAGTGGTTTTGTTTTTCTTTCTTTCAGAATTCCTTAGCTGTTATACTTCTTAATTAAAAAACAAAACAAAACAAAAACAACAAAACCAAAACAAACAAAAAACCAAATCACACAAAAAACCAAACAAAACAAAAAAAAATCCCAGAAAAAACTTAACTGACCTCAGATGATTCAATGCTTTGTTTGTGTGTTTCTGCAAATAAGTTCAGTTGCTTATAAAAGGAGTAACTAGAGAACCCCCCAGACTCACATGCGCATATAGGCAAGCTGTTATAGATGATAAAGTTTTAGTATTGTCTGTGACCACCCATAGAAAACTACTTGCAACAGGAGAATCTGTGTACGAGATCAGAGCAAGCAACATTACTTTCTTGATAACTTGAAATACCAGTGAGTAAATATAAGCAATAGAGTTTTAAGCCGACCAGCAGACCAACTTAAATCTTAAATCTTCCTGAGTGCTTGCAAGGCAAATAGTTTAAAATTTGTCATGTAATATATTTTCCAAGTTTTGATGCTGGTATGCAAATTCTGCCTCATCTAAACGAAGGAACTGGTTCTGAGTTGGTTCTGTTTTAGGAGTGAATTCATTTGAAGGAGCATGATTACTAACATGAGGGATGTGTAGTTTTACTAAAAAGTAAGGTGTGTTCTTGTCACAACTGTCTGCAAGTGAATGGCATAGAGCTGACCTTTGAGCAGTGTTCCTGGTTGCACGGGTCCTCTCTCCTTGGATATTGAAAAACATCTCTGCCCTTGCCATCATAGAGCTGATTGAACACTGCATCAGTGGTCACAACAGGCTTGCATTTTCTAGTCTTGGTGAATTCTGCAGTCATGAACCACTTCTTTCCCATAGTGGCAGCACAATGTTTGCAAACCTTCAAGGGTGGAGGTATATTTAGTGAAGTATGTGTAATCTGTGTTGTATTGTGGGATGGCTTTGAAGCCACTTGGCAGGTTTCTTTGCTTAGTACAAGAAAGTTATTTAAGCAAGTCATTTTCTCCTGAGGTGGATTTTGGAGTGATTATTGTGTTCCTCTTGGTGCACTTCAGAGCTGAAGACAGGGTGTCATAAGGTGCAACTCAAAGTATTTTACTTGCCTTCTTTCTGCTTCTCAATTTCCTCATGAAAATACCTCACTTTTCTTGTTAAATATGTTTTTAATAGGTGAGAAAAGGGGAATTTGTGTTTAGGAGGAATTCCTGGTGATAGTTTGCTGTTCCTGGGAACCAGCCAAAAACTTGTTTTAGTCGTGGTTTCCAGAATTGCTCTGTCTTCTGTGTGACTGCAGTGTCGGTGGAGAGTGAAGTACCCTGCTCTTTTTGCAGATAGGCTCTTCCATCATGCCGTGTCCTCTTGGATGCTTTTGCAGGTCCTTGCTGCCTGACAGCCTTGGGTTTGCTCTCACCACCCCCTTAGACTTCCTGCACAGGTGTGAGCAGTCAACAGTGACAGCAGTGTCAGCAAGGTGGCTGATGGCCTTGTGCTGCTACATTAGATGTTGTGCAATCACAGAGAAATGTGCTTCTGGTCTAAAACAATTACTTTTTTCAGATTCTGGTCCTAGATGTAGTTACTCAAACAGTTGTTTTAAATTCTGTGGTGACATGCATAGTTCTATTATACAATTCTTGCTCCTGTAGAAAACCCTTTTGTGGTCATATCGAACAGTTGGACCTGTAGAAGCTATTGGACATATCCATGGATAAGCATAGTGGCAGATCTGTGTGAAAAGTTCGATTCAAGCTTGCTGTTGCAGCATAACTGGACACAATGAGCTCAGGATAAATATTTCCTTAAAGTAAGAACCTTTAATACCCAGTAAGCTCTCTATTATTACTTGCAAAGAGATCACCTGTTGTAACAACAGTAGGTTTATCCACCAGAGAAAACCTCTTGATGGTGAATTACTGACAACAAAAGGTTTCTAATCACTGAAGAAGATATTAGTGATATTCACAGGTCCTGTGTTAACAACTGCAGCAACCTACACTGAGTTAGATAGGGACAGATGTCACAGTAATGTGATTTCAGTATTTGATAGCTTGGGGCTGCAGATGTTAGTTGGTAATGCCCTTTGTTGAGTAATAGGAAATTTCTGCTTTTTCTCTTTGCTTTTATGGGTAGTGAAGCCAATATAACATACTTTTCAGATAGCTTACATCTGCACCTCTTCAGTCTGTGTAGCTGCCTGATTCATACTGCTGATCATTTTGGTTCAAGAAAGCCTAGTCATGGCCACTCATCCCCTCCTGATCTGGTAGTGGAGAAGGAAAATACAGATCTGCTCAGTAGGCAGCTGTTTTTTGGGAGTAGCAAGGTTCTTAACTCAGAGCTGTGTTAAAATTCTCAGCCTGCTGGCATAGCTTAGGTGCGTGAGTGGAGCTGTGGAGTCACTCGTGGGTGTCTTGTTTTGGTTTCTCTCTTCCTGGCCTCCAGGCACCTGTGTTGGTGCTCAGTCTCTTGGTGTCTCTGATTTCCCATGCACAGCCTGGCCTTTCCCTCAGGGCTGTCTGCCAGCCTTGCTGCCCAGCTCACCCCAGCCCCTGTACCCCTGCTCTGTGTCATACTGGTTTTGCCATTTGTCTTACCAGCTGCTTTCTGTCCAGCTAGATCCTGGTTTTCCTTTTTCAGTGTGCTGTTTCACATGCATCAGGATGCCACCAGGGCTCCTGCTACAGAAGGGAACAGCTCCCATTCTCCTCCCTGTGTCCCCACATCCCTCCTCTGCTTTGCCACAGCTCTCTGGATGCTTGTCACACCCTTCATGTGAGCCAGCTTAATGAATGTAAATTACATCAAACTGTGTGAGAAAAACAGTTTTCTTTGAGGAAAATTACTGAAATGGGCTTATGGAAGAAGGCCCAGGCACATGCAAGGCATCATAGAGGAAAAAAAATCTCCCTTTTGGCAGATTTCCCTTAGGGTTCTGTTCCCTTGGGGACCATCTTGGTGGTGATGCTGCTGCAAAAGATATGGGTACCTGGAGCTGCTCCTCCAGATTCAAAGTGAACATGTTATGAGAACTTCCAAAAGGAAAAATTGGAAATGCTAACATCTCCCTGAGTCTGTGTTTTGTGGTTTCTGTGTCTGTATGATATGTGGGGCCAGGCAGTTAGTTGCGAGGTATATGGAGGCAAAATCTTTATAATGAGTTGTTTTACTAATGGATAATGCTATTAATACCCAACTATAACAACTGAAAGAGCTGACAAGCAGAATTTTAATTATTTTAAAACTTCAATCTTTTTTCAATTCTACTAAAAAATGACCAAACATAATACTAATACGTTGTATAAAGTAGTCTTTAAAAACTTCTAGATGTAGTCCATTGGTAGAAGAAGCCAAGTGAACATTGAATGTTTCATGTACCTTTTCATGGCAATATACTGACTTTAGTGGCTGGGAGGCTGGGAGGGAATTGGAATTGGATATTTGAGATATGAGAGAGCAAATGTTTTAATAAATTGGGAGTTAGTACACAATATTGTGCACAATCTATATAAATATATATATATATATATTAAATGAGGTAAAAAGGAGTAGCAATTTCTCCATATAAAAGATAATAAAGATTTTTTTTTTAAAAAAATAATCAGTCAAACTTTCATGGGGTAACTCTGTATGTTTCTCTCTCTCCTCATCAGCACCTCTGAAATAGTTTACCCTCAGTTTACTCTTGGACCACATAAAGAGGACTGGTAATAACATTCCCCAATTTTAAATCACCTTAACCAGGATTCAATGCAGAAGCTGTGACCTGTGCTTGGCAGGAAGGAGGTGCCTATGCCTGGCCCTGGGAGGAGGTGGCGTGTGGGGAGGTCTGAAAGTATGCCAAGTGCTGAGGAGATCAGGGGGCTCTTATCCACTCCTCAGTCACTTGTTGCCTGGGAGACAAATGTAATCCAGACATTTTTTTATTTTTGACCCTTCCTTGCTGGTTTTTGATTGGAGTCACTATTGACTTTTGGCTTGGAGGAGGTAGTGAAGCAGCACGCCAAGTGTCATAAGATGGAAATTAATCACTAACCGGGTCTGAGCTTCAGTGATTTCCTTTCCCGTGATTGCTCTGTATATGGGAAGACTAATGACACATCTGAACAGACAGTTAACAAAGCTCTTCACACCTCCCAGCAGTCAAGAAGGTTTCTTAACCAGATGTCATTTCAGTTTTCCTTTTTATTCATGCTCTGTTATGTGATTGTGGAAAAACAAAAATAACTATCTGAAAAGAGAACATTGCAAAGTTGGCAAGCTTTGCCTTAAATTACATTTGTTTTTGCTGGTAAATTATAAGTCAGTTCAGTTGCAGTGAAAATATAGTAAATCTGCCTTCCCAGTGTTTTCTTTTTTTTAACGAGGAGTGTACTTCTCAATATTTTTTATGAGAGTTCCTGTTTTCCAATGAGATTATTTTTGGCTATTGCAAGAATATGGGTAAGCCACACAAATTTATCTTAGCAGTAATGAAAGGTTTTGAAGTTGCTCTTCTGTAGTGTCTTCATATTGTAAGGCCCTCAGCTTAAACTTAACTGATGGGTTTTGGGGAGTTATCTCCTCCAGGTAGATGAAAAAGCTGTCTTGGAAGTAAATGGAAAAACAGAGAAGTTTGAAAACAATATATTGTGTTCCACTAAGTACAAATAAGGTATTTAAGTGTAGCTTTTTTTTTTTATAAGCTTATCCCATGCTGTAAGAAGTAAGGAATCCAGCAAAGGTTTTCTTCTGAAAAAATTTCCTAGTTTTGCTCATTGCTTGCTTAAAAGGAAATTTTATGTTCTTAGTCTGGGTCTTGGCTACAGCATGGAAGTGGAATTTGGGATGCTTGGATTCTATTTTTGACTCTGTCCTTTGCCTAAAAATCACTTACTGGGCTTGTCATGTTTCTGGCTTATTGTCCCATATTTTAAGAGGGCTAAGTGTAACAACCTCCTTACTGCAGACTGCTGTGAGAAGTGTGGTGCAATGCTTCCACAGCTGACAGCAGCACTGGGTCTCTCAGTTGTCGACTGTAGTGTTTTACTGAGATGAGAGCCAGAGGCTTTTGCTTGCTGTCTCTCTGGCCCCTTTAGTCTTGGGCTTTTTTGGCCATATCAGGGCCTTGCTTTATTTCAAGAGCTGGAAGATGTCTCCCCTTAGACTCTTTTGTGGCCTCCTGGTAGGGCAGCTTTGGGCAGTAAAAGGATGGATGGTCTTGAACTCTGGAAGCCATCCTGCAGAGTCTTGACTCCATGCTCCTGTTCCACCAGAGCAGCATAAAGAATCCCGGCTTCTTTCTGACAGGATGACAGGAGACTGTCACAGCTCCTGTGGGTTGTGCTGCCTGCTCTCCTTTCAAGCTAAGTCTCACATGGTGCTGGAAAATTTCTAGGTACACATGCAGCCATCCAGGGACATTGAGGAAGACTTTTCTTTTTCATTTCTTTTTGGG
Organism: Lonchura striata; assembly: GCF_050655825.1. NCBI lineage: Eukaryota > Metazoa > Chordata > Aves > Passeriformes > Estrildidae > Lonchura > Lonchura striata. The sequence goes on along the minus strand of NC_140707.1, from coordinate 56,655,043 downwards.
GAGGAGAATTTAGTGCAGATTTGCTCTCTGTTAGCATGTTGTATGTTGCACTGTATATCCTAAAGCTGTCCCTGGGGCAGAGGAGCACTTAGGAGGGGGTAGGGCAAAGATACAAGTTTTCAAAAGGAAACAGGTGTCCAGTTTTGGTCTTCTGTATGGTTTAAGAAAATAATGTCCTTCTTCTGATGTGATTCTGTCTCTCTCTGTGTGTGTGTGTGTGTGTGTGCTTGTTCTTCAACATGTTAACTGAGAGCTTTGTTTCACTGAGAAGTTGAAGCAGAGAAAAGGGATAGTCCTGGTTTGAAAAGTAGCTAGAGGCAGTAACACAGCCTCCCTCACCTGTTCCAGAAAGTATCAACATTTACAAAAAAATTTTAGCATAAGGCCTTGAAAGCCTGCCAGTTGAGTTCAGTCAAGTTAGGATTGGTGTTTGCATATGTATGATCAAGACTGCTCCTGAACTATCATTCCATATGCTTTCATAGTGGAGGTGAGGCAAAGTTTTCATATTTGTTTGAGAACTCACACAAAACAGTCCAAAATATCATCAGCCAGACCTTTGATGGGATTGAGACGAGAAATGAAATTGCACTGCTTGTAACTGGAAAATAAAAACTGAATTTTAGTGTAATCTTTGCCTTACTTAACTGCTTGTGTTTTTCCTTGTATTAAAGGGTAATTACAATAACTGTTGTTTTAGCTGATCATAATTTCTCAACACCCTTAAATGGTTATACTCTGATTATACTGTGGGCTTTTTTTTTTGTTTTGTTTTGGTTCATTGGTTTGTTTTGGGTTTTTTTGGTATTTTTTTCCCCTCTGGGGAGAAAAGATGATTAATTTCCTCTTGTAGTATAATGGCATTGATGTCATGTGGGTTGGAGGATTAAGTCCTTATATTTTTAAAACAGTTGCTAGTGTGTTTAACCCTCTCCTTTTAGCCTTGTTTCTGTTTGTATAACAGCAAAAGGAAAAGAAAACCACTTCCAAAAACAAGATACTCTCTTCAAAGTTTCTCTTTAACAGTTAACTGTACCTTCTTATTTTTCCAATATGAGATGATTGGAAAATTGCTAGACATTATTAAACCGTATTAACTAGTAAAAAGAGAGAGGGAGGAAAGAGCAACGAAACATTCATTCTTTTTTTTCCCCTCAGAATTGTGATTTAAATCATAGTCATAATACATTATTAATGGAGCAATAATCTCTGGCAAGCAAGTTATATTTGCTTCTCTCAGACAAAAAACCCAAACCCACTGCTTTTCCTGACAAAAACTGCTAAATAAGTATGCTGTGCCATTAGATCAAATATTTGATTTTTTAAAAATTCTTTTCTCTTTGCAGAGTATTGGAAAGGGGTCCTTGTGGTGTATAGACCCAGAATATAGACAAAATCTTATTCAGGCTTTGAAAAAGACACCCTATCACCCATATTCGCATGTGTTCAATACACCTCCCACGTCTCCTCAGGCATATCAAAGGTAAGAACTAGATGCATTTTACAACTCTAAATGTTTTCCCGTGGTGTTGGGTATGGTTCTTGGCTGAGACATTAAATGTAATGAGGTGATGCAGCGTGGCATGTGCTAGTGCAGAGCCCGGGACGGTGCTGGGGTGGCCTTGTTCCTGGCCCTTTACCTGCTCGTGCCCCTGCTGGCATCAGCCCTTCCGAGCAGAGCCTGCAGGCTTCTGCAACAGCCCTTTGGCAGGGGAGCGCCTGAAATAAAAATGCAGATAAGCAAATGGAGAGCTCTGAAGTGCCCACTTATCCCATTTGCTGAAGGCACGATTCCCTCGCTGGGGAAATGGGCTCGTTCTTTTCCCGGGAGAGCTGGGGGCCGATGTTGCCTGTGCAGCCGCAGGATGCCCACCAGGTTGAGCTGGTGCCCAGGTGGCTTGACCAGCCCTCGGTGGTGGACGGGTGCCTGTGGTGGCCCTTAGGATTAGCCTGGATTTTCTCCTTGGCTTCAGTGAAACAGACGTGGGGTGGAGTTTTTCTGTTTTGTTTCGTGTTTTTTTGATCTGGCATTCATTTACGACCAGTGTTAGCAAAGAGACAGTATCTATGGCTGCCATCCGCGAGGCAGGGAAGCAGGCGCTGCGGTTTAGCAGAGCTGCTTTCTCCTCGACGCCAGTGAGGGCCGGGATGCGGTTCATGGCCCGTGCTGCCCAGCCCCGCATGGGGAAGGCGTGGTGAGCCGGCTGCAGCAGGGCCCGCAGCAGTGCCGGGTCGGAGCGGTGACGCTGGCGGCTCTGGCGGCGGCTGAGGCGGTTCTTGCCGCTTCTCCGCGTCCGGCGGGCGGGCGGCCGGGGCGGGCGGCGTGCTGGTCGCCGTGGCGACGGGGCGTCTCCGCGGCACGGCGGGCGGGCGGCGCTGGGAGCGGAGACCCGGGCCCCTCTTGTGTCGGGGGATCGCCCCGCTGGCCGGCGGTGCCCCTGGACCCCTGGCTTGTTCTGTGGAAACCAGGGTGGGACCAGGGCTCGGCTGCCCCCGTGTTCCGTGGGGTGCAGGGGAAACACTGTCCCTGTACCACCTGTGGAAGTATCCCCCACTACTGTGCTCTGCGGAAGGACAGATAAATAATTTCGATAATGGATTAAAACTGTAATTTGTGCATTTGAACAAAGCATGTTTCTGGCCCTTCCTTTATTGTTACTGCTGCCTTTTTGGGAGTATTTTAATTATGCTCATAGAGATTTATTGATAAATTCTCATACTGAGTAGAAGTGTAGTGGACATCTGGCATAGAAATGGAGGGATTTTGATCCCTTCTAACCCCCAGAAACAAAAAAAAAATCAGCATACACATGCAGTTGCAAGCCAGAGAATCTCCCGGTTTTTTATGGCTGAAGTGACTGTTGACTCAGTGGGCTGGGTTTGCCAGAACCTCTGTGTAATTTGGTGACAGATGTTGGCGACAACAACATGGGCAGCTCTTCTAGGCTGGGCTGAAGGAAGCAATGCAGCAGCACTGCTGTGGGCAGTCCTTGCAGGGACAAATCCTTAGAGACACTCTGTCTGGGTGTCAGGGAGTGCAGAGGGGCATAGCTACCCTGTGTCCTACACATCTGTGTGCCTACTGCTGCCCTGTCCTCATCCTGCACATCCGTGTGCCCGCTGCTCCTCTCTCCTCATCCTGCACATCCGTGTGCCCGCTGCTCCTCTCTCCTCATCCTGCACAGCTGTGTGCCCGCTGCTGCCCTGTCCTCATCCTGTACAGCTGTGTGCACTCTGCTCCTCCTCATCTTGCACATCCATGTGCCTGCTGCTCCTCTCTCCTCATCCTGCACAGCCGTGTGCCTGCTGCTGTCCTGTCCTCATCCTGCACAGCTGCATGCCTGCTGCTGCTCCGTGCTTGCTGTGTGTGGCAAAGGATGCCTGCAGAGTCACAGACCTTGGACAGAGGTTGTTGCTTCTCTCTTCAACTGCGGTGTATGTCCAGAACTTCATAGCCTGTTTTCATGAGTGGGAGAAGAGAGGAGTACTGGCAGGTGCCAGGTCCCAGTATGGGATTTAAGAAGCGGGTTTCAATCTCTACCTGCTTTCAGCACTGCCTAGTGTAGATGAGCAAGGGAGAAGGAGGGATCGAGCAAAACACTGACAAACGAGTCCCAAAACTGAAAGGGAAGGTTTTTCTCCTTGGAGCCCATGAGATGTCTGAGCTGCTGCTACACTGCTTGTGCTGCCAAGTGCTTTGGAGTCTTCCTTGTAATGACTGCCTCATAAAAAAAAGAGCTTGTGTGGTTGAAGGTGCAAATGCCTTGCAAATACAGCGAAGGTCAGGTTTTATATGACAAAATTGTGGTATCACTGTTACTCTTAGTTGGCTATCTTTCAGCATTTCCTCTGTTAAATACAACTTAATATCCCCTTAGTATTCTTAAATATTTATTCATTCTGCTGCTAATGACTGGTGAAACATCAACATGAAGCTAGTCTAGGCTATCAGTGACTTTTGAATTAATTCTGGATTGGCAGTTACATGGTAATTTTCTGAATATATTTCCAATATATTCTCAACATTCCCTGTGCATTTGGAAAAAAACAGTAATCCCATGTGTAAGTGATTGCTTTCTCATATGTACAAAGACTTCAGTAGGAGTAGAAAATGTAAATCCACTCCACCATAGTCAGATCTCCAGAGCAATACATTGTCATAGTAACAAATTCCGAGGGGAATTTTTCTTATGGTGAATACAGTACATCTAGAAAAAATCCTTAGGTGGCAGAGGTTTGGCTGTCTGTCCATCTTCTGTAATGAAAGTCCACAACTAAGAGAAGCTATGTCACTTAATATTAATTAAATATATCTGGAACCAGATAATTTGCCAATATTATTCCTGCGTCTAGGAAGAAGGTTTGTAAGGGTTGGTTGGTGAAATTCACAGGGGCAAATTGACCTATTCTTTGTCTTTATCAGACGTTTTAAAAGAATAAAGATGCACAAGTGAATCACGTGTTCTGTTTAGTATCTGTATAAGCAGCTTAGGGTTGAATTTAGCACAGAGTGGAGGAATGCATTGTAAAAATATCCCAAGCACGATGATTACTGAATACACAAATTCTCCTTTTCCTGAACAGAGTTAATTTCATCAGATAATTCAGTTTCATGATGACTTCAGTAGAGCATCCTGCATAAATGTGACAGGGGTGGACCTTTTATGAAGGAGTTTCATGATGCAAACCCATGCATTTGGATGGCTGAGTGAGAGTTATACCAGTATCATTTGAGATAAAAATGACTCAAGCCATGACATTTGGACTACATTGGTTTCCATGTACAAGAAGACTTGGGGGAAAAGGCAACCTTGCTGTGTTTGTACATAAGAAGGAACTTCAGACTGCAGTTGTCTGAATTGCTGCTTCAATTCAGGGCAAAGATTACCTGTAAGCTGTAAGATGAGAAGAAGTAGAACATCACAAGGTGAATTATTTAATTTGAATTGGCTTGGATGTGTGTTCTTAAAAAACAGTACTTGCAACAAGCAAAACCCCTTGGTTTTTTATCTGGTTCTTCTAATTGAAGTGTGTGTCATAAAGCATGTCATTTATGATGAATTTCAAGAGCAAACTAACACTGATACACTTAATTACAAAGGAGAATCTCTCCTTGGTGTTGAAAAATACGTATGTTAGACTAATGTGTTTCTTCTTAAATTTTACAATTATTTTGGCAATAGCAACGTTGAAATATATTTATAGACACACACTTGGTTAAGTAACTGTACAAGTCAGTGCCCTGATACTTCATCTATGTGTTTTATTTCCAGATTTCTGACTCTAACTGAAATGTAGGTGGGATTTTCTCTTCAAGTTGTGCTTGGAGGAATCTTGAAATGTTTTTTTTCCTCTGTGTATATTACATGGGGCTATTTCTCAATTGTATTTATCTTTGTACTGCTGAAAACTATCAGGAAATGTAATCTATAATAACAGAAATTATTATTTTCACAGAGTAATAAAAATATTTGAAAATTCAGGTGATAATCCAGGAATATTGGCTTTATAGACTTGTGGATAATTATTTAATGGCTGTTCATTTTTTCAGTGTGTTTTCCTAATTGTACTTTGTTAGAGCAGTGTCAAATGTTGAAGATCTGTCCAGTAGCTGATGAAATTGCTGACATGCCCAAGCTAGAAACTAAAGAGGTATTTCTTTCTTGAGCGGCCCCAGACTGCCTTTTCATAAAGGCTTTGTTTGGTTCCTTGTTAGTTTGCTCCTTCCCGTAGGAACGGATCCTTGGGTGAGCTTGGGTCTGCTTCAGGAAGGATTGAGACCCTGGACAGAGTTGAACTAGACTTGTGCTTGGCTTTGGACATGGAGTCCACCTGTACACATCATAGCATTTGTGTCAGAAAAATACATCTGGCATCCATCGCTGCATTTCAGCCAGGTTGCCCTCTGTAGGGAGGATTTGAGCCTTGCAGGGCAGGAACCAACAGGAAACAGTGTAACAAAAACAACCTGCAGCAGTTTTGGTGTTTGTAGGGTGTTCGGTGTACCTGGCACCTGCTGGTGGTTGTGGAGCAGATGCCGCAGAGCCACCCCACCATGCCCCAGGCTCCCAGACAGTGCTGCAGCTTTGGTGATGGAGAAGAAACAGGCCCTGCAAGGAGTCAGCAGAAAACTGCCTCTGCTGCTTACGTGGAGGCACTTCCCAGAACATTCATTCGAGTGTGCGTGGCTTTGTCATCTGGTTTTCCACTCTGCTTCCCTTGGTGAAGTGTAGGTTATGGAGGTAGGCCAGTGGATCACAGTGAGCCTGCACGTTCATTAGTGACCATACATTTATGAAACAGTGCTAACCTGGGATTTCAAAAATTTGGAGTGGTTACTGTTTTATTGAATTTAGTGTCTCTTTATGGCATTTCCTTTTGCTCCTGTTAGATTTCCAAAAAAAGCTATGAGCTCCTTAAGCTTCTCCATTGTCTTGTCTTTTGATACCTCTTTCTGATAGAAATATTCTTTATCCCAAGGTTAAGATTAGAAAAAGGGACTTTGTGGTTATGAACCCTTGTCTAACTTCCGAAATTTATTTGTTGAGACACAGAGAAAGATTTGCGAAACATGGTGGCTAAAGCTTTGTTCCTGAAAATCCAAGTTTCATGAATCACTGTGAGAAAGCGATGGCCGTCACTGTGAGCTCTGTGGTAAACGGCAGGAGAGGTGGCCTGGGCATGCTTACATTTGCATTTGTCTATTTTAAGACTGAAAGCAGTCTTATCACTGAGTCCTGGCTTTCTGCTTTCATCTCCCCAGTGGGAGCCCTCCCACGTGCAGTGCAGCCCTGCAGTGGGAGCTCCCAGGCAGTGCCTGCTGGGGCCTTGCTGGACCCGCACTCCAGATCCCTGTGCGCTGCCACGTGCTGCTGGGATGCAGTTTGCATACAGCCCCCTTAGGATGGGGAACTTGGAAGCTGTTCCAGGGATGTGAAATGGGCAGCTGGTATTGATCAGCTGCTGAGGAAAACACTGGAACAACTTCTTCAAATATTTGCAGGTTTTGATTTTACTATCACAGCTTCCAACCTTTTGCAGTTGTTTACTGAAGCTAAACCTGCATCAAAGTTATAGGTTATCACATCAGACAAATTATAAGCACCCCTCCTATCTGTACACTTAATAAGTTGAGATCAGAAATGATACGTGACCATTTGGGGAAGCTGGTGAAACAACCTTTTCCCATTCACTAAAAGACTTTGCAGGACGTCTCTTGTAAAAAAGACACAATTTAGTTGTCCTTTGCAGTCTGGAAACAAGGATTTAATTCTGTGTTACTGTTTTTGCTTTTGACAGAAAATGAAGCTGACATATGGAAGTCTGATACTAATTTATGTGCATGTTACAATCACGTTATCATGAATGATCTAACTATTTTACTTCCTATGTGGAGTCAGAATTTTTCACGTCTTGGTGTAGTGTTAAGGTGGAGTCTTTGGGGGAATTTTTGTTTTGCTGTTTTCATAGTTTTGTAGTTTTTGAGATCACAGAGAATACAAGTTCTTCTAAAGTGTGCCCTCTGCTATCATCATATGCCTTAATTTGAAGAGCATCTGTACTTTGGGATTATGCTGCTTTATTTCTGTTTTCTGGCAAATTAACAATACTGGTTTCATTTGGTGTCAGGTATGAACAGCAAAGAGAACTTTTGCTTGAGTGAATTCACTGATAAGTGCATAAATATTTGAGAATTTGTCAATCCAAGACTTGGATTCTAATGTATCAGTTCTTTAGCCATTAGACATCTATGATTCCACTGAACATAGTTTCATGAAACAAAATCAACTCTTCCTACCTTTTCAAAGGCTTTTTTTTTTCCTTTTTTACCTTACAGCATGAAGGATGTGTAGGGAGGAAAGATAAATTTGGACAGTTGGCTTCAGATCCTGGATAGAAAAAGAAGAACAGAAAGTCTGAATCTGATCTGTCTAACACAAAAGTTTCATGGTGGAAATGGCTGGTAGAAGTACAAATAACCCTTTAATCACATCTTCATTCCTCTCAAAATTAGTGACATGCTTCTGAGACTTCTCAGCTGAAATGTTTTTAATTCTTTCTCATTCATACCCCTAAAAAGAAGAAATATCATGTTTTCAATTTGCCAAATACATTAAGATTTGGTTGAGTCTTTGTTTTATTTGCATGTGTTTAGACTTTTGGTAATGTACTGTAAAGCAGAGTCCTTAGTCTGTCATCTTTCTCTAGATGCCAGGCAGACACCAGCGCTTTGTTTTATGTTGTTATTTTTCATGGTTCTATTTGTTGAACAGTCTTTCCAGTTATTTGGTTTCGTAGGCTCTTTTTCCTCTCCTGTGCCTTCTGTAGATAAATATAGCCTTATTCCAAAGATAACTTGGAATGGTACCGTAGATATTTCCACTAAGTTCATGGGAAAAAGAAAGTGTAGGGATATGTTTTGAAATTTTTGTTACTTTGTTTGTAAAACCCTCTGTAGGCCTGGGTGTTTCCCTCTGAAAAATTGTAGAGTGGGCTCATTGACAGAGCTGTGAGTTGCTGGCTGCAGGAACTTGAAGCATGTGGGTGCTGTTCTTCTGAGACTGTCTGCAGCTCCTTGTCCCTCTTCCTTGCTGCCCCCAGAGCGTGTACAGGTAGGACAGGGCTGCACAGTGCATCAGCTGTGTGCTGTAGCAAAGGGCAGAGGGTGTGAGGGACATCTCACCTTCGGTCCCTGGGCAGAGCGGGTGGATGTGGCACCCTTCATCCCATTAACAGCCATTGTGTCACTGTGACAACTGCAGCAGTGCTGTGGATGGGGAGGCCAGTGCAGTGTTCAGGAACAGTTCACTGAAGTTTTAGTAGTTGAAAATTCAGACTCAGGAAGGAGTGTTTGTGCAATGAACAGTGGTCACACGTTTGTTAATCATATAATATTACAGCTGTGTAAATAATCTGACTTCTGAATTTGGAAGCAGACTCCTGAAGCTATGGAAGCCACAAATGGTATCATAGTGTGTCACATCTTGCTGCTCTTGGATTATGAAAAGATTTTTTTGTATTTCTGTAGCTCAAGTTAAATTTTTTAATTTAGTTTTAATCATGCTCTTGTATTTTCTTTTAGATTTTATTCACTTCTCTATTTGTTATTGGACTTTCCTTTGGTGCTTGTATAACGAAAAATTGGCAAGGAAAGTCATGTTATTTGTAGTTCTGTTGTAATACTAATATTCATAGAACAATTCTTAATGTTATCCTAATAGTGATAAACTACTAGTGAAAAATATTAAGATAACTTGAATCTTTCAAACAGTGGTTAAGGGATGACTTTATTTGTAATGGTTATGATGTTAAGACATTCTAAAATTTAACTCTTTATTGTTTATTTAATATTTGTTTAAACTCAAAGTTAAGGGGCATTGACTATTTCCAATAATGGCGGTTCTGTCTTAAACAAATCCTGTGTGGACCTTTCATCATTTCACCTAGCATTTTAATATATTTTAGAGAATAGAGAACATGTTTAAAATGCAAGGCAGATGTTGTAGTTTATGCAAAACTCTGAATATTTGTGTAACCAATTTGCTCCATATGTAATCTTTCTTTGATAATATCAGTTTTGCACGGAGGTTCAAAGGCCTTGGCAGACTTGGAATAGTCCACTTGAGTCCAAGAGCTTTAGGAACTGATTGCAGGTGGCCCATCTTCTCCCCAGGTCATAATAGAAGGTGACACATGTACTGAAAATCCTGGTTGTCCATCAAGAAATGTCCCGGGAGGTGAGCATGGCCAGTGAGAACCATTTCCTCATTTCTCTGCATGGTGTTAGTGGGAAGCAGAGCATAAGAGGGACACATTCCATTGCTGCTTGCAGTATGACTGTGGAGAATGCTACAAAGGTGGCATCCAGGTAATCGAGGTGGCCCATCAGGGCTTGTGTTAGCCAGCACCTAAACTGAGCTACATGGTGCACCATCAGCTTGGGCTCTGGGCCAGCTGGGAAGACCTTTAACTTCAGGGGAAGGTAGACTTACATTGGGACCATGCAGACCATGCTGGTCCTTGTCCTGAGCAAAATCTCTGATTGCCTCATCTCCCCTTTATAAGGGTCACCCATGCAGTAAGCCGGGCTTGCTTCAATAGTGTTTCTAGTTATCTTACACATACAGATAAAAGGAAGTGCAGTTTCATTTCATACCTGTGTTGGGTGTATCCATAATCCCTGCTTGTGTATTAGACCCAGTATTTCTCAAAGTATCAAGTAGTCTTTCTGTGAATTATTTCTCTTAATGCACAGATGTCCTATTTCTTCAGTATCTATATGGTTTTTTTAGATAAAAAGCTTGAAATAAGTTTTAGTCCTTTTGAATCTTTATTGACCAATTCACTTTTTCTGGGATGCGTGTTGTAGCCATATGTGTATATACAGGGTGCTGTATGGTGTAGTATCTCTGTATCATTTGATGTCCTTTCTGGAGAAGGCAGATTTATTAATTTGTTTAAAGAAAGTACAATTTGGTATAATTTATTTTGTTAGTATTTTAATGCTTGAGTTGTGATTTTTGTCATCATCAGGTATGACTTAACTTCTGATATCAGAAAGCCTCAGCTCAAGACTGGAGTTGTCTCATGCAGGTTGTGAATGCTGACCATGTTTTTCCTGGCTTTTATAACTCTGTCACCTGGGTTCCTGTTGTATCCAGCTTTCAGTGTGTGGGAATCTGCCCTCTGTATGATCCTAAGTAAAAGTGATATTCTTCCTATTTTGATGGAGCTGGCTTTTGTAGGAATAAAACTTGCAGGTTTTGCTAGAGTTTAGTTTCCCAGGAACCTCCAGGGTTCAGATGAGTAAAACCAGAAAGGGCTTATTAAAACATCTATTTATGAACTTTTGGAACAAAAAGCATAGAGTCTTTCTGAATACAAAAACTTCTTTGCACTTGGGTTTTGAGTTTTGACTTTGAAAAATCAAGCTGCTTGTTTCATCAGAATAAAGTACTTATATAAAAAATGGTTTTTGGAGGTGTAGGAGCGTCCTTAGCAGAGAAATTTCTCTTCTCCTCAAAGTTCTCTGTGCCTGGGAACACAGATGGTTTTCCTCACCACCTCTTTGTCCTGGAGTAAAAGAACGGAGGGTGAGAGGTATGTCTCTGCCTGTCCAGGGTGTCCAGTGCTACAGTGGCTTGATAAAATGGTTGTTCCTCTTTCCCCTTGCTAAACAGAAGTACTCAGCACTTGCACTATTTGTTCTTTTTCAGTAAAGCTCTAATGAAACTCTAGAGGTTATATTTCATTTTCTGTAGTGTATTTTTTCACAAATATTTTGACTTCATTATGGAAAACCCATAGTTCTGTCAGGTAGTTTTTTTACAGCAAAAGGCAAGTGAGACTACAGGGGCTATGTTTAGATAGACTTCAAGAAATTTAATTCAACAATTTTTTTTGTTTGCTTTCTTTCCATTACAGATGTCCCTGAGACCAGTCTGTATGCGTTTGGTACTCATTGGTGGTATTCGTGCTGTTTCTGAATTCTGAACCTGTTTGTAAAATACAGCATTTTCATTTTTGGTTCTTGGGGGTTTCTTCCTTTCTTTCTTTCTTTCTTTCTTTCTTTCTTTCTTTCTTTCTTTCTTTCTTTCTTTCTTTCTTTCTTTCTTTCTTTCTTTCTTTCTTTCTTTCTTTCTTTCTTCCTTCCTTCCTTCCTTCCTTCCTTCCTTCCTTCCTTCCTTCCTTCCTTCCTTCCTTCCTTCCTTCCTTCCTTCCTTCCTTCCTTCCTTCCTTCCTTCCTTCCTTCCTTCCTTCCTTCCTTCCTTCCTTCCTTCCTTCCTTCCTTCCTTCCTTCCTTCCTTCCTTCCTTTCTTCCTTTCTTCCTTCCTCTACTGGTTTAAAGAGTGGGGATTGGAGGTTTAGGGTCAGTCTGTAAATTACTTAGTGGAACTTTAGTGCCTACCACATGAGAATGTTGAGGCTAATGATTAAGTGATAATCCCACAAAAGGTGGAATTTTGTTTAATTATTATGTCCACAGCTAGTACAAGTGCATCTAGAAGAAGATTCCAGTTCTTGTGGGATTTTTACATTTAAATCAATCTCTCCAGTACTTCAAGTCCACATGGGCTGTAGAAGCAAGCACAAATTTACTATGTTATGTTATGTTGCTCTACCACTTTCTTCATCTTTGGCATTAGGTCATTGAAACCCTGGACTAAACAGGCGGTGGGTTTCATCAAGTTTGGTGGGTTTCGTGTTGTTCTACTTTTGATAAGATTTCCCATGTTGTGTCTTAGGGAGGCTTCTTTCCCTCTGACTGCAGATGGTTTTAGTAATAAATGTGCAGATCTCTGGGGGTTTCAGTGCACAGATACGTGTATATACTGCAGTGTACTTTTTATGTCAAAAGACAGCCTGGCTGCCAGGGAACCTGTTCTGTCTTGCACTTAGAAACAAAAATGTACTGTTTAGGGCAGGTGACCTATTTTCATTACAAAAGAGCAAATACTCAGAGAACAGTGATAGGAGAATTGTTTGAGACAACTGATCTGAAGTGGGTTTGTGCCAGCAGTTTGACTGGCAAACACGTTCAGGAACTTCATGTTGTTGATGAATAACTTGGAGGTACCAGAAGAGGAGCGTGGATAGGGCTGCAGCCCAGCCCTCTCTGTGGGGTGAGGTTGTTTGGATTGTCACATACACCTGTGGATCTGTTTACAGGGGAGCACAGTTTCCACCTCCATGTGTTAAGATCCTTTATTCCTTTGTGAAAGGCAAATGGCTGAAGAGGTTGGCCAGCCCAGATGAGTGTGGATCAGAGCTTTGTAAAAGATCTTTCCTTTCTTTTCATCCTGACTCATTCCTGCTTTGTTGACAGTCTCCTCCTGTTAATTGCCAGTACTCACTCTGTCAGCTCATATGAACGGTGCAGTTATGTATGGTAATTTTTTATTGCTCTCCTCTTAAAGCATCCAAGATAGCACAGCCGGTGGGTCTTGCTAATACAATTGTAAATGTATTTCTTTCTTGGCTTGCTCTGCAGCATGCATGCACTTGTTCAATTTTTCTTTCATTAGCTTGTATGACATATTTTTGGTATTAGAATCAGGACTACATGGACTTTATTTGTAAAAGTTGAATAACTGTAATTTATTATTCTGCCACTTTTAAAGGTAGTAGTCAGTGTCCAATTTTGTGCAGCTGGTGGGGTTTTGCATTTGTTCTTACAGCCCCTTATACCTGACTGCTATTGTCAGTTGTTATCTGTGCTGCAGTTTTTAACCTCACTGATGGGTTCTCTGTGTTGTCTGCCTGTGTGATATAAATATTGCAGAGCTCTGTGCCTCTCACTGTTTTTTTTTTCCCTGTAACTATTTTTATCACAATTCCATTATATATCCTTCCAAAAGAAATTCTGTTGAAACAGTGGTTACAGACTTGGTGGAGACTTTCCTCAGGTTAGTTTGAAAAGCTAAGATGCTCAGCACAGACTCTCTTTTTTGCACTTCCACTTCAGTGTTTAGAAGTGTGTAGAATTCTGTGGTTTAGTCTGTTGTGATGGTGGTGAGGGTGGTGTTTATTTAAGACAGAATATGTGGAATTAGGAAAAATTAATTGCATAGTAATGCAGATACTTAAGGTTGGGTTATTAAAAATTAACAACACTTTCAAATGTCCATGGAGCATTGGGAATTCATAACTGATGGAAGTGCAGGATGCAGGTCCAGTAAAAGTCTATGAAAGTATGAAAGAGAAATGTAAATTTAGCAAATTTGACATCATTTGGTTTTCATTAATTATTATGTTTAATCTGGATAAGCAGATGGAGAAAAAAATACAAACAAAAAAGAATTGGGTTACTTCTAATTATGTAACTTTCCTGAAAAGATGTTTTGGTTTTTTTTAGGCAGCTGTCTAATAATGGCAAAATTCATAACAGCTCCCCACATATTTAAGATCTCTATTAATTGGAGTTCCTTCTCTATTAAAAAAAATATTATCTTTTCAGCTGTTTTGCATATGAAAGATGAAGGCCATTTTTCTCATGAGATTAAAAAAATAAATAAAACAATTAATTTTAATGAAATAATTTTTTAAACTTAAGGGAATTAATAACAAACAAAGCTTCTGGTGTAGCTAGTTTTTATTTTACAATTTGCAAGTATAATATAATGTAAAAGGAAGGATTTATAGAAACACATTTATTCCATGATAACAGTCAGCTATATTGTTAAAGCAATGTAGATCTTTTGATTATTAAGTACATTTTGCTGCTTTTGCCTTCATATGTAGAAGTAGACTTGGTCAGATTTTGGGGGGAAAAAGAAGCTGGAAATTTATCCTGGAAGTATTAGAGCTTGTCTTTTTCTGTCAACCTGTGGACTGTCAAAACTCTGCTTTGAAAATAGGGCAGTTTGTATTGATGAGCCCTATATTTTGTAATTACATGGAGCAAGAGCTTTAGGAGTTTGGTTTGTGTTAAGCTTTAAAGACCCTTGGAGCATTATCACCTGATTGTTCAGTAGAGGGTTGCTTTTGGGCTTTGATTTGGAGGTTTGTTGGGGTATTTTTGGTGTGTTTTCTTTGTAGAGTCATTTTTAAGATGCTTTTGCTGCCCTTTAGAATAGGAAATTATCCTCTTATTTGTGCTGGTGAAGACACTTGTGTAGTTGTGCTGGTGATTTGTTGTGGGGTTTTTTTAAGGTATTTGGGCTTATCAAGGACGGGGACTTTCTTAAAGCATTCCTAGTAGTGAAAACCCGTCATTGAGCCATAATCTTACTGGTACAGTGGCACAGTGCCATGCTAGTAAATTTATGGTACTTGGCTCCCAGAGGAGATTCTCTCCAGAAGAGCATGGAGGCATCACAGTGCTTAGTATTGACTATGTTATAATCTGGTGAGTGTATGCTACAAACCTGCCTTAAAGGTTTCTTGACTTGCAAACCTGACTTTTCAAATCATTTAAATGCTATAGAAAATTCTTCCAGTACCAGGTAAAGCAGGGGGAAAAAATGCATTACTTCAGCTTCATGATTCCTCAGGGCTCACAAGCTTGGTGAAAAAGGGTAATTTGCAAGGCATAGCTTGGCATTCTGCTGCACCTTTCAGCCTGGTGTTCTAATGCAGTAGCAGTGCAGCAGCAGCCTGGCACAGGCATTTGCAGTGCTTTGAAGCAGGCAAACACTACCCCAGAGACTCTGACCTGAAGAGAGGGGACTTGCAAACAGGAACTGGTCTTCACTTGCTATCTTCTGATTACCAGGGTCCAAACTGCACTGTAGAAAAGGGAGGTTGCTTTCATGCCATGAACAAGTTAATAATATCTCTCTGTAGACACAATTGCTTGATTTTTAGGGAGATGTCTCTCTGCTGCTGTTGTATTGCTGCTGTGAACAAATTTTGACATTAGGGTGGAAAACTTCCTATTTTAATAGCATACAAGGAGACAAGTACACAGACCCTGGATTATCTTTCCTTGGTCATTGACCAGATATGCTACACTGTGACATTAAGTAATTTACTCATGGATGCCAGATGCAAAAGAGGGAAGAAAAGAACTAAAAGTGAGGATTTTATTTTCTGACTTGACCGTATATAGAAAAGCAAAAGTGATAGTGGATTGGAGGGTGAAATTACCACCTCTCCAGCCACACTGGTCAAACCAACAGTCTATCAATTCTCTCCACCCACAAAGAAGAATGCAAAACAATTACTATTTACGTGAACAGTGTTAGAAAATTCTGAAGAACTATGTAAAAATAAGAAGGCATGGAAAACTTTAAGAACTTTAAAACTCTCAAAAGAACAGGGTGACACAGGTACAAATAATGACCTTACTAGACTGAATTAGTTCCTTAAAGGAGATTGTCTGAAATCTGTCTGGTAGAGTGCTGAAAAGCAGACTCAATGAAATTCTAGAAAATTGACTGTAGGGGTAAGAGTTTTCTGCTGGCAGGAAGCTGAATTGGATGACCTGAGGAGAGCCCTTAGTCTGAAATTTGTGACACAAAAGCAAACAGAAAAAACTGATGGATCCTGAGCACATTTGCAAACTGCATTTTCAAGACATGGAAAATTTAAATGCTTTTATTCCAGCTGATCTATAATATAAATTCCTCAGCAAAGTGTTGCATTGTGGATGCTTTAGTGTGGTGGGAGAATCTAGCATTCTGAGAATGGTAATATGTGCAGAATTTACTTACTGCCCTTAACTTATTATCCATCTTAACTGAGCCACTGAGACACCACCTGACCTCAAGCTATGGTACAAATGAAGAAAAATCATCAGTAATAAGTTTAGCTCTGTGTTCATACTTGCTATCAATTTCTATGACAGGAGATAAACTATGTGTTCATATTGTGTAGAAGTTATATTCCCACACCATTCCAGAAGGTTCTTGCAGTGAAAAACTGCTTTCTTCTCCAGTGGCAGTGAGATGCTGGCTGAGCATTCCTATCTACACACGTATATTTGTTGCTGTCTCTTTGCAGTAATGTAGATTCCCTAAATCTAGTGAGACTTGAGTGTCTTGTGTGTTGACTTCTGCAGGAGTCTCAACGTCTGACAGCTTGTCTCTCCCTGATGCTCCACAAGAAACGTTTATCTTTCAGGAGAGTAAAGCAGGTTGTATCATTTTCCTTTTTTGATGCTAATCTGTTCTTCATAACATACCTCCTCACAGATGTCTGAAGACAGGAGTGTGGATTTAATCCCAGCTGTGGTTAAACTCCAGAGCACTGCTGGGGGCACGATGGAAGCACTGTGTATCTCAGATGGAGTTTCTTGTGTTGAACTTCAGCTTCAGGATGGTAGAAGACACTATACAATATCAAAATGTCAAAACTTAATGTGTACACTTGGTGACGTAAAAACCAAAGAAAGCTTCTGAAGCTTTGAAAACGTCAGAAGCTTTTGGTTTATTTTACCTAAATCAAAACTCAAGGTTAGCCTTAGGTTTGCTGGAAATGAACATCCATTGGAAACAGTTTTTTTATGGTTTTGTTTTAATGCACTTCCTAGATTGAAGTTTCCAAATACAGAAACTAATTTTGCTTCCAAGTCTGCTGCATGTCTGAGAAAATTTCAGAAAATGGAAAATGGTCAACACTGCTATTCCCTTGGTAAGAAGAGTAATTGTTCTTTTTTGGCACTACCTGCAAATACAGGCATGAGCTGAAAAGTAGCAGACTTTCTTAAATCTCCTTTTTACTTGTTATTCTTCAGGGAATTGCATTCTGGAATATTTCTTAAACACAGATATTCTGTTGACCACACCAGCTCAGTCCCATCATGCTGATGCTTTCCTTGGCAGCTGCTGTAGCTGATGTGTGCAGGGTGCTCCTCGCTTGCTTCCTTCCTGCCACGGGTATCTCTGGAGGGGCTGGCACTGCCTGTGCCACCCTGGGTGCCCAGCTGGGAGGCTTGGCCCCCTGCACTCTGCCCTCCAGCACATCACCCACAAACTTGGGGAGCATCATGAGCAACAGTGAAGCAATTCTGTGGCTCTGTGAAATTGTGCTGCTCATGCTGTGCAAATTAAAGACAAAATGCTTCCTGCTAATTATTAACAGTTAGTGTGTAGGAACGGACTCATTACAGGGCCAGTGAACCCTGGCCTGCTGTCCTTTATGGCACCTGAACAATGCGGTAGGGAGGGGACAAAATGGCAGGAGAAACTGGAGTGCTGGCACCAATTAGTCCTGAGATTAGTCCTGAAAGAGGATTGCAATTTCAAGGCCAAAAAGAGAAGGGAGTGAGTAAAAGGATTTGAAATGAGATTATAAGACCTAAAAGCGCCTTTCTTTTGTTAGGGAAATAATTCAGCAGTTTTGCTCAAGCCAGTGAGACAATCCAGTTTAGTGGCTGAAGCAAGAGATGTGTGTCCTGTTGATTTTTAAGGTTCTTTAACAAAGTTGATCCTTGGTTGTGTTTGTTACTGCTTCCTGTGAAATCCAAGTGTTTTCAACAAACAAACAAAAACATGGAGGAAAGCTATTACCTCATCAAAAGGCCTGTTGTTTTTCAGGAAGCTTATTTGTATTCTTTAAAAGGGAAGCCAAGAAAATGAGGCAGATTGAACGCCCTCTTTTCCTTTGGGGAAGCTTTTTTCCCTGGTGGTTACTATGAAACTGGCACTGAAGTCACCCTTTCATGACCCATCCTACAGATCATTTTCAGTGCCAGTTTTTGTTTGTTGGCTACTCAAAGATGCAGATCAGGCAGTTCCTACTTCAATTAAAAGCATCGTCTCCGGTCAATGCCATAGTGGTGAACATGGTTCTCTTCCTTGGAGAGGGAAGCAGGCACTGAGCCTTGCTGCCCTGTTGAAAAGACCACAATACACACTCATGTAACACCATAATGGTCTGGGACTGAAGACTGGAGCTTGCTTGGAGACAGCAGAAAGAGAGGTCTTCCCTCTTCCTCTCCCTCAGAAGAATTACAAAAGGGGGAATTACCAAAAAAAAATTACAGATGTTGTGAACTTTATAGGAAATGTTTTGATGCAAGTCTATTCATGCAAGACTGTGTGAAATAGTGACACTTCTGCCTTTCCCAAGAAGCTGTTTCTCCTGGGGTGGCTTAGGGTCAACAGTTGTGTAGGGATCACACAGCTATTATGTATTATCAGCTTTTTTCTGTCTTTACTTTTTCAGTGGAACTTAGTGCAAAATACCTATGCAGGCAGGCTTGAAACCTTTGCTTTCAGTTCACTGTGCCTTCAAGTACGGGAAATTTCTCATCATGAAGATGTAATGAGTTCTGCCATGTTCTTGATTTCCCTTCTGCATTTCACATAAGCCTTTGTTAAAACTACTTTCATAGGCAAGTAATAGAATCATTAAGGTTTCGAAAGACCTCTAAGTTCAATGCTTATGTTTTCCAATGTGGCACTAAGAGGTTAGCAAGCATCATCTTGCCACTCAGGCTACTGTAGCCTGAATAATGGGCAAGATTGGGTTGTATTGGGAACAGAGAGAGTAACCTTTCCTTCAAAAGAAGGGACCCTTTATCTCTAGACAAAGCCATTAAAATATAGTGCATTCTGCATGTCTTTCTTTGAGCTGAGTTGTCATCTTTGGACTTGTTTATAACCAAGTATCTTAGTTCTCATCCAGAGTCATTGTTAAATGCTAAATTTTTGTCCATTTTTTTTTTATTCCATTATATTTCTTGCATAACCTAGTGAATCTCAGTTGCTGTTTTCTAGTCTTCACAAGTTAGTCTAGCTAGAGTCCCTCCAATAAAAGAGGAGGAGACTTGAGAGACAAACCTGTCAGCTGAGTTTCCACACAAGCTAATGAAGAAGCACAGGCTCTTGTCCTGTCCATAGGAATTATGTGAATAGCTTTAATAAGATTTAGTTGTGAAGTTATTCCATGCTGAGATGCTAAGGGCTGTACAGATGACCTGTAAGATTTCTGAAATAGAATGAAGACAATAATAAAACCCAAAAAGAGATTCAGCAGAGCAGCTAATTTGGAGGAGGAGATGTTTTATAAACAGGGATTGGTAATGACAACAGAGTGGCAGGTCCTCTTAGGTATAGGACAGAAAAATGGTTTCAAAAGGTTTAAGAATGGAATGAGATGACAGCAATTTCTGCTGAAGGTATCCAAGGCTGCTTTGCTTTGAGTCATGTTTGTCTGTGATCTGAAATTTAGGTGCAGGGATTTCCAAAAAGGAGTTGTTGCTTGAGCATGTCCCAGTTGAACTGAGAGCTGCAGGTGTATTGGCCACATTTAGCAGAGGCAGCTATCTGGGTGATTCAGCCCTGCAAATGGCTGAGCTTGCTGCTTTCCAGTTCATGAGTATTTATTTACTATTAGCCCTTTGTGTGTTGGCTGGAAAATTCAGTGATGTTCTGTACATAACATTATAAAAAAGATTTAACTATCGTGAAACCACCAACATGAGAATTAACTGGAGTGATTTGGCAAAGTAATTTGTTCCATTTTTTCCTTCCCTGATTTATCAGAATTTACAATTGACACATGAAGAAAATATTTCTGTTTAATTTGTCATAGTAAACAGATATTTTTATAAATTATTGTCTCTTAAATGTTTAAGAGATTGTGTCTGAATCATTTTATGACTGATTTAGTATCATCTCACTAGAATGAAGAAGCTTGCATCATCTGATGTTTGAAGAGTATAGTTTGATACTTCCTGTGATCTGCAGCTTTAGAGGGCTCAAATGCTGTCTGGGGATGTCAGGGTGTCACTGTCTCTTTCTAAACACCAGTGTACCATGAGTAATTGTTTCCTGTATTCTGACTCACTGATTTTCTGTACTTTAGGTGATCCAAGGAACAGCTTTACTCCAGGGATTAATTACACAGAGAGAGTGCATATACATTCTTGAACATATTTTTTGTAGTTAATATTAATAAGGGTATTCTGCAACTGCATGGCAGATACCAATTCAACTGAAAGAAGAATGACATAGTATCTGATCGGTAACCATGCCCATTTTAGCAGCTCTTTTTAGTCCCTCCAAAGATTGTGCTCTTCATTAGTGAAATACCTCTGATTTTGGGGTTGTCCATGAGCTGACGGATCTCCTGGAACCTCTTGGTTTGTTGAGAACTTATGGTCTCCTCCACTGGCTGCTAAACCAGAGCTGTTAAGGGAGGAGCACTGAGGATTGCTGAATTGACATATTTGGGTGTATCCTGTAACTTTCTTGGGCTTTATCAAGAAAGAGTAGATGGCCTAGACTCTCCCACTATGGTGTTGTGTTTTGACACAAGGTTGCTAACAAACTGCTATAAAGATACACTATGCAGAAAAAAGAAACTCTGATATTTGTGACTTTTCTGTGATTTTTTTCACATTTGTAATGATTTTTTTCAACCTTCACCACATGGAGTCGCAGCAGATAAAACAGAAATGTTGAAACAAGTATCTCATTGCAAAAGCAATTGTAAAACCTCACCTTCTTCATATATCCTTTATTCCTATACCTCTGCTTTCTACTCCAAATCCTCAAGTGAAGAGCAGTGTTAAAGCCTTGTCTTACTGAGTCCATTCAACTTCTGTACAAACAGCTGAGGAGAAGCAGCAGAGGGAAACAGACCACATCATGGATTCCACTGGGGAAGATGAGATTTGTTGAAATGACAAATGTTTTAAGACAATTTTGGGAAAAGTAGTCTCCTTTTTAGCAATACAGCTTCTTCAGTCATATGAGAAATTGCTGGCCTAAAGGTAGAAGAGAGACTTCTCACTGTAAAGTCTGTGAAGGTCAGCATTTATTTTCCTCACTGAGTTCCTTCATTCATGTAGATAATATTGTAACTTGAGAGCTTTATTAGAATATTATTAAGTACAATGTTAGTATTCTCAATAGGCTGAATAGCTGTTCATAGAGGTGAGGATTAGGGATAAAGATGCACACTGAATTTTATTTCCCATTACCGGCGGGAGGTTTATTTTTCTTTTAAATGAAAGTGGCTAGAATGAGTCAAAATTAAGTCCTCTGAGTATTTGTCTACAGTTAGGTGTGTGCGGAACATGTGAAATTCTTTATTTCATACCTCTTCTTTGAAGTTGAGTGCTGTGGTTATTGCCACTGTAAAATTACCTGGGAGTGCTCTTGTTTCAGAGGCCAGGGAAGTCCAAATCACACACATTTCCCAGCCACATATCAGTGGGGCTCTTCATTTTGGCAGAGGCTGTAGAGGGCAAAGGGACTTCTGTAGTGTAGATATCCATGAGGTCTCATCTTTTCTGCAACTTGAATTTGAGGCCTTGCTGAGTTGAAGAGTTCTCAAGAGTAAGTGGAAAGAAAAATTTCACCTTCTCCTGACTGGACTGAGTTGTTAAGATAGAATTTGGTCAAACTTACGCCATTTGCTTTACATTTATTGTAAAAGTGGAGAGCATAATAGAATTTGGCTTTTAATTTCCTCTGCAGCCAGCCTGAAACATTTGGGATAACTTCAGGAGAAATCTGAGCTGTTGTTAGGTGCAGTTGATGCCAATCAGTGATGAGAAGCCCTGGCAACAGCAGTGTGGGTTGTAGGTTGTCAGGAGGGCCTCAGACCTGAGGGGAGTGTCTGGGGGCTGGTCCTGCTCTGCCACTGTTTACTGGGTGTTTCTGGAGGTACCTTTTTACCTCTGTGTGTATGTTTTCCTTTCTCTGAATGGAAATTATTTCTCTATAGCTCTGTGGGTGGGAGACTTGATATAGATGGTGTCTCTGCAATGCTTCTGAGTACAGAAAATGCTATATTTTGTTGAATCTGTAGACCCAGACCCCAGGATGAGACAGCCTGTTGTTGGATGCTGCAGGATTTTTTGTCTATGTATTGGGATGTCTCTCCCCATCCCTAAAATACAGCTCTCAGTTCTTCAAAAGGAATAATCTTGGGAGTATGAATGAGTGAAAACTGACACATTTTGATACTAAATTTTTTATGCCCTAGCAGTTTATTTCTAAAAATGTATCACTAAGGATAACACATTATTTATGCATTAAACTTTTGTGTTGGTGATAGCATCAACAAACTATCTGTCATTTATCTTTTGAGCACCTTGCATGCTGTGCAGTATGGTCCTTAGCTCAGGTTTCTGGGGAATAAGGGTATTACCATGAATGCTGGACTCATGTAATAGATATGCATGAAGATGTAGAATTGAGATAATGAAATACATAATTGGGGCTTTTCAAATATGAGAGTACTTTTGTTTGGATATTCTTGTTGTCGTCATCATCGTCATTGTATTTTCTGCTTTTACATAACTTTCTGACATGTGCATCAAACGCTTTTGTGTATGGCCTAGTGAGTACAAATCTCTGCAACCTCCTCTGCAGCAGTGTTGCAGTTCCTATAAGCACATTAAGCTTCCCAGAGAAAAGTACCCTTAGCATCTGGGAGAGGTTAAATGTTCCAGGGGAGAGGTTAAACATTCGTTTGTTCTCTGCTGCTCTAATTCCAGAAGCCAGATTAGTTCTGAATCATCTGAAACACATTCATTCAAGATTAATGAGAAAGACCAAGTATGGAAAATTTCAGCTGGTAAGCACCTTGTCTTTGAGCAAGTAGTGAAGGGGGAGTTCATACTGGCAGCAGCCTGTGGGTCATGCTTAGTTTTAAGTTCCCCATAGTTCTTAAATTGGTGAAATAGGGAATCACACAATTCCAGATAAACAAGAATTTCAGCAAGCAACATGCAGCAGTTGGTGGAGCACACACACACATGCACACAACTTTAAGGCCTCACCTCCCTTTTCCCATCTATTTCTGTTTCATTTGACATCAGATTTTCCCTTTTGCATATGCACATTTATAACCGTGCACTTTCAAGGTACATTGGTGTCTTTAAAACAGACAAGTGGGGTGTTCTCAGGAATGGGTGACAAGCATTCAGCTGAAGTGTGCCCATTGTCATTCTCAAGTCCAGTTGACTGACAGGCCATGGTTAAGCCATGGTTAAGGATGTGACTTGGAAGCCTTATGTAGGAAATATTTCTGAAATCCAGGCAGGTCAATCAGCAAAGCTGGTTTGAAATTCTGCAAGATGATAAATGGAAATTCAGGACTAGAGTAACAGAAGTCAGTTGTATGACCCTGGACTTTTAAAAAACTTAATCAGTTTTGATTTGGGAGAGTCCTTCTTTTAGAAGAACATTATTGTTGTGCCTGGTTAATAGCTCTGCAGTTTCACTGCAGTTTGGTTGTTTAGGTGGTCAGTGTGGAGTCTAGAGCCTTGTCTGTACTGTGGCATTAACAATCCGAGCAGACTCTTAAACATTAGGTTTAAAGTTAAGGTGAGCCTTAGGTATAGACATTTGTTTTCTAGAACCTGAGATTCAGGAATTTTTTCCAGTGCAGTTTTAGGCAAGTGAAACCAAACCAGAAATTAACCCCTTCTTTCCCACTTGTTTTGCAGCAAATGGAAGCAGAAAACTGAAGTGTTCCATTTCTGATTTTGTCAAATAGAGGAGACTCAAACTTCTCCCTGTTTGCCAGGTCAGCGTTTAATGCTGACCCAAAAGAGGCAACAGTTCTCTGTAGTCTCAGAGGCCAGTGGCTGTCTGTAAAAGGAATATTCTATTCATCTGTGCTTCAGGGCACTGACTTGTGGTTCCTGCTTGAGCTGGCACAGGCACGCTCTGTAGCACAGGAGCAAGTTTAGGTAACTCCAAAGTTTGCTCTGCATGACAACTACCAGTTATTCATCCAGTGGTAGTCTAGGAACCATTTAATAGGAGTTGAGAGAAAAACAGTACTTCAGCAAATGAAGTAACCTTGCATTTTTCCTTACTTTGAAATAAGGGAAATAAGTGGGAACAAATAACTGTGCTCTAGAAGCGAACTGTGTTGGTCCTTCCTTAACTACATGCACTTCAAAAGACTATTCCCTCACCTATTGTGTTGTTAACAATTCTTTATTCCTTCCAGAGATGTACAGTCTTGTGTCAGTAAGCCTCTTTTTAATACAAAAGAAGAAAAATAAAACTCAGACAGAAAGAATGAAATTACTTGCCTGGAGTCACTGTGTGATTTCAGTGGTAGAGGCAGAATTAGAACTGGAGGCTGATAGGCAGTGTCTCACAATTCCCAATGGAGACAAATATTTTTAATTAAAAGTAACATGGGACAGTTTCCTCACCATGAATTTTCAAATATATATGGACTTTCTCCTGTTTCAGTAATCAGCTTAGAATTACCTTGTGTTCACAAAATACATCTTAAAATATTTAAACACAGATTAATGAAAGATTTTAATTTTGCACTGTGAGGCTGGTGTACCTCAAATAGCTATCTCTTTAAACAACTACTCTGTAGAAATTGCAATACTTTCATTTATTTAGACAAATCCTATGTTGTTGTCCATAAATATATAATATTCAGCTCTCAGCAAAGACCAACATTGTGGCCAAAGGCTAGAGTCTCACACAGGGAGAAGAAGGTTTCATATATCTCACCAGCAGTGAGAGGGGCCTTTTTAGCACCACAGCTGAGTCATTGATGGGCTCCAAAGGACACATGACATGTTTTTATTGAAATTAAGTATTACCATTTTTATCCCTGATTTTGGAAATTTGAGAAGTTTCTTTTAACTTTTTTTAATCTGGGTCCCCCCCTCCCCCCATGTTCTTGCTTAGTTACGTAAGTGAAGACCGTGGCAGGAGAATGGCTTTGGCTATTTGGAGAATGTAAAGAATTTGACCAACTTGCTACTTCATCTTTCAAAAAACATTAAATTATATTTTCAGGCATTTTGTTCATGAGTGGTTTTCATTAGCAACTTTTTTTTTTAGTCTTTAATGAAATTTAGATTTAATCCTTCTGTCAGTTGTGTCATATAGAAAACTCATTTAGAGTTCGCAAGGGATCAAAATGTTATTGTTCACTTGAAAATGTGTTAGACATCCTAGAGAAACCAGGAAAGACTTCATCTAGGAGCTTAAAGTCCCGATCGCACATGTTGCAGTAAGTGAGAGATATCGAGAGACACTTAAAGAGGGAATTGCAGAGAAAAGAGAAACATTGACAGAATATTAGGTTAGCAGTCATAAATTAAAAATCTGTATTGTGAATTTGTAAATCTCTTTAGCAGTAATGTTTTGTCAGTTATAGAAAATTTGAGAGGATGGAGTAATGGGTTTGTATATTTAAAATTTCTAAAGTATTAATCAGTTTTCACTGAAGTCAGGAAATACCTTATCACCAGTCTTCAAGGTTATTTTTATGTATTGGCCCAGGTTACTAGAGGGTTTTTTGCTTTGCTTGGAGAGGAAGCTTGCTTGTTTTGTTGCTGAGTGATGGCTAGTTGTGGTATTAACTGCCAGCAAGCTGCTGGCAAGGATTTGACTTTTTCTTTGCCTCATTAGCAAAACACAAGTATTACAGGTCCAGCAGTATGTGGATACTTCTGTATTGCTTGACAGGTAAAATGGCAGTGTTCAATTCATTAAATCAACTATGGTTATATACCTAGATGGAGAGAATTACTCTCTTTGCAGTGCAGTAGTGTTGTTTGCCCCCATGCAGTAATTGCCTTAAAACTGAGTGTAGAAAAGGAGGCTGATACAACAGTGGAAGGATGTGAGGTCTCCAGTGCAAACAGTAAGGAGCTGACAAAGTGCTACAAGAGACATCAATCAGAAGGAGCTACTGTCTGTCTTGTGTTCCCTCTACAAGCTCATGGCGGTGTGGTTTGGACCAAGTCACCTCCTCCTGTGCCATTCAGCACCACTCTGCAGACCACATTTGTTCAGCACAGGAGCCAAGAAGGCTGCTCACCACTGTAGTTGTGAACATTTCCTATGCTTTGCACAGGGTGATAGCCATAAAGGAAATACTATTCATCTTCCAGCATGAAGGAATGCTGAATTCCCACAAAAACATACTTAACCTTTTTTCTCAGTTTCAGCAGCATCTTGAATTTACTTCTCAAGTAATGGTAAAAACCAAAGTCTTCCAGCTTAGTTGGACAAACATTTACACACCTTATAGTAGCAGTCTGCACCCTGCTGGCATTGGGAGCTGAATGTGCTTGTCAAGAGCATCATTCCCTGCTGCCTCCAGATACAGGGTTTAATGGGCTCCATCCAGATAAGGCACCTACAACTATTGTTATCAAGAACTTGAACATAAGACTGACTAACTGTGATTTAGTTGCTTCTCAGAAACTTTTGGAGCTGGGTTTCTAAGCCTGCAAGATGCTTCATTCATCACTCTTTGACAAAATTATTTATTGCTTCTAGGTTTGGTGTTCTTGACATTTCCTTCAGTTTACTCTTTGTCAGAGGGGTTGGTGAGACTTGGAAGAGAAGCATTTTGCACTGTGGATGGTTGGTAATGGAATACTTACAGCATGGATAGAGCAATGCTTTCTTTCCCACCTGGTAGTGGCAGCTCCTGTTCCCAGAAATTTTCAATTCTATAGCTGTCCTCAGAGCTGGTATTGCCCCCAGGGCAAAGGGGGATAGTTGCAGTATATTGGGTCAAGCTGTAGAGGCAGTTCAGTCAATCATCTTTTCTTGTTCCCATTTTTGCTGCTGGTAAGGGCTGGAGAGGACATCCTCTGTTTCCTTGCTGCCTGTTTGTGGTCTAGCAGCTGTTTGCTTACTGCAGACTGAGTTGGATATTTTGTTTGCCACAGCTTGTTAGCTTACAGCTGACACTGCTCATATTTCTGTCCTTTACCAAGCTGTCCTGCCCTGTAGTCCAGGCTTTCCTGAAAGCCAGGATGTACTTTGGTACCAGCCAGCAACTAATTCCACCTCCTCTTGGCCATAGTAGGCTAAGGTGTGTGTGTGTGGATTTCCCTTCCCCTCCACTGAGCTGTCCTTCATTGAGCTAATAAGTATCAGCTTTGAAGGCCTTTGAAATGTGTGTTCAGGGGCACTTAGTGTTGGCCTGTATGTTTGCTTTCCCCTCTTCCTGTGTATTCCTGCTTTACCATCACTGTGGACATATTTAGTAACATAGGCATTGGCCTGTATTTATTGTCTGGATTCTGTGTTTTCATAATCCCTTAATTGTGGTGTGTAGTGCCACAGAATTGAATTTGGTTTGAATTTTTAGTTGTTTGGGTTTTGTAAATTTATTTATCAAGCCTCTCTGACAAAGAGGCCTGTGAGAGCTTTTGGCATGGTTGTCAAATACTGCAACTATGCAAGAGAATTCTTACTCTTGCTTTTTTTAGTGCTTGGCTTCAAGACTGTAGTCTCCTTGCTCTAATGTGAATTCCAGAAGACAAAGGATTTATATTTCCTTTTTTAAAGTTTCCTCAAGCCTGTGCACCTTTTGAAGATTTTTATAAATGTCCGCCATGCGTTTTGATAGAAATAATTAATCAGGGGGCTCACACACATTATTGCTTCTGTATGCCTTTGGAGCTCCTGGTTGGGTTGGCCAGCTGCCATGAACTCTCACTGGCTGGACAGTCTTCATATTGGCCTGGTTTCCAGCAGAAACAGTATTCAAATAGACACATTATTGTAGAATGTTTTAGATTTCAGCAAAGCAACATTTTCCTATAGAAAACCTTTCCTCAGAAAAATTCCTGAAGTCAAGAAGCTTCCCATACCTGGGACCCAATGGCACAACAAAGTTTCCTACTGGTTGTGTCTTCAGAGAAAGAACGGTTCATTGCTTGCCTTGAGTGGAAATCAAGTCCCATTTGCCATTAAAAATTGCTAGCACGTCCGTGGGAATGGTGGGCTTTGATCAGAGGTGGCTCCCAGTTCTTCAGGGGTTAAACACCATCCTCCATCAGTTCTCTCAGACAGAGGTTCAGCAGGCTGTGAATACTTCATTTGCTCCCTGTGGTGGTGCACAAATGCCAGCAGTGACAATGACTGTGCTTTGGAGAGAGGTGGATGTG
This sequence comes from Lonchura striata, assembly GCF_050655825.1. NCBI lineage: Eukaryota > Metazoa > Chordata > Aves > Passeriformes > Estrildidae > Lonchura > Lonchura striata. Next base: position 56,626,743 of record NC_140707.1, on the reverse strand, counting down.
GATGCCTCTGGGCTTGTACCCCTGGATCCTGTGTTATGCATTCACTGCAAATACTGTTGCAGCCTGGATATCCTGTTGGCTGAGTGAGTGTATGCTTCAAACTCTAGTATTTTCTGAAAATCAAACCTGTGGTATCTTGGTAGGTTGCTGTTGATGTTTCACATGTTGTCTGAATTTTTCTTTCCATATGTTTGCTTGAAATCTCAGCTTACTATGGTTGATCAAGGTCCATCTTCCACCCACTCATTCAAGTGTCCTGTGCTGATCTGCTTCTCAGAGTTAGGCCAGTCCAAACATGTCCAAAGCAAAAATGTATTAGGCCCCAAGTTTCTTCATAGTGAGGTAAGAGTTCAAACTACTTACTGCTTTTCTTCCAAGAGGTATTACTTTAGTCAGTGTGTTTAGTTGGTAAATTTGGGGTAAAACTCTTCCATCAATAATACTAATGGCATAAATATTAACTTTATATCAGGTATTGATTATAAAAGAAAATAATAGACCCAGATTTTTTTTTTTTTTTTTTTTTTTTTTTTGCCTAAATGCAGAATATGCTGTTACTTCTGTAGGAGAACCAGCCATTCTTCTCTTGTAGCTTACAGGCTACACTGAAGAAACAACTTGTTTGAAAAAATACCTGAGATGGACCAAATTATTTGGGTTTTTATTGATGATCTTTAAAATAATTAACTTCTTCAAATGGTTTCTTAATCAGGAACAGAGAGGAAAGAGGTTTTAAACACTTTAAAGTGAGAGATAGTTCAAGTCTGTCATTTGTCAACTTGAAATATGTTTTAATAATTAATAGCCTCTGAGACTTCACATACAAAAGTTTGGGAACAGAAAAAAAAAATTTACCCAATGCAGATAAGGCATAGGTAAACTTCTGCAAAGCCATGCAAACACAAAAGTTTGTTGTTTCAAAAGGCTTGACAGTTGCTGCAGTACATTATTTACATGCTTTAATTCTTTAGCTTCCTTCCCTGGGAGGACACAGTTAATTTTCTCAGCTCATGTGGGTTTGTGCTGAATCAGATGGAGATTTTTATGAGAGCCCTGGGCCTTTTTTCAAATGGGAAAAAAAAGATAAATCACTATGGCTTTGTTTCTCTAGTGGAGATATTTTGTCTATTTTGTCTCCTTTCTTTAACTCTTTTCCACCCATCTATGACAGCCTGGGAGTGAATTTCTTTTGCAGTGTCATTACAGAATTTCACTCTTTTTTTCCTCTTGGGCTTTTGAAAGGCATATAGTTACCATACTGTGATTTCTGATTGGCAAATCTCTACAGTATCATGACAATGCTATGGCATTCTATTTAGCCTGCTGGATCCTGTTCCAGAGATTGTGTGGGCTCTGATACACCTTAACATATGTTACAGGAGTGAATCCTACAGGAGTGTGAATGCCCTCAACAGCTCTTGACCTTCCTTTGAGCTGAGGAGCTAGACTGAAGAGCGGGTGCTTACTATAAGGAATGCAAACAATTGGTTGCTTAAGCACTATGAAGTGAGCATGTGTTCAGACAAGTGTATGCCCCATGCTCTCCAGCACTTAGAATGTAGACCTACTTAACTTCTTTTTGGTCATTTTGTTTTCTCTCTCTCTCTCTCAATTCCCCTTTTTGTTAAGGAGTATTGAAGGTTTTTATTACTCATATAATTGGTTTGGATTTATATACAGTCCTTATTTTAACACAGTGAACTTTTTACATATTAGCACAAGACTATCTGCAGAATAATTGTGGAAGAAGTGGTTTTCTTCTATATGGCATTTTAACAGAACTTTGCTAATGCTGTCAGTGACAGCACATATTTTCATTTTGTTGCATTTTTTGTAGCAGTTGTCAACTCAAGAGGAGACAAAAGTGACTTTGAGTAGAAATGGATTGTAGGGCTTGGTTCACACTTTGCATACATAGAGTATGGATTACTGCCTTAAAAATGCAGAGTGCGTTACAGCAATCTTACCGAAGGATATTTAGTCTCTTACTTATAAATGGTGCCTGAATTTGGGCATAGGGCAGTTATTTATATATTGGTAGTACAGTTTCATGATGCTAATTTCAGCAAAAGTGTAGCATATTGGAACACCTGATTGTCTTCAAGCTGTAGAGGATTTTGAAACCTGTTTCCTGACTACAGGAAAGGCTCTGTGACAGCCTGTCTACACCACCTGCCTTGACAATGCTGCAACAAATAGTTACTTCCCCTAGGTACTGTGGTTTTAAAATACTCGCTGTGCCTGAGCCTTTGGAACCCATCAGTTAAATCCTACAGGCAGTGTCTCCTGCTGAGAATTGCCCACAGAGCAGGAGTGGGACTAGTGGTGACATTTCTGCTCTGGGCAGCACAACCTGCAGACCGCCATGGAGAGGATGAACTGTGCCATAGGGAAGGGAGGAGTGCACCTGGACTGCAGTCAGCAGTGCTGTTAGGAAAGGTGTGTGGTGGTTTGTAACACCAGCAACAAATTAGACTCCAAATAAGCCACTCTCCCTTCCTTCATCCCTTCTGGTAAGGGAGGGACAAGAGTGGAGACTATGGGTTGAGACAACAATTTACTGAAAGCAAAAATCAATAGAATAAGAAATGCACAACAACAACAACAACGATATTAATGCCAGAAGTATACAAAGAAAGAAGTTATTTTATCCATAATAAGGTATTCACTATGAGAAACAAAAACAAGATGGTGGATGCACCCTGTAAGTTGTATCCATGTGGCTTCCCCAGACAAAAACAGTATGGTGATCATTCCTGTGGTAGTTGAGAACACAGGCAAGATGGTGAGGGGGCTCCTGTGTGTAGTGTTTTCTGCCACCGAGCCCAAAACAACTGAAGACAGTGACAAGCAAGCCTCCCAAAAGCTAGATCATCCAAGTTGGGTTGTGCTGCTGCTCCACTGGGTTCAGTTCCTCGCTGGTGCCTGTGCTGCCATTTCTATGGCTCTGATGTGCTGGAGGTCAGCCCCAGGGTTGCTGCTGCTTTCCAGGCATTCCACCGCGCTCCTTTGCACTTGGTTTGGCTGGGCTCCTTTCAGCTTCTGTCAGTGGGCTCAGCTGGGTTGGGGTCACTCCCTGACCACTCCTTTCTCTCTGGCAGCCTCCATGCTAGCACCGTCTGCCCAGCACCACCATGGATTTGCATTTTCACCACTTTTTTCATCACTGTGTCTCATAATTGTATTCCAGTGAAAACAGGAGGGAGACCAATGGTGGTGGCAGGGAACGAGTCCTCAGAGGCCGATCCCAACAAGTTCCCACTGTGGAGGCAAAATGGTGCACTTCCAGTGGAGTGCCTGGGTTTTCCTCCCAGACCATCCCCTCAGTGGTGGTGCAGGGGGTGTAGAATAACAACTTGGCCTTGTCACCTCCTGCAGCCAGGACAGGAGCAGGGTCACTTCACCTCAGTCCTCCCACCAGGAGAGGAGGTGGTGGGTGGTGGCTGCAGGGAAGCGTCCTCACAGCCTCCCCTCCCCTCCCACCAGCGCCGCAGGCTGCTGGAGCAGATGCTCCACACTCTATTTCCCACAGCTCTGTGGAGCTGCTCCAAAGCATCAAAGGAAACAAGGTTTAGATGACCCTACCAGTGTTCCCTCCTCTTCCCCCTCCTGTGTTTAAAATGTTGCTGCCTTCAGCTGCACTTGTCATAGGAGTGGCCTCTTGGAGGCCATCACCTCTGGGCAGCCTCTGCGTGAGCAGGAGGTGAAGCAGAAGTGGGGCCTGGCCCTGTCTGAGCTCAGGGCAGGGCCTTGGTTCTGACACCTGCCAGGCACCTGGTGGCCCCTGTGGCCGTGCCCTGACAGGGTCTCAGGGGAGCCGCCACGGTCACCAAGCGCATGGCAAAGGCTGAATTTGTCGGCGTGGTGCTGGCGACAATGTCGAGCTGTGTACCGTGGGTGGTGTGGAGCTGTGCGTCCAGGGGCCTCGGTGGGTGAAGCACGGGAGCTGCCCCGTGTCTGCCAGGGCTGTCCTGGGGGGACACACATTAGCTGGGGCAGCAAACTGTCCCAGCTGAGTGAAAGCCATAAAACATTGGAGTTTTTAGCAGGTATCTTTGAAAAAGGGCATGTATTTTTCTTTACTTAGAATTCAGTAAATAATTTTGATATTCATTTGAGGGTTTTTTATTATTTATTTGAAATTGCTTTTTTCTCTCTTCCTCCAAGAGGGTGTGGGTACATGCTCTGCTGAGTAGGTTGTTCCTTGTGAAGAAAATGTCAATCTTGAATCAAATTAACCTATTTTTAACATGAAGTATTAGACCCTTGCTTGAAGGCAAAAGTGTCATGATGTTACATTAGCTTTACGAACAAAACAGAATTCATGCGAATAGTAACTTATACTTGCAACTTCTAATGCAAATGTGATTTTCTTTACACTTGTTTCTTATTCCCTTTAGCACATCAGGTCCACCCATTTGGCCAGGAAGCACCTTTTTCAAGAGAAATGGAGCCCTTCTACAAGGTAGGTAATAGATACTGCATTTTGGAGTAACTGTTCTTCTTGAGAAATAACTTCTGCAAATTGCTCAGCTTTTTTGATACTCACCTGGCAAGAAATAACCAAATGTTTTTTTTGTTTCCTTTACCTTTTCTCCTTTATTGTGCATCTGGTGCCTTGAAAATGACGGTTTACTACGTACAGTGAGTGTAGTCTGTGAAAGTTGCTGCTTTTTGTCTTTCCTCAGATCATTAAATTGCTTGTTGTAATATATGGTGAAGGGTGGCTTTTTGTTTTTTTCCCTTTGTGTGGATAAAGAGTGCCCAGAAGGAAATGTTCCAGGAACATCACTTTTTAGTTCTGTGGATGAAACGAGGTTGTTCTTTGGGAGAGATCCCTTTTTTTTTCACTCCTTAATGGTGCTGATAGCAAAAGGTACCAGAAGGTAGGTAGCGATGATGTAGTGGGGGAAACAGTGTCAGAGTGTTTGTCTCAAGAAAGCTACCATGGTTAATAGTGCTTGTTTTCATAGAACAGTGTTAAATACAACTTCCTGTGTATGGACAATATATACAGAGGTTATACGACTGCAGTTTTGATAGCTGAAAATTTTCAGTCTACTTTACCAGACTTCTTAAAACAGTTTTTCACTGCTGTGTCTGTTTATATTTCTGCCATTGAGTTCATCGCTCTTAAAGGAGGTGTCTTAGGAACACAGAAGGCTGTATCCCCTGACTGCAAGTGTTTCTCTATGGTGCAAAGTAACTTACACCATTGAGGATCATTTTATGATCTTTGCAAGGATTTATCCATGAGTTGTCTCGGTTTCCTTTTCATTCTCCTGGCGACAAGACTTTTCTGGTCTTTATTCTGACAGACAATGCTATATAATGTTCTCAGGAGCATTTATCCAAATCATCTACGATGGAGCTTTACTCACTGTGAGACACACAGGCAAGTAATTAATTGTCAGGCGGTATTACCTTCTACATACCAAAGGAATCCAGCATCTGAGGTTTACCTGAGAATATTTTTCAAGTTAATTCCTTGCACATATCTAAGAATTTGCATAACTCTATTTAATATCTATGCTGAGATTTGTTCAAGTGAATTTTAAATACAGTAAAACATTCAGATTATTTCTTAGCACTAGGAGATGGTATAAATTGTAGAGTTTAGCTGCTTTTGGCTTTAGTCTGATCAGATAGTCCTTCCTAATGAGAAGAACTAGATTTTAATTTTTTTTTTTTGTAAGGAAAAATAACTATTGTGAAATAGCTTGATTTGTTGATCTTTTTCAACATTTCTGATTTTAAATGAGTATCTACACATATGTAGTCTTTGTAATCTGAATTGATAAAATGTAAACTTGCTCTGTCAAGTCTGTATGGCAGGAATGTTATACCTTTTCTTAATATGCAAGATACCAGGAATTAATAACAGCTGTTTTTGTAGTCCTCCCTATCTCAGTTGTTGCTTAAAGCCTTCTCACTACAAAGAAGAATACACTGTTCTCTACTATTTTCTCCTCTGCTCTCTTCTGCCTTCCATATTGGGGTAGAAAATCTAAAAGCCCAAAACTTTTTAACATATTAAAGGAATAGAAAAAAAGAGATTACTGCCTTTTCAAGCAACTGACAAAGTCTAACAGACCTTTAACTGAGTTGGTATTCTGCATTGCCATTTCAAGTGGAAAATGCAGCCAAGTTGGACTGTAATATGAATGATACAACTGAGGTTGGAAGGATGAGAGAGTACGAAGAAAAACCTCATTAAAGTAAACTTTTAACACTTCCTGGTTGTAATTTTAAAGCAAGAAGATAAATCAGTGAAGCCTTCCTTTTTGTATTTTTGCTTTCATTTCTCTCTTTGGAATTTTCTGTACAATAGGCTCTTTAATATATAGGATTTAGCAGGTTTCACAGAAATAGTGCATCCACCTCTTTGCTGCTTCTCTGAGCATCTTTTTCCAGGAGACCCGTGTAAGAAATGGTGGCAATGCAGGGAGGTGTGATGAGGGGTAGGTATTTGTCATGATGCCTTGAGAGGTTACTTGGAAAGAGGCTAGACAGTGTTAAAGGAATAAGGTAGGTATTTATTAAAAAATACCTTCAAAGGATACACCTTGGGCAGTACAAGAGCCTAGCCATGGCTCTACCCAAGATGGACCCCAAATCACGAGTTTTCACACTTCGATAAGTTTGGGTCCATATACGTATTGCAATTAATTGTATAACTACAGCTTCAGGTTATGAAGTCCCATCCTCTCAGATTGCTCTCCTCAATTCCCCATTGTTTATACCTTTTGGACCTGAAGTTGCAATGGTATCCTTAGTTCTTGGGCTGGAAAAGGATTGTTTTGTCTAACTGAACTGTGAGAACTTCTAACATTTTATATGAAGTTCAGAGTTATATACTAATGCAATACAGAATCTGGAAAATACAAAAACTAAAACTTAAGGCATCAGTCAGTACCTATGTTACATGACCATCTGAAGTATTTTTCCAGTGCTTATAGTCAGCTTAATGCAATCAGGAGAATGAAAAATTGACTCGATTACTGATTTCAAGTTATAGTACTGCCTTTGGACTGGCAGTACTTCTATAATTATAGTAAATGTGGTATTCACACCTCATGTCTTCTGAGTTCTTAAGAAAAATATTCTTTTTCTGGTCTGAGGAATGAAGAGAGAAAATTCCACAATGTAAGTAGTGCTTTCTTTAGCCAGGAAGACTTTTAGATGCTCCTGGTTTCCATTCATTTTATATCAGAACTATTTGGCAAAATAATCTAAGCCATTGTAAAGAGTTTAACATATTTCCTCTGAGAAAGTGGCTGAGAAAACAGTTATCTGTGTACCTCAGAATAGCAAAGGAAGAGAAAAGGAAGCTAAAATTCATTTTAGCTATTTTCTGTCCTTAATATTTTTGACAAGAGTAGGATTAATTCTCTGTTACTTTCTGGTTTTGTACTTTTTAAAGAATTTTGAAATATTTTTACACCATTCTCTTTTTGCCTATGATTTTATTAGATATGAGATGGCTGCTTTAGGTTTGTTTTATTTTTTTATTTTTTATTCTTTTTTTTTTTTTTTTTTTTTTGAGGACCATGGTACTGTTGTTCTTAGCATTAACTCTCTAACCAGTTATTCTGTATTGAGTAAGTCACCTGCTTAGGTACTTTTTGTAGTCTTGAGCTCCTTCTGCTAGGTGACGGTTGCTCCCTATATGTTTGTGCTGCTTGGTCTTCTGGAGAAAAGTCCCATGCAGAGGTTAGTTTAGGTAGGACCTTTAGTCTTAATGTCTTCTTTCAAAACTTACCTGTGTGTCCATGGAAGTGGAAATTGCTATGTTCTAGCCTTTGGGATTTCCATATAAAATAGGTTTTTGTTCTTGCTGGTTTTTTTTTGTTTGTTTGTTTGTTTGTGGTGTGGGGTTTTTGGGTTTTTTTTGTATGTTTGTTTTTTTGGGTTTTTTTTTTTTGTTTTTGGTAGCTTGTTACTGTACATATTGTATGTTTGTTAAAAATCATGGCTTTTTTTTTTTTTAATTGCTCTATGGAGAGCCTTTGTTCCCACTGTTTCTTCTCATCTGTCATAACACATTCATTTTTATATAATAAAATATATGTGAGGAAGAAGTCCTTGTGGTGGAAAATATCCAGACATATTCTAAACTCTTAAGGAACTTATACTGTGGAAGATATGTGGGGCCGGAGTCACATTAACTTCAAGACCTTAAAACTAATATATGGTGTTCTGAAAAGGGCAGTTTTGTTGCCTCTGCTCTGATCTTGGGTGTTAAGCTTGTGTTACAGACTTGAGCATGCAGTTGCTCACAGATCAGCAGTAATAACAAAACTATTTTGCTGTTAATATGTCTGACATTGTTCTTGAACAAGCTCAAAATACATCTTCAAATTACCTTTTAGCAGCAGTCATATGAATTCCAGTGGCTGAGTGCCACCTGTAAGATGTAACTGGATTGTGGAGGGGTTTAGTTTATTTTCCAAAGGATCTAATTTATTTTTTGAGGAAAAAAACTTCAAACCAACAGTTACTACTCTTTTTTAATCTTACTTGTCCTCATACTTTAATAAATTAAATGCAGGATATTACAATGCCTTTTTGTATCATATTTGTTCTGTCTTGATTTGTCTTCGTTGTCTGGGGAAGGAAGGTGAGCCTGGGGCATCCAGTCCATATTGCCTTTAAAAAAAAATGGAGATGGGCCTCCTCACTGAGATTTGATGGTCCACTTTCCAGTTGTGCCTGACCTACTCTAAGTAGTAGAGCTGCAATCCTTGCCAAGTTGTCTGTGTTCTGGTGTGAGCAAGGTCCTCCACTTCCTCTTCTAACAGTGCAATTTAAATCTGCTGCCTGTGGATGTTACATCAAAGATATGAACTCTTTCCTCAGAGATCCTGTCGACCTGGATTCACACCTGTGAACTGGATTGCAGCAGTCAGTGAAGTGAATTCAGACAGCCTGGCTTTCCTCAGAAGCCATGATTCTCTTTTAATGAGGATGGAAAGAAAGATTGGAAGCATCCATCCCCTTGAGAATGCAGAAGGGGAGGAGTGAGGAGTTGCATGTGGCCTCTGGTCCCTCTTGGCTGAGGGAGCCCGAGAAAGGAGGGATTACGCTTCCCAGATCTCATGGTCTGCTTAGTTCTTTCTCTACCAGCAGCTGCAAGAGAATAAGCATCCTCATGCTCCAGAACAGAGCAAGGGATAGGATGCTTACCTGGTGATGACTTGCCCTCTTCTCCTCTGGGAAAGCACTGTGTGAGAGACACACTTTATTCTCTGATACTTGAGACAGTCTGTGTGCAATCTGCCTTGGTCCTGCTGCCATGGCTGTAGCTGGCACCACCTGTGAGAAGCTTTGATGGGGAAGAATTGGAAGGCACTGTCTTCACAAGGTCAGGTGTCACCAAAGCCAGCATGAGCTGGACACTCCACAGTTTGTGGCAGAGTAGGAATAGAAACTCTGGGCACTGCAACTCCATTGATCTCAGTCTAGGTTGGTGGCTTTCATGTTTTACTGTGCTGACATCTGACACCTGGCCATGATGTGAGACTTTAAGGAAGGTACCAAAGCACATGGATCACTTTATTCTTAGTTGAGAATGGTGAGTTATTTGAGCTAGAAAATGCCATTCCTAATAAGAAAGTTTATTTTGCTTGAACAGACCAGAAATGAGATGTCCTACAGAAAAAGATGAGGAACCAGTTTGTTTTGAACATGTACATACAATTGTACAGAGATCTTTTTCTTCCTTAATAAGCTTGAGAATCCTTGAAATGTCTAAACAAGCCATTTAATCTCTTTCCCATTATTTATTTGTAAGAAATAAGAGAGGAGATTTGGGAATTCACCTTTCGAAGCATTAGCTATTGGTAGGAGCAGTTGCTGAGTTGTAAATAAACCAGAAGGGAGGAGGCAAAAAGGGGGCATTTATTGCTTATTTCCCTTGAAAATGCTAAATTATAAAGCTTCATTCTTATAAATGAAGACATGCAGCCTATGTTTTTATGTTAATAGTGGCATTAGGATAAGAATATAACAGTACCAGGGCCTGGTTTCTTTGGACAAGTATTGCCCACACCAAGTACTCAGCCTTTACTCTGGAGAAACTGGGAGGTGTTGGTTTTTTACTTTCAAGAATAAAGCCTTTCAAAAGGGAGCTTGACAACAGAGTCACTAAGAGAAGGTGGATGTGTACATGCAGCCACATGTATTTGCTATCTAATAATCAGTAAATTTGGAAGGTTTTTGTCAATATCATCAACAGATACCCAGGAGCCCTTGCAAGCACAGTGGGCTTCTTCCTCCTGGTGGAAATTCAGTTCACCTGCTCTTTCCATTGGGCAAGCACAACAGGTGCAAGTCCTGGGCATGCAGGGGAGAGGTATGGCCCATCCTGGAACACAAGGTGCCTGTACCTTCTGGTGTTAACAGGGCAGGGGAGAGCTGAAAGACAAGAAACTTCAGCAAGTCTCATATGCGTTTAACCTTCAAAATTGCGTGTCACGACTCAAAAGAAAACTAACCTTGGAGAGAAAAGCTCTCATTTCTTCTACTGCCTAGAGGTGCAAATGAAAAGAATGTGGCAAGGTACCATATGTTATTACAGATCATTTAATATTATATAATATTTAAATGTCATAGTGACCATAAGAAAAAGGCCAAAAGCAATATAAAATAATCCAGCCTTAGGATTGGTAATTTGGGTGCTGTGATCTATAACACAGTCTTGGGCAAAACTCTTAAGGCCCAAGTCAAAATAAACCTTTATTTCTTAATGCATATTTGGGCATCTCCTGTTCCCAAGAATCTAAATACCTTTTCTTGCTTTCGGGTTGTAATTTCTTGATTTTGTGCTCTGTGAGATGAGGATAATAATGGTGCTTTTCACTGCCCAGAGCTGTCAGTCTACAAAATACTGGCTCTGCATCATATTCTGATGCTTCACTAATGGAAGAACTTTAAACAGGGAGAACATAACTGTGAAAAGCAACAGAGTGCTCCATTAGCTTTTGCAGGGAAGTGAATTTTGGTTTGTTTTTCTTTCCCTGCAGTTGAACTCTTTACTCTGAGAGATACATGTGGAAAATTACTGTTTTCTGTAGAGACCTGCAGGGGTTGAGAGTCTAGTGCCAGTGTAGTTACTTTTCATCAGCAGAGCATTAAACCTTTTGACTTCATCATGTTTTCTCTTCAATTCTTGCTTCTCTGAGCTGCCATTCCACTGTCTTTGAGAAAAATGGTGAGAGTCATGCTCTGTTTGCTGGTGAGTTGGTTTGGGTCAACATACTGAATTAACAGCAAAGTTGCTGTCTGTCCTTGTTAAAATAAATCACTTTTCATTTACATAGCATAATTATTTAAATCAGCTTTTATTTTCCTGGGCTTTTCCTCTTTTTTTTTTTTTTTCCCCCTGGCTTTTTTTTTCCTTCACACAAATAAAGGATACCTGACAATCTCTTCAGGAGTTTCTTTTCAGGAAGATGATTCACATGGTATTTCCGTAGAGACGGAATATTTGAATAATTTATTTATTATTAGCATTCAGTGTGTTTGCAGTGGTATTATTGAAGAAGTAAAATTAAGTCAGAGGAGTTGTGCAGTGTGTCCCTAAGGGAGTAATTTGAACAGCAGAGCTCTCCTTTTTTGGGAAAGCGGGTAAACTCCTAGAGGGGCTTCTGAAGTCCTGAGGGTGCTCGTAAGGGCTCCTGTTTGTGAGAGGATTTTGTAATGGCCTTAGCACTGTACAGTCAATTAAAAAGTCCCAGTGAATTTTGCAGTGATTCCTACAGAAATAGTGTCATTGGGGTGACATTTTAAGCTCTGCATTCTGTATAGAGTGTGTGTGTAGCTGTGCAGTTTGTATGTAGTCTTTTTATTCCTATTTTTCTAGTTGCGTGTGTAAAATATGGCAAAAGGTATTAAGTGCCTGAAGTGTGGTCCTGCTAACATTGATGTTAGAGCCATTAGTATGAAAATGGGACCTCTAGCTGTTTATATTCCCTGTGACCAAAAGGTCTGAGCTACCTTTGGTCTCTGAAGTTGAGAAGGAAGAAAACTGCACTCCATCAGGCAGGTCTTGATAATGGTAGATCACATGGCAGAGTACACAAAGATAAGTTGAATTCCTAATGTGTTTAAACTCAGTAACTTGGGTTTCATATCTGCATGGGTGTCTTTACTATCTTGACAGATAACTCTGCTTATTTTGTAACAGTCCTGTGTAGTGACTTTTGAAATTATTACATCTGAGTGACTCAGGATGAAGTTTACTGACTTTGTTTACTTCCCTTGACAACTGGAGAGTGTGGATGAGTGCTGCAAGGCAAGTCCTACCACAGTATTGATCTTGGGCAGAGGTTCTGGCCACAGGTCTACTCACCTCTTCTGTCTTTGGTCAGCTTCTGTGTGAGTGGTGGCAGTAAAACAGCACTTTGCAGAACACACCAGAGAGAGAGGTAACTGCTGCAAGTTCCTGCAGTACTGGCCTGGCTGCCTCAGTAACTGCTATAGTGTAGGAAAGAGTAGATATGAGAGGTTACCCCCAAAGTATGAAAGGTAAGGAGCTGAATGGTCCTTGCCCTGGCATGTCAGTGCTGAGGTAACCTACAGGTAGTGTTTTTCCAAGGATGCTGTTAAATGGCTTCGTATCTGTTTTAGTTTATTTTCAGGTTGGTCCTGCAGGTGGTGTGGCTATGACTTTGCAATCTGAACACTATAATCTACTTCCTTTAAATTGGCAGTTGCTGATCTCAGCTTTTTTAGGAAAAGTATTTTCTGTGACTGACCCTTCTGTAGGCATCAGCACAGGTGCTTTTGTCTGGAGACATGTTCCAGTGTTCTTCCCACAAACACACATACGAGGACTGATTTAAAAATGGAAAACTGACTGTGGTGCTCATGGGTTTCAGCTGGGTAAAGGAAAATGGAGACTAGATACAGCAAAGGAAACTGCAAGTTCCTGTTCAGTGACTTTTTCCTTTACTAGAACTGCCAAACATCCTCCAATGTTTTCCTTTCCATGCCAGGAGTTGTAGTCTGCTCAAAGAGTGAGAGCTGTTTGTCTGTTGTAATTGCTTGCATCCAGGATTACTGGATACCTGGTGGCACAGTGAGAGCACCTCCTAAGGGGCTGTCATGCAGGTGGGAAGTGTACTGACTGTGATCACTGCAGATATGGAGACAGGTCTGACAGCAGCTGGTGTCAAACCTTTCCTCTAAGTGAAGTTTGGGGCTAGGCCACTTCTGCTTAGGCTGGGGTTTAGAGTAATAGATTTCAGTGGCCTGTGACAATAATATAGCACATTACCAGTTAGATCCCATATTATAGGAGGCATTCTCTGAAAAAGTCCCAGTTGAAAATTAGTGGTGAATTTTGTATAGTATCTTGGAAAATGGTAGAGTGTGGAAAGATTTATTTTCTGTAACTGTGAAATTATTGTGACTATTGCCATCAAAATCTCTGGGCTGATGAGCTGGAGCATATGCTCCGTGCTGAGAGCCTGTGAATGTTTGGCATTCCTAAAATGTGAAGGTGGCTGATATTAGAAGCAATCTTGGCTTTCATAATTCTAGAGTGTGAGAGCACAGCTAGAAGAGAGGCATATGCCTGTGCTTTACATGGAGATTACTAAAATAAGAATATTATTGCAGTTGTGTTGCTATGAGCAGTTTTGGTGATGTGCAGATTGCTATCAGCAAGGAAACGCTGTTGTCAAGTCAGGCTGTTCCTTGACTATGTCAGATTTCTTGAGCCAGACCTATATTAAGAAAATTATAACAGAAAGTCTAGGAATTTTTAAGATGCTCTCTTGCTATAACCTGTGTGTGTGATGGGCAATCAGCTTTTTTTTGATCTCTGGGGAAGCCAAAGCTTCCTAACTAGCAAAAAGAGGAAAATTATGGGAAAGACAGTGATGGTGATCAAGTCTTAGCAAAGTTTGTGTCTTGTGAGTTTTCTTGTATGCTGTCTGTGTTAATGATGGTCATGGTTAACATTGGCAATAATTTTTCCCCTCTAACATGGCAGAAATTTCTTCCTGCTCTTTGGTCAGAGCAGATCTTTGTTCTGCTGGTAAGTTCTTGATATACAAGGCATTTCTTAAACATCAAAACAAAGGCAAATGAACAGAAATTTGATATTACTAGGAGAGCTTAATTTTGTTTGAAATGTTGAGAAAAGTAGAGTTATCTTAAATTGAGTGGGTGGTCAGTGGCTTGCACATTTCACTGCTATACCTTATTTAAGCTAAATGTGAAAAAATCCATTGGTTTCAGATACTGGAATAAATCTTGCTGCTAGAAATTTTTGAGTTGTACACTTGAAAGCGTGCAGAGCTCTGGGATGGCACAGTTTGTTCTTACAACTACAAATTCATAATTTGATTTTCCTGAAATTGATAACAGACTAGAAAATGAATTGGGACTGCAAGAGGAAAGGAGGCAGGATTTTTTTTCTTTTTCAGGAGATGAAAGCCAGGGCATCTTTTGGGGTAAGTAGTGCTTTACACTACAGGTTTACAACTACTAGAAGTACACCTGCCAAGATAGTAGGCTGTGAACATGAACCTACTGTACACAGCACTTCTTTCTCACATCCTTTGTAAAAGAAGGCAAAGTTGCACCTGGGTCTTGACAGACAAACTTTAACAAAACAGTCCCCTCCAATCAGCAGAGTGGGATAAACTCATTTTCCTAAAAGTGTAAGAGTCTGTAAGACTTTTAGATTATAAAACATTTTATCCACTGTTGAATGCATTTAATACTGATCACAAATTAGCATAGAAAATGTAAATCTCTTTTAAATTGTTTTATGACAACCTTTGTTAATTTGGGAATAAGATTATAGGATCTTTGGTGTCATCTACAGTTTATTTCTCTTTTTTTTCTTCAGGTCAGAATGTCATAGTGCTTGGGATTGGATACAATAAAAACAATAAATTCTGTTTGTCTCTGATATTTATTACTGTGTCTAGCCCTTCATTTTGCTCTGTAGTGCACAAGAATGATAAGGTGAAATTGAAATTAAAATTCCATATACAGTGATGGGTAATTCCAGTCCTGATTTTTATTTACACTCTTATTTTGAATCAAGGTAATAACAATACTTCCTGCATATCTTTAATTTTTATATTTCAGCATCCATGCTTTGCATCTTTTAAACACAGTTTATTTATTTCATGTCAATACATGTGTTGTTTTTTTGTTATAATAAAATGGGAAATCTGCTTTAGGAACCAGAAGTTGAGTTTCAACATGCAGTTTCTGATATTAATTCATTAAGTAACTTGTTTCTCCTAAGAAACAAGAACAATACATGATTTATCTTGGGAGATTAAAAAGTAGCTAAGGCCAGACCTACTCGATCAGCTGTGTGTGTACAAATACTTCTGTGTCTGTGTGTATATTTAAATACATTTAAATATCAATATAGGGAGTTATCCAATGTATTGAACATGTACAGAGAAGTACACCATTATGAGGAAAACATTCCCTTTTTGTGCTAAAGATCTGGTGCATCTGCCCCATTCTGATTGTCATAAATTAATAGTTTGGCTGCTTAAAGAAACATCATCAAGAGTATTGCCAAAAGTAGGGTTTAACATGAATTAGTGAAAACACAACTTTACAGAGCTGGATGCCAACATTTACTGCATTACCTACTACACAGGTTGAAGCAAACAAAGGAGGACCAGATTATAAGCAACTTAGAATGATTTACATGGCAGACACAAATGCAAAAGGAAGTAAGGGTGCAAAGGATACAGATGCAAAGATAAAGTTGCAAAGGGGTTTGGCAACATTTTATCATTGATTGAGAACTTTAACGTGAACAAAGTGATTCAGTAGGGTTCACTACAATTATAACAATGACTTAACTGTAGGTTTGGGTTAGTAACATTCATACCATAATCAATTCACACACAGAGATAAAATGCTTGGTACACCTATTTCTGTGTGTGTAAAGGTGCCCATCAAAGATTCCTCTCAGATACATCAAATCCCTTTGAGTTTGCTAGCAGACAAGGATTGCACCTTGAAGAGCACTGACATGTCCATGGGTGGTGACTTTCAGCCTAGGCCGCATCATCCATCATGGTGCTTCAAGTATCTCAAGGTTTGAAGTTCTATAAACATTTTCTTCTCTTTATTATTTTGTGTTTCTGTCAGTTCTTCCTTTCAGTCCTGTGGAGAAAAATGAAGTTGTTCCCCTTGTGATTTTTCTTCCCCGCTCCCCTTCAAACAGTTCAACTTTTGATTACTGCAGTTGACATTGCTAATGTTTGAGGCAGTTTGTCATTAAATAAACAAGGTATATTATAAAATTGTTTTGTTTTAAAAAAAAAAAATTAATCTTACATGACCATGAATTTGTGTTTACATTCTTCACATAAAAACTTACTCTATTACCAAAGATAGGTTTCTATCTGTGTCTTAGGTTGCAGACACCTTATTTGCTTCATTCAGTCTCTACAGGGAGGTCAAGGATCTATCTCTTGCAAATTTTGCTGATGAGAGAGTTATTTTGCTTTGGGGTTTTAAAAATAATAATGTCACAACCTGCCTTGGTCATGGAAAAAACACAAGCTAAATCTGCATTTTCAAATGTCTTGTAGAAATGATTCAGTGGCTTACAAATATAAATAGAAAATGCTGGCCAAGATGCATGATTGATTAAGAAATTAAAGAATTTCATATATTTATTTATTTTATTGGGTTGTAGTCAAGTCTATGAGGTGTTCTGGCTATTTGGCTTTGCTTTTTGGCTTTCCAAGATAGTTCCTTCTACTGTGACTGTAACGTAGCTGCTGCTTTAAATGGTGTACTGTGTGTTGCACAAATACAGCTCTTTCTACTCTTCCTGTGCAAATGAGGCTGCTGTATTATTAGTAAAAAGATGAGGCTTTAAACATGTGAGTTGTTGTCTGAGTAAAGGCTTGGATATGGCTGGTACAGAATACAACACTGACACTTGTTTTTAGTACTTGGGACAGTAATAATCACTGACAAGGCAACCTGTGTACGGCACGGGTGCTCAGCAGACAGTTTCGCACAGAAAGGCACTTCTACTCAAATTGATTCTCAAAATACCCAGCAAACCCTTTAATTTCCCCATACCATCTGTTGAACAGCTTAATGCTTGGAGGCAGAAATGAGACAGGGGAGAACTGGATGGGGTCAGAACTGAGTGAACACACAGTAAGTACTGCAAGGTCATGACGGTCTGGCTTTTCGGGTCAGTCACGATGGGGCTAGCAGGGTTCCAATTACTTCTGAAGGATAGGATCCAAATTTACTGGAAGATTTCTGAAATTAATCCTTCTGAAATTTTGTTCCTAGGATCAGCAGTTACTCTTTTGCCAGACTTGCAAGTGCATATAGGTCCATGGCATCATGATTTATTTTGTAAACATTCCATGATTTGACTGCTATCTTTAGAGATGCCCCTCTGTCTACATGGAGATGTTTTTCTTAAAGAGTGACACACATTAAACTCTTCCAGGTAGCTCTTAGTTTTCACTCTTAGGTGGATGACCAGCAAAGATTATAAAACAAACATTCCTGATTTTGTTGCTGATATTTTACTTTCTCTGTGATGAGCTGGAGGAAGAAATCTTTTTATTTAGCAGAGGAGGAAAATGAAATGGAGATGTCTAGAATGAGACTTGCTAGTACACAGGACCACTGAACAGCTGTTCAGCAATCTACAGATTAAGTAAAATAGCTTAAGATGATGCTAGTGAGCTACTAGTCTACTAAAGGCATCTCTTTTTTTTTTCTCAGGGCTTTGGTTTTTGGGTGTTTTGGAGGGTTGTTTTTTTTTTTTTTTTCTGTAGTTTATCTGAACAAATAAAGATGTAGATAGTGGAATAATAATCTTTACCACTGAAAATTAGGTAAAAAATAATAACAAGTAACTTAGAAACAAATCTTCACAGTTACATAAAAACAGTTTATAGTTCCTCTAGATGTTTTATTCAGCTGGTAACCCTGTTCTAGAAGCTGAAATTCTTTTCCATGTAATGTCCTGTGGGAGTGTACTCTGTAAGCCTGACAGGAGGAAGGACAGCTTTATAGACACAAGACAATATGCACAGAATCTTAAAACTGCCTTTTTGAACAGCCCTAACTTTCAGTTCAGGCCACACCCAAGCATTGTAACCCATGGTCAAGGGTCCTGGGAGGAGCCTGGAGCTTTGGCAGTGCTGCCTGTCTGCCGCCTTAGAAAACTTGTGTTTGAAACAGCTAGCTGGGCTTTCATTTTGTACTCTGAACTCACGTGAGTACCCATGTCTGTAAATGTGTAACCCCTCCACCATGCTTGTCACATATATTTATTATACATTTATTACTTTACAAGTAACTTAATGAAGGTTGGACTATTGTTAATGAAGGATATGAAGGGCTTGAATCACTCACTGTGGCTGGTGTAACTGGCATTGAGTCTCCACTTCTATGTGTGTGCTGGGTAAAACAGTCATCTACACTGCTTTTAGGGACTACCTGATGTGCTCAAGTGCAGCACCCTACAGACTTGAGGCATTGTTGTATTGCAGGTATCTCTTTAAACCTCAGTTCGCTTGGATTCTTCATTTAGGTTGTTTCTCCACTATTTATTAACAAAAAAAATCAGGAAGGAAAATGCTGTTGACTTTACATAGGAAGCCTGCAAGCTGAAGCCTGTAGTTCTTCCCTGCAGGCATGACATTTAGTCATTCAGAAGCAAAAAACGTCTGTATCGTAAGTACCTTCAGGTATGCAGACCGCATGCAAAATAATAAACAAGAGTTTCCTGCTGACCTTGCTCGCTGGAAGGCAGCAGTTGCCTTTGGCCAGGAGATTGACTGCTTAGGGAAGTCAGTCCTTGGGGAAGGTGGTGATCCTCAGCTGGACAGTGCCAGGAGGCCCCTTAGAGGGGCAGAGCGAGGTGGCCTCTCTGAAAGGAAGCTGTCTGTCAGTATGATCCCACAGTTCCTGTGAGCAGCTACTGTTTTGAAAAGAGACCATTTAAAAAGCAACGTTGGATACCTGTGAAAGGAGAAATTAAGCTGATTGCTTGTTGGAGTAAACCATGGCTGTCTTTACAAATGCATCTGAGACACCTTTCTGAGATTTTGGATGTACTTTTCCTTCTTGTAATCCCTGAATTGACTGGCAGGGAACAGTTTTACATCAAGTGCTAAATTTCTTAAATGACTCAAGATTTAGCTAATTCTCATGAATCCAGAGCAAATGCTGAAGTTTGTGAAGATTTTGACATGCTGTTCTTGTTATACCAACACAAAGATTCATCCCAGCTTTCACTGCAACTGCTTTGTGATGGTGGTTTCACAAGTCATAATTCTTCTACACTTGCTGAACCCCGCCAGGCTGCTGTTCTGCCATAATGCATTCTACTGACAAAGCTGACTGTCAGTTACATTAATTGGCTATTGGTAGTGATTTGTTTCCTACGAGTCAAATATAGGCTGGAAAAAAATAAGCTTAAATCTTTCCATACAATTTTAATTCAGCTCTCCTTTTATGTGTACTTTAGGATACAGATCCTCTTATTATATAATTGCTTAACCTGTGGGGGTTTTTTTTTCCATTAGTCTCTTGCTTTTCTCAGTGTATTAACTGTGGAAATGGTGATTTGGAGGACTACTTCAATCTACTGAAATGCAGTATTTTCTAGCTTTCAAGTGCATCACCTTTTGGTGGATAGAGTTGGTTTGGGGATTTTTGATTTCTGCCACCTTCATGACTTCCATTTAGGTTTGTTACTTGTATATGGAAGGAAATCTAGACCCAGTTCTATTGCACTTCTGTATCCTGCTTGTCAATTCTGTATGAGATGGAATGAGTTCATATATTGGATTATCTTAAGGGCTCAAAAATAATAAGAATTGAAATCTTGAGTACCCATTCTGAAAGTTTAAAGCTACTCAAATTGTTCTGAGGTATTCATTTAACAAAAAAGGGTTCTTAGTTTATTTGGATGTTGTTCCCTTAGCCTTTGACCATGGAAGTGTTACTACTCAGTATTTCATTCACTAAAATTGAAGCTCTGGGTCAATTATCAAGGAAAACCATTTCCATTTTTTAGGACTTCATAAGCTTGTTACTGTAATACAAATATATGATATCCTAAGTTTATACAGTATGGCTTTTCTGTAATTGGTATGGCATATGACAAAATTAGGATGAAGAACTGTGGCCCTGTGATACCCAGTGTCTAAATTTAACATGGCTAAACAGGACCCCTTAAATTATTTTTTTTTAATTCTCAAAAATTATGAAATGTTTTCAAGAATGATAAATTACTTGGATTGTGATAATAACTCAGAGCCACCTACAGCACCTCTCACTCTCAAAATACTTTCAAGCGTTGTCTAATGTCTAATTAAATAACAAAACATCCCTTCTGGTGGGGTGAGCACCAGTACCCCTGGCTTAAATGGAGAGTTTGAGCAACTTCTTCAGAGTGAGCCTGTGCCTGTCAGGTGTGGCAGGAGCCACAGGATTGCAGAGCCCTCCTTGGTTCCTGCATACTTTTTGAAAATTCACCTTGAGAAATACTCCCATCATAGTCTAGAAATGTGCCCCAAAATTGTTAATTATCTGCTTATACATTTTGGACCTAGAGTCTCCAATAAATGAAGAATTGCATGGTCTCTCAGTTGGGTAGGAAACGTGCCATAGGTTTTCTTTGCTTGTAATGGACACTTACTGCAGGATTGCTTTACAGAAGGCCAGAAATAGGCTGGTGTTAGAGGGACTGAGGGACCTTCTGGGCTTGTCCAAATGAGAAGATGCTAATCATGGTCAAGGAGCAAAGAGAAAGGAACTGGGGAATAACAGGTTATCTGTGAGAAGTGGTTATAAATCTCATTAGCACTTCCATGACTACAGAGTGTATCTTTTTATCTCCAACAATCTGTATGAGTTTTTACTGCAGGCATGGCTGCTGTGTAAGAGCAGCCCATGTGTTTCAAACCCCAGTGACACCTTCTGCCATGGGTTCCCAAACTTTGGCATGTGAACTCTGAAATTTCTGCCAGGACACTACAAATATGTCAGGTGTCTGTACTGGCAGCTGGGGCTGCACATATGTGTGCAGGTCCCTCTGTCTGTACAGCTGTTTGAGCAGTCACGTAAGCAAGTATGAGGTCTGTAATTTCCTGCAGTATTTTCTCTGTTTAAAGTACTTGAATCACAGAGCACTCAAATTAAGTAGTTCATGCACTTTGGAATTGAAGAGTCTGCCTTGGAGAAACTCTCCAACTGCAGCTGAATTAATGCTAACCAGGCCTGAGGATTGCTAGAAATAAATAATGAGTGGATGAGGGGCTGAGGAACCTGGCAGAGTTTCAGAATGCAAAGGTGGGGTGGCTGGGGAGCATTATCTTATCTAAATGGTAATTTCTATTCTGTACGTTAATTAAAACACATAGTGTACAAACTAGCATTTAGGAAGTCTTTTGGAGGATCTTTTCCTAAGGGGATGTTTTGCAAGTAAATTGTGAGTTGTACATGCCTGCTCAGTGCAGCCTGTAAGAACTGCACTGAAGCAAAAAGTCCAAATTATATGCCCTCTTTAAGCAATGGCATCTTACGTATGTTGATAGTTTGGAAGAACTGTTTTTATTTTGTTCCTAATTTTGATACTATGTCAGAGAAAGAACAAAGCCATGTTCATGAGTCAGTAGAGGAATCTGGTTCAAGAATACAGAAAGGAGTCATCAGTTTTAGAAGAAAATTTTCTGTAGGAATTAAGACATTTTATGTATTTATTTATATCTTAATGATTTTTTTCTCATGAAGACTGCTTAAACAAACTGATTCATAGACCAGTTTGGATTAATTATACCTTAAATATTACTATCTGTTTCTTGTAGGGGTAGAAACAAAGTTCCCATCTAGTAATCAGAAATTATTTACATGACAGGCATGTTTTTTGTTATCTTGTGTTTTCTTTGCTGTCTTACTGTACATTAATGACTGATTTGTATTCATTCTTGCTTCTGCATAACATCCCTTTTTCTGCATCTTCGGTGGAATGATCTCCTGCCCTGGAAGAGATAGCTACTACTGGTATTTTATTGGTTGCCATGCCTTATTATGGAACATAGGCACATACCACCTTAAAAAAACCCTCAAAAAAAACAACCAAACAAATGCAACAAATCCCCCTACTATTGTAAATGCAGGTGAACCCGATGAGAAGAAATTATGATATCTGACTCCAGAAGGCTGAATGATTTTTTTTTTATTATAGCTATACTATTATACATTAATATACTATTTAAAGGAGATACTAAAACTACATACCTACTTTTTCTAACTACCATATCTAACTAACTAACAGCTCGTGACCCTCTCTCAAGAGTCCAGACACAGGTGGGTTGGATTGGCCATCAGGTTCAAACAATTCTCACCAGAATCCAATCAAGCAATCACCCCAGGTAAACAATTCTCCAAACACATTCCACATGGGAAAAACAAGGAGCAGAAATAGAAATTGTTTTCTCTTTCTTTCCTCTGTGCTACTCTATGAAAAACTCCTGAGAGATAGAAGAATGTGCCTGCCACACCCTACAAAATGTTTCTCACTTGAAAAATTGTAGAATTTATTAGCTTTGTAGTAATTGCAATGACCTCAGGTGCAGCAAGTGAATAGTAGAGTCAAAGAACAGTCTTCCACTAGGTTTAGAGGCGAGGATTTTGGTTTTTAAACTTTTGCAAAAGGACAAATATTTCCTGTCATGGAAAGAAGTTACAAATGCCTGTGTGGAATTAAAAGGGATTTGGAAATGAAATGCAACCCTGTGCCCCAAATATGAAATTGCGTGTGGCTTGCCTGGGCATTTCAGGAAAATCCACTGATCCACTGTCCTAATCTAATCCAAATAATTAGATTTTGGATTAAGGTAGGCTATAGTCATCAAAACCAGAACAGGTAGAGATAATTTTTGTCCAGTCTGAGCTCTCTCTTATTATGAGTAGGGTTTTTTCCCTATTTATAAACCTCTATATCTTTCACTTCAATGATTAATCTACAGGCAGAGAGCAAAAGTTATTAAGGCTAGAAACAGACAAAAAGATAGATGCTGACCTTTCTAATTGGCTCTTGAAACCTGAAATATTTACTGCTCAAAGGATTTACAATGTTTGTGGAATGATTTGTCATCCAAACTAAGTATTTCTTTCTTCTTCATGAAGCTGTGCTGACCTCAGATGAATAAATATCTGTTGGTGCCTCCACATAATGGATTTTTTTGGCATCATAGTAGAAAGAAATCTAACTTCCAACCAATTGGCAATAAACTTCAGTAGCCAAGTATACTTTACTGTTGGTTGCCTCACTTGCTTTGCTAAGTGCAGTCGTGGCTGGAAATGAATGGTTTGCTTCTTTATCTGAAGTCTTTGGCACCAGGAGTCAAGACTTAGTCATTCTCTGCACTGATAGGAAGCGGAGCATAATAGATCTCTCAAAGCTGACAGGGTGGTATTTTTGTTGTTTGCTTGTGTTCTCTGGAGTTACTAGAGAGGACTATAAAACCTGTTATTCTGTGCTCCACTGTGGATTTGGGATTTTCAGGTCTGCCTCCAGGGTGGATGGAGGTTGTTCCCTGCTGGTGCCAAAGCTGAGGTGTCCGACAGTGCACTAGAAAGCATGACTGTCACCACTGAGAACGTGCTTGTTTTAACTGTGTTCTGCAGAGTAGCTAGGATTAACTGTATGCATTGCACTGTATTACAGCACATTTTATTAACAGAGAATAGTAACTTCAGCATTTCACTGACAAATCTGTAGTCTCTCCTCACAATAAGGACTCAGTAAATGTGATGGAATGGATTGCCTTTGTTGGAGTGTTGGTCTGTGAAAAGTAGCTGTGAAAAGAATGCCAGAAAGTACTGTACATTTACAAAGAGAAGGAAAATAGACAAGCATAAAAAAACAAAGACCTTTCCTGTGGCTTTGTTGCACTGTATTCCAGGGACTTAGGAAAGTGAGTCTTTAAAACTAGCGTAACACAAAAAAGTGCAAATGCACTGAGCTAATCTTGAAAAGTAAGTAAAATCACTTTGACTTGAATAGAGAATGGTAAGCTATCCTGCTGAGTCCCTGATGGATAAATGAACATTGATGTTTCAGGATCAAAGCATCCCATGTAAACTCGTTATTAAGTATTATGTAACGGCCAAGGATTTTAGGAGAATTATGACGTAAAAGCCTGATGCCTATTTAATAAACTGATCATTAATTACACTTAAACAATTTACTTCTGGGGTGAAATGAAGAGTAGCTTTGCAACTCTTTTAATTTTAATTGCAGCATCTGTTGCAAGCCTGGGTTTCTATTCCCTGCTGCATTGATGCTGTATGTATATTTTTGGCAGT
Organism: Lonchura striata; assembly: GCF_050655825.1. Lineage (NCBI taxonomy): Eukaryota > Metazoa > Chordata > Aves > Passeriformes > Estrildidae > Lonchura > Lonchura striata. Next base: position 56,602,386 of record NC_140707.1, on the reverse strand, counting down.
GTTTTGGCATGGTTTGATTGTATTTTGGATGGGTGATATCTGCCCACGCCATGTGGCACTGACTGGCTTGCTTAGGAGGAGAACCAGGAGCAAATTCTTGAGCCACTCTAGCTATTTTGGTCATGGTTTCCTAGTTACGCTTTCCCCCTTTTTCCCCTATCTCTTCTACCACTCCAATTCAATCATATAGAGGAAGGCACCAATCATGTACTAGCCTTATAAAAATATGTGTTTCTCAGTAAATTATGATTAAATTTGCTCAGAACCTCTGCTGTGGCTCATGAAGGAATACATCAGTACCTAGCAAGTTCTGCAAAAACTTCAAATAAGGTGGCAGCTACTTAAATTTTGGGATCAGCTATCAGCTGTGTATTTGAATCTGCCATGTTCTGTAACAGCAAATTCAACTTTGAACTTGTTGCTCTGAAGTGAAAAGTAGGCTCACACTAAAAATATTTGAACTTCATCATTGTTTCAATTTCCGTAGTGACTGCTGTCTGAATAAGAAGAATGAGTGTTTTATAGTTACGCTTTCCAAGGCATGGATGTCCTGACCTAGAAGGACAATAGGTGCAAGTGTTTGTAAAGAAGGAAGAGTTAGTACCTTACCTGTTATCAGGTCAGAAGTGACCCAAAGCATTACATGGACATTCACTTAAAAATGAAAGAAAGTCAGTATTATCTTGTTGAACTAAAACCAGAAAATCTTACAGCTTCATTTCTTCCTGAAAAAATCTGTTTTTTCCAAGAAAAATTAACCCCAAACTTTGCAGTGAAGACCTGAGTTTTTTCTTATTCAGAGGTAAGTATAAAATTTTCATTTCCTGAGAGAGTAAGCAATTTCAAGATAATGGTACTCCAGGTTTGATTGTAATTCCTGCAGTTTTTTCTCCTGTGGCCATTAGTGGAACAAAACCAAATATGTTGCTCTTACTTGAGCCAGTGGTGTGAGGCAGTGTGCTCAGCAAATGTTGCTGGATGTTGGTAAAAGCCACTTGGGGGAAATTTTGACCAGTTCTTTTTAGGTGGAAAACATTATATTTCCTCCTTCACCATCCCTTTGAACAGTGTTGGTTTGCTTAGTGTTTTGAGAAGTCCTGATTTCACCCAAAGACATTAATTAAGGAAAACCGTATGCACAAGTTTTGCACTGTGTCTGTTTATAACAGAGAACACTGTTCAGCTGTTGCCTTGTCTAAATACAAGTTGTAATTGTTTTCTTTCCTATATAATGGTCCTTCAGGATGTGATACATCAGCACAGAGCAGAACGAAAGCTTCACGTACACAGCGTGTGAATCCTGGTACTGAAGCCACTTCTTTGGTATCCATAGGTTGAGCCCTCATCCCAGCCTGCATGTCTGGTACCACACACTAATCCCTGGCTGCTGGAAACACCTGCAGTGATGCTGCTCTGTGTCACATGGCAGACCAGCTGTTCAGGAAGTTTGTAGAGTTGTAGGAGCTTTCACCAAAGGATTTAAGACTGCGTGTGTTCTCAGTGAAAGAAATTTTAAGAAAACTTTCCCATAAGGACTGGGAGTTTGCTGTGGTAGTGCTGACACATGTCCTTCATGTAGCTGTAGTTTCAAAAGGAAAAAATGAGCTTGTTTCATAATACTGGCATTACCTGGGGGTTTTAAGCTTTTTTAGGGCATATTTGTTGTAGTATCATAGAATTGCAGGAGGGGAAAAGTTTCCAATATTTAATCATATTTGTACAACTTTTTATACAATAATTATGTGTTTTACTCTGAAGATCAAGTTATATTGGGAAGTAAATGGTATAGGCTGAGTCTGAATTTTAAGTGTGAGCCATGTTTAAAAAGCAGTTAATGCAGAGAGGTGTACTAAGTGATAAGTGGGGGAGGAGGCAAGCAACTGAAAGTGAAATTATCTTGCTATAACCATTTCATGTTCAAGAGATGCAATAGGCAAGCAACTCATGCACTGCCTTTCTGCTGGGTTTTTGCACAAGACAAGTCTTGGGGCAGCACAGTGTGTGCTGGGCTTCAGCTGGCAGCTTTGATTTTTCCTGGTGGCTTTCCTTTGTCCACAGTAAGGATGAGTGTTTAATTACATAAACATAATTTACTGAATATAACATAATCAGTTTTTAAAAGTTTAAGTTTTACTGTGGGTTTGGAACACATTAAAGAAGTGAGATTCTTTCATGTCTTTTCCCCCCCAGTGACTCATGGACTTGTATGCAGCACTCTGCCAGTTGTACAATTTACAGCTGAAAATAAATAGGGTGAAACTCAGAAGAGGTTGCAGCAGTACTGTCAGGTTATCTGAAGGGCCTTTTGACTACTAATCAACTTAAATATTTTCTTTGTATGCAACTCTGTCGCTGGTGCAGGTGTGTCTGACTGACAGTCAAGTTACAGGGGGCAACACGTGCACAGGAGCAGAACAGCCCCCTGTGGTTTTTATTTAGCTGGATCTTTAAATCAAGCATTTCCCTTCCCTCCAGAACTGACAGAGCTTGACGTAATAGAACTTGAGAAATAAATTTAGAGAGATGCAATGGGTGATGAGTCACTACTTCAGCTAATTCAGTAAATCTTTTCTGTATTTTAAAATGTTTATTTTGTCTGTAACTTAAAAACTCTTCCAAAATGTTGGGTTGGTTTTAATCCTTTATGGTGTTCAGGAAAAAGATTTATTTACTGAAGATAGGGAGAGTAAATTATGATTCAGTTTGCCAAAAGAAAGGAAACTAAGTTTCTGTACTGTATGGAAAACTAGGTTCTTTAAAGACTTTCCAGATTTTAAGGCTTCTAAATCTTGCAAGTGCAATTGAAATTATTTAATACGTGAAGTACCAGTGTTTTGAAATATGAGTCACTTTTACAAGCATTGCTGCAATTACTATATTTAAAAGTACTTATTTGGAAATAATTCCGAGCTTTTTTGTTTATGGGTTGTGCTATATTTTATTCCACAAGAAATGCAGAACTGTAGCTGTACCTCCTGAGCACTAGGCTTGGGCAGATTTTGCCTTGGTATTTTATTAATTTATGGGTAAATTCTCCTTGCAGATACGGTGTGTACCACCAAAAAGCATTTTGCTGGCACAGCTGCATTTACTAAGTAGAGTAACTTACTTTGCAAGCATCATGAAATACATTGGCATGTGGTGACCCTCTGTGTTGCACTGTCACTCACCAAGCCTTGATAGTTGCTGAGAACTGGCTGTGATGTGGTTTCTTGGGAATGTGAGACTGACTGCCAGGATCATGCCCAGCCCTGGCTGCATTCTGCTCACCGCTGGCTTTGTCCAAAGGGGACGTGGGTGTGTCCCTGGCTGGCAGTGGGGCAGGATCTTTGTGCATTTGGGAGCCCATCAGCAATATGCCAGCTGTAACTGGGGAAGCTGGAATTGGCAAGTATATTAATGTATTATTTATCCTTATTAAAACTGGAAAATATTGTAGCGTTGTTACTGCTGAACAGCTTTTTGGCTGTGCAGGTAAGACTGCCTTTTGGTAAAGAACTGCCACTATTTAAAGATTTTGAGAGCACAGTGATAAGTATAAGCAATAATACTCCGTAGCTACATATTAGATCATACCTTTGATGGAGAGTTATTACTGGGAAGGACTATGTCTTCTGACACAGTGCTGTGCACCTTGGCTTTGTTTGTGTGTTTTTTTGGCTCTTTGCTGTCTTGATCCAGACCGCTGTTGCTGAAAATGGAGCACAAGTTTGAATCCAAAAGCCTTTCTGAATTTGAAGTTCCAGCAATCACCAAGGAGGGCAGAAAATCAATGCTGCTTGTGGTAACGTAACGGGAAACAGAGGGGATAAATTGGACTTAAAAGTGTCAGAAAAGGAGGTTACAAGGATTGCCTATGCCATTAGTTATTGTGTTCTTCTAGGAACAAAGACATCATATATGTTTGTAATCCATTGCTCATATTGTTGAGAAGTTCATTGTAAGTTGTCATTTCTTTGCCATAATTAGTTTCGAATAGGGCTTTAATGGTTTTTTCAAGGCTTTATTTATTAATATATTTTTAAATGTTTTGCTTTATATTGCCAGTCTGAAGTGCAGATCAAGTTAACATTGCAGCAGCTACCCTGTATTGGGTATATGATAAACATAATTTTGTAAATACCAGTCAGGGATCTTCGAGTGTTTTATGGAATGTAACATAAAAGACACATTCCTTGCCAAAACTTCCTTTGTGCTGGGCTTCTTTCTAATGTAATTTCTATCAGTAAAAGAATAAAGAGAGTATGTTTTTGGGCCCATTTTGCTTGGCAGTGCACAAAGGAAAAGAAGGTTGGGGCGGGGGGTTAAGAGTATTATTTCTCAGCTACTTCACACAAAGAAATACTGTAGTGCTTTCAGAAATCTCTTGGTACAAATGCCTGCTGTCACAGGCAATCAGTGTTATGCCATTTTGACACAGCTGTATGGAATACTGTGGAATGTTATAAGATTGTTACCCTGGACATAGTGCAGGAGGTCTGGAACTGGGTGGGAGACCCGAGTCTGATTTTTCATACTCACATGGCTGCTAATTGTGGAGTGAGAATGGTTTCAGTGAGCAGCTCTTTGGAAACAATGGTGTCTAACACAGTGCACTTAAAGGAAACTCACCTAGTGCAGAGCTGCTTGGAGATCCAGCCAAGGAGTCCTTCCTTGGCTTGGAAGGATGGAGGGTGTCTGTGTCTCTGGGTCTGTGCAGCCATGGTGTGCTGTCATACAGGAACGGGTAAGAGACAACCTCTACCACTTGCAGAGCACTCAGCTTGGCTTGGCCTTCTGATTTTGTCAGTGTGTCTTATCATAGTCCTGATAGTTTAAAATTGGGTTGGTTGGTCTTTCCCTAGTTTGAATTTAAACACAGCAGCTTGGTTGAATGCTCCATCTTAAAAGGGATGCTAACAGTGTAGGAGAGCTGGACATTTTGGGAACTTGTTATTTCAGGCCTTTATGTCCATAACAGTAGACATCTGTCCTACCAGTGTGTCATCCCAACGCGGTAAGTTTGACTGTAGAACATGGAGTACATGGCTCTTTGTGGTGCTGGCAGAAGTGTTTCCTGCCAGTTCTCTTAGCAGTAGTCAATGTTTCACTGTGTATAAGAGCTGAACCCTCATTTTGGAGGGGTGGGGAGGGAAGAAGCCAGAGAGCCACAAGCTCTACCTAGAGCAGGCAGTGCTGCTGCCAAAGAGAGAGCAGCCGTGACCATGAGCATTTATCCTGGTTCAGCAGCTGCCTAAAGAGGTCGGGAGGAGAGACTGTGCTGTGTGCTTGGCATGCGCTAAAGTTGTTCTGCTGTCCTAGCCCCACATGGGGAAAAAGCAGAAGGTAAAGAGCTGAAGTTCCCCATGGCTGTTAGCATAAACATATGCACATGGACATGCTTCATGCTTGGTAACTTACATCCCTGTTGCCCTCTTTCAAATGATCGGTGTAATACTCAAAATGAGATAACAGTAAATAAAATGCTCAGCCTATTTTGCAGCTGTCAATAAACAAATGTCGCCATTTTGTTGTGTGCACATGTTTGGTTATCAGATGTTTCCTGCAGTCCTGCTGCTTGATGCTTTATACACCTCTCCTTTTGGGATGAGCACATACAAATTTTCTCTCCTAATTACAAATTGCATTGCTTAAGCTAGCTTAGTCATTGTAAGAGTGGCCATTACTTCATTAATATATGAAAAGAAAGAAAGATTCAACTCACTGTACTTCTTCTGGTCACAAGTATGTTGAGGGCAGGTGACTTTATACATAAAATTTGAATATACTGTCTTCTTTATGCTCAAACTGTTACACTTCTTCCTTAGTTGACTTATTGTGAGAACAACCTCTAGATCTGTCTCTTTGACATAAAAGAGAAACTGAAAATTTTGTCCAACTTATTTGTGTTATATTGAATTCCATCAGATTTTATTGGCGTTCTTTCATTTTTCAGTTTTCAGGAAAGTGGTTCATTTAAAATTTAATTTTCAGATATGTTTTCTTGATGTTGGTTCAGTATTGCAGCCTGTTCTATTTGAAGTATGCCTTTGGTATATGGCCCAATACATCATGCTGTCAGGCTGAGAGGGGAGAGGATGTTTGGAGATTCAAGAGGAGGTACAGGCCCGTCTGTACATTTTCATATTTGTTTGGGCTTTTGTTCTTATCAGCCATTCAATTTCCATTGCCAGTTTTGGTTTTTTCGTTCTTGAAGTTGAACAAACACATCAATATGTGTGATTCTAATGTATTTTGAAACAATTTGTGTATTTGTTTGCTAGTATATTCTAGGAAAATTGCATAGGCATTGCATGATGAAAACAACTATTTTTGCCCCTGGGCATCCCATTTTATTTACAGCAAGAAGAGGAATTGTGATGTGTGAATGAAGGGCACTCTATTTGTGTGAAATGTTTCCTTTTTCAGTCTTTCAGTCTGGTGTTTCCCTGCTATTTTCTTTCAGGCATTTATATATGGCCAGTTTAACAGTTTCCTTCAACAGTGTCTGAGGTTTTGCACATTCTTTTTTGTGTTTGCTCTTGTATTTCCCATTAAAAGAAGCTTCTCTCTGTTTCTAGATAGTTTTGAAGCTTTGCTTGAACTGCAAGGTCACAAATCCTGTACATTGAGGTGAACTGTAACTTTGTGTTTAAACAAGGTCCAGGCTTTACTTTGTTTGCTTTTAAACATGGTTCATGCTTTACTTTCAAAGTAAAGTCTTGTTCTCTGTTTCTCTGCAAGTACACCATGTTCCTTTATATTTGCTGTTGGTGTGGATGTAGGCTGCAACTAACACAGTAAGAAGAAAGTTTTTTATCAGTATTTATATAAGGTGTGTGGTTTATTTTTCCCCACTGGATGTATTGTTAAATAATAAACACTATAGCTCAGTGCTGCTCCTAGGTACGCTCATAAGAGAACACACATCACTTGAAGGACCGAGTGGGGTTTTCTCCCTAAACTGTTGCATGGAGAGTATTGTTCAGTATATAATGTGTTAGACTGCATCGTGTTCTCTAAATGGAAAGAGAGATAGTATGATACTCTGGTGACATGTATATAATTAGTTCTGGGGATGCAAGAGTGAGTTATGGTTTGAGGTAATCTGTGTATTAAAAGATGTTTGTGCTATTCTCTTAAACAGATGTAGAATGCTTTAACCGAATTGAAGTAGTTCTGGAAGTGCAGTTTTCCTTCCCTTGCGTAGAACAGCCTGCACTTGAGGACAGAAGGGAGCAGGTACAAGTTACCTTAGCACAGCACAAGAAACATTGATTGCTCCTGCATATTATCTATAGCTTAGGTTTTGTTTTGCCTCATACTTGGCTGATGTGGAGGGCTTTGGGACTGCCTTCCTGCTTTGCTGGCTAGCTCCTCCCTCCGGGATGGTGGCTTTGCCACCAGCTGGAAAGTCTGTGAGGAGGAGGGATGTGCAATTCCAAGTTGGTTCACAACTGCTTAAAAGGAGAGGCAAATGCTGAAAAAAACGGAGCTGCCTCCTGTCTGGCTGTGCGAAATGAGGCCAGATGGGCATTTCAGTCAAATAGAACACGTCCCTCAGAGTGATTTAAAGCACAGTCTGAGGCTGAATGCGCAGGGTGGAGAAGAGGTTTGTGATGAGCAGATTATTTCATCCAGCATCTGTGACAGTCGGGGTGTCTCACTGTCTTCTGTGTTATTTTGTTTTGTCTTTAAGGAAGGCGACTTTAAAGTATGGCACCATGCTTCCTGTCCTGCCGGTGATGGCTGCCGGTTGCCATGGCAATAAAAGACCTCTCCAGCCGAGGCAACGCTCCATTGCTCCATCCTCCATCGCTGTGCTTTCCCTGGGAATTGGCTGCAGCGGCAGAGACGTCTTTCCCTGCTGGGGAGATGAGCTGCCTTTGCCTTTCTCTCATGGGTGATTGAATTGTACTGACCCTACCTGACGTGATTGGGGATTATAGGATGAGGGTGTTTATTTTTAGCCTGAAAGGGTATCATGGTGTATTGAAATACATCTCTGCTCTCATGTGGAAAAACATACATTCCTGGAGTAGTGTGTTTCTTCCGCTTATCAGGGATGCTTTCCCCTCACCTGTTCCCATGTCAGAGCACAAGTACCACACTGGACTTTCTTAACTGGACCAATCAATTCCTGTATTTACCGTTGTTCTCTTGCTTTGTAAGTTACATTTCAGTACTCCATGAGCAAGTATAAAGACAGTTCTTACATAAGCCTCTTCAATTGAGCTTATCGACTTCAGTATTCCTTTCTGAACTCATTTGCTGCCCTTTGATTCCAGTGACTTCAGCAGCATTTCTGATGCACAGGATAGTAAGGGTGGTTCACATCTGAATGCCCAAGTACTGCAGTAAGGGGCAGCAGCTGGGAGCACTCCCATGCATGTTGCTGTTTTTGTGATGTGGCCTTTCCATCATAGGATTGTTACAGTGAGCTCATGGGCACTCTATTTCCCGTTCCCCGGGACCCTGTAACTCTGATCAAGATAACCCTGGACCCTCCTTCCTGTCCCAACGGGGTTGGCAGAGAGCCAGGGAAGCCCACCCTGTCCAAAGTCTATATAGACCCCTAACATTTCCTGTTTGTGCTCTTTTGCCCCGCTCACAGCTCGGACCTCTGAGGTAGATGATATTCAGGGAGCTGTGCGAGAGGGGGCACATCAGAGGATAATCTTGGTTCACATATGATTCACACATCCGCTGCTTAGATGGGAAACTGATAGCTCCTTCTGTCTACAGACAAAACATACCCTGAGTTTCAAAGCTGTTACTTTCTCTCACTCTCTGTGCACATAGAAATGTTATACCATGAAGTTTGTAGACCATGGCCCATATTTTTATAACTTTTTTGCGTCATTTCATCTGCTCTGGGGGTTGCCACAGTGTATAAAGCAAACAATGAAGGGAATCTTCATTAGGGTTTGTTTGAAAAGCCTTTATAATAGTTTATTTAAAATTTTTGCCTCTGCATGGATAAAATATAATTAAAGTAAGAGATGCATAGTAAATGACACTAATTCAGAAAATACATTAGGTATATATCAGCAAAATTTTTATTCCTGAAAGTTCTAATTCTGTAAAAATATGGAAAAGCAATGGTTGTATTGTTAGTGCAGAAGTATTTTACTAACTCCAGTGCTAATGAGCAGAACATATTTTTTTCTTTTAGTTTTTTTCAAATGGCATTAGTATTCCAAACAGCAAAATCCCTGGCTGGAGAATTGTAGAAATGATGATTGCTCATTAGCAAATAGAATACAGATGTTCTGTTCAGTTTGCCTGAGTGCTTCACATAAACACCTTGGGGAGTGACTGGCACAGAGTACAAAACTTGATAGCTTAACAGTGTGCTAAACACTTCGGGGCTGGCAATAGAAGCGGAAGCATACCATGTAATTTTGTAAAATTTCATGTAATTTTTAATTATTTGTAGTGTTTGTGTAACACGACAACCTTCGTGTGGGAAGTGCGGGGGGAGAGGTGTTTCTACAGGCCTGTAATGAACAGCAAAAACTAGAGTTGGGTCAGATCTTTGGACTATGTTCATGTGTTTTCGGTTGCCTTCCTACCTTCAGTTTACAGAGGAACAAAGTTCTATCCTCCCTTGACATCTATGAATCTCATATCAGTTGTACATTTTTGTATTTGCCTGACCAGTTGCTCAGAATTTCTTGACCTCTGAGGCAGCATCTTTTTGGCTTTTTCTCATACATCTCTGTGTCTCCGCTCCGTTTCTTTTGTTCCTCCATCCTCACTCCCACAATAATAATCCCAACAATGTTTTTCTCATTGTAATTAAATTTTAATTGTATACATGCAGCAACTGTTTTTGAGGCTATATTAAATGAAGACTGGATTAATAAGGCACCATTAGGAGTTCACTGATAGTTGTGTGTTAGTGGCTGTGGGGTTTTGCATCACATCATGATGTTACTAAATTCAGTTTTCTGCCAATGCCAGAGGTGCTTAGGGAACAGCTTTAAGGAGAGATGCCCCATCTCTGCTGAAGGAGCCAAGTGAGTTAAGCTTCTCTGTGTCACTTGCTCTTAGCCTCAGGTCCATGCAGGATTGTTTGAGAGAGTTCCCTTAGAGTGAAGATTCAGGAATTGTTTGGGTTTTAAAGCCCATTTTAGGAATTACAAATCTTATTCGTGGAATTGGGTGGACTTCTAAAGAAAAGGGTTTCCTAGCTGTGATGTTACTCTGGCCTCCTGCCATGAGGTGCATTTGCGTTGCACTTATTTAGTTGCCAGAGCCAGCCTGGAAAGAAGGTGAGTGAATTTTGAAAGTTTCAAAATGCATTTATTTTATTAAAGAACATGTTAAGTCCAGTGGGTTCATCTGGGTTGTGTTGGTTGGTTTGTTTGGGGTTGGGGTAGTTTTGCTGGTTTTGTTGGGAATTTTTTGTGTTAGTTTTGTTTGGTTTTTTTACATTGAGTAAGAAGTCTTTAAAATTGCTACCATGAAGGCATGGAGCAGCAAAATTAGCTTGAAAGCACTACCTATTTCAGACTGCAGCTGAACTACCATAAGTCAGATTGCCTGCTGCAGCTATGCTGCAAAAATATTATGCATTAATACATCCTTGGAAACAAGTTATTAAAAATTGTTTTGTGAGGGCTTATTTGACCATTTAAAGTAGCTTTTCCACCTGAATGGAAAAGTCCTCAAAGTAGTGAACAATGTCAGCACTGGAAATTGATCACATGATACAAATGAGAAGATGGCATTGAGTACCCAGAGAGCTGGTAACAGCTTGAGGATTTGTTCTTGTGAGCTTCCATTTCTCCTTTTAAGAAAATACTCTAAAGTAAATGGAACTTACTTACGTTAGATTGTCTGCTGAGTTGAAAACAATCTGTCTGAATGTAAAAAATCATGGTAGATATTGAAGTTATACCACTTCTAGAGGCAGAATCAAGTTAAAGTGAATTGAGACAAATTGCATCAGCATGAAGTGACGCTGTCTGTAAAGAGTACTTTGCATTCCTGTATCTTTTTACAGTCATAATTGAGAGAAGAATATTGGGCAACTTCACTTACAAAGCTCATGTTTGCTTCCTCTTCTTGCCCTAAAGCAAACAAAATAGTCAGGCTTATAGTTTTGGAATTTGTTGAATGAACCCAAATCCACTTATGGACTGTTTAGTTGTAGTGTCAGCAAGGCAAATAGCCACACAAGAAGACAAAAATCTTGGCCCACTGGTAAGCATTTGGAAACTCAGTTAAAACATTCATCAATAATTTGAGCTGCGGGATAAAATCATAGAAAGATGCAAGCTGAAAGTAAAATGCCTCAGTTGTGAGATTTATAACTTGTGACTTGTGATAAAAATTTCAATTCTAGTGTTATCTCTTCCTTTCTGTTTCAGTGGACTTTCAATAAGTATTGAAAATCACATTAACAAATAGCAAGGGTGTAAAGGAAAGTAAGTTAAAGAAGAAAATTAATGATTGCATTAGCTTGATGACAAAGGCACTGTCCTGTGTTGCAAAGAAGGTATAGCCAAGGCAGATGTTATTGGGGACATAAGGTTTCATATTCAATCACATTTTAAAAATCTGGGAAATTGTGGACTACAGGCCAGCTGTAGCAGTTACTGGCAGCCAAGACACATATAGTAAGAGGCCGTCTTTACCTCAAAAAGCTTGCAGAATAAGTATACCAGCAAGGCAGCCCATTCAAAGGAGAAGAATTAAGCTTCATCCCTTTGGAACAGAGGATGAAACACATTATCTGAAACCACAGTGTCTGCTTGGAAATAGGATGTGAATTTGAGCCTGTACTACTCCCAGTTTTTTTCTGGCACAGGTTTTTACATCTAGTCCTGTTGGTCTTTGATGGACCTAGATACTGGTGAAGAATAATTGTTCCTATATATCTTACTATAGGGTTCATCCTTCAATAGAGATACAGGATTTAACAGAGAATGTCCAGATGGATTGAGCCTTCCCATCGCTGCTTGGTGGTCTAATGTACCTTACTTTGAAATTGATAAATGGAGTGGTAAAGAATTGTTGCTGTGATATGAATTATTCCCACTGTTATTAAATAATAAACGTGACCACATCGACCTACTCACTCTCTAAACTGAATTCCTTCTGTGCTTTAATCTTGGTAATGGCTTCATATTTGAACTACAGAATGTCATGGGTGAGCTGTGGGCTTCTGAAGACAGGGACAGCAGAAGGAAGTTGGTAGGTTGATACCATATCATGTGTATCATAAAGTAAGGTAGTAAAAAGCCTCAAGAAATTATATTTCTTAAGTAATGCAATCAGAATCACTCTTAGACAGAGAAGATTGGTTTGTATTTACTAGCTGTGTTTACTGCATTTTCTAATGTACCTAAGGAAACTTCAGGAAGTTGAAAATGGAATTCTAGACCCGAATCCATAAACTTACTTTTGGGAATAACAGCAAAAATGAGTGAGCTTGATTTGCTACACAGCAGATGCCAGGATTATATTATGTGGAAGGAAGTTTTTACTTTTAAAACCTTTCAGTGTGATGACATGCAGGGGGGAGGAAGGAGGGGCTGACATAAGTGCCCTTATGTTTTTTTAACCTCTTCAGTGCTCTAAATCCAGAGATAGCAGTTGATTAATGTAAGCATAGCCTCTCTGCAGAGGTGGACTCCTACCTACACAATAATTAAGTATAGTGAATGTTTCTGGATTAGAGCTAAATGGGAATGGAAAATAATCCTAATTACTCTGGGGTTTAGAGCCACACTGCTATAAATAGAAAATGCAACAAGCAGAGAGAAACGAGTTTTCATGAAAATAGATGAAAAGTACAGTGTGTCTTTTTTTGGTATTTATGTATTATTTAAAACAAGTTTAGAAGACTATAAAGATTTTGATTATAGTCAGCTTGTAAGTGTGTTCTGTTACATTGTACAGCATCTCAAAATGCACTACAAAAGCTAAAGACTTTCCAAGACAAAGCTCATGGGAGGAGCAGATGGTATTTGGGCATTGTGTTGTGGTCTTGCAATCCACTCAGTGCCATGTTGGGCTGATTCATAGAGTTCCATTTGCAGAGGCATCCTAGTGAGCAGCTTCACTAAGAGAAGAAACATTTGAATTAACTTTTTTGTCTTTGTGCTGTCTTCAGTAAATGCCATTGGCTGCTGCTATATTTAAAGAAAGTGACAAGAGTGTATCATAGTCTTTATTGAAATGAACTTGTGTCCTTTGCAAGCAATGATCCTTCTGTTCAGGAGAGATTTTCCATGTTAGCTGTGGTAAGGTGAGGAAGCCATGCAGGTGAGGTTCAGCCCCAGGTGTTTGGGGTTGTCAGAGGATTGTCAGTGGCCTGTGGCGTGCAGACAGCCCAGGTTTGCTCCTGAAGGGCAGCGTCCTGCCTTGGCACCACATCACTCGGGGATCTGCTTCATTGTGTAACTAAAACTGCAAAGGGAGAAGTGTTCCCACTGCCCTGCAGTCAGGCTGCTGCCCCCACCACCTCCCCTTCCCACACTGTGTGTTGGGGGGCTTGACAGTGTCAGCTGGACAGGAGGGGAATGTGTTCTTCACTAATTAAAACACACTCTTGCCAAGGGGAGAGAAAGGGGAGAAGGGTGGTGGGATGCAGGAAAGGGAGGACAGTGTGAAACCTCACATGTCAAGCTCTTTGTGGTGTTTCCCTTTTAGGCACTAATAAATCTAAGGATGACTTAATATGCAAAACCTGTTGAACCTGTTGGCAAGAACAGAGCCCCAGATCCTCATTGCAGAGGGTTTGTTTGTTGCTACCAACTGCATTTCAATTGCCTAGTGATAGTGTTTGCTTTCTTGGAATTTGCTTTCTGGTGCAATGTTCCAGCAGTCCTGACAGCAGCCCTGCAGAGGTGGAGCTGCTGTGGGCCAAGGTACGGTGGGGCTGCAGGCATGCCAGGAGCCCAGCCCTGCTGCCAGGAGGGCAACAGCAGAGGAGTGTCATGGCTTCAAAGGGGCTGAATGTGAGAAACGGGGAAACTGCAATCTCTTCCTACTCTCACTGGCAGGCACGGTTGGCGTTAAACCCATTGCTTTTATAGGAACAGGCTGACCTACTTATTAAGGCATTGTATTTCAGTGTTCAGCTATGGCTGTCTGCCCCAGCAGGGTTGTGTTTCCAACCCTGCTGAAACTCAGCCCCCAGCCATGGGAAGTCTTGGACAAGGCACGTTCATGTGTCTGTCCGGTGTGTGGAGCCCTGGTACCATAGCAAGGGGCGACACATCTTATCCCTGTGGAAAAAGGCCTGCTGAAAGAACTGATATATGCCCAAGAGGAACAGGAAAATAGAAAGAAAATTGGAGAGGATGATAATTTAAATGTTATTAAAGGTTTTGACGAGAAACACGTACCCCACCAGAAACGTGCATTCTGTGTGGTAGAATAATGGAAAACCACTTGTGGCACTAGCTGTGGGTGTGCTTGGGGTATCTTAAAGGAACACTGCTTTGCCAGCTTGTAAAATTCAGAGGTGAGTGTAATTGGCTGCCCTTCCCTAGCCACATTCATAAAGCACAGGGACGGGCTGGTTTGAGAAGAACAGAGGCAAATGAGCAAGGTGGGAAACCACCAAACATCTCTATGGAATCAGGGAGGAGCTCCCTCTGCATTTGGTCAGCTGGTGGCTCTGTGCTGATGTCAGATTTATGCATCTCATGAAAAGGAGATGATGGCATCAGCCATCATAGGAAGCAGTCCTGCAGCTCTTTCCAGCCAGGGGCTTTGGACTATTATAGCAAATCCAGATTTCTGTGAGCAGGTGTCAAAAGTGTGGTGGTGAATAAGTTGAGACAGAATTAAGAAATGTCCTTTCTATGTCAGACCATTCCTTCTGCCTCTGCTCTGGGGGCTTTTCATTTTTTCAGAGCTGCTGGGTGTCATGTTGCTACAACAGCAAGAAGTATCTGCTCCATCCATCTGTAACAGTGAACTTAGACTCTCTCTGCTGCTCTGGAATATATACACATACATGGCTTTAAAATAAAAAACAGATTTCTTGCTCTGACAGGATGTCCCCCGTTGATTTAAAAGAAAATTTTTTGCTGTTTTTATCGAGACTCTTATGAATATATCTGTTAAGTTTCTGTTCTGGAAAATTGAAATAGTTGTCCAAATAGTCAAAGCTTTCTGAGAGATTTCTTCCAGTTTTGCCCCTGAAAAGTTGTGATGACCTTCAGTACTTGCCATGTAGGCTTGGCTTTAAGAGTCACAGAAAGAGAAGTTAATGTAGACATGCTCAGCCAGAGTGTTATCACAGATTTTGCAAAATTCACTTTTCTGCCTTTTGTGCTTTTTTTCTAGTACCTTGTATTTACTCGCATTCTCTTTTTCTTTGATATATATATATATACCCTTGTCAAGCTATTTAATCTAAAAGTTTGGAAAAGAAAGAGAGAATTTCTATGTTTAAATTCTTGAGAGGCAGTCTGCTATCATAATGATAGAGCTGTAGGATTATTACCCAGAGATACAAAATGACAGATATCATAGTTAATACTCATCAGCATCCTTTCTAGAGATCTCAAACAGTCCCATCAGTAAAAAGCCTAAGCAAGCTGTGCTGCATTATCCTGATTGAGGGCCAGATCATATTTGATGTTGCTGGCTGACATGAGTAGAAAATAAAGTTTTCCCACTTCTAAAGCTAACTTTATAAATAAGCTCTTTGTTACACTGCAGATACATCCTCACACTTCTGTTAAAATGCCCAGTAGTGACATGAAAACCAACCTCAAACATGTTCCCAGATACTTTGCCTTGGAACTAAAAGAATCTCTGGTAAAGGAGGATGTAGTTCAGTGCATACACAGCACTAAAGAGTTTGTGGGTTTATAAATTCCAGATCTTTTACAACCAGTATCAGGTCTAGCAACATTGATTTTTAATCAGGCATAATTACCACTCTTAGTCATCTTTGAAACAAGTGACGAATGACTTCTTCCCAGCCATTTTAAGGCTTTACACTATTTTATATAACTGTATTATAGTTGTACAATGTACCACTTGTTTTTTTACTCTAAGGAGTCCTGTAACTATCAGATATGTAACTCTGCTAGTATTTCACTGACAATTTTGCATAAAATAGAAACATCTTCATTGCTATGTTCCCAGAGGAATCATATTTGTGGCTTTTATAACAAAAGCCTTACAATTCAATAGAATATGCCATTAGCATGTTTGTTATACTGGATGAAATATTGTACCAGATTTATGAATAATTGTCTCTAAATCAGGGCATCAGGTATTTTTAAGGGGAAGAGTATCGCTATGGTGTTTTCAGTTCTGTTCCTGATTATGTGCAGGGCAGTTGTTTGCTGTAAATGATGGCACTAAAATGAAAAATAAATCAAAGGTTTTTTTCTTTTTGCACTTGCTTTTCTGGAGGTTTGCAACCCTTATCCTTTGAGATTCCCCTACACCCTGCTGGAGATGGGAAGGAGAGAAGCAGGGAGATGTGGACTAGGAAGGGAAATCTTCAACAGACACACTGGGAAGCTTAACAACTGCTCACCTTGTTGGCTGTGCCAGGGAGGAGATGTGTGCATTGGGAGGGCCTGTGCAGAGGGGTACTGGGGTAGTGGGTCCATGTGGCATGCCCAGGAGAGGGCAGGTGCTCATTAAACGTGAGTGCTCAGAGAGGGAAAGGGGCAAGGCAAACATGTTCTCTCTGGTTTGGTTTGTTGTAATCGATCTGATTACCCAACGTTATTAAGACTCATTAGCCCAGACAGCCCTTGTTTTGCTCTGAACAGACATTCAGCTCTGATGCACAGATCCTGGTAGTAAATTGATTTTGCGCTGGCAGAGGTAGTACAAACTCTGTGCTATACATATATGAAGTAGAACTTCCAAAAGGCCAGATAGGTGCCTTTGTGTTGTATTGCCAAGGATTGCAGAAACTGTTGCTTAAAATCAGTAAAACAGCTCTCTCTAGAGTCTGTTGAAATTTTGGAGTACAAAATGAAATGTGCTGCTTTGTCTCTATTTGGTTGTAAGCACAAAGTTGAAAAGTTGACTAAATACTTAATGAAAGCAAGCTCCATGTTTCTTCAGGGCAGCTTTTGCCTTGCCACCCACTTGGCAGGAGCCAGGACTGTTCCTTCCCACCAGAGACACAGCTGCCTGGTATCAGGAGCTGCATTTGGTGGGCTGCAAAGAGATGAGATCTAGCACCAATTAAAAAGGGTTTTCTTCTCCAGCCTCATTGTATTCCCATGAGAATTGTGCAGAACATGCTTATGATTGTTGTTAATGAAAGCACTAGTCCTTTACAAAACTGTCCTGAGCTATAGCTAAGCTGCGCAGGGGCTGAGCCCTGGAGGATGATGGTATCCTGATCCTCTTCCATGGGTGCTACTCATTCTCTGGCATATATATATACATATAAGTGTTTTCCTGGATTACAGAGCCAGCTCTCACTGTTTTCTGGATAAAGCTTAAATTCTTTTTTTTTTTTTTCTTTTTTTTTTTTTTTTTTAATTTTTTGGTATTCCATAACTTATTTTAGGCATGGCCTGTATGCATGATCAATGCTCGTTCTGCATAAAGAGAAAGGGATGAGAGCTTCTTAGCTTGCCCACTCTGTTTTGTGGAGTAAATACACTTTACACCTTTCAGCTGATGAGCTGAAAGAGTCTGCAAAGAGTTCTGATTGTGTTCTGCCCATTTCTTACTTTGGTAACTTCACCTGTCAGCTAGTGGCCATTCAGAATTCAAAGAGTTTGAACAGGATCATTCATAGCAAATCAGAGGTTGGCAGAAGTGGAATCCTGTGTGTCTCCTTCATTTTAATTAAACTAATCAAAATGTAATAGATAACAGTAAAAAGTTGTTTCAACCATTTTGGCTAGAAAGGAGCATGATAGTAGTTTGGTGAGAGTTAGAATAATCGAAGGGGGCTTGTAAAAGTGACTTAGCAGCAACGTCTTGTCTTAGTGCTTGCTCTTAGTGCTTGCTCTCTTGACTCTCAAATTAAGTACTCTCTCACCACATTTCAGTTTCTAATATTTCATATTTCCTCTGCTTGTGAAATGTGTAAATAAAAATACCAGTGATGACAATATTGAATTTACATGTTTGCTAGTATATAGCCTTGATGGTGCCAAATTAGCAAAATGCTTAGTGGAATATCTGACATGCATATGGAACTGAATTCAAGGAAAATGTAAATGAAAACAAGTTTGATATGTTTTTTTCAGGTTTGCAGCGTATCTTCCACAAAATCTCTTCTGCAAAGTATGGAAGTACGAAACTAAAAAAAACTTTGATAATTAGGAAGCAGTGTTTAATCTAAACAAATGGTGTTGCAGTTCTTTTAAATAATTCCTATTTTTATGTGTGCTGTTTAATCTAAGTTAAAGCCCCAGCCTAAGGCTGACTAATTTCATTTTAAAGTCTCTCAGTGTTCAGCCTGTGTTCACCATGTTGCTTTAACCAGAAACTTTCACTAAAACAGGCCAGTGTGGTTTCACAATATTGACTGTTGTAATTTGGAAGTAATTCTGCTACTCCATGGGTTATCTTGTAGACATCTGCAGTGAGATTTCCAGGATCTTCAAAGCCTATTTTTGTTTTCATACTTCATGATAATAATCCTTCAAAAATGGCATTGGTATTTTCTGCACTGCCTTACCATTGACCTGAGTCTCATCCCTCAGCCCGCTTGAGAAGCTCTCTTGCAAAAAAGTCAAAAGGCCCTAAATACCAGATTTATCTTCTGTTATTTCCTTTATTTGAAAATTAAAGAGCTTTAAAAGAAGTATTGCTGGAAGAGTGGAACGAGTTTTACAGATGATGGCAGTGTTACTGTCTTGCTCTTCTTGATTTCCTTCAGAGAAGCAGAAGAGCACCTTGTTCCAGCCATGTTGAGTATCGCTATCTGTGGGGAGTGTTCAGTCATCATCCACAGAACTGGAGAAGTCCTTAGCACCTTAGCATCTGCATGTACTTGTCAGACATCATCCCCGTGCTTCTGCAGGTTTATGTTAGTTAAGCCTTTGTGCAAATAGGCTTTCACTGGCATAGTTTCTTCATTACTGTGTTTTGTGCTCTTTCCCTCTCATATTTTTTCCGAGAGCTTACCTGCCCTAGAGAAGCAATTTGGAAGGCAGCTTCCAAAGGGTCCCTTCCCCTGGGTCACATTGTGAGCAGCAGCATACTATATATTTCTGAAACTTCACATACAGACTTTCTGCTTTGTTTCAGCTCCTGTTAGAAGACTTTACTAGAAGTGTTGTGATTGCCAGTCTTGTTTTCAGCCAGTGTTGCTTTACTGAAATTATCTTTAAACTTAATTGTTCTTCTACCTTGCTTTTTACTCCTGCATCCCATGTTTACCTCATATTGATAGTCTTACTTCCTCTCTGCCTTTGTTTTGCTTAACTGAGCAAGCCAAGCTCTCTGCTTTCTGTCGTAAAGTCAATTTCCATGTTGGTTCAGTTGTCTTAACTTCTTTTTATAGGGTTTTGTGATTTTATTTTCAAAGAGTGCACCTTCCCTGCTTTTCTCCAGATACAGGTTTGATCTAGGTCTTGGTGCAGTGAATTGCAGAAACTGCAGCTTTCCCCAGGCTGAGGTATAGGGTTCCTCGGCCCAGTCTGTTTTCCAGAGGTTCCACGGGAAGCATTTAGTTCATCAGAACTTGCTCTTTCAAAATAATAGATCTTAAGCAAAAATAGGCTTGCTGTTATCCTTCCCACTTAATCTAAACTGAATCACTTCATGGTCCCCTGTTCCAAAGTCATCCTCGTTATTTAACATAAAGAGCAGAATAGAATCTATTCTTATTCATTCAGCAGCATGGATAAAGGAACTTGTCAGCTGTCACATCCAGGAATAACTGGTCTTACCAAGGTTAATATTAAGCGTTTGTTCTCCAATCTGCACTGTGAAGTTAGTCTCCCTTGTTGACGTAATTCCCATTTCTTTAATGATGCAGAGCTCTATCCAGATCTATATCTGGTGTAAGAAGTCAAGAGCAGACCCAGAGTCTCTTTCTTAGAAATCTTCTTTGACCATCTGTCTACAGCATTTCCAAACATTTTTTTTATTCTATTCCAAAGTCTGCTCTTTCTTTATTGCATAACAGTATCCTACAATATAAAATCTGTATTTTCTTTGAAAAGCACAGACCTTTTGACACCTGTTTCACTAATAATTCTGTTCCACCCCGTTAGTGAATTTTCCTGTAATAGCACTAGTGCTTTGAGTTCGTCTTCCATTATGGCAGTCTGCCTGTGTTATTAGCACACAGCTATTTTAGCTGCTGGAGGTTTTGTTCATCTTTTATGTTCTTATGTTGGTTTTAGACTGCATTTGGCTCTTATGCTATATACACTGCTTTCATTGGCAGTGTCACATGCCTGACCTCCTTCTCATCATTAGCAGCAACTTTTTTTTTTTTTTTTTTCAAATCCCTGAAATACCCTTCTCACTATTGTTTTCATGTTTATCTGATATTTGCCCCTTTGCTTTCTGGATCCTGAAACCAGTGGGGAATTTATGTTCACCTCCCCAGGCCTTCCCTCACTTGTTCTTGGCGTGGATTGTGCCATGGTCATTCCAACAGTTGGAATATTTGGATGAAGCCCTCCTGAAGCCTCATCTTGTGGTGAAAGTACCCAGAAGCCACCTTTTCCTGCAGAACTGCAGGGAACTGTAGTGGTTGAGGGAGGCAGGGGAACTGAAGACATTTCCTCAAGGGTCACTCAGGCTAAGGGAAATGCATCAAGTCTTTTCCAGCTGGCACGTCCTGTGCTTGCTGGACTGAAAGAGGTACTTGTTTCTCAAGGTCTGGTGGACACAAATATATTTTGAAATAGCAGTGAGAAGGAAATGACTGCTTTGAAAAACTCTGGTATGGGACAATACAGGGAATGGTTCATTTGGTCTTAAATGGTCAGAGTTTTATAGAGGCCTGCCTCCTGGTCATGGTTTCATAGAGGACTTCCTCTGCTGGCCATCCTCCCACTTTGCTGGAAGAGAAACCTATTGTTAGCAGCAGGAGCATTACAAAAGCTTGAGCAATGATGACCTCGATGTCCCAGAGATAACACACATCTGCATAACTGGGTACAAAGAGCATGTGTGTTTATGTGTACATGTATTCTTCAGTCAAAAGAAAAAAAGTTTGCAGCCTGTAAGGCTGCAAGGAGTTACAGCCCTTACATCTTCCACTGTAGAAGCCAAGGTTGCAGCAATCAGTCAAGAAGATGGTTGAAATTCCTGATCAAAAATTAGGTAAGTACATGATGGAATAGCAAATTGTTTCTCTCTTTTGTGCTAACTCACTGGCCAGTGTTTTCTTTAGCTGATGTTCTCTGTTCGGTACTCCAAGCTGCACAGGCTGGATGGAGTCAAAAAACTTTACTGTTGGCTTTGTGATTAGTAAATTTTTTTTTCACATCCTTGTGCACTGAAAGTTAAACTTGCCAGTAATGTACATCAAAATGAAAAAACTATTTTAAAATAAAGGAACAAAACCAAAGCAAAAATCTCCATCCTGCTTTTAAGCAGAGTATGTGCTATAATACATCATCTTTATATATAAGATGTATATCTCATCTCTCTGTAGTCATGTGTCTCTTAAAATATTTTTATTTTGCCCTGGTAAAATGATTATCAGTATTGTGAATCTGTCTTTTAACAGTTAAATTATCTCAGTCTTTACTCTTGAGATGAAAAGTTAGGATGCTTTGGTTCCCCATAGCTTTCTGAATGATAGATTAACTTCTTTGAGTTAGTGCATGTATAAGACCTACTGTAACTCTTTCTACTATAATTCCTTTTATAAAACTAGTATTTTTAACAAAAATACATTGTAACTATATGTTTGGTTTACAGTTTTTCAGCTGATAAAATAGTATTGTAAGAGAATGGAAATCATATGTGTTGCTTCATGACAATACAAATGTAGCAAAATACAGGAGCAGGAAGAAGGTTTCTGGTAGAAATGTTCTGTATTTTTTAAAATTAGACTTCTTATGATACTTGTGCCATAGCTTACTTGGCAGTGCCGGAAATGAACTTAAAATAGGAAACATTATTAGTTCATTTAGACCTGTGCCTTTCTTTTTCTGTGTCTCATATTAGATCTGTTTAAAGGAGTGTGAGATGCTCCACTGTGTCTTGGCATTACTAATGAAATTGCTTCCTCCTGGCCTCTATTGTATAGCTTCCAGAATTCTCATGCTTGATCTTTTCGTGCACTGTTGTTGAGATAGGAATATAATTTCTTGTTTCTTCCCAAGATCTTGGTTCTGAATCCTACTGGTTTACTGTACGTTTCCACAAGTATTCTGTTTATTTTAAGAGAACTTCTCAACCTTATTGAAATATTTCAGAAGTGGACTCGGTGGCATCCCACACCAAGGACTTTGACAGAGTTACAGTATTTACAATTCTCTTCAGGTATTTCTTTCTGTCTTGCACATTGCAACCTTGTTTTAACAGCTGTATTCTTATTCC
This sequence comes from Lonchura striata, assembly GCF_050655825.1. Classification (NCBI taxonomy): domain Eukaryota; kingdom Metazoa; phylum Chordata; class Aves; order Passeriformes; family Estrildidae; genus Lonchura; species Lonchura striata. The sequence goes on along the minus strand of NC_140707.1, from coordinate 56,579,931 downwards.
ATAATTAGGCAAAATAAATTTAAAAAGATACAAAAGAAAAAAATCAAATGGGGGGAAAAACCTCCAATCTGTTCATTATTCTCTGTGTTTAAGATGACTTATACCAAGGTTAACTATCCTGATGTGGGAAGGGAAAAGACACATCTGTTAACAGAGAAGTTAAACAGGGGCAAGCTGCTGTTTGCTGTGTTGCAGCTTAATAAGCCTCAAGGTAAAGATGGAAGACAGTGTTGCTTTTTCACATTTTACTATTGACAAAAATTGAAAATATTAAAGACTAACAAAATGTAGGAATGGACTGTGCTAGAAAGTGAGGCAGGGAGGGGATTAGAAGACTGATTTGTAGGCAAGGAATAATCTGAACTTCTGCTTTTTGAGTACTAATGTGTGGCACTAGGTTTTAGGCATTTCATCTACACTAGGAACATAAAAATGGGAAAAAGTAGTAGAGGATGCTGAGGCAGAAGTAGAATGGGCCAAAAACTAGCATACTGAATGGTAAAGTGAAGTACTTTACAAAAATAGTTCTATTTTAGATGTAGTAACTTTAAATTAAAAGAAGATCTTATAAATTCCTTCCTGATGAGATAAACACAGCAATGGTTGTAGTGTACAGATGGTGCAGTTTATTTACTAACCACATTTTTTACGTCAGTTGGCTGTAACATTTTCTTAATACCTAAATATGTATCTTAAGTGCCTCTCTCTAGGCATTTGTGCTGGAAAATTCAGGCCATGGTTGCTTTGAACTGCTTTAGCTGCTATTTTCTTTAAAACCTTATGGTATGGCTGTGAAGATAAATTTCATTTTGCACAACCAAGAAGACACTATGTTACCCTAATTTTTATTTAAATGGAGGAGGACAAATTTGAAGGGTTTGATGAAACCAGGTTAAAGTTAAAAATAATATCAAAATAGTACTAATTACTATGAATCACTTTCTCTCTATAAAATGAACTCTGATCAGAGATCACAACATATAAAAGAACAGCTGTCATATTTGGCTTTCTGAGGTACATGACTGATTTTAATTATTTTTTTGTGAATTCTAGAATATTGTGCTACCTGAGGGCTAGCCTCTGCATTGCTCCTTCGTAATCTCATGCTGAATATTTCATGCCTACCATTTCACCACTTCACATGTCTGTGCAAGACAGATTCTGACATATACAAGTAACACGCAAAGCGAAATTTGGCTCAAAGTACATCTTGACAATATGCATAGATGTAATTCCAGAGTGATATTGTAGGTTATTTTTTCACTGAAAGAACTAGGTGCTGTTTACAGATTTGGTGTTCACTGTTGAAGACTCTGCTGACAAGGGGCATGAATCTAAAATGCAGCAAACAGAGCTGCCATGAGGTTCGTACCACCGTTGGTGTCATCTTCATGAAAAGAAGTTCTGTGTTTGAGAGCAATGCTGGCCAAAACAGTGCAAGCGGCGGTGCTGCAGCTGTAGTAGAAATCCAGCCCCTTGATGCCTTTCATGCCTTACAAGATCTTGTAAGTGCTCAAGGCTTCTTCCAGGTCCTTTCTGGTGCTTTGCAATGGACCCTTGGTGCGTGAGGGACAAAGCACCGAAATTTCAGGCTGTAGCGTGAAGTACCAATTGTATAGCTGGACTGCAGTTGTTAGGAAGAACTGTGGCTGCTGGCAATTTTTGTCATTATTTTCTTAACACTCTCCAATATTGCCTGTTTGAGACTTTGACATACTCTTACTTTCTTTGTACAACACCCACAATCCTTCCTTTTCTTCATCGTTTCTTACTTCCCTCTTTCACAGGGAAGGCAGGACATCTGCTTTCTGCTGACAAAAAATTAACAGTTCATGTATGCAGTCAGTTCACCATTTACTTGAATTAGCAAAAAAAAAAAAAAAAAAAAAAAAGAAGCCAGAATGCATTAATTTAAATACTTAATTTTCTATATTCCAAAACTTTGTATGTAGTTATTTTTAACCTGGTTTCCTAGGGAAAGATGTTCCTGCAATCATGTTTCACTAACCACCCACTGTTAATAACTTCAGGAGCCTTTGTGTTGATCACAGACTTCAGGTAGGGCAGCAATCTCAGTTCTGAAATCCACAGCTTCACAAACACAGGCCAGGTAGAAGGGACAGGATCCAGTTACCAGCTGGTGGGGATGCAGCAGTGAGCAAGGTCAGGCCTTACAGCTACAAATGGGAGCATCCATGTGGAAGAGACTTCACTTCAGAAAGACGGCAGTGGGGAAATGGCCATCAGCGTGGGGGCACTGGTGGGGACCAGCAGCCAAAGCCAGAAGAACCAGTCCCAGCAAAGGTGCCCTTCAGTCCTATTACTTTGGTGCTGCTCCTCATGGCTGCTTCTTGGCTCTTGACACACTGCTCATGAGAAGGCCTCCAGATTGTGGACGACAATGCTGCAAAAGAATGTACCAGCTTTTCAATCTGCCTCTTTGTGTGGGCTCAGACAGCTGGCCCTCAACCCTTGTCTCACTTGTGCACCAGTCCCTCCTTTTTCTTTTTTCCTTGCAGTAGGAAAACCAAAAGCACATTTTCCTGGATGCTACTGACACCAGCATTCATGCATTGCCTCTAAGCTCTCTTACCTCTGCCAAGGCATTATGGAATGGCTGTCCAGTTTCTTCAAGAATATACCAGCAGAAACAGAAACACAGCAGGCTTGGATGGGCTTGAGACATAGCTATGCTTTGGGAGACAGCTGCTGCAGATGCAGTCCTGTGTTGTGATCAGCTTGTGTGCATGTCTTACGTCATTGCAGAAACACTGTGGTAGTGTTAGTGGTCCAAAGGCTAGGAATGCACCTTTCAACAGAAACTGGTTGCATCAATTTTATCTCAAATCACAGCGTTTATTACACAAACAAAACCCAAAGTTATTGGGAAATGTGCTTTTCCTAGTAGTGTCCTTCTATTCTTTCAGCAGTAATATTCCCATTATACTACAGTGTCATCCACTGAACTAAAACAAAACAAAGTTTAGGAGCAGCCAATAAATAAATGCTGAAGTTGGCTGTAGAAATTATGATATGCTAAATTCAACTTTTAAAAATCTCTTGATTTTATGGTATGAAAAAGAAGGAAGAATTCTGGTGAATTTGTTTTTTCTTTCTCAAGCTTCTTTGCTCTTTTGTCTTGCTTTTTAACATTATATGGATTATTCCTCTTTAGTTTGAAAGCATGCACTTGCTGTGTGGTGTGTGGATCCAGTCTTGCAACATGGCACATATTTGGGAATGATGCTGTTGGGAAATGGCACTTTCAGCATACATAATTGCTGCAGGAATTCTGCTTTTGACGTGTCTTCAGACTTGAAGATGAGCATAAGTTGGTAATGCTGCTTTTTCTTTGGAAAATGTTGACCTGTCCAGAAGACACAGGCACCTTTTATACTAAGTCTGCTGCTGCTGCTTTAGTTTCAGTTCGACACCCACTACACTGTTCCTCTGTTTACTGTTTTAGCAATTAAATAATAGAGTAGTAGCCTTTAGAAGAGTGCTTGGAGCTATTCACAGAAAAGTAGTACATACTTAGACTAATAAAAAAGTCCCTTTTATTAATTCTCTAGTCAAGTGAATTTCTGTTTGGCTTAAGCAGATTTTGAAATCCTGTCTACGTCATTTGTATTGTTAATATATTACAGGGCTTTATACCACATCACATTACTGGGAATAGTTTTGAAATATATAAAGATCAAAAATGCAGATATTTTTAACAGTGGTAAGTAATTTTCTGTCATAATAGCCAAAATAAAGTGCCATGAAGATATTAGTAGTAAATCAATTTTTTTGTATGCAATTTGGTATAAATACTGACAAGCTGAAAAAACCCCCAACCCCAAACAACAAATGCATACTCATTAGTCATTCAGTTTAGCAGCACAGAGGCAGCAGTCAGCTAGGGTGTGCGTTTTTATGTCTGCTTCAATTGCACACTTCATTTATTTGGACATGGCAGAGGCGGCTTTCTCTGTCACACGGCATCACTGCACGATTAGCAAGTTGCGCCCCAGGGCAGCTGGGACGCTTTGCTGGGGCAGATGTTCTTTTCAGCTTATTCAGTGGCCGTTGTGGGGTTGTTTACTGTTGTCATAGATACCTGCATTTCCATAGCAGCCGAGCTGTTGTGTGTGAAGCAAGTGAATATAGTTATAAAAGGATCATATTTTGTTCTGTCTCTATAACTTACCATCTGTCAGCTGACTTTTCATGATGGATTCAGAAACCAATTTAAGAATAACAGCAGCCAGCTGATCATTTTTGCTTATATTAAAGTGACAATGGACAAAAATGCAAATAAGTTGGTGCTTCAATGAAATGCTAGTTTCTTTTTTTTTTTCTTAATTGCAGCAGTTTGTCTTCCAACACTTTCTCAAACTTTGCTGAAATCTTTCTTGACAAATAGAAATGACCAAGTGTCATCTTCTGTACTTGCTCAGGTATTCCTTGTGCTTTCCCATCCCTCAGCTGTCAGCTCATCCCTCTGTTGCTTCCAAATTGTGATGTTGCACCTGCTTTCACAGATCCTTTATAATGAAATCTAAATACTGTCCACAGAATTAAAGAGGGAATTGGTGAGGCTAACAGCAAAAGTATCATGCACACACAGGCATAAGTATGGCTCAGTGACACAGATCACCACTCTGTTTAGTAGTAACAATGGTGTCACGTGCAAGTTTGGGGATAAATTTAATGTGTAGTCAGCAAGCCCTCTGAGTGGTGAACTCTCAGCCTTTCCACTTGGAGATGTGGTCAAACCTGTAGTTTAGCAATGAGGGTGAGAAGATTAGCCCAGTTGTAAATAATGTATTTATTGGTTGATTTTTCCAGATCCTGACATTGATGCTGCCACTGCCATGATGCTTTTGAATACTCCCCCTGAGATACAAGCAGGTTGTGAGTAGATACTTCTATAGCATATAGCAACATAGACGTATAAAATTAATATTCTCTTCTATAAGTATATAGCATACCAGATAAAAAGGATGTAATAAAGAAATATAACTTCCCTTGTAGACCCTTGCACTTCCTTGACCCTTACATGAGTATAATTTTGTGGTTCATATTACATTCGTTATATGAATAATATTAATCTGTGATCTCTAATGTAAAAGAGAGGTTATTGTTATTCATGACATACACTTAAATGAGAAACCTACTATTATCCATACTGATAGAAAGACCTGGGGCAACAGCCAGGAGAAAGGCAGGGAGAGAAAGAGAGCAAGAGAGTGAAGGATACATGGCATATGGTTCTGTTTTCATTTTGTTTTGATTTTACTCCTATCGTGTAAGTTACCACAGCCATCTGGATACTTCCCATTCACTTGGGCACTGTTTCAGCTCCTTCCTTGCACACATCCTGCCTGTTTCAGGGTTTTTTTCTCTGACTGATGCAAGGCGGTAGGCAGGTGACAAGGAGCAAAGAGCGGTCTCATTTCCTGCCAATACTGTCCTCCCTGTTCTGTGGCCAGACCTAAGGTTTTAATGCTGTGTATCAGCAGAGCACTGAAGAGACCTTGACCCCCACTGTACTGGGCTGTGCAAATACTGCAGGAACCATCCTGCCCCACAGAGCTTGCAGTGAAGGTATTACAGGAATCCATAGTGGAATACAGCTGCACAAAACAGACAATACAAGAAGACAAACATATCACTAGTCAGCAAGCGTGGTACTAATGCCAAGTGACAAGCAGCTCTAAAAAAATAAAGGCAGAAGTTAAAATAGAAATCATTACCAAGACTGTCTAGCATCACTGCTATTGTTCTAGCCTGGGCAACCAACTCCAAATTCCAGGGGAAGCCTTGATTTGCACTTTGATACTCTGCCTGGGGAAGAGAGTCGATTACCATCAAAGCATTTCCCATGCAGCTGAGCAAAGCTATTGTCAGCCTGCTTTGTGACCCTGCCAGAGGAAGGCTTCTTGCTAAGCTTCTCTCAGGAGAGTGTGATGTACCAAGGAACTGTTCCAGAAAGAGAAGAATGGTCCTTGTCCTCCTCTCCTGAGCAGCTTTCAGGAAATTGTGCATGGTAAAAGTGCAAACAATCCCTGATGTATGTAGGTAGGAAAAAGGAAAGATTTATTGAGGAGGTTATGCTTTGTAACTGAATAATTAGCTTTACGGTTTTTAATGACCATTTAAAATGCCACACCCATGTGTGGAACACTGCTAACAATTACAAATTAATTCTAAAATCAGCGTTTGCTTTTATATGAAACTTTGAAATGGTGTCTGATGAACATTGCTTACCATTACCCCAATTCCACCATCCTCTAGTTTATTCAGAAAAACAAAAGGTCATAGTAAAAGAGTAAAATACTGTTATTAGGATTATTTTGTATTTGTATAGGTTTTACTGTATAGACTTACAAAACTGTTCACATTGCTGCTAAAGGTTAGGAATATGCAATTATTGTTAGAGGATTAATGTCAGAAATCAGTTTCTGAATTATTAACACTTTGCAATATATTCACAGACCAAACACTTACCAATTTTAACTAAAGGCAGAAGTTCAAAGTAGCCAGAGCCAGCTGTGTACAAGTTTCTACTGAAACCTGCAATCCAGCTGGCACGAGGAGTTAAAGCATGAAAGATACAGTGATATGCTAAGAGAGTGCATGTAACAACATAGATTTAATACTTTTTTGCTTCAGTTTATTGAAGTCATGTTTCATCAGGCTTTGTAGGTTTGTATTTGAAAACAGCAATTGAAATACCTGCTTCCTTCAGAAGCAGCCTATCATAAGTTACAAATACTTGGGATTTTATTAGTATTAAGTTCATGAATATTAATTCCAAAATATTTGACTTGCACTGAAAACTGTATCTTTATCTGAAAAGCACTCTGTGGGCCATCTTAGTCATGTTGCATCAAATTTATGGGCCTGTTTCCTTCTCATTAATCTAATTTGGAGAGAGGACAGAAGAAAACAGGATGGTGAACAAATGGTAGAGCTCAGTTTAAAACTCATGGGTACTAACTCAGTGAAGTCCATGAGTGTGTTCTGTACAAAAGATTTTCACCATTTCAATTATTACCAATGTCTTGAAAGTGAATATTGCTAGCTGTCATTCCAGCATAGTATTTCCTGTTCCTGAAAGTGTGGCGTCCTGGCCGTGTCACTGAGTCTTGCCAAACCATGATGTTTTGTCATTATTTAAATGGGAGATAGGTTTTGATGCTTTTGCAGTGTGTTTGAATTCCTGAGATTCAAGTCACTGGAAGCATGTAAGTAGCAACACCTTATTAATTGGTGAGGTCATTTTGAACTTTGAGCCACTTGCTTTTTTGGAGGGACAAGTAAAGAAGAGACAGTGTTAGTGTATAGCTGCTACTGCTAGTGCTGTGGTCAGAGGGATTACCCTGGAAATACTGATTTAATTTAAAAAGCTTCTCAGTGCTGTTACACATAGCTTCAATTGAGTTAATGTATAGTCCTTTGCCTGTTGCTATATAATTTTTGAATTGTACACAAATGCAAGTACATTGCTCAACATGAAGTTTAATACTGCAAACAGCTATTAAACAGTGCTCACAGAAAGGGTTTGGGTAGAAACCAGGAAACTGAGAGTCTTCCCAGCTCTGACATCCACCTTCTGATTTCAGTACTGCTGCCCACTACTCGGTTGGGTTGTCTAGAATGTGGTGGCCTTCAGAAAATTTAGCAACACTGGTTTTGTGAGTGGTTCTTTATAGGAGACTGAAGTGCTGTGATAGAGATATTTAGGAAGACACAAGCATGGAGTTTTGCTGGGTGGTTCTTAAAAAATAGGTTTTCCAGGGTTAAAACCAGTGTCTCTCTGATTTGGAAGTCTTTGTTAATCTTTGTCTCAAAATATATAAAACGCAGACTAGATACATATACTGTAAGTTTGGTGGGAGAAGTAATTCCATGAAGAGATCTGCTTTACCTCTATACTTCTAACATCGTACCCCAATGAAATTCACTTTTTACATTAATGCAAGTGGATTGTGTATGAGCAAGATACATATACAGGAATGAAGACCAAAAAAAAATAGCCTTAATGACAGTCAGAAATTCTCCAAATAGGATAAAATAAAACATGCTGTTTTGTTGGGAAATTTTTATTGTACATGAAACTTGATAGATGTAATATTCTGTTTGTACTGCTTATGGACAAGTCACTTACTATAACTGAGACAGCTTCCAGCCTAACTTTGAGTATCAGAAAATGATAAATTATTGTGAGTAAAATGTTTCATAAAGCTATTTTTACTAACAGTTTTGCATTAAAGCAAAAACTAGGAAAAGACATTTTCATAATCTTCAAACTTTCTGTTGCTGGATTTTGGTTGGGATTTTGTTTTGGTTTGTTTTACTTTGATGATTAATATTAAGCCATTAAAGGGATGAAATAAATTTGGAAAGAAAGCTGACTTTTGTGAAGTACTTTCTACTTTTTTCTCCATACACCTCATAATATTTTTAGAAAAAGTACTAGTGTGGTAGGATTCTCAGGATACATTTGTCGCCCCCACTTCAATTTCTGTTTAGAATAAATGGCTTGTTGGATGCACCCTAGATTTGCACTTTGTAAGGACTACAGAGTATGGAATTTACGAGCTATGAAATAGTCCTTAAGCCATAAAATACAGGTTGAGCAGATGTCGTCAAATTTGTGCCTGGGATAAGATAGTTGTAAAAAGTTACACATTTGGCAGAAAACATTTGTTTTTGGCAGCTTCTGATGTCCCGTCCGCTATAGTTAATCAGCAATTTCCTACTTTCAGTTCTTGTAGCCTGATCTAAAGAATTCTGCTAAACACTGTACTGGAAGAAAGCTTGACAGAAAAGAGCTGAAGCTGACATATATTAGCCAAAACTCAGTACCTCTTGTCTATAATGTTTTCTTCCGTGCTGCAGAAGCTGGGTCAGGGAAGAGAGCCCTGATATCAATGCATATGCCATGTAATGACAGAGGAAGCAAAGGACCAATCTATCCCTACAGGATACACTCACACATTCTGCTTCTTTAAAATTCAGTTCTCAGTAAATACTATTCATTCTTCCTAGCTAAGTGGTGACTACCTTGAGCTAGACAGTTTAATAAAGTGTATATTTATTTCCTAGATCACACAAAGAACATGCTTTTTACCCAGTTCATTGTCTTTTTTTGACAACAAATTTCACTCCTTGCTTATACTTCATTTAACTTTCACATGCCAATATTTAACCAAGAAGTTAGTTTCCTTTTCTAGTGAGCTTTTGGGGTGTCAATGTGTCTGATGACTATCCATTATTTCCTCCTTCTTTTGCATTTTAATTTTACCAAATTGCTGCACTGTTTGTTATACAATCAAATCTTCAGGGAAAGACCCAGTCTGACATGGATTTTCTAACACTGTTGTGAAGATCTTGGATGAGGTGTTTATCTCAGCCAGAATGGAGCTTGCTTCACTTGCACATACCTGCAAGTAAGAGGTCAGGGATGCAGACTGTTGAGAGATGTGATGAAAGAAGTCCATAGTTGGAATAATCTACTCAGCTAATGTGCACACAAGAGCGTGCCCTGGATTAAAACAGTCCTGCACTGGCTGTGGAGTGATCATGTAGCACTCTACTTACTTTTCACCTACAGACCCTGAGTATAGGCTGCAAAAGAACACTGGATTTTTGAAGGGCTTCCATTGAATCCTTTTAACACTATGTGAACATAGTGCCTTGGTGAATTCAGAGTATGGTATGTTCTCCTACATGTCATTCACTTTATTGTCAGTTAAACTATAGCATGAAAGTTCACTACAAAAGGAAGATTTTTTTTTTTCACCTTGGAGAATTTCAGAGGCATAGTCTTGATTTTTAACACTGGATGCATTACTTCACTCCAGAGTTAGCCAGTGGAGACTCAGCTGGCTGAGTCTGCTCAGGTTGTGAAATTCCAAAAATAATTTCCCCATTCATGCAGCAGATTAGGGGCAAATTGTCGGTTCACAGTTTGACTCTACTCCAATGTAAGTGTTTCCTGGGTTTAAGTTTCCTGAGAGCAGAGTAGACCCTTGAAAACATAGCAGTGATGAAAGTTGAAAGGTGAATAATGATTTTGCCATTTCAGACTCTTTGTCTTTCACTGGGAACATTTTCTGAAAAAGGAAACCTTCATCAAAGAGATGCACAGGTCTTCTTGCATTGTTTTCTTGAGCTGAGTTTCTCAGACATAAACAGCTTTCAGCACTTGCACAGAAAAGGTGTAAATTACATTTCACACTTCTGCCTAGGAATTAGGAACCTGTAACCTGCCCGTACTGTTGGTTAAAGAAGCATTACAAGAGAGGGGTCAGGACTGTAAGGTGTTCATCCAGATTGGCAGTGACTGATGATATGGCTTGGAGTAAATTATCTTACCTCCACACCTTGAATCTTCAATCTAAAATATAAATATCTCAAAGTATGGGTTTGAAACGTAATTAAAGCTTGTAAGGTATAAATGTATCCTTGGAATAAAAGCACCACAAAATTTCAGTAAATAATCCACAACCCTTCAAAAGCACCAAGATGTAGAAATAATTCCTTGAATATAAGTCACTGTCATACAGCCTGCACAAAGGCTGGAAGACTCTGTGGGTACCAGGAACACTGTAATAGCAGTTTATTCGTAATCTTTTTAAAATTAAGTAATTAATGTTATTTTTTGCAAGGATCAGTTTTGATGCTTTAAATGCTCTAAGTAGAGATGAATGAGCAAGAAAGACCAGTCTTACAGTGGCACATTGGTAATGTGAATAACTAGAAATTAATATCTTTTACTACTGAAATATTTTAATCCTGGTTTTCATTTTAGGTTTAGAATGCTACAGAAGCTGATTTACCAGAAAGTTGGGATGGTGTGTCTTTTTTTCCTTTATGGTTCCATATATGTCCTGAAAGGATATGCTACATAGTCCAGTATCCTTCTTCAGTGATCCCTTGCATACAACCTTTCTGTTTGTCTGAGTGATGTAGTGGTTGTGCTGAATTATAATTCAGAGAGTCTGAGGAAACGAAACAAAAATCAGAAGCAATAACACAGCTTTTGCAAGCTGAAATAGTTAGTCTTACTGAAGCCTTTCAGTGAGTGGTGATACAAGGCACAGGCTGGCCGTGATTGAAGGGAATTTCATAGGCAGGACAAGAGACCAAGTTGTCTCTTAGAGGATATTTTCAGAAGACAGCAAACCTCTGTGTTTTCTCTTTTTACAAACATTTTTTACTTCTTGAAGGGAATATGTGGAGAGAGCGAGAGAGAGAGAGAGAGAGTGTGTGTGTGTGTGTGTGTGTGTGTGTGGTGTGTGCACGTGCGGGTGTACGTGTGTTGACATGGGAATGTTTTAAATGTGAAGCTTTTGAAGAGAATGTTTCCTGGATAGGACTCCGTGACTTGCAAACCTGCAAAGGGCCAAGGAAAATGAGGGATGGGTTCCAGTGAGGATGTGAATGTATAGAAATCTTAAGTTGTGAGACTTGGCACTGTATTTCATATAGATATGGGTATAGATACATATATAGGAGTGCAGGAAAAAAGGAAGTTCAGAAGAGGTAAAGAAGGGAAGACAGGAAACTAATTTTTGAGAATTGGTGAGGAAGCAAATAGGATGTTCTAAAGAAGCAATGGGAGTTGTCAATAAGGGATAGAGGAGAAGAAAAATAATAAACATCAATTAACTCTGCCAGCAGACAAGGAAAATTAGGTAATTTGGGGAAAGAAGAGTTTCGGCATCAAGGAGCCTGTTGCTCTCTTTTTGCAGTAGCACTTTCAGTATGTTTGCCTTGAAGTTTTACAGTGTATATTTAGACAGTATCCATAGCTAACTGACATTCTTTGCATATGCATAAATATTTCATTTCATGATAAAATTATGGTTTGTATCATGGTGCGGAGAAAATTCCCACATCTTTCTCAGTCAAAACTCCTGGTTCCTTTCTTTTGATGGGACTTTATAAACATAGAGAAACCATACTATGTAGTGCAGTATAAAATCTGTTCCTCTTAAAAGTTTGTTGGAATAACCATGCCCATTTGAAATTATGTCTTTTTATTGATCTGTCAGTATTCAGCACATTTTTCTGTGGCTTTGAAATTACCTGTTACCTTCACATTTTAGGTTATCCATGTCTTTGAGCAGACTGCTTTTCTTTCATGACACTGGTGTTTCAACCATCTCAAGATTATGCTGTTGAAACAAATATAGTAAGAAATTCAGCTTTTTGAAATTTAACATGATAACATTCCTCTACAGTATCTACAAACCAGAACATCGGAGCAGAAAAAGCCTTACATTGTCCCCTGAGTGAAAGAGCTTTGATAAACTCATAAACTAGCGATGAAGGAAAAAGTATACAGAGTAGGGAGGTATAAATAGCAAAATGCTATTTAAAATTATTCTGGTCATTGAAAGCTGACCCAAGTTGTTATAAACTAGGTTCTGTAATTTTAGCCATATGAGGCACCTAAATATAACTGACCTGTTCTTCAAAGGTGCTCAAAAGCAAGAGTGGGTGTAACACAGTGACAGGATTTGATCGGGAGAGTGATGTGCTCTCACAAGCAGGGGAAAGAAGATTATTTTCCTAGAACTAATCTGTGTGGTCAGGAGTGAAACAAGGTGAGCACCAGGACAGCAAGAGGGGAGGCATCGGTCTGGCTTGATGTTTATAGGAGGTTAAGTGTACCTCAGCAGCTTAGAACTAACGTACTTCTGAGCCTATACTTCTCTGCCTCAGAATACACTGGCATGTATTTTGGGGTGTGAGTATTTGAAGTTGGGCATGTAAAGTGTGTGTGTTGATTCTGAATAATTTTTCTAGTCTCTGTGTAATTTGTTTTAAAATAAATTCTGTGGGTGTATATAAAGTGATACGGTTTACATTTATCTTACAAGTGTATATATAATACCTGTATATTTAAAAATAATATAAAAAGAGTAATGATCATCATTCTCTTTTTGGGCATTCCCCATGGGGAGAAGTTATGGTGTGAATGATGACTTCTAGTAAATAGAATGTGTGTCAGCTGGCTGGCTGTGGATGTTTAAGAAGCGAGTTTGGGTGGAGGCTGTAGTGAGGTTACTGTCCCAGCCTGAAGGGACATAATAGCAGGGCAAACAAATGCCATTACATGCAAGTGGGTCCCTGGTAAGGGCCTAGACTAAGAACTGTGTTTGGTAGCCTTGTGTCTCACAGGAGGAGGAAAATCCTGAGACTTGCTAAGGACACTTGCTGTGGTGGTGCCTGAGTAGTGCTTCGCTGCTACTTGTTCAGCTGTCTGCCGTGGGCCGAGCAGTGTACAAAAACATGCCTGGGTAGAAAACAAGTACTCGGTGTAGCTTAGAATCTTGTTGGCCGGAGCTTCAGTTTTTGATGTAGAGCCAAGTTGAATGGCCCAGTGAAAGGTCTTGTCTGTAGAGGTCAGTACCTACGAGCTTGGTGTCAGTGGCACCAGCACGTGTTGGGTGAGGGAGGCTGGGCTGTGACCCGGCCGTGTGCAGGACTGCTGCCAGGCTGTGTGGCAGGGTCATCGACTGCCAGAGACAGGGCCTAATTAGTGCTGTGGAGATAATGTCTTTTTAGTCTCTTCTCTTTCTCTTCCTGGTAAATAGATATTTGTAGTTTATATTTTGTTTTGCAGAGATGGGGGACCAAGATATTGCTGCTCAGAAAGTAAACTGGGATGATAAAAAGCTGTCAGCTGTGATCTTGCAGTGAAATACTTGTGTTCTGTTTATCTGTAAGGAGTCATATTTTTTTTGTAGACAAAATAGTTACATCTGTGCTCATAGCTGGTTTTGACTCTAAGCACATGCGTTCGCAGCAGAACAGCAATTACAAAACAAAAGTGATTCATTTGTACAAGGAATGATCCGCAGCAACTAGGTCAGGCAGTGGCTTTGGCAAGCCATGCTATCATTGTTTGCCATGAAAATAGCATTGGAGCTAGAATGGCACTCAGAAGACTCAAGGCTGAGATGTCCAAGGTAAGCAGTGTATTTCATGAACCTCTCTAATGGTTTTCCAGTACACTGAAAAGTTTGAGTTCCACGTATTGCTCCTGTAGTTTTCCAACTTTTCCTTTAGAAAAGAAGAAAAAACATCCTATGTTTTGTTTTGTTTTTAGTTCCTTCGGGAGTGATACAAAATGGAGCTCGAGTACTGAGTAGAGGAATATTTCCTGGAGCCAGGCCATTGCCAATCAACCCTATAGGGAGCATGGCTGTCACAGTAAGGTAAGAGTGCATCATTGTGGGATCTGTATGAAATAAATCAGTATTTTGCAAAAATTGTAAAAGTATATGTGAACTCCGGGTATTTTGCTGCTTGCCAATGCTTCTGAGGTTCTAAATTAAATAAAACTCTGCCATCTAAAATTCTTGGGGTATGATCCTTTGCGAGATAGTCATGGCATATCTCTTTGTTATGTGGTGGTTTGTGAAAAGCACTTTTATTTTCACTAGCAAATTGCAGGCAGTTTGTGGTGAGAACCTCCTATAGTGCCCTGTTTTTCTAAGTGCAAATGCTTTTTCCTGATCCTCCCCTCTCTCCCTTTTCTTAAAGACTTTTTCCTGGATTAAATACCAGAGACAAAAGTATCAATAATATTAAAGCAAATCCTGAAAGCTATTTGAATATAGAGCTGTCGTTTTGTTATTAACTTAGATCTTTGTGAGGTAGTTTCTTTCACTAGAGTTTTATTTCAAGGTTATACTGAAACATTCAAGGGTAAAATGTTGTTTAAGATCCTCAACTAACGGGAAGCAGGGCAGTAAGAGACATCTAGTGATAGCAGTAGGAACTGTGGTTCAGTGGTTTGTTTTGCTTAAAGCAGTGCTGGTTTATTGGTGGAAGAACAATTTGCTCCAGGTTTAGCTCCATTTTCAGTCAGTCACAACAGAGATTAATTTGGTCAAGTGTACTGCCAGTACTGCTAGTGCCCTCCTCTTTCAGAACTCTCAGTATCTGCAAAAACTATTACAGCTCAGGCAGTTGGGTATTTTGGGTGGGGTTTCATAATTAGTGCTGACCTTAACTTCACAGTGCTGCTCCAATTACACTGTCTTTTCTCAGGATAGGGCTGCAAGGCAGTGAAATAAAGTATCTCGGTAGGTCTTATTCCATTGCTATTTACATGGGGTTTTTTATTTTTTATCCCTTTTCAGAATCAGTGTCTAGCCCTTTGGGTGCAGTATTTCCATCCAGTAAATGGAGAGAAACACAGAGAGAGCTTGTGACATTCATGTAGTCCTGATGCTTAAAATGCATAAAGGGGAAGACACTAATTGGAATAAAATCCATATTTTTTGATGAGTGAGTTCTTCAGCTGTTTTTCCCATTTGCTGCACTGAAGGGATGCAACTCCAAGGGTCATCCTCCAGAATTCTGCAGAGTTCCTCTCCATCTCTCTTTACCACAACTTGGCCTTAGCAGCAGGGGTCAGTTCTCTTCATCAGCTTTGCCACTGGCTTTACCCAGGACTTGTATTCTGCTCCAGTGGGGATTGCAGAGCCATGACTACTGGATCATTAATTATATATAATTTTTATGAGGTTTTCAAGCTAAATGGAGAACATAGTGGTCTCAGTGTTCTCTTTAGAGTTTATTTCCTGTTTAGACTGTTTCATAACCAGAATTGACTCATGGAGGAGATAGAACTATTTTACTTCCAGGCCACTTGAAAACTTCTGTGTAGGCATTCTCAAATTCCTGTGCTGTAAAGCTGTATATAGTTACATTTTATACATTTTCAAATGTTTCAAAGGACTATTTCTCATGTTTTTTTTTTTCCCAACAGGTAGAGAACGGGATTTTTACCAGCTACCTATTAATGTAGAGATGGGAAATTAGGGATTTTACCCCTCCTTTGCTTACATTCTTTTTGCTCTGTCGCACAGGAAAGCATTTATCATTAGTTAATGCAGACATTTCTAATTCTTTTTGTTCTCTTCTCCAGCCTTAGGCAGTATTAGAAATAGCTTGCTATGAATATATTCCTGGCGTGCATAATGTCTGCTCATATTTAAAATCTCCTGCAATATCCCCTCTTTTAATTCTTGAAAGGCAGAGGGAGACACAGACAAGAGGCTTTGAAAGCTTTTGAGAAGTTAGGGGACTCTCTTCAACAGAGCGAGTTCAGCAGGCAGTTTTGTCTTGTTTGCTTCAGGGATAATACTATTCAGAATTTCTTTGGGAAGAAGATCAATCTGGACTCACAATGTCTCTTAGAACATCATCTGGTCCTCTCAAAACTGGATACCTGTCTTATCAGTTCCTGTGAAAATTACACTGTTTCTTGGTGCCAACCCTCTCCTCAGATACACAAGACTAAATAGGACCTGTCGTGTTCAGCTTTCAGGGTGTCTCATGAGGATAAATTCTGTTTATAATGTGCAGCAGGGGAAATTTACCACAGCATCCATGCAGCCTTCTTTTGCAATTTAGGAGTAGGTGGGCTGCTCAGATTGAGCTGTCATTCCTGCACAGATGATGATGGTGCAGTCAGACTGGCAGGGGATGTTTTCAGACCTGTGCAGGAAGGTTGATTTTCCCCACTAGTTTGTACCAGGAGGGAGGTGTGGGCAGTCACAGTAGGTGGTGCAGTCTCCTGTTAAGTTTTCTGCTGAAATTCTGTGCCTCTGCCTATATATTGAGAAGCCAGACAGCTTCTTTCTAAGACTTTTTAAATCAAATGTCTGTTTTCTTGAGAAGTGTTCCTTTGGTGCTGTAAATGAAAGGTCTAAAGTCACCTGAAGAAAGTAATTTTAATCATTCTCATAGGGGACCATTAGCATTTTCTTAGTAGCAGATAGTTGCATAATAAATTAAACCTCTACTGTTTTTCTTTAGTTACTGTATGTAGGAATCACAGGTTCTTCTGGAAGATGCTGGTCTTTTGTTGGCACTTCCTTGCTGTCTGAGGTGTTTGTTTCATTTTGTGTTTTATTTCCTCAGTATCTTAATGGCCTTTGGTTTAGTTGTCCCCCAAGCTGGTGCAAGTAACTTGCAGTAAGTTGTACTGTTGTGCAGTGCCATTAGTGCCAGAACACAGTAACAGTGGGTTAAATTTGCAGTTAGGTGAGGTGTTTTGACTAATCTGTTGTTCAGAAAGGAGGACAAAACTACATTGGACTAAGAAGCTGCAGTCTGTGATTTTTGATGAGTTAACTGCCATCAATTTAAAAGTTTACTGTGCTGTTCATCTTCGACAGTGTGACTGAATGCACTGGCATATTTTGTTCCTACACAAGGTATCAATGTGTTGCTCTTCCCTTGTAATTACATGTAATTACTTTATATTTAATATATAAAATAAGGTACAATTGAATTAAGTCCTTTGGGTTAAAAAATCCTCCTGGAAATCATTTAACAAAGATGACTTTCCATGAATAAAGAATTGCAGTTGAGGATATCATCATTATTTTGTAGTGCATTTGACTTAAATTGCACAAATAGGCCTTTCATTCCAAACTAATCTACAAATGGAAAGGCATCCCACACTATTTTTACTTTGAAAATCATCCTCTGGTGTTAAATCTCCACAACAGAGCATAATTGGATGTGTTTTGACAGTAGCTTTTTATTTACTTTATTCACACCACTTTTAGCTTGTTTACCATCCATATTTTCCATGTTGTGGCTGACAAGTCTAAGACCCACCCAAAAACAGCAGGGAAAAATAACGCTTCAAAGCTGCACAGCGTGTAGCATGTCTCTAGATGAGATCCATCATATTTTGGGGATATTTTTGGCAGACCATATCCCTATATAGTTCCCTGAGAGAGTCTACAAGCAGATGCAGTGACAGTCTGCATATGTAGAAAAGACACTGACTTACAGACAGAGGTATTCAATGAAAGCAGGCAAAGCCAGTAGTTCCTTGGGTGCAGCAAGGAGTTGGTTGTGAAAGTGAGCTCTTGCTCTTCCTATCATCATCCATTGGAAAATACCTTTTAAATGTTTTGCTAGGAGGACTTCTGTGTTGCTTTGGTAGGGACAGTATCTGTCAAAGTGGCCAGTGCATATGAGATTCATGTGTCTTGGCAAGGTGCACAAAGCTTTTACAATATATAATTGCCTTCCACAGGAGTCAGGTATTACCTGTTACATCAGCCCTTGGGAAGAGCACAAGCTTGGAAGTTGATCTAACATCTGAGATTACATAATGTCAATTCCACTGTGATATTTGTAATTTTCTGCAGTTATCCATAGTGTGTGGGTGGTTTATTACTATGTCCAAGTCCTGCTGCTGTGCAGTAGAACTACTGAGCCTCAGCCCCTCATCTGCCTAATGTGGACAGATCCACTGAGGTGAGGTTGATGGAAATTCATCCCACAGAGAATCTTACCAGCTGTTTAGCATAGGCCTTGTAATTTGGTTCAGGTTATTTTACAGAAGATGTTTTACAAAATACCCTTGGTAATTTTTTTTTAAATACTTACTTATATGCTACAGCCTAGGTAATAGGTTAGACCACTTTGGTACTGTTTGTTAGAAATATCTTGGGTTTTAAATTACTGCAGGTTAAAAATTAATGGGAAATTACATGGGGTTTTCCCCATTTTATCCAGTTCTCCTTCACCAAACATTTGTAGTTTCTCAGTCCCAGTTTTGGCTGGGATGCAGTTTATTTTCTTCCTAGTGACCAGTACAGAGCTGTGTGTTGGCTTTAGTATGAGAATAATGTTGATAATATGGTAATGGTTTAGTTACTGAGCAGAACTTGTCCTAGATCAGGACTTTTCAGTTTCCCATGCTCTGCCAGTGAGCAGGTGCACAAGAAGCTGAGAGGGAGTGGGGGCAGAGCAGGTGACCTGAACTGGCCAAAGGGATGCTCCATCCCATAGAGCATAAACTGGGAGAGTTGGCAGGGAGGAGCTGATCACTCCTGAGCGATGGATTGAGCTGGGAGCAGTTATGTTGTGCATCCCTTATCTTTCTTGTCTTTTATTCCCCTTTTGGTTACCTCTCTCTTTTTTCATCATTTTCATCGTCCTTGTTGTTACTGGTTTTGTTGTTACTTACTTTATTTCAAAGTGTTCGTATCTCAACTCATGGTTACCTTTTTCCAGTTCTCCTCCCAGCCCCACCTGGAGCAGGGAAGAGCAAGCAGCTGCATGGGACATAGTTGCTGGCTGGGATTAAACACAGACACTCTCAAGGAATTTCACAATTACCTGTAAATTGCAAACCGGCTTCTTAAAGAACTCCCCTCATTAAAAAAAAATATTTATGTTCAAGTTTCCAAGATAAAATTTTTCTTCTTCATAGGGAAAACAAGTGCACCTGCACTGGCAGGGCTACAGCTCTTCCTTGATTTTGAGGAATTTAAAAAAAATTCAACAAAAAAACTAGCAGAGAAACAATAGAACACCCCAGATGCAACACTAACAAAACTTACCTACTTCATCATGAGTAGATTTTAAAATACCTGTTCTTCTGCTATTAATGCCACAGTTCCATATGCAGCTCCTGATCACTGGGGCATGACAAGAATGAGTTTTGTACTTAACCTTATCTAAAGATGGGAAACGGTTATTTAGGATTATTTGCACTTCAAAATTATAGGGCAATTACTAGATTATCCCTTGGGCATAGCTTTTATTATTGTGACTTTATTTCTCATGCTGGCTTTATTTTTGCTTCCATTTTCCTCCCTCGAAGCAGCCATTCAAGCAGTGATTAAATAAAACAAACATAAGAAGCATTTGCAGAGTAGATGCATAAGTATAATTATTATCATTCACTTATATTATCTGTGAATTACTATTTTTGCTGAGATAAAGGAATTGGTGGGTATTTCCTTTCATAAATTCTTAATTGTATCTTTGTAGTGCTTACCACTGGTGTGATCAGCTTAGCAAGCCCCAGATCATCCCTGTTGCATTGCATTCCCCTCCCCACCTGTAACGGGCAGGATGAGTTACCCTTGGGAGCCAAAGGACAATAATGCTGACTGACTTGAGTATTCTCTGTAAAATGTATGGGGCTCCATTTGGTTTAATTTCAGATCTGCTGCTGATACTGCTGGCAGTTCATGAAGTGTATTTATTGTGGTCCTTTGCATACAATTTTTCTCTGAAGTACCTCTAAGAGCTTCTGTCACTATTGTGAGCAACTCACTGTTGACTTTTAACTCAGTAAAACCCTGACAGAATCTCATTGTAGAGCAAGTAAGCACCACTTACTTTTCATATGCTTAGTCATCCTTCTGTGTGCTGTCGTGATTTTAAAAAGCAGTTCAACTAGCTGGAGCCAAAAGTTTTGACTGTCCTGAATTTCCCTTTGAAATAAAAAAAAATGGTTGTTTTTTTTTTTTCTTTTACAAACCTGGAATGTGTCAAAATCTACAAACCCAGCTTACCTTTACAGTTTTCATTGTGTCTTTTAACTGTGTGTTTCCAATTGCATACAAAACCTGTCATCTGTGGGTACACAGTATCTGTCATCCAGAAGGATCAGAGGTAGATTAAGGTGATATTTAAACTCCACATAGGTTTTCTTTGTTCATCAAAGGAGTATACCTGTCTCCAGTGTGAAATGCAGTAAGTTTTTTTCAGCAAAACCTTTGCCATTTTGCAAACAGAATGTGATTAGCTATATTTCTCTCAAGCTAGCAGAGAAGTTTAAGGAAGATATGCCTGTACGTGGTAAAATGACAGACTCACTTTTGTCTCCTCCTGAGGAAAACCTCTCGGAAACGCCGAGGCACTAACACTGCAAAGGACATTATTTCCTCTAACTTGAGACCCAGCTGCCGTGAGTCTTGTCTGGCTTCTGATGGCATTGGTAGCAAAATTCATATCAGTTAACAATGGGAGTGAAGTCAGACTTTCAGAAGTCCAAACTTACATCTGCACTGCTTGAGGATTGTGTCATTGTGGTGCAACCAAATGGAAATATTCTAAAAAGAATCTTTAAAATTCCTTTAGGCTGAGATCCCTCAAGCAAATAAGATAGTCCGTGTCAGTAGGATAAAAAGCCCTAGAGACTGTCCCATCGACTTTAAAGCATGAAAATATGTCAGTTTCTGGAAATTTTGAAATAAAGTTCTGAACAAAAAAGGGGGGAGACAAAGAGAGTTACAACCAAAACTGTGAACACAAATAGATTGAGCTAGCCAAAATCTGTGTCCTGAAACCCAGAGGAGTTCTGTCCAGTGATGGTCTAGATTGAACTACATAAATCACAGATTTGTTTCATAGTGAATATATGATTGTCTACGAGCAGTGTAGATCTTGAGAGTGTCTCAGAAGCATGTGTGGAATATTAATTGTTTAGATATTAGTTCATTCAACTCTTACTAAACTACTAATATCAGTTATAAGTAATTAATGTTTGAGCTATTGCATATTAAGATACACATCAGATTAATATATTTTCTGGGTACATGGCTTTTGATGTTGTGAATATCCTAAAGCACTCTGCCTGTATAACTTTTTATTTTTCTGCAAATATCCTTTGCTAATTCTCTCCTTGACCTGCTTTCTCTTCCTTTTCTATTTCCTCAAGCAGAACTGGTTGGAAATCTTTCAAAATGTAAGTGAAACCAAAGATTTTTCTGAGACATAAATGCTATCCATTTCCTGACCAGTTCCACTTTCTTCTGAAGTGCACTGGTATTTTCTTTTCTCCCCTTTTTCGTTTTACAGCAATTCTTTTTTTTGCACCTCTTTGTGAACTTCTGTTTTTCTTTACCAGCATCTCTGTTTGCAGACACTGTGGGATGATAACCTCATACCCTCTCCTCTGGGACATCCCTCTGTAGTCCCTGGGAATTTCATTTTATTTTTATGCTGCTTTGGAGGAATTGGGATCTGGAGTAAGTCCCATGGGCAGGGCTTTTGAATCCAGATTATAGCTTCTTCATGTAAAGGCAACATTAGAGACTCATGAGCAGGACAAATCAGGGATATTTCTTTGGCATGTGGATGCACTGCTCGATGGAGCTGTAGCTTTCTTTTTATTGACAGTCAGTACAAACTCACAAAAGGAGATCTAAATAGCATAAAAATGGGTGTCTTGGTTTAAATCACATTCTTTAGAAGAAGCCTTGTTCACTTGCAGTCAGTAGGAATCCCATTTGAGTTCACACCTATTCTGTCCTGTATTTGTTTCCTTGGTGAATGGATTGCTATGTTTTAGTGGAAAATTAGTAGTGTGTGGTTTTTGGTAAGCCATATTGCTCTGACTTTTAGCTGCCTTGTAAAATCAAGTAAGTTTAATTTTATGGTAATTTATGATAATTTTTAACATTTTTAAATGTAAATTTACCCTAAAAATGAAGAATCTGTCACTTAAAATGCATCACATGCTTCCTTGTAATGGCTGATCTTAAGGAGTTAGTTATAAATTCACCTTATAACTAGCTTAGTATGGATGATTTCTTATTCTAAGCATTTGGCATCCTCTAATGACAACCCCTGCAGTTGCAAGCCATCACAGTGTAAATGCAGTTGGCTTGCTGCACAGTCATGAATGACATTGCACTTAGTTATTAATAATTGAAGAAGCTTTGTATATTCCTTCTGAGTTCTTTATGGAATTTATGGATCCTACATCTACTCAGAAATCTAGGCAAAAGTAATTTTGTTGAGCAAAAGAGGTTGGCAAGAGCCTTTCTCTGCTAATAAGTGTACCTACTATTCTATACATTTCTTTGAAAGCACTGTAAATAACATTTGGAATTACTGATGAATTTGCTGCCTTCTAGCATTGTCCTGTCACTGGTTCATAAATACAAGGGGGTTTCTTATCTCAGCGAGCTCTTGGGGACAAGGGCATGTAGATGAACAAGACTGTGGAATTACATACCACTTATTTTTCCCACCTTTCAACCTAGCCTTTCAGAATTGGGTAATACTCAGCTGTTTCTTGTGTAAGGAAACCATACATGAGGTCCATTGCCTGAAACCTAAAGTACTCTCCCATTTTTTAAAGTAGAAGAGCAGTAATACTCTGGACTTGCCACTGTGCCATTCCTCTTGAGAAACATCTATGTTCAGTGTGTGCATTTAAGAAAGGGGTTTAATCCAACACTGCCCCAAGTGTGCAAAAGCACTCTAATGGTAACATGAAGATGGCAAGTTTAAATCAGTTTATCATGTGATGGTTTAAACAGCCTTGTTTTTTTGTTGGATTTTTTTTAATTGACAGAGAGGTTCAAGGCTGGTAAACTGGCAGGTGGCAGTGATGATTGCTTTACTCAGTGACAAGCATCCTACTCTCCTCCTTTCCAGCAGGAGTTAAGCATTGTACAGAATCAGTGCCTTCTTTAATACTATTATAAGCATTATATTCTGTTTTTTAAAGTCAGTGGAATGTTCTAATACTTTTCACTCAGGAAAAAAAAACTGTTAGTTTTTAAACATATCATGCTGCAGTAGTTCCCACTGCACAGGATGCCATAAAACCAAAGGAGGAAATGACAACTTCTACAGCTAATCCAGATTTATTTTTTTCTACTGCTTGTTTTTCAACTCGTTCTGATATTTTCTTGGCAGCTAGTGATATAAGATTGTATTGCTTTTAAGATTATTTATTAACTGATCAGAATCAGAACTGTGACTGGACCTGGTTGTTCCTTCTCTTGCAAAGAGTCCTAAATAGAAGTTGTGCTACTTCCCAGGTGAACCGTGGAATGCAAGTTGGAATTAGAGTTGGAAAGTGTCTTTCAGAGGAGGCAAGAAATTGTCCCAGAAAGCTACTGTCTCTTCCCCACATTTTTTGTAGTATCACTTAATATGCAAAAGACGGGGGGCTATTTATGCAACTTACCAGAGTTTATTTACCCAATAGGTAAAATAATGTTGGGGGTTTTTCTTTTTAATTTTTGAATGTGTAAACTATTAATTGAAATTTAAATCAATACTGTTTACACATCATTTATTTGTAACCATCCCCTACTTTTTCCTGATTCTTTTGCTGTTTTGCATCTTTTGGCTTGTTTTGTATGTCAAGTCCAATCCACGAACAATTAGGCTTTGAAACCAGCTTGCTTGGACATTGCTTTGATAGTCATCATTTCAGATTGTAATTTCAATGTATCTGTCAGTTGGCTTTATCATCTTTTGCTTTGAAGCAGGATCACATCTCTGTGGCTTCTAAGACTGCTTGGATTTGTTTTTACAGGAATGGAATAACAAACTGCCGTATGCGGACAGAAAGCGAACAGTCCTGCGGCTCTCCAGTTGTTAGCGGTGACCCAAAGGAGGATCACAACTACAGCAGTGCCAAATCTTCCAACCACAGGAGCACATCACCTGCTAGTGACTCCATTTCCTCTTCCTCTGCTGACGACCAGTATGAATTTGCAACTAAAGGTAGCCAAGACAGCAGTGAAGGAAGTGAAGTTAGCTTCCAGAGCCATGAGAGCCATAGCGAAACAGAAGAGGAGGACAAAAAGCAAAGTCGGAAGGAGACCAAGGATTCTTTAGCTGACAGTGGATATGCATCCCAGCACAAGAAAAGGCAACATTTAATGAAGGCGAAAAAAGTACCAAGTGACACACTGCCTCTTAAAAAGAGACGTACAGAAAAGCCCCCTGAGAGTGACGATGAGGAGATGAAAGAAGCAGCAGGATCACTCCTGCATTTAGCAGGAATTCGATCCTGTTTGAACAACATCACCAATCGGACGGCAAAGGGGCAGAAAGAGCAAAAGGAAACCACAAAAAATTAGAACAAATCAATGATTTGTTTGAACTTACAAAGTTTTGTTTCAGCACGTCAGGTGAATTCTAATGATTTGTGGCAATATCAGCAATTTTTTCCTTTTTTGATTTTCTTCTATTTCTTTTTGTTTTGTTTCTTTGGGTTTTTTTGTTTGGTTTTTTTTTTTTTTTTGACCCTTAAGATTTTTATTTTTAAAGGAGATTGAAGCCATAGAACTCATACTGACACTCAGCTAATTTACAAAAGCTTTTCATTACCTGAAGACAAAAAGTTAACAAAAAAAAAGAAAGCCAAAATCGCCATTGCTTTCTCCAGCTTATCAAAAATGCATGGTTGAATACGCAGTGATATCCACATTAATGTGATGGGAGTAAAATTGGGCACTTGGAAATCCCTCTTATAGTAGAGGAGCTGTGCATAATTAAGTATTCATTCAGGCCTGGCCCTTAAGAATTTTTTTAATGGCCTTACCATTGGGTTAGAAGTGAATGTGAATAAAGAGATTTGTGGGAAAGAGGAGGCATGTACTTCTCAACCAGGAACTGTTTGGTGGCACTTGGAGATGTTGTGCCACACAAGTCTTCAGACAGCCACTGGTGGCAACTGTGCAAGCAGTAATGCACTTCTAGTGTGTCACATATTCTATGTGGCTCATAATGAGAAGACTGGTAACTCTTAAGTTTGAGGAAACTATGTATGCAATGGGTTTCAGTGAAATAATGAAATGGGAGGGGTGTGATTGTTAGTAGCATCATTAACCATTGAATTCTGTCTTCTATATTAAATTGAAAGAATGTTCAAAAAGCCATAAGCCTGAAGATTGGCACTGCGTGCAAAAAATAATAGTAATAGGGAAAAACAAACTATGTCTTCTAAACTGCCTGAGTGAAAAGTAATCAAGTTTAAGAAATTACAGTAGATACAATGTACATCAGAATCTTTTTCTGTGGATCACATCCTTGATCTAACGGGAAAAAAATGCTACAAAACCTGCCATTAGTAGTATTCTGTATTTAAAAATAGAAGGAAAGTATATTGGTGAACAGTAAAATTCAGAAGTTCAACAAAAAAGCTCCTACACTGCCCTCAGAAATGAGTGTGCAGTGACCATCAGTCAGGATTCATCTGTGCAAAAATGACAACAAATTTCCAGATTCAACCAGCATAGCCAGCAGAAGAAATTTGATCCACATTGCATGGATTCTTTAGGGAAAGGGGGAAAACAAAAAGCAAACAATTTTTTTTATTCAAAGATGACAAAGTTCTTGTAAGGTAAATAATGTATTTAGCATGAAGCATGAATTATTTTCATATAAATATAGAAAATAGAGAAAAAGGCTATGCCTCTAATTTTTAAGCCCTTAGGCTTAGAGTTTGTTTTTTGGGGGTTTTGTTTTGTTTTGTTTTTGTTTTGGTTCTTTTTTGTTGTCGTTGGGGTTTTTTTGAAGCAGGTGTTTAAGGTTTAACCTTCTTCAGGGACAAACACTGACTGTTGGGGAACTTACTCTGCAATATTAAAAAATAAAATCTTCATGCTCTGGTAGGGCTTGGATGGTTGAATTATACTGCCTTGTCTGCACATTCAGCCCCCTCTCCCTACTTCTGTTAAAAAAAAAAAAAAAAGAAAAAAAGAAAAAAGTAAAAGTGTGTCTTTTCTTCGTCTGTACATGTGTAACATGACGCAATAATCTGAGGGCAAATTTAGTAGTGAGTGTGTATGACAGAATCAAGAAAATAACGGGAGGTTAATTGAGGAAAACTCTCTGATTTGATTCAGGAATAAGTAGACAAGAAAATAGCTTTGCTAATTTGCCATGAAAAGTTGAAGTTAGCTAAGGGCCTTATGGTGGTGTCCGGATTAAAAAAAGTGTTCCAGAGATTGTGAGTCAGGTACAGTGCTACTCTCCTGGTAAGGATGACTGTGAGACTGAAAATCACTACAGCAGAGAGAAGCTGTGAAATAAACAGAACAGTCTCTCTCACCTAGATTCTTGAATTTGGCATGAAAAATTCTACACATAGAATATCCTAGAGGAAAAAAGAAAATCCCAGAAACCAACCACTTAAGAGAACAAAATGGTCGGTTTCTTAAAGAGTATAGGTTTAGATTTATCACTAACAGCTGTTTCAGGCAGTAGTTTCACCAAGATGGATCTAGTTTATGAAGAGTGAGTTAGAGAAGGGTTTGACTTCCTCCTCAGTGCAGTGAGCTAAAAGTTATATTTGGAGTTGCCTGTGATGTGTGCTCAGTTAGGACGTGGAAGGACTGAAGGACAGGCAGGTCTGGACCTGGTTCTGTGCCCCACAAGCATCTTGTAAAGAACAGTGCAGCACAGCAAAAGTGTGCCTCTCCTCCCATCTCAGCCAGCATGTCCTGGGATCCAGGAGCAGCTTGATAGCTGCCAGAGCTCAGCACAACTGCCATCTTAGGAGATAAGGAAGGAGAGAGCCGTGGATAGTGCAAGGAACAGCCTTGTTCCTCTCAGTTTGCAGGGGTCGATGCATGCAGGGTTGATTCCCAGCATTAGTTAAGGCAGGAGTACATAGAGACTAACTTCTGTTGGCTGCCTGCAGCCTTTAGATAATGTTGGGGAAAACAGGAAGGACCAATCCCTTGGCCAGGTAACACAGAGATGAATGAGCCATAACATTTCCCTTGTCTGATTAGACTGGGGTAATCTGCTTCTTCCCAAGTCCATGCTCTCTGCAGCCAAAGTCTGTAGGCAGTGAAACACACAACCCTGTACAAGAGAACTTGGTCTTCATCTTTTACAGACTTTTGGGAGAGTCATTTGAAACAGAAGATACTACAGTATCACTTTGCCACCACCTTTGCTTATTAATGCATAGTTGTATCAGCTTGGGAGTGGCTTAATATTTACCAAAAACAGCACCGAAAAATCTAGTGGCAGAAAATACAAACCATGGCTCAGCCATCTCTGTCCTCCAGGGAAAGAAATGTGTTTGTGTGCCAGTGGCCAGATTCTGTCCACAACACTAATTCCAGAGCAACTTCTCTGATCGCAGTGTGTCAGTGCAAATGAGATCAATATCTACTGAACAACAAATACCATTCATTAATGTGGACTCTTGGTGGCTAAATATATAATTACCACTAGTATTACTCATCTTAGAAAACAGTCATTTTGCATAAATATCTAATTAGGCAGGTTAACTTTATACAGATATATATATATATATAAAACACCTATCTAAGACTTCGGCAAGTTCTCTATATACTTCCTGGTAAACCTAAAATGTTGGCAAGCATCTATTTTCATATTAAAATTTGTTTCTCCTAGCTTGATCTACTAGGGAGGTATTCTTTGGTAGGATTTTACAAAGTTGTGTTCAGGAACCAGCAGTTTGGGCTGCAATCATTGGATTATTTCTGGTGTTTAAAAACAACTTGTCCTTATTGATGCTTACTCTGACTGTGGATGAGAAGTACATAATTTGGATTGCATAAAGTATTTAGGAGTCACCTTTTAAACCATATTTGTGCCTGGCTGACAATGGCAACTTTGTCAGAACTGGTTCTACTCCATCAGAGAAGTTCTCTTTTTTTTGTGTAAGAACTGAAATTGATTTGTTTTCCAAGAAATACGATGTCAGCTTTTAATCGAGTTGTCTTTACTTCAACTGAATGATGTCAAAACGGACTGGTAATTGCACTGTATTACAAACTCTCTCACTTGCCAGATAGGAGGTGGTGTGGATTTGCTTGTTTGCTTTCCTTCTAAGCCATTTTGGGGTGAGAAGTTGTCAAATCTCTTAACTTCCCCTTCTTCTCACTCTTAAGTATTGCCAAATTAGCGTTTCTCCAAGACAGGTGGGGGCAAGGTCAGCAAGTGTTCAGTGGTGAGTTTCACATGGACATGAATTGTAAGGGTTGCTGGACTTCATGGCGAGTTCCTTTGGAATATGCCTTTTGCAGCAAGAAGCTCTTGCAGGCCAGAGCTAATGCCATAAGCAGATTTCACCAGCATCTCCAGGGAGGTGAAATCTGCTGATCATGCTTGCATTCTGCAAGCAGTTGGATGTCCTACTGCATTTTGGTGCAGATTCTGCTTGCATTCAAAAATGCAAGCAAGGTCTTGAACAGCTTAAATGTATCACCCCATAGCTGTTTCTGAAAGCAGTTCTGCTTCTGATCTTCTCCTGGCAAAATTGGCAGTAGTTCTACAAAGATCACAGGGCTTGAAAAGCCGAATTGGGAGTGAGGAGGTGTGCCCTGTAGGACTAGAGAACTGTCCTGACACTGTTCTCTTCTCTCCAGCAATTGAGATGAGGTTCATCTTCTGGTTCCTCTCCTACTTTAATGGGAGAAGGGAATCCCAAAGGAGATGCATTGGCTCCCAGTGTTCAGCTGAATTACTGTCTACTTGTGGAAAAGATACAGAAAAAAGCTGGAGGCTGCATTCTTCACTGGAGTGAGGTAGAGATACATTGACATAGTTTAGCAGAGATTGAAATCCTAAATTGTACACCAAATGGCACCATGGATAAAATCACCAAAACAACAGTTTGTCCTGGTTTCTTAATAGTAGTAATTTATTTTCGCTGTGGTTTTGGCTCCCATCCCAATCTATCTAAAGATGTAGATCATAGAATCAAAATATGTTGAATTGGAAGGGACCCATGTGACTCTTGGCCCTGCACAGGACACACCAAGACTCACACTGTGGGTCTGAGAGTGCACAATCTGAGTTTTTCTAGAACTTGAAGGTGTCTGGTCTCCTTTGCAGTTAGTGGAGGTATAGACACCCAAGTGCTTCTGGAAGCCTTTACCTATTATTATTATTGTTACCACAATTTTTGCTTTAATCCGACCCTAGGCATTTTTGAAAATATTACTCTCCTGTGCTCCAGGATCAGCATAAAACTACTGAGAAACTGCATTTCCAATGCAATTTACTTCACTTCTTGGAGAATGCAAACCCAGCTCCTTCAGGCACATCACTACTGCCTGAACAGCTCATTGGCATATTTTGTAGGAAATACTTTGAAACATTTTCTTAACTTTGCCACCAAAAGAGCATTTGAACCATACATCCTCCTGATTGTAACTGAGTATCAGTGTTGACCGTCTGACCAGTTAAGTTTTAGTAGTGTTCTTCACAGCCCTCCAGTAATATATCAAACACTGTTATGCACATAATGCAGCACTGTGATCTAATTTAAATAATACTTTTTTATTATTTATACTACTCTATGTAATATACATCAACACTTTGCTATATAACCTAAGTGATAACCCTCTTCTTAGTTACCTGCCAAACTCTGAATTTCTGTTTGATTTATATTGCAATTAGCACAGTTACCAAGTTGTAATGATGTCTCTTTTCCTTTGAAATGGGATGTGTAAGTCAAACTATACATTTTGTGTGTTTCTGTTTTGAGATGAAGTTTATAAGGATTTACACACAACATTCAGTGTTCTGTATAAATCTACCTACATTTGTAAATTCATCTGTTAATCCCCTTTTCTTTAGAAAGTATTAATTGATGGTTTATTAGGGATTTTTATTTTTGCATTTTTATTTTTAGTACTGGTTATTCTTGAATTAAGCAGAGACTTGTCAGCTGGGTTGCTTTATCCTTGATCATGTACATGACCTTATAATTCTTCCACAGTTCAGCAAACAACTACTAGCTTCACTGACCAAAAAAAAAAAAAAATCTCAACCTAATGTGTCTATGGTGCTGTATTTTGCTGGTATACATTTAAAACCAGAAATTATTTAAAGGTCACTTCTGAGTTGTTCTAATAAGTAGCCTTTCCTGGTTTGGGGAGTTTGGGTTTTGTTTTAGCATTGAAAACAAGGTATATTTATCTGAAGCTATATAGTGGTTTTTCTACTGTATCACATTTCCTTTTGCAAAGAGGAGAATATCCTGATGTAACATCCTTTCACAATCAGTGCAAGGGGGTTTTGTTTCACTTTTTTATTTTTAGTGGATTTCGTGAGGCTTTGGATCAGGCCAGCAGTTACAGGAGCTCATCATCTGAGGGTTTAAGGGATAAATGACAACTTGTGCTGGCCTTTAGTGCTAGAAGGGATTTTACCGAATACTAAAACTACATGCTGGACTCTGGAATGGCTGACAATCTAAAATGGGAATCTTTTTCGTTTGTTTACTCTGGCCTGAAATCCCAAGACCTTTTTTTGTTTGGATGACATTGAACTTGAGTACATTTTTAAGTTACTAGAGCATTGTACATTTCCTGAGTATGTGTGTGAAACAACAATTGAAAGTCATACCTGTATCTGATAACCAGTTCCATGCCTGCATCATTCACACTCACTACTTAAAACTGCCATGATGTAAAATGTTGGGGGGAATGATTTGTGTGTGTATGAAAAGCATTATGAACTTGTACATTTTTTTATACTCTGATCTGTAATTTCTGAAGTATTTTGTTTTACAGAAAAAGTGATAAAGCAATCAAAAGACCAAGAGATTTAGTATCAATGCTTGAGGGTCACAGGACCTTAACTGGCCAATAAGTTAATTTAGTACAGTGATAAGCCAATTTTTTTTGCTGTACTTGGCGTCTGAAACTGCCAATTTCATCAATATTAAGATACGAACTGTGACGGGGAATGAACAGTGATGTTAAGTTGTATTTGTGTTTACCTAAATGAGCAGTCCGAAGGCAAGTGCAATCAGCTGATCTTTAGGAAATATGAAATTGTTGATTTAGAGGCATACTTGCATTTTACATTTTCTTGATGTGTAATCATATTGCCAAAGACAAACTATTTCATCAATTATTATTGTAAATAACACTTTCCCAAAACCTACCATAAAGTTTCTGTGATGTATTGTCTTCCAGTTGCAATAAAAATTACTGAGTTGCATCAATTGAACAATTGTTTTTGTGTGAATATTAGTTTCAGAATATGCTCACATATTAAGACAGAACAACAGTAATTGTTTTGTTTTGGATTTTTTTAACCAATTAATTCTTACATTATTAAGTAGTTCTGGGCCTTGTGGGATGTTACCTGGATCTTCACTGCTGTAGATACCCACACATGTTCATTTGCTGTCATGTGCAGATGGCTAGATATACTGAACTGATGTTAAGTTAGGATCTGATCTTCCTTTTTCATCAGTTTTGCAGCCCAGAAACAAAGCTTATTTCACCGGGAATTGGTTTTTGTTTTGGTTTCTGGTTTTGTGAGGTTTTTGTTTGGTTTTTTCCTATTGTTAGCAACAATCAGAAAATATCCAGTAATAAAATGTCTAATGGCAAATATATAACATCCTGAAAAATATACCCTTGTAATCTGTGCATTAATTCTCCCACTTAAGTCTATAGTTGAAAGCAGTGCAAAAGGATTCTCTTCAGAGAATGAATAATGAGTAAAAAAATTGTAACAGTCTCATAGCTTTCTCCAATTAAAATTAAACTGAATAGTACAATCCTATAAGTCACAGCATTCCTCAGACCCTGTGTTTTTGAAAGTGTTCTGTTAACAGCCCTAAATATCTATAGGTTAACCTTGAAAAAGACTGAGAAGAAAGAAAGCCCCTCAGTTCTTCCATCCAACTTTCTCACAGCTGGTTTGAAGCGCTGCTGAAGCAGAGAGGGTGGTTTCTCAGCTGTGTAATGAGAATGTATGGCTGCTGCAGCTGGAACTCGGCTGACCTAAGAGGGTCCCCCTCTCTTGTCTTGATGCCATCCAGAATGGCTGGTATGGGAGACTACTGCACTAGGCTTCTGAGGGACAAGATGGATGTGAACATCCCAGGATAAAGGAGCAGAAGAAGTAAATGTCTGAGAGACAAAAGAGCATAAAAGTGCCCAAGCTCAGTCTGTCCAGAAAATTGCTACTTCCATACATTGCCTGGAAAAGTTTGTAACCAATCCTTGGTGCCCACTACTGCTGCAATTGAACAAGGAGAACTTGGCCAAGGAGAGAGACGAGAATTGACTGATGAGAAGGTAAAACCTATTAACTGTGCTCTGAACCATTTCTTCTGATGGATCTCCCCCTCCCAGTTAGGCAAGGATCATGTAGCAGTCAGTGATGGATTGGTAGTGATGTGTGTAGAGGAGCAATGAGACCTGCAGCCTCCACAGAGTAAGTTTTAGCTTTATGTACAAGCCAGCAAGCTTGCCAAAAGCCTGGTCATGGACTTGTTTCAGCATAGGACATTGCAAAAAGGTCTTAAGCCATTTAGCTCAGGCATGCTATAAGAGATGTTCTGAATGCCAGCTGTGCTACCAACTTCCCATGCAACTGCAATTTGAACAATCAAACACTATATAAACACATGTCCTATCTCCTCTCCAGACTTAACATCCTTATTTGCACCATGTATTGTGCTCAATTTGTCAAAATGCTGTGGCAAGCCCTTGGGCAGCATGGCAGACGAGGTGATTTATGTAGCAGGTCTTCCTGCTGCTCTTTCTTCAGGGCTGTCCCTGCTCCAGCATGCGCTGCCTGGAGCCACTCCAGGAATTCCTGCCCGGTGTGGGTTCCTCAGGAGCGTGCAGATCCCTTCTGATCTCGAGTGGGTCTCCAGCATAGTCTGTGTGCTGCTTTCTTTGTGAAACACATCCAAAGAGGAGCACTCCCCACCCCTCTGACTGCCTGCAGCAGTAGCACCCACTGGCTTGGCCTTTCCTTTTTGCTGACCTCAGCCTTCCGTGGGCTAAAACTCCTGGCCAGCTGGCACGTGGGTGATGCTGCCACCCTGTGCTGAGAGCTCATCTCCCCTGGCCGCGGCAGCAGCTCGGCCCCTCAGCAGCTCAGCCCTGGCGGTGTTGAGGCCGCTCGGGGCCTGCCCCGGCCCTGAGGAGCGCAGAGGGGCAGGTGCCATGGCAGCGCTCCGGGACAGCCCCCGGGGGCTGCGTGGGCAGAAGAACCCCCATGGCTAAAGTGCCCACCCTTGGCATGGGCACCCTGCTGCCTCTGTCCTCCCAGCCTTACACGTCTTCCCCAGGCAGAATGGGACAGCAGGGCTCGGTCCCTCCCCACCTAAAGAAGGGGTTGTGAAAGTGTGTGATGTGAGCCACACGAGGCCTGTGCGCTTTTACGCTGCAGATGTTGGCTGCAGATGTTGGCTGCAGATGTTGGCTGCAGAAGTCCGGCAGCGCAGGCCGGGCGCAGCTCGGGCGGCTCTGTGGGGTAAGGCCTGGCCCTGCCGCCATCCCTGCGCCCGCCCTCAGGGCTGTGTCCCAGGCCACCAGTGGCCACCAATGGGCACGGAACTGGAGCTCAGGGCACCTGAGGGACACACAGCCCCAGGCTTACCCCCCTGGCTTGCTGGGGCAGTACTCGACGGGTATGTCGCACAAAATGGTTACGCACAAAATGCCCACGTGTGTGTGGCCTCCGTGCCAAATTCCTGTCTTCACACAACAGCATCTGGTGCTCCAGACTCCCTGTAAAGGGTGGCACTGGACCCTTCTGTTGGCTTAATGCACACCAGCTGGGGATGTTGCCTAGAGAGAAAGAAGAGAACATAAATAACAACAAAAGGCTTGTTCTGGGTGCTCCAGATCTTGTGTTATGCCAGGAAATGAAGTAGCAATTGATTCTGTGATGTCTGCTTCTTATAGAAATATTATAAAGGAATAAATCTTCAACTTTAACGCAGTGCAATACTTTGAGTGGACACATTCAATCCATGTAAGATAATTAAAGGGGTTTTTAAACTTCATCATAAAGTACAGATAATTAACAATGGTGAGAAACTTCATGGAAAACTCTACAGCAAACATCTGTCAGACTTAATAACAAGCATACACTCTGCTTTTCATCATATACTGTTTGACATAATTTTTATTGGCTATAAATCTGCAGGGTTTGTTTATATTTCTATTTGCATTGGGATTGGTTGCCACTTTATATTTGATCAGCAGGGCTGCTATTCATTGTGGTGTAAGGAATCAAATAATGATTGTGTATATACAGCAATCTGAGCATTACAGTGCAGGAGACTGTAAACAAAATTTTTAAATCTCTGCTTATCATCATAAGCAATGTTCTCTCCAGGTCTTTAATGACAATCAGTTTCTAGAGGCTTTTCCCAAATAACTGTCATTGAAAACAACAACGCATTTTTAGCTAGCTTGGTCCTGAAATGCAGCATCTTCCTGCTGCTGAGATGCAACTTCTTATCTATCTGTTTTCAGTCTGTTAGACTACACAAAGGTAGTGCCCACATTTTACTTTTCCTGCTTTTCTAATGAGTGGTAGTACATCAGCAAATAGGAGGAAAACATTCCTGGTAGGCGCACCATGGGAGACAAAAGCTGTGCCTCAGGGACACCCTGTAAAATGGCCATGTATTGTAGGACGATGCAGCAGATCCCTCCTGAGCTGACATTTCTGTATGTACAAACCCAGTCGTAAAAAATAAATGGCATATTGGCAAAATATGATAGGAAAAGTAGGATGAGTTATAATGAAAATGAAAATATTGATGGCATGGCTCCTTTGCCCTTAATTAGGGCAGGTAGAGAACCTTTTAAAATAGTACAGTCTCCCCTCATTCCTTTGCAGTTTTGTTTTTTCATCTCTAAAACACGGATCAGTCTGTAATGCAGAGACCTGCTTTTAATCGTCTTACATAATCTCTGCAATCATAGTAAAGTGCAGTGCTGTTCAGTGATTTTAAAAATAGCTTTATTCAGCTATCAGCATACTAATTAATCCACTTGCATATTCCAACCTGGTTCATTCACCATCTCAGTCACAGAAGCTATGCTACCTGGGGTGTAATCAAATACAGCTGGCTTTGCCTGTTACACCACTGTAAGAAGCAGATCATCCATCAGGAGAAGAGCCACAACTCCTGCTCCTTGTGGCCAGTGCCTGCTGTCTGCTCCTGGCACAGCAATAAGGAGCCACACTGCAGTGAGATCTAATGGGTGATCCACCACGCCAAAACAAATGGATTTGGGGAATATTGCCTACATGGCTGCAAACAGCATTCAGTCAGCCATTTTGGGCTTTGCAAGCAGGGTAGGGAGACAGGGGAAAAAAGGCAAAGGAAAGCAAAGCTCCTGCAAGGAAAGGAAAGATCCTTCTCTCTGATGAGAAGGAAGAGATGACAGCACAGGAGGCTCCCGGTGCTACCTGAGGCATAAAAAAG
Organism: Lonchura striata; assembly: GCF_050655825.1. Lineage (NCBI taxonomy): Eukaryota > Metazoa > Chordata > Aves > Passeriformes > Estrildidae > Lonchura > Lonchura striata. Next base: position 56,544,149 of record NC_140707.1, on the reverse strand, counting down.
CTGTACATAGGGAAAGGGCTGGGGAGAATCCCCATGAGAAGCAAGTGTTCAGTATCTGATACAGGACACCAGTGTGGTTTTGTCTCTTTTAACACTTTTTCCTTTATGAGGGACTTCTCTCTCAGCACCTTTTAAAGTGTTTTGCCCACTCCAGAGCATTGTGGTTGCCTGCTCTGTACCACAGCTCCTGCTGTCCACCATTGTGTCTGCTCCTTACCATGTGTCCAGCTGGAGAATAAACAAATGGGAGGTCGGGTGGCTGCTGAGGTTTGGTGAACCAAAGCCTAATTGTTTGGGTATTTCGTACTGCCACGCCGACAGGAGCTGTCTGCTTGCCCTGCTGCTTTACCACTCCCTTCCAATGAGGCTGCAGTAAAATGAATAGTCTGTGACAATGTATCTTACTGGAAGAAAATCAGTCACTCCATTGCACTAGCAATATCATCTCCACCGACAGGGCTGTTCCCAGTGGCCCGAGAGACATGTGGAGACCCCACTCTGTAGGACAAGTCTCTGCTGAGTCTCACAGCTGGGCATGGCCAGGAAGCCATGGGCAGCCAGGTGCTGTAGCCTCTCTGGGTGGCCTGTGTGAGGGCTAAGTACCGGTGGCCACAAAAAAAGAATTAATATTTTCAAAAGCTGTGAGATTATTATTTTTTTTTAAACAATTCATCTTGAAACAACAAAGTAATAACTTGTGCCTGTCTGCGTTTGTAAGGTAGAATTGTAATAATTTCTTGTTCAGGGACAGAAGAAAAGATTATTTGGCAGACAAAGGGAGACAGAGATTGTATCCCTACAAGTGCCTCCAGTTGTTTATTCATGCAGACTGTGAATGCCACTAAAATACATGAGAGCTCGCTATGAAGAGAACTGATGTGTATAAAAATAAAAAGACAAACATATTTCATTTTAGACAGAAGACATGTTACTTTAACATACAGATTTTGAGACAAAATGAGAAGTTTGAAAGGGGCTTGAAAGATGGGTTGCCAGAAGAATTAGCCCCTCATAAGTTTTACTCACTGGGACACAGCCAGGATTTGCCAGAGAAGACTTATCCCAGTCCTAATGTTGAGGTTAAGGTTAGGAGGGAGAAAAAGTCTTGGCACAACTCAGGCTGCCAAAGGGAAGGGGTTTGTCACCAAGACAGGAATCCTTCTTGCAAGCAAGCACCAGAATTATAGGGCAAGGGCTCAATCCACACCTGCACAGGGAGTGAAACAGAGCTGAAGCTGCAGCATGAGCAGGGAGGCAAAGGAGCTGCCAAGGGACAGGATAATAAGCTGAGAGGGTCTTGCACTGATAACTTTTTCATCTGGGCATCTTGTTTGCATTTTGTTTGCATCTCCTTAGCAGTGAATCTTATCAGATTGCTGTGTATATATCTCCTCAGTCTGCTGCTGATGTATGAAATAATGAAAAAGACCCCATTCCCAACCCCTAAAAATTATCCAAGACATCTCACTACCTGTCTTTCAATTTGAACTTTCACACTGCAAATTTTTGTCTCGCTCTCTGGCTGTGACAAAATAAAATACTGTGTGGATTTATTGTAAAAAAATAATTTATTTTAAAAATACACAGCTCATCTGGCTGAGTTTTAGTCACCTCTGGCAATAAAGGCTTGTGTTTTCTCTTGCACTGGAACTCTGTAACCCAGAGTCTGAATGTGGAAGTTAGTTACACATCAGAGGAGTGTGGGCAGATGGTCCAACTGATGAGGAAAACCTTCAGCCTGTCAGAGTTAATGCCACTCAAGCTGTGGGGAGGACAAGAGACTGTTTGGTGGGACCCCTGCTGCAGGTACCCAAGGTGGTTGGTACCAAATGAACTTCCCAGGGGACACGTCAGCACATCCCACCTGTGGAGAGGTGGATACTTCAAGGCAAAATCCTTTTCAAACATAAAAGTCTCCTGGCATACTCATTTCATTCTCTTTGTAGCTTTTCTGGCACATGTTTATTTCCATGACATGGACAAACACCAGCTCCAAACTGAGGTTCTTGCTGAAATAAAAATGCAAATGTTTTTCTTGCACAATCAGATTAATGTCAGGGTACCTTAATGGGCCTGACCAGCCTCATCTGGGTCTCCATCTACACCTGCCTGTGGACTCAGGAGCCCCATTTCAGCTGAGCCCTGAGCTGTCAGTCTGTGTCTGAGTGATGCTGCAGAAGTATCAGTCTCTAGCTCAGGGAGAGCTAGGATCCTGTGCAAGGATCCTGTTGATCCAGACCCTGAGCAGCAGACTGACTTCCCAGCATGACCACAGACCTGCCTTGTCACTGGGAATCAGAAATCAATGTGCTGTATCCAGCCCTGGTTACCTCACTGAACTTGACTCTGATCTACTGATTGACTTCCCAGCAAGATCTTGGAGCTGCCTTATAAGCGCAGTGTTGCCTGATAAGATCTGAATTCTGGGTAGAATGTAGCTACTCTCTGCAGGTTTGCCTTGCTCACCTTGCTCAGGTACTGTGGGGCTGGCCCTGGCTGGAGAGCTCCCTGACTCCTGGAGCAGCCTGGCTTCATGGCACAGAGTTGGGGCCAGGCTCCTTAGGGAGCCACAGGACTCGGGCATTGCACATGGGGAACGCTGTGCTGTGAAGGTGGCACACGATTTGCTTGTCTGATCTGTTCTGTAGGCTGGAAAATATAACTAATTCATTTCAATTGCTACTGCAAAAATTTTGCTTAAATGTCCAATCAAGTCCAGTTAGTTTTCCATTGGGATACAAGCATCAGCCTGTTCCCACTCCCTCCCCAGGGCTGGTCTGGAAGCCATGGTTTGGCACCCCATAGCCCTGGAGGTGTAACTAACTTGGGAGGTGAAGCAAGAGGAGCGGAACTGAACTTGTGCTCTTCCACATTACCTGTTTTACCTGTTGCATGTTCATATTCTCAGGTGAGGGAAAAAAATCATGAGCTGATTGTATTTTTGGCTTTTGTCAACTATGGCCTACTGGTCAGGCTTAAGTTTTCCTAATTTTAGTACAAATAATTGTCATTTCTTCAGTATTGGCCCACGGATACAATGCTGGTAATCTTGCCAGAAATGATGCTATCCAGGTAACCAGACTAATGGTTCTGGTACCACTGGAGATTGCAGGACAAATGAAAGTGGCCAAAGAGCAGGGCTGTTCCTTTAATAATGCATGGCTGCAGGTATGTCTATTTACATTTGGTCATTCTTTGCAATTTTAAACTAGTAGAAGATTCAGTTACTTATTTTCCAAGCCTGGAATTTTCTTGCCAGTTCCCTGATCCCCTTTTCTTTATACAGACTATTCTGTACCACGGCTGTAAATAATCTTCACAGGCACTCACAAACACAGGCCAGTGATTTTGCCCTTCTCCCCCCATGCACGTTTTCTCATTGTGTTTTAATGAATCATCTTCTGGGTGGGGTACTGCAGATCCCATTAAATATGCTTCTGTATCAACACTGCTCCTAAGCAAAATATATTGATTGGTGAAGCTTTGGACCTACTTTAATCAAGTAATCTAAATAGGACTTAAGCTTCAAAACCCTGGTGATGCTCCTAGGTTCAAAGATTTTACTTACACTGAATTAATTTATCCTGGATGTTCTAATGCTCTCAGCAACCCTATAGATTATAATGTTAGAGGTTGCAGTCATGGCTCTGATAATATTCCCTAAACTTGAACTCTATTGATCATAAGGTGAAGTCAGAAGTGGGAGTGGGGAACACAAAGAGTAAACCAAAGAATTTGATTTGAAGCAGGGGTGAATATGTGCACCCCTCTAAGCAGGATGCTGGGAAGGAGAAGTTAACAACCTCAGAAGGTGTTAACACTTTGGGGATTTTTGACTGAAGATACATTTTGATATGGACTGAGTGTCAAGTGATCATTTCCAGACTCCTTCTTGCATAATATTGTAGGTGTATTATGTCGCAAATATAATTCTTAGTCAAAGAGAAGATTAGCTGGATTTCATATGTTGAACATCAATACAAGTTACAGTATTAGTCTCTGCTGTACGATGGGAAAAGGGAATAATGTTCTTTGCAATCCAAGCAAGAGCTAGAAACCATGACATGTAGCTACTTGATGCTGAATTATGTGCACTGATTACACAATGGATATGTGCTGAAGACCTGATAGTGTTAGGTTAACTGTTGCCCCAATGATCTTAAGGGTCTTTTCCAAACTAAATGATTCTGTGATGCTGAGAACGTTCTCATCTTTACGAATCAACATGTTCCTATTTGTAAGAACCAGCAGGGCTCTTCCATGCATGCTGGTGATGCACTGAACACCACAGGGAAGTCTCTAATGTGGTGTGTGCTGCAGTCTAAAGATGCCATTAAATCAGACTGGGTTTGATTGGCGTTAGTCAGAAGTGAAATGTGCTTAAACAAACATAACTGCACCTACTCCAATGTTGATGCAGGGTCCCTCTTAGGTGGCAGGCACATAAGCCAGTGGCATTTTATTGTAAATAAGAGGGCTGGCACCCTGTGTTCCTGTTGCCCATGGCAGAGGCCTGGCACAGTCTATGAGTATCTCTGCCCTGTCAGAGCACTGCCTGGTGCAGAGAGGCTCAGCCACAGGGCAGAGTGATTGTCCATCAGTGGAGGGGGCAGACAGCCTTCCCAAAATTTCTTCAGAGGCTGGGCACTGGGCCCTGCCTGTTTTCCAGAGATTATAATGAAAACAGCATATTGGTGAATAACTTAAAAGATTATTTATAGCAATGATAACTTTTATGTTTTCATTAGATAGGTAAAGGCTCATAGTATTTTGAATAAAGACTATCTCCTGCTTTATGAATCTCAAAGACTATGAAGCGATTTCACACAGAGAGCTCTGATTACTACAGTTATAATTTCTTCTACCACCCTTTCAAACACTTATTAATAGAAAAAAATATCAGTTCAAACTGTCTTCACTTCACACAGAAAATACCAGTGTTCACAGTGTGAACTTTAAAATTCTTATCTGATTAGTTAATGTCAACAATTATTAGTGTACTGTCAATTTCATTTTCTGCTGTCCTCCATTGATATCAGTCTCCATATACCATGCAGTGCACATCACTTAAAAAATAACTTTCCTGACTGGGTAGGGATGACTTTCTCTCCTGCTGTCAACTGGCAGTAAGTAAAACAGGAAAATTCGGCACATCTTCCTGTGTATATTTCCTTGTGACAGGCTCTCACCTTGCTGCTCAGCATCAATTGGACAGCATCTTTAAGGATAGAGAAAGTCATTCAAGAGGGAAGCTGAGAAGTGATAGCAAGGAGAGCCACTTGGTTTAGTTTCTTATTCTCTCATTTCATAAACCTTTAGGCACACACAGATGGCACTTTTCTATTTTTATCATGACAGCAAGGACTGGTGCCTCCTAGGAGAAAAGACAGGGGAAAAAAAAGTAGCTAAAAGGTCACTTGTAGTCTAGGTAAGATGGTGCTGCACTGATAATGCTGCACCTGGTGTTTGGAAGGCATCAGGGCTTCTAAACTATTTATTCTTTTAGTCTGCTAGTGTCAGGAATCGCAGTCCTCCAAGGGGAAGGTAAGGCAGCCTCTGGCATTTTGGCATTCCTTCTCTCAGCCCTCATTAAGCCTGAATACTATTTACAATACTATTTAAATTCTGATTGACTATATTGTGACCAATCTAAGCTTGTTCAGTTTTCAACCTAGATTCCAGAATGGGTTGAATTACTCCATGGCCACTGTTTTCTGAGCAGGGTTAATATGAAATGTAGCTGCCAAAGCCATGAATGAGTGGATCACACCAGTCCCTCTTCCCTTACAGTTCTCCCACCCTATATTCTCAGCTCTCTTAGGAGGAACCAAGACATTTAGACAGCTGCATCCCAGTGGAAGAGAAGGACTGACTTTTAGCTCTGCAAAATCCATTCTCTGAGGTTCACACATGCTGGAGAAGACCAAGAAGTTTCAGTCCAGCTGATTGGTTTTGCTTAAGGTCATGTAACACCACCTCTGTCTTGAGGAAATGTGAATTCCTTGCACATGTATCTGAATTTATGGTATGGCTTATTTCTATTTTATTTCCAAAACTCTTGGGAACTCTATATACAGAGTAGACATCTGGACTCCTAATTTCTCTCCTCCTGTTCATGCTGCCTCCCCCCTCAGCAGTAATCCCTTTCTTTGCTGCACACAGTAGAAAATGAGTGTGCCTGTCTCTCCTGTGCACTGCTGCCAGGCCATTTTACGTAAGCATCCTCTGCTCCCCATCACAGGACAGCACGTCCTGTTGGAGCCAGTTGCTGTCTCTAATCTCTGAACACAAAGACACAGATTACATTCCATTCTGGCACCAGGGTGCAGTGGATAACAGGCATGCTGTCATATCTGTGCTGCTTTCCCTGGGCTGTGCTGATCACTCTCCTGCTGGCACCAGGTCATTTGCCATCAGTGATATATAGGCTGATATAGGATGATATATAAAGTCTTCCTTGCCCCCCTCTTCCCAATGCTTTGACACACGAGGCTGCTTCATTCAACCCTCTACAGGAAGCTTTGCTATCATCCTTCCGCTCATTCAGGGACATGAGGACATCACAATGGATGAGCTGGGCTCTCTGTGGCTTAGGTCACATTTGGGACTCTCCTCTGCCCTTAGGGTTTTCCAGTGTTTGAACTTCATGGTAGCCCCCCTAGAGTTACCAAAGGGTGGAGAAGAAGTTAAAAATGAAAACCAGCTGTCACTAAAGTAATGCCTGGCCTGATTTCTCCAAACAGCTCAATTACAAATAAACCAAAATTCCAGAAATGTCTCTCTTGGGCAATTCCACCCCCCACCATCATTCTTTCACTAGCAAAGGTGTTTTTAAGACAGGAGATGAAACTATGTAGCTTTAGATTAGTCAACAGCTGGACTCTATGCAATGTCTTCACTGCTAGGGGTAGGTGTGGGAGGGGTAGGTGTGTATCCACGTGAATATAGGTGGGGAAGACGAACTACAACCTGCTAAGTTGCTGCATGTTCTACTTGCCAGTATCTATCATGCTGTGGCTGCAAACTCAAAGTTGGAGCTACAGCAAGATCAGATCTCAGTGTGGGGTAGGTCAAGGGAGTGTGTTAACAGCAGAGTGGATGGATTGTCATGGTGATCAAATTGGATCTGTATGTGACTCCTCACTGGTGGAGAGCTGCAGGCAACATGATTCTTTTAATTGCAGGGTGCTCCCTTCTACCCGATGCCTGAGGCTGTCAGCTCTCACCATGTTTGGCTGAGGAAGAGTCACTAACTCACTAACCTGGACTCACTGACATTGCACAGCCCATTGAAACTCTTGCTGCTGGTTTCTGGGCTGGGGGATTAGCAGCTGCCTGCACAGGACCTTTTTACCTGATGTTCATGGTGTCATCAAGTATATCCTAATATTGAGGAGGGAATGGGAATTTACTGAGAAGTTGCAAAGTTTTCCAAATATGATCTCTCATTTTGTACTTGTATGTCACTTGCAAGGAGAGGGTAACGAGTGGAGAGAAACATCATGGTTCGTTCAGTCATTAAATTAATAAATACAGGGAAAGGGTGGACAAAATGGGCTGATTCCCTCACTTAATGTCTCATAATTTGAGTGTCATCTCAAATTATCTATGCCAGGAGGTAAAGAGTGATAATATTGTATTTCAGCTGTGCTGAACAAACTCTGAACAAACTGAATTTAGAAGGCTCTAGTTTAGGAATTTAGGCATAATCTCAAACTCAAGCTGAGGCACAGGCAACCAAAATATTTCTGCAAGGAACAAGCCCACATATGGGACTTGATGCCCAATTCTCCCTCACATCATCAATGCACAAGGCTGAACAATTGGTTGGCTTTCTGCTTGATAGGATCCAACAGTCCACTTTACTTAATACCAAAATAAATCTCTAACACAGATTTACTGCTGTGAACACATTTACCAAAGTTGAGGAGGCTGAAACAACGTACAGCTTACAACCAATTAGCTACATTTATTTTATGGGATCTATTTTATTGTGTTGCTAATTTATGTTGGCCACACCAGATAAAATTTTCTCATAACCAAAGCCCAAGCAACAGAGCAGGCTGCATCCCAGACTGTGTACTAAACTGTTGTTTGCTTTCTTTCCAAGACTTTTGTCTTTCTCTCATTTTCTCTCACTCTCATTCCATTTTTCCTTTCTTCATGCAGAGAAGAGAAATGATTGCTAACGAATTGCAAGCATGGGGTACAGAAAGATCAGTTAATATGGCCCAAGTATTCAGTAAAACAAATACATTAAAGTGATCAAGTAATAAATGAAAATAGACCCAAAGAGTAGGTTCCACTGAGAAAACATGTGAGAACTTAAATTAATTTGACTTGATGAAACTTGAAATGTCATAACACAGCAGGGCATATAACACATCAGAGAAAATGTGAAAATTATACTTTTTCCTGAAATCACAGTTTTCAAAAATAAGTAGCTTTTAAATTCTTCTAAAAATATAATAAAGGAATTAGTGTCAAGAAAAAGGTTATTGTTGTTTATCAGACTGCAAGCTCATGGTGGCTTTTCACAAAATTTGAAACTCTTTTATTTGAACTCTTATTTCTCTGACTATACAGTGGGAAAAGAAAAATCCAAAAGTCTTTCTACATGTCTGGTTCCCTCTTCTTAAGTTTGCACAAGGGACTTTTTATAGTTGTTTGGAGTAAGTGAGTAAATGGCATGAAAAGCCCATGTGTTGGAAAGTCTTTCCTGTCTTTCCATAATCAGAGATTTTAGATTTTTCTGCTGGAATGTAGTCCTCACTGGGATCTGAGAAATTAATTAGAAGGGAAAGGATTCCTCCCCTGTACAACACCTCAGAGCCAGGAGGTTGTACAAGAACAGGTCCCTTTTCTTGTGGCACAGAGCAGATTTCTGTGGGAAGAACACCAAGAGTGCAGGTCTGCAGACAGAAATAAATTGCCACATGGCACCTCTCTTCACTCCAGCTCAGATGCTTTCCCCAGACTATTTACTGATTTTTTAATTTCCCAGTTTGCCTAATCCTTTTAACTAACCTTCAGTGAAATTACTTTTATTCCACAGAAGAGAGTGTCTATAAGCAGGACAGTTTGTGTAACTAGGGGATAAAAGGTATCCTGATGCAATCCCACCCCATTTCTTTCCATGCAGAACTGCAGGAAGGTGGGATGGGACTGTCCAAAGAGACAAAGCTGGCAGAGTCCTGTGTAACAAAACACATTCATAGCAGGTAAATGTGGGGAGGCCTTGTCCCTGGGTATGCAGAAACTGAGGTGGGGAGGAAGGGAAACTCTTTTCCAGAAGAGATGTCCTGTGAAGAAGAGGGTTTCTAATTCCATAAGAATTGGTAGCAGAATAAAGCAAAACCATAGAAGTAGAGCCCCATCCATTTGCCTGGCTAGTCAAGCTAAAGAAACCAGCTTGTTTTTGCAGTTCTTAGTGTGTGTGATCTCTCCTAGATCTCCCTTATTTGCTTATTTATTTATATCATTGCTGGGGAAGATGATTGAACTTCCCTGTTTTTGAGGAAGATGATTTAACTTCCCTGTTATGACCCACATTTGATTCAATATATTATAGTATTACTTTCTACATCCTTCACTACATGTGTTTAGACAGGACTTTTGAAATATATTGCCCATGTTTTCCACAGGAGGATTTGGGGGCCTGAGGAAACCCTCTTCTGTCTCAGAAAACCATGGGAGTGCACACAGTGTTTACTCTTGCTTTGTTCTAACTAAACCTTCCAAATGATCTTTCCCTGCTGGTAGACTTTCAGTGCTGGAATTTATTTCTAAAGCAGTTCTATGTCTTGTCAGTTGGTCTGTATTTACACTGCAGCTTTTCTGTCTGCTTGTATGCAAGCCCTAAGGATGCCCACATTGCTGCCCACCTTAGTGTTTTCCTGGTGAGACTGTTATTAGGACATTTCCAGAAGGATTTATTCTGTCTATTTTCTCATAGCTGTGCCCTTTTACTTCCCTGATACCCTCTACTCTTGTTTTGGGTGGTAGCTTTTGTTTATTGCTTAGAACCAGCAATGTCAGAAGAAGAGACATTAATATCCCACAGTGAAAGAAGACTTTTAAGAAATAAATTTATTTTATTACAGGCAACTGAGAACAACAAGTAGGAACTGAGCATCTGGGTGAGCCACACCTCAGAAGAACTTAAGAGGATGAGCCACTGGTAAAAATCTGGAGTACAAATGCTAGCCTGTATCATCCCAGAGGGAAGAGGATCAACAGGGATGCCCATCCTACTGGGCTCACTGGTAGAGACCATCTCTTTGAAAGTTTCTCATCAGGTGGAAAACTCAGTCACAGCAATTAACTGTCCATTGCTGAAGTCCTGGGATTGCTTTTGAATAAATTTGGGAAAAAATTACATGCAAAACAAACAAACAGAAAGGGGTTAAAATATTCTACAATTACTTAATAGAAAATAGGTCATTATAATAGCTTCCCTATTGCAGAACAATTGTGTGTGTCCTTTGAAACACTTACCTTGGCATACTCTTGAAACAGCTATTAATAGAAATACTTTTTGCTATGAGACCAGTCAATATGATTTATGCAATCATATTAAAAACTATCTATCCAGATGATGCAAAATTTTTAGAGAGTGAAGAACTGACGTCTTAAGCCCCTGAGAATATTGGTTTCACTAGGATCAGTATCTCACTATTTCTTAATCTCTGACATACTGTGGTAAAATTGTTAATTATTATATCTGATCACCCTAATTGAACTGGCTTACAATTTCTCACTCATAGACAGCAGTACAAGAGAATCACTTATTTGAAGAAAAACAAAGTCAAAAGATTTTTAAGGCATTTTGGATATTGCAGTAGCCTTTAAAGAACTTAATGATGATGCAGCTGGAATTCTGGTATAAGTCTCAGGTAGATTTTGTGCTGTTTGATGCTTTTTGTTATTAGCATGTTTGGCTGCCTTCCTTCTCAGTGAGTCTTTAAGCCATTTGCATTAATCATTGAGGTCTTGTAGTATGGTATTGGAGCATCTCTGTCTAAATTCATACATAAATTCCAATCCTTAAAACCAACACAATTAAAGGAGGAGATCTTGATTTAAAAACTATTTCAAAAAGTATCATTCATCTTCATTTTGCTGTCACCTGCCTGGAAAGTTATGAAGAGAATGGATACAAGGAATAGGAATTGTAGGATCAAACACAGCAGGAAGTCAGCCTGGGGTTTTTCCTCAGGTGCATGGGCTGGTGTCCATCAGGCCAGATTGCTGAATACTGGCTTATATCATCAGAAAACACCATGCTCCCACTGCAATCTGTACAAAATGGGATGGAGTTAAACCTCTTATTTCTCATTCTCCAGCCATATCTCATTCCCCACTGCTGCTTCATTTCCTTATACTGTGCCCCTCACCTCCCTTGATTTGCTAACCTCTGCTATCAGCAGCAACAGTACAAGCAGCTCCCTGTCAGGGCCAGGCTGTGTTCCTCTCTGGAGCAGATTTTGTAGTGGTAGTATTACACATACCAGAAAGGGAACAGCTGCCTCATGCTATTCCTTCCTTCCCCAAGCCAGCTCTTATTTCCTCCTACTCCCAATCCTCATTTTTCCAAATTAAATATTTCTTCTACACATAATTTCCACAACTCCTGATTGCTTTTGCTGCTTCTGAGCACTCAGGAACACTCTTCTTTGTTTTGCATGAGAGGTCAGCAGTGAGGTTTGGGTTTCCAGTAGCATCTATTTAGTGCTGTAGTTAAATGAGCTGAGGCCTTCCCTTCCTTCCTTTGCATCCTTTCCAAAAGGATACAGATCACCTGAATAATATTGATAATTATCTTGTGAAATCCTAAAGGATTTTAAAGTGGCACAAGACATGTTTAAATACCTAAATTACTTCCCAGTTGTTGACAGCCAGCTTCTTACTCCAACATTCTGCATTATCATTTTTTATTGGATCTCCTAACTTGGCCATACCCAGCACTGTTCACAAACAGGCAATTGAGAACATCTTAGCAGTAGAGAATCTCATTGCTCACATGAAGTTATAGAAACTTCCTGGAAGGTACCAAAGCCTAAGGAACTATTCCATTTATTATGCTGGCTCATAACATGACCTGCTGTTGTAGTCCGTGCACCTTCTTATGCCTCCAGATTTCTTGTACATGTCTTAAGAGCAAAAGCTTGCAATAAGAATGGTTTTCTCAGCACAGAGTTGTACTTCAAGTTGTGAGTAACAGAAAATCTGAAACACAACCCCCAAAGGACTGTCCAGTTACATGACTCAATTTTCAGCTCACCTATTTGTCTCTGTCACTTGCTTAACCATTCCATAACATTCTGTTTGCAGGTTGTATAACCCAGTTTTTAACTGAATGACAGTGTTCACATTTCTGTGAACACTGAATGGCAGGTGGCCTGGATTTTCACTGGATGTATAAATTAAACAAAACAATTTAGACAGCCTTCCAAATTCTTCTATTCTTTCTAGAGTAGGTTATGATAAACTTGTCAGGAGGAAAGTACCAAATTGCATCAGATTCAACCCACCTTTCCAAATAAAGTGTTGAAATTAAGAAAAAATATTACAACATTATTATGTTAACTGGTCAATGCAGATGTTATGCAAATATATTTTTGTAACAGTTGTTGTCATAAACAAGTAACAATTTATTTTATAAGAATGAGTTCTACTCCAACACCTGCTCATACATTGTATATTCCCTCCTGTATCTCTCTACATATATCACATATTTATCATCAGGAACTTGGGGATTAAATTACTGATAAAGTGATAAAGAGAGACAAGAGGCAAAAAAGTTATTCTGAATGAAGACCAGCAAAGACATATACAACAGGAAAACTGCTTTTGCCTATTTCCAAATTCTTCCTGTGGTCTCCACTGTATCCTTCCTGTGTCTCATCAAGATAGACTTCTTTATTCATCCTCTATCGGGCATTATCTAAATTGTCCTTCTGCTCCCTCAGCCTGTCTGTGGCTACAAGTGTTATGCAAACAAAATCTGCTGTTCATTTGAAGAAAGGGTCCCTCTCTGATCAGTAGGAATCTCTTGTTTCTAGCTCATAAGGTCTTTGAAGAATGGCCTGTCACTCAATAGATGGGTACAGCATTTAGCACACGGGGCTGCTCTACTGGGGGCCTGGAGGTGGGATTGCAGTGCAAATGGGAGCAGTGCAGGTTTGTCATAAAATGATGAACTACACAGCCACGTGGCATCATTTATCACCAGCCCTCACTACAACAAACAAACCATGGAATATAATAATTCCTGAAGATGTATATAACTTTTTCTTCATCCCTTTTTTGTCTTCTTCAGAGGGGAAATTTATCCACCACTATGCTAAATTGAGACTAAGAGTAGGTACCATTTGAAAACAAGGCTGCAGAAAAAGATTTGTTTCAAAATAATAAAATGCTTAAGAAAACTTCACTAGAGAAGACTGAAAATTACTTGATGATAATCTGCTCTCAGTCTAGGAAAAGTCAGATGATGCTGATAAAGAAACATTTGAAATGAGCATTTGTCAGTGGTGTTAGGGTTTTTTAATTAATCAGCTTTCCAAGTGCACTACAATTTATATCCCTATTTGGCATTTAGTCATTGCAGATAGTAAACTGTACTTAGTAATCTTGCCTGTTCCTCATGAATCTTCTTGACAGACAGACGGGGGCTGTACATCTGCCTGAAGCCAAAGAGGTCTTCTCACACATGAGAAAACTTATAATCAAAGCCTGACCAACAGAATGATCCCCAAAAGTCAGTAGCCACATCATAATAATGCACAGGAGAGCTGGAAAGGGTGGGAAAGACAGTGGGAGATCTAGATGGGAAAGAGTATGCAGGGAAAACCAGAACCCACAAAGGGATGGGGAAGGCAGGTCTGAGACCACTGTAAAGGCACAGGGATAAACAAGGCAGTTTCCCACAGACCTAAATGTGCAAATGGCCTTTGTCTCTCACCTCATCTGTCTCCCACAGGGAATAGTCTGGCATCTCATCTCCTGAGTTACTGGGAAGGAGGAGGGCTTGCCAGAGCATGTGTGACTAGGAGCTCCCAGCAGCTCCTCACACCTACCACTTGCTCTGCTGCTAAATGCAATATGCTTTGCCATTACCTAGCTGTAATTTGTTAAATCGTTATAAAGAACTTTATCATTATAAAGGAAAGCTTCATCTGAAGAGTTGAAAGGCTTGTTTCAAATGTGAATATTCCACATGAAAGAATTTCTCTTGTTTCAAACCATTTGCATTTTCCTTGCGTGTTATTGATCTGATTGAACAGCTCCCAGATCAAAGGCATGCTGGTAAGTGAGCGGCCGAGGTGGCAATATGCAAAGTGGACAGCTGTTAAGAGGGTGGCTTAAATAATTGCCCAAGGATTTATTGGGTAACATGATTAATGATTATGGAAATATGATGACATGATACCAAAGAGTAGTGTGCAGTGATTGATGGGGAAGTTGGATAAGGCCAAGCTTAAATATCAGAGTATGGGAAACAGTAATATAGCTTGAATATAGCTTGTAATCATTGTATATATGATTAGTTGTTAAGAAATTTTGATATTTAGTTTTGCCTTCTGATAAGAACTCAAACTCCAAAGGTGTATGTAATATTTCTCTTGAAATGAGGCAAGAAAAAAACCCTCCTGCTAACAGTGCATAGTAACAGCAGAATAGATGCAAAGAGACAACCTCATCTTTTTAAAAATCCCCATAAAACTTACTGGAAGCTCATGCTGCTGTTTTAATTAACACCTGAGAAAACTATACATAACACATTAAAGGAGAAAAAGATCTGTTAGTGGAATGACAGTAGTTTGCATATAGACAGCTTTTTCTCCTGGGCTTTTTTTTTTTTAACCTCAAATTCCACCAGCCAATGGTAGCACAATGCAGGAGATGGGACCAAACTGCAGTCTAGAGCTACACCATGACAAAAATATTATAAACCCTTGCAGTTCATTCTCTGTTGAAAGTTACATGAGATTTCTATTCACTCTGTGCTGGTGAGTGATGCAAATCCTCCTCCTCCTTCAGAAATTTTTGTTTAATGCTCACAAAAAAGAAGGCAATATTTAAAAAATTAATAAAAAGCTATTATAAAATGTGAAATATTAGCAGACAATTTTAGAGAGTAGGCAGCAAAATCCTCAGGGTGAAACCTCAGTCCAGGAAAATGGAGTACAAAATTGACTTCAGCTTGGGCAGGATTCCATGCTGGGTTTTTTGGGTTTTTTTTGTGGGTGTTTTTTTTTTTGTGTTTTTTTTTTTTTGTTTGGTTTTAAATTCTATTTCCTATATTGAGTATTTGTGAAGAGGATTCTACTCTGGATCTGAGACACATCATTTCTGCATGCCAGAAACTCAGCTGCTGTAAGTGACGGGACCTCATTGAAGTTTTCTGTTGGGTGGCAGCAGATGACAGCTATTAGACCCAGACCTCCACTCCTGCCATTAGATAGTTGTGATATGACAACAATTGTTATGGCTTTAAAAACAGAGTGATGTGAGTAGAATTATTTCAATGAAAGCAGTATTGTTCATGCTAGACAGTTCTGGAAAGAAATATCCATATTTGAAGCCTTGGAAATGCTGCTAATCTCTTCAGGGATGTGAAACAACAACAGAGATGGTGTAGGATTTGAGAGAGATACCAGGAAGCCTGGTGCTTTAATGCCATAATCTAGTTTGCAAGCCTCAAAAGTATTAGTGAGATTACAGTTCTGGTGAAGATTTTTTTTCACAACAAAAGGTGAGAGGTAGAGTTGAATCACCTGTTGGCATTTAGGGACAGATTTATTTGTAGCCTTGTCTGGGAGACCTGGCACTATTCACATGCAAGATCATGTGATTGATCAAAGCCCCAGTGTTTAATTATGGTCATGCTCAAAGATCCTGAAATATCCTGTATTGAATGCGTCACAAATACCATCTGCCCCAGCACTCTACTGGGAAGCCCACACCTCATTTTATGAGAAAACTGGGATCTCTCTGCAGTACTTTCATACCAGCTAGACTCTGGCTTGTTGGAGAGCTGTCTTCAAGCAATTACAAACAATGGCTTGCTATAGGTGTATATATAGGTATATATATATATAGGTATATATATATATATATATATATATATATACCAGATCTGTCATTTCAGTATTTCCAAAGTGTAGCCCATAACTACTGTATGGCAAGATCTGTGCCTGCCCAAGTGTGTCTTTATGCTGCAGTCCTGACGTTAGAACAAATTAAGTATAATTTGCAGCCTTGTGCACATGTGAACCCAAATATGTGATGTCTTTTTATCTTGTTCCAGAGATTTGTTCTGATAGAGTTTCTTGTGAATATCAGACTGCTGGCAATGCACTGTTTTTTTTTTTTTTGACTAGACTTATAACGAAAACCAAACCTGGTCTAGCCCCACCTGGCCTCTGCAATGTACCATGATAAATTCTGTGGTACACCTGGATTCCTGCAGTGGCATTATTTTAAAATAGAAAACCACAAAAAAAAAAAAAAAAAAAAAAAAACAAAACACAAAAAAACCCAAAAAAACCCAAACACATAATTTTAAAAAACTGTTGCTGATTTAAAAGTGTGTGAGTCAATCTTGTTTGCCTACAATCCTATAGCATTTTAAAAAAATATTTTGGTGACTATTCTCATAATTTCAGTTCTCAGCATTTTCCCAACTCCAGGTTGTGCAAGCCTACACTATAGAAGTTAGGAAATCATGTTAATACCAATGAAATTGTGCAGGGGTCAGCCAAGGGTTTGTGCATCAAGCTGGGGTGGAAATGCAAGAAGGTCTGACTGGCAGGGGCTCCTTCCTTTCTCACCCTGCATCAAGTCCACAGCTCATTTCTGGTCAGCTCAGCTTTCAAACTGACTGGCAACCTCACTGGTATTCCAGGTCCCTGGGCTTCCCCCGCACACCCCAAACAGGCTGTCCTGCTTTCAGACCCCCCTCAACACCAGGAGAAGTGAGGAGAAGACTCTGCCCTTGGACTGCTCCCTCTGGTCCCTGGCTGCTTGGTGATTTGGCAGACTAAGCCATTTTTCAGCCTGCCCCCCTTCCTGGCTGAGCTTCTCCAATGAGTCCTTGACACCTTTAATAAGAAATGTTGCTGTTGCAGCATCCGTCACAGTAGAGACAGCCACAATACACAGAAAGTCCCCACCCAATTTTAGAAGTCTTCAACCCATACAGAGTCACACCACATTAGAAGGCTACAAGCATCTGCCCATCTTTGCCTTCAGCCCAACCTTTTATACCCCTCATGTTCATGCATTGCACCTGTGAGCTCTCTGTTCACTTTGGTGGTTGGTCAATACCTGGGCACTCCATGGCTCTTTGCTGTCAGTGCTGTTCACCTGCTTCTCACAGCTGTACCCATTGGGGAGGAGGCTTGGCTGCAGCCCCACTCCCAATTACCACAAAAATCTCCCCCCACCTTTTTGTTTGTTTGCTTGTTTTTGGTTTTGTTCTTTGGGTTTCTTTTTGTTTGTTTGTTGATTTTTTTAGATAAATCTACTATTTCTCTACAGGACTCTTGCAGAAGAAATTGTAAAAACGGTACAAGTATCTCTTTTGTAGATTTCACTAACTCTGGAATGTGTCCATGTACTGACCTTGATTCACTCCTTCAGGACAGGAATTCAGGTAAGAAGGAGTGAACAAATCTTCCATCTCTGACTCCAGTTTTAAGCTCCAGTTAACCTGCTCTTCCTGTGTCTGGTTATAGCAATCAAATTATTAGTAAAAATATTAACTGGGCTTATTTGAATCAGTGTAAATGACTGATTAATACTGTTACAAGAACACAGTAGCTCCAGCAAGAAATTAATATGGGTTTTTCCCCATGAAGTACACAGGAAATTTACATGGATTATTAATCAAATAGGGAGCATTTGGCACCTTTCAGAAGGAAGTGAGGTTGGTAACAAAGCTCCTTTCACAGAACATGAGATTGATTTGAGTTGCAGGAATCAGCTTGTGAATTCTTGTTGGCATCATGAACCTGATAGCTTCACACATACTTCTGATGGAAAGGTGTGCAAAAGCTGCACTTTGCACACCTGCTGGAAGCTGTACCAAGGGACTGAGGACTGAAAAAGAAAATTAGTGTGAAGGTTCAGATCTGGAGAGGAACTAGATTTGCCTGCATGGTGCATTCAGAATTGTGCCCAGTTTTGGGCTTCTGTGTACGCAACAGACATGGACTTACCGTGAGCCCAGCCAAGGGCCACAAAGATGATTCAGGGATTAGAGCACCCTCCATATGAAGGAAGGCTGGGACAGCTAGAACTGTTAAAAGAGAGGCTCAGGGGGAATCCATTTGGAAACAATCCTGTGCCATGTGCTCCAGGAAAACCTTGCTTGTGCAGGGAGCAGATGACCCACTGTGATCCCTTCAACCTGACCCTTTCTGTGATTCTGTGATCTTACCAGTGCATCTAAACACCTGATGGAAAGGAATGAAGGCAAGGGAGTCAGACTCTTCTCAGTAGTGCTCAGTAAAAGGGGAACATGGGCACAAGTTAAGCCACATCGAATTCAAACGGAACACAGGATTTTTTTTTTTTTTTTTAATTGTAAGGGTGGTCAAACAGTGGCAAAGGTTGCCCAGAGAGGTCATGAAACTCCATTTATGGAGAGCTTTGAAACCCAGCTGGACACTGTCCTGGGCAATTGGTTCCAAATGACCTTGCTTGAGCAGAGGGGTTGGACTAGATGATATCAAGAGGCTGCTCCAAACTTCAACCATTCTGTGATTCAAAACCTTTATTCAGTTGCTCTTTAAATTCAGCTGGTACATGCCCTGTCATCCTGTGTACATTTGCATCCAACAATCACTTTGCCTCTTTTCTCCTTGCAGTGCTGCCAGTGGAATGCCAGGAGCCCAAAGTGTGCTGCTCCACCCTATGCATGGCATCTCAAAGGTACCTAGTTCCTACCTCTGCTGATGCACACAAGTGCTTCAGTAGTCAGAAGCTTCAGAACCTGGGTACAGAAGATCACAAACACATGGCACACTGTGTTTTACAAACAGGGATTCTTTTCGTAGCCCAGGGCACTGTTTTGGGGCCCCCAGCATAAGACACGCAGGGATCCAAGCAAAGCTTCCTTGGAAGATGTAGGCAGGTGGATACTGCCCACCCCCTTTTCTTTCCACATGCCCTCAATCCCTGCTGGGACACTCACGCTTCCCATTCCAGCTTGGCTGGAGCTACCGGGTATGATCATCAGTCAATCTGCCCCTACGGGGATGGAATATCCAGAAAATAAAACAACAAAGTGAAAAAACTGATGAACTTTATTCAAATTGAATACTCCAAAAATCTAAAACTATGGGGTGGGAAATCTACATGGGGACAACCTAAGACCTAAACGAACTTGATAATATCTTAGAACTAGAAAGCTAAGGAAAACTTCATCTTGGGAAAAAGGTTTTGGGGAACTTATGGGTATCCTATGGGGAGCTATTGCTAACAAAGGGGATTCTCACTAAAACCTACACCTAAAAACCTACATGCCCCAGCTCTGCTCTGCCAGCCGAGAGGCGAGCTAGAGCTGGGGACCTCAGAGCTGGGGGGAGAAGTGCAGCCGCCTCTTCTTCCGCAGGCCCCATTTGCCTGTGGTCTTCTGCCGGCGCCTCTGTGGAGAGCTGAGGCGCAGGCACAGCCGCAGCAGGGCATCGTGCTGCCTCAGCAGCTGCAGCAGCTCCTTGCTGCAGCCGCGTCCCTGGCAGCAGCGCTGCCCTGCGCAGACCGGGGGGCTCTGGCTCTTCTCCTGCAAGACACAGAACGGGGAGAGTGTGGCGATGAGCCATCTGGCCATCACTTGGGACGCCCCAGGAGACACTCTGGCCTGGCCAGGCTACCCAGGGCTGAGGCTGCAGGGAGAAGAGCTCTGAGCAGCTCAGCTTGGTGTCCCTGGGGCTCAGCCCCCAGCCCTGATTCCCTCCCTGGGCTGCAAGTCCCCCTCTGCCTTGGGGCCTTGGGCAAAGTACTGCCAAGAGGGCCAGGACCCTTGGGATCTGACCAGCTTTTCCCCTCCATGGCGGCTCTCAGGCCTCACCCGACGCAGGCTTGATTCAAGGCCTTCTTTCATGATTACCCCTGCCCCCATTCCAGCTGCCTGACACCCTTCCCTCACCTCTCCCCACCAGCTCTTCAGCCTGCTGCCGAGGTGGTCCACAATCGCCGTCAGCAGCAGCTGCACGACGGTGGCCACCACGGCCTCTGCCACCACCGTGACCCACCAGGGGGTCGTCTCACGGCTGGTGGCTGGCTGTTCCCTTTCCTCAGGGAGCGAGGCCACGGTGCCCTTGTGCCCCTCAGGGTAGCTGGACGGGCTGAGGGGCAGGGCCAGTAACAAGAGCATGCTGATGCTCAGTGACAGCCGGGAGCCGTCGCCAGCCATGGTGCTGCTGTGGCGGGAGCCGTCACCTCAGCACCACTCTGGCTGTGTCTCCCCACTGGCTACTGGGAGTTCTCTGGGCACCGCAGCGACAGGCTGGGGACAGTTCCACGCCACCCTGCCAGCCCCAGAGGCTGTGATGTCACAGAACTGTGGAATCAAGTGCCCTGGGAGGATCCATCCCCAACATGGCAACCCCAGCAGAGCCCTGAGGGCCACGCCCGCTCTTTCCTTGAGCCCCTCCCCCAATGGGGACCCCACCACTGCCCCAGGCAGCCTGTTCCCATCTTATTTTGCCCCTCTCTGGGCAAAAGTTCTTCTGACTGTCCAACCCACACGTCCCATGTCCCTGCTCAAAGTCTTTGCTGGCATTTGCTCTCTCATGTCCTTCCCATCTCTGAGAATGCTCAGGCACCGCCTCATCAGAAATTGCCTCTAGGCAGGAGAAGAGGCTTGGCCCATGATTGCTGCTCAACCTTCTGGCCATCCCAAGGGGCTGCTTCTTCTTAATCTTTGATGTCTCTGCCATCTTGGCAGTCGGAGCACCCTGCAGGCCCAGAGACGGCAGTGGTGCTCAGTGAAGCCTTGGTGGCAGCGCCAGCTGGAGCAAGTGGCCCTGGCACAGGAGGGAGCTGGAGCCCTCACACAGAGCCCTGCAGGAAAGAAGGACTGGCCTGGAGCTGCAGGGGGTTCTTGTGGCCCAAATGCAGGAGCCAGCCCTTGGTTCTGTCCTGATAAAACCTAGCAAGTGACCTGAGACCTATACTAAGGGACCAGCTATGTGTCTTCAATAGCAGCTGGTGCTGTTTTCTATGAAATGCATCTACAGAAAGAGTAAGCAGTTGCATGTTGTCTCTGCAGTAGTGGTTCTCCCTGCAGTAGTGGCTATCTCTGTCAAGGAATCCAAAAGTTAAATTATTTCCTCAGACAGATATATTCAAACCCAAAGCACCAGCTACAAAACTAGTCTATTGCAAAGCAGAAGCATTCCTCAATTTTCCTGTTGGAATTACTCAAGGCACTTAAAATAATTCATACTTCATTGCATCAAACCTGGAGGGTGACTAACTGGCCTAAAATTGGAAATTTTTCTTTGGAGGCACAGCCCTTATCTAAGAGTTTGTCTGGTAAAGCATCTACTTCAAAGTAGACGACAGCCATGTCATTGGGGTATTCCTGTGGGAGGCAGGAGCTGTGAGTATAAATCCTATCTAGAAAGATATAATTAAGACCTTGCAGCACCAGAACTGAACCATACTATTCTTCTAAGCCTTCCCTATTGTGGTGACCATGAACTCTGCATGCAAGGTGTGAATGTTGCTGCAGATGTTGAATTCTGCAGCTGCAGGGACTCCACTGTGGAATGTGGAGTCCTTAAAAGACAGGAGAAGCAGCAGTAAATGACAAGTTCCTAAAGCACTTGGTCCTTATGATCTTTGCTTTGGTAGCTTTACCTCCAGTGTGTTGCCCAGATCAGAGCTGAGGAACTTAATCAGAGATGCCCATGGAGGGACAAGGGAGGAAATGATATTGCAGCGTGGTATCGCTATATTTGCTTTTTTGACAGGCTCTAGCCATTAGTGCTGTCACAACCCTGGAAAATCACTCAAAAAAGATATCTGAAGGAAAACCTCTTCCTTCCTAAGCACACAAACATACACAAGCTGAGTCTTTTGGATGATGCCTTCAGATAAACAGCCATCACAAAGTCTCAATTTCATTTTATCTCCATTTTAGCTCCAGGAAAAAAAATTGCTGCTTCTGCCTGCAGCCTAAACAATTCACTTTGCTGCCAAGTGCCATCTCAAAAAGAGGAACAGTATAAACTAATTTCATACCTATTCAGTTCAATAATAGGTATTGTTCTAACTATACCGCTAGTGATAAGAGACAGAACAGCTTATTTGCCATTGCTAAGCAACTGTTAAAACAGTGTGTAAAATTCAGCCAGCTCTAATGGGCTGATAGAAATCAGTGTCTGAAGTTCTTGTTTGCATTAGGAAGTCAACAATAATTGTCCTTCTCTATTAACATGCATTTAATCTAGCTGTATCAGATTCAATCAGAATTCTGTCTTAATGGTGTTTGGAATGGTCTGTTCTCCCTTAGAAAAAAATATTTAACCATAATGCATTGACCTGCTTTAATCCTCTTGGTTTGTTTTGATGCAGTGATGAAAGCAACACAGGAAAAATAAGGTAATATGAAACGCTCTGCAGAAATAAAAGCTGATGATGTGAATGGTACCAAGTGGTAAGACAGAGTCTGAGGTATTTAGATATGGTTCCACCAATCACAAGATGGCATTTGTGTCTGAGATGCAAAGACATCTGCAAACCCCTTATACATTTGGAAAAAACAGAATCTAACAGATTCTAATGCAAAACAGATGTGCATAAAACCATGGGATTTTTTTTCTGAGCTTAATTTATGAGTTCAGATTTTAGTAATTTCTGTACGTCATTTAGGAGAAGGGACTTTGGGGGCTCTGATCATGCTTTACTGAGATAAGGAATGGGCAGATGAATAAAAATGCAAAGGAAGAAATGTTGCACAAGAGGCTCCTGCATTCAGAAGCACTGCTTTGTAGCTGCAGAATTATTTCTGTGACCTAAAAGGAGAATGCATTATTATGAGAGGATGATACCTCCTCAGATGCTCTGTTCCCTGTGTGAAAGTAAAGATGCATGAGTAAGTAATGATGCATAAGCAGAGGGACTGAAGACTGACTGATGCTGGAGCTGGAAATCTGTCCTGGTACCCAACACTGCTCCATTGCTTTTACTGCTACATAAACATGATTAATACTTACACCTGTCAGTAATCCCATCACATCCATCAGAATCACCACTGTTTCCTGTTAAGTACAAGCTTAAATGTTCTGTTGGCACAAGCTGAGAAAATCAGAACTTTGTTCCATGCAGGTGAAACAGCATTGCCTTGCCCAGCCCGCTGTGCCTCACACCATGACTTGCAAGAGACAGATCTTGGTGTAACAACAGAAGAATAAGTGCTTTGAAAGACAGATTTCAGCCAGTGCCTGAGTCAGAAAACTAACTCGTCACATAATGATATGAAAATGTGGGGTAAAAAGTTGAGACCGTCCCTCCGTGAAGCTTACGGCAGTGTCTGAGTCACCACAGGACATGAGAAAGCTGCCGGCAATGGCATGCAAAGCAGGCTGGAGCTGAATTCTCCTGTTATGTAATTCCTACGTTAGCGTCTTCTCTGTTCCATATATAAACCAAAAAAAAAACAAAAACCAAAAAAAAAAAAAAAAACCACCATTAAAAAGCTGTTGCTGAAAGCAGTGCTTTTATTTATTCATTTGTATGAGCCAGATGTGACTTAAAACATTAGATATTTTCCACATGAGCCTTAGTACAGGACCAGACACTTTCTTTGCTGGAATTGATGAGACCATTTATTTCTGGACTCATTAAAAGGATGTTTGCACCCCCTAGTGTATAAGAATTTGCAAGAAATCAGGTTCTTCTAATAGCATTAGCTAAATGAGGATGTTTAATATTAAGCCATAATAAAACCCCCCTGCTACAGTCTTAAGTAATTTCAAGGGAAAGAATCATAAACTCAAAGATTATTTTAGGTGAAATCTCTCATGTCCCTGACCTCAACAACTGTAGGACCTGAAAATGAGTTCTACTGAGTTGGATTTTTATCTCACTGGAAGATATCAGGGACTTACTGTTCAAAAATGAGACTGTACTGAAACCAGAGAATCAAATCCAGACCATTTGAGACTCAGAGATGTTGCATCCAGCATCAGCCCGTTAGTGAGATATTGTCTGTAGCTTTGTTTAACTGAAGAACAGATTTCTTTGGATTGAATTTTACTCCAGTTAACAGAAACTGTGAAAATGAGAAGCAGGCACTTCACTGCTCTCCAAGAGCTGCTGCCCAAATTGGCACAGGTATGCAGACCTCTCAATTCTGACAGTGGCCCGCATCCTGCTGTTTGGAGCTAGGTCTTAAAACACTTTTGAAAATACTCCTTACAGCTGTGGATTCCTTTGTCATTCTTCAGATGTGACTTCACGTATGGTGTTAAACAAGGCAGACCCTGTCCCTGAGATGAACCAACTGAACTCCCCTTGCTGGGACCCAAAGTGGCAGCTCAGCTCCCTGTGTCCAGTGTGAGTCTGGAGCATGAGTAAAGCCGAGCAGCTCCTGGAACCAAACCAAACCCAAGTGCTGGCTCCTGGCTGTTGAGTGTGTAAAGGGAATGGTTTATGGGAGCACTTTGGGGTGGGACTTGCACTGACTTTTGAAGATTCACTGTGTGACCCAGACCTCTGTAGCATAGCCTGGTATGTGCTCTTTGCTGCCTGTCACTCGTGTGGGCAGGCTCTGATCTGACCAAATTCCACACGTGTTCTCTAGAATTCCTCCGCTCACCCCTTTGCCGAAAAAACAGGATTTCACCATTTCCCCAGAGGTGTCCAAAACCCAGTCACTGCATCCCTGGCAAGTGTCTGACAATCACAAGTATGACAGCCAAGGAAAAAGAGCCAACTGTTTTCATATTCCAAGCAGAATTAAATGTAAAAGACAAACAAACTGCATAAATGATGAAAATTATATTATTAGATTTTTAGATTTACTTTCATTATCTAAGTAGTTTCTTATAATAAGTGTATTCTAAAATATGACTTTCAGTCAGTGCTATTTACTATATTTAAGCAAGACTGATTTTATTTACTGTACTATGCTTGTTAGCTCCTCCAAGCCACTTTATTCTGTAATTTTGGGCTTTCTTTCAAAGAAAAGAAACTTGGCTTTTTGACAGAATAGTCCTTAATAAGTCACAACTAAGAAACTGCCAGGAGCTGTGATGATGACTTCTGTCAGGTATTATTTTCTTCCAGAGAATGGAGTCATCATGACATGAATTAAGAGTTCTTTGTGTCATTTGTGAAAATAAATAACAGTAATAATGTAATATATAAAAAGAACCAGCATATCACTGCTAAGGGCCCCCAAAGATTTACATTTCAAGGTTCAGTAATACCAGTGTGATATAAAGCAGGAAAATGGTATAATGAGAACATATTTTAAAAATTACATGAACAAAAAGAAAATTATACTGGCATGTACAGGTGTCAATTTTAAAAGCAATCCTCCACCCATATTTTTAAAATTAAATCAATCTGCTTTAGAAGCTGGACTAGTTACTTGCAAATGCCGGGGTTTTTTTGTTTAATTAAAAAAGCCCAGATCTTTCCATATAACTTAATTTCTTGTTGGAGCCTTTTTTTTTTTTCACTATCATTACCAGATACTCAGTATTGTGATTTTTGTGGGACAAAAATTCCAGCTGCAAAACTACTGAAGTTCACAAGTTCTTCATTGTAATTAAGAAAATGCTGGTTCCATGTGTCTCATTTCTAGAAACAGAAAGAAAAAATATTTCCTTCTGCAGATTTCCCTGAAGTTAGGCTGTGATTTTACCGCTTGGTCCTGCTTGATTCTTTCAGTGGTTGATGAATATGGGACTGGGGTCACAGGCTGCAGAAATGTTGAGAGTCAGGCTGAGGTTCAGATGCAGCTTGACTTGGAGATGATGGTCATCACTCTCACAGGTTATCTGAAATGAGTTGATGCAGAAGATACTGCAGTTTTAATGCTGCTGCCAATGCAATAGATGCTGCTATTGACAGTAAGCAAACAGGAGACTGCTTGAAGTTTCAACAACTGGCCCAAGTGAACACTTGAATTCTTTTCCCACCTGAAATTGAGGTGTTTTAGCAGGACAATATGGTAGTATTGGTACTGGGATATAGAGCTCCTAGATTTTGACTAGGATAGCCCGAGGGTTCTAAACTAGCCACATAAGAGCAGTGCAGATAGGAATCAAGAAAAACTTCCATTACATATAAAAAGAAGATTTGTGCAAGCCAGCAAAATCTGCCCATCACACCTGACATTTTTCACAGGAGGATGTCAACATAAAATGTAGATAGAGAAGTGTGACACACACCTTTCCAGGGATTCAGCTGAAATCAAATGAAAGAATGGAAGAGGCGATAATTCCCCTGCTCCAAATAGTGAAAATAACTGAGAAATTTGTAACTAGGACATGGCTCGTCATGAAATACGCTGGCTACATTGAAATTCCATATAAACTGAAATGGGCCTTTGTTCTTGGGGCTCTGAAAGAGACTGCCACACTTTTCTGGTCTTCCAATAATGCCCAGTGTTGTTTACACAGGAATGTCAGAGTGAGTTGTTTCTACTCCTTACAACATTGCACTATGTAAAATTAAAAGATAGATGAGACAGATCCTTGCAATGATTATAAACCCAGGACTGTCTGAGATCATACTCAAAATGTTGATTTTTTTTTTTTTTTTTTTTTGCATTTTTAGGAAACCTCAATCTTACTTCTTAGTGGTGAGATACTGAATTTCACTTAATAACCTGTTCTTGTACCTTTTGAATATCTAATATGATTTAATGTTAATATTAGGGTGTGTATGAATATTGTTCATATTTCCTGCTTCAGGATGGCTGAAGGATTCAAACTTTTGCAAAGATGCAAACACTTGGTCATATTTCCCAAAAGCCTCATGCAGCTATTATTCCAAGAGACATCACCTTAAAGTCTTGGAGAGAAACCACTGTGGTTAATGCAGTTTGGCAAGCCAGTGTAATATTCACTGCATTACCTTGACGTGGTTTAATGGAATGAGAAGCATGTGTGGCAGGGAAAATTACCTGGTGACCTTTGCTGTAGCTTGATGCCTGTTCTTAACTGGATAGCTATGAAATAGTATGGAAAATCTTATATGAAGTCCATTCCTCCTGGCTCTGTCCCATAGAAAACTCATTTCCAATCAGTTTGTCTATTAAGAAAAAAAAAAAAAAAAAAACCAAAACAAAAGAAGCTTGCTTTAGTGTTTTCATTTGCTACAGTATTATTGCAAACACACAACAGAACTCTGTTGAGCCTTCCTCCTACCATAGCCCCCAATGGAGGCACTCCATGGCTCTTGGCTTTCAGTGCTGGTCAACTGCTTCTCACACCTGTACCCATTGGGGAGGAGGCTTGGCTGCAGCCCCACTCCCAATTACCACAAAAATCCCCCCACACCTTTTTGTTTGTTTGTTTGCTTGTTTTTGTTTTTGGTTTTGTTTTAGGTTTTGGTTTTTTTTTTTTTTTTTTTTTTTTTTTTTTTTTTTTGTTTGTTTGTTTCTTTTGGGTTTTTTTTGTTTTTATTTAATAAATCTACTATTTCTCTACAGGACTCTTGCAGAAGAAATTGTAAAAATGGTACAAGTATCTCTTTTGTAGATTTCACTAACTCTGGAATGTGTCCATGTACTGACCTTGATTCACTCCTTCAGGACAGGAATTCAGGTAAGAAGGAGTGAACAAATCTTCCATCTCTGACTCCAGTTTTAAGCTCCAGTTAACCTGCTCTTGCTGTGTCTGGTTATAGCAATCAAATTATTAGTAAAAATATTATCTGGGCTTATTTGAATCAGTGTAAATGACTGATTAATACTGTTATAAGAACACAGTAGCTCCAGCAAGAAATTAATATGGGTTTTTCCCCATGAAGTACACAGGAAATTTACATGGATTATTAATCAAATAGGGAGCATTTGGCACCTTTCAGAAGGAAGCGAGGTTGGTAACAAAGCTCCTTTCACAGAACATGAGATTGATTTGAGTTGCAGGAATCAGCTTGTGAATTCTTGTTGGCATCATGAACCTGATAGCTTCACACATACTTCTGATGGAAAGGTGTGCAAAAGCTGCACTTTGCACACTTGCTGGAAGCTGTACCAAGGGACTGAGGACTGAAAAAGAAAATTAGTGTGAAGGTTCAGATCTGGAGAGGAACTAGATTTGCCTGCATGGTGCATTCAGAATTGTGACCAGTTTTGGGCTTCTGTGTACGCAACAGACATGGACTTACCGTGAGCCCAGCCAAGGGCCACAAAGATGATTCAGGGATTAGAGCACCCTCCATATGAAGGAAGGCTGGGACAGCTAGAACTGTTAAAAGAGAGGCTCAGGGGGAATCCATTTGGAAACAATCCTGTGCCATGTGCTCCAGGAAAACCTTGCTTGTGCAGGGAGCAGATGACCCACTGTGATCCCTTCAACCTGACCCTTTCTGTGATTCTGTGATCTTACCAGTGCATCTAAACACCTGATGGAAAGGAATGAAGGCAAGGGAGTCAGACTCTTCCCAGTAGTGCTCAGTAAAAGGGGAACATGGGCACAAGTTAAGCCACATCGAATTCAAACGGAACACAGGATTTTTTTTTTTTTTTTTTTAATTGTAAGGGTGGTCAAACAGTGGCAAAGGTTGCCCAGAGAGGTAATGAAACTCCATTTATGGAGAGCTTTGAAACCCAGCTGGACACTGTCCTGGGCAATTGGTTCCAAATGACCTTGCTTGAGCAGCGGGGTTGGACTAGATGATATCAAGAGGCTGCTCCAAACTTCAACCATTCTGTGATTCAAAACCTTTATTCAGTTGCTCTTTAAATTCAGCTGGTACATGCCCTGTCATCCTGTGTACATTTGCATCCAACAATCACTTTGCCTCTTTTCTCCTTGCAGTGCTGCCAGTGGAATGCCAGGAGCCCAAAGTGTGCTGCTCCACCCTATGCACGGCATCTCAAAGGTACCTAGTTCCTACCTCTGCTGATGCACACAAGTGCTTCAGTAGTCAGAAGCTTCAGAACCTGGGTACAGAAGATCACAAACACATGGCACACTGTGTTTTACAAACAGGGATTCTTTTCGTAGCCCAGGGCACTGTTTTGGGGCCCCCAGCATAAGACACACAGGGATCCAAGCAAAGCTTCCTTGGAAGATGTAGGCAGGTGGATACTGCCCACCCCCTTTTCTTTCCACATGCCCTCAATCCCTGCTGGGACACTCACGCTTCCCATTCCAGCTTGGCTGGAGCTACCGGGTATGATCATCAGTCAATCTGCCCCTACGGGGATGGAATATCCAGAAAATAAAACAACAAAGTGAAAAAACTGATGAACTTTATTCAAATTGAATACTCCAAAAATCTAAAACTATGGGGTGGGAAATCTACATGGGGACAACCTAAGACCTAAACAAACTTGATAATATCTTAGAACTAGAAAGCTAAGGAAAACTTCATCTTGGGAAAAAGGTTTTGGGGAACTTATGGGTATCTTATGGGGAGCTATTGCTAACAAAGGGGATTCTCACTAAAACCTAAAGTCTAAAACCTACATGCCCCAGCTCTGCTCTGCCAGCCGAGAGGCGAGCTAGAGCTGGGGACCTCAGAGCTGGGGGGAGAAGTGCAGCCGCCTCTTCTTCCGCAGGCCCCATTTGCCTGTGGTCTTCTGCCGGCGCCTCTGTGGAGAGCTGAGGCGCAGGCACAGCCGCAGCAGGGCATCGTGCTGCCTCAGCAGCTGCAGCAGCTCCTTGCTGCAGCCGCGTCCCTGGCAGCAGCGCTGCCCTGCGCAGACCGGGGGGCTCTGGCTCTTCTCCTGCAAGACACAGAACGGGGAGAGTGTGGCGATGAGCCATCTGGCCATCACTTGGGACGCCCCAGGAGACACTCTGGCCTGGCCAGGCTGCCCAGGGCTGAGGCTGCAGGGAGAAGAGCTCTGAGCAGCTCAGCTTGGTGTCCCTGGGGCTCAGCCCCCAGCCCTGATTCCCTCCCTGGGCTGCAAGTCCCCCTCTGCCTTGGGGCCTTGGGCAAAGTACTGCCAAGAGGGCCAGGACCCTTGGGATCTGACCAGCTTTTCCCCTCCATGGCGGCTCTCATGCCTCACCCGACGCAGGCTTGATTCAAGGCCTTCTTTCATGCTTACCCCTGCCCCCATCCCAGCTGCCTGACACCCTTCCCTCACCTCTCCCCACCAGCTCTTCAGCCTGCTGCCGAGGTGGTCCACAATCGCCGTCAGCAGCAGCTCCACGACGGTGGCCACCACGGCCTCTGCCACCACCGTGACCCACCAGGGGGTCGTCTCAGGAGTGGTGGCTGGCTGCTCCCTTTCCTCAGGGAGCGAGGCCACGGTGCCCTTGTGCCCCTCAGGGTAGCTGGACGGGCTGAGGGGCAGGGCCAGTAACAAGAGCATGCTGATGCTCAGTGACAGCCGGGAGCCGTCGCCAGCCATGGTGCTGCTGTGGCGGGAGCCGTCACCTCAGCACCACTCTGGCTGTGTCTCCCCACTGGCTACTGGGCGTTCTCTGGGCACCGCAGCGACAGGCTGGGGACAGTTCCACGCCACCCTGCCAGCCCCAGAGGCTGTGATGTCACAGAACTGTGGAATCAAGTGCCCTGGGAGGATCCATCCCCAACATGGCAACCCCAGCAGAGCCCTGAGGGCCACGCCCGCTCTTTCCTTGAGCCCCTCCCCCAATGGGGACCCCACCACTGCCCCAGGCAGCCTGTTCCCATCTTATTTTGCCCCTCTCTGGGCAAAAGTTCTTCCGACTGTCCAACCCACACGTCCCATGTCCCTGCTCAAAGTCTTTGCTGGCATTTGCTCTCTCATGTCCTTCCCATCTCTGAGAATGCTCAGGCACCGCCTCATCAGAAATTACCTCTAGGCAGGAGAAGAGGCTTGGCCCATGACTGCTGCTCAACCTTCTGGCCATCCCAAGGGGCTGCTTCTTCTTAATCTTTGATGTCTCTGCCATCTTGGCAGTCGGAGCACCCTGCAGGCCCAGAGACGGCAGTGGTGCTCAGTGAAGCCTTGGTGGCAGCGCCAGCTGGAGCAAGTGGCCCTGGCACAGGAGGGAGCTGGAGCCCTCACACAGAGCCCTGCAGGAAAGAAGGACTGGCCTGGAGCTGCAGGGGGTTCTTGTGGCCCAAATGCAGGAGCCAGCCCTTGGTTCTGTCCTGATAAAACCTAGCAAGTGACCTGAGACCTATACTAAGGGACCAGCTATGTGTCTTCAATAGCAGCTGGTGCTGTTTTCTATGAAATGCATCTACAGAAAGAGTAAGCAGTTGCATGTTGTCTCTGCAGTAGTGGTTCTCCCTGCAGTAGTGGCTATCTCTGTCAAGGAATCCAAAAGTTAAATTATTTCTTCAGACAGATATATTCAAACCCAAAGCACCAGCTACAAAACTAGTCTATTGCAAAGCAGAAGCATTCCTCAATTTTCCTGTTGGAATTACTCAAGGCACTTAAAATAATTCATACTTCATTGCATCAAACCTGGAGGGTGACTAACTGGCCTAAAATTGGAAATTTTTCTTTGGAGGCACAGCCCTTATCTAAGAGTTTGTCTGGTAAAGCATCTACTTCAAAGTAGACTACAGCCATGTTATTGGGGTATTCCTGTGGGAGGCAGGAGCTGTGAGTATAAATCCTATCTAGAAAGATATAATTAAGACCTTGCAGCACCAGAACTGAACCATACTATTCTTCTAAGCCTTCCCTATTGTGGTGACCATGAACTCTGCATGCAAGGTGTGAATGTTGCTGCAGATGTTGAATTCTGCAGCTGCAGGGACTCCACTGTGGAATGTGGAGTCCTTAAAAGACAGGAGAAGCAAGAGTAAATTACAAGTTCCTAAAGCACTTGGTCCTTATGATCTTTGCTTTGGTAGCTTTACCTCCAGTGTGTTGCCCAGATCAGAGCTGAGGAACTTAATCAGAGATGCCCATGGAGGGACAAGGGAGGAAATGATATTGCAGCGTGGTATCGCTATATTTGCTTTTTTGACAGGCTCTAGCCATTAGTGCTGTCACAACCCTGGAAAATCACTCAAAAAAGATATCTGAAGGAAAACCTCTTCCTTCCTAAGCACACAAACATACACAAGCTGAGTCTTTTGGATGATGCCTTCAGATAAACAGCCATCACAAAGTCTCAATTTCATTTTATCTCCATTTTAGCTCCAGGAAAAAAAATTGCTGCTTCTGCCTGCAGCCTAAACAATTCACTTTGCTGCCAAGTGCCATCTCAAAAAGAGGAACAGTATAAACTAATTTCATACCTATTCAGTTCAATAATAGGTATTGTTCTAACTATACCGCTAGTGATAAGAGACAGAACAGCTTATTTGCCATTGCTAAGCAACTGTTAAAACAGTGTGTAAAATTCAGCCAGCTCTAATGGGCTGATAGAAATCAGTGTCTGAAGTTCTTGTTTGCATTAGGAAGTCAACAATAATTGTCCTTCTCTATTAACATGCATTTAATCTAGCTGTATCAGATTCAATCAGAATTCTGTCTTAATGGTGTTTGGAATGGTCTGTTCTCCCTTAGAAAAAAATATTTAACCATAATGCATTGACCTGCTTTAATCCTCTTGGTTTGTTTTGATGCAGTGATGAAAGCAACACAGGAAAAATAAGGTAATATGAAACGCTCTGCAGAAATAAAAGCTGATGATGTGAATGGTACCAAGTGGTAAGACAGAGTCTGAGGTATTTAGATATGGTTCCACCAATCACAAGATGGCATTTGTGTCTGAGATGCAAAGACATCTGCAAACCCCTTATACATTTGGAAAAAACAGAATCTAACAGATTCTAATGCAAAACAGATGTGCATAAAACCATGGGATTTTTTTTCTGAGCTTAATTTATGAGTTCAGATTTTAGTAATTTCTGTACGTCATTTAGGAGAAGGGACTTTGGGGGCTCTGATCATGCTTTACTGAGATAAGGAATGGGCAGATGAATAAAAATGCAAAGGAAGAAATGTTGCACAAGAGGCTCCTGCATTCAGAAGCACTGCTTTGTAGCTGCAGAATTATTTCTGTGACCTAAAAGGAGAATGCATTATTATGAGAGGATGATACCTCCTCAGATGCTCTGTTCCCTGTGTGAAAGTAAAGATGCATGAGTAAGTAATGATGCATAAGCAGAGGGACTGAAGACTGACTGATGCTGGAGCTGGAAATCTGTCCTGGTACCCAACACTGCTCCATTGCTTTTACTGCTACATAAACATGATTAATACTTACACCTGTCAGTAATCCCATCACATCCATCAGAATCACCACTGTTTCCTGTTAAGTACAAGCTTAAATGTTCTGTTGGCACAAGCTGAGAAAATCAGAACTTTGTTCCATGCAGGTGAAACAGCATTGCCTTGCCCAGCCCGCTGTGCCTCACACCATGACTTGCAAGAGACAGATCTTGGTGTAACAACAGAAGAATAAGTGCTTTGAAAGACAGATTTCAGCCAGTGCCTGAGTCAGAAAACTAACTCGTCACATAATGATATGAAAATGTGGGGTAAAAAGTTGAGACCGTCCCTCCGTGAAGCTTACGGCAGTGTCTGAGTCACCACAGGACATGAGAAAGCTGCCGGCAATGGCATGCAAAGCAGGCTGGAGCTGAATTCTCCTGTTATGTAATTCCTACGTTAGCGTCTTCTCTGTTCCATATATAAACCAAAAAAAAAACAAAAACCAAAAAAAAAAAAAAACCACCATTAAAAAGCTGTTGCTGAAAGCAGTGCTTTTATTTATTCATTTGTATGAGCCAGATGTGACTTAAAACATTAGATATTTTCCACATGAGCCTTAGTACAGGACCAGACACTTTCTTTGCTGGAATTGATGAGACCATTTATTTCTGGACTCATTAAAAGGATGTTTGCACCCCCTAGTGTATAAGAATTTGCAAGAAATCAGGTTCTTCTAATAGCATTAGCTAAATGAGGATGTTTAATATTAAGCCATAATAAAACCCCCCTGCTACAGTCTTAAGTAATTTCAAGGGAAAGAATCATAAACTCAAAGATTATTTTAGGTGAAATCTCTCATGTCCCTGACCTCAACAACTGTAGGACCTGAAAATGAGTTCTACTGAGTTGGATTTTTATCTCACTGGAAGATATCAGGGACTTACTGTTCAAAAATGAGACTGTACTGAAACCAGAGAATCAAATCCAGACCATTTGAGACTCAGAGATGTTGCATCCAGCATCAGCCCGTTAGTGAGATATTGTCTGTAGCTTTGTTTAACTGAAGAACAGATTTCTTTGGATTGAATTTTACTCCAGTTAACAGAAACTGTGAAAATGAGAAGCAGGCACTTCACTGCTCTCCAAGAGCTGCTGCCCAAATTGGCACAGGTATGCAGACCTCTCAATTCTGACAGTGGCCCGCATCCTGCTGTTTGGAGCTAGGTCTTAAAACACTTTTGAAAATACTCCTTACAGCTGTGGATTCCTTTGTCATTCTTCAGATGTGACTTCACGTATGGTGTTAAACAAGGCAGACCCTGTCCCTGAGATGAACCAACTGAACTCCCCTTGCTGGGACCCAAAGTGGCAGCTCAGCTCCCTGTGTCCAGTGTGAGTCTGGAGCATGAGTAAAGCCGAGCAGCTCCTGGAACCAAACCAAACCCAAGTGCTGGCTCCTGGCTGTTGAGTGTGTAAAGGGAATGGTTTATGGGAGCACTTTGGGGTGGGACTTGCACTGACTTTTGAAGATTCACTGTGTGACCCAGACCTCTGTAGCATAGCCTGGTATGTGCTCTTTGCTGCCTGTCACTCGTGTGGGCAGGCTCTGATCTGACCAAATTCCACACGTGTTCTCTAGAATTCCTCCGCTCACCCCTTTGCCGAAAAAACAGGATTTCACCATTTCCCCAGAGGTGTCCAAAACCCAGTCACTGCATCCCTGGCAAGTGTCTGACAATCACAAGTATGACAGCCAAGGAAAAAGAGCCAACTGTTTTCATATTCCAAGCAGAATTAAATGTAAAAGACAAACAAACTGCATAAATGATGAAAATTATATTATTAGATTTTTAGATTTACTTTCATTATCTAAGTAGTTTCTTATAATAAGTGTATTCTAAAATATGACTTTCAGTCAGTGCTATTTACTATATTTAAGCAAGACTGATTTTATTTACTGTACTATGCTTGTTAGCTCCTCCAAGCCACTTTATTCTGTAATTTTGGGCTTTCTTTCAAAGAAAAGAAACTTGGCTTTTTGACAGAATAGTCCTTAATAAGTCACAACTAAGAAACTGCCAGGAGCTGTGATGATGACTTCTGTCAGGTATTATTTTCTTCCAGAGAATGGAGTCATCATGACATTAATGAAGAGTTCTTTGTGTCATTTGTGAAAATAAATAACAGTAATAATGTAATATATAAAAAGAACCAGCATATCACTGCTAAGGGCCCCCAAAGATTTACATTTCAAGGTTCAGTAATACCAGTGTGATATAAAGCAGGAAAATGGTATAATGAGAACATATTTTAAAAATTACATGAACAAAAAGAAAATTATACTGGCATGTACAGGTGTCAATTTTAAAAGCAATCCTCCACCCATATTTTTAAAATTAAATCAATCTGCTTTAGAAGCTGGACTAGTTACTTGCAAATGCCGGGGTTTTTTTGTTTAATTAAAAAAGCCCAGATCTTTCCATATAACTTAATTTCTTGTTGGAGCCTTTTTTTTTTTTTCACTATCATTACCAGATACTCAGTATTGTGATTTTTGTGGGACAAAAATTCCAGCTGCAAAACTACTGAAGTTCACAAGTTCTTCATTGTAATTAAGAAAATGCTGGTTCCATGTGTCTCATTTCTAGAAACAGAAAGAAAAAATATTTCCTTCTGCAGATTTCCCTGAAGTTAGGCTGTGATTTTACCGCTTGGTCCTGCTTGATTCTTTCAGTGGTTGATGAATATGGGACTGGGGTCACAGGCTGCAGAAATGTTGAGAGTCAGGCTGAGGTTCAGATGCAGCTTGACTTGGAGATGATGGTCATCACTCTCACAGGTTATCTGAAATGAGTTGATGCAGAAGATACTGCAGTTTTAATGCTGCTGCCAATGCAATAGATGCTGCTATTGACAGTAAGCAAACAGGAGACTGCTTGAAGTTTCAACAACTGGCCCAAGTGAACACTTGAATTCTTTTCCCACCTGAAATTGAGGTGTTTTAGCAGGACAATATGGTAGTATTGGTACTGGGATATAGAGCTCCTAGATTTTGACTAGGATAGCCCGAGGGTTCTAAACTAGCCACATAAGAGCAGTGCAGATAGGAATCAAGAAAAACTTCCATTACATATAAAAAGAAGATTTGTGCAAGCCAGCAAAATCTGCCCATCACACCTGACATTTTTCACAGGAGGATGTCAACATAACATGTAGATAGAGAAGTGTGACACACACCTTTCCAGGGACTCAGCTGAAATCAAATGAAAGAATGGAAGATGCGATAATTCCCCTGCTCCAAATAGTGAAAATAACTGAGAAATTTGTAACTAGGACATGGCTCGTCATGAAATACGCTGGCTACATTGAAATTCCATATAAACTGAAATGGGCCTTTGTTCTTGGGGCTCTGAAAGAGACTGCCACACTTTTCTGGTCTTCCAATAATGCCCAGTGTTGTTTACACAGGAATGTCAGAGTGAGTTGTTTCTACTCCTTACAACATTGCACTATGTAAAATTAAAAGATAGATGAGACAGATCCTTGCAATGATTATAAACCCAGGACTGTCTGAGATCATACTCAAAATGTTGATTTTTTTTTTTTTTTTTTTTTCATTTTTAGGAAACCTCAATCTTACTTCTTAGTGGTGAGATACTGAATTTCACTTAATAACCTGTTCTTGTACCTTTTGAATATCTAATATGATTTAATGTTAATATTAGGGTGTGTATGAATATTGTTCATATTTCCTGCTTCAGGATGGCTGAAGGATTCAAACTTTTGCAAAGATGCAAACACTTGGTCATATTTCCCAAAAGCCTCATGCAGCTATTATTCCAAGAGACATCACCTTAAAGTCTTGGAGAGAAACCACTGTGGTTAATGCAGTTTGGCAAGCCAGTGTAATATTCACTGCATTACCTTGACGTGATTTAATGGAATGAGAAGCATGTATGGCAAGGAAAATTACCTGGTGACCTTTGCTGTAGCTTGATGCCTGTTCTTAACTGGATAGCTATGAAATAGTATGGAAAATCTTATATGAAGTCCATTCCTCCTGGCTCTGTCCCATAGAAAACTCATTTCCAATCAGTTTGTCTATTAAGAAAAAAAAAAAAAAAAACCAAAACAAAAGAAGCTTGCTTTAGTGTTTTCATTTGCTACAGTATTATTGCAAACACACAACAGAACTCTGTTGAGCCTTCCTCCTACCATAGCCCCCAATGGAGGCACTCCATGGCTCTTGGCTTTCAGTGCTGGTCAACTGCTTCTCACACCTGTACCCATTGGGGAGGAGGCTTGGCTGCAGCCCCACTCCCAATTACCACAAAAATCCCCCCACACCTTTTTGTTTGTTTGTTTGCTTGTTTTTGTTTTTGGTTTTGTTTTAGGTTTTGGTTTTGTTTTTTTGGTTTTTTTTTGTTTTTTTTTTTTTTTTTTTTTTGTTTGTTTCTTTTGGGTTTTTTTTGTTTTTATTTAATAAATCTACTATTTCTCTACAGGACTCTTGCAGAAGAAATTGTAAAAATGGTACAAGTATCTCTTTTGTAGATTTCACTAACTCTGGAATGTGTCCATGTACTGACCTTGATTCACTCCTTCAGGACAGGAATTCAGGTAAGAAGGAGTGAACAAATCTTCCATCTCTGACTCCAGTTTTAAGCTCCAGTTAACCTGCTCTTGCTGTGTCTGGTTATAGCAATCAAATTATTAGTAAAAATATTATCTGGGCTTATTTGAATCAGTGTAAATGACTGATTAATACTGTTATAAGAACACAGTAGCTCCAGCAAGAAATTAATATGGGTTTTTCCCCATGAAGTACACAGGAAATTTACATGGATTATTAATCAAATAGGGAGCATTTGGCACCTTTCAGAAGGAAGTGAGGTTGGTAACAAAGCTCCTTTCACAGAACATGAGATTGATTTGAGTTGCAGGAATCAGCTTGTGAATTCTTGTTGGCATCATGAACCTGATAGCTTCACACATACTTCTGATGGAAAGGTGTGCAAAAGCTGCACTTTGCACACTTGCTGGAAGCTGTACCAAGGGACTGAGGACTGAAAAAGAAAATTAGTGTGAAGGTTCAGATCTGGAGAGGAACTAGATTTGCCTGCATGGTGCATTCAGAATTGTGACCAGTTTTGGGCTTCTGTGTACGCAACAGACATGGACTTACCGTGAGCCCAGCCAAGGGCCACAAAGATGATTCAGGGATTAGAGCACCCTCCATATGAAGGAAGGCTGGGACAGCTAGAACTGTTAAAAGAGAGGCTCAGGGGGAATCCATTTGGAAACAATCCTGTGCCATGTGCTCCAGGAAAACCTTGCTTGTGCAGGGAGCAGATGACCCACTGTGATCCCTTCAACCTGACCCTTTCTGTGATTCTGTGATCTTACCAGTGCATCTAAACACCTGATGGAAAGGAATGAAGGCAAGGGAGTCAGACTCTTCTCAGTAGTGCTCAGTAAAAGGGGAACATGGGCACAAGTTAAGCCACATCGAATTCAAACGGAACACAGGATTTTTTTATTTTTTTTTAATTATAAGGGTGGTCAAACAGTGGCAAAGGTTGCCCAGAGAGGTCATGAAACTCCATTTATGGAGAGCTTTGAAACCCAGCTGGACACTGTCCTGGGCAATTGGTTCCAAATGACCTTGCTTGAGCAGCGGGGTTGGACTAGATGATATCAAGAGGCTGCTCCAAACTTCAACCATTCTGTGATTCAAAACCTTTATTCAGTTGCTCTTTAAATTCAGCTGGTACATGCCCTGTCATCCTGTGTACATTTGCATCCAACAATCACTTTGCCTCTTTTCTCCTTGCAGTGCTGCCAGTGGAATGCCAGGAGCCCAAAGTGTGCTGCTCCACCCTATGCACGGCATCTCAAAGGTACCTAGTTCCTACCTCTGCTGATGCACACAAGTGCTTCAGTACTCAGAAGCTTCAGAACCTGGGTACAGAAGATCACAAACACATGGTACACTGTGTTTTACAAACAGGGATTCTTTTCTTAGCCCAGGGCACTGTTTTGGGGCCCCCAGCATAAGGCACGCAGGGATCCAAGCAAAGCTTCCTTGGAAGATGTAGGCAGGTGGATACTGCCCACCCCCTTTTCTTTCCACATGCCCTCAATCCCTGCTGGGACACTCACGCTTCCCATTCCAGCTTGGCTGGAGCTACCGGGTGTGATCATCAGTCAATCTGCCCCTACGGGGATGGAATATCCAGAAAATAAAACAACAAAGTGAAAAAACAGATGAACTTTATTCAAATTGAATACTCCAAAAATCTAAAACTATGGGGTGGGAAATCTACATGGGGACAACCTAAGACCTAAACGAACTTGATAATATCTTAGAACTAGAAAGCTAAGGAAAACTTCATCTTGGGAAAAAGGTTTTGGGGAACTTATGGGTATCCTATGGGGAGCTATTGCTAACAAAGGGGATTCTCACTAAAACCTAAAGTCTAAAACCTACATGCCCCAGCTCTGCTCTGCCAGCCGAGAGGCGAGCTAGAGCTGGGGACCTCAGAGCTGGGGGGAGAAGTGCAGCCGCCTCTTCTTCCGCAGGCCCCATTTGCCTGTGGTCTTCTGCCGGCGCCTCTGTGGAGAGCTGAGGCGCAGGCACAGCCGCAGCAGGGCATCGTGCTGCCTCAGCAGCTGCAGCAGCTCCTTGCTGCAGCCGCGTCCCTGGCAGCAGCACTGCCCTGCGCAGACCGGGGGGCTCTGGCTCTTCTCCTGCAAGACACAGAACGGGGAGAGTGTGGCGATGAGCCATCTGGCCATCACTTGGGACGCCCCAGGAGACACTCTGGCCTGGCCAGGCTGCCCAGGGCTGAGGCTGCAGGGAGAAGAGCTCTGAGCAGCTCAGCTTGGTGTCCCTGGGGCTCAGCCCCCAGCCCTGATTCCCTCCCTGGGCTGCAAGTCCCCCTCTGCCTTGGGGCCTTGGGCAAAGTACTGCCAAGAGGGCCAGGACCCTTGGGATCTGACCAGCTTTTCCCCTCCATGGCGGCTCTCATGCCTCACCCGACGCAGGCTTGATTCAAGGCCTTCTTTCATGCTTACCCCTGCCCCCATCCCAGCTGCCTGACACCCTTCCCTCACCTCTCCCCACCAGCTCTTCAGCCTGCTGCCGAGGCGGTCCACAATCGCTGTCAGGAGCAGCTCCACGACGGTGGCCACCACGGCCTCTGCCACCACCGTGACCCACCAGGGGGTCGTCTCACGGCTGGTGGCTGGCTGCTCCCTTTCCTCAGGGAGCGAGGCCACGGTGCCCTTGTGCCCCTCAGGGTAGCTGGACGGGCTGAGGGGCAGGGCCAGTAACAAGAGCATGGTGATGCTCAGGGGCAGCCGGGAGCCGTCGCCAGCCATGGTGCTGCTGTGGCGGGAGCCGTCACCTCAGCACCACTCTGGCTGTGTCTCCCCACTGTCTACTGGGAGTTCTCTGGGCACCGCAGCGACAGGCTGGGGACAGTTCCACGCCACCCTGCCAGCCCCAGAGGCTGTGATGTCACAGAACTGTGGAATCAAGTGCCCTGGGAGGATCCATCCCCAACATGGCAACCCCAGCAGAGCCCTGAGGGCCACGCCCGCTCTTTCCTTGAGCCCCTCCCCCAATGGGGACCCCACCACTGCCCCAGGCAGCCTGTTCCCATCTTATTATGCCCCTCTCTGGGCAAAAGTTCTTCCGACTGTCCAACCCACACGTCCCACGTCCCTGCTCAAAGTCTTTGCTGGCATTTGCTCTCTCATGTCCTTCCCATCTCTGAGAATGCTCAGGCACCGCCTCATCAGAAATTGCCTCTAGGCAGGAGAAGAGGCTTGGCCCATGACTGCTGCTCAACCTTCTGGCCATCCCAAGGGGCTGCTTCTTCTTAATCTTTGATGTCTCTGCCATCTTGGCAGTCGGAGCACCCTGCAGGCCCAGAGACGGCAGTGGTGCTCAGTGAAGCCTTGGTGGCAGCGCCAGCTGGAGCAAGTGGCCCTGGCACAGGAGGGAGCTGGAGCCCTCACACAGAGCCCTGCAGGAAAGAAGGACTGGCCTGGAGCTGCAGGGGGTCCTTGTGGCCCAAATGCAGGAGCCAGCCCTTGGTTCTGTCCTGATAAAACCTAGCAAGTGACCTGAGAGCTATACTAAGGGACCAGCTATGTGTCTTCAATAGCAGCTGGTGCTGTTTTCTATGAAATGCATCTACAGAAAGAGTAAGCAGTTGCATGTTGTCTCTGCAGTAGTGGTTCTCCCTGCAGTAGTGGCTATCTCTGTCAAGGAATCCAAAAGTTAAATTATTTCCTCAGACAGATATATTCAAGTCCAAAGCACCAGCTACAAAACTAGTCTATTGCAAAGCAGAGGCATTCCTCAATTTTCCTGTTGGAATTACTCAAGGCACTTAAAATAATTCATACCCCAAAACAAAAGAAGCTTGCTTTAGTGTTTTCATTTGCTACAGTATTATTGCAAACACACAACAGAACTCTGTTGAGCCTTCCTCCTACCATACCCCCCAATGGAGGCACTCCATGGCTCTTGGCTTTCAGTGCTGTTCACCTGCTTCTCACAGCTGTACCCATTGGGGAGGAGGCTTGGCTGCAGCCCTGTTGTGGCGCGGCATGCGCTCCTCTCGCCGCGGCACTCCGAGCCGTGCCGGGCTGGGCGGTGAGGGAAGAGAACGGGCGGCCGCTTCCCCCTGCAAGCTCTGCAGTCTCAGTTCGTGGCGCGCGGGGACAGACGAAGGCGACACGGGACTTGGGGGTGAACAGGATGGTTTTATTCAGCAAGCCCCAAGACCCCCTTGAGAGGGGGGGCAAAGGTTTTATACAAGAACTCAGGAGGATGGGTATAGGAACAGTAACCAATAAGGGAATAGCAGGGGAGGAGTTTAGGGCAGAACTAACATATCATAAACCTATCAGGGGAAACAGGGGAGTGGAATAGTACAAATGGATCAATAGAGTGTTGAGCCTCACTAAATAGACAGGGAAAGGTCTGGAAGCTGAGGAGGGGGCTAGGATGAATGACAGGGAAGGTTCCAGGGAAAGGGGCAGGGAAAGGGAGGATTGACCACTTGGAGATGAGGGGGTTAGGGGAGAGCTAGGGAAGACTGACACTGGGGAGAGGAGGAGATTGGGGGGTTGGGGGGGGGGGGAAACAGATATTAATCAAATATTAAATGAAAGAAAAACACACCACCGTATCTCCCTCTTTTCTTTTACAAAAGGAAGGAGAATTCTGTGGTTTAAGTAAATTAATACAACATAAAATTATATGATAACTTTGTAAATTACTTAAAGGACATGAAAGACACATTATTGCATTTATAGGGCAGGAAGAGTAGTAACATCTTAAATTAGACATAAGACTGTACAAAACTTGCTGTTTTGCTGCTCTGAGTAACAATCTAGAATAATGCAAATAATTGAAATAATTGAAATAGAATTGAAATCAGATAAAGACTAAGTGATTGAAATAGAATGAAATAATTGACAGAAATTAAACTAAAAAATTTAATTAGAATGATTAAAATCACAACTATCCAATTTAAATAAAATAATTAAATGGAATTATCGGAATTAAATAAAAGATCAACTAAATATAACTAATAAATTTTTAAACCTCGCAGCAATGCAGCAAGCCTGAAGTGATGCACTAGCTACGTGATTCCTGTAGCAATGATGGTCAAAAACACAGCCTTTAAGTCAAAAAATATTAGAAAAGACTGAATTAATTATAATTATAACAAAACAACTTAATATAAAATTAAATTGTAACATTACATATTAT
Organism: Lonchura striata; assembly: GCF_050655825.1. Classification (NCBI taxonomy): domain Eukaryota; kingdom Metazoa; phylum Chordata; class Aves; order Passeriformes; family Estrildidae; genus Lonchura; species Lonchura striata. The sequence goes on along the minus strand of NC_140707.1, from coordinate 56,501,034 downwards.
TAAAAAAAACATAAGTTGAAAGACATCAAAAAATGATAAACTAATTGTGATTATAACATATGAAACATATAAAAACTTCATCTGGAATATATAAAATTGTCCTAAACGAAAGTCCAAATTAAGGGTACAAAGCACAGCAGGATTTGTGACTTCATCTGATTTAAAACTTGCTTCATTACGGCGTTTGCGATGTTCAGCTTCTTAAATTCTTAAAGCAGAGTCAGCGGATAACGATGTGGTTTGTTTAATTTGAATGTTTGTTTGCGAGGTGGGCATAATATCTTGAGTATTAATTAAATGAGACGATTTTTTTTTTTCCTATAAAATATAACTCAACAAACAGATTATTCAAAAAATAATCAAAAGCAAAAAGAGGAATTTGTGGTTAAATAAAAAGGAACATTGGGTAGGGTACATTAAGGAATAGGATAGGGGAATCAGACAATCACTTAATTAGTGATTGCCATGATTAACAGGGGGTATCGGTAAGGGGTGGACCGGGGTGCCGCCATTTTAGGGGGAAGACAAAATGACGGATCCTCAGTCCCGGGTTTCGGCTCCATTTCCTCGGAAGAAGATCCCTCCCGACCTTCCCCCCGGAGGAAGAGCCAGAAGAAGGATTGGGGAATATCCAACCCCGCCTCCTCACAATAGGGACTAGCCTCGTGCAGGGACGGTGCAGGGCTATTGGGGGAGAGATGGGACTGGCGGGAAACCAGGGGTGGAAAAGAAGGGTCAAGGCAGGAAAATGGGTCCCGAGCGGCGTGGCCAGCGCCATCTTGGGAGGGGGTGCCGGGTACACTGCACTTGGCCTGAGCAGTGTCCGGCAGGGCACTTGGGGCGGCTCGGCCACAGCCATCCCCAAGGGAGGATAGGAAAGGGTTTTAGGAAAGTCCGAGGGGATGGGGATATAGGGAGCTTCACAGAAGCAAAAAGGGGAAATTTATAGGAGGGGGGAGAGGGCCCAACGCAGCTGGATGTCAGCGCAATGCGTGGGTGTAAAGGGCCCCGTTTTAACAACTCTCCTATAGCTAACGTGTCACCCTCTTAGCTGCTCCCTACTGGTGTCTTTTCTACCCCCTCCGTCCAGCCCAGAATGGGGAGGGGAGGATAGAGAAGACAACATTTTCGAGGAGAAGAAAAAGCGATCCAATCTAGGTCCCCACAGAAGACTAGGCGAAGAATAGCACTCAGTGCTAGCTTCCCCCAGAAAAGGAAAACCCACCCGCCTGCCAGGGACATGCAAGGCTACAGCCCCAGTCTGGGCGCAGACGGGGGTTAAAACGCAAAAAAAAAAGTGGCAGACCCAGCCGCCCGTCGGGGTGATCTCCACCCCGTGTAGCCTACCTTACCTTGCAGGCTTGGACGGAGATGGCTTGAATCTTCTCCTCGACTCGATGGAAAAGTCGCGCTAAAAACTGGGGATGTTCTTTCCCGGTTTGGCCTTTCCGGAGGCCTGGGTGTTCCCGTTAAACCAAGACTCGTCCCCGAAGCCTTGGTTTCGGCCACTATCAGCCTCCGGTGGTCTCACTGCAGATGCTGACCGAGGAACCTCTTCTCGGTCAGCCTTTCTTCAGGCTCCCCCGAGCCGCTGCCAAAACCGCCCTCTGTGTCCTCGGGTAAGTCTGCCCGCCAAAAAGCTCTGCAGTCTGGCTGCCCGTGCAGCGCGGCTGCTTCCCGTGCAGGTAGATGGCGAGAACAAAGAGGGTCCCGGAGCCTCAATCTTTTTCGCTCGGCGCTCAGCTCCTCATAGCATCCAGCAGAGCTTTTACGGCCGTAGATTTTCCTCTTCCCTCCTTCTTCTTCTGTGAGGCGGGCGCCCCCACGAATTTGCCCGTTTTTTCTACAAGACGAAGGAGGGAACCATCCTCTTGCTACCATATGTTGTGGCGCGGCATGCGCTCCTCTCGCCGCGGCACTCCGAGCCGTGCCGGGCTGGGCGGTGAGGGAAGAGAACGGGCGGCCGCTTCCCCCTGCAAGCTCTGCAGTCTCAGTTCGTGGCACGCGGGGACAGACGAAGGAGACACGGGACTTGGGGGTGAACAGGATGGTTTTATTCAGCGAGCCCCAAGACCCCCTTGAGAGGGGGGGCAAAGGTTTTATACAAGAACTCAGGAGGACTGGTATAGGAACAGTAACCAATAAGGGAATAGCAGGGGAGGAGTTTAGGGCAGAACTAACATATCATAAACCTATCAGGGGAAACAGGGGAGTGGAATAGTACAAATGGATCAATAGAGTGTTGAGCCTCACTAAATAGACAGGGAAAGGTCTGGAAGCTGAGGAGGGGGCTAGGATGAATGACAGGAAAGGTTCCAGGGAAAGGGGCAGGGAAAGGGAGGATTGACCACTTGGAGATGAGGGGGTTAGGGGAGAGCTAGGGAAGACTGACACTGGGGAGAGGAGGAGATTGGGGGGTTGGGGCGGGGGAAAACAGATATTAAACAAATACTAAATGAAAGAAAAACACACCACCGCACAGCCCCACTCCCAATTACCACAAAAATCTCCCCCCACCTTTTTGTTTGTTTGTTTGCTTGTTTTTGGTTTTGGTTTTGTTTTTGGGTTTTTTTGGGGTTTTTTGTTTGTTTGTTTGTTTGTTTTTTGTTTTTATTTAATAAATCTACTATTTCTCTACAGGACTCTTGCAGAAGAAATTGTAAAAATGGTACAAGTATCTCTTTTGTAGATTTCACTAACTCTGGAATGTGTCCATGTACTGACCTTGATTCACTCCTTCAGGACAGGAATTCAGGTAAGAAGGAGTGAACAAATCTTCCATCTCTGACTCCAGTTTTAAGCTCCAGTTAACCTGCTCTTGCTGTGTCTGGTTATAGCAATCCAATTCTTAGTAAAAATATTAACTGGGCTTATTTGAATCAGTGTAAATGACTGATTAATACTGTTATAAGAACACAGTAGCTCCAGCAAGAAATTAATATGGGTTTTTCCCCATGAAGTACACAGGAAATTTACATGGATTATTAATCAAATAGGGAGCATTTGGCACCTTTCAGAAGGAAGTGAGGTTGGTAACAAAGCTCCTTTCACAGAACATGAGATTGATTTGAGTTGCAGGAATCAGCTTGTGAATTCTTGTTGGCATCATGAACCTGATAGCTTCACACATACTTCTGATGGAAAGGTGTGCAAAAGCTGCACTTTGCACACTTGCTGGAAGCTGTACCAAGGGACTGAGGACTGAAAAAGAAAATTAGTGTGAAGGTTCAGATCTGGAGAGGAACTAGATTTGCCTGCATGGTGCATTCAGAATTGTGACCAGTTTTGGGCTTCTGTGTACGCAACAGACATGGACTTACCGTGAGCCACGCCAAGGGCCACAAAGATGATTCAGGGATTAGAGCACCCTCCATATGAAGGAAGGCTGGGACAGCTAGAACTGTTAAAAGAGAGGCTCAGGGGGAATCCATTTGGAAACAATCCTGTGCCATGTGCTCCAGGAAAACCTTGCTTGTGCAGGGAGCAGATGACCCACCGTGATCCCTTCAACCTGACCCTTTCTGTGATTCTGTGATCTTACCAGTGCATCTAAACACCTGATGGAAAGGAATGAAGGCAAGGGAGTCATACTCTTCTCAGTAGTGCTCAGTAAAAGGGGAACATGGGCACAAGTTAAGCCACATCGAATTCAAACGGAACACAGGATTTTTTTATTTTTTTTTTTTAATTGTAAGGGTGGTCAAACAGTGGCAAAGGTTGCCCAGAGAGGTAATGAAACTCCATTTATGGAGATCTTTGAAACCCAGCTGGACACTGTCCTGGGCAATTGGTTCCAAATGACCTTGCTTGAGCAGCGGGGTTGGACTAGATGATATCAAGAGGCTGCTCCAAACTTCAACCATTCTGTGATTCAAAACCTTTATTCAGTTGCTCTTTAAATTCAGCTGGTACATGCCCTGTCATCCTGTGTACATTTGCATCCAACAATCACTTTGCCTCTTTTCTCCTTGCAGTGCTGCCAGTGGAATGCCAGGAGCCCAAAGTGTGCTGCTCCACCCTATGCATGGCATCTCAAAGGTACCTAGTTCCTACCTCTGCTGATGCACACAAGTGCTTCAGTACTCAGAAGCTTCAGAACCTGGGTACAGAAGATCACAAACACATGGTACACTGTGTTTTACAAACAGGGATTCTTTTCTTAGCCCAGGGCACTGTTTTGGGGCCCCCAGCATAAGGCACGCAGGGATCCAAGCAAAGCTTCCTTGGAAGATGTAGGCAGGTGGATACTGCCCACCCCCTTTTCTTTCCACATGCCCTCAATCCCTGCTGGGACACTCACGCTTCCCATTCCAGCTTGGCTGGACCTACCGGGTATGATCATCAGTCAATCTGCCCCTACGAGGATGGAATATCCAGAAAATAAAACAACAGAGTGAAAAAACAGATGAACTTTATTCAAATTGAATACTCCAAAAATCTAAAACTATGGGGTGGGAAATCTACATGGGGACAACCTAAGACCTAAACGAACTTGATAATATCTTAGAACTAGAAAGCTAAGAAAAACTTCATCTTGGGAAAAAGGTTTTGGGGAACTTATGGGTATCCTATGGGGAGCTATTGCTAACAAAGGGGATCGTAACTAAAACCTAAAGTCTAAGACCTACATGCCCCAGCTCTGCTCTGCCAGCCGAGAGGCGAGCTAGAGCTGGGGACCTCAGAGCTGGGGGGAGAAGTGCAGCCGCCTCTTCTTCCACAGGCCCCATTTGGATGTTGTCTTCTGCCGGCGCCTCTGTGGAGAGCTGAGGCGCAGGCACAGCCGCAGCAGGGCATCGTGCTGCCTCAGCAGCTGCAGCAGCTCCTTGCTGCAGCCGCGTCCCTGGCAGCAGCACTGCCCTGCGCAGACCGGGGGGCTCTGGCTCTTCTCCTGCAAGACACAGAACGGGGAGAGTGTGGCGATGAGCCATCTGGCCATCACTTGGGACGCCCCAGGAGACACTCTGGCCTGGCCAGGCTGCCCAGGGCTGAGGCTGCAGGGAGAAGAGCTCTGAGCAGCTCAGCTTGGTGTCCCTGGGGCTCAGCCCCCAGCCCTGATTCCCTCCCTGGGCTGCAAGTCCCCCTCTGCCTTGGGGCCTTGGGCAAAGTACTGCCAAGAGGGCCAGGACCCTTGGGATCTGACCAGCTTTTCCCCTCCATGGTGGCTCTCAGGCCTCACCCGACGCAGGCTTGATTCAAGGCCTTCTTTCATGCTTACCCCTGCCCCCATCCCAGCTGCCTGACACCCTTCCCTCACCTCTCCCCACCAGCTCTTCAGCCTGCTGCCGAGGCGGTCCACAATCGCCGTCAGCAGCAGCTCCACGACGGTGGCCACCACGGCCTCTGCCACCACCGTGACCCACCAGGGGGTCGTCTCACGGCTGGTGGCTGGCTGCTCCCTTTCCTCAGGGAGCGAGGCCACGGTGCCCTTGTGCCCCTCAGGGTAGCTGGACGGGCTGAGGGGCAAGGCCAGTATCAACAACATGCTGATGCTAAGTGACAGCCGGGAGCCGTCGCCAGCCATGGTGCTGCTGTGGCGGGAGCCGTCACCTCAGCACCACTCTGGCTGTGTCTCCCCACTGTCTACTGGGCGTTCTCTGGGCACCGCAGCGACAGGCTGGGGACAGTTCCACGCCACCCTGCCAGCCCCAGAGGCTGTGATGTCACAGAACTGTGGAATCAAGTGGCCTGGGAGGATCCATCCCCAACATGGCAACCCCAGCAGAGCCCTGAGGGCCACGCCCGCTCTTTCCTTGAGCCCCTCCCCCAATGGGGACCCCACCACTGCCCCAGGCAGCCTGTTCCCATCTTATTATGCCCCTCTCTGGGCAAAAGTTCTTCCGACTGTCCAACCCACACGTCCCACGTCCCTGCTCAAAGTCTTTGCTGGCATTTGCTCTCTCATGTCCTTCCCATCTCTGAGAATGCTCAGGCACCGCCTCGTCAGAAATTGCCTCTAGGCAGGAGAAGAGGCTTGGCCCATGACTGCTGCTCAACCTTCTGGCCATCCCAAGGGGCTGCTTCTTCTTAATCTTTGATGTCTCTGCCATCTTGGCAGTCGGAGCACCCTGCAGGCCCAGAGACGGCAGTGGTGCTCAGTGAAGCCTTGGTGGCAGCGCCAGCTGGAGCAAGTGGCCCTGGCACAGGAGGGAGCTGGAGCCCTCACACAGAGCCCTGCAGGAAAGAAGGACTGGCCTGGAGCTGCAGGGGGTCCTTGTGGCCCAAATGCAGGAGCCAGCCCTTGGTTCTGTCCTGATAAAACCTAGCAAGTGACCTGAGAGCTATACTAAGGGACCAGCTATGTGTCTTCAATAGCAGCTGGTGCTGTTTTCTATGAAATGCATCTACAGAAAGAGTAAGCAGTTGCATGTTGTCTCTGCAGTAGTGGTTCTCCCTGCAGTAGTGGCTATCTCTGTCAAGGAATCCAAAAGTTAAATTATTTCCTCAGACAGATATATTCAAGTCCAAAGCACCAGCTACAAAACTAGTCTATTGCAAAGCAGAGGCATTCCTCAATTTTCCTGTTGGAATTACTCAAGGCACTTAAAATAATTCATACCCCAAAACAAAAGAAGCTTGCTTTAGTGTTTTCATTTGCTACAGTATTATTGCAAACACACAACAGAACTCTGTTGAGCCTTCCTCCTACCATACCCCCCAATGGAGGCACTCCATGGCTCTTGGCTTTCAGTGCTGTTCACCTGCTTCTCACAGCTGTACCCATTGGGGAGGAGGCTTGGCTGCAGCCCTGTTGTGGCGCGGCATGCGCTCCTCTCGCCGCGGCACTCCGAGCCATGCCGGGCTGGGCGGTGAGGGAAGAGAACGGGCGGCCGCTTCCCCCTGCAAGCTCTGCAGTCTCAGTTCGTGGCACGCGGGGACAGACGAAGGAGACACGGGACTTGGGGGTGAACAGGATGGTTTTATTCAGCAAGCCCCAAGACCCCCTTGAGAGGGGGGGCAAAGGTTTTATACAAGAACTCAGGAGGACGGGTATAGGAACAGTAACCAATAAGGGAATAGCAGGGGAGGAGTTTAGGGCAGAACTAACATATCATAAACCTATCAGGGGAAACAGGGGAGTGGAATAGTACAAATGGATCAATAGAGTGTTGAGCCTCACTAAATAGACAGGGAAAGGTCTGGAAGCTGAGGAGGGGGCTAGGATGAATGACAGGGAAGGTTCCAGGGAAAGGGGCAGGGAAAGGGAGGATTGACCACTTGGAGATGAGGGGGTTAGGGGAGAGCTAGGGAAGACTGACACTGGGGAGAGGAGGAGATTGGGGGGTTGGGGCGGGGGAAAACAGATATTAAACAAATATTAAATGAAAGAAAAACACACCACCGCACAGCCCCACTCCCAATTACCACAAAAATCTCCCCCCACCTTTTTGTTTGTTTGTTTACTTGTTTTTGGTTTTGGTTTTGTTTTTGGGTTTTTTTGGGGTTTTTTTTTTGTTTGTTTGTTTGTTTTTTGTTTTTATTTAATAAATCTACTATTTCTCTACAGGACTCTTGCAGAAGAAATTGTAAAAATGGTACAAGTATCTCTTTTGTAGATTTCACTAACTCTGGAATGTGTCCATGTACTGACCTTGATTCACTCCTTCAGGACAGGAATTCAGGTAAGAAGGAGTGAACAAATCTTCCATCTCTGACTCCAGTTTTAAGCTCCAGTTAACCTGCTCTTGCTGTGTCTGGTTATAGCAATCCAATTCTTAGTAAAAATATTAACTGGGCTTATTTGAATCAGTGTAAATGACTGATTAATACTGTTATAAGAACACAGTAGCTCCAGCAAGAAATTAATATGGGTTTTTCCCCATGAAGTACACAGGAAATTTACATGGATTATTAATCAAATAGGGAGCATTTGGCACCTTTCAGAAGGAAGTGAGGTTGGTAACAAAGCTCCTTTCACAGAACATGAGATTGATTTGAGTTGCAGGAATCAGCTTGTGAATTCTTGTTGGCATCATGAACCTGATAGCTTCACACATACTTCTGATGGAAAGGTGTGCAAAAGCTGCACTTTGCACACTTGCTGGAAGCTGTACCAAGGGACTGAGGACTGAAAAAGAAAATTAGTGTGAAGGTTCAGATCTGGAGAGGAACTAGATTTGCCTGCATGGTGCATTCAGAATTGTGACCAGTTTTGGGCTTCTGTGTACGCAACAGACATGGACTTACCGTGAGCCACGCCAAGGGCCACAAAGATGATTCAGGGATTAGAGCACCCTCCATATGAAGGAAGGCTGGGACAGCTAGAACTGTTAAAAGAGAGGCTCAGGGGGAATCCATTTGGAAACAATCCTGTGCCATGTGCTCCAGGAAAACCTTGCTTGTGCAGGGAGCAGATGACCCACCGTGATCCCTTCAACCTGACCCTTTCTGTGATTCTGTGATCTTACCAGTGCATCTAAACACCTGATGGAAAGGAATGAAGGCAAGGGAGTCATACTCTTCTCAGTAGTGCTCAGTAAAAGGGGAACATGGGCACAAGTTAAGCCACATCGAATTCAAACGGAACACAGGATTTTTTTATTTTTTTTTTTTAATTGTAAGGGTGGTCAAACAGTGGCAAAGGTTGCCCAGAGAGGTAATGAAACTCCATTTATGGAGATCTTTGAAACCCAGCTGGACACTGTCCTGGGCAATTGGTTCCAAATGACCTTGCTTGAGCAGCGGGGTTGGACTAGATGATATCAAGAGGCTGCTCCAAACTTCAACCATTCTGTGATTCAAAACCTTTATTCAGTTGCTCTTTAAATTCAGCTGGTACATGCCCTGTCATCCTGTGTACATTTGCATCCAACAATCACTTTGCCTCTTTTCTCCTTGCAGTGCTGCCAGTGGAATGCCAGGAGCCCAAAGTGTGCTGCTCCACCCTATGCATGGCATCTCAAAGGTACCTAGTTCCTACCTCTGCTGATGCACACAAGTGCTTCAGTAGTCAGAAGCTTCAGAACCTGGGTACAGAAGATCACAAACACATGGTACACTGTGTTTTACAAACAGGGATTCTTTTCTTAGCCCAGGGCACTGTTTTGGGGCCCCCAGCATAAGGCACGCAGGGATCCAAGCAAAGCTTCCTTGGAAAATGTAGGCAGGTGGATACTGCCCACCCCCTTTTCTTTCCACATGCCCTCAATCCCTGCTGGGACACTCACGCTTCCCATTCCAGCTTGGCTGGACCTACCGGGTATGATCATCAGTCAATCTGCCCCTACGGGGATGGAATATCCAGAAAATAAAACAACAAAGTGAAAAAACAGATGAACTTTATTCAAATTGAATACTCCAAAAATCTAAAACTATGGGGTGGGAAATCTACATGGGGACAACCTAAGACCTAAACAAACTTGATAATATCTTAGAACTAGAAAGCTAAAAAACTTCATCTTGGGAAAAAGGTTTTGGGGAACTTATGGGTATCCTATGGGGAGCTATTGCTAACAAAGGGGATTCTCACTAAAACCTACAGTCTAAAACCTACATGCCCCAGCTCTGCTCTGCCAGCCGAGAGGCGAGCTAGAGCTGGGGACCTCAGAGCTGGGGGGAGAAGTGCAGCCACCTCTTCTTCCACAGGCCCCATTTGGCTGTGGTCTTCTGCCGGCGCCTCTGTGGAGAGCTGAGGCGCAGGCACAGCCGCAGCAGGGCATCGTGCTGCCTCAGCAGCTGCAGCAGCTCCTTGCTGCAGCCGCGTCCCTGGCAGCAGCGCTGCCCTGCGCAGACCGGGGGGCTCTGGCTCTTCTCCTGCAAGACACAGAACGGGGAGAGTGTGGCGATGAGCCATCTGGCCATCACTTGGGACGCCCCAGGAGACACTCTGGCCTGGCCAGGCTGCCCAGGGCTGAGGCTGCAGGGAGAAGAGCTCTGAGCAGCTCAGCTTGGTGTCCCTGGGGCTCAGCCCCCAGCCCTGATTCCCTCCCTGGACTGCAAGTCCCCCTCTGCCTTGGGGCCTTGGGCAAAGTACTGCCAAGAGGGCCAGGACCCTTGGGATCTGACCACCTTTTCCCCTCCATGGCGGCTCTCAGGCCTCACCTGACGCAGGCTTGATTCAAGGCCTTCTTTCATGCTTACCCCTGCCCCCATCCCAGCTGCCTGACACCCTTCCCTCACCTCTCCCCACCAGCTCTTCAGCCTGCTGCCGAGGTGGTCCACAATCGCTGTCAGCAGCAGCTGAACGACGGTGGCCACCACGGCCTCTGCCACCACCGTGACCCACCAGGGGGTCGTCTCAGGGCTGGTGGCTGGCTGCTCCCTTTCCTCAGGGAGCGAGGCCACGGTGCCCTTGTGCCCCTCAGGGTAGCTGGACGGGCTGAGGGGCAAGGCCAGTATCAACAACATGCTGATGCTAAGTGACAGCCGGGAGCCGTCGCCAGCCATGGTGCTGCTGTGGCGGGAGCCGTCACCTCAGCACCACTCTGGCTGTGTCTCCCCACTGTCTACTGGGAGTTCTCTGGGCACCGCAGCGACAGGCTGGGGACAGTTCCACGCCACCCTGCCAGCCCCAGAGGCTGTGATGTCACAGAACTGTGGAATCAAGTGCCCTGGGAGGATCCATCCCCAACATGGCAACCCCAGCAGAGCCCTGAGGGCCACGCCCGCTCTTTCCTTGAGCCCCTCCCCCAATGGGGACCCCACCACTGCCCCAGGCAGCCTGTTCCCATCTTATTATGCCCCTCTCTGGGCAAAAGTTCTTCCGACTGTCCAACCCACACGTCCCACGTCCCTGCTCAAAGTCTTTGCTGGCATTTGCTCTCTCATGTCCTTCCCATCTCTGAGAATGCTCAGGCACCGCCTCATCAGAAATTGCCTCTAGGCAGGAGAAGAGGCTTGGCCCATGATTGCTGCTCAACCCTCTGGCCATCCCAAGGGGCTGCTTCTTCTTAATCTTTGATGTCTCTGCCATCTTGGCAGTCGGAGCACCCTGCAGGCCCAGAGACGGCAGTGGTGCTCAGTGAAGCCTTGGTGGCAGCGCCAGCTGGAGCAAGTGGCCCTGGCACAGGAGGGAGCTGGAGCCCTCACACAGAGCCCTGCAGGAAAGAAGGACTGGCCTGGAGCTGCAGGGGGTCCTTGTGGCCCAAATGCAGGAGCCAGCCCTTGGTTCTGTCCTGATAAAACCTAGCAAGTGACCTGAGAGCTACTAAGGGACCAGCTATGTGTCTTCAATAGCAGCTGGTGCTGTTTTCTATGAAATGCATCTACAGAAAGAGTAAGCAGTTGCATGTTGTCTCTGCAGTAGTGGTTCTCCCTGCAGTAGTGGCTATCTCTGTCAAGGAATCCAAAAGTTAAATTATTTCCTCAGACAGATATATTCAAGTCCAAAGCACCAGCTACAAAACTAGTCTATTGCAAAGCAGAGGCATTCCTCAATTTTCCTGTTGGAATTACTCAAGGCACTTAAAATAATTCATACCCCAAAACAAAAGAAGCTTGCTTTAGTGTTTTCATTTGCTACAGTATTATTGCAAACACACAACAGAACTCTGTTGAGCCTTCCTCCTACCATACCCCCCAATGGAGGCACTCCATGGCTCTTGGCTTTCAGTGCTGTTCACCTGCTTCTCACAGCTGTACCCATTGGGGAGGAGGCTTGGCTGCAGCCCTGTTGTGGCGCGGCATGCGCTCCTCTCGCCGCGGCACTCCGAGCCGTGCCGGGCTGGGTGGTGAGGGAAGAGAACGGGCGGCCGCTTCCCCCTGCAAGCTCTGCAGTCCCAGTTCGTGGCACGCGGGGACAGACGAAGGAGACACGGGACTTGGGGGTGAACAGGATGGTTTTATTCAGCGAGCCCCAAGACCCCCTTGGGAGGGGGGGCAAAGGTTTTATAGAAGAACTCAGGAGGACGGGTATAGGAACAGTAACCAATAAGGGAATAGCAGGGGAGGAGTTTAGGGCAGAACTAACATATCATAAACCTATCAGGGGAAACAGGGGAGTGGAATAGTACAAATGGATCAATAGAGTGTTGAGCCTCACTAAATAGACAGGGAAAGGTCTGGAAGCTGAGGAGGGGGCTAGGATGAATGACAGGGAAGGTTCCAGGGAAAGGGGCAGGGAAAGGGAGGATTGACCACTTGGAGATGAGGGGGTTAGGGGAGAGCTAGGGAAGACTGACACTGGGGAGAGGAGGAGATTGGGGGGTTGGGGCGGGGGGAAACAGATATTAAACAAATACTAAATGAAAGAAAAACACACCACCGCACAGCCCCACTCCCAATTACCACAAAAATCTCCCCCCACCTTTTTGTTTGTTTGTTTGCTTGTTTTTGGTTTTTATTTAATAAATCTACTATTTCTCTACAGGACTCTTGCAGAAGAAATTGTAAAAATGGTACAAGTATCTCTTTTGTAGATTTCACTAACTCTGGAATGTGTCCATGTACTGACCTTGATTCACTCCTTCAGGACAGGAATTCAGGTAAGAAGGAGTGAACAAATCTTCCATCTCTGACTCCAGTTTTAAGCTCCAGTTAACCTGCTCTTGCTGTGTCTGGTTATAGCAATCAAATTATTAGTAAAAATATTAACTGGGCTTATTTGAATCAGTGTAAATGACTGATTAATACTGTTATAAGAACACAGTAGCTCCAGCAAGAAATTAATATGGGTTTTTCCCCATGAAGTACACAGGAAATTTACATGGATTATTAATCAAATAGGGAGCATTTGGCACCTTTCAGAAGGAAGCGAGGTTGGTAACAAAGCTCCTTTCACAGAACATGAGATTGATTTGAGTTGCAGGAATCAGCTTGTGAATTCTTGTTGGCATCATGAACCTGATAGCTTCACACATACTTCTGATGGAAAGGTGTGCAAAAGCTGCACTTTGCACACTTGCTGGAAGCTGTACCAAGGGACTGAGGACTGAAAAAGAAAATTAGTGTGAAGGTTCAGATCTGGAGAGGAACTAGATTTGCCTGCATGGTGCATTCAGAATTGTGACCAGTTTTGGACTTCTGTGTACGCAACCGACATGGACTTACCGTGAGCCCAGCCAAGGGCCACAAAGATGATTCAGGGATTAGAGCACCCTCCATATGAAGGAAGGCTGGGACAGCTAGAACTGTTAAAAGAGAGGCTCAGGGGGAATCCATTTGGAAACAATCCTGTGCCATGTGCTCCAGGAAAACCTTGCTTGTGCAGGGAGCAGATGACCCACCGTGATCCCTTCAACCTGACCCTTTCTGTGATTCTGTGATCTTACCAGTGCATCTAAACACCTGATGGAAAGGAATGAAGGCAAGGGAGTCAGACTCTTCCCAGTAGTGCTCAGTAAAAGGGGAACATGGGCACAAGTTAAGCCACATCGAATTCAAACGGAACACAGGATTTTTTTATTTTTTTTTTTAATTGTAAGGGTGGTCAAACAGTGGCAAAGGTTGCCCAGAGAGGTAATGAAACTCCATTTACGGAGAGCTTTGAAACCCAGCTGGACACTGTCCTGGGCAATTGGTTCCAAATGACCTTGCTTGAGCAGCGGGGTTGGACTAGATGATATCAAGAGGCTGCTCCAAACTTCAACCATTCTGTGATTCAAAACCTTTATTCAGTTGCTCTTTAAATTCAGCTGGTACATGCCCTGTCATCCTGTGTACATTTGCATCCAACAATCACTTTGCCTCTTTTCTCCTTGCAGTGCTGCCAGTGGAATGCCAGGAGCCCAAAGTGTGCTGCTCCTCCCTATGCACAGCATCTCAAAGGTACCTAGTTCCTACCTCTGCTGATGCACACAAGTGCTTCAGTATTCAGAAGCTTCAGAACCTGGGTACAGAAGATCACAAACACATGGTACACTGTGTTTTAAAAACAGGGATTCTTTTCTTAGCCCAGGGCACTGTTTTGGGGCCCCCAGCATAAGGCACGCAGGGATCCAAGCAAAGCTTCCTTGGAAGATGTAGGCAGGTGGATAATGCCCACCCCCTTTTCTTTCCACATGCCCTCAATCCCTGCTGGGACACTCACGCTTCCCATTCCAGCTTGGCTGGAGCTACCGGGTGTGATCATCAGTCAATCTGCCCCTACGGGGATGGAATATCCAGAAAATAAAACAACAAAGTGAAAAAACAGATGAACTTTATTCAAATTGAATACTCCAAAAATCTAAAAATATGGGGTGGGAAATCTACATGGGGACAACCTAAGACCTAAACGAACTTGATAATATCTTAGAACTAGAAAGCTAAGGAAAACTTCATCTTGGGAAAAAGGTTTTGGGGAACTTATGGGTATCCTATGGGGAGCTATTGCTAACAAAGGGGATTCTCACTAAAACCTACAGTCTAAAACCTACATGCCCCAGCTCTGCTCTGCCAGCCGAGAGGCGAGCTAGAGCTGGGGACCTCAGAGCTGGGGGGAGAAGTGCAGCCGCCTCTTCTTCCACAGGCCCCATTTGGCTGTGGTCTTCTGCCGGCGCCTCTGTGGAGAGCTGAGGCGCAGGCACAGCCGCAGCAGGGCATCGTGCTGCCTCAGCAGCTGCAGCAGCTCCTTGCTGCAGCCGCGTCCCTGGCAGCAGCACTGCCCTGCGCAGACCGGGGGGCTCTGGCTCTTCTCCTGCAAGACACAGAACGGGGAGAGTGTGGCGATGAGCCATCTGGCCATCACTTGGGACGCCCCAGGAGACACTCTGGCCTGGCCAGGCTACCCAGGGCTGAGGCTGCAGGGAGAAGAGCTCTGAGCAGCTCAGCTTGGTGTCCCTGGGGCTCAGCCCCCAGCCCTGATTCCCTCCCTGGGCTGCAAGTCCCCCTCTGCCTTGGGGCCTTGGGCAAAGTACTGCCAAGAGGGCCAGGACCCTTGGGATCTGACCAGCTTTTCCCCTCCATGGCGGCTCTCAGGCCTCACCCGACGCAGGCTTGATTCAAGGCCTTCTTTCATGCTTACCCCTGCCCCCATCCCAGCTGCCTGACACCCTTCCCTCACCTCTCCCCACCAGCTCTTCAGCCTGCTGCCGAGGTGGTCCACAATCGCTGTCAGCAGCAGCTCCACAACGGTGGCCACCACGGCCTCTGCCACCACCGTGACCCACCAGGGGGTCGTCTCAGGGCTGGTGGCTGGCTGCTCCCTTTCCTCAGGGAGCGAGGCCACGGTGCCCTTGTGCCCCTCAGGGTAGCTGGACGGGCTGAGGGGCAGGGCCAGTATCAACAACATGCTGATGCTAAGTGACAGCCGGGAGCCGTCGCCAGCCATGGTGCTGCTGTGGCGGGAGCCGTCACCTCAGCACCACTCTGGCTGTGTCTCCCCACTGGCTACTGGGCGTTCTCTGGGCACCGCAGCGACAGGCTGGGGACAGTTCCACGCCACCCTGCCAGCCCCAGAGGCTGTGATGTCACAGAACTGTGGAATCAAGTGCCCTGGGAGGATCCATGCCCAACATGGCAACCCCAGCAGAGCCCTGAGGGCCACGCCCGCTCTTTCCTTGAGCCCCTCCCCCAATGGGGACCCCACCACTGCCCCAGGCAGCCTGTTCCCATCTTATTATGCCCCTCTCTGGGCAAAAGTTCTTCCGACTGTCCAACCCACACGTCCCATGTCCCTGCTCAAAGTCTTTGCTGGCATTTGCTCTCTCATGTCCTTCCCATCTCTGAGAATGCTCAGGCACCGCCTCATCAGAAATTGCCTCTAGGCAGGAGAAGAGGCTTGGCCCATGATTGCTGCTCAACCTTCTGGCCATCCCAAGGGGCTGCTTCTTCTTAATCTTTGA
Organism: Lonchura striata; assembly: GCF_050655825.1. Taxonomy (NCBI): domain Eukaryota; kingdom Metazoa; phylum Chordata; class Aves; order Passeriformes; family Estrildidae; genus Lonchura; species Lonchura striata. The sequence goes on along the minus strand of NC_140707.1, from coordinate 56,485,336 downwards.
TGTCTCTGCCATCTTGGCAGTCGGAGCACCCTGCAGGCCCAGAGACGGCAGTGGTGCTCAGTGAAGCCTTGGTGGCAGCGCCAGCTGGAGCAAGTGGCCCTGGCACAGGAGGGAGCTGGAGCCCTCACACAGAGCCCTGCAGGAAAGAAGGACTGGCCTGGAGCTGCAGGGGGTTCTTGTGGCCCACATGCAGGAGCCAGCCCTTGGTTCTGTCCTGATAAAACCTAGCAAGTGACCTGAGAGCTATACTAAGGGACCAGCTATGTGTCTTCAATAGCAGCTGGTGCTGTTTTCTATGAAATGCATCTACAGAAAGAGTAAGCAGTTGCATGTTGTCTCTGCAGTAGTGGTTCTCCCTGCAGTAGTGGCTATCTCTGTCAAGGAATCCAAAAGTTAAATTATTTCCTCAGACAGATATATTCAAGTCCAAAGCACCAGCTACAAAACTAGTCTATTGCAAAGCAGAGGCATTCCTCAATTTTCCTGTTGGAATTACTCAAGGCACTTAAAATAATTCATACCCCAAAACAAAAGAAGCTTGCTTTAGTGTTTTCATTTGCTACAGTATTATTGCAAACACACAACAGAACTCTGTTGAGCCTTCCTCCTACCATACCCCCCAATGGAGGCACTCCATGGCTCTTGGCTTTCAGTGCTGTTCACCTGCTTCTCACAGCTGTACCCATTGGGGAGGAGGCTTGGCTGCAGCCCTGTTGTGGCGCGGCATGCGCTCCTCTCGCCGCGGCACTCCGAGCCGTGCCGGGCTGGGCGGTGAGGGAAGAGAACGGGCGGCCGCTTCCCCCTGCAAGCTCTGCAGTCTCAGTTCGTGGCACGCGGGGACAGACGAAGGTGACACGGGACTTGGGGGTGAACAGGATGGTTTTATTCAGCAAGCCCCAAGACCCCCTTGAGAGGGGGGGCAAAGGTTTTATAGAAGAACTCAGGAGGACTGGTATAGGAACAGTAACCAATAAGGGAATAGCAGGGGAGGAGTTTAGGGCAGAACTAACATATCATAAACCTATCAGGGGAAACAGGGGAGTGGAATAGTACAAATGGATCAATAGAGTGTTGAGCCTCACTAAATAGACAGGGAAAGGTCTGGAAGCTGAGGAGGGGGCTAGGATGAATGACAGGGAAGGTTCCAGGGAAAGGGGCAGGGAAAGGGAGGATTGACCACTTGGAGATGAGGGGGTTAGGGGAGAGCTAGGGAAGACTGACACTGGGGAGAGGAGGAGACTGGGGGGTTGGGGCGGGGGGAAACAGATATTAAACAAATACTAAATGAAAGAAAAACACACCACCGCACAGCCCCACTCCCAATTACCACAAAAATCTCCCCCCACCTTTTTGTTTGTTTGTTTGCTTGTTTTTGGTTTTGGTTTTGTTTTTGGGTTTTTTTGGGGTTTTTTGTTTGTTTGTTTTTTGTTTTTTGTTTTTATTTAATAAATCTACTATTTCTCTACAGGACTCTTGCAGAAGAAATTGTAAAAATGGTACAAGTATCTCTTTTGTAGATTTCACTAACTCTGGAATGTGTCCATGTACTGACCTTGATTCACTCCTTCAGGACAGGAATTCAGGTAAGAAGGAGTGAACAAATCTTCCATCTCTGACTCCAGTTTTAAGCTCCAGTTAACCTGCTCTTGCTGTGTCTGGTTATAGCAATCAAATTATTAGTAAAAATATTATCTGGGCTTATTTGAATCAGTGTAAATGACTGATTAATACTGTTATAAGAACACAGTAGCTCCAGCAAGAAATTAATATGGGTTTTTCCCCATGAAGTACACAGGAAATTTACATGGATTATTAATCAAATAGGGAGCATTTGGCACCTTTCAGAAGGAAGCGAGGTTGGTAACAAAGCTCCTTTCACAGAACATGAGATTGATTTGAGTTGCAGGAATCAGCTTGTGAATTCTTGTTGGCATCATGAACCTGATAACTTCACACATACTTCCGATGGAAAGGTGTGCAAAAGCTGCACTTTGCACACTTGCTGGAAGCTGTACCAAGGGACTGAGGACTGAAAAAGAAAATTAGTGTGAAGGTTCAGATCTGGAGAGGAACTAGATTTGCCTGCATGGTGCATTCACAATTGTGACCAGTTTTGGGCTTCTGTGTACGCAACAGACATGGACTTACCGTGAGCCCAGCCAAGGGCCACAAAGATGATTCAGGGATTAGAGCACCCTCCATATGAAGGAAGGCTGGGACAGCTAGAACTGTTAAAAGAGAGGCTCAGGGGGAATCCATTTGGAAACAATCCTGTGCCATGTGCTCCAGGAAAACCTTGCTTGTGCAGGGAGCAGATGACCCACCGTGATCCCTTCAACCTGACCCTTTCTGTGATTCTGTGATCTTACCAGTGCATCTAAACACCTGATGGAAAGGAATGAAGGCAAGGGAGTCAGACTCTTCCCAGTAGTGCTCAGTAAAAGGGGAACATGGGCACAAGTTAAGCCACATCGAATTCAAACGGAACACAGGATTTTTTTATTTTTTTTTTTTAATTGTAAGGGTGGTCAAACAGTGGCAAAGGTTGCCCAGAGAGGTAATGAAACTCCATTTACGGAGAGCTTTGAAACCCAGCTGGACACTGTCCTGGGCAATTGGTTCCAAATGACCTTGCTTGAGCAGCGGGGTTGGACTAGATGATATCAAGAGGCTGCTCCAAACTTCAACCATTCTGTGATTCAAAACCTTTATTCAGTTGCTCTTTAAATTCAGCTGGTACATGCCCTGTCATCCTGTGTACATTTGCATCCAACAATCACTTTGCCTCTTTTCTCCTTGCAGTGCTGCCAGTGGAATGCCAGGAGCCCAAAGTGTGCTGCTCCTCCCTATGCACAGCATCTCAAAGGTACCTAGTTCCTACCTCTGCTGATGCACACAAGTGCTTCAGTATTCAGAAGCTTCAGAACCTGGGTACAGAAGATCACAAACACATGGTACACTGTGTTTTAAAAACAGGGATTCTTTTCTTAGCCCAGGGCACTGTTTTGGGGCCCCCAGCATAAGGCACGCAGGGATCCAAGCAAAGCTTCCTTGGAAGATGTAGGCAGGTGGATAATGCCCACCCCCTTTTCTTTCCACATGCCCTCAATCCCTGCTGGGACACTCACGCTTCCCATTCCAGCTTGGCTGGAGCTACCGGGTATGATCATCAGTCAATCTGCCCCTACGGGGATGGAATATCCAGAAAATAAAACAACAAAGTGAAAAAACAGATGAACTTTATTCAAATTGAATACTCCAAAAATCTAAAAATATCGGGTGGGAAATCTACATGGGGACAACCTAAGACCTAAACGAACTTGATAATATCTTAGAACTAGAAAGCTAAGGAAAACTTCATCTTGGGAAAAAGGTTTTGGGGAACTTATGGGTATCCTATGGGGAGCTATTGCTAACAAAGGGGATTCTCAATAAAACCTACAGTCTAAAACCTACATGCCCCAGCTCTGCTCTGCCAGCCGAGAGGTGAGCTAGAGCTGGGGACCTCAGAGCTGGGGGGAGAAGTGCAGCCGCCTCTTCTTCCACAGGCCCCATTTGGCTGTGGTCTTCTGCCGGCGCCTCTGTGGAGAGCTGAGGCGCAGGCACAGCCGCAGCAGGGCATCGTGCTGCCTCAGCAGCTGCAGCAGCTCCTTGCTGCAGCCGCGTCCCTGGCAGCAGCACTGCCCTGCGCAGACCGGGGGGCTCTGGCTCTTCTCCTGCAAGACACAGAACGGGGAGAGTGTGGCGATGAGCCATCTGGCCATCACTTGGGACGCCCCAGGAGACACTCTGGCCTGGCCAGGCTACCCAGGGCTGAGGCTGCAGGGAGAAGAGCTCTGAGCAGCTCAGCTTGGTGTCCCTGGGGCTCAGCCCCCAGCCCTGATTCCCTCCCTGGGCTGCAAGTCCCCCTCTGCCTTGGGGCCTTGGGCAAAGTACTGCCAAGAGGGCCAGGACCCTTGGGATCTGACCAGCTTTTCCCCTCCATGGCGGCTCTCAGGCCTCACCCGACGCAGGCTTGATTCAAGGCCTTCTTTCATGCTTACCCCTGCCCTCATCCCAGCTGCCTGACACCCTTCCCTCACCTCTCCCCACCAGCTCTTCAGCCTGCTGCCGAGGTGCTCCACAATCGCTGTCAGCAGCAGCTCCACAACGGTGGCCACCACGGCCTCTGCCACCACCGTGACCCACCAGGGGGTCGTCTCAGGGCTGGTGGCTGGCTGCTCCCTTTCCTCAGGGAGCGAGGCCACGGTGCCCTTGTGCCCCTCAGGGTAGCTGGACGGGCTGAGGGGCAGGGCCAGTATCAACAACATGCTGATGCTAAGTGACAGCCGGGAGCCGTCGCCAGCCATGGTGCTGCTGTGGCGGGAGCCGTCACCTCAGCACCACTCTGGCTGTGTCTCCCCACTGGCTACTGGGCGTTCTCTGGGCACCGCAGCGACAGGCTGGGGACAGTTCCACGCCACCCTGCCAGCCCCAGAGGCTGTGATGTCACAGAACTGTGGAATCAAGTGCCCTGGGAGGATCCATGCCCAACATGGCAACCCCAGCAGAGCCCTGAGGGCCACGCCCGCTCTTTCCTTGAGCCCCTCCCCCAATGGGGACCCCACCACTGCCCCAGGCAGCCTGTTCCCATCTTATTATGCCCCTCTCTGGGCAAAAGTTCTTCCGACTGTCCAACCCACACGTCCCATGTCCCTGCTCAAAGTCTTTGCTGGCATTTGCTCTCTCATGTCCTTCCCATCTCTGAGAATGCTCAGGCACCGCCTCATCAGAAATTGCCTCTAGGCAGGAGAAGAGGCTTGGCCCATGATTGCTGCTCAACCTTCTGGCCATCCCAAGGGGCTGCTTCTTCTTAATCTTTGATGTCTCTGCCATCTTGGCAGTCGGAGCACCCTGCAGGCCCAGAGACGGCAGTGGTGCTCAGTGAAGCCTTGGTGGCAGCGCCAGCTGGAGCAAGTGGCCCTGGCACAGGAGGGAGCTGGAGCCCTCACACAGAGCCCTGCAGGAAAGAAGGACTGGCCTGGAGCTGCAGGGGGTTCTTGTGGCCCACATGCAGGAGCCAGCCCTTGGTTCTGTCCTGATAAAACCTAGCAAGTGACCTGAGAGCTATACTAAGGGACCAGCTATGTGTCTTCAATAGCAGCTGGTGCTGTTTTCTATGAAATGCATCTACAGAAAGAGTAAGCAGTTGCATGTTGTCTCTGCAGTAGTGGTTCTCCCTGCAGTAGTGGCTATCTCTGTCAAGGAATCCAAAAGTTAAATTATTTCCTCAGACAGATATATTCAAGTCCAAAGCACCAGCTACAAAACTAGTCTATTGCAAAGCAGAGGCATTCCTCAATTTTCCTGTTGGAATTACTCAAGGCACTTAAAATAATTCATACCCCAAAACAAAAGAAGCTTGCTTTAGTGTTTTCATTTGCTACAGTATTATTGCAAACACACAACAGAACTCTGTTGAGCCTTCCTCCTACCATACCCCCCAATGGAGGCACTCCATGGCTCTTGGCTTTCAGTGCTGTTCACCTGCTTCTCACAGCTGTACCCATTGGGGAGGAGGCTTGGCTGCAGCCCTGTTGTGGCGCGGCATGCGCTCCTCTCGCCGCGGCACTCCGAGCCATGCCGGGCTGGGCGGTGAGGGAAGAGAACGGGCGGCCGCTTCCCCCTGCAAGCTCTGCAGTCTCAGTTCGTGGCACGCGGGGACAGACGAAGGTGACACGGGACTTGGGGGTGAACAGGATGGTTTTATTCAGCAAGCCCCAAGACCCCCTTGAGAGGGGGGGCAAAGGTTTTATAGAAGAACTCAGGAGGACGGGTATAGGAACAGTAACCAATAAGGGAATAGCAGGGGAGGAGTTTAGGGCAGAACTAACATATCATAAACCTATCAGGGGAAACAGGGGAGTGGAATAGTACAAATGGATCAATAGAGTGTTGAGCCTCACTAAATAGACAGGGAAAGGTCTGGAAGCTGAGGAGGGGGCTAGGATGAATGACAGGGAAGGTTCCAGGGAAAGGGGCAGGGAAAGGGAGGATTGACCACTTGGAGATGAGGGGGTTAGGGGAGAGCTAGGGAAGACTGACACTGGGGAGAGGAGGAGATTGGGGGGTTGGGGCGGGGGGAAACAGATATTAAACAAATACTAAATGAAAGAAAAACACACCACCGCACAGCCCCACTCCCAATTACCACAAAAATCTCCCCCCACCTTTTTGTTTGTTTGTTTGCTTGTTTTTGGTTTTGGTTTTGGTTTTGGGTTTTTTTGGGGTTTTTTGTTTGTTTGTTTTTTGTTTTTTGTTTTTATTTAATAAATCTACTATTTCTCTACAGGACTCTTGCAGAAGAAATTGTAAAAATGGTACAAGTATCTCTTTTGTAGATTTCACTAACTCTGGAATGTGTCCATGTACTGACCTTGATTCACTCCTTCAGGACAGGAATTCAGGTAAGAAGGAGTGAACAAATCTTCCATCTCTGACTCCAGTTTTAAGCTCCAGTTAACCTGCTCTTGCTGTGTCTGGTTATAGCAATCAAATTATTAGTAAAAATATTATCTGGGCTTATTTGAATCAGTGTAAATGACTGATTAATACTGTTATAAGAACACAGTAGCTCCAGCAAGAAATTAATATGGGTTTTTCCCCATGAAGTACACAGGAAATTTACATGGATTATTAATCAAATAGGGAGCATTTGGCACCTTTCAGAAGGAAGCGAGGTTGGTAACAAAGCTCCTTTCACAGAACATGAGATTGATTTGAGTTGCAGGAATCAGCTTGTGAATTCTTGTTGGCATCATGAACCTGATAACTTCACACATACTTCCGATGGAAAGGTGTGCAAAAGCTGCACTTTGCACACTTGCTGGAAGCTGTACCAAGGGACTGAGGACTGAAAAAGAAAATTAGTGTGAAGGTTCAGATCTGGAGAGGAACTAGATTTGCCTGCATGGTGCATTCACAATTGTGACCAGTTTTGGGCTTCTGTGTACGCAACAGACATGGACTTACCGTGAGCCCAGCCAAGGGCCACAAAGATGATTCAGGGATTAGAGCACCCTCCATATGAAGGAAGGCTGGGACAGCTAGAACTGTTAAAAGAGAGGCTCAGGGGGAATCCATTTGGAAACAATCCTGTGCCATGTGCTCCAGGAAAACCTTGCTTGTGCAGGGAGCAGATGACCCACCGTGATCCCTTCAACCTGACCCTTTCTGTGATTCTGTGATCTTACCAGTGCATCTAAACACCTGATGGAAAGGAATGAAGGCAAGGGAGTCAGACTCTTCCCAGTAGTGCTCAGTAAAAGGGGAACATGGGCACAAGTTAAGCCACATCGAATTCAAACGGAACACAGGATTTTTTTTTTTTTTTTTTAATTGTAAGGGTGGTCAAACAGTGGCAAAGGTTGCCCAGAGAGGTAATGAAACTCCATTTACGGAGAGCTTTGAAACCCAGCTGGACACTGTCCTGGGCAATTGGTTCCAAATGACCTTGCTTGAGCAGCGGGGTTGGACTAGATGATATCAAGAGGCTGCTCCAAACTTCAACCATTCTGTGATTCAAAACCTTTATTCAGTTGCTCTTTAAATTCAGCTGGTACATGCCCTGTCATCCTGTGTACATTTGCATCCAACAATCACTTTGCCTCTTTTCTCCTTGCAGTGCTGCCAGTGGAATGCCAGGAGCCCAAAGTGTGCTGCTCCTCCCTATGCACAGCATCTCAAAGGTACCTAGTTCCTACCTCTGCTGATGCACACAAGTGCTTCAGTATTCAGAAGCTTCAGAACCTGGGTACAGAAGATCACAAACACATGGTACACTGTGTTTTAAAAACAGGGATTCTTTTCTTAGCCCAGGGCACTGTTTTGGGGCCCCCAGCATAAGGCACGCAGGGATCCAAGCAAAGCTTCCTTGGAAGATGTAGGCAGGTGGATAATGCCCACCCCCTTTTCTTTCCACATGCCCTCAATCCCTGCTGGGACACTCACGCTTCCCATTCCAGCTTGGCTGGAGCTACCGGGTATGATCATCAGTCAATCTGCCCCTACGGGGATGGAATATCCAGAAAATAAAACAACAAAGTGAAAAAACAGATGAACTTTATTCAAATTGAATACTCCAAAAATCTAAAAATATCGGGTGGGAAATCTACATGGGGACAACCTAAGACCTAAACGAACTTGATAATATCTTAGAACTAGAAAGCTAAGGAAAACTTCATCTTGGGAAAAAGGTTTTGGGGAACTTATGGGTATCCTATGGGGAGCTATTGCTAACAAAGGGGATTCTCAATAAAACCTACAGTCTAAAACCTACATGCCCCAGCTCTGCTCTGCCAGCCGAGAGGTGAGCTAGAGCTGGGGACCTCAGAGCTGGGGGGAGAAGTGCAGCCGCCTCTTCTTCCACAGGCCCCATTTGGCTGTGGTCTTCTGCCGGCGCCTCTGTGGAGAGCTGAGGCGCAGGCACAGCCGCAGCAGGGCATCGTGCTGCCTCAGCAGCTGCAGCAGCTCCTTGCTGCAGCCGCGTCCCTGGCAGCAGCACTGCCCTGCGCAGACCGGGGGGCTCTGGCTCTTCTCCTGCAAGACACAGAACGGGGAGAGTGTGGCGATGAGCCATCTGGCCATCACTTGGGACGCCCCAGGAGACACTCTGGCCTGGCCAGGCTACCCAGGGCTGAGGCTGCAGGGAGAAGAGCTCTGAGCAGCTCAGCTTGGTGTCCCTGGGGCTCAGCCCCCAGCCCTGATTCCCTCCCTGGGCTGCAAGTCCCCCTCTGCCTTGGGGCCTTGGGCAAAGTACTGCCAAGAGGGCCAGGACCCTTGGGATCTGACCAGCTTTTCCCCTCCATGGCGGCTCTCAGGCCTCACCCGACGCAGGCTTGATTCAAGGCCTTCTTTCATGCTTACCCCTGCCCCCATCCCAGCTGCCTGACACCCTTCCCTCACCTCTCCCCACCAGCTCTTCAGCCTGCTGCCGAGGTGCTCCACAATCGCTGTCAGCAGCAGCTCCACAACGGTGGCCACCACGGCCTCTGCCACCACCGTGACCCACCAGGGGGTCGTCTCAGGGCTGGTGGCTGGCTGCTCCCTTTCCTCAGGGAGCGAGGCCACGGTGCCCTTGTGCCCCTCAGGGTAGCTGGACGGGCTGAGGGGCAGGGCCAGTATCAACAACATGCTGATGCTAAGTGACAGCCGGGAGCCGTCGCCAGCCATGGTGCTGCTGTGGCGGGAGCCGTCACCTCAGCACCACTCTGGCTGTGTCTCCCCACTGGCTACTGGGCGTTCTCTGGGCACCGCAGCGACAGGCTGGGGACAGTTCCACGCCACCCTGCCAGCCCCAGAGGCTGTGATGTCACAGAACTGTGGAATCAAGTGCCCTGGGAGGATCCATGCCCAACATGGCAACCCCAGCAGAGCCCTGAGGGCCACGCCCGCTCTTTCCTTGAGCCCCTCCCCCAATGGGGACCCCACCACTGCCCCAGGCAGCCTGTTCCCATCTTATTATGCCCCTCTCTGGGCAAAAGTTCTTCCGACTGTCCAACCCACACGTCCCATGTCCCTGCTCAAAGTCTTTGCTGGCATTTGCTCTCTCATGTCCTTCCCATCTCTGAGAATGCTCAGGCACCGCCTCATCAGAAATTGCCTCTAGGCAGGAGAAGAGGCTTGGCCCATGATTGCTGCTCAACCTTCTGGCCATCCCAAGGGGCTGCTTCTTCTTAATCTTTGATGTCTCTGCCATCTTGGCAGTCGGAGCACCCTGCAGGCCCAGAGACGGCAGTGGTGCTCAGTGAAGCCTTGGTGGCAGTGCCAGCTGGAGCAAGTGGCCCTGGCACAGGAGGGAGCTGGAGCCCTCACACAGAGCCCTGCAGGAAAGAAGGACTGGCCTGGAGCTGCAGGGGGTTCTTGTGGCCCAAATGCAGGAGCCAGCCCTTGGTTCTGTCCTGATAAAACCTAGCAAGTGACCTGAGAGCTACTAAGGGACCAGCTATGTGTCTTCAATAGCAGCTGGTGCTGTTTTCTATGAAATGCATCTACAGAAAGAGTAAGCAGTTGCATGTTGTCTCTGCAGTAGTGGTTCTCCCTGCAGTAGTGGCTATCTCTGTCAAGGAATCCAAAAGTTAAATTATTTCCTCAGACAGATATATTCAAGTCCAAAGCACCAGCTACAAAACTAGTCTATTGCAAAGCAGAGGCATTCCTCAATTTTCCTGTTGGAATTACTCAAGGCACTTAAAATAATTCATACCCCAAAACAAAAGAAGCTTGCTTTAGTGTTTTCATTTGCTACAGTATTATTGCAAACACACAACAGAACTCTGTTGAGCCTTCCTCCTACAATACCCCCCAATGGAGGCACTCCATGGCTCTTGGCTTTCAGTGCTGTTCACCTGCTTCTCACAGCTGTACCCATTGGGGAGGAGGCTTGGCTGCAGCCCTGTTGTGGCGCGGCATGCGCTCCTCTCGCCGCGGCACTCCGAGCCGTGCCGGGCTGGGCGGTGAGGGAAGAGAACGGGCGGCCGCTTCCCCCTGCAAGCTCTGCAGTCTCAGTTCGTGGCACGCGGGGACAGACGAAGGCGACACGGGACTTGGGGGTGAACAGGATGGTTTTATTCAGCGAGCCCCAAGACCCCCTTGGGAGGGGGGGCAAAGGTTTTATAGAAGAACTCAGGAGGACGGGTATAGGAACAGTAACCAATAAGGGAATAGCAGGGGAGGAGTTTAGGGCAGAACTAACATATCATAAACCTATCAGGGGAAACAGGGGAGTGGAATAGTACAAATGGATCAATAGAGTGTTGAGCCTCACTAAATAGACAGGGAAAGGTCTGGAAGCTGAGGAGGGGGCTAGGATGAATGACAGGGAAGGTTCCAGGGAAAGGGGCAGGGAAAGGGAGGATTGACCACTTGGAGATGAGGGGGTTAGGGGAGAGCTAGGGAAGACTGACACTGGGGAGAGGAGGAGATTGGGGGGTTGGGGCGGGGGGAAACAGATATTAAACAAATACTAAATGAAAGAAAAACACACCACCGCACAGCCCCACTCCCAATTACCACAAAAATCTCCCCCCACCTTTTTGCTTGTTTGTTTGCTTGTTTTTGGTTTTGGTTTTGTTTTTGGGTTTTTTTGGGGTTTTTTTGTTTGTTTGTTTGTTTTTTGTTTTTATTTAATAAATCTACTATTTCTCTACAGGACTCTTGCAGAAGAAATTGTAAAAATGGTACAAGTATCTCTTTTGTAGATTTCACTAACTCTGGAATGTGTCCATGTACTGACCTTGATTCACTCCTTCAGGACAGGAATTCAGGTAAGAAGGAGTGAACAAATCTTCCATCTCTGACTCCAGTTTTAAGCTCCAGTTAACCTGCTCTTGCTGTGTCTGGTTATAGCAATCAAATTATTAGTAAAAATATTAACTGGGCTTATTTGAATCAGTGTAAATTACTGATTAATACTGTTATAAGAACACAGTAGCTCCAGCAAGAAATTAATATGGGTTTTTCCCCATGAAGTACACAGGAAATTTACATGGATTATTAATCAAATAGGGAGCATTTGGCACCTTTCAGAAGGAAGTGAGGTTGGTAACAAAGCTCCTTTCACAGAACATGAGATTGATTTGAGTTGCAGGAATCAGCTTGTGAATTCTTGTTGGCATCATGAACCTGATAGCTTCACACATACTTCTGATGGAAAGGTGTGCAAAAGCTGCACTTTGCACACTTGCTGGAAGCTGTACCAAGGGACTGAGGACTGAAAAAGAAAATTAGTGTGAAGGTTCAGATCTGGAGAGGAACTAGATTTGCCTGCATGGTGCATTCAGAATTGTGACCAGTTTTGGGCTTCTGTGTACGCAACAGACATGGACTTACCGTGAGCCACGCCAAGGGCCACAAAGATGATTCAGGGATTAGAGCACCCTCCATATGAAGGAAGGCTGGGACAGCTAGAACTGTTAAAAGAGAGGCTCAGGGGGAATCCATTTGGAAACAATCCTGTGCCATGTGCTCCAGGAAAACCTTGCTTGTGCAGGGAGCAGATGACCCACCGTGATCCCTTCAACCTGACCCTTTCTGTGATTCTGTGATCTTACCAGTGCATCTAAACACCTGATGGAAAGGAATGAAGGCAAGGGAGTCAGACTCTTCTCAGTAGTGCTCAGTAAAAGGGGAACATGGGCACAAGTTAAGCCACATCGAATTCAAACGGAACACAGGATTTTTTTTTTTTTTTTTTAATTGTAAGGGTGGTCAAACAGTGGCAAAGGTTGCCCAGAGAGGTAATGAAACTCCATTGACGGAGAGCTTTGAAACCCAGCTGGACACTGTCCTGGGCAATTGGTTCCAAATGACCTTGCTTGAGCAGCGGGGTTGGACTAGATGATATCAAGAGGCTGCTCCAAACTTCAACCATTCTGTGATTCAAAACCTTTATTCAGTTGCTCTTTAAATTCAGCTGGTACATGCCCTGTCATCCTGTGTACATTTGCATCCAACAATCACTTTGCCTCTTTTCTCCTTGCAGTGCTGCCAGTGGAATGCCAGGAGCCCAAAGTGTGCTGCTCCACCCTATGCATGGCATCTCAAAGGTACCTAGTTCCTACCTCTGCTGATGCACACAAGTGCTTCAGTACTCAGAAGCTTCAGAACCTGGGTACAGAAGATCACAAACACATGGTACACTGTGTTTTACAAACAGGGATTCTTTTCTTAGCCCAGGGCACTGTTTTGGGGCCCCCAGCATAAGGCACGCAGGGATCCAAGCAAAGCTTCCTTGGAAGATGTAGGCAGGTGGATACTGCCCACCCCCTTTTCTTTCCACATGCCCTCAATCCCTGCTGGGACACTCACGCTTCCCATTCCAGCTTGGCTGGACCTACCGGGTATGATCATCAGTCAATCTGCCCCTACGAGGATGGAATATCCAGAAAATAAAACAACAAAGTGAAAAAACAGATGAACTTTATTCAAATTGAATACTCCAAAAATCTAAAACTATGGGGTGGGAAATCTACATGGGGACAACCTAAGACCTAAACGAACTTGATAATATCTTAGAACTAGAAAGCTAAGGAAAACTTCATCTTGGGAAAAAGGTTTTGGGGAACTTATGGGTATCCTATGGGGAGCTATTGCTAACAAAGGGGATCCTAACTAAAACCTACACCTAAAAACCTACATGCCCCAGCTCTGCTCTGCCAGCCGAGAGGCAAGCTAGAGCTGGGGACCTCAGAGCTGGGGGGAGAAGTGCAGCCGCCTCTTCTTCCGCAGTCCCCATTTGGCTGTGGTCTTCTGCCGGCGCCTCTGTGGAGAGCTGAGGCGCAGGCACAGCCGCAGCAGGGCATCGTGCTGCCTCAGCAGCTGCAGCAGCTCCTTGCTGCAGCCGCGTCCCTGGCAGCAGCACTGCCCTGCGCAGACCGGGGGGCTCTGGCTCTTCTCCTGCAAGACACAGAACGGGGAGAGTGTGGCGATGAGCCATCTGGCCATCACTTGGGACGCCCCAGGAGACACTCTGGCCTGGCCAGGCTGCCCAGGGCTGAGGCTGCAGGGAGAAGAGCTCTGAGCAGCTCAGCTTGGTGTCCCTGGGGCTCAGCCCCCAGCCCTGATTCCCTCCCTGGGCTGCAAGTCCCCCTCTGCCTTGGGGCCTTGGGCAAAGTACTGCCAAGAGGGCCAGGACCCTTGGGATCTGACCAGCTTTTCCCCTCCATGGCGGCTCTCATGCCTCACCCGACGCAGGCTTGATTCAAGGCCTTCTTTCATGCTTACCCCTGCCCCCATCCCAGCTGCCTGACGCCCTTCCCTCACCTCTCCCCACCAGCTCTTCAGCCTGCTGCCGAGGCGGTCCACAATCGCTGTCAGGAGCAGCTCCACAACGGTGGCCACCACGGCCTCTGCCACCACTGTGACCCACCAGGGGGTCGTCTCAGGGCTGGTGGCTGGCTGCTCCCTTTCCTCAGGGAGCGAGGCCACAGTGCCCTTGTGCCCCTCAGGGTAGCTGGACGGGCTGAGGGGCAGGGCCAGTAACAAGAGCATGGTGATGCTCAGGGGCAGCCGGGAGCCGTCGCCAGCCATGGTGCTGCTGTGGCGGGAGCCGTCACCTCAGCACCACTCTGGCTGTGTCTCCCCACTGGCTACTGGGCGTTCTCTGGGCACCGCAGCGACAGGCTGGGGACAGTTCCATGCCACCCTGCCAGCCCCAGAGGCTGTGATGTCACAGAACTGTGGAATCAAGTGCCCTGGGAGGATCCATGCCCAACATGGCAACCCCAGCAGAGCCCTGAGGGCCACGCCCGCTCTTTCCTTGAGCCCCTCCCCCAATGGGGACCCCACCACTGCCCCAGGCAGCCTGTTCCCATCTTATTATGCCCCTCTCTGGGCAAAAGTTCCTCCGACTGTCCAACCCACACGTCCCACGTCCCTGCTCAAAGTCTTTGCTGGCATTTGCTCTCTCATGTCCTTCCCATCTCTGAGAATGCTCAGGCACCGCCTCATCAGAAATTGCCTCTAGGCAGGAGAAGAGGCTTGGCCCATGATTGCTGCTCAACCCTCTGGCCATCCCAAGGGGCTGCTTCTTCTTAATCTTTGATGTCTCTGCCATCTTGGCAGTCGGAGCACCCTGCAGGCCCAGAGACGGCAGTGGTGCTCAGTGAAGCCTTGGTGGCAGCGCCAGCTGGAGCAAGTGGCCCTGGCACAGGAGGGAGCTGGAGCCCTCACACAGAGCCCTGCAGGAAAGAAGGACTGGCCTGGAGCTGCAGGGGGTCCTTGTGGCCCAAATGCAGGAGCCAGCCCTTGGTTCTGTCCTGATAAAACCTAGCAAGTGACCTGAGAGCTATACTAAGGGACCAGCTATGTGTGTTCAATACCAGCTGGTGCTGTTTTCTATGAAATGCATCTACAGAAAGAGTAAGCAGTTGCATGTTGTCTCTGCAGTAGTGGTTCTCCCTGCAGTAGTGGCTATCTCTGTCAAGGAATCCAAAAGTTAAATTATTTCCTCAGACAGATATATTCAAGTCCAAAGCACCAGCTACAAAACTAGTCTATTGCAAAGCAGAGGCATTCCTCAATTTTCCTGTTGGAATTACTCAAGGCACTTAAAATAATTCATACCCCAAAACAAAAGAAGCTTGCTTTAGTGTTTTCATTTGCTACAGTATTATTGCAAACACACAACAGAACTCTGTTGAGCCTTCCTCCTACCATACCCCCCAATGGAGGCACTCCATGGCTCTTGGCTTTCAGTGCTGTTCACCTGCTTCTCACAGCTGTACCCATTGGGGAGGAGGCTTGGCTGCAGCCCTGTTGTGGCGCGGCATGCGCTCCTCTCGCCGCGGCACTCCGAGCCATGCCGGGCTGGGCGGTGAGGGAAGAGAACGGGCGGCCGCTTCCCCCTGCAAGCTCTGCAGTCTCAGTTCGTGGCACGCGGGGACAGACGAAGGTGACACGGGACTTGGGGGTGAACAGGATGGTTTTATTCAGCAAGCCCCAAGACCCCCTTGAGAGGGGGGGCAAAGGTTTTATAGAAGAACTCAGGAGGACGGGTATAGGAACAGTAACCAATAAGGGAATAGCAGGGGAGGAGTTTAGGGCAGAACTAACATATCATAAACCTATCAGGGGAAACAGGGGAGTGGAATAGTACAAATGGATCAATAGAGTGTTGAGCCTCACTAAATAGACAGGGAAAGGTCTGGAAGCTGAGGAGGGGGCTAGGATGAATGACAGGGAAGGTTCCAGGGAAAGGGGCAGGGAAAGGGAGGATTGACCACTTGGAGATGAGGGGGTTAGGGGAGAGCTAGGGAAGACTGACACTGGGGAGAGGAGGAGATTGGGTGTTGGGGCGGGGGAAAACAGATATTAAACAAATATTAAATGAAAGAAAAACACACCACCGCACAGCCCCACTCCCAATTACCACAAAAATCTCCCCCCACCTTTTTGTTTGTTTGTTTGCTTGTTTTTGGTTTTGGTTTTGTTTTTGGGTTTTTTTGGGTTTTTTTTTTGTTTGTTTGTTTGTTTTTTGTTTTTATTTAATAAATCTACTATTTCTCTACAGGACTCTTGCAGAAGAAATTGTAAAAATGGTACAAGTATCTCTTTTGTAGATTTCACTAACTCTGGAATGTGTCCATGTACTGACCTTGATTCACTCCTTCAGGACAGGAATTCAGGTAAGAAGGAGTGAACAAATCTTCCATCTCTGACTCCAGTTTTAAGCTCCAGTTAACCTGCTCTTGCTGTGTCTGGTTATAGCAATCAAATTATTAGTAAAAATATTAACTGGGCTTATTTGAATCAGTGTAAATGACTGATTAATACTGTTATAAGAACACAGTAGCTCCAGCAAGAAATTAATATGGGTTTTTCCCCATGAAGTACACAGGAAATTTACATGGATTATTAATCAAATAGGGAGCATTTGGCACCTTTCAGAAGGAAGTGAGGTTGGTAACAAAGCTCCTTTCACAGAACATGAGATTGATTTGAGTTGCAGGAATCAGCTTGTGAATTCTTGTTGGCATCATGAACCTGATAGCTTCACACATACTTCTGATGGAAAGGTGTGCAAAAGCTGCACTTTGCACACTTGCTGGAAGCTGTACCAAGGGACTGAGGACTGAAAAAGAAAATTAGTGTGAAGGTTCAGATCTGGAGAGGAACTAGATTTGCCTGCATGGTGCATTCAGAATTGTGACCAGTTTTGGGCTTCTGTGTACACAACAGACATGGACTTACCGTGAGCCCAGCCAAGGGCCACAAAGATGATTCAGGGATTAGAGCACCCTCCATATGAAGGAAGGCTGGGACAGCTAGAACTGTTAAAAGAGAGGCTCAGGGGGAATCCATTTGGAAACAATCCTGTGCCATGTGCTCCAGGAAAACCTTGCTTGTGCAGGGAGCAGATGACCCACCGTGATCCCTTCAACCTGACCCTTTCTGTGATTCTGTGATCTTACCAGTGCATCTAAACACCTGATGGAAAGGAATGAAGGCAAGGGAGTCAGACTCTTCCCAGTAGTGCTCAGTAAAAGGGGAACATGGGCACAAGTTAAGCCACATCGAATTCAAACGGAACACAGGATTTTTTTTTTTTTTTTTTTAATTGTAAGGGTGGTCAAACAGTGGCAAAGGTTGCCCAGAGAGGTAATGAAACTCCATTGACGGAGAGCTTTGAAACCCAGCTGGACACTGTCCTGGGCAATTGGTTCCAAATGACCTTGCTTGAGCAGCGGGGTTGGACTAGATGATATCAAGAGGCTGCTCCAAACTTCAACCATTCTGTGATTCAAAACCTTTATTCAGTTGCTCTTTAAATTCAGCTGGTACATGCCCTGTCATCCTGTGTACATTTGCATCCAACAATCACTTTGCCTCTTTTCTCCTTGCAGTGCTGCCAGTGGAATGCCAGGAGCCCAAAGTGTGCTGCTCCACCCTATGCATGGCATCTCAAAGGTACCTAGTTCCTACCTCTGCTGATGCACACAAGTGCTTCAGTACTCAGAAGCTTCAGAACCTGGGTACAGAAGATCACAAACACATGGTACACTGTGTTTTACAAACAGGGATTCTTTTCTTAGCCCAGGGCACTGTTTTGGGGCCCCCAGCATAAGGCACGCAGGGATCCAAGCAAAGCTTCCTTGGAAGATGTAGGCAGGTGGATACTGCCCACCCCCTTTTCTTTCCACATGCCCTCAATCCCTGCTGGGACACTCACGCTTCCCATTCCAGCTTGGCTGGACCTACCGGGTATGATCATCAGTCAATCTGCCCCTACGAGGATGGAATATCCAGAAAATAAAACAACAAAGTGAAAAAACAGATGAACTTTATTCAAATTGAATACTCCAAAAATCTAAAACTATGGGGTGGGAAATCTACATGGGGACAACCTAAGACCTAAACGAACTTGATAATATCTTAGAACTAGAAAGCTAAGGAAAACTTCATCTTGGGAAAAAGGTTTTGGGGAACTTATGGGTATCCTATGGGGAGCTATTGCTAACAAAGGGGATCCTAACTAAAACCTACACCTAAAAACCTACATGCCCCAGCTCTGCTCTGCCAGCCGAGAGGCGAGCTAGAGCTGGGGACCTCAGAGCTGGGGGGAGAAGTGCAGCCGCCTCTTCTTCCGCAGTCCCCATTTGGCTGTGGTCTTCTGCCGGCGCCTCTGTGGAGAGCTGAGGCGCAGGCACAGCCGCAGCAGGGCATCGTGCTGCCTCAGCAGCTGCAGCAGCTCCTTGCTGCAGCCGCGTCCCTGGCAGCAGCACTGCCCTGCGCAGACCGGGGGGCTCTGGCTCTTCTCCTGCAAGACACAGAACGGGGAGAGTGTGGCGATGAGCCATCTGGCCATCACTTGGGACGCCCCAGGAGACACTCTGGCCTGGCCAGGCTGCCCAGGGCTGAGGCTGCAGGGAGAAGAGCTCTGAGCAGCTCAGCTTGGTGTCCCTGGGGCTCAGCCCCCAGCCCTGATTCCCTCCCTGGGCTGCAAGTCCCCCTCTGCCTTGGGGCCTTGGGCAAAGTACTGCCAAGAGGGCCAGGACCCTTGGGATCTGACCAGCTTTTCCCCTCCATGGCGGCTCTCATGCCTCACCCGACGCAGGCTTGATTCAAGGCCTTCTTTCATGATTACCCCTGCCCCCATCCCAGCTGCCTGACGCCCTTCCCTCACCTCTCCCCACCAGCTCTTCAGCCTGCTGCCGAGGCGGTCCACAATCGCTGTCAGGAGCAGCTCCACAACGGTGGCCACCACGGCCTCTGCCACCACTGTGACCCACCAGGGGGTCGTCTCAGGGCTGGTGGCTGGCTGCTCCCTTTCCTCAGGGAGCGAGGCCACAGTGCCCTTGTGCCCCTCAGGGTAGCTGGACGGGCTGAGGGGCAGGGCCAGTAACAAGAGCATGGTGATGCTCAGGGGCAGCCGGGAGCCGTCGCCAGCCATGGTGCTGCTGTGGCGGGAGCCGTCACCTCAGCACCACTCTGGCTGTGTCTCCCCACTGGCTACTGGGCGTTCTCTGGGCACCGCAGCGACAGGCTGGGGACAGTTCCACGCCACCCTGCCAGCCCCAGAGGCTGTGATGTCACAGAACTGTGGAATCAAGTGCCCTGGGAGGATCCATGCCCAACATGGCAACCCCAGCAGAGCCCTGAGGGCCACGCCCGCTCTTTCCTTGAGCCCCTCCCCCAATGGGGACCCCACCACTGCCCCAGGCAGCCTGTTCCCATCTTATTATGCCCCTCTCTGGGCAAAAGTTCCTCCGACTGTCCAACCCACACGTCCCACGTCCCTGCTCAAAGTCTTTGCTGGCATTTGCTCTCTCATGTCCTTCCCATCTCTGAGAATGCTCAGGCACCGCCTCATCAGAAATTGCCTCTAGGCAGGAGAAGAGGCTTGGCCCATGATTGCTGCTCAACCCTCTGGCCATCCCAAGGGGCTGCTTCTTCTTAATCTTTGATGTCTCTGCCATCTTGGCAGTCGGAGCACCCTGCAGGCCCAGAGACGGCAGTGGTGCTCAGTGAAGCCTTGGTGGCAGCGCCAGCTGGAGCAAGTGGCCCTGGCACAGGAGGGAGCTGGAGCCCTCACACAGAGCCCTGCAGGAAAGAAGGACTGGCCTGGAGCTGCAGGGGGTCCTTGTGGCCCAAATGCAGGAGCCAGCCCTTGGTTCTGTCCTGATAAAACCTAGCAAGTGACCTGAGAGCTATACTAAGGGACCAGCTATGTGTGTTCAATACCAGCTGGTGCTGTTTTCTATGAAATGCATCTACAGAAAGAGTAAGCAGTTGCATGTTGTCTCTGCAGTAGTGGTTCTCCCTGCAGTAGTGGCTATCTCTGTCAAGGAATCCAAAAGTTAAATTATTTCCTCAGACAGATATATTCAAGTCCAAAGCACCAGCTACAAAACTAGTCTATTGCAAAGCAGAGGCATTCCTCAATTTTCCTGTTGGAATTACTCAAGGCACTTAAAATAATTCATACCCCAAAACAAAAGAAGCTTGCTTTAGTGTTTTCATTTGCTACAGTATTATTGCAAACACACAACAGAACTCTGTTGAGCCTTCCTCCTACCATACCCCCCAATGGAGGCACTCCATGGCTCTTGGCTTTCAGTGCTGTTCACCTGCTTCTCACAGCTGTACCCATTGGGGAGGAGGCTTGGCTGCAGCCCTGTTGTGGCGCGGCATGCGCTCCTCTCGCCGCGGCACTCCGAGCCATGCCGGGCTGGGCGGTGAGGGAAGAGAACGGGCGGCCGCTTCCCCCTGCAAGCTCTGCAGTCTCAGTTCGTGGCACGCGGGGACAGACGAAGGTGACACGGGACTTGGGGGTGAACAGGATGGTTTTATTCAGCAAGCCCCAAGACCCCCTTGAGAGGGGGGGCAAAGGTTTTATAGAAGAACTCAGGAGGACGGGTATAGGAACAGTAACCAATAAGGGAATAGCAGGGGAGGAGTTTAGGGCAGAACTAACATATCATAAACCTATCAGGGGAAACAGGGGAGTGGAATAGTACAAATGGATCAATAGAGTGTTGAGCCTCACTAAATAGACAGGGAAAGGTCTGGAAGCTGAGGAGGGGGCTAGGATGAATGACAGGGAAGGTTCCAGGGAAAGGGGCAGGGAAAGGGAGGATTGACCACTTGGAGATGAGGGGGTTAGGGGAGAGCTAGGGAAGACTGACACTGGGGAGAGGAGGAGATTGGGTGTTGGGGCGGGGGAAAACAGATATTAAACAAATATTAAATGAAAGAAAAACACACCACCGCACAGCCCCACTCCCAATTACCACAAAAATCTCCCCCCACCTTTTTGTTTGTTTGTTTGCTTGTTTTTGGTTTTGGTTTTGTTTTTGGGTTTTTTTGGGTTTTTTTTTTGTTTGTTTGTTTGTTTTTTGTTTTTATTTAATAAATCTACTATTTCTCTACAGGACTCTTGCAGAAGAAATTGTAAAAATGGTACAAGTATCTCTTTTGTAGATTTCACTAACTCTGGAATGTGTCCATGTACTGACCTTGATTCACTCCTTCAGGACAGGAATTCAGGTAAGAAGGAGTGAACAAATCTTCCATCTCTGACTCCAGTTTTAAGCTCCAGTTAACCTGCTCTTGCTGTGTCTGGTTATAGCAATCAAATTATTAGTAAAAATATTAACTGGGCTTATTTGAATCAGTGTAAATGACTGATTAATACTGTTATAAGAACACAGTAGCTCCAGCAAGAAATTAATATGGGTTTTTCCCCATGAAGTACACAGGAAATTTACATGGATTATTAATCAAATAGGGAGCATTTGGCACCTTTCAGAAGGAAGTGAGGTTGGTAACAAAGCTCCTTTCACAGAACATGAGATTGATTTGAGTTGCAGGAATCAGCTTGTGAATTCTTGTTGGCATCATGAACCTGATAGCTTCACACATACTTCTGATGGAAAGGTGTGCAAAAGCTGCACTTTGCACACTTGCTGGAAGCTGTACCAAGGGACTGAGGACTGAAAAAGAAAATTAGTGTGAAGGTTCAGATCTGGAGAGGAACTAGATTTGCCTGCATGGTGCATTCAGAATTGTGACCAGTTTTGGGCTTCTGTGTACACAACAGACATGGACTTACCGTGAGCCCAGCCAAGGGCCACAAAGATGATTCAGGGATTAGAGCACCCTCCATATGAAGGAAGGCTGGGACAGCTAGAACTGTTAAAAGAGAGGCTCAGGGGGAATCCATTTGGAAACAATCCTGTGCCATGTGCTCCAGGAAAACCTTGCTTGTGCAGGGAGCAGATGACCCACCGTGATCCCTTCAACCTGACCCTTTCTGTGATTCTGTGATCTTACCAGTGCATCTAAACACCTGATGGAAAGGAATGAAGGCAAGGGAGTCAGACTCTTCCCAGTAGTGCTCAGTAAAAGGGGAACATGGGCACAAGTTAAGCCACATCGAATTCAAACGGAACACAGGATTTTTTTTTTTTTTTTTTAATTGTAAGGGTGGTCAAACAGTGGCAAAGGTTGCCCAGAGAGGTAATGAAACTCCATTGACGGAGAGCTTTGAAACCCAGCTGGACACTGTCCTGGGCAATTGGTTCCAAATGACCTTGCTTGAGCAGCGGGGTTGGACTAGATGATATCAAGAGGCTGCTCCAAACTTCAACCATTCTGTGATTCAAAACCTTTATTCAGTTGCTCTTTAAATTCAGCTGGTACATGCCCTGTCATCCTGTGTACATTTGCATCCAACAATCACTTTGCCTCTTTTCTCCTTGCAGTGCTGCCAGTGGAATGCCAGGAGCCCAAAGTGTGCTGCTCCACCCTATGCATGGCATCTCAAAGGTACCTAGTTCCTACCTCTGCTGATGCACACAAGTGCTTCAGTACTCAGAAGCTTCAGAACCTGGGTACAGAAGATCACAAACACATGGTACACTGTGTTTTACAAACAGGGATTCTTTTCTTAGCCCAGGGCACTGTTTTGGGGCCCCCAGCATAAGGCACGCAGGGATCCAAGCAAAGCTTCCTTGGAAGATGTAGGCAGGTGGATACTGCCCACCCCCTTTTCTTTCCACATGCCCTCAATCCCTGCTGGGACACTCACGCTTCCCATTCCAGCTTGGCTGGACCTACCGGGTATGATCATCAGTCAATCTGCCCCTACGAGGATGGAATATCCAGAAAATAAAACAACAGAGTGAAAAAACAGATGAACTTTATTCAAATTGAATACTCCAAAAATCTAAAACTATGGGGTGGGAAATCTACATGGGGACAACCTAAGACCTAAACGAACTTGATAATATCTTAGAACTAGAAAGCTAAGAAAAACTTCATCTTGGGAAAAAGGTTTTGGGGAACTTATGGGTATCCTATGGGGAGCTATTGCTAACAAAGGGGATCCTAACTAAAACCTAAAGTCTAAGACCTACATGCCCCAGCTCTGCTCTGCCAGCCGAGATGCGAGCTAGAGCTGGGGACCTCAGAGCTGGGGGGAGAAGTGCAGCCGCCTCTTCTTCCGCAGTCCCCATTTGGCTGTGGTCTTCTGCCGGCGCCTCTGTGGAGAGCTGAGGCGCAGGCACAGCCGCAGCAGGGCATCGTGCTGCCTCAGCAGCTGCAGCAGCTCCTTGCTGCAGCCGCGTCCCTGGCAGCAGCGCTGCCCTGCGCAGACCGGGGGGCTCTGGCTCTTCTCCTGCAAGACACAGAACGGGGAGAGTGTGGCGATGAGCCATCTGGCCATCACTTGGGACGCCCCAGGAGACACTCTGGCCTGGCCAGGCTGCCCAGGGCTGAGGCTGCAGGGAGAAGAGCTCTGAGCAGCTCAGCTTGGTGTCCCTGGGGCTCAGCCCCCAGCCCTGATTCCCTCCCTGGGCTGCAAGTCCCCCTCTGCCTTGGGGCCTTGGGCAAAGTACTGCCAAGAGGGCCAGGACCCTTGGGATCTGACCAGCTTTTCCCCTCCATGGCGGCTCTCAGGCCTCACCCGACGCAGGCTTGATTCAAGGCCTTCTTTCATGCTTACCCCTGCCCCCATCCCAGCTGCCTGACACCCTTCCCTCACCTCTCCCCACCAGCTCTTCAGCCTGCTGCCGAGGCGGTCCACAATCGCCGTCAGCAGCAGCTCCACAACGGTGGCCACCACGGCCTCTGCCACCACCGTGACCCACCAGGGGGTCGTCTCAGGGCTGGTGGCTGGCTGCTCCCTTTCCTCAGGGAGCGAGGCCACGGTGCCCTTGTGCCCCTCAGGGTAGCTGGACGGGCTGAGGGGCAAGGCCAGTATCAACAACATGCTGATGCTAAGTGACAGCCGGGAGCCGTCGCCAGCCATGGTGCTGCTGTGGCGGGAGCCGTCACCTCAGCACCACTCTGGCTGTGTCTCCCCACTGGCTACTGGGCGTTCTCTGGGCACCGCAGCGACAGGCTGGGGACAGTTCCACGCCACCCTGCCAGCCCCAGAGGCTGTGATGTCACAGAACTGTGGAATCAAGTGCCCTGGGAGGATCCATCCCCAACATGGCAACCCCAGCAGAGCCCTGAGGGCCACGCCCGCTCTTTCCTTGAGCCCCTCCCCCAATGGGGACCCCACCACTGCCCCAGGCAGCCTGTTCCCATCTTATTATGCCCCTCTCTGGGCAAAAGTTCTTCTGACTGTCCAACCCACACGTCCCATGTCCCTGCTCAAAGTCTTTGCTGGCATTTGCTCTCTCATGTCCTTCCCATCTCTGAGAATGCTCAGGCACCGCCTCATCAGAAATTGCCTCTAGGCAGGAGAAGAGGCTTGGCCCATGATTGCTGCTCAACCTTCTGGCCATCCCAAGGGGCTGCTTCTTCTTAATCTTTGATGTCTCTGCCATCTTGGCAGTCGGAGCACCCTGCAGGCCCAGAGACGGCAGTGGTGCTCAGTGAAGCCTTGGTGGCAGCGCCAGCTGGAGCAAGTGGCCCTGGCACAGGAGGGAGCTGGAGCCCTCACACAGAGCCCTGCAGGAAAGAAGGACTGGCCTGGAGCTGCAGGGGGTTCTTGTGGCCCAAATGCAGGAGCCAGCCCTTGGTTCTGTCCTGATAAAACCTAGCAAGTGACCTGAGAGCTACTAAGGGACCAGCTATGTGTCTTCAATAGCAGCTGGTGCTGTTTTCTATGAAATGCATCTACAGAAAGAGTAAGCAGTTGCATGTTGTCTCTGCAGTAGTGGTTCTCCCTGCAGTAGTGGCTATCTCTGTCAAGGAATCCAAAAGTTAAATTATTTCCTCAGACAGATATATTCAAGTCCAAAGCACCAGCTACAAAACTAGTCTATTGCAAAGCAGAGGCATTCCTCAATTTTCCTGTTGGAATTACTCAAGGCACTTAAAATAATTCATACCCCAAAACAAAAGAAGCTTGCTTTAGTGTTTTCATTTGCTACAGTATTATTGCAAACACACAACAGAACTCTGTTGAGCCTTCCTCCTACCATACCCCCCAATGGAAAGATAAACCAATAATGGAAATGAATACAGAAAAAATTAAATATAGGAAAATGCAAAATATACTTATTTTTATCGTGATGAGAAGCTACTAGACCTTTGCAGTCCCGTTTTGCAGGAAGTAGTCTTGGTCTGCTTTCAGGAAATTCCTTCTTTCCTCAGAAAACAGATTTGCAGAGTGAACTTTTTAGCTGTGTTATATAAGGTAACTAAATTTTACCCCCCTCCATGCATAAATAGATTAATTGTGAGTGATGGCTGGAAAATTAATTTAATGTTTTTGAAAAACACTGGATGATGTCAAAATCTTCTGTTGATTTGCTTCAGAAGAGGCATGTCCTCTTCCAAGGATCTCACCCCAACCAAGGATCAAATTGCTAAGCAGTGTGCAGGGCGGATCATTTTATTCTTTGGCTCATCTATTCCGACTGCCAGGAAGATTCGCAGTCAGTGCCAGCCCCAGTAAGTGCACACAGAGGTGCAACCACCCAACTTAACCACTTAGGAGCTGGTTCTTCCCTTGCTTTGGTGGGGAATGTAGGCAACTGGTTGGGGCAGATCTCTGGAGCCTCACATGCTGATCCTGTAAACGCATCCCTTTAGATTTGTGCCAGGAAACTTGCTGGTGAGACATCTGCAGCAGGACTCCAGCAGCACCCTTCTGCTTTGGTACCTCACTGTCTGCGGGAAAGGTGCCGGGAGAATGCAGTGTCACTGCTGCCCCACCCATGGCCCTGCGCTGGGCTCCCAGCCCAAGCCACGGCGAGCTCAGGCACAGGAGCAGCCCGTGCTCCACGGCACACAGCCAGGGCTGCCGTGTGGATAGCTGTGACTAGACCTAGGCTCAAAGCTTCCAAGAGCTGGAACACTGGCACCTCTGACACGATAAGGGCTAGCATGCTGCTCGTGCACAGGGATGCTATTTTGGCAGCATGTCGGGAGTGTCAGTTCCTGAAAAAGGTGGAAAACAGTAGAGACAGGTCCTCAGTACCTCCCTTTGATGTCTCCGATAACATGAAAGGCAGCCTGTGCCACTGTTCTGGTACAGTGACATTAAAAAAAATCAAAAAAGAAATGGAAATCACTTGCCGTAGAGGAGATCCCTGCAACTTGGCTGTGCTCCTGATCCACAAAGCTACTTTTCTGGTTTCTCCCATTAGCCCAGCTGCAATATGTGCAGAGGCAGATTATATATCAGGCCAAAATATTAACATTCACAGCATTAATGCTTTGGAGCCTTTTAAATGAAGAGCACTAACAGAAAAATCTTTTCAATCCTTTCATATAAAATCCCATCATTCTGAACGGACAAAAATAAATGCAGTGAACTTTCAGTGATATTGTGCCATATCAAAGGTTATTAAAAATGTATTTGAAGGACTAGCTTTGTCAATACTAATGCACTGAAGAAAGGGAGGGCTTCCCACTTCAGGCACTGATGTACAGACTTAGTGAGGGAGTGATTACTGCAATAAGAGATTCTGGTAGCTTTAAGTTAGACAGCATTTTTAGACTTCATATGCAAAGAATCGCCTTCAGTTATAAAAAGATGAGTTACTTAGTAATACTGAGGTTAAATCAGAATATGTGTTTAAAGAAATTCTGCCAAGCAGATATTGGTTTGGCTCTGAAAATGTATTTGAAAGATGGGGTGGGAGAGATAAAACATAGCAGTGTAGAAGAATAAAAGAGTACTGGTAGGAATGTAAATGATTTATTAGTTTATTTCTTGATTCTTATTTCCACAGTAATTGGGAGGGTTTTTAGAGATGATCTGTACATTCCCTAAAGTGATATGAACACAGCAACAAAGTGCCAGTGCATCAAAGTTTTAAAGCACAATTGCCTCCACTTTGAGAACTGAGTCCACTCTCTTATCTTGAATTCAGACACCTCCGACGTTGCCACTTGTTTTGGACTAAATAACTATTTAATCAAGATTCAGTATTACTCCTATGGGGTTTTGGTGCCTGTCTTCCAAGACCAAATGAAAACCAGTCAATCTTATTTCATTGACGCAAATGAGCCTAGAACAAAACAATAACAGAAAGAAAAGGCCAGTATTTCAAACCTTTACATTCAGTCATTTAAGATTATTGTAAGAGGAGAAAGAATTTATTTTGGATTATAATTGTGGGCTTTTTTTGTTAATGCTCCCTCTGAAGAATACAGAAATCACTCTAGTCCTCCCATTGGTATATGCTGCCACTTTCAGTTTTACTCTCCTCAAGTATCAAAGCTGGAGCCTTTCTTTTGGTGTTTGAGGGAAGATGAACATATTTGACTCCAGGAGTCAGTCACTGATGAAGTGAGAAGGTAAGTGCCAACTGCCTCAGCTGTGCTGACAGCTCTCTCACAGGTTCTGTACAGTCCTGTCTTTCTGAGCCTCAGCTCCTAAGGCAACTGTGTTCCGTATTGCTTTCTTTTCAGTGTACAGTAGTCTCCTTTTCCCAGGTTAATTGAATAAATGGAATGCCCATTAGTTCTTGGGGCCTGTGTATCTTAAGGATGCAAGGGTTTTAAATAATAAACCCAGTACAATTGTCCGTGTTCAAAGAGGCTCCCTTTGAACTGTAGCTGGAATGTCTGGCAGCTCCTGCCCTAGTGGTGAAAGGTCCATCCCCGTCAGGACTTAAAAAACCTTTCTGAAATATTTTCTGGCTGTTCTGCCTTAGCAATGATGTGAGGTAGCAGAAGAACACAACAGGTGTTTAGGAGAACAGTTTTCATAAATTAAATTTTTGGTTTGGGGCTTTTTGAGTGTTTGGGGCTTTTTAAAATTAATGTTTAAATATATTCTGGACTTCTGTGCATTGATGCACTTGCATTATAGTCTCATTGATTTTTCCAAGTTCATAGATAGGCATGTAGTAATTCAGGCTGAGCAGGTAGCATGGAGGAAAAAATGCATGGTCTTTTGCAAGACAATGGCATTTTTCTGTTTTCCAAGGTGTGACAACTAACATGACAATATTATCTTAATAGCAAATAATCTGTAGATCTGTAGTTTGCTACAATGTAGTGCTCTTAAACTTCCACTGTATTACACATGTGCAGATAGGACACATACACCATCTAGAAAAGCTTTAAAGCTGCAACTGGCAGTCATCACAGTTTTGAAGACTGAAGTCTGAACCTGGCTTAGTATCAAGCATGTCTCAGAGGAGACATGTCCTGAAAACAGCACAAAAAATAATGTATGATTAATTTGTAATTTTAACATTAATGTCTTTTTCATGATGACTAGAAATACAACTTACACTTTGTTATTTCCAGAGTAGAGAATTGAGATGAAGTGCTTAGTAGATTCAAACATTTAATCTTCACTGAATATTTTCACAAAACTTCAAATATACATACATGTAATGAGTGTCACTCAATGGAGAAAATGGACCTGCCCCCTGTTGTTCTGTTGTATCTACTATCCAGCTGCTGCATGGAGCATTGTTTTATGAGTCAGCAATAATTTTTCAGTGTTTATTTCAAATTTCACTGATGTCATTTATTAAAAACTATCAAGGGGGTTAATGTGAGAAGATAATTTGAAGGAAAAAAATTTTGGGGCAGAAATCACATATGCCCAGGATACTGCAGACCCTGATGCTGCTGTGGACTTTGAGGTTTATTTCCATAGTGCAACATTCTTTGATTCAAGATTTTATTAAGCCAAGCCAGGTTTACAAGCTCCCCCACTGTATCCCTTTCGCATCCGCTGATCCAAGTCTGAATTCTATATAAAGAGATGTCAGTACAAAATGAAGACAGGGCCCTGAATATAGCTTCTGAAAAGTATATGGCTGCAATAATTTTATCTGCCATGACGTTTTAAAAAAATGTTCAGGTCATTCACAAGTGATCATAGACCTCTCGCTAATGTGTGCTGTTAGCAGTGATAACACCCAGCACCAGCACTGGACACCAGCAGTACACTTAGACGGGTCCAAACGCATGGCTGCTTCCACCTTTTAGCTGAGAGCTGAAGCTTCTGAGCTCCATAACCTCTGTTAAAATTGATCTGCAGGCACCAGGTGAGAGAATTACCTAGAAATCCTCTCTAGGGTCCAGGCTCAGTGCTGCAAGGCGTCATTCAACAAGTGATGCTCAGAGGCCCCGGGTAGCACCTCTGCCCCGCAGCAGCCACGCTCAAACTTCCTAAGAACACCCAACCTCTGCAGAGAAAAAACCACCCTCTGTTACGACAGGGTTTTTTACTAATACAGATCAGGCTGTATGCCAGACATCCGCCCACCCACCCCATATTTCTCCTCCGGTGCCTTTGCAGACTCGGCCAGACGCGCTCATTCCAGCAGCTTTATTTCCTCTACTGCAGCGGGCCCAGGGACCTCCCGCGGCCCGGGCCCTCCCCGGCAACCGCGGCGGCCGCCGGGCAGCGCCGGGAGCGGCACCCCGGTGCTGGCGGGCGAGAAGCGGGGCAGGGAGCGGGCGGCCGCCGCGGGCAGAGCGCGCGAGCGGGGCGGCGGGCGGGCTCCCGGCGCGCTCCGGGATTTCCCGGCGGGCCGCGGGCTCCCCCCGGCGGCGGCGGCCGGGCCGCTGTGCAGGGCGGGCGCCGCAGGGGCCAGCGGAGGGCGGGGCCGGCGGCGCGGGGCCCGAGGCGGCCGGCAGGGGGCGGCGGGGAGGGCCGGGACCGGACTTAGACAGAGCCGGGACAGCCATGCAGCGGCGGCTCCATAGCTCAGTGGTTAGAGCACTGGTCTTGTAAACCAGGGGTCGCGAGTTCGATCCTCGCTGGGGCCTGAGGATTTTGTTGGGTTTTTTTTTTTTTTTCTTTCAGAGTGGCACAGGTTTTTATTGCATCGCGACCAACGAGCCTGATTTGGGGTATTTTGGTGGTGGCGGACTAGAGCATGCGTGCAGGCTCCGGGGCGTCCTGTTAAAGGAAACGCTTTGGAAGCAAATGCCTGCTGTAAAACCTGAACGTTAATGTTACCAGCGGCCGCCAAATTGACTGATGGAAGTGCTTCGTGCCGGGAGGGGAGTGGGGGAGGAGCAATAACCTCTTTGGGAAGCAGCGTGGGAATGGCTGAGTAAATATTTGCACAGCTCATGTCACAACTTTCCTGATGGCAGCTTTGGCAACATGCTGTTAGGGGTTTAAAGGGAACAAATTGCCCTTGGGTGGAGAATAAACTGGACAGGATTATCTGAATCTTCACAGTTTGTCAGGGAAGCCAGGCTGTTAGGTTGATTTCTGTGTTGGAGGCTGGACAGCGGAGGTGTTAATGATTCTTTGCCCCTTTCCCCCCCCCCCCCCCCCCCACTTTCTAGGTTATAGGAAGAGCTAGAAAGCCCCACACAAATCGCTTTGAGCACAGCACTTCAAAGATACGCATTTGGGTTTTTTTCATGCACCTTGTCAGCAGGGTGTTTGGTTTCCAGCACCGTAATCACGGCAGCGATCGTTATTGCCATCAAAGAGGGCAATTAATCCACGCGCTCCGGTGAGGAGGAAGGCGCCCGGCGGTGCGGGGCTGCTGAGCGCAGGCAGCTGCCGCAGGCTGCGCCTCAGCGCGCCGCAGGCGTCGCGAAGATGCGTGGGCTGCCTCGTAGCACTGCAGCCCGTGTTATACCCTCACAGCTCCTAGCACAGCTTCTCTCCAGCCTCCTTACTCTGCCGAGCGGAGATCAAAGCCGTGAGGATAGGATGTAGACGGCTGGGTAAGTTGCCATTGCCGTGGTGAGAGGAGTAAGGGGCTGACAGGCTCTTTCTCCCTTATGACTGAAGTTGTGCTATGCCACGAGGCACAAATTTGAATCTGCAGTGCTTTGGGGTACTTACACGGTACACTACCTCCCCACCCCATCTGGGAAAACAATGCTTGATCCCAATCTCAGTTTTACCAGCTGACTACCATCCTACACAATTCCTTGGTTCAGCAGTCTTCCCAGAGTCCTTGTGATAGATCCATGGAGGTGGTGCTAAAACCCATTCCTTGGGAGGATCTGTTCTCTCCGGGGAGTCTGGTAGGGCTGGGTACAGTGCTGTTTCTGCGTTATCTGCGTTAGGGCACTAGCAGATCCCTGGGATGGTACAGACGGCCCGCAGAAGTCACACGCGTACTTCAGGAGGCTGCGTGGACTGCTTCGTCTCTCGCAGGATCCTCCAGAACGAACATGCAGGAGCTCCTCAAGCGCTGGTCCCGGCGCAACCCAGGGCGTCAGTGTCCGGCAGCTGGGCTTCAGCCACGGGCGGAAGACCGTGCACCGAGGCTTGGCTGCAGAGTTCCCCACGTCGGCGAAGCAATCACACGAACAGGGCTCAGCTATTCCCGTTCGCTGGAGCTACACGTGTGAGCTGGCGCGGGTGCTTTCCGGAGTGCTCGGTGTGCCCTGCGAGGCGGGGCTGAGCCCCGTGTCCGCACTCGAGCGGCGCTGCCCGCGCCAGGCCGCCCCGCGGAGCCGCGGGCGCTGCCGGGCCCCGCGTTACATAAGCGGCGGAGCGCGGCCGATGCCGCCGGAGGCCTCCAGGGGGAGAGCCAGCTCCTAGGAACGGGAGGGAGGGAGCGGAGGCGGCTCCTCCGAGCGGGAGGAGCGGCGCCGGGCCGGACAGCGGCGCCGGGCGCGGCGGCGGCGGGAGCGCCGGGGCGCTCTCTACCCCGGGGCGCGGGCGCCGCCAATGCACGGTTTCTTGCGGGTGCGATCGAATTTTCATTTCCAAAGATGTTTCTTCACAGTAAAACAGGCCCTGTTCTAACAGAGCAGACTTCAGAGTCCTGGCGGTATTCTGCCGCCCTTGCAGAGCGCAGACCGCGAGCCGCGCTCCTGCCCGCAGCCCCGCGGCCGACCGGGCTGAGCGCTCCGCTCCAGCTTCCCCTGGGACCCGGCAGTGCTGCCCACGGCAAGAGCCGGCGGTGCCGCCTCTCCTGCCTCCACTGCCTCCACGCGCGGGCATGAGGGGAAAGCAGGAGATGCACCCGGGCCTTCCTCCGAGCTGGTCTTCCCTGCCTTCTCCATCCTCCAAGGGACACCTGTATACCATTCCCTGATCCCTGGTCCCTGCCCCCTGTTGTTCTGTTGTATCTACTATCCAGCTGCTGCATGGAGCATTGTTTTATGAGTCAGCAATAATTTTTCAGTGTTTATTTCAAATTTGAGTGACCTCAAAATTTCCTTCATCCTCTATGTGTGGTGTCATCTGCACTTCATTTCTGCCTATAAAGGAAGGTTTATTAGTAGCTGTTGCTACTGAAGGTGAGAAATGTGTCAAAGCTTTGCTCAAAAACAATGAGGTGACCTTCACTAGGTCCAGTGATG
Organism: Lonchura striata; assembly: GCF_050655825.1. NCBI lineage: Eukaryota > Metazoa > Chordata > Aves > Passeriformes > Estrildidae > Lonchura > Lonchura striata. The sequence continues at coordinate 56,453,140 of NC_140707.1, read as the reverse complement.
CAGTCATTAGTGTTGTCATTAGAAAATATCTGTACAGTTTGTTTCTCCAAGCTGTGATGAGGAGCCTGGATAGTATTAATTGTGTTTCCATTTTAGACTGCTAGCTGAGCCCCTGAGAATTACCACGGTGTCTGGAAATACAGATACCTTGCCATCGCTGCAAGGCATTCTGAACTCGACGGAGATATTTCTTCTTGTTATGTTTTTTCCAGGAAATTTATACCCATCTGCTCAGTTCAGCAGGTGGTCTTAGACAAGAAGAGACTGTTTGCTTCACGAGTCTACTATTTTTCTTTCCAGATATGTAAAAAAAAATATTATATATCTAAGCATATTTTACTGCAGTGTGTTGTACTTTTTGACAATGAGAATAGGGAATTAAAGTCAATGGCTAGTGAAACTGGTTTTGTCAAAATGACATATAATTAAATATAAACACTTTCAATATTCCACATGATTTAATATTGTGCAGATGCTGTCAAAAGAACACGAATTTCTGAAGACCCCTAATAACCTCTCTCATATCCAACTTCAAGCACTTTCTAAACCCAAGGTTAGTAAAGAATGTTTCTATTGAAAGGAACTAAAGAAATGCCCTCTAATGTTTCTGTATTATTATTCTGTGTATCTAAAGCACTTTCTGTTAGTGTTTTAGTTTGGTATCAGAATTTTGATTTGTGCCAGTGAGGTTAAGCCAAAAAGGAAAGTTCAGAGTTTTTTGTTTTTGTCTTTGTTTTTGTTTGTGTGTTTGTTTGTTTTCTCCTGACCTAATGCAAATACAACCATGAAGAAAGTCTTCAGTGAGCAGTAAGAAATGTTTATTTCTACTAACCTAGGGTGTTAACAGTAACACCAAAAGGAAAAATGTGTTTGTCTTCTAAAGATACAATGTTTAGTTAGACATTGCTCTTTTACTTTTCTTGTAATTGCTACAAGAATACAAGCTGTCCTGCTTCTGGTCAGGTTCTTCCATGATGTTCCACACTTTGATGCCTGACCTCCCATCTTTACAAATTTAACAACCCTGTTACTTTGTATAGAGTTTTTCATAGGGTGTCATTAACAAATTTGCAAGAGTTGTTTGAAGATCAGTAGAAAGAAGTCTGCACACCACAATCACCAAGTACAATATTGATCCAGTGTGGTTCATCCTCACCTCTAGACTGAACTGTTTCCTTGAGCCTTTTCCTCCTTGTCTGCCAAGGAATTTCTCCCTTTTAAAAGGAAGTAACTAAAATAGTGCTGTTCAAGATGAGACTCGGGCCAAATGCATCCTCAGATGAAGTGGGAGCTAAATGCAGTAGGAGTTTGATGATGCAAGGCCATCTTCACAGGGGAGTGACATTAAATAAATCTGTGGTTACTGGTATTCTTGGCAAGAGGCTGTATTTTTGAGCCAGTTAGCTATGGATGGAGAGACAACGAATGAACTCACCTGGCTTCACGGTATTTACTGCAAGGATGCTTGAAAATAATGGGGGACTCTGGTAATGAAAAAATGTATGCAAATTAAATCATTCACTCTTTGCCGGGGTAGTGACTATTTTGTTTTAAAGAAAAGCAGTGTTTTATTTTCAGGAAGTCTTTCCTAACACTTGAAGAATAGAAGAAAAGCAAACAGAAATGTCTTGTTGCAACTCCCCAAAATATTTAACTAACTGCATAAGATATGATACTAACCTTGCATTTACTTTAATATTGGTGTTTGTCTTTAGATTTTGATGGTGCACTTCACTAGAGAGATTCTGTCTTAAGATAAAACATGGCCTTTTCCCATGCAGTTTATAATCTAATGATGGAAACACTGGGTTCTGGCACTACAGAATATAGGCATGATACAATAGGTTTGAATATTAAGAAATGCATACAGCAGTAGAGGGGATGCTCCTTTAAAAATCTTGTGTGTGTGTGTGTGTAATTTATAATGACTTGAGAATGTCTGAAAAAGAGCAAGAGAGCTTGAGTTCAGAAAGGATGGAGTAGCGTTGATTTAGAAACTATGTATGTTATGTATAGACAAAAAAAAAAAAGTCCCTCCTGACCTCACTTAATGGACTCTTCAGATTATTGCAGTATTTCTGGCTTTCAAGTGACAAAAAATTAGCATGCAAGTAGAATTATTCTTAGGGACAAGTTGAAGTTTAAATAAAATTTAGAACTGCTGCTTTAAAGTATTAGGAAAAAAAAGAACAGATAATTCAGCTCTCTTGCCTGCTTCTCTTGGACTGGTTCTCTAAATCTATCCAGTTCCAGCTTACCTTAATATGAACATAAACTAATTCAGAGACTGTAAATGGAGAACCTTTATTGTAAAATAAAACTGATATCAACTGTGTCAACTTCTGTTTGAAGCAGAGAGGCTGCTCTGCTGACCACAGAGCTGTCAGAACACTACCTAATGCTCCTTGTATCTGACTGTCAATCTGCATGTCTGATTACCTCTCAGACAGACCCAGTACATAAGTAAAGCATATTTGTTCCTTCTGAAGATAAACAGCGTTGAGTCTACTCACCAAGTTACCGACTATTTTTGGACAAGAATGGTGTTGCTTGCAATCCCTGCTGTGTTTGTGAGACTTGTTAATGACCATGGTGCCTGCACATGTAAACAGGCACAAATTGCAATATGTTTATTCCCTCCTGACAAGAGGTAATGAACACATCTGCTCATTCCTGCCACAGAAAGGACCTTAATCTATACCCAAAACTATTTCTAATAGAAATTAGTACAGAGCAAAACCACAAGGATGAGTATTTCTCACTGCATGTAGCAGCTATATAGAGATAGGTCTCTACCAATACGCTAATATTTTGTTTGATTGAAAAAAACACATAATTGAAAACTCATACAATTGACCTATGCAATTATATGACTATAAGTATGACTGCATCCTTCTGAAGAGTCCTCAAGGCAAGAAGACTAAGGGGTTTGTTTAAGTATTTGATTTGCAAATGAACAATAGTATTTGCATCCAGCTATCAGTCTGGGTGTTATTTGTAGTATAACTTCTTCACTACTTTTTGATAATTATTCAGTTAAATGGTAAATGTTTTTAGTGAGTTAAGAAGTAGTTTCGCTTCCTGGTACAGAGGACCTTTAGTAACAAACCCTTCAGACAGCGGGCTGCTAAGAAGAATTTGAGAAACCTCTCCCTGCTGCTCTTATGTGTTGAACATATAGGAGTTTTCCTATTATTTTTATATTTTCCCTTAAATTTAATGAGTTTCCTGTGCTCTGCAGATCCATTGTCCTGTGAAGCTGATAGAAATGCTGGTATATTTTGGTCCTCTTTCAATGAATAATAACCCTTATTCAGTGTTAAACTTTACAAATGGCAGCAGATCTCCAGGGCAATCAGATGTGTGTGTGTGCCAGCAGACTGTTCACGTCACCTTGCAAAAAAGGGCTGTTTGAGTCTACTAGATTTTTTTAACTTCTAGTCTGGATTTATTGGGAGAAATAAAAAGCTTGTTCAGATATTATAATTAGCCTGCTTAATAACTACAGACTCCTTACCAGCAGGACAGCAGGAACAAAACTGGAAAATGCTATCATGACTGTTACAAAATCATTTAGTTGCCCCTTGAAGACATTTCTGTTCAGTGCTGTCTGAGCAGTGTGTCTGCTGCCTTCTCTGTGTAGTTAGAGGGTACAAGCTCCTGGAGTTTAGGAGCTTGACATCTTCAGTGTCCAGCACCACGGACTGCTTTTTTTTCAGCCAAGCTGACCCTCTCAACTTTGCTCCAGCTGTAACTTATGGCTACTTTATGGAAGTTTGAGCTCACTGAATCCAACGTGCAGACTCTGAGCCCGAGGTGGTCCTTCTGGACTCATGCTTCCCACTTGCTGAAGTGGTTTACTTGTTCCAGATTTGAGCCATGGAGAAACCCAAAATGTGGACCTTGTGGATGATGGAGTTAATATTTGATAGAAGGCTTGAGTTCTGAGCAATCACCGCAACAGAGATGTAACTAGAGACAGTTTGGTAGCTGGGACATTCTGGAACACCACTGTTGCTTGTTTAGCTTAAGAATGTTGCTCAGCTAATTCAGTGAATCATAGAATCATAAAATGGCTCGGGTTGGAGGGGGCATTAAAGATCATCTAATTCCAACTCTCCTGTCATGGGCAGAGATACCTTTCACTCGACCAGGTTTCTCTCAGCCCCATCAAACCTCTCCCTAAACACTTCCATATGTGGGGCATCCACAGCTTCTTTGTGGTTCTCTGGACAGTCTTTGTCAGCATCTTGCCATTCTCACAGGAAAACATTTCTTCCTAATATTTACTCTAACTTTTAGCTTAACAAACTACTCTTTTAGCTTAACAACAAGACTTAATGTCTTGTCCTGTAAAAAGTCCCTTTTTAGCCTTCTTGTAAGACCATTTATGTACTGAAAGGTACAATAAGTTGTCCCCAAGCTGAACAACCCCAACTGTCTCAGCTTGTGAAGCTTTTCAAAATATCACCTGTGAGATTATTATCATTACAGTGCTAACACAAATAGCCTACATTCCAAATTCTGAGTAGCAGAGAAGAAATCTCAGCATGGGACCATGTCTGGACCTTATAGAAACAGTGGAGATAAACCCTTGACATTAGAATCAGGGATTTTTAATGTATAGTTTTCAATGTGATTGTCATCTCTCTGCCCCATTCTGCATAACTTGATTGGCATAACTGTCTGTATGCTGAATTCCCCTCCAGGCACTTGATGAAAAAGCAGACAGCTGAACATTACAGGTAATGTAATAATATGTAATATTACAGGTCCATTATGGTTAATGTAATAATGCAACCCTCATAAACTGTGGGTGTTACAGTGCACAGCCTCATAAAGCATGGACAGGCTGTGTTCCAGCTGTGCTTCAGGGGAGGGGGATGCTTGCTGTGCAGCTGTGAAGAGGAATTAGTAACTGCATTCGAGCACAGTAGCATCAATCATGAAGAATCAATTCTTGCTCCTCCCCTCAGAGCTGCAAAGTGCCAGGGGCCAGCTGCCCTCAGAGAGAGTTGATAAACACATCTGAGGAAATGTCAGACTGGTTCAGGCAAACCTAATACTCCTAAACCACTACTGACAGAAGCCTGTATCTCATCCAGCCCTCAGTGGTGCTGCTGTAACAGCTAAAACCCTCTGATCCAGCATGTCTTTTATCCATTCTTCCATCCTGCCCTGGGCTTTCCACACATCCTTGCTCTCTTGGCTTCATGCTGCTTTGACCCTTCATTTGCATTTATCTCTTACTGTTTCTAATCTGCTATTTAAAAGCCAGTCTTGAATTTGTACCTCTTGTTTGCTTTATCCCACCATAAAAGCCATTAGATATGCTTTTTCAACACACTCTCACAGAGAAGTATGATTTTTTTAAAGGGTCCCCCAAAAGTAGATAGATTTTCCTGTGATGATTTTTCAGTTTCCTTTTTTCTTCAAGACATTTATATTCCACTATTTCAGCATTTTCAATGCCATTTAATATTCGGTTTGGCTTTTGTGCTTCCTCGGGGTTCCAATTTCCTTTTGGCTAAGAAAAAGAAACTAGGTGAAGATGTAATGCAGCTGGACAATTAGCCACTAAAAATAGTTTGCTAAAGGTCTGGGCAATACAGAGACAACTATAAATATCAGATTTGCAGATGATGTGGATTCAGGCTGAGTGGTGTGCTTAATCCTCAGTGCTCTGCTGAACTATTCACTAAGGCTGCAGTTTAATAAACATTTCTAAACCAGATATAGTCTCCTGCTATCTGTAATCCCCAAACTTTCAGTTGCCCACCACAGCCTACAGAATTCAAATTAGAAATAAAATTGTAAAACAAGATTATTTTCTCAATTGTTTAGATTCATAAAAATGATGTAATATTTTCTTAACTCAAAACTCTGTCATCATCAGCTATGTAATGGTAGTTGAATTAGAGTGCAGAAAAATTAAAGCCCAGTGGAATTTGGTAACTAGGATTGGAGATCTGTTTTGTCTGGCCGCGCCTCTTGGTTAATTTCATTCAAATGAAGGCCATGACAATTCACTTAGACTTTGTGCTCTGTGGCAGCATGCTCAGTCAGCATTTTACTCACACAGGACATCATCCTGAGGAAAGGCTGCCTAGATGCTAAGTAAGGGCTTCAGCATTTAGCTCACAGTGGTGACAAGTCCATTTGTGCATATGTAAATAGTGTAAGGATAGAACTGCACTGACACAAATGTCAGTGGAGTGCAAGGCTAAGGGCAGGAACAAGACCAAGAGCAGGAAGTACGCTGCAATTCTACTGTAGTTCTACACAAGCTTGATCTTTAAGGGTAAGTTAAGAGTTAACTGCTTTTTAGCTTGTGACATCAGAGTGGGAAGTGAAAAATTTCAGTACTACAGAGTCTTCATCTTTAGCTATCGCATGCCCTGAATTTCTGATATGTGGTTTTGTCAAAGCTGCAGATGACTTCTAAAATTGTTGGATTTCTAAAGCTCCCAAATAAGAATGATTTAATTAGTGAAACTGTTGGTTTTGGTTTTTTTTAAGCAAGGTTATTTTATGTTTCTTAATTAATTCATTACCTTGTCATGCACAATCATTCCTGCTTCTCTTAATATTGCATCTCAACTTCCTCTAATGTTTAGGTGTGCCCAAAAAAACGCCACCCAAATATCCCTTAGAACATTTATTTGCCTCCATTTTCTGATCCTACAATGTGAAATCATGTTTTCTAATGCTAGCCAAGAGATTTTGTCCTGAAAGAAGCATGAAGTTTCTGATACATCAGAATTAACACCAAAGAATTTTGTGATAGGAAAGAGTGATAGTAAGAAAAGAGGGAAAACAAAACCTTGCAGTATGTTTGCTCAAACCAGGTTTTTTTCCCTGAGTCTTCCAAAGCCCCATAACAATGCAATATACCTCCTAATGCAAAGATCAGACCTATTATCTTGATAAGGCTTACCTGTTGAAAAATTACTGAAGGATCTAATTACAGTGATTGCAATCTGCATTCTAGATTATCTGTCACAATAAATTATCAGTTAATCTTTAAAAAGTCAGTCAACTAATTCATTCAGGAGAACTATTCAAAACACCGTCCTTGAGGTCATTAGAATTAAATTCCTAATATACATAGCCTGTATTTCAAACTTAAATTCTAGAGTAGCTTGCTCCACACAAATTGGAAAATGCCAGGACCTTGCAGTATTTTAAAGAGTAGACCAGAGCCCTCTTGCCCTGAAGTTGGTGAAAGAGTTCATTGTAATTTTTGCCAGTCACAGGAGGCAATTGAGGTTGAGTGGACAAAGAGAAAATGCTAGAGAGCAATGACTGATGAATCTATTACATCCAGACATCAGACACACATTCACACTAATACATTTCTGAGCTGCATGTCTTCCCTAATGAGGTCTCAGCAGTGGTGTCATCAATAGTGAGCTCTGCAGTGCCTCAGGGGCTGCATCTCTCTATTGCCTTGACATTCAGTCAGTACACAGCTCAGTGGAAAAAAGTTACCTGTCACTTTTTTCAGCTTAGTCTGTGGTACAAGCACTCACAAGCTGTTTTTACATTAGCACTTCTGTCATTGCTATCAACAAATGAAGGAGAACACACCAGAGAAGATTTCTTCAAAATTCTAGAGGTTCACAGAAGCAGAGGCTTATTTTTCCCTTTCTCCCAACCTTTTGACTGCTTTCTAATACCTTTCTGCTGAGCTACTGCCTCATCTGGTGCAGTTCCATTCTAAGAACCACTTTGGCTGATCAATAACCTGGTATAGAAATTTTAGACTCCTGTCATTATTATTCTTCCCCTCTGAGCCCCACAGAACCAATTATATTTTATGTAAAGGTGTTTTGGTAACACAGGTGATACTTCTTTGATGAGGGATGCAGAAGCATGTTTGGTACAACATCTTGTTGTTGACTCAAACGTAGTGAATATTGACTGTAGCTTGGACCCATGATGAAGATTCCTCCTTTCCTTGCTTTTCACCCTCATCAAGCTGAGGGGAGGAATCTAAGCTAAAGATGTCGGAATATTTACATTCTGTCGTGGGAACTTGGAATCTTAGAATCATAGAATATGCTGAGTTGGAAGAGACCCATCAGGGCCATCAAGTCTAACTCCTTGCCCTGCACAGGACACCCTGAGTCACACCATGTGCCTGTGAGCATTGTCCAAATGTTTCTTGGACTCTGTCAGTCTGGTGCTGTGACCCCTTCCCTAGGGATCCTGTTCCAGTGTCCAACCACGCTCTGAGTGAAACACTTTTTCCTGATATCCAACCTCCCCCCAGCTCAGTTCCATGCTGCTTCCTTGAGTCCTTCACTGGTCCCCACCACAGAGATCAGTGTCTGCTCCTCATTTTCCCCTCATGAGGAAGTTCTAGACTGCACTGAGGTCTCCCCTCAGTCTCCTCTTCTCCAGGCTGAACAGACCAAGTGATCTCCACTGCTCTTCACATGGTTTCCCCTCAAGGTTCTTCACTGTCATCATGGCCCTCATTTGGATGCTCTCTAATAACTTAATGTCTTTCTTATATTGTGGTGTCCAAAATTGCCCACAGGACTCGAGGAAAGTTTCTGCCATGACACTTTAGTCTTAACTCGTTGTTAATTACAGGCACACTTCCTTTGTGTTGTTTAGGATGAAATCTTGTCCCTTTTTTGGAATGTCCCCTGTAGACAAGCCCTTAGGTGACTCTTGCTAATAACCTAATTTCTGTGACTTCACAAAAGCCCCAACCTGTAGGTCAGTTTCTACTTGAAGTTAGAACCAATAAGGTAAGTTATAATTTAAAACCCTCATGAGGGAGAGATGACTCTTGCATAGTCTAGTAGCTGTCCCTGACCTTGCTTATTGAAAGAAAATGACCCATATGAAAGCTGATAGAAGAGGAAGCATTTTAGTCACAGAATATTTATTATTAAAGATGTAGTTTTACTTCATGGTAAGAATAGAACTTACAATTTGATCTCTTGTTTGTAAGAGGAGAAAAGAAACAGTCTTAACTGCTTTTATTGTTAAAATACTATTATTGTATAACAATAAAAAAGCTTAGAAAAGTCTAAGAAAAATACATAAAAATATAGTGAACTATATCCAGATGTAATACAGGGCTTAGGCACATGTGAGCCAATCCAATGTGATCCAATTAACTATGGCAGCCTGTCAGCTGAAGTTACTATAGGGGACTGCGTGTATGCCTCAATTGCTCAGATAATTGCTCAGTTCATGTATGTCAGTTGATAAAGATCACTAACTGAGCAATATAATAAGTAACTTACCGATATTCTGTGTAAACAAATGTACATCTCTTTTTAAACAAATATACATGTGCAAAATAATGCATGTTGTGTATTCAAAAAATTTCTTCAATCTTCCCAAGCTATCTATCTTATTGTAATTTCATATATATCAAAATTTTGGACTTGTAGTTAATGACCTGAAAGTATCAACTCACTGTGGATTTGTATAAATATATTATTGTACAATCTGTGAATTGGTGAATATTTTGATAAAATTGCAGTGATTTCAAATTCTAAACTGCAAAGACCAGCTGGGTGAACTTACATCAGCATGTGCCTCTGCCATCTGGGACTAAGTGTTACCAGACATTCATCACAGGGCTGGTACAACCAGATTGAATTTGTTTGCTGTACCTCAAGGACATGAGGCAGGTATTTGTGTCCTTCCTTTCTATTGATGTGTCAAAAAAGATGCTTTTGAAATAGGCATTTTTTTCCACCTGCCAGAGTAATAGGACCTTCAGGCCAAAGGGTACCAGGAAAGAGAAACTCAAGCACAGCCAGATGCCACGGGGATGTAGCACAATACCAATCACTATTTCCTAGGAACAGTTTGGTTTACTGATGGGATAAAACTGCTAATTACATTGACAGTCACTGACAATCAGGAAGACAGTCGTGGCTGCTTCACTCTGCCCTGACAGCAGCAGAGAACTGGCTTAGTGGCTGTTCTCTGCAGAGTTGTCATTGCTTCCAGATGTACCCTCTGCCTCCAGCTTTCCCAGCTTGTCCACTGATAAGCACAGATAAGGTCTGGCTTCCTCTGCACAGGGCTGCTTTTGCTGCTGGCAGGAAATCAGCCCTTCCCATTACACGTGTGCTGAGAGCAAGAAGGATATCAGTATTTCAAACTGGAATTGAGAATATTGACTATTCTTGAAACAGGTATTTTCCACAGCTGGTGGAGTTATTTTATGGTGATGTAATAAAAGCCAAATTCCCTGTGCTTGTTTGTGGAGGAAGTTGTCCGAGACTGCCACAACTTCAATAAACTGAACATCTATTTTCTCTACCTTCTTCCACCTAAAAAGGCAAATTATTCTGAAAAGCCAAGTTATTCACTTGGAAAGAACTTTGCTTGGTTTATCCCTCTTCATTCTGATAAATACAAGATGGCTGTTTCTTACCATGTTTATGTCCCTAGATGTTTATGCACAGATTCTTTCACATTTTGTTGTGATATCATTCCAGGTAGTAAACTTGGACTGACTAACCTACAATTTTCCATTTTTCTTTTTCCTTTTCTGAGGGACAGCACTATAGGCATTCTGATTAGCCCTCTGTGTGTCCTCAAAGTAGTTCAGATTGTTTCAATTATTTCTTAAGTTTCCAAGGTGGATTTCGGCAGGGTCCATTATCATGCACACGTCACAACTAAATATCTGCTATTTGTTCTCTCCTAATTCAAGCTGGTGTTCCATACCACTGAAATGTGTTAAGAATCTGATCACAAATACTCTTTTTGTGAAGGCTCAGGCACTGAACACTTCGTTCTTTTTACATTGCTTCATAAATTTTTCACTATTCCTGCTTAAGACCAGTGAAATATTCTCAGTCTTTTTTTCCTGACTGTATTTATAAAAGCTTTTCTCACTTTCTTTTATGTCCTTTGCTGGTTACATCTCATTTTATGCCTCAGATTTTCTGATGCTGTCTGCAAATCACTTTATGTTCAGTTAGCATTTGTGTTTCCATTTTTGAGCAGTTAATTTCTGATTTTGAGGTCATTAGTAAGCTATTGATGTTCTTGATACAAAACATTTACAATATATCTTATCTCTCCTCTGCAGAGGAATAACCTGTGATTCTTTTAATATAGAAGTGCTATATTTTATTCCAAAACTGGCAAAAGAGTACTTCAACATTGTGTGGACCCTTTTGTTTAATTTTGTTTTATAAAACCGAAATTGTAGCAAATCTATCCAGTTTCAGAAGAACCTGGATTTTAATAGACTGCATACAAGACTAAAATAAGAGTTCATCAAACTTTTCCTCCAACTGCTATTTTAATATTAGTGCTCCAAAAATGTACAACATCTGCAGGAACAGGGGAAAGAGGAAATAAAAACAGTCTGAATATATCTAACATGACCAGAACATCAGATAATGCTCCATTACAACAATGCTATTGAAGACTTACTGACAATAGATATCTGGTAGAGAAAGCCCTTCTTGCCTTCTGCAGGATAAAATTGCATGTGGGAGATTCATATCAAGGAACAGTCGTTCTGCCCTAAGGCATTTCCATGGGGAATGCAGATCATTAGGCCTGTGGTACCAGATGGCATTGCTGTAAAACCTCTTCTAAATGCCCTAGTTAGCCCGAAGAATCTGCCAGGCCAGGTTTATACTGAACTGCGTACTGTTTTTCTGGACAACTCAGGTTTTTTTTTTCTAGCTAAGGTGATGAATTTTCTTATGTGAGAAAGTCTAACTACTAACAGATCAGACAATGAGAACTGTAAAAATAATGGAACATGCTTTTTTTTTGTTTTTTTTTGAAAGAGTAGAGCTTAGGCCCAGTAGATGTATATCTGATTTTTACATATTTATTATGTGCAAAATTATTTCCTGATATTCTTCAATTCTTAATTTGGCTAGACTGTTACTCTAACATGTTATAATCTGTGTTAGATTATTATTCTGGAGGTTTGCTCTACTTCTAAATTTAACCACAGTGATGAAGCAGTGTCAGGGTCTGACCCACAATGGACCCTGCGTCTTAATTTGGCATGGCAGAATATTGGATCATTTGCTTTCCCTTGTGTATGTGGAGCCCCAAGTCCAGCTGTCCTCAGCCCTGAGAGCTGTGCTGACTCTCCAGCTATGTTAAGGTCATCCACCCACAGAAGGTCTCTACCCTCAAATTCATAGATACTCTGATTAATAATTGCATCTTTCAAAGATTGGAAGTTTCATTTGGTTTTGCACATCTTTATAAGAGCTCCTTTAAATTCAAACCATTTTGCCAATAGCTATAGTATATGAGATGGACAGCTCTAAAGACATCCCATGGCCAAAACCTGCAAAATCACCTCTAAGTTTTGCTGTCTCATTTAAGAGAACTTTTAACTCTATTAATAGTCTTCAACAAATTAGAGCCCTACTACTCCTTTGGCTAATTCCAGGAGTTTGTCTAAGACTGATTTCCCTGAGGATTTTCTTCTCACCACTCTGCCACTTCCAATTCTTTGGATGGTTACAGCAGATAAGCATCCTTAGCAAATCAGTCGAGTTTGGCAGCCTGTATTCATTTTCCTGCTAGGGCAGCATTATGCTGTCACCAATAGTCCATCAGTTTTCTCAGATTTCACAGCAGACACCGAGGCACAGCTCTAATCTCTTCTAAATGAATTATGTGATCCAGCTGGATCCAGTCTTCTTGAAAGAGCAGATCCTGTGGCTCATTTTGGTGCCGGGGCGGGGGAGGTGAACACCACCAACTCTGCTGATGCTCCCTCAGTCCTGGCAGTGACAGAAGAAAATGAAATACATATGGGCACTTTTGCTGTGCAGCTTGGCAGGGCAGGGTGGGGTTAAGGGCTCAGGGCAGTGCACTCTGGAAAGCTCTGGCAATGGAGAGCAGTACACTCTGAGCAGGCTCCAATGGCTTAGTTCTCCTTTCAGGCTGTACACAGTATGTGAGCCAAATGCTGAGCTCTTCTGATGTAATCAGAAGTATAGAGTAACAAACCTAAGTAAGCTTATAGCCGTATGGAGAGTTGATAAAGTCAGACCAAGTATATTGGTTTATACAGATGGCTCAGACTGTCAGGAGAACACTGCATGACTGACAGAAAGCAAATTATATTCTTCTCACAGACAATCGTTTGTTTGATAAAAAATAAATACTTCCAAAACACACAGTAAATATATTATGTGTCTAGCATTAGCTAAAAGGAATCTAACTTAACAACTGAAAATACTTGTATGACTGAGATGTGAGCAGTAAGTGTTAATGTTACTGATGTACAATTCTTCTAATTATCAGATTAGTTATATGCTGTGGATTGTATCTCTAAAAATACAGAAGAGATGTTCTCAGTCAGCTTGATGAGATGATGGTACATAGCTTCCTGTAATTCTAAGAGGCATTCCAGGAGGGGATGTGTTTGAGATGTGCTTTGCTAAGATGAGCCAGAGGAACCTGCGAGTCGCGCCTCTTCTCCTGAGGTGGTCCTGCCTCCCATCAAAGTGGCAGCCCCTCATCCAGCGGCAGCAGCAGGGACAGCTCCTCCGATAGCGACGGCTCATCGGACAGCGCGAGGAGGAAGGAGCACGGCAGTTCCTGGAGCTCCAGGAGCAGCTACTGCATCTGGCATGGTGAGCTGGGGATGTCCAGTGTGTCCTTCTGGAATGTGGTGGCCTCAGTTGGTGGCTCAAAGCCATGGACTTTCCAGCTGTGTAAGAGTGACTGTCAGCTGCCAAGGGCTCCAAAATTATTTGGTTTCAAGAAAAACACAAGGAAATTGGTGCTTTTCAGGCTGGTCCTTCCTGCTGGGACACAGGAGATGGTTCCCAATGGTAGAAATTTGCTGCCTGCACTTGGGTGGTGTCTTAACAGTTGGACTTGGAACACACTTGGGTGTGATGATGGTGGTGTTGGGTTGATGTTGGACTCCATGGCCTTGAAGGTCTCTTCCAACCCAGATGATTCTGTGATTCTGTGACTCATGTTATGATAGATACAGTCACTTCAGAGGGCATTTGGTTTTTATTCAGGCACTCAGCTTTGTGGATGCACGTGAGGCAGACTGACATGCAACACAGCTCATGATGTGGAGTGTCTTAACTCTAAACTTTAAACCAGCTGTGTCAGCTCACTGCTCAAAGCAGCTGAAAATATCAGACTGCCTAATAGTTTGGTCCAGATGGGACTCAGATGAGTTTCTCTTCTCTGACTGTAGTGTATTTACTTTTCTGAGCTACCTCAGATTGGTTGGTCTTTTTTTATTATACTGCACCCCAAGCCTACTGTGTGTTAAAATACTTAGCTATAAATATATATATATTTAGATATAAACTTTATTGCACAGTAAGTGCATAAGAAAAATACCAAGGTTGCATGCAGAAAGGTTCTGTCTGATTGCCAGAGTTCCACATTGTGGAAGCAAAGCTAAATTGGGGATTAACATGAGAGCAATGTGAGCATAGAGAGTAAGGTATTGAGTGAAATGAAAAGGACAATTACATAAACTTGAAAGATGTTACATTACTGAAAACATTTGTTATGCCTAGGTCAGTATCTAGAGCTTATGCTGAAGCTAGTCAGAGTCATCTGGTTCTGTGAGTATTGTGCAGTCTTGATTTGAGTAGCACAAGGTTCCACTGCTCTTGATAAATTTCTGATTTTGTAGATTATTGACTTTGCTCTTAGTTACACTTGATTATTTTCTAGGAGAGATTAACTGTGGCTGTGAATACAGTTTAATGCAATGCTGTCAAATTTTTGTGTGCCTCTGCCAAAAGCTGCATTGTGCTGCTACTGAAAAGGTCTTCCCTGGATCCAAACAGTCTCCACTCTCCAAGTGGGCACTTTGAACTTATTGTGATGGTGCTCTGATATCCCTGGACTGTAACTGGAGATCAGAAAAGTGAAGGAAAGTGTTTAGGCATGGTTAAATACAATGTGCAGAATATGCCACATTATAATATTTCTACTAAAAACGTTGGAGTGTGGGTCTCCATTGGCTATTGAAAATCAGCTACAATAAACAGGAACAGTGTGCGTTCTTGGCTCTTTCTGACTGGAGCCATCAGCTTTCCACAGATCTGTATTATACTTGTCATAGATAGAGCTCCTCAAAATGAAGTCCACCAGGCTGTGCAAGTGGTACATAATGAAACCATAATAGTTCTGTTAAGCTTACAGTCACTTAATTTAATGTCTGAGATGTACTCAGGGTTGTATGTACTACTTCCTTGTTCACAAATTTCAAAGTATACTTGTACTTGCAAATGTCCATATAATGAGTTTTAAATCTGATATCCATTGCTGCTACTCAACTTGATTCATTGCCGTCATGTGCAAAGGTAAAGAAACAAGAAATAGTGACTGACCTAAAAAATATCCTTCATGATTTGTATAAAAACCCTGTACCTCCTTAGTTATCACAAAATTTCACAGGGAAATAAATAAGAATACTTCAAATGGATTTTGTTACTTGAAAGAACCAAACCTCTTAGGATTATCTGACTGGATTGGCTTTCCATTGCTTTAGAATCTCTAGAGCTGAGGTTTTTTTCAGTTTGTAGCTGTTAGATGATTAGCCTTGATCACTTCAGAAAGCAGTGTGAGACTTTTCACCACAAAGCCTGTCTCCAAGTTTTTTGTTCTTTTTTATTTATAATAAAAGATGATAAGAGCTACACTTGAAGGAAGAAAAATAATGAATAAATAAAATAAAAATGGATTATTTAGATTTTCTTTGCAACACAAGTTTGAAACAATTTTTACAGAGCATTTAAAGACATAGGAAATAAGAAAGTGGAAAATATTGAAAATATTTTGTCCTCAAGTTATTTTTGACTTAAATGTAAAAACAAGGAATAAATCTTGTTTATAGGCTAGAAATTAATTTTTTACTCTACTATGCATTTCCTGTTTTTTAATAAAAAGTACTGGCTGAGTAAGTGAAAGGACTTGCTTTGTTTTTTCGTTGGTATTTTTTGTTGCCTGTTTTCAACATGTCACAGAATGGGTTGGGTTGAAAGGTCTGGTCCAGCTTGCCCACTCAAGCAGGGTCATCCCAGAGCTCACAGCACGGGATGGCATCCAGGCTATTCTGGAACATCTCCAGTGAGGGGGACTCCACAGCCTCTGGGCAATCTGTTCCAGTGCTCAGTCACCGATGCAACCAAGTCCTTCCTCAGGTTCAGGTGGAGCATCTTGTGCATCACTTTCTGCTGCTGCCTTTTGTCCTATTACTTGGCACCACAAGAAGACCTTGACTCTTCTAAAACAAAAACATAAAGCTGGGGGAAAAGGTCCAATCCATGCTTTCACTGTTAAAGGCCCAACATTTCACCCCATAAAGGAAAATGCTAAAAAATTTCCCCCAGTTAGGTAGGAGGGGCAGTTAGAACCTGGCAACTTGATATGTTCACGGTAGTAATAATATCTAATACCTTTGTTTTATTTGTTGTGGGAAAATGTTACTTCCCAGTATTTTATCTTTCACACTTAAATATTTGAAAATGGTAACAAAATATTTTTTTTGTCTTTTGCAAATCAGTATAAAAAGCCTACACTCTCCACATTAAAATTACAACTGTTTATTTGGCTTTTCCTTGCCTCTTCAGCATGAATTAGGTGAAACATGCTTGCTGGGTCTAGATTCTTGTTAGTTATCACTAGATAAACAAGGTCAGGTATGATTAGCTCTTGATTAAGATGCAGTTAAAGAAAATGTAAGATACTGCTGAAACTTTACTAATGTTGTGGGTTTTTTCTCTTATCAACTAGTTTCAATTCTCCAGAATACTGGAGAATATACTCCACAAGGCACCAGAATACTGAGGTCAGTAATGGCAGGCTCCAGAGGGCAACAAAGACTACCTGTCCTTCCCTAAGAGCAGAGCATTCATTTGATGCATGGTCCCAGTACTAATTTCTATAATTCTGTCCTGCTTGTCAGCACTTCCCACTATTTCAATAGATCACAGTGTTGTTTTCCCTACCAGGTAACACCTTGTGGAGTGGCAATGTGAGCTCTTATATGGGCTGTTACTTTTCATCTCTGTGGGAGCATCGTACTAATTAGATTAAGTTATTTGTGAATTTATGGAATGCATTGGAATCCTTTGGGAGTATAAATCTCTCAAGCATTTTAAACATTTTTGTGACTTACTGGAGTCTGACATCTCTGATGCAGTTATGATTATTTACAAAAATATCTACAAAATAATATTTCTCTGAATTAGTCTTTCCTCTTAGTTCGAGCTTATTAAAATCATACTTTGTCATAAAATTTTATTTTTAGAATTTCTAGGCTTTATAGATACCCTAGGGTGATATCAGTTTGTACTTCTGCAGTTTCTAACAGTGTTGTTGTTCCTCCTCTTGAATTCCCCTACTACTCCAGCCTCTGCTAAAATTACATGCAAGAGATCTTCAAACAAATTACTGACCAGACTTCTTGAGGCAATGTGTCTCGGTTTTTTGGGTTTGAGATAATATTTTCTTTCCTTAGGTTTATCCCAATAGATGAATGCCTCTCCTATTTTATATTTTTCTTGAGGCTGATTATAGTCTGTATTGTATCCTGGTGGGATGGAGAAATGTGCTGTAAAGTGCAAGATACTGGTATTTTCTCTGCTGGTTTTTAGCTATACCCAAGCTGATGGAAGCAAACAATATTTTTTTCCCTTCCAATGACTTCCATCCTCTAACCCCTTCCCTACTAACACTAGGCTTCTTCCTTGGCAGTGTGTAAGCTGAGCTTCTCAGTGGCTGTGAGCAGCTTCAGGCTCTCAGACAGTGAAAGCACTCTATAATCTCCCAAAGAGCCTGCACATATCCTGGCCAATCCAGCCTGGTAACACTGTTCTTTTCAATATTGTCAGCAAATGATGGGAAGTACTTATTGACTGAGAGAGAGAGTTAAATTGTTCTAAAGCTCTACAAGCTGTTCAAAAGCAATTTCTGACCTGCTACTGCTCTGAGTGTGGAAGCCTTACCCATATGAGTGAAATATATGAGCCTGTGGAACAGCACTAAGCCTTATAAGGGAATTTGTGTATTTCTAATGTGGACAAAAGTAGCCTAGAATATTTTCTGGAGATGTATCCATAACCCAGTGTCTCATCTGCATTAATGTGCATCAGGAGCTGAAGCCATTTTCTTGTGCACTTTGTGCAGTGTGTTAAGGAAGCTTAGCCAGTGCAAGCAGCTAGGCTGGAGTGAGCTACTGGCCATCAAAAAGATTTAAGTTGCTTTAAATAGACTTGTGGGGATCTGAAATAGTTTAATTGCCTAGCTTGAAGCAAAGCTTTAGCAGTGTCTGGATTTATTCATATTCTCCTCACATCCTCTGGAGCAAAACATAATGATAACATTTCCTTCTACCCCACTAACTTCGCATGATTATTGAACAAAGGTTTTTGCACATGTGCCCAGGCTTAAAGCATGGTGACAGGACTACCTGTGCAGCACAGAGAATCTGTTCATTAGAGTAAATAGGAAATGAAGAGTCAGGATTAGATACATAGTTTATGAATAAGCAATATGTGGAAAATAATTACTGTTGTAAAAGAGTAGGTAGTTCATTAAATTTTAAAGTTAAAGAATTTGAAAGTGCCCATTAGCTACAGCATGGTAGGTTTGTCCTGGCCTTGAACAAGTGTAATGGCAAGGTGGAAGTCTCCTTGCTGTGAGGAAGGCACCAATGTAATAGACATTTTCTAACAACTGCCTCTCTAGTGTCCACCCCAACCTTGTTTTGGCTATTTCAGTGATCTTGTTGAGATCCCAACTCAGTTGCTTTTGTTGTTACCATGATTTGAACTTGAACTGCCTGATGTTTGCCTGGTATAGGAAAGGGTTGGATGGAATTCTGATTGACCCAGATTCAGGGTGCCAGGGTCTGAACTCTCAGTAAAGCACACACTGCCCCGCATTTCCTACTCCCAAATGTGGATTCTGAATTTAGCAGCAGGTAAACATGGATGAGGAGCTCTTTGTCTGGGCATTAATAGGTGTTACAGGCTCCAGTCTACCCAACTTGGGGTCTCACTCATCCTACCAACAGCCCATGTCAGCCCCCTGGGGCTGTCAGTCCCTGTCCCAGTGATGCCACAACTCTGCTCTGCTCAGCCACGGGTCCTGCTGAGCCAGGGCTGCTCCTGGTGTCCCCAGTGTCCTGCCTCTGGCTGGGGCAGTGGGATCAACCCTGGCTGCCAGGCTCTGCCCTGCTGCCCTGGGACTCCCCACACCACAGGAGATGTCAGCTATGGCTGCACCCCATTATCTGCAGTTCCACTTCCAGCTCACACTGGGTTGTCTTTAAAAAATGTGAACTGCAAATGGATATTTCTTTTTACCAGAAAGGTCAGCATAAAGCACATTTAGGAATACTCTTTCACTTGTTACATGAAGAGGACGATAAAACTGCTATTCCTGAGGGGCTGGTCCCAGTCTTTATTTGGGTATCTGTATAAAATATGTCAATGTCTTATTTCAAAACCCCAAACCCAGACCATTCCTCCATACATTTTTTACTTCAGTGATCTTTAGGTTTTTCCTAAGTTTATGACATCCACAAAAGTTTGAACTTTTAATCACCAAGGGGCATCCTGGAGTGAGACACATCAGGCTCCTGCTGACAATGAGGGAACAGCTGGAGTTACTGATTGTCTTGGTCTTTTTTGCAGCTTTTTTGGTGACATTTTATCCCATTTTATCAGTAATGGGACCTAGCTATTTCCTAGATTTTTTCTCAATGTCTCAGAGTTGTGTTAGGTTAACAGAATTTAAAAAATAGAGCAGCTAACTGCTTTTCATTCAGCTACAAAAACCCAAATGTAGTGTTAGAAAGGATGAATAGAACTCACATTCAGCTACTACTTGCTTATTAATTGTCCATAAGGAAATAAAATTTTATATGCACTTGCAACAACAGGAAAGCATTAAAAAAGACTTCTTAGATTTCCTATGTTTATTACCCTTTTGCCAAGATTTTTAGAATATGCAGTGCCTTTGTTCAAGATACAGCAAGTGGCCTTTGTGATTATCATTAATCCTCTTGAAAGCTGGACATTTGGAGTGTCCATGGTTAAAAACTCTCAGTATTGTCCTGTCTATTATGTTCTGTTTCTCAAATGGCTGAGGTTCACAGAATTAGTATAAAAGCAAACATCTGCTGGTCTGATACAAGCTGGGACCAATAAGTCCTTCTCACAGTTCTGCACAAAATTCATAGAGTTTGGTCTTTCAGTGACAAGTGAAGCTAGAGCCATCAGCAGCCATTCACTTGCCTGACCCATCTGTTTTATTCACCATTCAGTGGGGAAAAAAATTAAAATAGCATTGTAAAGACCTGGTTAATGTATTTATTGATCTGAGATACCTGAAAGCATCCAGGGCACGTACAGCTTCTGTATGAGTGTGAAATCATCAATATGATAGCTCTTCATTTGGAAATTGGCATGGGTCTCAGCTTTGTGTCTGTGTAAGCACACGTGCATGTTGCATCTGCAGTGTTGTACATGCAGCTGATTAAACATTTGCCAACATTTCTCAATACTGAGATTATTAATTCGGGACCATGAAGAATAAAGAGGTAAATCATGGCTTAAAAGCCTCACAGCATGGTGTACACTGCTTAAAATGGCCTTCTCACTGTTTGTTCATTTGACATAATACTGATAGAAATTCTCAAATATGATTTGTAACAGAGAGAAGTATTAGGTGTATCATTATAAAAGGTAGATTTCTTATGCTACATTTTTATTCAAATTTATTTAAAAAGCCTGAAAATATCAATGCTTCTGCATATGTATTAACTTTTAAGAGTCAGATGAGAATTCTGTCTGGCTGTTCTGACTTAGTGCACTGAATGACTAATGGGATGAAAATCAGGAAATCTGGGCTTTCATCCACATTTTGCTGTTTGTCTGATTTTTTAAAATCTCTTGCGCCTCAGTTTCTCCCTCTTTAAAAAGAGGAACATTTCACTTGTCCATATTTGTAAAGTATTTTATTACATCAACTAAATTTGGTCCATCAATGGAAAGTTTTATTTAACATCTCTTATTCAATGCCTGCTGCACATGGACATTTGGGAAATGGATTAGTCAGATGGAGATGCACTGGTGCATTTGTGAGATTATTTCTGTGCTAGAACTAATTTAAAAACCTCAAAATATTTCTGAAGGTGTTGATGTTGTAAAATTTAACAAAGGACTAAAGTCTCAAGAATGTAATGAGCAAATCTTGAGGAATTTAAAAAGTTAAATACACATGAGAAAGTTGAGGCTTTACACCTCAGTTTCTTTGTCTGCAGAATGGGATTAAAAAATTAATGGCTTCCCTATTAAGCAGTGAGAAATCAATCATAGATACTCTGTATGTCAAAGATGTAAAAAAATTGATAATCATCTCTTTGGGTTTTTTTAAACTCACAATAAGATGGCAGTAAGGAACTGAGACTTCCTTTAAAAAAAGTGGCTTCAAATACATGCGTACTTACAAAACTATTGTTGGCTTCTCCAGGTGATTTCTTCGCCTTGATATCCATGACAGAAATTAGGTAGACTGTTCTGGAAATAGGATCAGATTGTTTTGCTAATGAATCTAAATCTAGTTGGTTTTTGGAATTCATATGGGTAACAGTTGGCAGTACTCAGACAGATTTATGGACCCTGACAACACCCAGATGTATACCAGGAACAGCAGACAAGCAGAAAAGGCTGCAAGTGAATATATAATGAAAGCCAGAAGATACAGCTCATGATAGTAGTTGAAGATATTTGGATGAAAATCCAGTGACCTTCCTGCCATTGGTTCCTTTAGACCAGTGGCAGACTTCTGTTCATGCCTCCTGCCACCTTGCTGCATGTCTCACAAACACATGTTGAGCCGTAGAAATGGAAGTGTCAGGGAATTTCAACCCAATCCATTTAGGAGTTAACTCATGGGGCATGTGCATTTTATTACAGCTAGTTTCATGTAGTGATAATGAGCAGCCATGTGGCATTGCAACCTACTCCTTATTTAGAGCATAAAACAGCTTTATTCCTGCAAGGGCAGAGCCAAATGTTTTACAAGGAAACAGTCTGCCCATTTCAAATGAGCTGTTTCTCTAATTCTAGCACTTTATAGTAAGAACTGAATAGTGTAATTATGGGTAAGGAAGTGGTAGTGTTGGGAGGAGATGATGGAAATGTTTTTCAGTAAACAAGCAGAGCTGAGAGCTTGCATCCTCCTGCTGCTGGAGCACCACAATGTCCCCCAAAGCCTTTGAAGGAAACCTTTGAAACTTAACACATGATGAACATATCCTAGACAAAAGCATGTAACATAAAATGGAGTTTGAGTGTGCCTGGCCCATAATTAGCTTAAGAGATATGGACAGGAGTCCTCTGACTGGATCTCAAGGCTGGCAGATGGCTGCAGTCCTCTGCAGAGTAAGTAGGTCTGCATAGATTACTTTGGAAAATGAAATAAAAATCAGTAAGAAGTAGAGAGAGATAGAGTTTTTCCTTTTTATTTATTTATTTTTTATGCTACAGCAGTTCTGGTTTAAATTGATAAGATATCTACTGAGCTGTTTTCTTCTTTTCACACTAAGGAAAATTTGAGGAATGCTGTTCTGTGAGCCTGCACCGGTGCTATGGGGGTCTTGTCTTGCACCCAGTAAGAAATATTTTAACAATCACTTGCTTCTGAACAATGTATAGAAAGGCTTTTTGTTTATTTGATAATACATATTTATATGGAGAGCATAAAACTAGAAACTGTTATTTGGATGTGTCTCAAGCTATGCTATGTAGACAGACAATGTAATATATTGCATAAAATATTGCACTAATTGCACTGCAACCCATGGTACTTGTCTCTGAAATTATTTTTTCTCATCACTATCTCCTGTCTCATTAGTTAGAAGTTAATATGAATATGTTTATAATGTGCAGAAGGGGCTTTTCAGTGGTGTGAAGTAATTATGTATAATCCACATTGCACTGGGCGTTTAGCCAGCCAGGGTTGTAGGCAAGTGCCATATGTCATTTCTCAAGTACATGATACATCATTGCTTGAGACCCAAGCATATTTCACCACACACATTGCCCATCCATTTCTTGTTTTTATCTGTGTTTTCTGCATGTTTCTCATTGCAAGCTCTCTGCCTTCTGTTCTCATTGGGAATCACTTTGCTGATTATGGGTAGATAGTATCAGCACAACCGAGAGTGGAAATGATGCCATATCCTCATTTAATGTAAAGTGAAGGTTATGCTTCTGAGATTGATCTGTTATTAGGATACCCAGGAGAATTCTGCAAACCCAAGGAACAATACAGCTCCTTTATTAGCAGATTATAAAGAGTGTCCTTCAAAGCAGCTGTTGAAAAGGATAATTTTCTTCCTCTGGTCTATATTTTCAGATGTCTGGTATATTCTATAAGATAAAGACATAACAGTTCTGGTTTATCTGCCTATTTATTCCTCTTGCAAAATTCCTCTTTAAGAAAGCTTCGCAGTTCATATGAAGGTTTATTACATTATGAATGACCAAGTGATTATTTACTTCTCAATCACCAAATAAATCCATGAAAATGGACCTAAAAATAGGACTACAACATTTGGAAATGGAATTGCTTCACATTGAATTTCTGCATGCAGTGTTCCACCGAATCTTCTCTAAAATGCACTAAATGGATATGCTTGACTGAAAAATTATCATTGCAATTTTGGAGACTGAAGCCTTTAAGCCAGTAACTGTGTGGTAAGTATTTTCTGCCAAGATACTGGAAGTTCAGATTCAGTTCTATCCTTTTCAGCCAGATCAAACCCATGTTTTTGGGTTTCCTCCTCACTGTTCAGGTAAGCCACTGACTGACCTGTTTCACTTTGCACAAATAGTTATCCAGTTCCTGAATCTGGGATTTGAGGTGCTTTCTTGAAGGTAGAATGTGATTCTTACAGTCTGGCTCCATGGCTAGAAGATCTTCTATCAACCAACATCACCTCCCAGCTGTGCTATGGATGCAGCCATAGAAATCTGACCAAAATTAGCAGGTTCACTGGGCGTGTAGAGGCAGTCTAGGGAATGGCTGAGAGCATGAACTGTCCTTATTAGGCAACTTGTACAGATTTGGTGAGTGAGGGGAGATGCCTATGTTTGAGATTGCTGCTGATGCTGCCAATTTTACCAGTTGGCAAGGCACAAGTTACTTGAATGAAAGAAAGAAATGCTAATGAAGTCTTACTTTGCAGGTTTGAAGGGGCTTTATAGTAATCATAATATTGATTTGTAGTAGTTTTCTACTAAAAATCTCTGGTACACTTTTTAAAATCAGGTTCAAGCCAAGTACAGATACAATTGGAGAAAGAGTATTATAATTAGTACCATAGTTTCAAAGCAGTTGAAAGAGGCTAGATTTTTGATCTGGAAGTTCCATGTAATACAAATACAATTCATTTTTAGTAGAAAGATAATTGATAGACCACTGATTCTCTTCTTTTTAAGTCACTGTTCCATGCTTTGCAGTTGGAACTATATATGTGCTGGAACTTTAAAACTGCCCCCACTCCTGGTTTTGCTTGAGGCTAAATATGTTCAGTTTAGGACACTCTTTAGAACAACACTTTTCCTTGTCAGGGTGTCCTTAGCTGTAGGTTGAGAATGATAGATTTCCTTTATTTCAGTATTACAAAAATACATTCCTTAACATTCACTGCACTTGGGCTGAAGGTGCTATAGAAGTGTAACCCTTGCCGCAGTCATGCTAAGGGATGGATGGTGTTTGCTACTGTGCATGATGGGTTTTGTGCATTTTTAGGCAGGATGTGGTTCCAGGCCTGTCCTCTCAGCTGGACTTGGCTGTTCTTCCTCATCATCCTTTCCCTTCCAGAGTGCCTGGTTGTGAATCCTAGTCTTCACTCCCGGTCTTTTTCCCCATTTATAGGAGAGGAAATGTAGCTCACTGAACTCAGTTCTTGCAGACAAATGTCTAAACCACTTCACTGAGTGTGCCCTTACATTCCCTGCTAATTCACTGGTTACCATCAGCTCCTTTTCTAGTGTAGTGTACCACTGCTAGGAAGGGGAGAGAAGTAGCAAATCTAAGACAATATCAGCCAAAGGCTCCAAATTTTATATTGCTGCTTCACTGCACAAGAGCAAGACACAGCCTTGTTTTAGTCAATAAAGGCATCTTGCAGATGGAAATTCAGTGCTGGTGATATGCTGTATTGTTATCCTTAGCTGAATTTTAAATTCATAAACTGGCATGTCAAAATGTAAGTATAAGCAAGATCTGCTATTATTAGGTTTTTAAGTCTATCTCCTAAGTTTGAATTCAGTGCAGGACAAAAGATATCCAAATCTAAATATATTAGTGTTTTACTTGTCATTGATTAAAACGTCAGACACTTTCTTTTCAGAATACAGGACTGTGCATCAGTACAAGTCATTAGCTGTAAACTCTTTTATGCAGTGTCATTTGCTGCTGGATTTACATACATTTTTCTAATGACTTTACCTGTCAGCTGCCATGGTTTCTGCAGTATTTTCATATTTCACTGTTTAGAGTTAAGAAGGCTTATGAGATCTTGTATCATTTATCAGTATTCAGTGTGGAATTGCATTATTCCAGGATGGATTATAAAGGCACAAACTGTTATTCTAATGGCTTCATTGCAAGTGACTAACAATGCCTTATCAGGGACATTTTGTGTAGCTGTACAGTATGTTTAAAAAAATATGATGTGGGGTGTGCAGGGGACAAGATACCAACATTTGTTTTATTTGTATTCTAGGACACAAGGGTATTAAGGAGAAATGAAATGGCAGCTGCAGCTGTTGTAGGCATTCCCCAAAGGGATAGAGCTAATAGGATATGTCTTCATCCACAGCTGAGTTAATTTTGAAAGCGGAGGATGAAAAATGAAACTAAATACATACAACAAAATCTTGGATAACGGGGGTGGGAGGAAGTAGCCGCCCTCACTAATCTGTGGCATCATTGTGATAAAAAAGGAAATCTTTCCACTAGAAATCCTAGAAGAGAAGATTTTGTGAGGCAGCTGAAGTATTAGTCTGTCTGAAGAAAAAGAACATTTTGTGGAACCGTATGTCTAATGGACAGTTTGAAATCTGCAGATACTATAATCTAGATTACTGGAAAAGCATTGCTCAAAAACTTTAAATCTTTTTTAGGTCTGGCATCAAAGGTTGTGTTTTCTGTGTTTATGCCAAAGATGAAATGTGGTGACAGAAGTGCAAAGCCACAAAACCTACAAGAGAAATTTATCCTTTAGTCAGGCCCTAGCTTCATTCTGACTAGGTATATATTCTGCCTTTCTTCAAGTATGGTGTCATTTTTTTAATGCAGTGGAATGTAACTTTTCATTTTTGTCTTTGAGAAGCTTTCATTCTGTCTCCTAGATCTCATGGTTTATTTCTTTCTGGAAATTTGCCAGGTGCAATACTGTAGAGAAAAATGCCTCAAACCTTTCTTTAATCTTTACTTATCACTCCCACACAAAGTGCATGATTCACAGCAAAATGTCCTCATGTGCAATGATTTCTCCCCTGTACACTGATGGACTGTAATGTCTTGAAGCTGCTTCTTTGCTGGAAATTCTGAAAAAAAAAAACAAACAAAACAAACCCCAAAGAGGAGATACACAAGTGGTGATGATGTCATGGGTGTAATGTAGGCAAGACTCTGATTTACCACTTGGTACAATAATATGACACAGAAGAGGTCTAGAAAAAAGCATGTCTCTCTACAGCCTGGCTCTCTGAGGCACAGTCAGCCTAATGCACCATTCATTCACCATTCCCTAAATTCCTTTCTTAAACAGACTGATACTGAAGCAAGGAGCACAGCAACCTTGTCCTCTGAGGTTTCTTACTAAAGGATTTCCTTTTCATCTTCATGGTCTGTCTCCATAAACCTATGGAAATGTCATGTTCTGCAACATTCAGGTCTTTACAGAGAGCTGTCCAAGTGGTCATGGGCAGAATCAAAGCAACAGAAATATTTCCTGAATCAAATGGCAGTTGATTTTGTGAAATATTCCATTTGTTTGCTACCGTGAACAAAAAATATTTGCTCATGCTCATTTAATTAAACTATGGGGTTTTGGTTTTAATTGCATTTTTCTGTAGTATCAAAAATGGGTTGCATTGATTCAGTGGCATTTTGGGTCAGTTTGGGTCAGTTTTCTTTTTCTGTTTGTCCCTGAGGAAATAGTACAGAAACTGGTGCTAAGAGCTTATAGGAAGAGAGGTCATGCTGGACAAGGAAGCTCATCTTTTCCTTTGGTTCCCCTCCAGTCTTGGGAACATGTCATCTTGGCTAATAGGAAAGTTTTCCATTTATATAAACATTTTCCATTAATATTTTTCTGCATCCTTGTCACTTTCCCCATCAGCATAATTCACTGTACTAATTACTATATACTTATCCTAAGTTCCATATTAAACCCACATCCTTCTGTTCTGCAGGAAAAAAAAAAAAAGAAAAAAAGGAAAAAGATATGCACCTTAAAAGTAATCTCTGAAGATCTGAGGCAACATTCTAATGGATCAGCAGGTACAGCTGCAGAGTGGGACTTACCCAACAGGGAAAAGAGGGGGTGTTTCTGATTTCACTGAGGCATGCGCAGAGCTGCTCTGCACCATGGAAACTCTTATCTCGGTGCCTGCAGTGTAAGCAGTGAAGGATGAGGCTGTTTAAATGACACAAATTATCTCTCCACTGGAGTGCGAGGTTGAGTATTTCAAGCCCAGTGATCAGAGGTTGCAGTAGCTTGGTGTCAGCAGCAGCTCCTGCAGCAGTACTTGACATTGGATGGACAAAAGCTCCCAAATGTAGGCACTTTCCAAGGTAACCACTTGTCTTTCTGCAGCTGGATCAAAGCTTTTTGCAGGGCAAGAATGCAAGGGAGAGAAACAAAGCAACCAGTAATCCTGAAATATTTTCCTTGTATTCTGGTAAATCACCTCTTGAGTTTAATGGGGCCAAATCTGGATTCTGAGTAGCAAGAGAATTGTTCCCAGATATCTGAATGTAAAATTCAGTCTCATGTGATAGTAAATTGAGAGCAACATTTCTCATCATGCTGCAATCACTGTTCTTAAACATTCTTGTTTACAAGAAGGATGTATCAAGACCAGTTACTGATATAGCACCCTGCTTAGTTCAAGTTACTGTTTTATTAAATCACTGTAATGAGATAATGGGAGATCATAACAACCATCCACTTTTGGCACCTCAGGCACTTCTCCTGTCCTAGTGGAGCTACACAGGTAATTGATAGTGACACAGTGTCTTCGAACAGTGTCTTTGAACTTGTTCAGGCTAGAAAGCACTTTCAAGAGAAGAAGCCCTTTGATAAAACCTACTAAAATTAAGATTTTTTTTTCCCTTGGGAAAATGGAGGAGCTCGCCCACCTTGCCTCATTCTCAGTGCTACACTGTCTGTGCTGCAGAGGCCAGGAACTCTATCAAACAATATATGCTACAAGACTGGAGCCAGAGCAGCCATCTGGAATGAAGGTGTAGTGCTGGCAGAGAGGATGGTGAATCCTACTAGATACTCATACAATTCTGTAGGATATGGGAAGAAAATTAATTGAGGAGAGAGTGATTTGAGCCTGAATGTGATCAGTTCTCTTCTTTTCCCCACTAATTGCTGAATAATTTGAACAAACGTTTTAAAGCATGAGGGGGTTGGGGGTTTTTGTTGGGATTTTTTGTTTTCTTTTTATTAGCTAGTGACTTTAAAAATTAACATTTATGGCTAAAGCAATCAAGAACTCTTGTCAAAATTTCTCTGCTTTACTACTGGTTCAACCACTGGCTTCATCACTGTGTTTGACACGTGTGATGTCAAGAAACAAAACCCTTTGAATACTGCAGGTCATTCATAATAATTATCATCCTGTGAAGAAGTGCATAATACAGTATAGCTTCCTGGAAATCATTATGACCAGACTTTACTCAGAATGAGAACTGATTATTTACTCAAACAGCATGCCTGGTGAAGTAATCTATATGAACCTTTTGTTTTAAATAGTCTTAATTTTATGTTCTGTTTAATATTCTTGCTTTTCCTTTAGGGGAAGTATAAGGAAAAAGAGTTTTAAAACTGATAAACTCCCTCTAGTGTATTTGGTGATAGCTAAGATTTTCATAGCTAGAAATTATCTTTGTGCTCATGGCAGAAGGAATCAGGCACATCAGCTGCCAGATTTATCTAGTGCTTGTTCTGTTAGTTTTTCCAAATGACAGTAACCTAGCATTTTAGAGAATGGTTGTCTTACTAAATAGTGCAGCATGATGAGAATGGAAGTCAAGAACAAAACTGCTGATGCTATGGATCAGCTGTTCACACTATACACCTTTCAGGGCATTTCACTCCAGTCTGTTTCTAGACCAGTTTGAGAGCTCAGTTTGATTTGGTGGCTCACCCATTGATCTTCCAGATTCCAGGCTCTGTGCGCCAAGACAAATTTCTGGTGTGACCAAAACCACAGTAAAGTGAGCATTACTAAGAATTCCCTTCCAAATGCCCTCCTGATCTGAACTTAAAGACTAATGTAGATACACCCTTCAGTTGATACTGAATTAGCAGTAAGTATTTGTGGAATGTACCAATTAGAGTACTGCGCTTTCTCTGCTAAGTGTGGAGGAAATATCTCCAAAAACAGCCTCTGCACTCGAAACCTCCCCTAAGGCCTCTGAAGCAGAGGAAATCTGCATTTATCTGTCATCTCAGTTAACTCAAACAGCAGTTATTTGGAACAAATCGTAATCACTCTTTCCCGTAATAAACACAGATATTCAGATTGCCAGATGGATCTGAATGAGCAACAGCCTAATTATGCCTTACCAAGATAATAATAAAAAGCTTAAGTGGAAATATTTCTGCCCCTCACCTACAGTTAGGGTTAAAAGGAACAACATATGAGAATATGATGAATGAGACCTAAGACCACTCTGTAGCATTTGAGCCATGGATTGCACCACATTGAGCCTTAATATGGTGTAGCAGAAAAGTGTGATATTTGCATAGAAGATGTATGCTACAGGATTCTCTATCATGTTCATGTATGTTCAGTGTTTATACAATTTCTCCTTTGACTAAGTAGCCTTGATTAGAAGTACCTGCTCACTGACTAATTGCTGGTATTTATATTTAAAATACATCAATTCTCATAGTGATAAATAACCAAGAATATTTATGGAGTATAAAACATGACCCTTTCCTAATAAGTGGAGCTACAACTGCAATAAGCAAAATGACTTGAGGTTAGCTAGAAATCTGCACAAAATCCAGTATTGCTAATGGCTTTGCATCTTTATTTGTCTGATTTGACAGAGGGTTTATTTGCATTCTAATGATGCAGTTCTCAGCAGCTTCTGTTTCTGTGTTTGCCTTTAGATAAAAAAATCTGGAAATATCACTGGAAATCCTTTGTATTCTGTCAAAATTACCACACTCTGAGACACACCAAGAATGAGGGAAACTTTCACACTCACTATGGACCACCATTTGTGATGAAGTTTTCAGAAGAAGAGAGGCGGAGAAAAACACTACAAACAATGGGCCATTGTGTGTCTCTGTGTTGTTGAACTGCACAGAAACCAATGAGGAATACTACTCTGAGAGCAAACTTTCAGACTGATCCAAACACACAGGACAGGGTAATGCATGGAAAAACAGTCAATGAGACTGACTGAATATTCCAAAGGGTTTGGGTTTTCTTGCAAATTGAGTATCTGTATCATGAACTAAAAACATTATAAAAGTCACTAAAGTACATCTTCAAGGTGCTGATACATAATAAGGCTGTATCTAAATGCAGTACTGATGTCTATAGTGTGTAACTGTGCCTAAATAATTAAATAATCTCTCTGTCTTGTCAAGCGGCGCATGTATTGCTCTTGGCCATATTAACAATATGTGTAGGCTAGAGGAAACTGCTGCTTCTGGATAACCCTGCTGTACTTCTGAACAGGGAGAGCTTTCCTCAGAGGAGATATTATCACATGCTCATCTCAGCACTGTCTTTCAAGCCTCAGCGAGCCCTAAGGCTCCTCAAGAAGGAGCTGACAATAAAGCACTGGTTTCTTAGGTGAGCTCTCTTTCTGTCTTTGCTATCTTACCTGCACACCTTAATTGTGTTGCCATTTCAGGAATAATTCCTTTTGTATAATTCAATTTCAGGTGCTGTCTAGGTATGGGAAATTGCTGGTCTATATATAAGGAAACCAAAATGCCCTCTCTGGTCTAAGATGGTAGAAAGAAATAATGAGTCATCATTTGTCTCTTCAGTTAAACAGAAGTTAAGAACTTCTGACTTCAGGGGTTTGCAAAGACACAAAACTCTTATCTTTTTTTTTTCCTCCTTTATTTCATATTTCCAATTTGTTCTTTTTATCTTAGTTACATGACAGCCACTTTATGCCTCAGGCTCCTTCATGTCTCTGCAAAACAGCTATAAAAAATTGCAGTCTGACTTTTCTCATCAACAAAAATCCCCTTCATCAGACAAATTACTACCTTGACCAGTGCTCTGAGTGACAGCCAGCATCCTGGGAGCACAGAAAAGGGGACATTTGCAGGGGTAGGGTAGATTCTTCATATAATTTACCATCCACCTTGCCTTGCTGACACAGCCCTCTCCATATTGCAGAAGACAGCTCTGCTGTAGTTTGCCTAACATGGGATGGAACATCTTGAGAGCCCCATATCCCAAGGTCACAGCAGTAACAGACATGAACCAAGAGCTTCTTTCTGTGTCTCTCTGCTATGCTTCTCAGGGTGGTTTGCTAATAGAACTTTTCAGTGATTTACTAAGGTTTCAACATCCTTGGGACAGTGCAAGGAACAGTGCAAAATGCCTTGCCTATAGCTATAACCAAAATCCATATCTCAGAGGAATTCTCAAAAATTACACATTTCACTGAATTATATACTTCACTCTAAGAACAGGAGACTCTCACACTAAGTGAGGACACAATCATGCTCCTCTTGCAGCTTTCCCCAGTTTCCCAGTCCTCAGGCATAGCAGCTCAGGCCCACACATCTGCTAATCAGCCCTCTTCCTTGCTGTTCTGTGCCCCAAACCCAGAAAATAAAAGGTGCAAAAAGGGCAAATTAACTCATCAGCTCAGTTTCTATAGGCGAGGTAATAGAAGGGCAGAGGAAGGGGAGCCCTTATAAATGAATTGTGGTTGGCAGTGCTTGTGCTGCTGCTGCTGCACAGGGAAGGTTCTGCCAGCTCTTCCTAGGCTATATACTTCAGTGGTGAAAAATTGCTAGAGGTCAAAGTATGTCATCAGAAAGCTAAGCCTGCAAGGGCAAAGGTTTAGTTGTGAGGTGCACTGTGGTATTTGTCCATCTGTACATTAAGGGTCTCTAGATTTTGAAAAGCTATAGGTGTAATTCCTTATGATGTTGGACACCCCCACAATATTTAAATGAATTTGGAGGAGAGATGTAGTGATACCCTATGACTCATTCTCCAAGTTTAGGGCATAACCATGATTAATCATTTTCAACACCCTTTGCAATGCATGCTGTGATGCCATTTCAGGTTCACTGCTTTTGTCCCACCCAATCAACTGTAAAGTCCCTGGTGTTGGAAGATCTGTGCTCTCTGATAGGCAAGGCACACTCTTGGGAAGGCACTGGAGAGTGCCCATTGTAGTAGCTGGGGGGACCTGAGAAAAGTATTTAAGATTTATTTGTCGCAAAATTTTTAATGATGATTCATTTCTATTCCTGGCATTCTTCTATAAGCCTATCATAAATTGAATATGAGGATGCAGTAAAAGTTGTTGACTAACTCACTACATATCTTCATGAACATAAGAAAAAAATGTACTTCAAAGATTCTGAACAATAAAAAAATGCATGTCATTTATTAGCTATTCTAATGAATTGTGTTGCTATGTGAGTTCTGAAAACACATAAAATGTCATCTGGTTTAAAATCAAGAATATTAAGATATATGAGGGCTTGTTAGTATATGTGAGCACAGAAATTTCAAATTGTTTTAAGAAAAGGAAGTGCCGAATCTTCATAAAAGATCTTCATGGTAGGCTGCTTTTGCCAGTTACTCTGGAAGGAGAGAAACTGAGGAGCAAGAGAGCAATGCAACTTGCTCATTTGCTTAAGTCTGAAGAGAAAGATTTAGTCTTGTGTTTTGACCACATGTAATTCCAGCAATTTTAAAGTGGAGTCTGATGTACCCCACTAGCATTATGGTATTGTCCTGTTTTACAGATTGAGGAGGTATAAGTTAGGGCAAGGAAATTCAACTCCCAGGTTTAGTTGTGGCTGTCAATTTGTGGAACATTTGTGTTCCAGAACACTTCTGATCCCTGCTCTAGAGCAGAAAGCCAACCACATTCTAGGCTACATCGAAAGCAGCATGGCCAGCAGGTCAATGCAGGTTATTTTTCCCCCTCTAGTCCACTCTGGGGAGACCCTGACTAGAGGACTGTAGCCACCTTTGGGACTCCCAGCATAGGAAGGGTTTGGTCCTGTTGGAACAAGTCCAGAGGGGACCACAAAGGTGATCAGAGGTGATCAGAGCACCTCTCCTCTGGAGACAGGCTGAGAGTTGGGGTTGTTCAGCCTGGAGAAGAGAAGGTGTGGGGATGCCTTATAGCACCTTCCAGTACCTAAAGAGGCCTAAAAGAGAGACAGAGAGGGACATTTTACAAGGAGATGCAGGGACAAGGACAAGAAGTAATGGTTTTACACTGAAATATGGCAGCTTAAGGCAAGATATTAGTAAGAAATTCTCTACAGTGTGGGTGGTGAGGCACTGCCACAGGTTGCCCAGAGAAGTCAGTACCCCAACACTGGAAGTGTTCAAGGCCAGGCTGGTTGGGACTTGGAACAACCTGGTCTGGTGGAAGATGTCCCTGCCCGTGGCAGTGGGGTTGGAACTAGAAGATTTTTGAGGTTTCTTCCAGAGCAAACCATTCTATGTTTTTCTGAGGCTTTGCCTGCTAAACCAGTCTTTCCTGCTGAGTGGCCGTGCCCCTTTCCCCTTGCAATTATGGTGAAAAGAAAATGAAAGCAATAAGAGCCATATAGATGAACTTATGAATGTTTCCAAGTCACCATGTCCAGATGTGAATCTGAATGTGTCATCTCAGGGTGACCATTCCTGGTTGTTTGCCAGTAGATTTCCTCAGGATTTCCAGATAGCATTGGCTGCACCCCAGCCTCACCACCTGGGCTACAGGCCCAGTACAGATCCCCTGTTTTCACTACTGCTGTTCTTAATATTTTATTCTTAATTATCCACATCTTCTACTAAAGCAAGTGGGAGGTGTATAGGATCAAGACATATGTTCTTCAAGCTCTAGAGCTGGAGCACATGTTAGGTACATTGAGAAATGCTATTCATGCTGCAGACCATGAGGGATGGGCCCTGATGAAGGTATGGTAAAAGAAAAAATCAAAGAAACTTTGTAGAGACATCTTATGAAATTATTCTGATATATCAAGGACAAGGAAAGCAGTCCTACTTAAACCATATCTGAAATTGTAAGGGTGAGTCAAGTTAAGAAATTAGGAAGGTTACAGGTCTGTGTTGTTGTTCCTGACCCTGACCCTGTGTGTTGTTCCTGACCCTAATTCTGAAGGACTTAAGGACTTACTCTCCTTCCATGTTACTGTCCAGCAACAGCAAAGCTGATCACCTCTCAGTCAAACAGGACTGATGCTTCTCCCTTGTTTCCTTCAAGGAGCATCACTTTTTAAGGTACCTGGGAAGAGAAAGAAAATTTAATATGGCCCTGTATAATTTTCATTCTTTGGAACTGTCGGCAGCAAACATGGTCTGAATTAATTTTTCATCTGGATGTCCACAGATCGGCTGAGAAATCCAAATATTGATTTTATATTTCATGAAGATGTATGTCCTCTCTAGTGTTTGGACCAAAGCTTTGTCTCTTTCTCTCTGATTCTTTGAATAAGAAAGTTCTAATTCAGTGCTTATCATCCAACCAGAGCTGTACATCTCAAAAATCACATTTTCTGGTGCGTTTGTCATGCTAAAGTGTCATAGAAATAAGAATAGTTACTGAATGACAGGTCAGGAAAATAATTCTGGACAAACAAAACATTTTTCTATTTTTTTT
The DNA here is from genome assembly GCF_050655825.1 of Lonchura striata. Taxonomy (NCBI): domain Eukaryota; kingdom Metazoa; phylum Chordata; class Aves; order Passeriformes; family Estrildidae; genus Lonchura; species Lonchura striata. The sequence goes on along the minus strand of NC_140707.1, from coordinate 56,418,013 downwards.
AGAGATGGGACATCCTGATACTGTCATTCAAATCCTTGTAAGTAGGGAACACTCAGACATACTATTTACTGCTTGTGTCATGTCTGAATCTTCCCATACTGAAATGATCCTGCTCGAGCATTATGGTTCATATGGCAGTTAGTTCTTACACTTTACTTACCTGGCTGGAAGAGCTATCAACTGACGTTATGGATGAATAATGTAACAAACTGAAAACCATGCCCTCTGGCAAAACTTTCCAAGGCAAATGGGATGAATCATCGATAAAATTGTTTGGAATATTTAAAAGTATGCCTGAAACCACCCATGCATAAGCTTCCTTTAGCAAATCAGAAGCTATAGTAGGATTATGAAAGCTAGGCCATGTGTCTAAGTTCTTCAAAGGCAGATGTTACTGACTGCTACTTGACTAAATGACATCAAAATGACTTGTCAAATGGATAGGGAAAGAAACTAGGGAAGAACTGGAATAAACTGACGTCTTTGTACCTGCATGCTTGTTCCAGGATAGAGAGCTAAACAGCATATAAACTTGGTAGTTAGTGCTTTTTAGTGTATTTTGATGGCCATTGGCATTGCCCAGAAACTTTAATGCCCCAACAAGCCTCTGTTTCTCATGCACATTTCTGTATGTGAGTTCTGCTGGCAAGAGATGAATTCTACCAGGTATCAGACCTCACCCTGAAAACTGAAGAGGTTGAATTAATTTCTTTGATCTTGCTTTGCTTGCCATCCTTGCAACACTGAATAAACTGGTATGTTGTAGTTATCTGTAGGATGACACAAACAAGACTGCATGAGTGGATAGGTCTTTTTAAGCACTGAATTTCTGAAAACCAAGAAGAGCAGCAAATACCTTCTCTCTGTACTGTGCACACTCTTGCCTTTGAGGAAAGGAGAAAAGAGTCAGCACAGCATCCATTTTATTAGGTAAGCTTATTTCACTGTCAAAAATATTCAAGTCATGATGATGTTATACAATCACATTAAGAAAAATATTGTTCCTATTTTAAAGACTGTCTCATGAGGATGATCAATTGTAAAATCCTCTCTGTGCTTTTTCAAGGGAAACTACCCATGCAAGAAGGAAGAAGAAAGGAGTTAGTTGCACTAGTAGCTGGCTGCAGTTATCTGTTGTTCTCCTGGAGATGAAGAGGTTGGCAGTGGGGACTGTTGTTTTCTGTGCTCTAAAGGGACAGTGAGCATGATGTGCTAACCTGGAGAAGCCATACCAGCTTTCATATATACTTCACAGAGGTTTTCTTCATCAGCAGAAAATTTTGAACAGTTTTCCTGATGTTTGAATTTATGGAGAAAATGTCTTGCTCATTCTGAATCTATGGAACATGCACAATAATGTGCATTTGTTGGGCAGTTCGTGGCTGCTGCACAAAGGTTTCCTCTTCCCTTTGCTGCACAGTTGAAGTATGATGCTATGGTGGAAAAAGTCACTGATGTAGATGGAAGCTCCAGCAATAAATATTGAATATTCTTTATACTTTGCCCAGAAGACAAGGTGAGTTTAAGTGTATTTCTTGAAGCATGTGGAAGCACTTCAGCACAGCACCAGTACCCATCATCATAAAGCTGCAGCTTTAGGCAGCACTTTTTTCTTGATGATCATAATTCAAAGCTACAAAGAGTTTTTTTAGACTATCTGACAACAGTAGCAAAAGCTTAGCAGGAGCAGGAGCTCTTTCTTAGATGCCCTAGAGCTTTCTTTTGAGCAGAAAATCAAGAAAGGTGCCATGTCACAAGCTCCTTGTGCTTGGTGATTTCCCTGACCTTGCAACACAGTCCAAGAGAAGACATATCAGCTGTGTCCATGTGCAAGATAGCGTTAAAGGAAATAACAGGGATACATTTTTTTAGCAATGACATATGTAGGATGCAAATTATTTTGATACTTACCAGTAGTAATGCTGTGTTCCTGTGATTCCACAATCACTCTTCTGCCCAAGTAAATAGGCATAATTTCTGGATGTGTCTGCAGATAGGGACAGATTTTCAGAACGTGGGATAGACCTTGTACCTTCTATAAAGAGATATGTATTTTGCTAGAGTTGATTTGATGGGATTTGCATCAGGGCTTGTGCTATTGGGTCAGTACTGAAGCAGCACTGTCCACTTTGATGTCCTCCTGCTTTGGCCTCTGGGGTTTCAGAACAAATTAATGCATCTCGTCAGCTGGGAGAGATGTTGGGCCAGAGTTTTGTGGGTGGATTTCCTCTCAGCTGCTCTGAGCTGATATCTTGTGAAATTTGCTGAGTCTCTGAACTGTGCTAGAATGTCTGTGCTAAGAATGACTACTAAATTCTAGGCAAAAAGTACAAGTGAGGAATCCCCCCCAGTCCCCAGAGTTACAGGGCTGACAGCAATGGGTTCATCATGTCAATGCACTTCATCTAAGCAGTATTTGGTCTTTTTCTCATCTGGGCATGCAAGAGGGTCAGTTTTTTCCTGTTTATGTAAAAAATGTGTCAAAGCCAAAAAAAATTAAAACTGGACTGCACATTGAGTGTGTTGGGTGCATGTGGTTGCATTTGGAACATGACCACACTGCATTCATGCTCTGAATGCTACCCAGCATGCTCCTCCTTCTGCCAAGAAGCAGCTAGAAGCAAACTTTTTCTCAGGTATCGGTTTTCTTAATCATACTGAAGATATGTGGATAGTTTCTGAAAATATTTACTAAAGCCCATTGAAGTGGGACAATTAAGTTGTTCAATGCCAGTGAGATATTGCATAAACAAAGCAGCTGTGGTGGAGAAGAGGATCAACATCCCCAAAAGCTGGAAGCCCAGGTATCTTGTCCTCTCCAGAATTAACCTGTACTCCAGATTGCTATACTGAAGGAAGTGGTAATGTACAAATAGAACATCATTCCACATTTTCATCATTTCCCTTTTCAAGTGTGTTATATGTGCTTGCTCTACAGTCCTAGTTCAAAAGCAACATATGTGCAAGACACACCCAAAAAGCAAGAGTTTCCATCTCCTAACTGTGCTGTAGAAGATAGCTCCTTTGGGATTTTCATGCACAAAATGCAACTGAATACACTGGGATTCCTATCTCGTGCCCCCTACAAATCCACAGGCTAGGAATGAAGAAGGAAGGCATAATGTGATGGCTCATTGCAGCTCTGGCTGCCTTGTGCTTCACTTGTGATGATTCATGAGGTCTTTCTTGGTGATGCAGTTCTAATCTAGGGGTTCCAGACAAAACCATAAATACAGGCACTTGGACAACTGACCCCATAAGGAGAGGTGGAGAGGTGATAATCTCCAGTGCCATGGCAGTAATTGCCAGCTGGTTTGTTTTTTGGTTTTTTGTGGTTTTTTTGTTTTTTTTTTTTTTTGTTTTTTTTTTTTTTTTTAGAAAAAACATATATATAGACAATGCTTTGTTTGACAACAAAAGCATTTAGAAACCTGCCCAACATGACAACAGCATTCAGCATGTTAAAATAATCTCCTTCTATTCAGTAAATTGTCATAGATCTTATTACCTACTGCATCAGGTCACATCAGCGTGTGCTGCTTGACATGATGTGGCACAGCGTGACAGCAACTGACACAGCATTGCCTCTCCCCAGCACAGAGATGTACATTGGAAGCTCAGGCAACCACTGGTGCATCTATTAAATCCTCTCTGTTGCCTGCAGTTAGGCAAATGACCAAATTCTCTGAAGAACCTGCATTTAATAGCAAATTGTTATTTTTGTGCTGGCTTGAGGACAGTTTTCTTACAGGGCACCTCTACTGCCATTGCATTGGAAAGTCACGTTGGGCTGCTGAGGGCTGATGCACAGCTGAGTGCTGCAGAGACAGCCCAGCAGTGAGTGTGGCAAGCATTCACACACTGCAGGTGTGCAAGGCCATTCCCACTGATTTAGGCAGTTATAGTTCTCTACAAAAATACTAACATGGCAGGTATAAAAACAAAAGCTTCATTGCCTATCCTCAGATATTGAGAGATTTGCACTAACTTCTTAAACCATAATGTTAAACCATTGCAGAAAATAATTTTTCTGAAAACTGGGCTAAGAGGGCACCTTTCAAAAATAAAAGGCTTGGGAAACTCATTGAGATAATGAGCTGTAGGTGATTAACCCAATCACTGTTGAGGTCACCAGTAGTATTAGAGCCATAATCCCATTGATTTAGATTATTGTATAGTTTTGTATTTCAGTAACTTCTATGTTGTATGTTTTATGTTATGTCTTACTCTTGCTTGATGGTGTATAAGACCTCACCAGAAATCAAGGGTGAATATTGCTCAAACAAAGAAGATTGTACCTGCTCTTATCACATAAAGTTATTTCCAGACTGTAAAATTTCAGACTCTGTAAAGTTTCAGACTGTAACATTTCTGGAAACTCTGGAGAAACTGTGGTGAGATTGGAAAATACAAAAAAAGGGGATCTCCTGCTGTCCTCAGGCCCTGTGTATTTGCCTCTCCAGGCAGCGTGCATGACTCTCTGTGCAGCTCCTGCTGCCAGCCCTTGTTTTGTGCTCTGGAGGTCACGAAAGGATGTTGGTATTTTTCTAATCACGACCACTAAGTTCAGAGCAGGGGAAGGACAAAGAAGGGGAGCCATTGGAGAGCTAATGTTAAGCTACTGCAATGGCTCTGATGACTATGTTACATTGAAGAATGAATTGAGGCTTCATAGTTGGAAGCTGGAAGAGGCTTGTGGCAGAATTGCTCTGAAAGCCTGAGGAGACCTAGTGACTGAATGCACATGTAAAGCAGAGTAAAGATGCAGTCTCCATGGCAGCATCTCAGAACTGTACAGTAATATTTTGAAATGTAATATAGATTCTAATTTTTCAGTCTTAACCCATCAAATCAGTTTTACTATAAATACCCACGCTATCCAGTCTCCAAAAGAACTAAGGCTGACAGTTATTTTAAGCCTGCCCAACCAAAGACAAAAATGCAATTTACATTCCCTGCCAAAATACACTCCTTCAGGTAGGAGAACAGAAGGATTTTGGTTTTAGGCAGGCAAAATCAAGGAAATATAGAGATTACAATATATGATCTCTACTTCCTCATACATCTAGATTATGGCAACCTTCAATTGCCAATATCTGAAAGCACTGAAACTCTGTGGGCATGTAGATAGGAAAGCTTCTTACCATGACTAGCTACACTACCAATCAACTCAGGGCACAAAAGGGCTGCTGAATCTGTCTGAAGCCACCAGTGTATAACTCATGAGTGCATCTGAAAAGACAGTGGCTGCTATTTGCAGACAAAAACTACAGGCTTAAACAGACACCTAGTGAAACAAGGGACTCCAAGCACTTTGCTGATCCCACTAGTGTTTCAGTATGTACCTTTATGTCTGAGGAAGCAGATGCTGCTCCCAGGTAACTGGGAGCATGTGAGAACACCCAAGGGAGCAATTTAATGTCCTCAGTGATGGTTGTCTGGTCTCCATAATAACAGCTGGACTCCATTCAGCATAACAGCTTGATTGAGAAAAGATGCTCTAATGAATACTAGTTGTGATCTATGTTTCTACCTGACTTCATCCTCTTTTGAGGAAATTCACAATGATCTTATGAGAGCTGCTGAGAAGTTGTCAAAGTTGTTGATTATCAAAGAATAGCAAGGATGGGGATGGTTAATGAAGTATTGAACAGTGTGGGACCTGAGTGGGATGTAAATGGTATGGAATAAGGGGCACAATGTGCAGGCTGGGGTAGAGTTAATTTTCTTCACAGTAGCAAATATGAAGCCGTGTTTTTGATTTGGCTTAACGCATGCTAATAATACAGAGATGTTTTGGGCAGGGTTTACACAGTGTCAAGGTTTTTTCTACTTTCCTACTACAATGCTGGCAAGGAAGTTGGGGGTGCATGAGAGGCTGGGAGGAGATGCAGCTGGGACAGGTGACCCAAACAGACCAAAGGGATATTCCAGACCATATGGCATCATGCTCAGAATATAAAGTGATGGGAAGAAGGAGGGAGGGTGGTGGGGACATTTGGAGTGATGGTGTTTGTCTTCCCAAGTCACCATTACACGTGATAGGGCCCTGCTCTCCTGGAGATGGCTGAACACCTGCCTGCCCATGGGAAGCACTGAACTAATTCCTTGTTGTACTTTGCTTGTGTGTGCGGCTTTTGCTTTACCTAATAAACTGTCTTTATCTCAACCCATGAGTTTTCCAGCTTTTATCCTTCTAATTCTCTTCCCAGTCCTGTGGGTGTGGTAATGAGTGAGTGTCTCTGTGGGGCTTGGTTGGCACCTGGGGTGAAACCACGGCAAAAGTTATCATTGGAAAACATGCCCTAATTCATCACTGTGCAAATGTAATTATTATGCAAAGAGCTATAACTCATTTTGAAAGTACTTGCATTTGTGGTATAGCTCTATATATACATGCTACTGGGTCGGAAATATTTTCTTGATCATCCCAGACTAGATTTTGTAACACCACTCCCATTTTCCACCTTCTGTGCAGAGCACTTGTCTATCTTAAGTCTGGACCACTCTTACAGACTGGCTGCTTTGAAGACCAGATATGAAAGGGTTTGGACAGACATAAAGAAGTAATTTTCTATAAACATCATAAACCCACTCTTATGCTCTGATGGAAAACACTGGGCTACAATCTGCAAGTCAGGCATCACAGCTCAGACCCATGCTAGAATTACTAATTTAAAAAAACTAAGATACTTGTGGTCTTGGCAAGTTACATATATTGCCATCTGTAGTAGCAGTTACATAAGTGGTGCCAGGATTTCTTTAGGAATTGAGAGCATTTTATTCTTCCCCATATCCAGAGAAACATTAAGGTGTTGCTAGCAGGTTTGTTGCTAATTACACTTACAACTAAAGAAGAAGGAAATAAATAAGTATAGGATGAGATAATTACAAGGAATGTCAGATAAATAAGAGAATAATCAATAAACAAGCCTTTCTAACAACTGTTTCTGTGGAAACTGGAAATTCTGATTCTCAAACAGAGATACCAACTCAGTGATGCAGGTGTTGTGCCAGCTTGCAAATAACCGAGAAAGAAGGGTTTGGCAGACACTTGCCTGTGTGAGGTACTGGGATTCAACCCATCTAGAATCAAGCTGCAGCCATCTCTAGATAAAACATGGCATCTGGATAAAAAAGAGCAGAAAATTGCACAGCTCCTTCAAGACAGCATGGCAATCATTGCCCAAATTCAGGGACCCAGTGTTGGCCATGATGCTTTAGAGGATGTCCCTTGGTCTTCCAGAGGTCCCAAGTTCTATCTGCTGGCCCTGGGCAGGTGCTCCAGCCCACTGGCACCATGTTCCAGACCCCAGGTAAGGAGGCAGGAGGGGTGAAATGCAAGTGCATGGTGACAGGTGAAGGGCAGCCTGATCATATGGAGGGCACTGACTGGGATGTGGGAGCAGCACAGACAACCAGCAGCACCAGCTGATAGCTTTCACCTGGGGTGAAAGAAGAGGAGGAGGAGGAGGAGGAAGAAAGCTCATGGTACTGCATTTAAACGTGAGCCAAATGCTCACCCACGGTTATTTTCAAGCAGAAAATTTAGATGTGGTCTTCAGTCTTTTCTATTTGTACCACAGATGGTGAATATATTACGCAGCTTGTCCTATTTTTCAGCTGTGCCTGTAAGTTTTCTGCACATATTCCTGCCTTTGCAGAGGCTCCTGGTGCAGGTGTTAATTCTCCCCAAAACCTGAGCTGATTGGGAGCTACACTCTTAAAAAATGGCAAAGTGAGGAAAAGGGAGAAAAAAGGAAAAAGTGAGGCATATTGGAAAGTGGAAAGGTCACAATTTCAAAAACAACTTCATGTCCTTCCTGCTTCTTAATAAGCCCTATTTTTAAATTCTTCTTTCTCTACAAGGGTTGATTCTACCTTGTTATTTGTACAGCTTCTAGTATCATTAAATACAAATGTGGAACCCTTGGCATTACCATTGTATAAATTCTTCAAAAAATGTTCTTAATTAAAGACAAAAAAGATTTTTTTTCTCTGTTTATATCTTAAGATCATGTCTCTGACATGTTTTATAATTAAAATATATAAAGCAGAAACAGCCATTAATTAGAAAAAATTACAGGTTTATGTCTTTCTGTATAAAACATTAAAAACTGTGCAACAAGCAAAGATCTTTCATAGTTCGAGAAACTATATTTTATTTCTTAATCTTCAGGTCAATCTGAAGCATTAATATGCTCAGTCAGAAAAGTAGTCAATCAAAGAAAACCTTAGCTCCCACTTTAACATTAAAACTTAAAAAAGAGTATGTTGATTTAAAATAAGCAGGCACACCCTAGAGGTAAGTATGAAATGCCACAGTTTCATATGGGATTGAATTTAATATGATAATGTCATGTGAAATACAGTGCAGAAAATATAATTAATAATAACAATATTTTTTTAAAACCCTTTTCTAAAAGTGCTGTCCTTTTTGTGTTTATATTTATTTTAGGAAGGGATTTATTGTTCACAAAAGAAAAGCAGTGAAAATTTATTCCGGGTTTTAGTTGTGGAAAGCATAGTGGAGAATTTAAGGGAGACAAATATATGCTTTTTTGTTGGTGGGGGCTTTTCTAATGTGTGATATGTGAGCCTTGGAGAATTGTTTATTTTAGGACAAGTCAAGGACTGAATCACAGGGAGACACTTTTTGTTGTGTTTTATTCCCTTCTCTCTGGGAGCTCCTGCCCTGTGGCTGGTGCTGCTGCCCTGCTGCCAGCTGGCTCCAGCCCCGTGCCAGGCACCATCACTGTGCCCCTGCCACTGGGCCCTCTGCTTCACCCATGGGGCTCAAATGGCTCTTTTCCAGACACCAGCTGCTCCAGGCAGCTCCTCTGGGCCCCTCCAGGGATAATGGGGATCCCTCTGCCCTCCTGCAAAGAGAGGAGATGCTCCAGCCCTCTCCCTGCTGCAACCTCCCTCTGCCCTTCTCACAAAGCTCTGATACCCCACGTGTGCCCATCTCTGCTGCCGTGTAGCTACAGCCAAGCTCCCTTTCTGGCCACAAGAAATTCCTCTTGCTTCCAGATCCATCCAGGCTTTCCTGGTGAAATCAGTCGGTGCCCATTGACCACAAGTTTCCTACAGACCCAGGGTGCCTGGCTAAGGTGGGGTTTGAATTTTTGGCTTGTATATTCCTGCTCTGGGCTTTGGGCTCTGGGAACAGCCCAGGGAGAATTGGCTGTGTTTGGAATTCCATGTCTCTGGTAGAGATGCAGCATTCTAGCATTAATTTGTTCTGCATGAATTTGCACAGGAGGCAAACACAGAGGTCAGATTCTGCCACACTGAATCATGAGAGCCTCTTAGTTCTGCCTGCCTGCCTGCCTGCTGATCAAGGTTAATAAGAGCTGGCAAGCTCCAGAGGCCCAGTTACACTGCTTTAAAATCTTTCAAAGGCAACACGGAATATCATGAGTAAAATCGACTGTGTTGGTCTCACTGGAGCCACATTTGCTTGTCTCAGTTGTGAGTTTATCTATTAATAAACAGATAAACCTGTTGCTGAAATAAACCACCTTTTGTAGGTCAACACTGATTTAGGCTGAAACTGCATTTAAAGAGGGATCAGAAGCATTTGACTAACAGACTGCTGACTTGAGTTGCACTTTCTATATTGCACCTTCAAAATCTGCAGTGCAAAGAAAGTTTTAGAATTGAATCAAATCTCATTCTGCTGTAGCTGACACCAGACACCCTCGTGACGTGAGGTCTTCAGAGATCAGTCTTTCCTTCACAATAGAGAAGTTGCAAAAAATCTGTCATTAAACAGAATTCTGGCTCCATCAAATAAGTTTACACAGCAACTTCAGTGATTCAGTATGGTTCAAAAACACAGCCCTGTGCTTCACACCTGAGCTGAGCTCCTCGAGTCTGCATTGCTGAGCTGCAGCCCAGTGACCCAGCACATATTCTCACAATGACAGCAACGAATTCAAGTTCAAGAGCCTCATATCCATTGCCTGTGCCCTGCACACGCAGAAATCACAAGCCTCTAAGCTCTTGCTACTGAGGTTTTTGATGTTCAGCTACTGCCATGCCTAAAATAACTTCCTTGGTACATGGCTGTACATCTTCATACTTATCTCACTTTTGCACTTGGATTAGAAATCAGAATCTCTTCAATTTAATCCCCATGAACATCCACTGCCTGGCAGAGCTAGTACAGATAACTGCTGCCCTGAGGGCAGGATAAAATTTAGGTTGATTAAATTTCAAAACAGTAGCAGTTTTGCTGAGTGAAGAATGGGGAGGAATTATCCACATTTTCTAGAGATTGTAACAACAATTTTAGTATTGTCTGCTTTAAAAGAAGTGTCCACTGCATGTTCTGAAAAGGATGGCTCAGATGTTTAGGTCCAAAGTGGGTGCTTAGCTTTGAATGCCAGGTTTGCATTGAAATGCCTTTCAGGGGTGAAAATTAGATTTCTGTCACCTCTTCTCAACATTTCTGCCTTGGAGGATTCTCCTCCTCAACTTACTGTCTAGCAGGAATCCTGTTGGGAGGTGTTTCAGAGTCCCACTGCACCTCAGCAGAACGAATCTAGTAAAGCCAGGCAGGTCTTGCATCCAGAGGACGGGGAAGATAGCAGCAAAAGTACCACGTGCAAATTCCCAAGGAATGACCTAAGGGCCAGCTGCCTTCATCCTGACACCAAGGCAGGGCAAGAGGATAATTCTCTGGGCTTCATGAGGCTGCGAGGTGTATTTTGACCTGCTGGGCAGAAATAGCAGCACCAAGTGGTTGCACAGCAATGATGCTCTGGGGGAGGGGATTCATGCTGCTGGGTCAGCTGCTCACCACTGACCTGTCCTGTCAGGCAGTGGGCTGCCTGTTGGCTCTCAGACACTGATCTAAAAGAAGGCATACGAACCCCAAACTATTTCAGGTTGAAGCATTCAGAGGCGCTGCCATCACAGCAGAGCTCTGCAGCAATGTCAGGTTACAGACAGTCCGTGTGGGAGGGAACAGGGCGCTGCTTTGCACTCAACGTTAATGCTTCTGCTTAAGCATAATCCAGCTGAAGGTCTTTTCAGTACAGCAGAGTTCAGTGGAGGTCTAGCTGAGTGTGCTGCTTCAGAGGGCACTAATGCAATTGTGTGATTAATTTTCGGCTGCGCTGCGGCTGCTGCGCAGGCTGCGGTCAGTGGCGAGGGGCAGCGGGCGCAGCCCTGCCCCGGCGCTCTCCCCGGGGCGACTGCCACCAGTCGCTGCCCAAGGGTAAATAGTGAGTACTGTCATGACACTCACCTTTGAAAGACAGTGGTGTGGGACAAACAAGGTAATTTTAAAATAAATATTTATTTCAAGGAAACATATTCGGCTTAATCCTTTTTCCACTGATGTTGATAAAAGTTATGCATTGACAAAAGGCACTGCAGCATTTGCAATGTATTTTGACATTACAAATGTCAATGAAAAGTTCTAAATAATAGCTAAGGATTATGTATTCCTCAGTGAGTTAGCCTGCTGGATAAATTAATAAACACATTGTTACGTAAGTATGGTAAAGGGCTTCTGATGCTTCATGATTAAACTTGACATGCTGACAAAATGAAGCTGAGGATTTGGTTCATTTTATTCTATTTTATTTTACATTTTTTTAAATTTTGGATTTTCAAAAATTTGATATTTGTAAGGCTTGCTTGGAAAACCTTCAAGTAATTTCAGTTAAAAGGCATGAAATTTCCAAATGGACAGAACTATATTCAGCTCTGTATCACAGGCAGAGAAATTGAGGCATGCAGGATATCACTGAGACTTCAATGTCATGGGATTTGTGAACTACAGGCTGCACCCCGGTCATTACAAGGTACAGAAAGTAATATTTAATTGTTTTAATCATGCAAAAATCTCAAAATGGTCTCACAAAAAGAAAGGGATCTACCTGGTGTAAAAATGTCAGAAAGCAGATATTCTTCAGGTTTAGATATTTAATAATGGCCAAGAAGACTTACCATGACTTCATCATGGTGTATCTTATATTTTACCCTAGGTATCACCATGAATGCTGCAAGCATGGGAGATCCCAGGGGGCTTTTTTGGCTGTGTGGGTGGGACACAGGTCCCTGCTCAGGAGGGTTCACCTTTAATCCCACCCAGCTGTGTTTTGCCTTGGAGACACTGTGCAGCATTGCTGGCAGGTGCTAAAGCTTGTGCTTGCACTCCAGCCCCAGCACTGCAGGTCTGCTTAGTGCTGCTCTACTTACGCCAAATACATTTCTTTCTCTCTTCTTTCATTGAGATCCCTGGTCTGATCACAAGCATTTGTACAGTGGTCCTCACTCTGGTGCCTGAGAATCATTTAAATACCCAATATAATCCTAAAACTGAAATATCTAGCACCTAAAAGTGATAACTACTGATAACACATTTACAAGCATTAGACTGTGGTACATAAGAGATTGATGTTTGCTACTAAATGCTGGAGGGTCTAGTACTGGGTACTTATAACAAATTATGGTTTTTTGTATTTGTAAATATTATTATATATTTATAAAAATGTTTGAAGTTTTCATGGAAGTGGTTCTTAAACTGGGTGCAGCCTACATCATTTCAGCAAAGGAAGCCCATAGAAATGACTGAGTGAAATTAGTTATCACCAACTTCCAGTGCTTTTTATCTGAGTCTGTATTGTATTTACTGCACTTTCAGCAACCCCAGAATTATTTTTCTAGACTTGGACAAAGTAAAGATTAAAAGATCAGTTTTCAAAGCTTGTTTCCTTCAGAGCTGATGAGGACTTGGAGTTTGTGTTTTGTCTTTTTTCCCTTCATTTTTCCATCAAATTGAGTGATCTGTAATTGAAAGAGTTTAGCACTCTACCTTCTGTTCTGTCCTGATCTGCAAAGACACCTTTTGGTGGCCATGCAGTAAGCTGTCTGCCTTTTCAAAGGGTTGGTTTTTATTTCTTTGTAATAGTACAGTGTGAATGCACTTTTGTCTACAAGGTCACCTTGTAGAAGGTGACAAAAAACCAGTCACATTAGAAAAAAATATCCTTGGGAAATAAGGTCTGTCTAGTACTGGTGCTCAGGGATCTGCTTGTTCCCTGTTTCTCTGAATTGTTTTATCCACTTAGATGACTCATGAGGACAAGGACAGTCTCATACCCAGCACAGGGAGTACCAGTCTCAGCTGAGTCAAGGGCTCTTCCATACTGAAGTCAATTGTGTGCTGATGGAGCCTGCTAGCTGTGAAACAATAATGATGAGATCAATTGAGTCGATAGCTAATCTTCCTTTTCTTCTCTTAGATACAGATAATGCAGATTCTGCCTTCCATTGCTCCTCTGGTATTAGTAGGAAGATTTATTTAATACCACAGGAAATGAAGCCAAAAATGAGACTGAAATTCTTTTCAACGTAGTAAAGACTTTGATACTTCTGCAAGTCTCTTAGACTGAAGGCACAAAGGGTGATATCAGTGTCGTGGGCTGGCACCTCCAGCTTGCACTGCATTTGCTTGGATGTAAGGAAGTATAAAACCAAGGGTGGGACAAAACTGGGCATTTCTGTATTGTCTCTTTACAGGAGAGGGGGATACCTTCCCAAATGCATCTTGTCTTCATCTCACCATTGCAGTCAGTGGCATCAATCATGAAGAGAGTGTCTGGCACAGCTGGAGATGCCTCCTGGAGGTCACAGCCTGTGGGTTGCTGCAGACAGCCGAGGCCCAGCTGCCCAGTTTTGTCTTACCATTTAAACAGGTACTGTCTTCAGTGTGGGTGTTTCTCTCTGGACCCAAAAGCAGCTGAGAACAGTGATCCCCTTCTCATGGTACAGCAGCTACTGTGCAGCTCGCTTCCTTGCGTCATACTCTATTCCTTTCCAAAAGGATTGCAGACAGGAAGCAATTACTTAAGAAATATTGTTAGTAGGATAATCTCTGTGCTACTGACCTTCTCCCTATCTTGGGAGACTTATCAAGTCTCCTGCTCGGCCCTGCCAAACATAACATCTGCCTGCGTGACACCAATCTTGTTTACCCATCCTGTGATGCTCCTCAGCCATTATCACCCCTCTCCATTCCCCACCTCCACGGCCTCCCGGCTCCCGTTTCCCGCAGCAGCCCCATCTGTCTCCGCTGGCCGCTTTGCGCTCTCCTTGCCGGTGCCGCTCCCCGCTCAGGCTCAGCGGGCGCTCGGTGACCTTAGCGCCGGGTCCCCTCCACCTGCCAGCGCTGCAGCCGCAGCCTCTCGTAAACTTTTCACCCTTGCTTAGTCCTCTGCCATCCCCGGCACAACCAAGGGCAGGGTTATTCGCCTGGGTCTAGTTACCAGCGTCTAGAGACTACCAGGGAGCACAGTGTTGCAGCTCTGATTACACTTACATGGAAGAAAAATACTCTTAAGGCAACAGCTATTTTCTTTTTTCTTCTATTTACTTTTTTTTTTTTTTTTAATTATCATTATTTTTATTTATCATTAGGTTGCTACTCAGGAGCCAGGTATACCCCTTGACTAATACAGCATGGTGCTTCCTGAGCTGTGGAAGAAGTGCCTGTTATGGATAAAGGCAAGGAAGAGCACAGAAACAGCGAAAGGTGGTTGCAGTCCTTTTGGGGGAGATGGCAGAGGCAGAAGCAGCAAGTCCATATGTCCAGCCTGGAGATTTAATGACAGAAATGATGCCTTCCCTGAGTCTAGCTGAAGAAATATCCCTCCCCAGTCAAAAACTACAGAGAACACTGCCCATTGCTTTGTTCTACTAGTAAACAGATAAAATATACTTTCCAGCCACTTCCAGTGCAACCTTCAGTGCTTCAGTCATTGGTTTGCTTTTCCTATTTCCAGCACTGCAGTTGTGCTCTAAACAATTTATAAGCTTCAAAGCCTTGCTTAAAGCATATTTTCAAAAGCGTTATCCTTTCACACAATATATTTGTAACACAATCATTTTCTTAACAACTCCTGTCACATTATTACATCAATCTCACTAAGTGATTCCTTTGAACAGCTTCTTACACCAATTTGAGTAATCTCATGAAGTTTGACTGTGCTCCTTTATCCTCCTCTCCTTGTTCCTTTTTCCTGTTTAACCAGAGCACTAATAGGGAGGCTGAAGCCCAGGTAAGGTGTCTTTCTTCTTCAAAGTCTTTGAAAGAGGATAGTGAGATACCCTTTCTGCAAACAGCAGTTTGAATATGTGCCTCCCAGTAACAGAAACCTCTTTTAGTTTCTTCTTTCTTGGACTCTGGCAGTGCTCCCCTTAAAAGCTGCAGCTTCTTAGCTATTGTGAGTGCTGCCAAACAAAAGTCATGGAGATACAAACACCCCTAGTGAGGGCATCTTCTTGATGAAGGTTAAACCAAGAAATGGCACCCATACTTCTCCTCACCTGGATTCAAAGCCTAGGTGGCCACCAGTCCCTCCTGTGCTTGTGTCAGGAACAGCAAGCCATAGTTCCCTCAAACCCAGTGGGATCTTGGTGTTTCCCAGGGTCTGCCATTTGCCACCAATGAGAGAACAAGCTCAGATTTCATTTGAAACCACATCTACAGGAGGTTTCTTGCTGTTACAGAAGACAGAAATCTCCAGATTACCCAGAATATCACAGATCCAAACAGCTTTCTATTTACAGTTGCTTGATTTTGGAGGTGAGGCTGACTCAGGACTTTGTGTACTTGAATTGGCAAAGCCCACCAGCTTGCACCAGCCTCAGCCTCCGAATATTTGCCTGCTTCACTTCAGACATGTATCCCTGCAATGCAGATTATAGAGAGGACACATTGTTATTTATTTTCTCCTGGAAAAATATTTTCCTTTTTTGTAATTGAATGGTATCTAAATAAACATTTGTTGTATTTTTGTGTCATTTTGAAGGTTGATTCTGCAGAAAGAGCGGCACACAGCATTCAGTGTTTAAATTGTCTATTTTACTCCGGACTCCATAGCCTTGAAACAAGTGTGCTACATGACAGCATAAACTCTCTGTGGAGAAATAAGACTAATTCTAGTTACTGGGTTGAACAAATGGTGTTTACAAATAGTTGTTTGATTCTTTTAATTTCTTGTCATATCCTGTTCCATGTAAACTTGATAATCTATTTTTTAACAGAACAGGTGCCACAACTTTAATGAGTGTGATGCAGTATCTCATTACCCTAAAAAAAAAAATCAACAAAAAAGTTTGAAGCTTATTGTCAGCTTTCACAAGAGAAGTTGCAGACAGATCAGGAAAGTGCAGTCAGGTTCAGGAACCTAATGAGGAATACACAGAAATATTAAATAAATTATTACTTATGCATTATTAAAAATAAGTCACACTTCTATAGTTCCTCTCAGATAATTAACTCAAATCCATTTATTATTCATTTCACAACTCCATGTAGGTGAAGGAACTATGCCATGTTGGTTTTATGAGCAAAGAGCTGAGACTTTGAAATACGATGAGTTTAAAAATTATGTAATACCAGGGAATTTTCCCCAGCAGATATTCCAGCAGGTGAGGCAGGCAGGCTGGGTTGGTTTTCCAAGTTTTGCCTTCTGGAGCTGGGACTATGTGTCTGTGTGTCCTGGAGTTGGTTGGAGTCTGGTCCAGTGGGGTTTTCAGATTTGCTCAGTGGGGTACTGACCCAGCACCTCTAACTCCATGGGACTGGGCTGTTGAAATCATCATCCTGAAACTTGGAGCTGCCAAAAAGACATTTTACAGTGCAATGCTGTGACAGGATGCTGAGGATTCCTGTCACTGTTGTTGAAACCTGAAGAATCACAGTACTGCACACAAGGGCAAAAAAATGCCGTAACACAAATGCTGATTCAACTCATGGATGGGGGAGCTGAGGCTGGAAGCTGTTATGCCATGTGCTGATGGGAAGCAGAAGGATGGACTTGTCTGATCTGCTAACACGTGTTGAGGAAAGTGTTCAACTGCTGCTGCTGAATCCAATGGAAAATTAAAATCCTACCCCAAATGATTTTCTGACATGGTATATTCCCAGAAAAAGCAATGACATTTACGGTGTACTGACAATAACATGAGCCTTATGACATAACAAGTGTTCTAGCAGAGCTGAAGTCAACTGTGCAGCCCAGATTACTTCCACTTTTGTAGACTGCATTGCAGAGTGCTGTGGGAAGCAGTATTTTGGGAAGCCTAATGAGAAGATAATCTGAGCCCCGTGAATGTAGGAGAACGTGACTTGCCCTCCTTTCCCCTGAGCTGCTTGGGTTTGCAAATGGCAGATATTTCCTTTTCCCAGCTTTCAGCCTTATTTTATTACTCATGGGCAATTGAATGAAGTTGCACTGTACCTGTGGTATCCTATGACCATGTTCCTTATTGGGTAGTGGCAATCCTTCTGGGAAAAAACACATCTCAGCCTTTCCTTACATCACTGCCCTAGCCCAGAGGAAGGTACTCGGTGGTTGGTGCATTCTGCATCTGCTCACTGCATCACACCGGGAGCAGCATTGAGATCCTGAAGACAGAGAATGCTATTTTTGGTTCTGCACTTCAGCTGGGAGCCTTTTTTCCTTCTCCCAAAATTGTGTTTATTATCAGATCATGTTTCAAAGAAGCA
Source organism: Lonchura striata (assembly GCF_050655825.1). Taxonomy (NCBI): domain Eukaryota; kingdom Metazoa; phylum Chordata; class Aves; order Passeriformes; family Estrildidae; genus Lonchura; species Lonchura striata. Next base: position 56,400,480 of record NC_140707.1, on the reverse strand, counting down.
ATGAATTTCTTCATTTAAAACACTTCCCCAGAAAGTAGTGGGCTTTCTTGATAAAGAGGCAGGTAGGAAGAACCTGTTCTATTTTAAATCTCCCTGTCAAATTATGTTGCTTCCCTCTCATGTTGCTGCTATTTAAGCTGTTCCAGAGGTTTGTTCTGACTGTCTTCAGCAGGGGATGCATGGAAATTGTCTCCAGCATCGGTCTGTGAGTGTCAGGGAGAGGATGGTCATGATGAATGCCCACCTTCTCCTGGGGCCAGCAGGCTTCCTCCAGGAACTGAGATCCAGATGGTGACAACAGGTGATTTGCTATTCATGTAGCAGTAGAAAGTCTGTCAGGGCTCCAGCTGCTGATGGATTAAACTCCAGTTCTCACAAGGGGTTTTCTGACCATAAGTTATAGCTGTACTAAATAAACAGTTCCCTTCCTCAAACCACCATCCTTTTCACAGAAAATTGTTGTCAGCTCTTGTACTGCAGTTTTCTATTGACTTGAGGGTTATGTGTGCTGCAAAACCTGCCCATAAAATGGATTAGATGAGTCACAGAATCATCAAGATTGGAAGATATGTTAAAGATCATTGAGTCCAACCATCAAACCAGCACTACCATAATCACTCCTAGACCACATACCTAAATGCCACACCCAGAGGTCTCTTGAACACTTCCAGAGATGATGACCTCACCACCTTCCTGGGCAACAATATTCCAATGCTTAACCACTTTCTGTGACAATTTTTTAAAATATCTAATCTGAACCTCCCCTGGTGTAACTTAAGGCCATTTCCTCTTGTTATTCCACTTGAAACATGACAGAAGAGACTATCCCACAACTCACTACAACCTTCTTTGAGATAGTTATAGAGAGCAATAAGGTCTCCCCTGAGCCTCCTTTTCTCCAGGCTAAATACCCCCATAAGGAATTGAGCCACTCCTCATTAAATATTTTCTAGATCCTTCACCAGCTCCAGTGCCCTTCTCTGGGCACACTCTCCAGCACCTCATTGTCTTGTTGTGCAGGGCCCAGAACTGAGCACAGCTGTCCTCACTCAGACCCCCTAATGCCAAATACAGAGGGACAATCACTGCCCTGCTGGCCACATGATTGCTGATACAGGTCAGGATGTCACTGGTCTTCTTGGCCACCTGGGCACACACTGGCTTATGTTCAGCTGCTCTTCACCAGAAACCCCAAGGCCCCTCCTGCTGAGCAGCTTTCAAGCCACTCTTCCCCCAGTCTGTAGTGCTGCATGGGGTTGTTGTGACCCAAGTGCAGAGCCTGGCACTTTGCCTTATTGAATCCCACCAGTTATCCTCAGCCCATCAATCCAGCCTCTATAAATCCCTCTGCTGAACCTTCCTACCCTCCAGCAGATGAACACTCCTGCCCACATTGGTATCATCTGCAATTGACTGAGGGTGCACTAGATCTTCTGAGGAAAGAGTGTCAAAGGACACTCTTTACTGAAATGTCCACAGCCTTTCCCTCATCAACTGAGTGGGTCACCTTATCACAGGAGATCAGTTTGGCCAAGCAGGTCATGTCTTTTATAAATCCATACTGGCTGGACCTGATCCATTGCTTTGTGATGGCACTCAAGATGATCTGCTCCATAACCTTCCCTGGCACTGAGGTCAGGCTGACAGGCCTGTAGTTCCCCAGATCCTCCTCCCACCCTTCTTATAGATGGGCATCACATTTGCCAACTTCCAGTCAACTGGGGCTTCTCACAGTTGTTTTCTTTTTTCTGCCAGCATTGCTGGTAAATGATTGAAAGTGGCTTGGCAAGCTCTTTTGCCAGCTCCCTCATTCCTCTAGGTTGCATCCTGTCTGGGCCCATAGACCTGTGAGTGTCTAATTAGCATAGCAGGTCACCAGCCATTTCCTCCTGGATTATGGGAGCTTCCCCCAGCTCCCCATCGCTAACTTGGGGACAACTGCGTTTGTATTGAGGACTGAGGCAAGAAGGCATTAAGTACCTCAGTATTTTCCTCATCTCCTGACACTATGCTTCCCCTGCATCCAGCAAAGAATAGAGAAGCCCCTCAGCCATTTTTTTGCTGCTGATGTATTTGGAGGAACTTTCTTTTCTTGTCTTTAACAGAAGTAGCCAAATGAAGTTCCATTTTGGCTTTGGCCCTTCTAATTTTCTCCCCAATAACCTCACAATAACCTTGTAGTCCCCCTCTTAGTAGTAGTACCTGCCTCTTCTTCCAGAGGTGATACACTCTCTGGAGCCCTCTGAGCTCCAGCCCAAATTCTCTGAAGATTTAATGAATATTCTGATATTCTCCATAATCTGATAAACAGCCAGCTCTTTTCTCTGTGTGTATGTGGAAGAGAATGAAGAGAAGTCTATGCCAAGTAATGGCCATATGAATAATTTCTTTGACATAAAACTATTTTGTTGCTTTACAAAGTCTTGTATCCCTATGAAAGCGGAAGTTACCCAGGGAGCACGTTTTCCCTCTGGGGCTTTTTTCCTATATTTGTTTCTCATTATCTAGCAACAATCTTATTTACTTTATCAGACATTTCTAATCACTTCTTAGAGGTATTCTGACTCCACCAGCAGCTATTTTGACATCCTGCACTACATATTTTCAGAGTGAACAATAGCCTCTATTTTCTGTATTTTGTAATAAAGATATGGCAAGGAAACATTTATGTTTCTAGAATAAATAGAATTGATGTAAGATCTGAACAACAGAATGATATACGGGTTTGAGATTTGATTGTAGTTTGAGCAAGTGAAACATGACATTAAGGTTAAAGGGAAATATTTGCTGAAAATAAGAAAAGGTTACCTCAACTTTTTGGAATTACTAGATGGTATTTAAAAGAGGTATTTTTATACCCACCGGGGAGCCATACAGGGTTTATGCAGATTTGACATTTTCTTCTTTCTTCTCTATTTGTATCTGGAGCCCAGGGTGAACAACCTCCTTTATGTTTGCTCTCGTTAAATATCTTTGTCTGGGCAGCTGTTGATTCAAGCCCTGTGAATAAATAAAATGAAGAGGACCTCCTGCACGATTCAAAAATAAATGCTATTTTCTGAACCCCAACTTTGCTATTTGCAGTGTTAGCATTATCTTATTAGACAAATAAATGGCCTCATTTCCCTCCTCAAGAGCACATTAGCTTTGCACTTCCAACAGCTGCAGCAAGTGAACTTTCCTGACATTAATGGGAGGTGACGGCAGGCGGGGGAAGATGTTGCCTTTGTCCAAGAGGAGGAGAAGCTCTGAGAGCCCAGTGTGCCTGCAGCATTCCAGCTCCATGCACAGATTTTATTCTCAGTGCTTGTGAGTGTTACTGAGGGAAGTCAAAGACAAAATTCTTTAAGAATTCTGTCCTGTCACCCCCTGCACACTGCTTCTCACCATTGCTTAGGGAGGATTATTCATGGGAAAACATCAGTGGTCACTGGGTGGAAGCATTGAAAAATGGGGTCTGCAGACAGAAAATGCGTTCATTTCTAATAATTATAATAGCAGCAACAATTCCATTGGCCTTATTTTACATGTATGGAGATGGAGACATAGAAGAACACAATGTGCTGAAGCTGGGAGTACTAACTGGGCCTCAGAGGTCTGTCCTCCCCTTTCTAGGTCTCTTCTAATGACTAGACCAAATTTTGTGATCCCAACATGTGACTGCTCCCCGATATTCTTTATCAAATGTTAGGGAAGCCTCACACAGCTATTCAAGGTTCAGGAATCCTCACTGACTCTCAGCAATATTTGTGCTGCCTCTTGAGAAGCATCAGGCAGCTTGGATGAGCGTTCCTCTCATCCAAAGCCCTATTTCACATCCTGTTGGCATGTTTGAAGGCTACTGCACTGAACTCCACCCTGTAGCAGTGTTTTAGCTCCTGTTCCTTTCGGACTGTCCAACACTAGGGAGGAGGGTGACAAAAAAAGGATACAATCACAGCGACAGTGTGCCCAACGTAAGGAGGAATGAGCTGTCAAACAGAAAGTGGAATGGCATGGAAGAAGCCCTGTGTAAGTCATACACACCAATGAGCCCTGTGGAAAATTCTGCCCCATGGCTGTAAAGTGAACCACACACTGAACCCCAGTGCTGCTCTGGTGCGGGCTGTGGGGCTGCCTGGCTGGGCAGTGCTCTGCTGGGAACGTGCCCTGTGGAGGAGGTGGGGCTGGAAGGTGCCCAGGTAGCACGGCTCATGCTTAGCAGGGGTGATTTGACAGGGCTGCTGTGAACCCAGGGAAGATTAAGCAGTCTCTAGCCTCACCATACATTTTAGAATTTGCAGATATTTTCAGTGTTCTGGAGCTTCCAGTGTGTTAGAACAGGAGGCAGTTGAGACAGATAAAAGTAAATGCTGCTCACGTCTACAGGTGTGGTCTTCTCAACCTCCAGAACACAGGAAAAGGACATCAGATTAAATACAGGTTATCAGGCTGAAAAATGATGAAATTCTTGTTAGTCAGCAAGATCAATTAAATGAAATTTAATTTGCTTTCCTAATGTATCCACAGGACAAAACCAAAGCCTTCAGATGACAAGCCCAGGCAAAATGGACTGTTCTCATTTCTCTTCAAGTAAATGGCAAATCTGAACAACTTCCAGAGTTATTGGTAGTTGTGTTGAAAAGCTGGCCTTGGCGTCGTGACGGCTCGAGCAGATAGAGATGGAAGCCTGTCTGAGGAGCACATTTCTTTGGGAAAAGCCAGGCTTATACATCCAGCAGCTAGAAGAGGAAGAGAATATTTTGGAGTCATATTGACCAAAATTGCCTGAAAACAGAACATGAAGTCACAGATAGTGCAAGTGCAACAAGGCAGGATGAACACATCCCAAGAGAAAAGATGAAACTAGGTCATAAAATCTGAGAAAAGAGGAGAAACCTCACTTATCATTTATTAGCAATTACCAGGTTACTTAGCATCTCAGATCAAGTGTCTGGTTCAAGGATGGATTTCACAGAGACCAGAACGATTCCCATTTTCAGGTCACTTTTAAAGAAAACTCAAATTTTGCGAGTATTGCTCCAGAAAGTGAAGGAATTTCTTACACTATCTGTCTATCATGAGTCAGCCTAGTGCAGCCACACAGCTGGGCTGTAACTCCAGAGGGAGGGAGCAGAGGGGGACAGCTATCTCCTTTCCTCAGTGGCAGCAGCGTGCCAGCCAAGGGAAGAGGCAGCCTCCAAGCCTTTGGGAGATATGCCAAGCATTGGGGCACCCACATCTCTTAACCACTTTATTTTAAGGGTAAGACAAGCCTTAAAACAAGGTCCTGGGCTGTCTGTTGAGGTTTATATCATGTGTACCTTTAGCTGCTTAAGGCTTAATCAAAATCTGCCTTGAAGCTTATCCATGTGAGAGAGCAGATCTGACTGCAGCTGGGAGTACCACAGGGTGGTTGAATTCTTGCCTGGTGAGATGCACTCAGCCTAAGACTGCTCGTATTTCTCAGCAGCTATGAGGGCTATTATATCTATGGTTTCTCTTCTGGAAGCAGTTTCATCGTCTAAGTAGAGATGAAAACATTAGTACAAACTCCCAAAATAAGGATTGATGAAAGAAAATTGTTCTACTATACAGGTATAATCAAGTGATGGGAAGCACACCACTGACACCTGCTATGGATATACACAGGAAAGAGCATGAAAGAAGCCCTCATCTTTCTCTCATTTAACTTCTTTGCTACTGTTCAAACAGATTTGTTATATTCACCATATCTGGTGATGTGAACTCCTGAAGTGGCAGAAAAATGTTATGACCATGTCTAGCACTGACATTTAAATATCCATGGTCATGAAGACAAAGATGTCGCTGCTCCCAGGAGCATGGCACTCTGACGATCCATTAAAGACAAATAGATTTGTGGCACACCAGAAACTATTTGAAGCCTGTCAAACCACCTGCTGTGCTGCTCTGAACCTGAACTAAAGTGGGACTTCCAGAGGAGAAAGAAGAATTTATTTATAGTATGTACATCTTAGAATCCCACATAACAAGACTGTTTCTCCTCAGGGAGCTTGAACAGACCTGCAAGTTTGTCTGTTTGCACATTGTTATAAATGATAGAACCTAATCTTGACAAAGTTGGCTATGTTGCTGTGGGATAAACTCCAAGAGACCCAAAGGTGAGTTTTAGTACTACATGAAAATATTGTTTCCAATCTAAGTAGCACTTTTCCAGCTTCCTCTTACTCTGTCATTTGGGAGACTTGTGCCTGAATTACCATGTTTTCCCAGAAATAACAGATATTTCGCCTGAAGGGATTTTGCTTACAACTTTTGTTACTTTACAATGTGTCATTGGCTTATGTTGCAGCACAGTAATGCTCACCAAGATAACATGGTATGAAGTTACAGGTGATGATGTGACATAAGCCATAGGCTACCCCAAGAAACAATTATTTTCCCTTCAGAATCACCTGTCATTACTTAGGCTTTTTTTCAGGAATTTTAAGTTTTGATCTAACTGAAAAAGTGTCTATTCTGGTAGTGGTGTCTTTTTCATTTTAAAGGCATTGGAGCATCTGAAGCTTCTGCTTAATTAGAGTCACTTTCTGAGATGGCTGAGTATGTCTTTTTCCCTTAAGATGATGTTGTATTCTGGTAGAAAATTGGTTTGAAAATTTGTGAACTCCACTTGTAATTGCTTAAAAGTTCATGTTTGATAAATACATACACATTGGCTAATAAAGATTATGAAGTCTGTCAAGGTGTGGCTGAAAAGTGTAAAGAATATCAGTCATTTATAAGTAGCTGCATTTTCTTTACTATTATATTAATTGTTTTTTGCTAATATACATATACCCCTGCAGAACAGGATCTCCCATTCCACCCACCCTTCCAAGTGTCCTGTTAGACTGGGGTCTAAGGTACCCTTGGAGAATTATTTCCTTCACTGTCTACAGTAACTCCCTTAAAGACACAGGCTATTAGTGGATGTCTTCCACATATGCAATAATGACAGACATATCAATACTGACAAGATTTTTGATAAATATAGTTGTCTGCTTATTAGCCTACCTTCCCAGGATTTATACTGAATTTAAAGTCTTTCATTCATTCAAGTAGCTACCACTGAGTACCTTAATAAATTAATGCTTATAGACAGCATGTTAAGCCTATCCATCAGACATTGCAGGATTGCAGGCAGAAGTCAAGGGCCTTCAGAGTTTTTCTACTGGGCTTCCCCTGTCAGTATCTCTGGAAGAACTAACAATTACATCCTTGAAAATCAGGACAGATATGTGCATCTGTCTTCTTCTACCAATTCAAAAGAGAGTCAGTGACCATATACTTTACAACACTGTGGGCCTGAACTGTTGGTTTATGGCAATTCACATGAATAAAAATAGTCCAGGGCTGCTTTTAAATTGGCTTTTGGGTGGTTTCTCAGATAACATTAGTCCAGTCTCTTGATGGATGACCCTTGGTTATCATGATCAAAATTTATTGCTGGAAAGGATAATTAGTTAACATGTGTAATACCTTTAAAGGTGCTTGGTATTATTAAAATATATAGACTTATAAAAATATTGAACTGATAGTATTACAAAATTATACCAAAGCTAAAATGTAGAATCTTGGCAATTACTTTATGATTATGTAAACTGAATAAGCTGAAAATGCAATGAAACTATTGGGGTGGCCTAGTTGCTGGAACCAAGCTTCCTGGCCCTTAATGACTTTGCCCTTTCCATAGTGCTTAGCAAGGTTGGCATCCTGCTGTTTCTTCTTGTGTCTCATTTCTAATGGCTTCAAGACTTATCTTTGTCACACTATAATTGGTTTCACTGGAAATACCTGTCAAGAAGCAAGCAGGAAATGGAGGAAATCCCCACATTTGTATAGGCTGATATATTCTTATACACAATTAACAAAATGCACTATGTGTTGGGAAAAATTTTTTACAATGAACTCATTGCCTTGATTTTTTTACATATTTTATTCAGATTTAGTATCTAAATAGAAAACCTTTTTCAACTAAATCTTTATGCCCTTTTAGTAAACTAAACACAAGGAGAAGGCTGTGCACTAAGAAATTGCTGTAAGTAATCAACAAAATGAAAGTACATATAGTACTTGTACAGCCCCTTGTACAGCATAATTCAGGGTATGTGTACTTGATAATTTTGCAACAAAAATTGCTTTTGTGACATCCAGATTTAACCTGATTGCAGAAGCTTCTGAGTATCTACAGTTTCTGAGCACTCACTAACTCTAAAAACTCTGCTATTCAGGGAAACGAATAACACCACCTTACCAGCACAAGAATTCAAATGATACTAGAGAGTGACTGAAGATACAAGTCTGTAAATGACTTGAATATCAAATTCTCTAAGATTTTGCTTTATTCATCTTCTAAGGCACAAAGAGAAACTTAATTTTGTTTTCATTTGCAGAGAAAGGGGCATTTTGCATTCTACCCTTGCCATGTGCTCTCCTGTTCCCCGTGACGGTGGGATAGCAGTACAGTGGCCCAATCTGAGTACCCACTGACTGAGGGTGTTTCAAGCCTGGAAAGACATGAATGAACTTGAAAGTATGCATCAGAAAGAAGATAAACATGCGGTAGGTAATGAGAGCTACTAAATACAAAATCTTTCACAAAACTTGATGCTGCTCCAGCAGGTAATGGCTACTCAAGTACAAAATAAGTTAGTTAGAAGAAGCTCCTGGCTTAAAAAGCTTGACATGTCATACCAGAGATAAGACTAAATGACCCAAAAATCTCTCCCCCTCTAGTCTACAAAGAAAGGAAGCAATCAAATTTAAAATCTACTCACAGTAGCAATAACAAAATTGGATAATTATTCAGTCATACCCTGACTGAACTGGCACCTAATGGCAAACTGTCTCTGTCCTGTACAACTTTTGAAACTTCTTTTTGCAGCCAAAATCATCCACAACCTTTAAGTGTGAATTGTGATTAATTTCAGCCACAGTTTTGTGGCTACAACAGCTGTGGCTATAACTTCTAGCAGAAGAATCAAATTCCTTTAATAATCTAACCCTAACATTATCACCTTTTAATTGGATTCATCCATTAGAAAGACCCCAGCAAGAAGGATGGTCATGAAGGATAAAACTGATGGCAACAGCCATAAACCCTTTCTTGCAGGGACAAGAAACTTCAAGACCCCCAGACATCTGCTTTGAGCTTCCTTTCAGGCAGCTTTGTTGTGCAACTATCAGCACTGTAGATTAAAAAAAATGGTGGGTCTTTTAAACTGTGTTCTATTCTCTACTCTGAAGAGGCTTTGTAAATGCTGGCCAAACATACATGGCGCTGTGCTACAGGTTGGAGGAAAAGTGGTTTCCGCGTTACAGCACTGCGGCTCGCAGGCGCTTCGGCCCGGGGCTGCCGGGGCATCTGCTTGCTGCGGCTCCCCCCGAACTAACACACCATGAAATCCAAAGATTCTTCCAGCAAGAACAGCCTGCGCTGTATTGCTGTACTCATTACCACATTTGATTTCATTTGTACTGTGCTCATTGCGAAAAATACACTGTCAGACCCTTGCTTTGGGGTACGAAAGATCAACAAAGCAAATTGCTGCTGCCTTTTGGGGCAGTCAAAATACACCACCTAAGATAAATTTGGAATGGGTTGAAGATGCTGCAGAGTAGGGAGCTAAAAAGGTTTTAATCCTTGATTAGAACTTTGTATTTTTTGGGGTGGGGGGAAGGTGAAGTTTTTTTAACATCTGATTTGCACAAGCATATTGTGTGAAGGATTCCTTAACATACATAATCCTTTTCCCTTTTGATCTTCATACATTCCCCAAAAAGAATAATGAAGCTGGAGCCATATTGTAAGGGGCACTGTTTGCTAGAAGAAAAACACTTACTCAGATCATTAACCTGAGCAGTGAAAACATTCGGTGGCATCTTATAAGCACCTATGAGGAACTAACAAGCAGCCACAATGGATTAAAAACTGGAGTGGCATTACTCATTTCTGTTCCAGTTCATATAGAAATAGGCTTATTTACTATGCAGTTTGAAAATTACTTTGAGTTAATAATATGACATTCAAAAATTCCCAACAGTTGTGTTTAAACTGCTGAGACAATTTTCTTTTCTGGTACATCTCTAAGTTTAGTAATGACAGCTGGAAAGATACAAATACCACAGATCAAAGGATGGAACTTTCCTCTAAATTCTTGCATTTTAGCAGCAAGTAAAATCTTAACTATTGAGAATTACTGGCAACTAAGATTCCCTTTTAAATAGATTGGTATGAATTTCCCATTATATAAAATGGACAAAATAAAATTCCATAAAAGCCAATAATGTTTTTGTACTTGACACCATGTGACAGCAATTACTGAGTGTTTCTGTCACCTACAGAATGCTCTCTGGGGGAACCTGTGGGCACAATTCTCTAAGCTCCCTAGCATCCACCTTCACCAGCTACAACCATTGAAGATGAGCATGGAGAAATAACAAATACTAAAAAAAAATACATAATATTCATAAGCATGTTTAAGGTTGCCCCTTAAGGTAAGATATTCCCCTAATATACTAGAGAAACATGAAAAGATTTCAAAGGTCTGTTTCAGGATGTGTCATTTCAGATTGCCTTAACAACCCACATTTCTTAAAGGTCTTTTAAAAAGGTCAGGTTTGGAATTCATGCAAATTTATTCATTTTAGCTAAAACACAAAGTATTACTTCATTAGTTGTTAGTAGCACTATTCCTGTAGTTAGATTGATCCAAATATTTATTTAGCAACAGTGCCTATGTGGTAGCGCATGTAATCACCCCATCAATGCCTTGTTCACAACTATTAGCTCTTAATTCTGCAAGTTTCTAAATGCCCTTCTCCCTCACTGAGATCCAGAATAAACTCCCTCCTGGGCAGAGAGGAACACAGGCATTTATGCAATTTTCTACCAGTTCTGTGGAGTCTCTCAAAATGTTAAGACTATCAACCCAGATTTTCATGGCAATAAGGATGTAATTTAACTTACATACACAAATGAGACCATACAAATGGAATTTATTTAACTCATACAGTACAAGGAATATTTTGCTTTACATGTGTATTTAAAATTCTTTATAAGTATTTTCATTTTAAAACCTAACATTCAGTAAGAAAGTTAGGAAGCATTTTTACTCTGTTTATTCACAGATTGTCACACAGGAATGTTTAAAACCAATTTTTTTTCTGCATAAAAGTCACAAAAAAATTATTTTCTGTAATCTCTTGTGTACATATTTGCAAAGTTTTCTAGCTGCATTTGAATAAGTGTTTTCATTTAACATTGTAAGAAATTGAAACTCAATCTTTTCTTGCTACTCAAAGTAACACAAGCTTTGCCACAGGAATGCATAAAGTATAGTTCATCTACTTTGAGCTGGTGTTCTCAAAATGTGTATGGGACATTTGCTCAGGCTAGGTTCTTATGTAATAAAAAATTTGCTCATCAGAGCATAGCAAAGTGTTCCTTTAACTGTTTGATGAGCTGCTGTGTATCAACATGGCCTGGAAATGCTTCTTCAGACTTCTGAGCCGCTGTGTAACTTCTCTGAAGATCTCCAACCTGTAAAAACACACAAACTAATTTTGAAAATCCAAGCACTGCAGTGTTTGCATCATGTATTCTTTATATTCTGTGCAGTACATTTCTGACGCTTGCAAATTTTAAGCACTGCTGGTCCAGAGAGTGAACAGTCAGTGTAAAGACATTTGGAGGCAGGATTATATCACACATCAAGGGATGAGAAAGACAGAAATGTCATTTTAATGGATGCTTTAAGACATCAACTTAACATACTCCATTTCACCCAACTTCTTGGAGAATGGTCAAGGTACACACCATGCCCAGTGCTTGAAGTATGGAGAAATAAAAAAAAAAGGTTTTGCTTTTAAACTCCATAGAAGTGCTATTGTATAAACAAGCAAAACACAACTCATCAGGACTGTGCAAAAAAACCTAGCTGTGATTTCCTGCTTCCTCACAGAGATGCACAACAGTGTTGGAGAACTAATGGTGCTCCTCTGTTGCTTTTAGAAGAAATTGTTCCCTACTTAAAGAACTTCAATTTCTTTCCTAAAAAGCCATCATTTTTGGGAAGGATTAAAAGAAAAGCATCTCAGAAAGTGGGTCCAGTAAAAAAGAACTCAAATATTTGGGAACACATCTAGTAAGAGTGATTACTTCTGAATGGAAAAGGAGGAGCTATAGACAGCCAGGAGGTCTTTTTTGCCTGTGCATCACTCAACACAGAGCTTCAGTGTGCCAAGAATTCTCTGAAGGATAAAAAGCCAAGGCCCCAACCAGAAAAGTCATGTTTTGCAAACCATGGTCTTACACTGAATTTAAGGACTGCATTACCCCACTGCACCAATACCTGGCTGATGTGGCTGGCTGTCTTCTCCCATAAGACAGCCCTGTGCAAAATCTACGTAACAAGACATTTGCAGACTAGGATTTACTCCCCAGAGAGTAAGTAAAAAATGAAATTATTAAACACCCTCTTGTGTTTCACAATGGAGAGGATACACTTATAAATTAATGGTTTATTCTCTTCTTAATATGTGTACTTCAGCATCTGTAGGAGTGGAGCTCCCCACACAACACAGAATCATAACAGAATCATGAAGGTGTAGACACAAGCAAAGGAGCAAATTTTTTCTCGTGAAGAAACAATAAAAAAATTTTACAAGTTTCTCTTATTAACAGGCATGCTGTACACTGTTAATACAGTGTCTTAGACACTCTGGATGAAATAGATTAATACAAAAAAATCAGAGGTTGTAAAGCTGAGTAACAGATTTTCCTTTTGAGATCAGTAAGATACTATCAGTAAAGGTTATTATTATTCTGAAAAAGCTTATGACTGTAAAGACTGTAGATGGAATTGTTCATCTTCCAGGCATTTGGACAATTATAAAGCAACTTCATAGCCAGTTGGCTTCATTTTTTCTCAAAAGCAAACACTGGAGTGGCTACTTTGACACACTTCTAGGTATTAAAATGAAAACATAATTTAACGTTTTCCTTGAGTTGAATGTACTCCATATTCTTTTGACGTATCTATCTCAAATTCTTAGTAATAACAATAAAAACCCACCTGGATAACCAAGGCTCAAATTTTAGATTACAAGAACAGAACGATGCATTACCTTCTCTGAGAGTATGGCAACATTGAAATGGGGCTCATACATGTGAGGTGCTAAAGATGCAGCAGTCTGCAGCAAAGCTCTTGCCTATACAGAGAAATGATAAAGTAATATAGTGACATCTGGGAGGGAGAGTAACAAGAATCTAGTGCAATATTCATAATCCTTAAAAGAAATCATCCTATGTTTACTAAGACATTACTAACAAAGCCATTTTCAAAAAGGTTAAATCAATAGTATAAGCATAAGAGAGTCAAATAACATTGAAATGAATAAAGGTTTTGGTTGAATCAGGAAAAAAATTATTGGGACATACTAAATTAAGCAATTCAATTTTAAACCCTGAGGACAATACATAAAGTAAATTAAATAAAACCCAAAGTATCTAAAAAACACCCCACTGTATTTATTCTGTTGTCTCTGACAGCTCTGTCTTAGGCATTCCTGAAACCATAAATTTTATCTGTAAATTATAGCTTTCACATTCAGACATTTAAATAAAATTAGGGGTGTTTTTCTCACTAGAAAAATAAAGGCATAAAAAGGTAAAACTAAGTATCAGAGTGTATAGCTTCATGTTGTAAATCCAATGAAGAATTAAGGTCTACTTGTGAAAGATTTTACTAAAAACAATGCAGAACTTAATGGGGGAAATTCCAAAATGTTTAAAAACAAAAGTAACTATAAACTGTGGCTAGACTGAGCTAGGAACTTACTAATACTTCCTTCATCTGAAAAATCTGAGTACATGCAACAGTACTTATGAAAGAACATTGTGAAATAAAATCCAAGATAAGTAAAATATCATCCCTGTTTTTATTCTTCTGTGCATATTTTAATTGCCAAAATGATCCAAATGTTTAATTATACATGTGATACAAGAAGAAAACTGAAAAATTTAAGATAAAAACTAAAGTAGGCAGCAAGCTAGTCTAAGGGAAAGGCACTGCAGTGATAGTTATGAGCAATCACAACTTCCACAATTGAGGGTATACTCCGCTAGGGAAATAAATGCCTAAAAAGTAACTGATTATGAAACTGAAACTAAACTCAAAGTTTATCTGTCACTGGAAACATCCAGTTCTAGGTTCATTTCAGTGTTTCCATGGTAATTGCTAGGTTATCTGAATAAAGTTACCTTCTGTCTAAGAGAATCTGCTCTTTAAAAAAGTACTTTTAATTTGTTTTAGCTCTATGCTGTATACATGAATCCATCAAATTAGATCGCTCTCATGAGGTTTAAAACAAGCCCACAGTAGTTCTGTCCAAAATTGTCCAAAAAAACAAATATTCATTTTCCCTGCATGTGTATAAAAATGGTTACATTTATTCCACCATGCATGTCAGTTATACATCTAAGCACAATACACTTAGTATACTCACATTAGGTAAGATGAACCACCAAGCTTATTGATGCAAAATTTATCAAGACCCTATTGCTTTCTGACAAAATTTTAATGCAACTGCCTTGCTAAAAAAGCCCCAATTTTCAAAAGATAATCTGATTGCTCTTTTCTGCCACCCAACAAAAGTATGTTATCTACATTTATAAACTGAATATACAGTCAAAGTTGTCTTTTAAGTGAACACTTCAAAGTCATGGGGTTTGCTTTGGTTATCAATTTAAAAAAAAAATCTCAACAACTGAAAAGTTATTGAAACCTTGCTTGTCTTTGATGACTCATTTGGATATGCCAAAGAATAAGCAGTTTATTGGGAGATGGCATGACAATACAAAGCTTACACTGAAACATGTATAATAGTCATCCATATTTTCTGCCTGTAACAGTAAGTTAGACATTCATATGATGCCTCCACCTCAGAGAGATGACGTGCTCGTTAAATACAAAATGCCTAAATGAAGGATTCTCCTTAGGCTGAGATTCAGCACTGACCTGTTCAATGTGACCTTTTCGCATTTCCAGCACAGCCAGGTTGTTGTAAGCTTCTGCATAGTCATTATTGTTGACTAATGTCAGCTTGAAACACTGGTAAGCCAGATTCAGGTCTCCTATGCCCTAAAAGAAACACTGTGTTTTCATTTGTGAAAAGATTGGAAACAACATGCATCTGTTTTGGTTTTTGGAGTATCTTTTCACCCATAAGTACTACAATGGAATGAAAATTACAATAAAAACATGCTTATCAGAAACATATGTGCTTCCCAGATCCTCTCCTTTTTTCCTTATTCTTTCTATAGATAGAATCATTTATCTCCAGCACAAACTTCCATGCTTCAAGTGATATTCACTTCATCTAATTTAACCTTTGGATGATTAAAGTGATTTCTAAAGATTATGCTATTTGCTACTGTCTGAGCAGGGTAAGGAAAACTGAGATGTCTCCAGAGAGGAAGTCATCTTGCTTCTCTGTCTACACATATTTAAGTTAAGGAGGAGTCACTTCTCATACGGAGCAGCTGACTACTACTACTCTAGTGTTAAGACTGACACTGACACTGCATCAGGTTAAACATCAAAAGTGACAAATGCTGAAAAGTGAAAGCACCTCAGTTCAAATTTCAATCTTTAAGGCAGTATAAATTACTGTGTTTATCCTAGCTGCAGTACAAGACAAACAGTTGTGGTCTTGAATCAATTTATTATCAGCAATTGAAGACAACTCATGTTAGAAAACTCATGTCAAAAACTTTATTCAGCAAACTTATTCTGGGCATGTAGCTAAAGAGAAATCCAACACAACTTATTGAAAAACATCTGAAAAAATGGGCAAAACTGTAAGACTTCAAGGGCTGGTATGTGTTGCAATTTTTTTAGAAAGATGGGAAGGTTAAAGACAGTGGGGAGTGAGCATCTTTTAGCAGGAGAAAGCCACATTCTGTAAAGAGTTTTTTCTCTTGCTGCTTCTTCCACAAATAGCGCAAATAGACATTCCATCTGTACTGGACTTTATCCTGTACACTATCAGGATTCATATTTTCAAGAAGGGAAATTACTCCTTCCTAGTTATTTTTTGACATTTTTTGTAAATTTGACTTATTCAAAAAGATGGTTAATATTTTTCATACCACAGCCACGTGTCCCAAGTTGTACCACACATCTGCTGTCTCCTCCTCATTTTCAGCCAAAAACAGTGCCCGTTCAAATGAAGATAGGGTCATATCATATTGCTGGGCATAGAAGCAACAGAGGCCCAGATTGTTAAAGAGCTGGCAGTTATAAACACCCATCTGCAGGAGCCGTCTAGATTGAAAGAAAACATTTGTTTTATTTATTTTTTAAAATTTATTTCAAGTAGGAGTTCTACTCTAAAAGAAAAAGTTCTCTTCTTCTTTCTCCCTATTCTGAGAGGGTATAAAAATCAAGTGTTTTGGTTCTAACAGTCCTTCACTTATTACTTTAACGAAGGACAGTGCAAGGTATTTTTTATTAGAATCACAACTGTGCAAAAGTCTGTGTAAATTAGTAACTTCTGTCTTCTTGACTGGGTCACATGATCTGACTTTACTGTAAGACAGAGATGTAGCAGACTTTCTCTGTTTCTAATCCCTCGACATAATCAAGCTGTAGTTTGCTGCAGTTACTTTATATAACTCTTAAGACTTCAATTTTTTGCTTGATTCCCATCCTTCAGTACTGCTCAGTAATAGTACTGCAGTAATAGTATATTTAGATGTGAATCCATATTAATCTTACACATCAAACATAACTCAGATTTTGATTCATATTGATATTGTTCAATGTGCCTTTTAAAATTGAGATGTATTATAAAAATTCTGTTTATTCATATTTATAGGAATAAACAGAAATGCTATCAGGGCCAGGAAAAAAGAGGGCTGCTATCTGCAGCATGAATGTGAGTTTCTGAACCTAAAGCATAAAAGAGCTCAAGTTCAACAGAAATGTGATGATAGTTCTCTTGTTGACTTAATCTGCTCTTAGCGAGGGAATGTCAGGCTCCTTTGTACTCTGACTGTATTGAAATAAAAATCAAGCAGCAGTGTTTAACACTATCTTTTCACTGCTTTCAGTAAAACACACAGGAAGCCCAGCCCACATTCCAAGTCAGGGACTTTGTGGTCACAACACCTGGTCCCTGGTGGAGTAAGGGCTAGAGAGGAAGTCCTTGTGCCTTCTGTATGCAATTGAAGTTGAGGGTAAGATCCACTGTTTGCAAACTGCCTCATTCTGTGAAAGAACTTTCCTTGTATATTGGCTGAATGACAATCTGTGTTGATACTTCTACATACTCCTCATCTAATGATTACAAGTTTGTAGTGATGTACTTATCACTGTATAAAAAGATACAGAAGTTGTTACGCTGATTTTATGGCAATATTTATCCAAATGCTCATTCATATTCCTATGCCAATCTCCTAATTCATTTTTTTCCTGCATTACAAAGATCAATTCTTTATATTACTTTCTCACATATTCTGTTCCCCCTCCCTCCATCTCCATAAGCACAGATACCTGTAAAACCGCAGAGCTATCTCAGGTTGGTCTGAATAGAAATGGTTACTGCCAATGCATGCAATGGCTTCCACATGAGTATTGTCTTGTTTCAAAACATCTTTATAGTACTCTGCAGCTGAGGAGATATTGTTCATTTCCTATACAATTGGACAAAAAGATCCAATTACTTCTACTGTTTATCACCTATTTTTAATGTGGAACTCATTAAAATGTTAATCTACTGAGTGCTTTATCTATGCCCTGTAGAGTACCTAACTGAGATTAATTTTACATATTCTTAAAGTTCTCTGTACCATTCAACACCACTGTCTAGCATCTTCACAAGAAACACACATATCCATGAGTTATAACTTTACCTGAAATTAACTCTATGCCACAGCTACAAAAATAAATTTATTTGGTTTTTATTTTTCAGAAAAAGAGACAGCCTGTTGTATTGAGTTTGGAAGTTGAAGGGGGACTACAGAGGTGGTTTCTGTGAGAAACTTCTAGAACTTCCTCCACATCCACCAGAGCCAATGCCAGCCAGCTCTATAATGGACCCACTGCTGACCTCAAGGCTGAGCTCACCAGAGAAGGTAGTTCAATCTCTGTGGTAACATATAATATGTTTAAAAGGTTAAAAGAAGTTATTGCACAGATGTAATTGTGACCAGGAAGAGAGGAGTGAGAATATGTGAAAGGAACAACTCTGCAGACACCAAGGTCAGTGCAGAAGGAGGGGCAGGAGGTGCTCCAGGCACTGGAGCCAAGATTCCCCTGAAGCCTGTGGTGAAGACCATGGTGAGCAGCTGTGCCCCTGAATCCTATGGAGGTCAGCAGGGGAGCAGAGATCCACCTGGAGCCTGTGGAGAAGCTCCATGCTGGAGCAGGTCACCCTGCTCTGGGCTGTGACCCTGTGGCAAACCCATTCTGGAGCAGACTCCTGGCAGGAGCTGTGGTCCCATGAGGACAAGAGCCCACACTGGATGAGGTTCACTGACAGGACCTGTGACCCTTGTGACCTGGGGGACCCATGCTGGAGCAGCACCACATGCAAGAGACATCTGCTGCTTCCTGCACAAAGTCTTGTGATACTCAGAACTGTGCAGTCTCTAGCACAGTAACACAGAACAGACTGACTTCTCCAGATAATGGCTCAACTATTTTCAGTGTTTTTTAAATCAAGTCATTAATCCCTCTGGACACAAATGAGAATATAATTGCATATGAAAATCTATTATGTGTCTTTGAAAACAGGAATCATGAATTTATCGAAACTTGTACTACCTAGGATATGACAGTTAAGAGAACTGTATTGTATATAAATACATGCTTGGAAGGGTGCTACATGGAAGATGAATTAGGGTAAACTCACTGCTGCAAATGCTAGTGCACTGTTTCTGAGGGGTACAAGGCCCTGAGAATCTTATCCTATACAAGAAAGAAAAATCAAAAGATCAAACTTGCTTCTATGTTTATATAGGAATAATTTCTACCTGTGTGCTGTAGATACAATGTGCTCCCAATGTAACTAAAGAATAAGCCTTTATATAACCTCAGCAGTGTATTTAGCAACAAAAAAAAAAAAAAAGGATTTATTGTGATTCAAGGAAATAGTAATAAAGCAGTCCCTTTGTCCCTTTAAAAATTATGCATTGTTTTTTTAAACCAAAAATGCTCTACAACTCTTTGTACTGTCAAAAGTCAGTGACTGAGAAGAAAAGCTCTGATTAAGATGTCTGATACACATATTCCACTTCTGAGTCTATATAATGAAAGCAGTCCTATGCTGCAGTGCAAATCTTTGCTAATGAAGCTATAATCCTTCACTCAAGTGTCAGTGCAAAACTAGATCCTATCAAAAATATGCTGCTCTTTAATAATTCCTTAAAGGGTTATGCAATGTTATGTATGGTTCTGCAAAATAACATCTATATTAAAAACTACTCAACAATTCAGAAAGAAAAGCCTCCAGAAATTATGCAGCTGGTTTTTTCTTGCTGAAGGACAAAAGGATTTAATATGAAAATGGATTAAAGCTCAGGGTTAGATGAGAATGAGAACAGGATAGAATGCCAAGCAGGAATATAGACACACACACAAAAAAAAAAATCATTACTTTGTTTTTAACATTTGATCTGGAATAGCACTTTACCACTTTTCAGTGCAAAAACAATCTGAAATCCACTGTTTGACATGAAAATACACAATTTTAAAATATAAAATACACGATTACCATGCTAAAGTGAAACTACTTTATAACTAATCCTACTTAATACAACATTTACTTCCTAACTAAGAAACATTCACATTCTAACTGTCCTCAGAGCATTAAGAGGATAATGGCAACACATAGTGCTAATAAAAACAACACAAACTATGTTGCTGTTTAATTTTGCTGGTTGGTGACTAGAGCAGTTTTAGTATGATGAAATACATATAAACTAGCAAGGAGAATATCTGGGCAACTTGACTTAACATGGAACTTGCTTCTGTATGCCAAGGGCAAATGGGATCTCAGTAGTGTGATTAATCATTGAAACAAATAAGCCTGCAGGGCTCCCCTGACGTTACCCTGTTACCTGTGTGGAAAGTTACCTGTTTTGCATTAGTGACACTGAAAATCAGCACAGTTGGTTTTTGATGACCTTACAGTTATATTCAACTACTGACTCTTTTTTCTTGCTCAAGCAGCTACATTTGGCCCCTATAAGGATTGCATAGTGGGTGCATACCTCGTAGATTCTGGCAATTCCACAAAGAAGAGTCACTTCTCCAGGAAATCGCTCTAACCCTTGCTTGAAAAGGTTCAAAGCTGTTACAGGCTGATCCAAGCGCAAATACACCTAAGCAAATAAAAAGTGTATAAAGATGTCAAATGTCTGACTTTTATACGTGTTCTGCTGTTTAACAAGGGACATAAATAAAAGGGATGACACCTGACACCTCCATTTGTGCAGGAAACCATTAGCTGAGACGATGAATAATACTGGGAAAATAATGGAGTGAAGAAATCTGTGTAATGAAGATAAAATAGGCTATTTAAGATAATTAAATTTACCTCATACAATCTATACATTATTAATTTGAATATTACTAGTTTTATGTTAGTTACTATCATATATAATATAGTTTTGACACTGAGGTGAAGGTATCACCTTGAATATTTTCCTGTTTAATGTATTTTCAAAAACTTGTGTTTGGGCTTGAAAGAACTGGATCTTCAGCTTGATAGTGCTGTAATATCAAAAGACTGCACTGCACAGAGCAGTGACACTTTCAAGCTTCCTTACTGCCCAACCAACCCCCCCAGTCACAAACAATAAAATCCTATGGAAAGAGGGCAGTTTTGCCTCCATGAGTTTGACTTCTGTGTTGATTATGAAAATGTGCAATGTGGAGAATAGTTGTGTGAGAACTGACACCAAATATATCCAGTATTGATAGGGACCAACACCTCAGCAGCTGAATGAGAGTACAACTCAAAGGCCCTCCTGCCATGGGGTATGGTAAACACAGCTACAGCAAAGGGAAAAAGCCTGTACACATGCTTTGGGAAATTAGATGGCTAGAATGATTTATCTATCTCCCACTAAGTGGAAAACGATTTTGTTGAAAAAATAGTATATTAATCAGTGCTAATATTTGATACTACTAAAGAAGAGAAGGAACCTGTGACTGCTATCCTGATACAACCTTTTTGTGATGAAATGTAAAACAAATATCAGTCTTAGCTGAACACCTGAGAAACCTCCAATTTCTGCTTTTGCCCTTAAACTTCACGGACTTTTAACTACCAACAATTACAAGTATACATTGGTTTTTTTCGTAATCCCATAGATATATACTGCTGTAGACATTTGCAAAGAATGCTTTCCTACAACACTCAATGACATTCTTAATTGTGAAAGAGCTAACAAATGTGTCTTCCAAGAAAGGAATAGTCATTCCAAGTTGGTCATTGGCAAAATGTTAAAATACAGACATTTTTTACACTCGTTCTCCCAATGTCACTCACATTTCCTGTATTAAGCTAAAAGACTAATGTCTTCTTGTGAAAATCTATAAAAGAGTTAGGGTTTTGGAGGGCATGGTACTTAGTAGATTAGAACTGCATTAATTACATCATTAACCGTGAATGATGCATCCAATTTAAAAAATGGACAGTGTGAAACTCCCCTAGATCTGCCCCCTTTTTATATTTTTATCTTTGTTTACGAAGTATGTTTTCTGAGCATTAATGACTTAAATCTGCTCTATTGCTTTATCTAGAGGCTGACACCAAAGATGCATTCACTACAGATGCTAAGACCACACAGCCACAGTACTCTATTACGTAATTCCCATATCCAGTGTGATAACCACACTATCCAACATCTCCATAGACAGTAGAGCTGCTCTCTAGATAAGTGGCAAAATAAATTTTTTTAAAAGTGGGGCCATTTCCATCTACTCACAGTTGCTTTTTGAAGACCTGCTCTTTAAAAGTACTACAACTATAGTAATTACGGTTTATACACTAAAAGCAGAATAGCTCCATTCTATTTTTGGTCTCTCGCTTATCTCTTGTAAAAATATCCCATTTCTAGCTCTTCTAGGTCATGAAATACTTTGTAACTTCACAGCAGGTCCATACTGCTTTAAAGATTCCTACTTTTTTATTTTTGTAAACTACATTTCAAGGGAGAGATCACTTCATGAAGATATTATTAAAAACCCAGATAGCTGTTGAAATAATGAATATAAACAAAACTAACTAGTGTTGTAGAATCAGTATATTTCCAAAGAACTTTATGCAATCTTATTATTTTTTAATGGCTGCTTAACTCAAGCCTGAATTTTTCAGTTCTGTTAAATAGAGCCATATCTTTGTAACTTATGCTATTGTCTGTCCACTGACAGTCACTAAATTATGCTGTGCAATGTTTTATACTGGAGTAAGCTGGTCTATAGAGTGGGAGGTGGAAGTTCAAATGCAGCTCCTGCCTAGTATTGATGTAGGGGGATGCAAATCTCCTGTAATGAATCACTGTTTGTTAATCCAATTACTCTGCCAATTAAATAATTCTGTGTAGTTCATGGAGCGAGTCCAGGGAAGGGCAAACAAGATGACTGGAGGGATGAAACACCTCTCCTGGGAGGAAAGCTGAGAGAGTTGAGTCACCTGGAGAACAGAAGGATGTGGGGTCACCTAATTGCAGCCATCCAGTACTTGACAGGACCCTACAAGAAAGCTGAAGAGGGACTTTTTACAGGGACATGTAGTGACAGGACAAGGGCGAATGGCTTTGACCTGAAAGATGGTATGTTTATATTACATAGTAAGAAGACATTTTTCACTATGGGGGTGGTGAGGCATTGGAACAGGTTGCCTAAAGAAACTACGGATGCCCCATCCCTGATAGTGTTCAAGGCCAGGCTGGATGGGGCTCTGAGCAACCTGGTCTAGTGGAAGACATCCTTATCCATGGGAGGGTAGGGATTGGAACTGGGTGATCTGTGGCATCCCTTCCAACCCAAACTATTTTGTGATCCTATGTATTTTGTAGAACAACTTGTGATAGAGACAGGAAAATTAATAAGCTTCAGTGAATTTCAAACACAGTACTGAAGACATGTCTCTAGACAGCAATGATGATCATTTAAATACAAAACTTAAATTGCTCAGGAAATGTAAAACACATATGAATATCTGAGTTTTCTACTAGCAATGATGACTTTTGGACAGGCCTGTGACAGCCAGCTTAAGGGGAACTGATAAAAAACAACTGGTTTCATCTCCTAGGACACAATGAAGAAAAATGCAATTTTAGTTTCTCACAGGCCATGCTTTTTTGAATGTCTTAGAAAACATTTATAATCAAATGTGTATCTTGATAAACAAGTAGTTCTGAGACTCATCTGTGCCATTTGTTCTTATGAAGCTTTTAATGCCTTTATTTTGACAGAACATTCCCCGTTTCAAGGTCTCTGATTGCTTCCTTTAAGCTCACTTTGTTTTGATTTTGCTTGTGAAACTAGGATTCTTGAGCTTTGCTCTTTGTTTACAGATTTATTGTATTTGTTTCCTAGGAGACCATATATAGCCACATTGTTCTTCATACTGGAACTCCAATAATTTTTTAGCTACATAATCCTCACTGGAATTTAGAACAAAGAATCCAGTAACATAGAACATTCTTTAAAATCTTGTTTGTGAAATCTGGAAGCTCTAAAATAATTTTGTAAACTATTGACTTCCATTGCAACTGTTAGCATGTATTGCCTCAGGCATGGAGACCACACACTTCTAAACACAACTATGTATCTGTGACTTACTTTTGCCAAGTACAAGATTGTATCAACCATGTCCTGCTGTTTAAGGGCCGATTTAAATTGTTTTTCAGCTTCACGATATAATCCCAACCTAAAGAGACAACAGATACATATTAAAGGTACTTGTTTACTGGGTTGTTGTTTGTTTGTTTGTTTGTTTATTTTTAATAAGCTTATTAAATAAACAGTCCAAACTAAACCAAACATAAACTGCCTGAAAGCACACTTTATGACCACATATTTGTGTGCACATTAACAAAAAACATGTTATTATTTAAAGATAACAAAACAAACATTCAAAAAAGACACATCCATGAAATTTGGCCCCCTCTTATACATGCAGCCTTCTGGAACAGCCGAATGGTGAATAATGATGTACTCATATTCATAGGAATTCCTCCTATTCTTTAAACAGACAGTAAAAAATGAGCAATTAATGTCTCAACTCTACCCAAACTGTTTCAGACCAGAATTTTCTCACCCATGGCAAAAATCACACATGAGCTCTACTGCGAATGAACATCATAGAAGTCTATTTAATCTCAAAGGCATTATTTTGCATAATTACAGTCAAATGTTTTGCACTAATCTATAAAAGCTACCTAACGACAAATTAAGAGGACTGGTGCAATTTTAACAACAGAAAATGGTACACTTTCTCATATGCAAATTGCCTTTTGCTTCCTTCAGCCACAGAGCACATACTTGGTGAAGAAATGCAAAACACAAACAGAACAAGACAGCTAAAATGCAGAAGCACAGCCAATGGGGACATAAAGTATTTTGGGTTCCTGGAAGTCCATGTACCTGCCTGGATGCATTAGTCTCTATAACACTATTAATAAAAATCCTGAAAATAATTAATGACTTCCATAAGAAGCTGACATGTCTCTGATGTGTGACAGAGCCAATGCCAGAGGGCTCCAAGATGGAATCATGGCTGGTCAAGACTGAGCCCACCCATGATAGTGGTACTGCCTCCATAATCAGCATAGGAATAATGTTAACATGCAGGGATAATGCATTTAAGAAGAAGGAAAAAACAGTATAATAGCAGGCAGAGAGAGGAGTAAGAATTTGTGAGAAGAGCTTTGCAGACACCAAGGTCAGTGCAGAAACAGCAGGAGGAGGTGCTCCAGAAGCTCTTCTGCACCCCTTGGTGAAGATCATGGTGAAGCAGCTGTGTCCCTGCCCTGCAGTCCATGGAGGACTAACAGGATGCAGAGATCCACCTGCAGCCTGTGAAGGAACCCATGCTGGAGCAGGTGGATGTCCAAAGGGGGCTGTGACCCTGTGGGATGCCCATGCTGGAACATACTCCTGGCAAGACCTGTGGCCTCCTGGAGAGATGAGCCCACACTGGAGAAGATCAACCAGCAGGACTTGTGACTTTGGGGAGGACTCATGCTGGAGCAAGGGAAGAGTGTGAGGAGTCTTTCCCCTGACAAGGAAGGAGCAGCAGAGACAAACTGCTGCAACCTCCATTCCCTGTCCCCCTGTGTTGCTGGGAAGGGAGGAGGTAGAGAAAACAGGGAGTGGAGTTGAGCCAGGAAGAAGGAAAGGGTAGGTAGTTTTTTCAAGAATTGCTAATGTTTCTCATTATCCAACTCTGATCTGATGCTTGTGTATGGGGTGCCAGCCTTAGGTCTCAGCATATTTTTAACTGGTACTTCTTGGACAATGTAATTCTGGCAGAAAGTGTCTAACATGAATATTTTATTCTGTATTATTTCACCAATCTGAAGCCCTCATTGACAGATTATTTCTCAAACTAATAATGTAATATTTATTTTATGTGGTCTGTTTTAACAATAGTTCTTTGCATTTATTGACTGACTTTTCAAATAACTACTTTAAAATCCATTAGGCAATCCAAAGGCAAAATTGCAACTAATTCAGTTACTCACTATGGATGCCTTTAGCCTTTATCTCAAGCACTGGTCTCCTTGTACATTTAATTGTAAGCACAGCACTCTCCAACAAAACACTTTCTGAGCTATTTCTCAGTGTTCTGCATTGCCCAACCCAATCAGCAGGTCCTGCACTCACACTCACCACAGAAGAAATGAACAATGGCTTACCTATAGTAGCATTTTCCAATTTGGACTTTCCACCACCAGTCCTTGAACTGTGCATACTCAGTGGCAAGGGCTGCCAAATCTAGAGCCTTCCAAAATAAACCCATCATCTTAAAATTAATGTTTACACAAAGAAAACACAGTAAATACTTTCGTAAAGAGAAAATGTTTTGTTGTGCAAAAGTCCAGTTAACTTGAGGTGAAGGCACTAATTTTTGCTTATTACTTTTACATTTCAGTGCATAAAATAGCTGAAAGGATTATTTGTCCCTGTGAAAATAAGCAATCCAAACAGTTTCTTCTAAAGCAAAGAGAAAATAGAACATTAATTTGATCAGACTCCTGCAGTGCCACTTCAGAATACACTGACTATTTGTTTAAGCACAAACACTTTTTCCAAGTTTCTCATCCTTTTCCAGTAGAAGTTGTTAAAACCAAGTAAAGAAAGTAAAGTAAAGAAAAAAAAAGAAGAAAATAAAATAAGTTCAGTGAGTTTGAAATACTGTAGAAATTTTAATCTCATTGCTAATATCAGGTTGCCATCACTTCTGGAAACTCTCAAGTGTGTACAATAAGAAATATTTCTTCCTTCAAAAAGCCTACAATGTAAGCAAGTATTTTATTACATGAAAAACAGAGAAATTGTCTAAGAAACAGATATCTGTTGAAGATGGTGAAGGTCTAAAATTTCTTTTGTCTGGTATACTGGAAAAGCAGATAAATTAATCAATGTTCTCTGATCAGCCACCACAGCCAGAACCTACGGCCTTTCATGTTTTAGTTATAATTTCAACACCTCTGTTAAAACAAATATATGTCTTTTCTGTACCAGAACCTACCATAGAAACAGTTGTGTTCCTTTTTTTTTTCTTTTTTTTTTTTTATTTCATTTTATCTCAGAACATCAAAGCCATGTTATGTTTGTTCTATTTTCAGGATATCATCAGAAGTAGAGTAAAAAGCTTTAGCAGAGTGTTTTTATAACAAAGAACCAACCTTTCTTGTCTACTTTTTTTGGTAAACATTTTGCAGACCATAGAAATCAGGAACAAGTTACCTATTAGGAGCAATATGTAAAAGTTCTGTGCACCAGTCACTCAGTAGCAGAGAAACTAATAATTCCAGGAAAAATTAATCTGAATATTGAAATGCTGTAAGAGCCCAATTTAGTGACATCTACGCCTACACTGGATTCCTGTTCTTTCTGCTTGCAAAATGAGTCTGCAAGAAGTCAATGGGTTTAGATCTGACATAATGAAGAAAAGTCAGTGGAGCTATGACAATTTAGACAAGTTGCTCTCTTTTGGCTTTGTGAGAATGAAAGAATGATTTGTTTTCTGTAGCAATTAAAGATAAGTAGTTGCATCAGTGATGTCCCTAAGAGAAAGAGATAGCTGTCATCATTCCCAGCCTCTGTGACAGGAGAGAGAAAAATCAGGTAAACCTACAACTCTGAATTCATTGTTTCTTCAAAATAGGTGGAATCCTTGAAGGCCTTCAATGGCAGCTCTTATCTTGGTTGCCCTTTGTTTTATAATGTCCTTGCAAATTACCCAGAAGGGCCTTTGGATGCCATAACTATAACGGGAATAAGCTTGCTTCAAGACAGAAATGGTCCCAATGCCCTTCTGGACAGATTCCTCCTTTAACGTGAAGGTATCTAAGCATTTTTGTCCCAGTACTGGAAAATCTGTGAAAGTAACTGATGTTAAAACATTGGTCACTTCTGTTTCATTTACAAATGTATAAACAACGTGGGCAACTGTCAAATACCACATCTGCTTCTAATGCAGCAGGAGCAGCCACTTTAGAGGAGCAAGGATCATACTGCAAACACCATGCTCCAAAGAGATTTCCTCAGAGCTCTCTGATGGCAAGGACTCAAGAAGGAGGACTAAGTTTCAGAAAATGATCCCTTCTGTAGCTAGCTACACATTCAGGTTTCTTTCTGGTACCCTAATTGCTTCTGATAACTATTTTATGCAAAGCTAACGATTTTGCCTGTGATTGGAAAATGGGAACTAAGACTGCTTCAGGCTTAGTAGACAGTAACATCAGCACTTTATTTGTTGGTACAGATCCTGAACTCTTCCTGGGGTTTTCTACTAGCATCAAGAAACACAGCATGACTTCATTTTGAAGTTAGCTTATGAAATTTAATCCTGTTTTTATATTTTCCAATTAATGAAAAAGGAAAGGAATAGGAAGATCCCATTTCTGATATTTTACAAGCAATTACAATAACTTCAATCAAAAAAATCCTACTAAAGTTACAAATACTTCTTATAGGTGTTTCCCTGAAAAGTCTTTGTGCATGCTAATAGTTAAAAACTTTTGCTGGTATTACAAAAAAGAATCTTTTGACATGGTGGCCCTTAAAATATTAGTAAATAGATTAAAATAGTCTTTTAAAAGTAAAACCTTTCAACCTGCTATATCAGTACCAACTAACTAGCATATTTAAAATTTAGTTTGCTGCAAACTTTGAGTTTTCGGTTGTATAGTTTGAGTACAAGTCAATGTTCAATCTGCACAATGTGTTAATTTAAAATCAATCTGTAAGAGCAGTACTGATATGCCAGTCCTGCACTCCTGTGTATTGCTGGACATTGGTGTACTCATATTAATAACTGAAAGGGAAAAACAGGATGGATTTGGAATTGGCAGGGACTGATATGTCCTTTTAAGGATTTTTGATTGTAATATGTATATTTTGATTGTAATATGTATATAAGTTCAAAATCTACACTGCTTGTCCTGAAAGTTTTAATAAACTTTAGGATATAACTCATCATCTGGACATACTGATGAGCTGAAGTTATTACTGTCTAGAGAACTTAGCATACTCAAGAATGCAGAGCCCATTTCAACAACAGACTTAACCCTGAGAAGCTTTTCTGAACAAATTTATTTTACTCTCAGTTCTCATTTTTGTGAAAATAAAAATGTTAAAAAACCCTGGTACTTGGTAAATTTTCTGTTTCTTTTTGAATAAAATGTTTTTTAAAGAATGAAAACTAATGCAGATTCTTTAAATGTATTTAGCATGATTCTGAGTTTCTTTTTTTAAGCATTAATTTCCTTAGCTAAACTGTATTATAACTAAGACTTCCAAATTATCTACCAGCTGTAACACAGTTTAAAACAGCCTCTAGGCTTGTGGCAATTAACTATTATATTGCAAAATTAAATTGGTAAATGTACAGTTGTTTGAAACAGTAATTTTATACAGAGTATTGTATGCACCTAGAAATTAGATAGATGGAAACAATAGAGAGCATCTGGTGCTTCTTTCATGTGCTGTTGAATGGCAGTAATTTTCCCAGCAACAATTATTGACTAAAGTCTTATTTGTAGACAAATCAACACCAGATAGTCTATAAAATAGCTGAGGAAATTACATTAGCAATTTAGACAATTTATTTTGGTGAGTGTAGTCTGGATTTCTATATTTTGTACATCTAACATAATTCCATTTCAAATAGATTTCTATCAGAGAGTATAAACTACAAAGTATTGAGAAGAACTAAGGAAAAATGAGAGGTTGTGACTTCTGGCCACAAGTATATATAGTGCACAACCTTTGTGCTTCCTCAGGACAAAGTGTTTTGTCATCATTACCCACCTGTGAAATATGGCAAAATACAATGTCATGGTCTACCAAAAAAAGTAGTAGCTGAACTATTTCTGGACAAGTCCTTGAAACTGCCCTGCTCTTACAGCATTTAGGCCATAAAATGGCTTTTAGAAATAGCTCAAGGAGTACAGAAAGTCAGTTATTAAGTATATGTGCTCAAAAGGAAACAAGTCAAGAACAATAATAGATAAAGAAATAGTATTTTCTTCAGACAAGTGGTTTAATTTTTCATTACATAAGACAAAAGACTTTTGAATATATTTTCAAAGTGTTGAAAAGCTCACTGCTTCTCTGTTCTTGCAGCCCCACATTTCTGATAATTGATAGATTACAGATATATTTAGTTTTAATTGGAACCAATTTCCTCACACTATTTATCCAGTTGAATGCACACTGATTAATGGCATTTCTCAAATGAAATTGCTGAGTCTTTTTTTTTTTTCTTTCTATATACTGGTTGAATATGAAACAGAAGATAAATAATAAAACTGCCTTTGTTTCTCAAATAGTAATGCAAATAAGAACAGTACAGGCTGTTCCAGTTCAGCACAGTGACAAAGGATATTGTCACTACTGCTTTGTGTTTTATTTTCAAAACTGCAGGAAGTAGTATTCTATCCACACAGAAAGCCCAAAGTATAGACTTTTCAAACTTAAGTCAATTTCCCAGGCTTTCAAGCCTGTCAAGCACTTTCATCTCATCTCAAGCAGTGTTGTGTTTTAGGAATGTCCATTATCACAAAGGAGCAGGAAATACAAAAATGTGAGAGATGTCAGTGAATGTTCTAACAAGTGATCAAGCAAGAGCCAGATAAACTTTAAAAAGTTAACATATGTGCTGTTTCTTTGATGAACTCTAAGTGACCAAATTATTTTCAGAGAGATATAAGATATTGAATTTGTGAAATGCCATTGCTAGGAGAGGTGGATAAACAGTGATGCAGCCACATTTTAGCAGACATTAAAGTGTTTTTTTTTAAGAAAAATTAACGTAGATGACGTTCAAAAGGAAGGGAGAACAGTTTGGAGAATTGAGCTATATTGCAAATGGTGAGGAAAGCACATCAGAAAAGTCAGTGAAAGCAAATGAGAGAAAGCAAACTGAACAGCTAAAAAGTATCTCTTCAGAGATACACATTACATTATAAAGACAGCTCATTCTGTGATGTGTGCATTCAATTCACAACAATAGTTTCTTCCAAAAAGATGCAATCATTAACCAAACACTGATCCCCCTTCTATTATACAGTAATGGTGGTGATTAAGCTGACACCTGTTTGCTTGTAAGTATTTATTCAAAAGGCTCAGGTGGGTAAAAAAATATAGACAGAACTCTTCCTGCAAGACAGTGATTTGGGATTCTCAGCCAGGATGTCAAAATACATGCAGTACAGTGCAGAAACATCTTCCAATTTTTTCTGGAGCTCTTGAAAAAATTACTTGCATTATATGAATCTATGTGTAGCCTACAGATCCTGCATGTTGTTAAAGTGCAGGCCCATGCAGCATCATATTGAGTGACCCTTTTATTCTTAGTGAACTGGATTTTCAGTAACAAACATCAGTTTTTAGTTACTAGTGGGCTATACCACAGGTACCGCCTTCATATTCATATTGGATATGTAAATGTTAATTTCTATTTCTCTCTGACATTTCTGACACTTGCACTTAGTGTTTCAATGATATTTTGGATTAATAGTGCATTACAATTCAATCCTCTTGAAAGAATGCTACGCAAAAAATTGACAGTGTACAACTTTAATCATTTGATGCTAGATTAAAAAGCTTCATATAGCAGTACATTTGGAAATTATTAGGAGCTATGTCAACAACAGCAAAATATTTTTGGTGTTTGTTATTGATTTACTGGAGAGTTTAACTCCAGATCTAATTGCATACCAGCTTGCAGCATTGCAGAAAGTTCAATAACTGTTTAGTCAACTATGCATTATTAGCATAAACTTCTTTCAAAAAAAACTTGAACATTTTGATTCCATTTCAACTGGGTGCACATATCTAACACAGCAATGAAATATACTGACAATTAATTCCATAAAGTGATCATTTCCCTGGGTCAACTGACAAAATACTTCTGCAACATTTATCTCTTTCTGAAAGCTTAAACAATATGTACCCAAACTTGATCTTTCCCATTCAGTGCAGTAACATAAGAAACACAGAAGAAAAATATTGGATAGGTTAAGAAGGACACTATAATTAGGAAAATATTTGAAGACTAAATGTTACAGACAATCATATGGACAATATAATTTTTCTCTTGATATCACAAAACACCTCAGCATTACAGATTTACATTTCTAGAAAAAGTGTCCAAAATCCTATTGACATTTTATTTTTATATAGTTTCACCAAATACATTTTCTTTCTACTCACCCAAATGCATAAGCAATCATCTCAGGAGTAAAAAATGTCAAGTGATGTTCAACAATACCTGTTTTGTCAGGTATTTTCACCTTCTTCTCTTAATGGACAGTCTTTTGTAACTTATACTCAAGCCTCAGGACTCTGAACTTTCTAGGTAGTTCAGCTACCACTTAGGCTCCAATAAATGTCATTAAAATTAATTCATTAGATTCAGGGACCCAGTTTTGAGGATTAGAATGTTTCTCAAATGCTTCTCAAAAAAGATACCAATCCAATACCAAATATCTTGGTATTTGCCAATTCTCCTTCCTGACTATCACCCCTCTAAGAAAGGATTTCTCCCTCTTAAATAACTGTTAATGCTTCACTTCTGTATTTGTGATGCTCTTCCTGGATCCTTAGCTTAGCAGAATACTGACAGAAATAACTGAATCATACATAATAAAATCTGAAAAGGGAACATATGAGTTACTTACATTTTTTATGTCATTTTCATGGTGAAAGATATATTCAAACAATGCCTGCCAGAAGAATATTTAAAACACTGTCATATTTGAAGAGAAAAATTTATAATATTCCTTCAGAAGAATACAGAATCTTAATTATGCTAAGCAGAAATTAATTCTTTGGGAAAACAGCCACATTCACAGATAACAAAGACTGACATTTACATTTATTTAAGACTCCAATAGACAAAAACTATAGATGTGCTATATTGTCATCACAGGAAAGCATCTTAATTCCTAATTTGTTACAAAAGATTAACAGGATTGTTTCTTATCTTTGGTGCTTAACTTTAAAACAAAAAAGACAGCTATAACTTGAAAGTGAATATATATGTGAGAATTTGAGAATATATATTTGGTACTATTTTAATGACTTTTTAACTGTAAAGTCATCCAGTGATCTAAAAAAAGCTTTTGGCAATAGTCACACAGGTGCTTATGTTGTGGCAAACCTACTTAAATTAAACACAGGTTTATTAAGAATGCAAGCTGAGCAATTTTGCCTTTGGAGAAAAAAAAATTTAAGTTCCACAAGATTCTGGGATCTGTAAAGGAAAAAAATTATTTAAAAAATGTTTGCAAATGATTTTAAATAAATGCTGATAATACTGTGCTTCTGAAACAAACCACCATAATAACAAAGCTTAAATCACATTCATCAGCTTTGCTGTGGTTAAATGCTTATAAGCCCACAACAATTACACAGCAAAATAACTGCAGCTGTCTTTCCTCCTATATAAAGCTAATTAACACTACCTTGTAGTTGTTCTGCACTAGAATATTAGATGAGTATATATCAGGTAATGAGGGTGGCATTTTCAGTTAATAAAATGACATTGAAAGATACTAGATAACTAAATGGATACTGGAAGCCTCTGTTCACAAAAATGTATTATGGGTGCCAGTAACTCAAGGTTCAATTGAGTTGAACCTTGACCTTTTGCATCAAAATCCCAGGTCTTAATTGCTTCAAAAGAACAGAACATTTTTCTAAATTCATTTAATGTACTCTAAAAAAACCAGGAGAAAATATTGTCCCATGAGGAAAGAAATACAGAACAAGACTTCAACCTCCTAAGGGCTTCCATGACCCTTCTGCCAGATTTTCTTAGACAAAATTATTAAAATATTTACCTTCAGTAAACTAGAGAATTACTAATGAATATCATATCTTGTGAGGAAAATAAACCACAACCTACTTTTCTTCTAGTTTCAGTCAGAAAAGACTCTGAACAGATGATTAAAAGACATTAAAGGATTATAAATAGTAACACATTTATAAGGAACTTAGAATAGGTAGATAAGAAAAGAATAGACAATAAAGAAGTAGTGGAACATTTTCTCATCTAGTTCAGAGAATAATAACAATAATAACAGAGAAGCATTCAGTAGAAGTGTGTAAATCTAAAGCTACAAGAAAGATGTTTTCTTGCATGGCTGACATGAGGAATTTACTGCTTTTATGCACAGACTCTGCCCTTCAAAACGATTTAAGTGACTGAACATTCACTTGGATAAAAATATCTAGAGTTATCTTAGTAAGTCTATTAAAAATCCACAAGCCAAAAAAAGATAAAACTTTCTGTTTCATACCAGAGAACAGTTACTAACTGGGATTTACCAGAGGCTTTCTCTGGTGATAAGTGATACCTTATACACCTGCTGTGGTGTTCTGAGATAGTCTTTAACATGGTTAATGTTAGTCAAAGAGAAGCCACATTTCTATATACTTTAAAACATTGGAAAACCTCAGACAGATAATCTAACTTCAAAAAAGATACAGCGAGGCTACTTTGCAAACACATAAGGAAGAAGTATGTAGGAGGTATTCATATATAAACATGAATAGACTAGCTAATTATGTGAATTCAATAGCTGCAAGGTTTATCACCTTTATGCATTGGGAGAGGTGACAGCTCCAAAAATTTGAAACTTTAATCAACTATTCTTAACAGAGTGCAGTTTGCATTCTCATCTCCTGCTTTGGTTTTAGCCTTACTATTCTCTTGTTTAAAAAAAAATATATATATAAATCCATGTTGTTCTGAATTTAAACTTAGTTCTTCCATTCTGTGTGAAATGTTAATGTCATAGTGTATTAGCTTCATAATAATGACAAGTACACTTGCTGCCTATGGATATGTCTATGACTGTTAATTTACATTTTTTGGCTTAAGCTTCTTTTCATATGAAACTGAAGGAAGACAAATCTGCCACAGAAAATGCTAATTAAAACCCAAAATTGTTAAAAATATGTATGTTTCTCATTCCTGAGAGCCGTTGTTGAGAATATTTCCTCTGAAAGCTAACATACCTACTTAAATAGCATGTAGTTAGTAATCACAATTAAAAGCTAGCTGTCTTCAAGCAGAACTAAGCCTAGTTTTTATAAATGTGTCTTGTGCTTCTTAATCATTCCCAGGTTTCTTACATTCCCCTGTTTCCCAGACTGTAATACTGTGTCTCTAGGCTGATTGGCAGGGACATAACTGGACAAAAAGCATGCAGTATTTTTTCAGCACTGATAACAAACTGATTTCTAACTGCCCTAAGATGTTAGCCTGGAAGTCTTTGACTACCTGACCAGACTAGATCATACTATATTTGATACCTATTCTTCTGCCTAGTTTGGTTAAGAGACCAAGGGACAACAATGCAAGCAGTAGGTGAAAGACACAGTGCAATTACACAAGATTTATGTCCTTTGAAAACCACACTGAAAAGCAATGCCCTGCATCAGTCTAGATCAGGCTTTAAAAAGCAAAGAAATTTCCTGGTTGTTTATGGAAAACTAAAGTTAACTAAAGTTTTAGACTGGAAGAGCTACTTCCACCAGCACATTATCAGATACTATCAGTTTTGTTAACAGTGTTCACCATTAGGTTTCTCAAAATAGACTAAATTCATACTGGTTTGTCCACCTTTAGGCTGAGAGGCAAATACAGCTCCCTAGAGTGTGTTTGATACCTTGTGCTCCCTAGAGATAATTGCTTGATACGTTGTGCAAAATGAGCTGTTGGCCTCAGTTGAACAGCTGGTTTTTATGAATACACTATGCACAGAAAAACATGTTCAACCATAAAGCTAACTGGTTGTGTTGGGGAAAGATTCAACTGAAAGACAAGATAAATCTTCTCACAACTTTCAGCTCCTTGCCACTTGGAGCTGAAACCTGTAAAATGGGTGGATAACCTGCAAAAACCTGTTCTATTGTCAGACAGTTTCACTGACTGCCAATTATATGATCTTAACTGAAAATGAAGAAATATTCTGAACAAGTAAATGGTACCTTTTAACATAAAAAGTGTTAACTCATGCCATAAAAGCAAAGAAAAAAATCCAAACATTGTGAACATTTTTAGGCCAGGATTGCCATCTATTTCTACACAAAGCCACATTTCCAGACATTAAGGAAGGTTCTGCTGATTTTTTGCTCTTGGCTTATTTTTTTTTAATATTAGTTGCCCTTCATCACTCCTAGATGCACAGCTCAAGATTATTAACCAGTAGAACATTTTTTCCTATACAAATGTTTTTGCTAGGTTATACTTTCACCTCTTTGGACATAGCTTCAATTTCAAGTCTGGTAAACACTGTCAAAAGGTGAGTAACACACTATTTTTCTGAAGTTAATATCTAAACCACTGTTCACCATTGTTTTTATCCCAAATCCCACGTACATCAGAATGACACCAGGAAACAAGAAAAAGATATCACAACACTAACTAGAATTGTTACATACCTTTGCCAGTTTGGGTTTCTGAGCATATTTTGTTAAATTCAATCGAGACAGATTTATGAAAGGGCCATCTGGATTTGTTAGCAGGGAAGCCTGAGTGGGAAAAAGAAGTTTTTTAAGCGAGAAGATCCTTACATTTTTCCTGAAGATTTTCAGAATATTATTAGTATAAAAAAACCACCAAAATTCCAAAAAAAACATTTGTAGATTCACTGCTCTACTGAGCAGTGCCGACTCTTCCTTTTTCTTTTCTGTCTCTCCCCACTATATCCACGTGGTGCCTAAGCACGTAGCTTGGAAGTTGGGATACATAACCAAAAAAATCTTCAATAAATACTTAGGAAGATTAGTTTTAACCTGCAATAGTGAGAGGATGCCACATTTTGCCATTATTGTGATTTTAATATGTATTACATGCTCATGCTGGTTGCAGTTTATTAATTTTGCCAATAGAACAGGATAAATTAATATAGACTATTCTTCTTATCTTTCAAAGTGACAGACACTGAATACTTATCATTTGTAGTAGACACTTATCAAATCACAGTCTTTACATGGTCTTCCATTAATAAATACTTGTCTCAAGGAGTCTGTGAATTTGGAATTTATATGAATCTTGATGAATTTGTGAATTTACGTACATTTTTTATATAACCGGACTAGAAAATGCACAGGAAGTTATATTTTCAAACTCTATTTTGAAAAGAATTCAAAATTAAAAATATTCACCTCCTTCAAACTTGAGTTTAGATGAAGCTTTTAAATAAACTACAGTGCCAGTGTGCCAGGACCTGTGACCAAGAAATCTTGCATTCTGGGAAGAGAGGCAAGCAACTCACCGTGCCCGGCCTGACATATCCCCCAGAAGCACTGGTGATGGGACGAGCTGTGAGAGCTGTTCGAGGCGTTCTTATCGCCTGTTCCATGGTGCTCGGCCGTCCACCCTGCGTGCTGGGTCTCACAAACCCTGTAATAGGTCTTCCTGATTGAGTCACGGGCCTGAAGATGTTAAGTACATTATCCTTACGTTAGGAGGTATTTACTGATAGAGAATCTAAACAGTTATATCCAAAGCATTTCATTTTCAGAAGTTTATGATTTGTTCATTTTCAACTTGTCACATTTTAAAAAATAAACTATCACATACCTAACAGCTGGGCTGGGTCCTCCACCTTGGCTAGTTCCAGGAAGTTTCAAAGATGTTCCTGGTCCTACAAAATAAAAGCATTCCTCACTTCACTTTGAGATATTACTCCCTTGTCCAGAGGACTTGAAACATGATTGTGTTTTACAATAAACAGTAAACCAGAAATTTCTTTACTCAGACTGATGGGACAAAGAAGACAAATCCCAAATATTGTGTTCTACTACTAATAATTTGATAGACTCTTGAAAGAAACCTGAATATTGGTTTTCATTCTTTCACTGTCTCCATTCTCTTCTCTATCTCACCTGGAGGAAATGAACAAGTGCCTATGTGGATGCCTACTGGAATTGACCAAAACAATTTTCAAGAACATCTTAGAAACACCACACAGTGTTAAATGTAGAAAGTTACTGAAACAATGACACCAGGCTAACTTGAAGTGGTATATTTTCTATCTGGCACCCAGACTTGAGTAAGCAAATCTAAACCTTCACCTACAGAGTAGATGGAGAATGTTATCTGATGATACTAGACCCTGGTAAGCTCCCCACCTACAATTTAGAACACTGTCAAGTGTGATCTCATCCATATCCAAAGGCCATCAATGAAAACACTGAACCAGCTTGAGCCCAGGTGAACTGATGAAAGGTTCCCCTTTTCACATATTTCTGTTTTGACAGTGGACCGTTAAGAATTACTAGTTCCTGGTCATATGGTACAACAATGCTCAAGCAAGGACACATGAAGCCAGTTGCCCAGAACCCTGTGTAGGTGGCTTCTGGATAGGTCTAAGGAGGCAGACTCCACATTCTCTGTGGAGTCTCCTGAGTTTAAGTTTGTACCCACTGACTCTGGTCCTGTCCCTAGACACCACTGACTCTGTTGTGCTTGCGCTCTGTCCAGCGATTTCTGCGCTTACCCTTTATGCAAAAGTGTAACATTAGAACACCTCAGATGTATAAAGAAAGTAAAATCAAGGTGTAGAAGAAAAACACATTTTCTGCATGACTGTTGTCTAGTGTGCTGACTACAAAAGAGAAGTGGATAACTAGAAAGGCTTAAGAAAAAAGTTTCAAGACTCAACTCAAAAATTAAAAGATACAGCTCAGAATGAGAATATTGTTTAGCTTATCAAAGAAAAGATAACTGGATGATTTAATGACAGATTTAACTACTTACTTTGGAAATCCACCTTTGAAAATAACTTTGTATTAGGCACAAAATGTTCACAAAGAAGCAACAGGTGGAGTTATGTTGATAATTCCCACTAAAGATATGGTACACTGATAAAATCTATTAAATGTAATAATTTACAAAAGACTGCAGGGGGTTCTCTATCTTTGATAAGTTCTTACACTTTCTGAAAAATTATATACTAGCTCAGGCACACCTAGCAAATTTGAAGCACAAATAGCAAAGTCTTATCTCAATGATTCAGAAGTGCAGGCTACACTAGTGTAATAATTTTCTTTGGTTTTGAAATCTGTGACACACTGTGCAGAAAGTCATCTTTTTTTCAGTTTCAACATAGTATGAATATATTTTTCCAGAATGCCTTATTTCTAAATAGTATTAATCAAATTGTTTTTCTTGGAAGATAATAATTTTGGAAGATAATAATTTTGTGCCACAGGGGGCACAAAATCAAATTAAACTCCAGATTTTATTACAACTGGGTTTTAAGATAGATATCTATAATTAGTTGATCACAATGCATAAACACATCTCCAATACTGCTTGACTTGTGGCCAAGCATGTAATGAAAATCTTAAAAAACGTAAGAAGATAGATACACAATTGCCTATACAGACAAGAAAAGCTTTTAACACTTCAAGTATCAGTTCTGGTCTATTTCCAGTTCTTCCCTTGAATTCTTTGACATGGTATGTGGTTGAGAGCCACACTTAATAAGTTAAATAAAAATTTCCATGTGAACTGTACTAAAGAAACAGAGAAAAATAGAAATAATGCAAAAAAGTAGTAGAAGACAACTAAGTATTGTCACCTTGGAAGGGAATTGATGAAGCTGAAAAATAATTGCACAGAAGAAACAATGGCAGAGCTGAAGAACTGCTCTGTGAAGGAAGAGAAAAATGAAGCAGAGAAAAGCAGAAAGAAAATCCATTCAGATAATGTTTGCAGGACATGATGCCAAAAGGTGGTATCTGATTGTTGTCTACACTACAGGCATATGGATAAAATTCACAGTACACCGAGGGCAGATTTTTTTCTCTAGTTTCCCACAATGCCTAAAGAAGCCAGAAAGGAGCAAAAGAAATCAACATAGTGATGGAAAAAGCAAGTGACCACTTGTATGCTCACTACATTTCTTTAAATGCAGAAGAAAAGCTGACAAAACACAATTGAGCATGGTCTGAACTCTCATCTGACAGGCCTAAGAACTACATCAAGAATACATGATGGATCTCAACACTGCCATGCAACCATGAAACAATCTAAACTGCTTTTTTTACCGATACTAAATGCTGTATCAGGTCACCTCAGTTTGTACTATTCTAGATGACATAAGAGATGGCCAAAAGAGCTCTTGTTTAGTCAATGTATTTAACTGAAAGTCAATCTTACGTGCAACTTGAGCAATGGCATTTTCATCCAGAATCATCTCTGCGATTCCTTCTTGATCCATATCAATTTCATCCACATACACCATTTCTGTCAAAGCTCGTGTTTTCAGATTCCAGGCAGCCTGAATAAGGATGCCAAAAGTAAAATATCTTCAAGACACTAAGTAAATAATCTATTCAGCAATTTTATCATTTCTTTATTATTCATTTCACAGCTTTACTAGGCTTGAATAAGGTATTGATTCAAACAGCTGAGTATATCCATCTGTCTGATGGAGGCATAAAAGGGGACTAAGTCCTTTGTTCAAATCATCAGCTGTAAAACACTGTATAAATATATACCCCAGGCATTTCAGATTATGAGAGGATTGGAATCCATTTTAGTGACCCGAACTGACAAATTACTACATTGTATGTCTTGGAGGATAATCTGAGCAGTGTGGAAAGGCAAGCATAACTCTAGCCTATGTGACAAGCTTTGTGTAGACTGTGAAGACACCTAATCAGTGAGGAGAAAAAAGAAAACAGGAAAAATCAGTAGCAACCATATAGAAATACCAACAAAGTAAGTGCAGGTCCAACCACTTTAATAATTTGATATGCTTGTAATATACTCATAGAACTGGCATGATATAGGAAGCCACAAGACCAATTCTTGATCTTCCATCAGATATTGAACAGCTAATCATAAATTTTCCAGACTAAAAATCACTGCCAAAATAATTAGATTTGCTTCCTTTCTAACATGGATTACAGCAATCTGGTGGAAAAGCATATTTAATATTGGCTAAGACCTTTCAAAAGAGAAACAAACTATCTGAATAGAAATAAAGGTCAAACACATGGAAACGTTTGTTCCTTAAGTAAGAAGTATGAGAAGATCTGAAACTCAGGCTTATTTAATAATTTAAGTAATCATTTAATGAGATACTTCTCATTAACCCTGCCTTTTCCTCTAGACTTCCCTTATACTTCTATGCAAACCCGTGTCAATCAAAAAAGAAGTGCATCTAAAGATGCCAAAATATTTAACTATTCTTTTAAAATGTGCTTTCTTCCAAGCAGGACTTCAGTCAGCTGATTTAAACACAATTAGAAATTTTTGTTCAAGAATGAAGAAAAGGGAATTCAGCAGGATGATCTGTATAATCTTACGGAGCTGTATTTAAAGATACCATTTTACACTGCATTTACTCTCTTCTGACTGTAGGCTGGAGCCAAAAGATGCCATCACCTGCCCAATACTATTCTTGCTATTGCAATAATTGAGAGCTAATGTGGGGAGAGGGAAAATTAATGAATTACTCTCAGTCTTCCATCACTTATGCAAATCATCATCATACACCTACAAGGCCTCCAGACTCTGCACAAGGTAGGCAGTGAGCCTGAGCTGCAAGAGCAGGAAGAGTACAGGTAAGGGCCCACCATTACATGCATTAAATAAAACATGAAAGTGAGCCCTAAGAGCACAAACATTGTTCTGTCTGTGAATACATGTTGTTTTCTTCCTAATCTCATCTGTAGATGAAGGTCATTCAGTTCAAGGTAGATTAAATTTAGCTTTTAGAAAGCACTGAACTGCTGAAAAAAGATATAGAAAAAATATGAGAGAAGTAAAATTCTATCACATATAAAAGCTGCCTGTTCAAAGTATCAAAAATCTTCCCCTTATCAAAAGTAATGCCTTACCAATACCAAAAAAAAAAAAAAAAAGCAAGCTATTGAGGGCTTAACTACAAAACAAGTATTATTCAGTGTATCAGAATTTCTTTCCAATTCCCAATGATTGCAACTAATAATTGTATTTATGGAAAGAACTTTACCTGAAACACAGTGTATTCAGAATCAAGCTCCTGAAAAGAGAGAAAATAAAAATTAAGGAATGGAAATGCCAAATAATAAAAACAACAACACAAGTGTATTTATACTCTGTGATGATCTCATTTTGCACATTTTCTCGCTGTACAAATTTTCATTTTATTACATTATCTCAACTTACACACATTATGAAGCTAATCAATGTTTTGCACAATGAAAGTAAATTTGCAGTAAGTGTATCTTTCTGATGCCTTTGCTTTCTTGCTTCTGCTGAATCTAGCCAAATCTTAGATTAACATGCAAGCATTCTGAAGCTGAAAAACGATAGATTAAAAGAAAATTAACTTGGAAGATGAATGCACATTTCCTAAAAATTAACCAGATTATCACACCATGGTTTTAAGAATGCCTACTTAATAAAATCCATTTTTGCACACTTTTTTTAGCTGCTGCTGGTGATCACAATGATACCACTCAAGAAGACAAAAGAAAATTTTGTCACTTTTTCATGGTACTTTTGTGACAAAAATGATGTATTCACTGCACTTGGACGGTATTATTGCAAGTGGAATAAATGTCAAATTAACAGCCTGTTGCACTACCCATAAAAACCAAAATAAAAGCTACCAGATTAAGTTTACTGTAAGTGAGAAAGCTGGAGCTTGCAACTATCTGAAAACTTCTGGTAAAATTGAGTAAATACTGACAGGAAAAATGTAGGTTTATCACCCACTAATGTG
This sequence comes from Lonchura striata, assembly GCF_050655825.1. Classification (NCBI taxonomy): domain Eukaryota; kingdom Metazoa; phylum Chordata; class Aves; order Passeriformes; family Estrildidae; genus Lonchura; species Lonchura striata. The sequence goes on along the minus strand of NC_140707.1, from coordinate 56,357,984 downwards.
TAATTATCATGGTTACATAATATTTAAACTACCCTTCACTTCCAGGGACTGGGGATGAGTTCTTCCTAATGTATTACTTTAGCTTTAGACAAGGAAGGTGGGAGACAAATGTTACTTTCTCTAAATCACTGTTAGTCTTTTGTAGTGTCAGATCATTTCTGCTCCTAGAGTTAGTGAAAAATTTCTTGCATATCTGGCATTGTGTAAATCTATCACAATTAAACCAACTATCTTGGACTGAATATACAATCTTAAAGTAATTCAGACTATAAAGGGACTTCTGAAGGTCTCTAGTCCAAAGCCTGCAAAGCAAGGGCAGCTATGAGGTCAGTTGAGGTTGCTCAAAGTCTTGTCCAATTGCATCTTGAAGACTTGCAAGGATGGAGGCTGCACAGTGCCACTGGGCAACCTGCTCCACTACTGACTATCCCTAGAGAGAAATGTTTTTGTTCACACCAAGCCAAAGCCTCCTTCACTTCCCTGCATCATTGCAAATGGTCCCTGGCTCCATTTTCTTGATAACCTCCTCGTATGTATTAGAAGGCTGCTATTAGATCACACCAAAGTCTTTTCCCAGCTCAAGCACTGCCCTGCTACTGGCTTGCTTTGCAGCCAAGACACAGAGCTGGCTTCTGTACCACCAGGAGAATGGCAATGTCAAGATCACCCCTCTGTAGTACAAGACATGGTCTACTTCCAATTTGAACCTTTTTACTCAATTTACCTTTTTACCTTTTACTTTCTATGACAGCAGGGACCTGGAATACAGGTGAAGAACATCTTCCTTCTGTAGTGTGGAATTGTGGCCTTTAAAGGATTGCATTTGGAGCCAAAAAGTCGTTCACTGATATTAGAATGCATAACACATCTTACACATTGAGTATTCTATGGAACTAAACATTAATTCAGGAATTTATCTCAGTTTACTGTGATGTACCTGGGCCTGACTAAGGCACTGAAACTGGTTTTGCATTTTAGTTGCATGATTAAATGAACTACTACAATTCTTTTATGTATAACAGTTTTTTTCTAAAAAAAAAAAGAAACTATTCAGCTTTCTAAGTAATAAAGGACATTGAGCTATTTCAGCTTACATTTTGTTCACCCCATTGTGTCTGAGTATTACACATATGAAGATGGTTTTAGAAACAGTAGGCGGTCTTCTATACCATATGCGCTACAGTAACTAATGAGGACAAGTTAGGAATATTATGTCAACACTAATACAAAAACACCTTGATGTTACAGATGTGTATCTTACTTTAGGCACTGTTAATTACCTTAAAAAATAACTTAAAAATCAGACAAATTTGCTTATGTAGGAGCACTTATATTACTATAAAATTCAGAAATTACATTCCTAGTGATTTTGGCAATAAAGTAGAATTGGTCAATAATACTAAAACCATTGCACTTTCATAATTGTAGGTCACAGTATGCATTGTTCATACATATTAATACATTAGTTCAGTTTTTGACAAGAAATAACTTTAGATTTTAAATAACTCTCAAGCAGGTAACAGGATCCTCAGATTAAACAAAAATATGGAATAACAAAAATTACATTACAATAGTTTAACATGGGTGGATCCAGCAGTTGCTACACATGCAAGTAATCCATAGGAACTAGATTTCAAATAAAGAGTTCTTTGAGAGGATTAACAAATAGCATTGCCCTGTAAGCTTGTCTCTCAAAACAAAAGCTCAAATTTATTATTCATTTACACATATAAAGCTCCCTTGAAAGTCAAAAGATTGTAAAACCAATGAAGGCACTATTTAATCCAGATCTCTAAATCCACTGAGGGCACTTTAATATTAAAATGCAAAGTCAGTTTATTTGAATACAAAAAATACTTAGAAAAATTAAGTTTTTGATGCTTGAAGCCTAGAAGAGGAAATATATTATATACCTTTTTATAATAAGGTTTCACTCTACAATTAGTTTTAGGTGAGTACAATTTAATACATGCAAAATATTAAATTAATTTTATTCTGAAAATGCTCTTCAAATTATTAAGAGCAGAAACACAGAAAAAAAAAAAAAAAAACCCAAACCTTTACCCAGGAACAATGACTTCACTCTGTGTCACTATTTTAATGCATAAATTACAGTCTCTTGCACCAGTAAGTGATTTCAGTTGAAGATGCTTTTCCAAATCAACTTCAATGCCCATAAAAATAACCATGATAACTTTATTATGACCATACAAAAACCAGTTTGCAAATTATAGCAGCTGGAAGTTCAACATGGGAAAAGGAAGGATGAATGAACAAAAGCAAATCCTCATAGAAGACCATTAATAAAGGAAGAACAACCACTATATGTCTATTAATTATATGAGGCAATTTTTTTTCTATTGTTAAACTAGAGCAGGCCTCTACATGGGTTCTGTTTATTGCTTTGAATCCTACATATGGAACACAAAGAGTAATCAGATTAGGTGACTAATCAGGATGATCAACAGAGACAGTCCTGGATTGTATTTCCTCTAGGTCATGCTATTACTATCAACACAGAAGACAAGGGCTGTTTGCTTACAATAGGAAATAATTAAACTGAAAACCAGTATTTTATGTATTTCTATGACCAAATGCCAGTCACACAGAATACAGTTTTTATTTATCCTGAGATAACAGAGAAGTGAATTCCACCAGTACCATTCATATTTCTAATTCTTAAATTAAGAAATGCACAGGATATTTTATAGAAAAAAATTCAATCTTCCACAAGATGTAACCCAGTAGCAGCTAATTATTCTTCTATCACAATGTTATTTTTTAAGAACTCTTCAGGAAAACTTCACTGATTTTAAAACATTTCAATTTTGTTGTTGTGCTCTTTAAGAATTCAAGATTTATAATGGCACAGTATTTGATACTACTATGTAAGAAAATATCTGATTCATGCCTTGTTAGCAAAAAGGTCAACAAATACTTTAAAAACCTCCTAGGGCTTACTGCATCTGGTGACAGGGTTCAAAGAGAGTTCTGCACCAATTAAGATAGCCTTTAAATGTCTGCACATGTGACAATTGACTGGATCATCAGTAAACTTATTTTTAAGATCTTTATATCATCTTTTGCCTTGTTCTTAAAGGAGAACTTGTAATTGTATTTGTGATACAAACATATCCTGAATACTATAACCTATATGTACAGGGAGTGGTAAATCAAGACATAGGTCAAGATATACTGGTTAAGAAAATTCCTTACTACAATTTTAAGTGTGGTGGCAAAAATGCAGCTACTTCTAAGGCTATTGTAAAAAGCTTGTTTCAGCAGCCCATAGCTTTAGGACAGTGCTGCAGATGCAATGGAGCAGGAGTGGTGCTATCACTTAGCAGACAAGCTGGGAAAAAATGTGCAGGCTTTCACACAGGGACATCTCTTTCCAAGCATGAAAACACTCTCCAGTTGGGCAATGTTAGTCACTTCCTTTACTTCCCTGCTGTTACACTACATGTTTTAGAAAGTAGAAGGCCAGTTCCCTGAGCATGAAGTTGTGACCTGTAAGACTCACTGTTTAACTCAACCTGTGCATGTGTTTAAAGGACATCAGCTCCTGTAGCTTAAATTATATCCTAATGCATGCTGTTCAAAGAAGTGAGTTCCTTAACAGTAACTCACTGTCAGAGGCTACTGCTCCTACAAGATCCCTCTTTCTCTGGCTGCAGAGGTTGGGAAGCACATGCTTAGCAGAATATGGGACAAGAGGATAAGAACAGATGGCACAGTGATTAAAGCCACTGAGTATTCCTCATGCTGCACAGCAGCTCACTTAATCCAAACTTTCTGCAAGTGTTGTCATTTGTCTGTCTGCTTTCCTGGTGCCCAACATGACATATCTTGGGTTTGATTTGCAGAAGTGCTACAATTAAGAATCTGACCATTAAATCTGCTAGAATTGCTATGTGGTTTTTAAGCATTAAAAAACACACTTACTGGGTTAGGTACCAAAAATTATGCATACTTCATTTTAGATAATTTGCCAGCTTATATTAAAATACTACCAATGTAATTGACATAGATGGAAAACAGCACCATTTTCTGGTAGGTGGCTGAAGATGACAGAATTAAAGTTCAATCAAAATATTTAGGTACTGATTTCATTAACATGCCATTTTAAAAGTAACAGAGATACCAGAAATCAAAGTCAAACATGCTGAATTTCCATTTATTTATCATCTTTCCACTTATTCTTTAAGAAAATCCCTAAATTGTTATTCCTTACATGAAATACTTATATAGAGTATACTTATAAAATCCACTCGGTGTCTGCAAACTTTACTTGAACATTGCTGTATGAAATCCTTTCAAATACTGAAACATCTGCCATGCATTTTTAAACATTATAGAGGAAGACTGATATTTCCCAATCACAAATAGATAGACTTTCAAATACTTCTAGAAATCATTCATTCCTGCTTAAAATGAGCTCTTAATAAGGATTCCTCAATATTATATAAGGCAAGAACCAAACTAATCTTATTTCAAATTTGCCTCTCTTCCATCTGAACTTTCTGGTAGGTTTGAAATGTGCTGCTGCTGAAGAGCACCTTTTTCACACAGAACTATGAATAGGAACACAGTTCTCAACTGAACATATCCAGTCATTTGCATGCAACTGTGGCCTGAAAGTTTCTCCAAAACTTGATATTCAGAGACTTCACGTAAGACTTCTAAGAGCTTATGATTTGATCTGGTATAGACAATGTTCACAACCCCACCCTCCATCACTTCTTAAAGGAAATTATCTTAACTGTTTTTCTTCTTTCATTCTTATAAAAGGTGACGCTTATAGGCTGGCGTGAACATTTCAAATATTAAATTAGGTGATAAATTGTTTGTCTCAACTTAGTACAGAATTTGGAAAAACTCTCATATTGCTGGTATATAAGGTCCTTGTTCTCTAAAGAAAATGTGTACCTTGTTTAATAAAACAATTTGATTTATGTACTAAAATGTTTTACCGTGTGTGATCTATATTTGGAAGAAGGAAAACCAATTAGGATCTACATCAGAGAATCCCAGAATGTGAAGGATTTGAAATAGACCTTTAAGTTCATCTAGTTCCACCCTGCCCTTGGCATTGACAGAGACACCCTCCCACCATACCAGGTTGCTCAAAGCCTTATCCAACTACATCCTGTCACTGCTGTTTTGTTAATTTCCTCCTAAGCATTTTTTCTCGGCCTCATACATCTTATATTCCTTACTAGTGCTACTAGTCCAGCAGAAGTTTGGAGGTGACAGGTACAGCAATACCATTTTATACTTGAGCTTAAGCACAGAGTAGAAATGCAGTTGTATTTACATTACCGTGTTGAGATCATAGATTGAAAAATGTTTTACTCATTAAAAACTTTATAAATTAAGACCAACAGAAACATTTTGCTCTTTACAACTTTTATGTACTGTTATCTGTGCTGTTTGAAGAGTTTCTTTCACAAATCAAATATTGTCCTTCCATATGCAAAGATCACATATATAAGACACAATAATGTAAATACATTAAAATAATACAGCACTAGCATGGAACTAATACTGAGTCCCATTTAGGGCTCAGGAATAATGTTCTTGGAATACTTTCTCCACTAAAAATGTCTCTGCTGATGGCTCCTTGGTAGTGCCTTACAGTATAAAACACTAAAAAAAGAATCTTTTAAATATCTATCCTAAATCAGCTCAAACATTTACTGTGCTTTATATTTACACTATTGTGTGACCATGCAGCTTTCTTTAAAGATTTGTCCTTTGCGATAAAAAGAACTGTGTTCAGGATTCTTAAAACATATGTCTATAGGATGCTTTGAGACTTACAAATTGACTGTACAGTGTTTAAGATGAAGTCTGTTCGATTACTGTTTTTAAAATATGGCATAAAAATGTTTACATGCTTGTAAACATTAATCCAGAAACAACTTTCCCAAATCCTTTACTCTTACAGAAGGGCAGGAAAATATGTAGGTATTGAGAAACATGTGCTACGTTTCCAGAGACCCTGCAGCTGGAAAAAGAGCAGAGAGAGGTATACAAATGCCTCCTGTTCCAAGGCAGGGCTCATAGGTGAGCTGAGCTAAAATGGGTATCTCTTAACTTTGTGATTTGGTCCATACAGCAGGTATGGTATCTACACATCAGTATAAAATCCACAAGAACATCCCTAGCAGACCTAACTTTTCATCTCAGCTTTTCTCCCTTTAACTCCGCAAAATCTTGGGCGCCCTGCAGCTCCCGTTTGAAGCGCCCGGCCCCGCAGCTGTCGGGGCAGCGCTCCGGCAGCACCGCGGCCCGTTCCCAGCCCGGGGCCGGGCCGGGGCTCCCCCGGGGCGTGTCCGAGGAGGAGCCGCAGCGCGGCCCGCCGCCGGGCCCGGGGGCGCGGCGGGCCCGGCGCTCGCTGCCTCGCTGCGGGCGGGCACCCGGCCCGCCGGCGGCCGCAGCAGCGCGGCGGGACCCGCGGGGCTGAGGCAGCCGGGACGCGGCCGAGCCGCCCCGAGCCGCCGCCTCCCCCGCGGCCCGGCCCCGCTACCTGCTCGCCGGGCGGCCCCTCCAGCAGCTGCGAGCAGACATCCGCGCACTCCCGGAACTTCCTCCGCCTGAAGTAGCTCCAGGCCTGGAACAGCGGCTCCAGCCCCATCGCGCCGGCGGGAGCTCCGCTGGAGCTGCGGCCGGGCCCCGGCGCCTCCCGCCGCCTTACCGCCGAGCGGGGCCGCGGCGCTGCTGCCGCGCAGCCGGCGGGCCCCGCCTCGGCCGGCCGGGGCGGAGCGCCGGGGCCGCGGGGGCGGCGGCTCGGGGCGGCTCCGGGGCCCGCCGCTGCCCTGGGAACCGGCGCGGGGCCGCGGCCCCGCTCGCGGCCGAGCCCTCCCTGCCAGCGCCTCTCGGGGCTTATCACGTTGGTGACTGAAAGCAGAGTTTGGGCTGTAGGACTGGGATCAGTAGACTTGCATTAACCCCGCTGTTCTGTTCCTGTTGTCATTTTCTGTCCTGTTATCTAGAGGAGTTAGAATAAATGCCTAAACAAGAATAATGTAGTCCACTAATCCATATTTGGGTAAAATGTCCTTTAGAGACAATGAGCCCTGGTTGAGAAAAGTACAGACTGCTGTTAACAACACTTTTCAGTCTTGCAGACTCTATCAGTTCCTTTAGTTCATTAGTTTTTGCAGGGAAATAATCAGACTGAGATATTTTGAGATCTAAAAGTTAGAATACAATTGCTCCTAGGTTATATGTACTATAAAATGGTGATTGCAACCATCAACTGAAGTAAAAGAAAAAACGCCTAAGGATGCTTGCAGCAGTAACAGCATTTGTGATGTGAAAATCTTTGAGGGATGAACACTAATAATATTGCTAAAATCATATTGTTGCCATTTAAAGAGATCATTCTAGTTTTATTGCTTTTGTCGCACCTAAACTACCAATTTGTCCAAGATGCATGAAATTAATACCTAGGATAGCAAGACCAATGTCAGGTATAAAGATGGAGAAGCAGAAGTGGCAGTCCCAGGATTATCACTTATTCAAATATGGGACTAAATGGCTTGGACTGAAGTAGCAGTTACCGACAGCTTTGCTTTGGTTGTCTTGTGAACAGTGCACAGGACTATTCGGTTTGCATGGCAAGGCTTTGGGTGAGAGCCCATATGAGTGGCTTCTGTGACAAGCTGCTGGAAGCTTCCCCTATGTCCAGTTGGCCAATGATGGTAGCACCTCTGGGATAACAATTTAAAAAGAGGAGAAAAAGCCTCCACAACTGCAGCTCAAGACAGGACTGAGAATATGTGAAACAACTGAGAAGGCATCAAGGTCAGTAAAGAAGAAGGGGAAGCAGTGCTCCAGGCACCACAGCAGAGATCCTGCAGCCTGTGGGGCAGAGCATGGCGAGGCAGCAGTGCCCCTGCAGCCCATGGAGGATGGCAGGGGAGCAGAGGATGCTTGAAGGAAGCAGGTGGCTGCTCAAAGCAAGCTGTGAGCCTGTGGAAAGGTCACAGCCTTCTGAAGTCACATAGGTAGATACTGCCATGTAGCTTCTCAGCAAAAAGGGGAAGATGGTTCTGCAGCAAGTTTTGTTTGTTACACTGCTGGGAAGGATATTCATTGCACTTAGTGATCAAGCTGAACTAATGTTGTGCTATAGTAGAAATTAGATCAAGATGCATCTTCAGCTTTTGCACAATGAGATTTTGCAGTGCTGCAAAATGACAGAAAAATCAATTTTCCTTCTTTCCAACCACCCCCTGCAAGGGGTTTTTGTTCTCTGTTTGGTTGCAGATAAGGAGGTTTTTTTCAGTTTGTACATGATATATGAAGCCAGAAAATTTTTCTCTGGTATTGGCACACAGGTCATCCTATGCATATCATCTCTGAAGTCTTTTCCACTGGTAATACTGCTTTTCACTTCCTGTTTGGTGGAATATTCTGAGCTTTCTAATATGGGGATTCTCATTTCTATTGATCATTGAAATCCCCAAACTTGAACCTTTAACCAGTATTTTCTCCAAATATTAATCTCTGTGTGTGGCTACATTCCACTTCTCTAATTTACTAAAATCCTGGAACACAACAGAGAAAGTGTCTGTGGCTGTCTTTGTGTGCTTTGTAGAGCCCTGTATGTCGGTCCCTCTCTAGTGTAATTGCATGGAAGATAAACAGCCAGGAATTATATGCAGGTCCTTCTGGAACAGGCTGCTCCAGTGTGGGCCTCCCATGGAGTCACAAGTGAACCAGTTTCAGCATGGGCTTCTTTCTCCATGAGGCCACAGGTCCTGCAAGAAGCCTGCTCCAGCACAGGTTTGCCATGTGGCTGGAAGTGTTATCTATCACAAGATAGCTTTTCAGTGGCTTATGGGAAATCAGTGATTGTTTTTAGTACCATTGGTAGTGCTTAAATGTCAATGTTAAGGAATTATTTTTTTTTTGCATACTTGTGTGTAAAGTGTGGAAAAATAATTATTTTGAATATGCTTTATTTCTTTCCCTAAGCTCAGGGCTAAGACATTGTAGTTTACTAGAGCTATCCACTTCTTTCACCCACTTTCTCAAAATGAGGAAAATTAATTTTGTGGGAAGTTCAACAAAATTAATTTGGGGAATTACATCTGAGATGTACCTGATTTTAGGAGAAGAACGGATTGTAATTTTTCTGTTTAACACTGACAGAAAAAAAAAAATCAGGATTTGGTAGTAGCAGTATCCTGGGAGACATTCTCTAGGAGGAAAAAAACATTTTGCCATGCAAAATGTCCCAAGTAGTCTTTGATTTTGTGATATTATGAACGATGGAATTTGCCTGGCTTTAGTGCAATATAGGCTTGTCTGCATTTTTTTACCAAAGGTTTTATAGTCTGGTGGTTAGTCCTTTCCATTACCTTAGATAAAAATGCTTAATTGATCATAGTAGTCAAATGTTCTCCAACTGTAATGAATTCCTCCATGTTTATTGAGTCAGTGCTATATTGGGACAATGATAAGTAGGTGACATAACTACACAAATCACCAGGGTTTATTAAAGAAAAGTCATGTGCTTGTCTTGTATGAGTATGCACATTCATTGTATTAGAGGTGACCTGACCTTAGCTGGGTTGTTTTGAGTGACTATTGTCATCCTCTGTGCATGGACAGGAAATTTAATGGTGCTGCTTTATTTACAGCTTGAGTATTGTGATGGTATCACTGTCACATAGGTAATTTGAACCTCATCTTCATTTATTTGAGCCAAGAACAAAAAATTCAAAAGTGAGGGTCAGTTCCTCTTCTGTCTACTATTTATTCTTAATTTGAAAATTAGTTGTCCCTGAGATAGGCTGCAATAAAAACCCTCACTATAGTTATTTATAGATAAAAATATCAGGGAGCTGTACTGAACAGAATGAATTATTTATCTTTATTCAGAAAACACATGGGTTTGTATAATTGCTTTTTTAAAAACAGGCTTTGTGACAACTATAACTGTGTACTGGATTTTAGTCATGTTTCAATTAACTGTTAAATACCTTGTCACAATTAAATGTTGCTTAGAGATATAAATCTGCTTCACATTTTCACCTTTTATTTGAATTGGTTTTTTTCCTTTTTGCTGAGAGGGACACTTTAAACTGATACTGAATACTGGCTCTGAATGGATAGATGTCTTTAATGTTTTTCATCTTTCTACACTCCTCCAGAATAAATTATTGAGATGCCCAAAATGCTTTGCATTTTCCAGATGTTTTTATAACTTTTCTTTGCCAGTCTCTTTAATATTTAAACTCTGAGTTTAAATGTGTCTCATGTATCATGAGATACATTAATTAGCTTCTTATAAAGTATGTAAAGAAGAGAGTAGGACAGGACCCATCAACATTTAATATACCTTTCATTTTAAAAACATAGGTTGACTTTGTTTCCCATGACTGTAAGTCTCCCATGGGAGTCTTCTGTGCACCAATCAATCATGCTTATTTCCTGAATAAGGAATGCTAATAGTCAGCTTTATCTCTCCTCATGAATGCACATTCTTACAGCAAAACCAGAAATAGAACCTAAAAATAGATCCTAAAATACTGTTGATATCTTAAAATTTCTTAGGCAGCTCTGAGGATAAATGTCCTATATCCCTTAGTAGCGAACGCATTTAGATGCAGGCTACTACTTCTGTCAGTTATTCATCTCTTGAGATATAAGATTTCAGGATAAAGATGTAGTTTGCAGCTCAATGCAATTAACAAGGGCTTGAAAACGAATATTGAAGTTGTGACACGTCTATCTGCAGATTGCCTCAGCTGGAAGTGTCTTGCTCACCTTTGAGCAAGAATTGGCATATTGAAGGTTGACATGCAAAAAAGATTCATTCTTCTGAATCTGATGCCTTTGGTATCTGGAGAATTGAGAACAACAGAGCATAGAGCAGGTTTTGGTTTTTGTTCTTTGAAGGAACCCAAACAGGATTACAGATCAGGCCATACCCAGGGAAGGCACACAGATGTTGCAGAAGGGCACAAAAGGGAAGTTCCCTCTATATGTGCTATTTTCAGCCAGGACTCTGACATCTGAAGCTGATTTCACATATTTGCTTGTAGAACGTATTTCTTGCTGACTGTAAAAAAAATTAGAAGATGTCAAGCAAATGAAATTGCATTAAGAGTAGAGTTTTGTTCTGATGCATTCACTGTCCAGGAAAGTAATTTGTAGTAAGAGCCTGAGGTTTCATTCTGCGACCAGCCAAGACAACAACATGCATTGATAGCAATTATTGCCATCATAAATAAGAATTCTGCTGTTTCATTCTTACCATACATGATATTGTAATCATGGTCACCATGGTCTAGCTGGAAAGGGGCCAGCCAGCAGCTGACAACAGAAATGAGGCAGCAATAATGTTTAGGTCCTATACATCAACATTCCTTCATAGGACTTTATGTCTGTCCTCTGTTATTTATGCATTGACTGAACCCAGTCTTTGAAATCACACCCACACCTCCTTCAGTGTACAGGATGAATGGGATGCTTTCCAAGTGAGATTATTAACTTTCTTTTTATCTGTAGTGCTTCATATGAGGCACTATTTCTTGTTTGATGCAGATGCTCTGTATGCTGTGCTGAATATAGATTGATGTTCATAACACTAGAAGAAATCAATGCAGCTATAAAAACCCAAACAATGGCCTATGAAAAAGGCTGGCATGTTATTTTCATTGAAAGAGAGATTGCAAAAAATTGCAAAGGATCCACTGATGACTGGATGTGGAGCTTAAAGTACTTGGACTTTACTATTTTTCTTCCTTTTCAAGTTTAGAGCAGCTAGACTAACACACTTATTTGCAGTGGATCCTAAATATCAAAGTAGGAAACCTGGTAATAATACTAAGTTAGCAGTCATACCTGGAAATCTTGATATAAATAGTTTTGGCCATACATATCTGTATATATAAACTCAATGGGGAGAGAAAACAGATCTCCTGTTGCTCAGGAGATCTTTGTATTAATTACAAAGCCATTCCAGCATCATCATTTGTTACATACCTGTTAGCTCCCACAAAAAAAAAAAAAAAATTATGTAGGTGCCCTACAAATCTACTTTCTTCCTTTTAGGAGTCTTAGTCTGTTTTATTATTTAACATTTTTAGAACAAAAATGTGGGGAAAAGGTCTATTTTGAGAGTGAGTGGACTTTTATGAGAAGTGGCTGTCTTATAAAGCCTTTATATAGGCTTGTGCACAATGGGTTATGCTAGAAAATTATGTCATGTAGCAATTTATGGCCCCTGTTTTCTTTTACAATTGGAAGCACTTGAAAAGAACTATTTGCTGTCCTAAAAGTAAGCTTACTTTACTTCAGTTGGCAGACTGACTGAAGTGCAGTGTGACTATTCCAGTCCTTAACTGATCTGTTCCAGAACTTAGTTAAATCTCGTAGTATGAAGTCATAAAATGAAATTAATTAATTCAAGGTCTGCATTCCACTGCTTAATAGTATTATGGTACTTTTTAAGATTTTTGCTATTACAAGTGTTAGCACTGTTACTTTATTTAACATTTAAATATTTTGTTTCCTTCAGTTCTTCTGAAAATCTGTATAATTTATGGTAAATTATGTTGTATTTGACAAACCTGCAGTATTGTATGTTGATGCTATGTCGATACTGTATAGACTTATGGTTAAGATTTTCATTATTCCTTTTGACAGCTAGTCTTTTTGAGACCTTTTGAAAAGTCAATACTGTGCACTGTATTTTGAAAACCTTGTCAACTACTGTGTGAAAGGAAGTCAGCTTGACCTCACAATTTTAACCTAGTGATTATCATCATCTAGCTGAAATTTTGATTCATTCCCCGAACAATATTAACAATACATTTTGGGGTTGTAAAGAAAGGATTTAAAACAGGTATAAAAGTTATGGCTGTGTGCAAAGGTGTTGCTTCACATTGGTTTTGATCATATCATAAGATGGAACCTAAGATAGCTGTCACATAAGTAGAGTTTAAAGTAAATTGATTCTATATCTAGTCATTAGTCAACATTTGAAATTGATTTTAAGAGTTCAGAATCAGATTTTTATCATAAGTCTATTGATAGAAAATGCCTTGGGATGTAACTACCACATTTATGTGCTGCATTTAAACATTTTTCTACATGTAAACCTTTAAACCTTGTTGAGGTTGTCCTGTTATGTCAAGTGCTGGTCTTGATACAAGTTCTCCTAATCACCTAGATGAATAATTTCAGTACACATATAATTTTACCTAAGATGCACGCTGAAGAAAGCTGTTTAGATCCAACCTGTGTGTACATTGATTAGATCCATGGTGTGTAAACAGTGTCATTTCTGAAAGAAACTGAGTGCTCCACTGAGGGGCATCAGAATGCACCTTGGTGTCAGTTTGGCAGTCAGAAATACAGTAATTTTTTCATTATCTGCAGACTAAAAAGCAGCTTCAGCTGATGTTGTTTACTGATGAACCTGCATCACTTCCAAATGCCCAGAAATTATTGCTTTCTATACTAATTATGGGTTAATTTAATTTCAATAATGTTTTTATCTTATTCATCCCTATGCCACACCTAAGTTGGGAAATCATTACCTAATGACATTTCTAAATTAATTTTCTGTGAATAAATGTATTGTGGCCTTGGTTGCTGTCTGTATTGTGATATGTTCATTGTATTTTCAATAGGTTGCCTATTTCTTCCAGTGCCTAGCACGAATGTGTACCAAATTAATACAATTCCTATAATTATCAAAGTGTAATTTAACTTGCAGAAAGAGAAAAAAATAATGTCTATAATATTTAATTTTATACACATAAACATTATATTTTAATGTCAACCATTAAGTAGAGTTCATCAATCAGTACCAAAAGAAAATATGGATTTGTAGTTACCAAGTTTATCATAGAACTTGCTTTTAAAATGGTTACAGAATTGGATGATGCTTTGACATAGCACATGATTTTAAAAAGCAGTTGCATGTTTCTCTTCAAAGCATGTCAGCTATACGATTTTTTAATTGTCAGAATTTTTTGAAGTACACTATAATGTACTCATGGCTTAATGCTCTTTAGCTCATCATTTTCCAACTTTCCAACTAAAGAATCCTCCTTATGTGACTATATCCTGTACATGCTCCTGTCCTGTATTTCCCAGAGCCTTCTGTGTTGAGATGAGATGTGAAGAAATTACTAACTTTTTCCGTGCCATTTTCTTATCCTTAATTCATTCCTTTGCTTTTTGATATGCAGTAGGCCTACTGATTATGTCAAGCCTTCTTGTTTCTAATGTTACTCTTAAAAAAATTCCATTGTTAACTTAATAAAGTATCTTATTCATTTTAAAAATATATTAATTTATATCTAGTATATTGCTGACATGGTATAAAATACCTAATTGAACTTTCATTTTCTGAAGGAGAATTAACTCACCTAGTGTTGGATTTTGTGATGCTGTCTTTTTTCCTCAACTTCAAACAGGCCTTTGTGATCCTGCATGTTTGCCTCAGTGCTGTTAAATGGTAGCAGGTAATTGTTATGACTCTCTCTTAAGTAGGTTTCTTAGTTTTGCAAAATATTATTTTCAGACATTGTGTTCCCATAATAGACTGGGACTTTTTAATCCTGAAGAATGCTGAAATTAATGTTGTCACTGTTGTTCATCGCTTTCATATTATATAATTACTACTTGAACCAGCTACTCTGTATTACTTAGGATTTAGCAGAGAATAATCCCTCATCTTGTGTGCTCTGGAATTAGCTGTTCCAAGAGCATTTGTTTAAGAAATAATTTATCTAAGCCTTGTTGCATTTAGCACAACATGAGATACATTATAAATATATTTGCAACATGCTAAGAAGTATGTTTCCTTATAGGTATGCACTGTGAGACATAAAAATGCCATTTATAGTATTTCATTTAAGGAGGTGATGTACCTGTGCCACTGTATGAACTATGTGATGTACCTGTGTCACTGTATACTAATGAAACATAATTTCCAGTGATGTATATGTAGGAATATATAGAACATAGTAGGAAAGATATAAACCCTACCACAGGCAGCTAAGGCAAAACAGCCAAACTCTTGTGAAATACCTTGCTGGAAGAACATAAAATGTCTTTTTCATCTAAAAGGTAATTTGTTTCTCACTACAGCCATAGTGGCAATAAGGTATACCTGACCCTGCCATTGGCTCAGCCGTCAGACCATGGTGTTGCTAACGCCAAGGTCGTGGGCTTAAACCCTGTATGGACCATCTATATAAGAGCTGGACTCGATGACCCTTGTGTGTCCCCTCCAACGCAGAATATTCTGTGCAATCTCTGGCATTTCCTTTCTCTGTGAACACTGCCCGGCCGCCTGTTTTGCCAGCCACGATCAGCACCTTGGACAGCGCCGTGCCCGTCCCGCCAGGCTCGGCCGCGCGTCCCGGGCTGCGGCGAGCGAGCGGGGGATGCTCCCTGCTCCAGAACAGCCCCCTGCTCCAGAGCGGCTCCCTGCTCCAGAACAGCTCCCTGCTCCAGAGCGGCTCCCTGCTCCAGAGCGGCCCCCTGCTCCAGAGCGGCCCCCTGCTCCAGAGCGGCTCCCTGCTCCAGAGCGGCCCCCTGCCCCTGAACAGCCCCTGCTCCAGAGCGGCTCCCTGCTCCAGAACAGCCCCCTGCTCCAGAGCGGCTCCCTGCTCCAGAGCGGCTCCCTGCTCCAGAACATCCCCCTGCTCCAGTACAGCCCCCTGCTCCAGAACAGCCCCCTGCTCCAGAACAGCTCCCTGCTCCAGAACAGCCCCCTGCTCCAGAACAGCTCCCTGCTCCAGGGCGGCTCCCTGCTCCAGAACAGCCCCCTGCTCCAGAGCGGCTCCCTGCTCCAGAGCGGCTCCCTGCTCCAGAACAGCCCCCTGCTCCAGAACAGCCCCCTGCTCCAGAGCGGCTCCCTGCTCCAGAGCGGCTCCCTGCTCCAGTACAGCCCCCTGCTCCAGAGCGGCTCCCTGCTCCAGAACAGCTCCCTGCTCCAGTACAGCCCCCTGCTCCAGAGCGGCTCCCTGCCCCTGAACAGCCCCCTGCTCCAGTACAGCCCCCTGCTCCAGAACAGCCCCCTGCTCCAGAGCGGCTCCCTGCTCCAGAGCGGCTCCCTGCTCCAGTACAGCCCCCTGCTCCAGAGCGGCTCCCTGCTCCAGAACAGCCCCCTACTCCAGAACAGCCCCCTGCTCCAGAACAGCCCCCAGCTCCAGAACAGCCCCCTGCTCCAGAGCGGCTCCCTGCTCCTGAACAGCCCCCTGCTCCAGAACAGTCCCCTGCTCCAGTACAGCCCCCTGCTCCTGAACAGCCCCCTGCTCCTGAACAGCCCCCTGCTCCAGAACAGCCCCCTGCTCCAGTACAGCCTCCTGCTCCAGAACAGCTCTCTGCTCCAGAGCATCCCTCTGCTCCAGAACAGCTCTCTGCTCCAGAGCAGCCCCCTACTCAAGAACAGCCCCCTGCTATGGAACAGCTCCCTGCTTCAGAACAGCTCCCTGCTCCCTCTGCTCCAGAACATAAAGGTCTTGCCGCGCTCAGTTTCTGCAGCTGCCAAGAAAGAGAAACAGCAGGGACTGGTGTCTGGGTTCTGGGGTAAATGTGCAACCTATACAGGAATGCCACATTGATGGATGGATACTGTGGGGCCTTGTGGCTCCCAAAGCGTTGACTGCCCACTATGAGTGAGTGATATGGGTGGAGACATCCAGAGGCCAAAGGAATGATGTGTGTTCAAGTGGGAACCCTAGAAAGAGCAAGGAGAGAGGAACAGGTTGTTACACTATGCTGCTTCCTATTCCTGTCAAGAATAGATGTCAAGTGTGTAAAATTCCACTTGCACCCCTTGTGCATCAGCATAAGGTTAGTAAACTATGACAATGAATAGTTTTGCTCTTGTAATTTTCTCTCAGGCATTGCCCTATTTTAGAGGTGGTAGTAAATTCCTGAAAAATCAAAAGAAAATGCTGGCTGTTTGTGTGGTGCATGTGATGTGCAGCTGTTTGCCCTCCTCATACTGCATGTATGTAGTTTTTCTGAGTACAGATGTGGGTTCTTCTGTTCATTACACAAAATATGATGTGCAACTTCCAGTTAGAGACAATATTCTTACCTATTAAATTTTCTTCCTGGTTGCTGTGGGTTTTTTTTCTCTCTCTTCGGTTTTAGTTTTGAAAAAGGTGACTGAAAACAGCCTATTTACTCTCTTATTCTAATTTCTGAGTTGCAAGTAAGACAACAAGATTAACAAATTTAGTTTCACTGAAGTTAATGCTGCACATTAGTATTGATCTCAGGAGATTCAGAATTTCACTTTAAGTAATAATCTAAGAAAAATATGTATTTGTAGAGTAGAAGAAAGCAAAGACCATAACTATATTTATGGGTTTTGTACATTCATGTTTAAATATACTTTATATAGGCAGTAAATAGAAAATAAATATATTCTTAATTTATACCATAAAAATACTCCTACTTTCAGATGAGTTTTTGCAACATCAGATGTAAAATATATCAGGTGCCTATGTCTGCTGATAATCAATCCACTTTCCAGAATGAGATTAGGCATCATTATAGACTTTTTCTCTAAGCACCTTTCCCATAGGATAGCAACACACAACAACCATGCAGAGTTAATATCTGATTAGAAAGAATAATGCATTTTGCAGTTCTAAGACAAGCTAGCTGGGAATTGTCCAGTCCATTTCTCTGGCTACTACCTCTCCTGAAACTTCCAGAGAAACTACAGCGCCCCAAGTTCCAAGGTGCTCCAGCTGTTTAGGAAGCAAATAGAAGGAGAAAAAAGTGCTTATGATTTTCTGAGAGTAAGATTTATTTTAGTTAATATATATTTTTGTCCTGATTAGGGATTAAAGTCCTTTTCTTTAATTCATAAAGTCATATGTTTTGTGGAAGGTTAAGTTTCCTTTGGTGTAAGTTTCAGGCTACATTAATTTCTCTGCAGATTTCTCTTCCATGCTATGTTGTTTTCATTAAACGTGTGAGACTGAAAGCTGCATCTGAGCCTGGTATCACAAACACTGTCATTGTAAGAGTTTGAGAAAAATATTGTCTTTCAATGTTTTACACTGTTAATATAAAGTTCATTGACTGGAATGCTTAAATGTATGCATTTAAAAAAATAATGATTTATTTCTAAAACAATGAAAGGACTAATAAAATATGAAGTTTATGCAAGAAAGATTTAAGAGAAAAAACACCCTCTAATTAAAATTAAAATATGGTAGCACAGAAAAATGTCTCTAGTACAAACTAACTAGTTAAGAGTAATTATTTTGTGGGAGAGCAGTCAATATAAACAATAATATAGTAAAAGAGCAAAAGAAGATAAAGAAATGTAGATTTAATAATAAATCCTAATAAACTAAATGCCTTTGGAACGTCAAACCTGTGCCGAAAGTAATAGTGAAAATATTTGGTTTATTTTAAATTGTCAGACAGTTACCCAGGAGCTTTTAGAACAGAATCCAACTCTACAGCACAAAGCTGTTCGCATGATGATGTACTGCACATTTATTCAGCCAGCGCGGTACTCTGTAGAGTGACAAAGCTGGGGGGGAGCACGTTTTCCTGACCAAAACTCTGGACGTGGCGAGAGGGTTCCCCGGCGCCGCTGCCCATGCAGCACGGAGAAGTCGCTTCCACGTCGGAGAGGTCGGAAAGTGACGACTGCCATGAAAAACGCTTTGAGAACTGAGGCTGAAAAGTTGTGTATGGGGAAATTAGCGCTTGAAAGGGAAGTAACTTTTGTGGTGCATGACTCAGGCGGTGGGCTGAAAGGGTTAACTAATCGTCATTAAAAATTACAGTTGACATTCTTCTCGGATGGCAGGAGCTGGCGCGCCGCCGGTCCCAGTGAGAGCGGGGGGGCTGAGAAGGGGCTGGGACCCTCCAGCCCCAGCGGCTGCCGAGAGCCGGCGGCCGTGCGTCGGGGGAAAGGCAGGGGACGGAGATGTTCCCCGAAGGGGCAGTAAAAACAAAAACCCACCTCAACTTGAGGAAGGGGGAGTAGACGCAGCCTCGCTTGAGAAGGCAAAAAAAACGAAAAAAAAAAAAAAAAAAAAAAGGTAAATCTAGAAAAGCCCCGCGACACGCCACAGCGCGAGGTGGTGAAGCGTATTCCCGCCCGTCTGCCCGCTCGCCGCCACCGCTCGGTGGCCTGTCCCCGCTCGGTCCCCGCTCGGTGGCCGGTCCCCGCCCGGTCCCCGCTCGGTCCCCGCCCGGTCCCCGCTCGGTCCCCGCCGGCTCTCAGCGCCGCCCCCGCCGCCCGGGCCCCCCGCGGCCGCCGGGCCCGCCCGGCCGCTGACGGCGCCGCCCTTGGCGCAGGCGCATCCGGGCGCGGGGGGGCCGGAGCGGCGCCGCGCCCTCGCTCCGCGTCCCGGGCGGTGTCTCAGCGCAGCCATGTCTGGCGGCGCGGGGCGGCGAGGCGCGCTCGGGCGGCGGCGCCCTCTGTGAGGCGGCGGCGGCGGACGAGCGGCGGCGGCGGGCATCCATGTCGGCGGGCAGGGATTAGCGCGGCGGGCACCCAGCCGAGCGGAGGGGGCGGCCGGCCCTTCGCCCCCTTCCCGCGGAGTCTCCGGCGGGAGCGAGCCGTACCCGGCTGGCGGGGGCGGGTGGACATGGCTGACCGGAGCGCGCCGAGCTGCCACCTGCGGCTGGAATGGGTCTACGGCTACCGGGGTCATCAGTGCCGCAACAACCTCTACTACACGGCCGCCAAAGAGATAGTCTACTTCGTGGCGGGGGTCGGCGTGGTCTACAGCCCCCGGGAGCACCGGCAGAAATTCTACCTGGGGCACCAGGACGACATCATCAGGTACCGCCGGCGCCGCGCGCCCGCGGGCCGCATCCCGCCGCGGGCTCCGACCCGCTCCGGCCGTCCCGGCCCCGCAGCCCGGCTCGTCCCCGGCTCGCTCCTCCCTTTCCCCTGAAGCGGGGCGCGAGTATTCCCCAGCGCCGCCTGCCCCGGGTGCCGTCCCGGGCAGCGCCGGTGATGCGCGTCCCGCCGGTGCTGTGGGGATCCGGGGATCGGACCGCAATACATCAAGGACAGGCAGCGCTTCCTCACCGCCCCCCCCCGCCCGGGCTTCGCCGTGGGTAGAAACAGCCTGGAATGGCTTTTAGCTGTCGGATTTAATCAGGCGTGTTGTGTGCCCCCACTGCCGCCGGTGTGCGGTGCCGAAACTCGTACGGGCTCCCGTGCCCGGCGCGGCAGCCCGAGGGTCGCCGCTCGGTCCCCGGCCGGCCCTGAATGTCAAAGGGCCGGCGGGAGGAGAAGCATTAATCGCGTGCGTTCCCGGAGCGCTCGGCTGCGGAGGAGGTTAATCTGTAGCAGGTAGACCTTTGTCTGCTGTTTAAAACGCGACGATTACATGGGGAATTAGTGGCCTGCCTGTAACTCGCGCAACTTTAAGGGTGATCTTAAAAGAACAACCTTTCTTGAGAAGTTGAGGCTTCTTCTGCAGCTCAGTAGTTCACTTGGCCGGGAATGTTACCCTGGTGCTGAGTCCATTAAAAAAATTAATTACAAACTGATGTTGCAAAAGAAGTGTGCTGGTATGATTTCTTATACGCCGTTCCACTCCAAGGATGCTTTTGTAAGCCTAGTGTTGTGAGATCAGTGAGAGAATTTGAGGAGTATGAAGGGCAGATGTAAGCCTGAGTCATCAATCTTTTTCCTTACAGTAGGTGTCATTGCCGATGGATTTTAAATTCGATTTCTTTGGTCTTCCTGATGGAGTAAGAGCTAGCACTAGATACTTTTATAGGTCTGTTGTATGTTTTACAGCACGGAATTTGTTTTTATGATGCTTAGTGCTCCAAGGCATACCTCTGTGTTACTCAGGAGTAACAGGTATTGCCTGTAGAGAGCAGAATAGATGCTGTGTCTTTTATTTAAGCTTTTAGGCACACTAGAAAACTTGGTCATAATGGCTACTTTTTTCCTTTGTTTAAATCTTTTAGAAGAAATTTAAATAGCTCTGAAGTATGACTGTGAATGTTCCTAAGAAGGGTGTCAGTTCCGTAGTATGTTTCTCCTTGCTGCTAAATATGTGAAGAAAACGTAGTTAATGTACCACAGTTGAGTGTTGTGCTAGGGGTGTTGAGTCAGGAGTTTAAATCACTATTATTTGCACTGCTTAATGTTTTAACATTCTCACTTTAATCCGGGAAAAACTATTTTCTTAAGAACTGCTAGCCACCTGTGATGTCAGGTGCTGCGGGAAATCCAGATCTGCGCCTTGCTATTGTGCTAAGGAAGGGGTGGCTCGCTGCTCGTTCTAAGGTCGCGGCAGTGTAATATTACACATTTAATACCATGTATTCATGAGTGCTTCCGAATGACACTGTTTGTTTCAGTAGAACTCCTTGTAGCATAAGAATTAAATGGTTGGAGCTACAACCATTTTTTTTCCATGTGGTAACAGTTTCTTGCTCAGTCTCTCTCAGTTTTGGTACAGCGTGCTACATTTGGCTAAAATGTGACAGAATTGTTTAGAATAGTAGTAAACAAAAAAAACCTACAAAAACAAACAAAATCTGCTATAAATCAGCTAACTGGAGAGAAATAGTATGTCTGGTTTGTGTATGTACTTTGATTTGTGTATGTACTTTGGCCCATTCAAATATAATAGTTTCTCCTTCTCTGAATTTTCTTGATGTGAGAATATAATTTTAAGTATGATAAGGATGCAGTTAGAATTTTGCTTTTTTCTTAAATGCAAAAGCTATACAGAAATATTAGTATGCTTGAAGAAGAATGCTTGATTTAAAAGCAGTGTGGTATTTCTAATAGTATGATTAGTCTTGCATTGATAAGTCTTTCACTTGCTACTTTCTCTAAAATGCAATGTGGTACCATTTAAATGTCACCTTACACTTCTGTTGCTTAAACTTGGGTATCCAAACGTGTTCGTTTTTAATACTTAAAGGAGACATAGGAAGGTCAAATATTTTTAAAAACAAACAAACAAACAACAAAACCCAAAGCCCAAAAAGCAGGTGCAAAAATGGGATTACATAATAATCAGTGTTACTAAATTTTTTCTCTGAAGGTAAACTCAACTGTTGTATTGGAAGAGAATTAATATATTTTGTGTTCTAACAGTCTCAGCAAATACTGTCTGAATGCTGAGGTATTTGGGATTTTTTAGTGAAAGCAATGGGAAGATTAAGTGTCTTTTTACAAGTATGGGATCTAATTTGTGAAAGCAGTCCTGGAGTCTGAAAATCTTATGTATTTAAAGAATCAAACTTTCATGAGCCTAGCTCCATAGCTACAAGGGCTAAGCATAAATATTGCTCACTACATGGTGATATTATTAGTACTCTTCATTATGAGAACTTTTATATTGTTAGCATTCTTTGGGTGACATTGTAATTGTAAACATCCATCAGGAGAGAGGAACTGCAGCTCTTAAGTCAGAGACTATTTATTTAGTAGTAGAAAACAGTATTGGAGTAATGGACAGTCATAGGACATTTTCCATTGGAAATTTCTAACACTAGCAGTTAGTTTTGGTTCTGCTTTGAAGTTTTGCCTGCTTTTGTTAAATGAAACTCTCTAAGCCTGCTGTAAGATTTTTTAAATATGATTAGGTATTTTAACATGATTTGTTTTCATAATAAATGTCTAATCTTAATTTTATTATCATGGTGTCCACACCCCAAACCCCTTAGCCTCAGTTAATGTACAGTAAAAGTAAGAGAGCGCTCTTGCAGTGTTTTGTCCCTCAGATCTATTGAAAATTCTTTTGGACTAGAAGAGGATAACTACTATAATTTCAAACATCTTTTATTAGTCTGTTTTGGTGGTTTGTTTGTGTTTCTGTTTTTTTGGTGTTTTTTTTGTTTGTTTGTTTGTTTGGTTTTTTTTTTTGTTTTGTTTTTTGTTTTGTTTTGTTTTTTTTCTTTTACTATCTTCTAAGAATTATTTTCCAGAACTCACTCACTATTCTGGAGGATACAGTTACATGTTTTCAATCTTACTTGTCTCCCATTTCTTGCTCATTTGCATATTTTTACGATTAAGGTCCAGGAATGTATGCAAACACTTGTGGAAAGCATCATATGCAGAAAGGCTTTGGAAATTTGCAAATTTTGGGAGTGCAGTTAACTGAGTTTCTTATATTTTCAGGGGTAAATAAGGAGAAAAATCTTGTACATGATATCTCAGGTGATCTTTTGCCAGCAGCATTACTTGGATGTCTGCTGTGTTTGTGGAAGTTCTCCTGTCCAACCTTGGCTGTGTACATGTAGGAGATACTAATACTGAATGAAAAGTTATTCTACAAAGCTACTGGTTTCAAGTGTGTGTTCTCTAGGATTTCATGCATCACCAAACTAGCTTGTGATCTGTAGAATGGTTTGCTTTCTGGTAGTCAAGGAAGAAACAGAATCTTGGTGTGTTCAGCTTAGGTCTTTGTTCTTTCCATAATTGTATTGGTTTAGAGGATCATAGAGTTTTTAGTGTTGGCCAATCTTCCCATTTCAGAGACACCGTAGGGGGATTGTATTTAAATCTGATTTGAATCAAGATTTCAGAAGATCCCCCCTCAGAGTATTAACTTGTTGTACTGTAAAACTCATGCTCACGTTGAGACTCCTTTTTTGTCTGGGCTAGCTAAAGCATATTTATGTATTTTACTTTTTCGATACGAGAAGATTGGAAACCCAGAACTTATCCACCTTTTTAAATGGCTGTTTACTGGCAAAAGCCTTTGATGTCATTAGAACAATTCTCTATGCTGATGTGCTGTAAGGAGACCGCTGACATGGTCCAAGGTGACTTATAGAATAATTTTTCCTTTTGATGCTTTTTCCCCCCTCCATTCTCTCCCTTCCTTTCATTCCTTCCCTTCCTTTCCATACTTCTAGCCCCATGACCATCTTTTTTTTTGGCTTCAAAATACTGGAATTTTACTGGGAATTAACTTTTCATCTGCCATCTATTGTGCTATTAAAAAAATAAAATCAAAACATAGGGTTAAGCGAGTGCATCTATTTGAGAGCTTTCATAGACTTGGGAAAACTTTATATTCTGCTTTCCATTATGTCTGTTCTTGATTTCAAACTTTAGCACTTATTTGTTATTCTCCTTTTGCACCATTACCTTTATGCTGACACAAAACAACCATACAACTCTGCCAGTCACAGAAAGAAGAGGAATTATGTTTCTCTATCAGAAGGAAACAAATGAGGAAGAGTTGTTATCTCTGTCCTACTTTTTTTTTTTAATATCCATTATGTGAGCTAGCTGGCAAATAATAGTGCTTTTGTATATTCTTCCTAGAACTTTATCACTGTGACTACTTGATTAAGATGCTTGTGGTACATTTAGGTTTTATTGCTTAAGGTAGTAGCTGGCACATTTTATGCTAGTAAGAACTCCTGAATCTCTGCTGATAATGGCATTTATGGCTCCGCTGTTGAGCAACTCTAGGCTGTGTCTAAGAAGTTAATTTCCTTTCTTGTCTGAAGTCTGTATATTTTTCCTTGTCTTGGACTGAGTTGAGGGAAAGAAATCATGCATCATCTGCCCCAGGACTCACACAGTGTAGGGCAAATATAACTTAAAAAGTTATTCAGAAAACATTGAAATTCTTTACTATTAGGTGTTCTAGTTCCAGAAACTAACCAATACCATGCTATAAAGACAGAGGAGAAATGAATGGCTGTACTCGCTGTTTAGTTAAAACTTGCTCCTTTTCCCCCTTTGTGCCCCTCTGTATCCAAGACTGTAGAGAGGTAAATTGCATGTTTGCAGAGAGCAGAGGTATATGCAAGACAGGTAGAAAGAATGGCAAAGCATTTGTTTCTATTTTCACAGAGACACAGTTTGGCTCTTTCCAACAAAATAATTTGTCTAAATCATGGCTTTTCTTAAGACAATTTTTTCTTGTTGCTGTGAACTCTAGGAATTACCTGAACTTTGATTCCAAATGAATAAAAACAAGCAGCCAAACCTCTGGCCACTAAACTGTGACCTTTTCTTACACTTTATTTAAGACTGTCATCATTTTATATTTCAAATTTCAACTTAGTGTCCTGCCTGAAACACTATGATTTTATTCCTGTATTCCAAGGCAAAATAAACCATTTCATTTTAGTGTCAACATTTCTTAGGTGCTAGTGAAAATCAAAACCACTAAAATAATCTCTGCTCTCTGGTGTTGATGCTGTGTGCCAACTCTGATTTATCTATTTATTGTCACACTCTGAGTGTTAGTCTAACTGTAAACATCTAAGAAATTGTTGGAGTCTGCCAGCTGCTTTCTAAGACTGCTCCTAGATAATGCTCTCTGGGAGGCAGGTCCAGCTTTCTTCTGTGTGGCTGTCAGCTGGGGAATTTCTGCAAGCAGAAATTCTAGCAGTGCAATGATTGGTCACATCCTAGTTTTGAATGGCAACAGATCTTGTCCTCACCCTCTCTTCTTATTAACTATGCCTTGTTATGACTTTGGATGACCTGCTGTTGGACTTTTAAACAGGTTTCACAAGAATGTAGAGGGAAGTTATTTTCTTTCCATGTTTTGTGTTCCCCCAGTAGTCTGACACCTTAAGAGTTCTCAAAAAACCTCAACAAACATTTGAAGCAATTGAATGTTGGGGTGTCTCCTGACAGGTTTATTGTCTTGTTCTTGTTTGGGATAAATGATGTATGCTCCTGATCTAACTCCAGATGACAGTCAAGCACAAATGTTAAGGAATGGATACTAAGCATGGCTACTGAATTTTGTCAGGTGAAGTTCTATTAATCGGTTTGGCAGCAGATCAATGAATTTTCACAAGGAATTTAATGATTAGTTGTGTATTTTGGATTTCGGGAATGTAACGGAATGAATACTAGGTTGCCACATAAGGAAAAAATTTCTAATAATCATGTGTAACCTCTTGTGTCTTGTATTTCCCCTTGACTCAGCTGGTGGGGCTGCCCCTGGAGTACTGTGTGCAATTCGGGGCTCCTCAGGACAAGAGACATAAGGAACTACTAAAGAGGGTCCAGTGAAGGGCCACAAAGATGAATAAGAATCTTGACCATCTCTCCTGATGAGAGGCTGAGAGAGCTGGGACCACTTGGCCCAGGGAGGAGAAGGCTCAGAGTGCATCTGATCAATGTATATAATAAATAGATGAAGCAAAATGTGAAGATAGATGGATCCAAGCTCTTCTCAGTGGTGCTCAGTGATAAATAAAGTGACTTTCCAACCAAAAATAAAATCTGTAGTGCCATGCTGAACAATAGGTGTTTCCAGAATTGGTGGTTCAATTTGAAAGTTTCAGTGTTTTGACTACAAACATTATTTATTACTTTCTTCCCACGTGCAAATGCAAATAAAAATATTTTAATGTAAATCTAATTAAGGAAATAATTAAAAAATATTTTTCTTGATAGATCATGGGATTTTGGTATGCAATAGAATGTTTACTGTGAAACGAAATGCCTTTAATAATATTTTCTGTAGCAAAGAGTGAGCTTTGGGGTGTGTGCTGGTAGGTTCCTGCTTTCATTCTGCATTCAGGCTTGATGAGGAAACCACAATCTTGTTTCAAAGGATGAAAGCAATGTAATGTTGAAGTCATGTGATGTACCATTCTGAGAGGTGACATACAGGCACCAAATCACTTCAGCAAGTTAAATCACCAAGCTAAATCACCAAGCCATTGCATTTTGTTAATAAGTCATTAAGACATTTTTCTTTTCTGAATATATTTTTTGGAAATTGTTTCTCTTTTTCCCCAGAAAGTTTATATTTCCAGCTGAAAAATCGCATATTCTCCTTAGCTTATTCTTTGGGCTTATGTGGTGTCATTTTTTATTTTTTTGTTTATACCAAAGATAAATCAACTCACTTTACCATCTCCAGATGATATTTTTGAGCATACTCAGTTTATTTCCCTCCATGAAAGAAGTCATGACTTAAAACCTAAATTATGTCATAATTAATCTAAGCAGTCCTCCTATAAGCCTCCAGCTTCAGTATCTTTTGTCTATCAGTCAAAATGGCATTTCTTACAGCAGAAGCAATTGCTAGGACAAGGTGAGATAATTACCCTGCTGACCATTTTATACTGTGCTTCACAAGGGCAAAGCTCTTTCCAGCTTTTCATGCCAAGTGGTCTCAAATTGTCAAAGGTTTAAAAGTCTGAAGGGAACATTTGGATGCATATCTTACACAGATCAGAGGGAGAGATGAAAGACAATGATTTACCTTCTCCCTCAGGAAAACCAAGTTTTCTTGATAGTTGTAGACATGTTCTGGAACACGTTATGCTGTCTGAAAGATGTTTTTATGATTTCATGTTGACACATCATTATTTTTTTTTTTTTTACCTAGAGTTTTGTACATCATCTTTTAAAAGAAAAAAATTATTTGATTTGGTTTGATAAAATGAAAATATTTTAGGAATACTGAATAAAAACTTCCCTGGATTCAGTTTGAAGTGAGACTAGAATAAGCCTGTTGTTTAATACACTTGGATGCCTTTAAGAACTTTATTTTTCCTAATAAAAACAACATGAATAGAAATACCAAAAATATCCAACCAGAACTGAACATTTAAAACATCCTAGAAGTTTATTAAAGTAGATCAAGACAGCAAGGAGCTAGGCTTAGGAGCTTGCTTTCATGCATTGTGCTTTTCATAGCCAGCAGTCACATCACCTTCTGATCTGATTCTGTCAGCGTGCACAGGCAAGGTCAGGTCAGGTCAATACTTAAATGGGAAAATGTCTTGGTGCTGTAGAAAATGCTTTTCTTGATTTGGTAGTTGGGTCTTTTTCTCAGAACTATTGCAACAACATGAGGCTCTAGGACAATGTCTGAGAAGAACATTAAATGTAACCAAAAGCTTGATAATGTTTGATGCCTAAAAATTTTGAAGTATTTCTGCAGAAATGTTGAGGTCTGCTCTAATCTTTTCATTTTTCCAGATTGCAGTCAAAGAAGTTATGTTTCTGCTTACCTGTGTTTCCAATGGCTCTATATGTTAGTCATTCTCTTCATATAGGGAGGAAAGTAGGTTGTGTTCCAGACTGTTTTTTAAACAGCTTTATAGGGTTAACTGTGTTTGCAGTGTTATTATGGTAGTGATAGGCACTAACTTAGCATCTTTCAAAAATTTTGAACTGTTGATTATTTCATCTCCCTCTAATTTTTTTAGATTGAAAACTGTAATGTACATGTTCTGTATGACATATAAAAAAATTAGTTTAGCTTTTACTGTAATTAATAACACAAGCATTGTAGTCTTTTTAAAAAAGATGTGTGCTTGAAACGGAACTTGAAATAATTGCAAAAAGATGTTTCTGGTTTTATGTCATCTACATTTTGGAGTTTTTGAAGTTTAAGCTGACACTGACATTAAGCTGATGAAAAATCCATAGATTTTAGTCTTACGTTTTATAATATCTCAAGGGGTTTTTTTTGCTTCAAGATGTAGTTTACCTAGTTTTTCAAAATATTATTATACAACTTATAAAGTTGTATTTGTGCTGTAGGACAGCACTTTTGCTTAGCATCAATAGCTTCAAAGGAAAAAAAAAATATTATTCATAAAAGTGGCAAAGGTGTCTAATTTGTACAGATAAAGATTAGTCATATGCTGACATTAAAATTTAGATTTGTTAAGATAAATTATAATGCTTTTATATTATGATTGAAGAAATAGTTTTATTCACAGTAGATTTTTTTGACTTGACATAAGCTATTGGTTTTGCTATGTTCACATGGTAAGTAAAGCTACTGGGCACTTGAAATATCTTGAAAAGAAAAATAAAGCTGTAATTTTCCTTAAACTTAGGTAGCAGAGTGTGAAAGCTCCCATAACAATCTTAATAATTTGGTTGAGTGTTTGACCTAGATAGTGTTGAATGGTGGCTTCAAAATACATGTAGTGAAGATATTTTGCCTAGTGAGATTCTGGTGTATCATTTGGTGTGGTATGAATTTCCCTTGGTGTAACTGTGAAGCACCTTACAGAATGTTATAGATACAGACAAATCTCCTTCATTAGGGCACAGATTGCTCTGGTTACTCCACTGGCTACAAAAGATTTCCACTTCTACAAGAAATAGCCAGTTATCATTATTTGCATTGCTGTTAGCTATTACGTAGTAATAGTATATAGCTGGTAGCTATTGTCATGGTAATAGACTTTGAAAATGCAGTGCTTTATTTGCACAAAAAAGGTCAGAATCAGACAAGATTGCTTTAACTATTGGTAGCAAAAGCTATGATTGAATTTTTAAGCCAGTTTTATGATGCCTATCTTTTATATTGCAAAAGATAGAAACCACAAAGACTTCCAGCGTGTGCACCATCTGATAACACCACTACTATTCTGCATTTAAAGCAAGATGTCTTTGTGAGGCCACTTCAGTTAGAAAAGCAGTGTTCCTTGTTATTTTATCTAGCTGCATTATTGAATCTCCAAATACTGTATCTTTTCTTCAGAGTAGTTGTTCTCAACCTAGTTGCAAAAGACTTTCCTTTAACTGGGAATTCTCATTACTGTTGAGAGGCTTCCTGCTAGACTCCTTTTCTTTTGAATAAGTTCTGTAAGATGGTGCCTGATGCTTATTCTTCTATGAAAGCCTTGGGTATTTTGATATTACTTCAGAAAATACAGTGAACAATCCTTCGAATCATTTTTCACAGATTTCTAATTTCATTTCACTGCTTGATCTTCCAAGTTTTTTCAGAGGAATTCCTTTCTAGTGCCTATTGCTTTGGGCTGCAGACAGGATGGATCAAGACTCATAACTGTATGTAAAGGTCAGTTTGATTATTTTGCTTTAAAAGCACATGCCATTTTAGCAAAAAAACCCAAAATTCCATAAAAATCCCACAAAACCCATCCCAAAATGAAATCTTCTAGTCTAACAGTAACGTCCAACTTCTAATTGTTCAAATATTCACAGGGTCATATTTGACAAATATTTTTAGAGGCTCCTTTTTTGGGGTTTGACTTCAAGAATTGAGAGAAATATGTCCAGAGAGTGAGTGGCATAACTGGAGAGAATAATGGCAGTGTGAACAAAATGATCAGCTCTACACACACCTGCAGTAATGCTCCCACTGGTGGTTTAGGCACATTGGTGACAGATTACATTTAGGGAGCTCTTTCATTTGCCTTTTATATTCTGTTGACTATAGAAAGTATTACACCTTAAACTTCCTTTGGCTTCATATGAAGCATATTGATAAGATATTTGGCATAAAATTACATGTAAATAAAATGCTTGATTTAGTCGTGGTGGTGAGATGTCTCCATTTTATCAAGACAGCTTGCATGCAGAATGAGTGGATTAATTCTATGTTTTGGTTAGCTGGCAACACTATAAACCTTCTCCTGACTTTTAGAACTGTGTTAATCCCTGTTCCATGCTTATAATCCCTCTACAAGAGCAAGCAAGGTGAATGATGCTTTATCTTAGATCAAGACAAGGCATCTGACAGCATTTGGAAATTGCCTGAAGAGTTATTGTGGAGAGCATGACATTTTAAGTGAAAAAGCCTTCTGGAGTGCTTGAGGAAATAAATATTTGAAGAACTGGTAAATGTTTGGTTTGGGTTTTTTTTTTTTAGATCAAGGTTGCACTTTAGATCATATTTGTGTTTTTTAGTTACAGGTTCCTCTTTTGCTTACTGCTTTTTCAATTGCTGTTTCTTCTGCCATACAAATTAATACCACAAAAATGAATAGCCTTTGAAACATTATTCAGTAATAATTTATAAATAGTCCTGGTTTTGTCTTTTGCAGGTTACAGCATATGCCTGTAAGAATGAGTATTACATTATGTTACACTTCTCTTTGGGATTAGTCAACTGAATCAGTATTCTTGAGATAAACATAGTTTTTAAGCAGAAGATTTGATTTTCTTGAAAAAGTTACACATGAATGCTCTTTACCCATATTCTCCTTTTTATTGGTTTTCAGTGATTAATTTGTGAGTCCACATGGGCGACGTCTTTCATTGCCTACCAAGCTACACATTGACTTCTGAGACCCTTTAATATTGTCTAGTTTTCCTATGCTTCTTTCCTGTTTACTTATGGTTCTGGTACATGTGGGTATTTTGTTTGTTTCAGGAGATGGTCTTTTGTGTAAATACTTTTGTGGCTTCTATGACTTTTTTTTTTTTTTTTTTTTTTAAACAAGAGCTCAGCTGTTGTCCCAATTTTAAGTGGTATCCTGGTTCCTTTCACTTTTCTGCGTGTAAAGTTAGATGCTGGGATGGTCAATTTGTGACAAGTAGAGATATCCTTGACTTTTTTCAGTAGGAAAAGTGTCAAACACTTGCAGAACATCTGTGGGCCTGATAAACTCAAGAACTCCTGAAGAAATCTAGTGTATCTGCAGTGTCCAGGGCTGGCAAGATAGTGTTTTCTTCTGCTCTAAACCTTCTTTGGTTGGTAATGAAGTACAGTCAATTGAAGCCCAGAATGGATGTTGTGCTTATCTCAGCTTTTTTCAATAGCAGCTCTGCCACTGCCTTCTTCCCACCAGTCCTTACATTAAGCCAACTGCTAATTTTGTCAGGATAATCTTTCTGTGTAAAATAAGAACTTTTCAAAAATTGTCACTTGTTATTCTGTGACTCCACTCAAATATTCAGATGATAAGTTCTTGCACATGGAGAGATTTTCATTACTGTTTCATTATCTCCCACAGGAGAAAAGACTGAATTGCTGTTTAATGTACTTGTTCAGAAATATGAAAGAAAATTATACATGCTGTGATTTTTGTTTTCTGTGTGATACTAGAAGATCTAGTATAAATTTTAAAAGTAATAGATGGAATGTTAATGTAGTGGTTAAAAACTGTTGTAAATCTTGTAGAGAAGAAGCAAATTGTAATGAATGGGTAAAAGGATGTTCAAAGGGTTTTAGTAGTAGTGAAAGATTTAGAAACAAGAAAATTTTGTATGTCAATCAAGTTTATTAAGTTAATGTATGGTTAGAAGCATCGAAAATAACCATCCTTTGAAAAGTAACTTTTGAAATGGTCTTGGCTAAAGAATTTGGAGTAAATGCTTCTTTGACCTTAAATAATTTATTCTTTCGATTTCTAACTCAGTAATGGAATGAGTCTTTGTGCACTGAAAAATGAGTAATTTTAAATTTGATAAGAAGTTTTGCTGTTTAGTTTCACTTTCTAGGTTGTATTTCATTACAAAATTTATTTGAAATAAATTCTGTTCATATTTTATAGACATGTTTGTCTCAGTTTCCCCATAATTAAGTGACTATGGCATGATAATCTTTAGCAAAATAGTTTGCTATCAACTGGCTAAAATGGGAAATAGATATTTCCACTTTAATTTTAATCTGCTTTTTTTTTTTTTTTTTAATCTGTGATTATTTTGTAGGTTTGTTTGCTTTTCACCACAAGTGTTCAGGAGCAAAGGACTGCTTTCTAACTTTGTGGCTGACAAATACTAACCAAGTCATTTACTAGTACTTCCTGATTTGTTACAGGATCTCCTTTGGGTCATCAAATCTACTGACCCAAAGGAGCTGAACAGCTACACTGCCTCCTAAGTTACTGACAGCTGATTGCACTGTGTTCTCTCCACAGATCTTGCACTTTCTATTTCCTTTTCTCTCTTTTTTTTTTTTTTTGGTTTTTTTTTGGTTTTGTTTTTTTTTTTTTTTTTGGCCCCTTGCTGCTAATTCTAGGGGAGTCATGTTTGACACTTAATATGTAATAATGGTTTAAATAATTTGTCAAGTCTGTGCATTGTCTTGTAAGGAAAGAACACAGTTGGATTTTTTTTAGGTGGGATTCTTTCTTACTTTCAGGGTCTAGTATGTCCGATTATTGTACCACCAGTTCTTTAATATGAACAGCTATTAAAGAATAACAGGACATTTATCTTAGCAAATTTATCTCCAAATGAATCTGGAGTATATGATAACTTTCATGTGAGAAGATTTTTTAGCTAGGAACATGTAAATAATTTTTATTATTTACATGTAAACATGTAAAGTCTTCTTTTTCAAGGGACATATTAGAAAATAATTTTGTTCCTCAGATTGCGAAAACCTGGTGATTAAATTGTCACAATCATGTAGAATTTGTGAAAATCCAGCAACCCCACTCAGTCAAAGCATGAGTTCTCCTTATGGCATTGGCAAAATCATTCGTATTTGAAAAGAAGGGGAGTATCTTTATTTTTAATCATTTTTCTAGAGATGAGGACTTAACAGAAAGCTGAAGCTAATCTCTTCCTCAGCAGTGGAGGATATGACAATGCAAGAAAAAAATTGACATCTTCATATAGGGGCATATGGTTCCCAGAATATTTTACTCAGTTCTCATATTTGATGATTTGGGAATTTTAGTCACTCTCTGACTCTTTCCTTCTCTTTGAAGTACATCTCTTTTTATTTTTGCCTCCTCCTTGGAGTTCAGGAACAAATAGAAGCCCAAAGCAATCTTTAGGAGTCTCTGGGTTGTTTATAAATATTTCTTGTTAATCTAAAAACATTCAGATCCAATAGGAGAAAATATGGAATGGTAATGAGATAAACTGCAGCTGGGAAGGACCAACATACAGTTTGAGTTCACTGTCCTTATCTCCACTTCAGCCTCTCTTACTTTGAAGTTGGACACTTGTGCAATTTAAGGAAGTTTCAGAAAGCTATAGTTGACATTATTGGCTCTGGGGCAATAACTGTGTGGAAGGCTGGCAGTGGTGCTCCATGATGAATACTGCTTTTTTTTTGTCTATGGAAAATAAGTGTGTTCTGACTTGATCTGTTTAAACTTTGATGAGAGATGTTTGCTGATTGCAGCTCTTTCTGCTTTAAGATCTTAAACAGTATGACAGAAATGGTTTGTAGCTTCCCCTATTATTCTTTCTTGAAAATATGAATAAATTACAGCAAATAAGAAAATATTCTCGAATGTATGTAAAATGTCTGTAAGCATATCATGAAAATATTTTGCTTTATTTAAGCATAGAAGCAATTTCACACTTGAAATTAACTCTTAATTAATAGATATCTGAGATGCTGTTACTTTACTGCAGTATTCTTTTGTGCATTTTTACTGGTGCCCTAGTTTTATGAAGCTCAGGAGTAGTCACATGAATATATTCTTGGATTTTCATCCAATATTGTTGCTAAGGAAACATCATCTTTAATACTGTATCCTTGTCTGCAGCTTGTCTGTATTAATCAATGCCTGCTAATGCTCAGCACAAACCAAGTAAAGATGAAAAGGAATCTTAATTTCTTTTATTATTAAGTAGTTTATTATTGACTATTCTCCTTCAGAATCCCCTGCCACTTCAAACATCACACAAATTGTAGGGTCTTGGCCATGTCTGTAGTCTCATTCCATGCAGACACAACATGAACAGGGTTTATTTGTTTTTTCATTGGCTGCCATTAGTATTTAATATAATAACCTAACATTAGATCTTCTACCATCTTGATCCATCTTGACCATGCATCTGGACAAAATGCTGGGGAATGATTACATATTGCTCTGAAAGGGAGAAAGAACCTTTCCTGAATGCATTAAAAAGAGGAGCTTGAATGTACTAAAGTGAGAAACACATCTCTTTTCAGTATGCTGCTAAAACTCTACTACTGCATTTCAGCCCAATTTGAGTATCTGGCTAGGAAAAGACCTGTCATTCAGGCATAGCAGTGGAAACCTCAGTTCACTGTAAGTCCAGCTATTTCGTTTGTTGCAATAGTGACAGACAAGTTTTTTTAATTTTCTGTTTCTGAACCCTTCTGAGAAAGTGCCAAGTTCTAGGGTCAATTTAAAAATTAATTTGACTTAACAGTTTGTTAGCTTAATACTGGCTTTTTTCATTATAACGTTTGCCTTTTGGACATGTTCTTACATATGTTACATGTTACTACATTAGATCTAACATCTGTTGTGGCAGAGCCCAGGTCAGATAGGCCGGAGGCAAACAAGAAGGAACTTCTCATTAGGTATATCTGTTTCCTTTTCTGGACAAGCATCAGTATCTCATTCATCAGCTTAGTCATCCTTCAAGGACAAGGAGAGAAATCAAGCACCAGTTTACAGTCTAGCAGTTTGAGCTAGATGCAAGCACAGTTTCTTGCAGCAGTCTAACCTGGATAGGTCATACCAGCTCTCATTAACAGGATAGTAGAGGGAATTCTCTCCTTCTGAGTGCTATAAAGGGAATATGTGTCCTTTTCTTCTGAGCGCAGAGCTTCTTATGCCACTAAGCAATCTCTTCCTTCTCCCTAAAAAAAAAATGCAAGAGAATATTTGTGGGGGACTGTACCTAAGCCCACAAGTCCCACACTAACAGATTTGAGAGCTGCCTTTAGAGCTGAACCATACCCATACTTTTCTGCCTGATCTCAGGAACTGAATGGATGAATGGCAAGCAGCTATTGCAGATACCATCCCAATAGTGGTATGTTTTTAACCCCTCAACAGAGATGTGTTGAGTCATACCCAGAGAACCCAGAGAGAGCTCAAACTCATTGTTTGATCCCGTTAACTGCATCACACCCACAAGTTCCTATAGTCTGTGTATGGAAAGTGTTTATTGTTATTTGTTTCTGGGCACCCATTCTAATTAAGCTCTTTCTGTGTGCACTAGGAAGCGATTTAAAGTGTTTTGCTCAGGGCTAACAATGAACATTCTCAAGTATGTGACTTGTATTGATGCTTCTACTCTAGAGAAGCATCCATATGAGTTAGATCAAGATATTGTATTTTTGTATTGATTGCTATGCTTATAGGGATTGTTTGATCACTCATAGTCCAACGAAAGAACTGAAAAGAGTCACCATATTGTGTAAATTGGAATCTAATCCTTGATTTTTCATGAGGACCCAAAATTTTCAAATCCATAATTCTGCATGGTTCCTCATGGGATTAATAATAGCTAAGACTTGATTACTAAGGAAAAAACATTGTCTTATCATACATGTCTCATATCAAAATGATGTAAATATGTGTAGTAGTTACTTTGTTTAGTGTTGGTAACAGAAGCAGTAGTCCTTTGACTTTTTCCATGCTTCTCTTTTTCATCTGCTCTGACAACCTGTGAGATAGAATACTTAGAGGTAGTACTTTAAGTTGTCCTTCACTCCTTGGTCTCTAAGAAAAGACATGAAAAAGAATTTTCAGGTAGGTGTTTCTTCAGCCACTGCTAACAGCTTTGCTAAATAGTTTCCCTGAAACTCACCATATTTACATTTTTTAAAAGAGCTTGCTGTCTTAAAATATTTATTGCACATTTATTTTCTTCTTCTTTCAATGACTGTCTAGAAAAGGTATTAGCAGTTTACTATAGAGACTGAAGTGATAGGGGAAGGATGTTGGTAATTCTACAGTGTTGTCTGTTGTGTTTAAAATACAGACTCTGGATCTTAATTTGTGCTGCATTATTATCCTATGTCAAGGCAGAATTCGAGCTCAGTTGTTTAAGCCAGTATTTTGTATTGTGATGTAGAAAGAACTAATACTGTGATCCTGCTATTAGCTGTTACTTGCCATTTATTAATTAGAAATAGAGGAAACCTTCTCTGCATTCACCTAATATTATTTGAATGAAATGAGTTGGAATGCTTGGGCTGAGGACAATGTTCTCCTTTCCCTTGCTGGTGCCCTTACTGTTGTCCCTTCCATCTCTGATGCATTGTGTTTCTCTAAAGACTCTAGGCTTTAGTTAAAAACATACAGAGCTAATTTTTGGTTGCTATAACTTGTTTTATAAGGTGTGGTGTGGGGCTGCTTTTGCATGTATGTGTGTCCATACAGCTACAGTGAGAGTTTTGTTGTACTTGTGGTGTGGTTTTTGCTTGTCTGTGCACTTGTAGCAAAGATCAGGACAGGATTGAAAAGGTGGGGAATCAGACATGAGACTGCTGTGTTTTTCTATTTTCCTCTTAGTTTCTGTCTCTTTTTTCTTGCTTATTTTTTTCACTTCCCTTTTCAAATTTCTTTCTTGTCTATTTGGTCTAATTGCACCCTTTCTGTGGTGCCATTCTAAAAAAATAGATGATTTTGGATGCAGCATTTTCTTTCCCTCCAGATGTTTTTCCTTTGTCCTGTGAGTACACCATCTGCCTTTGTGTGCTTGGGAGATGTGCAGGTGTTAGTCAGGATTAGGTGGCAGAACTGAATTGAAATGTGGGAAGTTTTGCTGCCAGCTCCTTTCTGAAATGTTTTTTAATTGTGAAGTTGCTCTGTCAAATAAACAAGAAGGGAACAACTAAATAAACAACTTTGGAAATGTTGTGAATCAAAGTAGGGAAATAGTGGTTACTTTATCCTGGTGCTGAGGGTAACAGGGAGTAGCCAAGAGCAGAAATTCCCATTGCAAAATGGAAAGGTTCAGGGCTTTTTTTCAGGGCATTTCAACTTTGAAGTTAGGAACTCTGCTCAGTTTTGTATGTGGAATTTGTCAAGCAATATCAACAAACTGAACTGCTCTTTTAAAACAGAAAAAAATATAGAATTGTATTGTGTACTGTAATTTAGCTTCATAAAATATTAAGCATCTTCTAATGTGATTTCCTCTTGCTCTTTCTGTATATGGAAAATGTATATATCTTTTGAATCATAACATTTTTCTGGTAATTTCCTAGTTAGCTTTAACCTTGCTGGTTTTGTTTATATTTATAGACTTCCCTTGTCTCCAGCCTTTGAACTTTATCAAAACCTGTGTTCAAGTTAAAGATCATTTTACTTTTGCGGAGTGCTCAACCTTTCTCCTTCCCAAATAATTTTGAGAAGATAAATATGCTTCCCGTGTGTTGTTAGTGATTCTGTCCACTAGTCTCTCAAGATCATACATTAACCTGGCATTCATCAAGCTTGGAAATTTTTTAGCCAAATTAAACAGCCAGCTTTAGAAATTATGTCTTCCTGACTTCTATATGGTATTTCTACATCATTCTGGACTGCTGTACCTAGTATGTATGCAATGTGATCAAGTAGTTTGTTTGGGTTTCTATTAGAATATATTCTTATTTTTCTGTATTATGAAATCTGAGTCCTCAGACCTCGTGTTCTCCCATACAGCTTCCTGGCATAAGCAAAACAAAGAAGTATCTTGCTGACTAGAATGTTTTCTAGCTTGGTCCCAGATTTAGCAAAACAGTTCTGATGAACCTCAAGTGCACTCTGAAAGACTGAAATACAAGTTATAATAAAATTCTCTACAATATTCAAAATGTGGAGAGTTAATAATTATTCAAAACCATTTATTCCCAATTGTTCTATATTAAAATTATGACATTTAAGATAATCTTAATTGCTCTCAGGTTCAGTCATCTGAAGTGTAGTCATTGCCTCTAGTCTAAGCTAGTCGTGCTTTGGGTTGCTGTACAATCAGCAGAGAGACAGCTCTGGAAAGCTGCCCTCTCATCAAAAGGACATCAAATACTGTGTGAATAAAGAACTTCTGGAGATGTGCATCTCTCTCCATTGATGATTGATGTGTGGATAGATAACACCAACTTCTGTTTTCCATTGTTTGTATTTTAAGTTTTAAGAAATACAAAGGAAGAGAGGTATTTCTCTCAGTGTATGAAAATCTGACTAAATTCAGC
Organism: Lonchura striata; assembly: GCF_050655825.1. NCBI lineage: Eukaryota > Metazoa > Chordata > Aves > Passeriformes > Estrildidae > Lonchura > Lonchura striata. Next base: position 56,319,417 of record NC_140707.1, on the reverse strand, counting down.
AACCACTTTTGGAACAGACAATTATTGACTATTTTGCAACTAATTTAAATGTAGAAGGCTTTTGAAGGCTAAATTCAAGAAACATGTTGGTATGTACTATATTTAGAATTTCACAGCTTCTGTGGAGTCTGCGATACAAAATGACTTTTTATTATCTAGTATCCATAGGAAAATATTGTAAAATAATTCTTAAGGGAAAAAAAAAATAATGCAACTAACTAGGCAAATACCAGAGTTTCATGCACAAATATTTTATATTTTTTTTTTTTGGCAGCCTTGCTTTGCATCCTGAACGTGTGTTGGTGGCAACAGGTCAAGTTGGGAAGGAACCATACATCTGTGTGTGGGATTCATACACTGTACAAACTGTGTCTGTTCTGAAAGATGTTCACACACATGGTATTGCTTGCTTGGCCTTTGATTTAGATGGTCAGGTATGTAATTAATATTCTTTTTTCAAACACTTGAATAAATTATTTATCTATTAGAAATCTTGTCACATAGTTGTTTTTTTTAAAAAGGCAGTGTGTTTTCTCAGGTTCTATTTGCTTATTCTCAAGTTGAGGAAGATCAAGTTGCATTACTAATGAATGCCAAATATTTACATTTGAGAAGAAAATTATAACTTCAAAAGCTTTTTGAATAGAGATGAGGTGGTAGGAAGGTTCTTGTGGTCTGAGGGCCACAGTTCAGAGTTAGACCAAATAACTGGAGACATTGGACTTCCCCTGTGCAGGGGCATGTCTTATCACAGAGTGATTGGTAGCCCTCTTGTGTTACTCATCTTGGACTCCTTCAGGCACTATCCCTTCTCTGTCACATATTTTGCACTCACTGGTGGCTCTCCACATTTTGATTGTTTGTTCAGACTCATGTATTCTGTGTCTAAGAGTCAAGAAGAAGGTTTCATTGGATTATAATTTTGTGGCTTTTGAACATTTTCTGAGTAGTAAATTTGTCTCAGAGCTGCTACCTATAAGGGAAATTGTTTTTACCAGGCACTAGTTCCTCTAAGTAAAGAGTTTGTTTTGACTGATGTTTTAGAAATAGAAAATGTAATGGTTATATTTACATGTTAGGTAACAACTGAAAAGGTATTAGCTGAGAAAATCCTTTCTGGAGATGTGCTTTCCTGGTCTATGAAACACTTCTTTTCCTTCCCACTCAGCCTTGCAATGCGATACTCAGATTTAGCTCTATGCTCAGCTTCTTTTGCTTGCTAAAAAGGTCAGTGCCTGGTAGTTACTGCTGTTTTCTCAAGTGAGGATGTATTGTAGAGACCAGTTGCTGTCCTTAAGAGGGTAACAAGAGGACATGTTTTCTCTTGAACAGGAAGAAAAGCCTACCAGTAACTTGTTTCTGTTAAAACATGTTGTAATTGTTGTAGGAAAGTTCTGAGTTCCTTGAAATGACCTCTCACTATTCAGGCAGTCAGGTTCTAGAGTCAGCTTCTTTCTGGAATATAATTTCTACTTATTGTGTAAACTCGTGTCACTCACTCACTTGAATGGCCTTCATAATTTAAGGTCAAGATACATCAAATTAAGATTTAAATACCCTGACGTTTCAAAGATGGAATAGAAAGGTTAGATTTTGTAGTATTAATAAATAGGAAGCCTGGGTAGAATTTGTACTTAACTTGTTTATTTTTATTCTCATAATCTTGGAGCTTTTCAGACAGTAAAGGAAGTCTGTTATTTGGAATAGGTTTCTGTCTTTGGGAGAAATGATTACAATTCAAGTTTGGAGTTTGTTTTTGCTTTTACAGAGTCACTGAATAATCAATGTAGAAATTGAAACTAAATTTTTCTTCAATGTGCGTAAGTATTAACTGCTGAACAGTGAAAATCTTTGCCCAAAAGATATGAAAAATTCCATATATCAATGTCAAAATGTCACAATTCATGCAAAAATGGAACAAAAATACTAATTTTCTTTAAAAATTAAGCTAAGTCACTCAGCTTTTTTTTTTTTTTTTTTTTAAATTCAGTCCTGTTACTCTTTCTGTTGAGAATTTCTATAGGAAAAATAGCATTTTGACTGGTTAAGAGATAGAATAGAAGTGGCTGGTTTAGTCAATCATTTGTGTCAAGAAATCTGTGCAAGGTGTCTTCACAGTCAAGACAAGACAGGCTGCAAAGCACAGGAAGATCTAAAAATTCTATTTTTCTTGACTTTTTGAATAATCTTTTTTTCCATCCTCATTTTACAGTGTAAATGGCTTCAAGCTCTTTTTGAACAATAAACACTTCATGAAATTATGTTTGGGTCCTTTTAAATTTTGGTTTGAGAAAGGATTTGGAAAGAAATATTTACTCATATGTGTCTTGAAGAATCAAACAAAAGACTTTTAAAATGTTTAATTGTTTTTGATCTTTTGTTTGTTTTCAAGAAGATTGAAGAAATATTTTTTCTTTGTATCTCTTGACTTATAAAAGAAATCCTAAATTCTGCAAGTTACATGTAATTAAAGGTAAACACATACAGTTTCATTAAGTTCAGTGATTATTCCTTTTTTTGCAAGTGTCTCCTGACCACAGCTTGCCGTGTGTGCCATATATAATTTTATATATATCTATTAAACTTTATTGATCAGAAATACGTTGTTATCTAAGAAGATCTTTATCTTAATGTTGTACCTGAAAATATGCATCTTTGTAAGCTTTGGTGTAAAATATAGCTTATGTTTTCTTCTATATCAAAATGGAGCTATTGCTTCTATCTGAAATAAGTTACACGTTTTTGGTAACTAATTCAAAATAATGGCTTTAGATTTCATTAATATATTGAGTTATTTTTATTTGTTTAATTTGGACACTTTTAGCGTTTGGTCTCGGTTGGTTTGGATTCGAAAAACACAGTTTGTGTATGGGACTGGAGAAAAGGAAAGTTGTTATCAATGGCTCCTGGTCATACAGACAGAGTAAGTACAAACTAAATAGTCTGAGCATCAGTGTCATTGTAGTTCATGAAACCATGTCTGTATATATGTCCTAGACCTCTGTCTGAACAAAACCCAATTTGTTTTAGAAACTGAATTTGTCTAAAAGTTGATATGCATAAAGACGTGAAGATATTTTAAATGTGTGGATTTAGTTCTAGAATAAAATGTGTAACTCAATATTTATTTGTATATGGTTTGTTGAGACTGAAAATATATAGAAGTGCAGAATTAATGTACTTCTTAGACCCTAATCCCCATATGGGAAATCAAAATGCAAATAATTGCTTAGATTTTTCTAGTCTGTAAATGAACCTTAATGCTGTTTTATCATGTGTTTTAATTACTCTAGGGAAAAAAAAAGACAGAATTATATTTGGTATATACTGAAATTTCAGTATGGAATGCGAGGATAAAAAAGTCTTTCCAATAGATCCATTTAAAACATTTCAGACTCCATGTTAGTTTGCTAGAAGTTTTTAATGTTTTAACTGTCCTGTGCTAGAAAGGCCATCTCTGTTGACATCCTTTGGGGTTTTTTTGCAGATATTTGATATTTCTTGGGATTTATATCAGCCAAACAAGCTTGTCAGCTGTGGTGTAAAACACATCAAGGTAATGAAATAACTCATCATTCATAAAATAGTCAAGCTGCGCTAATATTATAAGGCATTAAGCAAAATAGCCATTTCTAAATCACTTCATGTTGCAGTTCTGGAGCTTGTGTGGCAATTCCTTGACCCCAAAACGTGGTGTCTTTGGCAAGACTGGTGATCTCCAGACTATCTTGTGCCTCGCCTGTGCAAGGGACGAAGTGACGTATTCTGGTGCACTGAATGGAGATATTTATGTATGGAAAGGAATCAACCTTGTACGGACAATACAGGGAGCACATGCTGTAAGTATCTCTTTCTAAATTAATACTGAATGTTAAGTAGATTTCTGGAAAGCCGGAAAGAGCAACGCAAGGTCACCTTGTCTGTGTTTCTAAATGGTTTCAATGATACTCAGGATGTCATACTGGAATATTTTTTTAGAGCAGTATACAGATTTGAAACATGAAGACATGTCAGTGAAAGTTTAACAAACATTTTCCAAAGTGTTTGGTAATATTTTCCTTTAATTGAAATGTTTTCTATGAATAAAAAGTTATTATAATTTTGCTGTGTATATTTTAATTACATTTTCCATGTTATTTTAAAACATATGGGTTTGTGATTAAAGTAGGCAGCAAAAAAACCTACTTTTTGGTTTGCATGTTGATTTGTGCATACTAAATTGTGAAAATCCTCATTATCTCTCAATTGTTAATATGCAGGATATGAGTTCTAATTGTCCAAGTATCACTTAAAAACAAAGCCAACCAGTTTCTGGATGGTTTAACCTATGAAACATGAAACTGCTAAGTGCACTTCATGAAGCTGTATGATTTGCTGGTTGAATGTTAATTTTTGTTTTGAAAAGCATTGTACCTTCTTGATAATGTTTGAAGTTCCAATCTTAGCAATATAACATGGTGTGAAAAAAACAAGCATATGAGTTCTGATATGGCAGCTTTGAAATTGTAGATAAAATTATTACCAGTAAATGATTCTTGCTTGTAAGAATGTGTTTGATTAATTGGCCTGTTGGGCTGGGTGGCCTGACATTTGTAACTGAAGTATAAGAGTCACTCTGATTTAATCAGGTAGAATGGAGGGGACAAAGCGATGAATGTTATGTGTGTGGGAGAGATTGCAGTCAGTTGTGGCAGGCAGACTCTTGGTTTACCAAAGATTTAGAAATGCACATTCAGGATGACTGTGGCTTGTTGAATGAACTAATTCAAAAGTGATTGGAGTGCTTATTCTGTCAGTTGTATAATGACGCTGTCTCTGGTTATGAACAAAGATAAAGTTATGAAGAACATCTGTGTGTGAAACATATCCCAGACTATATTTTGCATTTGAGATTTCTTTATCTACATAGAAGTGTATGTATATATAAATTTAAAAAAAATACAGATAAACCCAGAGAAGCATACTGTCCTGTATGCATCTGTAGAAATATAAAATATATTCAAGAGGGCCCAAATTATGAATCAGGAATTATGAGGAGGAATTTATGGTGTGGAGTTATGCTTGCTCCATAACTTCAGATCTGTTTCAGTTTTCATAAAATGTGTTCAATATCGTTCTGCTGTTTTCTGTGTTTTCCTGAGATGATTGGACACTGCATATGCAGATCTCGATTCCCAGAGGAAAGATTGTACTTTCTCCTGTTGAAAACTGATGCCAAAATATTCTCCTATCCTGTTGATCTGTAGGAGACAGCTGTCCTGCATATTAACATAATTGTTACTTGGACTATTTAGACTTGCAACAGTTTATTTCTCAGAATGATGCAGTGCTTTTGAGCTGTTTAAGTATAAAATGCCAACTGATAAACATAAGATGATGAGAGCTTGTTGCTCCATTCCCTTATGTGCTATGTCAGTTCTGAGTTGACCATAAGATCAACTTTGAAGTGCAGTAGCATCCTTATCTTGAGTAACATCAATCAACAGAGCTCAGATGACCTTGGAGTAGGTCTCATCTAGCCTTCTATTTTTGCCTCTGTCATCTAGGCTCAATGGACTGGTACTTTGCAGTTCTGAAAATTAAGTGGGAACACTTGTTCATGTCTTTGAAATTCATTTTTACAAGAGATTAGAGTTACTACAAATCTCATGGACTTTAGGGGAAAAAACCCAATAAAACATGGAAACTTTTTTCCTGCAAAATGAAACCTTGTTTTTCAATTAAAAATTATTTTAAAGGATAATATTGACAGACTACTCTAAGTCCACCATATGGAAACTTGAAATGACAGTGTCTCTTCAGCCATACTAAAATAATATAATGATATTTTGTGCCTACTTAATTTAATAAATTAATGTACTTAATTTTATAAATGATAAATTATGTCCTTCTTGTCCAAAGGAAATGGAAGTGCAAACATGATGTATGGTGTATGTATATTGTTGAAGGAATGGTGTGCACGTAGTAGGGAACTGATACAAATTTCTCTTCAGTGTGCTAGTGTTTGAATTGTCATCCCTGCATACCTGTTCATTGTCCTGCCTCATTACTCCTCAACAGGTGTGATGTAGACTGCAACCTTGTTGATGGAAAATGTCTCATTATTTGCATAAATACCATTCTTTTCTTGCTGCATAAACAGCAGATCTCTGAGATACTGGAAAACAGTTTCTAAAGCACGTTAGTGATGTGGAGAATAGTGCAACCCCAGATTTATTAAGTTATTATTAAGACATTGTCTCTATTAATATAGAAAACCTGTTCTTTTCAAAGGTTGGTTCTCTTTGTTGTGGTTGCCCTATCTGAAAAGACATTTTTCATTTTAAGAATAATTCAATGTGAAAAATAAGGCATGGTCTCCCATTATGAGCAACCAAGGAAACAGAGAGCAACTTTAACAAGCAAAATAAGACTTCTTCATTCAGACATATTATCTGGTTTCTGTCATAGCAATACTAACAGAGAGGGAAGTAGAGTTTCCTGCAGATTTCCATCTGAGTTTGAATAGAAACAAAAAGTTGAAAGCACATAAGAGTTGGAAGACGATTAGGGAGTTCACTTGAAATAGAAGTAGGAATGAAATGTAGGAAAAGAAGGAAATGAGCAGGGTTTAGGAGTAAAGGCACAGAGTTCATGTGCAGGGAACAATGGATAACAATGGGAAACTTCAATTCCAGATTTGCCTCCTAAATATTAATCCTAGTAATGAAAATTTTAAAGGGGGGAAAGAAAACAATAACATGAAAGCATGTGTAAATTCACTGACCATGGTAATACTCCATGAGGTTATTTGTAGGTGATGGATCTGGTTCTGGAAAGTAAATAAATACCTTGACTAATAAAAAAAAAAAATACAAACACAAAAAAAACCCAAAACCAAAAAAAACTAGTTGTCTCATTTGTGTACCAGTGCAAAGAACAGATTATAGAATCTTCCACTAACCACTTTATATGTTCTTATAGTCCATGACTATTAAGATATATACAAGATGTTACTTGGATATTAAAACAAAATTGTATGCTTAGTTAAAACACTGTGTGTTTTAAAGATTCTTGTATGCTATGCTTTTGTCTTGCATAGTAAATGTACATAAGACGCTTTCTCAGCAGATGAATAATTAATTTTGAGATAGTCTTTCAGAGGTACACTTTAAAGTTGTGTGGATTGATGTCAGAAACTGAGGTTAAATAACAAGCTTGAGGTTAAATAACAGGCACTCTGTTAAAACCATTGCACGCCTATGTCAGTTGGCTGGATACTAATTAAATATAGATGGAAACAATATAATGAACTTAAATGAATGGTTTTAAACTGGTATCATGTACCAACACATTAAGTCATGCAGTATTTTCTCCTGCTGCTTAGGCTAGTCATTGGTTTCAAAGGTAACTGTTCACTTTTTTTAGCCAAAGGGAGTTATATGGACAACTGCATTAAATTTTTATAGTAGTATGCACATTTTTAAACTGTTTCCTGGATGATTTGTTAGACAGGAAGATCACATTTCACAGCAATGTCCTCTGTAAACTCACTGACACCTCTCTGAAATGTTTGCAATCTGTTTCCTTACTGTGCAGTATGTACTGGGAGAGACAATGTCTCAGGGTGAGTGCCCAGCGTGGGAGTTGCTTTACATTTCTGTGTCCTGTCGTGTATTTGGGAGTAAAAAGGAGGCACTGGAGTTATTTTTGGGTTGGTATAGTGTCTCTCTTCTCCATGTTGCTCAGTAGTAGTCAGTTGCTCCTCAGTTTCCATATCATCTTCCAAGCTTGGTCCTAATTATAGCTAGCTGCAGTCATCATGAGTTTCAGGAATTGCATAGTCAGAGTGGTGGACTTTATACAAACAACTGCATTTAGATAAACTGACACTTGATTTTTGCACGCTGGGGACAAGATCGATTGAGCAGCAGTAGAAAACCATAAAATGCTTCAGTATTGAGTCCAGGTATTCACTACTTGGATTCAAGTAGTGGCTAAGTATTCTTGCAGGAGGGATCATCTTTATCAAATTCTTCTTGTACTTCTCCAGCTTTCAACTATAATTTCTGGTAGATCTGGGCATTAATTTTTTTATTTGCTCTAATTCAACGATTTTTTTTCTTGAATTTGAGGGAACACAGATGTGATACCAGCTGGTTATGTTGGAAAATCAGGAAATATCCAGCATTCTGAGAAAATGTTCATAGATTTGAGATATTATTTCCAGAACTCTCCTGTTCATCAGGAAGTGCAATGAAGAATTTATAAAAGAGTAATGCAGTCTGTATGCCAAGCTTCATAAGTTTCAAGATGGAAGTCTTTGATTTACACCTTTTATTTTCATTCAGAGCACAGTCTTTGTGGCTCACATTCAATTGGATCTACCAAAGTCAGTGCAATTGTTTGCCTTTCATTACTACTAGAGGGTTTTTAACCTTCAAGAAACAAATTATGTTGATGACAATTTCAGGCTGAAGGATTAAAGAAACATGAAGACTCCAAAGTTGATTTGCATTAACAATCTTGTCAGGTTTTAAAAGGAAGGATTTAATGGCGGATTTACTGGCCAAGCTACCCCAGTAAGGAATCTGTCTTTTCCCCTTTAAGTGTGAGCCTCACAATTGTATGAAATGTTGCAAAACTCAGCTTTTTCCATTAGATACTTACAGTTCCCATTAATGAGGATCATTTTATAGTTTTCATCTTGTTCTCTTATTCCAGTGGCACAAAAACTGAAATGAGAGTGTCCTATTGCATTTCAAGAGATTGAGCAAGCACATCTGCCAAATCTCCTTGACAACCACTATGTCCTTTTCAAGATAAGGATATTCTGTGGAATAGAAAGCAGATTAATGCTGGATCCACTTGATCTTATCTTCAGAGCATTCCTCCAGCTCCCACATTGCCAGATGTCTGATTATTTTTTTTAATACTGACTAATTAAATAATGGATTTTGGAAAGAGTTAATTAGAGAAAAGAAAGTAATTCTATTATCAAGATTGCATTCCAAAAAGAGCTTTAAAAGACTTAAACTTGGACAGAATTCAGCATATGCTACAAAATGAGCTGAAATTCCTCTAGACTCATTTATTTTCTGTGGCACCTAGAATCATAGAATCACTAAGGCTGGAGAATGCCTTCAAGATTAGAGTCCAATTGTTAACCTGGCACTGCTGTGTTCACCACTAAACCCTATCCACAAGTGCCACATCCCACCTGTTTTGGAACAGTTCTAGGGATTATCCCTCTAGGACTTTCCCTGGGCAGCCTGTTCCAATACCTGGTAACCTTTTTAGTGAAGAAATTTTTACTAGTATCCAATCTAAACCTTCTCTGGTGCAACTTAAGGCTATTTTCCTCTCATCCTGTCACTTGTTACCCAAAGAAGAGACCAGCCCTGGCTACAGCCTCTTGTCAGGCTGTTGTAGAGAATGATAAGGTCTCCCCTGAGCCTCCTTTTCTCCAGACTGAACACCCCCAGCTCCCTCAGGTGCTCCTCATAAAGCTGCTCACAATAGTAAAGCTTAAGGCAGTAAAACAGATAGACACATGGAGAAAAACAAATACCCTTTGTGCTGTTTTCAAAAACCTCTAGGCTTCTAAGGAAACAAAGGATTTTCAAGACATTAGAGATAATGAGAGTTAGCCTCCTACTCTGCTTATGACTTAAAAATTGCACAACATTTCTGTTTAGACATGTACTACTCCTGAACTTGTGGCTTTTCATGAAAGTCTCCTTCTTGAGAATGGACATGACATGCCAAAATATTTGAAGTTCTGTCACCTAAGTCTTTCAGATTTCATTGTCATTTGACATTCTAGTAGGCTTCTTTTTTTTGTGAAAGCTGAGAGTTTTCTTTTTTTGTAACATGAAAAATTATATCCTTGTTACCTGATGCTAGAGAAGCAAGAACAATCTATATTTCATTATTACCAGTCCATTATGATATTTTTCTTAGTTGTAATTTAAGAAGAAAAAGCATATTGCTAGGAGATAATAGTAATGAATACTCCAGAATTTTCACAAGTCACATTGTATCCTAATTTGCTCTGTGAGTGTACACCTCTTTTTTCCCCAAAAAAGTCAATCTCTCCTTTACAAATTGCTTTCATCTTTGCAATTAATGTGTTTCATTACTATAACATCTGGACCCTATCTAAAGAACTGTTGGAACTTTATCTTCACTTCTTTAGAAAACTGAAATTTAAGACAAATATTATAGAAGATTTGTGTATGTTATTAGCTGGTCTACTTTCTTTTAGACAGGAATTAGAGACAGATTTTCTCTTCCATTGTTTCAAACACTCTCATTTTCTTTTGTCATAGCTGAATATTACATACTTAAAATAAATATAAAGCAATTTTTTTTACTTCTCATGGACTTGCCAGCTAAAGTAGATTTGCTTACTGAAATGTGTGAGTTATTTCCAAACATAAGGTTAGTGAATTGTGTAGGTAATTAAAAAAAAAACAATAATGTGAATGCCATTTAGATATGTATTATGTTATATCAAATATAGTGGCTATGTGGCTATAGTATTTTTATTTTAATGCTACATGTATCATCTTTGCCTATTTGTTGTCCTAAAGAAAACATGTATCAAATAAATTGAAGAAAATGGGTTAGATTTTGTTTCCTGATGTTTGCCTTTAAATTAATAATTTATATTAAATTTTCAATGGTGTTGCATGGTCAGTTTTTCTTAAGTTTTATCTAAACTTAAATTTTAGATCAATCTTCCTAGGTTTAAAAAAGAAAAAAATCCCAGTTGTTTTTTGCATTGTTTTATAGCAGCTGAGTACTAGCAACAAAGGCCTTAAAGCAAGCCTAATAGAGATCATGGGAAATCTTCATGGTGACATTTATTAGAATTGGACCAGGTCCTAAGGCAAGAGGGTATGAAACTAAGTTCTTTCTAGGGATGAGAAGCAGCATCACTATGATGATCATCATCAGAAGGAAAGTGTTCTTGCAGCAATTCACTTTCTGTTTATCACTGGTGATTAATTCTGCTTGTTTTGAGTGAGTTTCCATTTCTGACTTTCTCATATTTGAAGCTTGTATTAGTTGCATACTGGTTTTCTCCGATCTGTGTATGCCGTTAAAAGTAATTTTCTTCTCTCTTTAGGCAGGTATTTTCAGCATGAATGCATGTGAAGAGGGGTTTGCCACTGGTGGCAGGGATGGCTGTGTTCGCTTGTGGGACTTAAATTTTAAACCAATTACTGTGATTGATCTCAGGGAAACAGACCAGGGGTATAAAGGTAAAGAGCATTTTGCTGCTGTCAATATACCAATAAGATAGGAAATTAATCAGTGTTTTGAACAAGAGAAGACTTTAAAAACCCAAAGTGTTGTTTTATGTATATTGCCTTGAACTATGCTAGAACTAGAATAGATAATGCCCACTAGTATGAAGGTCACAGTTACTTTTACAAGCAGTACATGTGATTAGGATGTAGACACAGATTTAATTTTTTAATGCACATTGTTTCTAGAGCACAGCAGTTTTTAACAGAATTTGAGGCATTGAGATCTACAGTGTAAAACAATGGAGTACAACAATTTCATTTGCTAGTTATCCAAATTTTTATTAAAACTATTTGGATGTTATCTACAGTTTTGTGAAACTTAGAACACTACTTGTAAATATGACTTCAGTTACAGTTTATGTCGTGCTAAAACTTGACATAGAGTGTTTCATATATTGTTGCTGTAATGATTTAGGATAAGAGTATAGTACAGGCATGTACTGAAGCACTAGTGTCACTTACAATATTGCTTTTGTTGGCATTTGGTTTTCTTCACCCCCAGTCACTTTTGTTATTTTCCAATATCTTGCCAGGGATTTGAAAATGAGCTAGAATGTCTGATAGCAATGAGACACTCAGGGTCAATACATAACTGATTACAACTGAAGTCTTTGTATGGTATAATTGACATGGCATTCCCACCAAGATTGTGAAGTATTGCAACAAGATGGAATACATTTCACTTTAAATATGCCCTGCATATTTAGAGTGGCTCTATTTTACATTTAATTTACTCAGCTGCTGCTTCTGAGTTCTGATGGAGCATGGAGCTGAAAGCTGTTTCATTCTATTTCATTCTCTCAGACTTGTTCTCACCTCCAGTTGCCTCCTTTACTTCTGATGTAACAGACTGTTACCATAAACTTTTGCCTTTTCAAATGCCCATGACAGAGCAAGCAGATTTTTAAAAAATCTTATATTGAATAAAATGAGTTTTCTGACTCTTTTCCCTTCACTCTTTTTTAATATACTTCTATGACCTGTCCTCTTGCTCGTTTTCTTAATTGCATTTTCTGCTATTTCACTATACCTCTTGGTATACTCTATATATATCCTCCAAGTAGTCATGAAAAAGTTTACGTTCCAAGGGCAAGTATGCCACTATCTTGAAATAGATAAAAAAAGTAAAAGAAGTAAATCCAGGAATAAGAGAGGGGATATAGATACTTCTTGTCATTTTCTTGCTTTTATGCTTTGTCTTTTGCTACTTTACCTTTGTTTTGCAAGTTCTGAGGATGCATCTCGCAGTAACAATCTCTTCCACAGGTCTCTCTGTAAGAAGTGTTTGCTGGAGAGGAGACCATATACTCGTTGGGACACAAGATAGTGAAATTTTTGAAATTGTGGTGCATGAGCGTAACAAGCCTTTCCTGATAATGCAGGGGCACTGTGAAGGAGAGCTGTGGGCTTTGGCTGTCCATCCTACAAAACCCCTGGCCATGACTGGAAGCGATGATCGATCAGTCAGGTTAAATTTTGTTTCTTTGTTAAACTGCATACAGTTTTAGACAATCAACTCATTTTGCAGGTAACCTAATTGAAATGTATGCATTTTAAAGCTAGTAAAATGTGGCATTGATGTACTACTCCTACAGTTAAGTTATGCAGGAAATGAGTGTTCTTCAGTAATAAAATACAGTGGAAGTATGTATTTCCCAAACCTCCCCCATATATGAAATTTGAAAACATTTTGTTTAGGCTAACATTGAGCACTCAGAGATAAGTATCCTTTAAGAATTTCCTTTTCAGGAGTTAAGTTAAGCATGCACAGCTTGTGATGAAAAAAACCTGTGATGAAAACTTACACATTTTACTCTTACCATATTTACTTTTCCAAATGCTGCAAATAAATTTTTAATGTGTGAATTTCATCAAACCTGGTCCATGCATTGTAAACAGAATATAAATGCTCAGAAAGCCTACTAAATTACTCCTTCCTACATGTTCATCTTTATTTTTTTTGGTCAAAACCACCTTTTCTTTCTTATAAGTTAAATGTGGTAGTGTTTTTGTTAAATAGCTTAAATGCAACACAGGCAAATAAATAATTCAATTATTAATATTATTATTACTCTCAAAATCCAGATATTATTGTAAATAATAGATGTAATCTACCTTGTTATAAAAACACACATATTTGAATATTCTTAGTTATAAGGAGTTATCAATAAAGACTTTTTAACAGGAAAAGTTGTTTATCCCAATCAAAGTCTTTAATTGTTATTTAATGTTTCTGACTAAAATGATTAGCAAAATAGTGGAATTTTTGCAGGAGTGGTCTAAAAGTATGTATTGTCATATCTTATTTTTTATATTCAGAAAATCAAAATTAATCATTAGTGATATTCCCACCTTTTAAAATATAAAAATATTTCTTGCTTTATACATAATTCACACTTATGTTTTAGATTTTCCTAGTGGAAAATTATTTTCAATTTCTGGGCTTCGTTTTGTCTGTGACAAAGCTGCACAGCCATTTTACATTTGAAACCATCACTTTATTTTAGAATCTGGAGTTTAATAGACCATGCTCTGATTGCCCGGTGCAACATGGAGGAGCCCATTCGTTGTGCTGCCGTTAGTACTGATGGAATCCATCTTGCTCTTGGAATGAAGGATGGCTCTTTCACTGTGCTTCGAGTCAGGTATGTTACAAGACTTAAAAATAGATATGTTATTAATATTTTGATCTCTTGTGCCCATGCATGTGGTCACTTGTGTTTTTATTTTAAATTGCGGAGGGTGCTCATATTTTTTAAATGTGTGCTACGTATGTTCATGTTGTTGTACAACAACCCATTTGAAAAAGTATCCTGATCTATTTGCAGAGAGAGGCAGTGTTATAGGAAATGTTTTGCTTCAGGTTTTAGATTTATGAATTATCTTTGAATTGCTAAAAAATACTGCCTTGTGCTGCTGTGATCCCACAGTTTTAAAGGGTAGATGAGATTTGTGTTTCATGCCAGTGAAGTTTCCTTCCATGGGTGAATAAAAATCTCATAATCTACTTGATGAAGTTTTCTTGTCGACCCAGCTTGAACAGTTCCTTTTTTTCACTGTCCTTCAGCCCAGTGAAGCACCTTCTTCTGTCACTGTTTCCTTCCTTTTTTTCCTCCATGAAGCCCTAACCAACTCTAAAAAAAGCAGCGTTGTGTTTGCACACAGGATAGTTAGGTTCAATATATAATTTCACAATCTTGTTCAATTTTTAGACTGGGAACTTGGCAGTGTGACGAGGCTCTTCTCTACTTATGACATGCTTTCTTTCATACTACAGAGATATGACTGAGGTTGTTCATATCAAAGACAGGAAAGAAGCTATTCATGAACTCAAATATTCTCCAGATGGGAATTTCCTAGCTGTTGGTTCCAATGACAGCTCTGTGGATATATATGGCGTTGTTCAGCGATACAAGAAAGTTGGGGAATGTATTGGATCCTTAAGCTTCATCACGCATATGGATTGGTCTTCAGACAGTAAATATTTACAGACCAATGATGGCAATGGAAAGAGACTGTTTTACAGAATGCCAGGTAAGATTCTGGGTTGCCTTCATGCTATTTGTTACTTATAACAGAAATAACATATAGTGGCTTTGTTAAAAAAAAAGCCAAATGTAAATCCTGGTTCAAAGTACATTTGAGTAAGTACAGCATTTTTCTGGCAAAGTTCCTGAACTATTTTTATCCTTATATGTTTAGTCTCCTTTCCAATGTATATTTTTATACTAGAGATGCTGCCTTATAATTTCTTTTGTTTCTCAAAAATAAATTTTTTCTCCCACTTTTTTTAAAGAATTAAAATGCAGCATTTAAATTAAGTTTTCCAATTGCTTAATAGACTTGGATATTAAGTAAATTATCATTTGAATGCACTGCATAATTTTTAAAATATATGGAATAATCAGTGCATTGCAGCTCAGAAGGGGCATTTGATTGTCTAGAACTATGAAGCAGACTGAAGAATTCAACTTAAAAGAGCTTTTACAGTGGAGAACTTTGTGATAACCCCATTATTGCAAGTTTTTTCAAGACAATTTTCTTGAAAACTTGACTGAAGTTTCCCATAGTCTTTAAATAATTTCTATCAAGGTAGTTCCCTCTGTAGAGCACATCTGCACATATTGCTATCGTAAAGCTTGAATTTTAAGTAGTCTTTATTAGAATATGCCAATGGCAGTATTTATCCCAAGGCTTGACTTCTGTCTGTTGCATACACTCTTTACATAATACACTGTAATAATATTCTTCCTACTCATCTTTATAGGATTTATATTTGTAGTGACTGTGCATTATCACCACTTTTTATAATGTCTCTTCATTCTTAGACAACATTTATGCTTTGCACTGTACATTATTTACGGAGTTTTGATGCTTTTTATGACTCTCTGCTGAAGCACATAATTAATGCTATGCACATCTTTGATTCTGTGCCCTGAATGCAACAGAAGTTGTGTAAGAAAAGTTAGTGAGAAGTTAATTAGACAGTAACAAACAGACAGGAGGAGGAATTTGAAGTTATATGGACAGCTTTCAACCTGGAGTTTCTTCATATGTTAGAATGCCTGGATTGTGGAACCTTGTTTATGAAAAAAAGTTTATTGAAGTCAGTGGAGTTACAGGAATCTCCCAAATATTCCAAAATAATGATCAAATTGTGTAACACTTGAAATTCCACAATGAATCAAGGAGCTTTCAGTTGTCTGGCACAAGACCTGCAGGACTTGGATATGGATATAGACAGTACTGTTAATCATTGTTTACATGGATTAGTGATTGAAAGGCTGAGAAGTGGATTGTTGTCCTGCTCACCTTCTGCAGGTGTGTGTTCAGTCTGACTCAGCTTTCACCTTTGCTTGCACTGTTCTTGCATTGATCCAGCCCTTGGCTTCTGGCCTTTCCAGAAAACACAGAATCTATTTAATGGGCCCTTGGTCTGATTCAGTTCCTCAGCTCTTACCCCGTGGGATTGGATCAGTCTCACTACAGATAGAGCTGGTGTGAAGTAATGTAACAAGGATCTAAGCACAAAATTGGTGGTTTTAGTAATTTGCAGTGGCCAGATATGAGTTCTTCAGTTTTTGCTCTAAGTAATCCAAGTTCTACAATCATTCAGCAACAGAATTTTTTATGAACTTTATCTTAGAAAGATTACATGTATTTTTGATAAAATTAAAAAAAAAAACCACAGTCTCAAGCAGATACCAAGAAATAATAAAAAACTATAAAGTGCCAAACCTATGATCTTCTATTAAGTAGTCTTTAGAAGTCTTCTTACTGATACTGTTGGTCATAATAGGCAATACATGATCAGGGCCATTGCAGAAGTAATTTTTTAATTCTTTTGTACTTGGATTTGATTTTTAGTGAATGTTTTATAATGTTGCATTCTTGAAAATTGCATGAGTGAATACTGAGAAATGGCTCCTTATTTTTTGCTTAGGTGGAAAAGAAGTAACAAACAAGGAGGAATTGAAAGGCATTCAATGGGCATCATGGACCTGTGTTTCTGGCCTTGAAGTTAATGGAATCTGGCCCAAATATTCTGAAATAAATGATATAAATTCCGTGGATGCGAATTTTATTGGTCAAGTTATGGTTACAGCTGATGATTATGGAATAGTAAAGCTCTTTCGATACCCATGTCTAAGAAAAGGTAGTTCTTTATAAATTCAATTATATGCATGTTTTTAAATTGTGACTATTCAAGAAAAATGTATTAGAAGACTGGAAAATTAAATGGTCTTTAATATCACTTTTTTTTAAAAAAGAGTTTAAAAAAATGAGGGAATACCAGCCTTTAAAACAACACCCAAACCATTAATTTAAGTACATAAAGGTTGAAGACATTTCCTAAGACCTATCCATGATATTATAGCCAGCATTAAAATTAAATTATGTCTAGAATGAAGCTCTTCAAACAGCTCTGAAACAATGAAGCCTTTCTAATCTAAAAAGATTACTTATAATGGAGTGCTGTTAAGAACTTCATTTCAGTAACTCACTCAATGACTGTGTTGCAGTTATGTAGCCATGAAAACATCAACTGGATGTGCTACTACTACCAGTTCTACTGCTAAATGTGGGAGGAGATGAATTGTTAGAAGTGCTTAGCACTGACATTATACATTGGGAACCTGTGCTACAAGCATGTATATGGGGATGTTTTCACAGACTTAGATATACATTCTTTAAATAAGTGTATTTTTTTCAAAGTAGAAGTAATTATTTTACTTTGTAAAAAATAAAATTAATACAGTGAAATTTTTTACATCTGTGGTACACCTTATACAGCATTATCATATGTCTTCTGTTCTTGTGTTTGACTTAAGTTATTATATTTTGGAACCTAAACTTAAAAAATGTATCTTATACACACATTGAAATTTGTGAAAACTGCAAAACTGATTGCTATGGATTAAAATACCAGCAGTAATTAGAATATCTTTATTAAACAGTACTTTTTCTATGGTTTCTTTAATATGATTTTCTGAGGTGCTTCTGAAACATTTATTTCACAAATATTGAGAAATATTTTTATTCTTGTTCTAGGAGCAAAGTTTAAAAAATATCTTGGTCATTCTGCTCACGTGACAAATGTCAGGTGGTCGCACGATCACCAGTGGGTTGTCTCCATTGGGGGAGCTGATCATTCTGTCTTTCAGTGGAAGTTTGTCCCTGACCGCAAGTTGAAGGACACTCTTCATATAGCACCCCAAGGTACAGAACTAACTGAAAAAACACAAAAGAAGGCTAAAATAGAAGTAAAATTCTTTGGTGACAGTATTGTCAGTCTGCTCAGTTGCAACAGTTGTTGTTCTTTAAACTTTGCAGGTGCCTGATGCACCTGATAGAGTTGTTTATTACTTGCCAGTACGCTGTTGTCTTGGTTTGGCATTATTTATCTTTGGTGAAGATGGAAAAAAATCTGTGCACTGGCATTTGGCCAACAATCAAACCATCATATCTGTGTGTTCAGGCTAGCAAGGATATGGAAAACCTTCACTGCTGTGACTCCTTTACAAAGAAAAATTTTAAAAGTTTAAACATAGGTACGAATTTCTGAATTCTGTATATATCACCCTTTACTAAATTGACAACTGGATGCTCAGGTGTCACTGGAAAAATATGGTTTTACACTAATTTGTTTAAAATTTTTAAGTATTTAGATGATGATGTAAGTATTATAACTGATTATTTAATTTTTTTTAAAGCAGAATATAGATGTTTTGTGTTTGGGCAAAAATTAAGATCACGTTTCCACTAGTGACTAATTAAACAGTTATTTTCATGAGTTTCCTAAAATCAAAACACTTAACTGAGTACCTCCCTTGGAAATTCCTAAAGGAATTTAGAGAATTCCCTGGGGAAATGAGAATATGAGTTACAATAAAATAGGCTGTTTCACTGTTTAATTGCTCAGATCAGATGAATATGTATCAGTGCAGATCCAGCAAACAGGTAAATACAGATGCAGTGCTGAACTTGTCAGTGACAAATGCAGAAGGAAACAATAACAAGGTCTTCCTATGTGTCAAACTTTATGTGACTACCCTTTTTCTCTACAGTCACAAAAAATTTTTCCTCTTTCTTGCCATCTATAAATTTTTCCTTCCTCCTAACCTACTTGAAGAATTTCTATTTGCATCAGTGGCTCATTTTAACATAAGTTTCTCTTGGTACCCTTTGTTAATTTTATGCAAGTCTTAGTTTCTGCTTTATACTGATTATTTAATTATCTTGTTTTTCCTTTCCTCCTAACATTAAAGCTATGAAATTATTTTAGTCACTCCAGCAGCCAAAATTGTCATATTTATGGCTTATTTCCTATGTAGCAGCAGAATTGTTCCTGTTAATTATTAACAGTTTATGTTGTAGTTAACATAAGCACTGATTATCAAATCAGAAACTTTAAGCATTTAGTTTAAACTTTCTGGCTTATAATTTAGGTTGCTTAATTTTTAATTTCTGTTTTCTTGGTGACAGAGAGTCTGGTTGATTCTAATAGTGATGAATCAGATTCAGATCAGTCTGATGTTCCAGAGCTGGACTCTGAAATTGAACAAGAGACACAGATCACCTATCGTCGACAGGTAAAGATTTTAGTTTTAATGGCAGTTGGAAGGTTCCTAGGGTTTAATTTGGTCATTTATGGCGGCTGTTGAAATCTCAGAACTGGGGGGATGGTACAAGAACTGATCAAAACCTTTAGAATTTTTACCTGATGCACTCAAAAGATCAAGCTTATTAAAATATAATGATTAATAATTACAAGTAAGATATTAATTAATATTAATATTAGTAGAGAGAAAAATTATTATATTTAATCCTAGAATTCAATTTAAAACCAAGCTGCACTATATAGTCACCAGCTACAGGTATTGGAGGGCTTTTTTCAGTTATGTCAAAATAACATTTTCATTAGTAACAGCAGCTGAATTCTCAGAAAGCTGTTTTTCTGATGAGTCTTTTAATTTTTAAGTATGCTTTTTCTTAAAGGTTTACAAAG
Organism: Lonchura striata; assembly: GCF_050655825.1. NCBI lineage: Eukaryota > Metazoa > Chordata > Aves > Passeriformes > Estrildidae > Lonchura > Lonchura striata. The sequence continues at coordinate 56,299,611 of NC_140707.1, read as the reverse complement.
AAGATCTACCTCAACTAAAAGAGCAATGCAAAGAAAAAAGAAAAAGTGCAGCTTCTAAGAGACGTGAGCGAGCCCCAGGGAACAGTATAAGACTACATTTTGTTCATGGGTACGCAAACTAGGATTCTTTAAAATATACAAGTAGACTTTGATTTTGTAGACTGGTGTTTATAATTTAATAATTTGATTAAAGACTTTTATATCTGTTGCTTTATGATTTGCTATTTTTATTTATAACTGTAAAAATAAATTTACACTAAATAAATGAAAAGCTTTGATGCCAGCATATTAATTCTATACATGAATTCTGAAGTGAATTTGAACTCAAGCTTCAGCTGGTACTTATTGCTTGAATACAAATGACTAAATAATTCAGTAATCTTACCCATACTTTTCAGTATCTGGAAAGCAGTAGTTCTTTTTGATGTATGATTTTGATAGCTAGAAAAGAAACTTTGTGTAGTTGAAGATGACTGGGTTCTGGACAAAGTGGCCTTTCTAGCAGTGATTTATTAAAAAAATCCAAACTGTTTATACCTAGTCTGAAACAATTTACATTTTGCTTTCTTAATTTGGGAATTAAATGTAATTCTTAATAGGTCTTGTAAGTTTGTTAAAACTGAGTTTATTCTTTTTTTTTTTTGGTGATAATTTGAGTAGCAGAATGACATTTGGATGCATCCTTGAAATCTTACAATATTATCTTTAGGATTAGTAGTTTGCTGTAATTCTTCATAAGTGAAGAATTTTTATCAGAAAAAAGATGTGGTATTTTAAAGCAAACTGGTACTAGACATTACTACATTAGAATAATAATCAGAAATATAAATTCTCGTTATATAAAGCAAAACCAAAGCCTTTATTCAAGTAAGATGTTGCAAGTCAAGTTTTCCTTCCAAAAGATACCTCTTTGCAGGAATACAGCTTCTTTTCAGATATAACCAAATGCAGGGAGAAGTTACTGATACTCTTTCTTTATAATGGCACTTTAACAATTTTAGTAGGACTCCACATGGAATGTTTAATAAATTAATTGGCTAAGAATAGTAAATATTCAAATCAGCAGTTTTGTCTGCAGAAGACGTAGTCTGAGTAGTAGCTTGAAAATAATGACGACTGGGAAGCTTGGTACAGAGTTGGGAGTTTTATTTCTCTTTTTGGTGCTCCCAAATTCTCAGCTGAAGATCTTTATATCTGTGTAGAGAATGCTTTAAGGTGGGTAGCTGCTGTACGTAGTCTTTAAAAGTAGGTCTAAGAATAAAACCAAATGATCCTGAAGATGTAGGACAAGCAAGGGCCCTGGATCTTTGGTATTATTGTTATTTCCTTCACAACAGAAGTGAAGCTTGACCAGAATATCCAGGAATGACCAGAAGTAGAATGTCCTGTTGAGTTCTGTCTGGTTACCCTATGGGCATCAAGAAAACTAATGAAGAATCCATGCTGAACAACAGATTTTTCTCAATGTCCAGGCTGTTAACTTTAAAGTGACCCACATCCAAGTGAGTAATAGGCATATTCTCTGATTCAGGAAGTCTGCTTTGCTTCATCTTTCTTTAGCTGCAATGGAAATGTCTTGGATGTTCCTTGAAAATGTAAGAAGTGGTGCTTTTTTTAATTAGGGGAACTGGAAGCTCTTTCTCTTTTCTTTGTTTTTGACCTTGTTGGTGTTGTGTTTTGAATTTGTCAACTGCCGTGAAAGATGAACTTTTAAATATCTCTTGATAACATGTAAGAAATCTCTTAAACCTCTGGTTACTTCCTGTTTTGAAAGGGAATAAAATTCAGAGTATGTGAGCCAGCTTCTGACTTAGATGGATGAGGAAAGAACTTCTATTAAGAAGTTCAGTTGTGTCTAAGAGATCTGATTCAATCATGATCAGGAGCACTTTGTTAAATAGGTGTACAAATTTGGCCTCTTTTTGATTATTCCTGTATTTTAATTCTGCCATGTATTTGGCAGGGTGGTGCTTCAGAAACATGAACTATTCAGAAGAACTTTTTCTTGGAGTCAATGCTTATTATGCTTTCTTTTGGCTGGCAGGAAATAAGGATGCAGATGTAATAGTCATGCCCTGTATTCTCTCAGAGCTATGCTGTTGATTTCACAAGAATGATGTTTTATATTTTTGAATATTCATAAAATCATAGAATTCCTTTTCAATATTCAGTGTACTTAAGCACAATCTAGTTTGAGTTTCAGAATATTAAATAAATTTACCTTACTGCAAGATGACATGGGAATGCTCTGCAAGGAGAGCCTTAAAACATCTTGCATGGATTCCTACAAGTACCTATAAATAGTATCTGAAGGGAATAGCCTATGAATGGGTCCTCTTGAGAAAACTACTGCTATGCATAATATAAAAAAAACCCCTACCTTTGTACTAAAGACTTAATCATGTTTGTTTTGACATTTGGTTCTTCTAGAGATTTTGGGGGAGGATTGGACTACATGTAGAAGCTTCCCACATATACTTAGAAGAGTAACATTCAAATTTTGAAACTCTTACAGCATTAGACAAGCTATGGACATTGACTATTTTCCCAGAGAGGACAGTACTTGTGAAGTTGCCTGTTATGGATATTTTCAGTTCAGTCAGAGATAAAGGAGTGGTTTCTGCCAGGCTGGGCCTGGGAAAGAGTTGGAAAGGAATGTAAATAATTCTCTCTTGTTGTTCACATTGTTTATAGATATTTTCTGCCACCGTGCATCATTCACTGCACACCAATGGAGTGAGATGCTTTTACTTTAAGACCAATGAAATTAGTCTTCTTGATGTTCTCTATAAAAAGAGTGATTGATGTATTTGAAATAAATGAGTTGAGTTGAGCTTATTTCATCAAGCCTTCTGAACTGGAGTTCGTTCGTTCCCATCCTGCCTCAACAGCGACAGCCTGTTAGCTGGATATAGATGTGTAACTTGCAAATGTGGATAAGATTCAGCTTCAGCTTACAGAATTCACAGTGGTGTGCCCAAAAGGAAATGGTTTTATGTGTATATTAAACTTCCATCACAGTCACTGGAGATTCAGTCAGTAGTCAGTGGAGCATAAGGAGTGATTTGGCTCAGGTAAAATGAAATTCTGATGGTTGGCCAGCTATGCAGCCCTGCAGGTTGAACTGACTCTATTGACTACAACAGTGTTGATTAAAATGTAGGAGTTAATGTATCTAACAAACATGTGAACACCTATATTTTCATGTCTTAATCTCATATTGAGTGCAGCCCCTGCTATTCATGACTTTGGTAATGGTAATTTCTTTTCCCTATGTAGCACTTAGGAAACTACATCTTCTGATAGTTACTGTCACATTAACTTGAATGAATGCTGGGTAATTAACTATGGCAGAATGCATTCGTACTTTTATTGTGCCTTATATATTGTACAGTAACTACAACACTTGCTTTCATTCTTATTTAATTTACATTCTTTACAGAACTTGTTTTCATTATTATTTAATTTATAGTTGCTAATAAAGATGCCTTGTAAATTTATTTCATTTATTTTCTGCATGCAAATAAATTATTTCTCTTAATGCTTTTTCAGAGATTAGCTAGAAATCTCAGTTCTAAATTGGTTAAATAATATGAAGATATAAGTATTTGGAACAGTGTAGAATATTCTTAGGGAATGATCTTCTAAATTGAAATATGCTTCTTTTCATTGCTGTTTAACTTTGGCCCTTTGCTTTCCCTCTGGTAAAAAGTACCTTTATTGTCAAGGAGTTAGTAAACTCACCCATGGGAAAGACCAAATGTGCTTAATGTGGTGACAAAAAGTCTTTGTTGGCACTGCTTGATATTTTGGCAAAATATGTTGTATTTTAATTGTAAACGATTGTACTAATTTTTGTAATAACTAGAGGAAATTAACTAAAATTAACTTCTATCACAAGAAATTATGAATAATAAGAACTATTTTCTTGCATCCTAGATACATTTTGGATATTTTGAGTAGTCCTGTGATACATAGCACTAATGTACTTAGTTTCACTAGGTTTAATTTAGGGTATATAGGCAATTGTTATGATGAGTTGGGAAAATTATGAGTTTCTGGGTTGCGTGTAGGAGGACCTGAAACCCTTTTGCTGTCTTCACACATTTTACTTTTATAGGTGACTGCTAAGCTTGCAAGAAATTGCTCAATGTCCAGTATTTCTCTCAGCATGCATATTTTCATAGATGTTGGTTTTTGTTATTTGTTTGTTTTTTTAGTATTCTCCTTTAGGGTGAATATTTAGCTTTTTTTTTTTTATGACTCTATGCTTGCAAAGAAAATCCAGTATGTTTAGTAGAGCACAATGCAGAGTGGAGCACAGGAAAATGATGTCTGAGCAACAATAGGTTCAGGTATCTTCTTTGGCACTGCTCCTGCCTTTATAATCCCTACCCCTCTCCAAGTGTTGTCATGTGCTTAAAATGATGATGTTATATACTGTGATAGGTTATTTTTGTTTCCTTTCTTCATAGTTACTGTAGGTCATTGTATATTCTGTTCCATAAAAACCTAGTGGCTGTACATCTAAGAAGGCTGCAAGCAGGCAGCACTCTGGGTTAGGCAGAAAGCAGCTTCCAAATATCTGCACGTGCTGCTGCAGGGGAAGGTTGTTAGTGAATGATGTGGGTGGAGGGAGAGCAAAGCAGGACTGAAGAGCCTGCGGGTGTATTTCAGTCTAAATTATTGGTCAGCTTGAGGAGAGCAGGGAGCAGATATAGCTGAGCTTCAGATCAAGTGTGAAGAGAGATTCTGTAGAGACCTTGAAGGGACAGTAACTCAGGAGACACTGAAAAGTTGCTGGACTAGAACCAAATCTGAAGTTAAGAATCCTGATCTAAGCAGTGAGTTGAAGGGATCCTTATTTGAAAGCATTGTTTCTGTGCTGTCACAATTTTTGCTGGTTTAAGAAGTTCACTTCTCTTTTTTGTGATCTAATGAGACCCAGCTTTAGACTTCACAGTATGGGAGACAGTACAAAGCTGGGAGGAGAGGCTGGCAGACCCAATGGCTGTGTTGCCATCTGGAGGGACCTGCACAGGTTAGAGAACTGGACAGGGAGGAATTTAATTATCTTCCAAAAGTTTGAGATGCAAATTCATGGAATACAATATTCCAGTGGACCTGGACTATCTGCTAGTCTGTTTAAAAACTTTGTGTGGTAGTCTTAGTAATTTTTCTCTAATCACATACAATGATGTAAGTACCATTGTGTGTAATGTAGGTGAGCCAACTGAAATACATTATGTTCAAATCTGTTCCAAGTATGTGCTCTGTTGTTTTCCAGTAATGCATAGATCTAGTGTTTATGAACATGGATCCATGGTGTTTGGAATATTCATTAAACTGAAGTTGACCAGCAGCCTCACAGATTCATTGCTTCCCCAGGGCATATGGTTGCGCTGTGTACATGAGATCATGTAACTTCATGATCTTAGAAACACCTAGGAAGAAATTAGTGAACTGACATAGTACATACAGACCTTAGTTGGGAATTGGCCTATTCATGCCAGTTCCTGTATCACTAAGAAAGTAGACAGGTTTTCCTTCAAAAAAAGAAACTCTTCTATTAAAAAAAACCCTAACATTTGTTTTCTGTTATCAAACTATCATGTTTTCTGGCTGATTTTTGAGCAGTAGGAAATAGCCAAAACTAATTCTTTGGATTTTCTACTTCACTTAACTAGTTGTTGCATGACCAACTTCTCCATGTGGTCCGAAAAAATTACTAGCTATTACTTTCTCTTCTAAACTAGCTGTGGAAAGTAACAATTAAGTGCCACTTTTAAACTAGTGCTTGTAGTACTGATATCTGAGTAGTAAATTAGATTGCTAAGTTGATGTTCCTTTAAGAATGGGAAAGTATATTTAAAGCAAGAATTTTAAAACACCAAACCAATAATTGGTAAGTAACATGAGTTTTACATGCACAGAATTCATCAGCATAACTTTATCTCAGTTTCAGTATGTATGTTCATGACTTTGGTGAACAAGCCTTTTTTGTTGAATTAGTTACAGAGGTTACGACTGCCGAAGCAATCTCTTTTACACGCAGACGGGTGAAATCGTATACCATGTGGCGGCGGTGGGCGTGGTGTACAACCGGCAGCAGAACACACAGCGCTTCTATCTGGGTCATGATGATGACATCCTTTGCCTTGCTATTCATCCCTTAAAGGACTATGTGGCAACTGGCCAGGTAGGATTCATGTTTATCTGCAATAACAATCGGAAGTTGTTACTACTGAATTTTGAAAGGACTTGGGGGAAGAGGATCCAGTCTACATTTATTCAGATGATCTATTACACATGGAATTGTGTTAAAAAACTGACACGGAAGTGTTTTTTACACTTATTTGTATTATGGTAAGAGTATATACTCCATAGTTTTTCTGAATATAATTCAAAACTAAGAATAGATTAATATTTTTTATTCAGCCTTATGTTGCGGCTTCTTGATAACAGGTGGAGAAAAAAAAATATTTTAATAGGTGCAGAAAAAATATATTTTTTTAACATCTGCTTTGTGAAGTTAGCTATAATAGCATTGCATTCATTTACTATTTTACAGTGTGAAGTGAGTAGTTGTTGTTACAGTTGTTGTTGCATTCAATTTTAATGCATTATGTTTTTCATTACCACCTATACACAAACTATATACTTATTGTGCATACAACAAAGGGATGTATGTTGCTTGAGTTAATTTTATAATACTAATAATAGTTAATTTTATCTTTTGCCAGACAGTTACTTTAGATAAATAATTATCATTCATATCTTCAAACAAAGAAGTCCTCTGGTAAATATTTATACACTAGGACTTGAAGGTTTGAGCTGATGTTTCATAGTTTTTTTACTTATGCTTATAATTTTTATCATGGTTGCTCTTGTTATTGTATAATAACTTGGAAAACATGTGAACTGAATTTTTTTAGTAGAAATAAACTCTTTTCATTATACTCTTGATTTCTATAAAAATGTTGAGATTAACATAACTGTAGGTCAGTTAAGAAATTATCCCTAAATATAAGAATTGAGTTGATTTAATTTTGGAGTAGCAAAGGCTATGGATAAAAATGTCCCTGAATTTACAATAACTTATTCTATCAGGCAGAAAGATAGATTCCATTATATACTATTTTATACATACACATTACATATTGTTGTATGCTATGTTACATGAGGCAACTAGGTAATGCAGTAATCATTCCTTATACCTCTCTGGTTCAGATCTTCCTGATAGTGGGTGTTCTGAAAAGCTTTACAAACTTTTAATGTTAAGTTTGTGACAAAACCAGAAGTAAATTCTTGTTTTTCTGAGCCTTAAATGCAAGAGAGTTTTGTTCTGGTTTTGCAGCCTTTTTATTTGTGCACTATAGTGCAAAACCCTTGGAATAGCAAATAATCATTTACGTGCTAATAGTGCTTTTGTGCATAGTTGAAAAGAATAAGCTACATTCTATTTCTTACCAGATTTATTGCCTCTACTAGTGCATTTTTGTGCCATAAGTATCATTGTATTAGAATCTGCCTTGTAATGACACCAGAGAGCAGCAGAAGTCACCTTGAATCCTGAAACGTGGATAAGCTGACATACTAACAATAAAAATAACCTTTTATTTTTAGACAGGGAATGATTGATGAAAAATTGATGGAATAAATATGCTACAGTGCAATCAATTAAGGGCTTTTTTTCTCCCCACCCCCCTCCAGGAGGATTTTAGTTAATTGTGATTAATGTGCCTAAGTCAGCTGGGAAATGGTCTTTGGGAAGCAGCAAAAGGAAAAATATTCTGCTAGCCAGACAACAGTAATAGTAGGAAAATCCTATAACTGTTATTTTTCGCAAATAGTTTTTGAAGTATTCTTAAAACTTTTTAAACTGTGTAAAATAACTGAGAAATGAAAAAAAAAAAACCGGCTATGAATATGTATAATTTCAGGTTGGTCGAGATTCCTCAATACACATTTGGGATACAGAAACAATAAAGCCACTCTCAGTATTAAAGGGCTATCATCAGTATGGTGTTTGTGCTGTTGATTTTTCAGGTAATAAGTATTTATTTATTTATTTACACTTTTCCTTTTCTGTGTGAAAATACAAGATAATCAGTTCTACTGAGAAACTGGGGGTTCCTTTACACTGCAAATATTGTCTTAAAAATATTCTCCACTCTTCAATGTCAAATGAGAGATGCTGCCTTATAATGAACATTCATTAGAAACACCTCCTTTTGAGTCTTGCACATAGGAAATGCAAGAACAGCTACTGTCCTGTTTAACAGCTGAGCTGAGCCCTTCAGAATTTCTTTTGGTTGTACAAGGCAGGGGCACAGGTCTGGAATGCTGTGTCTGCTTTACAGCTGTGTAAGAAGCTTTTTTGAGCAAATTGATTGGGGGTGTGATTTTTTATTTTTTAAATGAAATCCTGAAAGCTATGTTGGTAACACACTGACACATTCAGGAAGTCCAGTCAGGGAGTTCTGGTCACAAACAAAGGCTCTCTCTCCATCTTAAACTAACATAAGACTGTCATTTAAATCCCTTGAGATTTTTATACCCCCAACATTGAATTCCTGTACCAATATTAAATTTCCTCTGCTCCACTAGCTTCTATTCATTATTTAATTGTTTGGATTTCCTGGATAAGATCTCTGAAGATGTGTGGTCACAAAAATGAATGGTTTGTGGTCTTTGATGCTTCTTACTTTTGTTCTCCTTTTTCAAGATATGAATCTCATTTCTCAAATTCTGGCTAGATATGTAGCAATTCCAAAAATGTCAGAAAGTCATTGATTTTGAGTAAGCACAAACAGCTCGTTTATTGAAGGTTAATGCAGAATATGTGTCAAAACTTTTCCAAGACTTCATAGTACTGCTAAGTTTAAGGGCATTTCACAAATTTCATGGTATGGTTCCAGTTCCTTCCTGTTCAGAAATTAATAGAGATTTTCAGAGTGAACATAAAATTTTCACAAGATCAACCTATAGTGAATGTTTTTGTGCAGCTATATCAGCAGCTAACTGAACAAGGGATGAACAGAGAGCATCTAAGTTCAAATTCAGAGACAGGATAATTTAAAGTTTAAAAGCAAATGGATGAAAAAACACACCTCTAAAAACATCATATGTTTATTTACTTGTTTAAACATTCTTATAATATTTGTGCAGTTATAATATTTTTAATATGATTTCTTGTTATTGCAACATAGTTATCTATCTACTCTCTTAATAATAAATTTATTATTCTAGCGGATGGGAAACGATTGGCTTCCGTTGGAATAGATGATAATCACACTATTGTACTCTGGGATTGGAAGAAAGGAGAAAAGCTTTCAGCAGTAAGGTAGGAATTTAACTATGTTTTAAAATCTGTACCTAGATTTACTGTCAAATGTCAGTAAGAAAAATATATTCATTAAAAAATAAGAGTTCTCTAATAAATTAGCAGTTTCTGTTATATATGTGATGCAGGCAATAATATTTGTGTCATGTTAAAAACTTTCTGTGGAAGAAGTAAATGAAGGTCTGGTAGTCAACAGGAACTATTAAAGTAATTGCTCAATTGGTGAAGAACGATGACATAGAAGACACTGCTGTGTTCTGAAATATTTTCTTTAAAACTCTATGCACTTGTATTTGCCCTCTTAAAGATGGTGATATATGGTATGTTCAGATCTTTTTCATCAGAGATCACATCTTTCTTGGAAAAGTAATTTGCAGTTGTTTTGCAGAGTTCTTTTTTTCTTCAGGGTTCTTTCCTTTTTCTTTCTGAGTTTTGACCAGCCTAATCTAACTTTGAAGTCAGCTCTGCTTTGAACAGGAAATTGGTCTAAGTAACATCCAAAGGTTAAATATTTTAGAAATTTCTTTGTGTCTGCACAGATTATTTAAAATGTTTATTAAATTGTTTTAATCTACAAGATAGAATCCTATTTATAATTTTAAGTAATGTTATTTAAACCTTTGACACTTTTCTTTTCTAATGATCTATTGCTTTAAATAGAGCAGTAGTGTGAGTGGGTTTTGTCCCATTCTGTCTGGATTCAGTGCTTATACTCTAAATGTTGTTCTAGGTAGATTTTAAAAAGATTTATTACTCTTTGCAGTACAGTTAAAAAAGTGTCAGCTTCCCTTTCATCCATTATTGTTCTTTAATTTAATTGACTCTCATTGTGTTTTTAAACACATGTTGAATTCTTATCCACTAAAGAATGAAAATTCTGAATAGATTATGTAGGTAAAGAAGAGTACTGCCTTCCCTGTTACTTGCCAAAAGCCCAGTTACCTTGGCTTCTCTGAAGACATTTATCTGCCTTTCACCTTTTTTTTTCTTTTCTCCCACCCGCAAATCAAAGGAATTGATTAGAATTTTTGAAAGCAGCTTCTGTATTTCAAGATGACTGAGGGTTTGGAAAGAAACTGTCTCATTCATTCAGCCACTAGTTCATCCAGCGGTCTGAAAGGACAGAAAATAAAAGATTATTGCCACTTTTGAACAAGGAGCAAAAATTAGGGATTGGAGGTTCTTTTTCATTTTAAGTAGAGAAAAACATTCCATAAGCATTGCTTTGCATAGATAGCAAACATAGTCAAAAGCTGTTTTTCAAACTGTAGGACTGAACCAAAGCATTAGTTTTATAGAAGCATAATAAGAAGTATAAAACCCAAGTGGTTTTAATGTTTTTAGAACCAATTGTAATTTCCAAAAAAGATGTAATATCAGCATAATGTTTTTCTAACAAAAACAGGAAAAACAGCTAAATAGTGAATGACAATAGCAGTTTGTTTTCAAGATAAGCAAACTTAAAATAAGATTTTTGACTTCTTTAAGTGTCATTATGATCTGTCAAAGATCTAAATGCCATATACCCAAACTTAATGCAAATACATTTTCTTTTGCAAAGAAAATGCCTCCTTGTGCCTTTTTGAAGTAATATAATTACTCACCTGCCTTGGAAACTGAAAGGTAATGAAAATAAAACAGGACTCAGTATGTTGTTTCTTTAGTTTTCTACTTCCTCATTATAAACTATTAATAATGATTTGAAAGTAAATGTTAGCAAGCTAGATCAGTTGTACATAAAATTAAAACAAAAAAACCCTCCCAACCTTATGTAAAAATATTAAGAGTTACACTTGTATTTAAATTATTTTGCTTTGCATTTCAGAGGGAGCAAAGATAAGATTTTTGTTGTTAAGATTAATCCTTACATGCCTGATAAATTGATTACAGTTGGAATTAAACACATGAAATTCTGGCGGAGAGCAGGTAAGAACACACTTCAAAATTAGAGCATGTTCTGTTACAGGCAGTGTAACTATTGCATCTCTTACTGTATGTTTTGTGCATGAAAGGCAAATGTTTTCTTTGTCTATCCTAGTTAGTGTTGCCCGAGCAGTAATAATGTTAATTGGTATTATGGCAGTAGTGGAAATTCTTTTTAAGATCAATCTGCCATGGTGCTGGAGCTACATAAGAAGAAAAGACCTTGCATTTTCTACTGTCTCTTTTTATATCTAGTAATAATATGGACATTTTACAGAGCTGCTCTAAAATCATAGAGCAGTTTTTGGAAGAAGAACCTTTAAGCACATATGCTATAAAAACGCATAAATAATATTAAGGTATAAATAATATTAAGGTTATAAAACTTGACATACAAAATTCAGGCAAAGTACTTGAAGAGGACACGTCTGCCAGTTGAGAGTTCTTCGTCTAGATACCTCTGATCTTTAGAATTAAAACCCAAGGTTAATTCTGCTTGAGAAATTTTGAACAGTGAAAAACCCATTCCCTGATACTTCTGTGAATGTGATTGTTTCACACCTCAATTCATATATAAAGACACGTGCTACAGAAGATTATCTGCTAAGAAGGTTCTAATTATATTAATGCAGAATTTATGTACTTGAACTCACATGAGTCCTGATAAAGATTGTGTAGAGAAAACTAGTGATGAAAAAAATTATTTTTTCTCAGTTCTAGCTCTAACAGAAATTAACCAAGATGACCTGACAGCAAGGTGTGGATGTCTATGTAAATTATTAATTTTCACAATTGAGCTTGCTATCTATAGAAAGAGCAGTGTCTTAGAATATTTACTGAAATAACTACTACGAATTGTTTAGAAAGAAATCTTAACAATGATAAAAGCTTGGAGATTATGATTTTGAAGAAAAAAAATAGTGATTTAAGAGTAAGGTTGGGTCTTTTGGGTTTAGTTTTTTTTGTTTGGTTGGTTTTAGTTCATTTTTGTTTTGTTGTTTCGTTTGGTTTTAATTTTTATTGTAGTGAAAGTTGAAAAATAATAAATTTATTTTGTGATTTCTCAAACTCATTTTTTTGGGGAGCATGGGTGAACTAAAAGAAAAGGGCTTGTTGGTCTGGGCATAGTTCTTGTACTATAGTTCCAAGCAGATGTCTAATGACTTGTTTTTGGTCTGAACCAGGAGGAGGACTAATTGGGAGAAAGGGCTGCATAGGTGCATTGGGAAGAACTGACACAATGATGTGTGCAGTATATGGCTGGACAGAAGAGATGGCGTTCTCTGGAACCTCCACGGGGGATGTGTGTATTTGGAGAGATGTGTTTCTCATAAAAACTGTCAAAGCACATGATGGTCCTGTGTTCAGCATGCACGCATTGGAAAAAGTAAATAAACTGCTCATTGCTTTTTTATGTCTGGACAAAAAAGTCTATGATAAAGCCAAACCTTTCCCAGACTCAGGAATCCATGTCCTTATTTTCAGTACAGAAAAGCCTTGTATGGTCCAGATTCAAAACAGTGTTTTATGCATTAGTGCAAATTATTGTTCATGCAATCTCTTATTTCTGTTCTGTAGCATGCTGTTTCTCAAGCCCTTCTGGTCAACGACATCTTATTTAGTAATTTTCATAACCTCTTACTAAAGAAATAACAGTAACTGATTTAAGCATCAGTATGTTCAGTGGAATATGTGAGCTTGTGAGAGAGGAAGATCATACTTGTACTATTTTGTAGTGTAATTACTGTCTACCAATAGATAAAATTCAATCTGTAGATCATTAAGTACTTTCTCCAGATTCTTGACTTCTTTTTAGCCCAGGAAACCCTTTAAGCGTGTGCTTAAATATGGATGAGTGTTCCAGTTAGATTATTTTTTGTTTTTGATGTGATGTATATGTTGGTGTTTTGCTATGTTAGACCAAGTCACTCCACTTTCCAATGTTTGTGTTTCAGAAAAGCAGCATAACACATGTTATCCTTACTACAAGAACTGAGTGCTCCAAAAGAAAGAACTAATGATTTCAGTATTAACCATACCTTTTCCTTCTTTAAATACCTACATATATTTTTTAATGCAGAATGGCACAAATGCACCTATATTTGAAGAATATAAGCACTAATCAAATTTTTGCAGTACTAAGTCTTGTTTTGAGTAATGAGAAGAAATGCCAAAGGGATATGGAGGCTAGATATCAAGGAATAACACTATAATATGTTTGTGCTCATTTTTCTAGAATGGTAGGAGCATACAGGTTAGAACTTCTAAATGTAGGCCATGTACATGCACTCTACAGAACTCGCTGCCTTCATCAGGAGGAGAAATCACTCATTTTGTTGCTCTTGTTCTTTTCATCTCTAACATCTGTAGCTCTGTGCATTAAAGTGTTGTATATAGTCCATTTTCAGTATTTGCAGAAATCACTGAAAAATTAAGGAAAGATAATAATCAAATACAACTAATGATTTTTATTTCTTTTCCTCCAGGGATTTGTCACTGGAGGAAAGGATGGGGTAGTAGCTCTCTGGGACGATACCTTTGAACGTTGTCTCAAAACTTATGCCATCAAAAGGGCTGCTCTGGCTCCTGGATCCAAAGGTAACACAGGCTTTTTCCTATGTTTTGTTCTAATTTTAAAGTACTTTCTTTAGAAATCTTTGTGAAATTGAGTAAGAGAGAATCCACATTTTACATAATAAATACTAAAATAAATTTTTTTAAAGCTTTATTGATTCTAAGTAAGTAATTCTTCTGTTGGGACTGGAGTTGTGTATTGTAGGGTCTGTTTGCACATTTGGTGGATGCAGATCATAATATTTAGTTTACTATTAGCCTAAATTAATTGATTCAGCTGTAAGTTTCTTATCATCCAGGGTTTTCTTGCTTTGTCTTGTTTTTATTGAAGTGGCAAGCAAAAAGCCTCTTATATTTCTGATCATGAAGTATCTTACCTGTTCTTTTTTATTACAGAAAAAGGAATGAATTCAGAATTGTGGTTAGTTTTGTAAGATATTGGTAGTTAATTTTCTTTAAATGCATATGTCTTTTGAAATAATTAAAGAACATTTTCATTCCTACTTTTCCCATTTCTACCACTTATTCTTGATCTTAATGCTAATTTACAGTTCCCTGTATTTTCATTCTGGATAGTTTTTCTCTTCCATCCCCTTCCCTTAAAATTATGTTTGCTGTCTTGTAAAGTACATTATTTGATTTTCAAACATGATGAATGTAAATACTTATTAATGAAAACATTGTACTCCAGAGTGTCTCATTCTCCTGGCTTGTTTACAAAAAGCTAGAATTGGAGGTACCATAATTGGTAGCAATATAGTGTTATAGTTGATAACTAACATGCACAGAGTCAAGCCTATTATCTTCTTGATGTATTGCTAAATCCTCACAAATGAATCCAGCCATGTTGTTTCATGCAGGAATGTTTTCTACAGTAAGAGAGTAGATTTTTCTACAGTGAGAATGTACTGTGCGTAAGTGTGAAAAATCCTCTTTAAGGCATAATTGAGAATCCTATCTTCTAACATGTTATTGTTCTAGGTCTCCTCTTAGAAGATAATCCTTCTATACGTGCCATATCGTTAGGACATGGTCATATTCTAGTGGGCACAAAGAATGGTGAAATATTGGAGGTGGATAAAAGTGGACCAATAACTCTGCTGGTTCAGGTATGTTTTAAATAGCAGTCAGATATTTCTTACCACTAACATGATTTTATTTCTCAAGTAAGGACTTGTGCAATAAGAAGCACTTTAACTACTAATGAAGTTAGTGAATTACTATCACTTTTAGTTAGACTAAACCATTATGACTCCTTAATGAGCAAGATAGGACAAGGAATTTCATTACTAGTTTGTCCAATGAGTTCATCCATCCAAAGAGACCAAAATCATATATGTGTTTTGAAAAAATAAGAAAAGTGTATGAAATAGTGGATCCTCCTCCAAATTCCTATTTTTAAGAGTTGTCTCCTTGTCATTTGTTTTGAGATTTTACTTGTATGTAAAAAATTTTGCTATACCAAACCACTGTATTGTTTAAGCTTGACTACTAAACAGATTTTTACATTGCATCAGTATAGTATTTTCTTTCATAGTTAAGTAAAAATCTCTGGACTCTCTCCTCTCTGAGTAGCCAGTGTAATACATAAAGAACTATATTTGTTAAAAGAAAATATTAGAACCTAAGGTAAAGAAAAACCTAGTTCACAGAACAGTTTGGGTTGGAAGGGGCCTTTAAAGTCCATCTTGTCCAAACCCCCTGCAGTAAGCAAGGACATCTTCAAAGAGATCAGATTGTTCACAGCCCCATGCAATCTGACCTTGGATGTTTCTGGGGATGGGGCATCTGCAACATCTCTGGGCAAGCTCTCCAAGTTTTACCACCCTTGTCATAAAAAATTTCTTTCTTCTATCTAGTCTGAATCTATTATCTTCTACTTTAAACCCATTACCCCTTGTCCTGTCACTACAAGCCTTACTAAAAAGTGTCCCCATATTTCTCATAAGCCCCCTTTAAGAGGCTGCAACAAGACCTCCCTGAAGCCTTCTCTCCTCTGGACTGAGCACCCCCTCCTCTCTCAGCCTGGCTTCACCTGCTGAGGTGCACTCAGTCCCACTGCCCATGCCCCTGACACACATGTGTGTGAGGATTATTTTGCAGAAGCTTTCTGTAAAACAAATTACTATAATTTTGCACGAGTAGCAGAGTGAATATTTTCAGGCATTCTGTGGTTTTATTCAGATATTTATCATCCTCTAAATAATGAGTATCCTTTTTTTTTTTTACTTTCATAAATGTATTATTTAATATTTTAATTCGAAGTAAAAAGAAATCTGATTCATTGTGTTTTTTCAGGGTCACATGGAGGGGGAAGTTTGGGGTCTAGCTACTCATCCTCATTTACCTATTTGTGCCACTGTAAGTGATGACAAAACCTTAAGAATATGGGATTTATCTCCTAGCCATTGTATGTTAGCTGTTCGCAAATTGAAGAAGGGTAAGATGCTTAGTATGAAAAATATTTACTGATGAAATTGACATTTACAAGCATTATGAATCTTTTGAAAGCAGAATAAATTTCTTTCTTTGTTCAATTATTTTATTAATGCTATGTTCACAAGTTATGTAGCCTTTAAGCTAATGAATCTGCACAAAAAAAATTCTGTATAGTGCTGTATTGAAGATTATTTGCACTTGTAACTTTTTAAAGTCAGTGAATTAATAATAAAAGTTGAGTCAATTACATAAATGCTATGTTGCTTATAATATTGCAAGGCTTTTTTGAGACTTTGAATCTAAAAATTTTTGGAAGAAATCTTAGAAGGAATGTTGTAATTTTCTTTGTGAATGTTTGAAGGATCTGGAATGTCAATAAAAGAGAAATCATAAAATTTTTACTAGTTCTTTAGGAAATAAATAAATCCTATTTTGACAGATGGAAAATCTGTTTTAAGTGACATCATATAACATGATTTTTTCAGGATTAGATGAAACTGGCCCTGACAAGCTTATAATTCTGTGTATGCTTTGCTAGATAAAGGAACACAGTAGGCTTTATCTGTTTGCCATTCAGCAATGCAGTTTGATTCAAACATGAGGGGAAGCTTAATTGAAGATGATTTAGATTGACAAAATAAATGTAGAAGAGTTACAAGCTCACATAAGCAGGGATTGAACAAGGAAGTTTCCAGTTGGTGAACTCTGCTCAAGTTTTAAAGCTGATATTAATATATTTAAGAGTACTTTTGGCAAAAAAAGTCTCTATTTGCTGATGAGACACATTTTGAGATTTTTTGGCAATCTTAAAAAGTTCCTGTGTACTGTACAGAAAAAGATGTCTACTTCTGCAGACTGAGTAATGGAATTGGAATACTACTTGTTAATTATAAAAAGCAGATCCAGGGACTGTAAGAAAAATGTATGTCAGGAGTAACTTAAGGAACAGAAGGCTCAGGATGTTGTTAAATGCAGGGTGACAATTACATGTGATAGTGAGGTATTTTCCCCAAGACATAGTGCAGTATTCAATGGAAATTACAAGGCAAAAATCAGGATATTTTTGGTGTACATTTCTCATCTGTGTTCAGCTGACTACAATTAAACTAAAAGTTGAGAATGAAGAAAGGAACTACAGGATAATAAATGCAAAGCCTTGTGACGAAGCCATCTAAGTAGAGGATTTCTCTCTCCAGGTTAATCAGAGAAACAAATAGTAGGGGAAAATATGTGTGTTAACAGAAATTCGGGCATGAAAACAAATCTATATAAGCTGACCATACATAAATTTAAATTGGAAATGAAACTGTTTTTCAAACAACACTGGCATGTTTATTGGAGGGATTCTTTGACTTATGTGTTATTTTTTGTGATAGCAAATGACTGAATAGTGTGAATCCAGAGGATCTTTTCCAGCTCTGTTCTCCTTATCAAAGCAAATGATAACAAACAGGCAGCACCAGATAAAAGAGGGAGATCAAGTTAGAAATATACAGACAATAGTGATTAATCGGTATTACTAATGTAGAACAGATATCAATTAATATGCAAATCCTAAGATTCTGGGCCAGTGTACCTATTTTTATGCTGTCACAACTTGGAAATTATTTTGGCACCATCTGGAAAACTTCCTTGGAAGTTTTCTAGGATAAGAATAGCTTTCCTGTACTAATGGAAAAATGGATCTGAAAGAAGGATGATAATGCACTGTAAATGTATCTGAATGCAATTTCTTTATTTCTCACAGGAGGCAGATGTTGCTGCTTTTCTCCTGATGGAAAAGCATTAGCTGTTGGCCTCAACGATGGAAGTTTTTTGATAGTTAATGCAGATACCCTGGAGGATTTGGTCTCTTTCCAGCACAGGAAAGATGTTATTTCAGAAATCAGATTTTCTCCTGGTGAGTGATTTCCTTTTTTGAAATGAAAATTTTAATACCAAGGTTGTTCAAGTAAGACTTATCACATTTAAGAGATAAAAGTAGTGAAGATTTGTAGTACTTTTAGATGTAATAAATAGGTCAGTAAAACTAATACTACCATTTTGAAAGACCATGGTGTGACATCCTGTGTTGCTTGCTTAAGGATGAGATTATTGGAATAGGTTTGCCTATAGTAATACAGCAGCCAGTTTGAAATCGTGACTATCCAGCAGCTCCATAGGGTTACACTTTATAAGCTGCATAAGTTTGACACATCACTGATGTTACTCTTATCTAATAAGAATACTTGAAACTGATGTGTCAGAAACTTCTGGCAACTTTTTTTTCCTTATTTTTCACCTCTTAACACTCTCAGTGAGGCTAGGGTTTTTTTCCGACATTATAGCTCATATTTTAGGAACTCAAAATTCATACCCTACTTTAGTTAAAACACTCATCTATTGGAGAATTTGATGCAAATTACTGATACCAATTCCCATACAACATTACTTTCTGATTCCCTAAACCTTATTATTCTCTGAATACCATAAATGCTTAAAATTTCTGCAAATGGTTTTTATTGTTTGAAAATGCAATGATACCATAGTTTTATGTTTCATGATGATTATGTTATATAAAAATAAGTTTGTCAGAGAATATGTATAAATTAGCAAGCTGATATCAAAAAACTTCTAAGTTGCATATGGTTAAATTCCAGAATTCACTTGTGTTTAATATGAAGAGCACTAAAATCCTTTGAAAATATTTTGTGTTTGTACTGATGTGTTTCAGGGGCTGGAAAGTACTTAGCTGTGGCATCCTGTGACAACTTTGTAGATATTTACAATGTAATGAGCAGTAAAAGAGTAGGAATCTGCAAGGGAGCCTCCAGCTATATCACACACATGGACTGGGACATAAGAGGTAAGAAGCATTCATTGTAAAATGTACTGGAAGACTGATTACATTATAGACTAATAAAGTACATGTATAGTATGGATTTATGGTATCACTGACAGATTTGATTCTTCAGCTTATGAATATGCTCTCACAGCATCTGAATAAATATTAAACTCATGATTTTTACTGCCACATACGTATTTAGAAGTTGTGCAATTTGAAGTAAAATGGTTTGTCTCTATAGATTGGTTTGTTTGGATTTTTAAATACTCTTTCCTGTTTTATCATTTGATTTCACAAGGGCAGTTAGTGATAGAACAAGGGAGAAGGGCCTTCAGCTGAAGGAGGGCATGTTTAGATTAGATATTAGGAAGAAATTTTTTACTGTAAGTATGGTGAGGCTGCTCAGTGAGGTTGTGGATGCCCCATCCCTGAAGGTGGTCAAGGCCAGGCTGGATGACACTGAGCAACCTGATCTAGTGGCAGGAGTTGGAACTAGATGGTCTCTTCCAACCCCAAGGTCCCTTCCAACCCCAAACATTCTATGATTCTATGTTTTTACTCCTTTAATCATATACTGTATAATGTAAGTCAGTTACAAATCTGTAACTCAGGAATCCTTGTTGTCACACGTAGCAGAAAGACTGGATTTCCTGTGTTCCAGGGTACTAATATGTGATTAAAATAGTAAATTTAGTCCTGTGTCATTAAAAAGCAAGGCTGTGCAATTGTGCAATATGTTTGTTCATGTTCTTATTCCTCTACATAAATTCTGAAACAGTTTGATTTATTTTGAAAGAGTGTTGTAAGTTAGCTTCTTTGAGGATTTTGAAAAGGAAGAGGGCAGAAACACTGGTGAGAATTTCCCTCAGAAATGAAACTGTATAAAGGTGTAAAGAAGTCACCTGCTTGGGATCAGCTGGTGGCCAGGCAGCATCTGTGCTTCTCCATCCCAAAAGCACATGCATCAACAGCCAGTAATCATAAACAAGCTTTGAATTACCAGTACGTTACCCAGTACATTTTGTCTAACATCTGATGGACAGCCATAATAAGGAGAGAAAAGTGATGCATTAGTACAGTTTTCAAAGAGGGGAGAAAGGGTTGTGAATTTAAGGGGTCAAAGGAGTTATATCTCTTTAGAAGACCATACTTCCAGATCCATTATATATGTATGCAGTTTTTTACAATATAAAAAAAAATTGATGCAATGCTGTTAGCAGCAAAAAAGTCAAACTAACCATTTTTTTTTTGTTTCTGTAAAATGAAATCTTCTGTGTTAACATACAATATCTTTGTCATGTGTTTTATAGGAAAACTTTTGCAAGTCAACACTGGTGCTAAAGAGCAGTTGTTTTTTGAAGCTCCTCGGGGGAAAAAACAAACCATTCCAAGTTTGGAGGTGAGGAACTGTACTGCCTTCTTAACTTGCTTGCAAATTAGAGTTATGGTGCTGCCATCTATGCTACATAAGAGGGAATGATGTATAAACCTGTAATTTTGAACTTTTAAAATAATAAAGTATGTAGGGGATTTCACATTTTTCTCTTCTAGTAGGAAACAGGCATTTGGCTGATTTAGTAATGAAAATCTCACTAATCTTCTGTGTGTCTCTTCTGGTACCTAAACACCTTTAAAAACCTGTTGCAGATTACTTAACCTTGCTGTGGAAAACCTCATGTTTGCCTTTATATAACAATGTAATACAGTTTAGATAATACATATAGGCAAGAGCAGTGTATTGTAATTGTTTTATTTTCTCAAATATAAAGCATTGTCATAGAGCAGAGAGCAAAAATGGGTAATTTCCAAATTATATTTTCCATGGTATTGAAAGACTGTGTTGTAAAACATAATTTGTTTTCTTTAGCCTGAAAGGACAGCTAAGGTAAAAATTTTGAAAATACTTACTTAAGTTTTGGAATTTAAATTTCATAGAGTTAAAATTACAGGTCTAAAATGAAATTTTCAATGGTAAAAAAATAAGTTATTTATGTATTAAAATACTGTCTTTTAGATGTGATGTATCTTTCAGTGCAAGGATTTTTTCTCGAAATTGAATATGGAAGAAAAATGCCCAAGTATTCTTTGTCTCAAATGGGTTGTTTTGTAGGCAGAAAAGATTGGCTGGGCATCATGGACAAGTGTTTTGGGCTCTTGCTGTGAAGGGATCTGGCCAATAATTGGTGAAGTCACAGATGTAACTGCTTCATGCCTCACGAGTGATAGTAAAGTATTAGCCACAGGAGATGATTTTGGATTTGTGAAACTGTTTCGGTACCCTGCTAAAGTAAGTAATTTTCAGCCATTTATGGAAAGTATTTGTTTATAAATCTGCCTTTTCAAAACTGTGAAAATTCATCACTCAGAAGAAAAGAATGTTTTTATATTTTTCTCATTTTGATCAAAGAAAGCATTCAGTGTTACATTGCAGTTTGCAGTGCATTAAACTTCCAATGAGTAAGAATGATTGTTCCAGGGCAGACTGTAGAGCCATCTGATGCAGTGAACTGCTGCTGACTGTGGCAAATTAATAGGAAAAACTTTAAGAATGAGAATGCTTTGGAAGACAATGAACATGTCTTTTTCACCTACATTGTATTAATGATTTTAAGGACCAATATTAGTATTTTTTTTTCCCAAGACGAAGACCTTTAATAGTATTTAATCACACATCATAGAAAAACCATTCCAGAAGCACATTGTATTTTTACTTCTCTTCAAATACCTCTAGTTTTCCTGTTTGTTTGGTGATAAACTTGTCTTCAATTTTGAAATGTTGGCATGCTAAGTCAGTGCACAAGTACTGACTCAAAATATGCTATGGGATTTTTATTCCAACTCAGATTATTGTCTCTCTTAGAAAAAGTGATCCAGTGTTTATTGCTGGAATCTGTTTATGAACTAACTCTTCCATGGTTGATATGAAGATAAGGTAAACATTTCATGAAATTGCTGTAGGAGGGGCACTTGGCAAATCATGTTACAATCATACGAAATACAAGATAGCTGGAGCATGAACTGTAAAGAAGCTAAGATGATGTCATTGTGCTGGCAACATATTTCAGTTTTGTCTAGCAGACTGGGTAAATTTGATCTTTGCCTTCTCTTTCCCCTTAGGGAAAGTTTGGAAAATTTAAGAGGTATGTTGCTCACAGCACCCATGTGACGAATGTGCGTTGGACCTACGATGACAGCTTGTTGGTCACTGTGGGAGGAGCAGACACCTCCTTAATGCTGTGGACTTACGAGATGGAAGGACATCGGGATAGCAGGCAGTGTGACAGTGAGGAGTCTGATCTAGATTCTGAAGAAGATGGAGGTCAGTAATAATTTATACAACTAGTTGAATTATGCTATTGCAAGAAGATTTTATTAATGGAAAACTGAAAATTTGGAAATAATTTATGGATTGTTTCTATCTTAAGTAACAAATACTCTTCAAAAATGTTAAATAAAATCTGATTTTGGGGAAAGGACTAATAAACTGCTGTGAAGAAAATTATAAGTGTTTGAGTTACTGCTTTGAGTCAGAGTACATAAAGAGACTCTTGATATCTTCTAAATGAAAAATATTAAATATCAATTATATATAGCTACCCAAAATCTATATTTAAAATAGAATCATCACAGTTGGAATTTGGTCACTAATTCTTAAGAAATTATATTGAAATCTGTATAATGTGAGACCACAGTTATCTTCATGTTATAATAGCATCTGCTTCCATAGCATGAAAACATAGAAGCCTGAAGTAGGCTTATGTTTATGTATCTATTTCAAGGTCACAATATCAGTAGTTCTAAAGTGTTAATTGTATTTTGTAGCATTAACTTCTGCTGTTTTTTCCATACTTATGTTTTCTTTTTCATGTTACAATTCCAAGGGTTTATGAGCCTCCAGACTTGTTTTCTCTTCTCCCAAGTGCGGTTTTTCCTCCTTGTCAGTTCCTCAGTGTTCAAGTGTTATTAAACTATCACTGCTTCTCATTAGCTCTGTGTAATAAATTAACTTCAGCTGTCACTAAAACATGCTAAATGACCAAAGAAATACATTAAATGTTAAAGACATATTAAACATTCATTGGAAAAGAATTTTTCATCACTGTCTTCATAAAAGTACGGAAGAATACACAAAGTAGTTTAATTGCCTATAGAAGGACTTGTCAGCCTTTAACTTTCTTAGTCAAAAATTGCAGTTTGGAGTTTCTGTTCAGCCTCTGCAAGACCTGTTAGACATCTTAGCCCTGTAATCTTCCCTAGGCTCTACTGCTTTACACAGAACCCTCTTAAGCTGTGTGTTCAAAAGTACTCTAAAAGAGAGCGAGGTGTGTGAAGATTTACAAGAAAAGATATTGACATCTGTAGCCCCAAAAGTTTATCTAGGTCAGGTCCTATTAATTTCAGTTAGAGTTAACAAGTATTCACCATCACATTGTTGGTATTAGCAGTCTCTATCTTTGAAAAAACAAAATAATGGAGAGTAAGTAACAACCCTGTATCAACTGAGCTTTTCCAACATGTTTATTTTACTATAGTAAACATCATCTTGCTGGCCCTTAGCATTATGTAGGAATCTTGTGCAAACCTATAGATCCATGGTAATGGATGGATCCTGGAACTGAGAACAACCAGGACTGAATCTTACAGGTCTTAAAAGCAGGTATCAGGTAGTGAGGTTCTTTGTTAGTGATTGTAGTTAAGGCCAACCAAGCAGAAATGGGGTAGCTTTTAAAGTCCCTTGACCCTTTAATAATTTTTTTCCTGTAAAGGTATTGTAGGGAATTCTTTTTCTTTTAATCCCTTTTATTAACAATGTTCATGATTCCCAGCTACTTTCTTTCTATTGTGTTTTTGTTACTAATAATCCATGCTGTAATTGTTTATGTAATCTAGTACATTGTTGAAATCTGCATAAATTAAATTGTTGTTCTTGTACCTTATTTTGGTTTGATACTCTTCCCTCTGGTTTTGTTAGGTTATGACAGTGATGTGACAAGGGAAAATGAAATTAATTACACCATCAAAGCCTTATCAACAAACATTAGACCAATGTTTGGAATTAAGCCTCATCTGCAACAAAAGGAGCCAACATTAGATGAAAGGTAATTATTAAATTACAATTCTAACCAAAAAATCAACCTGAAAAGAATAGTAGAACAAAATTATATTGGAGTATTTAATTCTTAACTTAGAAGGATATGTATAAAAAGTATCTAAATACTTATTTGAAGGAAAAAAGAAAGGTAATCCAAAGGACTAGGCTGTATCTATTTTCAGGAAGCACAAAAGACTACAAACTATGTATGCATATTTTTATGTCTGGGGAGTTCCTTGAGATGATTGGGTTATTTGCTGGTGTTTACTAATATGTTCTTTTTTGGAAACTGAAGTACTGACTGGTAGTTAGTGATGGCATTATAGTCATGAGCCTGTAGGATTGTTTTAATGAAGGACAGTGCTCTGTTTTTTATTTCTGTCAACAAACTGCTCTGAAAAAAAGTAGTTCTAATTGCTCCTTGCATTGCTTTAGTCTCCACATAACTTCTACCTTCCATTGAAAAATTCTGTCCACAATGGTTCTGCAGTTTTTGTTAATGAATCTTGGAAAATGGAGTTGTTTGCTTCACAGTGTTAGTTTTATATCTTGCTTCACTATTGTGTGCTTTAGAAGAGAATAGGATAGGGAGCAGACTACAATAAACCCAGAAAATACAGTAAATGAAAAATAAAAACAATTTATAACCTCTGGAACATTATCTGTGGTAGAATCTGCAGCTAAGCATGGGACCCTGTAAGTTGTTTGTTGCACACCAAACTGATGTGAGGAAAAAGAAAGGAGGGATTTCTAATATGGCAATTGGGGAATGCTGATACTAAAGAAAGGGAAGTGAGGAAAACAAAAGAGTGTAACAGAGTGTAAGGATATGGGGAAATGGGAGAGTAGAAAGTTTTGCAGGAATGTGAGGAATTTTGTGTCAATATTTATGCCTCTTTCCACAGTAAAGTTGGAAAGTCTGTGATACACTTCTTGAGAAATGCAGTGTGACTTTTGTGGGAGTTTCATATCATCTTTTGTTTTAAAGTTGTTTTGCTGTAGGAGAGAGTGGGATGCCTGTGTATAAAACTGTGTTTCTCTGCCTTGCATTTATGAGAAATGGTCTTTCTCTTTTTTAATTAGATGTATTTGATGTGGAAATCAAAAAGAAATAATTTGCATGGCATGAAAGCTTTGATTAAAGATTTTTTTTCCTTTTTAATGAAATTGTAAACCTCTTGGTTTTGTTTTTTTTTTTCAAAAGCTCTTTCTGGAAGCTGAGTGAATTGTATTTTTCAGTTTCAGATAAATTACTAAGATAATTAATTTTGTAGTAAGGTAATAAAATTTTGATTCAGAATAAAAAAAAAAGATCATGAAAGAATCCCATTACCTGCATTGTTAAAAAGTTTGGGGCCCTAAAACTTCAAAGATATATTTTTTTTATGAAGAATAAAACCAGACTATGGTTATTGTGTATATTTTGACTTCTGTTCTGATGTTAATATTGTATAAGACTGATAAATGTTTTAGAAATGTTTTAGTCTACGATCATAGATACTAATTTTTATTTTATTTTTATTATTTTATTTTTATTTTTGCTTCCTATGAAGGCAGGGGGTAGTAAGGTAAGTTCATGTACATGAAGTCCAGGATTAATTGCATTTTAATAACGTCAGCTGCTTGGGAAAGTAGTTACAATTTGCAACAGAAATGAGGGATTTACCTCTTTGCTATTAAATAGTAGCATGTTAATAGGTAGAAAAGGGTCAAGGGACAAAACGTAAGAGCAGTTCTCACTCTGAGTGGAAGTGAGTGAATATTAGAATATTTGGGAGGAGGTGATCAAAGCTCATACTCCTTTCCGCAGTACTTTGGAGTGGCTAAGGAGCAGCTTGACTTCACTCTGTGAGCCCGAGAGCTTGCCCAGGTGCTTGTGGATGTCTGCAGCACACAGTTAGAGGTGCAGCATGGAAGAGGCTGCAGGGAGCACCTTGCACAGGTGCCTGGGGTGGTCTGTGAGCAGCATCGTGCTGGAGCTGATGAAGCTCAGGGCTGGAGGGAGCAGCCTGGGCTGCAGCACT
This sequence comes from Lonchura striata, assembly GCF_050655825.1. Classification (NCBI taxonomy): domain Eukaryota; kingdom Metazoa; phylum Chordata; class Aves; order Passeriformes; family Estrildidae; genus Lonchura; species Lonchura striata. The sequence goes on along the minus strand of NC_140707.1, from coordinate 56,273,389 downwards.
GTGCCAATGCGCTTGTGCTGCTGGAGGACCCGAGCTGCTGGGTCCAGCTCGCGCTCCTGCATCGGGTTAGGAACTTCTGCACCTGCTCTGTTTGCAGTATTTGCTCATGCACATACTTAGATTTGCAGCACAGCAAGCCCTTAGGCTGTTAGGCCACCCTTCAGACTTGCAGACTGAGCCTCCGTGACTGAACTCCAGATTTCATTCAGGTTCAGTTGGTCTAAGGCTTGCTTGCAGTGGTAAATGCCAGGTCTGCTAATGATGTAATGTTCTCTAGCAGTGAAATTGCCATGCTATATCACTGAAATTGCAATACTTAGTTTAACTTCTACTGGAAACACAAAATGGCACTGCTGTGAGACAGCACTTTGGTTGGTAATTTGAATTATTTATCATTTCTGAATAATAATGTTTATAGATAATATTTTTTATGTGAAAATATGTGTAGTGTGTGTCTAATTTGGTTGTGTAATAGCATTATGGATACTCAGCAGCACAAAATACATTCGAAAACTGTTTCTATCCTTTACTAAGAGTTCTTTCCTAGTATGTTTTTGTGCTAGGTAAATTACTCTGAAAAAAAGTCTATCATGGTTGATTTTCAAAACACTTCTGACCCTGCTACTCCCTGAATTGCACTGCACTGAAGGCTGGGAGATGCCTCTGGAGAATAATGCTCCAGTCTTACCCTGTTCTTATACTCCCTGAAGTTGGCTATTAGTGGCTGTGAAAGGGACACTGCTGTGGTTAATATACCTTACAGACAAATAAATGGCTGTACCAAGAGATCTCAAAATTAAACAACCAGGAGTTTCAGTTAAAATTTTTCACCATAATTTTTAAACATTTGCAAACAGATAAAACCATTACTCACTCCATGTGCTGAGATGCTGAGATCTCTTGCATGAATAGATCCCAATGGTTTATCTATTTTAAAGGTTTTTTTTTTCATTCTGCAAGCACTCCCAGGTATAATTCACAACCAGGTGTTGTGGCAAAACTGCTTCCAATTTTATTTATTTAGTTAGTTCCTTTTTCTTGAGTGTTTTTGTGTGTATAGGGAATATAGACAGATGCAGAAATAGATAACCTATTTTAGATCCTTATGTCTTCAAAATGGGAAGCAACCTAAAAAAATATTTACTAACTAGTAAATACTACAGATTGAGAAGTGAAGAAGTTTTTTTTTTATTATTCAATACAGACAGTAAATAAATCTAAATAGTGCTTCCAAGGCAGTGAGAGAGGAAGGAAACTGTTGAAATGAAGCATTTTTAATCCAAAGCTCACAATTATCACCTTGAATGAGAAGAATTGGTATTAGAAATTCTGAGATTTTATATGGACATCTTCCATATATGTCTTGGACAAATGAACAGAATGCAATTTCATTTTTCAGTTTGCCAGACTTATGATATGAATGTAAAAAATATGAATTCTGGAGCTCTTTTTGTAAAAAATCATCTTTATCTTCTCCTTTCATATTGTCAACTTGTGTGATTTGGGAGAGGGGAGAAGCCAGGAGTCAAAATGAAAAACTATAGCAAGGTACTTTGCACTAGCAGCTTCTTCTCTATGTTTACCATATTTGCAGGATAAATTAGATTACAGTAAAATTTAAATTTAAACATCAACTTAAAAAAAATCCTGTTTTAGAAAACAGGGCTTTTTGAAGCCAACCTTTTTGCTCATTGGAATATTCATTAGTGCAGGGCATTAACCTTAGGACTGAAAACCCTGAAATTTCAGATTTCATTCTTTCCAATCATAAATTTAGTTATTATTAGTTGCTTATATTACAAGCTGTACATTGGAACAATATGATGGAAAAGAATGGTGTCCCTTTACCAGTTTGAGGTAATTATTTTTTCCTCTCAGAGGTGAGCTAAAACCCAGGTCTTTGAAGAAGTGAAAAAGCCAATTACCAAAGTATCAAGGTTTACCAAATAATCTCAATTTTGAATGCAAAGAAAAAAACCTGTTCACTTTGCAACTAAAAATAAATGTCTAGAGACACAATTGCATGGCCTAGGGATGAGAGTTGGAAGATTTGCATTTGGCTTTTAATCTGTGTAGATTGGTTTTATCAACAGAATCCAAGAAGGCCTTGCTTTACTGTGAAAAATATCTGGAAGTATTTGAATTCTGTGCTCCTTGAAGAATTGCATGCTATTGATGCACAGCCTGTTCAAGCTACATTTGGATTTTATTGTGTGAAAGGTTTAGTTGTTTCCTATAGGAATAAATAGTGCATCAGTTTTGCACTGCAAAATAAAGTTAAAACTAATTAGAAGACATTCAGTAAAATCCACTGTTTTCAGTACGGGAAAAAGTCAGTCTCTAAATTGGTGAGTTGTTAACATTGTGTTCTTAATTTTTAGGATTTTTTTTCCTAAATTATTCCCTATATTATTTTGCTTAACTTCTAAATGAAAAAAAATTAACTAGTGTTCATCTAGTGAAGTTGCTTAGTGGTTCTTAAAAAAGCTTATCAAACCAGTGGAAATGTACCAGCTAATCAAACTAATGTAAAGTGGCCATGCATACTACAAATACTAGGAAATAATCTGTACATTCCCACGTGCTTTAATTATTAATGAGGGGTTTTGGCTAGCCAAATTATAGGAATATTCCAACATACATGACTGAGGAAATCTATCCAGTGCAAAGTATCTTCAATCAACATAAACTGAATTAAGTAGTCATGAAAAAATAGCACATATCAGTAGTGCTCAGTACTCCACACATTCTGGTTAGCTGAGATAATTTTATTTTAGTATAAACGAATGTATTTTTGTGACTGAACTTGAACATCTGCCTTTAATAGTGAGTTGACTGTTCCATCCATCAGCTTATTTCAGGTGTTGTGTTTGCTGACTAAACACTTGGAATAGTTCAGAAGTTTTGGTCCCACTTCTGCTTTTTTTCTCTCTTTACAGTAGAATAATTCCAAAGAATTACATTCTCATGCCAACACATTTATAATTCCCATTTAAGTGAATGGAAATTTTCTATACAAATTCTATACAGGTTTATGTAGTCTATGAAGTGAATAATCCCCTTATAAAAAGAAGTATAAACCAGGAAGTCAGCAATAATTATCTATATGAATAATTCACTGGCACCTAACTTTTAGCCAAACTTGTATAAGTAATCCTTTTCTCTTTCCCATCTGCTGCTGAAAAGAGGTTCCAGGTAATGCTTTTATTTTCCTACCTAGTCCATCTTTTACTGCCACCTCCCATTTTCCTTAAAAAGCCATCTATCATGTTGGGTGCCAGACCATGCACCTATCACTCTTCAGAATATTGCTATATGAAAAATCTGAATTTATATATATGCATTATGGTTCTGCTTCATACAATAAGCTAGATACTGTTTTACATACCAATATGGACTCCAACTCCATGTACTATTATACTTTCCAATGTTTCACAAGTAGTATTCTTCAGTAATATTTATTGAAGTACAAAGATTAGCACTTTTTCCAGCCCCCTAATGGATGGCTGTTCTACATGTGATGATTTTACAGTCTCACCTGACATGCCAAGGTGTACATGTTACTGAATTTTTTTAAGCATCAGCTTCCCCTGTATCTGCATTAGTGAGTATAAGCTGCCACCAACTGCTCATAGAACACATGGAAATAATTAAAAGTCATTTTTGTCAAGAAGCAGTACTTAGAAACTACCAGCCTTCATTATTTTCTAATGGAAACCAGACCTCTATGAACCTTCACAAATGACTTTGAAGAATTTGCCAAGAGTAAATGGAAAGAAATCCTCCTTACTTTTAAAATTAATTCTGTACTTCATGCTTTCAACGCCTTTTGGGGAGGGCAGTGCAAGGCACTTCATGCTGAAGAATAGTGCAAAATCAATTGCTAAGTTCTCTACAAGTTCCCCTAAGTATGAAGTGCAGCTTTGGTGCCCCACAGAGGAAGGGACTTTTTCTTTTGTACCAACTACTGTGATTTGCTTTATCAAATCGTGCCCAAAATATTGCTTGTATATTTAAAACAGAAATAAATATTGTAAATCACACTGGTGTAAATTACCATAGATCTAAAATAATTGGTGGTAATTTGCATATGCTATATAACAGAAAATAATTCCTTTTTCTGTTAGTAACTTTAGATACTCAGTAACAATGAGGAAAATGTGGAATGAAATACATCATACAAAAATGAGTAGTAATATTTAAGCTATGTCTAAAACTGTGAACAAGGTATTTTTTTGTTTTAGAAACTACTTCAAAATGCTTGTACTTGATTTTTATGGTTTTCATAACAAGAAATATTAAAATACATATACCAAATATCTTTTACTTTTGAAAATAAAGTGCCAATATTGAGATATTTATTTCCCATATGATAGATGGCTCTAGATAGGGCTCTCCTTCCCCATGCTAAAACTGACCCTATCCATGCAGGAATTCACCCAACATGTTATTCATGCTCTCTTTCCCATCTTTCCCACACTGTTTTTGAGCATGCAGTAAGTTATGCATGCAGGTATATGAACACTGTGTGTTGTATATGCCATTAGTCACTTTGCTGCACATTATGTAGCAAATTAAAAATATTTTCAGCTCTCACATCTTTAAAAAAGGACTTGGAAAATGTATTCTCATATCCTTCAGCATTCCTGTTTTTAAATCCTCAAGTTGTTATCTTGAAACTTAATTGGGATGAGAATCCATATGTGCTTGTAATTTGCATTCCAGTTCCACTGCTCTGGATCAATATAGAATTAGCCTTTCCTAGACAGATACTTAGAGAAATTGTTTAGGTGACCTGTGAGATAATGCAGCTGAGTAAAAGTTGTCAAGTTTCCCTGACCAATATACATCCACTTTATTCTGTTGTGGTAATGTACAAATGTAAATGTACTCTCATGATTACTTAAGGATGATATCAACCTGTATTTGTATCCTTAGAGCCTGTAAGTATAGATGGTCTTCTCAAACAGTTGTAAAATGTGAGATTGTTTCACCCTTTTCTCCCATTCTATCACAAGGGATTTACAGACAGCAAATGTTATAAAAATGTCACATTCTAGAACCAAGCAGCAGAGAAATACTCAGTTCCAGTAAAGGAAACCTCTGTAAAAATCATGTCCTTTCAGCTTGTACTACTTTCCTCAAACTTCAAATATATTCTTCTGCTATATTTAATTTTTTTTTTGTTTTTTCCCTCCAACTCATTTTCCCCCTCTCTGTTTCAGGGACATTAAGTGAATTAGGGCCAGGGTAGGAGAGGAGGAAAGAGATGAGGTGTTAGTGCTCTGTGTCAAATATGAGGCTGACATGGGGAAGAAGGGCTTTTTATGCTGTGTTTTGGTAATTTCTAGAGGAATAGTGATGAGACTGTTGCAGAATTGTCCATGACAAATGAGAAATTAAAAATATACAGTCTTTCAAAGCATTCTGGAGTGATCTGTTTTGTACTAAAACTAGGCAGGGACAATGAAGAAAGAAATCTAAGAAAATGGTATTTTAATTGAATAACTGAAAAAATGCTTTTCACCTGTCCTTCAAACTACAGAGTGTACAAACACATAATATTCTATCATTCTGAGAAAAGACAGTCATTATTTTGAATCAGAGTCATCATGCAGGAGCAGAGATGAAATTATAAGTACTTCATACTAAAAAGGAATATGAAAACAACCTGTTGCTTCATGATTGATATTAGTGTATTACACTGCCTAGTGGATTAAATCATCTGGATATCACTGAATTTATACATAGAATTTGTTTTAAAATGAATTATTCCTCTTAAAGATGAAGCTTAAAGGAGTGTTATCACAGCCACAAATGCTGTATCTATAGAATCGATAATCAATGCTCCTGCAAATTACTAGGAATAGTTGCATATATTTAATAAATAAAGCTTATTTGTTTTTGTGTTTCTTTGTATAGCTACAGTTGAATGTAATGTGAGAGATGTTATGGGTATTTGTTAAATATATCTAATCTTAATTAAACCTGGGCTATTCAGAACAGTGGAACATAAGTTATGGCTGTTACTCCTGCATTTGCATGGTTTTGGTTTTCGTCCACATAAGCTTGGATCAATATCTCATTTCAGTTGTAGGAGTCAATGGGCAGGTGCATCTGAAGTTCTTTACAAACTATTACAAAAATAGGAAATGTTAGGGGTCTGCTGAAGGCATGTGGGAACAGGCATTATTAGATTAATCTCTTCAGCAAAATTGCTGCAGAGAAGATAAAAGTGCCTTAAAAACATAGCCTGAAAAAGCTAAGAATATTAAAAAATTTTAAAACAAGCTTTTGCATTAACCCTATGGATTGTTGAAGAATTAGAGAACCTAGCATGTTAAACAAAGGCTTTTTAGGTTTTGTCTTTCTCCTTTGCCGGAGGTATTTATTTTGAAGATGAATATGAGTATGAGTTGAGTAGGATAGAGCTCCCAGGTGTCCCAGTGCATTAGCAGGTTGGAAGGTTGCTGTTAGTATGGAATGGGTGACGGACAGCCTTCTCTTATTCACAGTTCTTTGTTTCAGACCACCAGTTAGTAGGGCATTGCCACAGCCGGAGAAACTGCAGACAAATAATGTGGGGAAAAAAAAGAGACCCATAGAGGTAAGAAGAATGTTCCTCTTCTCTTCTTTTAGAATTTTGTTTTGCCAGAAACTAACACACCTGTGAACACATTAAATGATTATTTTATTCTAAATATATCAGAAGTGGAAATAGTGAATAGTGGGTAAATAGCAGAATAAGTGGGAGAGAATTTTTTATTGTAAATAAAAAAAAATACTGTATTTATTTTTCTTGCAAATGAAATGGAGTATAACTCACTTCTTAGTAATCATGAAACCTTAGAACTGGATGTAGAACGCAGGATGTCTTGTTTAGATAACTGGATTGTTAAAGGCTGTATTGTTGCTAATAAAACTAAACGTTTTTTATTCAAAGCTTCTTAGAATTTAAAGCTTCAGTTTAAATTCATCACTGATAGGAGTTTTAAAAATATTTTTTTAAAATTCTATTAATGATGAATTTAGCTTTGGCACCTGTTTTTTTTTATTACATGGTAACTGCAAATAAATATACCAATTTTTGATTAATGTGAAGAGAAAGTTCATCTAACCTTGGAAAATACAGTTCTTCACCAATCCAAATATTGTTGATTCTGCAAAATAAAGATGTAACATAATAAACAGCTTTTTGACATCAGTGCTCTAGAAGTTTTAGGCTGTAATTGTAGTTTCTAGTTGCTGGCTGGAATTAAATTGTGGACCAGTGTTTGTCAGTCTTTATTTCTTAGTGTCTTCTGCATTAAAAGAATTTTATTCTGCACTGCATTTTTTAAATTTATGTGCACGTGTATGAGTATCTCTTTCAGTGTGTATATGTATGTCTGTGTGTATTATATGCACATTCTGCAGCCTCCCCCTGAGAGGTGTGAAAGGGTGACACAGCTGTGTGTGACAAGAAGGAGCAGCCATGTAAACACACAGGGGAGGCACGAGCTCAGTTTCTGTTGGCTTGACATGTCATTTACTAGATAAGGACACAATAAAAAAAATTAAATCATACAGAAGAATGTAAAATTCATAACTGCTTTAAGGTTTGGTGTTTCTATTGATGTGAAACTATCTTTTTTAGGACCTAATTTTGGAGCTGGTATTTGGGTATCGAGGCAAGGACTGCAGAAACAATGTGCACTATTTGAATGATGGTGCTGATGTAATTTATCACACTGCATCTATTGGGATCTTGTATAATGTGGCAACAGGTAGGAGAAAGTCCACTGGAGGGAAAATGTTTCTTCACAGACATGGATTTATGGCTTATAAAGTAATTAATACGCTTTCAGTATTGTAAAAGTATGTGAAAAAAATGATTTTTTCTAAAATTTCAGTCTGTAGAGAATATTCATAATAGCTGCATAGACAAACAAGTGTACTGAAATGTTCCTCATGACTGAGCTTTAAAGGAAGTGAAGATTTGGTTTGTTTGGTATTAGCTTTCCAAAATTTGCATGTTGGAATGATATCAGAAACAAAAAGAGCTGAACAATGGGGTAATAGTTATTTAATTTTTTTTCTAAGAACAAGTTAATATTTTTACTTGATTTACTTTTCAGTCATCTGTATCACATATAATTCCTTCCCAATAACCCAGTTAGTTTAGATAACTTGGACCTCTATAACAGTACACAATGCCATTTGTTTCTGAGATAGTTAAGCAACTTAATGTGGAAAATGTGAGGGAATTGTCTCAAGTTACTGAGTGCTGTGTGTTGAAGTTCAGATAAAAAATTTGAAGTTTCTGTTTTCTAGTTTTACGCTTAAAAATGCAACATGACCATAATGCTGTTTTCTCGCAAATACTATAATATTTTCAAACATTAGACATATCTATGTATGTGTATAAATGTTTTAATTAAAATTAAACTAAGGTTTGCAATTTTTTTCTTACCTTTAGGCTCTCAGTCATTTTACCAGGAACACAATGATGATATTTTGTGCCTCACTGTGAATCAGCACCCCAAGTTTACCAACATAGTGGCAACTGGCCAAGTAGGTATGTTTGTATTTTTGTAAAAAGAATTAACATAACAGCATGCAATCAGGACCTTGTAAATTCATGATAAATCATAAAATATTTGGTTATGCTATCTCCGTTTGTGAGTGTTACTCAGTTACCTGTCCTCTTTATATGTTCCTTTGAGTGTAATTGAATAAAGTTGACAAAAATATTGAGGTATGAACGATTAAACTTATCTTTTGTTTGGAGTATTATGAAAACTATTTTGTCAGAAATCTTAAGCCCCATTAAATTAATCTGGTTATTGAACTATCAGCTTGTGTTAAACCTTCCAAAGAGTCACTACCCCTCCAAAGAAGCTGACTAGAGCTAACCTTCATTTCTTAAAATACTTGTCAAAGTTACCTAGGTTTTACCTCATCAGGTAGATTTATAATACCTACTTGGTGGTTGTAATATTCCAGGCAGAACCAAAACCCTAATGGTGTTCTCTATGGATAAACTGAGATTTAGAGGGAAAAATATATATATTTCATTAAGATCTATGAACTAACCAGGTTAGAAAAAAAAAACAAAAACAAAAAAACCCACCCCACATTTTGCATTGGCATAGCTGGTAGAAATTGCTCTTTCTAGATTTTATAGAGTAGTGATTTTTGTAGCCCTACAATCTGGCTGTAGTTTTCATATCTTCTCTTGGTTCTCAGGAGATTCAAACCCACAATTTCTTCAGGGCGTAGAATACAAAAAACTCCCTTATTTGATTTCAGCCAAAATAGCTTTTTATTTCCTTTAGGTTTGTTTTAGAAGTTTCATATAAACGAAATCATTTCTTCAGAGTTTATTACCTGCTTTCCTGTGTCTTTTGGAGTTTTAGGTGCATTAAAATTGATTAATTGATAATAGTAACATCTTAGCTAAAATAGCTTCCTTTCTTGGTGAGTCTCTTGCATAATTGAAAACAAAATTTTAATGGATATTATTTAAATGGAAAAAATCGTCAGCAGGTATTTGTCTATGGTTTGAATATTTGCAGGAATCACAAACCCTTTATTGCCTTTAAGAATTTGCTTTTTCATCATATTTCTTCATCTGGCCCTGTTTGCCTTTCTGTAGTGGAGGAATGTTAAAATTTTCTGCTACAGTGTTCATCTTACACAAGACAAAACACAGGACTTAATTATTTTTTTTATTTTCATAATAATTTCTACATCAACTAGCAGTAGGACAATTATTAACTGTTTTGTAATATGGATTAAGGCATACTAATCAGAAGCAAGTGACGCTTAAAAATTACATATACTTTAAAGCAGAGAATTAAAAATAAGCTGAAAGTGAAATATTCTAAAACAGCACTCATTTTCTGATTTTGAAGTGATATTGAGGGGTGTATATACTCCATAAAGAACTGCTGCTACTTTTCTTACTGATCTGGTTGGCACAAATAGTGTCACTGTCATTATTTAAAAAGATTTATTGAATCTTCAGGTACTAACATTCTACTCCTTAGTATTTTGTCCCACTACTTTTGTTAAAATATCAATGACATAAAAAAATATGTTTTTCATTTCCTTTGGCTGAGAGCAACCTAACATACAGCAAACCTAGCTCAAAATGGAAATCAAAATATATTCATTCATTCAATATATTCATTCTATTATTTATTTCTGATGTGACCTCCTTTTATCAGTAATTTCTCATCTTTAACAGCAGTATTGGTGCTGCTGCAATGCACAAAAATGACATCAAGGTGTTTGTTAAGAAATTACACTGAATGTGGCATATATTTTCTTTAGGACTTATTTTATTTCTGATCTAATTATTTTTCTGCTGCTTTTCCATTACAGGAGACTCAGCAGATATGTCAGGTAAGGGAAACAAAATTTTAACATCTTCAGGTGTAGTTAGTCTATCTAGTAGCCATCTGCAGCTTTATAGAGCCGTAAGTGATGTGAATTAATTTTTAGTTTATTAAACCCCGTGTATCAGTCATATTACTGTCAGCACTGACTATAACTCAAAACAGCACAGTGTACTGTAAATACAGAGAAATTAAAAATGTTAGAACACGCTTAAAAGCTACTCTCATTGAAGAACATTCCCTTTTTGCTGCTTAGTGAGTTCTAATACATACTGCTACTGTAGCATTCCTGGGTATGCTTGCCAGTTTTGTAGACATGTTGGGGCTGACAACATTTGATTTAGACCTTCAATTGGGTGTAATTTGAAACGTGCATTTCTAAAGTAAATTCTACTGAGGAGGCCTAGGTGACTGAGTGAAAAAACAAATCACCTTTCACATTTATGTACAATTGTCATGCAGTTATTACCACTGATCCAAAATGTTTTTTATGATGTTAGTTTAATTTTTCCTCCATCATTTTGGGTCTTTGACATTTTGACAGTCTTGACTGAGATATTTTTTATTAATATGTTTTTTTTTCAACTGTAATTGCAAAAACTCATCACCATCATGTGCGAATGAGTTCATTGTTGAGCAGCCATAATTGTCTTGTGAAGAATCTTCAGAAATGCATAAATGTGGTCATGTGTAATAATCTTCATGTGGATCTAAAGCTTGTTCTGTAAGAAGAAATGTACATTGACATCTTTAATGTGTGTTGACTTCTCTTAAATATAGCAAATAGTGCTTGCTTTAAGGATTGGGGGAAGAATATAGGTACCTTTTCCCACACTTCTAGCCTGTATTTAAAAAAAACAATGATGATATGGTTATTTATATGAAAGAACATCTATAGTCCTGTGTATGGTGGCTGGACACTCTCCCTGTCTCACATACCTTCTTCCTACTGCAATTTCAGTTTGAGCTTGTGTATATTACTAAATTCTGTTGTCACTGTCTGAAATGAGCACTCTTAAATTTTGTCTTCTTTCTGGAATCATTAGTCTGGAATCCAGGCTGCTGCCTGCTTTCATTAGAAAGTTGAATAATTTTACTTAAAATTTATTGATGGCTATTTGCCATCCTTACCAACAACTTTTGCTTTTCTAGTTCCAGTTTTCAGTTGTTTACACTGATACAGGTGTTCTTGTAGCAGTAATGTTTGTACTAGGCTGGAATGGCAATTAAAGTTTCCTAATGACTGAGTGTAGATTTTGTCCACCTTACTAAAGAATTTTTCTGTCCTGACAGGCCATGGTAGCTTTATCTAACTGTTTCCAGAAGGAGATGACACCTTCTCTCTTGTAGACGTGTTGAGTACACAGGCAGGATTCAGTGTCAGGACAGAGACTTCCAGAAGGACTCCATCACATAGAAGGACTTTAGAGTCTATGTTCTCTGCCTTGCAGATCTTGCTCTGAATGATTTTGTCAGTTCTTACTCAGGAAAACTAGGTGAGAATTTCTGTCTGCCACCCAAATGAAAACTTTTGGCCAAGGTTATAGGGCAGGTGCACTATTCAAGGGTAATACAGAGTTTTACCAAGAGGAGTGTTGAAGAGTGAAAAACAGTTCAGAGCCATAATAAAGCTTTCCCTTCCCTCAGCTTCCTGTCAGAACAGCAAGGAGTTTGCTGTCAATGTTTGGGAAGTGCTACTTGCTGTCAACTCCTGCCCTTTCTGTTTTAATGACATGACCATACTATGCTGTGGTACCTCTCAAAAGGTAATAATAGTACTGTGTTGCTGCCATGAGAGGAAATTCAAATGGGTAATACAAGAAATGAGGAAGTATGTTTTAAGGGCTGTTTTGGAGCAGCTGTGGAATTGTGCTTGAAAACTGAGTTTCGTGTGGCTGAAATTTTGCCTAAGTCCCTGTGCCTACTGTTTCCCATCACATACATGCCTTTGAGGGCCTAGATTTCTCTGATTAGAAACACAAAGCATGAATCCAAAAGAGAATTTCATTTATGTGAATCTGGATCTATGACAAGAACCAGTAACCTTAGGACTCTGCAGTCAAATTTATTAGAGATCAGAAGTGAAGAAGTTTGAGAATCTTACTGTCCTGGAAATGCCTTAGATGCTGCTCAGAGATTGTAAACTATATATGGATTGCAAGATCTTTTGAGAAGGCGTTGCATTTGGGAAAAAATCAGCTGTCATCACATTAGAGATAATCACATGCATTAGTAGCATGGCAAGACATTTTTTACTGCAGAGAGCTTGCAGTCCAAGCAATGCACACTAAATACCGTAGTTGTACATTGGCAAGCAAGCTGGTGATTCAGCTGATGTTCTAAGAGGGCAAGTGTTTCAGACAGGTGGTTTTTGTAGAAAAGAGATTTTGGCCCTACACTGCTACTCTCTGTAGCTATCACATGTCCAAAAGCCCCATGGAGAAGTGGCATTCTTGACAAGCAGCTTTATTTATGAAGGTTTTTGACTTAGCATGCTGCTTTATGTTTTATTAAGAGAAAAGCAGGAGAAGACAGCTCTTGCTTTTGGAACTTCTGCTGTGCTTCACAAGTCCTATAACAAGTTAGGCAAAAAATTAACACCTCTGGTAATGTAATGAGGCCATCTTGTTCATCCTACCTAATGATCCTGTTTGTCATAAATTGTTTTTCAAAGGGAGGCTAAAATCTCTTTTCTTTTCTTTCCTTTTTTCCCCCATCTGATCACAGCAATTTTGTCTTATAAAAAAGTGTTAACTTCTTCAATAAGAAAATCACTACACACTTTCAAAATGACTACTAATGGCATGTTTTTGTATTTGTGTAGCTACAGCTCCTTCTATTCATGTGTGGGATGCAATGAACAAGCAGACCCTGTCGGTACTGCGGTGCTACCATTCCAAGGGCGTTTGCTCAGTCAGTTTCAGTGCCACTGGCAAACTGCTGCTGTCTGTAGGGCTGGATCCCGAACACACCATTACCATTTGGAAGTGGCAGGAAGGTAGGAAGGAGTGGTTTTGTAGAAGATGTTTACGTTTTTAGAGCAATTGTAACTTTAAAAAAATATTACAATAAATGCTGTGCACTATGCTGTGTACAACAAGGTCTAAAATAGATGTGTTTACCCGTTCTAGTGACTGCTGAATATACCTCCTTTGAAACTATTGTGTAAAGATCAAGGTAGTTCACTGATTTCCAGTAAGAATAATGTAAGGATGTCTTTTCTTATAAATTGTCATCATTATTACTATTATTATTATTAATTTATTCTTCTCTAAAGTCTGATTACTGATGAGGCTTTCATACTCCTGAAATTATTTCCAAAAGTTGCATATTGCAGAAATGGGGTGCCAGGATAGCTCCTCTATGCATCTTATATCATTGTTGCCTTAAGCTATGCTACATGTTTTCAGATCAGCTTTGATCTGTATTTCTGATTTAGGCTAAAGAGATTTGAGCTCCTTTCCTCATCTCCTTTCTGCCTGGCAAAGCCATGTCCAGATTATGGATCTGATTCTCTAGTCTTAGAGGTTTACTTCCTCTCTCTTTGGGGATTGCTGTTGATAACTAGTAATTCTTAGAATTTTAAATAGCAGCTATTAAGTTAATAACAAGTGATCCTTCATAGCTCGTCTGATAGATCCTGTGGGGCTGGATGCGATGTCAGATGTGTATTTATACAATCTTAGGTAGGATGAAGCATGTGTGGTCACAACATGCCCGTGTTCATCTTAAGGATTGATACACATTCAGAATGGCAGCCAAGGATCCCAGCTGAGGAACCTTCATATGGGTCAATATTATTTTAACATTTTTAACCAGAAATGTATAATTTTCTCATCAAATTCAAAATGTCCACTTTCTTTCTGCCAGGTGCCAAAATTGCCAGCCGAGCTGGTCATAACCAGCGTATATTTGTAGCAGAATTCAGGCCAGATTCAGATACACAGTTTGTTTCTGTGGGAGTAAAACATGTGAGGTTCTGGACACTGGCTGGAAGAGCTCTCCTCAGTAAAAAAGGGCTGCTGAGCTCCATAGAAGATGCCCGCATGCAGACGATGCTTTCTGTAGCATTTGGAGCGGTACGTACTTCAACAGACCACCTCAAAATGCATAAAGAAACTTTTTTATCCTTCTGCCTTTATTCAGTTCAGTGAGACTTTTATAACCTGCTAATGAGTATATAAATTATTTTATTAAATGCAGTTTAGCATTCCTAATACTTAGCTGCTAGTTAGAACTAGTACCAGCTTTCTTTAGAGTAGAATAGATTGTGGGTTTGTATGTTTTCTGGAGAAACAAACACAGATGCTTTGAACTGATATCATGCTTGTGATTTAATCCAGGTAAAACAAAACTGAGGCTAGACTAGAGGAACCAAACAGTAGAAATGAGGTTTATTTTATGCCCACCTGGAGGTGATTGTTTTGTCATCTGTATGTGCTGCTGCTCATGGGCAATCAGAGAGCAGTGTTGTCCTGGGGCATTCCTTAATGTTGGACGCTGTTAGACAGCTGCATTAGGGGTTCTTTTGCTTTGGGGGTTTTTGGACATGTGCAACCCATCTTGCTAAGTTTCACAGCACTGCTAGATCTGGAGTTGCTCTGCATGAGCAGTACTCATATCTTCAGATGGGCAGAAAGGCACAGATACCTTTTGTGAAGTGTCCTTTGCTTTGATTGCCTGCATTTCTGTCCTGTTTGACCAGCTGACTGTTCAGTCCAGACTGAATTTACACTGATTTTGAGTTTTGAAACTCTAACTGGGCTGTGGTTTCCTTTTTTTGCTACACTATCTCTTTTACACAGTGGTTTCTCTCTGATTTAAATGAAGGTCTTATAAAACACCAAGATATTCTCCAAATGATAAGTGTTATTGATGCCCAGCCCAGACATTAGTCAGGGGTTTGGGAAACCTCTGTAAACTTTCTTACAAACAGGTTCTTAGTGTGAGAATCAGGCTGTATGCTATGTGGCCTGAAGTTTGGTATGAGGTTTGAGGATGCAGAGCTTTCAGGGGTTTTGTGAAGAGCTGTGGAAAATGAATAAAGCCAAACCTGGTGTGTTCTCCATACCTCTGTAGGGAGCAGTTCTGGGGATGCTCTTGATTTTGTCTCAGAAGCTGGTTCAGCTCTCCCTAAACAGGAGCTGGAAACAGCCCAACAGTTATGCTGTGAGGATGATCTGAGGATCTGCTTTCAGCTTCATTTCCAGTCCTCTTTTACTTTATTAGAGCCACACACATGCACCCTTAAAAAAAAAGTGTGTAGGGCATCAACCCACTTCAGTCAAGGAACGTGTTTGTGCCACATGTGTACATGTGTAGTGATACTCTTGAAACATGCTATTACTACACATGATACTGAATTTGAAGATTCATTTAAGTTACTAAACCATTTTGCTCAATAACCAGTTCCTGCTGGAATCCTAATAAATAGCACTTTACTTCCAGAGGTAATTTAATTTATTTTATTACCTTTCAAGAGCATGAAGCAGAAGTAAAGAACAGGCAGCTTTTAATTCTAAGTTAAGTTAAACTGTTTTCTTTCTGAAATAAAAGTTACTGTAATCATGTGAGTCTCTTCATCTAACACAAAAATTACTACAAGCATAATGTATATAGCAAGGGGGTGCAAATTGCCTGCTTGTGTGCTTGTGTAGTGTCAGTACTTACTGTGATATTCTACTTTTTTGCCACACATTGCACACCTGATAGACTGAAAGCATAGATAACCATATGACTGAAGTCATTGCATTTTTTCTTGCAAAAAGAAATGCAATGATTTTCTTCAAGCTACAAGAAAGCATCTTTCAGACTTCAAGAAGGAATATAGTAGGTCATTGTTTCATCCCTGGAGGTCCTTATTGCCTCTTCCACAGTTTCCTCTTCTGCAGCAGTGAACGAAAGCAATTTAGCCTCTAAATGTAAATGATGTTTATTTCTGAATGCTTTTCTTCCTACCTTACTCAGAATCAGATGATGAGTATATTTTTCCCCTTTTCAGAATAACTTGACATTTACAGGTACTATCAGTGGAGATGTTTGTGTTTGGAAAGACCATGTGTTGATACGAATTGTGGCCAAGGCTCACAATGGACCTGTTTTCACAATGTACACCACACTAAGGGATGGTTTGATTGTTACAGGAGGCAAAGAAAGGCCGTGAGTCTTCTTTTCTTCTTTTCTTTCTGCAAGTACTCTTTAAAAATGGTTTGGATTCATCCCATTAACTCTATTTGAGACATTAAAGGTAGAAGAGTAGTCCCTTTCAGATCCCTGATAGGTGTTAAGAAGACGAGCAGCCACCACCTCCAAAGTGCAGGTAACCCCATGAGCTTCAATTCAGCTGTTTTTCCCATTTATTGTAAGAGAAAGCATTTAGTCTGAGATACAGAATCATAGAATGGTTAGGGTTGCAAGGGGCCTCATAGATGTTCTAGCTCCAGCACCCATTTAGCTTTAAGCACTAAAAGTTACCTAGTCCTTGTGGATTACTTCTTTCACTGAAGGTTACTGAGGTTGTTAACTCAAGGGATTTGCACAGTTGTGACTGAATACATGAATGATAAATTTTTTAGCAGTATGATGCACAACTTCTTTCAAAGGAAAGATCTGCATATTTATGGCAGAGGCAAGCTGTCTTCTCTCAAATCTAAGGTACAGCAAGATTCTTTGTTGCTGTACAGCAAGATCCTGGGATTGTAAGCAAAATATTTCCTGAAGCATTTTAATTTTTTGGTGCCTTCCTAGTGATCAGAAAATGCTTCAGCTGTAATACAGTCCATCTGATGGCATGATTGTGTCCCATTTGGCAGGACACAGGCCACTTATATTTTCAGACCCAAGTGCAAACTTACTTCTGTGCTTTTGAATTATTTCCTTCTACTATTTATAAATGTTGTTATGATTTTATTTGGAGGATGTTCTCTCTACCACTTAGCTTCAGAGGCTCTTAATCATTGGTATTTGACCTGAAACAAATAGTATTGAATAACAATAAGAACCCAGAATTCATCTCCTGTGGGAAAATGAAGTATTGACAATATGCAAAACAAATTTTCACTTAGGAAGACTGCATGCTTTTTTCTGCCTTAGTTGCAGCTCACCAGCCTGTTTTGGTAAAATCTTCTTGCCAAGTATAATGATCAATCATATGTCAAAACACTGCTAGTGGGAAGCAAAGAATATACTATTGCAAGGAGTATAAATTTATAATTAATTATAGTTATTTTAATAATAATAATAGTACAAATCACTAATTGTGATTAAACAATCTGAAGTTCTTAATAACATTATTCGGTAGTCAAAGCTGTAAAAGCATCTTGATATTGTGGAACATTGTATTTTTGTTTCTGTTAGGGGAGATTGAAGGTAGATAAGACATGTCCTAGCTCAACTAGAGATGCCAGATTTATGACTGTTTCAATAAACATTATCTTCTTTTTAGAAACTTTTTTTTATTTCAATGTGTTCTGTACTGAAATACCCAGGGGTTTTTTTTGCAAGTGGGAGGAAAATACTTAGTGTTTGCATAATTAATTTATTATTAGTTGTGTGGTTTTTCTGCTGTATCTGTGTAATTTATTTTACAACAGTGAAAATAGTGACATTTTCACAGAAGTGAAAATATTCTGTCATTTATTTCACAGAAACTTTTCTGTTTCTCTCAACTATAATTTGAAAATATCTGCCTGTGACTATTAAGATGGTGGTTTGCCTGCTTATCTGTTCTTCTGACTAGATTCCCTCAGAGCTACTCATTCAGACTAAACTTAGCAGCACCCATCTTTCAGTTTGTTCTGTAAAGTAGAACACTGAGGACTGGGAATCAGTTTGTCTTGCTGGGCTGGGAGACTCAGCGTGTTAACATCAACTGTTCAGGCAAACCCAATCTTTAACAATTTAAAACATACTAAAATGCCTCATTTGCAGTACAGTGCATTAAATAATGTAGTTCTTTCATCCATTAATTGTCCTTTTTGTGGCAGCTGTTATACTCATGGTTCTTCCTGTTGTCTTCATAGCTCAAAGGAAGGAGGAGCAGTTAAGCTGTGGGACCAGGAGCTGAAACGGTGTCGTGCCTTCAGACTAGAGACAGGACAAATGACAGACTGCGTTCGCTCTGTTTGTAGAGGCAAGGTAAACAAAGCTGCCTGACTGTAAAAAAAAAACTTGTAATTTGTGGTTGATTTCTGAATATCAGATAAATTAGTTCTGCTTCCTCTTCTAGCTAGTCTTTGAAATTAAAGGCTAAGCTAGAAGGTGTCTGCAACTGATATTGTGGCAGAAAAACATCTAGCTTGTGAGCTCTCAGTCTTTCTTAATATTTCATATAAATTTTAAATGAAGACGAATTAAGGATTTCTTTTCTATTTTCTTTTCACACTTTGATATCAAATATCAAATGACAAGCTGCAACTCAGCCAGCATCATGATATCTTCAGAGCTTTGTACTTTAATATCTCAGAGGAGTTTAAAAAATAAATTTTCTTTCATTATTTAATAATTTGACTTAAGCAAACTTTCTTGACAGTACTGTAGCTCTAGATGATATTTTAATTACTGTTCATCATGAGAGGTTAATGTATTTTATCAGAGATAATGCTTTCACTATTGTTCAAGGGCAAAATTCTTGTTGGGACAAGAAATGCTGAAATAATTGAAGTTGGAGAGAAAAATGCTGCATGTAACATTCTAATTAATGGTCATATGGATGGACCCATCTGGGGCCTAGCAACGCATCCATCCAGAGATTTTTTCCTTTCTGCTGCAGAAGATGGCACAGTAAGACTCTGGGATATTGCTGAAAAGGTAGGTGTTAGAGAATACTTGTTTAGGGGAAAAAAAATAGTCCTGTGATGGTGTTGCAGACTTGAAACTTGTTTTTTATTGTAGTCTGAAAATAATCTGTGTAATGCTGTTAGTGTGTTAACAAGCTATTAGCATAAGATGCTTTTAAAATTTGGACAAATAGTTACAGTTACTATTCTGGGGTTTTATTTCTTCACAGAAGATGCTGAACAAAGTCAGCTTAGGACATGCAGCTCGTACTGTTTGTTACAGCCCAGAAGGTGATATGGTAGCTATTGGCATGAAAAATGGAGAATTTATTATTCTGCTTGTGACATCTCTAAAAATTTGGGGGAAAAAAAGGGACAGGAGATCAGCAATTCAAGATATCAGGTGAGAAAATATTATTCCTGGTCTATTTAAAGTATGCTAGAAATCTCCAATATTTTGGGTTTTTTTAAACACAACTCTGTTTTCTGAGGAACATTGCAATGATATTTCAGAGAGCTGGAATCAATGAGTGAATTGTGGAATTTGTGTTATTACACTGATACCAGGAATAAAAAGAAAGAGGAGGTACGTGGTGATAAGAGATAACATCAGTCAAAACAACTGGGGTGTGGAGTGGCCACTCCAGTGAGGAGTGGTGTTCCCCAGGGGTGGATGGGCACTGTTGGACATGGTGGTGGCAGCAGGGACAGTGGGATGGAGTGCCCTGAGCAGGTCTGCTGGTGACACCGAGGCTGTGGTTGTGGGCCACATGCTCGAGGGAAGGGACTCTAGGGGGCAAAATGAGATCAGACACTTAGAGATGAAGACTGCATTGTGAGAGAGAATGGAAATGCCAGTCTGTCAGTTTGCTCTTTGTTGTGTTTGTTTGACAGGAGTTAGAAGTAAAATTTTGCTTCTGTTTCCTGAGTGGAGAAACAGACTGTGAGATAAATTAGTTGTAATCAACTAAGGAAAGTTTTGGAGAGTAAAGTGTGATAGAAGAGAAATATAAGCAAAGTGAGACCTTGCAGGAGAGCTCTGCTAGGAGTTAGGGGATTGCTGGAGTTGGAAAGCTGTCCAAGGGTATGTTTCAGAGAGAATAGAAATAAAGAAACTTCCCCAATAACACAGAATTGGCCATGAGGGATTTGGTCAGCTCAGGCAGCTACTGAGTTTCAAGACTAAAAAGGAAAATTGGAAAAAAGAAACCAGTCTGCAAAGATACATTGGGGAAACAGAAGGTTTGATTTACATCTTTTTTATTCAGTACCTTTCATCTAGAAGTTCTGGCTTTTCTTCAGTTAGAGCACTTCAGTTTTCCAGTCTTTAACATACAGCATGTAAGTACAGCATAAGGGAGTCAGTGTCATCAGGGGGATGTCACAAGTTTTTAGACCATGAGGGGTTCATGAAATCAGATAATGAACAGAGTTATTCAAGAGATGTTACCTGTTCACTTGTATGTGTAATCTGTACCAAAATTATTGCCACCTTCTGCTGGATATGCATTCCCTGAAAATTTAATTTCAAAAGTTATTTTGCTTAGCAGATGGAATACTTTGCCTCCATTCTCTTCTGGATAGCAGATACTTGAAATGCAAATTTCTGTACTTCTCAAATATTTTAAGCTGTTGTAAGTGCCAACCTGTGTTCATTAAACCCTTTTATCTGTTCAGATTTAGCCCAGATTCTCGTTACCTAGCAGTTGGCTCCAGTGAGAATGCAGTGGATTTCTATGATCTGACTTTGGGTCCCACGCTAAATCGAATCAGCTATTGCAAGGATATCCCAAGTTTTGTGATCCAGATGGACTTCTCTGCTGATAGCTCTTATCTCCAGGTATCAGTCATTAGTTGTTCAAGGTACTGAATGGAAAACATACTCATGACACATACTCAGCAAGTATTCTCCTTTGACAACTCCTAAGTTTTGTAGCTAAGTTTGGAGTATGTTTCTGTCATTAGACTTTGTTGTAATGGTAAGTGGATGCCTTTAGTTTTGAATAGTTTTCCTGGAGATCAAATACAGAAAATAAGCAAAGAAATGAGAGACAGATTTCAAATCTCCTGTGATGTGTCTCCCTGCCTTTTTACCTCTGATGCTGATGGGCTATCTTAAAAGAGAAAGGAGTAAAATCTGTTCTTCTGCAGGGCCTGGGATCTATGAATTCTTTGTCTCTCTGACTAGCATGATGTCATTACATGTCTTTTTGGTGCTAGACTTTGTGGAGCAGTACCAAAATGATGGTGTTGCAACTTCCAGCTATAGGAGGGCTTAATATGTTTCTTAAAATAAAAATAAAGTATATACAGTATACTTTCTATATTTTATTTGCATCTGAAAAGAGAAATAAGCTTCTCTCATTATCAAATCAATATTTACAGCCCAAGAGGAACACCTTTTTGTCATTCTAAAGATAGGAATTTATTTTGCCTTATTTGTATATAGTGACACACTAACACATACATGCAGAATGTGAGTTGTTTCGGTTGTTTTTTACTAATTAGACATTTAAATGTTAAGATTTCTTATGCTTTCTCACTGTTGCTTTATGCTTGTACAGATTTTTGAGAATTTTCAGCTCATTGACTAAGTTTTCTTGATAGTTGTTACTTTATAGAGTAAAAAGTAACTGTCATCAAAATGCTTTTCTAAGACCTCTGGAATTATATTTTCATCTTTTGAAACAAGTTAATGTATTGTAAATTCTCTGTGGTCACCTCAAAGGTCTCTACGGGGTCTTACAAAAGGCAAGTGTATGAAGTGCCTTCAGGAAAGCAGCTTGTGGACCAGGCTGTGATTGACAGAATAACATGGGCTACTTGGACAAGGTAAATGATTCATATATTTACACCTATTAAAACACCTGGAGCTTCCAGGAGAAGCACCTACTATTTAAAAGCATATTTAATCCCTTCAGCTAGATATTCTCTGTTAACACACCCATCTGCTCTGGCAGCAGCTCCCCTGAATGCAGCACAGCAAAAGGCACTACAGTGGAGCAGGTTCCCTCAGTACACAGGGGCTGTTTGACCCCTGAGGAATCTGATAAAAACCCATCTCTCACATGTCCTTGTACTCACTGGGCATCTCTAGGTCCTTTGATACAACTCTAGCAGCCTCGGTATTTGTTTGATTGCACTCTGCAAATTATCTGCAATAGTGCACTCTTTTTTCAAAACAGTGGTGAGAGTACAGGGCCAGTTAAAACAGATCAAAACATGAAAAGACAATACACGGCTAAGGTAATTCAGGTTTATTTACAGTACCACACTGATGATATCTGTATAAATTGTTATTAACATTTGCATATTAGAAATCATACAAAAGTGCTTTTAAATACCTTAAAGTTACTGTGTTTCTTTCAAGATATTACATGCAATAAAATACCATATTTTATTTTTATTTTGCAGTTAAAGAATTTGTTTTCTGTTCTATGAAAATCTGGCTTTCTGTGCCTTTTTTCAGTCTCTGTTGCCTGCTTTTAATTATTGTCTTCTAATTATCACCCTTAGACAAAAATTGAGAATAAATACTTGAAAATTTTTCCACATTTGAGCCACTTTCAAAAATAAGAATGCTGACTGTTTGCTGCAATACACAGCTAAGACTATAAGCTTTTAAAGGGCTCTTCAAGGCTCATTTTGCTAGATTTCTGATTTTTGTTTGGGTTATCAGTTTTTGTCACCTTTCTGAGACAAAACCAAGAAACTAGTATTTCCTGATCCAATTCAGTATGTTTGATGTAAATCATGCCTTTTTGCATGTACTGTACTGTGCCCTGAATTGGGGGGACGAATCACAGAAAAATTCCAAATCATTCACTTGTTAACAAATGATAAATTTCTTGTTTCTGTGCATTCCGGAAGTATGCATATACCTTATAAGCAGAGTTGGGTAAAAGCTGGTTTACAATGCTTTGCAAAGGAAGATTTCTGGACTCCTAAAATAATTATGTTTTCAGGGCAATTTTTCTCTCTCTGATTATAATGAAAATTCATTATAATCTTCATTGGACTCAGATAAACTTTTTTTTAGATTGATATGAAAACACTACAGAATCAATAGAACATCGTTATATGCAATGGAGAATATACAATTTTTAATTTTCCAAAAGCTGAAGGTTATTCATCTAAGGCTTATGCTATGGTGCTCTATTTCTAATTGTCCTTTCTTTTTTTTGCAAATGCCTTACTGAATAGTAGTAGTACTATTGATTTCATCTTTGGTTCTCTCACATTGCTGTGGGCCAAATTATTTTGGGAATTGTATCACTGAATCAGTTTTATCATAATCATAATTTTTTTAATTATGGAATGATTCAAAAATTAATTACAGAATTAAAGCTATATAAGGTGTGCATGTGTGAAAATAAAATGTAAGCATTGCATTTTTATAGAACCAGTTAGAATATGAGATCTGCTTTCTATTACCTTACTGCGGTTTTTGCAATGGTTTTCAAAAGAATTTCTTGGTCTTCTGTTTCAGTGTTCTTGGGGATGAAGTAATTGGAATCTGGTCCAGGCATGCTGAAAAAGCTGATGTGAACTGTGCTTGTGTCTCTCACTCGGGAATCAATCTCGTAACAGGCGATGATTTTGGCATGGTCAAACTGTTTGACTTTCCATGTCCTGAAAAATTTGTAAGAGCTTATTTTTGCATGGTTACAACAAGTACTGTTGATATTAGGATATTTTCTTGTTTCTCTAGAAGACATATGATGGAAATATTTTCTTCTCTAAATTTGTAGCTTTTTAATATCTCCTTAGCTCCGTAGTCTCTTCACATGCTCCACCTCAGAGTTTTCCTACTATTTTGTGCAGAAGCTCTTGCTATAACCTCTTGTAGGTGTTGATATTGTCTGCCAGTCTGCTTTAGCATAGTGCCTGCCTTATGAAAAATCTCAAAGCCCTTAGTAATTTCCACATCTCTGATCCATCTGACAGATGAGGAAGATAGCTGGTGATTTTAGTCCCATCTGTGCTTCTTCATGGATGAAGAGTTTACCGATTTTTCACTAACGCTGTTAAATTGTTTCACTGGGTTTTTTTAACTTTAATTTATAATTTCTTAAAATTTGTTTTCACTCTTCAGGATTTGAGACTGCACAGGGTAAACTGCTCACACAATTGCAATTAAAACAATTGTTTTTCAGTGTCAGAAATTTTACACAAAACTTGGAAGTTAGTCATGTGACAAGATGTATTTAATATTATTGGCTGACAATTTAATCTGCATTGCAGCTCCATAGTAGTTCTCCTTCAGGAGATCTTTCACATTTGATAACCTATATAACTTTTGAACATTATAAATGTGTGATGCAATAAAAAGGTAGAAAAAAACATGCATGCCTTTTTTGATTTAGGAGGGTACAAAATATTTAGACTCTCTCATTCTGTTGTTTGGGTTTTTTTTCAGGCAAAACACAAGCGATTTTTAGGTCACTCTGCTCACTTAACTAATATTCGATTCACAAGTGGAGACAGATACGTGGTCAGTGCTGGAGGGGATGACTGCAGGTAGGTGTTCTTGCCTGTACTGCCAGAATCTGCACAACACTGCACATGGACAGTCCACAGCAATGACAAGTTCAGTCTCAGCCTTCAGCCTTTTATCCATGCGCTTGCTTTCCTGTTCATACATAGGGAAAAACATACTTGTGGCAAAATGAATAGCCCTAATGTTAATGTGAACAGCTAATATTTAATAAGTTAAAATGTTCACATAAATATTCAGAACTTAAGAACTTATAATCATACTTTTAATGGGAATTCCTTTTGGCTGTGTTAGACATTTCTTTTAACAACACTGTAGTCTTCTATATCTCATATTTAATATCTTTTTGAAAACACAGCTTATTTGTTTGGAAATGTGTGCATATGCCTCATTGAGAGAGACATGGAGACTTGCAAAGAGGAAACTGCATGAAGTACCAGGCATGAAACACCCAGGATTGCAATGTGACATTCTACTGTGCCCTGCATGCATAAGAAATGACCCAAGACACAGAGCAATCTGTCTCTGAAAGATGGGACCTGGAGCCTGCCAGAAGGATGGACGCACTGAGGCTGCTACTTTTGCTTCAGTGTCAGATAATCTGGGTTTATATTCCACTCACTGCCAGATGTTGAAAACAAAATATGTGGATGAAAGGAAAAAGTGAATTGTTAATCAATGTACAGTTTCACAGCAAGTTCTTGGGGTTTTAATCAAGAGATGCTATTCCTGACCTAGTGCTGTACATTGATCTATTTTCAGCATGAATGTTTTTCCTTTGAGTTTTGAGATCTAAATAGCATAAATAAAAAGAGTATTCCATATTTTATTACTGAGAGAAACCATATATTAACTCTTAAATATATAGTATTTTAATAAATGTTTAATTATTATAATAGAAATTATATTTCTATGACTGGTCAAAAGGAAACATCATATCTGATGAAGCAGAAAATAATAGAGTTGGTTCCTTATGACTGCAATATTTCTGCATTTAGAGGCCTGGGTCACAGTCATGTCTGGTGAAAGCCTTTGGATATGCATGATCTTCATGGCTAATTTAGTGTTTTTGTTGCACTTAAACATTAAATTAGTTCTATGAGCAAAAATAGATTTGCTCACTTTGCGAGTGCCTTGCCCACTACCTAAAAGTCTAACTCCAATTTTTGCCTTGTGAATAAAAGTATTCTCAGTGGAAGAGAGATTATTGCTGTGTTACTTGACTGGGCTGTGAGCCTCTCTGCTGGAAATGAGGACCAGGGTGAGGATTTTGTAGTCTTCTTGTTGATAAAGTTTGGGATGTCAGCAGTGGCAAAATAGAATTTCAGAGCAATATGAATTGATTTTATTTTCTCAGCATCATAGGGGAGATTCAGAGAGAATTTTCTGAGCATTATATTTTATACATTTGAACTTTTTAATAGAGTTAGGACTAGCTGGGAGATGTCTCTATTCAGATTTCTCTTCTGACTGTAAAAGATGTCCAATCATCTGCTTCTTTGAATGGACCTGCTGTCACCTCGAGCATTTATTCTATCCTGCAACTGATATTCTCAGTTAGAAAAGCATTTCAGTGATAATAAAATCCTGAACAAAGCTGTGTTTTGGTTTCAAGTGAGGAAGGTTTCATCAGGTGTTTGTCTAAATCATGCCATAGAGAAGCATTACATACAGTTAATTTTCATGCAATATAGCAGGGATCAAAAATCACTAATTATCAGCACTGCCATCATTGTGGCATTCTTTCTTACACAGAAAGCTCTCTTTCTGTGTAAGCTAGCATTGCTTTGACAGTGGCACTTGTTTAGGTTAGTCAAGAGGCTTTGATAGTTTTCATCTCTTGCATTTTCTTATGCCAGATGAAAAAGAGATAAACCTCATCTCTTGTAGTCATCTTGTGTGCATGTAGGTTACAGGGGGAATGAGAGGGCTTGCAGGTAGAAGAGAAGGAGGAGAAAAGTTATAGAACCAAACTTTTGTGCTCTCCTTGTTATGTGTTATACAAAACTAGTTACCCAACTGTCTTAGATAATATATTTTATATATGAATCTATAATGAATATTTATTTTAAAGAAGTTGATATGAACTAAGCAGTTATCAGGTTTCTCAGCAGGATGGTTCTTAGCAAAGTCTTGCCAGTCATGCAGCTGCTATTCTACAGGAGCAAAAACTGAGGATTTGGTCATGAGTGTACAGGGAGGTTTTGGCAGTAATGTTTTTGAGTTTAGGTGAATTGCATTTGAGAATTGTGATTAGACCTGATGTATCTGATAACCTTGTTTCCTGTCTGTCTGTTGTACATGAAAATTAGTCTCTGGTGTTTATATCTTCTCTTTACCAGAGAAATGGTTTGAAGTGTGCTCTTTTATGGCTGTGTTTCTATCCCTTATTAAACACATCTGTGCAGGACTTTCGGACTTGAAGTAAGATTTGTCCTGCCTCTATTTTACAGTTGCCTTTCATTGGATCAAGATGGATGACTTTTAAGAGCTCACTTATAATAGTCTGTCCTGCTCAGACTGCCAGATCAAAGTCCATATTTTTCTGTCTCTGAGTTTTCCCCACAAAATCCTAGGCTCTGTGAGCTCTTCTGTAAGCCTTCACCCAGTGAAGGAGGTATGTGGATCAAGAGGCTTTGTTCCTGGAATCCTTGTCACTGATCCTCTTCTCTCCTCCTCCCTCCCCCTATGCCCTTCATGAATGCTGTGCCTCTCCACTGATAATTTATCCATTGGTGCTTTTCCCTTGAGGAATCCCAAAGGCCACACCAGAGCTGAAGGATGAGAAAAAAGGGATGGGACCGGGCTGAGGGCTGCAGCCTCTAGGTCTCCCTGTTTCTTCACTCTCCTCCAAACCTCGCTGCTACTGTAAGGGGCTGGGATGGGAGCTGGAAGCTGAGGAGCTCCTCAAAAACTAAACTGCCAGCATTGTTCCTCCTCCTGCAGCCTGTGTTGGTAGCCAGTGTTTTCCCTGGTGAAACTGCTCTGTGGTTTGCCAGGTAAAAATGGGGGCAGCCAGCTGGGAATGGCCACAAATGAGGAGAAGAGTGAGCAGAGCCCCAGTTGCAGTTTGGAGCATAACATAGCTGTGATTCTCTGCTGAAGGGAAGAGCTGGCTGGCAGCATGGTCCAAGCTGGCAGCTTTGTGGTGTTTTTGGTCTTTTTGTCTGTGATGGTGCTTGCTACTGTGCCTCATTTGCTGTTTACATTAAATGCTACTGTAATAACTTGCTAATTGTTGCCACCCATGCTTGAAGCATGTACATGGGAACAGGCTGCCTGTTCTGATAGGCAGTGAGACCTCGAGGCTGGATGCTCCACAGAGAAGTCAGAGGAGGACAGAAGCCTGTAGGATAGGTCAGGGAAGAAGCTGGAATGTGGAATGTGGAGGGAGTAGTGACAGCCTTTTATCTGGAAGCAGGAGAGAGATTGGAGAGCAGGAGGGCTTTGCCTGAAGCTGGAGAAAACTTCTGCACTAGGAAAGGGGAGGCAAAAGGTCTTTGTATAATTTAATCACTTATAGTGGATGACTTTTTACTGTAGCTTGTCTTTTTGGTTAGCAGCAAACATACATCTTTGGGATCTTTAGTCAGCAATACTTTTGGTAATAAAAAATATTAACTGGAGAATTGAATAAAAATAAAATAAAATTTCACTTATGCCCTGGAAAGCTAAAAAGCATACTTAGAAAACAGATAATAAGGAAAATTCAGCTCCAAGGAGCAGGGAAATATAAAAAATAAACACATTTAGAACTGAAAGTTGCCATATTGTAGGAACGGAGGAACACAGTTCAGAATTAGGTCAGAGAGAGAAAATTAGCCAAATATGTAGAATAATTTAGACTTGAATATATATTTTTTTTTAATCTCAAGAAGGCAGTCAGCATATATTTTGCTAGGGAAAGCAAGAAATGCTGTGAAACTAAAGGATAGGATTTCAGAAAATTAAAGCTATTTTATCACTTGGTGACAGCTGAAGGAAAGCACCACTCACAGCAACTTCTGACTTTGCTCTGTGTCAGGGTATCGGTGTTAGCAAGATTCATTTCAGCATAACTGAACTTTGTACCAGTCAGGTTAATGCTAACCTGGACTTGTGCCATCAGAAAGCAGGTCCAGCAGGTGAGACCTCTCCTCAGTCTAAAACAAAATTAAAATAAAGGACTTGAGTACCAAGAGCAGGACTTTGATAGCATTCAGGAGTGGCTTAGTTTAAAACCATGATCCAGTTCTCTCAGCTGCTGCCTGAAGCACCTGAGCCCCCCTGTTGGAGCTGCTGGTTTGCCAAGAGACCCCGCGCCCCTGAGCCTCCCGAGCACCTCCCCTGCCTCAGGGTCCTGCCCAGAGCCCGGCCTGGATGTGCTGGGCAAGGTGTGTCACAAGAAAGGATCTTGGCTTCAATTACAGCATTTAATTGGGCAAGGTGACACGTTCCCTGTTTCATTATCAATGTCAGAGATGTGACCAGCCTTAATCCTGAAAGTGTTTTTTTAAAAAATTCCGTTAACATAAGCTGTAGAGAGATGTCATCTTGTCAATGTTTTGGACCAAGTGGAGCATTCTGTAGACTCTACAGAAGGGGAAGTAAGAATACAAATCACAGAATGAATTGCCACATCAGCGATGTAAACACCTGTAGTTGCATTGCATTTGTATGCTTTTTGTTCTGACTAGTTTTTTTATGCTTCCTTGCAATCGGCTCTGTTTTTCTAAAATTTTTAGCAGCATTTGATTTCTCCTCATGTGGATACATCCATATGCTTGCCAAAGCCTGCTGTCATTCTTCATACCATGCACTGTTGGGTGATTACACCAAGCCCATTTATTTTGTTGGCCCTGGCTTCTGCTCTTCAATTGACTTTGACTTCAGACAAACTCTACATATCTCCTTTTAGAAATACAAATAGCATAGTTTTAGGTGTCTAATATGCATAACAGCCACAATAGGTTTCCTTGCCAAAATGATTTGCATCTAAGAAGTACTAGGTGGTTTTCTTAGTCTATTTGATGCTAGAACAAGTAAACACTTACTATACTTTTCTCAGTTTACTATCAGCAAACCAGTCAAAACCTTGATACCTTGATACCTGTTTTTTTGTTAACTGTGAGATCAGCAATCCAGCCCATTCACTACTTCTTTGGAAAGGAAGTGGGGAAAAAAGCATGGAATGTGTGTTCTCCACCCCTCTTGTTTAAAACAAAACAACAAAAGGCATAAGGTCTCAGCACAATGACAGTAGGCAATTCTAATTTCCTCTTCTTTTTGGAATTATGGAACATAGGGTAGAAGAAGCAATAACTGGAAACCAGTAAACAAACATGGAGAAAAGGCAGAAGAAAGGAAAGCAGAGAAAGGACCACTCAAAAATAGGCTAAGGCAAGATGAAAGAACTGACATTTGTGGTGGTGAGTGGCAAACATCTTTCAAGTGGGAGGCATTCAGTGGCTGCTTGGGACGTGTAAGGGCTGGAGAGCAGCACAGTGCTCAAGGAAAGGCTGCAGGCAACTTTGGTTGCTCTGTGTTTGGGAAGATGCAGCCACTCCCACTCGCTGTCTCCACTCCTGTACCTGTGGGACACCTGATTAGAGCTGAGGTGCAGCAGCAAAGAGCAGGTTACCCACAGCTGCAGTGGATGCAGTGGAACAAAGAAAGTGCTATTAAGACAGAAGTGCTCTGTAGTACTGAGAGCTCAGGCAAAAGAGTTGAAGGATGTATTTTAAAAGGCTACTTAAATTTCCACCTAAAACAAACAAAGATTATTTTAATGAGCCTCTTCTGAAAATGGTCTTCAAACAAAGAATATTAAACCAAAGAAAATATTATACTTCAGAAAACTCTTAACCAAGCTGTCACAATTACTGCCTCTCACTTCCTTCCTATTCAGCAGTTCTTGATTCTGTTCCCACATTCACAATATTTAAGATGACATGAAAGCTGTGGGCTCTTGCATTCAACCTAAGGTGTGACAGCCAGAGGAATCTGCAGACGGTGGTTCAGATCCTACTTGAGCTAAATTTTCCTCCAGTGGTTCCAAGCCAGGGCCTTCAAATATACAGGAAGTCAGGTGAATGTAATTAGACCCAACAAATACATCTGAGTATATAAATCAGTATATATCAAAGAAATAAGTCAGCATAAAGTTCTTGATTTTATCCCATAGTAAAGAATTACTAAAAAAGGAAATAGTTATGGTAAACTTTATGTAAAAAACAGTCCAAACTCATTATAGGTGCTGATTAGACAACTGGACTTCTACTTTCGGCAATTCTTTGGAAGAAACATAAAATTTTTGCATGAATAGCATGACTGATCCATCTCCAATTGCAAGAGGACAGTTTAATTTGGAACGTGAGAGGCAGGATGTTCCTATTGCTTGGTATGTTTGGATTTCTCTTCCAGAAGCCAAACTAGGTGTTTCCTTAGATTCTATTGCTGTTTGTGGGATACCTTCAAGACCCTAAAAAGTGATTTTGCCCTTAGCAGCATGTATTTTGCTTAGTTTGGGCACTGATTTCTTGTGAGAGCTCATTGAAAAAAAACCAAAACCTCAAATGTTTTTTGTTTTTTAATTATATCCCCCAAAGTATTGTCATGTTTGTTCCAGTGATGAGAAGTTCTGTATGACTCACACTGTTTGTAAAGGAAAGCAGGTTGTATCCACTCAGCTACTAAGTGGCACCCACATAATGGGTGTGTTAAACCAGAGGATTAAGGCCAGTTGTGCTTTATCAGTTTTCTAGGATGAAGGGACAATTGCCACTGTCCCATTGTGTGTGGTGCTGCAGAGCTCATAAAGCTGGTGCTGCCTTCAGCTGCTCTCAGTGGGGCTGAGGAAGAAGATGAGGCCATAAAAATAAAATGTAAATTATTGCAACAAGTGTTGCATTGGTAAGTTCTGAAAAAGGGCTGTAGTAGAGGGGTATTTTAGTTTCAGACCTCTGCAGGATTTTAAGCATTTAGGGCAAAGACATGTTTATGTAATATCCTCCATTATTCCTTCATTAGCTTTGGCTCTTACTACTCTGCCTCCTTCCCACAGAAGCCTCTGTCCCAACTACCTCCTCCCAGCCACCAAATAAGTTTATTTTTCCAATGTAGTGGCTGAGAGGGCCAACTTTAACCACAGATTTGCTGTTATTGTGGTCATTTGTAATAACCAAAGCCAATCCCAAGCATGCTGTTGCTGAAAATTAATTTTCTATTAACTTAATTGTAAATTCTTGAGACTGATGAGGTGGGGGATGGATCTTTCCATGCAATGGAGCTGGAAGTGGTACAGCCATAACACCATGATCATGATTTTTTCAACCATCAGTTGCACCCAGAACATGTGTGACACTGTATTCTTTTAGAATCCAGTAAATATCCTTTCTAAAGGAACTCCAGGCATGAACACAGACACACACTGCATGAAATAAAAATGGTTTCTTGTATTTTTGTGAAATGTTGGTGCTGTTGGGTAGTACTTTACACATTTCTCATCTGTTTCTCATTTTCTTGCTACTATGTACCCTGATGTTGTGATTTCAGGTGCAAAATATCTTGGTTTTATTTTTTTTAGCAGTATATGGTAATTAGCTTAATTTCTGCTTTTTAGTTCAATTATAGGTATAAAGTAATGGAGAAGCTGCATTACTGATTTGTAAAGCAAGCTAAGGCATTTTAAATGTAAAATTCCATATTAGAATACAATCAAGCCCAAAATGATAACTTGAAAATGTAACAAACTAACTAAATACATTAGAACCATTTCCTTTTTTTTAAAAAAATGCAGTTTTAGCTTTGTAGCTTGGTTTTTTCACTGTTTGTAGTAGAGAAAAAGCTTTTCTCATGCTGAACACTGCAATTGGTGACAGCCCAGCACAGCAGTGGAAATGCAGCAATGGAGATGGTCCCGGTCTTCTGCTGCCCTTACAAATTCTTGTCTCCTCATCTCACATGGAAAATAGCTTCATAGTGGCAGCTATTTCTGCAAGGGACAGCTAATGAAGGCACGGGGAAATTCTGTAGAAAAATAATGTTCTTTGCAGTCTTTCATCTGGAAACTCATTCCAGCAGGGCTCTGTGCAACACCAGAGCGCATCCTCTCCTCTCCTCTCCTCTCCAGCCCCCTGTCAGGTCACTTTATAAAAATATTTTACTGTAGTTCTTTAAGCTTAAAATGCAGTTGTCTGTTCAGATTTGTTGTTTCATTATGGAGTGTGTCAGATAATCCCTCTTGCTTTAACAAGATAAAAAATAAAAAAGAAAAAAAAAGGTATTTTAAACTAGTCCAAAGGTATGGTCATATATTATATGGATCATGGGTTTAAGTGTACTCCATTTTGGTTTCCACCATGAACATCTAATTCCTGTAACAGTGTTGTATGTTTATTTAAAGTATAAATATATATAAATTAAATGTCAGATTTTTGCATTAATTAAGATTTTTTAAAATTTGAATATGAACTTTGAGTACTTTATTTAAAAAATATTAAAAATACTTTTCCTCAAGTGTTAAGTTTCAGAATTCAAGACTATATTTGTCACATTTAAGTTTAAAATATGTAGCTATCATTGTTTTCTGATATTGAATGTAAATATTTGTAAAAAGAAATTCTTTTGTATATTTTTGTGAAAATGTAGTTCCCCAAAATATAAAAAAAAAGATTTAATAAAAAAGTGCATTTATGTTACTGTTCAACACTTTGCCAATTTAAATATCACTTAACTGTGTTTATGGGCATATATGTGCATTATTTTTTTGTCATATAAGTCACAGGAACCTTCTTGAAAGAGAAAACCACGGTGTGCTCAGAAGGAAAAAATAATTCCTTAGAAATTCAGTGGTACTTTCTTTCTTCTGGATATAAATGGCAACATCTCAGAGTATCTATTTTCAAGTGAAGCGGCAATTCATAGGCTTTTTAAGTGGAGAACATTATCAGTAATTCTTTAATTGTTTTGCCTTATGAAGCTTCTTGTTTCTCTTGTCTTTTTGTCCCCATTTTAGAAAGCAGGACTGTGGCAACCACTGCACTGGAACAAAACCCAAAAGACAAAGCATATGCTTTGTGCCTGTGCTGGGGTGGAGAGCTTAGTCCCTGGGTGCTGGGACAGCAGTGCAGCCAAGGGCACTGTACCAAACACTTGGACAAAAAGTAGTTCCAGTATGATCCCAACACGGGAATAAGCTTTCTCAGTGCTTCTGCTAACATACTTTATTCTTCAACACACCAACCCTTAAACAAGGAACATTACCCAAACAGAACACAAAGTGTGCTTTGAAGGTTTTTTAATGGATTTTAAAGTAAAACTTTTCTTACACAGATGTTTTTTTCTTACAGTGTAAAAAAAATGTAAAATTGTCCAAACTTACAAACTTGGAAAATTAGAGACATTTCAAGTATGCAATTAACCTCCTTTTGTGAAAACAATGTATATTCAAAGTCCAAAATGTATGGGTCTTTCCTAGCATCCTGTGTCCTGGTGGTCAATCCTCCTGTTCTCTACTGTCCAGAGTAGACAAAGCTCAGTCCAGGTTGTATCATATTCATTCACTGAGGAGGAAGAAAAAAAACACTTCCATAAGGAACAATTCTACCCCTCTGTAAAGATGATTTGAGAACTGCTCTGTGCCCTAGCCCTGGAAAACCTTTCCAGAAGGGATTGGATCATTAAATCACATGAGCCTTAAGGCAGGCCCATAGCTGCAGCTTTGGGAAGTCTGCTACTGGTTTATGAAATCATGGGCAGATAACAGGAAGGAACTGCTCTGCCAGAAACAATCAAAGAAAACAGCTGAACTGATTGTGGAAAAGACAGCTTAGACACAAGATGAAATGATGGTAAAAGGACTTTCAGTTTTATTCAAATAGAACTCAGAAAACACCACCTGTCCAGGTCAGGATTCCAGTGACTGCTCTATGTAAGCTGCAGGGCAGTTGTTTATCAGGCTTGCATCACATTAGTTAATGTTTATACAACTACTACCAAACAACAACACAGACTTATCTTTAAAAGAGAGCTGCCCATAAGGGGAATTTTTCTTCACACATCTTTGTTGTTCCTCACACACACATTACCTCTGCAAGTAAAACTACATTAGTAATGTCACAAGATACCTTTTATATTTCTTGGTTAGGTTCAGAGTATTTCTCACCTGGCTTGAGTTCGAGTCCATTTCAAGGCATGGCGTGGAGGTACAGCAACAGTGGGATGGTAGAAAGTGCAGTCTGGTCTTGTACACTGTGTATTAAACCTACAATGCTAAAACCAGAAGTATTTCAGAAGAGGCTCCCCAGTGCTGGCTGCCTGAACTGAACATGCTGAGCAGCACTGTGATGCTGGTATTGCTGTGTGACACATCTCACCTGCAACTGAGCCAACACCCACCTCCACCAGTGCAACCAGCTCAACCCAGCGACAAAAAATCCTTTTTAAAAAGTACCAACTATGAATTTCATACTCCAAAACTGCCACTGCACTGACTGGTGAAAATTCCTTTGCTTCCAAGAGTTTACAGAGTTCAGCTTGAATTGATCTGTGTACAAGTTGGGAGCATGACACAATATTACCTGAGTGAGGAGAAAAGCCAGAGTATCTGGCTAATAATATCTGAGCATGGGTATTTTGGCATTATAAGGGCTGGGAAAAGCCCTACACTTCCTGGCATTAGATGCAGGGACACAATTCTATAGAAATAGCCAAGTAATAGACTCCTGTAGTATAGAGATTACATTACTAGATTTTAGAGTAACTGGGCAATCTTTAAAGTTTTACTATGTTGCACCATATCTGAAAGAAGAGCCAAGAGTCTTGAGACATATTCCTTCCCAGAAAGCTCCTTCCTGCCCCCAGCACCCTGGCTGGGTATATTTTGAAAAGATATGACCTGTTTGAAGCTCTCTAGCAGCATTTGGTAGAAAGATTACTTAAAATTATAATTTCTTAAGTCATTACTTCTGTGTATTCTGCTTGTAAGTCATAGCTAAAATATGAACAGTAAAAGCAAAACGTGTTAAATCTTAGTAACATTTCCTGACCCAAAGTAGCATGTTTCAAGTCTTTTTCTAGAAAGGAAGGAAGACAGGATATATCTTACTTTTGGGTGGTAAAATGGACACTCCATTTTCTTACAAGCTGGAAAAAACTTGCACAGCGGACTACTGGAAGGTATGGATAGTGTGGGCAGGGGTGCTAATAATAGAAACAAAAAGAATAGGAAGTGAGTCTAGATCAGAATAAATTGCCTTTTTAAGACATCCCCGCACAACTTTAAATATATCAATCTTTCTGCTAGAAACTCCATTTTATAATACTCCAAAATTCAGCATGAAATATAGACAGCATTTCCCAATGCAGTTAGTAGATCCTGGAATAAAACAACACTATCAGGTAATCATTTAATTTGGTTCTTCAGCATTTCAGGACAGAAGTACCATGGTCAAGGCAAGACGTCCAACAAATTACAGAGATTCTGGTAGGCAGAGAATCTCAAATGTTAAATTTAGACAGCAGCAAGCCTGTTAAGAGTTTCAACTGACCGGACTGAGAAGCGCAGACACTGCGCTTTCCAGGAATACAGAGGAGCTGCTGGAAATGATACGGGAGACAAGCACATTGTACTTGGTGTCTGGCAAGGTAACAAAACTGCACTGAACTGTCACTAGGGGCTAAAAATTATTTCCAAAAGATCATACAGTAAAGGCCCTGCACCTCAGCATGGTTCAAAGGCTCAGCAACACCAACCCATATCAAACACAGCCACTGCCTTCACTGAGTAACCTCAACCTGTGAGTCACCTCATAACAGCACCAGCTTCACTCCTACACTGGGATTACAGACAGAAATGTTCAAAGGCAGGAGCCTCTGTTTTCAGTGTGTTTCACAAGCCCTTGGTACAACATGTGCCCAATTTAAGAGAAAAATATCTGAGCAAAACTGCAGTGCTGGCTAATCCCTTCAGAGAAGGGACAGAGAAACAGACAACTTGTGCAAGTCACCTCTTTGGCCTTGCACAGCCTTCATATGGACTCTTGCATAACAGCACTGGAGGATTTTTCTGGTAATAGTTTTTGCAGTAACACTGGATTATTATTCTTCATCTTGCATTAGGAGTTGTAAGAAAATTAAGTCAACTCAAGCAAAAAAATATTCATCACTGTCAGTTTCTGTTTCCAAAAATACAGTTGTTCCTTGAGCACTTTCATTTAAAGCTCAGAAAACAAGAAGATGTGCTCACCTGGTTTAGGAGATGGATGCGGAGTTCGTCGACTGGCATGAGTGTAAGGACAGTCTGGCTTAGTGCACTTTGCATCATATTTACAGTTTGGATGGATGAACAGACATTTATCAGCAAACTTGCAGTTAGGAAAAGCTCTGAGGGAACAGAAATTGAGTCAAAAGCTCATACTTGGAGCAAAATCCCCAAATATCTGTTGCACACAAAAATGAGAGTATCACAGAAAGCCAGAGGTGCAGCAGGGCTGGGGCAGATCCTGGTTCCCTCCCAAGTGGGGCACGCGCTGTAGTGCACGAGCTGTGCACCTGCACGCCTGCTCTCAGCTGCCCTTCCTGCAGACCCCCGCTCCATGCATCAACAACTGAACCACCTCACTCTCAGGACAGTTTGGTCCCAAACTCCTTGGTGCAAGCTAGGATATGTCCCTCTTACTGTGTAGCACAGAGTGGCAAAGGCAATGTGAAATCAAACCTTCCCCAGAGAGGTGTGAAGTGTTCCCGAAGTTTTCTGTGAAGAGTTTTATTGTGAATTTAGCTACACTGGATTTTATAAGATAATTCAAATGTCCAAGTAACTGAAGTTACCCAATCTGCTAAGAGTTACCTCAAAACAGACAGTTTTCCTGGACTGTTCTGTTTATGAAAGAGAAGTCAAAGGCACAGTACACGTCCAGGAGTTCACCTTCTCTTTCAAATTTAAAACCCACAATCACTGCATTACTATGCAACAATAATCTAACCTTCAACAGCACTGTAACAGCTGGCAGAAGACAGCCTATTTTTTTAAGATGGTAATTCCTGCATCTTCAAGCAGTTCAGGAACACCAGCCTGTACTCTAAACTAAAACTTTCTTCTGCAAGGGTGCAGCAGCCATCCCTGTGTTCTGACACTTGGGAGGGGGTGGAAAACAGAAGGAATAACAGCGTGATAATCTAGCTCTGATCCTGCCCTGACAGGTTTGTGCTGCCTTGGAATATTTACTGACACTGAGCAGAAGTTTGCAGCACTGGAATGAAAACCCAAATAGCATGTCAAGTGAATGAGCTCTGTACTACTCACTTGCAAGGCAATGTGGGATGATGGTACACACATTCATCTCCATTTTTACAGGCAGGCCAGTACTTGCAGCGCTCCAGCACCTTCTCCTGTTTTTGTAGAATACTTAAGTCTTCTATTTCCACTGGATGGTAAGAAAGAAGGAAAAAAAAATAACCCCAAGCTGGGACCTTTATGATGCTACATGCTACTTGGTGTAAACAATCAGCATAATCAAAATTCACTGTATTTCTATTCTCTCAGTAAAAGTTTATGTATGTCATCTTTTCTGAAGAAAATTTCCAAAACAATAAAGTAGAAAGTCATAATACTGAACTGACAGCTGCCTTTTGGCAGTTTGATCATAAAAGATAAATCTGCACTGTTTACAAGCAAAATAAATCAGTTTTCTTTTTCAATCTGAATTGATTTAAAGACTTGGAGAGACAAGACAATGATTCCAACTGATCCTGACTTATGACTGTTCTGCTGAGCCATGAGTTAATTACCACCATATCTCCTTTCTCCAAGATATTTTTTGCTCTAGAAAATTATTTCAAGAGATGAAAGTTAAAAATCCATTTTTATGATGATCAGATTTATTATTATGGAAGCATATCCTGAAAAAGAACCACTTGTATGTAATTTGTTCAGACACTTCTGCTACCTGAATTCAGACTCTAATCCAAAAAGTATTTTAAGCAATTCAAAGCTGAAACATTCCATACCTTCACTACCCTTATGGGAACATGGGACTTGGACTTTCTCCTATTTAACATTGCTTATAAAACCTTAGTTTCCAAATCCAGACAATTGTACATATATTGCTGTTGTCTTATTTTCTCAAAACTGCCTAAACCTTTGGCCTTTCAAAGTTTTCTAGCAATGCCTAAACTTCCCTCTCTGATCCTACTAATGACACAAATTGCTCCAGCTTCATTCCATCCTTAGCCTCATTTATGCCTTCTCCTTGCAACCCACCAAAGCCATATAATGCCATCCTGTTGTAGGACCACACTGGCTGGTACAGATCACTTCCACATAGATCTGATTGTGTGTGAGCTTCAGTCCCACCCCTGCTACTTCACAGGAATCCTTAACAGAGCTAGGACTGTACTGGCAACACTCTCCTCTACCAAACAGCTTTGGTGAGGAGTCTGAGGCTACACATGACAAAGCATGGATTTGCAAGGAGCTACTCTAACAACTGTCTCTCTGTGCTAGTAAAGTGCATGGATACACAACATTCCCTTAATTTTTAAGACTGCCAGATATGTGCAGTATTTCTGCAGTCAGGGAACTGAAAGAACATGGACTAAAAGATCTATTGCTGAGGTGCTCTCATGATTGCATAACACATTTACAGCTGGATCCATGCAAATTAAATGTTTTCAGTACAGCATCAAATAGTATTCTTAATTCAGTTCAGCAATTTGAATACACTGCTACTAAAGAAAATAAAGATCCTTATTTTCTTAAGAAAATTAAGTAAAAAAACATTAATCCAAGCACAGCCCTCAAGCATGTATTCAACAGGCTTAGGACAAAACAGTAACCTCTGTGTTTTTCACCACATCAGCATTCTAAGCAATTCAAACGTGGTTCAGCAAGGAATTTCCCATATAATTCAAAAGAAATATAGAAAGAGAATATAGAAACCTTCATGTAAAATCACACACTGTTAAGTTCTAATTTCAGGTACTAGCCACTGGACTCTACCAATACCTAACACTAACAGACTCCTTTCTGGTGTCACAACCCTCAACAGACATTAATACCATCTGACGTATTTTTAAAAGTTCAATGCACGTCAGTGTGTTAACTGTAACATCTCAGGTCCATCAGCACAGGGACAAATTATAACAGGTCACCCAGAAGGGCAGATTTCTGGTAAGGAAAACCAATTACATTTGCAAAAAAAACCAAAAAGAACAACAACAAAAAAACCAATTAACAAAAAAAATTAACCCCCAAAAAACCCCAACCAAAAAAAAACCAAAAAAAAAAAAACAACAAAAACCAAAACCAACAACTCAACAAAACAACAACCCAATACAAAATAAAACAAACAAAAAAAAAAAACTAAAAAAGCCCAACCAAATTTTACCAGATGTGTGAAGAACTACCATGTGCCATATTGTTCTAGTATAGCAAGACAAAAGCTTCTGAAGAGATGGTCCCACTGAACTCCCAGATTTCATTTGCCTAAAGAATGCTCTAGTTTGGAGAACAACAACACCACTTTGGTTTCTTAAGAATGATAAATCCAGAAGGTGTAGCCATGATCAAGCAGCACACCAAGGTTAGATCCTGTTGGTCAGCATTATTACCGTCACAGTTCTCCAGCTGCCTGGTTACAATCTGCATCTGCTGTGCTCGAAGACCTTTCAATCCTTTGCCAGCACACATGTGCTGGGTAACTGGCTTTAATCCTTCCATTAGACACATATCTTCCTCATCCTGATCAGAGAGGTATCCTGGTGGACTGGGCACACCATCCAGTGTCACAATGAACTTGGGACTAGCAGGTTTCTCTGGCTGTGCAAGCTGGTCTCTAGCAAAGAAAGAAATGTAGTAAATTTACATTTTCTGACTCAAGAAGTTTGAGTAAATGTGAGCTGTGGTGAGTAAAAGTAGCACAAGCTTATCAATCAAACAGTAACAGACCTTCTTTTAGTAATTATTTGTAATGCACTCCATTTAACAGTTAGATTTCTAGTCTCCCTGAGGCACTAACAGGAACTACAGCTCTCAGGTAACAAGTTCAGTTTGTTGCATTCTGCTCAACAGACAGATCCAAAAACTCATTTACATTCAATTCTTTGGAATCTGCAGTTTTGAGGGAGAAAAAGAGAGCAAATACCATTCTTGGAATTACAAACCTTTTAACACACCAAACATGTGTCTCCTCAAAATTACTGAAAAGAACATTATGAAACAGTGGTATAAAAGTTTTTAGAACTAGGATGAGAGAACTGAAATACTGATACTAAAAACTTTGACGTAGCCTGAGTAAAAGGTCAGACACTAATAGCCTAGTGTCCTGTATCTGACAGTAGTCAGCATGGGTAAGAAGGAGCATTAGAGCAGGGAACACGTACACTTTCTCCAGCCTTTCACCATCCCATCCATTTCACCAGAGGGATTTCTGAATGACAAGTGATTCTATGTATTTGGAGGACTGTGGAGTTCTCATCTTGGACAAACAGCAACGGGATAAACTTTGCTTCCCTATGAAGTGAGGCTAAAAGCAACTACACTGTAGAATGCCTTTAAGAGGACAAAAGCCAGAACATGAAAAACATCACGAATTACAACTTTCAGACTGAAGCAGTCAAAACCTGACCTATTCACATGCAAAAATTTACCTCTCTCCTATAGCAGAGTCACAGCTTTTGACTGTGATATTGCCAGGTTATCCTTCTGGGTTTGTTTGCTCAGGTTTTTTTTTCATTTAACACAGGCTGTTGAAAGCCACTCACAGAAAGGAAACACCAGCAGTTTTTCAAGCACAGGAGCCCATGTGATGAAGTTCATCACGCTGTTCAAAGTAGTTTTAAATTGTAAAAGGTAGGACTATTTGTTGTTACCTGGAACTTTGAAGCTGACATGAATTTTAAGCTCCTCCTGGTCAAATTCTCCAGAGTGGAGCCTTAAATCATTGTCCAGGATTCACCACATTCAGTACCATGTTAAAATATGTTTCTTAAGAAATGTAATCCAAGGGCAGAACAGGTATAAAACTAAAGGCAATTTAAGCAAAATGATTACTTGACTAAGATTTCAGAAGTCAGAACAGAAGAGCAATACTTTACAGTTCCTTCTTCTTTCTTGCAAATCAAAGACATGCTTAAGCTACAGTTGATCATAGGATTATTTTCCATTGAGAAGGATTTCTGTGAGGCTTCTTGCCCCTGCTTTTTTTTTTCTGTTATTTAAAGTCAGTCCATTTTGAATGGTTTCACACCTCCTGAATGAACTGACAAAGCACAAGTCTGACCAAATAGTTCCATTTAAACCACAAACAAGCAATTTGACTAGCAACTGTCCAAAATGAAGTATCTTTTCACCGTGTCTGTATCAGACGTCCTGAGTGAACTCGCACTGCCTCTGTACCCTTCTTTCCCAACTGCTGATTCTGCAGCACCATCTCCTCTGATAACTTGGGCTTCTTCAGGATAAAGGACCGAGTATCTGAGTGGACCAGAGACTCTGGGTCACAGTAATCTGTATTGGGAGAAAAATTACATAGAGAAGTGTAAAATAAGGTGGCAGTTGTGCTCTTAACTTATAGCATATTTCTAGTATCAATTTATGTGGTCAATAAGCCAATCTTACTTTAATTTGTTCCTAGTAGTTTCCAGTAAAAGTTTTTACTTCCCTGTTAATTCTACAGAGGTGGATCAACAGAAGCCATAAGCCATATTAGCTCAGATCAGGAAACTTTATAAGTGGAATGGCTATGTTGAAACAGCCTTGAAGGGGGTGCAACCCCCCTTCCCCTCCAAATCTCTTGTCCTCTGAACAGCTACTAATGTAATGCGTTTATTCCTTAGAGATGTAGAAACTAGATAATTGTAGAAATCCAGCATAATTAATTGAAAAGGAGTGTCTTAATATTCACTGGCCAGTAATATTAGATTTGAAAATAAAAGATCACAAGACTTAACCCTGAGTCACTTGCAAGACATCTTCAATCATAGGATCAATCTGAAGCCGACAAGACAGCTCCTTTTGTTCAACTCCTGAAAAAAACAGCAATAAGAAGCATATTTTACAGGAGGACAACATGAAACTATAGATTAGAGAACTGGGGCGCACTCTCTAATTCTTTCAATAAAAAAAATCAACAACAAAAACATTCACACTTCAAACACTTTTAAAAGCTATTCTCATTATTATGAACCCTTTTCTCATTGTTTCAGAAACAGTAACATGGCAAAATCAAAGTACTGTAGGACACTACTTGTTCCCATAATCTCTGCTCAGTACAAATGACGTCTGTGGGCACAGCAACTGATGAAGGCCAAGTTGCTCCTCCTCATTTGTAGAGGAGCTGGACATTCAGAAAACACACACAGAGGAAAGCAACTAACAAGGGACTACTTTACACTCTTCTTAAAAGAGCTGAAGTGAATCAGAGAAGCACTGTTCTACATTTGAGATATGGTTAAAAGTTTTTATTTTTGCTTTCTGTAGATTTCCTAAGCAAGTTATCATTTCCATTTCAATGGCAAAAGAGTGAAAATATTTAGCAGAATTATACTATGTGCATTAATTCAAAGGCTGATAAAGCTTTTTCTCACATCCTTTTCAGATACAATTTCAACTACTTCAGGGTAGCAGAAAGATTCCAAATATACCTATATTAGGCATAAGCAACTGCAAAAATCTTATTTAAATAATGGATGTTCACCATTCCTTTACAATGACCATAGGATGATGTAAATTTTATTCATAATCCAAATATCTAAACACTTAGCAAGTATAAACTAAGTACTTGCTATAGAAATATTTTTTCCCTGCCCTTCTTCTATGTGACTTCTATGATTCTTTGTGACTATTCCCCATCCTCTATAAGAAAATCATGCTGAAAAAGTACTTTGATTGCCTTTAAATATTATGCCCTTTAGGAGATTCAAAACAGAAGTAAAAACCAAAGCTGACACAGCCTGGTATCAGCTGTCCTATAAGAGCAAATAAAATATTCTTATATTTAAACTGAAAAATAAAACACTAGAACTGTTAGTGTGGAAACCATGTGTTGAAAGAATCTTTTAATACTTCATACACTGGAAAAGTGTTCTAAATACTCCATAGTATCTTCACTCTCACTTAGGCTTTGTGACAGAATTACTTCTACAAGATATTAAGGAAAACATGCAAAGGATGGGGAAAAGAGAAACTATCCAAATGTAAGTGCTTCTGCAAAATTCTTCTTTAGTGACATGTCACAAAAATTATATCCCCTAGTATAAATTCTTAAAGAATATTATCAGATGACCTTGAAATTCTTCAACTGTCTGCTCCTTTGACTCTTCTACTTGAAGTTGAGAACTCAGAACAGGCAGTCGGCTTTGCAAATGAATGACTTCTAACTGTGACTCTTCTGGGCTAATTCGAGCTCTTGGTGCAACAGGAACAGTTTGTTTCTGTGGAACTTTAAACAGAGAAACAATGGCAAAT
This sequence comes from Lonchura striata, assembly GCF_050655825.1. NCBI lineage: Eukaryota > Metazoa > Chordata > Aves > Passeriformes > Estrildidae > Lonchura > Lonchura striata. The sequence goes on along the minus strand of NC_140707.1, from coordinate 56,229,286 downwards.
CATTTAGATAGTACCCAATCACACTGTTTTTAGATATATTGCTCTAAAATAACTCTCACAAATTCCTACACAAACAAAAAGAAAAATCTCAAGCATCTGTCTCCTCAAAAATCATCTTTAGCTACCTGTAAAATTCTTAGTGTTCAAGTATACTCGTGTATGTGCACAGAGCACCCTGAGTGGCATCTCAGAACACCTACTTGTAAGACAAAACAGCATGAGGAGGATTAGAGTGACAACAGCAAAGTACTCATTAATCCACTTCTACATATAATTAATGTGGTACTTTCTGATAGTTTTGAAATCACTTTTCATTCCATCTTTCATATAAGTAATCATGGATCATCAATATGGTACTTCATATGATGCTGGCTTATCCTTTGCTGAAGTGCTTGCAAATAAAATACAAAACTTAATGGCAGCAGAAGCATAGAATCACTTAGGTTTGAAAAGACCTCACCAAGTCCAACTGTAGCCTAGTCCACCACCACCAAGTGCACCACTAAACCATATCACTAAGTGCCACATCTACACCTCTTAAATACCTTCAGGGATGGTGACTCCACCACTTCTCTGGACAGCCTGTTGCAATGCCTGACCACCCTTTCCATGAAGAACTTTTTCCCAATATGCAGTCTTAACCTCCACCAGGACCACCTGAGGCCCCTTCCCCTAGTCCTACCACTTGCTATTTGGGAAGTGATCAACCCTGACCAAACTACAGCCTCCTTTCAGACAGTTCTAAACCTCTGTACAGATCGCTGTGGCTTGGAATTTGGGGGTAGTAGGACAACAGATTGACTTCTTTACTTGGCTTCTGCTAAGACTGTCAGAGCTGATTGTGAGAAGCTAAACTTTTCCTTTGGCTGAGTATCAGATTAGCATTCAACTTCTGACACAAACAACTAAAAGGTACCACTCAAGTAGTGGATTAATTACTTATGAATTTACTGTTTTGTTTTACTGTTTTATGTGTTTTAAATTAGCTTACTTCCATATTCCATTCAAAATACTTCAAAAAATATGTTAAATATTACTTCTGAAGTGAAAGAATCTGCATGATACTTCAGTTAAAATTCACAAATCACCTCCATATTAAACAACTAAGTGGTGCCTTCTGGTCTCTTCACTGAAATATTCTCATATTGGTACATCAAACTACAAGATCACCACTATTAAAAAGATTGACAGTTTTAATTAATTTAGACTTTTCTAGCTATGTATCATTTCCTACCATGCTGCTTTGTACACAGGGAAGAGCTTCCTACATCCTCTCAAAGTTCTGTTTCTTACAGTTGGAAGAATTAGAGAGACAGCAGGCAAGAGACTTCAGATGGTATAAAAGTCATGGTTTAAATAGTTTAGTGGATGTTCCTTCCCTGGCAAGGTGTAATGTGTCCTGCTGACAACATGTAGATTTACCAACACCCAGTGAAATGAAAGTAAGAGACAATAGCTGGATTTGGTCTTTTCAGAAGGCTTTTTCTCCTAGCTAAGAGAACTGAATGCCTACTCACAGACAACTGCTCAACTGCTGTGTCAACTGCAACTAAAATCACTGAACTGAAACTGCAGCCTTGCTGTTAAAGGACAATATACATCATCATACACAGCTTGATACTTATCAACATACCCTGATACACATCAATCACTTTGTTCCTTATTATTTTGCACTTCTAGTATCTATATCCAGTGCATTTTCATTTTTTTTGCTGTTTGGTTTTTTTCTCCTCCCCTCTCAGCAGGAAGAAGGAATGTGAAGAAAGGGAAAAGAGACCAAGTAAATAGTTCAAACCACCTGGCTTATTCTGATTCATTTCCCCTTGCCAACTATTGACTTCAGAATACTTTGGGCACTTCCATTTTGTATCTATGCACTTCACAGACTTACTATCTTGATTAGTATATTTTAAATACCGCTTCTCCCCCTCGTTTATGTTTTCACAAATCCTCACTGAACATAAATGTAATGAAGCAGGACACGGTAAATCCCTCATGTATAAGTGACTTGCTATTTAGCATTCTGTCTTATCTCTAAGCACTTTCTTTACCTTGGATTTATACAACAGAATTTGGAAATAGGATAGATTAACACAAGAAAAATCAATGCTAATTACCAGTGGAATAATTGGTTGTTTTTGTAACTGATTCCTGTGCTTCAGAGATTGCTTTCAGTATTAAATTCTTATTGGCCTGTTTTGAAGGCGGCAATGAAGGTCTAAAAGAAATTAAAAAAAAAATGAATTGTACATGGATTGCACACCAATCATATCCACGCTAAAGACAGTTGTTTTAACATGTTAACAAAGGAATAATATTAACAGAAATCATCATCTACAATTATTTTATCCGAAACAGTTTTCAGTTCATCTATTCTCCCAGTGGTTGGAGATCCACAAATTGCTCTAAAAAATGGAAGTCCAGATGTGTGATTTCACCTCTCAAACTTCTGTAAAACCATGCCATGAAAAGCATTCTCTGCCATTAATTTCTTTCCACCTCTGCCCACCACTTGTATTTTGCTATGTTTTTGCTGGCACAAATAATTATGCAGCCATTCTGAGAAATATGATCCAGCTACATAATTAGACTGACTCTATCAAAAACATTATCTGTAGAAAAAGGCCTTCTGCTTGTCTTTAACATCAACAATAAGGAAACTTAAATCAGACCAATGTGCTGTGGTAGTGAAGATAAATTAAATACCGTGTATTAGGTCAAAATAAATCTTATACAAGCTAGCACTAGAACCATCTCTTCTCTAGTTTATATGTTCTAACTCTATTGTTAAAAATCAAATACAAAAGATAGGTATTTTGACTAATACCTGACACTGAGACAGAATTAGGGAACAGAAAAAAAGGAAAAACCTCTGAAGACTGAAAAGTTGAAATCACCTTAAAAGGACAAATGATAACTGGTTTGAAAACAATTCCTGAAAATACATCAAATTACTGAAAAGTTATTTTACCACAATAAATACCTGGTCTGAAACATGTCAATATTAATGTTCTTTTGCCAGTAAGCTTCACCCAAATAATGTCAAAAGTCACACTTCATTGCATCTTGCATGCAATAATGAAAAGAGGTTACAAAATCAAAGGCAAAAGGGTTGCATAAACAGGCATCTCATCCACAGAGTTGTGAGATAGTACAAAAAATATTAAAATGGTTTACTAAAGTTTGTCTGTCAATTATTGAAAGTGCAAACTGATTTTCCCCACTTCCAAAGTTTTCATTCATGATAGTAATTCTTGAGAACTCAGAAACACTGAGATCTTCAGTACCTTCTTTCTGGCTTTGCAGGTACAGACACACTGCTGGAGATGCTTCCTGTTCGCAATCCATAGTCTTCCTCTTCCTCTTCATCTTCTCCATCATTACAGAACTTTTTCACTTTGACTACCGAGCTTACAACGGGCAGCCGTCTCTTCCTGGAGCTTTCCTCCTACAACACAGAGCCGGCAAAACAGCTCACTTAGCAAAACCACGGATCAATCAGCCAGCACAGAAAGCACTGCAATTCCACCTGGAGCCAGGAGATGGAGAACTTCCATTCCAGCTGGGCAAGGGACTGCTCTGGATAATATGAAAATCAGACACATTTACACTGAAACATCTCACTGGAAACGTAACTGTAAACAACACTAAGGGGAAAAAAAAAAGAAGAAAAAAACTCAAGTACAGAAAAATTATCCAACCCCTACAGAATAGTATTCTTCAAGATGAGCATGCTGAAAGTCAGAGAGAAAGGTGAAATCAGTATAAACTAGTTTCTTCCCCTGTATCAACTCAAACTTCAGATAAGTGTAAGGATTCATTTCTAGCAAGAAAATTAAATATTTCAAAGGATGCTAATTGTTACACACAGTCAGGATGGTCCAGTCTACATAGTGCAAGTTCCTTGTTGTCTCTTCTGGACATTATTCATGAAACAGTAACAGAAGAAAAGTATCACGAGACCTTTTTTGAACATTTCCAAGGAGAGATGCTCCTGACATTCATCAGTGATTTATGTACATTAAATAAATCACTATATTCTCATTTGCACTTCTCCATTCTCAAAAACTAAGAAACCAGCATGTATCTTTATAGAGCATTCTAGATTTCCAAGTAAAATTCATTATCCTTTACAAAGAATTAAGTAGTGGCCAAGACAGAATTTTATGAGCAGCAATAAACATAGATGCACTTGCAATACAAGGTATGTAAAATACTTGCTTCATTACAACATTAGCAGACATAACTATTTTCATTCCTCTCAAAAAAAGCTCTTCATTCATATGGTTAATCTATCAGCTAGGACTACCACTCTGTCTGGCTTAGCTGGGCCTCCAAAGTACTTAAGGCAGCAATCATCTTTTAGTTTGTCCTTGTCCAACATCCATCCCAAAGAATTCCTAACTCACATGGCTCTAAATAGAATAGTGTTAATAATCCTCATCATCAATGTATCTGGGCTAATAAACAGCTTGCCAAAAATCCTGATTTACAGGACTGTGTAAAGCTGGGGGTGTACATAGCACTTAGGGAAAATCATGCTGGTTCAATGATCTAAAGATCAGAATTATAATTTCTGATTCATCATATGCAGCTCAACAATGTGCAAACTTGTTAGTCCAAGTCAATATGACATGAAAATGTACATGGTAATTAAATCTGAGATGCAGCAAGCTCTCAGATAATGATATCAAATTATGCAATCTGTTTTGGACTCAAAAGGGTGGAATCTCAAACTTACTGGTACCACTGACGTAAGTATTTTGATTTCTCTGAGGTCAAGATTCTACTGAAGTGTACATAGCAATTCAGGTTCCTAACAAGAATAAACTTTTGCAATAGTCAAGGTTGTACCAACCTCATTGGCCACTTTATCAGCACCGAGTTTGGAGGTGGGTCTGTGACCTTCTGCTAAGCTGCCAAATGCTTCTGGATTGCACAGCTGGCCTTTTTCCAAAGACCTGCAGCCTTGTGTGTCCAACTGGCGGCTCCCCTGCAAGCTGCCCTGTTGTGACAATCTGGACACGTGAACGCTGCCCTCTGCACCCCTGACAGCTGGTGGCCGGTAGATCTCAGCCGAGGGACGAGAGGAACCGTAAGTTACAGTCACAATGGGTTTCTTCCGTGACAAAGGATTCTCTGGCATGAAGTTTAGGTCTTCATCAATTAGATCATCTGGTTCAGGTTTAATGTCAATTACAGCTTCAGAAGGTGACAATTCCCTCAAAGGCTTGACAGTGGATGTTAAACAGGATGCAGAACCATCTTCACAAGACTGCCTGATAAAAAAAGAAATCGACAACTGTTATCTCCAAGTCAAGTTCTGGAAAATGAGAAATGTCTTTTAATCAAAGCCAGGAGGGAAGAATCATTAAGGTATTACTGTTTATACAAATTTAACACACTGATATTTTCAGTTTGGTTAACTAATCTAAGCCCATATTGCTTAAATAACTGATTTGTTCTGATTTAGTATTTTTTGTACAACAAATTGTAGCAATGATTTACTGTTCAAAAGTACTTTTATCTTTCCAAATATCTGTACTCTTTAGAATGGCTACTACACTCACACAACTACTGATGTCTGAAGGTGTGTTAGGAAGTAGCCAGCAGCCTTACCTGGAAGCAGTGTTCCTCTGTTCCTGTGAGCTGGTTGAAACTCTGGAGTCATTTCTTTCAGTCCGAGTGCTTGACACTGCAAGAGGTGGCAAGATATCGTCACGCCTCCTCTCATCACCCACACATGAACTGCTTTTGCTGGAAGGCAGGTTGCTCTCAAAGACATTAGATTCTGAAGATTTTACGCTGGTTGGTTCTGTGGAGACAGGTACTTTTCACTTTTACATTAAACCACATAAACAAAAAATTAACAAAACAGCCAAGATATTTTTGCAACTCAGACATGTAACACTACACAGAAAAAAATAAGCCTCCCTTCACTCAAAATTTAATTTTCTTACTTACCAGTAGTCACAGATCGCAGCTTATCCAAAACACCATGGAGCCTGAAATATACAGCAGACAGGGAAGGACGCAAAAAGAAAAAGGAGAAATAAAAACTTTAACTTACATTCAGACTAATAGAGATATCTATTATATATAGATATCTATCTATAGATAGATAAGAGACTAATCATTTTTCAGAAACCCACCTCCTTTCCACCCTTAAGACCTCAGCTTCCATCAACTGAGTATGTTTAACCTCAAAAGGGAGGCTTAAAGTACCTTGCTTCCAGTATGTCTTGCACATGCAGACAGAGTATCCATCACATCATCTACTTTTGACATTTAGTTGGTTTACATAATCAAAGCCAATACTATCCACTTTTCACTACAATCAATGGAGTTAAATATCAAAAAGATTGATTCAAGAAACCTAAGTTAGAAGCCTAAAGCATAGCCTAAAATTTTACTTTGAACATGAAAATTTAATTACACAGTAGAGTCGAACAGTATACAACGCATAGTATGTAAAATTCTCAGGATTCTTCCAGGATGGTTTGTATATACCAACAATACTCTCTGAGATGTGCTGGTGAGCAAAAATATCTCAGCAAAGTACCAAATTTGCCCTTTGCCTGTGAAAAAGGCACTAACCTGAAGTAACACAGAAAATGACATGACTCTAATACAATAAGGCTGCTCAAAAATAAACACGTATTACACTGAGAAGAAATAAAAAAAGTCCCAACACTTAAACTCATATCTTACTTGGAATTCAACCTTGATAATGGGCAAGTCCCTAATTTAGGCTGAATATTAGAAATGAGCTAAGAGACAAGAACATATTGAAAAGACTGCATGTGGGTATAATGAAGGCTTATACTTGTTCTCCTTGTGAGCTTTCACTAGAACACTTGTCAGCTGAACTCTGGTGATGCAGCTCAGTTTTCACACTGGCCTCAGGATAACTGATCTGATGCTTGGTTCAGAGTAAGAAGTGGCGGCCGACCAGCAGGATTGCCAAGTTTGTCACAATTGCTGCGAAACTTTTGCCAGGAGGCCCAAAATTACCAGCCAGAGAGACAGACCAAGGAAGGCAGATCTTGCTGAGTACTGTATTTAACCAACATTTAAGAACATATACATTTTGGGTTGTCTTTAGAAGAAATAAAAACATATAAAATTCCCAGCTACAATGGTATGTAACACTTTTCCACCAGTCCCCTTACAGCTTATTCGTAGGTTTCATCTTGTCTTCTTGTCCATCCTTCTTTTAACCAATACCTACTTTGGTACCTGATAGAGCACTCTTAACATTGAGTTTGTGTATAGATTATATATATATATATGAGAATACTGACTTGGGGTTAAAACAGTCACTGTGGTTAAAATTTAAGCAGGTGCCAAAACCAGCTGGTGGTATAATATATGCATATAGTTAACACATAATTTTAAATATAAATATATAAAATGATCTTGATTTCTTTGCTGAAATTTGCCTTCTCTACATATATATTATTCTTTCAATAAAATTTTAGTTTTATTTACAAAGCCATGGAAGCGTTTCCTGCTACACTATTTCTTACTGTATATCAGGATTCAGTCAAAACCATAGTACAGGAGCTACATCCTCATCCACCTGTAAACTTCTCTGATTTGTCTGATTCCTAAAACTAGTATGAGAAACACAACTGCATGATTTCCTGATACACTGAAACCCAAAAGGTTCACCTAGGTAGGCCACAAGAGGCAGCAAAGAAATGCCTGTGCAGTTTTCAAAAAAGAGGTCCGTGCTTAACTGTACTCTTTTATTGTATTTTTGAAAAATGCCAGGAGAAAAATGACACCTGTGTAAGTAAAATTGAACTATATCCACACAAGTTACACTATCACCTGGAAATACATCAGTTTAAATAGCTAATACAGTGAATTGTAATAGCTGGAACTATTTTTCATTTTTTGTCAGTATTTATGATTTCATAACACAGCCAACTTCTAAAATGTTTCTCTCCACTATTCAATAACATAAAAGCTCCTAGGAAGTAATTACATAGAAGAAATATTGGAAGTGAATGTAAACTGTCAGTATGAAAATGTCAAAGAAAGCAAACTGAAAAAGAAAAAAATTGTAGGATTTTTCTCATCTATACAAAACAAGATAATGTTCCTGAAATCTCTATTAGGTAGGAGATTCAGAAATAAGATTAACTTGAAAAAATACACAACTCAAAGCAACAAAATCTCTAGAGTCAAATGTCTGATTTATTTACAGGTTTCTACTGTAAAATAAATTCAGTATTAGAAAATGCATGAGAAATAGAATGGCTACATTTGTCATGCAGCATGGAATAAATGAACCTTCATTGTCAGGAGCTGACAGTAGAGTTGAAGTGTTGTTAATTGTCCTGTTCACAGTAATTCGGAGGTTCTACTTTTGATTTTTAGAGTTGGGTGGTGGCAATAAATAAATAGCCTGAGAGGTGGGAATACCTAAGCATTTAGTGCTAAGCCCTGTCAAAGACAGTACACAGAATTAGATCCAATGCTCATCTGCCCTGATATAGTAATTCCCATGCACAGCAACCTGAAGCACTGTTAGCATAAAAGCAAACAGATTGGTTCTTCACATCTAACTGCAGTGAAGAATGCTCACATGCTCACAAGGCGCTTTTGCAGGAATAATTTTAAGTCAACATACAGCCCTCACTTATCTGAGCACTTTATTTACAAATCTAACCGGTTTATAAACAAATACATCCTCCAGTCCTTTGCATTCTAACTATCACCTCAAAAGCCTAACTGCTGACAGACTAAAACTAATGTACTTATTAGACATGAAAAGTAGGAGTTTTTACTAATGCAAATTACACAATGGGAAGATAAATAACTTTTTTAAATGTCAGGTGTCACTTACAGAAAACAGTCCTGCACTACTGATAAGAAGTGCAAAAAGTAGCTTGCAAACATACCAGACAGTAAACCTGACAGTATTGTTTCCAAGGAAAAGGGAAAGGTCTTCTGTCATCTGCTCTTGACTCTTCTTATTGGCCACCATAACCATAATATAATCAGGGAGCTCTTCATCTAATAGAAAGAGAAACATGTAGTTTTAAAGCATAATAAATCATGGAAGACATAGTAAACATCTCTAAAGGAGTAACCAATTTTTTTGTCTGTCTTACTACAAAGACTGTTCAGGCAGAGGATTAGGTAAGCGAATTAACAAGACTTCCACTTCATCTGAGGTTCAATACAAGTCTCATTTACAAGCAAGGAATAAAAGATCATCAACTTCACAAGAGCATAAGCTGAAGATCAGTGTATTTAAAAAGTGAGTAAACAGAACAGAAAGAAGGACAAAATAAAAGAAAGCCACTCTGCTGCCTATATCCTTTTTCTTGAATACTAGCAAACATCTACAATATTAATCACCTCAAATATTGCCAAATAAAGCACCTTATCCTTGTCAAATTTCCTTTAGCTACAAAAAGTAAAGAAATAAATATCCATTTCTGATATGTGCATTAAACAAATCAAAACTCTATTAACTTCCAGATTTTCTACTACAAAAATAAAGCAAATTCCAGTAACCTCAAGACTGAATTTCTAGCCTGTAATGCATGGAATTTCATACACAGTGAGAAACCCATTGCCTTGTGCACAAGGCACTCCCACTCCTCAGAATGCATAAGAAGGTGCTTAGAGCCTGGCATTACCACATTAAGGGCTTGGGGAGTTTGGTGTTTGCCATTTTGCCTTGGTCTAGCTCTGGCCTCTGCTGAAGGACTGACTGCCACAATTGTTGCTCAAAGGCATTAGCTGTGCTTCTTGAGCACTGACTTCAATTTAGTTTAATCAAACAACTCATGGTCTCCAATTCCACTCCATGGCATGACATGAACATAACAACAGTAAGAGCAAACAGGTGGGAAATACCTCAAATTATGAATCTGAATCAAGGCACTAATATACAGCTGAGCTTATTTAATCAAGCTAAGATACAGCACTAAAAAGACCTAAAAATGAAAAATAGAAATCAAAATCCAAACAAAAGGAATTGCCTTTCTTCTATATCTATGTACACTGTAAATAATTTACCTCTCCCCTAGACTACAAAAGTACCATTCACACATTGTACCTGCACTACCACTACTCAATTGTCCAAACAACCCTTTCAGAGCTTAAACCCTTACTTCTTTTTGGCAGGTTTTTGTTTGTTTCAGATTTTGTTGTTGCTGCTTTGTGTTTGGGTTTCTTTTTCACTGCAAACTACAAGTTACATAAGATGGACCAATGTTCAGACCTAGGACCTTAGAATGAATTTTATTTATCAGCCAAGCTACTTTTAAACATGATAAGCTCTTCAGGTGTTTCAACACATGATAAAGTAAAAAAGATATTTTATGTACAGACAAAAACATAAATTAGCACAATTATGTCCAACAGTATGATAGAAGAAGGAAAGAAACTTTCTTAGTAACTGTGTTGGCTTATGCCAAATTAAACTGTATGTGGAACTACAGCCTTTTGAAAAATTTCTTAGCTGGTAAATAATTAACTGACTTCATCTTACTTAAAATACATGAATATTTCCTTTGTAAGCTCTACACAACAAATAGGTTTTAAAACATCTTCTTGTAGAAGACTTTTCAAGAGAAAAGAATTAGCAGTTACAGAAAGAAACAAAAGGATGGTTCTTGTGCAGAGGCTAGAAGAAGGAACAACCAACTTTTTACAAGTTACCTGAAAGAAGAAATGGAGAGTTTTTGAAAAAGATTACTTTAAAAGTTGTCCAAAATACTCCAGTCAAGAAAAAAAAAACTGTAAAATCACAGACATTTGGAAACAGTAGTTTAAAAAGAAAAAAGAGGCCAAGCCAAGACAGATTTAGCAATGAAGAATACAACGTTATTTAAAGAAGTTCAGAAGCTGACTTAGAAGAAACTGCAGACATTGCTGATCCTGGCAATACAGGAAAACTGTCCTCTGAATACAAGAAACAGAAGGCAAAGAAAGAAAGAATAGTCATAGCTGGAATCAAAGATGGCTAGTATTCTACCAGCATCTCAGTATTAGAGACAAGACTTTTATTTCAAAAATACAGGAGAAAGCAAACAGTCAAGGACTGAGAAATTGAAACCTGGAATGATGGTAAAAGAGCCCCAACCAAACAAAAACAAAAAATGAGTTACTTAAAAAAACAAGCTTTGAAATGGTGAAAGAGATGATTTTACAATTAAAAAATTCTAAACACAGTTCCTAGGCACCAGCTGAGTTCAGAATGTCAGCTCATAGGCAACTCCCTTCTATGGAGTCAATACATTTTTCCATAAATACAATGCCTCCCTTGAAATAGGAAAGAAGATGAATATGGGCTCAAACAATTTTTGAACTTGGCCCTGCAACTCACAGAATCTCTAAATTTTGCTCTTAAGTCCTTTTCTTCACCTGAAATCCAATAAGCATCACAGACAACAACAATGCAGTTTCAGGATTGAGGTATTTTGTTTCCAACAGAATGCTGTGTTAAGTTACCAACTTCTATTGCTGCAGAGAAGGGCTGCTCTGAAATGCAATATCCATTTCTTCACAGATTCAGAAAAAACAAACAAACCATAAGACCACAGATGCTTATACGGCTCACCCTCCTGTCACAAACCAAAATAAAACCTCCCCCTGCCTCCAAGTATCAGATACAGGTATTTCAGCATCACTAGCTCTACATAGCTCATTCATTTTAAAAGTTTGTCCCACATAATGTTTCTGATGTGGCCTTTTAATTTCCTAAGCCACTCACTCATCTTTGTCCTCTCTTCTTATTTCAACGATGCCTCACCCTGAATTCAAGAGCTAATAAAAATATGCCTAAGAAAGACTGATTCCATCTCAGAGTGGTCACAGCTAACTGCTGCTGTATTTCCAAGGCTCTTGCTTTATGTAATGTTTCTCCTAATGCTTCAAAGCAATTTCCTTAGATATTCACATCATGGTTTGTTTTTCTTTCAAATCCCTTGCCACCATTTCTAAAGGGGAGGACTATTAGACTGAATTGTTAGTTATTTTCTTTTAGTTGTTCATATACTGATGTTCACATACTGTTTCCTCTTATGCTTAGAGTAATATTTTGTGAAGTATGCCTCTTTCTCACTAGTCCAGCACTTCAGGTAATTCTTCTCATGCTTAAGGCTTCTGTAGGCAGTAACACAGGCAATAGTAAGTTCCATTAGCTAAGCTGGGTTTTTTTCCTACATTAACAAAAATTGTCTAGAGAAAATTGCTGAACACGTGGCAAAACTTACCAACATAAGCCCCCAGCTCCTGTAACTTTCCTTTTATAGCACCCTAAAAAATAATGAAATATTGTTTAAGGGATGGATCAACAAAGTATTTCTAACTGCAAACAGGTGGGAGGCTTAGCAAAGTTTCTCTCACTTACTGTTTGAACACATTGGTTCAACATGTTAAACTTTTCGTGCTCTCTGCTGCTCAGGATAGGAACGCTCTAACAGGGAGGGGCTGGCAGCAGAGGAACGGAATCTCACCCCGCACCGCACTTCCGACAGACCAGTTCCTGGCGCTACCATTCAACCTCCAAGTCCCAGCTGTCTTTTTTTTTAAGCAGAGACCAGCCGGACTCACAAGGTGCAAAGAGAACTAATCTAAGATGGTTTGATACCAGGTAATTCCCAGCTCAGCAGCGCAACAGAAGCCTGCCGGGATTTGCGCGAGTGGAGCCGCTGACAGGCCCTGCCGGTACCGAGGGCTCTCACCCGGCACAGGTGAGAGCAGCCCCGCGGCCGGGCGAGCTCTGCAGGGCGACAGCCCGGGGACACGGCGAGCAGCGGCCCGAGGGGGACAGGGGCACGCCGCCGCCGCCTCCCACACGAACGACTCCTGCTCCCGCCCTCCCGCGGAGCCCGCGGGCCGAAGGGCCCCGCTGCCGGCAGCCGTGACGGGGCCGGGGGGCGGCCGGAGCCCGGTGCCTCAGCCACCAGCTAGGCCTGCCTCCCTGCGGGCCCGGCCTCCTGCCGCGGGCGGGCGGGCGGAGCGACCCGGCTGCCTCTGTCTCACCCGGATCTTGCGGCTGATCTCGGTGCCGATCTCCATGGCCGCGCCGCGCCTGCCCCGGCCCGGCCCGGCTCCCACCGCCGCCCGCGCGGGTACCGAGCGCCGCTCGGGCTCAGCGCGCAGCCTCCGCCGGCACCGCCCCCTGCCGGGCGGCGGCCGCACCGCGGGAGCCGGGGAGGGCGGGCGGGGCGCGGCGGGCCGGCGCTCACCGCCCCGCAGAGAGAGAGCCGGCGTGCCGGCGGTGCCGAACCACGACTGCGGGGTCCTTTCAGTGTTAGTGCTCTTCTCGAGAGCTACGCAAATTAAATACGCCTACCTGTCAAAAAACAAATAAATTATGGAATAGCTATACGCAAAGTATTCAAGTAACTTAATGCAGCACTACAGCTATAAAGGTTTCAGGGTGCCCACCACAACCTCTTTGCCACCCCCTCTTCTCATCAGGGCAGGAGAGAGAAACTATAACAGAAAGCCTCATGTGTTGACAACAACAGGAGACCTCACTCATTGATTACTGTCATGGATAAAACAGAGTTGGGGAAATTAGTTTAATTAATTAACAATCAAATCAGAGTAGGATAATGAGAAACAAACCCAAATTTTAAAACACTTTCCCAGCACCCCTTCCTTCTTCCTGGGTGTAATTTTATTCCTGATTCTCTACCTGTCTCCCCCCAACACCAGGGAACAGGGATGAGGGTCATGATCAGTTCATCACCTGTTTTCTCTGACACTGTTTCCTCCTCTCCTGCTCCAGTAGAAGCAGACTGCCACCAGCACTGCACACTCACTGCTACGTGAATCAACGTGAATCCTTTCATGGGCTGCAGCTCCTCGCAAACTGCCTCGCCACGGGTCCCTTCCGCGGGTCAGTCCAGTGCGGGTCCCACAGGGTCCGAGTCCCAGCGGCAAACCTGCTCCAGTGTGGGCTCATCTCTGCACAAGGCCACGCGTCCTGCCAGGAGCCAGCTCCAGCGTGGGCCTCCCACACATCCACAGCCTCCAGGCATCCATCTGCTCCTGCGTGGGGTCTTCTGCAGGCTGCAGGTGGATCTCTGCTCCCCTGTTCATCTCCACAGGTTGCAAGGGCTCAGCTGCCTCACCATGGTCTTCACCATGGGCTGCAGGGGACTCTCAGCTTGGAATGCTCAATGCCTGGAGCACCTCCTGCCCCTCCTTCTGCACTGACCTTGGCTCCTGTAGAGCCTATCACATATTTTCATTCCTCTCTCTGGCTGGAATTTGCTTGTGCTCAATAACTTTTCTACCCTCTTAAAAATGTCATTCCAGAGGTGCTACCAGGGCCAGTGATGGGCATGGCCTTGGCCGGTGGAGGGTCCATCCTGGAGCTGGCTGGCATTTTCTTCATCAGACATGGAGAAAGCTTCCAGCAGCTTCTCACAGAAATCACCCCTGTAGTCCCTCCACTACCAAAACCAGCCACACACACCCAGTACAGGCATCTCTTACTGCTAAAAGGGATTAGTTGCAGAGGGAGGAAGAACTATGTGGAGACAAGCCTACAAGGTAAGCATTATAGTAAGCAAAAAAGAAGTAATGTTTGAGGCAAATAATTTATCTTTTGCACAAGATAAATGCCTCAGATTCACTTCAGCTGGTTTAATGAGTAGTCATATTATAGAAAGCCCAGCCTACAGATAAAGAGTCTTTTACAAGTAATGCCACTGATTAAAATAAACTCCAGGCATTGTAGTTAACAGCTGTATTAATCCCTTTCTGCATCACTGTTCCTAATATAAATCAAACATCATACAGAGATAGCTTAGACTAATTATTGCTAATGATCTGAGCTGTTTGCCTGACTCTACTTATAATATATTAGTGTTACAGTAAGAGGGAATTAATAACAAATCAGTTTAATTACACCATTCCATTTTAACCTTTTAAGAGACACATTTTGCTTTAAGATTTCAATTATGTTGTACTATGTTGTAGTATTGGAAAAAGCAAAATAATTATCGCAGTACAGAAAAAAGAATTAAGTTTATTTCATAAGTAAAGGACTTACTTTAGAAAAAGCTACTGTGTTTGAGGGAAGTTTCCTTTATGAATAATAGCAGGAGCTCATTTCTTTATGTTCAGCACTACATTCTGTGAAGGAAAACTGCCTGTTTTCCTCTAATTGGAAAATTCTATACCTTAATTAGTTACTTAGTAGAACACGTTCAACACTTTACAGTGCCTTGTAAGTAAAAATGAATCACGTACACATGAAATTGCAGGCTTCAAGCATGAAGTAGACATAAGGTATGGTCATTTTTCTAGCACTCCTCTCTACTACCATCAAAAATATGTAATGATGCATAAAGACCCAGCTATCTCCTGCTTTCTTGCAAATAAGAAATAGAATGATGAAAAAGCAGGAAGGCTTCAGAACCAAAACATGATGAATAAAATGAATTTGTTTAGAAAGCAGCTTTCGGATTTAGAATTAGAATTATTCTTACTTTTCAATTCATGATGTTACTATTTTACATGGTGTAAATTAAGATATTTTCCCACATGACTTCTTCATTTTCTCAGTACTGTGGGAAAGCCCCTTTAGCTAGCAGTTTCCGGGTTATCCTGCCTATGTTTTTATCACAAAGGGATAACTCTTCACTAGGCTGAGGAGTATATACTTGCATACCACTTTTCTGCCTGAAGGGTGCCTGATTCTGCTTCCTGTTTGGCTTGCTTCCAACTTTCTGTTTTACCTTCAGTTAATACAAAGACCAGATGCTGGAGAGTTTCTGTGGAATTGAAATAAAGTGAATATTTGTATCAACTTCCACATATTGCCTGATACACTTAAACTGCAATCACACATTTGGACCAATATGGAAAAAAAACCCAACCAAAACAAAACAACCCTTCAAAAATCTGTCTCAGAAGGAGGATGTCTCCCTTTTTCTGAGAAAAAAAACATAGGTTTATCCCTGTTCTGCTGTGGGCAGTCCATATTCAACCCAGGGGGTAGAAACTTTCCCTTGTACCTATAGAACAAAGGGTACAAAATTCAACTCTGGGATATTATTTATTTCCTCACTTAAACTTCAACAACAGAATAGAGAGTATTGCAAAGATGAGGTCAAGAACCATGAGTGTCATGAGTGTTGGTCAGGGCTTAAAGGGGGAAGCAGAAGCTCAGTACTGTGCTCTCAGGTCATCACTCTACATCTTATTGATGTGTCTTTACCAGAGTCCATCACATGTTCATGGATGCCTTTGTCTCTGTTCCTTTTATTAGAGTTGATAGATGGAGCAAAGCAGATAATATAGAGGTGGTGAGATAAAAAGAATGAGGTGGGGCAATATGGAGAAAGTGTGGAAAGCCACAAAGATTGAACACAAACTGGGGTTATAAGAAGGAAAAAGCAGAAGAAAAAATATTATTTGTGAATACAAATGTGATGAGCTTCAAAAGGAGATGTAAGCTGCAGAGGAACATATTTACAATGTCGTAGCCATCTCTTTTAAGATGAGGTGTTTTTAATGTAAAGAATGAAAATGCAGCAAGAACTAACTATGGAAAACAAGGGAAGTCTAATAAATGCAATTTCTAGGCAGGGAATCAGGCAGAAAAAGGGTATGATGAAGAATTAGAATATGAAATGTGACAGGTAAGAGAATTCAGACTTTTTTCCCAGCATGAATTGTTTAGAAATAGGAGGGGTTGCCTCTGTAACCCTGAATTTTCATGGCTTGTATTTTTCATACATTGTATCAGTCAGTTTTCTTCAGCAAGTAACTGCAGTTCTGTCCTTTAGCAGATACCTTTAGAAAAGGGTATTTATGAAGTCTAGTTCAAGGTTAATTTATTTTACTCATCATAAGATTCCCCCAAATAATGTTGTATATATTGCTTATGGACAGCTCATCATAATTATTGCTGATGTATGGAGGGAGAAAAAAAAAAGAGATGCTCCTCTGATCTCAGGGCAGATGATTGTGTCTAGGAGGAATAACTCAGAAGAATTCATTATGGTACAAAATTACCTACATATTTCGGCTGAGATTAGTGTCCTTGTGAGCAACTTGTTATTTGCATAGTTGACCTGCGGGTTAGACCTGCTCAGACAGTAGCATGTTTGTGCACTTCACATTACCAAAACACTTTCTAGGTTTTACAGTTATTAGTCAGTGTTCACATACTCACTTACCTTTTTCCTCATCCCTGACTGGTTCCATGTTTGTATCAATTTTTGCCTGGTTTACTCAATGTGGAGAGCAAATATTCCAAATTGCAGCCAACAATTGTTAATTTCAAGTGCACACAAACACACTGAGGTCTTCATATACTTGTGAGACTGGAGCACAGCCCCTCTTATGGTGTTTGCATTAGTTAAACAGTATAAATATTCCTGAATTTATATGCAGTTAAAGCTTGCTAAGACAATTGTTATTAAGGGTATAATTTCTACTGACACCTTTGAGAGTTTTTAAGTCCAGACAGGCCGAAAGATCAGCCTTTAGTCTGCATTTTTTTGCTGTGTATCTCACTAACAGCTGAAAATTTGCAAGGACATAAATGTATGTGCATAGGTCATTTGGTAAAGCACACAGGGATTAAACCTTGAAAATATTTCCTAGCTGCATGAAAACAAGACCAACAGAATTTTGGTAAGACATTTGCCTTAACTGGAAAGCCTTAAAATAAATGATCATATGATTAAAAAAAGCAAGGATTGCCTGCTATTTGTTGTAACCCCTATTTCTGTAGTGCCCCTGTAGCCAGAGAAGCAGCTGTTCATTGCTGACATTCTCCCTGCCAGGCATTCCAACTCTCTGAGGTAATGGGCTACAAGCATACGGGCCTTCGCTTTAATTCTTTCAGCGTATCCTTCCGCATGGATAGAGCGAGGGGAACGCCTCCAGGAAAAGAAATTAAATGCACACACACAGAGGCACACAGGGACGGCCGATCTGAAAATATTTCTGAGAAGGCAATTTGCGCTCATGCGGCACAGCGTCACATGAAAGAGGCCGCCTGAAGAGCTGGCTGGCACAGGTTTATTTTGTTGTAGTATTTCCTTCCACCCCCCAGCTCTTTACCCAGTGGAATGATATCCAGAGCAAGTTTTTTGAGACAGGAAGTGAGGAATGTTTTCACTATGAGCGATCTGAGAAGAAGGTGGGTTAGCCGAGATAGCAGCTGCTTCGGACAAGAGGAGCACAGTAAGTCCGTTCCCGAGGAATACAGATGAGATGGCTCCGGGAGAAGAAGCCTTGGAGCGCTGGGGGTTTTTTTCGGCTACACGTATGTGAAAGGAGACCCTTGGATCGCTGTGCAAGGTAAGGGGAAAACAGCGGGCACGGTAAAAACATAGCGGCTGATCTTCTCTGCCGGGTGCTGTAAGGCTGAAGAGTTTCAACCACTTACTTTTTGAAAACTAAATGGTTGAAATGGTTGTGGGACTGTGCTTCTGGAGGTGGGCGAAGTTTGAGATATGTACTTACTGCTCTTCTCTCAGCCCGAGAGTCATGTCAAAGATTAGCTAGTAAAACAAGGAGAGGGTGGAGTACTTTGATTACTTTTTTGGCTGCCCAAAAATCTCTGAAATAAAAATATATGTATTTCAAAATGGGAAGTAATAGGACCCCTTTTTCACTGTGATATATTGCAGTTTTATTTTGATTATTGTCATTTATGCAAGCTATTAAAAAAATGTAAAGTAAAATGCTAATAATTGAGGGGGGTACAGGAGGTGAAGGTAAAGGAGAAAGATACCACAGTTCTCAGTAATCACACATTAGTCATGGCCATGTTGCTGAAATCCTAATATAGCATTTTTGAAACTACAGCTTTCTGTTGAAGTATAAAGGTACAAAGTTTGGCCACAAAAGACATTGTTAGCTGTTGCATGAAAATTCCAGGATTGATAAATAAATGCTTGTTACTATAAAGGTCATCAGTTGGATTTGTAACTCCAGGCAGTATGTAGCCATGAGTTTTTGCTAAAGTAGCTTAAAACAATGCAGGTAGGTCTGAATTTAAAGTAATGCAGCAGGCAAATTTGAGAGTACCTAGGACTGCAGAATGCACAGCTGCTGAATAAAACCAGCACAGCTATGTTTGCAAGAACTACACATGGCTAGCAATAGAAGATACTGAATGATGCCCTGGCATTATTCAGCAAACTTGTCTTAATTTTACCATATTTATTATATATTAGGAATCTTTTTTTAGTTGGTCTTTTGTGATGTGGTTTGGAAGTTAATTACTTGAGTTTTTCTTCTTCTAAATGGGTTTCAGAAGTCACGAGGATTATGTCAGGTGTACAAAAATGAAATAATTTAGGGTAAATGCTCAGTGGAGCATTCAATGTAAACAACAGATCATAACCTGGAGAATGTTCCTCACTGGCACATTCTGAAACTTCTGCTCTAAACTTCCTATGTTTGCGTTGCTACCTGTTTTCATAGTGAAATAACTGAAAGTCTGAGGCTGCCTCATGTCAGTACTAGACGGTTTGGAATTTTCACTTGTCAGGTTAGCCTCTAGTGATTTTTGGTTTTGTTTAGTTTTTTTTTTTTCCCCCCATGCTCTTGGAGCACTTTTCTAACCCTTGATATGGACATAAAAGATTGAAAGTCTTTCACACTCAGTGGTGCTCCATAAAACCAGAGATTAAAACACTTCTCCATTTCTGACTGTAACTTTCAAGATAAGTAAATTGATTTCTCTCATTGCTGTAGCACCAAAGAAGACACCTAACTGTGCAAAGAATGCATTGGAAGATGGGCCTCAGGGACAGGAGCTAAGGTCAGCCAGCTAAAAGTTCCTCTGTCAGGAATAAACCCAGTGCAAGATTCTGCTGGCAGTGGACAGGGGACTAAAAGCTTCTATCTGTAGAGCATTCCCTGCATGCTGTTCAAGCAGGGCTGGATTTGGAGGATCAAAGTGCAGAGGGAGTAATAAAATGAGGATTCCCTCTGTATCCCTAAATTTTTCAGGGAAACCTGTTGCTGTCTGTTACTTACTCTACAGCTACACCCAAAACCAAATTAGTTGGTGTTTGGGTGAGGATTGTTTTCTCATTCAGCTAAGATTTTAGGTGGCATCTGTTGGAGATGGTGATTGTGTAGAAGGGTACAGCCGCTTTGAGATTATCACAAACGAGGTCATGAAATATGCTTCTGGTAATTCTTTGGAGTAGGGTTGCAAGGATGTAATTGAGAAAAAATGCTGTCCTCTTTCTCCCCATTGTAGGCCTTTAATGTCTTTCCACCTTCCTTTCTTCTTTGTGGTGCTGCTGGCTGGGGAGTAGGGAGTCTGATACGAGGTTTTTAGCCTAAAGAGTTTGCAGTTATGTTGGATAAGTTTCTAGGTGGGCATATCAATGTCCAAGGAGAATGTGGTATCTGTTTGTTTACAGCTATACCTTTGAGTTTAAAAGCAGGTGTGCTAGGAAGACGACTTCTTCCGGTTCCTCCAATCCAAAGAAATGCATATCCTCATGTTCCTCCTAAGAGACCTCACAAGTCAAATTGTGCCATTTAATATATGCTACTAATACTATGGAAAAGAATTTAAAACGGAAAGTAGGCGTTTGTTTTCTCTCCCCTTCAGTGGGCGGCCCTGCCGCTAGAGGTGCAGGGGCAGAGCTCCAGCCCGCGGCAGCGCGTTGGGGCCGGGCGGCGCTGCCCGGCCGGGCGCGGCTGCGGGGTCGCTGCGCACAGCCCGGCCCAGGGCAGGGCAGGGCAGCCTCAACGAGGGAACGGCATCCCAGCCCAGGGCAGGGCAGGGCAGCCTCACCAGGGGAACGGCATCCCCGGCCCAGGGCAGCCTCACCAGGGGAACGGCATCCCCGGCCCAGGGCAGCCTCACCAGGGGGACGGCATCCCCAGCCCAGGGCAGCCTCACCAGGGGGACGGCATCCCCGGCCCAGGGCAGCCTCACCGAGGGAACGGCATCCCCAGCCCAGGGCAGCCTCACCAGGGGAACGGCATCCCCGGCCCAGGGCAGGGCAGGGCAGCCTCACCGAGGGAACGGCATCCCCGGCCCAGGGCAGCCTCACCGAGGGAACGGCATCCCCGGCCCAGGGCAGGGCAGGGCAGCCTCACCAGGGGAACGGCATCCCCGGCCCAGGGCAGCCTCACCAAGGGAACGGCATCCCCGGCCCCGGGCAGCGGCGTGCAGCGGGGGCATCTCTGAGGGCCTCCCAGCCCAGACCTTTCCGTGACGCTGTGACAGATTTCACAGGCTGGCTGCGTGCGCTGAGAAGACACTTGGAAAAGGAGAGAGGCAAAGCATGGAATAGAGTTGACAGGAAAGGAGGCGTGAAGCTGTTTGCAAAAAGTGGGGAGGGAGATGGGTGGCTGCCTGTAAGCTGGTAAGAGTATGTTTTTCAAGCAAAAATTAGAAAATGAATGGTTCTCAGAATTCAGATACTCTCTTGGTAAGGCAAAGCATAACCTGAAGCATCATACAGCAGTTTAGCATGAGGAATAATGGTACAATTTGCTGTAATCCACGGAAGATTAAAGGAATTGCACTTTAATTGTCTGGTAGGAAATGGCTAAGGTGTGAGTTTTAAGGCCTCCCTTGACTTTCTTTTTTTCCCCTTTATCATTCATGGGGCTTGGTTTTGTGTTTAATCCAACAGCAGATAGTGGCTGAGGCTGCATGGGGCTGTGAAAAACAAGCCAGGCTGCTGGATTTGCTCTTAAAGAAAACGTCTTTGTTCAGTATTACAAATACCTTAGGCAACTCAGATTTCATAAACATATTTTATTTAAATACCGATTCAGTTTATAAATGCTTATTTTAAGACACTGCAGTCACACATGATTAAGACTCATTATTCACTTGTGAGTTTAAAAAAAAAGAGATCAACTTGACAAAACCCAATGTCATTTGTGGCAAAACCAGAAACTCTGGTACTTATTTCATTATTTGAATGCATAATAGCCCTGCATTTTGGAAAAGTAGACTGATTATTTAGATTTAGAAAAAAATATACATGTAATTTTTCCCATGTTACCATTCCCCTTTCAGTCAAAGTATTTCTGATTCTTATATTTCTTCTCTTTCTCTTTTGTTCCTTACTAGGACTCCAGTGGATGTATCTTCTTGCCTCCTGGTGGAAAACTTGCTTGGCTTTAATGGATACTGCTGCTGCTGGTTGATCTCTGGAGACTTTACAGCTCTATACCTTTTGAGAGGAGGTGACTTCTTGTCACCTCTTAGGGTCTCAGTGGTAGTAGCTCTTTATCACTAACCATCTCTGGGAGAAAAAGAAGATGCCTTTGCCTTTTGGGTTAAAATTGAAACGAACTCGACGTTACACAGTATCCAGCAAAAGTTGCTTGGTGGCTCGTATCCAGCTGCTCAACAATGAATTTGTGGAGTTCACACTATCAGTGGAAAGCACGGGCCAGGAAAGTCTGGAAGCAGTGGCTCAGAGGCTTGAATTGCGGGAGGTGAGTTGTAAGTGAAGGCATAACTTTAGTTTTTGGTGCTGGATGACCTATGTGGTAAGTCCTCGCCATGTAGGGTGATCAGCTGCTGGAGCAGCTATCCTGTCTTCCCATCATTTCTTCACCTTCTGGTCTTTATGGGGACTTTGATTGCTCCTAAACAGTTGCTAAAGTTGTTACAGAGTTTAGGGAATGTCCAAGGGGAGGAAATATGAGAAGTATCAGTGAATAAAAGTTTAGAATGCAACAAAAATAATGCAGCTGTTTTTTAAACATAACATTGCTGAAAATTCTACTTTAAAAAGCCCACAAAGGAAGGAAATCATTTCTACCTAAGCAATATGGTTAAAAACTACAGCAAGACTTGAGTCATAAGGCAGCACTTTATTTATGTGCATGTATTTTTTTTCTGATAGATTAGTGCTGTAAAAAGAATCTAAAGCACAAAATGTGATAAGTGTACCAGTTACCAACTGTTTGTCTTGCTTGTTTAAATACCACAAATATATTTGCAGACACTGTCTTGGAACTCAGTCATATAGACCGAGTGCTGGCCTTATGGTGAGACTTAGTTTGTGCTAGTTGCATTTGTAAATATCTGTTCAATCTGTTTTCCTCCCAGAATCTCCTTACTTGGTATTTTGAAGGATTCTTTTGGAACTGAAATTTACTCTACCACACATTTAGTGATTATTTCTACATCTTCTGTGTTGAGTGAATTCCTTCTGAAATGCTAAGCTTTGAAATGTTAATAGAAATCTACATAGATGATCAACATATGAACCAATGTCATAATTTTATAAAATTGTTAAGCACAGGTGGTTTGAATGCAGTATTTGAATGCTCTCCATCCTGGGTGAACTGACATTCCCCCCTAGAGTCTGAAAGGTTTAGATTAGTTGATTTTGGAGTAATTGAATTGTGACGTGTGCACTTTGGGGGGCAGGAGAGAGGAAACTAGTGATACAAGTTTAGGGTTGCTAACATGGTTCTGAAAAACATGCTTTTGTTCTGTTATGTGGTCTGCCATAGAATGACCTTTTGATTATGGAATACAAATGCAGGATAAAAACCCTGGACTTTGGTAACCAAAATATGAGTAGTTGTGAAAATAATTAATAATAAATATTTGCAATTATAACTATGATATTTTAAAACATTTTCTTTTTATTGTCAAGCAGTTGCAATTTTTGATTACTTTGCTCAAATATTGAACAAATATATTTAGAACTCAATCCTTAAAACATTTATTACATTAGAAAGCATGCAATACCGTAGGATCCCTTAGTGAGAAATGTTATATCTAGTAATTTCTTTTCATAAATGCTTTTTATTTTTTCTGTTTAAAGAATAATAAAAAAATGAAATAGATGTGAAGCCATTATCTACAAGGGTTTGTTTATTGTGGCTGTTTTCAACTGCAATATGCATTCTTGTAGAGTCTCCCAAGTATTTTTTAGTATACAATTACTTTGGAAAACGCAATTCTTTGCAAGGATATGCCTTCTTTTTTTAATCTTTCTCCTTCTAACAAATGGACAATCTGGCTATGCTTGTAGCCTTAGTGTTTGCTTAGAACACATCAGATATCATATATTTAGAATTCAGTTATTGTTGTGTGAATGGATTTTGTCCATTTTCTCTGTCCACTTTCAGATGTAAGTTCTAAGTCACAGGAAATACAGAATTTTTACTGTTTGCAAAATGCAAAGGCTTTGTCTTCCTGAATGATGACTACTAGCTTCTATTGAGCTAGTCACAGAGTGCTGGAGATGCAGTTTTGTCAGCTATTCTTCATTATCTCGTTCTTTGGAACCACTCCTAAATATCTTTTTAAAAACAAACAAAAAAAAAGAGAGATGCAATTCTCTCAATTAAGGGTCATATATCAGAATAAGGGAGTTGACAGTACACTCTTGAACTCTGAGCAGATTCCTTCAGTCATGCATTCTTGCATGGATTATTTTGGCAGGAAAATGTGTTGCAATAAAAGGGAATGGAAAATAGGGATATAAATTACTTTCCAGAGCTTGCATTCAGAAAAAGTTGTTCTGCCTTTAAATAGTCAGATTTGCCAAACAGATACTGGATCATTCCTGGCGGCTTGCTTAGTAGAAAGTTTTCAGAAAGAAAAATGTGTTCAGCACTTTCATTAAATCTGCAAAAACAACTTTAGTCTTTGATACAGTAAAATACAGTAAAATACAAAGCATTTCTGTAAAAAGTTGCCTATTTTTAGTTCACTGAACGGCCTTAAAGCATGAAGTTGAATTCTAAGTGTTCAACATGAAAGTATGACTGTTTATTTAAATACTGAGACTGAGGACCATTCTCACATCCAAGGTATCAGTTTCAGATTACTGTATATGGCCTACACAGCTAGGACAAGCAGTTCCCAAGCATCTTCAAAACAGTTTACTGCATGAGGCATTAGGGGAATCTCTACCATTTTTTACACATTCAGTGGTAACATTTGTAAATACCTCTTTCTCTCTGGTGTAGTTTGGAATTACTTAATGGGGACAGTTGAACTGAACTATTTTTAATGGTGTGCCATCTTTTAAGATATTTGTTTTAACAGATCTTTATGTAAATGAGTAATCTTCAAATTATGCATTGCCTGGCTAAACACAGTTTTTCTTTTGATTTTCCAATTAGTACTTCTTAAATTCTGAATTGTATACTAGTACGGACACATTTAGGAAGTTTTATATATGTTGACAATTTAATTTTTTTATGGAATGGTAAACTTTATAGAAAAGTGATATGAATTCATTAAACTGAGTATCTTCTGGTACTCCCAGAGTGTGGCTCATCAGGAATGAGTATGTAATCCAGCTGTCTTAAACTGAGGAACTGGGGAAAGAAGTCAAAGGGAATAGTGAACATAAGTTACTTACATTTGTAGCACAGTCTATCTTTTATCCCATGAGAGAACTATAACCAAACATGATTTATGCAAAAAGGTATTACAGAAAACCATTCTGGAATCACAAGTTTAGAAAAACTGCTGAGAGCTCTGCTGGTGGACTACCTTAAAAAGGACGTACAACCGTGCTAATCTTGCATCTAAGGCCTGAGTATGCAAATGAAATCCTTGAAAAGACAGAGATTTTTTCAAACATTGTAATATAGCTAGGTATGTTAGCTAGCTAGGTTTGGCAGGAGACATAGCTGTTGTCTTTCTATTGTTGATTTTTTGCTGTTGTTGTTTTCTAAACACAGCACTTCTAAACCACAGAGAAGGGGCAAATTCTGCTGTATAAGCAGTCTGACTTAACTGCAGATATGTGGTACAGTACGAGTATAAGAACCAATGGCAGGGAACTTCTGTGGAGTGTATGTGTTGAGTATATGGAAGTTCCTGTGTTTGTTTTGGACATGCAGAGGAAAAGGAACCAAGGTTATCTGGATCCTGAATAACTTCAAAGTTCTGAAACAGTGCTTCGGAAATGCTTGAACTATGCTGTAAAACTTTGCTCTGAACTTTAAAACCTCACTTCTCTTTCAGAGAAAACACAAAAAAATACCTTTAATTCATTGTGGTGGTTTCTTAAATGCGTTTTGCATATGAAAAGAGTGTTTTTAAAATCAGACCAAATGCAACCATAAATATTTTTACGTCTGTATGTATCAGTAACCATACTGACTGACAAATAAGAGTTGGGCCACGTCATGACAGAGGGATCATTCATGTAAATTATGATTATGTCTTGTATCAAAATATGACAGAATTTTAGCTGATGTTTGTAGAAATAAGAGAAGCAGTCCTTGTAGTTGAACTGCTGTGGTTACCTCTCTGAACCAAATTTTCCTTATAATTAGGAAAGAAGAAATTGACATGGAGGAATGTGTATAAGAATGCCAGTCTTCCATGTGTAATCTGATTAGTTTAACAGATGTTGCTTTATTGAAAAGCAAATTTAAATCCATCTGAAATAAATATTACTTATAAGAATGTGATAACTGTAATTTAGGAACCAAAGAAAACTGAGGAATGGAGCAGTTAGGCAAAAATCAGTAACTGTTTCAGTTAAATTCTTTCTCTGATGAAAAAAAATACATTCTGGTAAAAGGTTTGCACTCAGTCTTATACTGAGCAGCACAAAATCAAGGTTTTCCATGAAAACAGTAGTGGCAATTAGGAAGCCCTTCCCCAATTTCTTTAGCATTTTTATAAAGTTAAGTCAGAATTTGAATATACCACTTAATTGCATTTTGTTTACCATCATGTTAGTGAATTGCTGTATGGTTTTAGACCAGTTTTGACAGAAGTGGTTTTCTTTACTTCTGAAGCAAAGACATTATCTTATTGTTTAGCATTTTTAGACTTCTTTGAAATGTGGCTTTTCCCTTTAGTAAAGTAATCAGAACTTAAGCCTCTGATGAATGGGAACATGATACTTGTAATGTCCGTGATGTGTAAGGTTAAGTCAAAACCAGTTATGTGAGTTCATCCTTCTCAGAGCCTTGAACAGTGGTGGGAAAAACTAGCATGCTTTTTTTCAAAAAAAGTACATTTCTGCATTTCTGGGCCATTTTGATAACTGACCTACCTCTGCCAAAGGTTAAAATATATCTTGAGCATAATGTTTTCTGTGCAGTATGAAGGTATGGTTCTTTAGCTTGTAAATTAGCTTACATTTGTCAAATGTCTTGATGAGTAGAATCTTCCTTGCCTGTTAGAAGATTGTTTATTCAAGATATATGAAGGGTCTGAAACACAGTGTATTGTGATTTTTACAATGTTTCATTTGAATAAACTAGAATACATCAGATTACCTTGCAACATATGGATTTGGTTATTTCTTATCCCTTTTGCTTTAAGCTATTTGGTAATTGCTTAAATAGCATTTGTGAAATCCATATTAGAGTTGTTAGGATAAAATAATTATGTGTGTGAGTGTTGGAAAAAAACATTTCAGTTATGAAAGAGCTAAGATTTAAGAATAAATTGTCTCTGTTCATATAGCCACTTCTGCAGCTACAGTTGAAGAGCTTGTCAGTGTTAGAGTAACAAAAACAGTATAGGCAAAAGTACCCTACAGTAAATAGCTTCAATATGGGGGAAAAGGGAAGAATTTTTGTCAGTGATCCTCCTATTTCTGCAAGAAGAATTGATCATGGTACTAAATAGAGAAGTGCAACTTCCTACTTGGTGGCTGGTACATGATGAAAGTCCCAGAGGTTTTTTTTCTCCACCACTTCCCAGAAGTTTTGGATATTGTACACTAGCCCATCCAGGCTGCTCCAAGCCATTTCTCAGCTAGAGATTGGGAGGTTTTGTGGAGGAAGTTGCCTGTTGTGATAAGAATGAAGATGTTGCCTGTTGTGATAAGAATGGAGAATTTTCAAGGCCTGTTGTCTCCTCCTGTAGCTCTTAACACTAGGCATAGGGAAAAGCTTTCATTTGGTATCTGCCAGTTGTGCTTAGTACAAGATTACTTACCCAGCTCTCCTGCATGTGATATATTCAACTGTGCTGTCCTGATAGCAGGAGCTGTTCTGTATCCAGGCATATAATACAGCTAGATGTGATGGAGCCCTTGGACTACCTGGGATTTTATGAGTTTGATTGCAGTGCTTATCCTTCAATAAGAGAAGGTGTTTTCAGCATTCTGATTAGTAAAGTCTTACAGTTTGTTTTATTTGTATGTATCAATGTAAAAGAGGAAAAGCCTGAAAATATATTTTGACTGCATTCTCCTGCCATTGTTTTATATTTTGCCTCAGATCTTAGGATGGGGATTCCACAGGTACCCTTGAGGCAGGTAGCTAAATGTATTAATTAGAAGGCACTGTATTAACTAATACATAACAATTCTCCTTTCAGCCTATTTGTAATCTATGACATATTTAGTAATATTTATAGTACAGGATATGGAAATTAACTGGAAAATATATTATGAAATATGTAAGGTTGTAGTAAATTTTGAACACTGCTCTGCCTCAGGGGACCTCCAAGGGTTGCATGGTCCTGCCCTCTGCTCAGGAGGATCTTCAGGGGTTGCTTGGGTGAGTTTACCAGGCACCCAGGTGCCTCTAAGGATAGAGATTTGACACCTCTTTGGGCTATCTGTTCCAGTGTTTGGCTAGTCTTGTTGTGAAATTTTTTTCCTGATCTAATTGGAATTTCCCACATTGCAGTTTGTCCCCAGTGCTTCTCATACTTGCTGTGATTACTTCCCAGAAGACTCTGGCTCTATCTTCTCTGTCTGTGTCCGCAGTAATATTTTACTTTGTCTCTTCTGAGGCTGATCAGCCCCACTTCTCTGATTTTCACTATACATCGTGCCAGAAGATCTAATATAGTCACCTCCAGTAATGTAGTTTTGTAGCATTCATACCTGGTGAAACTCCTCTGCTTAGCTTAGGAAGTCTGAATGACTTCAGTGATGAAGTCATTCCCACCAGCTTGTGAGCTGTAAATACTGTGGGGCTTTTGCTACTTTTGTGTTCTTGATAGCTTTTGAAATTTTAGGGAAAAATATTTACTGTCTCTGCTGTCAGAAAACAAGTAGGTAGAAATTAAATGTGCAGAAATTATATGTTCTTTTTATTTCTATTTGATTTTCTTCAGAGGGATTGGGTCATGAATAAGTAACTAAAATAAACGAACCTCAAAGTAGTGTTAATCTTAACAGCTTAACATATTTTAAGAATTATGTCATGACATTCTTTTTAGCACTGGATGTTGTCCTGAGCTGCTAATAATAAAATGTTTTAGCAATGAATAAAAGTGGGTTCTATTTTAATCAGTGCGAATATTCCAGGGTGCATAAGCTTCTCTGAAAACTCACAGGATCAAATTCTGCCCTTGAAGTGAAGTGAAAGGTTTGCATAGAAGTCACAAGGCCAGCTTTGGTCTCTAGTATTTTGCATGGCTTTTTAAAAGACATGCTGGATTCCAGAGGATATTTTAAAATGTGGCAACATTTTTCTTAGTCTGTTATGCCGGTAACTGCTCAGTTCTGTGTGTAGGCAAGAAAAAGTGGTCAATGTTTGAAAGAAATAGATCTACTCAAGTGATCGTCATGCCTTAAAAATAATCTATATATTCAGTTTAAGTTCAGGGTGTAGAACCAGGAGTATTTTTACATCAGACAGTTTGAAACAGTGGCAATGTTTGTGGTCTCTTCTCCTCACTGTCTCCTCACCTTCTATGAGGTTTAAGTACACCAAGGCTGCAAGTGAGTTTATTTAAACAATTGCTGTACTTATTTTGGGGTGTATTTTTAGTTGGTTTACAAATGTGTTTGTGTGATATCATCTATAGAAGTCTTTCAGCTGTAGCTCTTACCTTTGCTTTCAGTCTCTGCCATTACCATTACCCTTGCCCAGAATGTTGTGGTTCCACATTTTAGGCAGTGCTCAGCCCGAGGCTGATGTGTTGTCCTGTCAGAGAAGTGGGCTGGGTCACAGCAGAATGTCAGCATCATGGTCTGACTTTGGCTCCTGTGGCTGCATGCATGCTGTTAACAGTCTTGTGATGAAAGAGAAACACACCTTTTCACATACATTCCTCTCCTTACTCAGTCTGCAGGAGAGATTAGGGAGTAGTCAGTCATTCAGTACATTTTATCCTTCTCAGCATGTGCTATTGTAGTGAACATGGTATTTCTTTTGTAATGGTTTTTCTGTGGTTCTACTGCTGGGGTTTTTTCCCTAGTATCTTATAGAATTTAAAATACTGTCTTCACAATATCCTTCTGGGGTGGTGGTGGTCGTCATCTAATGAGTGGGGGATTTAATCTTTCTCCTTTGGTTAAAACACTTCTAATTATGATATCTAGTTTTGCTATGATAATGACATTAATATTTCCCAGTCCATATTTATTTTCTGGTCCAGAACTGAAGGAAGTAAGTACTGTGGGAGCAGATTTTAGTCAGTTTAAACACAGTGGAGAAATGTAAATTTTTGTGGATGACTCTGTAGTTTGGATTTAGAACTATACTGTGGAACAAGAGAAAAATACTCTGATCCAGGAAAAATACTCTGATCCAGACTCCTTCTGGGAGAGGATCTAATAAAAATGAGATTGTGTTGCTCAAGATGCTGTTCAGTGGGATTTTGACCTTCCAGGGGTGCCATCCCTCAGCATCTCCCGGTGGTCTGTTCCAGTGCTCACTGTATGTTGTGTTTTGGCTTGGTCAGGAGTGGCCACTCAGGCAGGATATCTTCCTGCTCTGCTGTATCTGGTCCTTTTCCTGCTCGTGCAGGGAGCTGTGTATATGCTTTAATGAGCTCAGCTTTGATGGACAGCTGTCCTGGGCTCTTTTGTCCTTCAGCATCCCATGTGAGCCTGCCTACCAGGTCCCCAGAGGAGCCATGCTTTGCTCTACTGCTGGCCCATGTCATTTTTCATTTACCTTCCCCACTTCCCTTAGATTTCCTGGCACACATGAATGCCTACTGCTAGCATCTGTAAATTGCCACAGCAGAGTTATGAATTATGAACTGTTTCCAAATAAAGAGTAGTTCTGGTACAGTGTTAGGTGGGGGACCTTAGGTACCTGAGCTGGTTACCTGGATGTAATGTCTGCTTTTTATGGTAAATGTCTCTGCAGTTCCCTGAAGTTTTCAATAGCCCATAGGCTGACTCAGTGTTTTAAAACATTTATTTCTAAGTAGCAAGACTTTAATACAATATATTTTATCCAATATCACAGTATTAATTTTTTTTATCATTGAAATACCTTTTTCAGATTACATATTTCAGTCTCTGGTATTACAATAAGCAGAATCAACGCAGATGGGTAGATTTGGACAAGCCTCTGAAAAAGCAGCTGGACAAATATGCCTCGGAGCCAACTGTGTATTTTGGAGTAGTGTTCTATGTGCCTACTGTTTCTCAGCTTCAGCAGGAGATTACCAGGTAAACCTCTTAGTATAAACTTCTATGTGTTTATAAATTTCAGCATTCTGAAATGTATAGTTTATTTGAAAGTTGTCTGCTTTCCACTGCCTTTCCTATTTTAGGCAGAATGTGTGTTCAAACTGTATGCTAATTTATCTTTGGAATAAATAAAATATGTGATAAACTAAGCAAGCAACTAAATGTTATGATTTTAGGAATCTGCTCAAACCTGTTCTAAGTAACAGGCATACCTGTGTGGTCAGACTTTTAATTGTTTTAGTCCCTTCATTGACTTTTGAATTTGTTTTTAATTTCCTTGACTTTTTAACTTGTTTGTTTGGTTTTGGTTTTTTTTGTATTGAAGATCCATATTTTGCTTTCATGGACATCTATCCTGCACAAAGCACTTGCAGATTTTATTAAGCTATGCTTTCTTTATTTGTCTTTCAGTATTTCCTGTTCTTTAGTACAGTACATTGGCAAGCTTCAGGCTACTTTGGCTTGTGATTTTTTTTTTTTTTTTTTTGTATCAGTGAGCCATAAATATGGATGTTAGTTCTGGTACTATGGGTCTGTTTCTACTGTGAAACTGGGGAACATCACATAATTGTTGCTGACTGCAGGGGGGAGGTAAAATTGAGCATATATACTAGCCAGTTATTCATATGGGCCTGTACATTGGCTTCTAATGGCTTAGTGTGTATAGTTCTGATTTCGTGATTATTTTTAATTGGCAATTCAGTACAAAGCCCATAGCTGGATTACAAACACGTATTGTTATTTCAAAAATATGTGTTTATATTAACTAACCCATTTAAGCTAAAAACTTTAAGTTGGCCCTGCTTTGAGTGGGGAGTTGAAGCAGATGATCACTCAGAGGTCCTTTTCATCTTTATTTATTTTGTGGTTACATGAACCTGTCTCTCTTCCTGAAATACCCTGCCAGACACCTTTCCTGCTAATTGTGATAAGAATGCTTTTCAGTGTCATCAGGTGCAGACCTCTTGGTGCAGACACTGGTGCTGTTGTGTACTGCTCAGTGCTTGGCAGCTTTAGTGGCTTCAAAAATCTCTGGTTCCTCTTCTGTGTTAGTGTACTAGAATACATTAGAGTAAGATAATTATCGAGGTATTG
Source organism: Lonchura striata (assembly GCF_050655825.1). Taxonomy (NCBI): domain Eukaryota; kingdom Metazoa; phylum Chordata; class Aves; order Passeriformes; family Estrildidae; genus Lonchura; species Lonchura striata. Next base: position 56,196,860 of record NC_140707.1, on the reverse strand, counting down.
CATAGGGAAGATAAATTGCCTGAAAAACCTTAAATAGTCTTCTCTGGCATTTATTTAAATAATATGATATTTATTCTGGAGCTGCCTGGTAGAAAGCAGGAATTTATGTGCCAGTCTTATGCTTGTGTCTTAGAGGATGGTACTTACTTTGATAGTAAGAGTCTGGGTTAGTCTCAGAAATCTGTGTTTTTTCATGCCCGTTTGATATAAATGAGATTGAACATGTTCAAGCAAATTGTATGTTTAATGTACACCAGGAAGTGGAAATGCTATAGATAAAAAAATATGTGCTCTGTGTGGGTAGTGTTAGGAGCCTTTATCTATAAGTTTACTTTTAATAGCAGTTCAATGGAAAGAGCTTACTTTCTGTTTCTTGACTAGGAAGACTCATTCTCCAAATACCTTGGGCTTTTTCTTTTCCATTTTTTGAAGGTCTTGGTTTAGTCCCAGCTGTTCTTGTGTGTGCTGTATAGGGATGTTATGTACTGTCAGATGATATACTGGGTTTTTGTAGTAGATCCCCAAGAGTATAATCGATATTTATAAATTATCAGTGTATTTAACAGGGCAGTAGCAGTGATGGAAGACAGCTGTCTATTAACGTGAATAAAATTTATGTGGCGTTTACTTGACCTTTGTAATCACTGAACGAATTACAGCACATACTTCCATGTTCTCAGTATAAATAACCTTACTCCCCTAGAGTTAACATACAGTATGAGGAAGAACTTTTTAAAACTAGAGTTATAGAAGACAAATCCCCTCCTTGGCCAAGTCTGTGTAGCTGTGATGGCAATTTTGAGGTGTTTTGGGCTCCAGATAGAAAGTTCTATGGATGGCTGAATGGGGTAGAAAAATTCAGGCACATAGTGGCTCAGACTGTGGACAAACAGCACAGGTAGTAGTGGTTGCATGTACGAGAGATGATACAAGAAAAGAATAGATTAAAAGAAAAAAAATATGCCTTGAAAGTAAGAACAAAATGAACTCAGAAGTTGTAATGCAGAAATGAAAATCCCTACTGGGATTGAGGGAATGTACATTGTTAGATCTATTGGGAGAGAATGCAGCAACTCAGCAGCAGTTTACTGAACATTGAAAGAGACAATAACAACAAATTTAAGGATTGAAGAGGAAAAAAGAGAAAAGAGGGTTTGGTAATAGATAGAAATTGTGTAGTTTCTTTAAGATCACTGATTCTAGAATGATACGTGAAAGTTAAGGGAGACAGGAGTTTTAAAAGACCTTGAAATCGTGAGGAAGACTACCCTCTACTCAAACTGGGTAATGCAGAGAGGAATAGGAAATGAAGCTGTAGTCTTCTCTCTCTTAAAATTTATGAAGTCTATGTTAGCTTTTTCTTTTTCCCCCCCCTTGTAGGTATCAGTATTATTTGCAATTAAAGAAAGATATCTTGGAGGGCAACATTCCTTGCACACTGGAGCAAGCAATACATCTGGCTGGTTTAGCAGTTCAGGGTAAGTAAGAAATTGTACCAACTAGCTAATGTTGCATTAGAAACTTTAGTGATATATTTTCTATTGCCTGTTTTCTTTATGTCACTCAAGAGACCCAATTGATTAAGTTATGAAAGGGGCTTGCTCCTTAGGACTTTGTCATATGGGCTGAGGAGAGCAACAGTTGGATCAGTGGCCCTGAACTTGCTTCTCTCCAGTCCTCAGAGGTGTACCTGGGCATCTAACATGTAGTTTCAAGAGCTGGATTTTAATTAGACATTGGATTTCCTTTGGGGGCAAAGGCTTCAGTTGTCTGCCTACATCAACACATCCTTCCTCTGTTTCTGTTAATGAAGACTCTTTATTCTGACATATCTTCATAAATAAGCAACTTTGAATATATTTGTGTTTCCATTTTTTATCCAAAATTTCCTATCATATATGGTTATTTCAAGTTAGTGTGCAAGACTGTAAGCAGTTCTTGTGTTCAAATCACTTCTGAAAACACATTTCTGGGATAACTGTATGAAAAAGACAGCTTCATTTTTCTTAGCTAGGGTCAGATGGGATGGAGTATACATCATTCCTGAGGTTGTCTGCACTGATTGTGTTCAGTGTTCCTTGCAATGTGCTTGTCTGATACTAATCTCTCAAAAGTTTGTAATGGCAACAGCTGTGTTTACTGTGTTTGTATATTGTTATTTGTATATCATTCACAGTGAATGCCACTTCAGTACATCTAACAGCAATTGTAAAACTGCCAAAATTGAACAGGACTTAAAATCACTGACAGTATATGCAACCAAAGATTTTTTGGTTTTTTTTTTTTTTTTTTTTTTTTTTTTTTTTTGTTTTGTTTTTTTTTTTTTTTGTTTTTTTTTTTTTTTTTTTGTTGTATACATTGGTTGTATCACAGTAAAGATGATGATCATGTTTTCTTGAAAATGTGGTTACCATTGGACTAGGATAAATTGTATTAATGCCTTGTTTATATAACAGTGAATCTGTTTAATTCAAGCCAGGTTTTAATGGCCTTCAATTGAAAACATCTTGCTGTGTTATTTGTATGTATTTGGACAGTGTAAACATCTCTCTGCTCAGTGAGATGTTTATAGAAATCTTTCAATATAACCCTCTTTACAGATAGAAAATATTCATCCTTTTAGCTTTAACTTTCATTTCTTATTCCTGTTTAAGTGATGAACTGTATATGTTGAAAACACAATGAAAAAAAAAACAAACCTCAAAAAAAGCACAGGTTGTAAATTAATGTGCTCCAATGATTGAGGTAGCTATACCAGGTAGGTTAGTAATTTTAGCTGGTCAATGAGCAGAAGCAGTACTTGCTGTTTCGAGTCAACTGGTTTCAAGAATGATCTGTATTTAAAATCAGTACAATAGTTTAATTCTAAACACTGCCTTATCTCAAGAGTTGTATTGGTGTAGTGTGTCAGAGGCACTCCCCTTTCATAGAAATAACTTCCATATGAAGTGTTTTTTCATTTCTTCTCAATCCACAAGGAGTGTTACCAATCATTCTGAACAAAGTAAAAAGATGGGATTTTTTTTTACCTTTTCTCTTTATAAACATTATTGGTTGGTTTGTTCTGTTGTTTTGCCTTATGATTGTAGTTCAGCAGGATGGAGGTTTGCTACTTGGAGAGCCTGCTGCAATTAGTTGGGTTTTGAATAATTTTGTTAAAAGTGTTTGAATCAAAGATTATTTTTTTTTTTTAGCGGATTTTGGAGATTATGATCAGTATGAATCTCAGGAGTTTCTACAAAGATACGCTTTGTTTCCAGTGGTAAGTACTTTCTTTAAATTGCTGAATTTAAATTATTAAATTGGCAAATTTAAATCCTTCTTAAAATTGGTAAATGCAAATAATTTTTAGGAAGCTTCTGTGATCCATTTTTCTGACTGCTCCCTAGGCTGCCAAATTTAGTAAAGGTTTTCTTTGAGATTGGAGTGAGATATGACACCTTATATTATGCAGAAACAAAGATGTAGTAAGATCTTTTCAATTTTATTCTATATTACACTTAAAAGAAGGTTGAGGTACAAATGGGAGATAGAGTAAAAACACTTCAAAACAGTGTTTGTGCTTTTGGGGTTTATTTGTGCATCTAAGACTAGACTCAAGGCTTGATTTGCACATGTAAAGAAATTATAACCATTTGATTTTGTATTTTTTTTTTTAAATTTTATTCCACAAATGCTATTTTACATTAAGGGTTGGCTACAAGAAGAAAAAATATTGGAAGAAGCAACACAGAAAGTTGCCTTGCTACACCAGAAGTACAGGTAACATATCTAAAGCTCTTCTAAGCTTAATTTAGGTCTTCAGTAGTTTCTGTAGCTCAGAAAGTTGTGAATCTTGAAATGCAGTTGGACTAATTGCACTTCCCATTTAAATGAGTCTTTTTTCTAGAGTTTTTGCTGAATGAAAATGAAAAAGAGAACAGAATATTTAGTAAAATAAATTAGAGGATTCAACTTGAAAAGAATACGGGACACAATTAAATAGTGTGACTTAGCCTGTATCATATTCCTAACTCTTGTTCATGTTCCTGACTCTTGTTCAAGTGAAGTTCTGACCCCAGTAAGGATGTTTGTTGATAAACAACACTGAGAGGTATTAAGGGCAGGAGAAATGCAGAGAGAGTAACTGTGCCAGAATGCTTATGAACTTAGGTAGAAGGGGGCTAAGGTGCAGTAGTCCAGGACAAAGGAAAGTTATTTTCTCTGTATCAGTTCATTAGTGAAAAATGTTTGTGACTATGTAAGTAATACTGAATATTTTCCCCTGTATTGTTTTAAAACAATAGTTTGAAAATTGCAGTTGCACTTATCTTTGAAATGCACTTGTAACAAGATTGGATGGTTCAGGTTCAGCAAAGAAAACTTAATCTTCATGACGTTAGGAAAAAGTGAAGAAATTAAGAGATTTATGATTGAAAAAGTATTGAGAGACATAACAATGAGCATGACAGGATTTTTCAGGTAGAAATGATGCCTTTTTTGAGATAACTGAGGTATGTTGGTGAGTAGGTAAACACAAGACTTTTTTAAGCCCTGTGATACTACTGCAGGTCTGTGAGACTCTTTGTCAGTTGGTCTAATTATAAAGAATTCTACCTTTACCTACAGATCTTGTCCTCATGCTTTCAAAGTATTACAGTAAAATAGTCAGCATTTAGAAGATGAAACCTTCTTTTCTGAAATATAAAATGCCAGACTTCCTAGTTCCCCTATAGCAATATAGAAGACATTCATGTCTTGAACATGTGTGCCACTGGTAAAGTAAGGAAATGTGGAGACAGTGCTGGATTTGATCAAGAATGTGATAATTGTCTGCCAGCAATAGAGATGGTAATATTAACTAGTAGTCTTTGTTGCCATTTACCCCTAAAGATGCCAGAGAGAAAGTTATTAGAATCAAAGTGTCAAGGCTGAGCTGAATATATTGGCCATTGGTGAAGATAAAAACAGTACATTTGATGTCTGCCTGGGTGTCCTGGGGATGCTTTTCAAGCTGATTGTTGTTTCATTTTTAGAGGCCTTACTCCTCCTGATGCAGAAATGTTATATATGCAAGAAGTGGAAAGAATGGAGGGCTATGGTGAAGAGACCTATCCTGCAAAGGTAAATGAGGTTTTCATCTTTGTCTAATTGTCCTTTTCTCCCTGTTTAGAGTGGTTACTTCCTGCCAAAAGTAAATAAAACCCAAAACACCCATAATTTTCTGCTCCAGAATTAATAAAAGCAGTTGTTTCTTAGGTAACTTTGCTTTTGAAGACTTTTTTCTCTACTTGCATAATTTTTTGCAATTTTTTACAGGACAGCCAAGGAAGTGACATATTCATTGGAGCATGTCTTGATGGTATCTTTGTGAAACACAAAAATGGTCGTCCTCCTGTTGTATTTAGGTTAGTATTGTTCTTTCATAGGATGTCTTAGTGAATTTCATATTTTAAGTTTGTTTCTCACAAGGAACAACAACTCTTAGACATATGTATTTATGCATTTGATAAACCTGAACATAGTCTCATAGTCATCATGCTACAGTGAATACTAAAGCCAGTGAGAATTTCTCAATGCATTACCTGCAAAAAGAATCTCTTTAAGACAGATCAATACTAAGACATGAATATTTAATATACAGTTGCATTGCAAAATATTTATTGAATCAAAAAGGAGCAATTCTCTGCACGTAGGGCATCTTAAATCCTGAGATTGTCATATCAATTAATACAGAAATATTCACTTGTGAAATTGTCCAGGAATTCCTTTCATATATTATATGTGGAGAGTTACATGATAATGTTTGTTTTATTATTTTGGATTCATACATTGTTTTAGTTTGTTATTGAATATTCTTATAGATTGTAGATGGAGCTCTGACTTACCTAAACACTTAAAATACATTCCTCACATGAAATGGCTTCCACTGACTTTAACATATATTGCTTGGGCATCTTTCAGAATAAAATTTTAAAAAAACATTTTGAGATTTTTTATAAAATTAGTCTTGGCAATTTAGTTTTTATTAAAGTAAGAAAGGGTTTATTCTTAGTGAACTTTAATCTTCTAGAATTGAATTTTTGACTGAATATGAACAGAAATCTTGAAATTCTATGGTCCAACAGTTACTGAAATTTCACTACTGGTGATTCTCTGGGATAAGAGAAAGTAGCCACCTATGCTTCTTTCTGTCAGTAGTTTTGTTTAACAGGATTTAGAAATTCACTACTGTTAAATGTTCTTCAGAAAAATTTCTGTCTCACCTGTGATAGGAGAGCTGATGCTGAACTCTTTTTAATTGTCTGGTGTCATCAAACTGCCCTGCTCTGCTTTTCTGCAGCATTAAATAACAGATGTACTTAAGAAATGCACAGGGAGAAGAATAAAGCTTTGTACATGCACTTCACGTAAATTCTCAAAGAATAGTGGATGCAGTGTCTGTAAACATAGAAAAAAAGTTGCACATCGGGAAGCATCAGAAAGTATTTCTATTCCAATTTCAGGATCCAATTTTCTGCTCTTTTGCTTGTTTGTGTATGACTGTGGGCAATTCCATCATGGATAGTAATATCATGTTATTTGGGTGGCAATAAAGCATAGACAAATGACCCATTAATATAATTTACAAAGACTGGGTTATGCTTGAGATTGGTTCAGGTAATTTCATAGTTGTGTCCACAAGGGCTTATGAACGAAGGCCTTTTGTTCTAAATCAAAATGGAGACATTAATATTTCTCTACCTCTTACACATGAGGCAATAGATATGGAAAATGCTAATAGACACCTCTATGTAATGAAAATGGGAGTCATATAAACACCTTTAGAGAGAGCCCTATATGCAGGTCATGTTTTTTCCATGTGTTTGTGTACTGCAGAATATTCTTTTAATAAATATATTATACAGGTTTTATTTACACTAACATAATACTAATGGTTCAAGCTAAAGTTGCATTTAAAAAGAAGATGAATAAATGTATTTTATGCAATCTAAATTTTTTTTCATCTGTCAGTGTGTGAGAGTTCTAGAAAATGTGCATAATAATGCCTTAAAAGCTTTGTTTAGTGTAGGTTTAATTTTTTTTTCCTGGAATGCTTTCAAGCAGATGGGACATTATAATTTACTGATGAATAAATTTGTCGAAATTTTATTTTTTTTAATAATTGGAAGAATTTCAAAGGGAAGACAAGTAATAATCTTACTGTACATATTGTACATCTTCCCAAGAGTTAGTCACACACATGTTTTCCTTTCAGCAGCCATTAATGGTATGGAAGTGATGGTCTCCAACTTGTTCAGATAGATTAATGAACTTTTCCACAGAATAATGAAATGTTATTTAATAGAATCATAGATTTATAGCATATACTGTCTTGAGAGGGACCCATCAGGACCATGGAGTCCAACTTCTGGCCCTGCACAGGACACCCCAGGAGTCACACCCTGTGTCCTGGAGCATTGTCCAAATGCTTCTTTAACTCTGTCAGGCTGGTGCTGCTCCCCACTTCTCTGGGCGGGGGGGGTCTTGCCCTGTGCCCAGCCACCCTCTGGGTGAAGCACTTTTTCCTGATACCCAACCTAAACCTTCCTTGACTCAGCTTCAGGCCATTCTCTCAGTCCTGTCACTGGTCACAGGATGGAAGAGATCAGTATCTGCCCCTCCTCTTCCCCTCATGAGGATGTTCTTTATCCACATTCTTGATGGTGGTTCTGGTTTGCAGTTGCATTTTTTGAGGTTTGAAAATCAGAGCTTGTCCAGTCATATCCTGTCCCTCTTGTCTGCAGGTGGCATGACATTGCCAACATGTCCCACAATAAATCCTTTTTCGCATTAGAATTGGCAAACAAAGAAGAGACAATTCAGTTCCAAACTGTGAGTACATTTTTATTTTTTTCTCTAATTCATCAGTTAATAAAAACAAATTAAGATTGATCATTTAACTCAAAGGTTAAAGGCTACTCTCTATATATTTAACAGTTTTGAACTGTATGAGTGAGTCAAATGTGATTACACTGTCTTTGGCCAGCTTTCTGTGGGAAGGCATTAAAAATTGGACCTTTTATGTTGAGTACATTGAAGCGTCTGATTATGTGGTCATAAAAATTTTCATCCATTCCAGTAAAATTCCTAGCATGTTTTTTTGACTTGAATCAGTAGCAATTAAAAATAAATATAGCCTTAGAGCTTTGCTGGAGTGGGCCATGGCATTCCTTGGAGAATTAATTTTATTCAGCATCTACCAGTTGCTTTTGTCAAAAGGGAGCTGTTGACAATCCTATGGCAGTATTAACTGTAATTGTGTTAGTGTTACAGCTGATAAGGGTCTGGAGCAAAAGGCTTCTACTTTCAAATAAGTAGATAATACTTTTTTCATAAGTCTAAGAAAATTGTTAGACTAGAGAGTATATTTGGGTCTGCAAAGTAGAGTTGTAGGGAAAACTTGGTGACATTAATAAAGTTACATTAAAATTAAATCAGTCAATGGTATTTTAATCTTAAAAATTTCAGTGGCTTGTCTGAAAGCAAGTGAAGGGTATAAATGTTTGACTTAATGCAAATATTGGGTTTTGTTTTTTTGGCAGGAAGATATGGAAACAGCAAAATATGTGTGGAGGATGTGTGTGGCTAGACACAAGTTTTACAGACTAAATAAATGCAGCCTGTAAGTAGAATACATTAGCAAAACTCTTGGTGCCCTTGCAGCTTCCACTGGGAAGTGAAATCTCCCACTCCCTCTCTAAAGTCTTTACTGTCCTCTTTAGATGACTTGGGTTCATTTTCTTAATCTTTTTTGAGAAAATACTTACCATCAGTTTTTGAAATACATCCTGAAATACATCAGAAGGCAATATTAAGTGCTGAAATCTTACCATAAGTAATAATGTTTGGCCTTTGCTTCTGGATCACAGTGCTGTGAGAGACTTCAGTTGCTTTGGGGTCTAATATTGCTATAGTTTGTGAGCTGCTGGAACCAGCAGGGTTTTGGCCTGTGTTTGGCTGAACTGCTCTGAAAGGACACTAGAGGCTTTAAAAGGGCGGGCAGTGCATGTGAAGCACTCCTGAAATGTGCTGGATTGACAGCTAAGAGGTATGTGGTTCTTCAGATATCCATGGAATCTGTATAGCTCCAGTAGCACCAGTGCAAAGTAAATTTAATACAATTCATCAAATTAAATTTAAATGGGCTGGTATCCAACTTGTAAATCAATGGCTGGAATTTGAGCTACTTTACTGGAACAGCTTTCCTTCAGTTAAGTTTCTTCAGTCAAAGAACAAAGAATTAGACACAGTGAATAATCTGTCATTGGACTGGTTCCCATACGTTTCACTCCTTTTCATACATGGGAAGATAGATGTTTGATATCTGCTGAGGCCTGTGGAAAAATCAAATATTTTGTGCCACATGTGACTCAGTGTGTTTAATGCTAATTTATTTGAAAAGTAAGATAAATTTGAAATAGAGTAAACCACATACCTCAAAGCTTGTAAACTTGACTGTCTTTTGAGAGTGATAAGAAACATTGATAGAAGTAGTGTGTTCATGGGACTTCCGCATTTCTGTCTAAGTAACATCAGATCAGTAGTTCTATATTTAATGTCTCTAGAATTTCTTATTGTAACCACAATGTGGCTTTACATGAGGTCAAGTCCTCAAAAAAACTTTTCTAGTTATTTCTTCTCTTAATATTTCTTGTCATCTGGTCCTGTAGCTGAAAACTGTCTTATGCATGCCTGTATCAACTTACGGTTTTTTTCTAAATCTGTACATACCTTGTCTTTAGAGACTCCTTGGACTCTCCACCTGAGGAGGGCTCCCAGAAATCTTCCCTCATTCTTTCCCTTCCACGCTTTCCAATCCTTTCTCGTCCTTCACTTCCCAAAGGGTGAGCTTAAAAACATCTTTCTCACTAAAAAAATAGCAGTTTTCTGCATTTGTATCATGCTATCTTTTGACTTGTCTTGCTATGAGATGCAGAGCAGAGGTGCAGTGTAGGGTGGGGGGAAAAGGAGCTTAAGACTTCAGAACTTTAAGTCTGGGAGCCAATCCACAAATTATGAAAATTCATTACCATTAGCATCAATGTTTGAACATACAAATGCTAATGCAGTATAGTAATGCTCTACAGTTCCTGTAACATCTGTCCCCATACAGTTTTATGTCTGACTTGTAGAACAGGCAATGTGTAGAACAGGAGATTAACTGAGATATTTTGATCTTAGGGTTTTGATTTTGCCTTGTGATGGGGGCTAATGAGAGAGACTCGTGTGGAAGACTAACACAGGCCTGGCTCCTGGAAATGTAGAGTGATCTTTAATTGAATTTGGGAGTTCTTTCTGATTTTTGAAATAGGTCTTGCTAAGAATAATTTCTTACCATTAAATTTCTTCTGTAGGCAAACTCAGCCAGTTACAGTGAATCCTGTTAGAAGACGATCTTCATCCAGGATGTCTATGGTAAGGAAAGCAAATAGCTTTATGTTTGCATTTTTATGGATTTCAGTTGACTTTGAATCAAATATTACTTCCCCTCAGTGAAATGAAATGAGCAGTGAAAAAGATGAGTATCTAAATAGTAAAATTAAAACATTTTCAATGAAAAATATTTTAAATACCTCTGTTTTCAGTTTGAACTCTGTCTCTAGGTGACTCTTCTAGATGTCAGATGGCAAGACAGTCTTGGGTTAGTGGAGTGTAATTTCAAGGTTTTTCTCCTGGTTTTTAAATTATTTTTTATGTGACCTCAAAGGACAAACTTACATTGCAGATTTAGAGAAATTATTTAAGACTAAGACTTTGTATGTGCTTATTTGTAGTATTATACACATTATAATATAATATAGTATATAATGAACATTATTACTATGTATACAGTATTATATATAATGTTTATATATACCTATATAAAATGGTATATATTATGTATTTAAAAAAGTCAAGAATTCTTTTTAAAATGAGTAATCAGTTTTTAACTAACAGTAAGATGTTTGCTTTTTTAGCCCAAGCCTCAGCCTTATATGATGCCCCCACCACCTCAGCTGCATTACAATGGTCATTATAGTGAACCATATGCAACTTCCCAAGGTAAGTTCATAAAGTCCATGGCCACACTACACAATTTTAGAAGGAAAAAACGTAATTTATATTTGTAGCTACTTTAGCTATAGCTGAGTAAATAGGTGAATATGGGGTAGGTTTGTACTAGAACAGTCATTGAAGTGCTTGCTGCTACTCTAGACACGTAGGCTAATGTGAAATACAGTCATGGAATCACAGAATTATTTAGGCTGGAAAGGACCTTTAGGATCAAGTCCAACCATCAACACAGCACCCTCAAATCCATCAGTAAACCATGTCCCCAGGTGCCACATCTACAGGTCTGTTAAATACCTCCAGGGATGATGATTCCACCACTTCCCTTGACAAGCCTGTTCCAGTGCTTCACCACTCTTTCCAAGAAGATATTTCCTAATATCCAATCTAAACCTCCCCTGATGCAACTTCCCTGAGGCCATTCCCTCTTGTCCTGCCACTTGTTAGCTGGGAGGACACAAACACACTGCAGCCTTCTTTCAGATAGTTGTAGAGAGCAGTAAGGTTCTTCCTGAGCCTCTTTTTCTCCAGGATAAACAGCCGTGGTTTCCTCCACTGTTCCTCCTCCATATCCTCTCCTATGGGAGATGAGCAATTCTAGTTAGGAGAGCATGTACAGCAGCTGTAGACTGAGGAGTCTTGTATGAGTTTAAGCTGACCTTTGCTTTTTCTGGTTCATATATCAGACTGGTATGTTACAGCATTGTGAGATCCTTGTCAATATTGGTCTTAATAGCTGCAAAGAGATTGTCCCAACAATTTACACAACTAAGATTTTTTTTTAAAAATTAAATCCAGAAGGCAGGAAGAGAGACATTTGTCTAAGTTTGCTAGACTACAAGGTGTAGATGAATTCAAAGTCTAAAGAGGTTTGCAAGTTATGGACTTGGTATATATTTGATTGAAATAAAGGAAGAAAAAACCCCAAGCAAACCCTAACTAACCTTCTGAAGCAATGTAGACTCCTTATCTTAGCAGTTTACAGTAGAGTCATGGCTGCTTACTCTCATTATTTTGATTGTTACACATTGTGTTTTTAATTAACAAAGTTGCTGCCCTGAAGAGCTGAATCTAATATTGTACAAAGTCTCCTCAAGTTTGATAAGAACTTTTCAGACCTACAAATGTGCTGCTTAAATAGTACTCTAAAAGGCCAGCTCACTTGGAAAGGAATAAGCACATTTTCTTTCTAAGCAGAGTTACACAGGTCTGAATGAAATACAGGTATTCAGCTACATTCAGAATGTAACCGAATTCTTTGCAGTTTAGGGTTTTAAGTATTGCTGGGTACTTGCTACTAAAAGAGTCCTATTATTGAACATTTTTTTTCATAAAACAATTTTTGATTGTCAGCAAATTCATTAACCTAAGTGTGGCATTTATTTTGGTGAACCCAGACAGTTAAATCATGAAGGCTTCTACAGTAATGACTGAATCTGGAGACTGCCAAATTGTACATCCAATGAAACAGTAATTAAAATGATTAAATATGTCTTGGATGTATAAACTGTTAGAGCATTTTCTTTACAGTGTAGGTATATATATGTGTGTATGTGAACAATATGTGGTGGTAGTTTAAACTGCCTCCAAAATTTCTAGAGAAAAGTTAATTTGATTTTTTTGAGGTCTTGTGGTTCTATATCTACATATATCCTGAAGGAGTAGAAGAGAGAAGAGCAAGGGGTTTTGTTTGCTTGTTATGGGGCTGTTCTTAGGTTTTTGGTGGTATTTTTGTTTTTCTGTTGTGTTTTTTTTTTTCTTTCTTTGCTGTTTAAACCAATTTCATTAGTGCAAATCCTAGTATAGACATTAGTTTTTTTAGTGGTGTGGCTTAAGGTTGATATGGATTTTGTTTATCTTGGACTGAAACTTAGGAAGCCTATCCTAAACAGAAGAAATAATTCTTAAACAGACAGTGTTTTCCATAGGGATTTACATGACTAAAATAAACATAGTACATTATTCTGGTGTATATACCTTGGATGTCAACAACAACAGAAAAGCTGGAATTTTGGTTTGGGTTTTTTCCTTCCCATTTCAACACATATCTAAAAATAAGTGAGGTTTTAAAAATCACAAACATTGCCTTAGCTACATCTTAATAGAGGATAGCTTTGTTTGATGTCCTGGACATAAAGATTGTTCTTAAACTTTGCTTGCAGATAACCTCTTTGTGAGCAGTCAGAATGGATACTACTGTCACTCTCAGACTAGCTTGGATAGAACCCCTCATGACTACAGTGGTCGGATCCGCAATGGGAGTGTCTATAGTGCACACAGCACAAACTCCTTGAACAATCCACAGCATTACTTGCAGCCATCCCCCATGTCCTCCAACCCAAGCATTACTGGAAGCGATGTCCTCAGAACTGATTATGTCCCATCACACAGACACAGTGCACTAATACCACCTTCTTATCGTCCCACGCCAGACTATGAGACTGTGATGAGACAGCTCAACAGGGGGATGGTGCACACAGATAGGCAGAGTCATTCAATGAGAAATCTTAACATCAGCAACTCATACGCTTACAGCAGGCCTGATGCCTTAGTTTACAGTCAGCCTGAAATTCGGGAGCATGCCCACTTTGCTGCCCCACAGTCTAACCATTATCCATTTAACCTGAACTACAGCTTCCACAGCCAATCCCCCTACCCCTATCCTGCTGAGAAGCGCCCAGTTGTCGGGGCAGTCAGTGTGCCTGAGCTGACAAATGTGCAGCTCCAGTCTCAGGATTACCCGGCACCAAATATAATGAAGACTCAAGTCTATCGGCCGCCTCCCCCATACCCGTACCCAAGACCTGCAAACAGTACTCCAGACCTTTCACGGCACATCTACATCAGCAGCAGCAATCCTGATCTCATCACAAGGCGAGTGCACCACTCTGTCCAGACATTTCAGGAAGACAGCCTGCCTGTGGCTCATTCTCTTCAGGAGGTCAGTGAACCTCTGACATCGGCACGCCACGCTCAGCTGCAGAAAAGGAACAGTATTGAAATAGCAGGCTTGACTCCCAGCTTTGAAGGAATAAGAATTAAAGAGAGGACCATGTCAGCTTCTGCAGCAGATGTGGCTCTTCCAAGAGTTATCTCAGAAGGGTCACAGCCCAACATTCTGATGGAGAGAACGAAGCAAAAAGAAGCTGAGCAAGAAGAATGTGTGAACTGTGATCACAAGAAAACCCTTTCAGATGCCACTATGCTGATTCACAGTAGTGAGGAAGAAGAAGAATTTGAAGAAGAGAATAAGGCCAGTACAAGTCTTTCTCCTCTCCCTGAAGATCAAACACAACTTTCATCTGTTATGGGAGGTTATTCTCATGATTCAGTACTAAACTACCCTTATAGCTCTGTTGCTTCATCTGCTGGCCCTTTGCATATCCTTGAGCCTAAATTACACATCACAGAAGCAGAAAAGAGAATGAAAGATTTGAGCCCTGTTCATTTACTAGTAGAAAGCCAGGTACAGAGAAGAGGGGAAGGACTGCTTACTCCATCTATGTCAGAATCTGATCTTACAACATCAGGGAGATACAGAGTAAGGAAAGATTCAGTAAAGAAGAGACCTGTGTCTGATCTTTTGTCCGGGAAGAAGAATATTGTGGAAGGCCTTCCCCCTCTAGGTGTAAGTGGATACTATTTGTCTTGTTTTGGGTTGTCTGTAGCAGTTGATTGTTGTTTTTGTTTGAGATTTGGGGTTCTTTTAGTCAGTCTGAGATGCTTTTAAAACATTTAAATTAAAGTTACCTTAAACTTGACCTTTATATTTCTACGTTTCCCTGGTTAACTTTGATTAGCTATCTTTTATCCCCTTCTCTGCCATGTCTGAGTTCTGTTTGTTTAGTTCCAACCACACAAATCCAGCTGTTCAATCTCCATCCATCAGAAAATCAACCTGGCTAGGACCTTTAGAAGGAGCTAATTTAAAATCAGTTCTAGATCCCTATTCTGCCCTCCTTCTTATCTGGAGCAGAAGCAACTCTTTCCATTCAACTTTCTTATCTTTCTCTCACTGAAGAATGATATGTAGCTGAAATGTTTACTTTTTTACCTGCTTCTTGACCTAAGAGGGAACCTGACACCTTAAGGAATAAATTCTTTCCTTGCATTTGCTTCTTTACTTCATGCCTTCCTTTTTTCCTATCCTCTCCCTTTTGCCTTCTCTTCAAGCTGTTTTTATCCCACTGAAGGTATTTCTTGCTTGCCATATCTCTTTCTCCTACTCCAATCTTAGGACACCATAAATAGTAAGAAAACCTGCAAGTTTCACCATTCCCATAATTCCCACCTCATAGAAACATCAAGGTCTGTGTGGACTGCACAATTTCACTGGCACTCCTTAGTGCCCAGTTCTCTTTAAAATATTGTTCAGTTTTATGTAGTTTGTGGTAGATTTCAGGTGCTAATAGAGGAAGACCATTTTATATTATTATTTTGCATTTTAAAATTGATACCTGAGTTAGTGTCAAATAGCTTTCTGCACAAATTAAAATGTAGGGGAGCTGCTATATAACTTGTACTGCTGTGATAACAGCAGATACTGCAAAAACTAATCAGTGCAAAAGCTATGTATTGAAATAGTTACTACTTTCACAAGTTTTTGATTGTTAGATGTGCTATACATGGAGTTGAACACAATGAAATGAACCTCCATCAGTTTAAATTCATTTTATAATTGTGTATATTTTTCTACATTTTTTTTCTCCTGTTTTTTTTAGTGTATATATATAGGGGAAAAAAGGAATACCTTCCTCATTGTGTTCACATTTAGATAGTCACTTAGTATTTGTTCTGCAAAAGATACATTTTCAGACAGTAATGTGTCTACCAAAATCACACCCTGCTTTTCCTTTTGACAGTTAATTAGTTATGACATGTTCCTGTCAACTTTTAAATTAAATTAATATTAGAGCTTCTTCATTGGAAATGTTTGTAACATAGTTTTTGGTTCAGAAACATTTAAGTGTTGCATAATACAGAAATGTACCTTTCTGTATTCATAATGGAGGTGAATAGCCCCAACCAATGCTTGCACATTTTGCTTTTCAATGAACTTTTATTGTTTTGTTTGTGTTCACTTCACTTTCAAATGCAGTCTCATCCTGTTAGCTTTGTCTTCCTATTTCTTACCACCATTTAACTTTTGAAGGCATTGCTTATCATCCAAGCAGCTTATGCACTTATATTTTCAGTGTATTTTTGTTAACAATTAAACTAAGCAATGGTAGGAATGATGAAGTTTCCTCTTACCCTTTTTAAAAGAATAATTTGAATTTTTTTTTTTTTCATAGAAATCCCCCTTTGATATTTTTCATCAAATAATGAATGGAATTCCATAATTTAGATTCATGGCCCGGTCCACTGTCTGCAGTTCTGTGTTCATGTTTTGTATGTCAAGTTTGTTGCAAACTTAGTAAAACATTTAACTATATCCAAATATCTTAAAGGCATATGACATTGCCTGCTTGTAGGGAAGAAAAGTGCCTGCAAACTGAATAGTCTACTAAGGAATCATTTTTATGTATTTTTGGGTTTGGGAAGTGATCCCAGGTCTGTTCAAGAATGTTAAATATCCAAAGTTGCCACCTCACACCCTCAGTCATGAGCTTTGTAGAGAACAATATTTGTCATTCTCATGCAGTTTCATTAACCTGTCTGGAATGAAGACAGACCTGTGTTGTGTCCTTGGAGGAATGTAGTCCCACCACCCTAATCTCTCACTGCAGTGCTTATCAAAAAAAAAAGGTCAGAGCTGTTCACAGAAGGGGCCAGAGAATTATCTTTTGCTTAGTTGAACTCATCTGGTTTCTGCCTTATAACTTCATCAGATATTTAAGAATATTTACAAGTTTTAGCTTTTCTTTTGCAGGGTATGAAAAAGAATAAAAATGATGCAAAAAAAATGGGTCCTCTGAAGCTAGCTGCCCTAAATGGACTGGCACTGACTAGAATGCCTCTGCCAGATGAGGGGAAGGAAGAACCAACGAGAGCAACTAATGATGAACGAGTATGTTGAAGTTTTTTTAGTGCTTGATTTACACTAGCAATTTTTCAAAATTACATGATTATGGATGACACATTTTATTGACTATAAAATGCTTCACAATGCAAATTCTGAGAATAGAAACTAAATAAAAAGATTCTAGATTGACAAGTCATTGCTAGAAGTATTGGGTGTCATCTTCTTTAAGATGACAGTGATTCAACTATAGTTTACCCTTTAAACATACAGGAAGTGAATTAACTAGTACCTACTGATATATTTTTGTGCAACTCATCCTGCTTTCGCTCTTAATTTTGGGTTTTCCAGAGTGAAAAAGGTGTGAAATTTAAAATTCTGAGTGTGAGATTGATTTTATTTGCAATTATTAGTTATTTGTATGGTGCTTAGAGTAAGTTTTGCAGTTAAATTGCATCCCCAGAATACAGCTTATGCAGATTGTATTTTTCTGTTTTGTTCACATAAAGCCCATAAAATATAGATGGAACTTGTTTGATCTGCTGAAATTTTAAACTCAGTAAAGGGTGATCAATGAGAGGACATCAGGTTCTAGCATTTGAGGATCATTCTTTGAGAAATATAAGACTCCATCAGGTTGTGTCAGGATAAAAAAACGTAAGTCAATCTGCTTCAGCCTGTCCCATGTATCATTCAAGAAGTACAAGAAAGTGACATACTGTCCATATTCAGGCTGGCACAGGCTATGAAGAACAGTGCTGCCATCACACCTCTGACCAGGGAGCAACTAGATACACCAAATTCCACAGCGATTATTGCCCATTCTGCAAGTGATCTCTAGAGAATCCAGTTCTGAGCATGGCTGGGCATCCTCAGCTGCAGGTCCCCTCTAGCTTAGTTTTGTTTCTAGTGACTAGGAATCTAATCTAGGGATTAGAACCTGAAGGAATAGTCCTACTCTCACCAGCTGCAGTTTAAATGAACAGACCAAGAAAATTAATTGCAAATCACTCAGTAATGTGTTGAACTACATATACATTGCTTAAGATGCTAAGGGACAAAAATGAACATTGTGTTACTGAGATACAGGTTTACTGAGATACCAGTGCTGGTTATTTCGTCTTACCTAGAGCCATCATCTCTTTCTGGGTTGACCTTTACTGGATGCAGCTGTGTTTGTATTCAGCTAGCTCTGCCCAAAGCAGTTGTGCCAAAGAAGAAACCATGAAGTCAAGAAGTGACAGAGTAATGTCACTACACTTCCTCTTCAGGCAGTCATGTAGAGGTAGAATAAATACCGTGAGATTGGAGTAGTTCCTAAAACAGCTGAGAAGAGGCAATGCAAAGTAGATATGTGACATAAAGGAAGCCCAGAGTGCAGGTATTTTAGAAGATAAGTTTAGTGTTGATTCAGTGCCTGTTTCATTGCTCAGCTTCATGCAATTATCAGTTTAAATATGTGAATTTAACCTAAAGATAATAAAGGCGCTTGTGCAGTTGATGTATTGCTGTGCAAATTGCATGTGATGGAAATTTACACCTTCCTCTGCAACATTTGGCATACTTACTTGATATAAGACACTTCTATGACCTGATACCACAGAGCAGTTGCTGTAAGAATCTGGGGACATGTGACATAGATTAAATTTTCTGGCTGAAGTCTTACATATTATTCCTCCTTATTGTTGGCAAAGAGATACAGAAATTCCAGAAGTGTCTTATGATTTAGCAACAACTTGGTTTCAAAAGAATAAAGGGGAGGAGGGAGTATTTTATTAAATAAAAAAGATTGAATTATACTATTAGAAAAAATTCTGGGTTTATACTTTAACTGCAGCAAGTTTCTAAGGCTGCTCTCCTGCTGTAAGCAAAATTTAGTTTTCCTCCATCCAAACAACTACGTTTGTGAGGTTTTTTATTATTATTTTTGGGTTTATTATAAGGTTAGAGGAGACCTTTCAAATGATGTAATCCAGCTGCTATGTTGAGCAGGTTGATCAAAGGTATTTGAAGCAGTATGCAGTATGGTATAGCTGTCTTGTTGGCCAATTTTTTTCTCCCCATATGGGCTGTCTTTACAGAAACTATGAAGAAACTTTTCCTTTACCAGCAGTATCCATATAAATCTTTGTGACCTAATGAAGTATAACAGGCTGCTTATTTTTCACTTGAACAAAATTCCTGCCGGTTAGGGGTTGCCTCTAATTTATTCTGGTATGTTTGTGGAAACATTAACAGCTGGAAAAGCATTGAAGAAATACGGAGGAGAAGAAAATACATACATTTTATCCTTCATGAATTCTCGGAATGTGACTTTGTATGGCTGGCTGTGTTCTGTGTTGCAGTGCAGAGCTCTGGAGCAGCGGCTGGAGCAGGGGATGGTGTTCACCGAGTACGAGCGCATCCAGAAGAAAAGGCTGATGGATGGCGAGTGCTCCATAGCTCGGCTGCCGGAGAACGCCGAGAGGAACCGCTTCCAGGACGTCCTTCCTTATGATGATACCAGAGTGGAGCTGGTCCCAACCAAAGAAAATAACACTGGTTACATCAATGCATCTCATATCAAGGTGAGAGAAATTTCCCAGTTCGTGTGCTAACTAAAAATGAATTTGGCCATCAATTTTTGGTTTGGTGAGATCAGTGACAATCCCTCCATTTCTCTCTCTTTTCTTCTCCAGAAGTTTCTTATCACCTAGAATACTGGAGGGTTCATTATTGGAGTGATCTTCTGCATTTTGCTTCTGTGTTGATTTGATCTACTGTCACTTTTCTGTGTTCTCTCTCTGGGGATTGTTGCTAACAGAAGGAATGTCCATTCTTCCCAGAGCTAAGGAGGCAAATAGATTTAAAACAAACTGGGATCCTCTGCAATGACTATGATATTGTTGAGCTACAGTGACAATGATTGTTTCTTCTTTTTCTGTACTCTCAGACAGTATCCACAAGCTAGCTAGTAAGCTAGCTCCTAGCTTAAGCATTTTTGGATGGTTAGAACCAGGGGGAAACTGACTTTTTTAAAACTTTCATCTGCCCTCTTTCCCCATCCTTAACTATTTAAGCTATGTTTAAAAGAATTTGAAGGGTGACTTCAAGAACTTTGAAGGCACTTCATTCATTTTTCAATATATTTATCTGCTCTAAGTGCAACTACAGTTGACTTCATGCTTTTTCTGAAAAGAGTTGAGATTATCAAAACAGCACTTGTGTTGCTGTCTTTTTTTTAATAAATCTGTTTGTATACCAACATGGCATCATAGTTTCTCTGCTTCATTCACAAATGTTGACCCATCTCAAGCAAGATAGTATTTTTTCAAGAAACAACAACTGGTACTGAAATAATATTTACAGCACCTGAGTATGAATTTGCTAAAATACCTTAATTTCACAAAAGAAAAATAGAATTTTGTTTTCTCAGTTTTACATGATGCTTGTGATATAAAATATATTTATTTAGCTATGAACCTGTACGATTGTGTCTCTTGTGCATCTAAGATGCAGCTAAAAATGGGGCAGCTATAACTCACAATGGGGTCCTACTTCTGTGGTGCAGTCTTTTTTCATTTTGTGGATCTTCAAATGACTGATGTTAGAGCTGGGGAGAGGGTTTTCAATAGTTACTAATTTAATGTCTTTATTTTTACAGATCTCTGTTGGTGGCATAGAGTGGGATTATATTGCCACGCAGGGCCCTTTGCAAAATACATGTCAGGATTTCTGGCAGATGATCTGGGAACAAGGGATTGCGATCATAGCTATGGTCACGGCAGAGGAAGTGAGTATAAATTGAGTCAGGTTTCTCCTAGAAATTCCACAACAATTTTTTTATAATCAGTTAGAGGAAGGGGATCTTTCCTCCAACTACTAGACTGATCAAAGATATGTTTCTAGTGACCCCTTTCTGTCTTGATTCCCTTGACAAAAAAATGAATTTGTAAACTCCCGCTGTAAAGTTGGTTTTCTCAGTAAGAGGCCACAACACGCTAGTACTGCTCAGTAGAGGAGAGATACATTTGTTACTACAGGAACTTTAGCTGTGTGAACGTTTTTAGGTTTCTTGTTAAGCAAGTGTTCTGCTTTTAAGGAAAGTGGGAGAGAAAAAAGCTTCAGATACTGGCCACGTCTTGGTTCAAGACACAACACTGTGACGTATGGAAGATTTAAGATTACCACGCGGTTCCGTACCGACTCAGGCTGCTATGCAACGACAGGTTTGAAGATTAAACATCTTCTCACAGGACAGGAGAGAACTGTTTGGCATTTGCAGTATACTGACTGGCCAGAGCATGGCTGTCCAGAAGATTTGAAGGGATTTTTATGTAAGTTCTATTTAATAGCTTTGCTTTGGGGTGTGGTTTGGGGTGGTTTTTTTTATACCTTTAAAAATGGCTACTCTATATGAAGTATAGAGTACTTCATATATAGAAGTATATTCATATATACTGAATTATATTTTTTGCAGGAATATACCTGACAGTTTATTAAAATGACTCCTTCTGTCTAAAGCAAATAATTTACCAGAAGTCCATATAGAATAAGACATAATTGCACCCCATACTACACATTTGAGTATGTTGCAGAAGTAGCAAGATGGCCACAAGCTGTCTTTAGTAGAAACAGGGGAACGAGGCAAGGAAATCCTTACAAAAGTTAGATGATCCTTGTAGATGCTATGGTTGGGGTATGACTTGTGATTTATACAATGTATAATTTTTCCGTGGCATGTTAATTGTTAAATTACTGCTTTCTGGTGGTTATAAAGCATAATAGCAAAGCTTATGGGGCTTCATCTCCTACATGAATTATTCTTATCTCGTTGAACGTGATAGCGTACTTGGAGGAGATCCAGTCCGTGCGGCGCCACACCAACAGCACGGCAGAGCCGAGGAGCGCGAACCCCCCGCTGCTGGTGCACTGCAGTGCGGGCGTGGGGCGGACAGGCGTGGTCATACTGGCAGAGATCATGATCGCCTGCTTGGAACACAATGAGGCGAGCCCTTTTTCTCTCTTGTGCTTTAAAGAACGTTAGGTACTAGAAAAGTCAATAACCTGCCTAAAATGTGTGATGGCTGTTCATCTGAGCAGCTGTTGGGAGAGGCCTTACAACTGTGCTTGAAATGGCTCTTGGGAATTCAACAGAAGTTAATAATCTTCCAGAACTGCCCACATGCACACCAGGCACTGGAATGCTCATTTGGATTCTTGACTCCCTAAGATGTTGAGTCATTGAGTGGAGCAAGGTATACCCTGGGCCAGTGAGCATATTTCAGGATTTCATTCTGATTTTGCTGCTCCTTGCTTTAATTAGAACGGATAATATTCAAGAACATGCTGTGCAGCCAGTCTCTGTACTTGTTATTTTGTTCCTAAGTGCAGTGTATTTGCAGTATTAGTCTCAGTAGAGGATGAAGTGATAGTTTGATAGAATAAAATCAGTCCTATCAAATTCTAGCCTGAAGGGGACAGCTGTTAAATATTTATTAATAATATGTCAACTGAAACTCAACAAATTTACGGTTTTATTGTGCATCCTTCTCCTAACACTGTGGCTTTCCCAGATGATTGTGGTGTAGTGTAGTGCAGTCCATATTGCAGGCAGGGGCAATGAATTGTCAGAGCTGAAATCAGAACAGCTGGTACTGCTCTGAACCTCCTGCTGGGAAAATGCAAGCCAGTTTCCTTGCTCAGCAGTCACGTGTAAGGTTTTGTTCTCTTCTTGCAGATGCTGGACATCCCACGAGTGCTGGATATGTTGAGGCAGCAGAGAATGATGATGGTGCAGACTCTTTCGCAGTACACTTTCGTCTATGGAGTTCTCATTCAGTTTCTCAAAAGTTCTAGACTTATCTAACCCCTGCCACTTCCTAAGAGACTCTGCAAGAGTTTACAGAAAGAAAATGGGAGTTGTCCAGACCTGCTCTCACTGGTGTTTTCCTCATTTGATGAATCACAGAGTTACCATTTAGGGCTGCCATGGGACTGTTAAATGCAAGTCAGCGTAACAGGCTCTACACAGCAGGATCTTCGCTGGACTGAATTCTTCCCACCTTCAGCCACAGTCACATTAAGGAATGATTTTGCTTGTCCTGGTCTGTAGTAGTTGCACATGTTCTTTAGAGTGGTGTTATGCTGAGCAAAATAAGTATCTTATGGAATGGAGGTATATCATACAATTTTACTGACATTATGTTTTGAAACATAGTTGTTGACTGTGCAAAAGTTAAAATCTGTAGGTGCACATGGGGTCAGAAATCTGCTCCCTGTGAATGTTAAGGTCTTATGCAGTTTGATTCTGCTTTCAATTTTATATATAGAACAATTCATCTATATTTTTTAAAATGAACATTTGGTTTCCTCTGGCATACTTAGCAAAATTAGCAGTTCTTAGATATTTTAAGCTATTGCCTTAAGAACAGTTATTTTTATATTTGGAATTTTTAAATTAAAAAGAAAATGAACCACCACAACAGAAGACTTTTTAAACATAACAATATTTTCAGAGGAGAAGACTGACAATGTTTGAACCAACTTTTCAAAAATCATGCGGAAAGTCCTAGGGAAGCTGTTGGTAGTTATTTGTAGTGCCATGTAATAGAACAGACAAGTGAAAGATAATGGTAACTGTTGATAACTTTCATTTGAGAAGAGGAATGTTTACCTGCAATGGGCAGGGGAAAAATACTTTGAGTATCTGTGAGGTTATTGGAAACAAATGGATGAGAGAAAGTACATATTCAGTATTATTCATCTATTTAGAGGACAATTTGATTTTACTGGCTGAAATCAAAGTGGATGCAAATGTTTTAAGCACTTTTTTTGCTCTGTTATTTATGTAGCTAAATATAGATACTATAATCATGCATTGTTTCATTTGGTAATATACCATTACTAACCTGTTATTTTAAGAAGAGCTTTTTAAGTTGATGAAGTGAGAAAACCAAAATGGGAGTAGGAAGGTGCAGAGTGGTGAAGTGGAAATTATTGTATGAAGTGTAACGGAGGAGGTGTGGCAGCTATGATTGCTGGTTTACACAGTGCAGAGATGACCTTAAAAAAATGTTAATGTTCCCAGCCAAGAAAGCCAGTAAAGCACTGGAAGTTTCTGTAGAATCCTCCAGATTATTTTGTTAGTGCTAGAGCAAATTTTGCTAATGCTGTGCAGCATTGCAATGAGGGACATTTGAGAAATTGCAGAAAAAGAGCTCTTAGAGGAAGCACTGGAGATGGGGGTAATTTAGTAGCTGTTTAAGTGGCTGAGTCAGTGGCTGTGGCATGGACCTGAAGTAGGCAGGTACAGCCTACTGTAGTTTCTGTTTTGTCCCATGGGGCTGGTCAAATGATGATATCCCTAAATAATCCTCTGTGATTTTCAGTGGAGACAGCGTGGTTTTAGCTGCCTTTCAAAGTGTTTTGAGATGCTAAGTTAAAAATCCTTATTCCAAATTGAGCTATAGTTTTTAGATATCTGGTTTAATTAAAAAAAAAACAAACAACTTATAGTAGACCACTCTGCAGACATGGTTAAGTGTACATTTCCCTTGATACTTGCTTAGTGAAATGAAATGAAAAGTCAGGTTTATTAGTGCTGAAATTGTTATTTTTCTGAGCTCAAACAAGGATTTGGAAGCTATTAAGGCCCCTTCAAAACAATGGTTGTGTCCCAAAACATGAATTAAGAATTATAAATTGGTTGCCTCAATTTCCTTTGTAACAAGCTGCTTCCATGAAGTTAAACATGTGGTCCAAATGACATTGAGATAATATGTCATTTTATACCAAATATATTACTTTTAGATACACAATATGATCTGGTGCTTTCAGGTCTGCTTAGAAGCAGTCTGTTATTTGTCCTCTCAGTATAAGTCAGATTGAATATTTTGGGTTAGGGAAAAGCAATGTTGTTCTTATATAAAATTCTAGGAATTATTGATTGCCAAACATAAAACTGGAAGTCAGAGTAAACCAATTGCTGAAGAGTTTCTTCATACATAAACCTTGCAAACATACAAATCTGACATATCTATGTTGACAGAAGTATTGAAAGAAGCAAACATACTTAGCTATTTTTATCATGCTCGGTTTTAAAAACATTGTTAATTTTTGCCACAGTTCACTTCTATCTGCAGAAATGTTATTGAATGGGAGGGCAGGCTCTAAAATGTAGCTTATACCTTTTCAATTTCTTAACTTTGCACTGTGATCTTCGTCACCTGATAGATGCAGTTGTAATCACATGATGGACAACCAGAAGCTGTTTCTGAGACAGAACATCAGCTGCGAGGCATTAAAAGGAACAGTAATAACAAGCAATTGAATCCAGTATTTGTGGGATTATCTGAGGTGGGTGAGGAAATGTGTGTCTTTTGGCTTGTTTTTCTGTTTAGCTAAAAGAAGTTGTATTCACTTTTAGATATGGTTGTGCTCAAATCTGGTAGTCACAGTCTTGTTTTTTTCAGTGTATCAGTGCTACCTCCTCCCCTTCAGCTTCCAGTTCTATCCATCAACAGTCTGTTTTTGCAGTAATAGACTTGACCTTATTAGACTCGACTTTATGTGGCTTTTTCTACTGAACACTGTAGGATTGTTTTTGTTTTTAAGCAATGGCTCCAAGTGGGCATTGAAAATGAGCAATTTCTCTTCTAGATACCAAATGAAATTAAACTTCACAACCTTCTTAAAAAAATATTTTTAAACCATTGTTTAGATTTGCAGTTAACTTAAAAAAGACAATTCAGTTTTTAGCCCTTTTGTTCTGAGCCTTGAAAAGGGATGCATTTTTACATGTAGTTGTGCCGGGTACTTAATGAAGTTTTGGATATTATAACAATATCCACTGTCCAAATCCAGTCACAGTGTGAGTCAAAGGTGGATTTATTTGTCAAAAAACTTAAAATTTCTCTAAAAGCCTGTCCAATTTTGCCAAATGTGTATCTGTTTTTATGGGGATGAAATCAAATGATTATGCAAGATTTGAACAGAGTTTGTCTAGTAAGAAAAGTTGCATGAAGAATTTTTGCAGCAAATGGCAAAGATGATGCTGATCTCTTGGGATGTCAGAGCTCTCAGGGACAAATAAAGGTGCTATATACTGTCAAGAGACAGATTTGGTGGTCTGTTGTTGAGTAGGTAGAAGATACTTTCTAGGATCAAATTATATGAAGAGACGGGAGACGAACATACAAACTGTAGTAAGGACATCTGCATATTTGGGTTCTTTCTTGGTTGCTCTGATATGAGATTTTTTGGCCAGTGAATCTTGGTGGTCTTGGGCTAAAACCTCTTCTCTAAGAAGCCAAGTCAGAGCCCTGTCCATTACAAGATGTCACTGACTTAGCTGGGTTAGCTTTAGGCTACAGGTTCCTCCTGGCCCTCTTTGGTGAGGCAGGAGCTCTCAAGTGCACAGGGGAGTTTTGCACAGCCTCTGCAGCCTGCACAGCAGTGCTCTCCTTTCCTGCTGTCCCCCAGGAAGAGCAGGAAAGGTTTTATGCCTTAGTATTTCACTCATTGGAATGCCTTTCACACAAGGTGCAGGGTGCTACGGTTTATACGTAGAAATACATTTAATTCAAAGCAGGTGACCAAGGCACTGTTCTTGTATTTCTATGGATGAAAAGTTGCTCTAAGTTAAAACCAACATTTAGGAAAAAAAAAGTAAAATACAGTAATAACAAATAGAAGTAAAATAAATTTTCACTAAAGTGGAAAAGATTCTTGACATTTTACCTTTGACTTCTCTTGTAATCCTGTGTGTCTCTTTTTGAAGTGGGCAACACTTGGAGCAATTTTCTTCAAAATGGTTCCTTTAAATTTAACAAGTAATACTGAGGCTGCTTCTCCAGCTGCTTCTACATATTTTGTGTTGGAGCAGCTGTTAAAGTTGAGTGGCTCATAGATTTTGATGGCTTCTGGACCAAACTTGGAAACTGCAGGATTGTTTATCATAGCTGTGTAATGAAACCTCAGTTTTAATATCAATAGCATTACTAAATCCCTGGTATTTAAAATCAGTGAACCCATTTCAGTAGTTCAAATTATCAATTTAAAAGAATCAGTGCCACAGTTGCGAAGAACTCAGTGCTTAAGTGTTTAGGGTTGGGGTTTTTTCTGATAGTGCAAAGTCATGAAAAACCAGAGTCCAGCCCTGCAAGATGCAAAATTCCTGCAGTTCTTCATGATACTGTAGGAATTAAAATGGGCTTACTGCCAGTGAAAGCTTGAGCCCTAGAAACATGAATACGCATGTCTGCTTTAAATTTAAATACAGATTCCAAGAATTAACCAAAAGAATGCAGCAGGAATGTGCATACAGGAAAGTACAGCATTCAAAGGAAAAGTAGATGAGAGTTCAAAAGAAATTCTCTTGTAAAAGTACAACATTTTGGACCTAGAGAGTGAGGATTTGAGGAGTGGCAGAAGGCCCTTGGAGGAGGATTTGGAATGTTCTGTATCCAAAGTAGGGCTGCTAGCAGGGTTTGAGTCATATGGTATGTTTTTCATGGCATGGTAGGGTAAGTGAATGTAGTCATAGGTGTTATTTTTACTGGCTTTTTAAAATGTGATTTTTTAAACTCCAAATACTTTTTCAGAGGCTCTGTTATTTTTACATATCTTCCTTTCCAAATGTGTTGAATGCAATCTGTCAGCTTAATTTCTGTTTACTTATTAAAGGTCAGATTTTTCAAACTACAGTCTCTGGTTTTACAGATACAAAATGCAGGGGGAATAGGCATACTTGCAATTTTGCAGTGATAATTTCTAATAGATGCAGGTGAGATGATTCAAAAGTCTGTGTTTTGAATGAAGCCAGGAGTTTACAGTTGGTGCGAGTTGCTCCAAGTTAAGGCTGGACTAGCAATGAGACTCTTGAAATGTGGAATTTACCATGGACTTAGGAGTGCTGTTGCAGTGCAACATTTGCAACACAGTGACATTAAAACAGTGTAACACTTGTGCTAAGGTAAGGGAAAAAAATCTTAAACTGCTGTTGCAAACGTGCCTGTGAGAAGAGAAGTTAAAAAAAAAAAAAATCTTAGTGCGATCTTGCCTGGGACCAGCTAACTTGGTGTACTCTGTTGGCATTGCACGCTACTTTAAGGTCTAACTGAGCTGAATAAAAAGGATTTGTTAACTTCAGTGAGCATTTCAAAAAACTGTTGCTAAATAGCCTCTGGTTCTATTCTTTGCTATTTTCCACATCATGCTGTGTTCAGTGAAGAATAACCTCCAGTGTGTTTGTTTTGTTGAAGTCTATTCTTCAGCTTTACTTAGGGAATGAAGATAGAAATCAAATGTAAAGAATCTAATGAACAGAGTTTACAACAGATCCAGCCTGTGGCAAATCAAAGAGCAAAACTGCAGATACTGTAATGTTCTTTTGGTTCAGATATGCAGCAATAAAAACTACCAAATTATTAATTTTATGAGCAGTTTCAGAAGGTGCCTTACTTTCATAAAGGGAATTAAATGCTGTTTTTCCATTTGGAAATATTTAGATAAAATTAGGAGACTTTCTTTTAATATACTTTAAAGACATTGAAAATGCCATTAATTTTTAGAACAGTAGGAAATTTAATGGAGAAAACCCCTGTAAAATCCTCCAGTCTGTCACCTTGCTAATGCTGGATAATTCTGACAGACAAGGTGTGTGTACTCTTTACAAAGATACTTGCTTAAGTTGCTTTGAAAGACCCAACTTATCTGTCCTCTTTGTGGTTTTTCTGGGGGCACTTGGATGGAAATTTAAGAGGCTTTACCTGGCAAATTAGCAAGTATGTACACTCCTGCACACTGCTGAAATCTCTTCATTCATAAAAGCAAATGAACGTTTGAAATCCTATCAACAGTTTTGTAGGATCGAATCCTCAGTGTCAGAGGAACACAGGATCTGGCTCCATTTCTTCAGTTTTCACTTGAGCCAGTATGCAAGGACTTAAATGGGACTTTGTTTAAAAGTAGCAAAGATGAAGTATTATTTTCTAGTACTAAGCTAGTGGTTAACATGTCTATTTTTTGCTGTCTTGCCACCAATACTGTAAAAATGTATAATCAAACCAGCTTTAATTCTTGTAAAACTGAAATTGGTTTGTAAAACAATGTATAAATTGTGTTTCATAGACAGAAAAGCTTGTATTACTGAATGTAATATATGTGAAATGAATATATTATAGTCTATTTTTGCCATGGAAATAAATATTTGAAGCAATTATGAGGTTTTTATAGTTCCATTATTAAAGGAAAAATCCAAGAATTTACTGTTCATGTGTAGTCCTAAGCTGGGACTTTGCTTTCAGTTCACAAAGGTGTGATCCCTCTTCTAATGTTCTACAAGTACTGGGTATAAAATTTGTGCTGCCAGGTACTAGTAGGTGTCATCTTTGTGGCAGGAAAGTCTTGTGCCTGCTGTTCTGTCATATTTTTTCACAATGTTTTGCATTTTGTAAAGTTGTTTTTGGTACTGAACTTCCAGTTTTCCTCTCCTAACATGTAAGTGTAGGAGGAATTAAAACTTTTGAAATTTGGAGAACCATTTCCAAAAGCATGTGAGAGAAGAAACAGTTGATTATATGCTTACTATGATTGGAGCTGCTGCCAACAACAAGCACTGAAGTGATTTTCATTCTAGAATTGGCATTGAGTTAAAAAGGGAGGTGCTGCAGCAGCTTGCTCTACACACCTGGTACAGCATGAGGCTTTGTGAGGTGAATGGAAGAACTGCACACTGGACATTGTAGTTTCACACTGGACTAGTGCATTTCCCTTGTCTTTGCTTTGTCAAGAGCATTATCCCCTAGCTACATCTGAAACAATCAGGCTTTTAACTAAATTTTGTCTTCTAGGTGCACTCAGTTTGCGGGCATTAATCAGCTTAAGGTAAGACAGTTACAAACCATAGATACATCTGTACTTGTCAGAGCAGTTCCCAAGTCCTGGAGAATGTCCTGTGCGATGCTCATTGTAAGCAAAGCTCTTTTATTAGACATGGATACAAAGTCAGAAGAGGAAAATGGGACTTCCTGGGACTTGAGGCTCATGGTGAAGCATTCAGCAGTTTTGATCACACTTACTATTTATACTGATTTTAGACCTCTGGCAAAGGTATCTTCAGAAACCTAAATTTCCTCTAAATCCAGATGGTTTTAAACTGCAGTTGTTATGTTCCAGCCACTGTAAAATCCCCATTAGAGACTTCTGGTAGCCAGAGTTGGTTGACAGGACATGGCTTGATGCTTGGCACATCTGGCCAGAAGCTTTCTTGGGCAAGAGCTCCAGGACTTGGTACATGAGAAATGTACGGGAGTTGATGAGAGAAGTTCCCAGCTCAACCAGAACAACAATAGGAATCCAAATGACAGGTATCAGATGTAGCAGCTTTGATGCACTGCAAAAAAGCTCAGTCAATCCAAAATAAGGAGCATTGCTGAGTGTATGCACTCCCTGCAGTCAGAGCAAATTTGTCTCCAGTGCCATGGTGTTAGGAGGACTGCCATGGTGAGTTTAGCATTTTCAGTGCATATATGCCATCAAGCCTGTTTTCAGGAGAAAAGTTCAGCCTTATCCCTCTGCACAGTGCTAGTGTTTAAATAATGACAAATAAGCAGAACTGAGAGTAATGGACATTCTGGAAATGCTTCACAAATACTAGAGGTTGAATTTCCTGATATTTGGGAAGGTAACTGGCTACGGGCTGGCCCAGCCTACCACTCACCTGCCCCTCAGCTTTGTTACTAGAGCGTGCCTGAGACTGCAGCAGTGTTTTGTGGCAGGGCTGTGCTCTCACCTGCCAGCTCCTTCCTCAGGTAAAGGGAGGAACAGGGAGCTGGCTGGGGAGATGTGCCCAAGAATCCTTTGGGGAGATCAGATAGCACCATAAAGTGAATTGAACAGAGACTCTGAGATATTCAAATAGTGAGGAGGACCATGGAGAAAACACACCCTATGGAAAGTCATAGCAAGGGCCTTTAAAGACTGATGCTTAGGCTGAAGCTCCCTGTATAAGGCTAAAAGCTGTCAGGGTGGGATGGGAGTAGCCATTATGCAAGCTTGTGTCTGGGGAAGGAAAAACCAAGAGCTTCAGGAGCTCTTCTACCTTTCTCTTACAATTCATTGTTGTCTTAGATAGTTGTGCCCAGCTTTCAAACCTGTGCTATCTGTATAATCTCTGGTTTCACTTGTGTCAAACATTGGGAAAAAGCATGGTGCCAAATGCCTCTGAGCTGAATTTCTGATTGGAGAGGCTACATCTCTGAGGTCCTGCAAGGAATTCTCAGGCTGACAGGAGAGCTGATGGCCTTTAACACGTTGCTTCACTTCTTTGGCATGTGAGCATGCTTATGAGTGAGAGAAATGGACACTGGGAAGAGCTGGGGTCACCTCATAGTTGTGTTACTCATCTGGAGCCAGTCTCTGGCTGCTGTGAGATGTCAGGTATGCTGCAGCCCTCACACAGATACTGTAAGGGGAGTCCTACAGGCTTGCTGAATTCTTGGGATAACTACAGAGAGCTCTGCACCTCGTGCTACAGATCACGCTGCCTGTCCTCTACGAGAATGGGACAGCACAGCTCTGTTGCCTGCCAGCCTGAGGCTCTGTTGGAGTTTCTCAGGTTTCAGAGGCCTCCCTACTCCATTTATGTAGCCTTTCCTTGCCCTTCTCAAGGTCCGATTTCATTCCCCCAATGTGGGAATGAAATGCTGGAAGCATTGCAGGGGAACCTGTGTATGCTGAAGCCTGTGATATACAAGAGCAGCAAGGGCATGGCAGCAGCCTGTGTTGGTGCCCTGTGGGATGTCTGGCATTCCTCCAGCCTAAAATGTGGTGTCGGGTTGAGAGCCTACGCTTTTTGCAGGCCAGTGTCATGGCTTCAAAGATGAATGCAAGTGAAGTTTTGTGTGTTGTCACCTGGCTGTCAGGCACACCTCCTGGCCTTTGCTGTCAGCTAGAATTAGGTTAGTGGGTGAGCTAAAAGGTACCATTAGGAACCCAGCTATTCTGGAGACTTTCTAGAGAGAACATAAAGTCCCACACACTTCATCCTTGGTTTTGGTACTCTTCACTTGAATTAACAAATTTTGTTTCTACTCCTCAATTGCCTGGCACGCTGGAGTCATCCTAGGCTTTCTTTAAGGTGGCTGAAATGGTGATGAGCTATGGGTGGGTGTTCTACAGCTCGGATGATTTGTTGAGCCAGTGGCAACTGCTGATTCTTCTTTTCCCTTCCCAGTGATGCTTTATCCCTGTGACATGCTCAACTTCCGCTGGCCCACGACCTGCTACAGGTTTTGAAACTGGATCCTTTGACTGGCTGTGACCCATGCTGGGGCAGTGGCTGCAGATTAATTTACTGCTCACCTGTTTGCTATCTCTTGCTTTACTACTGGAATACAAACTGAAGGTGGTTGTTTCTGAATGAAGCCTATTTCACTAAAGGAAACAGGGAGACTAGACTGCTTGTGTCTGGTTTGGTTGTTTTGGAGAGTGAGAAATGATTTTTGTTAAAACTGCTGGTTGCTGTTCTGTTCCTTGTAATCTGTGTATGTACCAGGTGTCAGCTCTTGAGAACAGCAGGTTAAGTGAAGTGCCAGAATAAAACTGGGAAATGCCAGAGAAAAAATTATGGCTTTGGAGACATCACTCAGCTGCAGTGCCCTGCACTTGCTTACATACACTCCTGTCTTGGGTGGTCAAAAATTAAAGTGGGATACTGGACTTTTCAACAGCTTTG
Organism: Lonchura striata; assembly: GCF_050655825.1. NCBI lineage: Eukaryota > Metazoa > Chordata > Aves > Passeriformes > Estrildidae > Lonchura > Lonchura striata. The sequence continues at coordinate 56,164,107 of NC_140707.1, read as the reverse complement.
TAAAATAGACCTTGAGTTCCAATTTTGTATTTTTTTTCCCTTTGCATAAATTTTTAGGTCTCAAATACAAGCACTGTGATAAAAAAGGTGGTATCATGCTTTAGGTATATATAGGTATACACACAAAGGTAAAATACAGGTAAAGGTAAAAAAGTGGCACCTAAATTTCTACTCTGCACCTGTGCTCTAGCCAGTAACGGGTCTCACTTTAAAAGACTTAAAACTTAAGTTGTAAGTTGTACTGGAATCAGTAACAACTTCCCTTTTGCCAGTCCCTTCTTCCTGTACTCTCTTTAACATTCATTTTCCATTGGTATTTCTACTTAGTCCAGGCTGTGGCTTGGGGCTCTCCCAGGTACTCAGACACAAAACAATAGTCATACACTAAAGGGCATTATTAGAACATCTTGTTGGTTAGAAATTGTGCTGTCACTACAATGGAACAGCCTGCCTTAGGGCGACAAATGAAACTCCTGGGCCTAATTTTTATGCTGATGTTCTAGTTCTCTTGCTCATAAATGTTGCACAAAATATTACTGAGGAAACAAGTAGCCCTTTTTTTTCCCATTGTCCAGTGGAGCCATTTGTACTTGAATAGTGAAATGCTGTCAGTTGAGCTGCATCATTCTTACAACTACTCTTGCATAGCTATAAATGATAAAGTGTATAGAAATGCAGAGAAACAAAATTGTGAAGTCATTCTGCAGCTAAGCCTAAATGAAAACTCTGTAGGAGCTTTAGACACTGGGTGAATCAAGGATAAAAGGATGGCTTGAAGCTGCTTTTTTTCTGGTCAACCCTAAGACATGTAAGCACCTTTTTCCTTTGATCCCATTAATCTTTACTTCAAATGACCAAAAGCCCCACTTTGCTTTGTAAATAAACAGAATTCTACCTTTGAAAAAAAGAGCAGTGATGACAAAACTGTAGCTTTAAAGGTAAGAGGTCATTTTGGTCGAGCAAAGTAACACTAGCAGGCTTTTGTCTATTTGAAAAGAACATTGATGTTATGATGTATGTACTCATGGCCCACATGAATCTGGGGAAAAAAAAAAAAAGTTTTTACATTGCAGATCACTGCTTCTCACTGCTCCTAAGTTTGTTACATCTGAAGGCTTCAGATATGTAGTGGTGTGCGACTGCCTTGTTCTGCTACTGCTTTTGCCAAGGCTTGAGTGCAACACAAAGTAAAATGTGTGAGAGAAAAAAATTTAAACCAAACCAACTAAAACCCTCAGAAAAAATCCCCAAGCCTTGCAGTGTTGATTAATCTTATCACTGGTGTGGGTCAAGCTTCCATATCAAGATCTTTAAAAAAAACTTATGTTTTAAGCACCACCTTAAAAGTAAATGTGAATAGAAGAGAGACAGTCTTAAATCCAAGGCAGCCTGAATTTGCTCTTGGATCTGCAGATAAACTGATTTTATATAGATAACATTTATCTAGAATGATTTTTCCCTACTATCTGATAGGAGTGCCTCTACAATGAGAAAAAACAGTTCTTTGGACTGGACTGATTGCTCCAGTTTCTGATACTGGGGTGTGTAATTCTCTGGTTCTTTACCAGACATTTCACTGTGGATCCAATAAACATTCACACTTACCATTTAGGCAGACAGGTGCTTTCTTTGTGAAAGATCTGTTTTAATCAATTTATTTCCTCTTAAATTGCATCTACTCAGAAAAAAATGATGTTGAGACAGTTCGTCAACAGGAAATATGGTCAAGAAACTTTCTATTTATTTTTGCATTACTTGTATTACAGGAAATAAGTATGCCATTACTAATGCCTTTCTGTGAAGTTCACTGCTGTGGTGTGAACAGTATTTACTACATTATTTTTTCATTTACAGAATTTGAAGGTGAAATTCTTATTAATCCTTAATCAGACTCATGTTCACAAGAAGCTGAAGTTTGCTGAGTGACATTTTTTACAATGTACAAGTCACAAGTGTAGAGATTGGTAGGGAAAAAAACCCTAAATTCTAATTATTGACCAAGAATGGAGAACTTGGAATGGAGGGCCCCAAGAGTGGGTGAAGTCCTGTCTGAGAAGCAAAGAGGCTTTATACTTGTATGCATCAAGCCATGCTCTTTAGTTTTCAAACCAGTCCCAGTGTGTCAGAATTCTTCATAAAGTAGAAACAAGTTTCCTAGGGCATCCCTTCGAATAGAGGGAGAGCTTCCTGGAGGATTGGAGAAGGTCTGTGATCACTTGTGACTGAGGACAAACCCTCCCTGCACTGTACCGACTCAGCACTGTGGTCACATCTTTTCAACAAGACAGCTCTGGTGGGGGGGTGAAGAAGTCCTCTCATTTTCTCACCTGCAGTGAGCCAGAGCACTCATGCTGCAGGCCAGACTTACAAGGCAGCCAACTAAGTATGGCAGATGAAAGGCTGGTGCCCATCTGCCCAGCCCCATGTACCTGGCTAAAATAAACTCTGGTTTTCTGTCATTGTCAACAAGTGCAATTTATTATTATGGACAAGGTACCCAGGAAAGTGGGAACTGTGTTCCGCACTGCAGTTCTATGACTGTGCCAAACATGTTTTTCTCTGACTAGCTTCCTCTAGCTGTTTTTTGACATTTCCTTTTTGTCTTATGAAGTTTATGCCTCATAAGTGAAGCAGTGGTCTGTGTCTATTGGAGCTCCTTTAAGCTGCAATGGGTCATCTGGCTGACGGAGTCACAAACCTTGGTTGATGCTCACAAGGCACAGGGGAGGCAGGTGGTGGCAGTTGCTATGTAAGAACTGGTACAATTTGGGCTCGTCCTTGGAGGAAGAAGGTTAGAAACTGACCCTAGGAGATATAAAGGACAGGTTTTATCCAGGTTCCTAAGACTACTCCTAGTTCCTCACCCACAGCAAGACAATGCAACTTGCCAGCATTTCCTAATAACCTGTTAAGCTCATTCTGCAACAATGGGAATGTCAGGCAATAACTGTACACTGATTCATCAATGACATTTGGGTTAATTCTGTGCAATGCATGTACTAACTTCAATTTAAACTTAAACCAGAAAATACACCACCTTTTCTCCATTTGCTGTACAAGGTGCCTGATGTGTCCTCTTCTACACAGTCCTAGTCATCAAACAGTAAGCAATTCAATCCTTTTCCAAAACCAAAGCTTGATGCAGAATGCTATGCCATGGCTGTCATCAGTGCAAAGAATTGAACTTAGCAGTCTCATTCAGTTGAGAACTGAAAATAAAAAACTGCAATCGTTAATCTACATAGATCTGTAAAAATTTGGATTTTCTTCTTATGAAATAGTTTGATTTTTCATTTGTGGGCTTCTGTGAGCACTACATGGCAGAACTGTTTGTCCATTCTGGAAGAGGATATTGTTTGATGTTGAGTTTATGTTAAGCTGTTGAATTCTTGCAGACTAAACATCTCAGATCTTTATAGCAGGACCACAGCTGCGCTATCAATCAATTTATTTAAATCAATAAATATTTCATAACTTATTATTACAGCCCTAAAAATATAAATCTGGTTTTAATATTCTTAAGGTTTTTTTGAGTTATACAACTGTGGGCAAAATACACAAAATTCTTCTGATACCTGACTTTATCCTTTAAGGTCTAACTTACACAGAGATTAATGCCCAGTTAATAGTATCCTGCTACAGAGATCTTAGCAGTATTTAAACAGAAATAACTGAAATAAACTGAACAATTTACTACTGCTTGACAAATGGCAGTTCACCACAGAAGGAGCTCTATTCCTGTTTAACAGGTAAGCTTTGGTTACAGTTACAGTTACGTGAAATGTGAAGGGCCTCTGCAAAGTCTTCCCCAAGTTCATCAAGTTCCTCATTGACTTCCAAATCACTGTCCCAAGCAGCCAAATTTAAAGCTGCCTCACAGGTGGGTGAAGTGTCTGAGTGTTCTAATTCCTCACCACAGAAATCAGACTCTGTCCCAGCACCCATAATTTCTATGGTATCTTCTGAGAAGTCCTCCTTGCGCCGTGTCTCCCTTGACCTTCTGCTCCGTGACAGGGATTCACATATGTTTGGTTTCTTTAACAAGTCCACGGACTCAAGGAATTCTTCATTTTTTGTAGCTTTCCTCAGCTTGTGACCTTTACTGGTACGCTCAGGCTTTTCTGTTGTATCAAACTCCTGCAGATCCAGTGGGCCCGAGGCTTCCTGACCTGCATAGATTATCTCTGTCACGCTGTCCTCGCTGCAGCCAAGGTCTGATTTCAGCATATCCAACATCTGGCGCATTTTGCCCTAAGGAGTGAAGGAGGAAAAGGGTGACACTTCTCCAGCCCCATGGCACCTGGGCACTGCTCAGACTCAGGGCTTAACTCTTGACAGAAGGAAGAGGAGGCTGCTTGCAGTCAATTGACTAAATTAAACATTGAGTGTCACCAAACTGAACTGACTGTTGTCCAGTCTTTGTCACTGTACCTGTGACTCCCAATCTGCCATGATCCATGAGTGAGCAGATCTCATTTTTGGAGAGAGAGGGGCTCCCCACTGAGTATTCTGGTTACCTTTACCCTCCAATATACCTGTGCATTTGCCCTGCTCTTTGGAAATGTCACCTAAGTCATATGCAGAGACCACTGTAAGGGCAGCACATACCTCATCAAGGCGGTCCTTATTCTCTTCTATATGACACTCAAACAGTTTATCCAGAACCCTATAAATAAAAAATCAAATTATTTCACAGGAGGAAAAACAACTTTTACCAGATGCACATAATCTAATGACAGTAGTTTTTTATTTCCATTTCTTAGGTGAATGGCACCTCTAAGAAGGGCCCTAGTGGAAAAAAAAATTACTGTAAAGGGCCAGAGGTAGACTGCTCTCAAAATTTCTTGGAGATTATTTTTACCTGGTGTATTTAGTATTCTTATTGACAGCCTTGACATATGAAGAAGAAAATAAGAGCACATAGAATACCAAAACTAGCTGGGAACCTTATCAACCCAAAGCAAGATAAAAATATTATGAAATTAGACTGCCTTGAATGCAGAATTTCAAAAATGGGTTAAGATTCTGTATACATATTTTATATATTTATAAAAATACTGCAATTTTTTTTTCATAAATTGAGAGTTCTTCGTTAGAAAGAACCAGTATCATATTGAAAGCAGCTGGTGAACTTTTGTCTGCAAGAGAATGTAACCCTTGCAACCCATGTTGAAGACTGAATTCATACTGGAACAGGAAGAACAGAAGGGGACAAAGGACCTGTTGTGTTAAAGGTTAGTAACTCAGTTTATTTAGCAAAACAGATGTTGCAGACTAAAATGAGTTCTTAGTCTTTTTCCACCTAGGGTTCCAGGGTCAGGTTTTAACAGAAGCTTTTATGTCATGGTACACAGGAGCAGATCAAAGTCAATGACCCTAAAGTATTTCCTACTTCTCCTTTCATACATAAAGCAAAAATGAAGAGGAAACAAAACAAAAGCAAGGGCTAACTGTGTATATGTGTGTATAAAGAAATTATTACTAATCACTACTTCTCTTACTTATGGAGTCCATGGGTTTCTGACATAGCAAAATTTCATTTCAAAACTGTAAACAACTGTAACCTACCTGTTAGAAAATAAGCCAAGTCTAAGAATTTCATTTGTAACATCTTCAATGAAAGTTAAATACAACAGCTCCTCTTCTCTGCAGGGAGAATAGAAACCCCAATGTTAAATGCTTTACCACAGAAACACATACGACATATTTTAGTAGGTTTAATCACCTTCACTGGAAAGGCCATTAAGAAGATTTTATAGTTTTTGTATCAGCAGTTATGTTTCATAAAAGGTAAGGCTATCATGACAAGCTAAGCCTTTTGTTCAATCTGGATAATAAAAAACTGCAAAATATGAGACTGTTATAAAGGTGGTCATGATGCTTTGTCTTTATGCTAACTTTCTGTGGTGGTATAAATTAGCACAGAGATCCCAAGCAAGGGAATCAGTGAATCTTGGCAAGTGTTCAGAACCTTCATTGCACTCAAGAAAGGGGAGCTAACTGGGAAGAAAGTGTACAATTGCAGTTTGATGCTCTGGGTATAAGCTTCCAAAGGAGCTTCTAGAGAATCTGACTGCAGCTGAAAATTGCGGGTCCTAAATGGAAGCTTAGAAGGATTTAACTGTTTATTTGGCAGCATCCACTCATTTAAACATATCTCCTTGATGGATAAAATCTTAGTGTGAGATATGACTTTCACCTCTTATCTCTATTTTAGTACCTCTAAATGAGTTGTTGATGCCAATTACTCTAAATTGGACACTCAAAAAGTCTGGAGTTCTGCTTGAATGACAACAGGAAAGAAAACCCCAAAAGAAAATATTTCAGTGCTGTTTCTCCTTCATAGCATCTTTCTAAGTCTTCCAAAGCATCCAGTCAAACTCTACTGAGTCATTCTCCAGTCTTAATAAACAGAAAATTAAAAAAATGGAATACATCTTGCATGATTTTCACTACATAAAATTTGTTATTGTGCTTAAAGATTGTAATTTTGGTTCCCTCTATAGTCAAAAAAGTTACCTACAGCTGGTATTTGAGACCTTTATTATAAGCCTTAAGTTAGGTAAATACAAGCCTGTCCTAAAGCACAAAGCACAAAATGACTTTCCCAAGGCCACTTGGTGAAGCTTTAGTAGTGTTTCTGAATATAACTCAAAACTCTTCTAATTTTCATCAAATGTCAGAATGGTAAGAATGCCTTTCAATTTGGTGCTTAATTTGCCAATATTTGTTTCAGAGATTACAGACCTGAAAAGAAATGGAAACAAACTAGGCACTGTACAATCTTCTGAAGTTAAAATGAATTTTATTTTTTGATTCACATAAAGTATTTTATTTTTTAAGTTCATCAGTTTTGAGGAAAGCCTTCTAGTTTCATGTTGTAAATGAGAAGAAAAATGGTTTAAAAGCCTACTTACTCATCATTGATAGTTCTCTTTGGTGAAGACTTCTGAGGACACCATGATGTCTCTCTAATCAGATAATCAGAGGGCAAGAAAAAGAATAACATTCTAAACTCTAGTTTGATGTTGTAAATGAGAATAAAAATGGTTTAAAAGCCTACTTACTCATCACTGATAGTTCTCTTTGGTGAAGACTTCTGAAGACACCATGATATCTCTCTAATGAGAAAATCAGAGGGCAAGAAAAAGAATAACATTCTAAACTCTAGTTTGATGTTGTAAATGAGAAGAAAAATGGTTTAAAAGCCTACTTACTCATCACTGATAGTTCTCTTTGGTGAAGACTTCTGAAGACACCATGATGTCTCTCTAATCAGAAAATCCAAGGGCAAGAAAAACAATAACGTTCTAAACCCTTTTTATACTACCTTACATGCAATTTTCTTCTGGAGCCATGGAGTGCCATTATATGATTTCCTTTCACAAAAAACCCCACCATAACACCCCTAAACCCTGCTTCAGTAGCAAAATCCCCTGCTGGCACCGAAACCTGAAAGACTGCTGTTCAAGAGTATTACACCACCTCACTTGAAGCAGTGCTCAGAAGACCTTGGTGCTACTTCAGATGCTATTCAATCTCTGTTATCTGTAAGAATGCTTTTTTAACTCAGAGTACCTTTTATTTCCTCAGATAAAAATGCCTTTGTATGAAAAGGCCAGAGAGCAAATCAGCGAGTCATGCGTGACACTCAGGTCAGCAATGAGGAGAGTCAGCTGGGAGCCCTCGGGCTCTGGCCTGATTTCCAACACTGCTCTGGTATTGCAGCTATCCCAGTATTAAGTTTTCAGAAAAAGATGTGGGAAATGCTCCTGCAATGCAGTATTTAGTTATAGTACTATGTAGTCTATGTTCAGATGTACAGAACTAACAACTGTATTAATGTTTCATTAGTCAATTCTGACAAAAATACTCATATATTTCAGAGCTGTCTTTCTTAATTGGCTTCCCATTGGAACTTATCACTAGAAAATAATGATTTTACAAGTTGGGAAAGGCCATTGATATAAAAACCCAATAAAAGTTCTGTAAAAGAAGACTTATAAAGAGAAATGCTAGTGAAGACTTATGGCCTAAGGACCAGCTGTATAGAAAGGAGCATTTCAAATATTCCCTCCTGCTGTAAATCAAGCACCTTAGGATGGAGTCTTGAAAACCATCTACTCCTCTCTCAGGCTCATCCAAAGTGTACAGTTTGTCTTCAACCTACAACACAGAAATAAAAATCTTTATTGTCGGTGCAAATGCACAGCAGATTTTACCATTAAAATGAAATCTAGTAACTCTCTGTGATTAAGCAGCCCTAGAAATTCCACGTCTCTTCTGAGAAACTTTGTGTAAACAGACAAATGGGACACCTTCTTCTGCTGGAAAGTCATGTACCTATTATAATACCTTAATACCTTAGCAGATATTTGATAGTGTACTTACAGAAACAATAAAAAAATAAAATAAAAAAAGATCTCTTCATGTGCCTCAGTGTTTTTTCTTATAGTTTCCACTCAGTGTTCTGAAATTCTCTCTCCTCTATGTAGCTAACTCATGTCATGGCAATAGAGAGAACACCTAAATCAGCTGCTCACTGCTGTGGCAGTGATGAGGTGTATTACTCCACAGTGATGGTGGTGGGTGTGGGCAGAGTACCCAGATGACTGATAGATGCATTATTACCTTTGATTTGATCTTCTGCTTTTCACCCATAACTTTTCTCACATGCACTTTGTCTGCAGATGGAAAGCTACAAAATTTAGAGAGGTATTAGATTCCCAAGTAGACTACTTTCAAAAAATGCAGGATGAGAATAGCAGCGCCACTGTGGAAATGTCTCATTGACCTGAACAGAATGTAGTACTGAACAGGTCAGAAAATTTCTGACAGACAGGTGATCCAAATTAATTATTTAGCTGCATATTAGCAGGGGATAACAGAATTATTCAAAATAATTATTCAGAATTAAGAATGGAGATGATCCTAAAATTAAAAGTGCACCAGGAAAATAGACAACCTACAGCCAAAAAATCAACAGTTGCAATACAGAGCCAAAGCTATCATAATTCCAGTCTTAGGAAATTCCTGATTTAATCTATGACAAAACTGGAGTTAGACGTGCAGGCATGGTGGACACAAAAGGGAAAAGATTTCTCTTTATAAGGTAGTACAAAACTAAATCAGAATTGTTCAACTTGGTAGGAAGTTCAATGCAAGAGGACACTAATTTTGTTTAAAATATTTTATACAAGGTATATCCAATGGTATTCAAATTAAAAAAAACCAATGAAGAGCTGCATTCAGGAGTTAAAAAAGGATGTTTGCATGATGTATTAATTAACAGACTGGAAAGCATGAGACTACGGGGGCAATAGTGGGAAACTAATTGCATGCTTATATTGGTTAACTCTCTACAAGATAGAACTATACATCAGAGAGCATAGGGAAGAGAGAGAGAATAATTATCCCCAGCAGATATGAGATTTCACATTTTTAATTTAGTGGCACTTTGTATCCAATCCGTATAAATTAAAGCAGTTGTTCCAGAAAGAAGACAGCAAAATATGCCAGTGAAAAAAGGAAAATCACATTCCTTTTTAGCTTTTGCTAAGGTGTATCTAGAATAATTATTCTAATTCTAAGTTCTAATAAGGCATCAGTATAATTATTCTGGTTTTATACAAATGTAATGAGAGCAAAACAGCTTGCCTTGATGAAGATAATGTTATGATAATATCTAAATCCCAGGGTTTTATAATAAAGTTTTAATCTCTGTACCTGATCATATCTGTCTGTGTTTGAGCTTCCACACACTGCTTGCGGTGATTTTTCTTCTTTCTTTGAGCGGGAGTGTAAAACCTGTACTCTGATAGGAAAGGTTTAGCATCTGATATCAAGGTGCGTGGAGTAAAAGGTTTTCGGCTCTTAGTGAAGTATTCAGAGTGCCTCTCGAGAAGATCCCCGCCGCAGGCTCTGGCGTGGCTTCCGTGGCACCTCTGGCACCTCACGGTCACAAAGCTCTCGATGGAGTGGCTGCGGGGAAGTGCAAAGCGTTTCCCTGGTGGCTTTGACACACAGACACTGGAGTGTGAGTAAGGTGCCCTGCACGTATTCCGAGAACATTTCCTGATGTATTGCACTGGACTGGAGTGAACCAAGCAACCCTCGCCATAAGGAGATGCTGCTCTTGGTAGGTACTGTGCCTGCTCAGCAGAGGGTGAGAGATTGTCTTCTGCTTCCAAGAGACTCTAGGAAAAAAATAAAACAACATTTCATAATTTTTCAAGTTACCTGCTTTCATTTAGGTGGTACTCCCAGCTATTACTGCGAGTTACCCAGTTGGTAACTGGGAATTACCATCTTGAAGGTATTTTCTAAGAAAAAATTCCAGTCTTTGTAAAATCAAATGGGTTTCACAGCAGCCTCAGTGCTAACAGATTTTAAAACCTAGTCACTGGAAATAAGAGAGTAATAAAGAAATGGTTTATTTCAGTAGCAAACACTGGTGCTCTATTACAGAATATTGATGGCTACATCAAACCAAGAGTTTAATCAGTCAATTTTTAGAAGAAATCATTCCACTGAGGCAAATTATCTTATCTGAATATGCTCTGTTAATACCACTTGGGCAAGCTAAGGCAGATATTATCTATAATTATCCCATGCTTAAAAATTCAAGACTATTCCGGAATTGTATTATGACATGTGGCAAAGACAAAATAGAAACACAACTAAATTCAAGTGATATTTTAAGGTAGGGTTTTTGGTTGTTTTGATCATTTCTTTGTTTGTTTTTTATATTAAAAAGAACAATTATATCAAAGTTTTATTTCAGTCATAGAGTTTTGAAAAATTTGCAGTATCAAAGCTTAAATACCTGGACAGGGTATGCACACTCGTAATTTTGCTTTATAATGTGTTTGAAACACCTTATGAAAACAGCTGTTGTATGCTCTTTTCCTACCTAGGATATTCAATGTCATCCACTGAATAGTTTGTCAATCAGTGAAAATTATGTATGACTATTTACAGTCTCTATGGGCAGGGCAGGCATACTGCAGAACTAGAAGATTAAACCAGAAACCTATCAGCAAATAAAATTTTGTATAAACCAATTTATTGCATCCACACATGTAACTATTTATGAAATTCAACAACTGTATGATGCAGAAAATATTATTCCCACTGTGTTACTCTATGTAGCACCACAACTCCCAGAGACAGGGTTTACAGTGCAACAGTTTGAGGGAGACAACCTGAGGATAGTTTTATTCTGGAAAATCTCACTGCTGTACCATGCAATCCACCAGACAAAACAACAACTGAATTATAACATCTGAGAAAACCCAAATCAGAAGCAACAGCTAACTTTCTAAAATTACTATCATACTTTCCCAACACTAGGGCAGTTTATATAGGTCCACATCATCAGCAACAAAGTGCTGTAAGATTTTAAGACAAGTAGAGGTGTTTACTAATAAGAAAATTAAATTTCTAAGGCCATTTGAGGTTTTTAACAAATTTGAAGTTTAGTTCAGCTAGGCTAACACTTGTCCATATACTTTCACCACCTGAAAAAAGAACAGGAAGATAATGAGACTCCAGTACAGACCATAAGCTCTGCAGTGACAAAAGGGAGAAACGAAAGATGATTTCCATATATGTTTCATTCATCTCTATTATACTTCTAGCAACCAAGTAAAAACTCTTAAGTAGAAGCATTATATTACTGAAGTTACTGAAGGAACACGTGCCCTATAGGGAGCCTGAGAAAGAGAGATGCAGTATGGTATAACCTATACATGTACTGTGACATGCATTTATTCATGACATACAACCATAATGCCAGTTGAGAAGATTCACAGATTCACCAAGCAGCCTATCCTGATTTCACAATTAAGCTATGTGGGAACTACTTTGAGAGAGTAAGACTGAAACACAGATCCAGTGCATTTCCAATGGGGCTTCATTGCCTGAGCACAATATAAACCTTGAGAAAATCCTCAAGAACACTTACATTTTTGAAAATAATCAGCTCATTAAAATGTGGATTGAAGGCTGGATGTGTGATTTTCCCCACCAGGAAGTGACAATCAATGAATGTCAACAAAAGTCACAAAAACAACTGTAAAAAAAAGTGCCTGTGGGGATTCTGTAAGATAATCAATACTTATCCTGAGACTTCTGAAGTCTCCTACTGGGGTAAGCATGGAGAGAAAAAACCCCAATGACCAAAACTGGAAATCTTTATCCATTTATTGAAAATTCATTACATTCTAAGCTACAAATAGATAGTGTAAGACAGTAATATATTACTAGTAAACCAGTAAGATATAGTGTACTATATTAATCTATTTAATTGGTAGTATAACTTGTAAATATACACAGATTTTCTATTCTAATATTCAACCCTAAAACAGGTGTTTCTAAAAATTCTTAGCAATAGACTCTTACTGTATAAATGCTCCATTTTCCCATAACACTGCTACTGTTGCTTAGAATCTACACGATTTCATTTTTTTCCCTTTCAAACACAATGTTTTAAATTAAAGATCAATTATGATGAATATACATTTTGTAGCATGCAGTAAATGAAATTTACAGGAATATTAAAAATGCAGGTATTTCATAATGAAAATTAAGTCACAGATCACACTGCCATATATTTCCTTCAAAACAATTTTTTCTCACATCAGTAAGACCTATCTAAACTATTCCAATACCCCAAAATATCCAGAGTTGCTGGTGCCTAATGGAAAGAAGTTTTCTTTTACTTAGCTGAGGCAAAATAAGCTCTTCATGATGGTGTCTCATGTGAGTCAACTGTATTTTACTACTACAGCATAATTAAATGCTGAACTGATAACATGCAGTTACAATGCCAAACAAATGCCTGTATTAGCAAGCAGAATAATAAGGCTTACCAGCATGATTGTTTGCATATAAAGTAATTGCAGTGGTAGCTCAGCACTATAGAACACAGATAAGACTGGAAAGTTTCAGCATCCACCTACATAGATAAAAGCTAATTCCATACCCTTCAGTGTATATTATAAACAACTTAATTCTTGTAAATGCTTTATTCTCAGTGACCAAAGCAGTTCATTGAGCTGCAACATAAATGGTATTGTAGAAGCATTTGTGAGCACATGAGGACTGGTTCCCTGCATTATGCAAAATAATTATTAAGAAAAGATAAAAAGCTGCATTAGCTGATTATTTATCTACACCTCATGAAAATGATATGTTCTGTTCCTCAGAAGCAATTGAGTTGATACAAAACAAGACAAAAGCACAAGGTTTACATGGAAATATCCTAAATTTAAGCACTCCTTACACATGAGAAGCTTAGGGCAGTTATCTTCTTCTCCTTCACAAATATTTCATAAGTAGAACAGACCAATTAGCTCACTTGTGACTAGAGAGAATTGCAACACAAAGCTGCATCTGTGTCAGCTGAGAGTTGTACTCATTCAAATACTGAGAACACAGTGTCTTTCAAAGCCCTTATCCTGAGGCAAAACTTTACTACTCAAACAGGGAGAAATACACTCCAAGTAGACAAAGAAACAATATGAACAAGGAACTCTGTCACTTCAAAAGCTTTTAAGCAGTGTAAGAGAATGCTGTTTGTCTGCAATTTGTCTCTTTTGAACTTTCAAAAAATTATCCTGTGTTGCAAATAAACTGCAAGCATGTTCACTTTCTGCTGTTTTCTATTAAAAAATCAGATGTTTAAATAAGAAACAAAAAAAAAGACAAAAAACATGCTTACAAATAGCACACTTATTAAAATATATTTGGTTCTATTCTTCAAACAAAATTTTAAAAATCCATTATAGCATCTGAGCTTTAGCGATTAAAACCATCAAGAACTATATCCCATGTAATTTGGAGTAAAAAATCCTGACTTATATCTTGCTTATCAATATGTTTCTATTCTGTTAATTCAACTAAGTATAATCCATTTTGAAAGACACAAATCCACTCAATGATACATTTCAGCAACTCCTTTTACAAGTTTCATAAAGTATGTATTTATGCTTCAATGTTATTAGTCTTAAAACTGGGGTAAACTGAACAGTACTTTGCATTTTGCATTCAGACCTCTGAATTTTCATGGACTCTGTGGAAGAGAAAATTCAGTAAAAAGTGTTCAAAGCGTACTGCTGTCAACTGACGGGCAAAAGTATTAATATAGAGGAAGAATCCAGATTTCTCTATATGTTACTTTTAATTTCTACAAGAATTTTAGTTTCGCAGCTCAAAAGCCACTAAAGTATCAGCTGCCTTATAAAAACCAGACTTTGAAAAGAAAGGTTGCTAAATACTTTTTCATAAAAAGTCCAAGGCAGCTCCCACTGGGGTCACTGAAATTACAGTAAGATCAGTTTAATCTTGAAATTAACTTGTTCTTGTATGAAAAGGTCTTCCAAGAGAATAGTTCATCTACCATTACAAAATGAGAACAAAGAGATGCCTTATGAACTGCACTGTCAGGACACAGAAGCTGCAAATTTGCAATAAATGAGTGTATGATTCTTTTTACTTGAGAAAGCCATTTAAATATTGCTCTAAGTCAGCTGAGCACGTGCTCTCTGCTGTCTGGACAGAGCAGAACTCTCCTATATGAAGTGACAAGCTGCTTTTATAGAAAATTCATCCGAATACGTGAACAAATTGGACTTTCTATAAACATATTCCGTTTGTATCTTGGTATCACTGTTTTTCAAATCTATGGTCCTGGTACACGCTTTCCTTTTCTGCATGTGTGTAGGTGTCAATTCTTTAATGTAGTAGCTCCTACTTTTATCAAATACTGTGATGGTATTTAGAAGGGGTATTACTGAGTGTGCATTAATTCAAACAACCAGTACAAGAGGCGATGGTCACTGTGAAGCCTGAAAGGAAATCTGAATATTCCCAACAAAAACAACTTTGATGCTCAGAAAGTTCTTCTGCTTTCTTTAGTCACTGACATCTCCCATTATGACAGAACCAATTTAAGCACAATAGCTGTTCAGACTGCTGGTACTATAAGAGTGCAATAAATCTTTAAATATAAAGCATTTCAGTGGGCATTTCACACAGCCACACATATGTTGCATACAAAATTAACAAGAGAATAGAACAGTTAATGATGTTTCCCAATCTGTATTTCATATGCACAAGCAGATGGCCACAACTTTCATTCTTCATTAAAAATAAAAAAAAAATCTCAAAAAACAGGCTGAAAGGGATCTTGAAAGGTCAAGGCAACGGCACACTTCAAATGGTTACAAGAGAAAATTTAACCTCCTATGAATCAGCTTTACTTCAACTGACTTTTGGCATGGATTAATTTATTTAAAAAAATTCACTAGCAGCCAGAAATGCCTATTAATAGGATTACTTGAACATGAGATATGAAATACCAAGTCTTGTTCAAATCAGAGCTTTTACTCATGGCTAGCTCAACTCAGGTAGAATTTTAGAAAATCTTATTTTAAAAAAAAAAGGAAAAAAGCTGCACTTTGTTATAGTGCATCCTTTAGTTTTAAACCTGGGAGTTCATGCAGTAATTAAAGACACATATTACTTGGTTTTGCACTGAAACAATTTAAGGAACTTTGCCTGCCCCAAGTTTGCAAAAAAAATAACATGGAAGGACAAAAATGGTATTAATAAAATATAAAATTTAGATTTTAAATATCACATTTCTTCCCTTTTCTAATTAATGTTTGTGCTTTCATCCATAAATAGAAGCCATGTATTGAATTTCAAAGCATTATTTCTCTGCACTGCAATAAGATCACACTCAGGCTGCCTGCTACAAAAATCAGTCACACAAAAAGAAACTGACAGTGTTTGTACACTACTTGGAAATGTCCTCTAGCTTTACAGCTATTTAAACAATGTACGAAGCTTATGCTGTTAGAACCACAGAGTTAAATCATTCTGTTTCAAGATGCAATTACTCATTTACAGTGATGAATAAGAATGTAATTTATTGGGCTATTTACGTATTTATTTATTAGTTAGAAATACACATAATGTATCTTGATGAAATGTCAGCCAAACTAAGTCAGCCTATGCATATAAGCAGAACACATACATACAGAATGGTATATTTTAGTCTAAGCATTATTTCTCCTTTCAAGAAATGCAACTGAATGATTTAGTATACTGTTAGATAAAAATGTATTATCAGCTAGGACTTTTCATTAAGAAAAAATGGAAGATTCCTGATTCTTTTGCTTGGAAGGGTGAAGTTAACAGAGCTCTGCCTTAGGAAATGGTACAAAGCTCTGGAGTGACAGAGGACAGGAATTTCAGCTGAGGGGAAAGCAAGAGAATTCAAGGGTAATTAGGGCTTGTATTTACTGCAAGCACTCTTCATCCAGATACCTGACATCTTTGTCAGAAGGTCAAGACATGCATTCAGTGCTGGGCACATGCCAGGCAGACCCTTGTCTACTTTCTGCTGCTTGAAAGTTACCAGCCCCCACTGCTGCACAGCAGTGATCATCCCTATACTAAACAGAATTAAAATACATACCTTTCTAGAAGAGGATGGCAGCAGCCTTCCATTGTCTCTTGGACAGGATGGAGCTTCACACACACTTATTTTCTCTCTACATTTGGCTATCTTCTTCCTCAGTTTCTCTCTTCTTTGCTGGTCAGCAACTTAGGGAAGAGACAAAGTTGGTCAGATTCAAACTGAATTATTATTTGTTTCCCTAAGTGATTTGAAAACGTTGTAGCGGTTTCCAATTGCTCAGTAAAGTCAGACTATTGAGATACATTCCACTTCCAACACATAGCAGTTATAAAATTTATGTGTACTCTTAGGAAAAAAAAAAATAGAGTATACTTGTAGCTGAAGCTGTGCCTTAACTTTCCTGAAATTTTCTTACCTCAAAACAAACACCAGCATACAGGACTTCCATGATCAGTATTGCTAACAGAGCATTTTGCTCAAAAAGTTACATGCTTTCTATCAGTTTTTTACAGCTAGAACTCCTTTGACTGTACCCTCATCTAGTATTTCACAAAAACCCGTGTTTATTGTTAGAAAAGCTGACATGTAAAAAAATCCATGATTACAACATGGAATTTCCTAAATACAGAAATCCAGGGCAGAATAAATAAATCATTGTCAAGAACACAAAAAAAATGAAGGCCAGCTCTGAGAGGGCTACTGTAAGGTCAGAGTGAGAGATTTTTATTAGTCCACACTGGTCTGCAGTCCAAGACCTCATCTGCAGTGCAAAAAGTTGAGTCAGGCATCTGTGTCATCAGTTAAAGTAGCCCAAAAGACAGGTAAATTTCCTCTTTATGAGTTTGCCCTCAACCATCTCAATCTTACATAATACAGTCCAAAGTTTTTGCATGTTATGAGGAGCCAGGTTTCACAGATGAAACAGAAAATAATTTAGGTTGGAAAAAACCTCCAATAGCAAGTCCATCCTCTGACCAATCACCACCTCACCAACTGAATCACAGCACGAAGTGCCACATCAAGTTGTTTCTTAAACACTTCCAGAGGTGGTGACTCCATCAGCTTCCTGGGCAGGCTATTCCTATGCTTGACAAACCTTTCAATGAAGAAATTCTCTTCCTCATGTGCAACCTAAATCTCCCCTGGCACGGCTTAAGACTGTGTCCTCTTGTCCTGGCACTGGTTGCCTGGCAGAAGAGGCTGACCATCACCTGGCTACAGCCTCCTTTCAGGCAGCTGTAGTGTGACAAGGTCTCCCCTGAGCCTCCTTGTTTCCAGGCTGAACACCCCCAGCTCCCTCAGACACTCCTCCAAGGAGTGTCTTGTGCTCTTGACCCCTCACCAGCCTTGTTGCCCTTGTTTGGATACACTCCAGCACCTCGATGTCTTTCTTGAAGTGGGGGACCCAGAACTGGACAAAACACTCAGAATTTGCAAAGTTGAAAAATCAAAATGAGGCTGATGAAAAATTAGTAATTTCATTCCCAAATAGGGAAAAAATAAACAAACATACTTCTGAAGTCTGTGTAACAAATGAAAATTTTCTCATTCACTTAACACATATCCAAGTGTATGAAACATTTGTTTGATAGAGACACACTTTGAGGATTTCTTCTCTGGTTTCATAATATATTTATATCATGCTCTGGGAGACCTCATTCTGCACATGCACTACTATATTTAATGCATGGAAATGTAAAAAACTTCAGGGATTGGTGTGGTAAATTCTTCTACACAGCTGAGTCCTATAGCAATCTGAGGACATTTAATCAACCTTTAAAATGCATTCATCTGTGTACCCTACATATAGATTAATCTCCAGGAAATACTTAAGTGTATTCATTGTATTTAAACATTTTAGTCCCCTTTTTTAAGATGGGCTTTAATCTTTCAGATGTGCAATCTTTGCTCTCATTGCTCAAAAAAATCCCTCTTTTTCTTTCTTTTAATTCTTATAACTGATATGTAAAATATAGAGCAATTTCTTTTATGGCTACTGATTTATCCATCATACACTATTAGAGTACTTAAGAAACTGCTTAAATTACTGGGAAAAAATTAGCTGAAGTTAACAAATGCTGCATTACACAACTCTGAATTAAAAATATACATTGTAACAGAATAATAAAATATACCGTACCATTAAATAATTAAAGTGGAATGTTTTTCTTTTTATATTGTGTCTGTTCTAAATTACTGTTATTTCTAATTTTGTTTGTCTTAAAAGTTACAGAGAAGTACTCAAAAATTAGCTACAGGTTAGACATTTCTATGTTTGAGATAAAGCATTACTTATTCTGGGCCAAAACAGCATGTCTGTTGAGCCACTGGCATGTCCAGTGCACATGCATGGAGGCTATAAAAACTCACATCTTGCCTGCTGCTCAGGTAAAATGGTGATGGCTGACTGAACAAATATCTAGAGAAACAATGGGAACCCTACAAAGCAAAAATGCAATACATACAAGAAGTATGGGTAAGGGCGAGTAGGTGTCTGAAACAGCAAATTCCTTACACTCAGGTGCTTAGGTGAAAAGTGACTTTGCCTAAGACAATACAAACTTTAACATTTTACTGCATGTTCCACCTGCACACCATGACTTAACAGGAGTGTCTGGGCAAAGTGCAAAGCAGTGGGAGTATCACTGCAAAACAGAATTCCCATGTTGTCCTTATTCTGCTCTTTACAGGAGAAACTCAGAAATTTGACATACATGAATGCCTTTACCACTGACATTTAAAGCTGTTAAAAAAACCTCCTCCAGGATCATGTGCTGTGACTTTTCACCCAAAGCATGGCTTATATTCAAGAATAAATAATGAAAGAACAGTAGGGATTCCAGTTAAGGGTATCTTGTGATATTGAAATGAGCCACTGGGACTACCATCACCTGCATGGGAAATATGGAGTCCTTGCCTCACACCTGTCATACAGTGAGCTTAGCTCAGCTAATCCATTAAGTGTGCTCCAAAAGCCATGTGCACTTACTGAAAGGCAGCAAAGACATGCAAACCAGAATGTCAGAAGACTCCAGTATTATACAAGCCATATCAGGAATTTTCAGGCTAGATCAATGGTAAAAGCTAGGAATTTTGAAACCAGAAAAGTCAGAGGTAGAGAAATTATTCTAAAACGAGTTAATGTAGGTGCAAACAGCTGGAGGTAAGTTAGGATAGCTCTGAGGCAGTCAGCAAGTAACACAGAAAAATGCAGAAACAGGCACAGTGCCCTACCTCTCCTTAGTTCATATGTCATTTACCCATGCAAAAACTGGAGAATCCAGTCTTATGCTTTGACTTCAGCCAGATAGGGAACTTTGAGGCACTAATTACAGTATTACAACTGAGATAAGCTGAAGATACTTAAGCCTGTCATACATAACCACTTGTGTTGCAGTGTGAATATATTAACCACAGAAAGAAGGAGACCAGCATTCAAGAGACATCCAATTTCAGAAGGGAGATTTAGCTTTTAATTGAAAACACTGCTCACTCTTTAAGGCATCTTCTACTTCAAATCCATTAAAGATATAAAGCTTCTTTAGCTTTCAGTGAGGTCCATACATTTGAAAGAAGTGCCCTTGGCATACTGTCATAGACTTGTGGGAAATAAACATAAACTGCATTTGCTAACAGACACTTAAAACAGTTTCACTGCAAGTAGTTTTTATTTGAACACTGGCTCCAGGAACATGTCACATATGTAGAGTGACATATGTGACACATATGGGAATAGTACATAATAGTAAATATCTTGTGAAAAATAAATGAAAAAAAAAACCACTGGGCTACTTTTCATCTTTTTAAAAGAGAAGAACAAAACGTGTGGCAATAAAAGAATATGGTCTGTAAATCCAAATAATGAGTCCCTTTAGAAGTCTTATTAGAGCTTTGGAGATTAATTGTATCTTGTTAACTACTGTGCTCAAAACCCCACAGATTCACAGGATAGTAAGAGAAAATGTACTAGAATATAAACGATTTAATCATTCTGTAGATCAGAAAAATTCAGTCTATGAACCTAGATTCCATACCTTATTGCATCCACTTCATGAATCCATTCTCTTAATTTTGTTGTCAGTGAAAGGAAGCATAAGACTGAATTTCAAATGTTAAACTGTAGCACTCCTCATGAAGAGATACCTATAAGACACTGATCGATCTGTCACTTTTGCCTAGGCAAATACCCTTCCCAGAGGACACGACACTTCAAAGCAAAAATCACATAATTTTATCTCCCTTTTAGAATATTCCCTCTATAGGCTGAATTATTTTTCTGTTAGTCTAGACTGCAGCAGCATTTCAAGACATGCTTAGAATGATAAAACAAATGTCATAAATCTGGAAGCAAGAATCTAATCATATCTATCACAGTCCTAGTCAGTTTGAAAGTTTTGCACTTAGAGGGACAGTATGATCTGCAATGCCAGTGGTTGTCCTTTGCTCTGAATTTCCAATCGCTAAATTTATCACAAAACAGTTCACAGTTAAACTTCAAGTGATTTCATTTTTTATGTAAATAATTGATGGCAACAATGAAATACAAAGTTAGATTTGAGTTCAGCTTACAGAACAATGTATCTTAAAGGAATTATCCAACACTCAGAATTTCTCCACTGTGTTTTTATATAAGCTATTTTTGCAATAACACACTTGGGAGTTATTATTTCCCTTCTGAATTCTTTTTTAGATAAATAATACAAACATCATCTTGGCTGAGCTTGAAGTGCCTAGTGACCATAACTAAACTGTCCAGTGTATCAGCTGGTGATATTACTTCTGCAAGCAAGCACTTCCTTCTCTAAGAACTTTTACTATCAGTTTCCTAGCATTACATGACTTTCCAGGACACCATAATTTAAGCACCTGGGGTGAGATCTCAACAAATGAAAACTGAATTTTGCCTTTAGCTATGAAGTTTGGGTCCCTTATAAGTCTAAATCTAAATTCCTTAACATAGAAATTTTAATTTTCATAACTCAGATGATTTTGCAGTCCTTCTTTACATCCACTATCAGTAGCACTGTATCACCAAACAAGGAAGGAATCATCATAAAAAAGAGTGACAAAGTATTTATTAAGGTCTTGACAGTAAAGCCTGGCTTGTATCAAATACAAAGTAACGGCTATATAAGGGTATATACTTCAGAAATCTGATACTACTTGACAAAACTACTAATGGCGAAATCTGGTCATTGCTAAGACTTGGAAATAAAGCCTAATAGTGAGATATGAATCCTTCAAATGCATTTCAGAAGAGGCTAGAAGCACTGGATTATCCCAAATCCATCCACCTCTGATGCTCATATGGGCTCCTCATCCAGTAGACATCTCCTATATACTTCTGTCAGCCTTATGAAGAACACAGCAGCCTGCCAACAGTGACTGCACACAACCTCTGGAATGCTGCACCAGCCCTGAAGGAAACATCTAAGCCTGCCCAGGTAAACCTCCATTTGTGCACCCTAGAGAGAGGTCCATCGGGCTTCTAGGTGGCCTTTGACAGTGATTTTTTTTTCAAGGTACCACTGAGGCAGCCCCCAAGGACAATTTAGACACACTGTACTGAGATAATGCTGAAAATAAGTGAAATGTATAATTTTATTCCTGTTCTCTGGTATGCTATGGCTATTTTGTAATCCTGAGTAATGGTGGACAATTGTATAAAAACAACAGCCCCCTCCACCAGCAGACAGATGGTAAAGCTGTGTAAATTTGATTAAAAATCAGGGACATATTTTCAGTAATAATGATGAATAACTACTGAAACAGCTACAAAAGGAAATAATTTTCTCTATTTCTTGACCTTTACAAGTCAAGACTGCATGCTTTTCTTGTTTATGTGTTTTATTTACCAATTCAATATGGTTGTTAAGTTCTATATTAGAACAACTCAGTTTGCTTAACTCATGATGTCAGACTAGATGATCTGAAGTCTTTTCACAACTAGAAGTTGTGAAAAATGCATTTTTGATGTACATATCTAAAATTAATTACCTCTCATTAAAAAAAAAAACAAAAACAAAAAAAAAACACCTCAACACTTCTTTTTATAGGAAAAACTTTACAGTAAGTAACTTCTGGGGGAAAAAAAAAAGTAAAATCACTACAGTTAAAAGTACAGATTCATAAAGACATTTTACCTGTAAATTTTCCTGCTCACCAAATTTCAGACTTGATAATATATTAGACCACCTTTCTAAAGATATAACACAGGTATTAGAATTACCTAGTGTTTGAATTTAAAGAGCTTATTTTGGTTCCTTATAATTTTCATTTTCAGAAATACATACTAAAGGACAAGATTTAACAGAAAAAAAAAATACAGAGTGATTTTGTGAAAGCTCCCTGTAAAATGGCAACAACAACAAAACATGTAAAACAGCTTTTCATAAATCTCTGCTTTTTCACAATGTAAAGTGCAGACAGATATATGTGTTCATGGGAAAATTGAGATTTAAACACAGAGTTACACAACAATATGTATTTCTTGATATTTCTGCTTGAACTTAACCTCTTTAAAGAGTAGAAAACCAATGTTACTATCAGTCTGAACTGTTGCCTCTCCCCATCTCTCACTGCCCTCCCTCCAAGAATTCAAGTTCCACTAGGCTAGAATAGATCTGTGGTGGGTAACTTCTCAGAATATTTGTTTTCCTTCTTTTTCTCCCCCTGCCCAGTATGAAAGAGACCTGCATTCCTAAGCACACTAATCACTGAGTTCAAGCTGTACTATCAATATGCCTTGTGGAAAAACCTCTAAACATATGGGTTGAAAAGTTAGTACTGTTAGAAACCAGGCATGTGTTGCAGCAGCTGTCTTACTTGGCATAGCCTTTGTCAAGTTTTCTGGCACAAGTTTCACAACCACAGGCTTCTAATGGCCACTGGTATCAATCAACATGCTTGGACTAATTCTGAACATAGAAGTTTCACATTTCAAGAAGTTTCACATTCTAACAACTATTTTAAGTCAGTAAGCCTGATCTAACACATAGGAACATGCTCACTGCTAGCCCAGGGGCATGGCACCTTGCCTGCTTTGCTGCCAGCTAAGATACCAGGAAAAGAACAGTGGAAACTAAATCCACTTTAAGGACAGAACACATTCAGTTGGCCAGAGAGAATGCCAACTACAGTATCATGTTTAATTCTTAAACACTAATGACTGATTCATGGCAACAACCCCAAGGGGAAATAAATACTCACCTGCTACTCTAGCAGTACATGAAGCACATTTTCAGGAGGTATTTTTTAACACTATCTGCAGGAATTCTCTTTTGTAACTCTATGCTGTTAATAAATCCTATAATTTTAAACTAAATTTACCCCCTTGCCCAAATCTTGAAATAGAGGGGGAACAGAAACTTTATTTGGAATGCAATAACTAGTAAGTCAAAGAACACAAAGAGAAAAAAATAATAATATGCTTCAGTTGCAGCAATGACATGCTACTGAGAGAACCACTCATGAAGAACTACTGTGAGAATAAAGAGGTGCAGACCCCTCATCCTCAGTGACACTAGAGACACCGCTGATATTCAACTATATTGAAGTTAAAATTGTGCCTGGATAAATCACGTGTCTTATCTTGAGCAAGAAAGAAGAAATTGTTTTGAAAGTATTCTAAAACCCCTTTTCTGTTACTTTTCCTCCCCAGCATATTTGTAATCTTACTGCCTGAGCTATTGGCTATCATCTCCACATAATCTGTTCCACAAAATGACAGAGGAAGAGAAATGACTCTCCAGTGGTTTACCAGAGACTCTAGAAATGGTACCTTGCACTGAGCTTAACGCCTGAACATGTCACACTTGGTTGCATGGTTATTACAGTACAGAAATCTGCATTTCTTGATAAACACTGCACAGAACTGCATGAAAAGAATGTGACCACTCTAACTCCAGGTTGAAATAAAATTGAAATAATTTTTAATTTCATTATAAAAACCTAGAATTTATAAGGATAGTGCAGAAACTAAACAAGATGTGTCTGGGTAGTCTTAACTTTAAATACTGAGAAGTCAGTGAGACCAAAAATGATGAATTTGCAAAGT
Organism: Lonchura striata; assembly: GCF_050655825.1. NCBI lineage: Eukaryota > Metazoa > Chordata > Aves > Passeriformes > Estrildidae > Lonchura > Lonchura striata. The sequence continues at coordinate 56,139,622 of NC_140707.1, read as the reverse complement.
AGGTGTTTCCCATGGAATTATCTCTTTGATAACTGCAATACTTTCAGCCTAAATGGCAGAGTTTCTTTTCTGTTTGTAAAGGAATCTTGGTCAGATGGAACAGCATATAAAGTAATGCAGGTCAGAAAAAAATATCAGTTCCATGCACACATTGAGCAGTGAAAGAAATCCTCAAAGGCTTTTGTTAAGAAAGGTCCAGGATTTTGTCTGTGCATTTGTACCATATACTTAAGATAACCCTATCTCTTGCAGTTGAGACACTTTTGCCATTGAGAAATTAACTGCCCTGCTAAGCTAATTACTGACAGCCCAGATCCATCTCTCCAGCATTCCCTTTGATGCAGATTAAATGCATCTACAAGTAGCTGAACAAACTACTTGAAAGCTGAATAAACAAGAAGAACATGAATGCTCAGTTAAGGGTTATATGCTATTGTTACTCTTCACTGGTTCTTTTGCTAAGTTAGTTTTACAGAAGCATTTGCAGAATCAACATATAACAAATAAAAATATATATACATGACAAATACTTACATTTGATGCTGGTCAACCTGCTTTTGGGCAATGAAGAGTCTACAGCTGCTGAAAATAAGAAAAACGGCAAATGTGAGTGATTCAATATTTACTTAGTATATATTACTTAGAATATGTGATAGCTACAAAAATGTAGTAATAAACCAAAACAGAACAAAGATTAATTTAATTCTTTATTCTAAAACATGCTAGTTACTGTGTACCTGAAGTATTAGGTTGTTATTAATATGGTCACAGGATTTGAGATAAAGCTCTCTGGGTAAAACACATATTTAAAGGAAGAATCATCACCTAAATGAAGACTCTTTTCAAAAGGTTTCTGTACATTTTGTTCTTATAGCATTTACCTGCATACCTGAGGATACTGAGTATGTCATGAGAGATAACATTGTGAGTATTGTATTTGTGAGTATGGACTCTGACAGTAACATGATTTTCTCATTTACAAACACACAGGGCAATTTTCACAGACCTTAGAACTTGCTATTACTATTCATTGCAAGACGAACAAAAGATCATTAAGTTTTTGAAATAAAAATAATAAAAGAAAGACATTCTGATCTGAGTTTAAGTAGAAATGTTCAAAATGTTCTGCCTTCATTCCTAAAATAATTTCTTTATGTTTGCTCTTATAACTATCACTGTGACTTTCAGTTCAGCCTATTATTTCATAATTCATTACCTCATCAAAAGCAGAATGAAGCCAATACAGCACAAAGTGCTCCAAAATTAAGGTAGGATCTTTGGTAACATTTAAGGAAAATGTTTTCATACAAAACGTGCTATCTCAACAGTACACATGTATTATTAAGTAGCAGCCACATCTCCTTGCTAACACATGTTTGGGTAAGAAAAAGGAAGAATATTAATCTAGTTCATTCCTTCTTGGTATGAGCCTATTCTGAGAGATTGAGCTAAATTTAGAGGGAGACAGTTCATTCATACATGCACATTTTTACCTTTGGCTGAAAGAATTCTGTTATAATGAATCACCATGTGATCTCTGATCATGTACTGGTTAGTTAGATTACGAGAGGGGCCAATGCAGAAAACTGTAAGATTAAAATACATTTGAACATTAGAAAGGCAAGCAAAAAATACCAGAATTTAAAAATTTTTAAAATTCAAAGTCAGAAATTTTAAGACACCATTTGTTTAACTTCTTTGCTCAAATGCAGTAATTTTTTTACCAGTTACTATCACATGAAATCATCCTTTCTTTCAATCCTTTTTCTTTCCAGAGTGAGCCATTAATTCAATAAATAGCTGCAAAAGTCACTGAAATTGTACTATGAAAAAGTTAACATGGAAACTTCCTGTTGTTCACCCTATGCTCTTTTGAAAAAAAGGTATTGAGGTGTCAGTATGGCACAGAATCACACACTAGCCTATGTAAACTACTGGCTCTAAAGGAACATGTTTAACCTCAGGGGTTCTTTATGTGGTAAACATATGTATATATGTATACTACAACTAATAGAGATGGGAGATCTTTATATATTTGTTCATCTTGCTACCAATTTGTAGCCAGCAGCACAGTCAAGGTAAAACTTACTCCTTTAAAGTAGTTTCATTAATGCATATTAAATATAAGTACTGTTAAATATCTCCAAATAAGCTTGATGCAGAAGTTTTAATAAAAACATTTTAAGCATAAAATCAATGAATTCACATAAAAGGAACCAAGTTGACCTTCTGATGAAAGTACATGTTACTTACCATTACTTTTGTTACTTAAGTGTCCTTTAAATGGACTTGCTGGACCACATCTGGGAATGACAAGAGCTGAGCATTCATTTGCTTTAACTAAACGGGCAACAAAACCCAAAAGTTAGAGAAAAATCCCCACACATATTTTTATAGACAAGATAAAGTATTTCTCCAACGAATGCAAGAATGGTTCCAATGGATCTTTTTCAAAATCTTATTAAATAATTTTATAATCACTGAACTACAAGTGCAGTTAAATAACCTAATCTAAACACCAAGATACAGTGATAATGCTCTCAGTGGTTCAGGGAGCTAAACAGCAGAACAGACCATCAGAACACTTCAGTCTGAACTTTACACTGATCATTAAACTGTACAGACATATGGCCATGATTCTGTTTCTATGCAAACCTCCATTTTGTTTCAAAGTTCATGGCACTTTGACATGACACTTTGTCTGTGGGAACTCGACAGACCAGTGGAGATGCCAACAAAAGTTAAACAGCCATTCTAAAAAATGAGACAATGTAGATTAAAAAATCTGCATCTCCTCTTTGAAAACCACTGGCTGTCATGCAACCTAAGATTTAAAAATTGGCATGGGAACTAATTAAGAATCTGCAACACTTTTAGAACAAATTTGGACAGGAGATATGCTAGGATTACAAATACTAGTGTACACAGAGTGCTGCTTTAAGGCATCCAAGGTATGTAAGATACAAACCAAAACAGGATTTTTTAACAGGGTAAATATATCAACCACACTTACCTAACATTAATTCTAAAACTGTATAGACAAGTTCTACTATTAATTACCAAAGTCCACATGGTCTTCCCATCCCCACTGTACTTCTCAGCTGTCAGTTCAAGAGTGTGCAACCACCATGCAGGTGAAGTGGGTAACTCGACTGCTTTACTGCTCCTGTAGACCTCTGGCTTTTCCCGTTTCAGCCCATGAAGAAGCACACTGAACCCACCCAGTATGAGTGGGAATCTCCTCTCAGTGACCTTAGCCAGGGGGATAAAGGCAGACACCATTACAAACTGCCTGGGGGGTGCAGGGAGCTGTGATGACAGCCATGCCACACATGGCAACAGTTCTTAATGCCACCTCTCACAGCTCACCCCCTGCATGCCCAGCACCTGGCTGTTCAGGGCTTCTTTTTCATTTCCCACTGTTATACAACGACTGTTGAAGTAGTATTGCAACTACATATATAACTGCTATAGTACATAGCTCTGTTTGTAAGTTCAACGGCATGTTGCACAAGATGGTTAACATGGTGTCTTAAATATTGATTAGTAGAGATTGCAGCAAAACACATCATTCATTTAATAATGTTTTAACATTATTTATCAAAAGGCCTTATAAAAAAGCCATACTGTACTAAACTTTGAATGACTAGGACTAGTATAGGAAGCTATAAAAATATCTTAAAAGAAAAAAAAAAAAAGAAAATTAAAATAATTTTACCCTGTTGTGAAATGACACAAAATCAACAGATTCAACCTTTCTTACAAAGCACAAAAAATAGCAGGGCAATCTTGAATTATGTTCATACTTTGAAAAGCCAGCCTTTATACAGTACAGGCTTCTGTGGATTTGCAGTATTAGCTGTGGTGTTTGCAATAACGGTGCTCCCACTCCTTTTGCTGTGAAGTTGCCAGATCAGCAGTTGAAAAGGGTCAAAGAAAAAAAAAAGAAAAAAATGCTCTTGGAGATTTTTTCAACACTATCCTGCAATTGTTTTAACTTTATACTGTTATCTTTAAAGCCAAAGGACAACACTCCTGCTCATCTGTATCGATTTCAAATGGCTCATTCCCCTCATGGTACAACTCTTCCTTATCTCCATTTGTGATTTAAACATACAAAGTGGCAAACAAGAAATTATTTTTCAAATATTAAAGTTCCAAATATACAGCAAGAATTTATTAGATTTATTAGAGTCAGAATATTTCCACAATGACTGCAAACATTTCCAATAAAGCATTTCTTTCCTTATAAAATATTTTATATTTCTACCACACACATACAAGTGGTATCCACAGTCTAGCAGGATCCACCCTGAAACCCATGTCTTCCATTATTTACAGCATGCAGGTGCTGGAAGAATGCAAATCTTTGGGAGGACTTGAATGTTAGATTATAAATTCCAGTTGATAGAATTTTCTCTAGTGATAAAAACCTGCATGCATATATACCTGCAATCCAGATTTCAGCAGACAACTGAGAATCAGAAGTGTTTCATTCAAAATTGCTCAAATAACTTAAATATTCCACTGTTCTCTGTGCTTCAGAGCTAGGCTATAATTGCAGAGGGAAGCACCTGCAGTATTGTAAGGTAAATGCTTGCAGTATCACCTCTAACTCACCCTTATGTGACAGAATCCTAGAAGGGCAAGCAGGATCACTTTAAAAAAACAGACATTGCTTTCTCTACAGTTGATTCTCTTCAAGTAAGCTAAATGACTTTGTCCCGCGTTAAACACCACAAGGGACACTCAGAAACCTGCTGCCTTTACTGTCTCCAGCTGCAGACAGCACAGTTCAGCACTGCAGGAAGGCTGGCCCTTACCATGTTCACTTGCTTTGCGTCACCAGCAGATGGCACAGTGCAAATTCCACCGGAAAAACTGTCTGCTGGTTTTGTCCTTTACAATTAATTTGTACCCGGGGAAGGAGCAGGGGGAAAAAAAAGTCAGCATAAGTATTTCACAGGCGACTATCAAAAAGTGTCAGTCGGGAGAAATAAAAAATATTTCAATGCCCTCTATTTTGACTATGGACATACAGACGGCACAAAAATCAGTCTTACAATGAAGAAACATGTTGGTAATGTCAGCGAAGAAACTGGAGAATTTGGTATGTGCAGGCTCTTTCTACCTTACTGAAAGTAGAAAGTGCTAATGGTCAAAAGTTTCATAATTATAAATTCAGGTTGTCTTTTGACTTGAATGGGTATTTATTTGGATTCCAGCTGTGTTATTTGTGCAACAGCAGAAACAAAACTGAATGCTTAGATATGTGAAGAGGATTTTAAAGGAGAAGGTGGGATTTTCAGTAATTTATAGCTAATCAAATATAAATCAAACAATGGGAGGATAACTTGGAAAATACCTTTGACACATGTAACTATCTGATCTAAATGTAAATTTCCTTATAGATGTAAGTGGACTATCCACAATGAATATAAAATCAGGATTTTCATACTGACATACATAAAGTACAGAGAGCAAACAAATTAAATACTTCTAAAAATTTATTTGATCTTTTAGCTCCTTCTGTGACACTAAGCAACAATGAAGACAAAACCAAAACAGCTTTCTCTAAAATTCTTTCCAGCTGGTATCTAACATAAGTAATAACTACATTATTCTAAAGAGAACTGAAAGATATTTTGTTTAGAGTATATATTTATTTAAATTTTAAATGCATCCTATCTGAACTTCTGATTTTACAGTATTAAAAGCTATAGAAATTGGTGGTTTCCTTTGTTTCCGGTTGTTAGTGGATATGCAGAATTTATAGAAATGATTTTTCTACAAAGCCATTTCAGATTTGGAATGTGAATACGTACTGGAAAGAAGCCCAATCTTTCATTACCATGTTCTCCCAGAAAAGATTTTAAACACAAGTATTAGACTTACTATTTTTATAACAAGCATGTACTTCAGTCAAGCAAATGAAAATTAAGCAAATAAATCAATCACGCTACCCTTACCCACCAAGACTTGCTACTTAAAAGATAATCCATAAAAATACAGAGATGTTAGGTGGAATATTGGATATAGGCATCTAAATCTAGAACTACAAGACATGAAACCTTAACTGTGTAGAGGCCTGTGAACACTGTAATTTCCAAAAGGCAGCTCCCAGACCTTAGCCTGGGTTCAGACAACCCTCAACCCCAGGTGGATTTAGATTTCAGGTCTCCCCAGCTGTTCCAGAAGAATATGCTTATCACTCTCAATACTGACCCTTTTGTGCAGCAGTTTGGCTTTGGTGGCTCCAGAACTCGTGCATTCCTAGCTCTCTAGTGGCCTCCTCTCAGCTGGCAATGCAGAAACACCTCTGCCTCTAACAGGCTAGAACTGCATCATCCACATGAGATTTGGGCATTTGATCCCTCTGAGACTGATAAGGACCCAAGCTGACAAACGCTTTGCAAGCACTCTAGCCACTACAGTGATTTATAAAGGTTTGGTATTCTTGCTTTTTTTGCTCCCAACTCTTTTTCTTCCTTTTTTTTCTTCCCTAATATCTCAATGCTCTAAACCAGAAATTGTTTAAGAGACACCTTTGCACAAGTGAGTAATTCAGGCAACGACATGCAGAAGGTTTGTGCTGTGTATTTCATACATATCAAGGATGTCTAACACTACCACCTTAATTCTACCAACCAGTTTTATGACCTCAGTGGGCTTCCTGCTATGAATTAACTCTTCTAATTCTAAACAATTAACAGTACACAACAACACTAATGCTGTACATATGCTGAGGAAAGAACAAAACTTGTTTAAGGAATCTCTGTGAAACTCAAAGTTACTTCAAGCAGTCATGGAAACTCCTTTAAGCATTTTATCTAATATATCTGACAAGGTCATACCTAAAGGAACTGAATTACAACCTGAAATACATGCTCCTTGCCATTTGGTACTAGGAGAATTTTCAAACCGGAGTATCCATTAATTCTTTATGCTACATAAATTTTTGTATATATGAATACAACACAGAAATACACAGACGAAAGATGATAACTCAGAGTACATTAAAAGATTAACCTAGTTATGAAAATCCACATTGGATTTAAACTTTATTTAAATAAAAACTATTTTTTTCTGGTTTTAACTATTTTCCCTTTGTATTAGCATGATATATTAAAAAAACCCCATATTCTTTTAGTAGTACTACTAATGAGGCCTGCTCTCCTGTTCATGTAGCTTACATCTGAACCATCCCCCTTAAACTCCTTTCACTGTCCCCAGTTTGCTGCCTCTTCTCTACCTGTGGCCATTCCTCCCCTCAAACACGCCCTACTTGCTCAGCTGTGGCTGATGAGGTGCTATAGGAACTACAGTTGGTCATCTAGTTTAAGTTCTCTGGTTGCTAATCCTTGGCTGCCTTGAGATGCAGAACTGGGCAGACAAAAAGGCCAGCAGAGAGCAGTGACCCGCCCACAGACTCCTCTAGGCGAAGAACACAGGTGCAAACATGGCAAGTCTCCACTACTTTTCTGCAGCACCTATGCAAATGCAAGAAGCCTTCAAACATGGCTTTAGGTTTAGCCACTTACTGAATGCAGACAGTATTCCATTTTATTTGAAAGTTACAGTGAGGCAAAACAAGCATGTCATAATCACACCTGTATTTCCTTTCCTGTTCATGCAAGTGAGACAAAAGCCTCTTGGACCTCTTTCTGGTTTCAGTGACAACAAAACTCTTATCAATACTGCGAGAATAATGTCTCACATGTGAAGCCATCTTTAAAATAATCCCATTTAACATTTGTTAATAAATAGCAGAGTTCACCAGCAGAAAGAATAGTCATTATTATCTAAACTTCCTGAAGCAATAGAGACCCAGGAAATCACAGTACTCCGATTTTGAAATAAAATCCCAAACGTTTCCTCTGAATTTTGCGTAGGATCAATTGTGTCATAGGCAAAATGTGACAAAAATTATACACCCCCTGACAAGCACTATACATAACCTCCTAAGCCATTAATTAGATAGGTGCTATTTATACACTTACTATGCTGGATTACACAAAAGCTCTTCTTTACACATACTCTCAATGCCTAAGAGTTAGGTCTGTCAGACCTTTAGAATTAATAATCTTACAGTATTCTGTATTAATTAAAGCCATGCAACCAAAATTGTATTTCAGTTTCAAGAGTCAAGCCCTCATCTGAAAAATTTAAGAAATCTAATGAAATAATACTGTTGCCTTCAGTCATATCTAAGTAACTCTGGAAAAATATTTTTAAAAATTTTTCTAGCTACAGGTTTCAGCAAGGTAAGTTCTGGATGCAAACTATTGCTCTATTCATACTCCAAAAGCAGAAACAAATGGCTGTGTCAGTAGCACATTTTGTGATATGAACTGCAGGAAAAATTAATTTATGTTAGTTTGCTACAACTGCCTGAAAGGAGGCTGTGATGAGGTGGGTATCAGACTTTTCTCCCAATCACAATATATAATTTACTGAGTGAAGGTTTTACTTTGATAAATTAAAGTAAATTTGGTAAAAAGTTAAGAATATTGATTAATATTTCCTAATTTCAGTTAAAATTATTGGGATTCAAATAAAACTTGTAAATATTTTTCCTTCTTTGAAGATATAACTAGATAATTTTCTATCTTTCTTGTTGGTCAAAGAAAACTTCAGCTTCTACAAAAACTGGTGCTACCAAACGAATAATTTAGTAAATTCAATAAGCTGCTTGTTCAAGTGGTAAATGAAGGAATAATTAAAAAAAAAACTAGTTCACAAGTCTGTGTGTTAACACCCTTTCAGCTCAAGTCAGATTAATGCAAGGAATTCCTACAAAGCAGGAAAAATCTAAATAAGATGATGTTGTCTATAAACATTTGAAGCATTTAAACTTTGTTTTAAAATCCTGGAAGCCTGTGCAAACTGCCTAAACCTAATAGCAGCCTCTATGCAGCAGTAATGGGGAGTTCCCCACTGCTGTAAGATAAAAGTGGCACAAATGTGTGTCGTTGATTAACAGTAAGTGCACAATGCTGTTAGGTGTTGCTGCTCCTGAACACATACCTGAACAGAAATGGGAATTAAACAGCCCAATGCAGAAGACTGGATTTAAGCAACAAAGCTGGTTTAAAATTAAAGTATTCAGATTATTTGAGGTCATACTATAAATCTGTGAGCATATTAACTGGCTCCTGAAAATACTACAGTAAATAACTTCAAGGTTTATACCTGGAATTAGGGAAAAACATAGCAGATTAATTCTTTGGTATTTTTAGGAGGGTAAAAAAATCTCAGCCTTATTTGAACTTTGACAAGATCTACATGAAAATCCTATACACTCTAATATATTAATATATATTTTTTCTCAGTATTCTTACTAGACAAAACAAGGCCTGATACAAACAAGTGCCATATTTTGGTTCTTTCTTTAAAATGATGAGGCTAAGACTGAGTAAGAAACTTTGAATGGCATACAACCAGGGCATGGCATAGTGTATCCCACTTTCTCTGTATTAACATTTTAGATACAGCTCTTTTGAGAAACCATAAATATGATGTGTTCTCCCCCTTTCATGAACTGCAAGCAACCCAGTGGCTGTTCTGCCAAGTTTGTTCAGGCACACAGATTTCCAGCTCAGCTTAGTGTATTAGTCTCTCTGCCTGTGCTAATCCTTGCTGTCTCTAAGGATCTTTCCTGCGTGCCTGAGAACCCCCACACTGGAGTGTTCAGTCACACGTTTCTGCCTCCATCGTAGCCTCCTATGCAGACAAGCGATGGCTTCCCAATTTAACAGACACACCGTGATTCTTCCCTACTTTTGAACTTTATTTTTTTTCTAAACAGAAGTCATTCAAGTAAAGCTTGCTGCAGCCTGAATGAAGTTTAGATCTTTTATCCTATTTATTCCCTTTTTATGGTCAACAATCGACATGCTTTCTGACTGTCTATAAAAGTATTTTGACAAATGTAAGAATAGTCAGAAAAAGGATGTATTTGTCATAGAACTTCCTTTACACCACATAAGAGAGCATAAAAATCGGGTGCACAAGATCCTGGTTTGTGCTCTGAATTTCATATTCCCATATAGTATTAGAATTTATGTTCAAACTGTACTTTGATGTCAGACATCTTCTGAAGTGGCATCTGTCACAGTCTCCTGAAGTGACATCTGACACTGAGATGCAACGCAACGCCTAACGTTATCTCAAATGGCTCTGATTTTATGCAGCGATGTGTGATCTTGACATTACAATGCAGCACTGAATAATTCCTACCATTGTTTTACGTTATGCCTGTAATCAAGTTTATATCTGAAAATATTTTAGGTATTTTTGAAGAGCAACAGTTGGCTCATGAAAGCATTTTCGCATGTTTACACCTTTTTTTTATCGCGAATGACAAGTGCCCCTAGGACTATTCATAGGAACAGGGCACCAGAGCAGCCCACAGATAGTTAAAGCTGGCTAAGGAATCACTTTTTAAGACCTTTAAAACGTTTGAGTCTTTTATTATCCAACTACACTTGCATTAAAATCCCACCAAACCAAAACTCTTTGATCTACAGCTAAACGCCGGGGGATGTTGCACACACAGGGTACAATCCATTATAATCCATGAGTAACAGCTTTGGAGAAGACGAAAGTTAACTAAGAGAAGAAGTGGGCACAGAAACCGGCCTCGCGAACGCGGCCGAAGCCTGAGGCGCTGCCCACAGCCGCGCTCGGTGCCGGTACAGCACGGAGGCACCGTGCGGCGGCAGCTGCGGGGCGCTCAATCCAGGCCCGGGCTCTCGGGGGATCGCAGCCCCGCACGGGCCGGGCTCTCGGGGGATCGCAGCCCCGCACGGGCCGGGCTCTCGGGGGATCGCAGCCCCGCACGGGCCGGGCTCTCGGGGGATCGCAGCCCCTCGCGGGCCGGGCTCTCGGGGATCACAGCCCCGCACGGGCCGGGCTCTCGGGGGAGTACAGCCCCGCACGGGCCGGGCTCTCGGGGGATCGCAGCCCCGCACGGGCCGGGCTCTCGGGGGAGTACAGCCCCGCACGGGCCGGGCTCTCGGGGGATCGCAGCCCCGCACGGGCCGGGCTCTCGGGGGAGTACAGCCCCGCACGGGCCGGGCTCTCGGGGGAGTACAGCCCCGCACGGGCCGGGCTCTCGGGGGATCGCAGCCCCGCACGGGCCGGGCTCTCGGGGGATCGCAGCCCCTCGCGGGCCGGGCTCTCGGGGGATCGCAGCCCCGCACGGGCCGGGCTCTCGGGGGATCGCAGCCCCGCGCGGGCCGGGCTCTCGGGGGAGTACAGCCCCTCGCGGGCCGGGCTCTCGGGGGAGTACAGCCCCGCACGGGCCGGGCTCTCGGGGGAGTACAGCCCCGCACGGGCCGGGCTCTCGGGGGATCGCAGCCCCTCACGGGCTGGGCTCGTCCCCGTGCAGAGCCGCGGCCCTTGGCTCCTTCCGCCGCCGTGGCACCGACACTGTCCGCGCGGCACGGCCGGGCCGGCACAGCTCGGGGCGGCCGCGCGGGCGGCAGCGCGGCGCGACCCCCGAGCCCCGCTACCGGAGCCACGGTGTCTCGGGCGGGCCCCTGCCCTGCAGGCTCCGTGCCCGCTCCCTGCCCGCTCACACACGCCAGCGGGGAAGGCGGAGGCCCCGCCTGCCCCCGGCTTCGGGCGGGCCGGCCCGCGCCCCGCACCCCACGGCCGGCAGGCCGGGGGAGGCCGGAAGGCAACGCGTCCCCCGCGCTGCAGCCGCCGCCCTCTCCCCACTCCTCCCGCAGCCGCCACCGAGCCCCCCGCACCTTGGCTCCGCCTGCCGCGGTTCTGCGTCCTCAGCCCCATGGCCGGCCGGGTCCGACGGGGCGGCACCGGCGGGCTCGGCGGCTGCGGCGGTTCGCCGCGCGCTGCGGGCGGGGCGCGGCCGGCCCGCGCGGCGTTGCCATGGCGGCGGCGCGGGGCCGGGCCGGCCGAGGGTGCGGCCGCGGGGCCGAGTTCGCCTTCCAGCGCCGGAGGTTTTGCTCCGTCCGCGAACGGCCCTCATTGCCTAAGCCTTTTTCTTGTAACTTGATGGAAATTGAAGAATAATGAATGCCTGGGAGAAATTTACGGCAATTTGCTGATATTTGAGGGAACGAGTGACAAAGCGAGAGCCTAGAGAGCTGCCAGTGCGTTAGTGCGTTACACTGATGAAATTAATCTCGACGTCTTTGAAAAGGAACAGCGCCTTAAAAATGAATCACAAAATAACCTTCTGAAAAGCAGCCTCTGACCCCATCACTGATTAATGTGTGCATGCCGATGGATGAGCTGCATTTGAGCTCAGTGAAGAAGCAATAGGGTGGTATTTACAGTTTGTCTTGACAGGTTGCTATTTTCCCTAATGTGAAATCTCTGAGGGCTTTTGTACTTTTGTCTGAAGATTTTTCTCACTGACCGGCCAGGGCTACTGCAGTCCCCTCCATAGCCTAGCACATCACAAAATCGCGTTGTCCCAGATGGAGGGACATTCCTCTTTACTATCTAGAAATGAGTATTAACTATAGGCTAAACACAGTGTTTTATATGATTTGCTACACTTCCTTACATGCTAGAAAAATTCATTTGAATGTAGCCCAAAATCATAGCAAAATCAAGGGGATGTTACTTGAAGACAACTTTTCTTTCTTATTTCTACTTCAGTCAATCCTCCTATTTGGTCACACAAACATACATGCCACATGAAACCAGTAGTTTATCTATGCTAGTACTTTGTGTAGACTCTATCAAATACTTCAAAAAACTTCTCAGTAGTATTCTGACTATTGAATGATGTCCCTTTTAATTTTAGATATACCAATTATGAAGTACTCATTTAATGTAGCCTTGGTTTCTGTGATTCATGTTGTAGCTATCATTTCAGCGGTCTGTTTTCTGTAAAATCATCCTTAAATATAGTTGGTGTCAAATTTGTCTGGGGGAAGTCAGGAAAGGAATATATACATTGGAATCTCAGTGGTCCTCCATCTTCTAGTGGCCCTCTGTCTTTCTGACTGCTTTTTATATAAAAAGCGTCAGTTGCCTTGGTATTTCAACTACTGTCAGCCACAAGGTCACAAACCTTCTTGTCAAATATAAAACCTCACCTTCTTGTCAAATAAAAATAATTTGATAGCATTTTGTCATTTTCCTTTATGTCTCTTGGATTTGAGGTCAATGTCTTGGAAAATATCTGCCAGAAAAAATCTACAAAACCAAAAACCACATTCCAAGAGTTTGTGTGTGGGTTTTGTTTGGTTGGTTGATTTTTTTGGTTTTGTTTTGTTTATTTTTATAGTTTTCTCTAAAGCAAATTGTGTGTGAAATTAGACATTTGGGAAAAGGGCTTCAGGAAATTACCATTGCTCTTGTCTTTCAGGGTCTCATGTTTATACTTTGATACAATTCAGATTGTTAAATCTATAGATTTTAAAGGTAGAGATAGTCTTTAAACAGTTTTCATTTCAGATACCTGAAAACACTGGAGAGAATAAAAGTAAGTGTACAAAATTCTCACCTCTATGTGGCTGGCCATACTACTCTTTACTACAGACATCATGTCACAGAAAACACTTGTCTCTGCTTTTTCAAAAACAAACTAACAAACCCAAAAAACCAAACCCAAAAAAACCTCAAACCTGCTTATAGTTACCTTTCTATACTTTTTAGGGACCTTTTTTTGTTTGTTTCTTTTTTTTTGAATTCTGAATATCAGTTTCCCAAATACTCAGTTTGTAGTACTTAACATGCAGCATTAGGCTGTTCTGTACAAGCCCATGTGACAGATTTATTATAGTCTCTTCCTTATTGTCCCTAAGCTTTTTTTCCACCACATAGCTAATTGAAACACATAAATGTAAGTAGGCATTTTTAGAAATATTTCCCTGGTTTCTAGGCAACGCTGAGGGAATGTAGAGATTCCCATTTGTTCCCTTTCAGTCAGCAGTCACAGCATCATAGAGATGTCCTGTCTCTGAAATTTTTGACCACCAGTGGCAACACATACCAAAGCTTTTTGTATTTCTAATTGGTCTCACTTGTGGACCTGAGCTGGCTTTTGGCCCCCTTTGGTCTGTGAGATTATATATATTTTATTAAAAAGTTACACAATTTTATAATGATGTGCACATTAAGTCCCATAACATGCATTAAACTAAAAAAAAAAAAAAAAAGCCTTAAAAAATAGAATCAATTCTGGATTTTGATCCACTCAAAAAAGTACAGAAATAAGTTACACAGATCACTGCAGAGATTTTATCATTGTTGAAGAATAACATGTCAGAACCTGTAAGATTTGTCCTTTCCCATTCTGAAAACAGGAAACATGGCAATCACTTTTGTTGTCTGTCAGCAGCAGGAATTTTCCCCTTTTCCTTAGAATGCATTACAACAGAGCATGGTTTTAAAATGTGCCTTAACTGGGAGGAAAGGAAAGCACCAGGAGTATGAGAGTCACATTTGCAAGGTGGGCTTCTGTCCCCACCCTGGCATGGACTTAGGGAACAACTTCCTCCTTGTTTATTACTTCTGCCCTTTGTATCATCAAGTGCAGACACCTAACTTACAGTTCATATATTCAGCAACAAACCAACACAGAGAGAAATATGTCAAAAAAAAAAAAAAAAAAAAAAAAGAAATACCCCATAAATTGTCAACTTTCTTTTGCATGTTTAACCCAGACGAGTTTCCATTCCACTGAAAAAGATGGTGTGTCTGGCAAGACCTCAAATGGTTACCTGCTCACTTGGGACAGAGATCTGTTCATAATGTCACAACTTTGCTTCTGTAGGATTTGGCTTTCTTGGAAAAATAGTTTGTGTGTACCTGGAAAATTAATCTGCAGTTCTTTGGAGAGTCCTCCTCTTTCAAGCCATTGATTTTATGCTTGCTTTTCCTTACAGCAGTCAAGTGAGCATACATATGCCAGGCAGGGAACAGCCCAACAACCAGATGTGCACACTCTATTCACAGAGTATTCTAGGACAGTCTTAAATTCATCACAATATGTATTTGATCATGGAAATAAATCTCCTGGGTTTACTTGATATTTATTTGACATAAGTGCCCTATCTCAGTGTGGATTGTCACCTGCCTGTGGCTCTGTGTGTCAGTGTTCCAAATCCATCCTTGCAGCTCTCAGAGGGCTGTCACTGAGTTGCAGCAATTCCCACCTGGCACATTCAGACCATCGATTTTGCAGTCTGTTCCCCTACAACTATGTGGAAATAAAAACATTTACCCAAAAGATTAGAGGACATGGTACCTTCTAAATGCATTTAAACAGACTGGCTGAGCAGTTTTCTTTTGCTACCTACTTACGAAATTCTTGTGTTGAAACAACTGAAGTAGCTTTCAGACAGATGGTGTAAGGGGAAAAAATAGATTTAATGGCTACTGAAATATGTTGTTTGCTTGTTTTTTTTTTTTGTTTTTGTTTTTTTTTTGTTTGTTTTTTTTGTGGGTTTTTTTGTTTGTTTTGTTTTTGATTTTTTTAAAGAATTACTTTTCCAGGAGGGATGGTACAATCTTTTCTGCTTTGTGATTGCTGCATGTTCTTTGGTCATATTTCAAATATTTCAAATCATGTACAGTCTTGAAATATCATTGCAGCTTCCTAATTAATGGAAAGTTATGTGTTTTGGCAGGGCTGCAGACTCCTTTGCTTTCTTCATGGCAATGCATTTAGTTGTTCTGTTGTTGTCTATATGGCAGCAGTAGTCGTAGATTGTTGTAAAGCTAGGGCTCCACTGGGAAAGATGATGCAAAGAAAAACTTCAGAGGAGATGATACATATCTTAAAAAACTATAATTTTTAATACCTTGTGATTTAGAATGCAATAAGGGAGCTAGCCTAAAATAAGAGGGCAGCTATAAGAATATATAATGATATAAAGTTTCTGTGAATGCAGTATTAAACTTCCATAAAATTTATCAGCTTAGAATGAAAAGTCTCCCCTGCAGCGTGTGTAGAATAGCTGCCACACAAACCCCTTCAGGAAGCTGCTGTGCAGATGTACACTATACAACTATTCTTTCTCCTTCGACCTATACAGAGTTTTATAATGCACCTATACTGTCATACAAGGCTATTTTTAGATGTGTCAAGGAAGAAATCTGTATAAATTGTATGAGATGTTATTCTCAACTGTAATGTAATATCTAGTAGCTGGGGTGACTTCTTATATCCTTGTATCTTAAGGATAAGATCTGCTTATATCTTTGTATCTTAAGAATTTCTCTGTATATTGTATAATTTTCTGTTCATCTGCTGTTCCCATGCAGGTTTGCAAATGGAAGGCTTCTAGGTGAAAAACTGTCCTTTAGTAGGGTTGACTGCTGAGGGTTGTTCTTTTCTTGTTACTTTAATTGAACTACTAAGTATTAAAGAATGTAGACTGGAATAACTAATTAAATATATGGGAATTTTAAAGGTAAAAAAGCCCATGTAAATGTCATAGCTCTATTGTCTAGATCATAAGAAATTCTTTATTGTCTAACTGATTTACCTACTGTGATACATAGAAATGCTTACTCACACTAATTAATGAGACAAAATGATTTTTTGTAATATTCTGTGAAGATCAGAAATTTATGACCCAGATTAGACATATATTCAGTAAATTCAGCGAAGCTATTCCTGTTTAGACTGAATGGATCATCTATGTCTACCTATCCCATGTCAGGCAAACAGAATAATGTCATTGTGGCATTTTGTGTGGCCCCTCCACTTTCTACACAGCTACTACAGCATGCTCGGGCTTACCTGGCAATGTATTAATCCATGCACATGCTTGAATTAATGGAATCCTCCGTGCTAAAGAGAGTTCTTCCAGCTTTGTCAATGTCAAGAAGAGAAATTCTCAAGGGTATCTTTAGAATTTTCTACAAAATGACACACACATATATTATGATTTTCCAAAGCCTTTTGATACCTTTTCAATATCTGCATGAACATGGAAAACAGTTTTACTAGAAATGGACTTAAATTCCCACTCAGAAGAGTGTGAGGTTGTTATTTATCCTGAAAAAAGTACTGTAATGTTTACACATTAACTTCATAAAAGCCCGTGTGTTTATCCAAACTGGAAGATGAAGGAAACAGGTTGAGAAAATAGCTAGCTTGCAAAGTTTCATAAGTAATGGCAATTTTGGTCATATTAACCACTTCTAATTATGTGTGAAAAAAAGCAATAGCAAGGAAAATGTCCAGAATCAAAATGGAGTGTGTGGAATTTAACTACTGAAATTAAATACTTTGAAAAATTTTTCTGTGGAATAATTTTTTAATACTTAGAATAAAAAAATCTTTGGAAAAATTAAGTTCTTTCTGTTATATTCTATAGGACTTCCTTTCATCTTAAAGTTATGTTCCAAGGAAAATTTCTACTACACACTAAACTTACATGTTTTTACTGACATCATAAAATTTCAGGAATATCGAATGTTCTGATTTAGACAGAACCTGAAATTTACTGGTTTAAAATTTGATATACACCTTTTTTTCCCACTCTGGCCATTAACATGTTAAATGTATCAGAAATGAAAGAAACTTCAGTTTGATGGATATTTCACAGATCCAAAGGCCAGGATGCTCAGGGTATATTTATAGCTTTGTCAGTGACATGTGTGACCTTGTGTACAGCAATTTGGGTGTCCCAGTAGGTTGCAGTCTGAATCACCTTAATTCATAGTTGGTAGTAAAATTGGAGGCATGTAGAGTTAGTGCATAGGAACAGAAATTATGTCTATTCTTTGAATAATAAATATCAGAACTGCATTTTACATTATGTGGATGAGACCTATACATGGAATAATATTTATGTCCAAGATAATGTCACAGAAGCCAGTAGGGCCTGTGATTTTTAATATTAAACATGAATATCTGTAGTGGAGTCTAGCAATTCCACATGAGACTAGGAGAAGTTCAATTTAGTCTGAGTAAGCAAATCAGTTATACAATATAGAAAGAGAGAAAAACACAATTTGGATGGAAAATCTTATGTCTTATAACGGTTTATTTAATAAAAGGTAACATCATCATGTAAATATATTCCATAAGCTGTTTAATCTCTGTCTTAAAAGTTGCATGTATTTCTTCTTGCAGCCCTCTTTAAAAGTTTGCTCAAAAAATCAGTTCCATAGAGGAATACAAAACCTTTATATTCCTGATTAGTGTATATGCAGTTAATGTTGTGTATTAGTCTCAGGTGGAATTAGTCTCATGCTCTTCTGTTCACTTTTCAGAAGTTAGCATTCCCATTCCCCCAGTTCATGTTTTCCTTCATATGTTCTAGTAAGATCTATGCTAGAAATTTCAACCTGCTTTATATAAATTTTATTTTCTAAGACTTTCCATGCTCATCTAATATTCCTATGTCTCATTCTTCCTGTGTCATCTGCTTTTCATAATGACAATTCTTTCTCTTCCAAGGCATGCCTCTGCACTTGGTGCTGCTATATCCCAATTGTTTTCTAATTTGTACCACACAAACCTGCAGCATTAGTAAATACTCTTCAAATTATAATATATATTGGCAATAACTTTCAGTTTCTGTCATTCCCACATCCCATAATTTGCACAGCTAGCAATTTTACAGAATGTACTATGGTAGTATCAAAAGTTTTTCAGGATTGATTTTCCAGGATCATCATCACTAATAACTTCAATTTTTGGAGTTTACCTATCAAGAAAACATATTTTGTCTCCCTTTTAGCTAAGTGCATCTAAAAACCCCTCGAGTTCTATTTGATAAATAAACCTATTGGGTTTTATTGCGTTTACTGATTATTTCTGCAAGATCTTTGTTTTTGCTTTCTTTGAAACATATCCTTGAGGAATGCTGAGGTCAAACCAACAGGCCTCTCCCTACTGGGATAATTTTCCTCCTTTCTAAACTATACTGTGTTCAGGGCTTTCCAGCTATTTAGTATCCCCTTGAGCTTGGCTGCTTTGTTTGGGCAAGCCATGTTTCTCTCCCAAGTTTTCTCTTTTCAGTTTGTTCAGAACTATGGAAGGATGTCTGGAGAGTCTTCATTGTGTTATGAAACTTCATAATGCTATGTCTGACAGATAAAGACATAGCCCTTCATCTGTGAAGGGCTCAGACACCTGATAACCATAAGACAACAAACACTTCAATAAGTATCCAGTGAATTATACATTAATACCATGGATTAGAAAATATTAGGAGGTTCTTTCTACCTCAGTGAAAGTTATGGGAAAAGAATTTCTGTTCACTTTACTGCAGGTGTACTAATTTCATTCTAAACAATGTGTTGTAATCAAATCTCATAATAAAAGGGGTTTAAGAGATAGCAATTTAAGACACAACTTGCTTGACTGATTAAAGCTTAATGCAAGTTTTAAGTAGCTCTAGTTATTCTTGGTCTTAGTGACAGTAGCAATTTTTGAGGCGGAATCAAATGTCTGAGAAGGAAGATAACATATAAAACAAAGCACTTATGATCAAAATAATATGGAATTGAATGCAAAGCTCCTTGTAAGACTTTCGAGTCTATAAAAATCTTTGATTTAAAATTAAACTAAAGTTAAAATAAAGTAAGATTTTTCTTGAGGGGCAAGGGGAGTGGGCAATGCTGGTAATTTTCATTTGAAGATTTGACTGGCCATTTCTGTTGAATTCCAGAAGATTTTGAGGAATACATTACTGGTAACTAACTCATGTTTCTTTGTTATGACTGCTGCAGTGTTACTGATTTGAAAACTCATTTGTCATATAATAAAATGTATAGCTATATTGGTTTACTGTTACTTCCCATGGCAGCCTCTCCAGCTCTAAGGATGGTATCAGCTGGCAGACTGTTCCGTATCCAATGGTTGCAAAAGCTGGATTTCCTACTACCACTATGTGTTTGTTTTAATTACGTCATCCCTAAAGCAAAAACTGAAATATTACTTGTTTTGGAAAACTTCATGACAAAGAGCTACAATCTTAGGGAATATTCATGCATGAAGTCCTGGTCTCTGTATCTCAAAATCTGTTGCTTTGTGTTCATTGCATAACCAAAAAAAAAAAAACAACCTCACTTGTTTAAATATCCATCCCATGTCAGTGAAGCAGAACAATGTTCTATGTGCCGTGAACATGCTATAACTCTGAAGATGAAAAAAATAAGTTTAAAAGACAAATACTAAATATCACCTCATTTGTTTTAGAGCTTGTCACAACTTAAGTGATTACTGCTTTCAGTGTTTTGACAATTACCTGCAAAAAATGGGTAAACAATAGGTTTCCAGCCTTTCTGTAGTTTACCTAGAGTGAATGTCTTTACCCAGTTATGAGAGAAGCAATATTATGTTTAAAGCACTGAGCATAGTGCAAAAGAAGTTTGATTTCTAATTAGATAAAGTTGAAATATGTATTTAATGAACATACCTGTGTTTAATTCAGTTTTCACCACTGCTTCTCAAGACAGTGAAATGAAAATTGAAAACACAAATAGCATTATGGGAGTCAGAAAAAGGATGTTGAGGCATGAGGTTAAATTGACAGGTATAAATTTCTGTTCTTACACAAAATGAAAAATTAAAGAGCCTTTGGGATTTATTCTTTTAGGACTTAAAAATCAAGACTGAGATATTTATTATAATTAAAAGATGATCCTATACTGCCAGGAAGTGATATGAAATTGCCAGCATGTGTAATTTATAGAGGTTTGTGGTAACTGGGGGAGAGAGTGGTTTTATGCAAAGATTTAGTATTGAAAAAATTGCTGGAATAATAGGTATAATATTATCAAACAAAATGATAATAACAGTTTTGTGTATGTCTTGGTTCTTATACTATTTCTTTAACAATAGTGTTTTTCAGTATACCAGTCTGGGTTTTTAGGTCATAAAATTACCCCTTTTTTCTGATTAAATGGTTATGTTTTGTAAAACCCCATTTTCACTTTTCACTGTACTGAGAATTCTCATGAAATTAGGTGAGGTGCTAGACCAGTCTATATAGCAATTAAATAATCTGTAAATGGCTATAATAATATTTATTCTAAAGGGTTTTCATTATTCAGTTTAGCTAGTGGATTCAGATACTGATCTGGAAGGTGCTAAAGAAAATAAAGTTAGTTGCATTATTTTTCTACTTGAAATAGCGTGTACAGGCACTGGCAATGACAAATTATTGATCTATCTAGCAAGGACCTTTAACAGCAAAATTCTATGCCTTTTTACATATTTAGCAGCATCTATGTTAGTTGAGTCCAATTTATTCAAATAATTTTACAGCCACAGCTGCTCCGAGTTCCAACTCAGCATTCAGAAAACTTGTGCCATAAATCTACACCTGTGCACTGCTTCTGAACTCCTTGACAGTGGAGTCCACGATTAAAACTTAGTGTATACAGAGAATTATAATGGTGACAGAGACTTTATTCCATCACCTTTCTTTACTCAAAATGCTGGTCAATAGAGTGCTGTGCTAAATTCTTTCCTTCTTTAATTCCACTAGCATGGTTACAGTACTGATACATTAGGTGATGTCTGCTTAAGAATCTGCAAGAGATTTAGATGCCTACCTAACTGTCATTGACTCAGCTACTTGCCTAAATACCATTGGGAACTTGTGAAACTGTTTATTTGAGATAAAAAGAGAAGGGGGGAAAAATAGAGTGCTTTCAGACTGCTCATCAGAGTTGTACGTGCCTTTTGTAACAAAAGCAATTTTCATCTGACTGTTCAATAATGTTAAGTCTGGGAGCTAGATATTGCCTACATCACATTAGTTTATATAATAAAAAGGAAGATTACAATTACTGAGTGGGATCTTTATAGACAACTACAATGTAAAGATGTAAAAATACATATTGTTCCTTTTAAGCAGAGGATCTCAAGGCTTTTCTATGCATTACACACAGCTGGTTTAAAGTTGTATGGGTGCATTCCTGAATTATCCATAAATGGCTTGAAGGAAGTGTTCATTCAAAATATTAATATATAAAGGAGGCTGCCTGCAGATGACCTGCAAATGTTAGCTTAGGAAATTAATATACATTATATTTTTCCATTCTTCAACATGAAGATATATTATATTCAAAGATATATTATAGTTCTCAAATCACATAAACTCTTTTTTGCCTTTTTATTACTACAATACAAATGATCCAGAACATTATTATAATTATATACAGTGACATATTTCTTTAGATGGGTAGCTGAATGAAATGCATGTCACCTCTTGTTCTGTAGGCTGTAGCAGATCTGCTAACTGTGAGAAGTCACTGCCTATGGGTTAATTCACAGTGAGGTTCTCACTTTGCTGAGAATATGCCATGTGTGAATAGCACTGTATTCTCTTGCCATGTTGCATCTAAACTGTTGTAATTCCGCTACATCTTCTACCACAAAATACTATGAAACTGTTAATGAAATGGAGAATGGTAGTTGTTCTAGAAGGTGACATTATGTATTAGGATGAAGCTAATCTTTTCAGTGCTCTCTTTTTGTCAAATCCACTAGATTTCCCTCATGTATTGGGAGTTTTCTGGTTGGTTCGTTAGCTTTGGGATTTCTTTGGTGACTCTAGATGTGCATGTGTATGCACAATTTGTGTAGAAACTCAAATTGGGATGCACCTACTGTTAGACTATGCATCTTCAGAAATGTAGAAATAGCTTTTTACTTTTGAGTATATAGACAGTCATGAACTGATTGCATGATTATTACACTGCCTGACACACCGTTCCTACTATTAATATTGATGGTTTCTAACTTACACTCAGAAAACAGCCCTCATTCTTCCTACAACAGAATAATAATTTGTTGATTTGATTTTGCTTGAAATATCATCCTGTTTCAAAGTAATTTCCCCCTGAGAGCTCCTGCACTGAAGGTGGCAATGGTGTGCAGATAAGGGGACACAGGCAAATCCCAGTGTTAACCTTCCAAACAACGGCTAAACTAGTGATTGCAAAAGTTCTACATCTGGCTGAAAAAATGCATCTCCTGGACTACAAGGTTGAGGAAAAATGTGGGGCAGTGTTGGGAGTGAAACTCAATAAAAAGCCTCATCTCATTCCTTATTCCACAGCTCCAATCTCAATTCCATTGCTTTCGCATTTTGGGAACTGCTTCTTACTACTCGAGCCACGTGAGAGCCATGTGAGAAATATGTTACTGAATTTAGAAAGTAGTAAAGCTCTTCTGAGTACTGTAAAAGTGATGATGATTAATGCAAGAGTTGTAGTCAGCCCTTCCAATGCTCAGTATAGCTTCTTTCTTCCCTTGCTGTTGAGAGTAGAAAAGAAATAGGCACAACTGAAAGCTATAGGGGGACTGGTCACAGTGAATGTTCCTCCCTATTTCAACTGTTCCATAGCTGCATTAATCCTCACATTTAATAGGCTGCTGATGCAATATATTGCATTGCAAAACACTGAAAGGAACAGCTGCCATTAGTAGAATACTTGATTCTAAGAAATGTGGAAGTTTTCAGTCAAAATGGCTTGTAAGACAATGCTTCTGAGACCAGCATTAATGTCTTTGGTATGGATGGCCCCTGATCCTGCCTTGCTGGCTGATGAGGCCACTGACAGGGCTGTGGCAGGTAAGGTCAGAGTGCAGGATAATCATTCTTCCATGTAGCTGCATTCTTTCTACTGGTTCTGCTGAGTAACAAGTAAATATGCAGGCTAGGCAGCAACACAGAAAATAATCTGAACTCTTGCCCAAGATCTCTGTGTCTTCTAAGTGCAAAGCTCTGTAAGTTTATTTCTTATATCTGAAGGCTTTAAACAAAGGAACATTAGTGCAACAAGCATATACATAAAACTGTGGAGGGGTTGGCTCTATTTTCCTTTCCTTTCTACTCAAGCAGTGCAATTTTGCACCTTGCATGTGAAGGTGTGGTTTAATATATTTCTTCCACTCATTCATCCCTCATTCTGAATTCAAGCTAGGGAGTCTGCCCCACCTATTTATCCTTACCCTTCTCTTGTCAAAGCCACTTATTCTTCGAGCTTTCATTTGTATTTCAAGTATTGGGGTTTTCCTGTTCCCTTCTGACCTCACCACTAACATGGTTGCCCATATTCTGTCACTATGCTCCTGATATTGAATCGTCTTTCATCTGCTGCCTCTCATTTCCCCTGTCTGGATATTTTGTGTGCTACTCTTCCTCCGTGCCTGCTGCTGCGTTCTTCCACAAAGTGACAGTGCATTGCCCTGGCAGCGGGACTCTCCCCCGGGGCATGGAGCTCCTGCCCGGGGTGCTCACAGCCCTGGTCCCTCCCCAGGCAGCCCGGGCGCTGCCGGCCCCGGGACCCGCGGGTGGCGGCCGGGGCGGCAGAGGCTGCTCCTGTCCATGGTGCTGAAAGCTGGCCACGCTGGCTCCTGCCACCTGCCTCCGCCCTTCCTGTCGTGGCTCTGCTACTGGCGTTCATGGCAAAGAAACGGAGGTATCTTCAAAGCTAACTCCCAGATTTCCTCTTTAATATGGAGGAAAGTTATCAACTGGCTAAGATAGAGTTTAATGTATTTATCAAGTAAGAAATCTTAGAAAAATGACATGAGGGAAGAGAATAGTACTGCTTAAAAGGAGCTTGGTGGCTTGTTTTTATTAATCAGGCTTGCTATTTTTGTCAGATATCAGCCTTTGATCTTATGAGGATTCTTCATGGACATCATGGAAAAAAACTGAGAGCCAGATTGTAATTCTCTCATGAGAATGATACAGGAGTAATTGAACTGAAGTCAAATTAAACTAATGTGAAACAGATGTAAGTGGGTTCAGACAAATTCAGTACTCTGCAGCTTTAGTTAATATTTTCTTACAAGGCAAAACCCCCCTACAATATACTAATACACTAATAATGTGCATTTCAAATAGAACAAAAAAGTGAGGGAACTACTACACTATAGTCCCTGCTGCCCATACGAAGGGACTGATATAAAAGGTGTCTGAAAGCAGGAGTCTGGCTAATGAGGAATGGCTACTAGAAAAGAGCCAAGAATGGTGAAAGTGATTACAAACTGTGAACCAGGTACCCCCTGTACTCTTCTGGCACTTAGATGATTGATGTGTTAGGATGTGAGTGGCAGGATCATAGTGTATTCTGTTTAGTGTCACTGGGCAAAGGAACTGCAGACAGACTGTGGGACCATCCCAGCACAGTTTATTGCTGATGTGTAGTTTCCTCAGGCAGATTCGCAGTTTTCACTGAAACCATTTCTGCCAATCACTAAATTTTCTGTTCTGAGGATAAAAACATGAAATAAGTAAAACATGGCACTGCATGATGTAACTTTCCTTGCCTTTCCTTGCATAGTCATGACTCTTAGTTAACTCTCTGATTCCTAATGACACTAAACCTTCTGAAAACTATTTGAACAAGAAGTTTTCAGGTTATCCTAAAGAGGAGGCTTTAAATGTTCTCTTTGACAGAAAGCTTCCTGGAGAATAAAGAAATTATGAGGATTCTGCATTGCATCATGTCCAAATTAATACTACTGCAGAATGGGTCAATAGAATATAAAGAACAGGAAGCAATTCACTTGAGTTGCTCTCTTGGTCTCAATGTAAATAACAGCACTCCTGTGGCAATAAACTGAATGAAGAATAATCCTCACAATTAGAAATACCAGATTTCAAACAACTATGTAGTTAAACATAAACTGAATAGTCATATACACAAATGAGTACATTGTTAAGTGGTGACACAAACCCTGTCTAGACTTCTATCTAGCCCTATCTCATTTCCTCTGAGCATCTAAGAAATGGAACACACAAACTACAGATGATTTCTATATACTATCAAGGATCAAGTAATTTTTCCATTACTGCTCACTAGATTTAAGTATGTAAAGGAGGTATTTATTAATCTGCTTTTCTATGGCTTTCTTTAATATACATCAAATTCACTTCTAAATAACTTATACCATATTACTGATGAACAATAAAAGGGTACTTAGCATTTTATTCTTTTTTTCAATGAGACAGCTTGTAATAAAAGGCCTTTTTTCTTTTGTGTTGTGACTGACACAGGCCCTGTCCTGTGAGGCACTAATTTTCAACTAACTTAGGCTCTGAGGGCATTAAGTCTGAACAATAAATCCTGAATGAGAAGCAAGAACTTAGGAAGACCAGTCAAATCCTGAAAATTCTTATCCAGCTACTAAAATAGGTTTATTTTTCTTGGTGATCTTTCATTTAAACATTAAACATTACTGAGTCCACTTAGCTTATAAAAGTTGACAGAGTAACAGCTTGAAACACTATAGCTTCAAGGCACCGGTTTTCCCTGTCATAAGAATATGACATCACTGAGGGGTGAAAGGCCTTTTATTTGCATAAGATAATAGTTACGTTTCTATGCAGCAGCTGTGCTGTCAGTGAAAGATGCCAAGTTTATCTCTGGAGTAACCCTATTGATTTTAAATTAGTTACTTTGGGAATAAATTGGCCCACTCAATAAAATTGAAGGTTTGAGGCATTGAAATAATTGAGCAAGTTTTCCACGATCATAACATGGTTAAAAAAAATTTGCAAAGCAATTGCATGATGTCATCCATTTATGTACCTGATAGACCACAACTGATTTGCCACAAGGTTTTTCAGTCATATAGCTAGAGCAAGTATGTAGAGCTTACAGACATTTTTTGGGAATATGGGAACATTAAGGGTATACAAGAAACAGGAATATGGTGTTGTGTCATCATTATCTATTTAGTTTTACAGTAAGTCAAACAATTGTGAGAGCTTACAAACATTTTTTGGGAATATGGGAACATTAAGGGTATACAAGAAACATTAATATGGTGTTGTGTCATTATTATCTATTTAGTTTTACAGTAAATCAAAAAATTGTGAGATGTCTCAATCATGTAATTTTCGTTCCTCCTCTTTAGTCAGTAATAATCAGGATGTGTTTCTGGTAATAAGCCTGAAGAATTCACCTCCAGACTATAGACTTTTTGCATGTCTTAGCAGGAATTTAATGCTGTCAGCTTATCAGTGGACTGTTTCAGTTTGGTTATCTTAGGTGAGTTCTCAGTGGACAGGTGTCTGTGGCAGAATACACACTTCATCAGTTAACTGCTGATAGCTATGGTGGACAGGGTAGTGCTTGGGTTAGGGTGACACAGTTCAGTAATATTTGTTTTTATGTTAGGTTTTCCCTGGTAATATATAAGGGAGATACCAGTAAACTGGAAGCTTTTGCATGCTAAGAAAAATTTATTTACAAGCATATATATATTCTGCATGTCTGTGTATAAATAAATGAATTATTCTTTATTGATCCATATTTGATAACTGGTCTTGTTGGGGGTTCAGAAAGCTTCTGAAGCCATTTAGATTACTGTAACCATAATTCAAGTGACTACACAGCACAATTAGCAAAGCCTACCCTCACTTTTATTCCCACTCAGTTTGCAGAAGTAATATCAACAGAAATCCCGAAGTGTGTTCAGAACGCATCGTGGTTTGCTTGCAAAGGAAATACCTTCTGCTACTGATGTCATCATTGCAATCATCTCAAATTCAAGTCTGCCTGAGCAGGCTCATTATCATTCTCACCATGTCCTCCCTTAGAGCAGCCTCTCCCTCCTCCTCCTGTATAGCACAAAACAAGAGCCACAGGGGTGCTCAGCTTAGGGGAAGGAGAGCCTCCTAGCACCTCCCCCGAGAAAACTTGCTGCATTACTTCCATCTGGTTTCTTCAAACTACATGCTGCTCTACAGGACCTTGCACACCACCACTAAATGAAAGTGTGGATTCCCCAGTACTGATTTCCTCTTCCTGTTTAGGGTTGAACAAAGACTAGGAAAAAGTTTCACAATGTGGATGTGAAGAGTAAGAGTTTCCTGAGAAGAGTCACACATTTTGGACTGTTTTGGGTTTGGTGTTTTTTGGTTTTTTTTCCCTTCACCAGGGCAGATTTCTCGTTTTTTGGTCTTATGAGGTTAGCTCATAGCTAACCTCGAGCAACAGCTAGAAAAGAAAAACAGAAAAAGGGCAGTTGAGAAAAAAAGTACAGGGAAAAAATCAGGGCACAAATTATCAGAGGCACCGGGTTTAGATCCCAACCACATTTCCTGAAAATTCAGAAGGTCTATGGATCACTGGACTGATTCTGGTATGGGTCTCCGACCATGATATATGAGAATTTGTGGATCTGTCCACTAAACCATTCCCCGTAGATGATTCCCTTCACACAAAGAATTGATTTCCACTGTGGAAGAGAATAGGCAGGACAGGGTTAACCTCACACAGTTTTCCTTCAGGCCCCCAGAGGGGCTGGGGTTTTGTTTTCCTGGCTAAGGGAGGGGAGCTGGCACGTATTGTAACTGGAACTGGAGACCTTTCTGGTGTTACTAGCCTGCTTTGGGTTTGAGGCAAAGCCTGGAGAATGAGGAAGAGGAGGGAGAATGCAGATCTGGAAAGAAGCAAGTGCCTGGGAATTGCACAAGTGTCCTCGTTTCCCCGAAGGCCCCTGACAGCTTAGGGCAGCTTCGAGGGGCCTCCAGCCTCCTGCCCCCTCCCTGCAGCTTGGCCACGTCTTACAGCCCCGCTGTGCCAGGCATTGCCTGGACACCAAGTGTCTGTCCCTGCGCACAGTGCGGGTCGGGGACAGAAGGGGTGCAGGGGTCCCCTGGTTTTGGGGTACCCGGTCCTGGTCCCCAGAGCCTGCGGGGGCTCGGACGATCCCCTGCCCTTCCCCTCCCCCTGCGCTGCAGAGCCTCTGGATGCTGCCGTACTCCTGCCATGTGCTGCCGCCGCCGCTACTGCTGCTCGTAGCTCATTCGAGCGTGTCTCCGGCTGCAAACTCCGCCAAACAAGGCTGCATTCCCTCCCGGGAAGGATACCTCGTGAGTACCAGCGGAGCCTGCCCCCTCCCTAGGCACCCGCCGCTGCCTCTTACAAAGGGACTCGCAGGCTCTCCCCACCCCCTTTTTATGCCAGCGCAGAGGGGCTCTGTGAATTCCCTCCAAAGCTATAGGGTGGCTCCCTCCTCCTCCTTCTCTTCTCCCCGCTCCGCTCTCCTGGGCGAGCCAGGCTGCTGCTGCATTGAGCCGGGGTGGTCCCGGCCGCGCCCTGCCTCGCCCCAGCCACGCTGCTGCGGCTCACGCCCCATGGCTGACTTTTGCTGCCCCTCTAGTGCCCGGGGCTGAACGGAGGTGCGCTCATTTTTGGGGGATGGCTGAGGCCAGGGAGCTTGTGCACGTGTGGGAGGTGTCTCTGGGGGCGTGGGGGGCTGGACGACTCCCCGATCCTTGCAAGCCTGCGTTCTTTCCAGCCCGGGTCCCCCTCGGGCGGGCGCAGCAGAGGGGCCGCGCTGCAGCGGGGACCCCGCCACGCTGACATCTGCAGGTGGACGGGGCGAAACAGCTGCGGGAGCCTCCCAGGAGCCAGCAGCACCCTGGACACGCTGCCTACCTCAGCCTGCTCCGTTCCTGCTCCTCCAGATTCTCTCCTGTCCTCAGTCCATCCCTTATACCCCTCTCTGTGCTGGGGTGCCTGCAAACCCCTCCACTCCACTCCCTTGCCCGCCCCTCCCCACCTTCTTCGATTTATTTGTGTATTTCTTTCCTTGGCAACCACCAGTTTCCCTCTGTCAAACAGCGCAGGCTCCCTATAATTTGAAATTAATTTGTTTGACTGCAGCATCAGACAGGAAGGTTGGGAATTTATTTAATTCTTTTTACTCCCTTTGCAAAAAGGAAGCGATGAAATTTCCAATTGAGACTCCAAGAAAACAGGTGAACTGGGATCCTCAAGGTTGGTGATTCTCTATTACTATAATTACTACTGTAATAAAAATTATTATTATTCCTTGTGTCTATTGACTTGTAGGAGACTATGTGACTCCAAATGGGAGGAGGCGTTGGATGTTTGTCTGCTTCCCATGAGCAATGCTCAGTCTTTCTTGCTCAATCCTATAGCAGTGCATTAGAAAATGCTACTGGGATATGGGGTTGGGTGGCTGCATGGCTAAAACCTCTTCTAGGTGTAAGTTTTGCAGTTTTATATTTGATATCTCTCTTGCCTCCCCCTCACCCTTTTTCTTGAGTATTTTCAAGGCAAACTTGTCTGGCATGGCAGTGATCTCTGGCTAACAGCATTGTTTGTTTTATCAGTGGCTCCTTTGTTGTTTCTAGTGATCATTGTCTCTGCTAAATGGGTGGTACAGGAGTGGACACAGATGTGAGTGCTTGTTCAGGGCTCCTCGATGGCACATGTTTGTTGGCAGGAGCAGAATGCTGCAGCAATATCACCTTTAATGTGGACAGAGCTTTAGTCTGGATGGTATAAAATGACACATTAAATAAGGGAGCCCAAAGGGACCTTTACACTCTTTACGGTGTCCTATTAACAGCTGACCAGCCCAAATGGATAGTTTGATTAACTACATAGGCACATTTGGACTCAATCCTAGGGAATGTGTTTGTGTGATGATGGAATGAGATTTATGCCAGCGCAGTCATTTTCAATAAGATGATCCAAGTAGTATTTAAAAATAAACCACAGTCAAATACTCTCCTTGCCTGATGTGGGGAGGAGGTTCATCTGCATCCTACAGAAGTGACTGAAAAAACTCTATTGGTAATTTGTACACTGGTGTGTCATATTTCTGTGCATTGGTACAGGAGCAGAAAAACTTGAAGCCATTGCTCAGGTTTGCAGCAGAAGTGCTGGCAGCTAGTTGCTGTACAGCAGTGCTTGCAGGAATTATGAAGTGATAACATGGGCTTTGATTATTCCTCTTTATTCCACAGGTTTGGTTTTAGTGGTCAATTTGCCTGTCATCCTCCATACGCTCACATTTACAAAATGAAACATTAGAAACAGCAGTTTCTCATGTTATAGAAGGAATATAGCAGAACAATCTGCTGTACACACAATTCAGGTTTAGTTTAAGCCTTAGTACATCTTTAATTAGGTGAAGGCTGAAATCGACATATCAGCCTCCTCCGCCCTCATCTTCCTAATGAACATATGGATGGTAGTGCTAACAGAGATTTGATTATTTAAATAACAGTATTTTCCTTGTGCTAGGGTCTAAATTCTTTGTGGTGAAAACTTGTTCTACCCAGGTGCTTTTCTAAATGTGTATTTACTGTGGCTTAATTTAAATCCATTTTATGAATTGCAAAATGTCTTTTAATACAAAAATCTCTCTGCTTTTTTTCCCTGACAAGGCACATAAGAGGTATAGATGGCATTCTGTGTGTAGCTCCTTCGCTTGGCAATCAGCTTTAAAGCATATGGATCCAACAGGTGGTTGGCCACAATTTACTGATAAACCACAGAGTACTGTAGCAGTTAAAAGACCCCAAACTCAGCAGGTTTCCTCTCTGCCTGCTAAAAACTTCACAATCCTACCAGTTATTTCCCCTCAGTTTATTGACTTTGTTAGATAGACAGAAAGGATGCTGATGTATTGCCAAGAAGGAAGCAAAAAAAATATTTTCTAATTCTCCAAGAGACTCAGAAAAGAGATAAAATTTGGTGTAATGGAAAAAAGGCAATCTGGCAAGGAAAAGCTGTCAAAGTCCCGATCCTTTAACCAACAGAGGAACAGTGCAGTGACACAGTACTCACATAGTTCCACTGAATAATTATGTGTGTAGAAGAAAAAGTAGATCAGAGTTCTATTATTTTTGAAACAAAAATATATTTATGTAGATATAAATTAGCTATGTGAAATAACTAAGGACTCTATAATGAATTTGACTTACAATCACATATATAGTCTGTTCTCTGCATGTACAAGAATGATGTTATGTTTTGCATCCTATGTGGTATTTCTGGAATTAAGAGCTGAAGTAGCTTTTCTCAGATACAACAATCAACATGTAGAAAGTTGGTGGTGAAGGGATGCAAAGAGTCCTAAGTATTAGAGCACAGCTCATGTCCAGTTAGTATTTGCACTCTAACACCAGGTTCATTTCAGAGCATATTTTATGACTGTGCACAATTCTTGTTGTCAGCCAGAGAACATGCAGTTTGCATACTTTTGTCTAGTAGGAATTGTGATAACTTGAGCAAACAGTATTTGGAATAGATCAACTGATGCTCCTGGCAAGCAAGCTAGCATCCCAAGGATATAAGTGAGAGCTATTGCATCTCAAAGACTGTTTAGACCTGATTATTTCAGGCAATATTTTCTAGAAAATATATGCATTTCTAAAGATTGGGAATCTTTTTTTGGAGATATGGCTGGCTTGCAATTGATGATATTGATGGTTTGAACCCAGGTCAGAATGATAGTCATTGAAATGAATTAATGCTCAACTCCATAGGTTGAGCATCAGCAAAGATCAATATACCATAGAAAGACTTTGTGGAGAGAAGGTATTTAAAAGGATATAATTGATATGAAGAATGGTCTGACAGACAGGTGATGGGAGACTGATTTCCTAGCCATTAAACTGGTCCAAGCAGGGCTTGGAGATAAAACTGTGATTTTATCATGTTGTGTATTATCTTCATGTGTCTTGGGCATAAAGTATATCTCTGCATTACATGTAAATGCTGAGTGTATTTTCTAGATAAACCAAATATTTCATAAAGCTTGAAGTGTTAAGTCTAGATTCCTACAGTGAAGTCCCCGTACTACATCAGGCAAACAAACAATATTAACCCCTTAACAAACAGATCAAACTAAATCACAAAAATCACTGGGACTTGGCCTTAACAATCCAATGTGAAATACGCCCTAGAATTAGATATATATTGATTAAAACCCATGCAATTTATATTCAGTGAATGACTAGGGTAGGTAAGAAATTACTAAAAAGCCCCCAAGCAGGTACTTAAGAATGTTTTAGGGAGCATTGGACATGTTGAGTAGGAGTAAAGGATATCACAGTACCTGGCCTTACATTTTAAAAAACAAGCTTGCTATTTGGTGTTACTGATGGAATCAGTATGTATGTACTCAATCAGAAAACATTTGATCCGCCAATCTCTTATTGTTGCTTCTCACATTTGGTGCAAATCTCATCTCTACCTTCCAGAATATAAGACAGGATTTTTAGCAGCATATGAAAACTTTAATTCTCATAGTTGTTTCTCATATCTCTCCTTTTTTGCAAGCCTCCTGCTGTTTGTTACACCCACCTGTTTTCTGTGCTTGAATTAGCTCATAATGTCTTTGCACATATAGTTTTATATAGTACCTAAAACAGAGTGTGTCTCTTATCCTGTCTGAGACATCTGGATGCAATATAAACTTTTTTCCTGAAAATGATCTGCTTAAAGTTGATGTTTCTTTGTAGGGAAAAAAAAAAAATAGATGAGACAGTTTCAAATATGGTTAGAAATTATTCCCAAGTGTGACAGTCTTTTAGGGTGAGGGTGAGAAGTCTTTTTCAAGGGAAGGATGTCTTGTGATGCTCGTAGCAGGGAGCAAATGGAATTCAGTCTTGTTTGTTCCTTTGTGCCTGCAGTTTCTGCTGTCATTGTAGTGATAGGGATTTTCAGAG
This sequence comes from Lonchura striata, assembly GCF_050655825.1. Lineage (NCBI taxonomy): Eukaryota > Metazoa > Chordata > Aves > Passeriformes > Estrildidae > Lonchura > Lonchura striata. Next base: position 56,106,206 of record NC_140707.1, on the reverse strand, counting down.
CCTTTTGGATATCCAGCTCAATGTTCATGTCAACACCAAAGTTTTGGAACTCTGAAGTTTGCATTTAAGTTCGTGCATCCTTTCACAAATGCACTGTTTGCAGTTTGAAACTCCAAAATAATGTATTTATTACCATCCTTACATTTAGCATGGGAGTTAATGGTCTGTGGGAAATTCAAGCTGTGGTTGAGAATCTGGAATTCCTCTTCAAATTTTGCTACTGATTTTGTTAACTGTTTAACCTTCAGGAAGCCACTTACCCTTTCTTGTCTTCCCTTTCTCCTAGACTGGAAAACAGGAATATTAATACTTCCCTAATGCACAAGGGTGTTGTGAAATATAATTAACTTGTTTAGAGCAATCTAAAATCTGCTATTGAAAGAAGAGCTTATGCATTGCAATTAAATGCTAAAACAATTAGGAGGGAGCAAAACAGCCTGTCATCACACACAGATCACATCAATTAAGAAATAAGGTTGTATCTGCACTTTGCAATAGAGGAAACTACTATCATTTATGCTTCTTTACAGACACTGAACAGTCAGTTGGGTTTCCCATTAGAAGTATCTGAACAACTTTGATATCCCCAGCTGCTGCTTTAGAGAAGCTCAAATCTTCCATAGGTCCTTTGTCACTGGCCTTGGGATTTCTCAGACCTGAGGGACCTCAGGCAGCACTGGAAACATGTGTGGGACAATGAGCTGAGTCCCAAATGCCTTCATGCAGGTATCAGGATTAGACCATCCTTTGATGACTATCTGAAAAATCTCCAACATCTGTACTCAGTGCAAATTAAATTGATGCTAATGGTGAATTTTTACAAATTGCTGCAGTATCTGCTTTTTCTGTTCTTTTATTTGAAGAGACCAATGCAGAAGGTAAATTTTATTAGAAAGGCATAGATGACTAGAATAAAGGTGTTTGTTTCTCTCTTTTGTTTTCAAGGAGATATGTAAAAAGGAGCAGAATCTAATTGTGAGTTAGACAATATCTTTCTGCACTAGCAAGTTGGTTGTTACTAGCTCAGTAGATGAAAACTGTTCTAGGAAGATATAATGTATGAAAAAGTAGGTCTGATTCCTGCCAGTGACCCATGGTCAGAGGCTACTGACCCTGTGCTAATTGTGCCACAGAGTCATATTGGCTACTTACACACTCATCTGATAAACTGAGACTGTGCTGTGCCTAGTAAGTATGGATTGTAGAATGCTACAGGGAGTTTATTTAAATGAGCTATCTGAAGGAGGATATAAACTGGACAAACAGGAGGACGCTCCTGGAAGTGCACAGTGTAGGCACAATAGTGTCAAATTCAGTAAGGTGGAAAATTTGAAGAGTTTGGAAAACAAATAGAAGAAAATGAAAATATCTGAACTTTACTGAAGACTGTGTGGAACCCGCAGAGAAGACAGATGAGTACTGTGAGTGCCAGTGTGGTAAAAGATAGAAAGATACAATTGAATTAGGAGGACAGAAAGAAAGACAGAAGACAGCTATTAGTTTTGTCATTGTTTTCTTTAGGGTGCCCTGGTAATGGGAAAAAGAAGGATTCAGAAAAGTAAAATTAGTAGTAAGAAAGTGGCAGAGCAAAAGACTTGACAGTAGCTTTCTTAGAGTAGTGAAGGAAGACGGAACTCTAGTCAAGGTAAGAAATATGGAGGGTAGGGTATCATTAAGATGTCATCTTTAGTGTGAGGAAAAGGGAATGAAAAAATCAAAGGCAATAGGAAGCTGTAACCCTAAGATAGGAAGAGCAATAGAATTGTCACCAGTGGGAGAGGTTAGGACAGGATTATGATTCCAGTGAAGAATACCAATGGTCTTTTTTGCTGTGTATATACAAGAGTAATCTGTTAATGGCTTTTGGACAGAAATGTCCCTTGGGCAACTCTTGAAAAAACTGATGTTACCTGAAGTGATGGAGTTTGCTCTTGGGATGAAGATGTATGATGCTGGTTGCAAATGGGCAGGTTTTGGTTCAGCTTTTGGCATTTATGTGGATTTATGTAGCTAGTGTGTGGACTATATCAGCTTCAGACAGAAGAGTGCATATAGATGATGATGCAGTTTAATTCTTACCTTCTTTATTTAATACAGAGCTAGGACTTTTACCACTCACTTCAGTGTGAGCAAAATTTTTAATTTTTAAAGAACTGTGCTGTTGCTGCAGGCTACTAAGTTAAGAGTAAGAGAGTGCCTGGAATTACTGGGAGAACAGAGGCCCTAGATTATGTGCTGTAATAGGGTAAGCACCTGGAGTGAATAGGAAGGGAAAAATGAGGAGTTCAATATAAGAAAGGGATAAGCACAAACTAGTATTCAAGGTAGATTATTAAAGACTTCAGTGTGATGCAAGTGCCTAACCTTTATTTTATAATAATCTCAGTATAATAGCAAAGGTCAAAGCAGAGAATGTGAATGCTGAACAGGTATCTGTTTTTTATACAGAAGTTTTATGCAAAAGAAATTATATTCAGCAAAAGGCTAAATAATACCTTTTAAAATACCTTTTTCATAGGAATATCTCTGGTCTTTGATTTCTGTAGGAGTTAAAAACATCCTGAGACCTGATCTTTGTCAAAGAGAAGCTGCTTATATCCCAGTTCCTGAGACATTGGTTATACTCTGTTGTTTGTCTGTAATGTAATGGGAAACATGTTCTAAGATGAACCTGCTAATCTTCCTAAACCTCCTAATTTTCATAAATTATGTGCCATGTAGTTCTTACTGGTTACTTCAATGAGATAAAATAACAGGTAAGAATAGCATATATCCTACACCCTTGTACTTCAGGGTAGTAGTACCAATCCTTTTTAGTCCATGGATCACTAGTATTCTCCAAATACACTTTCTGGACTGCTTTTCTCACAATCAAATATCACCTCAGAGTATTTAAACAAAAATAAACTTCAAAATTGAACTATATATCTCTTACCATGTTAATGAGTCACAGAATTTAGGGACTGTTTCCTTGGTTTGGGAATGCTGAAACCAAGAATTCAGATTTCATCTTTTTCTTTAATTGCTAATCAATCCATATGCTATTACAAATCTTACTGTTGTCAAAATGTCTCAAGTACATGTGTTAATTTGTGTTATCCAGTTGTCCTAAAATATGATGAACATAGGAGAACATTGGTGTAATTTTGAGGTTAGTGTTGAAGTTTCAATGTGGGTATATCATACTGTTGGAAGTTGAAATGAAAGCTAGCAGGGTGATAGAATCTGTTATTGAAACCTGTATGAGTGAATAAAAAGATGAAAGAGAATGCACAAGTCTGGTTTAATTTTCTTTTTCTGCTTTTAAAATGGAAAGGGAATGTTCTGCTGGAAGCTGCGGTTGTGACAAGAGGTGTGAGATACAACATATATGAAAGGGCTTGAAACATGCTGCATTTAGGATCTGGAGTCCGGAATAGGAGAAGTAATCTGTTGCAAAATCTGGGTATGGTTCAATATCTTTTTTGAAATCCAGACATACTTAGTTCTAGAATTTTGTGAGAGTTTGCTATTTGAAATTTTAGAAGATATTTGAAAAGAATTAAAGACCTAACAAAAAGAGACAAAATGAGTTGCTTCAGGAAATATGGATTGTGGAGTGCCCCTGTTCCAGCTGCTGCAATAGATTACAAAAGAGTGAGTACAAAAGTGTGACAGGATTAGATCTGCTGACAGAAGTGCAGAAAATGCAGAATGAACAGAGCATGTCTGTGGTAAGGCTGAAAATGCTGTGAAAAGAAAATAAATGTGTGGACATAAAGATGAGTTTGTTTGCCTTCAACTAGAATTCACTGTTTTCAAGCACATGATGTTTAGGACTTTTAAAAGTAAGCATATATCATAGTTCATATTTTAAAAATCCCTGAAATGTCTTTGTATTCTCTATTGTTGCCTCAGGTATGTATCAAGGTCTTCTTCTGTCACCCAAACTAAATCATATTATAAAAATCTTATGGACATATTACAAAATATTTTTATCACATGAATTAAGTATCTATCTTAGATGATGATCTGTTTATTTGATCAGTCTTTCATTGGAGAAACATGTTTAATGTTTCTTCCTCTATTTTGTCCCCAAATGGATGCATGTAATAGATCTTTAAATTGCTTCAGTTCTTTTTCTGGTAATCTGTGTATTATGCAGGACTGTGTGATACTTTATTTGTTGAAGACAATAGACTGTTTTGCTAGCAGAGGATGACAAAAGACAACACCCTAAAGAATCTTCTTAGAAAGCAATACAAGTTATTCTGGTATCACTGTCCTGCAGGACCATCACAGTGCCTTAAGCACCAGGCTTTGTTAGAGCCATATGTTCATATCTCGGCAGGACTGACTCATCTTTTCTTCCCTAGGAAGAAAAAACAACATGCCACTGACTTTACTGAATGAGGATTTTGGATTTTGGCACTTTAAACTTCTGCCACTGAGTTTTTGAAGATTCAGTGATATGTTGTTGATGAGTGTTTGAATTATTTCTTACTTGATACTGCAATATAATAATATTAGCGTAATTTGAAAACAGAAAATACATACTGACAGCTTGTCCAGAGCCTTTAACCTCTCAAATTTCAGCTTTTCATCTTAGAGAAAAAAAGACAGTCACTTGCTACCGTATGTGAAAGACCTCATTGATGAAAGAATTATGAAAGAAATGGTACTGCAGAAGGTCCCAGCTTAAATGCAGGAAGCAGCACGAACATCTCAAAGATGTTCTTCTAAGTTAACCCAGATCTATCACTGATTACTTAAATGTTAACATTGCTAAGTTTGGATTGCACAAGAAAGCGTTGGGCAGAGAGGCCTTGAGTAGCAGCAATCATGACAACTGCAGAAACAAACTCAGAGTCACCTCTTCATGATCCTACAGCCTAATTTGTCTTCATAGAAAATAGAGTCTGTTTATTGTGTTACAGTGATATACTGACACGTAACTTTGTGACCTGAATTTCTCATTGCTACCAGACTTTTTTTTTTTGTTGATTCAATTTTATAAAAATAGGCATCTGCTGACATTTAAGGGGCTTCGAGGTAGCTGACACATTTGTATAGACCTGTTATATGTGATAATAGACCTAAGGGAGACTTCTGCTCTTCTGGAGCACACCTTAAGGCCAGTTAGGTTATCCCATAACCTCTCACTTGGTAGTGGTAAGGGCAACTGAATTCTATAATTTGAGTGTGACTTATAGTTGGAGAATAAAACAGCTAAATATAAGTAGGTATCTGAAATTCTAGGGTATTCTAAGTTTCTAAGGATGTGCTATGGTTAAGGGAGCTATAGGCAAATATGGTTATTGGAGCCAGGAGAATTTTCAGTTAACATCTGGTTTAGGGTCAGCAGATTCTCTCCAGGCTGCACTGATTGATTTGACCACATCTGTATTGACAGATGAATGGCATGTATTCCAAGTTACAGCCAAGCAAAGAAATGAGACAAGGGTTGTTTCTGCTGACTTACACAATGAAAGTGTAGAAGAAAAAATTGTGTATTATAAAGAATTTAGAATAAGAGGATATAAAAATGCTTATGATGAATAAATGGGCTTCAAACAGCAACTTTTTCTTCCTTGTGAAAAGTATTTTTTGCACAGATTAATTTTGTCCTAACTGTCTTATATGTATTCTTCATCCTGTTCCAGAATAGCTTTTAAAGTATTGGGAAGCTTTCATTCACTTTAACTAAGAGTATAAATGTACATAAGAACTTAAGACCATGAAATAGATTGGATCCTCAGGTTATGCAAATAGTATAGCTTCAGTGAGCTAAAAACCAGCCCAAGCAATGTGTTTCTTACAAGATTTCTGACCATTGCCACATGGAAAGATCCACTTTTATTGCTGTTGCACAGAAAATTTGAGAAATTATCACTTAATTGAAATGCTAATGAAATTTGCTTGAATTCAAAGTCTTTTTATATAGATCCTAATCAGTAATCAGACTGAGGGACACACCACTAGCCTGATGTCCAGTCAGTGGTCCTGCAAAAATCTCCTGACATCAATAAATTCCTTCACTCCACTGTAAGGCTGTACCTCTGGCAGACAGCCAGCATCAATCATATTTCTAATGTAGATTAGATAGCTTCCTTCTAGGAATGCCAGCATGAATCTTTGCTTTGTTGTTTTACTACTTGATTGTTTTACCACTACGTTTCTTTTAATAAGAAAGTCCTTCCCTTTGTACACAGGCCTAATTATGCTAAATTCTAAGACTTAGTTTTCCTTGACTATTTGTTCTGGCTATGAGACCATTGGCTGAATTTCTTTTCTGAATCTGTAGGATAGAATTTATGGAAGATCCCAGCAAAATCCCTGATCCTAGATCATCCTGTGAGTACTGGATGAACACACTGAAAACCTGTGGTGAGAGATTCAGACTCTTCCTAAATGTTGCTGGAATCCTGGGAAACTTCCTATTGAGGAAAACTGAACAACTTGTTTCATACAAAGCACATAATGGTGTAATGAATAATTTTGGTTTAGTCTGTAAAAATAAGATTATGGATAAATAGCAGCATCACTATTCAATCTGTCTGCTGTTCTCTGAAGAGTGAAATCTGCAGAGAGTCAGAGAGCAGCTGTTTATTCCTTGGTGCTTGTACCATACGGACAAAATATCAGTTTTTCTATATGTTACCTAATAAGGAAAAACAGTGATATGGTAATTTATTTTGACAGGAACTCTTTTTCATAAAGTCATCTCTACTCCTCAAGATCTTGAGCCAAAAGCACTTGCTTCCTATTTGGCAAAGAAAAGACCTGCATGAACTAGAACTCTCAATTTCAGCAGGAGCAAGAAGTACCAGTCTATTGCTAGGGAAACAGGTTTTAGCATGATCTATTGGTTTTAGTCTTATTTCAGGAAGAGAAAGGTGAGAATTTTTCATGGGTTTCTCTGTATTCAGTTTCTCTATAAATAGCCTCATAAAGCTGATAATAGCTTTGCTGCCAATGAGTGTGTTGGAACAAACACAGTCACCAATCTTGAGGCAGGAGGGTTCCATATTTGGGACTTGCCCCTGTCAATCACTTCTAATCTCCCCTCAGTACTTCGTGCTCCTTACTGTAATGCTCTTGTGCTCAATTTTTCATTCTCCTAAAGTTCATTGGTGAGTCCTGCACACATGAATATGGGCTCAGGTGTCGGGGGCTATGGGAAGGGTAGTGCCAAGAAGAGGAACTACTGAACAGGGAGTTAGGGGTATGCCACCTCCCATGCTGCCAACACAGTTGGAAAGAAGTGAGGGACAAGAGCAGATGGATGGATTTGGAGGAGGGCAGTGTAGAAGAGAGGTCAGGAGAGAGAGAAGGCAAAAGCAAGGGAAACAAAATCCAAACTGCCCTCCAGCAGTGAGTGTACAATCTCACTCCAGCACAGGACAAACGTCTATCAAGTATTCATCTGGACTTGGCAGCTCTGTAAGTAGTGCTACAAATGGTGTCAGCAGCAGTGCATCTTCTTGTGAATGCCAGTGGTAGCTAGGAACTCCCCTGAGGACTGCTGTCCTGAAGCCAAACTAGAAAAAAGCCCTGATGCTTTCAGCTATTCCTGGAGTTCATGTCCTGCCTTAGCACATCCATTCTTTTGACCAGTGAGCTGTCACATATGCATTAGAATAGCACAGTGCCTGGGTGAGGGAAGAGGGAGGGAAAAGTATCCCAGCATCCTATGACCATGAGTTTTGAAGAGATTTTTTTAATGTCACTGGATAAGTCCTGGCAGATAGCTGCTCAAGCCAGCCTTGAGCTTCCTGTTGTTTCCCTGACATTTGCATAGCATCAGTAGCAGGAGCTCTAAGGCTGTGTTTGCAGGAGACTAACTCTTGGGCAGTCCATTTTAAGTTCACGAGCAGGCTCAGACTGCAGTTCTGATAGGAGAGAGGCTGGTTCAGAATCTGGAAGTTCTTGTAAATAATAATCTAGAACAGCTTACGTGTGTTTATGATATGTTTCCTTTATAATCAACAAAAGAAAGAATCTGGTTTATGGCTATTAATTTTGTAATAGATAGAATGGCATTCTGTAATGTAGTGTGGAAAAGAGCATGTCCCCTAAAAGAAATTAAAAATTTACTTATTCATTGATGAAAAGTCATTGTACCTTCTTGATGCACATATGAAAAAGAGCTTGTTTAATCAATTTTTGAAATTACTTTTGAATTTAACTAATTTGCTAAGTTCTCTAAGTGGCAGTGTTTACACGGGACAAACTATGCACACATGCACATACAGTGTTGTTTCTTAGTGTCACAGGGGCTTATCTATTATTTGTGAAATGTTATGAGATTTGGCAAAGCTGATACAAAAAGGAATGTTGAGGTGTGATTGACTATCTTACATTGAAGGGAATGAAAAGGATTTCAAGAGCATTTTTCCTTCTAGGAGTTGAGACTAGATTGTCAAGATTAATGATTTTTTTTTTTAATATACCTTTAACATTTCATTAGGTTGGTTTTTTTTTTTTTTGTTTGTTTGTTTGGTTGGTTGGTTTTTTTACAGATTTTGGATGATAAATACAAAAACATTAGTCTGTTTTTCTCTGTTTCCTTTCACTGGTAGCTTTTCTTCTTAGATTCACAGGGACATGAATAACACTGACAGTTTCTGGCAGGTGATTTTATGCCCTGTTCTCAGATACTTCCAATAAAGCACATTTCAATATATTGATGGTTGTTCCCATGCTTAGCTCTCCTTGTAGCTAGACTTTTTCCTAATATATATTCCCCTACTTTTTTGGTACAGATTAATCAGTTATTTCATGTGCTGTTCCAGGAAAGAATTCATCACTCTCTTTACTTACTCAGTGTCTTATTTTCATTTGAAAATTTTCATTTTAATTTTTACATACAATCTGAATGGCATTTTCATTTATATTAAGCAAATACTTTGGAAGCTGCAATGGAAATTGACGTGGGATGCTGAAAAGATTACTGCATTGACTATTAATAAGGACGTACAAAAACAAATTTAGGAACAAGCTTACTGGTGTAGTGAGATTTTTTGGAGTTTATTTGGTTAAGGGCACTTAGATTTTAGCTCTTCAGACTTATTTTCCTAGGCCACCACTGTGAGTTTTCCCTTTCCTTGCTTTGAAAGCTCCTGTGAGATGCTTGAACTGCCATTCTGCTGTGCTTTAAAACATTCACAATTGGAAATGGCACTGTCTTTCAGAAATAGAATAAGCCTGACAATGGTATTCAGGCCCTCCTCTCTCACTACACTTTCTTGACTAAAATGAAGTTTGCTGATACATTCATTTCTCTATCTCTTTAGGGACAGTAGGTTCAGAATTGCTAAATTATAGAATAGCAGAGTTTTACAACAGCCTCACAAAGCAGAGGCACATGGCATAGCTCAGGGGAATGATAATTGCATAGACTTTTTAATCTTTTGCATACTTGTTTAACTGATTACAACTAGATTAATAAGTAATCCAACCAGTCAGGTTTACCCAGCATCCAATTTCAAGCTATTTAACATCTACAAGAAGACTCAGATTTTCTTATACTTTTTTAGGCTTGTCAGAGGCAACACGTTGTATTGGTACTTCATTGGTTACATATGCATGCATTTCCTGCCAGCATGAAATATTTAATCAATTTGACATTTAGCTTTATGTGAAAATGTATGCTGCTGGCATCCATTTTTCTTAGATGTGTGTGGAAGGGAGTGAAATAAAATGCTTATGTTTGAGAAGGGAAAACTAAAATGAAAGGTATAAAAAGTGAAAAAATCAAATCAACTCAACAAGACAAATGAATGTTTTTGTTCCAAATTGATCCAGCTCCAGTAGAGAGTGACAAAAATGCATTATTGTTGGAAGGATGCCTGCTCCCTCTGTAGCTAACTCCTGTTCATCATTGTACTTTAAATCCTGATCTATACATTGATATTCTTAGTGCTTGGACTGATGACTTTTTCATGAAATCCAAATGGAAGTAACTAGTGGGACTCAGAGAAAAAGCTCTGGTGAACAATACAGTCTGAGTTGTGTCCTCATCTTTATTGCACTTGTGCAAACTCTCTGTGGTGGGCTGACCTTGGCTGGCTACCAGATGCCCACCCAGCCACTCTCACTCCTCCTCAACAGGAGAGGGGGAGAAAAGAAGACTGGAAAAGTTTGTGGGTTGAGATAAAACCAGGGAGACCAGTTAGAGATTGCCATCCCAGGTATATGAGACTTGACTTGAAGAAAGTTTATTTGCCTTATAGCTAATTAAAATAGATTTGGGTGGTAAGAAATAAAGATGAAGGTTAAAATAGCTTCCCCTGCTTCCCCTATTTTTTCCTAGAAACTTTATTGCTTCATTCCTGACTCTTCTTCATCCTCTCCACCTCACATGGTGCAGAGGGATAGTGAGTGGGGGTTTTTGGTGGGTCTAGCCCCTTTAGATTGCATCTTTCTCCTTATACTTTTTCCTTGCTCCTGCATGAATCCATACTGTGGGGCTGCAGTCCTTTAGGGTAAGCCTCCTCCAGCATGGTCTCTCCACAGGGAGCAGCACTTCAGGAAACATCAACCTGCCCTGGACTGGGATCCTCCATATACTTCAGTGTGAATATCCACACTGGTGTGATCCTCTCCATGAGCTCCAGGGAAATACCATATCCATCATGCTCTCTTCTGAAACTCACAGGCTGCAGGAAGATATCTCCTATAGCTCCTGGAGTGCCTCTTTCTCATTCACTGACCATGGTGTTTTTAGGACTCTTTCTCACACTTTTTTCCTCATTCTTGAAAGTCTGCACAATATTTTCCTTTTCTAAAGTATACTTTCATAGAAGTCCTACCAGCTTCACTGACGGGCTCAGCTATGTTCTGTTGTGGGTCTGTTGGAAACAGTAAGAACTCTGTGTCCAGAAAGGGACAGCCCCAGGCCTTCCACAGAGGAGACCACCACTGTAGCCACCCTGCTTCCATCACCTTGCCACCTAAGCCAGCTATTTGTTTCTGTCAGGCACCTGCTGCACAGGTAAATGGGAGCAGTATGTTCTGGTAGTATGGATAGTGGAAACTAGAGAAGATTCCCTCAAGATTTGTTCTTTGGAAAAAAACCAATTTCAGATAGGAGTGCTATTGTCCTTCAGTGGAAGGTAAAATTCATTCTCATTACGTACTGCATAGCTAAGTTCTTTTCTGACACTAAAGAAGCTCTTTGGGAAGAGACAAGAGGCTAAGGTTCTCCTTAGTTCTGATGGTTTACAGTGCCACCAGCACCACCACTATGTAAAGACCTTCATCATTGGAAAGCTCTTCCTAAAGAGATACCTTAACTCAGACCATACTGATTTCTTACTTTCTACCATGTTCCAATTTAGGCTGCTTAAATTTTTTAAAACTTTTGCCTAAACTATAGTTTTCTAATGAAAAAGAATGGAAAATATAAAACAGTGCCTTTTTGTTTTCTCATAGCAACCTTGCTCCAGATTAATTAAGTAGCTGGGGTATTCCAAAAGCTATTAATTTGTATGTTTCAATTATAACTGATGCAGCAGAATTACGTAGATTTTTTTGGAAGCTTCCTGAGAATCATTATTTTGAGTGCTAGATGGGAATATATGACAAATGGTACAGAAATTGCAGAACCCTTTTTGTATGACATACTTCCCAAAGCTGCTGCCAGGGATGGCAAAACAATGGTCAGATACAATTCCCTCTGATACATATTGCTGACATTTCTTTCCCCACCAACAGAGACAGCTCAGTATTTTTTTATCATTATGAACTTTTATTCTATTTCACTAACATTACCCTATAATAGGAAGAAAACAGTGCCTTTATTCCTTATTTATGCAGATTTGTAACCTAACATACTCCTCCCTTCTCACCACCTCACTCAGTGGAAGGGGCAATTGGGAGGAATCAATGCTACTTTTCTTCTAACAGCACATCCAATCTATTTTGTTTAATGTGTATTGCCTTTTCAGCCTTTACCTGTCTCTCATACTCCATGTAATGCCTTGCTGCTGATGGCTGCATTTGCAGCAGACAGCTGAGATGTTGCTGAAGTCAGCAGCACTAATGCTACATTAGAGAATCCTCTTCAGGGAAAAGAGTGTTAGATTTAACCCAGGGGTGGTGTTGCTGCAGTGAAAAGCTCTATGCTCAGAGCCACTCTGTGTTTTCCTGACAAACAATATGTCAATTGCTTTCATGAACAGTAAATGCAATAGTAAGGCTTCTCACTTGAGTGGCAGTTCTCAGCAAAACACTGTAGAAGCAGTAGGGTGAAATTCCCCTTGTGTGGCAAGCTTGCCATAACTTCCACTGCTCAATTTCTGTGCCTTGAGGATAGGCAGAAGGACCAGGGCCAAACTGGTGTAAAACATGTCAGCACTGATAAGAGTTTTCTTGATCCATGACTGTGTGAATCCCATGGTCCCCAGACAGCAATTCCTATTATTCTTATTCCTCAATCCAGAAAAACTGCCACAGGGATACCAGTGTTCAGTCCCAGATGTAATCATAGCCTGTAGGCAGGCTTTTCTCCCATTTCTTGATCACAGCTATAATGGCACCTGTTAATTAGCCCACATCATGCAAAGATGTTGCACAAACACAAAGGCAAACATAACCATTGTCTACTGGGATTTTTGTTCTAAAAGTCAGACTTTCTAAATCAGCATCAGATTTTTGAATGCCCAGTTATAAAAGCTCAACATTTATTTTGCTGGCTAAATGGATGTTCTCTTCAAAACTGGTTAAAAACCACAACAGAAAGAGGTGAATGGGGGATAAGGGGGAGTGGAATAACAAGCAAATCAGGTAGTAGAAATTATTTGCCATATCGTCAAAATGCAAAATTTTGATGGTTTAATGATTTCTGGGTAACACGTGGACAGAAATGTCAATGTTTCAATATTTTCACCTGCTTCCTGTTAGACAGCCAATTCCCTTCATTGGTAGATCTGCATGCATTTTCTGTTTGTGACACATTCTTGAGAAGTTCATATAGGTGATAGTTTAATACACTGATTGCCTCCACTAATTTCTCTAACATACCTCTTACACTTGCTATCACTTCCAGGCACAGCCCTGCTATCCTAACTCTAGCAGCCCTTATCTGAAAGAACCTGGGAAGTCTGTTGGAAAGATTTGACATTGGAAGCAAATGCCAAATGCCCACATCCCCCAGGAACGTCTGTTTAGAGATGAACGAGAGCCTTGGAGTGAAAGATTAATATTTTATCTACTGGTGGGCTGCTCATTTCCCTGCCTTCTATATTGTTCAGTCAGGAAGCCTTTTAATCTTAAGTTCAGTGTGTGGCTATTTCAGAAGAGGTCCTGCGGGAGGAAAAAAAAAACTTGTCCAGTTAAATTGAAATAAATTACTTTTACACAATTATGGTCAGTGAAGTCCCTTCATCCCCCAGTCCTTTATGATCCATTCTCAAGAAGGTGGATCCACCCACTCTTAGTGGTCAGTTCAGGGAAGTTGTAGTGGATTTTGTTAACACCTCATGGACATTTCTGAGCTTTGGTGCATGAGAGCTCTGTCCTGCAACTTGACAAAAAAAGTGTATTTCTATATTAGTTCAGGAAGAAATGCTGGCTTATTAAGTAGTGCTACAGGAAGGATGTAGAATGCTATGTAGGATGTTATAAAAGCTGTAGGGACGACTATTTGCTCCTGAATTTTCTCAGTGAAACTGGACTACCTGATGAGATTATAATTCTAACTAAATTTCTAGTTTAATATAAACACAAGAAAGGCTTCATGGGAAATTTTGGATGTTTTATTATGAACATGTCTGAAGAATGCATAATTTCCTTTCTTTAAAGAAACTTCCTGTTGTATTATAAGGATTTTGGGAAAAAATAGTATGTACCTTTAGACATGCATCAACAAGCCTTTTTACTAGAGCTGAAAGTATTTTGTTTCCTTCCTTTGATGGCACCACTAAAATGGGAGATGAAATGTCTGGTTTAATTTTTGATCATCTCATGTTTCAAGCTTAAAGCCTGTTGCTGAGTTTATGATGTATAAGTGCATATGGACTCTATGCAATTCTGTGTTAAATCTGTGAAAGCAGCATTTTTATTAGATGTGTCTATTATTCTCTCATTAAAATGCACATACATTGCTGTGTGCCTGTGTGACACAGGAATGTGGAAGAAAATGAAGTACTAAATAAGACACTCTTAAACCTGTCTTACATTTTTTCACAATAGAAATTGTGATACCAATTGTAACACAGAGAAGGGCATATTTACTAAAAAAAAAAAAAAAAAAAAAAAAAAAAAAAAAAAAAATTGGTTTAAACTATTCAAGAAACTCTCCTCCAAAACCAGGTTTCTTTGTATCTCCTGTGTTCTTAGCATATTGAGTAAGATAGTTACCAGGATAGAGGTCATTGTGGCAAAGCAATATTTTGATGTTTTCATAGTGAAAAGTCAGTTGAACAGAGGCTGTCACTGAAGACTGAGGTACAAAAGTTGTTGAGTACTGAAGCTTTCTCTTCATCTGTTGTTACCAGTTTACCAATGATGTTTATCAGGGGGTTTGTTTGATTTTCCTTTTCTGGCTAACTTACCAATAGAAGCCCTTCTTGTTATTATTGGTGTCCTTTGTGAGGTTCAGTTTCAGCTTTGCCTTAGCCTTCCTTACCCCATCCCTTCATCTCTATACTCTTCCCAGGTTACATGTCCTTGTCTTCACCGTCTGTGCATTCTTCTCTTTGTCTTTAGTTCAGCCAGGAGCTCCCTACTCTGTCTCAGCTATGCCAATCTCTTGCCTTCCTTGTACAATTTCTTGCTCCTGGGGATTGCCAGGCTGCCTTCCTAGAGGAATTATTCCTTTCAGATATTTCCCTGGTGTTTCCCTGTGTCTTCTGTTAGGACTCCCTGGCTCATGTCCCTAAGACTGCAGGTATGGTCCAGGGTGGCTAGCACAGTTCAAAGTCACTGCAAAGAGCCTGTCCCTCCGGTCTGTCTGTTTTCTTATCTTCTCACATTTGCCAGGGACAAGCTTCATATCGCACCTCTACCCCCTCACATCGAGTGCAAAGCCTCACCAGCGAGCCCCACTAGCTCCTGAGCAAAGACTCTTCCACCACTGAGAAAGCTGAATCCCGTCTGCTGCCGGCGTGCCTGGGGCTGCGCAGAACCACTGCATTGTCGAAACCCCCAGAATTTCGATGATGACACCAGCGGACTCAGTTTGTCCATTTCTTCCCACGTTGCTGCCTTCAACTGTAACGGGAGGAGACAGTAACCCCCGTGTGCCGCCCCGTTCCTACGCTCGGCGGCCCGGCAGCCCTGCCCGGCCCGGGCCGGCCGCCGTCCCTCGGCCCGAGCCGGCAGCGGGAGGCCGAGCCGGCCGGGGCGCCGCTCACGCCCCCGGGGCCATGGCGGCGCCGCGGCCCCCGCGGCTGCACGGCCCGCCCGCCGCCAGGCCTGCCCCGCGCCCCGGGCCCGCCGCGCTCCGCGGGCAGGAATCCCCCGCGGCTTTAAACAGTTAAGCTTTGCTCGTCTTGATGATGACTGAGAGTTTTGCTTCCTCACTTGCCATCAGTATTAGCAGAAATCTGAGGGATTTAAGCTCCTCACACATCAGTGTGAGCCCTGGCAGCGATATTCAACAATGCAAGAGCAGATAATGAGGTGATCTGAGATGTGAACAACTGTTCAGATCCTAATATTGCAATTTCACTTGCAACATTAATAGCTTCAGTTGTTTAATTTTGAAGGTTATCCAAAAAATCAGAAATTTACTGTTCTTTGCTCTCTGGCATCCTTTTATTGGGATAAGGACTGTTTTGAAACACCAGAATGTTCCTTTGGGGGTTCATGTACCTATGAGATTAGCTGTCAACTAATATAATGCATGCATGTGAATGGATATCTATCATTGCTTTCACTGAGGCTGATTAAGTCTTCTCTGATATGATTTAACAAACATATGGATGAGGCTCTGTTTGGGGAAAAGCCTGTTCTGGCAGCAGCTTGTTTTGAAAAAACATGAACAATTGAAATAGGGAATGTTCTGCATTTATTGTAAACATGTCCTCTTTTGCTCTATGTTTGTCCTAAACTATGGTTGAAACCATCTCTACAAATGCAAGAATTTATGTAGTCCTTTATTTTTTTAAACTATATACCTCTCCACATTGTTGAATTGAGAATGTAGTTCATCCTTTGATTTTAGTAAAACTACTTGTTAAACTTCTGGAATTTTATGTAGCTCTTATTTTCAGAAATGGACTCTCCCAGGGAACTTGTAGAAAAGTAAGCACTGCTTTAAGGCAAATGGCAGCACTTTTGTGAGAGTACAGGTTCGCAGAGAAAGTGTTCCAATTAGAAACCAGGATTTATGACTTCCTACCACTTGCTTAAGTCACTAAGGCCACTGTCATGTGAGATAGCTCCTAGGTGGAGTATCTACAGTGTTCTTCCAATACCTAACTCCTGCTTAAAATCTCTGCGGTATTGATTGCAGCTGTGCCTTGTGCATTGGCTTTATAAGAAGACCATTTCTGTTACACATCAGTAAACAGCTTAATTAGCTGCTTTAGTGTAGTCTTCCTGTGAATTTATTTCTATAATATAAAATACTTTAGGATCAACAGTTCTACGTTCACTTAGGATAGCTATTACTAATGGAAGAAAATTAAAAACTAAGACATTTACTCTCTTTTTAGTGATAAGCAAGCTGAGCACAGTAATCCACTAAGCTGTTTAAGTGACAAAATATTTATAAGAATGTTTTATGTTCTTTATTGTGAACTTCCCATCTTGTTCTTAAATTAGTACAACACGTTTTCCTTAGAAGACAGAATAAGACAGGCCATGATTTTGCCGTAAGGCTGTTACTAACACTTCACCAGAAACATTATTTGAATAAGAAAAAACATTTTTACTAGCACACAGGAAAAGAAAACTCACTAATGCTGTTTTAATGATGCCAGCTCTTGACTTCCATCTTCTTGACTTATTTTTGTCATATCACAGGCAGGCACTGCTTTCCACTGAGAGGCTCACCCAGTCTACACGGGACTATGCCAGGTGTGGTAAGGTGGATACCTGTTTCAAAAAATCATAGCATTCTGAATGAATGAATTCTGCTTTCTTCATACCATGTGAGCCTTGGATCCTGATGCTGAGTAATCTGAAGAGTGAAAAATCAGCCCACAGGCTCGCAGATTTTGTGTTGGTTTACAATATACACAGTAGTTATGGGCTCTAATTCAAATTGTGTGAATTTTATGGAATCTATGAAAGCTATGTTACGCTGAGTTACATCAGCTTAGCCACTTCTGTGCATACTCAAATTTAGTTCAGTAAGGAGATGTTATGACTCAGGTTTAAGATAATTGCCTATAGAGAAAGGGAAGTTCTAACTGTTTCATACAACCTCAATATTTTATGTTTCTTCTGCATACTTTTCTGGTGTTTCCTGCTGAAATTCACTGCATTTATTACAATAATAATTTAAGGAGAATTAGGGAATAAATATACTAACATCTCACAAAAAGTGTGACTTTTTTTCTAATACTGTCACTCTTCTTCCTATTATCACATAAAGTTCTTAACAGTCACATGAAATATATCTGGAGGTAAGGGAAAATATCTTTTTAAGTTTGATATCACCCCATCCTGGTTAATAAGTGTTGGGAATCATAAGGATCTTTTGATGTCAAACTGAATGGCTGTGCCACAGGCTGTTGCGAAACAAACAAAAAAGGAATCAACCACAATACCAGATTTATGTATCTGAAACCTCTAAATCATACATGAAATGAAATACTAACTGTGAGTGTAGAACAACTATAGATTTCTGTAGTTTATTGATTATCAAGTAAGCTGGAATCTCTGTCCTCCATGCAATGCTTCAGCGTTGTATTGCTTGTAAGAAAATATGACTGTAGTAAATGCCTGAGTTCTGAAACTATTCAGCATCATAAAATTGCTTCTGCTAGGAAAGAGTTGTGGCCCACTTCAGAATCAAGGCATAACCATGTTGTATGTTTAAGTTTTAGAGAATGGGGTTACAATGCCACTCTGATGGGATGTTGTAAATCTTTCTGCTTTAATTTCTAAGTGAAGCAGCCCAGACACATTGTGAATAAGTTCAGAGAATGAACCTAAAGTAGCTGTATTTTAAAGAAATATCTGATTTAGGTCTTATATGCAAAAAATTAATCTGGTTTCGTAAGATTATACAGGAATTTGGTTTAAAATGAATCCAGCATCTTCAAATCCTAAATGTGGTACCATTATATCAGTGGATGCTAAGGAACCTGGCCTCATCTTGCCATTAGTAACACTAGCAACAGAGAGTGGGGAAGTATGATGATGGAACAACTGAAGTATTTGGAGGTGACCCAACTTTGATTTACATGCCTTGGTAGCTTCACAGAGTGGTCGGGCTATAAAGTCCAGCTGGATGTCAGGATTGTTAGCTCTGATGTGTTGTAAAGGTCATCTGGGCTATACAGTGTCTTGGTCCCAAGGTGAGAGGTCCACAGTAGTGCTTGACGTGTAACTTTGACCTCAGACATCTCATATACTCTGGCTGACACGTGATTTATGCTTGTGAAGCTTTTAGGCTTTAAGGACATTTTCACAAGTGATAATTTTGTGAATCCAGGTAAATAGTATGGGCCAGTTTATGTTAGTGAGCCAAACAGCACTGTGGTTTGCAAAACATTTTCTGTTTCTGTTAATACCAGATCAGGTAGTGACCAGTGTTCATTAGCAGTTCAATTTCTTAGCACTATTAATACTATCAGCATTATGATTTAACGATGTAAATCACTGCCAGGGTCCTTAACCCAACACCACCATGTGTATTTTATATGCTAGCTAGTCAGAATTTTCATGTTAATTTTGCATAAGTGGTTTTCTGCATATTTTTGAACTTTTTGCACATGTAACTAGCCTGTCCAGTTCTAGAGGTAATGGGTAAAGTTCTAGAAGTAATGGGCAAAGCAAACCCTTTAGGTGTCCATTGAGTATGGATGGACAAAGAAGACTTGGAACTTTCCAGATGAGAAGAACCATATCTATGTGAAGAACATGATTCATGTAGAAGTCTTGAAAATGTTATTTAAGAATAACATTTTATGATGTTTATATTTAAGATGTAAATATATTATATTTAAGATGTAAATCAAGATGATACCCTAAGAGATTTGATTTTGATTAAGGTTTTTTTGCTTTGTGTTTCAGTGGCTGTTCCCTCACCAGCGCCAGCTTGTGAGCCTGAGCCCAAAACTAACAGGAACTACCCATCTCCACAAGTCTCCGCTTCCTCCCGACCCACTGTTATTGCTGCCATGGAAACCCCTTCTCAAGGCCGGCAGAAAGTCATGGATTGGAGAGCAGTGGTGGCCATCTTTATTGTGGTGGTAGTTTACCTGGTGGCGGGAGGACTCGTCTTCCGTGCCCTGGAGCAGCCCTTTGAAAGCAGGCAGAAGAACACAATCGCCTCACAGAAGGCTGACTTCCTTCGGGAGCACGTTTGTGTCACCGAGCTAGAACTGGAGACACTGATTCAGGTAGGCCGTGTGAAGAAGATGGTACTTCTTGGAAGTTAGGAGAAACAGATCAGTGGTTTATTGACTAGCTGAGTTGATGGGCAACAAAATTGTTCACAGAGGCAGTGTGAAGAGCAGGCTATTTCCCAGCTATTTTAAGGTCTGAGAAGCAGAAACTATTTCCAAAATATTGTAAACATAGAACCATAGAATAAGCTTGTGTTGGAAGGGACCTATCAGGATCATTAAGTTCAACTCCTGACCCCATGTAGCACATCCTGAGTCACACTATGTGCCTGAGAGAATTATCCAAATGCTTCTTGGACTCTGTCAGGCTTGGGGCTGTGACCACTTCTCTGGGGATCCTGTTCCAGTGCCCAACCACCCTCTGGGTGAAAAGCTTTCTCCTAGATCTCTCTTGACTCAGATTCAGGTAATTTTCTTGTGTCCTGTCACTGGACATGAGAATTAAGAGCTTGGTACTTGTGCTCCTTAGAATAATAAAAAGATGTGTGCAAAGAAAAGCACACTTCTTTTATTAGAAACTAATATCTGGAAAAAGTTTTTGAGAGAGGTGCAAGACTTATGCCCTCATCTCTAGAAATTTTCAAGTGGTCTTAAGTTCTTAATTCTTTCTTCAAATTAAACACAGCAGCCAGGAGGGCATTATGTTAGTAAGAATTCATATTTTGGATAGTCACTTTGGACTAGTGTTCTGAACCAGTTCTGAGAAGGTAAGTATGAAAGGGAACATCCTGTAGAGATGTTTTATTTTGCTGCTGCTTACTTGGTTCATTAGTGTCATAAGCCAGCTTTTCTTTCCAGGCTGTTTCCATGTAAAAAGAAAAGAATTTTCATGTGCTAGAAGAAAACTCTAGTTAGAGGAGGCAAAAAATAGTACTTTGAATTAACTATAGAGAAGACTTGCAGGTTGCTGAAGAAAAGACTATTTGAACTGTGAAGAAAAGAAGTGGTATCTGATTATTGAAGCTTCTACCTGTGCCTCTGGAGGTTATCTTGTCTCAACTTCCCTTCTGCCCTATCTTTATTTTACCCTATTTCTCCTAAAAGGATAGGAAAAAAGGATTCAGATGTCTTGGGTCCTGTCCTAGTTGGTGCAGGCAGCCTGGTATGTAACATCAGTCCAGAGCCGCTCCAGCTTTGTAGGAGACACACTGAGCCTGAGGTGCTTCACAAGTCTGCTGCTGTGCTGTAGGTATGCTGCTTCCAGAACTTAGTGGGACACAAACCTTTTGGACTTAGTTCTCTGTGCATATCCCTTGTTAAATACTGTAGGTCTACCCTCAGATACAGCGCCTGCATGACTATCAAATCACTGTAAGTGTACGTAAATCACTCTTAGGCTGATTGGTTCTTAAAGTTCTTTGTGGGATAGGTAGAAATATTTAAGGAATGGGCTTTGAAAGTTGTTACTTTTGATTAAACCAGAAAAATATTGGTAGCCTTGGTCCTTAGGAAATGCTGTTGTGGAAAAGTGAATAAATGTGAATTTCTAATGAGGGCCCCTAATCACTGTATAAGGGGTACTGAGAATAAGTAGGGAGGGAGTATATAGAAAAGTTACTAAAGAATTAGTTATTAAAAGCTGTTTGCAAATGAAAAGCATCCTAATAATCCTAACTGCGAAATATCAGAGCATGAAAGGCAATTGAAGCAACTCTTTGTATTCTTGATAGGAATCTGCTTGGAAAAAATAATTGTAGAGGGAGATAATAAGTATTGGATTAGAATGATCTGTGAAGAGGAATTAGTAGAGCTAGGCAAAAAAAGGACAAGAATTTTATTTTCCTATCAAATTCCTATCCTTGAAAATGCACAGGTTAGGTACATCTTTGACTGTCTCATCACTTAAGAGGGGTATTATACTGCTCCTTGAAAAAGATTTGTCTTCTTCATACTTGGGATCTTACGGAGAAATTACAGAAACATTAACAAATGAACCAGATAAAAACCTTTCTTCATGAAGAAACCAGAAACAGTATGTTTTGCTCCTCTCTCCTCATCAGCTGCACTGGCTTCCAGCTATCTTGTTTCTTATATAAGTGGAATTGATAAAGTGTACTTCAGGCTGAAATGTAGTTTTGTTTCAATCTCTTTGGGAACACAGGATTCAATTGTCCCAGTATCACCACGAATGCTGGGCTTCTGCCTTTAGTTCCACGTAGACCATGTCTTTTTTCTTACAGGGGAACTGTACTGTGGTGGTACCAAAGGGGCTGAGAGTATAATATTCATCTATGCAATGATAGGGAGCAAAACAGAAAGTTGTGATCAAAAATACATGTTTCTAAAAACAAATAATATCAAGTACTTTTATTTACTTCAGTAGTTTTGTCATTCTCTTCACCCTTACCTGCCTGTTTGCTTTAGCATACATCCATTACCTGAACATCCAGAAAGACAATTTCAGCCCTTTGGGGTATTTCAGATTATTGCCTTCCCTGAAATGGGTGGCATTTCGAAAGAAAAAATTACCATAGGTTGGTAGTTATTCAGTAAAGAAGATTGCACTTTCAATTTATAAACTATACTGAAAAAATACTGTGTACTTGTAAACTGTGCTTGTAGCTCCTCTGGAGAAGGAAAAAAGGATCAGTAAAGGAACAAATGGGAAACAGTTTTGGGTACTTTCGTGACCTGTTACTGTCAACAGTACTTTAACTATAAAAATAGCTGAAACTACTAGTTTAAAATATCTTAAATATGTGAGGCTTGTTAACATTGTGTTTAACACTCTGGAAATTAGCTTTTTTTTTCCTACTCTGAGATAACCTGAGGATGAGCCTTCTCAGGTCATTGCTGCCTATCTGAAGTTTCAGATGGGAAACTTGCAAAATGTCATGGTCTGTGTGAACGGGGACAGTCTTGCCAGTAATAGTATCGTTTACATTTTCTGTCAGTTTCCATCTAGCAGGATAGCTTTGTGTAGGTGGACTTGTGGTGGTAGTAGTAAGGCATCTTTTTCTCATGCATGAGCTGAAATTGGTTGTTTAAGTGCTGTTAGCTGCAGGCTGCTGGCTGCTTTTGTTTTGCTGCTCTCTTTTTGTCCTCCATCACTGTACACAAAATGCTATGTAATAAAAGACAGCATTGGAATAGTTGGATATTTATAAATGAATGATGTCAGTGAAGCTTTAAAGAAAAAAATGATTTTTTTTCTGGATGAGAAAGGAGCCTGAGAATCTCAAAGCTATCTAAAGCAACAGGATACTCCTTCACTTCAGGGGTTAGTGCTTGGCCCTAAAAGACTTGCTAAACTGTGTAATCTCAAGTGTGATTTAAGTGTAATTAGCTTGCTGACATTTACAGACTTAAGGGGAGGGCAGACAGCATTCCTTGGCAGAAGTAACCAGGGTAGCTGACAGTGTGTCATGGCCTATTTAAACGGGCAACCTGTCTGTTATGCTGATTTATGCTGTTCTGCATAAACCAACAAATGATCTCTGCTTTCACATCACCTGCAGTATGCCAGCAACTGGTACAGAAGCCCTTCCAAAGGGTTTGGTCTGAAACACATCCGTTCTCTATATCCCTATTTCTTGAGGTATAGACATGTGCTGAGGAGCCCTGGCTTTCTGCCCACATGAAATGAAACCAGTCCAGCGTGTAGCTTGCTCATGCTGTAGTTTCTCTATCAGCTTAGCCTGGCAGGTAGTAGCTCTACTTTTAAAAAAGGCTGTCCTGTACTGATCTCTTTAGATGTAGCTGTCTCTGCTCTTGCCCATACGCCTCTCCTCCCACTCCTTTCCCTTTTGTGAGGCAATGTGATAAATAACTAAAAGCTGGTAAGCAGATTAGCTGAAACTTGCCCAGGCTAAAAAAGCAGTAGAGGAACATTTATGTCCATGAAGTCAGTTGGAAATATAGGCAAAAAATGAGTGAGAAAAATGGAAGTGGAAGAAAGAATGAGGTAAATAAGCCACCAGTGGAAAGAGAGGAAAGTGTATCATGAAGGCTAGGGAGAGAAGCGGTGTTAAATGGATTTGTTTAAAAGTCAGTGCTAAACCCATAAGAGAATGTGAGGTTTTAGAGAAGATCAAGAGAGAGCTCATAGACATGATCAGTAAGAAGTGAGGCAATGGTAAAATGGAATGGCTAACCTTGTTTTGCACATAGACTGTGTAGGAAAATATGAAATAGAAAACCACCATGACAATTCATAGATCATAAATCACAGGGAAAAGAGAATGCAAACAATTAAAGAAAGAAAGAATTAAAGAAATGCAATAAGAAAAGTCAAACCTGAGTTGATAGGTGGGAATTCCATGTTGAACAAAGACAAAGACAAAGAGGATGCAAAAGATAGCACTTTGCTTCATTTGTTGAGCCCAGCAATAAGATCACTGAAACTACCAAGGCTAAAGATTGGTGGCAATATTTAGGAGGAGGAGCAAATAACAGAAAGAGAAGGACTGACAGTAGTGTCAGCAGCTGATGACAGCAACATGAAGTGAGGTTGGAGCAGAATGGGAGAAAAGCAAAGAGCTAGAAATATTAGGAGGCAGAAAAAGAGAAGCTTGGTTCCTCTGCAGTGGTTTTATGGAAATTAGACTCAGTTGGGAACATTTGGAAGAAGAAAGGCAGTAATTTCTGCTGCTGCTCAAGAGTGAGGTCTGAATTTCTCTATGATGAAGAATAGCTTGTATGAGATCTAAAAGCAAATTGAAAATACATGCCTGAGGGCATCTCAAAAGTCAACTTAAGAGCAATTCAAATGAGGATACCGGATGCTGATGAGAGATTTATTTCTGTGCTTTGTAGGCTGATGTATTCAGCTCTGTCTTCCTTTGGACGGTGAGGCTACAATGAAAAGTGAATGTGTATGTCCCCATGATACAATGTGGTGCATTTTTAGAAATTCCTAACAAACATTCAGGAGGCTGATATGTTTGTCTGGTTTGATTCAGTATTATGTGGGACACAGGACAGTGACCAGGAAGTGGTATAGCTACCTCAGCTTCTATCCAGAATATACTTCATTCAAGCACTGTCTGGGAGTCTCTGTATCATGCTGTATTTGTGGAGATGAGATCATATGTAGTGTGGCAACTGGGAAGTTTGAGCTGATCACAAAATTTATTTATGATGTTTCCCTAGATATCTTATTTGCTAATTTCAAACAGGGTGTATATATATATATATACCATATTTTTTTCTTTTGCTAGCATAAAATATAAATTACTTAATCAATTACTGATTGTCTTGGAATTTAAAGCCTTGGCTGATTAGATTCAGTTGATTTCACAAATATTATTTGTATTTACTACCTTTCTAAGCTGCTTCTTTCATGAGCTGTTACCAATAAGGAATTTTTCCTTTGGTAGTAGTTGCTACAAGAATGATATGGGTGAATTTGTGGTGTTGGTCCTTTACTTCTCAATTTCTTTGTATCTTTTGTCATTTGTTTATGCAGTGTATCTTTCTTCCACCAGTTTATTCAGTTTAGTTGTATATTCAACTTATGTGTAAAGAAGAGGCTACTATACTATGAGCACATATTAAAAACTTAAATTGAAGCTGTTTCCATGGTCCTGGAAATTTCCCTTTGGAGCCTATGCCAACTAGCATAGGATACAGTAAGGCATGCATAATGCTGATACTTTGTATTTTTTTTTGCAGCATGCTGTTGATGCTGATAGCGCAGGAGTCAGTCCCGTTGGAAATTCCTCTAACAGCAGCAGTCACTGGGACCTTGGAGGTGCCTTTTTCTTTGCTGGAACAGTCATCACTACTATAGGCATGTTTATTGTTTATTTTTTAAAAAGACACAGTCACACTGAGGCATAGATAATGAAATAAATTTGAGGAAGGTAGGCAACAAAGAAATAAAGTAGCTGAAGTGTATTTCTCTGTTAGAAGAAGACATGACTCCAGCATGTGTTAAGGGCACTGAGTCTTTGGGTAAGTGTCAGAAGCTGTCTACATAACTAGGGTAGAATAGCAATGCTGAGTTGAAAACAGGTAACACTCCTGCAGGCTTTATAAACCTGTTCTTGATGTAGATTGAAGCAATCTACAAGCAACTGCTTGAGAAGAAGAAATTCTTCTCATACCCTCCTCCTTTCCATAACTGGAAATGTATTCTTATAATTATTACACCCTTTTTAAAATTCTTATTTGCTTTCATACTAACAGTTGGAAGGAATTACACAAATGATACATTGTGTAAAAAAAAACCTATTTTTTTTTTTCCTTTCTAGAATTCATGACCTTGATTATTACACATTTCTCTGAATTAAATGAAGAGTATACTGAACTGCTCAATAGTTTTTCTTGAACCACTAATTTTAATAAGATAATTATTCAAGCCCTTATCATCTCTCTCCCCATGCATTGTGTCCAATATATTTAGTATTTGATCTCTGAATGTTAGCCTTAGATATGCTAAGGGTTTTAATCTCTCCTCTATAAGCCAGTTCCTCTCTTGAAGAATGTTCAATAAGCTTGGATTTCAGAAGGCGGTCTGAAGGAAAAAGAAAATAAACCAACAGCATTGTTGATACAATTAATCTGCAGACAATTATACAGTAGTTTTATAATTTTAAACTTGATATTGTGCTGTCATAATAATCAGATCAAGAGATCTAATTATTTGGAAATCACTGGCAAATTGTTGATTTTTATTTTCATTTTCTATGAGTATTATTCTGCTTTAAATATTGTACAAAGTGCTTCTCCACATTACAGCTGTGCTGCATGCACTTGATAATCACATAACCCTTCAATAAAGTGTGAGAATCTGACTAAATTCTGTAGGCTTTTTATGCAGGCAATACAATAACAACAACAAAAAAATCTTGTGGCAGTTAAAGACTTGCTGTGGTGATCATCTCTAATAGTAGAGTCTGTGCCTTTGGCTCTGCCTTTTCTTTGCTGCATAGAGTGTACAATCTGTGTTCCTCTATATTAAGCTACATTACTATGTACTTTTGATGGTAGCATAAAACCAAAGGGTGGCAAGAAAGAAAACATTTCTGATTCATACATAAGAAACTCCCCCCTAATATTTGTTTACTCAGTAGACACAAGTGACAAGCTTTTAAATTACTCATTAAATAAATGCCACTATGTAAGCATAGTTCATGCAGGCATATTCATTGACATCTGCTATTTAAATAACTTATTGAAAAGACAGTGTATTTTTGCCCATATTTGTTGTAAATTCTCCATGAATGAGATTCTTATAGGCTGCATAAAGTCTGTGTATTGTGTCAGGGCATGAAAATGGTTTTAGTTTATCCACCAGAGGCCTGCTAGGGCTCCTCTCATGTAGAAACTCAGGAGATGACCTGGTCAACCTCAGTTCAGTGGCCCATAGAGCCTGGACTTTCTTGGAATTTTAGGAGACATCTGGGATGATGGATGCAACTGTGAAAAGGACAGTAGGTTATGGGACATGCATTATTGTGTGTCAGCATAGTTCTTTCAGCATCCCATGACAGAGAGATATGCCCAGTGCCAGTGATGCCAACCCAACAGGAATAGAACCTGACACTTTCATACATTTCCTTTTCTCTGGATGCTTTATTGATGCCTTTAGTTTTAGCTTTTATTTTTTCCACATTCTGTATTGCATTAGTATGTAACTCTGAACTTCATATAGAGTGTTAGCAAGTTCTCACAGTTCAGTTAGACGAAACAATCCTTTTTCAGCCCAAGAACCAAGGATACCATTGCATCTTCAGGTCCAAAAGGTATAAACAATGGCAAATTGAGGAGGGCATTCTGGGAGGAAGGGACTTCATAACCTGGAGCTATAACTGGACAATTAACCCCAATACGGAAATGGACCCAAACTTATAAAAGTGTGAAAACTCGTGACCTGGTGTAGCCTTGGCTGGGCTCTGGTATTGCCCAAGGTGTATCCTTTGAAAGCCTTTTAATAAATACCTATTTTATTCCTTTAACACTATCTAGCCTCTGTTTGAGGTAACCTCACAAGGCATCATTATTGCATCAGTGATTTTTGATTATGTGATAATTTTTAATATTTAAGTAATTCTGTATAGTTAAAATCAAAATCTCTATGACATTTCAATTAAAATAGCTGCTCTTAAATAAAAAGGTGCAAATATTGCTGTCACAATTCTTGGGTTTTTTCTCTTTAACATTTTAACAGAAATGCCATGTCTACTGGAGTCATAATGCTTTACTGAAAAAAGAGTTCAAGGGTAGATTTGCATGGTGAGGATACAGTTTGGAGGCTGCAGTGTAACTAGTCAGTATGATTAAGGGGTTGAGAAAAGTGTGATCTAACCACTGAAAATGAGCCTTGTCCACTGAAAATGAACCTTGTCAGATGAATCATACTCCTATCAGGAAACCATTGGCACAGGCCAAGAGGAGCAACAGCATTCAGGTGCCAGGCCAGCAGGGAGGGATTTTTGTGCCATGGCATCAGCTAGATGAATTAAGCAAACAGCAATTTGAGATAAACAGAATCTACAGAAAATATGGGTAACTGAGGCTTCAAGAAAAGTAGAATAACAGAGGGTGGTTTACCCAGGAAATGACATCATGTCATTGAAAGTCTATAAATAGGAATTATAGGTGGAACCAAGGCATGTATGCCTGCAGGAAGAACAATTTTAAAAAACCAATTAATTTGTTTTCTAAAAAGCTGTGTATAAGTCCTGAGAGACTGACAATTGCTTTTCTCCTCAGGGTATGGGAAGATGGCCCCAAGCACTGTTGGTGGCAAGGTTTTTTGCATCTTGTATGCCCTATTTGGGATTCCACTGTTTGGCTTCCTGCTCGCTGGGATTGGAGATCAACTTGGAACCATCTTTGGGAAGGGTATTGCAAGGGTGGAAACAGTTTTCAGAGTAAGTTCACTGACAGTTTTTTGCTTGTGTTGTATAGCCTTCTTTTGATTTTGTTGCTATTACCTGTGGCATTTTTTACATGCTGGACACCATGAGACATTTACATGTTGAGATGATAGTTAATGTCAGTAAGGATCTCTGTAGCCAGTGGAGAGAAACAGACTTCTCTAGCTGATGAGGCAGGGGTTTTAGGTCAGACTCTGAATTTCCTTACTGGGGGTATTTCTGGGGAATATGTCTCCTAAGTTAGTTTCCTTACAAGGAATTGTAAAACCGTCTTCAAAACACCTCAAGTTGCTTTAGATATGTACATCTATTCACTGAAAATGGAGAGAAGGTAATGGTTCCCTGAAGGAGCAGGGAAGTGGAGTAGGTCCTGACTGTGTTACTGATACAGCCTGAAAGAAAAGCAGGAGAGCAGGGTTGCTCTTGTGAATGTGAACTGGGAAGAGAGATAGGTGATACACCTTCACTGTAGGGTGACAGATGTGTTGGTGTAGATCTGCAGCTCTTCTACAAAAACTGCTGTAATGCCACTGGCTGAAATTGTTATCATTTTCTGCCCTGCCTACTAGGAAGATATCCTACCCTAAAGTTCCTCATGTGTAATTTCCCTTTATGTTGCCAGTACCCTCTGTTTTTGAGTCTGAATTGCTGTAAGCAGTTCTTTTGCAAACAGTGCCACAGACCTGGCAATGCTGTTTTGCTAACTTGCTAATGGTTCACTTCAGGAATTCTCTCTTTGAGGCAGAACTTCTAGAGGTGACCTGTGTGATACTTCCTTTGGAAGTGGCATAACTGAAGGTAAGTCTTTCCAGGGATGGAGTGTGAGAAGCTGCCCAAGCTGGTTAGTTTAATAGATATCTACTTCTAAAACATTCCCACAGATGAGAACAAATTAGCTGTAACTGTTTTTGGAAGGAAGTAATTAAGTATTAGACTGAAGAATGAGCACTTTCCATTTTGATTAAATGACTTTTAGGTGTCCCAGACCAGACATAAATACTATATCAGAATAAATGTAGGAAAGTGACTAGTGATTATGGGTGAGTAAAGATGTACATGCCTGTCTGGAGAGCACTTCAAAGGCTTATATTTTCATTTAATGAAAAGAATCTTATTGAAAAGTGTCTCAGTTCAGTTTGGTGAAAACACGACTAAGAACCCTAATTTATTTTTTGTCTACCTTTTTATTACACCTGCTTCACTTCAGTGGAATCTCTGAATATTCCAGCCTGCTTCTGCCCAAGAAAAATTACAATCTTGAAGTCATGATATGGATTGAGTGTCAGAAAAGCTTTGATTAATTGTCAGCTAGCTGAGTGTTGTATTTCTGTGTGACATGGACAAGACCATTAAACTGTTAGTAGGATAGTTTATGATTAAAATAATCAGAGAATCACAGAATATCTGGGGCTGGAAGGGATGTCTTGAGATAATCTAGTCCAGCCTCCCTGCTAAAGCAATACTTGAAGTATTTTAAGATTCACAGATTAATGCTGATACTAATGTTTCATGCAGAATATAGCCATTTGGGACAATAATGTGAGCTCTTTTGGTATTCAAAGTATTCTTTCATTTTCTTGAGTCAATGTGGTTGCTTATTGCTTATAGCCATCCAAAGTATTTGTTTTCCTCCTTGGTATTTTGTGAGCTTCCAAAGGAATTTAAAGATTGTGGTCCTCTTTTTTAGCCATGATGTGTGTTTATTCCTTTTATTTTGATTGTCAGAAATCCATTACATTCTATTACATCTCTTATTTTGTGATTTGGTGAACAGGATAATATATAATTTCATTTGTTACTCTTACTAATGAGTTCCAGCTATTTGAAATATTTCTGATAGAATTTAGAATTTGCAGGCATCTTAGTGAATAGTCTTAATACCAGTGGTTTCACTTTAGGTGATTATTTAACATTTGGCATATTCAGAATATAAGAATAAATATAATTTTAGTAACTGTGTAATTTATTATCACATATTTACATTGTTAGGCTTCATAAATGTTTGTACCTAATCAGACGAAGCCTCGAGTAACAGTTCTTGATTTAATGCTGAGCACTGAGCAAATTTTAATTCAATGTGTAACTCTTGTTTCTTATTCTGTAACTGTCTCCATAATGAACTGAAATTCAGCATGTTTGTGGGTGTAAAACCACCTGTTACCACCTTTAAAGAGAGGACATAAAAATTCAGAGAGTACTTACTAAGAAACTAAAAGGAACAAACATAGACACTTAAAAACATAATAAAATGTTGGGTGGTGTGCCTCACAAATCTTCTGGAAGTAGCTGTGAAGTCACTGGGTGCATCAGTGCTCTGGAGAGAGTACAAACTAGCTACCTGTATTATTTGTCCTCACAGGCAATTGGGACAGTCCAGTTTCTTGTGGAAAGAATGGGAAGAAACTCAGCACGTGTATAATACATCAAATTTCCATGTTCATATACCTCAGCACTCTGCTTCTGTATGTATCCAGTTGCCTCTGTTTATGCCCTTCACTCTTAGGAATGTTGCAGGGCTGGTGTGAGGGCAGTGAGAGTTCTGGGAATCCTTGCAGCTTTGTCATTGCCTGTACAAGTCAAAGGGACTCAAAGGCAACTTGATATTGCCCTGTGGTTAGGATCATTTCTGAAGCTAGGCAAGATGCATTATGCACACATCAGCACGTGGGAAGGAGAGGAAGAATTTTCTGTTGTCACCGCAGTCCTTTCACCCAAAGCATTTCCCTAACAGGTCTCTTGCTCCATCCAACAGTATAACTGTGAGCATGGAGCCCATGCCACACTAG
This sequence comes from Lonchura striata, assembly GCF_050655825.1. Taxonomy (NCBI): domain Eukaryota; kingdom Metazoa; phylum Chordata; class Aves; order Passeriformes; family Estrildidae; genus Lonchura; species Lonchura striata. The sequence continues at coordinate 56,075,087 of NC_140707.1, read as the reverse complement.
GGACAGCTTGCCTCTGGCATTCCTCAGCATATCAGGAAAGATGAAAGGAGGATTCCTCCCAGAGGACTTGTGCTAATGCACTTCTGCTGCCTCTGACATAACCTAAGCAGAGCCCCACCAGCCCTACCTTAATTAACACCACAAATTAGACCCTAGGAATCCCACATTTAGCTACTGCAGTAATCAGCCCATGCATTCTGTGGGAATTTTAAGAACAATTTGAAATACATAAAGTGAGAAAGGGATCTGTTCTTATCAAGTACACACTACCCCAACAGTATTGACAGAATGCTTCAGCAGAAGAGCTGGGCACATGCCACCACTCATCTTCTAATCCAAAATGTTACCAGTATTTCAGTGTGTAACTAGCCAGGAAAACAGCTACTCATTTATGAATAGGTAGGGCTGGAGGTATTTAATTGCAAAACAATGCTTTGTAAGAAATAGAGATTTTCATGTGCCATTTTAGGAAGCGGAGGCACTGGCAAGATGATGCTATCCCAAACACCATGCCTTGAATAGTTTATGCCATCTGTCCTATTGGAATGATTATATTTGGTACAAGTAAATAAGCATCAACCAGGTCAGAGAAGTAAACTAAAACTTCCCCCACAAAAGCCCTGTCTTCTCAGCTCCTTCTTATTCCTGTATATTCCATGTTCCATAATCTAGGGCAGAATCTGGGTCCCAGTCTGTTTTTACATGCATGCAAGTATGATTCCCCAGAAAATGAATATGTACAAGGCCAGACACAACAGAAGTGAAACTGCATTTTAAGGTGACATAATGCCATAAAAGTAGTATTTTTATCTTTCACAAGTTGTTCTTAAGTTCCCTCATGTATGTATGTTTCTATAATAAACAGTAGAAAAACCCATTCTTTTGGCATGCTCTGTACACACAGTGTCTGCAAGCATCCAAAGATAGAAAGCACTCCATAGGCAGAGTACACTGTTACAGAACACAGCAGCTGCCATTATCATGAGTTAAATATAGGCTAATTCAGACAGTCTTTTTTCAAACCTTGAACAAGTGTTTAGATTCTCACCAGAAGTAGATGTGTTTACCATAACCCGAATGATCTTCCCTTATCTTGCAGTTTAGTACAGATGCAGGAATTCAGCCTGGGCACAATGAGTTTCTGAGAGCACTCCAGGATTTTCTGGCTTCTGAGGTGAGGCCACTGTGAGCAGTTCCTGGGCTTGGTTGCTGCTTTTGCTCCTCTGGTTTCCAGGAAGACACAGAGGACAGGTCTGGCAGCGCAGCTGGTAGACTGTGCATTGCAATACCAGGATGTGAGCAAGCAGCCAGAGACATGAGTGGTGGCAAGGCTGCACCACTGAAAATACACTGCTTTGTGCAGGAAGGCAATGCCTCTGTAGGCACCTTGTGCTTCACTGAACCAGGGGCCTGTCAGAACAGACACATCTGCTATTTGGCTTTCAGGTTTTCAGCTCAGAGAACATGTTTTGCTCTAGTTTTCAGAGACATGCTATGAAAGTGATCTACAATTAATATTTTTCTGAAAGATAACAGTACACATCACCTAACCTTGGAATTGTCCTAGGAAAAGTAGTTCTTAATTGGCAGATAGGGATGGGGCTGGCTTACTGCTGTAAGGGTAGTCCCATTGAGGTGGTGGAAAGATTTATTTGGCTTCTCTGATCTCTTACTACAAAAATGACAGGAATTGTTTGTACAAATTCCTTCCCTGAAAGTGAATGGAAAACAAACTGGGAAAGAAACTCACTATAAGAATGTAACTGTGTACAGGAGGAGCACTTAAAAATGCAGTCTTTTTTCTTAGTCTCCCCTCTGTTCATGGATTTGCTCTGTTCAAGACAATCTCTTTTATTTTGTTTAATCACATTGCATTACTAGGCAGCATCAGTGTGTTATTACATCAACTACTAAAAACCCACTGAGCATATTAATATTTTTAAATATAGTGTTATTCACTGCAATTTTCTGTAAAGAAAAAGGTAAAACTAAAAAAAATTATATTCACATAAGTTTCACAGAGTAACTGTCTGATGTAGTGATCTATCTGCCATCTGCTGGCATCCTGTCTCTGAACAGAGCTGTCAGGACAGGGTGTGAAATTCAACCTACTGTTGCACATTCACAGTGTTATTCCAAAATTATACAAGGCTTATGAGCTGAAAGTCCAGGGTTCAGACCTCAGCCTAACAATTTGCTGAGTCATTCCCACAAAAAAAAAAAAAAAAAAAAAAAAAGGCAAAGAAATATAAAAAAAATCAGTAATTAGGAAGGTGATTTACAAACCCAGAACAAATGCATGTAAACAATCTCAACTCATGATCTGTTATTTTTCCTGTTACCTCTTAAAGGTCCTTCTAAGAGTCACATTTCCCTGAGCAGGGTTAAAATAGGGGTGCTTGTAGGCTTGATGGTGAGGGTTGTGACTTCATTACAGGTGGTGACTCCTCATCAGAGCCAAATTTCTCTCTGAATTCTGTTTTAGGTTAAACCTCTGTCTTGAATATGCTGGGTTTATTCTTTGGATTGCTTACCCTCTCCATTATAGCTGAGCTGCAGAAAAGTATATTTTTCTGTACAGACCTAAGATAGTAAGCTAGTACTAAAAAATAACTTAGAAAATCTATGGATCCCAGGTTTTGACATTTTAGGCCCTCTAATTGGGTATTTAATTTAGTTAGTGAAGCTTACAGCTAGTCCACTTGAAGTAAAGCAGCTTAAGTGTAGCAGACGTTTTGCTAATTTTGTTCTTTTCCTCTGGTCTTTGATGGTGAGTATGTTATACAAGGAATGGCAAGATCAGATCCATTCAGGTACAGGGAAGCTATGTGGAACAATCTTTATTAACACATTTTTGCACTCTCTGGGTGGGGCAATATAAGTGTAACTCAGATGTGAGTTGAAGGAGGGGAGGGAAGAGAAACACATTACAAATTCAGCCTCTGAAATTGCTGAAGTCTATGCCATCAACCTCGGTTGTTCTTTGCTCCAGTGTTTGAGAAAAGCATATGTATACATGTATTCCTCTTATTCAATTTGGTTTTTTGCTGCTTTTTTTTTTTTTTTTTTTTTTTTTTTTTTTTTTCCTCTTGGGCTGGATACAGCTCAGCATAACAGAGCTTTAGGATCATAATTTTTAATTTTGTAATAAGCAACATGCAGAAATTAGTGGGTCCATCTCAGAAATCCCTCTATGTGCTTTCTAGTGAGAGGAAGATTGGAAAAAGGTATACCAAGCCTAGGAAATGTCTGAGCCATTGTTTCTATGTTTTCATGACATGGTGCTCACATTATGACTGCAGCAAGATCCATGCACAGAGATTTACAAGAATGACCTTAGAGAAAGCTCCTGCTCTGTGAGAAGCTTGTTGCATATTCCATCTGGGTCTAGACAAACACCCCACAGAAATGTGGTTTTATGGAGAAAAAATTATGTTAAAAATAAAATAAATCCTTCTTTACTCTGACCTGTGTCTGGTATGAGTTCAGGATTGTGCCTCCCAAGCCTAGTTATAAATGTGACTGCTTACAGCTTTTAATATCTGTCTCTCCTCTGCTACTGACTACAGTTAAAAAGCAGAAGATGGGTTCTGAACCTTCTTGTGCAGCCATAGCAGCATTCTTTATAAAACATGAGAACTAAAATAACACTGAGGCACTGAAGTTAGAGCGTAGAGGAAGCCCATATCTAGTAGAATGGTTCAAACCCTTTTTCATAACCCATGAAGGTGTCTGAAATGTCATCTATATTTTAATATATATTATAATTATGCTGCTTGTTTTCAAGGAGTGTTCTTCACTGATGTGGTGAGTAGGTCCTGGCTGGCGGCAAGCACCCACACAGCCATTTGCTCACTCACCTATAATAATGGAGACAACATGGGAAGAACAATAGAATGCTCCCTAAATAACCTCATGGGTCAAAATAAAGACAGCAAAGTCACTTGCCATGTACTCTCACAGGCAAAACAAACTTGACTGGTGGACTTTAAATTAATTTATTGACAATTAGCATAAAAAAATCATTAGTGAGTTGAGTGTTTGGAAACAAAATCCCCACAAACATTCAAAATGCCTTTCTTCCCCATTTTCAAGTTCAGCTTCACTCCACCCATGCTGTTACTGTGGGTCACCTTCAGTCCCCCTGATGCAGCAGCAAATGGCACAGGGGCTGGGTCAGAACACAGTGGTTTCTCTGTTGTTCTTAACTCTTTTCCTCTGTTCCTTTGCTGGTCCTCCATAGGCTGCAGACACTGCAGTACTTGTGTTTCCATGGAGAAGCTCCCACTCACCTGACCTTGTTATTCCCTTGTTCTCTCCTCTATTCCCTTGTCTTCTGCCTGTCCAGAGTTCCTGCCCATTCTTAAACACACTTTCCCAGAGGTGCCACCATGTTATCTCAGTGGCGAAGCAGTGCCCTGAGGTTGGAGCTGACAGGAACCAGCAGTGTCAGAGAACAGAGAAGAACAAAATATTGTTATATTTTTCTTAGGTGTTATGTCCAAGTCAGTGATATTTAAAATACATTTAGTTTCAGTCTCATTTTGAATGTGAAGGACCTCAAACAAGTTACAATGAAATCCACAGTGACTGTTACAGGCAGCTAAGAGGTTGATGTGACCAAATCATGATGACCAAGCCAGCATTGTGCCAGTCTTTCCACACAGCCTATTGAGAAGGGCATCACACCTTACTGTGTGTGCAGGCTCTGGACCAGGACTAGCTTGCATTTGGCTGAGCTGAAAGACAAGCAGTGTGAACTATGACTGCCTGCACCATACACATTATCTTTGCAAACATATTTTGACTAAGGACATATCAAATGTTTGTGAGCTGATATATGTGATATTCTGATTTATGGATTTGGTACAAAGACTGTCATTCCTAGTGTTAAAATATTTTGGTCTACAGAAAGTGATTTAGAAGACAAGCTGTTTAATTAATGCATGGGCAGAGACAATCTGTTCTGAGAATAGTTGGCAGCATGGGGAAGGGCACAAATTTAAGAGTAAGTGAAGGGAGTAAAAGAAATACTAAAGAAATGTGTTTTGTTTGAAATGCGTTTTCTCTGCTCCAAAATACAGAGCCTTTTGGAGAGATGAGGACAGCATTTTCCATACAGGTCTATTACATTATCTCTACAAATATGCCATTGGTCATCTAGCAAAAAAAAAAGGTAGCCAACTTGCCTGGAGTCTCGGGGAGATTTGTCAGGAATTCAGGAAAGGAAAAGTTTGGAAGATGGAAAACCATCTGAGCTCACTGTGAAGCAGCAAGTCTTCCAGTGCTATTTTTGGCTTAGTAGTACTGTATACTGGGGGAATTTTCTATGAAATGAGAGGTGACACGACAGAATCTTGGAACAAGCTTATGTGAAATATGTTGTTCATGGAAATATACATGTTCCATATATTAGCATTTCGTCTAGTCAGATAAATGACTGTAGCTTCTTTTGATCCCCTACTTAATGACTCCTGCTCCCTTTTCATAGGAATATATATCAACTGTGTGGTCTCAGTTTGCAAACTTAAAATCACTGTTTGGTGCTTTTAGTGACAACCATCAGAAAAATTGTACCTCAGTTAATTCACCTGAAGAAAGCAGAAAGCATAAAATAATCCACTACATTGGCTTTTATCTATTTGGCCAGAGAGAGAAAAAAGAAAGTAAATACCTCAAGGTTTATTTTAACTCCTGAAATTATTAGGTAAGGCCAACACTACTAAACCCCTTGTATATATAATACAAAATGAGGAAAAAGCAAAGCTGCAGTTATTAATGGAAAAGTTGGATCACTGATAAAGGTGTTTTCATTGCTCTGTGTGTCCTTACTCTGCTTGGCACTAGAGCAGATTGACAGTAGGTTGTTTGAATTCATGTAAGCAAGGTGACATCAATAATGTTGCCAGTTTAGCACCTAGCCACCTCAAGAATGAAATCAGCACTGTCAGCTGAAAATAGGAATGACCCTGATGGGTGCCCAGAAAACTCAGTTCTTAGATTACTTTTTTGATGTTTTCCAGATTAGTTCTAGGTGGATTTAAATTGGTCACATTAGCTGGCACTAATTATTTATATTTGAAGAATGTCTTAAAAATTATCTGCTTCATCCCTGTGGAAAGAACTTGTTGGTAAACAAACCTGCCCCCCCCCAAAAAAAAAAAAAAGAGTGGAAATCGTCTCTTTAACAGCCTAAACAGTGGTTTAAATCCTGTAGATTAAACAGATATAGGATTAGCTAAATTTTCTGGAGGAAGAGGTTTGTTATTAGTTTTTTTTGACACCTATAAAAAATTCTGTATTCATGCCACAAAATGGGTTCAGATGATTTTAGCCTGGCAGAAGTTGCTCAGTTATTTGACAGTTTGTCTCCAAGAATACTGTTTAAAAGAGAAAATTGTATTAACTTATTCAGACTTTTCAACCTTTAGTGTTATATAATGTGATTATTTATTTATTTATTATAATAATGACTTGGTGACTTGGTGTAACACTGCAGTGGATTACGTTTTTGTAGTATGTCATTATCACAATGTACATATTCCATTAGTAAGTACAATTATGTCTTAGCATTTTTTTCATCTGTAGCAGTTAGACTCTACTGTGAATTTCCTCTGAATGCATGCCTAACTGTAAAAAGACCCTCCTTTTAATGTCAGTCCTGCATTTCATGTGTTATTGTTCATTAAGTAATTCTTTTTCTGAGTCCTGTTCTTGTGCTCTTTTCAGCATCTCTAAAAATGCTGTGCCTGATTCAGTATTGCTTTCTGCCTTCGTTTGTACCCTCAGCTGCTCTGCTTTTGTGTGAGTGACAAAGGTGCACAATAACCATGAGTCAGGCCTTTTACAGATCCTTTCATTAACATTGTTACCATTTTTACTTAAAAAAACCAAAAGCCTTTGGCTGAGTTTATCGCTCATAGACAAGGGGATGGCCTGAACATTTGTTACTGATTTGAAGGGCATTCTTTTCATTCCTGTCTCTCTCATGAGACAATTCACACTAAAATGCATTTTAATTTTTTATGTGTGGGGGCTGGAGGAAGAATTACTGTACATAACTTTGATGCCGTGCAACTCCAAATGACTTTTTGTTCAAGGATGCCCAAGAGGGACTTGTCTCCTAATTTCCACGAGGCAAGGTTTCTGGCATTCCATTTTTATGTATGAGGAAACTGAAACATTTAGTAGAAGTAAAGAAGTTGCCTTGGTCAAACTAGAAATTAAACATCAATTTGGTTAAATCCTTATTCTCATTGAAAAAAGGCAGGGGTACCAATGTAGGACACTATGTAACATCCATGTGATCTGCTCTTTTCCTTTCACTAGTCATTGAATAAGTCTGAAATCTTGCCATTGTGAAATCTGTGTCCATACCTCTTAAAGAAGATAGATTATCCTTTGGTATTTTAGCAAAATACTCAACTCAGAATGGCTCTTTGGAAAAAGAGGCAATAAGAAATGAATTCAGATTTTATATTTTTTGTGTTGCTTTTCCTCTTGGTATTTGGCAGTTTCTTCCATGTCTTATATTTGGCATTATATTACTAATCCTTTTAAACTATTTCTGTTCATCCAGACACAGAAAATAAACACACACACAAATAAAATATTGAGTGTGGGGATCATCTTAAACAGTTTCAGAACTAAAAGTATCTATGAAATATGACATATTTATGCTACCTGGTTCTGAATGCATCCCAGATCAGAGATCCTTAACGAGGGTCTGGCACTGCATCTCTAAAAAAAATGCTTCCATTTTAGGGGAAGCACAGTATTGCTCACAAGCTGGTTATATATTAACCAGTTCAGGCAATATCCCTTCTATATATTACAAAGATAACTTCTGAGATCTTATTTCCTGTCTAAGGCAATTCCTTAATCTGAAATGAGATCTCATTCCTGGGTTGAGATGCTTGATTTGGAAAACTAATTTGGAAATATGACTTACATTGACCTCCACATTTCTTTTCCAGGATAAATAGAGAATTTACGCAGCCACTGAAATTAATCCACAGTCAGGTTTCTAATAATTTACAGGTTTCTCATGAAACTTTATTGGGTGCTGAGTTTATTCACAGCAGGGGAAATCTGAAATAAATCTGCCAGAATCAATTGTGTTAATCCAGGCTTTCATCAATATTAATAGAAACAAAATCTAAGTATATATTAAATAATGAGAGTTTATATGATTTGGGAGTGTAAAATATTACAATTACACTGACTATATTTGAATTCAGTTTACAGAAGCCAGTAACACATAGTCTTTGTTTAAGAGCTTTCCAGTGTGGATTTACATAGGTAATTTTATCCCAGGCTGTTTGGTATTTGACATAAATCCTTTTTTTCTGTAGTAAACCAATAATACAGCTTTCTATTTTTGAAAAGAAGATTTAATCTTCATATTTGTGAATGAAAGCTGGAAATCCTGAATCTAGAAAACCCAAAGCATGAATTATTTCTACATAAAATTGCACCTTTTCAGTGAGGGAAAAGGGGTTTATTTTCATTTTAATCTTGGTCCTGTTTGTTGAATCCTCGGTGCTGTTGAGGCAATGTGGGTGTACACATATTTGTATGGAGGTGTGAATGTGCACTTTTTCTTACACATTGAACCTGATATGGAGCATACTGATGCCTTTCTGAAGCTCAGGAATGTTTTTCCAGGTTGTGTCTGTGGTAGATTAGTCACTTCCTAGTGCATAGAGAATGGGAATCAGGATAAAGTGGGGCCACACATGGGGGTTTAATGTCACCTGGACAGGATTCTCACTAACAGGGAGAGAGAGTTGTATTCCACCCAACAAGCTCACAAAAGGCAGAAAGAGACTTACCCGGTGACACCAGCATAATCAGTGTGTCATTCACAACGAATATATTTCCAGAAATCCACTCAAACTTTTTTTCCTGTTATTTTATTTTTCTAGAATAAACAAGTGAGTCAAACAAAGATCCGGGTGATTTCCACCATCGTCTTCATCCTGGCAGGCTGCATTGTCTTTGTCACCATTCCTGCATTTATCTTCAAATACATCGAGGGATGGACAGCCTTGGAATCCATTTACTTTGTAGTTGTCACTCTGACCACTGTTGGCTTTGGTGACTTTGTAGCAGGTGAGCAGCTTTGAGCCAAGATGCTGTGGACAAGGGCCTTGGCTCTTAGAATTTGTTTTCTGCTACGGAGAGGAGGCTCTTCACAATGTGTTATGTTCCAATGAAATGATGCCAGGTCTTTCTGTTGGGATTACTGTGTAGTATGACACCAGACTGATTTAAGGTCCAGGTGCCTTGCCATTTGTCGATTGTGAGCCTTTAGCAGTGTAGATAACAGGAGCCTGGAAAGTCCTGATTATCCTTTATCATGCAATGAATTATGCAAAAGTAAAATTACTTTCCCATTGAATTAAATATTTGTATTAGTCCATTAGGCCTCAGTCTGAGGCTGACTGCAGAAGCAAGTAGGCCAAATGATGAATGGAGGATGCTTTTACAAAGGACAACTGAGCCATAGGTCTGTAGAATTCTCTGGTCAGATGCAGCTGTGGGCTGCTACTATAGGAGTTGCAGCATTTCAAAACCTGCATTCTGTTTCCTAACCTTGGCAGAAATTTTGACATTGCAGTTGCCCTGTTAAGCAAAACTCTTGTAGGAGAGAAGGACTAATGGGGTATGTATCTCAGTGCTTGGGATAGACTCTCCTAGATTAATACAGTACGAGAAGGAACTATAAATATCTACCCATATACAATTTCCAAAGAGGGAATTGATATAGTTGGCTGGAGAGATGAGACTATTTTTTTTCACACAACTGCTCTGCTAACAAAAAAGGTGGTCAAAATAAGTGAATTTTTCCCCATCAGTGCATGACCTCTACTTCTCATTCCTGTTAGTGGTCCTAATTAAGGGTATTAAGTTGCCTATGTTAAAAACAGCCATATTGTGCTTCTTAGTCCCTGTAAACAGAGTGAGTTAAAAACATCAAATAAAACTACGAAATTTTCTTTGCTGAAGAACAGTAAACAAGTCTTTTTTGTAGAGAATACTCTAATCTTCCTTTTTTATTACATACTGGCATAGAAGACATGAGCTATTGAGAAAAAAATTCACTGAACAAAGAAAGACCCATGTATAAAAAAGAAAGTTTTAGGAGCATTCAGTTACAGAAGTGATTGTGTGAGCTTTGTCTATTTTTACCACTTAGACATGTAAAGGAATTCACTGATATTCTTTGAGGTATCACAGTGTGAAATAAAAAAAATTTACAATATTTTTCTTAATAATACAACATTTCAGTATTGTTTAATAATGTGATAATAAAAAAGCTCTGAATATTAAATTGTTCTATATGCTCATGGTTAGGAGAATATAATCCACAGCTGGGTGGCTACTAACAAGCGGGGTTTTTTTAAAAATCATATAGAAGACCCTGAATAAGAAATCTTCAGAGGAATTTTCATGATAAGAGTTTAAGGCAGGTGATCACCAGGAGATTTGGGGTTTATTGCTGGTTTTGAGAGAGATTTTCTGCCCCTTTTATTTTCTGCCACTTTAATCTCTCAGTATCTCTGTTTCTTCAACAGCAAATCAAAATTACTACATCTTAATGGTTAAAACAGCATCAGTGGAACTATAATGACTTATTCCACCTAGAACAAATCCCAGCTGTTGGGAAAGTGGGAGGTTTTTGTACTACAGTTGGAAATAAAATGGTGCATGGAGCCCAAAAATACACAGAATCTGATAGGCTGAAAAAAGTGGTCTCATACTTTCTCAGTCACCTGTTTACTGTGCAAGATAGATTCAGACAATCCATTTCCTAGTGAGCTTCCTCAGGGACATGTATGATCAGAAGAGGCTTCTTGTACCATAGCAACAGCAGTCCCTACCTCCCATTGTTTCAGACTCTTAAAGACTGGAAAAAAGGAGTGTGATTCATGCAGTCTATGGGGAGAGATTAACATCAAAACCAATCTTTGGGTCCCTGCCAAGTCTCAAATGTCTGACCTACCACGGGGGTGTTCAAACACTGTAACTACACTTGTATTGAATCTTGATAAAATTAAAGAGTCGTAGAAATGTCTCAGATAGTGAAAAGCTATCTGAGGGAAAATGCTGAACTGTGTTGTCTGGTGATTTTAATGGGGAAAACCACTAAAATCACTCTGTATTTGTACAGAGGTACAGGTGTCTAGCTCTTTCTAACCAAGGCTGGAGTCCAGGAAATGTGCAGACCACTGCCTGAGTCTCCTGGTAGGCTTGCTCTTAGGGCAGGGATTTGCAGAGGTACCACCAAGGTGATGTTCACTTCACTGAGGGATATGGAAGTGCCCATGGGGCTCTGCAGGCTTTCCTGCTCAATCTCTTCCACTCAGGGCTGTGCCTGCCTCTCATTGGCTCATTGTTGCAGTGTACATAGCACTGTGATAGGACTGAGAGTCTTGAAACTGTGGTTGCTTTATTTTGTAAAAATTTCTATATTTTACTTTGTAGTAGGCAGCAACCTGGCCGCTACCACACTTATTCAGGGGTCTTCATAGTCCATTAAGTTGGCCAAATGTCTCACTTCATCTTTTGCCAGCTCATCCATAGACTTAGATGGAGAACAATATAGTATATTTGTTGCTTGGCTTGATTCTTATCTCCTATGAAGTCACTGGCTAGAGAATGCATCCCTCTGAATGATACCCAAGATTATACAGCCTTATTTTCAGGGCTAATGAATGGTTGGCTTCCTGTCAGATACCCTGATGTGGAAGTCAAAGCTACATTTCTTTTTCCTGCACACAGATTTTTCAGTCCTGGAGCTAAATCCAAAAAAGTCTTGAAACTCTATAACTTAAAGGGGTTGATCTGTAAATTTTCTTAACTAGGAGGCTGCAGGCAGTTCAGAATAAGGAAGACTGTCTGTATTAAACTTTTTTCTTGGACAGGTGTTTGTGCTGTTGCAAATACTATCAAAGTAGAATTTCAGAGCTGCTTCAGCATATGAGCAGTACAAAGGAAAATATTTACTGGGCACTCTGGCAGGTCACATAGTAGAACAATAGGTAATTTTAAAGACAAATTAAAACAGACTGGGTTCCTCTCATCTGACAGGCTTTTTGTCTTATTATCAGAACTACAGTGCTGTTGACAAGAGTTAGGCAAGAGTTACTTTTAGGTATTTTTCAGAATTACAGATATTTTGTAATGATTTTGGTGCCTCATAATTTGTAAGCACAATTATATGCTTATTTCAGGAGGAAATACTGACATCAAATACATGGAGTGGTATAAACCGTTAGTGTGGTTCTGGATCCTTGTTGGCCTTGCCTACTTTGCTGCTGTTCTGAGTATGATTGGAGACTGGTTAAGAGTCCTGTCCAAGAAGACACAAGAAGAGGTATGATCAGTAATTTATCAGTGGTTTGTCATTTTACGAGAGAGATTTAAGTGCCTGATTCCTGCTTGTCTAAATAAGGATGCTGCTCTGCATGACCATTGCTCAATATGCCCTGTGGTTTACTTCACTGTCTGCCTTTGGTATACAGTTAGCTCTGATCTTTAGCTCCTTCACAAATGAGGAGAAAAAGCAACAGAAGCAATCAAGGTTGTTACACCTCTATCATTACTCAAAAATACACAGAACACATCAGTAGGATTGTAATTATGGAATGAGATGTCAGCATCTACTCTAAAACTAGCTATGAAATTGTACTAAAAATGTCAGTGTCTTCTCTTTAAAAATTAGGAGATTTTCCTGTCTTTTCCTATGCCAGACAATATGGTTCTTAATAGAAGTTTAGTTTCAGATCCCTTACTGTATACTCTGCTTTTAAAAGTTGAAGAAACTGAGTAGTCAGCATTAAGGACAGCATGACTAAATTCACTGAGAATATGCCCTCCCTGATTCAAAAAGGATACTGCTCTATTTCTTATTTTTCTATTTTGCTCCTTCTGTTTTTCATACTTATTTGAGTGGGGATATTTTCCACACTCAAGTAAGTGTGGAAAATAGAAAGGTAATTGCCATGCCTCTAGAGCTGAAGCCTGTGGTGGAGGATGTTAGTAATATAATTTCAAATTTTAAGGCAACCCTGCTTTACTAGCAAAGTTTACCTGGCAGGGTTAACCAAATGGCAGGCAAAATTTGGCAGGGGGTAGTGCTGTTTCTAATTTTTGAAGGCATCTGCATCACCCAAGGCCTGGTGCATCTCCATTAATAAAGGGTACTGCAGAGAGTGTGGCTGTTTTGTTGAACATCAGGAACCTACAGTGAGGAATCTGGTCTCCACAGAGATGCAAGATGCCTTCTGCTACAGTACTAAATGGACACTTGTACATCTGGCCTGCAGAAAAAAAGATGACTCCTTGTGGGTTATTGGATGCAAAAACTTGAGTTTAGGCTGCAGCAGTGCAAGCAAACCATTGACCATGTTGGGCCCCTGCAGACACTATACTCCTGAATCTGTTTAGCTGAACTTTGAGAAAGGCCTGTTTTAACTGAAGTATTGCTTGGTCATTTGTCTTGATTTTTGTCATTTTGGAAGGCATTTTTATTGAATACAGCCATCACTTAGTATTTTATTCTTAGCATTATTCCAGCCTCCAGTGCAAAGGAGTAAAACAGAGAAAGACAGTCGGACATTCAAGGATATGCTTATAGTGCCCATACAGAATATGTGTTGAAAATTCCTCCAGATGGCTTGACAGTGTGGTATTTGGACAAATGTGCAATGGAAACCTCCAATAAAGACAGTTACATTTATCCTGAAAATGAACCCTAGACTGGAGGAGTCAGAGGGCCACTTGAAATTAGCTAATGGGTAATTACTGAGTTGTCCAGAGGTATAGGTGTCTAACTTTCTAACCAAGGCTGGAGTCCAGGAAATGTGCAGACCTCTGCCTGGGTCTCCTGGTAGGCTTCATCACATTAACTGCCTGTGACTCTGTGGCTCTGAACAGAACTTTCAGTGGGACTAAACATCTGCATCCATGAACAATACAGGAAAACACATTCCTGTACTGCTGCACTGGTTGCTGTGCTGTTCTGAAGTGTAGTGGTTTAACTATATGTGATTACCTGTGCCCATTCTTGACCATCTACTGCTGACGTTATGAGTCAGGAATTTTGTTCTTAATCAAGGATGGATTAGCATGAACTTGTCCTACCATGTAACACAGCTATAAAATGTGTGGGGTGGCAAAGTGGCACAGGCAGATGAGTTCTATGTCACAAAAGCCATCAGCTGGTATGTTTAGAGTTTTCCTAGTATAAGCCCTTTACTACTGAAGTTTGGATCCAGATGAACGCAGTGGAGATGGGACCAACTCCCTTGTTTCATGCCACAGAAGAAAGTGTCTGTGTTACTGTTCTACAGGAAAGATTTTTCTTTTTTCTTTTTTTTTTTTTATTAATTTCTCTTTCTTCATGTTGTGAAGGTTGGAGAAATAAAAGCCCACGCAGCAGAGTGGAAAGCAAATGTGACGGCTGAGTTCAGAGAGACACGGAGGCGGCTCAGCGTGGAGATCCATGACAAGCTTCAAAGGGCAGCCACCATCCGGAGCATGGAGCGCAGGCACCTGGGCCTGGAGCAGCGAGCCCACTCCTTGGACATGCTCTCTCCGGAGAAGCGCTCCGTCTTTGCTACCTTGGAAACAGGACGCTTCAAAGCCTCCTCTCAGGACAGCATCAACAACAGGCCTAACAACCTGCGCCTTAAAGGGTCAGATAAGCTCAACAAGCACGGGCAGGGGGCCTCTGAGGACAACATCATTAACAAATTTGGATCGTCCGCTAAGATGACCAAAAGGAAAAATAAAGACCTCAAAAAGACCATGCCTGAGGATATGCATAAAATTTATGAGAACTTCAGAAACTATTCCTTGGATGAAGAAAAAAAGGAAGAGGAGACAGAGAAGATGTGTAATTCCAAGAACACTTCTAGCACTGCAGTTCTGACCAACTGTATCCAGCAGCACTCAGACCTGGAAAATGGAGTGTTTCCCAATGAAGCCAAAGAAAGGAAGCATAAAAACAAAGTGTTACTTTAAGACAGAAGTTAATGTAAAAGATGGACTTGAATTAGTAATGTTGGTTGTTTTATATACATATATATTGAGACACGTGCCTTATACAGACTCCTTATTCAGTCTGAATTATATAGCATCCAAGAATATTTCACTGTGCCATAAAGACTCAAGCTTGCTCTGCCAAAACAAATCAGGAATGCAGCACTGCAGAATGGCAACAGAAAGCTACGCAAATGGAAACTTCAGCCTGTATAAGATTACCAGGGCAAGACACAAAGGAAGGGATTGGACCATGGCAGTATCACCAGAGGGCTCCTACCATGACGTGGTATTAGACAAAGGGCAGCTATGCAAGCAGGGCCTATGAAAGGGATGAAACACAGTGTATCTTTGTAATGGAGTATGCATCCATAAAGCCTTCCCCTGGTGATTAAAAAGAGGAGAAATGATTGGAGTGAACTAGAAACTTTCAGTAATGCTTAGTTTACATTTTGGCACGTGATCCAAGCTAGATTTTCTTTTTTCCCTATACTGGAGTCAGATGCATTACCTTTCTAAATGCCAAAAGAATGTCCATGGACACAGCTAGCAGCTGGGTGCTGGTTGGAAAATCAACATTGACAAAAGTAAGGGTTGGATTGCTCTTTTCATTAAAAAAAAAAGAAAAAGAAAAAAACAAAACAAAAACATTCTGTGGGTATTTATCTTAAGCAATTAAAAAAAAAACAAAAAAAAAAAGAAAATAGACAGATGGATTTTTTTCCTCATGTAGGAAAATTCAGTGTAAAGTCACAGCAAGAAGGTGCATATGAAGAAAATACAACATCTCATGTTATGTTGTTTAAAAGAAGAGAAACATCAATTTTATGATATTTGGCTGAAAGTATAAAACAGTGGGCCAACTTTTATTTTTAAAGAATTTCTCATTCACACTTTCCACCACTAAAGAAGCCCCTTTTATTTTAACACTGTAAGACTATACGGACAGAAGGGAAGCTGTAGCTTTTGCATGTCAGCAAACTGCTGTTCTCTAGCTGAATCTGAATTTTTATAAATAGACATAAAAGCATATATGTGATTCAAATGAGGGCCAGGGCTACCATAGAATCTCAGGGCTCTCTGCTCCCTTTTACTGGGTTTAGCTTAGACATAAGTTGCTGTCATAGTCTCAGAAAAAAAAAAAAAAAAAAAAAGAAAAAACAAAAAAGAAATTTAGGAAAAAAATATTGTGGTAATCTTTTAAGTGCTTATAGCTTTAAGTGCCATTAATGCTGTCATATTTTGTAACTTTTAAAAAAATATTTTAAATTATTTTGTTCATTTCCTTTCAAGTACAATCTTTGTTGGAAATTTCCTGTCCCTTTTATTGATAAAAACTAAACATGAGCTCTCTGCATTTCTAGACTAAAGTGAAATGTAACTAAACTGTGGGCATTTTTAAAAATCCTTTGTGCTGTCAGGGCATATGGATATGAAAAATAGAATTGTGTTTTCAAAGAAAATGCTGCAAAATAATTAATGGGAATTGCAAAACATACTAAATTTTTTATAGTGTTGACCTCTGGGCTACTGGGTGGGCCATTGCATATAGAAGATTTTGCATGCTGGAAATGAGATACACATGATTGTACCAGCAATGCTAAATATTATTGCAACTCAAACTGTAGGCTTATAGGCAAGATAAGCATGGATATTGATTGCAGAGACTCTTGCAAGCTGGTCAAACATGCAGACATCCAAAGGTCATGCAGACACAGACTTTTGGAATTGCATGCTGTTGTCTATGTACACAAAAGTGCATGTATGTGATACTTTCTGAGAATTTATGCACACTACGACAACTCAAAATCAAACTGGCCACCAGAATTCAAGATTGCCATGGCTATGAATGGAAGCATGGCACTGTGTATGCAAATTTTCAGTATGTATATTTGAGTATACATATATATATATATATATATATATATATATATATATATATATATATATATATATATATATACATATATATATATATATATATATATATATATATATAAAATTACTCTGCTGAATTTGCGGGAGTGAACCAAATTCCACTAGTGCAGAGGAAGAAAAAAGTTTTTAGCTTGATCTGTCAGTCCACTTCTCTTGAAATGTCCTATCATATTTCTAATTTCATTATCTGTCTGAAAATCAAGGAAAAAAAGCAACATTTGAAAAATTTCAGGTAATTTGGAATTGCTCTAACTTAATAAGATCCAAGAGAAAATGAATTCTGCTTACTTCACCAGTGAATCTTCTAAGGTGCAGGGCTGCACTCTGGCTTCACCTTACCAGAGACAGGGCAGTAAGCGCAGACCCTGGAGAAGGTTCCACTTAACTCAGGAGCTGCCGTGGCTTCTGGAAAGTTCTGTGCCAGACAGTCCTCTGCCTGGCTTCACAAGCACGCTTGTTTGTCACCATCCTGGGATCCCAGGCTCCTCAAGCCCCAGGCAAACACCAGCAAGGTGCAGATCTCCTCAAGCTCTGGAGCTCTTTAGCCTACCTGTTACTGCTGGTTTTGGGCAGGCCTTGAATTCCAGATATGAGCAAATGTTCTGAAGTCTCATGCATGAGCATCACTAATTCTGTAGTGTCAGGATGGATGAAGCATGTCTGGATGTACTAAGGCTGTTCAAATCTGGTGTTTTTTTGGTAGGAGGTTAGGAGTGAAAGCTACAGTTTAGATTTGCGTTTGAATTCCAGCAAAGGTTCAGAAGTGCTGAGATGTACAATTTGGGTCTGAGAATTGCAGTAATTCCTTGTTACATCATCCTGCGCTTTGCATCTGTGAAGGATCTGGCACCCAAAATCATCTCATCTGACTCTGAAAGCATGCAATACATTCAATTTTGCAAATACTTCTCTTTGGTAACCAGATGTCAAGATCAACATAATGCATACAGTGTTATCTGTTCTTCAGATGAGTTCTTCTCACAAGAAACGCTTGCCTGCAATAAAAAGGTTCTGCATAGTCACACAGACATCTGCAAGGATATAGGAGATGCATTTTCTATATATGAAATATAAACTTTAGCCATTGCCAGGACATTTCTTCTGATTAGGGTCAGGGAAAGTAATGTCTGTCTTGTAGGAATTGTCTGTGTGAGCAGGAAGTTGGACAACAGGCAAATCACAGAAAACAAGTCAACATGGAAAAGTGAGGAGGCAAAATTTGTTGGGCAAACTCAGAACTGTTTGATCTGATGCAACAGGACAATGACATCTTGGCATACTTTTAATTGTAACTTTCTGAGTTATCAGTCTGTCCCCTGTCCAGATTCTAGGTGATGGCATGTGTGTGTCATTCTAGTTTCTGTTTGGCCATGTCATGCAGGAGCCCCTGGCTGTCATTTTGTCAGCTGTTTCTTCAGCATCCCATGCTTTGGGATATAATAGTTCAGGGACAAAAGATGATGCTCAATAAACTCTCAGTGAGATACTGAGCAGAGCATTTGATGACCTTTTATATGAAAGCAAAATGCTCTCTTTCATTTCTCTCCATTTCTTGTGTCTGCAAAACTTGCTGAGAAAGTTGCCAGGCTATGACAGGAGCAAATATTTTCTGCTAGATGATTGCCTATTAAATACCTCAATATACATAATTTTTATTATAATATGGGAAGTGCGAATGGTGTATTTCATAGGGAGCCAGACAGAAACATCTTGACACCTAAATTGACATTTTAATGAGCTAAATTGCTTTTCCCTTTTTAAATGGCATCCCTTGGTTTTAATTGTCTGCAACAGCCTGAGAGAGAATCTCAATTCAAACATCAAGTGTTTTTATGGCTAAAATTCTCATCTTCTGGCATTTAGAAACACCTATAAAAAACTTGTCAAGTTATTTCTAGTGAGGCTATTTCATTATAGAAAGGTTTTAGCAAAAGTAGTCTAAACCATATCTAAAACATCCTTCTCTACATTAGGCCCTTTCCCAGCAGCCTGAAAATAAGAAATTGAACAAATGGGTGGGTTATGGACTTTAACTCTCTGATCCTGCCCTGAGCATAACATGACTTGACATGGGAATTGGGCCCAGAAAAAATAAACAAATATGGATTTTATGTAGATGCAGCCCTCTCACACAGAGGATGACTCAGCTGCTGTATCCCTACAGCTTTCAGCTCTGCAGTCCCACTTTCCATTGTCTTGTGCAGGAGAATTCTGCTATGCCACTTTGGGGATCCTTCTGAACCATTAACCATCATAAGCATCACTGAGCTTGTGCATATACTGGTTTTCAGAAGATTTGTAATTTTATTACCACTTAATAGGGAACATTATTTCTAATAAATCCTAAAAGTAATAGTAAATAAAATACAATAATCCCTCTTCTCTCCCCCTGTGCTCTATATTCATAGAACCTTATTTGGATTGTGGCCATGAAATTATAAATCACCTGATCTTCTGCTGCCTGGCTTTAGGATGTCACTAGCACCAGTCTGCTTCCTCCAAAGCCATTAAAGGACTATGCCAGAGATGTTATGCAAAAATCTCTAACCCATAATAAATGAAATTATGTCTGAGTTCAGGTTATTAAAACCTTGTCCTTAAAAGCCCTTCATTGAAGTATTTGTATTTATGCTGTACATGGGCTGTTTGTTTGCCAGCTTTGGTTTTCTCAGGGGTTTATTTGTGTTGTCAAGGTTGCATGATGTCTGCTACTCTCACTTTTCCCATCGTCCACTAGAAATAAATTACAGGTAAAGACCAAGCATCATGTTATGTTGTGTACTAACCTAGAGCAGGAAGTCTCCTACTAAACAGATATGAATTTGAAAGGTGACTGAGAACTTTTTCAGACCTCCCTGTACATTTACTGGTTCTGAGCTACATTTTGTCTAATCTAGGCCAAAATCTGCTCCTGCAAGTCTCTGCAGTGAAGTGAAGCTGCCTTGTTATTTTTAAGATTTTTATGGCAAATGCTTGCTGTTATAACTCATCTCTACAGTGCAATTTATACTTACGAGAATGGCATTGTATCAATACTTAACACAAATAAGCTCAGCTTCAGAAACAGTTCCCTAGGCATTTAATTATCAATGAAACACCAGGCAAATCAACATAAATCTGCAGAACTCAAATAAAGGCTTGTAGATTAATGTATGAAACTGGTTGGGTGAAATGTATCACCAAAAAATGTACATCTGAAAATTCATTTGGGTTGCTGAAATTTTCCCAAGGTCCCCATCTCCTTTACTATCAGTAACAGTTACTCTTCTTAATACCATTGCTAAACTGGATTGTATTTTTAACTCCAGCCACTGCAACTGCAGTTCATAACATTGTTAGTCTCTGTTGACTTGTGCTGTTGAAATCATGGAGGAAGCTGTTGCAAAAGCTAATTTGGAGCTGTCCTGATGCATAATCTGTGAGCTAGATCATGCTGGGATGGGAAGGTCACCCTAAAGGCAAGCCTTATTATCCACCACACTGGTGAGTTCTTAGGAACCAGATGAAGAATGGCCCCATGCTAACACCCCTCATGTGGCACACATAACTAGCTCTTGTGCACAGAATTTCTGGTGATGTCTCCTTGCTCCATGCAGGTAGATGCAAACTTCTTTGTCCCTCCTCACTGGTTACAGGTCCTATCTGAGCTAAGTCTTATCACCAGGAAATGACAGGGCTGGCTGCTGCTTTTGGGGGAAAGGGGACATTTCTATAGCATTTAGCCTTTTGAGGCAAAGAGGATCTGCTTTCCCTCGCTGATCTTCACAGCAAAGCAAAGGCAGGTGATACTTGACATGTGAGGATACTTTCATCTCCCAAATACATTCTATCCCCAAATTCCTTTTTATTGTGAGAGCTGGATGCTCTCAAGAGGAAAGTTTATAGTGCCTGTTGTGACATGTAAGCTGAACATACCAGCTTTCAGCCTACCACTTAGCAGTTTCTCAGATCCTGGATTCATATAGTAGCTTTAATTAGAAAAAAAAAGCAGAGTTTGTGTCTAGATCATATCTTCCCAACAATTTAAATTTATTCCGAGCAGTGTATCAATGTAGTTTTAGAGTGATTTTTTCCCAAGTTTTAATAGAATTTGATCTAGATCTTGGACAGTACTGAGAAACTACTATTAGTCTTTTTCAGCTTTGTGTTTAAAAAAGAAGTTTCTTAAAACTTGGGGAAACATTTTTTAATGTTCTAAAATTTTTTCCTGATCAACCTCAAATTATACTATAAACAATCAGTAAAACCACTTGCAAGGGTATTCTATCTACTTTCTTGTCTCTGTCCCTCTTTCACTCTTTCTGTAAGATTCAATGGTGCTTTAGAAAGGCATTCTCAGAAAAATGAAAATTTCAGAAGTGTCATTACCAGAGTTCAGAGCAGAATGTGCTTGTACCAACTTGATAAGTTTTGCTGCTATTGTCTTTATTTTATGATGTAATGTTTTGAAAGATTAAAAAAATTGCAACAAAGACCATCCAGATGAAAACATTTACCTTGTTGGTTTTTTTTCCTTCTCTCTCTGTTGTCTTTTAATCCAGCAATGGGAGAGGAACTGTAATTAACCTCCTCTTTTGTGTATCTCTAGAAAACAGTGCATGCTGGTAATATCATTTTTCCTGGGCCTTTGAGCATTTTTTTACCCCTCCTACCTTTTCTCAGTTGATGATCCAGATTCCCATATTTCCTGGGTGTCTAATTTGGGAAGCTATGGTACTTGGCTAGTTTCAAAAGAGAGACACAGATTTCCAGCCATACTTCTATTCATACTTAGCCATTTCTGCATTTAATGACCAGTCAATAGGGAAGAACGAATCAGAACTTTGAGGCGGCTCTGTCTCTCTTTCCTAGTTTCTTTACATAGAAATTATTTGCCAGAATGACTGGAAGAATTGACAGATGGAGAGATGAGGTGAAGCTTCTTGACCTTGGGAAGCACAGACAAGGTTGGGGTTGTCTTTTACTGTGAATTCTTTTGTGGTTTTGTGGCTTTTTTGATATTTCTGTGTTGACTACTTTCTATGTTGGGCCTCAGATTCCCTCACGTCTTGATTTACTTTAGCATGGGAGATTGCAACACAGGTCAGTCCACTCAGAGGGTGCAAACTCTTGAGCTATGGTCCCTTTTGTTAGCAAATTGGGGTGATAAAAAATCATGGTTCATAGTTCTGCATAGTGTGTATAGAGATTCCTCATGGCTGAGCCTTTGCTTGACTTTGAGAAAAAAAACAAACAAACAAACCTTCTCTGGATTGAGCAAAACAATTTCTCTTGTATTTGTGCTTCTTTTTATATACTCTTTGTTCCACTCAGCCCATACTGATTCTTGCTGCTTGTTGTGTATTAACTGGGCAAGTCAATACATCTTTTTCCAAAGCCCACCTCCATCTCCAAAATTCTCTCTCTTCCCTTATGAGTCTCTTAATTGGACCTGCTTTAGATACCCTGTATAATTCTTATTTTTCATGAAAAAATGGTTATTTGTATTTTCAAGTTTATGCATATTCTGCATATTCACTTGATTTCCAGGCCCAGACTTTATCAAGCTACAGCTGTTTGCTCTGACTTTGTGACTCATTGCCTGGGATATAGAGATGGCACTTAAGTTTCTGGAGTCCTCCAGCAAATTGACCTATTTAGCAAACTGACCCACGTCACTGTTCCAAGAGTTGGTTGAGAAAGACAAAGAAAAGAAGAAGAAACTCCAATGACCCAGCAAAAACCAAAGGGTGGATGTGTGACAAATTGTGAAATACCTTTTTTATTTCTCCAAAATCTGTATGCAGGATGCTGAGGTTTGCACTAAGGTTCTTGCTGAAAAACTATTTTCTCAGTACAGTCTGCTGTTTTGCATAATATAAACTATTTTTGAAACAAATTGTTATATGGTAGAAAACCAATTAAAGTTGATTTAAAAACATTAAATTATTATATAATAATAAAGTCACGTAGTAAATGTGAATAGTTCAGGAAGGAGTATCTCACAGAGATTTCACAGCACATTTTTTGGCCTGGCAGTTGTTACTGCTTTCTAGCAAAGCTTTAGATCATTTCCATGGGGCATCCTGGAGACTTTCCCCACTGTAGGAGACTGCCTCTGGGTCAACCCTTTCATTCTGACACAAGGTGCTGATGTTTTTCTTGGTGGAGAACTCTTGTGATGGCGCCATTTCTTAAGCAGAGCAATGTAAATGTCATTACTGAACCTAACAGGATGGATGGACACCATTGGTTTGACTTGCAGCAATTAGCTAAATGGACCTGTACCACTATTTCCCTCTAAGTACAATTATCTGACTGGGAAGAATGACGCTGTAAATTAAGATTGTATTACATTCCGAAGCATGTGGTGACTGTGAATCTTGGTATGCATATGAAGAACTTGCTTCTCCCTTGCATGAATATCTGGGCAGAAAAAGAGACACAGAAATTTCCACAATAGACAGATGTTGGGCCTGCATATCTCTTCTTCCTACAAGGGTTTGTGGGAAAAAAACACCCAGTGCATTCCAGGGCACAAGCTGGGAACACTATGATTGAAAAAAAAAAAAAAAAAACAGCACATAAACTGAGGCTGTTTTGCAAAGAATCGTTACTTACAGACAGGAAACTCATGAGGTCATTTTTATGATGTCAAATTAAAGACCTGAGAGTGACTTTTAAGATGTAGCAGCAGGAAAAACAAGAGCCCTGGCAATGATTGTCACATCTGTTGAAGTGTGGAGAGGCTGGAGCAGGGCTAATCAATATCTCCTCCACGGTATATAGAGCAGCAGCTGTTTGAGGGATTAAGCACAAATGAATGATGACTGTGTGTTTTGTAACAAGGGAAATAATAGGCACTCTCTGAGTAACAACAAGATTTCAGGAGTACCTTAGGTGCCAAAAGATACAAGTTGTGCTGTTGGATTTACGCCAAAATGTTTAATCCTCCAAACATGGGTGTCTGTAAAACAGCAGCCTACTCAAGTGTTTAGCCCAGACTCTATCCTAGGGCAGGTCCATCTTGTGAGGAATTCATGCTGTGCTGTGAAGCCAGTTATATTCTTTCATTTCCATTTCTTAGTCTGATACAGCTCAATTTGACAAATTAAACCAAGAAATTAAAAAAAAAAAATTGAACTAAATACAAAATAGCAGCAAATATCCCCTTAAAGGCTGCAATTGTCACTTTCCCCCACTTGGATTCCTTCTGCACAGATGCCTGCTGAAAATTATTTATAACAGCATTTATAATGTTGTTTAGAACAGCAAGTTTTGCTGTTTGAAGAAAGGTATATGACTGCATTTCTTATGAGAAGGAAAAAAGGAGGAATCTTTGAAATCTGGACTTAAACTGCCCAGGAATAAAACAATTTTAAGGAAAATAAAATTTTTACTACACATCCTGCAATTATGATTTCCTTGTTAGCGCAAAGTTATTTTATATTTCACAGCTTAACAAGAGCTTTAAATGAATAATTTCATTCCTGTTTTTGATTGCTTAAGTTTCCTGCCTTGTTAAGCCTTCACTAATCTCTGAAAACAGGTGGCTTCCTCTCTATAGAATGGCCCTCCCTCCCTCAGGCTGAGTACTAAATTAGCCCTGCCCACTTGCAATCCTGTATGAAGCAATCTGAGCTCGTTAGCTTTTATTTGGCAGTTCCCAAATAAGGTAATTTAATGGAACAGCAGAGCAGTTCAGGCTGTGCTTGGCAATTTCTCTTGCCCATCCTTAGTCACACGTCCCTCCCTGGGTTTTGAGTCCTGCTTCTCTGCTCCTCACTAACACCCGTGGCAAGGGACTTGCCTGCAGTAATTTTAATCTGAGTTCTCTGTAAGGGGGTTGCTGATGTATGTTTTGTTTCATGTGTAAGGCCAGGATGTGAAGGCCAAGAAAATGGAGGTAATTTCTATAAATATGATAGTGACCATCATATCTGTGGTCCTCAGGCTCTTTGTCTTAAGCAATGACCATCTCTGGTGTGTGGATCTCTGTATATTGGTCTAGGCACACTCATCTGCTATTAACATGTACAGTATGGTTCCATTAAGCATACAAATGATGGGGAAATGAGTGCACTGGGGTTGTTCTCAGGTGCTGAAAGAATTCCAAAGGAATAAAATATTATATGTCATACCATGTACCTCAATAAGAGAAAATAGTTAAGTCTTTTCCTCTCAGTGTCTGGTGGTATTGCTTAGTTATTCAATCAGTTTGTTGGTCAGTCTGTACAAAGAATTAAAAGAGGACCTACAGGTGCTTATGGGTCCCAGAAAAGGAACTTTGTTTTACGGTGCTGTGTGGTTTGGAAAGGAAAATTGTCTTAGAGGGAGACAGTGAAGACTCTTTGGAGGTGTCCATTAATGTAATCATATCCATAATTTTTCATGTCCATTAATGTAATCATCAGTAACTTGCATTGCAGTCAATGTGTATCTGGAGTGCAGAAATCAGAAAACATTGGCTGAAATGTCATCCTGTCAAGTCACAAATCCAGATGTGACCGTGTCACCGGCTGTGGGGACACTGCAGAACCAACTTTAAATGAGGAGTACTGCAGAGCAGGCAGAGGTGGCTTTCTTCTGGGTCTGGGCCCTTTGGCATCTCTGGTCCATTTAGAGACTCACTTTGTTTCTGACTATTTTAACAACCATAGCAGCAAAGTCTTACCTTTTCTTTTAATTGTAACAAAACTTCTGTTGCATCATGATGGGTCCTAGGAGTAGTTTTCCAGAGAAGCAAAATCTAAGATTTGTTTTTTAAAATTTAGTTTAAGAAAGTAGAATAGGAATGGATTGGATCCAGGGATGCTATGTTTGGATCAGACTTGAAATAGGGATTTGATCAAATATTAGAGGCAAAATTGCACAAGGCTAGCAAACACTATGACAAACCTGGGCTAAAGACAGACAGAAAAAGAGATGAAATATTGCTAAAACTGGAGCTCAGAACTACTGATCTTTCATTTCAAAGATAACCTCTGCAAGAAAAAACAAAAAAGCACCATTTGGGGATCAAACCAAATTGAAGTAATATCTTCTCAGTGAAATACAAAACCAGTAAATAAACTCCAGTCAAATTCAATTGGAATTAATTATCTTTTCAATCTGAAAGTGAATGTCACATTTCCATTTAAAATGAAATTTTCCCTGAAAGTTAGAGTAGTCATATATATGACTTCAAAAGGGGAAAAAAATGGCTTATGAAAGAAAAAAAAAGCTTTGTCATTTCCACCCCCGCCCCCCCCCCCTTTTTTTTTTTCCTTTCAGATGAATAACCAACATATAATTCAAGTGAATTTGGTTTGTCAATCCAAATGAGAAGTCAGATGGTTTAGCCAGCAGGAGGCATATATGGCTCAACTAGGAGCAGGCTGGTTATTTCCTGTTCTACACTAAATTTCTGGGCAGCTCTGAAGCCTGCTCTCACCAGTGGGCATTGAACACAATCACTAAATCACTAAAAAAAACAAGCTCATGTTTTGGAAACATAGATTTTTCCCATTAGGAGTTTAATGTAAGGAACCAATTTTCAATTGAGCAGCCAATGCTAAGGTAGGGCATGTACAAGCTCTTGATAATTTAAATTATTTTGGTAGCATAGTAAGTGCTATCTGTATATTAATTTAAATTCTAGACAGAGGATGTTTCCTTCCTTGAGGCTCTTGTTTCAGCTTCATATTTAATGTACTGTGTTGTATTTTTAAAGTCACAGAATTTACATGAAGCATTAGGAAGATAGGAGAATGTGAAGTGCAGAAAAAATTGTAGTGTTGTTTGTGATGTGATGATTAATATATACTTACATTTTTTCCCCCAGAGGAACTCTTCCTTGCCAGATCTCATTTTCTATGAAATAACAATTAATTGTTGTTAAAATAATTAGAAAATATCCTTATTCCTACTTCATAGCATAGGAAATGAATTAGATCATTCAGGTTGCACAGAAACCTGTGTCCAAGCAAGGATTTTAACTCTAATTTGTTACTATGTGCTCTAGTAGCTGACCAGCCATGCTTTCTTGACTCTACCATGGCTCAGGTACAGCTTTTCCCATAAATAAACTGCTGGATTAAGCTTTGAGAGTATTCCATGTACTTATTTTTTTAATTAATTGCTAAACTGTAGTCAGGCTTTCGCAGAACTGCTAGATGCCAGAATTGAGATTGTATATCCACCTTAATTCCTCTTTTGTCTGCTTTAGATCAAAGATGTAAATCAAAGAATGTCTGACAATCTCTGATTTACATCACCTCATACTTGTCATGGGGTTTCTGTCTCATTCCATGGGTTCTGCTCAGTTATGGAATACTTCATCTGTTCCTTCATGTTCACATCAACCCTGGCTTTATTTACTGAAAGCTCTTCCACCCACACTCTGTGGATTGATCTTTTCTCATGTGCTTTGCAGTAGTGCTAATCATGAGTGCATCAGGAATGATTCACAAGCACTGCCTACCATTGAGGGGTGCTGCAGGGAGGGAAGGCAGTGCTATTCCTCCACTCAGAGGGCAGAATGAAGGACAAAAAGTGCCTTTCCATCAACATCATGGTTCAGTCTGAGGAGTTTGGAACCTGAGATTTTAGTAAAGTACTATGCAGCACCTCGGCATATAACAGCTCCAGGGGTAAGTGTCCAGAAAATGAGGATGAAACAGATTCTGATCACCTTTAAAAATCTTGGTTATATGGCTTGTTCAGCATTTCCAAGGAGAGAAAGAAGAAAGAATGCAGTTTTCTATTTAATTTCATAAACCAAGAGACCTCTTCTAATTTCTAAATTATCAGAGTTTTTGAAGACATACCACATCCTGGAAGTATACATGTGTTTTCATTAAAGTCCAAGCAAAATGCTTAAGGAATGACACTTGAGACTTATTCTTTTCTTCATTCAACACAGATACTAGTATTAGGCAAAGTATCAATAATGTTTGTTATTACTGCATCAACCTTTTAGATGCCCAAGAGGTTACTGGATTTGTACTGAAGTTCTTTCCAAGTTATGAAAAGATCATCAGATAAAAAACCTTGCATATCTTAACCCATGTTGGAACAATGACAAAAGAGTGCATCAACAGTGACAAAAGAGACATCAGTACATGAAGATACTAATCCATCTGTAAAAAGGAAATACAGCATAGAGAGTTAAAGAAAAACAGTAGCATAATGCAAATATTTCCCTGGTAAGAAAGTAAACTTTTGATGATGCATTATGAATAGCCGGCCTTTCTGTGCCCTGGGTGTATTGCATGCTGCTGCTTTGTTTTCAAGCTGTGGAAAAGAGTGAAAAGTACATAGATAAGACCATGGATGTTTCAGAAAATATTTCATGTGTGCAGTTCAATTTAAAACCTTGTATAAATCTTAAATTTCCATAAGTTAGTACATGAAATACAAAAATCTCCACAAATCTATACTATTTTATAGTTAATCAAAAGCTCAATAAAAGAAAAATGGCAATTTTCCAGTTGAAGTAAGTCATGGAGTTCCAGGTTTCTAAAAGGGCATTCCATCATTTAATGGGACACAAGAGAGTAGTTAGTGAGGGAGATGCTGAAATAGGACCCTTCTCCAGAGAGTCCTACTACACTAGCATCCAATCTCCTTTTTTCCAACACTGTTTTTTCTTGCCAAGTGCAAGATTTTTTGCTGTACCACTTTTTTCCCTTTCCCAAGTCTTGTGAGCATCAGATGTCAACAATGCAGATGTTACCAGTGCTTTCAACTGTGCCATCTGGTGAAGAAGATACTTAGAAGATGAGGAGGTTTCTTGATTTTGATATGGCCTGTTGTCCTGGCAAGGGGAAAAGAACAGGAGCTTCAGGGAGAAGAGAGAATAACAGGAGAGATGAGGAATGCCATCCCGAGTCAGTCTGGCCTGTCAGGAGCTAGGAACGGGCTCTTCAGTGCACCCCAGTGCCTCTTCTGCTGCTCATGGAACAGTCTTGCAGGAAGTGGGGCTCTCATGTTTGTCTCCCATGATGTCCTTCTGTCCTTCTGTTCTGTGTAGGACATTTTCCTTTAAGCTTAAAATTGTCCTGGAAGCCACTCATATGTACTAGAACTATCCATATCCATCTTGACCCATCCCAGAGAAGTCCTTTATGCGCAGATAGCCTTATGGAGACAGCTTTGCTCTGAGCAGGAATCTCCTATTCTTTTTCTCCTTTCTCCTTAGTTATAAGCTCAGACTTAATCCCATACCTTTTCTTCTTTTTCATTCTACAAAGAAAGAAAAAAAATTGTGTCAAAGTTCCCCAGAAAGTATATTTTTTTTTCCCCCCAAATCGATCCCCATCACAGATTTTAGTAGGAACTGAATTTGGTTTGCACTTTTGGAATCTGAATTAAAAACTTAAAATAGTGCAGCACATTTTGCTTTGAACCTGGGAATCTGTTGCTTGACCTCACTTGTTTATACTTCACTGTATTTCCTTCAAGTTGTACATAATTATCTCTAAACAGAGTGGCAATCTGTGCTTTTCCTTTAGTGCATCTATTTTTCTATAGCCTGTGGTTAGTTATTCTTTTGTTATATGATTATTTGATTTTTCACTTGTTTGTTTTAAATGGCCTTAATAATGCCCCAGTTCATCCTCTGGCAACTTTATATAAAATGCTACTTTATTTAATTGCTCTGGCAGACTGAGGTCTTGAAGTCTTTAATCTGGAATGTCACAGAGTCATTGCCTGATTTCCATATCTTCTTGAAGGTCTGCTTTTTAGAGGTCTATCAGCCTTAATAGGGTTGTTTCCAGCTGAACTTCCTGTCATGGCTGAGCCACTCCATTATCTCAGTCAGGCCCGAGTAAAAGGCAGGAAAGCCTTAGTGCAATTCCTTCTCCCTTGGTTGCATTAATTGTTCTGGGCTAACAGGGGTAAGAAGCAGAAAGTATTTACTCTAGCAAATGGTCAGAGTAGAACCACACTATCAGCCTAATATTTACCAGCTGTTTTAGAGATTGAGTCACTTTTGCATCAACTTAGTCCTTTCTAGGGCAAAAATGTCATTCCCTAAAATAAAGAGGGCAGAACATGTAACTTTTCAAGGTCTGTTATAAGTATTATAATTGAAATTATTTGGAATGAAAAAATAATTGCCTTTTTGCCCAGCTCCAAAAGAACTACATTTTGAAAACCTTTATTTCAGAATTCAGTAGCCTGTTAATCATGGTACACAAAGTTTTTCAAAGAGTCCCAGTTGTTGTTCCATATATTTCTATACAGTAAATGTTTAGTTCCATTTCAAATTGAGGAAGTGGCTTTGACATAATATTACCAAAGGACATTTCAATCCTTTATAAAGAATGTGAAGGTAGCAGGGGAGTAAATTTGGAATTTTACTTCTTATATAAATAATTTAAATTTAATGTAAACATTTGTGAACCTCTGTGAGCAAAGAGGAATGGAGACACTGTTCACCCTTCAATCCCATGAGGAAATATTTACAGCGATAAATTGCAAAGACATTGAAGCAGCATTTTCAAAGACCTCTTTATGCACTGCATTTTCATGTTGAGCTGATGACTGAGCATGGCAGAGCCAGTGTGACACTTGTCAGGGATGGGGACTGGTCTTGAGTACAATGGGGACTTCATTACAATATGGCAATCTATCTCAGAGGACCCTTGCTAATGATGATAGATAAATAGGGCTGTGCATGTCCAGTATCATAAATACATGTTATCATGCCATGCCACTTCAATGAGTTTATCTGTTTATATATGCATCAAAGGGAGCAAAAAATGTTTAATTTTCTTCAGTGAGCTGTAAGCAGAAAGAGAATAGATGAGAGCTGAAAGGTTTGGAGCACACTGAATCGTATCTCATTCAGAAAATCTTCTGAATTATTGATTATGTTTTCCTTTCATTTTTTCATTTTTTGAGTCACCACATTTGTGTTAGCCAGCCAAAGACTTCTGAGGTTATTGCACTAATTTACAAGTGGCTTCTAACCATTATGCTAATTCAAAGTGGGGTGTGCCCTTTTTGTCTGAGATGGTCAGCAGCCAGTGTGGAGTGATTAATGTGGATTCCTGCCTGTGCATAATGGCTTGACAGCAATGCCTCTTTCAGCTGTCTCCTAAGCAGGTACAAAGGCAACAAAACCTTTGTTTAATGAATCAAATTCACATATGTCATTTAGAGGTATTCACATCTGCTTATCTCAAACAGACCCAAGAGGTTTCCTGTCCCACTCCCCCTCTTAGGTCTTCATACATTTTTACTGAATATTAACTTCAAAAAGGCCTTGTGCTGTTTCATTCAGAGGGTTGTACTGTCACTGTGCTGATTTTCTGTCATGGGGACCAAAGCATCCAGAAAGTGAGGTCTGAAGGCAGTAACAAGCCAGGAGAGGGGCTGAACTCTCCAGCTGAATGTGGACCTGGCACAGGACCTGGGACCTGCTGTCCCTTGTGGCAATGCCATTGTGCATTCCAGATGCTCTATGGTAAAGTAGTTTTAGGCAAACAAGGAGATGACAGAAGATGTTCTGCCCTCCATTACTTAGTGTAATATGTGGTTCCTGGTACCCTTTTCAGTCCTTGGTGCTGATGAGCTGTGGCTCTGAAATGTGAGATTGCCCAATACTGATGAAATAAACGCTGGGCTTCCTTCTAAGCTCAGGGGATCCACAGGAGAAAGAGAGAGAAGGAATTATCTCCATGCAAGTGTCACTGGCTCTGTGAGGTCTTAGTGTTCACCTAGACAGCTGAGTGATTCCTGATGAGCCTGCAGATGATTCAAAGGACTCTGGAACCCATATGGCTTGGTCTTCTACTTGTTCTAATGCATTTCAATCTAATGCATTACAATCTTCACAGTGCAGTAAATATAGAACAAGCAGATGGTAGGAAAACAGAATAAACTCCCGAGGTGAGATGATAATTTTTGCATGAATATCCTTTCCATGTGCTGGGGTGGTTCTGGGCTTCATTGCTAACCCTTGGTGAGAGCAGACCTGGGTGGCTACTGGGTGTTCCTCCTCTGACCTACCTTGGGGTGGCAGCTCCTCCCCACCACAGGCTGTCCCACCTGCCCTTCCCACGCTGTGTCCTCATGGCTCCCACAATGACAGAGAAGATAACAGATTCTCTTACTTGAAAAATGCCTCTTCTTTCGGTGTGGGGAAAATCCCAGCCATTGTCCGAACTCAACAGAAGCACAACAGTGAAGTAATTGTTCCTTGAACCATATCTTTGAGAGCATTTATTTACCTCCTTTTAGCTTTCAAACTATTTTGTTATCAAAATCTCTAGTCAACAGGTCAGGCTGTGTTGCTTTTTATACACAAGTCTTTTATACCATTTCATGTTGTTTATGATCAACATATTTTTAAAAAAGCCCCTGGGAATTTCCTATTATCTCCCTTTATTTTTTATTTCCTCAGAAAAAAAAAAAAAACAGAGAAAAAATTGCTTCTCTTATACTCTGAATACTTTCTAGAGTCCATCACCAGTTATTTAAGAATTTCTAAGTTATTCAGCCCACCAGCTGGTGGACAAAAGCCTTTTGCCTCAGGGTCCCAAACCATCTCTGCATACATAGTATGTTCTGCTCCTTGCTTCTAATTACATCACAGCTAATTGCAGTGCCTGGTGCTGCATAAAGTGCAGCTGGGAAGAGCTGCCTGATCCTGGGAAAGGTCACTGAGCACCCAGTTGGTGTCTGAACAGAGATGCTGCTGGGGTTTGAAGGACAGGGAGCATTGCCAGGATGTGTTTGTGGGCATTGTCCTGGGTAAAACCTGTTTAATTCAGGGAGAGCCTCCATATCACAAGGCAATGTTGCCAATACTTCTATTCCAGGAGAGGAAAGAAGTGAGAGTCTTTCTCAGGCATTTGGTGGAGTCCTTCAGAGACTTGTAATTGATGAGTGTCTATCAATTATTTGCCCCAGCCTCAAAGGGCCCAGTGCAGTTTAATCTGTCCCATCAAAGAAGACAGCTAATACTGGGAGAGCAGGATTAGCACTTCAAATCAAGTCACGTGCTCTGTCTGCTAAAACCTATGAAAACTGAATTAATAAAAACTCTAGTCTGGGAAAGCCAACCCTCAACCTTCAGCTGAGGAGATTTAACTACTACCAAGTGTCTCAGACCCCCTGCAGCAGCACAGAGCATCCATGCCAGCTGTGGGTGTGCTGCTGTGCTTGCTCTCCCCAAAATTGCTGTGCCTGGATCAGCTTGGATGGTCCATCTGATAGACTCCAGGCTAGTCGAGGTGCTCCTCCTTCAGTTTAGAGAGGAAAGGGGAAGTGGCCACGAGGAGAATCTCCCCGTGCTCTGGTCTAGGAGAGCTGTGTGCTAGGGAATTGAACAAGTCAGGGGAAGGAACTGAGGATGAGAGGTAGCTCTGATTCTGGGTGGTAAAAGACTCCAGTGCCCTGGGCACTGTTTTCAGCACAGCTATTTATAACATTGATGTTACTGGTAGCAACAAAACCACTGTATCTCAACAAGAGAACAGAAGCTTTTTCACAACTCAGTGAATAAATTCTAATTAACCTCTTTACTGTATTTCACCCAGTACACTGCTAGTCTTGCACCAAAATTCTGTACCAGAACTCTTGGAACATAGGTTGAAAATCCTGGTGGTCTCACATTGTGCTATGTTTGAGCTACCAGGGCTCCATGCACCAGGAAGAAAAGCTGTGCCTTTGCCCTGCTGCTCAGGATGAGTGCATGGAAATCAGCCAAGCCACTGCTGCTCCAGCCAGCACACAGGACTTCATCCACAACACTACAGAAATGTCTCCACTTGAGAAAATCACCATTAATTGCTGTCATATTCCCTGGGGAAACCATGTGGCTGAAACTGACTGAGAACTGGAGAACAACCAGATGGTAAAATTACTGTTTCTCTGCCTGAGCATCCTGCATATTGGACTCCTGTTTTGCTAATCTTCACTCTCTCGTGTTTTTTTGGACTGTTCCCTCACTGCAATTAAGACAGAGCTACAGCATCCACCCCAAAGTGGAGTGAATGTAGTTGGATATGAGAGGGAGAGCTGCTGTTCTCTCCTCTGTGCTGTCTCCTCCACCTGCCACTCAGCACAGGGATTGCAATCAGGAGAAACCAGGGAACTCTGCACATTGCACAGACCAGGGCCATCATCCCCAGGGGAGAAAATTGCTTATCTATTCAGTCCCTTGCCTGAGCATTGTCATAAACCCAAACACTTGAAGGAAGCTTGGCAATACCCAAGTGGTTTGTAACAAATAAACACAAGAACACTACTTGAGAAGCTACTTGTCTTTTGGGGAATCACAGCATTTAGAGCATTTTAGAAATGTGCTTCAGCTCTCCAAATCAAGTAAGAATATTGCTGTGCTGGGCCAGACCAAGTGTCACTCTTGGCTTCACGTCTCACTAAATTCTCTGTAATGTTTTACATGACAGTACCATGGGATACAGGGGTAGAAATGGAACATGCATCAAATCCTTCTCCTGCTTCCTGCTTTTCCTTTGCCTCCTTGTTTAAACTGCCATAATAAAACTCCATGTTTTTCCTTTCCCACTGAGACCTCCTGCTGATTATTACTATTAGCAAAGCATCCTGACTATACTTTTCTCCTCCTTGCTGCATTTTATCAAAGGTCACCAGTGTTAATAATTGAAACAATCATTTATATTAATGCTTATCATCCAGATGGCTCAAGGCAGTAGAGTAAAAAAACAATGGGAAAGAATTCAGATCTTTAATCCTGCAAGTAGCAGGATCTGGAACTTTGGAAGAAAACACAGTAAGAGTGAAGCTTTTAATGTTAGAAATCTATGTCAGCAGCAATTCCAGGACACCTAGGCAACCCAGCAGCAGCTTTATAATACCTAGGACAGATAAATAGGAGCAGACCTAGAAAATGAGGGTGAGGACTCTGTTACAGGTACAGAAGACTCCAGTGTGTACAGCAGCTAGTGCCAAGGAAACATTCCAGCCCTGGAAACCTGCAGTGTGCTTGGCTTGCAGAGCTGTGTGGGAGCTTTGTGTCTGCACTGCCCCTGTACCTGCTCGTGCCTGTGGTGCCAGGAGGAGCAGCAGGACGTGCATCCCTGCTGCCATGTGCATCCCTGCTGCCATGTGCATCCCTGGTGCCATGTGCATCCCTGCTGCCATGGACGT
Organism: Lonchura striata; assembly: GCF_050655825.1. Classification (NCBI taxonomy): domain Eukaryota; kingdom Metazoa; phylum Chordata; class Aves; order Passeriformes; family Estrildidae; genus Lonchura; species Lonchura striata. The sequence continues at coordinate 56,039,993 of NC_140707.1, read as the reverse complement.
GCACTCGTGTGCGTGGACAGGCTCAGGCAGGTCTGAATCTACGTCTCACACAAGCTTGTAGTGAAGATACATTCCCTTACTCTTCATTTAAATCACATATGGGGTCAATTTTAATGTTTCTTTTTCCTCAGCCAGAATTTATCAGGGATAAATGCATCTGGTTCTTTGGGACGTGAAACAAATGGTGAGGAGATAAATGTGCTGCTCTGTGGAAGTTGCCTTCCCTGTGGGAAGCTGTCTCTGATTGCAATGATCCTATCTGAAGCCAGATAATGTCAAAACCACGAAATGCACTTGAAATTTCAGCCTTCATCACTCTGGAATGCCATAAATATCTAAAAATTCTGGGTTTATTCTTTATGTTAGGTCTTGCCCAGACTCTGAAGGACCTGTTCTTCAGACTCCAACCTGAAAAGCCTACAGTGGCCAAATGAGACTCCTCAGAGCTGTGCATTGACCATGGCACTGGGTAATATGTGTGCAATTCCTTGCCTTGCCACAACTTTGTTTGCTTTGCTTTTTAATAGCTTAAAAATTCATAATTCTCAAAAATTCATAATTCTCAAAAATTCTGTCATGGCTAGGCAATTTCTGCTTCAATATGATCATTAAAAGGAAGGTAATATTATTTTTATTTGGTTTTAGTTTAAACCACTTGAGAAGAAAGCTTTTATGCTCAAAGTTGCCTACATATCACTGATTTTGTTCAGGTACCCTTCCCAAAGGAATTGGTGGGCCTACAGTTTCAGATTTGTGTTCATAGCTGTGACTTTCAGGGGTTTCTTTGTCTCATGGTTGATAAACAGCTTATTTAAAGACCTTGACTTCATTTTTTTCCCTTAATCCCAAGGCAGTTATTAATCCAGTTACAAGCTGCTTCTGTTTGTCAAAGTTGAAATATTGCGCTGATCCCAGACATGAGCTGGGAACACAAAAGGAAAGGAATCAATGTGCCTTTTCCTCCCAAGAATCCCAAAGAACTGATTTCATGTCAAATTTGTGGGAAAATATTAATATCTGAAAGCAGTGAATTGAAATACTGTAACCCAAATATTGCATCAAAAAATGCTGGAGGTAGAATTGTGCACACGCTTAACACATGAAGACAAGCATCTTCATGCTGCAACCCTTATGAACTTTGCAATATTGAGAAGTACAAATATATATCTTGGCCTCCAGTGCCAAACCTCACCCAAGCTGCTGGGCTTGGGGGTAGCCAGGGCAGGAGCCTCAGCATGACTGACCACGAGTCCAAGGCCACAGGGATGCTGTGGCTGGGCACAGCATCCCTGACCCCTTTCATCATTGCAGATATCAGAGGGTGCAGCTGAGCTCTCAAAGTGTGCATAAGCAAACTAATCCTAATCTTCAGGCTTACTTTTGAGTGTATGGTTGCCTAAGCAAGTCAGATCTCATTCTGGGATCCTCTCTAATGCCTAGGTGAAAACCTGACCTCTAGTGCTTCCTCTGGCTTGAAAACATTTCCCTTTGCCTCAGGTCTAAAGGAGGTGATGGAGTCTTATTAAGGCTTTAGTTCATAAAGCAGCACCAAAAAAGAGACTTTAGGAAGTCTGCCAGTGCTAGCTACTCTGTAGCATCTCCTATTTGATATTTCTATTAGCAGAATTCTGCATGAAGCATCAGCCTGTGACCTGGGCTCCTCATTTCTGCCACAGGCACAGAGTAGATGGACAATAAGGGCAGCCCCCAGAGCTTTATTTCTGCTAATACCATGCAGGTCATCTCTTCATAGTACAGGCATAGTGTGCTTAGACAAGAAGGTATCTGATCTATAACAAGTTTAGTATATGCTAGGAAACATAACTTTCAAAAGTTGTGGAATTTAAATCTATGTAATGATGCAGGAAAATCAGACTGCCAGAAGCCTTCAATAACAATTTTTTAAATAATACACTTGAAGTCTTCTGCAATTATTCAAGGCAGACAGGACAATGTGGTTTTTTTCCTTCATGTTTTGATAATGAGTCCTCCCAGTGTAAGGATATTTTTGCCTACCACTTAAAAATTATCAAATTGAGATTTGGTAATAAACTAAAAATTTAACTGAGAGCTATAAAATATATTTTCTTTATTTGGGGCATCAAATAATATTTCATAATGCATGCAAACTGCCAGCCTACCAAAGCACAAGAGAAAGCACTAAATTTGCAATAAAACAGGTGACTAACATATTTTAGCCAAAGTGTATGGAGAGGAAGGTTTGACTCATGTTAGGCTGTATTAAAATACTACAGCATTAGTTATATATGCAGAACTAAAGTTTCATACATATGTAATAAATTACTTTAAAATTTATTTATTATTTTTTTGATTAATCTGTATATAGGAATGTCCAGAATAGGGCCTTGGTATCATTTCCCCCTTAATTTTAACAACTGCTTGATTAAAAAGACAATTATTGCAAAACTAACAAAAGTTTTGACCAAGTTCTTATGAAATGTGTTGGAAAGGCCACAGTCAAAATCCAAAAAAACCCTCTTGCTCCCCAAGGCTTTCCTGAATGGTGGTTAATTGCAATATTTACTTTGATGAATTCTGCAGATGTATTCTGCTTTCAGTAATGACCAGGAAAAGGAGATTTTGGGGGAAATTAATTATTTTGTGGAGAGAATAATTTGTCCATTCATCTAAGTTGGTAAATAATTCACAGGAAGTGTATCTGTAGTATTTAAGCAGTAGTCATATAAATTTAAACTAAAATTACTTTGGGAAACCTACTTCAACATGAGTGACTGTGGGAATATGCTGCCCTTAGCTTAGGTCTGGCTGAGCTGCATTCCAAGGGTTCATTTGCAAAGTCCTGTTGTGGGCACGTGCTCCTGGCATACCTGCAAAGCCACAGATTTGTTGTTGTGGCTGACATTTTCACAAATTTACAAACTTGGGGAAAACAAGCCCAGCCAGTTCTGGAATGATGTAAGAGCTCAAACACAGGTTATGTCTGCCTGAGTGAAGCAACAGGAACTGTGCTGTGCAGACACGTCTGTGATCACCCTGCTAATGCTCCTCTGTGTCATGCATGGCTTTTTGGCTGTATCAAAAGCACCACGTCAGATTTATACTGTGAGGTGATATGGTAAAGGGGTCTTTGTCCTAAGTGGTAGATGTTATACAGAATTTCTTGAAAACATTCTCTGAAATATGTGTAGTTTCTATGGATATATATTTTTTCCCCCCAGGAAGCCTTTTTCTCATTGTTGAGAGAAAAGTTTCTAGAAGTTGGATGCTTATTCTGTCTTCCCTCTTCAAAAAGTTTGTTCTTTGTTGCTTGTACAGTTTCTTCTTTTTCCCACCCAAAATAGAAGCATAGTTCCATACCTTTATATGATCTCTTCTTTTCTCCTCTCCTTATGAGGTGATGATAAGTTATTCAAAACCCAGACAAAAAGTATCTTGTGTCTCCACTCCAGCAGAGCAGAGTGATATTGTTGCAGAATGGAGTAAAGGTTAATCCCATTTCAATTCTGGACCACCAGTGTGCTGACACAAGGTTGATTCAGAAGGGCCCTGCAAGAGCTAAAGATATTTCAGTCTGCAGAGGAAAAGGAGCTACTGAAAAACTACAGAGAGTGGTGAAAACCCTGCTAGTATTGACTTGCTTGGGTCACAAATGGCTCTATTTCTGAGAACAGGGTCTGTTGCTTCATTCCCAAAGAAATTTTGCATTTATCTGCAGGGAAGAATAGGCTGTCCAGCACAGCCACTCCACCAGCTAAAGGAGCACGTTTCTTATGCTCTTTCTCCACCCACCATCATTTTCTGGCTTTCTCTCATCAAGGTTCCAAACATGTTGCAGCCAAGGTTGTCCAAAAAGATTTGAGTGAGGCTTTTTAACAAGCCCTGCTAAGTTTTATCCTTTAGAAACTATTTAAAATGTATTCTAAGTCAACAATGAAAGAGCCTAAAAAATCCCCCTTAAGATCAATAAGGAATGCTACTGTATTATGGTAAATATTTTAAAATCCCAAAAAAACAAAAGGCAAATTCAGGGTAAATTTTGCTGAAGTTCAGGTTTTCTGCCATAGAATTCAGTTGGTTGAATTTTAAAGAGTGTTTTTGAGTAGCCTTTTTATCTGGAGTGGAAGAAGAAACTCAGGAGAATTTGTGTCTCAAAGTGAGATGAATGTGAGCTCTGTATTTTGTAGCACAGCAGTGGTTGCAAATGTCCTCTGAGGCCAGGCATTTTTGAATCTCATTTTTTATAAGTGCCATTTTTGCATGCAATCTTCTCTCTGCTTAGCTTTTCAGTGAAGGCTTCTTGCATTTTCTCCTACATTTCACCTTTTCTCACTTGTTCTGACCCTGTCCAAAGACGGCTATTTCAGCAGGCACAGCCCTGACGTGGCAGATGTGCTGAGCATGGTTATTCTCCAGCTCACCCTTCAGAACTCTGCCTGGACAGCACCAGACAAGCCAGATTTGAAAGGTTTGCTCCTGCTTTGAGTGTATGCAAATACTTATACAAGGGCCAAGCTGCAGAGGATTTGGGTACAGTGACAGCAAGTTTAGTGATGCTTAGGTTTCTGGTTTTCTACAGTGATCAAACCTCAAAAACTCCCCATTTACACATCAAAAATGAATACATACTGTGTGATGAACATTTTTCTTGTGAATAATAATCATTGTTTGCATAAGGCATGATGTTCTGGTTTGAAGGATTTAATTCTGTGACAAGCAGAAGGAAAAGAAGGAAAGACAGGAAAATATTCTTAAATATCTATAGCTAGCAGAAAAAAGATAAAAGATCAAGGAGATTTCAGTGAAGTTTCATATTGAAATAGTTTCTGAAATCCAATACATCAAATACCATTCAGCTGGTCAGAAATTTGCATTCTGAGGTCTTCCTTAATGCCATTTGATTGCAGTAGTGTTCCAGGTAAATTAAAGCAAATGAAAAAGCTCCAATGGTATCTCATTAAGGCAAATCATAAGTCCCTCTGGATCATATTAATATACTACTTCAGTAGTTAATATACTACTTCATGTATCCAAATGTATTTATTAGCGGTTTACTTTCAATATGTTCTTCAGTGAGCTGTTTTCTTTACTAGCCAGCTGTTTCATTATATATTTTCTGCATGTCAACAAGTGATATCTTCTGTCACTTAAAATGTTAATAGGTAACACAGGACTGATACATCTGTTTGAATTGGCATGAAGGTAGAAAAAATCCCACAATATGCTTGTAAATTACTTCACATGACTGTTCCCACTTCTTTAGTGCAAAGATACTGCACTAATTTAAAAGATTTGCTATTATAATAGTTGATCTAGATGAATCATAAAATTGCAGCTTTGAAAAACCGTAATGGCATTGTAGAATAAAATTTATGTCAAATAAAAGTAATTTGGGTTGGGTACTCTCTGAAGTTCAGATGATGTTGGAATCTGTCTTTACACTGCCTTGGGAAATGCTGCCTTGTGCCTGTTTGCCTTGGGTTTGCAAGTGTGCACAAGTGTGGCTCCAGCACCCGTTCTAGTGCTGCCTATCCCACTGCACCTTGTGTTTCTGATGGTGTGCTCTTCTTGGGACTTGGCTGTGCCTCATTTGCCTGCTTTGAGTGGAGCTGGTTGTGCCTGTGTGTCCCCAAGAGGCCGGATAAAACAGGCTGTCAGCCACGTCAGCCCCACGTCGTGCCCCGGCTGGCAGGGGCGTCCAGCCTCTCACAGGGACGGACTGGCCCATTCCAGGGGTCTGCAGCTCCTCAGCTTCCACCCCACCTTTCCTTCCAGGAGGTAGGATGGATATCTTCCAGGGAAGCAATTTCTTTCACCTTCCAGAAGCTGCCTCGACTTTGACTTAGTCCATATTCTCCGTTAGAAAGTTTTGGTTTTGCAGACAATATCCACTGAAAGAAACCTCTTTTCTGCTTGAGCATGCAGTGACAGACAGAAAAAGTCTGGATGAGGTATGTCATGCTCAATGCCAGGTACTTGTCCTGCAAATGTAGCATTTTGCTTGTCTGGAACACTTGCCCCAATTGTGGGTTCCTACAAAAAGAATTAATCCAAAATCATTGATAGGAGTGACAACCAAACTCCAAACAATACACTTGACTATTTAGAGCACACTTTCCAAAGCTGAGCTCTGTCTGAAAGTGGTGGAAGGCCAGCCAGGCAGTGAGAAGAGAAGGATATCTTTGCAGCTGTATATCTTCTTTACATTGCTGTCAGAGGGAAATGAAATGAGCAACAGAAGTCTTGAATCTAAACTCATCGCATGACTAAAGCAGTTGGGTCATGACTAAGGCTGTTGTGAGACTCCACATACCAAACTGCCAACAATTAGTAGAAGGCTGAACTGTGTTCCTAACAAATACTAAACCCACAAATGGGCAGTTACCAAATATGGCTGGCTTGCAAAGTTCATTCTGTTTTATTCTGGCTGTTTTGTCCCCATCCTGCCCACTCACATCCTCTGCAGTCAGTAACCCGTCTGTTGTCTAGAACGATGACAGATCTGCATGACTTCTGAGATAACAAAATCTTGATTAATTGGAAGATTATTGCGAGGATTTGTTTTATAGAAGATGGCTGTGGAAATAGCCCATACCTGCCTGCTTCTTCCAGGTTAAAAGTGGTCACTTGAGAACCTCCTGGGTGCTGGGCAAAAAGAGAACTGGAAAATTGATCAAGGGAAACTTAGAATGTTTTTGATCTACAAATGGGCATATTGAGAAACCACTTTTTCTCTTGCTCATTTCACCAAACCTTAGTTCTGACTTTTATAATTCCATTTTTATCTCGGTGAGAGTCTAAGATGCTTTTGTTTTTCTCCCTTTTTGTATCGTACTTAGCAGATTTGGTGCTCTCTTGGTTTTCAGAGACTGAACTGTGAGCAGAATGGTTCAGATGAAAAATCCTAAGGGCATGGTCCATGAGGCAGAACAGAATTCAGATGAAAATTAATTTAAAGAAAATGAAATCTTACTGTTGTAAACATGCAGGAAATCCCTTTTCTGGTGTCTGCTTCACAAGTAGATATAGACAAGAATCTCGTGGAGACCAAGACCAAAACCACGACTCCAATACCTTAGAATCATGAAGCAAACATACCTGAAGTCAGAAGGCAATGAAATGAAAGCTATCTTTATTTTAAGGCTATGTTTATTTAAATTAATTTTAAAACTGTGTTTATTTCAAGATGAGTTTGGTGCAGCAAGCAGGACTTCACCTGCTGCTCTAAAAGGAAGTGTCACACAACATTTGTGTTTAGACAAGATGTACCAGATTCAGGTTATGAAAGACCCAAAAGACAGTCCACATTAATGTGTTGCTTTATGAAAGAAACATGCAATATGTTTCAACACTACATTAGTCACAAATATCCTGTGACAGACACATAAAATTGTTCATGCATGTTCTTACAAGAGAAAGTAAATTAAAAAAGCATAACCCATGCTTAGGTGAGGCTGTAAAGTTCTTATTTTGGTTATAGATATTTTCATTAAACATCTTTTCTCAAAGGAAGAGACAAATGGGTAAAGAATGACTTAAGAGAATTCCTATTTACAAAGATTAGGCACTTAGATATTTAGTATGTGCTGTTTTTCTCAGTTTTGACTCTCATCTACCCCTCCCACTGTCACATCCAGACTATTTTTGCATAGTCTTAGAGCAAAACATTGGTAGGGAAGAAAAGCTTTCCCTGCAGACATTTGGAGAATGGCTTGCAGAGGTGCCTAGTGAATGGGTACAGAGAAGGATCTGTGTAAGGAATAAAAATGGCTACTGCTCCATAAAATCTGTGTGACACTAAAAAAATCCTGTATGCAGTAGAGGAAACAGAAGTTTCATTAAATAATAATTTGGAGATTTCTACTTTTCCTGGATTGTTGACTGGCAGATTGCAAAGCTTTGGATCTGTTAATTATTAGATTTGTGATTTTCCTTACTGAGTAATTTTCAGGTTGCAACTTCTGTGTAAAGCAGTAAATAAGCAGCTGACTGAGTGAGTTTAGTTATGGGAGGTCATGTTCTGTCCTTACATTCATAACACGAGGTTTATAGTATACCTTGCCACTGACTGCCAGCAAAAGCAGCAATATATGAAATATTTCCTTGGAGAATACTTGGGCTAACACAGATAATTTTCCATGTAACAAATGCTACTAGAGGTCAAGACCACAGCCTGCCCAAAAGAGGCTTTGCCTTCAAAAAGTCTTTGGGAATGGTAGGTATACTTAAACCTGCAAATTACAACAGCTGGATTATTTGATGCAAACTCTTGAGCATGATCTTTTGTCTTCCTTTCTCTCATCCTAACTACAGTAGAGTGGGGAAATGTTCTGCCTCAGTGAATGCAAGAAAATCATTACAGTGAACACAGCTGCATTGTGCAGGCTATAGGAGTAGAAATGTGTGAAGGATGGGGGCCAGATCCTCTTAGACTCTCAAAGACCCCTGGAATCAGCACCTCTGTCTCTCAGATGGATGAATATTATTTCTTGCCACCCTCACTTTTGGAGTCTATGAAGGTCATGACAGAAATCAAGCTTGATGGTTCTTCCATATGTGTAACATCAGGTGATGCTGTGAAATGTGGTCTCTCAAAACCCTGCAAGTGAGTTTCCTTCTGGACTCATGCTCAGATTTTTTTTTTTGAGTTATGAGGAAGAGCCACCTGGCCTAACACCAGGCAGGTTTTGAGCAAGGAAACAACTCTTTTTTGACTGCAAGGACAAATCTGAGCAATTGTGAGGTCATTCGAGTGGGAGCTTGCTCCAGGCATTGAGCTTGTTATTCCAGCTTATGCAATTACAGCATGTCCACAGCTACACCCACATTTCTGTGAAAAATGCAAGAAATATTAGGTAAAAAAAACTTTGCTCAAAACCAAGGCCCTCTTACCTCAGTATCACCTTATACCCATCACCACCAGGGCTTCACAAACCTCAGGTTTGAAATCCTGAGCAGTGTGGTGATGACACAGGCTAGTACCTAATCACATCATGCCATGACATTCAAGCACACCATGCCCTACAACACCCCTGTCAGCCAAAAGACTTTGGAGACATCATTAGCTAGAAGTGACTTCTTACTGACCCAGATGTGTACGAGAGCCCACAGCACCACAGATTATCACCTCTGGGTGCAGTGGCTGCAGCAGCTGTGACATCTGAAATGACCAAGCTCAAGCTTTAACTTGATTTTTATTCCATCACTCTTGCACCATCCTAAGGCATTTGTTTGGTGGTGTTTTAGAGGGAAGCTGCTGACATCTGACTCACCATTTCCTGCAGCATGTAGGTGTTCCTTGGAGCTCCATCAAACAGGGCCCATCCCGATGTTGCTCACCTTGAAGCTGGCTCTGAATCACGACCACAGCATCACAGTGCTGCTTAAAGCTGGGGCATCCAGGCTGCTTGTGCAGACTAACAAAAGCACTTTACATTAGCTAAATGCATCTCCTGTATGTCTCCTGCTTTGTAATAGCTTTGCTTTTGTTTTACACTTTGAAAACAAAGGATAAAATATAATTTCCGGTAGAATCAGAGTTGTTGCAGTGGAGATGGACTAAAATGGAAATGGCCCCATATTCACTATCTATGGAACTGAATAGCAAAAGGATTAAATAAATTGTAGAATGGAAATTAAGCTTTTCTTGCCCATCATTAAAAATGAAAAGAATTGCAATAAGTAACATGGTTGTCATGGTGATCATGTTCTTGTTTATGATAAAATATATCAGGCAAAGCTAAAATGTTTTTAATTTAAAGCTCAGATGACGGGAAACTGAGTAATGTAAGCAAGAGCAGAAATATATTTTGATAGGAACATGCAAATAATTATTTTTCCTCTGAAAAATTGTGTCACTTGGAGTTTTTTTCTGCCCCTTTCTTATCTTCACTCAAGGTCTGAATCTGTTTGTCTTCCAACAGTGCAATGAGCCAGCAAGACAGGTTTCATGGAAAATGGCACATTCTTAGTGGTAAACAGACAATAGGCCCTCTTATAGTAACATTTCAGAGAAGAACAATTCTTCAATCTGAATGCTGCACTGTACATTTTGTGGTCTTGGTACCTGCAAATACGTAAGCACTCAGCTAAATAATCTACAGCATTGCATTAGTTCAGCATTTCTGTCTCCTGAAATTGGCAGATGATTCAATTGTCTGAGCACCAGAGACTAAAATTCAGTTTTCTTTGCCTAAAAATAGTATTCATTAAAAAAAAAAAAAAAGAATGAAATATTAAATTTCCTTCTATTTAAAATGAGGGGAAAATCCTGTTAAGGGAGGAAGTGTCTGACAGGCTAGAAGATAGTTTGCCACATGATTACAAATTAGTTGCATATAATTACTCTTATTAAGCTGCAATAGGCTCTAGTACTGCCAGGAACTTTGTGAAAACACTGGGGCAAAGCTGCCTGCTTAAATTTGATGGCAAATTTCCCAGAGACTTCAGCACCTCTGGGCTCAGCTGAAGACAACTGAAAAACAGCATCCTCACCTACAGTTGTGCAATTCCAGGTGGTATTTCATGTCCATGTCAGAACATCTAATGGACTGTAATGGGAGATTTCTATGAGGTCTGTGACACAGAGCTCAGTTATGGCAGTGTAGGAAGCAGGGATTTTGCAGAGAGCCTAAAGAACATCACAGACATCACCTTGTCCTTCTCTCCACCTCTCTCTGATTAAAGGCAATTAATGTGATAAACAGAGATAAGTATCTGAATGAATTGGCTCACAAGGGAGACTTTGGTGGTGAAAGTAGGGAAATAGAGTTTCTTTTGCATTTAATGGTATTTTTTGCAACATGATACTTTATGCTTTATCATTTTAAATGAACTGGTGAAAAATAAGCTAGTAACAATTATTACAGATTAATGGTCAAAGATAAATCTCATTAAATTCAGTAGTAAGTAAGGCATACTAATATTTACAGGCTTGAGATTAAGACTTTCCATGATACAAGCTTTTGAAGATGTGATTTCAGAGTAAAAGAGGAAAAATGTTAAATGTTCTCATCCTATCAAAGGAGAAAATATGTGGTTTTAAGTTGAAAAATGCATCAGATGACTTTGCTAAATAATTTCATTTTTTAGCTAAACAGGTTTGCAGATATATTCCTATAGATCATAGGAATTGTTTTCATGGCATCATTAGTAACCACAGCATTATAATTATCATAATGAAAATAGATTTTGGATGAAATTTCCATCTCTTAATGCTTCATTAAGGCAGTATCAATTTCACATTTATTGAAAAACAGTCCTTGGGCACAGATGAAAGTGAAGGTAGAATTTATTATTTGGCCTTAGCAGATATATTAAATCAGTGTATCTCAAATTATTTCAATAGTTCTGTATTTCTTGCAAGCCAAAGTGTGTGCCTTTTAAAAGAGCTGAAAGTCCCTCAAGGTCTCCATTTTGTACAGTGCAATGCCTTTGAGATGCAAAACTAGAAAGTAATACATTATTAGATTAAGGCTAAAATTCATCCAAACAGAAACGCTTGGCTGGTGAAAGCTAGGTTTTGGTAAGAGTTGCAAGCATGCAGCCCTTGGGAAGTGAGACAGGAGACCTGTGTGACCATTTTAATCTGGAAAATTTTAAGCTGGCTTTCTCAGGTGGTGGTACACAAGTCAGAGCTGAGAATTAATACTAGTTCTCCTGGCTACTCACAGCCCAGGCAGGACGTGTAAAGTTGGTAAACAGCACAGACATCTGCTTTCTGCCACTGGCCTTACCTTTGAGGCAGAATAAATGCTTACAGTCATAAAAAGTTTGTACTTTTCATCTTGGTCTTAATGGTACTGAATGATGCCATGAGCTTTGTCATGAGGACATCTGCTAGAAGGTGGATAGAGATCTCCTTATCCTTCTCTCATCACCCATAAAACTTTCTATTGAACTAAGCAGGAGTCGCCTGCAAATTTTTTTTGAGGACTGCAGTCCATTGTTTTTCCCCATCTCTTACAGATTTCCCCTCGTGTTCATCACTGTAATATCTGATCACATTATCCACATCCCAGTCAGGAGCCAGTGGAAGCATTGTGGAGAAAAAGAACAGTCGAATAAACATAATTTTCTTTGTGTTTGAGGCTGCTCTTTTGTTATAACCATTTAATTTCATTATTCAATTCAGGGCTGAAACACTAGCCTGACAGTTTCCACTGGTGTGTGCTAAAAGAGGACCTGATTTCCCTTCTGTTTCCTCTGCCTGCTTTATAATTTTTCCAGAAAAATAGATAAGGATACATATTTTCAGCAAAATGGCAAGGAGAAAGCTAAAACTCCCAATGTGCCAAGGCTTCTTTGCTAGAGTGAAGGTGGGCAAGCTCCTGCCTGTCAGCACGGGCTGGGTCTGGGGCAGCTGCCAGCCTGCTCAGCCCTGGCCCACGGGCACTCGCCCTGCACAGCCAGACCTGGCGTGGGGTGGGAGGGACACGGGACAAACAGGACACCTTTTCTTCCTAATCCAGGCGGAATTACCTTTCCAATGAAATATGGGCACAGCCTTCAGAGTGTCAGAGCTTAGCTGCAAAGGTTAGGTCGTTCAGAAATGGCAAAAGCAATGACACACAGCTCGTTGAAATATGCACTTGTTTTCTAAGAAGGATGAATACAACACGTCTTTGGAGCCCAGATGGAGTCCTGGGCACCCCTGGAAATCAGGATTTTTATGCTGAAAGATCAATCACAAACCAAACACAGGAATATTAAGCAAAAATGCCACTTTGTAAAGAAATTAAAAAATAGGCTGGGATTTCAGTTTTTTATTTTATTGTTTTGATGGAGTCCTGGTCTTCACCAATTTTTCTTAGTGGCTTTCTGCCTCAGACCTAAAGTAAGGAAGTCTGTATTTAAACTCAACTAGATGTCTTCTGTTTACTCTTTAAAAAGGCAAATAAGATGCCTAAAAAATGGTAGCACATGTACAAAACAAAATTATAAACACTAAAAAGGCCAGATAGTCTTTGTTCAAACACTACTTTTTTTTTTTTTTTATTTTAATGAGATTTTGGTGTGTTAATAAATGATTCTTTAGCCTTTTTATTCTGAAGAATACTAGAAAGGCATTGTATTTCTCAATAATTTCATAATGCTTGAGCTCCTTAGAATATTTAACATATTCTTTTGGCAGCAGACAACATGTAGGCAACTCCCATTGTCTTGTTTATTGAAGTATTATGCAGTTTTGAATAATCCTTTAATAATACTAAAGGTTACAACACAGGGAGTTTCACAGTCTTGTATGGGGTGTTTATCTGTACCTAGACAGTCCCAGACCATCTGCCAGGATTGTTTTTCCTTGATTATGGATCAGAAAAACTATAGTGACAATGAATAATTATTTTCCATGAGAAACCAAGAGGCGGATTAATCAAAAGACTATTAATGCCTGGAAAACAAGTCTTTGTCTTCCACTTCACTGGTTCAAATGCATTTTGAGCCATAACAGACCAGAAATCAGGCTCAGATAATTTTTGGGATACCTTTTGGAATAAGCTTGGACATATTATTTTGACAGTTGTGGCACATCATGAGAAAGTGTGGAGGAACCTCAGGACAGGCTAAGTCTATACTACAGTAACATTAAACATCTAACTCCATGCAGTAATATGATGAACTAAGAAAAGGACCATGGAAAAATGGAAAATGTGCAGTGTTTGGGTGTCCCATGGGCATACGAGAACCTGGCAACCAGGCTGAGACTGCAACTGCTGAGGACCATCAGCAAACCACTGAAATACAGATGTAATAGAATCTGAGAAAGTGGGAAATCAGTCCTTGGTAGTGGTTACAAAAACAGTAGCCATTTATACATTTAATGTATAAGCTGTCATCTGCAGGTCCAAATTTGTTTTAAGGATGCTGATGAAGTAAGTTTCAATACATCTTTATGAGATACTTTATTCCCATTTTGCTCTGATAATTAATGTATGAATAAATGCACAGGGACATGAGGTGATGTGGCACTAAGCCCACTATAGGTTTATGTGATATAGTATAAAAATTAGGCCTCATGGTTCCAGCTGTCCACACCACAGCCATTAGATGCTTCAGTTTCCAAGGGCATCTGTTAATATAATAATATAAATAAGCTCAGGGCTTGTCAGACTGTTCAGCTGCCCTCTTCATAAAGGATAGAAAGAAACAAGGGAAATTATTAGAATTTTTGTGCAACAATTAAAGATTATGTTCCTACTGATTAACTGAAGGCTAGCCAGGTTCATTTGTTTTCCTGGTCACTTAAAGTGATATTTCCCCATGTACAATGACCTCTCTTATCCCATTAAAAATAGACGCAATTATATCATTCTAAAATTGTTTAAAAAATACACAAATATTAGAGAAAATCATTGTATGCAATAACCAGCAATATCAAAAGGGATTATGGAAAGAGAAGATTCAGAGATTTATACTGAACTATTTTTTTCTGAATTTGCACTGTCTCCGATGTATTTTAGGTTTGGAATAGTTACAGAGAAAATGCATTATAGGATATACAAATCTTTATGATCTACCAAATAGGATAGGTTCTTATTTTTGAAATGGAAAAATGAATTCTGTGTGAAACCAAAATCAGCTGTCTTCCTGTGAACAAAATCCTTTTTCCTTTTAATGATTGCTGTATGTATAAGGAAACTGTTGTATTCTCTGGTTTTGATTTTTGGTTCAAAGCTCTGGTTCACTTACAGGTGCTGTCCTTTTGGATTGCTTTGTAGAGATCACTTTGAAGCAAACTAAAATCCAATTGGAGCAAATTGGTAAAAGTAAAGCCTGCTCCTATCTTTTTTTCTTTTTTTTTTTCTTTTTTTTTTTTTTTTTTGGTATTTGAAGCTTCAAAATATCTTTTTCACATTACATCAAGTTTAGAAAATTGGTAATTTTAGAGAGAGAGGACTGTGCTTTGTCTGTGGTTTACTTTGTTCCTACTACTATTGTTGAAGATTTTGTTCTTTCTCAGCTCACATGCTGCAGTTCAGGGTTGCTGTCTCTTCTCAGAACAGCCCTTTGAAAGGCAGGTCTGATTGTCCATGCCATTATTCTTCCATGACTTTCCTGCTGTTTGCCTGATTCCAGGAGAGCATTCCTGATCAGGAGGAGTGGCTGGAAATCTGAGCAGTGGGATCGATGGAATGATTGGCAGCTCAGGAGCCCTTAGCATCAGCTCTGCATGTCCCTGACAGCTGTCACTTAATGCTTGATTCTGGACTTTATGCACAGTTTAGGTGAAAGCACTGGCTTTATCTCTTCTTGCTTCTAGTAGGGCAGAGATGATGTTAATAATTTTATTTTAAATTTCTTTCTCTTTAGTTACTCTTTCAGATTATTAGCTGCCCTACGCCTCAAAAAGCTTGATCAAGCCTAGAGAGAAACACATATCTCCTTCTTGAAATGCCAAATGCCTTTTGGGGAAGTTTATCAAAGGCACAGGAAGGAAGCAGGAACACAAATCATTGGGCTTTTGAAACTTTTGACTCCTGTGTTAACCCTTTTAACCTATAGATCTGACAGTTTGGAACAAGGCAGTACTTTCATTTCAGTTTCTTCATAGCTTGGCAGGCTGGCCACTGAGAGAGCTGTCAGTCAGCTCTCAGAAAGCACAGATGGCAGACATGTTAGTGTGTTTCAAACAGAGACCCATTCCAGGTCTTTCTTAATTAATATATTATTTAATCTTTATTAATTAAAGATTAGTTATAATAATCTTATTAATAGTTTCATTTTTAAAATTATCTTTTTCTTCTCCTTCCACCACTCATATCATTGAATACCTTCCTTGCCTTTCTTCTTCAGCTATGAGGACCACTGTCATGGCTGCAAGATTTGAAAAATGAGCTCTAAGCTGCTGTGTTAAAGGATGTATTAGTAAGCAGGATTTACTCGGTAAGATGGTACATGTTTACCTGGAGAGAAAGCTTGCACTGGCCTCACATTGTTCTTTGAACATCTGTGCAGATCCCTCAGTTACCATGTCTGTATTTCTACTTCTCGGGGCTGAAATATTCTCCCATGACCAGTTGCATTACTTGGTGGAGAATATTTCATTCAGGGAGAAAACAGGGGATGCACAGTGAAAGGATTTCAAAGTCAGCCTACCTTCATCACCTCAGCAAACTGGACTAATCCTAAATTTGCCCTGTGGGGAAGCAGCACTGCAGCCTAGCTTCAACATACTCCTTCAGTCAAGTAAATTAGCCTGGGTCACATGTTTTCCACACAGATATCCAGGGATTAAAGTTTTTTTCCAAAGGAGACTCCTTTTAATCTGTGTATTAATAAAATAAACCCTCAATGACAGGAATTCTGCAATTCAATTCAGGAACTACTGTATCATTATATTGTAATGATACAGTTATTTAGAATACTGTAATGATACAGTAGATTTTACATTGCCTGCAGGGTTAGACTTTATATGATGCACCATATAAGCTGATGAAGTTTTTAACACACACAGAACTAGAAGTATAATGTGAACCTAAAAAATAAACTCATTAAAAAAATTCTTCTCATGATTGGAGCTTGGTAGGAAATTGTCTCCATCTCATGGCAGTAACTGGCCAGTCTATGCCTCTATGCTTCCATGGTTTTCTCATGGTTTTCTCTGTGGTTTTGTAGGATGGGATTGCAGCCTTGGATCTCTTTTGTCAAACAGATTCCCTAATGGGAAAGAACCTGGAGCTTTAGTAATGTCTTTGAGTTCATCTGCTATCTCAATTTTTAAATTTTTATGTGTGCCTGTATGTATTTTATTAAAGGTTTAAGGTTGTTAGGGAGGTTTGGGGAAATGTTTTATGGCATGTGGAAGAAAGGGGGAATCAATACTCCATGGATCTGGCTGTGCTTACCATTGTGCAGTCACATTTTTGAAACTCACATGTTCACTTTTAGTCTAACATTTCTACTGTCACAGTATCTTTTTAATTGATCTGGAAAGGTTCTCACATCTTTATGCACCACAAAAAGCTTGTTTTGAAAGATGAGTCTTTAAAGAGGTTTCCAGGGTTTGAAAGGCAGAATACAAACTGAAAAGAGAATGTGATTGGTGAAATGTACCACTGAGACAATTTTAGATGGCAGGCACAAATCTTTCTGAAATGCCATGGTATGGGGAATGCTGTGGTAAAAATAAACTGCCCAGGGCAATAAAGAAAACAGCCATTTCTCAAGTAATTGTAGGAACTAGACTTAGGAAGTGAAATAATTGAAATGAGACACTATTAGCTAAAAGGGGAAGCATAAATCAGTAGCTGGAGGAAAATGAAATGACAAATGGAGACAGTGCTGGGGAATAGGCACTAGTACAGCTAAAATGACAACAATAACAAAAGATAAAATCTATAGCTGTTCGACAGAGCCAGTTCTGTGGGTAGAGAGAAACTAAATATGCGAGATTATGTATTTTTATTGATTTAGATGGTTAATTTCTGCCTGCATGCTTGCTACTTTATTTTGATAGTGATTACTTACAATTGTGGACAGATCATTGAGAACATATTTGGAAAGCCTCTTCTGACGTCAGCAGTTTCTTTGATTTGATGGGCAATGTGTATATCTACATAACCACCAATATTTTTCATGTATGTAATAATATCATTGTTTTGAAGAAGGTGGCTGTTTTGTAGTAGATTCAATTGCTGTATACTCCAAACTTATATTTATTCTTCAAGCTGACACTCTCTCTCATGGAAACTGGACTCCAGACTTTTAAACTCTTTTTGATCTGAAATTATTTCAGTTTAGATTGCAAAATACCTTTAATGAAAGGGGAGGGTGAAACAACAGAAGGCAAACTTCTTAAAGGTAATTTTTACCTACAGATTGCTGTACTGAAATTACAGCTTATCAATCTGTAAATTTGTAAACCTGTCATAGATGTTTCACAAAAAAAAAATTAGATAAAGCAAAAAAAAAAATCCCAAAATATTCACACATTTAAACGGTGTTGTTAAAATACAGAAAGATTAACCTGACACAGCACAACTCTTTCAACTAAAAGTTTTTTCTATTACATATTTTTAACACAATGTCACATACAAGAAAAATCCTTTTGTCTTCCTCACAGGAGGCTGCACAAAGCATTCAGCATCTAATTCAATATCCTTTACTGTGCAGAGCCTCCTGAATCTCAGGTGAATATCCCATTTCATTCACGGCCAGCAACCATGCTGGGGAAACCAGCTCATCTATGCCTTGGACCTCCGACTCCTGCTGTAACTCTTCAATCTGTCTTTCTGTTTCTGTGTGTGACATTTTATGCCCTTTCATTCAATCCAAATAGGTTTTCTCTTTAACCTTGTGGTAACAAAACATTTCATTGTATTTGAAACTAATGGCATTTGGTAATTGGCTATGCACTAAGTGGCAAAGGGCATCTCCAATAATTTACTTGAATGCTGTTTGAAAGTGAAATAATTAGATTTTCAGAAAAGAGCTACAAGCATAAGAGCTAACAGTGTCTTCTGAGCCATTAGCATAAATAGTAGTATAATATAATAGCATAATAAGTAGTAAAGGCATAAGGGGGTTTGGAAGTATTTTTGATAGCTCTTTTTGTTGTCTAGGTTATACAGTCACTTTACTGTAACTTTACATTTCAATATGTAATCAAAAATCCAAAATGTTTCTCATGTTGAAATTGTAGTTTTATGGCCAATCCTAAGTGTTATCTGTATGCACACAAGGCAGAGAAAGAAAATGAAGTATAAATATACATTATGTGTGAACACGAAAGGGTATATGTACAACATTCACTTGAGATTAAAAGCCAATGTGAGCCCTGTGTATGGGGCTCAGAGTTGGGCATTAAACCTTATGATGCTTGAACAAAATGATTGAAAGGAATGATTGACCATATTAACTTTACATGAAGTGAACAGTGTGTCCTAACTTTCTCTTTCTTCATAGTGGAAATGATGAATTCATTCTGTGGAGCATTTTGGAGCCTTTAAAAACATATTTCAGGCAAGGAGGACAGGCAGAACAGGAAGTCTTGCTAGTTTCTATTATTTTCTTCTGTTTACATAAAAATGTAAATATTTGATTTGGCCAAGTCTATCATATTTAAGCTAGTCTTGTTCATCTAAGTAGGCATTATTATCTAATTATCAAAACATAAGTATATCTATTTTGTTAAATTACAGGTGAGAATTGCTTCTCTAAGCAGAAAAAGAAGGGAAAAAGGAGAGAGGCACATGGACAGCCACTAGCAGATTCACCTGAAGTGAATTGCAAAAAGATCTGGCTGACAACCACCACCAGAAATAGAAGAACTTTCTAGTATATTTTAATATTTTGATATGTAGTGCAATTTTTTTTGCTTCCTGTTTCTTAAACCATTTCATCTTCATTCAGAACAATTCTTATTCATTTACATGTCATTATACAATGCTGATGGTATGTTTAGTGACAAGAATCACATTAGCCTGCAGGTTCAGCAACAGTTCAACTAACAGATAGATGTTTGTTCCTTCTTAATGGCATTAATTTGGGTGACATTGGCTTTTAGTGCACATTATTCATGCTCAATTATGGTAGAATAGATAAAGAATTGAAAGACACAATCACATCTGTGTTCCTGAATGAAGAGTCTTTGTGACATGCTTATAGAGATTGAAGTGTCATCCAAGTGAATTAATTATAACAATCTGTTTCCTAATGCAATCTGGCAATTATTTCCTTTTCAGAATAGCCAGCTTTGATTTTGTTTACAGATTTTATACAAACTTTGCAACAGACCCATAACCACATCACCAATTAATTGCTTTTATGAAGATCCTGGGACACAGCTGAGCAGCTGCAGAGGTTACAGCAGAATTGAGCCCAGGCAGGGAGGGGGTGGTGTCCACTCTGCCATTGCTGGAGAGCATTAGGGCAAGTCTGTCTATCCGAGCTGTGGATCAAATTTCTTAATATGGATCATGAATGAGGGACCCCAAATGACTCTGGTACTCAGCCTTTCCAGTTTTGAACTCTTAGTATGTCACAGAATCACAGAATCATGGGATAAGCTGAGCTGGAAGGGACCTAGAAGATCACTGAGTCCAGCTCCTGGCCCTGCACAGCACCATTCCCAAGAGTCCCACTTGACTGACAGTAGCACGTAAGATTTGTGTAATAAGTGATAGTTTGATGGTTTTTCATAGAGGATTTTGATCTGTTCATATTGAACTCTATAGAACAAAAAAGCTGAATTTGGCTCATGTTTGCCAAGGTGGATGCACAGAAGTAGAAATGATTTTTTTTAGACTGAAGTTCCTTTTTAAACTCGTAACAGTGTCTTGTAATGTTTATTGCTATGAGATTTGTCTTCAAACCACAGCTGAATTTCTCAGGTGCTATCAGGGTGCCTTTACCATCAACTCTCTTAGAACACACACTTTTGAGCTAATACTTTTCTGGACTCCAAATCACAATTATAAACTGACTTCTTCTTATCTTTACTCACTTTTCCTTTAGTGGGATATCTGGAAATTATTCCTGCAAAAAGCCAGTACTAAACCTTGTCCTATTCAAGAAAAAGTCAGATAATGAATAAACAGGATCTGGATTTGCATCTCACTACAGCAAGTCTGAAACTGGCTTTTATATTTCTTTAATGTCTGACATAGTTTAACCAATTATGATCTTGAGCCAAATCTTGGATGGGTGCATGCATATGTGTATGAAACTACATAATTTCTATCAAAAGGTATTTCATCACTTTTTCCAAGAAGAATGGGAAAATGCAGGTTGAGGGAGGAATTTTTAAGTTGAAATATTAGGTGTCTCATGGTATTTAAATAAATTAATCAATCATAATGGTGCTGTTTCCAGAGAAACTTTAAAAGTGATTCCCTAGAAACAATCTGAGGATCAATTATCTCCTGCAAAAGTGCAATGCACTTACAGAATGGAAATGGCATGCAGTGGGAATAGTGGCAAAACCAGGTTTTTTCCTTTAGTATATCAGTCATAGCAATCAACAACATTAATGTAAGAAGAAATGTTTTCTTGCCAGCATATGCCCTTTTCCTATATGGTGTTGAAGTATCTTTAAAAAAGGTGCACTGTCTGTGCCAGGGTGGCACCAAGAGCAACCTCACAACAAAGGAGGTCCCTGGGTAGCTGCTTCCTACCACAGGGCAGACTTCCTCTGAGGCCTCAGCCAGAAGTTGTGCACTGCATTTGCTTTATGTGCTAATGGCCATCCACAGCAAATCACAGGGGGATTCAGAGCCCTTCCTTCAGCAATGTAGGAGAAAAATAGATTTTTAAAGGTGAAAGAGCCTTATTGTTATTAATGATGATACTGTGCTTAGAGCCATTAGTACAAATCTTAAATGCAGGGAAAGCACTTTTTTTATAGCCTGGAATTACACATTCTAAGGGATATTCATGAGTAGAAAGCTATATTATAATAATATGCATTATGGTTGTTATATCAGTTAATTCTGCTGAATTTGTCTAATTTTTGGATTTGCTTATAAATCTTAATTAGCCACTGTGGATTTGAGTGCAAATAAAAGATTACTGGAAACAAAATAAAACATTTATATAAAACCTGTTAAATTATGAAAATGAATTCTGTCTTTTATTAAGAATAATAAAGTAATTGACTTTAAGTTTTACCATAACCACAGCACAAAAGAACATTTTATTCCTGGTTTTCAATATTAAGAGCAAGTTGGATTTGTATTTGCCTGGAAGCAAGGGACAGTAGACTCTTATGGAGATGCCATCAGTATACATAAGTCAGGGAAGATACTCATTTAGCAATGCCCTCCCATCCTCTGAAGTTAGATGGGCAACTGTCTTCAAAAATCATGTGCTGCACCCTGGCTTTGTCACTCTCACCACTAAAGTGTCAAATGACCGACCAATGGCATTTATAAAGTAACTGTTTCCTTTGGAAGTTTTGAGGTGTTGATTAAAAAAGTCCCATCACCAATGAAGAGATCTACAAAGTAGCTGAAGAAATGTTTATCCTCAACAGAACTGGAAACCATTTGCTGTATTCTGGTGCCTATCTGAATATCCCACACCCCATACCCCATCCTGCACATCCAGTGGAAACAATAAGTCTAAGAAAAAAACTGATAGCCCAGTGGGAACCAGTCCCTGACACTGCTGCTGGACAAATGAAAACAGAGATTTTTATAGTGAGAGGCCTGAAGATCCCTCTGTGCTCTTTGATTCTGAAAAGCCTTAGCAATTCTGTATGCTAGCCTATAATGTGTCTACCAAAAAAAAAAAAAAAAAAAAAAAAAAAAAAAAAAAAAAAGACCCCACATCTCTTAAAAGAATGTTTCTCCAACTAGCTCCTATCATAAATCCTGTTTCAAATCACACACTGAGCATCATGCTCTGTTGTATTTTTGTCATTGTCCTCAGTATTGAGTTACTGATTTCAGCACTAGTGGCTGTAGCTGAGATATTGAGGGAGCAGCAGAATGAAACTCCAAGGCACAGTCTGTCCCCCCCTTTGTGTCACACAGAATGGGTAAAGCACACTCCTGTGTAGCTGTGCAGGAGGTGAGGCAGCTGCAGCTCCTTCAGCCACTGTAGGAAATCTCTGCTTGCATTCAGGATAAGTGGCAAGGATTCAATCACTCATGGGTCATCACAGTCTACCTGCTTATCTAGCCTGCATCTTTAAATGCAGAATATTTATGGGAAAAAAAATGGATTATAGGTTTTTTGAAACCATCTTTCCTCATTTTAGAGACTCCAAGTGACAGTGCTGCTGCCTTGGAGCTTAACAATGTTTAAAGACCACTGTTGTATGGAAATGGCCTTTTCCATATGTCAAACTGCACCTCCTAAGCCACTTGGACCTGTGATCCTTTCTGGGTAGCCAGGCAGATAAGCTCCTCCTGTTACACATGCCTTTTCGATGTCTAAATAGGTAAGAAAGTGATCAAATTACTCCTCAGCTTTCTTCTCGAGTGATCAAATATCTTGAATCCTTGAGACATGCAATACATTTTTCTAGTCCCTGGATCCTCTTTTGTGTAATTTAGACTGTGCAGCAGAAAACAGTTCACATCTTTTAAAAGTTGGCATGCACATAGCATTTTATCATGCAAAACAACCAGCAGAGATATGCTTCTCTCCTATTGTAGACTCATCTGTGCTTCACTCCTAATAAATATTTCTCTTTACTGATGTATTGACAAAATGTCCTAAGTGTTGAATGTTACATTTATTTGGCCTTAATGCTGCTCATAAGACAGCATTAATTATTTCTAGGAATTTCTCTGCCATAATTAGTGGGACTAACAAAGATTTGGACTATACCTCATGTATGGATTTCCAGCCAAACCAAGAAGAAATGTATTATTTCACAGGTGAGCCTTCTCTGGGGTTACTAATGCAGACTTGGACCTCAGCCTTTTTTACCTGAAAGGTCAGTAATTTAGTAATGCCAGCTACTTGGCTCTTTTCTCATTAATATAACAAAGGGCAGCTATATCCAGAATGGTTATTATGGAATATATGTCATGGCCATCTGTTACAGTAAGATATCGAGAGCCTAGAGAGGATGATTCACAATTCTGAGGCCATGTCCTATGGAAAGCATAGAGCGTGGTGGCAGATGGGAAGATGGATCTGAGCAGATGGATCTGGGTGTGGCTCATGTCTCACGCACTGGTTTACACTGGGACAGAGCACTGGGGCTAATTTCTTGCCAGCAGGAGCAGCCTGCAATGTGCACTCGTAGCAACCACCAGCAGATACCAAAATAATTCCGCTGAGGAGGCAGGCGTGCTCACAGTGCTGCTCATCCCAGAGAGAGCACTGCCTCAGCAGCTGCACAGCAATAGCCAAGGGCAGTATTTCGCTTTCAGAATAGAATGCCAGGGTGAGAAACCGCATAACATGTTCAGGTGTGACTGCTGAGAGTGTCTGTGCGTGTTCTGCATTGACTGACAGGGCTCCCCAGATGCCACAGCTACTACTCAATGACTGCCAGGTGACAAGCACATTGACAGCAGAGTGCACTGTAGCACACCGTCTCCTGAAATGGTGATAAGCACAGCAATGCCACAATCTGATTGAAGAAGGCAGCTCTTGGTAATGTTAGAGATTCTAGTTTCACTTGCAATACAGTGTTTTCAAACAATATATTAATACTTGTGATGCTCCATAAAAGCAGCCTAACCAAATGAAATGTTTAGCAATGACACTGTTATGGAAAAATTAATCACACTGTTTAAATATTTTAATATTTCTATTTAAAATTTGAACTTTCCATTTTTAATATCACGTGCTACTCATTTGCATAGCCCAGAGCTCACAAACTCACCAGGAATCTTTCTCCACAATCTGACAGGAGCTAGCTTATATCTTTTGTACACCCATATTGATTTTGGAAAGAAAGTTGCTGCTTGAAAAAAACATTAAAAAGGTTAGACAAAATTGTGAGAAAGAGAAATAAGTTATATACCTTGCCACAAGTGCTTCCTGGAACTGTTGCCATACTCAGGGAAACAATTTTATTTTTACACTTAGCTAAATTAATTTATTGAAATAGTGCACGCTATAGTTAAAAGTCAGCACGTATATGTAATTTTTACTAGCTACATATTTTATGTAAATTCTCAAGTGCAATAGATAGAAAAATGAGAGCCACCTTGGAGGCAAGGTTGTTCTTCCCTTCTGGGCTGAGATGATGACTTCTTTAATATCCTCTTTATAGGAATCTTTGTGGTTTAGCACCTCATATGAAATTTAATACTTTTCCACAAATAGCTGACAGTGAGGAAGAAATACAATTATCTCAGGACAGAGAAGTTATTTTTAGAGCTCTGTATTGTCTACTTGGCATCAGTTTTTTATAACACTTGATATGTGCATGATATATATAACACGTATGTAATTGGACTACTTGCTGCACTTGTATTCAGACTCTGAGCTGCACTGTATTCAGTCTCTGATCTTATTTATACCTTTGCTGTGGGAGATTTATATCCAGGTGTGGTGGCTGACCAGCTCAGCCATTGCCTTTTTTCACAGTCTGGCACAGTCACTGGTAAGGCAAATACTCTTGGTAGTAGCAGTTTGCTAGTAGTTAATAAAGGGAAAAAAAAAAGTGTATTTGGAGAATAACAGCTACTATATCTCTGCTTTTAGGAAATAGGGAGTGTGCTAGTGATGTGTGTTTAAGATGACATAATACTGGTTAGGTAGGAGTGGCCATGCAATATAGGATCATGTCTTCCCATAATTCAGGGAAGGGGATTTTCTTGGCTACAGTGATTCTCTGCAAAGCCATTTTCCAGCAGTCTTAGATGTCTTGTGTATATGCATATGTCTTGCATGTGTATACCTGCACACATGCTGCTCCCCTGCTGACTGCATGCACTGCACCCCCAAGGAGAAGAGATGCCCAACACAAGAAAAGAGCAAAACAACATCCCAGGATGGCAGAATGGCAGGAGAGGGAAGAGCGTGGGCAAAGCGACTCTAGCTAGCAGACACAGCACAGTATCAGGGCTCTCTGTTCCTTTAGTATCTGTTTCATATGATCATGCTCCCACAGAAACAAATGTTTCAGATACCTTCCTTATTGATAAAGCTTTTGGGCACAAATTTTCTTGTTCTGTCTTGAATGGCATAGAGTGAGAGTTATTGGGATGTGTTATTCTTATGGTAAATTGCACAACCATTTATTCTTGAAAAAAAGATTTTGTAAGTGGGAAATAATAATTACTATTATTACTACTATGATTATTTTAAAAATAATACTAATAACAATAGTAAGTAATAATGTTGGTTGGTGCTGTTCAGAACATTACCAAAACATATTCTGAGATAAAAAAAAAAAAGTGTTTCCAACACTTCAACATTTGAAGTAACAGAGCCTGAAGATTAAATCATGTTTCCTTGACAAAGATTCATATTCCCAGCATCTGAACATACCACTGGTCCTCCTGACATTATTGATAAGTTCTGTTTTTGTTGTGGATGAGCATTGTTGGCATTGTTGACAACTACAGACCACAACAGAGTCAATACTGATTAAGGTGAGAGCAGGAATCCTCCTTGCATTCAGCTCTGCACATCATAACTATTCCAAGGCTGCAAAATGAAAGAATGGAAAGGTTTTTTTTGTGTCTTGTATGAAACTCCATGATGAATAGCTAGAGACCATTTAATGGGTGTAACTCATATAGTTATTTGAGCATCTCATTGCGATGCTTCTATATCTACAAAACATTTCAAAGCAAATAAGGACATGTAATACTTTTCTCATTGCCAGTCATATCTGAGAATATGGAGAAAATGTCTTTTTTCCCCTGCAAGAGGAAAAATCATCTTGTTTAAATAAGTAGTCGTTATTCCTGCCCAACATAGCATTCTACAGTTGTTCTATATTTCTTCACATGTAATTATTAATATTATGTAAGAGCTCAGCAAGATTCTTCTTCTCTTTTCTGATCAAGCTGATTTATCTGTCTGTAATATATTTTGAAATTCAGAATGAATTTACATCATCCTCATAGTATTCTAAGGTAAAGATAGGAGATTTATTCTAGTAAACAACTTTTAATTTTAAAACTGCAATTTATAAGTTACTTAGTTGCATATTAGAGAGCCCTTCAGAGAAGTAACTAACAGGGGCAAAAATAGCCCAAATATAAGGGGATAAAAAGGGGGAAAAGCACAGAAGAGTGCAGTAACAAGAAACTTGGGTTGCAGGACATCTGTTTATTTTGCTATCACATTCATATGAAACTTCATGGTGGTTGGCCCTGGAGTTCATTTAAGCT
Organism: Lonchura striata; assembly: GCF_050655825.1. Taxonomy (NCBI): domain Eukaryota; kingdom Metazoa; phylum Chordata; class Aves; order Passeriformes; family Estrildidae; genus Lonchura; species Lonchura striata. The sequence goes on along the minus strand of NC_140707.1, from coordinate 56,013,264 downwards.
GTAAGAAAATTCTCTTGAATTCTGCTTTTGGCTGCCATTGTGGTAAATATGTCCTTTCTGACCTAGCCAAAATACTGATACCTAGTGAGCTTTTTTTCCCTTCCCCAACAACATGACAGTTCCACGTGCTATGCCATGGCTCAGGGTTGCTTGTATTAGTAATAAAGATTTGAGGAGTTGAACAGAGATTTTAAAAATAAATATTCTTCAGGACATATAATGGATCAGGGTGGAGCAATATAGAAGAATGAGCTCTGGAAAAAGAAAAAAGAAGCAAATCAACATAAGGACTAGTGAAATGGAGGTAGAAGAAAAAGGAAGAAGAGAAACCTAAGGCTTCATATTGGATGGACTTGCACAGCATAACACTGAACGTTTTTCATTGTTAAATATAATGTGTATATATATGTTATATATATATATATGTTTACACATGTCTGAGTTAGAAAAATGAGTGCTCGTGGTGTACTGCTGTAGAGAGCTCTCAAGGCTCCCTGTTGGGCTGTTTGATTTTACTGTGGGTCTATGACTGACAGCCTGACAGCTTGCTGGAGCTCAAGGCAGAGGTTGAAAGGACCATGGGTGGCTCACTGCAGCCTCACGGGAATTCGGGGCACAGTGTTCCGAAACTTCCTTTTCTTCTGCTTAAGAGACACAGCTTTAAACAAGGAACGTTTTTATGCTTTTCCATAAAGCCTGCCTAAACAGACTAAAATCGCCACCTAGTGAGGACAGTCTCTCAGCTCACTCATTTTACACAAGGCTCTTGTAAATAGGTAATCCTATTATTCCACTGCATTTAAGTTTGAGTGATAATGATAAACAATATTTTGCAAGAAAAATCCCCGAGAATTTAAGGAAAAATATATTTGCTGAAGTGACAGGAACAGGCATTTTCTATAAAATAATATGTATCCAAGCACAGATATTCCTACCACCTCTCACTGCAATCATTAAGGTTCTTAATTATTGTCTTCAGAATATATTTACAGAAATCTTGAGTGAAGAGCCGATTTTAATGCCTGTGTTGGGTGTCTTATGCCTCCTGCACAGGTAGCGCTGCAAAAGGTCTCCAAGTTCTTGCTCTTTGTTTCTCTGAATGAATTGCTAAAAATAAACAAACTGCATTACTGGCTAAAACCCAATGAAGTATCCAGAAGTGGTTTCACTTTTAGCATGCCTGTAATGAATGGAAGTGAATGGGCAACAAAGAAAAGAGAAAACCATATGTACCATGTTAGCAAGGTTTTGAAAGGTTCCTTAGCTAAATCCATTTTGCAGGTTTCTTTTGCTCGATCTAAATGATCAAGACACTTTTCTATTATTTTCACTATGATGCACCATATATAAATTCTTTCCTGTTACATTGAGGAAATAAACTGACTATTAAGGTTTAAAAAAATGCATAGCAAGTCACTCTTAAGATTTTATTTAAAAATCAATTACAGTTAAATATATTATATTTTATATTATTTTTTCCTGTCCTACATTTGGTCTTTTAAAATTAACATTGTGAAGACTGTACAGTTATGAACATAAAACACCAGAAGAAGTAAGGGAAAATACACATGAACCTCCAAATACAAAGGCTGTGACTTTCAGGCAACCACATGAAAGAATTCTGAAGAAATTGTGAGTATAAACAACAGTGAGATAGGAAGAACTGTCTCACAGTTTTTTCCCCTCAGATAAAGTTACTTTCTTTGACTTGCCTTGGCAGAAATACAGTTATGGTGCTTACTGCTGATGAATATTTCTAGATCTTTTTGAAACTGCGTATGTCAGGCTTATATAAAATCAGAATTTGAATCTACTAGCAGTGTACTAGGCAGTGTACTATGGATCAAAAAAAAACCTTCAGGATTTTTTTTACCTCTCTAAACAGGTCTAATTTTAAACTGCTAAATGCTACTGCCTACATTTATTTCCTGCTTTCCACAGAAGTAAATAATTCTCTAACTTTGAACTGATGAAATGGTCTTCATGATGAAATGGTCTTCTTAGAGCATGGGGAATTTTCACAGCTGCAAAATTCAATGCAAAGTTAAATGAGGAGTCACAGGCAATACACAGCACCCTTCACAATACACTGAAGTATCTTTCTCCTTCTGTTATGTTATGAGGTCTGAGTCATACCTGAACAGGGTTTAGACCCTGCACTGGTAGCCAACAGCCATCAGATGGGGAAGGAAGACTGGCACTGATCACATCAGAGCAGGTGTCCAAGAAATTATATCTTGTATTTCACACATTTCTGGCACAAACTCTGTAGCAAATGTGACTGCAGCATTATTTCCCTGTACAACATTCCAGGATGAAGCTTTTTCCTAGGTTGTGCTCCACAGAACCTGTATTAGGTTCACATACATGGAGCTGCCAGACAGTGACATGTGCTGGTTGTCTGCATGCCAGGAAGGAGAGCTCACATGTTTGCATGGGGTTACCATGAATACATTAGCAGTCCTCAATATTTTGACTTTTTTTTTTTTTTTTTTACTTGTGCAATCACAGACAGTGAAGCCATGTGTTTATGTTCTCTTTCTGAGTACACCGTGAATCTCAGGAATCACTTGGTAGGTATTGGGCAGAGTTGAGAGTTCCTTTTGCCCACTAAGAACTACCTTTTTGTTTAAGAGACTTTGGGTACCTGTGGTGGAATGATAACTAAGCAGATGAATTGTCATTAGCCAGACCACCTGTTCAGACCTGGTACCTCAAATTAGGATACTCACCTCAGTCTCACCAGTGCATTTCATTTAAGGATGTGAGCCTAAGGATGTGAGTCTAAGGAATTCCTGATTTACAGGATCAACAGCATTTTCCTCACAGTGTTTCCTCACTCATATAATTAAGTATGTGAAACAGAACACAGTGTGCCTATCTCTCCTTTAGACTGTAGCTTTCTGGATTTAGTACTTGTTAGGACATCTGATAAGGTACCAGATATCAGATGAAGGAAACTGTGGTGACAATCTCTCCAGTCATTCAATATATGCCTGAGATATGACTAGGATTGAGAAGCAAAAAACTCTGTGCTAAAATGCTAGAAATTTGAAATAAGATTGTTCCTGAGTGTAGCTCTTCATGTGGGGACAGAAAAACAGCCATTCCTTTGCTCCCTTGTTGTTAAAAGGAAAGAAGATTTTTTTTTTTTTAAAGGGAGATATGGCAGGTAAGGCCAAAATTCTGCAAGAAATCAAAATAAAGCTGCAGCAGGTATGAAATAAAGCAAAATTTAAGGATATTAGGACCATCTCTCATGAAAAGCTTGTGCAAATCATTGTTTATATTAAGTGAACTTCAGTAAGTCATTTGAATGGCAATGTGCCATATCTAAATGATCTGAAGAATCATCATAGAATTATAGAGTGGCCTGGACTGGAAAGTACCAGTCCAGAACATACTTTACCTCTTTCTAAGGTATTAAAGGATTTAGGTGAAATAGCTTGGTTACCTTTAATTTATAGCTGAATAGCCAAAACTTCTCTGTATCAGCTTAGGCTAGCAATTTGTTAGTAACACAGCCATTGTGGTGCAGCAATAAAAGAAAAAAATTCATGAAAAACACATGCACAATGTGTTTTGCTCTTTCCCCTTATCAGTACTAGAGCATCACTTATCAGCTGGTGCCCTAGATCAGCCTCGCTGGGGACCCTGCAGCTGCAGAGGAGTTCCTAGCCTTGGGCGGGGCAGCTGCCATCTCGCAGGGCTTGGGAACCACCAGGAGCTGCTGTCTGAGGCAGAAGCATTTTTGAGCAATCTAAGGAATTAGATACTTATATTTGATCATCACAAAGGATAGGACCCTGGATTTTCTGAGCTTTTTCATGAAGCCCAGTCTGTGGCCCAGTTAGGGTCATGGTTTTCCTTTATCTTGAAGTGAATCTCCAGCAATGCAGGGAGGTACCACAGGAAATGATGCTACGAAAAACATCCACAGATACCCATGTAAGCTGGTCCATGGTAGGGCTTTCATGAGCATTGGTGGATTATTAAAGAATAGAAAATTTCAGGTGAAATTTTATGTAAATTAAGCTTTTTGCAGAAGCTCAGAGTCACTTACCAACAGAGTCTGTGTTCTTTACCAACAGTCTTCTCCTAGTACATTAGGAATTAACTGCCTGTGCCCAGGCCAATGCTGACATGGTGCTGCCATGTCCAGCCTTGCACCTTGCTGATCCCAACCTTGCCTTCATTACTTGGCTTCCCAGCTTGACCCCTGGCCTGCCTTGTCACCAGAAATTTGTCTGGTGATCAGAGAGCAGCTGGCCTGCTCTTCTGCCTTGCTAGGTGCCATGGGAATGTGGCTTGTCGGTGACGATGCTGCCCAGTCTGCCTGGCTGTCACCCTCAGCTCCTGGCTCACTGCCCCTTGTGGAGCTGCCAGTTCTCACTACTCCCTGACACATAGGTTTAATTTGACTTGATTTTGTTGGTTAGCTTCAGTTTTCATTATTCTTTAAATTAATTCTTAAATTCTTTAAATTAAAAGCCAAAATATAATTAACTTTCCAAACTTTATGGCATGTGAAAGATTTAAAAATGAACCACTGAGTTCTTTTTTTCATGAAGTCACAACGAAATTTGGTTCTGCTTTCATTTCAATGCTACAGTGAAAGTTCACATTCTATTGCAAAATGCATAGGTCAGCAGTGGAAAAAATTCATGATTAAGTAACTTGCACTGCTGCTTGCATAATTCTTCCTTCATAATATATAAGAAGGAACTATGGAAAAAAGACCCTCAAATCAGAAACACAAACCCACATCAAAACAAAATTCAGTAAATGGAAACAAAAAGGAATGGAATGTAATTTTCTAGAGAGGAAAGCAACAGCCAGAATAGTGACTGCCCACAAGATCACAGAACAATTGTGGTTTGAAGGGCGTTCAGGGAATCTCAAATGGAGCCTTCTGCTAAAGGGAAGATCAGCTACAAGGTCAGATGTTGCTCAAGCTTTGTTGAGTTGGGTATTGGAAACCGCTGAGGATGGGGCACAAAGAACATCTTGGTGCAACCTGCTCCACTGTTTATCAGTTCATCATAGCTCAGAAACTCTTCCTTATATCAACTCTGACCCTTCTTGCTTCAGGTTTTCCACATGATTTCTTGTCCCCCCTTGTCCCGTTTTCAGCTCAGGCAGAGTTAAGTTCCTTTCAATAGCTGTTACAGTGCTGTGTTTTGAATTCAGAATGAGAATGGTATTGATAACACACAGATGTGTTCTGGTTTTGTGAAATGTTTATCCTAAGTAAAGGACTTTTTTCTTGTCTCATGCTCTGCCAGTCATGAGGTTTGCAAAAGAAACTGGGAGGGGGCTTAGCTGGGACAGGTGACTTGAACTGGCCAAAGGGATATTCCACACAATAGAATGTCCTGCTCAAGTTTATAACCTGGGGAAAGTTACCCAGAAGGGTGGCTGCTCTGGCTTCAGGAAGTGGAGTCTGACTTTGGTCAGTGGGTGGTGACAAATTGTGTTGTGCATCACTTGTTTTTTCCCTTATTATTAAAATTGACCATTATTACTACATTTTAAATTTATTTTTGATTATAAAACTGTTCTTAATCTAAACCTACAATTTTTACTTTGATTCTCCTTTCCACTCCACCTGTCTGTGGAGAGACAGAAGGGGGTTGAGTGAGTGGCTTGTGGTCCCCAATGTCCAACCAGGCTTAAAACACATGACTCCTGCTATGAGCTCTTGTGAAGAGCTTGGCTCCATCTTCTCAATACCCTCTACAGGATTGCAAAGCTGCCATTAGGTTCTCTTCTCCAGGCTGAACAAGCCCAGCTTGCACAGCCTGGCAAGGTCTTATTTCAGAATGTGAAATTAACAGAAAGTACAGACACACACAGCAACTCATGAAAACAACAGAAATTCTCTTTGCAATGGAGAATTTTTTTATTTAAACACAGAGGTACACTCTCATAAGAAATATCTTCCTGCTTGTGACCACTTTATGCACATCCTCCACACATAATGTCAGACCTAAAAGGGTGCTGAAAACTTCTGGTGAAAATCTTTCCGCACACAAATTTGCTAGAGGGTGATTCTTTTTTTTTGATGGAAAGAACAATTCTTTCCCTATGAAATAAAAAAACCACCATAACCAAATATTTTCCTGGGAATTGAGCAAAGGTAAAAAGGCTGTGAGAAGAGGAAAAAAATGTACTCTTTTCAGAGGGTCAGGTGTCTGGATGGGACAAGGAACCAGGGAGCCAGACAGCTGTTTCTGCCTGCATATGAACAGGGACCTGAATTAACAGCTGCACTTCTGATTTGTGCTAACACCAACTTTTTCAAAATTGTGTGCGTTCTTTTGCTTCCATTCTTACTGTTTGTTGGTATATTCATGCTTTTTGCCAGTATTGCTGGCTGGCTTAATTTTTTTAAAACTGACAGACTGAGAGCTCTGGAGCCTTTAGCTGAGGCCTCCATGTGCAGTTAAGTAAATGGATGCAAACCTTACTCTATTGAGTCTGAAAATGGAACCACACTCAAGATTTCAGTCATAACAAGCAACTCTGAAGGATGGCCCTTTACACTGTTGAGATGTGAAACCTCACCTTTCTATCCTTCTCTTCCTCTCCTGTATGTATCAGGAAAAGTTTCATCCAAATTAAAACACTGGTGGCTAGAACTTGCTTCTTTATAGGCACTTAATTTAATGAATCTTCAACTATCTGAAACCCAATACAGTAATGTAATGAAACTGCAGACATACAGCTATACATTAGAACATATATTTTTCAAGGAAAACAAAAGCTTAAGGGTGGGTAAGTGCCCATACATAGGAGGTAAATAATTTTAAGAAGTGTGTGATCTTAGGGGTATGCTAAAGAAGATTTGGAGTCTTTAATGAAACACAAGAACCATCATAGCAGCATAAATAAAACCGTGAAATTTACCACACTCCCTCTGTCTGGTCCTTTGTTAATCCATACAAAGAAAACTTCAGCCTTCCTCCAGCTTAGTATATTGCAGCAGGCTGGCTGCAAGAAGAGACAGTTATGTGGGGGATCCTCAGTAATTCTGTCACAGCATGTCACAGCCATCCTTTTTGACTGTGCATTTGTTTGTTGTCACTAATTTATATACCACACGTGATTTAAAGATATGTGTTGATACTCCATTGATTTCATTGACCCTATGGTAAGTTATTATTGGCTCCAGCTACTGGAGTAAGCTACCAGCTTAGGCTGGTATCTCTGACTTTGGGGCATTTCCTAGGCACACAAGTTCCTAGGAGCACAATTTTTTTTTCTTTTCCTTTTAGGTTATCCAGTTTTTCTCTGCATGTGGTCATTCAGGAAATTTTCACAGTCTGTGTTTCACAGGAACTTCTGTAGGTGATCAGTGCAGTGTTTTTTGTAGCAGAGCTGCACGGAGCATGTCCTTTCACTTGGTCTTCCCCACGCTTTTGTAGGCACAAGCAGCACCTGAGCAAATTCACTATCTCTGTTCGTGCAGTGTCACTCACAAAGCAGTACAGAATGGGATCCGCAATGCAATTCAAACTAGTTAAGGCCTGTGTGATTCTGTAAACCTTATACATCAGCAGCAAAAGATGTGGGTCAGAGGTGGAAGGCTCTTTGATGCTGCGGATAAGCAGTATAACATGATAAGGAGTGAAGCAAACAATGAAACTAACTGTGATGCTCACAATAAGTTTCTTCACTTTTTTCTTTTCTTCATCTACTGTGGCTTGGTTATACCTGACTACTTGGTAGATTTTATGGTAGCAAAACACAATGATTATCAAAGGGCCCAAGTACCCTGAGCATATCCGGAATAAATTTATGTTCGCCTGCCACCTTTCCAGGGGGTAGTTATCATAGCATAATGTATGATTAGTGAAATTGCAAGGATCATTGAATACTTCTTTGTACACCAATATGACTGAATTAAAGATGCTTTCCAGAAGCCAAACAATTATGCTGACAATCACTGAAAATCTTCTTGTGCGCAAATACTGGAGCTTCAAGGGGTGAACTAATGCCAGGTACCTGTCAAGAGAGATGCAAGCAAGGAACGCAGTGCTGGTATAGAAATTCATATACATGAGGAAGGCAAAAATCTGACAAAGCAAGGCAGAGAGCCTCCAGTCATCTCCATGCCAGGCATAATCAATCCACAGAGGCAGAATCAAAGAGTACAAAAGGTCAGCCAGAGACAGGCTAAAGATGTAGACTGCTAACTCATTCTTTTTCCTCACCTGAATGCAAGATGCATAGAGGGATATGCAGTTGATGGGAATACTGATCATCATCACAGTGCTGTACACAAATGGAAACAAATACTTATCCAGGGTGTGATCATCATGGCACTCAATGCTGTTGTTCATTGTCCACCCCAGAAGTATCCTTGAGGTAATTCCAGCCTGGGTGCAATAAAACCCCCTGTTGTAGTCTGATGGGCTGTCATCTGTTAGTTCTTCAGGACCTGATTGATAAGATTCCAGCTTTCTGCTACTAAAAAGGAAAAATGTCAGCTATTACATTTCTGTTGTTTTTACAGGATTCTTGGTGTGTGTCTTTTTTTTTTTTTTTTTTTTTTCTAGAAGTAAGGAACTGGTTTTAGGAGATCAGGGGATGTTAATGCTCCTGGAGTTAGGAATGCATAGGAAGAGGAACCCAAAATCTAAGGCTGTCAAGGTCACTTAGATGGAAGCTTCCACAGCAGAAGTAGGATGAGTAGTTAAGACACTTCTTCTAGGAGTGGGGTGCTGTCCTGCAATCCTGGGTCTCTCTTGCGGGAGAGTTAAAGGAGATCAGAAAGTAGACCACAGATAAAATAATAGATGTGCATTTTCTATTATTATGGTAAGCACTGCTCTGGAAATATGAATATGGCAGATTTTTTTATTTCAAACAGCCTCCTCCCCCCTAAGGCAATGGAGAGAGAAGGATAGAAAGACAGGGATTCAGGTATCGCTGGATGTTGGGATCTGCTCAGAAGAGGAAAATATATGTCTGGTATCTTTCTGTATTGCAAATCACTCTTGTCTTTGCATCCTCACACATCCCTGCTTCCTCTCTCCTCCTTTGTATGTGATCCCACATGAACTTGCTGTCAACTGTGCTGGTCCAGCAAGGGTTACTGCATGTACCAGAAATCCTCGTGTGAAACTTGCCAGGCTGCTGGGTTCCTGCATGCACATGACAATCTGCTGGGATGTCCCTTCGAATATGTGAGGTGGAGACTGAGCAGAGTTTTTCATTAACACTTCTTTCCTCTAAAAATTGCAGCTGTGGTGCATGAGCTTATAAAGCCATTAGCAATTAAACTTTTCTTAGTCACTTCCAGGACTGTGGTTATCAACAGCTTCAGCATGAAAATATCAGCAAAATGGTAGCCCTGACTAAAGCAGCTGGACTGGAGGTGTTGCATGTGTGAACCTTAGTAACATGTAGAAGAGCTGACCTTTAGAAAGGGTGAAAAAAGGGCAAGAAAGGGTGTACAGCTGTAGGTGTGAGACAGCTGAGTGTCAGTATCACAGCTCTGACACTCGGCAGTTTCCTTCTCCAGAGAATGAATTGTTACATTCAGGAAATACAACAATGGAAAATATTGGTTGCAGACCAATTATACTGACAAATTTAGTAACTACTTGAGAGACTGCTGTGATAGCTAACTGCTTGAGAGACTGCTGTGATTTTAGCTCAAAGCTAATCTGTGCTTTGAGCCTGGACTGTAGCAGAGGAGGTGAAGAGGCTCAAGAATGAGTAGGTTGCTAGATAGCACATCTACAACTGTTCTCACATGGGAAAGAACTCAAGCAGAATACATCTTGTGTGCAGAAACTTTCCCATGTGGTAAGAAAATTCAGCCCTTTATAGGTTTGATGTGTTTGTGGGTTCATCAGAAAAAAACAAACAAGTTTATTGCCTGTGCTGAGAGGTCATTATATGGGTCTCTTGTCCACAAAAAAAGCCCCTTTCATTATCATTCATTAAAAAAAGGAACAATGACAATACTACCCAGAAAGCACATACGCAATTTTACCTGCCACTGCCTTGTTTGATCAAGTTGCCTAAATTATCAGCTAGAGCTAAACTCACTCACAAGCTTGAAAGCCAAGGAAAATTGTTGAGAAGGACATGGCAATTTGGTCTATTGAGGAACCTTGTCAACATGATGACTAATTTAAAAAAAATGCAGTGTCTATATTTAAAATAAACATAAGATGTCTTCATTTCAGCTTGGTTTCATAAAACCACACTGTAAATAAGCCATTGCAAGCTTATCAGTACAGATAAGTATCACAAAATAAAAATCTAGCTCTAGAAATTGGATCAAAGGGTTTTGTGACACGCTTCTCACCAAAGAGAAATCAAATGTATGCAGACAGACCAGATGAATCAAAGATAAAATACCTACCTCTTCTCCTAATCACACTTTAGCATCTCTTCTCCTGTGACAGGTCTCTTCATGTCTAAGAGGGAAACATGACCTTTCAGAAGCATATGTGTAATGCAGCAAGTGTATGAGGCAGCGTTTCCTGGTCTTGTGACTGAGAAATTGGAATTCCTTCTCCCTCCCACATAAACTCTTTCTCTTTTGTTAGTTAACTTCTTGTATTACAGATTCACCATCCTTGTAAACTCCCAACTTTTCTCTTACTACCCACAACAGCTTATTTTGTTTCTACTCTTAGACCAACATGCCAATTTCCTCATACCACTTGGGGTTTTTTCAGTTTTTTCATTTTAGCTCATTGTTTCTAAGAATTTCACTCTGTTTATCTTACTGAACATCATAAAATAAAACACTTGTCCTTATATTGCTCTTATCTGAATAAACACGCATTCTTTTGGGCAAGACTTTGATTTGCTCTTCTGCCAACCGCCTTAACTAATATCTGAAAGTGTAATTGCTAATGGCAGGCTGGGACACTAAAAATGAAATTCAAAGAAGTCAATTGAGACTACATGCAAACTGTCACCTGAGTTTTTTCTGTCCTTCATATTCACAAGTCACTGTACCCCATTGCTTTTTTTTCTTCTTAACCAGTATGTTCCTTAGTTCCTATGAACACAGCCCTGGAGGCTGTGCAGCATTCCCAGGTAAACTGTGATGACACATTGATGGTACATACATGAGGACATGCTTTCAATGATGGTAATAATGAGAAGTGTGTCATTCTGGCACGTATTGATGACCTATACTTAAGTGTGTCAAAGAGCCAGGAAATGAAGCCTACCACAATACATGCTGCAGTTTCTTGCACAGAAATATAAAATCATAAAGCACCACTTTCCCCTAACTACAACACATTTTACTCAAATTGCTTGGGGCCTTATTTCAGAGGAAGTAGTCCATATCACACTTTCTTGCTGAGTTGTTTTTTTCATAATTAGGACTTTGTAATGCAAGATGATTTTTCTTACCTGAATGCATGATCTGAAGCATTCCCAGGTTTTCTCTCTGCTACTGAGCACACTTGCTGGCTTTGCCTAGGAGGATGGTACTGGCTTACAGATATTCTAAAAAACAATATTTGATTATTTTCCCCAATTATATATTTTTTTTAACCATCAAGGAATTTTGGTTTGATGACATGGTCTAATGGTTTGATTTTCATGGTCAAAACCTACTGTGACTAATTCCACATACTTGTGACTTATTTTAGAGACTTGTTTTGGTATCAGATGTTTCAAATAAAAAAAAAATTCTTAACAGTAATTCTTTATTTTAGATACATTATTCAATTATTACAATAGCTCCTGCCTCTGTTATTTTGCTACAGAAAACCTACTGTACAGGAATTCTGAAGAGTCAGTAAGAAAAAATTTAGAGAAATGGACTAGCAAATGTTATGCTTTAAGTACTGTATGAAAACAAGTCTGTAAAGGAACTCTGTGAGATTTTCTAGAGAAAAGTAGTCATTGGATTTGTATCAACACATTTCTACAGCATCTTCTTCAGGTTCACAGAGAGCTTTATGTAGTCTCTCCATTTATGACATTTTGAAAGTTGCAAAGTACAGTGTTAAATTTTCATAAGCTTAAATACAAAAGGATATTCCATACTTCTATCTGTAAAAAACTTTGTAAGGGAAGAAAGGAACAATGCTGTAAGAGCTAGCACAGTAGCTGCTGTTCTGATGATACTGTATATCAATCATAAGATGGAAAGATAGATTGTTTTCCTTTTTCTCTTTAAGCAATTTCAACAAAGTAGATTGCTGTGTGTTCTCAGAATAAGTTCTATTGCCAAGTTGAGCTCTTCAAGTACAGGGGATGTTCCACAGCTAATTCTTTTTACCTCAGGAGCAAATCTTACAACTCAATTCTGAAAAACTTCACAGTTTAGGAGAGTTGAAATATGCCTTTCAGAAACATGGCCTTTTTCTGCTTACAATTAACAGCAATTTTCCTCATACAACATTAAATTTCACCCACACATGTCCATGAGATTCTGTAGAGACTCAAACAAGTCTAAAAGAGCTCAGGCTTTTTAACTTAAATGTATAATTTGAGCATAAACATTCATTTAATGCGAGCCAATAGGAAAAAAAACCCACATGTTTTTTAGAATGTGGGCCATGCAGGCAAGTATTATTTTGCTATATCATTAAGTGCCTCATGTTTTCCCCTATGCATACAGAAAGATGTACAGTATATTTTCACACACATGATACATGGCATTCAAAGAAGCTATTTTAACCAGAGCTTATTTTTCTGCTAAGTTTTAAGCATTTTGCATATTCATATAAATAGCACTGGATATCTCAACAGTGCCTGAAGATACTGGAGAACACCAATAGAAGACTTACCAGAATCCTCTGTGAGGCCTGAGGCACATTTTGCAGTGATGGGATAGCTTAGAATGTTGAAAATTCCCCCCAAATACAGTTTTTCTCTATTATTCCCCCCTTTTGTAATCAACAGTATTTTGATCATGGCAATGCCACTATAACAAACACCGAATCAAGTTTTCTTTTGTAATCCTAGGCATGCCTTTCCTAATTCAATCTTTTGATGTCTTTTTCCTTAGTCTCATGTTTTGGTTGTGCTGGGATTTCTCCCAAAGCAATCTTTTCCAGCCCCTTTTGTGTCTCTTCTGTCAGATGTATGATGTCAGCATCCCATCAGGGAGAGCAAGGCTGAAACCTGTCCCAGAATGTTGACACCCGTCCCTGGCTCCTGAGCGTTTACCTTGGCCGCCACGTGTCCCCGTGCAGCGGTTCCCGTTATGCCATTGGCAGTGTGACCCGTATCTGCTTCTGAGAAAAGTGGCTGCTTCTGCTTCATCAGATACGGAGACAGGAAGCTGCTCTTTAGATAAACAGGCAGCAGTTCACACATCTCTTGGTTTTACTTCCCTTTTTTTTTTTTCTGTCCCCAATTCCTTGTTAATCTAAGCTTATTCATGAGAAAAAGATGAACAAAGGATGGACGCGACCTCAGTAGATAAAGGAATGGTTTTAGAAACTTTATAAAATTTTAATTTAAAATATTGTCTGATTATATGAGCGTAGTGTATTATACACCCCTTATCTAGGAGACATTATATTCTGCAGAGGAACCAATCCACAGAAATTAAATGCTGTGTTTTATTTGTATTTACTTGTGTAAGTTCAAAATGTGCATGTTTTTGTTGACTGAAGGACCTCACCTGCCTTTCCCTACAAACTGATCACAGAATCAAATAGGAATCCACCTGAGAAGAGCTTAAAAACGTTTTACAATCACTTTAGGAGTCTGAGGAAAAAGAATTAGGTATTTTCAGAATTTATGAGAAGCTCATGAATAGTTCTAGTTAACAAAGGATAATAGCATTTCATGCACTGCGACAGGTTATATATTTATGTATTTTTATATAAACTGACTCTGAGGTAGGATGCAGTTTTCAGAGGAGTGATTCTTTTAACAGATATTTCTATTCAATTAGACCAGTGGAAAGTTGTTACGTGAGCATGGTTCTCTTCCCCCTCTGTGATCAGAATAATTTATTGCATTTTTTTCTTAAATTCTGTTTGGAACAATACAATTCTGCTTTAAGAAAGTGAGTACAATTTCACTTGAAATATCCATCTGTTGAGTAACACCAAAACTGTCCGGTTTGATGATTCAGATGCTAAGGAGAAATGAAAGAGAACACATTGAAAATAGGGGCATACTGACTTCCTTGAGTATAGCAGGCTGCTCTATAATATTTAACCACTGTATAGAGAGATTTGGTTCCTTTTTTTTAAGTCAGTGTGTCTTTTTCATCCACAGTTTTTTACTGATCTGATTGTTACATGAAGCCTGAACTACCCAATACTTGTGGCCAATCTCAAACTGTTAAAATAGCCCCTTCCTGTTTGGTGATTGGAAGATCACTTATATAAATTTCTAAAATAAATTTCAGTCACATCTTCATTTTCACTGAGGGAAAAGTCATCAGACAAAGACCTGTTTCATCACTTTCTGTGTGCTATTTCCTAACATGGTACCTACTAAGTGTCCAGTATGCCGGTTCTGGTGTTTTGTTGAGCATTCCTATAGTTTGCTAAAGAAAAAACAGTTCTTATAACTATTAGATATAGAGAAGCAGAGTTGGAACATTTCTACAGTTCTTCTCTGTGATGACAGCAGAACTGAAAGATCAAAGGAGGAAAGAGAGGAGATGATGCTTTTTATGCATTCTGGAAGTAAAGCTGTATGTTGAAATAAATTCTTAATTGTGTCCATATGCAAAACCACAATTTTTCCAGGGTTTTTGTGAGATCTGGACATATACAGTATCTCAGATCAGTCCTCCAGGAACAACATGTTATTAGCATTTGATGAGAAAAAAAAACCCAACCCTGAAATAGAAAACCATTAACAGTGGAAAACTATCTTATCTAGAAAAGAAGCAATGAGTAAGTCCTCAATAAGTTTATTGATTAAATTGGAGTTTACAAAGGATCCACGAACAAAGGTGTTGTCAAGAAAATTAATCCACAAACATCAGAGGTTATATCCAAAAAGGAGACAGAGGAGTCCCCATGGGGTCTCTCAAAATTTTTAGGGGATGCACCCTCCTTTTTATCCTAATTTCCTGGCCACATTTCCCTCTCTCTCCTCCCATTGGCTGAGGTACTTGAGAGGTATACAGACTTCCCAAAATGCATAATACCCCTTCTAATGTATACCCTCCTCATTTTTCTTTTTCCTTGTGTCTCTCTTCTTTTTCTCTAAATCCAGATATGTATGACAGTCTTCAGTGAGTAACAGTCTGTGTCAATTAGTGGGATTCCTATAGAATGGTTTCCCCTACTGCTTCTTTCACTTCTCCATATCTGGCCCATTGTAAAGACACCTCCTTTTTAATCCTCAGTGTAAAGAAAAAAAAAAATGGTTCAACACAAGGTCAAGGTGCAGAGTGAAAGTTAACAGTCACAACAAAATATCCCTTTCCTTCCACCAAAAAGATTATGAGAATGTTTTTCTGTACCAATTGAAAAGGATGGGCACTCAGCACATCATAGGATTGCAATTATAAGTTTTTGAAAATTTTAGGATCTTGTGAATGAATAAGAGACTGAATTTCACAGCTGAAGCCTTTTACATGAAATAAATTGATGCATTAATCAATGAAACTATCAAAATGAATCAATTAATAATTCATAATGGCTTTGCAAACCTTCCAGGTGTGAAAACCTCTACAGTCTGCTGGAATGAACGTGAAATAGGATCAGGAGCATAATGCTGCCTCTGGCACCGACTCACAATACCCTGAGGAAGTCACTCTGATATTTACATGTAATAATGATGTCATATAGCTCATTTGGGTGTGAGCAGGCTCATTAGTTAATGCTCGATATTGCTGTAAAGTGCAAAATGTTTTGTGAGGGCTTGGTATTGTTATTTAAAAAGAAATAAACAGGAAACATCAGTCAGGTAATGTCATCACTGAGACATTAGATCCCTCAATAACAGTGGCAGAGACACAGTGACAACAAGAGTGACCGAGGCTCGAGTAACAGCATTCTTTATGGTTAGAATGCGTGCAAAACCGGGGCTTTTTCACAGCTCTTACACAACGCAGGTCTTTAGCCACTGCATCTCCTAAGGGCTCATTCCTTCTTTAGGCACATGAAGCACCTCTATGAAACACTGAGGTCAACAGACGAGACAGTTCCCCATTACGAGTTTTTATACGATAATCAAGCTGATCGCCGATCTCCAGGTTACTTTTCCTCCGAGCTGTATGCTTGCGTGAGCTGCACCCTGAGGGAACACCCCAGCAATCCTCACGGAAGCTTTTGGCGTGCGGCTCAGCACCACCTCGGCTGCTCTCATTTCCATGCGGCTGCCCTACAGCGCACCCATCGTAATTTAACCCACACTTCCAGCACCCCTCCCTGAGGTCGTGCTGACGGAGCCGCGGATCTAACCGGGGCCAACCGGGATTGCCCGGCGCTGCCGCAGGGCTTGGGGCCGCTCCCAGCATCTGCCCCTGCGGCGGCCCAAGCTCTTCTCCGGCGCACTGGAATGTGCTCCTTCTAAGCGCCGCTTCGCCGACTCTTCAGGCGTTTGGCCGCAGCCTGAGAGCGGCGCAGAACCAGGAAACTGCCTGCGAGGTGCTGGGAGGGCGTGGAAATGAAAGGCGCACCAGAAAACGCCGTCCTTCGCCCGGGACAAGTATCGTGCCTTGCCAGGGGCTCCAAAAAGCAGAGCCAGAGCCCCCGAAAAAGCCAGCCCGCTTGACTCGGTGGCCGGGCACTGCGCTCCCGCCGCGCTCCGCACGCAGCCCGCCTCGCCTCACAGCGCCGCGGCTCTCGCGCGCTCCGCGGGACCCCGCCATGGCTCCGCGCAGAGCCCAACTCCAGCATGGCGCCGCGCGCCTCACCGGCCCGCCCTGCCCTTACGCAGAATGGCAGCCCTCGGCTTCAGGCGGGCGGGGCTGCCCCTAGAGGCCGGGAAGCCGCCCGCCCTCGTTCCCTTGAGCAGGATGGCGGTGCTGGGCGGCGCCGGGCGCTGCCGCCCCGCCCCGGGCAGGCGGGCGGCGCGGTCAGGTGCGCGCGTTGCCGGGCAGTGCGGAGGCGCTGCCGGGACGGAGCGGAGCTGGGCCGGGATGGGCTGCGCGGCTCTGCTCTGGGGCACCATCCTGCTTGCCTGCAGCTGCGGCCCGGGGCCCCCCAGCGCCGGCGCCGCTCCGCTCTTGGCGGCCACATACGTGCTGGACGATGCGGACGGGTTGGGCAGGGAGTTCGACGGGATCGGGGCTGTCAGCGGCGGCGGGGTGAGCGGGCTGCGGTGCTGGTACCATCCTCGGCGCGGCAAGGGACACCTGGGCTCGGCATCCCGTCAGCGGGAGCGCGGGGTGGCTTCGGCGGGGCTGGGCCGGGGGTGTCGCGGAGGGGAGCCCTGAGGAGCGGCGGGGTGTGGGGACAGCCCCAGGACGCTGCGGAGGCGCTGGGGCAGCGGTGCGGGCAGGGCCGGCTGCGGAGATGGAGCCCGGCTCCGCCTTGCGCCGGCCCTCCGGCCACCTGCGCTGTGCCTGTGCGGGGCCGGCCGGCTCCTGGGTGCTGCGGAAGGAGAGCTAAGCCGGGCTGGGTTTTTATGCAGAGGGCCTTAGTAGAACCTGCATTTTAAAATGCTGGACGAGCCGCTCGTCCTCTTTCGTGTGGTCCAGGCAGCAGAGCTGTGAGATTCCCGGAGCTTTTATCCCCTCTTCGAGCTGCTGAGATGCTTTCCTTGGCCTTCCACCTGTATGCCCTGTGAGCTCCCCTTGCTTTGGCATATGGTGAGCCAAAGCAGGAAGAATTGAGTAGAGCAGGAGAAATGGTGCTGGGAGGGAGCTGCCTTTTGCTTGTCGTACATAAAGCCGTGTGATCTCTTTGTTTCTCTGTTCTTTGGACTCTGTTTTCAGTAAATTCCAGGTAACTAGAGTACAAGGCAGTTGCAACCTGTGAAACTAGGAAGGCACAGCTGAATGTTTAGAAACAAGTTATGTAGGGGCTTAGCTGAGTTCCTGGTGCTATAATTATTTTTGTAGCCCTGTGAAAGGCGTAGACTGAAAAGCTGGGATGTAGTTAAACATTTGAAAGTTGTGTTTCCACATTTTCACATTTTCTTTCCATTTTAGGCCACATCTAGACTCCTGGTGAACTACCCAGAACCGTATCGCTCCCAGATTTTAGATTATCTGTTCAAGGTAAAGTTGGTTTCACTACTGCAATAACGTTTGATTTCATGCAGAATTTCTTATTGTGTTATATGGAAACTCCTATAGTATATTCTATGCTGCTTGAAATTAGACAAACTCCCATGTTGTAAAGCATCTATTTTAGTGCTGATTGTTACCAGAACTTTAAATTTTAGGAGGCGTTTTTGTTCAGGAGACTGTTTCTTCATATTGTGAAAATTCCTTTTGTGCTTTCACAATGTGTTTTGAAAATATGTTTTCAAAAATGTGTTTAACTGTATATTTGATCATCTGTGTGGGCTAAATCATAAGTTGTTTTTGTGGCTAAAATTGGGGATTTAGCTGTTCATAGTGATTGAAGGAAGGTGGTCTTAGAGACAGTGTGGACTTTTTTGGAGTACATCTAGATAAACATAGCATAAAAGTGACTGTGCAGACTGCGGGTACGTAACAGCATATCTATTCCAAACTAGTCTCAAGTACAACTGCAGTGACTCTAGAATGTAAGCTGTGTTAGTTAGCAAGTGTAACCTGCAGAGTTACCCAACTTAATATATGGTGAGATTATTACACTGGACATTAATAGCTTGTTTTGCTTTTGGCACTGTAAATTACTCTGCTGGAAGAGGATGTCATGTCACTTTCAAGTAATGCAATCCAGATGGCTGGAGGGGAATAATTTACCATGCAGTTTAAAGAATTAATTTTCAAGGGTAGAGTAAGGTGCAATATGTGCCTGGGGAATCAAAGCTCATGTTTTTTTTGAGACTAAAGCTCTGTGTTACTAATGTGAATGTTCTGATTGGGCATGTGATAAAATAAAATCTAGAGAGATCATGATTTTCAAAGAATTTTTGATATACTTTTTTACCAAAACCCCTTAAACTGTCATGTCTGGGAGAGGTGTACTTTGCCACATTCTCCTTGTCTTTTAGTGTCAGGCAACTTTCGTGATAGGAATGGGAGAACAAATGTGTTAGAAGTTTAAATCTAAAAAGGTCAAAAAGAGAAATGGTAAATTGGAAATAGTTACTTTGCTGTTAAAAGCAAACAAAAATCCCAGACTTGTAAGCCAAAAGACATGTCATCTGTGCAGCATTTTTTTAAAAATCAAATTGCATTCTTATGTCTTAAAACATATTTTTAGATACCAAAATTATACTTGGGTCATTCCATGGAGAAGGCCAGCTTATTAGTGGTTATTAAAGTAGTGATTAATTGTAACTTCTGACTTGAGCAAGTCTTAAGCCACTAGTGGCTGGACCAACATATTGGCAGTACAACACTGACCTGTATGTATGCTCTTTCACATAAGCAGTGTAACACTGTAGAAACAAGAATAAAAAATACTGGCTTCAATAATTTGATTTTAAAAACCAGCAAGTTTGACTTCTAATAACATTGAAATTCTGCTGTGTTTCTCATATATTTTGTGTTCTGCTTTAATAGTGCTTTTGTATTTTCTTGAGCAT
Source organism: Lonchura striata (assembly GCF_050655825.1). Classification (NCBI taxonomy): domain Eukaryota; kingdom Metazoa; phylum Chordata; class Aves; order Passeriformes; family Estrildidae; genus Lonchura; species Lonchura striata. Next base: position 55,993,665 of record NC_140707.1, on the reverse strand, counting down.
AACCTATTTAAAATCTGCATGGTTGTGGAGAAGTATTGTTAATGGTGCCAGAGGCAATGAAACTGTTTAAAGATCAGTGTACTGTTTATCCTGGTGGATTTTCTTTTGAAAAACAGACATTTATATAATCTCTCATTACATTTATAATGGGTGTTTAAAAAGGTAAAAAAATTGCATTTTCAGCATGCTCAAAACTGTATATTGACTTATCTCATTCTTCTTGTTAACAGCAGGATTCTGTCTGGTTTTCTGTCTCTTTTTTCTACAGCCAAATTTTGGTGCTTCTTTACATATTCTCAAGGTAGAGATTGGAGGTGATGCACAGTCAACAGGTGAGCAGCATTTTACATGAGCAGCATTTAACTTCTCGTTTCAGTGATGCTGTAAATAACATGTGCTGCATATGGAGCTGAGGCATGGAGATAGCTGAACTGAGTTGCAATAAACCATAGTGGCTTGTACAAGAGAGATTTACACCAACATTCTGGAAGCAGTTCTAGCTATCATATGGTTAATAGGTTGATTTCTAGAGCAACTGAGTTCTGTTTTTTTGCCCCCTGTAGTAGGTTTCTGAGTTGCAGAGCATTTCTCACACATGAGTTTTGCAATACCAGATAGCTTATGTCTTAAAAGCATGAAATACAAAGGCATCTGATCAGAAACAATTAGATTTCTTTGGTTTTATTAGCTGCAACGTTTCACTGGAATGGCACTGGCTGGCAGTAGGCAGGATTTTTTTTCTTCCTGGGAAGAGTTGCAAATGAAAATATCTTGATATAATTTGCCTAGCCTACCTACTACATTTGCATACAGAAGGAACTATTTGGTAACTGGCTGTAACCAAAAACTAAGAAGCAGAGACTACAGCTTGTATCTTTTTTTTTTTCTTTTTTTTTGATATTTTTCTTAAAGTAAATCTGGCCATATCAGACATAGTTCATAAATAAAAAGCATAGAATTTGATTTTATGGTGTATTATATATATATATATGTATATATGTATTATGTATATATATTTATGTATATATACTTGTATATATATTTGTATATATGCACATTTTTTCTCTAATGTCTGTGTTTTGTATAATTAGATACTGTTTTTCGTTCTTGTGTTTACTTCACAAAAATTAACATGCTGAAGTACTATTCTGGGTTTAAGAGCTTGGTAATGAATTGCTGGGTGTGGGAACTGGAATCGTCTTCAGGCATGCACAGACCTTCTCCTCAAACACTCTTATTGCTGGCTCAGGAGACTGCCACATACTTGTGTGATGGTCCAGTTTTGAAAAGAAGAACAATAAGATGCATATATCTCAATGCACAAAACTGCAGGTCTTCTTCTGGCCTGAGATGTGTGATCAGGAATTAATTTGAAATGTGATATGAAGCATAAATTTGGAATCTAATTGTTCCATGTTCCTGACAACCTTGCATATAGCCAAGAGTTAGTAAGGTAAAAAAAATAAACCCTATTTTCTGTGATGAAATGTTCTGTTTCAGCAGGCTTCATTTAAAACAAAGTCTCGTTAGAAGAGGTCTCTGCATATGGTTTAACATCAGTTGCATAATTGTTGCAGTCATGTATGCAAGTTATTACTTGACTTTTTGTGTAGTGATTTCTCATACAACACTGATTCTTTTGCACCTTTCTAGTTTGTTTACCTTTGCCTGAGGAAATTCAGGACATAGCATTAAATTCCAAAACCTTTTCCTGCAGTCACAGAACATCATGAAAGTTATAAAGTCGATATTTCACTGTAAAAATAAAAACCTCACACCTCTTTCCAGTAATTGAAAAAATTCATGGTAGTTCCTTTCTTTTCTCTCCCTGGACTTCCCTTGTGCAGAAGAAACAGACTAAAACCTTTTGTTTGTTTTTTGGTTTAGAGATAACTTGCTTGTATAGTGATTTTTTTTCTCTTAATCTTAATGCTGTAACATTCCTAGTGGTTGTTAGTATCAAGATATGAGACAGTAGCAAATATAGATTTAGTGTTATCATAGCTAGGGATAGAAAATACCTAATAGTTAACCACATCTGATGCTAAAAGCAGGCAAAAAACCCCTTCAAAATAAAAATACTAAAATTATGCTAAGTTAATATGCTAAGAAGGAAGGGTAGCAAATCCTGCATTTACCTCCCACTATTCCTTGGCTTTGAAATACATACCAAGGAACCTATGAACCATGTTGGAGATACGTGCTTGCATACTATGTTAATGAGCAATGCAGCAAGCTTTACGATGTGTAACAGCTTATGACACAGAAGATAATTGTGAACTACCTGTCTCTTTCCTTCCTAGATGGTACTGAACCCTCCCATATGCATTATGAAAATGATGAGAACTACTTCCGGGGCTATGAATGGTGGCTGATGAAAGAGGCTAAAAAGAGGAACCCCAACATTAAACTGATTGGTAAATTGCTTTGAGCTTTTAGATTTAAATGCTTTTTTATTCCCCCGACTTACCTATCTGACCCTTAATTAACATTTTAATGAGGAGATGTTTTGCCGTTGCAGTAGACAAAGAAGAATCTCTAATATTTGTTAAGCTTGTCTTGATGCTTACTGTGTTTTACCTTGTTACAGCAGCACAACATCCTGACGAGAAGCATAAGATAATAAATCTCTAATAATTTGCTTGTGTTAAGTAACTAATGCTTTTAGTGTACTGCAGCAATGAACATGATTGATTTATCATGAGAGATGAATTTCTGAATAATTGAGTACAAAAAATTGGGAGGGATAAAGTAAAGTTACTGCAAGCATAAATATGTGAAACTTACACAAACTGCATTTGATCAAATGTTTTTTTTACAAACCAATCACACATCTCTTCTTTACTGTAATGATTCTGGTCTTCTGATATGTCCTACATGTGTAGTTGAGTTGTAATAGGAGTTTGCTCTCTTCCTGTTTTGATTATGGGTTATGTGTGTGTTTTGACAATACAAATGTGGAACCCTAGGTTGTATTTTTGTATTTTGGAAATACAAAATGTATTTCACATGAAAAAGGGTAAGAAATCTGTTGGTTAAAAGGTGTCTAATTCCCTCACCTTCCAGGGGGCTTTACCATATCTAGCCATGAAGCAAGGCTTGATGCAGGATTTGCCAGTCAGGTTCTGTTAAGCCTATTATTTATGACTAATTGTAGTTATTAATAATATCCCTCTTCCCTCACATCAAACTCTCAACAAAGGAAGGAAGGTTTACTTTTAAATAAGCCAATGGTATCTTATACAAGTTGGCTGGATGGTTAGCAGCATCTGGTTAGATTAATTTGTTTTTTTTTATTTACTACAAGATCCAGTGAACAGCTGAGACTTGGAAATGCTTTTTCATGATCCTTATCTTTCTCCCTCTGTCATGATGATGTCTTCTGAAATTCATGTTCAGGAGATAAACAATTTTTCACATTCTGTATTGACCCTTTGTCTTTAGCTTTGTAAATTTTTATTCTAAAGTCTTTGGACTTTTAAACCAGCTAGTACTAGAAAATTGACAAATTATATGTAGTCAGTTGTTCTCTACTAATGAATGCTTCCTAGCTCATTAAAAAAAGCTATTAATTGCTTGATCATAGTTTGTATTAGACCATTCTCTGCAGTTGGAGAAGTTACGTTTCATTGTCTTCACTGGAACCAAACCAGTTTCAAGTGCATATTTGTTCCTTCATTTCAGGTAGAGCAAATCAGAGCTTGCTCTTTAAGCTTATTGAGTAATGTGAACCAACCACTTACCTTATTTGTTTGTTTTTCTTCTTTTTTTCCAGGGTTACCTTGGGCATTTCCAGGATGGATAGGGAAGGGTGAAAACTGGCCCTATGACTATCCAGATATCACTGCTTATTATATTATTTCTTGGATATTAGGAGCAAAACAGTATCATGATTTGGACATTGATTATGTTGGGGTCAGTAAAGCAAAATCTCCTGTATGTCTTATGTACTTTATTTATCTTCACTCCTAAAATCTTGGTCTTACCTCCCATTGTTGATGACTGGAGGAGGAGGAGGAAGGCAAGAGAATTTTTTTCATAATTGCAGTTTCAGCTTGTACTACTGTTGCCTGGGGAAAGGCAGTATTTGTGTTAGTTTACAGTCTTCCTGAAATGATGGCTGTTAAATCAGAGCAAGTGTGAAATGGTTCCTACCCTCCCAGTTCTAAAACAAAGTTACCAAATAATTTGAGAGTTCTTTTTCCTTTTCTGCCTTGTTTGTTCTGCTTGCATTTCGGTGGTTACCAGATAACAAAAACCATCAGTTAACACAGTTTGAAAGTCAGCTAACATGACTTAGCACAAAGTATGGTTGTTATTTTGCAGAGGAGCAGTCCTCTACAACTTTTTGCATTTTTACCTGCATCATTTATAGATAAAAGTCTGTGTTTTACAGTACTATTGTGTTGTCCTATAGTGCAATACATGGAGTAGTGAATGAATGTCTGAGAAAAAATGTCATAAATTGGGATGAGAGTGAGAAGCAGACAATCTAAAAAAATTCAAGTTCACTATTTGAGCAAGAAAATGTGTCTAGGATTCCTCTAAAATCAATCCTATACTTACTGGACACTTATTTTGGATTCTTAAATGTTTTTATATGAGAAGTTTAACTGCAGAAAAGCTGAAAATCACTTCAGCAGTCCAGAACAAAGCTTCTAAAGCTGTTCTGAGGGTGGTTCCCATCCCTCAGAAGTCTGATGTTTCTGCTGCAGTGTGGGAAGGTGTATCTCGTGTATCTCCTGTGGGATGCAGCCCCCTTGATGTTGCTGGCTTATTTGAGTCAGTCTTGCAATGTGGGTAACAGAGATACTTCAGCAATTCAATTTTGGGAAGAGGAATAACAATTGCTGTTGCATTTTTCTCTGTCCTGTGTTCTTGGAGTAGAAAGTTAGTTCTGCACTTCATGTATTTGAGTAATACTGACTTCAGTGTTGTTGCTTCACAGTGATTAGCCTTCTAAATTCTCTCCTTCTAAGAAAAGGTAATTTTGGCTTATACAGGCAGTATTATATCATATTGTCTCATTTCTTTGTGGGTACAATCTGAAATACAGGGAAACAGTGAGAGGTCTGTGAAGGCTCTGAAACTCAAAACAATTTCAATGCTATTATGGTTGTACATAGTTAGCCTTTACCACTCTTTTGCTCTAAGTACATATTCTGTATCACTATTTGCTTTATGATGAGATGAGCCTTGCAGTAAGTAATGTTTTGATTGGTTCTGAAGTTTCATGTTAGCATTTATAGGAAGACATAGAAATAGCAAAATCAATTTTATTTACCCATAAGCTGAACCTTTACTGGTGAATGTGAGTTGCAGTATTCATGTTGCAGTTAGAAAAGAAAGAAACAAGGTTTCTGCCTATGTGTTTTATAGGCTAGGGGGTTTGGTAGAAAGGAAGTTCAGTGCTCCTGCTTTTGTTTTTTTAGCTGTGTTTAGCTTAAACTCTCCATAAAAGATGGAAAATTCAGAAATTAGCTCATTTTGTTTACTTAAATATGCTGTATCTCTTTTGTGTTTAAGCTTGGATGTAGTCCTGTGTAAATTAGAAAGAAAGTAAGCTTCATCGATTTGTTCAAGATGTGAGTTATTCTGGCTCTCCTATGTCCTGTATTGCAACGGGGGCCCATTCATTAGGCCACACCTTGAAGCCACAACGTGTTTCTCAATGATTCCTAGCAAGCTGTAGAGCCATTGGTAATGTAACACTGCTGCCATTGTAGAGCTCAAGCAGCTCTAGCATTCTTGTCAGTGAGAAGGCAATCAGTGGACCTTACAGAAAGATAAACAAGTGCCCACTATGAACTTTCATACAGATTTTTCCCTAGAAAAGCTGATAACAAAACCAACCAACACTTCCCTCTAGCACACGGAAACCATGGATTTGATTAATGGATTTTATAATCTTACATATATATAAATAAAATCTTTTAATTCTCCATTGACGTATCCTGATTTTTCTAAATGGATTTTACTTTCTCTTTATAGATATGGAATGAAAGGGCATTTAGTAGCAAATACATTAAGGTATGTATTATTTTCTTATTTCTGTGAAGTGCTTGTACGGTTCACAAACAATTAGCTTTTCTGATTTGACTTAGGAAAGGGATCTTACTTCTGCAACTATATCACTTACTGAAGTCTGTTTCTTGTAGATGCATGCATGGAAAGATAACATGTTCAGATGTCTAGATTGTTTATTTTGTGTGTCTGAAACTGTTGCTTTGAACTTTGGGCATGTCAGTGTATGCTAAATGTTAGGATTTCTAGATTTTATGGAAGCTTCAGTTGATGGTACTATCATGCAAACTTAAACCATCTTTATACCAGCTTGGATATAGCTAGAAGTCTATGGTCTAGAATTGCTTAAAATTCTGTAGCTAAGTTCTGTGATTACAGTACCCTTAAATAGTGCTATTAAATCGCAGTAAAGGCTTTGTGTTTTTAACTTTGCAAAATTCAGTACCTTTTGTTCTAAAAAGCTGGAGGAACACAGTATTTCACATAACCAACCTTAAGATAGCTCTAAGATTTCTCACTACTGAATGCTTGTGTGGCTCTCCCCTGCTTTGAAAACTCTCTTCTGTTTGTTACGTTGTTTTGTGGTGAAATCTTGAGCACAAACTCCTTCTTTGTTCCTTTCCTTGTTCTTGCTTGAGGCTAAGATGCAATGGCATTACCTCTTCTTAAAAGCAAACAAGACTCAGAGAATCATAGAATGGCTTGAGTTGCAAGGGACCTCATAGATCATCCAGTTCCAATCCTCCTGCCATGGTCAGAGACATCTTCCTAGACCACCTTGCTCAAAACCTCATCCAGCCTAGCCTTGAACACTTCCAGGGCTGGGGCATTCCCATCCATTTCCCCTTGTACTGTCACTACATACGTTTGTAAAAAGTTCATCTCCATATTTTCTTTTGGGGTCTCTTAAGGTACTGGAAGGCAGCAATTAGGTCACCCCAAAACCTTCTCCTCTTCAGGCTGTACAATCTCAAATCTGTGTTATGTCACCTTGAAGCTTTCTCATGCTTGTCTTGGCTTTCTCATGTGGGGAGAAAGAATATGGAGAGCAAACTGTTGAGTCTAGGGGCAACATTCTACTTTATAGCTTTTTGAACACTGTTGAACTGGGACTGAGCATTTGGCTTCTAGAACTGAATATTTAGTTTAAAATTTGACCATAAAATCACCCAAGTATTTACTGAAGGGTTTTTGCCTTCCTTGCACTGTATGTTAACTGATAAGAGGTTTTTTTATTAAACACCCATTTTGCCATTCATTCTCTTACAGTGTCACTTGGCACCACTCCTCTCATCAGCACTATAGTTATTTGCAGTCTGCCATTTCGCAAGAGGGTGATATACTGAAATGTACTGCTGCACACCAAATATTTTCTGTAATTCCTGTTAAATACATCACAGATAAGCTCTTAGTTATCTGGCTAAATATTTACTTGTAAGATGTTATTCTAGATACTTCATCCTCTATGGCACTAGTTATGTTTCTTAATAAGTAGGAAAAAAAGAAGTGGAGATTCTAACGCTTCTAAATTCTTGTTCAAGAAAACCCTGTCCTTTCAGTTATATAAGTACTGTGTGTGAGGGAGCTGTTTGGCAAATGTGGAGTGTGTTTTGGGTGCATGCAGTTCTGTGCCCTTGATACTTCTCTTTCAGCATGGAAATTTTGCAACCGTTCATTTTGTTCTTCGGAGCTGTCTCTGTGGTTAGGCAATTTTTCTGAGTGTCTAGGTAGCTAGAATGCTTTAAGTTTAAAGGACCGTCTAGTGTTATGAGTTTTTCTTTTGGTAGAAACTGTGTTGCAAAGGTTTCAAACAGCTAAACAGAACTTCATTGCTACTTTTCTTCTTAGTAAGTTTTATGTCTTAAATAGTTTTAGATTTAGGCTTTGATTGTTATCAACACTTAGACTTTTATTTCTGTCCTTATTTGACTACATGAAAAACAGAAATGCTCCCTATTCTTCTTCACATTGCCAGATGGCTATTACAAGAAATAATTTGAGGGTTTATGCCTACTGATCTTTAAATCAAGTTGCAAAATCTTTTTGTGCATGCATGCACACTGTGCATCATTCTTTTATATCTAAAATTGAAGAAAGCATTTTACACTGTGGACTGGGTTTTTAGCTGTATGTGCAAGCTGCTGAAACGATGTTTTTGAATTATTTTCATTTTTTAAATTTTTGGTTTAAATTTTCAGACAGTACCAGCCCTCTATAAGTGTGGTTCATTCTTAACTATTAAGGCTGAGTATATTTTGTGTGGGTATATTTTACCTAAGAAGTTCCACAGACAAATGTGAGTTGTTTGGCATCTTTAACAGTGGAAATATTAAATAGAATTTGAAAAGACAGAATAGGAATTCTTTTCTGCTGGCATGTTTGAATTCAAAGTTGGTTGCCCTCAGTTTTGTTGTAAATTTGCAATTCTAGGTTTATTCATTACTTTCCCAGAAAGTTAGTGAAACATGAGAACCAAGTAGTGGGTGAACTTAAATATTAAACACTTAAAACATCAAGGATTTTTTTTTTTTTTTGTTCAGTGAAATGAGCAGTGAAAAAAATGTTTAAGTGCTCTTCTCTTGAACAGGACAGGTGTTTGGCAGAGGTTTCTGTTCTTGTAGAGAGCTGCATGGATAGGTCTTTTCTATTTTAAAACTTCAATACCTGATTTTTCAATGTACTTTTTTGGGGATCAGGTTAACTTTTGTTTCTGATCACTTGGGGAGGTATGTCCACTTCCACATTGCAGCCAGGTGTCATTTTTAGATTAGTTTAACATGACTGACTTGATGATAAATCCATTACTTTTGTGTAATGAATTACATACATGCCAGGGAGTCAGTATTTTGAGAGTGTCCAAGTGGAGTATATGTGTGCACTTGTGGTCTCAAAAGTTATCCAAGTGATGAGAAGTCCATTTTTGTGTAATGACCATCTCAATATCAGTGATAACCCTTCAGTTTTAAAAATGCTTCAATTAACTTTGTCTTAGTTGCCACCATAGCTCATGTTTGAGAAATGAGAACTTTTCTTATCCATTCTGGTCTGTAAATAGAGGCTTCCACTGACTCCTTCCAAAGTTCTTGTTTTCAGTCTTAAATTTCATGTTGCCTCATTGATGAAGGCTGTACTTTAAGTGGTGTTATCTGTTACTAAGGTGCTTCGACATTCTTTGGACAGACTGGGTCTATGGAACATTGGCATCATCGCTGCGGATGGAGATTGGAACATCTCAAAAGAGATGCTAGTTGATCCCTATCTTAATGATGCTATTGAGGTAGTCGGGTAAGTGTGGGAGAAGGGAGGCCTTTTAAACATTGTTATTGCTTCCTATCTGTAAGTCTTCCTCTCCATTTTCAAGGGTCATATATTCTTATCTCATACTTCCTAGCTGTTTCCATTTTTTACATCATTGTGTACAGTGGTGATGGATTAGTCTTTCTTGTCTTTCTTCTTTCAGTTTAGTACATGTGTAAGCTGACCTTATCACTCTTCTATCATTTATTTCAAGTGTCCATTTAGGAGCTGTGTTTTAGGCTTTTTAGTACTAGCAAATGACAGGAAACTTCTAACTAATCTGCATGTGCATGTTCTGAGTCAGAAAAACCTTAGGATTGAATTCTTGGTCTGCAACTGGTTTTCATTTTGGGTGAACTTGAACTTTCAGAGTGGAGCTTATCACCCTGGGATTTTCTGTGGCTGCAGCTGAGATTTTTCTGGTCATACACTAGAGTTAGAAGTTTCTGTTTCTTGGTTAATTTCTGATAACAATATTAGAAATGCACGCACTGATGGTAACATAGACATAAATGCAAGAACCCAAAGTTTGTAAACTAATACAGCCTATCAATTTTTTCTGTTGGTGTTTCAGCAAGTGTCAACTCAACTGTTTGCCTTTACTCTTGTTCCATAGTACACTTTTTTACTTGCTTCTGGCAATTTACTTTGCTGCTCTAGCTCTCCTTGTAAACTCTGGCTTCTCAAAATTATACATCATTTTTACAAAATTATATGTTCCCAGTGGAACCTATGTACCTATGCAGATACAAATTGCTCACTTGTGTTACATTTGTTAACTTCTTTATCTTTGTTGTTAACTTTACTGTGATAAGAGCATTCTTGTGGTCACTCATGTACCATTTATCCTTTGTAGGTATGATATGCTCATCATAGTTTAAATGAATGCATGGTTGAAGGGTTATAGCAAGTCAGTTAAGCAGGGATTTTGTAAAGAAACTGCTTTTGTATGTGTTGAGTTTGTAAACATCAATCACCTGAAAGTGGCTGCCTGAGAAGTACTGGTTATAGTGTCAGCATAGAGTAACTCATTTGGTCTAAAATAAACTTAAAAAAACTTTCTTAAGTTAGGCAAGACTTGCAGCTCAGCAGGTGCATTAGGAAATGTTTTAGTGATGGATGACAATACAGCTTGAAGAATGAATGCACTGACTGTGCATGGCTCTTGTTTCTTTAAGAGCTTGGCAGAATCAAGGATAATAGTACTTGTTTTTGTTTGTGCGTTTAGAATCACAGAAATGTTTTACTTGTTCTTTAAAATGGAAGTTCTTTTTGTCAGAGGTTTTTCTTGAATGTCATACAGATTTTTCCCCAACTCCCCCACTGCCACTGATCACAAAAAATGATGTGTTAGGTTTTCCTGTGCAGTGGTTTTGTTATCTATCAAGAAATTAAGGTTAGTACAAAACAAGAACACCATGTTTCTCAACCAATGCTGACTTTAAGGTACTAACTACCATAGAGAGTTCTTGCTGACCTCGTGAAAGATAATAGTATTTATGTGTCTGTCCTTCAAATGCTCAGGTTCAGAAAGTTCATACACATCTTGTAGGTTACCTGTCAACACTGTAACATCTAAGTGGCCCACCTGCAAATAGTGTATATTGCATGAAATGTGATATGCTTTGTCTTTATCTGTACTTTTGTGTCTGTAAGAAGAATGAAACATTTTTAATTTTTCCTTTTATCATGTATTTTGGAATTCAGTATGGTGGAAGAAGAAGGTGTCCTTTGAAGTCACTTTGTCCTTGACAGTCGTTTTGTTTGGTGTAACAGTTGTCCAAGTTGCATAAACATGAATTGAAACATAATAGTTTTTTCAGCTAGGGCTGAAGAAGATGCTGCCTTTCCCAATATAAAGTTTGACAATTTGAAAAACAGTTTTTTTTTTATTTGTCCCTTCTCTCTGTTCTTTACTCTCCTTTTTTTTTTCCAAGCTGTTGAGGTACACATTGGATAAGCAAGGTCTGGAGCAGGTGAGGATCATAGCCAGCGATAGACTGTGGGAGCCCATTTCCTTTGTCATGATGATTGACTCTGAGCTCCACGGAGTGGTCGATGTGATTGGGTAGGGGGTTCTCTCTGTTCTTCTTTCTTGGTGGTTTGTTTGTAGTTTATCTTCATTTTATTTATAACTAACACAGACAAAGCTTTACCTCTCTGTACTCTTACCTGCAAAGAAAGGATTGATACTATAAAACTTTCTTACTAACCTACATCAAATCATGCAGCTCTTTTTCCAGTAAAAGCCTCAACCTTTAATTGAATCAGCGTCTTCTATCATGTTGAAGCTTCCTGTTGGGCATGGTTGCACTTTTGGTGGATTGAAGGTTTTTTGGACAACACTATTTATTCTGAGGGTTTTGGTTACTCTTAACTGGTATGCAAAAAGTGTTTTAGCTTTATACCTTAGCACACAGCCTTGTAATTGTGATCCAGAAATGAATTTGGGCTGTGATTCTTCTTTGAGGTACAATGGCTTGATTCTTAGTTCCCAATTTGTTTTGATGACAAATTTGTATTTGGAAAACAAGGAACCTGCTGACTTGTTATACTAGTTTTGGGTTTTGTCATAATAATACTTTACCAGCAGACTAAATTTGACATTGATTACTGACTTGATGGCTGAATGGAAATGTGTGTTCATTAACTTTTCTTTTTATAGTAGCTCTAAACTTTACTTACACGGTCCCATAAACTTGCCTGACCCAATCACATGCTTCAAATGTATCAGTTCCTTACTTCAGTTTGAGTCTTCTCCCTTCATCTTTATGTATTGAACAATAGGATGTGTAGAAATGAAGGCTTTTTCTGAAAGTACATAATAGGAAGTCAGTGTCATCTACCTTTGCAATTAACCCCTCCCCCCATTCTGAACATGAACAGTATCCCAGCAGATTTTCATAGGTGGTGTCTGGATGAAGCTCAACAGTTTTTACACTAAGTAAGCTGTATTTGCTTAAGTCTTTGTAAGTGTAAGGTTTACATCTCTACTCTGATTCAGTCTTAACAGGGAAATTAAATACTCTCTTGTGTATTTCACCTTTTATTGAGCAGGGATATTGACACTTAAGAAACTCCTTTTCAGGACTGTAGAAAGACAAATTATTCCTTCTCTGCTTTGTTTTTGCAAGCTGTGCAATTTATGGCATTACAAAAACCTTTTGTTTGGTACTAAGGCAATACTTAGGTTTCCAAGCCAAGGGGGAAATACACAGTAATCTGTACAGCAGAGCAGAATGTAGCTAAAATCCCTACTATCTGTTACATTACTGTAGTCCTTATGAAGGACTACAACCCTGGAATTAGGTCATTGCCCACTAGAGGGAAATCATGAAAAAAACACCCAACAGTCAGCCTAGAAAAACTGGTGTTTTTTATATTCCTACCACAAATGTATCAGTTTGTCAAATTGCAGGCTAACAGTTAAGGAAGTAATTTCATTTTAGTGTATATATTAAGTGTATTCAATGAATGTGCTATGTAAAGAAAATCACAACCCTGTTTTCTGCAAGTCTTTGAAAGGTTTTATTTCAGTCAGCAAACCTTGCATGGTGGGTCTGTGTTGTGACTGAGTATAACCAAAATCTCCACTGCGAGAAAGGATGTCTCCTCACACTAAGGAAGATCTTGGAAAGAAAATTAGCTATCATATGGTTCAACTGTTATCCTTGTAACTTCTCTAGTCCAACTAGCATGTTTTCTTGAAACCTCAGTTTATTAAAAAAGATTTAAAAAAAAAAATCAGTCAGTTCATGTTTAGTTCTAAGACATTCATGCAGCTAAATTCTTAGCATAATGTCTAGTGGTGTATCTTACTGTATGTTTTACATTATTTATAGTTTTGTTTAAGATAGTATGAGTTAGCATGTATTTTCTCTATTCAGCAAATTGTAGTAATGACCATCTTCAAGCTCAATTTCTGGACAGAGATTTGCTGTAGCAAGTCATGAAAATTATGTGACATTTGTAAATCTAAGTTTATCTATATGCTTTCATGTAGCAGAAGAAACAATCTGCTGATGTAAATACAGTAGGCTCTGGAATGCTACCGCTCCTCCTTGTTCAATTATCTTGCATTCCACTTGCAGTATTCCAAAGAAATTTTATGTCATTTTCAGTTTAAAGGGAGTGAATCATTGCTGCTATATGAACTTTCAAACTTTGATTTTTCTCTTTGTACTAAGTGCTCTTCTCAAAATATTGTGTAGGGCTCACTATCCTGGGACAAAAACAGTGCAAAATGCCATATTAACTGGGAAGAAACTGTGGTCATCTGAAGATTACAGTACTTTCAATAATGATGTTGGTGCAGGCTGCTGGGCTCGGATCCTGAACCAAAACTACGTGAATGGAAACATGACCTCGTAAGTGTTGGGCACTGTTGCTTGCTTTCACAACTTGGGGTGTAAGAATTATTTGAAGTGTTATTAAAATAACACATGCATCTGCTCTGGTGAGAAAACAGGTAGACTGAAAGTCACCCTAATGTGGTCTGAATTCAAATATTGTAAGATAGGAAGTCTGCTGTTCTGACCTCTTTCTGGAGTAGAAATCCCACAAGTTTCAATGTATTCTTATTCCCCAGCACTTGAGGGGGTTATGCAGTTTATGCAGTGGGTTTATGCAGTTAATTTCAGATGCCTTTGGGAGTGATGATAATTATTAAAAAGAGAATGTTCTTAAGAAGAGCAAACATTGGAGGAAAATAACAATAAAACTAATCATCTTTTTCTTAAGGTCTTCATCAGCTTGTTTGTCTTCAGTTAAACAGATAATTACACATGTAATTATCTAGTTTTTCCATACAACTTCTTTCTCAGAATCCATTCTTAAACATGCATGATAAAGTTACTGTTTTCTGTACATTTTATTTCCAAACTGTAATTAAAATGTTCTCTTTACCGGGAAATTACATAACTCAGCTTTAGAAAAGAATAGAAAATAAAGTTTGGTATTTGTGGTGCAACAACTGGTAATCTGAAAAAAAACGTTTGATTAAAGAAAATGTAGGCATCAAGATGTAAGCATAGTTGTTCAAAACTTTTAGATACTTTGTAACTTCATTTTGGAAAAACAAAGAGTAATCTTTTCTGTTGCTTCAAGTGGAGTGCAGGAAAAATCATTGATTTCTTTAGTCACCTGCTTTCTACAAATCTTCTGTCTTCTCTGCAAGCTGAAATTTTCAAACAGATGAATATTTCCTGAATGAATTCCTGATCATTCTGCTTGCTTCTTAATCTTTGTATACTTTAATATCTTAATTTGGGGTTTTTCTTTTCCCGTTATTTTTCTATTTTTCCAAGCCTTTTCAAATTATAAATGTCCCATTTCTTTTGCAGACTAATGGCAAGGCATATATGCTGTATTTATAAATTATTGTAGAACAGTTCCAAGTGCAGATGTCCAACAGTGAAGTTATCTTGCCTTCTATACTGAAAACAAAATCTTTCTGACAAAAGGCAGCTTATCGTTCTGCTAAGTTTGTTTCCTTTGAAGTTGAGTTTCCTATTTTTCTTTCTAAGTTTGAAATCAACAGAACAAGTTTGATGTGAGCAAGTTGAGTTTACAATTCAGGATTTGTTTATTTTATGATCATGTTTTTGTAGAATTCTGTATGTATGTATAGTATGATAAGTCTGTGGCAGTGACTTTAGAATAAGGCCTTTGTACTCACCTGTATGCAATAGCAAAACAGATTGACAGCTTTTGCTTAACTGCTCTGTTAAACTGTATTTCCATACTTAAGGCCCAAATGTTTTAAGTTTAAAGTCCTTGCAAAATGTTTTCTCGAAGCTCAAATCAAAGTGTATGATGATCCTTGTCAGTATAGAGCAACAACTCCTTGAGGATGGCTGGTTAAAGTTGATTTCTGTTTGTTACTTACATGGATAAAGATAAGATCTTTTTTTTCGTGATACTTAACTGCTTCCCTAAAAAACTCCACCCAAAACAACTACCACCATGTGCAGAAATAGCCAAGCAATCACAAAAACCTCAACCAATCAATACCCAGTAAAAAGCTGTAGACTTTGCTAACAAAATGTTTTCCCTTCAGAACAGGAAAAAACCTCATACAAATGGAGTCTTTACTCTCAAAACATATTTCTTTTAATGTACAACTTTTTGTAGTGCTATAGCTAGAGAATTTACCACCAGGTTTGGAAGAAGTTCTCAACACTGGAAGCTGATTTGCTTTATTTTCGTCTCCTGTGGGTTTTCTTTTTCCTTTTAGCTAAAAAGATATTCCCTCCATTCCCCAAATTGTTTTCATTGTGTGCTGGAGAAAAAGGAGGGATGGATTCTTGTACTAAGTTAATCTAATACTATCCACATGAATGGAGAAAGCACCTTTTTTTCTTCCAGAACCATTGCATGGAACCTGGTGGCTAGTTATTATGAGGAGCTGCCCTTTGGTCGATGTGGATTAATGACAGCACAGGAGCCATGGAGTGGCCACTATAAAGTTGAATCTCCTATCTGGATTACAGGTGAAAGTCTTGCAGTTTTAAGTTGGTGATCTGACACCAAACATCACTGTATTTTCTGAGGCCTTTATTTATTTAGTGGTTTTATGTGTATTAGTTTTTGTACCAAATTGAGGTAGATTTGTAGAAGGTTTTGTGAATACATTAAGAAGAAAATAATCTCATTTCAATAGTAAGCAAAAAGATATAATAGTAAGGGAAATATTTATACTTGCCCTTTAGCTGTATCAGAAGGGAATAGGCTACTGCCTTTATAGCTGTTACAATTGAAATACTTTGATCTGAAGTGCCCATAAAGGTTAATGTGCTTTCATGTTTCCTTCCCCTTTTTTATTTTTAATCTTCGAGTATCAATCAATTCCATTTGGGACTTTTCAATTTGCAAAAGCAGAACAAAGAACCTCTGTATTCTTTTCCTGCTTGGCTTGTATAAATTAGCATTTCCTTGAGCTTGGGGAAAGGGAAGCATGTTCATGTAGTGTCTGTGTACACATGGATTCACTGGCTACTCTGTAGTCCTGTAATATTTTACTGTCTTAGCTGCAGTTCTGTAGAGCAACTATGCAGTGCCATGAAGGAGGAATAAGACAAATACTTTAATTTTTTTTTCTTCTTCTCCTAGTTATCTATATATGTAAAAGCATTAATGCAAAAGTGGCCACAGTTTCCCATGAATAGAGTAGCTGGGCAGTTGTTCCTATGTCCATATTGCTCAGGATTGTCATGATCTGGGTCATATTCTTGTTTGATAATTTCACTTACTTTCTGAAAATCCTGCTTATTTAGTTATTCCTCTTGAGGTTGCCCATCTGTGCTTTCCCTGCCATTTATTTGTTAAAAAGAAATCTTTATTTTATTTAAAGAAAAAAAATATTTGGGAAAATCTAAACTGTGATGAATATTCAAATTTAATGGACATGATTACTGTATATAGTTTGTACTTAATGTCTAAATAATTGGTGTAATTTTAACTGTTTTGTCTGCCACAGCGTTGATATTTTTAATTTTCCCATAGTATAATTCTTTAATCTTTCTTCTTATATAGGTAATTTTTTTTTTTGGAAGTTCTATTACTATCTTCCCTAAATTAGCTTTCAGTTTTGTCACCATGTATAAGAGAGAGAAATTTAAATAAGCCTACAAATTTTACCATTTTTATTAAGTCTTAATTATTGTATTCTAATTTTTGTTTCAGCACACACCACACAGTTTACTCAGCCAGGCTGGTCATACTTGCAAGTGGATGGACACTTAGAAGGAGGTGGCAGTTTTGTAGCTCTGACAGATGGCCTAGGGAATCTTACCATCATCATTGAAACTATGGTATGTGCATCATTAGTTCCAGTGGACTAGAAAAGTTACAGGAAATATTTTGTTATGAAGAATCTGTCTTGTTTTACGTAGTTAGGTGTCTGTGAGTGTTTTTTGATACTTGTAGCTTTATCAGTGAGTTCACTACAGGTTGTTTTTTCTATCTGAACTTAAAATACCTTCTTGAGACTTCCCGGAGGCCAATATATATGCCATCTTTATCTTTTTATTATACATTAACTAACACTGGGAGGAAGTTTTATCATCTACTTTCTTAAAATCTTAATATTTTATTCAGAATAAAATGATTAAACTACTGTAATTGCAGCTCTTGAGATAACGGTGAAATAAATTATTGCTCTTTTAATTTCAATTCTATTCTGTAGGTTGTTCATAAGTGTTGCCGTGTGTGGCATTCCAGTAATGTGTGTCTCTTCTGTTACATTTATTTTTTTTCTTCAGAGTCATAATCACTCTAAATGTATCAGGCCTCCATTGCCAAATTTCAGTGTCATGCCTCAGAGAGCGACTTTCTACCTCAGAGGGTCATTTGTAAGTAGATCTTTGATCATCCTTTTAAAAATGAATTGCCATTCATAATCAAATACGTGCAAGTCAGTATCACAGGTTAGCAAGAAATTAACAGTCTCCAGTGTTGGAGCCTGTTTCACACTTGGCAAAGTTGTAAGCATTCTGCTTCTGTTTTACCATGAGATCCAATGCCATAACTGAAATTGTAGAATTGCTGCTTCCCAGTCTAATAATCTGTATGTTGAAGAAGAAATTTCATAGGACAGAAATGCAACTAAATTTTTCTTTAGACCAAGGCTGGGTGCTCTGACATGCTGACATAGTTTGTTGGGCCAGCACAGCCATGGCCTTTCTAGTTATCACTTAATTTGCAGGGGAATAGCTGTAGTTGATTTCATACTGTAGGTTTTGTTGTTGCACCCTGTGAAGAGATATTATTCTGAGAATCCAACAGTTGTTGATTTGATTATTCTATTTTTTAATCTCACTAAAGTATATTTCCCTCTGAAATGTGAACAATATTTTCACAGTGTAAACTGGAGGGAAATCACTGTTAGTTGATTCAGATGGTTCCTTCTCAGAATTTGACAGTTACTGATTTAGAATTTGATTTTGATTTTTTGGCAGCAATAATTTCCTTTAGGAGAAGATAATTTGGCTGATACTTTTGACAATAAAATGGTTTACTTAGGAAAAGTACTTGAGTGTCAATTTGGATACACAGCTCCTATCAGATGGCTTATTCAAACCAAGCTTTAGGTCGCTTGCTCTGTTGCTGGTGTTAGTAACTGCAAAGAAGTTAAAGAGGTGCGATTAAAATCTGGTTACTAATGTAGTTGATATACTGTAGTATTGCTGAAGGCTGGAGACACGTAAACAAAATACTTTGCTCAAAAATTAAAATCAAAGAACTAGTAACTAGACTGAAGGCCTCATAAAAGTGAAACAAGTGGGATATTATTTCAGTCCAGTTACTTCTCAGAAGAGAACTTGTATCCAAGGTGTACTGTTGGTGATAGAGAAGCTAAAGTTTGTGTTTGTGTTTGCAGTGCTTTCTGTTTTTATAAGCAGCATTAGGGCCTGTTAGGACAATGCCTTATTGATGTATAATCTATAAAAATGTAAGGCATATGTAATGATTAGCTGAATAAAAAGTTGTGGCCTCTAATGCTTTAAAGTAAAAAAAAAAAATTAGACACCCGTGGAGGACTGGTATTTCTCAAGTTGCATATTCAAGGTTTTTTATTTTGCTGTTGGTGTGTTTTAAATGGTATGGTGTGTTCCATTGTAGTATATGGTGGAAACCCTTCAAGTGTGGCATTCTAGACTTGATTTTGAATCTGGAAACTCCAGTCTTTTCCAGCAACTCCATCCTTTACAGGTAAGTTGATCAGTTTTAATTATCAGTCCCTCTGCAGTTTCAGGTGTGTCTTCCCTCTTGGATGAAACTTCTCAACTTTCATGCTTATGCTTCATATTAAGGGAATATTTTAAGGCTGTTTGACTGCAGTTTTACTGGCTGTGTACAAGCTTACCTGGCGGTTATAACAAGTTTGGGGAAAAGGAGTTTTAAAAATAGCCCAGAGATATTTAAATGCTGAGGCATGAAGACGGGATTTTTGCCTTAAATCAGGACTTCAGAAGATCTTCTTTGCTTCAGGAACTTGTGTATTTTGTCATTTAGTTGTCAACTTTTGCAGCTTGAGCTTTCTTCAATTCCAGGTATGGGAGGGAAGATTTTCTTTAGATCTAAATGTGGATGAAGTCTACACTTTAACCACGCTCAAGACAGGACGGAAATGTGGTTACCCAGAGCCGCCTCCTCCTCAGCCCTTTCCTTCCAATTACAATGATGATTTCAATATACGTAAGCCAGAACTCTCTTATCCAAAAACTTCATTCACACACAGATAAAATTGTAATGTAGGAAGGCAGTAAGTGATGTTATTTGAATCATATACATGAGGTAGCCTGAAGAACTATTTTGTTTTTGTTTATTTATACCTGTTTTTCCAACAACTTACAGCTGTATGAGTGTACACCTTACACGTGCCACGAGGTGTATTTAATTTAATGTCTTATCTGGTATTCATGTGTTTGCATAATTGGTGTCTGCTTAAAAAACTTCTATTTTGGGGATTGCTTTGATACAGCAAAGCAAAAATCTGGAGAAAATTCTAAGGAGAAATTTCTGAAAACAAGTACACTGAAATAAAACAATATTTTAGAGTTGATGTGTATTTTATTTTCTGAACAGGTAATCCACCTTTCAGTGAAGCCCCAAATTTTGCAGATCAGACGGGTGTATTTGAATATTTTGTAAATGCTTCTGACCCAGGAGATCATGTGTTCACACTCCGCCAGGTGGTGGTTCAGCGGCCCATCACTTGGGTTTCTGATGCAGACCAGACCATCAGTGTCATAGGAAATTTTAAGTGGTATGTAAATACTATTTTGTAGTGACATTTGGGGAAATGTCCTCCTCACCAGTGTGAGTAATGATCAGTTAATTTGTCTCAAGCCTCATTTCTCTTGGACAGAGGGCTTTTGCTTTTGTCTTCAGATTCTCTGTAGACATTTAGGAATGATGATTCAGGCTTCTGATGACTTCTAAAAGTCATTGAGCCCTGCTCAGGGCCAAACATCAACTGTATCTGTCTAAATGACTCTTAAAGGATTGGGAGTCCACCACATTTCATGGTTGTTTAGCCTTATGCTGCACTGTCTGAGAATATTTTTTTTTTTTTTGCTTATGTCCTGCTGGGCATATTTGTTCAAGCTAATTTTTTATACTAATGGATCTGAGTTGGCATGCTAGAAACATGCCCTGAGTTTCTTATTTCTTAAATTGGACCAAGAAAAGGATTATTTGAATTACATAATTTTGAGTTATTTTTTAGGAGTTTGATCAGTCTTATAACTCTCAGAATATTTAATTTATAATTCAGTTGTATTTGTTGCGGACTGCCATCTTCTGAGCAATTCCTAGAATTGTGTGGATTTGGTGCCAATCCTGCTTCAACCACTTTTATTTCTGGGTGAAAGTAACTGAGGTTTACTGCTTTGATAAAAGTATGGTTACAATTGCAATTCTTTCTAGGAGCTAAAAATTGCTAGGAGCTGCAATGATAGTAATTCAGAATCAAGAAGCATATTTTAGAATAATGTTTATTTAAAATTAATAAGCTTTTGGGAAAGAGCCTGTTAACTAATTATGATTTTAATAGTAATAATAACTTCATGCAAAAAACTTTCTCTTCTGCTCAGAGGCGTAGCCTAAATTCTTTCCATATGTTCTTTAAAATAGCCATTTGTCAGGTTTTTTTCACTTTAGATCATTGATCTGGCAAATGCTTTTTCAGAACTTGCTTCATATTTCTAATATCAGGCCTGGAGATGTGATTGAATCACTTTGATCGAAAGCCTGGAAGAATACCACCCTCTTGTACTTGGAGGTTGTTTTTCAGTTATCTGATGTTTTATTTTGCAGGCCTCTATTAAGAAAAGTCTTATATTCTCCCTATAATCGACTTTCCCTCCTAGAGTAGATTATACTCAGTGATTCCTATAACAGCTACGTAGGACATATTCTTAAATTACTGTACTGAGATTCCTAAAAGCTTCCTTTTTATTTTGGTTCAGTTTCTTTCTGAGTCTTCATCTTACTTTCAAAACCAAGCTTGCTTCCTGAATATTCAGTTTATTATTCAAGTTTTACTGGTCTGTAACTTTTTATAATGCTAGTACTAAACTTCAGGCCCTCAAGATTGTTTGCTTCATTCTCAGTTTAAGACTCAAGTTGTCCCCAGCAGATATTTTCAGCAATGAACACCTGCTATGGAAATTCTGAGCCAATCTTGCTTTAAATTTCTCTGTAGGATGATACTTTACTTCACTTGTCAATGGAAATTTATCATTATGCAATTTCAAGATTGTTTAGTTGGTATTAGTTTGGATTTTAAACTTGTGCATGTGAAAGCTTTTTGCTTTTTTATCCTGAATTGGTTAGTATTTTTCTCTGATAGTTTTATTGAACCTGGATATATCCTGAAGGTATTACTATGTAATTATTGCTGTATTACTTTGAGTCTCTTCATAATGGCTTAAGGGAAATGTGGGGGTCTCTTTTTTGATAAATGGAGAGGCAAGAAAGTAACCTTTTTTGTGTAATGACTATATATTCAAGAATCTGGAGCATTACATTAGAATGAAAACTCAGATCATTCTTACTACTGTGTTAGAAGTGAGAAGAAAAGTTGCAAGAATAGATATTCTCTGATTCAGTTATCAGCTGAGCTGCTGTCACAGAGAGTCTTTCCACATTCTGTAAATAATTATAGATAATTATTACTTCTTAAGTGACCTTGTGGCTGTATCTGTATTACAAGTGCTTTCAGGCATGGGATGTAGATCCATTAATAGAGGGAGAGAATTTTTATGGTTAATAGCCTTGTAGTGCAGCTCTGAGGAGGAGGAAGTTGTGTAAATTTTATGAGTGCTATTTGATGGTTTTGGTATTTGCTTTATTTTTGTTTACAGCTCTCATTGCATGCATAACAGTGCTTTACTGTTGAGCTGGAGTATAATTTCAGCAAATCAAATAATTTCTACATATTGCCTACTCAAAAAAATGTATTCCTTCCTTGTTAAAACACTCAACTTCTCTTACAGGGTAAACATGACTGTCACTTGTGACATCTACATCGAAAAACCTCGTGATGGAGGCGTGTTTATTGCAGGAAGAGTTGACAATGGTGGGATATATGTGCGACATTCCAAAGGAGTTTTCTTCTGGGTTTTTGCAGATGGCACCTATAGAGTCACTGGTGACCTGGGTAAGCAATTCTTTGCAAAAGTGGATGTTGGCACATGGACATGTAATTTTGATAAATTTGATAAAAATAGAAATAATTCAGATTTTACAGTTTATTTGTCATTACTATGAATTTAGCCTGTTGGTTCTAATGATGGCCACTTTCCATCCTTGGAAAAAGCATCTGAAGGCTACTGGCTGACCTATTTCTCAGGCTCAGCTTTCTGGAGTTTTTGTTTTTCCACTGACAGTCTGTTTTACACTAGCAAATATGAACTATTTTGCTTTTTATAAATACTCTGATACACTATTAATTACAGAAAGATTTGATCTGTGTTCTTAAACTACATCAAAAAAATAGTGATTGACATGAAATGGCTTTTCTAAGGGAGCAGTTAAAGTCACTGTACTTGCATCTGGCTTACGTGATGATCATAAGTGGCCTCCTGTTTCCTCAAATTATGCATCCTCGTTTTAGTATAGCTCAGTGGAGTGAACACATGTTCTACTTGTGATGATAACATTCATGTGTGCTCCTCTGTAGAGCACTTGACAGGCACATGGAAGAGTATATGATAATACTTCATCAATAGCTAAAAGTGCTTTTCAATTTGCTTTAAAATAGTGTCCTATTTAGTTGTTTAAATGCATTTCCTATCACTTCAGGAGTATGAATTAAAATTTTCAATAGTTTCTGATGAGTCAAATGTAGCTTCTAGATCTACAGCATATCTGATAAGATATACTTTTTGTGCGTGTGTCTGTGTTCCTTTCCACTTTTACCATAGACAGGTAACATAAAAAAGGTTTTATATAGCTTCTCTTAGCATATCAGTGCTCCCTAGGGAAACCTTGCAATGTATAATTCCATAAAAACTTAAATCTCAGCTGTATGGAAATACATATCTGTGTTTAGGATTGACTCAATTTTTTATTTGTAATAAGACCTAGCAACATTACCTGATTAGTTTCTCAGGCTGTCAGAAGTAATTTTTCCTAGATGAAATGAGTGGATTTTGATTAACCACCTCATTATTTCAGCCTGAGACTCTTGTTACACAATATGATAATTTTTTCTGTACAGCT
Organism: Lonchura striata; assembly: GCF_050655825.1. NCBI lineage: Eukaryota > Metazoa > Chordata > Aves > Passeriformes > Estrildidae > Lonchura > Lonchura striata. The sequence goes on along the minus strand of NC_140707.1, from coordinate 55,970,115 downwards.
ATTTTCATTCATCTTTATATTTTTGTAGAAGGGAGCTTGAATGTTAAATTATCTTACAGTAAAAGCTGTCTACTGAATAAATGAAGACTTGTAGCACTTAATTTTTTTCAGATCTTTGTCTTCCCTACAGGTGTCATTCACACCCCATTTTTGCTTTGCTTAAATTTTGGGTAGAACTAAGCAACATGATAGTATGGCAACTGAAACCCTGTGACTTAAAAGAGTTACAAACAATACATAAACAAGAAGATCTATAGAACAAGCAGAGTGATACCTACTGTCACACTTTGTGAGCCTGTACTCTCCCTTGAGTGAATCCTCATCTCTTGCCAAATTGCCAAGAGGATTGAGGATTTCAGTGAGAAAACAATTCTAGTAAAACAGGAGAATGTACTGATAATGCAGAGTCCAGGTTTGCATATTAAGCCTTCCATGCTGCAATTGAAATCGGTAAAATGTCAATCTTGAACACTTCTAAAAAATAGATATTATTATCCTTTTTCTGTCTTGGTATTTATCAGTTTCACAAAGAGCTGAAGTAACACTTTGCTAACTTAAGCATGTTTTGCAGCTGGAAAAGAAATATTAATGAAAGGACTTGCTGGTGTCCGGGATAATGCGTGGCACACACTTACTCTCAACATTCAGGTAAGACAAGGCAAAAAGCTAGAAAGCCAGTTATGAAACTTACAGTCCTAAATGGTTTAGACAAAGCTGTGCTATACTACTGATGGTGTACTTGCAGTAGTTTACCCTATCAAAACCAGAAACAATGTCTGTTACATTGAACCAATATTAAAATGCCATACGAAGTTCTGCTGCTGTATTGTAGAAGAGATCCTGAGAATCTGTAGAAGGTACAGAAAATAACCGGAAAGCTGAATTGAAGGCTGGAGGTAGAAGACTCAGAGAGTCAAGTCTCTTATTTCATCTGATGGAAAGATGATGGCCTGGCTTCCTGTTCTTAAGACAGTAAAATACTAAGGTAGTCTGTGTTACAAATCTGTCTCCCACCAGTTCCCTTTGCAGGCTCAGGCCTTGCATGTGGACCTAGTAAAGGGCTGGGAAACTCATATAAGCCAAGATCCTTTTCTGCTCTGGTGGAAGAGCACAGGCATTGTCTTACTGTATAAATGGGCTGCAGTTGGTGAGAAGCATGTCTGCTTTTTTTTTTCCTTCCCTCCCACTCCACCCTTTTTGATCGTAGTGACTTGGGGAAAAAAGTAGCCCCAAACTGTATTTTAAATATCCCTGTGCACTTTAACATTGGTGCAAATACCTAAAGGCTTTAAGTTTCTCTTCTGAATGCCTAATCCCTTTGTCTAATGTAACATTTGCAACTCCAACTGGCTAGAAATGTGGGGAAGCTTGAATCCTAGCTGGGGAGATACACTACTGAAGGTAACTCTTAAAATGATGCACTGAGTCCCTCATGCTAAAATGTCACAGAGTATTAGAAGCTGTTTTGTCTCTTGTGCTGTCACATTTGGAGACAAAGGGACACTTGCACCTAAGGCATTCGCTGAAATGGATGAATTGAGTTTTGGCTTTGGTACACCAACATTTATGACAGTGCTTGCCATCTGTAAAGTGGGCCAAGACATTTGGTTACTGAAGATGAACATTAATCACTTAAAAGTCAAAACAGTGTTGGTAATTTTAAAATGACAATGCTTCAAACTTCCATCTGTGTTGTTAAAGTATTTTGTACCTAGTATGCCTTTGGTGTAATGATCGAAATACAGAGCCATCTTTAAATAATTCTCACACTGACTCCTTGAAAAACATTCTTTGCTTTTATCTGTGTCTATAACTGTCTTTCAGATTAAGAAATACAAGTAAACTGAAGTACTTTTTTCTAAATACTGTTTAGTGGAACACGCAAAAGAGAAATTGTAATTTTTCTTGCAACTGCTTTTAATTTCAATGTCTTGAAGTGGCTTGAGTGATACTTGAAAGTTCTGCTGTCTCCTCTTTATTTCAGCTTAATTACTAAATTACATCTTTCTTTACTTTTGACTTTTGCCTAATTCTCCAGAATCAGTGCCATATCACTTTAAGACAGTTGGGTTGTTTTGAAAGAGTCTGATACAATGAAGAGGAAAACTAGTTTACCCTTCAGGTTCTACACTGATTTAGCAAAGCTGTGAGTAGAAGAGGAGCCTTTAATGTATTCACTGTAAAGGCATTAGAATTATTTCACAGAGGTGATAGACACCAGAGGATTCTATGCAATATTTAAGTGAATCTCTGCATGAAAAATGTGTGAAATGTAGTTGAAAGTTGACTTGACATCCTTCTGTTTTGTCTTGTCTCCCATGTGAGCAGGCTCAGTGTCTGCGCAGAGCCTGGATTTTACAAAGCTAACATTTTCCTTTTTCTGACAGGGTAACTCTGCCTCAGGACTGTTAAATGGTTATCCACTCTGGGAGAACGTCACCGTTTCCAGCCCGGGGAACGGCTGGGCTGCCCTTGGAACTCGCTCCTTTGAGTTTGCACAGTTTGACAACTTTCACGTTGAAGCTTACTGAGGTGGCTTTGGCATTTGGAGAACCTGGTTCTCGTGTTACTTTGAATAAGAGCCAAGTCAAACTGGAGGAGAGCTGAGTGCTAAACTGTGATTGTTCTCTTGGCAAAGACTCTGGATTTGGTCCATGGTATTTGTTAAAGGTTTACTTGAGTAGATATCAATATGATTGTAGCTTTATCCCCTATTGCTGTGGGATTTTTGCCCTTCAGTTTTTGGGGGTAAATTTTAGTTCAAGATAATGATGAAAACAAATTCTTGGATTTAAATCTCTTTTAATAACAGTATCTTAACTTACCAGTTTGCTTCTAAGATAACTTAAGAAGCTAACAGAAGACAGATTCATCTTAAGCTGCGTTTTTTAACACTTCCACTATTGTGTCCATTGTTTCACTGTGAAAGAAAGAATTAAATGCCAGTAAGCCTTATGAGCCAGTGAGCCCCATACTTTTGTAGGTCTATCATTCTCAAATATCATTTGGATAAAGTGCCTAGATTTCCTATAGTAAAAAAAAAGATGTTTTGTCTGTTTTTTTGCTACAGTCTATGACTAGACATTGCAGTACTCCAAGTGCATTTGATTAAATCTTTCAACTTTTGTTGCCAGCCCTAAGATATGTCCTATTTTCAGTGGAATGGAAATGTGCCTTATGACTGATCAGGGAGTGCAGGATGTGGCTTATTTCTAATCTACCTCCTCTTTCCACTGAAAGGGTTGAAATGGATGAAAAGATACCATAACTTAGAGTTTGTTGATGATAATATTGTGGGTTTTTTTGCATATTACAAAGACTAAAAACATTGCATCATGGATATTTTCATGTCAGGTCACATGTGGAAACTGGCTTTTTGTTCCTAGAAACTTGGGCAAACAGCTCTCTCTTTTGATGGATTTAGAGCTTTGAATAGAAAATAATTAAAGTCTAACAATGATATTTAGTTTATTATATTACTGTGGCACAGAAGAGATATGGATACTATCACTTCCTGGTATAAAAGAAATTAAAAAAAAAAAGGCAGTCTTTGCCTGTAAGAGTTTGCAATCTGATCATAGGGTAGGTGACAGTTGGTGGACACAATTGTTTAGTGTGCCAAGCAATGGTAATGACACAAGAGTATCTGTTTTTAAACTTTTCCTAGGTATCATGGAGTGAAGTTCAGGGATAATTCAGTTCTTTGGGAATGGAGGGATTCTGTTTAGCTGTTGCTTAATTCTATTTTTCCCCAAGTTACTGTGTTATAAAAAAAGCAATTAATTGTGAATATGAGGTACTGAATGGGTTTTTCCTCACACTCATTTGCCATTCAGTTGGCTCCAGATTTGTTTGTTGTTGGTCAGTTTGAAGGAAGATGATGTCTATTCCCATAATGAAATGTGCCTCCTGTGTCCATCTATTTTTCACATTCACATCCTGTTTAATTGAGAAGCAAGTCATTCCACATACTTGATAGGGCTCTAATAGCTGTATGAGGCCATTTGTAGCAGGCAACATCTGGAGAAAAAGATTTGCAGTGTACTTTGATTTATAGAGATTATTTTTCTGATTCCCTTTATTTTGAAGGCTGATTCCAGTAATTGTTAACTTCAGTCTTTGAAGTTGTCATCTAATATAGTTAATGTTATACAGATCATTCCTGAAAAAATTTTATAAAGTTGATCTTCCATTTTCATTTTTGGAGAAGAGTTCTTAAAATTCCATCTCTAGTAAGTAAAATGTTATGTCTTTTAGCTTTTATATTGATACTACCTATTCATACTTGAAAATTTCATACATGCCAGTAACCTTGAAAAATGGTTTAAACCACTAAATTTTAAAACCCTTGTAGAAGACTTCCAAATGTTATGTAACTGTTTACTTAACTGGGTGAAAAATGAAAGGCAATTTTCCATGTAATTTTCAAGTATGGATGCAGATCTGTTCATTACTTGCTTGATTTCCTAAGGAATGTCACTGGTCACTCCACATGTGAAAGAATCTAATTTTAGGTCCTCATATTCAAGTAATATGAGTATAATAATCTCAAAATAAATTTATTTTAGCTGTGATGGATTTTTGTAGTTGGATGCTTCTTGGAGACTTCCTGGTAACGTCTGTGGCTGCAAGCAGAGAGATCAGCAATGATAGAGTTATTCCAAAGGAGTTGTCCATTTTTTTAACTTTCTAATGCACTAATGTAATAAACTGTACTGTTATATTGTGTACTAAACACTATGTATTTATCACTGGAAATGTTGATTTTTTTTTTCCCCTAATCTTCATTTACAATGTTGGAGGATTAAAGTGTTATGAACAGAGTAAGTGATTTAATGGTGACATAATGTTATACATCTTTATATGTCTGTAATTCTTCACCCTTCAGTAGACTGTAATATGTTTGGCAATAACAAGCTGTCGGGTTTTTCACTGAGGGGTGGATTTATGTTGTTGATTAGAAATGCTAATCATTCCAAATGGACAAATAAAACACTTAAAAATGCTTTATTTGTGCAGAATGGTTCTGTAAAATGGGTCTTGGTTTTCTCCAGAAAGAAAGCTGACATTTTTTCCATTGTGATTTCTGATAAATATGCTTGACATTAACTTAATTGGATTGGAAGAGTATAGCCAACCAGTCCTTATTAAAAGTATCTCAAAATCCATGTGCATTAGGACTTGTGCTATTGATAAAATTATTTTCTTATAGCATTCAATATACATTTTGCTTCTTTCATTTTTTTTTTTAATTTGGATTTTTTTTTAATTTAGTGAAGGGAATTAAATTGTATTTGAGGACCAGTGATACAAAACTTCTGATTACTAAGGTCATGTGAGATTTAGCTGAAAGTCAGTTTCTAGGTTTGGAAACAGACAGTGTTGCAAGGATGTATTTCTGTGGTTTAAAGGCTTCTTTATTTGGAATATCCTTTTGATTCTATCTTCAAACACATTATTTTTTTAAGCTAAACTTTAGAGTTTGATTTTACAAGGTAGGGAGAAATTCCATAGAGTTAATTATGTTTCCCAGTCCATTGTGCCAGTAGGTATGACTTATCCTCGAATTTTTGCATTCCAGTAACCAGCTATGTGTTATCACCTACACAAACACTGCATCACAATCAATTATTTCCCTTTTCTGCCACCCCACCTTTGAGGTTGGACTTGAGCAGTTCCTGGGATTTTCAAACCCATGCAAAACACTAGGATTCCTATGCTTTAAAATTACAGAAGACTCTTACTTTAGGCTCCTTTTGCAGCTGCCTCCTTGTATCTCTGTATCAAAATTAAATAAATTAAATTTCTACTTCAGATTAGATTTGGAGTGGTAGTGGTTTGCTTTTGCCTTATAGAATCAGTTCTACTGCGTCGTAGCAGCAGGTTGTTTGTTTTCACTTAATAAATTTTCATTGGTTTACTGGAAGTTTCTATCCAGAGTCCATTTTCTGGAGGGGAGTGGCTATTATGAAATTAACCATCCTAATTATAGCAGTCTTATTTCAGCAGTATGGCCAAACAGGGACAGTTCTTGGAGACTTTATTATCCTCTTTTTGACACTTTGGTCTTTTTGTTTATTTGGTTTTGTGTGGATTTTTTGATGGTGGGTTTTTTTTTGTGCTTTGTTTTTATTTGTTTTTAAACCCTTTGTAAGTACTACATTCATACAAGTCTAGCACATGCTGGGAGTGGTAGACAGGCAGGTTGTAAAAATCCTCTAGTTTTGAAGACTTCCTAGGCTGGCAGTGGAATCATCAGGTAACTTTTTTAGAATTCTGAGAGTAGTGTGCATTGAAAAGTCAGCATGAGCGAATTCCTCTTGCTGTGCTCCTTCCACTTATGCCCAAGTGTTGCTGAAACAATAAGGGTTGTGTTTCTCAAACTTGTGTTCTAAAAAAAGCCCAAAAGGCCCACTAGTAATTGAGCAGAGGAAAATGTGTGCTGCAGCAGTTTTGCCAAGCTTTTGCTGTGTGCCAAGATACTTCTCTGTGGTTTTCATAGTGGCTAAGACAAACAACTGTGAAACTCTGTTTTTCCCCTCAAGGAATCATGTTTGGATAAGGTTAGAAACAGACACACAACCCAACACCAGTTTTGTCAGGGGCTCCTGGTAACTTTGCAATGAGTGCATTAAACCTGATTCTTACTTTTATGTACCTCAGGCTAAACCTACATGTCTCTGGAAAGCAGAGATGAAAGTATCCTAAAAGTATTTTTTGGAGTGTTGACTTTTAAATTTTTTTAAATGTCTTTTCTGTTGGTATCAAATGTACCTGACTGAGTTTGACTTCACCTAGTGCAGGAAAACAGTAATCTTTGGTTTTACTGTGCTCACAGAGGCATTTCAAAGATATTATTGTTGTAGAGGATGTCTCAGTACAGAATTAACTTGAGGGTATGTAAGAGGAAACTGAGCCTAGCATGTAATATTACCCTAATGTTATGCAGCCATGGTCTGGGAATCCTTCATGGTCTAAAATGGAGGAGGTAACACCAAAGTGACTATAAAAAAAAACCAAAACAGCATCACCAACAAAAAACCCCCAAACTGCACATATGTTCCCAAATAGTACAAGGAAAAGCAAAGAACAATCTGGATTTAACTTGTCTTCCTTTGTTCAGTTACTGCTGGAAAATACAGCCATCTTCCTTACTGTTTTCCATGGACAATGATTCAGTTAAAGTGCCTATAGAGAATACAAGATTTCATTGTTACTAAAAAGCAAATGTTGTTCGGCTAATTGTAGGAAATGCTGTTTCCCAAAAGCAGTAGAATCAGAAAAGGTTAGAAAACATGATAACAGGTTATGCAGCTGAAAGGCAGGTCTGTGATGTGTGACTCAGTCCCTCTCCTGCTTGCAGAAGATTCCTTCCCTCTGAGCATAGCAGCAGAGCTTTATGGAAAATATAAGGCAAATATTTCTCTGTTACTGCTACCCCCATTCCATGTTTTTGGGAAGTTTTGTGTACATTGGCCAATCTGAGATCACACAGGAGTGACTCTGTAGCCTCTTAGCTTGATTATATAGTGTTAACAGAGTCATTTGAAAGAGCAGCTGGCAATGGCTAGCAGCAAATGCTGTTAAGGATGTCCATGTTCCCTTCTGATGTGATTGCTCTTGTAGTGGGAGCAATAAATGGTAGTGTTCACTGGCAAGAGATCAGGCAGGTCTTGTGCTGAGTGGAGGTGCACACAAATGGCTCGGTGCAGAGATCTGTAAAGCTTCACAGGGATCCACAATGTCTCTGGCATAAGCTGCCTATTTCCTGTTCAGTCTAAGATTGCTCTTTAATGGTTCAGCTTAATTTTTTTCATGCAGCCCAGCACTTTGTCCTAAGTAAATTGTTTTGCCAGCATTATATGCAAACATGCTCAGTGCAGCAGGGGAAGCCTGTACTAGGAGGAGGAGGCTGAGTACCCTGTTGATTATTCAGCCCATCTCCTTGCTAGATAGACTGTACATTTTAGGATGTGCCTTAGTAGACTGCTGAGAGAAAAGGGTGAGAGAGCTTCCACTTCTCTTTTGTAGGTGGCTATTCTATAGATTTTGAAACAAACAGCATCATTGCTTTTGTTCATGATCTGTGTGAAGGATGCAGGGAGATCATTCATCTTTTCTTACTAATTCATGATAAAAGCAAGGCTGATACTGCAGAATGTATCTTGTGTTTATTGAGCTCTAGTATTTACTCATGGGATGGATTGAGCCCTTCATGAAACACTGGTGATTCTGCCTTGAGAGACAAAACGCTGATTAAATGGATGCTTTCATGCAGATACATCAACTGTGAACACCCAGTTCCCAAGCCAATGGGAGTTTCTCTTATGGTGTTATTTCATATGGGAGACTCATTTCAAACACCATAGTATGATATAAATATTTTTTCCTAAATATTAGTTCTAGTAAATTTCCACAACAAAAATTGCAGCCTCCCCATATGTAAATACATTCAGTACATGCCTTGGTTTAATTTTCCTTTCCTAATTGCACATTTAAAATGGTGACTACTTAGAGATATCTGTCACCCTTCTCAAACAAATACTAGGCCACATGAAAATGCAACAATCTTGATATTTTGAACATTTGAATCTTTTTAACTCTGTATTGTAGCTAATGATATTTTTCTTGTGTTGAATCTGAATATTGTCACATCACTTGATTTTTGTAATGAATAAAATTAATCTAAACCAGGCTCTGCAAGGAGGCAGCAAAAGGGCCATGTAGGCATCTAAAATTTCTTGTGGTGTTTTAGCCCCAAGGCACAAGTCACCTTACCTGTATTTTTCCTTTCTCCCACATATTCTCCAGTGTTGTATAGGGTGGCTACTTGGGTAACATCTTCAATTATTGAAGGTAGTATTTTTCTTGTGTATGACATGATGACTTGGGAATGATAGATGCAATCTATCTCTGTGGAACTCAACCTTCTGGAAGTCAGGCAGGTTTTTGATCACTTTTATTATACAATCAGGCACTAGAATATAATAGTCTGGAGGATTTTCTTTCTTTTCTTTTGAACCATGTTTCTTTGTTATTTTTAATTTATTTTTTTATTTTTTCTTCAAGAAGCCTGATGCAGAAGGGGTACTTGGTTGCTTTTATTACATCAAAACCTGATTACAGTAATTCTGTGTTCAGCAACGTCCCTGATAAGCATATACTGCATCCTCAGATGCCTTTGAAGACTTCCGCCGGGGTTAGTTATCTGTACCAAGTTATTTCAGAAGGCAGTTTCTCTGAAAAAGTGTCTTGTTTCCTCTACAATAGCATGCTAATTCTATGTGTTTTCTGCCCTCTGATTCTTTAGCCTTGCATTTTGTAACTGAAATGTCTTTTTCTCCCCATTTCTACCACCTTCAAAAGATGGTGGGCCACATCCCGCTTTAATCTGCAAGGACCTCAATGTCATGCAGATATTACCAATGTCCTCTACTGCAAATGAAAGAAATATGTGTTACATGCTGAATTTTTCTGATGCTCAGAGAGTCTCTGTTTAGGTTTCTCTCTTTTGGGACAGTGTTCTGAAATCAGAATATAAGAATTTGCCTATGAACCTATACTGAGTTTTCAAAATGTGCTCTTCTGGTTTTAAGTAATTATGGACCACTGTGTATAGTCCTGGATTTTTAAATAACTTTTAAATTCACTACAAATACCAGAGCTTTGAATGAGTGGTGGATGGAGGTCTGGAGTACATCCTGATGTTGTTCCTGGGATCATTTCACATGCCTCAGTTTCCTCATGAAGAAGCACACAGGAATACCATGGCACTGAGCACTCTTGCTTAATAGACCGAAGTAGAAACAGAGCTGCTGCTTTAACTTCCTTCCTACAAAGACGTGCTGCATTAGTGGGGACAACATTGATTAACAGCTCAGTGGCACTTCCTGTTGAAATTGTGAGGAAATGATGCCTTGAGAACAAGGCACTGCAGGTGTGCCTCTGCTCTGTGTTAGACGTGGTAGGGGACTGGAAAGGATGATTTTATTTTCATTTGAATCTGCCACTGAACATACTGCCTTTTTTTATTCTTTGTGTCTGCATAGAGCAGGAATAGTCACACTATGAGTGGGAGTCTCTTCACAAAGTTTTGGAAAGGACTCCACTGATTCTGTGTACATTGGAATCCTGTGGATTCACAGTCCAACAGTCTCACAGTAGAGAAAAAACAGGCAAGAGTGGTGGAGTCAGTGAGCTGAAACATAACATTACCAACAGATGCCCACTACCTGTAAGGAGATCTGGAAAAGGCAAGGGAACATGCTGTGCTTCAGAGTAGCCTTTCCAGTGGGGCCAGTAGAACAGAGATGAGGAGGATAGGTTGGAAATGGCTTTGTTTGATACAGAAACACATAGTGGAATGATGCAAAGCTTACATAGTGCCTTCTCAGAGTTGGATCAATCTCTGCGTATTTGACATGACTTAAAAAGGTAGGAGGAGTGTTATTGCATCTGTAAAAGCCTGAGTCCACTATACACTCTCATGCCCAGGCTCTCTCCTTTTATTTATTCCTGAAAAAACTGATGTAAGTTGTACCTAGTAAAAGAGCAGAGCAGTACAAGAGAAAAACAAAGCCAAGTCCACTTTTCCATCTGCAGTCACCTTTCTTCAGTGTTTTTTTCCTGAAGCTAACGAGAACTGCTCACATTATTGTTTGACTAGAGCTACTTCTCCTCCTCTGGAGACCCAAGTCCCTGTGAAAAGTCTCTCAGTCCTAACCAAAACCAGATAAACAACAATGCTATTCCAGTTCACTGAGTGTGACTGACGCAGTATTTGAAATCACCACTCAGCCCAGACAGTCAGGAGGGGTAGCTCATACTTCAGGCTGCAAAAAAACCCCACCTCATTACAGCAAGTCTGATCTGTTCTCAGAAAAAAAAAAAAAAAAAATCTATAGTGGTATCACAAAGATTGGTTTCCGAATGAAAAATTGAGGTTTGACATGAACCTTAGGACTTTTTATCTTTTGTGACAAGTTCGTAAAGCAAAAGAGGCTCTAGCACTCTGTGCTGGAGGCACTAGATGGCAGTGGAAGCATGGCTAAGAAAACAACTGTCGTGTGGGCTTTGGGGCCAGCTACTCTGAGCCATGAAAAACAAGGAATGAAGGCAGCTTTACTTGAGAAGAGAAGGTTGAGACTATGGGCAGCCTTCTCTGCACAAAACTCAAGGCTTCCCTTACAAGGAACACTAATTCCTCATTTAATAATTTTGCATCTCCTTAAGGCAAATTAACCTATAAAACCCCAAAAGCTTTATAAAGCATGTATTACCTACAGTGGTCTGTCTGGATCAAAACCATTAAATGAAGAAAAAGTCAATTTCTAAGTGCTGCCAGTGGCACAGCTTTTGTGCGAGTCTTGGTAATTTTTAACTCTTGTTCAAGCTAAGAAAAGATCTGCAGTGATTATTTTTAAAGTGCAATGAGTTTGCTCTTCACTGCTACAGCCTATATCCTAAAAGCTTCTGAAATGCCCCAGCCCCACTATCAGAAGGTCTCCCTGTGAGCTGTGTGCAGCTGTGTGTGCTCTGAGGCTTTCTGGGAGAGCTGTGCTCTTGTGCAGGGGGGATCACAGGGTGAAACCCCAGACTAGTGGAGGAGAATGCTGTGCAGGAGCTTTTTACAGTGTACAGCTGCAAGATGGTTATTTCCCAGCAGTTTGAGGTTTTCTGAGGTGTGGGGCTCATTTTTCTGCTGAAGTTTTAAAATATGAAATTGATAGCTTGGACAGCTGCAAGAGATGGAGACACTGTAAGAAAGAAGCAGCAGATTTCTGCTGAGAGAAATTGTCATCCAGCTTAGACTTGAGCAGGACTGTCCTTTGGTCGAAGGGGTCTAGAGACAAGGAAGGGCAGCAGCCTGTAAACATGTGAAGGGGGGACACAAAGATCACATCTGAAATTGGAACTGACTGACTTTGGGGTGATCGAGAAACTTATGAAAAGAAAGAGGTCAACAGTGTGAAAGCAGAAAGGGAGGATGGGTTTGTCCATTACCAAGTGTCTCAGAACATCATAATCTGAAATATGGGAGAGGTAAATGAGCAGTGATTACCGGGAAAGCAATTCACTCCCTCATGCCAGGTTTTCAAAAGCTTTATGTGCTGTAGGTTAATAGCCAGCTATTTGCTATTTGCTTTCACTCTGAATTAAGCCCCAGGCTTCTCCAGGTGATGTCCTTCCCTGTCCCTCACAGACCCCCTCGGTCAGGCAGCATGACTCTGCCATCAGTATGGGCTATCTCAGCTCAGCCTCTCCAGCAACACCCTGCTCAAGGAAATCCTCAGTTATGGCCTCACTGGTTTTCTTTCTGTACCTTCTGCATTATTCTAGAAAGAGCCTACCTGGATGTATGCAGGGACTGGGAAGCAGAAAGCCTTTGTGTAAATTAAAACAAAGATACAAGATCCTGACATGAAAAAGTATTACTATGCCTTGTCTTCTGGAAAAAAAAAGTGAAAAATGTTTCTGATTTTGACAGAGATTGTTGCAATAACAAGAGGATGTGTGAAACTGAAGTGGAGAGCGTTCTGTAGTCCTGCTTTTATGTAGCAGGTTTGCTTCTTTAAAGGGTGGATATATCATATGTGGGGTGAGGAGAATGCACAAGGCAAGGACCTTGGTGCTTATTTGCCTTGTTTGTCTTATATGACCCCTAAGACCATTATTTAATATGAGTTTCTGTGGGAGAGTAAGATAATGTTTTCTGTGGGAGTGTCATGCCCCTCTATCTAATGAGAGGTAATGTCTTTTTTGAAAAACTAAAGAAATTTTGATTATTGGTTTATAATCTTTATACTGTCCGTGTATTTTTTGTCTGTTTCCTTTATGAAGTTCCTCTGAGTGATGGTTATTTTTACAGGCCTTTAGGTGCTCTGTGCTTCAGGGTCATGGCTCTTTTCCTTGTTTGCTCTGACAGAAAGCTATCTTCAGGTTTTTGTTTTGCTTTTCCTTGCTATAACTTTAGTCTCTTGTGCAAAAGTGAGAAAGAAATGTGGTTACTGAACTTTGTCAGGTTTTCCCTTTCACCCACAGTGCTTTGAAGGCAAATTGCTTACCAAAAACGTGCTTGGATAAGTGAAAGATATGCAAGAAGCTGAGAGATCCCAAGGTATCATGTGGCCTGTTGAGGACAGTGGTTCTTTGCAAGTATCTTTGGAGCAGGTGAGTAATAGGCGGCTGTCTCAGCCAGCAGGATAACACCAGGATGACTGTGCTGTGTGTAACCAGTGCAGGCATGCAGCTTGGCAGCCTGTTACCAATGTTGTGAGCAATTTTGAAAAGCTCCTCCTGCATTATTTAGTGAGTGAATTTTTTAAGACAGAGCCTTTAGCTCCTGAGAGAGAAGGAAGAGCCCGGGCGAGATGCTGCTGTAAATCTCTCCCTGCCAGCTGCCAGTGCGAGCTCCTGTTGCTGGATTCCCCAGCAGGCACGAAGATCCCGCAGTCCGGGAGCAGCGCTGCGGCGCTGTGGGCTCTAATGCAGAGCAGAGCAGGGAAGCTGAGGAGGAGGAGAAGGAGTTCTGCTGGGAGAACAGAGCTGCCACCCGAGGCCTCGGAAAGCCGTGCCCAGGCTGCGGGGCCGTAGTGTGGAAAGCAGCACCGAGAGCGGGGATGTGGCAGCCCCCGGCCGAGGGACTGCGGCAGGGTCCCGGTAGCTGGCTGAGCAGCAGCCCCCTGCCAGCTGCAGGATGCTGTAAGTGAGGAGATGGAGCTGGCTCCCAGGGGAGTGAAGGCCTTCAGCAGGAGCTGAGCATGGTGAGTCCTTCTGCAGATCAGTCCCGTGGCTTCTGGTCAGGCTTCTTTTGTGTGATCTGTCCTTACAACTCACTTGGCGACCGATTCAGACTGAGAAGCCAAACTAGTTCACAAAAAAACCCCAAAAAACCCAACAACGAAAAAAAAGGTGCAAAAGTGAGATAAAAGGTCTAATAATGTTCCTGGATTTTCTTGTGCTTGAAGAGCATTAGAGGAACCTTTTTCAGTGTGATTCTTTGTTAAATTCACTGGGTGCATCTGACACATCCCCCTTAGGTTCAACCAAAAGCACCAAAACAAGTGACTTCAGGCATGACTTCCTATGAGTATTTAATGGTAGACATGGGCAGCCCTTTGAGATGCTGATTTTAGACGTATATATTACCATTCCAGAGCAGAGCAGGATTTTTCAGATAGAGGAAAGAAAAATTCATACCAGAGGAACCCACAGCCTGGCAGTTGAGTCAGTGGTAATGGATCTGGACCCTTGTTCTCTGTGCTTTAGTCCTGGAAATTAAACTGACAGTCTGTTTTTCCATAATGTTACGGCTGATTGCTACTTTTGGGGGGATACATGAGGCTTGACTCAGGAGTCAGCCTCATCTTATGCTAGTTTACAATTGTTGTCAGATGAGTTATGATATTTGAGATGAGCTGCTGTAAAAACATATGTATGTTCTTAGCTGGCAACAAATCTTAGTATTTTAATGATGCTTAAGACAGCTCCAACATTGAGAAGACACCCTATTAAAACAGTAAATCAAGCTCTGCAAGTGTGATAGCTAAATTAGAGTTTGAGCTATTCCAACATCTTTGCATTCTGCTTTGTTGCTGATGTGTACACACACAGACATATAAACTATTTGCAGTTATAGTTTTGCAATTCAGTATGTTGCTTACAGCAACAATACATTTTAAGCAAACAGCACAATATTGGATCAGCTATCACCAATAAAGCTAGTTTTACTTCATAAAATCCTCCTCAGTATATTCCTCCTTTTCCAAACTGAGTACTTTATAAGCCAGTTGGAAGACGTATCTTGTAGAAAGACTAAATACATGAATAATGGCAAAATATGTTTCCAATTTACCACTGTTTTATATAGATGCTGGGCTTGGGAAAGAGGTCAAGTAGTAGGGGATAAAAACGCTTCTTCCTCATTCTACACTAAATGATTGGGGCAGTATCCATATCTTAATAGGCTGGTCAAAGGAGAAATCTCAGGTACTCTGACATGAGAAGGCATCTTGAACTGTTCTCAACCTTAAATTCTTCTTTTATGGAAAATGAATATTAAACATCAACCCTAACTTACTCTGACAGATGAGGTTTAATTTATGAGCTCTCTGCTCTCTATGTCAGGGATCTAAACCCATGTTATCTCTGGCTTCAGAACAAGCTCAGTAGCCACTTCTCCACTTTCAGCTTCTCATATTCTCTCTGTACCTCTGACTACAGGTAAACAAAGTCCTTCCATCTTTTGCCTTTCAACTCCACAAGGCAACACTGCTTAAAATTCTGGTCTTTCATATTCCATGAACCCCTGAGAAGTCAAAAAGTGTCAAAGAAATGTTGGATTATTTATGTATTTATTAGGTCTATGCTACATTTCTGAGAAGGCCTTGTGGCATTTGGTCATCACACTCTCAGAAGACATTCACAGGATAACAGCACTGGACATATATCAAAAAAATATCCCACACTACAATGAATTTGTATTCTTGAGACATTACTGGTTACAAAAGAACTTCCCCCTTTATTATATCTGTTGCAAAATGACTTTTTCAGTTCTCAGTTTTTTTTGGTTTTTTTTTGTGTGTGTGCTCTTTTTAAGGATTCATAGGCAAATTTTAGTGCAAGGGAGAACCACGCTGGTCTTAGAATTTGTGCATTTCACACAATAATTTTTCTCTGAATCAGTTTCATGTCATGAGTGCTCTCTCATAACAAAGGCAAAAAAGAAGAATCTCATCAGGACGATGCTTAAACCCTTTGGTAGGATTCAGGTGAAGATTTATGGCTCTACCACTGGTGATAGCATCTTTCTGGCTGCACAGTTGGCACCCTGTGATGAATTGCTATTCCCACTTATACAGTTTTACCAGGCATACTCTGGCACTCAGCTTTGGCTAGTTTACAGATAGTCTCCAAAAAGAGCCACTCTCCAAAGCTTTGCAATGAGCAGAAAGATATGAGTCATGCATGCTCATGCTGGACTTGAGAAGATTGGCCAAGGACACTGTTGACAAATTCTTTTCCTTTAATGAAAAGCTGATATGTGATTGTTATTATCCCAGCAGGAGAGAACTGCTCTCTAAGTCTTATCTACATTCTGTAAACACCCAATATGTGGCTTATCATCCATAAAGGGACAAAATGCCTTATGCCTGGATTCAAACCAGTAGTTCATGGGCATTTGAATACTTCAAATATGTTGTGCTCAGACTACTGAGCCGTGTCTTCTGAAATCCATCGTCTGCTGCGGTGTGATAGTTAAAGCTGGTAAACTGGTAATGCTTATTTAATGAATTCTAATAACTTGTTTTTATGAGTAATCTGTCAGGAGGCCCCATTCCCTTTATGCATTTGTCCATCGATCTGTTTACGTGAACAGCTTTCGCTCTGTTATTTACAAATTACTCTCAGATTGTGTTGTTCTCCATTTAGAAAGTGCTGACAGTCGAGTGGACAAGATGATGTTTTTGATCAGATAATCGATGTCCAGATCATTTATGACTAACAGGAAGATAAGGCCTTTCAAAAGGGTCCCAATGATATTACTGGCCATTGGCATGTGTGGTGGCATGTTTTGTCTCCCAAATTACCTATGTACACAAATACATAATTTATTGGCATTTTTTAAATATCAGGAATATCTAACACTGTGCTAAAGTAGAACAAATATCAGCTAATGGTTTATTGTTGATTGGTACTGTTTTTAAGCCTTCTGGGTGTGTTGGTTACTTTGTAGGCCAGGCAGGGACAGGTGATTGCTCAGGTGATTCTGAAATAAGACAATAAGTGTAAGTTACATCTGGAGCAGCAAGGAAGAGAAATGTACAGGGGAACAAAGGTTACCTCCAAGATATTAAATACAGGTGGATCCATATCTTGATGGCATACCCACTTAGATGGAAACACATTCACCTAAGTGGGCATAAAATATTATTACTTTTTTAATGGGTCAATTTAGCAGTAAGCCCAAAATTCCAAGGTCAATTATTTGTATTTTTCATTACTGTAGATAATAAATAATATGGCTGCCAATGTCATTGGGGTACCATTTTACTGAGTATGAAGGTGGAGTGCTATAGGACCTGCAAGATGATGATGATTTCTGGCAACTCAAGACTGCAGTCAGCTGGGAAAGGAGTTTATTACTGACAGAATTTTTACTATGCTGGCTGTAAGTTTATTAAGCAGTATACTGCATAATTTCTGTCAGCATATTGTGTCATTTTCTGAGCTATATAATAATATTGCTTTGAACTTCTAAGTGCCTTCCATTTCGGTAGCTTCCTAAAAAGTTATACCCATCTTAATTGCCATGGCACCTCAGAGAGGCAAAGAAATATTTTCTTCCTCCTGGGAGATCGATACTACTTTTAGCAGTGAAAGTGAAGTGAAATGAAAAGCTCAAAATCAAGCTAAAGGTTTGTCAGGACCAGGCTCGCAAAGGAAGCAGTATCTTGTGTCTTAGCTTTAGGATTGACAGGTCCCAAAGCAGCTGGTCTTGGCCACAGACTTTCTGCACAACACTTCAGTAAATTCCTTTTTCTTCACTTCTGCTTATGTGACTGTATTTCCTGCTCTGAGTCTTGGCTTTTGTAGGAATAGGTTCTTTGGGGCAGAATGTTTTCTGAGGTGTGCTTTGCTCAGTGAAATGGGTGGGTTCTTTGAACACTAATCTCAAAAACCAATCCTCCCCCAGAATAACAATGTGTATTTACAGGAGTGCCATTTTTCCTTAGACAGTGATAGAACAGCTTTCCTTGTGTAGTGCAGCACGACCACAGTTTCTCCTGTGACAGCTGGTTCAGCCACCTGAGGGAGAGAGCAGGTGCCTTTGGCTGTCTCAGAACATGCCTGGACACCCTCAGGTCATCATGTTCGTACCCTGGCCAGAAGTTGGACAGGAAGCCTCTGAGGGAAACCCAGGATGCTGTAGGGCTCTGAGTGGGAAATTTCTCTCACTGGCCTATGTAGCAGCCAAAGGTACACAGAAATGTTAGGATGCAAGGTGCCTCCTCAATAACTGTCTGTCAGATTTGGTTTTAGATAAGTCCTCATAATTTGTAGGACTTGATTAGTCAATGTCAGGCTTTGCAGCACTCAGGCTCTGAGCCCTGTAACATGTAATGTTCACTGTGCTCTGTTTACCTGCTCTGATTCGTGATCATGGGTACAGAATCTCCTTTTTAATTATTATCTCTGTGGTGTGGCTGTGCTCCAGCAGTGGGTGTGGTGAGCAAGGCCTCCTTCATACAGGGCACTGGGATTGCAAGTTTGATATGCATTAAATTCTTTGTGATGCTTCATTCCAAATTATAGGAACAACCCACCCACTTTAGATAAAAAAATCACTTTCTCTCCATGGCAGAGCAGGTGACTCGGGACAGAGGGAGAAAAGTAATGTCCACCTTCTTTATCCTTTCGCTATAGAACCTTTGCAGTCTATTACTAAGTCAGGATTGTAAGGGTGACCTGCAGAATCAAGTTTCTCCTCTTTTTCATATCTTTATCTGAGGGCAGAGATGAAAGGTTTTTATCAAGAAAAAAAAGTAACATTTTCTCTAATTGTTTTTTCCATCCCTGTCGATGCTGGGAATGTTAAGATTAGGTTTTCTGGTTTGGCTGAAAATTTCCTTCAAGAAAAGAGGTAAGGAAGGGATAAGAAGGGTTCTAGTGGTTCTAGAAAAGTCATAATTGAAGAGGCAAGGTCTGGTTCTCTAATGATGCTTTCTTCATTTTCAGGATTTCTGAATCAAGACATTTTCTCAAGAATGTTTTTGGTCTCCCTCTTACAGGAACTGAGCAGCAGCTGCTCTTCTGCACTGTAATATCAGAGTGATAGGAAAATCTTGAGAACTTTAAAAACTTGGTCAAATTTGATTCAGGAGATATTTGTAGGATTAAATAAATGTATAGATTGAACATCCACAACTCATGGATTTCAGGAAGAGATTTGGGATAAACAGCACCTCAGTCCTTGTCAAACTGTAGCAACTATATTTCATCAGACTGATGCCTTGCACTTTTGTCTCCTTTAGCTTTTCTATTCTGCCTATTTATCTATTTTTATTCCAAATAGGACTACTGCAAAACCTGTAGGATTTTTTTTTTTCTTTTTACTTTTGATAGGTCTTGTAAAAGCAGCACATGTAATTTATATTGACACAGAAGAGAGGGGAAAAAGTCACTGTGACTTGATGTTTTACCCATCAAAACAAGGAACAGAAGTAAATCCCAGAGAGAGTTTTTCCATTCAACAGTCCTGCTTTTTACAGATGACAGAATTCAGAAGCCTTGCAAAGGGGAAAATACTCTTGGCTGATCACAAGTGGAAAAAGTGAGGAAAGGAGATTAAACTTGAGGATAAAACACCTGCATTGATGAGAAATAGGTTAAGAAGTACTCTACTTTTCAATTACATTAGAGCAGTAGGTACCGAAGCCTGCTCATTAGCTGAGGCTATAAAATGCCACATTTATTGTGTCATCTTTCTTTCAAATATTTGCCTGATGGGCTTGTGAAATGTTTAGCTCTCACTGCCTGAAATTCCCACTGGCTGTCCCAAGGAAAGCTCCTCTTCCCAGCTTTATACTCAGAAATGTCAAATCCACACCTGCTAGCTCTCCCACTATTCAAACAGTGCTCAGTGTTAACCTTTCCACATACTGCTTGTGAAGAGAAACATCGTGTTCTGCTCACTCTGCTGCTGACCATCAAATCTGAGCTGTCTCTGTGGGTTCACTGCCAGACAGCCCTCTGGGTCAGTCTGTCCTGCTGTCTTACTCCTCACTGAACTCTCCAGCCCCCTGAAGCTATTATTGACTCAGTTTTTCTCCACAAAATGAGCATGTGACAGCTTGGTTTTATTTCATGGCCTGAGCTATTGCTTTATTAATCAAAGAGTAACTATTTGCATTATATTTAGTACCTGTCTAAGTCAATCACCATCAGCTTTCCATCACCTTTCTTACCCTAAAGTATCCTCAAAGTGTCATGTTTTGCTTTGCTGGTCATGAGGTATCAGAACTTATCCTAGTACTTGGGGTTCTCAGACAAAAGTAAATCTCCTTACAGGTCTCTGCCTGTCTCCCTGTTACAGTATGCATCCTTTCTTTGATGTCAAGGTTGTCCTGGGGGATTCATACTTAATTCAGATATTGAGATGTAAGGATTTAACTGTTGTTGCTTTTTGCAAGCAATCCCTGGACTTTATGAGTTTCCATGCAAATGACAATGTGTTTCCACAACAATCTGCATGACATGCTACTGCTACACAGGATATGTGTACTGTGTCTTCAATATATTCCCAGCTCTATTAAGAAATGGTAATCAGTTTCATAGTAAAGATACATGTTCTTTCTGCTGATGTTATCACTTGTTGTGGGCTATATACTATACTAATATTATTCTTTAGCCTGTAACTGGTGACTTCTGTTTGCTGAATAATTGACTGAATTCAGACAACCCAATGAAGTAAAAAGCAAAGAGCTGTGAGCATTGCATTGCCTCCTTTGTGTGTTAATTGATGGTTTTCCTGGTCTGATAATTATCTAATGTAGTAATAGAGAAAAGGTCAGAGTTATTGTGAGGCTGCTCCTGAACATAATTTTTCACTCAGTTTTGGCATGTCATGTGTATAATCTCCCAGTGATGAATATTTATATTTCATTGCCATGATTTAGGAGGACTTTTTTTGCCTGTGTTCAAATTGCTTTCAGTGCTCTCTGCAAAATGTGCTTTGCAGCAGTGCAATGTACTATCTGAGTTAATTTTAGAAATCTGATTTTGTTGTTCCCCTTCACTTCTGGTGTCAGTCTGGTGTAGGGGCAGCACAAAGAAAGTTGGAGAGTAGGAAAAGAGTATGTAGAAGATTTATAACTTAATAAGAATAAAGAATATATTTTGGTTTATAATATAATCTAAAAATTTACTTCTCTGAAGAGATTAATATTCAGAGGGTTTTTTTAACCTATGTGCTTGTACATACTGACAGTGACTTACTGTTATTATTAAATCTAAAGCAAGGAGAGAAGCACTGGGGAGGAAACACAGCGTTTCCCTGACTTCTCCAAATCCCTGCAAATATAAAGAAGCCTGTAGGACAGGCAGCAAAAGACATGAGAGTTGCTCAGAGTGTTTGTTTTGATAGTGCTTGCAGTGTTTTTGTCTCAGAAGCAGTGTTAGTATGCAGGGCAAACCACACATGTGGTTTCACTCATCTTGCCTGAGAGCCAGTTCAGTGCCTTGTGGGGAAAGCTTTAGAACAGTGGAGGTGGTAAGAGCTTTTATCAGTTCAAGATAGGGTTTAAATGTATCTTCAGGGACATCTGCATGCCAGGCATGTGCCACTTTGGATTCAGGCAATGGACTAATTTCCAGAGTGGTGAACACACACACAGGGCTGTGAAGACATCAAGTGCTTTAGGGGGTTGCATATTATTGCAGACATCATCTGTCTAAAGTGTGGGCATCATCGTCCCATAATTCAGGAGTTTGGAGCCTTAAGCCTGGGAGTATTTAAGAGGCATTTGGAAAACACCCTTAATAATTTACTTTAACTTTTAATCAGAATTAATTAGAGAGTTGGACTAGAGTATTATTATAGGTAGCTTCCAAATAAAATATTCTATTATAATCTGAGGTCACTTCCAATGGAAGGATTCTATTCTATTCTATTCTATTCTATTCTATTCTATTCTATTCTATTCTATTCTATTCTATTCTCTCTATGGCTCTAAGTAAAATACCTCACAGTTTTTCCCTATTTAGGGAGTTCTCATGTGGCTCTCTCACCTTCAGATTAATTGTTTTATGTATCAGTTCAAGAAAAGAGTCCAGAGAGGTTTTTAATGTATCATTATAACTGTTGACAGTAGAAAGAGTTTCCACCTTAAAATCTATTGCCCAAGTAGGAAATTCAGTCTTTTTTGAAAGCTGTTCTCTTTCTTCAGTTTGGAGTGTTTGATCATCCCGTCCTAACTGCAGAGGTAAGAGATCTTCTGCTTCTTATTAGTATAAACTGTATGTTTGCAAAGAAATATGTGAATGTAATTGAAAAGCAATGAGAAATATGGGTTGTCAGAAAAAAAAAATTAATGTGTAGCTGTTTGATCTTCTAATATGTATAAAAGACTGCTGCAAAAGGAAGGCAATAATTCATTTTCCATGCCCAGGGCACAAGTAATTATGGCTTTAAATGGCAATTTGGAATCTCTCTGAGCATTCTCCATTGGCTTGTATTTTTTTCAGGTGAACAATACTCACCTGCCTGGTATTCTCCTAAAGCGTGCTCCAGTCACACTACGCAGTGTGACTCCAGCTCTGAACTCTCTGTGACTCTCAGACAGGCTGCTGTGGGGCAGCTCGCTGATCCAAGTGCAGGTGGGGCAGAACTCCGGTGTAGGTTGAGCAGGGAGCCCAACAGCAGAGTAGAGGGAGGGCTTTGGATCTGGGACTCCATCATGAGACTGATACAGGAGAGGGCCAAATGGGAGCCTGCAAATGAAATCACCATTCAGGATTCTCTCACCTCTAGAGCTTGACATTAGCATCTTTCTCTCTTTGTGACCTCACTGATAACCATCAATGGCCCAACCCTAATCATGACACGACAGGTTCAGTGGTCTGTAACAGGTCAGAACACAGTTCAGCTCTCTGCCCTGATAGTCATATAAATGTTATCTGTGACTGAGGGAAACTTTAAACTGTTTTTTAATCTGTTGGACATCCTACTTGGAAGGAGGTGTAATTTTTCAGCTGCAGGAAAATGATGAAAAGGAAATATTTTGTAGCTGTTTGACTGATTTTCACACTGATAAATGGAAACAATCAATGGACGTTACCAGCCTGGGAACATCTATCTTCCCTTTTTCCCATGTGAAAATACTCAGTCTATGATGAGATCAACTTTATTGGGAAATTGAACTAGAATTCAGATATTTGCACTGATATGATGGTCTACTTCATGCTGCTTACAAGACTTGCAATCAGAGTGTCTGCATAATAGTGACATCAGTTTAAGTCTTTGAGGACCTCCTCAGTGTGACAGACTACCTGTTGATTTGTGTAGTCTCATCTCCTATACCTGCAATCCTGATTTTGAATCTTTTTATTTTCCACTCAAAAAGGTGGAATTAATTTTGGTTGTATATTAGTGGTCTTGCTTGGGGCTACTTCACATTCACCTGGTAACCTTTAGAAACAAAATCTAAGAAGAAAAGGGAGCTAAAGATGTGTGAGGCTTCTTTTAGTAATGCCACCCCTAAAACATGGTGTCTTCCATAACAGTGATTCCATCTGCTATATGGAGAATAATCTCTTAGGCTGAATTTCCCTTGTAAGAGTGATACAGATGTAGGTAGCACTTCCTTGGCTGAGGATTTGGCTCACATTACATTTCCTCGCCATTCCAGTCTCTGGATCTATCCCCATATGGATCACATTCCGGCATGTCTGGCACTGGTGTATGTCTGCTGCTCTCCTTTCTCAGTCAAAGGATTGGGGGAAGAGGGGTGTCTGTTCTAAATTATAATTCCTTTTGCTTTATTCTTGATCTAAAAAGGATGCTGTATGTGTTCGGAATCCAGCAGGAACTGAAATGTCTTTTTGAGGTGGAGAAGAATATCCAGGAAGAATTTAAAGTATAAAAAACAAGGCAGGAGTCTCAGCTCCTTTGTCACACAGGGGGTAGCAAAATTTTTGAACTCACTGTTAGCACTCAGAAGCTGTGTTTGATCTTGCTATGCTGTTATCTAGATTCTGCAGCTCACCAAACTGTGATTGCTGTTGGTTTTATGCTATAAGTAACCAAAAGCTTGATGCAGCCTAGTTGCTCACAGCCTTTATGCACAGTTATCGGTGTGGTAGAAGACAGCATCACTGAAGGGTTCTGAAAAATAGCCCAGTGGAAGTGCAGGGTGAGATTCACTGCAGAGCAGCTCTCACTGAGAGATCAGGCTCCAGGCTCAGCTGGAGTCGATCCGAGTTCTGCATACAGGGACTAGAGAAAGCAGATGGGCATTCATCATATCCATATAATCTTACAAACCCAGCTTTACAGCATTTTTATATAGCTGATGGGGGATTTGAAACTTAAACTCAGAAGGATCATGGGGAAAAGCCCTTTACTTACATACAATATTATCTTTCTAACCCTATGTCTTTTAGCACAACTGCTTCCCTCCTCTCTCCTGCCTATATATATTTTTTTTTTTTTGAAGGGAAATGGGTAATTTTTCAGTTCGGTGGTAAATGGAGCTGATGACTGAAACCAGCATGTTTTTAGCCAAAGTAACAACACTGTTAAAAGAATGATCCACACAAACAACTTTGGTTACTGTAATTCAGAGTCCTGCAGCATGTAAAAAAATTAATTTTGGGAATTCCTTTGCAGACAGACCTGCCACAAGCCTAATTCAGAATCTGCACTAGTTTTGCTAGGTTTTTCAAGATTTACAACAGTTTTCTTATCTTTTTCTGATTTATCTTTTCCTGTTTTGCATTTGGAATTAGTCTGTGCTGATACAGAAAGCACTGAACTGCTGCAAATGGATCCTGATAATTTCATTCTGAGCAGAGGCAGAGCAGTGAAGAGTCTCATGTAAGTCTTCCCTGAAGATCCAGAAAAATGCCTCAAAGCTCAGCCACACACATGAATAGCCATACATACTCACACTGGGCACCACCATAACATGAAGAAAAGTCCTGCAAAGAATTACTATGGTGCTTTTGTCAAGAAGGACTGAAAAGTTTTCATCAGAGATTGTGGTCTCTGCTTTCAGGCACAGCTCTAGGTATTGAAGAAATGTGTGTCTCTGCATGCTGTAGGGCTTTGGGAGGTTTAGTGGTTGTGAAGCCATGAGAAACAGCATCTTGACTCTCTTCCCTCCCTCTATGCTCTGCTTAAACTGGAAAGCAACCAGCCAACAAACCCAGTCTTAAAAAATCCTGAAAATTCCCACATAGATACTGAAAGAAAGAGAACCTCTGTTTTGGATCCCTGCCTAAAGCAGCCTTAGAGGATCACTGTCCATTTTAGTTTTTGGTTTACTCTTTTTCCATCAGTAAAATTGTCCTTGACTATTTTGTGTTCAGATGTACTGAGTCCAAATGAGAATGCACTCTTGGCAATACAGATAAGTAACTAACTTAATTGCATTTCATATATTTACTTTAGATGATCTTCAGTGAAATAAATGCACAAACAAACCCTTCTGACATGAACATGAGTATAGACACCTTTGTGATCAGAAAACACCTGCACACCTGTAACAGAAAACACCTTACTCCTGTAAAGGAGCTCGTGCTCCTTTCCACTTACCTGGAGCTGTGCAGGCTGTACCAGAGAGGCATAATCATGTTAGACTTCTGGGGTGGTAGAAGTCTCCTGTTGAATTTCACCTCTGCTCCATCTAATTTTCCTGGTCTTCTGCAGCCTGTATTATGTTTGTAAGTAGGAGGAAACAAGTTGCTTGCTAACATTATGCTGTTTTAAATAGACTTTCAGGTATAGATTTTCCATAAACCTAGAAAGCAGCCCAGCCTATCTGTTGGCTTTTAATTCTGAAATTTATTAGCGCTCCACATTCATTTCAGATACAAGCACAGTCTTAATTGCTCCATTTTTATTCTCACAGAAGATGCAGTAAATCTTACTGGTTGTGCTTCAAACATTAAGAAGCAATGTAGTGGTTTTAGGAGAAAAGCATTCAAAATACATTAAGTTAATATGTACTTAATAACATTTCATTTTCAAGCTGTTCATCAGAATTTGTTTTGAGTTTGGAAGAGTAAATGTCACAAGAATTCTTTAAAGAGAAATCCAACTGGACACTTTTACCCCCCAAAACTTAAGATTTCCTTATAACATTTTCCTAACTCCTCCTCCCCTTCTGAGATTTTCAGAACTGTGAAAACAATTTTTTTTTTGCTTTAATTATAATGCTGGTTGAGAATGTGTTATTTTGGCTACATTACCAGCTCACATACAGTTTGTTTATAGCTCTCTGCAAAGCCATTTTAATAAGGTCAGATTTGCAATTTAAATTAACTTTAATATTTCTTGCAAACTCTGGTTCTGTTTGTTTATGCAAAGGGTAAACATACTGGAAATTTATTGTTTAAAAAATACATTCCTTTGTTTCATTTTCAAATTGGTACATCAGGTAGTAAACAATCTTGACTTTACATATTTTGTTGTGCGAAAGGAAGAAAACTATTTCTTTTTTCACAGGAAGAGAAGAAAAGAACGTGGAAAAGTGAGAAGAAATGAAATCAGTTAATCAGTTATTCAAAATGGAAATTTCATCTGAAGAAACAATACACAATGAACAATTTATTTTACAAGTGAAGACCTTTTTCCACTTGCAATTTTTTTTCCCTAGGGATTGCTGCGTTAAAGATTTTTTAAATCATGTGTACAAAGAATTACCTACATATGATTATCTTAGGACTCTTCACTTGTAGTTCTATTCCCATACTGGAACTGAATCATAAAAGTGGACAGTTAGTCATGACACTATAATACCATCTTTTTTCTTGAAATTTGATGACCTTTCTCTTTCATGAGAAAATTTTCTTTCATCCCTATTTCTATCAACTTCAGATATTTTCAAAGCCTAGCATTTTATCAGCTAATGCTACACTCCTCACAGAAGACACTACTGTGAAGCCTGAACATGAAACACATTCAGTTTTGCAATTTAAAAGATTTGGAAATGAATAATTTTTTTTTTTCCCAGACACTGGTTTGAATATATAACACCTATTGTGGTAGTCTGCCAACAGGAATGTGAACCTTATCAGATGAATTTCTGACAAAAGGTTCCTGAAACAGTGTAAAATAATTGTATTGATTTTCCACTACCTTTGTTGACCCAGTTAATGTTTGATATTGTCTTATTTCTATAAAAGCTATGTAACTGTTTTGTAGATCATATGTATGGCTTGATTCCTATCACTTTTAGCTAGTGGAGTAACTCCATTATGTCAATAGTTGCAAGTTATTTTATAGTCTAAGTGCTAGAAAAAAAAAGTGAGACATACTTGGCTGGAGCAGTAGTTTGCAAGCAGACTCCTAAGTCGTCTGTTACAGTATGTTGATGCCTCACATCTGACTAATCCACCCAAGAGCCTGTCCCTTAAGCCAAGAAACAAAGCTGCTGCAGAATAACTTGTTTACAGATCTGAAATACATTGTGGATAGATTGGAAGTGACAGGTCCCAGTACCCTGGCAATGGCAGGCAGGCAGGTGTGACAAATGTACCTGTCCTTCAGGAGTCCTGCCATGGTGCAGTCTGTTGATCCAGGGTCACTGAGCTGTTCCCAGCTCTGTTCATCCCTGCACAGACACATAAGGTCCTCCCTCCCTTTGTGCTTCCTCCCTGAAGGAAGGTGGGGATGACAGTCAGGTCTGTGGGCTCAGATGCTTTTTCAATCTTCAGAGACAGCCAGTGGAGAGGCAATGCAGCAGGTGTGAGTTTGTGCCTGTGGACATGGGTTTGCTGGGGACAGAGGTTGCTAACCAACCTAGCTATGAAAAATGTTGTTTTGCTTGGATATTTCAGATATTATAGCTTTCTGTTGCAGTTTGTTTGTTTGTTTTGTTTGTGTTTTTTTTTCCTCCTGCTAGCCTGCTAGCCATTTTTAAAACAGAGATAAACACAGTCTTGTGAGGCTAAATGCATAAAAGTGTGAAAACCAGCAATTTTTCAGGCAGGAGTTGGAAAGAGAAGGCAAAACTTGGGAAGCTTAAAGGAAGAAATAGGGAGAAGCTAAAGGAGGTGACACAGAGGTTATGTTTTTATTTATTTCCCTTAAAAGTTATTCTGTTTTGTTGTTTTCAAGAAGATAATTTCATCTTGCTTTGAAGAAATACAGCTCTTGAGATCATTTATCTCTAGCAGCAACAACAGGAAGAAATAAAGGCATGCATACAGACTTTCAAAACAGTGATAGCCTTTGCCCTGCTTTGTTCTGATTTGCCTGGAAATAGCTTGGCAGAAACATCGGTATTGGTGAGGGCAGAGGTTTATCTTGTAGCTATTAAAAATGTAGAATTTTGGTTCATGAAAAGACTGAGCAAGAAGTTTTCATCAAAATATCTTTTCTTAAAATGAACTCACTGAAAACTGAAGTTCATAAAAATATATATCTTTTGACGAACTTCTTTTCTCCAGAAAATTTCTGGTGTGAAGTTTGGGTCAGACCTCCACAGAACAGTGAACGACCAATTCTTGACAAAGTAGCCAGTAGCTTCATCCTTAGGACATTGAATTAAACCCTGAAGTTTGCACAAATTAATGGAACTGACATATCCTATAGACAGCTGGGTGTTCTGAGGAAGTACACCATTTTCCATCAAAAAAGTAAAAACAAGATAATGTAGAATGCAAACTTTCTCCCCTCTTAAAAGAATTACACCCCCACATCTTCTCTTGATATACAAGGAAAAGTCCTTTTAAAAAGCTGATTTTTTGACATAGAAGAAATATTGTTTTCTGACCAATCTTACATATTGGCTGACTCCAAAGGGTTTCCTTCTACTGTCCTAAGAAAAATCAGATGCATAGGAAAGACTAATTTTCCATCAGTCTGTGTTTCTGACACAGGTTTTTGGGAGAAGAAGCTGATTTCTTTTCTGGGACTTCTTCTCTTGCATAAATATTACTCTTCTGGTTTTCCTATGCTATACCTGGCACATCAGAGCAGTTGTTGCTCTGATGCAACAAGTGTTGCATCTTGTTATGGTAGCACGGCACTTTTGTTGCTTGTTGAGTCTATTAATTCATTTCATAATTAGGCATGCTATTTTTCTTCTCTGCTCCCATTCTAGCTGGGCATTGTCTAAGGCTCCAGCACTGAAGTTTTCACCTGGTAGATTCTAACTTTGTTGTTGATATCATTGTAGGATATACGTAATAATTTGTTCAGACTTTGGAGGTTGAAGAGAGAGGTTAATCCCATTTAAAATGTAATATCTGTCAAAGCATTTAAAATCCAATTTAACAGCTCCAAAACCTGTCTCATTGTGTACACAAATAAGAAAAAAGTTATGCTACACAAGGTGTCTTGATGAAACATGACCTACACTCCTCTCCACCCTTAATAAGTCAGTGGGAAGAGATAGGTTTGTCCCTGGGATACTGTTACAGTGTGGACATCATTAAGGAGGTAAAATTGCTTCAAACATTGCTACTGAAGGTTTCTGCAATATGAAGAAATAAGAAATGCTTGAAATTACTCCTTGGTCAGGTTAAAAATCAAAAAACTCACAGCACAGATTTCCAATCCACATCCAGACTCTTGAAAAATCTTAGGGCAAAAAATGCCCATTGGGAGCAGTCTGCTTCTGGGTGTGAGAAAACGTTTAAGAATAGTTTCCCCATTCTGGTACTCTTTTTCTTTTTAATTAAAATAGTTTTTCTTTTCTGAGTTTCATTTCCTACAGCCTGACCTTCACATAAGCACAGGATGGTCATGATTGGAAGTGACCTCTGGAGATCATCCGCTCCAACCCCCATGCTAAAGCAG
Organism: Lonchura striata; assembly: GCF_050655825.1. Classification (NCBI taxonomy): domain Eukaryota; kingdom Metazoa; phylum Chordata; class Aves; order Passeriformes; family Estrildidae; genus Lonchura; species Lonchura striata. The sequence goes on along the minus strand of NC_140707.1, from coordinate 55,940,588 downwards.
GTTCACCTATAGCAGATTGCACAGGATTGTGCCCAGACAGGATTTGAATGTCTGTAGAAGGAGACTCCACAGCCTCTCTGGGCTACCTGTCAGGCACCCAAACACTGAAGATGTATTTCTTCATGTTTAGATAGGACTTCCTGTACCCCTGTTTGTGCCCATCGCTCCTTGTTCTGCCACTGGGCATCACTGAAAGGAGTCTGACCCTGTCTGCTGGACTTCTCCCTTTAAGAGATTTGTAAGCATTCCTGCCAGAATCTGTGCTATTTATGATTCTGAGATTGTAGAAGGTCTCTGTCTGTCAGCCCAGTTGCCAGAGAAGAAGACATAATTCATCTGTGCTGATTTCAAGGTTGTTTATTCTGTTTATCTCTAACATGTTCTGCTGCCCTGCTGCAGGTCTGTCCTGCAGGGCAGCGTGTGGGGCTCTGCCCCTCAGTGGGAAGTTACAAACATTAAATACCAGAAACTACCTGTGCTATATTTACAATAATGTGCCAATATCTATAATCTATGTTGAACAGTGCGACCCCAGCCTAAACCAATAGAATAATGCCAACACTACAGTGAAACATGGAGGTCATGAAGAAGGAGAAGAAAAAGGACAAGACACACCCAATTTCCTCCATCTCGTCCCCTTTGAACCCCTAATCTAGAAACTTAAAATTTTACTTTTGCACCTGTGCCACACTTAATTATTACTCATATCAAACACTCAGAACTTGTAATTCATCCTGTAAGATTGAAAACTCTTCCATGGACAGCATCCTGTAATATTGAAAACTCTTCCATGGACAGAGATCACAGACAGTGCCTCTGGGGGCTCTGTACAGGGGCATTCCTGACCCCCTGCCAGGGTCCCAGGCCTTCCAGGGCAGCCAGAGGGAAGCTCTGGATTCCCATGGATTCCTAAGGTCCCTTCTCAATCTAAACAGGCCCAACTCTCTCAGCCACTCCTCATAAGTGAGAAACTCCAGTCCCTTAATCTTGTTTGTGCCCTTCTGCTGGACCTTCTCCTGTGGTTCTTTGTCTTGTACTGAGGAGCTGAGAACTGGACACAGGACTGCAGATGTGGCCTCACCAAAGCAGAGTAGAGGGGAAGAATCACTTCCCTTACCCAGCCACACTTTTCCTAATGTATCCCAGGATACCACTGGGCTCTTGCCCTTGTGGGCACACTTCTGGCTCATGGATGTCTTGTCCAACGACAAGTTGTCTTTGCCTGTCTCTCATCTATGCAGCCAAGAAGAACTGTGGCTGATTGGAAGTAAAATTATTTTGGAGGTTTCTCATTCTGTGGCTATATGGTACATATATGGTACATTTCTTCTTTCTGGGTTACTAGTTGAGGACCAAAAACTTCCATGATTTTATCTTCATCTGCCCTGTTTAGATTTTTATGCTTTGTTTGCATTAAAATTTCCTGTTTATATCAACTTCTGAGTCTGTTGATGGCTTTAATCTGAACTTGGACTTAAAATTAGTTTGGAGGGTTGTATTTTCAAAATGAAATGTGCTGGAAAATTTTCAAGAGTGTGCTCCTCTCTTGACTCAGAGAGATAAATGATCATCACATGCCAGTGAGAATTCTCAATGGCTCTGTGTATTACAGCTTCTTTTCTTTTGCTAATAAATTGAACACTCAGGAATGGCTACTGTTGAGGGCAAAGTGCCAATCTTGATCAGCCAGTAAAGCCATTCACCTGAGGAAATGTCATATTTCAATGAAGATAATATCTGTTTGGCTATCCATTATTGCTCATATTTTTTCATCTCACTTCTCACAAAGGGTGAGGGGTGTAGGCTTTTCAATCCATTTGCTGCTGCTTCTTCTCCCCTTTCATTAATATATTACTAGTACTAATTCTTTCTATGTGGTTCTTCTGCCTTATGAGATAGGAAGACTCTGTGATATTAGTTGGCTGTATAACAGTAGTAGAGTTTACATGAAGAAAACATCTTTGTTGTTTGACTATACAATTTTTTCACTGCACAGTGAAAAAAAACATGAGTTTTCCACATTTTGAAAAGTATAGCATAGCCATATGTAATTATCCCTAAAGAGATTATTATCAGGCTGAGGAATGAGAGGAGAGGAAGTAAGTGGTCATGACCTCTGCGATAGCTGTGGAGCAGGAGGAGGGGTTGATGTGAACCACCTCTTCTGCACTGAAATGCACATTCCAAACCCTGCTTGCAAGTAGAACTTATGGGATGTTTTAATTTCTATCAGGTTGGAGCGTCTTATTATCTTTGGCCTGTGTTCCAGTGATAAGAGCACTAGGGGTAGAGTAAGGAATCTGGTGTTGTATTCTTGGCTCTGTCAGTGACTTGCTACATCACCTTACTTGATTTGTTTAACCTCTATGTCTTAAATTGTCTTCAGAATTAAGATAATTTTACCCACTTTGCATGGATGTTGAGATTTATGTATTTTTTTTTTTTTAAAATGACAGTACTGTGTGATCTCTAATGACCAGGCTGCTTGTCATTATGCTCTTGGACTCTATTTCATGAATCTTCAGTGACAAAAATGATTGTATTTAGTCTTAAACTGGTGGATATTCTGGCTTTCCCTTCCCAGAGGCATTCATTCATTTGCTATTCCTCCCCCTGTCATGGTGCTGCAGCAGTACACAATGATCAGTCACTGCAATGTGCCACATGCCAGCTCCAAAAGGACTTGAGCCAACAGCACTCAAAGTAAGTGAGTTTCTTAATGTAGCACACGGCTGATAAAAAGAGAAAGATAAATGAAGCCCATAATTCATTCACTATTTGCACTTTCTCGTAGTGAGACGTATCAGGTTGCTGAGTAGGATTTTAAATGTAATCCCCCCCCGCTTACTATTTGTTATTAACCAACCCTCTTCCCCCCAACCAGTTATATAAAATGAAGTGAAAGCAACCTTTAAAAATGAAGGGTAACCAAGCACTACAGTTAAATGGGATCACTTTCCTTTTAGGTTTGTTATTTTCAATCAGATCTTATATAATGAGAATTGAAATTAAATTTAAAAAATCTCTGGTGCAGTAAAAATATAAACGTAAAATGCTGTTAATGCTCTTTCACTACACAGTGGCTATCACCATACTGTCATTGGGGTTGCTAAAAAACTGATTAGATGAAGCATTGTATCCAGAGGGCCTATGCACATGTTAATGGATTCTTCTGCACTCTGTGGTTAACCAATTAAAATTCATCTAAGTACTGTGGATTTGAAAGTCTGATAGAAGCACAAAATTTATTGATTTCCTGTTTTAACCTAGGTTGTCTACCTTGAGACAGATCAGAGGGAAAAGCTGAGTTAGAAAACTGACTTAGAAAACTGGTGATGGGACAGCAAGGGCAAATAATTAAGTAAGATGCAACTATGCTTAGAGAAAGATGGGTGGAGGAAAGGGCAATATGTTGAGAGATTAGCTTCTACAAACTTATTGAAAACATTTGGCCTTATTCTTCTGCTCTAACACAGAATGCAGCTCTTGTGAGGGAAAGAAGACAGCCACTGATCTCTTCTCTCTGGTGAGTAGCGACAGGACCTAAGGGAGTGGCCTGGGGTGGAGTCAGGGGAGGTTTAGGCTGGATTTTAGAAAAAAGGTTCCTCACCCAGACGGTGGTTGGGCACTGGGACAGGCTCCCCAGGGGAGTGGTCACAGCACCAAGCCTGACAGAGTTCAGGAAGCATTTGGACAATTCTCTCAGGCACCTGGTGTAAGTCTTGGGGATGGTCCTGTGCAGGGCCAAGAGTTGGACTTGATAATCCTTGAGAGTCCCTTCCAGCTCGGCTAGTTCTCTGAATCTGTGATTCTTATGTTAATTTAAGAAATACATTATTGTTTGACTTCACAGATAAGAGATTTTTGGAAACCTTGAGTTATTTAATAAATCCATGAACAGCGTGACTTTGGAAGAAGTGCCCTTTCTCTGCCTATGATATCATCAGGTAGGAACAAACATTATACATTGCCCAGTAAGCTGCAAGCAGCTGGGAAATTTCATGTAGCAGATTATTTTTCATTTACACTTTCATGTATATAGTACAATATTCTAGGTACTGATTTATGGATACTGAGGCTTAAGTTGGGAGAGGTCTTTTATAAGGTGAACAAAATTTAAAAAATGAAGGACATTTCTACTTCTGTCCATAGACATGCTCTTTTATGGTGTTATTCTGTAAGATTGTGTTGAAGTATTTTGCATAGCAAAACCTGATAATTGGTCTTAATGCAGCACCATAAGAGAGAAGACAGAGTTTGATTAAACTTCATTTTTATTAAAAATTGGTAAGCTTTTAAGGCCAGGATCATCAAATCGAATTTATAGCTGGCCATCAAATTTTAGTCAGTAATTTCTTTTTTAAAGGCTGATACCTACATTTAAACTACAGACAGTCTTAATTTAAAGCAAACATGTGATGGAGATGCTGATATTGGAGGTATTTGAGCATCAGAGTTGCAGCAGTTCTGTTAACAACAGCGTGGTTTGATGGGGTTTGACTGAAACAGCCAGTAAGAAAAGGTCTTTGGTTAGCAGTGACCATCCTGACTGAGGCATGGCTTACATTTGTACATGTGTTTGTGGGCTGACTGTGACCCCACTTTGCTGCCAGCCAAACATTCTCCAGTTACTGAACTTCTAGAGCTGAAGGTGCTGCACTTAATTCCAGAGCTGATGAATATGCATGTATGAATGCACAAATCATGGTTGGTAAAAAAAGTGTTGAAGGTCTTACTAAAAGGTAAACCTTTCTAGAACAGATTTCTATCAGCAAATTAGTGGATTTAGTATTAATTTTGTGTTTAAATAGGTTTTTACAAACCATTTCTTTTTTTCATCTTCATTTTTTTCATCTTCTTTTCTCACTGTAATGATAGTTTTCATTGGACAGTTGACCTACTGTTAGCACTGTTCTGAAGGTGTCAGTTATACCATCATGTTATGTAATTAAACTTAGGTAGAGATTGAATGGGGAATCCCTTTGGGAAAAGGGATAATTTTTAATCAAAAAATCCCACAATATCCCATATTCCTTTGTAGCTCATACAAAGTCCTGCTCGTTAAGATGTAGCTCAGGCTATGTGTCTTTATTCATTTTTTATGGCTGACTGCTGGTTTCTCTCTGATATTTCGGATCTTCACATGCCAGCTACTTTAATTGTGATCTGCAGTGGTTCACTCTATTGAACCACTGCATATGCCAAGCTGTATCAAAACACTTTTATTTATCATATTATTTATTGTATGTGCTGGTTAAAAAGGAGAAGGAACTCTTTGTCCCTGATTTTTTCATCTTTATTTCCTGGCAGCATAAATCTCTGCTTTGAGGACCAGGCTGACAAATAAGTGCAGTAACTAGGAAGGCACTGAGGAAGTTCACTGTTACCATTATGTGACACTAAGGATGTTTGAAAGCTCCTGGAGATACTTGCTGTAGAATTCTCACTTTCCATTTGCAAAAAGGCAACAGATTGTCAAATCTAGAAGATATTGCCTGCTAGGAATTAGAGAAATTAGAACTCCTAAATTTTTCCCTATTTAGTATAGGAAGCATCTGTGCATGTGTTCATATGCCAGGTACAATTTTGATGCCTGCATTATACGTGTAAGGGCCTTCTATCCCCTTGAATGCTTTTTTTTTCTTCAGTAAATTTGACTAGTTATAGTCATGACAAAATAGGGTATAATTCTGAAATGTCAATATTTGTTTCCATCTGTTCAGATATTCCTAGACACCTGATATGCGTTTTGGTTCTCTGAATTCCAAATTGAGGACCTAATTCAATTGTAATGCCTATTTTGTTATAGACAAAAAGCTCTTTGCCTTCTTGAACAGTGTATTTTACATGAGTGAAGGTGAGAAGAAGACAGGTTTCCTAAATCTAGTCAGAAATGTTTGCTCTTTAGACACTGATTGGATGTTTTCAGTGAGTGAAACACAAGGAATTAGAGTGAAGAAGAATCTGTGTTAATAAATTCAGTGGGTGTCACCCACCCACAGTCTGTGGAGATAAATCCAACTTTGCAACTTCACAAAAACTTTCCAAGCAAGGCATATCTCTATGGCTAACTAAAGTAACAAAAAGATTGAAGCAGGAGAGAATGATTTTCTATTACTTCCTTTCTATCTCTCATAGAAGAGGTGCATTGCTCTATAAGTTACTGAATTAGAGGATAACTGTTCTTGAGAATTATAGCAAAGAATGTCAGAGCAGTTCCACTAATGACAATGGCTATCTGAGGGAATATTGTAGCCAGGGCATCATGTCAATAATGAAGTAGTCTGAAGTACTTTTAAATTATATTTCTGCTGACTCTAGTTGAAAATCCATGTCATGTAATAGAGCTGTAAGTGCTATTCTAAAGGTTCCTGTCAAGACAGTATTCTCTGAAAGTGAGCAAATCATCCTGAAGGGTGCTCTGCTAAATGGATTTATAATGTATTGTTGTCTTTATGTGCATGTCTTCTGACTAACACATTCTGATCTGATTAAGTGCTGATTTTTACTTGCTTTTAAATTACAGGGCAATGATAGCTCTGTGGAATAAGATTTCTGTGACTTGTTCCAGAATGTCAGTGAAGGAGCACTACAATTTTAAAGAGCTCTCTCTTGGTAGATCCTGTTGGCAGATGGTTTTCTTCAATTAAAACACCTTTTTCTAATCTTTCATTTATTACACTGCTTTCAAGGCTGGTCTTCTTAAGTCAGTGCAGAGTATTCTATTGATGATAATGGGTTAAATTTCGGATGTGGTATATGGCGATGGATTATCTTTACAAGAGGAAGTAAGATTGATTTACCTGTGAAGTTGTTTGTGAGTTTGCAATTAAGATCATCTTCTTCACAAGCTCCAGGTCTTGGACTAGTAACACCATCATGGATGTTTTTCTTTTCTGTGTGTTTAAATTCTTATTATACTTAAAAAAAAATTCCTTGTTTTGGCTTTTGGCAAGCTATAGAGGGTTCTTCTATACACCTACTGATTTCAAATTTTGCAGTCAGAAAAAGGATATTCCAGATGGCACCTTTTTGTGCATAAAAAGTACAATATGCTTTTTGATTGTATGGAAGTGTACTTTTCTTTCTTTATTTTCTTATAGCATTATGTGCCATTTTTTGCATAATCCTGAAATTTCTTCCAATGCTGCTCTACCAATTCTAACAATGAAATAACTATTTTTTGTTGTTTTTTGTTTTTTCTTTTTTTTTTAACTGCAGCTACTTTTAAAATTAACTATTCTTTTAATAGATAATTATTAATTTACTTATAAAGGAGGATTAATTAATTAATTAATTTCCTGAGAACCTACAACTGGTCAGCCTCACCTCTGTGCCTGGGAAAATCATGGAACAGATCCTCCTAGGGGCTGTGCTAAGGCAGATGGAGGACAGGAATATGATTTGAGATAATTAGCTCAGGTTCACTGAGGGAAAGTCCTGGTATCAGCACTGGCTGGGATGAACAGATCAGAGCAGCCCAGCTGAGAAGGACTTGGGGGTGCTGGTGGATGAGAGGCTGGACGTGGCTCAGCAATGTGCACCCACAGCCCAGAAAGACAGTGTGCCTCGTGCCCTTTCATAGGCTGAAGTGACAAATCCATGGCAGGCAGAGAAGGGCTCTGGCAGAGCAGCCTTGATTTTAACAGCCTTAGCAAGGAGACCAGGTAACATCTCTTCCAGCATTCCCTGCCTGATGGCACTTTCAGCTTCTGTCTCAAGTTTGACAAGACCTTTTACATACCACGCCCCAAAGAGATCTTATTCCTGCATAAAATTTAATTTTGAGTAGCAAAAAGGTGGCTACAGTCCTGTAGAAAAAAGCTCTTCCACATGAAAGTCAATAGTGATACCAACAGAAATTGTATCACTACCATTTCAGTTTCAAAAGGGTTTCAAATCTTGGGCAGACAGAGTAGCTGTGAAGCAAAGGGTGTACAGCAATACTGTAACAAATCCTTTCTCATTCTTTCTACTGCTTCAAAGACTATCTTTTGGGAAACTGTAGATTCAGCTTACCCTCCATCTGTGTATTGTGGCTTCGGGTACCTTTTCCCTTAGTGCTAATTCTGTTTCTTGTGCCAGTCGAGTTTGTTTTTACATTTAGCCTAGGCTGGGAGCAATAGTGCATATGGTCACTACCTCATGTGACCCATTGGGAATGCAGGAGTGTGCATGTGTGTGTGTGTGTATGTATGTCTGTCTGTCTGTCTGTGTGTCCGTGTGCCTGTGTGTGTAGGGGCAGCTGCTCTGCAGCTGACAGCTGGACTGTGATTGCCCAATTATCTGAACTATGATTGTGTTGCTAGTGGCATAAGCTTCCTAAAACCAGAAACTGTATGTGACTCTGCTTGGAAACACAGGGCAAGCCAAGAGCAGGATCAAGAGGCGAACACTGCAATGCTGAGGGAGCTGTTTTGATCTGCAGTTCTGCCTTGCAGATCCAGCATAGTTTTTGTTCTCTTTTTCCTTCCTCTCTCTGTGTCAAGAGAATACTCTAGTGTCTTACCCTTAGAAAATACCCTCAAGGACGCCTTTATCTAGATTTCTATAACTTACCAGTAGATGACCAGAAGTCCCCAAGCCACTTGATGCTTTCTTTAATGCTTTGGAAACATAACTGCAACTTTTTTGATCATTTATTTAAAATGTGCCCTTGAGTTAAATAGAGCAACAGCACAGGAAAAGAATAGAGAATCAGTTGTTCAGACTTCCTGGAAATAGTGTTTTGTGCCTGAGCTTGACAGGACCTCCTTTAGGGATGAAAGCTTAGAGAAGGAAAGGATTGGTGTGATGTAACAAAAAAGGACTTGAATACACCCTGTGCCTATGCAACATGTACAAAATGCCTGCTAAGAAAGTCTCACAGCTGTAATGAGGAGACTGGAAATAACCAGGATGATCTCCTTTGACTATCTGCCATGGACAAAAGAACATTCCCATGGGGCTTGGCTGGCTCTGTAGATGGGCTTTTGTCTGCTTCTCTCTGTGCATGTGTACTGAGTCTCTTTTGGCTCTGTTAAACTGGTGGAAGTTAGGGACTTGATTACCAAATACCTGGAGATTGTCAGTAATTGTCTTTCATGTTGTGACTCACTACTGTCAGAGAGGACTCTACAGAGGTGAGTCTGCAGTGAAGAGTTTTAGAGCTTTGCCTGCCTTGACTCCATTTGAGGTCCTGCAGCACACGGGACAAGTTCTTACAGGGTTTTGGAGGGTGAGGCCATGAGGATGATAACAGGTTTTAGATTCAAGTCAGATGTGCATATTCATATTTGGCCTGGACAAAAAAGTTCAGGATCATAAAACAGGTTGAAAATTTTACTGTTTTTTTTTTTTTGCTTCACAAAGGATATGTAAACAAGACAAAGTCCAAATTTCACTTAAATCATGTGACCAGGCTTGCATTTTGAGCTATCATACTTTAAATAGATCAGGGCTTACTGGCATGATATTGCTGCTATTTAAATATGGTAAATTACTTGAAGTCAGACCACAGATTCCTTTTGTTCCTCCCAAAAACCTCTTAAGGTGCTGAGGTCTCATTTCAGTTAAATTTCTATCTTAAGCATATTTATATCACGCAGCAGAGTCTCACAGAAATATAATCTGCAGATCCCTCTGTCCTTGCTTTTGTCTTGTTTCCTCCTTGCCATCTCCTACCGTAGGGCACCACATAATGATGTCTGACCCCTGAGCTAGGCTGCAGATACAAATTTCTGGAGTGACATAGTGTATGATCTGCCCTGACCCTTGAAGCAAATTAAGTGCTGGGCACTCACTCCATTTTCCCAGCAAAATGTTTTGCAGAAATAATGTTTTCTATTGAAAAATCATTTTGACAGCAATGTCCCAAAGAGCCTCACCAGCCAGCTTTATGTGCAGGAAAATGGAGTTAATAAGAGGGAAGAGCTTATCTAGCAAACAGGAGAAAGAACTGTAAGCAGTGTGTCTCAGGACAGACTGCCAAGTATTGATTGTTTGGGATAAGAAACAAATAATAATAATCTGTTAGTCACAAGTGGAATTGATAGAATGCTCTGTTTCTGTAAGCATGTCTCCTGGAGCCAAGACGTAAAGCAGAGAAACTTCACAAGTGTCTGTCAAATCAGCTCAACTGAAATAAGATGTATCTCCTGATAGCAGCAGCAGGCTGTCAGCTGTGTGACATCTGAATAAAATGCTGTTTTCCAAAGATTTCTTCAAGAACAGGAACATAAAAGCAAAAGAGAAGAATATAAACAAAAATCCTCCACAGTCTATTACCAGCATCTGAATTTTAAGAGAGAAACCCTGCTACTGCTTTTGAACTGCTACACTTCTCTGTTTGATGTCTCTTAGAATCACTGAATTTGTCATCAGTTTGTTTGCAAGATGACCAAGCCCAACAGCAAAGGCTGGACACTATTCTCCACTGCTAGATAGGTGACCTTTTTTCTGGGTCATCCACAGCATGGGGGAAAGAATAAACTAGAAACAGCCTAAGACCTGGAAGGAGTGCAAAGCTGACCTAATTTCTGCAAAATTTATTTTTCACTAGACCTCCAAGGGGTTAAGAGGATGCATAAATTACAAAGTTGTTGGCTCCTGTGTGAGGAAATACTGGAAGAGCAGCAACATGTGGGATCATAACTCACATTTCCCCTGCTCTGTTTCTATAACCGGGCTCTTTCTTACACATTCCCTTAGATCTTTTTCCCTACCTCCTCATCTAATTGCTGTCTCTCTGCCTGTGGCCTACTGTTTCTCATTCCCAGGCTTCAAACTCCTTGTGCAGTTTCCACCCTTTCCACGAGCTTTGTGTCCTGAGATTGTCAATCACGTAATGTATACCAGAAACCCAGGTTAAATATCTACTTTCTCTTCCTGGTTATCACTCACACTGATCTCCTCACCCAGTCTTTTCTAGGGTCTTCTCCCTCATGCACATTCCAGTCCCAGCCTGCTTGTCCTGTGTTCCACTCCCTGGTTCCTGTGCTGGATGCTGAACCACACCACATGTGGATTATGAGTTGCAGGACTGGACATGGAGAGCAGCTTGCAGAGCTGCTGTCTCACATGCTGCAAGTGAACAGGATGATCTGGTGCTGCCTCCTCCATTTCTTACTTCCAGTAACAGTGATGAACAGATTTAGAACGATTCCTGAGGAATAGCTTTTGGTACCAAATGCAGTTTGATCATGTCAAAAAGCTTTTCCCCCAGCTTTATCAGCCTAGTCTAGACAGGCTGTCAGGCCATTGAACCAGGCAATGCTGCTTTCCACACCTGGCTGCTGAGAGCTAGCTCAGGTATACACACAAGGGGATTTATTTAGACCACAATATCAGCTCTGCCTTCTGATCTGGGCAATATGTTTTTTATCCATTATACCTGAAAAGGGCATCTACAGCATAACAGTGACTCCCTGGTTTAGTTTCTGCATTAGCCCAGAGCAATAGCTGAAGAAGCAATTTTTCTTATTTCAGCATTTCAGGAAGGCAAGAAATCCCTCCTCTTTTTTGGCCTTTTTCTCCAGAGCTTATTATATTAGGCATGAGCTGTGTTTTGCTGTGCAGCTGTAAGTGCTGCTTAGGCTGGCTGTAGGCAAACTTCTGAATGACCAGGTCAATATCTCATCTTCTGAATTCCATAGGGCACAAGCTGACTGACAATGCTGTGGCAATAATAATCACAAGTGCATTAGCATCAAGATGCTTTCAGTTTTTGGGGTCAGGAACCATTTGTGACTTCAATTAGAAAAATAAAAGAGGGAGAAAAGGAATTTAAACTGTAGAGACTCTTAAAAATATGTATCTGACATCCTCAATCATTTACAAGATGGCTTGCACATCACTTTCCAACTTTTTAATATTGACTGCAATAGTGAAAGTTATTTTATTTTTCTTTTGTGCATGGACTCAGAAAGGATATTAGAACCACCTAATGTGACTGTGAGATCAATGTCTTGTTCATTGGCTTTTGTGTGCATGTGTGTGTGCAGAAAACAAACAAAAATATTTTAAAGACAAAACCCATCAGTTATGAGTGTATTCCTATATTAGCTAATAGTGTGTTTACGTTAAAGGTATGTGATGAATTGTAGCATAAGCCTTTTTTACTCTGATTGCTATTCGAGTTATCCATCCTCAGCTTCTAAAATGAAATGATTTCACAACTTGTGTGTTTCCTAGGGTCCTGTCTAATTTTGGTTTTCAATGGTTTTTTTTAAGCTATGACTTTATTGCCTTTTTTTATGGGAAATAATGACAAGCTTGCCTAAACAGTGATCAGTGGCAAGACTCTTAGTCATTTCAAGTTGCAACAGAATTTAGCTTAATGAATTCAATAACTTTTAGCATGTCTCAGATGTCTACTAGTGCTATTATTAATCAATGTGCTGCCAACTGCTTGGACAATAGCTTGTTGTACCTCATAGCCTTGCTTAATCAAGAAAGTATTGTTGCCTGAGAACTTGCCAAGGACTTTACACCAGATTCATATTTCATTTACTTCTGTGAACTTTGAGAAATGGTGTGGACATCAGTGGTGTTTTTCTGGTTTTGCCTCTTATAAATGTGATCAAGTATATGGCTCTTTAGTTCTTTAATTTGTCTTAAGAGATTTATCACATTCACATGGAGCTTTTATTGAAAGCTCTTTTTCTGTGAAAACTCCTTTACTATGCATGTGTGCATATGTGTGGATGTGCATGTGTTTATTATGCATGTTGCATAGAGCATTAAATCTTACCCTTTTCATTTGCCTGGTCCCTGCAGGCCAGCACAATACTAATTACCTTGGAAAATGATTGATGTTTGTGTTAAAGCCAATATGCAAGGTGGAATGTGTTATAATTTTCCATTCTTTCATTTATCTGCTTTTAACAGCTGATTGCTGCCTTGCACAGGGGACTGTGAAAAGCTTTACCAAAGGAAATATTTGGATACATGCAAATTTAAATCACAATTGCATGATGGAAAGGTCTTTTATTTTTTCAGCTTTTTGTTTTTGATTTTTTCCCATATGATTTGATGGCATTCAGGTTGGCCAATCTGAGAGGGACCTTTCAGAGAGATGACAAGTGGATGGGAAAAGGCTATGAAAGTGCAACCAAGCAAAGAGGTGAATTAAGCCTGTTCAAACATTTAAACAGACTGTGGAGAAATAAAACAACTTTCTATTTAATCCTTTATGCCAGGTAGCAGACATGGCAGGTCAAATAATATTAAAAAACAAAGTTCAATGCACATACAGGAATATATTATTTCTATCTCTAGTATCCAGCATAACTCCCTGTAAAATTTTGATTGTAAAGCTGTGATTGTGGAGGTGGTCAATGTCATCAGCTCCTGTTCCTAATAGGAAGAAGAAGAAGGAGGAGGAGGATGAGAAGAAGAAGAAAAAGAAGAAAAAAGAGTTCATGAGACTCTGTCACTTTGAACTTTGAACTTCTAAGCATTGCATGGTCCCCCTTGCTTCCTAAACCCACTGGCTCCTTGTTTCCTGACCTGTCTGGACACTGCTCTTCTAGCACCTGTAACTTCTCCCAGGATGCTCCTTTTATCACACAGAAACAAAACTTCAAAAGTTCGTAGAAGAAATTTTACTTGTTGGAGAACTTAGATACATTCAAATTCATGCCTCCTTGCCTATCAGAAAATCATATATAAAATAAATTTGCAGACTATGTCTAGCATTAGGATTTAGCTCTGGTTTTACCAAGTAAGGCTGCAGTCAGGCTTGGGTGATAATACAGTATATTTCTGATGAAGTAAAGCTTCAAATACATTTTAGTCTCCACACAAAAGGAGATGTGGGTCATTCTGTTTGGTTACCAGTTATGTGTTATTTTGTTTGAAGGGTCAGAAGACAAGGGCAGATAAAATATTTTGCTTTTAGTGGTTTGCTTGGTTTCAAAGCATCAATATAACATTACTTTAGTTCTTGAACTCTTCAATGAACAACATAGGACTTCTTTCATCATTCCTCTCCCTTGAGCAATTGGTCTGTAATTATATTTGTTCACAGAAATTAAGAATTATAGATGACATGTAGTATGACTGAATGATCCAGTGGTTAAATGTCCGGCCTTATTCCCAGTTCACTTGATTGTAAATGGATCATTTGAGCAGAAGAATCAAAGATATCCAAAACTCTGGATGTTGGAAACTGAATTCCAAAATTCAGCTCCAGTAGCTGATGTGGATAGCCACACCTGTCCAGTGAGCCAGCTAGACTCAAACATATTTTGGAGAAAGTAAACTCCAGAGCTATTGCTCCCACATCAAATGCACCAATAATTACTTTATAGTACAACAATATTAAAGAAGAAATTTGTTATTATTACTGACAGTGGTACATGATACACTTCAGGCCATTAGACTGAAGCTGTAAATGTTCCACATGAGAAGATCTCATAAAAATTAATGTCAGTCTTGCTGGTACAATCATATTTACTACCCTCTTGTGACTGACATTTTAAAAAGTATTTTGCTTAGGTTTTCCTATTCTTACCGTAATTCAGTAGTAAGGTTCCTTTTCCAAAACTGCTCACATGAAGGAGGTGGGGAGTTACACAAATGTTTTAAATAAATAAGCTTTGCAACAGAGCGATGTAGAAGTAAAAACCTAAAATGGTGGCTGCTTTGTGGATTTAACAGCTGATCTAATTCTTGTCCTTGTTCACTGGGCTGGCATCTATCTCTTCTCTCATTTTCAGTTAGTCATAATTAACATGCTTTGTTTGCCCATGCTACCTTTGAATGTTTCTTCTGTGGTGCATGGCAGAGTTCAGGGCTGTGTATGTGATTCTCATACATCTGGAATACAGCTAACTGAGAATGAATTTCACTTTTGGAAAATGCCAATTAGCTTTAGTCACTCTGCTCTCAAGGAAATGAGTTTAGTGTCCTCACCTAAACAGTAAACAATTCTGAAATGGCCCCAGATTCTTTATTTTCATATTTCTTTTGAATGAAGAAGTTCAGTGCTTTGGATCAAAATGGTATTTCTTGGATTTTTTCAGTTAATGTAAAAAAGAAAAGGCAAATCTTAAAATTCCAGATTGAGCAGAACCTTTTGTTACTTTTTAATTGAGCTGATCCAATTGAATAGTTTTACCAAATTATTGCCATACCTTATCAATTTTAGAGTAATAAAATACAAGGTATATTTATTATTATGCATTTTAGTAATAGCAAGAATTCAATTCTAGCTAATTATAGGATTATTGTGCTCTGACTGTAACAAAATTCAATGGCAATTTCTCATTGCTTCAGTTTTTTGTATTTTTGTTGTAGGAATGACATAAGTCACAAGTAATTTGTTTGCTTCCTCAAATGATTTGTCTTGTACTTTTTCCTACCCAGGCAATTAGGATACTTGATTAGTGTCAATGACTTTGATAAGAAAGAGTTTATATCTCCTGCAGAACAGACACATTACTCAGTTATGAAAACCAAGTGACTTCAGGAGGATAAGAAAGTAGGAAATGTATTTTCCAATAGATAAAAAGCCAAATATTTAAGTGAAACAAATACAAGGCCTCCAGACAGTAGTTGATATTATAGCTATAGGAGAAAATGCAATAAAGTGAACACTTTAGCTGTACTGAAACAATCTGTCACACAACAGACACAAGGATGTTGGCATACCTGCAGATATCTATTTTTCACATCCACTCATCGAATTCCCAGGATCAACCTCCTCTATGCTATTGATTTCTGTGCTATTTCTTTGCTAGATACAGGTGTCTCATGATGTTCTATCATTGTGTGTTTATAACCTTGCCATTTCAGCCTGGCAGAGAGCTATATTAATGATGAGGGTGGAATGAAAGGAAAATGTTTAATTGTAGTGAGTGGAATCCATCCCATGTCTGCTAACATGATGCATCCCTGATGCCATTTAGTCACAGTAGAGGGACATTTTCTAACTTTAACAGATGTTAGCTGAGTTTCCTCAAGTTGTCTTTCTACACAATAGAAAATTGCTGTTCACTCCACTGTGTGAGTTCCAACATTTAAAAAATATTTTATTTCAACCAGGTCTTTACCTCTTTTTCTAACCACCCAGATCTACATCTTTTCAGCAGCACATTTGAATAGAAACAGGAAGGTAAATCAGCTGTGGCAACTGGCATTTGTGTTTTTTAACTCTAAAAGGTGCAGTGGCTTTTTTGGAGAGAGTTTAAAACTTCTGGTATACTACCAAAATGATTCTCTATTTTTCAAAAAATGTGATTAGTGAGAAATGTAAAAGCATTTGGTACTTTTAACAAGCTCATTAAGTATTTTGTTTTTGCTGATAAAGAGGTAAAATCAAATCAGTTCCAAAATGCTGTATGTTTCACTATACATGGGAGAAGTACTAAACTGCAACAAGACCAATCCAGGTTAGCCATCAGGTTAAAAAAGACAAGCCAAAACAGTAGAGGTAGTGAAGCACTGGAATGGATTGTCTAAAGTTGTAGTGCTCACATCCTTAGAGGCCTTGATTAGACAAGCATTTGTCAGTAATGATGCAAGTCCTCCTATTCAAAATCCCTCTGTAAGTAGGGGAATACATGCTCTTATGAAGACCTATAGAGTGATATTTTTTCCATAATCTATCATAAGTATTGCTATTCCTAACTGTTAGGTAGAATACAGACAGCAAAACACAGAGAAGTGGGCACTAATAAATCTTAAGGTTTTTGAGATAGTTTTATCTTTTAAAGCTCAGGTCTAGGCATATAATAGAGTTACTGAAAGCAATTCAGGTCTGTATGTCAAAATTATGTTTTTCAAATATCTGCTTCAGCTGCAGCCTGCCTTTTAGAGTATCTAACCAAAGTGTTAATGATATTGAAACTCTCTAGAGCACCTCAGCTTTGGCTGCTGTGCATGGTCAGTTGCTTTTCTGCACTGGAATGTGGCAGTATTGTGTCAGCCTGGCTCCAGCACCTGCTCAGGCTCCCTGGTACCCTGTGTGAGTGGTATCCTCATTCTGTGCTTACCAGCCCAGGCTCAACAAAGTGTACAGTGATACCTGCTGGTGATGTGCAAAGCCTAGCCAGACACAAAGATGAGTTGTTGCTCTGTTGAGAGAAACAAAGACAATATTTGAATAGCATAGCAAAGACAGTGGAAGGTCAAGCCATTGTTCAGGGAAAGCAGGAAAGGGGTCAGTGCTCCACATATTCTTCTCAGGAAGGATGATATGTTTATACATCAGGGTGATACCAAAGATATGTGACTTGATAGGTGTAAAACTAATGCCACGTTCCCTGGGCAGCAGCCTCAAGGATCAGGCCATATTTGCCCTGCAGAGAGGTGGGGCTGCCTGGTGGTAGTGGCAGGTGCTGGAGAGTGGCTGGGGGGACATGCTGTGCACAGCAGCCTGCCAGGTCTGTGTAGGTGGGAGTGTAGTCTGCTAGAGTGCCATGAAAGGGGATGTATTGGAAGAGAGAGAAAACCATACCCGGCTGCAACTTTTGACATAGGGTATTTTTCTCATACCTCCCTAAATTACCAGAGTCAGACTTCAGTTGATTTTTCCCCAAGTGGAAGTTCTTCACAGAACTAATGCAATTTCTGTACTTGTTAGAGGATGAGAGGGACTTCCTCTTAACAGGACAGGTGTCTAATAATGCTGGTACAGCACAGCTGCAGTGATTCGTTTTCAGCTAACTAGCTCCGACACCAAAAGCTGTGACAGCTTATATCTTACCTGGGAAACATTCCTGCAGGGGAAGTTTGCTAGTGCTGAATTCCACACTGGCACTGGTAAACTGCTGCCAGTTCCTGCACTGGCTAATTTAAGGCAAGCTTGGACACTGGTGCTCATAGTGCAGTGCCCAGCATCAGGACATATACTGCAAGGCACATTCTCTTGCCAAATGACTACTGGATCACTTGACTGCTAAGTGGAAAACAATGAACAACACATCTATTAAATACTTACATCCCTCTTTCAACATTACAATGGGCACTGTTACATTATTAGAGCAAGTACTGTGTACTTCAAGAGGAGAAAGAAAGAAGATGCATTTTCTTATTCTGTTGAGAAAATCAAGTAATTATTTGAACTTTTCAGTTCCTCATAGTATTAAAATATCCTTGATTTGACAGGACCTATAGAAATGATAGGTATCAGAAGATTTATTTTGGGAAAACTGTGCTCAGCTCCTTCATTTCCCTGAAAACATGCAGTTGTCTCCTAAGGACACATAAGGCCAATAATTTTTAGCAATATAAGGTTCTGCAATCCATAATATACTGAAAACACCTCATTTTATCTGTTAATTGGTAAATTTAAATTTTAAATTAAAATAATGCATTAGCATAAAATCTTGACCTTCTGCCTCATAATCTATGATCTCAAAAATCTGACTGCACTAATATCTTTTAAGGACATTGGCTGCTTAAACAGTTTTATTACCTTGTCTGTGCATACTTCAAACTAAAATATTATTACATTACTCTTTTTTCTGTTTTATTATCCCATTAATAAAACTATAAGCCTTCCCATGTTAAAGCCTTCTATTTATATCTGGTATATAAACCCACAAAACTTAACAAGATAGTCCTTTCAGGATCTAATTGGGCTTTTATTTGAAATTATAAGATTGGGATTCATTTGCCCAAGCTTCATAGCTGGGATTCATCTCCCAGATATTTTAAACTGTTCTACACAATCAGATGCCCATCAAAGATCACATATGTCTATAACATATTTGTTGTTTGTATCTATCATGTTTTCACTGGTCCCTAAAGCTGATGGCCTTCTTTAACACCTGTGAGATTTTCCACACGTGTCATGCTTCCACCTGTACGTCTAAGTTTTAACCCTTGTCCCAGTCACAATGCAAGATGACTGCCTTGGTTTGAGACAAGTTAGGAGGAAATATCCTGAAAGGAGTCTCCTCTAAAAAGGGCTTTTTCCCTTTATATTTAACTGAAAATTAGGACTACTTTCTCTCTACCTGATTCCTTTGGTGTCCCCTACAGCCTTAGTGTGCAGAGAGGCATCTCTGCAGGACAGTACACGTCACATGCCTGAGTTGAGAAGCCTAATCTGTGGCCACTTGGATTCCTGGAACATTCTGTTCTGAGACACCAGATATTCCATATGTCTACCTGCCTGCAGTGCAGGCTGTCTTCTGAAAAGCAAGCAGCTCAAACTGGATCTCAGTATCCTAAATTTTTACACCATGGATCTGCAAGGTCTACAGTGTTATTTAAGGATATCTGTAAGAACAACAGCTTTGATAATGTATAATAACTTTTCTCTGTAGCCAGCTGAGTTCCTTCCACAGGAACTTGCAGGAAAGAATGGAATTATCTAAAAACATAAGGTGATACTGAAACAAGGCAGCCCAGGAACATGGGGAACGTCTTAAAATTATAAGAAGTTTTAAAGCAATAATTATAAGAAGTATTAAAGCAATAATATATATTCAAATGTTTCTGGTTTGTTTGTTAAATGTTTTACCTTTTCAAGTATGTAAGGAATAACAAGTTATCTTTCTTTCAAAATAGAAAAAATCCCATGTTAAAGATTTAAAGTAAAAAATGTAGAAGATTAAATTTTTTGACCTGATTGCCTCTGTGGTGTGATTTTGGACAATTACTGTAGCAGGCGTTAGGTTACTTATTAGATTAATAGCTTTGTATCCAGTGACTTTTTAAGCCTTCATAATTTGAATAATTACTGTGTTTGTAAATAAACAGCAAGATTTAAAATAATATAAACTGGAGAAGAAAACAAGATATATCACAAAGAAAAAAAATCACAAAACTTTTAGTCCCTTTTAAGGAGGGGTTTCTCTCAAAGATTTAACCTTTAATTAAATTTATGTATTTTATTTATAGTTCCTTTTATTATTTTTTCCAGAACTCGCTGACACAGCAGTGGTTTTGCTAACAGAATCTGTGGTATTACTATAATAAATATTATGACAAAATCCCCCTCTGGACTATTTCCCTAAGCGTTAGCATTTTGAGAGTACATTTGGGTTTGACCACCATGAATTCATGCATTGTATATTTGACCATAAAATCATCATTGTTAAAATATATGGCCTTAATGGATCTGAACTGGCACAGGAAAGCCAAAGAGAGAGCTAACAAACAAGGAGAGAATTGTAAGTATTTTGGCATACAGCAGAGCTGCTGTCAGCAACTCACCAAGCTTACATTGTCCAGTGACTGAAATGTTGTTACTCAGTTTTGTTTGCTTGGTTTTTGTTGTTGTTGTTGTTGTGGGTTTTTTTGGGTTTTTTTTTTTTTTGTTTTGTTTTGTTGGTTTTTTTTGTAATTAACTCCCTTGCTGTCTCACTTTTGTTCCTGCTAAGTCTACCATTGTTACCTCTTTCCCACCATTAACTATGAAAATACTTGAAAGAAGCAAGGTCTGGGACTGAGCAGGTTCAGGAAGAGGGTGTGTCAGCAGGCAGATAAACACAAAGACAAGCACAGAGAAAGAAAGGCTCCCTTGGTGCCAGACAGTAGCCTAGGCTGAGATTCACGAGCAGCTCTATACCCTGACTCATTCATTTAACAACTGTGCATAAACAGGCTCAGTTTATGACTAAGTTTAAGTATCTTTAGACTTCATGTAACAGTTTTCTCCTCCATTGGGGAGCTTCTCTCTAAGGTCCCAGACAACTACTGTTACTGAGTAGAAGGATGATGAGGGTGGCAGAAAGTGACACATCTGTGGGAGAAAGGGCAGATTTATCTTGTATGTAGTTGAGATCCATCCTCTTTACAGAATAAACATATTTAACAAATGAAATAGAAGAAATGAAGTCAAACAATAATGGCTGAAAACAAAGGAGTAATGTTTCACAGAGTGATGCTGAGAATAGAAGGGAATCTAGATATAGGTAAGCACAGATGATAAAATGTTTTTGGAGGAACTTATCACAGCAGAATAGATGGTAAAAGGCAGTTAGCAAAGACTAGCAATGTCTCAGATTGGAAAGAATCCATGAAGAATGTTATTTAACTTCTCCTTTTTCCTTCCCCAAAAGCAGCACTACCAAAGGACAGTTTTGGAATAGAGCCCAAAATAAATAAGGAAATGGTTCAGTTAAGTAGGGTACTGTGTAAATATTTTTTTTACAGAGTGAGATGAGAGACAGTCTCATTGTGTCTTGATAGAATCCAGAAATGTTGATCATATGGTGATTAGGGTTGTGAGATCAAGAGATTTTATGAGTAGGTTTTGAGTACAATCAAAATACTGACACATTTCTCAAAACAAGATAGCTTAAATTCAGGCTTCTCTCTTCTGGGTGGTAGCAAAAAGGAGAATTGCTCTGGATAAGCAAGTTTTTCAGGTAAAAATGCCTTTCCAAAGCTTAAAAAAAAAAAAAGCATTATCTTAAGAGCCATTCTAACTCTTCAGATGACTAGGAGTACCAAAACTGGTATTGTGTCCCTGCACTCAAGGCAAAAAGATGTGAATTTTCTTTAAAAGTAAGAGAGAGAAAAGGGAAAAATAGAGAAAGTGAACTAGCAATGTCTTATTTCAGGTGGCATGAAATCTGTACAACTGAAATTTAAGGAAGTCAAAGAAAGAATGATAGAAGATTACTATATGGTTGATCTTGACATGAGAGTATATCACAGGGTCTTATGGTCTTCTAGGTCTATTTTCTAGCATTCTACAAAATTGGGGTGAAATATAGATACTCATATTGCTTGTTCTTGGAAAGTCTGACAAGGTGCCAATACTGTTGGTGGGGGGGTTTATTTTGATTGTTGGTTTGGTCATGATTTGTTTTGGAGGTGGTATTTTTTTTAATCTGCTTGTACTTATCAATTTCAAACACATGAAGTTAGATGCAATAGTTTAAGCAGTGTTTTATGATACTGTAGGATGAAAATATAACAGATAGGGAGGAGGAAAATAGTATCTTGAACCTGAGAATTCTGGGAGGATGTGATGAAAGCAGTAGGTGATAGTGCAGTAATTAGAGGCAGAACTGTATATAGAAGTTTTTTCCTCCACTACTGGTGTAATTTCTGAATTTAAGATATTTCCCTGACTGTATCTCAGAAGAAAATTTAAGTACTCTTTGTCAAGATAGGGGCAGCACCTGGAGAGATTATTGCAGATAAAAAAGAGATAAATGGACAAAGGGATGAATGAGAAAACAGAAAAAAAGTGGTAAGATTTCATTCTTAATGATTTTTCCCACAGGGAAGGCTCCCTGGAATAGACCATGGATGATCCATATGATCAGATATAGAATGATTAAACAGATGTTACATTCAGAACAAACTTGCCTCATTCAGACACACAGAACAAAAGGCCACGCTCAGAGTCCTGGAGACAATTTTTGTGACACAATTCTCCAGCCCAGCTGTGTACCACAGCTAACTTATCTACCATTGAAGCAACTGCAGGTACCCCCTGGGTCCTTCCAGCAAAGCCCCAGTGCCACTGGCATCTCTAGGAAGTGTCAGGTGAAGCAAGGTCTTACTGAGTGTCCTCTACTTGATGTGTGTACCTGAGTGGCCAGAAAAGAAAAATGCTATAAACTACATTGCTTTGGAGAAAACAGATGGCATAATTTACTAATGCCAGAAAAAATGGAGCTGTTAGCAGCCTTCACCTTGCTTTGACTCATTATACAGTTCTACATGTTTTGGTCAAAGTTCATGGAGATTGATATATTATTTCTGGAGTGTTTTGATAGACTGCCATTTTCTAATGTAAAGAAAAACCCAATTAATTTTATCAGAAGTGCCATCACTCATAGGAAAATTTTAATTTTTTTTTCTACAGAGTGGGGATTTTATTATGTGTTTTACTGCTATTTAAAAACAATAGCAAAACTAAATATTTTCACTTAAGAGTGCTGGCCTCCTACACTTTCTTTTTAAATCCAGTCTACTACTACAGAATGTTTCACTGAAACATTCTGCTTGTTCTTTTTTGCCTTATTTAGGTCTAAGAAGCATTTGTCAAGTAGGCAGCTCGACTCTACCTCTTGTTGATGGCGAGTATTTTCTGTAGGTTTTGATTTCCTGCCGTGCACAGTGACTGATACTGCAACTTCACCCCATCACTACCTTGACTGACAGCAGTGAAGAAAAAGATCTGTACAACTAAATAAAATATTTGAAAAGAAATACACTCAAGTTTGGAGGCTTGAGAAGGGGAAGAAACAGCAAAACATTCCAGATTTATGAGGGGCCATTAAGGGTATTGTACAGGTTTGCATGAGCAGTTATATAATTTAGTTGCTCTCCTGTGATATTCTGGTTTTTATTTGCAGTATGGAGAGAGAGAACTGCACCCATCTGTATTAAATAAAACTATTTTTTTATCAGGACTTGCTAGTGACATTATTACTCTAACAGGCTGTGCATGTCATCAGAACCCAGAGGTAAAAAAATATAACACTCTTTGGATGTATTTTATTATTTCACAATGACTGGATAACATGAAACCTAATGAAAATTTACATTGGGCAGACACCTAGTGTAAATTTCACCCCTTTTTAGTCTTACATCTTCTCTTGGCTGGCTTAATATACCTGTTGTGATATTTGGGAAAATATTATTTTTTATGAATTCTTATGAAATTAAAATATCTAGGGAGATTAGAAGTATTTTTCAGCAGGAAAATAATTAATAACACTACTGAGAATTAGTTGTTTAAAGTCAGCAGGAGCTTGTTGCTATTAGCAGGTTTGGAGCAATGATTCAGAGAAATGATAAAAAATGGTTTCTTAGACTGAGTCTACAAACAGAAATGCACTTGCCTAAATTTATACAAGCAACTTGTTTCATCGGAAACCCCCTAAACCTGAGCACATATGTAAGCATTTGTAAAAGAGGCCCTCATTTTGGTTATATCTGACTGAAAGAAAACCAAAAACCTTTATTGAACTTCTAAAATTTAAAAATGCCTGTGAGTGCTGCATAAATTGTAAGGTCAGTTCTCATTTTAGCTGAAAGCAGATTGACCTTCCTTAATGAGAATAGTGTTGAGGGTTTTTATTTTGTTTGTTTGTTTTTGTTTTTTTTTTCCTCTAAATAATAATTTTAATGGGAAAGTGTGGGAGTTTTAATGGAATGTGCTTTCTAATAAAAAGCAATAACAATCTCTGATTTTATAGCGCCTTTCATTGTAGGTCCTGATAGTGTCCTGTGAATGTTTTAGTCTCACATAACTCTAAGTAGAAAGGTACTTTTGTATTTGTTTTGCAGGGGCTAAAAGAGAGAGAGACAGTGAGTTGTACAAATGAAAATACTGAGCAGAGTCCCCAGTGCTGATGGCTCCTCACAAACTTACACATACAGCCCTTCTTCCACGCTTAGAAACCAATTTCTTTGGATATACCATCATGACTGACAACCAATACCTGTGGTGAAAATAACTGTAGCTTTAATTTGGCAAACTATTCTTGGTTGGAGAATTCTTACTCATAGCCTCAATTTCTCATTCTTATAAAGAGGATTTAATAACTATGCTCAAAGCCAACCCTACACTTGAGGGTTTTTGATTCAGTCCCTATTTGAGTGCTGGAGATAAAATCTGGTAGAAAGAGAGAAAGGCTTTATTTTCTGTATAGAGACCAACAAGTCCTATATTTATCTAAGCACTGATGTTTTTCAGAGAGATTAATGTAAATGTATGGAAAACAATTACTCAAGTACTTTCTTTAGCACAGTAATAATAACAGAATTCAGATATCCTGCCTTTCTCTGTTTAAGAGAAAAAACATTTCTGTAGTTCTGTGTTTTGTTTTAAAATACTGGCAAATTCTATATGTATTTTTTATGCCTGTTTTCAAAATCTGAAACTGCTACATGCCAAAGGCTGAATTAAGAATTCTGAACAGTGTTTATGATTTCCTGCCTCATGCAAATATTTCATTATAGTGTATGAGATTTAATAAAGAAAATTATCTATTTTTACATAAATTTGAGTTTCATTTAGAGTAGACTTTGCTACAGAATGACCAAGCTTGGGTGAAATATCATAATTACACAAATAATAACATATTAGTTATTTCCCAATTACTCTATTCTAAAGTTGCACAGTAACGCTGATGAAAAATAGAAATAAAACCACATCAGATAATTTGGAGATAAATGTTTTCACAGACTGGTTTTTATTTACAGTGAAGACTTCAAATAAATAGAGATTTAGAATAATTTTTGGTATGCTTGATGAAGCAGATGTTTATTACACCAAAAAAGAGCATTTAAAGCAAATAATTCCACTTAAAATATTAAGCACATTTTCCATCTTATACTGTTGGAGATTATTGTGGCATGTTTGATTAATGGGCTGTTTTATTGGTGATGCAAATAATGTGCAATATCATATGACCCATATGTTGTAGATTAGAAAGGTATTAAAATTACCTTGGCACTAAGTGAAAAATCTGAAATATCCCTCTGGTAAAATATATCATTTTAGAGGAAAAAGACACGTTGGCATTGCTTGTATTTATGCTTTTGATATATTACATGTCATGTTTGCTTAGTTTTAGTATCAAAATTTATTCTCTTTCATCCTTTTGCTTCTCTTTGTCAGGTTTCCCTAGCAAGCGGTGTGTGCAATGGGCAGCAACTGAGTGAAACCCAACTGTATGTCACCTGTCACTTATGAGCACAGAACATAGAGGAAGGTGATGATGTCTGTTTTCTCATAAAATAATCTTGGTATTTATTGCCATTTATTTATAATTGGTGCAAGCTACAACAAAATAAGGAAGGCATGTGCCTGAAGGAAACACTTCGAGAAAGATCCTCAGCAAAGCCCCAAGCAACAGAATGGAAATCCACCTTGTTCCATATTGCATAGGAAACTTGAACAACTGCTTGGGGTCTGTTTAAAGATTCACTCAGGTTCTGGGACCTTTGGGTAAAGTTTAGTTGGAAAATGATGGCCTGACTTATGACTTTATCTGGAAACTGTATATAAAAATTCCAATTAAACCCAGAAATGGAAGAAACTTTAGGATGAATTTTAGTTTATGATTTTGAATTCTGTAAACACTGAATGGCAGATTGGGATTCAGAAGGTACACTGGAGCTTTGCATGCACTGTAATGCAATGAAACTACTAAGTTTCATGTTATTTGCTCCAAGTCTGTACCTGACTTAGAGCATGATCTGGCTTTCAGAAGTGCTTCTTCTAGGGCCAAAAATGGCTATGTTTTCTGGTGATGAAATTCCAAACCAGAACTATCCCTCAGAAGCACACAGCAGTCTCCTCAAATTTCCCACCAGTAAAGTAGACCTGATTCTTCTTCCTTTTGCTTTTCCCCTAAATTTCTGTTAAGTTTGGTAACCTGGGATAGACTTCCTTACTGGTTGTGAACACCCCAAATGGCCATGTCTTCTGACAGTAGATTGGGGCTTTCAGCTACAAAGATAAAATGCATCAGCACATGGGACAATTAAGCCCACTTCTAGAATTTTTGCTCAGGTGAAAACAACCTGACAATTCTCCTTATTAAGAGCAAAATGTAAAAAGATGTGATTACCCACATAAGTCACTTCTGAATGAGGAGAAAATATAATTAAAATCTTTAATGTGCCTCATCAATATTTTTTTACATTATTTTACAGTATTGTCATCAGGCAAAAGAGTGCTAGAAGAGCTGATTTTGTCCAGTAACTGCAGCTGTCCTTGAGGGCAAGAACACCATACCAAAATTTAGCCCGTGGTTCAGCTAAAAATGAACTCTTCAATAAATACTGTAGTCAGCTCATACCACAGAGACATAGATAATCTCTGGTTTGCCATCCTGGTCAGCAGCATCCTAAGGCAGCAATCCCTTCAGGGTCTGTACCCTTTTGAGACCGCTGCTCTTGTCCCTCACAGGTTCCCTTTGTGACCGTGTAGCATTTGCTTCTCCTGAGATTTGCTGGTGAAAACTGTCCTGTGCTTGAGTTGTTCCAGGCAAAGAAATTGTTGAGGGGCATATCTTTGGACTGAATTCAGTTCCTTGAAATTTCACTCTTCTAGCTGTGCTAGTTCTACCACTCTCTTTGCAGCACACTTCATCTGGAAATAATTATCTGGGCCCTGCTCCTGCAAACACTGTCCATGTGCTGCACCATGTTCAGTAGATTGCTTCAAGGAAATCAGTGGGTGTGTTTGAAAGGTTAAATTTGTAGGTGCTGACAGAACTTGGATGCTAGTCACCACAAGAGGATGTTAAAATACCAATGGGGAGGGAGGAATCCAAAGGGTGTCCTTAGCCAGAGATCCTGTTTTCATGCAAATGTACTTAAAAATGAAATTAAAAAAATAAGAAAAGGAGGAGAAATATACTGAGAATGTATTTTATGGTAAGTAGTCCTTTCTCCCTAGGATGCCTCTCATTATTTTCCAGAAGGATCCAGCCATGCATTAAGTACAGGATTAGTTTTCTCATCTTGGTAGTGTTGTGACAGTTTATAAAAACCTCTCATAACTAATGTAGCCTCCATATATTACAGAGTGATCATGTCCAAAGAAAAGACATTGACAGATTTGAAATAATTATGTAAATTTTTTCTAGAGTTCTATTTAAAAGCACATTTTTCAGACTTAAAAAAAAGAAAGCACCATCAACCAACCCTTAGTGATTGCTGAGGAAGCTGTACCTACATGCCTGCATTAAACCTAGCACAATATGCTATAAAAACCTCATTACACATCCAAGCTGTCTTTGTATCAGCATTAAATGTGCTTCCATACACATTCTGTAAATTACACACTTATAAATTACTCATTTGTAATAGCTGCAGGCTGATGGCTACAGTGAAAATTATATGGCTTTTTTTTAACTTGGTTTTTTTGATGTGCTTTTTGCTTATCTGAGCACCTGATGATCCTGCCATGCATGTCAATGGAAATCAAACCAGAAAAAGATATAAGGAAATTTTCTTGATACACCCTTTTTCCTCCCATGATTAATTTTACAATAATCAACTATTTCTCAAACTAGAAATTTTTAGTGTCAGACATGGCCATATTTTTGTCCTGTGTATTTCTGCTGAAGTTAGTGTTGAATAATTATGAATACTTCAGTAATATAAAATTCATAAATCTATTAAATAACTTAGAAGAGCAGAAGCAACTGCTTACTTTTTCTCCTTGAGGAATCATAACATATACCTAACTCTTTGTAGCTGTTAGGATCAGATTCCCTCACAACAAACTGTGTCCACTTCAGCAGGCATATTTATCTTATCCTTAACTATCACACCTTGCTGTGTGCTTCAGCATCATTCACCCAGATCCTCTGGTCCACCTGTAAAAGGCTCCTTCAAAATGACCCAGCTTTCAGGAGATGCCACTCTGCAGCTGCCCTTATGCCAGGCTGAGGGAAACCCTATCAAAACCCTTGGCAATCTCCACTGCTGCCTCACATCAGCCAAGAGGGCTACTTTGTCATAGCAGGCAATCATGTTTGTCAAGCAATATTTGCCCCTGTTGAATCTATGCTGGGTTTTCCCAGCCACGTGCTTCATCTGATTTGGGATGGTCCCCAGAAGGATCCATTCCGGTACTTTCCCAGGGACTGAAGGCTGATGGGGCTATAATTTCCTTTCATTTAGCCCTTTTTGTAGATGGTATGGCAGATGGTATGATATCAGCCTTCTTCCAGTCTTCTGAGGTGTTTCCTGATCTCCACAACTGCTCAAAGGTCATGGAAAGCAGCCTCATGAGGATTTCAGCCAGCACTTTTAATAACCTTGGGTGGACATTATCTGGGTCCATTGATTTGTAAGGGTCAAGCTCCTGTAATAGTTGATGTACCAATTTTTCCTTTGCTGACAGTGGGTTGTGTTTGCAAATGAATGAATGATGGAAGTCTGAAAAGTTTGTATGTGAAGCAGAACTCTTTCAAGGACCAGGTGTACTCGCATGGACACCTGAAGTAGGCTGACAAATTATTCCAATTATTTTATGGCTGTGTTTTTAATAGTTTCAGTTTTTATTAAACATTCAGATTCCCTGTTCATACCACACAGGGATTTGTAATCCATGAATATTCTAATTTTAGTGGGAGGCATTTCTTAGAATGGCCTTTCTTTTCCTCACAAATTCTTGAAGAATGTAAAATTCAAATTAATATTTGAATCTTAGACTTGGAAATTAACTTTAAAATTATCTGTATTCTCTAGAAAAATAGAAGTGTCCAGTGTGACTTAAGGCTCTCACCTGAAGTCTTGTGCTATCTTTTTCAAAATTCAAATACTCATGGAAAGTGTTCAGAAAGAAAAGATGTACCAAACCAACAAAAGCTCCAAGGTAGCAAGAAGGTACATCTCTAAAGGTAACCTGCAGTTAGAGTTACAAATTTAGGAAAATAGTGAGTTTTTCATCTGGCCCTTGTGTCCACCAATAATGGACTGCTACTTTTGGAAGCAAGCCCCAAAATTCATTGGGCTATTTGTGTAAAACCTGAGATGGCTTATCTGGAGCTATATTTTTTTGAGTTA
Organism: Lonchura striata; assembly: GCF_050655825.1. Lineage (NCBI taxonomy): Eukaryota > Metazoa > Chordata > Aves > Passeriformes > Estrildidae > Lonchura > Lonchura striata. Next base: position 55,911,155 of record NC_140707.1, on the reverse strand, counting down.
TTCCCACTTGTGATCATGCATTATTACGTAATATTTTCTGACTTTATAATTATCATGTAGACAGGGTTCATGAAAGAGCAGGCTGGAGCTTAGATCCAGGACTGTCCCAGTCAGACCTTTACAGTTTGATATTTGCACTGTAAAATCCAGGTGCCTCACTTTTATTATAAAATTTATCTTGGATGTTTGCTGCAATGAACTCTCACACCTTCCACTCCTCATTTTATGTTCATATTGAGAAGGATTCTATTTTTGCTTTAAATATATCCAGCTACCAGCCTCTACTTAACTGTCTTAGTTCCCTCTTTATTGCTGCACTTGACAATTCCTTCTCACAAATATTCTCATTTGCAACCTAACTTTAAAATACATCTCTCTCTTCCCCAGTTGTTGGTGCTGATTTTCTACCACAATTTAGTTAATTGTAACCTAGTAGGTATCAGTAACTTAATATTTCATAATTTTCCCCCTTTGTGGATATGGTGGTGGGCATAGGGAGAGGTAATGTATTATTTTTTAAGGTTTTCTTTTGTAAAAGGAATGGTTTTTTCTAGCTCCTCCAGTGGGGGTTCTTTTTGTTTCTGAGGTCACCAATGAAGAGTCTGGGAAAAAACTTATTGAAAAACAAATGCAAAAGCTCTCCAGTCTCTGTAAGAGCAGCAATAACTTTACAGAGACAATGCAATGCTCTTTCATAATCAGTTTGAATGGAGACTGACAATAACACATTTTCACCTTGACTACCCTTTTATGATTTTATCATATGAGAATGTAAGAAAATATATTATTTTTCAAGTAAACCAAGACAATTAAATATATGTGTGTTTTCATCCCTGTTTCATGTTCTACTAAAGCCAAACCACATTTTTTGTGCATGTTTTGTCCAGGAGTCAGAGTAAGACACAACCACTTTCTCCTCTGAACAGGGAGAGTTTGTGACTCTTTGTCACCTTTGTGACACCCAGTCCCCTCTTGTCCATGTTAGCTCTATTTGCTATAGTCTATGACTAATGAAGCCTTATGAAATAATGCAAAGTACCCATTTCAACACATGAAATTGAGGCCAGAATAAGTTCTGTGGTTCTATCTCAGTCTTTCATTGAAGGTGAAAACTGAGGAATCCTTAATCTGCTTTCTCTAAATATTGAAAATGTTCCTTCCAACAGCTGAGAAGAACCTGATTTAGGGGTCATTACTTCCCAATGGTAGCTGAAATGATTAATGTACAACAGAAGTGAACTCTTGAATTCTCATTACAAGAAAACTTAGGGTAAGAAATTTAAGATTTTGATTTTTCTTCTATTATTCCCTTACTTAAGATGAATATTTTATCTCTTTGAATAACTTTGTTGCTTTTTATGAAAATAATGATTCGTTTTGAGGTGGGTAGCATGTGTTTCAAAAGATACTGATAAAAACTAAAGATTGCCACGATGATCTGCTGTGATTATGCTAAAAATATATTTTTATAAGAACATAATATTTCTTACAACTTTTCTCAAAAGTACAGACTCAACTTTCATTTAGAGGAAATATAGTTTTACAGCAAAGTCCAAGAAAAGTGAAGTTCTTGAACTTAATGTAAATCAGTTTATAATATTAATTTCAATGAAGGTTATGCCTACTTGAACCTGCTCAGGTCATGCCCAGTTCTGCTTATGAGAATGAGTAAGTAATGCTTTTACATGCTGCAGAATCTTTATTTAGAAATATAATTTGGGAGCCAGTTGACTCAAAGCTTAATTTCAGAGATCATTTTAAGTTCAGGTTTCAGGCAAATGCAGCCTGACATTTTAGATGTTGAAATTTAGCTGCTGATGAATGTTTGATGATCACGATGTAGGAACTGGGTCACCCTAGGCCAGTTCTTGTGAATGAGCATACATTCAAAGCATGGGACTGCCACTAGAGTTTGGAACAGTCTCCATACAGAACATGTGATTTTGGTAGAAAGAAGGCCAAATTTGAACTGTCTATAAGTTCCCCTCATCTGACTGTGCCCAAGTCAAAAGACTACTCAAAAAGAAGAAAAAAAAAAAGAAGAAAAAAAAAAGAAGAAGATAAAGACTTCCCAGGGTTGTTAGTTAAGCATTTTGCAGAAAAGCTTTTCTTTGGACTATATAGAGTCTCTGTAGATTATATAGAGCTCTGCTTAAGACCCCCTTTGCTGAGCAATAATCTGCACTCAGCTTTACAGCACTTCACAGGTTCCATTAAAACCAATTAAAGAAGTAAGTGCTGCTGGTGAAAGGAAGCAGTTTGTTCTGTAAATCCATAACAACATGATACACTGCAGGCTCTGGAGGGTACATGCAAGGTAGGAGGAATATCACTGTCTGCTCACCATCTTGTTATACACTGGGTGCTCCCCAAGTCTGCTCCCATTCCCTGATGTTGGGAGCAGACAGATTTAAATGAAGTTTTGTTCCAGCTGAGTACAGGCACTGTTATGTTCCCAGAATAAACCCATGTGAATTGTGTTTGCTGTAGTAAGGCAAAATAATTCATTAGATTTGCCTTCTAATTCATACTCCTCACTGTGCGTTGTGCCTGTACAGCATTTGCAGTAGAGTCTGTGAGCAGTGATTACTCACAGGTGGATTACACATTTAAAGGAGATGCTATTTGAGCCATAATTAGCCATTTGAGTTCTCTACATTATGAGCTGAATCTTAGATGAATATCCTTCTGAAGAATCCCTGATTATGCTGTGTGCAGCCTGTATGAAGGTTAGGGTGCTAATTCAGACATTTAAATTAGAATCAAAAATATAGTGTATGACTGTCCCCATAGTAAAGTTGCTTGTGGGCAATATGGTTTTAATTGCCTTGGCAGTACTGGGGACACTGCTTTACTTCCTTAGAGTATTCCACATACATAAAATTAATGCAGGGTATCTAACTAGTGATGACTATGGATTGAGCAGCATAAGGTAGCCTGGGAAGAACATAGAGTTTTACCAGAGTCTGTGACTTAAGTGAAGGACCCAGATTTGGTGGTGTCATGCCCCTCCATCACCAGCTGATCCATTTGCATCATTTCAGAGATCTGGGCAAGGCAAAGACCATTCTTAATTTTGAAATCTTTAATCCATTGCTAAGAAACAGCAGTTGTTAGTCTTGTAATTATTTGGAAATTAAAAATACCTAGCTTGTGCCTGCCTTAAGCAGACAGTATTTTCTTAAGGGGATTTAGGATTGGTTAAAACTTTTCAGTTCCTTAATGTAATTGCCTGGCAGTAACTGTCTGACTGTGTGAATATTCCAACTTGTGCTAACAAATATTTTTTTTTTCTGGTCTTCATATTTCATGCATATTAGCAATTCATAAATATGTTAGGAAATGCTGCAGACTATTCCCTTCTCTGACTATAGATTCATGACAAAATGTTTGCCTGAATAAAATCTTGGTGGCAAAGTAGTTCAAAAGGCACCTCCTTGAACTCCGTATGTCTTAGAAAGAGAGATTTTTTCTCCTTTCTTCCCCTACCCTTTGTGCTGGTTTCCACTAGAATAGAGTTTATTTTCTTCAGAGCAGCCAGTCTGGGTTATGTTTTGGATTTGTGCTGAAAGCAGTCCTCATAACAGGGACTTTTTAGTTACTGCTGAGCAGAGCTTACACAGGTTCAAGGCCTTTTCTGCTCCTCACCTCACCCCACTGGTGGGGAAGTTGGGAGTTCACGAGGAGTTGGGAGGGGACACAGGCAGGACAGCTGCCCCAAATGACCAAAGGGACGTCCCAGATCATATGGCATCATGCTTGGTGTATAAAGCTGGGAGAAGATGGAGGAAGTGAGGACACTTGGAGCTGTGGCATTTATCTTTTCAAGTAACCATTATGTTGGGATGGAGCCCTGTTTTCCTGGGGATGATGCCTGCCCATCAAAAGTAGTGAATGAATTCCTCATTTTGCTTTGCTTCTTAATGTGGCTTTCCCTTTCCTGATTAAACTCTCTTTATATCATCCCAAAATTTTTATTCTTCTGATTGTCTTCCCCATCCCACCAGGGGGTGAATGAGTGACTTTGTAGGGCTTAATTGATGGCTGGGCTTAAACCATGACAGCCTCCTACTCTGTTTAAGGGCAATGTAACATCACTACAAAGGAAACTTCCTCTTTTAAAAACCATAAATCATTGATTTCTCCCCCTACAATAACCAGCCCTTCCCATCTGGGAGGCTTTCCACATTTACCATTTGTGTTATAATCTCCACTGTATTTCTGCCTGCCACATTGATTTATCCTTTGCTAACAAATCAGTTTGTATGAAAAAGCTGCTGCTTTCCCATTCAGTGTTTGATTAAATGTTTGTGTGTTCTATAAATCATACCTAGAATATGAGCACATAGGATGGTGAAGTTAAGAAAGAAAGTGTTTTTATAAAAATTTACATGTGTATTACTGAAAATATTCAGTTATACTGCTGCATTCCAGTGCTGGTGAAATGTTGCTTTGGGGGATATATGTAGGTTAGGCTAATGAAAAATCTTCTCTTTAACAGCTTCACCTTCCCATTCCAAATTATGGAATTTCTCATAGGAAATGTCAGGTAGTGGGTTTGGTGATGGAAAAACAGGTCAAGTGTTTATATGTGTAGGGTCCTCCCTACCTAGTCTCCCATTTCTATCAGTAAGGAACAAAGCCTTAAAGCAGAAGACAGAAAGACTGAAGGAGTGATTTTAGTTCCAAGCATTTCCCAATTCCTCAGTGTGACCAGGTGCAAAGTACTAGGCCTCTTTTCAATTGAGATTTGCTTCTGTAAGATGGAGGTGATAATGCTACACCAGCCTGTGTGGGGCTTTGGAAAAAAAGCAATCAGAACACACTTCAGAGCTTCATAAATTAATCACAGTGGTAGCTGCAAGATCCACCACTGCTTGCTGTGAATTTAGTTCCCCAAATACAAGAGTCTGCAGAGCCTCTGCTCTGAAATTGCCTGTAAATACCAAGAATCATTACACTCTCATGGAGGAAGGAATACAGGGACTAAGGTCATGATCCTGATGAGCCATGAGTCTCAGTACAGGATAACCAGGACCTAATCTAGCCAGTCAGGACTAGCCAGTCAGCTGCTCATGGATCATAGGGAGAAACTGGGTTCAATTCCTGATGGTCAGAGGGTGTTGGATTCTCCACTTTATAGCAGTTAAATCTTCGCATTCGTCTAGCCCTAGATCTAGGTAACTTTAGCATGTAAACCTGGGTTGCCATCAACTGGCAGAATATTCAGTCCCAAGTCAGAAATATTGCATAACAATTCATTGCACAAGGAAAACAAGGTTCCTGTGAACAGGAGTGACAGATCACACAGAAGTATGAGCAGATGCTGTTTAGAAAGGCTTTGGAGAGAATCCTTGTCTCACAAAGAAAAGTTACTGGGAGATGTAACATATCTATTAAAATCTAGGCTACATCAATTTTTTCCCCAAAAGAGACAAAATGAGATATGTTCTTTCCATTAGTCACCTTAATCTTTCAATTCCAGAACTGTTCCACCCTTTCCTCTATTCCAATGAATAATTAAGCATCTAGTGGAATAGGAAAGATTGAAAGAGGCTGACCTGGCACATGAGCTATGAGTCAATGGTACCTTATTTCCTAAGAAATGTAGAAGCAATTTTTTTCTGATTCTTCTCCATTAACATCTTAATTTCCCAGTACAATTCTAAGAGAATTAGATTAATCACTCTCACCACTCTGCCAATTTTAATCAGAAACAATGACTGCCAGTGAATAATAATTTTTTTTCTTTGCAGCTCCAGATGTTTGTAGAATAAACTACCACTTTCTTTGCCTACACTTAGCACTTACAAGAAGTTTAGTTTTAACTTTTTGCTTTAGCAGAGTCCTGGGACTGAGCAAAACTTGAGATTTGGAAAACATGCCTTCTGCTGCCCTTAAATGTGAATATTTGCATTAATTTCTGCTGAAACCTTTTCTCAAATAGTTTAGTCTGTGGTTGTTCTGGAGACATGATAAAACAGGTGGGCAACTTATGGGTTGGGAACTCCTGCAATATTTACAGCTGTGGACATGGGGAGAGCTCCCAGGAAGGATGGATTTTGAGGAGATGTCAAGATTTTGGGTAGAACATTAGTAACTGATTCAGTCTCAGAAATATCAAGGCCATTCTCACAAGAAGAATTAAATGAAAATCAAGCATGCTGTTGTACCTTCCAAATATCTGTGGCACAGGCTCTTTACCTTGGTACCATTATACAACTGGTCTTCTTAACTGGCTCCTATACATTTCTTCCACCACCTGCATATTTTCCTTCTTTACCTCTCTGCTTTTGCTTTGTCTTTTTCCCCACATAGCTTATCCCTGCTCTCAGCTATGCTCCACCCTCTTTTGCCATTAGGGAAAAATGCAGCTCAGGGTCAAAACTGTTGATTGCCAGACACTTCTGCTGTTATGTTTCTTTCTCTATGTTTTTTTCTGTTTTAAAAAAGTGAATTTTAAAGCAAAAAATACCTATAAGTCAGTACTTGAAAGATTGTAGCATAAGAGGTGATTAATTTATATCTAGGATTTTGCTGAGGAAATAATTTTGTAATTCTGCTACCACTCAGCACATCTACCAAAGTGTGTATAGAGTAGCACAAACATCTGCACTGTCCTTTGGAAGCAAGTCCTTGTTTGATGTTCCAAACTCTTCTGGAACAATATTCGTCTTGGACGTTAGGTATCATCAAGCATATTTCATGTTATCAACATAGTTTGTCAATTTATGCATTCTTGGGCAGTGGGCATACTAGAATATGATCGTGAACCTTTTCTTCTTTCCACTTGAGTGTCTTGGATGCAAAAGAAGCAGTTCTGGTCTAACAGTAATTAATGCCAGTAACTAAATGTATTATCTTCTGTTCTGAAATTCTTCCTTTACCTTTGTATTCGAAAGCTCTGTACATTAATAAGAAAAAAATCTCTCACCGTACCTTGAAGCAAGGGAACATGAATTTTAAAAACAATCATTAGATCATTATTTCTAGCTTCAAGCTTGTCATCCCCATGACCTATTGTATTAATAAAGCCCCAGAATGCTAGTTGGCACTGACAGACAGAGCAATGTACTGCATGTTTTATGAACTATATATGCAGCTTCTGATTGCTACAGAGACACAAATTCATACAATTTCCTATCAAGAACCCACTTCTCAATCATAAGCTAACAGCCATTCAAATTAAAGAAGTTTGCCCTTCTCAGAAAAAGAATGAAGGAAACTCAGAGCTGCTAACACTTTGATTTATTTTAACATTAAAATATTGAGAACATCAAATTTTAATATCTGTGCTGTCACTTTATTCATAAGGTAAGTACAGTTCTTACACTCAAGAGCTCAAAAATTATTTCACTTTTAGAAAGAAATTTATTGCACTCTATAGGAAGGTGTGCAATTCCTTCTTTCAGAGAACTTGTGGATTATCTTCTTGCAGAGCAGGCTGAACTTGTGATTCTTATTTGCTCTGGTTTTCTTTTTTTTTTTGTTGTTTGCATAAACAAACTCTAATTTATTTCTCCTTTTACTTTTTAGCAGCAGGGAACTGAATGCTTCTTTACTGCCTTGCTAATAATAATTAGAAATAGAACACCAATTCATGGAACAAAATAAAAATCAGCTAGAAATTCAGTGCAGACGTCATCAAAGTAAAAATGCATTTTCCTCATTATAATAATCAAAACTGTTCTCTTCTGTTCATATCCCTATATTCTACCTAGGGTCTCAATATCCATAGCTAGCACTTTTATTTGTAGACAAGAGCAATTTCTGGGCTTCAATAAGTTCCTGTGCTCCTAGTTTATAAGACTGCACAGAGCTCTTTCAAACAGATCAATCCCTCTCACTAGACAAGATCATCAAAGGATAATAAGGAGCAATATTATCATTATCTTTCAACAGCTGGGAAATTGCGATTATATTTGAGTATATAATTCATCAAGGCCTCTGTTGGGTCTTTTGTCATTCATACAAGAGGTCTTATATTGGAAAGGTAGCTACAAGTCCAAGTAACTGAACTTAAATTTACTCTGTAGAGGCTACTTATGCATGAGTACTGATGGTCTAATTAAGATCTAACATTATCTTGGAGACAGAGCATAGATTCATTTGGAAGCAGATAAATTAATTAGAAGTATTAAGTATGCTTTACTTACAATTTCTGCAGACTATGTTGCAGTCAGGAAAGCTGAGAGTTTACTTGTCCTTTGTAATCTGGTTTATAGGATAACATTTGTCTAGGTCTGCAGCAGTGGTCCAATCTACTATGTTTCTTCATAAAATTAATCAAAGCAGTTAAATGGAACTTATAGCTTTTCAGTTAAAAACTGAAGAAGCAGCTGGGACCTTTTTTGTGACACCAGGTAAGCCTGAAGAAGAGCCTGTCAAGAGGGAAAAATGCCTTAAAGAAGAAAAAAGTCAGAAAGATTGGGATGTATGCAGAGAGAAAAATGAGTCAGATTTACAGTGAAAGAAACAATGGGGTTGGCAGAACAAGGGAAGATATCAGGATATCTGAATAAACTGAAGTGATGCAACAGATCAGTTCCTGCACAGAAAACACAATTAATTTTTTCACTACTTAAAAATCAGACCCACTACAAATGTCTGCATACCAGACATTTAAGCTTGTCTACTTTTAGTTCCTAGGGGTGGAAGTACCAGCTGGATCCAATTCTCATTCCAGCTAATAGCTGGGCCATGGAGTGTTTTGAGGCAGATCTAAAATCCAGTAAGATAAAAATAGCTTAATATGTGCTGCTTTTAGAAGAACAACAGGGACATTTACATAGGAAGTTAGAAGAGCAAAATCAGAAAAGGAAATAATCCTATTAACCAGATAGGAACGACTGAGTGGGAGTTAATAGCTGTCAGATACAGAGTATCCATTTTGCATCTGCAAAGAAACTGAGGTTGCTATTTTTCCATAGTTAAAGAGCCAAATGTCAGAAATTTATAGGGAGAACCCATATCTATTTTGCACATATTCCTAATGCTAATGAGCAGAAGAATTACGTGTGTTTCTGTATGCATACTGTTCAAAATTCACTGCTGTTAAATTTAAAAGTCTTATGAAAGGGGATTTTGTCCATTTCCATGCTCCACCATTTTCTTTAATTGCAAATGCATAAGATAGGAGAAAAGCAGAAAATTCCTTTGGAATCCTCTGAGCTGAGGTATGGTATAATACCACACAGAAGCGTTAAATATAAGAAATTTATAAAGCAGATAACCTTTTCATTCAATTTACAAAAATTAAACAGTAGAGCAGTTATCCTTTTCTAGTCATAAAGATTACAATGCACATTATGTAATATTTTTTCTTTTCCAAATACCTTCTCTCCTTAAAAATGTGTTCACCTGTTTGCCTGGACCAACCATAAATTCTAGATTAATTTTTATTTAGAAATAAGACTGTAATTAAAAAGAACTGATAATTAGTATTTACCTCTTTTCTCTCACAGTGATGGATTGAGGGGTGGATAGGAAAATACATATTTGTATCTCTGTAAATAAAAATAATAGTGCCTGGATGATAGCTAGTGATAATATTTGTAAACCACATTGTGCTTTGCAGCTAAGACATCATTCTCCAGATGTACACAGACCTCAGAAAAAAGGTCTTAACAGCATTTCAGATCTCTGTTTGTTGATGGCAGCTGTGACAAAAGCAGACTTAGACTGCTGAGTGCTGTTCAAACCTTATCTACTTTGCAAGTCTTCATTTAGATAGTGTTTGGTACACTAGAAAGTATTTCCTTAACCTGAAGAAACCATCAGAATTGCTGCTATTACTAACTATAGAAGACTTTATATTACCAGAATTTAGGCGCTGAATGATGCATCTAGTAAAAGCAAAATGATGCATACACCTATTTTAAGAAAAATATTTGATGTTTACCTTGGAAGAATTCATATGGCATCCAAAGTCTTGCTGTGCAGCATCACAGGTAACTCTATTGTGACTCAACTCTATTGAGAGTATATTTAAGCACTTCCATTTAAAACTTCTTTTTTCACAGGTCCCTGGAGATCCCAGTTGGTTAGGGTTTTCTAGATGACACTGAATTCACCATGGAAGTACTGTACTTATCATAAAAAACTTAGTCAAGTAAATTTATAGACATATATCTGTGAGAGGAAATACTCATGGTAGAAGTGCCTTTTGATTAGAAAACATGTGCAGGAAGTCCGAATTTACCTCAGCTGCAGGCAATTTGAATCTGCTCTTTAGTTTTTTCATATGATGTCTTTATCATTAATCTTCAGCCTCTCATATCTTCTGCTGAATCTAGACCACCAGATGAAAGAAAAAGTGCAGCAAATCTGGTCACTAAATCTGATCTTGTTTATTGTGTTTTCTCTCTAAATTAAATATTTGCTGCACCAAGATCACAGACTAGGAAAAAGAAGCAAAAGAAAATCTAAACCCAGCAAAAAACCTAACGTAACTTAAGATCTCTGGTTTCCTTAGTTCTTGCTCCTGCATTGCATATTTCCCTGCTGCCACACCCTTGTCCTCAGCAGTAAGTAGATTACTAAGTACTCTCTTCTGATAATTTAAGTCTTTGCAATCTTTGCCTGAGTGATGTACTTTGATCTCTTGTTCCCTTCCCCTTTCCCTTCCCCAAAGAGGCACAGAGCTACAAAGGCAGGCAGTAGGAGAGGAGAAATGGAAATGGTAACCTCCAGTGTGAGAGTAGCTGTGGTGCCTAAGGACATCTCGATGGTGACATCCCTGTAACCTTGAGCAGCAGCTGCTGAGGTAGTTCACCTTCTTGTGTCCCAAGAAGGTAAATGGTCTTCATTTAGAAAGATCACCAAGGATTGTTAACATCCACTTACCAAGACTTCTTGTTCACTCTTATTTTATTGCTTGTGTAATGCTTTCTGCTAAGTCTTTGAAAGATGAGACTCTGGCATATGCTCCACTGAAGAGTTAAATGGAGTATAGAAGGACAAAGGAGGATTTCATAATATGGGCTATAGAATCTCCATGCACCATTACATTGCAACCCAAGCACAGGACTTATAGAATATATATCTAATTTGAGAGGCTGCCCTGTTAGCCTCTTATGTGTTTGCTCACTGTGGAGTGAAGGTATGCTGCTCTATTCTACCTGAAGTATTTAGGCTAAACCAAACCTTTGAGCATCTTAAAGTCCTGTCTAGCCAGAAAAAAGGTCATTTGTCAAGCTGCTTACACCTTCTGTATCAGAGTGACCATAAAACCCTTTGAGGCCATCACTATATATCTTGACATTTCTAAGTTCTACCACAATAAATAAAAGAACAAGGGTAGAAGTCTTCATTGGTAAAGTGCTTAAAGCCTGACAAGCTTACAAGAACTTGAGCAGACCCCGCTTCTTTGTTTTGACAAGGTTTTCCTCCAGGATGATCAATGAGAAAGCTACATTAAATGATGCTTCTTCTTTTCCACATTCATGTGTTTACTCTGTCAACCTGAGAGCATTGGAAAATCCTCTCCTCAGTTTGCCATTTTGCAAGTAATCTGGCAGTCAGATCTCCACCAAAGATGGTCCTTGGCTTTACTATTTGTTTCAATAAAACTTATGTTTCGTTAAGTGAACCCAATGTGTAGAATAAAAACTTCAGAAAATTTACACTTGAGTTTTGCATTTTCAGATGTGAAGAAAGTCTGATGAGTTAGAGAACAGCTGAGAAGTCTTCCCAATTGTAGAAAGGTATTAAACAGGCAGGTCACAAATCCTTTTGTTCTTTTTCACAGGCACGCATTAAACAAGTTTTCAAAACTAATGGTGCAATTGTGCAGTGGTTGACATATTTCTCATATCTCATGAACTAGAAGTCAGCCAGCTGACTTCTGAAGCTTTCAAAACCATTCATCTATCATTCTGAGTATTGATCTTTGTGTATTATAGGGAGGTTTCCATCATGGAAATATAGCACAAAACATTATTTCAATTATTTGCCCTAAGCTACACCAACCTTTTAGTTTGTTGTTAGATTTCAAGGGTTGATGTATTAGTCAATCAGTTAAGATGGATCACCAGCATTTCCCTTCACAGTTCATTTCAGTTTTACCAGTGTTTGAGGATACAAACCATAGTGAACACTAATGTGATATACTTTCTTTTACAGGCTGAAAACACAAGACAATATTGCTATCTTCATTCAATTCCTCTGGAAAGGATTGGAAAATAAATGTTGGAATAAGTCCTCCTGTGTCATGTGTTCCTTTGCTGGTGACTGAAGGACATTTTACATTTTGCACTTTTGCATTGACTCTGGCTACCAGCTATTCTATAATCTTCCAGTTGCAAGTTGATGTTATATTGTCAGAATCAGTGAGTCTTCAGTAATGGCAAATTTTTGTTTGTAGCCATACTTGCAGGTATGTCCTGTAGGTAAAGTCTTCATGAGGATCTGGAGGAAAACTAAAACAAAGCTAAATGGGAAACTTCAAAATGGAATTTTTAGTGCCCGTGGAAGAAGAAGGAGTTGGTGTCTCCCTCCTGCTGTTCACTCCTGCCATTGAAATGGCCAGCTGGGCTGGTTTGGCAGAAATGTTTGTACTAGCTGCTATGTGGTGGGCTCAACTGGGGAAGGGAGAAGGTGGCAGATGGCCAAAAAAGAAAATGTCTGGGAAGCCGGTGGTGTCAGTTACCTGGGGTAGCTCAAACAGTTTCACTGCTGAAGTTTTAGCCACAGACTTAGAGTTCAGCATTTAGGTTTTCTGGCAGATCAGGTTTCAGGTTTCCTTCACGACACAATCAGATACATCTGGGTCAGAGCCTGGAAACTGTTCCTGTCTGGGTCGGGTTTGACTTGGCTGTAGCTAAAACCACAGGAGCTCTTTCATAGAACCAAGTAATTGGAAAAGAGTCAGACTGAGGTTCAAATCTTGGCTAATCCTAAAGTGATGTTATCTTTAGTATAAGCTTATTTTTTGTGTTGCATTTTGCATGTGTCCCACTGATTATGGGGTTATACAAGAGGTAGTGTTAAAAGCAAAAATGTTCTCCTGCTATTTGCAAAATGCAAAAAACTATTCCAAAACCAAATCAGTTGCACTTGCAGTGCTAGTAGAAAAGGCAATCTGTGTAGCAGCATGCACAAGATAACTTACTGTCATTCTGTATAAACTTGGCAATTTACTTAAAAGAATGTAATTCAAACTATTCATTTAGTAAATACCACAGATTTCCATTGAATATCAGTGAGCTGATGAGCCCGATTTAGGTAGACATTATAATTAATTGTTCCAAAAACACCTCTGCTCTGCAGACTGCTCTGCAGAGGACTATAACCAAAAGGGCTATAACCAAATAATCAATTATCCAGTGGTTTTTATTTGAGATAGCTACTTTTATTTTTTATTGTCAGCCTTTCAGAAGTGTAAGAATCCATTTTAATGATCAGAAAATTGTATCCATGTTTATGGAGATATAGATACTTTAAAACAAGGACAAAATTCATGCCTGTTTCAAATGTATGTCATAGACTGACACATATAAGAAAAATACTCCATTTACTCTACTTTTTAAAGTTAATGATGTGTGTATATAATAACTTAAAATCTAATATCTTCAAGTGCTAGCTATGGATTTTCCAGAACAGCTGGATACAAGATGCATGCTAATTCAGAGAGCAGCTGGACTTTCCTCCGCTGTTGTGAATAGACGGGATTTGAATGGAAGGTTGTTACCTACTGCCAAGCATAATTTTCAAGTGTTGTGCTCTCCTGGGATGTTTTGATTGAATTAGGAGGTTTCAGCTAGTTCAGTGAGCGAGATGCAATGAGTAGCAAAATGTTCTGTTCTCCATGCATAATTGGACACAATATGTAGGTCTTTTGCTCATTTTTAAGTCTGCAAGTGTAAATTCCTAAAATATTATAAGGATTGTCTGAGATTTTAAAGTCATATTAGACATTTCCATACATTAAAAAGGCATCCAAATATTGGACTGTCCCCACATACTACATTAGGTATTTTTCTAACCCCAAACTAGACTGTTTTTCAAGGAAAAAAATTTTGTATGACAACAAAGCAAGAAATATATGTTACTTATAATGACTACAAGTGTCTGGAAGAAAACATTCTGTACTTTTAAATTCTTTTATTCTTGCCTTCCCTCTGTGCTGCAGGAATTCGCTATCTTTATTTTTGCCAGATTGCTTTATCCCCAGAGCAAGTATGACTTTATTATTCCAATTTTTACAAGTTTGAGTTCATATCATTTTTTAGACTGACATCTTTACCATTTCTGCTTCTGTTTACTCAGCATGAATATCTGGTATGTGCAGTAGTTCAGTTCAGCCTTATCAGACATGGGGTCCCATGGTAACAGTGGGGAATATCTTCATTATTAATAATATTATGAGCAGAGAATATGACTTATGGAAGCTGTGTCTATATATTTGTGGAGTTTCTCTAGTGTTATCTGTCCTCTGCTAATTAGAATTTAGCTGACAAATACATGGAGTAAAAAGGAGGAAGGACATTTTTGTTTTGACTGTTAATTACAGTGAACTCTTGTAATGTGCCTATACAGGACATTGCAGTACAGAAGAGATGCATACAAGCTCAGCTTTAAATTAATGTGCTAAGATAATAAAATGAATTTATCCAGTGAAATATAGAATTTCATATAAGATTCCCAAAGATGACGAACTGGGAAGGCTAAGAAAAGTGAAAAATTAATCTTACCAAAATTGAATAGATTCTGTGGGATATACTGGCTGATTTGCTGTCACACAGTGTTATTGTTGCTCTGTCTGCTCCATACCATCACAGCCTGGAGGAGAGTAAAATAAATCTTCTATGAATTCAATTGAACTGCTTTGCTATGGTACCAATCTACAGGAAGCTTGGAAATGGATTTAGTACATGCATTGAAATTTTTATCACCTTTCACATAACAGAAATCACTGGGAGTATTGAGAGCTCAGCTTCTCCTGGGCCAGTATCAAAAAGGAGCTGAAATTTCAGCTCAGATAGGCTTGAATTCACAGCACAAATATTCGGGGGTGAATTGCATGTGCTCCTGCCATGTGTTTTGCATGTAGCAATGTTTATGAGGGAGTGGAAAGTATTTTGTCAGTATTTTTGTTTTATTTGACACCACTTTTGACTGTTATGTTACAGGAGAGAGAAATTAGATGTAACACATCTTTAGCCATGGGTAACATATCTTCAGACATGAAGGAATTCCTTCATGTCAATGCTGCATTTAAACTACACTGTGCTCTTCTGGCCCATGGAGTGGAATATGTTTCACTAGTGTGTTGGGGCTCTGGCACCACTTGATGGAAAAATGGCCACATGTCAAGGCTGCAGGTGGAAAGGGTTGCTTTCAGCAACTCTTCTTGGAGGGAGAGCCCCTTGGGAAACTCTTCCTCATATGTTCCTTATTGGGGAGCTTCACTGCAGTGCTGGGACCTTTCTGCAGGTCCACAATTCAAGGCAGCCATGAAGTGGAGAAGCTGTCTGATGCATTTTGATACATGAGTGAGATGCTAGTGATGAGCAATTGTGAGGCAGAAGTCAGCTGAGGGTTTTGTTTCAGTGAAAGAGGCTTTCTAGGCCTGAAATATCAAACAAAAAGAGTTTCCACCAACAGACTAAGTAGTTGTAGTTTTTTAAAGATATGTATAATTTTTAAAGAAAACTGGAGACAGTCGGAGTGATTGTAACTGTTTTTCATTAGTGTCTTTTTCTGAACAGAGTTCTAAGTTCTGTTACACATTTTTTTTTCCATTGAGGCACTTAATATTTGCCTAGAAGAAGCTTCTGTATCTGAACTAAGGAGAGAAAGTGGGTTTCCACTATTGATTTATGTCTATCCTGAAGAAACAGCCACAGAGGCACACCAAAAGATATTCACATCCTGAATCTGGTATGAAGTTTGGAAAGCAACCTTACAGACAAACTCACAAACTCTGAGCCACAGCATGTGCTGCTGGCATTTATAAAAAAAAGTCTATGTCAAATAATAAATAAGTCCAGCAAAACAAAAAGAACAGGATTGAAGAAGACATCAAGAAAAGATACAGCACAACTTGTTGATGGCATCAATTTGTAGAGATGTTCCCACCATTAGGCTCTGAGGCTGCCCAGGGAAGCAGTTTCTTTTTCCAGTACCCAGAGGATCTCAGCAGGGAATGAAAACAGTTGTTTCTCATCTATTCCTGGTAAAATTTCAGAATGTTTGGTCCCCTTGGTTAAATGAATCCTAGAGCTAATGCTCATAATTTCCATCCTTTTTTAAAAGAAAATCTTTTCGGTATCTCTCCAGCTAAAATGAATTTATGCTCAGCATGAATACTCTTCCCTGCCCCTTACATCAGTGGGAGCAGGAGCAGAGCTTGTTTTGGAACCAGTGGAAATATTGGCAGGGACCTTGGAATTTGTGCATAGCTTTGAATCCTACATGCAAATAATAGCATGCAGCAGAAACACCTACTGAACTGGGGTAGTGGGTTGACATTGGCCCAATTCCTGGCACTCACCAAAGCATTTCACTCATTCCCCTCTGCAAACTGGACAGAGGAGAGAAAATGTAAGGGTTCATGAGCTAAGATAAGGACAGGGAGAGATTGCTCATCAAATACCATTATGGGCAAAACAGGCTCCTACTCAGAAATGTGGAGTGGATTTATTACTAACAGCATCAGAGCAGGATAATGAGAAATAAAATAAGCCCTTAGGAACACCTTCCCCCTCCCCTCCCTACTTCCCAGCTCTACTGCCTACTTCCCAGCAGTGCAGGAACAGGGAATGGGGGTTATGGTCAGTTCATCACCTGTGGTTTCTCCTGCTGCTCAGGGACAGGAGTCATTCCCCTGCTCCACCATGGGGTCCCTCTCATGGAAGACAGTTCTCCGTGAATTCTGCAATGTGGCTCCATCTCACAAGCAGCAGTTCCCTGAACCCACTTAATATGACTCCATCCCATGGTCAAGAGCTCTCCCCAGACTGCTGCAGTCACTCTTCCACAGGGTGCAGGACAGGCTGCTCCAGCCTGGACTCCTCTCTCCATGGGCTCCCACAGGTTCACAACCTCCTCTCAGGCATCCCCCCACTCCAGTGTGGCTCCTCCCTGGGCTGCAGGTGGATCTCTGCATCCCCCATGGACCCCGATGGGCTGCAGGGACACAGCTGCTCACCATGGGCTGCACGTGGGCTGCAGGGGAATCCCAGCTCCAGCCCCTGGAGCACCTCCTGCCCCTCCTGCACTGACCTTGGTGTCTGCAGAGCAGTTCTTCTCACATGTTCTCACCCCACTCTTCTCTGGCCACAACTGCACAAGCCCTCTGTGTTTCCCTTTATTCCCGAATCTGTTATCACAGAGGCTTTACCACTATTTCTAACTTGCCCAGCCTTGGCCAGTGGCACGTCTGTCTTTGGAGCTTTCCGAGATTGACTCTGCTGGACATGGAGGAAGCTTTTAGCAGCTTCTCACAGAAAGGGCCCTTGTAGCCACCCCTACTTTCAAAACTGAGGCCATGCAAACCAAACACAGTTGGATATCTAGTGATTTCCTTTTTTAAAATGGCAAGCATGACATAAAATTAGCAGTCGGGATATAGAAACTAAGGAAAGACATCATGATGGAATTTGGAATTTCCTCTGGTTCATTTGGCAAGTTTCAGTCATTAAGTTAAAATAGGTGCAGTTAATTTTTTGTTACTGAAGGAGGTGGTCATTTCATGATGTTCATTCTTCCCTGTGTTCTGCTTCTGTACTTCTGAGTTAATTAATCTGTCATTCGTTGGTTAAGAAAAAGATGAAAACCTTGTAGTTCAGGTATACAGTTTTGACTTTTTTTAACCACTTTGCCCACATCCCTTCCAATAAGGCCAAAATGAGGTATTTTACTGTCAAAATAAGGACAAAAAAGGGGAAGAGCAAGTAGGGCAAAATTAATTAATTCAACTTCTATGATAAAAACACTGTGATGCTGATTATTTCTTAATGGTTCAGCTACAGTCACTGAATGTAATATTAATAGAAGCAAGATTCAAAGGTCTGTAAACGTTTTTCGAAATATAACTAAAACTAGTGTTTACCTAATATTAATTGCCATTACCAAGTAGTTCATGGTTGGAAAGAACATGAAAGAAAATGGTAAGACACTCCTTCATTGGACTAAGGGGGCAAGGACCCTCCTTCTCCAAAGCTATTAGGTGGCTGTGGCTGCCAGCCCCAGAGATGCTGGAGAAGCCCTCAAGGGGATACAGACATGACACTTGTGACCCTCAGGCCAAGTCACAGCTGCCCCTAAAGCAGAGGTCTTTGCTATTCTAAATGCATGTCCAGGTCTTTTTCTGATGCAACACAGTGCATTACTATGCCTCAGATGGTTTTTGCCTGAATCTTGAACAAACAAATTCCTTATTGGGGAAAGAGGTATTGCACAGACATATCCACGCGATGTATTGTAAAAATGGTTGCCAGAGCCTTTGAAATAAATGTGAAAAGAAACAGCTGACAGTTCAAAACTGAACTGCAAATCTTATAGCCCTGCAAAGTTACAAATATACAAATCTTATTACACATCTCCTGGGTGAATACATTAAGGTGATTCATGAAGATACAGAAAATTCATCCCTGTCAGCTGGGGCCAAGAAGGACAAATTGCCCAGGAACAGCCTATTATGCTTGTTCTTAGTACTTTTAAAATGACAGCTGACATTTATTTCTAAGATGTTATAACACACAAGGGGAGATAACATTCTCTGCTACTACTGCGCCGTGAACACCTGCATTCAATAATCATTTGCATATCTCCTTTTTAATTCAAGGACTTAGATTCCCTTTACAAATATTTACCAATTAAACAGCTCAACAAACTAAGCAGTGGGAACATATTGTTGTATTTTATAGTTGTGCAAAGAGCACTGGTAAATTAAAGGATTTATCCATAATTTTATCAAAGGTCAATGGAAAGTGAAGTGTCACGACTCAGGTATTTAGCTGCATGTAGGCTTCAGTCACTCAATTTTTTACATATGTATTTCTCTGTGAGTGATATACTCATCAAAATGGAGAAGTCATTTTTCAGGTCAAACCTTACACGGTCATAGATGTTTTTTAATAGAGAGATGTGGCTATTTTGACCCTCTAGTATGACCTCTTGTGGAATACAGAGGGTTTCCATGAGTAATTCTTGCTTCACCAGGGTTTGTCTGCAATATTTCAGGATGAAAACAAAAACAACAATAAACAGTTACAACTCCCTCAAAACTCAGTGGTTCTTTGAAGGTTCTGTCTATGGAGAATCCACTATACTCCTGCTAGAGTTATGGCACTGTTTAGGACCCTTACTGTTAAAGTATTTGCCTTTTTTGCATTTAACTTCAATTTCTAAACATTATCTGCTTTGTTATTAACAGAATTAATTTCACGGGTTTGAAGTTCATGAATGTTGTAACTGATACTGAACTTACCTGCAAATCTTTTTTCCCCAGAATATTGTTAAGTATTTATATTTATGTCTGTGGATGTTTTCATTATATTTACAAATATCTGATCTCATTATTAAATCATATTAAATTCTGACACAGATCTGCTGGCAAAGATGTGTTAAGTTACACAGGGTGGATATTTCCTTTGGCATTTACTTATATAATTTATTGTCCTGTTCATGAATCTTAAGACAAAGATTACAGATGTTGATTCCCTTTCTCAGAGTTAGTAATTGATTTTGATATTTTGTCAAATCCTTTTATAGTTCTCTTAGCTCAGATAAACATTGTCAGGATGAGTATCTCTTCAGTGAGACATTTGAATAGTTAATTCTCATTTTTAAAATTGAAATGTCTTCTTGTTTGTGTCGTTATTATTTTTCCCAGGAGGACCTTAACTAGGACTCAGTGAACAATGGGGGGAAAAAAGCATCAATTGCAAATTATTCTGTCCTGCAATGTCTTGTGTTCCCTTCTGAGAATGTTAGAATGCAAATATTTGAGGAAAAGAGATGTTAAGAGGAGTGATTCAGGACAAGCAAGATTTCAGTTTTGAGTCTTGGAATCTAGAATTGGTATGATGGCAAGCTGCATAAGCATTGTGCTTTGACTTCCATTCCTGTACTGGACAGTATGAACTAGAAACAATACCAGTGAACAAATTTGGATGTTTTTAAAGGCTGCTTATGACTCACAACTGACAGCTAAGTGAAATACACATTATAGTCAAATTTTGAGTTCAGTGGTGCTACTTAATCTGATTCAAACTCAGATTTAAACCCATGTGTTGATAAAGTTCCATGTATGAAATACATTTGTGACATTGCTGTTTGTTGCTAAAAACAACAGTAAAGTAGTCAAAAGTCATAGAAAAAATACTAAATTACAGATAAATTTCTGCCTGCTTGTCTATGCTTACTTGCTGCAGTTGTGTCTGAGTATCGCCAGTGAGAATATTAAAATACAGAGAATGTAGAGCATGCCTGTGGAGGAAAGAACTGATGGAGTTATATGCTCTTAGTGGATCCTCTAATGTCCATAAGAGTCTGGTTCATTATTATTATTATTCTTGTGTATTTTAATAATCATGACCACCTGGACGTATATTTGAGAAGACAGACCATCTTTTTCTGTGTTTTTATCAGATGAGGATCGTCAGTTAACTCTTTCATTTGAGAAATTAAAAACTGTTTAAGGGGATTAATTTTTTTTTGCAACATAGATGTTTCATAGGATGAGATGATTCCTTGCATTTTTTTTGAGAAAGGAGATGTATTTGGTTAGATAGCTGTTGACACAGTACAGTACATGTAGCCCCATCCACACTTTTCTCTGTCCAAACTCCAAGTTCAAACATTTTCCCTCATGCTGCTTATAAAAAAAATGTCCCAGGACAAATTATTGCATTAGCTGTTGTCTTGTTAGATCACAAGATTAATGATCTTAAAAGAGCTGTGATCCTAAAAAAAACAACAGTGACATGGACACTTCTGCTCAGGCATTCCTAAATGATGCTAATAGTTGTTCTGAGAAGAAGAGATTGCATGGAAATGTACACACTCTTCTCTTTTCAGTGTTCTCCTTTGAGCTTTAATGCACTTTTAATATGCAGTGGTTGTGTATGTGGTTTCTGTGGCTGCACAAGGGTTTTGCCAAGAAACTGGCTAAGTTCTATGTGACTGATTTATGGATGAATGTTGAACTACATCTAATTTTTCATTTTTACCACTTGTTTGAAGTAATTTTTTCAGCCAGGGGATAGGGAAGGACAGAGGTCAAACTTCTTATGCAGCATGCTGCAAAGGTTAGAAGACAGACACCCCCTCCAAGGTACATTTCACTGCCTGAATAACCTTGCAGTGTTCTGCAGTCACAGCATCCAGCATAAAAGCTCAGGTAGGCATATAGCCGAGTAATGGTACAAGACCCAATTTTTTTTTTTTTTTCAGTGGAGAATTCAGGTATTTTCTGCAGTATCTCCTCCAAGAGCTACATGGAACAGCCTGAAAAAAGTCAGTTAAGATCTGTAAAGACATCTGGAGATGGAAAAGTGTTTATGAAAGTTAATTTTATGAAGGGTATGGCTATATTTCACAGATAGGCCATGTAAACAGGTGCAAAAGGTGCAAGTGGAATTGCAAGAGTGGTAACAACAGCTCCAAGTGCACAGTGCATTTATCCAGGACATCCAGAGACATCTATTACAGAGTTTTGTTCCCCTTTCCCAGTGTATTTTTTAAAAAGGTGAATATCTCCAGCCAAGACATTTGGGACTCATAGAATGGAGTTACTCCATGAATTAGCTGATACACAAGAGAGGAGAGATAAAATTACTGAAAGGATGGAGTAACATGTAGTTGGAGTGATGAGCTAGAAACATTAATGAATTTTGGATGGAGTTTTGGATGAACTAAAGGTAAGTGGAAAGGGACAAGATAAACATTACTTTCCGGGGAATTTTAATCTTCACCAAAACACTGGGGTTTTTGTCTGTGTCATTGGACAAATTATTGAGCTTTTTTTTATTGTGTCCTTATTGATGAACTGGCCAAAATGATCAATCAAATGCCTGTAATTTTCTAAGGAAGATAACAGTACTGGCTAGATGTTTGGGGGGGGGGCACTGGGACTAAAGTGGTATGGCTGAGTCCTAAGGAATGTCCTCATGGCAAGCAGCCTTTGTCACTCACCATGGTGTCTGCAGAGTTTTGTGCAAAAGAGGTACTTGGTGCTAACACTTGAGTCAAAGTCAGCACTGTTCACAGCAGGACTGGGTGCATGCATCCTGGGAAACATGATGGCCTTTCCAAGATGCCTCATGGAGACTTCAGCAGAGTATTGTGGGTCAAGATGGCCTGAAATATTTAAAGGATAACCTTTGCTGGTGGATTTCAATTTAAACATGTAGATTCTGATGAAATGCAGAGGGGGAAAGTCAACCACACTCTGCTTGGGAGCCAAATAAAAATTCCTCTGGTACTATTTGTTCTATCACCCTAACTTCCCTGTGAGCCTGTCCTTCCTTGGTGAGGGAACATCATCCATGAGCCCTGCTGCAGCTCTAGGAATAGTGGGCAGCAGAGCCTGGGACAGCTGCACATATTCAGAGCTTTCAGTCCAGCAGTGCCTCGTGCCTGACTCTGCTCCTGCTGGAGCCTCCCAGCAAATGGGGCTGCTCCAGGACAAGGCTCCTGCCCATTCCCGAGCCCACCCCAAGGGCTGTGCACAAAGGGGAGCCCTGTTGCATGGGTTTGGACCTGCCAGGGCCATGCTGAGCCCCCAGACCCCTCAGCAGAACAAGCAGAACATGGCTGGGCACTCAGGAATGGCCTCTGCAATGAGCAGGTGGCTGGGCTGAGGATGCCAGTGGCTGGCAGACAGTCAGCACCAACTGGGAAGGGATGGGCTCTTTCAAGGAAAAATGTCATGGATAGAGGTGAGTGTAGTGCCTAGCCTTGCTCCTTCTCCTGCAGTGTGTGATTTTGGCTCCTGCTGGTGTGTGTGAGAGTTCCTGTGTGCAGGAGGTGGATGGAGGAATTCAGGCACAGCAAATCTGGTGCTCAGTCTGTGGCAGCTGGATCTCTTTGGCTGCTTCAAGATCCCTTTGGCAGTGAAAATGGGACCTTCCTTGCTGGCAGAGTGAAAAGCATCTCGGGGCTTTTTTTTTAAATCCTCACACAATAGGTGAGGTATGTGTGGATAAATTGTTTGTATCCAGACCTCCAGACTGCACTTGGAAAGGGTGACTGTATCTGCTGTGCTGTGACCTCTCATGGTGCTCTTGTAAAATGGACACACTGTGGGGCTTGTCATCTGGGCACAGCAGATCCCCTTGGGATGGATACAGGCTATTCTGGAAACAGAATGAGTGACTGTATTTTGAAGCAAACTTTTTAAGAGAGTTGTGAGATTTTTCACAGCTCAATAACCATATTGAGAGGCTTATTAAAATAATAACAGCACATTTGCTAATAATTAATCACTGGCATTAATAGAAGCATTTGCAGCCAAAGATGCTGAAGTTCTTTCCAAATTTCACTGACGAAAATTGCCAACAGTAAGGAATTGTCAAAATTGCCTAATCCATCATTATGCATTGCCACCCCTGACAGCTATTTAATTGTTCACTACATAGCAACTACTCAGTAGCAATCAGATTGGTGCAGAAAGCAAGGAGTTTGCTGTGTGTCCAAGGTCAAAAAGAAGTAGGTGAGGGGGTGTGGGTATCACTCCAAGATGAACTTGGTAATGTAATAGCATCCCCACCTTTTCTTTGGGTTCATTTATGAATCTCAGTTTACAAGCTGTGATTTTACATGCCACTTGAGTTAGATGGTCCTTGCTGACACACTGGTGCAGAAATATGTGATGTGTTCATTGTCATAATTTCCTGCTAAAGGTTGGCATTCACACTAACCCTGAGAATTCTTTGTATTCTTCCTGGTGTTTAAAGGAATTGACCACAATGATAAAACAAAGTCTTGACCTGCACCCTGAATATTTAATTTCTGCTCTGTTCTCTGATTTTATTGCCTATTTTTCATAGCCTAAATTGTCTTATAGTGATCTAAGCTGACTGTAGAACAAGGCCAGATGTCTAATTTATGTGCCTCAGTTAAATGTCTAAAAAGGTAGTTGATACAAATCCAGCCTAAATGCTTGTGAGTTTTTATTGCATCTGTCTGCTTTAGTGATGTTACACCTGTTTGTATCTGAATATATCTGCAGCCTCTCCATATTAAATACAGGAAATTTATCCTCATTATAGAATATCTCTTGAGAGTCCATTGCTAATGAAATTGCTTCATATTTATTTTTGAAGTTGTATATAAACAACTAGCATTATTAGTATACAATTACCAGAGAGTAATCACAGAATTACTGTAAACATAGTCTACAAAACATACTGCAAATTAATATTCATACATTTCTTAATCTGCCATTTGGAGCAAAAGCATAAATCCAATCTAGACTTCATCACAAAGGAATAATACCACCAGGGGAAACTGGGATGTTTTGCTCTTTAGAGTAATTAAAGGGAAAAATCCTGTGACTCTTTTCACTGTTCTTGGGGGGGCAACTGCTGTGGCTGTGATGCAGAATTCAGCAACACATTGTGTCAGTGATAAGGAAGAAAAGAAAAGCAGCATTTAGACATGCCTCTATGCAGGGATATTGCAGCATTCAATCAAGTGTGTGCAGCTGACTCCAGCAATGTTGTTTGACAGCCTGGTATTTGCAGGAAGTCTAAGGTTAAAGATAGCTAAGGAATATGTTTGAATTCTGCCATTAACAGACAACCATAGGTCTTTTGTTTTCTAAAGCAGAAATAAATAAGTGAACTAGTAAAACTGGTCTCTCAGAAATGTTTGTGTAGCTCATTTATATTTGCTCTGCTTAGATTATGTTTTTACACATTCTTCAATGAAAATAGACTAATAATGTAAAATAATGGGAATTATTCAAAAGTGGTGAAGTACTTTCTATTTCATAAATGTGATGTTTGGGGGTAATTTTTAATTGCTCAGTTTTAGATGTCCAGAAATTAGTTTTGCAAGGGCTATAGGACCATAAGTATACATACGTATATATCAGAAGATGTAAAAATGTAGCTCTTCCGTAACTGAGAAGTTGAAAATTGAAAATTTAGACTTCAAATTGAGATTAGTGAAACTAGGAGTGTCTTTTGAAAATTTAACTTATACATAGTCAAATAGGGTGGCGAAGCAGGTTTTTGTTACGCTACTAAAATTTTTGAGAGTTTAGAACAAAAAGGATGAGAAAACAGAAATCATTCTTCTGCTTTTTAAAATGATGTTGCTCTAAGTGTGGTCATCACTCTTATGTGCCCATTTCTGCAGAGGTTTAAGTATTCAGGGAAAGCCACAGTGGATGATAAGCTATTCAGGACCAAAGATATTTCAGGACAAAAGTCTGGTTTCCACAAGACTACAGCTGCAAGGACTGACTTGCTCGTGAGGTCTGAGTGTGCAGTTATGTGGTGACATAAGCACAAGATGTGCTGACACAAGGGACCAGGATGTACCATGTTCCAAACTCCCTGGTTATTTCAGGTCACACACACTCTTGTACTTCCAACTCCTACATTTATTTTTCTTACAGACAAGAAACAAACTGTGTTGTTGAACAGATGCTAAAATCTGTGCGTATGTTGTTTTGTTTCTCTTTTACTTACTCTCTTTTACTTGCTTTCTCATTGCATTGTTTCTCTTACTACACTGGACATAGGAATTGTGGTCTGGGAATGTGTTTGAAAGAATAAGTGTCATTTTTACAGAAATGCTAACAAAATTAAATGCAATCATGACAAAGCCCTTTTTCCTTCCTGCCCACAAAAGACAGCATTCTTCCATTTCTTATTACTTCTGCCTGTCTCTTAATCTAAGCCCAACAAATGAAGCAGAACATTCCCACTGAATAATGTCTCCTTACATAGATAAGGCTTGTAGTTAGGAACAATTTAATAGAGTTCAGATTTGAAGAGAAAAAGATTAGAGATTAAGCAAGTAAGACTAATACATATTTTCCAAACATATTTTAAATGAGAATTCTACAATGAAGCAGAGTGATGCTGCATGTAAGATAGGAAGAAGTGGAAGGCATTTTTATGTACCAAGAGCTGTACAAGGGGTAGGTTCTTGCAGCAATAATTGTGAAGGGGCAGAAAAAAAGGAGGTCTGAACAAAAAACTGTTTTGATTAGCAGGGTTACAGAAACCATTGTGGACCACATTTCTGAAATGTCCAGTGAAAGGATGAAATTGTTTAACAGGGAGTCTGAGGCATTAAGGAGAAGAAGGGCAGAATATTGGCTTATAATGCTAATAAAAAAATGATATGTGGCTTTTCATTAACTTGTGTTTCTTTATGCAAATCCTTTGGGGATACTTTATGCTTGATGATATAGAATTTTATCCTTTTAATCTCTAAAGATGTGGTCACAAAGATTCTATAGCTTATGTGGCAGAGATAGTTTAACTGTGAATTATGAAAAACAGATAATGCAGGAAAGATAAAAAACTTAATAGTAATGGGATGCAACAACCAGAGACAAAGTTTAATGAGAAATGTTTATTTTGAAGCACAGCATGGTAACAAGAAAGGATACAGTAAAGAGAGGGGAAAAGACATTATTTTTATAAAGCTTGTCATAGTGCAAGAGTTGGGAAGAGTGGGTATGTTTAGAAAGTCTCTAAAATCTGTCATGGAATCTCTACACTGCATGTGGCAACAATCAAGTTTTTTTCCTCTAGGACATAGATTGCAATTTGTATATTAACTTCTTGCTGGACTGAAGACTAAGTTTAATACTTATTTCCTGTCTGCATCTGAAAAAATGCAGTTCTGTGTACTTGAAGAAAGATAAAAATGATAACTGAAATTTAAATTTTACTCCCCTGATGGGAAATGTGTAGATCTAGATATAGAAGAACAAGAAGATGACTAAAATTCTATGGGGTAACAGGGTAACAATGAGAAAAAAAATCAAAGGAAAATGCCCAACTGATTCTTGATTGTTCTGTTATTCTAGCTATACTTATGTTCTATGTATTTATTCCATTGAATAAGGAGGAATGTTGCAAAAATATTTGTGCTTTTTTTCCCTTCAAAAAGGCATGTGATGATGAAGTATTATCTGCACTCAAAAGTCACAAAACCTTGGAATCTTTAATTAAACTGTTAGGAAGATACAACTATCTGATAGCTCTGACACTGCAGGTTAGCAGCAGATTTTTTCCTTCTTATTTCTTGGTAAGACTATTAGAAAATTTGACAAGTTGATGCAAATCCATATTGTATATGCTGATGATCTAATTGCAGAAGATGTAGTGCAATAGATGACTGAGATTTGATGGAAAGAGGAAACACATGGGATTTAGTGAAGTGAATGAAGATAAATTGCTTGTGGTTATCAGGCAGCCGAAATGGTCTGGATGAACATACACAGAAGCTGACAATCACAAATATCAAAAGACTATAGAAAAGAATGGTAATGAGGGAGGGGATAAGGACTTAAGCACAAAATACAAATACTTATAAAGGGTAAAAGTAAAGGTAGTTTAGTTTACCCATATTCAGAATATAGGTTAAGAATTTAGGACAGTAGGAAGCAAACAAGCTACATCTCTCAGAAGAGATCATTCTGATTGTGTTTGACCTGTCACCAAACATTGAGAAAATGAGGGAACAATAAACATCTCTGAGGAAATTGCTACTGAAGGAGGAAAATGTTCTATTGTTTCAATGACTATGCCCCAACACCTATATTGTTTCAAAATCTGGATTGAGTGGATTAGTGTCCCATTAAAATAACATGAGGTACTTAGAGGGGGAATATCTACCCTATGAGATTCTTAGAGGCAGAGCAGAGATATCTCTGCCTCTAAGGAAATGCTAGGAGAAAGAAGCTTCTGTTGAGGACATAAAACTTGTTATGAGAGATATCAGAGCACATATCATAATGAATAATTCTGTGCTATAAAAGTGATTAAGTGTGATTCAGAAACATTTTCTTCCCAAATTTCTGTGATTGTGTGACAGAGATTATTGATTTATAGAATTTCATTTGTGATACTCACTTGCAGAAAGCATGGGATTTCAATGTTTCTGTCCTTTGTTCACTGGCTGTATGGAAAGTAACAGCAGAAGATGGCAGCAGAGATTGCTGACTCTCATTTCTTAATATGTGCAGCAGAGTATGGATGCTTGGTGAAAGAACACGGGGTGAACTTTCATTTAAAAATATAATGATTTAGTTCTGGGAAGATAAATTCCTTAACTCTAAGAACACATTCATCAGTTCATTTTTTTATGGAAATGATGTGGGAGTTATGAAAGAAAAAACATACTCCTTGTATCTTTCCATATGTCTTAGTGGCAACACTTGCAAGCAGATGAAATAGTCCTTGCAAAAGATCACGGACACAATCACTTTACATGGTCCTCCTGCCTTAGCAATAACTCATCAAAGGCAGGTGTCCTACATTCTGTGTAAAAATAAAATAAATTGAGAATTACAAAGAAGAAAAATTTCATTTAAAGTTTGCTTAAATTTCAACAAGTGACTCAAAGAACATATAAAGCCAAAACTATTATTTGGCTAAAAGCAAGCCATTGTAAAGATCTGCCTGTAGGTTATCTTGACCCTCTGATCACAGGCTGTGCATGTAGGTGTAAGCTTAAGCATGTCAGAAGAGTTAGGTACTTCAGTAGATCAACTGATACAGTTGTAAACCAAAGAATTTTGGATACTCAACTTCCTTCTGATATCACAGAGACACACACACCCACAGACTGTCTGTGCTATCTGGCTAATCCTGCCTCAGGGAAAGCCAGAGGATGATTTCTCAGAGGCAGGGGAATACCAGGATGGAGTATAAAGGATGGAGAAGCAATGCCACTGCTGCCTTGCTGCCTAAAGTGTATTTTAGCAGCTGTCTTGGCTGTTGCAAATTAATGTTTTTGTGTTTATGCCTGTGCATAAGGAAGCTCACTTGAAATGTGTCTGTGCTTCTGCTGCTTTTCTAATAGCTAAAGGACAGTCAGGATGCTCTTGTTTTTTTTTTTTTTTCCTTTTTTTTCATCCAGCATCTCTGCTTCTATGCTGAATATTAACTGTTTGTAGAAATGTGTAACTGAGGCTGACAGACAACTTAATTGCTTAAGTAAAGAGAGAAGCATGACTCAGGTCTGCATATTTGAGCCCTCATTAGTCTTCAGAACCTTTCAAATCAAAGGAAAAAAGAAAATCAGTGGGTACATAATGTGCTCCCTGGAGGTGACATTTTTAGAGCATCCTTTAATTCTGACAGAAATTTTCCATGATGTCTGTTGAAGCACGTCTGCTGTCTTTCTTCCCAGTTGTTAATGACTGCCACTTGTCAAATGGGAGACCTGGAATAAGGAGAGTTTAGAGAATAGCTCCACAGAATTATATTTTCTCTCTCTCATACATGCATCTATTTATCTTTCTGGTAAGTGTAAATCAGCTGTTTTGCTCTGGTATTTTCCTTATAATCATACCAGAGGTCAAAGCATTTGTGACAATTATATTAAGCAGAATAAGCTTCTGAAGGAGTAAATTCATATTTGGAGATAATATCTTACCTCAATATTGCTTTATTATTTAGGCTGAAGTCAGAACACTTATTATATACATATTTATTCCTGGCTTTTCCCACCTTAATAATGAAAAATTGAAAAAAAAATTTGAAACATACTCCAGAATGCAATCTGTTGAACTCTGATGGTTTGCAGTGTATAAGGAATTATCCTTTCTGCCACACAATGCAGAGTGTTGCAACACAAGGAAGCCATGATTGGTTATGTCTTTCTCATTTCCTTTATACATTTGTGAGTTTATATTCCTAGTGCTTCTTTCTGAGAGATTTCTACTTTATGTTCAGGTTGTATTGGGGCTTTGAAATGATGGCTGGGCTTTTCAGAACTTACAAAAATATTTTGTATGGCTGTTGCTACATTCAGAAAGTAGAGGTGGGAATACTGCTCATACCCTGAAACTGAGAATAGCTGTGATGTTTTTTCCATTTCCTGTCTTCATACTTAATTTGGCTCTTTTGTACCAGTCTTTTGGAAATAAAATGTATAAAAGTTCTGATGATGAGCTGCTATATTGTTTTTATACACATTTTTTTTTCCTGTGGTTGCAGGCACCACTGGTCCTTGTCTAGCTGCAAAGGCCTTTCAGATCAGTGCTTGAATATGAGTGTACCATATTTAACTTTTAAAAGTATGGAAACAGGCACAGGGAGAGCCTTTTTATATCCTAATATATACCCATCTCAATTAGCTCTGTGATGTCTTCTTGATTTTTCATTGGTAAAAAATTTAATTCATTAGTAGCTTCTTTTGAAGATGCAGACCTCAAGTATTTGACCTGCATAATTATTCTTGGGACAATAAAACTAGCTGGACTTAGACCAAAAGAAACAGGTATCTTTAAAATTAAAAAAAAGAATGAAAAATAATAAAGAAGTCTAGCCCACAGGATTGTTAGTCTAGACTAGGAAAACAATTATTCCTGATGGGAAGCTATTAGCTTGTGTCTTGGAAGCTGTTAAAATGATGTAGTTGTAGTGGATTTAAGCTCCAGACCCACAATTGTATAAAAAGAAATATAAACTGTGATTTTTTTCCCCTTCTACTTTTTCTCTGAAGGTTTAAAGTTATTTGGCTTCACTGATGGAAGTTATACAGGTATCACTAAAATGGATAGAAAGAAAGGCCTAGTATTCAGCTGAATACCTATTGTTTTTCTTGGTTCCAATTTTACCATTCAGCTAGTTTTTATTTGGGGTAAAAAAGAAATATGGAAAACACGAATGTCAAACTGAATATTTTAAAGTTTTTCTTTTAAAAATTAATAATTTTTCAGTCATTTAAGATATTATTGTTAATATAATATCTATCTAGTATTTCACAAAAGGATTTGATTCAATAATCTGCCATCTTCTTTTTATCATATCTTGTAATTTTTTTGGGAGAATTCCAAGTTCTTAGAGTTCTTTTTTCATGACTTTTAAAATGCTTATATTCTTCATGAATGTAAGTTCTTTTATGACATTGAGAGACAGTCTTTCAAAAATGTGTCTTAATTTTTAAAGTATTCCACTTAAAGCTGGGCTAAAATGAATTGAAATCTGGGAGAGGAGTTTCCCTGGTGACCTTGATTGTCTATGCTTCACTATTTGAGGTAGAGAGAGAGGGAAAATGACACCTTCATACATCTCTCTATGGTGAGTCACAGTAAAATGCTCAGTACAATGAATTGGTTACTTGGGTTTTTAACTAACTGAGACATAAAAGAATCATTAAGTGACTTTCATAAAGAAGTGGACAAGAAAAGCATTTAAATATAAGTTTGTGTTATATCCTTTTCTGTGCATCTACACATATAGCACCTAAGACAACTCTATGTTGAAATTTATATATATTATTTCCTTTTTCTTGTTGTAGAAACTGAAGCAGGTATTCAATTTGCCTGAAATCACTCAAAGAAATAATATTAGAATTATGCCAGTCTGGGAGTTGCTAATCCCAGTATTACTCCCTGTATCACATTACAAATGTGATGCAGTTCAGAAATTTAATGCCGATATGACTTTGTCAGAGCAAGTACAGAAAAAAGAAAATTTTTGAAATTTAAAATACCTGTAGTATCTCAGAAATTGGCAGATAACCATGTGAGAAAAACACTAAGCATATGGTAAATTCAAAATAAAGATGAAAATGTTATGATGTTTATAAGAGGTAAACAGATGATTATTCAGAGAAAAATAAGTTAGAAAACTCCATAACAGTGTGTAGAATTGGAAAAAGGTATGTGAACAATTATGCAGACATTTACAGGGCTCCTGTTGATTCCCTTTTTTATGTAGAAATCTATGTACATCACTAATATGGGATTATAGTCACAGAGAAATTGAGTT
Source organism: Lonchura striata (assembly GCF_050655825.1). Taxonomy (NCBI): domain Eukaryota; kingdom Metazoa; phylum Chordata; class Aves; order Passeriformes; family Estrildidae; genus Lonchura; species Lonchura striata. The sequence continues at coordinate 55,879,233 of NC_140707.1, read as the reverse complement.
GATAACACCTGACTTCCCTTTCTCATTGTAGTTCTGAGTCTGGTTTTCTAGCTCTGACAAAAACCCCTCAGCTTATCTTTGTGAGTTATGATCTCCTCTTAAGCATCTTCAAACTTGTTTTGGGAGAAGCTTCTTGTAAATGGTCCCATGCCATGCAGGATAGGGGAAAAGAAAAGATCTTCTGTGTTCACTTCTGTCATGTTTATTCTGAGGCTGAGGACCTCAGCAGCAGCCACATGTCCCTGTTAGCCATGGCCCCTGAGCAGGGAGATTGGCAGTGCTTGTTTGGCTTCCTGGCACTGCCCAGCGTGCCAGTGAATTCACACATGTAAGTGGAGGATCTGTACATGTAGATGGAGCTGCTGTGTCCTGACACTACAAAAGCAAATGGCTCCCACAGGACACCTTTATGTGCTTTTTCTTCTAAATTTGCATTTGTTTCAGGTTAAAAACGAGATATTCCTTTTATGTATCTTGGTATATAATGTGATTGTCTGAACATGAGACTAAATCTAATTTGAAAAATTCAACACCAACAGCTCCTCTGGCCACTTAATAATTTCTATCTATGAAAATAAGAATTTTCTCTGTTCTGCAGGGAAGGAAGAAAGGAAGGAACTGGAAGCATCTAGGCATCCTGTTTATTTGCATCACGTGGGTAAATAAACTCATGTAACAGCAAGTCCAAAGTAAAGGCTATAGATATGATGAAAAAATGTTTTAGAGCCCATCTCTCCTGAATTTTATGTGTATTTTGAAAGTAAGAGAATACCTTGAATATTACTAGTGATTTTTTAAACTAAATATGTCATCTGCATTCTGCAGATCTATATTTGTATATAATTTCAGATTGCATAGTGTGATTATATGCTATATAAGACTTGCAGCAGAGAAGCATCTTTATATTCTTACCAAGTCTGCAAGTACATAGAATATATTTATCTATTTTTTCAAACTCAGTTTTTTTTTTTCTAAAAATTAGGAATTCAATATTATTCAGTGGAATTACTGTAGTGGGGAGAATGTTCTTCAAGCTCCTAAAGTGAAAGAAAAAAGTTCTGTGAAAAACAGTAGATTATTCCTAAAACCAATCTGCAGCTTTGCATTTAAGTATTGTTCAGAAGCAGTTGTCTTAATTAATTTGGGGAGAGCTGGTTCCTTTCTGGGACATATGGATTTTTATACAGTATGTCTCAATAGATCTTTCTATGAATCGTGATTAGATGGACTATAAGGAAACTGAGACACTGGTACTTAGGTGTCCCTTGCAACAAAAAATTTCAGCCCATCTGCCTGGCATTGACATTTGAGGTTGAAAAGGCAGTATAAGTGTTTAAAGATTAATCTCCCTAATGGTTCAGTTAATCTTCCCAAAACCTTAAGGGTTTTGACTGACAGCTGCGTGAATTTCCTCCTCAAGTGTGCATTTATAAGAACAAAGGGATAAGTAGAAAAAAAATCTATATCCTAAACCCACAGGTGTTTCAATGGGCTCAGAAATATTAGACACTTTGTCATTCACTTCTTGTAGATTCTCAGCCTACTCTGTACTAATCAGGTTCCTCTACACACTACATGACATCCCTCATTTTGTGGGCTCGAGAAGTCAAGTTCTTATTCTTCAATAATGGTAGCAAAGAGGATTTATTAAGAGGCTTTCCAATGTAGCACAATATATGTAAGACATTTAAGAAAATTCATAGAGAATCAGTGATTAATTTTATTTCTAAGGTCAAATTGTTTTTCACTGCTATGCAAATATAAATCTGGAAATTAATAGTTTCTATGGAGCACATCCCTGGCTAGGGATGTCAGGGAATTCAGAAAAAAAAGGAAGAGACTTTACTGTAGCAGATAAAAGATTTTATTCAATGTAATCTAGTATAATTTAAACTTGAACAGTTATCTCAAGAAAATAGGATTTTTTGTGATATTGATGACCTCTTGGAGATAGAGCATGCTTTTTCAATCTGTTTAATCTGAGTTCTTCCTTTACAAGTTTAGCAAAACATGAAAAGCTTGAAGTAAAAAGAAGCAGACCAAACATGTATAGAAAAACTGAGTCACATTTTAAGGAGTTTCATAAATTTGGCTTAAGCTGGTCCTCACAATTAACAAAGAGCATCAAATACTACAGATAAATTGTTGTAATTGCTTTTTTCTTCCTTTTTATGGCTCAGGGTTCTGAGCTGCTCAAAAGTCTGTGTAGATGCCCCTTAATTTGGACAACTAAGTACTAAGTAGCTAAATCATCTATCTCTTGTGCTTTGGTGTTCTCATGATTTGAAAATAATTTTCTGGCTTGTAAATGATTGATCCTTCAAAATGCACAAACAGAATATACAGAAAAGAAAAAGAAGTTGCATGCTATTTCTTCACATGAATGCCACTATGATTGATTTCAGAAGAAAGGAAATTGTTTCCCTTGAGAAGTAAATTATAATTTTCTTGTATTTCATGCCTTCCTACCTGCATGTGAAGAACAGAGATCTCCTCCTTGGGTTTAATGCTTAAAAACTTAAAGATATCCTTGGATAAACTGTACTGGGACCAAAAAGATTTGAGCTGGGTCAGATAGATTATACTCAAGCTGACATTTATAAATGATGTTATCTGTTGACTCCAGCTGTAGAGCACATACAAAACAGAAATACATTGGGACGGGTAATGTCTTTGCTGCAATGAAGGTTTAACCTTGCCCAGAGGCTGATTAAGTTAAGGCAACAAGACAGTTGGTCAGATTTATTCAGTATCATGATAAGGTATAATTACTTACTTTAAGGCAAACCATCATCTCAATACAGGAGAAATGGCTTAGTTTATTTAAAACTGATGAGAAACAGAGGTGTCTGCAATCTCAGGAGAACAAATGTTGTCAACAGATATGCATTAAAAGCCCAGAGTATTTGGATTCATTTCAGCTAGCCATTGTTCCACATATGATGACGTTAACACTTTGAAAAGATAGAAAAGAATGGAAGATAAGCTAATGAGCCCGGCATGCCTGAGCAGAGCAGAATAGAGGAAGAAAATATGACTTCAAAACTCTACATCTCGATGCTGGACAGTGATGAGCCAAATGCCAAGAAATTGATACAGAATATTCTGGTATTACTGAAGAGCCTTGTTCAGGCCAATTGAAAAGGGAAAGCTCAGAAGGGTGTATTTCAGAAGGCTATCAAACTCCAGTTAGCTTAGTGTGGCCTGAATGATAGAAGGAAAGTGATTAAATAAATATCTACAGATTGCATATAAGGTACAGGATATAGATATAGAAATGATACAGATGGCTGAGCGATTGAAATAATCACATATGGCTGGTCCTGCTTTGGGGCAGAGCTGTAAGGTGTGTACTAGATAACCTCTTTCTATGACCACTTTTGACTACTCTGGCGCAGGGTTTGAAGGTCAAAGCTGGCTGTGGCAGGAGTTTTGGTAAGATCAGAGTCAGAGGCAGCTGAGACATATCTCTATTCTTTCCCAGTGACAGGACCTTCATCTTAACTTAACATAGGTGAGAGGAGCAAGAGCCCATGGGACAAATGGAGAAGGGCCACTTTCAAAACTTCTCCTGCTGCTCTGGACACTCTTGTCCTGTGGTGGGGAAGTGGGTGATGAGTGTGCTGAAGCCCAGAGAAGAACACCTATCAGCTTATGCACAGGAAGACTAGCTATGGAAATCAAGTGACTTTTTAAATTTCTGATCTGGTATGACCTCCACACTGAATCCCTCCTCAACAGGCCTTCTGAGAACTGAAAATGACTCCATGTTTAGAGTTAGAAAATTCTAGCAGTGTCATGCTGTTGCAACACTGATGGACATTGTCAATTATTGCCCTTCCTTACTGAACTAGAACGAGTGCAGTTTGCTGTTTTATTATAAATATGGAATAATTGCAGGAGTAATTGGCCTTTTCTGTTAAAACTAGTAAAACTGTAGACATAAAGGGAATTATGAGAGTTTAAACAAAGCAAAATAGTGAAGGCCTCAACAAGGTTCCCGTCTCCCTTATTTTTTTTGTGGATTTTGTGACACTTGGCACTATATCAGAGTATTGGCTTGAGAATTTCAGCCATTTGTTCAGAACAAATAAGCTTCCAGCTTCTGTGGACAAGCAAACAGTTTAAAACATGATGTTATGGGAACATAGGCGATAGCCTCAAGGGCTCTTTGAATTTACTGAAGGCAGTTGCTGCTTTGTTAGCTTTCATTTTCAAGCATTTTGATTCCTTTTCCTCTCCCCCATTGCTATATTGCCAATTATTTAAGATCAAGAGATAAGAAAGAAACCACCTTCTCAATATATTTTTTTCTTTTTGGAAATAAGATTTTCAGGATTTTTATGATCTGGCTCATAACCTCTAAATCCCACTTCATTTTACATTTTATTTAAAGCACAGTCTCTCCATTAGATCAGAAAATTTCAGCATTCTCAGAAGGTGGTTCAATATTGATTTAAAGGTGAAGTCAGTCTGCAAGATACCAATTTTTTTTTTGCTCCTTTGAATGTCTTGCAATAATGCCACAATAACCTGTTTCCTTGAAAAGTTTAAAAGCAGTTGAGTCTGGTGCAACTGAACTTTTGAACATGACCCAAACAGATATGTAAAGATATGTCTGTCTTGTTCTATTTATTTATTTATTTATTTATTTATTTATTTTTTTTTTTTTTTGGTGAAAGATTTGAGGACAAGCATATGAGAAAAAGCTAATCCTTTGAATGTTTTTGCTGCTCTTTCAAAAATCACAGAATCACAGAATCATAGAACGGTTTGGGTTGGAAGGGACCTTTAAGATCATCTGGTTTCAACCCTGCTGTCATGGGCAGGGATGCCTTTCACTGGACTGGGTTGCTCAAAGCCCCATCCAACCTGGCCTTGAGCGCTGCCAGGGATGAAGCATCCACAAAATCTCAAGGCAACTTGTTTCAATGCCTCAGCACTGCCACAGTAAAGAATTTCTTCCATGTATCTAATCTAAGCCTTTCCTCTTTCAGTTTGAATCCATCCTATCACTCCATGATCTTGTAAATAGTCTTTCTCCATCCTGCTTTACAGCTTCTTCATCAAAACATACATGCAACAATCGGTTTATAATTTTTGCAAGTAGATATACCATTGAAAGTCCACTAAGGACAAATAGATCAGTTAAGCAGGACAGAATGGAATATGTGGCTGAAGAATCCAGTGACAATTATCTTTTTTTTTGTGAGTTGGTCTTGCAGTTACCTGCAATTAAGGTTTCTATATGGTAGCTAGGTAATCTCAGTAAAGATAAAATGATGTTTTTGAAGTGCAGATCACAGAACAGAAAGGATACTCATGGTAGTTCTAGAGACAGCGTGGCCTTTACATGGCTTGTGAAGAGAAGCAGCTGAAAAGTATTGTAAGAATTGTGCAGTGGAATAATCTGAAAGACTTCTGCAAATGCTTCAAATTGTTGTTCTTTCATGTTAGTGCTGTGGATGGAAAGGTAATACAACTGATAACTGTACAATGGTTTATGATCAGTGTGCAGAAGCATGACAGCATTCCATGTTTGTTTGGGTTTTTGTAATTTTTTTAGGAGGTGCAGTTTTTATTTCTGAACAGAACTGGTTTTGTTAGAGCCTGTCTGGAAGCAAAGGTAAATTTTTAATGAAATATTTTTTTATTATGTTTGCAAGATGAGTATGTAATAAGAAAAATATTGTAGACTATTTTGCCTGGCTGAAATGAATACTTTTTGTCTGCCTTTGTAAATGAAGTGCATAGATCCCAAAGAAACCAAGTGTTATATCTCAGTGACCCATACATATTCATACATAGCATTGTTTCCTAGTGCCAACAGATTTACCAGGAATATTCTATTCCTTAGTCAGGAGGGATCTATGCTAAAAAGACATTTAGCTGCCAAAGGTTCTTTCATCTAAAAGAAGTTTAATCTTTACAGTTGGAGATGTAGCATCTTCATTTAGTTTGGTGAAGCTTTCTAAGCGGTGCAGTGGCCAAAAATATTTCAATGCTAAAAGCTAAGACTTGGCTTGTGGGTAGTTACTGCTGAACTTAAAATTCTCTATGTCTTTGATAATGGTCATTGAAAAAAAAGGAGCAAAAATGAGTTGGTGTTGGCTGGGGAAGCTGGGCCAGCTGTGGCTGAGCTGGCTGATCTTCATCTATGGGGGAACACAAGAGGCTCTGCAGTCCTTGGAGAAGAGCCCTGCATGACTTCCTTTGTAATGGCATTTGTGAGGTTTTGGTTTAGCTGTCTGTCTCATATTTAAACTAAATATCTAATGCTCATATCAAATTTGTATGGAGGAAAGAAAAACAGATTTAAGCAGACTTTTTGTATTCGTGTCAGTAGTGAGTCTTTCTGTAATGCTACTGCAGGATTGCTACAAGACTCTGTGTTGTGACATATGTAACTCATATTGGGGTTAAAAGATTTTAATCTCACATGTAACTAGGACAACTTTCCTGTCTGAGCTACAAAAGATAGTAGTTCTCTGCCTCTGATGGAACTGAAAAGATGTAAAAGATCCCCTTGTCCAACATAAAGTGCATGATCATATGCACTGTTAAGAGGTAAGTTAAAAAAAACATATTTAAGCACATGTTTATAAAGCATATGTCTAATATTTGATTGTTTAGAAAAAAATTCCAAAGGTTTCAATGGTTTGGTTGAACCATTGCCTGAAAATCCATGGATTTTACTTATAAGTACTTTGCCTTGGGTGATAGAGCTTTTTATTTACATGCATGTGTGTGTGTAAGAGACTAATGTACATTTTGATAATATACATAACATAGAAATTATTATATAATTAAAATAAAGAGGAATTGGTGGAGGTATAACTAAAGAAACACAGCTGTAGCCACAAAGCCTGCATAAGTTATTTCTATATGCATGTTACGATGAATTGAGAGACTCTCAAGCTTACCCTGAGCTCTCAAATGTTTGTCTCTTCATTTTCAGGTGCTCTGGATCTGTAAATAGCACTGCTTATGAATAACAGGTCTCTGCAAGTTATCTATGCATCTGGGATAAGCAAAGCTGCTTCACAGAAATGCAGTTATGATATTGGCATAGTGCTATGAGGAGTGTAGACAAGAAAAAAATACAGCCTGCTACAAAGAGGCCTTCTCCCCAGTGACACAGTTATCTGACACCATGGAATAATTTTTCTTCTTCTAAAAGAAAAACAAGACCAAGAGAAAGAATGAGTTTTCATTCCACTAACACAGTGCAGTGAAATGGTTTATTTCTAGAGTCTCATTTGGCAAAGGATATCCTGGCAGAATAACTGAGTGAATTGAATGAGTGCTTAAACCCTTAGAATAATAACATCCCTGTAATGAGAAATTCTGACTGCAGAAATGTTCACTCACTACATTAAGCTGAGAATGTGATTGAACCAAGGGCTAGATGACATGAAAACATGTATGCACTTTGTGTTAACCTTTTGTGAAGGACAGATGATAAGCCCTTTACCCTACTGCCAGACTGAAGGGGGATTCAATGTCTCCACTGGTTCCACTCTAATTAAATGTGGATGTTATGTAAACTGCAACCCAAACTGTTTTATGAATTCAGAAAATGCTAGCTTCATTCTTCTTGTCAGGCTACAAAACTAGACCGTGACAGATGACTTTCACCATTTGCTGATCATTCATCTACAAAACATAGTAGTTTGATTCTTTCACTTACAGCTCTTTGCAGAAACAGAAGTTAATTAATTGAAGCATCGGTGCTCAGCAAATTATTTTTCTTTTTCCTCTTTTAGTCAGATTTCATTGTATCCTAAGCAAAATCTTTAATAACATGATACAAATGAAAGATCACAGACACCATTTCTTATCAAGAGTGCATTTATTTAGTCTTTATATAAGAATAATTACACTGGCTACATTTAACCACACAAATAGAATGTAACTCAATCAAGATGCAATCAACTGGTTTGGTGCTATTCATGCAGCATCTAAATAATTCAAATTAATCACATTCCCTAGAATCATACTCCCTAGGAGTCACAGCTTTGCAGAGCTAGTGCAAAATTAAATTTGTACTAATCTGCCTTTGCGAGCAAAAGCACAAAGTATAGTAGAATATTGGCATCACTTGTCTGCTGTGCAGTTAATTTCTCTCTTTTTTCCTTCCCTTAATTTCTCTGCATCTTAGAGATAAGAACATATTTAAGGTAAAGTGATTTTAAATTTATTGATTATATTCCAGAAAAGTAAAAAAGTCCTTACTTTAAATACGTTTTTTTTTCTTTTCACTATTCCATTAAGGGGTAAACATGTTACAGGAATATAAGAAAAAGGAAATTGTTTATTCTCAAGAAATAAAATTAGGAAACCTGTCTTTAGCTTTTTATAAGAATGAAATCCAAAAATCAAATTAATAAACAGAAAAGTTTTAATAACTGCTTTCTTGAGTGATCCAAAATCAAGGCAAATATGTGTTAATTTGAGGAATAAATTTAGCACAGATTACTTTATTTCTCATGCTCTTGTTCCCTGAGATGGGGAAAGAATATATCCACCACATTTCAATAAGCGTACTGATCCTCATGTGATATTGAAGGCACAGTACCAGTTAGAAAAGCAGAGTGATGCCACTTTTGTACATGTTCAAATATGTATGCAAATTTTACGTGAATGCTCAGTTCAAGGATGATTGGCTATCACTGATTGGCTATCTTTTTGCTTTAATAAGCGAGGATTCTCTATTAAGAGCAATTTTTCCTTTTTAGCTTATGGGTGAAGTTATTACATTTTCAACAAGCTGAAATATAACAAATTCATGCTGTTATTTCCATGAGAAGCAAGGACCTGCACAGCTTAGCTTAGACATGAAGGATGCACAGGAAAAGAGAAGAGCTGTTCCTGGAATGGCAGTGGAGGCCACCATGATCTGAGTCTCCAGCCAGGAGCTGCTGCTGATGTCACTGCAGGTCCCTTGCTCACAGACTGCTGCTGCAAAAGGTCCAGCAGTGATAGAAAATCAGGTCAGTGTAAAACTGCCTGACACGAGTGCCTGCGTGGCTTTGCTTACCACGAGGAGCAATCTGAAGGAGGGCTGCAGTAAGCAGGAGGGAAAGGCTCATGCAGTGAGCTCCTGTGTGAAAGAAACTCTGTTTCTGTGCAGTCTGTGGTAATTAAAGAAGGAAAACAAGCAGAAATCTGATGTTAAATTGATTCATTTGAAATGGTATGAGTGATATTCTCTACTGAATAGCACCAGTTTGCTGGCAAATGTATTGCCTCCCTTGTGGTGGAGGAAGGGTTTGAAGAACAGTCCTCTGCAAAGGTGGGTGATTTCTGCTTCACCTGTGAGGAGCAGTCTGGAAGAGGGGAAACAAGGCACAAATGTGTATTGTTATAAGTATGACATGGCAGGAAATGAGTCTGGGATCACGGGCTGATATGTAACAAGCACTCAAAATTAAAGAAGAAATGGGCTGGGAGATGCCACGTCCGTGAAGAGATAGAAGAGGGAATCAGTAGAGAAGTACCCAAATTACAAAGCTGAAGTAACACTCTGCAGTATTGTTCCAAGTGCCTGTAAGGGAGGAAAAACTGTCTTTAACAAAACAAGAAATAATATTTCTTGAGGAGAACTTGTACAGAATTTTTACATATGTGGAGAGAATAAATAAGAAAGGCTGGATAATGGAAACATAACTTAGAACATAAATGTAGATTTGTAGTGCGTTGATGGTGGCTTTGAAAGGTTCTGGTATAAAATGAAAGATTGTGATGGGAATTATAGTCACCATCTACTTCTACAAGTTTTACAAGGAGGTGTTGATTCATCCTAAGCCACAATGACACATTTTTTTGGGTGTTGGTAATTGCAGTGGTCTTCCCACCTGCAACCTCAGGGACATAAAATCACAAGAATACACTTAGTCATCTAGACTATTTGGGCCCTTAAGTTTTGCTTGAACAAGTAAGTTTGTTGATTTATTTCTCATTTCTCTTTTGCATATTAGTAGTTACCAAAGGCAATTACAAGACATTTGAAAAGAAAGATTCTTAAATACCACTGTGTCACAAGAGAATGGAAGCAGAGTCTGAAAGCATTGATTTTTTTTTTTTTTTTGTACTAAAAATACACAAGCCAAACTGCCAGCTGCTATATATCAGCTTAGGCCCCTGGCAGCAGCTTTACACCAAAGGAGAGTCTGGCTCTTCTTCCCTGAATTTTGCTTAATTCCATCCTATTTTCATTCAAGTATGTGCTTCTGAGAGGATAAGCACGGTAGTTCTTAAGGGTTGCAATCTCTTAAAATATAAAATAAATAAATGGCTTTGGGATAAAAATTTTCTCTCTGCTAGTGGCATAATGTTTGGGCTTGAAATGTTATCATCAAAGAAAGTTTTATCTTGAAAAACTCTGCTTTCTGGCTCTGAATATCAAACCAGGTAATATTCTGAAAGTACTGAATTATCTAAAAAAAAAAACCAAAAAAAAACACCAAAAAAACCCCCCACAACAAAAAACCTGAAAAGTAGCAAGGATTCAAACCTTTCCCTAAACACTGCTTTGAGAAAAGTCAGTTTAAGTCTTCCATATATGTAATTTGAATGGGCTAATCTGAGACATTCCTGCAGCTGAGACCTGGCTGTGTGCTCTGCTTAGTTCTATTTGTAATATTACAAATCTTTACAAGCAGAAAGAATTCAGAATTTGCTGTGTTATCATTAGAATTCTCATTATGGGAACAGAAGTGACCACTGCAGATAATGTTGCAAAACTGTTCCTACTTTAACATTTCAAATTCACTTGCTAAGTAGTGGTAAAATTTATTCCTTCTGGGCTAAAGTTTTCAGGCTTTAGCACAGCTGGACAGTTATTTATTTATTTTATTTTACTTGGAAATGGAGAAAGAAAGATGAATGGTTTTGAAGAGAAGACCATGGTTGGTGGTGGGTTGATGATGGGCACTGGCTGCATGCCAGGTGCACCAAACCAGGCTTGCCCTCCCCTCCTCAGCAGCGCCTGTGCTCGGCCCTGGTGAGGCCAAACCTCCAGTCCTCTGCTCAGTTTTGGGCTCCTCACCCCAAGACTGACCCTGAGGAACTGGGGCATGTCCTGAGGAGGGCAGCAAAGCTGGTGCATTGTCTGGAGCAGCTGAGAGCTGGGGCGCTCAGCCTGGACAAAAGGAAGCTCACGGGACACTTTGTCATTCTGCACGACCACCTGAAAGGAGGATGCACCCCGGCTCCTCGCCCAGGGGACAAGGGACAAGGGGAAACAGCCTCAAGCTGCACCAGGGAAGGTTTAGATTGCATATTAGGAAAAAATTTCTTCAATTAAATGGTTTTTAGGCATTGGAACTTACCTGAGAAGTGGTGGAAGCAAGATCCTTGGAAGTGTTCAAAAATCATGCGGGTGGCACTTGGGAACACAGGTGTTGAACTCAGTGGCACTATGATAATGGTTGGACCTGATGATCTCTTATAACCTTAACAATTCAAATGCCTCTATGATTTTGCTGTGGTGCAACCATATCTGTGCAACCATTTAAACAATTTAGTTACACTGAAAGTCACACACTTGATCATTTAAATCACATCAGGAATTTACAATTAATTTTCACACTGGATAAAACAAATCAAAAATTACAAAGAAAACAAGACCTGTTTTGGACTATGGAAAGCACAGTTTTATTTCTAGTACTGCCAATGAAATGCTTTCTGTCAAAGGAAAAAATGATAAAAGCAGCCCAAATCTGTGTTACTCTAAGCTTTTGGGGTATTTTTAACAATTTTATCTCTTTAAAATAACAAGGATGCCTTTCATTTCACTGGCTTTGCTCACATAAAATAATGGTTCAAATTTAGTGTCCTAATTATGAAATTAAATGGAAGAGGATTGTAATTTAAATTCTCATTTAATTCTACCAAGTTATTTAATAAGCAGAACCAGAATTTAGCTGTGTATACTTCACAGTTGTTGCATATGTAAGACCCTGTGTGGTTACACACCAAGTGTTTTGCTTGCACCCAGAAAAGTACAAATTCTTCCTCATTTTATACAAGCACTTACAGCTGATTTAAGGACTGAAAAATTGTCAAAGGTATCTTATTGTGTATCTTATGACAGAATATATAAAATTCTGTAGTCTTTATATCACTGTAGTGCCCGAGCATCTTCCAGCATGACATTAATGACTTGTTGAACATTTTCAGTGTGTAGTCCTCACTGCTATCCCTGCTGTTCAGCTGGAAAATAAATAGTAAGTCTTACTTTTTTTGTTTTTTTTTTTTTTCCAGATTCTCACAACACTGCAATCACTAGGGTAGCTGAAAGCTTTAGAAGCAGGAGTTAGAGGATAGTGATTGATATTTTAGGCTGGTCTCTGGGGGTTTCTCTGTGCTTTTGCTGTGGTGCAAGCCCGACTAACAAGGCAGCTGTGTGCTGTTTCCAGATGTGCCCAGCCCTTGGAGACGGGACTCTCCCTTTGCTGTGGGAGCTGAGGGGTCACTGGGAGCTGTGCTCGGCGCTTCAGCTGCCAGTGGGCAGTCAGACTAAGCTGCATATTTGGGCCATAGCTGCTTTTAGTAGCTTGAGTCAGTTTTTAATGTCACTTCTCATCTATGGATGTAAAAAATTTGTTCTAATACCATATTTGTTTCATTACAATTTATGCTATGCAGTTTCAGAATCTGAAGAGATTGAAGGAGGTTGAATTTTATGTCTAAGAGATGGGAAGGGAAGGAAAAAACATTCTTTTCATTTCTTTACCTTTATTGGTGAGGCAGTATATTGATTCTTGGAATGAACTAGATTGTCTTAAAGACAGCTCTGATCTATAGCCATAATATCTAACCCTAAAGGAACTTTGAGAGGTGGAGTTTCCACCTTTGCCAGTCAACATAACAATTGTGTGGAGGACAATAACAGCACACCTGTCCAGCTGGTCCTGCTGGAGCCAGGAGTGGAATCTCTAGGGTTGGGGGAGACCTTATTATCTAATTAGTAGAGCTCGAAGAGGAAAATTGTAAGGATGGCCTAGCTCCCAGGACCTAGATTTTCTGTGCATAGTCAAGAGAGATGAAGGAAAATTAGGTCTTTGAGAAGACCAGGCTTTGCCTCAGAATAATAGCCTCCAGGTATTAGCTTTTTTCACTGCCTGTGGTGATCCTTTCTAGAGGAGATTTGAATTAGCAACTATATAATCCAAATGATAGATATCAATTTTTGCTATCTGTGCTACTCTCTGGGAATGTAATTACAGGCTATGCTTCATTTGATCCATGTGTTAAAAAGAAAGAAATCATTGCAGTCTGGTTTCTTTATTTTATTCTTTGTGCAGCTGTGACATTTGCATGAACAGTCCCGAACTGCTACTTATATTTCTGCCAGACATTAAAGATACTTTTGAAACTTACCCAGAAGATGGCATGAAGAATTCTTACAGCACATTTGTGAATGAATGTTTCAGAGCAAAAGTCAATATTTTCTCTTTCTTGTGTTTGCCTTTCAAAATGCTTTCATTTTTTTGCATATTGAAAGTAACTTAGCAAACTTTCAGTAGGATTCATTTGTTTAATGGCTTCTATGAAATATTGTATCTGATGGACTAAAAGTGGTATTTGTCTAGGATATAAGTGGTGACCTTAATAAGATCACAAAATAATTCAGGTGGTGAGGTACTCAGGAGACCTGTAGTCCAACCTGGTGCTCCAAGCAGGGCCAGCAGTGTTGTGAGATCAGGTTGGTTTAAATAGCTTAATGGAAACAACTTGGATTGGATTTAATATTACAGTTTTTTAAACTTTTTAGAAATGTTAGATTTCTGCAAAAGGGGGAATATTCAACAAGATTTCATGGACATCTGTGACCTACCTTTTTAATAAGCATTTGGTGTCTGACATTTATCTAGTTCTGGGAATGAAGCATGTACTTTAGTATTTTATCTCTGATGTATTGGAAAGAATTTAGCACTTAATATTGGCAGATTTTTTATCTGAAATAAAGTTATTGCTTTGAAGTGGTAAGACTGGAAGCAGATTCGGTTAGAAAGGGTATCTATGATGCTGTTAAAAATTCTGGTAACAAACCTCATGTTGTGTGTACATTATTAAATTAGAAAAAAATTTGCAAAACTGAGATCTGGTCTGTTGAAAGTTGTAAAATAATTTCAGAATCATTCTAACTCCAAAGCATCCTACAACATTTTTAATTTCTGAAATATTTTTGCCCTCCATACAGCTGTGTGAAAAATCCCGTCTCGGATCACAGATGTTATGACCTAACAGTGACCTGAAGCACTCCTGCAGCAGATGAGTTAAAGAAGACAGGGAGCACTTCAAACTGTTAGCTATCCTGGGGTGCTGGACACAGCATCCTTAGGCACTTAATGGAGAGAGGTGAGATGTCACATAAGTTCACTGAAATTGAGTGGTTTATCTACAAAAGATGAAGTGAAGTCAATTCCAATTTTCTATCTTTCTTTCAGGTTTTTTCCCCAGTGCAAGCCACTGTCCAGCAGTCCTGATAGTGGGAAGCTCAAATTGCTGTTGTGCTCTTGAAGTCAGCCCTGAGCAGCGTGATGGCAAAATTGCAAGAGGGTTTCTGTGCCAGATGGGACCTGACTGAACATATAATTGAAACAGTGAGACCACCTGGATACACAGGGCTGTCAACTATAAAAAAGGAATACTCCTAATAGTTACTGGTAGAAACAGACCAAACCAGTTTTGCAGGCAGCATGATGAGTGCTAAAGAGGGTTTTGTTCCTTTATGGCCTGTGCAAATTCCAGTTGTGGCTGTGTGTTATTGCTTCCTCTGGAAAGATGATTCTGTGGGATCCTGGCATAGCTTCTTGTCCTCCGTTTATCCAAACACCACCCAGACATCATGACGCAGCTTCCATTTTCTCTTGTGATTTGAAGAAGTTAAGCATAATCCACCCCTTATTAATAATACAGTCCTCTGAGGTATCATTTCCCATTCATTTCTTCTTTTACAGGGCCCTAAAAGTTGTTGCAAAGGAAATACATTTTGGAACACCTATGTAGGTATTATAATATATATATTTTTAAAAAGTAGATAAATTGGGCCCATAAGGCTTATTGTGATTAAAAGCTTCACTGCTTATGGTGAAATTCTAGAGCTACACATATTGCTGTTATTAGCATATAAATGCTCTTATCTGCCAGAGTTGGACATAATCATGAAATATGCCATCATTCCAGGATGAGGCTGGGAGCTGCCTGGGGTCCCATAACATTATGAGAATGAAGTAGCAACACTATTGTCATGGTTGAAGAAGCACATACATTTCCACCCCCTCTTTTTTGAAACTGGTAATTTTACAGCAAAAATGGCTTACATTTTAGGTGAAATTTCTGAGATTTATTTTAATGTCAAAGGTGACTCCTTTTTCCCCTAGATCAGTGACTTTAATATTGATATTATTTTTTTTTTTTGAGTAGCAGAAAAATCTGTTAAAACTTTAATTATTTTAGATACGTCGCATGTGCATGGAAGACAAATAGCTTAATAATGGTAATTTCTTTCAGAGATTTAATCTAAATGTAAAATACCTCTGAAAAACATTAAGAAATTTATGCCATATTTTAGCTGTGTGGTGAGTTTTTCTCTGGAGCTTTTTAGGATCTACTTTGTTCTTATTTGCTCCTTATTTGTGTGGTTTTGGCTACTGTTGCACAAGGATGTCTGGCTGGGACCATCTGCAGGGCTTTGCAGGGAGGCAGGATCTGAAATGGTCTTTCAGGCTGCCTCTTTCTTTGTCTGTAAATATGTGGAACATAGCTGAGATCACCCTTTCTATGGACTGGGAGAAAGGTAAAATAGGAGAAGCATCCTCTCACTTAGCTTTATTTTCCAGAATCTCTGTGAATCTCTCTGCCCATAGTATTTCAATATCTGGCCTTATACAGAGAGCTTAACTGCACTAGTGTGTATAAAGAGTTAATTAAAAATATATGTATTAACTAAACTAAACTTCTCTTAAACTCCAAGTTTCTTTCATTTTATGGTAAGAATAAAACCTTTTACTGTGCATCTTTTTGTTGTCACCAAAGACTTATAATGCAATGACAGAGGCTATTTTTGTAGGACATGTGTACTGTGTGAAATTTCAATAGAAATCTTAGAAGAGAGTCTGATCATGAAAGGTTTCCACTCGGCTTGCAGATAAAACTGGCTATAAAAAAGATAAGCATTCAACCTATGAATCCTTATCTAAGAAGAAGCTTTTGATGTTCTGACCTCACAATTTTTCTAAGGGGAACAGATAATATCAGTTCCATCACTTGCCAGTCCCAGATCAGTCAATGTCAAGCCTGGATTTATTTTCATCAAGTTATGGAGAATCTCTTGATAGTCTGCATCCTGTTCATTATTTTTGACCCACACTATTGAGATAGAATCCATATGTCTATTAATTCCACAAGAAATCTGACTGAAATATAAGGTGAGTAATTTATGAGCTCTGGCTATATTATGGGAACATTTCTGTAAGAAAATTCAGTATTCTAAAAAAAAATTGCTCACTTATCTTCATAATCATAAATTATCTCATACCTAATTACAAACAGACAGAATGAATAATTGTCTTCATTGAGAACTGTTTGACACTGAGAATATACTGCTTATTTTATAAACTTCTTAATGCACAGCCCATAAATATGTCACAGCTAAGGAGTACTGCATCTTTAAGTATATTAAATGCAGTCTTGTGTAACCAAACATAATAGGATTTTTAAAAGAATTATAACCAAAGAATTTAACAAACAACTTTTTAAACTTTCTACATGTGTGAAGCTTCTGTAAACTGACCAATTCGAATTACACATCCAAAAAGAAACTTGACTACATTGAAAACCATTACTATTCTTCTTCCTTCATGTGAATTTAGAAGTAATATGAGAGTTCCAGTGAAAATTGTTTTAATTAATTAATTTAAAAAGGACCTGTTAATAGGTTTTAGAGCAATACCAAAGTCAAAGAAATGTCAGCAATGAGAATTTCTTGGTTTCAGTGAAAGCCATGCTGACAACTTTATAGCTGCTTCAGGTCTGAAACTGATATACATTGTATTAATTTGCAATAGGCTTCATTTTTATAAAACATTCTCATATTTTATATTGAAAATCTTCTAATTCAAAGCTTCATTTTTAGTTGATATGCATTCAGTAATAATGCCCCTTTTTGAAGGGATGGAATTTCATATAAAAAATGTAGTGAATAAACTGTGTAGGATATGTCAAGCATACAAATCCAAGCACCTGAAAAACTGTGGAGGAGGCAAAGGAATAGAAAGAGAAGTATTAAAAGAAAGAAATGTTAAATTTATTGGGATAAACAAAGGAATCCTGTACTTCAAGTACTAACAATACAGCTTAAATGATGTATTCAAATACATTCTGTTTTAAGCACTCGGGCATGGCTTGATTTCTACTCTGCTTTTTTTTGGAAGACAACCAGTCTTCATCAAAATTGCATTCTTCCAGTAATTAATTTTTTGCTAATTTCTAATCTAAATTTGTCAAACTTCACTGTTTGGCTGCCTGCAGCTATAAACCAGAAGTTTTGGGAGAAAAATCCCTTCTTTTCTGTTTCATATGCATTCAAAACACTGTGAAAAAATTTTCACAACTGGCATTAGGTTTTCTTTGTGGTTTCAATCCATACGTGAAGCAGATGTGTGCAGTTGTGAAACCCAATAAGTAGAGAAATGATGTATAAGTAAAATATATTTCTTACCCTGACTAATACAATTCCACACAAAATAGTGATATAATATGTTAAAATAATAAATTTACATGCTTACAGTTGTGCCTTTTCTAAATAATTATGTAACCAGATTTGGACTATATTTCAGATACAAATGGAAAATTTCAATCTATTAAAAAATGTATTTGATTTCAGTTACCTTTGAATAACAGTTGGGAGGAAAAAAAGAGATTCCTGAAAACATTGAAGCATTTAATTTTCTTATACTTGAAGGGATAATTTACTTTGGAGATGTAAGCTATTTTTTTTTACATTTTTATACCACAATATTCATTAATATTTCATTCTGAAGCCAAAACAACATTTCATTTAAAATATGATATGATGAAAAATAAGATAAAATAAAAGTATCAAATGAAACAAATCTAGGAGCTCAGCAGACATGAAGTAGAATGGTGGAGTTAAACAGATATTGCATAGAATGGTGTTGTCTCTGGTTCTTTTTTTTTTTTTTTTCATTGTTAAAAACTCTAGGTTCTGTTTCAATTGACTTGACAGAAGATGCAGGAGAGGTTGTTCTAAAAGAACCAAAACCAAAAATCAAACCCAAATAATCACTGTACAAAGTCTTTGCAGTGACTGTAATTCTGTTTTCTATTTTATTATCTGAAAATTTAGGCCCCCATCCATTAGATATCTTAAATCTATATGAGGCTTAGTAAAATATTTGCTTTAAGAAAGTGCTGAAGTCTAGTGTGCTGTGACCTTAATCTGCACCCAGAACTTCAGGGTCCATTTTGAAGACTTTCAGAAGGAGGGAAATAAATTACAGTGGTACACCCAAGTGTAGGCTATATAAGAATCCAGTTGATTGTGTCAAATGTGTTGAGCCTCTGGTAGTGCCTGTGAACCATGAGGTATGTTTCTAAAAACACTGTCAGTTGCTAAAGTTGAGACAACCTTGTTTAAAAAACAAAATAAACCAAATCAATTAAAATTAGATTTTTTTTTGTGCTTTTGTGACACAGCCTACCACGCACCAGGCATTACAAGAGAGATTATTATAATGATTTAATACAGTAAATAACATACTGAAGGAAACAAATATACGTTCATCTTCCTTCTGAGCCCTGCAATTCTGTCATTCTAAGTGTTGATAGATTATGGCAAAATAGGTGTGGCGTTCATTGACCAAAAGTGTTTCTATTTTTCCACCAAAATGCCAAAGCCAGAGAGGCAACATTTTTTCTGCTTGCATCTCACTTTCTAGCCTGTGAGATTTCTCAATTAGATATATGGAAAATGAGAAAGCCTGGTGGTGACACACAGCTGGACTCCACGGCTGTGACAAAAGACAGTTCTGATTTAAAATTCTTTATGCCTGGCTGAAGCTGAAAGAGAATGGTGCTGGCTAATGTCTGGTGCCAGATGGCTTTCTGCCTGTTTCAAGTGAGAGCTCAGATGCTAGACCACATTTTAAAATGATACTTCTGGTTATGATCAGTTTTGGATTCATATGGCAGTGTTCTTTAATGCATCTCAATCGTTATATATTTTATTTTCATGAAAACCTGTTTCAGTTTAGTTACAAAAGGGTCACATCCAGTAAGACATCATAGCATTCAAATGCCATTGCTGTCTTGGGGTGTTTTAAATTATTTCTCATTTCATAACTTCTTGAATTGTGTGTTTGCAAAGCAACGCCCCTTTTAAAATGTTTGAACTGGAAAGATCAGAGATAAAGCCTAACTCTTCTCAACATGATTTAAGCAGTGTGATCCATGAGCTCCACTGGATTCAATTGACTGTGGTGGTGCTCTACCTGGAAGTGATTAGTATATTGTTTATAGTAATGGTGGGTAAAGAGGGAAACATGCAACTTTCCCTGTGTCTCCAAAGGGCTGTGGAATTCAGCCAGGGCATTGCCTGAGTTGTTTATCTGTCTGCCTGCCTCCTTTGAAGTACTAAGTCATAGAAGAAACAAGAATTGCACTCTTTGTAGGTTATATTTCCCATTGGCCTGTTTTTATTTGAATAAAAGATGTGATATCCATAAACACCACATTCTACCAAATACTAATTCTCTCATCAGGCCACTATGTACTCATATCTGTACTGAAAGGTTCACTGTAATATTGCCCTGATATTTCTTATGTCAGCATTAAGCATTGAAGATGTCAAGGCAAAATAAACCATATGTTATAGGCTATCAAGAAGCAAATCAAACATATGCTCAAGAGAAGGTTTGTCAAGGGAGAGAGTATCAACTGTGTTCTGAACTTGATAAAAATTCTACTTTAGCATTGAATATACTATTTGCACAGAGAGGACAGGTATTCTCTTGTTAACAATAAATATCAATGAAATATTTCTTCTACAATTCTGGTGTCTCATTATATATTATGGCATCTCTTCACTTCCTAAAATGTGAGGCCTATTCAAGTAAGTGGATGCTAACAAATGAAGGTAGCATTTGTGGTGGTGTATTCCAAAGGTTTGGGATGACCAGTTCCATGTTTGCCTCTGCAAACAAGAGTGAACTCCATCTTGATGGCTGACACTGTATTCAGCTCATAAATGTATTGACTGATCTGAGATCAACTGGAGCAGAAATTCAGCAATATAAAGCTGTAAGATTTAGGTAAAACAGAGATGGATTAATGAAATAAGTGGTAAAGGGAAACATCCTTTTAGATGTCTCTTTCTTTGAATTCTGTTTGCGTTGGTACAAAGAAGAGCATGTGGATGATAAGCTCCATTATCTAAAAGAGAGACCATGTTCATCTTTAGCCCCTGATGAGAATGACACATGAAGTAGGCACAGCACACACTGACAAGGAGCAAATTTCTAAAAACAGAACAGGCAATGTTATGAGAATTGCAGGGACCAAATTCTCCTGAGAGGGCAGTGAATCCAAATCTAGCACTTTTGGGAATACTACAGGTGGCAAATTAGGCTGAGAAGAACTATGTGAAACTACTATCCATTCTCTGGAAAGTTGTTTACTCTTTGACAAGGGACTTAGGCACAGTTTTACTGGAGCAGAGAAAACACAAAAACCTGTGTACTGAGATTTCCTCAATCACTGGAATAGATTTAATTCCTCCTAGCTCTGTTTATGCATTTTATTAAATGAAGAATATTCATATACAACAGTTCTATAAATGATGGGATACTAGGGTGTGAGCCATATGAATATCTTCTGTTGATGTCTTTTGGTGCTTTTTGGACTGATGTGCCAAGGTGGCTCAGTGTCCCTGTATACTGAATGTCACAAGTGCAGCAGTCACTTACAAAACTTCCTTTGGAGCAGTTACAAGGGCAGTTGTGATCTTTACCAATTCCTGCTCCATATGAATGATACACTCCTGCACTGTTGAACATGCAGGTAATGGAATCCAAATGAGTGCAAGTATCCTGTGTCTGTATGGAAAGAAAGGTTGGCAATTATTTTGTGGTAAAAGAGAACATTAGAGAAGTGTCATAAAAGTCTTTGGGTGAGTTTGGTGAACTTGGCTTTATTTTGATTGTTTTGGAGCCTCAGCTGGAAATAAAACAGAAATATGCTTGTTGCTTTTAAGTTGCATCTCCAGGAGATCTGAAGACAAATGTAGAGAGCTGGTGGATGTAGGTAACCTATGTTTATTGTGATAATAAAATTAACTTTAATTTATACATAAATGGGTCTATAAATTAGCATTGCTATATATTGTAGTTTCTCATATACATCTCAGGTGATCTCAGGCAGCAATTTAAAAAATTGAGGGCTTAACAGAAGAAGAAATCAAAAGATATTGGTTGATTTCTCCCTGTATGCCAACACAGAAGTGTCTGTTCATACTGCTTTTTTAATATAAGGGGACACTCTTTGTAATGCACTGAAAAGAAAATTAAAACCTATTGGGTTGTACAAATTTTTCATTAAAAAGTTGTATTAATCTGTGCCAATTTCTTAATACAAAACTATACCACACTATTATAGTTCTCTAAAAATAGGAAAAATTACTTTTTAATGTACTTTCTGTTCTAGAAGTGCCACATATTTTAGCAATAGTTAATACATTTTTTGTTTTAATGAATACTGTATCATGTGCATCCTGTAAAATTTGCCTGCAAAATAACTGCATATCCAGCAAAGAATCCTGCATAGTTTTTACTGTTCCAAAAACACAATGGAAGAAGAACCATTTGTGCTGAGGGACATCCAGGTGGAAAGCAACTCTTGCAAAGGCAAGGATTTTAGCAACATCCATTTAGAATTTACTTCATAGTCTCAGAATTTTCATGTGCTTACAGCTGGAAATAAATCTACTGGAAGGAATCTGGGCTTGCATATGTTTGAACACAATGCATATTTTAAATTGTTAAGTTTTCCAAAATCATCTATGCATGATGCATCTGCTATGGAAAGTGTTAGCGACTTCTTAATGGCTAATTTAAATTGATTTAATTTTAAAATTTGGTTCATGATAGAGGTCCCCTTAGGGAGAGAAACAGGAGCAAAGAGCATAGCAGATGCTGGAAATCAAGGTAAGTGACATCATGGCTAAGGGAGCTGTAGGTTACTGATTACTTCTTTGCTTGGATAACCTCATGACCATTATTACGATACAGAAGTGCTTCCTTTAGTTTAGGAGAATAGGAGATGTAGAAACAGAACTATTCCCTAAATCATAAATATAATTAAAATGTTTTGCAACCTATTTGGACCCCTGTATATGGGAAGTCTTTCTACACTGCTCTTGTTGGCTTTGTATGGTAATTTAAAAACACCCCATGCTGAGACCCAAATAACATGGTAAGGGAAATTTGTGAGACAAAGTGCTTACTGAGCCTTCAATAAGTGTAGGAAGTGACTAATAGTGTTGATTAAAGCTGGTTCACTTTCTTTGGGCTGAAGCAGAAATGCCTTTAAAAGCTTGATTAGAAGCATTTGGATATCACCTCTAGGGAAACTACTGGAAGATTAAAAAATCTAAGGGACACATGGGGTTTGTGTTTTGTTGTGGAATCAGCAAAACCATTTCTGTCTAATATAGAGAGACTAGAGAAATCACATTTATAGCTGTCGAAGGATCTGCCAGTACCAAATCCTTCCTTGAAACTAAGTGTATGTAATGGTTTTTGATAGGCCTATTTTTTAAAAATTTCAGCTGTAATTGAGCTCATCTTCTACATCCTGCCCAAATGCTTATGCTAGTGAAAAGTGGAGTCTCACGTAATTTAGACCTCATACTGTAAGAAGTTTCTCATGATGGCAATTCTACCATCCTTCTTTTAACGTGAATGTTGTTGCAGCTACTCAACACTCTTACTGATCAATAGTTGGGGCTCTATTCATTTTCTTAGAATGTTTTCTTTCTGTTGTCGAGCATAAATCTAAAATATGTACTAACCAAGGAGAGATCTCTCAAAGTCCTGTTAGCCTTTCAGTATGTTTCTAGATGCAGGGATATTTTCATTTCTTTAATTTCTGGCAAACTGTTTTGATAGACCCCCTTGGCAATATACAAGAGACATCTCCAAGTCCTGTATTGAAACTGGTATATCATTTTGTTACTATCAATTTCTTGGACTCTGGATCCCACTGAACACAGCCTTCTTCTTTGAAGACTATTTATAGTTATGCAGACCCATGTTATACTTGTGCATGCCAGGAGAATGCCCCAGCACTATGATGTGGTGCTCTAAAGAGCTGCCACAGAGAGCAGCATCAGCAGACAATGCTGCAGTGCCATCTGAGAGAGACCTAGGGAGAGGCTGGCTGATTCTAACTCACAGACTGATAAAGGAAGGATTTTCAAAGTTTTTCTATGCCCTGTGTGAGGAATGAATATGAGATGGCAGCTTGGGTCCAAGGTATGTACTTCTAAATCAAAGTGAGCTGTTGTGCTGGAAACCCCTTAGGTAGCTTTCACTGAGAGATTGTTGACACAGTGTAAATTAGTGTGTAGCTGTGTTATTTCTGGAAAGGCACTGTGCTGAAAATTCCACTTGTTAATAGGGCTAACAACAACAGGAGCAGTGTATCAGCAACATGTATTTCCAGTTCCAGAGGTAGCTTGCTCAGCAGCTGAAAAGGAGGAAAGCCAGGAATGGTAACTACAGGGCAAAGAGTTTGGGGAAATGTTGGCCTTGAGGTTTTCTTACTGAGAAAAGTGCAATAGAAATAGACCATTTCCACACTATGAAAAATGTTAAAGTAATTGCACTGAAAGAAGACCACATATCAGCTTGGATTTGATTTCTGCAGTTCATTCATAGCCAAATAACAGCTGAGCAGTGAATGGGCACAAATTGTCCTTTGAATATACCTTAGAATTCTATAGCAAATTACCAGGTATGTGTTAGCCTGTATTTAACCTGTGTACACATGCAAGTTCACATCATTCATAGGAAAAACTCTCTCTTTTTCCCCCTCCTCCCACCCCATATTGTTCATATTAAAAATACCTTGGATTTAATCTGGATAAATGTCAGATACTTTTAATTTAATCCTACATTAGATCTACTTATCAGATGAGCCCTGGGTTTGTATTACTCTGGAAGAAAAAGAGATGAGATGGACTTCCAAGTAATTGTTTAATCTATCTCCTTAGAAATCAGCGCAAAAATCTAATGTGTATCTATTGATATTAGGGGAACTCTCATTTCTTTCTGCTGCATTTTTCAGAATCAGTAAGAGTATCAGGATGTATTTATTGTTATGGCATTTTAAAACAAAATCAAGAAGACAAACAACAACCCCAAAAAAAACAAAACAAAACAAAACAAAAAAAAAACCAAACAAAACAAAATAATCCCAAAACACCACCAAAAAACCCTAGAACACCTTCTTCTTCCCAACTTCCCCCCACAAAAAAGATCAGAATGGTAGGAAAAAATTTGCTCTTGGTAGAAGAACTGTGTTAGGAAAATATCTCAAGCTCAGGCACCTGAATTTCCTACAGAACACCTAAGAGAAGAAAAAAGGAAAGCAAAACAGGAAAAGAGGAACTTTAGTTATTAACTAATAGAAATGTTTAAAGTCTAATTCTGTTCCTATTGAAACATCAGCTGTGCTGCTATTGCACAGGAAAGGGCTGTCATGACTGACTGGGGTGCAGCAATGAGGTATTTGTTAGTGACACAGCACTAGCAGGCCACTGCTCACCACCATTTCAGTATGGCAAAACCTTAACAGCAACAAATTCAATAATTAACTGGTATGGAAAATGTCATTATGGGATGCAGCACCTGGGTGTTGCGTTTCTTTTAGTGCATAACATAAATTTACTTTTAAATGTACAGCACCACCAAGTAATGAAAGGAATATTGCTGTCTCATGCCACGTAGCTTCAAAGAACAACATGTTCTGTGAGCAGGGAAAATGCAGTTCAGGGCCTTACTTGTTGGGAAAAATCACAGCACATACTTTGAACAGAAAGCAAGGTATGGTCTATTAAGATCACATAAAAAGGCTCACAAACTTCCCATTTTCACAAAAATTGACAAAGTTTGCCTGTTGATTTATTATTCATGAACAGAGTGCTGCTTTGTCAAGCAGATCATAAATGCAGTTTCTGGCCCAATCAGCTTAAGTTCCTGAGGAAGTGATAAACTCAATTGAATTCAAGAAAATTAAGGAATGAGGTAGAAAAGGAAAGCTAAGGTGTAAAAGCTGCCTTAAGGTGTAAAACAGCAATAGAGATAAGGGCCAAGTGTTACCAAAGGTATAGGCTGAAATATGGACTCCATCAATCAAAAGGCATAAAAAGCAAAAAGCCTCTCCTTTATTCAGCTGTCTCCTTTTAGATCGTAGTTTGCTACAGGTGGGCCTGATTGGTCATTTAATTAAAACATTTCACATGATTGGCTAATTAACAAGACAGGCATTTGGTAAACAACCTTACTGTAAACATCATGTAAGACACATTAACACGATCACAGCTGCAGAGATTAAGGATTGTTTGTAATTCTTTTCTCTGAGCTTCTCACAGCTTTTCCCAGAAAGATGCCTGGGACACAATCTCTTTCTCTCTGTGACCAGAAAGCCACCTGCACAGCCAAGCAGTAGAAAACTATTTGTATAAACCCTTTATGTAATGGAAATTTGGGCTTCCATCAAAACTCCCTTTACAGTGTAAATAATTCAGATTCTCAGTTGCATAGATTTGAGAAATTAATCCTTGCAGAATTCTTCTACTTATTTAGAGAGTATGATCACTATGCCTTGAAAAAGAAACTGAAATCCTCTTCAGATTAGGCTATTTATTTATTATCTCTGGAATTATTTGGACTACTACTTTTATACATATTAACTCTCTGGTGTTAATGCAGCTCTTGACTGAAAAAAATTATTAAGTACTTTGGAAGATGATTTAGCTGAGTAGGATCTGGGGATCAGGACAACCTGCTCCTCTCTTCATCTCCTTGTGTACTCACTGTGTGATTTTGTCATGTTAGCTATATGTACCTCTGTTTACCCATGTGCAGACTGGGCATAACATATTTCAGGGATTTGGTGAGAATAATTTATCCTGAACATTCTGTTCAAATGAAGGGCTGTTCAAAATAACTGTAACCAAGCTGCTTTCATTGTCTGTGATGTAGTTGCTTGGTTTCATAACTCACCCTATATGGAATTTTTACCACTGTTTGAGTGGGGCTCTACTGCTCTATGGTATAGTTTGCAAAGTCTGAAAAATATCTGCAGTTGATAATCTGAGAGATGGTTGTTTGTGAAAAGGTGCTTAAGTATGACACCCAGATGACATCAGTTTTTCCATCAGAGTGTCAAAACCACAGGATTAAGAGTTTTTAAAACATTGATCTATTTTTAAGTTTACCAATCCTAAGAAAAAAATCTCAGCAAATCTTTCGTCTTCTAACTCCAGTAATGCCTACCAGATTTCATTCCAAGATATTTAGTTTCACTGTATTCTGAAGTAAGGGTGCATTTCATCATTAACAAGTAAATACTGAAATCTAGATGGACTGCAGGAGAGAGGTGCTCAGAAGAGGCCTTGGAGAGCAAAACTCTTGGCTGGGAATGTCTACAACATCCTTAGAAAAAAAAAATGCTGTTTTTAGGGAGCCTAGGGAATTTATCATAACTCCTCAGGTTTCACTGCAGTGCAACATCCAGTTTGCATTGCAGGTGTTGGTAATAAGGAGACAACAACATGCTGATAGAAAAATGATCTCTTATTACCACACTCCTGTACTCACAAATCTCCTTGAGTAAGATTTCTGTTTGAATTTGAGACACTGCTAAGATCATAACTCATGAGGGCTTATCTCCACTCTCATATCTGGGAACATTGCTGGTTTATGTTTTGTTGGTAACTGTGTGTTAGTGTTTTGTTACCAGTAGGCAGCATGAAAGGAAATGAAGATTGAAAGAGCATTCCATACTGATATTTTATTTACACCTAGCAAAAGACTGTTGCAAAATACTTCTCAAAATTGTAAATTATATAAAGAACTCACAATCTCAGGTGATGCTCTGCTATCTCTTTCCTGAGGCTTAATATCCTTTCTAATATAGCTAATGCCAAAATGTCCATTTGCATCGTTGGTGGAGGGGAAAATTTTGTTTTTATTTGCACTGATATTATAAAAAAAAGGAAGTTTGAAGGAGATCAAATATGTTCATAGCACAGAAATTTTACTGTGCTATTTGTAAAGTAATTCCATCACTTTTTCTGAAAGTGCTGCAATCTTGCAGGAGTGGGTCTTAAAGAAGGACCTTTGTTTTTAGTCTTGGCAGAAGTAATAGAAACAGACTAGGCAATTTTTACTTTTAAACGAGTACAGTTTCTAGGAGGGGAAACCAAGGAAACCTTGACATGCCACTCAGAGAAGAGAACTATTTTTCTCAATGCAATAAACTAGCCTTGCAGTTCTGCAAAGAGCAGTCACTTTTCAGGAGAATACTTGACTAACTTTAGTGCATACCATGCTATTCTTTTAGCTCAATGAAGGGTTGAAGAGAATTTCTGGACATCTTAATAAGGCTCAGCAGTTCAATGATGTAAGACATTTGCTGAAAGGTACATCAATTCCAGCCCACTTTAGCAGAAGCAAAACTAAATATATGCTGAGGACTTAACATAAGTAAAGTAATAGTTCAAAATACGTAAAAAGGAAGTATATATATTTACATGGGCATATGAAGTGTGTGCTTTATAATGTAACTTTATATTGTCTTATATATGGACTTCTGATTAAGAGTGGAGTGCCTGGGGACATGCTTCAGGCCAAGTTGAGACACAGAAAGCCACTCTTGCACCCAGGCACTTACTCTCTCTTTAGATTAATTTTTGTTCCTGAGATGTCTGACTAAACATGCATAATTTTCATTAGATGAAAAATTATATTAACCTGCTGTTCACTCTCTGTCTCCTATGTGCTGAAGTTCAGTGCTAATGCTTTATTTTTTTCTCATATTAAAAAGCTCCAAGTGTGGTGTGATAACAGACATATTCCTAAAATTCTTTTCCTGATAATCACTGCTGTTCTTATTTTCATACAGTTCAGTGAACAACTGGGGAAAGGACAAGAACTGAGCAATTTTTCTTAGGAAGAGGGATGCCTGTGAAGCCATGTTTTTGTTGAAACACTGGAAGAGTCTGTGGAAAGATTTGAGAATTCCAGTTCAGCCAGGAAAAATATTTTCTTAGACATGTCCTTCATGCCATGAGTATAGCTTGTCAGTCACTCTTGGTTGAATGATGGTGATTGAGATTTTTTTTTCTCAAAGCCATATTTGATCTTTGTTACAAAGAACTCTCCTGTAATTGTTAAACAGAGATGACAAGATTCGAGCCTCTGAAAGATGAGGTGCCAGAGAAACCTCTCTGTGGGGGAGAAAACACCAGCAGCTTTCAGGAACCAAAGGCTCTGAACTGGCCAGACTTCTTTTAGAGAAAAGGTCTCTCCTAGAGTGTTTTGGAGAGATCTGTGTCCTCTGCCTGCCAGAACATGGAATTGCAAAGCTGACATTTGAGCAATTGTTTTTCCATTTTTCAGAGACTGAGAAAGCTTTGATTAGAATTCGGAAAATACATTGGTTTTGTTTCTGTTACATCAAGCAAAATTTATCCCAGGGCTGTGATAGTTGGTGTAAAATGCTTAATGCAGAAAGATGATGGGGGATATTAAGGTATCTCTTTTCTTCCTCCTATGTATGTAAACTAGTAGGATGCTAAAATCCTTAGAGTTGTTACTGCAACACAGTGAAAGAAGAAACAGCTTCCCCAGGAGATATTAGTAACCCTGATGTGGGTAAAATTTTGAAATTGAAAGTTGGAAGTATCCCTGTAAAACAATAAAAACTTCAGCAGAAGAAGAAAGTTTAAGGCAAAAAAGCTGAAACCACTGTCAAAGCAGCAATCACAACTGATGGGTGATATCTGTGAAATGATCTCTCTGGCACCAAAAGAAGACAAAGTTTACCAGTCACTTCAATGGCAATGACATTGGCTCCCAGATGTGATCACTGCACCCTGTGCTTGTCACTGATCTCTGCAATTCACACTGGCTGGTCTGCTGCTGCATTTTGTGCTTGACTGACATTTTTCATATGAGCCTTGGTTTTACAGAATAGATGGCTTTTCTTGCAAGATCTCTTTTGCAAAAATGACTGTAACCTTCTCTGTTGATTAAATTTTATCTCTAGACAGTGATGAAATATCCACAGTTGTTGTGAAGTTTTGTTTTTTTTCTTTTCTTTTTCTTTTTTTTTTAATTGCCAGTGGAATTCTGAAACTCCTTCCACCTCATTTCATCTGGACATTACCTGTATACCTGTACCAAACCTCTTGTATATTATGATTAAGTGGTGAGTCCAGTTATTCCTGTTCAAAAGAAATAAATTTAGGGGTCACATTGAATTTATGTTTCAAATCTTCTGGGGATCATGCATGACATTGGTTGGATTACTAAAGTGTGGGCAGGATTTCAGGGGGAAAGCATCTGCAGGGACAGTCTGCATATATGTTTCTGGATGGATATTTGTCTCATTTTTTAAATTACAGCTGCAGAAGACCTAAGTGCTCTTAGTTTTAGTTACATGTCATTCCAGATAAGAATTACCACTGAGAGATATGGTATAATCAAACAACTTAAATTAAGAGTCAATCCATTAGAATCAATGATTATGTTCAATAATAAAGATTTCAGTGTCCTATCAATTATCCTCCAAGGTCTCAATAACATAATATATAAAGCTCTTTCTTCTTCCTTGCAGCATGTCCTAAATGTGTATGTATTTAAATGTATCACCCAAGTACTGTATTCTGAATTAATATATGTAAATAGTGTCACTTGAATGCATATTTAATGACAAAATATGAGATTGTCTCTCAAAATTGGCCCATTGCACTGATTTTTATTGCAATGACTAATAGATAAGTAATCCATTTAATCCATTTAATAGGATGCATAACACTAATGAAACAAACTACTGTGGAAGTATTTTTGCCTTGTGCTGATATAACATCTCTCACAACTGAGTGTAGGTGTCATATTCATGCAGTTAGCAAATATGTGGCATGCAAGTGTTTTGAATTAACTTTATGTAAATTGGATATAACTGCCCATTGTTGCAGCCTTTAGGAGATCTCATGGTAACTTACTATTGCCAATAAAAATCAGCAATGATGACTTTTTGAATATCATGCTTAAGTCTATGCTGTTGAAGCTGTCATGAAAATTCAAAGTGAAATTTCAAAGTTCTGTGCTTTGAAACACTATAGAACTCTCACTGGTGTTACAACAACATTTTTTGAAAAACAAGCATTATATCTTAGGGAATAAATATTAAAAAAAATTGGCTGTTTCAAAGTTAACTATTCCTAATCCTGTACTCATATATATGTAATGGAAGACTAGAGATAAAAGCAAATTAAATAAACTGAAAAGAGTTTCTGTACATATAGACTGCATGTATATGTATACTCCTTTATTTTGACTTAATTTCTGAGGAAAAAATTACAGGGAAAAGCTGTTACAAATTCCACTCAAGTCAAGAGACCTGTGCAGAAAACAAATGGCTTAAATAAATTCTGTGATTTAAAGGAAGAAAGAATAAGGGAAAAAAAAAAAAAAACAAACCCAAAAAACCACTACAGCCATATATTTTCCTTAGTTTTATTTTAAAACCTTTTTTACTTCATGTAAAAATAAAAAATTGAAAGTGAATTTTCTAGAACATTAACAACTACCTAATATGCATATATGGGGCAAGATGGCAATTATAAACTTCTTTGGCTGGCCCTGAATATATGATCTATATTACCTCAAGTGGCAAAGCTGTGCCATTGGCTTAATTTATGTGTGACTTGACAGCATGTGTAGAGCTCTTCTGGTGATCATATTGTGCAGAGCTATTTGAAGATTGGTGTCCCTTCTCAAGGAACGTCTCATGACACTCAAGTAAACTGACACCAGAAGTCTGTGGAAAGGACAAAGGAAGATAGATAATAAGAACTGCATGTTACTTAAAAAGAACACGTCTGCTGATAAAGAGAAATTCTGTGGAAAAAAAAACCTTAACTATATTTCAACAATCTCAGAGTGTTCTGTGAGCACACAGTGCTATAGAGACATAATCACATACGTTCATGTGCATGTGTTTAGCCACTGAGTACACATGTACAAAATGAAGCACAGTTACTTGTGCTGCTTTAATAATGTTTTAATGTGGGAAAAGTTAAAACCATACTACCTTTACCATAAGGTAGGCAGTGAAATGTGAAATGTGAAATGAAGTGTGTCATCAGAAACACAAACTTTCTTATTCTGTGAGTTGTACAGCAAATATCTGTACAATTTAGACATTTTAAAATGCCAACCACTAACTGGAAGCTTTAAATTTTCATACAGTGTTACTATAAACAAAATACAATATTAAGTAACAGATATATTCTGCACTAATTTATGTTCTGTGCAGCCTTGCTGGTGTAATTCCAATAGAGCTAGAATGCTAATGTCAGTGTAGCTACACTAGGGATGAACTAAATCCAGTAAGATTACATTAAATGCATCATATTATGGAAATCAATATGCATTACATAATAATTTTTCAAAAATAAAATCAAGATTGGATTCTGCGATTTTTCTCCCTACAAGAGCAGCCAAAGATGTCTATCAGGTGAATGAGGGCAACAGTGTGGACCCCAGTCTTAGGAAAAATAATAGGTCTGTATTGTGCCCCAGATTCAGAAAAGTTATAGCAGTGTATACTTGACAGAGAAGTGAAAAAAAATTTCATGGTGCTTCTGGTTCTAAGAAGACTGACTCTGGCTCTAAGATTTGACTCTGAAGACATTAATAAATAATAATATTTATGTGGGTCTTGCATTCCCATATCTTCAGAATACTTGCTAAAAAATAAGTGAAGACAAATTGTTATTGGCAATTTAAAGGAGTGAGGATGCCATTCTAGATCTATGTGCCACATTATGTTGACTTCATAAGTTTGTGTTTAGAATCATAGAATAGCCTGCCTTGGGAGGTACCACTAAAGGACATCTAGCACCACCCACCTGCAATAAGCAGGAGTAAGTTCAACTAAAATAGGCTGCTCAGAGTTCTGTCCAAATCTTCCTTGAATGTTCCCAGGGATGAGACATCTGCCATCTCTCTGGGAAACTGTGCCAGTGTTTTAACACCCTCATTGTAAAAATTTTCTTTCCTATATCTAGTTTGAATCGACACTCCTTTTGTATGAAACAATTGACTTTTATCCTGTTGCAATGGGCCCTGCTAAAAAAATGTATGCTCATCTTACTTATAAGCTCTCTTGAAGTACTGGAAGATGCTCTAAGGTCTTCCTGGAGCCTTTCCTTTTCCAGACTGAACAAGCTCAACACAAGCTCATCATATCTTCACTGGAGAGGTACTCCAGCCTTTGGATGATCTTTGTGATTTCTGTAGATTCTGCTGCTTAGCCCTTTCTGCTGAAGAGTTTAGTCTCTTTAGATTCAGAGCCTGTTAGTAGTTTTCAACCCAGTTAATTCTCTTTGTTTTCTTACAGCTAGATATTAAACAAACCATTGACACAGTATACAATCCAGCATGTTGCAGTAATTCCAAAACAGGAAAATCCTTTCTTGTAATGTGACAACTTTCCTCATTTTGGTGTCTGGCTGTAAATGAAACCCACCAGATGGTCCTCCCTGATCTGTATTGTGTGTGAGATATCTCAGTGCTTTTATGTCAGGGCACAAATTTGTTTCATCTAACATTGGAGAAAAGCAGCTCTTTTGTGTGTTTATTTGATGTTTCTCGTTCAGATGGCTGGCAGCATGCACAGTCCAAGAATGGCAGTCCTCCAGATTTAATATGATGCTGGGGATGACTAGTAAAGGGAACTGAGATGAACTGAGGATGAAACATGAAAGTTGTGTTGTGATATTTTGTTAAAATGTTATTTTCACCCAGAGCCTTGCCAGAGTTAGGAAAGAAAATAAATGATCTGTCAACTATTTTGTCAAGATCTCAAGCTAGGAAAAGACTGCTGACTGGAAAAGGCTGTATGCCTTGTGACCAAGTGCTCTCCAGCATGGCCATTCCTGGCTGAAATAGAGTGGACTAGAAAGACTTTCAAAGGGGTGTTGAGCAGATTTGCTTTGTCAAACAAATTACACATTAAGACCTCTAAACCATCCATATAGGTCGAGTAACTTTTAATTCAGGCACATAAGACACATTGTCAACAGAATTAAGCTTATATTTTAGGAAGAAATAACCAAAGAAATAATAAATAGTTAAGATTATGATGACATTTTAACCACAGGTTTCCATGTTTATAAAAAAAAGTTGGTTGCCACTATTCCTATTTTACAAATGAGGAAACTGAGTTATCAGAAAGTATTGTTCTTCCCAACAGCCTATTTGAAACAGAACATAAGTCATTAAGTTCATATGACTTGGTTTAATAATATTTAAAATAAGATCAGAAAACAGAACTTTCCTTCTGTAGTTAGCAATAGATATTTAAAAAATAATATTTCTTTATGTGACTTGGAACACTCTAACAGCTTTATCCCAAAATCAACTAATTCTAACCAAGTCAGCTATTGGTCAGAACATCTATCATAGAATATCATGAACTGGAAGGAAACCACAAGGACCACCCAACTCCTGGCCTTGCACAGGAACACCCCAATAAATGCAAGAAGTCACCAACTGTAGCTGTTTGCATTGTTCATCTTTGTTGCATATTTGCGTCTAGATTTCTGCCTTTTATGTTCAAAATAGACTATGGTCCTGCTGGTCTTTAGTAAGTAAATGTTCTAGAAAGTATTAAGAGGAAACAACTTCTGATTGTTTCAGTATTTTCCCACACAACCTGAGTTTCTGCTTTTCTGCTGCATTGTTCACAAATATCAGTTAACGTCTGCACATTTGATTGCTTACCTGTGTCATTTATGTATGCAAGTGGAATTTACCACTTAATTCCCTGTTTATTGCATATATTCTTGAGAAGATTCAGGGCAAATAGCTTAATTCAAGTTCAGCATAGAGTTCTTCCAATTCTAATCTGGATCCTCATGAAGAAGAAAGGAAGGATACCTTTATTCCTTTCTATCTAAATGACTATCAAAATGACAGATTTTTCATGTTTGCTGGCATACAAAGTTCACAGTTAGGTGTTGTCAAGTTCCAGTCAGTGAATTATCAAGCCTAATGGAGGAAGCTGAAAATAAGGATGGATGCCATTTTCCTAACAATTCAAATTATTTTTGCCTTGCCTTGAGTCACCTACAGCTCTCTACTCAGTATGATCCTGAGACAGACTGAGGCTGTGCCTCCTGCTGCACTACATCAACTGAAGATCCACTCAGTAGCATGGTTTTACTTCAATACATCAGCAAGAGTAAAGACTCTGCCAGGATTTTGGTATAAATGTCAGGGTGTAAGGGTTGCACAGGGGAAATGATCTCTTTTCAGTGCCTAGAGACTTTAGGGGCCTTACTGTGTTTTAGAGTTAATGCCAATGTTAGGAATAAGCCCCACAGTTCATAGAGAGGAGGAAGATCATGAACTATGAACTGTTCATGACTATTGTCTGTGCAAGGTATTTCTGAAGGATGGAGCTTTTTGTTTTGCATTCCACAATGGGAAGGTGAGAAAAAAATATCAATGCTTTTAATTTCTAGGGGAAATGCTATAAATGACACAAAAAATTTAGATCCTCTAATAAAGAGTAAAAATGAAGTTATGAGAATGTCTTGCAGGAGAGTAGAAGACATTTTTACAGGAGGGTTGGAGAGATTTTCACCTAATAAAAGAAATCCCTTTTAGCTTTCTGCACTCCCTGAGCGTTCTCCAAATTTGCATTGGTATTTCTTTCACAGGCACTAATGCGCCGGTTGAGAGAATATTCTTGGTAATGAATGACATTGAACTGATGACAAAGCAGAAAGTGAGTACTGAAAGGGAAGAAAATAAAAAGGCTACTACAGTTGTTAAGATGAAACACCTGCTGTGAGTGCCATGAAAGGCTCCTGGGGAGCAGGCAGCTTCTGAACAAATAATTTCTGAGGAAAGATAAAATATCCTTGTCTGCTGACAAGGCCACCTTTCCTTCCTCTCCTCAGTCTCTTTCTTATAGATTACTGTTTTCATATCCATGTTTTTTTGGGCACATTATTAACAGCTTGAAATACCAAGGTTGCACAGAAATGGGTTTTGTTTCAGACTTCTACCTAACTAATATTTCTTTTTTTTTGTGTCTCATTGGTTTTCAAGTGAACATATTCTGTCTGAACACATAATATAAAATTCCAGCAAGCCATTTTGTAAATCTCTAAGATATGCTAAGAGTCTAACCACAGTTTCAAGAGATTACTCCAAAGGTCATTGCTGCACTGTCTCACTAGTATCACAAACCCTCTTTTCCCAGAAAGCCAAAAAAGTGAAGTTTGTCTTTAGCAATACATTGTATCTCAGCTTATAATTTCCCCCTTTTACAAGAAATAGGATCCTTTCCTTTCCAAATGCAAAGAAATTTTGACAAAAGGCATCCTCTGAAACCTGTCCCCATAAAACTTATCCTTGGCTGGCACTTTAAACCCAGATGCTACTGGCACAGGCTTTCCTAAGTGAGTGGATGATACCAGTCTCACAGATGGGCCTATGGAGAACAACCATGTACCTCAGTATTGAGCGTTTCAGGCACAGAGTTCCAACAAGGAGGGACTGGACTGCAGTGTGCTCAGAAAAACATTGGCAAAGATCAATGAGACATGCAATGTCTGGTACTTTGGTTATCAGCAGAGTTATTTGGCTTCTGGTATAATGTAAAGCATGCTTTGGCTCTCACCACTGATAACTAGTATTTTGCTTGCAAATGAAAGAGGGAGAAGAAACATTTTGACTTCTCTGTTGTTGATTTGAAGATCATGCCTATGGAACTTGGCCTAAGGGCCACTGGAGGTTTACTGGAGTGACTTCCCATTGCTCTGAGCCATTGTTTTTCCCAAAGACTTAAACTCTGCCAGGATCTCAGAACAGTTTACCTAGGAGTGCTGCTCTTCCTTCAGTAAGTTCATCAGCCAGATTGAATTGCTTTTTGGTCATAACCAGGGCAACAGTAGATATCACCTAGGCAGAATATTTGGTAACTTTTTAACTTGATTTATTTTCCCTGGTATATTTAAGTACTGTGGGAAATATTTTATTAATAACAATGAAATGTAGGTTTATATTTTCAAAAGAACTGGAAGAGAACAATTCCCAAACCATTGTGACATGGAGCTAACAATAAGAAATGCTGCTTTAATATGGTAGCAAAGGCCTTATGCTGTAACAGCAGGTGGTCTCCCTCAGGGGTCTGTGTTAGGGCCAGTGCTGTCTTCTTCACTGACATAGGCAGTGAGATTGCACCATCAGAAAACTTGCAGAGGAAACCAAGCTGAGGGGCGTGATGGACATGTCTGAGGAACAGGATGTCATTCAAATGGACTCTGACAAGAATTGGTCCCATGAGGTTCAACAATGCCAAAAGCAAAATCTTGTGCCTGTGTCAGATTTCAATTCATTCTGAGAGAAGAGTGGACTGAGAGAAGATGTGTGAAGGACTTGGAGGTACTGGTGGATTAAATACTGGACATGAAATGACAATATTCGCTTGCACAACTGTGTCTTGGCCTGCATCAAAAGAAGAGTGACTAGCTTGTTGAGGGAGGGGATTCTGCCCCGCTCCTCTGCTCTGGTGAGACCCACCTGCAGTGCTGCATCCAGTTCTGGGGTCCTCTCAGTACAAGAAAGACACAGACCTTTTGAAGTGGGTGCAAGACAAGGGCCATGAAGATTATTTGAGGGCTGAAGCACTTCTCCTATGAAGACAGGCTAAGAGAGCTGGGTTTGCTCAGCCTGGACAACCAAAGGCTCCAGGGAGACCTTATGGTGGCTGTTCAGTACTTAGAGGAGTCTTGTAAGAAAGATGGGGACAGGCTTTTCTCTACAGCCTATTGCAGTAGGACAAGGGGTAATGGTTTTAAAATAAAAGAGGGTAGATTCAAATTAGATATAAGGAAGATAGGGTTATTTTACAACAAAGGTGGTGAAATAGTGACACACGTTTCCCAGAGATGTGGTAGATGCCCCATCCATGGAAACGTTCTGGGCTCAGAGCAACCTGTTCTAGTTGAAGATGTATCTGATCATTGCAGCAAGGTTGGACAAGGCGCGTCTAGAGATTCCTTTCAACCCAAAGCATTCCATGATTCTCTGACTCACTGAAATACCTCTCACATAAGTAGGTCTGGTGATTTTAATAGATCTTTTCCATTAAAAGATATGCATTAATGCCGTAAATAGTGGCTTACAGTGCTGAACCATTGTAAGTTTTTTCAAGGAAGAATCTGTATTTTGTTTCAAGAATTCCATCAAAGTTGCATTATGGATTAATTTATTCTAAAAATATTTTCAGCACATTCAGAGCTGACCTATTTTGACTAGATAATTTCAAAGTTATCATTATTTAATTCTTCATTCTTAGCTCCTGAGATGGAAAAGATTTGTATCCTTGTATTGTCCTTATTTGCAACAGATAAGTAAGATTCTCTGTGCTTTCTTGTCCACTACAATTCACTAAATATCTCATTTCATGAAAATTTTGTTTTTCACTTGCATCAAGTGTGCTATTTTACCCTGCCACCTGAGGTCACTTCAATTACATCTGACAAATGAGTTACAGTAACCAAATGAATTGCCTTCTTTTCATAAGTAATTGCAATGCAAATTTTGAGTATTATATCCAGTTTTCTGGAAATAAATTGGACAGAACTCTCTCTTCTTGAAATACTTGTTGAAGAAAAGATACAAATGATTATATAGAAACTAAGAGAAAATTAATGACAGAAAATTGCAGTTGAAGAGTATGTTTGTTCTATGCAACACTGAGCTTTAGAACTGACTATGCATGTTTTCAGCAGCCCAAAAAGAAAACAAATCATTAAAAGAACACTTTATAATCTATCAAAAAAAGAAGTCTTTATTTGGATCAGGTACAAGCGACCACCCACTTTGCAGAAAGAATTTATTTATCGCTCTTGTGTTCATTATAGGGACCTAGACAAATAATTTTTCCTTCCTCTATTTAGATCTGTATAAAAAAACTGTCATCCCATGCTTAGGCCTTGGTAAATTGAGAATATGGGTGTGGTACTCGAGCTTATTATTTAATGCTTGTGCTAAGTTTCACCTGTGAAGACAAACAAAACTAAACTCATATCTGAGACAAAAATAAATCTTGCACACTCCACCAGCCAACACTTTCCTCCACCTCCAAAGCCACAGATATTGTTTTCTCTGTTTTACCCAACTTGTAGGAAGATTGGAGGAAGAAGCTATCTATAGAATTGTACAAATTTCTGTATTACCATGATGACAATCCAGAGAAAAAGGCTTCACCCAGTATAGTATTTAGAAATGTAGTATTTTAAAACTTTATCTTTTGCAATACACTTATTAAAAATTATTGTATCTAAGAGATTAATAATTACAAATAAAGACAATAAGGTCACAAAGATCATAAGGTGAGCTCAAACAAGACTTTAGGATTTTTCAGTTCTGGGAAATCACTTAATCACCAAATCAATGTTTTTAACACTGTTAGCTTCCACAGAAGTTTATGGTTTAGCATCAATCTCTGGCATAATGGTACTTAAAACATTTATCATGATTCTAAAGAATAAAAAGCTTTCTGAAATGAGTCTGCTAACAAATAGGATTGTACAATCAAATTAAGTAGTGTAAGACATTTTTTATCTGCTTTTGTGTAATCAAGATAACAGCTTTTCTCTAGCCCCAGATAGGGTTCTAAAATTCATATGATTCATTCACATAATTCATTTTCAGTTGAAAAAAACACCCTGCCTTGTTTTTCCTGTGGGATCTCAGTGTAAGTGGTTACTTCACCAGCATAGCATGTGCCTCTTCAACAGCAACACTGTACCTAGCTCAAAGCAAACATGAAAGGCTGATATAACATGAAGTTTTATCATGTCCTAAATGGTCTAAGATGGAAATAATCCTTAATATTCAGGATGACTTAGAAGCCTGTCTCACTAAATTGACTACAGAATAAGAGGCAACCTGAGTGTCTGCATGTGAATAGCCTTCCCAAGTGTCCAAGGTACTTTCGTGAAACAGAACTGAATATGTAAACACTTTCACATTGTTGCTGTTAGTAAAGAACTTGGAACATTTATTCTGATGAACTTCAGACTTTTAATGTTAATAGGTAGAAAATCAAAGATGTCACCTTTTAATAACTAAATTCACCAATCACAACTTGAATATAATTTCAGGTGTAAGGGTATATTACCACAGTTTCAGTGAAAGCTTTTTTGATGTCTCAATTTAGATCTGCACTTTCCCTGTTCATGACTGTTCTTAACCTATAAAGCAGCAAGTAGGTAAGAAAATTGAGCAGTATAGTTCTGTATAATGTCAGTGTTATGAAACTTTTCAAATATTGGAAGGAAAAAAAAAATAAATGTATGTGACTTAATTTCAAAAGAAAGCATAATAGAAAGTTTGTGGAATTATTTGTGAGTGCTTTTGTTAAAACTGAACTTCCTAAGAATATGTTGGTTTTGCTTTATCACCCTTATTCTTGGTAATGGACAATGTTGCTCAAAGAATTAATTTTCCTAATATATACTTGTTCACACAGGTAATTGCTAAAATATTGGCCAATCATTTACATTTCTGTTTCCTAGCAGGAGGGAAACTCTAAAATGTTTTCCTTTGTACCAACCATTACAAGTTAAATTTAGAACTAAAGAAAATACCCAGTTCAGGAAATTAGTTTAAAGCTTAGTTTATTTTTCAGTAGCACACAATTTTCTTCTTAAAAATACTGAGTAAAAAGTTAATGTATTAATTAGAATATCATATGATCTTCTAATTTCCAGATGAACAGCTTTGTCTTTCACACTTTGGGTTGTATCTATTGACCACAATTTGCTTATGCCACTGTTTGAACCAATCTTTGCGGCTTCTGGGTCTCTGACCACTCTGCTTGTCAGAGAGCCGAGTCCTCGAAAGCCGGATAGCGTAATGAAATCTTCCTCTATGAAGGCGGGACGGCTCACAGGCGGCTTTAATTCCAGAAGCGTTTATTGAGGAACAGCAATTCAGGGAGCGAAGGGAAAACAACCACTCCGGGAGGGAGCTCGCTCTGAGAGCTTCGAACAGGGGGCGGAATCGGGATTATAAGGGGGACAAGAGAGGGAGGGTCCAGGCATGAAGCGTTCAGTGAGGGAAGGCTTCGGGGGCAGAGTCAGGGTCGAGTGGCAGGGTTATAACCAATGAGGGTAAAGGGAAAGAGCGGTTTCAGGGAAGGAACCAATGGAGGTATAAAGAACAAAGAATTTTCTAGCACCAAGGGATGACAGACATACTGATTGATAACAGGGGAGGCAGGGAACTACACACCTGTCACTTCCCAGGGTAATTCGGGGGGACAGTTTCCCAAGTCCCCTCCCACATCTCCCCCGTTCTTGTTAATTAAATAAATATTTGCCAAAGTCTTGGTAAGCGTCTTTTTGAAGATGGTTAAGGCAACTGAAATCAGAAGGATAATTATGAAAATCCAAAAGAGTCCTTTTAAAATGGAGGCTGCCCACCCGGGAATGCCCCACTGCATCAATAGTTTGTGGACGGGGTCCACAGCCGAAGTTTCCGTTTTGATGTCCTGTACTTCGGTCCGGATCCGCTGGATGTTGGCTTGGATGGAAGTGCTCCGTGATGTTAAATTGAAGCAACACAATCCTTCGAAGTCCTCGCAGCTGTGGCCATGGGCGAGCAGCAGGAAATCAATAGCCGCTCTGTTTTGTAATGTGGCTTGTCTGGTGGTTTGCTGGTCTGCCAGAAGATCGGAGAGGGCGGCAGACGAGGCGTTGGCATGCTTACTTATCCAACACTCTAGGTGAGAAAGCTCACCGAGGGCCTTAGCTGCTGCATACCATGGTAAAAAGATGGATACAGCGACCCTCTTTGTTTTTCCCCAATCGTAAATTTTGGAGTCACAATTTTCGTCGAATTGAGCATATGATCTTTTGGTGCGTGCCAATTGTCTTTCTTTTTTCCAATCTAGAATTTGAGTTCTGTTTGGAGTGAGGGTAGCAAGCTTGCCAAGGCTGCATGGGCCTCCCTGGAGCCGAGATGGAATTCCCGACCATACTCTGTCCCCACAGATAAGAAACATCCTCCTGGGCAATGTCTTGGGATGAGTGGATGAAACCGAAATCACCTGGCTAGTATAATTGCACCAGGTTTGGCTGTTATATTTTTTACTGATAGGTGTTACATCTTTCCGGTATGTGTCTTTGGCCAAGTCAATTCCGTGCCAATTTTGACTTGGCCTCCTATAATAGAATTTGACACAATATCTAGCTGTGGAGGACCCCAGTAAGTCCAATTCTTGGGGTTCCTCTTTGCTGTTGGGCAAAATTTTGGTCCACTCATCCCAAGTATCGACCGGGTTAGGCCTCCTACCCGTGGTTCGGAGCAGGTCGGAATTGGATACCGGCCAATCATCAGCTACCAAGGGGACCCCTACCAGGCAAGTGGACAGGGGATTGTCCACGTTGCCCATGGCCAGACATAGGTTATCCTGCTGCAAGGACTTTGCCAGCGTGATCCAGACATTTTCTTTCGGCTGTGGTACCACCCAGCCATCTGCTACATGCAGCCACAGGAGGATGGAAAGCGTGGCTGCAACCAGCTGGGCGCAGTGGGACATCTTCTGTTGTTCCTTTTGGGTGAATGATGTTCTGGCAGCCATCCTAGTACTAAAATTAAACAAAACAATATTACCAACATACATTTGGTTCCCTCCCCTCCCCCAGCTCCCCCTTTTGGGTTAAAATAAAATTAAATTTCAGGACGGAGGGGTAAAGGGATGACGGGTTAGGTATGAGGGTAGAGGGAACGGCACAGGAGGGGATGGGGTGGCGGAAGTTGTTAAGTCTTGCAGAGGTAGGTATGTCCTTGTGATGAGGACCCGGGAGACGATGTTGGGTGGTCTTCCGGTCCTCTTCTTTTTTCTCCGTCGCCACGCCACTGCATTATCTGGTGGTGATTGTGATGGGGTCGCTGGGTTGCTCCTCGCTGGGGGGTCCGTGGTAGTGCTCTCCAGGTACGGTTTGACGTATTTTCCAGGAATCCATTTGGGACCCTGGGCTGTGGAAACACAAGCGTACCCTCTCCCCCACGTTATCAGAGGGTACGGCCCTGAGATGATTTTTGATTCTGGGTCTCTGATGAGGACTGGCGGACGCTCTTTCAAAACTGCCCTGGTGTTATTGCAAAAGTGTCTGAGTGCATGGGGATTCGGCTCCCGGTCAGAACAATTTAAAAAATTAAGAACATAAAGTGCCTTGCATAATCTTTCAACTGGTGTCATGGCCAGAGCCGAATCGTGTTGTTGTTCTAGCAGCCTTTTTAACTCTTTGTGGGAGCGTTCCACTATTGCCTGTCCTGTGGGGTTATGGGGAATGCCGGTGGAATGGGCAATTCCCCATTGTTGTAGAAATTGTGCGAATCTTGTCGAGGTGAATCCAGGCCCATTGTCCGTTTTGATGGCTTTTGGGACTCCTAATGTGGCAAATGCCATGAATAGATGTTTGATGATATCTTTTGTTTTTTCACCAGTGTGGAGTGACGCGAACACGGCCCCGGAAAATGTGTCTATGGACACATGCAGGTATTTCAGGCGGCCAAAAGGATTATAGTGAGTGATGTCTGTTTGCCACAGCTCCAATGCTGCCAACCCTCGGGGGTTTATCCCCGTTGGCAGCGGTGGAAGGGCGAAGGACTGACAGTTTGGGCATGTGGCTAGTATGGCTTTGGCTTGTTCTTTTGATATTTTAAATTGTCGGGCAAGGGCAGGTGCATTTTGATGGAAAAACGCATGGCTGAGCCTTGCCTGTGCAAAGATGTCTGGTAAGGTTAATGAAAGTGCAGGTGCAGAGTAATGAGATGTCATTGCAAGGAGGTCGGCCATCCGGTTCCCCTCTGCAATAGCTCCTGGCAGGTCTGTGTGAGCCCGGACGTGCATAATATAATAGAGTTGCTCTCGGTGGGAGATCAGCCAGATTAATTCCGTGAGCAAATCGAATAACTGTTTGTTTTGAACTTCTTTGAGCAGGGAGTGTTCTGCCCGTTCTGCTACCCCGGCAACATAAGCCGAATCTGTTACCAGATTGAAAGGTTGCTGAAATTTTTTGAATGCTCTCACGACCGCAGCAAGTTCTGCGATCTGAGGGGAACCCTCAACCAGTTGGATGTCAGACTCCCACTTCTGACTCTCCGGGTTCTTTCAAGTGATCACCGATTTGTGGGATTTTCCCGACCCATCGGTGAACACCGTGAGAGCACCTTTAATAGGTGTTTTATTTTTGAATGACTTTGGGGCCAAATATAACGTGTTTTTGAATATTTTATGTTTAGGGTAATGAATGGAAATCTGTCCAGGGTAACTGTCTAAAGCAATTTGCAAACTTTCGTTTGTCTGAAGCAGGGATTCCAATTGTTCCAAATTAAGAGGTAGGTAAATGCACGCCGGGTCACACCCTGCGAGGGTCCGGAGGCGTTGTCTGGCCTTTATTATTATCCTAGCCATTAACTCTGCAGGAGTTGAAATAGTTTTCGCTGGTTGGTGTGGGAGAAACAGCCACTCAATGATAAGGAGTGGGTCCTTCCGCCCAGCGTCCCATTGAAAAAGCAGACCATGGAAGTTTGGGCACTTACCCAGTATGGCAAGGGTGACGGGAAGGAGCCGATCCACACGGTGGGCCT
Organism: Lonchura striata; assembly: GCF_050655825.1. Taxonomy (NCBI): domain Eukaryota; kingdom Metazoa; phylum Chordata; class Aves; order Passeriformes; family Estrildidae; genus Lonchura; species Lonchura striata. The sequence continues at coordinate 55,835,224 of NC_140707.1, read as the reverse complement.
GACGGGATCGTATGGCCTCAGCGACTCTCTCCAGGGTCCCTTTGGCGGCAGGTGTTAGCTCGCGAGGGGAAGCTAGGTCGCTATCTCCTCGTAGCAGGTTGAAGAGCGGCGCCAGCTCCTCCGTGGTGAGTCCTAGGAGAGGTCGGATCCACGTGATGGTACCGCAGATCTGCTGGAGATCCTGCAGGGTCCGTGGGTCGTCTTTGACGGTGACAGATTGGGGCGCGACAGTCCTTCCCGTAATGTGAAAGCCCAAATACTTCCATGGCGCTGACAGCTGGATCTTTTCTTCGGCAATTTCAAACCCTGCAGCTTTAATGGCTTTAACAGTTTTGGAAAGTGTGATCTGCAGATAAGCTTGTGTTTCAGCGCAGATCAAGACATCATCCATATAATGCAGGATGATCGCTTCAGGGAACAGCTTTCTGATCGGCGAAAGCACCTGGGCCACAAAAGTTTGGCAGAGCACCGGAGAATTTTTCATTCCCTGGGGCAAAGTGGCCCATTGGTACCTCTTATAAGGCTCCGCCCTATTGATTGAAGGGACGGAGAACGCGAATCTGGGGGCATCTCCGGGATACAATGGGATGTTGAAAAAGCAGTCCTTGATGTCAATGACTGCGAGCTGCCAATCCCGGGGAAGCATGGAGGGTGAGGGAAGGCCAGGCTGCAGGGGGCCCATGTCCTCGATTACCTCATTGACCCTGCGCAGGTCTTGGAGCAGGCGCCATTTGTCTTTGCCAGGTTTTTTAATAACAAAGACAGGAGTGTTCCAGGGGTTGGTGGAGGGTATTAAATGCCCCAGGCGGACCTGCTCCTCTACTAATTCATGGAGCGCTTTTAATTTCTCCTCCACAAGGGGCCACTGGTCCACCCACACTGGAACATCGGTCTTCCAATTCAGCGGTGGGGAGGTGCGCTCTGCAGTGGCCCATACTAAAAATCCCATGCAGGGCTAGGGATATCGAGGCGGGCACCCCATTGGGACAAAACGTCCCTGCCTAATAACATGATGTTAGATGAAACAACAAAAGGCCGAATGGTGGCAACCTGTCCCTCAGGGCCCTCCACACTTACCAGGTGTTTGCTGCGCATGGAGTTGACAGCTCCTCCCACTCCGGAGATTGTGCCACAAGGGGGCACCAACTCCCAGTCGCGGGGCCACTTTGACCGGGGTATGATGGTGACGTCTGCCCCGGTGTCTGCCATCAGGTCCAGTTTGATGGACTTTCCCTGAAGCGATAAAACAGTCTCAATCATTGGTCTGGATTTGTAAACATTTTGTGTGAGGAAGACAAAATTGTCTTCCCCGGAGTCATGTCTAGCGAAATAGTCCTGTACTGGTGGATCGGTGAGGTCGGCCACGTCGAGGAGGTACATGGCAGCGAAGGGGAGCCCCTTGGTGATGGTGCAAGGTGGTTGATGGCAGACGACTGAGACGGTGACCTCGGACCCCGGCTGAAAACACACCACTTCAGGAACGACGGTAACACGGTCTGGTGTGAGCCTGCAATTTCCGAGTATTAACACTGTTACCTCACAATTACGGTAAGGGGGTTCCAGGAACCCAGCGGGAACTCTCACCAGGTCCTCATCCTGGAGAGTCACAGTGATGGAGCTTTTGAGGACCCGGTGAGTGTCTGAATTTAAGTTGCGGGTTCTACGGAAGAGGCGGAGCCCGTCGTCGTGGCTCCGCCAACCCTCCGGAACTGTCCGCTGGGCCACCGGTCCTCCCGGATGGTGGGGAGGCCTGGGCGCTGTGAGGGGCCACTTGTTGTCCTTGCGCGGCCCCTCCCCGCGCTCCGCGACCCGTTTCCCGCCTGCTGATGGTAGGGCATCGGGTTCCTGGGTATTGGTCTTGGGGAGGGTGTGTACGAATAGTGTGGTTGCTCCGGGGGCCAGTATGGGCAGTTGGCTTGTATGTGGCCCATCTGGCCACACCCGAAGCACCGGATGGTGTTCATCGTCAACATCGCCTCCCCAATCCCCTTACTTACTGCAAGGGCGACAGTGGTCTCGGTGGAGGCGGCTTTCGTGCAGGCCTCCACCATCTGTGCGATGGTGGGTTCGGGGTCCTGAGGTAAAGTCCTTAATATCTTCTTTGTCTCGGCTGTCGCGTTGGTCATGGCCATCTTTCTCAGGAGCTCTTCCCTCGCTGCAGGATGGTCTATCTGCCGGTCGATGGCCTCCCTCAGCCGGTCCACGAATTTTATGAAAGATTCCTCTGGGCCCTGGGTAATAGCTGAAAAGTTCTGGAGCGGGGTTTTCCCATCGGGGATTTTTAACAGTGCCGCTCGGCCAGCCTCCTTGATGTCATCTAGGACCTCCGTGGGTAACAGTATTTGGTCCTCTGGCTGGCTGAACTCCCCCTCCCCTGCCAGGGCTTCTATGGCTTCCTCTCCCTCTCCAATTGCCTCTGCTAAATTGTGTTTTTTCAGAAGAGGCTTGAGGAGCTTTCTCCATTGAATGTCCCACAATAAAAGCTCGGTGGGAGTGAGCAGGGACTTGGCAATATATTTAACGTCATGCTGGACCAATGTATGGCCCGAGAAAGTGAGGTCCAATACATTCTTAAAGAAAGGAGAGTCTCGACCATAGTCTTTGGCAGCCTTCCTCAGTTCTTTAATCTCCACATATGGGAGTTGCTCCCAGTGTGGCCGCTGCCCCCTGGTCCTCACCACAGGTGCTGCGAACGGCCCCAGATCTCTTGCGAATTCCAAATCCCCATCCTTAATTGCCTCTGCCCTGATCCGGGCCCACCCACCTCCCGGCCTAGGTGTGGGCCGGGGGCTGTCGCTGTCCTCATCCTCATCGGAGGATGAGGCAGGACGAGCAAGGGCTCGGACCTTCCCCTTGGCCGGTGGGCTTCGGTGGCATGAAGCCCGGCAGGCCAAGATGGCCTGCTTCCGGCCAGGCCGACCTCCGGTTCCGGTGGCGTGGGAACCAGAAGAGGCCTGAGGGGAGGCGTGGCCAGGCTCACCCACCGGGGTGCGGCCTTCCGGCAGGGGGTTCCCTCCCACCGGGGCGTGGCCTTCCTGCAGGCCGGTCCCTCCCACCGGGGTGTGGCCTTCCGGCAGGGGGTTCCCTCCCACCGGGGCGTGGCCTTCCGGCAGGGGGTTCCCTCCCACCGGGGGCCCACCCAGGGGTGTGGCCATGGGGGCTGGAGGGGCGGGTCCCGACGACGTAACAATCGACGCGGTGGTAGGGGCGGGACCCGACGCAGGGGCGGCACTCGACGGAGGTGGAGCCTGAGGGGGACTGGCAGGGGCCCGAAGGGAGTGAGGAGGTGGAGAGGAGGCGCCATTTTGTCCCTCGGTGGCGGGCTGCTCGGCCATGTGGCCGGCGCCATTTTGTGAGGTGTGGTGACAGAGATCAGGAATCGAATAACATGGTTTTAAACTGGGTACAGGGGTTTGAGGGCTTTGGGGAGAGGAAAGAGTCGCACTGGGATGGCCAGTCCCAGGACGAGGAGAGGACAGAGTGGGGCGGGGAGCAGCAGGGAGACGGTGGCAGCCCTGTGCCTGGTTATGGCAGGATCTGCTGCCCGACCCACCCTTAGGGGAAACCGGGTTAGGAGTGGGGGGGGCGGGATGAAGGTTAGGAGAACCGGGAACCCAACTCTCACCCTTTTGTTTAAATAAAGTGTAAATAGAATGAAAAAGTGGAAAAAAATGCCCCACAGAAAAATTCCCCTTTACTTGTAATGCGTATAAGAGTTTCCCAATATTTCCCCAGAAAATAAGAGAAGAAAAATCATCCCTGGAGGTGTCAGGGAAGTTATCGAAAATAAGATTAACAAAAGCCTTAAGGTCCCTCTTTTTAAAAGAAATGTTACCCAAAACAAGGGAGGATTTAACGTGGAGGTAAAAATCCCGCCGGGCAGGAGACAAGCGGTTGCCCATTCTCACTGCAGAAAAAAGGAAATCCCCAAAGAGACAAAGCGAGAAACGAAAAGGAAAAGAGACAGGGTCGGGTGCCAGACAGGGCACCAGGAACTCACCACAAAAAAGACCGCTGTCAAAACGAAAAAGCCTCTGAGGGGGAGAGGAAGCGCTGCAGATCTCGTCCCGTTCGGAGTCTGCTCCCAAACTCGAAGTCGAACCAGGACGAGGTGTCTGCAGCCCGCGAGGTAGGCGATCTTCTTCAACGAAGAGCAGCCGCTCGTGGAACTGGCGGCGAATGGCGCTTTTCGTCCTCGGGCAGCCGGATCACAGAGCCGATGCAGCCGAGGAGACGCTCTGCGGCTGACTCCTGAGAGGGGCCAGTCTGTTCGGGCGCCAGTTGCGGCTTCTGGGTCTCTGACCACTCTGCTTGTCAGAGAGCCGAGTCCTCGAAAGCCGGATAGCGTAATGAAATCTTCCTCTATGAAGGCGGGACGGCTCACAGGCGGCTTTAATTCCAGAAGCGTTTATTGAGGAACAGCAATTCAGGGAGCGAAGGGAAAACAACCACTCCGGGAGGGAGCTCGCTCTGAGAGCTTCGAACAGGGGGCGGAATCGGGATTATAAGGGGGACAAGAGAGGGAGGGTCCAGGCATGAAGCGTTCAGTGAGGGAAGGCTTCGGGGGCAGAGTCAGGGTCGAGTGGCAGGGTTATAACCAATGAGGGTAAAGGGAAAGAGCGGTTTCAGGGAAGGAACCAATGGAGGTATAAAGAACAAAGAATTTTCTAGCACCAAGGGATGACAGACATACTGATTGATAACAGGGGAGGCAGGGAACTACACACCTGTCACTTCCCAGGGTAATTCGGGGGGACAGTTTCCCAAGTCCCCTCCCACAAATCTTGCCAGGGCCTGTGACAACATTTTGCTCTTTAGAGCTTTTAATGTTCAGCTTAGAGTTCCTGGGTGACATCCAAAACAATAAAGTGACAGTTGTTTTCCAAGTTGTATTTACAGCTTTGAATCCATTAATGACTCCTCTGCTGTTTCTTCTGTGACTTCAGCTGTTGTATCACAGACAGAAGCAGCAGAGTTCCTTTGCTCCTCGAGAATGTAATATGCTACGGCTCATTTGAAGTAGCATCTCCACAAAGTAAACCTTTATAGCAGGAACTAAGTGTAACATCCACGAGTGGCATCTGGCAGTTGGTGATACAGAGAAAATAGGGTTGGAGATTGTTATTCCCCAGAGCATTTCATGCAGAAGAGATTAGACTATGCAAGAATGACTTAAAGTACCACAGGTTTCATGCTGGAGAAGCCTGGCTTTAAATACTGTATATCTGCAGCCAAGTTAAAATGCATAACATTCTTTTAATCTCTTTCTCTTGATAAAAGAAGAAGAAATCAGCAATGAAAATAATTTTACATTTGGTCAAACAGTACAAAGTACTGCTGTAAACACTACAGAAGTGGAAGGAAACCTAGTCTCTGGAGACCAGTAATACTGCATTTCTGTAAGCCTCTTGATCAGGTCTCTCAGTTGGTGAGAAACTTGTCCATATTCTATTTTATTAAAGTAGAACAAATAGAATTACATAGAAAAGTTGTCAGTGCCACGTGGAGCTAGATGACTATGAGTAATCAGAGAAAAGGAACTCAGAACTATAAAATTAGTCAAAGAATCATGGAATTACATTCAAACTTAAATTAACCCTAAAATAAATTTTTTGTTACCCAAGTTTCTCTAAAACATTTCCTTTTCTGAAAGACACTGATGGAAATTCTATACTGAAGCCACTGAAGAACAGGTTAAATAAGTCAGGCAAAGATCGATTGTTGGTAATAATTTTGTTTTGAGAAAGGAAATGATTATTTTCTACTTTGTTAAGTGAAATAAAATGGCAAGTATTGTGTAGTACAAATATATTAGTTATTGTCCAGGTAGTCATTCTCAAAATGGAGTTAGAAATAATATCTTCCTCTGTAATGAGCAAGTAAAAACAATAGCTATCCCAGAAATTTATATTGATAGCCCCTGCAAGTAAATTTAACCCAGACAGCATTAATACTTGCTCTTAACTTTTTGGCACTGGTGATTTTAAGTTCTAAAACTGAGTTAACATGAACTTGTCTATCAGCTTTTTCTTCCCTTTTGCAAAGGGATATTTGTGTCTGGCTGGGACAGAGTTAATTTTGATTGGAGGACACCATATGTGGCTGTGTTTTAGATTTATGACTAAACAGGTATTGATAACTACAAAGTGCTTTGACTGTTACAGAGCAGTGCTAACACAGCAGCAATACCTTCCCTGTCTCACAAGGTATTTTGAGGGACCCTGCCCAACCAAAGGAGAATTCCAGACCGTAGAATGTTGTGCTTTGCAATAAAAACTGAGGCTGTAGTTTTAACCAAAAAGTCTTTTCTCAGAGACTAGCTGGGCATCAGACTGTTTGTGGGAGGAGCTGACTGATTGCTTTTGCAGGACTTGTGGTTTTTGCTTTTTTTTTTTCCTCTTTCCTTCACTTATTAAACTCTCTTTAACTGGACCCACAAGTTTTACTCACTTTTCTTCATCATATTCAGTTCCCTATCCCGCAGTAAGAAGGGGAAGAAGTGGGTGGTTGCGCTGAATTATAGTATTTACTCTCAGTTAAAAAAAATCCCAAAAATTATTGCCTGAGAAAATAACACTAGCTTTCTGAAAATAATGGCGTGATTTTGTGGATATCTGCAGTGCGCTACTTTTACACTGCCCAGGAAGTTTTCTCTTTTGCATAAGAATCCCATTAAGTTGTGCAATAGTATGCAGGTGGTCTGGAAAGAGTGAGAATTCAAAGTATAACATCACTTTTTTTATAGAGATATAAAACCTTTCCCTATAAAAGGAACTAATTAGTTAAAGGGGAAAGTCAAATGCAAACTAGGAGAAAACTAATCCTTGCTCTGCCTGTTAAAATAAACTTAGCAGGGGGTCATTGTTAGGTATAAGTATTGTTATGTTAAGTATAAGTATTGTTAGCCAAGGAAACTACTTAAGAATTCTTTTTCCACAAAAACTTCAAACCTCTACATAAACAAGCAAACAACAAACCCAAGCACTCCCCAAGCAAAACAAATGGAAAAAAGAACTAAATGTTCCAGAATTAGCTCATAATTTTTGTCTTCATACCTCATAACAGGAGGATAACAGAATTAGAGAAAGATTAACACTTGGTAAAACAAAAATAGATAGAAACCAAGAATCAGTCAGCATTTCTCCAGATTCACATTCAACTGAAGAGCCACCTTTTCTGTAGCACAATAGTGAAGAATAAACTTTTCATATTTACCCAAATACTGCATAGAGTCCTTTTAATGTGTGAAGTTAGTTAACAATTGTGCTCCATTTTGAATAAGTATGATTTTTTCTGAAACAGAAAACAAAATTATGAAAATGGCACTTTTCTCCAGAGGAATAAATGCAGGATTGACCTAGAAGGTTTCTTCTCGAAGCAAGGATTTCAGCTGTACACTAAGATTATAATCTGGATATATAAATTTTTTTGTGAGATGGAGTGAGAAATTACATGACAGAGTGGATCATCTTCATTCACTAAAAATAGATAGCCATTTCTCTAAAATAAGGTCTTAAGTAATTCTAAAGCTGTTTAGATTTACTCCACAGAATGGAAACTGTTACTCTTTCTGAGTCAAGTTATGCGCTTCCAGGGTATATTTCAGTAAAATTGTTTGGTTGGGTAGTATAATCTTATGAATTTTTTCAATAATTTGGTTGGAATTTTCTTCAACATCTCTATTTTATTACTGTATTGATGGGGCACTCTGCATAATTGTTGACTATTTTCACAAAGAGAGGAATTTTTACTGTGTACTGTCAGAATAATTGTAAAGGATGGCTCTAATAATTTGTTTTTTGTGTGAAAATTGTATTTCATTCACCTACAGTGTGATGTCTGACATAGCAATGGTACAGTGTATTAACAGCTTATGGAAACTGATTATTTGCAGCATGTGAGTGAACCGTGTAAGCCATTCAAGTAATTCAAATCTTAGAAGTCTGGACTTTGTGTTGAAGACTACATGTTGGTATAGCATCAGGCTGAAAATATGGAACCTGATTCAAGGACCTCACAGCCTAGATTATGCTGAGATTTCTTCTTATAGAAGTATAGGACTGAAAGAATTCTTCTAGGTCAGTGTTAACGCTAGGCTAAGTAAAAATAGGAAAAAGACAAAAACCCCCACCAGTCCTTGTTAGTACTTTGACACCTGGTTCTCTGAGTTGCTGTTATTAGTAAAAATGAATGCATTTCATTATTTTATAGTAAGAGAAATTCTCTTGGTCATTAGGTCATGTGAAAAAAAGGTTCAAACTGCCTTTGAGTTTGAGCAACTGCAATTTGCTACTTTGCACAGTAGAGTGTTTGAATTTAATTTATCTAGTTTCATGGTAAGAAACAAAGGAATGATTCATAGTGTTGCAGATATTGTCTCTGTGTTTTCAAAAAGGAAAAATAAGCATAAATTATGAATACAGCTGTCAGATACCTTGACAATACTTTATCTCTTGTAACTCTTAAATAAAACAGCCATTTTCTTGCATTGAATAATTTCTCTACTTTGTACTAGTAAACAATCAGCATTTTGTGAGATATAAGAATTTTTAAAAGATTGGAGTTTACTTACTGTAAGGATATTGACAAAAACAGTCTTTGCTATTTTTTGAAGACAAATATATGTAAAATCAAGTGTATGATCTTCCACCGAAACGAAACTGTTAGAGAATTGTTTCACAGTGCACTATTCAGTACCTACCTAAGCTTTGCATCTTACAAAAAGAATATCTTTGGAGAAGCAAATCTAATGCAGCATTACAGTGATTGTCTCAATATGTGATTTCACTTCAGCCAGGCAAAAACCTATCAAATTGGGTTGGGTTTTTTTAAGCGTGAAGAACAGAGTTACAAAAATACTTGGATGCCAAAAAATGCACCAAGGATGAAAATCCCTGGATTTTTTTTTCCAAAACTGATGGTTATATCACCCAGCTCAATGAAATTAATTCTGGTTTCACAACTGCATTCATTAAATATGATGGCGAAAGTACAACAGTAGCACTTTCTTTTGCCATCAGTGATCTCTTTGGCTGCTGTCAGAGCCAGCTGTTTTGCCACCATTACGATCAAAAACTCATAGTAATTTTGGATCATGATCTGTGGTTCGCTTTCTTTCTTAAGAATAATAAGCAGCAGTGAATACTGAAATCTACTCAGGGTCTCTGAAGTGTTTAGGAATATCTTGGAGAAGAATGGGTTGAAACAGACTGACAAAGAAGAAAATTGCTAGTCCAGACTGCTTAAACAGTGATTGTAATTCTGTATAGTTTGTGTGAACTGCAAACTATACAGAATTTAAAATGAGTGAAAAAGTTCTAAAAGCCCTAGACATTACATAAGACAGTAAGGAACTCCTGAATCAGAAACATGGATATTGCACAAACCCCTTGTGTTACTTTTATAAAGGTGGCAGTACTATAAAATGTCTTTTGTTCATATCTCAAAAATGACCCTTTGTTTTTAAGTTTATTTAGTCAATGAAAACAAAAAAAATCTACTTAAATATAGATGCAACAAGTGCATACTTTCTACTCTGCACTTTTTTCAGAGTTAAACTTTTGAAGAGAGGAAATATTTTAATGAAATTTGTGTTTAAATTCATGGGAAAAATAAAATACCTTAAATACATGTACTTCCTTCACAGATTTATCTTGGCAGTTGATGATAGGAAAAAAACCTGACAAGTAAACTGAACAACTAATTACTCATCATCTTTTATATAACCAGCTCATTGGACAATGTGTTTTTTTTCCCCAAAGTTACTTCATGTTTAATAATGATAAATTTTTGTTTGTTGGCATCTTAGTTAACAGCCAAGGGCAACTTAAGAGCTTTCTTTATTGAATAATTTAGAAGACCCAAAACGTATTATTTCATGCTGAATGAAGTATTATCTTCATCCCCCCGTGAGAGCTGTCATTTGGATTTCAGCACATTTTTTTCTGGTATAGATGTCCTTGTGGGTTTTCTTGATTGCTGATTTGAAAGAAATGTTAGTGTAGTTCAAACTGAAACAGAAAATACTCATCATTCTAGGACAATATTTTTGTGTCTTAATTTTGTTTTTTCTGTTTCAACTATTTGACAAAATTCAGGAAAATGAGCAAAACATGTTGATGTTTATGATTTTTTTTTGATAAAATAAGCTATTTGAACCAGAAGCTTTCACTCAGGGTCTCTGTTACTTCTGTAGATTAGTCAAGCGAATATGCCTTTGAACAGTGGTTTTCTTTTACTTTGTGCTATTTAACAAAAAAATGAGCTGTCAGTCATCATGTTTTTTGTTTGACTTCTGTGTAACTGCTTTCAGGCCAAGAAATGCACCCTTGGGCAGTGGAGTTTGGACAGTATCTGTGAGAGGAAGGCAAAGACGCTCTTTTGAAAATCAGAAAGTATATTAAATTAGTTGTTGCTTCACCTCAGTTGTACTTCCTTGTTCCTTGCTTTTGTGAAGGCTGGAAGGGGAGAGAGGAAGGAAAAGTCAAGCATTTATGATTATTGCCTGTTAATAGTTCAGCCAAAATAATGCATAGCAATGTCTGACAAACTTATAAACATGGAGGCTTAAAGTGTGAAAAAACCACAGCATCAGTGGCAGCAAACTTTGAAATGTCTAATAAGCTGCTATCATATCAGAAATTCAAAGCAAGCAATTGCCTGTGTGCAAAAATGATCTGTGAAAGAGAAGAGGATTAGTGTGGGTGTTTCAGAGATAACAAATAAACCAAAACAGAGGAAAATAAAATATTCCCTTTGAAAAAGAGGAAGACTAGCCACCTTTAAAGAGGAAGATATATGAGAAACACTCTTTGCCTTCACTTCTCATTTGTCCTTATAACCAAAACCAAATTGGTGGATGTTGCCAATACAGGTCCTGCACATAGGTGATTAGTTTTTTCAAAAGCTATTTGAGTTGTGTAATTCATGTTTGCAGTGATGTCTTCCCCAGCTTTTCTAAGAGCTGTGCAGATGAGTCAACCAGAAAGCTGAGGCAAAGCTTCCTGACATCAAATGGAGTTTTTTTGTTGCCTTTAGATTAAATATCTAGATAAGCTCCTGGGGAGGGAAATCCAATACAGGCTTTAAGAGGCTTGGCTGTAAAATAATTACTTTGCCTAATTTGCCTAAAAATCTTTGTGGCTTAATTCAGTGCTCTTGCTTCAGCCTTGGAAAGGTTTGTCTTTGTCTATCTTGGAGGTTTTCCTTGAGCCACAGAGTGCACAACTTCCTGACTGCTCTGCAGCCCACATGGATAACTGTATTTAATCTGTTGAAAACAATTTAGAAAGTGAGAATGGGAAATATTGCCAATCACAGAGTGGTTGAGACTGGGAGGGACCTCTGGAGGTTGTCCTGGTACAGATGTTCCTGCTCTAGCAGTGCCTCCTAGACTTCATTGCTAGGGCAAATGCCCAGGTAGTTTTTAAATATCCCAAGGAGCTAGACTCCATAATGTCTCTAGGTGACCTGTGCCAGTGCTTGGTCATCTGCTTGGTATAAAAGTGTCACATCTTCTTTTCCATGGAGAAGAACTGCTGCAAGTGATTGCTTGTGGCATTGTAAGCACTGTAATGTGAAGAAGAATCCATGATAAAATACCAGCTGTTTACTGAGAAAAAGCCTTAGGTATTAGTATTGCTGAAAAAGAGCATCTGTTTTTGAAAGAGTGAGTGCTGAAAAGCCCAGTTTGATTCTCGCCCGTGACAGTAGCTGCACACATGCTGCAGCTGCTGATGTCCCTCTATCGTGGGGTTTTTATCGTGTTGTGTTTTATATCTTGTGTTTTTTATCATGTTGTGAGTAAGCTGAATGACCAGTAAGTGTCCTCACATTTGAAAGCATCTAAGAGTGAAGAAATGAATAAAGCACTTTGCCTGGCAGTTAGCATCTGTGTAAAAGCAAAGACAGGAATCAAAACACTCACTTGTCAGCAAAATTACTTCCTGCTAAAAATGGTAGATAGGTGACAGTAAAGACCAATAAAAATCATTATTTTTCCTCAGAAAGTTCAGGATTTAATGAGAGAAAGCAAAAAGGATTCATGTGTAAGGAAAGGTTTAATGCTGCCATTTCTGGTAGGATTAAAATAGATGCTGAAAATCTACTAATTTTCTGTGATGTAGTATGGTGCAAGTTTCTAAATGGAGCAGAATTCTCAGGTTTATGTAGTCCCTACTCTCCCTATTCTTGGGCTATTTGGAGATCAATAATGGTCTAATTGTTTTTAAAGATTATCAGAATATAAAAGAATCGAGATTTTAGGGCAAAAAAAGAAATATTTTGATGGATTCAAATACATTAAATTGAAATTTCATCACAAGGGAATAAAAAAAATCTCTATTGTTGAATGGAAATTACTTTTTAATAAGATTATTAACAAAAGGCTATCTCTAATCTTGAAATATCTATTTTTAACAAATATTTAATGGTGATAGGTAATAGCTTTTTTTCCCCCCATATTTAATAAATACCATCAACTACTTACCGCTTTCAATAAGAGACTGTTTTGAGTCAAGGAAACTAGAATTACAAAATAAGCCATTGAATCATCTTCATACAAAAAGAGACTCTGGAAGGTACTGTGGTCATGTTTTATGACCCTAATCTTTCAATTACATCTGCATGGATTGGGGTCTAGGCCTACTAGATTAAATTCTTAATGTGTGCAGTTCTATCTGCAGTCATTTTTATCCACCAAAAAGCTGGTTTTCATTTAAAGAAAGATGATTGATAGCTAGATATATGTGAAGAGAGCTTTGTTCACAGGGAAGTACAATTCATGGTTCACCTCACATGCTAGAAGAGACCTTGAAAGAGATTCTCAGGATGTATAAAGTAGAGAGCAATGTAGGAACCACAACAGTGTGTGGAATTTGAATAGCCTGTGGTAGTTTTGTTCATATATACTCATTTTTGGGACGGGCTAGTGGCAGATGCTGAGATACAGGCACCAAAATCCAAACCCAAATTGTAGGTTGTCTTTATGCTTAAGTTGTAGAAGAAACACCTAAATAATTGCCTTCACACACTTTCTCTATATCTTTACTATCTTTAGAACAGAGAAAAAAGAGCTTCCACACTGAATTCTCTCTGAAAAAGACACCCCCAGACTCAAGCTAACAGCTGCTTTTACTCCCTGATCTATGTATGTATGTATGTATGTATGTATGTATGTATGTATGTATGCATCTGTCTGTCTATCTATCTATCTATCTATCTATCTATCTATCTATCTATCTATCTATCTATCTATCTATCTTTTTGTCCATGTTTTACAGTTTTCAGTGGTGATTTCTCCTATTTGATGTTATTAATGAAATTACAAGAGTATAATTCTGAGTTGAATCACATCCACAAGGGTTTTGCTGTTGCCCGAGGATAGATGCATGCTTACACCTCAGGGCTTGACAGCTTCCAAATGTATGTCTGCCCTGGTTTCAGTTGGGATAGAGTTCATTTTCTCCTTAGCAGCTGGTCCAGAGCTGTGTTTTGGATCTGGTATGAGAATGATAATGTTTATAACGTACTGATGTTTTGATTGTGGCTAAGTAGAGCCTCCACAAAGTCCTTACCTTAAGTCAAGGATGTTTCAGGGTCTCAGATTCTGCCAGTGAAGAGGTGCATGAGAAACTGGGGAGACAAAGGTGACCCAAACTGGCCAAGGGATGTTCAATAACATAGCTTGGCATGTTCAGTGTATAAGGTGGAAGGAAGTGGCTGGGAGGGTCCAATTGCTGCTGTGGGACAAGTTGGGCAATGGTCAGTGGTAGTGAGCAATGGTATTTTCAGATGATATTCTGGGGGGAATTCTTTAATCTCTCCTGCCATTTTCCAGAGTACAAATAGCAACAAAGCAGGATGGCACAGAGGCAGCAAGGACAGTGTTGTCACATGTGTCCCTCTCAGGAGCTCAGTCCCTTCCTTTCATATTCCTAAAAAAATATCTGAAGTAAATGCCAAATCTTGTTGATTGCTCCTTTATCCAGCACTGGCCTGCCTCAGGCAATTCAAACCACTCTCACAACGCCTCCGACTGTATCCGTGAAATGTCTAGTTACTTCCTACAAACCAAGTGAGGACAAATATTTCAGAAGTTTCTGTTAAAACATTTATATTTGTTCAGGTGAGCTTCATCTCAAAATGAAACCATAGGTACCATGATACTAGGTAATAACCATATTTTTCCATAAACATAAAAAATGGGCATTTTATCTAATTATGTAATTTGAGCTATTCTAGCAACTTTATGATTTCATTGGCATTTAGTTTCCAAGAGAACATGGAAGTGTTAAATATTTATACGGATAAGTCCAAGGCTAATGCAGTTCTCATTCAAACGTTGCATATTGTATGATAATGGAAAAGTGTATACTCAAAACTGGAGAAGAGGATACAGTTTGAAAATCATTATTTCACATTTTTAATGCAATTCTTTCCTTAACTGTCTGCAATGAACTTTGCCTGTATGTTAACAAAACCAAATCTGGTTTATTGCTGAATTTAGAGGCCAAGTTGCATTTCTTGCCTCAGAACCTTAAGCACATGCAATGCTGTCCAAATGTCTAAATGTTAAAATGTGCTAAATTTTCATGAAGACAAAGAAGAGCTTTTGGAATACTATTCAGTAAATGTCTGCTGCCTGCCTGAAATATTTCTGAGCTTCTAGTAATGGCTCTGTAGTTCCATAGCTATTGTTCAGTTCTTGCAAGGTAACATGTAATGTAATAAATTATCGCTCTCCTCTTCACAAGAGAAAGAAAAAACACAACCAAACAAACCCCCAAAACCAGGCCAAAAATGCAGTTTGTGTCAGACAGGAAAGGAATTTATTAACTTCTAGCAGTTTAAATTTCTGAGTCATTGAAGCTTCTGAATCAGAATACCTCATCACTTTTAAGAAATTTAAGAGAATATCTTTTCCATGCTAAAAATGTCTTGCTGGGGAAAAAAGCATCATTCTCTGTGTCTGTTGCCTCCCTGGGAGTAAGAAAGCATTTAGTGTGAGTTATTACAACTCTACATCAGGAAATGGCTCCCCAGCTGCAGTCTTAGGCAAGCGATTCTTCTTAAAATGAAATAATTTAGAATTCATGAACTACCTCATCCCTATCAGACCGGCCACAGAGCAACTCAAGCTTCTTTTTTCTCACTCTATCTAATTCTCACAATGGTCAAAACTCCATGAGATGATGCCTGTGTGTGTAGGCAGCTCTGAAGAGCTGGACCATACATTTACTGCCAGATTAGGGGATATCACGGTCCCTGGCTGTAGAAGACATGAAACACTATCTGTTTAAACCTAGCCTGGTTATAAGGTAGGGAAAATGTGAGCTCAGGATGTCTGCTGTAGGCAGGATTTCACCGTACCTAGTTTTGCTCACACACCGTATGCCCCAGGCGTGACCCTGTTGAGGTGTCAAGTGTGAATGGGCCCTTTTTTTCTGATAGAATTTCAGAATCTGATTAAAAACACTTATCAAACACACAGGTGTCTTGTAGGCAGTCAAAGCAGCCTGGCCTATATAATAATTTGGGGGCTGGATTTAAGAGTGGGGATTTCTTTTGATTCTTCAGGGCATGTTTCTGCTATTTCTACCTTCAGTTGGCCGGCAGGAGCCTTTATCACAGCTCTTAGCAGGTTACCCTCTGTGACAAGATGGAGAAAGAGGGAGATTTGTGATTTTGGGGAGGCAGGGGGGAAGCTGGCTATAGGGAAGAGATCCTCAACTCACAGAGACAGACCTAGTCTTAAAAATAGACTCCCAAATTCTTGTTTGGACTGCTGATAAATAAGACCACAGTGCATGGTCTGCAGCATGAGTGTTTTGTAGTAAGGAAGGATTGCTTTCAATCATTTACTCTGCAGTTAAAGATACACAATAGGTCACAGTAGTAGTGAAGGCTGACAGGAGTATTTTTTTCAAAAGTAAGAAAGAACAAATGCACCACATAATTCACTGACATTAGTCTAGATAGAGTGCAAATATCTCTACGGAGAAATAATTTTGTTTATAGCAGGATCTGATTTTGATTTCCACAGAACATAAAGTAGGTGTGGATTGCATGCGTTTTGCACACCCAATAAATGTCAAGGCACTAGACATTATACTGCTTTGTAGCCACTTGTAGCCACTTACCAATTTATTAATTTTCAGACCACCCTGCACTGCATATGTTCCTGAGTTTTCTCATCCACCCCCATTATGGGAACAAATCCTTACTAACCTACTGTACCTCACAGTGTGTTTCAATTCATTAATTAATATTTGGAAAGACCACTGAGACCATTTAATAGGTGCATAACAGAAGGAAAGAACCTTATTGTTAGATGGCTACAGGTTTAATTATCCTCACTCTACTACCTGAGAGGTCTAGAGTTAAACTTTAGAGGCTCCAATAATTGTGGTGGGGTTATGCCATTTATAGCTCAGTATGGTGTAATTTTTCATGCAACAATCTTCACTTTCTTCCCTTTCAAATTCAAATCTAGCTTTCTTTAATTTAAGTTTTGCTGAAAAGAGCCATATTGCTACAAGCATAAATTATGGTAGATGAACATTAATGATGTCTGTTCACAGCTGTTCTTAGCTTAAATAATTGCCACTCAGTCCCTATGATCAGTATTTTAAATGCCTGAACTATTCAATTAGGAGCACAAAATACTTCCTTCTGTTATCGCTATTAAAATCAAGACTTAGCTGACATACCTGTAACATTCATGTTATAGAAAAATACGTTTGAGGATATTGATTTATTAAGCAAATTGGTTTGTGTTTCATGAGAGATCTGAATATGTGTGGCATTGCAAATACTTAAAAACCCATTGAAATTAATGCTACATTAATTACTGATTCCATGAACACTCTAGCATATGCTGGTATTAATTGCATCCATTATCACAAAATAAACATCTCTTTATAAAAAACAAATTATGCTTCATCTTAATATTCTTGATTTTGATATCCTCCTTCACAGCTGTTGCTACTTCTGTTTTGGTGTTTTTCCTATAAAGAGCCACCTGTTAATTATAACAGATATTTTGGATATTTATATCCTTTGCAGAAAAAACTCACAACATCTAAAGCAAAAAAAAAAAATACAAAACAAAATCTTAACCCTCTGAATTATTTAATAAAATTTTATTAAGTTTCTTGCAAGAAACTTAATACTTAAAAACATGGATATTTTTTTCTCCTTTTATTTTTATAATAAATAAAGAATAAAATGCAGTACATACTTTTTAATATTTTTCTACAATATTAACACCTGTGTTCCAGAAACTATTTAGACAGTTACTAAGAGAAACAGTTGCTTAAAGTAAGATTGCTGTTTATATTCTGTGCACAAGAATACCCTTGATAGGAAGCCCCGAAGTCTTGTTTCAAATGGGCTATATAAAAATCTGAGAAAGTAATTTTGGATTAAGTTTTGCTTTCACCTAATGAGCAATTTCTGCCTACCCTGTAAATCTACCATTTCTTAGACCGACATTTTCATGGTGAAAGCCTTCAATCAGAGAGAACAGCCTGGCTTTTAAAGTGCCAGTTTCCTTTGAAAAGTGTCTCATTATAAATCACACTGTAAAGTTATATTGATTTTGTTTCAGATTTATTGTCTTGCAGTTTAGATCTTCTCAATTACAAGCAGAAAGTTTCTGCTGGGGGAGAGGGTGATTTTTTAAATTTCGTCTTTTCAAACTGAATCTGGGTTGTACAATTTTTTCTTTCTGTCCTGACTTTTATCTATCTGCATCAAACATGGTTGTAAGTCTCTGTATTATTATTAACTCCTCTCCACAAACATTTTAATTAATTGTATTGGAGGGCAGAATTCCTGGTAATGAGAATGTAATTACCAATTACTGTAGTGCAGCAAGAGAAACTATCTCCTTGTTATTTGGCCATTACCTAGGCTGACATTTCAGCATTAGTTGTAGTAAAGACCTTGGAATTAAAGCAGAAAGAAATGTTGAATGTGATGTTCAATGGTACTTTCTTTTTAGCTGTTTCTCAGTGTGGCACCCACAGGCCTGAGCTAAATGTCGGAATGGTGACATTTATGGGCTATGTCAGGCCCTTCAGATGGGATCCACAGGAGTTTACAGCTCTGGGTGAGCCACCTATGATATGCATTTTGAGATGTGAAGTAAAAGCTTAGCTCTCTGGTGAGACTACATGGCCTTCATCTGAGATGGGGATATAAGCTCAAAAGGAGATCAAGACTTTCTCTCTTACCCACACCAGGGTGCCATTAGGAAGTCAGGCTTAACCTGAATGCCTTTTTGCCAGATCTGAGTTCATATTATATATTCTTCTGTTCAAGGTTGGAAAGTGAAAATAATTAGTGCCACAAAACATTATCCTGGACAGCTGAGAGGACTAGTAATAGCTTTCAAATATAGATGAATATGTATGAATATAATATGTATGAATAGAATTTGATCTTCCAACTAGCCATTCAATGTTCAAAGTTGTGTTCATTCATTTCTAGATTTAATAGCTGTATATATATTCACACTATATCTATATATAGCACAGATATATATTTAAAAGTATTGCTTTGCTTCAGGTACTGAAAATGTTGATGGTGACTTGGTATTTCCTTTTAGGAATTTTTACATTTCTTTTGCCATATTTCTGCTGCAGTCATGTTTAGTACTGCCTCTGTATTTGGCTAAAAACTCAAAGTAATTTATTCCTAACTCAAAAAACAGGTGAAAGAAAGAATTTTGTTTTCAGTGTTTTTCAGTGCTTCAGATATGTTTTTCCTTTGCTTTTAATAGACAAACTCTTATTCCTGGGCAGGAGGACATATTAATTCTTATTTCACTCTCCTGTATATCCGGCAATTATTATATTGATTATAAATAAACTTTAAATTGTTCTTCAACATTATGTTACATATACACAATTCTGAGCCCTTCAGAAAGCATAGATTGACATCTATTTTTTTTTAATTTATATCACTCTAAACTGATTATGAGCCAAAGCTTTATATAATCAACACTTAATTGAACATATAAGTAACAGTACTATATACACATCTTCTCTCAGGGCTTGGACTTCCTTCAATGCAGCTGTTAAAAGATGAGGTGGTGATATGAGGAAATGTCAGTACTATAGTTTCCAGAATAAAATAAAGGGTCATTAGCAGCATTTATTTTGCAATAATATTCCCATTCATTCATGAAGGGAGGGAGCAGGGACAGAGAGACAGTTGCCCTATGTCAGCCAAAGAGTCAGATGTGAGTTTGAGTTTGGAGATTGTGCCCTCCACAGTGGATTCTGAAACTTTACTGAGCTCATGCTGTGTGACAGCCTGAAAGCTCTGTGTGTGCTGGGAAGTGTCTGCACCTCATAACAACTGGAAGAAATTTCAACATCCAGAATGGATGGTGATATGATTAATAAACATTCAACATTTATTATTGATTTGTCGATTACATCTTAAAAGATACCTTTGTGACACATCCTTAAAGTTCAGTTAACTCACAATATATGTCTTTCCAAGATTTAAGCACAATTCAGTGCTTAAATTGTGCTTAATTGAAGATACTTTTTTCAACAGTCTTAAACTGATTCCTTTTTGCATTTTTTCTTGTTTTCACAGGCACAAGGGACGATCTCATGCTGTTTGTGTTACTCTATAAGCTCCACTTGTTCACCTTCTGTTAGACAGTTTAATCTGAGTACATTTTAGAATTTAAAATGTATTTGCTAATGTGTATTTGATTCAGTCATTTAAAGCTCTCACCAAGATTTTTGTGAAGTTGTAATACTTAGTGTTTGTTTATTCAAGGAAAGACAAAGTCTGTGGAAGGAGATAATGTCTGTTATACAAACAGGTGTAGCTGTAAAAAGAGCCCTTCCAATCTGAAACAAAAGCAGCAATATTTAAGGCAGTATGAATTCAAAATCAGAAAAGTGCTTTCAGCACAGGTGGAACTTCTTTCTCAGACTGCCAGATAGAGTATCAGGAAGCCTTACACATTTCCAAAAAACAGTGCAATAGTTAAGAATGAGAAGCAGAAGAAAAAGCCATGTAAAGCAAACATCCAGAGCCCTGAAGAGTGAGAACTGTCTGCCCTTAATCGAGCTGTAAGGCCAAGAGTGCCTCATTATTCCTGCCAGATGCAGTGGATAGCAGGTGTAGATAAATTGTTGGTGGAGAGGTTGTTTTGGTGTGGATTTAATAGATGCTTCTTATCAGAGCAGGCTGCAGAATAGCTGCCTAGAGAAAGGTTGATGATGGGCCTGCTGGTGTACCAATAAATAACAGCATGGATTTTTCTCTTAAAACAGGGTTCCAGCACTGGTGCCTAGAGAGGTTGGTAGGATGAGTTCCCTGTTAGTAGTCTGAGTTGTAGTAAAAAAGTAGTAGCAGAACTAGTAAGGAGGCCTGTAAAACCAAGTTTCATAATATCTTCTGATTAAATACATTTATCATCCTAGAATAGGTTTTGTTGGTCTGACTTCTCTTCTGCTCTATATGATACGGATATATGTCCCACTCCTGCAAGCTTCAGAAAATCAACATGGAAAAAAAAAGATCCTATTTGTACTTTCTTAACCTCCTCTTTATTTTGTTTAGTTTGTTACATTTTGAGACTTTTAGGTGGCCAGAATTTTCCTTTGTTTTCTAAACATAACATGAAGGTATCTGCAAATGTCATATGAAGTAGGCAGGCAAATGACACAATGATTATAGTAACAAAATTTGATTTAGTGTAGCAAGGTTCAGATTTACTGTGGGAAGAGTTTGAGTAAGGGAAAAAGATGTAGTACCTGTCAGAGGCAGTCACCTCTCAGAACTCGCCCATAGCTGGGATCTATTAGAACAATAATTCTGCATTGGTGATTTTCCATCATCAGTGTTGAATCTTGATGTAACAGAATAAATCAGGCTGTTTCTTGACTCAAAGTGTCATGCAAAATTTGAGATTTTCCTTTTGATGTATCATAGAATTGATGAGACTCTTAGAATCTCTTGGTAATTTTGGTGCAAATGGATGCCATTTGCTTTGGACTAGATGTTAAATGTCTGTGTCTTCATGACCCAGAAGGAACAGTTGCAGCAAATAGAAAACAGTGATTGAAAATAGCAATGGCAATTGGTAAATGTTCACTTTACTAAATGTCCACAAATCCATAGCAAAATATGAGTTACACTGAATAGGAAGTGACACAGTGGGGATGCAAATGCTATTATAAATAGTAAGTGTATGCAAAAAATAGATGAAAGAAGAACTAAATAATGTAAATCAAACACTGGAAATTTCACAGAACTGATAAGGGAAGTACAGGAGATGACATTTATAGTCAGCAGAAATAAGAAAAATAAGTGGATCAAATATATGAAGAACAAAATAAATCCTGACAATTTTGTCAGTATGTTTCTGCATGGCAGTAGTGGAATTGATCATGTGAATGCAGAAATGGCAGAGATGTTCAATAAATATTGAATATTGAAAAACATTGGATAAGTATTTGGTGAAGAGAGGGAAGGAACTCGATGATGTAATATGCTTTGTTTTCCTGCAGTAATTAAGGACATTAAGTACCAGCTACTAAACTAGAAATCCTTCAATCAGCAGGTCCCAATAACTCCCTTATTACAACCTGACAGAACTGCTCTCTCTGGCAGTTTGACAATTAAACCTTTTTTTCCAGTCACTTCATGGTTTTTCATCTTTTCATGCACTTTTGCAGATACTGAGTAAGCTCCCAGCACTTCTCTAGACATTGTACATAACCTGTTTAAATCTTCTGTTAGGAATACAATTAAATTCCTTCATATGTTAGCGCATCTTATACTAAGCTGTAAAATTCACATTTCTCCTATCCCATTTTATTTGAGCAATGACATGACAGTAGTTTTTGCATCTGGTGTAGGAAAATGTGCAACTTTTTCTATTCACAATATTTAATTGTACTACAGTTTTCATTGAGACCTTTAGTAAGTTTAATGATATCTGCCTTTATCTCAAAGGGAAATTAGGTAGCTATCTTGTCCATCTGGCTTTATGATCTACTAACACTCCCAGTAAGATAAGAGTTTGTAATAATTGTGCTAGCCTTATTCATGCTCCAAGGTAAATAGAAAGAGAATAAAGTTTTGTGTATCAGTATCACTGCTGCTGTGATTTTTATCCTTCATACTCTCTACACACAATTTTGAGCATTGTTATTTTTTTCTCCCTAGCATGTTACTGGTAGTATGTAATGATGATATTAAGATGTCTAGAATAGTATTTGAAATTACTATGCTGCCTGAGACTCTTCCTGGCAAGTATCAGCCACTGAAGACTGCTCTTCAGATAAGATTTCTTCAACATAATCTATTTTAAACCAAGCATTGCATGTCATATAGACCTTTCAAAATCAGAAGGAAAAATGCATGGTTGTTAGATCCTGGAAAACGTTACAAAAACTCAAATAAATAGCTTTTTTTTTTTTTTTTTTACTAATATTAGAAACTATTAACACAAGTCTGTCTTAGATATTGAAAATAGCTTGCAAGAAAGTTTACCAAAATTATGGAAACAGGTGAGTAGAAGTGGAAATAAAAATCAAAATAATACCTCAAACCAAATGTGACCAAGATCATAAGCTCTAAGGGGTTCATAGCAAAATGATTTTGTAGGTCTTGTACAAGTGTATTTCTGCATGCTAGACTCACTGAAAACTGGATTCAGCAGTTCTGCTTTTACTCTTAGAAATATTTCACATGAAATATTTTTTCTTCCTTGTTTCTTTTTCCATTTCTCTAGCCCTTTCTCATCCCCTGCTGTCCCATTTTCTTAATTGTTGATTCCTCCAAAAGGAAGTTTTAGCCTTTTTTTCTACCAGACCTCTGACTGCTCACTACTGTTTAAATATCCATGGAACTTGTACATGATCTCTCTTCTGCTGGGGTGATAAATCAGAATCAGATGATGACTTCTGTATGACAAGAGCCCAAGCTGTAGATTTGTAGTCATTGAGAGACATAGTGCTTTTTTGGGCTGGGATGAAAAATATGAAATCATAGTCCCATAAATGATATTAATTTCTACTGCACATTACTAAGTGCTGCTGAGTTTTGATACCATGGTACTTGTTTTAGAGGAGGTAAGGAAAGTAAATTATCCACAAGCTCTATCTTACATCACTTTAGACAACCCTTACTTACTCTGCTTCTCTTTCTTCCATTATCTTGAAAGATATACAATTTTTTGATAGTGTTTAATCACAGGCTTCTTCTCTCACCCATTCATTTACTCTGGTTTATGGCTGTCGCCAAGAGGAAGATGATACTCTGACAGAATTAATAAAGAGAAAATCAATAACAAATTATAAAGGTGTAAAACAGAAGTACCAGATCTAGAACTTGGATAAACTCATTTGAGGAATAATGTAGAGGGTAGGCAAGTTAGATACATACTAAAACAATATATTTTTGCCATTAAAAAAAAAAAAAAAAACTTTTTTAAAAGCAGTATTTAATTCAAATAGAAAATAACTCTGTAGTATTTGAGTGGAGGTCAGAGTAGAGGATATTTACATTTAGCCTTATCTGAAGACTCTTCAGGATTTCTATTTCCTCTATATTATGTGTGATACTACTTACTACATGGTTTACATGAGCAGTTTCCTCCTGCTTGCAAGAGACACAAGTGTCTTTCTTGTTTTCTGCATCCACAAGAACCTAAAAAAGCTCAACAAGTCCAAGTGCAGGGTGCTGCACCTGGGTCAGGGCAATTCCAGGCATGAGTGTAGACTGGGAGAAGAACTCACTGAAAGCAGCCCCGAGGAGAAGGACTTGGGGGTTCTGGTGAATGAAAAGCTGGATGTGACTTGGAAATGCATACTCACAGCCCAGAACGTTGCCTCTGTGCTGGGCTGCTCTAAAGAAGCATGGCTGGTGGCTTGAGGGACGTGATCCTGCCCCTTAATCTGCTCTCAAAAATTCAGTGTCCAGCCCTGGGATCCTCAGAACAGGAAAAACCTGTAGCTGTTGGAGTGGGTCCTGAGGAGGGCTGTGAACATGCACCCTCAAAGGAGCTCTGGCTGAGAGTGATGGGGTTTTTTAGCCAGGAGAAGAGAAGGCTGAAGTCTCCAGACTTTAGTGTTGCCTTCCAATACCTACCAGAGGTTTATAGAAAAGAGGGAGTGCAACTTTTTACACATGTAGTGATAGAGCAAGGGGGAATAATTTTAAACTAAAAGAGGAGGCATTTAGATGAGACACCAGGAGGAAATTTTTCAATGTGAGGGTAGTGAAGCACCAGTACAGGTTACCCATAGATGCTGGATGCCCCATGTGGATGGAAGTGTTTAAGGGCAGGTGAGATGGGACTTTGAACAACCTGATCTTGTGGGTGGCATCTCTGCCTGTGGCAGATGAACTAGAACTAGATGATCTCCAAGGCTCTTCCAACCCAAGCCTTTCTGTGATCCTATGATCCCCTAATTTTTAAAAATTATTTGCCTCACCTACATATTAGTGTGTAGGCATTGCCTCCAAATGATGTATCCATTTTCCATTATGCTGGCTATTTGTGGATAATGGACCTTCAGTCAGACATATTCAAGTAAAAGTAATACCTGCTCGATTCATCTTTATGTAGAATATTTTTACCTCTCCCTGTCATGATTTTTTCTTTCAGTCACAGGAAAATGTTTCTCAAAATAGACCTTATTGTCTTCTGGATACTAAACTTGCATTCTTGGTGGTATGCAGTTGAAGAGATTTGCATTGATCCCTTTTTAGATAGTATCACTACAATGAGATTGGGAATTCTGCAAGTGTTTGGCAGTAGAATGAGAAAATACCTGGGTAAATATATCCAGTGTTTGTTAATGCAAAACATCTCCAGTATTTATTCATCTAGTGAATCCCTCTTCCTTTATAGAATGAAGAGAAAAGGATTTTTGGCAATTGTTAGCACTGCAGATCAGTTGGGCAAATGAGATCTGTCATGCACTCTGTATTAGTTCTGTGTTCAGGGTACCCACCCTTCCAGAAAACTTATTACCAGGGAGGGCGACGGAAACGACCACTGGAATTTCAACCATGCTTTAAATTGAAAATTTGGATTGAGGTGCACAGAAATGAAGTTTTATCCATGTTGTAAACTTTATTTTAAACATATGGTGTCTTCCAAGGGTAATGCAAAATCCATTTTTGTCATTAAATTCTAGGAATGATGTTAAAGAGATCTAATACATTACAGTCCACATTGATGTGAAGCAGTATCACAGATGCTTGCAAGATGGATTCAGTAGCAAAATTTAGATTTAGACAGCTCAAGGCTGGAATATGTTACATTTCTGCATTGGTGATATCTTGAACAGAATTCAGTGTCTTGTATCAGGCATATTATCTGGTAATATTTAGTAAAAGTGTGTTAAGTATAGATAACATTTTACTGCATGTTTGTTCTTGCATTTTTGCTGGTTTAGAATGAAGGAATGGCTTACAAGTCTTGTTGCAATCTGCTAAGGATGGGTTTTAGATTCCTATTATGTTTGGGATTTCCACATACCTTGTTTTGTAGACATGGATATTTTAACATAACCTGTAATATGTTGTAGTTTTCCAACCAGAAGGGGTTGAATTAATGAACAGTGACCTGTCTTTTTCTATGAGTATGGGTTTGAGGTGGTGAAAGCTATTACTACCAGACTTCAGAGTTTATTGTAAGTAGGGATTTAAAGTGACTATCTATAGATATATGGTTTTTAACCAAAAGACTTTGAGCTGTGAGTGTCCTCCCAAAGGTTTTCATCTCCTCCCTAAGGTTGTCTCTGTCTTGCTTGGTTTCATTTATTCATTTATTAATTCATTCCATCTGGGCACTGGTAGTTGTGTGGGTTGTTGAACCTGTGCTGGTGAATACATGGAGCTGTGCACCAGCACTCGCACTTGAACCTTCAATGTCTAACAGATTCACTCTCTTTAACTTAAATTGCCTGGTCAGAGAATGGGTTCAAGGTTAGTGCACTCCCTCATCCATCTTTTCATGCCCATATTGCTCTTAATAGTTTGCCTATAATTTATCTGCTGCCATCCACAGTGAACTTGGAACACCTACACATCCCTTTTATTCTTGCAGTGGATTATGTTGAGCCATTTATAGTGAAGACTCACAGTAAAGGATGATTCTGTGGGGTTGATACACAACAAATAAACCACACACACCTGGGTGCACACTAATCCTTCTTCTAAGGTCATCTAAAGATGGTGCTTGAATTCAGGATCACACCTGTATACTGTGCATGTGAGCAACATTTAACTTTGGTTGCAAAGGCTAAAACTGATCTTCATCCTTTCTGAGAGGGACTGTAACAAAAAAAAATCCATTCAGTGAGTCTTTAGAGAGGTGATTAGCGTATGAAGACATATTCTTGTACACAGAGGAACTAACTCAGAGATTAAATGTGCTTCATGGACTTTCTGTGAGGCTGTTTGGGTGGGTCATTGGATCCATATTTATATGTAGGACCCTAGCACAATATAACCAAATCTTTCAGCTGGATCTCAGCTTTGTGGAAATGAAGATGTTGCTTCCCCATTTCCCCATTTATCTCTGCTTTACCCTCACTGCAGTATGACCTGCATTAAGTCTCAGCGATGAATCTGATTGTGACACCAGTTGGTTCAGGCTATAAGAAGGTTACAGTTTTGGAGGAGGCATAATGTCTGGAGCAGCATTTGAAAGTACTGTCCAAATGCACACTTGTAATTTTTCACCATTTTTATAGCTTTGGCTGCTCATATGGACACAGACAACCAAAAAGATTCAAGAAATTGTATTGACCTGGTATTATTATTCTTGCTTTATTTGTTTAATTTTAGAAATAATTATATGAGAAGAATGGAAATGTATGGAAAATTGGTTTAAAAAAATAAGTAAGTTGTCTTTTTGAAGAGCCTGAATAGGAGGTATTATAGTATTATTGTAGTTCAGCATTTTTATCCTCTGGGACACAAAAGAAAAAGTATTTCTTATGGAGAAAGAAGACTCTGCACTCAATATACTTGTTAAGTATTTTTCTGAAGTGAATAATCAGAGTTTTATTTTGGTAAAGTTTATACAAACTCTGTGTGAATAGAACCCAACATACAGATATTAAGTTTGTCCCTATAGAGTGCAAATGAATTGGGGACACTTTGATGATATTAAGATTTCGGCTTCTGAAAAGTCTGTGCTGCAACAGCCTTCAGCCTGTGGACCACTGGAGAGAGAAGCCCACTCTGGAGGAGGTTTGCTGGCGGGATCTGTGAGCTCATGGGGGACCCACACCAGAGCCCTGCTCCTGAAGGGCTGTGTCCTGTGGAAGGGGCACACGTTGGGGCAGTTCCTGAAGTGTGGCCTGTGGGAAGGAGTCACACTGGAGAAGTTCATGGAGGACTGTCACCGGTGGGAGGGAGCCCTGCTTAAGCAGGGGAAGGACTCCTGAAGAGGCCCCCAACGAAGAAGAAATGACAGAGGAAATGTGTGAGGAACTGACTGTAAGTTCCATTTGCTGTTGCCTTGATGCGTGACAGGAGGAGGCAGAGAATCAGTAGTAGCCTGGGAAGAAGGGGGAAAAGGTGCTTTAAGATTTGGAGTTTATTTCTCATTATCCTATCCTGATCTGATTGATAATAAATTATACTTATTTCCCCAAGTCGAGTCTTTTTTACCTGTGCCAGTAATTGCTGAGTGAGCTCTCACTGACATACACATGGGTCCCTGTTGTGACCCTTGAGTCATTATTATATTTTCTCTTCCCTGACCAGTGAGAAAGAAAGAGATACAAAGGCTTTGCTGTGTGTCCAGCAAGGGTCAAGCACAACCACTCTGTGAGCTGATTTCTGTGCTAGGGTGTACTCACATCATTTGGTAATGTCAAATGACAAAGAGCATCAGGAGAGTCAAACAGATAGTGCTGCAGACCTGATGTCTCCATGATGTGTTTCAGTGGTTTTGTGTTGGATAATTCCTGTCCAGGTGCAGTGTAAAGAAACACCTTTAGCAGTTGGAGTGTATCAGGTATGCTGCAGGAAACTGTTTTTGTTTCAGAAAAAGAAAGCACCTTATAGGAAACAGGCCTCAGTAAGACTAGAAAAGGAGCTGGATCATCTTTTTCATATTGAGTTGCAAGATCTAATTATCAAGGTTTTAGTGTTTTTTGACTGCTGCCCTTGTGATGTGTCATTTTCTTTTTTCCCTACAGAATTGCTACTAGACATATTGACACTTTTGAAGTGAAAATCGGGTATATATGAGTGATCTTAAATTATAACTTGTATCTAGTAAATTATATTTTTAAAAATATTTCTGTTTTGTGGTTTGTGAATAAGAAAAAAAAATATACTGTAGTAACTGTAAGGCTGGACTAAGAATCTGTTCATGCTAAGTTTTTAATATTTCTTTTGGAACCCCCCAGTCAGTTGCTACTGGGGACAGCTAATTTTCCCTCATCAATATAAAGTTTTCCTGGATGCCTAATGCTATGCTGCTGAGTATACTCAGAGTTGTTGGTCCTGGATCCTACTGAACCCTGACTGGGATTCAGAGAACAGGTATTCTGCTTACATCTTCTGGAGTGCTTAAGTTCTCCATGTACTCTACAATAAATACTGGTATCAGCACTAAAATTCTCACTTCTCTAGTTTAGTCACCAGTACTTAAACATTTCTTATTCCTTGCTCATTTTTTAGACAGTGATAGAACACATTAAAATGCTCCATCAAAAAAGGGAAATAATGACTATACGCCTGTAATTATGCTTCTAAGTTCTGAAGGGCCAAAAAAAATCCTAAGAAAGTGGTTATTTGTTAGTAAGAAAATTATTAAAATCTGCTTTAATTAGTTTGCCTTCAGAACTTCTTGCTGTGTTGTCTTGTGTTTTTCATCAGCTTTTCATAAGTTAGAGCCAACTCTCACTCCATGCAAGTATTAAAGAAGTTTTAATGGTCTGGATAATTTTCAGAAGAAAATTAATTAAAGCAACCATTTTCCTGGTGGCTATCAATCTCATGGCTCTCCAAGCCCAAGCTATACTTTCTCCCTTCCAGCATACTAATATGATACTAATTTACAAGAGAGTAATTGCATTTTCATGCCCATGGCTTTTCATGCATTCCATTTTAAAAAGCTGAATGGCTATTTTTATTGATAAGGCAACAAGCTAGAGACATCTTAAAAAATCCCCCGGTTGACCTCTTATCTTTCATCTTTCTCCTAAACTGTTGAACTGAAGAGCCACTAGAAGTGTGTTTTCTAACAAATTAAGTGTAGTGACATTGCTAGGCCTTTGAGTTTAATGGCCCTGAGTTTTAATTAAATGTCAAGCAAACACCATTGAATTTTGACAAAAAAACAGAGTGCTATTTGCAGAAAACCTTGGCATGTCACCTCTTTACCTTGCTTACTTTTCTATCTGCAAAACCAGCACACTACTGCTATGCAGTGATGTGCCACAGAATAATTATTTTGAGAGTATTAAAAGCAAAACAATTACTTTTATCAGGGTGTTGTGCACCCTGATGCCTCTTGAGCATCACAAATTAGTTAAAATCTGTTTAGATTTGTATTGGTTAAAACTGATTTCTTTTTCCTTTATTTATGGTATCAAGCATCATAAAGCTTTGCTGTTGTGTAATTGATCCCCTTTCAGGGAGATTTTAAAGTACAGATTCCACACTGAATGACAGAATAAAAGAATGGAAGTGACTCCTCGCTGATCATGCTTTGAGCACTGTTTAAGATAGTTGCCACGACCTGACTGTTTAGATCTTCACTTTTTCTTTCATTGTGCTCATTTGGGTGGTGAGTTTATTTTCTCATATGGAATAACAGTGTGCTGCTTTCAGCATCATCTGGGGATGCCAACCTTTACCTGTCTGGCTCAACAGGATTGCATTAGAAGCATGACCAAAGGGAAAGCACATAAGCTTAGTGAAGCTTAAAAATTGCTTAGGGTCAGTTATGTCTCACATGATCAATTATGCTAATTTCTGAAGGCCAGTTAATGGATATATTTTGTTCCTGTATTTCACTGCTTGGCTAATCTGTACAAAATGAGATGCAGAGAAGGCAGTATTTGGCAGTAATTATTGAATACATGCTTCAGTTTTCAGTTGCTCTGGTATAGTGATATTAATTTTAGTGCATTTACTTCCAAATCATGCCAGTTTAATTAAGATTTATTTAATATTCTAATGATATCTGAATTTCAAGTATCCTATCTCATTTTTATGTCTCAAAGCACATTAAAATAAATGAGCTTCCAAATTCCCTAAATATAGATGGAGAAGTCTAGCTTTTTGGGGGTTTTGCTATTAGAGGGTTATGTGGGATCCTTCTCTTCTCTCACAGGTAAAGGGTATCATATTCACCTCTATAAATTCTGGGAATCTTCCCTGCACTTAATTCTCTGAGTAGACAACAACAATATTGAAGGCTAAAATATTGGTTGCAGAAGGTAAGTAAATTAAATCCTAAATCTTAATAGTTCAAATGGAGAAAAAGGATATTTATCGACAATGGGGAGAATTACAGAGTTGTACCTTCAGGGACTAGCAAAAACAACAATGAGTTTAATCTTCTGGGTTGAGTTTCTATGCCCTTAGGAACTGCTTACAGTACTGTGAGAAGGATCTCAGAGCTTCTTGAGTTCCACCAATCTAGTTCAGTTGCATTTCTTGAAGGAATAGGGATCTTATCACTATGAATTTCCAAACTTGTTATATCAGCAGATGGCTGGATAGAGGAGGAAGGCCATACTCATACATTCATATTGCAGCCTTTCCTATTTTCTCTTCTTTTTCTTGGAGATGCTGTTCCTTTCACATCCACACAGTAGAGTCTGTGCAGCCTGGTTGGCTGATTCACTTTCCTGTTCACCCAAAGTCCTTCATGCAGTAATGTAGGTACAGAGTTTGTGGTAATTGGGAGTGGGGCTGCAGCCAAGCCTCCTACCCAATGGGTACAGCTGTGAGAAGCAGGTGAACAGCACTGAAAGCCAAGAGCCAGGGAGTGCACAGGTACTGAAAGGGAGCAGAGGGCACACAGGTGCAATGCATGAACATGAGGGGTATAAAAGGTTGGGCTGATGGAACAAGATTGGTGGATACTTGTAGTCCCCTGATGTGGTGTGACTCTGTGTGGGTGAATGCTTAAAGCCCTCTGAAATTGTGTGGTGATGCTCTGTGTATTGTGGCTGTCTCAACTGTGACATATGCTGTGATGCGGTAATTCCCTTGGCTTTGTTTGAGATTTGCTTTTGGTTTTTTTTTCCCCTCCATCTAGGTTTTTTTTTTTTTTTTTTTTTTTTTTTTTTTTTTTTTTTGTCTGGAAATGTTCTAAGAAGACAGTTGGAGGTTTTAGCTTGTTTCTTTTTGTGATGGTCCACAGAGACTATAGCTGGGAGAATGGGCAAATAAAAATAATAAAGATCAAAGCCTTGTTTCTACCAATGGGGAAGAGGAGTCCCAGTGGAAGGAAGGCCAAGATACAGACCTATATTACAGAAACCTTTCCCCAAGGTCACTTTTGGCAATAACCATTGTCCAAAAGGAGTGTTGTACATTACTAGAAGTTTGTACAGTACTAGAAGGCTTCATCCCTTGGCCTATATAGTGGCTCTACAGTGTAAGATAAGTACTACAGGATAGGAAGAGTAGTTCTGCACTTGTTTGTATTTCTGTCAACATAGCCTGTTTCGTGACTGGAAAGTTATATCTGAGTTGGCTTTAAACAAGCAGAATCTAATTAACTTTGCAAAGAAGGGCTATTAAGCTGAATAAATGTGTGCATTGCATGCCTTGCTCTGGGGCAGAAAACAAGTACCCTTAATGTCAGATGATTATTGAAAAAAACAACGCCTTACTAAAACAATCCTCTGTCAGGTTTGAAGTACTGTTTCATTATTTTGGGCACTTTGAAGTGGAAAATGACCAAAACAGTAATTGTTTCAAAGGCCCAGAGGAAAGTTGGATGAAGCATTACGCAGTGGCTCTATTTCAGAGCCCGTGAGTCCTGGGGAGTGGGACATGAGCCAGCTCACACCAGCTGGCCCACAGCCAGCCCTCTGCTGCTGCCACTGTTCAGCCAGCGTGAGCAGCCGTGGACTGCTTCTCCCCTGTGTGAATTAGTCCCAGAGGAACGCAGAGAACTGATCGGGTGTGAATTTGCTAGCTTTGCTTTGGAAAGTATTGACCGCCATATTCATAAATATGAGTGATGTTCTACCTCTCTCAGCCCCTAAGCTATTAGGCTAGCCCAGAGATGCGAGGCCTTGAGGGGAGGAACATCAGGAGATGGGCAAAGACTCAAAAGGGGCTCTCACCCTGATATAGTTGTCCAGCTTCTTTATTCCCTGAGATCCGGGGGGAAAGAATGGTGGAAAGAGAGCGAACAGGAAGGGTCATGGCCTTATCCAGGCTCTGGACAGGGAGGCTCTTTTGGCTCTCTGCCAGCCCCGTTGGGGCAGGAAGGAGGGGACCAGGCTGATCTGATCAGTGTCACAGGGAAATGGGAAATGGGGAAAAGCATATCCCGAGTGCAATGTAACATATGAGGATGTATAGGCCTATACAGGTTTCAGAGTGGCTTAGGTGGCTGTGCAGAACACTTTCCCCAGTGGTTGCTCTTTCCTTTAATAGGTGGAACAAGCTTAAAAGATAACTCATATTTTCAACAAGCTTTTCAGAGACTTGGTGTCTTCTTGATTCCCATTAGAATTCACTTACTGCAGATGGACTGAATTGGATAACTCATAACAAAACATTGACATTTCAAGCCTTTTTCCACCTGTTATTTGCAGTTTCTTGCCTTACTGAGTTTTATTGAAACTCTTATTTTGCTCTTTTGTTGAGCATCTGAAAATTACTGGACTGAAAAATGCACTATCTCTGCTGTCTGTAATTATCTCATAAATGATTCCAATTCCCAATGAAATGTTTTTTACATGTGGGACATAAATTTATTAAAAATTTAATAGAAACTATGCAAGTACATTCCCCTTTGAAAAATCAGGAAGGGAATTATGGCATAAAAGCTTTGGAATATAATTTTCCCTTTTAAAATGAAGCCTAAGCTTTATATAAAAAGTAACTACAGTCTGTTCATTGGACACAGTTTTCAACAGCTAATACAATTAAAAGTTAGAAATATTAGAAAATAAATGTATAATGAAGGGTAATGACTGTAAATAATCCTATAAGCCTGATATTTCTTCTGATTTAGGCCTGACAATGGCTCTGAAATGCTGGCACTGTCAGTAGTAAATATGGGGAGATTAATTGAAGCTTTTTCTCTTGGAAAGCCAACGTTAATTAACTGTGAGAGTAATACTAGTATGGTGATAAAATTTTTGACTAAATAGAAGGAGCCAAATAATTCTGTGTAACATCCCTTAGATTAATCCTGAGACAAATCAAAACAATACATTGTATTAGAATAAATGCAAACTCCCAAACTACTGATGTAGCTGAAGGCTAAACTTTAATTTAAGGATACTTGCTATTGAAACAAAACTTTAGCTAAATTGTGTGCCTGAAATTGTAATCAGTATTTTTAGTACCATCGTTTTTCTTACATGTCCATGTTTACTCTTTATTGTTCCAAGATGTTATCTGAAAAACATCACAGTGAATAGAGATAAATGATAAGAAAGTCTTCAGAGAGATTTATAGCACTTTTATAGTGCCAGTAATCATAAATTGCACTGAAGTAAACACCTAACACTTGTGTGGACTGCTGTTAATACAAACATGGAGACTGTGCTACTTTATATAAATGTCGTTGTCTGCTTTGGAACTGATATGGTAAAGTCATTGGGTGTGAGAAAGGATCCTGTTGAGTAGTGGTACTTGGGCTGTGGTGAAGTGCTGCTGGGTTTGGCTGGGAGATGATCCTCACTGGTGTGTGTTGGGCTGGGTGCAAGATCAGTGACTTCCCCGGCCAGTATGGTCCTTAAGCAGGGTCCTGAGGGATGAGCAGAATTCAGATCCTGACTTAAAATACCAGGGCTGACATTCCTCTCTGGAAATAATTTGTTATTGATGTCAGAGTAGCACCTGGAACATTGCAAACTTAATATTAGCCCCAATCCAGTTTGTCAGTTGTACATGTAGGAAAACAAATGGATGCATGCCCACGAAAGGTTTAAAAAAGTCCCTTGCACCTGGAATTGCAAATAAAAGGTAACATGCAGAGGAATATAGCACTTGCATTTGAATGATAGTTCATTGAAGCTGTAAGTGAAAGACTGCAATCAAATAGAGCATTTTAAATCTTGCCTTTGGCTTTACAGGGCCTGTGACTTTACTGCAGTCTACTTCCAGAGTTATGACACTGAATATAGGGGTTTTATCTTGAGAAGGCTTTTGGAGATTTCTTTGTTTTTTCTTAGAGGGTTATATTTGGGGGTTGTTTAACTGATGAAAAATGTTGGGAATAAAATAGAAGATTTTACAGTTGTAAATATTTCATGACCTATCAGCAGCAGGTATTCAACAGTGCTTTCTGCAACCTAGTCTCTATAAACTTATAACTGCCCAAGTAATATCTCTCTTTGAAGGTGTCTTCATCTTTATGTTGAATATTAATTTGCCCTTCTGTAACTATCACAAAGCACTGAATACTTGAATGAGTTTGTATTTTTCAACATCTGAAAAAATTTCAGCATTTTTGTTGCCTCACTATATTTCATAATCCCTTTCTCTAACAATAAAAAGATAAAAGTTCCCAAATGTCACGAAGCAGCAAGTCACTTGCAGAGCTGTATGAATTGCAAGTTGTTTTGAATGATAACTATTGACCAGGCTTTTAAATCATCTATGTATTTTGTCACTGGCAGCCATTTTCACTTCAACACATGAATTGTAGAATTTGTTATCTGAGATAATCTGCCAGGTTTCTCCTTATTACCATATTGTATATATAGGATGGTGTCCTGGTTAAGCTATTTGTTTGGCATGAAGAAGGTTGAAGTTCAATCCTAAATTTGCCACATACAGCATGACCTGGGCAGACCATTTAATTTTGATGCCTGTTAGTTTTCTTGCTTCTGAATGTTCTCAAAGCACAGTCTATTTCTGCTGTGTGCATGAAATTCCAGAGCAGAAAGAACCCATTACCAAAAGTTTAGAGTACAAGAGTGTGAATTCTGTCACTGTTAATTTTAACTTTGTCACAGGTTCTTGTGTACTCTACACTTATATCTAAGTGCCAGATATTTTTTAATTTATATACACTGATGCTAAAAGGAAAGAATTTTAGTCTAAAAATGTTTGCTCAGACTTTAGAACTTTTTGGGAAAGGAATAAGAAAAGATTTGTACCAGTCTTCAGTCTTCTGGTGTTTTCAGAAATGTTTATTCATTAAACTATTTGAAGAAAAAAATAGAGTTATGGAAAAAAGAAATAAGAATGATCAGAAAGGTTAAATAATTTCTGTTTGAAGATTAATTAAATAAAATAATGTGTCTCAGGCTCACAGAGAAAGTATTGAGGAGGTATGAAGGC
The DNA here is from genome assembly GCF_050655825.1 of Lonchura striata. Taxonomy (NCBI): domain Eukaryota; kingdom Metazoa; phylum Chordata; class Aves; order Passeriformes; family Estrildidae; genus Lonchura; species Lonchura striata. Next base: position 55,799,719 of record NC_140707.1, on the reverse strand, counting down.
TTATGAAATCTGGACCAATTGGGAATGATTGTTCTGTCTCTTTCAGTACAAAGCCCTGTTACTATCCTTTGAAACTAGTGGCTGCTAAGGTTAAAAAAAAAAGACAAAGCCACAAAAAAAAAGCTAATATGCAGTTTCTGCTGCACGGAGAGGTAATTATTTGCCAGCTGTGACTGTGGGTGCTCTAATGTGACTTACATCTAAAAGTGATTCAGCAGACTTGAGGAAGAAAAAGATATTAAGGTCTGCTTAGGACAAGGATGTCAGCTCTACTTTGAGGAATTCTTGTGATACAGATCTTTAGAATTGAAAATTATTTTGAAAAATAATCATATAATGTCTGCTGTGTTGCTGCTGTTTCTATTACTAGTCAATTTCTTTTAGGGACATTTGTCCAAATTTTCAGTTTTTTAAATCATGCTTTCTTTCCATGTTGAAGCATGGAAGGAAGTAACAAAAATTACATCTGTATATGTGGGAGGAAAAAAAAAGATTTTAGAAGTACTTTTGCTTCATTTAATTACTGGAAAAACGTATGTGTATATATGCATATAAATACACACATATATATATTCCAGAATAATTGCAAAAGATGACCACATCTATTTGTGATTTACACCTTTTTAATAGTTATTGATCACTTTAGGTATGTAAACTGAGGTTTCAAAGTAGGTATTAGAAGAGCAATACTGCTGTTCAGTGTGAGCACAGAATAGATGACATTCAACAAGAGATACTTTCACTATGGATTGGGAATTTACTTCATGGCATATCGGATTCAGAGGGATATTCAATTTAGTATCAGTCAGTCACTGTGGAAATGCTAACCATTATGTTAATGCAGTAATATATTATTACTGTGTTAACATATTCTGAGGAAAACATTAAATGACTTTTTGCAACAGCTGTCATTGTAGGGTCTGTGAAATTTTATAAAATCAAAATAAACAATTTTAATATAAGGAGAAAGCGCAAGCTGCTAAAGCCCTGACAGGTTTCACAAATATCTTTTGATCTATGTTGCTGTCTCACCAGCAGGGTGAATTGGGGAGCAAAAAACCCATTACATGATAGGGTTAAGGCAGCCAAAATGCCAGAAAATTAAAAGAAGGGGAATGCTAACTGAGATCAATCAGACTGCAGGTGATGCTCAGTGCAGCTGACAGAGCCTTGTGTTTGATGGGCAAAATTATTATTGTGGAGTGGCCTTTCTGGCTGTGAGGGTTTGGCTTCCTTCATCAAGTGCTCCTTCATAAAGGGAAGGACCTTCTGAGCTAGGAAGTGCAATTTATCAGCATCACAATAATGATGGCTTTTGTACCTGCAGGATGATATTAGGCAGGAAATGTAGTAATTTATGCTGCTCTTTTCCTTATGATTTACTTAAAAAAAAAAGGAGAAAAAAAATCATTTTTCTACCTTTATAGTCTACCTAGTCATTTCAGTCAGCTTGAGGTATAAAGTTTGGGGTGCCGGCTATGCATGAAGAAAAGGGATTTTCTGTGAGGGTATTCTCTTACCAGTATAAACCCAATATTTCATATACCTATTGTGGATGCCTGCTGTTTTTAATGTTATGGTAAATCATAGTAGTTACAGGGTTTCACCCTTTAGACTGCGGATGCTGATAAATACAAGCTGAGTGTTTGTTTCAACAAAGTAGGTTAGAAAATTCTGGCTTTTACCATGCTGTTATCCTCAACAATTGCAAAGAGTAAACTTAAAAAAACGTAATATCTAGAAATAGATATCTGATAATAAATCAGTAAAAAGATAATAAGAATGCATTGAATCATAAAAATCAGTAGATATATCTTAAATATGTCTGGGTCACTTTACCAGGTGGCTTTTAGTCTTTCTATTAATAAGAGTTTTTGTTCCCAGTTGCAATTGTTTCCCTTTCACATATTCCTTCCTTATCTAATTATTATTTTCTGGCAGAATAGCCTATTAGCCCATAGTCCAGCTGAGGTTTTTGTAAGGCTTGACACTCAAAAGTGACCTCTCTGAGTTTAGTTGCTTACAGAGCAATACAAAATGAAAATAGAAACCCTGAGTTTGTTTCTGAGAGTTCCTTGGATATCATGTATCAGAGATAGACAAAGTCTGAAATGACCCAGGGACTATGGGAGTTAGGATTTCTGCCAGTAGAACCAGTTCACCGTGAACCTGAATATTGGTAAGGGCTCCCTTCTAATAAAGCTTTTACTGTAATAGAATAATATTTTAAGATTACAATGATAGAAAAATACTTTTAATGTTGAATATGGTTGATTCTGGTGTAAAAAAAAATCTTGAATCCAAAGATGTGTGTCTGTCATCTGCAGGCTTCAGGAAAATCGAATTTTTCCCAAAGGATCTCCAGTTTTCCTGTGTATCTGCATATTTGAACAGTCTTTCCTGGGATCTGACATTATGGCACCCTAACCTTCTGTGGGCTAAGAACTGTCTCACACAAATGGGTTGTTATGTCTGCTAGTATTAGAGACAGAAAACAGTCAAGGGAGAAACTTCTGCAACTCATCATTCATTTCATTTTATCCCCTGGAGCATACCTTGTAGCAAAAATGCTCCCAGTGGGAGAAGAGTATCAGATTGTAGGACATGTCTTGTAAAGTTTGTTTGTTCTGTCACTGACAGCACATGAGCTGGATACAGACTCCTATTTTGTTCTAAGAAAAAAAAAACTAGCTAATGAACACATTTTGGTTGTTCCTTAATGAAACTCTTACTATTTACTCCAAGGAGCTACACATAACCAATTCAGACTTTTTTGTTCTTAATCATTTAAAAGTGCCTTTTGATATTTTAGATTTATTTAGCACTGACATTTCAATGATTTCTTTATGCTCCTTTATTAGTCTCATGAGTTTATTTTTGTCTGTTTTGTTCACCATTAACTTGTTTTCCTTCTTCTCTCTGAAGTAAATTTTTTAAATTCTTTGTTGCTGCTGCATCTGTTTTTGCTGAGCAAAACTGCTTGGCTGCAGTAAATTTTTCTGTTTGTTTGAAAGACATGATTTTACACTTTTTCCTGGGATGGCTTTGGATAGTCTTCAGATTTTTTTTAGCATTTCCCTTCTAGGTTCCCTGACAGTTATGCTGACAGTAGGTTTGAGCTAATGGGGGCAAAATCAAATTGTGAAATACCAAGTTCCTCCATAAAAAGGATTTATTTTTCTCAGCCAAGCTCCAGTGTGAAACCAAGATTTTATTAGCAAATAGATGCATCATAATCTTAGACACAATTCTGGACACTGCTCCTAGTAAGGAGTAGTGGAGCTGTTGTAGTTAATTGTAGTTAGTTCAGTCATCTTATGATGATGCTTAATTTTCAAGTGAGTGGCTTTCTTCAATAAGTCTGTGTTTCTAAGTAATTTGTAGTTTTAGAAATCCTATCATGGATTGGTGATGTGTTTCTACTGATAATCTCATTTTCTTATTTGAATAACAGGGAATTGTTTTATAGGATTAGTTATCGAGAGGATTTTACTCAGTGTTGTAGAAATAGGAACATATTTGCTTGACCATTCCTTATTAAAAGTGCATGGGGAGCTAACATCATGCAAAAAACAGTAGATTAATGCTATCTTACTAATTATTATTGCCTTAAAAATGTCTGCCTATTCTATAACATCTACTTAAATTAGATTGTAGACCAATACCCTTTGATTTATGGATCCAGAATCAGAGTTCACCAGTTTTCACATTAAATTACTGAGGGCACATCAGCTTTCTTGGTCCCTAGATACAAGATCGAAGTAAGGAATTCAAAAAAAGGCTTGAAAAAAAAACAAAAGGTAAATATGATAATGTAGTCTTAGATACAATATACTGTGTCTAATCATCAAGTACATTGAGTATAAATTAACCAGTAAAAGATGTATTAAAAATATAGAAGCCCCAAAATTTACAGTTTAAAGAAGGTGGGACCATTCTCCTGCTGGAATTCCTATGGCTATTTCCCCAAGAACAATCAGTTGAATTCTGTTGATTCTGTTATATTTTGTTGATTTTGTCTCTCCCACTCTACTGAAAAGAAGCTGGGAGAGGTGTATATCAGGCTCTTTTCCATGACTTGAAGAGTAATGTTAAAAGGGGGAAGAGCTGGGCTTGTCAGACTATCTGAAATATTTCTTCACAAAATAATAATTTCAGGCTTTTTATGTTCAGAAAATTTTTCCTTCTCAGAGTGCAGAAATGCTGCATGCTGTTCATATGGCTTGACCTAGTCAGGGACTGGTGAGGACTCTGAATCCTCCTGTTTCTCTACAGACTCCATGTTTAGGCAATATTCAATAACACCTTCTTTTTCCTTTCCTCTAATACCATACAGTTTTTTCCAACTCTTCTTTTGCTTCCACAGTCTCTTCTACATCTTGAAGAATTAGTCTTGATTTCAAAAGTGAATTTCATACTCCGTTTTGAAGTTAGTGAAGCAATGTGCTTTAAGCTTTGTCCTAACTCTCAGAGAAACCTTGGCCCTCTGCAGCTGATAACATAGCTTTCCTTACAATGTTAGGATTTGGCAGGCATTTTCAAAGTGAAGGGAATACTCCTAGTTTAGAATAAATACCAAGACTTTGAAGTTAGTGTGGGAAAATAGTAAAAACTAGCCTAGTGACTTAGAGTGGTGTGATGACCTGTTCCAACCACAAGATAGTAATAAAACTGCAGGCATTAGGAAGTAATGAAAGCTATGACTGCTCCTCCTTGTAAAAATGTTGTTACCAGGGTAAATGGGGATGCAGCAATCTCCAGGTTGTAATACTCCTTCTATGCTCAAGGCCATAATGTCACAATCCTGTTCCTTTCAAGTTAAGACTTGTCAGGGTTTACCTCCTATCCATTGTGCTAGTGGTTTATTGACATGCATTTGCTGTCATCTTGCACTATATTAAAGCTTTATGCTCTGTTGTCCCATATACACTGGCTATCTGGATTAACAAGTAACTGCTGAACATGAATGGTCTTTTTCTCTTTTGACGTGGCATTTGTCACACAAGGAGCAGAACTTATGGTATCATGACCTTTTTACAAAGCAACTCACCTTTCCCTGTTAATGCCTTTGGCTCTTTGATTTGCTCTCTCATCAGTCCATCATAAAGAGCTACATTTTTCAAATGACATCTTTCTTGTGGGGGGGATGGAAATGCATGTTTCTGCTTTTTAGTTGTGCATCCCAAAATGTAAATGTGCATTGAAGTGATATAAATGTTATTTTTTATACAGTAACAATAGGAAAAGTAGAAAAGTCTGGTATTTGCAGATTTAACCAAGCGTGCCAAAAGTATGGATTCCCTACTAAATCTCCCAAATAGCTGAATTCACTACCAAAGATTTTGCTGGGAATTTGCCTGAAGTCATTCCTATACACTGGTTCCGACACCTCCCCCAGTGTAGTCATATAATAGTTGTTTTCAGCCAAGTCCATCCTGTGCTGTCTGCTTGCTGGTTTTAGTTTGAAGCTACAATTCTCTGATTTCTGCTTTGTAGTACAAAGCTATCTCAGTATTCTGGTTGCTTTGCAGTATATGGTAGCATGGCAAAGCTGCTGTAAAAATAGAGCAAAAAAACAAAACAAAAATGTGCTCATCATCTTTGTTAAATGGCAACTTTATGCTTGTTTTTTCACAAATAATGAACTTCAATTTTTGCTGGGCAGGGATATTCAAAACTTGCTATCATTCTATGATTATCAAAATTAGATAACACTCAGAAAACTTTTATAATTTCTAACATAATAAATCATTCTTGCCCTATAGCACTGCAGTGTGCTGCATAGCATTTCCTTTATCTTTGTGGTGATAAGCTGCTTGATAGAAGAAAAATCCAGGAAGTGGAGAGAAAAACACCTGGAGCATCCTGTCTGCTTCACTGTTTATTCTTATTTAGCATAAAAATTGTTTACAGCCTTGGGCTTTGGCACCCAGATGTGTTACAGCTGGTAATCCTAAGCAAATTCTCAGGAAAACCAAACAGCCACTAAAGTTCCTTTAGTGGCTTTAGTTCACAGCCCTGGACATCTGCTAGAAAGATGGAGGGTGAACATAGGCTGGGATGGGACTTAAAAGTTTCAGGAACTCATATTCAAAAATGTCATAGATTAGGTCAAATAGAGGTGTGATTTCTCATAAAATCTCTTATGAACAGAGGAATTTGTAGGGGACAGGATGGCTTTGGTAGCTTTTGCTCAAAATATGAATATTAATCATTACTCCAGGGACAAACTGGAGAAGAAAAAGTCTTTCCAGTGTTCCGCTTATTGTACTTCTGGCTTCTTTACCCTATGAGACCAGAAATTTAACATTTTGAGTCTTTTTTCTGAGCAACCAGGCAAAAGAACTCAGCTACCAAACAATTATATTCACTTCCTGTTTCTCCCATCACAGAACAACAAATTCTGGATTATACGGGCCTATTAATTAATTAAGAAGTCATTCTGTCCACTAAATCTTAATGGGTTTCTGGCCCTTTGCTGAGAATGACCAGTTTCCTGCCCAAGAAAGTCCTGACTGCAAGAATGTCCCATAAACAAATGAACTCATGTTACACAGGAATAGGCACCTTGTACAGCCTGGGTTTATTCTTAAAGCTGAAAGAGTAACATAGTGTAAAAAGTCCTTATCCTTTTCTAGTTTCATCTTCCTTGTTCAAAATGAACAACTGGCATTAAGCTGGAATGTACCTAGTCAGGAAAAAGCAGATAAGAACTCGGATCTAATTGCCATCCTATGAGGTGGCAGAAAAACAAGCTTCTGTGAGCCATGCAGAACAAGGCTAAATCACAAGGCCATTACAGTACACCGCAGTGAAGATAAATTAACTAATTGCCTCTTGACTAATTTACTTATAGGGACATAATAGCTGTTATCTATGTCTTTTGTCCTTCTTGCAAAGAAATGGACACTTTTGTTCTAGTTAGGTGTTTAATTCAAGGAAGAAACCAAACCATAAATCTGTAATGGGCTAAAGGAGAAGACTTCATCAGTTTCTGCTTTATTTGCACATTTTTTCACTGTATTGCATTTCTGAATAAGGAGTTTTACTGGATGAGAAGTCCCACTGCAATGTCTGTGTCATGATCTGATCCTTCCTGCTTTTATCCAATTTTATTTTAAGATATAGGCATGAAATTATTTTTCAGTAGAATTTAATGTCTGAAGCAGACAGATCAGTAGTATTACTAAATTGTGGAAAAAATTAAAGAAGCCACTAAATTTTAAATGTCTCAATTACCTTAAAGTGAGTAACCCTAATGATTTAATGCCATTAAGTCATTAGGGTTTAATAATGTTTAATTGCATTATGAAATAAATTAATATTTTACCTATCAGTAATGTTTTTGTGCTTTACCTGAGGTCATTGTTGCTGCATAGAGCTGACAATTTTTAAAAGAACAAGAAAAAACCCAATCTATTTTAAGCATGTTTAAGAAAAGAAACATTCTGAACATTAGAACATTCTGAACATTTTCTGAAAAATGTCACCCAAACAAACTGGCTATGTAGGTTGATATTTACCATAGTGTTATACTTTTCCATATATGCACCTGTGTGTTGTCATGCAACAGATGATTCAGATAGCATTGTAGGTTTTTTAATGCCCATCTGTGTGTCTCAGTTTATCTTTTCAGATTGCTTACAGTCTAACGTGGTGCTGCCTAAACACTAAAGATTTTTGTTAATTTTAACTCAGTTTGCATGTTTGAGAGGTGTTTGAGGACATTATGAAATGGTGTAGAAGGACTTGGGGGTTCCCTCAGACGGAAAGCTGGGCATGGTGTGGCAATGTGCAGTGGCAGCCCAGGAAGCCAAGCCCATCCTGGGCTGCACCCAAAGCCGTGTGGGCTGTAGGATGAGAGGTCATTCTGCCCCAGCTCCGTCCTTGTGGGAGCCCCCCTGCATCCAGCTCTGCATCCAGCTCTGGGGCCATGAGCACAGGAAATTTTAGATCTGTTGGTGTGAGTTTGGAGGAAGCCTGGAAGAAGATGAGCGCCTGGGACACTTCTCCAACAAAGACAGGATGAGGCAGCACCAGGGTTCAATCTCCAGAAGAGAATGTTCTGGGAAGACCTCACTGAGGCCTTCCAGTGCTGAGAGGGTTCTTATCAACACATGGGAGAACTTCTTCTATGGGCCAATAGTGACATACAAGGGGAATAGTTTTTAATGAAAAGAGGGGAGATTTGGATTAGTTATTAGGAAGAAATTCTTTTCTCAGAGGGTGGTGGTACACTGGAACAGTGTGGGTAGATTGGTGGATGCCCCATACCAGGAAGTGTTCAAGGCCAGGTTGGATGAGGATTTGAGCTCCCTGGTCTAGTGGAAAGTGTTCCTGTTCACAGCAGGGGATTTGAACTAGAAGATCTTTGAGTCACTTCCAACGCAACCCATTCTGTGATTCTGTGAGACTCACTGTCAAGAATCTCTTCTGCAGAGTGAACTGCATATGCAAAAACTCTAAATTTTAAAATTTTACATTGTGAGAATCGTACATTGTGACTGAGTATTTTCCAAAGCTCTGTAACCAATAACAAATTTTAGTATCTGTGTGTTGTAAAGGCTGTGAATAGGGAATACAGGGGATTGAAAAATATGCCAGATTCAGGTGTGAAGTCAAATCAAGAAATTTCTGAATAAAAAGTCAGTCTTTGAGAGACCAAATATCATGTACAAGACACATAAGAAATTTAACATAACAGCTCAGTAGTCATAGGAAAGAGTTTTAAAAGGTAAAAAAGAGATTGTGAGTGTGAAATGTAAGAAATAGTCATGTAGTAAGACAAGGAATGGGTTTTGTACATTCACATAAGACGCAAAATGACCTTACCAAAAAACAGAATTAAAGTAAAAGAGCACCACCCTCAGGGCCCAAATTAATAGGTGAAGCTGATACTACATATTTGATTTGCTGAATGGCAGATAGAAAGATCTATCTTTCAATCTAATTGATGAGGAAATGACATTCTCCTGGTATGATATTAGAGTTGTATAATTTTGGAACATGTCATACGAAATAAATTGTTAATAGAATAAGGCAGGTAAGGCACAACATCATATCCCCTATTCTTGGGAAGGAAGTGAAAGAAAGAAATGGAAATATTGTAAAAGGGTAATTGCACAGGGTTTTAATTTGGACCTTATATTTATTTAAAATTAATTGCTCATATGGTCTCATGTTGTGAGCTTATAATGCAGCTTTTATCTCTCAAGATTTTTTTAAAAAATAAAGTAAGGTGTGCCATTCATAGTTTATTTTGTGAATATAAGATTTCCTCAAATTATTTTGCTGATTGATGTGTCAGCATGAGATGTACAGGTGTATACTTTAGATTGCTGCTGCATTAGTGAAGAATGACTGGCTGGTTTAAAGTGCCTGTGTTGGAAATATCTAGGCTGCCTACTCTTTCTGCAAGGATCAGAGATCAAAACTCCTGTAAGCTCCTTGACATATTACTGGTTTTTAATATGAAAAAGACCATGTCATATGTTCAGATATGGTTTCAAATTCCAGATTTTAGGAGAAGATAAAATGCAGACATTATTAAAGTGTGTCTGCAGATACTGAAAAGTTTATATACAAAAGTAATTAAGGGCTTCATTCCTAACTGGCTCTAATTAAGGATGATATGCCTCAGACTTCAATAAGTCACAACAGAAGGTTCAAAATAATCTTTTTCACTTGCTTGTCTGCAGAATTTCAAATTAATTGACTTACTTGTAAACACAAGATAAAATGGGATAAGATTTCTTTTTGTCATAAAAAATAGATATTTGAGTTTATTAAATTAGTATGAGCAAGTAATTCTGCTATCCAATACTTTTTATTTTGTGTTTAGAACTGGAAGAGAACTGATTACCTTGTCCAACTTGGTTTGCATCAAAATGTCTGGTTCAATTTGATACATGGGCTCAGTCTGGCATTCTGGCTCAAATATGTAGTGACCCATAGGAACACAGCACTGGATTGGTCTTTAAGGTGGGGTAGTTTGAATGCAGATGCAGCATGGGAGTATGATTCTTTCGTAGGACTGAGAACTCCACAGATATTCACATAATTTTGACTACCTCAGCCATACTCCAAATTCCTATGCAATGTCCTTATAGTTTCTTATACAGGCTTCTGCAACTTCTCAGGAAACATGAAGATGTTTCATTTCCAGCTGGTTACTTCTGACAGAAAGTTGGAGCGATATTTAAGATGTGCCAGGCACTAATTTGCTCATTTGACTAATAAATTACATGCCTTGAAGTACTTTTTGGTAAGTCAATTCAGCCAGAGCTCTAAAATCATAAGACTTATATCTCTTCCACAGAGACTTTCAGCATGTTCTTCATTGGCAAGACAAGAGAGAAGATCCCTTCTCTTGACTGAATTAGATATGTTTTCATATATGTGTCAATTCAATTCTTGTGAAAGAATTCCTATTGTATGAAAAATGAGAATTATTGGAGCTGATGAGGCTTTTAGATTGACTTTGGACATCTAAAGTATTTGTATTCTCAAAGGTCCGTGTTGCCTCCCAAATAATTAAATGTTTTGATTTGGTAGGTGTCAGGTCTGTATATATCTATGAGCAAATGTCATGGAATGACTGGCACGCTGAATTCATCCTGACAAAAGAGCAGTACAGACACAAGTGCAGTCAGCTGTTGTCAGCATAGCTCCAAGTACTTAGACACCACATATTGACTTATTCTGAAGTAAAATATTTAATCTGTCTCAAATCCTGAATTTCATTATGTTTGCTATCACATCTTCATTAGGATTTATAACCAACCATCATTTTACAGCTGTTTATGAAATTCCAGTAGGATTTTTTTACATTGATTTAATTTAGCTGATTTAAAGATGAAACTTTTAGTTGTTGAAATTTCATCTTATTTTAAAAGCTGTGTTGTTTCTTTTAAGTAAAATATTTAAATATGATTTAGATTTGAAGTTATCTTTATCTCTTTTTACACATTAAAATTTTCATAAAACTGATAAATAGGATATAGTATTTCAGCAAGTTGGAAAAATGGAATGAATATTTATTAGTTATTCAAAATGCCTTACCAGCTTTTTATAATTGCCTTTGGTTTTCAAAACATAAGCTTTTTGATAGAATAAAAAAGCTTGCCTTTGTGAATGCTAAACAGTGGTGTATGAGCTTGTTTAACTTGTGTGCTTCAAGTTTGTATTTATATTGAATGTTAAATATGTGAACCCTTCTGAATGTAAGGTTACCCAGCATTTGGGAATTGATTTCTGAGTTTCTGTCTTCCTGGTTGTCACCAACTTTTCCTGCATTATTTCCTTTTGTACTGATCAAGTACAGTGGGAATATTTAGGTGAGGTATCAAGAAGGGAGTAAATTTCTGTCATAGCAAATTCTTGTTTCCACCATAACAGTCTCTTTGATCTTACATTGCTATGTTTCTGATTCCAGAATTTTCTTTTTTTGTATCATATATTATATAATATTGTATTATTATATATTATAAAGCAGTTTGTGAAAGCCTTTTGGCTTTATTTAATTGTATTAAATACTTTATTAATGTTATTAATAATATAATAATAATACATATTAATGTAACCTGTCCATTAACAGTCTTTAAGCAGAATTTGTCATGTTGATGTTGCAAGAATATATACAGGCTGCTATTAAAGTGTCCAAAAATAAATCAGTAGAACTAGAAGTAAATGTAGGATCTTCTTAAAACCTGTATTACATATTAATGAATTATGCCTTGATGGCCTACCAAAAAGGAAAAGACACTACCATTTGCTGCAAAGGTGTGGAATGTAATTAGTTACAAAAACATTCGCCATGCCACAACTTCTCAGATTGGTCTTTTCCCAACCATATAAAGTCATCATCAGTGAGCCAAGCTAGGAATTCTTAATATTGCTACAAAGAAAAAGAGAAGTTAGTGTTCTGTCTTGAACAACTGGCCTTCTGAATTACTTTGCTAAATTTGCCCAATTTGATTTTCTGAAAAGATATATTGTTTTGCATACTTTTTTTTTTAAGAACAACTCATAACTATGTTGCCAGAAAATGTTTCTCTTTTTCTTCTATTTCTTAAGCCTACTTGAATTTTTAGGTGCAAATTTTATACTCCCAATATTCTTTCAAACAGGGTCTACTGAAGGTTCATTGTATAGACTACTCAGGGAGTTAAGGTGAAGATGGTAGTCTTAAACATTTCTGAACTACTGCTCTTTTTTGAAAGAAAAAAAGGATTTATTATAATTGATATTAATGAAACTAAGAAAAAAATTTGTAATCATAAAATAACAATGGGAAATTTTGAAACACTGTATTATATCAAATTGACCAATAGATATCTCTGCTCAATGAATCTAAAGATATGAATAGCAGTGAATGATACCTCTGCAGTTAAAAGCACCATAAAAACTGCCTGGGAAAAAATCTAGTAACACTATAGTGACATAATATAATATTGCAAATAGTAATGTTAGTTCCTCTTTTTTGATATTCACATACATTACATTTACAGTCAACTATCTCTCCAAAATAATTATCTGCTTAATTGTGGATAAATCTCCTTGAGAGTTGGTTTTGGTTTTTAATTTCTTTTTAGCATGTAAGGTTGTTCAGTGTTGGAAATGAATACAAATTTTTTTTTTCTTCCTAAATGTACACATATGCCTTGTATAAAACATTTTAATAAAAACATAAGGAGAGACTGCTCATTACACACTTCTAAAGATTGACTTTAAGGGAGCAAAAAGAATAGCAACAGGTAGCAAGCCATCTGTAAAATGTCTTGTGCTCTCAGACTGAGTTTCCACCTGAAGATGGATGGTGCCTTAACTTTGTACATAGTTAGCTACAAACACCATGGGGTCTGGGGAAGTTGCTGAGCTGCTTTGTTAGCTACATTTCTCCCAGGCTTTCTTTTTCTCCAGTTCTCCACTGTTAAGATTTGGGGGTCTGTGCAGGTTCCTTAATGGACAGTTCACCAACAAAAATACTGAGGCAGTCTCAGTCTATGACGTTTTTCCAGTTAAGTTCATACTAGTAGAGCCAAATCATAATGTTCTAAAACCTGCACTCCTTCTTATCATTTTGACTTCAGCATTTTTCTTTTGCCTTCAGGCAGTCCACTATCCATGGACATTATCTGTGTGTATCTCATACTCCTAATATCTAGTGAAGTAAAAAAGAACAGCATTGATTTCTGCCAGGCAGGTCTCGTCTGTGTTTCTGTCTGGAGTGTACAAGCTAGAATAGTACTAATTTCAGTTTGATTTTTATTAAAAAAAAAAAAAAATTCATTCTCAGGGCTTAATATAGTTATTGTAGACTGACAAAACCCGAGGTTAGTAAACTTTACTCCTTTCAAGGTTTTAGATTTATTATACAGGAATAATTATATTTTAGCAGACCTTGTGAGTTGATTGCCACAAGCACTATGCCAGCAAAATGCTGTGAATGTGTTTTCAGTGAAAATGATAGCAACCCTTACTGTGGGGTATAATGTGTAGGCATCTCTTTAAAGAGACTGCAATGAAATGTGGATTTTCGGGAGCTGCTCATGCTTCGTGGGGATAATCTTGGCTTGTGACACTGTTAGTCACATCAAAAGTTTCATGACAGAAAGCTCTATAATTGTATGAGATTCTTATCTTGGATGAGTGCAAAATTTGAAAAAGGTCATGATTCATTCTGATACCAAGGGACCAGGAAAAGGGACATCAATCTTTGATTTTTGCAATGTTTTTTATGGCAAGAAAAAACAAGGCAAAAAATTCCAGTGCACAGCACAGTGAGAAGAGACTTATTCATTACTTGATAATCATGTGTTTTGGCAGTGTATTACAGTAGCCTCATGCTTCTGGGCTTCTGTGATTATTCAGAGAAGTATGAAAATAATTACTTTTTCTTCCTTGAAGCTTAGAAAAATGTTGCCAAACTGGTTTTCAAAACTCCTGTAAATTTTGGGAGAAAGCTAGGACATTTGGAAGACTGCCTGCAAATTAAATAAAAGCACAAATTCCTGGTACACAAACCACATAGTCAAAAATTAATTTATAGTGCTGAAGCTTTTCCAAACAGACTTGCACATCCTTAAGACTTAGTTGCTGACAATTTTAGGTGGCAATGAGCTAAAAACAAAGAGCTTAAAATCTCATCCATGAACTATTTGGAGATATAACCTGATTCTTTTTCCTTCCAGTGAACAGAAGGAAAACACAGGTAAAATCAACAGTATGTTTTGGATGTTGTAAATTCAGACCCACATATCGTGTCCTGGTGCTAGGAGCTCATGAGTCTTGACATTCAACAGTGATCTTCATATTTGGCATATCTGAAAATCAATCCATACTGCTCTAAAAACAAACAAACAAACAAAACCCAAACAAAAACCAAACAAATAAAAAACAAATAAACAAAAAACCCTCCTATGACCAGGCTTCAAGTGAACAATTGAAAATATTTTGGAGTTATCTCAAAGGATGCACAAGGAAATGTACAAATTTAGCTGTGCACTCCAGCAATCACTTCTGGGACCCTTCACCTCCCCATGGTCCCCCTGGGTGGGAAAGCCTCTGTCTGATGGGATGCTGTGCACAAGCAATCTCTCCCACTCCAGACAACTGTTGTTTTAGAAAGTTCCACATGTAATTTTTCTTTCAAAAATAGAGCCCTCTCTGATCAAGAGATGAACTCCTAAGTACTGTCTAAGATTCTGCATGTTGTATTACATCTGACTGTCATTATTGACAATTTTTGGCATTTTAATTAGTGTCTCACACAGCTGTATAATTGACTTTATCTCTGATGAAGACAGAAGACTGTGCATAGGATAATTCTGAATGCATTTAAACACTTGGACGTAAGAAAGCCTTTGTTTCTTGGTTTTCTGCAAATAATAGCCTTAGGGAAAATATTCATTCCACCATTTTTCATATATCAAATAAGGTTTTCCATACCCGAGACTGTTCACTATATGTATTTAGTATAGATAAAACAATATGTTTTGAAAAATTTGACAAACTTATGTTTGTGAAGGTGATGACATTGGAGCTCATTTTCCTCTTTGGTGATGTAGTCTTACTTCAATTTGTCTTTGGATAAATACATAAGTATTTATTGATCTTTAGAACAGCTTTACATATTTTATGAAGCGTTAGTGTTTTTTTTTTTTCTTTTTAAATAAAATTTCTTTAGAAATAACATACTAAGTTTACACTGAGGGAGAATACTAGACAGACATGTAAGGAGGTAAGCAGGCATTAAGATCAAATACAAACTTACAAATGCACAGTGCTTCCAAATAAATTTGTATAGTGAGATTGAAAGATGTTTCTATTGTCCTTTAGCAAAAGTTGATACAATTAAGTCTGGATTAATGATTTATGAATAAGGATGAAAAAGAAAAATTAAAGAAAGAAAAATAATAAACTTAGCAATTCAGCAACTAAATTAGAAAATTTGTTTTTTAGGCAGTCAACTAGACAAGGAGCTTCAATCTAAAGCCTGAAGGGAAGAAGGGAGCCCCCAGCTCTAGCAATCTGTTGGACTTCAAGCTAAATTAATCAGTGCTGCTTCATTCACTTCCAGACTTTTTCTACTAGACTTATACATTTCTTTCACTCTTTTCTCAATTTAGTCTTTATAGTGAAGCTGATCTGGCAGTGAACCTGTCAGTATTCCTATGCCCAAGGTCTAGAGATTTTAGAAGTCCTTACAATTTGTGGATTCATTGTTTTACAACTCTAGGGGATTTAGTTTTAGCCCAGAGGACTTCCCTCTGCTTTCTGGAACCCTTCTCATCCTGGAAAAAATAGCAGACCTTTTCAAAAGTGGCAAGCACTCAAGTTAGCAAAGTCCCTCTGCGATTACAAGCTTCTTTCAATGGTGATTAAAGTCTCTGAAGTAGCACCCCACTATCACAAGCACTAAATAAAGGTCTAAATATGCCTATTCTCTTCTTGTGTTACTTCCCTCCTTCCATAGTCTTATGATTATGGAGGCTGATCTTTGTCTTTTGCTTTTGTGTTTTGTTTTGCACATCAAGCTGTTCATCTACCTGCTGTTCACTTGGTTATATCATCCAGCTGAATCCTGTGTCATTTGCCTCCTGGTGTGCTGCTTGCTCTCAGGCCAAAGATCACAGAGTCTTTAGGAGGTGGACGTTCTCCATTTGGCAGGTGCATCCAAACAGATGGAGTTCCCTTTCATTTCTTCTGGTAGTGCTGGACTCTTGCATCAATTTTTCCTTTGGATCATTTTAGTTTTGATGGGGTCTTGGAAGCTAATGTTAACTGCTGGTAGCAACTGACTGTTTTTCTGCCTTTTTGATGGTCCAGCAGGACTGAGAACTCTAAAGAATTCTCTGGCTAAATATTCAGCGGATCATAGTGTGCAACCACATTTGAATTTAGGAATTTCTCTGGACTTGGTAATTTAGTGCAACAGGCACAATCTGTTTTTGCCTTGATGTTTATTTGAGATCTGGACTCCATCTGTATTAGAATATGACCACAATATAAGCAGAACCTTTTGTACCGGGGGGAATATGTACATTGCATAAGAAAAGGAAACAGAATTTCAGTGACTTGCTCAAGTATGCAGCAATAACAAAACTATGAAATCCTATCTTAACTGTGAGTAAGTTCTGCTATTGATTCGTTGGGGTCAGACATTGACTCCATGTACTCACATCTTAGTTCAGCAGCCCTCAATGTCATACAGCCAGATCCATCAATGGCAACCTGCCTGGAATGAAATGCAGCAGCTGCTTAACACTACTCAGTTTAACTCTGCATGTGGTTCATATTAGAAAGAAAGAAAAGTCCCAGCCAACTGAAACTGGAGGGAGAAATTTAGCTAGAAAAATGTAATTATCTAAATTAGAGCTCTGGCCAGGATTACTATACAAAGGCTGTCAAGGAAAGCATGACAAACAGAACTAGTCACAGCCTTGGCTTCACATTTTCACTGTGCCATTGCTTCTGATCTCACCCAAATCCTTTCTACTTTTATTTTCTTTAAACCTTGCAAAATGTTCTAATTTTACAAAGACTGAGGTAATTGAAAGCTTCCATAGCAAATTGCTTCCTCAAACTGGGCAGGCATCCTCTGGTGTTACCATAACATCCTGTGAAAGAGAACAAGTACTGAAAACTGATTTTCTGGGGGATAAATGTCTTCTAGCTGCATCTAGAAAAGTGCTTGTGCTGTCTTCTCAGTAAGTCATTACTCATGGATGATATATTAATTGCTCCAGGATATCTTTTTTTTGATATTTATATTCCTTTCCTGAGGGTTATTTTTTTCCTGTAAGACTCATTATTAAAATCACCATCTTGCTTCTGAAGTTGATGAGAATGAAATTAAAAATTATTCTAAAGAAGTACTGATTAAGAAAGTATAGGTCTAGGAACTTCTATTTGTTCAATGGCCAATGGGGGACAGTGGGCCATGGAGCTTCATCTTTTCACGCCTTGTTCCCTACCTTTAGACTGGCCATAAATATAGTCAATATCCTTTGAGAAAACACTCAAGTTAAAACACTTTATTGGAAAAAGTTATTATAATAAAGCCTAAATTTCTTAGCAGAAGTAATACAGTACTTTGTAAAGAGCAATCCATATGAAAGACTGAATTTCTCCTGCAAGGATTAAACATCAGTTAAAAAAAATATTTCCTCCATTTCCTATGTTGACTGGTGAGTCAATTTCACTGCTTCTATTCACCAAATACTGTTTTGCTTTTCTGTTACAGAAGTCAGTATATACTGAGGACATGATATCTATTTCTTACTCTATTTTACTATTAAAGAATGTACTTTCAACATTTTGCATTGACCTTTCTAGCCAAATACCTCTTGAATGATATCTTGATTGATACTCATGAAACTTATTCTGTCTCAGAATGCTCAGTAGTCATCTCAGTTTTTGTTATTGTCTTGGCTTTTTTTTTTTTTTTTTTTTTTTTTTTGTGTGTGTGTGTGTGGGATTAAGACGATTTGTTCAATGATTCTGTACTTTTAAAAAAGATGAGGTTAAGGCTGCTTCTACTCTGCTTTCAAAGAGCAGTGTACAGTAAGAGTGTACTAGTGCTGTGTGTATGGGAAACAAAGACAATGTTGCAGAACAAATATATTCGAATTTCAGTGTTATAATAATTTGCAGGGAAAATATCTAGCTGAAAATTCAGGACCAAAGCTGAATTTATGAAAAATTATCATGCAAGTAGATGTGTGAGTAAAAGCAGATTTGAGAACTGGCTTTCTGGATTCTTCCTCTCCCCAAGCTTGATACATGTTCTTATGCAGAGTGCTCTCCTCTTGTGATTCTGCCTCACAGCATTTGTCTACCTGTAATTACCTGCCCAACTTTGTCTGATGCTCTCTTTAAAGACCTCTTCTATATGTACCAAGGACTTTGGTATTAACTGATAGCTGTCATGGTGTTGCCTTGTGTTGCAATGAGACCTTTTTTACACTTATACTAAAAATTAATACAAAAGAGGTCAAGGATTTCAGACCTTTAGCTGTTGTAAATAATTTGTTTATATTAAAAAAAATACAACACAGATGATACTGGTTTAATCATTCACATACTGCCTGAGTGTCCCTCATTCTATTTCACAAAGTTGTTTAATTTCCTGTTTCCATTTAGCAAGGCCCTTCCATCATGAAAACACAATTAGCTCTATCTGTGTGGCTAGTTTTTATTCAGCTGATCTTCGTATGATTAGAGATTCCATTCAGACTTTCAGCAAGAGGTCTGACTGAGCAGAACATTTTTGATCTGCACTGAATTATTCCTCCATCATCTTTGTGAACACCTGAAATCACTGACTTGCTGTGCAGAGGCCAGTCTTCAGTCACTGGTGACCTATAATAGACATGACCCAGCAACCAAGCAGGGAAAGTTTTATCCAATTAAAATTCCCCTGAGTCATCCAGTCTCTTTAAAATGAAGAATCTAAATAATAGATTGCATGAAGATAGATAACATTCTCAGCATCCACTTTGTTTCAGTCTTCCTCACAAAGGGAGAAGAGAAAGAGTATGGGAGTCAGCTAAGTGAGATAAATGGGAATGAGGGTCTGGAAATATGAGGAAATAGACTTAATAAGCAGCAAGTAAAAGAATGATTCAATAATTTAAAATATCTATAAATCACTGAGGAGCCAGTGACATTTAACCAACAGTTCATGAGGAGCAGCACTAAGAACTGTCATGATATGTCAGCTGTATAGGTGGATGGATAGAGCATGAGTGAGTCATCAAGGAAGAATGAGGTAAATAGCAACTATAATGTAAAAATATTTTGAAGCGCATGAGGCAGAAGGATCCCCAAATGATAAGTCATTTTATTCACATTAAGAAATAATATTATGCTTATGTATGAAACTTCAGTTACTACACCAATTATAGAAACTATCTCTAAACATCTTTTAGTACAACCTAAAAGATTTCTTATGTATCCCTTTAAGCTCTTGTAACTGTTGTTATGTTTTTTCTGAAGAAGTGACAAATATGCTCATGTATCTTTTTAGTATCCCTTCTGTGTGTACCAAATTTCATGATTATTCTTAATCTCTACTTTTCTTCTAGAATGTACATATCTGAATGCAGGTACATCATCTCCTCCTTCTTACACGTAAAATCTTTAAGCGAGTTCTTATTTGGTTTGTTGAATGAAGAATGGTTCCCTTGGGTAGATATCCATTGCTGACTGAGTTTGCTTCTCTCTGAAGAAGCAGGCGTTGAAGACAGTAAAACTGAGAACTGGGATTGAATTTCAGAAAGACAGGCTGTTGACTTAATACAGGTTACTGGCTGGGTATTTAAGATAAAGAGCATTTTTGCTGTTCAGCTGTAAAGGACTTCATATCCAGAATTAGTAGTCCTATTTACATGATAACACAGCATTTCTGACATAGTGGAAAATGACATATGATTCTAATAAAAAATATATGAAGTACTGAAGTAGCTGACCAAGAGTTTAAGTGGGTAAGACTTTAAATGTGGTAGTGATTTTCTTTTCCCAATCCTAGAACATTGTGCATGGCACGGATGAACTGAAGTTTGGAGTTGGGCTTCTCCCTGGATAAGAAAAAATAAAGTAGAACCAAACACATATAGGTCTGTTGTCTCTGGAAGTCTTTCCTCTTTTAACTGGAAACAGCCTGAGTGTGATGACCTTAAAGTCATACTGCAGAAACTGAACTGCATATTGCTGCAGTGCTACAGCATTAAATAGAATAGCTTCTTAGGTCTGTGAATATATTCTAAAATAGGAAAGTGAAGTCAGTTTGTGACATTAGTTAAATATGTATAAAATACTTATTTCATAACAGGATAAAAAGTATTGTTCTGGGAATTATGGAAATCTGCAGTGCTATTTTAGAGATTTCTTAAAGAAGCATTAAACATGAAAAATTTCAGAAGATTAGAGCTAAATGACATTAGGTCCTACTAATTGTAATCATGATTCTTATCATACACATTGATGATATTGCTGTTCTGAATTATGTAGTTATGGCATGACTATAATAAGAAGTGAGTATACTTAATTTCCAAATGATCTAGTGTGCTTTAGTTCAAATGGCTTGGGCCTTAAATAGCTAAGTCTCCTTTGAAATATTTATATCTTTGAACCTGAAAGAAAGAATTTATTTTGGAATTTAACCATTATGTGAAGACATAGAAGACAAAATGGACTTAGGCTGGAATCCGACAAAGAAACAGAATGGGACATAATGGAATTAGTTCTGTGCTCCACTGAATTGGGAGATACTGGTGTGCACATTCAAAATTAAGGTGGGTCCCATTGCTTTGCTGAATTTGATCTTGATATATGGCCTGAGGTGCTGGACCTCGTGTAAAGTGTTATTAGTATGAAACATTTATTCAGTGTTTGGGACAGTGGCCTGCTAACCCCTGCTGTGACCAATAAACCTGTGGTTTCATGGCGGTAATGATCAACAGGTAGGAATAGATTCCTTGATGTCACTTTTAGAAAAACATTTTAAAGGCCATTATTTTTTTCAAAATAAAATATCCTCTTTCAGATAAATGCATCAATTTCTAATGCATAAATCTTAGCTGCATTTCTCTAATGAAACAAAGTCTCAGTGAATTTCTCTCTTTTCTTGAAATGAAGAATTCTCATTTAAACCTTTCAGCACATGATTCATAATTACTTCAGTTTCAGGAATATTCATTCTTTACCTTGCCGAAAATTACAATGAAATCTGGATTTTTTTTAAATTAAGAAGAAATTAATTTATTCCTGTGGATCAAATGCATTAAATTTCAAATAATTTATTGCAGTTGCTTTTACAAATTAAAGCACGGCTTCCATGATTCAATTTCTTAGACAAGGCAAATGATTGTATTATTAATTCATTCTGTGTATAATATTTGCCCTAATAAATTTCTCCTATTTGGTCTTTCGATCACAAGTGACAAATTAGAGAGGGATAGATTTTTCTTTATTTTTTTTATTCATATTTGCAATAGGACAAAAGAACCTTTAAACCATGTGTATTTGTGATTCAAAATTAATGGGGCAATGAACTGTATAAGGGTTAAAATTCCTGTTTTCCTTATGCAATCAATATGTAAGAATGAGCACTGAATTACAGGTGGAAATATGAAGACCTGCAAACCTGTACCTTGTAGGTGACTTCTTTTTTTTTTCTTAAAGATGCAAAAAAAGATGAAAAATAAATGGGGATGGGGGAAATTTTTACAGATTGTTAGTATCCAAAATTTTACTCCTTATCTACTGTCACATGAATTTTTCAACACAGCTGTGGTTTCTGCCTGTGTCTTCTTGCTGCTGGAACAGTAACAATTTAGTGTATCCACAGAAGTGGCTTTGATGTTGTTATTGGTTTCCAAATCCTTGACTGCCCATCTTAAAATTTATATATCCTAGATAATATTTTCTCCAACACTGAAACATAAGGACCAAATAGAGCATATTTGTATCCTTGAATTAATCATTAATTGAAGCTTCTACCGAGACAGGAAAATGTTATTCCATGCTGAAAGTCTTGTGTCAGGAACTGACAGAAATATTATTTTACCCAAGCGTGGGCTGCAGTTATCCAGGTGAACTTAACAGCATGTCAAAGACAGACCCTCATTGGGCTGGATTGAATCTCACCAGTGTTACATGTGAGTTAGATTACCCTCTACTCCTCACTTCACTTCTTGCCATAGGAACACTTTATTTCCAGGGAGAATATGCTTAAAAAGAAATCTCACAGCTGCATCTGCAACACTTCTGTGGGTATTGAGCAGAAACACTGCTCAACATCAAGAAAGTTTTAGGAGTTTTCTTACATTTAATTTTAAAATCTGCAGGTCTGATGATATAAAATTTTATCGCACATCATTCTGCTTCTATTTCCCTGCTCCTCACTGGGAGAGTTTGCTTTAGTTCCTCTGTTTCCTCAATTGCCTTAATTGCCTTCCTTGCTGTGATTGAGGCTCACTAGGAATTTGCATGCTGTGGACCTAATGACCATACTGAGTCCTGCATATGCATATCCCAGGACTGGAATGCTCTGTCTCTACCTAGTGACCCAGCACACTTCCTGCTGGCTTGCACTTTGGCTCTGCTCTCAGAGCTGACCAGCTCTCCACTCTGGGAGACTGAAGGAGGAAGTGCCCTCAGACTCAAGGTTTTCCTGCAAGGCAATCCGAATGTATCAGGGTTGGTTCTTGGGGCTGAAGCCTCAAGTCAAACCTGGCTAGGCAGGAGACAGATTAAATATTAGCCTTGGAATTCCTTTTGCAACTTGGACACAAATAGCCAAAGGAATGATTGGAGAACCTACATGTGATCTCTTCAGAAGTGCATATACACAGAAAAGAGCTGATGGTGGAATAATGATTTTGAGTATTTGTAAGCAGAGTGCACTCACTTTCATCCTGGTTGTCACCTCACTACTGGACAGAATAATGAAAAATGTAGGTAAATACTTATTATTTGAATCTTTGGATTCAGCTCAGATTCGGCTTCGAATCTCCTCTGACAAGCACCCTTAAGCAATTCTAGTACATTTTTCTTCTGCCAAATATTTAATTTTTAAGAATTATTTTTCCAGGTGGATATACTTCACCATCATGTTAATTATTTATTACTCTTTAAGAATCAAGAGTATGCTTGAAGCTGGTCTCTCTGCAGAGAACAGCAAAGGGAAGGACTTGAACCGTCTTCTGCAGCTCACAGTGTGAGACCAGCTTGGTGAATATTTGATTTGCTGAGGGAAATAGAAGTGCTCTCTTAAGAGCTTTAATTAGAGTCAGTATAAGCAGACACATCTGCATTTAAAGATGCCCAGCAGATAAACCTATATTTATCAAAACTTATTAATTCTTTTAAAATTAATGGCAGACATAGTGATTTGTTGCTCTTTCTGAATTTGTGAGAAATGAGCTTCCAAGAGGATAGGGATTAATGTCCTTTCATGTGTTTTAAAGGGTATTTTTATTTCAGATAGGCTTGGTCAGGTTGTCACAGGTGGTCATTGACACTGAGCTAGATACAAGACCTTGCACTCCCTAGTGACAGTAGTTACTTCTCAGCTAGCAGAGTGGCAGGGCTAAAAGTATACATGTTTCTGTGTCATTGTAAATTTGGTTCCCAGATCTGCAAGTATAGTGGAAACTCATAAATAAAATATAAAAAGCATACAAGGATATTGAACTCCTGCAAAATTTCTTGTTCAGGTAGAAAATTGTATTTAAAAATTCACATGAACAATTCAGCCATCCCCACATCTCAGAATGAGATGCTGCACAAGGTACTTGAATGCTCTAGAAATCCATGAGAGGGCATTTGCTATGGGATTTAGGCCATTGTAGTGATAAGAAGTCCAGTGCACCTTCAGAACATTGTTATATATGATGGGTATATAGTATTTAATCATATGAATGATTGATACTGGAAGGGACCTCTGGGGTTCATCTGGTCCAACCCTCCTGCTCAAGCTGGGCCACCTAGAGCTGATTGCCCAGGATACATCCAGATGTTTTTTGAGTGCCTTCAAGGAGGAAGACTTCAAAATCTCCCTTGGCAACCTGTGCCAATGTTTAGTCACCATCAGAGTAAAAAAGTGTTACCTGATGTTCAGATGGGACCACCTGTTTTCCAGGTTTTGCTCATTTCTTCTGGTCATCTGTCCTCCTGGATACCACTGATCCTGATACCTGGATACCCTGGCTCCATCCTCTTCACAGGTTCTGTTTGGGTATTTGTACACATTGTTGAAATCCCATCCTGATCCTTCTTTTCTCCAGACTGAACTCTCCCAGCTCTCAGTCTTTCCTTGCAGGAGATATGCTCCAGCCTCTCCTCATCTTTGCCACCCTTTGCTGGGTCCTCTCTGGCATCATAAGACCAAAGAAAACCTCAAGTTAGATGGCATCATCAAGTCCAAATCCCTACAGCTCCATCTTTCTCTTGTGCTGGGGACTCCAGAACTGGACACAATACTCTAGGCAAGGTCTTGGCAGTAAATGGGAAGGATCCACCCCCCTAGGCCTGATGGCGGTGCTCCTAATGCAGCCCAGGATACTGTTAGATGTCTCAGTCAGAGGGTACATTGTTAGATTCTGTAAAAATTGGTATCCACGGGGAACTCTGGGTCATTTTCTGCCAAGTTCCTTGGCAGCTGAGACCCCAGTGTTTGCCTGGGGTTGTTCTTTCCCAGGTGCAGGAATTGGTACTTTTCCTTGTCGAATTTCCAAAAGTACTTTTAATTCCATTTCTCCAGCCTGTCACAGTCCCTCTGTATGAGCCAGTCCTCCCAGTTTTGTATCATCAGCAAACACTCAGAGGGTATAGTTTGCTTTTGTCATCCAGTTCATTTAGGAAGTTGTTTAACAGGATCAGACCCAGTATTGTCCCCTGGGTTATACTGCTTGGTAGTGGCTTCTAACTAGAATTCAAGCCACTGGGTCACCCTTTGGGCCCAGCCATTCAACCAGTTTTCTGTTCACCTCACTCAGTGTAGGCTCATCTCACTCGTACTTCATCAGCTTCTGTGAGAGGTTACAATGAGAAAAAGTGTCAAAAGCCTTACTGAAACTGGTGTGGAAAATACCCACACTTCCATTCTTTACCAAGCCAGCCACTGCAGTGAAAGGTTATTGGGTAGGTAAAACACTAATGGGTGTTATTGCATAGACAATTGTATTTCCAGCAAGCAGAATTATCAGCAGCATCTATGAAAATGCATGTAAGAATGCATCAGCAGCATGTAGGAACTGTGGCAATAGGCTGAGACAAGATGTGACCCGGGGCATTCTGTTTGCTAATAAATAAGGGCTGTTTCCCCCTATTAAGTAGTTCTCTTTTTTTCTTGATGTTGATACCATTTAGATAAAATCAGCACAAAAAAAGGAGAAAATTTCTTGTCTCTCTCTTAAACATGTTGTAAGATACCACAATTTTTAACCTTTTTGGCTAGATAATAACAAAGAGATTAAGCATCTATTTTCTTAAACCATTGTAGCTTTGGAGCCATGAGGGCTTTAGGATCAGGCTCATTCAGCCCCTCTTGCTGGGAATATTCTGCTTTGGGTAAGCAGTCAGCTACTTACTGGCCTGAAGAGATAATACTGCTGCAGTTGGTGATAAGGGCAGTTGAGATACTTGCATACTCATCCCAATTCCAATAATATTTAAAGTTTTTATACAAAGTAGACAAGACTCAACAAGAGAGAAGATCCTGAAATATTTATCATAGCAGGGATTAGGGCTTGAATCTCTCTGGTGAATGCCCTAACAACCAGTCTACAGAATTCTTCTTTTGCTTTCTCTCTTGCTCCCTGAGTATCCAAGTGTTTCCTACAAAACAGAACAACATCAGAGCAGACCATGAGAGAGCTTTTCTTCAGTGCACTGACACAGAACTAAGTACAGACTTCTGTCACACATCAAGAAAAAGGAATTAGCACGTTGGCCTCCTATGTGCCAAGCAAATGCTCAAATAATATGATTTCTGGATGTGAAAGGAGGCATCTCTTTCTCTGGTGCTTTGTGTGGGATTGTATGTGACTTGAAAGTACTGTACAGCCAAATTGCACCAGAAGCCTAGAAATGTCTAGGTAGTCCATCCCTTAGGCCTGAGGAATTACTAAATCTTAGGTACTACTCAACCAATGGAGCACTGATAATATTGAGAAATTAAAAGGGAAAGAAATAATAGATTCTAAAAAGTGAGCACCTAAAGTGGGTTTTGGGGTTTCATGCCCCAAATTGTGGGCAAATTGTCCCTAGCATGTCTGGTCTCTTTAATGGAAGGTGTTCTTAAGACTGTTAGAACACTAATCTTTCATAGGAAGAAAAAAAAAAAGAAAAAAGAAAGGAAATAAAGAGGGTTTTTTCCCTGTTAGTGCATGTTTATAATATTCTAGAGAACTTTTTTGTCAATTGCTCATTAAAAACTGTGTCTAGCATACAGAGCCTTTTCTGCAGTTGCAATGTTTCTTTTTTTTTTCAGGTTTCTAGCTAATCCTTATTATTTCTGAAAAAGTGATAATCAGGAAGTGTCTGGATAGGGATGTTTTTGAAAGAATGGTAACAGAGTAGAAAATTAAATGTCAAATTGACCCAGCTCTTTTTTCTTTCTTTTTTTTTTTCCCATTAAATAGATCTTCTTACAGTCACATTAGTCAAGATAACATTGATTACAAGAATCCTTATTAAAATTTGTTAAAAGCTCACACTTAGCAGACAATTTAGTTGAAGGTTGCTGACATGAAAGCACAAATCCTACTCACTACCATCAAGCAAATTTACACAGAGATCTTATAAATACAAAAAAGAAAAGAAAAAGAAGGAAAAAGTAACAGAAGATAGCAGCATATTAGTTGCTATGCTGTGCATAGCTATTCTTTGGCAGAGGGGCAGAAATTAGCAGCTTTAAGTCATTCATACAGCAAACTCTGACATCTGTAGTTATAATTTCTCTCCCTTCATATGATTTTGAAGCACTTATCTCTATTCATATTGTCTTTAGATTGCAAACTGTGTGGATCAGAGGCTAAGACCCACATATGTCTGTGGAAGTATGCAACAGAATTTGGCTATTATGTAAATTGACTTCTCATAACCTTTAGAGCTGGCATGACAGAGTGGGTTGATGAGAGCAGTGGATGTTGTCTACCTCGACTTTTGACAATGTCTCCTACAACGTCCCCAAAGGTCAGGTCAGGAAATGTAGGCTGGATGAATGGACAGTGAGGTGGATCAAGAACTGAATGGCAGAGCTCAGGGGGTCATGATCAGTGGAGTAGAATTCATTTGGGGGAAGAACCCCAAACACCAGCACAATCTAGGGGCTGTCATACTAGAGAGCAGCTCTGCTGGGAAGGACCTGAGAGTCCTGAGGGATGACAAGTTGGCCATGAGTCAGCAGTGCCCTTGTGGCCAGGAGGGCCAATGATATCCTGGAATGCACTAGGAAGGTGTGGCCAGCAGTTGAAGGGAGCTGATCCTCCCCTTCTACTCAGCCCTAGTGAGGCCACATCTGCAGTGCTGTGTCCAGTTCTGGGCTCCTCAGTACAGCAAAGTCAAGGAGCTACTGGAGAGGGTCCAGCAGGGGCCAAAAAGATGGTGAGGGATCCGGAGCATCTCTTTAATGAGGAGAGATTGAGCTGGGCCTGCTTAGTCTGGAGAAGAGAAGGCATAGAGGGAATCTTGCTAATGCATGTAAATATCTCAAAGGCAGGTGCCAAGAGGATGGTGACAGACTATCTTCAGTGGTGCCAGTGACAGGACAAAGAACAATGGCCATAAACAAAACCACAAGAAGTTCCACCTCAATATGTGGAGGAACTTCTATACATTGCATGTATCAGATTACTGGAACAGGTTGCCCAGGCAGGTGGTGGGATCTCCCTCTCTGGAGACATTCAAAACCCACCTGGGTGAGTTCCTGTGTTGCTTCCTTTAGGTGACCCTGTCTTGGCAGGGGAGTTGGACTTGATCTCCAAAGGTCCATTCCAACCCTACCAATTCTGTGATTCTGTGACTTGGATTATATTGTCTATAGGTCATGCTGTTCATCCAAGACAAAATATTGAAACCAGTCCTTGGCTTTTAGGCAGCCTGGTTAGGAAAACTTCTCATATGATTGAAAGATTTGCAAGAGTAAAGGTGAAATGAAAATGTGATTAATAAAATTCTTCTTTTTCTGTGTTCTGGAGCTACATCAATTTCCTTTTTATACTCTTGTGCACAGGAAGATGTAATGAAAGCAGTGGTAAAATTAAGTGTTCCTAGTATTACTGTAGCAAATCCCACATGTTCCTATATTTATGTTTGAGGGAAAAGAAAAAAGTCTGTCAAGCAGTAGTGCTACCTTTGTGTGTCTGTTTTATTTCAGTTGTTAGAAAAATGCTGTTGTACAGGAAAATTTATAAAAATTGTGTTTTGCAAAGCAAAAAATGAAAAGTTTCTTATATATTTTCATAGTGAGCAACTATATCCTCATGCTCAAGAGAAGACAGCTTAACACTGTTCTTTTTGTGTAATTTATTTTTTAATTAGAGCATATGCCATATGAATAATAAGGCAGTATCTGGATCTGAAAAAACCCAACAGTCTGTGTACTGGTGAACATTGTGAAAATTGTGGTTGTAATGAGTCAAAATGGTAAAAGCAGGGTACAGGAAAAACACTTTTCTGTGTAGATTTTGCGGTGCTTTTCTGTCCTCTGAAAAATTTGTATGACATTGGCCCTTGGCACACCTATTTTTGCATGTTGCTTAGGTTCATAGCTATATTTTTGCTGCAAGTCTCGTGATTGCTCCTGTTTACTGTGCCTCAGTAATCACTGAAGGGTGTCCTTGGACTCTTGCTCTCTGTCCCTCCTTGCCCATCCTATCTGTCAATGCAGGAGCTGCATTCAAGGCCAGGAAAATGTAGCCAGGACATCCTTGTTTCTTAAAACCTTGAGCTGAACTGAAACCTTTGAGTACAGAGTACATTACAGCTCTCTGCCTTCTCATCAGAGAGCCCAGAGGATTTAGAACTATTTTAGGACCTGTACATAACAAAGCAGTACTACTTGTGCCCAGCAGCTGGGTGAAATCTGGTTTAAACAGCAAAATACCAATGAGATTTTCCACAGTTTCTGAGTTACTGCTCACTGTGTGTTGACTGTTTTTAATATCATGTGTTATTAATCCATTGGTTCCACTGGAACACAGAAAAATCCCAAAAGTTTTACCTATGGCAATTTGTTTGCATAAAGTATGAGGAAATGGAATTGACTTTTCTATGCTCGGACATCTTGCTATTCTAAAAATTTTTTTCATCCTTGTCAATATATCAGCAAAATAATTTTAAGTAATCTGTTGAAAATAATAATAAAACCCCCATTTAATTGTTAAAGTATAAGTGAATCAAACATATTACAGACTCTCTTGTTATAGTTCTAAAATCATTTGGGCTTGAAATTAAGATTGGCAGGCCATGACTACATTTAGTAAAGAGAAAATAAAATGTCAATTGTTCAAATTTTCAGTATCCAATCTGCAATTTAAATATTTAATCAGCTTCTCTCTTACTCTAAGTGATATAAGATTTTACTGCCTTGGAATTGCTCAAATGGAGGTCCAAACATGCCCTAGTTCTGGTTTGGGTTTTTTTTTGGTTTGGCTTGGTTTGGTTTGGTTTGGGTTTTTTTTTTTGTTTGTTTTTTTTTTCAATTGGCATTGACTATTACAGCTTCTTTTTCAGCTTTGCTGTTCTTGTCTTGGACAGAGAACTAATATCAATAATCTGAAACTTTCAATATTTCACTTCCTTTGAAGTTCTGAGTAACTGATGTTGTGAGAGAAGCTGCTATTCAGTAACCTTTTAAAGTCAACTGTAAAGATGTAAATAAGATTTTGGGTTTACTGGCCTACTTCTGAGATCTGGGGTTTGATTCTACTCATTGTGTGAGCAGTAGAAGAGTTAAATTTGATGGTATTTCACTGGTAGAAAGTTAGAGTTTTCCTTCAGATAAAGTATCTTCTGCCTTGCTTAAAGCTTTATTTAGTACTTGTCAAATTATGAATGTTACTGTAAAAAGTCTTTTGAGGCTTGTAACTACACCTTTGTTCCATATGCCTGAGTTTAACCAGATGTCTCACACTTCTTGAGTCTGAATGGAAATAAATTAAAAGCAATAAAATCAACGCTGATTTGTTTTGTGCCTACACAGTGGCTTTCCTAGTGAAATCCACTAGGCAAAAGGCAAAATGTAGGCTTTCCTCGTTAATAGATTCAGGCATCTGCATACCGAGTACTTAAATATAAACCTATTATCTGTAGTGATTCATTAATTAATGATCTGCCCAAGCAGACACAAGGGAGAAGAAAACATGGGTAGAACTATTGGAAATGGAATTAATATTCAAATACTACAGACAGTTTTCAAGAGGGCAGCCAAGTGACTCAAATGAATAATGAAGTGTGTCTTAAAATTGCATAGAAAGTGATGAACCTGTGGATAAGTGCATCAGGTCAGTTTCATTTCATGGAAATGAAAGAATGCCTCTCTGGAAGGGAGGGGAAAGAAACATTAATCTTGATGTATTTCTACATGTTATTACATTTTTCCTCTATTTTCATAGCTTTACATCTACAGTATTTGTAAGACACAATGTGATGACAATTAATCTAGTGAAAAAGTGTTATGAGACATACTCTGCTGAAAATGTGGGGTGACCCAAGTGTAAGAAATGACAGCCTTGAACATTAGTGGAGAGAAGGGTTGTTCTTGATGTTAAAGTGCCAGCAAAGGGGTTTTTGGAGGTCTGGTTTCACCTCTCAAGGTTATTGAGTGCTGTATGTGATGTTGAGCAAGTCACTCAAGCATGGGCTTTTTCCTCAGCATCTGGAGTCATTTAACCCTTGGCAGCTTTTGAAAATGACTTTCCATAAGCTGTGAGCAGTACCTTTGTGTTTGTCACAGTTTCCACTTATGTGTTTCCACTTCTAAGTTTCATCTCTGTTACAACAGAGATGGGTGTCTCCTGGTTGCATTGTAGAACACCTTGTGAATGGAAGTCCTTTATGTGAGCTTCTAGGCCCTTTGTGATGGTGAATGTGTATTTCCACATCCTGGAAGACCAAATTATTATATAATAATAACCTGAACTTCAAGTGTGCTCTGGCTTATTACATTAGAAAAATATTTCTTATACTACTAATTTAGGATTACTAGTTCTTATTGCACTCTTCCTTGAGTGAGAACTGAGAATAGTGTTGAGGCTTCAGACTTTTACATCAGTACTCTGGTCAATCAAGAGAACACAGTATGTTTTTTTTGAATGCTGTCCAATTTTTTTGAGAGCTGTCAAGTTTTCCAGTCTTGTATTGCACAAGCTCAACATTTTATGTGCACCTCTTGGTGAAACTTATACTTGAAACCCATAGGAAACTCTTCTGAGACTTGAATTTATATCTATGTGTAATATGAATTTAGATATTTCTTTCTTCAGGAACACAGGTGTTTTATAAGTGGTAGAATCTGCATGTTCAAGACTACTGCTAATATTACTATTATATTGTACTGTCAGAAGCAAAACCTGGAGACCATTAGAGGTGAAGAAATTGTTCTTCTAAGGCAAACAGAAATATTACAATTCTTTGAGCTTGTGTAAAGGCAGTGTGAGAATTCTGAAAAAGAGTAGAATATAAAATATGTTATAAAAACCAAAATAATTTAACTTTGATTAATGGGTGCCTCATGGGATCAAAATCTTGACAATGAGTCTTGCTTCCTGCAGGATGCTTGGAGAGAGTCACCAAAGGTTAGAATCAGTGTAACACCCATTTAGCAGTAGGCATTTTGAGCATGCTTCAGCTCTGTGCAGCAATGGGAATGGGCTGCTGCAGGAGGGCTTATCTGGTTGGCAGAGATCAAGAGAAGGTATTCCTTTTACATATCTGATAAATTTCAGGTCTGTGCACCTGTGTGAGGGTGCATCCTACAAGTTTGTGAAACCTTATGAGTATCGTGTTCTTAAGGTTTTCCACAGCTGTAGGGATTACATGTCTCTGTATTGGTTACCCTGAAATTTCCTTGCCACAAAGAATGCTAGGGGTTTGTTTACGAAACTTAGAAGTAGGCAACAATGTTAGACATGTTCCAGAAAAGAAACTCATACCTTATTTCAGAAGTAAGAGCTCTTTCTGTTCTGTTAATCTCTTTGAAGTATGTTCTTGGTACTCAGGATGCATTTACATAACTTGTGTTTTCATTGGCTCAAGTCGTAACATAAATATAAGTGGGTTTCATACAAACTTAAGCTTTAGTCCTGAATTACAGAAAGGTAATTGCTGTTGATAGTTTTACCTTGGCCTTTGACAGATCCTTGTGACTCACTTTCTCAGTTCTGAGTATGCTTTCAGCAAATTGCTGTCCACCCTGAAAGACACATCTCTTTCCTTCCCCTGGAAGTCATACACAGGTTGTGATTTCTTGATGTTAATTGGCTTATACAGCAATATGGCTTATACAAGTACTTGTAAATGTTGACACAAAAATTTTGCCTGAGATCTGATATGCTGTCTGTGACAGTACGCTGTGAAGAAAAGGTCAATAGAACACTTAAATTATTTTAAGCAGTATGTCAGTAAAAATAAGTCTGCGCAATAAATCAGTAAGTTGTGCTAATATTATATATATATATATATATGTATATATGGAAGAAATTCTTTACTGTGAGGGTGGTGAGACACTGGAAAAGGTTGATTGGAGAAGTGGTGGACGCCCCATCTCTGCATGTGTTCAAGGTCAGGTTGGAGGAGTCTTTGAGCACCCAGGTCTAGTGTCTCTGCCCATGGCCAGGGGATTGGAATTAGATGTTTCTTACAATCCAAACCATGTTTTTATTCTATAACTTAGTCTTGCCATTCGTTGGAGCTCTTGTTTTTAAATCTGTAAGGAAATACATGCTTTTGTATGGAGGTATGAAATGATTGTCACCAGAGTATGGCCTGTATTGTTTGAGGCAAAGTTTTTATGTGAGCTTTTCATGCAAAGTTTTCTGTGCAGCTGGTTTCATGTGATGTGATGACTCTGCCTAATGGGTTACTTCATGTGCCTACTTCTCACTCCTGCCTGACACCAGCATTTAGTCTGTCACTTGGTTTGGCAAAACACCTAACAGAGCCTGGTTTTCTGCAGAAACCTACTCTGTAAAATAATAAACCACCCTTAGAGACCGAAGTCTACAGATGGCTTAGCTGTCGAATATTAAGGCTTTATATAATGTATCAGTGCTGCCTCCAGATGTATTGTACTATGCAGGCTGGCAATTCAAGATTGAAACTTTTATACAGGAATTAATGTGGATTTTCTTTACACTCTAATTTTAGGAATTGGATGTCTTTATGGCTTACAACTTTTTCTAGAGAATGGTCTACAGTTTTTTATGTTACTCCTTAATCTCATCCCACCCTCTTAGTAAAATGTAACTCTTTTCTATATATAGAATACTAAGGACAATTTATAAGGTTTTTCTCTGTTACTTAATTTTATGTAGTCCATATAATTCAAATAGACAAATTTGGTGTTAGAATACTAAAGCTGTGTTTCTGATACCATGATCCAATAGCAGAAGAATGATTATATTGTCAAAAGACTGGCATTATGTTTCTCATTATCAAATTCTGAGAGTAAAGACTGAACTAAATATGAGAAAAAGTAAACTTTTCTAAACAAGCACTTGTTTAATAGAACTATCAAATCTTTATAGTAAATGAATAAATCTAATTTATTTATTACCAGAATTTGGCGCATAAAATGAAAACAGAACTTCTGATTTGAATAGTTTGGCTGGATTTATTCAGTCTTGCCTAACCATTCTTGTCAAATTGTCTTTATGTTTTTTATATAATAGGATAGCATATCACTTCTATTGTGTTCTGCCTCTTTTAATCCATAGGATGAAAAATTAAGAGAAATAACTTTTTTTTTGCAATATTGCTGACTATTTTTCTGAATTTCTTCTTTATGAAGAAATGGAGAGCCAATATAATTACAATTTTCATATTCTCTTACCTCTTTTCCCAGCAGAGTAAAATAAAAAAAAACATGCCTTGAAAGTCTAACACTCTCATGAAAAAAGTTAAATTACTAAATTATTTTTGCTATGTGGGGAAAAAAGCTAAGATGACTTCTCAGCAAATTGTATCTCTCTAGAGATGATTATCTTACTAAATGTTACTAAATTGTTACTATCTTACTAAATGTTTTGTCAATTCAATACTAAAAAAAGAAGAAGAGGAAGACCACAATTTATGCTCTTAAAATGCAAGAGAAGAGTTATGATTATTCATAATAGTAGAATAATTTCAGCTGCTGACTTGTGAATGTCATTGCAGTTACCCACCTTTGCCCTACTACCTGTACCTGGGCACTTTTTAGAATGTGTGGTAACTCAAGAAACTACTGAATTTTCTGCTTTGTTTTATGGTTTACTTGACAGGGTGGTGATTGGTGAAAGGTTGATGATTGTGAAGGTTTATTCCCATCCATATGAATTGGTGGTTCAAGAACTGGCTACAAAAGATGAAGTCTAGTATCATTTGAAAACATGGTGGCTTTAATGTCTGGAAAGAGAGAATTTTCCTTCAGTCTTAGGTAGTTTGCTGTAGAGATGCTCCTGAGCAGGTGCAGATTGGAGCCCCATTTAACCTATTCACACATGACAACCTATTCTAAACTTCCTCAGAACTCATGGTTATATAGAAATATCTTAAATAGCGAAGGAGATTGTATTTGCCCCCTGGCCCCATATTTTTTGTGGGTATTTGGGAACTGTGAAGAGGAAAGGGTGTGTGCACTGCTTTAAATAACTCTGTTTTGGTAAGATGCTACTAGTGAAAGGGATATAGATCTGTTAGATGCATCACAAGTCTGAAGGAAACCAAGTGGCAACTGTTTTGCCAGAGATTTTCTACTTTCTGCTCTTGTATTTCCCATCTTTTGAGAGCTCTTTTAACAAAGACTGGAAATTCTCTTTCATTTAAAATGTACAGTGCCTTATCTAGAATATGACTGGATGTCCAGATCTCTGTAATGTTTTTCCATATGCAACATACAGAAATTTTTTCTCACAGCAGCTTTTGTGAGTTAGGAATGAGGATGAATCCCTTGGACAGCTACATGTCAGTGCAGCCAGTGTCACTGAATCTGCACCTTTCTTACTCCCTGGAGAAGTAAGGAAACCTCTGCCTTTTCTGGAGTCAAAGGACAAATATTATCCAGGTTATCTTGCTCTTTGAGGATAACTTTTAAAGATTTAACTAAACAGTTCTGAAGTGTAAAGGGAAAAGGAATTTCTGAAAAATCAGTAGGTTTGTGAAATCCAAGGCAATTTAACATAAGAGTGAGCAATGAGTTAGGATTATGAAAGTCATAGAATCTCATTGAACCATACTGTGACTACTTGCACCTTTTAAGAGAAACCGGATTACAAATCCTTGACATTCCACTGTGGTCTGTAGTATTAATAAAAAAGTCCTTGCCTGATTCTATTTCTAATTCACAAAGATTAGTCTCTAGAACATGCAGAAAATGTGTAAACCTAGGCAGTATAATTTTACATTTGGAACAAAAAGAAATGTGTTTAAGAAGTAAGATATGTTATTGCACATTGCTTTTTCTGCAACTTTCTAATAATTTAAGATCCCCTAAGGGAAAAAGAAGAGTAACATATTTATCTAAACCTACTGTTAAGTAGGTTAAGAAATATAGTAATTAGTTATAAGAGTAATTTTAAATGAGATTGACTTTTCTTTTTTCCCAACAGAATCATGCTGTGATCCATGATCCTTGTATAACCCCTGTTTATGTTTCACTGATTCCAGGCATTAAATATGGGCTTAATAGAGCTTGTGGTAGGCAGAATGAGTAATTACTTCAGCTTCTGACCCTGTTCTGCTCTGGAAAGATTTAGTATCTATTGACATGGGTGCACCCACCCCTGTGTTTTGACTATTAATCATCCTCTAGCTGATGCAACCACTACTGTAATTGTAAAAATTATGCAATTTTATGTTCTGAAATTATGCATCAGTGAAGGGTTGAACTAGATGCATATCTTTCAAAGAGTCTTGGGATGCAAGTTTGTCCTTAATTTGGGGTAAAATTCTCTATATGCTAATATTACCCAAGGCAATATTCCCCATTTGTCACACAACCAGGACAGGCATACTCATCCTCTCCCATCCTACCCCCTTTCAATTTTTCTTCTCTATTAATGGTGAGTTTTGAGGGGTTTATCTTTTATCATGAGTCTCATCCATCTGAGATGTCAGCAAACAGAGTGAAATGAACCCTATCTTATCTCAATACCTTAAAAAAAAAGAGCCCCACCTAGTTAAAAATTAAAACTTTCTTGGTGTTTTTAAAAAAGGAGATGTCTTTATTTCTTTTTATTGCTACATTACTGTACGCATCAAACTGGCTATGCCAGGTTGTTGCTGTAGGGTTGTCCATGATCAGCAAATTGTGAGGAATGGTATATTGCAGGAATTTTTGAAAGTTCTAGTAAGTTTAAAAAAAGAAATTTCTTCATTTCAATACAAAAATTGTTCAAGGAGAATAATAATTTTGCTCCTATGTCTATCTCCTTGACTCATGATTTTTGGTTTTTTTTTGGTCACAAAAAGGTTTATTGGAAAAGAGGAAAACTTCATATCATGTAAGATATATCTGTTTTGCAGGAAAGTATACTGTCTCTCTTACAGTATATGAAGGATTATCTATGACATTATTTTCAATAAGGGGTTGCTACAATTCCCCAAGGAGGGACTAAACATACTGTGTATGCTTCCAGAATATTACTAGACCCTTAAAAAAAAAACACACACACACACACAAAAAAACAAACCCAAAACAAACCCCAAAAAAACAAACCCACAAAAAAAAAACCCAACCAAAAAAACTAAAATACAAGCAGGGGATGAAATTTTTGCAAATCCTCTTCTAATGAAGTCAGAGGCAAATGGAGCAATGTTTTGTCCCTTTTTGAGCCTTGAAGGAGCATTCTGCAAAGTAAATGATCATTGGCAACATGTGTCATTCTTTCCTTTTTCTTTGTGTTTCTTTTTTTTCCCTAATTGACATACTTTCACACATTTTGGATAGCACTTGCATGATAAATCCTGAGTAACTGCTACCAGTGTTTGTATTCCATATTCTAGATGTCAGGCCAGCCATTTATATAGAGCCAGACAGGCTGGAAGAATGGGCTGTCAGGACCTTGTGAAATTCATCAAGGTCGAGGATAAAGTCCTGTATCTGGGAAGAAATAATAATTTTCACCAATGCAGGCTAAGGACTGACTGTCTCAGGAGCAGCTGAAAAGGACTGGAATCTGGGTAGACAGTGAGCTGCACAGCTTGGGAGATGATGAGAGTCAACATAGCATAGGAGGATAAGATTTCAGTGCATACATTGGAGCAAGGGAGATTTTGTCTGGATATAAAGAAAATCTTTTTCAATATTAAGAAAGTAGCACATTGAAAGAAGCTGCCCAGAGACATGCTATTGTCTCCATCCTTGGAGGTTTTCAAGACCAAACTGGATAAAACCTTGAATAACATGGTCTAATCTCATAGTTGACCCTGCTGTAAGCAGGAATTTGGACTCGAGACTTCAGCAGTTTCTTCCAAGATGAGTTATCCTACTGTTCTATTTTAAATATCAGTAAGTTCCTGGATGCCAATACACTGGATAATATACCCTTTGTTTTCACTTTTGTTATTTCTTGTTCTGTAGGATAAAATATATTGCAATAAGCAATACTATTATTTGTCTGTTGAGTGTCCAGCAGTTACTCAAGATAGGCAGTGATCAGTTCATGAGGGACCTTGTCATCTTTGGTTAGTTTTGCAAAGCTTTGTATATTCTTACCTTGCAAGAAGAATAAAGTAAGTTGTTAAAAGTTTTTACCTTTCACCACTATTTTAAGAACTTAGATATGTTTCAGTTTTCTTGAAGACATATAACTGTAGTTATAGTAGTAAAGACTATAGATATAGTCTTGTAAAGACTATATTGATGCATTCTACACAGTGAAAAATAGAAGCAAGAAAGCATAATTTGCAGGTAAAAATTTAAAATTAACAGAATAAAATGGAAGACTGGTCTCCTCTGTAATCCAATATTTATGTATAGATTTCAAATACATAGAATTTTTTTCCACTCTTTCTGCATTTACACTTTTTCAGCACTTCTTTCACTATTTTTGGCACTTCTTTGTTCTCACATGCTTTTATTTCATATTTTGGTACAGAGTTCTGATGAAAAGAAATGGTGTCAGTGTTCCATGTGAATATGGGCCAAAAAATATTTATCCAGTAGTCCAAAGTCATTGGCTTCTCCCAAGCAAAACACATGAGTTATTTCAATAAATATTTTTTACTTTAATAGCTTCAGTTCAAAGACTTTTCAGAAGTATGCATGGACAAATTTATTTTAAAATGATACAAATTATAAGACAATTTCTTAATACAAATGACAGTTCAAAATCATAAAATCATGGAACAGTTTTCAGCTGGAAGGGACCTTAAAGATTATTTATTTCCAACTCTGTTGCCATGAGCAGGGACACCTTACACCAGACAAGATTGCTCCAACTTGGCCTTGAACACTTCCAGGGATCCAGCATCCACTGAGCGACCCATGTCTCACCACCCTCACAGTAAAGAATTTAGTCCTCATATCTAATCTAAAACTCCTCTTGCAATTTAAAACCACGATCCTTTGTCATCAGTTCTAGAACTGTGTACAATTTAGTCCGGGAAATAATGTTATCCTACTGAGATAATAGTTTCATCCCTTTAATTCAAATTTGCAATGAAAGTGACTCCACTGTAGAAAAGTCAGAAATGTCCTTTAGGCATGATTTCTGCCAGTGTAGCAAATCATTGGAAGAACATCTGAATTTCAGACAATCTATTTTTCTGGACTCAGTCTGTGTGCAAAGGACTTTTCATTGAAAATAAAAGTGCACTGGAATTTTTTGTGTTATGATGTGAGTAATCTTTAATAGATTGGCATCTGTCTACTTCCTGATTTAACAGGTTATACTTTCTGGGAATGTTCTTAAAGCTGAAATAATGGTGAAATTATCTTTCTGTTTTTTTTTCTCCTTGTTGCACCTGCTCTTTTTTTACGTCTCTGTTCTTTTAGTTTGTATATCTATGTATGTACACTAAGAGTTTTTCCTAACAGAGTCAGCAGTAATTTCTTACTTACTCTTCTGGTTTTGTAGAAGGCTTTTAGAGCCAAGAGTCTATCTTTATAAGCCAAACCTTCAACCTCAGAAAATTAAATTTGCTTTTAGCATACTAAATATACTTAGTGACAGAGAATCTTATAATGAAACAGAAACAGTTTCAAGGGATTTGGTTTGGGGGTCTCAGAGGAAGGACAGAGATTTTGACTGTTTAGGTGAAATATTTTTTTTATTTCCAAAATAATTTACTTATATTTCATTATTTCCACAATATAAGAAAAAAAAACCCAAAAACAACTATTGTAAGAAAACTAATTTAGTTAAGGAATGGTCTATTAATCTCCTATAACTTCCAAAAAGATGTGTTGGTTGTGATACTTAATTTCTCTTAATTCCTAATAAAATATGCCTATTGATAAAATGCTAATATTGGTTCCTCTTGAATTACAATTTCTATTTTAATGAAAGGTTGGTCTAAGAATGCTAAAGGCCTGAAAGGCTCTGCACCATTTACTTAAGTCCTTTGCTGTAGCCAGAGACACAAAAAAAGTCCAGCTAGAGTAAATTTATGGAACTGTTTCAAAAGGCCCAAGACTTTCCCATAAACTTTTTGCCCCAAGCAACAGATATGGTAAGTGTCAGGAAGAAACCAGGGTGTCCTCACAGAAATTATTTTGGTTCCCTGGAAGTTATGTCTGTACAGAAGACCCCAGAGGACCCAAGGGAGCAGGTCTTATGTTGTTTTACAGTATTTAATAATGTCACATAAGTTCTGCCAGATGCTGAGTGATGCTATTTTAAAGTCATACCTGAGTAAAAAAAATCTCAACTTTTTTTCCAAGAAGTTAAAGTTGCTAGGCCTTAATCAATGACAGTAAACATTATGCCCTCTGACATTCATTCACAGACTGACAGAAAATTTAAAAATATGCAGATCAATAGTAATGCAGAGATAAAACAGGCATTAAAATATTAAATGTCCCTTTTTGTTCTTCCTGGGACATTAGAGGAAGCTTGAGCTATGGGATTAATTAAATGTGTAATTTTGTGCAATTTTTAGTGATAGCAGTTATTTGAATGATCTGTTTTCCCTGTTTGCATAGTATCACAAACCCACAAATTTCTACCACAGAATTAATTTGAATGATCTGTTTTCCCTGTTTGCATAGTATCACAAACCCACAAATTTCTACCACAGAATTAATTTATATTTCTTGGGTAATTTCTTTGCTCTCAGAGATCAATGTTGGAAAGATTCACTTCTCCTTGGAACAGTGTAAATTGTGGTTTACCTCTTGTTAAATGTAAGTGACTAGTATCTATATTACAAGGGTGTTTATTGAGGAGGGTCTTATCGTGGTAGTTGAATTGTTGAGAAATGCTTGTTAACAAAGTGTTAACAACCTACACTTTCCCACAATATGAGTTTTTTTGTTAATGCTTCTGATTTTGGTCTTAGTTCCAGCATGTGTCCCGCATTTATCCTTTCTCTCTCTTTTGAGTTTTCTAAGCTTTGTGTCCCTTTTTCTACTCCACTTTTATTTTAATTGGGCCTCAGCTGTTTCTTCATGCTGTCAGTTCTGAAATGTACACCCACCTTTATCTGATGCTGCTTTTATAGATGCTTTCAGCCTTATTATCTGTACCTGATAAGGCAGTGAACAATAACTAAGTCTTCTTCCCATGTAAGCTCTCTTGCAAGTATTATTTCTGGGATCTTCAGACATATTATGGAAGGGAAAATTATACCTTGACTCTCCCTATCATATTTAATAATATATTTCAAAAAGTGTTTCAAATTGTTAGAGTGAATATAAAATTTTGACTGCACTAATGAAAGAGATATAGCACTTACTAAGAAGTAGTACTCCCAGTGAACAACAGGACCTAAGGTCCTCTGAGTCTTTACCAAGTAAACCTTCCATCAAAGTTACATTTTTAAGAATTGAAGGGTGTTGCCTATACTTGTTATTATTAAGCTAGGATGGTATATTTTTCAGGTTACTAAACCACTGTAAGCCCACACATTTATCATTGTTAAAGATATTGTAGCTTGCTTGGGCTTGTCACACTTAATTTAATTAAAGTAGCCACGTCTTTCTCTTTACTTCAAAGACATTAATAACCTGTATAACTTTGTTCTTCAGCTAAACATTTTTCAGAACTCAGGAGTTGGAAGCATCAGCATTTGGCTTTATACATGTAAAAATCCTCAGAGTCAAAGAGGGGTGAAAAGTCCTCAACAAACCAAATATATGTGGTATGTTTGGTGGTGATCTCCTTGTAAAACCTGGCTGTGAGTAGCCTAAGAGATAGAAACTTTTTTATTTTATTTTTTTTTTTAATCTTGAAAATATGATCCTGTGGGTCAAACTGGAAAGTGTTAATGACACATTTTTGGAAAGCTCTGCTACCAGCATCTCTTTCTTGCCCCTGCTGTGCCAAGGCTCCAGGAGCGGTCAGATTAGCCACTTTCATAAGCAATATTATTCATAACTAATATATAGCAGAGTAAATATAATATAAAGCATAGCAATACTCCTCTCAGTGTGCATGGTGAGCTACATCAAAAATTTAAATACAGATGCTGTCATATATACAAAAAGATTTAATAAATTTCTGTAAAGAATTTTTTTTTCTACAGTGCTGTCTGTAGAAAACAGTCATACCAAAATTCTAATTAAAACCTAATGGTAAAGCACTTTAAAGCATTGGTAAAAAAATAGCTTTAGGTGCCTAAATAATGTCTGACAGAGCTCAACAGTACTGAGTCAAATTATTTCACTTCAACATAGGTGTTTGGCTTTGGTCCTGTAATTCCAAAGAAGGGTTTTTAAGTCTTCATTAAAAGTATTGAGGAAAAGGGGTCCCAGAAGATGTGGTTGCAAAGCTTGTTGCCTGTGG
Source organism: Lonchura striata (assembly GCF_050655825.1). Lineage (NCBI taxonomy): Eukaryota > Metazoa > Chordata > Aves > Passeriformes > Estrildidae > Lonchura > Lonchura striata. The sequence goes on along the minus strand of NC_140707.1, from coordinate 55,757,564 downwards.
CAGAGGGCAGCCCAGAGACTCCTTCCCCAGTGCTTGTTTCCATCACAGCTCCATGCAGGGCTTTGTGGACTACCTTGGGTTACAGCATCACTGGAACACCAAGCAGGCCCTCAAGGTGGGAGCTTAACCAGCTAACTGTGCCACCAAAAACCCAAACTCTTGCTGGGTGGAGTTAATGCCTCCACCTGGGAGTTTTGAAAGACAAAAAGGAGTTCAACGTGAACTCAGGTGAACTGAACTATGTCAGTTACTAGGCTGGAAATACTATTGATGGTAGTATTAAATCCCACCATGTCCAAGCCTGAGGAGTTTGTGCTGACCTGAGGGGAGATGGACCTTTCACTCGAGTGTCTTGGGTGGGGGCTCTGCACGGGTGGATAGGCACGCTCTGAGCCAAGCACATCCTCAGACTTGCCTTAGATACCAAGGAAAGCTTTTCAATCAAGCAGATGCTGAAACTTAGGACACCCTGGTGATCTCATTGGAAGTTTGAATCAGTCTTTGATTGAAAAGAGAGTGTTCCAGATGTTATACTGTGGTAGCCTGAATATTTGGTAAAGTGCTGGTGATGGGTTGCTCCTTCCTTCAAATATGTTCACAAAACTTGGGCAGCTGTGACATCACTGTCTGCTCTGATTAGGGAACAGAGTTTAATTTCACCTTTTTATAATTTTTTTTACTGAGCAAATATTTTAGTGTGATTTGTTCTTTTTTTTTTTTTCTGTGAGGGAGAGGGTATCCTGGGGCCCAGGGGTGTGGTCACTTTTATAGACATTCAATGTGCCTTCCATCTGAACTAGCAAACAAGATATTTCAGCTACTTCTGGAAGAAAAAAATAGTGATATAAAACAGAGCATGGATTGATAATTTTCTTTTCAAATCCATAGTACAAAATACACAAAACCAAAGAAAACTCAAAAGTAATTGTCAAGTAAATGCATTTTAAAAAATATCTCTTCCTTTTTTTTTAAATTCAAATTTAATCCAGTATGATAATATTCCTATTAGGGAAGCCAGGCCTGTGCACAAAGATTTGTTGTTTTCATCTAGGAGATTTCTCTGCCTTGTGTAAAGTAGAGCTTTCCCTTTACTATTTTTTTTCCCTGTCACTTGATGCAGAATTAATTAGAAACTCATCTCTATTAGTTTCAAAGTCTGTTTTTTAACACTTTCCTTAATTTTATTCTGATTGTATTCAATGATTTGATGTACATTTTACTTTTGTGCAGAAATATGCCATAACTCAAAAACTGGTATTTCTTCAAGTGACTCATCCTCTTGTGTTATATCTCTGTTGATAGTTTCTCTAAATGCTTTTGTGTTTTTCAGGGAATGCTTTGTGAGCTTAAATGGCAATAATTTCCCAAAAACATCACATCTCTGAACTTTATATATTCTTCAAAAATGTATTGTGGTTCCTGATAGGAAAGAGACTGCAAAAATAACACCCGTTTAATAAATACCTTTTGTCAAAACTGTATGGCTTGGATTTGTGTAATTTTTCTTTAGTGACAGAAAAAAACATGAATAATGATAAAACATGATAATTGTTTTTATGGTCAAAATTCCGAAGTAAATTTATGTAAAAGCATTCAGACTTTTTGTCATCAGACTTATTTATGATTTTTCAGAATTCAATCAGTCAGTCATATTTGGTTTCTTACACACTCTGATTTTTCCATTTTTCTCACACTCTTTATTTGGAATTAATTTTTAAGAGATAGTGTTTTGTCCCACCACAAAATTTCTGAGTTGCTTCACTGAAACAAGCAAGAAAGATAAAAATCCTTTAACTGATCTCAGAGAGCTTTTCAGCACCTTTGCTGTATGTATGTCTTGACAGTGTGGCAACTGTGTAATAAATTTGATGATCATGAACATTTGTTTTACTTGTTTGTACTGTAATTCCTAATTAATCTGTGACAGAATTTCTTCACAAATGCACCACCAAAGGGCTGTAAAAGTATTGTCTCTCTTCTGAATGAGAGGTAAAGTGGTAAGAACATAGATTTCATTCAACCATGTGCATCTCTGGAGGTCAAAAGTGGCAAAATGAGAAATAAATCAGATATTTACTTGTTTGAATTGTAAAGCTGCGCTTCTTCGAATCGTGAATTAATGGACTATTTTCCATGTCAAGAGACCTTGCTTTGCTTGGATAAGCAATTAGATAAGCACTTGAAGCACCAGAATAATGAAGTTACCTGTCATGACCACAAATAGATGCATGCCGTTCATTAAATATACCTTATATCTCCTTAAGTAATTTCAATTTAGGTATATCCCTGTTCTTAGGATTTATTGAAGGCAAGTGACTACACTATAGAACTTGCAGGTAAAGTCCAATGTGTACAGGAGGAAAATGAAGAGTTCTGTGGGTGACTGTGGGGAGCTTAGTCTGGATTTCACTGACAGAACGAGGTAATGAGATTTCCCCAGCATGAGAGGCTTTTTCTGCTGGTCTTCATCCTGCTGTAATTAGACATATTGTTCAGGTGAGCAAATCCTAGGTGCTTTCACTGTGAACAATACTAAACTTGATTCACTTCCTTCTGACTGATCAGAACACAAAGCAGGTGAGATGTTTAATTTACTGCTACACTGATGATGCATCAGCTCCTTTCCTTTTTTCTTCCTATTAAATTTGTGGGGCTTTCACTAAGCTTTCAGGACATTCAAGGTTTTTTGTTGTTGTTTTTTATTTATTTTAAAGAAGACTTTTTCCTTTAGGATGCTTTTTGGTCTTCTTGGGTGATTTTTTTTTGATGGGGGGTTTGTTTATTTGGTTTTTTAGCTTTATAGCTCTTCATATAACACCTTAAGTAATTGCTGCACTCTATTTAATTGGAATGACAAACAATAGAAAGTTAATTAACAAAAAAAAGTCCACCAGAGGGCAAGTTTGTAGAATAGTAAAGAAGCCATGATTTACAGTATTTGCACAACTTTCTTTATAAAGCAATTGCTCTTCATTATAATAATGCCAGGAGAGCAAATAGAAAAAAAAATGTGTTGCATTAGCAAACAATTAATGAGCATTTGTAGCTGAATGGAACCCACTTTTTTGTATTATTTCATTAAAAGTTTACAGGATCCATGAAACCAGAGAATAAATAAAGGTAATGTTTTCAAGGTAATGGTCTCCTAGGGGGCATGAATATTGAACAAATATGTTAGTCTTGCCTACTTACTTAAGCCTTAAAACTAGGGGCTTTTTATGCCTTAATTTTTCTGCTTTTTCATTGAAAGATCAAAGTGTGCTATTAGATAAAAGAGAAATGGGCACAGGTATTTCAAATTTATCATTAGTGCTATATTCTTTATTGTGGCTTAACAAGAACTCAGTTTTTCTGTTAAATCCCCCACAATTTAAATCCTTTTTTCTATTGTGAAGGATAGCTCTTTGTGTCCTTGAAGAAAGTAGCAAATCTTTTGTAGAAGTTGACGACTTCTGAAAGATTGATCAGCATTTTCTTGGCTGTGTATCAAACTACACTTTTATTTGGAAGTTTTCCATCAAGGCTGCACCTCCAGTCTTGGTGCTTGCATTCACACTTAGGTGAAAGGAAGGCTTTTCACCCTCTTCATCATTGTTCCACATACTTTGCATTCTTAGGCAGACCTAGTTAGCAGCTTCTTCATTTCAGCTGCCAGAAAGGTTTGATAATGATAGTTTCTACACAGGGCTGCTTTTTTTTCCTTACGTCATGAAGATGTCATGTAACTAATTGGTACAGAGACTGTTGGAAAGGACATCTGGAGCTTGTGTAAAGAAAAGTTCATGTGAGCATCTTTGCAATTTCAGGGTGCTCCTTTAATTCAACATTCTACATATGTACAGAAGGAGCAACTGATGCTCATTTCCTTGTTGTGTCTTTTTATTCCCAGTTGTCTGCCTGTATTCATCTATTGGTTCCTGCATCATCTTTAGATTCTGGGAGTTTTGGGAACAAAACTGCCTCAGTTGTATGTTGCTGTGGGGTCCAGTGCAAAGGAGTGTCAGTTCTAGGCTGAGCTTCTTAAAAACAAGAACTATGAGAAAATAATTGTCAGGTTTCTAGTAAACTTCTGCTACTGCTTTCCCATTCCCATTTTAAGTACATCCAACATGGTCTAAGATTTTTATTTTTTTTTTAATAGGCCATAAACTGTCAATTGCTTTATCACTTTTTTCAAAGTTTCACTAGAATTTGATAATAATTGTTTTAATCAGTGTGAGTGTGGTCAAGCGAAGGGCTTAGCTAGAGTACTCTGAACACATGAGTGTAATATGTGGCCTTAATGCCCAGGTAAGATGCCTTGCACATCTGTGAAATGAACACAAACACAAGTGAGCAATGGGGTGCTACTTAAGGACATTCTAGGCTGAGCTATAGTCTGCAAGGAGGTTTGAACAAGGGATATAAAAGATCTGGACAATCCTTTGAATACTCAAAATGGAAATGCCAGTGATTGAAAGTTAATTCAAATATCTAAACCAAACTTCGGAGTTAATTAAATTGAGCTGGAGGCTTTGTGTGGATTTTTATCAAGACAGATCCTTCTGAAGAAGATGTAATACATTAAAAAAATAAAAGGAAACTAACAAGAAGGTAATGGACTTTCCAAAACTACCTTTAATATTTTTTTTTGAAATGGGGAATCATCTTATACATATTGATTCATTCTATATGATCAGGTTTCCACTTTGCTTTTAGTTTAGTAGTTAGGTGAATTTGAATGGGCAGCTCGTTCCCAACTCTCTGATACATCTAGATTTGTATCCAAAGAAAATAAATGAAAATTGTTTCTGTTTCTATGAAAAAATTATCTCTTGATAGGATCTTGTAGACAAATGCTGTTCATCTGAAATGTTGCTAAAATATAGCTTTAATTTTACAGAGTTTATGAGATTTTTTGTTTGTGCTTAGGCAGAGAGATGGAGTTTCTTGTGGAGAGACAGTATTCCTTTGCACACTTGTCTATCTGATTACTTTTCACTACTGGCAGTGTGACTACCTTGCTACCTGGAAGAAAGAGTAATGGAACTGGAAAGGCATGAACATGTTAAAGTATCTTTGTTTTATCTGAAATTGAAGCCCCCTGATATTTCCTGATTAAGCATATAAAGCAAATTCAAACAGACACCAACATGGACAAGTATCAGACATGAATCATTTGGTGGTTCTTCTTAACAAGGAGTGTCAGTTCTTTCTTCTCTTTCTTTTATCTGATTTGTCAGGGCAAACCAGCCCATAGATCTTTGCAGAAACATACAAAACAATTTCTAACCCCACAGACTGTGTCAATTCAAACAACATTTTTATAAGCACAGTGGCAATCCATTGCACTTCTTTAGAGAGTTCATTTTTGGTGTCAGTTATAGCATCATAATGTGCACTGTATTATTGTTCTACTTAGTGAATTGCTGATGTGTATAATGATGCACCTGTTAGTCAAGAAATCCCTCAGAAGCCAAACGATGCTATTAAATTGACATACTCACACAGAGCCAGAACTGTCAGGATGTTTCCTCTGCATTATGCAATATTTTCTGCTTTATGGCCATTAAAGACAATAATAAAACAGCTGTCGCTGAGTGTATGTTGTCAAATATCAGTAAAAAGCACTGAGATGATGATAGCAATGTGAGGCACAGTGCAATAGCTAAGGATGGGTCAGTGTTTTTATTATCAACACTGGATTTTTTCCTGTGTGTATATATCTTTACCCTAGGCAGGAACTTTCCAGTCAGCAGATAAATCCTGGAGCAATGATCAACTTTTGCAAGATTTTCAGTACATATAACCATAAAAATTGATTTATTTTCTGGAAATAAATATAATGACAAACTGCCAATGAATTTTGAAGCTTTGTGGGTGTACCGCTGGTGCTGAGAAATGTGTTCTTACTTCTTTGTCTCTCCAATTGTTCAATTGGACTGCCTTTATTGCCATGGAGAAAAGGTGAAGAGAGAGGGTAGACAGACATTCAGTATGTCTTGGGTTGTAACATCATAAAGAAATTATTTAATACGTATTTTTCCAAGAACACTCAAATACTAGGGAGACTTGGAGCTTCTGCCCAAACTCCTGCATATCTCTTGGCCACCTAGGTTTGCGATGAGGTTACTTGCCCTTCTGAGGAAGATATCAGATATCTACAAGCTGTCTGGCTCTGTTTAGAAACTTTTCCACTGGTAGGGCAAAGGGAATAAATGATCATCTGAGACCTGTTCGCTGCACAGGTGCCAGTATGATGGAGGGAGTGCTTCAAGCACCAGAGGTGTGATAGCCTGGTTTCCACAGATGGCCCAGGAACACTTCTATGGAGATGTCAGAAGGAAATATTTTGATCTTGAATGCTATTCTATGGAGCCATGTGCTGTTTATCACCAGCATAATCTCAGGATTACAAGTATTTTAAGATAACTCAAAGAGACATAAATATATATTTACATGAATAATTGTAGTAACATTTCTTCTTGTGTAGAAAATGCTTAAAAAATACTGCACTTCAGAAATGTTTTAGTACTTTCTCCTGCCTTTACAGATATGTCATAAAGATACATAGTGTATTACAAAAGATTGATGGAAACCAATTATGCTAAATTCCACTTCAGGGCTCTAGTGCGGGACCATGCCTCTTTCTTTAGATCATGAGTCAGCATCCTGATTGGTTTAATGATTGCTTCTTAAGGTAAAGAACAAGTTATAACTAGAATAAGACCAGACAACAGAGAAGAACAAAGAATTAAATATTTTTGACATAATATGACTTACACTTAAAAAAACAAACCAGAGAGGGAAAAACAACAACATTGACATGAAAGCACTTGGAGAGATTTTCTAGCTAAAAAAGCCCAAGGTCTATTACCACAACTGTTTTATCTGACTTCAAATTAGAAAAGAAGAGGTTTCTGAAATACACAAGAGCCTGCATATGGTCTCATTTGTACCTTGATTTGGGCAGAGGCATCTCTTGTCATCAAACCATAATATAGATGTAGTAGAAAACATGGCTAATTCACCTGACCAATGCTATCTGCGACAAATTAATCCATGACATATAACCCAGACGATATTTTAATGTTTACAAGGAAAAGAGGGGAAGAGTACAACAGGAGTTACATTGCATATCAGAAAACATGGTGATAATGGGAGATGTGCTGTGTTGTGCTTTGTGAAGTTAGTTGAGATGATTGGTGAAGCTGAGAAGCCACTGTGATGAGCTCCTCTCTTGAGCTATATGTCACAGCTCAGCTATATAAAACACAGTTTGAAATTAGATGTAATGTTTCAGGGCAAATATTAGAAAGATACCATTTCAGTGATTGCACTGAACATACTGTAAAATAAGGAAAGGGTGCTTAACTTCCCAGGAAAAGAGATTCAGTGTAAATTATTTCAGTTCAACTATACTTTGCATAATGAAGCAGCCAGTTATATATTATGCTGAATCTTCTTCTTATTTCCATGTCCAAAATAGGTTAGGCACTCACTGCAAATATGAGTTAACATTTGTTTAAATATTGGTTTTGGCCCCTAAATGAGCTCTCAGTGGTGAATAATCTGATTAAATGGATAGAAAAGGTTTTTTCAGGAATTTAGTGTTAGAAAATATATATTAGACTGTCTTTTCTGATTCCTGCAATTTTGCAGTTTAAGATTTCTGAAAATTTCAAGTAGATAATCTAACATTTTCCAGCTCTAATCTCTGCCTGAAGAGGAATGGATAAAATTTATTAGTAAGGGTGTATTGCTAGTTACAAAACAAAACAAACAAACAAAAAAAAAACAAATACAGCTCAACCGCAACTCAACCTTAAAGTTTTATTATAAACCTTTACCCAAAGATTTATTGACAGAAGATGGTATTATTTGAGAAAACAATTTTGAATGTCGTGAATGCAAGAAAATCCTAAAGGCAGAATAAGATGCAAGGAGAAACTGTTTGAAGCAGTCATTGATTCAAGAGATGATGCCCTGAGCAGTGACAGCTGTGCATTTGTAGAAGTCAAATATCATCCTGACAGATAGGAAATTTATTTGGTCATCTCTGACCCATGTTTTGTATTTCTCCAGTAAATTAAAACCTATCCTTCACGTGCATGTTTTGCAATATTTGGTGCAGAGGGTGATATTCTTCAATTACAGAGAATTCCTCTTCTATTTTTGCTTTCATTCCAACACTTGTAAATGGATGAAGTTGTTGAATGCACCTTTCTTGCTATCAACCTGTAATTAAGTGCGAAATCATCATCTTATAGAGTGCAACCCTTAGAGGCTTGCTTTGAAGTACCTCTAGCAAGACATATCCCTTTCAATAGCTTCTGCTCTCATTTGACTCTCTCAAAAGGCCTTGCAACAGAATTTTTTTATGCTCACAGTGTGATATTGCCTTTGTAGTTCTTTTCAACCTGCAGTGAAAAATTTGTGATTCAATAAACTGCTTTCTGGATTTGTTGATACTGTTCAATTCCAAGTATTGTGCTCACTTAAAATTAAATTCTTGCTTGGAAATGTAATTGATGACCAATGATTTCTAGGAATAAAAAGGGGAAAAATAAATAAAGTAGTGAGTGATTTAATTGGTTTATGTGACTTGTTAAGCTACACTCATCACATACCATAACAACACCTGAGCTGATGTTAGAAATTTGGACAAAACCAAACCTCCACTTCCTTTCAGTCCTGCAGTGTAGACCTGGTTTCAAGCTGGGATGACATCCAATCCATCTCCCAGCCTCCCTAAGTTCACCACATAAAAGCTATAAGGACTATAAATATTTACCTCTAGAACCTCTATTATTCAGTGAAAAGGGTATGAATGGTTCATATACAACAAAAAATTGTTACCCTGTAGGCAGCTCCAGAGTTACTATTTAAGACCAGGATTTCCTTTAGACAATGATGCCATTAAAACAAACAATGTGAGTAGGATGTACGGAACAGTAGGCGTTGGCGTTCTGGAAGATGAGCTAACAAAAAGAAGCTGTGTTCACTATGGACAAAGGTAAAAAAGCAGAAGGGGTATGCAGTGGCCTTGTGCTCTAGACACTGAGCTCCAGAGGATCTAATGTAACATATTTCTGCATGAGATCTGTAAAATGTTGCTGTTCTATTTGAGTTCTTAAATATTTCTGAACAGAGATAGTATGGGATGTTCTGAAAGTTGTTTGGTGAAACTGAGCCCAGGCTCTGATCCTGATTGTGCTCTAGGTTTTTGTTGGGGCTTTTTTGTGTGTAGCCATCCATCTTCCAATTGGAAGTTTCACCATGAAAGAGCCCAGAAAGAAGCTAGGAATAAAGGAGAAAGTCTCAAATGTCTCTGTGTCATTGTGATGTGTTGTATTTAGCTAATTCTTGATTCTGGGGACTACAAATTTGATGTGAGTGTGACTGCCAGATTTTATCAAGATGTAGCCTGGAAATCATAAAAAATACGAATTAGGATATAGTATCAGAAAGAAGAATGGGAGTATGAAATCCTGTATTTATTTTTTTTTGGTGATTATATAAATCACAAGCTTGAGATAGTTGTTGTGTACTCTGATTAGCACTGAAATTGGGAGAGAGTCTAAATTTTTCCCTTGGAGCTCATGTTGAAATGCTGCCTAAACATGCAGCTCCATATCTGTGTTTTAAAAGCAGAGATAAGATATACAGATTTTTAAATAATTAGTTAGGTTCTGGTTATTAAAACTACTGATAAGTCAAAAGTTCCAGAGCTTGAATTCCATTCACGTGGTACTTAAAAATGTGCTCATCAAATGTAGTAAAGATATAGCTTACTATTTTTACAAGAGAAATGTGACAAAATATTGAGCAGAACATGCAGGACTAAACCTTGCAAGTTAAAGTACTGGCCAAACACACCTGTAGCTACTTTGATAATTGTCTGTTTATCATGCTGTAAAGACATGATAAACAGACAACTGTCAATGGCTTATGCTTTCCTGGTCACAATGTTTGCTGCAAAATCATTTAGCCCTTTACCATAAGCCTTTTCAGGCTATTTATCAAATGTAAAATGAAAATCTTAATCTCCATATGGGTAATTTATATTTTTTCCTGCTTCATAATGAAAGATGTTTTCAAGAAGGAAATTTACTTGGAACAAGTCAGAAGTTGAGAAATACTTCAATTTTACCCTTTTACATCTAGAATTACACACTCAGTGGGTAAATTCATAGACCTCTAAATTACATGAAGAGTTGGTCCATAGGTATAAAACATATAATCCATCCATATAAAATATACCCTAGTAATTTATATATCTAGCATGGGCTTATACTTTAGAAAAAGTGAATCTTTGTAAAATGCTTGACCACCCTTTCCAAATTTCCATTTTCCCCCCACATATACTACTTCAAAATTGGCTATAAAGTCATCTTATTTTTGTGGCTCCTAAGTACAAACATGACTTCTATAATTTAAAGATACCCAGTGTTGAAACTGGCTCCGTCTTTGAAAATAAGTAATTTTAATTATTTTCAGTGAGAACCCATTTCAAAAGTCTGTAAAACCAATTAGAATTTTTGTCAGAGTGGATTTAGCAGTGGAGTGCTAAAGCCTGTTCTTCAGAGGTTGCTCTGAAGGGCTGTCTGATGCTTTCTTTACAGATACAGAACACTTGCAAGTCTAAGGTTTGGAGTTCAGGAATCTCCTAGTGGGGGAAAATTTGACTCATCCTGTTCCATGTATCATGGGCATGTCCCAGTCAAAGGTCCTGTGACACGCACAAGTCCACAGGCAGGGACAATCCTTCCCCATACACTCAGTATCCTGGAAGCCATGCTTTGGCTGCTGAGTCTATCCCACAGAGGAGAGAAGAGCCTGTGATGAGGAAAATATGGCTTCCAGCACTGTTTCAGGGACATGGAAAGGCTGAGAAAGAAGAAAGAATAAAAATAAATTTATGGAAAGCCTTTCCCTTACAGCAGAGCCTAATAAATCTGTGCAAGACACACCTTAGACACCCCTGTCTCTCTCTCTCTCTATATATATATATATATATACATATATATATATATATGTGTGTGTGTATGTGTATGTATATATATATAGTTATATAGAACTATATATACATATATAGTTAAATATATATTGAATACAAAAATATTAACAGCTGTCTTTATAAATGCAATGTATGTACTGAGTACTCACTGCATTTTATTCCAGTCCTGAGACCATTTTCTTCTTGCTGACAGCTTCAGGACTCTGATTGCTTCATAGCAGTTGCACACACCTTTTACTACACTGCCTAAAGAAAAGCTTTTATAATTTCCTCTTAGCAGGATCAAATTAGGATATGCCTGTATGCAAGATTAGAGGTATGTCTGTATTAAGTGGGAAATCTTACCCTTCCTTGTGCTAATAACCAATGTAATAGTCTGTAATAAATGGAAAATTATTCCTATTGTTAACCTTAAACATTAAAAAAAAGCATAAATTAGAAAATAAATTTTAGACTATCTTAAATAAGAGTACAAATGTTAGTTCTGGTACATTTTTTTTAAGAGAAAAGGTCAAGAGCTCATTTTGAGGCCTTATAATACATAGAATTACATTTTTAATGTTAACACTCTGTGTTAAATTTTGTTCCTTAAAAATGATGTTGGAAAGATTTAGCTAAAGTGGCATTATAGCAAAGGTTGGAAATTTCTGTATTTTGTGGGGAAATGTGAATGAATTATTAAATTTGCCTGTTCTTTTGCAATTTTCTACTCAGTTCTTTCTAAAGTTATGGTAAGAAATGAAGAACTGGCAGATCTGTTTATCAACAGTATTTTGTTTAGAATATATGAACGTTAAAATACTTGATTAAATGAATCTGGGCAGTGGCATGGTTAGAGAGGGTGTCCACACCCCCAGTGTCCAAATCAGATCAATTTGCTCTGTTGAGCTACTTTATAGATCTGCAGATGACTGAAATTTGGAGAACTTAGTGAAGACAAGAAGTTCTGGAAGGATAAAAGCAGGAATGGGGAAAAGGAGAAGTATTGTAGTGCTAAAATATATAGAAACTTAGGTGAACTGGATACCTTGGAGACAAACAATGGTTTTCCTTGTGCTAAAAGCTTGGTAAAAAAAGATAACATAGACAATGGAACATCAAATACAAGATTTATTTAAGTGATTGGTGTATTTTCTGCTAACAATCTGTTTTAAAAGTATATTTAGAAACTTGGCAAAGCCTTCTAGCCTGTCAGTTGTGAGACTTGTGAAGCAGAAGATGATACACATGAGAAGAGTCCTGCCTTCCACTCATGCTGTGTCCCACGGTGCCGGGGTCCAGTGCCAGGCTTTCCTGAAAGCAGTTAGGGGATCTGTCTTGTTCTGCTCCATTAATGCATCTCAAGGTTAAAGATAAAACTGTATGTGTTGACAAGCATATAGCTTTATCTTTTTGTTGCTTCATGCAATTTGATAAAGAAACTTGGCAAGTCACTCCTCATTCTTCTTAGCTTGGCTTACTGGCTCATATCTGTGTCAGGCAACCACAGTGGTACCCTGTTTCTGAAAGCGGAAAGGATTTGGATATTGATTATTTTATAGTTGTTTGCTTGTTTTGTTTTTATGCAAATCTTTTATTCTCACTAGCACTTACAAAACCTAGAGAAGTTTTATTTCTGCTTTGGAGTTCACTGGTCACATCTGATCACATCTGCACAAGGTATATGTGAACTTTAGTAATTTTTAAAATGCACTTTGGTGAAGTACATCAGTAATATTTTTACCTTGTTTAGATTTTGCTACTAGCAGCAAGTTAGATCAGAGTTTCTACTGTCAAGGAGCCAACTATTAAGCGAATTTTTCATTTCAACAATCTTTTTCATGGTTTCTCTGCTCAAGTAAACATGGCTATTTTTGCTCTCAGGCAACTGAAAATATTCATAAGGTCAAATCCACTGTAAACAAAAACCTGTATCCTGAAGCACAGAAAACACATAATATTTTTTCAAAATATTTTTTGACTTCTGATTTTGTCTCACAGCTTTATGTAGTCTATATAGGAAAGCTTCATACTACTATTGCTATTCCTGCTGTCAAGTGCAGTTTTAAACTCCTTTTCCTCACATGGCTTGCTATTTAGGAGAAATGCTTGGTGCAATGGAGTTCAAAAGCTGCCCTTTCCTTCAGACAACTGAGCTTTCTCTATTGACTCGTGTGCTGGGAGCTCTTTGACCTCATCTTTCACATTCCCTGTTGCACAAATAATACTGAATTGTGACTTCAGCAAATAACACAGTGTCTGACTTTACCAGTTGCTGAGGCTTCCATTATACCTTTGAAGCAAAACCAAAAAGCACTGTTACTTGGAATCCTGGAAATTACAAATTTGATTTTCAGCTGTAAAGGCTGGCAGAGGCTTTTGCTAGTTTACAGCAATTGAAATGCTCAACCTACAGGGGAAGAAAGGAATTTACAGCTTTAAAATCCATCTTAGACATTAAAATATAATTAAGGATAACGTAGTCTAGTTTGTCTTAGAGAAGGACTCTGACAGAATTTAAATTCTATCTTGAAGAGATTAAAAAATTCTCTGTGTTTGTTCCTTTTTCTGTACTTGGGCCATAGTACATCTGTAGTGTTTGTGCTTTTGAACAGATAGAAAGACTTGCAACAGATCTAGTTTTAATATAAACTGTATTTTGGGGAAGGATTGTTTTTTATTGATCAATTGCATCTTCATTTTGAATGTAATTATATTTCCAGATGAAAAATATTTTAGCCTTATAGCTACAATATTGTAGTGTTGTAGCTTTTCAGCTGTTCTTGAGCTGTGTTATTGAGGTTATATAACCTAGCAGGCTTTGCATTCTAGTGAAAATTAGAGAGTGGAATTTCTGCTTCCCCCCAGAATTCCACTGAAAAGGAACCTTGAAATAACTATTAGCCTTTAGAGGTGGGCACTAGTTTGATGAGTAAGAAACTGCTCTCCAAATATTTAGGTGCAGATGCTAATAACATCCTTTTAATAGTGCAAAGCATCTAAAGGGCCTTGAACTAGCAGGCTGGAGCCTTGGTCTGTAGGTTGCACAAATTCTACCATAGGGGCTCAGCAGTATCTAATCAAATCTCTAATTCTGCAGCTTTATAGCGGCATTGCAATTCCATAGTGAATACATTCTTTTCAGTCTGATTCTCTTAATCCCAAAAGTGACATCTTTCTATATCTGTGCTCTATTTCATGACTTCTCCAATGTGTTTCTTCCCAGGAATGCACATGTAAGTGTGTATATGACTTGTGTAGGTATCAATATCACTGTAATGACTTCCTGATTTTTTCATAACTTAGAGCATCAAAAAATAATATAGCTGTGAGATTAATAGGACAGCTAACCCTAAGCTGCTTCCTGTAAAAGGTGAAAGGATGTTGGTGTGTGTACTTCAGATCGTGCATTGAAACTGAATAAAATGCTGTGATACAACTGGTTTATGTGTGATGGATTTTAACAGAGGTAAAGATGAAACCTTGGATTACCATGGAGTCAAGTTGCTGTCACTGTCAGCATTGGAGGGACCTGGAGTGAGGAATTTGATTGATATGCTCTTCTAAGGTAAAAATGACAGGAAAAAAAAAAAAAAGTGAACTGTATCATATTTTAGCTATAGCTCTTTAGAAACTCCTCCCTGCTATACTGAGCAACTGCCACTGCCCAAATGTGTCACTAGACAATGAAGTTCACAGAGCTGGGTTACTTCCTGCTGAAAGCAAGACTAAAATGAACAGGAGGAAGTAGAGAGGAGATGAGAGACACAGTCAGAGAAAACAGCTAGAGCTCTTTGTTCAGTCACTTGCCTGCTACGATAGTTGTCTATGAGACTTGGCAAACTCCTAATTTACAGTCTACTTTTTGCTTGCAACACCTTTAAAGTTAGTCTGCAATAAATTGTTACGGAGCATGGAAAAGAAAAAAAAAATAATTGCCTATAGAAAACCAGTGCTGTGCCAAGTTAATGAAGACCATTTTGACCATAGAGTGAAAATTATTCTAACTGAAGGAAGAAATAAAACTATTAATGTCATTTTGAAAGATTGGGATCTAGAATAGCAGTAAAAATGAAGAGGCTGAACACACCACCAGCTAAAAAGGTGAGGGTTAACCAGAAGCTGAAGGTACTAATGGCTGAAAAGATAAGGCATACCCTAATAAACTGAATTCCTTATGATGTTTCCAATGTTCTGCTCTGGTTCCCAATACTCACTAGGATTATTGGTGTATAATTTCTGCAAATCTTAGTTTGTTAAGAGTTTATTCTCCTTTGCATGGCTTTTATGTAGGCATGTGAACTGGTTTGAAAACCAGAGTATTGGCCAAAATGTAAGAGGAAATAAAGAAAAGACATACAGGCAAAAAAAGCTGAAAACAGCAGAGATCTGATGATGAAAGTACATCACACTGGAGAGGTTTAGTTGGGCTATTTCCAAAGGCTCTCTCTCCAAAGAAGCAGGTTGTGGTAACTTGTTACAGTCTGCCACTGTCTTTGATGGCATTCAGGTGCTTCAGTCCCACAGTTGGCAATTTTCCTGTGAACTTAAATAGGGCTGGCCAGCAAAGAGGGGAAGAATGGCTTTGTCAGAAGGGAAATTGTGTTACTTAGTTCATCATTGTAATTACCTTCATTTGTTTCAGTGTTACACAGCTGTCTGAACCAAGCATATGGGAGCTGCCCTTCAGCTAGATACTATATGAGCAAGTCTATTCTGCAAACATGTGATGTGCAATTATGTAACATTTAAAAACTAACTTAAGAAAGATTTGGACAGTTAGATGCTTTGAAAACCACTAGGAGCGCAGTCTGTGTTTTCACTAGGACCTAGAAATAAATGAAAGGTTTTCACATTTGTTCACTGATTTTCAAAATGTCAAAGCAAGTGGGCATTAGGAGTTTGAAGTCTCTGTCATTTGATGAGTTTGATCAATTGTTCTGCTGCTTTGAATTACTTTTATCTTTCTGATAATGAGCAGCTGTCTCACAACTGTCACTCATTCCTAGGGGCATTATCCACATTTGCATATAGGTTTCTAATGTTTGTCTCATATCTGAGATTTGGACACCTTTTATCTCAAGAATGAAATATCCATTAAACTTGGAAAATAACCCCCAACCCTTCCAGATTGTGACTGACATTTCTGCATGCTTATAACCTTAGACAGTATATGACATACTATTCCTACTGGTCTGTTTTGGCTTTTTTCTCAATTTCTCATTGTTTCAAGTGTTGAAGGGTTCCATTTTGTTTATTGATTTTTTTAATAGAAATTATTACAGTGGATTTTTCCACAATTTTCAGTGCTCTGCTTTTCAGGCTTAGCCAACAAAGGGTTGAGTCATCCAAAACAATCTTCTGATTTTGTGATGTCAGGGACTATTTATTTACTTGAGTAGTAGTTCTCAGTCTTTGCTTCCAGTTTTGTGAGTGGTTGGATATATGCAGAAAAGGGAACAAAATGAGGTCTAAGGCTTGCAGTAAAAAGAAGCCAAGAATATGCGACTGTGTTTTATGAGAAAAGAACCTTTTTCTACATACATAAACTTTTAGTTAAAACAACTATTTAGAGAGGAACATTTTTTTGTCTGATTTTTGAATGTTTCATTACAGAAACCGTGGGATTTGGACAACTGTTTTCTCATCAGGATCTTGGCTTTGCTGCACATTACTGACATTTATATTAAACCTTAGTACATTTCTATTTCATTTTTTTGGCAAAGCAGCAGGTGGAATATTTGAACATCTGCCCATCAGCCATGGAATCACACCTCATTTATTGAGAGAACTTGCCCCATTAATTTGGGCTTGTCCTTTTATACACTGTGCTGGGACTTGATTTAAGTCTTCTATTTATCAAAATTTGCACCGCTGAACACTTTTACAGTGCAGCTTTCACTAACCTGGTTTTATAAATGTCATTATGCTAGGAAATTCATTCATTGCCTTGACTTGGAAAATTAGTTTTGAACACCAGGTGCATATAATGCGTACCAAATGGAGTACTGTTATGCAATTTAATTGATTAACTGCTATTGTTACCGAGCAACTAAAAGTATAAAAGTGATGTTGAGTATGACTAACTAATATGACTAATGACTTTTTAAGTTTTATGAAACCAGCAAACATGAAGTATAGAAACTAGGATGAGTAGAAAGGATGAAGAACTGGTCTTGTTTCAACAAGAACAAATATGTATACTGTGTTGAATAGTTCTAGCTGACTCCTGAATACAAAGTATGCTCTAGAAACAAGATCTGATTAGAGCTGTGTCTTCTGATCTATTGTGAACCTGCATCTTTGGGGAAGAGTGTTTGTTAATGGGCAAATTACTGTGGGGTTTTGAAGGAGAAGGTTCTGTGGAGAAAAAACAATAGCAAGGTGAATGTGAGCATTGCAAACTGCCAAGGTTCTTTTGACAGTGTATTTGTGTTGAAATTATTAAATAATCTGTAGAAAGAGGTCTACTTTTCAGCATAAGCGTTACAGGGTTTTCCTGTTTTGTTCAAAATTTTTACTGAACCTGAAACGTTTTTATATAAAAATTATTTTAGTGTAGGCCATTTCTGCACCTTTGATAAAAATCAGATATATGGGATCACTGACAGTGAGCTACTGAGTGTGAAAAAATGCAGAGACCATAGTACTGTAACACACTGACTGTTGCAGTTGTGGGCTAAGGAGCCAGATTAGTTTCACTATGCAATTCATCTGACATTACTGAAAAGGTGTCTACAAATGTGTTATTTATGGGTTCCTTGGTTTCTGTAACTTAAAGGGATCTTGAGTACACACAAAGACCTAAGTTCTCAGTTTATTGACTATTAGATGTAATAAAAATAGTTTGCAAAGATATGCACAGTACAGGTATCCAGTTCCAGGTCCACAAAGCAGCATGAAGCCCCAGCTCAGCCCTGAACTGGGTACAGTTTTTGGCTAAATTTACCTATCAGTGTCTGCAAAGTCAGCAAGCTCCGATTACCCAGTTCTGGGCCAGATTTCTTAGCTGGGGCACATGTCCTGGTAAACATCCCATGATTTCTCACAGGGCTCTGATGCTTGTGTCCCTCTGTCTCTGGTGTCTCTGCTCCTTTCTTTCCCATACTCACTGGTTTGGGGTTAGAGCTGGCAGAGCCACGTTAGGTCTCACACATTTGGCAGCAGTAAAAATACTTTGCCTCTCCTTTATTTACTGTGTTGTCCCAGGACTGGTTCCCAAAGAGACTTCTCATTACTGTTCTATTTTAGTCCCTACTGTAGATCCTGTGGATAAAAGAGTACAGCTTCTACTTTAGCAAAAGCTTGCTAGTTTTGCTATACAGAAGCATCCTTCCAGACCCTTCGCCAAGACTCTGGCTTCACAGCAAATAAAATGACCTGCAGTAGAGGCAGCAAAATAATTGTGCTTTAACATGCTTTCAGATATGTGAAGGTCTAAAAAAAGTAACACCTCTGCAAATCTTAAGAAATTTTGAAGGAATATTAACAATATTCACAAAATCTGCTTGCTTGGTTTTATACATGTATGTCTTTTAGCATTTTAAAGGGTAGTGAGGAATGCATTTACAATATAACTACGGATTCTTTGCTTGTGAATAATGCTGCATATACTTGTCATTAAAGATGAAGTTGTGCTGTATGTGGAATGTTTTTCTTTGCTCAGTGGCATCTCTAAAATAGGGAGAGCTAAAATGCTCATATAGAAAATACCAATGCTGTTTACTTGCAAACAAAAACCAAGATTCTATTATAGGCTTCAAATACAGGATTTTAAGAGAAATGTATGAACTCAGGGAAATAAACCTTTTAAATTCTATTTAAAATTTGGAAAGCAAGCAGACTAATCCTATGTAGATGCAAATAAAATAGAGTAGAATTAAGGGGTAATAGTAAATTTAGCACACTGGGTAAAGATCTGTAATATTTTCCTTAGTAATAATATAATGCTGTGAAGTAAATCAATTTAAAAGGAAGTTTTTAAAAAAATTAAAGTACAAAAATCTGTTACATCAGTATCTTTTCAAATCTTAACTGGGAATCCTCAAAAATTTTTCCAGTTTTGAGATATCCTTCTTGCCCCAGTCCTTTCAACATTTCTTTTTCTATTTCTTTTGGATCCTCACACCATTAGATCAGTTTACAAAGCAATTCACACATTCATCCTCATCTTATGCAGTAGAGCTCAGGGAAGGAGAAAAAGACATCTTCTGCATGTAGATTGCAAAGGTGATTCAATTGCAAAACGGAAAATGTGGCATCTTGTCTTTTGCTGAGTCTGGTTAAAATATTTTTTTCCAGCCTCAATTAGTGCCCTTGGGTGTCATTTAAGGATCATTCCCCATGAAAAGAGCTGGATAGAAACAATTGCAACCTCTGCAAAACAGAAGCTGGATTCAGAACTTGATGATATGCTATCCCTCTGAGTGTTGAAGCAACACCTCTACCCCTGTAACTCTGCTATTTCATGGACAGTCACAGCACAACTGATGCAAAGACATGCAAAATCAGTGCCAGTGATAGTCCCACAGTATTTTTGTAGTCAGGGTTAATAGGGAGGAGCAGGTGCACAGAGGCGTGTATGCTCCCTTCTCAGAAGTGGAAATGTGGATGTGATTTTTCTGGCTCCCCAGCGTGTGCCCGTTTGAGATGCAGCAGCTGGAAGCCCAGTGCTTAATTGAGAGGCCCAAGCCATAAGCAGGGATCATTGTTCCTCCTCCTTTGTGAACACTGCATGAATTTGCATGATTGCAAGTACCCTTGCTGTGGGGTTGGCATGCTGTGAGATTTTAATGCTTCACTAAAATTAGAACATTAACTCTTGATTCTGTTTTGATGCTTTTAAATTTTTCTCTTCTGAAATAATAGCATTTAACTATATCAATCTGTAATTTGAAACCATTTAAAATCAAATATTAAATATTTAAATTTTTAAATATTTAAATTTTGAAGTGAAATTTGGCTTTCAGAACTTTTCTGTTTCCTTTATTTTAGGGCCAAAAATCTGCATTAGATTACAGGGCTTGTAGTATTTCTACTCTTACCTTTGTACAGAGCAGTGATTTGTGCCTGACTGAACCATCTTTTTCTAAAGAGTATCTGATCTTGATTACAAGAAAGAAGATGGAGAATCCGTACCTGCACTTGGTAGTCTGTTACAGTGATCATTCATTTTTCCTGGTGAAAATGCAAGCCCAATTTAAAATGAGAAATTGTCTGGCTTCAGCCCTACCTCTTCAATTTTATGCTGTTTTTCTCCAATAAGTTACTAAGATAACTATATCACTTTATATATTTGTGAAGGAAAAAAAATGTACTTCCATACTATGAACAAAGTACTCTTTTAAACCAAGACACTGGTAGCGTGTTGCATGTAATGTCACAGAGTTGTAACACTTAACTGGCAAACTAAATCTCTGCATTGGTGGTGGGACAGTGGAAAAAAAACAAACAGCAGATTTGCCAAATTCAATATCAATAACTTGGACATTTCCTTTGTCATCTCTTAAAAGTCCTTTGGTTCAAGTTAACTGGACCTGCTGGATATATAAAGATGATTGCTTTTATACTGAAAACTTTTCCCCCAAACCTGTGAGGGCAGGACAACCTCAAACATCTTTCCAAAGAGAGCAACAGTTGTGAAAAACCTGACATCAGATTAGCAGTTACAATCTCCATCTTCCAATGAGGCTGCACGGATGCCTTTAGTTTTCTGATTTTCATACTTTATTTTAGAAGATTTTCATTCTTAATTATGCCGTTCATAAGTCCTCTAATTCCCTCAGGTTTCTCTGTCCAGCTGATTGATTACTGACCTCTTTTTCCCAAAGGGCATTTTTGTTGCATATTTCACCTTTCCTCCCCCTTTTTTTGTTTTGTTTTGTGCTATTTACTTCACCACAAAACCAAGATGTGATTTTTATCCACAAATTGTTATTTTTCAATCTTGTTGAAAATGGATGTTGTTTTAGTTTTCTAATGAATTCTTTTGATACAATGTCTCTTAAAAATGTAATATTTTCCCGCCTAATCTTTTCAGACAAAGAATTTTGGCTGAAATTTTACTTCAGCTTTGGGGAAATTTAAGTAATTCAGGAAAAAAAATTTCTTAATTCTTCTATATCTTAAAAATATTTTTTTAATATAAAAGATTTTAAAAAGGGAAATTCCTATCAGTTCCTACTTATTAGCACCATAAGTAGTTGTATTTTCTGAGATTTTATCTGTTTTTTCTTGTGACTTTGACTTAACTTGAAGGGACCCTCATGAAAAGATGCAATTTTTACTAAATAATGAAAAATACTCTGTTTTTTAAAGTGTGTTTGTATATATATATATATATACACATATACATATGCATAGAAGATAATAAGAAATATATAATACAATACAGAGTTTGTAAATGGAAGCAATTCTCTGATTTGAAACACAAAATTCTCTGCAGCTGCAGATTTGATTGTCAGCTGCAAGAGCAACCACAATGGAAATTTACTGCCATTATGGAATCTGAAACAAAGGCACTAAAAAAAATTAACTTTAAATTTTATTCAAAGAAGCCAAGGGGAATGTTGCAATAAATTAAACAATCCATGTTCTGCGGGATTCAATCATGCCTGTTACTGATTGTTAAACTGGAATGGACCAGCTACAGTGCACGACCTGGGCCAGCTCTTTCTCCACTTAGGGTTGTCCCTGCAGTCTACTGACTAACACTTTGACTAATATATTTTCAAGTAAATCTCTGCTGGGACTTTTCTATATTTTTCTGGGAACCTAACACTTGCCATCTTTAACATCCTTCCTTTGCTTAAGTTATTCTGTCTATTCCATTTCTCTTGCTTTCCC
Source organism: Lonchura striata (assembly GCF_050655825.1). Taxonomy (NCBI): domain Eukaryota; kingdom Metazoa; phylum Chordata; class Aves; order Passeriformes; family Estrildidae; genus Lonchura; species Lonchura striata. The sequence goes on along the minus strand of NC_140707.1, from coordinate 55,735,741 downwards.
CCAACTTACAAAATTTATTCCTTCCCTTAAATATTCATGTCCTAAAGTTCTGCATGCAGTGTCTTCATCACACAGATTCATTGACAACAATTTTCTCAGAAAAAAAACCCTGGGATTTTTTTCAAACTGAAATTTCTGGCTCTGTAGATATGTGTTGGCCAATATTGATAGCATTTACACCCACCCTTTATTTATTTATTTTTAAACTCAGTTTTGAAGAACTCAGTATTTATTCATTTGCTTCTGTTTCTCACATTTATGTCAAGTTATAATCTCCAACAAGCAGCACTGATCTCTCTCATTATTTATTGTTTTGATGCAGAGAGCAATTAAATATAATTAACTGCCTGATTATCATTTGCTGGTAGAATATGCTAAGAATGCATATGCTCCTGCAGGGAGTTGCTTGCTATTTCCTGCACCACTGATCTGATGCTGTTTGGAGAGAACCTCTTTTTCCCCTCTCTATTTGCTGCTTCACTGATCTGGGGAAGGAAGAAAGTAAGTGTATGAAAATAAGTATGCCCTAGCTTGTGAATAGCTATCTCATGGACAGCAAAGGGATAGAGTTTCACATTGGCTTTTTTGCAGTGCTGAGATGCAGAAGCACTAAAATATTCATAATTGGACCATGAAAAAGGTAATGATGCAAATTTTTCACTGTGATGTGATGCTGGGGAACTCACTTAAGCCAAAAGGTTTTCGGGTTTTTTTTTGATTTTTTTTTTCCCCAAGATTTCTTTTCAGATATGAGATTCTATGTCAGTAAAGTGTTCTTCACATGTAGAACTGTTAAATTTCCTGCATTAGGGAAGAAAGTAATCATTTTTCACATAGTCAGTCTGGCTAGCATGCCAGTGAACCTTTACTTAAGCCTTAAGACATTCTATGCATGAATTTAAGTGAAGGTTAGCTGGCAAATAGGTATTCTGCACTGTGGTTTTGTAATTGCCACTATTAAACTGATCTCTGAAAACTGAAGTTAATATACTGTTGTTTGCTATCATACAAGGTGGTAATTTGAGCTGCTGATCTTGAGATATGCAGCAGCTCAACTCATCTGAAGTTAAAATTCCTTTCATTAACTTGCCACTTGGTCCTCCCTGTTGGAATTCACACCTGGGTCCCATTTAACAGTTAATACTTTGCTTTATTCTTCAAGTATTATAAAGCTTTTTCTGTTCAGGTAAGCTGTGATCTGATACAAAAAGAAGTATTTTTTTTAGGTAAGTAATGAATTAAGGGTGCTTTTTACTGTATTGCAAAAATGCTTTCAATTAATTTTTGTTTACAGTAAGGACTTTGAAGAACTGTTGTTTTACCAAGCTTTTGCTTTTTGCTTGTTAGATTGGCATTTCCAGTAAACAATAAACCTTTTTCTCTCCATGTGTTAGAAGCTGATCCATTTCTTTTAGTACATTGCTTCAGTCAGATTTCTCTAATTGATTCTCATATTTATATATTACAACTTTATCTGTAAAATATTTTTCCGCCTTTCACCTTTGCTTTTGAGAATGTCTGATCCCTTTCTTACAAACTTTCAGGAATTTTTAGACTTCTGTTTCATCTCTTTTATATTGAACAATGTTATTTAAAAATCCTTTTGGACATGCTGGCAAGCACCACACTTAGAACTTTGAGGTGTCTGTACAAATGTTAACTAATTATGTCTGCTGTCATTCTGTGGGGTAGGCTAGTTTTGTCATCTGCTTTTGCACAGATGGGAAATTCAGACTGAGATTTTCAAGTCATTTGCCCTCAACCAAGCCAGATGAAACAGTCCTAGAGCTGAAAATGGAGCCTTGGAGTTTTTGCCTTCCACAAAGTAGGCAATCTTTAAAGTCACTTCCAAACCAAACTATTCTAAATTCTATAACTTCTAGTGGTCCCACTCTATTTCACAAGATTAATTTGGATCAGACAATGATCAAAATCCAAATCAAGACTAAGATATAAATTTTTTGAATTAACATGCTTGGAGCAGAATTACATCAGAAAAATATCAAGAGAAGACATGATATGCATAGAGGCTACTTCTTGGAAGGTAACCAGTTTTTCATCTGTGTTTGTTTTATTTTGTAGGGTGTTCTAGATCTGAATTTCCAGATCACTCTGACAGGCTGTGAGAAGCCAAATCTGATCTGGGTGGTTTCATACAGAACTTGAAGGTTACTTGTTCACCAGTTTCATGAAACTGCTCAGTTATTGTCTTCATAGCCAACCCACACAAAGTATCTGCCAATGCAACTGCTGTTTTGGAAATATAGCCAGCTACAACTACTGCTGTTCTCTATTTATTTCTTTCCAGCTGACATCTCTGTTATTCTTTTATCACTTTTTGTTGCTTCACATTGTCCATTGTTCTGACCATATCTTACTCTCTGTAACTCCCCCATATTAATAGTGTTACAAACAACATAGGCAGAAATACATGTATTATGTGTAAGATGATAAGCCAGCTGTCCACTTGCTGACCTCAAAAATATTTAATTTGGCATTTTTTCCTGACATCATCCTGATATTTATCTTGGGAGGTGTATTCATGCTTTGTAATGAAAAATACACTTTCAGTTCAAGCAATTGAAGAAAGCAGATTGTTCTCATTACTCAAGGGGATTAATCAAATTCAAGTTTGAGATATCCCTGTCAATGCCTTCATGAGAGTTCTGCTATTCTAAGGGGAAATATTTGGTAAATCTGCAATTGAGTCCACTGGTTTCTTAGAGATACACTTATAAAAGACACACAAAGGCTATGTTCCATGCATTTAAACACTCCTAATCTGCTTATAAATGTGATGTCAGACATCTTTAGATGGACTAACTCCATTGGGTAGCAATTTCATAAAATTTTACCCATTTGTTGTTTTCAACCCCAGCCAGCAGCCAAGCCCCACACAGCTGCTCACTCACTCCCCCAGCAGGACTGGGGAGAGAATCAGAAGACAAAAGGTGAAAATTCGTGAGTTGAGGTAAAGGCAGTTTAATAGGGAAAGCAAAAGCCATGCACACAAACTAAGCAAAATAAGGAATCAATTCACTGTTTTCTATAGACAGGCAGGTGTTCAGCCTTCTTCAGGAGAGCAGGGTCCCATCCCATGGTTATTTGGGAAGACAAACTCCATCACTCCAAATGCGTCCCCACTTCCTCTGACTTCCCTCCACTCTGTATGCTGAGCATGATGTCACAGCTCTGGAATATCCCCTTGGTCACTGTGGGTCACCTGTCCCGGCTGTGTCTCCTCCCAGCCTCCCATGCACCCCCAACTTCCTTGCCAGCATGTAATTTGGAGAAGCAGAAAAGGCCTTGGCTGTGTGTGAGCCCTGCTGTGCAGCAACAAAAGCATCTCTTTATTATCAATCCTGTGCTCAGCATAAATCCAAAACACAGCCCCATACCAGCCACTCTGCAGAAAGTTTACCCCTACCAAAATCAACATACCATTTGAATCTTATTTTGACTGCGAGAATTATTCCTTCTTTCTCTCTGTTATCTTTCTTGGCCCTTTTCTGCTTTGACAGATAAGTTGTGAACTCTTAGACAGTCCCTGAAAGGGACCTGCTGGAAGCCTGGCTCCTGTATTCAGAGCAGACATATAGCTTAACCTGAGAAAAGCTTTTCTTCAAAGATTATATGTTGAGATAGGAATGATGCACATTCTCAGTCCATCAAAATAAGTTTTGAAAAACATTCCCTGTGCTGAATTACAATGAAATGTTGTCATTTATTAATAAAAAGAATATCACTCCTATACAGGATAATACTTTTGTTCAGAGAAGTGTATATGTTTTATTAAAAATTAAAATTAGAGCTTTCTTGTTTGAAAGTGTCAGGTAGAGTCTTGACAAGCATTTTGAGACTGTGCTCCAAAAGATGATTAATTAAATTTGAACTTCAAAGAACCTACAATATTTAAAATGGTGTTTTTGAATGAAAACACATTTTCATAAAACTTTTCCAGACCAGTTATTCTCCATACAGTATTCAACTCTCTGTTTACTTATGCAGTATAGAGTAATGTGGTGGTCTAATTTTATAATAATGCCTGTTAAAGAACAGTAAGAAAGAAAATTTGAGAGAAAAAGTGAAAAATAAAGTGAGAGGATAGTAGTGTAGGGATATTGATCATGCTTATCCTGGGAGGAGCTCCCAGGTAGAACTTTAGTTGCTATAATAATGAAAAAATATTTTACTTCTACATTATTAAGAAAAAAATTGTAAGGCCTCCATTATGTAGAGTATCTGTCAGCTCTGGTGAAATATATTATTATTACCTTTATAACTTTTCACTTGTATGTGCACAGTCTTTGATCTAGAAGAACTACATTATTGCAAGAGAATATTCTAACTATATATTTCAATTTTTCTCATTTATAAGCCAATCTAAAGACAGAATATGTAATCCATATGTGACTCCAAATCTTTCCATAAAGTATTGGACTTGGAAAAATAACAGCTTGTCAGATCTCAGGTACATTTCATTAGTAGTATTTGAAAGTTTCAATTACTACTCAGTGTTTTTCATGTCTGTCAGACCTGCAACAATTTCTATATATCTTATTCCAATTGCTGCTCTGTCATTTCTGATAATGGGCTCTGAGCTTTCAGACATAATCAATCAGAGAATTACTTCAAACCACTGCATTATCTGCTTTAGTGAAAGGAGTCAGATATGGATCTGAATGCCATCCACTGGCTTAAAGGATGATGTTTTGAATTAGCCTCCTTCATTGGCCACAGTTGCAATGGAGAATTTTCTGTATTAAAACTGAAGCCTAAAAAACTGCAGGAGTCAAAATACCATGTGTGGGATAGCTATTTTCATGTGTTGTTTTACACACCTATCACTTTTATTTTTTTTTCATTCATAGATGTTTTTATATCTTCTAGTGGTTTTTAGTACTGTATAGATTGTGATATTGGCCAGGCAAAATTAAATTCCCCAGGTAACAATGGCACTGCAGCCATTTTTCATTCTATGCAGCAAGATGTTACCTGGCTACTGATGCACTTCTCTTTGTTCTGTGAATGTATTTCTGTCTACTTCTTTTGCAGCTCTGTACTTCTGTATTCTTTTACTTCTCTGTATGTTCTCTGTAGACATAAATCCCTTTCTCTGCCTTTTCCACATATTTGTTATGTCAGCACATGCTTATTTCTTAAGGTGATCTCTTTGTGAAAAAATAAAATCTTCCCTCTCTCCCATCTGGGAACACTGGCCAAAATGCACAGTCAATTGCTTACTGCTGTTTTAAAGACAAGATCTTACTTGACTCCACTCTTCCCTTTCTAGCTCTTTGTTCACTGTGTTTTCTCCCCATGTTTACTGTGTCATTTTTAAGATACTTTTGGCAGTTAAAGTCAAAAATGTCAGAATAATCACAGTTAAACAATGAGAAGAAATAAAACTTTACTGATTTTTTTTGTCAGATTGGTCAGAAAAATATTACTGAGTTCTCTTCATTTCTTGTCAAATCTTAATGCCTGTCCAAAGGGGAAGACTTATCAAATCTAAGCTGTCCGAGGTTAAGTAACACAGTTAGAAAAGTTGCAGCCCAGAAGGAGGAAAGAGCATAATTACAAATGTGCTTCATAAAATTAGTGAGGCCTTGCTATTCCAACATTATTTATGATCTCTAAACCAACTTACCAAAAGGATTGAAAATGATGGAGAATGACCTTTTAACAAAGACTGTGCTTCCTGCCTTTAGCCTGTCTGATGATCAGATGTCTTGATTGAGATAGTTTTCAAGGCTGAAAGAAGCAGAAGGTAATCACTGAGTTGAAGGTCACCTACATGTAATGAACATGATAAAGCCTCTGATTGCACATGATGAATTAGTTCTGCATAAAATCAAATAGTTTAGAAAGACTGTCTGGAAAGGGAGAGAAGAAAACAGCGGGGAAAAGGTACCTATCAAACAGGGTCAAGGAGCAACTTGTAACAGCAGGAGAGGCCACATACTAATATATATATAAAATACTCAAACCTCATCTAACAGGAGCTTTTCTGGTTTCCAACAGACATGCAGTTAATATGATGTGTTCTGCAGTGGTTTATGATGGAGTTACACCTTAGGTGACATAGTGTGCCACTGTGCTCTGAAGGTGTATGTTAAACTGGCAGAGCCATTTTAAGTCCCAGCTAGTGACTAATGCTTTAAGGAGATTAAAAACAGATTCTTGAATAGCAGAGCGAGGCAGCTTTTTGCAAGCAGCCATCCATTAGTTCAGCCAAGGCCCCTGCTTGCCCAGAGAACTGATGGCAGATGCCTCCAGGGCTATTCTGGACTGAGGTGCAGTCTTTGCTGTTGGATAGACACTGTGCGGTCCACACTCATGAATAATGGGGCAAACACTAACCTACCTTTCCATGCAGTGGATTTACCCAGGAAACAAAAATCTGTGAGGAAATAAAGGACCTCCTGTGTAGTGCCTCATTAGTTTACTTTCCCTTACCCTCTTGCACAGTGATATCCCACTGAAGCTTGGAGTCCCTTTATGTTTGTAGCATTTAGAGCAGGAGTTACATCTCTCTAAACATAATGAACTCCCAAGTGGAAAATATATGCTCTCTTCTCAAACCATCTGTACTCATGTATGTGAAGAGAGACAGATTCAAGAGATTTGTAACACATTCATGCATAAAAATGGAGAACAGCTAATTCTGATATGCTGGAGGAAACTGCTGCAGGATTCTTACATTTATAAGAAAAATTATCACATTTGTACAGTCTGTATTCAATATTTACAAAGCTAATGGAGATGGAACATTTTATTATCTGGCAGTGGACCAAAAACACTCCTCCCAGACCTGTGATGTAGGATATCTTGAGGAAAATAAAAAGAAGTCAGAAGCTTGCAGGAGGGATTACAGTTAATGAAATTTTATGGACATATGAAGTGGGCTCTGTCTACCGACACATTAGTGTCAATAAAAGTCATAAGAAAATATAACAATCAGAGAAAACTGGTATTTTTTCAGGTAGTCCACTTGAAATGGAATTAAAAGACTGTTGGGTAGATAATAAAAATCCAGATGCAAAAAAGCCTCTTGACATGCTTTAGTAGGCAAGGTTTGCAAGTAACCACTAATCTGTTTGGAGAAGACTAACAAAAAGTGGTCCATGTGATGGCTGGGGAACTGGGACAGGCAGCACCTAGAGTGGGGCAGTAAGGGGCTCCTTTTCAAACTGGCAGCCTGTCATGTTAGGGGGGTCCCTCGCTATTGATATTTAGACCAATGCTGTTCAATGTCTTAATAAGCAATTTGGATGGCATTATCAAGTGTATACTGACCAAGTTTGTAAATTGGCCCAAACTGGGTGGGGAAATGGAGAGCCACCCTGTGGGAAGACCTGGAGAGACTGGAAGAGTAGGCTAACAAGAATCTTAATCTTTAGTTCAACAATGACAAGTGTAAGATCATGTACCTGGGAACACATAATAAAGGATTGTTTATTCAGGAGGTCCTGCTGGGCAAGCAGCTCAGTATGAGAGAGCACCACACTGCTGTGGCACAGAGAACCAAGAAAACGCTGGGCTGCATCAACAACAGCATCACCAGCAGATGATGGTCATCACACATGTCATTATCACTCCCTACTCCATGCTTGCCAGGCCACACCTGGAATAGTGTTTTCATTGTTGGTCCCCACTATACAAAAAATCTGTGCACAGGCTAGAAAGAGTCCAGAGAAGGACCATAAGATAGATCTGAAGACTGGGAACCTGGAGGAAAGGCTGAGAAAACTGAATTTTTTCAGCCTTGAGAAAAGAAGGCTTAGATAAGATTATCACTATGCTTCTGTATTTAAAGGGTGACTACAAAGAAGGAGTCACATGGAAAAGGTGAGGGCTCCTATTAGTCCTGGGGAGATTCCAATTCAACACAAGAGGAAATATTTTCACAATGAGAGCAATAAGACATTGGAATAATCTTCCCATTGGTCAATTCCCCTGTGTTGGACACCTTTAAAATCCAGACAGAGTACTAGGCCATCTTGTCAAGACCAAAAAAGGTTGGCTCAGATGATCTTTGAGGTTCCTTTCAACCTAGTATTCCATGATTCTGTGAAAATAAAAAGATCACAGTATTAAAAGTCACGCAAAAAGTGTCAGCAATGCAAAAAAAAAACCTCTGTGGAATGACAGACATGCAGAAGACACTGTGTTTATAGATAATAAAAGAATAAGTGAAATAAAGAGTTTTATGCTGGGATTCAATTGATTCAGCCCAAGTTACATGGTAAGATGTATTTGTGACAGCAAGAAAAAAAATATGTGTACAGTTGTTCATAAGGAAACTTTTACACAGGGTTTGTTCCAAGATATATTTGAAAATTAATTTTGCATAACATTTTCCATTTTAATTATTGTTTTTCTTTATATTCTGACTGTAGCTTAATGACTTGTAGGCTAATGAAAACTGCCAGGAAGAACAAAAATAAAATTTACAAAGGAGCTTGCTGCACGTCTGTATCTCCAGCAAAACTCTGACAACATTTGCATATAACTGTACTTCTGGAAAATACAGAGACTCTTTGGTGGCAATCTGATGAGCTGCCTGAAAGATGGTTAATCATAGGTAGTTTTAGAATGATGGGATTAACATAAAAGAATTTCAGTGATAACAAAACCTACCTTTTGTCCAGATCTTCCAGCACACCGGTGGTTTTTCCCTTTTCCATTTTCCGGTGTATCTGGGGGTTTTGATTGGTTGGCTCAAAATGAACACAGGAGAGTGTAAAAGACAGTGTGGAAGGTGAGTGCTGAGAAACAGACTGAGAAAACAGGCATGCATTCATGCATATCTATGGCTAGCACTGAGGACTGGGACACTCGTAACCATTTCAGCAGTTCATCACTGAGTTTGCCAGGTGTATTCTCTCTTCTGTGTCAGACTTCCCTCTATTTGTTACGTTAGAGTCTAAGAGAGAAAAAAAAAAAAAAGGATTCAGCAATTTTTTTGTCCTGCTGAAGTTTTGATAGTATTTTAAAAACTGACAAAGTGTATTATTAGTCATAATAAAGCCCTATTTGAGAAACAGCATATGCCAAGGCAATTAAAGTCATTAAAAGCACTCAAGAAATTTTCAAAATTGGCCTTTGACCTCACTCAAGGTCAACTGGTCCTGTGATGGCAGCACTTAGAGCTTCACTCTCTTCTGTGCCCTGCAGCTCTGACTTTGTTTTTAAGCTACTTTCCAGGAATTAATTCACACACTGGATTAAAAGAGAATGCTCTGTCATGCCTTTTCACTTCTAAGGCTAACTGTGCTTGATTTGTTATTTAATGTTTTCTTAATTGCATCTGTTAATTTGCCTTTGCGGCAATTGGGTTGTGGGTCTAAACAGACCAACTTTGTCCATAATAAATTGAGTATCTCAAAAGCATTAATGACTGGAAATTTGATGTCAATGGCATATTTTTCTAATAAGAATATTGATTTAATGCTGCTTTAATGATTTAATGCTGCTTTAATGATAAGACTTTCATAATTTTAAAGGCTGAGCAACTACAATCTATAAGTCTATGTGTTATAAATATGTGTATCATATGCAAGTGTTTTGTGCTTCTGATTCCAAGATTAAATTTTAAAGTTCCATCCTTTATGGCATTTATCTTATTGTAAACCACATATTTATTTGATCTTTACAACCCTTTGTATAGGATGAGGCAGCAATAGCATTTAATATATGGCATGAAAAGTTATGGCATGAAAATTGCAGTTCATAAACATTTCTAATCAAGACATGAAAACCTCTAGCACAGTACCATGTACATAGTACAAAAATATAGATGGGTAAGTAAAGCTGCAAATTAAACAGTAATGGTGGACTAACTTCATGTTTTTTTGTGAATGACAATTTGAAGTGAAAGCCACAGCTGATGAATTTAATAGACTGAACAAAAAGATAGGAAAGGTAATGTTTACATAGATATGTCAGTGCATGATCCAGCTGAACAGAGCATGACTTTGTAAAGCATTTATAATTTCATCAAAAATCCTTCTATATTACTTTGAAAGTGGATGGGAAAAATGTTTTCTGTGATAGTTCTTTAAAAAGGAAATTTTCTGTATTTCTGTAACAGGAGATGTTATAAATTTGTCTAGGATCAAGACACCTGTCTTTAGTCTCTTTGCTTTGTGTTCTGCCTGTGTAGTCTAGACAAACACACCTGGGGGAGGCCTAGGGGATGCCCTGCTCCTTGTGAAATAAAATCCCAGCTTGTTGCATGTGGATCAGGTTGAGGTCATGCAGTGGCGTAGAGGGAAAGATACAGCTGAATGACTTTGTTTTATTTGAGACATGCTTGTGGTGCCTCCTGGGTGAAAAACATATTTTCTGATTTCAAAATTTCCTTTCTCCCATTAATTTCATTTTGTAGGTAATCACTTGTGGCCCTCTCAAAGGGCCTTTCCAATATTTAAGACAGGGTTATCCTGGCAGTTACAGTAAAACAGAAGGAGAGAGAACTTAAACACATTTCTGATACTACTTCATCTTGCTTACTATTTTCTGTTTATGCAGCCAGATATTCCCATATGTCAAACCTTGAGTCATTATGGTCATAGCAGCTGAAATGAAATGACAATTAATATTTATAGGGAGATCTAAAACTTCATGATTTATCATCATGGAAAAGTATTATGGCAATTCCATCATTTCATGTAATAAAGTAACATCTGTCTTTTTATTTGGTTTAAACCAAGACGTTCTGCCTGTGCTGTTGATCAGCTCACATGAAATTGGTTTTTAATCAGCAGAACACACTACCATCAACAAGACACATTGGGATCAAACAACAGTTTAATAATGTTTCTTGAGTCTGAGTTACTTGTTTAATCAATATTCAAACTAAAAGTGTGTAAGATCCCATGAATGAAGAAAAGCAAATAACTAATTTCTGACACCATGCCCTACTTGCCAAAAGCTGGGAGCCTAAAACTGCAAAAAAGTCAGCTTTTTTGATAGCTTTCCAAAGGCATAACATGGGCTCCTTGTCACTTCTGGGCTAGTCTACCTTAAGGTAGTGTGGCTGTACCTTCCCAAACCTAATGGTGGGCCTATGAGAACCTAAGTAAGTGCAAGAAGTCCCCAAGTACAAGGTGCTGCAGCTGGGTCAGGGCAATCCCAAACAAAGATCCAGGCTGGGAGAAGAACTCATTGAGAACAGTCCCATGGAGAAGCATTTTGGGGTTCTGGTGGATGAAAAGCTGAGAGTGTGCACTTGCAGCCCATGAAGTCAATTGAATCCTGCACTGCATCAAAAGCAGTGTGACCAGCAGAGTCAGGGAGGTCACTGTCCCCCTCTACCCGGCTCTCTGGTGAGATCCAGGTGGGAATGCTGCATCCAAACATGGAGTCCCTCACTCCCCATATCCCCTTATCATCAAAATGATATGGACTGGTTGGAGAGAGTCCAGAGAGAGCAACAAAGATTACCAGAGGGCAGAAGCTCCTCTCCTGTGAGGATAGGCTGAGAGAGCTGGGATTGCTCAGTATGGAGAAGACTCCAGAGAAAAGCTCTTTGCAGCATTCCAGTTTTTAAATGGGCCTTATGAAAATAGTCACAGTGCCTTTTATCATGATCATATAGTGGTAGGACAAAGAGAAATGCTTTTAAAGTAACATAAGAGAGGTTTAGGTTAGAAGTTAGGATGATATTCTTTACTGTGAAGGTGGTGAGGCACTAGAACAGGTTTCCCAGAGAACTTGCGGATGCCCCATTTCTCTAAGTCTACCTGGCTGGATTTAGTGGATGGCAGCCCTCCCATGGCAGAGGGGTTAGAAGTAAATGATCTTTAAGTTCCCTTTGAACCCAAAATATTCTATGATCCTATGATTCTGTGATTCTATGGTAAAAAGTTCTAAGATAATTAATTCAATGAAAATGGGGCTTCCACTGTTATGAAACGTATAAATTGTTGAAAAAGCATACTTGACTTGCTAAAGCTAATTTATATTAAAACAAGACCAACAAATTTGATCAGATGCCTCCATATTTTTACTTCAGTTTCCACTGGTACTAAGTAGACTCATAAATAATGCATAATTATTAAAATATGCTGTCAAGAGTTTTCAGGAGCATAGACCACCAAAGATTTATATATGCACATCTGCCAGTTTATTTTGGTTCGGGGTGCATAAATAAAGGTGCATAAATGTGCAAGGCATATAACATGAGTAAAGGAAAAGAAGGATTCTCATAGGTAAAGCCTCCCTCCTTTGATCCTGCAGTGTTCTGTGCATCTCCTCTGGGCTGTATATATCAGTCTTACATAGGCATCTCATGTGGAATCATACCAAATGAAGTCTTCAGAGGGAAAAGCTTTTTCCAGAGAAGAAATTTCCACAACAAATTGTTATTCTGCTATGAATAGTTTTCAGCTACCTGCATTGTTGAATGAGCACACTGTATTGGAGGTATTGAAATATTAATATCTATGAAAACCAACACCTAACAAACTGGAAACTTCTCTTTATGTTTATCTCATAATTTTCATCTAAGGGAATATGCAGAATTGCATCATACTTGTAACTAAATCTAATAAGAGTGGTGGCAGTGGCTGACTTCTGGGTAGGCAAATGTCAAAGACATTGAAAGCAGTAGACTGTTACTTGTTTCCCATGTAGTATTTAGTGAGAGTACTAAAATAGCAAAATATTTATTACAAATCAGAGAAAAGTATTTTCACTTGTAAATATTTAAGGATGGACTTGTAACTACTGATAAAATAGAGTTTGCACAATGCTAATTTTACTGCAAGTATGAGTAATGAGTAAAACTCAAATGCAGTTATTAGGTTTGGTTTGGTTTGGTTTGCTTTTACAATGAAGTATAAATTCTGATATTTGGCTCATTAAGTATTCAGATTTTCTATTGAAAAGGGAGGCGGAGCACTACAGAGTTCAAATTTCAAAGATGTTATTCTCCTATTGTATATTTTTAGCCTCCTACTCAGTTTATCCTTCTCCTTCCATGGCTATCAGGAGTTAAGACAAACCTGGGTGAATACTTGTAGCTGAGTAGAGATGATTCAAGGTCACATTAGCTTGAGGGGAGCAGGGAGAAATACACTAACTGAATAAACAGCTTGTGTTAAATAGTTTGGCTAATTTTATTTTTAGTTTTTTCAATACTAAATTAGTAAATGGTCTTGGTGGAAAACAATATTTACTTCTATGAGCTATATCTATGCTGTTGTCTAGAGCTTTATGAGGAAAGTTGTTTTTATTCTGAGTGCTGCAGTATAGTGGGAAATGTCTAAGCTTGCTTGGGTCTAGTTAAGGTGATGTTAGAATCCAGCTAGGCACAGCAACCCACAGCTCAGTGGAAGTGCTTTCAAATTGCACAAATCTGGCTATATAAATGTTTCCCAGGTCTTGATCAGAATATATCTTTACATTGTAAGAAAAGAATTTGAAAGTACTGCAGATATTGCAAGGGTAGGTGGAAACTATCTTCATCAGAAACTTAGGTTGATTGATGTTAGCTAGGACCAGATTTTGAGGACATTATAGTAACCTCTGTTAAACCAAAGGTCTCAGACAGTCAAAAATGGCAAAAGATTTGAGGTAACAAAGGAAATCTTTACAGGCTTTCATTTAAAAAAATATCAGTTTTCCATCTTCTGTAGCTTCCAAAATTTTTACTGGTAATACTCTCCTTTCTCCTTTTACTGTTTCAAAGTATTTTAATGATTGCAATGGCTATCGTTTTTGGAGAGAAACAAAGACGATTCCTTTTAGAGGGCTAAAAGAGTCTCTTGTTTTTACATCTGACTAACTTTAACAGGATTCCATTTTCCTGAAGGAGGAAGGTAAGTGTAAAAGCAGTTTTAGAAGGCAGCTAAAAATGAAAAAACAGCTTTTGTTTTTCTCAGTTACTTTTTTCAAATTTTACTGTTAAGGTGTAAGGTGTCATGTATAAAACATGACTTTTTCCTTCAGTCTGAAATGGGGCGAACCTGTGCTCAGCAAAGTTATTTAAGCTGTTGTTTTCATTTGGCACATGTTTTTGAGAGGAAAGCTGTAGGACATACAATACCGGTCAGTTCAATCAAGTCTTTATATTAAAGTGCAGGGGAAACGGAAGACAGAGATAAGAAGGTAATGGAAGACAGACAGAAAGTCGTTGTTGGGGAGAAAAGGGTCCAGATTCACTTGCTTAGCAGGGGATTTAGTCAAACCTGGACTGATGGTGAGGTAATTTAAGCCTGACTCCTTTGTCTTGTGTTCCCAGGCCATTATGAGAGTGATAAAAGTTCACCAATATTACAGTGGCTTGTGATGTCTCAGAGGAAGTTTGCTGATGCTGCCATAAAGGTACTAATTTCTTTCAGCTCCTTTCTGGTGACAGTGTATGATTTTTATATCTCCTTGTTGCTGGCTGGTTAAACTAAGGAGACTACCAAGCAGTTGTGGGTGGAATTACACATTTTCTTTGTGTTTTTTTTTTTTTTCCATTATGTTAAAGTGACATTCCTTTGTACTTGTTGCTCATATGTTTAACTGGAAAATATCTTGCAAAATTTCTTCTCAATATAGTTATGAGATTTACAGCATATTTAATGATTTCCAAACACTGAAGGAATATAAAGATCTGGTTAGCTACAGAAAAGTGGTTGCACCTTGGCATGTACTTGGATGTCATGAAGCATTCTATTAGTATTCTTTGAAGCTAGAGTAGGACATTTTATAATTTTTATTCTAAATAAAAATGAACTTATCAAAACTCAAATGAAGAGAGAATAACATGCTAAATAGATCACAAGCGGAGAACTAGATCAGAATCTTAAATTAATTTAACAAAACTCACTAAGGTGAATTAAGAGGACTATCAATATCAAATCAACGTGAAAAGAAAGTAGTTTTACAATGCCTTTCATGGTATACTCTTTAATATGTGATAACCATACTGAAAATTCATTAGTATGCAGAAAACCAAGAGAAGCATATGGAAATATATCCTTCAAAGGACTAGCACACAATAAATTTTACAAAAGGCATAAAATATCTTTAGGATGAATGATCACTATGAAAGTAATGTGCACTAAAATTGTAGGAGTGGTATTCACTCATTAGTTGTATGAAGCCATTAACTGCACACAATCATTCTATTTTGCATAACCATTTGTCATATAAAATCATTAGCTCCCTCCTAAAATTGTTGGAAATGTGAAATGATTTTTCAAAAAAACCCATTAGTTACAGGGTATTACACTATGAAAATCAGTGGCATATTACTTCATCATTTTCTGCATAAAAATGTCTCATTTATGCAAAATCATTTATGTTGATAAATAACTTTTTAAGTAGCCCTATTGTTCGATAGTCAGGCTGTTAGCTGTTCAGTTTCAATAGTAATTTTTATGGCCAAGACATTTATTAGTTATGAAAAACTCTGAAATGAACTAGAACAAACATTACTTTCTACCCTGCTAAAATTGACAGTTTTAAAAAGCAATCTTGTTTGCCATAAATGTACTCTTAGAGTTTTAAATAGTGGCAGCTGTTCCCATTTATTTATTATTATTTGTTTTCTCTGTTTGAATTCTATTCATTACATCTTTCAGGCTCTCATTCTCACATTCTAAGCTAAAATCAAGGTAAAGCAGTGTTTTTGATCATATCACAGGTAGTTTTATATAATTGTACCAGGAAGAGTAATTTACACATCAAAATGGAACACATTGTCCTGATGTCTTGCACAATAATCAGAAAACTTTTAACCACATCAGGATCAGTTAATTTCTGGGAGTGGAATATTTGGAAATTCAAACTTGTGCTCTAGAACAAATAGGTCCCTGTGAGAAACACATGAAAATATCCAGTGCTGGGAAGGAACACCACAGATTTCTAGCTCATAAGACCTCTGTTGAGGAAAGGAGCCCTCTTGAGCAAGGTTTGTTAAAGGCCAGTTATTTTTGCTATTGTATTATCTAGTTATATATTCAAACTTTGTGTACAGTTATATAGAAGCAAGAAAACCATTTTTCTTATAAGGAGTCCTTAGGCTAAGCCTTTCCTACTGCTGCCCACCTAAGTAAAAGGGACAAGAGAGACACAGAGAAGACATCTCTGTTACAGAAGTAATCCATGTCTTATCCAAACCAACAGCATTCCTTGAATATCACTTATGGTGATTACCCTGGTCAGAAGCTTGCAGCCACCCAGCTGCTTCTTCACTCCCTTCTCCAGTGGGTGAGGAAGAAAATCCAATGACTGAAAGTAAGAAACAATACACAAGCTGAGATAAGGACAGGTAATTAATGAAAGAAAAAGAGGAGAAAAGTGATAAAAAGTTGTTTATCATGGCACACAAGCAAGACCAATGCCCAGACGGTGTCTGAGCAATGACTATGGACAAGCTACATCCACAACTTCTGTTGCAGAGCATAACATTACCTGGTAGGGAGTACTCCTTTGGTCAGTTCAGGTCAGGTGTTCTGGCTTCTTCCCAAATTCTTGTTCACTTCCTGCCTGCTCACTGAGGAGTGAGAGAAACAAACTTGGTCAGAGAAAGACTTGTCCTTGTGTAAGCACTGTTCAGCAATGGCTAAAATATTTGTATGTCATCAACACTTTTATTCAGAAATCCAAAACACATCAGTATGTGGGCTGTTGTGATATAAGCTAACTTCAATCCAGCCAGACAGTACATCACTACATCAGCTATCTAGCAATACTGTATTTAAAGACATAGCACACAAACCAGTAAAGAAATAAAACACTCATCAAACCCTGGAAAACTGGCTCCAAATCCCCAGCCCCAAAGCTAGGTTGCAGCATTTTCAGGAGGCATGGCCATTGATTCAGTAATATATTCTATTCATGGTAATAATGAGGAGTTTGGGACAGTCGTTTGCTCCATACCATTTGGTATGGCTTTAAAACAGAAAATAGTAATGTCATCTAAAAGTCTGTCTTCCAGAAATGTTTAAAGTGAACACAAAAGTACTGGTAGTTTGCTCTAGGTGGGGATTTCTGATTAAGGTCTAGGATGTGGATTGGCTTTGGTTTCTTAGGTTAAGAAAACAGGAATTTAATTGGACTGATAAACTAAAGTGATTATTAAGCTGATCAGAAAAAACATTTTCTTTCAAAAGCTATAGTATATGTTCTCTTCCATCCCTGTTTCTGCCAACAAATTTGTTGTTCTCTTTAGGTCTTGATGCTGTATCCATTCTCTGGGATTTCTGAATTAGTGGAATTAGTTTCAAAAGTTAAAATGGTGATAGAATATCACTTCATTGAGATAATCGATCTACACAAAAGTGGAGCAGAGATGGCCTCTAACCCTTCATACCTGTCTGTTTTGGTGTCTTTTCACTTCTGCATGCTCTTTCATGAGTTACTTTGTCTTAAGTCCCCCAGCCCTGAAATGCTGATTCTGTGGACAATTTGCCCATGTATTGTGAAGGCACTGAGTTAGTTATTTGTCACAGCATGACTGTGGTCTGTACAGTTGTGCAAATTCTTGGTAACAAAAATGTCTGACCCTGAAGAGCAATCTCAAGGTGAACCTTTCCTCTTATGAACTGGAACTTAAGTTTTCTTTTTATTGCTACAATTATTTCTAGTGTAAGAAGGATTTCAGTCACATACAGATATGTACAACCGTGCTTACATAATTGCTTCAGAAAGTGGAGAGGAAAAGATGTGGGAAAGAGCAAGAGAGTCAGAGAGAAGGAGACAAAAAGCATGAGAGTAGGCAGGTAGCCCCTCAGAGGCTCTCAACAATTCATCCTGAACAGGTAAATGACTCTAGTGTGCAGAGCAGCTGTGCAACTCAAAGTAGAAAGCATAAAAATCAATATGCCTTCCCCAAGCTATTATAAGCACTATAGTTATCTTCCTCTATGTAGAAACAGGAACCACATTTTTCAATAAGAAACCTGTAATACCAAACAAACATGTTCCCGTATTTCAATGCTTTAAAAAATCTCTTATTTTTTTAACTTTTGTGGTATGTATCTAGCCAAACTCCTGGCTCTTGGAATAAGCAGACACTCTTCAGATGAACTCACCTTTTCCACTTTGGTATTGGTCTTGGTGATATATTTTATAATTTCTATTTTCTCTTTCAGCCTCATTCCAGAGGACTACATCTTTAAGGAGTCTTTCAAGTGACACTAATAATTGCAGTTTTTCTCCTCCAAGTGTCATCCATACTGCTTACTCCTAATTATATGATTTTCCTCACTAAAACCTGAAGATAATATTATAAATATGATTTGATCTCTCTTAGTTCTTCAGCCTTCCTGAATTTTTGCAATCTGTAACTTTACCAGGTTATAACTGATACAGTTTCTGAGAGGCCTAATGATATCTATGAGGACAGAAAACACTTTGAAAGAATACCTGAAATATGTTCCTCAGAACTACCAAATTATAATGGTACATAACAATCTCAATTGTGATTTCACAAAGGAAGTAGGGTTACAAAAGATCCTGAAAGGACATTGCAATATATTCACTACTATTGCTGAGAGATGTTTGTCTACATTTTTCCTAACACAAAAATTTTCTTCACAGGAAATGTTGCAAAACATTGGAATAGGATGACCAGGGAAGTGCTTCTGTTAAAATCCCTGGGAGTATTTGAAAGAGGTGTAGATGTGGCAACTGGGCTCATGGCTTAGTGGTGCATGTGGCAGTGTTAGGTTGATGATCTGACTTGAAGGTATTTGAAGTCTTTTCCTGAATCATTCTGTGACTGTATGATTATAACAGCCTCTCTTCCTTTAGGATGGTTATTCTGTAACATTCTTCAGATATTTGCCCAGTGTTTGAATCTTTAACACTATTAAATTCCCCTTTTTTGTGCAATTTAAGCTTGTCATTTCTTGCATTGCCATAAATGAGCTATAATTTCTATGTTCTTACCCTTTGTTGTACAAAGTAACTGTCCCACGTGGTCTTCAGAGTAGATCTTCAGAGTAGGTGAACAACAATTACAGATTTTGAAACTTCACATTTCAATTATTTCTTGCTATTTTTCCCCCTTCATATTTTCTGATGCTTATCACAAGGTAATTGCAACTCAGCTAGATAAGGCTGCCTGCAGTGGAGTGGTTGCTCTAAGTTGTCTCTCCTTTGAAGGAGGGATTGAAGTTCATGACCTTTGGAATTGCTATCCAAAATTATTTTTTTTTTCCATAGGAATAGAACATCCCTGACATATGTGGCAGCCATGAATCAAATTCAAAGATCTTGCTCCAAAACCCAATAGTTCTGAAGTTTTTCAAAGTATTTATGTCTTTGTGCCATGAACAAATCATTATCTGTGGGGTTTTCCAATTAAAAGACTCTCTCTAAACAGATAACTATATATTGTTTAAAAACAAAACCCAGAAAACAAAACTTTATAATTTCAATCTTTTCCAGCATGAAAATTTCAGCTCAAATTCTCAGAGGCTGGGAGAATTACAAGCAGCTAAATATGGGTGCCCATACAGAGAAAGTGATGTACAACTTAAGTAATAAACAACAAGTCTTCACCACTATTTTGAACACATTATTTTAAAGAAAAAAGTTTTTCCAAATCCAAAGAAAACCAAATATCTGTGCTCCCCTTCCAACCAAAAAAAAAAAAAATCAGAACATGTTACATCATATTTTAAATGCATTCTTCCACATCCTGTGCAGGTTATCAACTGAGTCCTTCATTATTCTCAGTAGCTTAGGTTGAACTTAATGATTGTCTAATTTTGCTATGCCTGAATGCTTTGGTGTCATATCTGTGAATATGGTAGAAGCTGTGGTGAACAAGTTATATTTTTATTGTCCTCTGTGTCAATGTTCTATGTGCATTTTCTATGGCTGAAGGGGGTTCTGCAGTGAGTCTAGAGTGTAAAACCTGGCTCTGCCAGGTTTCCCATCCTGCCCAGAGAAGAGGCCCATCAATCACATCTGAGAGCATTAAGTGTCAATAGCTCATGGCTTATATATTGGTAGTATACTAAGAGTTACACTTAAAAACAAATGCCAAGAGCTTTTCAGTCACTTTTATTTTGGGAATTGGTCTGTGTTTATAATCAGCTTAGTATGCACCATGACCTTCATTGAAAATGCTCTGTCATTCTGCAGCAATGCACTGATTGATGATTGATTTAGGTGAAATATAAATCCTCCCCCAAAATCTTGGTTCTGTTAAATTAGTTGTGTTTTTATGGGAAAAACAGACACAGAACTATGGCCAAGATCAGTACACCATTCTGCAATACACTCAGATTTTCTCTAAATCGTAGGTTGTAGATATGGTCACATATATTACAGAGGTTTTAAGGAACCTGTAGAACTTGGCTATATGCATGTTCTACACATTTTTCTACAGCATTTCTCTGGGTAAACTTTAGCTTTTTATTCTGGCAATCCTGGATCTATAATGCACAAAACCAGAATACTGAAGCTATTCTTTTATACATCCTAATGCCACTGATCCACAAAGTACAGAGGCATGAATGGCATCTTTAAAATGAAAACATTTTATCCTTATGAGCTTTAAAGGGATTTCATACCTTGCTTTGGTACTCTAACATTTGTTTCTTAATGTTACTTGAGCTAGGTTAATACCACTTAGCTAGGGATTTGGTTATTAGTATGCATGAGCAGAATAAAAGTTTTTTCCCATACCTTAGGCATCCATATAAAAGAATAAGTCCAAAGACTGTTCTCATAGGCTGTAATTCTTGTAATTCTTTCCTCTTGTTGAAGTAGATGATGATAAAATCACTGTGAAAAGACATGAGAAGCTCCCTGCCTGTAAAATCAAGTTTCCTGGGGCAATACTATTGGTTATAGGTCCTCAGTTGCAGGTCTCACATAAGTTTCTTGTATTTATGTGATGATGCTGTATAAATTTAAATTCTAGGGGTCGGTGTCCTAGGTTCTTGAGATATTGAGTGCTTTTACTGACATCAGATGCAAAGCATTAAAATAGATTTCCATTCAGTCAAAATTCAGTCTCATCTCACTTGAAACTTTTTGGGTAATGTGGTTTGAAGTTAGTGAAGGTCAGTCTGGTAGAGAGCAGAAATGGCATGTTTGAGAAAGATAAGCAGTACAATTCATGAGACAGTCAATTGAAATGTTAAGAAAGGGAAGGTCAATGAAAGTTCAATGAGACTCGAAGTTTTGCTGCTTCTTCTGTATGCGAGAGATGTGCATATTTACATTTGATGGCCCAGTTGCACACAGATAGCAATTTAGATTTTTTTTTTTTCAGAATATGTAGTCCTTCAGTGAACAGCTTGGACATCACTGTGCTTATACAAGCAGCATTGAAAAGTTTAGAACCCTTAGCAAATGATGGTGTGCTTAAAAAATAGTGTTTTAGAACTCCATGTTATATATTCAAGCTCTAATCCAGCCTGTAGTCTGATGGGAGGCTGTGATGTCAGTCACTTTAATTGGATCCTGCAACCTGCTTGCTTACTTTTAATCCAAGTGGGTTAAGGACAGTCAGTAAAAGGCAAAGGCCATGAATGTCTCTTCCATGTGTTTCAGTTATTTATCTCTATTTGGCTTCTAAAGCAAATCTGTATTTCCCTGACATCTGATTAAGCTTCTTAACTTGCAAACTATGTCCTGCAAGAGCTGGCTATTTATCTATAGACAATTCCAGTGTGGCCAAATGCAGGTGCTGATATTTGGTTTGGAGATGTGAGCACATTCAACAGCTAGTAGTGTCAACATGCAGTCATGGATAATAGCTCTGTTGTCATGCAAATCAAGGGTTGCCAAATGCCCCACTTTGGCCTGTGTGAGTCAGCTGCCAGGAAGATATGGTAAATATCTTAGCAAAGGTTCTTTAGACTTAATAAGAAGTGATTTTTGACATTTATTAGAAAAACGTTCATCCAGGGTCTCTGCTCAGCTATTATATTTACTTTTGTTCCTAGTGTAAAGCAGGAAGCCCATAAGTAACACCTTTAAATAAGTTGTTTGAAAAATACTTCTGCTGCCAGAGATGAAGGTTTAGGGATACACTAACTTCTGTCAGCCTGTCTCAAAATTCGCAAAATAAATATCCTTGTTCCAGGGCAGTAAGGTTTAACAGTATGAACAATATGTTTCACATTTGGAAGCATATACTTGCTTCGTATGTGCTTTTACAATACAGTAAATATATATGAAGTCACTATATGTAATTGCAGAAACAATCTGTAAAAGTTGTATGTACAAGCCAAAAGGATTTCAAGTATGAATATTGATTGCTGTGTTTTGTTTACGAGTGCATGGTGTCAGCAATTAGTTTAATACTCCTGATGTTTAGCCTTTCTGCCATGGGATTCTTGACTCATACAGTAAAAACCTGCCAGTTCAAGATCTATGAGCTCCATTTGGGACCAGAATGCTGGATAATTATATTTGTTCTTAGTGCTTGTCACTGTTTGTGAGTCTGCTTGAGCAATTTCTCCGGGAATACAAATTATATTGGTTGTGCAGTTTGCCAGCAGCATCCCGTGCATGGTAATGATGTGCAGAAAAGTTGGTAGAAGCACAAACCAAGGATGTACATGGCTGGTGTTTTATGACTTCTGTTTGCAAAACACATTCTCTGTATCAGGGCACTTGCAGTCCTACATGTACCAACCATGGCATACATTTTCTAGCCTTCTCTGTGCAGTGCAAAACACATTATTTTATTCACAAAAAAAAATTCTTTTGGATAAAACAGTGTTTTCTTAAAGAAAAACTTCAGAGAACGTGGGTACAAATACATAATTATATAGAAAGGAATATATTAACACGTTGTCAAATGGCTGGTGGGAGGACAATGATTTCTTGGTGATATTAACAAAGAGAAGAACCAGTACCTAAAAACAATAAGAAAGAAAAATTTAAACATTGCTGGTTGTGAGCAATAACGCTAAATAACACTAAATGCTGGTAATGGAATATTCATTCCAATAAAGTATATATACAGTGACAAGCCAAGGACTCTGTGGATAGATGGTGATTCAGCTTCTTCCAGCTCTTTCTTACCTTATATTATGCCATCTTTCACAGAAGAAGTGTTAAAAAACTGCTGCTGAATGGTCTCAGGAGGACTACAAAGGATAACAAGATTCCTATAGGTTTACACAACAGTTAAAAACATGACAGGATAATGCAACTTTAATAATTATGATTTTCTTCCTTTAAAAGAGTAATTGAATTCTGTTACCCTTGTTCACAACAACATATGCTGACTATTTAGCTCAGCCTCAATTTTCAAGTCCATATTAATGGCATTTTGACATTGGCAGAGGTTAACCTTAAGTGACACAATCTCTGCAGTTAATAATGGTGATCAAAGTGTTTTCATCTGCAGTTGGGTCTATGAGGTTCATTAGCAGAAATATTTTTCTAGTTTACTTAGATGCTATAGCTAGGGATAAGTATTTGGCTCTACTTTAAATCCTCACTCCATTAACAGATTTATCCTGTGACTGTGTGCTGTGCCCATGTTTTATTCCACCTGGCATGGGAAATTGCAAGAATCGAGGGACTGGTGATGAAAATTATTAGAGACTGGAAATACTTCTGCATGAGGAAATTGAAAAGTTTGGCACTCCTTAAAATAAATGAGTATAGAAAGCAATAAATTAAAAGATGCACTGCTATTACTCATGGGGAATTCCCATTATCTTACCAGATTAGCCCAGCACTCTGTTGGCCTATGGAGGTTAGAGTCTAGAGAGGTGATTACAACCAACATTTCTATGAATTAAAGTATTCCATGTACGGATTTCCAGTATAATTTCCAGGGAAACTGCCTGGTTTTATCCCTGTGTATTTGCATACTCTTTCATTGTGAGGTGTGTGTATAGCTAATATGCATAATAATAATGGTTACAGTTTTATACTTGTGTACCTCCTTTACTGAATCAGAACTGCCATCAGCTGGACTTTCATAAAGACCTCAGTCTGACGTAATCAGGCAGTGATAATTTTTGCCTATATATTTTGCAACATTCACTTGATTACCTTGTACAAAGGAAAACGTTGTAAGGTTCTGCTATTCACACAGAAATGTAAGGCAGTCTTGTCATTGCTTCCTGAACCCTGCTTTTCATGCTTTTCCCTACTATTCTTTCCCTTACATTGATCAAACATGGAGTGCATTGATGTTTCCTGCCTTCCTTAATCATCTTTTTTAGCCCAGTGCAAAAGGCTCCAATGGAGATCTTTGCTACTAGTGGTTGATAAAAGAGAGGATTCGTCATGGCCATACCTGGAAACTGTGTGACATTCCGGCAGGTCAGGTGGTAAATCTCCATCCAAGAATAAATTTCATTTTATGCTTTGTGGCAGCACAAAATGGGCTGGAGGCAAGTGAGCTCAAAACATGTATCATTTCAGATAGAATATATTAAAGTATAATAATTACTTTCAATTAATCATAGAGAATTTTCTAAGTATTTTTCTATCTTAAATTTTATATTGAAAATTTTCAGAAGGAATTAGTGTGCTATCAAATATATTAAATACTTGTTAAATGAATGTGATCAGCTCTTCATGTAACACATTTCTGCTGCCCATATAGATCCAACTTACCTGTTCCTAAACAGCTGAATGTTCTTGCTGTGTTACTGTCTTCTCTACTTATTATCTAAATAACTAAGCCTAAAGCTTTCCCAGTGTCTGAATGGACCATTGCTATGATGCCTGTACAGTAAGTACCCACCTAAGGGGGAAGGCAGGGAAGCACAAAAGGCTGGACATAAGCTGTCAGAAGACAAAGGAGCCCTGGCCAGCTTTCAGATATTCCTGTTGAGTCTCTCCAGAATTAAGCAGCACATGAGCCAGTTCCTGGCAGTGTGGATGACTGAAATTCAACCCCCAGATTAACAAAATGATAGATACATATAACCCTCAGTGCCCATTTTTCATATTTTTCAGCCTGTTAGTGAAATATTACTTTTTATATTGTAGGGAAAAAAAAAAAAAAGTGAAGGCTACCGTGTCTGTTTTAAAAAGAAAAATATTTACTAACTAGTTTGGAAACAAAAAACATAGTAAATATTAAGTTGAAATTCTGCTTCTCTTTTCTGATGAGATGCTGAGGACTATTTCTTTCCTTTGTTGCTTCCCCTCTTGGAATCTCCTGCCTTTTTCTCATTTCCCTCTTCTGCTCTTCAATTTTTTCTTGCCTCCTTCTCTCATCTTTCATGAATCATGTTCTTTCAGCTGATTAGGGTCAGTTTTTTCTCTCTCTGAGACATTGCTTTTGTAGGTATAATACCGGTGTGGAACCTAAAGCTGTTCTTCATTCTCTTTTTGACTCAGCCATATTAATCTTCAGGCTCAGACTCAAATATGTCAAGGGAAAGTAAAAAATTCTAAAAGAAACAAACTTTTAAATGACAAACCCAAACAAATTTGCATTAGTTACAAAAAACTTGTGCCCCAGAATAAAAAAACAGCCAACTAAGAGAGGAAATACTAATAACAAACAAGTTAATAAAACAGAACAAAAAAGAAAAAAAATACCTGGAAATAATGATCTGTTTTTGAAGAGCTTTGATCCCTCTGTCTCCATCTGCAGCTTGCAATGTAAACAGTCTTCATGTTTATAAACATGATGCATCAAAGGCACAACTCTCACCTAGATGTATTGACTGGCTTTTTCAGTGATCCAAAATGCCAAGATACTCTCTCCTCCACGTAGGTCACAACATCTGTGGACCTCATAAGGTTTTTAAAATTTCTTTTAAATTTTGTGGTGTCTAGATGTTTGCTTTTTTTCAAGCTTTTCCTTGGGATTTAAGCAGCAGATCGATAGTTTTTATGTTTCTTTTGGAATTCATTAGACTGTATTTAAAAAGCTAAGTAAAAAACTTTAAAGCTGTTCTTAATCACATTTCTTAATACTCCAAGAAAAACATCAATAGTTTTGAAACATTTTACATTATAGAATACTGTATTATTTAGAGCAAACTCATGCCTTATAGCAGAAATATATAAAAAAAATGTACATTAAATATTTTTATGAAAATAAACTGAACTCAGAGATCTGGAGAAGAATCTCAAATGTAGGATAATAACAGAACTGATATTTATGAATTTATTCCATATTTAAACAAAAATATTTTGTAAGAAGCCATTTATTTTAGGCACTTACCAGCCTGGGATATTATTATGGATGAATGAATCTGCATGCTAAATGTTAACCCTGTCTGTGTTGTATTGTCTCAGTAGCCTAGAGATTGTTTTTGGCTGCCTTACCAAGAAGGGGAGCTTCTCTTAACACCCCATATTCTGATTCCCTGGTGGAAACACAGACAAAACAAATAGTTCCAAGGTCTGGGTTGAACCTGAAAGATTTTGGATCTGGACCTTTAGTTCTGATTGTCAAGGAGACTGTGGGTAAACCAGCCCTAATTAACTGAACTCTCTCAAAGTCCTGCAAAGCAGCAGGATAGCTGCATGAAAAGCTTCTGTTTAGAAGAAAAATTTTAAGTTAATCTCTAAAATAGGAAAGAATTATTAATAACATGGTTTTTATTTTATTTTTAATACATTTTACTCATACATTCAGTATGGAAGCAGCAAGTCTAATTTAAAACAAAAAACCACTAACCTGTTATCTTAGGCATTCAGGTTGGGGTATAATGACTGCTATTAGTGGTTTGCAAGCTAAATGAATAGTACAGAATAAGGGAGGCTGAAAGGACCCAAGTATGCTGAGTATTACTGATGAGAAGTATACAGACATTAAAGTATTTGCCTAAGGACATATTAGGAAAGGATGATTGTTAGTTTAATGAATGCTTTTGCTTTTGTGTAACTCAGCCTCTTTATACTTCAATCTGCTTTGATCAGTTAATATCAACATTACTTTTTAAGACATTTGAAAATAACTCATAAAGGAGATTTTCTGAGAAAACCAGACAGGTCTGATGGAGGAGCACAAAAGTCCTAGTTTGAAGTGTGTCAGAGTTCACAGAGCTAAGAATAACCTTTTGAGCTTCTTTTGAACCATTGCAATCATTTTACCTAGGATTCTTTATTTACATATTTTGGCTCCTAGTCTATCTAAACAACAACTCTTAAAAGTTATTCCCTAGAGAACTTGGTCTATTAAGCTTGGAGAAAGGGAGACTGAGGGGAGACCTTATTGCACTTACAATTTCCTTGTGAACAGAAGAGGAGCAGCAGATACTGATCTCTCCTCTTTGGTGCCCAGTGAAGGACCTGAGGGAATGGCCTGAAGTTGTGTCAGAGGGGTGGGCTGGATATTAGGAAAAGCTTCTTCAGCTTCAGAGTGGTTGGGCAGTGGACCAGACTCCCCAGGGAAGTGGTCACAGCACCAGCCTGCCGGAATTTAAGAAGCGTCTGCACAATGCTCTTGAGCACATGGTGTGAGTCTTGGGGCTGTTCTGTGCAGGACAGAGTCAGACTCAACGATTCTGATGGGTCTCTTCCAACTCAGCATATCCTGTGATTCTGTGATTCTGCAATTTTGTGTTCAAAAAGAACTGAGATGAAGTCCTCAGGAATTTTATTCACATTCTTTTGGTGTAGGAGAACATGGAAGGGAAAAGAAGCCAGACCTGCAGCAGCCACGGGTAAGGTAGAGGTGGTTCCTTTGAGGTTTGGCTTCATAAGATGCAAACACACCATAAGGGCATATATTGGACTGTACCAGCAAGGAACTCGTGGATTTACCTTCTCTCTGGGAACCTGTGCCTACCTCTTACTGCCTTCATGCTGCCCATGCTGCCCATAAAATATGATGTGTGTTTCTTTAACAGATTCTCCTAAAGCTGATCTTCTTTTATTCTCATCACCTCTTCCCTATTACTGCAACACCTGAAGAGTGGCTTTTGAAGGGAATTAAAAAATGGGCTTAATTTTCAAATAGCCAATTGTTCACTCATGGCAAATATTCAGGGATTCAGATGCTGTGCATGTGCAGCTGTGACCTGCTGCAGAGTGATAACTGCACAAAATTAATTTACAAATATATGTCATCTTACAAAAGATTCTGTTGACTGTCAGCTGCAAATTATTTTTTTCAGCTTTACAACTTTCCATCTGTACTTTTTTAATCTTGTGATTTGACAGGACTGCAATGACCAGATACGTGAGGTGCTCAGGGATATTAAGTAGTGATTTGAAGAATGTTACACTTGTGGAAGAGGCAGATGTAGACAGTCCTATCCTAACCAGGATCCTACTTGACTCATGAACCTTCTGTGCTATCCGTACACATTTTTACACAGAACAATTTTCCTTGAAATATGGTGTTTCTTGACAGAAAAGGAGAAAAAAGCAAACCAGAAGAATCATCAGTGACCACAAGAAATTTATTTTAGCTGGTGTAGAATAAGCTGCTTTTTACTCCTGAAGGAAAAGAAAGAAAATTCAGAATTCCTGAAATATTCCTTTCCCATCTGTGTGAGTAGAAAAAAATAGTAGTTCAAAATGCTTGTTAAAAGGTCCTCATCTTCTCTGCACATTTCACAAGGAGATATATCTGCTGAAAAGAATTGCAGTTATCTGCTTTATCATAGTTTATGGGAAGAAAGATTACAGTGAAGGAACTTCATGTTTTCAGTGGATTTCAGGACACCAAGAAGGCAATAAATTTGGGCTTTTTTGGGGGCTAGAGTCAGCTATTTCCACAGAGATAGTAGTTCTACAAACCCAAAATAATTTTTCCAGCCTACTGTAGAAGTTATTTGAAGAGTTTACATCTGCCAGCCAGAAATATTCAGCCTTTAGTAGATCATGGGAATATTTTTTTTGTTTTACACCAGAAATATCTACTTTTGGAAATGCCTCGCTAAAAGGAGGTGATATTTGGTGATATTGATGCTGATTTCTGCAATCAAACACAGGAAAAAGAATTTTCAAGGAGTTGTCCAAACCTTAAAAATTGACTTCCATTTTAGAAGCAAAAGCCTAGCAGAGACTTGCAAAGAAGAAATATCTCAAAAAGGCTTACCAGACCTCTAAAAGCCTCAGGCAGTTCAACACCAGCAGCCTCTGAAGTTGTCTTATTAGTCACTGCCAAATGATGACATTTCTGCTTTAGGTCTAGTGTCAAACTGTCAGCAGGCTGATATCTTAACCTCATGAAAAAAAATAAAGGTAAAAATATTATTCTCACTTTTTCCTGTAGATTTTATAGACTTACAGGTTACAAAACTGATTAAAGATAAAATGAAGCAAAAAAACTACAAAATCACAGTATTCAATCAATTTGATATAAAATCAACTTGATAACAAAACAAGTGAGAGGCATTATTTCAAATGAGATATTTTTTTAAGACTATCAGTGACTTTACCCATGTAAAAAAAATGTTCAGTATATAAGACAGATATGTTTTCTGCATTTTAGTTTGTTATATAAGAGTTTTTGACTAAGAATGCTGATGAGAAAGCAAAGCAGAGGCTGATCTACATTTGGAGATAATTAACAGACATAAATACCAGAAATGGAGAGCAATTGTCTAGACTGGCAAAAGTGATATAATAAGCACAGTTTATTGAATTTGACAGATAAAAGTGAAACCTGGGTTGGAATATCTAGCAGTGAATGAGGTAAGGCTGTGAAAGAGAATGGCTTTTGTTTGTTTGGGTTTTTTGGTGGAACTGGAGGTTCTTAGGACATCAGAGAACTATTTCCATCTCTAGCAAATTTGCTTGGAAAAGCACCAAATTTGGTTTCTTCTCTGTGTTGAGGTTTTGTATTAATTTCTTCACCACAAAAGCAATGCATGCCCCTAATGAACCCATAAACCCCCTTTTCTTTATCCTGCTGTTTTTATTTATCTTGAAACACAAGGAATAATAAACATTGTGCCAAAACTTTGTTTCTGAAAAAGTTCTAGGAAGCGTCATTGCTTGGTCTGTGAAGATTAGGTTTTAACACCAAGGCAGAGTAAAACATAATTACCTCCTCTCATTTTTTATGTAGCTTTAGACTAACAAGTTTCAGACTTTCTCTTTTGAATTGTAGCAGGTGGATCATTTTTTACATTGAATGACCTATTGCACAAAAAATTTTACTGTTTTGAACAGAACAGACTAAACCAAGGGCATGCACAATGTAGAGGTGCATTATGATCTAATAAATATTCAGACATATTTAAATAGTACACATGAGGGTCTTGTTGAAAGTCTATCAAGCCTAAATCTTTATTTGATCAAAATTTCTTTTGCAATATAAAGAGGAAAGTGGCTCATATCAGTAGTACTGATTCCAATCTCACTTGTAATTGTTAGGTTGAGCTAAAATGCCATTAATTTTCCAGATTTATGCTAATAAAAACAGAGCAGAAGTGGGATGAGAACTAGCCCCAGCTGGTGCTCAGTACCTTGTAGCAATAGTGTTTTGATTCATAAGTGCATTTGTAACTTTCATATTATTCTTTCTCTACAAAAGGAATATTTAAAATTATCTGCTTATATTTATTCATACTCCTCTCCTCCACCTTACAGAAACAAAGTGGGGGAAATCCGAAACCTACCACAGAATTGCATAGCCATGGAACAGACCACATCTCAACTGTTTTTAGTACCTGCAAAGAGGGATACTCTGCAATGTCTCTTGAAAACCTTTGCCAGTGCTCCTTATGTTCAGACAGAACTTTTTGTGTTTCAGTTTATCTTGTCACTGGGAACTGCAAAGAACCTGATCCCATCCTCCTTGCACCTTCCCTTCAGGTAGGTGTGCACATGGATTTGATCCTGAGCCCTTTTCATCTCCAGGCTGAACAGTTCCTGCTCTCACAGCTGCTCCTGGTATAAAATATGGTCCAGTACCATAATCATTTTAGTGGCTTTTATCTTCAGGCCTCTTATGAACTTACAAAATATCAATACTTTAATTCTTTAAGCAGTGAATTCAACTGTCCTCTGAGATAAAACAATGTTTTGTTTTGATATATTTGATAAATTGGGGAGAAAAAATATTCATAATTTAGGATATGTTTTACAGTGATGAAGTCTAACATTCTGATAAAATAACATTGCTTCTTAAATAGTCCCTCTAGGGTAATGGAAAGAATCTCAGAGGGATATGTAAATTTTTTCTTTTTCTTTTTCCTCTTCTTCCTATTATTACCCTATAACTCCCATTACTTTTCACCATGGCAAATGTTAAATTAATTATTATAATTATTATTTATTTATTTTTATTATTTTTATTACTTCCATTACTTTTCACCATAGGTATGGCAAATAATATAATAATAACTATTATTATTATAATCATCATCATCAATCTTATTACTCCCATTACTTTTCACCATGATTTAATTATATTGACCCTTAATTTACAGATTTCTTGCATAAATCAGCATTACAAAATACAGAGATGTATTTGAGTGTCTGTAGCCAGACAGTATTGTGGGAAGGATGAGGAATGTGAAAGGGTAGGCTTCTCAGTAGTGGGAAGGATTAAAAAGATTTCTTATACATGTGTAGTAAGAGCCCAGATTTCTAAATGACAGCCTGCTCTGAAGGCTGCTGCTCTGCTTAGAGTCCTGACTACCTATTTATCCTCATCCCCAGTGGGAATAGGGATGTCTACTCAGTGTCCATTGTCACCCAAAACTGGGAAATAAACTC
The DNA here is from genome assembly GCF_050655825.1 of Lonchura striata. Lineage (NCBI taxonomy): Eukaryota > Metazoa > Chordata > Aves > Passeriformes > Estrildidae > Lonchura > Lonchura striata. The sequence continues at coordinate 55,704,160 of NC_140707.1, read as the reverse complement.
TCCAGCCAGTTTACTAGATCAGAAAGGCAACATTACTTTATTAACAGTGTTAGATGCATAGGCAATTCTCCTCATTCATGCCCATGATCATAAACAGACCAGGTTATATTCCTGAAATTAATAAGTATTTATCACAGTTCCTGAATTCATACATATTTGCTAATTATTTCTGTAGATTTGTTTGGATATGGTTCTAGATCTTCTAAATTATTTTCTCTCCTTGATAATATTTCAAATACGCCATCAGGTCATAATGTAGTTTTCTTATTTTCTTTCTTCTGACATCCAATTCTTGTTCTCAAAACTCAGATATCTGCTAGTACATGTTAATCACTAACATAAATAAATAAGGAAACATTAGCTGGCACAAGACCTATTAATCACAGATGCAGGGTGCTAATACAAGAACCCTGGTATTTGCACTGAGCATCGTAGGGTACAAAACTAAGCATGAATATAGAGATCATACACTAAAAAGAGTTTTCTGACATTTTCCCTCACTTCTGCATAGACTTCTTACCTAAATACAAATTTTTCAGTAACCCCATCATCAGACTCTGGTTTAAGTAGTAGATCATGCTGCTTCTCAGGACTGAATTGACATCAGATACTATAAAGGCATATTGAGGGATACAGAAGCCAATGATAGAATCTTCTCTTGTATTCTCTGTCTTAATAGACATGTTGCAGTTACCATTCTCTTCCATTCTGATATCTTCCATCAGCACTGAAGTTACCTGTTCTGAAAAGTACATGGCCAGAGCATGAGCAGCAGTGTGGTTACTATGAATTCTTTAAATGAGAAGAACTGAGAATAAAAAAAACTTTATAGACTAAATATTTCTTCCTAAATGTGTCACATTGTTGTAAAACCTTGTTGAATTTTAAAAACACTCTAATCACCCGAAATATAAATACCATACCAAGTTGTGTTATTAATTGTCTCTTTATATAAACTAGATCAACTAGATTTCCATTAACAAAGTGAAACCTGATTGCAGAGGTAGTGAACAATCTGTCTCTCTGACTTATAAATAAAAGAAAGAAATGCATTCTTATTTTTTATAGGAATCATTATGGAAGAATGGAAGAAATGACTTTAAAATTAGTAAAATATAAACTAAAAGTTGTTGTATAGATACATAAGTGACATTAGTATTGTTAAAGTAATACATTAATAAATCCAACAAATTCACAAGGGAGATATGAAAGGATGACATGGTATCATTTCTTTCTGCAATGATCATTAAGAAAGATGACTGTCTTTCACAGTTGAGAGAAAGGATACCAATTCAGAGGCCAATTTAAATTATAAATCAAATCACTGTTCTATAGTTTCAGTGTAGTCAAAACATTCATTGATTAAGTACTTAAGAGTTGTGAAGTAGAATTCTTGTAGGAGAACTTAATCATATTAGAAATTAATTGCTAAACAATAGGTTTCTTTTGCAACCCATTAACAAAAAAGAAAATAAAAAAAAATGTTCAACCTGAGGCTACAAAGAAAAAGCAGTTTCCACATGAAAACAAAACAATACCTAATACACAATACACAGCAGGGAATTCAGAAATGTCAGTGCTACCTAAGCCTGCCATCCCTAAAGGAATGGGCAGTCCTTGTTTTAGAGCTTCTGGCTCAATTTGTGAAGGTTTGCCTTCTTTACAAAGCCTTAAGTTACTTGCTTTTAAAAGTGAAGAACGTGTTTAAAGCCAAGATAAAAACTGTTGCATGTGGGAAGACTGAGCCAAAAAGACTTTTACCACACATTAAGATACTACCAGGAGGGTCGGTAGCTCTTTGTGAGTCCAAGGATCTTTTTTTTAGTTTCTGCAGTTACTCTTAAAAACCTGTGTACTCCTTAGCCATCCCTTGTGCTCTTTCCATGAGAACTCACTGATACAAAAAGGCAAAAGGACAGCTTTTAGGTCTAGTGTCCTAGTAAGAGCTTAGTGTTCCATAGAATCTAAAAAGAGCTATATAAACCATGGTCAGTGTCTATTTGAAGCCTTGTAGCAAGGGACAGTCCCTTTCTTTTGAAAGGACTTAGTGTTGTATTTTTAGTAAAGAATTCAAATTAAACTTTGTTGTTAAAAATACATGAAAACTTCACTTGACATAATTCAGTCCTATGGCTTTTGAGGCTGTTAATTCAGGCACGTGCACTGCATCAGCTTCAGGCATAAAAAAAAATTGTGAGAGGGTGTCTTTTTGCTGTTTGATTGGGGTTTTTTATTTAGGTTTTTGTTTGTTTGTTTTGGTTTTGGTTTTGTGGGTTTTTTCCTCCTTGTGTTTTGCCATTTACATAACAGTTAGAGGTTGAGGGCTACAACAAGGCTTCTCTGATCTTTAAATGTTCACCAGTAATAGGACCCATTATCACAAGTGGTGGATAAAGAACATATTCCAGTTTTCTCAGGATTTTCTGTTTTATTCTATTATTTATTTATGGGAACTGATAAACCTTAGAACAACCTCAGAGTACTGTGAAGACATCTAGGTTTTAAGTTATTTCGTAAAATTAATGTTGAGTTACCTGTTTCTAGAGAAAAAACACAGTTGTAGGGAAAAGTACTTTGTTCGTTCAATATTGCTGGTCTGAAATTTAGTCAAAGTTTAAGATTTAGGCAAGAATTCTGGGCCAGTATTTCTGGCTTGTATAACATACTGGTTCATTTTTTCATTAGTGAATTGCTGCTTTCTCTGGTGTCCTAAGCAGCAGATGTCTCATTAGCACCTGAGCTATGCCAGCTTCTGTGGAAGGCTACAAACTGATTAAACACATGCTCCATTTTTATCTCTTTATGAGTCATTACTTAAAGGTTTTATCACCAGATTGCCACACTTAATTACATGTAGCCATAATTAAATATGAATATCTGCAGATCTGGATTGTTATTTTTGCTATAAGTTCAATAAAATATTTTCCTCTTTGCTAATTAAATGCTATAGAGAAGGAGAAAAATAAAAAGGGAAAGAAGAACCCAGCCAGAATTATCAAGTATATTTAAAATATCTTTCAAATATCTTTGTGTACTACTTAGAAAAGGCACTTTTTCTAAATAAGGGTGAAATCATGTGACACAGATATAAAGCAAAAAGCATTGTTTTGATATTTAAAAGAGTCATCTGTTATCTACCAGATATAATCATTCAGAAATCATTCCAGTCCTTACAAAATTCACAGACTGTCTTCTTTTGGAACATGGTGTTGGGTACGTAAAGAAGAAATCTTGGGAACTGTCAGGATGTATTTACCAACTATAAACAATGTCTAACAAATGTATTTATTTTCTATGATAAAATGACTCAGTGGATGGTTAGAGAGGAATTTACCTTGACTTCTGCAAGACTTTTGATGCTGTCGTTCCCAATATTCTCATATTCAACCTGAGATGCTGTGGTTTGGCTGAGTAGAAAAATCACTGAGAAAAACAATAAGTGATTTGCGTTAGAGATTTAATTGGTCACACTGAACCTGGTTGAGTGTGACAGATGGAGTACCAGATTCTGGGGACTGTCCTGGGACCTGTTCCATTCCACAGCTTAATCAGTGACATGGGGGAAGTAAGGGAATGTTTGTTCATAAAGTTTTCGAATGACACCAAACTGGGGACAGTCAGTACATCCAAGGGTGGGACTGCCATTCAGAGATATGTGTGTGGGCTGCATGAAAGAGGTCAGCAGGAATCAAGGGCATGTACAAGACTTGTGCACAAAGTCATTTGTGCAGTTTAGAAGGAGGAACCTTGAAGCCATATAGGCCGGGAAAGAGCTTTCCTAAAAAGGTCCTTGATTCTTGGCTCATGAACCATGTCTTGGTTCACAGTGAGTTAGCTGGTAGCCACCAGTGTGCACAGGGCAACAAAGATCCTAGGCTTGTCAACAGGATCGTGGCAGCTGGTAAAGAGAAATTATTATCTGCCTCTGCTAAGCACTCATCAGACTGCATGGAGATATTGCATGCAGTTTATGCCCTCCTGAAACGTGGTGTACATGCTAAACTGGATGGTGTTGAGCACAGAGCTACAACAATGGACATGAGCAGGAGCACTTGACCTGTGAGGAGAAGGATCTGGAGTTCACTCAGCCAGGAGAAGACACTGAGCAGTGGCCCTGCACCTTGGAAGAGCTTGCTGTGAAGATGAAGACTGTAAAGATGGAAGCGGGATGAGAGAAAAAAGGCATACAGTGAAACAGAAGACCTTCACATCGTGTATCAGGAAAAAATATTTTCACTATGAATATGGATACAGCTGAGCTGCAGCACAGCTTGTCCAGGAGTTTGTGTACCTTCTGTTCTTGTAGGTTTTCAGGACAGGAGTGGATAAAGTCCTGAACAACCTGATCTGATCCTACAGCTGACCCTTTTAGAAACAAGAAATTGGACTAGAGTCTTCCTGAAGTTCCTTTCAAAATGAACTTTAGTATGATCCTAATCTTCCACCATTTTGGAACCTGCCAGGATCTGTGCTGGTACATTATTTTGCCCATAGAAACTATGAAACTGTTGCCTTAAAGATGTTAGTCACAGTGGTCTGTGATGTAAAAATGAAAAAATTCAGGTTAGATTTTGGGGTATGAAAAATGATTCAATTCAAATGAGTTGACTTAGGTATGTTATGGACACATAATGATTCTTAACTATATTAAGAAATTGTTTCTTTAAAGTATTATGAAGAAAAAAAGGCATATAAAGGCTGTTTCCAGTTTTCATAAGTTCCACAAGTAAATATTGTACCTTAAACCAATTTTTGATTTTTTAAGGTAAGAGTACATTATTTTGTTGTATTTATTTAATGAAAATGATTGAGAAGGCAAGAGTGGTGCTACTGTTTTATGAATGCTTATAGGCTCAGAAGACACAACCTGAGCTGAGTATTACACAGGTGATTAAATGTGCCCTGCTGCCTTTTCTAGCAGACCTGACTCCTGTGTAGTTCCCAAACAGACTGATAAAGCTGCTATTTTATAAAAATCAGGCTCTTTTTCTAGCTGATAGTACCTCTTTTGGTAATAAATATGCCTATTGTATGCCATTTGTTGAGTGTGCCCTGATTCCTTATTTTGTTATGTAGGCCAAGGTCTGAGAAACTTTCTGAGTTTCAGACCAACTTCTGCTCCATAAAGCTGAAGTAAGTTTACAGATAAAACAGCTTCTTCTTTTTCAAATTCTACTCCTAGTCCATGAAAGCTGTCATTCTAATCACAGTGCATTCCTTTTCCCATCTCCTCTTGTTATGTGGGTTAAAATAAATCATCAGTCTCAGAATTGTGTATTAGCTTTGAATTGCCTCATTATAGGAATGCTAAAACGGAATATTCAAAAAAGAAGAAGAGAAAAAAGCCTGAAAACCTTTCAATCACCGCTCAGTCATGATTTAGACAGACCTTTAATCTAAAGCCTCTAGAGAAATCTAAACTACAGGAGGGTTCTGCAGTGGATGGAATAATATGATAATGCATGATGGAATGTCATAATGTAAAAAAAGCTGGAGTTTGGGGGGAGCTAGAGAGAAAGTTAAAATTTTACTAAATCTGTCTGTTGAGAGCAATGGGGAATTTCTCTCTGGGGTTTCATTCATTGTGGGTTAATATTTTTTTTACCCTTTTCAGTTAGTTAGTGGTTTTGACTGATATTTTGAGTGAAGAAATGTATCCAGGTCCCCGTGGCCTGGAATGCTTTGGCAGCAGCAGTGCTGCAGTTTGATGGTCGATGCAGTCCCTGCTTAGGAGTGTTGTGCAAACTGGGCTGTGTCAGGAGAGGGGAGCAGAGTATTAGGCACACTGACTCAGAGCTCTCCACACTGAAGCATGAAAATGTTTGTTTCTGTGGGTCTTATTTGCAGCAGGGATGCTCACTGGTGTGGTTTTGAATGTAGGAAACTTATTCTGGTAAGTACATATAGTTGAAATCAATGCTAAAATTCTCCATTAATATATTTAAGAAAAAAAGCAAAATATTCTTTCCATTACTTCACAAGAGATCTAAGACCTGATGCTGATTAATTCATGTTAGTTTTGTGGAAGATAACAAGGATCTGCTAAAACCTGTCATAATTTTCCAAAATAATTTCAGTACTATATAAATAAAAAATAATTCTTGTGCAGCAGGCAGATGAAGGTATTGTTAAGAATGAAATGGTTTAATATAGCCTCATTTTTAAATTCTATCAAAAATGAAAAATAGGATTTCTTTTTAGTGTAATAATTTTCATGATACCCTTTCCACACAATGGCTTTGAGTTCAAAAATGCAGAATTGCATCTTTGAAATGATAGTGGTAATTAATGTGAGTGAATTCATATATAAGCTGGTGTTTTCTAGGGAGCACTTAAATAAATATCTTTGACATCTTTGCAAGCTCTTTAAGTGTTCCCTGGAAAACATCAGTGTTTCAGATGACATTAATACAGGCTGTTAAAGACAGGCTGAGTATAGTTAAAGACACCTGACAGCATTTCCTTTTCAAATGTTTGAAGATGGGAAGGAAAGAGCTGATTCAAAACATCTGGGGAAAAGGAAGGGCAAGAAGAAAAAGCAGGGAAAGTGAAAAGCAAGCTGCATCACACTATCACTCTTTGTGGAGACTGGTTGTTGGAATGGTAGCATGTCCTCCCATGGAGCCTGGGAGTTGCAGGCTTCCCCTGCTCGCTGTGGGGAAGATTTCAGAAGGTGAGGGGAGTTGCATTTGTTTCCTGGATCTTTGCCTGAATGTGCATATAAAGCATTTTTCTTCTCTAAACCACAGAATCAGGAGGAATGTCTTCAAATGGAGGGTTAAGAGCTTTCCCCATTTTTACTACACTGGGACTTAGCTTAGTGCATTGATTTTATTTAGCACCTTTATGGGCACAGACAGTGGCTTCATGCTGAAACTCAGAGCTTCATAGCTCTGTCCCAGTATCTAACTAACTTCTACTGGCACTAACACCATGGCAGTTATGCAAGTGAGATGAGTAGAGCACAAACTATATAATGAAACTAATGAATAAATGGTAGATAAAAATTTAAAGCATTTATAAAACTGCAAGGCTTGACAGCATAGATATCTAAATGCTATAAGTTGCATTCCAGATATAATTTCTGAGAGTGTTTTCTCACCCCTGTGGGCTAGAAGAAATTTTGAATCTGAATCCTGCAGTTAAAATTATAGAGGGAAAAGCCTTGCAGCTTAGAAAATATGTGGTTATCATATTGGATTACGTGAAAATATCAATTAAATATCAGAGAAAATGCACTTCAAGAGTTATACAAAATAGAAAAAACAAAATAAATAAAATAGGAGTTTGGAGAACATAAATTCCATATTATCATACCTGGGACTAAACCAAGACTTTGCAGAGGTCATATAAATAGGCATTTTAGACACATGTAACCACATCCAGGGTGACTGCAGTGACAACTTCATAAGCTCATGGAGAAGCACTCTGTCATCCTGTGGTTCTAAGCTGGTCTGTGTAGACTCAACAGGACATTTAAACTTGGCAGGATCTCCAGATTTCCCTAGCCAGACTGCTTCTAGTACCTGAAGTAGATTAAGCAGAACTGCAGCAGCTTTGATGGACTTCAGGCTCTCTGCCTTTGGGTAAGACTATGCAATATTTATGAGGTTATGATGATAATCAATTGGTTATGTGACCAACCATTGAACAACAAGGAAAACATTGGTGCATGAAAGACAAAACATGTCCAAGAGATACTTCAAAGGCCTTTTCCCTCTAGCACTATAAAACCCAAACCAGTGAATTGTCACTCTCCTATCAAAGTAAAGTATTCCTGCTATTTGAAATCCATTAATGTGAATATATTTTACAGATAGGTTTCTAAATGAATGCTTGTGTTGCAGACAAATTTCCTTCCAAGAGCTGAGGAAATTTAATGGCGCCCTGTAGTTAAAATTATTCCTCTTCTGTTGGTGTCATCAGTGTTATCAGTTTCAGAAAAATGCCCAGCATTTAAAAACCTGTTTTCTTTGATGGTATAATTGATTTACAAATATGCAATAAATACAGATTTCACTAATAGAAAAAAATGGAGATTTAAGAAACATTTGAAAAAAAGGATGCTCTGCTTTTAAAGCTGTACTATCAATCTGAGGGTGTCTTTATTTATGTGTTTCATAAAATATTGGTATTCAGGATGGCTTGGTTTTGGGGAAAAGCTTTTGTTGTCTTTTCATAATTTTTCTTGTCCCACAGTTTTCATTTTGGATCGTTTTGAAGTAATCTTTCACAGAACACTCAGGTATGCTGAAATGAAAGGAAAAAAGATAGCCATGCTCACCCATTCTTCCCAGTGTAAGTATTAATAGTGTTGAGCTTGTCCCACTGTAGCACAAATAACACCTCTAATAGTGACATTTACAAGGCAGATCAAGTGTCAGCTAGGGTGAGCTGGTACAGTTGTACAAAAGAAAAGTGGAAGAGCAAACTCAGTCTTAACCAGGAGCAGAGCCACACTGAGGTTACATTCTCAGATGTAGGTAGCATGACTCTTTTTTTGTTATTTACTCCAGTGTTTTGAAGTTAATTTTCCATTTCATGGAACTTCAGTGTTGTACAGAGGAAATAAGGATGCTATAACTCCTTCATCAGTCAGAGTGGACCAGGATTTTACTACTGTGACTTGGTATCCATTAGAACCATCAAAACAAATGGATCAAGTTCTATTATGTGTTTTCATACTGTACTTTGCACTACATCACACCCTCTTTTCACAGATGATACTAGAATCAATGTACTGGGGAAAAGTCCCCTTTCTTCAGTTTGTGTCATTTCTGTTGTTAGGAAACTGTTCCTTCATAAAGGAGCCATCAGAATGCAGTTCTGTCCAATGTTGCTGTTTCAGGTTATAAATGATGATGGAAAAACTGATGATAACTGAACCTTCCACAAGACAGGGTAACTGCTGGAGTTTACTGGTGTTGGTCCCAACCAGAATCAGTGGGGATGCTGAAACAACATAATGAAATGCTAGTTAATTAAGAAAATCTAGTTAACATATGTAGTAAGAACTGAATGAGAGATTATTTTAACCCATAGATCAAAATCTGTAACTCCACAGCTGAAATGTGCAGACAAATGATTCAACCAAACAATGAAAGAAAGAGCAGGTACTGCTATGGAAGGAAAACCTCACAGAACAGACTGACTTATTAACCTGCTTGTCGTAAATCAAGATGGAAAAATGCTCTTAACAGAATAACTTCTGAGCTTTATTGTGGATTACTTTGTTTCCATTGATATGCATACCTGGTATGTTCTTTATCCTCTACCTGAGTACGTGCTAAATTCAAGGGAGTAAATGCATCTGACCTGGGATAAGAATACATGAAGAAATTCTGAAATATAGGGATGACTGAGTAAATACAATCAGAACAGTATGGTTTCAGTGCTTAAACTTATTTGTTATGATTAACTAACATATGGTTAGACCTAATATTCAATCTATATGTCACAATTGGCAACGGCTAGAACATCAGAAATTAAATATGGATCCTTTATGTAGACAATGACCTGGGCTAAACTCTGTATTTCTTTACTATTTGCAACATGGTCACTAAATTCTTCTCACTCTTCAGCTGACTATATTGATGCCTTAAGTTTTAGCTTTCATATTTTCCAGATTCTATACTGCATTAATATATAATTCTGAATTTGTAATACTTCATAAAAAGTATTAACAAATTCCCTTCACAGTTCAGTTAGACAAAATAATCATTTTCCAGCCCAAGAACCAAGGATACCACTGCAGCTTCAGATCCAAAAAGTATAAACAATGGGAAATTGAGGAGAGCAATCTGGGAGGATGGGATTTCATAACCTGAAGCTGCAGTTAGACAACCCCAATATGTAAATGGACCAAAATTTATAAAAGTGTGAAAACTCATGATTTGGGGTCCAGCTTAGGTCTAGCCTTGGCTAGGCTCTTGTACTACCCAAAGTTTATCCTTTGAAGGCCTTTTTAATAAATACCTACTTTGTTCCTTTAACACTATAGCCTCTAGTCTAGGTAACCTCTCAAGGCATTAATAAAATTTATGAATTACCCTAATGAGACTTAAGGAAAAACCTAATGAAAGGGAAGTCATGACTAGCAAAATAAAGGACTAAATTATTTGTTAAATATCTCTAAGTCAGAAGAGAACACTGTGATCCAGAAGTATAACATCCAGTAACTGCTCATTGTGCAAAGACAAAATTTTACATTTGCTCATCACTTCCAGTAGCTGGTTTCTTCAAGGCAATGACAAATCTGCAGGTGAATATGCAGTATTGCATTTCTGCACAAAATTATTTCACGGTTGTAGGAAAGCTTAAAGAAAAATGCTGTGGCATAGTTATTTGATTTTGTAGGAAGCATCCACAAAGATTACTACAAAAGGAAGCATCTGAGTAATCATGATAAGAATGGGAGAAGCTTCAAACAGGCTATGTTAATATCAAGCATCTCAGTGTCCAAAGCTATTAAATAAAAACAATAACACTGCCTTCCTTTGTGAATACAGTGAGATCTGCTGATTAGAAGAATACATTAAGCTAATAGTAAGGATATCAGTACTATGAGTTCTGAACCTGTGGTCGTGGCAGTAATGGATGCAAACAGCTACATTCATGCATCTTCAGATACTATAGTAAATAGTGCTTTACATATTCTTACAGATTGGAAAATGCACTAATAATTTTTCTAGGATTGGTTTTGTTTCATAATTTGTTCAAAAACTATTCCATGTGATTAACTGACCATTCACAAGCAAACACTTGTTTTCATTCTGTTCATTAAAAAAAACCAAACCAAATATAAAGATGCTTATCATATTGATTCAAATACCCAACACATTCAATAACGATTTGTTGCGCCTCCGGCTGTTTGGCAAAACAGTACAGGAATAAACAGATTATTCAATGTATTATTCAATGAGGATTTTTCAGCTCTAAGGAAAATTAATTGAAAAAGTTACAACTGTATAAATTTGAAGCATGAATGGTATTGAAATGTGTAGAAAAAATATATTATTTGTTTCTGAAGCAAAAAGGAAAAAATATACTCTCCGTAGTCTGCAAATTAGGCCCAAGATTGATCACTTATTTATCCAACTGTAGGGCACACGGGCTAAACCTGTGTAAGGGTAGAGTTCCTACTGTATCATAATTAGTGATAAAAGGGCAACAAATAATAGCAAGGCTGCCAATTTAGTTCTACTCTTTGATTGTTAGGCTTTTATGATTGTAAGGAAAGGAAACTGAATGATTTTGGAATGTGGATTGCTGCTATTCACTAACTTTTCTTTGTCCTTTTTTAACTTAAGTGAAGCACAAAATGAAAAAAAAAATAAAAACAAGACAATAAAAATGTTAGAATATCTAAAATGAATGTTTAGAAATAGAAATGTTCTGGGACCAATGTGATAAGGATCCAGACATAACAGTTTAGAGTTTTACAAAAATTGTCAAATGTCATTGTTATAAAAATTATTGTTGTCATAAAAATTGTTATTGTCATAAAAATTAAGCCTTTTCTTAAAATCACAGTTCTCGGTGTACTGTGATTATGTGAGGCTCCTAGCTTTTCTTGTTTTGCCATTGTATTTACCAGATATAAATTATAATACATATACATATTATATACCACATGACTAAGCATTCAAAAAACAAGAAAAATAAACAATCAGATATAGATTTTTAAAGCTTATCTTTTAAAAATCTGATAATTAATTGAAAATTGGGATTTAACTATATTAATTTAAATCCTTACTGACATTTACATATTTCTATTTTATAAACATTAAGACTTTCTTTTATGTGGTCCAACGATACAGAAGGTCTGAGTGCATCACATTAACTAAATCCAAAGTGTATGGGGGGAGTAAAATGCAATGGAATAGGTGAAAATGTTTTTTTTTAATTGACTATGTTTAACAATGTCTTAAGTAGCTTCTTAATTGTCTTGTTATAAAGTGTTTGTCTCTGAAAAACCCACTGGAGTTAATTTGACTCAAAACAATAGTTCTTTTGTACAGTGAAGAAGACTCTAAGGAAGCAGAAGCAGTAAAACAAAGTTCTTCTCACACATGTTTTTAATAGTCGCCACATCTGCATGACTACAAAAGGAGAATTTCAGACCTTTTGGGGACTTAAATTTTCATAACAGATGGTCCTATAACAAGCAGCAATTCACATCAATACCTTGATGTTTGCTTCTTTTTGTACCCTGGTGTCAGTTGGGATCGAGTTAATGTCTTCTTAGTAGCTGGTACGTTGCTGTATTTTGACATTAGGATGAGAATTATGTTAATAACATGCTGATAGTTAAGTTGTGCTGTGCAGTTCTTACTCTTAAGTCAAGGGCTTTTCATGTTCTCGTGCTGCCCTGACAGTAAGGAAGGTGGCAGGGCTCAAGAGACTGGGAGGGGACACAGCCAGGATAGTTGACCTCAACTGATTTAAGGGATATTTCATACAATATAGTGCCTAGCTGAACAATGAAATTGAGAGGAGCTAGCTGTGAGGGGCTGGGTACTGGTCAGAGGATGGTGAGCAGTTGCACTGTGCTTCATTTGTTTTGTAGTTTCTTTTATCATAATGATTAGTTTTTACTTTTCAGTACTATTGTCGTTAACTCCACCCACAAATTCTACCTTTTTTCCAACTCTATCCCATATCCCTCTGCTGGGGAGTGAGCAAATAGCTGTGTGCTGTTTAGCTGCCTACCAGGTTAAACCACAACAATGGGACTGTGATTTACTCAAATATAATCATTGTCTCAAAGAATCGGCATTTTTATATTTCAAGAAGACATCAAAGTTCATTAACATTGCATTGCTGGATTCCTGTCTGAACTGTGCTCTTTTGCTATTAAATGAACCAAGCCATACAGCACCTCTTTTTGGATTTGAATGAGCACACATATTTTTGCTGTTGTATATAGACATCTATTTGCTGAATTTGAGTGCACTTAAACTTCATCTCTTCTGTATGGAAATTACAAATGTATAAATTTGCAGAAGTCATATAAAAAACCCCAACAAACCCAACAAAATCACAACACACTGTCCTAAATCCTTTTATTTTACTTTATGGTTTTGAAGCCTTATGTCTGGCTGCAGTACTTTTTTAGTGTTCTTAGCAGAGAAGCAGACATAAAGCAGATCTAGAATGTGATAGTACTCGACACATGATTCATCAACAACAGACAGGGGCAGATGGAAGCTTGTACATAAGCTCCCATTGCCTATAAGCTGCCTGGTCTCACATATCCACTGGGAGTCATGCAGGAAGGTTACAGGGAGTTCAAATTCCCAAAGATGTATATATCCATGAGAGATGAGAGAGACTCTGCTCTGGCCAAGGCTAGCAATTGGTGCATTCTATAGGATTGTACCGTGAATCTCACACATCTATAACATTTTATAATAGGACTAACATTGTTTTAACAGGATTCCTCCATTCCTGGATTTATTAACCTGATCTTAAGATTGTGTGGGTTATAAGAAAATGCTCCTTGACATCGTGCTACTGCCCTAGTTATGCCATGATGAAAGATCTTGCTATGATGATCTCAGTCCCTTTGGATGACTCTGGTACTCTGGTCCTGAGCAGGTGAGCTCAGAGCAGCCTTCAGGGCAGCTGCTTGGCTCTTGGAGAAGCTATGTGAGATAAACCATTTTGTCTCTCTAAAGGCTTGTTTTAAAGTCTTTTCCAGACAACAGGAATCCCCCTCTGGATCAGGTCCAATATCCAAATTCTGCAGTTCCCATTCAGGCTAATGTCATAAATAGAATGACACACCTGAGTAAAAGTAGCAGGGTCAGAGCCCCAAACAGTGTAATTTAAACTGTGCCAAAACCTCCCCTCATGAAACAATGAATAGAAACCTCCAAATAACCAAACCAGATGCTGCAGCTTGTCTTTGGATTCATTTGTTATCCTGCTTTACTGTAGGAGGATTTGGATTCACCCTTTTTAAATGTCATTTAATACAGCAGGGATTGTATTTAGTCAGTAAATTTAATCATAATCTACACATGTTTATGACAAGTTGAGATCCAATCTTATAAGATATAAAAAATTCATTACATTTAAATATTCATTGTTAGAAGAAGCTGTATTTATATCTGTGATAACAGAAGTCAGTATGAACAGGCAGACAAAATATATTAGGAAATTAATTCAGAAGAAAAAAGAGAAACAATGAAAAGTCTTTACATGTCTCTCATTTACTAAAAAATGCATAAGGACAAGGATATGAATCTGGCTTTGAGAAAATGTGTTAGTTCACTGAAGAAATCAGTCACACTTAATTAGAAACACCTCTCTTTCAAGCACAAAGGTCACCAGCTTGTAAATGGATCCTTGGTGGTGTTTCCTCAAGGAGCCCACATCTACCAGTTTCCTCTGCAGTGCTCCCTCAAAGACATCCCATGGTCCTGGTTCCCCACTGCTGAAGCACAGATCTCTCCTCTTCAGACTGTTTTCATGGAAAATCAGGGCAAACGGGGGATGGGGAAGGTTCCTGTTTCTTCCCCTTATGCAGATGGATGGGCCACAGCTAAGAGGCACATCTGGGTACCAGAACCAGAGAGGAAACAGATCCCACAGTACTGAGAAGCTGTAATCATTAGTTAGGAAGCATAAACATTCTCTAATATTATCTTAAGAAAGTAGTCTGGTTAAAATGCCTGGAAACAAGATAATAAAGATATAATTTATCTCATGAAGGAAGGTTGAAATCCAGAGGCTCAGTGTATGAGAATGAGACATAAAGACTTTCACCATTCTGCACTCAAAATTATGCTTATTGATGAAGTCAAACCTCTTAGTAACTGATGGTCGTGGAGTGACCTCAGGTCAGACTCCAGCAGAAGCACAAGAACATCCTCTAGCCTTCTCATGGTTCAGAACCTAGGGTAGTCTCAAAAGAGAGAATTGCAGGGTGGAGAAAGGCATGGAAAAGAAGATGTATTTCTAATGATGTTCCTCCAGAGCAATGCTGAGCTGTATTTGGAGGACAATGTGAGAAAATGTGTTCAGCTCCAATGTCTGTAATTTATAGATGGAACCACAGCCCTTGTTTGGCATTTTTCAGCAGTGCTGGTGATAATAAATAATAAACATTTTATCTGCTTTTACTCTGTCTCACAATATTTATTTCACCAGCTTAAGCTCCACCACTGCTCTCTCCGTTGGATGATAACATGGACATGGATTTATGGAAGATATGGCATGAGTCACTGCACATCTGCAGAGCCTTAGCCCTTGAGAACACCACCAGTGTGGACTCATCAAGCTTAGTTTTGTCCACTTCCACTGTGAGATAAATTCATTTTAATAATAGTTGCCTTTTTTTGGGTTAAAATCACCATTGTTCAGGCACTATTGCCTATAGATTCAAGCAGGCTAATCACTTTTCCAAGAAGTGTACTGGTGCTTTTTAGTATGCAGATTAAGTTTAGTGTAATATCTGCCATTTAATTTTGGATTTATGATGAGACTTTGCTATTTATATTTCAACCACTGTAAATACCATATTTTAATTAACAGTCTTGATGCCCAATGGATGCTATTTTAGAATATAGTCTAAACTGAATCAAAATATGAGAGGATTGATAAATGTGTTTCTTGGAATGTAAATGAAGCAAGGAAATATTTGCCCCTCCTTCTTAAAGGAATTCATGCACAAGTGCTGAGGCATCATTATCATTTAGCCTAGATGCTTAATGGACAAAACATGAAGGAAAAAATTTAGTCTATGACTATAGGAGGGTCACAGATTTAACTAGTGAAATGCTGCTATATTGCAGCTGTAATGGAAAATCGGTGCCAGCAATCAATGATGACATGTAAACGAATTCTCTCTGCCAAGAAAATCTAATCATCTCTCTTGGCTAACATTTATCCTTTTATCTTTTGACAAAATGAATTCTTAGTCAGTAGATGAAAGGAAATGTTGATGGACTTCTTTTTACCCCAGAAAAAAGAAAGAAAGAAAAGACTACCAGCTGAAATATAAGCAAAAATTTATTTTTCTTACTTTTTATCAATGAGACACATTTTTTTAGAACATCTGAATATCTAAACCGGTTATTTGTATATTGGTAATTCAAAGGATTTAGCACCATGCTGAGACAACAGAAAAAGTTGCACAGAGAAAATGTGGATGCCCAATCCCTAGAAGTGTTAAAGACCATGCTAGGTGAGGTTTGAGCAACCTGCTCTAGTGGAAGGTGTTTCAGTCCATTATGGGGGGGTTTGGAACAAGAGTTTTTTAGGATCTCTTCCAACTCCTTAAAATTCTGTGATTCTATAATTGCATGATGCTATGATATGATCTTGGTATTGAAAAGTAGTAGAAGGATCTTAAGGCAAGAAGAAGGAGTATGTTATACTAAACAGCACATAGGTTAGAGATATCTGAAGGAGAAGGGCTGAAGGTCTGGCAAATACCTAAGGGAAAAGAGCACATTTTAATTCATTCAAATTGTATCTTTCAGCAAATCTCCACAGCTGGTATTTAGAGAAATTTCTTTGTTTAATGGGTCAATTGAGTGAGGGTTTTCCAGTTTTGGATGTTTGTTGTTTTGGTTTTTTTGTCCTTTTTCATATTTTTTAAAATTATCTTTACATAAATCTGACTCTTATGGAAGTTTTGGGATGGTGGTTTTGTTTGTTTGGATTGTTGGCTGCTTGGTTAGGGGTTTTTGTTTTGGTTTTTTTTCTGTTGGGTTTTTTTCTAAGCAACAGGAGTTTAGTTCCTTCCCATGTTGAATGAAAGCAGGTGGAATGTCATCCATATGTGCAGAACCCATACTAATAGGTGAAGTTTCTGATGCAACACAGCAAAGCAGCTCCTGAGTGCATGTGGAACCCAAGGCCATGCCACAGAGCCCAGCTGCTCTCAAGGTCACATATGGCAAAGCAGCAGAGATGGTAACACTTAGGTTTTTGCTGCATGCAGGTTATCATCACTAATATGACCAATACCTGCTTTCTAAAGCAGCTACTTCATGAATAATCAATGAGAGAGCTGTGAATAAGCAGATGGATTGTAGCTGATGAGTTCCCTCTGGGCAGGCAGAACACAGCTAGCAAGTAACATATAATGCAGGAATCCTACACTACAGACACAGCACTAAAAAAAGGACATTGCCAAGGGCAGCTCTGCATGGGTGGGCATATAAAAAAGAAGGGTGACTCAGAAATGTGAAACCCAGATGTGACTTTATGTAAGTGTGTGTTTTTGTTTGTGTATTTTAAAAAAATAACGCATCATGTATATAAAGGGGATAAATCCCCCCTCACCCCATCAACCCCCTTCCCCCAGAAGGAATCAGAAAACATTGTGTTATACATTTATAAGAAAACAAGCAATTACTAGTTTTCTGCAAGAACTGCAGGTATTAACATGACTAATATATATTTTTAGACAAGCTTTTCAAATTAAAATGCAAAATGAAAAAAACAGCGGTGAGTTGTTTCATTCATTTTATCTTCATGAGAGAATATGCATATATAACATTTTAATCATTTTTGTACCACAGTAGCCAGGACAACCCTAGCCATTTTAATGAACTACTTAATTAGTCTTTTCTAACAGTGATACAATCAACAAGATAAATATATGAGTAGAAACACTTCCAGGATCTAAAAAAGTTCATTGCATTTGATTTACTGTCCTCCTCTTTTGCTGAAGTAGATGGAGAATGTATCAGGCCAAATAAAAACAGCTGCTGAAGAGTCGTGGCTTGAGAAGAAGGCAGAAATGGTTTGAGAAAATATATTATAAATTACTTCAGGAATAAAAAGTTATTACTAGTTCACCCAAATTAAAAGAGAAATAAATTATTCACAGACAATAATAAAATAAGGTGGACTTTGGCAAAGATATTCTGTTAAAATCAGCTTTTAAAGGAAGGCACCACAAAACTTATAATGATTGGAACTGATTAAGAAGGGAAGTTTAGAATTGATGGAGTACCTCTTGAGAGAATGGCATTACTGGATGCAGACAGCTGATCAAGAACTAGCTTTCTAGTTATGGGCAATTTCATTTTTCAAAAATGCTGTAAAAAAATTATGAACAGTATCCTCTAGTGAACAATATTTTCTGTGACATGATTTTATTCATCATAGCTCTCTCAGTGACCAGATCCAATTTTATAAAATACAAAATGCCTCCCAAGATATAGTGTGTTCTGTAGTCATCATGTACTTCACAGGTAGTATAGCATATTTTTCATCTTGTAATAGTAAGAAATCATGACACTACTATATCACAATGATGACACTACTATGTCACAAATATAATCTCCTTACGTGTCTTTGGTGGGGTGGAAGAGAGTTTTTTTTTGCAATGGGTCTGACATCATAGAATAAGAATAAGAATAAGAATAAGAATAAGAATAAGAATAAGAATAAGAATAAGAATAAGATTAAGAATAAGAATAAGAATAAACATGAAATTCCAGTCATGCAAAATACTATCTACTTTAAAAAACCCAATTCTTATACAATTATAATCTTCTGTGTATCATGCTGGATTTTATTATTTATATCTAACATTGGTTATGGTTTATGTTTTTGATTTCTGCATCATCAGTGAAAATATATAGTACCAAATTGCCCAGCCTGGCTGCTGACTACCCCTATCTCTCCTATATAAAGAAGATATATTAAATACTATCCTTGAAGGGAACTCAAAAATCTTGCCAGTAAAAAGTGCTATATAGCTTATATGTGCCTTAACGTGACCATCTAAAGTGAAGGCATATTTAAATTTTTTTCCAGCACTACTGCTTGCTTAAGTGCTCCATTCCTCTCCTGCTGTATGTGCAGGACTAGAGAGAGTGTCTGTCCTTCTTGAACAGAGGCCACAGATGAAAGCTGCTTTCATCTTCCCTTCTGATTCCCTTCATCAGTTTGAGTGCAAGGCAAATGTAGGTTTTAGAAAACTCTGTAGATTGAATGCAATGAGATACTGTATGTCATCTTTACTGAAGAAAATAAAGAGAAATGTAAATCCATTTGTTATTGCCCAGATGAGTGGGAAATTATCTGGATCAGAAGCCATTGTGAGTGTAAAGAGTCCTTAATTACCCTAAAACAAACAAAGAACTTCAGCAAGGAAATTGCAGCTGAATCTAGCAAAAGGGAAAAATAAACATGCAGTGAAGAAGCCTGGAAGTAAGTGTCCATAAATGGACATAAATGGATCCTTTGAACAAGTTAATAATTACTCTGACTTTTATCTTTAAACACAGATTTCTTTTATTTATTGGAGGAAATTCTACCTGGATAATGTGAGGATAATGTGAGGATAACAATTCTCCAAATGCTTTCAGGAGATGGTATAGATACTATCTGACATGCTAAAAATTGATACAAAGTGCTGCAGTCATAGTTTTAATTTTTAAGTTATTGCCTTGCTGACCTTTCCCCCCTCCTCATTCTATCTTCTCATACATTTTGAATAGTTTATAAATAAAGAACAACATAAGGTCTCTGTGGAAAATGTAATTGCTGGTAAATAGCTGTTTCTGTCACTGTCTTTATAAATAAAGCACATACCCAGACAAACAGAAGAATGAATGCATATTTTTACACAAACACAAGATTGGGTTTCAGGAGACGACATCTCTGCAGATTTTGCTGTACCATTTGTCACATTTTGTTAAAATTTTGTTCATATCAGCCATGAGGCTGATTTGTTATTACTAAATCGTTTTAACAAATGGAGCAAAGAAGCTTTAAGGCTAGCTTCAGAAACCTTTCTCATACTCTTCACATTTTAGCATACTTTAATTAAAGGTCACATGCTTGAACTAGAATGCAGTTATTATGAATCAGATACAGCCCTGAGTGACAGTAATCAGAGACATTTTTTTGCCCACCTTATATGCAGAAGGTGTTCTGCATTGTTCCTTTCTTCCCTGCATTATCTTAAAAAGCTGTTTTTTCGTAGCCTGAGTTAATAGTGTAAAATGGAAAACTAAACTTAGCTTGCCAGTACTTTATTTTTAACTTCTGTTTTTCAATACTTTTGATCTGTGATAGCTTAAAACTCATTTCATTAGCAGCTAACATACAATTTGCATGAGTTTGACATAGAAAATTTGGTCCTTAAAATGTGAAATTTACTCATTCAAGTATGACACTCACTGCTCTAATACTTTAAGAAATTCTCTACTGAACTGTTGTTGGACATGCTGACAGTCTGACTTTTTTGGTGTGATAGACATGCACAGATGGTGATGCCTTTCCGTTTTGAAGATGAGTTTAAAATGCACCTTCACTTCAAAATCATTATCAGTTGTTAAACATGCTAAATATTACAAAGTATGACCATTCCTTTTTGTTCAACTAAGGCATATGAACAAGTCTTGCAAATCACTAATCATAAAATGGACATTTTCTTGAGTCAGTGTTTCTATTTACATTGATGAAGTTTCTTTTGCCACTGAAAGCTTTCCATAAGGATATTTAACATCTGGATTTAAAATCATATTTACTCCTAAGTACAGCTGATATGATACAGAATGATCAATGATCAATGTCCTTTCCCACGGCAGAGCCCATCACTCATCCTGGCAGCCCTGACATGGGTATGCCACCACCATTTTCCCAGTGGGACATCTGGGTTTGTGCCTCTGCTGGGATTGGCCTTTGCACACACCCAGGTGCTGAGGAAATCAACACCATCCATGGGAACCCTCACAGTGCAGTGCTTTCCTCAGCCCAGCACCATTGCAAAAGAGAAAAACTGTCTCTGTGCCTTCCCACCTAAAACAGATGAGGCAAATTTAGCCCTAAATGCTGGTGGGGGAAGAGTGGCAATTAGCCTTTTTAATGGATTTCAAAAAGTGACTATTTATTTTAGTTGTAAAAAGCTGCCTTTTATAGGATTTAGAGAGCAGCAACCAAGTAAACAGACAATCCATTAGAGGCCAACCATTCCTGTGTCTGAAGTAGATGTGTTAATCTCACAGCTTTCAGGGAGTAATGCATGACTTTTAAGCATCCCTGCACAAGCTCTGCTGACCACTTGTCATTTATTTGTGCAGCTATTAATGGGAGTGACATTACAGATTATGAGAAATCAAATTACAAGACAGTGAAGAAATTAATACATCAGCACTTCATTATAGGAGAAAACAGTAACAGCCTACACATTTTTAAATTAGTTATCCACCTGGATCTATTTCATCTCTCAGAACAGTGTAATGTAGCTGATAATTTTATTTGAAACTAGCCAAAAATAAAGACATTTCCATGAAAAAAAATGTGTTGAACAGCACTAGAAATGTTTAATGGCTTACTTTTAGAAGTAGAAATACTCTAAAAGTTCAGATAGAAAATATTGTATTGGATTTATTAGATGTCTAACAGAGCAGCATATTCACTGCTTGAGCAGAAGAGGTCATTAAAATATTATAAATGCCTTCAGTGAAAGTTAAGGAGGAACAGAGCAGTGCAGCAAGGTTCATGTGCAGGAGACAAAGCAGCAGTTAAACACAGATGAAAGATTGCTTTTGGTATGCTGAGATGTTTGGGGCCTATTGGAAGAGGGAGCTTCCTGGTGCTCAGAGCAGAAGGGCAGCAGCTGATTAGCCTGAGGGAGGAGGGTAGTTCTGGAGAAGGCAGGATGGGACAGTTTGGGGAATTTAAAATAGTAACCGCAATAATGAGGCCTGAAGCTAATGGCAACACTGATGAGTTGAATATTGTTTTCATGTTACCTGCAGTGGGAAGATTATGCTCTATCATCTGCAACAACCTGCCTTGTAACGGAATGAAATTTTAGTAGTGCCAGAAGAGATATAAACAGATACCATAGAGGAAGAGACTGGTTGAGTTCCTTTCCCAAAGAAAAAAATATATCAGCTAAAAATAACCTTTTCATAAAGAACTGGACATTTACTTTTGAATGCAGAATAAGACAGGTCATTGAGCTGTTTCATTTGAAAAGAGAACAGTGTGTCACTACCTGTTCTGTTTAAATATGTGAGAAAAGAGATGCAAATTGGACATGGCACTATAATACTATTTAGGGAAGATTACACAATGTACAAGGAAGTTAGATTTAATTAGGTTTCCTCAACTTCACTTTGCAGGTAATGGCCTTCCTCATTGCAGCCATCAGAATGATTATACTGATATCACATCATTTAGTCGTGGTCAGCTTCTCTTAGTAGGGACATAACCAGAAGCTATGCCTGTGTCCTTTTGTGGCATTTTTCTTCCACCCCAAAAGTTGGCATATGTTTCTATACATATAACTTTGCATCTATAATATGTATTTTTTTTATTGTAAGCAGATTTTTACAGTTATAATTTACTGTTTAACAGAAAACACTCATACCATCACTATTTTCACCATGACCATCATCATTGCTTCTTGCCATCAAACCTTATCTGTCTAAGAAAGACCCATGATCAGGTGCTTAAAATGAGCTCCCTACAGTGTGTCACAAATATTTGAAAAGCAAGTCACTTATTTAAAGATAACTCTGAACATTTGTCTCCAAGATATGACATTGATGTGACTTAAAGATAATATATAACGAAACCACAACAAAATATCTGCTGTGTGGTTCTGGAAGCCTTCCAACCCAATTCATGGAGGAATTTTTGTTATACTTGCTGCTGTCAGGTAAATATTTAATTATTCTTACAGAGTATCAGGTAGAAAAACATCAAATATATATATCTATACATATGTATATGTATATATCAGCTAAATCTTTAACATGTACAAGAACATATATGAAGGCTTTATGGCTTTGTCATGTTTTTATTTCATTTAGAAACATTTTCAGTCCTGGCGATCCAAAATCCGTCTTCATATTTCTTTTTGTGGTGTCAAGAGAGCTGAGGCGCCACTCAGTTTTAGATGTAGTATAGGATGGGTAGAGCGATCCTTTCTATTGGTAGGGTAGACTCTGAGGCTCCAGCTGAGTAACGTGGTTCCTCCAGAGACACAATATTTCTTCCTGTACAATGGTGTTTAAAATATGAAACCAAAAGAACGAGCATGATTCAAAGTGTCACCTCTTTTCTATAGATAGGGATCTACAAACTGAAGTGGGAGTGTAATTCTAAAATAAATGGAATGAACTCTAGTTTCTTCAGAACCTGTTGCACAGTCATATTCAAAGCAGATCTAAGGAAAGACATTAAATTTCCTGGTTTCTTCACAAGCTGCTTTAGCTTGAGACTATTTTTAATTCATAATGATCAGGAGTCCACAGTGTATTCCCACTTAGACATGAGCTTTAATGAATAGGATAAGGAGATCCAATATACATCCAGTTGTGTCATCATGTATCGTTTTTAAAAAAAATTAGAATGGAGTGATTACTTTATTCATTTATCAATAAACTTTTTAATAAATATCATATATGAAGAAGGTTGTCAAGTGTTATTTTTTAGGAAAATCTCAAAGACATTTCTAATACTGCACTTTGGAAATTATATGCAAGCGTATTTTCAGAAAGGAAACTAAAGCTTATGCAGTTCTTTTGTTCTTTCCAAAAATTTTGTATTCTTTTTGTGCTCTATGTTCTTTAAATATTTTTCCCATTTAGAGAGCTTTGGGAACATAGCCCTTTCCTTGCAGTGCTAATTAAGTTCACTCATTCATTGTAACAATAGCAGCAAAGAAAGATGAAAAAGCTGAAATAAATTGTCCCCTGGCAGAGAAACTGAAGTGTTGCTGTGCTTAAAAATAACTCTTCTCCTCATCTCTCCCATTCTTTCTTATTGTAAGAACCTAAATTTACTTTCTGAAAGAAATACAATTCTATCAATACTACAATCTGGACAGCATGTAGACCATTAATATAATTGTGCAGTATATTCTAATGTTAAATTCAGATTCACAAAAGCTTTCCCTGAGTTAATAATTAGATTAAAATTATACCAGCAAAGCCCCTCTTTTTACCTATTAATACATGAAATTTAATTTTTCTGCTGGAAATCCATCAGTTCCAGGACATAGCCCTTATATACCTTTTGACAGTAAAATTAAAGACATGGAAAATTGCTGCAACTTTACTTCTTGCTACTTGAAAGGCTATCATAATTCATGAAAAGTCAGTTTTGCAATCCATTTATGCTGAGCTGCATGGTTATTGGATTATTGTCTCAGGGATTAGGGGTAGTTTGAGAAAACAGCACTCCCCAATTTCCATTTTATGTACCAATAGAGAAAGGATAATTACTTTATTCTGAAATAATAAAA
This sequence comes from Lonchura striata, assembly GCF_050655825.1. Taxonomy (NCBI): domain Eukaryota; kingdom Metazoa; phylum Chordata; class Aves; order Passeriformes; family Estrildidae; genus Lonchura; species Lonchura striata. The sequence continues at coordinate 55,679,925 of NC_140707.1, read as the reverse complement.
CTTCCTTTTCTTCCTATTTCTATATACATTACTTGGTTTAAAATTGAAAAATAAGCATGCTGTCTTATTTTATCACTAGCAGATTGTTACTCTCTTAAGACCATATTTTCTACTAGAGACAGTATTTTAGTAAATTTTGGGTGTTTTTTTGGTTCTGCATATAAAATAAAACCTGACAGTACATTTATATTAGAATAATTTAAGAATAATAATTTGAGATTGACCAGCATATGACCATACAAATAATTCTCCAGGTTTGTCCGTGACATGTCAGAAGGCAATAATCTGACATTTTAAAGTCAAGACTTGACTTTCACCAGTTTATCCTGATGATACACAGCTATCATTAGTTCATTTTCTCTACTCAGATGCTTTTACAAATCTTGTAGCAAAAGTGCAGATATTTAATAGGATTCCACTCCTCTGCTCATGCAGCATTCTTTAGGTGTTGTGTACTCCTAGATGTTGGGTAGTCCATGCCAATGTTGGCTTTGATTTTCCATGGAGATTCCTTATTGGTTTCCCTGAACAACTTTGTGTCATGAAGAACTCTGTCTGCTTAAATGCTTCTCCCTTATCTAAGTGGAAGTAAAATAACACACATTGATGTAGATGCAAATTTAATTTTCCAAACCATATAAAGATTTTTCTACTTCACTGGTATCTGCACTTTCCTGTGATCATTCCAATAGTAAGTGAAAAAAATAACTTGAATGGAATCTGAGTGGGTATCACTGATAAACATCACAGGTACATAAAATACTTGAAGGGATAGTCTAATGCTAGTTTTCTTGCAATGACAGTCTCTCTAAATGATTGAACCCAGTCTAGTTTTGCAGTGAAAATTTTATCTGGGTCCTGAATATATGGCTAGGATCTTTACCATCAGCTATGGAAGACACGGTTAAAAAAAAAAACAAACAAAAACCTCCACAAAAAAACCCAAACAAAAACAAACAAACAAACAAAAAAAGGAAACTGATTAGTTTGCCTTAAAAAGTTTTCTTTTTCTAAAGGGGAAAACTACAATAATATTGTTTTACTTAGGACTTTGACTTAAATCAGATATCTTGGAGATAGTGATGGCTAATAGAGCCCCAAGCTGAAAATACACCAAAGGGTTAAGAGAGAACAGACAAAAGGGACACACAGATTCAGACAATTTAAAGATCTGAAAATCGGCATACTATGTAGTTGTCTGTGTTCAAACACAGTATCTTAGTGAACCTGAGTGAATGGACACCTTGCAATGTGATACCATTAAAAGTCATCTGTAGAATTAAAAATATACCAGCCTTTTGGTTTAAAAACTCCTTGAAAGGTGGAGGTAGGAAAATATCTCCTATGCCCTCCTTTCATAGAGTTACAGTATAATTGACACTCAGCTGTGAATTGTCCTTCACTTACTCCACTTAGTGATTTACATTATAAAGGTGGCTCAAGGAGTTTGCATCAGAACTGCTCCTGTAGAGTTATATTTGAGATAGATATAAGCTAGAAATTTAGACCTAACAGACCAAGGGCAGCTTTCAATTGGTGATTATAGGTATTTAGGATAAGCAAAATAGACTGATTTGCTATTGATATCTGAACAAAAGCAGGCCAGAGTCAAATAACATGTCCAGTTTGTGTCTATTAGCTCTGTGTTTTGCTGTTCAGAAGGTTCAAGTAGAAATAAAGAAGCAGAAAGATGGAGCATGTATGCTAATACTAGTTTTTGTAGCAAAAATAAGGGTTCCAATGCCATAAGAAGTTCAGCATATATAGACTTCTGCATATATGGAACCATCTACCAAAGTGAGTGAAATAGCCAGGGGAACCTTCCTCTCAGGATCAGGGCCAGAACGAGCTGCTGTAAGAGCAGGTGGTATAAAAACAAGCATGCGGAATCTGGAAAATAGGAGAATCAATTATGGTAAATTATCATACAGAAAGTACTGTCAAATTTGTGACTGCAATTAATGCTATCAGTGTGCCAGCAACAACATCTTTGCAGTTTCATTCAGGCTTGTTATTTAAATAGAAGAAAAAAAAAATCTTTGAGTTATGACCAGTGGCAGCATTGGAGAATTTGTGAGCATGAGTCAGATGTGGAAGTGGAGAAGAATATTATGTGCTGCAGGGAAGAATGCTCTTGGGGCTAGATGTATGCAGAATGTTTTTGTGTTTTTTTGTTTTTTTTTTACTAAAATCTGCCAAATGCAGAGTGCATTACAAGAACTGCAGTTGGGAGCCTTATGTGTTATTGCTGCCTGTTTTTTGTCACAGCAGAAAGCTGTGGCTTTGGCAAGCCCACAGCACTCATCAGTGAAGGATGGCTATGCTGTGTGCTACTCATCTATCCAGAACTCAGAAGCATTGCTTCTGCTTTTCTTTCAGCAGAATAAACCACTGCAGTCATGCCTCTATGGTATTGAATTTATAACCCTCCTGTGATGTAGGCTATATTTTATGTAGCAAGGTGACCACTGTCAGGTATCATTTCCAAAAGGGGCACATTTTTGCTTTTCCAATGCTTTTGTCTTCTGCTTACAGACAGCACCTCTGTGATGAAGCTTAGCTGACTGGGAATCCTGCTGAGCTAATGCCACACTGACACCTACACATGCTTCTCTAGAAGGGACATATTTCTTCTCACATTGTTATTTCATCTGCATCTAGAAAGACTGTCTGAAGCTCGAGTCCCCATGACAGGGGAATAAGGCAACCACAGGAGCTGCAGCCTGCCCCTCGCCTGCTGCTGAGAGAGCAAGGCCAGAGGAGGCAGAGGTCAAACTCAAATCTAATACTATCCTGAGAGAATTTGATGCACCTCTGAGAAATGTCGGAGGCACTGTTCTTTGAGGTGCTTTGGCAATGTTTGCATGTGCTGACTACACTGCAGCAGGGTCTGGTTTGAATACTCCTTTTTCCAGTGCAGCTCAGCCCTCTGAGCAGTGAAATTTCCAGCTCTGGCTACAGGAAAATAGGAGGAAGAGGAGGAAAGGCATGGAAGAAATCAACAGGATCTCTCTCATTCCCTCTTCTCCTATTAATAGATGAAAGAGCCAGAAAGAGATGGATACAGTCAAGCTGATTTCAGCATGGAACATGATGTTCAGTTGGGGTAATTGAAGCAGATCAGTAACCACTTTGTTTCTGACACGAACACTGCTATTCCTTCTTATTACAGGATACAGGATGATATCTCTACGAAAGGATAACTTTCATTTTAAAATAAAATAGGATGCAGAGTCTTACATTCTTGCAAGTATTCCTTGCAAGAGAAGACAAGGCAAGACAAAATGCCATTCAGGCCTTTCAGGCCTATGAGTTTATTTGCAGAGAAATCCCTTTATTTAAACTCAAGACAATTCCTTTTATGTGATTAGTTTATACAGTGCTCCAGCATCAGGAGCAACATTTGTGGTTAGAGGGTGTGTACAGCTGGAAGACGGTGATATTTGCTGAAACTCCCAGGATACTGGGCTTATTTATTTTAAATGGAAGAGAACAAAAATATGAACAAGAAGAAAACAGTGGTAAAAGGAATGGTTTCACATAAAACTGTCTAGTACTTTTTCTAGAAGCACGAATCACTGCACTGGGGTCACACGTTCTGGAACAGGTTATGCAACTCAGTGAAGTGAAATTTCAAGATGCTTATTACTAGTGGGATGACAACTTATAATTATTATCACAGAACAGAAATTAAATCAAACCCAGAGGAAGTCAGTGGCAGTCAGGAGCAGTCCAAAGTTCAACCAGTAGTCAAGTATTGTGCCTCCCAGGATTTTGGTCCAAGTATGAGATGCTGCTTTTCCTCAGATGTATTTTCTGTTTGCTTACTCATTGTATCTCTGCAGCAAAAATAACCAATATACTGCTGTCTAACTTACAAATAAATTAGTTTTCCAAAATATATGAAGACTTTTGAGGCCTATCTGCCTTATCAATAACTTCTGAATTACATGTATGAATGGTGTCAAAGTGAGGTTCCCAAACAGTCTCTAGGTAACACATATTTGACCATTTTTAAAATTAATTTTCAGGTGATAGAAATCATTGATTCTGTATAAAGTCTATGATGTCCTTTCTGAGATGCATGGCTGCAAGAATTTTCTGTAAGATATTTTAAGGTTCACTAATGTCTAATAGATTCATTTGGAATATAAGGGGAAAATAAGTAAAAAGTATTAATAAATGAGTTTGGTTGTCATGGGAACCAATTGTCTTATGTGCTCTGTTCCAATACAGCTATTAACCCCTAGTCCATATTTATTATTCAAGGGAAATAACTGACTTGAAAAAGGAAGATTGGTTGTCACAAAAAAGAGAAGACAGTGTGCTAAAGTTGAGTCATTTGCATGCAATAAAAATGAATTAAAGAGGATGAATCTTCTTCAGCCCTAAAATGATTTGCATTTGGGTTATTGCTCTATTTTTCTCAGTTCTCAATATTATAGGATGTCAAAAAGAACTAGGAACAGCAGATCTGGAATGAAATACAGTACCCTACAGCTACTGTGTTCTGACTTAGATCTTTATCATGCTCTTAATACTTTCATCCTACCATTACAGCTTGTTCTGGTACATATCTGGTGGCAAAATTCATAGGAAGAGCTCATATTATTAATAATCTTATGATTTTTTTTTTTGTAACAGCCACTATTATTCAAGTTTGCAATTGTGATCGTACCCCACTTAACTGGACTGAACAGACTGAAGGGGATTGCTCAATGGACATTTAAATAAAATTTGCAAAAAAGCAGTTTCTTGATGCAAAAACATGTTGCCACAGAATCTACACATATATTTTATTTTTAAAATATCAACAATCCAAGACTGAAAAGCGTTTTTCAAAAATTATTCTAGCAAAAATTTGTTGAAATTTGTCATGTATTATCTCAGGAATGTACATTAAAATTGTTCCCTAGAAAGTGCTTGCCTTCCTTTGCTTTTCTGTTTTGCAGTACCCAATATGTTCCAACACCAAATCCCACATCTACCGTTACAATTTTGTTGCAGGTTCCCTTACTGAATCTACATCTATTCAGACTGGCATGGGATTTATGTTTTGGATTATGGCTCTTACTCTGCTGCCTTTTCTTTTTTTTCTTCAAAATAGTAATAATAAAAAGGAACTTTAGGAACTGTTAATGAAAAGGAAAAAAAAACCAAAAAAACCAAAACTACAAAAAGTCTCAGTGTTGGTTTTTTATCTAACCCTAGATTAAAGGCCTTTTATTTGCCAGTTTCAGTTTGATATTTTACCAATCACAAAATAACCATAAAGAATGCTTTTATTTAGATTACCAGAAGCTGGGATGAAATGATCTTCTGGTTGCTTGAAATAGAGGATTTTGACTTAATTAGTCAGGAGCTTCATTTTTTTTAGTTTTAATTCTTGCTAATGGAATTCTTTAGTGGATTAAAAATAAGACTTGATTATAGATCATGTTTATAAAAATTGATAACTCTGAGTATTGTGATTATTTTTAAGATATTTTCAAACTTGTCATGTCAGAAACTTTCTAATCAGAAAATAACTACAATATATAACAAATAAAACTTAAGAATCCTTATTTTTTAAAGTCCTCTGATGCACTTGAAGTCTTGGGATGATATAAGTAAAAATGCTGGCTAAAGGAAAATGAAGAATTTGGCACATAGCTTTTGTTATCACATTCCCTGTTCTGTCCTTTCCTCTTTTGCTGTCCCCAGTTAATAATGTATGTGTGTTGGATAACCTTTAATGTGAACTTGCTGTTTCTGAGAGAGAAAACAAAAATCACATCCCTAAAACATGACCTCCTCTCTTTTTCCTCTGTTTTTACTTACTCTTTTCCTGTTGCACATTATCACTACTACTCCCTAGTGGTACCTACCATTGACATGGAAGGCAGATTCATTTATCAACCCGAGAACTGATAACACTTTGTACAGCATTCCCAGTAGTGCAGTCAGCCACTAATTTTTCTGCCACAGATGGTCCCTATAGCAGCACTACTGCTCCCCTGGCAATCTTTTTCAAATGATACATCACTTCTGCTTGCAAAAATTATGATTTATCTATAGGTGGCAGCAGACTTACACTGTAGGGCAGAGCAAGACCTGTCAATTACTTTCAGTTATTTGTGCATAATCACTTTATCTCTGTTAAGACAGTGTATGGGACAAAAGTCCTGTAGAGGCAAATACATGGGCCATAATTTTAGTAGCTAAGAACCATATAGAAAAGAATAAGATAGAAAAATATTTGAAAGGAGGAAGAATATTCATTCAATAATAAAGTTTACTTTGCTGATGATAATAATTTACTGCCTCCTTTGTGCAAAGCTATCATTTGGGAGCTAACCTACATTCTTGAATATCATCTCTTTGCATCAGGACCCAACAGAGTTTGAGCAGAGTTCTAATGTTGATAACGTATACTGTTTTTTCATTGTAATGTAATTATGGCAAAGCTTTTCTTAATCCTACAACTAGGAAACCACCTGAGAATATTTATGATGGAATATCTCGTGTGTGCATCATAGGTACGGGAACTTGCCTCAAGGGACCAGTTATCCTCTATATTAAGTTTCACTGGCTGAAAATGATCAGTGGCTGTTCTATTCTCATGGTCTTATTATCTTCTGGTCCTTCCTAAGAATCATAAAGGAGATTAAATTCAATTGTTCAAAAGGCAGACCATTAAACCCTTGATATGTGCTGCATTGCATGCATCATATATCATAGTGGAAAATGGATTTCTTATGGGAGATAATAGAAGCTAATGAAGATAAAAAGAATTATAAAAAGTAGGGCCCAGTGATTATTGGCACTATCAACATTTGCATATTAGGCCCCAAGGACTAATTCATAGCACATCTGGTTTATTAGTGAACTTATATCAGCCTAAGAGTTTTGCTATGCATTTGTCATTGTTTTTGAAAACCTTTATGAAAGAAGAAAAGTGCACCTTGAAATTTTTAGGCTTCCTGTAATTCAATCCAAACTGACAGTAGACGTCTGGCAGGGTAAAAATAACCAATATACCATAAAATTATCTGAGACAGGAACAGTATAATAATAAAATATTCACCTTTTATTTCTCAGGTGATACACTGACAGTAAAAGTGACACCAAAGAATTGGAAAACCTTGGTTTTCTAGCCATGTGCACACACATAAGGAAAAGATCAGAGGCATAATCAGCCTAATTTACATTTTCAAAACAGTTTACACTCATTTTGCTCTGGCAAAGTAAGACTCACCGTTCAAAATCTCAGTCACCTTAGTACTCATTGCTCCTGAAAATTGTCATCTCTTTTTTCTCATGGTTCACGTGGAGTTTGCTGAAATGAACATACCCACTGGTGGCTTTGGGCAATGCTCCTGGCTCACTCTTGTTATCTGTTATGCTGCTTGTACCAGCCTGGCCAGCATGGAGCTACAGGGACAAGGAACAACAGGGTAAGAGCATGTGAGAATTACCACTTCTCTGCTAACTGAGACACCTCATGGGCACTCAGAAGCAAAATCTGAAGGTGCTGAGAGCCTTGAAGTTCACAAAGAAAAGGTGACAGCTGAGGGTTATGGCTCCAGGTGTAATTAACAAAACTCCCAATTTAGGACCTAAACGTGCTTGTGATGCTAGGTTACATAACTGACATTAGATTTGCTAAGATTGCATTCTTCTGTTTGATCTTTCTTCTGTTTGATCTAAGTGAAGAATTTTTTTACCAGATTGAAAGTTTTTGTTTGGATATCTTAGGTATTTATGTGGAACAGGTATAAAATATTACATAGCCTATCGAATATGCTGTGCTCTAAAAATAGCAACAGGAGACTTTGTAGGCTATGACTCTGCCATGAAATGTATGTGTGTAAAGTACAAAGGTATTTTTGTTCCTTTTTTGACAGTTTTCCTCCTAAATGTCACAACCAGAGCAGGAGTAAGGTAGCTTATTCTTGGTAGGTTAACACAAAGTATTGAAGGTTGAAAGAGGGTAGGTCAGATCAGCTAACAACATCCACAAGTCTTCGTGGACTGCTGTTTCTATTCTTTAGCCTCCGCTGTATTTCTGTGTCATTCTGTGTGCTAGTTCTTAACTTGGCCAAAAAAAAAATAAAAGATGTTCCACTTCCAATGCTACTTTTTTCATGATTTGGTATGACATTAATCCACTTTAAACTGCAGTGATAGGACAGATATATTTTTCACATCCTCCACTGGAAAGAAATTTTCCTTTTGAGAAATCTAAGAAATGTCATGGTCTGCAGAGATTAAGCTTCTTAGAGTAATGCACTTAATTTCATTTTATATCTGTTATGTAAGAAAAGAAAAAAATGTGTGAAGCTTTATCTCAGAGCATGAGTCCATTGAAAACTTCTGCTTTACCCTGAGAAGTATCTTGGTTCAATGGCTGAAGCCCTTGCAGAAAACCAGTGAGTAAATCTTTGTCATTGAGATGGTAATGGAATTTTAATAGTTTGATATTTAGAAAACCTCCACATTTATGGCATAGGCAAAAATGGCTGTAGTGGTTAGAGTTCTGAATAGGCATTAACACTGGGAAATGCTGTCTTTAGCCAGTAGGATGTAGCTTCTTTAGATGAAGTTATGTGTTTACCACATAGCATATGTCTTGCAGACATAACATATGCTTGCAAGATTGTGCCCTTTCTCTTCTGATATCTTTCTCTCTCCATTTCATTCCTCTTTGGGAATATCCAGAAACATCAGAGAAATACAAAATTTGGGATAAAAAAAAATACAATATAGAAATTAAGCTCCTAGAATTTAGCCACTGAGGTACCTCATCTGTAGATGTTTTGAGCTCAAGATGCTGTGCAGTATCATGAGCCCAGTTATGCATTTTCTTTACTGTAAAAAAGTGATCCAGCTTCCCTGCTGTCTGAATCCCAGAAGACTATTAGAGAGGGAAAAATCAAGTTCAGTTCTCTGCTTAGGCTGAACATTTTTGACTTACTACTGTCACTTCTAAAGGAGTATTTTAACTACCATGCTAGGTTTTCAGCTGTCTTCTTCACAAGCCATGCACAAAGCCTTGGCACTGCTGGGAGTAAGCTTCTACTTAAAGCCAGAAGATAGAGATGACATCTTCTGCATCCCTGTTGAAATGATGAAAATTCCTCCAGAATTTCCTTGCTTCTTTCCAGTTGGATGTCAGCTCAGCAAGCTCATTTAAAGCATCAATTCAAATGAACAATCTACTGCAGCTTATTTTAATTGAATACACTCGTGAAAATTTGCTTGCAACCAGCTCTGTGGGGGATAACATTTGGAAGACAGGAAATACAACAAATTTGTGGCTGACTGTAATGTCATAAAGTTGCACAGCTGTTTACTAGGTGAATGTCTAGTTTAAGCCTTAATTTTCCTCTTCTAACACAGAGAGGAATTCAGCAGGTTCATAGGCAGATTCAGCTTTCTTGCACTGCTGTGATCCAATTAGACTGACAAATATCACCTGCCATCCTCAAGGCATTCAGCTTCTCCTTGCAAAATCTGATAGTTCTAGTTGATTGATCTAAACTCTCATACTAGATCTAGATGATGGTGTCTAAAAAGGAAAAGGTGAAAAAAATTGCTCAGCAGCAGGAAGAAAACCTAACATGGGAATAGAGCAGATAAAATGAAAGACACTTTCACACCAGTGTAACTATTTGTAAATGGAGATTTATCCGGTGAGTGTTTTGCCAAATAATTATTTGAAATTAGTGATACTCATATATTATAAAAAAATATTTATTTTAGGGATTTTATCCATTTCAAAATAATAAAAAAAAGAGTACTTTACAGGCAGAAATTGTTTAGCACATTAAATGTCAAAATGTTCCTCAGTCATCTCTTCCTGTGTGAAATCCACAGGATATGTTTCTTTCATGGCTGACTTTGTTACTTCAGAACAACTAGTAGCACATAAGGCAAAATCTTAAAAAAGACACAGTATTTTTTTTATACTTTTGCCTTAATAAAATTTCTTTAGTAATATTTTCCTATTTCATGAGTAAAATTTACTTTTTGGTAACTCTTCATCTCCAAAGAAAAACAGAAGAAAGTGTTTCCAGAGACAGAAAATTTTGTACTTACAGGGAGATTAAAAAGAAAGGTTAAATTCTCATTTCTTCTGTCAGGCTTCAAATTCCATACAGTCTGGGAGAGGAAAAAACCCCAAAACTATGGTAAGATAATCTGTAGTCTTGGGAGATGAAAAATTAGAAGATTTTATTTCATCATTCAAAATATATTTCTTTTTTAAAATATTCAAACAAGCCTTGGAATACTGTTATCAGGGTGAAAAATAAAGGCTACAAAACATCAGGAAAAAATACAGTGAAATAAGTTAAACATATGAAATCAGACTGTAATTTTTAAGGATACCTCAGATAATCAGTTCCTTCTTTCTCTAAGTACAGGATGGAAAAAATTCCCATGAAACAGAAAAGCTGCATTTCATATGCACATCATGCAGCTCAGCTGTGATAGGGGATTCAGAGATTTCAGACCCCACTCTAATCATCACAGCCTCTCTTGTCTAGTGAGGCTGTCCCATCACCTGTCAGCACACTGGTTTATCTCCACAATTTAACAAAGTGCTCTTTTTGTCTGCTGCAGCACACTGATGAAAAAAAAAAATTGTAAAGGCAAAAGCTGTGGAATCATAAGTACTCACTTTTCTTAAAGAGTGCATGTAGGAGTAATTGCAATAACTCTGATGTAAAGAGCATAAAAGTGAGAAAAGGAACACTGATTAGCAAAGCCTGTCCTATGGCCAAGTCTGTGCTTCTGTAACACAAGCATGGGGTTTTTTAACCAGAAGCAATGCAGAAATTTGGGGTCCAGGCTATAAAGAAGTGGTGAACAATCCCAGAGAAATTAGTGCAGCTAAGCCCTCCCTCAAACCTTCTGTATTAGGCTAATAATAGCAAAAATTGCATGTTTTATAATCTATGGAGGCTCTTAAAATCAGAAATATTTCTGAAACCTTTACAAGATCTAAACCTCATTTGTAAGATTCCATCTAGATTTCATCTAATGAGGGAATCCTGTCTTGTTTATTAAATCACTTTTTTTGATATTAAACACTCGCTATCAAAATTCATTAGCTTTGATAGTGTGCATGCTTGAAAGCTTTTCTGAATTTTTAAAAGCATGTTAAAGTGAAAGATCCTCTAGATAAGCAATTCATAGAACCAAATTTGAAACATATTCTGAACCAGCCATAATTACTCGATAGAGACTGAAATTTTACTGAGCATTTTTTTGAGTTGTTATTGGAATCTTAAATCAAACAATATTTGAAATGTTCTAAACATTTTCATACTTGAAATGAGACACACAGACTACTGGACTTCAAGCCAGGCTCATTGTATTTCCCTTCTGTCTTAATTTCGTCATGTCAAAGACTGTAATAATTACCAGAGTAACTGTGAAAGACAGATATCCTACCTAGGATTTTAATCTCTTGAATTTGAACTCTATCTACAAAATACTGTTCTCTATCCTCTGTTGTATCTTCTTATAAAAACTTTCTTAACTTTCAAACTTGTTCTCTCTCTAAAAAGCTGCTTTTAATTAATCTATATTACACAGAATCCCTAATCTTTCTATGTCCTGAGCCACAGTCTTGTAAAAAAATCCCTTAATTTTATTTAATTAGGAAAATAATTTTTTATTCTTGGATATGCCTGCAGCGATCTATTTTGGAAAACTAATTTTAAAGCAGAGGATAGAAATCCTCTATGTCACTGATACTACAAAATGTGAATTGTGCTTATATCAAAAATCCAGAATGTTGCTTAAACAAATTGTATTCCTCTTTAATGAAGATTGAGAAAGTCCAGCTCCTGTAAAATGCCCAGAATATTTTTTGAGATATTTGTTTTAAGATGTAGGATTTTATTTTTCACTTGAAACTTTTTGAGAGTTTTCTAAAATGAGTCATAGGTAACTGGGAATTGGACTAACTCTAAATTACATACCTGTTAGAGGAAGACAGAAAAATTCAAACAATAATGGGTTTCACCCTCTTCTTTATTAAAAAACAAGATGAAAACATAAAGACTGGAAGAATAGTCCATATATCCTGTATCAGTCAAAACAAACAAAGAGACAAACTATCCCAAAACCACCAGTTTATTTACCCTGAAAATCAACTAAAGTAGATGGCTAGAGAAGTGTACAAATCCAGCACTCAGAGATGCTCCATCCATTTAGTATTTTCCAGACTCCAGGTATTTTCAGTTCTGGGGCTCTCTGAGATCTAGCATGACTATTGTGCTCAAAACCCTTTAACAAAGGAGATGTGCTTGCCATGGGTTACCAAAACAGACCTTTAGCTCCTAACACATTTTTTTGGAAAGGAGTAGATAGCTCAATGACCTGTTATATAAAGAAATATTTCTATTGGAGAATGGTTTCCATCAGATTCATCTGATGCTCCATTGCTTCAGATTTGCAAGAAAGTACAAACAGTTATCACCATCTATTGTGTCATTCATGATTTTGAAGACCTACACAATTTCTCTTTTGGTTATTTATTTTAGAAACTAAATCCTTTTTTATAATGTAATCCTTACTTTTTTTGACTGTCAATACATTATGCTCAAACCCTTTTCAGTTCTACTCTCTTCTTTATGAGATGGAGAGTAGTAACAGAAAGTATTCAAAATTGATAGATTAGTGAAGTAAAGGCCCAAGCAAACACTGTTAGATATGCCAGAAACTATTAGAAACTTTTGATTATCTTAGCACTGTATCTTTATGCCTTTTTCATATGTGGGTGTATCTCTTCAGTGTCCTGCGAACCAAAACATTTGGATTAGTTTCTCTGTCAGTCAAATTGCTAAACTAAGCCTTTGAAAATTTTTAAAAAATTATTATTTTGTTCAATAACAGGACTGAAATTATTTTCTCTGCCTCAGAGGTCAGACCAAATTTCTTCCTTTGCAAGCCCTCTGTGAAGGTGTGATTTCTGGAGTAGTCACACATGTAACAAGCTGTACCTCCCTCCCACTGGCCATTTCTTCATGAGCTTCCACCTGCAAAGGCTCAGGTGGCCTGCTGAGAGGTCACTCAGGTGTGCTCAGCTACACAAACAATATGTAAACAGAGACAAATAATTTTAAACTGTAGTTATTTCAGTACTAATGGCCAATAAAATGTGTATGACATTAAACTGTGTCAAAAAGAGACAGAGTGCCCTTTTCAATACTATCAGTTGGTGGTATGTGTGCCTCATATCTAAAGATTCACTGGGTATTTTCTTTCTCACTGAAAATATTCCTGAAAGATGAACCTAATAAAGATAAGTATGTCTGTTCTTTCTTGTGCTGTTTCTCTATATGGGAAAACATTTGCCTAGTGTCTTACCATTGCCATCTTTGCTCCTGCTGGCTTTGACAGTTATCCTCTTGTGGGCTTGATGAATAGAAATGTCTGAGAATGGTGTCATATGGCCTAAAAGCAGAGTAACATCAGGCTGTAAACAATAGCATAAGGTGCTATTAAGTTGAGTAAAAGCACTCAACATGACAAAATGATCCAACCAATGATATTTCACAGATTTATGCTAGCTGAAGTGAACTGATCCTTCTCCAAACTCATTCAATCACAGCTTTCTCCAGAGCACTTTATAACATTACTAGGTTGAAGACAAATATAGATAAAAGTCTGATTTATGTTTTCAAGTAGGTAGTATTTATAAAATGAAGCTGAAATATAGTAACTAATATATATTTTCAAAACAAAACTTAAAATGAGCTATAATAACACTATAATACATAGTTTTATGGTGATTTTAGAGCTATTCCTAATGTGTCAAAAACAATAACAAAATATATTATTGGAGCTTTTAATTATAAAATGCTCATTAGCAAGGTGAAGATATTTACATATAATAATGGTTATAGTAATGGTTATAGAAATGCTTTATAATATTTACAGCATACAGACTGATAAGTTCTTGTTACATTAAATTATAAACAGGAGATTTATTTCTAGTAATTGTCATCATATTATTTGATTACAAGAATCATGTGTTTTATATGAAAGACAAATACAGCAGTCTTTAGTGAAAAATATACATGAAGGAAGAAGTGATTGTGATTTTTTTCTTTTAGAGAGAATTGGGTCATTATGATCATTTTATGGAGAAACTAGGCCATAACTTGCTAAACCAAGGAACTGTGCCTTACTTATTAGTGTGATTTGATTTTCTAAAAAGTTCTTGAAGTGTAAATGTTCATGAATGCGCAGAAGTATAAATTGAACAATTTTTGCTGCAATGACTATAAATATGGACTGTCTATTATGATAACTGGGGCAGTGAATTTAATCTAAAAGTTACTTATTAATATAACTTGATCTCAGAGTGAAGTATTTATTTGAATTCATCCTTTTGAAGAAAAGTTTTTTGCCACTGAATAAGATAAAAATCACATTGATCCTTCTTATTTGGTGTAAATGTGTAGGACCTCCTAATATTTCTCAATAAAATGAGAAAGAAAAAACAGTGGGCTATTAAATATATTTTTAACCAGAGTGGGGAAACATGCAAAAACCAGAATAAGATATTTTAAAAAATTAAATACTATAGTGGTGTAATAGTGTATATATTAAAAAAACATTTTCATATGTGAAACATTTTCAGTGAAGGAAATAGATCATCCTGCCAACTGGTTTTGATAAAAGTTCAGCTTGTCCTGACGACAGTGTTGGATTGCATGAAGAATTTACATTCACTTTGTTAAATGCAGTAGTATTTTTCAGCATATTTTAAAGCATTGTCACCTTAAATACAGTTTGAAATTATCCTTACTTCATTAAAGAATATTAAAGCATTACAGACTGGTGGAAGTCTGAGACCAACCTTTTCCCAGTAGAATGCTGTGAGACTTCAAATTTTGGCACAGTAAAACTAGGCATTTACTGTTCTCATTCTATTTTCTTGGTTCTCTTTTTAATAATTTGACCTCTGAACATACCATTAATGATGGATTAATGACTCTACCAAATCTGTTTACAAGTGAAAGATGGGTAGGTGGAGCTACTAGAATTTGATTTTCCTTTTTTTACCTTTTGAGGAAAAACTTAGGTTTTCAGGAAAACATTGACATGCAAGCTTATTTTTTTCATACTTTTATTTTAAAAAATCAATATGGTTTTACAATTTCTCTAGAGAGAAAGACAAAAATTAGTTTAAAAAATAGTTTTCATTATTAAATGTCACCATTCTTCTTCTGTTAATCCACCTATTTCCATGGGACAAGATCTGAATATCTTCTTGCTGTCTCACCCACAAAAACTTCACACTGCTTCTATCAGCTGCTGATAAGTGCTGTCATAATATAATAATTTTCTTCATGCATAGAGTATTTTTTTCATCATTAAGAATGGCAGGATTTAATTTAATTTAATTTAATTTCTACTGTGGTGTCTTTCTGCTTTGTTTTGGGATTTATAGATAAGTCCCAACTCAGAACAGGAGACAGTAGACTTGAAATCCTTTAAGCATGTGTATATCTTTCCACATGCTTTATATATAATTTACCTGACATTCCCAATGCCAATCCCAAAGTATTGTCTTTAGTGAGCAAAAGGGAATGTCTGCTTCTGCAATGTGATTCAGATCCTAGGGGGACTAAATTGCCCTTTGTAGGTGCTGTGTGATTTCAATGATAAAGATAAAAATGAGGGCAAGTTCTGAATTTATGCATTGTATGCTTTACAGCAAATTAGTCTTGTTTTTCATAAAGCAACTTTAGGCTGTGGATATTATCACAGGATTGAAGAAATTTACTTCTGATGCAAGTTAACTTTTAAGCACTTAAAAATAGTATTGGATTTGGTCTTAGGTCAGCTATGTGAAATTTACTTCTAAGGTACTCTGGAAAATTGGGTTAGTTTGGTATTTTAATAAAAATTTATGATAGGATCTGAGCCAAATATTTCACTGTGGCAGTCAATTCAATGTGGGATGAATGGCAACCTGGTCTGTTTCTTCCCTAGTCTCTGATACCTCAAGCCAAGCATACTTGACTTTCATACCTCATGTCTCCAACACCTGGCTCTGTTAATGCAAACTCACTTCACATACCAAGAAATGCATGATTATCACATTACACTATCATATTGTGTCACTTTCCTTTTTCAGTTTCTTTGGAAGTTCATCCTGGTTTTCTAATACATTTATTAAGATTCTTAAAAGATGAGACATGGGAGGCACTGGGATAAGTACTGTAGGCTTCATGGCCAGAAATGCAATGAGATTCTTGAGAATATTTCAGGGCATTACTTTATTCATGAGTTAAAGACAGTGACTGCTGAGTGAACAGTGATCATCATAGTATACCCAATGGGTTTAAAGCTTCTTACAAGGATATGCTAAAAGCTTTTAATATTCTCTCAGCTAGTAGCAAATCCCTCCATTATTTTGTGTGCTAAATGAATGCAAAGTGCACTCATCTAAAAATCTGTCTGTCTAAAAATAATATTTTTTTGGACGAGCTACTTGGAGAATAGAAGAGAAGAAGAAAAAAGACTTCTCATGCTTTGACAGAAAGTTATTTTATTTAATATGCATTAGCAAAACTGGAGTCAGCAGGGTTTGGGGTTTTTTCCTTTCTTTTTTTTAGCATAAGGGAATAATGTTAAAGTTTAGAGATCCTGTCAGACAACATGGTGAAAGAGAAGTAGAAGAGCAGTTAACGTAGTACAGCATCTTTGAATGAAAGGAAACTACTGAAAAGGGTGTCCTTCAGTAACCCTTTTCTCATGTGGGTTGCCAACACAAAGTTGGATATCATCTGAAAATTTGTACAATTTAGAATACATTTATACAGGAAGTTTCTTCAGCTGATCTCAGAGGACTTTACTACATCACTATGCAGACTAAATGAAAAGTAAACTGAACAGAATAATAGTTCCTTTGCTTTCAAAAGATCATTAAATGGCAATCAGGTTAGTGGGGTAAATTTAGATATGTGGTCTGGTTTTCAGTTCTTTCAAAATCAGCCAGGAGACCTGAGCTGTAATTTACTTCTTCTGAATGCAGAGGACATTTGCAATTCATCTGTGCAGCGGGTTTGCAGAGTGTTGGGGTGCAGGTGCAGGTCCCTACAGTGGTGGAGTGCACTGACCACTGCTCTGCAGTGGGTCAGTGCAGCCTCTGCAGCTGGGACAGCGTCCCAGGCAGAGCAGGATGCAGCCAGGCTCCTGCTTGGAACAACATTCTGCATCCTGACTTTTAGGTGATGTGTATTCCCCACTCTGACGCTAAACTTATCTCAGACTTGATAGCTGGGCTGTACACCAAGATACAAGACCTCACAATAACTTTATATTAATCTTAGAAATTACTTGGGGAAAGAATGGTGCAAAAAGTTTGATTTCAGTCCAAGAAAAGAAGGAGGTTTTAAGTCCTGTATGTATACATGGAAGGGATGGTGGTTTTGTTCCAGAGTGCCACGTGGCCATCTGTAAAAGAGTTGTTGTCCTATTTGTTACAGGGTGTTCATTCATGTAGCCACATTGCTAGAGAGGTTCTTCAAAACCAGCACATGTGTACAAATTTAGAACTAAACCATCAAAAATATTCAAGTGACTAATTTTGACTAATTCCCACCAAAATATACTTTAGCTGGGTACCTCAGTACCATTCCTACCTTTGATGCCCCTATGAGTTTCAGTAAGGACAGCATTTAAACATAATACTGATTTTAAGTTTACATTGTTTACAGGATGGGTCTTAATACACCAGAAAATCAGTAATGGCAGCTCTAGATATGCAATGTAAATGATATATATCTACAGTATCTTTATCCATTTGTTGTTACAAAGAATGAAAGGAGTGGATGCTGTGAATTTCAGCTTGTTTGTTCAGGCCAAACCACTAGAAAACTGGAGAGAAAGTCTTATATCCTTGCTTGAGGTCATTGAGAAATACAATTCCTATCTCAAAAAAATTTATAATTTACAAAATGTTTGGTTTGAGCCCAATGCAAACTTGAACCTTCACATTTAAGTAGCAGCAAAAATTATTTCTGAGTCTAGAGGTACATTTAGGCCTTTTAAATTTGTTATTGATAAATACATTGTAAAATTAACCCATTCTCATCAAAAGAAAATAATTTTTAATATAAATAAAATGGAGTATTTTCAGACTGTATTATTGAAACCCAGGAAGAATTTGAATTTCATGTGGGACAAAACGAGGATTGTCATTAGGATAAAAATATTTTTCATCTCTGATGTTGTACTTTGGAACCCCACAGATTAAAAAAGAGATATCTTCAATTGTTTACTATTAAAATAGACTTCTTCAGTTAGTCATCCTGCATCCTTTCAGGCCTGCATCCCCCAAGAATTTGATGCTATTGGTTTGGGTTATTTTAAAGCATGGTAGATTTAATTTAAAGTAAGCCTTTAAAGAGAAGACAAAAAAGACCAAACCTTTCAGTGACTTACACCCCCATGCACTTTTTTAATTGGAGTTTTCTGAGATGCCAGTTGCCTCTGGAAATGTCAACTCCTTTGCATTAATGTTGGACCATTACAAAACTTTACAAATACAGACATACCAGTGTTAGATAAAACTTGAACATTTGTTATTGGCCAGAACATAAATGTAGACTTGGCCAAAAAATGTTGCTTCATAGTGACAAACAGAAATTCAGATATTACTGACTTGTGATAGAACTCAGGGAGCCTGAAAATGAGAGTTTAAAATATATGAAGTCAAAGGTGCATCTTTGAGGAAACCACTTGATTTTTCATTTTCCCTTGTAACTGTACACTCCTAGTGTACATCTAGGATAAACCATCTCTTCTTCCTAAAAATTCCAGAGGACATCCATATTTTATTATAACAGATTTGTCACTAGTAAAACAAACTAGCCTAAAGCAAGTGTCTGTGTTCTTAGCCTCTACTAATGCGAGGGAAGTATAAAATATTAAATGCACCCCACTATTAATCTGCAAGTGAATGAGTATTTCTATCTGACATTAAAATGTTAAAAACATGCATTAAACAAACTATCATTAGGTACTAAAATTTCAATGCATCCTTTATTAATAAAATACTTTTCAGTGTCAGTCAGTGTTTTCAAAATGTCCCTTAAATAAGAAATAACAATACCTAGCTTGATGAACTGAAAGAATAACTTTCAAGAGCAGTATTCCCATTAGCCATCAACATTTGCTTTAGGCTTTGGAGTAACCCGTGTTGGTTGAGATATTGTCTATAAGGAAACAAGAATAAATGTTTTTATAAGCTTACTGAAAAGTAAAGAGGGATCTCTTAGCATTACAGTCAAAAATACAAATACAACAAATATTAAAACAAATATTAAAGACCAAGCTAGATTTGTTTATATCAGTTTGGATGCAAACTTGATATTTGCAAAAATGAATATCTATGAATTCTAAAACCTTTATGCTGCAGAAGCCTTGGAGAAACATAAGGGGTCCTGTGCCCTGAGGGCACAAAATTTCACAGGTTAATAATATCAGAATATTGTGGAAAATACAGAACTGCTTCTGATTCTCAAAAAAACTCAGACTTCTATGTTGCCATACCAGAATCTGAATCTGTATACTTACAAACCATCAGCTCTTGCTCCTTGATATCGAGTGGAAAATTATACGTAGGAACATACTATTTCTAGAATACTTAAATTACTATATTATTGCCCTCATGCCTCAGTTATTCTTATAAATGGTTATTTTTACCTTTTTCTGTCCTGAAAATTATCCCTACAGGCTTGTTAACTGAGAGTCACTGGAAGATTTCCATTACAATATATTTGATGTACCTACCCCAGAAGAAATGGCAATTTAAAGTAGCACTTGTGCAGGTGTCAGCCAAATTGAATATTTCGATATACTAAAGAGTTTGAATTTGTGAATATCCAAATAATGTTGGAAAAATGAAAAAAAAACTTTTGCTGCCAACCTTGGGTTGCTGCTGCCTTCCTATACAGCAGAAATGTTTCCTATTACACTGTTCAATTTTCAAGTGACCAGGTTTCTAGAAATAAAAATATAAAAAGTGTGAGAGTGAGAGGGTGCAGGTAGAGATCAATTAAAAGTATTTAGAATTCATCTTAAATTACTTTGGATCTGCAAAGGGAAGCAATTATGCCAAGAAGGTACTTTGCTTAGAAGCATGTTAGACAAAGATGGAGGGGTTTATCTGCTAAAATGAGGGAGTGCACATATGAGTAACCACATTTAAAGTTTGATTCATCCTTCAGTATATGCCTGCTTTTGACACAGGACTAATTCCTTAAACTCCTCTGTGTTAACTGGATCTTTTTGACTCTGATGTAGCCAGTGTAGCTATGGATAGATATGGCATTATAGATAACTTTAATGGGATTAATCCCTTTAGATCAGAAATCTTACACTGTCTAAACACTGTCTAGATTGCAAAAGTAGAGACTAGGGAATATACTAACAATCTAACTTGTCTAAAAGTGAGTTCATAATCAGAAGAGATGAAAAACCTAACCACTTTTAAAACTGGAGCTGGTACACACACACACACACACACATATATATATATATATATATATATATATATATATATACACACATAAAAGAAATTGCAGAACACACTGTAGTGAGAGAAAAGAACAGAACATGACTAAAAATATCCTTTCCTGTCCTATATTGTATTAAGTAAACCTGGAGAAATCGGTTCAGAATTTCAGTATAAATATTCATATATGCATATGTTAAAGCCCTCTCCCATAGTTATACAAAATTTGCTACTTACAGTGAAAAAAAAAAATCCTGCAAACAAATTTAGAACAGGAATATAGTAATAATATAAATATAATGTTATAATAAAAACAGTGAATGCTATATTTTGTCCTAGCTAACATGCATGGTGAATTACTTTTTAAAGATATTAATGGTTATTTTAGGTGTGCATTAACTGGCTACCCTTATAATTTTCATCCTAACTATTGCTTTTCATTTATTGTTAAAGGTTTTCAGATAACACAAAAATCCCTTATGAATATTTTAATGAATAAATAGAGTTGCTATGCTGTTCCTGTATACCTTATTGTATATTATTTTGCACATGACACTTTTTTTCATGAAAATGAGTGCAAATCCCACAATTTCAAACCAGTATTGTTCATCCAAAAGCCCATACCAATAATATATTCTATGGCTTTCTCTAGCTGTCACTTGTTACATGCCTGTTTAAAAAGATTCACTTATAAAGATAAGTGAAGCTATCCATTGGGCTCCATTAAAAAGATATCCATTGGGCTCCAAAAACAGTAATATAAGACTTAAGTGAAAGATTAAATATGATGAAGGAATGCCCCAAACTAACTGATTGTTCTGCGATGTGGAAGGCTACAGTTCATTTAAATAATCTGATCAATGGTTAAGTATTTACAGTGTAAATAATTAAGGCTACAATCAAACCACAAAAATTATTAAAGACATAAAAGAGCTTACATGGTTAGAAAGAAACATACTTTTAAACTCTTTGCTGGTTTTTAATAAAACCTGTTTACAGATTGTGGTGTTGGTTGTCAAGATGCTAGAATTAACAAACAGGGGAGAGAGAAGAGGAGAGAAGCTGACAATAGTTTTGTTTTGCTCTGGTTTAATATAGATGCCACCTCTACTAATGGTACTGGCTCCTGATGGGAGTAAACTCAATTAAATGTAATAATCACAAAAATACAGAAATCAGCAAATCCAAGTATTTGAACAAACACATAAATACAAAAAAATCCTGTGATCTTATTTAGGAGCCTGGATAAAAATATATTCTGATAAGACCTAGCCTTCTGTTTTGCCTCCTGCTTGTGGTGATTTTCCTTCACCTTGAAACCATAACTCTAACTTTTCTCTTTGCCTAATAGTTTTTGTTCCAGCTTCCTTTTTCTGATTGATAGAGCTCATAGTTGTGATATTTCTTGTTTTAAATATTTTAGGTTTATTTGCCTTTGAGAAATGAAATTTCTAAAGTTTTTGTTCTCTAATTTCTTAATTTTTGAGAGAACATCTCTAGTATCTTTATTCATCTTTATATTTTAGGGTTTGGCTTGGATTTGATTTAATCTCTGTTATAACTTTATTACTCTTGCATAGATAGATTTGATGTTCCCTTGCATCCAGTGAATATACATTCAGCTTTTTCAGTCTTGTTCATAATACAGATCTCTGTAGCTAAAAAAGATTTTTGATTCAGTAGGAGGTACTCAATCAGCAACAATTATGCTGGTTCCAAGATGTAGTGTCAGGCAGAGTGAATGCACATCTAATTCCAATCTCAAACCCCAAGGAACATGTTTTGCTTTTTTTTAAAGACTGAAACAAACAAATAGAGGCACTAATAATGTTAAACAATTTACTGTTATTTTAGTAACTAGAGGTGAACTAGGCTTTTAACTTTATTTGAGATACATATATCTTTAAATATATATATATATCATGAGTCATTGGAACAGCTCATCTTGAGAAAACTTAAATGTGGTCATACAATCTATCTTTACATCTTCACTAAGTTTAGGCTTGCTTCTAAAGATTATAGTATAAAGGGAAAGTGTCACATGCAAACTGAAAAGTTCCTGCAGGATCCTATTTTCTCTCCATTGTTAAGCTGCTTAGTAATCTTTCCCACCAACTTCTCCTCTTCGTGTTTAAGTTAGGTGCTGGAAATTGATCCAGGAGCACGAAAGCTGTGTTATATACCAAGAAAGTAACAAAATTATGACAAATTATACCAAGTGAGTTTTTTTTCTTTTTGTTTATATAAAATATTCCTTTTCCATATTACATAGTCATGGTGTTAAAAAGACATGGCCATATAAGAGAAATCTTTAACAGCTGTATCTCATGCCCAACTGTTCTGAATATTAACAGAATTTAACCCTATTGTCAGTATGAAATTTTTCATGGTCATGAATATTCATTTTATCAGGATGGGAGTGAAGACTAGCCCCATCAGCTTCTACTCTAGGAATCCCTGGAGCATCATGAGATACATAATGAATTTAAGTCTGATCATGGCCTTGATCTGTCTCCTAAATATGATGGTATCTCTTCTTAAGAGTTTACACAGATAAAACAAAAAATGCTTTATATATTAGAAAAAACAAAGACTCCTATATCTTTATAAAAACTTACAGAATTGCAGAATGAAAAATGTATCTTCTGTAATTTTTCAAGACTTCTCCCAGCTTCAGAAAAATTGGATAGACTCTGGGTGCACAAATACACTAGTCAAAAGAAACAGTGGAATATAAATAAAATATGTTTTATGATTTATTAAGAGGAAAATTAAAAAAAAATAATATTAATTTTTAAAAAAGACAGTAATTTCTCTTTACAGTATTAATATCAGAAGCAGAAAAGGAGAAGATTCAGGGGAAAAGCTATTGTAGTAATTGTTGGTTGGAGATCTTCTAATTGACTGAAGATTCCCCTGAGTATTTACAAATTTGGTGGGTAGCTACCAGACAAAGCTACAGTCTCCAACCTCCAGGTTCTCCCACGAGAGAGAAAACACAGAGGGCAACTGCAGATTACATCCCAGTTCTGCAACTGAAAGGAAAAGGTTGTACATTCTGCACCTGCCTGTGCATACCTCTGGCCTTTGGCATAAATGCAGATTTAAGGACATTAAAATACATGACAGTATATAGACCTCTTTTAACATAGTAATACTACCAATAGCAGAAGCAGGAATAAACTTTTTTAAACACAGCTAAATATGGAAGTGGTATATAACTGCAAACAGGCAAATGGAAATGTGTGTATTTCCTCCAGCATGGTGTTTTGTGGAAGCAGCAGAATCTACAAGGTAAGAGCCAAGAAAGGATAGCAAGAGATGTCTGATAGAGTAACCCTGCTGAGCAAGCAGGGAAGGTGTCTGGGGAAAACAGAACAAGTCCTGTCCCTCCCCCAACAGAAAAACCATGTCAAAAGCAGGTGAGATCACCCCCTTTATTTTGAAGAAAGCATTGAGCAGAACAAAAAATAAGTAAGGAAAATGAAGGAGAAAAAAAGCCATTCATACTTGGGCCACAGTTTTCTTCATCAAAATGCTCTGAATCCTGGCCACTTCCATCTTGGTGACCCTGGTCATCAGCCCTAACTTGCCTGAACTGGAGGTATGTAGGATTGTTCACCTGCAGCTGATTTAATATAAAAGTGTTAATGATTAACTGTTTTCATATATACTGCTAATGGTTATATTGACCATGTGTACTGTCAGTGGACGCCAGTCCAATAAATTGTAGGACTGAAACAGATTTCTCAGTTTTTTAGGTACTTCTATCTGAATGTTTTTAACATTCATATGTTAAAAATGCAATATACAAATATATTCAGTCTGTGACACAGGTAATCTGTCTTGTCAGTTTACTCTGTAGTGGGAAAATTTTTTCTTAATGTCCATTCATAGAGTGGAAAAAGCTTTTCTCTGCTCATGCTTTTCAGTGCTACTGTAGTATTATTAACTAAAAGTAATTTGTTATTTTATTAAGAAAATACTGTAATCTCACCCAAGGAAATTATTTTGTAGATTTGAATTTTATTATATGAACAAATAAATAGCTCCCGTTAAACCCATCTACAAAGACCTAAATGGTTCATTAAAAGAAGTCTTTAGGATGGGTTTTATTACTCTTCTGGCTTTTTTTTTTTTTCTTTCTCTTTTTATTATATATTATGGTCTGTTAAAAGCAATAAAGTATATGGATGTGTTTTAACTGTGCTGCAGATATCAGCATATGAATATATTTAGCAAATCCAATAACACTTCACCACTCAGAACATTTAAAAGTATACCAAAGTGTGAAGATAAACCCTCTTAGAGAGCCTCGTGTCTCTAGTGGCACATAGTAGCAGTTCTTCAGGAAGCATGGTCCTTGTACTTCTCAGATCAACTTTTCTTATAAAATCCAGAAAATTACAGATCTTTAAAAAATAAAGTATAAAAGAGTGAAAAGCTCAAGATAATTTTCATTTTTTTTTAAATTGTAACTTTATATATGTATTGCAATCCGTACAAAAGGTAAAATCCATTGTGTTCAAGTAGGAGAGAGCTTCATCTATATGCTTCCTCTGGGAAAGAACAGCCAGGTGTTGATGGAGACTGTGTGTAGAAGAGCCTGGCATCTCTGTAGATGTGTCTTCTGACATTACAGAATGCAGAGTGGGGGAAAGGAGGTATAAAAAAGAGACTGGTGACTCTCCAGTGCAATCCCACCTCCTCCATAGCCCTTGCTTGCAAGTGCTGGCAGCAGAGTGCTGTTGAAACACAGATGGTCTCTGAGAAGGCTGTCCAGCCCTCTCTGATCTGAGTGGAAGCTGCAATGATGTCAATTGGACCTTCCAGAATTAGTAAAATTTCTGATGTGACTGATTTTTGAACCAGTCTCTGGTTATATAATGTCATAGATTTTTGATTCAGAGACACAGGGATTAAGTTACTGACAGCCAAGTGCACACCTACAGGTCCCATTCAAGGAAAATGCACAGATACAGCTTAAATAAAACACATAATTGGGATGAAACTCCTTAACTTGAAACTTCTTATGTCTGTGTCTAAAATAAACAAGTGCTTAAATATTTTGCCAATAGATGGACTATTTGCCTCGCCATGATGAAGAGCTCTGCTGCAAAAGCACTTGTAGAAAGAAAAGACAAAGTTATTATTTCCCACATAGCCAATGTGCCATGATTTGCTTTTGAGAATATTTGTCCTGAAGGTAGGAAAAGCCTTTTTAGGTCTACTGATAAATGAAACAAATATGTCTGTTCTAGTAAGGATTAGAATTTATCATTATGAAAGACTATAGGAATTAGGGAAATGCCTAGAGAGCACATGCTTGACTAGAGATTTCTTTGTGCTGAGTTCAGTTAGGGCCCTTCTGTTTCCTCTGGCAGTTCTTGTCTTACTCTGTGTCCTTTTCCTTCTATTTCCTCATTTTTATCTGTGTAAGCCCCCTTATGATGTCCTTTCCTGTCTTACAATTAGCTATTTTTCCTTAATTTCTTTCCCTCACCTTTCATTGCAATTTTTCTCTGACTCTGTGCCAAATTACTTACACTCTCCACTCCATATTTCATTTCTTTCCTTGTCATTTACAACCAATGTCTGACCTGCTTTTGCTCCAGCAATTCTGCCTGCCCATACTAACAAACCAAAAAAAACCCAGGTATCATGTGCCTAAACACTGATCCACATCCTCAGAACTGTTTAACAGCCACCAAGCTCCCAAAAGCAGATTTTTTGCTCATCCCTGCTCATTCTGTTGAGGGCAGTATGCACACATGGTTCAAGACACAGCAACTGTCAAGGATATTCTCCACATGCAAAAAAAAACCAAGAGCAGACCAGTTTGATTCTCATGTCCTACAGTCATTCAGGACGGTGACTTTGACCTCCAACACCTCCACACATCCTCACAACGGGGATCAGGGAATGCCCACTGATCACTGTACAGACCATGCAAGATTTCAGGTTTGAACTGAACAAAATATATATTTTCATTTCCCAGTACTTTAGGATTTTGGCAGTACGTGGGTCTGAGAGAAGGCCCAGGGACAAGCTGTTTGTAATGTATATATGAATACTCTGCTTTAGAAAGTGCATTGCTGCTGTGAGCTTGGCTGTGCCACTCGGTCTTACACGAGAAATCATCCTCAACTTGTTTTATATACTGCTGTAGGTTTATCCAAAGGACAGACTAGGACTGGCACTGGAAATATCTCTAGTTTCCTCAGCTGTGTTCTGTATTCTGGCATCCTGGGCAGGAAGGATTTGCAGAGACTCCCCAGGGGGGACAGTGGCTGAAGAAACTGCCTCAGTGGTGCCTTGAACTAGAAGTCCCTCCCAGTGGTCACAACGAGTCACCCTGATGTTAAACTTCACAAATGTAGGTAGACCTTTCACTGAATAGGCCCTGACATGTGAATGTGGGGTTTCAGTCAGACCTACCAGAGCACAGCTCTGCAATAGGCACAGAAAGCAACGGTGAAATTGCAGTGATGCTTTTTTATGGGTGTGAAGCTGTTTATGTGTACATCTATCTGTAAATTGCCTTATTTTTGTGCCTAAAGAAAAGACTATCTTCCACTGAAGGCCCTCAAGTTCTCTTATTTTTGTTTCAGTAAGGACTACCTGAAATAGCAGAATTGGTTGTCAAGGAGTCTATATTTACTATATTTTAAGATAGTAGCTATTTACCTAATAAGAATATCTGTCATTAGCAGTCGCCACACACAAACACACACACACACACACACACACACACACACACACACACACACACACTGGGGATCATGAAGCCCTTTAAGCCTCTGCTGAAGCCACTGTTATGACTCTCTCTAACTTGTCCTTATTTTATATTTGCTTGTTATTGTTATGAATTTTCAGAGGTGAAGCATGGTTGCCCCATTGTCCTAGTTTTTCAACCTAAATCTGCAATCACAAAGGCAAAATTCACCAGTTTAGTTTGAATGAACAACCTTATAGATTCAGGGCTCGTTTATCTTGCTCCCAAACGCCTAAAAGTTGTACCTAAAGCATAAAAAAGCACCAGTAGATGGCTCTGTAGTTCCTGAATTATAAGCAAGGAAACAAGGGAGGCTTTGATAGCTTTGACTTCTGAGAGTAAATTTGATTTGGTGACACCAGTGACAGGAATAAACTTCATGCCGACTCGCTGAAATGGGACACTTCCATTTGTTATGCCACAGCGTTTCAGAGCGGCCCGTCTGTCCTGGGCTCACATCGACCTTGAAGATGTCTGAGAGCAACAGGAGTGCTGCTGTCCTGTACAGGCAATGGCTCCGAATAAATCAGCAGCAGCACCACATCCAGCTTTTGGGAGAGAGCAGAATTACTGAGCTTTGCCATGTGCTGCTCGTGGCACAGCGATGGACATGAAGGTGTGGAGGCTGCTAGAGATGCCTGAGCCCAGTGGTGATGTCCCCTGCTAAATGGGATTAAAAACGAGCATGCTGAACATATGCTTGCACTTAACTACCAAACACTCAGAAAAGGTTGTTTCTGTTTTACTTCAAAATAAAACTCACTGAGAAAGGGAAAGATTAAAGCACAAAAGAAATGTACTGTTAAAAAAAAATTGCTTTTGTAAATTAAGGAATTTAAGAATTTTTTAGAGGCAATTTAGAGGAAGTAGTAGGATTTCCTCTCTGCACAGCCCTCATTCTTGAGCACAGGACCTGGGTGGGCTATCAAAGGCAAGGGAGATTTTAAGCATGCCTGAGTGCTCTGGCACAGGTCAGCAGGGTTCCCTTGGTGTTCTGCCTCCACAGCTTAAAGTCATTTGAATATGTGCAAAAATTACTGCAGGAAAAGGGGATTTTTAAAATTTATATGTGGCACTCTGCACTGAGTATAAATGTTGGCTGTATCTAAAAGTGATATCTAGTTAAATGCATGGGAATAGTGTGAAACTCTCTAGTGTTTGAAAATGAGCAAGGAGCAGTACAATTTCTGACATAGCAAAGCAGTTGTATCTGTACTGACTGAGATGATTATCTGTGTGCTTTAACTAAATCCAAACCCGTATCAGGACAATATAGGAAGTTTCGGCGACAGGACACAGAGAAGTGGCATGTTGAGACTCAATAAATCAAAATAAGTTAACTTTTCATATGTTAGTTTTCTCCCTAAAGTAGATTTTCTACCTGAAAAACATTTAATTTCATACCTCATAATGAAAAATATTAGTAGTAAACTTCCAGAAAAATTGTCCTAACTGTACTTCTGAAGGAAATGCATTTTACAGACATTTTCCAGATAGTCTTAGTGTGTTTCAATGGCACATAGATAGTGTCTCTACTATTTAACTGCTTAAAAAACAGATGCAAGCTCTTTTAAAAAGTGAGATCCATCTATTTTATGTAAATGGCAAAAAAATTACAAGGATGTTGATATTCAAGCATCAAAATGAAAAATTAACGTTAGACATTATGTGTTTATGTCGATATCTCACCCTCCAACACAAAATATTCCATGATTCTGTACGCAAAATAATGATCTGCTATGCTTTTTTTATAAATAAAAGACACTCTAATACCTTAATAGCTTCCCTTGCCATTGGCAATGATTTTCAGCGTAAGGAAAGCAAAATTACAATGGAGAAAATTCAGCTAGCACTATTCTTTACATCACTGCAGAGAAGCTGCATATGGAGAGATCATTGCATTTATATAATGCAGTAAATTTCTGTGACCTTTCCCTTCCTTAGAAATGGCTAAAACATCTCACAGAATTCAGCATTAAGCACTGGTATTTTCTTGGCAACAATGCTCTTTAAATAGTCTGAGAAACAAATAATATATTTTATAATGTACAAATACAGTCATATTTGCCTAGGTAATTGACAAATCTGAGTTTAAGGCGACTCATACCTTCTAAATTTATAATGCCCAAATCATATTTTTAATTTCCCTTATTGCTTCTATTGAGAATAATAATTTTAGGGTAAACTAGTTTGAATTGCATTGCATTTACTAGCTAAGTGAGCCAAGGCAGTGCTAACAGAATAGCTGATATGTGGCAAAGTGCTTCTCTGATAGCTATATTCAACTTCTACCCTATGGTAAGTCTGAGATAATTCAATTCCAATATGTGAATACAGCATGACCCTTGGATTCAAATGCCTAAAGAATTGTGAGGGATAAATTAAATTTGGTTCAATTAAATACAATGTATGTACCTGTTTAGCTGCCTATAGTGGTGATCTTATTATTTGGTAATACCAACTTATTAGCAAAATTTGATTTCACCACCCTTTGATTTTTTGTCCCTGTTTTGTCACATGCCAGATTGATATCTCTCTGCACCAGACTGCTTCTGAACTCCCAGTTTTAACTTGCATCACAGAACTGGCAGAGGCTGATGGGGAAATGCTCCTTCATTTCAGGTTTACAGAATTATCCTTATCCCCTTTCCTGTCTGGGATCAGAAGCATGTTTGAACACTGCAAACATACCTCAGAATTCAGTTTTATCTAAAAGCTGTTAAAACTCATCTCAGGATGCTACAGGGAGAGAACAGATAAAGCAATTAATATATAATATAGAAAAAAAATATTATTCGAGACACACTCTATGGTTTTTTTTTTTGGTTTTCCCCCTAGTCTATCTACTGTTGGGAAGTGCCTGTATATATTCAGTCTTCATTCTAACCACTGGCAGATTACCACTGTGTGAACTATACAATTCACATTATGTGGGATAAATGTAATAATTTTACAGGAGCAGAGAGAAAAACTCGAGCATACCGAATTTGCAGTAAGTGCTTGAAAATAACATCCATTCTTCTCTGCAAGATGCAGTATTAAGACCAGATTTTTCTAGGGTTCTGAATGATTACACTTAAAGCCACTTAACCATTTGATAAAATAACTGCTAGAGAAGTCAAAGGATGGATGCTTTTAACTTTATATGCTGTACACTTCATATAAAATATGTGTAGTATATATCAGATTCAAACTAATATATAATTTCCAATATGGATATAGAAGAATGAGAAAAAAATTATATGGTCTCAATGGAGATTTCCCAAAAGTTTTTGGAAATGTTTACGTATACAAAAAAACCTGTTGGTAAGTACTGTTGTCAAAAAACCCCAAGTGTCATGTGCATGGATGCACTCATGTAATACTTTAGGGGACTGCTTGCCCTCATTTGTCTGGGGGTTTGGTATGGGTTTTTTTAACAGAGGAAAGATTCTTCCAAAAGAATCCTTCTTCCAAAAGTGGCTATACCCTTGTCCTCTATCAAGCAAGATTGGAAAGAACTGAAAGCAGATGGTATGATGCAACCAGAGTGAGAGATGAAGCAAATACTTCAGAAAGAATAGTGAGAAAGCCGTTCTGTCTGCATCATGCCAGGACACTTCTCAGCCCACGTCCACACTATAATTAGTTAGCACATGGAATCCATGGCTAGTAATGCTTTCACACAACAAGCTCAGAATGATTTAGTACAAAATTTAGAAAATGTGCAGGTTGAAAATGACAACTTTATTTTTTGACACATTAGGAAGTCTTTATTTGAAAAATGTTTTGATATATATGTTTTTAAAAGCTCTTAAATGTTTAAACATAAAATAGCAAAAATTCATAAATATCTAGTAATTTTCCTTAAAATGTATCTATTTTTTACTGCTATGCCCAGGTGCTCCACTTTAAATAAAAGCAAGCTCATGTGATATACATCTCTTAATTTCATTCTTGATGTCAATACTGGGGGAAACATCAGCCTTTCCCCATACAAGTTCTCTGTAGAAATTCTTTAGGGGACATGCCTATTTCTGTAAGTGAAAACTGAGTTTCTCTATGGAACTGGTTGTGCCACTGACCAAATGAAAAAAGCCACAGAATCCACAAACCCTGCTAATGACTGCGTATCCCTTTATGAGCCAGAAGGAATTATATTCTCTATCCAGAGCTCTTCAACAAGGATTATTTTATTCATTTTGGAAAATGAATTAATTGAATGTCACAAATAAATATGTTGTTAACATGCAAGAGCCTCAAAAAAAATATAGGCTTAGATTAGGTCTCCAATATTTGCTCAGCTGAAGGATGCATTGGCACCTTACCAGGAGCCCAGAGGTTGCATTTAATTTACATAAAGGAGATCAGATCTCCTTCCCTCTCATCTGTTTAAAGGCAGGATGAGATTCACAGATTCATTTATTCAAGCAGATGTTGGTTAGACAAATATATACAGGGAAGTCCTTGGGTGATTGATAATGGACTTCTCTAACAAATCAAAATAATGTGACCTTGAAATACAGGGATTTTGCCTTTCCTTAGAAACAGGTATCTGAACAGTGGTTTGGTGTATTGCTTTAATTTTGTTTTCTATTTGCTATTTAAAAATAAACTGTTATTTTTCTTTCTCTATGGAAAAAAACAATTAATCTATAACTTCTGAATTGGGAATGAAAAACCTGTCATACATTAATCAAACACATCAATTCTCCAGTGGCCACCTTTACTAGAGACTCTTCCTCTTGTCCAGCTGGGTTTAGGTGGAGACACATGATTATGAAGACTATCAATCCATCTGACAGCAACAAGGATATTGAAACTCACCATAAATTGTCAGCAGTGTGAATTAAGGAAAGACATAAAGAAAGCAAGACCATAAATTCATTAACAGTATAAGCAGAATTAAAAATAAGTGCAATTTTTATATGAACTTCTAATAAATGGTAACTGTTTTAGAAGTTTAACTGATAACTTTTAAGAGCTGACCATTTGGAAAAGGGATATGAAAAGAAGCAATACTGTAGAAAATTATTCTTTTAAAAATGGTTGGTTTGATTGTTCCTAACTCCTAATACAAGCGACACAGTTACTTGAAAACACATTATTTTATATTTACTCATGGATTAAACACTCAAAATGTAAGAAGGGGAGATTGCATTCCTTGCACAAAACTAAATGAATGAATTCTTACTATAAGTAAACTGCTGAACACAACATTAATAATTAATTAGGAATCAGCTGAACCTAGGATTAATTATAGAACAGCTGCTGTTGCAGACCCATGATCAAGTGTCTGCTCTTGAGTGAGCAAGGATACTTGCTTTGGGAATTCAGGGTGAGAAATTCTTCTGTGTTACTGAGGTGAATCATCCGAAGATATCCCCAGAAAACACTTAAGAAAATGTCAAATGACAGCTCTAGTGAGAGCCTATTGCTGCTAACCCAGATTTAATGAAGGGATTCAGAGGCAGATGAGAGCTGGTGTAACAGTAAGAGCACGTATCTTCGCAAGGACAAAAACAGCCCTTGACTGCTCTGGTGCAATTTATCCAGCCACGCTGGAAGAGATAAGGAATGCTTCCTAGTAGCAGACAACACTTATTTGAAGTAATTGCATGTCCAGAACAACTTCTCTCCAAAACCACATGAGCACTATGGGGGTTTTTTTGCATCTTAAGGTTTACCAAAGCGGTGTCGAATAACCAACCACAATTCACTACAGGAGAATGTCAACAGCTTGTAAAGCTCCACAGGAGGAAATCACAGCCTCATAGATAGCTACCCTATCTTAAAAGCAGCAGAGACAGCACTTAAAAATAAGAATGCAGAGTCTTAAGGAAAAGATCCTTCTCTATGCTGGCAAACATTGCACAATATAAGTGTGCTTAAAGTTCCTACAACTGGAAATCTTAAGGATTTTGTTTCTTAAGTCTGTCTTCCTTTTTCATTATGTTTTTATTGAGAAGATTAGAAGACCAATTTGGTAAAGTTCATGATAAAATTTAAAAATGGAAATTATTGGTAAAAGAGTATGCCAGCCTCTGCTTTGATATAAATATCTGTGAGGGTTTGTGTTTAAAACTCACAAAATTTGCATCTATTATTTTACTCTCAGAAGAGGGATGCAAACCCAGAACACTTAAAAACTGAATGTAATTAAGAATTATTTTCTTACTGTAGAATTGAGAGTTTTGACTACCACAGAACCAACTAGGACCGCACCAGAAACATATTTGACCACTGTATGGCTTTCAGTTTGCTTTGCAAACAAATAGCCATGCTAAGTTGAAACCTACTACACTAGTGGCAACTGAAACAAAATAAGATGCATATTCCAAAGTGGATGCAAGTGCAATGCAGGTGGGATAGTATGTGGTTAAATTTAGTGAATGAAGGTTAGGCAAAATATCTGCAAAGGAGGGGGCAAAATTAATTGTACGCTCCTCCTTGTATGTTTACAACATCCAGGGCTCTTTCCTTACTGTCTTTGCAGAAATCTATACAATTTATCACCTTGGTGCTCTGCATAGAAAATAGTCTTAAAATTCAAGACAAGATTTATTACACTCATGATCTCTGCATAAAACAGTATCTATTTTGGATTAAGTGATATTACCCTCTACTCTCTGTATAGTTGCTCCCTGTTAAAACCAGATCCTGTTTTAAGAGCAGATCAAAGCATTCCAAATACATTTAGCATGTCTCTTGGGAATGAGGAAAAATTTTTATTTTTGGAGACAAAGGAAAGCAGTCAGCTATGTGAATGCTACTCTAAACTGCACAGGAGGACACAGATTGCTCACCCAAAATTGGAAAACTTAATGAAAAAATATTCTTCTTGGTGCCACAAAATCCCTTTATAGGCTTATTTGTTTGTTTGCAATGGTAGCTACTATATAGTACTTCATAAAATTACATCTGTTGTATGATTTCTCATCTCAATAGCTTACTTTCATCAGTAGTGGGACTGCTGCTGTATATCTAAATAAGAATTTATTTTCTCAGCCCTGTTGACTTAAATATTCCTTCTCAAAGAAGAAAGATGTTCAAAGGCTCTTTCAGTTCTTTTCCAAAGAACAATGTGTACAGCTCTGAGACCCAGATCCTCTTCTGTTATGAAGAATCATAGCCCTGTGAGGAGCTTCTTCTCTCCTGAATTTAGAAGAGTCAAGATTTCACTCATAGACACCATTAACATAAAGTTCCAATGGAAAATTATTTTTCCTGACATTTCAGCATTTTGCAAAAATTGTAATTCAGACTGCTAGTATAAATTATAGGTTTAGATTATTTAGTATAGCAAATGTTTGGTGTTATGCAGTACATTTGTCACTGCATTTATTTCTGTGTGCTTTATTACCTTCTCATATAATCTGTGTATTGTGTCAATAATTTAGAGTATAGTATCTTTGAAGAGAGTGTATATGAAAGTTTGCACTAAAATGTGTGCATTTATACAAGATATCTGTGGTAATTTTGGACTGAAAAATCATATGTAATATTGGATGAAAAAGATTTGATCATTTTTATTTGAAACTGACACTGTCTCCAAACATTCTGATGACTTATATTTCATTAATTTACATATCTCTATCTAATTCCAGAAAGAAAACCACTTCCTTAGGATAAACCTGTTAGAGATTAATAAATACATCAGCTCTAAGTAGTTTCAAAATAAAGTTTCATTCATTTTACCAGTATGTGGTAAAAAAATGTAGCAATAGTAACAGTAGCAATGTTAAAAATAAGTATCATAATGAAAATATTTACTTTCACTCCAGTAGATGTGCATTCCAATACGAACTTATGAAGTACTGAATTAGACAGTACTTGAATACAGCAGGGCAATATCTGAACATAGATAAGATTCAGTTTCTCAAGTATCCATAGCTAACATCAACCAAAAACTGGACAGTTGCATATAACAGGGCTGAAATAGTATTTAAGGGTCAAAGCTTTCTGCATCCTTGCTGTCTATTGCTGGAGGATCCTAAGTTTCCTATGTCCACTATTTTTTAATCAGGAAGTAAAAGAGATGCCTATTTTCATTGCATTTGCTTTCATATACAGAAGCACATTAACTGTGGCAGCACAGAGACAGGTGGTGTAGCTTGTGCTTCAAAATGAAATAGACAAACATTTGCCTTTATAGCAGCTTGATATTATAGGTAATTTGTGAACAAATTTCTGATCAATTTCTGAATTTATGGACAAAACTCTGTGAAGAGAAATCTAAAACTTGTTAGCAGCTTTTGCTTTAAAATGGTGTTAATACTGATACATCTTTCACAGAAGTGATTCTAGAAATTTTCAAAGGCTTCAGAGTAGCAGAGTTCAGTTTTCCCATCAAGATTTAGAAGACTGAAAATTGCATTTCTTCAGCTTCCACAATAATGTTGTAAAACAACAATAAATGGCTGCTATTGTTCTTTGGCATAAAAGAACCAAGAATTGCTCTTTTGAAGTTACCCCAGCATACAGCCTCACCTCTGCCCCAATAGCGAAAACTGAACATCAGAAATAGAATATAAAATGTTCTTGGCTTGTGTTTAGGGCACACACCAAGGAGAAGGAGAATTTTAATTCTGTTTTCTGTCTGAGGATGGTTTATTCATTTTCAAAGAACACATACATTTGACAAAATATGTAAATGCCCTAGCTGGGAGAAGGGCACAAATATCTGGTTCTAAGCATGACCAGTAGCACATGCAAACGTGATCTCAACTGATCATACTGTTTTGTGTTTTCAGACCTAACATCTTGATTTAATTTCTTCACTGTGATACACCTTTGATTGAAATGGAGGATAACTTGATTATGTTCACTGAGCCAATGATGAAAACACACACATACCATTGCTCTTTACACCTATGGCCTTCCTAATTGGATACAATCGTTTGCATCTCTGACTTCCAGATCTCTTGAAAAGGCTTTAAACTCCAGATGACTGTGATAGGAATTGAATCTCTGAATTATAAGTTCCTCTAAGAAGTGAATAATATTTCTAATTTGTACATTTGCACTTAAAAATCTCATTTCCAAACATTTAAACATTAAAAACCAGGCAATGAAATATCATGCTTTCTTCCTCCTTTGGTGCAAAAATTCACTAAAAGGAAGAAGATACCAGTGCACTGAATTAATAAGCTTAGCAGATAAAAAATTAGTAGGCATGGAATTGGGAATAAAGTGGAACTTTAAAAATTAATTTCTTTATCAGAAACATTTTGTTTTATTTTTGCTTTCTGTTTTAGCCTCATCTGGCTGGAAAGCTGAAGATTTTGGATTCCCTCTGTAAGCGAATAAATTACTGCTGAGCTCTCAAGGAGCTGTGGCTTCTGAAAGGGTGAAAATCTGGTAGACCAGCTGCCAGAAAGCAGTCTCAACAAAGGTGAATTGGCAAGTAATCAGAGAAATGTTGAGAATTTAATCAAAAGTGACTTATCTCTATGAAAATCCCCTAATTTGATGAATAAGCAGAGTCTAGTGACCCTCAAATCCAGTCACTTCCTTTGTCCATGGCACTTTCCTTGTACAAGTGATTCTGTGACAAGTAGCTGCTAAATGCACTCATTCCACATACTTGCCAGGTATGTGAAAAAGCATGTTACTCTGCTGCATGGGGGATACTGGAAACAGAAATTATCTCAGCCTCCTGGCCAAAATCAGGCTATAACCACAGCTTTCACAACATGAACCACACACTTACTTGCTTTGTGTGAATGTGTCAAGAAAAAAATGAATGTTAAGTATCTCAGACAACTAGTACATCTGGCTTTTATCCTGCTCACTGCCTCACACAGGAAGGAATATGGTTATTTTTAAATCTAAGGCCCATGTGTTGAGCCAAAGGAACATAATTCTCCAGCTGATTCAAAGATGGCAGGAAAAGATTTTAAATGCTTTAAATTCTATAGGCTCATTTATCATCTGCTAAATCCGTTCCCCCCCCAAAAAAAATCAAAGGCCTCATTTGTTCTTTAAGCACTCATGACAGCTTTGGTCCCCATATAAATCCCCAAAAAAACCCACCCCAAAACATGTACTGTAATACAAATAGCAAATTTTAAAAATATTCAGTAGTAGCTTATCAACCCTTTATGAAAACTAATTTGTTAATTGATTGGGACTTTTCAAGCAGCTGTAACATTCAAACAATTCCCATCATGATGGTGTTACTAAATCATGACCAAAATTCCCAAACCTGTAGTTTATTAGTTGTCCAGCAGCTCTGTGTCCATAGTTTCTTTCACTTTTTATCTATTCTACTCAAATACTTTGGGTGTGAGTTTTTTCAAGCTATGATTACTATTGAAAATAATTTCTTTAACTGCATTTGGTTAATTGGTATATTATTTTAGTGGACACTCTGGAACCACAATTACCAGGACTTTTTACAATTACCAGGTGTAGCAATCAAGTCACTCATAAGCCCATGTCCTGCAGCTTTTATAAATACTACTTCCCCATGAATTGACTGTGAATGACTAATTTGCAGCTAATTACTAGTGATTCACTTGGATATATGTTTATATACTTTTATGTTTACATACTTTTTTTTCCAGTCTATGTAGTGATTGGAATAAATAGCATTTACAGTCCTCTTCTTTTAAACAGATAAAAGAGTTTATCTAGGAATATTTTATACATTTGCAAAATAAGGTTTGGTCAGTACTTTGAAAAGCCAAAACATTTAAGGTTTTGACTAGCTATTTTAAATATGTCCACTTTAGAGGATATTAGTACTTAAGTATAGAAATCTGTACTGATTCAATTGTTCCTTCTTATTTCTTGACAATTCTGGTTAGTGTTCTGTTTTTTATCTTGCCTTAACAGTCTTATTAACTTTAGCAGGTATAGTAGAGACATCTCACAGCACACTAAGGAAAGATCTTCTTTAAACATAATTTTAGCAAAATAAACCCAGACAATTATATTCATGCTACTTAAATGGTTGTAACATTTAATGTGTTTAACAATTCTTTCTAGATCTGCCCAGATGAGATTTTCAAGTTAAAAAAACAGATGAAAGCAAAATGCAGTACAAGAATGGGAGGCTAATGGTAAAATCAAGAGTCAAAAAATATGAGCTCTATTTGTACTTGTTATTGTATGGAAAGTATGTTTCGACTAACTTTATCACTGTTTGAAAACACTTCTGGGAGATAGAGTTTTTGTTGTCTTTTTTTTCCTTTTTTTTTTTTTTTTTTTTTTTGTGTGTGAAATTGTAAACAGGGTCAGAGCCATGTAAATGCCTTGCCCTCTGTTAATCTGAGATGGAATCTGTGGCAGTTTGCCTGTTTGATGGTATAGAGATTTACAGTAAATACTGTAAATCCCATTAAATTGTCATTAAATAATTAGCCACATCTGCATCAGACATATCTGATACTGGTTATCAAATTTTTTTGCTTAAATTCAGTCTTCTTATTCTCCTCTTCACTTTTTGCTCCTTGTTGACTTATTGATCATGTCTTTGTTATGTTATTCTTTCCATGTACATCAGAAGGCTAAGATATTTATTTTCAAGCTGCATATTATTCCTTCTGGTTTTGAACAGTAGTCCCAGTTATTTAAGTGAAAACAGGTGAACCCTTTTTGGGAAAGAAGAGGAAAAAACAGTGAGGCAAACAGCTAAGCAACTTTTTTTTCTGTTTGACTATGTTATTTTTTTCTGAGATCCTAATGATCAGATCCTCAGCTCAAGATAAATAATGTTCTGCTACTCTAGTTGTGCACAGGTATATGAACCTCATGTGAAGCAGCAAGTGGAGGTTTTTTTATCTCATCTGTCATTAATCCTGAACCCCCACTGTCCATCATAGTGTGGGACAGTTTTGGCCCCAGGCCAGGATGAGCCTTTTTGTCCCCTTTACTTGTTCCTCCTTGCTCCCTCTCCTGCTTGGAGCACAAGCCCTGCAGTACTGTGTGCTGGGCTCTCAAAGCTCAGCATGGAAGGGATATCCTTTTCCTGTGGAGAACAAGCCTTTTTGCACATGTACTGGTTTCTCATGTACAACTGTACTTGAAGTTTCTTCACAAAATAGTCAAAGTCACCTACCATACTCACACACTGGTACAAGGGAAAGATTTTAATTGATAACACCTAGGTGAACCCTAATTAAATAATTAATTAATACTAATAGTAAATGCAGAATGTGCAAAAGAATTGGGTTGCTTCTGAGTCTGTGAATGCTGCATGGCAAGCTCAGAAGGAATACATATGTTTAAGTTATTGCAGATTGTTAGGATTTTAGGTGGGAAATAAAATGAAGGTATGGAGACTATGTCTACTACATGAGTCACCTGCTTTAGTTATTGAGATTATTTTTATATATTGAGAATGCAGTAACCACTACATTAAAAAGCTTTGTAAAAGTCCTAAGATAGTCTAGGTGAAAGACATTACTTAAAATTAAAAAAACAAACAAACAAAAAAATATTTTCAAGAGATGAATGTTCTCATTGCAAGGAAATTCCATCCTCTAGCCCAGAAGAAATCAGATTCTTCTACAGATTCCTAGCAAAAAATAAGCATATTTTTGGTGACGTTTTTCAGTGAAGATCTGCTTTTGGAATGTGAAAGGAAGTGATGGAGGGAGAAGTTAATTATCAGAATCTTCATTAAATACTCAGAAAGGCATAACGCAATTCATCATGTTTATCTCTCTGAAACATATATGATCTTTATTTATACATGAGCATCTATCATACCACATATTTTCCAAATCTCAGTACTCTTTGTAGATACAGATTTTACACAGATGTTTCTTGTGCTTATTGCCCTTTCACAAAGCATGAGTGCCTTGATCTTTTAAACACACATCCCTCTTTTACAATTGTAGTCAGTACTACAGTTTAAATGACTGGACTATGTCAATTGAGAAATCATATACACTAAAAGAATTAGTAGAACCTTCTTCCACTGCCTTCCTCAAACACATACTAGTGTACGTCAGTGGTAAGTTTTACAATTTTTACAGTGTTTTCTTCTTGTACAGCATGATATAAATAACATAATACTTATAACAATATTTTCCTGTTACTGATGAGGAACAGAATCTCAGCCCTAAGTCTCTTGTAGAGTCACCATTTGCTTTATGATAGGTCCAGATTTAGCTAAAGAAGGCTACAATCTGGTAAACTTTGAAAATAAAGTCTGAAACTCATTCTTCTGCTGTCAGGGCAGGCTTTTCCATGCAGCAGCCTACACAGTGATGAAGTGAGCTTGTCAAGCCAGCTGGCTCTGCCTGAAAACTTGCTTGTGGTGCCGAGAGAAAGCTTGTCTCCATGTCTCAAAGGGATACTAGTCTTTTCACTTTTAAATATTTTTTTTCTTCATGGATTTAAGTGTGTTTGCATTTCATTGTCCAAGTGCTGATTCTGTTTCATTTTCTGGTTTTCCTATCTCTGGCTCATAGATGTTCATTCTTATAACTCTTAACAACAACATCATCAAGCCTCATACTAGGAACATTCCTTGGCAGAGCTTTTCTGACAGATGATTTTTCCATTAGGGGATTTTTCTTCATTTTGACTTTGCTCCTAACCCCTCCACTCAGTTGGTCTGGATGCTGGGAGCCCATATCAGACTGACTGCAACAAAATGCTCAGATTTGTGCTCACTTCTTCTCAGTGAGATGCTCATAAATATAGTAATGTTTTCTAATGTAAACTCATAGTAAAGTTCACACATTTCTTCAGTAAGATTGAAGGGAAGTCTTAAGCAAAACTTAGTGTGAATGTATGCATGAGATATTAAAAAGGAGCTAAATCTTGTTGTGAAATTATGTTTTTACATTACAGGGAGGCTCAAAAATCAGGGTGTCCTCAGTTCCAAAATTAGTACTTGATTTCTTTTCAAAAAAAACCAACACATGCCAAAATGAAACATTTGGATTTTTGTTTTCTGCCTCATTTTTTTGACTAATCTGAAAATCATCTCAATTTTTTTTTACTGCCTGAGACTTCAAGGATTTGGATTTTAATTTTAGCAAACCAAATGCATTGTTGAAATCAATTTTGTCTTAAGATAGTAAACTAATCATCAGATACACAATGAAATTAAATGTTTTAAATGTTTTTACTATTTACAGAAAAAAATTGGGCTGTATACAGAATTCTAATGCAACTTGGGTATAAAACCAACATGGTTTTGATTAATTTTCTCTGGAGGAAGACCAAAAACTGTTTTTGAACATTAATTAGGGCACTTATCCAGAGTGATATAAATAATTTCTTCTCCCAGGTCTTGAACACCTAGTTCTTATGTTTAATGCCCTTACTCTAATCCCTGGGATAGGTGCCTTGTTAGATGTCAGACAAGGGTAAGAAGTGATTGTTTTTCTACTTTCAACCTGAAATTGCATTCCAGACCAATGTTTTTCAGAAGCTGATATATCTGAGAAGACAGAAGAATGGATTTTTGATGCATCATCACCTTCTGAGAGAAAAAAGGAAACTTTGATTTTAAATTCCTCACTACACAATATTCCAAAATTCAGTAGTAATTACAAATTACCAAAAGAATTGGTGCGCATAGAATGAGTTGTAAGACAGACAAAAAGGCTGAAATATAGTATGAGAACAACTTCATGTTCACTGTTATCTTCTGTGAAAACAATTCAGCTTCATTAATCATTCTCAATATGAGTATGTCTGTTCCATAATAA
This sequence comes from Lonchura striata, assembly GCF_050655825.1. Lineage (NCBI taxonomy): Eukaryota > Metazoa > Chordata > Aves > Passeriformes > Estrildidae > Lonchura > Lonchura striata. Next base: position 55,637,966 of record NC_140707.1, on the reverse strand, counting down.
TTTATGAACACAATATCAAGTTATTGAGATACTTGTTATATGAAGATGGTTAAATTTTATGGAGGGTAAGCAAAATGTGAAGACAAGCTTTATCTTGAATTTGTGAATGCTTTAGGACTGGAATGAGATGATGGCTGAATTACTACAATGAAGGTTTTGCTCTTTGCCTTCTGCCACCTAAGAAACTTCTTTAGCCATCAAAAATCAAGCAGCAGGGAAGCAGCAGAACTAAAGAACTATAGCACTTACAAAAGAGGATACTTCAAAAAAATCTAATGATATAGATAAACCAAATTTTTCTCATATGAGAAGCTTCCAGGCTTGCTTGGTCTGCATAGATGAGTGGAGTATGTGTGTTTTATCCTTTAAACTGAAACAATATTTTTAGAAAGTTATGTTGACAAATAATTCACCTCTGGTCACAGACTACTTAAGGGAAGAACTGCCAAATAACACTGCTTTTGTTGGTAAACAATAAAAACATACAGAGTACTGTGGACAAGAGCCTATTCAAAAAGTGAGAAAATCTTGTAATTGTTCCCCAGGACAGGTTAAAATATTTTTGAATAAGAACCAGATGAAGGAGAATGATACAATTTTCCTTTTAATCCTGAGGGAAGCGTTACCTCATTTTTTGAAAAAAGGTATTGCCAGACAGAGCAATTTAAATCAAATAACCCTTGCTCCACTGAAAACCTGAAGCAAACCTCAATTAAATTGTCAAAATACCCCAGATATTCTGTTTTCAGTATCTCTAGTCTGATTCATCTAGGACTGTGGAAAAAGGTTAATGATTTTTTTCCAACCCACCTGTGTAGAATCAAGAAGCTTCATTTGCCTCCTTTACCTTAATCAAATGGAAGCCATATTACAAGCATTGAAAATCTTGTTCAAAGAGTTGAAACATTTTTAGGCTCCTTTTACTTCTTAATTCCAGTGAAACATGCTGTGTGTCCTACTTAGGAAGAGAAAAATGCACCTTAGCACTCCACATAGCTACTGATAATTGTCACAGGTTTGTTATCTGTTATATACTGCTTTAGATACATTTTTGTACTTAAAACTCTACTCCTGCTTCATAAAGAGCATAGCTATTATTTTCAAGATCTCTGGATGCTGCTTCTAAATCATTCAAGTGAAACTGAAGTAATTTACACTTACACTTGAAGTGGAATATGACATGTCAGATTACAGCCCTCCATCTAAACATTATTTATTTTTAGTAAACCACTACTTCAGCTCATAAGCTAATTATTACTTGTAATGATAGAAGTACTGCAGGAATTCTCTGCCAAAGTTCATTTAATTTGCATTTTAATATACTAAATCTTCTTTTCATTAATAGTGCTGATACAGGAGTTTAAGAGACAAAATAAAAATGTGTGTGTGTTTGTGGATAACTCTGAAATCCACTGTGGCATATAAAAGAAAATCAAAATCCTCTCTTTGGCACCATTACTGAAGTTCCTCTCCACCTCTTTTCCATGTGAGCTGAAGGCTGTGTAGATGGTTTAGCATAATTCACTCAAGGAAATGGTTCAGAGGCAAGGAGGTAAAGCCCATGTTACCTGAACCTTCATTTTCTTTCTTTCTTTTTTTTTTTTTTTTTTTTTTTCAGTGTAGTGCAGGAATTTACTACCTGGAAGACTTTCTTTGTTAGAATTTTAACAACTTAGTCTAATAAGATGACATACTTTTCCAGCAAACATACAGATTTGCTTCTTCAAAAGGCCTCTCAGAGAACACTGTAGCATAGTTATCATACTTGCATTTTGAGAGAGTTATAATACAGGTCTTAAAATGTCATTGACAGCAGCAGATTTGTAAAATTTTGTATGTGCCACTTTAGTATTAAAGCCATCTAATGAAAGCACAAATAAAAGCAGAGTTACAAGAAGGCAATAGCTACCTGCATTAGGAGACTTGTTTGAATCCTTTGTGAGAGATATATTTTCTAAAAAGCCATAATTGAAGATGAAAATCAATTTGCCATAAAGTCCCCTTTTTCACTCTTTTCACTCTTTCCTTAAGTGCTATACCTTTATCTGTCTTGTCTGATAAAGACAGCTTACCCAGCGGTTTTCTTGTGTATCCTAGATAAAATGACCATATCTTCAAACAGCCACCAAACAGAACAATTTTCTGATGGCATTTTTATGGAGTTACAAAAGATCGTCACAAAATGTGTGGTGCTGTGCTTTTAAAGTTTACCTTAGCCTCAGTATTATCAGCTTATGTTTCAGTAGTGACATATGTGCATCTCTTACAGGAACTGAGGATGTGAGCAGTAGGAGATTTTTTTATTAGAAACTTCAGATTTTGAGCCGTAATTTCACATTTTACAGAAAGCTTTGAGATCCACCCTGAGCAAAAGAACAACTTTCATAATGAGTCTCTTTTCTTACGAGCCAGTGTTCTGCCTCATTTATTTCTTTGAATTGTTTTACTCTGCAGGTAGTGCCATTAAAAGCAATGTTAGAGCAATCTGATTCTTGAAAAGAGAAGGGAAAATATATTGTAGTTTTTAGGAAACAAAGAAGAGAATTCAGACAACAAAAAAACAAACCCCAGAGAGCTCAAAATCTGCCATCAGTCCTTTGTGGAATGCATTATTTAGCTCAGGGCATACAGATTTGTTTAGATCATACACTTCCTCCAGCTATCTTTATTCCTTGACCCCACCCAGATGTGTCTGCCTGATGATTTTTAGTGTTTCTATTGCTTTATAAGGCATTGCTTTAAATCCCCTTGGTTAAAAGTTAGGTCTCAAATGGAGAACTGAGGCACGGAGAAAAGTTTTGACCTAGGTGAACTATAACCAGCACAGTCACAGCCTGTAAGTAATGTTGCCTAATATTATGTTGGTTGATTTAATTTTTTCCCTCATGTTTGTATGCATTGACATCTGAGTTGTCCTTGGGTACTGTAATTAACCTCCTTTTGGACTCCCATGAAGGGGACTAGCTCTTCAATGGGTTATATTACTGTTCTGTCACAGAAACCCCAAGAATATATCCTAGATACCTCAGGTGATGTCAAGTGGTGCTGGACACCAAGCTGTACACAGGTGAATCAAGCCTTAGAAATTTAAGTCTGATCACAGCGTCAGATCTGTCAGGATCAACTGATAGCTAATCAGCATCAAGACTGCAATTTGTCTTCCCAAAATGTTCAGTCTACAAATTTCCTTTAAGATGAGGTATATGGCAATGTGAACCACAATGAATTCACTAACTTTGCATTCCCTGACGAAGATGAAATCTTAGGTCACAATGGAGACACAGATGAGGTGAATGCTGACATGAAGACCCTGATTACTGGTCTTTGTATCTTGACTGGTTTGCACTTAGTAATTTATTCTTTTTTATTTTTCCAGTATGCTTCACAAAAATATGTATAGTCTGCTGTAATCAGTGGAATTTAATGTTGTTTCCATTAGCATTTTGAACACAAAAGCTCATCTACTTTTTAATGAGATAAAAAAAATCTAAGCCTGACCATTACAGGCAGACAGATTATCAGTGAATTCAGTGTTGAATGTGGTGGTTAGTGAAGGCAAGTTTCCTCTCCATTATCTCAGGTCTTTTTTTGGTTTATATTATCACTGATAAATATGTAGCTGTGTTATAGTCAAGATGTGCTATGGACCAGTGGGTAGCTGCCTTATCATCCCATTGCCAAACTGAGAAAGGGAAACATGATTCTAAAGCAGTATTATGGAGTTGGAGTTATGAGGAGAAAAAGAGAGCAAGAGAAAGGTGTTTAAAAGGATTTATGTATCCACAGTAAATGATCAAAGGAAAACATTAGCTGTTTCTGTTTGTCAGAAAGAGAATGGGGAGTCTGAAAGGCCAAGTCACTGAGCCAAGCAAGACACCTCATTTTGTTCCCCAATATTTTTGGGAGATATTTTTATCTGTCTTTTGTAAGATTCCCCCAAATTACTCACTAAGGCAATCAGGATCAGCAATTAATTATTCAAAGTCCCTCAAAACTATGCTAGTTATTTCAGATGAATCTTCATACATATGACCATGCAAATTCTTTATGTTGTTCTTGTGAAAAATTGCCTCATAAATAGTTCTGGTAAGAGAGGCAGCAGACAACTTAAGTGAAACATATCATGACAAGAATGCAAATAATGTCATCAGGCCCAGCCAATGCAGTGTCAGATTATGAACCAGATCCAGCATCTTTGTTGCCACATGGTGATTCAATGTTTCTGGACTTTGTCAGCAAAAAATAAATCATGGGTCTGAAAAACTTGATGCTATTTTTCAGACACAGAAAGCAGATATGTACAAAAATGTCTTCAGATCTGATTTAAGACCACCTTTTGTCTCCAGAGAATAACTGGAACACATGCATTTTTATTTTTTCCTCCAAAGAGCTCTTTTATGGAAGAACATGTTTCAGCCCCTAAATGATTATTCTATGCTTGTCAGTTTTAGATTGCAGCACCAGTTCTGTTAATGGTTTCTGAGGTGATGCTGATGCCTCTGAGGCTGCCTGGCAGAATTGCTAGCATAAAGCTAATGAGTGTCCTGGCATGACCCTGCACTGTTAGGACATGAAGGCGAAGGGGGGAAATAAATTAGAAACCTGGGTGTGTTGAAAGAATATCTGTAAAGACACTTAATGGAGTCTAGAATAGAAAATTAATCACCCATAATAATTAGGGTTTGTGAGACTATTTAATTTAATTCCATTTCAACATATTTTCCACCCAGTGATTAATGAACTCTGGGATAGCTTGTAAGCAAAATCTGAACCTGATATAAGCTTTAGGAGTGTGTAGAGTAGAGAGTTATTACACCACAACAGCTTTAATCTGCTGATTTCATTCTATATCTAACAGGTTTCACATAATCTTTGGGTACAAAATGATGTGGCACCAATTTAAAGTGTTTTTGGAACATACATAACCTGAAAGTGCTTGATACAATCTAAGTGAAAAATGGTAAATTGAACAATATCAGTGTGAAGCAGACTATTATTAAACTATTAGAAAGCTGAAGCCAGTACAGTTTATTGTTTCTAATTCCTCAGCCTCTAAAGTCTTATTTAGCATTTCACTTTTTCCAGGTCAGTAATATGTTCATTTTTTCTAATACAGTCATTAACTTCCAGTTCTTTTTGTGAGGATAATTTACCGTACTTTAAAACCCTGGAAATGTTTGTGTTAAAAGTAACTATCAAGCAAACAACAAAAAAAGAGGCATTAAAGATTTCTATTGCATTATTTTAAAATTAAAAGTAAAAAGCTTATGGACCTTTCCTGCTAGTATTCATTCCTCTGGGTTTTGGGTATCCTGTATTTGAGTTGAGACATAAGTCCCTAACTACAGACAATTTTTAAGGAGAACCTGTACTGAGCATTTTAAGAAATCTATTTTTTTAATTCCATTAATCCTCCCTAGTGTGCATATCAATTGCATATTTATTAAATCCCTTAAATATAGCTAAATGTAAGCTCACGTGATATCTTGCTTTTGTGAAAGATAACTGCAATGAATTTGTATCTGGGTAGCATTTTGTGAGTTAGCAGAGTCTACCAAAATATAGTGGAAGAGGTTAAATGTTTAAACAGAGTAGTAAGAATAGAATAGGAAAGTGAATGGTTTTCAGTGGAAAGGGGATTTGATTAAGTAGAAAGTCTGAAGGACCTGAGGTGAAATTGGAGACAGTCGAAAAATAAGATTCTGATTCGCAGCTTGTAAATTTTACCTTTGTCTTCAGTGCATGCACACTATTGAAAGTTTGTTTAACTATCTAAGACCTCTGGAAAGAACACTCTTGTAGAAATAGTGAATCATAGGGAATGCTCAAAAATACTAATTCTGGATCAAAAGAAAGGCTGACTCAGTAGATCTAAATTTATATTTATCTGTAGAGAAGTTTAACATTGGATAGGTACCAAGTAGTTGGTTATTTGGATTTCAACACATTCAAGAGACATTACAAGTATGAGTATGAAAATAACAGCTCATTCCAAGTATTTGTATTCGTGACATATATACTCTCTGGAAATACCTTCCAGAAGTTCTCCACAGAGAAAATGAAAATGCCTGGCTGCTGATACAAAACAGGGTGAAGTGACTGAAAATCCAGCTTATTGTACTAACATCTAAAAGAACCGCAGGCTGAATAAAGAGGCTGCCAAAAGCCTCATGATGATCAGCAAAACAAACTACCAAATTTTACATCAGAAGAGGAAGAGCCCCATGTACCAGCACATATTGGGAGCCACCTTACTGGACAACATCTTGGCAGAAAAGGACTAGAGTACTGGTGGACACCAAACTGAACATGAGGAAGCATTTGGGGGAGTGTTTTAAAGAATTGAGTGTTTTAAAGAATGAACTATTTTGAAAACTTTGTCAGTTTTCTATCCAGTACTAAAAGTTCCTGTTGTATTAAGCCCTGCTGTTTCCACCAGCTACTGAAAAGTTAGTTACCAATACACACAAATTTAGATATGTGATGATTTACTTAGTTTTTCACTCTGCCAACTGATAACTTTACCTTGCAGTTCTTATCCAACCCTGTCACAGTTCAATGCAGCCATCTGTAAGCTTATGTGGAGGAAAGAGTCTTAGCAGAATAAAGAAAGGGAGCTCAAACACAGTCCTACCTAAAAAGTGATTGAAAAAGTAAAGCTGGTAATGCTCTGAATGGATAAAGGGAGCTTACCTTGAATTTCAGTTACTTCAACCCTTCCTTATATAATGATAAAATCAGTGTTTATGCTTTGGCTTGACAGCTGAGTGAAAGTGTGTCAGATACGGCAAATGCATAAAAAGTTTTTTGCAACAAAGTTTTCTGTCTTGCAAGTAACAGGTTCTTTTCAAATACAATCCTGACAGGAATGCATGTAAATGTTCCTGTACATAACATTTCATATCTGTGAATACTCCTTAGGTATTTTGGACAGTGCAGGAAACTGTTGAAAATTCAATAATGTTTTAGCTGTCACTGAACAGAACTTGTGGAGTTAAGGCTTTTCTCCACACCCCTCCACCAGTAAGTAGGCTGGGGGTCCACAATGTGTTGGGAGGGACCACAGGCAATACAGCTGACCCCAGCTGACCCAAGAGATATTCCATACCATTAAAAGTGGTGGAGTCCTGCTTCCCTGGGGATGGTCGAACATCTGCCTGCCCATGGGAAGTATTTAATGAAATTCTTTGTTTTGCTTTGCTTGTGTGCCCAACTTTTGTTTTGGTTATTAAGCTCTCTTTATCTCAACCCATGACTTTTCCCACTTTTATCTTCTGATTCTTTCCCTCATCCTACCCAGGAGATAGTGAGTGAGCAGCTGTGGACTTGGTTGCTGGCTGGGCTTAAACCACCTAGGAAGAAAGTGGGCATAGGAATCATTCTTTGTTCATACTGTCCTACTGTCTTTCCAGCAAGATTCCTTGTATCTTTAAATTTTTCCCACAGCTGTGAGTCACTACATTATTTTTTGTTGTTGTTCTATTGCTTTTGCTTATGGTGATAGGTTACATATGCAATGTGATTTTGGAATTCAGAACTGAAGAGTATAGTGATGTGAATGTCTCCCTTTTCATACACACTGTTATCTAAATTCTCTGAAAATTAAGTCCTGTGTTTCCAAGCAATAATAATTGTGTGATAAATGAATGGCTGAAGATGAGAGAGCACCATGAAGAACAAGAATGGTGTAAAAATGCTATACAATAATTATCTCTGTATGCAAGAACCGGGAAAATAAAATTCAGTGGAAAGTATAAAAAGGATATGCAGACAATTGGTTGGATAGCTGAAGAGTGAAACTTAATTTTGAAATATCATGAATCCAAGAAGTCACTAAATCTTAAAAAAAATAGGACACATTTAAATGATATATAATATCTAGCACTTTATAGGTTAAAAAATAAGCAGCAAATGATTTTTTAACTGTCAGCAAAAGATTCCTTCAGAATCCTCTAAAGCATCTTTACTCAACTGTGGTCAGAAAAAATGAGAGTAAATGGACCATGTTGCCTATTCTAAGTGCTTCAGTGAAATTATAGTTTGTTATTTGGGATTTCTGGTTTTGAAAATTACCTAGCACAGCATATTTCTTCTGCAGCTTCCTTGTCTTTCAAAACTCCATACAAAAAAGCCATCAAGTATGCTTTCTAAATATAAAATAATGACAGTTACCTTACATTAGGTGTTACAGAAAACACTGTGATTTAAAAAAAAAAAAGAAAAATTGCAGTGTCTTATATCCCATTATTTCAGTATGTTTTTGCTTAAACAGCAATCTGATATGCCCAAGGGTAACTTTTTCTGACCTCAGTGAAATACGTTCCCAGACTAGTACCTTTTAGCAAACATGCATTACAGACATGCATCAACACATGAGTTTCAATCTAAAGCCCACAAAAATAGCTGGAAAAGCATCTAACTCACCATAAAGTTTCAGATCAGTTCCCACATCTCAATTTCCTCCTAACCAAAGTGAAGAAATTTTTTCTTATTCATTCTGCCATATGTTAGAAAATACCTACTAGCAAGAAACATTCCTTTCACTAATCCAAATTATAAGCAACTTTAAAACTGAATTGGAAAGACAGTGCATATTTTTTCAAAACACCTGGTCATGAGTATTTAAATGCTCCCAGTTTTGTGCTAGCCTCTAGGAGACTGAGATCACTGGATTAGTCACTGGATCACCAGCTCGGCTACCTGTCCTGAAAATCTCATTTTACCTACTCTGCCTGGTCTCATTGGCTTTGCCAGAGCCCAAGACAATATTTGTCCTTAGAATTCCTTAGAAAGGAACACTCACACCCTGAGTATGAAAAAATGGGAGCAGAGAAGAGGTCATCCTTACAATTATGCACAGCTTTTCTTTTACTTCAGTCTGTAATGCCTAACTTGGATTTCATCTGTATGGAATAGTGGCTTAGAACATATATCTAGAAATGCCTAGAGCATCCTCTTTGAGCTCACAGTTATAAGCAATCATAAGAAGGTCATATAATAGATAAAAGGATTTCTCATTCCAAAATCATTCTAATAATTTTCAGTCTCATGATTTCACCCATGCTGGCCAGTTCATGCAGACATATGTGGATACATATTAATGTGCATACACAAAATTTTATATTTCATCTTAACAAACTCCTGCCATGCATGTTACTGTATGTTACGTTAAAGGAGCAGAGGAAAGAAGGGGAGAGAAAGTTGAGTCTCATGCATGTGGTAGGTGCTGCCCATGAGAGCTCTCTACAACTCTTGTCGAGCTTTGCAGGTATAAACCCATGAAAGCAACCATGTGAGAAAAATAGCATGAGAATAGTAAGGAAAAATTACAGCCAAAGTGGAAAACACTGCCTCAGTGACCAGCCTGGGAGGGTGACAGTGCTGTAAATAGCAAGTCCTTAGCCATGTGAAGGCATGCTGAAGCACAGGGGCATGTAGGGTGCTGTGAAACCACTTCCACGTATAAAGTGGCAACAAAGGCTTTGATCCACTGTAGTTGAAACCTCAATGACTTTATCAGGCATAGTAGGGAATTATAATTTTTCAAACTTATTGGCTCCATTTCAGACAAACTGCGCAGACCCCAGAGATTTACAGGTCTGTAGCTTTTCCACTTACATCAAAAGTCTCGTGGAATGTCAACAAATTGCCTATGAGCCGACAAAGAACATGTGTTTCTGTCCGCTGACGGAACTTGCTTTCTTAGTGAAATTCCAGATAATCAATTGTTGTATATCCCAGAGGAGAGAAAAGCTCTTATTGCTAGGATCACAACAAATTAACCATGGAACAAATGTATTTTATTTCAGAGGAAAATTCTTGCACTTGTTGACCAGCACTGGAAAAAAGAAAAGCCAGTATGACTGAGTGATATCAAACAGAGGTATTACATCTGCATGAAAGCTTCTTGGGAAGAGTCTTCTTTTACTCATGCTGTGTGCAAGACCTCAAAATTCACTTGCTTTGCCAAGAATAGCACCCTCTTCTACATCCCATTACACTATACTTGGCCTTGAACACAAGTCATATTATGACATGCCATCCCAGAAATAATTGTCAGGCAATGAGACATCTTTCCAAAACTTCACAGACACCTGAGCCAAAGAACATGGCATTGAGTAAGTTTATCACAGTCCCTATCATGCACCATCCTCTGGGTGATGAGCAAATTATAAAATGGACATATCAAGACTACCTTGATAGCAGTGTGTGGTTGGACCTTCTAACAGTGGGTGACACATTTAGTAAAAACCACTGGTTAGTTAACACTAGAGGATATGGTCCTGCCCAATTAAAACATATGTACTCTGGAAGGGATAAAGTAGTGCACATAAAAACCTATACTGGAGCAAACAATCTGGGTTATTTATGCTTCAGGCAATGGCAAACTCATTTGTGCAACTGCTTTTCCTCAAGGACTTGGATGTCCTTGATGGGCAATGGGGGAGGATGGGTAAGTACAAAGTGTACCTGAAGGGGATTTGCTTTTAGGTTAGAATAGTCAAGAAATTAGATTGTATGATATTAATTCCTGTATAAAACTGTATATTAACACTTCTAGGTGGCTTGATTTCCATCAGCACATTGAATGCATCATGGAGCCCTCATCTCTGCCACTCTGAATTTGGAGATCTGAACTGACTCCATTTTGATTGCCATATCAAAGTTATTACTGTAAAAATAACCCAAATTAATAAAGAATTAAATGTGATGAAACCAGAAAAGTGCATTGCTGGTGAAATCACAACTGGCTTCAGCAAGCAAGAATCCAACACTGCACAGAATCTTTCCTTCTCTGAGACAGTTCCGACAGATAAAGGCTGAAGTCATGGACTAGATAAGCTCAATGGGCATTTTATAGGGATGGCCCATAGACTAAGGGAATGATGTCTGTGTGTGCATATCAAAAGACAGGAAAGGTGAATGTATTCGAAAGTATGGGACCTGGGCACAGCATAAGTGTTACAGAAAAAGGAGTGGGTATTGTTCTGGTTTGGACTGGGATAGCACTAGTTTTCTTCCTATTATCTGGCACAGAGTTGTGTTTTTGATTTAGTGGGAGAATAATGCTGATAACACGCTGATACTTTTAGTTGCTGCTAGGTAGGGATTGTAATAGTGAGGCACTAGTAAGGCAAGTCCTACGCTTTTCCAGAGAGGAGAGGTGCACCAGAGGCAGCGAGGGAGCACAGCCAGGACTACAAACTGAGCTGGCCAAAGGGATACTCCATACCAAAGAATGTCATGCCCAGTATGTAAACTGATGGAGTTGGCTGAGTGCTGTGAGGGACTGGAACAGAAAGTGTCATATGAAGATATCTGTCACTAAGTACTTCTGATTATTGCTGGCTTTTTTAAGGTCAGTTTTAGTTCCATTAGAGATATCATTTATGCCAAGAATTTACATGGAGTATAGACTCTGATTGGCTCATAAGAGACCATATGCAATATGGTGAAAATCATTAATAGTTGAAATGCTGCTGTTATGTTAAGGACTTTCTTAAAAATCTTTTTACCCTGGTGCTCTATCTCTGTTCCAGAACCATCCCAAAAGCAAATAAATTTAATACCTTTTTTCTTGAAAGGCCCTGAAAACTGAAGTAAAGCAAAACAAACACAAGGGTTATTTTTCATTTATTAAGCATAAAATGTAGAGGAATATTAAAAAGTAGAAAACATGTACATTCATGGATGCTTCGACAAAAAGACAATATTCCCCCATGAATTTATTTTCTTTTGTTATTCTTACAGTCTGACAAGTAATGTCACTGTTTGCTAAGTTAATCTATTTCTAAAATGCCAAACAATCAGCAATAGCAAAAAAATATCATACAGAGAGTGGCAAAACTACAAATCAGACAGCTACTGCTGATTAATTTTTCTCTAGATTTTTCCAAAGGTAGTCTATGAGAAAAGAGGAAAAAGATTCAAGGTCTTTCTTTCATTTCTATAGAGACCAAAAGAGGTAATAAATTAGTAAATAGAAATCAATAAATTTAATTATTTCTTGTATTGGTTTGCAAATGCACTATAGTTTTCACTACCTGATTATCATTGATCTGTTAGGGAATAGAGGAAGGGAAAGGTGTAATCAACCAAGACAATTCCAGGCACAGTTTCTTTTCTTTATCCAGTATGGCATTGTAGTTGCTGTGTGTCAAAAGATCATGCTTAGGAATTATAGATTAGCAATCTGGTCTTGAAAGTCTTAAATAAATATTATAGAAGAGAATATTTTGTGCTCAAATTAGGTTTGTTTTCTTTTGTAACATGCCTGGAGTCATTAGCAGCCTGTAGGATTAATCCTATAGATCACATCTGAGACCTTAATGTTATTCTTAGAGAAATTGCCTTCTGAATGCAATTTGGAACAAACTTCAACACCTAATTGTCTAGGAGGAGCTCTCAATCCAAGTATCCATTCATTTGCATGTCGCAAATGATGAATATGTTAATGAAAAACAAAGAGAAAGTGAACATAACTTGTCCTTACACAGATTTCATGCTATCTTCACAAGCCTGTGCAGCAATAGAGTAACGGTGACATTAGCTAGCCTGGTTTTTGTTTTTTTTTTATAAATTCTTCCCCTCTACTTTTTTAGCAGTTCTTGGACTCTTCACAAACCAAGCTGCCTTGTCCTTGAATTTGCCCACAGCAGTTTATAATTAAATAGTCACATTTTGAAAGAGGAAAGATAAAAATTTATATTGTTACAAAGAACTGAGACTTAAAGCTTTCTCTAAATTTCTAGAAAAGCATTCCAGATATTCTACTACTTCCTGATAATGGTGGCCTACTACATGTTTTAGATTGCCTGACCTGTTAGCACATGTTTGGTAGATGTAAATGGGGACAAGGAACCTAATTCCTCATAAGAATTTGTCATCTGTGTTTCCACAATGAAGGCATTGTTAAGTCACCTCTGATGGTGTTTATTTGGGTGTGTTGAGCTGTGATAAGAGGGGCACTGTTATTTTGATATGACCAAAGATGGTGGATAAACTGTTACACAACAAAATATATTGGCTTTAACTCTCCACATTGGTGGAGTTTGCCATTCAATCTGACTAAACTGCCAGGAACTGGACTACCTAAACACTCAGTTCTTCCCTACAAAATACTCCCAGAGCCCCAAAGCAGGCTTCTACACAAATTCTGATCTATTACCAAATGGATGTATCAAGTCAGCTTAGCAATTCTCTCAGGTCAAAGCCCTTTCTAAGACCAAAACATACTTGCCATTTTGTGTGTCTTCCCTAAGACAAGAAATGTAGTTCACTAAGTTAAAGAAAAAGAAGTACTTGATGTGAGTTCTCCAAATAGTTGCAGATACATAGTTAGAGACAGATACCAGTTTGAATTTTCCTACACAGGCGAGTGTTCATACTCCTGCTACAAAAATCAGTTTTCAACTCTAATCACTGAAATTAAGGGGCTGTTCATGAAGTATGTTTAGAAACGAAAGAAATCAGGAGTGAAAAAATAACATTAAGTTCTGGAGGGAGATGTGCTAACAAAAAACTTCAGAAATTAAAGAAAAACAGTATGTAGTGGGAGTGAAATCTTCACCTTCATTAAAAGCCTCCCTGTAGTGTGCCAAAATTTGTTTAATCTTGATAACAGGAGTAAAAAAAGATTTTTGAAATATAAAAGGTAGTTATATCTAGAACTACAATAGACATCAGGAGAAATGAGTGATCATTTCACTCAAAATTGAGAAAAAAAATCTGAATAATTCTACTCTATTTCTTCACTTTTTGTAAAAAAAGGTGGAATTTAGACTATTGCTAAGTATATGTACTTTACTAAGAAAATAGCATCAGTTGATGAGGACCTCAAATGTTAAAAATGCAGGAGGCTGTGCAACAGAAATTGAGTTGAGTTTCTAAATTTAGCAAGCTATTTAAAGTCTTATCAAGTAATCATGTCTTCTTAATTCATTTCATAAATTCCTGTCACAAAATGGTGTTTTTTCCCAAATGATCTTGTCAGTACAGAGTAAAATTTACTAAGAGTACTAAAATGATAAATGTTTTGAATACTGATCATTGCTTAATACTGAACTGCTTTCTGTTATGATTATGAGTTAACAGGAGTCACGAAATCTTGTTAAAGGTCTCAGTGGTCTGCAAAGGCAAAAGACTTAGAAGGTCACTGGAAACACTTTAATTATACATGGACATCTTCATTCCACTTAGACTTGAAGATAATATCTTCAGAAACTAAATAGAGCCTTAGGATCATATTGAGTTTAATATTAAAAACTCTTTGCTTTAAAAGCCCTATTCTAAATTTAACTTTCACACTAATCAAATAGTACACCTTAATGCAACTTTTAAACTTTTTCTTTTGAATTATATTCAGCAGTCATCATACAATTAAAACAATAATTCAAAATCCTTTTACAAAGTAGAGGTATCATAAATTCACAGAGTCACAGACTGGAAGAGATGGGAACACAGGTCTGAAGGTCATCTTTTCTAACCCTCGTGCTCAAGCCGGGCTCTTAGAACAGGCTGCCCAGGAGCACATTTGGATGGCTTTTGAAAAATGTAATTACCTCTCTGGGGAAAACCATTTCAGTGTTTGACCATCCTTAGAGTTAAAAGGCTGTTTCCTGATGTTCAGATGGAACATCCTGTGTTTCATTTTGTGCCCATTGGGTCTCATCCTTTCACTGGACATTAATGGAAAGAGCTTGGCTCATTTTTTGCAGCATCTTTTCAGGCATTTATATAGAAGGAAGAATGAAGAATTTATATAGAATTTATATAGAATGAAGAGATTATCCTGAGCCTGTACATCTTTGGGAAGAAGTCTCATCTCTTCCCAGCTCTTTCCAGATCAATTGCAGGTGAATATATAAAATTATTAATAAAGAGTTTTTGACATAGTGTCCAAGTTGAATAAACATTAGAATTGTGATCAAATGACCATTAGAAGGAACATTTTAAAGCAGAGATTAAATCTGTAAAGTAGTTTGCAGGAAATACAGTTTCCTACTGCTACATTACATGAGGTCTTTTAATCAGAGTAAGTGTGTGAGAAAAGTTTTAAGACATTGCTGTGATTGCTTTTTAATTTTCAAACTTTTTAATTTGACATGATGTTATTATTTTATCCTTTACTTTATAGAAGCAACATTGTTTTCTGTAGTGGCTTATGGATAATTTAGAAACTTTTCAATGAATTATAAAAAAAAGATCAACTTTAAAGCAAACAACTTTCTAGTCTACTACTCTACTTCATAACAACATTTAGTGGCATCTTCCTGCTTGAATATAAGCAATGTTATTTCTGGGATTTTTTTATTTTTTAATGATTATGCATATTTACTAATTGTTACTGTCTCTCTCAAACTTTTGTTTCATCAAACTTCTATTTTAATAGGGCAAAGATTTCCTATTTAGAGTATTTTTTAAAAGTATTTTTCTTTGTAGAGAGAAAACAAATTAAGGTGAATTCTCTTGATCATGAATTTAACAAGCAGTGCACATCAAAAAACTTTTCTCCCCATTCCTCCCTTTTGTAGACAAGCCCAAGTTACTCATGACTAGAAGATAAAAAAGAAGACAACTGGAGAAAAATGGAAGTTAAATTTAAAAAAAGGCATTACAAAAAAAATATCAGATTTTCCAATATTTCATTGAATATTTTAACTTTGAAAACTAAACAGGAACTTGGAAGTTTATTTACAGAATAATTTGTAGGAGAATACCAAGTGAAAAAGTAATGTTGCCAAACACTATTTTTTCTTTCCTTAGAAGCTCTTTGGGGATTAATTTTTTTTTTTTAATGTCGCTGATGTGTTGTCCACAATGAAAACACTGCAGTCAATTTCAAATCTCCTTTTAATATGTGTATCATTGTACGTGATATCAACTAAAAAAGCTGTTGTAAAAGTAAAACCTGTTGGCTATGCTTGTGTCAAACTTAAGTTTTCAAAGGGACTTCTGCTGTAGCATTTTGGTGTCAAAGACAAGTGAATTGATACAGATCACCCAGGACAATAGGATCTTTCTATCCCATATTAAACTTTAAGAAACGATGAAAAAGTTGCTACCTGATTGTTGATGCACCGAACGAATGTATCTGAAATTGTGTGTAATATTTGGCAGTGACTAGTTTGGGAACCACAGTGCCTTACAACCTGGTTTTTCTGCTTGTCAAAAAGGATGAGTAAGGCTTAATGAATACATATAATGAGTCCCAGGAACTCCTAGGAGATCTGAACATCCTTGTATAGAAGAGAAAAATGTTATTATGGATGAGACTTTGTGAAGTGCAAGAAGGTAATGTGCCAGAGCAGGGGAGCTGCACCAGGAGCAGACAAACCAGACTGGAAGCCAAAGTCAACTGTCACTTGATATTTTTGTGTTTGGACTTCATTGTCAGATACCCACTTCCCTGTTTTACTAGGATTACAGCTCTCTACCTTCGCCCCTCAGTCTCCAACCTCATCTACTCTTTAGGTGTCTTTCCCACACTGAATGACAGCATATAGCAGCTAATGACATTCTCCCTCTTGGGTTAAAATCCTTATCATATTGTGTTGGACAGAAAATGTTCTCACAAGAAAATTTTTTTAATCCGATTTCCATAAAAGCATTTCAATGATATTTTGTCTAAATCTGTTTTTCCCAGGTCAAATTGCTCCTGTTCCACTCCTTCTCCCACTGCATGGAATAAAGCTTATTTGCCAAGGACCTATTGTGGATTCTGCCCTTTGTGAGAGATTTAAGCTTGTGCTCCATTTGCAATAAAAAGGGCTGTGTAGAAGCAGAAAATGCCATCTTTGAAGAAGGATGAGCTATTTCTGCAGTCAGTGAGGGACATTAAAGAATTTCTGTGTAGGAATCTTCACATAAATTTCTTCTTCTTCACCCAGAGACATGCTCATTTCCAGTGAGTTAGCATTTCATTGTTGTGCAGTTGTTTAATGTTGCTTTCCTTTGACAAATGGTAACTTTTCAACTAAATAAAACAAGCTAAAAATGAACTGTGTAACTCATTAGCTAATATCCATGCAAAATCTACAAACCTGTGTATAGAAATAAATCTAAAGTAATACAAAATAACACAGGCAAACTAAATAAGTGAAGTTGAAATTTACAGCAAGAATTGTTTTGAAGGTGTCAGTTTATCATTACTGATATGCTATATAAGTGTGTTTATTTAAATTGCTTCTGCTCTATAATTCATTTGACGTGAGAGTCAGATCTTTGGGAGAACAAAGGTCAAATTCTGTCTTCAGAAAGGCATGTTCAGTTCTTGCTTTTTTAATGAGAGTTGAACTTTCAGAGCAGTGTTGCTTCCCAAGTGTTGTAAATGCAGCTGAAGTCACGAAATAATAGAGTCTCGGTGGAGGCTTTGTTCTTCTGAAAATTTCACATAAAATTCGGCTGAGGTGATTCAGAAGCTAAATCAAGGTTATAAAATATATATATTTTATATATAAAACAATAATAAAATCTATAGTTACGTAAAAATACATATTTTATAGCAGGCAGGCTTACTCTTTTTGGTTATTTATTTTGAATAGTGGGCCACAAGGCTATTTTCAGTATTGCTGAAGTGTGTGACTGTATTGGATTTTAGAAACATAAGGAAGGGCTCAGCCCTCAAACTAGAAAAAAATCATAACAGGTTGAGCTACAGAAAACCAAGGTAGTAAGATATTACATTTTTCATCATAACACCCCATTTTGTTTTGAACTGTTGGATTTAAGACTGAAAATGTCTCTGTCAGAACAGGTAGAATTGTATTTAGGTGGGAGAAAATACATTTAAGATCTTTGGGAAACTCTTTTCTTTACCATGGATAGTAGTGTCCAAAGCACCATTAGATTCACATGTAATGCTGGTGGATTTTCTCTTGTATAAATTGTATGACTGGAAGAAACCCTTAAATGTGAAGTTAGTAAACACCCAGTGAGACCATATCAGTCTTGAAGATTATTATTCTGTGCACAGACACCTTCCCTCAAGTCCTGCACAGCTCCTTTGTGGCAACCTGGCAGTAGGACTTTGTATTCTTCATCCCAAGGCCACAGGCAGGAGGCTTGGATCTCCTTCACTGTCTCATTCTGCCAGAATTGTCAGGGGGTAAGAAATTTCTTGCACACTCTGAGTAACCTACTGCTGGCAGTAGATGCTTAAGAGAGGAAACTGCTTTTTGGCATGAAGATGGAGGTGAGGATGGGGAGACAAGAATGTTGAGATGGACAGAACTAGGCTTAAGCATTAAGGCTGATGTGTTGGGAAGCAATGGATAGCTAGCAAGGTCTGCAAGGGTAAAAGAGAGAAGCAAGGAGAAACACTGAACAAATGGGATTTTCTCTATCTTCTCAGAAGTAATTGTAAAACATACATATTTAATCAAATTCTTAGAGCTATGGTCTTAAAAAAACAATAAGTGGCACAGATCTTTCCTGCTTGAGTGATCATGAGACACATTCCTTGGAGGAAAAAAGTATGTAGTAGTCTTAGAGTTGTTTTACTGTTTGCCTTCTTATTATTTCAGGTGAATTTTCTAGGTTAATACATTCTTCTAATGAGAGATGAAGACTCTAAAATTGATGAATTCTTTTTTTCCCCTTTCCATTTTTTTTAAAGGATAGCCACCTCCCTAATCCCTTTATACTTATAAAAAAGTTGTATGTCAGAGGCTGAAAATTTCACCAAGAAGAGCATCTGCTTTAAGTCATCTCACACCACTTGTTGGAAGACGTTTCAAAAACAATTCCTTAATCTTTAAGAGGTCTTTTCAAATCAAAACATCAATTCGTGGGCGTTTATTACCATGTAGATCCCTGTAAGATGCGGGACTCCAAGCTGAAGGGCACAAAGCAGGGATGCCTCGGAAGGACTCCAATGTTAGCTCAGGGTGAGAAGGTGTGACAACTTCCCAAGAACCCTCACTCCCAAATGTAAATAAATCTGTGCCTATCACCCAGAGTTCACTCCCCTGTTCTGGAAAATTCTGTATCCCAAGCTCCCTCATTGGCTTGTTCGCTATGGTCACTCCTCTCTTGTTCTGTTATTGGGTGTATCCGTGTCACCCCACCTCAGCTCCTCCCTCGACCCTTCTCCCCATTGGCCCAGTGTACCCTGTCCCCTCCTACCCTCTCCTAGTTGATATACCCTGAACCCAGCTGTGCCTCCTGTGCTCTGTCCCTGGTCTCCTTCAACAGTGGTTGTTTCCCTGCCTGCTTTCCCTGCTACCCACCCAACCTTCCTGCCTTCCTCTCTCCCTTCTGGACCCTCATCTCAACCCTCAACAAACCCTGTTGGACTGCTACACAGGGCACTCTCCTGTCTTTTGTGGTGAGGAAGAATTACAATGTCCATGCTCGGGCACCTGGTTGGCTGATGGAGCTGCTTGCAGAGCCTGGGGCGGAGACATTCCCAGATCAGCGGGCACCCCAACAGGACCTGCCTGGGTGAAGATCTTCTGCCACCTTACCCGTTAGTACATCTTCATGACCTTTTGTACCAGGCAGAAAACCATAATTTTGCCAACTAAAGTGCTGTGAACATGGAAGGAGTTTGCCATCTGGAGAATTGTTTCAGGGGTTTATAGATTTTCTCGGATAAGGAAAAAAAAATTCTAATCTGCCAATTGCTCTGGAAATGTTGAATAAATAAAAAAACAAAATAGGCAGGCATTTGCTGAGTAAATAATAACATGCTGAACCAGTAATTTTGGATAATTTATTTTTCATTTGATCTTTCAGTATATTTTTTTGTGTGAAAGGGAGCTAAAACTAGTAATAACTATAAACAGGGCATATTTTTTATTGAACCTGAAACTTGGATTTTTCAGCAATTTCAGGACTCTAGCCAGCTGCCACTTGCAATAATAAAGTAAGAACATAGCTTTTTAAAAGGTCACATTATTCCAAATTTAACCTCATCTTCAAATCCATTCCTACTAAAAAATAAATTATTTGTGCATTTTAAAGTTCAAACATACTCCTCCCTTACCCTTGGTCATGGTAGTTCCCTGTCTGACTAAAGCAATCTAGATAAAGGCAGAATTGAGTTAGAACTCATTGAGTTTTTAAAGTAATGATATGACAAGTTAATAATTGAGGGTTTTTTAATCACAATTCTATTGTGAATCAAAAAATTAAAAACAATATATGTTTTATTTTTCTTTAGGTTTCCTATTAGTCTCAGACTAGCCATAGAAATCTCAACATATCTCCTGTGCCCATTCACAACAAGAACAAGAAAGGGTGCCAACCAAACTCCTGGAAGAAAAGGCAAGATCGCAATAAAACATTAAATGAAAAAGAGAAATAAAAGAATAGGAAGGCATGGTGTCCTTCACCATGATCACCTTCACCATCACAAACACTTATGATTCATTTACCACTAATACTATGTTATATTTCTTTTAGGTTTGATGACTTCTAATTCTGAAAGCAGTTTGTCCTTCAAAATTTCCTATTACATTCTCCAAAAGGTATGAGAAGTGTGGTGCCAACCAGTACCTTCAGCACTTCAGCTCCTGAAAAACAGTCAGGCATTTAAGAAATTTTTACTTCCGTAAAATATGGCCATAGGTGTCAATGACCACCTAAATATTAACAGTTAATTAATTCAAGTCACTTCTGACTTCTACACATATAGATGGCATGGCATTTATAGAGGATTTTAAAAGTAGGAAGGTAGATGAAGCCTGAAAGCTCATAAACAGCCCTTTTGGAGAACTTCATGAGTTCAATGAATGTTCTCAAATGCTGAATTAAAAAATGGCATTAGTAAGGAGAGAGAGAATCATTTGTTAAAAAATGCATGTCCCTTTTGCTTTCCCTTGACATTTATAACATACAAAGTAATTGAAACCACAGTCGGGGTAGTTAGGGTAGCTCTATAAACAGCAGTAGTTCAGCAGGTGGTAACAGTAGTAATTTGGAAATGAACAAAACTGACCTCTTCACTTCTTCTTTTTTAAGGCAGGATTTTATTTTAATTTGTTTCAGAAAACTTTAAAGAGAGTCTAAAAAAAGCCTTTATATACTTTGTGAAATACAAAATTAATTCTCTTATCACCCAGATGCAGCCTTGATACAAGAGTAATGAACGCTTTAGAAATAAAAAGAGATTAAATTTTCTTTATGTTTCTAATCAGAGACACTTCGTTTAGGTAGCTTGCATCCACAGTTTTGGATTTGCAAAAAACAAACAGCTTATGTATTCAGAAAGATCTTATAAAAACAAAACCCAAATGAGGTTTTCTTTTGACTCAGAAATGTAGGAGGTCTCAATCTCAAACATTATATATTTCAGCAAACACAAGCAGCCCATTTTAACTATTTTTACAGTGCACACAACTGCACTTAGGTGCATGAAGCACTTTTCCAGACATAACAGAAATATATCACCAGAAGGTAGGAGTATAGATTTTCTCCAGTTCTGTAAAAATAAAGCAGATATTTGTGAAAATTTATTTAACACCAGAAATCTAGTATTATTTTGGAAAGTTAAATCTGTAATTTTGAGTCTGAATCATAGTCTTGGTTTATATGACATCATTATAGCACAAATCACTCTGAGTACCTCTCCATAAATTCAGTGTCGTTCAGCAAGTCATAAGGAGTTTGTTATTACCACCATATTAGAGATTCAAAGACCAAGCACAAGGAAGTCAAGAGACCCTCTGTTCGCAAGGATTAAAAACATTATTACCAGTTGAAAAACTGCTCAAAATTTTGTAATTCCTGTCTGCTTTGCTCTAAACCTGACATCAAGATTTGCTGTAAATCTACATCCATGCAGCATTCATACTTTAACCCCACTTATACTATCAATATAGATTGGCAAGAGGCAACTTAATAGTTGGAGGTAGTGGTCCGGCCAATGATTTCAAATAGGTTTTTTTTGTTGAATGTTGCTTGGACTTTTTTTTTTTTTTTTTTTTTTGGTCACTGCCATTAATGTACTACCAAAGTATTTTTCTCCTGTTATGATTTTTTATTTTGTTTTGATTTGCTTTGGTTTGGTTTTTTGGGACCACTTTCTCTTGTGCTATTATCTCTACAGTGATTTTTTTTTCCCCCTCTCTTCTCCCAGAGGAGAACTATGTTTATCACTGATGTGAATAATAAATCTATGTATGAGCATAAAATCATCTGGTTTTGACATTTCTGCTTCTGGATGTTCGTGATCCAATTATCCTGAATTGAGATATACATACTAAATTAATTGAACATAAAGTGAACAACAGTCTACACTTCACAGTTTTGATATTTCTACTTATGTGGTTAATTTGCAGCTGCAATTGTAAGCTCTTGCTGTAATGTGATTTTGTCATTGTAATTGCTTCTTCAGAAATCAATATTGCTGCCATGATAAATAATCAAACCCCAACAAAGGCAATAAAAGTCCAGGGCATTTCCTCAGGTTTCTCAGGTGAATATAGCCCTAACCCTGTGTTTGCCTCAGCAAATGTCATGAGTGATAGAATAAGTGAATTTCAATGAGATTTAGCTCTAGAAGTTTGAAGGAGGGGAGAATATTACCAAATGTTTTATAACAACATATGTTCACTACTAATGGTGTTACTCAAAATCATAAATAATGAAAGAAATGGATACCATGAGTGCAGTTTGTCTAGCATGTCTCAATTATACAAGCACGGGGTATATATCAAGTTTATAGTATTGTGTAAATCTTTATTAAACACTATAAAAGGTTTACACTTCTGTAACAATATGCAAATAGACCATTTAATTTACTTACAGACCTATCAAAATAAAGTCCCCATAGGGTATCTAGGCAGCAGTAAACAAAATCCTTTCAGGAGTTCGCTGCTGACCTTTTATAACTGCTAAGCTTCCAGGTACTGCAGGGAATACAAAAATTGCTGCTGTTGCTTCTCTACAGCAGCAGAAAAGGACAGCTGATGTTTTGGATTACTGTGTCCTTTCTTATAGTATGGGTTAAATAATGATGGACATATTGAAAATATTAATATTTTTTTCTGAACTGGCAAGTGGATAGGAATTGTTTTAAAAAAACATCAGGCACTGAAGGTGCAGATTGCTCTCCACATCTCCTACTACAGTGTCATAGGTTCAGATGAAGCTGAATTCCACAGATTATTCCCTATTTGTTTGGTGAATCAACTGATGAAAATAACTTTTTGTCCTCACAAGGAGCTTTGGGCAACTAAATACCTACTCTGTGAGATATGCCACAGAATATTATCTGCCTTCCTTCTGGAAGGGGATTGAAAAACAAAACAAGAACTGAATTCAAGAAAAGTTAAGACATATCATATCAGAAAAAGAAGTAATGTTTTGCTGAAAAAAAATTAAATCAGGGCAGCATCAGAAAGACTGTGGTAATAATTTGCAATGTGTTTATATTTTGTCCAATGACTGTTAATAATTTTCACTTTCAGAGAACCATCCTAACCCAAAGTACATAAACATTACTGTTTCCTCTGCCTATATTTTAGGCTGGTTCAATTAAATATTTGCAGTGGTTTTAAGGGATGCTATGAAGAAGACAGACTGCAGATGCCTACTACTCAACACTGCTTGTGGGCTGGTTGTAGACAAGTTAAGTAAAAAGTGAGAAGAGTGCATGGATATGAATTTCAAATAGGAGCATCTTGGATCCTGAGAGAGTAGTTAATCTGAATCACTTTTCTAGACTGAGCAGTGCTTTCTCTAGGCAAGCTGTTGAGAAATAGAAAGAGAAATGCTGAATGCCAGGATAGTGTTTTGTGTTGTGGGTCTTGTGAAGAGAATGACAACTTTGAGAATCTCTGATTCAGGTGGCTAAACCCCAAAGAAAAATGGGATTTAAAACAGTTTCCTCATGTCAGTTAAATGTTTTCTTGGTCTAGTGAGTGTATTGGACAGCACTGTATGTTTTTTTTTTTCTTTCTGGGGCACCACAGAAGTACCTGTGTTCTACCTGTATTCTTAATATTCTGTTTCTAATGCAATTCTAGTCAAGAATGACTTAACTGAAACAAATCTCCACTGTAATCATTGTTATTATCATGAATCAAAACTAAACAATATAATCCATGTCATCCTTCAAGATGGAAGTGCTACAGAAATGGAAAGGATTATACCTACTGCCATTGAATGAGTAAATTTTGTTCCATTTATTAATGTATTTATAGGTATCATTTTTAATGCAGTTTCCCTCAATTATCTTATTCTTGTGATACAAATGTTTGTGGAAATAGATAGCAGACTGAAAAGTACTGCATTATGTATTAATTAACATTCTTAAACTCTACACACAGACTTTTACAGAACATAAAATTATAAAAAGCAATTTGTTATAGGATAACTTTGCTTTCTCCTCTAAGTATATCCAGGAACTATTATACCTTTGTTATTTACAATCCACTGGTAATACATAATTAATGCAACAGCATTTATTTTTCCATTGCTCATAGCATATTGTTTCTCCTTAGCTGCACACAGCTCCATTTTGCATTTCAGGTTCTATGTCTTAATTTTAAATCATTCATGGCCTTTTTCACTCATGCATGTGAGCCTGTGTTTATGAGTGCATGTGTATACATACAACAACATGAAGAAGTTTTTTCAGGATTTTTTTAAATTGGGTGTAGAAAATAACTTTTGGTCTTGGTGCAATACCGACATTTAACTTTCTTTAAATGCTATTAAAGCAAAACAAATGGAACAAATGTTTATTGTGGGATAAGAATGGTAATAATAGTTTATATTTAGATGAGATTTTATATATATATATATATATATATGAGAATTTATCACAAGTTATGTACTTATAAGAGTAGTGATGAATTGCAGCTCTCTGTGAGTTGTGTGCTTAAGGAAAATGGTTGGCAAGCAGTAGAGACTTATGTCAAAATAATCACATATTTAAATAGTTTTGGATTTTTTTTAAATTACCTCTATTGTATAAACTTTGTGTATTCTTTTTCTTTTCATTATTACTGTCCTGGGTTGTAAGATAAGCTTGTATTCTATTTGCCATCTGTTGAAGGCAAACCTGTTGGGCAGGTTTGTTATCTTTTCCAAGAACCGGTTTTGCTCCTAAGAGGTAATGGTTTGTTAGTGGGCCATTGACTGATTCAATGCAGGGCTGGTAACGTAACACCATCCTATTGTGAGATGTTCCACCCAGAGGGGGAAGCCAAGCACTCTTTTATTGGATATAAGGGGGTACCTTTTTGGGGACAGAGCAGCTCTTTACTTTGGGGGATGGCCAGAGAAGCAGCTCTCTTCGGCGGCACTCGCAGCGAAGCAGCCGGAGCGTGGTGAGGCGACAGCGGCGGAGCTCGGAGGCAACCCCGGCGCAGAGGAAGACCAGCCCCACTGCCACCAGATCTTCAGAGGAAAACTATACCCTTCAAAAGATCACCACTGCAGCTGCAATTCATCAACCACTGCAAGGGGAGCAATCATCCCAGCAGGACTGCTACTGGCACCCCGAATCCTCAGGTTCTGGACTTTTTCACTGGTTTTGTTTGTACCGATTGCATTTGCCTTTTTAAATTGTTGTCTAGTTTCTCCTAGTAAAGAATTGTTACTCCCATTCCCATATCTTTGCCTGAGAGCCTTTTGATTTAAAACTCCTAGTAATTCGGAGGGAGGGGGTTTACCTTCTCCATTGCACAGGAGGCTTTAGCCCTCCTTCGCAGATTCCTGTCTTGTTGAACCTAGACAATTACTCAGAAACATAGATGCTCTGTTTTCTGCCATTAAAAAACTTGTAATTCTTCTTCCAGCTGCAACAATTCAAAATCTAAAGGTCTTCTTGTTGAAATATTCCTTTTCTTTAAAAGGATTTACAAGCTAAATATGAGAAAGCAAATATCATAATGGGAAGACAGTACTGTAACTTGCAAAATTTGGGGAGCTAGATATTAACAGTTTTTTTTATTCCAAAACTTAATCCATGTGATTGTTTCCTTTTATGTTTATTCATAGGGATTTCCCTACAGGAATACTTTGTATAGTTGCATTATGATGATCTTGAATGTATGCTATGAAACTTATGATTGAATCATGAGTTTTTCCCTAAAAAATATTCCCTTTCCTTTTAAGTGAGTTGCTTTGATGAACAGGAAAAAAAAACAATCAACCAACCAACAAACTAACAAAAATTGCCCTCCAAAAATATGTGCTCTCAAAATAAGTTCAGATTGAGATTTGAGGTACCAATTAACAGATCCAATAATATCCTTAGATTATATCACAGTATCACAGAATCAGCTAGGTTGGAAAAGACTCCTGAGATCATCAAGCCCAACCTATGACTGAACATGACTGTACCAAATAGACCATGGTACTGAGTTCCACATCCAGTCTTTCCTTAAACACCTCCAGTGACTCCACCAGCCCATTCCAATGTCCAGTCACCCTTTCTGTGAAGAAATTTCTTCTAATGTGAACCTAAACCTCTCCTGGCTCAACATAAGACCATGTTCTCCTGCTCTGTTTCTAGTTACATGGGAGAAGATAATAAGGTCCTCCTTAAGTCTCCTTTTCTCCAGACTAAACACCCCCAGCTCCCTCAGCTGCTCCTCCCAGGACTTTGCTCCAGACCCTTCACCAGCTTTGTTGCACTTCTCTGGACACCACCACCTGAATGCCTTCCTGAATTGAGGTGTCCAGAGCTGGCCACAAAACTTGAGGTGCATATGGGCTTGTCTGTATGCATTTGAGAGACCTCCAAGCTGGGCTAAGACCATGTGAATTAGATATTTAATTCTTTTGAAGGGTATGGCTAAGTGAAGAGAACATCAGAAGTAAACAATGGGGTTTGATACAATTACCCACTCCCAAAAGCAATGAGCACCTTTCCTTCCAGAACATTCAGATTATTCTCCAAATTTAGACAGTGGTAAGATTATTGGAATGCAGAAGCAATGAAAAAATGAAATTTGGACCTTTAAACCTGGATTTTATTTGTTCTTCACTCCAATTCAGTCTTAACCTAGCAGCTACTAACTTTCTCAAGTGTCTTCAAATTTCTCACTAAATGTAGGTATTTTTGTCTGCATTTTCTCTAGGCTTGCTACAGAGTCTGTTGAAATTAAAAAAAAAAATACTTTTAGGCTACATTTTTCTGTTGTAAGCCTGGTGTTTAAAAAAGATGAGATGATCCACACTCCAGGCAGGTCCATTTCTCTTAGTTGATTATAAAAGGAGCCTAAATGTCTAATGTTAGGGAAAATGGAGTCTATGCCTCAGGTTCTTGGAGTAAAGGGTGGTGCTATGCAGACACCACTCAGCAGGCTCTGGGATAGTTCCTTTGTCTACCAAAGCAAATTCTAACTGTTCTGAAAACCAAGGAATCATATTACTGCAATCTCCTGACTACACTCTTTTGTTTGCTGCTCTTCCCACATTTAGAGCTAATGTTTGGCTGTGACTTGGTCCCCACCTGTAACTGCAGTGCTGTTACCACCAGTTTTCCCTTGCAGGTTCCTCAGCTCTTGGAAGAAATGCTGCCATTCATCCTGGACTGATTTTGGCTTCTGGTTTGCAGGTTCATATCTACAATTAGTGTAGGCTTTCAGGCTTCTTTCACAGGAACCTTAGGCACCAAAGCACTTTCCATGACAAGTAAGTTAACAGAGGGTCAGAAATCACCCGCACACCAAACTTAGGCAACAGACACATTAAAGTTGAAGGTAAATGTCAGCAAGGCCATTTTCCAAAGCAAACAGAGCTAGAAAGTGCCGACATAAATGCTCTGTAGAGCACATGCCCAGAAACCATTGCAGAATAAGCACAGGACAGGATGACGAACAACTGCAGGATTAGAATGAAAGAGCTGCAGGTGGAAAAGGTGACGGAAAGGAAAAATGGATCTGTATTTATATACAGACATGTCAGATTCCTTTCTCCACTGCTGGCCACAAAACACACCTAAAAATTTCATAGCAATCCAGCACACACATGTCCTGCACCTCTTACAATTACACATTTGCTCCTGGAATTGATCTAATACCTCTGAATTACAAAAACTCATAAACAAAGATATCTAGAGGCTGTGTCCAGCTGATATTTGCCTCCAAGTCTGTAAGCCTCTTCAGTACCTATAAGGACAGTACTTAGTTTTGAATGTGATAAAAATTTATAAAATAGATCTGTTTAAAACAAAATGTTTAGAATTTTATGAGTCAATATTTTCCTCTTGATGGATCTGTGGTGAGGGACTTACTCTTAGAACACAATAACTCATTCACCTTCACATTCATGTTTGTGGAAGAAATAAAGTCTAAATGATATTTTCATTCTTTGAGACTCTTATTATTTTCTTCTGTACTTTGGATGATGAAATTTGGACTGTGGCAGACTGTTATCTGAAACTGCATTTTAAGGAAAATTCAAACTAGGGCAAACAGACAGAACAATATTTATTTTTAAATGCATTGATTTTAAAGCGTTCTTCTTTGATATAAGTAGTTTCTCTTAGTACAACACTTCAAGGCATAGTTTACTGTGTTTTTCCCTTTCCTGAAGGAAAATACTTTTACCCTAATTTATCAAACTGTTTATTCAAATGCTAATACAAAAGATATTTCCATATAAAACATTAGAGTCTAATAGTAGTGGTGCACACCTGAGTAATATAGAAGGATTTAGGTTTGCTTAAGCAAAGTTAGGTGGCAATTGAACAACATGCATTAATGTGTAATATGACTTTAACAACGTGCCCTGATTTGGCAACAAAAATAGACATAGTACATAAGATGTATCAGGATAAATTTTAATAGACATAGTACATGAGATGTATCAGGATAAATTTTAAGAAGCCTCCTTGCAAAAAGAATCCATCAGTTGATGGAGTAACTTCAGAAGTACAGAGTGAGATGAACTACAGACTCCAGGAAGTTAATAGATACATTTTTATATAAAGGATTAGATCAGTTTTCCCTGGAAAAATACATGTGACAATACAGCCATCTTTCTTGAACTCTTATGAAATAACAACTGAAAAAGCAACAGTAGTTCCTGAAAAATGCTTTTACATTTTTTAAATAATGTTTGAGTTTGATAAGTTAATACTTGTCTGCTTTTTCTAATAGATTTGAGTGTCTAATAATAAAATATATGACTTCTTACAAATCCTGCCAGTTTTGAAGCAAATAATTTTGAGATGGAGCAAGAATTCTTTTTATAACAGTTAAATCTACTTTTGGTTGTCTGAATTTTTCTGGTTTTATAATCACTGCTTTGCTGTCTTGCTGAAGGTACATTTTCATTGCCAAGAAGTTCTCTTTTGTAATTATTTTTGAGAATTTATACAGATTTAGTTGTTACAGTTTTAGTCCAGAGAATAATTTTGTAACTCCCTCGTTTGCTCTTCCACTCTTAAATACCTGATAAAAAACACTGACAGGAATATACTTCTGAACATGTTAGCTGTGATTAATTCACCACTTCCTTGTTTTCCTGTATGAGAATTTCAGATGCTAGCACCTATTCACTTTGAGCTGATTTTCCATTACTGCCTGCATAGTTTTTGGTGTCAGGACTTTTCAGACCACCTTTATGTAGCACTAGAGAGTGGGGCAGTGGCATGAATCCCTTGTTAGAGATGCACAACTTTGCCATTCCAGTAACCCCAGGCTCCTCAGTGCTATGCCTCTCTAGTGAAAGCCTGTCCCTCACTGCTATTTGCAATTCTTCTTGTCTCTTATATACTATTTTTTTCAGCAGCAATTTCATATTTATTCCTAGATCCTGGATAAAGAAAAATCATTGAGTAGTGTCAGATTGAATATCAGCTCCTCTGACAACATTCTCATTCAGTGTCAGTCTTCACTGACAGCTACTTTTGGAGATCCATCAATTTTTATTCTGTTTGGCATGTGCTTTATTTTGATTGAGTCTAAAGGTAATTTTAAAAAATCTGAATGTCATATGGTTAAAGTAAAAAGTTTTACAGAAATCTAAACATATTCAGTTTTCAGCAATATCTTTATCTGCTAAATATGTAAACTCATAAAAATTACATTTGTCTGACAAGCTTTATTTTCATAAAGTCATTTTGACTAGTATTATACTTAGATTCTCTCATTCTTTATTAACTGGTTATTATATTGCCTCTTCTATTATTTCATTCAGATGGACATAAGACAAAACTAACCTGTTACCTGTTAATACCCTGGTTATCTTGCCTGCCCTTACTGCAGTCTGTCAGATCCATAGCGTTGTTCCTTTATTTTGGAATATTCCAAATACCTGAAGAATATTAAAAATGAACATGACTCAGATATTTTGAAGTTGAGTCTCATGTTTATGCTTAGCAGCTGTTAAAATCTCTTCAGTTTCTAGTAGGCTGGAATATAGTTCATCATCCCCTTAAGGTTAAATAAAACATACTGTTTTTTTTCATGTGGTGCAAATGTATTTATCAAATACATTCATGTGGTGCAGATGTATTTATCAAATACAGATCTGCATCAATTTTTTAACAAATTTACCCTTTCTATTTAGTACACCTACAGCAATACAGAATTATTATTTATCTATGCTTCTTTAAACAACAACTTTTATTTGTGATTACTTATCAGCAATGCGTTTAGTGGTTTTTTTTTAATCAGCTTTCTACACTTCATGACTTTTAAAGTTTTTTTTCCTTCTACTTCCCAGTTGTTCCTTCCTATAAATTGCATTCTTTTAATTGCTTATAAATTCCTTAGCATCATCAAATTAGATTAAAACATACAAGAAGATGGCCCTTTTTTGTCATTGTGCTTCTGTATTTCTGGCTGTATTCAGTGTGGCTCCACAGGGACTGCTACTTGGGAAGTATCATTTAGCAAATGGCAGAGAAGAGGATGAAGACGTGTCAAGATTGACTTTGTGGAAAACATGATATCACTCAGATTTTTTAACCCATCAGCTAATTAAAATGAGTATCTTTTTGTCAGCCTAAGCTGATCATGTCATAACCTTTCTTATTTAAAAGACAATGTGCAAAAACTAGAAAAAGTAATTCTTCTTGATAGAATACTGTGATTACTTAGTTCAAATTTGGTTTTGTAATATATATTTCCCTATGATATGGAATCTGAGAATCTTTGATACTTCAGATGGATCTGATCAAATAATTATACTGATTATTATTATTATTGTTGCTGTTGTTGTTACTATTATTACTATTATAATTGCTGCTACTATTAATATTGCTATTATTATTTAAGTCTTTATGTTTGAATGGCTGTAGAATTACCACCAAAGAAAGATCCACACTTTCAACAGATTATGTGTGAATATTATTGTCGAGCACTTGGAAATGCTGATATTGAATTGATCTTCCTTATCTGCTCTGAACAACTCAAATTCTGTACACCCTGGGGCAATTTCAAGAAACAGTTAAACTCAATTTAAGATGAAACACCAGCTGGATTCAAACTTTAAAATTCAATTGCCATTTTACAGTGAAACAAATGTAAAAAAAAACCCAACACAGGTCATTAAACCCTCTCAGTAATTGCATTTCAGAGCAGTTCTTATTAAAACCTTTGTTTTCCCTACCTAAAATCTCTGATTCCATTTAGAGACAAAACATGCTCCAAATTAAACCTTCTTGTCTGTTTATTCATGTTTTTTTTTTATATTGTGAAGGCTATGAAATTGCTTCTGAACTATGACATTTTCAATTTTAAATTCCAGGTGCAGACCATCAATGAGAATATCTCATCTGCTCTTTTTTATATATATTTTGAAGTTTCTCACCTGTTTCTTTTAGTAGTCCAGATAAATACAAACAGAATACAAATTCACACATCTGGTCCAGGACCTTACACTTCATCTTCTCTTTCCTGGATCATTCTGGATTTTTTTCACCAAAAGCCCTATTTCACAAAGGAATTTTTTTTTTTTTTTTTTTTGTCTAGGGACTCATTAAACACAAAAAAACCCCATAGTTTAGATATAAAATCTCATTATTTATAATTACAAAAGTTTCCATTTACAGATCCGCTTTCATCCAGATTGATTCAAAAGCTCTTTAAAAATTATGTCTAATAGAAATACTTGGATATTGGTGAGCAGAATAGTTCAGCTCTTGATAACAATTTAAATGACATAGTAACTTAAAGAGATGGAAAATAATTAATCGTTTTTTATGAAAATATTTAAAAAACCAAGAAGTTTCATTCAAACAGCTGAACTTGTGCACTGACACCTTACAGAAATTTACATAAAAATTTCAAACACCCAAGAAGTCACATGGGATAAAAATGTGTCAGCCTGGACTTCTCTTACCACACATTTGAATCTCCCCCTGGGAACTTCTGTCATCTGTCAAAACAAACCTGATCATGTTTAGAGGTTTATTGTTCATAGAAGCTTCATAGAAGCTGTAATTTTTTGGGAGCTCATGAGTCTTCCTGAAAGTGTAGAAAAGCTTGTTTTTACAAGAGTTTAAGTCTCTTTGCTGGTTGCATGTGTTCCTGCTTCTGTCATGTACCCCAGAATTGTCACAACTGCTCATTTCTACCCAGCCTACGTCCCATAGACTTCTGCAGAAAGTAGATTCTGATAATTTTCATTGTGTTATAGACTTGTAGGGGAACCAGTCCTCAGCATGTGCTCAGATATATGCACTACAGTAATGGCTAATACATAGAAACAAATCCCTTCATGATTAGCAAATGAAACTGCAAAATCTAACTGCAAAATAAATAGGCCTTTCCTGGTCAGTGTTACATCATTGATAGTTGCTAGTTAGCAAGAAATAAGGATGCATAAAACCCTTGTTGCACAGTTCAAAAGGGATTAAACACATAGAAAGGTTAACAGAATCTTTCCATGGAAAATTTAATTGTGTTAATTGATGAAGCTATCTCCAAACCAAAAACACGCAGGCTTTCTCCAGTTCAGGAAAGTTAAAAATGAATAACTATGATGGAAAATAGAAGCAATTTTTTAAAAAAGTAAGTCTGAAACAGGAGAAAAGCTACAAAATAATGTTCAGAAGGAACAAATAATTTCTCATGGTCTATAAAGCAAATTTCCTGACTGAAACCTCTATAGCTGTCAGTTGCTAAGTAAAATTTCTTTAGTATATGGGCAACTGCAGCAAGTTTTTGCTTTGGATACACAAAATCTTACCAAGATTTAGTACTTGTACCTGTGAACTTTAATGATGGTTTCAAGAGAGAAACCCATGGTAGTGAAGACCAAAAGAACATTAATTTAGTACTGTGTCTTTTTAAACAGCATTTAAACATTGTGGAAAAGTATAAAATTGGCATTTTCAGTTCCATCAGAAAAAAAGACTTCATCTTTATGACAAAGATTCTTGAATTTGCCTCTCCTTTAAATTTGTTAAACTTGGAAATTTGGCCTCTTTATTCTTCATAAGCACCAGAACTCCTATACAGAGACATGCTTGTATGCATACTCAGAAATTCTGGAACATACGATCATAGACAAAGGAGACAGCAGAAATCTGCTTTTTGAAAGAAATTATAGCACAGACAATTGTGCACAGAAAACATGCTACGGGTGTCCTGAAGAAGTCCTGAAACAGCAAGGGTAATATAATTGATTTGGTAGAAATGTCTGGTTAATTTTTCACAAGGCGTAGAGTCCTCAAAAATCAATAACTTTCTGCTGTATCTTTATTCTTCTGAATAAACTGTGTCTGTCTAAGAAACTTGATTCCTATGCGCAGTTAGGTTCATAAAACATTCACAGACATACACAGCAGAAAAGAAACACAAGCTTTCCCAAGCAGCAGTGAGCATTTAACCCCAAGGTAGGACAAAGTGAATTATTCTTCTTTGGTAGAGTATCATCCTTGCATGTATGTGATTTCTCTTTTTCTCTTCAATGCAATAATTTTCTTTGTTTTGTTGGCAATATATAGGCACTACCCAGAAATCCTTTTAAAATTTCCATTTTCCCTATGAATATTGCATTTAGTCTATCACATTTTAAATTTTTAAAGCATTCAAAAGAAAGATGACTACTCTTACAAATGATACAAGCATGGATGCACACAGCGTTTCTGCTACAGTAGGATAGCAAATACTCTTTGAAGAAAGGATAACACAGACAGAAGAATAACAAAGTACAGAAACTCTGAGAGAGCAATATAAAACCAAGGAATTTTACCTAGAAGAGACTGGAGAAAACTCCACCTTGAATAACACAGTGAAACCTAGCTGTGCTATGTTAGCAACGAAGTTAATCTTTCTGCATCTGATCTATTTAGGTCCATTGATTATAGAACATCTAGGGAAATAAATCTCTTGAAATAAGTGCCTGCCTGTATTTACCTGTCTGAAACTAAATGATGTAAGTATCTTTCTTCAAAAAACTACTGACCATGACTACACAACCATATTAGTCCTGACCTCAGTTACAATTTTCGAAGTGTTTTAAATTTGCTTGTGTATTATACAATTTACCCTGTGCTAGGCTGGTCTCCAGAAAGATTTTAGGTCATTCCAGATGAACATCCAAAATAATTGAGACATATTCTGAGCAGGAACCTCTTCAGCTCATGTGCAAGTCCATAGTCAAGAGTTGCATCCTGAGCAGGAACCTTCTTTAAACACATGAAAATCAGGCAACAGTCATTGCCATTCCTGTTCTTAGAGACAGTTAATTAAATGACTTTTGAACAGCTTTAGTAGGCTGATGCTGGCTTCCAGGGATGACCTGGAAGAAAAACCATTCTGAGGCGGGCAACAGCAACAGGCCCTTGAGCAGATCAAACAGGGAAAAGCTCGTGTGGGAGCTCTTGAGCCTGTTCAGACAGGACCGGCCGTGCAAAATATACTCTGCACTGCAGCTGGGGAGCAGGGCCCCACCTGGAGCCTCTGGCAGAGGACTGCAGGAGAAACCTAGGGTGGACCATTGGAATTTTGGAGCTGGGGTTATTGAGGATCAGAAGGGTAAGCTATTTATAGCTGGATGGGTCCATGAAACATCAGGACATCTGATATTGTGAGGCCTGGCAAATTGACTACATTGGACCACTCCCATGAACCTGCCAAGGTAAGTGTCCATGAAAGGGGAAAATAATATCTATCTGTGAAAGGATTGGGGATGTACTTAATGAAAATGTATGTTTGGTATATAGATGGTTTAAGGATTTAATTTAAATTGTAGGTGTGGGTAAGAAGGGATTTCAGTAATGAGAAATAATGCAATGGATCAGTTGGAAGATATATAAATTATGTGGAATATGATTATGAGGCAAAATGGTATAGAATAAGGGTATAGATTGTATTGTGTCTGGCTGAACTGGAGCTCATTTTCCCATACAGCCTTCACTGTGCTATGTTTTGCATTGGTAGCTGGAAAGGTTTTGACAAAATGTGTTTTGGCTACAAATGAGCAGCGCTGGCACAGCATCAGGGCTGTCTCTCTAACATTCCCACCCCCATCAAGGTGCTGGGAATGGGCAAAATCTTGGGAGGGGTCAGAACCAGGCCAGCTGACCTAAATTAACCACAGGGATATTCCATACCAGGTGATGCCAGCTCAGATATAAAAGCTAAGGGAGAGAGGAGGAATAGGGGTGAGGGTTATTTTTAATTTTGCAATGTTTGCCTTCTGAAGCCACTGCTAGTGTGCTGGAGTCCTACTTCCTGGGAAGTGTGTGAATATTGCTCAGTGACGGAAAGTAAAAATTAATTTTTCCTCCTTTGCTTCTGTGCAGGCAAACTTTTACTTTTCTTTTTTTTTTTTCCACTTAAGTAAACTGTCTTATCTCAGCCTACTAGTTGTTTTCCATCTTATTTTCTTTCCTCTGTCCCAGTGGAGAGTGATACAGTGGCTTGGTTGGTACCTGCTGTCCAGCCAAGGTCAACCCACTACAACAGCACTCACCTCTCCTCCTCAATCTGCCTGTCCTTTCCCCCTCAGAGTCAGTCAATTACAGGCAATGAGTGAAAATGCTGGCAGGTGGGACAACTTCACTCAAACCCATTTTCTGTAAAAATTTTGACATCTTCCCTCTTCAAAATTTGTATTTTGTTTTGCAGAGATTCATGCATATGTGCCTACTTTTTGTTATAGAAAGACTATTTAGGTCTATAACCAATTTGTTGTGACAATAAGGAGGGAAGGAGAATTAGTTAATTAGAACTAAAATAACAACTACTCCTCCAGACATTGTGCAATGAAGTACATGACTGGGATGCCAGCCTGCAGTAGTGGATGTCACCTTGAGTACTGTTATTTAATTGTCATGTCTTCACAGGCACAAACACATCCTTACAGATAGATGCAAGGCATATTACAACATACATTGAAGTTTGGGTGTGGAGTCAAAGGTCTGTGCAGCTGCTACAAACTTGGAGAATGCAAAACAATTGTAAACTTCAGTGGATTATTTTTTCTCATAGAATCAATTAGGGTGCAAAAACCTGGATTCAACTTCAAAATTTCCTGTATTTTTGGTGAAATATTGCAGCAGTGAAGACAAGTAATCTTAGCAGCAGAGATTACTCTGGTTACAGAAATTTCCAGTATTGTAGACAACTGGCCATAGTGTTGATCGGACATTTTCTTTAGAAAATAAACCTCTAGATTCTAAAACGATG
This sequence comes from Lonchura striata, assembly GCF_050655825.1. Lineage (NCBI taxonomy): Eukaryota > Metazoa > Chordata > Aves > Passeriformes > Estrildidae > Lonchura > Lonchura striata. Next base: position 55,601,415 of record NC_140707.1, on the reverse strand, counting down.
TAGTTTTATTTTTTCTAATTAATTTAGTGTAGTACCACATGAGATTTGATGGGTTTTTTTTTGTTTGTTTTCCTTTTTTTCAGGAAACTTATGGAAGCATGCAGGGGAAAAACAAAATACCATTAATTTTGCTCTGACTTATATATCTCTTTTTCCTGGATCCCCAATTTTTCAAATTTTACTTCACAGACTTACAGAGAAATATAGCCTTATTACTCATTACCTCCAATACATGCAGTTATCCTTCTTAGGCAGTATCTCAAGGGCAAACTGTAATTGACTGGGAGCAGGAGCATGCATGAGCACTGAAGTATGTCAGTGTCTGACTGGAGTACATTGGTATATAAGTAGATCCTATAAGACTCCAACGGTTGCCTGAAACCTCACAATAGGTTTTCTTATGAGTTATCTGCAATGACCTAAACATGTTATAATTTGAGTTACACTGGGAGAAAGCCTTTCTCAAAGTTGCACAGTGTTCTAATCCATATCCATGCACAGGACAGTAAACTGACTTTGCATTCTACTGCAATCGTTAGAGAAGAGCTGTCCCACAGATAAGCCATTGTGACAAATTTTTATTTCATCTTACAGGCACTAACATTTCATAACAGCTCCTAATTCTGATGCTTCAGACAAGTGTAAGATATTTTACTGATTGTGGAAAAAAAATTCTTTCTTTTGAATGGGAGAATGATGGAAGCAGCTTGATAGTCATTCCCTCTGGAATTAAATGAATAAGATCCTAGTTGTCTAATTTATCCAAGATCCATGGTGTCCATAGACCTGCAATAAAGATGAACTTGGGTTTAGGATTATAATTTTCATAAATTTACCTTAAGTTTCTAGATGGATAAAACCAAGGCTGGTCAATATCTAGAAATTTCCCTTGGTTTAATGTCAAGTCATTAAAATATCTGTTGATTTCATGACAGCACACACATTAGCCTGAGATTAGCAAAAAGTGCATCTGCATTTTTGCCCTTTTATAGTTTCTGATACATTTTATTCTTAGAGCAAAATTTATGTTATGCAAAAGTTACATTAAAAGAATTTTACAGTAATCTACTGAAAATAACCAAAGTATATACATATATAAAAGCATAGTATGGTACTTTTATAAATGTATGTATTTTTTAATATGCTTTTTTCCAAGTACCATTTTCTCACTGCATGAAACATTGTCTTGGAATTTCAAATACAAGGCAAAAATGCATTTTAAACTCTAATTTGTCCATAACCATTGTCATTGAACAAAGACAAAGCTAGTTTTGAAGCATGCTCTATAATAACAAGATTGATAATAACACATACTGAATGCATAAGTAAAATGCCAACGACTGGAAGATTAACGCTTTCTCTTGATTTCATGGAACACATTTCACAGCTGGTATTTCAGCAAAAGCACACTTTGTGCAAAAATGTGTTGCCAAGGAAAAAAATTCATTTTAAAAGCTTTTTTTTTTTCCTTTATCAGTTTTTTGTTTCAGAGTACCAAAGGGCTGATGGAGAATATTTTGGTTTAAAGCATATAAAAAAGAAACTGATTCCTTTAATAGACTTAATCAACTAATCCTTTTCTTTCCTCAATAAACTGGCTTTTATTTTCTAAAAGCACATTGGGTGTAGAGGCATATTGGGTGTAGAAGTTGAAGAACATGGAAAAGTTAAACTTCTGTTGCTCATGCCTAGATTCATTAAAGTACAGCACATCCTTGACCTGGAAATCAATAGTCCCCCCTTCTTCCTCTTCCATCCTTCCTTCCATTGCTTTCCCTGATGCTCTCATTTCCAAGTGCTCTACAGTCCTGTAACTCTTATCTCCTATTTGCCCATAAAAGTAAATACAAATTATTCTTTGAATCTTTCCCAAGTTGATGTTACGTGATGCTTCAGAATGGTGGATAGGGTGAGGTTTAAGAAAGCTTTCACCCAAATTAACCTTTAGCCAGTGCTCCAATGTAGCAGCTCCAGCTTTCAGAGCACCAACTCTTGGCCCCATGGAGGCCAGGGTTAGAACTTTATTATTTTCTACAGGGTCAGTATTTAATCTTGAGTTTATGGCCAAATAGGAAATATACCAAAACAATTTTCCCTTACACATGCAGAGGATTTCTCAAGCTTTTTGGTAGAAAAATCAGTGTTTTTCTATGTACTCCTTCATATAGGATATGTTTTTTATTTCAAGAAATGTGAAAAATTATAGCTTCTGCGAGTATTTGCAGGCTGTTTTTTTCCTGGTTAAGGGACCTCTGTGAGCCAAGTGGCATATAAGCTCGAGAGGAGACATAAAAGTATTGGGAATTTTCAATATAGTTTTTCCCATTTCCTTTTATGGACCGTCATGAATAATTTTCTAGCAGATGTAAGGTACATTGTTGAACTTGAGAGGGACATTCAGTACTTCACTGCAGCAGTTGTGACCAGAGGATCTTTTGTGCAGCTTCCAAAAAATCATTTATTCACAAATTGACCAGAAAAGTGAGTAACTGACAAACCAAAGAGCATATTAGAAAGATGCTCTTGTTGACAGTGTCAGTTTTATTCTTTTTGGCTTATGCAATGTTGGAGGGTCTCTTGGGCAGCACAGTATCAGTGACATTCAAGGTACTAGTTTGGAGGCAATTGCTTTAAAAAACTCAGCCTCTAGGAATTCCTGAAGATATATTCAGGAAATGGATCAACTGATATTCGTCAATGGAACAACTCTATCATTTAGAAGTTTCCAGATGAAGTGAGAGAAAATGTGATTGTAAAGACCAGCTACATTAACTATTATCTGAAGAACAATATAAATAACTCATGGGAGTGAAAAAGCCGGTCCAAGGGGATTAGATTTTAGCAAAATGTCCAGAAAAAAAAAAAAAAAAAAAAAAAAAAAAAAAAAAGCAGAAATAAACTCCAAAACCACTCTGTGATGCATAAAACACTGACCAAGAATATAACACCAAGAATAACCAAGAATATAATGGTTTGGATTATTACCTCTGATAATTCAAGCTACACTTCATGTTTATGACCCTCAACTTTCTAAAGCTTTCATAAAAAATACTGAATAAACTCTACAAGCATATTAGCTTACTATTGCTATTGCAATGTCTCTAAAATGCAATGTACACTTGTTTCTATTACACTTCTAGATCAGAAAAAGTGAAAAAATTTCACTTTTTTTTTTTTATTTTCAGCACCCAGCCTTGTAAGAGATAAACTACTACAGACTCCCAATCTTTAGATATATATCAATATATTACAGTTAATAACTATACTGATAAAAATGGTGTCCATGAAGGTAAGGCCTGAATATTAGCTCTATTGTGCAGAGAGAGGTCATTCTGAGTTCTCAATAGTCCCTTTCACTGCACCTTAATCCCCACTTAATCCCCTGGCTATTATGGGCCCACAGTTTTCACACATTGCTTTGCCAGCATACATCAATCCTGGTCTGTGAAGTATCCCCTGTTATTCCTGTTCCACATCTTTCTTTAGGAGAAAAATATATGTCATTCTTAATGGTACAGTGAAATCTGTAATATGGATAAACTGCACACGGGGTCAGATTGAAGCCATTAAAATTATTTTCACTATGGGTCCTGATGCAGAATTGGAACACTAATCTCCAGAGATAAAGGGTATCTAGCTGATTTACCACTTTAGTCCCCATTTTTATCTTTGATATTATTATGTGTTTGCTCTGTAACTTTCATCTATATTCTAGACCCTTGGGCATTCAGAAGATCTTGGAAACATAACTGTATCAAACGTGCTGTGTCTGACTGATAGCTCTGAAGTGTTCAGAGCATACCTTCATTATCCAAAATGGAATTAGCTGACTTTTTGTAGCTCAGATTATATTGATATGAAATAGGCTATTATACAGTAGGAATACAGCATTTTAAAAACTTGTGGAAGGGACACAATGCTTACTAGTTTTGTATTGATTTCTCCAAGCAGGAATTTTGATTAAAACCTAATTTCAAGCTGGGTTAAGTTTCTCTAAGATTGAATGAAACTTTCTATTAGTTCAATTACTACACACCAAAGAGCAAGATAGCATTCAAAGAATAGCAGCTTTTTCAGAGGGATTTCTAGATCACTGAGATTCTCTTAAGAACAGTTTCTAGGATTTACAACATGCATTCCAAAAAACCTCAAAGCTTGATGTATCACTTTAAAATTATTCCTTTCCTCCTTATAGTTAGTAACATTGATTTTCATTTCTTCTTGTCAGTGGAATAGTTGGAAGAATACAGATATTGCACACTTTTCTTTGCATGCCTGTATAGTTTCTTCTACATAGAAATAAAGAGATTTTAAACATTTGGAATATCTAAATTAGAGAGGCAATTAAAAGAAAAAAAAGTGTCATTTTTCTTATGGTTGAAGTCTGGCAATGAATTCAATGACTTCACTATATCCTAAAGGGATACTGAGTGTGAAGAACAACACTTCTGGAGACAGGTATTGAAGCGTTGCATAAATCATGGTCTCCTGGAACAGTGGATGTAAACTCTTTTGATGGTTCACTGAAAAATCTTTCAGTGGCCATTAGGTATAAGAAATGCTGTTTTCCTCCCTTTCTATTTGTCTTGGATGAAGCATGTAATGACTAAGACATTGATTAGTGATTTGGGAGAACTTGCAAGAGGAAGAAAAAAGGAGAAAAGGTATAGCAAAGGAACTGCAGTTTCTGACAAACACCTCAAGAGAGAAGCTATGATTCATTTGTCATTGTCATTTTTCCATCACTTATTTTCAGATATCTGCCATAGCATGATCTTATTGTCAACAAATATCAGTACATAAAGTATTGCATGTGGTTATGGGCACAAACCCCTGTAATGGCTAGAAGACTTGCTTTTGGTACAGAAATGTTTAGGATAAATTCTAAAATTTTGTTCCTCTAATTGTATCACAGAAGATCCACTGAATGTAAAATATTTCTCAATAAGTGTCTTTATCAATTTATTCTTCCGAGGCATAGGTATCATACCCAGAGTTCTGATTGCTACTCTAAACAAGGCTACTGCTAGTCAGAACATGCCAATCTTTTATCAATTTTAATTCCACAGCATTTTAATTCCACAGGTTGCGATATGTCACAGCTCTTTCTGAGTCTTTGGGTGACCTAGTGCTTCATCTACAGAAAGATAATTATATGCATCTAAATCCTACATACAAAAATGCTTATGCTTTTAACTGTGCTTAAGATCTTTTTGTTCCCTACAGTTTCCTCCAGAGGGGAAGTGGAGAGGGAGCTGTAAATTACCTCTCTGGGATCAAATGCTGAGACATATGGGAATGGTTCAAAGTGTCACCAGCTGAAATTCCAACTGGACATACCTTTACCAAGAGGGTAGTCAAACTCTGCAACAGGATTCCTGGAGACGTGACAAGCCTGTCAGAGTTTAAGACACACGTGGGTGATGTCCTTAACAGCATTTTTAACTTTTGGTCAGCCCTCAATTAGTCAGGCAGTTTGATTAGGTGATGGTTACAAATTCCTTTCAACTGAAATAGTGTAGTCTATTCTATTCTAGTCTAATTTAGTCTTTTCTATGGATCTCCTGGAAGTGTTCATAATTAATCCATATTTCTTTAAGTATTAAAAACATGTTAATGTGAATGAAATTCTTTATGTATATTATTGACTGAAGTCCTCTGGTTAACTTATATACATAAAAGTTACAGACTCAAGAAGAATCAAAGTAAGTTTTTTTATACCACCTGTCAGACAACTCATTCCTTCTTTCCTAGGAATATCAGATGCATCTTCAGCTGGAGAATGGCTAGGTTTTTTTGAAGAAAACTTAATGGATGAAAGGGGAACAAGGGAAATAAAAATACTTGAAAAACCCAAGTCAGATAACCTACAAATATCCCCAGGTAATAAAAACATCAGAAAAGCTTCACCCCACAACAAGCCAAGAAACCAAACATCAATTTATAAAAATCACTGTGATGGAGGAAAGGTATTGAGCGAGTTAACTGTGAAGCTGTTAGCACTGCTCCTTGTGCTATTTCAAGTCTACTTTCTGTACAATTGTTGCTACTGAACTGATCCATGGGAAAAGTGAAATCTAAAACTGCAGAATCTAGTCGGATTGCCTCTCCACTCGGTCTGCAGTTCTATGTTGATACTCTTTGACACAGACCCTTGTGCAGTTTACTGTGGTGAGAGGAAAGCAGCATTACTCTGAGGACCTGGAAATTTTAGGAAGGACAGAAATTAATATATTTAAGATACTAATTAGGAGCTGTTTATAGTCACAAAAGAATAGTGAGAACAAAGCCCTCCCCCAAGCCATCTGTAGGCAATGTAATGTGACATTATGAATTACATGTATAAGACATTATGAAATAATTACCTGCTTTTATGACAATTGAATTCGCTGTCCTTGGAGGTCCTTGTGAATCTTTATTTGGTGTCTGTCTGATCACAACAGTGGGAAGGGTGCTTCTGCCTTCTGCCCTTGTCTGAGACTGAAACTCAATTTATCTTTATTGCACAATCATCTAACATTTGAATTTTTTTGGTTTTTTTACTTGCCCTTTTTTAACATTTGTGATTTAAAAAATGTTTTATAGCAATTACATGTTTTTTCACACAAGATTTTCATGTTTTTTATCACATCAAAATAAAATTTAATTTTATTTGAGTCAAATCTAAACTCATAGAACAAGGAGATTCAGAGTCAGACACAAGATATTTCTTCATCCCTGTTTTAACACAGGATATTATGATAATAGGTGGGCACTTAGCAAACCTAGAAATTTTGTTGTGCAACTGTGCATTTTAATGAAGTTAGAGACACAAAAGTAACGCACTGTAAAGAAGGGACAGAAGGGTTTCCCATAATAACTTTGCTATGTCATGTTGGTAGCACGGTAGCAGCTAAATAAATATGGATGCTTAATGGAGTATACTGCTCGAGCATTGTATATCAAATTAATGGCCCTGTTCATAACTTGCATTAAATTTTCCATCATCTTGTCTTAAGACTGGAGGCGATTTTTTTAAGTTGCTATGAGGTGTTCTTTTTTTTTCACCTTCCTCTCTCTGTACCAAGATTAAGCACGATATTCTGAGATGGCATAAATTGTATCACTCTTCTGAAGGCAATGAAGCAATTCAAATTTACACTAACTGAAGATTTGTCCAATTAAAATTAAGATCCTGATCTCTAAAGGGATGTAGGTACACAGTTTCTCTGTCTGCAGCTAGATTTGGGAGTGTGAGAACATTTTAGGATTTAGGTAAAGGTGACTTATTTGTACAGCTCATTTCTGTAATTGAAAAATTTTATTTCCTTGTTAAGGGAAGCAATTCCTCTTGGATCATACACAGGTTGCCAGGCTGTGAAAGATAGGATACAAGTAATTATAAATAAGCCACTTTTGTACACTGACAGTAAAAAGGAAAAGAAAGCAAAACCAAAAAGTGACTAGCCAAAAAAATCATATAATGAACACCACAAACAAAACAAAACAAAATAAACTACCACACAAAAATCCTCAGTTTTAAATTCAAGAATAGTGTCTATTCATGTGCAGTATTCACATTATGTATCAACTGAAATAGCCATGCCTAGGACAAATACAATTTAATAATTCATTATATCATACTATGATATTACTATGCAATGTTCTGCATAGTTCCCAAGTGCAAGGTTCTAGGCCTTAGCACTGGAAACACAATGTACTGTCAATGATTGACTCTATTCCTGAAATAACAAAAAAAGTGTACGAGAGCAGTTGTGGACCCTTACTTGACTTCATATAGTTTCTCCTTTCACAGAACTTTACTAAATAATCAAAATGGGTTTATAAGCCCTGAATGATGACATGAAATCCCAGAGTCATTTGTCTGCAATCAAACAATGTGACCTTTACATAAACTTGAAGTCCTGACAGTCACAATGACTGCAGATCAGGGCATCACTGCGCTAGCAGATGTTTGCAATTGTCCTTGTTCCACCACGTCTCTAACGACACACAATTGTCTTGAGGGAAAAACGAAAAGCCAACTTAATTTAAGGATCGAAAAAGTGTTTGTTTGAGCAAATTAAAAGAAGATAGACAAAGCAGACAGTATGAGATCTCTAAATAAGGCAAATCTTTAGGGATGAATTAGTTTGACTATATCGTTCATTAGGCTTACAGAAAAATAGAGCTGCCAAAAGTATATAACAATATGAATGAGTATATCTCTTCATGTTTTGCTGTTTCATCTCAATCAATATTAAGTTAATATTAACTCAACATATATCTAGCTGTTCCTAAATGTATTTCAGATTCACTTCCCTGCAATGAAAGATGCTTTCATTTTCTGCTTCACATAGCACAAAGGGATGCATTTGCATCATACCTTCCTCATTTCACCTCACCTTCCAACACTGTTATTATTTTGGAGACATCCTGTTTCCAGTGATTTACAAGTCTATAATTGTGTTCACGGGCCAGAAGGAAAAAAACATACATCAAGTTAACAGCAATTTTGTTACTGACTTTTAAGAAATTAAAGAATTGAGGGCAAAAGGCAAAAGAAAACTTTCTTAAAATATTTTCATTAGTATATTTTTCACTTGAACATTTTTGAAAGGTTGTTTCATCAGGAGTTTATTTGCTGTATGGTGTAGTAAAATATCTCATATAGAGTTACATTTTGAAATAATTTTATATAGTGCTTTTAGAGTTGTATTTCATTTCCCCCCTTTCCTCCATACTTCCCTCTACTCTCTGTTATATTACGACTGTTTGGGAGGTAGATTAATGACTTAATGCATCCTCGTATTTTGATCTCTTGTCAAGGTGTAACCCAGCATTTGTTGGTATCAATGTTAAAAAAAAAAAAGGACTTTTTAAACACAGATGTTTCTTTTTTACAAAGTCTTAGAACTACAGAAGAAACAATGTCAACTAACAAAAGAGAACATTGAAAACAATCTATTTTTTAAACCTCACAAATCCAAGAGCCCTCTCTACCTTCTCTTCACTGTAGAATATAAACCTGCAAAGTAGCAAATGCTGTAAATTGCACACAGCAGCATTTCAACTATTTGGCTTTCTGAGGACTGGAAATTCCACATGAATCTTTCCAGTACTAAGAAATATTTCCTTCTGCAATTTATTGGATGGGAATTTTCTGTCAATTTTTTTTTTTTTAATACTAAAAAGTCAAACCAATGTTTAAGGAAGAAAAGGTTTTAAGATTTTCAAATCCAAAAACTGTTGGCACACTTTCTGAGCTTGTACCTCAAATATGAAATGTCCTTCTATCAAGTGGTCTAAAGAACTCCTTCCCACCCCACCTCCAAGAAGTTAATATGCTTAACAGTGTGCATGTACACACACACAGACACACTCACAAATCTATAATGTTTCAATTATCATTCTTTACATCTCTTTCAGATGTTGTATTCCAGGTAGAAAAGGCTATGAAACAGCAGCCTAGTATCTGGCTAGGCCAATCCAGACACTGATTTAGCATCAGGCCACCAAGCAAAAGCATCATCTCCTTTGTTTCACTTCCACATCTCTACAATAACTAAATCACTCCTTCAAAAACTGTTTGATACTAAATACATTTAATGCATGAGAGTAAAAAAGTTGAATAACTTAACGCACCCCAGAAAAGAATGTTGGCATTGGAATAGCCACCTAAAACAGAAACTGACAGAAAATGCCAGTTACACTAGGGAGTGGACTTCACTGTCTGCTACAGGGAAAGTCTATCAAGTCACTGCCATTCTAACCCGGGAAAGGGAAACTGGTGAGATGGGGCTGTTTCCTACCTGTAAATCTGGAAATGGGTCTGACTCTGACATATTATTGGCTTAACAAAAGTAGATTTAACCATAGTATAACATAATAAGCAAATCACACTAATCAGCCCAGCTAAAATTTTTCATTACTAGTAGATTCACAGAAGTCTCTTACCTATGGGCTGACTGGGATCCTTGAAACACTTACAGCACAGTGTTTAAGACTCAGGGTAAACATTTCTTGCACTTTTGCTCATTTACAAAAACAGCCTTCTCCAACAATAAGTCATCAAGGATATCAGTTTTCTTCTTTCAGTGGCAAAGCAGAGTCCATCTTCCAGTAACACTTAATTCAATACATTGATAAAGTTGATCCAATATATTTGATTTTTTTACCTGTGCCAAACTTGAGCAGATCATTTATAAAGCAAGCCTATGGTTATAAGAAATGACACCACATTCTCCTTTGTCTTTACCCTGTCTGAACATTTGGGTGTTGTACTGATTTCATGAATAGCCCAGCATTCCCTCACAATGTGCATTGTGTGTGTTAAGGTATTAAACCACTGCAATGCATAAATATGACTGAACATGTGAGTTGACTCTTTGACAACATGCTAGTCAGGTCTGGTCAGAGGATAAAGTTTGCTATGATGTTTACACCTCTAGTGTACTACCAGACTTATCAATAAGAAGGCTCCGTAGCTGCATGGAATGCTATTGTTCTTTATGGGTATTTAACTTTCTTGTTTAAGGGCAAGAAATTACTCAAAATCCATATTCTTATCAGACTGATCTAATCTCAACAGTTTAGACTTGTGGATACTGATATGGAAAAAGGAAAATAAATCCTCTTTTGGCTCAAGGTGCTCATCTGCCATCTGGAACAGCTTCACCAGTTTCATCCATTATGCAAATGAGATGTAGTATTCGTTATGTTTCATCTACTGATACTAATACATTAATGTAGATTTTACAGCTTAAACCCCTGAGAAAGAATTGGCTTCACATCACTCACTGACTTAAGATCACATCCCATTACTTTTACTAGCCCTGTGGCATTTAAGGTCACTTGATTTTTAATAAAGCAGACTTCTGTGATGTCAGTAAAATGGTAGCTGCCCCTTTCATTTCCTTATCTTTCCTTTTCTCTTCCCAAGAGATTGTAGTATTTCAGACTATTGCGTAACTTATTTGTTCTACAAAACTAGTTTCTTCATTTACCTTTTTACTGTTTCATAATAAAATAGATGAATTTTTTTTTTTTCTATCCTTAGGATAAAAAAGGGGGTGAAAGTGTCAGGGAAATTGTTAACAGAATTAGTAAAGAGATACAGACTGGAGCTGAAAACCAGTTCTATTCAATGTTTCATTTGTCTTTGATTTTTGATATGTTAAATGAGACAAATTCAATCTGGTAATGTGATACCTGTGTAAACAGCCTTAGTCACTCAAGTGAGTAAGTTGAAATCAATGTGTAAATAAGCATTATAGCTGTGTCCTTGAAAGACAAAGTTTGAAAATGTTGCCAATGCAGTCAGTCATATTTATAGCTCTGCAATACCATCCAGGATTGAGCCCTGACAGAACAGGACAGCACACTTTGATGGTGACAGTAAACATATTCCATTCCAGTACCATTTACCTTTTAAATGAATACTCACTACATGCCAGGGATTTAACATGCTTGCTCAATATTCCAAATCACTATAGTGTAAAAGAGGAAAGAAAAGTATGAAGTGCAATTAAAATCTGTCATTTAGCATGGATAATTTAAATATGATTCTTCTCTATTAAAAGACCGCTTGCCAAAATCAGGGTGGAAATGAACTTTAAATGCTATATGAGCTTTCACTGAGCTTTATGAAGAGAACTATCTGACTAGAAAATATAACCAAATTGGTTTTTTAAGTCATGGAAATGCATCGCAATAAGTAAAAGTAAAAGTAAAAGTAGAAGTAAAAGTAAAAGTAAAAGTAAAAGTAAAAGTAGTAAAAGTAGTAGAAGATGCAGCTGCATTCAATGAGGCAAACATATAGGTTAATAATAAATAATTTCAAAACTCTATTTCTTTCCTAATTTCAAAACTCTATTTCTTTCCTACTCAGTCCTTCACTACTTAATCAAACCCAAGGTCTCAAGCAGGACTGTTTAAATGAGAAAAGACCAGGTGTGATTCTAGAAACTATTCCTTTGAAGATGATGGGTTTGATAGAACAAAACAGTTCCGAATTTTTAGCATTGCATGAAGATGAAACATTACATTAATTTAATAAAAATAGACAAATAGCTTTCAAAGTGAAGGAATTAGTTGGATCTCAGTTTTTCCATGTTGAGATTGGTTCTTCAGATCATAAATGATAAGATGTAATAATATACATTTTGGCATTGAGACAGATATAACCATGTTATTTTCCTCTTTTGGATTATTCTTCCATTTTCTGTACTTACAGTCTTGAAACAAATAATAATGTTTTGCCTAAAAATTAATTGAGAGAAAAATACTTTTCTTGCATTCTCAATTTTATTATAAACAATAGTAGCAGACATTCATTTTCATTTGAAGTTTAAAGTCAAATTGACAATGATAGATAGAAATTATATTTCTGAAGGAATTATCTGCTTTCACATCCTAGAAGAACAAATTCTCTTCACTGATATCAAGAGCTGTAAAAACTACATTGTACTATTCTGTAGGACTACCTTTCATATGTCCTATAGCTGACTTAAGGATGATTTATACTGACATTTTTTGCATATTCCACACAGCCATTTTTTATACCATGCTTTAGTTTAGCAGGGATAAGGAGATGGTTTCTTTTCTTGTTTTGTAAGTGAAGATTTTCTTAAATTTTAGATGTGCTATTCTTTATCTGCTTTTTCACATTTCTGCTACACTTTTTTTTCATGCTTTCTGAATTCATTTACAGGGGTGGTATCTAGCTTCATGGTTAAACTATTAAATACAATATTGTTCTTTACTCCACATATCCTATTTGAAAATGATTTGTGTGGTAGTATATGATATGCACTTTCTATCTTCAGCAATACCTCATTATAAACACAGTTCACCTCCAACTAAGAGCTGGAGACTTTTGAACAAATTATGATGTAACACTGTTATCAAATAAACTTGTAAAATTTAAAGCAGAATTGGGTTCAGAGTTTTGCAAGGAAAAAATAATGCTGTTTTTGTTGCTTCTGCTTCCTATATTGTTATTCACTAATGATAAATGGAAGGAATGAAAAGTCACCAGTACCAATTAACTGTTTAATTAGAATTGCAAAGATATCTCATAATTGTGCTCTTATTTCAATCAGCTAAAAAAATCTGCTACAGATCCAAATAAAACAACAACAACAAAAAAAAAGTAAAACCAAACAATTTGAAATACATTCTTTGAAGCTGTCATGTTGAAGTTAAAATATACTGATTAGTTCTTGACTGGAACATTTTACAGAACAATGCAAGCATAGAAACAGATTATCAAATATCATGGCACAGCTGGAAAGAAACAGGCTAGTAACACACTGGTTTCAAAACAGGCTAATTTGATGAGAACTAACTAATAGCTTTAAATTTCTGCAGCAAGTGCAGTTTGCATAGTTAGAATGATGTCACTGAATTCAAGCTTGTATTGTACTTGTTCACAAAGAGACACATTCACTAACTCAGATTCCACTTGTAAATTAGGAATAGGATCCACATATTTGAGACCTTTGATATTATTTTAGTTTTGTAAAAGGGGTTAGATTTCCATTCTGCAACATACTGTGAAATAGATTGCACCCATAGCAATAAATATAGTGAACACAGGAAACCAAACCTTCATTTTTTATATCTCAATTTTGTTTATCTCCCTGTTTTCCATATGCTCACAGTGCAGAATGGGCTATTTTGGTCTATATTAATAGAGGATTGAGTATCAGCATGCTCCTAATCTTGAGCATTCTGCATGCCAAAATGTAGATTTTCCTCCAAGCACTGTGGGTACTGAACAAGTCCAGCTTTGAGAATGGGCTTAGAGTTGTCCTTGAAAGCCTTGAAGGCAATCAGAAGTGGGCTGCTTTGGTTCCTCAGGTAAGTGAATTAGTATATATAATTTCTAGTGTTTATATATTCTTATTTGTTCTGTCAGGTTATACACATCACCCTGCAATGAGCCATGTGTGAGGCACTGCACTATCTGTGCTTCAAGATCACAGTATGATTTTAATGATCAGTGTTAACAGATTTGAATGAAGGAGGACAGTTTTTCAACTCTGGTTACAGAAAAGAGCTCTTTGTCTATGTAAGAAGGATTAATGAAAGATAATTTTATAGCAGGAACATGAAAGAGTTTGGCAATTCTAAAACAGGCTTAAAATTTTATAGAAATCCAGATTCTGTTTCTATATGCACAATCGTGGTATGACTCTTCAATTAAAATGAAAAAGTGCAATCAGCTTATAAAAATCTCTGAATCATTGTTCTGAAGTTACTGTTTCTGTCTAAAGAAAGGGAAGATAGTGAAAATGGTCTGGGAAAGAAACAAATCCTGAAGCATATCTTAACCTCTGCTTGCAAAATGAAGCAAGTTTCCAATGAAACAAGGCTGCCTGTCTGCAGAGCAACTTCGGGGCAGATCCTGGAAAACTCTGAGAGCATACACACAGAAGAAACCTCCCTGAAATCATAGTGAAGCATTTCTAGATGGTCCAAAGCAGATTCTATGCATGTCAATCAGCTCAGAACAGTGCCCTAGCAAAGTCCAGTGTATGCTAAATTTTGCTCTGAGAAAATTGTTTTCTGTCTTGTTTTTTGCCCTCATCTGGCTTTTCCATCTTAAGTACAGATCCTTAATGAGGTTGACATAGGTTGCATTTGCTGCACTTCCTCCGAGTAACAATTTTAAATTTTTTCTGGTCTTTTTCCAACAAACAAATTTTAAAGAAATTACTGGGAAACAACTAATGGATCGTGGAGCAGAACTTTTATGTAGAGAAGGGAAGGGCTGCCTTTTCTTTCCAATGAAAACAGCCATTCAAAGTCATTTGTCTAAGAATCGTCTGGGACTGGTAAGTCTCTTATTGCAAAAACACAGATGTTGGGGCTGGAAATTAATTTATTGGCTTTGTTTGTCACCTTCTGGAATGGAATTAAACCAGTGCCCCGAAGACTGCTCTCTGTAAAGACTAGTCCGTTTTTTATTTTGCTGGTTTGTTCTTCCTTCAACATCCTCACAGTGTGAAAATGAAATCCTCCCTGCTTCTGTAATGCTGAAATGCAGTGGTGGTCTTGCTTTCAGAGAGCAGGAGAAGGCAAAGATCTGGGTCTGTAGAAATCTTTGGCACACCAGTATACTTGGTGCTACTTTTTGTTCAAACAATGCCATGTACTGAATACAAAGGCAATTCCAAATATCTGCAGTCTGTTAATCAGCATCAGCACACATCTCAGCAGTTTCAGCAAATTGTTTATTTCGGTACATGAGTCATTGCTGCAGGTGAGCAGTGCCTGAGAATGTACTGACAGGATTGCCCCTAGATAGAGAGTTGCACAGAATGCCCCTATTTTGAAAACACTTCATTCTCATTCTCTTTCTTTGCAAACAGTTCTAAATTGAAGATTATCAACTGTGTAAAATCCAGACAGGGAATTTCAAGCTGCTGACACTGTGGCATTGAATATACAGAGCTCAGCAGCAAGACGCCAGCAGCAATCTGAAATAACCTTCACTAGACCCCCCATCTAATAACTACAGATTCAGAATGTCATTGGATGTGCAACCTCACAAGGTTATTGAATAACAATCCTATTTCTGCTAATAGTAGATGCTCCTAGTTCTCTTATAATTAGTCACTGTGGAGGTTTTATAAAGGGTATTGAATTGAAAGTTACCACTGTGAATGAAAATACACATACACATACACATAGAGCAGAGAGAATTATTCTTCTACCACTCATTAACAATAGTCACAGCTACCTCTGGCACTTTCTGTGTACACCGAGGGCCTTTTATGCTCTGCATCCTCTGAGTGAATATTGTTCTGGGAGAGGCTGGGACATGAACACCTGCAGCTCCCCTACGGCCTGCTATGTCAGTTCCCTCTGCCTGATCTGCAATGGTCACCTAGCTGAAACAGAACAGATATTCCTGGTTCTAGCAGGGAGAACAATAAATCCTTCCTCCAGCAGTCAGCATGAGTGTGCTTCCCACTCTGGCTGACTGAGCCTGTTGTCTCCACAGTGTAAACTGCAATTGGCTGGAGAGCACAGAGAATCTCCTTAATCGGTGATCTTTATCATTTATGCTGTTTAAAAGAAAAGTTTCCCAACTTTGCTGGGTGATTCAACAACGATATGGTCAGCAGGCTGGCATGACATCAGATTGGTGCCATGAACATCAATCTGTTCCAGACTTCCCCCTAAAGGTCAAAGGAATGAGGCGTGAATAGATAAACAGGCTCATCAATAATAATATCTTTTATTTTCCAGACTGCTGAGCCGTAAGTTAGATTGTTAGCACATTGTGATGTGTGGATGCTGGCAGGTTTTAATACCCATAAAGACAGCTGTATCTGCAACATGGGAAACTTAAATTTTAGTGTAAATATTTGAGGGATGAATACTGAAATGACGGATTCCATAGTGCTTCCGCCATAATAAGCACTGAATGCCCTAACCAAACTAGCACAAACAGGGTTTGGGTCCCAATTGGTCTCTTATTTCATTGCTGAAGAAAAGTAGAACCCAGTCCTGATGCTCTGCAGAAATCTGACAAAAAAGGTGTTGCCTGGTGTCCTGGGTTGTAAGATAAGCTTGTATTCCATTTGCCATCTGTCGAAGGCGAACCGGTTGGACAGGTTTTTGTTATCTCTCTCAGAGACAATGGTTTGTGTATACACCTTTGACTGATTCAATGAAAGGCTGAAAAAATGTAACACCAGTGAGGGGTCCCACCCAGAAGGGGGAAGCAGCTCTCCCTCTTCTTCGCGGGACTCCGAGAGAAGCAGCTCTCTCTCTCTGCGCGGGATTCCCGGGGAAAGCAGCTCTCTCTCGCTCTCTCTTCGGCGGCACTCGCAGCGAAGCAGCCGGCGCGCAGAGGCGACGGCAGCGGAGCTCAGAGGCAACCCCGGCGCAGAGGAAGACCGGCCCCCACTGCCACCAGATCTTCAGAGGAAAATTATACCCTTCTAAAGATCACCACTTCAGCTGCAACTCACCAACTATTGCAAGAGAAAGCAATTGTCCCAGCAAAACCTGATACTGGCATTCCTCAGGTTCTAGACTTTTTCTTTCACTAGTTTTGTTTGTACCGATTGCATTTGCCTTTTTAAATTGTTGTCTAGTTTTCTCCTAGTAAAAAATTGTTACTCCCACTCCCATATCTTTGCCTGAGAGCCTTTTAATTTAAAGATCCTCGTAATTCAGAGGGAGGGGGGTTTGCCGTTCTCCATTGCACAGGAGGCTTTGCCCTCTTTCACAGACTCCTGTCTTGTCTAACCAAGACAGAATTTGGCGCCCAACGTGGGGCCCGAGGGCATTGAGAGGGAAAAAGGATTAACAGTTCTTAAGTAATTTGGTTTTTTTGTTGTGTGTAAAAACATCTTCAGCATCACCATGTGGTCTAGTTTACCTTAGTTTGGGTGGCATGTGATCGTAGCTATACTTTTCCCATTTGCAGACCCTTATCTAAAAATGGGTCCTATGACTAAGGCTACGGTGTCTGTTATCAAGTTTGGCTTCTGGGTTAATTGGGTGAGGAATTCATGGATCTTTAATTTCCTCTGGAAGGCAGGTACATGGATTCATAGCTATCACACGTTAACTGTATGTTTTTGGGGTTACTTTAATAACGGTACCTACTGCGAGAAAATAGCACCTGGGCAAACTTTCTCTCAACCTTTTAACCATCTTTTTGGGTCTGTTCCACCAGTTCTCAAAGAGTTAAGATCCTTTATAAGTGCTAATGATACCATACAATGGGTGGTGTTGCTGATAGTCCTGTTATATTTAGCATTCAGAGATAAGGGAAGAGTAACCTGGATAACTACCCTCACACCTACACCACAGACTCGAGATGCTGCTGCTCCAGAGCCTGACCCTGCCCCACAGCCCACCTCAGAAATGAACCGCCCAGATTGGGTGAGGGTTCTGGTTAAGGAGATACGAGAGATGCTGAAGGAGTGCATTTCCCCAGCTGGTGAGAAACCGGCCCTTTGCCTTGAGGAGGGACAGTCTAATAGTACAGCTGTGGAACCCACAGATGTTACAACTGTCCAGGTTCCAGCTGAACCACAAAGGCAGTCACGGTCAGCAGCAGTGGCCCCGGTAGAAACAAGGAAGTCTAAGGTGAAAGCAGAGCACCCTGCAGATAGGGACAGGAATGGAGGAACCTCACAACCCACAGGGGAGCCAGAGATTGCTATCATCACCGAGTCCCTGACGTACGAAAGTCTTCGCAATCTGCATAAAGACATTGTGCGACGAGGGCGTGAGGCTTATGCTACCTGGCTACTCCGGGTTTGGGATCTTATGGGTACAGGCGTGCAGCTGGACGGTGGTGAGGCAAGGAACTTGGGACCCTTGACCCAGGACTCGGGTATAAATCAGGTTTTTGTAAGGGAACCAGGGTCCCTTTCTCTCTGGGAGCGGCTCTTAATGAGTGTCAGGGAGAGGTTTATCCACAGAGAGAGAATGCAAGAGCACCATCATAGAATGCGCTGGAAGACCCTCGAGGAAGGGATCCAACAGCTGAGGGAAGTGGCAGTATTGGAGGTACTCTTTGGGAGGGATGGACGACACAATAATGACCCTGACAAGGTCAGGTGTACGGGACAAATGCTGTGGAGTCTGGCAAATCTTGAGCCATCTCAATACGCCACCTTCATTGCAACGATCAATGCTGACACCCACCGGGAGACAATAGGTTCTGTTGCCAACAAACTTAGGAATTATGAGAGTATGATTAATGGCCCAATGCAGGCTCATATCTCAGCTGTGATTAAGGAGTTTAAAGAGGAGATGAGGGAGGAGATAAGGAAGGTTAATACAGCACCCGTGAGAGTCACAGGCCCCAGAATCAGCACCCAACAATCCCCAGCTAGAGAGAGAGGGTACACCCCAAGGGCTAATCTGTGGTTCTTCCTGCGTGACCATGGGGAAGACATGGGGAGGTGGGATGGGAAACCCACCTCTGTCCTGGCAGCACGGGTCCGTCAACTCAAGGAGGGAAACTCTAACCGGGGGAGTTCCACCAAAGTGAAGGTAGCCTCAACCTCCCGTGACCAAGCTTGTGGGTACGATCTGTCAGACCCCCTTGAAGGGACCTCTAGTATGTATGCCCAGAGAAGGAATGATAACCAGTGTTAGAGGGGCCCTGTCTCTAGCCAGGGAGAGGCACGGGAAAACCGGATCTTCTGGACAGTGTGGATCCGATGGCCTGGCACATCAGAGCCACAAAAATATGATGCTTTAGTTGATACTGGTGCACAGTGTACTCTGATACCATCGGGACATGTGGGGGCAGAGCCTGTTTCCATTGCTGGTGTGACAGGGGGATCACAACAATTGACTCTGGTGGAAGCTGAGGTGAGCCTGACTGGGAAGGAGTGGAAGAAACACCCTATAGTGACTGGCCCAGATGCTCCGTGTATCCTAGGCATAGACTTCCTCCGGAACGGATATTACAAAGACCCAAAGGGACTCAAGTGGGCTTTTGGAATAGCCGCTGTAGAGGCAGAAGACATTAAGCAATTGAACACCTTGCCTGGACTGTCAGAAAACCCCTCTGCAGTAGAACTCCTAAGGGTGGAAGAACAACGCGTGCCAGTTGCGACCTCGACAGTGCACCGCCGGCAGTATCGGACGGATCGAGATGCCGTGATCCCCATCCACAAAATGATTCGGGAGCTGGAGAGCCAAGGGGTGGTCAGCAAAACCCACTCACCCTTCAACAGCCCCATCTGGCCTGTGCGCAAATCTGACAAAGAATGGAGATTGACTGTGGACTATCGTGGCTTAAATGAAGTGACTCCACCGCTGAGCGCTGCTGTGCCGGACATGCTGGAACTCCAGTACGAGCTGGAGTCCAAGGCAGCAAAGTGGTATGCCACCATTGATATTGCTAATGCGTTTTTCTCCATTCCTCTGGCAGCAGAATGCAGGCCTCAGTTTGCTTTCACCTGGAGGGGCGTGCAGTACACCTGGAACCGACTGCCCCAGGAGTGGAAACACAGCCCCACCATCTGCCATGGACTGATCCAGGCTGCACTAGAAAAGGGTGAGGCTCCAGAACACCTGCAATACATTGATGACATCATTGTGTGGGGGAGCACAGCGGCAGAAGTGTTTGAGAAAGGTGAGAGGATCATCCAGATACTACTAGAAGCTGGCTTTGCCATCAAGAAGAGCAAAGTCAAGGGACCTGCCCGAGAGATCCAGTTCCTGGGAGTGAAATGGCAAGATGGACGGCGCCAGATTCCCACTGAGGTCATCAACAAGATCACAGCTATGTCCCCACCAACCAGCAAAAAGGAAACACAAGCTTTCCTGGGTGCCATAGGTTTCTGGAGAATGCACATTCCTGAATATAGCCAGATTGTGAGCCCTCTTTATCTGGTTACCCGAAAAAAGAATGATTTCCACTGGGGCCCTGAGCAGCAACAAGCCTTCACCCAGATCAAGCAAGAGATCGCTCATGCTGTAGCCCTTGGCCCAGTCAGAACGGGACCAGAGGTCAAGAATGTGCTCTACTCTGCAGCCGGGAACCATGGGTTGTCTTGGAGCCTTTGGCAGAAAGTGCCTGGGGAGACTCGAGGCCGACCACTGGGATTCTGGAGCCGAAGTTACAGAAGGTCTGAAGCCAACTACACTCCCACAGAGAAGGAAATCTTGGCTGCCTTTGAAAGAGTTCAAGCAGCCTCGGAAGTAATTGGCACAGAAACACAACTCCTCCTGGCACCCCGACTACCGGTGCTGGGGTGGATGTTTAAAGGAAAGGTTCCTACTACCCACCATGCCACTGACGCCACATGGAGCAAATGGATTGCCCTCATCACTCGACGTGCCCGTATTGGAAACCTGAATCGCCCTGGGATTTTGGAGATAATTACGAACTGGCCAGAAGGTGAAAACTTTAGTCTCACTGATGATGAGGAGCAGGTACAAGTGGCAAGGGCTGAAGAAGCTCCACCATACAACCAACTACCAGCAGAGGAGACCTGCTACGCTCTTTTCACTGACGGTTCCTGTCGCATCGTAGGGATGAACCGGAAGTGGAAAGCAGCCGTATGGAGCCCCACACGCCAAGTTGCACAAGCTACCGAAGGAGAAGGTGGATCGAGCCAACTCGCTGAACTCAAGGCCGTTCAGCTGGCTCTGGACATTGCTGAAAGGGAAAAGTGGCCAAAGCTCTACCTTTATACTGATTCATGGATGGTAGCCAATGCTCTGTGGGGCTGGCTGGGAAGGTGGAGAAAGGCCAACTGGCAACGTAGAGGAAAGCCAATCTGGACTGCTGATATATGGAAAGACATTGCCTCTCGGGTGGAAAAGCTGACGGTGAAAGTCCGTCATGTAGATGCCCATGTCCCCAAAAGTCGGGCTAATGAGGAGCACCGGAACAACGAGCAGGTAGATCAGGCAGCAAAAATAGAGGTGTCAAAGATAGACTTAAATTGGCACCATAAGGGGGAGTTGTTCCTGGCTCGATGGGCTCATGATGCCTCAGGTCATCAGGGCAGAGATGCCACCTACAAGTGGGCACGAGACCGAGGGGTGGATCTAACCATGGACAGTGTTTCCCAGGTTATCCATGACTGTGAGACGTGTGCTGCCATCAAACAGGCCAAGAGGGTGAAGCCCCTATGGTATGGTGGGCGGTGGTCCAAGTACAAGTATGGGGAGGCCTGGCAGATTGACTACATCACACTGCCCCAAACACGCCAAGGCAAGCGCTACGTGCTGACCATGGTAGAAGCCACCACTGGATGGCTGGAGACTTTCCCTGTACCTCATGCCACTGCCCGGAACACCATCTTAAGCTTGAAAAAACAAGTCCTGTGGAGACACGGCACCCCTGAGAGAATTGAGTCTGACAACGGCACCCATTTCAAGAACAGCCTTATCAACACCTGGGCCAGAGAACATGGTATCGAATGGATATATCATATTCCCTATCATGCTCCAGCTGCCGGCAAAGTTGAACGGTGCAACGGACTCCTTAAGACTACCCTGAAGGCACTCGGTGGGGGAACATTTAGAAACTGGGAAATTAACCTGGCAAAAGCAACCTGGATGGTCAACACCCGGGGGTCTGTCAATCGAGCTGGCCCTGCTCAGTCAGAACCCTTACACGCAGTAGATGGAGATAAGGTCCCTGTAGTACATATGAAAGGTATTTTAGGGAAAACTGTTTGGATTAATCCCACCTCAGGCAAAGACCAACCCATTCGTGGGATTGTCTTTGCTCAAGGACCTGGTTACACTTGGTGGGTAATGCAGGAAGATGGGGAGACCCGCTGTGTACCACAGGGAAACTTGGTCTTAAGAGAGAACTGGGTGTAAGATTTCATGGTGTGCAGATGGAAATAGAATAAGGGGTGGATAATGTCCTGGGTTGTAAGATAAGCTTGTATTCCATTTGCCATCTGTCGAAGGCGAACCGGTTGGACAGGTTTTTGTTATCTCTCTCAGAGACAATGGTTTGTGTATACACCTTTGACTGATTCAATGAAAGGCTGAAAAAATGTAACACCAGTGAGGGGTCCCACCCAGAAGGGGGAAGCAGCTCTCCCTCTTCTTCGCGGGACTCCGAGAGAAGCAGCTCTCTCTCTCTGCGCGGGATTCCCGGGGAAAGCAGCTCTCTCTCGCTCTCTCTTCGGCGGCACTCGCAGCGAAGCAGCCGGCGCGCAGAGGCGACGGCAGCGGAGCTCAGAGGCAACCCCGGCGCAGAGGAAGACCGGCCCCCACTGCCACCAGATCTTCAGAGGAAAATTATACCCTTCTAAAGATCACCACTTCAGCTGCAACTCACCAACTATTGCAAGAGAAAGCAATTGTCCCAGCAAAACCTGATACTGGCATTCCTCAGGTTCTAGACTTTTTCTTTCACTAGTTTTGTTTGTACCGATTGCATTTGCCTTTTTAAATTGTTGTCTAGTTTTCTCCTAGTAAAAAATTGTTACTCCCACTCCCATATCTTTGCCTGAGAGCCTTTTAATTTAAAGATCCTCGTAATTCAGAGGGAGGGGGGTTTGCCGTTCTCCATTGCACAGGAGGCTTTGCCCTCTTTCACAGACTCCTGTCTTGTCTAACCAAGACACCTGGGGAGAGTGCATGTGCATGTGCAGTGCTACAATAATGAGTGGTCTGCACAATCTGGGGGATGCTTGCTTTGAATGCTCAGATCTGTGTGAACTCATCATCATCTCCCTGCCACTGCCCTTGACTTCATCAGTGACTGCATCATTTGCATTTTAATGCAGAGGTTCTCAGTAGAGTTTGCCTAAGCAGCACATTTGTGAAAATGTGTTAAATTACTCTCTTTTCTTGGTTATTCCAAAGTCTCAGAGAGAACCATAAAGTAAAATTTCTGGCTGAATATCAGGAAACACACAAGTTCTTTTTTTCCAGTCATGTAAGGCTCAGTGCTTTCAACATTCTCCATTTGCAGGGGTCTGTGTTGTGTGAATAACCACAAAGCTATTCAAATACAGGCAATTTATTGCTCTGTAATGATATAATTTGTTTTCTAAAACAATCATAAAGCTAACTCAAGCTCCTTTTCCTACAGTATTTCATTATGAACAAAATTTCTTCCCTAAACCACAGAAATTAAACTATTTGTATATTCTTCAAATTTCCCTGCTCATATTTTCCTAAAATAAACAAACATATTTATAAATCTTATACAAAAAACCTCTTAAAGCCACTTTTACAACCTAAATATTTCTGTCACTTGAGACCCAAATTTCTTTCATCGTTGCCTCATCTACATTTTTTGCTTCAAAGGCTGTTGTTTTGTATTCAGCACCACATGCTCAGCTATTGTTTCCCCTATCACTCTGCTATCAGGGGTTCTGCAGGTTGACAGCTATTACCGTGGGCCAAGAGAAAATGAAGTCGGCACAGTTACAGGTGCTTTTTCTGTGATTGGCATGCGTGATATCATCCTAATCAGTTATCATTCAGTGGTCTTCTCACTTCGTTTCCAGGCTTGATTTAAGAGACATTTTGAAAGTACAAAATCAGCATGTGTGACATTCTGTTCTTTATCTATTCCAGTATAGAATTCATTTTAAAAATTGCATATTGCTGAGGCTACCTGTGATTCATTAAATTAATGTTCTGCTCCGGGCAAATGACCTGTGTCCTATGAAAGGATGTAAAACAAGAGGAAGTTAGACTTGAAAATTTCTTTCTTTTTTAAGTTATGCTGGAAAGATAAAATTTGTGTATGAAATGTGAGGAAAACATTGCTAATATGTAACAATACCAAGTTATTAATAAACATTTTTTCTTTGTATTTCATCTCCTTAGACAATGTCTCAAGATTTTTTCATTTTTCTTATACTCCTTTTTTTTTTGGCAATTTTTTTTTTTCACGGACATGATATTACAGTGTTCTGATATAGAAATATGTAGACTTTTAAAATTTAAATACATTATTAAATTTAAATAAAAATGGAAATCTCTTTTAGACCAGTAAAGATTTCTTGAAATGGAACATTGAGAATTTACAATGTTGACATAGCAACTTCAGATATTTGAATATTTTTCCCATTTTTTTGATGAAAGAGTTATTAATTATCTCTCTAATAATCCTTTCATTTAGAAGGCTTAAGAATAAGTGCTACAGAACATAAATTTTCTAAATTTTCAAATAATAAAATTTTGGCTTCAACTTATGCAAGTAAAGATATGAAAAATAAAGCCTTTTATAGAAAAAAATGTGATTAATAAACTACCTTGTACATCAGGTTTTATTCTAATGTCACTTAATAAAGAAACATGTCAACAGGGAATTTCTCCTTCTGAAAAAATAGCAAAGAAAAACTATACAACACCCCCTGATCTTGTAGCTAAAAAAGCAACAGATCTTCTGATGAACTGGGTTTCATCTGCAGAAAATTGAACATCTTAAGGAAGAATAAAGAGATATTCCTCAAAGCAAGAAAAGCTGGAAAATCAGAGGTGTTCACCCTGTTATTTATTTTACAGCTCATTTGATCTGGCTTCCAGCCCAAAGGTCAAACCAACTTGTGGCCCATAAGGAGAATCCTCCTTTGCAATGTAACAGGAATTTCAGTGCCTAATTCCCTCTTCTTATCACAGATCAAATCACAGAAAACTCTAGCACCCCAAACATATCTAAGAAAAGAATGATCCATACCTTGCAGTCCATGTTCCCAGGCAATGCAGGCTGAGCCAAAGAAGAGACCCTCCTCTTCCTCCTTGCTGCTGCCAGGAGTCCCGACTGCCCTGCCCAGGGACCCAGGAGCCCCAGCCCCTCTGCCCTGCCCCGGGGCTCCATTTCACCTTCAGCAGATGATGTTCAGGAATGTCTCAAGGGAGAGCTGGACCTCAGCTGGGTCCTGGCACTCACTCTGGGTGAGACTCCATCAGTTGGGAAACACAGGAAGGAGCCTGGCCCCACGGGCTGGACCTTTGCCTTCAGGCCAGTGAAGGGCTTCAGTCTGGTCCATTTATCAGTGTAACACTGTCCTCAGGACCCTCAGGGACTGTTTCTCTTGGGACATTCCTTTAGTGCACTAAAGGAAGTGAAGAGAAAATAATACTGAGTGTGTGGCAGTCAGGCAATTGTCATCAGGGCTCAGTGACTTTCAAGACAACAGTGAAACACCTCACAAACCTCAAGTCTGAGGTCTCACTTCTGGGCCAGAGCATTAGCTTAATAAAATAAATGGAATGCTTCTTGCTCTTTAGGATTCATCAGCACATGTAGTTTCCCTGACTTTATTTTTGGCACAGTTGACAACATGCTGTTCTGTATTCCTCATGTAGACTCCAGGTTGCAGTCCTTGGCTGTATTTAAGGTGGGAACCAAAGAGCACCACAGATCATTGTTTTGTCATGGAATTGGTCTACCAGGAACATACATGAAAATCCACAGGCTAATTATGGAAAAGAGAAACTAAAAGAAAGAAAATATGTATTTCTGGTATTTCATAGTTACTCTTATCAAATGCCCTTCCAAATATGTAACAAAAGCAATCAACTTCTGCTGTGATGCTCCCTTGAAAACACTTCAGAAATCAGCACAGTTTGCACATTTTAAAGCAAGTACAACTTTGTAGGAGCTTGTCTATTAAACACTCAAGTGCTTGTCACCATTCTCCTACAAAACCACTTCTTCTCTAATCATTGTACTATGAGAAAGTTGGTATTTGAGAATGAAGCACTGCAGAGACAAAAGGCTGGATGTACTTTATTCATCAGTATGATTTATTTTACTGTTATTCTGCATTTATTGAGAATTAAACCTAAACTAGGTATTGCTTGCTACAGTTCTAAACCTACAGAAATCAATGTGATATGACAGTATTTGCTTGCCTAAAAACTTCAGAGAAGTTTTGCTGTTTGTTCCAAGATATGTCTGCTATATTTGGGTGAAAGAGAGCATAGAGAGAATGTCTATATGACAGATTTTTTACTTAATTCACCTTTTCAGCCACCCAAATAAGAAATCAGTACTGGTGTAAACTACATTTTCATATATTTACCATAAATTTGGTGCCTGCTATCGGTTTTCCTCTATTCTTCTCAACCTAAGTCAAACCTTTACAAAATTTAGATCCTGTTTTAAATATTTCATCTGGTAGATACAAATAGTGAAAGGTAAAAAACATGAGGCAAAAAGTAGGGGTCTACTTCAACACACTGCAACATATTCTGGGAATTAAAAAAATAGAAATTTAAATAATGGTTTAACTCAAATTTTTAAGACATCACAATAAAGGAAAATTGGCTTAAATAGTAGAAATCTTTCTGAGAGCACAGTTTCATGGCCCCAAGACCCAAAATAATCCTGACAAATACTCTCTGTCTAACTATACTTTTTAACTTAAGCAAATTATTAGATTCTTGTAAGCAACAGAAAAAATGGCAACTCTAGATTTTGAAATGACTTTTGTAATCACTTTGTGCAAGGCTGTGAATCCATTGTGCCTCCACTGTTGGCTGATGAGGGCGTGTTAAATGAGGTGCATTACTCACAGTCCCTTCTGACAGAGTAGTAGGCTACTTTGTTTAGCCTCACAGATTCCCTGCATTGAATATGGGCCTAAAAACTCCTCTTAAGCACTTCTTTTCATACTACATTTCCTAATTTCTTTGTTCAGTAAAGAATTCAGAGTTGAAATTTTCTGCATTGTGGTCTGTGCTTCATGTCAAATTATTTAAGCCAGCCCTCGGTCCCTTCCTTGATTTTGAGTAAGAAATGTAGAACATGTTCACCCACAGACATGGTCTGTCATACTGAGTTCATAAAATAATTTTTAAATGCCATTCTGGGGACATATGTAGTCATTTAGTTATTTATTCTTTCTTACTATTACTAAGGTAAGAACTCATAGGGGTATGATAAGCTGAGGACTTTCACAATGCCTGTTGTTCTTGTTTAAGACTAGTCTAACTTTTTTATGACCTCTAGCAGAAGCAACTGCTTTTGATTCTTTAAACTTCTGAATTGTTGTTTAACTACTCCATTTCTGACCTAGTAAATTGAAAAGCATTGAGACTTACACCTACCTTACTTAGCACAGATGTTAATTAACATTTTTACAAAGGGTCTGTGTAAATTATGTTTTGGGAAGATTTTTCAAGGATTAGAATTCAATAATACTATAGTGAAATCTACAGTTGGAGGCAGTAAACAACAGATTTAAAATACAGCTAAGTATGTATGACTGAGCCATATTCTCTTTTTGTCTTACAGCAAATACAGAAATAAAGGTAAATACAGATAAGTTAATTCAGATTATGCAGGTAAATTGATTAAAATAAGGGTATTCTCCTTCAGACTCACAACACAGTCACTGGCACCATAAAGAGAATTAAGGAGTGCCAACTCTTTCTGTCATTGTGTAAATCACTTTGAGGGAGGGAATTAATTTCCTTGAACTTCAGACAAACTGCCTAGCTCTTAAAAGGCTAAAGTAGTCATGCAGACATCTTTAATAGGGGATAAAAATGACCATATTCAAAGGCAATTACCCATTTTCAAAGCCAGGTATGCAATGCTGTAGTTTTACAATCAGTTTAAACCAGATTAAGCTGTCAGGGTTCTAATTCTCCTTTGTGTCAGCACAAGCATTTACCTTCTGGTTAAAACTAAACAGTGGATTTTTGTGATGTTAGTTTTAGGCAAGATCAATTCACCAACTTTGTTCACTATCCAGCTACACAAAGCTTTCCCAGAGGGAAAAGATGGGAGGGAGGTGAAAGGGAGGCAATAGAAACACTTCTTTTGGCATCAGTGCCAGATGCTGCTTCTGTGAATTGATTGTGAAATTACAGCATTAGAGGCAAAAGGTTGCTGTCTCTATTGATTACAGATGGGACCTCACTGGCTGACCTGGGCTACAG
Source organism: Lonchura striata (assembly GCF_050655825.1). Taxonomy (NCBI): domain Eukaryota; kingdom Metazoa; phylum Chordata; class Aves; order Passeriformes; family Estrildidae; genus Lonchura; species Lonchura striata. The sequence continues at coordinate 55,573,062 of NC_140707.1, read as the reverse complement.
GGCAATAGAAAACACCCTAAAGATATGTGTGTAGAGTAGTTGAAAAGACTAACTTGAAGGCGTTAAATTTTTCATGTAAAATATATATTTCTTAATTAAATGGAAAAATATTTTCTTTTTTTCTTTTCATCTTAGAACACTTCCACACACTTTTATGTGTGTATAATACTAAAGAGGGTAGTTTGTTAGAGAACAAAACAAATTCATTTTCAGAATACTACATGAACATATATTGTACTTATATTTTAATTTAACTAGGCACTGGGGAACTAAATACACAGTATAAGTAGAATAGAAATATGGAAGAACTAGACCCACAATATATCTTGACTACAGTTTCTATCAAAGGCTGAAGTCCTTTGGGATTCATATAGATTGATAAAAAAATTAAAAAGGAAAAAAACAATAAACTCTTATGGAAACCATGTTCTGCTGCCAGAAGGGGTTATATTATTCTCAGTACTACATATCTCACAGAATGAAAAGTGGGCACAAAAAAAAAAGGGGGAAGACGCAGCATGAAGGAAAGGGAAGAAAACAAGCTAACATTTGTTTTTATATTTTACAGTGTTAGTGATTTGAAGGGAGTCATTTGATGCAACAAATTGGTCTTTCATCTTTTATCCCACCAAAAAGTGAAAAAACTCAGACCAGTGACATAATTTTTTTAGGAGAGAGTAACAGATGAGAAGCTTCCACATAGTTTGGAAATGGCATTTAGAAATATTTTCCAAAGACAGAGGATGGTGTTTGTTAGACTGACTTTCTTCTCTGCCTTCTAAAAACTTAGCAGTAAATTTCCTCTGCCCATGACAAATAGTCTACCCTTAAGTGCAGTAGACCTGATCCAGACCCAGGGACAAAATTTCTCCACCGTTTAAGGGACTGATAACTGACTGCAGGAGCTGTTTGCTTCAGAAATATTTTCTGTTGTTGAATTTTGTTATTATTTGTAATTTAGCTACTATTTAAGGGGACTAAATCTACTATGACAAACTCCTGTTCCATGCATGGAATTATGGTTTCCATGGAACATTGTCTTCAATATACTAGATCCCTAGTGAAATTCAAAGTTTGCTACACATGTAAAACTCAAAGATACCTGAGCTCATATCTTAAATTCAATTTATCTGGAAGGCATAGATAAAGGCAAGCAGTTAGCTGGGCTAGTAGAAAGGTACTGAAAGATACAACAGTAGAGACAGTAGTGTTCTTTTCCTGATTAGAACTGAATTTTTAGATTATCCTAAATCATGAACTTCAGGTGGCTGTCAGGTATGAAGTTCATTGAACTAGCTTGGATAAGATCTGAATTAATTTGTCTTTTTAGTCCATTTGCCCCATGCTGTAGTTGATCCTCTTCTGGTTGTAGGTCCCACCATTCTCCATAGTCTGTGGTTCTGCCCCTCTGCTCTGCTCTGTGAGACCCCACCTGCAGCGCTGCAGCAGCTCTGGGGTGCCCAGGACAGGAAGGACCTGTTGGAGGAAGTCCAGAGGAGGCCAAGAAGATGATCAGAGGGATGGAGCACGTCTCCTGTGAGGACAGGATGAGAGAATTGGGATTGTTGGGATTGTTCAGCCTGGAGCAAAAAAGGCTTTTGTGGCTTTTCAGTGCCTGAAGGGAACTTGCAGGGAAACTGGGGCAAGACTATCTACAAGAGCATGTAGTGACAGGACAAGATGGAAAGAGTTCAACTTGAAGGAGAATATGACTGAAAAGATCCCTTTTGCTGCTTTTTGCATCCCTCACCCCCTGCTCAGAACAATTTTCATTAGATAGGAGAGACACTACGACTGTTTTTGATTGCAATTTTACATTCTGCTCTGTTCATAAATGCAAAAATATAAAGGATATCAAGCACCAGTGAAAATTCATATTTGTTGAGCTGAATGAGAAATGATGAAAGCTGAAATACTCCCTTTTAAACAGTAGCTGGAGCAACTACTGGAAAAGGGGACTGTGCACATCCAAAGTGTGATGCTGTGATTAATTATCTTACTCACAAGAGGAAGAAAACAACTATTATCATGGTAAAATAAGATATTACTCAGTGGGAAATTATATCAACAGAAGCTTCAGAAAAAGAAAAGAAAGCTTTTGTATGGTCTTTGGCATGAAAACAAAACAAAATCTGGATCAAGTTATAGTTGATATAAACATTAGAATCTGAGGTTTTTATGACATCATTTATGAAATTTTAATTAGTACAGAGACTCATGAAGCTGTCAGACTACAGGGACTGAAGCAGAAAATTAGGATTATGAAACTGCAATGCATACAACTCTGTTTTATGTCATCTATTTTGAATGCTATGACTTTCCTTTATATGTCAAAATAATGCTATAAAATTAATGTTTCATTGCTTCTATTGATAATCTTTCTTTTCACAGTAGTGCTTTGGTTTCCTAAATGTTAATTTAGAGTGCAATGCATCCAACACATAAAAGAAAAATATATTTTAAAGATGCTGAATTATCTAATGTTATTAGGTTTTAAAAAATTATTATTGTAAACTGATATTGTTCAATTTGTTTTACCCTACAGAAACCTTTTGCACTTTTAAGTCTGGAATGTCTGGAAGAAACTAAGACACTAAGATAGACTCTGTGACTTTAAAAAGCAGGTAGAAAATAACTCAAAAAGTCAGATCAAACTCTCATTTATGTTAATGTGAATTGAGCCTACAATGAAACAATTAGCAATGGAAAAAAATAAAGCCCTAAGGAATAAGATCAAATAGCAACATAAGTTCAAGTAACTAATGAGATCAAATACTGATTTTTTTTTTTCTTATTTTCTTTCTAAATGGAGGGTGTTCAGTCTGTGTGGTATCTCAGGCCCTCAAATAGAAACAGAGCCTGACATTAAAATGTATTTTTCCTGAAGAGCAGTGCTATCTCCTTTTCAAAGAAGGAAACTACACAGTATTTTGTCTTCTCAAGTTCAAAAGTAAATTTGAGGTTGAGGATGTGCCTGAATAGAAACCAAGATCTTCTGATCTAATCCTTAGTAAAATGTAATCTTGACAGAATGGTGTCCTCTCCCCCCATCAATCAAGCTGTATTGTCTTCTGGCAGAATTTCCCAAAGATACCTAAGAAAGGATAGATACCCTTATTCTATCCTTATCTTATGGAAATGCACACTTATTCTTGAGAAGATACTAAATTATAGCAGTCTACCTGGAAGTAAGCCAGAAATACAGTTTATTTCTTGTCTTTTAATTACAGTTACTCTGCTCCTTTTTATGTCAGAAAAACCAAATGTACCTTATTGCTCTTTAGATAATTCTCCAATGCCAACACAATGGTCGTGGGAAACAACAGGCAAATTAATTTTCTTTTCTGCCTTATAAATCTATGAACCTAGGAAAGAAAAATCCAGTTTTATAACGGCATAGACAGTCTCTAAAGTAAAAGAAGATGGGAATGCAGTTTGAATCTAAATTAGTCAACTAGCATGATGTAGTTAACCAGCCTGAATATATTGTCTGGTGTAGAAAATTAAAGACAATATTAAGTAATAAAAGGTGAAAAAAAAGAGAAATAACTATAAATAAAAAAGAATGTGGGGATTTTCTAAAAGAAAATTCAAAGGCAAAAACATAAAACACGCAATGAACGGAAAATAAATAAAAGGCTTGAATCATGTCACATAGTACCCTGAAATTAGAGCCACATGTGATAAATGGATGGAACAAATGTAAGTTAAAGAAACACTGTTAAGTAAGAGTTTGGATGTGAAATTTTGTCTTACAGCTAAAAAAAGAGGACAGAGTGGAACAGAAGGACAAGAAAGGGTGAGTATAGAAATTAAAGTTCCAAAGTTCTGCATTTAGTTGGTTAGTGTTACATAGTGTTAGATTGCAACAGAATAGAACAGCACATATCACTATCATATGAACACACTTTATCAGCACAGAAGAGAAAAGGCACACAGCTTGAATGTAGATATACACAAAGCCAAGAGCCAGCAACAATAGAATTATGGACAGGAAAAAAAATAGTTTAGGTATTTTCAGTATCTGTTTCATTTATTGCCAATTACAGGGATAATATAAGGAGCAGAGGACTTCTTTTTGAAATTAGATGATGTAGCTTTTTTTAAAGAGCATGCTTTCATCTATTTCTATCCAGTAAACAGGACAGCTGAAGCATCATTTGAAATAAGTAAGTGACCAAAATATGGATGGAGGTGGTATTCAATGAATAGGAATTAAAATAAACAACTTTAATAATTATGAACAAACATAAAAGAGAGGACCTGGAGGAAATAAGCAAAAACCTGAAGCTGCAAATTGGGAAAACCTGAAACTGAAAATTACAAAAACTGTGCAAGTCATAAGAGTTTTCTCAGTGATTCCAAATGTCATACGGAATTAACTCAGGAAAATGCCCTGTTCTATAAAAGAAAAATTCAAAGAGGAAAAGATTTTTAGACATCTGAGCTAAGTAAAAGTAGAGGAAACTACTGTGGTAGAATAGAAAAGGAAAAGTACAAGACTGAATGCAGATTAAACACAGATATGATAACTCATATACAGAACAATAACAATGAGTTCTCAGTTCTTTTGAAGACAGATCATGAAGGTACAGACACTTAAAAGAAAGAGATAGTGCTATTTATAATGCCATGTAAATAGAATTCACAATTCACAGGGCAGAGAACAGGAGATGCTAAACCAGGCAAAGGAGCATACTGGGAATTCAGACAGACATCTTGAAATGAACCATGTCAGAAGCAATACAAATATTTCAGGTCTGGTTTGCTTTTCTTCTCCAATATGACAATAAAATGAAAAGCTTAGATTTTCAGAGATGGGAGAGAGCAACAAGGACTTTCAAGATGATAACATCTCTTTAAAAATCTTTACTGCATCTTCTGCTTTTGAGTATGCTCTGGTTATGTTTTGGAGGTAATATGTACATTATGTAAATGAACCCTTGAATCTGCATGTTCAAAGGATGAGAATTCCTTAAAAGACAAAACACCACTCCCATTTGTATAATTGCTTTATCTCTGCCACAGATACTTAACATCTGTTCTTGCTAACACTTGTGAAGTTGTCTGACAGCTTTGACTCAGCTCATTAGCAGGTTTACTCCAGCCAAGAAGTCAATGGACCACAGAGCAAACTCTTTTTCAGAGGCAAAAGGGAAACAGGCTTGTGAAAGTGGACTATTGCATACACCACTAGAAGGGTTCACAGTATCACTGCCCTATAACACCTGCACTGCTTGTCAATGTAGTAATGATGTATTAGTGTGTTAATGAGGACCAAACAGAGATAACAGGACTCATGTGCACCATCAGAGTACCTGTATAAACTCAACCTTGGCACTGAGCTAGGACAACAGAAATAATCATCCAAATTTTAACCTATCTGTGCACTGGACCCCAGAATGTATTTACTGTGTCTGTTCTATCTAGTAGGAAGTTGTTACACATATATAGGCTGACAGGCAATAGCCTTTTTCTAGTTTATAGGGAGAAAAAAGGTCTTGATCTTAAAATTAGTTTAATAACATATATTTTTATTTCATGCAGAAAGAACTTGCAGCACTGAAGCTAAGCTGTTCCTGGACCTCATGGTCCAGCCAGAGCTGAAGGCACATTTGCAGATAATACCATGTGAGTGACATTAAAACATCAGAGGGAAAGGACATAGCAGAGAAGATCACAGTATCACTTCTTGTCAGCACTTGCTGGAGATCTATATCATATTAGGTATCCTAATCAGGCTGAAACAAATTTCATTGCAGTGTGTTCCATATATTCTTCTCTTTTACTATACTGTTAGTGCTATACATATTTTTTACTCAAGTGGTCACAACCAGTTGTAACTCCTCTCTTTTGTCTTGAAACCTATTTTTTTGGCCATGAATTTTTGTAATTTAAAATCACCGGACATCTATTTTCATACTGGAAATAAAAACTTTAATTATTGATAATATGGGAACCAGAATATTAAAGTATAATTTCAATACTTTCAGCATTAAGTTAAAAGTATGGTCTAATATTTTACACATATCTTTTTCTTTAAAGTGCTGTTTAAAGACTGTCTTGACTTTTTTAGAGTAAAATCTATTGGTTACCTCCCCTGTCACATTCAACCAAAGAGAAAAAAAAAAATTGGGTAGGTTTTCTTCATCCAGAACCACAAAGAGTAGGGTCAATTAGAACATGTTCCTGGCAAAACTTCAGGGTGGAAGTGAATCCATCTTGCTTTCAGGCAGGTGATGTGCATGTCTGAATGCTTGCAGAAGAACACCTTTCAAGTTCAAGGTGAACTAAAGAGTTCAAAAATGGATGCAGTAGATATGAAATAAGAAGAAATTGCTCTGGAATACTCCTATGAGAATACGTTTCAGTATTATGCTAGGCTATTATCCCTCCCCACTATTTTATATTTAGAGCTCACCTGCTTCTAAGAATGGCATGAAACTCAGGTGCTTATCTTAGACTAGTTTGTGCTAGAATTGACCAAGATTAATTTCTGTGCAGTACAGTTCACACAGTTGTGTTTAACAACAACTTTTAAAAAGAGATCCCAGACAAAGATATGGATTAAAAAATAAACATGCTCATAGCTCTAATAGAAACAGTGTGGGCCATGCAACAGATAAATACATGGCTTGGGAAACAGGCAGGGCTGCTGAACACTTTCAAGCTAGGTAGCTGTTTCTGTATTTTTTTCCTGATAGTTACATCTGATTACTGCATCACTTTACAAGTACAGTTCTATGTAATCTTCCAAAGCATTACTGTTTGGAGTATGTTCTGTAGGTATAGAAAGCTGAGTTTCCTCACCTTCCTTCTACAAAACCCCACCAGGCCTCTTTAATCCATGACCTAACAGGTGACTGGAATTCATGGTGAACAATTTGAGAGCCATTTTAAAATGTATCAAAAGTTGCAGGATCTAATTACTTGTTTGACAAGTGCACAGACAGCAACCAAAAACCCATCTTAAAGCAGGTTTTTTAAACTTTTTTGGAGAGACTGTCCTCATTTTATGTTAATTTCTCTATTGAGAAATGTACTAGTATGTTAACACATTATTCAATCCCACTTGTATATTTTCAGTATATGTAATCACAGTATTCTGTGATTATTTTTTTAATCTCTGTATGATTTGTACTGGAAATCTGATACTGGAAATTTCTGTGTTAGTGCTTTGTGGCATTTGAAGATTTTTGTAGCTATTTATAGCTATTTGCAGTTACAATGATTTGAAGCTACATAAGGAACTGCATTAAACAGCTTAGACAATTGTTTCCACAGTTGAATATCAATGACATTTCAAATCTGCATTGTATGCCTAATTGAAAACTTTTTTCCTGAACTTTCTTCTTGACAATAGATAAATTTATCCTTGCAATTTCCTCTGAGAGAGATGAATGCTACACTTTCCCATTTTACAGATGAGGAAATGCAGCATAAAATCAAGTCACTTGTCCAAGATCAGACAGACAGTTTTTGACAAAACTATGAACTCTAAATCCCAGGATACCAGTGCAGTCATTGGACCACTCTTCAGCTTTTAGAGAACTACCCTTTCTGTCAAACATCATCTTTGAGCTTGTTGACTTTTGAAATTACTTGTCCCTTGAAAATGGCAAAGTTGTGTTAAATGCTTTACAATATTGAGAAAATTTTATGTTATTCAATTTTCCTCAAAGCTAAATGAAAGCCCTGAAATATGAAAATGACAGCATTTCCCTCTAGTGGCTTTCTCAATATTTTATAGTGTCAGGATGACAATTTTTTTTTCTTTAGCTTTTTTTCTTTTTGACTTATTCCTTCCATACAGTCTTTTCTCTCTCACTGAATAAATCAGTTTTTAAATTGCCTTAAAATAAATCTTATTTCTTGAACTCCTACTTTGCACCAAAAAGAAATTAAGAGAAAGAAGAAAGAAAAATTTTATCAATTTTTTTTACTCAACACTTTTGAGTAAATTCATTCCCATATCACATACAGTTTAAAAAAATCCTCTCTCCTCTGACTTTGTGAAGAATAGGGTTCTAATAACAGATCTTTCCATTCCTCTTCTGATTTAATTATTTCTCTGTTCGTTGTTAATCACTATACAAAAGCATTTGATCATCCTTAATGCATCCTAACATTCAGGAAAAAAAAATGTAATCAATTGAAAGAATCAGACTTTTTCAAGAAACTGAAGTTGTAAAACAAAGAAATGAATTTATATCCATATGTGTTGGTAAATCAAGTCTTCAACTTTTGTTTTATGAAATAAGAAATATACCAATGATAATGTAAAGTTTGTCTGTTGGTTTTTTTTTTTTTTTTTCCCTAAGACATATAGGAAAAAATAGAGGGTGACTTTTTGCATTTCAGGATGCTGAAGTGTAAAATTGTAAAAAAAACTTAAAAAAAATTTGATTCTGTCACTTGTTGCTGGATTTTTGGCTAGATTTGTGTGTGTGAACTTTTTTTTTTAGCATTACTTAAAAATTCCAAAAATAATTCAAAATGGATTGCTTCTCGATCAATATGACATTGGTAGGCATCAACAGTTAAAAATGATAACAACAAAATTCTTCCCAGGAGCTTCATCTATCTTTGCTCCTGTTAAATCCATAGATCTCTAACTCATCCTAATATTATCCTCTAAAACAATGCACAACATTGTTTTCTGATGCAGATCAGCCACCTACCAATGCTTTTTCCTTCTTATTTTTCAGTACAGAGAGGAGTGCTGGGCTTAACAATAACTTGATGCCTCAATGGGCTCTGCTACCAGAGTATTGTAATGCATTTCTTCCTCATGCTATTTTCTCTGAATAGAGTGTGCTGTTAGAGATAAAGAGCTTTAGCATGGCACTGAGCTTGGTTAGTTTTAGGGATCAGACAGGAATATCAGTAGCTTCAGAAGCATAAGATAAACAACCAAATGCTTTTCTAGAATGGCTGTGAGCAATTATGGCTACTGTGTATAGTTTTTAATACCTTTTCTACAGAGACCACACACATATTTGGCACATTGCAGACTGTGTAGGGGGAAGGGAGTTCAAGCTCTTTAGAATATATGTAACTTCCTACTTTGGCTTTTTAGAAGCTTGCTTTTGAAGTGAAGCAAGAAATGAATCAGTGACAAAAATAGAGATAGGAAATCATTCCACAGGTATCAGCAATGGGAATCACCTGATAATGACCATCCATATTTAAATGTAGATGAGTGGTGGGATGAGAAACTGTATTTCAATGTTATTTCTTAACAGCACTATTCTCAGGAATATCAATTCATCTGCCACTAATTTCATATAACATTCAAGGTGACTCTGGGAAAATTCAGATACAGGGGTGAAGTGAATTATTGATATTGGTATAGCAGAGAGAATATTCAAACAATCAACTGTCCAATAAGTAAAAGTAAATTATCTATAGCTCCTTGTACGTTGCAATACAAACTAGTAACCAAAGTTTGTTCAAACCAGGCCTCATTGAAAAAGGAACCTGTCAAATGACTGAAGTGATCTGTACTCATTACCAACCTAAGTGGCATAGATTGTTTATTGAAAACAGTGTTCTAAAGATAGCAAAGCAGCTTTCTGTGGTTCATCATCTAAATAAAACCTTGCCTAGGATATTACGGATAGTAGCAACTACATTATTTTAATGAGTGACTCCTTGGAGTTATTTGAACATTTCTTTGCAAAAACAGCTGTAATTTTGGTTAGGCACAGTTATTATCCTAGATGGCCCAAAACATGTAAGGTTATATAAGAGAAGAAAAAATTTGGAATCATCTTTAATTCTGACATCTGATTGCACTCCAATGTATTTCTTACTTTGTATGTTTTATAATTTTGTTCTCTTATGTAAAGGGAGAATACATAATCCTTTTTTGTTGAGATTCTGTTCTTTTAATTAGCCTTTGGTGGTAGTTTCAAATTTAAAAGTTATTTGTTCATTTTCAGGCAATTTTCTCCTACTGCTTAAAGAAAAATGGAGACAGACAGGATGAGATGAAGGCGCCTGAAGCTCTTGCAGACTCCTGTTGGCTTGTTTGACAAGATCTTACTAGTACAGATGGGAAATAGGCTATTGCAGAGATGGATATTAGTACAAGAATCAGAGAAGAAATACATTTCATACTGAGCCTGATCAAAGATCAAGAGTAAAGGTATGAAACAAGAATAGCTTTTAAAAAAATCATGCCAGCCTGGTTCTTATAAAACATACAGAAAAAAGGAGACATCTCACACCAGGCCTGTTCTAAGATAAAGAATGAAAATATAAAGTAAGAATTGCCCTAAAAAATTTATGTGCACCAAGATAGTTGGGTCCTTATAAAACTATAAAAAACAACAGAAATGGATATGAGATTTTAAAATTCCAAATGAAAGCAAAACTTCTGTGTTAATGAAGTAAGTCTAGAAAGTCTTCAAGTTGCTTAAGAAGCTGGCCAAATAAATTAGAATAAAATATTATGGTTCCTGCTACATGTCATTGAGAGGCTGGTGGTGCAATTCATACTTAACATTAAGAAGCTATGCAGAATAAAAATCACTGACTACGTATCAATTGTCTACTTTTGCTAAAACTCCTTTGGGGGCAATGAACGATTACTTAAATAAAAAAGTTGAAAGAATTTTTAATGAATTAAGCCATGCTGTCAATAGTTAAAAAGTGAACAGCATTTTGAAGATTCCTAAGGGTAGGATGACACTGTTTGCTGTCATTCTACGAAACCCTGTCAGAGAACAGGGGTTAGGCTGAGCATCAAAGCCATTTCTGACCTGAAGAGCTGTCTTTTCTCATGATTCAATTTCCTAGCAATTAAAATATATTTTCTGACATCCTATTATCTGGACAATGTGGTTGAAATTTGTAAGTAATTTTAGGCAAACTTTTGATAGACAAATTATATTGCTTGTGTAGTCAACTGATATATATCGGATACTTCAAGTGGTCCTAAGTACAGGCATCAACATCAGTACATACATGAGGAACAAATTCCTTGTTACACCCAGACTTCCAAAGGTAACTGTACATACTGGAGCATCCCCAATAGCCCATGTTTTATTCTGGTATAACTTAGAAACATTTAGTTAACATCAGTTGAACCTACCATTTTTATACTCAGATTTAAAGGTCCAGTTTGTAAGAGATGCAAATAATCACAGATCTTTGTAAGACATAAGTTTAAATATCTTCTTCCTGCCTCTTTTGTCTATCTTCATGGTGTGAAATACATTTCTTTCTTCGTATTTTATCAAATTATTTTGGGCCAAGGCTTGTACTGTATCAGACAACAGCATAATGGAAAATGGGGAGAGAAAGAGATAAAGTTTTGATGAGGAGCCTCCTTGATGCATTTATGCAAGCAAGTAAATTAAATATTTACAAACTGGGGACTCAAGAGCATATTTGGTAGTGTGAAAACTCTTTATAAAATAATTTGTTGTACTGTAATTTTTGATTCCAAAATGTCTAGTTTCTTAAGATCTGTATCTGTCTTTGTTTCCTTCTGTACTGATGAGGGAAAAACATTTCTTTTATCAGATCTTAGAGAGAAAGAAAAAGGGAGATCTTGAAAATTTCAGTAGGTTCATAAGGAAAAAGAGAACCTGAAGGTCTCTTTATACTAATGAAACTCTAGACTTCAGGTCAGTACAGAAAACACAGTTTTAAATGAGTTATTGCTACTTCATTTGGTCTAAAACATAGTAAGCATATACTTCTCAGTCTTTTAATTTTTTGGTGAGAGACTAAACAAAGTTCTCTTCAAAGTACAAGGTTCTTCATGAGACTTCATAGATTAAATTATTATTTTAACAATTCCCTTTTCTGTTTTCCTGTCATTTGCTTAGTAAATATTGAAGCAGCCCTTATGATTTGTCATCTATACATCTCTGCCTTCTTTACTAAAATTAAGATGTTTTTCTTTTAGGCAATTATTTTAGTATGGAACAGTTCAGGCCTCTGCAAGAACTTCTAAAGTTGTTGGGTAGAACAATTATCTTAATGAATTTCATAAATTATTTTTAACTAGCTGTTTTCTCTGTGGCTGAGGGAGGCTGGGTTTAGCTGAGAATTGTCAGGAATTTTCTATAGCCGATTGAGGGGCCCTTTCTGCAGCAAATTTGTAAAGTGTAAATCTGTAATATGGAAACAGTCTTCTTGTTTCTTTCATTCTTTCTATTTCCTTTAATTAAAATTAATGTTTGAGTATTTCTCACAGACAATGACAACTAGAGAAGCATTAAATATCCATAGGAAATAGCATGAGAGGGAAGAGTTTACGAGATCTGCTTTTGTCTTTTAGTAGCAGTGGTGAGTAAAAATATGATTTTTTCTCTGGAAACATCACACAAAGATTCAGGGATAGCTAAGAAATGGTGAGGACAAACTTGAATTGCCTTTCTCCTACTGATGGACAGAAAATGGTACATAAAAATGGTAATTTCAAATCAGTGAAACTCAGATTTCCATCTCCTAATGTTGATGCTTGATTCTAGTTTTAATGTTTATCAACACAGTGGAGAATGTTAACAATTTAAGGACCCTTTATTAACCATAATTTATTTATTTTCAATAATTATTCCTCTAGTGGTCTTCAGAATTTTGATTTTACAGTAATTATGATATTATTGATCGAGAACCAACAATGTGACACTTCAAATTTTCAGATTTAAATGGGGATGTATTAGACAAGTATTTTTAAATTGCTGCTTAATGGTAAAGGATTCAGAGCTAACACTGAATTAAGTCAGCATGGTCAACACGTCCATCTGTTATTGTAATGAAATGTGTGTCTTTTCAATATCAGAGAAAAGAATTTTTTTCTAAATATATCAGAGTTCAGGGAAGTGCAGATGTCTGCACATATTGTATATGTAATTCAGGGCAATTGTGTATGGAAAAATGCATTAGCTTCTGGAAGTTTTTTACCAGAAATGTTCAATATTAATTAAGGTACTAGAAAAATGCAGTGCTGGAGGCAATGAAAGTAAAGCCATCTAACCTTTCCATTTAGTCATTGTCACCATGGTCTTTCTGGAAGAGGGGTCTGAAGATTCTCTGTATGGCAGATGAGCTGTGTCAACTCAGTAGCAATGCTGAGGAATTTTCAGCAATTGACCAAAGCTTCTGTGCTTTGCCTGCATCAGAGTCCACAATAGAGACCTTGACAGAGCAAAAAAAGAATCAGTTCTGTATTGCCAAATTTGTGAGCCAAAGAGCATTGACAGTAGGCAAGTGCCTGTGTCTGTCTGAAATGCAGTGATAGGTTTATAACTACCTTAGGAAAAAAAAAATCTAAACAAAAACAAAGGCAGGGAAGTGTTCCCACAACAGAAGAAAGATTACAATTTCCCTTGCTTGTTTAAAAATAACCCTGACTCATGCTCCATGTGCTCTTTGTCTGTCTATTCACTTTGTCTGCTCTTTGTCTGAATATTCACTTGCCCTCCCCATCTATAAGTTGTTATTGTTTTTAAACACTTTTATTCACTGTTTTGGTTTTTGTTAGAATTTGATTACAACTACTGACTGAACTCATTCAACTTTTATTTTTCAAGCAAATGATGCAGTTCTAAAACATACTCAAAATCTGCAATGAATTTGTCCTTTTCCTAATATCTAAGGAACAAGCATTCAGGAAAACAAAAGCACTTAGTGGGACCTAAAAAATTTATCAAGTCCTTTGTAGTTTCTAAGAGACATAGGAGAGAAGCAATAAGAGAAATAAAAAGGCAGCATCTAAGAGATGGGTGGACAGAAATGAGAAAAAACAATTACGACAAAAGCCAGAGATTTTGTATTTAAAAATAAATTTGGGTATGTCCAAATACATGCCCATATGTGCACAAAGAAAATGATGGGAAAAGAAAGAAAGCAATGTCTTATTTTTGGCTATTTCCAATGGAGGAGGGAAAGAAATGTTAAGATAAAAAAAAAATTAAAACCCCCAGAAACTACACTTGATTTGCCCACAACACAATTTAAAAAAATATAAACTGAACCAAGGAAATAGAAGCTTGTGCAACCTTTTGCTTTGTCCAGATGAACTATATTTGTCTGCTGCAAAATAAAGTTTCATTGTTTTCTACTCTTTGATAGAAGCAAATATCAGAGAGATGTGTATTGTTTCAGCACAGTGCAGCTGAGGGGTCGGTAAAAGGGTTTTTCTGTCCTGCCCTTGCTCTATCTTAAAAAAATAATAATAATAATAATAATAAAATTAAGAACAATTACAAATAAGAAGATCTCATTTTTGTTAGTATTTCCAGCTGTTCAGCAAACAAACAGTCAGAGCTTAGTACCTGCTCTTTGGACTGAGAGTGTCTGGCTCACATTCCAGGTGAAATACCCGTGGCTAAAGAGCTGCACTCAGCTTTGTGTGCAGCAGGCAGCCCACAGGCATTACACCCAAATGGGAGAGCCAAGTTGACTCCACTACCAGCTCATTGACTTTAAATCATTTTAAAGGCCACTACATTTTGAAATTATTCATTTAAACCATGATAGATGGCATCAGTTTATATTCAGAGAAGCAATAAAGAGGAAACCTACATTCACCTCTCAACAATGCATCCTCTCCCAGCGCTGGGCCTCAATGGCAATAAGGATACTGCCCCTTATGGCTTTTCTGATAGGTAAAGCCCATTAGAGCTCGACAGCACGCTATGCACTGGTAAACACTGTTTGACTGATGAGTCCACTTTTTTGAGGAGTGACTGTAGTAATACAAAATCAGGTAATAAAGAGTTCAGGTACTCCAGGTTTCCACTTCAGTTTATTATATTCCAGGAGTGATTCAATAGTGTTGAAAAGATACTGTGTAATTCAAGTGCTTCCCTTTCAGCACACAGTCATTGCTACAAACTGTCTCTTTTTGCAGAGATAGAAAAATAGAAAAGGCTTTTGGAGGTCAGGCAGTCTGACCTCCCGCTCAAAGTAGTGGTGACTTCAAATGTAGACCAAACATAATCAGATTTTTTTCTTGCCAAAGTTTTAGAGGTTCCAAGAGGGAAGATTTCATGATTTCTCTGAACTATCCTTTCTAGTGCTTCACCACTCTAGTTGTGAAGATTCTACTCTTTTGTTTGAAGGAAGGTCATCTGATTCAAGGCTAATCAGATTAAACAGAAGTACTCATTGTGAGTCAGAATAACACAGATACGGTAAAAATAACCCCTGAATCTTAAAGTCCACCAGAGCTGTCTTTAGCTGTCTGGGAAGAAGAAATCTGTCTTCATATTTCCACCAAATTTAGCTGTCTGTAGTTTTCCATTATCGTAACTGATTTTGTCATAGCCTTTCACTATGCACGTCTTTTCCTCTCACTTCCCAGTATTATGTGTAATACAGATAATTCGTGCCTGTAGAATGATATGTATGTAATGTTTTATACTATTAAAAAAACCCATATGAGTCAGTACTAAGGGGTTTGCCTCATATATGTTGAAGCTGTCTCTGATAAGACTTAATTTACAAGTTAATACACGTAGCCCATCCAGAGATGGGTCGTTTCTCAAAGTGATCCAAGAACTCTGGAGCGATGATCGTCCCAATGACCCAAGACTGGAATCACTAGAACCAACCAGAGGGATGCATCTCAATACAGTGTTCCCTAACTCCATGAAGGATGTACATCGCTTCCCGGACACCGAATTGTTCAACTCAGCACAGAGAAAAGAGACTTTGTGAATATGTGAGACTTTAAATGGAAAGAAAAGGCTGATCACCAAAATCCCATCCTAAAGCAAAATATAAAACCATATAAAAACTGCTTGCACAGAGTGGGTGGTGTGAAACATAGAGGGACCCTCTGCTGTAGCAGTCACACCCAGCGCTGATCCCGGGCTCCGCACTGGCCTTTTCTTTGTAGTTGGCTCAGATAGATTTCAATTACTAAATAAAATAAAGTTTTATTTTTAATTTGGCTAGATTAATTTTTTATCTGTAGCACCAGGAAAAGGTTTTCCCTCTTTACATCTTCTCTGCAACCTTTCTGTAGTGTTGTTTTTTAATGCTGATTACAAAACCTCAGTAACTCTAGCTCTTACATATTTTATGACCCTCCACTTGATTGTCTCTAGAATTCATGCAGAATTTGGCAGAAGACTACGTAGAATTACCAGTGTGGAAGGCAGGCAGCAAGCCTATTAGGATAGCATCTTTTATTGGCAGATGACTGTTTCTAGATCCTTTAACAGAAGATTTTTCTTGACTATTATTACTTGTGACTCCTCCTGTGGCACTGAATGGATTTAACAGACAGGCATGGCTTTTCCAGAGGCCTGCCCTGCCAGAGCTTGTTCTTTCACTCTGTTGACAAAGGCTTGTATTTTTTCTACATCTGCAGACATAGAAACAGTTGTCTAGTGGTCAGAACATACCATCTTTCAGCTTGCATCATTGAGGAAATCCACCTATGCTGACTGCAGCTTTTGTGAGTCTCTACTCTTGTGTGAGGTAGAGTTTGGATTCCTCCTCTCCCTCCCTCATCTTGGAGTCTTTACAAAAACCCACTTCATCTGCCATTTATACCTCCTTTTCTATGCAGCATGCTCACTCCGTCTGTCACCTGGTAACTCAGTGATTTAAGCAGATCACACACCTATCACCGATGATGCTGTCACTGCCACCAGCTAAAGCTTCAGGGAAGAGCTATGAAATCAGATTTCTGCTGAACAGTCACTTCTCAGCTAAGCTCTCCTCCCACTGAAGTATATTTTCAGCCCTTAAGTAGCTTTTGCTTTTTTATTCCCCCAAGTATACTAAGATGCACCACATATAGGACATTGTTGTAGTATAAATGCACCATTAAACTAAGAGCAAAGAGATATTCTTAGCTCTGCCTCTTAATTTCCAAACACATAAACGGGGAGAGAATATTTCCCTTCTACACATTCAGGCTTATGGTGATTTGATTTTAGTATGTCTCAGCACAGCTTCCAGCCCTCTGGCACTTGTTAGAGCTGAACTTCAACTGTGACTGCTTCAAGCACGTGTTTATGAATGCAGCTAATTGCCACCTCTTTAACACTGATACATGACATCATCATCATCCAAAAATACAATGAAGAATAAGTAACAGAATCTGTGAATCTGTTTAACATTCAGCTGACGAGTCTTTGAGTATGTTTCCCATCCGGGAAAGGAAGGTCTGCACAATTTCATTATTGGTGAAAGGAAGGGCAGCACCTGCACTTCCTTAAAAAATCATAGTAGCTTTAATTGTAGACATTTTACTATTTTACTTGGTTGTATCTTGGTTGTTTGCCCCCAAGGTTCCTGACCAAATCTGAATTTCTTTGGAAAGACCAAATGGTCCAGCCATTTTTGCATATGATGAAGATTAAAATATTTTTTTTTGTTGTTGTAGAAATATTATTGTATCATTAAAATATTTTCTTGAACAGCTATATAGCTGGAAAAGCTATTAATAGAAAATTGAGATTTTATTTGCCATCTGAATGGTCTATTTTGAGGAGACATGACTGTCTGTGTTCCATTATTAATTAATCTATAGTGGGACTGAAAAATGGAGGTTTGTCTGTAAACACCTGTTCCTCACAAATAATTTATTCTACATTCCTAAAGTTTTACTTAAACAGTTGTTGTGTTTTATAACTCAGCTTGAAAATTGGAAGATGTAGTGTGGTCTGAACAAATGCTACTTGTTTGGGATATGGAGTCCTTGAGAAATAGAAAGGTTTGATGGAAACAAACCACATGATACTCCATTCTTACTCACACAAAGCACACATTGGTGAATAATTTCTGTTTTAAATTAAGTACTATAAACAGACTTTTAAATTCAATATGCAGTTAAATAAAATAGAAAACAATCAGAAATTGTCTTTGTTAACAATATAAATGTAATCTGTAAAGAAGTATTCTATACTCCCATTCACTTCAAAGAGAGGATCCAGCACAGAATTGACTTTTCCATCTTTTTTTTTCTTTTTTGATAGCTTATGCTATCACTAAATAAAATATTATCTTTACACACACTCACTCTCCCCAAGAAAATAAAGACACTACTTTGTAAAAAAGCCTATTCAGCATGATATTTATTCTCTTTCTATATACAGTTTACATAATCCACCATAAAAATGTGTAAAGAAATACAAGAGGAAAAAAAAAAGAATTTTATACCTTCTGTTATCAGTTTCTATATTTCATCCATTTTATATCTCTTCTGCAGCATCTTATGAGTCCCTCCTTCTTGCTTTTTGCTCAATAAAATTGTAGCCTGTAAGTCTCTCTTGAATAGAATGTGCAATAAAGATGTAATAAATTCACATTAAAAAACCCAGTAAGTCTGAGGAGACAAGTCAAGGTTCAGAACTTGGAGATGAGTGTTTACTATACATACCTTTGCACAGTGTGGATGTAACACTCAGCAACACTTAAGAGAAATCATTTCTCATTCAAAATTCATTATATTGTAACTACAGATTTAGTAACATACTGTCAGTTTCTATTGATTAACTCAGGGATATTGTGGAAACTTGAAGCATGCTGAAAGTGCTTTTTAAAGGACATACTGATTTTTTCTGGGTAGGGTGGTACACAAGCCTGCTAAAAAGAGGTGAGCAGTGTAATTCTTCTAGAGTAGTAACAGCAGATGAGCTGGAAGTTATCCCAGTGCATGTGCTCTTCTATGTGAAAACCACTTTGTTTCAAAACCACCTTTTTCCTTTGTAGCAATTTACAGTGATAAAGATTGTAATTTGTATTGATGGAGGTCAAAAAGATAGAGATTCATATTTTTGATGAACAACTAGAACTTGAGGAGAGCCCCATAAATCCAGGAGTTGATCAGAGCACATTGTCAATCATACACTACTGAAAACTCACCTTGAACTCGCCTGATACTTACTACTGGCTGATGGATATGGATTAAACAAAAAACTTGATGACTTGCTACAATTCAAGGCACAAAAATATTGCCAAACATATCAACTACATTTGATATCTTATAAAACAAATTGTTATTTTGGGACAATTTTTAATATTATTCCATCTAAAACAGGCTATCCAGAGATGTTTTGAATATTTCATCATTGCAAGTGTTCAAGGTCATGTTGGATGGGATTTTGTAGAACCTGATCTACAGAAAGACATCCCTGTCCACAGCAGTTGGATTGGATCAGATGAGCTTAAAATGTCCCATTTAACTGAAACAATCTCATGATTTGTAATTATTTTCTGCAACTTGCCTTTCTTATAAATTATTTTTTTTCCATCTCATTATCTGGTTTGACTCAGTAATGGATTTTCTTGAAATTACTTAAAAACAAGAAATTTGAGAGTCATTTTACAAAATTGAGCCCACATGATGATTTATTTTCACATCATGTATTGCAATATCCTTCTTTGCTTTTGTTACACACCTGAAGTTTCTGTAATTTATAAGAAAAAGGTATAATTTAATTTATTGAGAATATGCACATGAGGTTCAGATGGTGAAGATTTATACCAATGATGAGCACATTCTAATGAACCACTGTCATTATCACTGGTATTTCTGTCATTAGTAAAATCACTCTATGACTACAATATTTCCTAAATAATTTTTATATATGCATAATGTCTTGGTTGCAGCCAGGAGAGAGTTAATTTTTGCAACATCCAGGAGTGGCCAGCACCCTGGGTTTTTGCATTTCACCTGAGGCCATGCAGAGGGAAGGGACTGGAGTGGGGACCCTTCTGCTGTGGCCATTGATGGACTGTGAGGTCAGCGTGTCTGCTCCACATGGGGAGCAGTCCCGTGTGAGTTGTCCACCTGTATGCTCTGCTAGTAGTATTGGCTTTAGTTTTCTTGTTTCATTGCTGTTTCTAGTAAAATGCTCTTATCCCAGCCTGTGATCTTTACCTTTTGTGCCTCCATTTCTCCTCTCCATTCCACCACAGGTGGAGGAGAATGAGTAAAAAACACAGGGTCTAGGGTGTTTCAGTGGGAGTACTGGATTGGGGAGCACCATTTCTAAACCATGACAAATACGTATATAGAGAGATTTGTGCATGTAAATATACCAACAAAGATGAAAACAAAAGCTTAAAAATTAAGTCAATCATAAGAGACAAATTACCTTACTTCATAAAGATTCTTCAGTTGTTTTCATTTACAAAATGTTAACACGAATTTTCTTTTTTTAAACAAGCACAGCTTTGAAAGTTAAAGATAAGGAGTCAATTTCTTTGGCCTGTGTGGTGTTATTTAACTAGATTCCTCCCTCCACCTACTGTCTTCTTAATGTGATTTGGTAATTTCATGTCTCTGGAATGTCAGCAAGAGTAATAAAATAGCAATTTAAGAACATGTTAAAAGCCAATCTGAATAGCACTGTTCTTTTGAAGCTATTAAAATCAGGACTCACAGCAAGTTCTCATACTAGACAGCTCTGAAACTTCCATGCATAAAAAGAGTAGTTGTTTGGCATCAGGGGATATGCTATAAAATGAGGTGCCAAATCAGAATTTACAGATTAATGTCATCTCAATGCAGATTATGCAATTCACCTTTCTGCACTCCTCTAAAAATGTCCTCCCCATTACTAGTCTTCATCTCACCTTGATTTTTTTAGTGCACAATTCTTATATTTTGTGATTCAAAAGTAAATATTACTGAAGAAGGGGAAAGCTTGCACAGTTCAGAGTTCTGTCATAACATCCAAAGACGCACGTGCTGATTTCAGGATTTGGATCTGCTTTAGTGGTTTCTGAGTCTTGAAAGACTGATATATCTTGTTTTGATTTTTTTTCCTTTAGTATCCAGAAGGGAAAGTGAAATGATGGAGTAGGAAAAAAAAAAAAAAAAAAAAAAAAACAGGAGAAGGAAGGCTATAATTTGGATCTTTCATCACTGAGAATCAGGTGAGGGAAAAAATAAGTCAAGAAATTAAGTTTGTTAATATGTGGCACTCCTTCCTCCACTTTGGAATTGTGAGCTGAGTAAGATTACTAAGAAAAGTGCATTTTCCGCATAATTTGGTGAAATATTGTTTCTCTGGATAAAGAAAAAAGTGTCCGTGAAAATAGATACTCTATCAAAATTTTATTGTGATTTGGTTTTTTCTGGTTGCATCTCTAAAATAATTGACATTTGAACTAAAGTGTATTGAAACAGACAAGCTACTGACCAAAGGCTGTCACTTTAACCCAGGGAGAATTTTACATCACAGACATATTACACTCCAGGAGAACATAATATTTTTTTGTCTTGCCACCACCAGATCATCAGCTGTCCATAGAACCTATCTTGTACACCCATCATAGCCAGTGCAGCATTGTTTCTCCAGAGCTCAGTGTCTCTATCTATCATAAACACATGGCCCTGAGTCAGCATCTGGATCAAAGAATCAGTAGCCAAGGCACAGACATGACATTAATGTATCTGTTGTGTACCTCAGGTGAGGATTTAGAGAGGGTCCCACTTTAAATGAAGCTTAAAAGCACAAGAGAAGAGAGTCCTATCTTCCATCATTTTTCTCATGTGGCTCTTCCCACATCTTCTTGTCTAGCTAGTTATACTTCTAAAGGAAGGAGAAAGGGCACTTCATGCCCTGAAAATATCTTTTTGAGCTGTACTGAACTAGATATTAATTATATCCTCATCAGATCCTCTTTTCAGCAGGCCACCCACTACCAGGAGAAGATACATGACTCCTCATCATTTGGCAGCCACTAGCTACCCAACTACCAAATCTGCCCATTTCAAGTGGGTAGCTTGTCCCCCTCTTCTAAAAAGAGTGATGTCCTATTCCTTTATTTCTTTTCCTTCTCTGGATGACCAGCTACTCATTAAAACTACTTTCCGCTATGCCAAATATTTTCTAAAGAGAGCATTATATCAAACAAGGAATGACCTTAGAACACAGTTGAAATTTTGAATAGATTTTCAAGGGTTTGAAAAGATGGGACAATGTAGATGAAAAAAGGGAAAGAGTAGGACCAGTAAAGCCACTTTGTAAGCAAATCTTCTGCTGGAAAGATTACTGTTAAACTCTAAGCAACAATTCCAACATAGTAATTATTTGGTTTTTATTCACAAAATATCCATTGTGGTGCATTCACAGTATGTGTAGTAGTTTTGAAATTTCTGCTGCAGCAGTTGGTCTAATTAAGTAGCAGCTATGCTCGTGGCTGGGTATGGATGAGAAAGGTTTGGTATGGGTTAGGAAAGGTCTTCCCTGCAGGGGGGGGCAAATATAGATACTCAGATTCCTTTTTGTGGTTTTGATGGTCACACAGAAACAACAGGTCTGTATCAAGTACAGAATGAAGTTAACTTTTCCTGCTGGCCATTGCTACTGCCCGACAGTGTGGGACCTACCCTGTGTGCAACTCAGAGATCAGATCACAGGCTGTTCTGCTTTCAAAATTTGTTTCTTGTTCCAAAGTCTACATCTGGTGATGTCCTCTACTGCCAAAGACAGCATACATGGCACAAGTATGCATAAAACACCTGGCACTTGGCTTTTTACAGTCCCTTGGAGACTGATGTGGTCCAGTTTATCTTTTCTTGTCTCAGTGGCCAAGGTACTGAAATCTGAAATATTGGAACTTACCTTAAAAGCTACTAAAACACCAAAATTGGGTAATTGCTTTCCATCTATACATTTTATTTATGATATCATTTATAATTGTGATATATACAACAAGCAACCCCTGAACCATGTCTTTTCTCCATGGCATAGACATTTTAGTCTAAGTTGTCACTGACTGCTGCTATAACCTTTTGTAAATGTATAAACCCCCAAATTTTCAACAGTACCTTATTAATCTCCTCTGAGTTCCTGCCAGGGTGGCAAGCACAGTGCAAAAAAATGTTTGGCATTTTCTCATATGAAGTTTTATGTACAGAGGTGAAGGTAAGTGAAATGTCTCTGTTGATTTGTAGCTGACAGAAAGTTATGAAGAAAAGATATGGGAAAAGTGAATTGGAGTTAGAGCTGGCAGCATTTTGTCTGTATTGCATGGAAGGGGAGGATCCAAGTAAGCAGTAGCTTTAACAGTTATGTCACAGGGTAGCAACACCAGACTGATCTAAGAGGGCAGACCAGTATGTAAACTGGTGTAATAGGATGTCATGACACCTATAATAGTATTTATGTCTCCATTATGTCATTAAATAAGAAAATGTATAATGACTTTTCAAACTGCTATTTCTGGACAGCATTTCCAGAGTAGGTTCCAGATTATAATCCATATTCTGAAGAGAAACATTTTCAGAACTCAAATTTGTTGAAGATGTGCAACTGAAAATCAGCAGGATTCTCTTTGAAGGTACTTTCTAGAGTGGAATTGCAATAATATATGTATACAGGACTGTCAGTTTTCAACAACAGAAGAACATTTCGTTAATTTAATTTTTTTTTAACAAATTTTAATTTCTTTCATAAATTTCATTAAAAACCATTTCTGAACTACCTTCTATTTATTGACACATTTCATCCAGCAGTTTCAATAAATTTTACATATACAAACTCTGGAAATTCATCTGCATGAGACAACCATTTAAATTGACAGAAAGGAGTATTAAAATGGACAATAGATATGTTTGTAAGAATGTTTTATTAGATCCCCACTAATAGAGACAATTTTGCTTTCTTATTTTAATTATTTTTGTGAAGCTTTGAAATGTATGAGTTTAAATGAATCTTACTTTTTTCAAGTAATGTAATTTTAATGAAGCTAAATATAAATGAAGTTATATAAAATAAATATAGATTCTTTTAGGACAGCTATGAAAATAAGGTCTTATTTGAATATGTAAAAAAAAAATTTCTTTGAGTTCAATTTGCAATTACATTTCCTTTTCTTGTTCTGTTTTTTTTTTTTTTTTTTTACTTTACTGCTGTCCTTGACTGCAGATGGATTTTTATAAGACTTTTAACTGATGTTCAAAGGCAATAAGCTACTCTTTATATAAACCAAAACTCTCCATTCTCTAGCCCAGGTGTTGAGAAATAAGTGACAGTGTACATTCTGAACTGTAACTCAAAATTTTGTATAAATGCTGGTTGATACTAATAGCGTATTCAACTTTCTCCTACAACCTCTCTTATTTTCCTCAGAAGATCAATAGGCAAACCTACACATTTGTAGCAACATGAGGTTTGTCCTGTCCCGAAAAATACTACTTGCTTTAGTGCCATATCTTGTGAACTGCATGCAGAGATAATGCCTGAGGAGAGTGGAAAAGAAGAAAAGGGAGATGTACCAAGTCAACCTTATAGCCTAGTACCTTGACTAAGTTATAGCATAAAAAGGGTTAATAAATTGATTTAAAATATCCTACCCAAAGGTTTCTTCCTTCTTTCATAAATCTATCACCTCTCTCATTTTAGTGGTGAGAACAGGAACATTATCTCGCAGAGGGGTGGTGGGTACCCTGTCCATGGAAATATTCAAGGTCAGGCTGCACAGGGCTCTGAACAACCTGATCCAGTTGAAGATGTCCCTGCTCATTGTCACAGGCTTTGGCTAGATGACCTCTAAAATGTCACTTACAACTCAAACTATTCTATGCTTCTATTTATTCAGCAGAAATACAGTTTCTGGACCTTTTTCATATTTGAGTGTGGTGATTTTTCCACAATCACTTCTTTATGCAGAAGAATATTGATAAATTTTAGTAAACAAGGGTAACTTCTTTAAATCTGTGTGTCTTACAGATTTAAGAGTTAAAAAATGTGAGGCAACTCCACATCTTTTGAGAGGTTTCAACAAGTAGCATTTGCTGGATGTGAAAGTCTTAACCACCCCTTACATGCCACAACTACAACCCCCAAGCCCAGTAACAGCAACTGCCTGTGTGAATATTTGCACTGCTTTGCACCACACTGGTGGTCTGCCTGGGATCACATTAAACTCAGCTAAGCATAACATGCAAAGTGACCCTGAAAGATCCCTTTCAAGTGTCCCTTCCTCCTCTGCTTCATTTTAATGTGGCTGCCATATGGTTCAGGGGCCATTATAAACCCTTTGTTTATCTAGTCCTGCTGTAAATGTTTCATTTCTCCCAGAAAGATAAAAGGCCTGTTCCCTTATATTAAATGCAAAATTACCTTTTTTTTGATCATAAATACCCAGCTCAAATAACTGTGCAGAATTGAGCTGAAATAGAGTTAATTTTCATCACAGAGGCTGGTGTGGGACTATGTTTTTGTGCTGAACACAGGGTTGATGTGCTGCTGATCCAGGCTTCCACAGGGTCAAAGCTTTTCCTGCTTCTCATATTGTCAGGTTTTCAAGGAAGT
The DNA here is from genome assembly GCF_050655825.1 of Lonchura striata. NCBI lineage: Eukaryota > Metazoa > Chordata > Aves > Passeriformes > Estrildidae > Lonchura > Lonchura striata. The sequence goes on along the minus strand of NC_140707.1, from coordinate 55,547,812 downwards.
TGGGGATGCATGGGAAGCTGGGAGGAGACACAGCCAAGACAGGTGACCCCAGCTAACCAAAGGAATATTCCAGACCATATGATGGCATTCTCTGTATATTGAGTGGGAGGGAGGAGAAAGGAGAGAACATTTGGAGTGATGGTGTTTGTCTTCCCAAGTCACTGTATCCTGCTCTCCCAGAGATGGATGAAAACCTGTCTTCCACAGGAAGCAGTGAATTAATACCTTGGTTTGCTTTGCTTGTGCAGCTTTTGCTTTCCCCTTAAACTTATAAATAGTCTTTTTCTCAGTGCAGGAATTCTACAGCTTTTACTCTTCTGATTCTCTCCCCAATTTCTTTGCTGGTGGGAGAATAAGCAAATGGCTGAAGATGCTTGCCTGCTGGATGGGGTTAAACAGCAACAAGAATTAAGACAGCAGTAATCCAAATGAGATTTTTTTTCTTTTTTTTTTTTATTTTGTTTTTTTGTGGGAGTGTGGGGCAAAACCACAATGAAAACCACTGTTAAATAAGTAACATTACTGTTTCATATCAGTATGAAGCCACATTGATCAAATGCTCAGGTTCCAGAGCCAAAGGGGAGGTGAGAAATTAGTTTCTAAGAATATTTCTTCATTCTGTTGAGCTTGGATACATCTGGAGGGGACTTTTATATGAAGTAATAAATACGTGCGAGTCACTTATATCCTCAGAACTGTTATTCTGTATTGTATGAATTTGTGGAAAACAAAGCATTAGCTCAAACAAGATACTAGAAAAGGGATTAGGGAATTGCCGTCTTTCAACTATTTACTTTAATTTGCATGCTCATTAACTATGTAATAGAATGGAAGGGCTTAATTACCTCATTTATAAAAACAACATCACTGACAATTTAATTGCAATGATAGTTCTTCTAAAAAAATTTTGGATAACTTGCAGTGACAAATACATGCTAAAATGAAGTTGTTATACTGCCAGCAAGACAACATAAAATGTTGATATGTGGCAGTACTGAAATAACCTGATTATTATCTATCTATGAAATAGATGACAACTAAAAGCACGCCAAAAAAACTGAGTTAAATCATGTTTTTCATCACAAACCAGAATTGCTAAAATTATGCATTTTGTATGGATCACAAACCTTAAACTTTGCTGCTAAGTGAAAATTCATTAAACTAACATTACTATAGTGGATTGTAAACAGTTTTATTAAAGGATATATATACTATAAGTGTGTAGGTGATAGAAATAATTCTTTGAAACTGTAGAGCCATGTTTTTTTATTGTAGCATCTCCATTTCTTGAAGTGCCTTTTTATGCAGCCTTTTCAATAGATTTGAAAGGTATATTCAGAAAATAAGATTTAAATTATGCCTACAATTTGGATTTCCTAATATGACACCTGGAATGCTATGTCCAATTTGGTATACCATGGTTTAAGACTATATAAAAGGAGACTAAAACCAAATAAAATTTGCTAAAAGAAATTTGATTTGTTCCTGATAACTTAAAGAATGAGGAAGAGAATGATAACAATATTCAGCATCTTGAGAAAGCAGCTGGAGAATCAGAAGATCTGATACCCAAGTCCAGGATATCCCACACAGGATAAATAGCGAAAGATTTAAAACTGAGAGGAGGAAAATGTAGGTCCATGATATGAATGTGGATGGCAATGTGTCGGCAGGGGTGTGGCTACAGGGTGACCTCCATGAGAAGAGTGCAGGGACTGCCCTGTGACAGACACTGTCCCAATCAACCACTGCAGCAGAGCATATCTGCACTGAACAACATTTGTAAGCATTAAATATGTGTCCTACAAAGCCTTACCAGAATTTTGGAATGAACCAGTGTATTATGTGGCACTCACATATTTCTATGCTTCATTGATAGATCACATAGCTCACAAAATACTTTTGCACCCATAGTCTGTGTCTATGTGTCTGAATATTGGGGGTTCAGAGAGCAAGGGAAACCAAATTGGAAAAAAAGGGGATGTCACTGCAATCTACCACTTTGGGAGAAAGTGAGTTTGGGTTGTGCTGTGGTAGCACCATATCCTTGCCTTGTTTAAAAGCTGAGAAACTGCACACAATGAGCCACGATGGTGCAAACAGGGGGTTTTATTGGCAGCCTCTGCAGACACCCAGCTATAAACTCCCAGGAACTGGATGGAACATTGTTAGGCAGATATCCATCAGGGTGCAGAGGAAGAGGCAGGTGTATGTCAAGCTCCTGCACAGACCAGGTCTGACAGTCCCGTGTCTGCCCGGGTGCTATTTGGCATTCCATCCCCTTGATGATAAGTTCTAGTCCCAGCTCTTGGCTCTTGTCTTTGCAGCTGATCTTAGCCACTGCTTAATATAGGCACATATTTTCCTCCAGGTATGTCCTTGCTGATTGTCAGCTGCTGGACCATTAAATGCTATTAAAAAAAAAAAAAAGTAATGAGCTTTTTCTTTCCCACCTGAGACCCTTGTCTTTGAAGTGATTTATTTTGTTAGCCACTGGTAATTTTTGCATGATGCCTGACATGTCATCATCTGTTTTGTGGTACTGTTTATTTTAGATTGAAAACAAATCATCCTGTGTATTTTAATACCTTGACTTGCATCTATATTGTTGATCACTGCTCCAGAAACATGTCCTTCTTCTATCTTATTTGCTTTCTTCAAAGTGACTTCGATTATGACTGAATTCTTCAGAGACATTTTGAGGGCAGTATTTTTTAAATCTGTTTGGGGGTCATTATTCTTCAGCACGTCTCTATTTAGCAGCAACCTATTTTATTAGTTGATTCAGACAATTTCTTTTTCTTCTATTTTTACTGAGCTGCATTTCAGTGTCTATTACAATTGCTGCTTCAAATAACCATGGGCAGAAGTTCTGTGGCTGTGGTCAAGCACAGGCCCTCATGGGCAACTGCTGCAGACCAAAATAGACCATTAAGACTGCTGCTTTTGGATAAAGATAATAAGCACATGACAGATCTTCAGCAGTCCTTTAATTTTAATAATGTATGCATATGTTTCAGCTGTGCAAGTCTCTGGCCTTTATCTGACTGCAGAGACAAGATTCCATTCTCCCGGATATATACAATAAATAAATACATGATCTTACTTGAATAAAGTCCCTTCTTTAGTGGGTGGTCTGCTTCACTTTTCTTTTCTTTCAAATATTTAAAATTTCTAAGTGACCTGCTTATCTTTCAATTTACTGGTTTCACAGTATATTAATGTAAAAGTACACTTCTCTTAGTAGGAATTGTTACTCCAGTCGTGAATTATTTTCTTAAGTAGCTAAGCTCATGCACCACTTACAGTGGTTTTAAGTGCACATAGTTTAAGGTACTTTATATTATTAAGTCACTGCTCAATCAGAAAAAGATTTCCTTTTCCTGTTTATTATATGGCACCTGCAACTACCTATGGGAAATTCTGTAAATCTGTAAGGGTAGAAATTGGAAAGGAGTAGAGAATATGCATAATAATTAAAGAATAAACAAAGTCTTTGACCAGAAGAGGCTAAAGTGTAAGTTATATGAAACAACAGATATGCAATACAGAGTATTCATATTTATGCATAGATCTTACCTCTTTTATTTCCTAGTTAGTATAAAAAAACTCATTCAAATTCTTTACATTTTATTGTGCTAATTTTATTGCTGTAGTTGAGTTACTCCTTTGTACTGACATATGGGGAAATGATCAGTCATATTAATTTTAACAGCTGAATTTTGGTCATTAAGAAGCAGAAGAGAATATAAATGGAAGATGCTATTTAAATTTTTTTAAAAAATCTCTATGTAACTAGTAATTAAGTACTACTTGATCTTTTACTTTTTTGATTATATCTTATCTTGTATCTTATTGTTAAAAAAACCAATCTGTCTGCAGATTGAGAGTAGGAATCAATGACAAATAAGGAACTAATTTTATATTAAAAATAAAAATCCCAGAGATTTCTGCAAATGTTTTTATACTTTTATACCATAACTAAAAGTTTGTTACTTCACGGTGAAAATATCAGAGTTGCATGGGATAATAAAAAAAGTTGATCAAGCATATATGGAAAGAAAAAATAAGTGAAGGTAGTAGTATCCAATAGAAAAAACCCTCTGTCTGGGCATTCAGAGGACAGCAAAGAAGAAAAGAGCAAGAGGTCACTCACAAATAGAGCAGACCTTTATTACAGACAGAAGGTAATGTGCTAGTATTGCTACATAACAATATTTCAGGACAGAAATAGACAGAAATAACATTCCATAGGTTTTTGGGGGGTTTTGTTAGTTAGTTAGTTTATTTTCTTTTAATGATATAAAGGTGATTAATAGTATTACTGTTCTAATTAACTGAGGCAACTTCAAGTTAAATAAGTGGTACTGGTTTAACTCATCAAGCCTGTGCCTAACTTGTTATCAATACAGAGCAGAGTCCCTCCAAGCCAGCTGGATTTCCTCTTTGTTTTATGCAAGCCTTCCAGAACATGCAAAGTGATTTTCTCAGTGTGATCTTGGGACTACCCTGAAGAAGACAACCTATCATACTCAAAACCTGAGAATAAATGTATCCTACAGTTTATAGACTGCATAGAGCCGGCCAGAAATAGAATTGAAGATACATTTTTTTTTTTTAATGCAATATAATAAAGTATAGTATCATAATTAATGATAATCAACAAATGCTTTCTAAGGAATTGATAATGCATTCAACAGTTTTGATTTCATGCTGGGCTAGGTTACAAGTTTAAATTATGAAAATAATTGTACTATAATTTTGGAACTCAATTTAGTGCATTTTTTCCCTAAACTTATGCTACACTAGGACTAGACCATGTAATCAACTGAAACAATACATGCTGAGGTGAAAAATAAGGACAGAAAGTCATACTAAACAGTCAATATGATACAGTTATCCAAGTTCAGACAAATTGTATTATTACATAGCTGAAGCATGACCACATAACTAAGAGGCATAATCCAGTAAATCCATCTCTTATGGCAATCTGTATCCTAGGAAAAAGTCACCTTGAATAGATTTTGTGCTCTGTTTGGCAAGAAAGCTGCAAATCCCAGCAACAGAGTAACTAAAATGTGCTAATACAAATCTTGTGTAAATCAGGGATGTTCTAAGTGAGACTGATTTAATTCTGCGTATAGAATTTTGTGTGTGAACGTTAGAAATGTATAATTGTGAAATATCTTATTTTGGCTCTCAGGTTTTTGAAGGATAATGAAAACTTTCAGATGATACAGGAAGAAATGAAAAAAAATAGGGAAAATTGCTTGTAATGAAGTACTGCAAAGGAGTGGTCTGACAACTAACAAATGCGTTAGTTGATCAGTAAATTAGTTAGTTAGACAGTCAATTTACATAACTGGCAAAAATGCGTTAAACATAGTTACCTGTAGCTGGAAAATAACCCCACAAAAATTCACATAGGCAAAAAATTACATTGCACAATAAGGATTAAAAATGCTATAATATGTGACCAATTGCAACATAATAATTTTATTTTACCAATTGCAACATATTTTTTTTTCTTTTATCCTCTAAATACAATATGTTTTTAATACCACATGTTATGCTTCAGAGGCAATTTTTTTTTCTCAATTCTTATTTTATATGCTATGAATATTTTCTAAGTTTCATAGAAGTTTTCATACAGCACATAATTCCTAGCACTAGTCTTCAGGAATAAAATTTCCATAGAAAGATGTATGGGCCACTATGCCTCTGCAAGCTGATATCCATTCTTAGTTGCAGTCTCTAGATCAGACATTAGTTTAAACAAACCTAAGAAGCTAATGAGCACTTTTAAAGAATAAGCAATGCTGTGGCTTTAAATAATCAGGAGTGAAGTGTGCAAAAAAAGAAAAGTCAGAAATCAGGACTAAATTTATTCTCCATTAAAGACTAAAGTAAGACATGTAGTGGGAAATTGTTAAAGCTCTCTTGATTAGCTATAAAATAAAAAGTGTAAAATTACACTAGCTTTTTTATGTCAGTCTTAAAACTAAAAAGCCTGAATTTAAAAATACTGCTGTATCTGCCTAGATGTTTTTAGAAGAAAAATCCAAAATAATGTAAAAGGTCAGATATAGGGTACAATATGTTTGTAAAGTCTCACCCTACTCTTAATATCAGTAAGTTTTTCAATTTTATTTTTAAGCAGATCATTTGACATTAGCAATCTGATTGAGATTAAAAGTGTTGCATTAGCTTTAGTTGATTCAGCTGACAGAGCTAAAGAGAAATAGGTAAAACAGGATGCATAAAATGTAATTTTTCCCTAATGACACCTAATACAGCTTTTGAAAGGCCTGTAGATTAAACAAGTTCTAAGATATAGCTGGGGAGGACTTTGAGCAGGATCATGGGTTTCCTGGCCTTATCATATCATTCCCCTGCCTCCGCAAGTAAAAGAGCAGGAAAAAAAGTACTTCTCTGAAGATAAGAGTTCCAGTGGAAACTTTGAAAAACTGGTTATTTTTTATGGACTATCATGAATATTTTGGATACAATAATGAAATTATTAAATTTTTTAAAGATAACCAAAACAGAATAAAAATTAAGGATGAGAGAGATATAAATTCCTTCTTTTGGAATTTCGTAGCCCATCAGAGATGGTAGACAGCATCTTCAGGAAGTTTCATGAAAGTTTTCAAAAATTCATTATTTTTAGTATTAGAAAGCCATTGGACAAACTTGAAATATTATATAAAAAAATGCAGATGTATTTCAGAGACACAAATGTAGCCAGATCTTGAACAACTTTTCCTTGTTTTGAAATAAAGAGCATAAGAATTTATGAGAATTAAGTTTAGCAAAACATATTCCTGATTCTATAAGTGTATTAGTATTAAAAAATTCATAATTACTTACTAGCATCCTATATCAAAATATCTACTTTTGGTCACCAAGAAAAGAGAGAAGAAAAAAGTAATCTAACAACGAGGAAGAAAGTGAGAGTCTGGTTGAGGTCAAGTAATGGACAAAGAACTAGACAAATCCTTATATTATTGTCTGTTCTTTCCCTAAAAAAATGTATCTGAGAAAAGGGATGTTTGAAACTAGATGTTCTTTAAGGTCCCATTCACCCCAAACTCTTCTGTGATCCTATGAGTCTTGTAGGTCTTTTCAGGCACAGCTCAATGGAAAGCTCTATGTCCACTTTCATCTCAGCTTTTAGCACTGTTTTGAATAGTTAACACATTGAATTTAGTTTGTATGGAAATGCAAAAACATCTTTTACGGTATGATGATATCAAATGTGTTAAACCAAAAAGTGTTGGAAAAAATCCATCAAAATAACACTGAAAAAATATATATTTTTTAAATAATCTACTTATATATATGGTAAATAATTTCTATACATATGCTAGTAAATATTATGAAACATAAGAATAATTTTACTATTTATTTCTCCAAAAAGGTCAATGACACTGATCATGTTGCCACAAATACAGTTTTATCTCAGTCACTTTATCTTCAAATTCTCATTTTGATTACATTTATTTGCCTATTCAGATTATTACTTTTCTTTATTGCAAACAACCAATCAAAATCTCTTCTACAAGATTTTGACAAAATAGTTCCTTACAATCCTTGAAAGAAATTCAACAAGTAATAGTAAAACCATATAGAATGTTCTTTTTGCTTTCTTAAATATAAGAATGAATTAGTTAGTTTATCACCTATTTGAACTTTATTTGCCCATTGTTGGAATGACTACAATGTGTTAAATTCTCTTGAAAGAGGGCAAACAATAGGCCAAATCTCTTGGAGCTTTGAGAAACCAATTAATTCTGTAAAAAAGAAGGAAACAGCAAACTTCACTTCATTAGACACTACCCAAGAGGGCCAGTCACTGACAGTTAATATAGAGAATGAATAATAAGAGAAGGATTTATTTTAATGAAGATTTTCCAGATTAAAATAAGTTAATATGAGATGCAAAACTGAACAGATTTTTTTAGATTTCTTGAAATAAAGTGGATTAAAATGAAATTTCAGGATTTAAATGTAAAGTAACTTCAATTTTATAAAATACAAGAGACCACTTAATACCTTTTCTAAGGATAGAGGATAAGACTTGGAAAAATAGATAATTTGGAAATCAATGCTCTCTGCCCTTCCAAACTACATTCATTTCCCTAGGTTCAGAGACTAATAAAACATGATTATCTCCATTCAAGTTTGTCAGAAGCTCTTTACTCTATTTCTCAGTTTCTATGAAGTCCATCCACACAAAGCAGATGACTGATTTTTCCCCTTTCAAGAACAAGGATGTGGGGAAGAGTATAAAACATCTAGCTGGAGCATATTTTAACTCTGTTTAACTACTAAAACCTCTCTTTAGTTATGTCACTCAGGAAAGAGGATTGCATGTGTAGTATTTCCCAGAAACCAGAGATTTTCTTTCACAACAGCAGCATTTTCTGTGCAGATGGAGCTGGCACGAAGCGAGCTGGTAGCAGCACTCAGGGCGCTCTGCCCGCCTGCGGGGAGGGGAAGCTGCAACCCTTTTTTAACCACCTTACTGAGGGTTCCCAAAGCTTGGGAACATACTTTCACCACCAGTGTGCTTCAGATTGATGCTGGTACTTCTCAAAACCAGATGGATGTGGAGGTACATGGAGGGCTTTTTGATTTTCTACCACATCTTTGCTGTCTTGGACTAAAGCAATGAGAACACAGCAGGGTGTGGAGACAAATGTCCTCCAGCACAGGTGATACCTGTATGCCTGATACCTGTATACACCTATAAATCTCACTTTTCCTTTCATAATGTGACCAGCACTGCATCTTGATGTCCTGGTGGCATAGATATTCTACCATCAACTATCAAGTGAACCACTAATATTGAGCTTCCTCCAGGGAAACTTCAAAAGAACATGGATTGTTTGCCTTAAAGAGAATGAAATCAAACTGGTGAAATGATCCCAGTGCACTGCATAGAAATGCTGATGAACAAAAGCGATAACCAGAATATTCTCATTTTCAGTGGGACCTGGAAGAAGAGCAAGCTACAAAATAATTTTCTAGTTATTAATCTTATTTTTTTAATTAGGTTTTTCTTATTCTTCAGGTGGACTGTCTAGCTGCAGGGGATATTCTACAGACCTGGATCTAAGAATAGTCTCAGTTTAACAGGTGTGAACTCATAACTGCTCCACAGGAAATAAGAATAGTTATCTAAGATTTACATAGTGGGCAAAGTGTGACTACTGAGTCCCATTCATGTGATCATATGCATGAACACAGATGCTACTGCAAAAGAGCCAAAAAAAATGGAACTAGAGCAGCAGCAGCATGGCTTGGGAGATTAACTATTGTAGTCATTGGTTTTTATTTTTAAGCATTTGAAAAACTTTTCACCTCTACAGCAACACAATAGAAAAAAAAAAAAAAAAAAAAAGCAGCTTCACAAAGTCTACAGAAAATGTAGAGAATGAAGCAATTGTAAGGAATAATGTGATTTATGTCAGAATAATTAATTCCAATATCAAGTTCTTCCAGTTTCACAAAATATGGACCTGCTTTGTAACACAGAAATTATTTTTGTCCTTCAGTTCTAAAAGCTGATTTCTTCCACTCATTCATAATGTTGTGTAAGGTGAAATGGAGGCTGGAGACTTTCACTCCATATGAAATTGATTGCCTTTCCTTAGCAATGTTTTAAGCATGCCCTTCCACTGAAAATGTTTTAACTGCCTCTGGGCTGTGTTATTCCTTGATAACCCCTAGAAATATATGCATATAGACCTCATCTGGCTTGTACGCTCAGGAGAAAGAACAACCACAACAATCTGCAGTGTTTTATTCTTCAATAGAGTTTCCCAACTGCTTCTCATCTATACATCCAAATAAAGCATAACTTTCAAAGAAGTTCTTAAGTGAATGTTTCTTTTCTTAGTATGGGATTTTTAGGATGGTGGAGGCAAAGAGAAGAAAAAATGAAGGGAAGGCATCTCAGAATATTCTTACAGCATATGTTCTACCGGAGGATGAATTTGACGTTTAAATAATTGCCTGTAAGAAAAGGCAAATCCCATAGATAGAGGATGGCATTTTACAGGAGAGAGATACAGGTGCCTTTACACAAACATTTGTGAATGCCTCTGTGTACTTTGAAGAGGAGAGTGCAAAGGAACAGCCTCACAGTTTCTGCTTTGACAAGAATTTCCACTTAGCGGTCTTTTCTTGAGAAAAATATTGTGTAAATAGTTAAATTTGCAGGAAAAGCCCAAGTTATAATGGAGGAACACATCCAACAGAAACTATTTTATAAAACTACATTAACACAGTATCTCACAGAAGCATTGCAGTGTATTATGTACATAACATTTTGATAATATAAGGCAGTTGAGATGATAAAGTTCATGTGCTGGGACAAGAATCTCTGCAGGGTTAATGCAAAAGATTAATTTTAGATGCAAATTGTTGTATACATGAATAAAAATCTATTTCTTATTTCACAAATGGAATTATGTGGCTAATGCTTATAATATAGGAAAATAATATCAGAAAAACATAAACAGTGTTTCATTCCATATCAAAAAATCATTGAAAGCTTCACAGGAAAGCTTTTATCAAAATTCTGTCTCGGGATGTGAATAATCTATGAATTAAGTTTTATCTTCACATTTGTCCAATCCATGATCCAAGCCATTCTGTGGAAGGTGATTTTATAAGAAATGAAATTCCATGGGAAATTTTCACAAGTTTCTCAAAAAAGAAAATAACATCAGAGTCAAGGAACATACCCTAATAATGCTAATTTCCCAGTTAAAATAGAGCAAAAGAATGGATTAAAACATAAAACGTGGATGGCTTTATGTGAGCTTTATTTATAAAAATATCAAAGTTGCTTTGTGTTATCTTGGTGTTCAGCTAGTCTGTTCTTCTGCATAGCCATTACTTTTCTTTCACTTAGACAAGCTTTTTTTAAGAGGAATATGGTGGCAGATTTCCTGCTGAATAATCTAATTCCCAACACTGTTGTTTAATGTGCCAACTAGGCTTACATTACACAGTGACAAAAAATAAACTGTCAAAGCAGTGTTTTCTCTAAAGAAAGATTTCCACCAACTAGAGGGCCTACAGTCTTGGAGAAAATTGATTGGGCAGCACTCACAGTGAAAAGAAAAAGTAAATCACTTTCAACTTCATTTATCAAGGACAAAACCAGACAATTTTGTTGCATCACCTCAATGCAACCAGAGAAGATAAATCCTTTGCACTCATGTCACTCACAATTTCCTGTGAATAAAAACAGTGAAAGAACTAAGTACCTTCATTTGAAGCAGGAGAGGCCATCATTTTAGTCCTTTCATATGAAGAGGAACTCTGAGCTATGTTATACAGCAGTAGCTCTTTAATTTCAAGCACTACACAATGTTTCCTCATGTACAAAGTTATTTCCCTTTGAGGATGCCTTGGTTTTAATCTGTTTGCACAAGAAAACTCCCTACACAAATAGTGTCCCTTGAATCTAATAATTTTCTCTGCCCTTCCCTGAAGTGTTAATCTTGCTGGTGTGTTCCTTCATAGTTAGGTGATCCTATTTATATTATGTGATGCATTGTACAAGTATGCAATATTAGAGTGGCTTTATTACAGCCACAAATAGCCACTGGAGCTAACTGATCATTCCTCAGTTCTTTCTAGTTCAAATTACACCATAAAACTGAAATATGTTTATGAACATTTCAGTAGAAGATGGCTACATTTTGTATTGTGAGTAAATGGTGGATTACCCTTAAAAGGCTGAAATAGATAAAAAGTACATTTTAGAATCCCAAAGGAAGATGTCAGGATGTGATAATATAACACTTAAACCACTTGCTGGGAAGTAAAAAACCTAAACTTTGAATCTAAGAGATTTTGTTATTGTATCACAGACAGTTTTATACACCCTTCATGGATACAAAGTTGAATTAGAATTTTGAATTGTTGTATTAATTTTTTTTTAAGCTGATAATAGAAGCCATCTACTATGCCCAGTAGATAGTCCTTTTTTATACAAAGGGAATAATTATAAAGATATACAGTAAACAATATGCCATGCACACTGCATTTGCAAGAATACTTCCTTTATAGCTCCTGCACGGATCATTTCCAAGAAGAATGGATCAATTAAATTTTCCTCACCAGCTGACCTGCAACTATTCAGATACCACAGGAGAAATGGTATCTTTGAGAAGTAATGCATTATTTCATAATTCCTGTTTCACACTATTCCTGTGTAACATATTAATTAATTTATTTTAAAAATTGGAAGAACATATACAAAATTAAAAAGCTTTCCAGGCTTTGTGAAGATAATGCTGTTTTAACATCTTGCAAAGCAATGTTTCTAGGTTCAGACAGTTTACGTTAAGCATTTCTCAAAATACCTGGAAGTTTTAAATTTTGAAAGACAAATCCATGTTGACATCCAAGGAATGCATTATTTACAGGTTTAGAAGATCAATCCTCCTCAAGACAGATGGTTATACTCCAGGCCTTTCTTCTATATCCTGACTTTTCCACTGTATTATCATTCTAGAAGAATGAATAAACTATTATCCTGTCCATTAGCTGATGCAGACCTAGAAATAAATTAATGAAGACATGTTACCTTTGTAAGATACTAAACAGAAAAGCAAGATACAATAGGAGCACCTTTGTATGGAGACTAAATGATCAGAATTTTATTTAATCAGTCTTTTTCTGTAATTACTTTTTCCATAATTTCTTTCCTGCTAAAAATAAAGCACAACTAAAAGAAAAGTTCCTTTGTGAACTGTAGTGACATAAGATTGACAAAGCCCAAGCAGGCTCAGTATAGTAACACTGCTAGAGGAAGTAAACTTTATTTTACTAATTATGTTACAAAAACAATAGGTAAAATGCCTGCTTATGAAACATTGGCTATATCTGCTATATTAACACTTGCACCAGTTTGCTGAGTAACCTACAGAAAACAGAATGAGTTTGACAGTTTAATGGTAGAGCTACTTGAGCTGTACTTCTGGGAAAGATCTGCATTGATCATTATTCTTTTCACATCTGTTCTTGTTCTCAGCAGTGAGACCTGCTGACCAGCAAGCTGCCTCCTTCAGATGCCTGGAAAATTAGCCATTGCTTCAGAACTTGACCTTTAAATTTAGAGTGAACAGACTTTATCCAACCACTAAGCTCATTGATTTAAAATGATAGGTTTATGGTACTGGAGAATAAAAAGAACTGAAAGAGCTCTGTAGTATTTGAGATCTAACTCGGGTTAGTCAGGATGTGAGATATTTAGAAGTCAGCTTCAGCTTCTAACTGAAATGCTTGAGAGACTTGCTAAACTGCCCATGATTTGGAGCATTTTCCCCTCTTTCTGGTATCTGCATTGGAATTCTGTCAGCAAAGTGTATCCTCCAAGCTCATCCACAGCAGTTATTACTCAGCCAGGTAACAATCCCTCACAGCATCATCTGTCACCCTTCAGACTCCCTTTCCCCTTTTGACTCAGCTGTCATTCTAACATACAAGACTAAAACTTCCTGCTAGGAAAGAAAAATAAAAACAAACAAACAAAAAACCAAAACCATAATGAACTTTTCAATCCAGCACAAAAAAGGAGTAAAATGAGTCTTTTCACTAATGGAAGCAGGGAGGATTCTCTTCTGTGTTTTTTTAGGCTACACTAACCTGCTTTGCCTCAGCTGCCACTGACTCTGGTCAGTGGGATTGGTTGGATTGGCTTTGGTGTAATGGAGAGTAGAATTTGACCTGGACACACTGACATGCCAGACATCACGAATGATTGAAAATCTGCAACTGAGACTCAGATATACGAAAATACATACTGAATTTCTGAATGCCTGATCCTTCTACTTAATCCCAGCAATATCTGTGTTGACTGTTGCAGAAAAATGTCCACAGAGATCAAATGCAATAAAGCCCATTTGTCAGAAAGCAATGACTGATGTGAATCATCTCAAGATGTTTTTTGCAGTTCCCTATAATTAAAGGAATTATATATATATATAATTTTTAAAAATATATATTATATATCCTCTTATAATATAGAGGATTCTATCTACAGATAGTACACAATTAATTTTGAAGTCATCCATGTAAACCAAATGTATTAGGCTTGTATGGTGGATTTTTGGTAGCAGAGGGGCTACAGATGTAGATTCCGTGAGAAAATGTCAAAAGCTTCTCCTATGACTGACAGACAATGCCAGATCGACTGGCCAAGCCCATCCGTGATGATGGTAGTGCCCTCTGGGATAATATATTTCAGAAGGGGAAAAAATCCTGAGGAACTGAAGCCAAAGAAGGGAGCATATCTGAGAGAAACAGCTCTGCAGATACCAAGGTCAGTGAAGAAGCAGAGGAGCACTGAAGTAAAGATCTCCTCGTAGCCCATGGGGAGGCCCCGGTGAGGCAGCTGTGCCCCTGCAGCCCATGGAGGTCCATGGTGGAGCAGAGATCCACTGCAGACCCTACACTGGAGCAGGGGAATGGCCAAAGGAGGCAGAGATTCCATGATTCTACAAACTCGAGAGGCTCCTGGCAGGACCTGTTGCCCCAGGGAGAGAGGATCCCATGCCGGAACTGGATTGTTCTTGGGACTTATGACCCTGCAGAGGACCCATGTCAGAACAGCCTGCTACAGAAGAACTGCACCCCATGGAAGGGATCCACTTTGGAACAGTTTGTGGAGAACCAAAGCCTGTGAGAAGGGCTCATGTTGGAGTGGGAGAAGAATGTGAGGAGTGGCAGACTGTGTGATGAGGTGATCACAGCCCCTGTTCCCCTTCTCACTTAGCAGCTGTAGGAAGGAAGTAGAGTATGGGGAATAAAATTAATCCTGGGAAGACAGAGGAGCAGGGGGAAGGTGTTGTAAGATTTGGGGGTTTTTTTCTGGTTATCCTACTCTGACTTAATTAGTAATTCAGTTAATATCTCCAAGTGTTTTTTGCCCATGATGGTAATCTGAGTGACCTTCTTACCTCGATTTACGAGCCTTTCCCTGCATTTTTTTCTCCCCTATGCAAGTAAGGAGGAGAATGAAGGACAGGCTTTGGTGAGCACCTGGCACCCAGCCAGGTTGAACCCACTACACCAAATATGATATGACACATCTGTGTCAAATAGTCAGCCTGCAATGGACGCTTGCCATATCCTCCTACAGCATGCATTACCAGCTAAAGGGTTTTGGTACTGTTTAATCTCCAATACTATTATTTACCAATGTCTTCTGTCCCATTAATCCAAGAAATTCATGTTCATTTCAGATTTCTCTATATGAAGTAGTGTCTGCCTGTCTAAAGGTTTTAATCTTCTGTGCAATAAAATGATATTGTGTTTCACTCTGATTGAAAAGTTGTGCTATCTAGGGGATTATAGAAGTATTACAAGTGGCACCAATCATCAAATAAACCCCATAGGGGAACAGGAGGATTTGTCCTTTTTCTCCCTGTATGAAAGACAAAATAAAAAAAGAATCTTCTGGTTTCTTCCCTCCCCCAGCTTTGTCTTTCGCAAGCACTAATCCTCTCTTGGGTTTTCTCCAAAGGTTCTATGGACCACTGTATGAAACATGCTGTCATACTGATCATTGCAAGATGACACTTTAAAAACATAAATCTAGTAAGAATATGATAACCTTCATTGTCAGATGGAAGGCAAAAAGGCAGCAAATGCACTCAAGTGAGTTTTTAAAGCTAAGAAGAAGGTGTCAGAAAGACTGAAGATCTAGTCAGGCTGACTGTGTCTGGAGGTTGGAAGGAGTAGAACAAATCTAACATGATTATTTTCATAATTTAAAATATTGCAGATGATGGTATTATGTCTAAAGGATTTCTTAAATGAAAAGTATCCTTTATTTAATAAGCAATGAACAAAGAAGAATAACTCAAACCAGTATAAAATATTCCTTGCCATCACCACTCTCAAACAGCTGTTTGGCTTAGAGGTGAAAATATCAGTCTTCAGAATTATTTTTAATATGCAAACTAACACAAAATTATGTCAGGGACAGGAAGAACCCTAGAAGGGAAAGCAAACAAATGGATCATACCCCTTTTAGAGTGTGTTGACCTCAAGAAAAAGTCACATAGTGAAAGAGAAATAGAATCAGCCTGTGCTGTATGCACATCCTAAAGTGTTTATGTGAGCTGGAAAAAATACTAAAATAAAAGTAATACAAAACATAAAGCAGCCTTTGTGAAATGAAACAGTTTGCTTACTTTTCATTGGAGTTTTCTGTGTTTCCCTTTTCTCATTCCTAATTTAAACCCTCTAGCCCAGTAATACATAATATTTAATGGGATCTTAGTTAATGCTAATTGTTTTCAAAGCAATTGTGATCTTTAAACTGATTTGATTTCTATTGCCTGCTTTATTAGTTTGAGTTAATTCTCCTTTTGGGTGTTTCTTTTAAACTATATAATCCTTAGATAAATGAAGTAATGTCTTTTAAAGCTGAAAATCTAGTACCAAGAAAATGAGGGAGCTAAGTTTTATTCAGTAGTATTTTTATCACCTACAACTGTAGGTGATTTTTGTCCCAACTTTAGTCACAGTGATGAAGGTGTAAAGGAGTAGTTTTTTCTCAGGATGGCATATCAGTTTTAAACTCCAGGGGAAAAAATTGTACAGGCACAAACAATGGTGTAAAGCAGTCTTCATTCACCTATCAGTAAATATACTTTCATCTGAACATCTTGCCAAGGCTGGACACAGCTGCCCTGACAGCAGGCACCTTCTTCCCTATCAGAGGATTAACAGTGCTCTTCAGGAAAGGAGAAGAGCCAGCCCACATCACAGTCCCAGATAAACCTCATGTCTTTCACACATTTATATGCAGTGTCATTCCTTTCCCCAGTTTTCAATTTTTTTTCTCTTTTGGGCCATATTGGGCTACTGGTCTGTAATTCCTTTGTAAAGACAAACATCAGAGTGTGTGTGTTTCAACAACAGGTACATATTCTGAACTTTTTTTTATGAACAGACTATTAATTCTGACAAGGGCCTGTCAAAGTAACAGATGATCCTACTCAAACTTCTTCCAGTCCCTTGGCCTGAATCAAACCAGTGAACCTTGGTAGTTCAAACTACAGAGATACTTAAAAAAAAAACATGGGACAGACAGAAACCTTCTGACCTTCCCTGAAACATGTCTCCCCATGCAGTCAATGGATTTATCATTCATCACTCACTTTGTATCAACAGGTGGATATCAGATTCCAGATACGTCAAAAAGAATAACCTCTGAGAATCGGAGTGGTTTTTTCAATGCCAACTATTTAGCAAAATGAAAAACTTAAAACATAATGCCTGTGGTAATAATAATAATATTAATTAAAAAAATAATAGATGACTTTTTAGTATTCTTTATTTACTTTAAATTTTAAGCAAAGATGAAATTTTAGAAAACTTCAGACAAAAAAAAAAAAAGAATCACACTAGATTCAAGTGTTGCTATCTGTGATCAAAAGTATATTTGGAAAATCAGTTCATATATCTGGTCCCCTGGACTTTAACTTGTTGTTAACTTTAGTTCCCCTGGAATTTAACTTGTTTTATTAAAACTGAGCTTAAGGGGGAGGAAGATGGGGTAGCTGTTATTCTGCTTTGTTTATTAACATTGTAAATGCATGAAAAAGGCACCAGCTTTGCTTCCTTTTTCTGCTCTCCCAGAAGCTTTTCTAATTTTGTTCAAAGGGTAGAAAAGGAAGGAAAAAGATAATTTGGGGACATTCTTTAAAACAAAACTAGAATTTAAATAACCATTCCTAAATTTTTTTGTCTTGTGTTTGAAATAGAATTAAGTTCCAGTAACAATGGAAATTATATCTTTAAAAATAACCATTCAGGATTTTACAGTGTAATAGTTTTAACTAAGATCTACAAGGCTCAAGCTTTTCTTCCACCACCACATACTGAACTAGCTGTGTCCCACTTTAAGAAAAGCATTTGAAATTAGGTTGAATTCTCTGCTTCCCAGTTTCTCTGTTCTTTATGAGACTCAACAAGAAACAACAGAGGAGATGATATCTCATAATCTGTAAAGCTGCAGGAGTAGATAGCTTCCCTTAGCATAACTGATTTACCACTGCATTTACAAATTAGTGTTTCTGCTCCCTGGCAATACATTGCCATCCAATTCAGTTCTGCTCATCAAGAATGTCAGACATCAAGCTAGTAATGCACAAAGGCACAGATTTTCAGTTTAAAAACTACTTCAGCATCAGCCATCCATCTAAAAATAAAATAAAAATGAAAGGTTGGTACTCTTTCCCTCACGAAACAGGAGATTCCAAGTACCTCACACAAATATTGGTACTTAGCACGTTTGGATGTACCAGTGAAAATGTATCAAGCTCTGTCTTCTTTTGCCTAGTCCTTTAAAGCAGAACAAAAGGAAAGCTGCCTTCTAAGTCATCCCCTTTTGTTTCTGTTCTTCCAAAAGTACTTTTCTGTTGTTGTATAAAACTTCAGTAGTCCTTCCTTTTCCTTTCCATAAAGATGTCCTGCAAGAACTGTGTTCCTAATACAAACCAACCACCAGAGGAATGCCTGCAGGCAGTGTGGTGGATCTTGCCAATGCATTGAACACACAATAGAAAGTTTAATGATAAAAGGATTTAAAAAGAAACCATATTAATTTCACATGTATAACTCTGGCAGATGTTTTATTTTCACAAATTAACTAGTTATTAAGGTAGTAACATCACTAAAATGTTATAAAAAATCTAGCACTTTTTTTTTATATTCCAAACCTGAAGCAGACCTCTGATATGTATATAGTTGTCTTGTAACATTGCAGCAGTACATGAATCATGGTGTTGGATTTAAAACTATGCCCGTTCTCTGCTTTTCAGTCTTTATTTTGCGACTGGTCATTTTGCATGATCACTTTTGAAACTTTCTGATATTTTCAACAAAATATCTTCAGATTTGTCAAGAAGGTCAGGGAAGAAATTATGTATTCTTTGTCATATTAAAATCCATCTGGATTATTACAGATATAAAAGGTGCTATTTAAAGTCTTTTCTTCAAGTGATTAAATAGAAATATTACTAACATCACTAATTTCTCAATAACGACTGAGCATGCTTTTGAGAATTCACCTCTGTATGGCATGTAACTGAGTTTCTAGAAAATACACAGACAAACAGACTTCCTATTTAGCACCTGTCATCTATTTCCTAATTGATTTTGGACTGGGGAAAATAAAGTAAACAGGAAGACCATGTATTCAATATTGTTCTAATATTAATAATGTCTTTTGTGACATTTTTGTACATCAGAGATTTATACCTTAACAAAACCCCTGCATAATTTATTATTAGAATCCAGATGTCTGACATGACAGACACAGGTTACCTTCTGTTAACTGCACTGCCTCTGAGAGAGTGTCTCTGAAAATTGAAGCAGTTGGTAGCCTGACCTGTGCTATGTATGCACACACAATCCTCTGCTCCTATGCATTATGAATAGCAACTGGTATATTGGGGGTAACAGTTTACAGCAAACTCTAATAATTAGTTCCTTAAAGGAAGTACTAGAAATTTGTGAAACTTTTGTGCATTGAAGATTAATGGTCCAAAGCTTCATACTTTATTGATGAGGGCATTATATAGACTAGGTCCTTTTGTATCTGAAGGCTTAATGACTGTCAAACAAACTCATAAAAACAAAATTATTGCTGAGGGAACAATCTTGAGCCTGCTGTTTCTTTAATTTCAAGAATTTTTCAACCTGTAAACCTCTACTGAATCGGTTTGATATCATGCTTTTCTATATGTGTTCAACTTTCTTCTACAAATATTCAAATTCCTTCTCCATATTCATCAAATTCATTCATAAGAATTAATTTTCTCCCCACTACTTTTCTAACTGATATTGGCAACCAGATTTCCATTAAGAAGTCAAGGGATATAATCATAGGTATTATGGAGAGTAATGTAAAAGGATACCATTATCTTTTGTTTTGCAGATTACATGAGAGTCATTTTATAGTTCTGTATTTACAAAATGCTTTCATAAGTACTTGGAGATTTTTTTTTTAAGTAGTTGCCATTAAAATAATTGATTTTGATAGACACCTCTCAGGAAATGGGAATTTACAGGTTCATATTTACCAGTTTAGGTTTTATAGGAGACATACATTTAAAAAAATCACTAAAATATATAGAGAGCTGTCTATTTCTATTGTCATTCTTGTTTACTCATACAGAATGTGTTAGTGTTTACAGGCCAGACAGTCCATTTTCAGCACTTTTAATCTTCCACAGATTTGACCATGAATTGATCCTTGTTGAGAGATCATTTGAGAAAGTATTAACCTAGTTGAGCATGTGAGGTCAGAAATAGAATGGAACAAAGATGAGTGAAAGCTTGAGAGACAAAATAGATGTTCCTAAAGCTTTTCTCTCTTTTTATAGAATCCTGAACTTTGACCAAAAAACCCAATAGCAAACAAAAAGGAAGAAAGCTATTGGGTCATCAGTACTTGTTGGAAAACTTGAATAAGAAATCAAAGAAAAGAAAATGTCAGTTCAGTGACATTTAATTTGGCTTCTCAGACATAAGGAGAGGGACAAATTCCTGGAAGGATTTACTGAACACATTTTACAGAAAACTGAAGGAATTTAAGCATTTCTCATGAGATTATAAGAAACAGATTTTGGGGTAAGAGGCAAACTGATGAAAGATGAAAACTGAGAAGCTATTTTAAAGAACTGATTATCATTAATGTAAGCAAAATAGATATTAAGTAACTTCCATTTTTTTTTCAGAATTTTGCTGAAAATCTCTCTTCAGGAGATAAAAATAAATCCAGAATTTTTAGGGAAAAAAATGTACTTTGTAATTATGGCATTTGACATCAGTTACCAACTATATTGGTTATTCTGGAAATGAAATTACTCTAAAATTCTACATGCAGTTACAAACTTGTTTCATGCCCTTCTGGTCACCACGGGATTAGCAGGAAGCCTTTGCCTTGGTGCTGCCTTCCAGAGAGCCATACCAGCAGCTCCTCTCCCCTGTTGTCATTCAGCCTACCTTCTTGGGAGGAATTAATTTATTTTTTTTAAAGATAGATGTTATTAACATCCATACTTTACACATGTTTAACTGAGTTCTTTTAAAATATGATGACCCTCCTGTAAAATTTCTCATTTATCGCGTTTATCTCCCAAGCCCTTTGTAAAACAATTGTTAATTCCTGCCCATTCTTGTTCACTGTATGACATGAAGGATTCTATTGAATGCCTTAGAGACCATTCTTCATTGGACAGCAGAGTTACACAAAACAGATGAGTACCTCATGGGAAAATATGTATACAACAACGTGGAGGTTTTTCCTCCAACACTAAAATTTTATATTCTCCAGTAATACCAAGACCAGACATGTATTAAGAAAACTGGAACAATGCAACTGGATTCAGTAAGGTTTAAGATTTGGGTAAGGTGGCTAGACTAGAAAGCAGAAAAGGCAATAGGAGTTATGGAATGGCAAAACCATTAACCTGGGAGCAAGGAATTGAAACTTAGAATGTGTTAAATTGAACCACAATATTGCTGTATAAATGAAATCAGAAGTTTTTGTGGATTAATCTTTGAGCTGCATGTGTGGTTGGAGAAAAAGGACTGTAATTAATACTAGTTGGCCTGTGTTCTTTTACACATACTTCATATTTCAAGGCAGGACATCTAGAGAACTGGTGAAAAAATGCTTAAAGTAGGCTTCAGCATTCTCAGCTCTGCTACTGAAATGCTGTATAAAATTTAGAAGTCACTAAATTCATCATCTATCTCAGTTTATCTAATAGTTAGTGTATTAAAATAGTCTCATCTTTTCCTTTTCTCCTGAAGAGGAATGAGGTGAAGAAGAAACACCACACATCTTAAGTGTGATGCAGATTTTGAGTACAGTGAGCTTCCCTGTTCAATAGTTGTTCACATGAAAAAGAATTGTTGCTGGATAAACCTCTGCAAAAAAGTATAGGTTATGTATTGCTGATTTTTATTTTTTTTTTTTATTCTGCAGGGTGTCAATGCTTTATGGCAGCAGAACCAAGATTTCTTTAAGTTTCACAAAACCCTAAAAAATAATCAGCTTCTCTCATTTACGTCTCCAGTGAAAATATTGACAATTAGATATTCTTTTTTCAAGATGTCCTGTTACACCAACTGGATTTTATTGTTTGTTTGCCAAGAACAAACAGTACAGAGGCCTGAATGCTTGGTGCATGAACAGTCTTTGGAGTTTAGTGTAGATATGCACAAAAGATCAAAGCTGCTGCTTTGCTAAAAGTGAATGCCTGTGCCAGTGGCTCATTTGTTTCATGATAAAGTCATCTGGAAAAATCCTGCACTCTGAAAAATTTCAATTAGGTTAATTACATTCTGCTTCCCTAAATTTCCCCTGCAGCTTCAGATGCAGACAGCTTTCTTAATTTCCTTTCCTAGCATGTTGAGAGAGTTGCTGTGTTTTGGTAAATAGCTGCTATGTTCCACCCAACATGTGGCTGATCTAATCCCTTTTTCTGCAGCACTTTCACAGTGTGAATTTTGCCTTATTACACTGGAAAACCTTCTGGTATAGCAAGAATAAGAGACAGATTCCCTTGGTGCTTTACATTTCTGGTATAGTGTAAAGTGGCTTAAGTGAAAATGGGAATCCTGCCCTGAAACCTTTTTCCTGGATTAACTGAATTTAATCAAACAACTTTCTATGTGTGTTTGTGATGACAATAAAAGAACAACACAAACTCAGTTAAAAATTTTGACATGCAATTTCTTCAATTTTGTCTTTTATTGACATGTACTTTCTTTGTCTTTTGATCTTAAAAAGATATTAATCTTGATTGTGGTTACAGAAATATTTCTCTCCTTACTTCTTCAGCTCTCAGTCATATAATTTGACATAGGCCTTACAAGTCTCTACATGTTTTCTTATATATTAGTGTCTGGAAAGAACTTTATTTTAACCCAGAATATATATTTATCAGCTCACTAAAAAGAGCTGCTAAACCCTCTTTCAATTCTTTTGTCTTAACTGTGTCCTGTGTGTGTTGTGACAACACCTACTCTATGCAAGGACTTTTCCTTCTCTACCAACACCTTTTGTGGGTAATATGCAAGGTTTAGGATATGTGGAAATAAAGTAGGATTGCATATTTTTATTCACACCAAAATTTGGTATGTTTTATAACAATATTAATTTAGGGGTGCAAACAGCAGTTCCTGACCTTGATCCTGGGTGCTAAAGTGAAAAAGTTCCTTTGAGCATTATATTCCATGTATTTAAAGATCTTTATAATATTAAAAACCCCAAAAAATCAGACCTTCTTCCCCAATCCACTCTATTCTGAATTTAGAGAGTTATATGTTCTACTGTATTTTTTAAAATCTGTAAATAACTGTTTCAAAAATAATCACACTAAAAATACAGGTAGACTTCAACACTTATTTTTGAAATTAGAAAATATGATAGAAAATATAGTCTGAGGTATTTCATAATGTATGATAGATAAGTAAAAATGTTTCATTTTTGGATGGCTGAAATTTCCAAGTTTATTAGTAGTTTTAGTTTTTAGTTACTACTCAAAATACCAGTATACCAACTTGTACATGGTGACAGAGAGTAATATGATTTGATGATTTCTGCAATGTAATAACCATTGTGTCTTGCCAAACTTCCAAAAAGAACACTGAAAATATTTTGGGAGCCTCAAAGACAGTAGTTCAGACACCAGGGCAGATGTTTTTCTTTGGATTTAAAATGCTGGGGCATAGTTATACACCTATATGGACAAAGATTAATATCTCAATTATGTTGTTTTTTTTTTGTTTGTTTGTTTGTTTTTTTAACACTTAAAACACACTTAATCAAACATTAGTGTTTTCTTTGCATTACAGACCACAACTACATCTCTCATTTTCCCTAGTACCACACCCTGTTAATTTTTTGTACAACTGAATTTGTTGCATATTCACATTTGGATTGTTGCATTTCAAGACCACAGACGGTGAGAAAAGTATCATGTACATATGCTACAAATTTGAAATTTACAGTAAATGGAAACATTTCTGAGCACATAGGTCCATATATTCCAAGCACAAAACAGGTAAACTTTGCAATCATCTACTTTATCTGAGTCTTATCAGGAACTAGAATTTACATTTCATCTATTAAAGCAAAACATTGCAATGAATGGGGCCAGTGTGTTTATTGCAACCAGTTTATCATATTTTGTTTGGAACGTGAAATTTATCTCCTAGCTCAACAACTGAGCATGGGTCACAGATGTTACAGGTCACCAGAGACAATTAGCTGTCCTAGCATGAGTTCTGAAGGGAAATTAAACCTACAGTACACTGGCTGCTGTTTACCCTGCTAATGAACAAACTGCTCTGCTTTTTCTTGGCCTCTTAATCTCATTCTCCAAGATAATCTACTTAACCAACAGAAAACTGGTGAAAATTATAAGAAAACTTGCATGGAAAATTAAGTATTTTTTAAAAAGAGAAAGTGGTAAAGAATAAGTATTAAAAAATTCTCATTCCATTTCTCCTTTTGTTCTGCAGGACAGTTGACAGCAGAATTTGCTTTACAGGCAATGGTCATAACATATAGTATCTTTCGCATACCATTCTGATGAAGCATAAAGATTTTTTGCACAGTAGAGGAAACAGGAATATAAGATTCCATTAATTTCAGATGGAAACTATGAAAAATTTCTTGTAAAATACTGCAGATAATGTATGTTCATTATTTTTGTTTTTAACACATCAAAGAGTGCCCTAAGAACAGTCTGCATTTAGTATCTCTTCATTAACTCTCTGCTACAATTATTGACTAAATAAAAAATGCAAAAAAATGAAACTTTTGCCTCAAATCTTGATTGGTATAAGAGGAAAACGGTACTGTCTGGCAATTAGATATGCTCAAGTGTAAGTTTCATGGTACAAAATAGTAGCAGTACGTAAACAAGTCTGTAAATACATGAGTAAGACTCGCATGTGCACAGATGAAAGTCAAAAAGCTGAGAGATGAAAATCAGCTGAGAAGACTAAGTAAAAGAGCACGTTTAGAAAAATGGGGGGAAAGTGTTTAGCTCTCCTCCCCTGTTTTTTCTTTTTCTTTTCTATACATTATATTTATCATGCTCTATTTACATTGATTTTTACTGCTCACTATAAAAACATGTTCACCCAATGTCCTGGGAACTCTCAATATAATTAAATATATACTAAATAACATTTCTGTCAATTAACCCTGTGTACAAACTCACTCCTCATCAATGTAAATACAACAAAGTTCATTAATCTCCTGAAAAATTCCCCTGGAGGATCCTAAACTTTGAACTATGTGGGGCTGGGTGACATGTGTCTCTATGTTCAAAAAGCCCCAGAATGCCGGAATCACCTGGGTTGAATCGGATCCACAAGGATCATCAAAGCCCAGCTTCTCATGAGGAAGAGGAAGATGGGTTCTGAGGAATATGTGGAGTGGGTAGGATGTGTTACTGAGGGCTCACTGGGTTGGATTATGGCACATTACCGAATAAAACCTGACACAACTGAAAATCTTTCAGTCATTGCTCCAGGGAAACTCAGACAATTTGGATGCCTATTGTAGCCCAAAATCTTTCTACATAATTTTTTCACTAAAATGAGTAGGATCAATTTAAGATGAAATAAGAAGCACTGAAACAACCACTCCACTATTTCCAAATTGTCCTTTTCTATCTTGAAAGCAAAAAAAAAAACAAAGTGGCTTTTTTTTCTCTGTAACAGGCTGAGAGTAAGGTCATGCTTAAAGAACATACTCTTTTGCTTCTTTAAAATTTCTTTTCAGACTTCCTCATAATTGCCATCAGCTTTATAAAGGAAATCATATTGTTATATTGATTAACAGTGGTTGCATTTTCCAATTATTTCTATAATGAGTTAAGTGGCAATGACCCAGAAAATGGACAAAGACCTCACTTCAGATTAATGTTGATTTGATGTAAACTGTTTTTCCCTTCTCACCAGCAAAAGATGATCTTAGATCCCCACTGTTAATTAATCAAAACATCTCAAAATAGAGTTCACCAGGTGGAAATAATTAGCAGTTAATTGTCTCCTGTTTATTACTCCTCAGAGATGTAAACAACAGTCTGCTTTTTTTTGGACAGTATTTACCAAAAAAAAAAAAAAAAAAAAAAGACCTTTAATAAATAAATTAGTAATACAAATGTTGTAGTTATGATATGAAAACTTATGGTTGTGCATTTTTTAATGAGATAATTCAATGTACAAAGAGCAATTTTACCTCCAGAAAAGCAACATTTCAACAGGTGCAAGCATTTGCCATTTGTTTCATATGCAAAATTTCTTTTTGCTTGTTGTTTCTTGACTGAATAATCGAGTGGCAGAAAAACATGAGCAGAGTGTTTTAATGTGGAGTCACCCATAAGGAGGCTTTTTCTTGTTTGTACTTTGAGGGCTGCAGAAGTTTTGTGGTTTAGAAAAAAAAAAAAAAACCATGCTCTACTTGGTCAAAGTAGGAATTTGTTGCTATCATGATGGTAATGGTGATAACAGTGATGACTTTTTTAGAGTTAGTGGTCAAATGTCACTTAGGTGTCCAAATCCTGTTGTGAATTTTCATCCAGAAATGAGGCACCTTACCCAATTCAGAGTAGATTTCAGAATCCAGATTGTTGTTATATTATAGTAAAATAGACTACCTATCAGATTAATAACTGAGGTTGTTTGGTATCTCTCTTTTTCAAAACAAACGAGAGAAATTAACAAAAACATTGCAATCAGATCAAGATAACCAACAGTCATCAATCTGCAGTTTATTTTAAAAGAGTATTGCTCTTTAAAGCCACTAATTGAGATCGATTCCCCCTAAAGCTTGGTTTGATCCTCAGATGGAATGTGGTTGTGGCTTCTGGTCAAGCTTTAGCCAATTTTTAAATTCAAAATCTGTTTTACCAGACTTTTTCCAGGGACTTCTTTCTTGATCTCAGGCCTGATGGCCATAAAGAACAACAAGCAATATTGTTTCATTTCCACTGTGCTACTGTTTCACAGACCACACTTCAGTTTTTCCAATTTGTACAACAAACTACAATTTCTAAAACACGAGAGTGAAAACTCACCAAGAAACTTGGGAAATTTTACTGCAAGTAGTATGGATCTGTTTGATTTTTGCTATTGTTCATATGATACATATACCAAAATAATGGTGACCAGGCTTAGTTTTAGTATTTTTAAAACCCTAAAAATTCTATTAATTTAATATTAATAGTAATGATAAAAATATTTCTATTTTGCATGTTGCATATGCAAGTTAGAGGAGAAATTTCCAGTGCTGCAAACTTTATCCTATCCTTGCCATATAAAGTAAGCTGTTGATATGATCAGAAAAATACAATAAAACTTTAAAATATTAATTTGTATTTTTAAGCTGTCACATTTAGTTCCAGACAACTACACTGTTTCCTGCAGTCAAATAGCTGCAGTCAAATACCTGTCCTTGCAGTCAAATAGCTGTCTGGTGCTGGCATTATTTTCTCTTAGATGACATTAGATAAGGTTCATTGACATATTTCTTTTTTCTCAGTGACTATTTAATATTTAATTTCATTTTTATCTATAAAGAAAAAACCCACAAGATTACGTTTTCTTTATCAAATAATACAGTAAAAACAAAACTATGAACTTCAGCTCCCACTTAATTTTCAGGTGGTGATAAGCTAGTGTGAGGGCTAGGTCAGGACTCTATAAAAGAGATATCTACACTGCTTTGCCCTTCTGAATGAAGGCGGTCAACTTTTGGCTCAAGATTAATCTAAAAATTTAGAAACAATTTTATATAATAATTCTTGTTCATTGGTCAGATTTGAATTTTTTGCCATTTTGTCTGTCAGGACAAAATTTTATTGAACTTTATCTCCCATTTATGCCATTGACTATTTTGAAAAGCCTTTGAAAAAGTCTCCTTTCTTTGAGAAGGACTGCATTTTTCTATTGGAAAGTGCATAGTTGTTCCATCTAAGTGGGGCAGCATTCTTGAAATAGATCAGTCTGAATCCCTAAAATTAATATCCAAATTTTTCTTGAATGTGATATTCTTGTGGGTTATTTTTAGCTCTATGTTTTCCAAAAAGGCTGTTTAACACTATTTTCTTTGAATTTCTCTTTATTACTTTAAAATGTCCTGGCTGTGATCACATATTAGTAGTACATGTAGCCACAGGACTGGTTTCTTAATGCTGTGTTTTAAATAGGAGGGACTGACAGCTAATTGCTGTGATTTTATATGTGTGTGCTTCTGTACACACCTCAAACTCCCACACACAAGCTCTTGCACTCACACACACACACACACACACACACATGTAATAAGTACTGAGTTATAATTTCATCTCTAGGTTTGTGCTTAAAATTTAAGACATCAGTAGCCTTCTATTGAAAGTAAAGTGTGTAACTCTCACAGTAGTTCATTTTATTTGCCAGCCCAAATTCAGCATAGATAAAACTGAAATATATACCAAAAGCTGTTTTAAAAAGCTTGACTGGTGTCTAAGTGGTACAGGTATATACAATTCTGCATTCCATATGATAATTTAATAATAAGATTACTCCAGGTTTATTATTTTCTCCTTGATTTTTCTTTATCTCATTTTATGCTTTCATCAATCTCAGCCAGAGAGAAGGAAGAGAAAACCCATGTGGATTTGCAAGCTTTACTTTTTGGATTAAACCAAAACATGTATTATTCAAATAGCTTTTTTTCAGTTTCAGAATTACAGACCTTGAAATTGGATCTGATTTTACTCTTTCCTAAAATAATATTTTTATGAGTGAAATTGGAAAAGCAGCACTCAATGGGAGAAGAGGAAAAATGAACCTGGCTGCTTCTACAGGAGAGTTTGAAGTTTTAGTTGAAGAATAAAGGAGAGCTTTACTGCAAATATCCACAAAAGGGAGTTTTTGCTCTGCAGAACACATTTTTCTGACCCTCCTTCTTGCCTGAGTTTTTTCCTCCCCTTCTACTAAACAGGAAAAAAAAAGGCAGGCTTAATATTTTTAGGGATACAGCTGACCAGTTTTAAACACTGGCATTGACGTTAGCTGAATAAATGGAAACCTTTTCCTTTTATATGCATGCTAATAACATAAAACATTTTATATGGCAATTTCTGAAACTCGCAGAGGTGATAGGCAACATATTCCATACTTAACAGGTAAGGAACTGAAACAAAGGACTAAAGGTAGTCTACATGTAGTAGCAGTCTGTACCCTTATACTTCTCATCTATCAGGCAGTGTGCAAGAAAGGACAGATGGGTTATCCCAGAATATTGGCTAGGGAAGATTCTGTATGAGCTATTGATTGCATGTTATTCTGTTTCATATATAAAAAAATTATATTCTACTGTATATTAATGACACAGAAAAAACCATAAAAATGGCAGAACTCCATTGAAATTTCACGTCAGTGTAAAGGGCTCAAAATCATCCACCAACTTCTGTCAGTTTGCATTCCAAGATTTCACTGTTATATAATTTTTGAAAATCAGAAAAGAAATGCTGTCTTCTATGTCTTCTATGAAGTTAAGAGAAGCCTTTGTTTTCCTACTGATGGGAAGCAGGGAGGTGGTCACAGCACCAAGGATGAAGAGTTCAAGAAGTGTTTGCACGATGCTCTCACTCCAAGGCACACGATATGACTCTTTGGGTGTCTGTATGGTGCAAAGAGCTGGACTTCAACAATCCTCCTGAGTCCCTTCCAACTCAAGATATTCTGTGATTTTCTGATTGTATTATGCAAAATCTGTGACTGCAATATCGAATAAAAGTAGCCAACCTCAGTAAGTGAGCATCAGTTACTTTATATTTGTTTGGATAGTGAACACTTCAGATTAAGACACTCTGTAATATACACATACAAATCACTGGATGAATGAACAGATGAATGAATAAATACTCTTGCCACATTTGACAGACCAAAGGGATTTATTATACTTAAGCTGGGAGATACTTTCTTTGTGCAAATGTAACAAAGTGATAAGTTTTTGCCAAAGTGTAAATAAATTCAGCAGATTACTCAGCTGTTTCAACTGCACTGGAAGCACACCAAAATAAGTAAAGCAGTGTTTCCCTGTGAAGCACAGGATTGGTTCTGTGTGCCTGTGTGCTCCTCCATGGCTTTAGCTTGTCTCCTTCAAAAGCCATGAAACTCCAGCAGATAAGACATCAGGAGGTGAATTGACAAGAGCGTTCGTAGACATAACTCATCAACACCAAGTGAAGTGTATTTTGAGTGAGTTTTGTAAATAGACAAAAAGTGGTGGATTTTAAGCTGTTTCTACCTTTCTCTAAATATCAGGAGAAAATAGTGAAAAAATGTACTGTGACTTTAAAAGCTGAAAGATGTTGGGGTAGCAGGGCAAGAAGTCAGACACTTCATCATCAATGTGGTGTCAAAGCTAGGATAAGGAAACCTTAAGTAAAGAGTAAAACAGAAATTGTTTTCATGAGATGAAGTAAAAAATGAATAGTGAGAAGACATCTGGTGCTACAGCATGTTGCTTTTATATAGCAGTAAGTGAGCCCTCCAAAATGTTAGCTAGACCTCTATCCATATCTAACATATCAGACTTCACCTCCATGCATCCTGATTATTTATTTATTTTGGCCTGATAATTTTCTGTGCCTGGTAAAAAGTGAATTTGGCTAGGTTCTTGGGTATCTAGCATTCCTGCAGAAACAGTACCAGTAGCTCCAATGAAAACAGCAGATGTCTGAAAGTCCTGGGGAAATGACCTTTCTCTGTGGGTGTCTTGGACATGCTGACCTCACCACATGTGTGATGCAGAGTTCAGAGCCCCTTCAGAAACTGCAGCCTATCCAGAATACCTCTGCCACCTGTGCAGATCCACACCATATTCTTTTCCAAAAAATAGGAAATCCTTTTTGCTAGGAAAAAGAGAATGAAACTTTATGAAAGAAAAACAACTAAATAAGAAATAGTTGTTCAATACAATTTAAGGTGAAAATTTGGGGTGAGAGAGTAGAGAGCTGTCTGGGATAAAATGTTTTATCGCTGTTAATTAATCAATTATATCCTGGATTGTTAATGATTAAACAACATTTCTATCAACCTCACTGTGCAGTGGACTGTGTTGAATGAAACAGTAGCTTAGCTCACAGATGTGAAGCTCTATCTCCATCACATTGAAGAAAGGACCTGTCAAACAGGCAGAGTTTGCTTGCCCCAGAGGAGAGAACACAGTACGAAGGTGATCTTGAGCAGACCCCATGTGAGCTGTTCTGGTAGGAGAACTGGTGGAGTGGCTTGCACTACTTCTATGTGTAAATACTCATTTTTCCTCAAAGTTTTATCAATCTTGAATTTTTGCTGAATCATAAATCCGCTATAAAGCAGAAAAGGAAAAAAAAAAGGAAATAAAGGGGAGGAAGGTTTTAAAGAGGAAGAAATTCAGTAGAGTTAAAAATTCAAAGCCCAGTTACAGGTAGTTAAAACTCTAATTAAAGTGAAGTTGATTTGTGTTCATTATCCAGTTCTATAATCATAGATATAGAAACTTTATTTTGATTAGATGGGGGATGAAACCATGAGGATATCATATTTGTGAATTTAATAAATGCATAAAACCACTGCTAAATAAGATTATGGAAAGCAAAAAGATACATGGAGGCCTCATTGTTTTTTACACGGAAAGAAGTTGGATGTGGTTCCTTCTTTTAGTTGCCTTCAGATGTGGGGCTTTGAATTACATATTCAACCTGAAAAATATGGAAGTACCCCTTTTATAATTCATTTGCCTTCAGAGTCTGCTAGCTGCTTCATCATACAGACTGGGCTGGGTGGTGCTAGAGGAAAGAAGCCAAAGTCAACAGGATATGGATTTAACAGCCCCAGTGTTCCAAACAGAGTTACCCGTTACTAACACAATTTTTAAAAAATTGCTTAAATAGCCCAGTGTGTATCATAGATCCATTCACAATAATTTTAACCTACAGAATGAGAGGTTATGTGGATTTTCACATGCTAATTTACCAGTTCAATAAAAAAAACTGAATAGCTCAGTGTGTATCCTTGTCTAGTTCCTGAGAAACTTAACTTACACTGACAAGTTGTGGGTTTCACCAAACTTATTTACCACTTAAAATTAAAGCGTATCTACCATAGTAGCTATTGTATCAAATTTCATGCAGAATGTGCTTCTTGTAGCACTCAATAAATGATCTCATATGTGTCCCATAAACCTTCACTCATTTGCCAAAACTGAAGAAAAAGAGAAGCGATGCAGAAACTGATCCTTAACATTAATATTAAACAAAAGGCATAGATAGAGAATGGCAAAACCAGTTCTACCCAGCTCCAAGGAGCAATGTACACCAGCATGACCTCATAACAACAACAGTTTGATTCTCTGCAGATTTCTCAAGCAGGATCAGAGACTCATTCAAAGAAGGGTGTGCAAATATAACCTCATTCACGTAAAATACTTGAATCAAGGAAAAAGAAAGTCTAAAAGAGAGCGTTTAACATTAGCCCCCCCCTTTTTTTTTGTATTTTTACAAGTTAAAAGCGTATAAATTATTAAAAAAAAAAACAGCAACAAGGAACAATCCACAGCAATTTTTAAATAATCTTGTCCTAAAATACTCTTGATAATCAAGCAAACTGCTATTATTTTGCAAGATGGAATGAAGCTAGTAAGAATTTGTTTTACAACTTCTAGTAAAACCAGAACCCAAATGACAATGGAATGTTGTGTAAGTTCATTGATCTGAGTGAAAGGAACAGAATTTCCTTTGAGGTGAAGGATCTGCTTAAATGGAAAGGAAATAATGATCTCAAATCTCCTCCTTCCAACAAATGAAAAAGAAAACATGAAAATAAAAAGTCAACTGTTAATATCTGGCATAATACAAAGTCCGATCTGGTTTTGAACATACATGTTTCTCAGCAACTTTTGGACAGTGAAATATAGCAGTAACACTCTGACTCACAAAATCAGCATGAAAGCTGGACATAGTCAAACATTGATCTATTCTGATTTGAGTAGTCTTGGAAATAGCAGAGATCTGTTTGGCTGATTAAATACTGAAAAAGTGTTTCCCTCTAAGTATGGATATTTACTTACCCTATTTTTCTGTGAGATATTGGTTACTTTGTTGAAAGATAATTTTCTTAGGAAAAGTTTATAATTTCCATCCAGATTGCACTTCTAATATTTTTTTCAAGGTCCAGAGTGTATTTTAGACCTATCAAGACTATGAAGTGTGCGTGGCTGGAATACACACAACAAAAAACAAAACAAAACAAAAAAAAACCCGAAAACAAACAAAAGAAAACCAACAAAAAACTCCCTCTAAAAGTACTCTATCATTCTGGTAGCCTTTCAAATTAGAATGTACTATACAAATGAAAAAAAAAAAAAGGGAGCATAATCAATAAAGACTAATTTTACATCTGATGCCAGCCTTCATCTATAAATAAATTAGAAAGAAAATTAACTGAAAAGCCAGCCAGATCATGAAAAGGGTGAACATCACCACTAAAAAAAGTAAATGTAAGAACTCAGTGTCTTTTCCAAAAGTTTTCTGTAGCTGAAGTGAAAATGGCATGCTCCTGATTCTAAAGGAGCTCAACTCTCCTATTGCCTAAATTTCATTAAAAGAAATTTAACTGCTTTTCCATTACTGTAAAATTTTGGAAGAGGAGGTTATAGGAAGAATAAGCTGGTTGAAGATATTAACCATTAACCATTAATTGCCATTCATTCCTTTGTGAGAAACTTTCTCTCACACTGTTGCTTATGGGGAGATATGTGTGTGCAACACTGCATAAAGCCAAATCTGAAATTTGTACTTAGTTTAGTAATAAGGCTTGAATTATGCATCTGTTTCTACTTTACCGAAAAGTTTCCAAGTTGCTGACTGCTCCAAGAAGAGGTCTCTGAGCTGACCTAGAGCTGTGACAGTGGCTGTTACATTAACCTGTCCCTTCTCATTACTCTACTGCTATTTCTACCATGGGATTTTATTTCATTGCTGGATACTACAGATGTAAGTCAAACCTGCACTCAACTCATTCTGAGAGTGTCAGTAAATATGCATGAAATTCAGTATCTATGATGATGTATTTACAGAATATTTGTAATCTGTAACCCTTTTCCTGTTAAATGTAATTCAGAGCATCTTTCCGAGTATACCCTAATTCTTTCTTATGCTACTGTAAGAAAAATAAGGCTGTACTAAAATCAATAATATAATGTTACTGACTCATTCTATCCTATGCCATTTCATGGCATTCCAAAGTGACATTGAAATACCACTAATGGAACAGTGAATCTATTTTTCAATTATACTAATAGTAACAGCTACTGCTTGGAACAATTTGTGAGAGAATTTGGAAAGCACTACTGCAATTATTAAGCACAGCCACATTCTTTCCAAGAACCAGTGATGGTATTAATTTAGTTTGATTCACCTAAAAATAATATTTTCTAGATAAACCATTTTCAAATGTAATGGTCCAAGCTCAGCATTTATGGAAGTAACATAGAAGTGCAGTACTGTCTGATGGAGCTGGTCTTGAAAGACCTGCATAGAGAAGTAGCTCCATAAATAGTTCTTTAAAAAACGGCATGCCCACATGTTAAACTGATTATAATTTTGAAATGTGCATGGGAAGAATGCATTCCAGTTATCATCTTGACTCCATTTTGGAATAATGTTTTCTCCTTCTGGACTAATTTCTCCTTCTAGAAGCATCTGTGGTTCAATAAACACACATGTGTCCTAGTTGAAAGGTCAGTGAAAACACAAGAAATGAGCAGAGTTGAATGCTTTCTGCAGTGGGGGTCAAATTCTAGTTCTGTCTTTGCTGTTTCTCTGTGGCCATATCAAATCACTTTTCTTGAGCATTGTCTGGCATATTTTTATCTGCAAAAGAGATTAATGACCCTGCCATTTTATTGTAAAAAAAAAAAAAAATCAATGTTTTTTCATAAAAATAAGTATTGGCAAGTTGAATATAATTATTAAAAGTACAAGGAAATACCCTGTAGTCTCTGGTGCCCTATTAGAAAATGGATGAAGTTGTCTAAGGACACTTTTCTATCAAGAACTGACATTCACTGTGCATTAAAATTGTCTGAGGTTTTTTAGGCATTCTGCTCTTTTCAATATGAGAAATAAGTTCCACAGAAAACCCTAAACTTATAAATAGATGATTCTAACATGTCAATTTTACTGGTAATTTGTAGCTTTACTATAGCAATGTTTCCTTGGATGTCATCATCTGTAATCTGTTTATATTGCTCTGGCAAGGGACAATTTTGTGATTAATTATGTATTCAAGATGCACATGCAGTAGGAATATAGTGTAAGATGTTACTAAAGTTAATGAGAATTATAGAAGTGTTCATCAAAAATTTCAAAATGAGCAAATTTGAATCCTAATATGATTTGAATCATGTTGGTTTAATTTAATTAATGAAATTTGAATCATATTGGTGGGCAAACTTCTGTGCTCTCTTGCTAAGTTTCAGCTTGATCAGTTCAGTTCTACAGTCCTTTTATCCATTACTGAATTTGTTACCTTGCTTAGTGTATCCTTATGATTCCTGCTCTAAAAATAAAAAAAAAACCCTAAACAAACAAAACACCTACCCATAAAACCACAACAAGCAAACAAACCACCAAGAGGAAATAAGAAGATTCCCCCAAAGGTCTTTAAAGTTATTTTGTATAAGAAGTCCAGGTTCAAAAAGAAGCTGACTTTTTAAATGTTTTTAAATTAGAGTTCCATGCAAAATAAGATTATTGGTCTACAATGCCATATAAACATAATGCTAGTAAACATTTCCATAAATACTTAGGGATCATTCACAGCTTTTTTACACTTCACTAGCTTGATTTTACAGTGGATCATATTCACTACAATATGCATGCATTGTTGACAAATAATCAATCAGGTATATCTATAACAGCAATTCAGTATTTGCATTGTCCTATGCATGCATGGTAATTATTTTTAGGATAGTAATGTCTTCAAGTGTGTTTTCTTCTCCTAAGAAAGCAATATTGTACTTGTCTGTTTTCATGCAGATTAAAGAGAAACACATTACTTTTATTGATACTAGAAGAAATCAGAATTTTTATTTTTTAGTATTCAAATCAGACAATAGTCAAGTAGAATTTGACTTCTCACTACAGGATCTTGGTACCAGGTTGAAAGATTTGTGTTTCACCCACTTCTATCAGAGTTCAAATTGTTCATTAATATAAGGCCATGTTGCAAACTACTTCTGAGAGTGGTGTAGTGACTTTGTGAAAAGGGTCAATGTAAGCAATACAACTGTTTTAAGTAGATGTCATTCCTTTCAATGTGTTAATGTAGGCAAATTCAGTCCTTATTTAAAATCCTGTCTAGGTCTGTTTTTAGCATGCTCTACTGCCAAGCCAATCAAACACATAAAAGACTTGGCAAAATAGGCTTAACAACCCATTTAATAAAATGAATTATTTCCTCTGTCCCTGAAGAAATTAGCATTTATTCCTTTATAAAATCTGCCTTCATAGTGATTATGTCATGTGTCATGTTCATGGGATAATGAATTCTACAAAAATTATTTCACATTCCTTCACGCTTATTTGAGATTGGTCAGTGATTATGAACTACTCCATACGTAAGCAATGAATAACCAGCATTCATTGAGTGTTGATAACTGTGGTAGTCATAGCCAAATCAATTATGTGTGCTCAACCTTTGGTATACCCAAGAAATCCAAGGCACTGAACTTACCCAATGTCCTAAAAGAAGTTGGTCCCTAGATATGCAGGTCAGCTATGCAAGACCCTATACACTCTTCATCCACAGTTACCATTTTTCCTACTAGCTGCTGAGCATTTTTAAGACAGAAAGTTGTCCTGGCTATAGAGGCACAGCCACATGCTATCAGAAATTTATGTAGGTTTATGGGAACAGCTATATATGTTCAGTCTGCACTGACAAATAACTTCTCTCTTTGCTTCCTCCATGATAATGTCTAAACAGAGGATGATGAACTTTAGAGATTTCTCCAAGTCTGCATAAATGTCATATCAAGTTTGATCTCCTCTACCATACAGAGGCCTTCAGACCAACTCTAAGAAGCCAGGAAGCCTAAATAGACCCTGTGAGCCTACTACAATGCTTGAGGTCACACAGCAAAGATATAATATTCCATTCTCTCCTCTGAAGAAGACACTTTAGAAGTGTGAAGATAGCACTAGAAAAAGACAATTTATAGTATCTAAGCTATCTGGCAACCCTAGCTGGCACAAAGTTTTCCAGAGACAACTTTGAAAATTAAGAACCTTTCTGGCTCTTCTATCTAATGACATGATGCTTAAAAAGCAATAACTGAGTAAATATATGCTGACTCCGTTGTACATGTCCTGTCATGCAGTGTCATATGTGCTTGCATTTGTGCATATTTCCTGTGTGGTCTAAAGATAAAGTAAGCTTTTTTGTCAATATCAATGTTATTTAATTTAAGTCTTTCCATTATACCCTACTTTATAAACGAGAAACTCAAGACAATTTCTTGTATCATTTTGCTTGCTCTACTTTTATAGATATAATTATTTGTGTCTGGAGCTAAAAATTATTCTACTTCTCCACATCAAGTATAAAGAAAATATATTTTATAAACTCATATTTTTGAAGTTACTTTAACAATTGCAATGAATTAAAAATTACGCAATTCAAAAACAGTGCCTATTTGAGTAAGAAAAAATAAAGGGAAAAAATGAACGGGCTTTGGCTGAAAGGTATAGGAACTAAGATGCAATTATCAACTGACATTTTAATGTTTTTTTACAGCTAGATATAAACACATAGAGACATATTTTACAAAAGAGATTACAAGAATCTGCTTAGTTAAAGACTAAATATATATAATAATGTAAAGAAATTAATAATGTATGTACTACTGAAATAGTACTTTATTCTTGTTTTCAAGGATTTAATGCAAGTAAGTAGCGTAGCAAAGCAACAATGACATCTATACTATATTCACTATATTAACTTGTAAAGAAAAATGAATGGATTTCTTGGGAGGGAGGGACAGAGGGAGGAAGGGAGGGAGGGAGGGAGGAAGGAAGGAAGGAAGAAAGGAAGGAAGGAAGGAAGGAAGGAAGGAAGGAAGGAAGGAAGGAAGGAAGGAAGGAAGGAAGGAAGAAAGGAAGGAAGGAAGGAAGGAAGGAAGGAAGGAAGGAAGAAACACTAGTTAAATTATAGCTGGGTTTTGACCCTTCTAGTTTTTTCCTTGTGTAACCACAGTATTCTCATAGTCTTCCTGAATTGCCTACCCCTTCTTTCAAGGTTGATAAATTTATTTTTTGTTTTCTAGACTGCCAGATTCCCAACACACCATCCATTTTGCTACATGGGGACAGCCTGCTTCCACATTTTCAAGATTTTGTTCTTGAAGTGTCCAGCTTTCCTGGACTCCCTTGCCTCCTTTCAGTATACCCTCACAAGGAACTCTGCCAACCAGACCTCTAAACAGGCTAAAGTCTGCCTTCCACACTAGTACTATCTTGCATTAGTATTGACTACCATCTCTACTATTGCAGTGGCCCTTCCTATTCTTTTGCTAAACATTTATCAGTTTTTGTGAGACAAGTTTTGCAAATCAACACACAGGGCACTGACAATTCCTGGAAGCACAAGCAAAAGGTAGGGGTATATTGTAAATGATGGCACCAAAATCTATTCAGATTTCCTACAGCAAATTGATAAGGGCCATCTTTACAAAAAATCAGTTATTATAAATTACATTTTTCTTTTCATTTCCACACTCTCTACAGAACAAGAGAGCAGGATTAATCCTCTGCCAAAAGGTAATTAGTTATATTATGTACAGTGGAAAGAAATAAAAAACAAAACCCCATTATAAATCCTCCCCAGATAATTTATTCTCCAGATGAAGTTTAAGCCTGCACTTAAAGCACGAAGAAGCTGACACAAACTTTCAATAAATTGCCTTTTATGAGGGAAGGTAACAGCTTCTGTGTCATTCAGGTGTATTGGTCTCTTAAACCAGTGTTTCTCTCACACATTAATTACACAAAATTGATCCTCTGGCCCATGTATAAGGAATGTCTTCATCTGCAGTTAATTCTGTTTCCAAATATTTTTTTATCACCCTTGGAAAATCTATATCTGAGTTGCAGTGGATGGTCAGGTAGGAAAAGTGCTCAACATCAGTAGTAGTCTCCCCTTCTCACCCTCAGTTCTTCCCTTGCTTTGTAGAAGAAGTTGTAGCCCCATATAAAAACTACAGGCCACCTGAGCTGAAGATGCTAGCAGCAAAAAGGCTCTTTGAGGATCAGTAACCATGACCTATTTTGAGTAACAAGGAAAGAATTACAGTGTATGAGTATGTAAATGTGAAATAGGCGCTCAAGGGTTACAAAAAGTTGAATCATTTCAGAAAAGCTTTTAAAATTCAGGTTTGTGCTCCTCAGATCAACAGTTCTAAAGATCAAAGTAATTTTCTGAATTGCTGTCACCAGAGGACCCTCCTACTTCTGATGAAATGTCCCCATCCAAAACTGAATGGGTTGTTTTATCAAGGACAGGCATGAGATTAAAACATATAATGTATGACTGAGACCTCTTTACACAGATTACCAAACTGTTCCATTTTCTGATAAGTCTGACATGTGTTGTCTATCTGAAAATGACTGAGAAATAATCTTGAAGGCTTAAACTTAAGGACTTACTCTTGATGAGTGGTGGAGAATAATGAATTTACTAAGTGATGACTTGCCAAAGGCCACAAGAAAAATATGGGATGAAATAAATGGTGCTATTTGTAGTGTGACATGTAGATACAATATTTCTTAGATTTACAATGTTCCGATATCTAAATCATATATGATCTTTATATATGTATTTATTTGGAGGGAAGAATGTAGGAATTCTTAAGTGAGCAGCTTCAGTACTTCAAGCAGCTGCATTTCTCCCACAGGTAATATCACTTCTTGTCAGTAAGAGGGAGTTTGCAGAGACCTGGGGCAAACCTTTACAGACACCGTCTGAGATCTGAGGATGGGAACTTTCTTTAATAATATGACAAGGATAAGAATCACCAGAAATAGTCACAGACACTTTTCTTTGTAGTTAGAAGGAAGGTGTTGGACAAGACCCATCAGCACAGAATGAAAATCTTATGAAAATCTTATGACTGCTTTTGTTTTCTTTTTTTTTTTTTTTTTTTTTAACAGTTTGCTAGACAAATTCTCAGTGATTGACCAAGTGGAAACGTGGGATGCCTGTTCAGTTTAAAATCCATTCTACTCTATTAATCTATAGAAGATAGAAGACTAAAGCTACCTGGTGTTTAATTAATTTAACTTTCTTTTTAGAGAGTAAGCCTGAAAAAACAAAGTTCTGAATAATTAGAGAGGCATACCAAAATAGAAACAAAATGGAGGGAGTAAAACTAATTAAATATTGCTCCTCTTCAGTGGGTTCTTGGGACACACATAATATCAAAATGACAGTTATTGTTATCTTCCAGTTTCTTCTTCTCAAGCATGCAGAAGTAGGAAATGAGTAGAACACAAACCTGCAACTGTAATTCTCAAGTAGTTGTCCTCATTTTAACATATTCAGGAGAATAACTTTAATGATGTCCCACCTATCATAGGTATAATAAGAAAGACAATGCAAAAGAATATGGTTTAACACCGAGTTGCAGATAATTTGTTTCTTGTCCTAACATTTTTGTCTTGCTATATAAATATGACTTGAGAACAGCTGAGTGATCACAAAACAAACATGTTGTATCAAGCTCTAAATGGAGTCACAAAATATATTTTCTATCTATAAGCAAGCATGAAGGAGGGGCACAAATTTCTTGAGAGGTGTGTCTGGGGGAGAATCCTTCACTGTTGTTAAAATCTGCAGTCTGAGCAGAGCCTGTGGTGATCACTTAATGGGGAGAATCTGTGTTTATGTTAAAGGGGGGGAAATGTTTACATAAACATTCACATTTAGAATTTATTGTGAAATATCTGCAACTTACACATCACAAATTCTGTGACAGCTAAGAACAACAGAAGCACATTAACAAGATTGTACAAGCTGAGTGGATAATAGGAATGCTGTTTAGAATCCCAAGGGAGATAGTGTAGCTGTACCACTGTGATAAATCAGGGATTTATGAGAGAAAACCCTTCCCTCCTTTAAAAAAACATTACTTTGATATGCTTAGCATGGTCCTCTGCTGTTCAGTTACAGAATGTATGTTCGTAGCCTTGCCAGTATGAGCTCTGACCTTTCAAACAGGCTGGCAGAGCTGAAAGATCCAGTTTTGCTGAAGGAGTCAATAACACAGCAAAAAGGAAAGCAGGTTTTTTTGATGGGCTTTTTTTGTTTGTTTTTTTCCTGAAAGGTAGCAAAGATATCCTGACTTACATTTGGTGTCACCAATGAACTAAACATGACACAAACAACATTTTATGAATTTTTTCCACATCAGCAAAAATAGTTCTATAATTTTTTAAATGCTGAAGTCTACAAGGGTTATTGTAGTGTTTGGTAGAATGGATGGGTTAGACAGAAAAAATTAACAGCTTTTGACACCATAAATATATTAGACTCAAACCTTAGTAGTAGATTCATCTACCACTAATTTTTAAAAATTTATTTAATTGATTTGACAGTGTGAGTCCAACAACAAAGCTCAAGCTAAGTTTAAAATTCCATTAAGACTACTTTCTCCCTTAATAGATTTTGGGTTCAGTTTTATTTTGTAAATTTCTCAAGCGATGTTATAAAGATGAGATTTTAAAATAAAAAAATATCTTGGCCGCACTTTCCTTATTACAAACACCTGTCTTTTCTAAAGAAAGAGAAATCAAAGAACATTTGCTACAAATAACAGGAGAGGAAGAAGAATGACAGAAACATGCATTCATGTCTCCTTAGAGCTTAAAAACTACTTGAGAGAAGCCAGCTTGGGTACTTCAGAAACATACACACTATATTTTTGCATGGAATATCAGACATTAAATCTTTGTTTCAAATACCAGTTGCTAGAGACCTGCTGTTGAGACCAAAACAGGAAACAACATAGTTTTAATATATTGCATATAAAAATAGAGTTACTTTACAACTATTACAGCTATTTGCTATAACAACAACTTTACAACTATTTGCTTTATACATGGATTATATCATCCCTTTGTCACTCTCTAAAGGAAAAGCTCATATCCTTTCCAGGATATAGTAGTATATAGTATATTCCAGATATGGAAGTACATAGCCAAGAGAGAAAAAAAAAAGTTTAACATTTATTTACTTCTTAACCTGGCAGAAGTGAAATGTTAATTTTAAAAATCAGGATATAATTAAATTCTCTTTCTTCAATACTAGATCAATATCTTTTGCAAGATGACAAAACAGACGTCATATAGGCAATACCCACAAAGGAAGGAAAAAACACCAGAATGAAATTTGTAAAATTGCCTTGAGTATTGACACCAACAAGAAATCAAGATAAAATAAAAAATCAACACCTGCTCACAGATCCTTTCTTCAAAATCTTCTCTTTTATCACATAAAACTAATAAAATGTCAAGTTCTTTTCAACACATACCACTCATATTGTTTTTACTCCTTCACTGCTTCCAGGTGTTCTAGAGAAGTCAGCCTATACCCAGTTTGTCCTCAAACACGTATTGGGTCTGGCTGAGCTAGGGCTCATTTTCCCATGGAGCCTCACAGCGCTGTGCTTTTCATTGGTAGCAGGAAAGGTGTGGATAAAAGGTGCTTTGGCTACAGCTGAGCAGCGCTGGCA
Source organism: Lonchura striata (assembly GCF_050655825.1). Taxonomy (NCBI): domain Eukaryota; kingdom Metazoa; phylum Chordata; class Aves; order Passeriformes; family Estrildidae; genus Lonchura; species Lonchura striata. Next base: position 55,504,920 of record NC_140707.1, on the reverse strand, counting down.
CAGCATCAGGGCTATCCCTCTGACATTCCCAGCCCATCAAGGGGCTGCTAATTGGGAAAAATGCTGGGAAAGGACACACCCAGGCCAGCTGACCCAAATTAACCACAGGGATATTCCATACCAGGTGATGCCAGCTCAGATATAAAAGGTAAGGAAAGGCATAGGGGCATAGTGGTATTTGTTTGTGAAGTTTGCCCTCTGGAGCAGGCTTCTGGAGTGTGTGCTGAGGTCCTGCTTCCCAGGATGTGGCTGAGCATTCCTTGCTGATGGGAAGCAGATAACAGCCCTTTTTATTTCCCTCTTTCCTTGTGCATGTGCAAACTTTTGCTTTATTAAAATACCTCAAGTCAAACTATGAGTCATTTTTTCTCTTCTGTCCAGCAGGGAAGGAATATTTCAGGAAAGCTACTATAGAATCTTACTTTTGTCTTATTTTCCTTGATTTAGAGTGTTTTCAGAGGAAATAGACATCTAAATTGGGGACCTACACTGAATACAGAATAGGTAACATAGGACATCAGCAAGAGAAAAAGGACATTAATCTAGCTCAAATTAAATTCTTGAGAAGGGGAAGTCTGCCTGAAAGCATAACACCCTACAGAGCAATTTGGAAAGAAAATTTATACAAGTGCCATAGGTAGTAAGAATTGTGATTTTGCATTTAGCCTTTCTTCTGCCTTCTACATTATGTAAGTAGCTGTGAAAATTTGAGATTGCAGTCTGAACTATAACCTCATCACCACTGAGACAGAGTGAAAATTTAACAGGGTAGAAATCCATTTGGATTTAGGTGAAATGTGCTGCTTTGAGCTTGCTAAATATGTTGTTTAGTCTGGTAACTGCAGCATTAAGCAAAACTACCCCAGCTAAGGGGAAAGAATGCAAATTTCTACACTAAAAGATAAGAGATAAGAAAGACTCCTCGGACCTTGAAAGAGACAGGGCAGAGTGACCTAGGAGTTCTTTCTGTACTTTCTGACAAAAACTGAGTACAAGTGTAACTAGCTGTAAGTGTAATGCAAAATCAGCATAATGAATATGCATGAACTTACTGTGAAATTCTATGCATATGGAAATTAGTAAGGGTAATAAAAAAGGATCGGGAGTTCTCAGAGGCGCGCATGTCCATTGAAGGGCAATGAGTCCCCACCTGCATCCAGTGCTTGAATAACCATACCCATTCCCTACAAATCTTTATTGGAAGTGTGGGGTTTGAGTTTTCATCCGCGTTTCACCACTACAGTTTGTGTTCTACCCTTAGATCCAATTTTGCATCTAGAGAACTAGATATTTTTGCAAATTTGAACATGTTTGAATCTAAAGAAGAATAAGTTTTTCAAAGACAGAGGTTTTGAAAATAAACTAATTTAGCTGAAAATCAGATATCCTGTGAGTTGCCTTTTCAGAATATCTGTGACTCTCTATCTCTATATATACACACAATTCTGCAATGACGTAAAATGGGATTTTAGGAAGGGGTTAGTATTTCTACCACAGAGCAAGAGACAAGTTCTTTCCCTTGGCTAAGGTACTAGAATATGATCAAAACTTTGATATATTTTCAAAATACATATTTAATCATAGAGAAATTTGAACAGAACTTGAAGAAAATTTAAGATGGGTGGTAAAAAAGAGGCTTGGATTAATACTGTCGCAGGAAATGAACAACTTTATCAAAATATAGTAGCAGTATTTTCATTTGAATAAACAGATAATGAACAAGTAACCATTGGCAAAATACTAATTTCCTCTTATTTTAAGTGAGCTGACTAAAATTTTGAGAAGTAAAAATTATGCTCATATTGAATGCCTTTAGAAATCTTCTAGCTACAATCTTGCCTGCTATTAGGAAAATTACATAAAGGCAAGACAAAGAAAGGTGAATTTCTATTTGGTGGAAAATACTGAAACACTTTCTGCCTGAGATATTTATGTTAGATGACTGTAGAGTCACTAGATATGTCTACTTACCTACATCTCATATTCTTCAAAACATTTTGGAGAACCTTATAAATCAGTCTTAAGTTATTGTCAGAAATGAAACAAACCAATGCAAACAAAATTCCTAGCACAACAATGATGAATATACTGCTTGTAGATTGCAGTTAGGACTGAATTGAGCTGAACATCAAGGCCAGAACATAGCACTGTTTTCTGTTTCTAAGTTTCATTACTATTTAAAGCATAATACAAGGCAAAGTATTTTGAATCTCAAATAAAGCTGCTGGTGTTAGATTTTCTCTAGAATGAGAAAATTAAAAAGCAAGAGAATTTTAGATAGGAGAGATTCTTAGCAAATCCCTATCGTATTCAAATGTGCTTTTCAAATGAGTATGCAAAAGATGTCAATTTAAAATACAGACTCAAGCTTGAGATGAATCTAATATAAACTATTTAATTTACAGAAAAGCCTTCTGGGATGCAAAATTTTTATTTATTTTACTTCACTATGAATCAAGGAAAAAGTTCATCACAAATAATTTTCTGATCTATGAACCAGCTTTTGATCTGTGAACTATGAGAAATAAAAATATGATCTTTTATGGGAATCAAGAAGCAATCAAAGATTGTAGATGTTAAAATAAATCTTAAACGTTTTTGAGTATTGAAAAGATGCCATGTTTTCATATGTAAAAGAAAAAGTAGAAATAGTGTAACTCTTGCAGACTTGGGATTCCTTTGAATACTTTATAGAGACCTCAAGACAGATGTGCCAATATTCTTCATCCATTATCTGATATTTCTGATTGAAATTCAGTATTTTGTGTAAAATGCTAACACTAGTATAAGGCTCCTGCTTATGAACTTCCAAACACATTTCACTTTATATACTTTCAAGTGTATTTGCTGCTAGAAAACTGTACCAGTGCCATGATTCAGGAATTTATAATTCTCTGGGTAGCTGAACTGTGAATACTTCCCTTGGGTTTCCAACCACCCTGTTTTCTCTCCCATTTGAAAATAATATTTGTGCCAGAAATATACACATGAAAGTGAGCACATAAGGAGGTGTGTGCATATGAGAAACAGGGGAAGAGAGAAAAATATAGCAAGAATAGAGAGGTGTGAAATGTAATGCAGTGGAGCACAGTGGATTAATTTATATAATACAAAGCATGAATATGTATTAGTAGAAGCATACAAAATATAATATGAACATATTATATATGTTTTTTTTAATCCATGTTTTACTAAATTATTATTATTTATTAATGTGACAAAACTACGGGATATATGTCTGAACCAGGTTCTTGATTGGAGTGCATTTTCTTCTGTGGAAATACATTGATTTGCACTGAATTATATCAACTGCACTATCATTCTCATATCACTCTTGGAATGACTATTCATTTTGGAGCCTTTTACTCTCACAATTCCCATGCATGTTATTCATACATGGCTTTGTTCTAGTATCTCAGAATTCAAGAATTGACAGAGACTGTCTTAGAATTTTGATACAAAACCAATCATATACTTCCAGCAGAGAAATCAGAATTTTAATCTCTGACTCTTCAGCTTTAATAGAAAAACAAACCAATTCACAATATAGAGTAATTTGTCTTCTAGATGCAGGAAAAATCATACATTAATGCTTATTTAAATAAATAAAATTGTTCTATCAAGAATTTCAGGATTAGAGAATAACATCTATTTTTTTATCTAATCCTGAAATTATTAGAATTGCAGAACCTAGTGAGAAAACTTGTCCCCAAACTGAAATGTTTGAAAGATATTCTAAATTCTTAATAATACCTAACTGATTAACTAGCATCTATCTGAATCTTCCCATTACATGCTCAACATTTCACTTTTCAGTTCACATTTTGTAGACTTGAAAAGGAAGTCATACACGTAATTAAAAAAAAAAAGAATTCTTGGTGATCTAACTACTCTTTGCTAGTTTATTTTCTTGACCCATTCAACTTCTTCCTGCAATTCTTCATAAGTCTAACTTGTAAGCCATTCATCACTAGTTTTACTCCATTGTGTTTTTTCCAGTTTATCTGCTTGTGGTTATAAAACTACATCCTACTCTTAGAGTCCTTCTGATTTGTAGTCTCATTCTGTACTATTATTACCAATATTAATAATGTGACACTTAATACTATTTCCTTATTTTCTTTAGAAACCCTTTTAATGGAAGCCCATCTTCCTGGCTAAAGTTTGTAATTTTAATCTATCACTATGTTTGTGCTCCACTTTTACATTAATTTGTACAGAATTATTAACTTGATACTTTTTGACAGTTTCACATAAATGCCATGTTTCCAAATGCTTCTTTCCCTTTATTCAGATCCATCTTTCACATAGCACAGCCTATGTTCTCTCAGCATTTGTAGAAAAATATCTGCTTCAACATTGGCCTCAATAATTTATTGGTAGACTGGGTCTATTTATAATGCTTGTGTAGCAGACATTCTCCTTTTGCCAGAAGGCCATATCCTTCAGGTATTAGGTATGTGAAATAAGATGCATCAGTCTTATTCTCTCTTACTATGATGCTATTTTGTTCTGTTCCCCTTTTTATCCTTTATGAAGGCTTTTAACAGGTCTGCTTCTCTCTTCCTTCTGAAATACAGAGAAAGCATGAATATTTTCATCATATAATAAAAAGCTTAATTTTATTCCTACCTGTCTTTTTATATCTCTGATTTAGGCCATCACGTCTCTGAGAGGCCAATAAAGCTTTGTTTGTGCTTTAAGATTTCTAGTCATTGTTGTTTCTTCTTGATACACTTTTCAGTAGTGTATAGATGTCTAATATATTTGATAAGTTCCCCTACTATTGTCTTTCCTATCAGCTATATAATAATGTCAAAAATATTGTCTTTGTCTGATGCAGCTAAAATTTAATGTATATGGCTCTATCTTTTGCTATTTGCACTATTTTATTGCAACTTTTAATCATAAATCTCCTTATTTGGATCATGTTACTACAATCCACTATGTACCAGGTTCCTTGAAACAGGTCAAACTCAAAAATGTTACCTTTTTAGGACAGCAAAATGCACCTGTACTTAACCATTCCTATATTCGTATTTATATAATTTTCAGAGATATTAATTAATAGCTTGCATAAATCTTAGTTTTTCTAAGGGTATTTCTTAATTACCTTTTACTCACCCTAACTCTTTTAAGAAATATTTACCTATTGAAGAATGGATATAGTCTCTACTCAGGCCTAAAAATATGTATGACATTCATAAATTTGGTTTGATATAGTTGAATATCCCAAATATAACAACTATCTTTCATATCTCAATATGTCTTTTGAACATTTTGTGTTTGCAAGTATTACATTTATCTGAACTTCTGTCTATTTTTTACCTTAAAACTTTTAATTTATATCTTGTGCTTATCATCCTTCATCTCTGCATTGTGTTCTGTGCTTTTGTGTGGACTCTACAATTCTGTTTCTGTAGTAAATTAACTGGAAGAAAAAAAGTTTACTTTCATTAGATACTCAATTTTTCATAGCAGTTTTATTTGACTGTACTTCTGCTTGTTCCTCACAAGTATTCCTGGAAAATCTTGGCACTTGTAAAATAATCAATCATAAAACTTAAATACTGAGTATGGGATGAAAAGATTTTATAAAGAAGTGATATAGTGATGAGATACTGCAGAATAATTGAGGTGCCTTCTGCCCAGACCCTGAGAGCAGGTCCAGGATCCCACGTCACCCAGCCGGAGCCATCATCCCCTGACCCAGTGACTCCCAGCAGGGGCTGCTTCCAGCTCACCACAGCCCTGCCCTGCCCACCCGTGGGATTTGCTGAGCTGGGCTTTCAGCCCATTCTGGCCTCATCCCATCACCATCCCCAGGAAGGTGCTCAATCCTGAGAATGGGGGCTGCGCTTGGTGTTCCCAGATGTTCTGCTCATGGCTGGGACAGGGCTGGGCCTGGCCTGCCTCATGGAGATCCCTCTGGAGGCCCACAGAGAGCCTCAGGTGCTGTCTAAGACTCTGGAGTGGGGCTATGCAGATGCTTTCAGTTTCAGGATTCACCTTTCCTGTTGCTCCATCACTCTGCTGATACTTATCTGTCTGCATATACTCTTTGAAAGTGTGATGAGCAGAGCCATATCTTCCTAAGGCTACAGAAAAAAAATGTGTTGATGGGAAGGAAATTGTTTCAGTCCTCAGGCCCTAAGCATGTCAGTTTTGAAGAAAACTTTTCTTTTGTGGATTTTCTAAACCACAATGAGGAGTTCATGCTAACGATTTGCTTTCCAGATGAGAGGTTGATACAGATTTCTGGACAGCCACAAAAGTACTTAAAGGCCGCTTCACTTCTTTTGCACAAGATCTGCCTGGTCTGTGGCATTTTAATGTGGCTATTGTAATTCCAAACACCAGCTTTGAACAGCATCTCTAATGTTCTCTTATAGAAAGCTAATAAAGCAGAGCATGAAGATTTTTTCAGCATCAGACACAAGTTTTGCAGCAGATCCATAGCACTGTTACAGGTAATCCTAATTTTGAATGAACAGACTGCCCTAAAGCACTTTCTGTTTCATCAGACCTTTGAAAGATTCCTTTCACATTGGATATGGGAGTGAACAAATTTTTCCACCCATTTTTCAAAAAACATAATGAAGACCGTGCAAAAAAATTGGAAAACATGGAAGGAGCGGGTGAAAGTTTCTGTTTGAGTTTTCTTTTTCATGACAACTTTATAGCAGCAAAGATTTTCTATCTTGTCTCTGTCTTTGTTATTAAGGAGGAGAAATAGCTGCTGGAGAGAAAAAAATTGCTAAAGAGAAACTTCACTTAATGAATTCTTCTAACAGAGCAGTTTGGAAGCAAGAGTCAGCAGCATGTGCAGACACTCATAACCTGCTCCTTTGCCTTTCCAGGAGCTCAGGAGGGGCTGTGACTGGAGACTTGGGCAGGTCTCAGTATGAAGACCAATTTGCACAGCCAAAAGCAAGTTTAGATGGAAGGCAGCACATTTAAGCTCACTTGTCAAATTAATAATCCCCTTTTCATTGTCACATATGCATCCCATTCCACTTGTGCATTCTCAAAATGACTTTTTCATATTGTTACATTTCTATTGAAAACTGACAGCCTTTTCATGGGATTTAACCTTTTACTCACTGATACTTCACAGTCTCCTCTCACTCTTGCTCTCTTTCTTTAGATTTTCACTGTGATAGAAAATTCACTGTATTTGCTTAATTAACCAGTTACAGTATCAGCAGAGGTTATAGTTGGAAATTTGTTATACTGTGTGGAGAAAGTGCTACATCCTTCAGAATTTAATATGAAATTACTTGTTTCCCAGAAATAGATAAGGCTCATACTTGCTTTGTGATTGTTTCCAAGCCTTCATGCATTCCAGATGTTGGGGCCCAGAGCTCATCCTGCTTTTAGGAATTCAACTGGAAAAGCTACAGGGTTCAGCTGTCTGAGTGCGAGTTTGACTTCCATGATAGGAACTCCTGTGAGGAAAGCTGGGAACAAAGCCTCTGCTTTCCTTTCAGGGCTGCTTGCAAACTGAGACTTAAGCCTGCCCCAACCTGTGTTACACGGCAGCTGTGCAGAAGTTCAGCCTGTGCCTGAGCTTGTGCCCCTGTGAATCCGACCCAGACTCTGACTCCTGCCTTGGCCTGGCACCCACGTCCCGCTGCAGATTGCTGCTCGGTCTCTGGGCTCCGTGCTGACCCTGTTGTGTTGTCAGGGAGGTTACTGCTCCCATCTGTGCTACTGCTGTGCTCAGCTCACAGCTCACCTGCCCCGGCAGTGCAGGACTGTAATTTCTACCTTCTGAAACAGAATTAGGATAAGGATTCCTTCCTGTGCCTTCTATATGGGTTTAAATGTATTTCTGAAAGTGACATGCTATCAGCTTGTCAAGAAAAAGTCCACTACCTTCAGTTCTTTTCTGTAAAGCAAACATTTAATTAAGAGGTAATAAATCCATTAGAACTTAGAGAAAACAAACCCTCCATTGTAGGTACCTTAATTTTAACAAATGAAGATATTATTGTTATAAGAATATCAGTCTGGAGATGTTCATCCAAGTAATTAATGGGAGCTTAATAGTTTAGAAAGGAGCAGGTGCAAGTCAGTGAAAAAAAAAAGAAAATATGTTCTTCTTAACATCACATGTTCTCCTTCACATTTTTTAATGAAAAAATATCAATTTTAAGTCTGTTCTTGTTTGTTATGTATTCAGTGTCCAGTTTCCCAATATCTAAAGGTCTTTGTTCTAAAATAGCAAAGATTTATTCCAAATACTTTCCTGAAGTTGAAAAAAATTAGAGCTGCTTCATTTCACTTGTCTAGAGAATCCTTTATCTCATCAAATCATCTTATTTGAGGAAGCACCTTATCAGATTTCAGTCCTCCAGAGCATAGTTCTGCTTGTTCATGAGCTATTAAAAAGACAGCAGTGCTGTACTTCACCCAGTCATGTTTAAGAAATCTTAACCACTTTAATAGTTCTGGGAGACATTATGAAAAGCAAAGACTCAGAAGTGGAAGGAAGAAAGCTTGTGTAGAGGCATGAAGACCAGAAGAGTTTAAATCTTTACAAAGTCAGTACCAATATTCTATTATAGGATTATGCCATTAAATAACTTCTAGTACAGATGTACTTTATATTTGGTTATCATGAATGCAATTTTTTTTGTTGATTTTGGATTTATTACTACTTGGGAGTGACTTAGTTTGGAAAATATGTCTTATATGTTCAAAATCAGTGATGCTTGAGAAATAAAAATTATTTATTTAACTTCTTCTGTATGTACTGAAAACAATTTGCAGTGCTTTATAGGTTTTCAAAAAAGCTCAATGTTGGAATTGTCCCAATAGCTCCACGAACCACGTGGGAGAAAACACTTCTCTCACCATTGCTTATTCTGGTCTAAATTGTCCACAATAAAAATGTTAAACCTATCTGTACCATCACTACAGTTTCTGAATTTCAGCTAGGAGTTTTGATTTCTCTCCATCATTTTGCTTAGTATTGACTAGAATTGCCTGCACTTGTCATATCAATGTTACTGATCTGTGGAATTTATGGAAAAAGTGGTTAATGGTCTTTCTTCCAGAGAAACCATATTTGAGTAAATTCAGAATACTAAATAATGAATCTTGTAAGAAGATAGCTTAAAAGAGGCAGATAATCATGTAGGTGCCTGATGAACAGTGTTCTGAGACATGAGAGATCCAGTTATGGCTCCTGGTTGAGCAGCAGACTTCAAATCGGATCTTGTATGAATGGAGTTTCTCATCTGCAAGATGAAGACAACACTAATTTTCCAGCTCACAGAGGCAGGGAGTTTTGATACAATAAAACAGTCATTACAGTTGTAAGGGTATTATAAGAAAGAAAGATATTAGCCCCTTGTAAAAAAAAGATATTAGCCCCTTGTAAATTATTACATACAGAGGAACAATCTCAGCTGAACTGAGCAATGAAGCTGATTATTACAATCACAACGGTTAAGTCCTTTTTATTTTATTTTTTTCTGTCATTCTCTTTTCGTTACCTACTTTACCCAGAGTTATTTACATGAGGGCACTGAGAAGAGAGGGCAATATAACATCAGTCCAGATGTGCAAAAAATTAAATTAGTTATGATTGAATCCACCTATGGATAACTGAAATTATTGACCAGCAGTGGTTGCCTGACCTGTATCCATCAAAATGTCAGACCATGTAGAGGTAGACAGCAGGCATGCACCCTAGAAAGAGTAAGGACTGCATAAATCTCTGATGCTGTTCCATGCTGCTTCAGGTAATTTGGACATAGGATAAATTACAATACAGTTCACTCACAAAAATTATGATTAAAAGTAACATCAGCACTTATTTGTTTTTGAAGCACCTATAATAATATTAGTTATTAGATAAACTACCCTCTCGTTCTATTGAAAATAGTTTTGAGTAAATTATTCTGCATTCTTCTGCAAAGTCTAATTGAATAGTTGTGTAGCATTTAAACATAAATAGGACTGAATAAAGAATTTGTAGAAAACCTAAAAAAATTGGTGATAGCCATATTGCAAAATTATAAAGTGTGGAATTTAAATTGAATTTCTTTTTCTCTAAATGCATTTTATAAATTATTCCTGTAATAATCTACTAACATTTGTGATATTATGTTGGTTTAATCTATATCATATTCACAACATTAGTGTTATTAGCACAAAATACTGATAGCTCTAGTTCATAATGTTAGCTTTCTGTCTTCATGAAAAAAATATTGAAAAAACACTGCATATCTCAGACTTGACTATTTGCTCATTGTCTTTTGATATCTCAAAATACAATTGTCGGATATTATATAAAGTCCTGATTTTTTCCAGACATTTCTTACGTCTGCAATATTAATAGCAGAATTTGTTTCCATGTGCTCTGTAAGTAGCAAACATTCACAATGTTCTTTAATTTACCATCTTAGAATATAGAATCTTAAATTTATTAATATTTCAGGATTTTGTTGAATTTTCAGTGTCTTATTTAAGAGATCATGGAATTTTACAGAAAATTTTCCATTATCTTCAGTGAAGCAAGTCTCACAGTTCTTGTCTTGTTTACTATCATACCTGACACACAGTGAAATAAATTTATGTTGAAAGGAATATAATTTTTATCTTTTAAGGTTTTTAATTTTGTTAGGTCTGGAATAAGGGAGTTAAACTATGGGAATTTTTGAAATGTGAAAAGGAGACCACTGAAATTTTAGTTCTGCCCACTTTTGGAGAATGTTCATCTTCTTCAATTTATAAATCTGACTTCATTGCATTAACTGTCCTTGAAAATGAATTTTAAACATTTTCCAGTTACTGTGTTTTAACCCCATCCAAGAAGTACTAGACAACTCTCCTGCCCCCTCTACTACCTCCATCCCCAGAGGGATGGAGAGGAGAATCAGAAAAATTAAGACCTGTATGTTAAGAGAAAAACTTTTTTAGCAACAGGAGAAGTATATTAATGAAAAAGAGGGAGGGGAATAAAACCCAAATAAGAAAAAAGTAATGGGCAATACAATGACCAGCCCATTCCCCAGCAGCAGTCAGCTCCTCCTGGGCAAATCCCCCTGGTTTATCTACTGGGCATGATGCTCTTTGATGTGGAATATCCCTTTGGCCAGTTGCAGTCAGCTCTCCTGGCTGTGGTCTCTTCCATTTTCTTCTTGTGCACCTCCTTGCTGGCAGAGCACAGAAACTGAAAAGCCCTTGACTTAGGCTGAGCACTGCACAGCAGCAACTAAACTAGCAGTGTGTTATCAACACTTTTCATCCACTAAATCCAAAACACAGAACTTTGCCAGCTACTTGGAAGAAAATTAACTCTATCTCACCCAAAACCAGGACACCAATTCTAAAATATTTGTGCATAGAATATTGATTTAATTTTTTGCTTTTACTTTTATGATTCTACATTTTATACTTTCTACTTTTATATTTTGGACTGATAATTCTTGATAATTCTAAAATCAATACAATGGAAATATGGACAGACACTGAAAAAATAAAATTAATAGTATCTCAACTTAGACTTTTATAGTTATTTAAAATAACTCCATTAAGTCTCCATTTAAAAATTGAGACCTAAAAAACTTTCCATAAAAATAAATATTAAACATTGTCCAGTAGATGTACCATACTCTATGCAATTTACATTACTAAATTTACTTCCCAGTGCCTTCGCCAGATTTTTAACCACATTCCTTTAATATCATTGATTAGTGACTGGAATTAACTTACTCAATTTCAGTAACTTAAAAGGCATTATGAGAATAAAGTATGATGTGATTGAGAAGTTTGTATTTATGTTTTTGAGCTGTCTAGGTCTCTGTCACTCCTTCATGAGTAACTCTACATCACTCTTGTATTCACAGAGAGTGTATTGAAACTTTCTTTTATTTTTGCTTGATTTAGCTTGGTATAAAAACCTCATTATATAGCCTTGGTTAGTTCTCTGCTTATAAATTTGTAGTCATCTAGTGAGGATGCAGAAATGGCATTAGGCTTAGGTGATCTGTTGCATGCTGTGAATAGAAAATACCAAACAGTGAATACACAAAGCCAGCAATTTACAAATAAGCTCCAGTGAAAATTATTCTTTCATGTTTCTCAGTGAGTACCTCTGTATGTCAAAGATAATAGAATAAAAAGGCTCCATATCAGCTCATGAATGATGGAATAACATAATTATGATGGAATAAGAGAAATTAATAATGGATAATACTGATATTACATGTTTTAAACATTCCTAGTTACCTTCTGCAGACCTACAAATCAAAGATGGTTTCAGTCTGTCACCTCCATGCTCTCTGAATGTAGTCCTCTATTTCATCCAGTCTGAAGTAAGACTGAAGTAATCAGAGTAATATTCTTCCAGTTGGTCCCAGTGATAGAGCACCATACAGGAGAATTTAGTCAATCTCATGGGGATTACCACTCTTACAGAAATTTTTTCCCCAGGAGTTATGATCAAATAATTCTTACACTGCATCAATGGGGAATGGAGCGGAACAAAGAGAATAATTTTGTGTGAAAAATGACCTAAAGCCCTCTCTAGTAGCCAAAAGAAATTGATGAACCAATGAATGTATCAAAGGAGGAACAGTTTGTAGTGAGAAACAGGGAAGAGGACAGATGTCTCTGGGATGAACTTGGGCAGAAATGGATGCAGGAAACAAGGTTTCTGAGATGAGTTAGGACTAAAGCAGTATGAAAGAGTGTTAGGAAATATAGCAAACTGAATTTTTTAACAATGTGGCTGAGCAAAACACAAAAAATTAAATAGGACAATTTAGTACACATCTACATGAATACGTACAAAGTCCTGTCCTCTCCAATGACCATGCAGATTGGTGTTCAGTTTGTTTCTTAAGAGTCTGCTTATCTTCCATCCTTCTGCCACTCTTCTCTGACATTGCCTAGTTTCTGTTTCCCATCTATAAAAGAACTTAAATTTATAAAACAGGTTTTTAAATATGGAGTATTTAAAGGTAAATCTCATGCCTTGTGGTACCTGAACTGCCTCTTTAAGTTTGTAAATAAACCATTGTCTCTGCTCTGAAAGGACTTTCTGCTTGAATTAACTGTCTTGTAACCTGTAGGAAAAACACAACTATAATAATCAGGCAAGCAAGTAGAACATATAATATTAATAAACCATTACAGACATCTCACACATTCTTCACACTTGGCTGTCTAAACAAATCAATAGGAAGGGAAAGATCTAGTTAAGACTGGTATAAAAATCTAGTGCTTTATCTTTAAAGCAAGTCAAAACATAACAATTCAACTTTATTATGTATAGTGTGGTTTGTACAGATTGCATCCCAAAGGCTTTACGGAGGTAGATAATACTCTTCCAGGGTAAGATAACAATATTAACAGTGGAAAGAGAGAAATGATACCCACAGTCACATTCCTCTATCAGTGGTGTAAATTGAAACTAGCACTGCTAAAATCAATATGCTTCACACTGATACAGAATTGCTCAGAGATTAGAATCGGGCCCTGGTTAGGTAGCAGAGAAACAATTTCTTTTCAGTTGAGAATTGCATGGAGTGGTGAGTCAATGAAGCAGAGACACAGGACGGTGGTTTTCAGACAGCATGAAACTTAGGCGAGGAAAGAGAACATAAAGAAGCAGCAAAGCAATATTGGTGAAATCTACCAGTGTTTTTAAATTTAAGAGGAAAATGTGGAAACGCTAGATAAAACAATTGTTGGACGAATATATGTGATTATTCTCACTGCCATGCTGTGAAACTCAATGGGAGTTTTTCATCAGCTTCCAATATTAACTTTGCAAAACAAATTATAGACATTGCCGGAGTATATTTAAGATATTTTTTCAAGGGTAATTTCTTCTCTGTTTAGACAGCAGCAGGTTTTTAATTCCAGGTTAGTTGATTATTCTTATAGACATTTAACAAGGAAAGAAAATGTCAAATAACAATAAAATTATTATTTTTTTTTCTTTCAAGAATTTAATGTTATTTTTTTCTTGTGAGGTTATAAGTACTGTTTTTTCCTTGCTCAAGGTGGAAAGGATACTCTAAGAGACTTAAAAGTTAACAATTAACCATCATGCTTTTTGCACAGAATCTGCCATCCTAGCAGCATGCTAACTCTGTCTCTGATGAGGTTATGATAATAAAAATCTAAGCAGCATTCCCTCAAGAAAGAAGGCATTTGAGAGATCAATACTTTTGCCTGTTGGCCTTGTTGAACAAAGATCAATGCATGTACAAAAATCAGCCCAGCAGATGTGACTGTGAAGACTACCAGGCCCCAGAGAGAGGAATGCCTAATGGGGACAGCTATCTGTAGAGCTCTAAAGTGTGCCATTAAGCCTGCACTTCATTTGGCTCATACAGGGGTTGTGATACCTCAAGCTGTGCAGTGGTAATCTGCAGTGTGTTGTGTTTTAGCCAATTTATGCTGCTCATGTGAAGCAAGGGGTACTTTAGCTATTAGATCCTTTATTCCTTGTCCAACATGGGGCATTAGTCAAGTGAAAATGACAGCTATGCCTAGCTCAGAGAATTATCCTGGCAGCCCCCAGGAGCCCTGTAGAGAAAGCACTAAAATATGAAAAACCTTTGCCAATATTTGGCACCTTGAGGCTGTTGCCTGGCCTGTTTTCTTATGTAGTTGGTATTTGTCAGCTTTCCTGATGGACTTAGAGATGCTATTTAATTTCACTGCATAAGGGAGAGAGAAATCCATTAGCATTCGAGGCCTGTCAGTGAAGATTGTGTCACTAGCTAATAGAAACTGCAAATGTGCCAGATTGTTCAGCAGAAACTGAAGGGGCAGGAGACTGCGAGTAATAGGTTGAATGAAATTGATCTTTTTTTTTTCATAAAAAGTTTTTTCCTTTCAGAAAAACTCACAAAAGGCAAAAATTTCTCCCTAACAACCATTGAACACAAAGGAAAAGATTATGCTGAAATAGAGCAGCATATAAAATAAAAAATGTATAAACAAATTGGATTCTCAAAGGCAACTTAGGCATCAAACTACCTTTTTAAAAGCCAAAATGCCTAACATGTCAAAACCTTGAAAGGGCTACTTCCCACAGCACCTGCATTTCTGCTGAGTTGTGTAACACTTAAGATCTGAATTAAATTCTGTTGTGGAAAAATGTACAAATCAGTTTTGCACAAATGTACAAAACTGTACTGCTACAGTCAAGCAAGTAGCATCAGGTGAGAGGACATCTGGTGATGTCTGAAGAGCAGTTGGTTTTGGCCAGCTTGTTTTCTTTGATTTTTGAGAGAAAAGTCCTAGCTTCTCCATATATGACAGAAACTAAGGATTTCAGCTGGGCTCTTCCTTTTTTTTTTTTTTTTTTTTTGAGGAAGATCTTTAATAATTAAACAGCTGGCATTCTGAACTATATATCTATCTTTTTTTCTTATTTCTTCCCTAGTGAAACAATTCTGCCTTGTGAAAATTATTTAAATATTCAATAGACAGCAGTAAAAAGAAAATACCAACTACATGATTTGGCAGCATTCATGTGGGAGAGTCAGGCTCAGATCCTTTCCCTGGTGATCATTCAGTCTGTTAGAGAAAGCAAAGCAGCTTGAGTTGGACAATGTTCTTCTCCTAGAACCAATATGATGAAAGCAAAAGATACAAGAAATACATTGTGTGGAAGAATTAAGACACTGGTGTATCTAGTGGTCTAGATACAGCTCACCATTGCAAAGCTGGAATTTATGTATTAAAGAAAAAAGGTAGAAAATATTTTTATAAATTTCATTCTGCTTACACAGGGTAATGGGATAAATTAAAAAAAAAGATTAATAGAAATAAGAGTCCTGTCATATTGGAACATGGTCTAATATGATTTTCTCTGTCAGAAAAATTACAATACAGGTATATTTTCTTTTTTTTTAGGAAGAGGAGTTCTGAAATGCAAATGTTGGTGGGAGCAGCTGATAATGCAGGAGACTCTTGACCTTGAAACTTTTCCAAATAATTTTCTTGTCACCCTTGGCTGCTCAACATTAGTGCAGTACAATTATGAAGACATAAACATTACAAGGACACCTGGCACACAGCCTGTCACAATGAGTTAAACTCGAGTATTCGATTCCCTGAGCAACCATGGAAGGAGAATGAGCCACCTTATCAGGAATTCAACTGTGTCAGTTTAGGAGGAAGTGAGGATGGGAGGAGTTGATTCATCAAGCTCAGACAAGACCCAGCCAACCTTCTACTTTCATTCAGGCCATAGAAACACATCATAAAGGGACCTGTCAAGTCCACAATCAAATGAACTGTAAGAGAGAACCTGAAAGGTACCTCAGCTTCTACCTAAATACTCTTGAAATACCTTTTTTTTTTCCTCCAATGCAAATGATGCCATCTGCTTGTTTTAAACGGTTATAAATCACATAAAGAAGCAAATTGGCTAGGGAATGGAGCATTTAATTTAATTTTTTTTTTTTTTCACACCATTAGCACATTTGAGTTGAGGTATACTGCAATTTTGATAGACCACTAAGCTGCATCCATTCAGGGTCCTCAAGTATCATGTTAATCTTTCTTTCCCTTTTCCCCAGACATAAGATTTAAAGATTTTTAACTGAAGGAATAGTTGCTACTGATTAGTAAATTAAATTTGGAATTTCAGTGATATTTTCATAATATTATAATTTAATAATTTATGAAGTGAGAACTTTGCTGAATATAATGAAATACTAAGAACCAGTACTAGAGATTTTGGACAATTCTTTGAGTTTCATTCTTAATTAATTGTTAAATATATTGTTTTCAAGTACTTGTATGAATTAGGGCCTTTCTTACCACACTTTGGGAAAATATAATTCTCATCTAATTTAATGGTTGTGCCATGTCAAGGTAACTTTCATCTTGTATATATACATATATTGCCAGCATATACATATCCTGGATAGATATAGCTTAAAATTACCATATTGCCTGAACTATCCAACCCACAAGATAACAGTAAATCTTATATAAACATGCCATTCATATATGCAGTCATATAGTAAGCTTCTTTGTAAAGTAAGCCTAAGTTTTATATTGCATCTACTGTTACAATTACTCTGATTTATCTTGACATATAATTTAAAGTAATATTTTAAACTATAATTTTCAAAATTCAGACATAATTTCTGAATAAAAGGATGCTCCTTAGTTTAGTAATTTTCCAGATAATCACATTACTTTTTGAACATGTTTAAGAAATGGCAAAATGTGACAGCAAAGTTTCTCAAAATAGCAAATAATCACACTTAAGGACCATGTTCCCACATAAATTAACAGGAGTTGTCTTTATTGCAATTAGTTGTTCTCTTTGCAGCTCAGCTTTACATCTGTTGCAAGAATGAAAAGGAAGTGCTGTTAGTGAGGGTGAATGTGGAACATAATATAGGTAGGAAAAAGAGAGGAGAGGAGAGGAGAGGAGAGGAGAGGAGAGGAGAGGAGAGGAGAGGAGAGGAGAGGAGAGGAGAGGAGAGGAGAGGAGAGGAGAGGAGAGGAGAGGAGAGGAGAGGAGAGGAGAGGAGAGGAGAGGAGAGGAGAGGAGAGGAGAGGAGAGGAGAGGAGAGGAGAGGAGAGGAGAGGAGAGGAGAGGAGAGGAGAGGAGAGGAGAGGAGAGGAGAGGAGAGATCTCAGTGCTTAGCTACATTACTAAAATGAGAAGAGAAAAATAAAACTAACCACCTGAATAGTTCTACTTGGGTTTTGATGGACTGACACATAGATGTTTTCTGAAGAAAAAAACCAATTATTATAGTGGGTTGTGGAAATTGTCTTTTACCTTAGCATCATTGCTGTAATTAGAATCTAAGACTTATTTTCTCTGTAAGTGAATTTTCATCTCAAAAACAACCATGTTTGTTTTTTAAAGATATCTTGAGACCCCCAATTTTATGTTCACTGCCAGGTAGGTTTCCAAAGTGACACAGTTTTCCATCCTGGTAGTCCATGCCAAGAGTTTTGTTTTCCATGCTAGGGCACAGTGTTTCTAAGGTCATTGGATCTGGAAGGGAGCTAACAGATGTACAGGGGAAGGAAGTTAAGGGTCCTTCAAGAAGTGAATACATTGAACAAATTGCCAAATGGGTATAGAGTAAATCTAGGGACCACAGAAGGGCTGAAAAGCCAGAGTCTGAGAGGCTCATGAGGCAGTTTCATTTCATGCATGGCAACAGGAGAAGAGAGTGGGGAAGCAGGGAAAGCTGATGCACAGTGAAATTGGCCTCTCACTTTCAAAGCATGTCAAACAGGATACTGAAGATAAAATCAATTTCACCAAAAGCAGTAGGACCTGAGGAGCCCATTACTGCCAGGGACCTTCCAGTTCTGATGAGCTTATGCAAGTTTTTATTAGCCTTTCTATCCGTGAGGAACTATAACTTTGGGGTTTTCATCTCATTGAAACTAACATGAGCTCCCCTTTATCTTTTATGAACTGGGCATTGCATGTTTTAGCTAGCTATAGTTATGATTACTCTGTGGCTATGATAATTCTGATATATATTTTGTCTATCTTCCCCAGAAATTATTCCTACAGAGACAAGGATAAAAAAGATTATGTGCTAGCAAATTACTGCTGCTCAGTGACGAAGAAAACAGAGTTACAGTGCAATGGTGAGAAAAATCCATGTGAATTTTATCATGAGAGATTCATTTTTTTTTAACCTTGATTATTTGCATAGATATATTTCTTGTTAAACACTGATTCATATATACACGTATAAAAACTAGGCTTTTGCTTCTGTATTCTGTTATAATTTTCTAAATATCCTGTCTTTGAGGTATGATGTACTTACAGCTAATACTGCCCTTCCTTGTACTTCTCTGCTGTGCTCCTATTCTTTTAAACACTTGCTTCAGTACTGCTACCTCCAGACTTGCCTACCTTGGTGATGAACAGATGAGCACAGTGGAAATATGACAAGCACAGAATTACTAATATACCCTTTTATATAGCTAGTGGAGGTTGAATCATGATTTACAAATACTTAGTGACACCAAAAATTAATAAACTTTTTAGGAAGAGTTTTTCTTTATCCCAAACATTGACTTCTTTAGGCTTTAATGGAAATTATCTCCTTCTTTGGTTTTCTAATGTGAAAATTACGTGTATTTTTTTGTAATTCTTCATCAGTGGGGATCACTGTTTTCTGTCTTAAAGAAATGTGTGCAATCACTTCCATTTGATATTTGCTTATATTCAGTGACCTTCTTATTCACAGCTCATAATATGTAATGGGGTGCTAGGCACTATCAGAACATGCTTTTTTACTCTTATTTTAGGCTTATCATCATTTTGTGGTATGCTTTGATGTTTCCCAGCCAAAGCATTCTCTATGCAAGTTACATTAAAATTCTTACAAAATCAGTCAGTAAATTACACAAAGAGATTTCATATTAACTGTTACAAAAGTATATAAAAAATATTGCTTAAAGAAAAATAAGCAAGCCTCACTTTGTCTACTTATCTCAAAATAACATACTCAAAATAGCCACCTTTTTCTAGATGACTCATCACCATCTAGCTAAACATATTGACCAGGTGTTTGATATACTTCACTTCTCACATTCAAAGGGAAGAACAAGGTGGACTACAAATCAGCTTTTATATCCCATCACACCCTTATCATAACGCTGCTTCCTTGGGGTTTAACATATTTTAGAATTCTTTCTTCCCTAACAGCATTATCAGCTTTTAACCTATTTGATGTTCCTTGGGCTTATCCTGTTTATTTTTTCTATCACATTCATGACTGGTAGCTGCAAATGCACATCCCTTTGCCCACTCAAGTGCTGAGATAAAATATCTCTCCCATGCCATCACTGTGCTGCAGGATAGAGAAACTGGCAACCTTGTCAATAACTTGTTTTGGAAAATGAAGATGTTGAAATAGTGATAGCTGTAAAAGAGGCCATCTCAGTATAATATGGGCCGTGGTGTATAACTAGAAGAGAATTAAATCTTTGCTGTGATCACAACTTCTAGGAAATTAAATTTCATTGCCTTTCATAACAGTGACCAACTTATGCATGGCACTTTATATAGTTAACATAAAATCAGCAAGAATCAAAACATCTATAAACGGATTATATGGGACAGTAGGTCATATTGTTCACAGTAGGTGTTTGACCTGGTAA
Source organism: Lonchura striata (assembly GCF_050655825.1). Taxonomy (NCBI): domain Eukaryota; kingdom Metazoa; phylum Chordata; class Aves; order Passeriformes; family Estrildidae; genus Lonchura; species Lonchura striata. Next base: position 55,484,781 of record NC_140707.1, on the reverse strand, counting down.
TTGATAGATATTCCAAAGTAATTGACCATTAGTTACTCTATGCAATTATTCTAATAGTTTATTCAATACCAAGTGTGGAACTTTTATGAAAAATAAGATATTAAATTTTAAGTAGAACACATTTCGCAAATAAATTAATGGTTTGATTTTCCAGAGTGGCTGTAACAGTTAAAATAATGGGCTATTTTCTACTTTAAAAAAAATGTTCATTTTTACTCAGAAATCTACTAGAGCAAAAAACTGATGTATCCAGACTGCCTTAACTGTAACTTTTTTAGTTTCAATTTTACCATAATAAACTTAACATTGAAATTTGGGAAAATGGACATCCTTGAACTATAATTCTGAGACCATTCCACTTCCTTTTTAAAAAATCATTTTGTGTGTTCAGTGTGACAAAAGAGGGTATACAGATGCATTGGGTTCGTGTGGCAAAGTTTTGGTAGTGCAGTTCTGCAAATATGTCTTCTTTGCAAAGATGTCAGAAGCTTCACCTATGTACAAGAGAATGAATGCAAGATGACTGATGGATTCACCATTACAAGGCTCAGCTCATCACTAATTGTGGTAGAACCTCTGGGATAATATATTTAAGAATTAAAAAAAAAAAAACCAACAGCTTAGTGCATAGAAAGAAATACCAGCCAGAGAAGACTGAGAATATGTTGGAAATAACTCTGAAGACACAAGGTCAGTGCAGAACAAGGACAAGAGATGCTCCAGGGGTTGGAGCTGAGAGTCCCCTGCAGCCCATGGTGAGGACCATGGTGAGACAGCTGTGCCCCTGCAGGCCATGGAGCTCCATGCAGGAACAGAGATCCACCTGGAGCCTGCAGAGGAGCAGGTGGAAGCCTGAAGGACATTGTGGCACTCTGGGAAGCCTGTGCTCGAGCAGGCTCCTCCTGTGGCTATAGGGAGAGGATCCCATGTTGGAGTGGGCTTGCTGGGATGACTTGGGCACCTCAGGGGACTCATGCTGCAGCAGACTGTGCCTGAAAGACTACAAGCCATGGAAGAGATCAGGCTGGAGCAGTTCGCAAGGAACAGCAGCCTGTGGGAAGGATTCATGTTGGAGAAGTTGATAGAATCATAGAATAATTAAGGTTGGAAAAAACCTCCAAGATCAGGTTCAACCATTTATCAAATACCATTATGCCAACTAAACCTTAGCACACAGTTGCTTATTGAGCACATCCATAGACTGTGATTTGACCAGCCCCCTGAGCAGCCTCTTCCAATACTTGACAGTCCTTCCAGTGAAAAAAACTTTTCCTGATATCCACGCTGAGCTTGCCTGGCTCAGTTTGAGGCTATGTCCTCTCATCCTGTCACTAGCTGTCTGGCATTAGAGGCCAATCCCCATCCTGCTTTCAGGTAGTTGCAGAGGGCAATAAAGGTTCCCCTCAGCCTCCTTTTCTCCAGGCAAAACACTCCCAGCTCCCTCAACCACTCCTCATATGACTTTCACTCCAGACCCTTCATGCCCTCTGTTGTCCTTCTCTGGACACATTCTAGTACCTCAGTGTTTGTCTTGCCCTGAGGGGACCAAAACTGAACACAGAATTCAAGGCACAGCTTCACCAGTGGCAAGTTCAGGGAGATCATCACTTCCCTGGTCCTGCTGGGCACACTGTTGCTGATACTGGTCAGGATGCCATTGACATTTTTGGCCAGCTGGGCACGTGCTGACTCATATTTGTGAACCAGCATCCTCAAATCCTTTTCTGCTGAGACACTTTCCATCATTGTTCTCCAAGCCTGTAACACTGCACGGGGTTGCTGGGACCCAAATGCAGGACTTTACACTTTGCCTTATTAAAACTCACACAATTGACCTTGACCCATGGATCCAGCCTGCTCAGATCCCTCTGTAGGGCCCTCCTACTCTCCAGCAGATCAACACTCCTGCCTAACATAATGCTAGCTGTGAACTGTCTGAGGGAACACTTGATCCCCTTGTCCAAATCATTGATAGAGATATTAAACAGGACTGGCACCAATACTGAGCCTTGGGGAACACCACTCCACACTGGTGCAGGGGTGCAGGTTGAGGAGGAAGCAGTGGCAGACATGAATGATAAACTGACCAGAACCCTCATTCTTCATTTCCCATTCACATGTACACTGGAGAGGAGGAGGTAGAAAAACTGGGAGTCAAGCTGAGCCAAGAACAAAAGGGAAGGGTACGAGGAAGGTGTTTTTAAGATCTGGTTTTATTTCTCATTATCCTACTTTGCTTTGATAGCTATGGTAATAAATTGGATTCTTTTATCCTGGGTCAAGTCTGTTTAGCCCATGACTTTAATGTCAACCCACAATTTTTTCATTGTGTTTCTCTGCTCTGGCAAGATGAGGATGGGAAAGTGATAGAGCAGCTTTGGTGGGCACCTGGCCTACAGCCAGGGTCAAACTACTACAAAAGCACAAAAAAATTGCCCTTTATAATGTATTAATATAATGTATTAAATTCAATTTATAAGCTGGTTTAAGTGTCTCAGTTTTGGGCCATTCCAGAGGACCAGACACAAGAAATACTTTTTAATAACTTTCTTCCTTCAAAGAGATCCTCTATATTTCAACTTTTATGCTTATTTTCTACATTTCTTACCTCCCTCCTGCATGCCAAATGGAGCAAAAAGTGCCCTTAAGGTATATCAGAAACCACAAAAACGTATTTAGTCTTGAAGTAATTTGAAAAAAATCCTTACATGGTTCCAACAGAACAGTTCTCAAGCCAAAGCTTGAATAGTATGTATTCAACTTACCTAATAAAATATATGGTGGTCATATTTTTACTGAAATAATTGTGCACTGCTCAATTCCACTGCCTTTCTGCCATATCCATTCTGCTTCATATATAAAAGCTGTTGGTATAGAGTCTTTTAATGCCTATTTATTCAAAATTCACTGATTTTGACCTCTCCCTTCTAGTTCTAAATAGAAGTCTAATTTTAAAATGAACTCAAGCCAGTCATGTCATCTTTTACTTATAAGGAGCCTGTTCCTGATAAGGTGTTTGGTTAAAGGTCAAAACCTCTATGTCACTTAAAATAAACATGTAATTAGAGCAAAGGTATTATCCTGAGGTTCTGACTGCTTTGGGATTATCGCAAGTCTTTATTTTACCCTCAGTGAAAAGAATCAAAGGCAAGAACTTTTGTATTTCATAGGGCAGGTAACACTTGGTCTGGATATTGTCACAGTGGAGTGACAGCTCTTGCCCTGCAGCTGCTGGGATCTAATTACACCTAGGCTGAAAAAAGGAATTGTGCAGCTGTGTGGAATTAGGAAGACTCAAACTGTACCCCATATAGACCTGAAGGCTTGTGGGTGTATCAAGGAGTGATTATTGTAATTTTCTAATGGTATTGGAGCAGTAATAAGGTGAGGAGTGTGTGTCTGAATCCAGTTAACTGACTTCAGAAGGACACATCATATTATGCCTAAACTGCTGTGGTAGGAGTTGACCAGAGCCAGGTTGGACTGGAGGCCAAAGGAGCTTGCAGTGCTCCATAGTCATGTTTCCAAAGGGAAGTATTTTGTACACTGACACTGAAATGGAGAGTATACGGAGCATGCAGTGGTAATACAAGGATCAGAGTCAGAGTCCATGCTTTACAGAGGTATCATTGAGCTGCAGGATGTAGTAAGATTCCTTATTCTTCATTTTCTCACTGGCCTTCCCAAATTGCACTGGCTGAAAGAGAAATGATGAGGCCTTTCATACTTTTGGTTTTAATTGGGTAGGCAGAGCACGCTTTTCTTTAAAACTGAAATTATGGCTATATGCTCCAGAGGTTAAGAACTTTTTTCTCATTTGTTGGATCAATAAATGTATGCTAACCAGCAGGAGGCACAAGATCACCTCCTTTTAGAAGGACTCATCATCCTGGACCTCACTGTGTATTAACATTGCTGTATGGCTTTGAGATTGTAACTGCTGTCATGTCTAATCAGCTTGAAATGAAGGTAGGGAGTTTGCATCAAGAACTGCATATCCTGGTGCTAAACAGAAGAGATTGAATTCAGATAGCCAGATTGAATCTCTTGGCTAAGAAGAGAAAAAAAAATGTAGATGCTTTGTTTTTCCTTGAAGCAAAGTTATGCAAACTGATTGTATAAAATCTTTTCTGTGTATAATTTCTTACACTTAGAGAAAATTTTTGCTCTGTAGTCCAGGTGGACTTCCAGGTAGAAGTCCAGTTTAAACTTCATTAATTTTGAACTTCATCATAATTTTAAAATGCCTCCAAGCTGATTTTTTTTCCTTCAGTTTTCTTTCCTCTACAGTTGAGTAGGTTTTTCAATAAGAAGGCATTGCCATATTGATTATTTTAACAGTCCCCCATTACTTGATTAAATGTTTAATTTTTTAGGGGTTTGTGTACTTGGGCACCATACAATCTAGAGCAAAGGGCCTTTGTAGAGTTTCTGGATTGGTTACAAATATTTTGTTATCTGAAAGGTCTTTTACCCTTTTGCCAGGAAGCTCTTCCTCTCTGTTTATCTTTATTTAAGGGTTAACACCAAAACCTAGAGAGGGTAATGCTTTTCAAAAATAGATTCCTGCTCTTAACTTTTGATTCCCAGGAATGCTCCCAGGAAGAATATGTGTTTCCAGGAAGAAAGCACAGGAGAACTCTAAGTTTGTTACTGAAAAAGCATTATAAATATTATTGACTCTTGCCCAGTTTCTGCAGTCAGGTTATTTCATGCAATGAAGGCTGTCTTGTTCTTTAAATACAGTCAGATGCAAATAGAATTGCCAAATGAGCTATTGCATAAATCACTGCTCTGAACTTCCTCCTCTCATTGTTCACCAACAATGTAGCAGTAGCTGAGACCAGATGCTCAAGGAGACAAGTGACAAAGAAGAGCTCATACGTTATTTCAGACTTGATTAGTTAACATTTATCTCCTTGCTAAAATCCTTTGGGCTTTATCTGTTTATATCTAATTGAAGAAAATGGAATTGACTGAGAGAATGAGGCCTTGGCAGGTGGTTTGGTTTAAAATCATAACTACTGCCAATACAGGCTTCATATTTCTTAGTTAAGATTAATTTGCTTTTCCTGAGGCCATTTACATTACAGGTTTAATTCTGATGTTAATCCTCTCTCAAAACTTGTCTCTAATTTGCAGAAATGACCCTGTTTGTTATTCAAAGTCAGGATGCTTCTTTATGATTATGATTATGGCTATCTCACTATCAAATTTCATCCAGGTAGAGATGTCAATTTCAAATCAACAACAACATTCCTCCAGTGTTTGAAATGCTACATATGTTAAAAAAAAATGTCTGGGTAATGCTGAAACTATGGTGAAAACTTTTCTAGCTAAAAGTTTCTGAATTGTTATACAGATCATCACAGCTTAATTTCAAAAGAAACCATTACTTACCCTGACACCTAAGTAACTTTCTAAGAAAACAGACTGCATATTTGGTTAGAATAGTATACAATTAATCAATAACTTGAAATAGAATGCTTTACAGAGTAACAAGATTCTGTCTAAAATTCCACACTTCATGAAAAATCTCTTGAATTTACACAGTAATTTTAAATAAGAACTCTCAGATTACAAAGTTGTTTTTCAAAAAATGAGCTTCAATTTTCTTCATGATTTTCAATATTTTTCTTATGATTAGGGGGCTAGGTCCAAATTTAGCGAGGATAATTCCCTGATTCCTGATGTCAGGAATTAACCTTCAAATTCAGAAAGTTGTAAGTATTTAATAGGTAGCCTAATGTCTTTTGTTCTTACCACTCTTTCCAATGATTGATCAATATGATGAGTGATCAGTAATACAAAGCAGTAGCATTACGATGAATACTTGTAGTTACATTTTTGTAAAATATGAATTTCTTTTTGAGTATGATGTTTTCAAAAATGGAGATGCTGAGAAAGAAATTCTGTGCAGTAAATTACAGTTTCTGCAAGAAGAAATTCCTTTATAAACATTACTGAGTAATAATCAGTAATAGGTGAAGAGACTATGTCATAATTCCATTCTGCTATGAATTATAAAAGAAATAACTTCTTAAGTTGTAAAATTTAGTGTAATCATGAGATTTTCAACATCAGTACTATTAGTGAACCTGGTTTTGTCAATTCAGCCTTTCAACAATGGAAAACTGTGTTAATAGTATCTAGGAGATAGAATCCAAATATTACATTGAATTTTATTTACCTTATTATTTCACATTGCCTCTAGTAACATTTTTCTCTATTCATATTCTCAAAAATAATAAAATTTGAAATATTATATTTCTTTATATAAATAAATTGGTGTGGGTTATTTATATAAATAAGTGGGGGGTTTCATACAGAGCAATCTTAGTTCAGGAGTAACATAGGACACTCCTAAAGGAACCAGAGTTAGAACAGAGGGTTTGACTGGAAGGCAAAAAGAATAAAATTTAAACAACAAGCCATAAAATCGTAAGGAGTCTAGAAAGCAGGAATGTATAAGAACATTGGGTATGCACACCCATGACCAAAGAATAATGACCAAGTGTGAGGAAAGCAGCTTTAGCAAAGGGATACCATACTTCCACAGGTCTCAAATTTTAATATGTTACCAAAGCATGGAAAAGAATTTTTAGTAAATGGCTTTAAATTTTCTTATATGCTTTCTAGACAGTTGTTTACTGAAAATCACAGACTTCAATGTATACTTCCGATTGTTTCCAAATTCTCTCTGCTTTCTAAAGAGGCAGAAATTAAAAAAAAAAAAGATTTCTTTTTTTCTCCTATTTCTTTATCTATAGCCTTACAGCAATTCATCCTAATGTATTCAGTAAGGTTTCAGTGATAAACCATGTGCAAAATGACATGTATCATTTCAGCCTTGAAGGCTTGGGAAACATTTTTTTGGTTTTTTGATTGATTTGGTTTAGTTTTGAGTTTTTGTTAGCTGGTATGCTATTTTTTTAAGTAAAAACACTTTCTGTATCATGGACTTTTTCCTCTCTTAACTATTTTAAACTGTCTCAGTGAAAATCATCAGGGAATCGCAGAGTAATTTCAAATCCTAACTGTGCAGAGTTTGGAAATAAAATACTTTTGTCTATATATTTAAATTTTAAATCATTGGGTCAATTCAATTGTTTTCTTATCACAAATGAAAAGGCTTGTGTTCAGTAAAGGTCATCTGGCTTACATCCGTACATAGGGAAAGTCTGTTTGAAATGTAATATCAGGTTTCTGGGGCCACTTGAGTTGCCTTAGGACAAAAAGTTTCTGCAATCCAAACAATCTCTAAAATGGTAGTGTTATACACATACTAAATAATGGATTACTTCAGATTTGACATCAGTATGACAAACCATTATTTGGAGTGCTCTGAGGTATGCCAAATTTCCCTTCATTTACTGTTAGTCTTCGTAATGTAACATTTCTCTTCACAGGATTAGCATTTATAAAGTCATAGTTTTAAAGGATCTTGTCAGGTAGCATGTGAAAGGACATGAGCCCTGCAGAGAAGGATAGTTCTCTTTTCTGCATTTCCCATACATTTGCATAAATATCCTTCCTTCTAACTCAGTTCATCAGCTGCATTTAAGTCATCTTCCCACTATAATCACAGTTATTTAATTATTGTTGCTGTCATTCTCTGTCATCCCCTAATTTGGTATTAAAATTCCTAGCTCTAAATGCAGTGGTTTCAGTAATATCAGCAGGGTGAAAGCTAGACTAAAACAAAATAAAGAACCCTGCAAGATTCAATTAGTTTTCTCCCAGATGCTGCTGTTCATCTCCAAAAACTGTTAAACATCTCGGCTCATTGAGTATAGCTGCACTGTCTTGCTGAAGAGGAGAAGTGGTTATGCACAGACTGTATGCTCTGCTACGTGGGATTGCACGGGTCATTCTGGATCCATGTGTATTCTTTCAGCAGCTGGGGAAAATGTGGAGGAATGGACTGTATAAGGTACAGCCTAGGATGACAGAATGTTTAAAACAGAGATTGTTTTTAAAAGAAAGGAGAGGAGATTGTTTTTAAAAGAAAAGAGAGGAAAAAATTTAGATCGAGTTTCAACCTGTGGGAGCCAGGAACTCCAAGTACCTCCCTTAAATAAAAGAGAGGCTGAAGAAATTGTTTCATTGATTGGAGACATAGCTAAGCCATACTGCTGGTATTGATTTCTTTAGGAAATACCACTCAAATCTGTCTATAAGTGGTATGATATCTTCTTTTCCACCAACTATGGAACAGCTGGAGAAGTCTGCAAAGTTGCATAGCTTTCTCTAGAAAATCACAAAATTAATGGGCTCAGTGTGTGTGTACTTATGTGTGCCTCAATGAGATAACCACAAGAAACTTTATTCTAAAGGAGGGTAAGGGTCTAAGGACCATTTAAAATTCCTAAAGACTTGTAGAGTATTAAACGAATCTAAAAAAAATAACCTTTCCCATCTGATTAATAAATCTTTGACTATTGAAAACTTCTAGCTAATAGGTTTCTTTAAAAGGACTGCAGATCTTTTGTTCCTCTGGTGATTCTGAAGAGTTGAAAAATGCATGGTTTTATCACAGAGTTAATGTCCAGTAAGATGTTTTCATCCAAAATAAAGTAAAATGTATTTAAAATAAAATCAAGTGTTTAAAGCCCCAGCAGTCTGCTATAATGTATGACCATTGATCTGAAAACAAGCAATAGTACAAATAAATAGGTTTTAACAAATGTTAAAAACACAGATAATGACATTATTGGTAAGAAGTTTATCTTCAAACCAATAGCATACTGAGTTCATACAGCTGAACAAAAGCAAGCACTGACAGTTTGGCAACTCATGAGCACAGGGGAGACAAGAAGGCTTTCAAACTCCTCCAGAGCTGCGATGCCTATGTGTACTGAGAAGCTTGCTGAGGAGGTTATATCCTCCTGAATATATAATCTCACTTTGATGGTATCAAGTATGACTGTTTTGGATTGCTTAAAATAAGTTTCTGCCAGCATTCAGTTTACAAATATCTCAAATCGAAGAAGAGTTTAAAGATGTGAAGGCTTCAGTTTGTTCTGTAGTCTGAAATCAGAGCCAGAACCCAAATGCCATGAATTAGGGAGTTTTTTTATCTAGCTACAATTAATCGCAGACAGATGCTTATGTCCTGCTGAAATCTATATTTATACCACCCTTAAAGAGGACCTGTAAGAAAGCTGCCTCCCACTTACTTTCCATCTGCAGAACCATAATGCAGATACTGAAAACTGTCTCCCATGAGACCTGTTGACATTACTTGCAGCCACGGCACATTAAAAAATCAATAATAACTTTGGCTATTCCTGTTTGGCCTGACATGATGGCAAAGTATGTTGCTGTTTTGATACACATCAATTATTTGAGGGAAAAGAGCCATAAATCCATATACTATGAAGACACCAGCTAAAATTTCACAAGCAGAATGAGTCTGGGCACTGGGAGATCATAAGATCAGAAACAGAGATTTTCCAGCAGACTACTAAATCCTGAGATTTCAAAGACTGCATAGAACCTATGTAGGAGATGGAGATTTTTGCTAGCTTCTCATTACCTTATATAGGAAGAGAAGAATTGCTACTAGACAACTACTGGGAACCATCATTGTTTTGATTTTTTTGAAGAATAGCTGCACAATAGCTGCCAATATTTTTTAAAATCTTCTTTATCTGCCTAGAATGATAAAAGATGATTCTAACTTTATTAGAGTGCAGGCTACTGTGTTTACTAAACCTCAGTGTTTGGCAATGCTTTAATAAGAAATTCTTAAAAAGAGGGAAGCCATACAAGGAACTATTGAGGCCATTTGGGATTTTCAGCCTAAAGAAAAGAACACTTAGGGGACATCTCATCACAGAATCAGAGAATAATCTGAGTTGGAAGGGACCCAAAAGGATCACTAAGTCCAACTCTTCCTCACAGGAGAGCCCCAAGAATCACCCCATATGCCCAAGAGCATTGTCCAAATATTTCTTGAACTCTCTTGGTACTGTGACCATTTCCCCAGGGAGCCTGTTCCAGTGCCCAACCACCCTCTGGGTGAAAAAACTTTTTCTGATAGACAACCTAAACTTTCCCTGAAACAACTCCAGGCCATTCCTTTGGGTTCTGCAACTCTTCACCAGGAAGAAGAGATCAGTGCCTCCCCTGCTGCTTCCCCTCATGAGGAAGCTGTGGGAATCCAGAGAGGTCCCAGCTGAATGGAAGCTGGTGAATATGGTCCTGATTTTCAGGAAGGTTAAGAAGGAGGACCCTGGAAACTGCAGGCCAATTTGTCTCATTCAGCTCCTGGTAACATTAACCCTCACAAATGAGGATATTCTACCATTCTATAAATAACATATTACATTTCCAATAAGGATAAATTCTGAAAAGATTTTCTAAAGAAAGACCAGAGATGAACTGAGGAATACTTACATTGATCCACAACTTAATGGAAAATATGGGGTTTAGTCACACATTTTCTGTATAATTATCTGTATAATATCATATGTTAATATATTTCAGTTGTGCTATTTCTCATCTGATCTGTTTAAGGTATGTGTCATCATATATTCCCATCTTCAGTGTAAATTAGGACTAACATAATTTTTTCCTTGCTTTCAAAACCGGGTTTTCTTATAAGCAATTTTGTTTGTTAGCTTGAAGGAAGTCCTAGTCTTCTCAGATCTGTAAAGATTACATTTTCATGATAAGGCAGGAAGTCGGTTTTATGATTTTTAATGATTAATTTTCAACCTAGCATATTCAATTTCCTGTTCTCAGCAAGTCTGTGTTTATTGAATGCTCATAGATGAAACATTGTAAATAACGTAGGATAGGTTCAGGATTTTGTTTCCAACAACCTATGGTAGAAAGTTTGCTTTTTCAAAGTTGTAGGCTCAAGCAAACTAATTGACCTTTTCACAAGTCCTGCCTAAATCCCTGCCACTAAATTCCTGCATCAATCTACCAGATTTTACAGTAAGGCCATACCTGAAGATAATTCTTATTTCTATTTTAAAATAGTGCTTAGGATCACTGATAATGGATAAAACCTCTCTGCATTTGTGTCTAGACAAACAGAAAAAAAGTCACTTCTTCTATCTCCTAGCAAGCTTATGCCTCTACCTACATGTCCTTATACTGAACACTGCCTGAATTTCTGGTTCTCACTTGTCAAAAGAAAAAAAAAAACACAACCAAAAAACTCTTCAGTATGGAAAGGATCAGGTAAGTAGGGGATAGATTTCTAATTCATACAGACCAACACTTTCCTTTTGAATAAAATAACTAGGTAGTAATGAAAGTAAAAATTGATGGTATGAAAATGACAAAAGGAGGAATATGTGAATAGTTAGTCTTTGATACAAGAATTTGCGGAGAATAAAAATTTCAAAAATTTCTAGATATATTTCTGAGGAAAAAACCTTCATCTAGGGTTATTAATTACAACAAAGGTTAACTGTGAGGACTGTGACATTCCGCCTATCTTGTGGAATTCCAACTTACTAGTGTGGGGAGAATTGAAGAAAATACTGCTACAGCCTGTCTATCCTTCTCCCATTATCTATTATCATCCATTCTCCTATTTTAAAAATGAGATTTGGATAGATGGTCCCTTTCAGTCTGACCTGGAAAAGTCATCCTTTCATCTTATTTTCCTTTTATATTATCATCACATATGTTTGTAATATCATCACACGTGTGTACATCGTCACGTGTAGAGTGAAATACCACATTTGCTAGCAACATGCATATATGAGTAGAGGTGCCATAGTCTCTGTTCAGGTAGATACATGGATACACCAAGAGAGTTCTAGTTTCCAGCTGTCAAGAAGATCATGGGGAAAAGAAATATTTGCTCTGCAGTGCAGTTCCTGCATCCATATTGTCACTATATCCAGACAGAACAGCATCTCACTGCAACTAAAAATTGAAGGGTTTATTTTTCTTCTCAATATTAGACTAATATCACTTAAATTCAGTAATATTACTATGAAAACCAGGCTAGCCTTTAAGAGACACTATCTCTCTCAAATAGTCCACTGGTTATCCTAAGTTTCTCATACAGATCTAGAGAGATAACCTGGAAGAAAGCCATGCCTACACTGGCAGTTGTTTTCTCAGTGTATATAGCAAATTGCAGCTGACTGAATTGTGTCTGGATTAGTGATGAACTGCTTGAGCTGCCTGAAGATGTATATGCTAAACACCTCAGAAATTTATGAAGTTTTCTTAGCATAAAGATAATTACAATTGTTTAGTTTCTTTTACAGACTTGTATTAAGTGGTAGAAATTCACAATATATTTCATAGCAGAAATAAAATGTGAGTTTCATTCAGATACCTATTAAAGAGCCATATTCCTAAGTAAATATTTTCGTTAATCTCCACAAAGAATGCATTTAACTTTGTTTGTAAAGACCTTATTACTCATCTCTTTTGCATAGTCAATACAATATATACTTATCTATAAATGTATTTTATCACAGGAATTTTTCGAAATAATGAACTATTTTAGGTATTTGATTTATGAAATTGGAATAGGTTGCTCAGGTACTGAGAGACTGAATATATTAAAATCAAGCCATGTGTTTCAAATAAACTTATTACAGTAACAAGAACATTTGTCATGGCACCTATCTAGCCATGAATATTTGCATTTGTCATGTCTTTTTACACAGATGGATTGAAATAATTTAAATCAGAAAGCTTTGCTCCTTTCTGCGGTTTAAAATGCTTGATTATGGAGGTAGAAAGTGATCAGGGAGTACAGATTCTAATATCCTGTCAAAATTGTATATTTCCATATTGAATAATATATATTATATAAATAAATAAAAATTAAATTGGCACAGGACTTAGTGGCAACCCTTTTAAATTCATGCACAACAGTGTTAGTGAGTTTCTTGTGGCTTGTTGGTTTGCAGAAATGGGAAGGTTTTCCAAATATGACTGCATTTGCTCCACCTATTTGCAGTAATATTGCCTCATAGCATAACAAAGATAATTAATCACATGGGAAAAGTAAAGCCAAAAGGAAAAGTGTCTCTGTGTTTGCCTGTATGTTATCCTCTGAGGACAAGTTCAGATTCATGTACATCAATATATCCATTGACATACAACAGAATAGTCATAAATACTCAGCCAAGAATAATAATGTTCTAAGCAGGAAGGAAACATGAAATTCCAAAAGAAAGATTTTTTTTCTCCAGACCTGTATTCATTTTTGGCACTGACTAAATTTATTTATGGCCCTTTGGGCCATGTTACTCCTGAATTAGTATCTTAAAAGCCTTGCCGTTTATGTTATCATAGCATTTGATGTGGCTAATACGATATAAAAAAGTCCTGTAATGATTTACAGATCTGGAAGATTCTGTCCAGCCAAAATATGAAGAAAAAATAGCCAGACAAAGAGATTAATATGAACCTTCCCTTTGTGGCTTCAACACTGTCCTGTTTTTCCATACTTGAAGAAAGTTTGTCTGAAATTATTGTTATGATCTACATAAGGAGAAATCCCTAATGGGGGTATGTAATTTTTGGCAGAATCTTCTACTTTATGTTATAAAAACAAATTCAGGGGTTGAGATTTTGGGTTTGGGTGTTTTGCAGGTTTGGGGATTTTTTAACTACTTTGGAGTTCAGAGAAGGAGCTAAATGATTTAAGAGCAAAGGATAGGCATTTAAACTCTAAAAAACCCATAAAAACCAATTTATATCTCATTTTGTCTCATATTCCTGCTCTACAAGTAAAATTTGAGTGAAAAAAGGCACTGTATAGGGATGCAAGGGAAAATATGAATTATACTGTTGATTCTCTAAACAACCAAGGCAAAATATTGTTTGACTCTAATTGGGAAATAAATATTAGCTAGTCTTTGAATTTGGAAGCTGAAATTACCAGTCCAGCCTAGACCTCCTATCCTTCTGATGATATTCCAGCAATAAAACTCATTCAGAATTAGTTTGGTGGCACAGAAATTTTACTCTGATGTAAACCTTGGCAGAATTAGCTCTAGCATCAGACAATCTTTCCCCTGGTCACAAGGGAGAAAAATGGCATATAGGAAGTATAAACTCACAAGTGACTAAACGTAATTTAAGAGTATGTGACAGCTATTGACATCTCATCACTTGAAAAGCTGTACCACTGACAGTACAAGCCCTCTACATGAGCTAAATTTCATTAAAGCCACTAACATGCTTGAATGGGTATGATTATGAATCATAAAATTCAGTATGCTTGGATTTTACCCAAATAGTCTTATCATGAATAGTATTCAGATATTGTACCTATTCTGAAGATATCTTGCATCTGGAGATGGAAGTTCATATATGTCTTTAAGTGTATGTATGAATGCATATACAACATTTAAGAAAAAATATTCAGCATTGCAAAAGGACATGGAACTACCTTATGCATTACCAAATATGTGGCAAAATACACAGCAAAACATTATAGCTAAAATATTTTATTTTAATTGAAGCTGCTGGATAACTTCACTATACTTATGTCTCACAAACTGTACACATAGCACTTTCCTGTTTGCTGTAGTTTCTTAATAAATGAAACTGACAGATTGATTTTGGTGTGAAGTATAGCTACTGGCTTTGGAGTCTAGGTTGCCTGTAATAAAAAGCAGAAAATCTTATGAAAAGTACACAAATATTCAGTAAGGGGTAAGAAAACAGTATAGGATTAATATGGTTATCCCTCCCACACATATTATTCTCCAATGTAAAGTCTGTGCACTTAGCATCCATAATCGCTCCAGAACTTACATAATCACGTCATATGGAAGGAACTCCCAGAGACACCCAATCTAACCTCGGACTAAAACAGTGTCAATTAACAGAGGTTGCTCATGGTCTTGTCCAATTGAGTTCTGAATATCTCCAAAGAAGGAGATTTGACTTCTTCCAAAGGGTTGAAGAGGGAGAGGAGGAAATGCTAATATCCTCTCTGAATTTTCCTTCTTGTAACTTCTGTATATTGCTTCTCATGTTATCACTGTTACTTCTAAAAAACTCTGCCTTCTCAAGTCTCCCATTGTACAGTTGTAGGCAGCAGTAAGACCTCCCCTAACTTTAGGATTACATGAAGACAATTCCCTTGGCCTTCCCTTCTATGTCATGACCTTCAGGCCCCTGACCATCCTTACTGTCAGTCTTAACTATGGTATTTGCATAATACCAATGCCCAAAGTACACATTTAAGACTGTGGGTTTTTTTCATCAACATTGTCACCATTAATGGTGTTTTCTGTGACTGGCACTGAAAACTTGAAAGTCTATTGATTCAGAACTTTAGGATTTACCCAAAGCATGCTGAAATAGTATCTGAACCATAATTGAGAAACTAATATGTGCTTGTTGAAGTGTCCTGAGTATTTTAGGCAGAAAAAGAAAAACAAAACCAAAAAAACCCTATGGTCGTTGTTAGGAGTTTGTAAGACTTATGTCCATTTTTGCATTTGCCAAAATGATGTCTTCAGAAGATTCTTTTGGTCTTGATGTGTGAACAGCTTAAGTACTTCCTAGATTTAGGATTTAAGATTTCTATTATCAGATATCTTAATTAAGATCCAACCTGTATTCCATGGTAGCATGGGTAGATCTGATAACCTGGGGCAATAAAGACCAATGCCATAAGATGTAAACTCTGGAATCCTTCCAGTCATCTCTAAGACACTTCTCAGTTTTAAAGAAGCAAGAGACATAATTTTTTTTTTTTTTTTTGTTTCCAAATCCATTTTGCCTGTCATTGGTAAGGATTAAAAACCCCAAAAGCAGGACAATTCAGAAATGCAAACCATATACTGATGACATGTAAAAGAGTAGTGACTAGATTCTCAGTGAGATTCAGATGGATGCAAATCATGTCCAGAACTCTGCAGGATAATGTCTCTTGCACTACTTTTTTTTTTTTTTAAATTTTTTAATATATAATTAAATATTTCTTGGAAGTCTCTTGGGACATTGAAAAATACTGCAAGAGTGGCATTCTATACATATGGTATCATTCAGTATAGATATTTAATTTACTGATTGAGTTCACAACCAGGAGTATCTCCTGGGATAACACATCACAAACTTGGATTACTGATCTAAGAGTTTATGCGCAGAACCAGAAGGTACAACTGTTTAGTCACCACTTTCCCCTTTACCTGTCATCTTCCTAAAAGAACTATATTGTTGCCACCTTCTGGCCACTCCACAAGATATTCTTGACTGATATGAAGAGATTAATCCTATCTGGAGACAGATCTGGATCATGTTGTGACACAAAACCTTCAGACAGCTGTTAAATCAAGGATATTGGAAGGATGCCAGAAGATCTTCCTTAAAATTTAGAAAGAGGAAATATATTTTAAAAAAGGTTTTAAGTGGAAGGAAGCCTTTGGAGCAGATTAATAATTCAGACATATCAAGCTGTTTTAAAGGCAGAGCTTTTACTGATAAATGTATATGTATTAATGAAATTTTTGTAAATTAATGAAATGTAAAACTGCATGAAAAGGGTTGATATGGAAAAAATTATCTCCTTGTGTCTGGTCTGCCAAAAAATATCTATATTTATGTGCAAATGTTTGTGTATGGGCTACTCCCATTCTTCTCCCACATGTATAAAACTTAAGTTTTACCATATGGACACTTTGCCCAGAGAAACAGGACCCACTGTAGATTAAGCATCCAGGAAACAGGAAAAGTTAACAGCAACTGAATACTAGCATTCCTGTTCCTCACGTAACTGCCAGTAGAGCTAGCTAAGTAATATCTGAAGGTGACCTTAAAGTTCATAAAAACACCAATGACATTCAAATGAAGTAAGTAAAGAATCTTTTGGAAAAAAATTCCAGACATGTATTATATCATACAACCATAAAAAACCCCAATGATTTGAAGGCCTCTTAATGTAATATGGAATGGAGCAGAAATTCCTTTGTACAACTAACAATGTAATCACATATGTGACTCTAAAATTGTCCAAATCTTTAAGAATTACCTCAATAGCACTTTCTTGTAATATATATATGTATATACATATATAGATATGTACACATATATATAGGCACCATTCTGTCAAATGGGAATTTGATCTGGGTCCAAGTTTATCATCATGTGAAGCAACTTTCTCTTTCTAGAAATGGGTCATACTTTATTTTCTTTCACTGTAACCTCATCCCTGGAAATTTGATTTATATTTCCTTATTTCCAGCTACGTACTGAATAGGATCACTGAAGATTGGAAACCAGGTAAAGAACACCCACCAACTGGTGAAGAATAAGTACTGTGCCATAGATACAAAACTAATTATTCAAATTCCTATATTATTCAAATACATGGTTTAGGATACTTACAATAACATAAAAGCAGGATTTTTCAGAAAATTACTCTGATGCAGTAGAATGTGCACCACAGTGAAGCTGTCCAGAAAAATCTAGTTATCCTCAGAGTAGGATGCACAAAGGTATGTACACTTTTGAAATTCCAAATAATCTCACTTGTCATACCTCTGCTTTTTTCCTAACACATAGAAGATGTGACATAATGCAGTTTCATTTTTCCTCCAGGGGACATCAGTCATATATTTTTAAACTAGGTATGGCTATTCATTCCCACCTGGCTTATTTTTCCCTTCCACTTATCTTAGACTCTTGCTGTCAAGTTCCAGAGGTGTCACTCTGTCTTTCTATCAGAAGACTGATCCTATGTGCGATATAAATAATATGTAACAACCTTGGTCCAAGGTCTTCCCACCATAAATTGAATAACATCTTAGCACTAGATACTTAGTCCTAAATTGGACATCTGGTTGCCTGAGGTTCTGTTCAGTGGGAAGAGGCACATTCAGAGCCTGATTCAGATTTCATATGCTTTAAAGAAACATCTGAAACAGCTCATTTCTCTCCATTAGCAACACAGCCTACAGCAATCATGCTCTTAATTTAGTCATGTACATTAAAGCAGCTAAGTAGAATGAATCTAGGCCAAGCTGTCTGTGCACATAGCAATAGAGTCACAGTCATTTGTACATGGTACTCTGCATATTTCATTAATGCTCTATTCATCAGGGAAAATTTGCAATTTCTCCCTTAAAATTAATATTTCATGTTAAAAAAAATGAGAGAATATCACTCTCTTATGAACATGGAACTTTTAAGCACACAAATTCATAGCAAATAGCTCTAATGTAAAAGAAGAACAAGCATATCATTGTATTATTACACTTGAGGGTACAACAAAAGAAAATGAATATAGCTACACTGTGTTGTGCTCAAAGGACATCCAAACCTGTATGGAATTTTTAAAATCTTATTAGAGAAAAACATAGACCTCTTCCTTGCTAACATGAGCTCTAGGTTTCTTGCAATTGATCAAGAAGAATCAAGAACCAAACCCCATTATTTATATATTGTGTACTTGACAGCTTCATAGTCTATGGACTAAAATATTTCTGTTGGCTTAACAGATACATAAGGTGTGGAGAGATCTTGCAAAGTCGAAGTAGCACAAAATGTGGGTTATATGCCTCTCTCTTTATCACAATATGTCATAACAGAAGCTGGGTATTAGTAATACTTGTTTTGAGTTTGTAATCATTGATCCATATGCCAGTGAGACACACAAATCAAACATCAATGAGTTTATAAAGCTGTATAAATGCATGCAAAGAGAATACCTGCTGCTGCTTGTCTGGTGTCTCTCTAAATATGCCAATGGATCAATCAGTTAATTCTGCATCTAGCAACAGCCTTATTGCAATTATCCTAAGTGTCAGGTTAGAGTCAAGTGAAAAATCTCACAGGATCTATGAGAAATCAAGCCAAGCAGCATTTCTGATTGTCAGGAAAGTGTGGGATTTCAAAAAAACGTATCTTACTAGTCCATCAATATTTTGTCATACATGTTAACATTTAGCTAAATATTCCATAGGGGCTGACCTAGTTGTGTATGTAGTCTTGTTTAGGTCTTCATTCAATCACACACAACTTGGAAGATTTACTTTTGAGTACTGCTTAGTATTCAGTGTTTAAAGAGTATCCATACCTTCAGGGCATGAAGATGTATGTGCCATATCAACAAGCAACAATTAAAACAAATATTTTTAAATTCAGGTGATGTAAACTCACATATGATAACATACCACAGTCATCATAATCTCTTAGAATTCTCCCAGGAGATAATTAATTACAGTCTCTTCTTGGTCAGTCTGATCTGATTTATTAGCCCTTTAATTTTATGGTAAATTAGATAGTGTGGGTGTTTGCAACTGTGATCACAATGAGGGAAAATGAAAGATCCAAATTCTAAAAGACACTCGGTAAAGACATTTGACAATTGTGTTGTCTCCCTAGGGAGTAATGCTCCTTTCTCAGGTCTCCCTCCACTGCCAACACAAACACATCATGACTCACTTGCATTCCCAAATCCCTGCAATCCAGATTCCATTCTCTTCCATTGTGCCTCAAATCTTTACACCCTGAGATCCTTACATTCCATCTGTAGCTGCTGATAGACACTGTAGCCTCAGTGTTTCCTCCACAGGCAGTGATCCCTAAACCTTCTACAGTCTATGTGCATTTATATTGCTGTTCCAACATCTTCAAATGCATTAACTGTGGACACTGCTCTCTGCTCAGCAAGTTTGATCTTCAAGTGCATCCACAGGAATTTATTCCATATAAATTCACTTGAATTATTATTATATACAGAGAGGGGTAGTCAGATGGAGGAGAACTTAGCTGACAGCCACAGTATCTATCAGCTAAGTTCAGCTGTAGCCACAGACTGTGAACTGCTGGGAAACTTTGGCCCCATTCACCTCCTGTCCACCCATTCCTTTTCTGTGGTTCATAACAAATGTTGCATCTTTCATTAGGGTGCCCTGGAGGGGAATGGGGAGAAAAAGGCTGGTTGGAGTTTTTATTCTGCTTCCCAAACTTTCTCCCACTCAGAGATAGATTTCTGACCCTCTCCTACTTCCTCATCCTATTTTTAGAACTGGTACAGACCCACATGTGAACTACTAAAATGCCTTTGCAGTCATAGGAAAGATATTTCACATACCTTTATGTCTATTTTCCTTCTCCATGCTTCATACTCCTAGCACTTTAGACAGATGATATTCTTTAGAAAGACTTAGCTTTTGCTGTTTTTAGAACAAGAAGGCTCAGGTCTCCTACTTCAAGTTAAATGAAATGCAAATAATAATTGATAACATTGTCACGCTATTAGATGATCTAATCACAGATGAACAAGAAAAGTGTTTGTTGCTGTTGTCTTATTTTATTCTTAGGGCTTACATAAACACCAAAAATGCTGCTTTGCTGTAACCTGGATAATCAGGGTAAGAGACCTTTCAGAAGCTTTCCAGTTAATCCACTTTCTTTCTTTTCTATGGATGCCACACATCCTTTTGTTCACTACTAGAAAACTGTGAAGGTCATCTTCTTTACAGATGATGAGAAAAGGAAGTGTCTTTTTTGTACTTATAAATACACTTGCAGAGGTGAGCAAGTGTAGCAAGATAGTAGCAGCATTTTTAAGTTGGAAATTTCTAAGGAGGCATATGAAGGGGACAAAGTCAGTGCTATCAGCAGCAGGCCCAAAAAGCAGCAGGAGGTTTCCAGTGCACCACAGCTTACACTGATAACTAGCTATCTAATGAAGCAGATGATAATATAATAGTTATTTTTTGTCCTCCCATGAATTTTCTACTTTATAATTCTATTCAGGTGTCAAGCTAAGATTACAGAGTTTCCAGTGGCTGAATTGATGTAGGGTGAGAAAGGACATCAAAAGAAAACAAAATTATATTTTAACAGAGAAAAAATTCTGATTTTGCTCACACTTACTGTATTTAATATATACAATATATAATAGTCTTAAAGTAATATTAAAGGCAGTGCAGTATCTGTATATGAATGTATCATATTGGTTTTCCCAGTGAAAAGAGAAAAGAGGTGATTCCTAATACAAATTTGCCTATAACACTTCAGTGAAAGTTATGAAGAAAAAAGGCATTATGATTCCTTGATTCTGCCTTACCATGTAGCTCAAGCAAAGTTTTGATCAGCAAACACGAGAAGTCTGGAAAGAGGAATATAATATCTGACTGCCATAAGTGTCTCCTTACAAAGGCAGAAGTTTTGCAATCAGATACATCCAAAGTTTCATATAATTGGAGGAAAATCTATCTAATTTGGCTTCAGGAAAGTTGGTACATAGAAATTTTATTATCTTAATAATCTATTTACCTGACTTTACACTTCTGATGTTAAAAGGAAAGCAGAAACTTCATTAAAAATACTATTTTGAGTTGGTTGCATTTCCTGACTATTTATGAACTCCTGATGGTGAAAACAGAAAGAGCTGCTCTGGTACCTCTGGTCCAGATCTCTGTATGTTAATGCCAATGCATCACATGTATTAACCAAATTCCCATCTGCAGAACTCCATCCCAGATCAGATGTGGTCTCTAAATGTAGCTCTGGTGCTACAGGGATTCAAGAGAAAAAGGTCTAGGTGGTTCAGATATCCCATATTTCTTAGAATTATAATATTCATTGCAATATTTGAAGCTGCGCTAATCTACATCTGTCAAAAATTTAGACTGTATTTAGATGAATAAAGTATGCAGAGTTACAAAACAGGCAACTCCTAGAAAAATATGTGCAATTTGAAATTAGTTTTATGGTATTTTTTTTTCAGCACTGTCTTCTTGCCTTCCTCATTAATTTTCTTCTTATCTTATTACAGTTTTTTTATTATTAGCTTCCTCATTTTTGTTATTAGCTTTCTTCCTTTCTGAGCACAGTGTGATTTGCACCAGGATCAAGATTTGGCAAAGTTAAGCGCTTTAATGCTGTGAGGCAAAGTGTGATGGTTTCCTTAGCAATAGGAAAATCTCAGAGTGAGCTTTTTAAACCTCAGAGTGAAAACATTCACTCACACAAAATATGTTTTCCTTCCGTTTAGTGGCTGGCACAAACTGTCGCCTCTTGCAGGGAATCAGGTATTTGTTTCCGCAGTGAATTGTGCAGATAAAATGAAAAAGGATGTTTGAAATTCTTCATGCAGCTTACACAGGCAAGTTTGGCGCTATTCAGATAATCTGGGGCTAACTCAGAGTATTGTCATTCCCTAGGAACAGCCCTCTCGGCCAGCAGCAGTTACATTGCATGGTGTGAGCAGGCCCGGGCTCATGAGCCTCATCGAGTGCCAGCTGCATTGGAAGGAGTTAACAGTGGGTGAATGTGTAATGCTGAGTAGCCATAGCAATGGGTGATGTCCTGGCCAACAAAAATAGGCTGCAGATTCCTTTGTCTCCTCGGGGCACCCCTCATCGGGCGCTCTGGGAGGCAAAGGCTGCCACGGTCTCTGAGGCGGCCCCAGAGCGAGCGCGGAACCTGCAGCTCCTGGTGTGAGCTGCCACACTGATGGCTGTCCTCGCCGGGCAGACAGATAGACAGACAGACACACAGGACCCTGTTCAAGGAGTAAGGGCAGGATATGATGCATGTGGCATCGGGTAGCATCAGTTTGCAAAGGCCTGTTACGCTAATGAGGAAGCCTTTAAGTTAGGAGTAAAACCCTCCCTATCCTTTCTTTCTTTCTTTCTTTCTCTCTTTCTTTCTTCCTTCCTTTCTTTCTTTCTCTCTTTCTTTCTTTCTCTCTTTCTTTCTTTCTTTCCTTCCTTCCTTCCTTCCTTCCTTCCTTCCTTCCTTCCTTCCTTCCTTCCTTCCTTCCTTCCTTCCTTCCTTCCTTCCTTCCTTCCTATTGCATTTAATTGGCATTTAATTTTGGTAACCTCTGTGTTCAGTGTCTGTATATCTCTGTTTTGCTTGGAGAGATAAAGTGTTTTAGTGTGCCTTGTGATAATATCTCTTTCATGTTCAAAGAAGGTGAATCTTCAACCTGGTTTACTGAAGGTTTCTAGGCTCTATATAGAATCACAGCATGTCTCAGACTTTTCAGTACAACTTTTTGAGCCACAGATACTTTGAGGTTTATATTTTACATCTATATGTGAATAGAATCATAGAATGATTCTATTCTTCAGTTGGAAGGGATCTCAAAGATCATCCAGTTCCAATCCCCTTGTCAATGGCAGGAGCACCTTCCATTAGACGAGGTTACTCCAATCCTTATTGAACTTGGCCTTGAACACTTCCAGGGATGGGGCTTCTACCACTTCCCTGGACAGCCTGTTCCAGTGTCTCACCACTCTCACAGTAAAGAATTTCCTCCTACCATCTAATCTAAATGTACTGTCTTTCAGTTTGAAGTCTTGTCCTGCCCTTGGAAAAAGTTTCGCACCATCTCTTTTGTACATTCTCTTTAAGTAGTAGAAAGCTGTCTAAAGGTTTTTTTGGAGTCTGTCCTTCTCCAAGCTGAACAACAGCAGCTGAACCTGAGCCAGAGTGTGCCCAGGTGGCCAAGAAGGCAAATGGCATTCTGGCTGGTATCAGCAATAGTGTGGCCACCAGGACCAGGGCAGTGATTGTCCCCCTGTACTTGGTACTGGTGAGATCACAGGCCAAATGCTTCTAGGTCCTTCAGTTCAGGAAGGACTTCAGGCAGAGCTGGAGTGAGTCCAGAAGAGGGCAGTGAAGCTGGTAAAACTGGTGAAGCTGGTGAAGGGGCTGGAGCACACTTCTTATGAGGCCTGAGGGGGCAGGGTTTGTTTAGTCTGGAGAAAATGAGGCTTGGTTGGACCTTGTCACTCTCTACATTTACCTGAAAGGAGGTTGTAGACAGGTGTAGTTCAGTCTCTTCCAGGTAACCAGTGATAGAATAAGGGAAAACATTATCAGGTTACCCAGGGAAAGTTCAATTTGGATATTAGAAAAAATTTCACTACAGTATTTTTCAGGCATTGAACACACTGCCTAGGGATGTAGTTGAGTCCTGATCCCTGGAGGTTTTTAAAAGGGTCATAGATGTGGTGCTTAGAGACATGGTTTATTGGTGGACTTGGCAGTCCAAAGGTTGGACCTGATGATCTTACAAATATTTTGCAAATGTAATGACTCTATGATTTTGTGAATAATTTTTGCTTTCTGTTACAAGTTAGGCTGAGCTATCAGCTGATTCAAAAACCTTCTGACAGTGTTTGCATCAAGGAACTTTGGCTACCTATTTGAACAGATAAACATCTAAAGCTTCTAGGATATGTTTTCTTCTATGATAGTTTTCTTTTCTTTATGTAAAATAATTAAATTAATAATATTACCAAAAGTAGTAAAATCTTTTCTCTCTGACCCCAGAGATTCTGTAAGTTTATCTCAGTTTATTAGGGGAATGTCTGAGAAGCAGCTTTTGATTTGCACATTTTACTAGACTTACTACATGAGTTTAAGGAAGTTATTTGGGTCACTGATCTAATGAGTTGCATACATCAGTGTCTTTATTTTTTCAAGTCATATAATGTAAGTAATTTTCTCAACAGCAAGATTATTATCATCTCTGGCATAAACATGACATGTAAGTTATTCTAACCTAAGTGGGATCTCTGCAAGATCAGTAATTAAAAGCTGAGTTCACAAGAAAAGTTCTCCAGTTGTTTTATGTTAAACTTTCAGAATATTGTATAACAGAGATCAGTATTTTTGAGGATCATTAAAACTCTTTCCTTCAGTAAACTATATTATTTATGGAAAGTAAAACAGAATTCTGTAAGTTCTCCGAGATTTCTAAAAGTACAAAGAAAGAGATGGGGCAGATGATGCAGGGTTTGGATCCCCTGGCTGAAATACAGCTAATTGCACTCTGGTATACTTTCATTTTTCTTTTTCTGTGTTGACCCTGGACATCTATGAAACATGATATTAGAGTAAAAAAACCTAAATATTTGTAACTTTTTGAAGTGTTTGAATTAAAGAGAAGCTCTGAGAATAACTTACAATACATACTGTCAGAAAATGAGTCTGAAAATCAAAGAATGTTATATTCATGAACTCTACTCAGAAAAAAAAAAAAAGATGTACTGTGGATTATGCTATCTATCTCAAATGCTAAATAGGATTCACGTTTTTCAGTAACAGAAGTTTATGCTTTGACTAAAAATCAAAGCTTACACATGTCTCTATCATAAAAATTACTCTAAATAATTCAGTTAGACCCTAAAGTAAAAATCAGGAGCATAAACATTTACAAGTAGTGCCATGAAAATTCAGGAGTCCTGAAATCCATTAAATGTTTTTTCCACTCTGTGAAAAGTGCCATTGTTGTACTGTTCTGATGATATGGTGTGTATATCTCAGTGCATTGCATTAATTTGTATCTAGTTATATGTTCCTGCCTAATCAATCTATATATAGCCATCTGACAGCCTCTGTAATCATATCATATCATGTCACAGGCTCCCTCTCAAATGCAATGTCATCAGTCACTCTCAGTACTGCTGGTAGTTTGTTCCAAGTCATTCATTCTTGTGCTAGTAGTATCTTCTAGACTTTCATTTATTCACTCCAACATATTAGAGTACCAAATATCCAGGTAGAGGAGTAGGAAGCATTAGCATACACATGCTGAACTGGCCATGGCAGGCTGAGGTTTGTCTAGCTCTGTCTTCTACATGGCTTTCCATAAAGCCATATGTGTACCTAATTCTGAAAAAGTACAGAGAATTTGTAGCTGAGCAACTAACCGAGGGTAAGTAACTTCACAATGTTTACAGGTTTTGGTTGCTACAAGTACTGTCTTTTTTATCTTAAAATTATTCTGATGTGAATTTTGGATATAAATCTCTTGAACAGTTTCAACATGCCCCATTTGCTTTTATTTCATGAGATCTGAAATTTTAGACAGTGTTTGATGGCTAAATTATGCTTAAGTAAATATTAGGAATAACTAGATATGTCTGTAGTTTTCTGCTTAAGGTTCTTGGATTTAGAAGTAGTCTTCCTGATAACAATCTGGACACAACCCTAAAAGGAGTCAGCACATTAATTTCATTTTTTAATGAAAATTCATTAAAAATTTAAACAAGCATTCACAGATAGAATCCTTTTGTAAACATGCAAAACTTCTATACTTATAAAAACTTAATAAATTTGTGATTTGGAAGCAGCAGAATGGGTGCTAAAGAGGTAGCAACCTGAGAAGAGGTGTGATAGGAAAAGACTGCTAGAACATAAAATATAGATGGTCGAGCTAATGCTGTGTGTTGTCATTTTGTGTGAGTCCAGTCCACATGGAAGAGTGGAGAAAGCTGCATTTCCTTCAGAGAGAGAGAAACTGAGTCTTTGTTCATTCCAGGGGTAAAAAACTTGGTGTGATTTACCATGACTTTATTAATTGTGTTAATAATTTTGATAATACACATACATTTGTAACTAGTAAATATTTATTGGAAGAAGTTACTGGAACATTATATCTACCTGTGTCTGTGGATATATATGTTTTGAAGGGTTCATTCTTTCTGTAAAGTTAATGATTCAGTGACCCTGATATATGTCATGAGGTGTGCTACTAAAACATTAGTTATACTATCAGGAAACCACAGCTTGAAGGCTGTTGAGGAAAACCAGAGGATTGTAACAGAGACTCCCTGAAAGTTCAAGTCTAGGATAATTGCAGAGGCCTGGAACATGCAAGGAAGGAACAATACCAGTAGTGCCAGGTCTGTTAACTGAGATCACAAGTGGTCATTTCATGGTCATTATTGAAATTCCATGTTGAGACCCAAGTGGAACTTGGGGAAAAAAGGGATAAAAGAGAACAAAGAACAAGTATTACACATATGTGAATCTTAAATTAAAAAATAAATTTGAATACACCTAAGTGCTAACCACTGAGAAATAAGCAGACAAGCACAGTGTTAGGCAACATACCAAAGTTCCCTAGGCAGGCCCAAAGTGAGAAGGAATCATCAGCTTCAATGTTTCTCCCACAAAAGCACTTAATGTACTACCTTAACCCCATGCTCATTCTTCTTGTCAAAGACTGGTACCCCCCTTTTAGGACCCAAAGAGAAGAAAGAGGTTGGAGATAATGCCAGAAGGAGACGTAAATGCTAGAAAGGTTTTGTGTATCTGTTTCAATGCCGTCATTTTGAGGAGTAGACTGTAATAGTTGTAAAATTGCAGAACAGTTTAATTTGGAAAAAGGATAGCTAAAGGTTATCTATTTGAATTTCCTTAGTCAGAACCATTATCAAGCAGGTGACATTATTCAGGATTTCTAGTTACAAGTATCTCTAGGGACAAGGAATTCACTGCCACTTTGGCCAACCAGTCCTACTAACATGATGAAACATTTTCTGCTAACTTAGAATTATCATGTTGGAAAATGTACACATTGACTGCATCAGATTGTGATGGGTGTCTGTCATTCTGTAAAACTAGGGGGGAAGCTGAGAAGAAACTGCACCTCATCTGAGTCAATGGTTAAGGTGCAATCATGCTTCAGAAATCTGAATGCATTGCTTTCAGTTTCAGGAAACACCATTTTATTCATGCTCCAGGGCAAAGCATCTTCTCATCAGTGCACGCCCAGGAGTCTAAACAACAACACAAATGAGCCCAGTGGTGATAAGAAGCTTACCTTTCACCCATTCCTATAATATTTTGTCACCACCACCTGATTGCATTTTCCATTTTACATTAATAATGGGTAGAGCTGAAAAGGTTCAGATTTCATGTGCCACTTCCAACTTGATTCAGCAAATTTTTTGAATCAACAGTATTTTAATTGCAGAGCTCCTTGAGAACAGTTTTTGGGGATTTGTTTGCTTGTGGTTTTGTTGTTGTTTTTAATTTTATTTAGAAGGAGCATAAGACATCTTATTCGAGTTCTTGGATGAACATCTAGACTGCATGATACTGCTTTGCTTGAAACAAATCCCAAGAAAGGAACCAAATTTTGAGAGTTTTCAGAAAACTGGGAAATTTGATTAAATTTAAAATTATTGACTAAATATATTTTGCAACAATAATCAATAGAATTTATATTTTTAGGGGAAGCATAGAGTAATTTCAAATCACCTCTGTAAGGACAGCAATATTTGTTACTTGCAGCACAGAGAGTGCTTTCAGGTGACAACAGACTTGACTTCTAGAAGAATATGAAGCCCTGTCGTGGTTTGACACGGAAAGAGAATTTTTTCCAGAAGGAAGAGGTCAATTTAGATATTGACCAATTGAAAGTAGACACGCCTCTGAGAACACAGAGGGGTTGAAAGCAGATTTCCCAGGGGAACTCGCTCTCTTTGGTTCCGGTCAGCGTGCAGTGCAAATCTCCCCTGCCCAGCCATGAGCTGGGTGGGGGAGGGGAAGCCCATGGCCTGAGAAAGGTAGGCCGAAGGCCCCAAGGGTGGTGAAAGGACTGGAACCGGGCTGGCCCCTGCAGATGGAAGGGTGGAAGAAATCTGGGATGTCTCCATTTCCCCCCCCCAGAGTTCCTCTCCCGAGAGGGAGAGAGAAAGCCGCAAGGAAGGAGGAGCGGGGGGAGCTGCTGCAAGGTGCCCAGTTGTGTGGGAGTTGCTGGATGTCCGGGCATCGAGCCATCCTGGGAGTTCGGACTTTTAACCCTTCCTTGAGAAATGAAAGCTTTGTGAATTTTTCTTTCCCCTCCTCGGTTTGAAAGAGAGGAAGAGGGACACCTTGGACCCTGGGATGGGATGTTGGAAGGAGGAATTCTGGATGGGAGGGGGACAAGGAGTGGCTTTTGGCTGGACTTTCCCGTGTTAGCCACAACCTGAACCAAATCTTCTCCTTCAAGAGGGACTGTGTTTTGGGAGGATGCCAGTGAGTCAAGAGACCTGCTTCAGCTGGGAAAAAGACAAAAGTGGAGTGAACAGAGAAAAGGTTAGGGGGTTTGTGGTGGCGCCCCCTTGCCCTGGAAAGAGAAGAGAAGAAGATCTCTGTTCTTGAGCCCTCGGCCCCAGGGGAAAATGGGGGGGACTGTGGTCCCAAACAATGAAAAACTGAACTGTTGTTTTCTCCCCTCTTGGCAGGGCATCCTTGAAAGGAAAAATCCTAAAGGCAGTCTTACCATCAATGCATTGTGGTGAGAGCACTGTGCATGGAAAGGTGAAGGGTCACCATGGCAAACTTTTTCTCCGGGCAGTGCCATGTGTGACATGGAAGCACAGGATGTGGAGCTGTGTTTCTTGGGGGGTCTGTGGCACAGGAGAG
Organism: Lonchura striata; assembly: GCF_050655825.1. NCBI lineage: Eukaryota > Metazoa > Chordata > Aves > Passeriformes > Estrildidae > Lonchura > Lonchura striata. The sequence goes on along the minus strand of NC_140707.1, from coordinate 55,455,663 downwards.
ACTCTGTTCCCTCGATGGACTGAGTATCGGTTGTTTGAAGGGTGGAAACCTGATTGGGGTCCAGATTGTGTCTCACTGTGGTTTGTTGGAGTTGGGTGGTGGGGGGAGGAATGTTTTGCAAGGTTTTCATTTGATCTTTGTGTGGTTTTTTTTCCCCCTTCTTTAGTTTTCTCTTTTCTTTTATAGTAGTAGTTTAATAAAGTTTTTTTCTGTTCTTAAGCTTGGGCCTGCTTTGCTCTATTCTAGATTCCACTTCACAGCATTCAAGGGAGGGATCACATTTTCATGGTGGCACTGGCATTGTGCCAGTGTCAAACCATGACAAGCCCCAAGATATTATTTTTCTTCTGAAATGTCTTACAATTTCTGACTGAAGAGGCTGAAAAAGTTGTTTCACACACAGTGATCATTGGATGTGGATCAGTGGATTACATGAAAGAGTGCTTTCAAGATAAACTGTAGACATACATACACAGTTTACAAAAGCCTCTTAAAAGAGAACATAAGATTTTCATGGACACAGAATTATTTTCCATTGGTATGTCTGAAAGCATTCTAATAGGCCCAAATTAATTCCATTCTAAAGTTCCATTTAACAAAGTAAAAGGAGAAATAGAACAAAATCCCTGCCCAGTGATCCCACTATTGGTCTTGCATGGCATAGAAGTCAGATTGTTTTTCCAGTCCAGAGGTAGGAAAATATATGTGAGCTCATCACCTGTGGTCATGTGATATTTACTTGGACATAAGCAACACATATTTCAGTAGTAACCCTGAAATGGGGAAAATTCTAAGGTTTTCACTTTTTCCAAGCACAAATCTCTGGAAGGTTCAGAAACTTGCTTTCCTGGATCCTGTTTGGAGTGACCACCAGAAACAATGTAAGGAAGACTATAGAAAACCTCAGGCTCTTTTTCAATGCTAAATGAATGCAGACAGTTGGAACTTATATTTTAAAAGCCAATTGTAATTCAAGCTCATCTGAAAAGAACTGCTTTCCCAAATATAGCACTCCCCAAAAAAATATTTCTTAAAAATGAACTGAGACACGAATGAGTAAATGAATAAGTAAATAATATTTCTCAATAGCAAAAAAAACAAAAACAAAAACAAAAAAAAACAAACAAAAAAAAACCCAGAAAAACTGGATACTGAAAATACAACTAAGACACAAAAAGAGGCTTTTTATTTCTCTTGCTCTAATAGTTGCAGTGTAACATGGCTGTAAACCAGCAGGCAGCCATAAACACCAATGGAGAGTGTTTAAATCAATATGAAAAAACCAGGTTTTCCAACTGCAGCCTTTGCAATCTTAAAAAAAGCATTAAAAGGCAGAAGGAACACATTGCATTGAATTGCCTTCACCATACAATTTTCTCAGTGTCACAGAGGTTAAGAGGCTCCTTGACCATATCAGCAGGTAAAACCTCTATGTTCCAAACCCAGCAGGAACATCAGTAATTTACAGCAAGGGATCTGTGCAGTATCTTCTGTTTTTCATCCATGAAGAGCATTTTTGTTGTCTAGGTGCTGTTGTTTCTTAACATCGGAAAATTGAATTTGTTGCATAGGAGAATTGTTGATGTGCATACTTGAAATAAATCTCAGGCATCTCAGTTTTATTTCTCAGATGATTTTCCCAACAGTAAGTTTCTTAAGTTTTCTTGCCCTCTCTTTCCACTTCCCAAATCAATGGCAATACAATTGTTTAACTCTGGCCTGCTGACTATCGAGACATTTTTTAATTTAAAAAGTGAGTATTTGATGTCACCTAATAGCTAAGCTGCAGATAACATGACAGTAATCACAAGTCATTGACAGGGTTGCAGAAGCTGCATTCTTCCTCTTTCCAACTTAATTTTTGCAAAATTTCAATAAAGTTAATTTAATTTTTTTGAGAGAAAGAAGGGACTTGTTCTCATGAAAAAGTGCTAAGGACCTATTCTCCTGGGTTTTATGGTACTAAAAATTACAGGAAATTCCATATATGTATGCTAATTTTGATTAACAGATTCCAACAACACTTAGTTTCAGAAATAAAACTGCTCTGAATGATAAGCCTCTTACACATCCATGATAACAAATTGACATCTGTAGAATAGATTTTTTTACTGTTTTTATGTCAAATTAGGAGATAGGTGCTGTTCATGATATTTAACTGATTTTTGATCATTTTACTGTTCTTCCTAAAAAGAGTTAATGATGATACTGATGGTTTTCTGTTCAAGAAAGAATTCCAAGACTGCAGCTGCATTGCCTGGATCTCTGGACTTTTGAGTTCTCCAGGATTTCAACTTTTAAGATCTATTTGAAACCTGTTAACTAATGAAAATTTTTTGACAGTCAGGAGATATTTTCACAGAGGCAAAAATTACTGTATTTTATTAATCTAACTTGAGTATGCTACAGAGGAACAAACTTCGAAAACAAAGTCCTGTTATACTTAAAGGAGACAGAGGTAGACAAAGGTAGACAGAGATACATATATAGTCAGTGTTCATTCCTGGGTATTATGTATAATGGGGGTTTTGTGAGACTGTTTTGGTTTTTTTTTGGAAACAGGTTTGAACAGGTTAGAAATACCTTCCTGAAGAAATTATCTGAAAAATATGAAGTTAATATATTTATATATAAAGATAAAGGATATGGAACTGGTTTTATTAATACTTATAAACCTTCCCATAGGAAAATTAAGAAATGCTTTTGATAAATATTTATATGGAAATAAGCTAATTTTGGTCTTCTAATTTCCCATTATTGTTGCTCAACACTTCTTTCACTGGTGAAAACTTATTTGCAATTTTTTTTCAAAAGCTGTCAATTTCTGTATCTTTGTCTGACACCTATAAACAAAGCTGTCAAGGTGGATGGAGGAGAGGAGTAGCTGAGGCAGAATTTCACAGCTGGTGTTGACACAGACTCACATGCAACATTATTTTCAGGGTCCATAGCTAAAAGCATACATGGATTCTAATGACAAATGAGAAACAGTTTTAAAAAGTCCATAAATCATTGAAAACTACAGAAATTCATTTAAATGACAAAGGCCCTAAACTTTCACAATACAAGTAAAGAAAAACACCAGATTCAAATTTGAATTATCAGATTACCCTGTAAACTTCAAGCTTTTAATATGTCCAGGTTCTTAACACCTGAAAGCAAATTGTTCTGATGTATGATGATGTGATGCCACAGATGTGTTAATGCTATGTAACTGCAAAGACAGTGTTTCTAGAGCACACACACAAAGTGTTGTTCTGTCATGGGCTGGAATCGCTAGCTGAGTGTAAAGCAACCAACAGGCTATTTTATTAAGAGTTAAGCTTTTTAGTTTGCAAAGTGTCACACTTTGAAAGGTAATTTAATGCTGCTGAAGTTAGAAGCTGTTTTTAGGTTTAAAGTTGTCAACAATTCTGCACACCCGCACCACATAATTTTAAAGGCATTCTAGTCCTTTTTTCTCATCATATCAGACTGTATGTATGTGTTAAGGTTTTTATTCTTATAACAAAAAGATAAATTATTCACAGCAGGTTATCTACCTTAAAAAGACAGCAAATGTTACTTCATGATATTGAAAGCACATACAATTTCATTTTGTTAATTTTTTCTAGTAAAGACATTGTGTGACAAGGTTTGTATTATATATATCTTAATAGCTATGAACACATCTGCTAGTTTTACATATTTTCAAAATAATTTGACCCCTCTGGTATATTTTCATTTCAAGTAAATGAAGGTTTTTAAACTACTGAAAGGGGTAATGAAATTTTTGTCATCTGGCAAGTTACATGAAACTGTGTGCTTTGCTCTGAATTTTAGTTATAAGAAGGAAAAGAAGAGGAAAATTCCTTACCAGTAATTTCATGTCTTCTACTCCAAACAGAATTAGGGTAACTTTAATGCTGTGACAAAAAAAACCTAAGGAAACAAAGCACATGAATCCCTACAGAGATAACTTATGCATGTAAATTTACTTTCATTTTATCATGTTGTATAACAGAAAGGTTATCTGTTATTAGCTGACATAAGTGCATCTGCAAAGAGCACTTGAAAATGTTGATTTATTTGAGAGAAAATTAAAACAGCTCCTTTCTGAACCTCTGAACTCACAATAACTTAACATAACTGCCTAAGCAATTTATTTGGTGAGATGATCTTTTAAAAGTGCATTTTCAACGTTTTCTTCCTTAGGATTTCTAATCTGTTATAGGTGAAACTCAGAGTTGGCAAAAGACTGTTTCCATGGGCATGGAAAACTGCAAAACTTTTTTCATCCTGTATGTCCCTTTACTAAATAATGGTCAGATGGAGTCCTTAGGAAGTGTGGCTCCTTTCTAGAGCTGAAAGTCTCTCTTTCCTAAAGAAGGAATAATGACAGTGGGTGCCTTGTTGAAATACTTTTAGGCCATTGAAGTCAAAGTGTTGTATAAGAATGCAGTCTTTTGTAGTTTAATTTCAGATCCTCTCCAGAATAAAGAATTCATGGCAGGTGAAAATTGAAAACAGTGGCTGAAAGGAATGAAGTTAGTACAGAAACCTTTAAAATGCAAAAAGGTCCAGATTTTGTTCATTATGATTTTCAGGGTAATTGCAAATATTTTTTTAACCTATTTAAACCAATTTGCCCATCTTCAATTACTCCTATTGCTCTTACTGCATGTTTTTGCCTCTTGCTTTTGTACTGACAGTAGCACATTTTACTTAATGACTCATACACTTTGTTTTTCCTTTTTCATTTATTTAGTACACCGGATACTTCAGTCCTCTACTGGAAAAGAAGTACTATTGAAATTTATAAATTATGTTAATTTAAAAATTATTAATAATAACATACATTTGCAATAAGAATGCAGTAGCTAAGAAATTGAAATGTTGCATTTCCTATTTTTTGTCTTGTAAACATATGCAATTTAAGGCACATGACCATTATAAGAGGGTTGAATTTTAAATTTGTTCTCTCTTCTTTGAAGAAATTGACCAAATCCCCAGTGACAGGAGTATTCAAAACTGTACCTCAAATTTTTAATTGCCAGTATTATCCAGAAAATTTCTATTTATAATCCATTTAAAAGTGGAAAAATTCTAATCATAAACCTCATAAGAACAACTATTTCCTTTTTTAATAGATTAGATTAATTTCACTGTTGTAACTCGGAGCGTGAGGAAAAACCCTCATGCCTAAGATTGGGTGGGCTGTGTATGACTAACTGCTGGGAGATCTCACAGAAGAAAGTCCTGTTTGCATAATTCAGTGACACTGAGAACATGTTTAATCTTTCTTATATTATAGAGAAGTTTTCTTCTGTATCTGGAAGCAGAGGCTGGTTAACATTGCAGAAGTTGTCTGAGCTGTCAAGGTATTACAGATACTATGCTCTTCATAGACACAGTCATAGTCCTTAACATCAGTGTTCAGGTCTCACCATTAAATCAATACATAAGGAGAATTCTGAAGTCAGGTGTTAGAAGATAATTAAAAACATTTCCCATAAATCTGAATAGTAAATAAAATTGTATCATTTCAGTGTATGATGATGGCAGCTTATTGAAGTGACATTTCACTACCTACCCAAATTAAAATTTATTTTAGAAATAAGTACTTTTATAAAAGCAATACTTTAAATGTTTGTACTTCTGACAAGACCTTGGAGCTTTCTATCTGAATGCTATTGAAAGAGACAGTTTTTCAGTCTAGTTTAAATCTCTATACAGAAAACAGACCATTGGCTTAGACCTGATTTTGAAACTTCACTTCCACACACTGGCAAACAGAAAGGTTGGAAAAGTTCTCTATATTTGGAGATTCTGAGAAAGACATATTCTCTCATAGTTTTGTTTTGTTTGATTTGGAAATACAAATATTATTTAAATAATCTTGAGACTGTAAACTCCAGCTCCACTGAGCTTGAATGCTCAGCTTTGAGGCTTAAGCCGTCCCCTTCAGCGTAGAAGACCTTAGATTAAAAACATCTTATTCAAAATTATTATAATGACTTAAAGTACTTTTTAAAATTTGATTGTCAATTTATATTAGAAACAGAAATGCCAATGAGCAGCAGGCTTTTTCTGGAAATGGGAGTGAATTCAGAGAATTTAGTACTTATTCCTTAAGTACTAAATAGCTGAAACACGATACTGTCTTGTTTTGGAAAGGACAAGCAAATAAATTTTAATTATATGTAAAGGAATGCTAAGAAGGCATGTTGGTGTGCTGTGGTTCAGACAGTAAGAGTGTGAAGAAAATATTTCCAAATTAGTCTTAAACTGAGTTCTATTTATTTGTTTATGTTCCTTAACAGTTTATTTAGGGGACACTAAAAAAAAAAAGTAAGCTTGCTAACATGCCTAGCAATTTACAGGAGACTTGAAATGTATATTGATTAAATTACTTCCTGTATTTGAGGTACAGCACATTTTGTGTAGCGTCACATCTCTTATGAAGTTAAAGGGGCTTTAAATAAACCTCACTTGTTAAAAGCACAAAGGAAATTTTCTGAAGATAACAGGCCCACTTTGTCAGGACTTTGGGAACTGAATGACAAAAAATACCTTTTGAGTCTTTTAATTCTTCAGATTTGGTGAAAGAAATTTAGAGAGGTTAAACAAAGTTTGCATGCGGTCTTATAAACCCTTCAACATTGTGTTCAGCTGCTCACGTGACAAGGTTAACCAGAAAATTCTGCTGTCTTTCTCTATAATAGACTGCTCATTGAATGTCCATTATTTAAAACTCAAGAGGCGTAAAGGAAACATATAAATTATCATTTAGATGACAGATTATAGAAGAAACTTATAAGGACTTAATAAATTTAAGTAACAATTGGAGATTAAATAATTCAGCAGATATTACTCTTTAATAAACACCATACTTTATTAAAACATAAAATGAAGAAATGAAGTCACTCCAGAAATAAAAATGTATTTTGCCCCTTTATAGCTTGATGGCATTAAGGTACATCATGCACCATACCTATCACAGCCTTATAGTCCTGTGAGTCTGACATGTCAGTGGATTCCTTAAAGCTGATTGCACTGGAGGCTGAAGTCAGCCTCACTGGGAATGAGTGGCAAAGGCAGCCCATTGTGACTTGCCCAGAGCCTCTGTGCATCCTTGGCATAGACTGTCTCAGGAGAGGATGTTTCAAAGACCCAAAAAGGTGCTGGTAGGCTTTCAGTACAGCTGCCTTGGAGATGGAGGAAATTAAGAAGCTGTCTACCTTGCCCTTGTCTTGGAGGGCCCTCCTGTTGTGGGGTTCCTGAGGGTGGAAGAACAAAAGGTGCCAATCTCTCCCACAAGGAGCAGCATCTGAGTCTCCCTGCTTCCTGCCCATACACTCCTTTGGTGACTAGAGAGCCAAGGAGTGATCAGTAGAACTGTCTCAACCTTTAAGAATCCCACACTGGGTGCCAAATAGGATTTGTGGTTTAACCCCAGCTGGCAGCTAAATAGCACTCAACCTCATGCCCTGCCCTGCTGCCCCCAGTGGGGAGGAGAATTGGAAGAAGGTAAACACATGGATGTTGATAAGAACAGTTTACTATTGGAAATAAATTCTTGAGCTTCTTGTGCTTGCTGGCAGATCATGGGTAACTGAAAAGTCCTTGTCTTAGGTTAAACATTGCACAGCAACAGCTAAAACAGCAGCCTATTATCAACATTATTCTCATACTAGACCCAAGACACAGCTTTGTTCCAGCTGCTAGGAAGAAAATGGTAGCTGGAGGCTGTCTAAGGCACAGTAATTATAAAACTAGAGAGTTTTGACTCTTGGAGAATAAGGGGTATGCAAGCAGAGATGCCACTTTAGACTTCCAGAATAGAGTTTTAATAGCTATTTTCAGTATTTCTTTTCATTATTTTGGCCCCTGTTTCTAATTTCAGTCCCTGTTAAAAATCCTCTGAAATTGACAAGTTCACAAATTAATTGAAAAATGTAATAAGTTTTAAATTTATAAAATACTATGCTTAGAAAACCTGAATTTAATTTTTTTTTTCAATGTTCAATTTAGGCATTGTCTAAGTAATCAATTATTTATGAATGCCTTCGATGTCTTTGTGGTCCTGTTTTTCTCTAGTGTCTCTTCGACTGAGTAGTGTACCAGCATCCAAAGTATCATTAAATAATAAATCAGTAAGTAGTATTCACCTCATCATACTCCAGGTCACACAATCTATCATATCTGAGAATTCCCATTAACTCTTGTGGATTAGTAACCTGAAAATGTGCTTTGTCATTGAAATAAGGGAAGAAAATGCAAGGAGAAAGAACTCTTTTATAGGTTGCCGTTCTCAGAGCAGGATAACCTTGTCCTGAGAGAGACTAGTACCATTTCCCTCTGGAACTCTTGAATTTCTCTTCACATGCTGGTTGTATTTTACAAAGTGTTTGCATTTATTATGTTAAGCATGCATTGAAGCATTATTTATTTTTTTAATCTTACCTGATGACAGAGGGAAAGAAGCAGAGGGAAATAACTTGTGTTGGACATTTATTGTCAGCAGCTGGCAGCAGTCATGATCTGGTAATTGATCCTGAACCATGTGAACCACTGTTAAAACACTGTGACCTGTTTTGGCGATTCAGGTAGAATTTCTGTTCCTGAAAGACAAATAAAAAGATCTGGGAAAAGAGGGAAAAGGGATTATTCTTCAAGAGAGGAGCAGCATTTTAGGAGAAACACATTACCTGACTATTTCCTGTGCTCTATTTCCTGTACTCGTCACTAATTCAGGCTAAAGACTTTGGTTTGCCCCTTTTGTGTCATGAAAAGTCATTCATTACTCTAAATACAGTTTCAGGCTTTGTGTCAGCTTGTAATAGTACAGTTTATCACCACAGCAAGAGGGAAAAGCACAGAAAAATTAGGTTAATCAATACCACTGCAGTGTGTTTGACATTACATTCAGGAAAGGTTTAGCATGTCATTCCTAACTGCAGGCCATAAACTGCCTGAGGTCTGTGTATGCTCTTGATGTGAGTGCTGGTTCCTCATGCGGATCGAGGGCAGAACATAGCTTTAAGCTTCTGCTAATCATGCATCCCCTGCAGACACCAAGCACCTTGGATTGGAAAAAATGTGACATCACTGCTTCCAATTTTCCCTCTCCTAAAAAAAATTACAATGTTTCTAATTGGCAGACCTAGGCAAAATCGCTAACCAAATGTTCCGTTTAAAACTTACAAACGATTTTTTTGCCTTAACATTTAAAACTATTAATTCAGTGTTTGGTAGGCAGGGATTTGTTGGAGGCTGGTGTTTGGGGTTTTATGAGCATTTTTGGTACTTTTACACTGGATCAAGGTAGAAAATGGCAAACTGACAATGGAAAAAATATTTGTGAGGCACTTCAATAGTAAGGGATAGGAAGTATGATAATATGCTTACAACCATAGGGAACTTAGGGGGAAAAAAACTCCTACTGTTTGTACTGCAAAATCACAGGACTTCCAGATATGTGCAGATTCACATCTGTGATTAAAAAGATGTATCAATACCTTATTTGTCAAAATAATATGTGGTCTTATACTGAAGGCATTATTCAAGCAAATGCTGGTGATGACTGTGATGGTACTTTGTGATGACAATGACAACCTTATGGTGCATTTTTTAACACAGGAAGTTACTCCCCATGTCTTTAGACTCAAAACTTCCTAGTCTTGCATGTTGTAATCCTCTGTTAATTAGGTAGTTTCCATCTCTAATTTATTTTCTAAAAGCCACAAGTCTGTTTGAAGTTTAGAGCAAAAACAGAGCACTGTGAGTTTTAACATTGTACGAAGCATTGCTATAATTTGAAATATATTTTATATCAGTTATTTTAAATTACATGTTCTTGAAGATATGTCATCATTTTTGTAAACCTTAGTAAAATATTCTTTTTTTAGAAGAGTTACTTGTAAAGTTTATACAATTATGTAGCCTGAGATAAAGTTCAAAGACTCAAGGATTAATATCATTCAAATTTCCAGAAGCCTACAGTCCAGGTCCTTGGTAGACTTAGAGACATTACTTCACTGAAATTAATGGAGATATACAGACTTGCTCCAACTCAGAAACTGTACTGGAATGTTTATCTAAAGATAATGTAAAAATCTTTCATCTTGAAATTGAGTAAGGTAGTTCATAAATATAGGCTTTCCTTCAAGACTTTTGGCATGAGTGTAATTTTCATTTGAATGAGGTCAAAAGGGCTACTCTCAGCATAAATTAGAGATAAAACAAGAAAAGGAAAAAAAGGACAATTAAAAAGATACACGGACAACCGATAAAACTTGAGTACAAGTGAGATATATTCGTAAAATAAACCCTGAGTGGAGTTCTTATGTGCTACTAAAATATCAGGACCTAAGGCTTATTTCTGAATTATTTTTCTACGTTCATTTTTTTATATGTTAAAAAGTCCCCTTTGCACCTGTAAATGAATCTATTTTAAAGTAAGAAGGGGATTATTATGATCACTTATTCTGAACTTTTCTATAAGGCCTGACCCATCTTCTGAAGCAAGATAATGCAATTTCCTCCATAATAATCTGTATTTTTATGTGTTTTTTCTTTTAAGAACTATTTTTAAAAAGTGAGATGTGGATTTGACTGGGAGTATTGTATCACACTATGATTAACTGTAGGGCAACCTCAGGCAGACATTTCTGCTATTCTTTTATCTCTATTCACAGATTGGGTAACATGTTTTGGGATAGGCTTTCCAAAGGTTTTCAGTGCTTGCATTTTACATGCCAGACTTTTTTTGGTTCCTGTAAACATTTATTCAGAAGGGTTTATAGATTAATTTCTAAAATGGGTCTGAAAGAATTACACATTTTAATTGGCATGTTGAATAAGTAAGTTGCTATAGACTGCTATAATAATTATCAAACATGAATGAATACATATTTCTGAAAATGAGGACAACACTCAGACTTCCAGCTCTGAAATGTACACTTCTTATAGCCAGTTACTTGTATGACTTTGCTATATCAATGTGCCATTTGACAGAAAAAAGACAGAGGCACATTCCCTATTCAGTTAATCATACATATATATACACACGTAAAGATATTTCCCCTAAAGGAATAAGTGCTATTGACACATTCAGGCCCAAGTATGATATGTTCATTTTAAAACCAAATTCAAGAAGGAGTCTAGCTTTGATTCTGGATGAAATTATGTGGAGAAATTTTATGTTTGTAAACCAATTGTCAAATTCAGTGAGAATCTAAGAGGATAGTAATATGACCAGGGTGGCAATAAAGGTGCTTAGGACCTCATCGTGAATCACTTAGTCTGGAGGCCCCTTTAAATATTGGCAACAGTCTATCTGCAGTGATGCCTGTAGGCAGTCTTCAAGCATTTTATTCTGGCAGCTAATAATAAATCCACTATGTATTTTATCAGACCTGATATTCCCTGGATAATGGCCAAAGAGAAAAGCATTTATCTACCATGTGCATCTACTTAAAAGCTGGAACAAATCTTCATTTTTATTAGAAGAGTCACTCACTCGTGGCCTTCATTTTTACATAGCAAGTGCAAATGATTTTCTGGAGCATTTCTGTAGAATTATGCACTTTCCTGAAAAGTCTACATGAGGAAGGTGATACTTTATTAATATCAAATGAAACCTTGTTAACCACTTAAAAACTAAAATGGAATGAAATTCTGTAATTGTGCATTTTACAGCTAGCATATGCATCACCTTTTCATATGATGCACAACATCAAAGATAATTTAAATATACTTTATACTGCCTTATGATACAATTAAATTAATAAGTAGAATGACAACCATGGTGATTGGCTGGAAAACTGAGGCAGGAGATATTTGCTAAATTCCAGAAAACTTTTCATAATAATTATTATTTTACTGGATTTTTAGTGATTTATCATCTGTGGAAATGATGATAAAATTCAGAAATGCCAAGTGGGGAAAAACTGTGCCATGAAACTGAAAACTACTGGAACCTAATGTTGGGCCAATGAAGAGTTGTTTCCAGAGTTGTGTGACATTTTGGGATGGTGTGCTAAGTGTATATGAATTATTTTGAAAATAAGTGCTTTTGATTTGTAGAGATTAATATGATATTCTAATTAAACAAGTCTACTCACACCACCTGGAAACTCCATGAAAAATGCAGAGAAATTCTCTACATTTTATTAATACAGTACCTGAACAGATTATTGGAACGCTTATCAGTACTGTTTAATATCAGGTTGTTTGACAAACAGGCAGGAAAGCATGACTTCAGGCAAGTATTCCATTATAGATAGTGTCTGTGTTTATTTAATGTGTTTTGTGCTATTTTAATTAGGTAGATTATATACCTATAGCTAGGAATTGAAAGAACAGAATTTGAAAAGAACAGGCTAAAAATATAAAAATTTATTACTCCAGAGCAAAAATATTTTAGAATGTTTAAAATAAAGAAAAGCAAACAGCTCTGTTCTCCTTTGCTTGAGATATAAAGTAACAAAATTTAACTGAGTGTTGATGAATATATTTATCTTAAGTTATAGTTATATCTTCCTACTATTAGGATTTAGCAATATTTTAGTTTGGAAAAACTGATTTAAAGCCCAGTATTGCTGTAATATTCGTACCCCTGCTTTGCCAATTTACTTCATTAGAATCAACTAAAAGATACAAATTTAGGTTGAATGTGTTCCTGAAGAAACCAGGAACCAATGCAATGTTCAGCTGCAGTGCTCCAGAGAGCATGCACTGTGGGAAAAATCTGTCATCCTTTGGAGGAAAGCAAATTTTCTTTCAGGTCTTCTATCAATTTGGTCTCTGCATGCACAAGTTTCTGTTCTTAATAGCGAGACAATCTGAGATACAAAAATTTGTTTCACATCCTCTATTAAGCATAGACACACATTGCCTCTGTAGGAGCAGCAAATGCTGCAAGCTTCATTGGTAGTATGCAAACACAAACTGTGCAAGAATGATGCTGGTCCACAACACGACACTATTTTTTCTGTCTTTGCACCATAACAGTTGCTAACTCAGATTTGTCCAATGACAACAACTGTTAAACTGATGTCCAAATGCAATTTACCCTATGAAGTATAGTTGATACAAAGCTTAGTGTAGCTGAGGACCTACCCTCAGCACTAGAAAATAATCATAGGTTTTGGGTGAAGGAAAGGTCCGATATTAAGGAACCACTTTCAGGGAAAAGGTCCTAGACCCAGTGTCCTGAACACTTTAGGTTTAGTACACCCTAAACATAAATCCCTAAAACACCATAAATCCTGTTGATACATCTCTACTCTATATTGTATTATTTATTCTGTCTAGCACCATATGCTAGATCCATTTATGTCTCGTTTTCTTCATTTATGTAATTAGAAGATATCTTTACTGCATCCCCCATTAACATGTTCAACAGGTTTTTTGTGAGAACTAGCATCTACTACTTTTTTATTAAAAACATATTTTCCATCCTAATTTGTCACAACACCTATAGGTGGCCAAAACATGCCAGTTGATTTTATGTTAGGGTGCCTTGCATATAATTTTAAGATAATCAAATAGCCAGAATTGCTCTATACAAAATACTATCACTTGCAGCTACAGCAAAATTAATAAAAAAAAAAAAAAAAAAAAAAAAAGAAGATTCTCTCAAAATCTGTATTACTATATAGGTAATATAACATCACTATTTTCTGCAAGTCTGTATATGAAGTATTAGACCATCAATAAGGAGAAGTATAAGAACTGAAGAGAATAATCAGAAAAATCTTATGGCAAATCCTTATGACCCACTTTAGAAGACATGGGTAATTGAGGTTCTTGTTAATAGATACCTTGGTGTGGATTAGAGTGAAATGGCACTGAATGACTAGTATTTGTAAACATATGTTCTTATTTTAGAAGAAATTGATTCCAAAGACAAACAAGTATGTAGCCATTTTAGTTGTTATTACCTATAGCAAAAAATATAAAAATAACACAGAAAATACTTGTAAGGAAAGGTCAGAGAAAGTAAGGATAACAGTAGAAAGAGCACACTGCTCTTAGATCTCACACTTGGTTATTGCAATTTTGATGTTTGTTGGTCAGAAGTGGTGTCTGGAATCATGGTTGAAGGAGCAGTGGTTACAGTGGTGGTAGCACGGAGGAGTCCTATAAACCCTTTGGTTTATATTCCCTTAGGTTTGGGTGAGAACTCCCAGTACCACCCCTGGCGCAGTGAGTTCTACTCTGGATGATGTAATGCTGTGAGTAACAGGATACTTCTGGAGCCTTTGATCATCTAAGTCTTTACAGCTGCCTCTTAAACCTAGTGCAGTTGAGCCTGTTATGGCTCACGGTGGTCCATCAGCAGAGATTAGCATCCTCAGGCTGGGTGTGAGTGTTCTGGTAGTGAGTGTTCTGGTAACTCTCCAGGAGGGGAGTTATCACAACTGAATTCAGTTGAGTAAGGACAAAGAGACATTACCTGCCTCAAAGGATTTGCCTCTTTCCTTACCTTGTTCAACACCCATCTTGTAACCTGTTGGCTGTGCTCGACCTATGTACCTGGGAGGTTACTTTGCAGCTCACTGCCTCAATGTTTGAGCCACCAACATTCCAGTCTCTATTCTACTCTTGCTTGTGGATTCTTCTTCCCAGATCTGGGGTGCTTGGACAGTAGCTTCCACCCTTTATATTTTGTGAAGTTCCCATCACAGTCCAAATTCCAGTTAGTAGGCATATTTGGGGAGGGTCACAGATGAAAAGCTGCTTTCTTTGCAGTTTGCTATAGTGGATAAAAGTATCTCAATGATTTTAGCAATGTTTAAGTCATTAGTAATTTCAGTTTCTCCCAAAAGCCCAAAACTTCATGGAATATATTACTAATTCTGTTCCAGTTAGTGTTGAGGGTCTGTGACTTAGTACTAGAAATTGTACTGAAATGATGTTTGATCTCCTGTGATGAATTTGAGAGCAGCCTTATGAGAAGAAGTTTGGGGTACTGGTAAATGAAAACCTGGACAGGAGCTGGCAATGTGAGCTCACAGACCATAAAACCCAGTTGTATCCTGGTCTGCATCCAAAGCTGCGTGGCCAGCAAGGCAAGGCAGGGGATTCTGCCCCTCTGCTCTGCTGTGGTGAGACCCACAAGCCACGTTCAGCTCTGTGATCCTCAGCACAGGAAGGATGTTGACATGTTGCGGTAAGCCCAGAAAAGGATCATGATGATAATTAGAGGAATGGAGCACATCTCCTATGAGGAAAACTAAGCAAGCTGGGGTTCTTCAGCCTGAAGAAGAGAAGGCCCCAGGGAGACTTAATTGTGGCCTTTGGGTACTTAAAGAAGTCTTACAAGAAAGATTCTAGCAAGACCTATTACAGTAGGACAGGGGATAACAGTTTTAAATTAAAATAAGATAGATTCAGACTAGACAAAAGGAAGAAAATATTTATGATGAGGATGATGAACCAGTGGCTGAGCCATCCCTGGAAGTGTTCCAGACTAAGGTGGTTGAGGCTCTGAGCAACCTAGTCTACTGGAAGCTGTCCATGCTCATTGCAGGGTAGTTGGACTGATGGTCTTTAGAGGTCCCTCACAACACAAAAAACTGTATGATTCTATGAAACTGAAATGTGTGAAACTAGCTATTCTTATTAAATATTCTGTCTTGTAAGAGGATGAGGCAAAACCCACAGTTTTAAAAAGAATCCTTTAGTCATAATTTTTTCTTAACTGTCTTTCATTCTCTCTTTCCTCCTGATGGTGTTAGTACCCCCTGTGATATCCCACATGACCAATATTGCATTGACTAGCATTTCCTGTAAAGGGATTTCTCTTTTATATTCACCCTGGTTTTCAGGAACTCTGAATGTTTTTAAGCTGTAGCGTCACTTTAAGCATGAAACAGTACTTATCTATGTCTATCTGGCTTCAGTCAAACATGAAATGAACTTACATCTGCTTGCAAAAGATTATCTAGATGAGCCATTATAATGTGAATGGTAAACCAGGCTATTAGAGAAGAAAATAAAAAAATACATTCTTAAAATATACTACGAATTTTGAAAATCTTGAAAATAAAGTTGTTTCCAGCATCTCACAGTAATAAATCCAAAGGGGATCTCCTGGTAGATGAGAATCTTCAAGCTATGAAACAATTTTGGTTTGCCTTTTGCAGGGACCATGAACTTTCATTTGATCTTGATGTTAAGCCTGTACAGACTTTGCCATAGTACTTTTCATGAGAGGGTAATTCATTATCCTTAATAAAGGCACACTGACTGGGAGTCATTTGTTCTTCACTGACTCCATTACACATATGACTTAATTAAACCTGTCTTTTCATAGCTAAATCAAGATGAGATGAGATGAATCCCACTTTTGCTGAGTTTCTTAAAACCTATATCAAAAATTTTCCTGATGGAGCTTATTCTATCTCTATTCCTAACACAGGAACTTGAAAATGATAAATGCTGCAGAACAATGACATTTTGATTTTTTTTTTTCCTCCTGGACTGCTGTTGAAACATTCACATGAGTTTCTACCTTATAAAGTTTAGCCAGGCAGAGCATGGTAGGATCATTATCTATGCTGAAATATCAGAGATAATATTACTGCCATCGACAGAAACACTGAACATAAAATAAAAAGTTTCCAAAGCACTGTAAATAGAATATATGTCTTCACCATTTTGCTCTGGTATCACTTCAGTTTCACCTATATGCTATTGGTGGTGTAGATCATTGTTCTACCTCCTCTAAGTAATAAATTATATATGTGTGCATATAAATGTTGGAGTACTATCTATACATTTCCAAAAAGGAACATGCTTTCATGGAATGTCTGTGATTAAATCGAGAGCTTTTAGTACATTATAATAAAGTTTTAAAGTATTGTATATATGGATATATTTATAAAGTACTTAAACATGTTCATCTGATCACAGCTGCTTCATTTGGTGTGCAGATGCACTTGCATTTTAATGTGCAAAGCCTCAAGTTTGTGAAAACTTTGGTGAAATTATGAAAAACATATTTCAAGGCTTTATCTTCCCATTGCTTAAGAAATGCTATGAAACATGATGTGAGACGTGGAATGTTCCATCAAGTTGTATAAATAAGTGAAACCATTTGTCCTTCTGATCCTCTTGCATGTAAATGTTATCAGGATAAAATGACTGTTAAGAAAATGGAACATAATTAGGCCTGACTTATTTTAAATACCCTCAGTATAACTCTAAAGAAGTTTAATATTTAAGAGTAGGCAATTAAGATAGCAGTCTTTTTGCTTAACATTTCTCTTCAGTATTTTTTTTGTCAAGCAGTTTGAATTGTTTATATTCAGTAGAGCTTCTGAATATAATATGACAGAAAAATCCTGGCATTCACTGGGGCACTGGTAGTTTAATGTGACTGCTACTACAAGAGAAAGGTCTGCAATAATTCTGCTACTCCTCTGAAAAGAAATCTTTAAATGAAGAAAGAACTGAGAATAATTCATTTTGCCTGAATATGAATAACTAAGACATATAAATTTGGATTGAGCTTGTTGAACCATTGTAAACAAAAAGAGAAATATATTCTTTGATACAAAATGAACCTAAACAAAACTATTTTTAGAATTTAAATTGAAATTTTCAATTACGTTAACTTTTTTATTTAGATTGTAGTCTACTGAGGCAAAAACTTATGAGGGGAAAAAAAATAGAGTTAATTTTACCTGCTCTACTGGGATTTTCAGTTGTAGTAATCCATAAGTAACTACGAAGTAATAGGATGCAATTAGTAGTATCTTAGACACTGTGCTTTCTTGTAGACCTTCTAACTCATTCCCTCCCAGCTCAGGTTATTGTATGAATCTATGATTCCATGAACTGAAATTATGTCTATTCATTGTAAGTCTAACAGTGGTGCAAAATGATGATTCTTATCAAAGTTTTGAATTGCTTTAAACATCTGCAAATCAAATCAAGCACAGACTGTCTCCTCTGGAATAGTCCAAATAGTTAATCTTGTATCTTTTAATTACAGTGTTAAGTACAGAGTAGTTCTGAAGCTGAACAGAATTTTATTACTGTGAGCATTTTGTGCATTTTTTTTAATTTCCTGGTTTTGCCATGTCTCAATTTCCTTACTTCAAGCTTTTATTTCATTTACATTTTGTTACCCCACAGTCATCTCAGTTCTAACTGAATACATTAGATTCCTTTGTGGATGCAAGCATAATACATGAAGCAGCAGGAGTAACCAGAGTAACCCATCAAATCAGACAGACTTTAAGGTTTTATTATGTGTTACGTGACAGTCATGACAGATATCTTTACTGAATGTTGCTAAGCAAGATAAAACACTACATGAAATATGAGAGATTCATTGGTGTATTTGTGTATTTTTGTCATTTGGAAGTGCAAATGATGATGAAGAAAATGTTGTTCCAGCTGTGATGGCTAAATTCCTCTATGATGATAAAAGAATTCTTTAAGCTTTCCTTTTTATTATTTTCATGGGATTTAGCATAGTACTGCTAAGAGTGGTGATATTAGAGTTATACTCACTCTCAAGGTCTTCAACTGAGTGAAAATAAACAGAAAACACAAGTAAAAAATGCAAAACTCAGCTTTGCTTGGATGATTCTGATTAATTCCCTGCTAAACCAGCAAAAAACCCCTTTTGCTTCAGCATGGTGCATTTGACAAATACTCCCAAAGAATATGAATAGGGCATTTATACAGAGACTGACAAGGGAGTGAGCCAGCGGGATTAAAACTACTCACATTTCAAGGTGGGAGCAGTTATATAGACTCAGGTATTTAAATTAGTAATAATTAGATGTCAGAAATACATATTGATAAAGTCATGACCAAATCTAAGGATTGTGAGTCCTTAGGGGGCTTGCTAGGTAACTGTCCTTGATTTTTTTTAGAAACTCCAGCTTTATAATACTTGCTAGAGTTCATAGGATAGATATAGTTTCCTTTCCCTGCTAAGTGATTTATGATTCCTACATCACATGTAAGAATCATGATGATTCACTATAGCTCTCTGTTTAAACTTCCTTCTAGTCCGGAGAGAGAAACTGGGTTGGAATCATTCCTCATCTGCCAGAAGATCTGTCCCTCACAATGAAAGGGGGATGGATAATTCACAAAGAGTGATTGATTGGCTGAAATCAGATCATCTTTCATATTCATGAAAGCTGACATGAATTTTAAAAAATCTCTTCAGATGTAATTTTTTTCCTTAAAATATTTTTGAATTTTAAAGTTAATACTTCTTTATAGTCTTTTTCAATCTATTACAGTGTATTAATTATTTAAGATATTTGATCAATTAACTAAGACTTATAAGGGCTTGGGGTTGTTTATCTGATATCAAACAAGTTAATTTTGTTTTGAAGGGACAATTTATTAATCATGAAAATATTTTAAATATTAAAAATCAGTTCTGTTTAAATATACTAATGATAATATATTTTTATGAATACTTATTAGCAGAAAATTAAGAGTTCTTCAAACACATGACAAAATATTTCCAAATTTTCTAATATAGTAATTATTTTTGCATGTTATTGGATAATTTATTTTAAAATATTTGACTTTGCAGAATATGAGACTATACTTTTTGTCTCATGTTTTCCTTCTTGATGTATGCTTTTCTGTCTTCCTTTACTTGACTGCATATCCAATCATTTTTCTTTTAGCAACCAATGAATGATCTCAGAACTTTTAGTATTTTTATATACATATTGGGAGAAGACATTTAGGATACTGAAATGACAATGTACTGCAAATTTAGTTTAGCTAATATTTTCCTCACTTTGAACAATATATGTAATCTAAAAATAAACATTTTAAGAGTTTTGCTGAGCAATTTTAGTTTTTACAGATTAGTTTTAAAAAATCATGGGTTTTAATTAATGGAAATAAAAAAATTCTGGTCTATTATTGCTGAAATTAATTAGGAGACAGAACATCTCCTTGAGAATACTGTGTCTTACTTGTTTCACCCTTTTCTGCATTTCCTAGGGATTGTACCCTGAAATGTAACAGCCAGACAAGAATCTTGATGCGGCAGTGAGGGCACCCGAGCAGTATTTGGAAGGACTGATAGGTCTGAGAAGGTTCAGCAAACACAGAGGAAAAATAGAGCTCAAAGATGAGAAGCAGAAGAACTTAAAGAAACCCTGTAGAGGGTTTCTTTCTGTAGAGGTGGAGGATCTTTTTGTCAAAAATATTCAGCAGACTGTTGTTATAAAACAGAAAATTAAAAAAAACCAAACAACCAAACAACCAAACAATCATTTATTAGGCATAGTATCATAAAGTATCATGCTTTGGAAGTATGTCTTACAGGATCTATCTGCCACAAAGGAAGAAAAAAGATTTGTTTCAAAGATAAATTTCTATTAAAGCTGACAATTTGTCAACTAGGAATTACATCTGTTTAAAAGACTATTTATTTATTCACAGTAAGACACTGAAGAGCTGTGACCATGGGAAAATCCAGTGTGACCCTTGTACCAGAGGACATATTTCCAGGAGACACTGTTACCAGTGAGACTTCACACTGAAGCTCATTTATAATGTCCCTGTTATGCTGAAATACTAAATAAAAACAGTTACTGTTTTTGTTTAATAGGTGGATTTACAAGGCCTATGTTGGTAACTAAAAACCTGGAAAATTTGTCTTATTAGGGAAAATTAAAGGGCATAAAATTAAAGTTTATGTGGAAAAATCTTTGCACTTTAAAAATACATCAATTTGATATGTGCTAGAAAAAAAAAACTCTATCTGAAAAATAACGCTGGTATAGGAAGAAATGGATATGAAGTGGTGATGGGTAAACATTCAAACTAAACTAAAATAATAATTAAAATTAGGAGAAAAGCATCTGGAAAGCAAAAACCCCAACCTTTTAGTTTATGTGGTGAGAGGAAAACCTGTCTCTAAAGTGGAGCCTGAATGATGTCTGAAGTCAGCTAAATTGTGTACATGTCATCAACACTGGGGAGACTGGACTTAATGATCCAGAATCCCTCTTGTGATACAGGGTCCCTGGGTTTAAAAGCATCTTCATGCAATCTAATATATTGCTCTTGTAACCCACAAACAAGACTGAATACTTAGAAATTGAGAAATAAAACTGACATCCTTAAAGATAAACATGGGAGACTTCATACAAGATATGCCAGTGCTGTCATTAAAGACATTGATGTATTGCAGCTTCTCTGTCTCTGAAAGTGATGAGTGGTGTGAAATGTCTGCTCAAGACCTACATGACATTAGTGAAATGAAATTTTTGGAATATAAATCCCTTGGCATTGGCAGAGCACAGAATACCATTCCTCATTTTATTAATTTCTGACTCAGGAAAGGCACTCCACAGTTTTGCTGATTATTCTGAAGTATTAAACTTTCAGTTTTCTGGTTTCTTCAGATAAAAATATTAACACGGGTCCATGTCTTGGTTTAAAGACACTTTAAGAGACAGATGCTCTAAAATTATTTACCTCCCCTTTAGTTTTAGCCGATGCCTTTCCACCAAAGGAGAAATGAGTATGAGTAGATATAAAACCCCATATTTCCTAAAAAAAAAAAATAGCAACAGACAAGAGAAATAATATTAATAATCATTGGTTAAAAGATTTCTGAAAGCTCATGAGCTCCCTGGGAATTAAAAGAAACTAAAAATGCCAAAAAAGGCTGGCATAGTCCACAGACAACTGTGTGTGGGAAGACAAAGATGGTGGCAGCCCTTCCTCCTCTCCTGACTATGAGTGCAGAGGCATAACAAAGAGAGAGAGAGAAAAAAAAACCAACATGACACAATTTCAAAAACTCCCCCACACGACAACCAAATGTGAGCAAGGACAAAACAAAATAGTATATCTATTAAAATGCAATAATATTTTGGGTTACCCAAGAAAGGCCAATACAAGAGGAAATCAAGAGGAAAATCCAATACTTCCTATGAAGGATGAATTTTCTGGTTTATCAAATAAAGCTGTAGCTTAGAACACAAGGGTTTATGGTGTAGAGGGCAAATAACCAGTGCCAGTGGGACACAACAGGATCTGTACTGCAAGATCAGATGAGAATGCCTGGCAATAATCAGGGAGTTTGGTACTTTGGGGCAGTCTAAGTAACATCCTTGTGGTGACACAGACTGGGTACAGCAGGTAATAAGGGACGAGTGTGAGTATAAACTGTTGATGTGAACAAACTACCTTATTATCTACCTCTGAGTAAGGATTTTAGCCAAAATTGATAATGCTGTGAGGAAATCAGAAATGGTGACAATTACTCAAGATGCCTATCAACCTGATTAAACAGTAATGAAATTGCTGCTGAAAGCAAAGAGCCAGCTGATGTAGGAAATTAAATGAAACATAAAAGAACAAACATTTCTAAGAGTGGGAAGTGACTTCAGAATGGGAAGATGGAAACAACAGTAGTTAAACCTGTTTTTAACACTGCCAGAACTTTCTCCACAGCATCATAACTCTACCTTGGCTAGAAAGAGATGAGCAGAGTACCCAGCACACACAGTGACAATGTGGGTTGCAATGAGAAGGAGACCCACAACTGGGGTTTGCATGGGTGACCTAGCAATGGGAGCCTTTTCTCCACTGTGGGCATTATGAGATATTAGGGATTGTCATGGTTATATATAAATCTGGAGCATTTACATATTCAACAAGAGATGTACATAGAGAGAAACACCCTGGTTCTTTTCAGGTTGAGCAGTTTTCCCCTTTGATATCAGCCTTTTTTTTTTTTTTTTTTCTGTCTGTAGGTCTTAATACACAGGAGGCACTAATAAAACAGACACCCTAAGACCTTGCCTTCGAGAAACCCTACCTTCCAGCATCTTTCAACTGTGAAAATGTTAGAACTTCTGACCTGACTTCTGGATGCATTTAAAAAGTATCATATCCAGTGATTCCTAGTTTATAATCCTTGAGAACAATCTGTTTTATTGTCTTTGTAAAGGTTTTAACATAACAATCATTAACCATCTTTCAGCTTTCTCAACAGTCTCCTTATGCCTACCAGGATGGTCAGTGGAGTTTCTAAAGAAACTTTTCCTACACATCTTATGAAGGATTTCTTCCCATCTCCTTCTCTGTAACTCCTCACAGAGTTCCAAACACTTGATGGATTTTTAGCTGATCCACCAACTCTAACAGTATTCCATAGTCCCAGGTATGCTGGCCTCTAGCTGAGACCCAAGTAGTAGCTCAAATAGTACAGCAGATATTTGCACAATTAAATATTATCTTCTTTTGATGGACTGTGGGGTCCCAGGGCCAACATGCACTAATTCAGAAGGCATTACATTTTGTGTGCCACCTGAAATTATGGATTTCAAAACACTCCACAGCAAACTTCAGAGCAGCTAAAGATGGAATTACAAGTGCTAAGTGCAATAGCAGAGCATGACAATTTAGAAGTATACTTTTAAGCCCTTTGGAAGAGTGGCTGGCCGCATTTGTAACCCAGTTCCCAGCTGATCCCACACAGAGCTCTTGCACTATCAGATCTACCTATCAGATCCACTGAGAAATAAAAGAGCTTGACTAAGTCAAAGTTCATTAGTTTGATGAGAACTTCTATAAACATTACATACCACCTATGTTTTTAGAGACACAGGGAAGATTAAAATGTACAGGCCCTCTGCCCAGAAGTAAGTCAGGGAGAAATGAAAATATCATATTTCTGAATGTCAGAAGCAGACAAAAATGTGCAATTAGTTTCTTCTTGTTTCAACCTAGTGTACCTTAGCACTGACCTCAGGTCTTTTTCACATTTCCTGAACTAGTTCCATTTAGATTAGGTACTCAATTATTATACTAGTTACTAGTCTACTTATTTTCCTCTCACTTTTGACTTTGAATATGATTCATAGTCAGATAAGCCCTGCTAGGCGTTACTTCCCTTAGCCATCTAGCCACAGACTGGATAAGACTTGAAGTTAAGCCTGAATTTTAACTTGAAGAAATAATTAAATCAGTGTTAGCAGCAGCCCATGTAGAAAGTGTCTGCTTAGTAATTCATTACCACCAGCCTGTCTCTAATTTGCCAGTGTGCATGGCACCCCTACAGAAGTGTGAGAGAGGAACAGATCATTTATATAAATTAAAATCAATAGGGGGCTGAGTACAGAGCCCAGTAGAATGTCCTCTGGGCAAGTGGAAATTTTAAAGACTAAGGACCTAATCTTAGCTGCTTGACTTCTTTCAGCAAGGTAAGACTTAAAAAGATTAATTATAATTTATGAAATATTAATACCTGGAAAGCTTTTGAGCACAGATACTGTATTTCAGCAGAGTCAAAGTGAAGGGTTTTTCAGGTTTCAAAGTACAGTGTCAACATGGCAAACTTTTACAGTTTTAAAAAGTTTATTAAACCAGAAGGGGAGATTTTTTCGTTTTGTGCTTCTATTAAATGTAATTGTCACTTCTTTATCTGTGAAATCTCTATCCTTGACTTTAGTAGGCACACTGGTTGCAACTTACTGGCTATAACTTACAGTAGGTGAGAATCTGGCCCAAAGCCTTCATGCATAGATTTGTAGTGAGAGAATTATTAGATAGATAGCTATATAGATAGGTATGGATATTTCTGACATTCAGAACATACAGACATCTGAAAGTCTAAAAAGTCCTTATTACTGTAAGGGCTGTAGCACTGCATTTCACAGAACAGTTAATGAGATCTGGATGCATTGAGGGACTTATTTAAAGTAATTCAGCAAGGAAATGGTGGAGTCCCAAAGTCCCTTGCTGTCACCATTGGACAGGAAACACTGCTTTTCTTAATGGGTTAAAGGCAATAAAAAATAATCCTTTTTTTAAACACAGAGCAGATAATAACTCATGCTAAAATCTACATTTGTTAGTTTCCAGACATATACATTAGCCACCCACAGAGTTATATAATTATTTAATTTGGTTTTTTCTACCCTGGCATTTTGTACTCTAGTCCTGTTTACAGTTCTGCTTCTCATTCAACCCAGACTTTAAATGCTTTGGTGCAATATCTTTACTGGTATTGTGAAGTGCACTGCTTATCCACTGTTTGCTATGGGTGATACATAATGAGACAATCTGGGGCTTGTAAGTCTAAATTAAATGTAGTTTTGGGAATCTTGGTACTATCTACTGACTGTTTTACATGTCTTGCTTTTCAGCACTTATCTGGAAAATAATTACATGCATCTGACCAATAGGCAATTCCTAACAGACATTGACATCTCACATAAAGTGTTTTGCTTTAAATTGAGCACAACTTCTACTTTCTGCACTTTGTTTCTAAGGCTACAGTCATGAGCAAGGAACATTTTCCTCAGGAGCTCATCTGTTCCTGCTGCTTCTCCCTCACCTGAAGTCATAATCCTTGGTTTGTGGCTATAATCAGCTCTGTGGAAACTAATTGTGATGTCAGAGGCAGAAGATTATGACTTCAGGGGCAGAACAAACAGCAGGAACAGGTGACCTCTAAAACACAAGATGTCTCTTTTCATGCAAAGATTGTTCAAATGAAAAATGGGACAGAAATGTGCCTGTCTTTGAGAAGAAAATGTTTTTTCACGTTTATAAAGGCATTAATTGGATTGCAAGAGTTAATTTGAAGTGAAATTCTCTGTGATTATATCAAGAAGAGATAATATATTCAGTAGCAGCTGAATTACTAAGTTTAGCTTCTAATTTCTCATTTGATTAAATGACAAACACAACTACTGATGCAATCAGCAGCTTATCTATCTTTTCACATAAAACTGGAACCATGTAAAAACTCATTTCCTCTCTAGCTGACTTTTGCTGTGAACTCAGCTGTAAAATGGGTCAAATTTTTAAAGGTTTCTGCTTTTTTTTCCCTTTTCATTTCATGTAGTGAACTGATCAAAGGAACTTTTTTTGATGGCTTTCTGAGGGAATGTTTGTGTGATTTAACAGCTTGTTTTATGACAGCATTAAAGAATCAGAGTTGATTTGTGTGGGTTTTTTAATTTTTTTTTTTTCACTTTCTGTAATAATCAGAAGTTTGGTAGGGGAATATTACTTGTACCAACCAGTTTTTTCTTCAGTCTTATTCTGAAAAAAATGTAACTGATCATTTTAAACAGCATCTTAAAGAGGATCTTTCATAGGGAAGATTCTTGAGATAATTTCTCACTTAAAATCCCTACTTACTGCATGTTATCATCATTAGACTTGGACTACAAATGTGGTTTTGTCACCATACAGATTCATCTGCAGATGATGCATCTGTGCTCCATGTGAAAGCATGGTGGTCTGGATATCAGGAGGCTGAGTGAGAACACAAATTTATTTTTGTTTGTATTCCTACTCTTTTTTGTGTCTGTCACATTCCATTCTAGAGAAATTTATTTTGGTCCAGGTAATTGACACTTTGAGAATATTTCTTTTGAACTTTAGGATAAGATTTTATTCCTAAAGGAGAATTTTCTTCTAACTAAGATAGTAATTTACCCTGAAGTGTTATTTGTGAACAGCTTCACATCACAAGAGATGTGAACTGAGATGACTGGCTTCTTTAAAATATATAGGGGCTGTTGCACAATACTGAATGCTTATTGAACTGTGATTTTCTCTTGAATTTTGTGCTTAGGGATGATAGTCACCAAAAAATTGCAGGTAAATATGTAAGTCTGCTCTGTGTGCTGAGATAAATCATTTTGTGTTAGTTTTGTAATTGGTAAATTGGAGAATATAAGCACTTTTATTTTGAGATCAAAAAATCATTTGACTGGGTACAAAAGCTGTAACTCACAGTACTAGGGAGCATATCAGTATTGGAAAGTGCACTCTTGTAACTAATTTTCCAATGCCATTAATCAGCTGACTGTTTAAATGTGTAATTTATTTTGTATGAAATCATAAGCACTGCCCCAAGAAAGTAAGTTATGAGAAAATATTGTATTCATATTTTCTTGGGAAAAAAACCCAACAAACGCAAGCAAAAAAACCCAACTCCATAATCCCAAACTAACAAAACATATCCCCACAAATTTTATCTCCCCTATAAGCATCTGTACATGATGAATTTACTGCATTTTTGTTAGTAAAGCATTATAAAGAACTTGCATTTTTTTAAAGGAACATGGAAGAAAACAAATTTTTTACAAGCTATAGAATTAAATTGTGCATAAATATCATCCTATCATTACATAATTATTCCCAGATAGTCATAAAATACAGGAAAGCATGATAAAGCAGTAGGTAATTGCAAGAAATCTTTGTCATTCATAGCTGCTGTAAGTGGCAACTGGTATTAGAGCATTCTTGAATGGACAATAGCCCATGTTCCTCAATGACATTTAACTACGGCCTTTTTACATATTCAACATGCAAATCTATTTCATTTGATAACTGTTTTATTTTTTTTCTCCCTAGAATGTCCAGTCTATTTTGCGCATTTGTGGAGAGTAAAATTTTCCCAAACTTTCTCCTGATATTTTGCGTGTTCAAAAATCACTGATAACAAGGATTTGTTTCCAATTTAATCTCACCAATTATGGTTATTCTAAGGTGGAGCACTAGTAGTAGTAGATATAATGCTCATTGACATGATAGCGCAGATGAGCTGAATAAGAAAGCAGCTACCATTACTTGGAATCAAGCTGCATCTCTTCATGACCTATTTTTATATGCAAAGAAAATGAACACTGTAAGGATTTTAAAGTTTTTATCTTTATGTACACAGTAAACACTTTATGGAAAATCTTATTAAACAAATTTTAGGCTTCAGAGGGAAATAAAACCATAATTTAGTTCCCCATTATACTAGCTCTTATACAGCTTCATCAAAGTAGTGCCTTTACCTTACAGTAAAGCATCAGTTTCATATATCACTAAAAATGGTATCTTTGAAATGGTTAGGAGTTTCTGCTATGAGACTAGTAAAAATTTGAATCCAAAGGAAACAGATATTTAATTTATTTTTGATCAGATCTT
This sequence comes from Lonchura striata, assembly GCF_050655825.1. Lineage (NCBI taxonomy): Eukaryota > Metazoa > Chordata > Aves > Passeriformes > Estrildidae > Lonchura > Lonchura striata. Next base: position 55,427,724 of record NC_140707.1, on the reverse strand, counting down.
GTTCTTAGTGTGGGCCCCTTAACTATTTGAGATGATAAAAAATATTTTTATCAATGAACAAAACAGATGTTCTACCTTCTATGCCATTTGAAGAGTTATGTAATAACCTTGGGAGAAATATTAGAATATTCAATATAAATATTATTTATGGATTCCTTTATGTAATGAAGCAAACTGCCCCAGAGTGAAAGACACAACCCAGTGTCAGAATAACTAATAAAAAAGTTAAAACTTCCTACTTTATTCTTGCTGTTCTAATGTATGTTTCGCCTTAGTATCTCATTGCAAGGTTTAAAGAATTATTACAAGTAGATTTTACTTGTTGGAGTAAAGTTTTCATGCTTGTTGGAGTAAAGTTTTCATGCATTACTTCTGTTGCATTTCTGTTGAACTAATTCTGAGATTTAGTAAGTTGCAGTAGGTTTCAACAGCTGTTTAGTATGAATTGGTGAGTGTTTTACATGTTCAAGACTATTTTAGGTGCACTTCTGTGCAACACACTCTAAACATAGCCTTTTTAAGTGATCTTCTTCGAATTTTACTTTTTAAATATAATTGGGGTTCCTCCATAGATTTATTCTGCTAATGAATAAGCCATAAAATAATTTCTTGTTCTTTTTAGTACTGTTTAATAAAATAGGTTTTCTCCTTTGCTTAACATTTTATATTTAGAGCAAAAATACATAATCAAATTAAGGCAACAGAAGCAAAACTTCAGTGATGATTATGGGCATATTGAGATTACAGAGCAGCTGCTCACACCCATTGTAGACCAGGGTCATCTGTAAATTCCCAGTAGCCTAATAGTCTGGTTCTTGGAAAGATGATGGAAATTGCCTACCTGTTATCATGTACTGGAGTAACAGTCTTCTAATTAACATAATGTGTTTGATCTTCAATTTATATCTGATATAGACTTACAAATTAACACATGATCCCTTCCAGTCTGTTGTAGCCTGTAAAAAATTAGGTTCAGAGAATTAGAAACAAAAGACCTGGAACAATGTGTATTTTTTATTTACATAAAATACATTTTAAAACCTTCCCAAATTATCTTTATTTTTTTTAATGTAGCTGCACCAAAAAAAAAAAAATATGCTTCTTCTTAACCACTCTGTTGCTACAGGTACACTTGGCAAATTCCTCTAGGGTAGAAAAAAACAATCAAAATATTCCTCCATGTAAAAGATACAATTATATACGCATAACATTCAATGTGGCAGAGTACAAAGCATCTCCACTCCTAGTCAAGACTCATACTCTTTGGACAACCGCAAAATTTTTCTATACTTAATATTTCCAATTTAGGACTTCTTATTTTTCAGGTATTCAGCCAGCAGAACAGTCAGCTTTATTCACTGATATGGTTTGCTACTTTAGACCTTCTGATTAGCATTGTATGGAAAGACACTATTGGCCCTACCTAATGTCTAAACATAATTATGGCACTTGAGTTTAGAACCTCTAACAAATACTTTATTCTGTTTGGAAAACTAGTTCATTTTGTTCTTTGAATTGCAGTTGGTATTAGAATATGAGGAATATTAGACATACAGTCAGAGGTAATAAAACTGGAAATTGCCTTTGACTAATTTTGGTTTAAGTAAATAAGTCAAGAAATTTTCCCAAGAAATTCACTTTCATGTACTTTAAATGCTTTAATTTCCAAACATGCTGTCAATATTCACCTATCTCAGAGGTTTGAACACAAAAATGAAATTTTAGTTTGAAATCCAGTGCTTAGTAAGAAAAAGAGATCAAAGTCTTTTTATTTGCTAACAATATCCTAGTAGAAAAAGTATATTTTTAATTATAGTTACTGAAATATAATATTAATAACAGCACATAAAAAGATTTAGATGTTAATATTGATGAAAAATCTAAGCCATAATCTAAGAGCTTCCTTTCCCAGATTTGATGTGTTTTACTTATATTAGTTTCCCTCTCTAAGGATGTTTTGTTACTCAAATGGTAGAGGTCTCCTGCTGACACAGTTTCTGTATAAACCCAAAACTTACATGGATTAGTGTACCTTAAGAAACACAGGGGGATCTTTCCAACCCATTAACCTTTGAACCTAATTTTCAATATGTTATATTCAGAATTAAATTCAATTATATTTTCAGTTAAGCAGTTTCTGATTTATGCATTAGATATTATTATCAACAAGTGTGTGTTAGATGAGTTTTATGCTAATAAAATTATTAGAAAGATCCTTAGGAAAAAAATTATTTTAAAAAATTTCTCACAAAATTTTGTAACACAGAACACTAGCCCAACAATTTGTCATCTGTTACATTTCAAATTCCTTGCCTAAATGCCTTAATGTATGGGATTTATTTTTATTTAAGACACTTTGATTGGTGAACCAGAGCACAGTAAATTGCTCTAATGTACACATTCATTTTTCTTTTTGACATATGAAATACAAAGCAGGTCACTTTAATTAATCAAACTTTTAAGATTCTGGGTGGGGTTTTGTTTTCTTTATTTTAAATGTTTTATTTCTCTCCTTTATATGTTTTAGTTCTCTCCCTTCTAAGTAACTTCTGATGTTCACTATTCAGGCAGCATTAAGTACAATTTACATTCTTTGAATTAGAAAACAGATTAGAAAATCATATTAGTCATCTTTTGAAAGAGTCTGAAACTCTAAAAACTCTATAAAGTACAGCCTAAAATGTTTGGGTTTGCCTTGATTAACTAAGGAGATTGGTGATTCATCTTGAATTGCAGTCACATTTAATAATGAATTTACATGGACTGAATTCTACTGATTCACTGACATGTATTTATCCACCTAATAAAACTACTCATTTGATGAAGTTTTTGAAATTTTAAAACAACTACCATGGTCTCTAGACATTATATTATAATAACCTGATACAGTGACAACAGAAAAAAGGAAACATACACACTAATTAATACAAACATAAAATCAGTTTTAATGACAGTTATTTCTGTATCCGCCAAAGAAAAGCCCAATGGAGGTAAAACTGCACCACCTTGACAAATAAAAGATCTTTTAGGGAAGAATGGGATCAACTTGTCCAGTGTGGTTTTATTTTCTAGTAAACAGCCTTAATTATGTGGAAACTCAGCCATCTGCTTTTACATGTCTGGTTTCTCATATTCAGTTCAGCTTTTTTGTGACAGTGTTGCTAACAAAAATAAATACATAAATCTTGTCCTTGATTTATTGGTACTACAAAGCCCACACAGTGTCTTACACCTTCCATATTCCTTTCCTGATAAAAGGTATGATCCATTTATAATGAAGACAAGACCATAGGGAGAAATACTTTGGCAATGTAGTTTATCTTAACATGGACAGTTATGACAACATAGTTGCAGTCCAAAAGGCTGCATTTTCCCTGCTAGCTACTGCAGTTTATTTAAATTTGCAGTAATCTGAGAAAAGTTCACTAGTACTTTGCAATAAATTAAATTGTTAGTATACCATTAAACCTTGCATTATTTTCTTAATGTATGGCAGTTACAGGAAGTTCTGTTCTAAATAAGACAATTTAATGCATTGTGAACATTGAGAGTTCACTAGTCCTAAAAGTTTTCAGAAACACTTTTTTGTCCTTTTTTAATATAACTGGAGCTTAAAACTAAATAAATAAACAAAAAGAAACAAAAACCACAAAATATCCAGAACAAGGATATATATTAATTATATATATTTGTATTTATATTTATCACTGATTTAGTTTTTTGTAAATATTTAATATTATTTATAGCTTCCAATCGCCAGATACTTCTGGTTTTCTATAACATATAGTTTAGAACCAAGAGCTTACCACATCAGTCTTGATTCAGGTGCAATTTTGATTTTTTGCTCTTGTTTTCTGTGAAAGTCAGTATGAGATCTTTGACCATTATTTTCATGTTGCTTAAAATCCTGATCACCAAGGGTTTTTACTTTAAAATTCTGTTCCTCAGAAATGTTCATATATTTTTGTGCAAATTGTCATTTATTTACATATTTGTGAGATTTGTTTTAGGCTCCTATGTTATTAGTGGTGACATCTATGAGAGTACTAGACCAAGCTCTTGAGGCACTGTTGTAAATTCCTTGGGTTCCCACTTCAGTGTGTTGGACTACAGTGCTCAGCAAGGCGGTGCAGAATCATGTATCACACAGAACACTTCCGGAGATAATTTTGTGACTCCAGTACCATATCTACTGTTTTAGCCAGATAGAAGCTAGTGCCTCTTTGCTATTTTGTCAGCTAGGGGTGAAATAAAAGGAGTAGCTCGCCAGTTTGCAGGGCTAAACCTGCTTCGGGAGCGGGGCTGCTCGCACGGAGTTAAGCCGGGAGAGCCGGCAGATGCCGCTCCAGGCTCCTGAGCGGGGCTGCGGCTGCGGGACACGGGACACGGGACACGGGACACGGGACACGGGACACGGGACACGGGACACAGGCACCTATCCGGGCTGTGGGACACGGGACACGGGACACAGGCACCTATCCGGGCTGTGGGATACGGGACACGGGACACGGGACACGGGACACAGGCACCTGCCCGGGCTGTGGGACACGAGACACGGGACACGGGACACGGGACACAGGCACCTGCCCGGGCTGTGGGACACGGGACACGGGACACGGGACACGGGACACGGGACACAGGCACCTATCCGGGGCTGTGGGACACGGGACACGGGACACAGGCACCTGCCCGCGGCTGTGGGATACGGGACACGGGACACGGGACACGGGACACAGGCACCTATCCGGGGCTGTGGGACACGGGACACGGGACACGGGCACCTATCCGGGGCTGTGGGACACGGGACACGGGACACGGGCACCTATCCGGGCTGTGGGACACGGGACACGGGACACAGGCACCTATCCGGGCTGTGGGACACGGGACACGGGACACCGGCACCTATCCGGGCTGTGGGACACGGGACACGGGACACCGGCACCTATCCGGGCTGTGGGACACGGGACACGGGACACAGTCTCCTGCCGGGTCTGTGTGGTTCACAGGCTCCTGCCCGCGGCTGCCCGGCTCCAGCCCTGTCCACCCCGCCCGCTGCAGATGCTGCAGGCTGATGTCCCGGCATTCTCAAGCCACTTGTCTTTCTGCAGATGAATCTCAACTAAAAATCTTATCAAACTAGAGTTCAAAGCACTTTCATTTTCATCCAGGTGCGCACCTTAGAGGTTTATGTAGATCTGGCATTTGCTAATACCAAATCTTAGAGGTGCACAGGAACAAACCAAGTGCATAGTCCTGCTGGCCCAAAGTTTTCTTTTATTCAGCCATGTGTGACTTTTAAAGCCAGGTATATTATCAGTTGTTTCATATCTTAGATGAGAAGAGAGTGTGACAGATGTAAAGATTTCTTGGATGTACAATCAATGCAAACCTTAAGAGAACAGTATCTGACCCAATGGTTTTTATTTACAGTCAAACAAAAGATCTTCTGGTTTTAAGAGAGATTTGCCTCATATGCCCTTTTTGTGGTTTATATCACTGCAACTGATCACTGCTTGGCTAGGTCCCCTAGCAGTATGAGATCTCATCTGTACAGCTGTATAACATTTATTCTTTCTGTCTCCTTCTCCTCTCCCCAATCTTTTTCTTTCTTTGAATGGCTAATGGCATCTGCTTATTAATCTTTACAGGGGCTGACATTTAAGCTGAAATAACTCACCCCTTTACCATCTACTCTTTTCTTTGTATATCTTTTTATATGCTTGGTATTCTTGAGCTATTTGTTTTCCTCTATGAGCATTGGAACTTTTATAGCACAATCCATATTAAGATTTTTTTTTTTTTTTTTGGTAGAAAAAGGCATTATCACCAAACAACTATGTTTAAACAGTCAGTCACATGACATTCTTGGATATAGGTTTTTTGGGAGGGATATGTGTATTTGTTTGTTTGTTGGGGTTTTGTTTGTTCACTTTGTCTTGTTTGGGTTTACTTCTTTATTTATCCCTTTGAATAGGTACACATTTATTGTTATTTATTAACAAGGAATGATTTCTGTGAGAGTGATCACACAGCCCTGCCTCTGATGACATACCTTGATAATATAATTTGTTAAGGGAAGATTGTAAGTATGAACAGTGTGAATAAGCAGGAAAATTTATGTTAGCAGGAAAAGCTGATATTGGCTAATGAATTTCAAGACTTGGGAAATCCTGTGTCTCTTGACATTTAATACTCATAGAAACAATCTTGTTTCAAGTAATTTTTTAAAGTTTTGCTATGTGGGCTGAAAGCTCCTGAAGTCTAAGGTAGGTATCTCAACATAGTTATTAAAATGGTAGGGCATAAATTTTCCAGTCAGCAACTCAGTATACAGTAAGGCTGCAGAGAAACCTCTGATTGCATCCTGGATATGAGAAAACACAGAATTATATATGGTAGATTGCTAGTTTCTAGTGTTCCTGTCTTAAATGAACGAATGTAGTACCTCACATGGTATGTAAAAAAGGTTTCTCTCAAACTCCTGAAATAAAGTCTATTTTTCATATGCTACAGAACTAGCCAATGACATACATTACTGTGCTGAAGTTAAGATCTGTGCTATATCCAGCAAGTCAATATGCATATATAGAGAGATAAGAAGAGTTATAATTAGAAAGCACTGAAGAACAAGATTTGCAAGGGAAATAAAAATCTCATGAGCATGACATGAGATTTGGCAAAGGTTTCACTAAGGAGGATGATCCTCTGCCCTTTGCAATATCTTTTTAACATTCCTAAGAAGCATCTAGTATTTTCAGCTGTGAAAATGCCTGTCTGCATGCTGCAGGAATTACAGTTTTGACTGAGAGGCAAGTCTTATTAAAAGAAAAATAAAGAGGTTTATATAAAGAGGGGAGGTAAATACGAAAAAGACAAGATCCCAGGTGAGACTCTCTAATTTAAATGAAAATGTTATCTGTTACTTCTCAAGTGATAAGGAGGACAATATAATTACACAGTTTATTTTCATTTGCATTTCATAAAAAAGTTAATCAGATTATAATCTTGTTAAAGTGTTTTCTAATCTGGTTTAAGGTACATCAGTGTGAAGTCACCTTCAGTAAAAGAAACATCAGCTAAGGGCATAAATAGTCTTCTTACTCCACCTTAGTCACATGTCATAAATGCTTTGGCTTTCTGATTTAAATGTATATAAATTAATTTAAAAAAATATGAATATGGAAACTATCCAGCTTGATTGGGAGAGACTTTTCATTTTTTTTTCTTTTGCTCACAATTCACAACTCCAGAAAGGAATAAGACCTCCAAAGCTGTAAATAATTTTTCTTCTCATTGCAAAACTGGGATGACTTATTTAAGACCCTGTAGCATAGGAAGACATGATGGTTGCAGGGAAACATATATTGTAGACTACAACAATTTTTTCTATGCCAGCTAAACTTTCAGTCATCCACTTTTCTGGAAATGCAGAAACAGAGGCTTCTGAAATGGCAGTAAGCAGTTGTAAATTGTTACAAACCTACATGACTGTAGCATAAGTTTAGAAATCTACTTTATACATACTTACAAAGAGCAATTATAGATTATATACATGATTTAAGCAGGAGCTGAATCTCTTCTTTTGCTTGTGATAACCTTCACCCTTCTAATTAGTTTAAATATTATTTGAGTCATATATTTCCATAGTCTCTTAGTAACTTTATTACTTTGTGCATGTGTATGCTTTCATCTTTATTATATTGATTTTTCAAGTCTACATAAGAACATTTCTGAAATTTTTCATCCTCTTGTGAAATGAACATAATATCATAAAACAATGTCAGCAGCACTTAAAAAAATTCTGAGCTGACTTGAATATAACCACTGCAATACCTCCATGCCCATATAGGAATGATATTATGAAGAAGACTACTCAGGGAAATGTGGAGTATAAAGCATATTTATCCTTGTACTGATAGACTATTTGTCTATATTGCTGAAAATTAATTTTGCTGACAACAAGATGTATTTAACATCAATTAGTCTTTAATAACTTAATTCTGTAAAAAAGATGTTAAAAATGTCATTTTCTGAAAGAAAAAGACATAAGAAAAAATAATAAGAAAAAATTATAAAAATTTGATCTTCTAAAGATGTCAGTAGAAAAAAATGATATCCAAATCCATTGGAGTATAAATAACTGAAAACCCTAGTTTCACTGGCTTATTGTGAAAGAGAAGTACTCAGATAAGTACCTCTTTTCACAGTGGCATTCTGTCCCTTGTGCAGAACTTAAAACAAGATATTCTCTTAAGGGCCTACCTGAAGGCCAAACTATGCTGCTACAGTGTAGAGCAATATACAGACACCTAATAAGGATGTTATGGACATAACAGAGTGCAAAATCTGGAAATAATATCTCAAGCCCCAAAAGCATAATAGATATACTATTTCAATTTTTGGACCTCACTTAATTGGGCGATGCAGTGATCCAAGGGCACCTCTATATGATTTAGGCATATTGTGAATATTATTCTGAACTGAGTCTGGAGAACAGGTTTAAGTTATTTTTCAGCATCTCAGCTTCTCCATCTGTTCATATTGTGATAGTGATATTTATATATGACTCAAAAGTTGTTGAGAGACCTAGATCACTGAAGTGTAAAACACATTAAAAACTGTAGATAAGATTGCCATATAATTTTATCATAATTCCAAGAAAAATGGATTTACTATTATAAAGTCTTAGAATAGTGAGCCAAACAAAGGTAGGCATATGAAAGTTGCTTTGATATTATTAGACAATTTAAAAAATAATAATTTGAAAGCATCCATGCTTTGATAATCAAGATCACTTCTACCTTAAAAATGTTTGCAGGAAGTTAAAAAGTTCAAGGCAATATTCAACTCCATTTGGATGTTTCCATCTCTTTAGATTTACTATCTCTATTTTCACAGTAGTTTGGATATTTGTAAAAATCACATAACATGGAAACTCATGGGAAGAGTGTTTTAGTGTTTTGAAAGAGAACACTTCAGGACAGCTTTTTTCATGGAAAGTGAAAAGACTTACCTACGCACATACAACTTTTACGTGATGTCTTTGGGGACTTGTTAATACTCACTGTGAAAATAGTCAAAGCAGATTGGAAAACTATACAGGAGTGAAGAGAACAAAGCCCATGAAGAAGAGTCATCTGTGAGTGAATATGGTTTCAGACTGGGATCTGACTGAGATGGATCAACCAACAGAAGAGGTGACAACCCAGGACTGCTCAGAAATGCGGGATTGTGCAGACACAGAGATGTTGGGTATTGGCATCATTCAAGAACACAAACCATTATAAATGCTGGAGTTAAGCATTCTAACATTGCACAAATGTGTTAAGAGTAGAAGAATCAGGTAGGTCATTGCACTCAGTGCCCCACAATCAGTCAAAGTTTTTAGTTCACGTAAGCCTAAAGAACTTTTGACTCTTCTGTAGATCAAATACCTCTCTTGAGACCCTTGCTGTTGTATGACTAGGTTTTTGTGTCTCTCAGATACTAATTTTCTAATTTTCAGTGAAGTTCCCCAGCCTAGACAGGGGTCACCTATGACTACTGTACTGATAAAAGCCATGGATGTGGCCAGACATACCCTATCATAAAACTTATTTTCCTGCAAGTTGATCCTTTAAGAGAGGTGATGGAACCTCTGACACTCAAGATATTTAAAACTGCACAGAGCAACATAAAAAGGAGACGATTCAAAAGAACAGAATTATTCTAACAGATAAATTGAGCAGGTGATCTATTACATCTCTTTAAACCTCACTGCCATTTGATAGATTTCTTAAAAAAAAATTCTGTCCCTTCAGGTTCCAAATGGAAGAAACATTGTATTGGAAAAGGTCTCTTTTGTTACTGAATCTAGTTTCCTGCTCCTACAGGCAACAAAGTGAAAAACCCATCAATTGTCACATTTCTATCTTGCCTGAGCGTGGTGGTATTTATGAAAGAAGTATTTTAGAATAAGCTTGTCAAACCAATCTATCTTGTCCAATCTTAGATCTTGGAAATCTTTTTATAAAGCTTAATATACTATCAGTGTTCATTAGTGCCTACTTGTACTATGCTATATGGAGGAAGCAAAAATATGGCTGGAAAAATACAGATCTGGATTAAAAATACAGATATGAAAAATACAGAAATGGATCTGCTGAGATTTCATCATCCAAATTTCATCCATGGTGATAACAACAATTATTGGGTAACTATAGGAAAATTGCTTAAGTACATGGAAGAACACATGCTTTCTTTTACTCATGAAATGTACTGAGCAGCACTTTGAAACGGTAACCAGGTTATTGAATTTTCTGCACTTGTTGAGATTGACCTTGCTAAGTAGATATTGGTACCTAATTCTCAGGGACCATATCACTAAATTCTAAAACCTGAACAGTTATGCTCATTGTTTTAAATGTAGACATTATTATAACTTATTATTTTCTACTTTAAAGGAACCAAAACTATCACTGTCTTTGAAGTCAAGAGAATGATGAAACAGAATTTAAACCCAGACTCTCTTTACTCACAGCCTATTAGGGGCCTGAATGGGTCTCAAACAAAATTCAATTGCTTGCCACTTAATCTTGAATTTTGATCTCTCTACAGGCATACAAGGAGGTGGGTAAAACCCAGGCAATCTATATAACCAAGGAGATTATTATATGTAAGAAATCTGCATATTTCTTGTAAGCTAAAGAGTACTTCCTACTCATTAAAAAAAGTTCTGACATTATTACTTTTATTAAATCTCAGTATTTTTCCACAAGCAAACCAATTTTAATTCATAAGACTGCAAGTAAAACTAGAAAACTTTATTGATTCCATCATTTTTCTTGCTTACTGAGGCATCTCTAGAAGTCAGTCCTTAGCAGTAAAATGGATGCTACCATTGACAGACACTAAGTTAATATTTCAATGGTATCTACAGATAAAAAGCTATAAAAACAATATTAAATATAAAAACAATATATGTATGTTGATTATTTTCTTGTTTTTATGTTCTTAGCAACATGTGTTCAAGCCAAAAAGTTGCCATCACAGTTTTGTTGCCATCGCACATTATTCGTGCTCAATAGGCTAACTAAAAAAAAAATCTTATTTGCTTTTGTTCTGGCAGCTACAGTACATGGACATATCTGCCACGTTCTGATCTACTCCATAGCTCAAAATGCATATGCATTTTTTACAAAATAAAGTACTATTTATTCCTACTTTTTTGAAATCAAAATAATGAGTAAATATCAGTTGTGAAACATTTCAATTTGACTGTGACCTAAGTCACAGACCAAGTCTATAAATATTTTAGTCCAAGTCTCATATGGTGGCACTTAAAAAAAAAAAAAGGAAAATAGCTTGGCTTAATTGAGCTGGAAGTGTCTGAAAAAAATACAGTCATTTCAATCATGTACTTTTATATTTTCTGATAAGAATAGCTTATTGAGAAAATCTAGCTTAAGACACCTTTACTGTTTCACTTGGTGGATTTATAAGATGAATAAATATGTTTTGAGGGCTTTTTATAATGTCTCTTTATTTTAGTATGGCTTCTTTTTTTCTTATTTTTCTTTCACACTGTACTTATTATTTCTGTTTCCACCAGAGCCAAAAGCAACAGATATTCATGCATTAGTTATTACGCTTATTAAAAAATAATGTCTCCTAAGCACATACATCTTGACAGATTTCCTTGTACACTCAACTCATAATTATGGGATCATTTATGTCCTATGAATTTTGAATCTGCCTTCGGTGATTCTATCAGCTGATTTGAGTTTGTGATACTACTCCATAGAATAGAATTATTATGAATCAAATGAAAAAAAATTGAGGTATTAAAATATATTGGGTTCTGAAACCTATTAAAATACTATATGGATTTAACACATAGTTGCTGTTAAATTATGTAAAAAAATACCTTAGCAATAATCTGGTTACTTTTTAATACCTCATAATTGTCACACAGGAGACTAGGCTAAACAGTGAAGAAATACAATGCCTAATAGATTTCAGAAAGATTTTCAATCCATTTTTTCTTGCTACAATTAGTGATGGTATTATTCTAACAAATACAACAAATTTCTTAAAGTAATACAAAAAACATGGATAGTGAAAAGATGTATGAGGAGACAAGAAGCAGCTATATTTTATCCTTTTACCAGACTATAGTTCAGAACTGAGATCATAATTTCTGAATCTTTTTTTTTCCCTCTCAAAACTGCATCCAAACAGAGCACATAATCACTGAGAAATGCAGCCATTAAACAGGTTTTTAAAGACAAATGTTAAATTTTACTTTGTGTAAGATGATGCAGGTGAGACTCGCTGTATGTCTTTTTCATGGGATTTGTATCTTTTGAGAGATTAAAAGAAAAACATTCTGGCCTGTTTACTGGTTCTTCAAAACTTCATAAAACTATTCAGAAGAAGGATTTACCATACATTTTAATGAGACAAGGCTGAAGCAATATGGGAATTTTGGAAAGCAAACCTATTTCTGTTGGGAACCTACAAGATGTGTCTTTTAGCCTGTTTCATTTGTGTGGAAAGTAGTATCTAGGGAGAGAAGGGAATTATCTTGCCCTACCAGTACCTTGGGTTTTTGAGTTCCCATAATTGTCTTCATATTTTTGCAGTTTTCATTCTGCTGTTCTTTATATGAAAAAAAAAATAAAAGAAATTATAGACTGTCAAAATTTTTATCATATTTTCATGCATTTTTCCATCATTGTGAATCAGCTTTCCTAAAAAGTGAATATAATGACATTTTTATGAAATTGACATAAAATTATGATTGATATTTTATGACCAGCATAAATTAAAACAACATTCTGTGAGGCTGACTTGTTCTGTTCTTTACTTTATTGCTTAATTTGGATAGAAAGCACAATTTTATAAAGAAATTCAAAGTTGCATTACAAGTGCATACTGAAATATGAAGAAAATGCAGAGTGAAAATTTAAGCATAAAGAGAGCAGATAAGAATAAAACTAGTGAGTTTAAATAGAGCCATTTCAAATCTTGGTGATTGCTGATGTGTTCTTGCCACATAAGGACATCTGAAGAGTAATCAATAGAATCAAAATAATCAATAATTCCCCTGATATTTATGGTCAATTCAGAGACACCATGTAAGTAAATTCTTAATTGTCCCACTTTATTTATTTGTTTTTCATCTTTATAGCTTAAATTTTTAGGCAATTTTGAAAATTTTATTGAATTAAATACCTAAACTCTTATATTTCTCTTGAATTATTCTTATACAAGAGCACCTACCTGAGTCTGAGGAAGGGAGTAAATACCCTTTCAAGGTGCTTAGAGTAGAAGGTTGAAGAACCTCAGCTATGGATTTGAAATGCCTGAGTAATTTCTGGAATCTAACACTTGCATATGGATGGTCTGCTGTCAGCAATGATACCAGATGTAGTGCAGGAGAATGTTATACAAGATTACAAACACCACTCAAAACATCTTAATCTACCTTGCCCATACTCCAGGGTTGTGTTCATTCAAGGCTGCAAAACAAAACCTCTGAATTATGTCAGAATGATTTGCAGCTGGCAGAGAAGCATGATCATTGCTGGCTGAAGGCACCAAAAGAGTTTTCACTTCTATGAAAGTACATATTACACTGAGAAACTAAAACTCAGTACACTAGATCGGTGCATATTTGATGCCCTTTCTTTAGCTCTCAAGTGAATAGTTTATAAACACATAACAGAAACAAATTTTTAGGTTCAAAACTTAACATTCAGCATTTGGTTTGAATAAATCCCCGAACAGCTAAATGGCTGAACTGAGTGTTTTTGGGTGTACAGAGTTTTTAATTATTCAGCAAATCACCTTGAACATAAGTTCTGAATTGTTATTTCTAGTGGGGTTTCAAGAAATTTTCTGGATGGGCTATGAAGTCAGAAATACAAACACAGAGATCTAAAGCTGCAGTTCTGTGTACAACATAAGAAAAAGAAATCCTATTACATATTCCTGTTCCTGTGCCATTACATTAAACTTGTTGTAGCCTGCTATAATCCTAGGTAGTTAATCACAGTTAAACATACAGAGGGGTGTATAAAAAAAATCTGTGTTTGTGAACTCAAGTCTTAGTTATGAGTCTAAAATAAAAAGAATATGCCATAGTTCTATTATGATCCATGATGGTAGCTCGGCTATTGTTGCTAATTGCAATAAATATTTTTATGAGGCTTCCACAAATATTTAGAGAGAAGGATGAATCCTCCTGAGGAAGAGTCAAACCTCTGACATAATTTTAGCTTGCAATTTTATGGTGCTTTCCCAGCGACCAGGTTTAATGTTTGTCCTCATTACTGTAACTGAAAACAAGAGCTGATTTTATTTCTACCTGCTTAACCCATTATAGAAATGTTAGTGAAATGCTGGACTGCAGAAACGGCCTAGTTGTCGACATTCGAAACAGATGACCAGAGGAAGTCAGTAGAGACTGGGAATCCAGCTTTCTTAAACAGAAGTCATAGGGGTGAAATTTTGACCCCTATGAATATAAAAGTTCAAGGAACTTCAATGAAACCAGGATTAATGGGAAATCTCAGAAAGTAGGTACCCAAGACGAAAAGTGACCAAACTAAGAGGTCCCTTTGGAAAACTGGCATTTGAATGACATACTGGAATTCACACAAGGAGTCATTGTCAGAACTGAGATGAACTCATGATTTCCTGGCTCTCTCTGATTGAAATTACTTCTTAGAACTGGCTAGCATAGCAATAAAAGCAAATTTTGCAATGCAATCATTTCTGATACTGTACTCAACTTTATAAAATATGTTCCTTGGGGATGAAATTAATGGGCAACACATAATGACTGGTTATTCACACCTTATGCAGCTGCACTTACAAGAGGATTGGGAAGGATGAAATCCAGCCTCAATACAAGGCCATGATGTGCTGTGGCCAAAATTCAGGGGTTGTGGCTTTCATTTAACCTTATAGGCTGGAATAATATCTGCCAGATTTCTGTGTGTTCTTCATAAGGATTCTAAGTGACTTGATCTTGATCTGACATTTGCAGCTCTTTTCCAAACCTATTCCTAAATGCTTTGCCACAACTCATTTGATGCAAAAACAGGCCTTCTTCCCTGGCTTTCATACAGATGGAATACATTCCTTCTTCTCATAAATGCTTTATCAACAGTGTCTGTGTAGGATTTACTTATTGCACTTCTGTGATCTTAAGGATTCAGGGAAAGTATGGGAAAGTCCACAGAAAATAGTTTAAAAAGATTCCTCTGGCATTATCTATGTCATATTGATAATAAAGAGCTTTCATACGGTTGCATCCTATCACTGAAAGACCAACCATTAGCATACCTAAGCATTATCAGATAAATGTGACCTGTGTAGAAAAATCAAGTATGAAGGAAGAGTAATATACAGAGGTAGTTTCAGATGTTGCCATCTTTCTTATGAAAGATACAAAAAATTCTATTAGTCAGGTGTCTTCTGTGGTCTAACTGCCAATTTTATTGCATCAAAATTTCTTGTAAAAGTCAAAAGTATTTTGACTGCAGAAAGACTGGAAATCAACTAGAGAGCTTGGCAGTACACCAGAATCACTGGATTGTATACTTAATAAAGTGCAATAGCACTTGTAAAACCTGCTTTAAATTTAAATTTTGCTGTACTAATCTGAAATTAAGTACTCTCTTACTCACAAGTCCCATTTTGTGTATTTCTAAGTAGTCTTCTCTGATCATATCTGTGGCAGATTTCCTGTGGGGTGAGATAGCATTTACAACATATCTAAATGATATTTTACTGTTAGCTTGATGCTGTATAAACAGGGATACCCCTTTTCTAAGACCAGGCAAAATATTTGTTAGCTTGTCTCCAACAGTACTACAACACTTCAGTACTATAGTAATTGCAGTAATTGCACGACTTGCAGTACAAGAGTATTTTGGAATGGAGAGTAGAATGTGAGCATAGCCCACCAGGATAGATATGCTCAGTGGTATTAATTAGGATGGGAGATCCTATTCTTCTTAATGCTCTAGATGAAGGTAAGGAAATATTTTTAACAGAGGAATCCCAAGCTTGTCAGAAGTAAGAACTATACAGGATATGATTAATAAGGAATTATTATTAAGAAAATAGGTTTAATGTATTGATCTTGAAGAGAATTGCACCATACTTTCTTATTATCCTATTGCAGACTCCTTATGTGAACTCCTAACAATATCTAAAAAAAAAAAACATTCCTTGAGTGTAATTTTATTCCAGAGAAGGATATCTTGATGATGACAGATGTAGAAATATGGTTCTAAAAAAATATTTGCTTCAACTCACAAATGGGCATGGCTTTTTTAAAAATTCATCTTGGACTACCCCACCTACTGGGTTTATTAGTAGGCTTTTATGGTAATAGCAAAAAGACAAACTACTTAGGACTTCCTATTTTATCTATATTACAAAACCATCACTGTTCAGTCAAACATGTACTCTCATTGATTCATTAGAAAGATTCATTTGTGGCTTCTGTGTATTTTCATGACTTATTTGCAGCAAACATAAACAACTCTCCTCGAGAGTTGTTAAAGGTAGCCTTTTAAAAATCACCAAAATAAAATAGACCACCAGAACAAAAAATGAAATGCCTGAAAACCTAGAAGACACCTGCTTGAAGAGATGGTTTATACCTTTTCTAATTGTCAAATTCAAGAAAAAAAAAAAACAGGTGAAATAATTTTCCTACTTTTTGACAATTCTTTTGTAATACATATCCATTTAAGTTTTATTCAGCAGGTATGTTGAGCTTTGGATCACTACAGCCTATGTCATGGCATTGATTTTGGAATGTATATTTCCTATCCAGGTGCAAAGGAATCAAAAGAATTTACTATAATTTTTTATATAATTTTAGTGTATCTAGAAACTTCTGTAGGTGTGATTTCTTTTTGTAGCTGTTCTTTTTTATCGATAATTTAAGGAAAAATTAAATAGTTCATCTTAACATGTCAGATTTTGTTGCATATCTGATCTCTTGCTAGAACAGAAAAAAATTGACACGCTCCTTTGAATCATTTTCCTGTTTGAAATGGTGACTCTCTTCTCTATTTTGAAGATATGAAAAGAATCACATTCTTTTGATTACTTTTGAACATAATTATGTTTTATTCCTGGCAACATGAATATAGTGAACTGAAATAAGAAGGCTTAAAACTAATTTCTTGTTTTCACAGGAGAAGGACAACTCTTTTGAGAGGTTGCTATACTGTGTGACCTTTTTGCATCTCACAAGTTTTCAATTATATTTTGACTCTTAGCAGAACTTAAAAGAGAATGATTGATTAAAAAGGTCTTGTAAGAGGAGAAATAAGGTTGAGGTCTCACATGGTCTTATACCCAAAGGTTTTATTTATGTAAGTGCATAAAGAAAATAGATTTAAAAGTGTTTGAGATTGAAAAACAGAGAACAATTTATCTAATGGTGTTGTATTTTTATATATTTATTGATTGTATTGATTTTTTGTCATCAGCTGTGAAACAAACCATGTTCATGAATCAGCTTCCTCAGCAATAATGCATGCAAAATAACACATGCATTAAATTAAGTATTTGCAACAAAGAGAGTTCTTCTAGTATACTCTACTTCTATTAGCCACAGTTTGGAGATGACTATGTATTATATTTCTCCTGACAGTGAAAATTGCCTAATGATAATAATTCAAGCTATTAAAAAGAAGTGAAATATGAATGCTTTTTTCTTTGCTTCCCTGCCTTCCTAGAAGACAGAAAAGAAGATATCTCAAGCTGTTGAGATCCAATCTTATTTTTGCTGACTGTAAAGACTTCTACCTTCTGAAGAGTCAATTGGACTTGACAGAGTACAAGTATGAAACAGATTTAGATTTGAGATTATAAATTCTCTTCATAAGGACTCTTAATGTACAAGGGGACCCACATCACAGTGGAGGCGGTTACAGCACTGATGATATTCTGAAGAGCTGCAAGTACAATGAGTTATTATTTTTGTTTGTAACACATCAGTACAACTTGATGGCTTTGATGCCTTTAGACCTCAAATATCTGCAATTCTAACTTGCTGATTCCCATAATAATCTAATACAGAAAAATGGCCATCCTTTTCTTCATTTTTGCGGGTGTATATTTAGTGATTTTTCCAGGTGTTTCCTAGGTTACTCTATTTTCCAAAGTGGTTTCTGCAGAACTTTTGTGTTGCTTGGACAACTGTCATGTCATGCCCAAGCAGACTCTATAATATGAATTCAGAATATTATTTATAAGAATCTCTCAAAGCTTTAAAATCTCCTATGGTTCCTCTTAATGTAAGAATGTAGGCTGTTCTTAAGAAATAACTTTTAGATAATTATTGATAGTCAAAACTACCACATTTAAATAAGTCTATTTCTATTATACATTTGAATATACTGGGGTTACCAAATACATGTTTATACTCTGTGCTGCAAAAAAAAAATAAATCTCTAATATTCCAAAACTGCATTTTCATTTCAAAACACAAGACTTCTTTAGCCATATGGCTTCAAAATTAATATTTCATTGTATGAATCAGACACAATTTACACAACACTATTATTCTTTTTACATCTTTTTGCTAAAGAGGTTTTCTTTGCAATTTTATTTTTCTTTATATAAATATAAATTAGAGGTGACAGGGAATCTATAAAAAGAATATGCCATTTATCATTATAGTCTATATTTTATCAAAATAAATATTTTATAAATGTTCATCCATTCTTATTAGATATTATTAATGCACTCAATTTGGTATATTTTCAATTAAACAACAATCTTTTGATATTTAAAATATAAATTCTAAGATCTCTAGTGACTTTTTCAGATAAAATTGAATATTTTTCATTTCAATCAGGCTCAACAGGATAAGCAATTGTTCTTTGCCTTTTGTGTTTCTATTCTTCAAATGCTTATACAAGGTAATCTTATATCCATGGTTATTTATCCAAGGTTATCATATACAAACCATTTTTTTAGGTTGCACACACCCAACTTCAGTTCTTTTTCACATTTGTCTTTTGTCATAAGCCTGCTTTCTCATCATCTTACTCATTCTTCATGTCTGCTCTAATCGTAGTTCCTTCTAATTTTTTTCTTACTCTTTAAGATAGTTGAAAAAGAACAAAGATGAAGCTACAATTTAACAGAAATATATAGAAATTGACTATAAACCTTCTGACCATGTAATCAGGAGGGGACAAAAATACTTCTTAACATTTGGGATTCCAGTGACTTACAGACAATCATGTAAAAACCTAGCTTTCTGATTTACTGCATATATGTCCTTTACTGGATTTAATAAAAGAATCTCCCTTAGTCATTAATTCCATGCAGCCTAATACAGACCATTTACTGTCCTTGATCCATTGCTACAAGGTCTGGCAGAAGATTAAAATGTTTCATGCAAATGTCAAGGTGTCCATGAAAATATGACAACTGCCCAGTAAGTAGTAGGATAAAATAGGCTAATTGTTGTTAGCCTTCTCTGAGTACAGTTCTTAATTATGTTCTTAATTATGCCCAGACACAAATCCTTCCACTTTTCAACTAAATGTAAACTATATAATAATAGCTGGAAAAAAGTGACTATTCAGAGTTTGGCTGGGCCAGGACTTGAGTGCAAATAGGTGTAGCTTCATTTAATAGAGTTAACTTTGGTAAACTGCGAGTCTGACCCATATGTAGTTATTTCAAACACATAAGCAAAAAGTAGTTTGAGTATTGGATGTCTTTTAGAAATTGCTAAAAGGTGGCATTTAGGATTACATTTAATTTCTGAACTTAATTTATAAAGTATGTTAACTAAAGAAAGATTGTTTGGACAGAATGAATAGGGAAGGATGATATTTATTATTTTATTAAAGTTCAGCTGTGGACAAGTAGGTTTCTTACTCCTGAAAATAGTATTCAGGTGAGGATTAGGTTGTTCTTGGAAGAGAAGTGCCAAGAATCAAATTCCAAAGTGGATCACAGAACATATTTCTCAGATCACAGACACAAAAGAAAAATCATGTGTTTGTCCTCATCTACAGAAATGTGATCTTGGAAGGAATCAGGTATATGTCCAAAAATAAAGCTGTAACTATAGAAGGTTGACATTAACTTTTTGCTGGTCTGTCCAACTTACATTAATTTTTACGAATATTTGTGACTGGTCAGACACATGGCTTTGTGGGGATCAAGTTCTCTATATCTAGGTAACAGCCCTTCCATATCAGATGTGTTTTTCATTTAGGAAATACAAGCATGTCTTTCTCACTGTGAAATGTAGAACACATCATAAAGTGAAAAATGTACTGCTGAGAAAATGGGAACATAGATGAAGAGGGACTGGGCAATAGCATTAATAAATTTGGCACAGGAAATATAAAATATGATGTTTATTGCGCAGCAATATTCATTCTATTGTCTCAGTTTAATTTTAATATGGTCACCTCTGATATGACAAGTAGAGAATAAGTAGCCAAAACAGCATTTGTAGTTTCAGTGCCACAGTACATATTTCCTATATATTATTTCCTATGTATTATTTCCTACCTCTTGTTTTTCACAGTCAATTTGTGTTTAGAACATCCCTGCACTCTGCCCCAGGGACAAGATGCACTTCAGAAATTCCTTCCTTCATGCATAACTACCTACCTAGTTCAATACCCTGTCTGCAGCCTTGGACATTATATATGAATAACAAAATGAAAATTTCCACTTATTAAATGATTCTCAAGTATTTTAGAGCATTTCAAGTGCACATTAGAAATGTCTGCACTTTGGGTAAATGATACATCCTTGTTTTAATTTCCTAGGAGGTACTTCTGTTCTGAAAAGTTTACTAGCCTAGTATGTCCCTTGCCTGTATCCCCCTGTTTGAGAACTCCTTCCTAGAGATGAATCATGAACTATCTTCCCAGGAGCTCATCCCTGAACTTTTCTGTCAATGCTTACTTTGCACAGCACCATACGGATTTGGTTGTTTGGTTGTTTGGTTGTGTGGTTGTTTTGGTTGTCCAAAAACAACCACCAAAAGATTCTGCTATTAATGTATTATAAGAGAAGAAAACTATATTTATTTTTGTATTTGTTGTTTTTTAATTAATCACATGTTCTCTTTTCATCTGTTACAGGAAAAGGGAAAAATTAAAACATCAATTTCTTTAAATTCTGGTTTTTCTTGCCCTTGTCTTATTTATCTGCTCACTACATTTGGCTTGTGGTTTTCTGAGCTTTTTCCCCCCCATGATTAGTTTTCCCATCAGTCTCTTTGACGGCATTATCATCAAAATGGTGCAGCTCTCAATATTCAGTCACACTCATTTTCTCCCAAAGCTCAAAAGTGAGTGAGCAACATTCTTCTTCAAGTTTTTGTGTTTTCATTAGATCACATTCCTTTTCTCTTCAAATCTGTCAAGACTTTAGGTAATGGATTCATGACCTGTACATAAAGTAATATTCACACCTATATTACAGTCCTGAAAACAAATGTGGTCTGTCAGAGAAAGGCAATTGGATCATCAGTTCTTTCATTCTCAGGTAGAAAATATCTTCTATTATCTGGCAACTGACAGTGAAATGGGCTCTTGGTGTGAAGTATGCTTTATGTCGTATCAAGACTGCTAATTCAGTTTTAGGACAAAAGTGTCTTTAATTGGGAGGCAAGAAAGAAACTACTCTAATATATTTTATAACCTTTGCAACAACAGAGAAAACATTCAATAATAGGTTACACTTGGAGGACAGTCCCATGAAAATAAATAATTTTTTGTTCACGTATATTAATAAGATTCAAAGAGACATTGATTTATTAAGTGATGTGTCATTAGTAGTGGAGCAAAGGCTAAACAAGCTTGCATGGAATGATTTACTCTAAAAGATGACACTGTAGCTTTCTTATTATTACAAGGATATGTAAATCAATTTAAAATGATTTAATGAAAGTTTGACCATTTTGAGATATGGCATTTTATACATTACATCTGACTTCAATGTGTGCATAATTAGTATAAGTTGGCATAGTGCCATTTGTTCTAACAGAACTCTGTTGACTTACTATACCTTTAGATCTTGCTCATTAGCAGCAGTTATCCTCAATTTGCTATGATAATATTGATATATACTAGTTAGGAAATTTTTGAAAGACAAATATTTAGAGAGTCATTGATACCTTGCTTCTCAAAATGCCTATGGGAATGTAGGTTTTCTAGATGTAATGTGTCCTGAAAATAAGAGTAATCATCCAGCAGGTAGGAAATTCCAGTGCGTAATATCTTTTATTTGTCAAAAAATATTTTTCAAAAAATCAAAATATTGTGTTAAGAAAACATTAATTTAGAAAATGTCTGCAAATAGATTATTTCTTAAATATATAAAATTTACTTCATATAATTTGCTTTCATAAAATTGCATTCACATTATTTTTATTTATGCCTTGCTATGATCTGCCTAGAGAGTAAATCGGGTCCCTCTTCAGTTAGAAGGAGGTGTTATTTTTCAGTAGTACCATTTTCCATAAGGAAAATAAGCCTATTCTGTTAAGGAACATTGTAGCAAGATAAAGTAGAAGAGGAACAAAGCCCAAGGATGAAACTCAGCTGATGATTTCTTAGGTTTTTCATACATATTCATATAAAAATACATTCCTGCTATGTGGATCAGTTTTATTATTCTTAAAACAGGCCATATTATTTTATGGTTAGAGCAGTTACTAATATTGAATTTATAATACTGGAATATAAATACTGTAGCAAGTATTTTAACTAATTATCAGAGACAAGTAAAAAATTATCTAGAATTAGAGTTATAACTTATGTAACAAGAAATATATAAAGGCTGTATGGAAAACAGGGTTTTAGTAAAAAAAAAAACCATTCTGCAGTGTAGTTTGATGTTCTGACATCAATTTCTTTAGTCCATTTTGAAAGGCAAAGGCTTTTTAGTGTTTTCCCCCATGTTTATACATTAATTTAATATTTCATTTTCATGCTGGTAAGCTACATCTAGAGAGAACACATATATGTAAGTTATAAAAAGAATGGGTTTGAAAAGAACAACCATTTTTTATTTAGATACTGGCTGCACACTTAATTGATCTATTATGAAAATGTGACTCATTTAGTGCTCCAAAAGATTAAAGTAATACTTAATAAAAGCCAATACATTCAAGTATGTTTAAAACACTTATTGTAACAGTTGATTTTACTTAAAATAGATCATTAAGTCAGTGGGAACATAAAAAATTTTAAAGGGTAAAAATATGCTATTTCTTTGCCAGCAGCTCTACATCAGAGAGCAGCACAGCAGCTCACCATAGTGCGTGCAGGAGTATTAAATGAAAGAAGGAGGTGAGGAGGTATCAGGAGTTGGTTACACAGTACAGTGAAACCTCCAGCAACTCTTACTCAAAGCATTTACATTTCAGTCAGGGGTATGTTTCTGTATTTGAACAGAGTTCATTTTTATCTGGAATGTTATTTAGGGAAATGATAACAATAAAAGGGAGCCTGATACATTATGTGTTTTATGATTTCTACATCCCTCTTCCTCCCTGCCAAACCTGACAGATCATCTGACATCAGAGGTTCGGAGTATTGAGGTTTGTTTTCTCACGCAAAGCACACTGGGGCTCCTCACAATTAGTGGTGCTGTACCAGGTCCCACACCAGAGGTAATCAGCAGAGATCCATCACAGCTGTCACATCTGGCCTTGGACTGTGCTTTTCAGTATATTTTGAATGTTTTTAATATATGCTTTATGCCTCAAAATAAATATACTTTGAATTTTATTAAGCTAAAGGATGTAACTAATTAACCCAAAATATTAAAACATAACAAAGGCACAAATAAGTATTCAGAACAAATTAGGTCACCTTGTGAGTGAATGTACTAATAGTTTGTTTCCACTTATACTGCATTTATTGTATACTTTTAACATGCTATCCTACAGTATTTCTAAATGTTTTTTGGCCTGAATCTTGCTTCAATAAAGTAGCTAAGGATAGCATGAAAAATGTCTTTGTTGTATCTTAGTTTTCCTTGGCTCTTGTAGGCACAGAATGAAAGCAGGAAGTATTTGGCCCTGTGTATCTAACTTGTCATTTGGAAATTTCAAGTTTTAGTTTCTTTCCTGCATGCTGAGGCTTAATTTAAACCATGTCACCCACCCTAGGCAATGATGTCATGTCCCTCTATGATAGCACTCTGAAGTTCTCTGAAGTTGCCCGTGAGTTAATGCCATTCTCTCCTCTCATAAATGTTGAACAAGTGCAATAAAGAAAATCTAGCACTTGTTCATGGAGAAAACTTTGTAATTTGTAGGACAAATGCCAGAGTCAATGTTTAATTCTCCATTAACATAGAATGAAAAATAATTAAAAAGTTTTCCAGAATTTAATTTTAGCTCAATTTACTTAAATAATCATTATGGTTGTTCTGGCTTCAGGCTTTCACTTACATTTCAAGGAAAATGCTTGTCTTGCTTTACAATAGCAGGTATTGTGGTTCCTCACACTGCCTTTCAAGGCTGTCATAGATTAAGTGAAAGAAAAGAATTTCCATGTTATTTTATCCTTTTCCCTTTCTAGACCAGGATTATCCTTTATAATGGAAACTGCAGAACTATATTCAATATAACTTAAAATGGCTGATCAAATGGCTTCCATCACCACTTACTATTAACAGATGGAATGACGTATGCAAACATTGATTTTCAAATGTCATAGAAATTGTATTCTGAATTTTAATTTGAAGGACCCTTTAATACTGAAAACCAAACAAAGAGATCATTCTGTGTCTACATGATACCTCATTCCTCTATTACAGGAATCATTCTGATAGATAATCTGATACAGATGACATAATGAGACAGAAGAAGGGACGGAGACAGACTGTGAAGGTAGAGTAGGGACTTTGAAGGTCATCTTGTCCAAATGCATGTGCAGGCAGGGTCACTGAGAGCAGGCTGCCCAGGAATGTGTTCAGAGAGCTGGTGATCAATCACCCTCATAGGGAAAAATGTTTCCTGATGTTCTGACAAAAAAAAGACATTCAATGAGAGCAGGTCTAACATCTTCAGTTTAATGCCCTCTGGGAGCAGAGTAATCCTCCTATGACAATTATAATTTGGTATTAATACACACACACACACACACACACACACACACACACACACACACATACATATATATATACAAATATATATGTAAATAACTGAAATCTCACAGAATCATGCTGAGACCATACCCTGAAGTTTGAAGGCACCAGAACTGCCTGAACAGTTCTGGAAAACATTATAAGGTGGGGGAAGCCAAACCTGGCATTTTGTCATTCCTTATTGTTTATTGGGAACAGCATCTGCACCAGTCCCTGAAATCTCCCCCATATTTTGATTTAGAAGAAACTATTTTCTTTGTTTCAAGACAAAGCCCAGGAGCTAAATAATCTGCAGAGAAGTACTCAAGATCAAAGCCTTTCAGTGTATACAAACACCCAGAGTATCTGGGGAGCACTGGCTTTGAAATCCAAGTTTTATTGACTCTGTTGTTCATGAAATTACTTGCTTCAATGTCCTTTTCTATCCTAGTAATATAATACTTATTGCTTTTTGTGATGTTTAAATTAATGTTCACAAATGTTATCATATAAAGAGGAATAAACAAGGAGAAAATATTTTTACTCTTAGATAGTAGCTTGCGGAAATAAAATATCAAGCTGTCAACTATGCTTTAATATACATCTTTATTTCCCATATTAATTTGTTTACATCCAAATGCAGAATATCCATAACTTAAGTAAGTTCCCTTTTCTCTGCTGGAAATCTTTTTTACTTCATCACATAAATGGAAATGTTTTCATATCCTCCCCCAAATATTTTATTCTGCATGCATGGCAGGATATTGATTCTGTATAATATATCTCCCAGAACACTGTAACAGGCTCAGCCTGGAAATATGTGTGTGCCCAGTATGCCATGAAAAATAATAAAGACCTCAGAAGCAAAGATTTCCCTAATTGTTTTACTGGGGACAGTGGAAATGCTATTAGAGAGCCATAAAACTTATTAACAAACAACATTTGTGGAAATGTAAAAACATTTACTTTCTGTATTGCTAGCCATTCTTCATCATATTTTTAATTGTATTTCTGACAAAACAATAAGAGAAAAAACCTGCTTCTATCGCATAATTTATATTCTAATAAATAAGAGTTTGTAGAAATCATTAATTAAATCAGCAAATGTCCTCAACTGTGATGAAGAAGGTACATGTACATTCCACCTACTTAAAAAGAATAACTGCCAAATGAAAATTTTCTTGTCCTATGTACTATTAAAAAATAAAATTGTGCTTATCATTGTAAATAATTTATTGACTTTATTTGGATAAAATAAGAGGAAAACAAAGAAAAGAGGAACAGAGTATCTTTTAGCTTTATAGTCTAAAGAGCAGGATACCTTTGAGAACAAAGAGATTTAGTTGTCAGCAAAGACAATTTCTAGCAAAATAAGGCATATGTCCAAACTGCACAGCAGCTTTCTTTGCCACTTCGTTTATTTCTCGTTTCTGTCTCATCTGTGTTCCTTATTTGTTTGCTTTTACTGCTTAAGTGGGAATGCATACCAGTCTGCACAATTTACACATCAGGGATGGGATATGCTCTGTCAACACCCCATGACAATAAAGGAAATAACAACACATCTCATTGCATAATCTAGAAATCAGAACTGAAAGGAAACCTTTAGTGCTCTTCTCTGCTTTCTTTCTGTGCAATCCCAAATCCCTTTTAAAAGACTCTAAAATCTCACTCAACCAGATTACTTAGGAGATTGAAATCTTTTAAACCAGGTAATACTTTGTTTTCACAGACTTCTAGATGAGTAGAGGACTTATAAAGAAAAGGTACTCTCAGTCATGTATTTAACATTTGAATGTTAAATGAAAAGCTGCTGCCTCTTTTACTGAGAACATCTGGCTTCAAAGTACAGATTTAATGTTTTTATGGATAAATCTGTAACACTAATATTCTAATGTACACCAAGTCCTTTAGTTTCATGTGAGAATTGATTAGCATGCTGCCCCAGTCATTTTTGGATGAGATGGGAGACATGAACTGGGTTGGGCAGTGGAGGAACAGAACAAGTGAATCTCCATGAAGTTGAGCAGTGAAAAGTGCAGATAGAACATATGGATGCATCTTTACAGGAAAAGAGCAATCTTGCAGGCAGTTCCCTGGGAGCCTCTGTGGATGAGATGAATGTGTCTGTCCAGTGTATTCTTGCAGTGATCAAGGTTAACCACTCTGCCTGGCTACATTAGTGTGGTGGGTTGGCTCTGACTGGACACCAGGTACCCACCAAAACTGCTCTACCACTTCCTGCCTCAACTGGACAGGGGACAGATAATATAAGAAAAGGCTTATGAGTCTTGATAAGGATGGGGAGAGATCACTCAACAATTGCCATAAGAGACAAAAATCCCTTGACTAAGTGAAATTAATTTAATTTTCTTCCAATTCAATCAGAATCATACAATGATAAATAAAATTAAACCTTAAAAACACCTTCTCCCCACTTCTCCCTTCTTGTTTTCACTTTTTTCCTGAGTTCTCCACCTTCTCCCCTCCAGCAGTGCAGGGAAGCAGGGAACAGGGGTGGCGGTCTATTCATCACAAGTATTCTCTGTCATTTCTTCCTCAGGGTGACACCTCCTCCCACTCTTCCCCTGCTCCAGAGAGGGTGCCTTCAGCACTATTTAAAACAGGAATTTTAGAAAACATGGAACAAGATTTGGTTTTGGTGCATAGAAAAAGGATGGAGTGCAGTGGTCACAAGTGGCAGCACAACAAGGCACAATTGGGCATAAGGAAAACATTCCTCCCCTTGTCAGTTATAAGCATTGGAACAGCTTTCCTGGAGCTGGAGGAATCACAAGCCCTGAAAACTTTCAGTGTTAAGCTGTAGAAGGCTTTCTAGTGTCTGCTCTAATTCTGAAGCTGGCCAAGCTCTGAAAAATTTGAGGCAGATGACTTCCAGAAGTCTCTTTTAATCTAAATTTTTCTTTGAACCTGTGTTCAAGAGTTTAAAACTTTTGTAGGACACTTCTTGTAGGCTTTTTTTGTCCCTTGCAATCTTCAACATGATCCAAAATTACCTTGTCTTTCCTTTAATAACTGAGCTCACAAAAACTTGGATAAGGATAGGGCTTCTTTCAAAACTGGCTGTCAGAGTGTCTCATTTTTAGCCAATATCTCATATTAGCAACTCTGTCCTGCATTTCCAAAATCACCCCAAATAATTCCAACATTTAAAATTTAGCAATGATCTCCTGCTTGATTAGAGAGGCTAAACAGGAAATATTTAATAACCCTGCCCTTAAGAAGACATTATATAGCTTGATTAGATATTTTCATGGATGCTTTCCATCAGTATTACTACTCCAGTATCTCACAATCCTGTTGGATCACAGGATCACACTCACTGATCACAGAAAGGTCAAAACTAAGAATAATTCTCTGCATTTGCTATATTCATATGACTTGCTGCACTTCCCCTAGTTCCCGTCTCCCATCTTTTTCCCTAACTCTGTGTCTTTTGCCTGTACATAATCCAGAGTAGAATTCCACAGATCTCCTAGCCATTGGTTACCACAATTGCATATTAATTACTGACTGAGCACAGATATCTTCTATCTTTTAGAGAATTTGAGATTGCAAAATATAAATGAGGTATTTCTTAAGCAAAAATAACATTTATTTGAAATTGGTAGAAAGCAAAGAAATAAAGTGTAAAAGTCTATGAGAATGTCTATCACAGTAATGTGAGTAGTTTGAACTTTTTGAATCATATGTGAATAAGGGTATCAGTCTTCCTCAGGTTATGTTCAGTTATTTTAGAGATATAACAAGCTCTTCTTTGGCCTATCTTCATTAACTGAACAACTTTTCTTCTGGGCTATTCCTTCCCTTCTTATGTGTTAAATCATAATCATAGAGCTTCCATTTAAAATAACCCAATATATACTGATACAGCAAGTGTCTGAGTTACAGAACATATAGTGTACATAAGCTGCTAATAGCAGCTTCCAGTTCTCTCATAGACTGTCCATAAGTGGCTGTCTCCTGGGACCCAGAGGAAACCATGATAAAAGAGCAGGTTTTCAGAATCATCATGCCCAGAGCTGCTCCAATTTGTACATCACCTTCAGCCTGGGGCTGTTTTAAGCTTTATTAGCTAATGTCTTCAGGGCAAACAAATGCTGAGGTGAGTTCAGAAAATTTTCCAAACTTTTTAATTTTAACTGAGTTAACCATGAATTGATAAACTGAAGAGATCTACACAGCTGTAGGTTTCAAATATTAGGGAGATGAAATATTCCCTGTCAAAATGAAAAGAAAATTACATCATGATTTAAGAGAACTAATAATTCCCATTTTCCTCCCCATTGAGGTGGCAGTTATTGAACTAAATCTATGATATTTGCATAAAAATCACTTTAAGTGATTTGAAAATAAATAAAAGGGAATAATTTCAGAACCTAAAGAAGTCTGAGAATACTTCAAGAATGTTACTGGAAACTATGTATTCCTCATAAATCCTTTTGCCTCATTGTGTTCATTTAATAAGACTTATGAAGGTGGAATGGTTAACAATGAGATAATCCAAATGACTTATATGTCAAATTAATGGTCAAGAAAGTCAACATGGAACTATTCCAAGACAGATATTTGGGTTGCTACCACTGCAAATAGCAAATTTTTTTAAAAATACTTGTCCTTAAGGTAACTTACTGTATTCACTCTTACTTTGGGTAATTTTTTTCCCCACAATTTAAAATTTTTATCACACTCATAAGCACATTTCTTTTATGCAGACCTGTTTACTGTATGAAATAGGTGATATGTCTCTATATTGTATGGAACATACATATATTACATGTTATTTTATATGAGATTGTTGTATTATTCAATGGCATTGCCCATAAGGTATTCTGTGTTATTCAATTTTTAAAGATATTATATCAAATACATAGTATACAGGCATAGCTGCAATAAGGAAAGGCTTAAATAATGTTTTATTTTCTGATAAATCTTTGTTATGTCTTTCAGTAGTCTTGATAAATCTGTTTTATTTCTCTCATTATGACAGTCTACAGTTCAAAGTGTATATTTTTTTAATTTATTTGCACTTTACAGTAGGTTGATTAGTTGCACAGAAAGGTCTCAAGAGGTCTGAAGAGATCTGAGCTATGCTATCTGCATAGGATCAACTGTTTGGAAAATCCTGACATATTTGGTTCATCAATAATGGCTTTCACCCCCAAAAGAGATGAAACCAATTTTTCCTCTTCATTTTAATTGATAAGTACCTTTGGATATATGCAACTGGGTCTCAGTTTGCCATGTCCTCTTGCTCTAGTTTTGTCTTTCATAAAATACAGTACGAAACAAGAAGACAGTTGCATGAAAATTGGTCTAAATAGAACAGTTATGGTATGAATAAATGACTGCACTCTAAAGGACTTAGTGCTTTTCATAAATTTATTTAAACAGCTGGCATTGGTTTCCACTGATCACTTATCCCAGGGGCTTCCTTTTGAAATGTAGCAAAAAAAAAAAAAAATTCTTCCATGAACCAGTGTGATCTTATCTCCTAGCTCATTCTGTTTTCTATTGTTCTAGTCTTTTCTGTTTTGTTCTGTTCTGTTTAATTTCATGAATACCACAAAGACTATGAATTCTCTCAAACTGTTCAAATTTTCTCATCTTTCTAGAAGCATATATTTCTATAATTCCCTGGTGTCAAGAACATAAAAAGTTTTTTCTCAGTCTTCAATGCAAAAAAATCTTATTTTGCGGTGAAAAAAAGTAACAGTAAAAGTTATTCATAATTCAATAGCTGTTGAACAGATGAGATCTTTGTGATTGTCATCCAATCAGCTACTGATGCTTAAAAAAAGCAGTTGAAAAAACCTGGTTAATGTTCTTCACTTCTGATTAATATCCACCTCCACCACCTTCACCATCCCTCTCAAAAAAACAAACTAACTAAATTTAAAAAAAAGAAAATACAAAATATTAGGAAGAAATAGGAAAGTTAAACATTTTAATGAGGGATAAAATAGTCTGTTTGCTCACAGATAATGCAGGACCGCTGTGAAAGAGGATGTATAATGCATAAGAAGATATGTGACAATGAGAAGATGAACAGAAAGAGAGGCTGGGAAAAAGGTTGTATTGTACTACTCCCTATTTGTGCCCTAATAAACTTTGCATGATTTTTACAAGGTGAAGCAAAGTGCCTTATATTATATGCTAAATGCTTATTTATTGAGCTTAGAAGCTTAATTATTGGATCAGAGAAGGTGCAATGAAGCTCCTATTTCAAAAAGCCACCATTTGTTTTATAGGGTGGTCAACCAGTCTAAAAAAAGTAGCTGTTAGCTTTTCTATAGATTTTTCTTTCATTTTCCATTTAGATTTTCATTGATGCAGTAAGCTTTAAAAACCACAAGCATCTGATATATTTGATTTAAAAAGCAATTGCTTATTCTATCAGGGATGCTATGAGACATGAGTAGCCTCATAGAATGCTTGGATCTTAATTTTAATTTATCTTTAGACCCTTTGATTTGCTCTGGCTATGTAAAATGACTTCAAAATTGTTCTTGCCATGTTTTAAAGTTCCCAATCCATACCAGTGCTGAGAAAAACGCCTTGGTGTAAATGAGAATCAGGCCTCCAAAAGAGTGTTTGCCCAGCAGGTTGTCACTAAGGTTATTCAGTTGCAGTTTCTTCTGCAATAGAGTCACTGGAAGTTCAGAAACTTCACTGTTAAATGAAATTCCAGCTCCCATGTTCCTTTACCTCTTAGCACTACCACAAAGAAAAATATAATGGTGCAACACAAAGCCTGTGGATGTGCAAGAAATATAATGTGCTCAAGTAACCTGTTTTTTTCCCGGATGTGGTCCACTTTCTATTTAACAAGCCATCAATTGTGTCATCTAAATGAAATAGAGTGTTTTAATGCTTTTAAATAACTCACTAATTGCAAGACTTGATTTCTGTTATAATGTTCTGGAAATGTCTAATTTATGCTCAGTACCACACTTGAGAACAACTCCAGTTAGAGATAGATTTCCATGACTTTTATATGAAAGTAGAAAACTATAGTTTAGGCTTTATGTGGAATAAAAAAAAATATAAAATGAAAAATAAAGAAATTTAGTCTAAAACTTCATGTAATTTTACTGCAATATTTATTATCTTATACATACAAAAAAATGTTTAAAACTCCAAGCAACTCCTTCCTATTCTAGTACAGGTCACAGTCTTCTGTGTATCATTGAATCAAATATCTGTAGACAAGCTTAAAATATATTTGTTTGTAAAGGAAGTGCACAGTCCTCAGCAAAAGGATACATAAGGAGTGTCTAACTTTCACACAATATATAGTTCTGAATCTATTAGGTTTGTATTTTGAAAACTAAGCAACTCCTTGTGGCTAACTTTAACAGCCAGGCAATAGCATTTATTCTAGCAGGAAAAAATTAGTATTCTATCCAGAAAAACAGTATATTCTCTGTGAATTGAAAGAACAGAAATGTAGGTGAAAATCAGATTAATACATGTTGCAACAAAGTCATGTTTATATTTTTGTATTATCAGTCAAACATCTATTATTAGAATATATTGATATTAGTATATATTACCTTTGCAATATAGACTTCTTAATTTGTTCTGTTTCCTCAGTGCTTTTTGCCTTATATTTTTTCTGTCTCATTTCCTTTCCATTATATATTATTTACTGCTTATATTCTTTCATCATTGAGGACAAATTCATATTTTACAGTAAAACTGTTGACATCTAAATTTCAAGCTCTTCCGCTCTCTTTTGGTAGGGGGAAGGAACAAACACAGCTAATTGCTTACAAAAAAAAAATCCCCCTTTTTTGATTTTTTTAAGGTTCTATCAGTTCACAAACATCTGTGGAATAATTTTTCCTTGAAGAATTTTCATTGAGTTTTTCAAGCTACACCCAGCAGCAAATAGCAAAATGCCTATCTGGCATTTTGTCATGCCAATCTGTTGGGCATGACAAAATTTCTTGTGAGCTTCCAGGCAATTCTGCATTCAGTCTGATCTTACAGATGTCTGATCCCAGTACAACCTTCCCGGATTAACCTACATTTCTCAAGTGACATCAGAGCCCTGGAACTGTCATTTTCATTTCAAACATTTGTGGCAGATATTTTGCTTCCTTAAAGTAAAAATTATTTAAATATCTGCTTTATAGAAATCAGAAGAATGACCTACGTAGATCTAATATTTCAGTTTTTCTAAATTGTTTTTGCCAACCTATTAGCATAAAAATTAAGTATACTGTTATGCATTTGAACCTTTGATGAAGTCTAGCTGCCCTTCTTGCTAATTTTCTATAGGTCCTAATATCTTATTAGAATTAGTCCTAGTAGATATTCAGTTAAATTTCTAAAGTCAACTTTCTCAGATTTTTATTCCTGTTTTCCTAGGCCTAAGTAATTGATTTTTAAAAAATATTATGAATTCACTATTTTTTTACTGTCCTGTAACTTGTGGGTATATGCTTGTATGTTTATAAGATTTGTTTCTACAAATTAAATTTTATTTCCTTATCTTTCTGGTTTCATATTCTTAAAAAGCTGAAGCTATTCTGGATTATTAAAACATCCTGTCCAACATTCACCCAAAAACCCCCAAAAATTGAAACAAATCCCAACACACTTTTGATTTAAATCTTTAATTAGAATAGCAGAAATATTATCAAATGAACTAAAATGAAAATGGGTGAATGGCATCCTTGAGTATTTAGTAGAACATGGAACATTCTACTCTAGATCTGGTTATTCCCAACCCAGACCTGTAGCATCCATAGTTAAAACCAAGTGGATGTTTTATAACTAATCATAACAGGTGTGATTTCCAAACAAAGGGGAAGCATAGGTAAATAAAAACAAAAATAAAATATTTTGCAAAATACCATACATATATTGAAACATAAGAATATTATTTTTAAATTTTGTGCATCACTCCTGTTTCTTTTTGCTGCATCCACACACTGGGAATCTGGTCACTGAGATTTATCCATCTGCTATCAGTTGCTCACTGGCACTTTGAATCAAAACCACTGAATGGATCACCAAATGTTACAGCTGAATTTTATCAAACATTTCCATAGGACAAAATATTTTACAAAATATTAATCATCTGCTTAAGTTGATTAAGATGGCCTGTTTAAATAAGGAATAAATTTACTCCCTCTAGCTGTTGGAAATAGTGTAATGAGAAAATAAAATTTTGTATTCTGTTGATATGTAAAATGCATATGCTGGATTTTCCATTTGCTTTCCCAATTTGAGATAGAAAATTTATTATAGAATGATTTTATTTCATGGCAGTGTTTTGGAGAAATAAGAGAACAGAAAGTCAAGTGAATATCTAATACAAAACTGAATTCATTAAAAAAGTGGAAAAAAAAATTTATTTCAATAGGGAAAACTTATCAAGAAGAGTTATCCTTATTTCATTAACTTCTGGTGCAAATCCTATTCAGCACCTGAACTCTGTTAGTTTCCTTTCAGTACTTGAAATGTGAAGTGCCCTACATATTTTGCAAGCTGCAGTAACTGACTTTAGTACCAAATTGGGCTAATTGAGGCTGCTGGCCTTGTTTAAGTGATTATCTATTCAAAGTCCATATGATGTAACACACTTGTAGAATCCATTTTGAATATTTGCATCCACTGAGCAACTGCAATCTAAGCAGAATGAATACACATCCATTTTTCAGTGCAGGAAAAAATGCTGGCATTTTTTTAAAGCCCAGATATATGAGGTTGCCTCCCTATGGAAATAGGAGTCACACCACAAGTTCTCCTGGGGAATATATTCTGGCTGATACTTTGGATAAATTTATTGTTAACCATGTATGCAAGATTTGTTACTGCAAAGAAAAGAGGGCAAAAATTGTCAAAGGCAAGAGTTTAGTCACATTTAATTGTAGGACAAGTTTATGTAATTTCACCATATTCTGATCGGGCTTCACAAATTTTGGCGAAATGCTTTGGATTTCTGTTTTCAGAAACTGCTATTTAATATTCACAAGGTTGTTCAATGGCACTGCTTTTTTTGTGCATAGACCTGCACCTTGCTGATATTTCATCTGGGATTATGATAGCTTCCTCCAAAAAATAGAAAACCTAAAGAAATGTAAATCTGTGGAATTTGTAATTGATTTATCCACAGTGTCTGTTCCAGTAGAAGAAACTTTTACTTTTAAAATAAATATAAAAATTAGCAGTTATTATAGTATATTTACTTAGACTATGCAGACTACATGTCACCCTGAAAACACAAAATTACTTAGATCAGAGAATTACACCACAGTGTTTGTAAACCCTCTGCAGTGACAAGCACCTCATCTTGTTTAGGCATTATAGGCACATTGGACCCTCTTAAGAAGAATGACAGCTAGAATTAGTTTTACTGGAGCTTGTTGAAATTTATCTTTGGTCATGACTGGCTCTTTGTTTTACTCACAGTTTATCTGTATGCAAAGTGCACAAAAGATCAAGAATGGTATATGGCTTCTTACAAGGCAAAGCTAAAATAGAAATGCAGAAGTGCAAATGAGGCTCATAAAAGCTGTCATGGAACTACAAACAATGCATCCAAACAAAAAAGGTGTTATAATCCAGAAAAATAATTCAAGGTCCTCATGAAATTCCATACCTGAAATAAAAGGGTACTGCAAAAGTCGTCTCAGGCTTCAGTTTCCCAATGTTAACTTTGAAAGTAATAATCCTAAGTAACCAAACACACAAATAATAGTCACTTCAATATAAGTATTCCAGTATAAGACTCTGTTCTTCTCTCCTCAAGAACCTGTTATAGATTCTTAGACAGTTAAAGTTAGGAAATGTACATTTCTGAAAAGCAAAGGGAGTGAGAGATCACTTAGTAATGACGTAAATAATGCTGCACCAATGTATTTAATTAGCTGAAGTATTTCAAATTTTCAGCTATTTGTGCTAACCATATAGATTACATGCAGAGTTTAATTGAAGATTAGGACATCGATAAAAGAAATTTTAGATAACATGGCTGTATTTGGCCGCATCATTTCTGTTACAGGATCAATAAAATTACGTAGTGAGGCAGCAGGGTTCTCTGAGGTATACTGCTGTGTTCAAATACTAGGACTATTTAGGACACATACATAGTTTAAATATCAGTTAGAAAACAACTCAGATAATTTCCGCTTTTACTGTGTGTTTTGTAATATGACGTAAGATACTCTGTAGGGCTTGTAATGACAATTTCTTCCAGTAGATTTCACATTAGTACACAAAAAGGAGGAAAAATCTTTTTGTTTTCTTTTTTTCAGATGTGAAAATGGAGAAATGAAAGGTCAAATACCTTGCTGAATGTGAGCAGTTAAGATTTCACCTCAGTTTTTCAGGTATAAATTAATCAATGAAGAATATGTGCAACTTCAGACACAGGGAGACCCAACCTCCATTTCCTTTCTAGATACACATGTAAATATTTTATAAAGTTTTATGAATATTAGCTTAAATTTTTTAGTCACTTTCAGACTTCTGCTCTCATCTGAATCATATTTTAAAGGAAAAAGAAAATACAGAAATTGATTGATCTGGTGTTTGACATCCAGCTGAAAATATCAAGTAGGATACAAATTTATAAGAACCATGGAATATGAAGGCTGAGTAATTTTGACTCAGGGTCTGTGGTTCCTGCCTTATCAGAACTATTTTCTTCTTACCATGTCATCAAACATTCTGCTTTGCTTCAGCGAGGACTTCTGAAATATGATGTTTATCTTAAATGCTTGTAGAAAGTTGGTTGAAATTGCTTAAATGCTTGAAAAATTCTGTACATAAAATCTGCAGGTATACTTTTAATGGTTGATTCTGATCAGCTTAGCCAACTGAATCCATGAGTGGAAAGGCTGCAGTGGACAGTGAATGCACTGATAACCAGTTTGGTGCTGCAAGTAACTGCAGTTTGGAATATGTTCTTCCTTTAAAGCTTAAATAAGGAAGAAAGTAAAAAGGCTAAAACCAATATGAAAATGTTTTACTTTTCTTTTGGTCCCATGTATTCTTTTCTAGTATCATTGAAAGTCATCCCAAAGAAATAATAAAATATAAAAAGCTTTTAATAAAATAGGAATTTTGGAGTTTACAAGGTCAAATCTTTGCTGTTTAGCTATGATAGCAGAAACATTTATTCTCCCTGAAAGGGTCTAGTATTTACTTGATAATTCTTTTTTCAGGTGTTTATTTGATAGTTGCTTGTTTCCTATCCTCTTTTTCTCTCTTCCTAGCAACACCATAATAAAGCTTACTATACAATTACACATCAAGTTTATTTAGAAATTTTTCAGATTAGAGAAGAATTCAGAGCAATAAAGACTGTTTTCTAAACAAGTCATCAATTAATTTGCAGTAACAGAGTACAGTCCTACATCATCTGCTCTTGTAATTGTGTTCCAGCAGGAGATGTATCCAGGAGTTCAGCTGCTCTCATCCCTGAGAACTAACTATTGATCAGACACACTTCCTCTGCAGACCATGTAATACCATATAAAGGTCAGCGTGGACAGCACAAATTGCTTTTATTGAACAGCATAGTAAAGTGGCATTTAAGGCAAAAAAGCACCTTTATGTTATTTTGGCAGGCAGTTGATTGTGACTGTAGTTCATAGTCCTGAAATCTGAAATTGTAACACGCTGGCTTGCCTGAGTAAGATTATTTACTTTGGGAGTTGAATATCTCCCAGATTAATCAAGCTGAGCAATTTGTTTGCACAGAACAATAAAGGACTGAAAGACTAATGAAATGCACCTGCAACATATTTTTGAACACCCACACAGGTGAAGGGAATCACTCTTTAAAAGGAACACATACATTTCATTAATATTTTTTTCTCATTGATAATAACTGGTATAGCCTACTTCAAAACTAGAGGTTTAATTAAAATTGTATTTATAAATGAGTGTACCATAAAAAACAAAACCCAAAACAAGCTGACATAAAAATCTCCAACCATATTGGATAAATTAAATATTTTGATCCTTCTGAAGGTAAACTGCATTTCATTCAATTTCTTCTTTTAGATGGAAAAGATATTCCATTAAATTGAAATTGTTCCCATAGAGTACTCAGATTGTACAGAAAAGATAACATTCTATTTAAAAACCCCCAACAGCATTGATCAAATTTGAAAAGGAAGTAATGTGCAGTTTATAAGAGAGCTAATGCTCAGTCCCATGTTCCACCACTGCTATTGATACTGGTCCACTAGTCTTAAACAGCTCTTAATGAGCCTGTGAATCTGGCTGTATGTGTGAAGTCAGTGCCATGTACTTCTAGCCCAGATTCATTATTTTAATAATTGGTAGAGAATAAATCAACAAGAAAATTCCTGATAGACAATTTTCTGCCTGAAGACCAACATTTATGCACACTGGGGACAGGAACCAATTAGAAAGGACCCTGAGAAATTGATTTAAAAACACTAAAAATGAGTCCCATTCAGAAGAGATGTGGAAGGTTTTTCCTACTCACAGGTGTAATCAGCTGAAGAAATATTAAACTAAACAGGTCTGCAAGTTGTCAGAAGTTAGGAGATATTCTATTAAAGAGAAATTACAATGGTCAAAAATCAAGAAAAAACAATATAGGGGAAAATTTTAAGAGTTTGGTTCATATGAAATTCAACAAAGAGAGCTATTTTGTAATACCCTTCAGAAAAGTATAAGTCTGCTGCAAAGAAAAAACAAACATGTTTTCTATTTCACTAAAGCATGGGACAGAAATCTTTAGTTGTAGCAGTTACTATTCTTGTTGTTATTATTTTTAATATTATTCCAGGATAAATATTTGTATAAAGTTTTCAAATGTGAAAGTTATTAAGCACCAGCATCTGGAGGCTATAGAACCTCCAGCCTTGGAAACTGTTTACAGTACAGCACCAGGAATAGCCAGTGGAACCACCAACAGGCTCTTGGCCAGGGCAGTTCACTTTTTGTCATGGCTCATTTCTGTCATACTGTTTCAAGATTTTGTTTGAGCAGTGTCTAGTCCCAGTCTCCATTACTTCAGAAATCAATTTGAGACAGCAGTTACAGTTTTCTTTACAAGAGAAATTAAGGTAGCTCAGAGTTCATGCATGACAATGGCCATTGCTGTAACTAAAACAGCAGTTTATCAGTTTTTGTCTCTAAAATCAAGTTGTATTACCATCTGAG
Source organism: Lonchura striata (assembly GCF_050655825.1). Taxonomy (NCBI): domain Eukaryota; kingdom Metazoa; phylum Chordata; class Aves; order Passeriformes; family Estrildidae; genus Lonchura; species Lonchura striata. The sequence continues at coordinate 55,388,406 of NC_140707.1, read as the reverse complement.
AAATACAGAACCTTTTTCTAAAAAATTTAAAAGGCATATTTAAGTTTTTTATGTGGGTTTATTCCCTTTCTCATGTTTCACTCGTTGCTCAAGCAATAGGATAATATCTTAAATAGTGTCAGAGTATTCTGTTGTGCAACACTGTGCTGCTAAATGATGCACAGAGACTTCTCCAAGTTACAAGATGAAAATATATGTCCTTCAGAGAGGAAATGACTGGGGTTTTTTTAAGTTGTGAAATATAACACCAACTTCTTGAAGAGGATGGAATCCCCTGTATCATATTCATCATTTAGGCATCCTTGAGACCATGGAAAACCTCAAGTACTGTATAAGTAGGGCCTTTTCAGACAGAAAATGAAGATGGAATATATCTGTGGCCAGTGATGGCTACTGTGGCTTATCCCAATGAAAAAGATAGTGAAAATGTGTAGAAACACCCACAAAGAAGGGAAATGAAGCAAAACAGGTATTTGAAGGTAATAACTGAGGGAGCTGTAGAGAAATGAAATGGCTGAGTGGTCGCTTGGGGAATAAAACAGCAGCCCCAAATCACTGTGCTGGAAATCAGCTGCCAAACCTGGCTAAATAATTCTGTCAGTCAAAAACAAAAGCAAAAAGTGGAGTGTGACTTTCAAGCTATGCTTTGCTGTCTAGCATATACAGAAATTAAATGTGGATACTCATAAAGATGTACTTTGCATTTTAACATCTAATTAATGCTATCTACATCCAAATGCAGACCTTCACCTCAAGTATAAATTAATCTGGTTCTTATTCTGCTGTTTTTAAGGCTGTATACGTGGTAAACTTGAATGAGTTTATTTTCATATTTACCCTTAGTTATAACTCTCAGAAGGTGAACACCATTTGTGTTTCAGAAAGAATTTAGCTCAAACATCATAACCAACATAATTAACATGATAATTAAACATCACAGATGGAAATCTGTATGCTCTGACCTGTCTTCAGATTGACTAGAACAGTTTTCTCTCACATTGTTAAAGAGATTTTAGTTTGTGTCAATGGTTTTTCTAAATTAGATGAAAATTGGGTCTAGGTTTAACACTTTTCACATTTTTTTCTGTTTTCTCCCCTTGGAAGAGATACAAAAAAGCAAAAATAATACATTGAAAGATAAGAAACCACTAAAGTCCAGAGTTCTCCCTCCTCTGATGATCACCAAGCTGCCAAACATTAGCAAAATTGTTCTCTTTATGAATACTTGTAATTTAAAACTTCCTAAAGCAGCAAAAATTTGAAAAAAATCACTAGAAATGCATATCAAAGCTTCTAATTTATATTACCTGAAATTTAAAAAAAATGTCATTCAATAAAACCAGTTATTTTTCAGACAAGAAACAGTTAAAGGAAAAAAAAAATATATATAATTAATTAGATTTTAAATCACTCAGTTAGTGAAAAATAAATCTAATGTCCTTGATACTGGGTTTGGTATTGATTTCTCTATTTTTAGTCACAGAAAATCAAATAGTCTGTTTCACTATGGTATGATTGTAAAGTTTAAGCTTCTGAGTAAATATGAAGAAAATCTGTTTGTAACACATCATTGCCTAAAATTCCAAAAGAATAATTTATGTTACCCAGAATCTGGAAGAAATACTACTTTAGGTAAGACTGAAAGAGCTCCTTGAGTGGAGAGTTTGTTAAGTAACAAAAAGCATTAATATTTTCATATATTTTATGCCCACTCTTTCCACATAAAAACCTACAATTCAGAGTAAATAGCAAGGACTAATTTTCTGATAGTGTTAAATAAATGCCTGTAGAAAAAATTGGCAGCTTCATTGTTTGAAGAATTTCAGTGCTAAAATAAATCATAGCAACAGCTCAATGCTGACCTTAAAGACCTTATTTTTATTCTCCTTTACACAAAGCTACTTTCCGTGCTTGCTGTGCCTGAATCCTCTTTCTAGCTAGAACACAGCAGAGAAATAAAAATCTCTCAAAAAAAGTTTTGATCTTCCAAAATTTGCTTTTATTTTTCATTCAGACAAAGGCCATGTTTATCATCCACTTGTAAAAAAAGAAAGAAGTGTGTGAGGTGGCAGTTCCCGTAGCTTAATAACTGTAGGGTGGTAATCTAAAATAATGAAATGTACTGTTGGATTCTAGTTGCAGGATGTGTTCCATCCTCAAATTAAGACGTGGGATTCAATGTAAATGCATACACATGGATGTGTATTTAAAATATCTGCTCTGACCTCCAGCTGCTGTTCCAGGGTGACATAGGACTCTCGTTAATCTTTTGTCACTTCTGCCAGTTGTGTACAGATTTTTGGATTTGGATGCTTTGGGGCATATCAAACACTATTTTGCATGTTGTAATAGCAATTAATCAAATTAATTGAGATGGATTGTCATGGTTTTACCCCAGATTGAAAATAAACCCTACACATCCACTCATTCACTCAGTGGGATAGGAAGAGAATTGGAAGCATAAAAGCCAGAAAACTCATGGGCTGAAAGAGAGACAGTTTGAGAAGTAAAGAAAAGCCATGCAAACAATAAAAGCAAAAAGGACTTATTCAGTTTCCCACGAACAGGCAGGTGCTCAGCCACCCCCAGGAAACCAAGGCTCCACTGCACAGAATGATGACTTGGAAAGAAAAGCATCATCACTACAAAAATGGCTCCCCTTCCTCCTTTGCCTCACCTTATACACTGACTACAATGTCACATGGTCTGGCATGTCCCTTTGGTCATTTGGGGTCACCTGTGCTGGCTCTCAACCCGTTGTGGACCCCAAATCTCCTCAATGATGGGGTGAAGCAGTGACTCTGTTAAACACTCAACAATAACAAAACATCCCTGTGCTATCAACACTGCTTTCAGCACAAATCCAAAACAGCCTCATACTAGACAGTATGAAGAAAATAAACTTTATCCCAGAAAAAAAAAACAAAACAAACAAAACAAAATGAAACAGAAAAACCCCACCCAAAACCCAAGCAGCACAGGGATCATTTTGAAGTCAGATGCTGAAATTTCAGTGTTTTCATGCAAATCAGACATACAAGCGGGCACAGTGGTCCATGGGGTGGAAGTCATTGCAGCCAAGGATGTTCAGAACACTTGTCAGCACACTCAAAAGTAGATTGTGCTGAACTGAGATTCTGGTCTTTACAGAGCACTTCAAGGAACTATCTAAATTCACATTTTAATAGAAAGAGATCATGACAATATAGTCAATGGAGCAGAGAAAAGAATCCATCTTATTTTTAAAGCAGATGGCTATGTATTTTAGGCTCCACTGCCTGTATTGACTTCCATTTACTAAAATGGATATCCACAATCCTATGTTACAAGTAGATGGCTAACCCTTACATGAAATGTCAGTGGGAGGGATCCAACATCTGCTTTTAAGTCTTAGCTCAGGAAATAATTTTTATTCATATCAGTCTCTATACAAACACCTGAATGGAACTTTCTTCATATTGCAGACCTACTGGAACATGCGTGAAATTTTTTATTCACATATATATATTTATTCACTTTTTATAAGGAAGGTTTGAAACAAATTTCTCAGTCAAGAATTTTGTACAGCCAAAGTATGACTTTGCAATTAGAGTAATTTTGGGCAAAAATCTTCTACTTAGGCCTATTAATATTATTCATCTCTTTTGGAGTCCAAGTAGGCCTCTTACAGATGGTGTCTAATTCATTTTCTTTCTAACTATTTCAACAAAAATATATTACTTATGAAATTCAGAGTTTCACAGAATTTTCTTGCAGATATCAATCTTAAAGTCATTGAAGTTTTCAAGCATTTTAGTTATTAAAACTCTAAAGCAAGTGTTTATATTTTAGGAAATAGTGATGACTATTTCATTTCAACTTAGGAAAGAGTAATCTGGAGGATAAACTATTTCTCTGCATGATCATGCACTAGCTAAAAAGATGAAGGCTTTGTTATCTACCTCTATGTTTAAAACTATTTGACTCTTAATTGTACTAGACCTGACTTTTTTTTTTTTTGGTCAAAAGATCATGCAAAATTAGCACTTTTCCTATCTGTAGGAATCTATATCCTATCATATGAAATATCAAGTAATTACTTAAAGAAATGTTATACACCAGGGTGTAGCAGGAGAGCTTGTCAAATAATTTATTAGATAATTCTATATAGTCTGAGACTTTAAAAAAAAGTTGGAATTATATGTACACAAAATAAATTACCTAATACAACAGACCTATGCTTACATTACAGAACTTCATATTGATTTAATTGTCTCAATTGATTTATTTCTTTTTGAGAGCTAAATTTGGAGAATAATCTAATGGCTCCATCCTAGCAAAAGCAAACTTGCTTATAGTCATTCACACTCCTCATCTTTCTCCCATCAATGTACCATTGAAGGAAGATTCTTCTACAGATCAAAGTTTCTTGACACTTGTTGCAGTTGTCCAGTCAAAGGTACCTTCAGTCAAGATAATGTCAACAAGAAGGAATAAATGGATGTATTATAGATATTTTGTCCCTCAGAGTTTTAAAACTTTTATAATTTTAAAATAAATTTAAAATGAGGATTTAAAAATGTCCTTTCTTTTAGAGAAAAATCTCAGGTTATTTTTAAAAAACCTGGATGATTTTTTGAAGGGACTGGTGACTTTTCAAAGTCTCAAAACATTTCCATAATATTCTTCCAGGTATAATAAAAGGTCTCAGTGAAGTTCTCTGTATTCTTTCCCTGACCTTCTCTTCTGTAACACAGTTTTAACTAAAAGTATTTTGGTTGCCTAGAGCCAAGGTGCCTATAGACAGTGTGAACAAATGGATGGTAATAAGCACTTCGCAGTTCTTTCAACAGGAAAAAAGTGTGTGATAGTGATAAGGTTGCTGTGATAAATCTGCTTAACAATGAATATTAACATTTTCTAGAACTAAAAGAAAAATTTCATTAATGCATGCCTTCTGTTATGGAGGAAAGTTTTACTGCTCTAGAACATGCTACAGGAGTTGTATAGATATGAAAGAAAGATGGAATTGGCAGGAAGTTACTAAAAATATATGAAGTAAAAAACAGTGCATATTCTCTGCAGAAAATCTTCATGTACTCATAAAAAGCAACATCCTTCTTATATGCCTGAAAGAATGTTCACTAATTAAAAAGAAATTGATCATATTACAATGATTACAATAGTAATTCAAAACGCAGTAACTAACACTGTGCTTCAGAATCTGTCAGGTCTTTACAAAGTAAAAACTCAACGACATTATCAATTAAGCCAATTAGTTAACTTTAAACTTAAAACATGGATAACTCCTGCTTTTATTTATAGCTTTGGCTTCTTGGTCTCATGACAGAATCACATAATCATTTTGGCTAGAAAAGACCTCTAAAACCTCTAGTCCAACCTCCAACCTTTGACTGATCAAAGCCCTGCTCTATTACATGAAAGGAATTAAAGAAATTAAATTTACAAAACTGCAATAATTCTGAAAAATATGGTTCCTGTAGTTTTGACCTATCTTGATGAACAGAAGGAAGCGTGAGGAAAACTGCAGTCTTAATAAATCTCCCACAGCTAAAGATTTAAAACTCACACTGTTTCAGATTAGTGAGGACAACAATATTTGCTGTTGAATCCTAGGCAGCATGGCATTTCAGCAGCAAACATAAGAATTCAACTTATGACCACAGAAGTTCCAAACAAATACTTGAACCACATGCAAATAAAATGTTTGCATATTGAACGAAAAGACAAGTGAAATAGATTGCCATTTCCATCTTTGATCTTTCCAGAATCAGAAAACTACATGTAAATTACAAGGAAAGGAAGCCTAGGAAGCACAGGAAATAAAGACAGCACACTCATTGTGTTCCCTGCATGCTTAGGGACAATTGAACAATATTGCAGTCCATCAGATTCAGTGTTTTCAAGCAGGTTGTCACTGTTAAATAATAACTATGAAGATACAGATCCAGATGACCTTTTGTTTGTTTGTTTGTTTGTTTTGCTTGTTTTCTTCTTCAAAGGAAAGTTGTCTGGCTGGCTAGCAGAAGGAAATGGAGAGTAAAGCTCATCAGCAGAGGAAGCAGCTACAGATACCATACTCAGCCACAACAAAGGATCCAATCCATCACAGCTTTTTCCACTAGATTTGTTTTTTTCCAAAACCCAGACTGATCCTATTCTGACACTACTTTACAAATCCAATGTATTTTCAGTCTGCTTTCCCCTCATTTCCTGCTGTTTAGTTGCACATTGAAGCTAATCTGTGCTCTCAAAAGTTGTTATGTCGTTGACCCAAATAATTATCAGACTATCTCAGTACTACCAATTGCTTCAGTTGTTTTTGAAATCGGTTTGAAAAGTGTGGCTTTCAAATCTACTCAAGAGACTATAACTGTTTTTGTCTATATTGAGTGGGTTCTGTAGCTAAGTGAGATGACTTAGTTGCTCGAGTCTCATATTTATATAGACTTAGTCCCTAAGAAAATGAATGAGAGGAATAAATCTTATAATGATTTACATTACCTCAGTGTTGTAATGGATTTGAAAAGTTTAATGAGAATTTGATGGGAAAAAAAAAAAAAAAGAAACAAGTAGGGTCATCAGTGAATTTCCAGAATTGTAGGAGAGGCACTTTTATATAGGTGAACAGCAGCAGTGTCTACCTCTTTTTGACTACAAAATAACAGGAAGCATGCAGACACATTTACATGTGGAACTACCTAATTTATGTAGTTTGGAATTAGAATAGGAATCTTGAATGAAAAAGGTGAATTAGTGTTACTAAAGAGAATATTATTTCCCTTAAATCTATATGATCCAGTAATTTAGGGTCAGTGAAAATCCAGGAAGATATTTGCAGTCATTTATATTAACTGGTGTTGTTGATCAAATTAAAATGGTGTAAACATGCTTATATGAACAATAATTTATCACAAGATTTCCAAAGCAACAATTTTTTGAAGAAAAATAATCACAGAAATATGCTAAAAGCTGAACACTTTTGGCAGCATTTATAATAATATAAAAAAAGAAACATTTCAACACTTTTTGATTACAGTACTTACCTTTTCATGAAAATATTCCTTTGATATAATAAAAGGTGAAAAAATGACAAAATAAACCTTTATGGTAGCTTGAACATAATGAAAGGCCTAACCCTAAACAATCATGATTTCATATTGTGAAACATTTCTGCAGAAAGCTATGTTATGTTCTTTTGGAAGAAAAAAACAAGAAAACAAATCTTCATAAGACACAAAATGCAAAACCAGCTCAGACCTGTCTTGGAAATGAATTAATAGTACAGGTTATCGTCCTTTGGATGACACATGCACCAAATTTAGTGTACTGGCCATCTTCCAAAAGGGGTAATTACATTCTGCTTACCTGTTATTCTCCTGCTGTTTTTCTTGTCAGATGTATTTTTTGTTATATTCTGTTCCAAAATCTTGTTAATGATGCTGTCTTCACAATGATAGTTTTTTTATTTGTTATTAACCATTAAAAATACACTTTCTGGGGAATACATGTCAAACAAACAGTAACTGATAAGTTATGTCCTCTAAAAGTTATTAATTCTATAGCACCATATCTGTCTCTTATTGAGCCTTCAGCAATATGAAATAAACTTTGTAAAAATCCCCACAGCTGTAGTCATGCAAGATAACTCTGCATTCAACAGACCACCCAGAGTAAAAATGAAATCTAGAGAATATTTTTAAGTGATGCAAATAGTATAAATTATGATTAAAAATTGAATTGTATATTTACCTGCCACAATAGATTTAATTCCTGTGTAAGCTTTCTTCACTAACATCTCAAGTATTTGAAATATCAATGGTAATATGTAATTATATAAACAAATAGAAATTCACTGCCTCTACTGATTAGTTCTGCCACCTATCAGTATCTATTAGCAAAATTCAAGTACATGGGAGTAAATTTTTACATACTCTCTTCAAAGTTTGGAATTCTTCTATTAGAATAGTTTCCTATAATACTAATTCAAAATACTCTGTCACTGTTAAAATTCTAGGTCCAGCCAGGTTCCATGTGCATGTACCTTCATCACTAGAAATTCTGTCTGACTGGTTTCCGTCTTCCAGGCAAGGCTTTCAAGTATGTCCAAGTATTCTTTCTGGTATGCTTAAATACTTGTTTTGGAAGACTGAGGACTTTTATGCCATTCTGATACTTTGCAGCAATTGGGATTTCAGCTGGTCATAATATCCCTCTTTTCAAATTCTAATAAATAAAGGAGTAATACTTTATTGCTACACTTCAGAGTTTAAGCATATTCATATATTATTCTTTGTTAACTACAAATTTTAAAAAACCCTGGATATTGGGAATTACCAAATTAATATGTGGAAATAAATACACAGGCTGTTCTCTGGACAATGAGCAGGAATTCCTCCATAGAATGTAATGGTAAGTGGTGGTTCAATCTTAAGAAATGAGAACTTGAACAATGCCCTTGCCCTTGTCTTACTTTCCCCTTCCCTTCCCTCTCATTCTCTCCCTTGTATCAGCAGCTGTGGCTGCCAGAGCTTACCAAATGAGCTATCTATTATAAAGACAGAGAGTCAACCACTGTTTTTAACAAATGTGAAATCAAAAATGTTTACATGATTCCTAAATTTTGGCATATGCCCTCAAGAAAGGTGTTTTTTTTTCCAGTAGAATTTTTGAAACTGGTATTTAGTTTTCATTTTATCATCTGCTTAGAGCAATGTGTTCTCCAAAGCTTTGGCATGCCTGGCTTTCATATGATAATCAGAACTGCCATATGTTTAAGAGCTTTATTTCTCACTTAACTGCTTTAACTTGCTGAAATAATCAGCATGACTCAAAGCCAAATTCAATAGCTTGATGAAAAGAGCACTCATGAAGCAACTGTCCATCACTTTTTCATACTGTGACAAAATGGTTTTCATTTTTCTGCAATAATTTTGAGCAGTTGTTGTGTGTTCACGGCATTCTGTTGCAAACTTCATTTTGAGGATAGAGCTGAGTTAATTTCAATGAAATTGCTATTGCAGTTATATATAAATTACTCACTAATTCACGGGAATGATAAAAAAACCTGAAGTTGCTCTGGACCAAAATATTAATTTAGCACTTCAAAATACACATACAAACAAATTAGATATAGAATAATACCTGTCCCAAATCAAAGTATTATGGAACTTATATTTGTGTCATAAATGAAAATCTGGTGTAGAAATGTTTTGCTGAAGAAAAAACTTAACCATAAGGTGCTCACCAAAACAAATGAAGCTTTCTTATGTTTCTGCTTGAGTATTGGTTCAAATGTAAGCAGTGAGATGGATTATCTCTTGACCATGATTTACATACACTAAGGCAGACATTTAGTGCCTTCATTAGGAAAACTTATGTTAGACTTTGCATGCATGACACAGAAGTTACTGAATCGGTACAATAGCTGCAGTGAGCCCTAAATGAGCTTAACTTGCTGATACATTTTAACAAAATAAAAATTTATGATTTTCTCTAAGAAGTAATTTTATTTCTTATCCTGTTCCCACATAAATTGTGAGAAGGGAAGCCAATAAAGGTAACTAGTAAATATATTTATATTAATTCTATAATTGTACATAAATGTTTTAATTAAAATTGTCAATATTGTAAAGTCTGAATATTGCTAATCAGTTGTGCTCATAAATTCTATTGAGTGTTTTCTACCCATCTACCTGGAAGTAAAACTACGTTTTTATTAGCTTCACAAAAGACTATGCTGTCATATATTTCTTTTTATTACATTTTATCAATATCTTCATTTGCACATTCATATTTCCTATTGTAAAAGAAAAAATGGCAATATTCTCAGCTATCTTATCACAAAGTTATACATACTTTATAGCCTCAGTATTAACACCAATATAGAAATACCAGGAAATGTCAAGAGAGAAAACAATAACTAAGAACTGTGTAAGTTTTCTGGCAAAAATAAACTAAAACATATATATTATAAAATCTATAACTTATACAAAAAGTAATTTTTAAAATATTTTTTCTCCAGGAATTTTATACATTAATATCTGAATCGTGTTTTATACCAATTTCAGTATTAGGCTTGACTTTCTTTTTATGGATATATGTTAGCAAGGAGGTAAGTTTACTTCTTTGTATGTTAGTATCCTTGTAGCTTGAGCTCTGCTTATTTTGGTGCATATTCAAAATGGAATATTGGAGCATACAAGAAGAGCATGGGAGCTAATTAATACAAGAGCAGATCACAGTCAATTTACTGAGTAAGACTGATCAAACCATAATTACTTTTAAATGTTAGGTGCTATCAAGAGTTACAGTCACATAAGACTTCAGGAAGGGAGGTATGGGTAAAATGTGACAGGTCCTAATATTAACATCAAAGATTGCCATGTCTTAGAAGGAGCATGAGTGTTACTTAAGTAAATTATAATACCTTTACTGGAAAGGCAATATAATTATCTCACATTTTCCTAGCTCAGTTTTTTCACACCTTCCACTAAAGCTGCCAGTGTTGAACTCTTTAGCAAACCTTGAACTGCTTGAGCAACTTTGCAGCCCTGTGAAATGCTGTTGCCATTGCTAGGAACAGGTCATAGTGCTCGTAGCTTTGTTTAACTTGATTCAGCTGGAATAATAATTTTTCTAATTGACAAGTTGTCTGTATCTAATTGTTTTAATTCTGCTTATCTTCATATCATGCAACTAGAATTTTACAGAACAGAAACAAGCAGATCTTCCAGGTAGAACAAGATATTCCCTCCTTCTCTTTCCCACTGGCAGTAAATCATAACAATCTTACTGTGGAAACATTCCTTCACTCATGTAGATCCCACTGTTTTTTCAGGGATCATGTGTTGTGTACTTATTTATACCTCTATCTGTAAGGATCTAACTTACAGTAAAACCAGAGTTTGGCACTTGAACACCTTTCTGAATCTGAGCCTAGAAGAACAAAGGCACTGTTTAAGTGTGACCTTCTTGCTATGGAGTACACAGGTGCCTCCAAAAGTCATTTTGTTCCCTGGAGAGTTCAGTGACTCAGAAGGGGGGTAATGGTAGGTAGTACACTCAGCAGGATGTTGCTTAATGCCAAGTGAGGAGCTTGCTCTTTCCAGCTGATTGCAATGTGTAGCTGCCCGCTCAGACTTGGTACTAAAAACTAACCTGTAATAATTTCTCACTTACATCCAATCAACAAAATTGCAGTTAATTTGAATAATTTCCTAAATATTTCTTAACTACTTTTTTTTTAATCTAGATAACTTTGATTCATTGGATGAATGTTGTGCTTATGGCCTCAGTTATACTGACAAAAGTGGGGAAAGCAAAGTGAAGGACAACCAGGAATTCAAGACATGACTTCAAACCAAGATAATCTAGTAATAAACTCTCAGTTTTGCCTAAAAGCAGAATAATTTTTTGAAAAAAAACTGATATGTTTGAAGTATATTGGCTTAGAGGATTTTAAGTAAGACAGAAAAAGACTAATTTGAGAATATTTGTGGTTCTGGAGTGAGTTAGATTCTTGGAAGCATCTTAGCCGAGTAGATTCAAGCTCAGTTCTGCTGATGCTGAAGTACCACTCAGAAAGTTCAGAGAATTTCCCAGGAAAACTAATGCATTCATCCACTCCAGATCAAAGTGCCTGTGCTTTTACTGACAGCAGTTCTAAGAGCCTTTTGGAGTTCTAGTTCCATAATCTACCTGCAGCTTCAAAAAATGCTTCAAAAACATCATGTTGATTTTCTGTAAATAAAACAAAGTCAGTCAACAGGAGAAGAAGATATGTGGAAAGCCAGAATTAATTGGATACATGATACATTTCTTACATACATTTCTCCCCATTTATTTCTTAATGTCCATTCTTCCACAGACAAAAATTAATCCAATGTAGAATTATTCCACTGTTATAATCCTTTTTCTGAGAAATCACAATCAAAGAAATAAAGATTATTGTTCTGAGTCTCATGAAGATAATTGTAAAACTAGGTTTAGGTTTTTCAGCTGTGTATGCGATTGGACTTCGAAAAAAAAAAAAATAAAGAAAGCAGTAGAGATATGGCTGAATAGAAGAGATTATAAATCCTGAGTACATTAAGTCCTGTGGAGCTCAGGCTGTATTAAAATTTCTGGACTAAGTTGTGCTGAGATACCTCCCTGGAACATTGGGAACACCACAACTAGAAAAGTGAGTGCAGGAAAAGGTGAAGATCTGGTGAGCAACTCCCAGTTACCTGGACCAAAAAATCCTTTACAGTAATTTATCTTAATAAGGGTGAGTTCATTTCTATACCTTTATTTTTGATACTTATATTGCTTTTTCAACTTGATTCACTTTCCCATTTATCTACACCTCAACTTATCAAAATTTTGTGTCTGTTTACCTATATAATAACACTGTGACTAAGATATCATCCTGAGGTGTGTGATTTTTTTCTTTAGCTAACAGCTTGCTTACCAGAAAGAACAAAGAAATGAGCATTGCCTTTAGCTCATCCCCAGGTTCCTGGGTATGCTAAAAGTCATGTTCTAAACCTGACTTCCTTTCAGTCTAATATCTTGTGTCTAATATCAATCTAATATCTAATATCTCATGTCTAATATTAAGAAAAGTCCTATCAGATTTTTGGACTGGATAAATTTTCTGGGACACTGGTGCTTAGAGTAGTGACTTTCACCAAAGTCTATGTTAGTTTTTGATGTTCTTGTATCTCTAATTTTAGCGGCATAAAATTACAGTGCAATTCCTCCTTTTAAGGAGGAAGGTACTAGTGGAATCCTGTGTGCTTTACAGGGTACCACAACATCTTGATCAGCTATTTTTTTAAAAATGTTTGATTGTTTAATTTTATTCCAACATCTTACGCACATCAAATAATAAAGAATTGCTGTACTACAGAATATATTTAATATAATAGTAAAGATACAGTCATCCAAACCTGTCGGCTAGAACCTCGCTGCCCGGTCCCAGTAGCAGGTTTTGTCCCATTCTTTTTATGTAAAAGAATGAGTTTTAGACAGTAATTTGAATGGCATTACCTTGGTATTTGCCAGAAGAATACAGCAGTAACACAATCTGGATTGTCAGTATAGTTAAGTGTAAATATAACCATGAAAATATTGCTTCTTTGTATGTAATACAAGAAACTCCTGTTGATGTGTTTAAATACATCTTTGTCAAGCAAATCTGCAAATACCACACGAGCTGCTGAGAAGACATTTTAGCTATTTCATATTAACTAGCATTGACGTAACTTCTGCCTTGGAGACAGATGTATCTCTACACCCAATTAGTTGGTCTAAATTACACATTACAGTGACAGATTTGTTTTTTTCTTGAGAATGCAGATTTGATGCTTTTCGTCCTTCTGGCACACCCCAAAATCATAATCTAAATTCTTAGATGCAATGAATGGCTGATGCTCATTGTCTGCCACTCAACGCATTGCATAGGTGCACATTTTACAGCAAAGGCTGTTATTTCATTGCAGGAACTGAGATATTTTTAGACATGAGTTCTTTGTTACACAAGGTTCTTGTGCCTATGGACAGTTTTTGCACCTTATTCCATCTTAATTTTCTAATTCTGCTGATTACTTTTTTTTATGGCCCCTAACTTTCACCTGGTCTTTGCAGAGTCCAAAGTGCAGTTTCTCTAATACAGTTTGGAGCAGGACTGCCTGGTAAGTCATTGCCTGATAAAAAAGAGGAAAATAAAAAGAGTACTCAAATATCTGAAAGAGTGCAGCCACCCCACAGAGATGTATTTTGAGGTCAGGTTTACCTTTCTATCAGATGGGTATCTGTTGGCATTGGTGCTTGGCACCTGTCAACAGTGAATAGGAACTGTCACCATCAGTTTATCATCTGACTGTAAGATTTTCATATTCTCTCTGTGAGTTCTCACAGGCAGCTCCTCACAGCACTGACTCCTTTCTTCCGTGTTCCACACAGCCAGCTGACTTCTTGCTGTCCCTTGCAGCACACACTAACCCTCCGTGGCCCTGGCATGACTGCCTGGCCCTCACTCCTCACAGCAGCACAACCAGCTGGCTCCAACTCTCCTCTCAACCAGCTAATCCACTCTCCTGTAACACCCATCCTTACTGGACACAGCTGTGACCTATTAGTGGCAAGGCTGTTCCTATTCTGGTAGTTAGTACAGCTGCAGTTCCTCAGGAGTGAGATTGCCTTCAGCACTATCTCTATTCTCTTATGATCCATCCTCCCACAGGTAGCCAAAAAAAAAAAAAAAAAAAATCCCTAATGAAGTATAAAGTTAGAAAATGTAAAGTTCCGAGTCTCATGAAATATGAAAAAATGGTGTTAATCAAGGACATGGTCGAATTGGTAGTTTAACAATTATCAAGAGGTAGATAAATTGCTGTGTGGCATTCTCAGCTTTGTAAATTTGAACACTTTTTAACCTATCAAGACACAAAGGTGTCCTAGACATCTTGATGGAAAATGTAGTGCACAGAAGAAAATTTAAAGGGCAAGTCTCTAAAATACATCCCTGACTTAATCTCTAGTGTTTTCATTACAAATGCTTGAACTTTTTAGTTTATTTTAAATTAAAAAGAAAAAAATAAACATAAAAAAATTAAAAGATTACTCTATAAGATTTGCATAAAAATGTTTGGTTTGTCCCATGCACAATTTTAATCCACAGAGATAAATCCACAGAGATAAAGTTTAAGGCTGAATAAGTAAGAAAGCTCTGTTTTAAATAGATAACATTATAGGTTTGAATGCTGCAGAGTAATTAAAGAATATAATACCCCGTTAAAAAAGATCAATATGCACTTGAGATCAGGGCAGGATCTATTTCTGAAATTATGTAGTTCACACTGATTTCTATCACATTTTCAGTATTGATTTGATGTGAATCTTTTTGATTTGACTTCTCAGCTTGTTTGCCAAGGTTTTAAGACTGCCTGTGCCTCCAGAGTGAAATTAAAGTCAAGGCTGTTTGCATGTCTACATAAAGAGCTGTTAGCAGGTTTCAGTCAGAGACTCTTCAGTAAACAAGCTGTGTATTCCTTTGAAATGATCAGTTCCAGCTCTGTTTTGACAACTTCTTAGAAACTGATTTTCATGAGAAATTATTTGATGAGAATGGTGAGTGCAAGGAGCACAACGCTATAGCCTATTGCTTTCTTTTATGTTTGTTCTTTTGTGCCTGAAGAAGCTCTTTACAGTATTCTGATCAGAAAAATGCTAGTGAGGAAATTTTTGCAATGATTCTTAATTGGGTTTAGCTTGATGCAGTTGATATCAGAAATTGATTGAATAAAAATTAATAAAATAAGGGAGTGATATTGCAGAATTGCTTAGTAACAAGAGAGACAACAGAATGGGACAATCTCATTTTTTCTTGGTTTATTAAAATTAGAAACGCCAGAAAGACAATTGTTTATTTACAACATTGGGTCTGAGATATCTTTGTCATTTCATCCCATAAAATATGAGAAGAACAAGTCCTTTGGATAGTGCCTTTTGGCACTTATAGTCCTTGACAGGGTTAGAGGTTGGACCCAAAAAACTCCAATTCTCAAAACTACTTTCAAGCTTTCACATATCATTTCAAGCTCACAGATTTGGATGGGCAGGAGTTAAATTTTATTCTAACACCAGGGAAATTTTAAAGCTTTATTTTGAGATCTGACTAGGAAAGATTAATCATACTAAAAAACATGCATAAAACATATTGGGACTTATAAGACAGAAATTGTGTCACTTATTTGGCTAAGTTTCTGTATGCAAATTTGTTACATAGAAGAGGAATAGAAGAGAACATATTTCTGTCTTCTCCCCATGTACCTGGCATTTCAAAGGTTATATGGCAATTTGAAAGACCTGGGTTTAAGTATGACTTTTGTATTTGCAATCTTCTGATCATCATTACCATGGGGCAAAGATGTTTTGAAATGTCATCCACCATTCTTCTAAAGGGCTCTGGATCCACTGAGTCAAACTCACTGATTTGAGCTCTGATTGTAGTTGTAGATTTAAAATAATAAACTGTAAAATACATTCACACCCCTCTCAGAGGAAATGAGGTGTGTGGGAGGCAAGATGGGGGGTAAGCTCTCACGAGCATGGTGTATCTTCTGCCTCTTTGACACGAAACAAAAGCTTTATAACAAGTGGCTGGAAGTGAGAGTGCTCCTCCCCTGCAAGTGCCTTCAGGCTGCTGGTTAGGACACTCATGTGGGAGGCTGAGATGTGGGTTTTGGTGCCCAGGACTTTCACGTCCTATAAGAGGTCTTTGCTGCTCCATTATGAAATGTCAGGGTCACAGTGACAGACCCTCCTCCAGCTAAATTCTATGAAAAGCAGTGACTCATTTTCCATGTAGATGTTATACACCAAGAAGGCCTGGTGAACAGAAGTACATCTCAGAAGCACAGAGTTCATAATTTAGCACAACTAAATTAAAACTCTTCTGAGTTTTTCCGTAGGCTGCTTTAGGTAGCTTCCCACTGAATAAATTGTTATATAATTTTGGGCCCTATTATGAGCTAGTTTTCTTTACACTGAGTAGAAGCCCAAAGTATTTTGGTTAGTGAGAGCAGATTCTCTTTGCAGGATCAGAGTTCTCAGGACCTTTTTCTACCTGAGGCTGTAACTCTCACATATTTTTAAGATTTCTGTATTTATTTTTCCACAAAGTAGAAATGGGATTTCTTGATTTTGGACTAAAATTTAAAGGGAAAACATCTTGTGCTTTTCTACAAAGAATCACTCACTTTGATGATATAGAACCAGTAGTGGTATTTTACACATTACCTGAGACTGTCTTGTTGTATTTCCATAAATTCTGCTTTTTGGTCAGTATGAAATAGGAAAAGAACTCTTCCATCTAGAATCCAAAAAAAGTAAAAGCTGTTTCAAAGAGGGTAATGTTTGTTTGCTTTGTAAGTCTGCTTAAATTTGCATTTGCCTTGACTTCCAGGTAGATCTGATTTTAGCTGGGTTGTATTGATTTGCTTATTCTAATGGTAAGATAAAACTTTCCATGAAAGAGGAGCTTCTTAGATTAGGTAAATCAATGTAATTCAATTGATTTTAGTGTTATGATGACCTCCACAAGAGAATCTGGCCCAAAGCTAAACATTTTATTGCTTGGAACCTTTTTATTTTTAATTGACAAATACTTTTTTATACCTTGTCTGGATTTCTAATTATGCAAAATAGTTGACAACCAGTAATGATAAGTATATATTACAGACATCAAAACAAAAGATTTATAATTTATCGCCATGCCTCCCCGAATCTTAAATCTACAAGATTAAATGCTTAAATGTTGCAGTCTCTACAGCAGTTTAACATTCAAGGAGCATTTACTCTGTTAAATCATTTAAGTGACTTGAGGAGTATAATGAAAACACAGAAGAGCCTCAAGCTTCCTAAGTAGATGTTGAAGGATGATTTTCAAAAGCTAAAATTTACAAGATCTTAGACATTTCGAGAGGGCAGTGTAAAGATCCTTTACCTGAGCTATTTCCCAATTATAAAGAAAATAAGTATTATCACCTGTTTTAGCAGTTTGGATTTGTTTATTAACAAAAATTTCAGTAAATGGTGAAGTTTTTGTTTTTGTTTTCTGGGTAGTAAATTAAATAAGATACACAGCACAAAATGTAACACACAGAGATATATTATTAAAATAAAAATCCCCTTCCTGCTTATGTAGGTCCATAACCAAGGGCTGAAGTGACCATCACACTATTTTAGAAAGATAATTGAGGAGGTTTTTCTTGACATCTGCTCAGTTTGAGAGTCAGTGCCTTGGAGTAAGTCTCTCTGCTGGAATCCCAGCTGTATTGCAACTATGAATTTTCCTTGGAAAAATGTGAATCTCTGCCTTAACTACACTTTTAGGCCAAATTTATTCAAATGATCTCCCTGTTCTTCACTAAACCTGAAGGTGCAAATTCATAAGCATAACGAAGGAATAAAAATGTTGCAGTGATTTCTCATAGAAACCAAATATGAGTCGCTGCCATGCCTACGAGAAAACGTGTGTATATGAGGTTAGATAGAGCCTGCTTGTAAACTTCTGCTGTAAGCCAGTGCAAGGACTACTGAGACCCAAACAATGCTAAATAGCAGTGGATTCTTTCCTCCTTTAGGAAATACTCTCATTCTTAGTATCTTTTACTTCCAGGCTGAAAATATCCTGTCATCATATTTATATGCAATCTAAAATATTCCTAGGCAGATGTCTGGACAACACAGTACTTATTTTTTAATAATGTTTTCACTTATATAATGTATGGTTATAAAATTACCATGACCTATGTACCACAAAAATGAAATAAATTTAATAAAATGATTTTGGAATCTTCCTGTTTATGTATATTTCATTAATTTTTTAAAAAAATAAATCAGCAGAAAAAATTATTTCTAAATATTTATTGGTCAAAACACTGCTGATGCTATTCCTTTTGCCAAAGTTTACCATATATATATATATATATATATATATATACACATATAATAGATTATATATAACTTAATTTAATTATATTTATTTATATATAAATATATATATATTTATAATTCATTAAATTGAAAGTATTACTAAGTCCTTTCAAAAACTTATATGTCTATGGTTTATTTTGAAGAGGGTCTTCCAAATTTCCTACGTGTTCTAACTAGACCAACTTGGTTTCTCACTATTCTTTCCTCAGGTGAAGTTCCCTCATTTTGTAGATTTTATGAATGTTGTAGGGAGAAACTAAGCAGGCTACTCACCTGTAACTACTTTAAAAATACTTAAGTGAACATTTGCCGTTTCAGGGTCAGTTTGCATTCTGGGCAAATGCTCAGATCTGCTTTTTTCATACCTGCTGATTTACCCAGGTTGACAATTACTACCTGCTTGGCATCCAGAATCACATCTCATATCTCACCATTTGTGCGGATGTTGTATGTCAGCACTTCACTCTAATAAACATCTGAGGTCTCAGCTTCTCTCAATTCTTAGCAACTGTGTAAACAAAAACGCAAAGGATAATCTTGGAAGGAAGAAAAAAATAGAGGGGAAATAAACTCTTTCACCTGTGAAACCTCAGTCTGTGCTGGTAGAAAGAAATGGGTTTAGCTTGGCTCCTATTCATTTCTTAACTTACATCCCAAAATTGTCATGCATAATTTGATCCAAATGGATCGCTTCGGTTTCAGGAGGGGAAACAGCTCAAGTAACAGAAAATAGTGAATCACCTGTAAGTTATTGAGAAGTCAGACTGCCACTTGGATCAAGGTTAGGGTAATTAGCTGGTCAGCCTGAACTGCAATTTGCCTGAGGAGAAACAAATTAATTTGGTTTCCACATTTTCAGCATGACCCTTGTTGCATTCTTCCTGGATCCAATGACCTCTTCTTTATGCATGACTGAAAAATACCTTTCTCATGCAAAAATACTAATATTTCTTTCAAAGACAGTAGTGGGTATCAGCAGTCATGAGTGTTTCTAATTTCTTGCCAGTCTGCTTCAGTTTTCACACTTTTTATCACTGACATTGCAGATGAAGTCAGCTGTAACTAGATTATGCATGCCTTTTATTTTTCAGTTCCCCATAATTTTCTCAGTAAATACAGAAATCTGAGTTACTTGCTGCAGCACAAGCTTCTGAACCACAAGCACATTTATTTGTGGTCCTTATCTCTTTCTCAACTTTTTTTCATATTGTATTTTTAAATCTTAGATATTTCTTATAGATATATACATGTGTAAAAATGTCCCATTTAGGAATAGAGTTCCCTCTGTTAAAGACAACAGAATCTGTCAGCTGACCTCATTATTTCACCTTAGGCCATGTCTAGAATGATCACACCAAAGGATTAAGTTTAGTCTAAACAGTTCTACTTGGCGCATTAGACTACCAGGAAAATTCAAATTAAGATTATTTCCGTATGTGATACTTTAGTCAGAATCTTCTTTGCGTATACACATGTGCATGTGGGTATACACAGCCTTCGAAGTGTGAGGAAACAGTCAAAAAGAATATTAAGATTGTACCTGATCTGGTCTGGAGCTTGGCACAGATCCTTTCCAGACATTCTTCCCAACCCAAATTATTCTGAAATTTTCAGGTAGTAATGGATTCTGCTGAAAGTTTCTGGCAGCAATTTTTCTGCTAACTTATGAATATCCGTATTGTGTAGATCTTCATGCATTAGATATGGTAAAAAGACTTCTCAAGTATTTAAGGGTATTGTTCCTGCAAACAGAATAAAGATATTCTCCTATGTGTTGTATGAACTCATATGCAAAGGCAGCCTTAACTAATTCTAAGGGTATGTTTTTGAAACTGGAGGCTTTGGCTCACGTGGCATTTCTGCCAAAGGAGTGCAACTGTGGCATCAAAGAATAAATAGGTAATTTACAGCATTATGTGGGACTGTCACTGCCCAGAGATGGACCATGGAGAACAAAGCCTATTGAATAAAGCTGTCAAAATCATGCTGTCTATCTAAACTAGGTTAGCACAGAACTTGGGTGATACACTTTTTTCCTACATTTAAATGGGTAAAATAGAGTTGACATTTATCAAAGGAAAAAATAAATAAGGTCATGCTGAGTAGGACTGGTAGTCTATTAGACACATTAAAATAGTTTGAAAAGCCCAGCATTAGCAGGTGTTGTTTTTCCCTGTGAAGAACCACACTGCATCATCACTACCACCTTGACTTCCAGCCCTTATACAATCACAGAGGCTCCAGGAAAATATCCATAATGCACTTGAAGGATTTACTTCTGTTTAAAAAAAAAGTAATCCACAAAATAGATTTGTGCATGGTGGATAAATGGTCAATTTGGGAGGAAAAGTTATTTAGACATTCTGTAGAGAAAGATATCAGTTTCCCTATTAATCAGACAGTACCCTCAAGTCAAGTCTAACCTTTCCAGATCATGCCCTGTGGTTACCACTGAACCACTGTTTATTTGCACAGTTCACTTCATTAAGATATGATACTGTGAGCTACCTTAAACTTTTACAAAGCAAGGAGTTTGTATGTCAACAAAACTCTGTCATTTTCAGCCCAGTATAACTGTATCTTGTTTCTGTTTACTTTCTTTTAGTAAACAATCTGTCCTTTTCCATTTCACATTTTTCTGCCAAAAAATATATCACAGTTACTCAAATTAATGCTTAGGCAGAACTGCAGGATGAATTCCTTTCTTTCCCCTTGGGGGAAAACCTGTGAACACACAAATACATATATGCACACACTATCAGCTGCAGCCTGAGGCTTAGCAGCAGCCAGTTTAGATTGCTTCAGGACAGATTTTTTGTAGAACATTGCTATGCTGGTTTTTATTGGTGACTTGTGACAAAACAATGTTTCACTGACTCAATTTTTAATTTTTAAATCATTCACTAAAGGCCTGAATAACTCATCTGGTTTAAAAACTTTAATGTTGTCACTGAATTTGGAGAAAGCAATTCTGAATTTGAAAGAAATTCAAGGGAAGCTAGTATGCTTACATTGTGATTATTAAAGCAAATTTAATACACATTTAGATACCATGCCAGCCCATTCAGAAACATTTCAGCTTCTTGGCAAGTTTGCATTAGGCTATGTTTAAACCTCATCTACAAGCAGTTCAATTTAAGATTCAGCACTTAGCTTTAGGATAGGATGCACTAGAACAACCTGATCTTAGTGATATTTATATGCCACACAAAGTACACCAGGCACTTCAGAGATCAAGATAAATATACAATTTTATTCCAAAGGAATTTGGTGTCACAGACAACTCATCTGGTACAAAGATATCTTTCCTAAACCTTCTGGTTTTTATGAAGAGTTTAGGCTTTTCATCTCAGCTTACCACAATGCTGTAAAACAGAGTAATGTTTTCATGCCCAAATGGGGGGGGGGGGACACCAAAACAGCAACTGAATTATCAGTCCCAGGCTACCTTTCCTCACAGGATCATGACTGATACCATTATCAGGCTAATCAGCCTGCTCCAGGTGATTCTACTCCAGCAGGGGAGTCAGACCAGATGACCTCCAGAGGTGCTTTCCAACTTTAAGTAGTGCTGGTGTTCTGCGTGGCATGTACTTGTCATGCAGATTTAGTCAATATTTTAATTAAGGAAGTGGATGAAGTAATATTAGGTGACTACCAGGAAATTGTACAGGACATCAAACTCAAAAGAAATGCTAGTCAAGTGAAAGCCAGAATTAGACTCCAGCATGAGCTTGAGAAACTGGAGAAGTAAGCTGCTATTGATGAGATAAATTTAAATGGATAATGCACTACACTTATTTAAAAAAAAAAAAAAAAAAAAAAAAAGAAGGTAAAGAAGAGTAAAATCCAGTTTACAATTGGCAAATAAGTGGTAAATAATTGACTTGAGAGCAGCCCTACAGGAATGTGACTGACATATAGTAGGCATTGAGCTAGCTGTAAAAAGAAATGGTATTTCTAATTACTAGCATGAGTCTCACTGAAACACAGAAGGCAGCTGAGCTTTTCTGTTTAACATTAGTGCAGCTTAAGCCGAGTGCTACCTGCTGTAAGCTGCTATTCATAAGCTGGATGAACATAAAATGGAGAGAAGCTGGAAGAATTGTACTGCTTTTATATATAAAGTTGAAGGTTAAACAAGGGATATTAGAGTAGTCATGTCCATGTCTTATGTAAAAAACAAAGTATCAGAACCAAGGTGAATTTAGATCAACAGTGTATATAGTTGCAAAATGGTACCACAGTCTGGAACAAACATCAGATGGAATTCTGAGAATCTTTGTGATTAATCATTTTGGAGGCCTTTTTCTTTGATGTTCAGTTTTTCCTCAGAGCTTTGATTATTGTTTATTAGCAGTAGTATGAAGGACTAGATGTAGTAGGTCATTGATAAGAGTATGTTCTAAATTATATTTACAAGTTTAGTTTCTTTCCTTCAGTTAAATTAAAAAAAAAATAATTTCTTGTCAGTTTACACTTTTAAAAATTTAGCTTTATTTATTTTTTAAGAAAGAGTAAAAAATTTGAGGGAAAATATTTTCACTTCTAACAGGGCTCTCTTTCATTTAAGGATGGTTGATTTGCAAAGACTATGTTTGGGTTTTTTTGTTTAGTAACTGAAGACAGAGAAAACTGCATTTACATTATAAATGACTGAAAATTCAATGACAACTTAAAATTTTCAGTTCCTTCCCTTTAATTACGTTCACTTAAAGGAGTATCAATTCTATGACCTTAATTCTGAATAATGAACGAATCCATCTGTATGGATGGGGAAAAAAAGTGAAAGCTATTTTCAAAACACATCTGTATTTTTATGACACACAATTGTACATTTACATATCTGCTAGAAAGTTTTTTTTATTAAAGGTTTGTAAATTGTATGTAAATGCATGTTTTTACAGCAGATTTTTCCCTTTGTATTTTTAATCAAAATCTGCTCCAGTATAGGATCTTTTTAAAAATCTATTTTAAAAAAGGCTGAAATGTGTCAAATAAAAAATTTATAAAGTGAGTGAGTTGTAGGGATAAAATAAAGTGAGCTATAAGGATAATGGGTCAGAGCAGGTTCCTGTGACACTGATGGATACAGAAGCATTGCTGGAGATGTCAATACAGAGGTAAACAAAATCTGACAAGGAGACAGATTTGGCTGCTAACAAGAGATAAAAATGGCCTTCCATTTTTTATCTCCTTGCTGTGGTTAACATCACCAGTACAACACCACTGATTCTCTCAGATTAATTAATCTAGTGGGAAGGCTCTCATAAAATATATTTGTTCAAAGTAACATCTGTTTTAGGTTACTTACTCTGTCCTCTATTTAGTTTCTTGTAAATATCTTTTATTTCATTTTTTGTGAGTATTTGCCTTAGCTTACTTAGACAATAAAGATGTCATGTTCTTATATTTGCTGAGTGAAGGCTTTTTCCAGGGGACAGTGTTCTTATTATCTGCACTGTGTGTACTCTTTTGTTTTATAAAATGGTACTCAGTGGCAATATGTTTCCTCAACATAAGATTTTTTTTTCTGCTCTTGATATGGATAAGTAATATTTGTGAATTGTTTACTTGATTCTTGCTTTTCCCTCACTAATTGATTAATACATTTGTTCACTGGAATGTGTTCATTATTTGATTATATTGTAGATGGTTAAATAATATTAAGAAAGATCTGCAATATTTTCTGCTTTTAACTTTTAATCATTGCTAACTCTCTTAACCCACCTACTTTGACATCCGATTTTTCCCATCATCTGATCCACATTAATTTCTCTTCAATATGAATGGCATAACCATAAAAAAAGGGGGGGAAAAGGACCTTAAATGTCTTCCAGATCACAGTAGGCTTCCATATTACAGCTCCCAGGGTTTTCTTTAGTACATCTCAATGGTCTGTTAGGAGCCACGAAACTCATCCCAAAGGATGCCCACTGCCATTGCTGCCTTGGGTTCACCAGCCCACAACGCATCCAACACCGCTGGCACAGCTCCAGCAGTGCTGGGTCAGGGATCCTCAGAGCTGGGTAGGTTTTGGCTATGTACATATATGATGGGCCAGGAGAGAGCCACAGTGTCTCCTGACTTTATTGTATGAAATCTTTTGAAGCATGTTTGTATATTTTAGAGTATTCCAGCTGTAGCCAGAGCTTACTGGTGTTCATAAGTCGTGGTGTCCAAACAGAACAAATATCTGGGTACGTAGCTAAAAGCCCTTTATCATAAAAGTTTATATTTCAGAAAGAAACAGGTTTAATGGACTGTGTCCAGAAAAATCCAACTTGAACTCCTGTGTTGGCTTCTAATGTTTTTTCTAAACTCTGCAAAAGAGCCTGGTGATTTGTGTCAGCTCTTTTTTCAGTGTTCAATTCTTATCTAGAGACTTTTGTTCAATAGGTTGGATGTGCATGTTTTCTTTCTGACTTCAGAACTCTTCTCACATTCCACTTCTCTCTTCCATTGTGTGCTCCCCTTGTGTAATGTAGGAATAAAGCTTATGTCATTTTTTGCAACAAATGATTTGTATTTATAATTTTAGATCATATACTGACTGCTCTGTAAAGTGCTATCACTATTACATGTAAAACTATTGTAAAACTATGCTTATAAAAGTGAATTTAACCTCAGTCAGCAAGAAACTCTTTTAAGTTCATGTTTTATTTCACTTCTGAAATTCAGTCTGAGTATTTTTAACAGCATTCCCTGACCTAGCTGTCTTTCAAGAAATAAAGGAATATTTTAGCCAAACTTTAATTCCATTATTTTGAAACAATAATGAAGCAGATTTAAACTGATGTCCTCTGGAAGCTGGGAGATTATTGCATTGTGATCCCCTAGCTGATTATTTGTACAGAATAATCTGTAACCAGACAGAGCACTATATTTACTGTAGAAATTTCAGTTCTGAACTTCATTATGAGAGTGATGCAGGAGAAAGTCAATGCACACTCATGTTATACTAAGGTCATATCTTGACATAGAAATGCAAGAGATGGTATGAACTGGTGTTTCTGTCCTACAGGTTTTCTGTCTGAAAAGTATGACTAGTGGTGCATTATAAAGTAAAATTTATGCCATAGACTTTTACCTTTCAATAAATGTACATAAATAAAACAGTACATTGATACATTTTCAATAGGCTCACAGATGTCCTTTAAATGAAATAGGTCAGATTACAAAATAAACTCTGTAGCCTCTTATTTATTAAGAACTGTGTCAGAAGAAAGATGGCCTTTCTCTCTCTGTCTTTTTTGTTTTGTCTATTTGTTTTCAAATCATTCATAATCCCACTTTTTTTTTTTTTTTTTTTTTTTTTTTTTGTCCTCCTCTAATGAAATTAAGGCAATAAAATTTAAAGCTCAGGGAAATCTTGACCCTATGGGCCACCCTCAGTACTCTCCAGTGAAAAAGGAATTCCTGATGTCCAAGCATAAGAATAAAACAGTAACATAATAGTATCTACTTTTTGTCCTCTAAAATATTATATCTATTCCACTCTAAATGGGGTATACTATTTTCTCCCAAAATTTCTCTAAACTATGACACTATTTTATTCTATATCCTGTAGTGTTTCTATGTTCATGTCTTGATTTGGTTTCATAATAAGAATATTTGAGCATTCTACTGATCACAACAACTTGAAAAAGAGGAGGGATAAACCTTCCTTTCAAAATTTCTGTCTCCAGTTTACCAGTGAGAGGGACATGACTGTTTTATTGTTTTCTCTCTGATATTTAAACTGGTCTTCTCCCATTTTTCCCATTTGTAATGCATTGCCTTTCATAGATGGAGTATAGATTTTGAAGGACTTAGGAGTCAGTCCAACTGACATTGCTAACGGGTCAAGAAAGATTCCTTCACTCTCAGGTGAAAACAGCATGATGGATTTGCTCAGCTTCCTCAAAGTCAAGACAAAAAAGGGTATACACTTCTTGGAGAGGATTCAGGAATTTCTATTAGTCATCTGTAAGAATATTGTGCCCAGTGTGGATAAAGATCAAATAACCAATTTTACTAAGTAAGGAAATCCTGGAATTTCATCAGTGGACCTTGAAAGAAGAATAGAGATGAATCAGTCTTCACAAACTAATATCTTCATTTGAGTTACTTTCACCCAGTGCACAGCTGTGTAAGATGCTAGGATAAAGAAGACTAATGAGAATAGCTTTTGGAGCAGCTTGAAGAAAACACTATCTCTATAATGTATTATATGATGTAAGTCTTGTAACTTGACCATTTTAAGGACTGCAAAATTAAGTCAATACACTGAATCCTGCTTCTTAAATTACTCCTGGTATTTCAATTACCTCTCTATTCAATTACTTATTGAATTTTATTTTGATCAATCAGCCTTGGTTTAGGACTGTCTGTCACCACTGTATTAGTTCTAAGCATTTTTAGTCTATACTGGTGAATGCATGTTTGTTTTTATGAAGGTTCCTCAGTTTCAAAATAATTCAATTTAATTATTGTAGAGTTTCAGAGGAACTGCAAGAAAATTTTCAGAGTGGGATTTTGAAGTCTTTTGAATTTGCAAGGTGAAATGAAAATCAAGATCAGTAGCTCAGCCAGTAGAGGAAACTCCTACACAGTAAAAAGGCAGGAATATAAGGTAGTACCTTAGAAATGTAAATATGCATGAATGTGTTCATTGCAAAAATCCAAACGTAGTTTTTGGCTTATTTGTACATAGCAATTGAGACTTGTATTTTTATCCAGCAGCAATTTATTGCAGTGAAGGTGTAACTATGTTAAATACAAGACCAGAACAGTTCAAAACTAATTTTGCAAAACTTAGCAAATGTTCAGGGGGAAGAATAGGGAACATCTATTCTGATTACTCTTTTTATTAAAACCTGCAATTTGTCTTTGGGAGTGGCCAAACAACTTTGTCATTTCCTGAAATATTTCAGTTAGAGAATTTTTTTCCACAGAATGCAATTTTTTCCCTTAGAAGTTTTCCACGCTGTTACTGTGTGACTTAATTCAAGTGTTTTGCTCCCTATGCAGAAAACAAATATTGTTGACTAAAGCAACTATTCTATGTTGTCCTCATGGGCTAGATTTACAGCAGTGGTTAGCATCTGCCTCACAGAAAGAGACATCTAGATTTCTGTAAGTGGGTTTAGGCATTAGGTATATCAAAAAATTCTTTCAGCAAACAATAAAGATTTGCCCCCATGTTATGTTTTGTCTAGATCCATGGTTTGATCACAGCTATCAACTCTATTTATAACTCTAATATTCCATTTTCTGAGCCTTTGCTAATCAACTGAATGATGACTGTTTTTCATCATCTAACCAACACAGCTAGAACTCATTTATTGAGAGTTTGCAAAAACACTTAATTTTCATTGAATAAAATATCTTTTTCTGTTTCTGTTTGATATTGATGTCAGCCTTTTATGAAAGGCAGCTAGTAATGGATGAGCCCTTATAATCAGGCACATTGCCATCTGTATTCCTGAAACCCACTCCTGGCTGGCAAACCAAATGCAGTGTTTACTTTTTCTTTCTCACATCACTTCATAAGATTTTTTGCTGTTATTGCATCATTTCTGACCTTCTACAGAAGATTATTTTCATTCTTTCCATGGCCCTCACCAATTATTTTTGTTAAGTTTTAACTCTTTTACTTCCTTTCTCCCTAGTTTAGGTAGGTTCTGTGCATTTTTTGACTGGTAGTCATGACCTCTATGCTGATGGTTATGAATGTATGTGAAAGTTTTTCTGAGTCCTTTGTGGTGTCCTTCTTCCATCTATGGCAGCAGAACAAGAGCAGTACACAGTAGACTGGATTATGTTTTCTCAATGCTGTAAATTCAGGGTAACATATCTGAGGACATATATTCATCTAGTGTTCAGTGAACATATACTTTTTCTTAGCACTCTCTCATTTCCTAAAGAAAGGCAGTATGTTCCCATGCCAACAGTTGTGATGGACATTTTGACATGTAAATAGGTGATCTTTTTTTTAATCCCACTCAATCACTAAGGCTGCTAATTATCATTTTCAATGTTTCCATGGAGTTCAAAAAGCTCTTTTCATCAAAGGAAGCTGAAAACCCAGTATTTAGCTCTGTCCTTTCTTACAATGCATTTTGTGATTTTAGAAGCTATTCTGTGTGGAACCCACCCTGTTTTCCGTTTTCTCGCCTGGAACATTTTGGTACATATTTCCCAACTTTATTTGTTAACACCTCAGACTTTTTGGTCCTGTGGGAACTCAAAATGTTTCTCAGACATTTTTGGAGGTTCCAGGCCTTGGTCAGAGGCATTCTAGACCCTGGCAGACAGCTGAAAAACAGCTGTGATTTTGAGTTTGAGCCATGGAATGAATTACCAACTTTGGAGGTGGAACAAGCAGTCACAAAAGGTTAGATCGTTTAGTAAAAGTAGTTACAAAGTAGAGGGGAATTTTTTTTAGTATTGTACAGGGGGGTTTTAACACATGTACAGGGGGGTTTTCACTTTGTACATGGGGGTCAGAAGTTCTAAGATGGAGGAAAGTGGGTTGATCCTGTTCTTCCTCCTTTTTCCTTACCTCCATGTTCTTGGTGATGTTGGCACTCACAGATTGGTTTAGAGTAGAAAAACACTTAGCAACGTAGGTAGTAGGTATTGGGGAATAATTGTAAACATGTTATATGTAATATATCTTATAAAAGATAGCAGCAGCCCTGGGCGGAGAGAGAGACGAAGAAGACAGCAGATAGAGAGGATGTCAGGGTGTGTGTGTGCCTCTACCCAGGCCGCTGATCAAATAGCTGCAGTCCAAGAACATAATCTGTTAGATAACTAGCAATAAACTGCCTTGAGACCGAACAGCTAAGCCTGCGGAGTTTTTCTTTGGAAGCACGGGTTGGAGGAGGAATTTCACCACCACATGAGATCCCAAAGCAAGACCGGGGTTCTCACATGGTCCCATAGGGGTAGAGGTACCATAAATGACTTAGGGTCTGCTGCTCATAATATCAACAGAAACATCCCAACCTATGCAGCATTGTGACCTCATTTGCTCAGTGCTGCATCCACATTAATCATCTCTTCCAAACAGGTAGTGCCCATTAACCTACCAGAAGTTGCTCTGTAATTTCCAGACTTGACCTAGGCATCATTTAGGATTACCACATGGACATATCAGATCTGATATCTACTAGTCTAGACATCTCTGTTGACAATACATCATTCTATTGCCAGTGAAATTATGTTTAAGCCAAAACTTGTATGCATTGTAGCAGAGATCATCATTCTTTGCATTGAGGAAGAGCATTTAAAAAATGGCTACATGCAGTGTTTGTGCATTAATCATGAACACCCACTCTTTTCACTTATCTGTAAAGAACAGAAAAGCAAATATCACTGAAGGCAGTCTGGCAAAGTCAGTTCTATCCTTCATTGGTTAGACCACAGGGTTCTTTGTGGTCCTCACAATGTATCTTTGGAAGCTGGTTAAAGGGGAACAAAAGGAAAATTATATCAAAAGTAGCACAGTGGGAAAAAGCTGGGAAATAATGGAAATCAAACCACATTCCCCCAGCAGCCCCCCTCCAGTGTATCAGATCAAAGTCTTTCTATTTTGGAACCAAAGCTTCTTTATATTAAATACCAAGAAAGTATGTTTAGATAATATTAAGAGACTGACTTAAACCATAAAAGTCAGGAAATTCAGAATTAAGGTTGACACTCAGTTCTTAAATCACAGAGCAGAAAAAGGCAGGGGTGGGGATGGGAAGGTGAACTCAGGCACAGCAGTGTAAGGTGAGGAGGGAAAATGAGACCTATCCTAGGATCTTTCTGCCTGTGTCACTGGAAAACTAAAGACAGTTTTTAGGGGCTTAGTAATGGCCACTATGACACTGCTTTTCCTTTTATTTTTCCTTGACATATTGGCCAAGTAAATATATAAAATATATTTAATCATCTCAGATCAGCTAAGTTCTTTGTAGCTTTCCTAACCAGCCAGGAAAAGAAAAGATGTTGTGATTAGTCAGCTTTGTTTTCTTTTTCTTCTGAGATTCTTGCTGCTCTTAACCCCACTGGTATTAAATTATAACTACCCCATTCTGAAAGGTAGCTTTATGGCTTTTTTTTTTTTTAAATTTAATTTAAACCCCAGTTACCCTTATGGGTTTTCCTATGCAACTTCACCAGAATATGTTTTTTTCTTATTATTTTTTTAACAAATTGTTTTTTAAAAAGCTGTATATTTACACCCAGAATGTAACTGACTAAAGAAATACCTCTATGTAGTCACAAATAGTCTGTATAAACACAGTATGCATGGTGGGGATTATTCACAACAAAGCAAAAGAGAATAGTATCAATTCCACAGTGTTTATTCTATATGAGCAAAAATTTATTATTTTACATCAAGAATAAAGTAATTGATTTTAATTTTAAGTGCTTTAATGTGTGCTTGATAAGAAACATTTCACCTATGTGTAAGACTAAAAGTGACAACTCTGAAAAGTCTGTTGGTGTTACAACTTATTTGCCTTGTGGTTTAATTTCTATTCAAGATTTTCAGATATTTGATCCTAGTGTGCTGTTATATGCTGGGTGTCAGAAACCACAATTCTTTTATTTTTTAAGATTACAAAGGACACAGATTACAATAACTTTAAATATTAAAAATATGAAGTACTTTTTCAATATACATATGTTTATGATAAACCATTAAAAATAAAAAGAGCATCTTCCTCTTATTTGATAAAATTAAATGAAAAATACTGAAATATAAAATTAAAAAATAATCTGAAGGCTACATATCTTATTTTTACATGTAGTCTTCATAATCATAAAGAAATATGAAATAAAATATGACGGGACACAACACTCATTGCATTTGGTTTTGGTTTGCTGGAGTGGGAACTGAATGTTTCAAGGTAGTCTCACAGAGAAACTTGGCTCCTAAAAATGTTGTGTTATTCAGAAAGAGAAAGTACTAAACAATCTCAGAATTGTTCATCTAGGTTTTGAAATTAAATGCTCCTAGCTGTATTTGATCATCACATTGTTCACACTGAATTAGCACTGGGATTGTTTTGGGAAGAAGTTGGTGCATTTGGACACTAATCAGAAAAACTATAATCATGGGAAAGTAGGAAAATCATAAACATATCTGTACAGGAAACCTGATTTAAGAGAAAACATGTCTAAGCAAGGTAAACACATGAGCAGAGCATGACTGTAGAAAGGATGATATTTGTATAGTACATCAATATCTGAGGGAGAGATATAAACTTTTTCAATTTTTCCATTCAGAGAAAGAAACTGATACAGACAATATTTTGCAAACTGTATTACTTTAATGCTTTTCTTCTGATTTTCTCATCAGATTTGTAATGTCATAATATGAATTAAAAAAGAATAACTAGGTTGCATTTCAAAGAAAAAAATTATTTAAAGCATGAAAAAGTCATAATATTATTCTTATTTTCATTCAAACATGTAAAAGTGAAATGTGTCTTAAATTTCTAAAACTCTACTTGATTCTTCTTTTGATTTTTTTCTGCTCGATTAAAGAAGTATAGCTTACCTTTTGTATGGCATACAGATTTAAATTTCAGTTGTAGCAGGGAAACAAAACTAGATGAGAAACTTCTAGCTAGTTGTGCATGGAAAAAGAGTGAAATTTTGCATCACAAAAAACTGTAGCAAATATACCATTGCTTTTTATAATGTTTTTTGTTCCGTTTCCATTCCATTTAATAAAAATATTCTGTGTATAAAAATTTGATTATACAATGCAATTTATGGGTCTTACATTCTTTATAGATTTCAGTTCCTATAAAGTTCTAAATGCAAAATTATTTGAAGGACATCATTATTTTTACTGGAGACCATTAATAAACAGGCTTATATGTTTAGATGATATTGCACAAATAGTAAAAATACCAGCTTTTAATCTATTGAATATTAGAAAATATTTTGTGCTGTTACATAAAAATTAACCATATTTATAGAATTGTTTTTTTAATTTTTATCCACATGTTTTTTTCTTTGAAGGCTATTAAAAATTTTAATAATTAATTAAATTTAATTAAACTACATTAAATTAATTAATTAAACTACATTATATACATGTTATATACTTCACATTAAATATCTTATCTTCTTTGCAAGGATATATACCTAAGTGTAGAGAAATAATGAGTGCACTGATATAATATAAGGAAGTGTCGTAATGGCTTATATGAAGACAGAGATATATAAACTGGTTAGGATGCCAAAATCAGACACTATCTGCAAGACAAATCTATTTTAGCAGGGTGGCTGCTGACCTGGAGGTTTTTTGTGACTTTTTTATTTTTTGAGTTGTTGTTGTCTGGATTTATATATATATATATATATATATATATATATATATATATATATATATATAAAATATTTTAAAATTCTATTTTTAAATGGATTAGGTCTGATACAGCTCTGCATTGTGCCAGACAGACAAAACATAAATACATAAATGATGTTTTGGAGCCAGGGCAGAATTGAACTTCTGTTCCTTTTGGACAGAAGTCATGGCATGTAGACAGAAGCAGATGTGCACTAGCAAATAGACATATACAAAACTAAACATATTCACACTGGAATGATACTGGCTTCTCCAAATGATATCTGACTGCCATTGTTTAATGATGTCATAGTAAACTTGGACACTGCAGAGGAGGTAAATACACAAATCACAAAATTAAAGACATTTTGAGCATAATCTGAAAAATTTATTTATATTGGTTTATTCTGATTAAAAGTTAAATTTAGTCTTCTGTAAAGGAAGAAAAAAAAGTCATTAAAGTGGCCATAAGGTTATCTTTGTTATATTTCACTTAAAAGTGTTTAAAAAATTTTTGCTTAAATTCTGATGCCTGTTTAGATGCTGCTGTCACTGTTTTGGAATCTGCAGTTTAGAGTTTTCCAGAGTAATTTTTTTGTCCTACTTTAAATGGGTCAAAGATATCCATCCTACATATGAGCAATCTTGATGCTTTATTCCAGTTTTAGATAAGTAATAATGCAAAAATGTAAAGTTCTTAAGATAAAGATTATTGTGGAAATGCTGAAAAACTTTTATCTGCTGCTGAAAAGAAGGATTCTGTAATCAGAAATAGGTTAACTATGCTTTATCCTTCCTTATTATGATTGGATTCCTCAAGTTAAGACAATAAAGTAAAGCTACCAACATATATGCAATTGCTCTTCACTGTATTAATGGAATTAGCTCTTAATTCTCTCACTAGATCATCTGGATTTGCTTAAATTTTTATAGTGATTCAAAGAGATGCCTTTATTATTACTGTATACACTATACTGTAAATGTATACAGTTTAATGCATGCTCCATAGAATCTCTGCAGTGAACACCTACAAGTTCCCTTCTCTGTCTCTTTTCTCTGTGTCTGTATTCAGTGTCCATGTTCCTAAGAACCAAGCACAGTCTAAGCAGACTCCCAGTCTGTAGTATATACACAGTAAACAGAGCAATCACTGCTCTGCTATAGCTTGCATACATCCTGGACTCAGCATTCAGCTGATTATGTGAAACATACTTTTTTCTGCTCTCATTTTTTTTTTCTTGGTATATAAAATTGACATTAGCTTTCTGATAAATACTCTGTCTTATATCTTTGCTATGGATTTGATCCCATATGCCTTAGCAACACCCTTCTTCACACAGGCTTCTATTAGGAATGAAGAATCAAGAGACCTAGTGAGCACATTACTGAACAAATCAGATTTGACTGAAAAAAACTTGTCCAATATTTTGTAATATCATACACAGTGTATGTAGTAAAGTTCTGCATCACAGCAACCGATATTTGGAGAACCTCCTTTTTTTATCTGGGTTTTATTGTCAGCTTATAGACCCTGCAAATTAAAAATATATCCATTGTGTCAAAGTAGCTGTGTTTTCCCTGGACTTAAGAGTTTGGAATACTTGCAATTGTAGCTCTTATATGTAGATGCTGTCTATTGATAGAGTAAGAAAAGACATTGCTGTTATTTGGACTGGTACAGGACTAAGATATATTTGTGCATGCATTCATTGAAAAACAGGAAGAGGATTAAAAACCCCAAGAAAATTAAAATAGAAGTTTCAGAGAAAAATCGTCTCAAACATTTAATCAGAATAAAAGAGGGCTACAATAATACAATAATTGTACACTTTTATTAAACTTCTTCCTCCTTTGAATATCAGGACAGGGCAGCTAAAATTTGTAAAGTGCCAAGCCAGCCTAGTTATGAATCTAGAGTTGAAAGTAGGAGGCTCTTGGGGACTAAAAGACGTCTACCACATGTGCAGCAGAACTTTCTTGAAGTCACACACTCCACAATGTTGCTCTTCCAATGTCCTACCTGAGGAAATGTCATGCAACCATGCAGCTTGCCAAAGCCATATTTCAGAGAAGTTCACAGTACTTTTCATGGGAAAAAAATTCTTTTTGATGAGGGTATTTTTTCACATAAAAAAAAAGATGATGTTTTTTCCTGCAATTTCCTGATGAAAATCTACTCGTAGATAAAGTGGAAAAATCTGTCTTCTATTAATATCAAAGCATCGAGTTTTAGCTGCCTGTTATTTCTGTGGTGTGATTTTCAGACATAAATGATGCTCAGGATTTCCCAAGAACTTAAGAATTATCATGGATCTATCTTGTGCCTTCCCATATACCCAGCAGGGACCAGGACCACATCCTTCAGCAGAACACCACAAATGATAGCTGTTAGGTATGATTACATCTAGCTATATTCTACAACGTTCATTAAGGTTAAGTCTGAAAACTGAATACCATTAATATCTGCACAAGCATCCAATCCAATCTAATAACAATCATGACTTCTGTTGTTTCCTGGGAAGATGTAACAAAACAAACTCTGATTTTGAGTGAAAAATGATTCTTTTAGAGGCTTTGAATTTTACTCTTTTTAATTTTAGTGTGACCTGTTGTTCTTGTATCACAAGCTATTGGCTCCAGCAGCACCTGAAACAGCTCTGAAAACTCTATGCCAAATTCTTTTTCTTATAGTACATATAGTAAACTTGGGATTTATTTAAAATTGTAGTAAGAGGACTTCAGAAGTTTTCATGTTTTCTAAAAAAAAATATCTCTTCCATTTTGAAAGTGATAATAATTATTCTCATGAGGTGCCACATATCACCTTGTGTCACAAGGAATCATCTTTAGTTTGAACAGCTTGGTATAAAACCATCAGGAAAATAAACCCATATGATACTACAAAGATAGAAAACAATGGTTCAGAGAATGAAAACTAAATCACTTGGACTAATTCAAGTTTTATACTTTTAGATATGATGCTGAACTAGACCAAAATGCTATCAACTCCCACAGAAATCACATTCTCATGTATGAATTCCTAATAGCATCTGTTGTCAGGCAAGTTCAGAATCACTTCAAAGAGATCTGGTTTAGTAGTGAGCCCTCTGGTAGTTACAGTAACAAATAAAGAGGTCATATACTGAACACTAGAATATCTGCAGCAAATCAATCTATTAAAATAGATATACTTTATAAAATGTGTTATTAAGAGGTGAAATAAAGAAGAAAGTAAAATAGAAGTGTAAAGGAAAGATTGTAAAACTACATTGGGAGCATAAAAAACAGAGTCAATATTATACAAATGTAAAGGGTGACTTTCATTCATTTCAGAGCATTTCCAATTAAAATTTTGCTGGAAAGAAAATCCTTGGCATTAATTAGTTCCTCTAAAAGAAAGATAATCTCCAATAATTAAAGGGTTAGAATTAATCCTTTTTAAAGACAGAACATCCACCTTGTTTGCATCAAATTACTCCTCTGAACATTTTTTTAAAGGAAAGAAATTGTTCAATAGGTATGTATTCCATTGAACCTCATCAAATGAAGGAATTTACAAATTCAATTTTCTTTGCAATGACTTGATACGCTATATCAGATTATCTCTATTATTATCTACTATAACATACGGTGCAAACAGCTGGTATTTACACTCATGGCTAAAATTGCTGTGCTGTTGTGTTGGCACTTAGAAATATCAGTTTTCAAGCATTTCTATAATGTCAATATACAGAATGTCATATAGGAGATGCAATTTCTGTTTAGTTCAATACCATGGGAGTTTAATAAACTTTTTCAATAAGTCTTTGCTCTTCTGTTTTCAGACACCACCTTTGCAAATACTGTGAACTTGCCTCAGTGTGAAATGCAGGAAATGAAACTGAAATTGTGGAAAACTCTGAGTTGCACAATTAAAAATTATTTTACCTGGTATCATTTCCGCATTGCATTTATTTTTTCTGATTCCCTGTCAGAGGCTACCATATACAGCAACTCTTAAGTCAGATTATAAGTTTAGAGATAAGGTATTAAAATTTGGAAATACAGCTATTACAAGCATGTGTGCTCTCTGGTGAAAAATAATTTTAATAAATTCACTTGAACAGTAAAATGCCAAGTCATGCCTTGAAATTAATTAGAAAGATGATCAGCTGCCTAATTGATAGACAGGGGTTTTATATTTTCTTTGCAGATTTTCACAAGTCAGTGAAACACTAGCAGAGAGTAAGAAAGTGTATGTATCATCAGATTAGTCTTTGTAAAAACCTGATAAGATGAATATTAACATTGGGAAAGTCGATAAAGCTGAGGATGATCAGACACTCCTTCCAAACAGGAAACAGTTGTTTCTTGTCAAAAAATAATTGTCATTATTAGATTCTAAAATGACTGTAGCAATAGAAGATTTGATGACATAATAGCCTGAAAAGGATGAGAAGGGTCAGATATTTGAAATTTAGGATGGAAGACATTATCCCTCTATTTTGAACAAAAATAGTGATTTGTGCAAATAAGCTAGGATGGTTTTCTTACTATGTATTTTTTTTCCTTCTTTCTTTCTTTTCTATTTTTCCTTCTTTTCCATAGTCTTTTAGATGTGTATCTAAATTAATCGGATTATCTAATTAATCTAAACACTATGTGATAATGGGTACAGTTTCCTTTTCAAGCCGAAGAAATGCTTAACTAGACTTTGGATTGGGTGCCGTTATGATTCTTATTACATTAGGTTTAGATGAGGTAATGAACAGGTCAAAAAGTAAACTCAGATCATCCCTCTATGTGCATCTTACTTCAGAATATATGCCACTGATTTCATTTGAATTCCTCTTGGGACTATAGTAGTCCAGTCTGAATGTGCATCAATTAGGAAGATAAAATCCTGGTTCCCTAAGAACCCTTCTTACATGTGTTATGTATATATTCATTACATAATCTTTCTTGCTCCTTCTTTCAGTCACGGCATATTTCCTATGCTCACAGGCAAACTCTAAACTCTAAATAGTCCCACTGGAATGCAGAAGTATCTCGGGTAAACTAGTCCCCTTTTCTTTGCTTCTGAAAATTAAAACAGCAAAGTATGTGTGAAAGCTCCTTAATTCAAGCGTCAAATAGCAGGTCCTGCATTTAAAACATATCTTGTTTCTTCATCTTTCTTTCTGATTTCCATGTCCTTTCCTGGCAGACATTAATCTCCTTCTCTTTAATATAGAATACTGAAGGAAGGAAGGAAGGGGCACCAATTAAGCCTCTGTTATCTCAGCAAAGACAGGCAATTTCTTCACTAATTGAATTAAAGATTGTGGAGGGCAGCCATTTGCCTTTAATCTAAACTTGTTTCTGTAATTAATAAAACATGTCTCTGATGCTGAAAAGTCACAATCATAAACTTAACTAATATTTGACCTCAAGGAAAGATTATTTTTTCTAATACATGGACAAATGTATTTTCAACAAAGCATATTCAGTAATATCAGCAGCCATGGGCTTGGGATTTGTCTTACGTGCAAGACAATTTTTATTAAAAAGAAAGAAGATTACACTAGATGGTAGTATAAACCCTCATAAATGGATAACTTTCTCACTGAGAGAAACAGCAAATGTAATGCCTAAAGGACATCACTGGATAAATAATGTAGTGTATAAAAACTGAACCTGTGCTTTGATACAAACTTTACATTGTGTTTGGATGCTGGCACATATGAGGGATTTGAGGGTATAGTTTGTTTTATGTTACAGCCATACAAAAATGCAAATAAAAATATTTATTTTTTTATTGTTTTACTTTTCCTTTGCATTTTGTTACAAAACTAGATTCACTAACTGAGCATGTTCTCTAGCATCCCAACCCTCCTACACTTTTTTAGTTGCCCATATGGAGGTGTCAGATATAATCTGAAAAATGGGATTAGTATCAGGGTTCGCAGTTATTACTCTTATGGCAACTATTTCACAGAAGAGACAGCATGCTTCACTGTGTACCAGTGTGTTATTATCACAGGAGGTGCAGAAAAGAGTATGTTTATGCAGCTTCTGAAGTGATACTCTAACTGTGGGATAGAGTCACCAGCAGTATTTATGGAATAAAATAATCTCCAACCCAGTTAGGTATCCTCTTTTCTTATCATTTTACCAATTTTTAAATCTATTTGCAAAGATCTAAAACATTTTCCAACAAACATATAGAGAAACATGATGTAGTCTTTGTCAGAAACAGTAATTTACAAAATATCTCTTTACACTTTTCATTTCTGTTGACTCCAAGTTAACATGATTCTTAATTTTATGCTCAAGATTCTTAACTTTAATATGTCAACTTGATTATTTAGATTTAACACAGAGTACAAAAGATCATTACTCATTTTTATGAAAACATTGGAATGTAGATTACATGATTCACATTTATTTCAGTGGGCACTAGATGAAACTTTGAGTGATGGATTTTTACCCACATTATGTTAGAAATACCAATTCATTTTATATTTAATTAAATGAGGAGCACATATTTAAAAATAAGTTGAAGACTTCAAATGAAAACTCTACAGATTAGAACTGAATGTTCATACTCTAAATTTTCTCCATGAATATTCAATTGAATGGCACAAAATCCACAGGCTCACAATTTTCTTGCTTTACAAAGGTCTCTAAAAATAAAGACTTAATTTGATAAAATAACAGTTAGAAGTTTATGCTGGAATAATATTAAAGATGCCAAGAATATTACACTGGTATTTTCTTGCAGTAAAGTCGTGGTGACATAGGCCTAAAAAATTTTAAAGCCTATTGAATTTGTTTCACTAAGCAAAAGGTCTAAAAATCTTAAGAAATAACTTCAATACCAAAATACATGCACATAAATATACTTAGGCCCTGACAGCTTGCTTGGAAGTCTCTTGCTATGTATACACCACTCTTGCTTTTCATGAAGGAATATAGGATGAAACTAGCACTGCAATTAATGAATATACAATGTCTAGCATTTTCAGTATAAAAAAGTTCATTCAAAGAAAGGAAACATTTAATTCAGAAATGAAAACTAAAGGGGGGAAAAAGGAAAATATATTTTTTTAAAATGATCCACAGAATACATTTACTGGAAAACAGGGATTTAATTTCTTAGACAGTATAAATCAACACAGCTTCCCTGGCACAAGCAGATCATTGCCAGGGAAGCCAAGAGTTGGGAAAAAAGACAAAAAGGTTATTATGGAGGAAACTAAAGGATTAGAACAATAGAAGATTCAGAAACATCCTTTGTTTTATTGCAGACACATCTGTGTTTCTTAAATGTATGGGTGCACATTTGAAACCAGATGTAAAATTTAGATTTAATATTTTTTTATAAATTTAGTATTTGGATAACTTAAAAACACATGGTCAAAGTGGAGAACTATCAGTGTTTTTAAAAATGTGGCAAATTCTTGAAGAACACACTTTCTTCTCAGAAAAAGGCAAAGTAAAATAAAAGTGCTTTGAAAAATATCTGCCTCTGCACTGAAAAAAAAATAAATCAAAACATAATCATATGTTG
This sequence comes from Lonchura striata, assembly GCF_050655825.1. Lineage (NCBI taxonomy): Eukaryota > Metazoa > Chordata > Aves > Passeriformes > Estrildidae > Lonchura > Lonchura striata. The sequence goes on along the minus strand of NC_140707.1, from coordinate 55,348,048 downwards.
GCAGGAAAAGCACTGTCATATCATTTCCAACTGTTGCACACTTGGTCACAATTCTGGTCAGAAAGCCACAGTAGGTTGCTGTTTTGGCAGAGTATGCCCTTTATGTGTCTCAATGTTCAACAGGAAACTATGACAAGATCAGAGAGTTGATGAGAGCATGAAATAAAGAATTTCCTACTGTGAAATGCTTACCATTCCCATTGCAGGAAAGACAACTTGGATAAAATAGGCAAGCTACTATTATGTGATTATTAAATATAACATCATATTATATCCACTCATTCTGGAACCAATTTTTATTTCTTTCTCAGATGTGATAAATCACAGTATATCCTGAACTGGAATGGACCTGCAAGGACCACTGAAGTCCAACTTCTGGCACTGCCCAGGACAGCCCAAGGGATCACACCATGAGCTGAGTTCACTGTCCAAATGTTCCTTGAACTCAGACTTGCTGTGACCACTTCCCTGGGGAGCCTGCCTCAGTGCCCAACCACTCTGTGGCTGAAGAGCCTTTTCCTAATACCAGCCTAAGCATCCACTGACACAACTTCAGGCCATCTCCTTGGATCACTGTAGAGAAGAGGTCAGTGCCTGCCCCTACTCTTCCCCCCATGAGGATGTACAACTGTGCTGTGTTCTCTCCTCAGTCTCCTCTCGACTGAGCAGAACAACTGACCTTATCACTCCTCATATGACTTCCTCTCTAGGTCCTTCACCACCTTCACCATCTTCCCAATCAACTCCTTTGGATACTTTCTATTAGTAGAAACATCTTACATTGCAGTGCCCAGAACTGTACACAGGACTCAGAGGAGGCCGCGGAGCAGAGGGGAACAATCCCCTCCCTTGCCTGGCTGGCGGTGCTGTGTCTGGTGTCCCCCAGGACACGCTTGGCCCTCCTTGCTCCAGGACACTGCAAACTCATGCCCCACTTGCCACTGACCAGAACCCCCAGGTCCCTTTTCACAGCACTGCTCTCCAGCCTCTCATTCCCCAGTCTGTCCATACATCCAGGGTTGCTCCATCCCAAGTGCAGAATCTGTCACTTGTCATTGCTAAGCTTCTTACAGCTGGTGATTGCCCACACCTCTGATTTGTCCAGGTCTCTCTGCCTTCCAAGGAGTCAACAGCTTTTCCAAATTTACTGTGATCTGTAAACTTAGAAACACTTCAAGTCTTTCATCCAGGTCATTAAATGAAGGTGTTGAAGCCCTGAGATGGAGCTCTGCATGACCCCACTGATGACAAGTGCTAGCCTGATGTAACTCCATTTATTTTAAAACTTTGTGCCAGTTGTTCACCCATTACATTATCCAAGGAATGCCTGTTTTCTCAAGTATCCAATAGAGGTAACAAATCAAAAAAATATAAGAAGCCTCTCAGTCTGACTGCAGTGCCCCTTACACTTCTTAAGTGATCTGTTTCCAGTTATTACACTTAAATCTCTCATTTAATTAGAAATCAGTATTCTTCATTTTCATGCAAACATGTATGCAGAGATGTTAATCTTCAGTATTCTTTCTTCTCTGAAATTACTGAAGTACATTTGGCATGACAGCCTTGTAGTGTCTGTGTGTTGGTGGTACCAGCAATAAAACATTATGAATATGGGTACTTCTGTTCTCTGCATCTTCAGGATGTATTTGTTAGGAAATAATTGCAGACCTTGCACAGGTTTTATTGTGCTTTTATTTATTCTCACAGAAACTATTGGTATTGAAACATTTGCTGTTCTTTTTTTTTTCTGTACAACTCTTGTCTGAAAATACTTACAAGTTTTATCTGTCTTATCTGTGATAATCCCAGGAGGAATTCAGAAACTGAGAGCAACTCCCACCCCACTGGTCTTCAACATTCTCATGAGGGGAGGTGGAGGGGCAAGTATGAAGTCTGCTTTCATGACCATTGACACAGCTCAAGGAAATGGCATGAGGCTGATTCATGTTTAGGCTGGATATCAGAAAAAAGTGTTTCCTCCAGAGGATGGCTAAACACTAGAACTGGCTCCTCAGGGAAGTGGCCACAGCACCAACCCTGACAGAAGAGTTTGGACTGTCGGAGTCCAGAACATTCCTCTGGCTGCCCTGGATGTCTCAAGACCCTGACAGGGGGCTCAGACACCTTGGAAAGAAGTCAAAAACACTTGTGGCTTCAATTTTAGCCTGTGGGAGAGGCTGCCGACTCTATATGAGGAATTACAAGCCAAAGGGTTTGAGTAGTGCAATAGGTGAATTGACACAGGGTGGAAAAATAGAATTTTGGGGATTTTAGAATGTAATTCAGGGGTACAAGATGGAGGAATCTGGGCATATCTTAGCTTTTTTTCTCCTTCTTCTTGTCCTCCATGTCTTGGTGTGATGGTGACACTTGTCTATTGGTTTAGGATAGGGACACACTGTCCAACATCGGAACTGTAAACATGGGAACTGTAAACATGGCACATGTACTTTTGAGTATATATTGTGGGAGACACCCAGGACTTGGCAGAGACTGCCATGGCTTCTGTGCTAGCCAGACCTCGGCAGGTCAGAGAGAAACTATCATAGATAAGAAAAAATAAACAACCTTTAAAACTCAACTCCACACATTCCAGACCTCTTCTTCGGCTGCTGGGCTAGGGAGGAAAAGGACTTTCACACTGCTGGGGTCTCGCCAGCTGGCCCTGACATTGAACAATCTCTCAGACCCATGGTGTGACTCTTGTGGTGTCCTGCACAGGGACAGAATTTGCACTCAGTGATCCTGATGGGTCCCTTCCAATTTATCATATTCTCATCATATTCTATGATTCTACATGCCATGCTCAGTGTTTCATCACTCTTTCTAGCCCTTGGCTCCACCATCCATACTGACTCAGATACAAAATGAGATGCAAAATATCCTCGTTCAGTCCTGTGGACAAGCAGTTAAATTCTTTTCTCAGTAAGTGAGAGATGGGGACTCAAAGACTTTCAGCCAATGGATAGAATTATTAAAACATGAATCCTATTTGAAGAGAGTATTTTATCCAATATATTGAAATACATATATTGTGAGGGTATAGTTGTGATGTACTCTACTGGAGTCAGAATACAGATCTTCAGAACACTTAGAAGGATATATTAAGCAAGTTGAAGTTAATCTCGTGGTGACAATAAACAACACTGCTAAAGTGGAAGATTTATTCCTGGCTAGAATTTGCACCTGGTACTCAACCCCTAAGGCTAGTCTACCTTTTAAATATAGATACTGTAGATGAATCTCTTGGTATGAAGCCATCGAATTCCACCAAAATCCCATTTTAGGAAAACAAAGTAGGAATTCTGCATATAATTTCTGATGCCTGTTCATCTGGTGATGTGCTAAGTTGGTCTCTGCTATCTTTTCATATTGTCTCTGCAGACAGTTAAAAAAAATAAATTGATTCAGTGCTGTTTTCTGTGAAACATCCAGTTTAAATTATTTCCAACCTTGATGCTACTGTGATAAAATTCTTTGTTGCTTTTTTGTGGTTTTTGCTTAGAACATGATGCTCCCACATTTGGTGAGGCTTTGCCAAAGCCACATGTGTCTGTTGGCATGTCGGATAGTAGAAAATAGAAAGATACATCAATCAAAAGAATTGAGAAAAGTGACTTATGTTGAAGATTTTCAGTTTGTTTCCATTTTCATTTTGATCTAAGCTAGACTACTTAGTGTAGTGTTCTGGCCCACTGGATGCTGTTTGATCACCTGGACTACATTCAATACATTCTTGTGTGTGCTTGGAGATTTTCTTGTTTGCCAAATGCATCACTACAGCCTATTAGACCTTGAACTCATGCTGGGCACATCAACGTGGCCTGACAGTGCCTGTTGATGAGTGCAATGTACATGCTGCACATGTATATTAAAGTTAGGTACTTACTATTTATTCACCCTTACTTTTCTTTCCCTAATGCATTTCTTACATCATGCAGTGCAATGAAAGCATATGTCCAACTTGTAGCAGCAGTTACAAGAAATCAAGTGAAGCCAGACTGTATTTTTAAATAATGAAGGATACAATAACAATATTATAAACACATTACACAAATCAGTGTTCCAGCAGTATCTTGAATATATCATTCTCTATGACTTTTATGTCTGAAGGCAGTTATGAAGCTGCTTATATTTGTCACACTTTCAATATCTTTGTTGTATCTTTTTATTATGACAACCCCTATTGACTTAAGAAGTAGGAACAAGGTTTTTTTTCTAAATGAAGAAAAATCTGGATATAAAAATATTTTCAGTATTAAGACAATGAAAGTGTTTGTCTATAGCTATAAAGAAAGGGAATGACTAAAAAATTCACTAGTGGTGGCTGTGAAAACATATGTAAGCAAAGCTGTGATTCAGCTCTTTCTAAATTCATGCAGTTTCTACTTTTACACAGCCAGAAATACAAAAGATCTAATGCAATCTACTGAAAGAATAATATTCTCTCATGTCATACTAAAAGCAAAGTTGAGTTTTGCTTTCATGCAACCATAATCCAAGCTGCAAAACATTTCAAACACAGGGATAAAAGACAATTCCTGTCATTGGTTTTTATGCATAAAACTAGTCATAAAAGGAAGACAAATAAAAAAAACCTCTGAGATAATATTTTCAAAATCAATATGCAGTAGGAATGAGTACATCACCAAATTGATACCAAAATTTTTCACAAGCATCATGATGTAGAATTTTAAGGGGACAGATGAAGGATGGTATCAGTTAGCTGCTCTGAAAATATGTCTGAGAAACTCCTCCCATATCTGAGAGGTAGCATGAAGTTTATTTGAAAATATAGCAAATAGAAGGGCATCCATCTGAGGTATGAGGAGATATTTTATCATAAATAAGGTACAGTAGCTGGGTTATTTCAAGGTTGTTAAGGTCCTTGAAAATGAAGGAAACTGGATTATGCTTGATTGTAAAGAGATTATGAAGTAGAAGTAGCTGAAGGAAAACTTTTTAAAGGAGGGCGAAATCCAGGGAAAAGTAAATGGATAAGTAGGGCAGGACTTATCAGTGGGTGTCAAAATGGAGAAAACATTGTTTTAACTGAAAAGCAGTATATAAGGATATAGACAAGGTCTTTAGCTCTGTAATTTGCAAAAACTACACCTTAAACAAGTGCAAACAACAAAAAAAAAAAAGATCTTTGAAGAGCCAGAGTGATATCAAAGACAAAAAATGGCACTTGAAAGTGCGCTGCTGTCAGGGCACTGTATTAGCAGCTCTTCAGAGCTCCTGCTGGGGTTGTTACCAAGGGATGAGGTAATGGGAGTGACTTTCACTTGTCAGGTAAGAAAGTTGTACTGAAACAATAAGCAGGGAAAGGCTAATTTGGCTGTGAATTGTTCTTGTGTATCACATTTTCTGTAGAAAAAGGCCCTGGAAGAACAAAAGCAAGGAATTGGAAAGGGAGGATGGAAGGAAAAGGAACACTTGCTGTTCTTTGAAAGGATAATTGTTTTACATAGATGAAGAGTGACCAGGAAAGGAGAGAGTCAAGAAATAAAAATCATGCAAGTATTCAGGAAGATCTTGCTTAATAGCACTGAAGGAAGTTGATCAGTCCAGGAGCATAAAAGGGGTACAATTGGGCTGAATTTGGCTAGGTTTCAGAATTGTAGGAAGAGTATTTTTTTTGTCAAATTAATAACTGATTACATAGCTTTAGTCCCTCTTAAATTCTATTGCTCTTACTGTTTTTAGGAATAAACCTTGAATGCATAACTGAAAGGAAATATAGTTGCCATAAAGAGTTTTTAGAACTTATTATTAATAGTTTTGTTTTGGTTAACTTTCTATTTCTAAGCTCATTCCCCTCTTGGGATAATTAATTATCATGCAATACTTCACAATAAAGCCAGAATTTTTCTTGCATCTTTTTTTTTTAATAGGTGTTTGAAAATAGGGATTTGAATTTGGGTCTCTTGATTTCAGAAAAATGCAGTTCAGTTGGACACAATGAAGTTAACTGTCTTTTTTGACACTTTGTTCTATGATTTTATGAAATTTTTATTTTAATATTTTATAATAATATCCAAAAATTATACAAAAGAGACAGAAAATACTTTCTGATGCCTTTGGAGTAGTGGGTCCACAGCAGACTAATAATGCTACCACGTTCTTTTAAGTTAACAAAATCTCATCTTTAGCAAAAGCTCTGGAGGATTGACCTATAACTGACTATTACCTATAGCTAAGTAACTATTCAAGAAGGATATCTGAAACATAAGATGAAATTTTTCAGCAGATTTTTTAGGAAAAGGCAGTCTTTTGGACAAGAAGATCCCACAGAAAAATATACATCCCTGGCTATATCAGCTTTTATTTCATATGCAATGCAATAAGCATCCAGAAATAGACAGAAATCTTTAGAATCAAAACAAAGCAAAAAAAAAAAAAAAAAAAGCAATAAAACTTTGATGCGCTGCTGAAGTACTAGAAATGCAGAGATACTTTTATAGTACCAGCTCCTAGGGTTTTCTTGTGGGATTTTTTTTGCATTACCACCCAAGCAAAAGGTCACAATACAAATTTCTTCAGATTTGCAGATATAAGTTTCTGAAAATTTATGTGCCTAGAGTGTAATTTTAGTAAAATTTTCAGTAGGATTGATAATCCTCAATTCAGTGGTAGTCTGGCCTTTGAGCTACTGAAGTATCTTTATTAATTATCTTCAGAAATCTGGCCCATGGTATTTTCCTTAGTTACAGATTTCATAACTGCTGTATTTTTTATCTCAAAACCCCAAATACTGTAATTTTTAATGCATCTCTCATTTCTGTATTTCAATGCTACTGAAATACAGCAGCTAATCCAGAGTACATATACTCATTTCTTATTTTATTTTTTTCCAGAAAGAAACAACTCTGTGATTCTTCATCTGTTGCCTTTTCATTTCCAGGTAAAAATTATTATGAGGCATGCAAATGTTTGAGTACTACGTGTGTTGACATCAATCCCTCTCAGACATTGTACAAGCAAAGATTGCTCATTTAATTTTCCCTTTGGATCCTCTGGTCCAGTGGAAAGTGAAGTGGCTATGGCAGGAGGGTTGGAAGCAGGTGATCTTTAAGGTCCTTTCCAACCCATCACATTCTATGATTTTATTAAAATTCCACTGTAAAATGCCCAGTTTTGACCAAATCTATATTTCTTTGTCTATAGAAATATTGCCCCTCCAAGGAAAACCAGATTGAGATCAACAGTTCTTCATGTATCACTTTATCTTTCAGCTGTCCCTCCAGCTGGCAATGATTTCTTTTCTGTGCCACTTTGAAGTGCAAATTTTTTTTTGATGTTAAAAAGCAACTACAAACGTGCTTCTCACATGGCAGCTGTTATCTTCTGAGATAAAGTTTGATCCTGGGCAGGCTGTCATGTTCAATTCCAAAACAAAAATCACACTTCTTGAAAAAAAATGCTAAATCTACTAATTGCAGCTAAATACTTGCTGAATGCCAACTCTATTAAACAGTTTCTGTAATTCAGGCACTATTTAGCTGAGTAGAAATCAAGTGCAACAGCACAGATATAACTTGTTAAAGTGGCAATTCCAGGTGAGTTTCCAGAGAGATGTTACAGAGACAATATTGGAGTGAACTTCACTGCTTGGTAGAGGTATTGAGGTATTTATAGAGCTATAAAATGTTTGCAAGAACATAAAATACTGCATTAAATTAGGAAAAAGGACACTAGGTAAACTTCTAGAAGGAAATAGAAAAAAACCAAACCAAAACAACAACAACAACAAACCAAAAACAAAAACACAAACCACTGATTTTTTAAGCTCTAAAACAGTTCTAAGAAGTGCAAACAAACATGACAATTCCATCTTCATTTCCAGAGATTCTTTCACATCTCTTGCTCTTATTTTTTCAAATCTTTGTCAGGTTCAGCTTTGAGTTTCTAATAACAACTAGTCAATGTGTGGAATTTTTCCTTTTTCCTGTGTTAGTTGCTGTGGACTGGAATGATTGCACTGAAGTGTCTACAGAACAGAAGAAATTGAAGATTTCCAGATTCCCTGACAGTCAGCTTTTTTTTTTTTAATTGCATTGTTTAGAAACATTCTTTCTTAATAGACTATGGCAGTTGAACTAAATGGAAATGCAATAGGGAGAAAGAGGCCAGCAACAAGCTTCACTCAAAGAGAAGTTTTAAATGTGATTTATCTGAGCAGCAAGTATCATGGCCCAATGCACTACCTACAATGCTAGTGCAACTCTATGGATCTTTAAATATAGACTACATTTGTGTCTATTGTTTTAGTCTCCATTCTTTTTGAAGACCTCTGTAATAGTGCTCTCACACTGTGATTAACCCTTTCTCCTGTGTGTGCCCTTTCTTGAATTCTAAATATCCCATGAAGAGATAATCAGTGTTCTGATTAGAAGATAAACAGATATATGTATAGGAGTTAGACCAATGTCAGTTGCAATTAAGAAAAACACAAATTGCCATCTCATTTAAAATTTTTGAATTGTTATCTGAAAATTACTCTCCTCAAATAGTCTTTAAATATCACAGAATCACATAATAGCTGGGGTTGGAAAGGACGTCGGGCAATTATCTGTTTCAACTCCCCTGCTAAAGCAGGTTCGCCTAGACTAGATGGCACAGGATTATGACCAAGTAGATTTTAAAAATCTTCAGAGAAAAGTTAGTTTCTGTAGTTACTTCTAAAATTTGACCCAAGTGAATTAATCTATCTATCTAGCTAGCTAGCTAGCTAGCTATCTATCTAGCTATCTATCTTATCTATTTAATATTTGTGAAATTTTACACCGACTTCTTTGACATTTTGAAGTCTGAACAACTTTAGCCCTGCAAAGGAGCATTTTATTAATGTTGATTCAGAGTCAGCCACAAATGAAGGTTCAGTTCAGAACTGCGTTACTGTAGCAAGAGGTTAGCCCAGTCCCAGGCTTTATCAGTCTTCTCTCTTAAAGTTATGTGCTTTCATAAACCTGGAAAAGAGACAAAACTCTTGTTAAAAATGCATGCAAGAGGGAATACCGTGCATTTTCGCTTTGGTTCACTGGTATTTTTTTGTGATATTTTCTTCTGCTAGAAGGATAAAGAATTAAATTTATTGTGAGATTTTTCTAATGATTTTACCTTAATTTTGAGACATTTACTTTGAGAAATATTAGAAATGTTGAACATTGTATTACAATCCTCTGTATATTTCCCCATTTTTTTTTCTTATGTACCTCAAATAGGACATTATAAAAAAGACAAAGAAAAATGAAAAGAAGAAGGAATCTATATATCTCTATATACGGGGTTACACACAGGGTACTTGGCGGTACCAGGGCTATACTGGTACTTGGAAGAAGTGAGAGTAACATTGGAATGTTATGAAAATATGGAAATAAAGGAAGGTCAAAGGTACTGTTTTAGTCTTAGATGGAGTAAAATCAAGTCATAGCAAGGGTCATAGCAAAAATCTTTTTTTCTGCAGTTGGCTGCTATTTTATCTTACTGCACTATGTATATTTTAATGTTAAAACATTTTCTCAGATGGCTCAGGAATATAAATCCTAAAATTAATCTTTCTGTGATAAAGAGTTACCAATGATATTATATATGCATATGTTGAAGGCTGGTCAAATGTTTCACCACCAGGGATCTCTTTTTCCCGGTAGGATTTAAGTAATATTAATAGAGCAAGATAAATACTTCAATGTCCTATAACATGCTCTGGTGAAACTATTTAGGCTGCCAAACCAGTGCTGAATATGTGGGAAATATGTGTGCTTTTGAAAGCAATACACAAAAGTAATCAAGAACAATGAATGTCTTTAGTTATATGCAGCTGGGGTGTGTGTGAATAAGCATGAACTTCTGCAAGACCAAGGAGAAGTACTTTTTTTTGTTCTCTCATATCATTGGCTGGGCAGGCTCTGCTCCAGATTGTCAGATTTCATCAAACATTACATCTTCAGTAATGACAAAGTTCATTAGAAGAGTATCTCACCAGACTAATATAGGAGCCCCTTCTGCAGCAGATTTTTCTTTGCTGATCAGGAAATGGATGCCCCTGTAGAACAACTTTCAGGGATTAGCCTAATTGGCAAAGGGAAGAAGTGTGGAAGAGTCAAGATATGTCTGATTATTTATTAATAGCAGTAGGCAGCAGGAATTCTTCTTTGCAGGACACATTTTCATTCTAGCTAAGAAAAGATTTTTTGGCAAATATGTTTTTTTCTCAAAATATATATTGACATTCTTGTTGTTATAAAATAAAGAAAGATGCCAACATTCCTTTTCAAAACACTTGTCTGGCATGTGTTTAAAGATAAGAGAATAGCTGCTTTTCAGGGCTCAGCTAAAACAAATATTGCATTTTTTATTAAGTTTATTCCCTGTGTATATTTATGCATTCATATAGAAGCTAAAAATTTAGTACATCATAAATACCTGATCTGGAAATAGTACAGTTTGGAATTAAATCAATACGTGTTCATTTTGATCCCACAGGTAAATTAATTAGTTAACTTCAGGAGAGTATTAAAAAAAATTATTTCATACAAAACCAGGAAATATTTATATATCACATAATAAGATCTAAACATTATGAAAATGCTTTAAAAAACCTCATCTATGTTATCAGGAATATGGATGTGGAAATTATATCTATGTGGTATTATGAACAAAAGTGTGGCAATAAAGAACCAATTCAGCTTTTAAATAGATGAAAACTGTCAGAATAAAGCCTATTACCTTATGCTTGATGTGGATATGATATTCTTTGATGTTTACATCTTCTGCATTTATCTAAGGATTGTATACTCAATATAAAATGAAGTTTACAGCAAAATAAGCTCTGAGTACTTCTGCAACAGGGAGGCATTTGAACATTTTACCTTTCTGCTAGAACTTCTTAAAATTTTGTAAGATCAGGATTTTGCCTAAAAGTATAAACATCTTGACCAAAACGGTAAACAAGACAGAGATAAAAAGCCTTAGGGAAAGGAGAGGAAGGAATAAGACTACGATAATAACACCAGTCCTTCTGAGAAATATGGTGTTTAGAAATCCCACCTTCATATTCTTCTCTTAAAGGAGGGAAAATGCTTGCCATTATATTAGAAGGTCAGATTATTGAATAGGTAGTTCAGATTTTCATTGATCTTCCTTAAATATGTAAGGCAAATGCATGCATACATCTGTGTATACAAACCCACAAATTTCTGTTATAGAAACAATTTCATGAGCATTAATTTTTTGGGAATATGTGTGGTAAACCACTTCACATCAGTCCATGTCTAATAAACTGATTCTATTTTTCTTGGGCATAACTGCTCAGTCAACTGCCAACCCCTTAAAACATCACACCTCTTTATTTTGCCATCTTTCCTGTCACAGGTGTATTTTTCTGAATAACTGACATAAAGACATACATACATACATACATACATATATATGTATGCGTGTAATCATAGAATATTTTAGGAAGCTCTAAGTATTTCATATCAGTATTTCTTATCAGTCTTTTAAAACACTGCCTTCATAACAGTAGGAAGATCAAGAACATCTGACTAAATCTGTAAACAATTTGGTTGCCTGCAAATTTTCAGTTTTCAATTTGTAGTATTCAGTAATAGTGTCTGTCTTATGTAACACACATAAAAAAGTTTAGAAAAAGAAATTCAAAGTTAACAGTTACATTTACAAATCACAATAACTTGTAAGATTTTTTCAATATGAGGGAAAATGCAGCAATACATCAAACAAACCAGAATAAATAAGGATCATGGCCAAAAACATCATAAAATTAGACTGATCCTAGAAAAAGCTCAGGTCATACAAAATCTGACATGCAATGATCTGAAAAAAGATAATATTTAATGATACAAGTAGTTGGGAAACAGACATACTGAAACAGAGCATGATTTAAATGTAAGGTCAAATGTACAGAAGTTTATAATGAGATACATTTTCAGTGAGGGAAAACAAAACAACGAATATTACATTCAACCAATGTTACATTCAAAAGTGTGAGAGAACTTTAAGTGAAAATGCTGCACAAGTCAAAAAGGGATAATATCCTGTAATATTAAGTACTGATGAAAATCAAGCAACACCAAGATAAATCTAACTTTTGTTTTTGAATATAGCATCAGGATTTGTGCCACCAGGCTTACAAACATAGGTTCTAGCATATAAAAAAATGCATTTGTAAAATATATCTTTCTGGATAGTCTTCATGTTAGAGAATTTAAAAGGTACATAGTAAAAGTTATGCTTAAACATTAAAAATTGATAATAAAAAGAGGAAAGAAGAAAACAAAGGGGAAGATTCAAAAATATATTCTGTGGTATTTGATGAAGATTTTAGCCAGCTAATATGTTTCACAAGTCTGTGTGGTCAGAATGTTTTCTTTGGAAAAGAAAAAGGACTCTCTGAATTTAAATGACACAACTGCATTGCTTCTGCAATAAACACAGAAGCTTTAGAGCTTACAGTTTGGAATCCATTAGAAATGTTGAAATATTTCACCTTGAAACATCTGTATTAATTCTCTTCCTCCACTCCCCCTTCTTCCCAAATGCATTAAAAATTCAAGAAGTTTGAAAGCAGTATTCTTGTGGCTGTGCAAAAGCTTTTATTGGCAGCTTTTGTATTTTCTATTTAGCAAATGGATTTTTAAAATCTTAATGAACTCTGGATTTGTGACCCACCGCATTTTTTTCTGCTAATGAAACAAACCATCTGGACAACACTACTGTGGGTTTATTTGTATTTATTTAAATTAACAGCATGTATGTCATTTTCAACCATAACAAACTCTTTCCATTCAGGTGAATTCTCTGAAGTCTTTAAATTTTATGGCTTGAAGCATTAAAGCTATAGCGAGCACGTTGAAACAATTACACTGAAGTAAAGATGATCATAAAACCAAGACTGTGTGCCTGTCATGTGAAAAGCACTCCTGGAAAGAGAAGAAGAAAGAAGGATAAGAAAGAGGAGAAGAGAGAAAGAGAGAAAGAGAAATAAACAGAAAGATGCTGGCCAAGGCAGATGGGCACCAAAATGTGCTACTATATGCAACTGAGAGGAGTGCAATTTGGGAATACATTGGTGACTTCTTACTTAGAATGAGGGTACTGACACAGAATTAAGAACTAGTAAGGTAGTGCTGTGGGTACTTCTGCCCTTTATTTAATCTTTTTTCATGCCACATTCTGAAAGTTTTCTGTATGTTAAGCACAGGGATTTAGAACCCCCTTTATTGGTTTAAAAGACAAATGTCTGCCAAGGAAGGTGGAAACCTTCCTGGGGTGAAAAGACAACAACAAAAGTTCTCTCCAAATTATCATCACTTCAAAAATCACAGCGCTTCCAGGCAAAAATATGGGAAAAGGGAAAGCAGTTCTTTACTAGACTATGTATGTCTATGTAACAGGACAAAACAAACAACAAAACAAATGAACAACAATAATTAAAACAAAACAAAACAAGACAAAGACAAAGACAAAAAAAAACCCCAAACAAACAAAAAACAAACAAACCACCAAAAAATACTGGAAGTTTCCCACCCGTTAAGCAGCCCACAGCTGGCAGGAGGCGCTGTTGGCTCAGCGAGGCAGGAAGGCTGCAGTGATTCCCTCCCTGTTTCAGGAATAGTTATTCTTAAAAGGGAGCAGGAGAGTAAAACACCTACCAACGCAGGGTTAACCTCCACTCTTGTGCAGATGAGCAGCAGCCAAATGAACACAGTGGGATAAGTTCACAGAGTCTGAGTTTGGCTCTAAGACAGTAGTTTGTTTAGACAGGCTACAGAAAATTCAAATTACTACAGCCAAAATATCACTCAATTCTTCTGTTAATCCAAGCCTCTGAACATTGGAAAATTCACCTATCACTCATCAAGTTACTTTTCCAAAATAGATAGTGTTCAAATGTTGATCTGTTTTCACAGTGCAAATTGTTTCCTAGGCTTTCTGATGCATTTTGTGACTCGATTTCATCATCAAAGGCCCTTATAAAAAAAACAACAACTGCCTTACATGGCAGATGCAACAAGTTTCTTCAAAAAATTAGTATTTAGGTACTAAGATTCCTGAGTTTCTAAAGGCAAGGCTTCACTTACCAGATCGAATTTTGCTGGTTACTTTACAGGCTAAGAACTGTTGTCGAAAATGCCCATAAGTCTGCATTTTGAAAAAAGAAGAAAATAATTTACTTCCTTTTAGTTCAACAAAAATATGGACCATTAAAATAATTTTTCCTCTACAAAACGTGAATTATTTACAGAAAAAGAATAATTAGCTGCTTTGAACCATTGCTTCCCGAGATCTTTTATTGTCTTTGTAGCCTCCACCCAATAATTAGAGGTAGTCCTTCTTTGGCTAGAAAGGTGTTAGATTAGAAAGGCCAGTTCAAGGCTATAGATTCCAAGTGCTGGAAAGCTGATTTCTTTGAGCTTGCAGTGGGATATCACATCTTCTCACAGAATTTCCTGTATATGTTCATACATTTCTATGTTGGTTTTCCAGAGCCATCTGCTAGCCAGATCAGATGTAAGGAGACTATTTTGAACTTCTACCCTTGATACTCATATGTCCCTTGCAGCATAGGTTAAAATGATAAATTTTCTAGATACCAAGAAATTAGGCACTGACAATTGACAGTGATTATTTAGTTGTTTTCTTTCTTCCTCTACAGCCCTATTTAATATTCAATCAATAAAAAGAAAGATTTTTTTGGCTGAAGTACTTTGTTAGTTTGGTAATTAAAATAACAATTTCTTCAGGATTACTAAATATATATGATTCAGTTATACAAATAAATGAAACCACCATATGCATAAAGCTAATATTTCATACTGTGTTCCCTAGTGTAGTCACTACTTCGTGCTTCAAATTAACAACCTTTCACATAGTTACTGCCAATATGCTCAGGGGTTTAAAATTAAAAGGTTCTTATAAACATGGAAACCAGCAGAAATGCTGTCTTAAAGTGACAATAGGTTAAAAAATTAATACACTAAACCCTAATTTCATGTCCATGACTGCCTTTTTTTTGTGGTTTTAATTAGTTGATTTGACGTGGTTGATCTTGTGTTTACACTGAGAATAATATAATATAATATAATAAATATAATACAATATAATATAACATAATAACATAATATAAATAAAGTTTGATGGCTGGACTGATTTTTTGCTAAGTATAACCCACTCTGCTTTCCCACAGACATCTCACTTAGGACTTTAGGTCTTGGCTATAAATCCATTATCTGTTTTGCCTCCATAAAAATATGTATTCTAATGATGGGAAGATTTGCTGTCCCACATGAATTCATATCAGAAGCCTTTCTCCAGGGAAGATGGGATGCTGAATGATCTTCAAGCTGAAATGGATGAACTGCAAATGTTGAGGAAGGCATGCCAACCTTTTAAGACTGCAGCAAGACTTGGAAGGAACAGAATGAGACTTACTCAAAAAAAGCAGTCTGAGACTTTGGACATTTAGAGTCTTCCTTTAGGGAGAAGACATCATAGACTTACAAAATGTGAGTGTGTATAAGTAAGAAATACAAACCCTGATATAGTCAAATTAAGTTGCTTGTAAATTCCTGAATCATCTTTACTACTCAAATTCAGACTCTTTTTCAGCTCAAAACTCAAAACTTCTACAGTATTTCTGATACTTGAAACAGTCTTGAATGTAAAAGAATTACTTGGTGCAAACAATGATTATTTTGCTGTGTGTTTTCTCTGACTTGAGAATGGATGAGGAAGTGTACTGATGCTACTGCTTCATAAACCTTGTTGCACTAAACATATTGTATGATTTCAGAAATAAACACCAGTGTATTTTTTGGATGTCATCAGATTTTGGTACAGGGTCAGAACATACAGAGTTCTGCTTTCCTTGTTACACAAGAAGGGACCTTCAACAGGGCATGCCTCATGCCTGGAATCATCATCCCTTTGCCCCACCCTGGCAGTGCTCCAGGCCAGGCTGGACAGGGAATTGGGTAATGTGTTCCAGTGAGAGGTGTTCCTGCCCATGGCACGGGGGTTCGGAATGAGCTGATCTGTAAGATCCCTTCCAATCCAAACCCTTGTGTGATTCTATAATTCTGTGACTCAAGGTAAGACTCTAAGGGTAGGTATAGTTCCTGGCTCTACCTCTGGTTTGAACTAATGGGCTTTCAGATGAGAGCATACTTTTCCTTTTATTAACTCAAAGTAGATATGGGTTGAAGTGGATGTAAAACAGCATCACAGCAGACTAATGACGATGAGCTGTCTTACTATCTGTATGATCTTTATCTACAGTTCTAAATTGGAATAGGAATTAGAGAGGAGAAACAAGAGCTCTGACACATAATCAATCATTTTATTCATGGTTTACAAATGTGTATACATGTTATATATTCTTGCATCATAAAACAAAAAAACCCTATTCTTAGTGAGAAAAAAATCTGCAGTTCAAATGAAGAAACCATCATGCTTTCTGGCTAAGATATTGGGCTACAACTGCAGCAGATCAATAATAAAGTTTCAAAAAATGAGACTTGATTTTTATGTCTTACTATTCTTCACAGATAAAAACTGCAGATTAAGAGTTTGACCTAACCTTTCTTACCCATGTGTAAGAAATGAGTATTTAAAAACAAGGACTCCTCAGGTAAAAGGTTCTACAAATTGTCTGGGTCGCAAGCACCTTGTATCAAATGCAATCCTATAGAGACATGAAGATAGACCTGAAAAGACTGTATGTCCTGAGCATTCTGCCCTTTTGGCATGAGGGTGAGGTTGTCAGTAAGCTATAAACCAGCACACTCACTCAAATGTCTGTGTTTTGCTCTTTCTTCACTGCTGACTTCCATCAGCTGAAACATCAAATGCCTGCCCAGAATACTGCTACAGTTATGTAAAACTTTTCAGGAAACATCACTTCACACAGATGTTTAACCTCCAAGCCCTGAAGGGATAGCTCTGCCAGTTGCCAGGCTTGTCAATTAATTTTACATTGACAATCATGCTAATATAATTTGACACAGACAAGTTTTGCAGCCAGCCAGCTACATTAGATAAACAAGGTAGATGACTCCAGTTCACTGCAAGATACATCTAACACATAGCACACCACAGCATATGTCTCATAGGCAGCACTGCCCTGTTTCATATCAGCTACCATCCCAGATGATCATAACTATGAGTAAAATACTTTTTTTGCTTTCCTGAGTAGTCTTCCCATTTCTTTTGTGGTCATGTTACCACAAATGTGTTCAGGAAATACGAATATGAAATATAAAATATATCTGAATATTTGGCTTACAATATGAACTGCCAAGCAAGATGAGTACTGCTGAGATGTCCCTGAAATAAGTTTATTTAAGCTGAGGCACCTCATTCAAATTATGTCAGCAAACTGGAAGTAGCTTCCAGAAAAAGAACAAATATTTATGGTTTGGAAGGAATTATTTGCAAGAATACCTTAAATAGGCTGGATATGTGCAACTGGCACACTAATGAGGAAGGTGTGATGAAGATATGATAATTGGCTAGAATTACCTAAAAAAAGGCAAATACAATAGTAGCTACAGCATGAGAGAATGAAAGTAGATATTTGGTTAAAGTAAGTAAGCTGCACCAGATTAAAAAAAAATATTTTACATCAAAGAGAAACTGTGGAACAGTTGACCCAAGATAAATAAATTGATATCAACTAGAATATTTAGACAAAGACTGAATACAGCTTCAATCTGGAATCAAACATATATTGGCCAGTGAGTATCTTTAAAGGCACATGTCCTTATCTCTATCTTCAAACTCTCTGAGAATTACTGAGAATTATTGGTTTTGTGTTTGAATGAGATTGAAAACTGCAGGGTAAAAAGAACTGTTGGAGGTTTTTGTTTTTCTGTTTTCTCCTTTCTCTTGCCCTATGAAACTGAATTAATTCTAAGCAAAATTAGAAAATATTTAAATTTAGAAAATATTTGAGCATACATAAAGGTTTAATTTCCCTAAGATGTTAAATAGCTATGAGTATAGGGAAATGAGAAATCTTTTGTGAGACTGCACAAAAAAATTCTGAAATTTTAAAACTGAATATTATAATGAATATAAATGAGCCTAGTGTAAAGCCTATGAATTCAAACATTAGTCCTTGATGTTTTCAATCACTAATATACCTTTATGAATTTGACTGACTGCCTGATTTTGTCCTAGTTTTTCATGGCCACGTAGTGCAGCTGAGGGCATAAGCTACAGTATCTTTGTATCTATATACTGATCATTATGGAAAAAAAAAATAGGCTAGCGCAAGGCCTGGGCTAGTATTGTATGTTCTGCATGCAAGAAAAGCTTTATTTCTACTTGGGCAGACTGCTGTAATCCTTACCATGGAGACAATCACTTCATAAGTGTCTTAAAACATATCTATTTCATGCTGTAAAACAGAAACATAATTTTTTTAATATAATTTTACAACAAGTAATAAAGTCAGAATTATAATGTAAGCAAGTGGCTCTTTGGCCAGTGTTTAAACAACTGAGGATTGCATCAGTACTGGATGCACACTGACAATGATAACAACTAGGAGCAGGCAGTTACTTACAAAAGGAGACTATGAACAAAACCATAGATGTTTCTAATGAAAATGCTCTTTATATGTGCAAATATATTGTTTCTGACCCATCTTATCTCAGAGCACAGACTCCCAAGACAGACTGTAGTTCTGTTCAACTCTTATGCATGGTTTAATCCAGGTGACAAGGTCTTTTGTAACCTGTCATCAACAATGTTGAGCAACTAAAAAACTGCTGGACACTTACTGTCTCCATAGTTCTCAGCTGTGATAATGACAAGCCCAACTTTAAGTTTTCATTTACCCAAGATAATGAATGATGTCAAAGCCCTCATCTACAACATGTTCCTGAGCTGCAGGTTGGGGCCATTTATTTATCACAATGCAGTTCTTGTTTTTATCTCACTTGTTATGATGATAATGATAACAACAAAAACAACAACACTAAATTTAAAATAAACATTCTTTCTTGTTATTCTATTTTAGAAGAGCATTTATCTTAAAAAACTATTCTGCAGGTTTGGCTGATTAAAAAATTAAGCTATATCTCAGCTGTCAGAAAAATTATCCAGAGAGCTTAAACTGTCCACAAGCTTTCTTAGAAATCTTAATTTATTAATTAGAAACTATTTTAAATTTACTTAAATAAATAATTCTTTGTCTGAGAATTGTTTGCAAACCATTATGTATAAATATTGTTTTTCACTGTGGGCCAGGCAATTCTAATGATATGAGAGAAAAATTAGACAAATTCGCAAACAAAAATTAAAATTTTGTCTTAGGAAATGATGTCATGAAATTTTATGAAAAAGTGACAATGATGTTTGGAGAAAATAAATTAGGCACTATTTTAATACAGATGGAGAGGGACAAATGTGATTGTGTTGTAGACATTAAGAGACGCAGATATCCCAGCTGCACAAGGACAAGAACAAAAGTGTGATGACTAGCAGTGATGAATGGGTTTTGGAGAAGATATAATATAATCATTTTATGACAGATCCTTTAGAAGAGTAGGAGAATGGAGAAATCAAAATTTTCTGGAAAATAATAGATGGTCAGAGGTGAGGCTGGAGTTAAGATGAAATAGGTCAGACATTACAACCTATGCACCTGAAAAAGAAAGCAGAATAGCAGTCACTATGAGATACAATCAATATTTCAATTGATCAATGAAATAATAATAATTTATTATATAACTAGATACTATTTTTTTCTATGTACTGAATTGTTTGTTTATATTCATATCAATTTGGGAATATTGGGCTTTCATTTACTTTGATATTCAAAGAGCAAAATAAGCTATAAATGTTTTTAAGAATCTGCATTTTTGTTGATCAGTTGTGCAACTTTCAAACATTTGTGGTTGAAGGCATTATTCGAGAATATTCTTTAAGGTACAATGCATTAGACAGTATAGTTTTTGTAATGTAAATACATTTAAATGATATGTCAATTAAAATAAACACACTTGGAGTATAAATGCACCATTGGCACTTTCACATTTGGGAGTCCGTTACAATATTCAGTCTTCTCTCATGCCTAAGAAAAGAAAGCTAAATATTTGTAGTTCAGACCTTAGACAACTCATAGGATTTTCATGCACTAACTGGTAGTGAGCTCTGAGGAGCTTTAAAGAATTCTCTGTCCCTTGTAAAGAAGGTAGAAACTTGTGGATTTCTGCCATCTTTTTCAGGGAAGGGAGAAGCTAGGGATGAATTGATGAGAAGGAAGTAATAAAAGTGAAATGTTTGTTAAGGAAGCTCAGTTTTCCTTTTGTGCTTCTGTTTTCAGGAGCAAACTTCCTACCATGTCTAAGAAACTAAACATTAGAATTCAAAACTTTCCCTCCTGGGATCACTTTCGTTCTCTCTTTTATTCTTGTCCTTGTACTGGCAATGAATTTGAAAACCTCTGCCAGACAGATCTTTAAAACTCTCATCATTCTTAAAAAGGAATCCAGTGTTGGCAAGTTCTGACACGGGACAAACACGTCAACAAACACTGAGAAAGTGCTGCCTCCAAGCAGCAGAGCATGCTAGGGCTGTGTTTATTCAAGCTTGTCGCTACCAGGCTTCATTAAGAGTGATGACATTTTTAAACACCATCTCTGTGGTACTGTGTGATACAAATCAAATCTAGCAGGCACACAAAGGCCTTTGTCTCTGCTCAAGACTTGTACCAACCTCTGTTTTTAAGGGTATGAAAATGTTTTCTGGCTGAAGGAAAAAGACTGCAAGGAACTGATCTTAAACTGAACCAAGTGAATAGAAAAGTTCTCTTTTCATATTGGTGGGGTTAGATTTAAGTGTTGTACATCTCTTCTCCTTGCCTGCACACAGAAAAATCTGAAGTTGATATACAGAAGGCACAGAGACATTATTTAATTCTAGAATATGGATGTGACCACTAAAATTATTACATTGCTCCTACTGTTAACCAGAAGGGCACTTACTGAATCTGACCTTTCCTTTTCAAAACAAAGAAACCATCTTTGTCCTGTAACATTATTTGCGATATTCTTGTTCAGCACAAGCACTGCTTTACATGTTTTTCTTGTCATCTTATTGGTAGAAATTCTTATATATTAAGATAAAAATGAAGGTCATTATTATTTCCATTCAACTTTAAGCATATATATGCCCAGTATTATAATATTGAAATGTCTAAAATATGCATATATGTTGAGCAGCAAGTTGATAGATTCATCCATTAAATGCACACTCAAAGAGCCTCGTTTAAAGAAGGAGCTAAACTGTAAGATGAAGATGACTCACTTTTTCTCTGGAGAAGGAGACTAGACTTTAAGCTATGGTTGCGACCAAGGTGAAATTGAATATAATTCCACAAAGAATAGAATAGAATAGAATAGAATAGAATAGAATAGAATAGAATAGAATAGAATAATTTCAGTTGGCAGGGACCTATAAGAATCATCTAATTCTGCCTAGCTAACTCAGCGCTGATCAAAAGTTAAAGCACTGCTGTTAAGAGTCTTGGCCACATAACTCTTAAGCACTGACAAGCCTTGCTCATCTTTCTAAGTGTTTGACCCTCTGTTGCAGAGTTTGACTTCTAAATGTCTAGTCTAAACATCCCATGATACTGCTTTGAACCATTCACACAAATCCTACCACTGGATCCCAGAGAGAAGAGGTCAGCACCTCCCTCTTCACTTCTCTCCTCACAAAGCTGTAGAGAGCAATGATGTCCCTCTCTGCTGGGCTGATATCCATTCGCTCTTTCCCCAATTCATACTCATGCCCAGCTTAACATAACAGATAATGTAATAATTATTATTGTATAATATATAAAATATAAAATATGCTATTAATAATGTATAAAAATGCATAAAATATGTGTACCTAGACTGTGTGTGCACTTCTACCTATTACTACATTATCTCCAAGGAACCAATATGCAGGCTTCCATATACTGGGCTTTGTGAGTAGAATTCGTAAAAAATATACAGGTCTTTTTTTCTGAGCAGTTTTATTACTAGCAGTTCAAAAATGTTTTCAAGTGAGAGTTTTAAAGTAGCTGGAAAAGTTGGAAAAACATTTTCTAAAAGTGAATTGCAGAATTTATTACAAGCCCAGAGAAAACAAGTACATTTACAATGTGGAAATTACATAGGCTGGTGTTTTCGCACATATGTGCCTCTGGATAAGAGCTTTAATTCCTATTTAGGCACTAAACCAGAACAAGCATGTTTCCAATAGAAGCAAATTATAGCAAGGCAATTATATTGGAAAACACACCAAGATAAAACTCTCCAGCAAGCATACATTGCATAAAAATAAAAATAGCAATCAATGGCATCTGGATTGATATGTACTGATTCCCTTTGAAAATGTAAAGATACATCTAAATCCCTAACTTCAGAATTCAGGTATGACTCTCAGAAATGCCTTTAACTTGACACATATATTGGACTAGATCTTTATTCAGAAAAACATTAACTTGCACACTGCTTATTTTCAAATGTACATAAGTGTAATTTATATGGTTTGTTACTGACTGATGACCAAAATGCTTAAGCCAAGATACTTGTAGTGGAAAATCTATTACCAGTGCATGGTTACATGAAAGAACAATTTTCCTATCGAAACATTTCTTCCAAAAGCATGCAGATTGCTTGCTAACAGTAGGAAAGAATTTAAAAAAACATCACCTTATGAATTTTTGCAAATAATTTGGCTTTGCCCAGATTTCAGTAGGACCAGTGTTTTAATTTTGATGTTACATGAAACATCATCTGTCAATGTTGATGATTTTTGCCAAACTGATACAATAAGACTTTATCCACTATTTGGCAATTGTGTCCTTACTTTGCAAAGGCATTTTGGTGTTGTTGGCTTTTGGGTTTTTTTTGTTGTTTGTGGGAGGGGGATGTGTTTGGTATTGGTTTTTTTTTTCCCTAAGTACCCAGGATTTAGTTTTGTAAGCTTGTCATTCACTGATGGGATTTACTTCAGTTCTATATTGGAAGTTGCTTTCATTGTTTCATTGTTTTTTCTTTCTATATGAAATTGACAGTCAAATGCACCTATTTCTAAAAATGCATTGGAAAGAAACAGCAGGGGGAGGAAAGAAAATCTACAGATATTTAGGGACACAGTAACAGAGTAACTACCAGCAACAATGAAAACTTTATAGGGCTGCACTTTATTAACTCTGTCCATTTCAAGCTACTAATAATTAGCTGAGCTCAAAATGATTGCTTAGCATTCAGCAGGGAAGGTAGCATTTCTCCAGAAGGGACTTTGTTATTGGAGACTGTTTTTATAAATGCATAGTTTCCTTAATTCCAGTATAATGATCTTTCCTGACTTAGTTATTGTTGTTTTAAGTGGCTAAAATAAGCACTCTTGTTCATATACTTTCAAATGAAAACATGAGTGTTCATGGCTTTATATTACTGAAGCTTTCCCTTATTACCCCTACACACCCCCTTTTCCTTCAGACTGGAGTCTCTAGGTACTTTGATAGTTTATGCTTTCTTCTCAGAGCGAGGTGTTGTAGTAAAAAAGTTCCTTTGGCAGCTACCAAAATATGTCACACTGACTGTAACCTTTAAAAAAGGAAATGCTCCATGGAGCTTTGATTGTGTAAACAGCATATTCTGTCCTGAAAATGGGAACACTGTCAAAGGAGAAATTACATGTAAGAATGTATACATTTTTATTACTTTTTACTTTATTTTGATAATTAGAGGTGCCTCTTTAAGAATTCTGTGTTGTACACTCATGTTGCTAAGATAAATTACTATTTTTTCCATGTGTACTGTTATTGTGAGCAGAAGTGTAGGAGACATTGGTTATGGTTTTGAACTCGATTGTTGCCTATGTTGGCTGAAGTCAGAGCAGAACAGCTATTCTACAGGGGCTGCAGGGAAGTGGAGGTCTGTGCAAACACACCATTGTCATTGGATGAGGACAGGGAATCTGAACAGAATGAAGTGACACACACAAGCATGTATTAGTTATATTCAATGTTTGCTAAAATGTGGTTTACATCTATTAAAAACACTGTAAACATAACCAAGAGATTCCCAGTGTGAAAATACTTCACAGGGATACATCTCAAGTCTTCCTGTTGATGCTGCAGCTTAAATCTTGCAATACAGATCTTGGATCAAATTTTCATGGGTAAGAATTTTTTTAAATTACAGAGTGGTATAATTTAAGAAGAGAAAAATGGACACACTGGCCTGAACTGCTTTCACCTTGCAAGACGAACAAAAATTTCAGATTTCACTTTGTGCAAATGATTTCATTTAGAGTAAACTAGGATGAACCATGATGAGATAAATGGATCTCCATCACCTTTGAAGAAACAGCTTATTTACCAGAAAAGCAACTAAAATGTGACAATCTCAGTCTTCTTATTTCTGACTGAATATTATTTCTGAATATTATAATGAGTGTGATTAGCCACAGACTTCAGAATACCTAGATTATTATCTACACTCAGAAATGGAAAAGAGGGACTGTATATTTTATCACATCTGGTACCAGGCACACAAAATCTGTGTGTTCCATACTGCCTTCAGGGTATTATCAAGTTGTGCTAAAATGATCAATTCACTCCCATAATTAGTGACTGGCTTCCCAGACCAACTATTTTTAAGTTAATGGTCTTATAGGAATGGAATGGTAGAACAATTAATGTTGGTAAATGAATTCAAGTACAAAAAAAAATATAAAATAATTTAGATTGGAAGTCACCAGCGAAGATCATCTATTACAAGCCTCCATGCAAAGCAGAAACAATTTCAATGTTACCTCAGACTGGTCAGTTGGGTATCTACATGGATATTCTGTGACTCCTCTTAGAAACCTTTCCTAATGACCACTCTCATTAGAAAGATTTGGTTACCTTATATTTATAAAACCTATATGTTCATAAGATTGAGAAAATTTAGATTAAAGGGGTATAAAAGGCTGAACAAGGGGGAAAATGAAGGAGAAAGAAGATTAAACCTGCTAAAGCAAAAGTCCATTAGCATTAAATTTAAACATATATTTAAAAATAAATTCTAAATTAAATAAATAAGTAGACATACACATCTTCATTTTTTTTTTCAATTGACATAGAAAATATATAGAGCATATTGATGAACAAAACCTATACCACTTAGCAAGAAAGCAAAAGAAACACAGAGAAATTGCATAATTTGTGTTAACTAAACTTTCCTGTTTAGATGTCTCACCATCTAGGAGACTCTCTGGCAGCCACAGCTGCACCACCTGAGCAAGGACCAAAGCCCCTTTGTAGAGTCTGGCTCCAGTCCTCTAATGGGTCTTACCTGACTCCCTACACACCCCACACTCACCCAGACAGACACGGTTTCCTTGCCCAACCCCAGCTTTCCCATGGTAGAATCTCACATATCTCAATCCTTCAAATCATTTAGTGTTGGTGCAAAAACGAACAAAATAAGAGTGTGAGTTGGATGCCTCTGAGAAAGGACCCTGAACAAAGGAAACTTTTATACTCTCACTCTCTGAAGCGCGTGCTGGGATCCTCAGCTCCTCTCGCATCTCCTCGCGTGCCCCTCGCC
The DNA here is from genome assembly GCF_050655825.1 of Lonchura striata. Lineage (NCBI taxonomy): Eukaryota > Metazoa > Chordata > Aves > Passeriformes > Estrildidae > Lonchura > Lonchura striata. Next base: position 55,322,420 of record NC_140707.1, on the reverse strand, counting down.
TGGCTGGGCCAGGGTCCTGGGGCCTTTTGCTGTCCCCAGGTCAGTAGAAGCATAAGAAAAGGGAAAAATCCATATTTTTCAGTTATATGAGATGTCATTTTTTTCTACAGCACAGAACCCTGCCACTTCACCGTGGCAATAGCAGGTTACTGACTTTCTTTTTTTTTATGATTTTTAATAAATGGTTACACAAATAAGCAAAATCACAGTACTTTCTAAAAAATGATGGTAAGGTTTGACCAGGTGCTTCAGAAATTTTAATCCAATATATTGTCTGGCATAACTTTTCCATTTTGAATATGACATTTGGTTTAAAATGGATCATCTCAAATTCTGAATTTGGATTGGATTTCATTTTGAAATTAGGAGTTCTATCCACAGCTTACAATCCTATAAACCATTAGACTAAACTCTACTTCTTACTAATACATTCTAAGCCTGCAGACTTTTTTTTCTGTAATACATACAGTATTACAGTTAGCTGCCATTTAGCCCACTTCCAGTATGTTAGTTTTCTTATAATTTCCTTTGTTGTCTTCAGAACTGACACCCATTCAGTATTTGCCAAACATGATTTACAGTTTCCAGCAGTTCCCTACCTTTATCATCAATTTTTTATCACTGGATCACAGCTGAACCCAAGGGAGGAAGTTGTTATATGCAACTGAAATAGATACTAGCTCTGCATTTTCAAAGAACAATGTTGCACAAATGAAAGTTCTGCCCTGCAAATAATGTCTAAAAAACCCCAAACAACCCAAACCAACCAAAAAACAAATCAAAACCACTCATACAGGAAAAGTTTTTACAATTCAGAAGGGATCTGAACTGTTGTGTGCAGTTAACCTGTGTGAAGCATACCATTAGCAGCACATTTTCTTAATCAACACAGTGTGGTTGCTTTCAGAATGTAGGAATTGTTATTATTTCCAGCATAGAAATTCACTCCTTTAGTTTTTTTCTGAATAGTGTCAGTGACCTTAAAATATATTCATCTGAATAAGATATGCACATGCATAATACATGATTTCATTTTCTTTATATTGCTTAAAAGATTTCCCAAAAGCCAGGTAAATGAGTATATATATTTTGAAAAGCATATACCAACAATAATAGCTGATTCTCTCACTTCTATTAACTGAGTTCTCCAAACAGTTTTTATGTATTAATTAATACTCATACATAGTCTGTGACATTAGGCAGTGTTATTAGTTCTGTTTTATATCAAGGATCTGACGCTCAAGGCAAAGGAAGGATAGGAAAAGTAATTGTTTTAGTAACAAATACTACATTAAAACAAGAAATTACATTAAATGATTATACCATTTTCTTTCCACTTTGACTTTATAATAAGTAATCAATCCATTGCATATAATTTGCTAAGCTCTATATTCATGGTTTTTTAAGAAAGTAAAGAATGCAATTTCCTGGGTGAAAGGCCTGACCTGCTGGAATAAGGGAAAGGGGAGAATGGCTGTGATCTATGGCTGTGATCTGTGACTATGGTCTGTGACCCAAAAATAGGAAACAGTTACTCCTAGTGAAGTATGGGAGGAAAATAAGTCAGTCCTCATCTTCCTCATACTTTGTAAATCCATCCTGGCTGGAACAGACTGTGAGACTGAAAGGCTGGAAAGAAGCTATTTGCAGAAATCCATTGCTATTTTATGCCCTTCACTTTTCAAAGCAGGAAGAACATGAAATGTACAAAGAATTTGTAAAGCTGTTGAATTTTAGGAACTTAATATGCTTTTTTAATATTTCTGGTTCAGATGTAATTACAATTTTCTGAATAATTTTTTCCCCACTTCTCTCAAATTTATTCATAATTCCAGAAAGGTTGTACCTCTTTCTCAGAAACTTAATGTTTAATTAAACTTTGCTGAAAAGTAAGGAGGATGGTTAGCAGAACAGCTACCTTGGGCTTATTTAGGGACCTTGAGAGACTCCTTTGGCAGGCAGTCCTGAAAGGCAGAGGAGTCCAGGAAGGTTTTAAGAAGGAAATCTTAAAGGTTCAGAAGTAGGCTGTACTCTTAAATGAAAAGATGAGCCGATGGGGAAGAAAACCAGCCTGACTGAACAAGGAGCACTGCATAGAACTCAGGAGAAGAAGAGAGTTTATGGCATTTGGAAGAAGTGACAGGCAACTCAGAGAACTACAAGGATGTTATGAGGTTATTCAGGGAGAAAATTAGAAGGGCTAAAGCCTAGCTGGAACTTAAAATGGTTACTGCCACAGAAGACAATGAACGTTTCCATACAGACATTAACAACAAAAGGAAGGGTAAGGAAAATCCTGTCTATAAAAAGGGTGAAAGGAGGATCTGAGGAATTACATTCCTGACAGTCTGACCTGGTGCCAGGATCATGGAGCAAGTCATCTTGAGTGCATCACAGGACAAACAGGGGGTCAGACCCAGCTAGGATGTGTTTATGAAAGGCAGGTCCTGCTTGACCAACTCGATCTCCTTCTGTGACAAAGTGACCTGCTTAGCAGATGAGGGAAAGGCTGTGGGTGCTGTTTACCCACACTTCAGTAAAGCCTTTGCCACTGCTTCCCTCAGCATTCTCCTGGATAAACTGGCTGCTCCTGGCCTGGGTTGGTGCACTAATAAGTGCTGGTAGAAAACTGGCAGGAGGGCTGAGCCCAGGAGTGCTGGTGAATGGAGTCACATCCAGCTGGCAGGGAGCCATGGCTGAACATGGGCCAGCCCTGCCCTGGTGGCCAAGAAGGCCAGTGGCACCCTGGCCTGTGTCAGCAATTGTGTGGCCAGCAGGATTCCCCCTGCATTCAGCACTGGTGAGGCCACACCTCAAATCCTGTGCTCCATTCTGGGCCTTTCAATACAAGACAGACTTTGAGGTCTCAGAGGGTGTCCAGAGAAGGACAACAGAGATGAGGAAGAGTCTGGGGCACAAGTCTGATCAGGTGCAGCTGAGAGAGCTGGGGGTGTTTAGCCTGGAAAAGGAGAAATAAGGGGACCTTAATGCTCTCTACAACTGACTGGAAGGAGGCTGTGTCCAGGTGGGGGTCAGTCTCTTCTCCCAAGTAACAAGCAACAGGACAAAAAAAAAAAAAAATAGCCTTAAGTTGCAGCCAGGGAGGTTAAGATTGAATATTAGGAAAAATTTCTTCACTGATAGAATCGTCAAACATTGAAACAGGTTGCCAAGGGAAGTGGTTGAATCACTGTCCCTGGGAATAGTTAAAAGACAGGTAGATGCAACAGGTAGGGACATGGTTTAGTAGTAGTTTAAATCATGACTAAGGTTAATGTTTGGACTTGGTGACCTTACAGGTCTTTTCTGACCTATGATTCTGTGATTGTTGGTTCAAGGAGTTCACTGTGAAATTATCACCAAAATGCAGAATCTAAGTTCTTTTTGAAAATCCATTCAAAACTGTTAAATATCCTTTGAATGTTTTGATTCAAAAAAAAAAAAAGAATCTAAAATTTTTCCACTGCAGTAGGATTTTAGTAACATATATTTATCTACTACCCTGGAAATTCCATCTAGTGCCTGCAAATATATATATATATATATATATATATATACACACATAGAGAGGGTTTTTTTCCTCGTTGTTGCTTTTCAGATGTAAGAGCAAGCAGTTTAAAATATATTTCTTTGTTCTAAGTCCCCTAGAACATTTTTTTAGACTTCAGCAATTCCAGTTCAGGAAATATGGGATTAAGACTTTCTGGGGTGCTCCTGTCCCCTAATTTCTGTGCTTCCTTCCTCCTCCAACCCTGTCTACAGCTAATCTATAATAAAGGTTAATTTTGAAAAGCGAGCTCCATAGTATTTACACAATGAAGTCAAACTCTGAATGAAACACACTTGTAAAAACAACAGCAGCCTTTTCCTTGTGCAATATAGGATGTGGTCAATCATTTGGCAATTCAGTTTTGGCACATCATGAACTATTTATTTGTTAAGGCAAGTTCTCGAGATTACAGAAACTCTGGGAGGTTTTTTCCTTTCTTTTCTTCTTTTTTGGTCCTTTTTATTTCCTCCACTGGAAACTATTAAATTTTCAGAGCCTGATGTTTATTTCACGCTGAAATGTGCACTATTGTATCGATAAATATTTAATGGTGCTGGAGTTCAGTGGATATAGCCTCATATGTTTCTTTTAAAAGGTGTTTTATAACCTGGTGAATGCACTGTGGTCAACTGAGCAAGAAAAAAACAAACTCAAACCAAAAACTTTCCTCTAAAAGATGACACAGGGTTCAGTTTCAGTTTGAAGAGGGTGTGGAGGAAACAAGTAACCATATATTTTTCTGAGTCTCTCAGTCCTGGCAGTGCTCAGACAATTCCATTTGAGATAAACATCAGGGGCATTACATAGATCATAAAAGCATTTGAGCTGAGAAAGACAAGTGCTAGAAAAGATAAAGTTCTAAAAATGAGCTTTCTCCAACAGACCTCAAAAAAAAAAAAGACAGGTAAATCCATTTTGTTCTGAACCGCTGCACCTTCCACGATAAATTTGCTGTGACGTGTTCATGCTCAGTCTGTAGGACTGGTTTAAATGCTCATGCAAAGTGTTTTCAGATATTTCTGGACAAACATTTGTTGACATTAAATTTTAAATATGATGTTAAATTATTTAAACATATCTGTCAAACTGTTAGCGTGCACTTTACCTAATGTTGCACTTGAAACTACCTGAAATCACTTTGGCAGGCTGGGACCAAGCTACAGCAGAGCAAAAAACCCTCAGTGACAGGTAATAACAAAAATTACATTATTGATATTCTCTCCCTTTCATTTGGTTTCTATTCCAAACATCTACCACTCCACTAACTACCTGAATAGACTTGGAAATTAAATGTTACCTTATCCAGTTTTAAGTGGTAACTTAAAATGTCCAAGTAGAATACAATTTCCAGTAAAAGCATTGAAGATTTCTCAACTGATTATCTATTTCTAAAGTAATCTGCAAATCATACTCAGGTGTATTTTGATAAATCTGAAAAGCTGTTCATATTTCATAAGAAATCTCATAGATTTGTAAATAAACACCACCTACAGTGAATTAGGGCAAAACACACAAAAAGCTTGTAATATGTAAATGACATCAGAAATCTCTATCAAATACAAAGAATAAGATCAATGAATCAGTATCTTGTAAGCAGTGTTCTCTCATTTATCATTAAGACTCAGCAGCTGTCAAATTTGCTCAATAACTTAGTTATAAACTAAATATTTTAAGACCAATTCAGGAATCTTTGAGGATATTACCTCAGCCTCAGTGAAACTGTTCAGCAAAAAATCATATACTGTTGTGCCTGAAAGATGCTTTGTTTGAGTTGTGTAGAAAGAATAAAAATAGCAAGAGGCCAAACAACCTGTCTTCCTGATGGGGAATGATAGAGCTGAAAAAGGAAGGTTAGGTAAGAATACTAAAAAAGTTGTTCAAAACCATGGTACCACTATGGTAAAAGGAAAACCAATCTGCTTGATCTGCTTGTGATGAGTCTTCTGAGCGCTTGTCTTTTTTACGTAATGGAGTTTTAAATGTAGGACAACAAAAGTTGTCTTAACTCAGGTTTTTGCTACCCAGTCAGAGACCATATTTGTGAATCAATAAGTACGAATCAGAAATATAAAGAAAAAGTACATATTTACAGTTAGGACCAGTGTTCTCTCAATAACAAGTACATATCAAGAATACTGTGATACATCAGGAAAATCTCAATCACAAGCATGTATTGAGTCTGGCATATCCAAGTTCCCATGTTCTTGGAGATTTTAGTTAAGCACTTTACATAATTTGAGTGTTGAAAGTTGTAGATTGTTTTGAAGTACTATGAGCTGAATAAGTTACAGACCTTAGGGCATAAAACTCTTTTTGGAAACTAGAAATATGGTCCAGAAAATCACCTCTTAAAAAAAGAATTGGTTTCCTTAAGTCTGTGTTCATACTTTCCTCAAATCCTCTATTCAGCATCACAGACAAAAATCTGTATTTTTCTCCCAGCATTACTGAAGTGCAAATTTAAATTTGGAAGCCAAGCAATGGGGAGTAATTTACAGAGATCAATAGTGTCTTGTGGGAAAAAAAAAAAAACAGGAGCTACCAAAACTTATACATACCTGCACTTCTTATTTTACCTGTAATTTCAGGTCTTCCTTGGCATATTCATTCAGTTTTATTGTAGAAATCTGCTTTATCTTGGTATTATCAGGAAACAGTAATTGGTTCCTGAATCTTTAAGTCATAATACAAATTATCTTCCTAAAAAAATAATTGCATGTTGCTTGGTCTCCCTTCTACTTTTTTTTGAAGAATAGAATCAGAGTCCAATGTGATTGTACAAAACCCTAAGGAAGAAGCCCAAAAAAGGTTGCTAAACACCAGTCAGCATCTGTATGTGTTGTATACAAATGAAGCTAAAAATATGAATTCCCATTACTCTTTGTAAACTGAAAATATTGAATTAAACATTGCTGTGTGTTTCACTCATATGAGAAGTTATTTGCAATATTCATATATGAAAAGTACACCTTTGAGAAGGCTGAGAACTGGAGCCTATGAAGAAAGGCCATTTTGTTCACAGAATGAGTTGTTTTGCCAGAAAATTATAGCATTTCATTTTCCATTCAAAACAATGTTTTTAAGTAATTTGACACAAAGGTTTTGCCTGGATGTAATGGAGTTTTACCTTCTTTAATTTGCAATGTTTGCAATTGAAAATCAGACAAAATGACTTTGAGTTCTTTGGTTCCCACTCATTACACGGAGGGAATTATGTTATATCTCACAGGAAGACATCAGAGCCAGTACCTCACACAACTGAACTCTATGACTTTTATGGCTTTCACAGAGAGATTTATCCAGTTTTTTTGGCTTTGGTTTTAGCTGAAAGCAAACGCTGCTATCTTCAGTGTATTCCAAACAGAATGAGAATGAGAAATACTGTAAATCGTTCAAGGCGACTTTTACCCACAGGATTGCTAGAAACTTTAAACCAGAAGCTTGGGTTTGTTTTTTTAAGCATCTGCACTGAGTCTCTGAACATTTGAAGATTAACCTGTTGCACTGAAGGTTGTATGTGAGTTTTTACATGATAGTAAAATGTCTGCCTCACTGAGCACATTTGGTACATATAACTTTATTTTGTGAAAGATACCCAGTAGGGCAAATGTTAAAAGAATAAAACTTTGAAGCTCTGCAAGCAGAAGAGAAGTTCCATTTCTGTGTGCATTCAAAATTATTTCTGATATCTATATTACTTTTCTTGTTTGACTGTACCAAAGTATTTGTTATTGTCATTAAATTTAGGCATGTTTCTTTCATTATTGGGTGCTTTAAATGTAGCTGGTAAACAAGGAGGTTTGGAAGAACATCTACAGTGGTGGTGGCAGGATATTTCGGCATGGACTTGAAAACATGTAAATTCAGTATTTCAAATGAAGACTGTTACTTGGACTTTTCCAATGCAATAGAAGCGTGGAGTGTTTCTATTAAAAATAGAAAATAGAAATGTGGATCTGGAAATTATATGAAGAAAACAACAGTGCCAAGAATTCAGCATATGTCTGCAGTATATACTGACACAGAGAAGAACTCAGCAAAATGTATGAGCGTTCTATTTCACTCATATCTGACAGAAAATGTGACTATAGCAATCCTAGAGTGGTGAGAGATTGTTTTTTTCATTCTGATGAATAGGCCACATCAGTGTCTCTATTCTCTAATTACATGACACTTAGATTCATACATTTGTATTTTACTCTCAATTGGATTTCTACAAACCCTTTTCTCAAGCTAGCTCTCTTCACCAGCTCTCTCACAATCATTGAAAGTACAACATACAGCTGCTGCATTTTTCTGTCTCCCTCTTGGCCTGGTGAATAAATCATTAACTCTTGATGTTGAATTCTTCTCTCCCATGTCGTACTTGCTTTGCAAAACTTGAGTTTGAACTTGAACAGATTTTGCCTTTGGACGCATCTTGATCTAATTACCCTTGTTTCCTTTTGTTCCTATTATTTAGCTGTCATTTTCATAAACTAAAAGTTTAGGTTGAGAGATACATAAATATTATAGAAAATGACAGTAATATAAAATACCAGATTATATTATTACCGGAACTGTTTCTGAGATATCCAGAATTTTAGTGGATGAGATAAGGTTTTGCCAAACAATTTTGTCTTTAGCCAAAATTGATTTGAAATCAAATGAGACACAAAGGGCTGAGAAGACCTCATTTAAGTCATATCATGATACAATAATAGCAGGATTTCTTCAGTGTTTGCTGTTTCAACCTAATCAGATACTGTATAGGAAAAAGGAAAGTAACATACCAGGAGGGTGAGGAGAAAGCAACAACTGGAAGGAATAAGCATTTCCAAAGCCTTTTTTGCAAACTCTTACACAGAAAGACACATTAAATTAGAAACTTTTAAGTCTCAATTTGAAACTTCTCAATCTCTTTTATTTCATTTAATTTAGAATCAGAGTTATCTTTTTTTGGTTTGGTTTGGTTGTTTTGATATTGAGAATTTGGCTTATGTCAGTTGTACCAATATGGTTTCTAGACTTTAATCCACCAGCTGACATAATGCAAATTACCAGCCATATGTGCTGGCTATCAATACAATGATGAATAATTTCCAGTCAAATGGAGTTTTAAAAAATAGTTTGTGTCAAAAAATATGGTAAAATAAATTGCATAGGCTGCTTAATCTGCACAGAAATGAACCATCTTAGATACCCTGATTATTTCCAAAGACTTCGTCTTTTATATTACCTAGTTCTATTGATTCTTCAGTATAAGAACATAAATGTTTGTAAAAAAGTACTTAGAGGTTAACAGCAGCTTGTTTCTTCTCAGTGTAAGATATAATTGATCACTGCATGTGTGTGAAATTGTCTAGAATTTCTAACATATGGCAGATCTTACATTACTGTGATGATGATAATGATGATGATCCCCAGCATCTGGAATCCCAAGCCTCTCCTTGTGCTCTGGAGATATGCCCCTGGAAAGCAAAGGTTTTCATGTCTCATGCTGCATAACTGCATGAAAGATACTGCCATTATTATATTGCTTGGGTTTATTTGAGTGGAATGGGGAGAGGTCAGGGGAAGGGTTAAAATGGATGAAAAATGGGCCTGTTCCTTCAGATAGCTGCATAAATCTCGAATACGCCATGGAACTGCCTGTGTCTTCTTGATCTTATTAGAAAGAATGTGTGTGGGCAGGAAGAGATGAGACTGGGATTTCTTACAACAGTGCTCTCTGGAGGATCACAAATCTGGTCATTTAAAACTGATTTATTTGCGTTTATTGCACTAGTATTCTACAGTTCCAATTTGTCTTTGCTCCTTTCATATTATTCTTGACCCCTGTATGAAACACCCACATAAGTCCAGATAGTTTTCTTTAAGAATTCAAGTAAACCTTCTTTATTCATTTAACAATTCTGGTGTTCCTTTTTTTTTTTTTTTTTTTTCTTACCTTTTTTTTCCCCATTGTTTATTTTCCTAGAACTTTTTCTCATACTTTTCCCCTTTCAGCTATTGATTTATAATATCTCCAGAGACATCAATAATTATGGAAGAAATTACACTGTCACTTTGAAGAGGATTATTTTACATTTTCTTTGGGTCTCAGAGTACTCTTCTAACAAATGGTCTAAGCATTATAGTTTCCCTGTGCATCCAGGAAATATTACTATCTTCATTGTACAGATAAAGCAGAGACAAAAAGTGACCTATCTAGGGTAATACTACAAGCCAGAGAAAACATTTTGAATATCAGCAAAAAATCCAGACAGTTGGTCTCAGAAGCTAGCCAGGAGACCATATTCTTTTAATTTAAATTTCCACATCACTGTGGCAAAACACTGTAGCAGAAGCAGTCGTTTATCATTTTACTTATGAGAGAAAATGGAAGGGAAGGGAAGGGAAGGGAAGGGAAGGGAAGGGAAGGGAAGGGAAGGGAAGGGAAGGGAAGGGAAGGGAAGGGAAGGGAAGGGAAGGGAAGGGAAGGGAAGGGAAGGGAAGGGAAGGGAAGGGAAGGGAAGGGAAGGGAAGCAGTAATAGAATAAAGCAGTTAAAAATTCAGTATTTAATTTGAAGCCAAAAGAGGGATTGGGAGCAAATAATGAGGCTATTTAATGCTTACTGTGAATTCTTTCATTTATGTTTTCTCACTGTTGGCAAGGAAGGTAGTTCTTTATCATTCTCCAAAGCAGGCATATAAATTGCACCTCTGAATTACTGGTGCATGTGGAAAGACCATGTTTGCAGATGTAGATTTACCAACAGTGGGGTTTATCCCTAGCCTCTCTTTAGAATCAGCAGCTGCAGCATTGCTGCCATGCTGTCACAGGTGGTGGCAACTCAGCTGTCTTGTTTCCTCTCTTCCCCCCCTTGTTTGTGTGAATGGTGAACCAACCAGGTACATCAAGATAAGAGACACAAGCAAATTGACTGAATTATGCAGTGGTTATGATTTGTCCTCTGTGTTAAGCAACTTTCTTGCTGTCCCAGTTAGACATGAAAGTTTTCCTATGTAGACCCTTCAGAAGGACCACAATTCTGCTAAAGGTGATAAGGAGAGATGGAAAAAATTGTGGTGTTGAGAAACAAGCCTAAGAGCTAGAAAGAAAAAAATGACACAACTCTGTGAAGGAAGAGGCCAATCCAGGAAAAAAACAGATATGAAGTATTATAAATATTCAGCCCACCACTTTCCTCGTCAGAAGAAGACATTGCCTTGTCCTTTGATGTTAAAAGTTAATGTTTGCATTTGATTTATAGCCAAAACTCTCTATTTGTTTTAGGTAGGCATCAGTTGCCAAAGGATTCCCACTCTATATATTTTGCTTCTGGCTCCAAAATGCATTTTAGTAGTCCATAAATTAGGCTTATGGAAAGTCTTCAAGCTTCAAATTCACTGGGGGTGCTGGGATGGGTAGAAATTTTGAGCTGGATCACAAAATTTATTGCCACTATGATTCAGAGTTCTGCTGCCACTTACAAGGGGTAAAAAATGGGAAAAGCGTTACTTTTCCCTTCAATTTTAGTAGCACAGCTGGATTTTGTATGGAATCAACAGTCTTCAGAAATACAAATATAAACAGTTTGAAAGAATTACCAGATTCTCAGAGCAAGACTTGGGAGTCTTGCTATACTTTCTACTCTCCCCTAAGATAACAAAATTATTTAATTATTCAAAATCCGATTATTCATTTAAAAAAATAAGAATGTTCTTAGTTTTTCTTCTCTGTGTCTTTTTCTTTACTTGTGTCTTTGGGTTTGTTATTTTTTATAATTAGCTTTTTTTATTCCTTTTAAAATAACTTTTTGCAAGCTTTAGTTCGTAACAATGTTGGCTTGGAAATAAGCTACTTTTAAAACAAAGGGTTTGACTACCATTAAATCGAGCTGAGATTTTTACAAAAAAAGCATGTGTCCACATGTAAATAAGGTGACAAACATTTCACAGGAAATCTGAGATAATTTGGGCATAAGCCCTCAACCTATTAACTAAGAAAAAGCACTGGTGCAACTTGTCTCATTTTGAGCTTTAGTTGCACAGGCTTTATGCACATCTAGGCTACAAATATCAAGCCCATGACTGTCTTAGATCAACACAGCATGTCATGTTGTAGTTTCTAATGCTTAGATTACAAGATTTTATGAATAATTTTCCATTTTTCCTTTATACATCAGAGGATCCCACTGCAGTTTAGGTGCAGTGGGTTACTTGTACCACTGATGTGTGACAATTCCCCCATCAGGAGCTGGACTGTTGAGCCAGACCCATGGGAACAGGCAGCATTTAATCTCATGGCCATCTAGTGGCAGGCACACTGAGTTCTCTGACTCCAACTTCCAAGGTCTATTTTTGTATTTGTCATCTGACTCCTGTGAAACCTATCATTGCTCTTTGCTAACAGAGGAAAACAACCCAGGTAATTAGGCTGAGGTAGAGCTGTGGTCTGACTCATTCCAGCTGACTTCCTTTACTAAATTACCATTTGACTACATTTCTGTAGAGTGTGTAATGTTGGTTCCAGTGGTTCCTGAAACTATTTCAAATATAGTTTATGAAAAAGATAAAAAATAATGCAGGACACAGGCACCAGTGTTAAAAACAAAGCTTTGGGATTCAGCGACTTTGGTTTTCCCCCTGCCAAGATAAATAGTATGATCTTGGTAAATGATACAAATATTTTGATCCTAGTTATTACTTTCTAAAATTGGGCTTAGTTTACTTATTAGTTTAGGAGGCATTTCAAAGATTTAATTAAAGAATGCCATGCTAAGCACTTTTAAAAACTTAAAATTAAAGAAGCTAGGGAAATATGCAGTATTGCTATCTATAGCATTATTTGTTTGGTGCCGTGAAGCATTTCCAATTTATTGATGGACTGTAATTGCACACCTCCTTCAGATACTACCCAGAATAAATCTTTTCAACATAACAGAAAACTACACAAAGAATTTGTGTTTTCTGGTCATGAAACTTCTTCCATTGCAGCAAAGCCAGGACATTAATTTCTTATTTCTTTCAGTTCCTGAGGGCAGTTTATGCTGTTAACTCATTTTGGTTCTCTGTCATAGACCAATCTTCTCATGACTGTCAAACATTTGGAGAAGGGTCTTTTATTTTTCTTAGGCCAAAGAAGTTCCAAATGACATGGGTTTATCCCTTCTTATAAACAATTCTTTATTTACTTGCTTTTGGAATAGTGCGATAACCTGCACAAGTGGCAGTGCTAGGTGGCATTAGTCTAAACCTCAGCTTTGCAAAAGGATGTCAGGTTTGATTGTGTCATAAGAACTGGAGTACTTTTGTTGACTCATGGGTTCTTGCTGGAATACATTCTAATTCATGACTCAAATTAATGCCAGAGAGAGGAGACTGCCTCACAAGCAGAAGAGTAAAGGATTAACATCTGTCTCTAAGAAACAGGAATATAATCATCACAGCATTACTAAACAGAAGAAGGACTTAGGAGAGACACTCAATTCCTAAAAAAATTCCATGAGAAGTCAGAGATTTTGTCATTTTATTACATGTTGGGGAGAGTTGGGAATGAGACCGTAAGTACCCCTGCATTAAGCACACCCCTCACACACATCTGAAGTTTGAAAAAACTGCTGGGCAAGGTTTAAGGGTACAGCAGGCTCAGGAAAATATGAAACAAAACTTTCATCGACCATAAAGAAAACCCCATAGAAACAACTGTGAGTTCTAACAGTTTGTGATTATTCTTACACTATTTCATCACATTTAGCCAGTTATTTGAGCATTTAAGAGACATTGATTCTATAACATGGTGTTGACCATTCTTGTTGTCCCTGTATATCATAAATTGAAATAGATTTTTTTTTAAAGTTGACCCAATGATGATGACAGGGTTGCTTTATGTCATGGGGAGAAATTTTCTAAAGCTATGATCTTTCTTTATTTGCTACATACATTAAATTGTATCTAGGTAATAAGAAGAATCCCTATAAGTGGATGACACTTGGACTCGGGATTATGGTAGAATACAAAAGTCCAAATAAGATATCTATAATTTTAATTTGGTGTTTCAGTGGGGAGAATTTAGATGCCTCAAAATGGAAGTGCAGAAAGCCTAAGATCATACAATCTAATAACAAAAAAATTAATACAGAAGGGTGTTGATAACAGTATTTGCCAGAGCCTGGGCAGAGTTTCATGATGAAAGAGCTCTATAAAGACCTGGAAATCTACAAACACTTTCTAAAGAACAGATATTTGCACACCTACACCTACATTTTGTCACAAAGGTGACAAAATCAGGTTGCCTTTTTTCCTTTCCCCTTATCATTCCATATCTCTAAACTAACACAGTCTAAAAGAAGAAGATTAAAGAAGATTGCAGAGAAGCTTTCCTACAAGCTAGCATTATGTGTATTTTCCTAAAAGGCAAGTCTCATTTCCTCAAGTTAACAAGACCAATGGATGTTCCGTCCAAGAGAAATGCAAGATACCGTCTTGAGAACTACCACCAGATTTAAGTAGGTGGACCCATATCTGTGTATAGTGTTGTCCTTCTCAATCAATGGTTTAGAAGATTCTTCTGCCCAAAAAACTTGGTAGAGTTTTCTATAGCCTAGCTGTTTTGATATCAGTAATCTCGAAAGTAACAGTTCTAAAGCAGTTTCCTCTAAAGGGAAGGCATTTCCTTATGTAAGCTCTTTCAGTTCTTGAAAGATGAAAAACGACTCAGTTCTGTGTTTCAGTAAGCTATTACATTAATTTTTGGCTTTTCCATTCTCTGAGGTGTCTTCCTAAACCACTACCCACCAAGGCTTTTTGACTGCAAAGTACAAATGAGCTGCAGGTGCTTAGATACTGTGATTACTCTGACTTATTCTGCATCAACCAGGAGCCCATAAATTTAAGCCCAGCTACTATCTCCTCCCATGCTCCTGATTTATTTTTAAAGCTATTTTTACATTCCCACACACATGCAAAAATTAAATAATTTTCTCACTGTGTAAGTCAGAGTAGTACTCTTAAATGATGGTAAGTAGAATAGGAATCAACATTTGTTATGAATAGGAAATTTAAAAGCTGTTCAGAATTAATCTCAGAAAATTAGTAAACGCTTAGAGCTTTGGGCTATGTGAAGTAGAAGAGCTATTAGGATTCTCTTGGTTTTGCTAGAAAGGCATTTGTGTAAAAAAATATACATAATCTTCCCAAGGTAAAAGGACTCATTCAATCCTCAAGGGCGAGATTTAAAGCCAGCATTTGTCTCTGTGATTGCCCACTGGCTCTGTTCCTACTGGCAGCACAGCCTCACTTGAGCAGTGCTGCCAATGTGACTATTCAGTATTGTTTGATTTGAGTCACGTTGATTTCTGGCTGGAGTTTTTAGGTGCAAATCCAGAATTCCTGGAAGGCTTGGAGGCCAGCAGCAACAGCAAGCATCACCTGATATGTTATGATGCCAGCTCCAAATTTCCACCACAAGCAGTTAGTTTCTAAGGCTGCTAATGAGTATAATGAGCAATTGGTGGAAAGTATTTCTTTTTTAGCACAATAGAAATCAAATTTCTTTTTAAATGAACTGACATTATCTCAAAACACAATCAGAAATTAGACATTTTAAATGTCTAGAGATTCTGTTTTGTTTATTCTTTCTGTGGGCTGGCTGGGACTAAAACAATCCTGAGCATCCAATTCCATTGCAGATTCTTTTGCCTGGATTTTCTGATTATAGTTTCCCATATCTCTCAGATATGTCATAACCTTGAGGAATTCTGGTTATTTAATCAGCATTGAGCATTTTCATGTTCAGCTTTCAAGTAACGATGCCTAAACACCTATTAACTAGTGACAGCTGAATTCACTTAGTCTATTGCTTTCTGTATAGTGGTACTTTATAAATGAGCTAGTTCACCTTTTTCAACAAAGCAGAGTTTGTCAGTTCAATAACCTTCTAGATGCACTTTTTGGTTTTGTTTGTTTTTTGGTTTTTGTGTATATCAATTTATAACAAATGATTCATTATCATTATAAACCTGAAGATACCAAGAAAATTAAAAAAAGAGTCAACTGGGAGCTGAGATACAGTTTCCAGAAAATACTTGTCTCTAAAATGCTTGAAAAAGACAATCTGTGATCAGCCTGCAGATATTATGTATTCTGCAAAACTTGAAAAAATACTTCACTATCTGGCCAGCAGCATAATAAGACATTTCCAAAGAAAGCTAATATGCATATTTCAATTCCTCTGTGCCATGTTCCCTGGTGACTTTTCTCCAAACTTCTTCATGGCTTATTTTAATTCATTTCCAAAATAGACTTGAAAAGTACTCCTAATATGAAATAATTGGGTGCATCTACACTGCTGTTGAAAACCAGTGTTTCAGACAGGGCTGGAGGTCTAAAGCACCTCACACATAGGGAAACATGACTGGTCACTGCACTGAGATCTATGTGGGAGATCTACAAGGAGTTTTTTTCAGATGCTATTTTGCTTACAGAATATTCCAGACCAGCCTTCACACCATGTTATACAACATGACCATCTCCACCTACTTCTTCCCTTTGGAAATATTGTATGATCAACAGAAGTTGTGGCATTACTAGACCCAGAGACAGCTGAGCCTTAAATGCCACCTGATTTTGGTCTACCTACATGGCTGGATATTTATAAATCTGATTCTCATGGGTATCCCTTGTTTTATAGACATTGCAAAATTCCAAAGTTCTCATAAAGATATATCTAGGAAGTGTTTAAGTGTGTGGGGAAAGAGGAAAAGAAGGGTACTCATTTCCAGGAGCTATGCTTCAAAATTTGTGCTTCAAAATTTGTGCTCTGGTGTTGTCTCATATAGAAAGATCATGAAACTAGTTGTTAAATTAAGGCCAAAAATAGGGTGAAAATAAATAAGATGGTGACTGAGTTTGCAGAGCATAGGATTTTAATCAATGAGTTTTAGGAGAAATGTCATATTTAACAAATGAAAGTTAAAAAGAAATCCAGTGGAGCATAGCATAAACTTCACCTTGAAGGGTCCAGAGGAAAAAGTTTGTGCAAGGAAACATTTAATTATAAACTCTACATATAAAAAAAAATGTAAAGCTGTACTTCAAGTGGGATTTTGAGTGGGGTAAAGCATGTCTTGTTTTTTGCTTTATGATTTTTACCTCTTTGGGGAAAACAAAAAGGCAATTCTGAGAATACACAAAAAGCAAAACAGACTAGTAGCTATTTGGAAAAGGTAGGTTTTTCATTTTATTTTGATTTATTCCAGTCCCAAAGATTTATTTTATGTTATGTCTGAAACAGAATCATTTAGGGAAAAAAAATGAAGAGCACTTTTGCATCTGTTCTGCCATCAGTACTTGAGAAAAGGGAGATTTCCATGTATATCTCCTTACTGACATTAATGGTAGCTTTGTGTGTAAATATTAACATCAAAAAGGAAGAATAGAACTCTTTCTGCATCACATAACTTTCCATGGAAATTATATAAGGATCATGCATTTATGCACTGATAATAATTTGCCAATACACAGCTAGATTATTTTATAAAGGTACGGGTAATACTGAAAATAAAAAAAAAAAGAGTGTGATTATAATTATGATACTTTTCTGGACTTCAGGCAAGTTGAGATCAGCCCACTTTGTCATGAAAGCGACAAGTCTCATTTCATGCAATCTCTTGGTGCCTCAGTCACATGCCAATAGGTATAACAACCTTTCCTTTCACTCTCACTTTATCTTTCTTGACAGTTGATATTTTCATCTCTTTGGGATTTGGATATGTTTTAACACATGCAAAAGCCAATACATTTGCAGTCAAATGTAAAGTAATCTAAATTAGGTATAATGCATCTGTGAAATTTAGGAATTTCATGTTGTCAAAAGAACATTGAGACTATTTCTGTGGAGCAAGATTTTTTTCATTGATGTTGCATTTTGGAATGTAGTTTCCCTAGAGTTTTTACCATAATAATTAAGTTACATTTGCAGCATTTGTCTCACCTAACTGTATCAGTGGATCATCATGTTTTTCATATGGTCTTCAGAAATTATTCTCAAAATATTGTATTGGGCAGAATATTTTGCCAGATGACCCACTTATCTCAAACACAAGGATTTGTGTTTATGTCTGATCTCTGATCCAGGAAAAAAGAAAACCTGAGTTGTATATTCTGTAGATACAGTAAGAGTCATTGTTCAACACAATTCTATATAACAAAGACTGACAGTAAAACCCAGAGAATAGCATGTTGCCATAGCCAATGTTTGTTTCATATCATTCAATTCAACAGGAAACAAGCAGAGAGTACGTGTATAAAATTATGCACCGAGACCTTGACACAGCATATGGAAAAACAATAAGGAAACTCAAGTGCTTCTCATGCCACTCTTGGAAACTTTCACAACATCTGTACTTATGTTTTGTAGGAGAGGTGATAAATTTAAACTGTTGATTTTTTTTTTTTTGAGAACTACAACAGAAAAAAATATTCTACCACATTCTCAGTTTATAGAATTAGGTACCAGCCTGATGGAACTCAGCAGAGAATGGAGGCCAGTAGAAAAATTGTCTTAATGATTCAAGTGCAGCGGCAACATGAAATGAGAGAAAAATGAATGGTCTATTAATAATTATAGAATTTTTTTTTCTTGAAAATAATTAATGATAAAAAAGGGATATTGACTCTTTTCTCTTTTTTGAAGTTCTATAGTTATGACTTAATTCCCATTATGATGTAATTTATAAACCTTAGGTAAAATCAACAATTATGTTGTAATGAGATTATATTGACTATATATGAACACATTACATTATTACCTTACATAAAATACCTTGAAATGTGTTAAATCATGTGAACGGGTTGATATCAACAATGCTAGTAACAAAAATCTGAAGTGTAAAGGATTCTCTTGAAATCCTGAATTCCAAGAGATTTTATGTGTATTTGATCAGGGAAGGTATCTGCAATGCTAGCATCAGCTCCAGCTAAAAGAGACCTTAAGGTGACTACTATAACAATTATGTAACTGTAGCTATGTTTCTATATTGCTCTGACAGACAGAGAATGACATGAAGACCTTATCCACTCACAAGAACACCAGAGGTTTTGCCCGGATTGCCACTTCTTTGTCAGTTTTTGTCCCAATTCTGCCTGTCCAGGGGGTCCAGGGGTCAGGATCAATGGTGCTAGTTCGAAGTAGTACAAATTTTGCATAAGCTATTGTTAGCACCAGTGCTTCTGACCCAGGTTAATGTGTGGTGACCCAGAGGGATTTGAGTTCTTCTATAAATATCATATATTGAAAGAGTAAACTTACAAAACTCCTGACTCCAAAAGACTGTAAAAAAAACCCTCATGCTTTTGTTCCAAATAATACCTTGCAGGTTCTTCTCAGTACAGTAGACACAGAGCAATCAAATTGCTTTTTTTCCCTCATTTGGCTATGTTAAGTTTACATAAAGAAACATTTTATATACATTTGAATAACTCCAGAATTTAGTTAAAATCCATCATGATTTCAAAATGAAACCATGAGTTACTCCACCAACATTATATGCCTTGTTAACATTTTCATGCACTAGTACTTATTCCAAGAATTGCTTTTTTAGGGGAAAAACAAGGTCATACCAGGGAAAAAACAAACCCAAACCAACCAACAGATAAAACAGGTCATGACAGTAACTTGGTCATGTAAATTTTTCCTTAGTTTTCCAAGGTTTTATCTTTGCCATCCATGTAGTTTTCCTTAACATTTCTGACTATCTTAAACAGTAACTTCCACTATTATGTGTAACCTCTTCAAGCTTTAATAAACTTTCCATGGCCCTGAAATCATTAGTTTGTTGATTTCAGTTTTATGTTAAAAGAAACTTTTGCCTAAGTGCTGACTATTTTCTTGAAAAGTAATATCTTACAAGACAGTTCACTGATGGAACTGACAGAGTGAAGAGTTTGATGAGATTAATTTTTTTTTGGGGAGTCTAATTGATTAACTTCTCACCTTTGTAATATTTAATAGTTTAAAGAGTTGGGATATGCAGTTCTTTTAGTGACTTGTTTCACACAAATCCTTTTCCTTAGTGTTTTTAATTCCAATTACAAGATTCTGGAATTCAATTCTGATTTCATCTAGTAACTGACCCTTTCTGGAAGCAGCTAGAATTGTCATTAGGCAAAATTTAAGCTAATAGGATTTTAAATGCATATTTTCAGTTTTAGCAGATTAATTTTTATATGGCTTTTAAGAAAGCAAGACACACTTATGGACTTGGTCCATATTGATTCATTCCTTACATTAATCCTGGTTCTAATCCATATAGTACTAAGAAATATCAGATTGTTCCAAAGCATCTCTTCAAATATCTTTTTCACTCTGAAACATTTATTGAAAATTCCTGAGATTCAAATCTACATGAACTTGATAATTTCAAAAAAAATAGTACAGACAAATTTTTTAAACATAAATAGATAAAATTTTAGTATCCTCCAACATTTTCCTGAATATATTTCTAGCATTTTGCAAAATTGATTTTTGACTGTGGGTAAGTACCGGTATTCAGCTGACTCTGTGTCCTAAACAAACATGAACATCTTTTAAATAAGAGATATATTTTGAATGTTTAATTTCTATGTTCTGGGTTATTCATGCACACTATTAAGAAGAACCAAAATAGTTTGTTTTTTCTGCCCATGGAAATATATTTCCAGGCACAAGCTTGCAGACAGGTAGCATGCTGTCCACTAACAGAGCAATGAGAATGACTGGAATGATAGCTTGATAGGCACTTTCACTTAACCTGGCAAGGGGACATAAGTAATTTATGTTAAAAAAATAGCAATTCATTTATTAATTACAACATTTTTACCTAAGGCTTGAGGATCAAAGAACTTTTTGTGGATGCTAATCTTCTAATGGTACAAATGAAATCTAAGGGAGAGTAACCACAAACCTTTTTTGCATTCCTTACGTACATGGCATAGATGGTGGAGCATTCCACAGATATACAACAGCAGAGTTTCTGACATTCATTTATGTATTGGAAACCTATTCAAGGTTTTTTTATGCTATTATTTTTGATATGACATATGTTGTTTTACCACAGAAAGTAAAGTTTGAAGTGATGAAAAGCTGCTTCCTTGGTGTAATATTTGGTGAGGAGTTTTTGTTGACATATCGAACAAATTGTAGAGAAAAGAGAAAAAAAGTTGTTTGACTCCACTAGATTGCCTTGCATGCTTCCTGTAAGAGAAGTTTGTAAATTATTCATAATAAACTTAGCAATTATATGAAGTTACACTACTGTAAAACAAAGTGAGGAGTGCAAATGAGTCAATCTTCTTATACATTACAGTCCATCTCCAGTCTGCTCACCAGTTTCTCTTTCAGACCTTCTCATGTGTAATATTAAATTCTGCAAAGAGTTGGTTAGGTTATAAGACAGTCAAAACAATTTCATTGCTCCTCCACAAGATTGTTGTCATATCTGCTACCCTTTGTATGCCCCCTTTCATCGATTTCTCACAAGCCATAGCTTTTTAGGATACAATAAAATTTTTTTCTTATGATCATTTGACCATGTGAAATGCTTTTGAATGACAACACAATTAACTCTTTCTATGGAACCAAATGCATTATTTGGAAGTCCAAAGAAATAATACTGACCAAATGACTGATGTATCTGAGTTTTCTTATTTCCTACTAACTCGCTTTCAAAATAACAATTCTATAATATCATCTTATGTACAATGCACAGTTCAAGACAAGCTTTCAGAGTGCTTTGCAGAAAGGAAAAAGGAGAGGTTTAAAAAAACTTTCAAAGCCTCAGGTTAGGACACTTGGATTATAGACTAAGGTTCAAAACAAATTAATATTTAATATAACCCTTCCTTCTCTTATAGACACACTCCTTACCAAACTTCTGGTTGGTAAGAAAATTTTTATGTCCAGTCAGTAATAGAGTTACAGATGCTATACTAAAATATTGAAAGTGTCCTGGCCCTGTGTTGGACAGGCCCCATTTCCCCTATCTATACTTCAGTTGGACACATCAGAAGTCTGCTGCCCCTTCATATTAAAGATGGATGCCTTCCATCATGTTCCTTTTATTTTATTTATTACTTACTCTTGTTCATGTAGCACTAGCTAACCTTTCATATAATTTTGGAAGGTCTGATGCTTTCTGTTTACCACCGGGGCATAAGGCATAAATGAGAAAGTACTATATGTGTTAAATCCTTGTAAAAGGACAGAGGTGAGGGCTGGGTTAGTACCAACTAGCCAACTACAGGAGTCTATACTCTTAATTTTAGATAATTCAGCTATGTCAAACACATCAGAACAGCTGAATCTGTGTATCTGAACTGAACTTATATGTATAATGAATATGGACATCAGAGATTCAGAGATTCTAATAGTGACTGCAGCACTTAGTCATGCAGAAAATAACTACTGTAGAGAATGTTATTGATCTTTGTTTCCATCATCTTTTGTCTTTCTTTTTTTTTTTTGTTTTTTTCATTCAGCATGAAAATGCTATTCAGAGTTGAATTATCAATTTCTTTCCTTTGGAATTGCCTTTAAAATTTAACAATATTAAAATAATGTGTTTCAGAGAAACACATGGACAAGAAATACAGTAAACTAAGAATTTCTTCATATGTCTTTATTGATAGAGTTCCATAGCAAAATTGACAAAATAACACTTTTACTACTGTCTGATAGCCCTCAGGGTCTTAGCTGTACAATGACCAAAATTTAACCTCAGGGAGCAGAACTATATTGTACACATATATAATGCACTAAAAGTGAAACAGCAGAGTGGCAGCTCTAATACATGCTGCAGGGCAACATCCTGCAGTCTGAATAGAATTGCTCTCCACCTGGAATTTCAGGGAAATCAAAAAACTTGCTGTTACATGGCTGTGAAAATCTTATAATTTCTATTGTTTTCCACTCTCTCCCTTGCATGTATTTTATTAAAAATTATTTAAGCTCATCCTTGAGTAGTCACAAAGCATTTAGTCTCTAGATACATACAGCAAGCTCTTGGCAGTTCAGCACAGTACTCTTATAAGATAAAGAAGGCTATTATGGTGTTATTGAATTACTGGACCTCCTAAGCGTTTCTCCTCCTTTTTCTTGCTTCCCTATATGTTCTATAACTGCATTTAAATCTTAATCTTGCCCCTGCAAGTGGGCTACATCAGAGAAAAATATTCTAAGTAAAAGACAAATTTTGTGCAAGACTAATACTTGTACAATACTTGTACAATCCTCAGTTAACTGGGATGTGGAAAGGATGTTCCAAATTTAATTTGTGGTTTCCTCTTGGACCAGTTATTTTGAAATTCCATTATTACAGGCACAGTGCTGTCAAACATATCCAAGAAAAAATTTCCTTTCAAAGCAAACATTTAATCTAGCAGCTATACAATTTTTTTCATTCTGAAAGGTTTTTATCATATTTATGTATGATGTCTTCTGGTCTAAAAGGATAACAACCTATATATAAAGTGAAAGAAAATAGGGAGATTTTGAAGAGAGAATCATAGAACAAGTTATGGTGGAAGACCCTTATAAAAACCATCTAGTCCAAACCCTCTGAAATGAGTAGCAGCATATTCAACTAGATCAGGTTTCTCAGAGCTCCATCCAATCTTATCTTGAATGTTTCCAGGGATTGAGCAGCTACCACATCTCTGGGCAACCTGTGCATGAACTTTAGTAAAAAATTTCTTATTGTAAAAAATGTCTTCATTATACCTTATCTCTTTTAGTTTAAAAATGCTACCCCTTGTCCAAAGGGTGAGAGAAAGAGTACAGAGCAACATAGTTAATTTCAAGTTTTAATTTACTTAGGCCAGTTTCATATTCCTTCGTTTAGTGTAAGTAGAGAGTGAGTCCTGCCTGTCTACTCTAAGAGAAATCAGAACCAAAACATAACTTACTCTGAAAACTTTTAATTGCAAGGTAATGGATTCTTCTGTTTTTCCTTTACTTGCCTTCAAACAAAATATAAAACATGATTGTGGGAAAAACCCCCAAACAAACAAACAAATTGCTTCACTATGTTAACACATGGAGTGCTGTAGAGGAGGATTGTTCTGGGATTTGGACTTTCTGGAAAACAGAAAGCCAATGTTCCAAATTTATTTTCAGTGACCCTCCATTTTTAATGAACTGCTAATGTGTTTTGGAGTACTTATGTATTCAAAAATAAAAATTCACTCTTTGATGCTTATTTGGAACCTGATTACTTGATTCTATGTCAACCTATATGGTTGTTAATCTCTGTGGACTAAATTCAACATAGCATATGTAGGTCATCAGACAAAACCTCCACTGAAATCAATAGCAGAAATAAATTACTCTGGTATAGCATGTCAGTCTGCATTTGATTTGCTAATACATGATTACTCTGAACTGTTAGCTTCATTTACTTTTATTGATTGTTACTGTGAAATGCTTACTAATTGCACATCAGATTTTTAAAGGTGCTTAATTGCATACTTTAGACTAGTGTTAAATTCCATACATTGATTATCTGTGAATTATGTTCCAGTGAGTTCCATATCTATGCCAGGCCTGTTTTCTGTAATATTATGGGCCATATCATTAGCTCAAAGTCGATTCTAGAATTACAGTAAAAGAGATGGAGGAGAAGAGAGACAAGCTCCATTTTCAGGGTTTGAATAGTAAAGGCAAGATCAAATTTTTTTTAAAAATTAGTGATCCAGATCCAGTCTTTGCATAATACACAGTCCAAGCATTTTATGTCTCAGGTCTGAGTTAAGCAAATATTTGCCACTCTGTCTAATACCTCAGTATTTAGCCTGTATCTGGGTGCTCAAGCCTCAGAGAAGAAGCAAAAACTTGGTCAGAACCCTTAGATACCAACCAAAGCTAGAATTATTTTTCCATACATGCCTTCTTCTGGGAACTGGGCAATATCCACTCTTAAGCAACTAAGGGAAAAACTTCACTGATAGGGCTCTGGTTATAAAAGTACTCTATGAAAGTCAGATGCTGCAATCAACATTCAGTGGCAATATATGGGAGATTCCAAATTAAATTAAAAAATTGGATTTGCTCATACAATTATAAAATTTATGTTTGACCCCACCTACCAGCCCAGTCAGGTCTAGGGGAAGGACTTGTCTGGTTAGGGTGAAATTGTCCAGACCTCTAGTTATCAACCAGAGTTTGGAACTGGGTATTGTAAAGGTTTTCTTAACAGAAAGTTATGTGCATTAAAATTTGATTCCCTTTTTAGTTATCCAAATTTCTCTCTTGGTATCCCTATTTGTGTTTGAACTTAGACAGTCCACCATTTACAAATAGGAAAGAAATGTATAGAAAGGTTTAATGTCTATTCCCAGCATACTTATGGATGTTCTCTTTGAAAAGTATTTTAACTTCAAGTCACTCTTTACCTAATTTTTTTCAAACAATATTCCACTGAAGTGGAAGGAAACCTGTGCGAGTTACAAGTATGAATAAAATGACAATGAGAAAAAGCCAATAAAATTACTGGAAATTTAACTTATCAGTTTCAAATCTGAAAATAAAATTTGAACTGAAAGCTGGTTCTTATTTTATTAAAATCACTTTGTTAATGCCTATAAAAGTATAAATCATGTTTTGTTAATATGCTCTATCTGGAGACCGTTAAATCATTCTGCAATAATAATGTCTTGGGTAACTTTGCGAGCAAGATGAGTTTATAAGGGTCTGATGGTCAAGAACTATCTGAAATGTGTCCAGTAGGCACAGAAATAAGATATAATTGAGGCAAACACTGGACTAATGTGTTAAAACTGTCAGGCTTCCCATTATACCATGTAAAAATTCTGTCTTGGGGTAGGCTGGCACAAGAGTTCTCAGGTCTGAGAGAAAAAGCATCAAAATGCTCAACAGTTTTTGAGACACAAGAAGATACAGAAAAAGCGATCACTGTTTTGTCTGCTTCTGAAAATTTAAAATAAGTGTTTAATTTTTTAAAAATAACATTTTGGTAGTAAAAAGTCCTAGGCAACTGAATTTCTGGTCTTGTTGAAACTTTTGAGGTATGAAGTTAGACCAGCAGTGCTGAGGAAAATCTGACTTTTCAGTACAGACCTATTAAATATTTGAGAGTACATGCTATCTGTTTATTATTGTATAACAAACCTTACTGCAGCTTTTTGTTTGCTGTATGGGTTTCTTAATCCTGGAATCAGAAACATTTTAGAAAGAGGGAAAGGAGAAATCTTACAGCCATGAGGTCACTTGTTTGCTGTGTACTTTAGGTACTGCTAACCAGTGCCATGACCTCTCCTTGCTCTCTAAGCTGGAAACTGTGGGCTGTTCTGGTCCTCTGCCCAGGTCTTGAGGTGGAAAGTGGCCATGTCCTCTCATACCTCTTAAGTGTGCCAAACACTGTAACAGGGTGCAAACCAATTCTTCTGGTCTGAGCAATACTGCTTTTAAACCCTTCAACTGCTCCTTGGGCTACACTGCTACTGAGATGAGTAATGACACAATTGACTCCTGGGAAAGCACAGAGGGCTGTAGTATATTGCACCTAGTGTTAAAAGAAAAAGTATAAACCACAAACCACAAATCATGCCCATGATTTGGAAACAGGTAAATATTTTTCTGCCAGATTCCCAGACAATCGTTAAAGAGGTAGTAGTACCCAGGTGACAAGGTTCTCTATGCTCAGTCAAGAGTCATCCAGATTAAAAGAAATATAAATAAAACTTCTCTTCCCCCTCTTGAAACAAGAGACATACTTGGCAGCTTGCTTTGCCACTAATGTGGAACTGTGAACATTTGGCTCCAAGCCAGTTCTGGGAAGAAATTTGCTGAAAGAACATTTTCTCATACAGTATTTCTCTGACATTGGAAGAAGTAGAAAATGTTGTAAACTTTATGAGGAAAAATATTTTGTGGTTGTTCATACCCCAGACATGAAGGCTGGAATATTGAAGACAGCCTTTAGGTATTTATTGACTGTATGAGAAGCTGGGGCTTGATTCCCAGCCACCCTGATTTTACATCCATCCTCTGGACAAAGGTGAGAGACGATTGTCAAAATGGGAAGTGCACCAACAATCTTCACCACCTGCCACAACAAGACGTTGTGATTCCGAGTATATCTAAGACTTCTTTAGTTCATATTCACAGACAAATCAGTGTTTTGCAATGTGGGGAATGGAGGAACCTACTTTTATCCGAGCAAAAGGAAGAGGATAATTTCCCCAGTCTCTGAATTATTCACAGTTCACTGGTTTCTGTACAAATTTTATGTACCAGCTGATCAATTTCAATTAATTAAAGGGAAGTATTACTAATACTAAATACTTTTTGTTTTTCTTTGAAGTATTTCTTATTCCTTGTGCTCAAAAAACCCTCATTTTGAAATTGTCAGGGTAAAGTACAGGTAAATTTATAAGAGCAGAACAAAAGCAGCTAACAAAGGCTAAAGGATGGGAGATTTATGTTTATAACTGTGTGGAGGGAATCAGAGAACACCAGTGATTTACCAAACATATTGAAGTATAAGAAGAAAAGGTTATAAAATATCCCTGCAAACTTTTACGGGATATATCAGAAAAACATTGTCAGAGAGATTTGGCTATGAGAGTCACCACACAGGAGAAGTAGGAGGAGGAATGCTAATAATTTTTAGGCAAAAAACTCTCTGATATTTATGACTATTTTTTAAAAAATAAAACCATACTAGAGTATAAAAAAAAAATTAAAGAACCCTCATTACTTAACTAAGATAGTAGAAAGTAGAAATTGCTCTCCTCTTCAAATGAGGATGACCAGTAGGATCTTCTAGAAGCAAAATGACAAAACCCGCTTTGAGTTCCCAGGCAAGACTGCCCTTCAGTGAAAGCTACGATGCCATAGTTGCAGTAAGTTTTGAATCACAGAATTTGGCAGCTTTGGGCCATGGGAAGCAGTGGAGGAGGGGGGCTGCAGACCAGGCCAGTGCAGGAGGAGCAGCCACTGCCTCTTCATGTCAGCACTGTGCTGCCTTCCAGGGCTCTGCTGATTCCCACTGCCGGCACTCAAGGGCGAGAACTCTTAAATCCAGGAGGGTCCCTCACTATCCAATCTGCTGACAGCACAGTCAGCACCGATTGCACATACTACAAAAACACATTCTACACTATTTGTTCTTTCCAAAAGAGATCCAAGGCAGTGGTCTGAGCAGCATTCATTGCAGCTAGCTAATATTCAATGCTTATTGGGGATGTTAGAAGTAAACAATTGCAAACAGAGCTGGTTGAAAAGTTTCAAATACATTTTTATGTAGATGTACATACTTTACACAACACTGAACATATTCACCACAAGCTGCTGGTTGTCCTCCTTTTCTTCTTTTGTTTTCTTTTTCTATTCACCAATTCCTGCCCAAAACAGGAAAAGCAGAGAATAGAAAGGGTGACTGACAAAAATAAAGGTTAAATAAATAAAAATTATCAAATCAAAAAAGGAAATGTTTTCAAAATAGGAGCAGATTAAGACAAATATTCACCAAAGAATTATTGAAAGAACATTGATAACATTAAAAAAAATATTTATTAGAGTCTATGTCTTTATACAGTTTTAGGAAAGTCTAAACAAAAAATTATCCAAAAGCACCCTCCCCCAAAACTAGAAGAACAAAAAATGAAACCCAAAAAGAAATGCCTGAAAAAATCCAGCCCCTGAAAACCCCAAGCAGAAAAATGGTATCTTTTTTCTAAATTGTAATAAACACCTAAAATACTTTATGTACTAGGCAAATCAAGTATTAATTTCCCAGATAAATTTTCTTTAAGAAATGTATTTCATTCCATCACAGAACAAATATATAGATTGCTTTGAAATTCAACCTAACAAGGAAACTCTGATGAAATAAACATAGGTGACTTGGCTGCAAATAAAAATTTTCTAAGCCAGGGCATTATCTCATTCCACAGTTTGAGTAGTAATTCCTTTTTTCTTGAGGTTTTTTTTTTATTTTTTTTTTTTGAATACAAGCCTTTATGTATAGACCTATTGTTTCTTTTTTCCATTAATGCCTTTTTTAATCAATTAAAGGACCAGTCTATACTACATTTCTCTCTGTCCCTTCCCTGTCCTTATTTCTTCATTCTTTTTCAATCAAAGGACAGAAACACTTTTTGATAAAGACAGAAATTGAGGCATGCTTTTTACTTCTAAACATGCCTCATCTCCTTGAGAGCATATTTAATTAATTCCCTTGTAGAATTTAGAATAGAGCCATGGAAACTTAACAGCTTACTTAAAGAGTTGTTGTTTCACAGTTGCAAGGCTCAGCCCCTATAAACCCACACTGCTCTGGAGTGGATAGTAGATCTTACAGTAGTTTGGTAAAAAAAATGGTATGAAAAAGATTTTTAAATGTTCTTTAATATTTGTTAAATGAATATAATTGAATATAATATTTTAATCGAAAATAAATCACAGCATATTCTGTGATTTTGTGGACTAAAATAATAAATGACAATCATATTTCACTATTCACTCACCTACTTTCAGGTAAATCTACATAAACTTGGAAATCTAGAAAGCTGAAAATTTATAAGAAATTTCCTTTAAATTATAAAAAGGATCTCTTGCCCTACACATCTGTAAAATCTAAAGTGAGTGCAATTTGTATACTTAAAATAAAAAAGTTAAAATTGAGTGAAATGTACCATGGTTTTAAATTGCTTTCAATTACCATTAAACCTTTTTCAGAGCAATTTGCATAATGTTTCATAAACATGTAGGCAGATTAACCTTTTTAGTTAATTTATTCATTAGCAGTAAAAATTCAAAGCAACTCTTATGAGAAAATAATGTCTTGCTGTTAAATTACATGGAAACAAAGCAATTGGGACCTAGTTGCCTCAGTTCTCCCTGTGTCAAAGCACAAAACAGAGGAGAGACTAAAGCTTCGCCTGTTAGCAGTGTTGATTAAATCGCCTGTTTGTGAACAATTAACAGTATTACAAGAAGATTAGGTGAAGTATTAATTAGAGATAGGCTAGAAGAGTCCTGCCTGGAGCAGGTACCTGCAAATATGGGGGATACAAGAACAAAAAAGTATGAGAAAAGACAGAGGGTTTGACTCTTTCCTGTGTTAAATTCCATAATCTCATGCATTCTGTGAATGCTAAGTGTGGTAGTTCAACACTGTTTTTCTGTCACTATGATTCCTTTACATGTCAGTAGCTGGCTGCTTGAGATGGAAAGGAGTGGTCACATCCCTTTCTGCCCCAGTGTGGTCTCCATCCTTTATTTTACCTCTGAATGAATTGAGGTTGCATATGTGAGAATCTAAAATCTCCATATGTGAGAATCTAAAAAGTGGTTAAAGTTTGGACACTTATGTGGTATTTTGTTAGTCAGGTTCTGAAGGTATTTTGAACAACAGGAGATTAAATTCTTCTTATGAGCTGGAATTGAACCATTTCCAGATTGATCTTATGACATTGGCAGATCTATCACTTTGGGTAAGATTATACAGTATTGGGTGATCCAGACCACAATAGTGTGTACAGAGCAGCTGCATAGTTGATGGAGATAGAGCCTGAATGAATAGTTTGATAGTTCACACTAGTTTTAGACCTATCCTTACATCTCTTCATTAGAGAAACAAAATTAAGCTCTGTCATTAGTCATAGTGCTATCCATTGTGTTTCAAGTGTATCTGAAACAAATATAGTATTGAAAGGAGTGGCCTTGTCTTTATCCTCTTTACTCAGGTATATAAGTGAATATTTATATTGGGACATCTGTTATATAATACAACTCTATTAAATTTATAGTTAACTCCAAATTTAAATGTCAGGACAATCAGCTTCATATTTTTACACTTTCCTAGATCTTTTTATGGGTTTATATCTAAAAGAGATTTACTGATCAAGACTTCAAAGTTAAGAAAATTTCACACTTCCTTCTGGTTATTCCAAATAGTCAGATTATACAGGTGACATAAGAATGTTGAAATCACTAAGTGCACAATTGTGCAGAAGCATTAAATTATCCAATATGAAGTATTATTCATGGTCCTCTCGCATTGCTGTCATGTGCTGCTTAGTGGAATGTTGTTGGTTTAACTGATGTCAGTTGCAAAATCTGTAAAAATCTCAAAAAGACTGTGAAAAAAGTTATATAAATAAATAGATTCTCTACAGAAATTTAAAAGAGATTTTATGTTTAAGGATGGTTCTTTATCTGTTAAGATGCTTGCCAATTTTCTAGTAGAATTATATATTAATAAGCTTTAGTGCCTTTCAACTAAAAAACAAATGAAAAAATCCTGAAAACCCCACAATGTGTTCATAAATAGAGAGATCTAAATGTCCAGAGGAAAGCGTAGTGTTTTTTCTTAGAAAGGTCTCATGTGATCTTAACATTATATTTGCTGTGGGGCTTTTTATAACCTACCTTACTAACCACTAGAGAAGCATGCAAATACCATGATTAACATGCTTAAATAGAAATCAAGCAGAAAAACAGATGTTTTTAAAATGTAACATCTTCTAGGAACAACTATCAGAGTCATGCTCCATTGTTAAGAATTAGCAACTAGTAAGACTAAAAACAGGAATAATATGCCATGTACAAAAATCACTAAGTTACAATTTTATAAGAATTACAGTGTGGGATTTGCTTGTGATGAAAATTCCAAGTGCTTCATATAAGCACATACAAAGGCTGTCAAACACCCTCTCTATGCCAAATTGATGTTTCACTGGAAGTTTCCACCATATAATAGATCTGTGTTCTTTTTATATTTGTATTAGTCACATCATTCCCTACAAAGTGCCTGAAGCAGCTAAAGCAATCACCTCAAACATGATAATAAATTTCAGTAATATGAACTCTGAACATTTAAAGCTGGAATGCTTTTGTATAAAGTCTGTTTCAGGAACACTTTGCTTTGACTTTCATCAAGAAATCAGATTGTAAGATCATAAAATGTTGAAGACAACTTCAGATAGTGTTGTAATCTTCCTGACAGAATCCTAAATACAATTGTATTGTCAAAACCCCCGAAGGAGCAAAACCCCCCCAAAGAGCAATTAATATTATGACTGTGGCACTTTGGGTTATTTTTAGGAAAGGAATTGGAGTCAAATGGAAAGCAAAGCTCACTCTTGTTAATAAAAAGGTTAAATGCTAAGTCAAATGGCAGAAAATTGGCTTAAAACATTGTGGATAAAATCAGAAATCTATTTTAATTATGAAGTGCCTGCCCTGAACAATTGCATATTCATCTTGTCAGGAAAAGCTTCTCTTAATGTCTCCTCTTGGAGTAGCTTCCATTATTCTCTGTAAATCATAGGAAATTAGATATATTTTAAGGAATGTAAGCTCATTTCCCTGTTGCAACAAGTATAGTTTAAAGTGTTTAGGTGTCATGTAAATTAGTGTCTATTTAACTGAATTGTGATTTCTGATCATTGTACACATCCATTTATTTCAATGCCGAATTCCATATGAAGACTCTTAGTATTTCAGAAGAAAACAGAAACTCAAATGAATGTTTGGGAAGGAAAAAACAGTGTTTGAAAAAAAAGAGCTCTTAAAAGAAAATTCTTAAAAAACATGAAAACACATGGAAAGATGATTCTGTTATCAGAGATGAAATGAGATGGCCTGCTATGTCCTAAATCAACTTTATTTTGTCAGACATAATGACTTGCTAAGTTTCAGTAAATATGGCATATTTGGACTAAAAAAGAGGATCGTATTTTATATGTCACAGTTCAGTGGTACCTTAACTTGAAGGACAGAGGAAAGATTAGGATCCAGTCACTTTATTGCTTAAATTAACTGAGAACCTGGGTAGGAATCTCTTCCTGTCCTCCAAAGTGCTCTAACCCCTTAGTTATTCTGGATTGGCATCATACCCATTGGAATCACTCCATGAAATATAAATAGGTATTCATGATTAAATATTCAGAAGGGAAAATAATTAAAATTGTCCTTCATATCTTTGATGAGCTTTCCTATCACTGAATCACGAAGTAATTTTTAATAATGCTGTCCTACAAGACTTCCGGAAGAAGTGTGCAGAGAGCCTGGGTTTTGTTGCAGTCTGGCGGTACAGAATGCTCCTAATTTACACCAGTAAAAACTCAAATAAGCTCAAATAGGACTTTAGCCCAGACTTTCACTGAACTTGGTAACTATTACCTGAGCAGACATTCCAGGTTTTATGTATCCAAGGGAAGGGCTGATGCAGGCACCTGTCTCACAGCAGTGAGAGCAGAGCTGGGGAAGGCACTCACCTGTGCTTCAGTAAAGTGGCAGAAACCCTTGTTTGCTCACCACTTTCATGAAGTCAGGCAATGTCAGGACTTTCTTGGTGCCTAATTCTCCTCATGGGCACGACAGACATATTGCTACTTGAAAATCACAAAGACTACTGTATTAAACAGCTTCTTGCCTTGACATAATAAATCACTGACTAGCAATTAGTTTAGATTTTGTGGTTGTTTGTTTTGTTCTGTTGATTAGGGAGCTTTTGAATATCAAGATAAATATGAAAGCTTAAAATTTTCTAAATGTTTAGCAAACACATTTATTCTCTATGAAAATATATTAAATAATGTGCTGTTTATCTCCATCAATGATTCTTATTTTGTATATATTATACTTAGAAATATAAGCATGCCATTCAGATGCTCACAGAGTTGATCTTATAGTTGTTTGTTTATGGCACACAGAGATATAGATTGACAGGACAATCCAATGGTCTACATCATCTCATTTCAGAATATTTATGAATAATCTTCATTTTGATCTGCAAAGACTGGAAAAAGGAAGCAGAAGCAAAAATAAATTTGTAAATTGCCTCTCCCTCAGAAATGCAAAGTGCTGAGCTTAGCACGCAGCAGCACATGGCATAGTTAGGGACTGTACATTTTTTAACCACAGCAGTACAGCTGTAATGCTTGTCTCTCCTCTCCTTCTTATTTTCCTTCTTCTTATTCTTGTCCTATTCCTCACTTCCTTTCTGTCTTTCCCTCCCTCACATTCACCAGTCCATCCATCCCCCCATACCTCTTAATTGGCCAGATATCTAACCCCGAGGTTTTCAGTGTGAGATCTGGAAATAAATGGAAGCCATTTACCTTAAAGGTTTCAAAAGGAGTGGAGGACACTGTATACCTAGAAATAGACAAATTGGAAGGTTAAGACTTCAATAATTTTTGGGTATTGGTCTTGAAAGAATTTTTATAGGTCTGTATTTATTTGAATTTAAAGAAAATGTATTTTTAGAGGGTGCATTTTGGTCATGGACATCTGTGTTCCTATTACCACATAATCACTGTTTCTTGGTGATAGAGTTTTATTTTCCCATCTTCTCTGTGGGTAATTATTGAGTTATTAACAAACAGTGCAAAATTGTGAGTGTGTGTGTGTGTATGTGCATGCATGTGTGTATGTGCATGTGTGTATTTTACTCCACCTTTGTAATAACTCTGAGTGAATTCACCTCCAGGGATTTCTAAAGTGATTTAACATTCCACTTCCTACAATAACAGCATATTTCAACACAAACATTTAATTATTTTAAAGGTTTATTTGATTTTATACTCTCTTATCTGTCATGAAGGTATTTTATTCTTCTTCCACTTATATGAGTTTAGACTGTGTTTGTTTTAAATTTATGTAAGCACAAAATACAAAAAAAACAGAATATAACCATTAGCTTAGAGTACTACATCAATGTAAAACCTGATTGCAATGTTTCCATAAATGAAATAAATGGAATTCAACACTAGGTGAAGGAGAAAAGACCAAATAGAACAAAGTCATTGTATGCTAAAATTCAAAACCGCTCAAGATTTCAAGGTACAAATACAAAATAAGGACTACTAAACTCTCTGAGGGAAATGAAAAAGGGCTAATGTTTTATATTTCCACTACTGGGTGAACATTTACATTATTATTACTAGGCCAACTCAAGCAGTTTATTTTAAAACTTAATCCCTCAGGAGGAAAAAACACACTTTCTGTAATGGGAGCAAAAATGAATAAAGGGGAAAAATGTAAGAACGTAAGGATTTAATCCTAAATCATAAAAGTGTAATACTGAGGATAATAAAAATTTTTACAGCTATGTATGAAGGGTCTTCATCAGAGTTTGAGACTGGAGCCATTTGTAACTATGAGCTCATAATTTTTAAGGGCTACAAGGCCCTGATTTTGCTTGTAATAGTAAAAACTACTGCAAAACATACAATAAATAATCATAATATCTGTACTAAAGATCTATATTCTGGTGTTGAACTTGTGGCCTAGAAGACAGATGAACAGGAGCTAAACTCCATATTTTCCATATGCCATGCATATATTATTTGTCTTATTCAGCCCTCAGCAAAAGACCTTACACAAACTGCTTGTATTGACCTTCATTCATTATTATGTTGAGTTTTGGTTTTGTTTTTACACTTGAAAAATTCCTCCAAAATATCTATTTTTATATATCTAGGTAGGGATAGGTATTAACTATAATTTCTTTTGACAGGACAAGTGGTAAGGATACTTAAACTAAACAGGGGATACTCTGAATTCAAAGTATGATTCTGGTCTGCAAGTGTCTTCACTTATATATTTATTTATATATATATTTATATATATTTATTTTATGAATAATAGTAGTCTGAATTAGTAGTAGAAGTCTAAGTGTTGTGAACACAGTAGACTAGGGGCCCAAACTCCAGGATTAATGTCAGTATGTAACGAAAGCCAAAATGCTCACAAGTTGCTTTCTACCACAAAAATCCCAAACTGAGCACAACAGAGGCAAGCTTGGTGACATCTGTAACACACTGTGGAATATCAGCGACAGTTTGTAAAACTTTTTTACACTGAGCCATGTTTTGTGAGTCACTCTACCAAAAATAGGAAGAACACTTGTAAAGCGAATGCTGCATTTAGGGAGTTGAACTGCTTCCCAGCTCTGTAACATCTGAACACCTTTCTTTTAAGTGGATCACAAAGACTGAAGCAATCCATATACACTTTGGCACTTCTCTTTTGAGTTCCAGAAACACTTCTTTGCCTGAAGTGTTTTGATAGTTCAGGCAGGAGCAAGGTTGGTTAATACGATGAGTGCGTCTGTGTTTCAGGTAGAAGTCTTTTATCAAGGACAAAGTTTTGGCAGTACTCCCTAAATGCAATGAAACACCACCACTGTTCTGGTACTTTGGAAATTTATTCCACAATCAGTTCCACTGAGATGTACTGTATTAGCATGACTCAGTGCTACATGCTGCCTATAAGTAAATTAAGTCTGTTTTACACATCCACAATACTATAACATAAAGCCATGGTGCTGCCTAAAGAAGCAGGCCTGTCTTCCCTCTCATCTTTGCATATTTATTTCTTTGATTCTGTCAGCAAAGGCTTTCTTGCAGGTTCTTGTTCCCAGAACAGGATTCAGAATCTGCAATGACTAAAAAATAATCTCCAGATCTTTACTTTCCTCCCTTCCCCACCCATCTTCCCACTTTGATCAGTTTCTTTTCTAGCCAGCTCAGATGTGGACTTCTGAAATATGTGTGGGGAGACGCATAGACTATTCATATTCATGGAGATTTATGCAGTCTGAGTGACCATATAACCACAGCTTAAATTAGGTCAGTTTTCACCGAGTTCCGGCTGCAGCCAAGGGAGAAAGCGTAGCTCCTGTTGTGATTTACCATCTCTAGCAGGTTAACATAGGATCTGTGAATTGCCTTCTGAACTTAAGCTCAGATGCTTAAAAGTAATATCCCCTAAGTGTCAATGCTCACTTTATTTTCTTATTTCCTTTCATCTTTCACATGTTTTAGCCAAAGTTTTATGATTAGTCTGGTGTAAAGATATTAGAATCTGGCCCAGATTCCCTATGAACTCGTGCTGGCAGATTGTAAAGGATGTAATCTGATTCTGACATTTCCCCTTCTGCATTAGAGGATATACATATATGATCTTCAGATATTCAGAAACATCTTAAGATTCACTTTTCAGAATGCAAAGGACCCATAAATACTAATGCAATGACAACAACATACATGAAAATATTCATACCACAGTAAAGAACCAAATGGGAAAAACATGCCATGAGCATTATTTGCACTGTGACTGAAAGTACCCTATATAATGGAAAAGAACTGGAATATAGTTGTTTTTCACCATCACTGTTATCCACCAAAAGTTAATTTTATTGTATTTATTTTCATTCTTTCTGTAGGTTAAGAAGGTGTCATATTCCTTGTCTTGGAAATGACTTTTGGCATTTCTGTGTTGTCTTGGGTCTGTGCAAACTGCGAGACCTGGGAGAGTTTCTGGGCTCCCAGTCATCCTGTATCTTGACTCTCATATCAGGGTAAGGTTCGTACTTGTGCTATTTGCCTCATTCTATGTAGCCTGGATTTTGCACAAATGGAGCCCAGGTGGGTGGACAGACAGGAGGTTACAAAATGCTTCATCCAGACCCTCAGCCTGGACTGGTATTTCAGCGTGTGCTAAATATGGGCTCTCAGGTCATATTAATATATGGTCCTTGTATAATCAAGGGTATTTTTTCAACGGATTCTCTGATTTTTTTCTTTTACTAAAGCAAGACAAAAGTTTGTATTAAATATGCTATTTTCTACCATTAGATGTCAACTATCAACACTGAACTTTAAAGGATAATCTTGTATTTTAACACATATTACTTACACTTTTAAAATTAAATTAATTTTGGCCTCAGTACAAGTTGGTTTGCTTTTATCAATTGCAAAAAAACACACCCTTATTAAAGGTGTTTAGAATTTAATTCTTTACTTCCAGCTTTATAAATCACACAAATGCACTATGTCTGGTACTTCTGGTAAGCTGTTACTCTGTCTGGCTCTAAAGTATGAATTAATTGCACAGTGAAGTTTGTCCCTTTCTCCTCACCCTGACTCAGACACTCAGAGTTATACCACCAACAATGTCTCCAACTGCAGAACTTAGACTTTTCCCTACTTGGATACTCTCTAGAGAAAAGGAAGTGTAGATGTGGAAATCCCTTCTCATCAGGCCCATGCAGAAGACAGAAGATTTTTTTAGGAAGTTAGAGTTTCATGAATCTAAGGAATAGCATGCTTTGAATGTTAGGCATTTCCCAGGGGATAGTATGTTGGCTGGATGACTGTTATCAAGGAATTGTACAGGATGTGTATTCAAAAGTTTCCTGATGGGAAAAGCAGAGTGATTTGGGTTGTCTGGGCAGATTTGAGTAATTTACCTGAAGTCAGGGTAACATCTCAACCTTTATGAAAGAAACACATGAAAAGTTAAATTTTACCTCCTGGGAGATAAAGGAAAATTCGGCTAAAAGACTAAATTCCAGCAGTTTTGATTGTCCTGTGAGCTGATAGAAAAGACAAACCTGTTTTAGAGAGGGATGAGAAAAGACTGGGGGGGGGGGGGGTGGGGAGGGGGGGGCGGGTGGTGCAGGGAGGGAAGACAAATATATGAAAAGGAAAAATGTTCAGGCAGCCAGGAGGGTCATCCATGTCCTGGGGTGAATCAGGCACAGCATCACCAATCACCAGCCAGTGGAAGGAGAGGATTTTCCCTCTGTGCTCTGCACTGTTGTGGCTTCACCTTGAGTGCAGTTTTGAGCACCATAATATTAAAAAGACTTTATGTTATTAGAGATTGTCCAAGGGTTATTAGAGATTGTCCAATGAGGATGGTGAGAGTTTTGGACAAGAAACTCTATGAGGAGGAACAGATCACTTGGGCTATTCAGCCTGGAGGAGACTGAAGTGAGTCCTTATTGCAGTTACAACCTCCTTGTAAAAGGAAGCAGAGGGGCAGGCTCTGATCTCTTCAATCTCATTACCATCGACAGAACCTGAGCAAATGGCCTGAAGTTGAGTCAGGACAGGTTTAGGTTGGATATCAGGAAAAGGTTCTTCACCCAGAGGGATGTTGGGCCCTGGAACAGACAGACTCCCAGGGAAGTGGTCCCAGCACCAAACCTGACACAGATCAAGAAGTATTTTGATAATATTCTTGGGCACATGTCAATTCTTGGGGTGTTCTGTGCAGAGCTCGGGGTCGGAATAGATCCAGATGGCTCCCTTCTAACTCAGCATATTCTGTTCCATGATTCTGTTTGATTCTATGGTTTTGAGAGCACATATACCTAACAAACTTTAATTTGGGTGACATTGTAGAAATATGTCAATTTTAAAAAGAAAGAAGCAAATTAATCTGATCAAAATAATAGCTTCTTTTTGAATAAATAAAGAAAAATCATTATCAATTTTTATATAATGATTGATGCAACAGAAACTACTACTCAAATGATAGACCATTGTGACAAAGACAGAGAAAGACTTGACGTATGTGGACTGATGAGTTTTCCAGGGCTTAAAATGCAAAAGCAAGATGCATATTTATTTTATTGTGTGGCCATATGTTTCCATTAATGAGAAAAGATGAAGCAGAGAAGGCTGCTGAAAGCCAAAGAGATAGCAGGAGAAATATTGCTAAGGTATCTTTGAGGGGAAATTAAAATAATTTTTTTTTTTTGAGCAGATGGAGACTTAGAGAATCCAATATGTATCCTAATATATATCCTCAAACATTTTCACTGGAATATTACCAACCTCTTATATTAGAGTCTGGAATTGTAAGGATTTTGAAGTTGTTGGTTCTGCTGGATTTAAGACTCTCTGATACAAAAATACACTATTGAGATTGGAAAATTTAGTGGGAAATAGAAGTAGAAAGTTCAGATGTATTTCATGAAAAGAAAAAAAGAAACCATTTTCATGGGAGTGGGTTTTTTTGTACAAATAAAGTAGAAGAGAAAAAAAAAAAATAGTGTCAAGATATATGAGTATGATTTCCACTAAACAGTATATCAGTCAATATTTCTGTCAATAAACATTGCAAAATCAATGTGAGAATCTTAAAACTCTTTTCTATATGATCTAATAGACAAGAAAAAAGTTGTAACAAGTCCACTTCTGTCAAGAGTCACACTAATAATTCTGCCTATTCTGTTCATGAATTCAGCAATAGCCAAAGAAATGGAACTGGTAATAAACCACTATGTAACTGCAAATATGTAATTGGCACAAATATGTATCTAATTAAGTAAATGCTATCATGTAATGGCAGATCCAACAGAGGACAATTAAATTCATGTTTGATGGCTGATAGGTCCTATGAGTTTCTCATAATTTAATCTGTGATGTGGTGTGCTGTGATGCTGTTTTCCCAGCCTTGGAGAGAAAGGTGGCAACATCAACTGAGATTGTGACTTGTCCTGCTCTCTGAGCCTCAGACAGCTCAACCAAAGCCTTCTGTAGGGAGGAAAAATTTGGGCTTTTCTGGGCAATAAAGACTATGGAGGTGCAACCATCATTTAAATTCAAGTAAGCATGTGGAAAGCAGTAAGCTTGCAGCAGAAGTTCTATCATATATATATATATATATATATGCCTTAAGTCTGGTTTTAGGCATCTGGGTTCTGTATAGAGTGTTATGAGCTCTGTACCCTCATGTCTCTAAAATAAACCAAGTAAAACACAGTCTTTAGAGAAGGTGTATTATTCTAACCACATGTAGATGAATCACACTGTAAAACACTTAGGTGTCTCCACTGTAAAAAAGACAGCTGAAGGGGAGGTGGGTACTTAGATCTGGATGGATCAGCTCCAACCTGATAGGGTCTTTCTTACTCATAGCAACAAATAAATCTAGCACCAATTCTCAAAAATGATGAAAAGCAGTATGCTTTTCTAGTGACCTAGATAGTACTGTGAGGTTTGTGTAAGGCAGAACTAAACATAATCAACTGGATTAAAAAAAGAGGACCCATCTTGTTGGGACAAGGAAGGGAAGACTTATGTTCAGAACTTTATTTACTCTGGCTCACTGAACAGCTGAACGTTTATGCTGCTTAAAGTGCTGCTTTCCTGTTCCCATATATATGCTTGCGACTTCCAAAATATACACCCTTATAAAATGCAGACTTTTGAATCCTACTGGTGTCTACACTTAAAAAAACAAAATAAATTATGCAGAATAGATTTGCATAACGTTTTTGATTACCTCGGATCTGGTTGCACCAAATTACCTTCTACACAGATGTGGCTCTAGGAAAGGTTCTTTCTGTGTATGGGGAGATTAGTGAACCTAAGCTACTGTAAAAATATATTTTTTGTATCAAACCTGACTCAAATAAGCTTTTATAAAGATAGTGTAAGATCCAGAAAACATTTGTTCTAGCTCTATCTGTTGTGGATGATCCTTGTAAGAATTTCAGCAGTGAATATTAAGTGAGAATTTCACAAAAGGCTTTCAGACTTCATGGTTATTATAGAAACTTAAGAGTTTCAAAGCTGGTTCCTCATGAGTCCAACATTTAGCCCTTCAAACTCTTAGGTATGACTACAATATTTCTATTTTCTTTCTTTTCTACATAGATCAAAATTTGGGGGCATGAAAATATGCCATATGAACTGCTAAATATTTCAACAACTAAAGTAAATAAATACTAATTACCTACACAGAACATGGAGTTGTAAAGAAAAACTAGCTTGTCTTTGTTAGCGAGCTTCTCATTTCATTGTGTTTATGTAGTAAGATCTTGGTACCAGGGGAGCTGGAAGAGTCCTCTCCTGGCTTCTGTGGAAACTAAATGTGCACATATATATAATTATAATTTTTTTTTAATATGTTTGGCTAGAAGGGAAACTGTTGTAATTTTTCTGCAGGTTTTGTGTAATCTGAGAAGAGTTGAGGAAGGTAGGTAACCCTGGAGAATACCCTGTCCCACTCTTCTGCTCAAAACAGGTTACTCAGGACCAGATGCAGCCAGGTTTTGAGTATCTCTGAGGCAGACTACACAATTTCTATGGGCAAGCTGTAAAAGAATTTATTTTTCTTCTGTTGAAATTTAATATACTATATTTTAATTAATGCCCATAACCTCTTTTCCTACCACTGAAACTCTATGACAAAAGTCTGTCTCAGTCTCTACAGACTCCCATCAGATATTTAGACACATTGATAAGATCCTCCCTAAGATTTCTATTTGTTTACATAAACATGATAGAAATTATTATAATTAAAACTTCCTTTCAGCACAAGCTATTCTTTTAAAAGATAACTTTATTTTCAGGGAATTTCAATAATTTTAATAATTAGTAATTCTTCTTAATATCTTCTTTATAAATTTAAAAGGAAATTATATAAGGAAATATATAATTATATATTATATAAGGAAATTTATATTTCAAGCTTTTCCCCAACATTCAAAATGCCTTAACATTTTTTTAAAATTACTTTTGGCTTTTATAAATTGTTTTTGCCAATCAGACCAGCTTTTCATGTGTTAAGTTATATAGTTATATACTTATTCAAAAATTTTCTAGTATCACACATGAAATGATGCTTTGATTGATTTAAATCTCCATTAATTATTTTTCCGGTTCTTAGATCAGAATCTGTATTAGAAATTTATATTAACCTATATGTGATTTTGGAGGTGAGCTAAAGAACAGATCTGCACTTCTCATGTTACATGCAATTTATTGGTAGACATTGTCAAGAGGTTGCACTCATTAGATGTCTTGTCAGTTCCTTCTCTTTTCAAGAGTTTTTGTAATATTCTTAATATGGTACAAAATAACAAAACATCAGATTTAGAGTCAGTGTGCAAAATACTTCCTTAGCTGCTTTTAGGGAGCAGCTGTAGCAACTGTAGAGGAATACAAATTTTGGTTTCAGTCTTGTTTCAGTTTCTGACCAATTATTAGGCACAATAAAAGTAAAACCATAGAAAACTTTAGTAAGTTTAGTTTTCACATATTACACCACATTTATGAAGATCAGAATAAATCTATTAAAATGCATACAGCATATTTTATATCAAATTGTACTACAGCTTTTAAATTCATTACTTAGCTCATAGGATGCTTCTAAAATATTTCATTTTTAAGTGTGGTCATTATAATTTAAAATAAAAAATTATTTTGGAATTCAGACTCTGCATTCTGACATTAAATTATAAAGTATTTTGCCATTACAATTTAAATTGCAGTGAATGGTTCTGATTGCTTACCTAAATCATTTTATTAATTCTACCTCAAGTATAAGTTGATAAGCACGTTCATACTATGCATTTTTTCAGAGTATAATTTGAAAGTTTATTTTAGGAAAACTAAGATAGTTAATCCTATATTTTCAATCAACTTCTTAGGATTATTTAGGATTTTAAAATTTGAATTAATGACTTTTCAGACAGAAAAGCTTCCCTTCATAATCTAAGTTATCCTTTTTGATACTGTTTTTTCAGGATTAATTTCTATGATGCTTTGAAATGTGAACATTTTTCAGATAGAAATGAGTTGGTATTGACCAATGTTCACAATTTTATAAAAATGTACAGGCGACAACAAAG
This sequence comes from Lonchura striata, assembly GCF_050655825.1. NCBI lineage: Eukaryota > Metazoa > Chordata > Aves > Passeriformes > Estrildidae > Lonchura > Lonchura striata. Next base: position 55,279,462 of record NC_140707.1, on the reverse strand, counting down.
CAATTCTGATTTATTGCCCAGAACCTACCCCCATTCTACCAAACAGTAGGGAAGTGGATTTTTTTAATGCTATTAATGCTAAAGACTATATTTAAGAAGAATCAAGAGGATAAAAATCTTATTTTACAAAATGTAAGCTTAGCAACCATCTTGGTGGGCATATACAGGTTTATACATGCATATATCAAGGTTTCCTGACAAGATTATTTTCAAGGGTCAGATTTAATATTTGATTTCAGTCAGTTTCAGAAGCAGTCAGCCAGTTCCATACCAGCTAGTTAGATTTTCTTCATTATTGTTTTACACTATAGCCCAGATCTTCCAGGATGTCACTAGGTTGATGGCGTTCTTTGCATTAGAAAATCACTGTAGTAATCAAGAGGAAATAAATTTAGCAAACAAGAAATTGAGGTTCTGAAAGAAAGGGAATTTGTAGTAATTTAATAGTCTTCCTGTATAGTGCTATTATTATTTAGAGGTGTAAATGTCCATAAAACGGGCTAGATTAGATGTGAACTAAATAACTAGAAGTCTGCCAGTCCAGCTTTCAGAAGTGTTAGACAGGCCAGGGCAGCAATGAGACCATATATTTCTTTTGGATGTAAAAAATATGCTAAATTAATGACAATGAGATAAAATCCATAAGTGTGTACATGTACAAGACATTTTCAATATCATTACTTCTGTACAAATACCTCCAAAACACTCTAAGAAATAGTTAAGGAGAGTAGATCTAGTATTAATTAATCAACAGTCAAATTAAATTAGTAACTTGAACCAGCAAAAGTGAAGGGAAAGCCAGTGGATACATCCCTGAGACATTTCAACTTGAACATCAGCTGAAATAGTTTATACTGAATATTTAAGGGTATTAATGTAATTTCTTCCATGTTTTCTCACAAGACAAGAGAGAAAAATGGCATTTTTATTTTTTTTGCAATGGTCAAGCATTCATCAGGTTCCTATATAACTTAAATGATAGGAGATATTTTCACTTAATTCTTAAATCATGGAGCTGTTCTCATTCTGTTTCACAACAGTAGGCATAAAGGAAGAGGTAGAATATAAAACAAAACCATTCTGACTTCTGCAACCCAGCCATTATCATTGTTGCTCTGTTTCTCATTTTAGGCTAGAAAGTCTCTTCCCCACTTCACTCCCTAAGAAAACAACAGCACACCAAGCCAAGAAAAGCCTGAAATATATTCCTGTGAATTATTGATGTAATAAAAATATGTTACTGGAAAAGCATACGCACTTCAGAGTACCAATATTTTTCAATGGAACAATAACATAGCATCAAAACCTGACTACGTCCTGTAACTTTATTTTGTTCTCAAAGGATGCTTGTGCTCATCAGTTATTTCTGTATTCTAGTTGTAGATTGTGTAAATGTATTTAAATTTAGTCTTTAATTTGTCCTAAATAAGCTAAAGTTTTCATTAAAAAACACAATCCCCACATGTGAAGTGCAGAGCTGCAACAGGATTGCCTGCTTTCCAAAGTACATAGTCTGGAGCTTTGGTATGGAGCCAGGCCAGTGACCAGGGTCAAGGAGTGAGCTGCACTAAAACTTTAAACACTCTCAAAATTCAACTGCTTGGCTCAGCAATGCTTTTTAGCTTAATATTAAAATATTTCTGTGTTGCATGATGTTTGGACCAAGTACTAAGATCATTGTTTGCTTTGGGATTTTGATTTGGATTTTTCTTTCAGGATGGGAAAGACTTTTGTGGAGTAGTGAGGTAGGGCTACCTTTTTGAAGAGGCATCTTTGGTGGTTGCCTCCTATATGGGTCATGTATCCTCTTTGGGAAAGGGAACAGCTGGGAAATGTTACAGAGGAAGAGTCAGTAGCCATATGAAGTTCTAGAGTATTTCCATTTGTTCCTCTCCAGTGCCTGATAATTGCCTGCCAATCATCTATACATATGACCTCAGATTTTGAAAGGGCTATCCTTTGTGTACTTGTGCCATGATTATCTCAAAGCTACATGCCAATATGCACATTCAAGCAAACAAATCACAAATGTTATCCCATTATGTCACAAGCTGTACTTGTAGGTGTTCCAAAGTACTTGACTCTATTGCAAATGCTCAGGCTGCCAACGCCCATACATATGGTGTAGTTTCATAAATAAGGATTTGTGTCCAAAGTGTTAATTCCACTGTGAAGGATCTGAACCAATATTTTTGTTGAATGTGGTTCCTTTTCATATACTTTTCAAGTCTATGACATTTTTGGCTGATTTAAATTAACCGACAATATTTCTGGTTTGAAGAAAAACACCTATCTTTTTTTAATGAAAGAGAGTTTCTAGCTGTAGTTTTTGCTTTTTTCACTGCCAAAACCCAATCCAAAATCAACCATGTGATTTATGAAGATAGCCTTGCCCTGGATCTTTTTCAGGCTCACCCTTTACTGTCTGAATAATAATGTCAAAAACAGTGAAAAAATAAAAATAATTTATTTATTCTAACATTTTTTATAAAAAGTTTATTCTAAAACTTCACAAACAAAACATTTCTAACCTGGATTCATGCAAATAATAGATCTGTTTAGGTTATACTAGAGTTGGCTGGCTGTTAAAGCAGAAATGCTATCCAGTTAAGGCCAGCCTGGAATGACCATGCACTAAATACTAGCTGCATTTTTTTTTTTTTTAGGAAGAGAACATATTTGCTATGGTTTATTAATTTATAGTCTTCTTTTGCATAGCCAGAAGTGAATCCATTAACATAATAGATCACTCTTTAAGTTAATAAATGCTTTCTTTAATGCACTTCACTCCGGTGTGTAACTGGGCAAATGATTAAATACATACCCGTGATGGTGGGAAAAAATCTTTCTGACTAAATGACCTCGTGATCAATGACAAGGAAGTCACAGTGAAGTCCTTTTTAAAGGGATACTGTAAAAGTTGTAACACAAAAGCATTAACCTGCAAGTGTACAAGAGCAAGTTGTCATTCACTTTTGAGAATCTGGGTTTGCATTTTTTGTCATCTTATCATTACAAATTGTTAGTTCTATTTTAAAGTACAGCATCACTCATTGTAAAATTCCCACTGTTCTTAGGTTTTGTTGTTTGTTTTCCCCTAATACTCTGTCTGCATCTGCTATTTAAATTTTATCACCTATGAATAAGAACTGATTAAATTCTTATGAATACCACAGGACACATATTGTTTGGAGCCCAAAATTCTTGAGGAAGATAGAACCAATCAAACAGGCCTTATTGTGAAAGCATGGTTTTCCTAGTGTATTGTTCACTGCAGCAGGCACATTTCAGCCTACACTTAACTGGGAAATACCATGATATATCTGTTCAATCATGAGAGTGGTATGGATATATATTACCCTGAAATTTGGCCCAGAACTGTCTTACTGAAATCATATTTCATAACAATGCCTTCCTTCTTCCAATCTCCTGCAATATAATTATTTTTTGCACTTAAAACTGTTTGAGTATGGTGCTTTGTAGTACCATGACACAGAGTAAAATATTTTTAGATTACAATGAGAAGAAATACTTTTTTGCAGAAAAAACCCAAAACATATACAAAGTATTTTCCAAATGTATCTGTTCTTGACTCTGCTACAGAATTCCTCTTGGGCAAGAAATTTAATATTTCTTTGTCTCACTTTTTTTCCTGAAAAATGGCAATAGCAGTATTTTCCAAATGCTTTCTATCAATCTTGTCTCACTAAAATATGGGTTCTACTGTGCAACAACAGGAAGTGCATTTTACTGCATAACTATTTTCCAAACACAGTGAAAATTTTCCTAGAAATTAGCCAATAGAAGACTTTAGGCCAAATGAATAGCTTTTCTTATTTTTTTCTTATTTTTGAGGCATTGATGAAAATAGTGTAGTGGGATTCAGCTCAGCTTTTGATTTTTTTTTTTCCTGAAGATAATCAATGAACAATTTCAATCAGAAACCAGGATATATTTATGAGATCCACAGAAGAGAATAGACAGAGAAAAATTTCTAACAGCCCCTTGACTCATTTGTGCAAAACAGTAAGGCACAGGTTTCTGTCCATTCACTTTGCTGATAAGATAATTTCTCTTCTTCCAACAAAGAGATCAGTGAAGCAATAAATCTATGTCTGTTCTTTATGCATAGACAGAAACAAGGGAGAATATGTTGGAATGAGATGTTAACTTGAACATTAAGCTGTCATGTTAATGGATCTACTACTTTTCCCTACCATGCTTCAATATTCTCCCTTGACCAGATTTTTTTCATTAACTCCTCATGGTGCAATATTTAAGGGGACTGTTACAACTCTTTCACGTATTCTCATAAAATAGTTGTTTGTTCTTTACACTATTTCTCTCTCCATCTGATGTGTTGGATTATTGTTGGTAACCTTATTGTTAATCAATAAGGTTAAATAATGTTGTTTTCACAAAATTCTGGATACTTTAATAAGAATCTCCTGAGAGTAACTTTTCAACTAGCTGTGTTTCACTGCATTTTTCTTCCTCTATGGATTATGTAGATTTCAGACCAATAGAGTTTTACTGACAGAAGTTATTTAATTGAGGCACTTCTTATTCCACCAGATGTCTGTTCATAACTGAATTTATTCACTTTTCATTGATTATCCCACAACTGCAAGAAAGAATACTGGAGACAAAATGTAAAATTAAAAAACAGACACACACTAATGCACTAATGTCTCTAGGTGGATAATCAAGACACACACAAATTGTCAAGTAATGTTCACAGAAGTCAAGGGTAGTCTGTTGAATTTGGACACAAATTCTATTTTCTGACCACTTGTCCTCCCCTGTGGTTTTATTCTCCAATTCACTGTAAGGCTACACATGCAAGCAAGGTTTTAGACATTGCAGAGTTGGATTTAGGGTAGTTGTTTCAGAATTCTATTTGAATTTTTAAAGTCATAGACCTAAAGGGCAACTCATCCATCAGGCAGAATTTAAGTGTGTTCAGAAATCACCTCAGTTCACTCCACAGTCAAGATTACTGTCCATAACATGTTGATTATTGCTGCATTTTTCTGCATTTAAGTTAAAACTTGAGCTTTCAGTCAATATGATCCCTATGATAAGAAGTGGTATTTTTGATCTCTCCTTCTGAAATAAATGTCAAAATTAGAAATTTCATTCTATATTTTATAAATTTTCCCAAAAGAGATGACTATTGGAATGATCTCTTCCAATTACATGCTTAAACTGCAAAAATCTATAAATTCCAAGAATACATAATTAATAAATTATTAAGTTGAAAGACCAAAATATGTCAAATATATATGTGAATAACAGTATATGTTATATTAACAAAGAATAATACAAGTGAGAATAGCTGCCTACAATGAGACCTTTCTAGTGAAAATGCAAGCTACATGTAGCAGACCTATACCCAAATGACTACTGATTTACACATTGGCTAGACCAATGAATAGATTTTTTTTTAAATCCTCTCAAACAGTTCTGTTACATCATTAGAAACTTATTTTTTTTTTTTCCTCCTACTTTTTGCATGAACTTGTTAAGCTGTAGGAAAGATTTTGATTTGCATTCAAATTCTTGAGCCAAGTTTATAGTGGAATACAACATAATCCAGTTCATGGGAACATTCCCTTGTGTATCACTGAAGTGCATTCTGGAGTCAAATTTGTCAGCTATTCTAATAGTAGACAGCAAAGATACATAGCAATTTAGAACAAGAAGTCAAGAGAAATGTCATGTGAGTGGTCTGAGGATTTACTTTGGAAAAAAACTTTGTAACATGCAAAAGAGAGCAGGAAATCATAATATGTAGAATTTGTAAGTAATCTAGCTGAAAGTAAAAAAAAAAAAACAAACCTTTGTGGTTTAGACCCATTGCTAAAAATAAAACCATAAAACACATTTTAACCCAATTATTAAGTAATTTTAAATTACAGAGTTAAAATACTATCAGTACATGAAAATTACTCCTTCCTGTATCTTGGATTTTCTGGCTGATAGTAACTGCTGCAGGAAACCTTGTAACTCAAGCTCTTCCGCTTTTTTTTTTCTTTTCTTCCCCCCAAAAGTTGAAAACAAAAATCTTGACATGACACAGATGTAGATTAGAGGAGTGGTTTCTTTCAAGTGAGAAGGATTAATGTTTCTCAATATACTGTGGCATGAAAACCTACACTCTGCAAAAGCTAACCTTATCTTTCCGTAGGACGTTGCTGTCGCACTGTAATGCAAAGCAGCTTCAGCATTGTGTTCAAAGTTGGCACACAGACAAGCGTTCATGAGTACAGCATTGGGATCCAGATATATTTAAATTTATTAAAGCTTGACAAAGCATTGCTGCTATTTTCCAAGTCAATACATCATATCACCTAACAATGACTTGTTAGAAGTGAAAAATTAGACCTCTGAAATGTTTACTTCTAATAATAGATTAGTTACGATACGAAGTATCCCAAGAGTAGATTCTTAAGGTCTATCCATTGATAGAGAAGTCCATGGAGATTTGATTGAAGATAAAAAAACAGTGTAGTATTCTCTTTTTACATGAGAAGGTAAGCCAACATACCAAATTGAGGACTGTGTGAAAACAAAACATATATGAAGAAGGCCAATGAAAATATAATTACAATTGGTCTAGAAATATCAACACAATTATGAAGAGAATGAGCAGTGTTGGCCAGGAAGAACTCAAACTCACATTTCACATTCTGCTTGAGTGTGGGAATTAGAAAGAAAATTTCCTCACATGGAGTCTCATTTCAATCAGCCAGAAGGATGGAGTGGAATTCGTTTATATCCCAAGAGTAACGTACCACAGGGTGTTTGAAATTGCACAGATTTACTGATATCAAGAAAAAGAAAACAGAGTAAGAAAAACAAATTCTCTTCAGGACAGTGTCCAGGTGCCTTCCCAAAGTCCAAGTGTTTACTGCAAGAATTTAAATTGAAATAGCTAAACATAAAAGGAAAATAATGAATGGTGGCACTCATGTTGAAAATTAAGAAATATAGAATAATTTTTAAAAATAGAACAGTCTATTTAGGTTTTTTATCCTTCCCTGCCACATGAAGTAAGGTATCATAGTAAAGACACAAAAATTCCTGGAAAAGTAGATTTCATATTACAGCAAAGTTTATCTATTGAAAATACAGGATGCTGTATTTTGAATTGCATGTAGTAACAAACTAGTGTCATTTCTTATGAGCAATACTATGAAAAAGGATTATAGTAAAGTACGTTACAGAGGTATAAGCACTTGGAATTAAATGTTTGAAATTTTCTGAGGATTGCTTAAGGATATTAATCCTTAGCACTCTGTAGCACAGAAAATCTTCAAGACTTAAGTTCTCCGCATTGAAATTAATCTTCAGGCTTTCCAACCTTGGTATAAGAAAAATGAAAATATAAATCTATAATACTTTTTGAGATGCCTATCGATCAAGAAGCTGTCTTTTTCTATTTATTGTGGAAACTAAATGGGATAAAGTCTAGGGCTGAAATTCTCAGGGAACTCTGTCAAAGTTGGGCCCTGCTTAACAAGAGGAGAACATGGTGCTACATAAGAAGCCAAAGGGTGGGAAGGCTGATGTGAAACTCAGAGGCTTCTCTGAAAGATCTCATGAAACTCATAGTTTCCCATAAATTTTTCAGTTTTAATGAGTGTAAAAATTTCCCTGAAATGAAAATATTTCTAAGGAAACTAGGCAAAAAAATTGAGATTTAGCTTTTAAAAGGTATTCAATAACATTCTGCCTCTAGGATGCCTGCAGATAAACATGAAAAATGTAATTATAAAACTGTCAGCTCAGGTACTGGAGACTCTCTCCCTCTCTGCACTAGTACCAAACTTCTTCTATATTTTTTTTGCTGCAAAGGGAGACAGTTACCTGAACTTTTTTTTTCTGTGTGATTATCTACATTGTATGGATGTTCTTCTGTATCTTTGAAAAATGTTTAAAGACCTCATTTTAGGGTTTTTTTTTTAATACATAATTGATTTTGTCTTCTTTTTCTGAGGAATTCTTAAACTTATTTTGATAATAATATGAATCTGAAGAAAGTTTGAGATAAGAATTGTGAAATATAGTAATAAAAATATGCTTTATTTTTCTGATATTTATGTATGTAAAATATATCTTCTAAGAGTATTTTCTAAATTATCAGAAAGTGTTGATTTACAAATGGAATAGGAGGGAACAGTATATGATACACAAAAAATGGTCTGAGTTCAACTTGTATATAATTCCTTCTACTTTAGTGTCATTACATCAAGAATTTCTGTGACTGACTGCACTCAGAGCACAAAGAAGTTAAAGCTACTTGATGTTTTTGAGGATATGCAGACACAAAGCAGCCAGAAAAGGGCTTTACAGTCACCAGAGTAAAGTTTTGTGGATTCACAGTAAGTCAAACATACCCACAGCTGAAGTAATCTGTGAGAATGTAACAATTTTTTTCTTCCAAATGCTGCCATGTTAAAAAAAAATTGTGGATATTGTCTCTATTTTTTGTTTTAGTATTGCTCCTACTTGTTACTGCATTTTCCAAGCAATGTGAGGACTGCTCTTTGCTCACTGCACAGACTCTCAGCCAGAGTGTCTGCCTAAGTGCCTTTATAAATGGACAGTAATACAAATGATAGAAGGAGGAACAGGACACAAGAAAAGAAGAGACTTGAAATTACTAATCAAATTCAACTTTCCACTGTTTCAGGTCAGTGCTACCTCTTAACATATTTCATTTCAAAGGGTCAAGATCTCTTCAATAAATTCAATTGTGAGCAATGTTTAATGAAAAATTATAGCAACATCTTAAGCAATAGATGAAAGCTGAGAGAAATCCAACTGCTGTTTGCCAGTCTGAATTAGAAAGTTGAAATTCAGGTATGATTCATCTTATTCTGGGCTGAAACATTACATTGGCTTAAGAGGAAAAATTTTGAACCTTATCAGGTCTTTTGAGTAGTGGACTTCAGCCACACGTATCCCTCTTATAAGCACTAGCAAAAACACAAACATTGGAATCCTTCCAGAATACATACTGTGGTGGGCAAACAAGTGAAAATGTCTGTAACACTGTGAAAGAAAAGTTTGTAAAATGGCCCACCCTCCTGCTCCAAACTTTGACAGGGACAAATTTTCTTCTTGCAACTTCCCTGCTCTCAACACATTTTTATGTGTCCTTCTCTTCCTCTTTAAACTCCCAACACATATTTTTGAAGTCCTATGATTACAAAAATCAGGGGGATTTAGTCCATATTAAACCTGCAAAAGTCTCAGTTTCCAGTGAAGCCTCCAGTTCATTTTGCAGAGGCATAAATGCCATGAGAACTTGTATACTGTAAGGAAGTGTCAGGCTTTCAAGCAAGAGATTTTATCCTGCTACCCTGGTCTGAATGTTACAAGTGGGAAGACAAGAAAGGGATGAGGGCTGGGCAGAAATGAAAGAACCAATGAACATGCAGACAAATGTATATACATTGGTGTGATTCTCTGACTACTGTACAAATATTATAGTTTTTAAATAATTTATCACATAAAAATATTGATGTAATTTTCTTCAAGTATGTGTTTTGCTTATTTCATCTTATCAGGAGGCAGTAACAGATTCCAGGCACTTAAGTGACCCGTGGCAATAGAGAGACAACAAAAAAGTAGCTAATTAAGAAAAGCAAATGGTTAAAAAAATGCTTCTGTAATATTCTTACTATAACCTTTTGGGCAATAGATGGCAAATTTTAGTAATTTTTTTGGTGATCATTAGTTATCTTAGTCACCTGTATTCTTCAGGCATGGGAACAAACAGAAAGAACAATTCTTTCAAAGGAATGGATTAATGTCTGACCTTCCTAGAGAGGGAGAAAATTGGAGATGACCCACTATCTCTAAAAGACACAAACACAAAAACGTAAATAAAATTAATAATAATAAATATAAGTTATATATTTTGCTTCAAAATATCACAATTTCAATGATATTTAATAATTCCTGAGTTTCTGATTTTATAATACTTTATGTAGGATATGTTACTTTTTGACAAAATAGTAATAACATGACTAATCATTAATTAAATTTCAAAATACATCAGCTTTAAAGAATGTGACATGGGATCTTCAAAGTCACTAACATTTCTTCAATATATTACATGTTTAGCTGAAAATACAAACACATTTTACAAAAGCATGCTGTGTTAATTCTCATAATGTGACTTCCAAGATTCTAGTAAATGAGAAAAAAAAATTTAAAGCATTTTTCAGAGAAAACCTTTGAAACAAAAAGCTGAGATAATAGAATTTGGGGAAGCACCTCAGTTATCAAAACAGTGATTCAAAATCAGAACATATCATTTGCACATGAGGACAGGGAATTTTATCTCCTAAAATGCAATGTATTGCTGGATGAACTATGTGGTAAACTTCAACATGTTGTTGATATAAATGATCTAATCTTTCACAAAAGCCAAAAGATGAGACTTTCCCTGAAGCACTCAAAGTATCCTTTGTCAGCACTGTTTCTTTTGAAAGGAATTCAGTTCTCACGCTGTAGTTAATCCTTGACCTGCCATCCACGCCTGCCAAGGAAACTGACACTTAATGTCAATTAGAGTGATCTCTGTTGTGACTTGGACACAGCTCCACTGGGACCTGGACTGCAATCAGCAACAAATTAAATGAAGGACTTTGAACAGGTCAGATCATATAGTCATGAAATTGAAGCCATCAGACATGATTTAGCCAAATTTCAGCTGGCGATTGATAAGCTGGTGGCTCTATATTACCACTTCTGTTATTCTACTGACAATTTGCTGAGCCATCCAAAATATGTCCGGGGTCATATGTCTCCAAAGACATGTGCCAGGGTGTGCCAGCTTGTGTCTATTGCATAGATGAATGTTTCCAACCCATTGCAGTCAATGTGCTTTTTGTTTATCAATCCAGATAACCTGATTATAGAATCAAAGCCAATCAGAAAAATGTCATAGTAAAGGAGTACATATTTTAAAGGCGTTACATAATATTTATGCCACCCTACCTACTAATATTTTGTATAAATTATTTTTCAGCTGTAGTTCAACATAAGAGCAGTAGGATCATATATACTGTTTTAGTCTTCCTTATATATTTATCATACACCTTAACATGAGTTAGGTAGAATTAGGCCTCAACTCCTATATATACAATCAGAAATTTTCTAGGCATCATCAGTAGGCATAAAGCATTTATCAGTTTAGTTCATGGTAATCTGGTATAACAAATATTACTGTTAAATTTAAGATAAATATGTATATTTATAAATAAGATATCTCTGGACAAACAGGATCATTTTTTCAAGAAAAGGAATTTGTTTTAAAGAGTTACAAACAGAAGGAACCATTTGAGAAGAATTTGCCAACAGAGCATTAAAACAACACTGTAGAGTGCCAGAAAATCTGGAAAATCATTTGAGACGATAGGAAATATAGTAGAGTATTGTATATGAATAAGACAGGAGAAGCAGTTCCAGAAATAACTTTTGCTTACCTGTAGGAAAGAGCGGATCAAGCACAAGGCTAAATAGATTCCCACTCCCGCTCTGAAGTTCATTACACTTACAAAAAATATACAATGTAAAGTATGAAAAATAAAAATGTGTCTATAAATCTAAAATATAAATGTTTACACATTTTTACTTGGAATACAGACTTGAAGCCATACCTAATAAAAGTACAACTGTCCTTTTAAATATGCAGAAATATGTGAACTATGCTTAATTAATCTCAGAGGCAGCAGATCTCCAACTTTACTTTGAGGGAATGAATGATTAATGGTTATTATTTCTTTCCAAGGCTTTTTTTCTTTTCTTATAACAAGGGCTGCAAATGCAATGATGCCTGGGAAGCTGTGACTACCACTAGACACCTTTCTGTTACAGTGCACAACGTTCTTCTTTGCACTGGCAAGAGTCAGAAAATACCCAAACAAAATTTCAGCATTTTAGGTCAGGAGAAAACCTGAGCTCGGCTGACTATAGTCTACAAAGGTGAAAGGACTTTGTGGGTGGCATCATTACTGACCTGGGAACTCAGCTGGACACACTTGAAAAAATCCACTAAATCTTTTCCTGAACAGAGAAAAGAATAATTCAAGACAAATCATGCCATAAATAGTTGTGGGAACCAGACATTTTTTTGTTTAATGAAACATGGAAGTGAATGAATGATCTTTTCAGCGATCACATACTTTTAGCTCCAATTCAGAAGCTGATTACTTAAAATATTGACACTCTTTTAATGTAATGCTTATTTTATATCGGTTAAAGTCCACTGAAATCTGTAGAATTATTCTTAATTTATGTTGGCATAAAAAACTTAAAAACCAATAAAAATCTCAGATTCTCCTCAGGTCTGAGCTTTTTGGTTATGTTTCTTTGGTGGGTTTTTGTCTACTAGCTGACTTTCTGTTATGCAGTTATAACTTTGCATTTCATTTAAGGAGTTTTAAACTTGGTAAAAATGTACAAAAGACTAGCAGCTACTGAATATTTGAGGCAAAATTGTCCCAGTATGTCTAGAAAATAAATTAAACCAGCCCTTACCAAAGAGAAGCTCTGTATGTCTTCAGCCAAGCAAAATATAATCTCATAATTCTTTGAGACTCTTTTTCTAAAGGAAATAAAAAAAACCAAATAGAATAGTTTTTTAATGGACATTTCCTGGGAAATTCAGGCTATGTTTAATAACTTTCATTATTTTCCATATATGATGACCAGAAGACTATAAAGGTTGTTGATTTATCAACTTCCCAAATTGTTGTAGGAAATGGGAAACCAAAGTGCTATTGACAGCGTGCTGTCACTCTCTGAATCCCACCTTGTTATTTTAAGAAAGCCTGAAAAAAAGCAGCAAGACATGAAAACTGAAGCTTAGCAGTACCATTGGTAAAGCAGGCAGAAGAGCTTTCAATCCATGTATTGGACACTTCAATACCACATGTAAAATTGCTTGATTTTTTTCCCCCTAAGTGTTATGATAATAAATGGAAATCAAAAGGGGGCACCCACTGTGACCTTTTAGATCTCAGATTGTTTCTGATGACTCTAGTGAGTTCAGTGATCATGGAGCATTGTCTGCTCCAGATGGGAAAAGTCCAAAATCCTTCCTTTTGAGGTTGTAGCATGGAATAGAAAAAGCCTTTCTTGAGGAGTGATCTCTAGGTTAAAAAGGTTTAAATGAGGTTAAAAATTCTTAATTCAATGAGTATTCCAACTGTCTTTTGTAGGATTGTGGTTTTTTTTGGTGGGGAGGGGTTTGAAAGTTGAATGAATCATTGCTAAATCTATTGTCCTTGGCCACAGCACCATAGAATGAATTTCATTTATGCACTGGTTAATTAATGCAAATTTCTTTTGTTAAACTGAATAAAAGGTTATTCTGAAGTTTATATTATGTTCTGCTTTGTAGCAAATGAAACAGTCATCATGTCTGAGAGTTGCAGTTTTAATGATACAGTACATTAGAATTCATTATTCTCTTAAAGATGTGTGTGTTCTGTTATGCATACAGAGAAATGCATACATAGGTACAGCAGACAGTGTCAAATGAAAGAAAAATAAATTACTTTGTTGTCAGTGCAAAATCCCCTATCCTTATCTCTATGCTTTGCATGGCAAACACAATGTTGAATTACTACCTCTTCTGTAGACATAAAAGGCTAGATCCACACAGAATACATGCTGATTATAAAAAATGCCAGCATTTCTCTGGACCTACTGCGTCCCAACTCCATAGTATTATTAGACACAGTAAAGTCAACTCCACAGGAAGCTCATTAAAGTGACTTGTGGACTATAGGAATGCTTAAAAGGTTGATAAAGAGAATCTTTGATCTAGAGATCTATGAAATCTAGAAATCTATGTCAGATTTCAGTAGATCCAGTATCTACATGTTTTTTTCATAGCAAGTGTAATTAGGGTTATGTGAACACTGTTTAGACATAGCAAATTCTTTAAAATGACCTTCCTCTTTTTGTTTCCAACAAGTAAGAAACCACTTCAAATTAGAAACTATTAGATGTTATAAGCAGCAATTTCTAGATACGAATCTATTTCTTTCCAAAAAAAGCAGAAAATTAATTTAAAAAATTAGGGGTGTTAGCTTACTAAATATAATTCATTTATTTTACTTTTTGCAACATCAGTAGATTAATGATATATGCCAAACAAAAATGTTTCTTGGGCTGGTGATTTTTTTCCATATTGAGAAATAGAACAGTGAATTCAAAGACAACTCAGTGTAAAATGTCTGAAAACCCACAGAACTGAAGTTACCAGTTAGCCTACTCTTCTGCATTAGCAGATTTAAACATTATCAGAACACACAATATCTTAATGGGACATTATCAAGTGTTTGCGTATAAGTGTATATATGTGTATTTTTCTTTTGCTTTAAAAACCTCTTAGGCACTTTTTCTTTGTCAAAATGGATTCTCTTCATTGGGCAAATGGACTTATTTCATTCTCAGCACAAGACAGTTTGACCTATTGAAAATAAAATTAGTTTTACTGGTTTAATCCAAAGTCACAGTCATTGAACAGTTGACACTATTATATTCTATTGGTCTGATTATATCTGTCATAAGCATCTATGTAATAAGGGAGAAAATAATGTATATTCAGCTATCAATAAAGGTCCCCTGACATAGAGAAAAGCATATCAAAAAAAGAGCAAAGTTTTTATTGGTGATTTCTGTGTAATGCATATGTGTGTCTGTAACAGTCCTTAGTGGAGTTTCTCTCCAGGCTTCCCACATATGAGGTGGGATCCACAGCCAGCTCAAGGGGCTTTGGCTCAGTGGTGGAATCTGCAGGGTAAGGATGTCTCTGTGAATGTCTCTGTGAATCAAAACCTACTTCCTAATGGAGCAGCGTTCTCATGGAGGCCAGGTGGGGATAATAGCAAAAAAGAAAGGGTTTGGAGATGGATACACAAATTCTATCTAAGTATATGGGTCTTGCATGGGTCCTGCAGATTGTTGAATAGGTTTATTAATTTAGCCACCAGCTAAGTTTTCAGGTAGTCACTATCCAACACATAAATCAGAAATCAGTAGCTTTCTCTTCTGCTGTCATTTGTCATGAGAAAGAAAAGGTAAACAATTCAGTTATTTCTCTTCATCCATTCTGATTTGTCACATTTAGCTAGTTTCAATTTTTTTTTTTTTTTTGCATTGATTAGCATTGCTTAAGGGAGAACAGAGAAGGGAGAGCAATCTCAAAAATTATTAGGTAGTAGCATCTAATTTTGGTGCATACTGCTGCTCATCACTTTTACTGCACTAGGAAAAGGAAAATTCCAGAACTTAAAAAGCACCCAAACATAAGCAAATAACCAAAAAAAGGCATAATTTTGTTGCAGTGACTACTATTGATCTGCAAGCTGCAGTTTGGCACACAGTGCTGTGGTGTTGTGACAAAATATGTAAATTTGTACTATAATGCAAAAGCAGTTAATGTTGAGTGATTCCATAATTGGCTCAATCATTTTCCATTGTTTTAATTGATATTCAATATACTCTTCTATTTAAAGTGAAACTTAAAAATAGCAGAAGTCTAATTATAGTCACATTTAAATCTGTGATTTTAACACCACTAAAATTACTTGTCATTTTCTAAGGTTGAATGTGTATTGACTTTATCTAAATATTTTTTTTAAATAACATTCTCCAGTTTTAAATGGAAGTCATTGGTGAGCAGAGGGATAATGAAGTGTGGGAAAAAGATATAGTCATGATTTAAATTGCTAAATTTTATGGAAATACACAAAGAGAAAGAGCGCATTTGATATTTTTGTGTGCATTTTTATTTTCCTATGCAAGTTAAGGCTGAGAAATGTTTTTCAAATGAGTTCAATTTTGTTCACATAGAAATATTGTATTTTAGGAACTAGAATATCAAGCATAACTGCTGCAAATATTTGTATTAATAGTGTTTCCTTTCACAAATATACACAATCTTCATATATAAGCATATCAATCTTCCCAAATGTGCGATCACAATCAAATTATGTGGGATTGAGGATCTTTTCTGTTATGGAAAAACTCTATTCTTGGCTACACATAATGGTCCACAAAAAGTAATTACAAACCAGCTAATGATTTTATTTATTTCTGAACTAGATCTTGTTGCTTCTCATTTCACCTGGAAAATATCCAGAGAAAGACAGATTTTGGCTCAGTTAAGTAACTATTACTCTTTAGAATTTGCAGGGATTGTTTCCTTTCATGTTGCTTTTATATGAAAATTCTGTTGGAATTTATTTCTTGGGTAGTTGGCTTTTACTGAAGAGTTGTACTAAGACATCATTCCTATAGATATGACAATTATGTAGTCTCTGTTCTACAGCATATTAAAAAGTTACATGCAACATTGACAAGTTTTCCCATTTGTGCTGCAAACAGAAATGAACTGATAACAATTAGATCTTTGTCAGTAGGAGCAGGCAGGCCTGGGCTCCATCCCTGGCTTTCAGCTGACTAGCCTGGCTCATCTGACTCCAAGACATGACTTATAAGATCACTATTAATGAATCCCAAAAAATCAGGAATACTCTGTGGTTAGACTAAAAACTGGACAGGGCAAATCTGAAATGTATAAACCTGCATAGATTGTTTCAATTGACTGTTACTACAGTTTTGAGAAAGAACTACTCTTTTCCTTGAAAACATCAATTTACATAAATATATTCAAATGCATAATACCCTGAAAGTTTAAATTACTTTTCTATATTCTGGATGGGGAATTGATCAGTCAATCATTAATGTCAGTAAGCTATAAGCACAAGCTGAGCTTCCCAAAGACAGGCGTGCATATCTAAGAAGCAAGACAGTAACTGATATCCTGTTTGTGACATTGCAAGGAGACTGCAAATCCTGTCATTTAGCTTGCAAAATTATTTTCACTTCCTTACCCCTTTCCTTTTGAGTACATAATTTCCTCAGCTACAATATAACTTTTTCTTTTTTTTGAAGGCATGTACACACAATTCAGAGTGAGGTTGCAACCCTTAAAAGTAGCAAGACACAGGAGAAAACCAGATGTAAGATATCAGCAATTCAAACAGCATTGAGAATGCTTATGGGAAGATCTTATGTTTCTTGCTGAAATAATTAATTGGATTTCTAAATATTTCTATGTAATATTTCTAAATATTATGGTTTCAGATAAAACTTTGGAAACAGCAAATCTAAAACAAGATCCACTTTTTATATTATCTTGTTTTCAAGACAAACTTGTAATGGAGAGACACAGGATTGTTGCAAGTGTTGTTATGAACTGAGTCAATGAGAAATTTAAAACTAAAGGCTAAAAAAGTATCAGCTTGGAGAGAGATTTCTTTCTCCTAGGGCCCTTTGACCTCTCTTTGGGCTGGTAAGAATGCTGCTTCTCAAGGTGACTATAATGGTGGGAGCTAGTACATTCCAACATATGGATTCAGCTGACCTCTCTATCACTCAGTTCCCTCTAAAAATTAAGTTGGTACAAACGTAAGGAATTTTATTGCATGTTTGAGTGGATAAAATTCTAAAAATTAATGCAAATTTCAGAAACTTAATTCAAGTAAGACTTTTCTATGTTGAAAGAGAAAATTGTAGCATTTAAATTATTACATATTTATCTACTTTTAACAATCATGATTGAAAGTATAAAAATGACTTTGAAATTTGCTTGATATTTTATATCCAGACAATGAAACCTGTTATACTTTAGCTGACATTTTATTCAAATTTTAGCTTATAAGAAAATTCTAACTATCTTCATGCTTCTGACTTGTGAGGGAGGTGTATGTGTGTGTTACAAAGGTATAATTTTCATGGTTCTACTGGAGATTCATTTGTTTTGAGGAAAATTTAAACTGATGCTCTTGACTGTCATGCTGTCTATGCTGTCAAATATCAATGAGTAATCTCCTTGATGAAGGCTGAGTATTGCACTATCTGCTTCATCTTCTTTAAATACTGAGATGAAGAAAGATTTGGGGGTGTTGTCAATGACTCAACATGACCTAGCAACCAAGAAAACCATCAAAATACATCAAAAGGTGTGTGACCAACAAGTCAGGGGAGGTGCTTCTGTCCCTCTGCTCCACTCTTGTGAGATCCCAGCTGGAGTGATGCGTCCTAGTCTGGGTCCCCCAACATAAGAAGTACTTAGACCTGTTGGAGTGAGTCCAGGAGAGGTCACAAAGGGGACCAGAGGTCCTGCAAGGCTGGAGTCCTGCCAGAAAGACAGAGAGGGACTATTTACAAGGACATAGAGTGACAGGACAAGGGAGAAAGGCTTCAAAATGAGAGGCTAGGTTTAGATTGGACTTTAGGAAGAAATTCTTTACTGTGAGGGTGGTGAGGCCGTGGCACAGGTTTCCCAGAGAAGCCATGAATGCCCCATCCCTTGAGGTGTTCCAGGACAGATTGGATGGGGCATTGAGCTACCTGATATAGTGGAAGGTGGCCCTGCCCATGGCAGGGGGGTTGGAATCAGATCATTTTTTTGGCCCCTTCCAATCCATGCCATCCTATGATTCTATGATTATGACCCATGACTACCAAAAGTTTCATTGATATGGTTGTGCCACCTTATGATAGCTAAGGACAACTGTGTAGTTTTTCTTCTTGGTGTTTTTTTAATTTATTCATTATGTTATTGATGAACCTCTTACACTTAACTGGAAACAGCGTTTGCTAAGTCCTTGCAAAGTGTTTCAAATCTGCCTCAGCTGGTAACAATGGCTTGGCTCAGAATTGCACGGCACTGTTTACATGAGTATTGCCACAGGGGCTTGAATATTTCTGTTGTGATTTCTTTATTTTCTTCTGAAATTAAAATCACTTTCTAACTTGATATGTAGACAATATTTTCCCACCTTTTGAATATATTTTTCCATTTCTTTTTCTACAGGGAAGTGTATTTTCTGGATATGTCACACTATGGCAAATGAGGGACCATAATTCATGCACCAGCTTAATCTCCTGTATACAAAAGCTTCTCAGTACAGATGATCTGTGAAGCATGCCAAGCCTCCAAGACAGAATTCAAATAACAGGCAAGTCAACAATAAATTCTTATAGTAAAATTAACTGTGCTTTTATAGGAAACAAAAGCACCATGCAGTGTCTCTGAAAAGAGAAGCAATGTGCTTACACCCTTTGGTGCCACAAGTACAAGGGCTATACAACATTCAAGAACATTTTTGAACTGCAAGAATGACATCAAAGATTCACTCTTGCTGAGTCTTTGATGAATGTGGTAACACTTTCTGAGAATGTACCTCTCTGCAGCTAGAATAGCATCAGTTATTTTATGTTTTACATGTGGATACACAAACAAGTCACTTTGGGGCAGTCTGTTATGTATAGATCTCCTCCTCTACAGTCTCCATGCACAATCAAACATCTATGACACAAATCCTTCTTAAAGAAAATAGTAACTGCAATGAAATATACCTTTTTCATTGTGTGAAGGCCCTTTTTTTGGCAGCCATAGTATTTCATAGATTTAGTGGAATAAAGCAGCACTACTGTACAATAAATCTCGTTACTTTTGAAATATGCCTACCTGGCTTTTGTTCATGTGTTGACAGGCTGATTCTGACAGCAGACATTGTGTTTTCTATGAATACTACATTTTGTTTATGCAGCACATCAGGCTTGTTGCCAGGGACTTTAGATGCAACCTCAAAACCAACATTATAATAACAAGGATATTTTACACTACATTGCACTTAGCCTTAGCAATCACCTCATTCCCTTTAATGGCATTTGCCAGTTACAAGACTGAGACAGCATGGAGTGAGCTCATGTTAGGAGATCATTAACACAGATAGTTGCCAAAAAGTGCAGCTCTGTCAAGTATCAGGTTCTAGAGAAATCCTGCAAAATGGAATGCCTCTGCTTCTGTCAACATTACCATGACCTGACTGCAATCTAAAATTTCACATAACAGGTAGCTGAACTTAAGAATTGTTCTTTTCTGTGGTTTTCATTTATAATATCTTCCTCCTATATAGATTCTCTGGTATCTTACAATGTCATTAACTAGCAGAATGATCTCATCAGTGAGATAGTCAGTGTCTCTTCTTTTACACCTTTGTCTATTCTCACCAAATGTGTAAGGATTTAATTTCCTTGTGCATTATCCATCATGTGTCAGTAAGATACAGTAAAAGACTGATAGGCAGAAAGATAGTATTACTAAGCAAAGTGCATTTTCTGGATTGCTAAAAATCCACTCAAAATCTTTCAAAAATGCTAACTAAAATACCCTAACATAATTTTAGCAAAAATCATTGTCAGGGTGCTAGAGCATCAGATAGAAGAATAGCAAATCTTCTGTCCTTACCTCTGACCAAAGCTGAATTTGGTTTTCAGCAATACATCCCTGCTGCTTACATTGCAAGAGTGACTGTGGCACCTGCATTTCTCCTCATCAAATCAGGTGCTCCATGCCCTGAGCACAGCCATGCTGCAGGGCCTTGCAATGGTGTGGGTCACACAGGGCTCCACACTGACAGTGCAATCACCAGGAACGATCATGGGGTGGGCGATGCTGTGGCCAAGCACCAAGGCTGCTTTCTGCTCTAGCAGAAATGAGAGTGAGCCCATGCAGTTACAGCGGGGAAAACCACAGCAAGAATCATCTGGGGACATGAGTCAGTCTGCCACTCACAAAGTGGTATTCTTACCTCTCCTTATAGGATAAGGCAACCTCTTTTATGAAGGATACACTCATTATGCTATATTCTTAGTTTTTAACCTCCCTCTGCCCCTACCCAAAAATATTTCTATTGTCTGCTGTGCAAAAATCCAAAGAATTTTGTTTTCCGTTTGTTTTCCAGCTCTCTTAGACAATGTTCTTGTTGTAAACCTGATAGAGTATTCACAAAAACATCAAAAACTTCACTACCCTCACAGCCCAGACTGGATAGTGCCTTTGTTAGTGACTCCTTGGTGTCAGTAGAGGCTTCCCAAGGGACCAGCAGCTGAAACATTCGAGTGCTGAACATTTTCTGTTTGGAGAAGATAAGCTACTGTGAGGCAGTCTGCAATATTTATGAGTCTCTTACCATATCAACAGCTATATTTTTTTAATTCTACAAATAGATTTCTGGAATTATGTATGCAATTCTGGAAATATACGTACTGAAGGATTCAGATCTTTCACTAAAATATTTTCAGTAATGAGGTCTGTTGAAGTAGGTTCTACACCTTAATATGTTTTCTGTTGAAAATTATCTTATGCTCTACATTTAAGATCTTGTGGCTTACAAAGAAATCCATGTTCAATAATAGAGCTTTTCTGTTAAATTAGCTTTATTTATCAAATAGGTATAATTCCAATTATGAGAGGGTTTAGGCCGACAGTTATTAAATAACTTCTGAACACAGGTTGTAACATGTGCCAAGACTACATATGGTGAAAATTTAAACAAATACTTAGTAGAATAATAACTCACAAGGGAGTTAATTGTCCTGGTTGTACATTTTTTCCTTACACAAACTGTTAAAGTTTTGGCCTTTTTTGTTTTCATATGAGCATGCCATTTTGCTAATGGATTTAACACCGCCATTTGCCCCAATTTCCTCATGTCTACTTCAATCAGCACACCAACCACTACACAGAAAGAAATGCATATAGATTCATCTCCTCCATTTCAGAGCCCTCAAGGAGGAAATCTGTTATTCCTTCTCCTTTGAAAAACTGTATTTAGTGATAGGTTAAGAGATGAGGTACAGAATAAAGTGAGACCTTCCCCAGAGCAGAGCTGGTTTCAGAACCATTGAGATAAATGCTGTTTCTATACATATTATAGAAAAATACATTGATTTTTCCTAATTTTTATTTGTCATCACAGTTTTGTCTTTGTTACTATTTACTTTCTTGTTTCTTTGAAATTTCTTTACCTCCTTTCCTTAGATCATAAATTTAATTCTCACTCTCACAGTCTTTTGACTATCTCCATTTGCCTTAATTGAGACCTGATTCTGGGAATTGTTCTTTTGAATGCAAGATTTATATTGGTTCTTGTTTGTTCTTTTTCTCTTTTTGTGGAGTCCTCTCAGAGTAGATAATTGAGTAGTGTAATGCTCCATATAGCAAATCTGATTACAAAAACATAATCTAAGATGACTGCCTTTCAAGCCTCACCTTTTTTTATTAAAAATTGTCTTTTTCATGCACAGCTCAAGGCTTTATCAATACAAAAGGTGCTAGCATGCCAGAAAATTCTATTGGCCTACCTAGTCTTTTAATTATAACATGTGAAACTTAAGAGGT
This sequence comes from Lonchura striata, assembly GCF_050655825.1. NCBI lineage: Eukaryota > Metazoa > Chordata > Aves > Passeriformes > Estrildidae > Lonchura > Lonchura striata. The sequence goes on along the minus strand of NC_140707.1, from coordinate 55,257,171 downwards.
ATTTTCTCCTGTTTTAATGTAGTGCTACATTATTAGACATTATGGCATTAAAAAACAACCCAAACAGAAACAACCAAACAAAAATCCATTGTAACATGATTGAAGTAAGTAATCATGAAGGAAAATACTAATAACTGAAGTTATTTGGAATAACATCTTTTGCTGTCAGAAATTAGTGATTGCTCTTTTTGTTTCTCTTGAGATTTGTCTGTATATTAAGAAGGGGAAATACTTGAACATAAATGACATTATTAGTGATTTTAATTTCTTGATGGTGATGGAATATGTCAATATTTCCTTCTTTAGCTTTTATAGATGACTGCTTTCAAAAATCTGAAATTTCTAGAATCATTAGAAATTTGATTTCTTGCAAAAATATATAGTAGAAGTCATTATTCACTTTTTTCTAAGACATTTCCTATATGACTTCTACGTAGTTAGTAGAGAGGTGTTAAAATTTTACTGCCTCCTCCTTTGCTCCATGAACATTGAAGGCAACAAGCACCTTCAGGTCCTACACAATTCATTATTTTTATATAGTTTGTACTACTCAAAAGAGCTTTTAATGTAGTTTTTTCAATTATATTTTCACCCACTGGGCTTGCATTTTCTACTGAATTTGAATTTTGCTGGATGCAGCTTCTGGAAAGCAGCATCCAGATCCCTGTCTGTGACTAACTGCAGAAACCACATAGTGACAGTAATGATGCTTTTTTATGTATCCACCCACAGAAGAGAAACAACACTATATGACTTCTCTGGCTATTCTCAGATTTTTAAAGTCTGAATACTGACAATATCTACACAAATGTTGATTAGAAAACTGCATTCTTCTTAGCTGACAGAATATTCAAAAAAGAATGACTAGGAAGAAATTGTTAACTTTTCATAAATAAGAGGGGAAGAAACTACTAATAGCATACTGCTATTTAACATGTTTCACTGAATGAATGCTGATTTAGTACATTAAAAACCATTTTTTTAAAAGCTTTGATTTTGTATTCAGTTTTATGTTATATGTTTTTTTTTAAATATATATCATTCACTCATTGTTTGAAATGAAGAGAGGAAAAGCTAAACATTATATCAATTTTTATATGCTGATATCCAGCACGGTTTTTCCCAAGAACTGTTCTGCCAGATTAGGTCTATGAAGTGCACTCTTTCATGAATGTTCAATATTTGAACTGCAACTATTTTATATTCTAATGACAGCCAGGGTAATTATTTGTGATACTTTGCATTGTTATTCCAAGCCTCTAACTTCTCATATCTCTTCACCTTGTTATGTATCAGTGAAAATAAAAGAAATATTTCCTAGATTAAAAAAAAAAAAAAACAAACCAAAAACGAGTGTGACCTGTGGCAAAGAAGGTCTAAAGGGATGGTTTGTAGACTGTTCACACATCATTTCAGTGTCAAGACAAACTTTGATGGGCAACATTACTAACTTGAGGCTGTTGCATGGTCAATTTAAGCTGATTGATGACCCCATTTTTATTCGTTCTAAATGGCTTGGACATCACAAAAGTGCTTTAGCATCCTTAGTAAAGGTTAGGAGTTTAACAAACTGTACTGTTATACTACTTTGTCACTGGTGGAGGTGACAAGACCTGGATTTATCAAGGCAGTTAAGGGGGCATTAGCCTCCTATGCTGCAGTTTAATTATGGTGCATACAGTCTCAATCATGTAACAGCAAGAGTGTATTTGGTATAATCATCCCATCCATGGTGGCCTCTGTTGAGCTATTCACCTAAGGGAGGCTAATAAATATTTGTTGCAATGTTTGCTCTTGAAATAGATTGCAGATACAAGACAGATTTCTTTCCACAAAAACACTTAGATTTTTTTTTTCCTAGTGAAATGGAGGGAATAGTGCATCTTATTGGTCCCATGGGAAAACTCAGCAGCCAAAGTTAGAAAGTGAAAAATAGAATAACACTGTCTCTTAATACATTTAGGCTGAAATCCAGTAAATTTTTAACTGACTCTATTGTGAAGTTTTGTATAGTTGTCTACTATATAAATTATCTTAAAAAGTAAACTATTTTCTAGATCAAATTTGATTCATGTGAGAACTTGCAAGTGTCCTGAATTTGTTGTTCTATTTGTGATTGTAACTCTGTATCATTTGAGTAGAAGATCGGCAGTCAGGAACTTAAGCTGTCATCTAGTATTATATTTTACTCCTGTAGTCACTGTTGGTTTTTCCTTTCCTTAATCACAGACAAAATTTTACAGGACTGGGATGGTCTTTATCTACCTTTGATCAGAGCGAGTTCTTTCATTGTTTAGAAATTTATGTCAAAATTTTATGAAAATAAATTTCAACTTCTGCTTGGTTCATGAATGATTTAAATATTGCTCAAGGTAACTCACTGTTTGAACAGAGAATTGTGTCACCCCAGTGATATGTTTTTGCTCTATGACTAGATGAAATCCAAGCAAAAAAATTCTATTTTATGTAGTAAATATTTTGGAAATTAACATTTCTGTAAATATTTTCCGCATGAAAGTGAATAAATGTTTTCAAGTAGATGAAAGTTTTATTCAAGGCAACATTTGTGAAAAGTTTTTCATACTTGCTAAAATCTAGACTATAGCTGCTGTCAGATGATAGCATTTTGTACAGTTTTTGATCAATCTCCTGTAATCTAATTCATGTCTTTTTTTTTTTAAATTTTGTTTTTGTTAGCGTTGTCTTTCATTTACAATGAAATATAAGGATTGAAATATCCTATTTCATGTTATACCAGACCTTTATTTTACTTAGACTTGATAATTTCTTGTGAGATGTGAAAAATTTGAAGCATCAAGAAAAGTATGAGAGAAAAAAATTAAATGTCAATATCTCTGCGGACAAAGAAATCAGCAGATAAGTATATTTCCATATGCCTATGTAGGAAAAGTTTAGATTAGAAATGAAATGGGAGAATTATCTGCATATTCATGTTTTACAGACAGATAATGAACCCTTTGGAAACAGTTGTTCCCTTCCCTAGCCCTTTGGAAAGGGTTTAGACCACTTGCTTAAATTAACTTTTCCTCTGCTTCTAGATAGGTCAAATGCCACAGGAGTCAGAGTAAAAATATACTGACATTTATGCCATATAAATGGGTGATATCCTTTTTTATTGAAGGAAAATTTTTAATACATTTCCACATACATATATACAAAGTCAGTTAGAAGTAACAGCTGTCTGTTCTCTTTATTTTTAATTTGTACCTGTGTATCATTGCTTGCCCTCTGTCAAACTCAGACAAACTAATCTGCCTTTTTTCTTCAAGTATCATGAAAAATCTAAATCATAAAAAAACACATAAAGAATAAAATTGAAAGTCTTAAAAATAATATTTGAACCTACAGCCTTGCCTTTTTGGAGATGTCTTTCTGTCTCCTAAGTTGATCACTCATAAGGAGGAAGAGAAGGTAAAGCCTGGTCTTGAGCCGGATAGGTCATTTGGAAATGCTCTGCAACCAATGACTGCCTCTATGGAATTTATAGTTGGGATGCAAAATTCTCCTTGGTAAAATAAAGGTCAGATTTTTAGCACATATTTTAATAGCTAGAACACAGGGATTTTTTTTTTGACTGATTACCTTTCCCTGGGAGAAGAAAATTTGTTTTGTTGTAATAGCTGATGAGAAAGTCCACAGAACTGTCATGGCAGCACATGGGGTTCAGAGATTCCTGCTAGAAGCAGATATGGGATGTTAACATCTCTGTCACGGGAATTTAATTAGTATCTAATTTGGTTTTCAAGTGAGGAATTCCTTTAACATTTGATTGTGTATTTTATAACTATCTAGGAAAATAAACCCATCTAATTTTTAACTGAAAATGGATAAATAAATAAATAATGGGTCTGAGGGACAGGAAGGCCTAAGAATGTCACATTTCAGAATCCCTTGAATCAAATCCAAATTGGTAGGAAACAGAACACTGATGTCATTTAATGTTGTTTGTTAGAAAATGAGCTGCCAGCCTCTGTTCTAAATCAACAGCTTCCTAGACCTCCACATCCAGAGTTTCAAGTAGTATTATTCATGCAGAGGTAGGAAATAACACATTTATCATACATACAGAGTTCTAAAAGATGTTATCACTATAGATGCTGAATTCCTGTGTCAATTTTAGAGAAAAGTCCTTTTAAAATCTGGACAAAAAGAGTATAGAAAATTTGCCCTGTCATTTCTCATGTTATTCATGGGTGAAAGGTGTTCAGTCTTCCTGAATAAGAGCCTTTCTTTATAATTTAGCTATCTAAAATTTCAATGTCTAGTCAAAGAAAATAAATTTTCCTTTCCTGTATTTAATACCTTTGAAAATTATGCATCCAAATGGCAACTCATTTATTTTTCTAAACAAGTGAGAATTAAGTGATATGAGTTGCTCTTTGATGATATTTTTTTGTGTTCCATTCTCTAATTAGGACACCTAGGCTCCTAAACTAGAAAAGGAAATAAATTTGTACATAGAAAGAATGAAGAGGGAGAAATAGTAATACAAGGCTTTTAAGACTATATCTTTCGACTGAAACTTAATTTCAATTTTCTCTCCCTCTGTAATCTCCTTCATTTTCCTTCTATTGTTGTGGAAACAAAATTTGGTTTGCAAAGAAAGTGTAGTTTATTAAAGTTAGCAAAAAAGACAAAAGATTCTATAAATTCATAAAAAAACACCACCAAGATTGAGCTGAAAAATATCAGTCTTCTTCTAGTGGGAGTTGTATACATGGACCTGTCTAAGTAATCTAATGTAAAACCTCTATCTTCACATCACAGGCTGAAGAAAGACGAGAAAGATGAATAGTGTAGACCAACTGGTGTTTTAAGTTTCCATAATAACCTGTGTGTAATTTAAATCCTTGTTTCCTTCAGTAATTATAGCAATAAGGACAAAACTCAGAGCTTGGACTGAAATATATGTTACCAAGTTGGTAATCTGCCATCCTCACATTCTCCTGTAAAAAATAAAGTTGTGAGTCAACAGAAACAGAAGACATCATCCCAGAATAACTATCTGGAGATGGACCAACTATTATCTCATCAGAAGTTAATGCAACTATATTTAAAATTAAAAGCCAGAAAAAACAACAGACGGAAGGAATGCAGTCAGCAGCAAAAAAGCATTGCTGTTTAACTGTAATTTTGATCCTGAACCTGTCCCCAGGGTCCTCTTCCATCCTACACGGAATCAGCCAGTTGGCTCACGGAGTGCTCTGCACACGAGGAAGATAAGCTGCACATGCTGCTCTGTGTGTTTGGCACACAGTGGGTCACACTGCTCGGCTCTTTGGGCAGCCTGGCATTAGTCTGAGAACTTCATATCTCCCCCACACCGTTTTAAGTTTCCTTTGCCATGCCTTCAACACCTTTCATGCTTTTTAATTTCAAACAGAATATTTCCGGAATATAGAAAGCAGAGAGTAATTTTGTTTGAGCAGATTTCAAATTTTTTATAAAAGCAACAGTAATATTATTATTTAGTCCTTGCAAATTTGGTTCATTAATTGGAAGGGAAAATGAGATGGTGGCTGTTCTATTGTTTTTTAGGGAAAGAAAAATATTAAAGAAATGGTAATACTTTTTATTAGTCCACCTTATAAATGAAGGAAAAGCTGACTTTTGTACATGCAGATCTGTCCTCAAAGAAAAACAGAACATTTTTATATTTTCCAAAATTACAGCATTACATAGTTGATGGTAAAAGAAGAGAAATTAATAGGTTGGGGTATTTTTTTCTAAAAAAACTGAAGTTGAAATATATTCAGTGGTATATGGAGAGAGATATAGATTCATTAAGGAATTGTTGTTTTTTTTATTTTGTTTGTGTTGCTTTGTTTTTTGGGTTATTTTTACAGTAAAACTTCATGCTCAAACGAAACTCCTTTTAAACTTCTAAACGGTTCTGACAAAAACTCTAAAGTTGTAATATGTCTTGACTACTTGGGCGTTTTTTTCCATGTCTTTTCCAATATGAAGGATTAAGGACCAGAAGTGTCTGAAATTTATGTAATTTAGGAGAATGCCCAGGATTAGGACTGTGGAACCTGTGTGAAAGCAAATAATCTCAAAAAATATCTTTCTCTTTTGAGCTAGGAAGATACAAGAACAGCATATGAAATTTTGGTTTTGACATTCATGTTGTTCTCTGGCTTACTTCTTACTGACACTTGATTTGGAATGACACTTCCTTGTTCCACTTATTCATAATTATTCATCTCTTATAGAAAACAAAGAAAATAAAATACTGCGTACACTAAGAGATAAGGAAAAAATGTGTTCACTTATAACCCAAGAAAAGCTACAATTTCATGTAGATTTTATATCTCATTTCTGCTATCAGAGACATTCATAAAGAATGACTGCTATTTGCTCTTGTGAGACCTTGGCAAGAAACACAAAAAGATGCAAATAACTAATAGGTAAAAGTCTATGTCCCACTGAGAAAAAGAGAGACTGACAAATGCACTACGAAGAATAAACCAAAAATTTTTAAAAGGTGAAAAGATTACAAAAAATAATGATTATGCAGAAGTTATGATAACATGGAAGATATGTCGGCAGGAGGGGATTCAATCTACATTCTGAATCTGTACTACAGATGGGGAGAACTAAATCCCCCATAAGTGTGGTCATCTTGCATTCCGGCCCTTGGGTACTCTTCCTGCCCATGCATTTAATCCATGGAGTAATCAGGGCTATGAGCAAGGAAAGGTGAGGACAAATGCACTTTTAGAGTTAATGGCAACATTTTCAAATGCGTGTCTAAGGTGTGTAGATCTCTATATTGAAGACTATAAATCTCAAATAAAATATTATCTGAATTTGGAAATGTGGGTGAGAGATTTAATAAAAAGATTAGCCTCACCATTCAAAAATGAATAAGTGATTAATGAACTTAATGATGTGGGTTTTTTTACCTGCCTTTTTCAGAATTCAAGCTGTGTACCTACTTAATTTGTAATGCACAAACTGGAACACATAGACACACATATACTTAATAACAAGGAATGTTAAATTGCTGCAATGTACAAGCTGGCACAGCCAACTGAAACCCCATTAGCAAAAATGTGCATTTAAGTAACATAGTAAAAAGGATTGTCAAACTTCTTTCTACCCCACTACAAACCAAATTCAAAATTAAAACCATGCGTGCATCTTAAAAGGAAATTTCCTGTTGTAGTCAGTGTTTAGCATTAGCAAGGTTGTTGTGTCGTTGTTCTTTATTTTACAGGGATCATTTTAAATGTGCAATGTGCTCTAATGTGTGTTTCTATACATTTGGCACAGATGTCAGATTGGTAATGACGAATTTTCCTGGCAGACAAATACTTGGTTCTATCAGATCATGGAAATAAGCTCTTTTGGACTGAGGTCTGCATGGAATTGTACCAGTATGTTTGCACTGACCCCAAGCTGAAAATGTTTCATTTAACAACTTTAATGGAAACTGATAGTTTCTGTTGTTTTAAGAAGACTTTTTAAAAAATTATTATTTTTGTTTTGCCTTAGAAGAGCTCAAGAGACATCACAATACTTTTGCCAAAGAGAAAATCAAAAGGGGAAAAGTGCAAGTACTGGTTTAGCTTATATATCTTTTAACAGGATTAAATAAAAATGCACGTGATGCTACCACTTGAAAGTGAGAAGGTAGTGAACTTCAGGAGTGAAGTTAAGTCTGGGAAAGAGAGAGAGGTGGTGTGAAGATGTTTTTAAGACTTGGGTTTACTTCTCATTATTCTACTTTGATATCATTAATAATAAATCAGATTATTTTTCTAAAGTTGAGTCTATTTTGCAAGTGACAATAAGTGGCTAGTTTTCTCCATCTCTATCTCAATCTGTACCTATCTTGGCCCTTGAACCTTTCCTCATATTTTCTTTCCCCTGTTCAGCAGTGAAGGAATTTGATAGAGTGGTTTGGTGGGCACCTGGTGTCCAGCCAGGGTTAACCCACTACACCAAGTGTGTTAAAAAATGTTGCATCAAATATATAAATATAGTATCCAGTGCAGAAACAGGAAATATAGGTAGTATGTTTTGCACTGTATCTAATAGTACTCAGGATTTAGCAAAGAAGAAATAGAGGCAGACAAAACAAAAAGCATGTCAGTATCTTCAATAATTATTAAATTTCATATTTGCTGTTTGCAGATAAAAAATGGTTTACCTACTGCTGTTATCTTCTGAGACATTTGTCTTTCAATTTCAGCTTTCAATATGAAGAGCCTTTTCTTCTATTATGCAGAGTGCTGGCTAGACAAACTTTGTCTTCTCTGTTTTTAGAACAAGTCTTTACCTCGTGTACACTCAAAAGCTGTGACCCATATTCTGCATATCTTTTCATATGGATAGCACTTCTAGCAGTACTAGCAATACCTTTCTGTCAGGCTGCTCTAGGGGGTGAACCTGCTGTGAGACTGAAGCAGGATACCACTGGCAGCAGTTGCTGACTGACAGAAACTCTGCTTCTACCTAAATGAGGTCAGCTCACACCCTTGTTACTCTTAGGCAAAGCAAATCTAATTTAATGAGAAACTATGAGTGAATTAACCAAAGAACAAGTTAATTTTATTTCTCAAAGTAATGATAATTACTGAATTTCTGCATGGTCAAATATGGTACTTTGTATAAGTGGATCATACAACTTCGTGTGCCTGTGTGAGTTCTATGAAACTGTTTTCACAGAAATAATATTCATAAGGATAGTTTCCAACAAATTTTCCACTAGTTTTTCTTGCTTAAGTAGATTTATGGTAAGGGTATCTGAAAGGAAAAGGTTATCCTTTTCAACAAGCAATAAAAAGGCCTTTCAGGGTTTTTAGGTGACTGGGGAATAATGGTTAGCAAAATAAAAACTAAAGTATGACACTACTGCATAGATATATGTTTGTGGCATAATTAAAAAAAATCTGAAAATGCCTTTTTCACAAAGGAAATGAGGTGCACAAATTTCTAGCCAAGAGATTGTTGTGATGCTGCCTATTATTTTGAACTTGATGTGAGTCTGATATTTTTCTTAAATATTCTCTTTTGGCTCCTGTAACACAATGCATTTCACATTTCTTTTTACATTCTATGGCAAAGAAATAAAAGCTAAAAACTAAGATTTGTAGAGGTTCAAAATACCAGAATGAAAATAAAAAGAAAAAGGCTACCATGAGCTAAAATTGTGGAGACTTAGTTATTTTATGACCTTCTAAGAAATAATCCTGGTGTATCAGTCCTTCATGCTGGCAATATTTTTCTCTGCCAGAATTATTAGTAGCACATACTATAATAAAAACTCAGTTATTTCCCTCAGAAACAAGACAAGGTATGTTTTTTGCTTCCCTTAAATGTCAGAAAATTTTATTAGCAATTTTATTTATTATTCTTTATATTTTTATAAATTAGAAATATTTATTAGAAATTAATATAAAATTTTATTAAAGGCTTAGTTCTATCACCTTATCTGACATTAACAAAAATTCTTCTTACAATAAACAAAAAAAGTAAAACAGTAAAATCAGATGTGCACTAAAGCATTAGTAATTTTATAAAGTGTTATTTAATTTGGATTTTTTCCAGCTCTGTCTAATGATATTTGCTGCTTGTGGATTAACAGGTTGAGCAATTAGTCTGCTCTTTAGTGCAATTATTCCTTCCTATCCATCTGCCCTATATCATAAAAGTTCCTTAAAACCTGTTTCATTTCAGCAGATTTTTGTTTTCCCTCCTCTAAAGGCATGCTTTGAAGACTGCATTTGTGCTGCTTACTCTCTCTGCTGTTCTCCTTGTGTCCCTGGGGAAATAGGAGCACAAAGTGTGGGAGTAACTATGATCCTCATGCTAGCTGCTAGCTGAGTTACCACTTGGAGGCCATCAGAGCTTGTATCTGCTGAGCATCCTTTCCTTGGTAACAGAAGAGCCTCCCTCCCCTGTCCCAGTTCAAAGCATGGTGCTGTCACTCTTGCTTCTGACCCTGCCACCCAGTTTCACCAGTAATGGCTGTGCTTCTTCATGACATTATCTGAATTTTCCGCCCAGCAGAAAATAAAGCAATTGTTACAGTGTGACCAGAGAACCTGTCTCCTATGGGAGGCATCACAGCTCCCAGAGCCTGGGTTACACTGCAGTTATTGTGTGATACTCCTATCAGTGAGTGCAGGCACTGGCCCTGAGGGGTTCTTTTTGCAAGGGATCCCTACTGAAATTATTCTCACCACAATTCCATTTGGCCTTGCATGTGCAGCTGGTTCACAGGTGGGGCCATGTAGTCCATTCTCCTTACCGAGTTTGTGAACTCTAAAATATGGACAAAATTTTCATCTTGAACTTCACCATGATTGTTGACAACCATGATTGTTGACAATGATTGTTGAATTTGCTGAATTTACATGCGGAATATTTGCTCCTTGAATAACAGTGGTATTGAGTCTATAATCATGGATAAAATTGAATTATGCCTCTAAGATCACCTTTGGACAGCCAGAGTCACCTAAGGAGGCATCATCTGCTGACACCACCACAACACTACCAACAGGAGGTTGGGGCAGCCTGTCTTAGGAGTCCTCAGTCATAGCTGTCACATTTTAAAATGCAGATATTCTGTCTGACTTCAAATTTATTTGCTGCATATGAGCTAGAAAAATTGATAAGTCATTGTTTAGGAAGTTTCATCTATGAATTGTTTAAGACAACCTGCAGGCTCTTGCAAACACAAAACTTCTTTAAGTCATCAAAAATTTAAATAAATTAATGATTTAGATTCCCAGTCCTAGTATATGAGAAACTCTAGGGACAATTTGAGAAAATTTAAATCATTTAAAATCTCATAACCAGTAGTTAAGTTTGAGATAACTTTTCCTTGCTACACCTCAAAGAATAAACACTTGAAGACAGGTCTACATCAAGTGACAGGATATAGAATCAGCATTCCATGTAAAATGGAATATAACACGCATTTAAAATATATATATTTGAACGTAGAGGAAAAAAATCACATGGGTAAGATGGGATTTTCAAAAGCATGAAATGTAGGTCTCTGATTGCCCTGAAATCACTACTGAGACATTCAGTGACTTCTATGGGAGCAGATCAAGTACAATGCTGTTCACATTTTTAACTTCTACTCATAAGTAACTTTTATATATCTGAAAATAGAGAAACATACTCTGGTAATGAATATTCAGTTACTCCAGAATATTCTTAGCTTTCATTTGAAAAGTATTTCAGTACATATGGGTACAAAATGTGTGCTGCATCCAATCTATATTCCTGCTGTTTGATAGCACCAAGTCTGTAATTGAAGTGCTGGGCAAATTGATAATTGAACCCATTCAAATAGCTGAGGTGCTTTTTAATATATTTCTGTTCTGCTTGAAAAATGCATTTTTAATAAAATGTTTCTAGCATTAAAATCCTTAAAAATCTTTTAGAAGTAAATATTGTTGAATTACACAGTGATTTTCTAGTGCAGAGAGGCAGGCAGATATGCCTACATATCCCTTCCTGACAAAACTGTAATGACTTTTCAAGTGCAAAAAGCCCATTTAAAGTAGCAATTATAAAAGAACTGCCAGAAAATACATTATCAAAAACTACAGATGAGTCTGTGCACATCTGTACATTTTTGGCTGCATCTCCTGAAGCATGGAAAACTGTCTACAGGATGCTTATTGCATAGCTGTACGCCAGCTTTAATAATAGTAATACCTTCCACAATGTAATTGTTCAAAAGGTGTTAGTTAATTCCATGTGTGGACATAAGTCTAGATAGAGCCCTTGAGAATTTAGTTTTAATTCCATTGAATGACAATCTGAGATTTAACAGAGTAAAATAGGAGACTGTTGTCTGGATATGATGTAAGGAGACTGGGAAGTACCACCAGAAGAATGAGGAGTCTTTTCAGGAAAAGAAGTGAATGATGTAGGTGATATCTTCTGTCTCCCTGCAACAGAGATGATGTAAAAATATATTGCACATTCTATCCAAGATGCCTGTGTAATTAACTTGCATTATACCATGTTAATTAATCACATGTGAGAATAATTTATCTTATCATATGAAATACAGAAATAAATTAGCAGGAGTAAAAACCATTGTGCTTCCAGCTTATAACTGTGGAATATGGATAACAAAACCAATCACATCCTGGGCAGAGAAAATTATAATCATAAATAATAATCCATTCAATGCCCCTTGGTCAGGAAATACAAGTTTCAGAAAATGTCAATAAACTAATTGAGTTTGAACAAAAACAGGGTGAAATTTCAACAGAAAGCTGCAGTCAAAATTAGACAGGATCTAATTATATGGTTTTAATGGGAATATGAATCTGATTAGCTACAGTGTAACAAATATTAAACACAAAGTATTGACTATAATTGCCTTCTGAAACTATTTTACTGATTGGGAAGTTAGAAAAATAAGGAAAAATTTAACAAAAAGAAAATAAGACTGACAGAAATCAAACTAGAATAAAAGAAACATTGCGTTGGTCTAGATTGACACTGCACCTATATCTTTTTCCTGTCCCTAAAGAATGCATAGGGCAATCCTTCTTTTTCTCAGATCTAATTTTGGTGTGCAGAAGACCAACACTACACAGAAAATGAGGGCTTTGTAAATCAATGAAAAGGTGCATAGACAAAGCATTAGGACAAGCTAGATATGCAGTTTGGTCAATATCCGACAAAGTAATCGGCTTTTACTTTTTTGTCTCAGACATACTTTTGTAATAAATTATAAGATCCATTAGAAAAACAATTTTAATACCCTTATGCTTTCCCATAAAGGAATTTTCTAAACATGGTGGCACACTAAAAAAAGGTTTACACTCATATAAATCCACTAGAACTGTATAAAAAGCATATCTTTTATTTTATCATTAAATATGATGCATAGACATTAAAAAGAAGACCAAAACAAAATTGATATAAACTCTCTGTAGTTTTATTTTAATCACATCAATATAAAATTTGCAATGTAATCACATGAACTTACTGTACTATTTTCACAGATTTCTTTAATCAATGAAAATTTGTTTCTATAAAATATTGAATGTGAGAAGACTGAAAGCATCTATGTTCAACTGAAACCACATCAAGTTATTTGATATTTAGTATCGAACTTTTATATCAATAGTGAACAAAGTAGTTTTGTACTGTACTCTATTGTTACTATGCTGTGTTGATCAGGCAAGAAAGCATTTACTTCATATATTATTTTTACAAAATTAGGCAACATTTTAAAAGAAAAAATTAAAAATAAAACCTGCTATTCATAGTAGTAGTTCTGGTTGTATCTTCCCCACATTTCAGATTGAATCACAGTCACATTTTTTTATATAAGAAATTACTTTTTAAAGTTTTGTTTAATAGATACATAGAGTTGTTTACCACTGTATGGTTATTGCATTTCATTGATAGATGAGGATCTTCCTGTTTATCAACTTGGTAAATGTTTTGAGAAAAAGGTTGTTGAATAAACATACCATTGATACACTTAGTTTTAAAGGCCAGGTAATGCAGCTTCATAAGGTCACATATATTTGTGGTGAATAACTATTAGGTCATCTGATTTAGTTCAGCCACAAATAACTAAAATTGGTTTTGCATTATTTCTTTCTGACCCTCTGGGAAATTTTTCCACAGACATAAATATCAATTATAGTAATTGTATTCTGATAGTCAAACTAAATTTTGCTTCACTCAATTTCACCTCACTTTCCCTTGTCATGTTCTTGGAATCAACCAAGGCTGTTAATGTCCTTTTGTAGAATAATAAACACTTAATTATATTTTTCTTCTTTATTACCTAAAGACAAAGGTAAGACAGGAACCCTTCTTATATGAAAAATGAATTAAGAAAGGAATATAATCAATTCACCAAAGACCTCTGCAACTGTTTTGTAAAGAGGTGATAATCTTCATGAAACACTAAGCAGAGTGAAAATAGGCAATATTAGAAGGAATGATTAAGTTTTGTTGAGTCAGTCAGTGACAGCAATTTGAAGGGCAACTATACTTCTACTTAATTGTTCTTCATTTGCATGTCATAGATTACTAGACCTTGATCTGTATTTCCAGAAGCCAGTTATGAAGACATTAGAATATGAGGAATGAGAAAATATCCATATTTTTTCTATTCTCCAATCATTGTTTAACATGGCTACTTGCAGCTAAAGCATCTTGGGCAAAGTGACATGATTTTCTAACTTAATGGTTGCTTAATTTGTTATTTAATTCAGTTAAGTAGTGTCTTTGAGGTCAGTGGTCATATTTTCAAAAATCGCTCAGGTCTCGTAGTCATCAGCATGAATTCTCTAGATTTTTCAAAGTACTCAATAAGACATAGTTTGAAATGATTATCAGTGAATTTTAATAATCATGTGTTAACCACAATTTTTAAAATCATGCTTATGATTTGGAGGATTTTCTGTTTCCTATTCTGTTTTGTCTTGATATATGTGCAACAACACAAAAGTTAGTCTTTTTCAAGTATGATATTAATGTACTAAACAAAATCTACTCTTAATTGAGTCACCAGTCTTTCTTCTTAACTTTATATATTATTACTTTGTCTTTAATTTTGGTTATAGTGTTATAGCTTGTTATAGCTTGTTATGGCTTGTTTTATCCAAGGATAGAACAGCTCTGTCTTGTTTACTGTAAGCCCTTTTTAACTTCAATGCATCTAATACCAACCACTATTGCAATTTCCTATATATTCTTCTTTCCGTAATGCTCAGCATGTATTGAATTAGTATTTATAACAGTCACCCAAAGGAAGCATCAAGAGCTGGCAGAGACAAAAGTCCATCTCAGGATGCACCTGATTCTAATTATGTTATTTTATATCAAATAAAGGAATTCAATAAGACTGGATCCAAGTCTTGGCATTGTTCATTTGTCTCCCATGATTATTTGCACAATATTATTTTTAAAAATCAGTTGTGGCTAATTATCATTTAGGAAATAGAGGCAATGGCTTTTAGATTTAAAGAAATAAAGAACTTGGCTGATAAACTTCAGTACCTGCTCATCGTGAACTTTGTGCTGATCTGTCAATTTTTTATTCTACAGGCTTTTCTTTAAGCCAAGTGATTTTAGGTAATAAAGCAACAAAGGATTAAACAAGCCTGATTAAGTTTGTGTGGTGAAAGAACTTGAATTCAGATAGTTCAGCTTCGTAACAGTGAAAAATAGTACAGCAACTTCATTACTTAAATGTCACTAAGTAGTTACAAAAAATGTCATTAAAATCAAAGTGCTCAAGAGTCTCACAGACAAAGAATTTGGAATTTGTTGTCTACCAAACCCCCTCAGCAGCACAGAGGTCAAACCAGGGGTTTGCTGGGGAACATGCCCACCAAAACATGGAAATTGTGTTTACAGATTTAGATTTTTCAGAATTATGTTTGGCCAGGAGAGATTTTCTAAGTAACAATAATTTGGAGGAAAAAGGAGGGGAAGAGGAAAGGGGAAGAAATTCAGTATAATTTGTCATAGGTCACTGCTTAATTATTTTCTATTTCAAAATGATCAAAATGATTATCCTAGCCTCCTGTATAACACTGTGACACGCTATCTGTCAAAGTATAGTGCAGCTCAGGTGACTTAGATTCCCAGTTTACTACCTGACCATTAAAAAATCCTTTCACTTGAGTCTAAGCCTTGATCTATGCCTGTACTACAAACTAGGTCCAGTTTGCTTATCTACAAATAGATGTCATTTGTTTGATCTGTCATATTATTTGATCTGAGACATCATAGATGGCAAGAAAATTAAGAAAGAGACATTTTGACTACTTTTTGCAAAAGAACCTATGATGGTATATAGCTTTCTAAACACTGATGAGCATTGAACATATATGTTCTTGTAAACAGCAACTTCAAGGCACTGAAAATACTCTCTTTGGTATTATATGGTAATATAATACTATCCTGTAAACTAGTTAAATAACATTATCATCGTTTTTTTTTTGGCTGAGACACATGAGAACTTGATAAGCAATCAGATTATAGACTGTAAAAAATCACAGGCTTCAAATTGCAGAGAAAGTGTATATTGTGCTTACATTCCTATTTTTTGATGAGGAATATGTTCAAAATCACCATGAAAGTTACATTTTTTCCATCATTCACAGATTTTCCCTAGTTTACTGAACATGAATCCAAACAAGATCTCAAAATCAAAGTGCACATGAGAAGCAGAAGATATCTGATCTACTGTGTATTTATTTGAACTTGGTTGTAGCTCTGGCCATTAGAGTGACTTAAATTTCAAGGCAAAAGTAATATGCCTTGACTGGTTATAGCTATGGATGTAAAAAGGGTTAACTTAGAAATGTAGGAAATTGTGACAATATTTCATTATGATGCTAAATAATACAGCAGAATAGAATCAATAAATATCAATATATTATAATGCACATTTATAGTGGAGTCATTAATTTTTCCTCTAGCAGGGACAATTACATTTTGGCAAGAGAGTCAAGAATCTGCTGGAGAATATATGAAAAGGATAACCAGTCAAGGCACTGATATTTTATTTTTTCCTCCTTCACCTAACTTAGTGTATCTGCATCCAAGATTTGTCTGTGTCTTTTGGCATTGCTCAAATCCCAGGATGTTGTGTGTAGTGACTTTGAGCAGATACCCTCTAGTGGTTACATTTTCATTACAAAATGGATATAATTTGCTCCTCAAAATGGAGTATTTACTTAAGAACTAAAAATATGAAAATAACACTTGTTTAGTTTTCCCCTGTATCAGCAAAGGGAAATAACCTTGGGTTTCTCTGCTCTCTGACAAGTCAATTTCATTCCTTTTTTTATCAATTCAAGTATAACACTAGGAGTTTTCATGGTCTCTTGTCCCTGTTTTGGACAGATATGAAATAAATTCATCTCCTGAAATAGATATACAATCACCTTTTGGTCTATTTTCAGTTAAAAATACTTTTGTCTTAATTTCCTGCAATGTCAATGCAGAATGGATTGAATAGCAATTATTGCAGAAATATTTTCTACCACTGGAGCAAAGAACATTTAACCAAGATTTTGCTCCCAGGTCTGTAACTGAGCTTTACCTTCAACTAGGAAGTTGCACATTGCATGCCCCAGTATGAAATAAATATAAAAATGATTGGTTCCCTTAAGCATTTAGCCAAGCATTAAATATGTATTTGTTAATGTTTTTGAGCAGCAAGGAGTAGATAGATCCACATCACTCACTACAGTACTGTTTCAGAAATGAGACTTAATGATAAAATATGTTCAAGGATATTTTCAGGATTTGACAGAAAAAGAAGTACCAAAAATATTCCAGTATTTCTATAGAGCAACATGCCCTCAATGGCTTTGGTTCCTGTAAGTATTTCTAAACTCTTACAAAAATCTGTAATTTAACGATTTTGAAATAAAAACTCTGACTAGGTAGATCAGTGTTGCTACTGCTTAAGAAACTTACCCATTCATTGTATTGCTGAGATGTGCCTGGAAAAAAAAATATAAAAAATTAATTAATTGCATACTTTAAAGGTCAGCATTAATAAAAATCAACATTAAAAATCAAAGTGCATTATTAAGACCAAAAAAGAAAATAATTAGTAATACTTTCAAGTGCTGTTAAAATCAAATCAAATGAATAAATATCATATTCTATCAGAAAGGCCATTCTTGTCCCTCATGACAGAAGACCTTCAGAACTTAATATGGCTACCTTGCAATTTGAATTATGAGGTGATAAAGAAAAGTTGCTTCATAAATTTCAGTCATTGCAGTTGCTCACCATGTGTCCTTCAATGCTTTGTGAAAATAACACTTTTTTCCCAGGGCTATTTTGAAGTTTCTCTTATTCTCAGAAAGAGTTATGAGTTTAGGGAAAATTTTCAGTTCTGTCCATTGATCTTTTTTGCCACATCTCATCATGAAAATGTTGATAGAAGACATTAATATATCAATAGTATGGGAAATGACAGAAACGTTGTCAATGCCTGTTCATTAAGAAACTCAGAATTGCTGATTATTACCTTTATTAAAATTAATCTCCTCCTTTTAACTCACTTGAAAGTTTCAGGTCTATTTGCCGAATTTTTTGCCATTTCTTTTAGTGGAAATAAGCTGTTAGCCATATATGGGTGATTTCACTTACTGTTTTCTCAGTAAGAGTCTCATACACTTAATCTGTGGGTAGTCTTAGATGTCAAAATATGAGGTCTTTAGGTATAGAAAAGATTTCCAAAGAAACATAATCCTCAAACACATTGTCCCTGATTCTTGTTTACATAAAGACCCCTTTACAGATTCTGGCAGCACAGAGGAACCCTAAAGTGTCCTTAAATAAAATTGATGCCCACTCTAAGATTTTTTTTTATGCTGCCACAACTGTGTAAAAGAAAATCAGGTCCATTATATCTGAGATGATTTTTTTCTTTCAACCGTTGTACTGTATGTATGAGAAGGCATTTCTTTGTAACTTCTACAATGACAACACCACAAATTTAGAGGTAAAAAGTAAATTAATTTGTGGAGTTAAACAGGGAAGAAAAGTTAGGATTATTCTGTTTTAAAAATAGGTTAATTTAATGAAAAGCAATCAGTTGGAAATTCCTTTCCTGATTTTTCTTTTGTTATTCTGAGAAGCTGTGATGTGGCATGTTAAACATCAGAAATGTTTGGTTTAGACCAGGTTTCAAAACAGTTTGACTGAAAGATGGCTTGCAGAAAATCAAACCTGTGACCTTTCTTAACTAGAGAGCAGTCATAGCTGTTTTGCAAAGATAAAATAAAATCCAGAAATTATGTGAAATGGCATGATGGTTCTTCACTTATCTTGAAGAAAATGTGTTATGGAGGCAAATTTTTAAGAGCTCTTTTAGATTGATACTTGAAACTATGTTGAAGGGACACATCCAGTGAATTGTTTTAAATCTGGCCTTACAAGTTAATTGCAGACAAAAAGTGACATTTCTGTTTGATTACAGACCATTTCCTGGGCAAGTTGAATGCAGGCCAAGGTCAAGCATTTGTATTGTTTCCTTGAATGTCCTTTCTTTAGACCTCTTACCTGCAGTTCTGGCCTTGGCCTTGCTCCATTTTAAATTTGTTTTTCCTTACATTTATGCCAAGATTCCAATGGATTCTAGCCTTTCCCTGTGCAGTAAACCCTCTTATTTTTACTCCCAGTAGAACGTTAAAGCATAGAAAACAGAAGACAATTTACACGTTTAAAAAGATAATTTTTTTCTGCATTAATTTGTCACTAAATGCATTATGTTCAAGTCCACATTGACCTGAAATTTCCGTGCTATTGTTTGAAGTCTATAGAAACTGAAAATCTTCAGTATTCCTAGGCAACATTCTCATACTTTATACATCATATAAGGGATTACTTCAGTGAGTTCCACAAGCATTGGCAGTAAAATGGGATCCTGTTGGTAACTGTGATTTGTACACCTGTTGGAAAGGATTCAAAATCTTTACTCTGCCTTTACTCCCTTTTTATCTTCTCTTCCTGTCTTAACTTTTGCTTTCCCCTGAACACTCATTACCCCTAAGAACCCATACATAGCTAACAGGAAGTCCACTCTGGCAAAAATTGTTTTGGGACAACTAGTTCCTCGTGGACCTCAGCTAAATTTGAATAAAAATCAATGTTTTTTCCAGTCCCTGAAGTGGGAAACACAGTTTTCTGGATTTAGGTATAATAAAAGAAGGTATCTCAGCTTTTTAACCTACTGGTGGTTTGTGTTCATCTATTTCATCAATCAAGGTACAGTAAAATGTAGATTCTTGAACACATTGTCCTTCTTGGATTTTCTTTTGATGTTATTAGAAATCTCACAACACTGATTGAAAAATACGTAGTGCCTATTATCATGAAATAAACATAGAAACTTTACCTCATAACACAAATTATTTTATCTTCACAGACACACAGAGAAAAAATGCTGAAATATCCTGAAGCAAAGCCAAATGGCAGTGTGAGGTGGAACAAATGATTATTAATTAGACAAAGAGCAACATATTCAGGTACAGTTATAAAAATGAGGTAACCTAATATTTACATGTAAATCAAGTATCTAAAATATAGAATCTTCTTCCTTTACGTGATTTTACTATACTTTCTTTAATATGTCTACTTTTATTCCTGTCTCCCTTTGATTACTTGTACAACATATGCCTTTACTCAGCTTGATTTCTATATGTTTCTCTAGTTGGACTTTATTCCATTTTAATTACCAATTTGATAATAAATTAAAAGACATATAGCATATAATTAACAAATGAGTGAATATTTTTCAGATGCTGGTTAAAAGTTCACAAGCCACAGCCACCATTGCAATTATCCCATTATCTAACAGAACTGTTCCTTAACATTCACACAAGAAAACAGAAATTACCAACAGACCTACCAGAGTGATATTTAGATGACTAAGAATTTCTTCTCTTTCTCTGATATAATAGATGCTACAGCTCATACAGAATGAGAAAGGGAAGTCTGAATATATCAGTAGAGTGAGAATCAGAGTATTGAAACTGAATGTGAACCTAAAGCAGCCTGCTTAGCTTCATAATTATTAGTCATTTTGTAGGTAGATATTAAAAAATAGAACTAAAAGAAAGATATTTTGCACTATATCCACTGCACAACCTCAGGACTGCAAGCACTGTATAACGCAAGCAAACAAAAAACCCACACCAAATCCACACAAAAACTTCAAAGATACAGGGGTGAATGGTGCAATTTTCACCTTTCTTAGTAGAATATGTGAATCATACCATAGTTTTGTCAGGTTATCTTGCTGCAGTGTGCTTGTTTTGATGCTAAACCTGTATCATCATCACTTTAAAGAAATAGTTCATCTCCCTTGAAAGTATGCATAAGGGAAAGTATGCAAAATCTCTTCCTTGCTGTTAAAGGACAATAAAGGCTGTGTGAAATTACTTAATGAAATTACTCAAGTCTTGACTTGTAAACATAAAATAATAAGGATTTTTTTCTGAATTAAACAGAACTGGATAGACAGACCAAATAGCAATTTAGGCCCTAAGTCCCTCACTGTTTTTGCAGCTACATCTGGCTAGCTCTTTTCATGCCAATCTTGCACATGTAGATAGCAGTTCCAGAAGGGAGGGCTTGGGAATTTAGACAGGCAGGAGATGGATGAGGAGAGGTCTTCTGCATGTAGGATCAAGGTTGCTAATCTGGCTCGCTGTCCAAACTGCTGAAACTCTGATGAATTCAGAGCCCTTTCACCATGCATTTGGAGACCCGAATGCTCATTAACTTCTACCATAAATGCACCATTTTACTGAGGCAAAGATCTTTTGTGATGTTGAGCAGAACCAGAAATCAGATCCCTTATGACAATGTTTATATATTTCCTACAAGGCTTGTTTCCCCTTGTAAAATGTACATCTCATATGCCTTGATGTATGACATCACAGACCTCCATAAACATCTTTCTTTTACTATATTCCAGGTGTAGTCATTCACCTGAGTCAATATATCCAGCACAATTAATTGAAATAAATCTATAAATCTTGAACAGCTGCAGCTTTTGGAGAAAAAAAAATGCTTTATGAACACAGATCTATTGTCACCCCCCGCATGGTCACATTTTCACCTGCACACATAAACACACAGACACTCATCATGTATGACTCTGCAGCCATTCTCAATAGCATTCATTCCACTTTAAACCACCTGTCAAAACAGCCATTTAATTAGGTTAAGCTGTCTGGCTTTGTGAAAAGGTTTTACTGTACTCTGTTGTCTTTGCCATAAAATTAATAGTTTGACCAACTTCTGAGGGGACAGGTTTTTGCACTTGTGAAAGTCAAATTAAAGCCACCTTTGCCAAACAGAATAATAATAATATAAAAAATAAAATCTTGATGTCTGAAACTTTGAAAGCAACACTTCATTTATAATCTTTTCCTAGTGTCAAAGTACAAATTATGTAACAAAATAGAACTGCAGCTGCAAAGAAACCAAGACTTTAACCTGGAGCATATGTTATCCTTGCAGTTCCTGGGGCAGTTGTGAGACAATGAAACTTGTACTTTACTCTGCACAACATATTTGCTGTCCAGTTCACTGAGGAAGAGGGAGTCTCCTCATTTTACTGTCTTCTCTCTTACACCTATGGAAGTCTCTTTCCAGCGACTATTAAGGAAACTTTGTGCTGGCCTTGTGAATCACAAGCTCCCTGAATACCAATTTAGCTGAGGGTTGAAAATAGTCTGGTGATACTGATCTATCAGAATAATCTTTTTTGTCAAGGAACAACACTCAAAGTGGATGTCTAAGCAAAAAGGATCACTGTTAGGCATTGTTAGGCATCTTGGTAATTGCTAAGGAATACAGCCTGATGCTGCCAGAGGCTGATTTCAGTGGGAGTAAAAACATCCAAATTCTCATCATTGTTTCTACCTTGATGTGCCTGGGTTTTTTTCAGGATTGTGAGATTGTAAAATATAGTTCAAGAGAAGCTTCCATTTTTTATGGTAATTAGTACTGGTGTCACTTGCTAATACAAGTGACAGTACTATGCTGAAGGTCTATTTAGTATGCAGGACATGTTCTTTAAATTTATTAAAAAAATGAATATGATCCCCGAGGCTCATACAATCTAATTAAGATACAGTTATGAAGGAGATGATCAATTAAAGTTTACCTGACAAGGCATATGCAGGTTTTAAAATTTTATTTTAATTTGGAGCTAACTGGTTACTTTTATGCATTGACTAATAAGATTTTGGCCAATTTATTTATTTGTATTGTTACTGCAGGTATGAAATTTGTTTTATCAGAATAACAGCACCTTCAGTACATTGAAAATCAAATAAAGGAAATGAGAAAGAAAAAATATTAAGCAATTTTAATTAATAATTTGCACTTTATCTTCTCTTAGTTATCCATGGTTGTTTTTTTTTTTCCTTTTCCTTGGAAAAAAAATCTTATTTTAACTGTTGCTGTTGCTTGCTTGCTCAAATTGGGGCAGGCAAGAGTGGGCCACTTGGGATAAGATGAAAAAACTAGGTTTTATAACTAACATTTTAAAAATACACTTTTCTCAATTACTCAAGTATGCACACAGACTATCCAAAGGTGGACCTATCCTGCAGTTGCAACAAAACAGAATTCAGGTGAGATTTTAAATATACCTAAAAGCTTAATATATGAAAGCTTGAAGTGTAACTTCTATTTCAGTGTAAGTATTGCCCTTCTTCTGTACAGCTGTGAAATAAGCTACTTCTGTTCATACTTCTTGTTTTCTAGGTGCACTTCCACAGACTCACAGTATAAGCTGAATTGGAAGGGTCTCACAAGGACCATCCAGTCCAACTCCCAGCCCTGCACAGCACCATCCCCAAAAATCACAACAAATGCTGAGAGCATTGCCCAGATGCTTCTCAAACACTGTCAGGCTGGTGCTGTGACCAGTTCCCTCACTACCACTCTATTTTTTTTTTGGTATAAGCCAGCCTCCATCAGCAGTTTGCAATCTACCTTCCAAAGTCAACAAGCCAGCAAGCCACATATTTATTCTTTTTTTTAAACCCCTAACATACAGCATTTTTTATTTCTGCTAGCTTTTCGTCCAAGCTTCCTTCTCATTCTTTTATTTCTCTGCTCTTGCTGTTTTCTGTAAATCTGTATGAGATGAGTGAAGCAGGACTTTGTTTTCCAGGCTCATATTACACTTCCATGTGTGGTTTTCCTGAAGTCTTTCTGTTTCTCTGATGCTGCCCTAGCTGAGCAGAAGCTGTGGTTTACCAAGAATGTTCCCTGGAATGTGCAACTACAGTTGCACAACTACAACTACAGTGGCAACTACAGTTTCCATAAACCTAGGAGTTCTTTTTCTGATAACTAGAAAATGTCATGCAAATAATTGTATATTTTTGTGCATAATTCTACTTGGCCAATACCAGTTTTCTGGATTCAAGTGGAACGTTTCTGCACCAAGTAGATCACATTGCTTTTAGTTTGCTGTACAATAGCTGAACCATTTCTGCTTTACAAAATGCTTATAGTAGACTGCTATAGTGAGGTTATTCTGTTTGTTTCTAAGATTTTAATCTTATGCAATTTGATACAATACGTAATAAGTGTTTTCAGGAAAAAAAGTTACACCTCCCTCTCATACTCCTAAGGATATACTCCTGCAGTTTTCCTTCTGCCAGGTCTGTTGATCATATAGCTACAAGGCACAGTGGTTTGGTAAGCTGATTTGGCAGAAAATGAAGTATCAAAAATGTTCTGGCACTTCTGTGGAGCAACATGTCTTTAATGGCTTTGCTTCCTGTAAGTCTTTCTAAACTTTAACCAAAATCTGCATAGCTTTTGTGTCAAAGAGATTTCCTGCAGGGTTTCCTGCATCATAATTTCCTGACAGCGCAATGAAGGTGTCAGCTGTGCTTCTGCTGGTCCTGACTTGTCAGCATGATGTATATTGAAAATACTGGCCACAGTGGAGATGTCCTATGACTGGTCACCTTTTCTGCCTTGTTCTTTATTATGACTGTGTGCAGCACCCAAGATTTCAGTCCAAGACCCTCAAATTACTATGTTTGCAAATATATTTCCAAATATTATGTGTTCATAGAGAGTTTTTGGACTCCAATTCTTAGGTCATATATCTCTTTATTTGCTGTCAAAGCCATTAAAAAACAGCTAAACTTCTATTTCCTTGTTATTTCCTTCCTGGTTTCAGTGGAAGCAGTGTATTTCTAACATTGTTTTACATAAGAGGTTTAATAAGTCCTCTTTGCATTTAGATAAATGTTCTCTTTTGCTTACACTACCCTGAGAAACTGAGAACAGTGTTGGGAAAATAAACAAGGCATGGATTTGTTAGGATGCTTTTCTGATATAGTATGTTCTCAGCAGCTCAACATATTCACAAAAAAGAATGTCTGAGAAGTCATGTCCTGGAGCATTTACTGTTCTGGGCTCTGATGGGGTCAATGCAATACTTACCTAACGGTGCATGAATCTAAGTTAGCAGTTAGATTTAATATAGCTGAATTTATGAGAGCAAGCAATTTAGCCTGTGCCTGAGCTACAGACTGAAGCTCATTTTCCTTGCATTCCCTCTTTGCTTGCACAAACAATCAGCCCAGTGATTCATAACTTCTTTCATTTTGTAAAAATTCTATGCTGGGTGGTATGATAATATCTCATTCTCACAATTTTCTTATATCCTGGCAGCTGTGACACTACTGCTGCTAAAGTTTTAATTTTGCACTGGATCGTGGTGTGATTGTTAATGCTTGTTCTTCATAAAAAGCAAAATGGATGGGAACAGTAATTGCATAGAGTTAAAAGAGGTTAATTGGACACACAATCTTCTCTGCAGGTTGTCTGCTTGGCTGGAAAATCCAGTGACACTGCAAAAAACATCACCTCAGTAAAAATATGATGTCTCTATGTAATGTTCAAAGCACACTGACAGAATTTTGACAGTGCATAATGCTAAGCCATTATTAGTGCTATGAATAAATTTATCTAAATATTTATATAAGTTCTGAACTAATTTTTAGAGGTTCTATTTTAGAGGTTCAGTTTTAAAACAAGGGAAAAAAATTTACATTCAGAGCCTATATGTAATTTATAATCCAGTAAATGCAATTTAAAGAAAAAAGTAACCTGCACATCTTTAAGCGTGCATATGAGAAAAATGGGGGAAGAAGGACAGAGTTCTTATGAATTTGTTTGATTATCTGCAGATTCCTTTCTCCCTCACATTTTATTCACTTCATTTTCACTTTATAACTTTGCAGGAAAACAATGATCAGTGTCTGAAAATCATAAGGCCCTGAGCAAGCACTAGGTACAATTCTATATGCATTCATACATATCCATGTAGCTGCTGCTGCTACTCCATTAAGCCTCTAAAGGGCTCCATGTACTGATGATTCTAAATTATTGTTAACTGATCGCAGAGACAGATGCCAACAATTGTTATCTCAGTGCAAAGATTTCATGCTGCAAAAGCAGCTGACATTAATGGACCTTCTGTGGCAACCCATGAGTGAACAACTCTTCAGTGAGAGTAGAAAAACTCAGATTCTGACTGAGGATGTATACTAAAATAAAGTCCCATCTTCAGTGCCTCTCAGGAAAAGAAAGTAATGATGCTTAAAAGATGGGGTGACTTTAAGGGACAAAAATACTTCCCCTTTTTAGTTGTACAAGAAGTATGTCTATTTTATTAAGGTTAGAAACAATGCTCTGTGTGATTCTTTGGGACAGGAGGGATGGGACTGATTTCTGTATGAATAAGTGTAAGCAACTGACAAAGTTTTGTTGATGAAAATTTCATTGCTATAAGCAAAACCTTAGTAACTTAGGATATTTAGTTACGTCTAAGGAAAAAAAAAATCAGTCAATACGCTTTTCACAACACACTTTAAAATATTTTGAAATAAAGAAATGCTAAATACATTAATATTAAACACAATGCATATTGTTTTTTCTTGAGTAATTAATGAAATAAAGAATAATCCTTTCCAAGAAGCCTTGCTTGCTTCACTGTGTGCTAGGTTTTATTCTAGCAAGATTTGGTATATGCATCGGCAGGGATATAGAATTCATAATAGCAGCCAGGTGACTTTTACACACTTCCCTTTAGGCAGTACTTTCTCAATATTTTAGAAATTATGATTAAAGCTCACATCCTCACTGGATTTATAATAAAGTATTGCCTATCGATCATAAAGATGTACAGATTTATGTTTTAGAAAAGAGTCTTCTCTCTCAAGCCCAGCTGTAAATGAGACATGCCAAGATAGCTTTGAAGAAATCTTTCAACAGTCCTACTGGGCATAGTTGCTATTGTATAAGAGATGAAACCAGTGGTTAATAAAGCAGTTCACAAATATGCAATCTATTATCTGGCCATAGAAATGATGCAGCTCCTTAAAAGTACATAGAATGGGGTTGTATTGAATGAAATTAAAGGGACATGGTCAGCCTGATATCTAACCAATTACTAGATATGAGCTAAGAGTGCTTCTATAGACATTTTAAAAAACACTACCTGCTTCCTAGAATTGTCAGGGGGATTATTTCTAGGTAAATCACATATTTCTTTCTGATTGCTGGCAGGTCATAATCCCAATTTTTTTTTATTCTGATTGCTTTGAGTTTCAAAGATCTTAGAAATGGAAGCTTTCCTTCCCTACAGAGAATAACCACTCCATACAGACTTGCACAAACTTTAACAGAGTAAAAAATTCTTTATGTGCTCTTCCCAAGCTGTAAACACACATAAAGAACTGCTACTATCTGTCTGCAGGTAAGTACTGTGCTTGGAAGAACAAGGAAAATATAAAAAGTATTTAAAAGTGTTTTCTGTTCTGTTCCTATCAAAAACAAAACAAAACAAAACAAAACAAAACAAAACAAAACAAAACAAAACAAAACAAAACACTGCAGGGCTGGTCCCCTGACAGTACAAATCACAGACTCTTCATCAGTGGTGTTGTGCATAAATAGACATATTGTACCTGTCTGAATGGGGAAGATGAGCTTCTTGAGTGGGGGAAAAATTCCCAAATTATTTATGGGGGTTGGAGTGATACTGTAAGAAAAGCAAAAGACACTAAAAATCTTCCATGGAAGTTAAGTTAGGATTACAAAGGAAATAATTATTTAGCACAGTTTTTTAATGTTCAGGGTGTAGTGACACAGAGAAAATGTACTTCTCACCAAAGTCTTCAATATGCTGGATCTCCTCTGGCAACTTCAAATCTTTACAAATTTTGTCTATGTAACAACTGTCTAACAAAATTATTATTCAGTAAAAGACTCTTCAAGGTTAAAATGGAATTAAGATATTTGGGAGAGTAAATCTTCAAGATTATTTTTCAGGAGTCAGGTAAAAATTCAGGAAATATTTTGAGACATGCTGAAAACCACAGAAAAAACATCTTTCTTTCTGGACATATTCATCTTTAGGCAAGTGTGGATAGAGTGACCATGTCATGACAAGCTCAGAGCAACCTCCAAAAGTGTCCAAAATAAAATAGCACAGAAAAGTCTGACATGTTATAGCAAATTTCAGTCTCTCCTTTGCGTAGACTAATATGAGTACTTATGAAGAGGAGCTGCTGTTCCATTAAATTCTTTTCATCATCCATATCTGATTCAGCTTTTTTAAACATCAACTCCCAGTGGATTTACACAGACCACTCTGACTGTTTATGTAGTGATGCTGAGTTGGGCTGTTTACACAGCTAGATAGACCATGAAGTTTGTCTTAAGTCCTACCCTGGAGAAGTGGAAGATGTGCATCTTTGCAGAGATGTTTAGGTAAAGATTAAGAAAAATCCTACTAAAAACCTTGATGATGCATTAAAGTAAGTCATTAAGAGAGTAAGTTATTTATTGAGCATGAGATTCTACGTGCAGCTTTTACCACTTTTCATAAAACTCAGTGTTTCCATGAAATAAACTTTCATCTGCAGCAATGCAGACTCCTCAAAATGATTATTCCAACTCTAGAGGTGTCTTGAGCCAGTAACTCCTTAATCATACAGGACAGAGGGGAGGATAGGGGAATATAGGATAGGCTTAAGCACAAGGTAATTTTCAGGTTTCATAGAATCTGAGAATATACTGAGTTGGAAGGAATTCACCAGGATCTGGCCCTGAACATGAAACCCCAAGACACCACATGCCTCCTTTGGATACTATCTAATAGCTTCATGTCTTTTTATGGTGTGGTGCCCAAAACTGGACACCTTATTCAAAGTGAGACCACACCAAAGCAGAATAGAGCAGGACAGTCACCTCCCTTGCCTGGCTTGTGATGGTGTGTCTGATGCCCCCCAGGACACACCTGGCCCTCCTGGCTGCAGGATACACTGATGGCTCAACTTGCCATTGACCAGGACTCCCCTTTCCACAGCACTGCTCTCCAGCCTCTCAGTCCCCAGGCCAGGCACACAGCAAGAGTTTCCTGGTCTTAGGTGCAGATTCAGTACTCGCCCATGTTGAACTCCATATTTTTGGTAATTGCCCATCTCTCTAATTTGCCAAGGTCTCTGCAAGACCTCTCTGCCCTCAAGAAAATCAACAAATCCTCCTAGTTTAGTGTTCTGGGCTTCCTTAGTATTCCTTTGAGTCCCGCATCTATGTTGTTTATGAAGATGTTGAAGAGAACTGGACTGAGGATGGAGCCTTGCCCAATACCACTTGTGACTGGCTGCCAGCCTGATGCCACTCCCTGCATGATAACTCTTTGTGCCCAGCCTGTAAGCCAGTTTCTCACCTATTGTACAATACAGTTATGAACATTTTGTGCAGTATGATACTGTGAGGGACAGTATCAAGGTAGCAAAGGTCCAAAAAGCAGAGGGTCAGAATAAAAGTAAAATTAAAGCTCTCATCTCTTGCATATGAGTAGGATTACAAAACAATAATATGAAAAATCCTGGACTTATTCTGTGTGCAATATGCAGAAATAATTAAGCCTCAGTAGTCAAATACTGTCACTAATGCATAAAGGTCCATGTCATGCTGTTCCTGAACCTCTGCCTATGGCATGCATCAGGTCACAACACATCTGTCCACATCCTCCTGTAATGGAGAAATCCTAGCATTATGTACTAATGGAGAATACTAATAATATTTCTCATCTGGCCTTAGAAGAGAGCATCTTGCTTTGTGTTTGTGTGAGCCTTATTTCCAGGCTCCAGGAGAGTTGCAAAGCCCTTCAGAGCCAGGGATAGTGGCTCAGTGTGACATTTAAGCAAACTCTGTACCATGCTTACTTGCAGCCTGAATGGCCAGACTAGCCTTTATGCCATTTGCACATTCTGAGTAACTCTTTTCTGCCTCTGAAACCAGTGTCCATAAAATGAAAGATTAATGAGATCATCTGCAGCCATCCCTCACACAAACAGCATTCATCCCCTCATCACTCTGCCTCTACAGAAATGACAGACCTGCTTCACAAAATACTCTGATATCACAGGTTGTGCAGGGTCACTTCCCCAAACCTCTCTATTCTAAAACTCATGTGTCTGCACAAAATAAGATGTACAGTAAGCTATTAAAACACATCTTTCAGTACAGCTGTGACAGTTCAACTAAATAATTACTCTAAGCGAAAGAGGTTTCCAAAATATTTGCTTACTTCATTTTTTTTTCTGTAAAATGATTCAATTAATTAATTATTATTATTTAATTATTATTAAATTATATATTATAATTATATATATATATTATAATTATTATTAATTTATATATTTGGAATAAAAAGAGATTTTGCAGAGAGAAGGAAGGAAGGAAGGAAGGAAGGAAGGAAGGAAGGAAGGAAGGAAGGAAGGAAGGAAGGAAGGAAGGAAGGAAGGAAGGAAGGAAGGAAGGAAGGAAGGAAGGAAGGAAGGAAGGAAGGAAGGAAGGAAGGAAGGAAGGAAGGAAGGAAGGAAAATTGATAGCAAAAAAGAAAGACTGAATAGGAGCTGTCTAACTTGCACCCGCACACAAAATACATTCTCTAAAGTGTAGGAAACTAAATACTACATACCTAGTGAACTCATGTTTTGAGTGATTTATGTTAAAGAAAAAGTTTTATCCCACTCTATATTTTCATAAACTGTTTGGGTTACAAAGGAAACTACAAATCTTCAACTGATAACTGATATTGCTCCTTCTTCCATAACCAACTATTTAACTAAAAAACATCTGTTAGCCTTCCATATGCATTCAGCTAATTTTTCAGGTTTTAATTTAAAATTATTTCTTATGATATCTAAAAGACCCTTGCTATAGGCGGAAAGGAAATTAATCCACATCCCATTGTTTCTTGCTGCATAAAACTAAATCCTGTATTTCTTCCTCCTTCCTTTGGGAATTCCTGTTGTGCAGTACAAAGCATACATTAAAGATGTTTTAATGGATCATTAGCTCTCTTACTGGAGGCTTCAGCCAAAGAAATATTTTGCTGTGGTCACTGATAAGCACAAAAGATATTAATGGATAATGACACACATACTTTGATATCCAAATTATTCTCTCCTCTACAAAGTCCAATGCAGAGAAGCTTGAAAGGGACTAGTATAAGGGGCTGGATATTTAGAGGTTTTGCTTTTGTCAAGGACAACAGGAAACTCAAGTTCCAGTATTAATTCAGGCCATAAAAGTGACTTTGGATCCTTTCTGATTACCAGGTGTTCTATAGTAACTGTGCTCTGTTTTTTTATGGGAGCTTGCCCTCTTTCTCCCTCTTCTTTAAAAACTGAGAAAATAAAAATTTTCCTCAATAATAACTTGCAATATTCCAAACCAGTTATTTTCATACAACAGTAAAGCTCTATTTCATCCACTGCTACTTATATCAACCTCATCATTGGTACCAACACACTGGATCATTCTCACCACTGAACTGAGGTAGAGAAAGATAGAAAAATATAATATGTAGCATACCAGACATAAGGCTAGCTGGTGTAACATGGCTTAAAGTATTTAGGAAGGAACAGGAGTCAAAAACATCTTGACTCAATGTCCAGAGAACTAATTATTGGGGATGTTCTTGGCAAATTATAACTCTAGCTAAAATAAAGTAGGGGATTAGAATAATCCTATTTGTTTCTAAGGAGAATTTTTAGCTATTTTGTACACTGAGTGCAGGGAATCAACACTGCAGCTCTTGGCAAGTCTGCAGTGCTCTGTCTTCTTTCTTCCTCTCGTATGCTTCTCTGCCCTTTGTGAAGGAGTCACTTTGACAAGCTGAATCAAATAAAAATCCATACATAGCCTTTCCAGGCAAAACAGACAAGAGAAGGTGGGAGGGGAGAAAATATTAATAGAAAATCAGCCTAAATCTGAGAGTATACTTGAAACCTTATTTCTAAGTCTGCATGTACATGCGACAAAAAAAAAAAAAAAAAAAAAGCAAATATAAAGAAGGGATAGTGATGAGAAAATAGACTGCAAATCTGTGAGGCAGTAGACTGGATATTAGGGTAGAAGAAAAATAATGATAAAGCTTTAGGTGAGGTGGTCGTATCATTAGAGACTCTCACCTCTTTCATCTCAGCTCTTGCCATAAAGTCCAGTGATATGGATTTTGCAAATTGTAAAGC
Source organism: Lonchura striata (assembly GCF_050655825.1). NCBI lineage: Eukaryota > Metazoa > Chordata > Aves > Passeriformes > Estrildidae > Lonchura > Lonchura striata. Next base: position 55,225,066 of record NC_140707.1, on the reverse strand, counting down.
TGATTGGTAAAGCTGAATTGCTTTTGGGAAGATGAATATTGTGGCTATTGCTACTGACTCTCACTCTCCCTTTCTCTGTCTTGCTCGTTTACTGAGTCTGTTTTTGGAACACAAGAAAAACGTTTCTCAGCTAGCATGACATTATATTTTTTACCACTGCTTGACACTTTCATGGCCTGTGACCACAGTGGAATTTTCTCCATAAAATGATATCATCTCCACATGGCTAAATTAGAGCTGAAAATCAAGTTTAGGAAGAAAACAAGCTAAACATACCTGACCACAGCCTTGTATCAGGAAGGAAGGTGACCTGAGACTGACAAGCAAGGGGAACAGGTGGAAGAGGAAAAGGTTCCCAATGGGAGTATAAATTACCTTGCTCATGTTCTTTTAAATAGTTTGTGTGACCTCTAGTGGCCTTTGCTGCCTGCTGTGTCCCTGTGACTCCAATTTGTGGAAGCCACCTGGGACATACTGATGCAGCAGCATATTTACATGGATGTTAGATGGTTTTAGATTTCTGCTGGAAGCACAGGTCAGATGGGGTTAGGCATAGATATAGCCACACTTTTTCCTTAAATAAACAAAGAGGATAATATTTTTAATTGAAATAAACATGTGAACTTTGCTTTTCTCCCCAGAAAACCTCTCCTAAGATAGAATACAGAATGGCTGAAGTTGGCTTACTCCAAACCCTTGTCCAAAACAGTCACCTAGGACAGGTTGTTTAGGTCTGTGCCCAGTTGGATTTTGAATTTTCTAAAAGAATGGAGACTCCACAGCCTCTCTGGGCAATCTCATCCAGTGTTCTGCCACACTCAGAGGAAAACAAACAAACAGACACTCTTTTTAATTTTTTTTAATATTTAAATTGAGTGTTTTTCAGTATATGACAGTTGCTTTTTTTCTCTGACTGGATTCCAGTAACAAGACCTAATGCATATTTTTTTAAAAAAATGTGAAGAACACATGATACTCACAGAAGAGACAGATTAAAACAAGAGATTTAAAAACTACACACACACACACATACACATATTTTTGTAGAGTGGCTTTTTCTTCCTTTCTTTCTCTTACCTCAGAAATTTCCAAGGCCTCTGAACTGTAGCACACTACATACAGTTCTCACTCTGTGCTTTGTTTGACTTGGCTACATCTTTGCTCCCTGCTGTTCTCAGGAGCCTCCTCTTCTCTGTTCCTTCTGGATGTTCCCAGATCACCCTTTCTATTCCATCCCTGCTGACCTATCACTTTTTCTGTGGCATCCCTCACTTCTGTAGACATTCCAGCTCATGAAAAGGCATAAATTTTCCCTCAGTCTCCAAAAGGGAGATAGAATTTTGTTGTAAAGAGAATTCAAACAGGTGATCTCTTCTATGCTTTTCAGTCATATTTACTAATGGATCACAATATAAATAATGTACTGTAGAAGATCAAATAAACCAGCTTTCCCTCATTGCTGGATTTGCTGACTGTTACATATAGATGACAAACATTACTGGTATTTTTCCAATATACTGGTGTGCTTAGATTAAGATGGACATTTTCCCAAAACTCCCAGTGAAGATGATGCTTTAATCCAAAGGAGAACAGTTTCTTTTACAGGGTAAGTATTGCATTATGCTGTGAGCTGCAGAAGGTGGGAGTACTTGTATAGTAAGGTATACACAGACAGAAGATGTAAGGTATTCATTGCTTGAATCATTTTATGTTATAATTTAAATGGTAATAGATTTATCTTTGCAGATCTTTTTGCACTGCATATCACTGTCTTGTCCCTATTTTACAGAAAAGGAATTGAGTCAAAGGCAATAATAAAGATCATTAAGCATTATCACATCAATACATTATGAACACTAATGCTAGATTACATACTACAGCAGTGGCTTGAATAATTTGTCTAAACTAACACAGGAAATATGTAAAAGGATGATGTTCTAGCATTTTAAACTTATTATCCTTATGTGTTATGGTATTTTAACCACAATGTCTCCCTTTTCTAAAGAAAAAAAATTAGATATATAATCCCCCAATGTATCACCATGACACCAACCTTGATTAACTTGAAATAATGAGGATGACAGTGAAAATAAGTATCACATTAAAACATTATCAAAGAGCTTAGATGAATTTGATTCTCTCATATGTATGAGCAGGAGAACTTCCTGATTCTAACAGCATATCTGAAAGTAGAAAATCTTTTGCAATCAGAGAAAATTTATATCAAAGCAATCAAAGAAAAGAAATAAATAATAATAATAATAATAATAATAATAAAGGAAACAAACAAAAAAACAAACCCCAAAACCAGAAAACAACCGACCCAACATTCATACTAATCATCAAAATATATCTCAAGTCACCAGACTTTGATCTAGCCTGGACATTTTCAAATTCAAGGAATATATATATATATTTTTTTTTTTACATTTTGTCCTTCTGACTTAGAAATTTACAGTACAATTGAATTATAAGGTATGTCCAGAGAGATAGCAGGTGCTGGTATTGCTCAGCCTGAGGAGATTCTGTTGTTCTAGGAAGAAGCTGGTGTTTCTTCCTAGTTATGTTTGTACTGTGCTGCAATTAAATAAACATGGCAAATATACAGATCTAGTTTTGTAGGTTTTAGTGGTTATTTCTACCTAAATAAAAAGCTGATCCCTCACTTCTTTTTGAGAGATATGATACAATGTACTGCTAACATTGAATTTTTATTTCTGCTCAACTATAAAGATGGTTTATAAAAGTTATCTCTGCCAAAAGGTAAGTGAAGATAACAGACCTGATTTGTACACAGCATATGGGCCTTTGTATCCAATTTATTTCCTACTTTATTTCTTGGATTTGCCTAAGGCCTGTGTTCTGTTTGTATAGGATTTCATCCAAAAAATGAATCCTAAAAACATCTCTTTGAAACATGCATTACCTTTTTTATTAACAAACTGTAATTCAGACATCTGCTAAACTGTTCCCCAATATAACAATATAAAAGACAAAGCTAACACAGCTCTAGCCAATTACTGTGTTAATTCTACATTGTGGAAGTTTAGCATCTGCATTTAATGGAAATACGTTATTTATAAAAACACACTGAAAACAGCTTCTGAAATTTAATCACTTATCTAGAACAAAATTCTGTTACTTTATAAGCATTAAGCATGAGTTTTAGATCAAACTGAGTGTTTTAAATAGTACTTTTTTAAGACAAAAGAATAAATTTTTAATTAGTATAGTTCAAAGAAAGCTTAGTGGGTCGACTTTCTGCCTAATGTCTGTGAGGCTTGCCAACATTCAAATTTTTGATTCTGAAACCTTCATCAAGTTGTTTCTTGTCCTGGAAAAAACAAAACTCTCTCAGAAAGGAGTCTGTGGTTTTGCAAGTTAGAATACAATCTCCTATAAGACTGCTGTACCTTAAAGAACAGAATTAGGTCTTAGTTTGTGTTTCAAAGAACTTAGGCATATGGATCAGAATTTTCAAATGGATTCATTTCTGTGTGGGGTTTAAGTCCTAACATGACCAACAAAAATTCAGATCTTTTCTTATTGATTTTTACTGCTTTCTACTGCTTCTACAACAACAGTTTTAGATGCTGCAATCATGGTCCATGTGGCTGTCTTATATTGTGTCTGTAATGGAAGGTAAAATTAAGTGATGGTAGCAGATGATGTGACCAATTGAATCCTCTCGCAGACTAAAAGAGAATGAGTTAGATCAAACTACTTTCAAGATTATATTCTTTATTAAAGTAGCTTTGCCCTTGAAATTGACAGAACAAATTCATAGAATCTATCAGAGATTTCAGTTCCAGAATTTTGTTTTCTTTATGAAATCTTTGTTTTACTAAACTCCATTAGTACTTAATATGGCATTACTTTGAAAGAAATCCTCATTAACTTCCACGGGGTGAGGATTTCACCTCAACATTTTACAGTGTCAGAATTTACCAGACAAATGAAACATATGTTAGTTTCCTTTTTTTTTTTTTTTCACTATGAAATAAGCTAAGTTCCTGCTTGCATACTTCCTATTTTGAACTTCTCCAGAAACCAAAACCACAATGCAGACTGTGATTGATAGTTCTTGCCACGAATAAGACAACACATCAACAAAATGATGCTTTTTCCTAGTTTTGATCAGGAGAGCTTGAATGGCAACCCTATCTACCAGGACTATAAACATATTAGAAAGGCTTCTTCTAAATAGAGTGTCTGTTTTTATACTCTGCCCAGGGGAAATTATGGCCTTTTGTGTTTAGGTCCCAGGTGACTCAGAGAAATTAAATCCAGAGCTGGGTTCAGAAGGAAAAATATTTTCTCAGAATCTTGAAAATTTTCATGGTATCTACTTCCACAAAGCAGTGAGTGAAAAACAGATTGGCATTTTCAATGCCCATTTCTAGTGAGTGCTCTAAAGAAGCAATATTGCATTAACTCATTAGATTTAAAAAGAGCTGAAGGTGCACAGGGTGCTCACATCCCATCTGGTCTTTGTCTCCAGAGGCAATACTGCCACTCTGGTACACATTTCTTGCAGGTAGCTCAGAGAACAGAGCTATGAAGTTTTACTTAAGGCCCCTTCCATCCCAAACCATTCTATGATTCTGTGAACTTACAAAACAGAAACAGGAGTGAAGTGGCAGAATGGGCTATGTCCATCTTTGTATTCAGGGCACATTGACCAAAATACAGTTTAGAAGATTAAGAACATATGAGCTCAAAAACTTCTTAAATATGGCATAACTTTTTTGACCTAAGCATCAAATTGTGTTTTTAAAATAAACAGATAAAATTACCATTAGTAAATAGCCAAGCCATGTGATATTATCTTTTGAGTCCTACAGAGGCTTAGAAATTAAATTTCTGTACAGTAGTAGGAAATTTAATCATTTTGAAAGACACTTCACAGAAATAAATGCAAATAATTTAAAAAGAGCTTCTGGAGAACTACACAGCTAAGGACCAACATGTCTGACTTCCATGCTTGAAAACAAAGTATAAAAATAAATAGAATTAATAGAGAATATAATGTATATGGGAAAGTCAGTATAAATAAATAACATTTTGTGTCTCACAGAGTCACCAGAAGTCTTTCAACCACTTAACATTTGGATAAAACATGAGGGGAGAATGCTATTACAAGCTGAACAGGAATCAATTTTTCATTGCTGTGTTGTGAAAAAGATAATGTGAAATTTGAGCAACAGCTGTGAGAGCAACATAACTCTGATTGCCTTAGTACTGGCTGCATCTCAATATTACATGTAGTTCTGTTGTAATGCACTCCAAAGTAAAAAATATCAAACAAGCTGCTCGGACAGATTCATCAGGAAAGAAAACATCTTAGAGACATGAACAGCAATGATGGAAAAAATCTGACCTTGCTTAGTCGAGACATGACAGAGGTTAGAAAAACTAGTAGTTAGTACAATCAAAGAGATCATGTAGAAACAATTAAAAAATTATATTTCATTGCCCATGTCCAGGGCTGCTAGGATAAGTAATGATGTGTTTAATTTTCAGCAACGGCTAGACAAGGTAACTAAACTCCAAATGCAATTCCCCAGAACATGATATTTTTTGACTAAATATAAAGCACTGGATGGACACTTCTCTGGAATGTCATCATATAGAAGAGAGGGAAGGATTACAGGTCTTAGAATATACTTCCCAGATTAATTTTCTATTATTTAATAGTTATATCCATGCATTTCAAATTCCTTTCAGGAATTTTGATCTAAGCACTTAACCTCAATAATTGCAATAGCTTGGTTGTGACTTTAAATCTTATATTTCCAACAAAATTTCTCTGTGTTTTCACCAAAAAGCACAGGTCCAGTGTTTCCCAAGCCATCATCATCTCAAAGTGTTGATTAATATCATGTCTGGCCTCAGTCAAGAGTTGGTAATGAGTGACAGGTATTTTTTCCAACTGTAACCCTGAATTAGGTATGTTTTTCAAATTGCAGGTTGGTTTCAGAATTGAGGCTTTTTATGTGGAGATGTTTTACATTGGAATGTAGACATTTAGTAAGCAAATAGGGAAGAGAGTTTTACTTTACTACTAAAAGAATTCAAGATATGTAAATAAGCAATTGTAGAATAGGTGGCTTTTCATTTCCAAAGAATATAAATAAAAACTGAGCACCTTTGTAATTTAACAGGAAAAATGTCAAAAATATTTCTGTGTACTTATAGGTGAACAAGCTTTGGGGAAATAAAATTATTTTGGAAGGAAAGGCTTGGGGAATCCCAAAATATTATGGGCTTGAACAGTTCCTAAGAGAAGATTTACACTAACAAAACCAAAACAAACAAGCAAAGTTCAGTGTGTCTAAGAAAGAACATACTACTGTCCAGGAAGAAGCCTTCAAAAAGTGATTATGCTCTAAAATAGAGACCCATCTTAAATGAGAATCTTCAGCTAAATACTAGCAATAGAAAAATCTGATGTTAGCATAATTGAATAAGGTACTGTTCATTTGTTACCCATCCTTTACAATGTTCCATAACATTTTTGTATATTTAAAGGCATAAATAGCTTTTATTTGTATTTTACCATACTCTAGTTCAGATGGTGGACATTAAAATACATAGAGTTAGCAGCAAGCTATTTTAAATCAACAGATGTGGTGATCCTTGAAATTGAATTTTTATCAAGTTCATATCTTCTCTTAATATTGATGCAAGAAATTAGAAAGGTAAGAAATCTATTCTTTAAGCTGTATGGATAAGAGGCTATACCAGGAGACTAAGAAAGGAATAAGTATTTCTCAGTAGTAAGAAGAAGGTTTCACCATAGTGAACAGGACAACTAAAACCTGACAGTCCCAAAGGAATTGTTCAAAAGTGCTGCAGCCAAGGTATTTTCTGTTCCCAACTACTTGAATCTTAGTTTATTAAATAAGCATAAATAAGAGTTTTGAAGATACTGTCAAGGAGACATTCTCACTTTACTGAAAAAGCAAGAGAAAAAGATGAATGTTACCCAGTATGTTTCTGCAGGAAGCAGGGATAGAACAGGGAATTTGCAAAATAAAAAATCCTCTGCACGACTGGGGAATGTTCTACCCAAGAGAATGGTCACAGCTAGAGCTGTAGCTGCACAGAGAGAATAAACTGGCTGCTTTTGATGACAGCTAAACAAGACATAATGTGTCTATTGAGAACAAAGACGTAGAAGATAGGACTGTGATGGAGAATAAAATGCTAGAATAGACAAAAGCCATTATGATCCAGGAATATATGATGAGGAATGGGGAGTGTTATTAAGACAATACAATCGGAGGAATTGGCTGGGGAAAAGCAAAACCTTATCTTTGATTAGAAGAGTGTGGGAACTCTTCCTAGTGGGAGTTACTACTTATTTGCAAGCACACTGATTGAAATTATGACCTCTCTTCAATAATAAATGTTGAATGGCTAAAACCAGAGAAGCTGTGGATGACAGCACAGATAGAGCTGCTACTACCAGCAAGCCAAGAAAATCTAGGGACTAGGCACAAATACTGGAAAGTCAGAGTAGTTATGGTGTGGAGATCGTGTCAGGAAAAAAATTCTTTTCTTAATGTGCCATTGCAGGCATAAAATAGAAATGCCTCATGGAAAATGAGCAGATAGGTAGACAGAGAGGTGCTACAAAGGTGAGGGGCTTTGTCACAGACAGACCTGTAGATTCTTAGGCACATTATACTTTTACAGGTATCACATTATGATACTAATTTAGAAAGTTATTCTTTTTCATGCTAGCAGGCATGGTGAAGTAAGCACTGCTGCAGCTTCTGTAACCAGACTCAAAATCTGAAAAGAATATTTCCTTCCATGAAAGTTCCACTAAGCTACTGTCTCAGATGGTCCAGCAGGCATTTTGATAGTCTCCATCATCATTATGAGTGCCCTTATGGATCAGGTTACATGGAGGAAAATACTCTGTCTCTAAATCTGGCAAGAAATTTTGCTGTCTAACATCTTAAAGCAAGTTCTTTGCCCTTTCAGATAACAATGGAAAAAACAATTTTTATGGTCTATTAAAGAATTATAAAATGATGACATTTGTCTCCTATTTTCTCCAGAAATAAATTATTTAACAGACATTTTCACTAAAAGTGCTTAAGGCTAAATTGAAATATATGCAACCAAAAAGATTACAATGATAGCATAGTATTACCTGATTTGCTCCTGGGTACTACAAGGTACTTAAGGAATCTCTGTGGTTCATGAGTTTATACACCCACACATAAATCTTCAGATCTCAATGGATACTTTTGGTGAAGCAGCACTAGATTATATATTCGAGTGTTATGTAGTGATTTAAAATGCACATTACCTTTGACATAATAATATATAACCAAAGGCCAAAGGGACTGGTACAACTAGAATTGTTTCAAGAATTCTTTTGAAGTGGAGGCCTTGATGCTACCCTCAATCCTTGAAAGCTACTAAGATGCAAACTTCTTGGGAGAGAAGTCTTTGAGGAAATGAAGAGGTTAATGAATCTACTTACAATGACAGGAAGTGACACAATCAGGCTGTACCACAAGTAACACACAATAATAATTTGAAAGTCTATTACAGATGTAAAGAGCTTATAAATATGATTTGCAGGAAAGAGGATGTACCCCTAAGCCCTCTTCTGTCAGATACTCACCAACAATGAAAGGAAGCTCTTTAAAAAATTCTTCTTTGGGAGGTATCACTTTCAATGGGGGCACATTTTGCATAATCAATAGAAAAATCTTTTTAATAAAATTGCAGGTTATGATGAAGATCCTATCAGAAAAAGCTGCAGACACTAATATGAAGTCAGGGATTTTAAACATTATAAATGACTAAGGAAAAATTAAGTAGTCCTTGAGACATAATAAGACTGTTTTGAAAATGCATTTTCCATATGACTTGGCAATGGCTGAGCAGAACGGCAAATTTTAACCTATTTTCTTTTTTCAAAGAAAAATAATCTGTTGGTAACTTTGAACTGATTCACCTATATCAGCTAGACTTTCATTTGGTTTGATAAGTTTATATTTTCAGACTCTGTTCAAAATGTTCAAATCTGCATTCACCATAGACAATTGGGGAGATCAAGACACTGTCTGTCCAGTGCTGAATTTATGTTCCAGAATTCAACTAGAGAGATGCCATGATTATCTTGGGAGCAGTCATTTACAGAAGCAGCTACAAAGAGTGCAGAGAGCTGGATGGAGTCTTTGAAAAACTAGGACCTGGTTGTTAGAAGAACATCTGATGCATTCAGAGTTAATCACTTGGTCCACCAGACCAAACGCCTTTCTACTCCCCAGGCAAAAGGCATAGTGCAATGGAAAATAAAATGAAAGGTGAAAATCAATGACTAAGAAAAATTTATGGACTGTGAAACCATGCTGAGGAATGTGAATATTGAAGGCATGACATAGGAAACTAGTCTTGTTACTAATTGTCTTTTTAGAACTTTAATGCAAAAATATTTTTGGAAATAAAAATAAAAACTCAAAATAAATACAATATTCACCTTACTTAACTGTAGGAACAAATAAAGCTGTGAAAGTAGGACACCGAAGTAAGGTCAGAATCAAAAGATGTTGTTGTGGGATTGATTTTTTTTTTATGTTTATTTTTTTTCTTAGATATTTCTGTGGATTGATGTAAATTAAAAGTTCCATCATTCAATTTCATTTAAGATGCATCAAAGTGCTGCAATTCATATATGTCCTTTGAGAGCAGAATTTACTTTTTCTCCACATTTCTAGGATTTACTTCAGTGGAATAAGTTCTGATTTAAAAGGAAATCAGTATTGTATTCTCTTCTGAAAATTGTTTGGGTTTTTAATTATTTTGATTTTATTACCAGTGTCATAAGTGATGATATTGCTGTTTTGCTGTCTTTTAAAATTAGAATCAAGAAAATTATATAATTAGCCTAATTATTTTTTTTCAAATTTAAGATTATGTAAAAAGTTTTGAAAACATATCTGATTACCAAATATTCCACATAAAAAAAAAAAAAGAAAAAAAAAGAAAAAATGCATAGTTGTAAAATTTTTATTATCTTAATACTGAAATCTGAGATTTGATGTCTTGATTCATAGCTTTTTTAATTTATAAACTTCGTAATGTTTCACTAAATAAACCCATTTCATCCCAGATCAAGGTGCTCCAAGCCTCAGCAATTGCTGTGCTTCAACAATTATAAACTGCAACTTTGTCCCTAAGAAATTCTAAGAATTTAACATAGTTAATTGTCTGCATTTTTTAGAAGTGTTCTTATTAGTTTGAAGTTTAACTGAATTAGAAAACATAAAAGTAACCATATTCTGAAGTGCAGAAAATGGGCTTGCATTCAGTGCTTTATTACACAATATAGTATAATAAACAGGCTTAGAGTAAAGCCTCAAATCAAATCTCTGTTGAGAGGCCCCTCAACATACAGGTTAATTAAAATCTGCATTTAAATCTTACCGTTTGGGACACATCTGTTTAGCTTAACATATGCCAAATTATAGGCTATAAAATTTCTTTGCAAAGACATCTTTTTAAATGAAAATAAGTTTTCATAAATGCCGTCCATTTGATAATGTTTTAACAGAAAAACAGAGTGATGCACTGGGTGAATTACACCCTCTTATTCTCCTCTTATTCTTCTTATCCTTTCTGGTTTTTAAATTTTCAGACTCTGTCCCTAAATGAGGCTTATGCAATTACCCTGATTTTTTCTAATATGTGGCACTGCTGTAAACACAACTCTAGATGTAATTTGTTTGATTTTCTTGCTCTTTTATCATAGCAATACCCAGCTATTCCCTAATCAGTTGGTCTAGTGTAATTCCTTAGATGATTTTCTTGCAGCATTACTTAACCATTTTTGATTGCTTTATATAGAACACAAACATTTTTTGTGCTATCTGCCTGTCAAATTGCCAGTCACACCTCTTTTTATTTTTTCTTTTTTTCTTTTTTCTTTTTTTTTCATATTTTTCTTCTTTTTCTTTTTCTTTTTCTCTTTTTCTTCTTTCTCTTTCTCTTTCTCTTTCTCTTTCTCTTTCTCTTTCTCTTTCTCTTTCTCTTTCTCTTTCTCTTTCTCTCCTTCTTTCTCTTTTTTTTTCCTGGTTTTTGGTTGTTTTCAGGAAGTAATAAAATAAGAGGCATCACAAACAGTCAGACTGCTTTAAAGCATGTGAAAATTGATGGCAAGGTAGACTACAAAGACTCTGTGAATGTCCATTCTCAGGGAAAGGACTCAACCAGCTGGTCAGTCCATGGCCATGCACTGCTTATCACTAAGTCACTTCATCACTACTTTCTCTCAGTCACTGATGGCAGCTTTTGTCTATTAACCATCAAGACTCATGTTGAATGGTGGTAAATAACATAGAAAGAGTTAGAAGAGCTGATTAGGCACAACAGAGATATTACACTAGTGGTGGCACTGAAATAAGTGTAGGGACAAAGTGGAAGTGGACATGATAAAAGGGATAGAAGAGTGGAGAAGAAGATGGGACATAGTAACTAAATCCATAGCATGTTGGTTTCATCATTTGTTCATGCAAGGATTTTATTGTGGAGGGAGAACACCATCTGGGAACTTGTGCTTTTCAGCAAACTAAGATAAATTTTGGGAAATAATTCTGTGATATATTCACTTAAAGATTCTACAGAATTAGAATCAATTAAAAATAGTGACAAAACAAAGGGTAAAAGGAATAAACAGGAGTAAAAAGAGATATAGATAGAGACTTCGAATACTTCTTTGTACTTTGAATACTACGTCTTTTACCTATTAACACTGTAAACACTAAGCATAAAGGAAATTATGGAAGTATCAAGAGGAAAAGTTTGCTAATAAACAGACTTTTTCATTAGGAAAAGCAAAACAGCTAAAATAGCTAATATTTAGACTCAGAAAAATGGTTGAGGAATACTTAAGACTAAGCAAAGCTTTAGAAAATAGACCGTAAAAAATCTTTGCCAGGTAAATTGACAAAGTTATCTAATGCTGTTTACAGCCATATTTGGATGGATGAGGAAGGCACAGAAGTGTGACTGGAATACATTCTTCCACTAGCTAAAAACAGATTTGTGTCAGCTAGAATAAACTATTTTTGTATCATATCTGGGATGGAAAAAGAAGTGACATCCAAGAATAAAAGAGAAAAGACATACGTAGGCCATCCAGCTGAGCAATGATCAGAGGCAAAGAAGCATATTTGGGAGTTTGTTTTTGCTATATTAAAAGCCTGTTTTGAAAACAACTTCAAATTATTTCATTTGATCATTTGAGGAATGTAAGCAACACCAGCAGGTTTTCCAATCAATTTATATTGGCTTTTTTTCTCTCTAGCATTTTTTTCAGAATTAAATATATGGATAATTACAGCTGAAGTACAGAAATGCCTTCAGTTATATTAGCTCTAACAAAACAGTTGTTATAGAGGTTTATTCATTTCAGCACTATCTATTCAGTGATGTTTTATTTAACAGCAGAAAGTCTGAGAATGCATAGCAATAATGAAATCATAATGTTTTCTTTTGAGACTGGGTTTTCCTCATTTAAGAGAGGACGATTTTATTTTTGAAAAGGCAAGTTGATTTAACCATCTGATAACCTTTAAATAAATTAAAACAAAGTCTATCATCCTATTACAAAATTACAAATGCATCAAGTAGACACATTATTCTGTAAGACAGACAAGATATAATTAGATATTCACCAAACAAGAAAGAGGTAACAGAAAGACTGCCTTTCAAAAAACAAGAAAATAAGAAATCAGGATATTTTGGGAAGCCTACTAAGGATTCTATTTAAGTAATAAAAGTATGAAAGATGCCCTATTGAATAGACCAAAGCATCTCATTTGAATATGATATCCCTTTAATATCGATCTAATAATGCATTTAACTTTAAGCCAGATTTTTGATCCTATCTCTTTAGATGAACAAGCAATTACCATGTAACATATAACCACATAAATGTATGCTTCTTGGAGAGGTATTGAGCGATATAGAATAGATATTCACTTCAGATTAAGCAACAATTCCCTACATTTTTAACTTAGAGAGCAATATCTCAATATGAGAATTAATTAATCAATTACTTAAATGTTGGTAAGGTTAAAGATTCAGAATCTGCTCAGAAAATAAAAATAAGCCAGAGCATGAGAATAAGACTTTAGGAAAATCTTATAAGAAAAATAATCTCATCAGAGAAGCCAACCATCACACTGAGAAGGATAGTGTCTTCTATAAAGTGGAATTGACAGCTTGTAAAGACTTCTCAGAAACAAATTTTTGCTATCTAAGTTAAGGTTGCAGAATCACTGCAGAAACTATAACTTTGTCATAGATTTCCACAATACATTCTTTTTTCAGAAGGTTTTGTTTAGGCTAAACCATAAACCTTAAATAGTAGAGCAATAGTAATAGAAAACAAAAAGCAAGTCAAAATTTTTATCCACCCTTTTGTGTTTTTAAACTCTTAAAGGAAATGTATAGGTACTTCTACAGCCAGGATAATGCTTTCTAATATTTAGTAGATTTTCTTACAATCTTACAGGTACTAGTCTCTAAACTAGGGTGCAGAGGATGTACAGTGGCTTTATTACAGCATTTTTAACATGTGCACTATGTGTCCTAGCCTGTAGCTCATTATTACAGTATTTCTATTGCTAGAAATGGGCCACAGGATCTGTACTGAGTTTATGAGGCCTCAGCACTATGGCTTGTCAAGCTTACTTTGTATGACTTTTTCTTGGTCTGCCTGCAACTTTGCTTTGACCTAGTTTAACTGTAACAGTATTTTTCTCTCATAACTGGATAACCATGTTTAATTTGTTTTAATATGGCTTGTCTTCCTATGGTATAACCAGTTTCATTGTAAAAAGCAGTTCTCTATAAAATGAGATATTTGTGAGCCTAATGCAATGAAGCAATGTAGAGAATTACAAGGCTGGTGTGTTGGTAGAATCCTTGAGAATAGGAAGCAAAGCAAGCAGTACAGAGGAATTGTGGTGTGGAATAAGAGCAGAGTCACAGCCTGGCACCAGAGATCCCATGGCTATGAACAGCTCATCAACAACTGGTTAAAGAAATGTAGACCTGAACAAAATTGGGGTATGGGGGTATGACAAGTGCATCATATGTAGTAAATTTGAATGTACTGTGGACTTGCACAGCAATGAAGAGAAACAATGTGTGAAAAAACATTAAAAAAAGAAACAAATACCCCAGCAAATCCTAAAATGAAGAAGCCAACAACAATTTCATCATAGTATTCCCTGTAAAATAGTTTGGGTGCTGGTGATTTTTACAGGTGGAAGAATCCCAAAGGAGAGTGAAAGGTTCAACAAAACCATTAGCAGCTAGGAAATGTGTGACACACGTCTAACTGTACTGTTATTGAGGGTTGTTTTGCTTTTTTTAATTTGGTTTGGGGCTTTTTTGAAATGGTGTTATCCTTTCTTTATACTCTTTATTTTCTTAATTTTCTGTTATAATTAGATGTTGGCTGGCTTTCTGATTAAACTTTTAAGTTATATTAATAATGAAGTCCTGGCTTTATGTACAATCATTGTTTACTTTTTTACCGATCATGTTTTTAAGCAGAACTATGGATACCTTGATGGTATAATTCCATTATATTTTGTATGTTGTTTTTTGAGTTCCTGTGGAGTCCATATATTAAGGAAAACTCTCAAAAGAGTAAAGCAGCTTCTTATGGTCTATTAACATGTCTCATGATTTTCAGCAGCATATTGTGAAATAGAAAAATGCCTAGCTTTTACCCGGTGCTTATCTCCAGTTTAGTACAGGATGTATCATTTTTCCCATTATAAAGAAGAATCAACAAGTATGCAGGCTCAGGATCATTAGCATTTTAGTGTCAGAATTTGTCTTTCCAGTGTACTAGATGACACTGAAGATTAGAAATTTATCTGTGGATCTACAGAAGAAATCATAATTTACCTAGATGTCCTTCTACATCAGTTCTAATCTGACAGTGTTTTTTTATGTTTTTTGGCTAAAAAGATATACTTCAGGATTCATTTCAAAATGTGAAACTCAGAATAAGTCCCTTTGAAGAAGACTGTAACAGGATCCAGATTATTCATGTCCTTTTAAATTCACATGCAATTTACATTTTGTTAATCTTTTTTAAAAGAAACGTATCCAAGTACTCTTTAAGGATGTTGATACTCTATTAAAAATATTAATATAAATTCTTATATAATATGCAAAACTAGAGCCTTTAGCATAAGCATTGAATTTGCCATAAGTTACGTTTAATTTACGTTTCTAACAGTTGCCATCAGCGGAGTGAAAGGATCTGCCCTGATTTGTCTCTTCCTTCTTGTCCTGCTGCCCTGAGAAAAACCTACACACGGAAAAATGGCATATACTTCACGTGATTGGCTCCAGTCAGGGTAGTCAAGCAGGAAAAACAAAAGGAAAAAACCTGCAAGCAAATCCAACAGAGTATTACCAAAGACCTCTCAGGGCTGGGAGCAGTTAAAACACCAGAGTATTTAGCATGGCTAAAAGATCTTTCTGCAGGATGGCTTCTGAAACACAATTTTTGAATAATTATGAGAAATATCCTAATCAAAAAGTTTTGAAGGTCACAGTGTTCATTAGAAAATACAGCTGCAGTTCACAGCAAGCAGTAAATTCTACCTTGAGGAAATTCATACTGTTTCAGTCATATCAAACTCTGCTCTAAACTAATGCTGTTAGTGTTTTAATAATAATTTTGTTATTTGCTATGGTTATTTCACATATCCTTTATCAGCGATCTAAATCTAAATTCAAATCAGTTCATGTCATTTTTTAGAATTAATGCAAAGAAAGGATTAATTGGACAGTGAATTTCTTTACTACTTCAAATTAACATCAGTCTTTCAAACATTGTTAAATTTCCCCCCACCCCCACCTGATCCAACTGTTTGCTGGATTATTAAGGCTTGAAAAAACTTTAAACAATTTGTCTTCTATAGCAAGGTGGAGGAATGTCTGTGATATTTTGTTTTAATTGACAAGAATGCAGCTTTCAAATTCACTGCCACATAGCAGACACTAGTTTCTTCAGGGAAGAAAATGGAAAAAGAAAATTCAGATTTTTAATGGAAAATGTATGAAACAAAGAACTTTTCTAAACCCAGGCAAAGATTTTCTAATGGTGTACTAATTGAATCCCACAAATAAAGAAAAAATAGAAGAAATTTTTGCGTCTTTATATTTGCCAGAATTGTTTGGTACCCTAGGTCTGAATAGAACTGTTATATTTTGGCCCATATTTATTTAAAAGTAATTTTTGTTTAGAGGATTTCTGTCTTTCAAATCTATCTCTGTCTCCACCCCTTCTCCAAATACTAAAAGAGCTTTGATGTTCCGAGTAGTCTGTCAGTGGAACTTCATAAACTAGAATAAACTTCTTTACTTATATCAGTTCATTTACTATTACTCCAAAGTAAAACACTAAAACTGCATGGCTCATCTCAGAACGATCTTTTTCAAACAGTTAGATTAATGACTTGAGGAGGATGAGTGGCAATGAAAACTCCCTTTGGGCAGCTACACACAAATGCATTTGCTCATGTATAACAGAAGTGCTCATTAGGGGCATTCCACAAAAAACCTGTAAAAAATCAGGTTCTTCATGAAGCAGATAAAGAGTGAATTAAAAGACAACTCCTATGACAAGGAAAAACTGTCAAATACAGGGAAAGAAATACAGACCACAGAGAAAAAAAGTTGATAGAAAGTCAACAGTACATGGTAATGATGTAGAAATATCTGAATTTTTTCCCTTCTTGTTCATACTGGGTTTCAGTTTCATACTGCACTTTACTTAGTGACCACACAGAACAGGCCTGCTGGAAACTGATTCCTCAGATGTGCTTTGTGCATTCCAAATAGTGCATTTGGAAAAGTGTATTTCAAAAGGTGCACACTATCTGTTTCCAGGAGCTGTGATAATCTTCTCTGTAATTTTCAAGTTTTTTGTGCATAGGCTGTCAAAGCACATAAATTGTTGAAAAACATGCTCTAATACTGACATTACAGTTATTAAAAAAAAAAATCATGCTACTCTACCTCTTTACTCTCTTGAACAAGCTAAGGTGAAACTGAATTGATGCAAAAATCCAGAGCAAAAATACAATAATGGACTCAGCATAGCTCAATCCATAACTGTACTACAGATATGCATTCCATATACCTATATATTTGTATATGTGAGTATTTGAATATACATAAACATAAAAATGTATAAATATAGTGTTTGTGCAGATGTTTATGTGTGTGTGTGTTTTATGTATGTGTAAAATGGTGGAGTAAATGTATGTGTAAAATAGTGAGAAACCAATAGTGCAGGGGCAGCTACAAAGTAAATAATTATTAGAGCAGCTCAAAGATACAGACAATCAGAAAAGAGCTTAGTTTTTCTTGAATTAATCTTAAATGTAAACACCAATAAATCAGATAACCATATGAGGCATCAAGCAGCAATCTGTCCTCTAAACCAATCATGCTAGAGAGGTTAATGCAACATAAAGGAAATGAGGCAAAAGCAACAGAAATTGTGAGATAGGTGCCTCTGGAGTTTTCATAGTCTGGATATAAACTGAATTGATATCACAGTAGATGTGACTTCATGACAAATTGTTTGCTGTATTGGCAGAATTTCTGTAGCTTAGCTTTGCTGGGTAATCATCACAGTTTGCAGGTATAATGGTTTTGCAGAAGCCTTTTCCTTGTGTTGTGACAAATAAGCAAGAGTACAAACTGCTTAGTTTCAGGTATTAAGAAAAGAATTAATGTGACAAGAAATAAGGGAGAAAATTATTAGACATCTGAACTGAAAGCAGTGCCTGATCTGATGGCTAACACAATGATCACATCTACTGTGGGTTGGAATCTTGCCTGCAATAACCTTACTAATATTTGCATTGATAAAAGGAGTCATCAAAAAAGTGACCTTTCAAACCTGCCTTGTTGCACAGTCCTTCTTGGACATTGTGGTGTAGCTGGCACTCCAGAACTTACAGGAAAGAGTAAATAAGGATGCACAAGACAAACTAAAACCCAGATCCTTCCTTAGTAGGGTTCTGGACAAACCAGATGTGCTATGAAATAATGCAGAACACCTGTAATTTGCTGCATCCCTC
This sequence comes from Lonchura striata, assembly GCF_050655825.1. Classification (NCBI taxonomy): domain Eukaryota; kingdom Metazoa; phylum Chordata; class Aves; order Passeriformes; family Estrildidae; genus Lonchura; species Lonchura striata. The sequence goes on along the minus strand of NC_140707.1, from coordinate 55,206,911 downwards.
ATAATATGATTCAGCTCTACTTCTGCCAGCTTCTGTAGTCATCAAAGAGAAATGCCATGACTGCATGTACTTTCCTTCTGTTCTGGCCACCTTGTTTCTTGAGGGAGATCTCTGTGAAGGAGCTGTATTTCCTCCTCAATCTCTACAGATAGGAAACTGATACTTTAAGGAAGAAGAAACCTTTGATCCCTTCTCTTTGTGCAGCTGCTACTAATAATCTGTAAAACTGAACCTATGAACCCAAAGTTCCTGTGACCACAAACCTGAGTTTACTCATTGTTACTCAGTGTTTCTAGCTTAAATTCTCAGCAGACTATTGTAACTAAATGTTGAAAAATTATTAATTCAACTGAAGGTTATAAAAATTATTTAATTTTTGTTAATTCAGTGTTCTTAAAATTTTGTCTTCTTTTAGAAAGAATACACAGTCCTACTGTTGTAATTACACCAGAAAATAGTTGAAATTTGTTCTTTAAATTTGCTTAATTTTTATAAAGTTAAATTACAAAAATTAAAGCCAAAACAAAATCAGAAAGCTCTAGACATATACTTGATACTTGCTTCTCATGAAAGTGAGAAGCATAATCTATCTTCACATAATCTATTCCTCAAACTCTTCATAGCTGATAAAATAAATTATTGCATGCAAAGACCTCAAATAAACATCGTGACCAATTTAAAAAAAAAAAAACCATTGGCTTCAAAACTAACCTTCAACAAAGATGTAAGTAAAAAGCTGTCTAATCAAATTTCTTGTGAACTGGAAATGGAATGTATCCTCCAAGGGACAGGAGATATGAAAAGCTTCAATACTTTTATGAGCCCTTTATTTAATTGTCAAAAGTACTTAACTGTATACTATTAAAATAACTGCAATAATGTGGAATATTTCCCTTTACTCAGGTTTCTACTTCTTTATTTTTCTAAGTCATCTATTCTTGATAATCCATATGTGCTTTTTGTCAGATATACTGTTTCCTTTAAAATGAAATTATATGCATGCCTTGCTTCTGCAGTCCTCACTTACAAACCCATGCTAATGCCCTGCATTGTTCACACTGCATATACTGCAGAACTTGACTTCACATCAATTCTCAATTTTTCTTAATATGTTTCCTAAATCGGGAGAAGTTCCCAACATTTGCATTGTAAGTCAGATCAATGAATTATCTATTGGTTCCTGACCTGTGAATGCCCAAAGCAATTTGTGAAGATATATGAGGTCAGGATTATAAGACCGTCATTTAAATTGTTTGACTTCCTAGTTAAACCAAAATTCTCTCTTCCTTCCTTTCTTCTTTTCTCTTTCTCAGTATTCATACATGCATTTTTCAGTCACACTTTAGCCATAATATGAGGTTGTAATCAAAAAAAGTATGTTTATGTGAAAAAGGAATACTTTTGCTATGCTCACCAACCCATTTGTGGCTTTAAATGTCCTTATCTTCCATGGCTTCATACTGGCCGGTGTTGCTCAGAACATACTTAGCTCCCCCCTCATTTTCTGTGCAGTCTTTTTCCCAGCTTTTCATAAGAGAAACGTAGGCCTACTGCCTTATTCAGTTGATGTATTTCATTTGGGGATACATGGTGTGACATGAGATGTGCCATATTGTATGTTTTTAATAATCCTTCTGTTACATTATTATGATTTATAGCTGAAGGCAGTGGGGTCAGGATTTCACCATAAAAATGTGCTAATTTGTTTCAGGAATGGCAATTATTGGTAAAAATTCACCAAGTCTTTCTCTGTGTAATGGAAGTATTTTAGCAATTTTTAGTTTCAGCCTTTGTTGACAGTGGCATTTCAGGTAGTATTAAAATATTTGTTACCTACTTTAATGGTGGAATGCAGTTTCTCCATGTGGTACCATAACTCTTCTTCAATGGAAGAACTCTTTAAAGTGGAATATTAAAAATTTTGACTGAACAATAATGAAAAATACTCCTCCATGTGCTTTCTTTGAGAGATCTTTGTAGGTAAACCCTCTGTACACAAGAAATTTATACACAAATGCACATGTATGAAAAATTCCAGATAAATGAGCTTAGAAGTATTAAAAATAAAGTTCTATCTTTGCTACAATAAATAATTTTTGGTTATTAAAAATTACCTAATGAAGTCAGTGGCTGTAAACTTCTTTTGTTTGACAGAAAAGTATTATCAATTGAAAATGATGATTCCCTCATTATCAGAAATGCATAACTGATGGCAAGTGTTTATGATTCTCATTATCTCTATTTTTCATCCTCCTGTGGTAAGGCAAGTAGGTTTAGTTACCAGGGTGTAATGTTCTTCAGCAGAAACATCAAATGAGGGGAAAAGAGGCAGGGCTGGGTGTGGATATATTTATTGCACACCAGCCCTTGGTAGTTTTACATGATACTTGGGGTTAAGAAAGAAAGATAATTTGTTGAGGAACTGTGACAGCAATATTAAACTTCTAAGCTTTGACATAACAAAGCACTCAGCAACTCACTTTCTAGTAAAGCAAAAAATTAGTTCTCGTACATGGAAGTAGAAGAGGGGTAATTTCCATTTCTAAGTAGCTAAACCATCTCTTTATAGATAGTATATATTACTATATATGTTATGTAAAAGATTTGCTTTATACAAAAATTTATTAAGGTTTATGTATGAATGTTGTGCACTCTGAAAATTCAAGAACAATTTTGAAGGGAGAATTGGAAAATAAGTCATATTTCATGTCAAGGAAACAGATTAAATAGATAAAAATAGTTAAAAAACAGATTCATGATTGTCATGTCATAAATGTCAAAAGCATCAAATGGCTATTCATATAATGAGTCACAGCTTCCACATATATATATTTGTTATTGACATGTGTAGTTCCTTAAGTGTACCTATTAGTTGCAAACTCTGGAGTACAGTCTGTTCTCATTGTACATTGCTTTTCTATATGCATATTAGAAAGAGACAACTTTTTAAAGATAAGATTAAATCTGAGAAACTGAGGTAAAAAATATTTAACTCTTTGAGAGACAAATAATATTTGTATTTTAGAAACTGAAGAGAGGATTGAACAGAAGTTTCAGTAGAACATCTGAAAATATCTCCATGAATGAAACTACAAAAGATGGATATTTTTTGTCCCTTTCAGATACCCATATCCTTATTTTAATTAACTTGCTAATATAAATACAGCAAAGTTGTTGTATTTTTTAAATAACTCTTTACTGAATATGTCAACAAGATAATATATAGTGTATAGTGAGGTTTTGAAGTTAACAATGCGTGCAACATGGCAGATTGCAGAAAACAGGTAACGCAGACTTCAAACCATCTATTTTTCCATGTTAAAGATAGAAAGTATACCAAACACAGAACAGAATCAAGTGTGCATATCTCAGTTTAAATCAATTTTATGAAAGATCATCTTCAGATATTTGGGATCAACTTGTGATAGCAATTTGTTTAGTAACTTATCTGTTTCTGAGAGGATCAGAATCAGCTCTCATGAGGCACATTTCCACAGAGCCCCAGTGTAATAAAAGGTTGCCAAATCTCTTCTGTGCTAGTTTTCCTTATGGACTACTAGCCAGCGTCCTTTTAAAGAGCAAAACATTCTCTGCTGTACAAAAGTTTAATGCCAAATGGTTCAATATCGCCTGTAGTATCATCTGGGATACAGAGTGCCCTGTTCAATAGAGTTCAGGGAAGGAGTGATCATCAGCTTCCTAGGATTATCTCTGTGTTTAGAAGAGAGCATCAGGCAGGATTTGATGAGGTTCAGAGCCAGTAACTTTTGGTTATGGCACTCACTTTTGTTTTGTTTTTCCACTGAGCTGTAAAGATAAGTCATGTGTAAAACCATTATTCTCATGTTCAAAAGAAAAAAAAAAAAAACTTTAATATCTCCATGTTAAATTTAAGGTGAAGAAATACTATAAATGTAGAATTCAATGGGAATTAACCACTTTACTGTCAAAAGCTGAGACTGAACTTTCACTTCAATGCCATTAATAAAGTGCCTTATGTAGATCCTTAAAACAATAATATCAATATGCATAAAGTTTTTCTGTTTGCAAATTTGAAATTAATATTTTTTTTCAGAGGGATAAACTTGTTCTCATGGAAAAAAGAAAATTATTCAATGAAAAATATATTTGAACAACTCTAGTAGCAAATATCATATGCTACTTCATTTTTCATTTTTCAATTTTTTTCATTTTTACATGATATTCACTGTAGTCCTTTATTGGGTTACATGGAAAACTGCTAGTATCTTTTCAGTTCAAAGTAGCTTATTCCCTAAATATTCTTATAAAGAAATTCACTAATAATGTTCCAATAAGAACCTGTTAACACAAAGTACATGCATTAATCAGGTGTTTCTGCCAGCAAGCCACATGCAAGTAGCACTTATTATAGTGACAGAATCCATGAAAATAAGGACCTGTTTGTAAATATATGTCTTCAGAAAGAAGCCAAGTACTGGGAACAGCAGTGTCGTGATACTTCTTTAACACAATTTCACTTAAATGCTTATTTTATTCTACTCACCAATCTTTCTGCACATCTATGTCAGCTATTAGCAGTATACAATGGGAGATGGGTGATATTTTGTCTGAAAAAAAAATTGTCCCCAGATCTAATGAACTTGATCAAATCAGAACTTAAAAGTGAACATTTTGAGTGAGTTGTACATGTACAAATATGTACAAATACAAATACAAATATGTATTTGGCACTTCTGCTCTATAGCCTTTAGTTACTATATGTGGTCGAATATTTGTCCTAAGTGAAAATCACCCACGTTTTACAAAGCCCCAGGAAAAAGCTACTAGTCTTAAACTTTATATTTCCAAAAGACTTTTTCTACATACTTTACCTAGTGAAATTTCCTCACTAACTGCTTATCCAAGTGGGAACCAAAATGAAATCTCAGACGTTTGTGTGGCTGACACTTTGAGATGCCCCAAATTCTGTTGTAGGTTAAAAGACTTTTAACTCTTTAGGAACAATTAAATAGGGAGAAACATTCTTCATATTACAGACATGACTCCTCAGATGACTACAACTCTGAATTTTTTAGATAATATTCCCAGCTCTATCCACAAATTTTGGTATAAAGCATTAGCTATGTTTTTTCAGAAGCGCCTCTGTAGTTAAGAAAATTTTACCAGTATCACATACAATTTGATATATTTTTTTTTCATAATGAAGAGAAGCATAAAATACGCTATCTTTAATATGATTTTTGATCTAGGTAAGTGAGTCATAGTCTACATATATATATATACACATACATATATATGTTTCATCATTCAAGATCAAAATGAAGAGTTTGTAAATGCCTTCTGTTTTCACCCTATTCTATAAGTAACCAGATTTGTTGTCATCAGGTTGGGCTTGTGGATGATTCACCTGCAGTACAGGCCAAACTCCCTGAATAAGTCAATTGCTACAAATAAGGTGCCTATGGTATACAGAGGTCTGTAACAGAAGATTTCTCCTGCATCAGTAAATATTAGTAAGCTTGTACTTTCAAAGGAGACCTTTTGAAACCAAGTGTACAACCAGTTATTTCATTGAAATTAGATACTATGTCCACACCCAATGGGAATCACTGGCTCTGCTTAACTTCAAGCAAACTCCAGCATTCAACAGAAGTATACAGAAGCACAACTGTTTGCTGCTTGTCTTTTGAGCTGTGGCATCTAAAATTTGTTAAACAAAACAAACAAAAAACCCCAAAAAACCACTAAAACCAAAAACCAAAGCCCATAAGTTTAAACCTTATCATCAGTAAATAGATGACAGATAAACCCCATCCACTTTGCATAGACATTTCTACCTAGAATTATGCTATTTGAAATCATATGGTAAAATTTTAATCAGCAAAATTTTAGTGACTTAACTATTACAGTAGCCAGACAAGTTGCTTAGAATACCCATTACAGCTGGAGAAAATAGCTAATATATAGAATATAGACTGGAATTTTAAAGTGTGATTTTAAAAGGTGCTGGTGGGAGGAAGTGGTTCCTTACAAAATCATCATACTTTGCCATCAATCATAACTATGTTCATTTTGTCATTGCAGAAAATTAGTGTTATCATGTGATCTGAATTACAGAAAATACATGCTCATAGACTGCTGAGTTTCAAGAATGGGTTGAGTGAAATGAGCAAAGGATAGGATTAAAATCCTCTCTTCCAGCATAAGGAGCTCCATTAAGTGAAAAGTCTAAGCATTTCATTGTGAAAGTGCTTCAGCTTTTATTTCCAATCCATATGCAGCAACTTTTTGTCTATCCCTAGGTGATCACTGTAAAACTTTCTCTCTTTCCCTACTATCTCAGGGAAGCTTTCTCTCTATATTTTTTCTTTTCTCCTTTTTTTTTTTTTTTTTTTTTCCCAATGTGATGTATCTTTAGCTTGTCCCCAAACTCAGGAGAAAATTAGCTACATTAAAAAAGCAAACTGAAAAAACCCCAAATAATTAGATTCCACCACAGTTCTTGGCAGTCACTGAATTAGCAGAGTGGCTGAAATATTACATAATTTTGACAGCTGCATTATGGTTTTAATACAACAATGATATTTTGTATAATGCATGTAAAGCTCAAGGACTGAGATGAATCTGAGGGTATAGAAAAGCAAATTCCAAACCCAGCTACTGCTTGTGAGGCAGAAATCATTATGGAAAACTCAAAAATGCTTAAGGTAAAAGAAGGGTAATTCAGAGGGACACCGTGTACCTGTGCTCTCAAAATTCCCCAGTCAATCAAATGCTTAGCTAAGGTCATTCTCTGTATACTTTAATTGGGAAGGAAAAAAAAAACCAAACCAAAACAAACAAACAAAACCCACAAAGATTTGTACATGATTTTCCCCATTTCAGTTTATAATAGCCCTCAAGGTCTTCTCAGTGCTAAGTAATTTTTTAGAATATATTTCTTGTTTGTTTTGTCTTTTTGTCATTTTTTCCCCTATTTCTCCATATTGAACATAATTCAGGCCCGTAAGTCAAACAAGGCTTGAACCATACAAATTATTAGCAAAACCTTTCCATTGCCATTATATTTTGCACCATGTTTTCAGCAATATGCACTTTTAGATTTCAAATTACATGAACACATACATGAATACTGCAGAGCTGGAGGCACTCAGAATTTCCCTCATTCTGGCTTTACCTGAACATGCTTTGTCAACAAATGCTGCTCTATTAACAGGTGCAACGTAATGACAGCTCTGTGTTACATACTGGTACATAACTTTCACCACCCACTGAGAAGGGTCAGAGAATGCCTAAAGCTTCTTAATCCTGGTGAAAAGCACAAACAGTTTCTGAGATAAAGTATATAGTATTGGGGACATTTTTTGAGCAACTTTTGCAAATAGGAATCAAGGTCACTTTGAGTTTGACACTGAGTTCTTTCCACATTTCCTATTCCAAGCAGATTGAAAGAAAACTAATCAAACAAGAGACTAGCTTTTTTGGCAGCGCTCAGAACTCCAGCTTTCAGTTGGAGGTGAGAAGTGCAGACCTGACAAAGAGAAAGGTATGTATTTCCAATTGTTTGAAGCTCAACAGCAATTGCTGGTTTCAAGTCAGAAGAGCTGTGCCCATTTTATCTGAATTGCTTTTGTCTGTTCCTAGTGACCCTGTTTTAATATGCACTTATTTTCCTGTATTCCAGGACACCTAGAAACTTATACCTCAGACTGCTTCGACAGCAAAGTGGTTAATGTTTGAAGAATGAGTCATTCTTTCCTTTGCCATGACATTGGGTTCTTATTGTACAACCCTGTACAGTACTCAGCAATATTTTTTAAAGATTTAAAAAGCAAAGAGTTACAAAACCATTTGCAATTAACTTGAAATAGAAAAGATAGCACTTTTTTTTTAAATCCCATTATATAGTACACCGTATAAATTACAGAGTATTCAAATGCATAAATGCATCTGTGTAACATTTATCAAATGTAATTTTTTTCATTATTGTTGGGGGGCTTATTTTTTTCTAGAGTTTTTTCTCCTTGTCCTAGAGACCCCCATGGTCCCTCACTATCACGTATGACAGTGCTCCAGGTCTGAGACGTTGCTGTTGCAGTATCGCATGTTGTTTGGGATGTGGCAGTCTGTGTAGTTAATGCCCCCATTTGGGGTATAAATGGGCTGCAGTCTGAAATCTCCTTTAAGGAGCTGATCATTATTTAAGGAGACAATCTGGAAGCTGGTTTCCGTCATCTCCAGGATGGAGTTGTCCTTCTTGGTCCCTGCCTCACAGTAGTCATCTTTCCGACGGCCCCGGTTATATTTCCACTTCTGGGAGGTGTAACGACCTTTTTTGTGCATGTGCCAGCAAAAAATGCTGAGCAAGACCACGAGGACAAATATCACTGCACCCCCAATCAACCCTGCCAACAGAAAAGGGGAGCCTAGGTTCTGAGAAGTCGTCTGCTCATGGCTGGAAGGGATGTTGCTGCCATTGAAAAACGAAGCCTTGGTTGTGGCTTCTGAACAGACAGTGTCTTCTCCAGTTCGGTAGTTGTTATAAGTATCCAATGGAACCAAACAAATCCTGTAAGTGGATTTGGGCTCCAGATTTACCAAGCTTGATTGCTGCTTCTCACCACTAATTATTCGTTCATGAACAATTCCTCCTACCAGACTATGGCCCATTTTAACCCATGTGAGTTTATATGCCATCACGGTAAAAAGTGACATCCAGTTGACTTGGATGCAAGTGTCATTCACAAAATGGATGGAGAGCTGAATCCATTCAGACAAAGGAGGTGTCACCCTTTCTCTGTCCTCCCTGTCAGGCACAGTGGGGAGTGTGGCTATGATGGGAGTGAGAGGATTATATTTACTACTTGAGGGAGGAAATGATGGGCTGGGAACTAATGTAGTCGGCATGGTTGTAGCTGGGACTGGGGTGACAATAAGTGGTAGACCAGGGGTGGTGGTGGGGCATGACAACATATTCATATTGAGCTCCCTGACTGCCATACCTCGGACCTGCTCTGGTCCCTGGCACATAAAACCACGTACATTGATGGAAGCAGGAATAAATTTGAGCCATTCAGTGACCCACTTAATGCTGCAGTCACATAACCAGGGATTATTCCTTACAGTGAGTTGTCTCAGGTTATGGAGATTATCAAATACTCCCTTTGCCAACATCCGAAGTTGATTGTTGGAGATATCAAGACGTTCCAGTTTGCGGAGGTTTGAAAAGGCTGTAAGTGGTATATGGGTTATCTGGTTGTCCTGCAAGTAAAGTCTTAGCAGATGTGTACCTGGAAGATCGGGAGGAGGGTAAGTCAGTGAATTCCGAACAATTGAGAATTCCTTGAGTTTGGAGAGGTGGCTAAAAGTGCCTTCAGCTATGCCTTTATTAGTGAGGAGATTGCCATCCACGATCAGACGCTCCAGACTTGTAAGGTTCTGGAAGGCCAGGTCTGAGATGACAGCAATTCGGTTTTCATCTACACGGAGTTCTTGTAAGTCCAGCGGAAGGCCTACTGGCACGCTGCTTAAGTGATTCTTGGACAAGAACAGAAGCTTGAGGCTGATGGCTTCCTGGAATGCCCCATCCTCAACGCCAACAGTGGAGATGGAGTTGTCATCCAGGTGCAGTTCTTCCAGCTTCAAAAGCTGAGCAAGAGCAGCACGTGAAATGGTCTGAATGTTGTTTTCCTGCAGGTGGAGAACCCTGACATTCTTGGGCAGGTTCATGGGGAATTCATCCAATTGATTGCCATACAGGTAGACTGTGTGCACAGACTGGACATTGTGCAACTCTGCAGGAAATCCAGCATTATTAATTTGGTTATTATGGAGGTAGAGGACGGTTACACCCTCCGGTATCCCAAGAGGCACTGAGGTCAAGCTTCGTTCATTACAGTAGACAAAGTTTCGGTCACAGCGACAAACTTTTGGGCAGGCCAAAGTTTTGGAGACCTGTATGTAGAGCCCCAGGGAAAAGATAATCCATGATTTCATGAGAAGAGCCCAATCTGTGGGCCACATTTTAGTCCACAAACCCATTTCTAATTTAAAGAAATAAAGTAGCAAATGTTTAAGAGCTGATAACAATAATAATGCACAGGTAACAAAATCTCAGGTCATTAAAATTGGCTTCTATTTATGTCCAGTGTTCAGGCAAGAGTTAAAGTCCTGGAGGCTAAGCAGAAAATAATCCTTTTATAATTGGCCTACCTCCTAGTTCTGATAAAGGAAAACACAGTCTTATTAGCCAGGGTTACAATGTTTGTTGCCTTCCTCCATGTGCGCTGAAAGAGCCAGTAGCCATGTCTTTGCGAATGAACAACAGGTTACTTTAAAGCTACCAAAAGTCTCTGTGCTTGGAGGGGTATTTCACTGAAGTCTGTTGGCTTCTGTCAGCTTTCTGAAGTCAGCAAAGTCCTCATATTCACTATCTGCCAGATCTGGTCTGCCTGTAAAAGGAAAAAGAAAAGAAAAAGCTGAATAGCATGAAATGTTTAATAGGGAAGATCAAGCCCATTAGAAGACTATTCTAAGTCAGAGCTCTTTATGGATTTCAGGGAAAAAAAAAGGGGAAAAAGGCATTAATATTAAACATTAGCTTAATATTACTGCTAAATAGTCTTGAAATAGATTTGATGCAAAGTCATTGCAATGACTGAAGGATTTTCAGTGACTTCAGTGAAGGCTAGATCTATTACTTTCATTTGCATACTATACCTCCAGTCTTTGTCCTCTCACAGTCTGTTTAAAATTTTAGAACGAAAAACCCAAAAACCTAAACCATTTAACTGGAAATTTTTGCTCAGGTAATTATTTTTCTTTTGCAGAACCACTGACTTCAATGACCACTATTCACTGATGCCTGACAGAGTAGACTCTGGGCTGTATTCTTTAATCACACTCTATGTTTTCTTCATTTTTTACCAGACTCTGGAATATTCTCCTTCTATTTCTGTAATACCATTACATATATTGTCCAAATTAATGCACACTGCCAGATTATTTTGCCTCGCTCTAGTGAATTAGAGACTTATGAGGAGAGTCTTTTAAACAAGTATGGTAGTCCAAGAAAGTAAGATACTCTGCTGGAAGACATGTACTTGCTAAAACTATCATCTTGATATTGGTTCTGATGTGAACTGTGCTGTCAATAGATTCCATAACTTGCTTTCCACTAAATAAAACAAGCTCACATCTGCTAAGTTATTGTTTTAGGAGATCAGCTCAAACTATGGCAGTTCTGCAGAACACTTCCTTTGAAACCATAAAGGTTAGATATGGCTTTTAATTTCGCTACACAGTTATCTGTGAATGGCTACATAAACAAGTGTGTTAACTTTAGTATAGCTGAGTTCCTTAATGTGTATTTTCAACTTATAAGCATACTTTCTATTTTCCCAGCTACTATTTATTATTCAGATCTATAACCAAACATTCCCACTCTCTAAAGAATGCAATGAAAGGTACCGTGTTGTTTGATGTTGTCTTGTCATATGTTGTTTCCAATGATTGTCACTCCCCCACCCCATATGCACAGTTGGACCTAATATCAACCTCGGCAAGTACAAAGCATGTGCAGATCTCAGGGTCTTCAATTGCAGTGACATAAGCACAGTAATTTTCCAGATTTTGTTTATCCAGATCAAAGCTCAGGCTAGGATTTCAAGAAAATAGAATTTTAGCGAACAAAAATCCTGTTTCTTAATGGTGGTTGCTTTTTTTTATTAATATTTTTATCATGATATTCATATTTATTTAAACAAATTAAGAACATACAGGTAATTCAGAAAGAAAATTACTTTGTTGTACATAAAACCTTGTTCGTCTGATACAGCTGTGCAATTTACAAGAAGTCCCTACGTTTGAGGATCCTATGGACTAGTAGTGTAGAAAGCATCCTTAGGAGTCAAACTGATATAACCCTTCAACCTTGCACCTGCAGATTATTGTATTTATTTAGAGCATCACCAGGTATCAGCTTCAAGGTTCAAGCAGATGGAGATAAAAGGTGAGACCCTGAAAAATCCTGTTTATCAGCATGAATTCAAATTTTAAAGATATGTAAATATAATACTGTATTATAGCCTATAATGTATTGTCCTTTTTATGTAAAAAGTAAGATTAGGTACCCCACTACTCATGTTTTTCTATTTCACAGGCATATTTCAGTCAAGACTGGTTTCTTTTCAATTATGTCAGATGACGTGATGCTGTAGAGAAACTCTTAACAGGATTACATTCTAACATGAGCCTGAGTGTGACAGTTTATCTGCCTTTAATATGGCCTGGCTCCCATCTAGATCATAGTGCTCTGATCTGTCATGACACTTTCTTTCAAAATGAGAATAGATATGTAGAGCATCCTCTGAGATGTTTGGGACCACAGAGAGTAATCATAGTTGTTCTATCACTTTCCTGTCATCATTGGAGAGAGACAGCCTGTACCTCCTAATAGATCCAATGCCCTGCAGTCACCCCACTTCTGATTCTAAGTCCAGTGACTGATTAAGCTTTATTTCACTCCCAGGTACAATAGAAAACCCAGCTGAGAACATGCAGCCACAGGCAGCTGCAGTTCCTGGTTTGCTGGGAATCTCCTAAGAAGGGACCGTCATATTAAAAATTTGGCTTAGTAGTTCCTGCAATCAATGGAAATATTTGTTTTCATAACTTAGAATGCATTTCTGATCAACATTTTTATCTCACTGTATTTTTTTCAAACCTACCTTGTCTAAATTCTCTTTTGGCATAACTGATGCTAGCTGGAAAAGAAAAATTCTGGCTTTATGTACTGGATAAGATATAAGGTGTTTTCTTTAAAGATATTTTAAAGGTTGAAACATCTGGCTACAAGTTGGAAAGGTGAAAGAATCCCCAAAACTGCCCTTACAATCATCTTTCCCATTTTTCATTTTGTATTCTTCCAAACATGCAGTCAAGGTCCCTGTGGCTACCTGAGAATGTAATGATACTCAGGGAAGATAGCGGAGAATAAAGGGAGAAGATAACATATGGAACCAAGCTTGCTAGAACACTTACAACCCTATGTTATAAGCAGTTTTGAAGTGTTCCTAGAGCCAGGTTGTCTGTCTTCATTCGCCTAGTCATGGTTTACATTGAGGCTATAAATTTTTCAGAGATAATAAAATTAAGAATACTTGGCTATTCTTTCCTTCAAGGAGTACTGAAAATAATAAAAAATAGGTCAAAGGAATCCAAGACATTTTTTTCTCTGATAGTCTAACCAGTTAGCATCAGTTTTCCCAGCAGTTCATCTGTTTATATGGACCTGAGTGACATGCAACATAAATTGAAAGGCAAGCAAAACCAAAACCAAATGGTCATACTTACTCTTTTCACTATTACCAGTCAGTGACTCTTATTTAGTGCTAAACCATTTGGCATAAATTTTCTTGACTGTACTGCAGACCAGGGTTATAATCAAGTAATATAATCTTACTCTACATAATTATAATACACAGTAAGTACAAGGCTATTATGTCTGGAATTGAATGACAAACAGAAAACAAATCTAATTCCTTTCGTATGAAATCTAGCACAGAGTTCCTTGTTCTTAAGAAAAATATCCCTGTATATCTATCAACTGGTAACAAGAAAAATTACAGAATAACACCTGACATATGCCTTTTTTCCATGCAAGTAAAGTTCATATCTGTGAGTGCACACATTAATGAGTATCCTGGTGGTTTGGTTTTTTGGGGTTTTTTTTGGTTTGTTTCTTTTTAAAAGTGATTAGGAGCCTTGCGTGATAGTTTGCTGTATATATTTCTCTATGAGTTACTTGGGTTTGAACTTTGTGCTCATATTTTAATAAGAGTCTATAATCTCTGCATCAAAGGCACGGGGAAAATGACCCAAAGGAATCAAAATGCTTTTATAGGAAGCCCTTTTGCATGCCTGCTGTTCTGGCTGCTTCACAGCTATGAGTGGGTATTATGTAAGAAGAAGAGGTAAGGAGGAAGAAAAAGAGCTGAAGAAAAAGAGAGAGGAAGAAAACATCCGTGGTGCCCTCTTCTAGAATGAGTATTGATGACAGGATAATGGCAAGTAGCTCTTATAGGAAGGAAACCTTAGTGTCTCTGTACATTGTTACAGACAAATTAAGTCTATATGAACCAATTTTGGCAGAGAAGGGCATTACTATCTTTGCAATATTGTTAGCAGAATGATTCAGCAAATGTACACATCTGAACTCTTGTGCTTTTTTCTACTCTGATCAGGATGTTTCTGGTTTTACTCCTAAATTTGCATTTATAATTATTCTCAAAACCTCAGATCAGGCAGCCTGAGGATGCGAGTAAAATTTATTTGGATCTGACTTGGGGACATGAGAAAATGTAGAGAGTGGTACATCTTGCAACAATGGGTGTAAAGACATCATTTACCATCCTCCTTCTGGTCCTTCTGTAATCTTCAGGTCCTCCAAGACTTTTTTTTTCTTTCTAGCTACATTCCTGCAAATTATTATGTGGACACATTGCCCAGAAGGATGCAGGCTTTAGGAAATCCTTTTTTAAAAGGCACGCTATTATAGAGAACAAGAGCTTTGTCTTTGAAAATTTGGGTAGTGTACAGAAAAAGGACTCTGTACAGTTAACAGGACTCTGATGCAGCCCAATTCCTGACTGCCAGGAGAGGGAGCTAAGCCAGCAGAAAACTTTCTCTCCCCTGAATAAACAAATAAATAAATAAATGTGGGAATTGTTTTCTTCCCACTTTGTCTGTTCTGACACACATGCACACACTTCTTCCTCAAATTTGTCTGTGACTACTGACTTGTTTGATGGAATCTTTGTTACATACTTGACAAACTGAGTTGTACAGGACTTTGTTACTGGGAAAATTAATTTTCATGTGTTTTTATAAAAGCACTATTCCCAGCTTCAATGGTTCAAGACTTTTTACTTGTGAGTTACCACACAGTGAAATTAATTCATAGGCATGAAGAGGCATGTAAGAGGGAGGGAGAGAAATGAGAAGAAATAATGGAAAATAGATAGGTTTTGGGGAGAAAAAGCTCAGGCAGAACAGATTTTTTTTTCCTTGTAGTAACAGGAACCAGTAACAGGTCAAGAGAGAGAACTTACTACAAGACATAATCACTAGAGTGACTGCTGTACCCCAGGAAGCAGAGCTGAAATAGCTACAAGATCAATAGCATTAATGCCTCAGGTGGGGCCATGAATTCAAGGCTGCCAGCCATCCTGCCAGGCACTGTGCTGCATGACACACCCTGCTCAGCTCCTCGTACTTCTCCATAAATGGGTGTTGAAGTGCCAAAGTTCAGGTGTGGAGACTGCCTAGACTAATGTTATCTTCTTTCCTGTGTTTAACAGTTACTGAATTGTAATAGAAGGAAGTTATTCTGAAAATTTGACATTGCACAACTTCATCAAGACTATCTCATCTGTGAAAACGAACAAACTTCTGGCCCAGAAACAACTGTGTTTGTAGGCTGTGGCAAAAAAAAAAAAAAAAATTACCCTTGCTTGCACATAGGTAAATACAAATTTAGTTATTAAATAGTTTTAAAAATAAGACTGTTTTTAGTAATAAAACCCATAAATGAAATATTGTAGAAGGTCTAGTGGAAAGCGTATCCATCCAAATTCATGTTTTGGTTTGTCATACCATCCAGTCTTATCTGAATGTCTGCATGAATTAATCTTACATGGACCTATTTGTATTGATAATTTCATCTTAGGAGTGCTAGAAACGGAAAACTGCCAAGAATGTCCTGCCCGTGGACTCCTGAATTCTAATGTAGGAAACATACAAGCCTGGTATTACAACTAATTGTAGCTGTTAGAGTAAAAGTTAATAAGGACACACATGGCAAATTAAAAAGAAAAATCTTTAATTGCTTATACATGAGCAGACAGGACTCCCTCACAGTACACAAGGAAGAAGAAGAGGTGCAGAATTCCAGGTTTTTAACCAGTGCAAGCTTTTGAGTTGTGTAGGACTTCAAGGCAGCCAAAAGTCATTGACAGCCCAAGCATAATTTTATAGGGAAATATCCCTGCCTTCATTATAAAATTGCTGATTGCTGAAAAACTACTCCAGATGGTGACCATCATGATATTTTCACTCCAGTGGGCAAAGAGGAACGGATGATCACCTTCAGGACTCATATTAAATGGAGTATTGCACCTAATAGCAAAAGGTTATTTGTATCTTTATTAACCTTGCCCCAAGGCCTACTTTAATATTTCATCAGTCTAATGCCGCAGTGTTTCCAAACTTAACAAATTTGTCAAACAGTGAGAGTGATCTGTTTAGCATGGCAGTAAATTAAAATCTTAGTCCTTCATCCCCAAAAGCTGTTCTCATATCTTAGATGAATTATTTTTGATAGATCTCATCTAGGACTCCAAAAACTCACCTATGTACCATGTAATGATGTGAAGCTGGTTTGAGAAAGTTGGAAATGGCAGATGAAAATAATCTCACATGAGGAGCTATCCTGAATGTTTCAACAAAATACACTTTCATTAAAATATAGTATTTCACTGAAGCAAAAAACCTGCATGGAGATTTGCCAGGTTTGATAACGTTTTCAATAGAAAATGTGCCTGAGGTCCAACCAGAGACAGAGAGAGAAAAAACAATGGGGGAAAAATAAAAAAAAATGGCTTTTTTAAAACATAAATTTGGACACAATTCTACTTCATAGAAGCATTTGTAAAATAGTGTTTACATTCCACAATTTAAACCTGTGAAAACTGTGGAATTATCTGCCTCTGGGCAGCTGCACTTAACACAGTGAAAGAAATAGAAAGATAATCTTACTTTACCTTCTTGACCATTTTTCAGAGGGCTTACAGCTTACTTTGATAAAACTGGACATGACTGTTTGAGAAAAACTATTAATACTAAACTAATTTCAAGTAATTCCCCTTTTGGAACACATACATTCTGTACTGTGGTTAGCATAATGCATTTTGTACTAAGAAAACCTGATGGCAACCTGCTCTTTCTTTGCAAACAAATTGGTCCCTACCTATAAATTATTCTACACAGTGAAGCAAACAGTTTGCTTTTATCTAGAGTTATGTGGGCAGCCTGGCAAAACATCTATGGAGAATTTGAAAAAGCTGCTTTTAGTGACCTAAGTGGCTAAGCATTGCTGCTTTGGAGACAACATTTTGACACATTTTAAATGTGTTGCATGGTGCCACATCATTGATGAGATCCCGTACGGCGTCACTTCTCCTTGTGGGGTATTGTTCGTTTAGGATCTCAGGCAAATGAGCGTGGGCTGTCATGTTCTTGTCTTCTGTATTTGTAGCATATGGCCTGGAAAGAAAATATGGAAGAAGCTGCCCCTCAACTTCTTAGGCACCTCAATATAAATAAAGTTGAAAGTGTCATCATATGTTCATGTTTCCAACAAAGGCAGATGGAGGTCTCTCCTTCCTATTTTAATATTACTTAGCATGCTGCTCCTTCACAGCTCTAAGAACTACTCCATAAACACTTCTTAGGAGCTATCAAGAAGGATTATTAAAGTTGTTTACACTCTTAACTTCTGCTTCAAAGAACCTGTCGTGTTTGGTATAGTCACTTATAGGGCCAGTGAACAAAAAATGCTCCCCGGACAGAGAAAAAAATCTTGCTTATATGACAGTCCCTGTAACAAGCAAATAGGTTATCAAACAAAATTCTTAAATCATGGCCATCAGATGGCCAGTTATCAGAAAAGGGGAAAAATATAAGGATGATAGATAAAGAATGTACAGCTAAGCCTCTGAAATCCCGTTCAGCTAAATAGCTGAATTATTTATCAACTGTACAATATCTCAGCATCAACAGTGCCTGACAAGAGCCTGGGGATCTGGATTTGTTATCTTTTCCCAGTGATACAATTACATTTTTCTGTATGCACAGGTGGAGAAAGTACAATAATCTCACTGCACCAGATAAGACACAGCAATTCATACAGGAAGCAACTTGTGCTCCTACATATCATCAGAAAAAAAAAAATAAATCAGCAATATTAAACAATGAAAGTATAGCTACAACTGTAACTGCCTTATAGCAAAACAAAAACATCCATATACTGGTTATCTGGACACCAGCAAACCCACTGATTTTCTGAGTACAGAGAGGAAACACCAGAGGCAGTAGGAGAGAAGAGTTTACCAAGGGTACAGACCATTAACAGATCTTTTTACCTCACTTACTTTTGTTTGGTTCTGCTATTTATTTTTTGCTAATTGTCGTTCAGGATTCCAGTATCGCTATGATAATAGCTATTTTCAATGAGAGAGTCCTGTTGTCTCTTTTTAGTGTTGCTGGTCAAGCATATATCCTAAGAATGTATACATCTGAGGATTAAAAGAATTGAAGAAAAGATGATAGGATTAAAGAATTTCTTTGTAGCAATGGGGATGAGTCCTCCCCAGGTCTTGATTCTGACAGACAGCAAACTTTTTTGTCACTTTGCTCTGATTTGGTTCTCATTTAGTGAAAGGCTACATTACTCCTTTTCCCCAAGAGACATTCAGATCTCCCATTTAACCTTGAAAGTTCTTTGAGGAAAGAAGACTGCATGGGACAGAATTTAACATGGGGCAGCTTCAGTTTTAGGTACAAATAGAAATATGAGCAAGCTTGAAATAGTAAATAGACATTTCTAACCCAATGATTCTCAGCTGTGGAATTAAAACCACAAGAATCTCCTGAGAACTCTTAAGGGATCACAAAATAATACATAGAGGCAGTGTTAGCCAGCAAGAGCACTGTTCCTGCAGGATGAAGGAGTGTCGATTATACGTTTAAACACTGACTGCAACAGTTTACATCAACCAAGAAACTGCTATCTGCCTTTAATTTCTGGCAGCAGCTCAGTTCC
Source organism: Lonchura striata (assembly GCF_050655825.1). Lineage (NCBI taxonomy): Eukaryota > Metazoa > Chordata > Aves > Passeriformes > Estrildidae > Lonchura > Lonchura striata. The sequence goes on along the minus strand of NC_140707.1, from coordinate 55,188,049 downwards.
CTGGGGAAGAGACAGAGCAGAAGAAGAAATGGTGTTTACATCTGCAGTTGTGATTTAAGTCACTTTTCAGTCTTCCTTCTGGTATACTATTTCCTTGAAGGAGCAGAGATGCTGCCAACACAGAAGTGCTCAAAGACAAAGCAGAGCCAAATGGACATAATTTCCAGAAGCTGGATGCATTGCTCCATCCAGCCAATTTTTCTTTTGCCCCATGCTGATGACTGTAGAACTGAATATTCTGTGCGAATAGTTTCACCTCATATACCGAATCACAAGTCTTCTGACCATGAACCAAGAAAGGAGGACACAGTAATGGCAATAGATCTAATTTTGTCCATAATGTACAGAGTACATTCACAGCAAAAAGTCTGCCATCTTTGTGCATTTATGAAGAAGCAGCTCAGAACAGAATAAAGCCCTGCTATTCTGTCCTGAAGCTTCTATCATTATATTTTCTCAATAACTTCTCTAAAACATTTTAAAAAGAGCTTGTCTAAGCTTATTTCAACTGTAAAGTTCAAAGACTCTATGTTGAACAAATCCTGACAAAGATGGAAAAGAACACAGAAAGCAATTCTGCTTTGCTTTTTCCACTTCTCCCCTTTATCTTTGAGGTCTGTGTGTGGTTGCATCACTTGATCAAAATCGCCAGGAGGCTTAAAATGACATATACCAACAGTAAAGCAAAAACCATAGTCCTCTGCCATTACTGCTTCATGGTAGGTGATTTTTAGCCACGTGTAGACAGCCAACAAGAGATATGTAAACCACTTAAACTCTCAGTAGCTTTTAAGTGGGTCCTAAGAGGTGCAGAAGCCTGGAGTTGGCCTTCAGCTCAAATGCAAAATCCATCTGACATGTGCCAAATTATTCCAGGCAGCAAAGTCCTTATCAATATGTGTCCTTGTGCTACTTTTCTGCAGAGTTGTTATTGCAAGGAATCACAAAATATTATTAGCATTTTGTGCTTATACAAAACTGGACCTCTCAAATGAGTTCAGAAAGGCAGAGAAGCAGTGCACAATAAAACCTGAGAGAGAGCCAGAGGGAAAAATATATTAAGAAAAAGTGAGATAGAGTTTTAAGCGATTCTGCAGGAAGCAAAATATGCCTGCTCAAAAATGCAATTATTGTTTTCTTTTGTTTGCAAGCACTCTATTTTTTCAGGTCACTGCATGAATCAAATAAGAAGACACTCGTTTTCTATGCAGACTTCTGGGTACTTTAAATGAACTACATAAAAAGATCTGCTATGGGATTTGGGGATTTGCTGATGGGTTTTTCTTTATACTAAAAACTCAGGTAGGTCCCCAATACAAGTATCTTTGTAAGTATGGGAAATCTTGGATTTTGATTTATGTCTGCACCAAAATTTTACATACCAAATGCACAGGTTCTTTACTTACACTTCTGCTAATAAGGCACAGAGTTGGCATAACCCATTGATGTAGTGTACAAAGACAGTACATGAAATCCATGGTATTTTCAGCAATATTACTCTGCTCATCTGCTCTGACATCTACATGATCCTTTTTTATAAGGGGTTATTTATTAAGAGAATTTAAATGCAAATCAACTTTGATGGCCATGGAAATACTGCTGTTGCTATATGCAAAAGAGCAGGCATGGACTTGCACCTTCCTGTTTCACTGCATATACTGGATAAATACATGTGTACATGGAAGCAGAGCAGATGATGAGGAAAAATGTCAAAATCTTCTGCTTTATGAAGACAAGAATGGCAGAAGAGCCTATAAGCAGCCTGGAAAAAGGATTTTGAGAACTTGACTAACTGCAGATGTTACTCTGATTACTCAAAGGAAATTTTCTTTTAGTGCAAATCCCTTTTGATTTCACCTCTGTCTCTGGGCTACTGCATCTGTGTTGTGTTAGGTAGAATACACAGCTTAGACAACAAAGGGGCACTGGTGATTAGAATAAATATGAAGGGAGGAAGTCATCTGAGGCTTCACCCATCACCACCAGCACTCCCATATGCCTTCAGTATGGATTTGGCAAGAATTGTCAAACATTTCACTTCAAATCCAGACGTCTTTGACCCACCACAGCAAATAGCTGACCTTAACTCAAGAAGTAGTGTGAAGTAGTAAAGGACAAAAAATAAAACAGTTATTCCAATAGATAAGACTTACTGACTCTTAAGAGTTCAGCCCACAACAGCCGAGTTTGTTTACTGTAAAGTATTATTTTAAAAATTCTTTCCTTCTTATTTGGATTAAAATAAACTGCATTTCCTAATACTACATATTGTGAGAGATGCTGCTACATGCTCCATCCAAACACATGCTCAAACAAACCCACCCTGGCAGCAACTACCTTCAAGACCTTTAAGTCTCTTGGGAGATATTACCCTCCTCTGCTCCAGTGAAACAGAAAACCATCCTGTATTCAAGGGGAAAAAAAAAATCTGTTTCTATATTCACTGAAAATACTTAAAGCATTAACCCTCTTTAAAAAAAAAATATTCAAATCTTCTGCTTAGGGCTTATATGAAGGAGGAAATCTTGTCAAAGCAATAGTGTTCATTATTATTATTAATAACAAAATACTTTTAAAGCACAGATAAGGACTGACTAAGCATATGTCAATGTTTAAACACATTCACTGTAGCTGTTCTGGTCACTTTCTGAGTTTACTTCCCACAAATCACTGAGCTACACTGGAACAAAAGAAAATAAGAGTTAATTTGAATAGGTACCTGCACTAAATGAACTGCAAATACCAGTCTCCACCTGGGAAGCTTCTGACTCACACTGCTTCACAAGAAGCATGGAATTAGGAAAATTATTGCATAAGAATTATATTTTGAATACCAAGAGGAATTGTGATTCATTAAAATTAGTAAGTTCTCTGCAAAACAGGTAACAAAAAATATTCCTTTACCCAATAGATAGTGAAGTGAAAATGTCTGTGGAAATGGTTCCACAATTTATAGGTCTTTAAATAGGTTCCCTTAAAAAGAAGAGAAAGAGAAGCACCCTCAAATATGTCTAGTTCCACTATTTCAGGCACTTCTGGATGTGTACAGGGGGAAACTGGATGGCAAAAAGCAACTCCAATAATATCTTCTCTTAGTTGGAGACAAAACACTGAGATAGATGGACTGTTGGTCTGTCTCAGCTGAGAATTTCTTGTTTTGGTCAGTCATATCTTATGGTCTTAACTAGGGACTGAGCACAACAACAGAAATGCAACATGCATGGACCTGTCCATTACATTCCCAGAGTATTTGAGACAGAAATTAAATATGGTGCTATCCCATAATGTATCTGAAAGCTTAAAAGTCATTGAAACAGCTCAAATTATGCATTTTGAAATTCTGGATAGTTGCAAATGACCATAAATATAATGTTAAACCTAAACTGACCAAAAAATGTATTCTCAGGAATATTCCAAAAGCAACAAGGAAGGTGACTTTACTGGTCTATTTTGCTTTTAAGACCATGAGTTTTTAAGGCATGTAAGAAAATAGAATGGTAAAATGATGATGCAGAATTGTGCTTCCAGGGCTAAGTTCTGGTTCCCTAAATAGAATTGTTCTGCTTTAGCTTTAGAGGACTGGAAACTGTAAGGAGTGAAGTAGTGACCACAGAATGAACTGAAACGTAACATCATGTTTTATACAATTTTCTTCAATGACCTCTGCACCTTTCCTATATAGAAAAACCCAAGCCAAGCCAAAATATCTGTATATAGAATTGCATTGACTTGAAAAAGACTGTTTTGAATCCAGTGTTTCAGTTAGAACACATCTGTAATTTTTATTTAGCTAATTTTTGTATAAATGTCTTTTTTTTTTTCCTATTCCATTTGTATTCTTTATATTATATAAATGGGATCTTTCTTCTCAGTGAAACTTTGGTGAAAAAGGTCATCCAATCAGCTGCTATATAAATTCTATATGAAGTCTGTGAACTTTCTAGGTTATGTAGTTTCCTTTTTGACTGCTGGGAAGGTTGTCAAAGACAATCCTTTGAAGGAAGACTTGCTCACCGTCTCACTTCACCTCCTTTGAGGTAGATATTTAGAAATATCCTCATCTTCCACTAACATATAGAATCAGTAACTTACTTGTGTTTCAGTGTAAGGACAGTTTACAAAAAATGTCTCCCTTTCTAAATGAGACACTTAGCCAAATAAAATTTCAGAATAAATATAGTGATGAAAAGAAATAAAAGTAGTGGATAACCACACCTTTTCTTCTGATACTGTGGTTGATTCCATTCTATCACCACCCATAACACATCAACATCCATCCAGATTAATGTCTTTACCCTTTTTGTGGATAAACACTTAAAAACTTCCACTACTCTCTGCCATTGTTAACCTAAGCAATAACAATCATAACATTTAAAGTCTATTTTCTAAACAATCACTATTTTTCTCCTGTTTGAATGTCCTAATAATAAATAAATAAATAAAATCCAGACATGGTTTCTTGGCAGCTGTGGTACTAGCACTTAGTAAATGCTTGGTAACAGCCAACAAGGATTGTTTATTTTCTTCTCCAAAAAAATTAAGTCAAAAATTTGTAATCCCAGAAGATAATTTTCTTTCCATTGTATATTTGCAACCTCTCTCTCAGGGAGTCAGGTCAGCTGCATCAATTACTGCAGGACATAGTAAATATCATCCTAGAATGTTAACACAGCCCTGAGAGTTCAAACACTGCTTTATTCCTAAACCATAATTATACCCCGGGATCTGTTGGACACAGTCATACTTGTCATTGCAACACAACATTATTCACCTTTCTCATCATTCTTTCTAATCCAGACTAGGACAGTAGTGTCCAGCCACCAGTCACCATCAGGATGGTGAAAAATGAGGTGGCAGCTTAAAGCTATCCCTCAGAAGTGGAGTCCAAAGTGGAGTGAAGAGGAGGCAATGCTTGTGTGATGGTTTCTTTTTCCTGATGACAAACCTTTGATTAAATGCTGAGCCAGAAGCAGACAGGCAGGTCTCTAAAAGGGGAGCTTGGAGAGACTATTGCCACTCCACTGTCAGAAAAAATCTCCAGTCTTCAGTTTCTCTTGTTGGTAGACACTTATTTTTTCTATGACAAGCTCTTTGAATGAAAACTACCTTACAGTTAGAAGCAGTAGATAAAGACAGGATGGAAAATGACACAATCCTTCTAATATTTGGCAAGTAGAATACCCCTGCACATCTAAATGGTTCCATTTAATCAATGAAGTAATTAATTTTTCTAAGAAATGCTATCGTGGCCTGGACATCCCTTAGCATTTACATTTGCAATCCTTATTCTCATACCTATAATCACAAAGTCTTGCATCTCTCAGGGAAGACAAGCTTAAGTACTTCTGGACCCACTGGTTCAAGAAGATGCCATAAAAGACATGACAAGCGTATTAAGATTCACAGTAAAATCAAGTTGCAAGTCAGAACCTATAATCAGACATAACACCAGTAAATGTGTTTCTTAAACTCAGTATGAGCATTAAGTAAAAAATGACTGATTAATTCAATTATCCTACATAGCTTCCCACTTAAATATTTATGACAACTCTATCTCTCCCGAGCATAATAAAAGGTAAATGAAGCTAAGCACCTGAAAGAAGCTCTCTGCCAAGTTGTGTGGGTAGAATGTCCCAGATACCTCACTAAAAAAATAACAAAAATTCACAAGATAAAGTGTTCTTAAAGTGTTCTCTGCTGCTTGTGTTCAACAGGCAAAGAAACAGAGTCTGGAGCAGTACCACAGACTTAATTTAGCCAGTGTCATGGTATAAACAGAGGATATTTTCCTCTCCTGTTACTTTTTTTGAAACTTTTAAGGTTTTGGATTTCCCTCCTCAAAATAAGGAATCAAAAGTTCTAGCCTCATATGGTTATGTGCTGGCTTTGTGAAGTATTTTTATTGCTAATACCAGCTACAGTCAATTATATTCACCCTAGTACTCATTTTTTCATGTGAGTTTGGGGTTTGCAAGCTCTGTGCTGGAGCAGCAGCACTGGCCATGCTTCTGACCAGATGGCTGCCAGCAGGAGTGGAGCTCATTCCTTGGTTCATCCACAGGCTATGGCAGCGTGGTCCTGGAGCTGACCTGCTGGCCAGAGCCCAGACTCCCTCTCTGGCAGGCAGCCCCGCCACTGAAAGGCAACCCCTCGGCCAGGAGCTCATGTTTGCTTTGCTCTTCTTCTGTGAATCCCTCCCTGTTTTCTCCAAGGAGGTAAGAGTAGGTCCTTCAGCTGCTTTTGTTCCCAGAGTTAGCTAAAGATCCCTCACAAAGTCACAGCACGACAGGCATCATTAGTCTCCTCCTGGAATCCAAAAAGCATTTTTATTTTTTAGTTTAGATTGAGAAATTGAGACACAGGTGCGTTCTGGGTTCAGCTGAGTTCTGCATACAGAAATTGCTCAAGTGCACAGCTGGTATCAAAAGCAGCTCAGACTTTCCCAAGAAATATAGAATAAAACCCAGTATGTGGGATATAGGAGACTAAGGCCAAGGGCTTGAGGATAACACGAAAGGTTATGATTTGGTACACATAATTGTACTAGCTTGGGTGGTTATTCTGAACTACCTTTAGGATGGCTTCCTGTCCCCTTGGAGTAGACCAGAATGAATACAACACAGTGTGGCCTAAATCTGCCTTGGCCTTTGGGACTGGTGTTGTGACTCCACAAAAGACAATGCTAGATCTTCTGCAGAGTTGAATAAACTTGCTTAAGGGTTGCAAAGTGAGACTGGAGCACAAGTAAAATTAAAAGTTACAAGTTCCTGTCTCTCAGTCTGCATTCAGTCAATGAAACCACACGTCCTCTCTGCTTAGACATATGGCTTTGAAGACGTGGCCCTTAATGGCCTGAGGTTTGACTGTTTCAGCTTTGTTACTTTGGTTTGTTTTTTTTCCTTTTAGCCTTTACAACCAACCTCAGACAGAGTCACTCAAAGCAAGTAGAGGGAAGAAGACTGGTGTCACAGTGGGGAACTCAATTTAATACAAGCACTTGGAGAATTTTTTTTGTTTCTTGAAAGCATGTAAATAGACAATATGATTTACAAGGATACAGGGAAACAAGCACACAACTTCCCATAATGTTGTGGTTAAGACAGCTTGGAAACTATAGTGCTGTGCAGAGAACAGCACAAACATACACTGCAGAAAGGCAAGGCAACTATTCAAATCCATCTTTGTTTTAAGCACCAACTATTAAAGTGACCATGCTGGTTTTACCTTGTTCTCTCTGACAGTAGGTGACAAAAGGCTTTTTAAATACTGAAAAGTCGCAAGTCTGCTTTTTCTGAATTGCAGAAAGAATTTGTCTTGGCTTTTGAATAACTATGCAGAGTGAAAGCCGGAAGGAATATTCACATGTATCAAATACGCACGGAATAAATAAAAATAAATATAAATCTGGCAAATTGAGACTCATATGGATTAAAGTGCCTAGATTATACAGCATGCAGTTTTTATGTGGCCTGAATAAGACATGGTAGAATTCATGGCAATTATTTTACTACATGAGCAAAAAAAATTAACCTCATGTTGCTAATGCTGCAGATTACCCCAAATCCTTCATTCAACTATACTATGTGGACAACTTTGTGACAAAGTTATATAATCTTTCTGTCTTTCACCACTTATTGCAGCTCTTTTTACTATTCATTGGATGAGCAATCTTAGACCTCAGACGGAGACAGAAAATTGCAATACCAAAAAAAGAAACACCTTTTATTCTGTTCCTGGAGTGCTCTTGATTCAAATATGATGATTTTCTAAAATATACCGATGATTTTCTAAAATTTAGCGATGATTTTGAATTGTACAATAAAGTCTTCTGCAAATTACAGCTATGAGATGACTTACTATTTAAAGTGTCATTAATTGCAGTTGGTCATATTAGTCACATGAAGAGTTTTTGGGTTCATGCTCAATGCTCAGAATTTCTAGGATTGATTTTTCTGGTGGAAATGCCCATAGAAAGCTGTGTAAGACAAACTCAACACAACACCTTACAATTCACTGCTAAGGTTCTTCTCAAGACTCATGTAAATGTGCCCAAAATGCAAGGGAAAAGGAATGTAAATATATCACTCCCATTTTCAGGAATTTCTGCTTCCAGGGACAAATTCGCCTGTGAAGAAAACAGCCATTTTATTGTGCTTGTCTGGCTGAGAACATACTGCATAATATTTTGACACTTGAAACTGAAGTCTGACTAAGGTATAGCACAAACATTTGAAGAAATCAGTAAGAAGATGTAAAAGGTTTTTGTGGGGTTTTTTGTTTGTTTTGTTTTCAGGTTTATTTTTAAAGTTATCTAAGATTTGTGGATAAATATTTATTTTTTTAAAACAGATGCCACCATGTGATAATGAAGTTTGAGAATGTGAATGCTCTTTCTCTCTTAAAAAAAAAAAAAAAAACCTCAAACCAAGCCAAACAAAAAACAACCAAAAAAAGGAAACCCAAACCAAACCAAACCCTCTCCATTGTAACTTTCTTCCCAATGTCATGTGTTAATATGTCATCATAACATCTGTCATCTGCATGTTTTCTCAATAAAATTAATATTGATGGTTTTAGTAGAGTATTTAAAAGACTTTACTGTGAGTTATTTTATTGTTTAATTTTCAATATTCAGGTTCTATAATGCTCTATTTATCATATTTTCTATTTTTGAAGTAGGTTTATTTGCATAAGGTTGCAAGACTATGTTATTTAATTCAAGAGAAGCCAGAAATTATTAAAATTGGTAAAAGAAGGTGGTCCATAGGAAATTTATGATTTTGAGAAACTACTACAGAATCATAGTCATGGATTCCTTTCCCATGCATGAAGCTTCATGGCTCTGATTTTATTCTACTGCCTTTGAAGTCAAAGGAAAATTTCCCATTAGTTTCAGTAGGCCCTTTGTTTTATTTTCAGAAGTCTTTTTTAAAGTTTCCCATTTTGAAGTTCCCATGATTTAACCTTGGGTGTGACCTTGAGAGAATTTTTATGCCCATGAACAGAAATAATTACTGAAGTAAATGAGCCTGAAGGGCTGGTCCAAATATCATCACTTATAGTGCCATATTCTGTTAACTGCATGGAATGCCAATATCTTGACTTGACTTCTCCATCCCACTTTATAATTGGAGATATGAGCTGTGCAGCTTATGCAAAAGTTATACTGCTAACAATGGCAGCTCAGTAGAAAAACAGGACAAGGACATAAAACTGCTAGAGAGTAGTTTCAGTGTGTTAGGGAAAAAATAGCAAAAAGGCAATTTTCTCCAAGTTTCTTGGGACTGTTCTGAACAGCACTTAGTGTAATGGGCTTAAAAGAAATATTTTCAAGAAAGTAGTTGAAACTTTGTTTTACATAAATTCAGTTGATTCAGGAAAGCAATTATAGCTGCATCAAGGGATTTTTCAAAGACCTGAATAATAAACAAGATAATGGACTCTATCAGTTTCATGGGATATTTAAGGGTGTAATTCACTTTTCAAAAGGAAAATTTATCCTAAAATTTCATCTGGTGATGCAGTGCACCATCCTGCACCATGTAAAATCTCACTGCCATGGTTTGATTTAATTTGAAGCAGAGATAAAAACACCACCGTGTATTCACAGCAGTCTCACTAATTAATGTCAGCCAAAACTTTAACTCATTCAGACATTGTTGTATTTCACATCCTTCTAAAAAAAATCAATGCCCTCTCCACCTCTTCCACCCTGGAGCTCTCATTGGTACCAGCATGATGCCAAGGAAGGGCCCAACAGGAACCCTATACTGGATGTTCTTTCCCCTGCTGTGTAACAATGACCTAAGTTCACACACACACACTCCTTTTCATTCTCTTTTTTCCACCTTTTCATTCCCTTTTTCTCTGCTGCACATTTGTTCTACATTCTTCCTCCCTCATCTCGGCACTCCCCAATATGAAGCACAATCCACTCCAGGAGGTTTCTGTGGATTTCAGCAAGCGTGGATGGGCTTCTGACTGATATTCTCTCCCTCCCATGACTTACATAAACTAAATGGCATTTGGATTTCTGAAAGAACTGTATTTGGTTGGAAAGTGAATACTTCTTTTATTCTTAATTTTTCAAAACAGAATTTCTAAGGGGTTTCTTTATCCCTCTTAAATATCAAAGTAATTTTTTCTCAGCAGTTCCAAGCTCCCCTTAGATTTGTGAGCTGAACATTTTGTTTCCTTTAGTGTGCTAATATCTTTCCAAAACAACATCAATGAAAAAACATGAAAATAAATCCATCTTTCTTGAAAGAGGTCTCCGCTAAATAAATGGATTTAAGGATGTCCAGGCTCTACCCATAGGAGACAGCAAGAGCATTTAACACTTACAGTAAATGTACTTCTGTGCTAAATTACTTTTCACCTCTCAAATATAGTAGAAACATTAGGTAATGGTGCTCCATTCCAAATGAAGACCAGCAAATGCATAATCAAGAAAAAATTAATATTAGAAAACCTAAAAAATCACTGACATGCAACTAGGACAGTTCATTACATTTGGTCTGACTCAATTTCATCTGTAAGTACAATAGTATGTAGCAGACACTTCCCTGCTGAAGGCCAAATGTGCAAAGGTTCTCTTGACCTACTGATTTTAATAAACCATGTGTTTCAATATTTCTTTAAAGTCAAAAGCCAAAGTTTGGGGAGGCTAGGTGTCAAAGGAGTACTGGATACCTGGAAGTAAGCACCACATAAATATATTTGCTTGCAATGACTTGAGCAAAAACATCACTAAATTTACAATTAAGCACTGTTAAGTGATAATTTACTGGAAAAGTATTGCAGATGATGAGTTCAGAAATCAGGAATTAGAAAGTAGTGAAGGACTCAAAAAGTATGGCAAGCACAGCATATCATGAGACATCTTTTATGGTTACAAGTGAAATATCTTCAGGTAGACTTCTCTTCTGTAATTAGGACCAATGCAAAAATGAATAAAATGGAGAAGATAAATTGTGTATCAGTAAGGTCTCAAAAAAGAATAGTCAAATTCTACAGAAAACTTGTGATAAGATAAACTTGTGATAAACTGATTATCTAGTATATTACTACTTACACAGGTTTGAAAATATTCAATTTCTTGATTGCATCACATTTGTTTCAAAGCCTTTGATGGTCTCCTACTGTATATATTTTCCCTTCTGTTGAGGTGAAAAATTCTGGGTTTGGCACATTTTCTATTATTAACTGTTGGAGAACAGTTGTGAAGGGGAGAAGGAATGGATGCATCTTTTCTTTTACTTGGCACTCTTCTGTGTTCCTCGGAGCAGCACAGTCTTTCAGTACATACTCAACAAGGATGAAAAAAATGCTTTCAGTTAAATCTATTGTCAGGTTTGGGTTTTACATTTAAAAGCATGTTGTAAACATGAACAATTCACCAAATATTTCTGTAGGCTAGATAAATACTATAGAACAACTAGCTGAAGCAGAAAAGTGAATAGCTGTATTTTTAAGAATTTAAGCAACCACAAGATTTCTAATAGGATTTTAGATGTTTAGCACTTGATTGGTATGTACTTTTCATCAGTGCATATTTTCTGGTGAAAAGTTCTGAATCAATGACATTAAAAAGCTTTGTACTGCATTGCTATAATTAAATTTTTAATTGCAATTTGGATTTGAGTACTATTTAGACACTGCTGATATTTTCAGTGCTCATGCAAACCAGTATCCTCCTACTACTGATCTGGGACCAGTAAACTCTGAGGGTTGGTTTCAATCAGTCTCACAATTTTTCACAGTGAGAACAGATAATCAACCACTGCACCTTTGCTTGGCTGAATTCCCACCAACCATCCACCAACCTTCCTTGGAGCCAGGAAGGTAGTAAAGGTGGATCCGGATTTACAGAGATGTGAATTAATATATATTCTGGGCATATATTCTGAAAAAAAAAATAAAAAAAAAACCAAACAAAAAACAAACAGTTGCCATGGTCATATTCACATTACCACATTGTTCAGGTCTCACAGTTACTAATAGCTTTAAGTATCTGGTAAATCTGGAAAAAAATTATTAAAACTGAGGTAAGATGCTTTGGAAAACATCAAGAGTTCTATTTGTTATTACTATTAGAGAAAAAAAATATTTTAAAATTATAAAATTCAACATAGTTCTCATTTTCACATGGGTTTTTGAGGTACAAACAGAAAATAATCAGGATTTAGAGGATAGTTCAGATTCACCCCAAAGCAGTAAGGGTCAAATGCAATTAGCCCTAGCTTCCACATCAAAGTCAGACAGATCTCTAAGAGTTTCTGCATGATTTGTTCCTAGCTTCAGCCTATAAAAGTTTAGATTGGAAAGAATGTCTAGAAAATAGCACAGATTGTAGACATGGTATTAGATTAATATATGAGGAAATATTTGGTTGAAAAGATTGAAAATAAACTACAAAATCCCTGAAACTTTGGCATATTATTTCAAATTAACCTCAACTGGACCCGGCCACTGTCACCAGCTGATGGCAATTCTGAAATAAGGCAGTGTGAAATAAAGAATCAGATTCCAGTGCAGCAACTACTGGCTACAGCCAAAACCACAATTCCCATTTGCAGTAACTGTGCCCTTGTAATGCCAAAAATCCCCAAATAGTAATAGAGATGAAATGACCTGGTTATTCCCTAGAAGGTCCCTCTGAGATAAAGTGAGGGACAGAATCAGATTATGTGTATCTGTGAAAGGAGGATGAAAGCATGGCTCATATTTCCATAGCACCTCTGTTGTAATTCTTCTTTGAATAGACACATTAATTGTTTGAGACTTTCAATCTGATAAACCGGCACTACAACAATTAATAATTGAAAAAGTTGAAACTAAATCTTTTCTACTCACTGAAATGACAAGACAGGAAAATACAGTACAATATATAGGCATGTTAGTGTATTTTCTACTCTGTATCAAATGAGAAGTCATTTAAATGCCTTTAATCTCAACCTTCTTAATATAGTATTAAAGAAAAATTGATCACACTTGTATCACCCTTCAACAAAAAAATGAAGGGAAAAGATTTCTCTATGCTGAACATAGACTTATATATGACCTCCATTAACATTAATGAGAGCCTTTAGCTAAATCCCTAAGCCCTGCAGCAGACACCTACACTTAATAATTTAGTCAAGAACTAAAAAGATGGTGGAATAAGACATAAAGAAATAGCAAAAAAAAAAAAAAAAAAAAAAATCAGCAGAACTCAAACAGTAACAGGAATTGCAATGTGGACAGCAAAACCAGTGCAGAAAATCAAAGTTTGCAGCGGAATGGGGTTGCTGGATTCAGGGCTCTGAAGAGGTAAAAATAGAGCTGGTGTGAAGAAGAGTGACAGAAGTCCAAGAAGCTTAGGAAGCTCACTAGACTATCATCACCTCCACAAATAGTGGCATATGCCTCTATGATGGTGCAGGTTGGCAGATAAGGGTTTATTTCTCAGGGATGAACCAAAGTGATACTTTGTGTTTGTGCATTGTTTTGTTAGTGGGTAATTAGCTTCAGGGGAAGAAAGCTTCAGCAAAGGCAACAATGAAGAAGATATATGAACAACTCATTGCTTTTCCAAGCAAAAAAACCTCAAAATAATACTTTAAACCAGATGAGCTCTTGTTATAGCTGGCCGTATATTAAACACAATTTTGCAGCATAAAAGCTCATTCTTTTAGTTTTCCTCTGTCCCCACACACTGTAAGGGCATTGAAAAAAAAAAAGAAAGACACACATTCAAGAATGAATATGTCAATTTTGGCAATCTAAGCTGTTGTACCTTTTATCAACTTCTGTTCTCTTATCCCATATCTTGTAAGTTAAATTCCACATCAAATCAGACCCTCTAAAAACTAGTAGAATTTGATGGAAACAGAAAACTAGATTTAAAGGAATTATACCAAGAATATTTTTGGGCCAAACTCTATATAACAAAATTTCTGCCAATGAAGGTCATCACAGGAGCAGAAAATCTAATAAACTTTTTCACTATGTTATCACCTTTTATTTAACTGCAGACAAACAAATGACAGAAGGTTTCATTTTCATGCCATGAGAGGCTGCAAAGATATATATATATTAAATTAAATAGCTATTTGAAAGGCAGAAAAGAAGTTGAATTTAAAGCAGTCCGACCCAGTGTAGCTAGTATGTGGTGTGAGAAAGTATTTCTTACACCTGGAAGAGTTTTGCTGCAGAACAGAGTCCTTATATGCAGGGTAGGCAAAATGAATAAAAATTTCATCTACCATGTGTCCTAGGAAAAGGCCAATTTCTTAAGGAGTTAATAGAAAGAATTAAATTCAGATATTAATTTAAAATATAATAAACTTCTCCAAATTGTAATTTGCACTGTGATTCTGTTAAGAAACTCAGATTTGGTTAGTATTTTGTGATTTGGTCAGCATTTGTGTGATGCCTGTTTCCAAAAATGTAAAAAATCCTTCTGCACTTATTCAAATCACTAATCACAGTTTATTTCTACTTCAGTTTCTCTGTAGTGAAGTTCAGAAATTTATCTACAACTTGTAAATTGACACTGCAAATGCTTTATCCCTCTTGCAGATCAAGAAATCTTGGTTAACTGGAGGTCCATTTTGCCTTCTTATTTTGCATTCAGCCATATCTATAGTTAGATTGTTTCTTTATGAATAAGGAATTATCAGAGCAAAATGTCTACAAAAAATCACAAAGACCATGTTTCACAGTAACAGATGTAATCTAAAAGTTGCATAGCGTTAAATGGAGAAGAACTGTGATTTATAATTGATATATTGAAAGGAATTAAAGTCATCAAAACAAAACAAGAACACCATTGGAACAGCTCCGTGCTTCTCCCTCTCCCCCTCTTCCCTCTCTCTCACTTTTCTATTATTGAAATTAGTACATTGATGCTGACAGAGTTTATCAGGACTTTCTGAAGGACAACATTTAAATATACAGAATCTCATTTTTCTTTTACTTATAAATTAAAGAGTCATCACCATTAATGCCATCAGTTTGAAAATGCAGTGAGAGTTCTATAAAAATCTGAAGTCTGTTTTCTGAAATTTGTCAACAGGAAATACCTGTATAGGTGTATGTGTATATTTTCTTACAAAAGTTTCTACTCTTCCTTCTAAATATGATATACACTTACCAGAGAAACGGTTTCAAAAGGGTTAAAGTTATAATATTAATGTTGTACTACACTGATGTCAGCAATTTACAGCAGGATGGTAGGTTCCAGTGCCAGAAGCCATGGCACAGGAGAGAATGTTATTTTAACAGCATGATTCTCTATGAAAGCCTGTCATCTTCTGTTCTTGAACTCCTGCTAATGTACTGAGGCGACATGCCCAGATAGAAAAGGAATGTTATTCAGCTGTTATGTGATGGCTATTAATATAAATACTGCTATACAAAAAGTATGATGCCACTGCTTGCCTTCATTTTAAATTGACAAAGACATAGGAATCTCTTGGGACACAGTGTTTCTAAAGGGCCACAACCTTCATTCCTTATTCAGATGAAACTCTTAATAACCTAGCTCACGAGAAACTTTCCTTTTAAGAATTTTAAGCCCTTGAGACCATCTGGGCACAAATACCATGCTGTGTCAGGCCACATTCACTGTGACTGACAGGGCATAATGCAACACTAGTTTGAATTTTTCTGCATTGCTGCTCTCACACTCCTTAATATTTGCTTAGCATGCCTGACAATATCACAGTCAGATCCGGCACATGCTCAGTACCAGAAAACAAATTCTGAATATTATGACTGATGAACCATTTTGTCTGACTAACTGCTCTCACAACTCACAGTGGATGAATAAAAAATTTAGCATTTAAGTCATCCCAAAATTTTCTTTCTTTCTGTTACCACTTCCCCTAATTACTCAGCTGTACTACAATAATATATGTACTTATTTTTCAAAACAAAATAAAAGGCAAAGAGAAACTTTCTGCCTACGAAATATTTTTTTATATATACCACTTTACCAGTTACTTATCATTTTCTTTGGCTAACAAGTTCTTGCAACATCATAGCCAATGACTAGAGAGGTAATTCTCCAAGATTTACATCCATGCCCTTCTAGGCAAATTATCAACAATGCATATTCTTAAAAAGATAATTCTGTATATCCAACTTATCAAGAAAGGAATGTGAGTAACCAAGGTGAGCAGATGCATCTCAGTCACCTGAGCCAATTAGGTCACCCTAAGCAAATGTGGTACTTCAAGGCATCAGGTCACTCACAAAATCAGCTTGATGATCTGAGAGAGCAAGAAATTTCTGTGGAGGTAGTGGAACTTACAAAAAAAAGCCCCAAACAACAGAGAAATACATCTCTATATTTGAATTTCCTATATGTCTGTAAAAATAAAGCATTTCTTTAATGTGAAATAAAAGTAACTATTTATACTTTTTATATCAACATTAATATGTAACATGCATGTATGTATTTGAAATGCTCGTATTTTAAATACAGTGGCATAAAGCTGGTTGTTTCACCTGCTCAGAAAGTTTACCACCTACCTTTCATGTACTTTTTTTGCCTCCACTCACCCTGATCTGACTTTCTGCCAAAAAGTCTGGAAAATGCAGAAGCATAACATTATTTCTCTCATACATTAAAAAAAAAGAGGGGAAAAAAGTGGGGGGGGAGGAGGGGGGCAGGAGGCGGTGGATCTAAACCCCACTGCCTGATTGCATCACTGCTGGAAACAAAAATCAAAGTTTTACAATATCACAGCAAAGTAGCTAATCACAGAAACAGGTGATCTGCTAGTCAGAGAACAGAACTGGGATTTGTACAAGTGCATGCTGTAGAACTAGAGGAGGCATCCTGGGTCAATGAATCCAATTCCCTGCTATCATAAATAATCATGTCATATAATCCCATTCATCTCATTTGAGCTCCATCTTAAAACCCTTTTTATGAATTTGTAGAATAAATGCATTCATAGCTGGTTTATATTCATTTGTTCTTGTGTAACCTTGTCCTTTATCAAAAATAACTCATCTTCCTCCTGCCCCCATTTATTTATAGAAGGCAATCATACTTTTTCTCAGCTATTATTTTGCTAGGCTAAATCCAGCTCTTTCAGTCCCCTCATGTAAAACAGCTTCTTCATTCCTCTAGTTATCAAAGCAGCTATGTATCTACTCCAGTTCAAACATGGTGTTTTTTAATACTCTCTTCAATGCTCCAAATAGTTTTAACCCTTCCTATACTAGTGATAAAAATTTCATTACCTACTGGAGATACTTCACTTCAAGCATACTAATCTGTCCTTCCTTCCTTCCATCCCTCCCTCCCTCCTTGGCAAAGGCACTCAAGTGTTTTGTGATTGACTCATACATTCAAGTCTCCCTTCCCAGCTGTTGTTCTCCCAGCCTACAAGTTAAAACTTTTATTAAGTAACAATATAAATACACCAATACTTAAGATGTTTCAATATGTTAATAATTTCAACATAATTCTGTCTTAGAACAGTAAAAGTTTTCAGATATTATGGTAGTACTTCCATGAGAGTTTATCTTATATATGTATCATTGGTTAATTTTATTCTAGTAAACTAAATTTCTAGATTAAAATGCTGATAATTTCCAGCACCAAAGATAAGGTTAGAGGAATTCTAATAATAATATCTATGGAGACAAGTTACTGAATTTTTTAATTATCTTCCTTTTAGTTCTTTTACACTTAAAAAATTGCTTCCAGTCTCTAACTTTCCTCCTCATGCTAAAGAATTTCACCAGATCAGATGTTCTTTCGAAGTCTAGATAGAAAAAGTACATTATCATTTTCTTCAATAAAACCAGTTATCTTGTTAAACATAGCTACCAGGCTAGCCTAGCATCACTCCTCCTATATCTCTGGCTGATGCAAATTGTATTCCATCCCGTTTTACACTGACATTTAAATTTTTAAACATTTGTCTTAAAATGTTTTTAAATCTTTGCTTATGAAAAGAGAAAAGAACCCCTAGCCACACTAACAAAGATGATGACTTCCTTCTTCTTCTTCCTTTTTATATCTCCTCCAATTAGTGAAGAATGCCACAGGACTTACTGTTTCAAATCTCCAAGGTGAAATTTATGCATCCTTAATACTTGCTGCATTCTCAGATGTAGAAATATTAGTTTTTAAATACATGCTTCTGATAGTTTTTCTCTCTGCCTTCGCATTTTTCAGTGTCATCCCCACTGAAAATTCAGTGACAGAATTCTAACCCTAAGCCTAAGACTTAATTTAACTTATTTGGAATGAGTTATAAAAAATTATCTCATCTGTTTCCCTGCAATAGGGATAATGAAATATGTCACTGAGAGCACACTTGTTTTGCATGTATTTATATGTTGCTTTAGAAATAAACCCCAGCGTTTAAGTCCACAACTGTATCACCAGTGAATGACAATCTCCTTTTCTAAGTGTCCTGATGTACCCTTTTTGCATCCTTGCAAGTTGTTCTAGATGAAAAACTTTCACATTAGGTATTTTCTAGGAGTCCATCTAGATTAAATCATTGCAGTCCATATGTTCACTGTTGTGCTATGCTAATAAGTTATTATAATACTACTATTTTTACAGACTAATCTTACATTGCCAAAAATTGCTACTGTTTTGTTATAATAACTTCATAATTCATTAAAGCAAATAATAAGATGAAATTGCTACATAGGCTGAAAATTATAATCGGAAATACAAGCTGCATCAAAAGTATTATGTGTAAAACATCTTTATAAAACATAGCTTAGTAACACAGGCTGGCACCTTAGATATGTGCAGATTAATCAGAACTAACCTGGCAAATAAATGCTGGAAAGGCACACAGTAGTAGACAGAATGGAAGACAAGTGTTAAAAAATACATGAAAAAGAAGGTAGTATAACTTCTTTAACCATATGTTAAATGGCATGATTCTGAGTAGAGAAGTAATTATTTGATATGGAAAACATAAGCTATACATCATATAAGGGAGAAAAAGGTCAGGACAGACTAGTCAAAAGCAGTGGCCATCACCAAAGGCTTCAGAAGGTCCTAAAGACTGAAGTGCCACAGATGCTAAACTTTTAATTCTTCA
This sequence comes from Lonchura striata, assembly GCF_050655825.1. Lineage (NCBI taxonomy): Eukaryota > Metazoa > Chordata > Aves > Passeriformes > Estrildidae > Lonchura > Lonchura striata. The sequence goes on along the minus strand of NC_140707.1, from coordinate 55,168,979 downwards.
CATTTGTAAACAAGTTTCTGAGCTTCTGCTTAGTTCCTGAATGATTAACTGCTGCCTTATTCACTCCCATACAAGAATACATAGAATCACTTCTTTTTTTTTCATAACTAAGAATGTCTTGTAATCCATATAAACAGCTTGTACTTATTCTGACCGTAAATTCTGCAGCACTTAGTTCAGCAGGATAGCTCCTACCGATAGAGAATACAATCACTTTAAGAAGTAGTTGACTTCCAGACCCTTGATCTAAGGAAAAGAACACTTAAGAATAGTCTCCTTATTTACCTAGTAGCTTTTGTATTATAATATCATCTCCCTTCTGAGCTAGATACTTCTGTTTTGTGAATGTCTCCTTACATTTGCAACAGATTATATTGTGAAAAATGCATGAAAAACAAATAAAAGCAATAAAACTAGAAAAATATCTCTCTTACTGTTGACTTTAATTCTGAAGAATTTGAGATATTTTGATATGTATGGGACATTTCATACAAAGATGATCCTTCACTACATCATCTTTAAGTATTTGAGAGACAAAAGATGACACAGCTCTGAACAAAATTTCTGGGACTGGTCAGAATTTTTAACCAGCTAAGACCAAAGGTTAAATTACTTGACCAAGTAAGCTCAGTGAGTCAGCAGCAGAGTCAGAAGGAATAAGCCCCAAGAGAGAAATTTGATCTTTTTTGAGGCCAGCATAATTTTCCAAACATTTTCTGCTTAGCCAGGATTTCACATCAGTTTCTATAATATGCTTCTGCCTCCTCTAATCACCAAAGCACAATGGCTCTAAGTGGCTCTTCAGTTACTAAACTTTTAAAGGCTGTTTTGATGGTGTTGCTGGTGATATTTTTTGCCCTCTCATGTACTTGATTTCACATGATTTTACTAAAGTGCTCATCAATCATTATTCCAGTAATATAAGCTTAGGGAAGTATCTTGATTTAAAATTTACTGACACTATAATCCCTTTAAATAGTTCCAGCATAGCATTAACTTATTATAGAGAATGACAGCATAATACAAAAATTGAATAAAATAAACTATAAATAAAATTTCTGAAGAAAGATAGTTCTCATGTCAGGCTATTTGCACCAAAGAACATGATGGCAATATACCATATTTGTGAACTTGATATAGAAACACTTTCATCACTTTTGTTTATATGTACAGGACTAACAATGGCAACATTTTCTGTCATAAATATATGGAAACTGAAAAAAATAAAATAAAATAAATGAATACTTTTGTATGTTTGAACAGTCTGAAGAACCTTGAATAGCCAATCTGAATAATTTTTTCTTCTTTCAACATCAAAATAGCAATTCAGATATTTCCTTAAAATAACTTATTTTTAGATCATTACTATACTTGACAAACTTATCACAAAAATTTATAAATGCCAAATTGATTTAGTCTTTTTGCAGCAACACTCAATAATTAGTGGAAGCTTAGCTTTGACACCTTCAGTACTTTCTTGAAAACCCTAGTTTGCTGATGCTAATGACTGTCCAGAATTTTGCTCAATATGCCTCAAAAATATTTGAAATCAAAGTAGTGATTCTTTGATATAGTACTTATATTTTTAACCAATTCAGATGGGAATATTTTCCGATGCAATTTTACCAATGACATTCAATCTGGACAGCTACAGTTCTCACATTGCTGAGATAATGTTATTGCTATTAATAATCTCAAAGAACCTCTGAGTTTGAAGGCATTGCATAGAGCCACAGATGGCTGCATAAAGGTCATTATTTTAATAGTTATAACATTAAAAATACTGGAAATTCCATACACTTGGCTTAATTGTCCTGTATGTTTACCTTCAACAAGCCAAAAATTATTGTGACAGGAAGAACCCTTGCAGGAAGCATAACTATATAAATGACACTCTAGTGCAAGCTGACCTTATGGTAATAGAAATATTGATGCTATTAATGCCACCTAAAGTATCTACTGAAAGTATCCAGATAGAAATATACCTGCCTGTCTTGTGTGCACTGTAGCAGTTTATGTCAGCAAGACATTGCTCCTATTGCAATGGTTTATTTTGAACTGATATATTGAATTGATGTCCACCAGAAAGGGAAACGAGATTGAGGAGATGCACAAGGGGAGCAAGAGAGAATCAGGAAAAGAAAGACCCAAATGCACTCAGTGTTAATAATATAAGTTACAATATAAGTAATATAAGTTACAAACTATCTTTCTACAGATTCCCACAGAGTGTGATTTCAGCTACTGGCTGTACTGTAGGTCCTTCTCCTGCGTGAATGTGGTTTCCTGACGTGAATGGAAATCTACACAATTTTAGGGGTTTAGCAATTAAGGCCTAAGGATATAATATCTGGAAGATATACGTAACAGATTTTATGAATAGGTGCCTGGACAAAAACTCTTCCAGTGTTTAATTGATTTGTACTATTATTTCAGTCCCTCGAGTTCTTAATCACCCAAGGGTCCAACTGAAGATGATGTTGTAGTCAGTGCATTCTCTCTGTCAGAAGGGAAGATATGAATCCTATGGTATGGCTCAACTCTGATCAATCAATTTTGCTATTCCAAATGACCAAACATGGTTAATTAATTTATATTAAGTACTGAGGTTTCCTTATGCCAGCAGTACTTGCTCTGTCACTGCAGACATATTTTCAACACTAATACTTTGTCAAAGCTAATTCCATTTGTGCCTAGAAATGAGGCTTATATAATTTATTGGAGACTATGTACTAATTTTTGATTTTAGAAAAATATCCTCATGTTCTGTTTATTTGAGACAAAAAGCTAAAAGAGTAAAGATGTCATTCCAGCTAGTGGGACAAGTATAATGATTTTCAGTTTCTCAAAAACTGCTCAGCATGTCTCACACTTTTTTTGGATGATATCTAGAAGCAAACACATTTCAGCAAGGCAGTTTATTAGGTCTGAGAAGAATTCAAGCCTGAATGTTGCAAGTATATACGGAAATTACAATTAGATGTATCGGATACTGGTTTTACAAAGTTTCTTTAGATCATTAGGTTCAATCTAATTTTATATGTTTTTGATGAAAAATCCCAAGATGCAATTCTGAGTTTGAATTATAATCAGAATTCCTGTGTATTAGCTTAGATTCTAGGTGCTCATATAATAAATTTTTGTCTCCCTTTGCGATGCATTCTTGTCTCAGTGCTCACGTTCCACTGAGACAAGAAGAAAAGGAATACATCTTTTTCCAGGTGGCTTGCAGGACTTTACAGTAGAGCTAAATCTAGTAATCAAATCACAAGTTAAGCTTTTACATGTGGCCATTTATTGAATGGATGCTCCTTTACATGACAGGGAAAGCGTAAAGACCTCTTAAACATGTCAAGAGTTTTAGCAACTACTCAGTGAAGTGCTTTAATGAAGTTCTAATTAACTATAAAGGACATGAAGAGGGTAGTCAGAAGTTACCCTGCTTCTTTTATGTCAGTGGAAGCAATTTCTGTTGATTTTGCTGAAGGACAAATCATCACCTAAGTCTTTGTCTCCAGGAACTTCAGTCACTTATATTAAAACAGAGATATAACTATAGCAATGCTATTATGACGCACAAATACCTAAAAATAGATTATATCCAAATTAATGATTACCTGTCACAATGGGCTAGTATTAAATTTCAGGAATTTATGCAGCTCAAATTTCTGTTTGGCACACTAAGTAACTAATTCTGCATCACTTTAGATACATTGCTTCATTGAATGTTTTATTTGAAATTTATTTAAGTATTTGTAAAATTTTCAGCCAGTTCTGGACATAATATGGGAAAGAAAACTTATGACTGTACTAAATTTAGGAGGAATGGATTCCTCATTAATATGTTAAATTCTCTTTAATTTTTTGTTATTCTGGAATAATATTCTGTTCTATTCTGGAAAGCTAATCAGATCAGATAATATAGTTGACAGTTCATTCTTCTGTTCAAATCCTGAACTAGCATAACTAATCTAAGAAAATTATGTCAGTACAGACCAACTGATGAGCAGAGCTGCATGCTCAGAAAACAGAGTATATATTCTAGCATCATCAGATACATTAAATATTGAATCAGTAACTGGATGTCACATTTCAGCCCACTGAAGCTCTCCCAGTATGATACTGCAGTATTTTCTCTTCAGGAAACAACTGGCCATGAAAATTTCACATAAATATGAGAAATTGCTAGGATATACTGCATATTGCAAAAAAATATTCCAACATTCTTTATTAGGGAAATTAGTTTGGGAAGTTTTAGCACAGAGGCAAGTGGAAACAAAGGTTTTGGAGACATGCACAAAAGCTCTCCCTTGAAATAAATCTTAATTCCAACTATATCTCTAGAAGAAAACTGGTTTTGACAGACTGTATTTTGCCTCTGTTTCATTTAATTATTCACATCAATACTTACCAAGGGAGATTGGTCTTTGCTCAAATTCTCATTGCATGCCAGACAACCTGCTGCCTATTCTTATTACTTTTATTACTTATTGCTGTTGTTTTGTGGACCTTGCAGGCAAGAGTGTTATAATTTAAATTAAAAATAAAAGTCACTATGAGAAAACTTGATCTTCATAAAGAGCTTTCACTTCAAACTGTCTCAGATTTATATTTTAGGCCATACTACATTTTGAAATGAAATCTTTCTCACTCAAAACCATAAAAATATAAAGGTGGTTCTTTTTGGTCCCTCCAATGGAGATAAGTTAAAAGAAATTTCCACTGAAAGAAATATGTTTAAGTATGTGTGGAGACCTTGCAAAATGGTTATCATGTTCATGTTCAAAACTTATTGACTTTTACTGGGATTGAATTATGCAGAATTCTGAAGGACTTGACCTCAGCTGTGAAAAGCTTCTCAAATTTATTTTTTATCTAACTGGAAACAGAAGGAGCCAGCATGAAACAGAGGCCTGCATTTCACAGGAATATCTTAGGCACTTTTAGGAGAGAGTGGGAATGTAGAGGACAAATCTAAAAATTTTCTATTGCTTTAGCATGAAATGACTGCACTATAGCTGCATGATTCTTAAGCTATGTGGGGGGGGGAGGAACCAATCAAAGATACTGCTGAGTAAGTAATGTTTTTAAGTAAATAATTTTTAAACAAGTAATGTAGAATTAATTGTCCCAGGAGCAAAGCCCCTAGAAGTCAGCCATTGCTGCCTGGAGATATCTGTAAAAAGTGATATATATGCATATATTTCAGTTATGGTCTCGTTGTTACAGTATTCTTCAGATTTTTGCTGTACTTTATGGAGAATCTTACAATCTCCTTCACCTATTTACTCCAAATTCACTTATTTATATAGAAAAATCAGACATTTTGAAGCTGCAGCTTCATTAGGAATCATCTGATTTTAGTGGTATTTTTAATGCTTGTACTTGGGCTGGAAGCAGACAATTGTTTTGCTGGGTTTGTTTTTATTATTCTCCCAGATCCTTCACATAACAAAATGGCAAAAGATACACTAAGCACATATATGAGTTTCTCTACTGGATGACATACTAATCATCAAAATAAATCAAGAAGCTCTGTTCAAACTGTGTGAAAACTTTGCTATTTGTGGAATGCCATTTTTTTTAGTTTATATTAAAAACCAGAGGATTCTTTTATATTTCCCTATTACTTAGTGTTTTTAATGACAATCTAACACACTTTTACAAATTGATTTTTGGACATGCCCTTTTGGACTCAATATAGTGCTTTTGGTTCTGTTTTCTGTTTTCGAAAGTGTTGTGGATTTTTGCAATTGCTTTTTAAATTACTATGGATATAGGTAGCATGCACAATAGGCAGGTGACTGTAGTTGCCTATCTGATTTGTCTATGTACTGACATCTATACATTGATTCATAAACCACGAGCACTCTCTACTTTACTTCAGGCATTTCAGCCCTGCACATGCACTGTTTTTCTGATTATTTACAGCTCCAAATATGTTTTTTCGTGACATTGTCTGATACAAGGATGTTCATCTTCTTCCTGCTTTATCCTATAGGTTAAGACCTGAAACAAGGAGTAAGTCTCTTTATTTACATTTATGTAGATGTGAGGTAATTCCAGATTTTAGAAGAATGAACCTATATCTAATCTGGAGAAATATCTGTAGTGAAAGTGTGACAAGTTACACTTTAGTTTTTGCTATTTCAGGTTTTACAATTCCTTTTCCCTTATTGGCAATGATACATCATGAGAAGATTTACAGAGTGAAAAATTATCAGTAAGATCCCTGTCTATTTAAGAGCAGTAATATGAGATATGGTGTTATTTATTTCACATTTTTTAATTTCAGCATAGCAGTGCATATAAGGGAAAACTTCTCCAAATGACTGTCAGCAATTATAGAATATGGGTACTTATTTATAACAAGGACAATCTTCCTCTTGGAAATTGCCTGAAAAGCAAGAAATATACTGGGATCATGAATTCAACCTGTGTAATTACCTGAGAGAAAGGAAGAGGAGATTTGTTTCTTGTCAGACCAGCTCTAATCTCATATTTCCACAGCCTGAAATGACAGCTTTGTACTGATACCTATTAGTGAACCTGTGGAATCCTTCCTCTCTGATAGGAGATGTTAAAATAGATGGAATCATAGTACCATGAAAACACAACCCTTTAATCTTGCTGGGCAGACCTAGGTTTCAGCATGTCTGGGGCTTTAAGCATTAGAGGTTACAATAGAAGGACAAAGTGATGGAGAGGGAGAGAGCAAGAGAGCAGGGATGAGGGAGAAATGCTGTATATAACATTTCTAGAAGAACAGTCCATTGGGAGTAATTTTTGCCACATTGTTATTTGCAGTTGGAATATGCAGCACAATTGACATCATTTTGCTAATTACTTATCTAGATTGTGCATGTGTATCAAGTCAGTGATGTTATAAACATGATCAATGCACCCATAAATTACTGTCTGTACAAACCACTGCCCTGAATTTCATGATCAGAAGGGAATTTAAAGATTTTCAATTCTGACTGACCAGGTCTCATGTTGCGTATTTATAATTCTCTGCATTATATAAAGATATGTAATATTATTGAACATTGCAGAACACTTTTGTAATGGCAGATTTCATTAAAGTTTTACATATTGGCATTAGCTTAATACAATGAGCAGAATAAGATCACATAGAACAGAATGCAGTGTGGCTCATTATTATTCACTTTGTTTTATATCTAGTTGCAAAACATTGTACTAGTTTCTATAAAGGAAACAATGACTAATGAAAGGACACATTTATTATTAGCCATTAACAGCCTCTGGGGTGCTACTGAAATTTGTACTGGAAAAGGGCCACTAAATCCTGAATGAAAAAACATCACTGGTTACCAGCTAGCAAAGTCTTACTGTAAAATCTGGAGATAAATATTCACTGCAACACAGCAATGCTGAATTTTCTCCAGTAACATTACAGCAGTTGTCTCATGCTGTTCTTATCTTTCTTAGACAACACCACCATCACAATATGCAGAATTATAAGCTTAACTGAAACTTAAAAATGGCAAATTGATAGAGGACCTCTGTCATTATTCTCCTTACTCCTGCAATAGAGCTCCTACAGCAGGATAAATTATTTAATTAATTAAAACTGATATGTTTGAAATTTACTGCAAGTGGCAAAAGTACACTGTTGAATTGATAAAGCCATTATGTCTGTAGTTCTCTAGCACAAGGAGATGACAGTTGGGTTGATAAATTTTTTAGAGCCATATTACATGACCAAAATGGTCACATACCTGTGAAAATCAAGCTACATTAGTTATAGCAATGGTGGAATGCATGAAAAATGTCATGGAAAACATGTCAGTCACAATGGGCAGAGCAATTGCTATGAGACAGATATAAGGATCATAACTGCAATATAAAATAGATGCCTCTATAAATTACTCCACAGATGATTCTGAAACTCCAAACTGTGTGGCAAATAACTAGAGCAGTGCTGTAAACCTGACCTTAGGCAATTGCATGCCCAAGCATTTCCAGTTAAATCAAGAAAAAAAATATTTACTTTGTGTGAGAGATTTGAAGAGCAGGGTCCTCTATCGATTCTGAGGAAGCCAGGGCACAAACAGCAGTGTCAGCTACCAGACTGCAATCCTTTCCCCTTATTATTTAAGAAGGAAGGCTGGCCTACAGTCATGGCTCTAACGAGGAGCTCAATAGGGAAGTTTTCGGTTTTATGCTGAGGAAAATTCAGCTGTAAACTGGTCGAGCCCTGATTTACACAAGTGCTACTGCACATCTAATATCAAGCCACTTTCTGAATCTGCTTGTGCATCAAAATTCATTGGTCAAATGCTGTTCTTTACTCTTCCTCCTATCTTATGTTTATATTTCCCCTTTTTATGTCAGGAGAAATAGAGTTTGTTTCTGATAATGCTTTTTATGAGGACTTGTACAGTGTGACTGAGGCTCACGTCTGCTTTGTAAGAGAGGAAGAGCATGTGGAGGTCAAAGAATGGTTTTTCTTCTTTACCTAACAAATCTTCTCACTTCTGACAAGGAGTGGAAAACAAGGCTCTGTTAATAGCAGTGGGTTTACCTGAGTCCCCCTTTCATTTCATATAGATCACCAAAGACTATGCCTGGATTTCAAATAGCAATAAAAAGATTTTGTATTCAGCAAGAATAACCCTGTGTCATTTACTCCCCTCGTAAGCTTTTAACCTTTTTGTTATTTATTTTAGTCTGTCAGGAAAGATGAATCAGAAACCATAACACTGTTTCTGTTTTCAGGCATGACATGTTGACTAATTTCTCACCATAGTAAGGGTATTCTAATTTTTACTTCTACTTCATTTGTCTGCATTGTCCAATAAAATATTTGCTAATCTAACAAAATTTGAGTTTTCTCCAATTTCCTAAAATCAATTGCTTAAAAAACCATGTTTGGCTAAATTTTAGTGCCTGTGAAAAGGGAAGGCAGAAACCACTGAGCGAATCATCACACACAAGTTCCCTGGCACAGTTCTGCCAAAGCAGTTCAGTCCCACACCTGTCCTGGAACTATTCACAGAGCTAATCTATGCAGTAGTTATTCCCATGTGGGCAACTATCCATGAGAGGCTTGACTGAGACCAGCCAAATTCATCTGCCTTGTGTTTTATTACTCACAGGAAGCTTGATCTGAAAGAATGAAGGACTAACATGTTAACTCATACGGTGCCATTTTTCCACTGAGCTTTCTTTTTCTCTTTTACAGTTACAGTAACTGAATTCTAGTCAGATTCTTTACTGGAATTTTTCCAAGATAATAAACAAGCAAATAACTAGAATTACATGTTTTTCCAAATATTATTGCTACCACAACACTTATGGAGAAGGCTGACACATTAAAAAAAAAAATTGCACACCCTCCCTAACAAAGCAAAGACATATATCTTTAGTATAGCCTTCACCATGAATTATCTCCTTCTTTCATATTAAGGGCTCATACTTGGTGCTGATGCTGATTGTGGGCATTTGTGGTGCCTGGGGGAAGAGAAATGCCAACCCTCCTATATGTACATGCACAGGGAGTTTCTGCAGCCATTGCTGGTTTAGTCCTCAGTCTGTACCACTCCTTGTCCCCTGGCTGCAGAATCCATGCTGAATTCTGCCCTGCGTTCAGCTGCAAGAGGCAAAAGCACACTGCAGACCACAGTACAGAGTTTGATCAATGTTTGACCTAGACAGTGATTTAATCAACAGGACAGCATGAATGCACTGATGATGCAGAGAAAACATCACAATTCTGAATGTTACAGTGCACAGTGAGCATTTTCTTCATCTGGTTTCTCATAAACAACAGTAAAAAAGACCCACTTTGCTGTCATTTGCTCCCTTGGCACTGTCCCCATTGCTCCCCTAATTCAGTCTTTTTTTTGCCACATAAGGGATCACTAATCTCTTTCAGATGGGATGTCCAACAATAAAAGCTTCCAGGACTTATATTATATACTTTAAATGACATATAATATTAATTATTCATCTTTGATTTATCCATGTAAACACACTTTCTGTGACTAAACCCATTCCTGGCAGGAAAATTTAGGACTAGTTTCCCACTAATTTCTTTATCCATCCGATCTTTACCCTGTGCCTGTTTTTTCTTATGGTTAAAATGCATAGTTTCTAAAGACACAAAAATGACAAAATAGAATAATATTAATAGGGAATAGGTTAAATAACAACAGACTCACAAAACCAGCAAGGCTTCTTTTCTAGAGGTAACACACTCTGAGAGAACATTAACTGTGGGACAATTCAAATGTGCTATGCTCACTACAGAAACAATTAGGGGAATGCAACAGATTCTTTTGTCCCGTCTTAGCTTGTCCTAGAAGGTGCACTGTCCTACTTCTCCCTCTCATGGCACTCCTTTTCTTCACAGACAAATATTGGCTTAGGTTGTTAAAAGTGTGATAACTAGGCCATTCTGATTTTCTGTTGCACATAAACTTGTGTATCTCTGGACTTCCTTTGGTCTGGACAATATTGATTACTCACTTCCATCCTGCTTTTCAGTTATTTTCTAGTTACTTTCCCTTTCCAGCTTTTATCTTCCCTTGGCACAATGCTTCAAGACTTGCCTTTCAAAAATGATATGAGAATTATTTAAATGAAAATAAAAGCTTCCATGATCATTATTATTAGTTTTGATCGTATCTTTAGGATACTTGCCCTCAAAGCACCTGACATGACAGACATAAGAGGATGAACTCCAGCTTAAAACAAAGATCCTTCTTATCTGAAGAGCTAACTAAAAATTCTGATTCAGCCTATGCTGCTGCATGTATTTAAAAAAAAAAAAAAGACAGTGGAAGAGACAAATAGGAGAGTAGTATGCTGCTACCAGAATACAAACACACATCGATAAAAGTACCCCAAACCGTGGGAAGGAAAATATCATAGCAAGGCTCCAGGTCTTTTTTTATTTCCTATTGTATTAAACAGGAGATACCTTTTAGCATTGCAGTGAAAGAGTTAAAAAGAATGTCTTTCGACAAGCATTGGCTATCAATCAACACAAGACAATATACAGCACTATATTTAAACACCCCTTCCCAAGATTGCCAAGTATTTCTTCACAAGACTTAAACAGCCTGTGAACTGACACTGATGTTATCTGAAATTTAAAAGTGTTTATTCTCCTAGAGCTCAAAAAGGATCATCTTTCTGCAGCTGGTTGGCTATACTAGAGGATGTATTCTCTGGGTCAGCACATGCATAACCAGACAATCATTCAGCAGCTTGTAAAATATGATTGCACAGGAGATATTGATGGCCTAAGGGAAGTTCTGGATATCAGAGGTTCATAATTAGAATATCTATGCATTTGATTCAATAGAGTTTCCATCAATGTCACAGAGATGAGTGGTTATGAATTTCAGAGTCATCTCTGCTCGTGTGGACTGATTTATGTACTTTCAGTTTTGGACAAATGAAGGGTGAAGAGTTAAACTCTTCTACCTAGAGACCTCCTTATCCTTTAAAGGGCTCTAAAATTTATAATTGCCTCTCCTGGTGCTCAGGATCAACTCCACAGCTGGCAACTCATGACCTATTTATGATCATGCCATCCATCCACTTTCAGTCATTCTGTCCTCTTATCTGTAAATTCACAGTCACACCACGTAGGATGTGTGGATCTGCTGATAAGACATTTTGCAGCAAAGAGAATCTGGGTAGATCAACAGTTCTGTTGCCAGAGCTGCTGGCAGCAACTCTAACATCTCATTTATTCCAGATTTATAAAGATCCACTGTGCTGATGAGAGAATACAGCTGAGTGTTTGAATTCTGTGATAATAGACAACAAACCTGTATGTGGTACAAAATATAAAGAGATACCGATAAGATTATCCAGTCTGGAACAGAAAACACCCATCTTGTTAGTATTGAGATTTCCACAGCTCCTGAATTGTGGGCTTGGGTGTCCTTTGGTTTTGCTTTTGGATTTTTTTTAGTGGTTTGGTTGTTTATTAAGTCTTTATTTAGTTTTCAGTGACAGCATTTTATTGGAACTATACATAACTAAAAACTAAGGTTCTAGGTTATCACACAAGAAGGGATACAGAACTCCGTATCCAGAATTTAAATTAAGTTAAATCAAATTTCAACATTTTTCTTAAGACTTTATTGAATGGAAAACTGTATTTTGAAAACTGTTCAGAGTCAACCGTAGAGGGAAAGCTCTACAGCAGAAAACCAAACTAGAAAAACCCATGTAACAGTTCCCATTTCAAAGTTCTTCAGTATCACTGTTTTCCCCACCACCTAGTATAATAACAAAAAAGGAAGATGCTAACTAAGCTCCAGAAGGAAATAGATTTTGTTAAATGATCTTTTGCTACTCTAATTATCTTGAAAATATTTTTCGTTGGTTTTCTTTTCTATATTGTGTGTGTGTGTCCCCACATGCGTGTATTTACATTTTTATAATTTTAAATACATACTACCACATGAATAAAAAAAAATGTAAAAGGAGATTTTTATGGGTCTCAACATGGATAAAGGAACAAGAGTAACGTTACTGTCAGATGCTTTGACACAGATGCTTAGGCATCTCTGGGCAATTATAAGGGACTTGTCTCTGTCTGTGGCATTCAAAGTACACATTCTTAAAAGAATGAGTGGTGTCCATTATGCTTCTTTCTTTCCTAAGTATTTTCAAAGCTATAGTGGTAAGCACTTCTCTCCGTGAGTAAAGATTGTAATTCTGCTGCACAACTGATAAATAATAAGGTTTTGAAATTAGTTTTGTTGAACAGTGAAAGTAATTTCTCAAATAAAGAAAAAAAGACTTCTGGCAAAATGCATTTTGCAATTTACTGTTGAACTGTTCAAGAAGCAGCTCTTCTCTGAGCAGCATGGCAGAGGGCCAGAATGAGCTATTTCAAAAATCACTGTTAGGCATATACCAATTTGATACACAGGATTCAGCAATACAGATGAGAATGACTGTCTGTATGTGATCATGTTCTGTTAAATTTTAGCAGTCCCTCACTGTATACTCATCTTCAACATGAGGAAATTTGTTCTTACACAACCAGATCTGTTTTAAAGGAGGACAAATTTATCAGGCTGGATAACAGCCTATTTTATTTGCTTTGTTTACTTATTTTGATTTGGAAATAAACTTTCAATGGGCAGTTGAAAGCATAAAGTAAAGTACTGAAAAAGTTTAAATTAAGAAATAGAATATTATGAGCATACTAGAGAGAGAAGGCGTAAGCTGTTGGTTAGCCTTTCCTGTCTTTTCTGACTCCACTTTCTCTTCTCCAATTATTAATGTGAGGGCTTATAGCAATGGATCTGTAAAACATGATGCATTATGCAAATAGAACAGTAATATATTACAATCACCGGATCTAAGATAACACAAATTCAGGTATCAAAAATATTTGGATTTTGTATATTTTGTTTTGCTTGGTTTTTTTGTTTGTGTTTTTTTTTCTTTTTACATAACAAATGATGAAACTGAAGAGCAAGTTATCAACCAATATGGCTCAAGAAATAATGTGTAGTCTTGGAACATTTGTGACTAACTCCAAAGCTAAGTGGTTAAAGATAAGAATAAGGTTAAATCTAGATGAGCTAATGAGATGGCCTGTGAAACCAGCCCAACAAGACTCTTAAATAGGGTACATTTAGTTGGATGCAAATCTCTCAGTGACACAAGAAGCATCACCTAGGAAAAACTTCCTAGATCACAAGTGAAATTATAAGGTTTGGCTAACACATACACCTTCATTTAGAGACACCTGACATGGTTTCAGTTAGCATTTAAGGCATGAAATAGGCTCACTAAAACTCCCTCACTTACCAAAACCATAATTCATTAAATAATATGCACACATGATGTCTCGTCTGCAGATAGTTTTTACAGAAGTATGCCTATATGTATTCTGTGCCTGTGACAAACACAAATACTGCTTCAATCCTAATAAAAACACAATTCTAGTAACTTAAATTACTTTTACCTACATAGCTTGTTTTCCTATACATATGTGAAGAAACTCCTACTGAAAGCATACATACATTAGTATAATCAGAGACATGCTGTTGGGGTTGTATCATCTTCAATTACAGCTAAATGACATCACTTTGGGGTATTTAAATCATTACTCACATGAGAATTACCTAATAATGAGAAGAGTGTCTGTGAAATTAACTTGCCAGTGAAAGAGAGAAGGATTGAGTCTGGAATCAAGTACAATAATTTAAAATTCAGTTCTTCAGCTGTAAAGTTGTATTTCATAAGCACAGGTAAGTTTGTGGCAGACTCTTTCTGTTGATGTCGGGAGCAGTATCTCTTGGGAGCACCTCAGCTTTTCTACCCAGTATAGGAATTTCCAACACACTGGAGGCAAAGCATACCTTTATTCTTATTGTTTAATTTGATTTGCAGTTCACCAACAAACTTAATTTTTAATTTATATTAATTATATATGCTTTGAAAGGTCTGAGGGAGACCTCTATGACTAGTCACAATCACCTATATATGTAACACATACAAAAACTATATATATGCATGTACATATATATATAACCTACATTTCTTTTTCAAAACTGCATATTAATTCCTTGTTCTGTCAGTATGATATTGATATAAAATATTTTTTGGCAGTAGTTTCCAATGACATTCCAAAGGTTGTCTTTTTCTTTGTAGGAAAAACATACCGGACATCTTAAAAGAAAGAAATATTTGCACTCTGAACATAGAGGTCTGCAGCTGATGACCCTGTGACTCCAGTTTGGCCATGTTTTGATCCTCTGCAACCCGTGTGAAGATTGAAAGCTGTGCATGAGTATCACCAAAGGCCCCCAGCACTCCTAGGACATGCTGCTGGAGCACTTTCCCATGCAGACAACCCTTTTGAAGATGATGTCCCTTGGCTAGCTGTTATGGAACAGCTTGGCCAGGTTATGAGCTGCTAGTGCAGATATGTGGTACAGCACAGGAAGCACTGCCAGAAAAAGCTCTACTCTTTAGTTTAATTTGACCTGTTGGTTTTATGAAGGAATGACAAAAGCTGCCATTGAGAACTGAGAGTAACACTGCAGCACACTGACTTCTGTTTTTGGGAGGTGCTGATGAGGCTTTTCATTCAGAGCTCTCACCTCTCAGAGGTCATGTAGTACTTCCATATAGTTTACAGCATTTACTACAAGAGAAGTGTGTAGCTTCAGCCTGCTCTGAAGGTTTTCCTGAACCCAGATGTGCATGACAATGAATGTGTAATAAATCAGACATGTAATTTCAAAATCTTTTGTTTGTAATGCTCCCACAAGATCTCAGTCATTAAAAAAATCTTGAAAATTTTGTCTGAAGAGAATTTTTGGAATTGCTTTATATTAATTTAGTCATCAAGAAGGAATAGCTTGATATCTATATGATATTTTTAAGATAATTAGATTACCAATGACAACATGGACACAATAAAGAACTTTGGCCAAAGAGCAGAACTTGTGTCACTTCATTCAAACATTTTCACTGTGATATACTCAAAAATAAAAGATGATAAAAGAAAGTAAGTACTGAATTCTGTGGCTCAAAGTATGTCTCTGCCTGGGTCAGGATTTGCAAAAACACACTGCAGGCCATCACAGTAATCTACTGACCAGGGCCCATTGGAAGGAAGGGGCCAAAGCAAAGCCATCACTTTGCAGGACCAAATTTGGCAATGATCTGATCCTGCATATCAAAAGAGGGTTTTTTTCTGAAAGGACTTAAGCAGTTTCAAAGACAACACTTTTGAGTGATAAACAATTTTCTGTGTCATGTGCATTTTTAAATACATCCTTGCATTAAACTAGGCTAGAAAATGTTTATGAAAAAAACCCAAACCAAATAAAGCAGTCATAGCTTGAAGTAAAATATACAGAAGACTGTTTCTAGGTAGAGTTGAAACACAAGGCTTCTTTTAAAAAGGGAAACTTTACAGACCTTGTTCTGCATCATTAAGTTTTCAGGAATGCTGAATAGAGCATGATGGATTTAAGTTGCTGCTAGTATTTAATTTTGATACAGTTCAAGGGGCCACATCAGAAGAAGGAATCAAAGACAGAAAAAAACCAAACAACCAACCTGTTAACTGGTAAAACCATCAATTAAAAAAAAAACCCAAAAAAAAGTATAAGAAGGTCCCAACACCTTTCAGCAGTGGCTGAAAAGATCAGATTAAATTCTAGTATTCCTGTGGCATATTATTTGATGTGATTAGAATATAATTTGTTAAATAGAGCAGAGCTTTAATTTCAAACACTTCTTTCCTGAGTATCATCGATGGATTAAGGTGTTGGTGTGATTAAAATAAATGAATTAAACATGCCATCATTTTAATGATGATTTTTTGTGGTTGTTTTTCTTTAAAATAAGCCAATTACTTGAAACGCGTGGGTTACACATAGCTGTAGGGAAACTGAGGCTCATATCTTCAGTGTATGTCAAATTAGTCTTCTTTTAAAAAAATAACAACTGCATATTATTCTTTTCTACTTTTTTTAATAAGAGAAAAAAAATTAAAATATTTGTTTAAAAAATAGAAAATAAAAAAAAAATAGAAAAGAACCAATTTTTATACCTTGGGGCAAGTTCCAACTATTTTGGCTTCTTGAGGAAACAAATAAAAAGCTTTGCAGAAAGACTCCTAAAAAAATTGCCCAAGGGGAGGGAAGGAAACACCTTAAAACATCACATTACTAAGCGCTGAGGTAATCAACTACAATCTGAGAAATGTCAAACAGTGGTATTCATCTACTCAAAGATTTTGCTGGTCAGGTTCTTAACTGCCATTTACAATCACTAACTAAAATATGGAATATAGTTGTGGATATAAACAAGAGACAAATTAGGATTGGGAAGATGGGTTTAATAATCCTCTAAAAGAGTCCATCTGTTTTATAAAGACCCCTTTTTCCTTGATCTCTGACATGTATTCCTAATATAGACAGCACTGCATTTTTTTTTTTCTTACATTTTTTAAACACCCTGCTACTATAAACTCTACTCATAGTATATATCATCTGAGTGTTTCTCTCAAGTTTCAATTATGTAAGCACTGAGGGACAATAAAATTTCACACAGGTTCAGCCTGCTTTAGAGTAAGTATTATAACATCAGACAAATATAGATGCAATTCTTTTAGCACTGAATGTTCAACAGCACTGGTTACTTCTTGTTTTTCTGATTTTTGCAAATCCTTATCATATTATCACTGGAATAGCTGAAACAGAATAAAAGCACTTTCATGCTTGGAACTGGGGTTTGGTTTTGTTTTCCTGCTTAAAACAATTGAAAATCACACTGTTTGCCATGAATATAAGATTGATAACCTAAAATAAACTAGGTGATTTGCATGTATAAAGGACTAAAACAATTTATAGCCTGTGCTTCCTATCCACTCTGGAGAAAGGAAAAATACATCATTGACTACACCCTTCTCACAGATAGAGGTCACTAATGGACTGGATTTGAATCTGCCTAGTGAAAACCTGAAAGTTATATGAAAGTATCCTAGACAAAAATGAACTCATTTTGAGATTAAAGAGGTAACAGAAATTATTAAGAAATAAAGCTCTCACCTTCCTGGAAACATATTATCTTAAGTGTGCCTTCTAGAATAGAAAGTTAAGTACAGGAAAAGCCTGATTGTTATACCTGCTTTAACTGCTTTTTGTTTTCTTCACTTGGTAAAACTATGTCTCTCCTCCTTTGCTGTGGGAAGGGTAGGGAAGTCAGCCCTAATGACATCCCACGTTTTAGATACTGCTATTTTAAGCATTTGAATGCAAGCACATTCTTGATTCTTGAAGGAAAGCATAGCCTATGTAATGCAGATTGCAACTGGAAGGGTGTAGGGTTGCGCAAAGGAGATATGCCTATATCCTAAATCAAGCTATCCAGCAGGCCAGGAGGATATAAATGTAACTTGTAACAGTGGCTCAAATTAGATCCAGACTTCCCCAAGCCAAACACAGATAACATCACCTTATACAAAATATAGGGTGTACGTGTGTGTGAGGAGCAGCTCTTAAGTATGCTGGGTGCATTCCAGCTCCACTTCTTGCTAAAGCCTTGGACTTTGGAAAACACTGATGACTGTTCTAGTCACAGGTAGTTTTATAGACACTGTATTTGCACAGTGCTCTGACTTGTTTTACCTACAGTACTCCAGGCCTGAACTCCCTTAACTGCCTCGCTACCACATCAGCACACAGAACAACCATTGAAATACTTCTTGAAATCTCTCCTCACATAATTTTCAGAAACAAGATCAACACTAACATTCTGACATCACTTTTTTCACATAGAAATAATGACTTTAAAATCACCTCTGTCTTTTTTATTATACAATGTTTAGATCTTTTCCATTTTGCAAAGTTTATGTCTCAGCGATAATATTGCATATATTGACTCTTTCAAAGAAGAAAGGAGAGAAAGGTGAATAGAGATAAAGGTTCAGTACCTTTTAAGAGTTTTGAAAAAAATGCCAGGATGAACTTTTCTCCTTCCAAAAATACATATATCAAAAATCAGTTCATTAGCTTTTTCTTAAACTACAAATATATAAAGTTCTTTCTTTGGAGAAAGACCATTTCTGTGAATGAAGCAAGGAATTTAGTCCATGGAAATTTTTGAGGGTTTTTGTATGGTTAGTTGGGTTTATTAAACCCAAGAATTGATCAATCCCAACCTCTAAACTGGCTTAATTTCCCTTCAAGCACTACAAAGTTAGTTACAGTAAATAAACCTCTCTCTAACATACGCCCTGACTTTCAGAGAGAGAGGTGGGGGGAGAGGGAGAGGGAAGGAATGAGAGAGGGAGGTAGAGAGGGAGAGGTCTAACTTGCTTTTAGTATCTTTTCCTGCTCCTCGTGTAAGGAACCTCTCCCTTTCTATTTGGCTGAACGCTGCATTACAAAAGGCAGTATCTGAAGAAATATAATCAGTACCTTCCACACACAGTGCAGGAATTTACACGGATTTGTGCCTTGGATTTATTAGCTTATTGTAAGCCTTAAAACAGATTTCCTCCATTAAAATTAATTAAAAGCTCCTGTTGACTGCTTCCCACTCCGAAAAGAAGGTGGATAATCTTGTTGTCTTAACTTTAATGATTGTTTATTTATCTTTTATGGGGCTTTCTATCATATTCAAGAGAGGTCTTTTCAGCTGCTTTACTTCCTTTTGCCATCTCCTATTTTTTGTGCACACACCATCCCCAGGCACACGGCCCCCTGCAGTATTTATTCTTATTCTGTCAGATCCCCGTCTAACTCGTCAGGTCTCCGAGCGGCTCCTTTGTATTCCCAAGTCTTGATCCGATTCCCTCAGCCTCTCCCCCACCCACTCACCGCCAGCCCCGCTCCGGAGGCTGCTGAGGGGGATCGGATGGATCCTCCTGCCGGGCGCAGCTCCCGATCTCCCCGTAGATTCCTCAGCACTCGGCAGCTCCGAGCTAAGCCGGCTACCCCTGCCAAGCAAGGCTCACCTCAAAGGTCCCGTTTCTCCGCGCCAGCTCCCAAACGGAGGCTGGCGGCGCTCACACGGCGCTCCGCCGGCGCCCCTGCCGCAGGGGTAGTCCTCGGCTCTCCCCTCCCCTCGGGGTGGGGGCCAGCTCGGCACCCTCCCTGCTCGGCGGCCAAACGCGACCGGGACCCGGGACCTCGCCGCGGCTGCCAGCGCCGAGTCCGCTGCTGAGCCTCAGCTGCCGCCACACAGCCCGGGGACCCTGCTAGCACTTGCCGCCGGCCATTCACAAATCCTGCCCGTGTGTGCCCGGCGCCGCGGACACGGGGCTCTAAGAGGCGACGGCGGTATTTGTGACACAGCCTGGTCGCGGCTCCTCAACTTTGCCATCTGGGAGCAGGCAAAGGGCACCGCGGCTTTAGATCGCCCGGGGCTAGAATTGCCAGAAAGGAAAAGAGTAAGAAATGAAATCCCAACTGTACCTGGCGGTGTCTGGGAATCCCTCGCCGGCACCGATCGTAATCCCCCTCCGCGCCTCTGGCCCCCCACACCAAAACTTTGCCGCCGCCGCTCCTCGGTGGTGGCCGCCGCCGCCCTCCGCCCGGCGCCGCTCCCGGCCGGCCCCGCGGGCCCGTTCCCCGCCGGCCGCCGCCGCTCCGAGCGACCCCCGCGCCTCCCGCGCCTTCCTCCGCCCTTACGAGGCGGCGGCATCGTCCTACCCCCTGCTCCGCCACCTCCTCCTCCGGCGCGCAGCCCACGGCTCTGGCATTCCCAACGCGCTTTCTCTCCTCGATTCGCTCTCTCTTTCCCCCGCCGTTCCTCCTCCTCCGGTAAAAAAATAAACGAGAGGAGACCGCGGCTACGTTTGGTCTTGGGGTTTCTTTCTTTCTGGTTTTTTTTTTTGGGTTTTTTTTTTTTTTTTTTTGTTTGCCTTTTTTTTTTTCCCCTCTTTCTGTCCTCTGGAAATGATGAAAGGATCACATGAGGAGCAGGCACAGCGACCCAGGATCCCGGTAAGTCGGAGAAGGCATCGGACACATGTATGTGAGCATATGTGTGAGCGTGTGTCTGGCTCTCCCCAAGTCTTGCGCCTGCCTCCAGCCGGGATTGCAGGATGATCTGAGCAGTAGTGATGCCTCACATCTCACTATTCCCTGCTAATGTAAGTCGTGCCTTTTTTTCCTCCTTGCCTGACACCCCAGGGAGATGTTTACAGTAATGAATTCAGTTGATAGCCATCTCTCTCTCTCTCCTGGAGTCCCTCCCACATTTCTAGTTTAAAGAATGCTTGGAAGGCAGGGCTGCAACCTAAAGCTTTCCAAGAGGCAAAGTCAGGCTAGATTTTCTCTTTTTCTTCTTTCCTTATTTCCCTCCCCGTCCCCCTCGTCCTCCCCCCCCCCCCCCCCCCGGCTGCATTTAACCCCTGGGTTGCTGAGGACAACTTAGCGAGTTTCATCTGTTTGGACTCCCCCTCTCGCCGCTTTCAGCAGAGGGAACCAAGCGGGCGGCGCTGCCGGGGGATGCGCGGGCTGCAGAGACCCCGATCCCCGCCCCGGCTCAGGCCGAGCCCGCCGGGCCGGCGCTGCGGGGAGGAAGGTGCGCGTCTCGCCGTCCTTCGCGGCGGGACTGCCCGCGCCGCTGCTCCGGGCACTCTCGGAGTCTATCGGAGCGTGTCGGAAGGGAAGCCGGGAAGTGAGCTGAAAAACTCCCCGAGCGGCGCTTCTGGGAGATGCCCTCGCTAGCAATAATTACAGCCGTACTCTCCACCAACATGGCGATATTTCATGTGCAGCCGCCGACAAGCCCGCCTCCCCCACCCCCTTCTTTTCCTCTCCTTTCTCCCTTGCGAACTTTTAGATACACAGCACCAGTATTCAACAAATATAACGCAGAATAAAAGAATATCCAGCCCTCGGGGAAGAGACGGACCTCCTCTAGTGTTCTGTATGATTTTCATCATCAGTAAAAAAGACTTAAAAACCTCTGGAGAAACCGCCTTTTGCCCTAAAGCGGTAACAACACCCACTCCCCCCCCCCCCCCCCCGCATCCCTCTATTTCTCCTGTACACATTCAGTGCGTGTATATATGAGTGTGTGTGTGTGTGTGTGTGTGTGTGTGTCTGTGCATGTGTGTGTGCATGCCGGGCTGGCTGCGCTTGTTTCGGAGTAACCCTTCCCCCGCCGCCCAGCTCCCTAGTAGGCTACTGCCTTGTCCTGGAAAGTCCACTTAAAGACAAGACTATTTAATGCCGAGAAGCACGTGAGCGATAGGATACAGCTGTCAGGGTAGGATGTGGGGTGTGCGAAGTGAATTTGCCTTAAACTCCTACATTAGTAAAGAAAACGCACAGCACAGTTTTTGCTGTGAGTTGCTTTAAGAAACGGGCTGACGAGGGATGGAGAAGAGGGAGCTGATCAATGCCATGTGTCGAGGAAACAGAAAAGGGAACCGAAATGCCTCGGGGTTGGCTTCCCCCTCACCCCTGGCTGCTCAGTGGCTTCTATTTGCTCCGCCGTACCTCAAAAGCTGAATCACTCGCTATTAGCTCCGCGCCTCCTTCGCCCTTCGCTTGGGGGGGCTAAACCACTCACGACTTCAAAGGCTCAATAAAGCCATAGCGAGGAGCCCCGGCCAGGGCCAGCCCAGCCCCGTGTGCTCGGCGCAGCTCCTGCCCCCGCACTCGCCCTGCCCTCCACCTCCTGCCCTCCAAGGGGGCTTCGGAGAGTCCCCGCGTATGGACAGCGCCGAGCCGCGCCGAGCCGAGCCGCGCCGCCTGCTCGCTCGGAGAAGGGCTTGTGCCCTCACCCACGCGGAGTGATGGGGGTGGGGAGCGAGCACGGACGGGGGAGCGCAGGTAGCCAGTGTTTCTTAGAGGACTCGGCAAGAGGCAGGGAGTTCAGGACAAGAGCCCGCTTCTCTTCCTGCTTTACGCGCCAGGGTGGAGGGGAGGCAGCCCGGGACCCCCGCGGGTCCCAGCCGGCCGGGAAGAAGAGGGCGTGACAC
This sequence comes from Lonchura striata, assembly GCF_050655825.1. Classification (NCBI taxonomy): domain Eukaryota; kingdom Metazoa; phylum Chordata; class Aves; order Passeriformes; family Estrildidae; genus Lonchura; species Lonchura striata. The sequence goes on along the minus strand of NC_140707.1, from coordinate 55,146,514 downwards.
GGGTCAGTCCCGCGGTCAGAGCCTGCACCCCCTCCTCGGAGCAGGGGCTGCTCTGTAGTCGACTCTGCTCGCTGATGCCAGCTGGTCCCGTGGGGATGAAAGGATCAGGAGCCCTGTAGAGTACAAAGGCTAATGTTCTAGGTATTTTTTTTACTTTTTAAGATCTATCTTTCTTAGCCTCTACATACTTTTCATAGTTCTTATTTGAGCATGATTTATATCTCCTTCATGAAGCTGATAGACAGTCAGTGCATTTTCTGGCGAAAAACACCCCTCTCTCGTGTAATCCACCTGTCCCTCTGTTTTCCACGTCCCCGATATTAGCAACCTGTCGTCAGCACAGAAGGCAGAGCTGGCCATTGTCGATCACAGGTATTTCTGCCCTCTGTGCCCCTAATCAGGGAGGAAAGAGGGAATGTTAAAAACTTTTGCAAGGCTGCAGGCGGTTGCCTTGCTCCGCAGTCTCAGAGGGACTAGGCGGAATTATTCCTGTTCCTGTCCCTGGACCCTCAACCAGCCTATACTTCAAATCAGTGAATGATACTTAGGACACGTTTTGGTCAATTGTATCAATCCAGAAAGTGACTTAATCAGGCATTACCTGTTCCTGCGGAAGTGGGTTCCTTCTCGGTAGGTCACCCAAAGCCCACCGGGTCCGGCAGGTTGAAAGGGGAGAAAGTGGCAGCACAGCTGGGCTCCAGCATGGTACTGTTTTAAGGATCACCACCGAGGTCTCTGTTTTCCATAGATGCCAATGGTCGCCAACACCCAAGGTTGCTCTCAAGGAAAGGAGGAAAGAAATTATCTTCTCAAACTGCTCTCCAGCCGGACATTTGACCCTGACACCCACCGATGACACTGAAGAACACCCCGTTGAAGCGGCTAAACGCCTCACAATTTCCTGTCTTCTCTTCCCCCAGGCGGCCCCGGCGCACCGCCGCCGAGCGATCTTATCGCCGTGCGATCATTATTCATCGGTGACAACCAGAGATGCAGCGCTCCTAAGTGAGTGTGACAGATTTCAAACGCGGGGCTGCAGCGTATCCAGCCTCAGACATATTCTTCTTCAAACTTTGCCTAGCAAGGAAGTCAGCGGCTTAACCCTTTGCAGCTCTTTTCACTCGCCCAGGGACCGGGACCTCAGCACCGGGGAATACTGGCTGGGGGGAATGCAGGACAACACGGTTACTTGCCTGGGAATTCTTTTTTGCCTGCCATTTTATATTCTTGGTTATTTTCACTTGAAACAGATGAGAACCGCCAACTCTGAGGAGCAGATGGAGGGCTTTTCTGTGATTAGGGGCTGGAAAAATCCTCTTGGCAAAGCAGATCGCTGGGGACTCACCTGTGGTCCCTCTCTGTCACCGTGTCTGCAAACTCATCTGCATGGCACAAATTCCTCTCATATGCACATATACAGAGCTTCTGCACTTTCCCCAGCGTGGTGTGGTTAAAAGTACAATTCCAAAAGTGCCATTTCACTCAGATCTCCAGAATCAGCTCTTTTACAGGTTATTAACTACAACAGAGAAAGGAGCAAGTGAGAAAGAAACATACTTTCAGGAAAGAAAGAAAGGAAAAAAAGCCCTTTTCACACATGCACTTTGAATTCAAAGGAAATATTTACCACCACCAAACTCCAGCATGTCAGAGCACGTTTCCTCCTAAGCACAAGAAACCTTAAAACGGAGAGGAAAGCATGTGCAATTCAAAGATGAAATGAAGTGCTTGAAAGCTTTCCAAAGTGTGTACCACCAGCCCAGAGCCCGATGTCAAGACAACATCAAGACAACAGGGGAACAAGATTAACAAACTCAATTGGTTGCCTAGTATTAATTTATCTATATTTTCAGTGCATTATGATATTTCTGTCACCCTTGTCTGCCCCCACCTCTTCCCCCCCCTCAAAAAAAAAAAAAAAAAAAGAGGGGGAGACACACGACCTCTGCCTGCAGCTGGCATTCCGGGAGGTCCTTTTAGATCCCCTGTGGCCACGCTGTAGGAAAAATGGAGGGGCAGGTAGATGTATGAATGGTAATTTCAGTGCTTTCTTCATTAAATGTGTAAGATAAGGCTGGACAAGGGAGGAGATGAATCCTACAGTAAGCAAAAAGACAGGAAAAAAATATATTCTCCTCCCATCCACATTTCTAATTTCCGCTTTAAAGCACGGCGGAAAAGAACAACCCCCAGCCACACTCAACCACCCCCCCGGCGCCCCAAAACCATCACACATATGCTGACCGGTGTGTGAGCGCAGTTGCGGCGAGCGGGGCCGTGAGCGGCCCCGGCCGGGCGGTTCGGCGGGCGGGAGCGGCGGCGCTGCCGCAGGTGCGCGGCGGGGGCTCCGCGGGCGCGGAGCGCGGCGGGCTGCACGTCCCGCGGCGCGGCCAAGGGGGCAGCAGAGCACAGCGGTAGCGTGGACGCTTCCCCTCGCTCCCGCGGCGCGCTCTGCTTAAACCGCTGCGCGCCCCGCTTCCCCCTCTCCGCCTAAGCTTGGTAATAGTCTGATCACTTGGACTTTAAACAATTTTTCCCCTCACCGTCACCAGACTATAAATGTGTCAAGGATGTATTTATTTATTTATTTGCTAGCAAACCGCTTTGCATGGTTGAAAAGCTGTAAACTAAAAGGAAAGGAAACTAATAGGAAATATATTCTCTTTAAATTATCTGTGATCATACAAGAGGGCTAGCCTGGAGTGATGGTCCGCTGATCCATAATACAACCTCACTTATTTTATAGAGAATGTAGGATGGGATAACATTAAGAAATGCTATAAAAATGAAAGTGTCTTTTTAAATACTTTTTTTCTTCCAGCTATATTGTTAGATTGATTTCTGCAGCTTGCAGGAAAGAGGGTAAAAGGAAATGGAAATAATTTTGTAACTGAGAGGTTGATCTAAATCATACTGAATAATCTCAATTTTGTCAGTAATTGTAAGATTTTACTTCAGGCCTTAAATCCATGCAGCTGACAGAAGGGGAAAAACCACTAAATAAATTCTTCATCAAATTTTGGAAAATCAGCTTATTAAAAAATATTTTGAGGAAAGAAAGGGAAAGGAAAGGGGATGGGGAAGGAAAGAGAAAGGAAAGGGATGGAAAAAGAAGGAAAGGAGCAGAAAGGAAGGGGAAGGGGAAGGGAACCAGGTAGACATAGTTATAGAATATTGATGTTTTTTACCACAGTTTTCATGCTGATGGCAGTTGCACAAATGTAGATCAATCCAACCAACATTTAGTTGACTTTGATAAAATTAAGGTAATTAAGGTGGCTAAATCATGATATAAAAATTCAGCAGTCATTAAACATTGTTATGCATTGTTTCTTTGTGGTGTTATTGGGTTTTTTTTAATGTATAAGCAATGCAAGGGAAAATAGAATAATGAGAAAAACTGAAAACAACACCTATATGAAAAAAAATAATCAATTTATGATTGACCTACCTACCTACCATGGTGAGTGGAAGGCATAACGTAAGACCTTCTGAATAACATACAAATAGCCAACATAAGTTTTTTCTTTCACATTTTCTAAGCATGATCATTAATGTCCTTTTCATCGTCATACTCAGCTTTTAAATAAAGGAATATCTTCCATTTCTGGTTCTGTCATTGGACCTTTATATTTCTGGAAAAAATGATCCACACCCTGCTATCAGACAAACTCTTGCTTCACTATATAAAGCCAAAACTCCTCACTGAAAGTCACACAGCACTCATTAAGTTGCCCCTTCTGCATTCAGTGCTCTTCTTTTTGTTTCTAAGTGGAGAAGCCTAGAAGGCAGACTATCAATCTACTGTAGGGAAAACATCCTTTTCTGATCACAAAGCTATCCTCCCAGTCTCCTATGGGAGTTCAAGAGCTCACTCATTCTAATTTCCTACTGGTTAAAAATCAGATTTATTTGTACTTTCTTATCCACAGGTTTGTCAAGCTCAAATCATTCTTTCACTTTTATCTCTGTCAAGTCAATTTCTGTAAATTTTGTATTTTCAAGAGGATGTAGCAGAGACCTAGCAGAGTGCCCATGGATCAGGTAGAATAGCACATGGATCACCACAGCTATGTTATAAACTGAATAGCTATGGTTCAGTTTAAGCACTGCATTAACAATGTTTCTTACACAGAAGTAAGCTGTGACTACTGCCAAAATGCTAATAGCCTGAGATGTTCTTCTTGCATAGAATGAATACATGGCTTTATTTTTTGTGAAGTGCAGCATAACAGTTTCCATATACACGTAATTATAATTATGACAGAGTGCCTCTAAATGATCAAAGAGGAGTGTCCTAGGATGACTTCATGATACTGGTATCCCCATTTGTCTGTTCTGTTTATGATGGATATTAAGTTCTGCATCTTTATGACTGGTTCCAAGAGTGATGGGGGGAGAAGAAGAGTGGAGTTTGTTTTCAGAAAGTGAACTTCCAGAATATTTTACTTGTTAAATAAACTGGGTTTTTTGCCACTTTTCACCAAAGAAATCCTTTTCCGAACCAGTACGGGGAAGGGTCACTTGAATTTGCCTTCTAGAGGGACCTCTTTGGAAGTTTCCTTCCAGATTTGCTCTAAACCAGGACAAGGAGCCAGTTTTCTTTCAGTCCAATAAACATGTATGAACATCAGAATTATGAAAATATATACAAGTTGGACAGGAGAACATTATTTTAAAATATTAACCTGATCAAAATGTCTCAATATTATTTAAAGAGAGAACATAAAAAATACTACAGTTTATAATATAGACCCCCAAGGCTCATGGCATAGCTTTAGCTTTATATTTGCTTGATTTCCATGCATCACTTTGCACAAGATTAGCAAACTTTAATCTACAGTATTTCAAAAGATTTCAAGCTCTATCTGACAAGTGTTAACTCTCTTTCAATTGCAGTGTCAGCTAATTATGTGTAATAGGATACAATGGAGAATGCAAATTTTCTATTGAAATGTATTGATTTTTGCCTTTTTTGGATTAGTCCTTAGATTCTAATAAACTGGTAGCATCATTTGGTAAAATCTTTTATGGTCTTTTCTGTTTATTTATTTTAGAAAATATTGTTTTAAAAAGGATGGGTGAAAAGGAAAATTGGTTTCAATTACCTGAAGGAAAAGCTATAAAAATGTTACCCTGACCATCAGGGTCAAGAAGCAGAGGCTACATTATTACACCCCCAACTCAGAAATAAATGAGCAATAATCTTGGCATGCTGGTGCACCAATAGGTCCCCTTTCCATGGGACCTAGAGGGCAGAAAAATATGTCACCATGGTACAGACCAATTACCTGAAAGGGGAAAATAAAAAGACTAGGCAGATGGTATCTGTTTTGAATCCTGATATATTGGCAGTAAGCTTTCAGGTCTTCAAGAGGATTTTGAGGCAGTGAAAATATCTTGTGAAACCATTTGTCTTGCTCTTTAGCAATGCAAAGCACCCACATCCCAGATTTATGGACTGAGGGGGATAGGAAGATTGTCACAGCAGTCATCAACTTCAGCTCTTTTAAAACATAGGGCACCAGATTAATTTTGTTCAGACCAAAAATTTTTCTTAGGATTTAGTAAAAGAGATTCCGTGTCACTTCAGTAATCTCTTTGCGAGCAGGAAGGCACTGCCTTTTAGACTTAAGTGAAATGTTGTTAGGAGGAACAGGGAATTCTGATGACATCTACTGAACTAGTGAAAGGTACCCATCCAGGTAACCATGTCCTGCTGAGACAAAGAGAAGGGATGTGCACTTATGTGCAACACATATTATGCTGAAGTAGAAATGCAGTGTTAAAAGTTATGAGGCTGCTTACAAATGGCTGTTATGAAGAATATGGTGCCTAGTGCCAGTGGATTTTTAAGTTTCATTCCCATAGTATAGCAGAACTGGGAAAGTCTAAATTTGCTTCACTGATGGGATGCTGAAGGAGTCTTCTGGTGAGAAAACCCATCTGCAGAATTCCACCAGGACTGCAAATTTATGGTGAACTTAATTCAGCTAGGAGTCATTGTTAGTCAATTCCATTCTTCTTGTGGAATTGTGTTTTCCATTCAGTAGTCTTTGTAATTCTCAAGACCTTGAACAATCCCTGAGGAAAGACCAATTTTGCCTTTTATATATACTACATATACTATATACATTCAACCTCTGAGAGAGTACTAACCATTTGATATAAAATCCGAGCTATATGCAAAGATAACAGCACATGGAAAATTCTTTTTCTGGATCATGTGTATACATATATATTGAATTGTCTTGCAGAATTTATAACTAAGTAATTGAGGTCTTCTTCTTCTTTGCTTTTAACTCAAACAAACCCTTCCTCAGTCCATGATGACTTTTCTATTCAGTTGATTCTGCTTACTTGGTGGTGGCAAAATGTACTTGAAATCTACCATGAGATTATTTATTTAAATATACCACAATTAACGTGTCCTAGGTGGAGTAGTTATGAAGAAAAGCCAAGAATATACCCCCAGGATAAACTGAACTTTTTACTTGCATCTTAAAATGATCCTCCTTTTTGTGCCTCAGGCAAAAAGAATGCTAAGAAGTTAAAATATTCTTTTTGGTAGGGTTAGAGAAGACAGTGAAATCCTCCCTGGAGAAAATGAAGCAGCTTGAGTGTATAATCATTTATTGGTGAACTTTAGCTAGTCCAAACAATGAGTTAGGGAGAGAAGAGTTTTCAGGTTTTGGTTCTTTCTTTTTTATTTTTGAAGCATATGCATATTCACCAACATTTGTTCATCAGAAAGACAAATTTTTGCAAACTCAGAGAAGCTTGCAGATGTAGGAACATCTTTGGTGTTCATTTCTTGCATTTGTCAAACACAAATAGTCTTAACAACTATTGAACAAAATAGGCTAACTATATACTTCTGTTGTCATTGTCCTTGGATTTCTCTGGTCTCAAAGGTTGATGGCTATTGAACGCTGTTATGGCCAGTCTTAAAATTCTCATATTTTTCAGCTTATTGCTGGATTTGGTGTAGGGAACAGCAAGAAAGGGAAAAAGGGAGGATGAGCTGGAAGTCAAGGGTGATCTGGGTGATCCCAGAAAAATGCAGTGCCCTCAGCCAGTCCTGCAGAAGGGAGATAGGGTGGGCAAATAAGGGGGCTTGATGCAGGGTTCATTAATATCCTCAAGTATGCCAGGATGGAGATTCAGGTTCAGTGTTCACTGAGAGCTGGAGACAAGACTAGAAAGAAGACTATCATGCCTGTCCAATGTCATCCAGAAGAGAGGACTGGAGACCTGCACACGTCCAGTAGTGACTGCATCTGGTCACACCCAAGGTGACACAAAACCCCTGCACCAGAGCAGAGTTGGAGAGAAGGAGTGAGGAGGGGGTACCCAGGGAAGGATGGATCTAGTCAGGGCCAAGGGTTCCCCCAGGACTCTGGATTTATGACACTAGCCACCAGTAACTGCACACTTGACTTACTGAAAACATGTAATACTTGATGATTACATAACATGAGTTCTCTGAAGGGCCATTTCATAAAGTCACAAACAAGATCTAGCTCTTTCCTCTGACAACAGTTAGTTTTACCAATCCATACTGAATAGTCTATTGTGCTACATATTTGGAAGGTAGAATATTTAATCTACATGTAAGAAAGTTACTTTTCAGTTACTATCAGTGCTTCTCTTTTCTTAGTCTTTTCATTTTAGTGCATGATATTGGACAGTCAGAGAGGAGATACACCATTTCCATTTTGAACAGTTGTCTTATAATTTTTTCTTATAATTGATGATAATGTGATGGAGATCAGTTCCAATAATACCCCAATAATAGGGTAAGGCTATTGCTTGAGACACGCAGACTTTTACAGTCACCTGATCTGAGGAGATTTAAGCAATTATTGATCAAAACTTTCTGCTGTGCTCCTGCAAGTACATTTCTTGCAGCAGTTATTACTGAGATGTATTCTTGAACCTCTGCAGATGACGGGAAGATATGTACTAGCACTGACCAGGGTCAATTTCCAGCTTCCTTTTTTTTTTGCTAGGCTGTAAACCGATAACTATCAAGGGATGCTGCCAGTCTAAAAAAGCTCTTCCTGTTGAGGGAAAATGAGGAAAGGGATGGGTGGACAGCTGGGGGAGGTAATAACTTTAACCAGTGTTGATCCCCCACTGCAAATGAGTCAATAGTCACAGCTCTAATTTAAAGATTTTTAAAAAACCCTCTATCTTTCAAGAATGCAAATCCTGAAACTAGAAAAAAGTAAAAAAAAAAAAACCAAAAAAAAACCAAAAAAAACCCAATTAATGAACCAAGACAAAGTATGTGAATGAGATAATTATTGGAAGAAAGAAATTCCTAGTGAATATTTGGTTAGAATTCCACATCATGACATAGATTGCTGTCATGATTTCCATTAAAAATGCAGGTTTTAAATATAATGATTTTCAATTTTGTGACTAAGAAAAGATTGGAGTTAACAGTTCTGGTTTTATTTCATTTTTTGTTACTGCTAAAGTTACATTTATTGGATTATTTATTTTGATTTCCACTCCCTTTTTATTCTATATTTTAAACTGCCCAGAAATGCTGAATAATGTGTGTGCCATGTGATACCTGAGCAAAGGAGCATGTTGCAGTCAGTTCCTGTGAACTCTTCATTGCCTGTAGCCTCAGGCTGTTGTCTACTGTCACCTACCTGATAGAATTATTCTACTCTGATAGAATTATTTGACTTAGCTAGGTTTATTTTAGGTTTTCAGGGGATGATATTAAATTTATCATTTCTAGGAAATCTGTTCTTGGAGACATGTGAGTAGATCCTTTGGGAACATGTCTTCTCTAGCTGTACTAAGAGACAGACCCTTAAATTTCTTTCTACCCATTTGGTTGCTATCACAAATCTGGAATTCTATACTTGGAGATAAATGGACAAAAAATGTCTCCTGCAAACTCTATTGAGTCGGCTGAGTCAGATCACACTGGCTGCCCAGCTTTTGATGCAATGAATCAGAGAATTGGTATAGCTGTGCCAACACCCTGCTACTTCTGGCCATGCCATTATTTGCCACTTCAGAGAAATGTGCAAAAAATTCATAAACCACCTGGCCAATTGTTCAAGTTACATATCTTGATTAAAAAAGTTATAGATGAAGAAGCAGAAGTCAGGGAAACTGATGATCTTTTTCTAGTCGAGTGCTTAGTTAGACACCTTGTATTTAACAGAACATAAAGAAGCTCCCTTTTGTTTCTCAGTTTTTTCTAAATGATCATATTTTATGAAGTATGCACGTAGTAATCCAGAGACATAGACAATTGGACTATTAAGATTCATTAAATGCATTGATTTGACTTTTTCTTTCTGTTTTTTATCTCTTATTAATGATGCACAATGACTTGTCTCATTTTTTTCATCTGTTTTCATCTATATTCCTCATATTTTATCTCGAACAAAGAGTAGTCTTGTGTCACGAAGGCTCATCAAAGTCATAATTGCACTTCATTTATCTGCATTGAACTGTCTGTCATCTGTTAGCATGTGGAGCATTCTATATGTCTTTCTGCACTTGTCTGCATTCTTCCTCATTTACTTCTCCTGGACCATCCATTACTTCTTGCTAGCTGATCTCTGCATTTAATTGTTTTAATTACCAGGTGTTTTTTATAATCTTCTAGCAGTTTCAATCCAGAAATATTGGTAATGTTTTTTTTTTTCTGCATTTAGCAAGAGTTTATAGTCAACACTACTATTTATCTACAAGACTAACATGCCCCAGCAAGGCAGGATAAATCTCAGTATTGAGGATCTGTTATACACCGCAAAAACCTACACCTTTTCCTAATCTATCTTTTATGCTCTGGACATTATCCTTGACACAGCCTAAAACTCAAAAGCACTTATTGTAAGTAATTTCTGTAAAATTGTCAGCTGATAAATATTAGATTGGTGGCCAGAAGGGGATAAGGACTGATGATTTTAATTTCTTCTTGGTTCTATCATGCATCATATTTTATTTTTAATTAATTAAAATATTCCCTTTTTTTTCCCCCTATCATACAACTGCTTATGCTTGTCCTTTTCCTTCTAGGTACCTGTCTCATCATCTTTACTATATCTTATTTTAAAAAATCTGGCAAAACTGGGTTACAGAAAATGTTTAAAAATCAGATAAAGAACTCAAATTTCAGAGGGATGTTTTGAAAGAAATAAATGTGGAAACATTAATTTTGAGCTGTACAGATACTGTGTTCCTTATCTATACAATGGAACAAGTGAGCATCCTTTCCTTCACAAGGAAATCCTTTTTATGAGTAGGTGAAGGTTATCAGACAGAAGGCTGCTGTAGAAGGATAAAATGGTATATACTTTATATTTCAGATTCTTAACTGAGGCACATTGGTATAATGGAATCAATGAAACTATGGCTGTTTATATAAAATGAAAACAAATGTGGATGCGTTTGTTCATTTGTTTTTGCATTTTGCAGAGAGTCAGATAGATTAACAGTGATATCATCACCTCATGTAGTCAGGTTTCAGAGGCCTAGGAACTTTATTTACTTGAGCTCAGGTGAGCAAAACACTATTTCGTGTTTGGTAGTTCTTAAGACTGGAAATAATATCAGGTCACAAGAAATCTGCTGAAACTCAGTTTGCATTAATATCTCTCTTAATTAATTTTTCTGCTTTCACCAAAAGTAGAATTTCTGATAGTGTGTGCAAACTATTAAACATTTTTAATAAAAAAGCAGAAGCCAGGTCAAAAGGGACAAATACTTCATCAGCCTTCTTAACTATTCATATGTTGTTTTAATTTCAATTAATTTTATAAATACTAGAAATACTTTATCTGCACTGTACTATGAAATTGGGCTAATCTTTAACAGGTGTTATATTTTTAAATTAGCAATGGAATAATTTAAGGGGTCTATGAAGCATTCCTAGAGTATGCCTAATTTTATTTTTAAATGTTTTTATTAAGCTAGTAAATTTTAACTGAAGAAGAACACATAGCTTGGAAACATAATGAAATAATCATCATGATGATCAATTATCTTCAATGCCAATTATACATTTGAGTTTGTCTACCTTGAATTTTCAGCTATCATACCTTACTACAGATTATGACATATGAACCTTCTCACCACAAACAAAATGAAATAATTGCCTTAACTTCCTTTGGTAACAAAATCTTTTTTCCTCTTCTCCACTGTTTTGTTGGTTACCGGTTCCTTGTCAACTACAGCATCACCCACCCACATATCCCAGCTGCTGCTCTCTCATTTTCCTTCCAAAACACCAGAATACATCACCTGTTATCAGTGCTGCCATTCATTCTCAAGAAACAATCAAGAAATAGGTACTTATCCACAGCTCCTGGCAGCCACCCGTGTTTGAAACATTGAGGAATTCTATTTCTAGTCTATTTAGTGCTCTTTATCAACATAGAGTATAACATGGCTCTGGAAAAACTTCTGAACTTCAACTAGAAATAGTTAGTAACACAATGTGAATAGAACAAGTTCATAGTTTTTTGCTGAGCAGCTGGTGAAAAACCAAATTCCATCTGCACCAGCTAGAAGGAACTCCATTTTTCTGTCCTTCAGGGCCACACACGAGGCTTTATATCTTAGACTTCCTATGTTCTCTGCTTCTCCGGTGTTCTGTGGAAAATTTTTTGGCTGTTTTGTTTATCTTGCTTTTTCCTGCTATATACTTTGTGTGGCTAAATGCTATAGCACAGTCAGTCCTACTGACTTCTTCTTCATTGCTATTTATTCCCTTTGCTACCTTACACCTCCTTTCTGCCAATAGATTGGCTTTGCCACTGCTGCCACTTGTGTCATTGAGGCTGTTGTTTTATTCATCTGTGCTGAAGTATGCTGTGGATTAACTATTTCTATTAATTCCTAACTTGGACTTATTTATTGCTTCAAGGGACATAACTCTTCTCCTGTTGCCTGATTTTCTCTTCTTGTACTCCTCTTCCCTCCTTCATTCCCCTACCCTTTCATTTCTTAACCTCCTTTTATCTTAGCACAGAATCTCAAGCCCTAAATCACAAAGTGCAATGTAATAAGCACAAGTGGCTGTGCTGTTATAACTTACAAAAGAAAATGAAAAAGGGTCAGGGAAAATGCCCCCATTAATCTCTGTTCTTGCATTTTATACAGCTCTTTCTGCCCCTGTAGGACAGATAGCAAAAGATGCCAACTTTCAACTCCATCCCAACCTGCTTATAGGCAGAAACAATATGAAGTGGAAGATGAAATTACCCTACCACATAGATATCTTCTAGAAATGACATATACATGTTTTTGGGTTTGTTTTTTTTTTTCTTTTTCCTCCCCACGAGCTATATATTTTAATTTTTTTTTGCTCATGTGTTACCACTAATGGTTTTTTTGTATCTAAACACAGCATATGATATACAAGGGAAAACTGCAGTCCTCCTTCTCAGGTCTGCTTAGTAATGGCAGGTGAAAGCAAAAACTCTCTTCTCTTGAATATCTGACAGCATAATTTAGAGCTACTGTCTGCTCAACTGATTATTGCTCAGCCTTTCCACCTAACCATAACTGCTCAACTTCAGTGGTTTTTGGCTTTCCCATTCCTGCCACATAACTGCCAGGGACATTAATGAGAACAGGCCTGAGAGAGCTGTAAGTTGAAGAGGTATGGAGCCAGAGGGTGACTGGCTATATCTGGGACCTTGTGGCACAATTCCTGATCAAGAAGAGTGTCTACTGCTCTTCAGTGTTGCCACTGAAAGTCTTCTTCATGAGACAAATTGAGGTGAAAGAATTTTTGACTGGTTCCAGCAGTGTTTTAGGCCACATATCCCAAGTCCTTCCCTATCTTTTGGTAAACAATAGGTATCTGCTGTCTCTGAAACTCAGTAGATATCTTCTGGTCATCTGCCAGAGCACAAAAGCATTTTGGAAAAAAATGAAGTGTGTGACTTGTTTTATATTTTGAGAATGCAGTGGAAGTATTTTTTGAGGAAGGTATGCTTAGAGGAAGGATTATGATGACTCTCTAAAGTTAATCACCTCCCACTTCCTTAATACAAATAATATATCTGCCTTATGTTGTATTTTCTATATGTCTGTGACCTCTCACTTCTCATTAGCTCCTCTCTCCAGAGTGAAAGAGTGACAAGATGGCTCATATCATCATACGTGATTGGAAAGATAATTGCAAAAAGAGGTCCCTAAAGAAAAAGATGCAGGAAACTCTATAATTTACACTATTTGTACACTTCAGTGGAAGTGAGAAGAAGGCTGAAAAGAAAATAAAAGTTATGAAAACCGAATATGTCTGGTAAGGATGGAGGCAAGTTTGGGAGCAGAGGGTATCTGAATGCTGTTTCCTATAATTTAGATTCAATATGTTGTCAACATATTGAATGCAGCCTGACACTTTTTTTTATTTTATTTTCAGTTGGATGTATTTCTCAAACCATGAAAATCCATGGCAAACCAATCACTTTTCAGTGTTAAATGCAAATTAAGGTTTTTTTTTTGCTTTATTACCTTTTCCAACACAGTATTTTGTGAAAATAATTTTTTCTTAGTTCTTTCTAACACAGGCAGAGATCATATATAAAGTTTACAGTGTACAAGTGCAATGTATACACAAATAAATATATTTACATAGCTAGGGATCTGTCTGTACTGATACAATCTTTAAGCCAAATTCAACATTTATGCAACTTGTCTCTCCATATAATTCTAGTGTGTTTGGATTAAACAAGTCTACAGTTTTCTAATTGTCATGGTTTAACCCTAGCTGCCAACTAAGTGAAACTGGCACACTAATAAAAGATCTGACTCTTCCTTCCAACCCTGCACAGACCGTACATCTGGGAGATGATTTTGGAAGAGTGAAGACAAAACATCACTTCCTGGCATGTGTTCTACTCCAGATGAACATGTCAGCACACTCTTTTTGATTGCTTACCTGGTGTTAGTGCTCCGTGAAGGAATCCCATCATCACAGGACTGTTTCCCACTCAGATTAGGGGAAATTGTGAGATTGTGTGTCAGTCTTTTACAAACCCACAAATCCCAAATCTAGTGGAGCAGTAATGAAGGGGCTTTGCTTTTTTTTTTTTTTTTTTTTTTTAAGCCAGTGTCAATCACAGAGCATCTACTCTGGATATCTTGTTTGGTACCTAATCATGGAGTGCTAGGTGTGGAAAGAGTCTTTTGGTATTATCAGGACAGTAATTCTTCTTCTCTCTTCTCAGAAGAATATAATTAGCTAAAGGTAAATCCTCATGGACTCCAGTTTTTCAAAGTATCCATACAATCACAAGTCATTATGGCTGGCAGTAGGTGTCTTGATGTATTATAACCTCAAAAAATTTGTTTTCTTGCAAGGTCTGAACTCTTTAGTCATAGAAGTAATATCAGTCTGACTGTCTGCTTACTTTTGCCATGTTTTGCTTCTAATTTAAGAGCATTAGTTATTTTCAGAGCAGTTGATGATAACATCTTTTAAAAGTTGAAAAAGCCTTACAAATAGTATTGCAAAAGATTTGATGTTTTCTCAGGAATGGTCCTTCACCCTTCCATTCTGGATTTCTGTTAAGGAAGCAGTTGTTTTCACTGATGTATTCTTGGTTTCGGATATACCTGTTGCAAAGTAGTGGCAGATTTTCTGCATCCACCATATCTCAGTAAGGGGTTTACATTGATAGCAACTGTATTAGTTTTAAAAACTTGCATAAAAGCATGCAGATAAGTTTTGGAACTGGTAAGAGAAAAGTTGAATTATGAGCAAGTTGCTGCAGTGATCTCTGCAGATCCAGTGGTTGTGTGCTTACTGGACATTTGTGCATATATCCAGGTTTTTTACCTTTGATTTTCATAGGTATGCTGGACTTGTAGCTGAAAAGTAAACAGAACTCAAAAACCTGTTAAATATATAATGATAGAAGAATATAATTACGTAACTGGAAATCTATTTACACAATGTAGAATAATGGTTCCAGAGCCTACTGGGTGAATAAAATGTATTTCTTAAAGCATTCCAAATATAGTTTCATAGTATTAAGGGGTAAATGGGATAATTACAATTAAGGACATTTAAATGAATCTCTTGTGTATATTTATGCATGAGACTCATGCTGCTAGATAGGAATTTTCAGCAATTACTAGCTAACCTCTTTAATAGTGTCCCCTTTAATTCTAATGGAAACAGGCTGAAGAGTCATAAGTAATGCTTTAATTTAATTTGCTTACTTATCTAAAGATAAATAAAATTTTAAGATAACTCTCACTTAAAATGCAACAAAACCGGAGAGAAAGAGATATATTTAATGTGAATTAACTGAACCATATCTCTTGAGATCAGAGATCACAAGTATTTGTGAAATATGATTCTGAAGAAGATTTTACTCAGAATGATGTGTATCAATTCTAGTAGTATCTTGTACAGGTGCTAGGTCATTCAGGCCAAAGTCCTCAACAAGACAACGTGATATGAAGAATATCTTTGCTTTTCCAGGGGTTTTCTTCTCACTGTTACTACAGTACTGTTTAACTCTGATTCAATACATTGCTGAAATTAGGTTCAGCTCATTTGCAGATGAACCTTATCCTCTCAGAACGTTAAAACTTCCAAGGATGCAGACTGTACTCTTGGCAATCTATTTTGTCTTGACTTCTTTCACTGGGAAGATGTTTTTCCCTATATTATGAGAAGCAAGGTGTTCAGATAAAGCCTATGGTGACTGGAAAAAAGAGAACCACCACAATAATTTTTTTAAAAATGTAAAAAGGAAGACTCTGGAAACTACAAAATAGTGAGCCTCACCTCTATGCCTGGGAGGCTGGTAATGAGTTGTGTCCTTGACGGCTCATCCTGGGACCAGTACTCTGTAATATCTTTGTGAATGACACAGACAGTGAAATTGAGAGCATCCTCAGCAAATTTACAGATGACAAGAGGCTGACTGGTGGGGGTGAGAGAACACAAAGATGGAAAGTCATCCACAGGGACCTGGAAAATCTTGAGAAGTGGGCCCATAAAAATGTATTGATGTTCACCAAGTTCATGTGCAGAGTGCTGCACCTAGGTTGGGGCAATCCCAGACATGAGCACAGACTGGGAAACAAAGTTCTGGAGAACAGCCTGAGGAGAAAAACTTAGAATTTCTGGTAGACATGAGCCTGCAGTGTGTGCTTACAGCCCCAAAAGGCAAACATATCCTGGGCTACATCAAAAGAGGAGTGGCTAGCAGATTGAAGGATGTGATTCTTCTCCTCTATTCTGCTCTCATGAGACCCCACCTGCAGTGCTGCATCTATCTTTGGGGTCCTCAGCACAGAAAAGACATGGAGCTGTTGTAGCAGGTCCAGAGGAATGCCACTAAGATGGTCAGAGGAGCTGAGCATCCCTCATATGTAGACTGGATGAGACAGATGGAGTAGATTTCCCTGGAGAAAAGAACATGATGCGGCCTTTAGGTACTTAAAGGGTGCTTATAAAATAGAGGGGATAGGGATAGAACAAGGGGAAATGGTTTTAAACAGAAAGAGGAGAGATCTTAGATAGATGTTTAGAAGAAATGCTTTACTGTGAGGGTGGTGAGGTACAGGAGAAGGTTGTGTTGAGAAGCTGTAGATGCCCCATACCTGGCAGTGTTCAAGGCCAGATTGGATGGGGCCCTGTACAACCTGATCTAGTGGGTGATACCCCTGCTCACGGCAGGGTATATTATAGGCATTGGAACTAGATGATATTCAGGGTCTCTTGCAAACCAAGGCATTCTATGATTTGGTTATTCTATGATGCTCTTTCTCAATGTCTTTACAGGATGCAGTTGGCTAAAACTGGACAAAATTGCTTTAGAGCATTCTAAAGAGTGGCATGTAAATGGATATTAAAAATTGTCTTGGTTTCTCGAATGTGCTCTCCTCTTGTTCCTACAGCTCAGAATGCAGTTAGCCATTTCTGTTGTAGGTACACACTGATGGCTCATGCTCAGTTTGCTAACCACTGCAAACTTCAGGAATCTTCCAGCAGAACTGACTGGAACCAACCCATCCCAGCCTGTAACATTGCCAAAGGCTCTGCTTCCCATGCATAGGAATTTACATTTCTCTTTACTGAATTTGATAAGGCTCCTGTTCACCAGATTCCTTCAGTAAGTCTGGATCCCTCCACCCTCAATTGTATTGACTATTCCTCCCCTCCTGGTTGTCACCTGCAAACTTGAGAAAAGGTACTTCATCACCTCCTTCAGTTTATTGTTAGAGACACTAAACAACACAGATATGTAATGCAACATTAGTGTTTCAAGAATTCAAGTAGTTCATTCTTAGTCTCTTTCTGGTTCTGACACTCACAAGTCTCCCTCCTAACTGTTCTTAACTCTGACCAGCTAAAAAAAGGGTAAATTGATGGGGTCTACACCAGAAAATGTCTTTTATTTCAATGAAAATGTTGTCTGAATGAGGACCAAAAGATCATGTCATTCATCATACTGGGCATTCTTTCAACAAAGGGATTTCAAGAAAATCTCTGGCTCAGCAAATGCATAAAAGACAGTCTTTTGATTTCCATAGCTGTACAGTGCAGTACTTTGAGGGTAAGCTTGGTCTATAATTATAATTTCTAAGAACAAATTGAAATAAAAGATCTTTGTGATGAAATATGTACTCTAAAATGTGAGCGCTATATTCTATGGATTGTCATTATTTTGAAGACTTAAAATAAATAAATGTTTCCAGAAACGAGCACAGGCTATTTAGATGCCAAATTCTTTTGTTTTCCTAAGTCTCCCTTTGAATGCATAGAATCCAGCATTTAGCACTTGGTGTCTAATTAACTTTTATCAGTGAGGAAGTCACAGAGCAATGCCATTCCCATTTCTCATAAGTGCCAGAATCTGTTTTAAAACTGTGGAGGCAGAGCACTAATAATAAATGCTTTCCTAGCTTTACTCTTTCCATTCCAGCTCTACACTGTAACTTAAAGAAATCCTCCCCCTACCACAGGAGGAAAAAAAGGCAACAAAAAACAAATCCTAAAAAACCTTTCCATAGCAAGATATAACCCTCAGGATTTTTCCTATTATCAACATACATTGTTCTTTTATTCTGCTTTGAGAAACCTCGTTCTTAGTACATTTTTAAGTTAATGGAGATGAGATTCTGGGGAAGATGAACTAGAGAGTTTGCATATTTTCCATAACTAGACTTCCAGGAGACCAATTAATTTTAACTGGAATGATGGAAGGAAATGCAGAACAGTCTTTGCTTGTATTGAGTAGGCTCATCAAATTTACATCACCGTTTAATTAAATGTTTGTAGCAATAATTGACCTCAGGAGTAAGTAATTTGGTAATAAATAGATTCCACTGTTTCTAAATACTATTTTACTGACTCTGAGATGCTATTCATAGCCTCACAGCCTCACAGCTTTGCCACAAATCTCATTAGCAATTTACTTAAATGCATATTCCATTCTGTTCTACAGAACATTGCAGAACAAAGTTTAACAATGGAGATTTCAGAGCATGGTCCAAAACAGAAAATAACATGCATTTTCTCTGAGAGTTTATCTGAGACTGCTCAAAAGTGAGATATGAAAAGAAAAACAAACCAAAAAAATAAACCATCAACAAAAAACCAAGCTAAATCCTGATTTATTTAATGTCTTCATGTTTTTCTATTTTATTTTTACCCGCTTAAATAATTGCTTAAAGAATCTGGTGCATATCTAAATTTGAATTCTATAGTGTTTCAAGTAAAAAGGCAGGACCTTTTTATTAGTTTTGATGAAATACAGTGATAACCTCAAGAAGCCAAAATGGACACACATTTCATGTCCTCCCTCCTCCAAACTATCGATTTATTACTCTGTTTTGTTTAAAACCTATGAGCTAAGTTCAGAGGTGATGCATAAAATGTGTAATTTAGAGTCCTTTATGCTCAGTTAGACACCTTAAGACCTACTTACACTCACTTACTAGAGTATAAGTCAGGGAAATGGAGTGTAAATTGATGTAATTTACATGTGGAGGAGCTGGCAGAGTGAGAAGGTATTACCTGTAGGAAGGAATAGACTTTGTATGAGCACTTTCTAGTGCTCAGCTCGTTTCCTTGCTACTCTGTACCCCTGAGTAAATATGTCTGCATTTGACTGCTTAATCCTGCACATTCCTGGAGACTTGCTGGGCCAAAGGCACCGATGAAATGGAAGAAGCATGATAAAAGCTGTGTGCTGCGGAGTGAGTGTGGGGTTTATAAATAAGTAACTAAAGGCTACACTTCCCATCCCTCTTTGTAGTAAGCTGTAAACCCAGCAGTTCTGTAGTTACTTGTAAGGATTGCTCTCATCTATGGCTCTTGCTCTGCTTTCTATTGAAAAGATTTTTACATCCAGTGCACGCTGCATGTTTTGCCCTGATGCCTTGCTTGACAAGTTGGCAGGTAAGAGGAAAGCTCCACCATATTTTCTGTGGGATAAGAACATGCACCTGGCAGTTACCACGTTGCTGTAATTTCACACTCATACCCTGCGGTAAGCTGCTCTTTTGCCAAGTGAGCTATGTAAAACCTTGTCAGCTCCCAGAATGTACCACTTGAAACATGTCTGTTGAAACACTACCAGTACAGAGGCAATTCCTGCAGGATAAAGAGTCATAAGCCAATTAATCTCAGTTTCTACTGCCCTAAAACCTCTTCTGATAGTACACCAATTTAATAATTAAAAAAAAAACCCAAAACCTGACCAAAATATTTAGCCTTAGATCATGGTAATAACATAAGTGAGACTCAAGTTTCAAGATAATCCAAAGAACAAAGAAAACACTGGGATGAAGCATAAAGAACAAAGTAAAAGTAATGGAGATATAAGCTATCTTAGTAAAGACTTTGGGAAGACTTTAGCCTGGGCTACTCTGGAAAGCTTTGGAGCATATATAGATAAAATGTGAAAAAAAACCAACCAACCAAAACAAATCAAAGAAATATATCCAGCTTTTGCTTTGCTGGCAAAACCAAATGCAACTGTTCTGGCCAAAAAATATTACAGAAAGTGTTGCTAATTTTTCTCAAAAATCTAACACTAGCTTTTCTTTTTCTTTTTTTCATTTATTTTGTTTTGTTTTGTATTTTTCCTTTAATTCCACATTTTGATAGAAAGCATTCATCGACTCATTATGGTAGTTATATATTTAATGACACAAGAGGATAAAGGTATTCATATGGATATGATCTATATGTAAGCTTTTTGCAGAGTATATTAGTATTTGATATTGGAAAAGTTAAATTTTATAGACAGAAAGAATTTATCCATTATATGAGCAATAATTTTTATGTATGGTATGTTTTTTTAATTCAATTTTGTTTTTCTTACAGCTCAACTGTAAATAGGTAGCTAACCACAATAAGTAAACCTACTTTAGGATTAAATTGCTATTTCAGTTTGCATTCAAATCTTGATTTATACTAAGAAGATTTTGCAGTACAGCCAAAAGCTTTTTTGGTGCAGGACTGAATCCAGCTAATGCTTTCCGAAACTGAAGTCAAGACAAAGAAAGTAATTTTTTGTTACATAGTATAATGATCATGTGTTCTAGTATAAATTCAACTCACTTTCTATACAACTAGCTTCCTCTTGACTGGAATTACAATTTTCATCCTTTTTTTCACTTGTTTCTACATTGAGTCTTGCAACCAACCTTGAATTAACACATGAACATCTCCCAGACAATAATATTAATTCTAAAATGATGACCATTAATGTCACCTAACTCATCTGTTAAGTCCTTCTTTCAATAATAAAGTCATGAAGTCATAAAAAATTTTGCCTAATTGGTGACTACAGTTATGGTCCATTTTCAGCTCATTGGTAAACTGTACCCCAAAAAAACCCCCAAGTATTTACCTAATTAATAATTATGGGAATATACTACCTATTTCTGTTTCAAAATAGTTAACATTATATCTTAAAACAACTGTTTTAAAAGAAAAAAATATAATTGAGGCTAAATACGGCACTGAGTTTAAAAATAAAGAGTTTGGGAGTTCCTGTAACTAAAGAGGAAATAAGGGTTTATCACACTGCTCTTTGTTAAAAAAGAAATATGAAGTACAAGGAATAAATTTAGAAGAAAGAGAAAATATGCAAGCTCACTAACATACTATATCCCCAAGGAGGATAATGAATATGAGGCCACTTGGACTTACTGCTGATGTTCATGTGAACAAATCTTTATTATAAGGGAAACTGACTCAGCAAAGCAGATAGCTACAGCAAACGTCAGTGAGACGATTTTCTACGAACCAGCAAGGCATCAGAAAGAGTTTGTGCATGTAGATGCAGTTCAAGAAGCCAGCAGTCTGCCCCCACAGGGGCTCTTTCCGTGGCTGTGATCAGCAGCATCACTTGGGGCAGGGTGAGGCTGGGGCCAGGCGCAGGGTAGCCCTGGCTGACCTGAGAACTCGTCATAGCACAGTCAAACGCGTGGAAGTGTTGATTTGCCAGCACCACTGTGACATTTGAAAAGTTTGGCTCTGGTTTTGGAATTAACTTAAAGGAATATAATTATCTGTGATATTTATGTGCCCCCAGTTACTGTGCTATTTTGGTGCCAGCTGTAGAGCTGGGATAATGGCAGTGGCCCAAGGAGATACTTCTCTTGCCATGGGTCTTCTGAGTACAGGAGACATTTTACATTTATTTGTCTTCCTGAATTTTTGCTATTTACAGGATACCTGGGGATACCACACTGTGTCCCTAAGATTCACAATTAACATGAAAAAAGACAGAAAATAAATAAGAATGATGGAATTTATTTCATACATCCATTGGAGATATAGATATAGACCCTGGTATATATTAACATAGGAGCTCAGGAAGTAGATTCAGGCTATGAACTTTTGTAAGATGAAACCCTAAGAATATTTTGTAAAGAATTCATTACCTAGTTTTAGTAATTTTTATTTTTCTTTCTTCTGCTCCATTTAATCAATTTTCTAGGGAAGTTTTGACTAAAATTCTATCTGAATTGTGGGGTGAGGTTTTCATTCATTCCATTTGACAGACTTTGACTAGTTAAATAGAAGAATTCACCAAACAAAATTAAAAGCTATTTGAACACCTTCATCTCCCCACAGTTTTAGCAATCATCTTCAACAGTTTTTCACTAAATTCATGTGCACTGGTATCAGGCATGGGAAGAATTATAAACCTGAATAACTGCCTTTAAGCTGTTAGCAATGCTATGTTATTTAAGAATAACAAGGTTTTGAGTGCATTAACTAATTTTCTGCATTGTAGAAGCCTTAATAGCTCTTGTATGGGTAAATTAGGCATTTTCTTCAAACACTACCTTTATAATTAAGAAGTTCCTAGATATGCAAAAACATGCAACATTAGCCAAATGCATCTACTTGTTTCAGCTAAGATTCTTTTTTATAAAGAGAGTACATAGCTATTTGTAGATGGTTAGCACATAGTTGCTTATTGACTGTGATTCTGAATTACTTGAGAACTGTTTTTAAAGAGCAGATTAATTGCTACAGTATTTCCAAAGGTATCTCATCTTTCTAAGGTAGTTCTTCACTTTTAGGATTTGAATTATTTTATTAAGTCTGATGCCTGAGGTTTATACATTGACATAATCTCAACCTTTTGTTCTTGTTCTTGGGTTTTAAAAGGCATACTGGTGTATAAAGTTTTTGTTCAGGGGATGCATATTTTTAGGGTGAAGAAAAATACACCTTCAAAGGTACAAAGCTATACTGAAATCTAGGACCTACATTCTCTTATGACTAAACTACTGTATCTTCACTGAAGTAAAAAGGGGTGCTCCAGATTGTCATAAGTGTGAAATGAGAACAGGATCCTTCCCTAACATGCATCACTGTGAATTTTAGCACCACACATATGTCTAAAATCCATAGAAATTCGTATCTTTATTTGGCTTTGGAAGCACATGAAATTTGAGTGAGCAGTTTTCTCAACCAAGAATTAAAAATAGCAGATAGCAGTAGCTATCTAAAGCAGAGCAAAATCAAAAAAGGCATATGAATCAGTGAACAATTCACACTACAACCTTGTTGATTGGTTCATGAATAGTTTATGTTCTCTCAATCTTTATATTAAGCAGAGTTATTCCTAATTTTATGGCGTTACCTGTATTGAAAACATCATATTCCCTGATCATTGACAAGTCTCCTTTGAGTCAAGTTTTTGCTATTTTGTTCATCAAATAAATTCATATTTGATACTATAGAATGAGATAGGGTAATCCACTATAGCAGTATTAATGTTATACCTCACCACCTGTTTTTGGCTTCATCTCTAAAGGTCATTATTGGTGCTATTAGAATAGAAGTGTATTTAAACGTATTTACTTAGGAAATGCCTAGACCATAGACACAGCAAGCCAGGAAGAGAGGAGTTTTTCTAAGGTCTAGTCTAATAGATTGAAAGTTATCAATTGTCCCATGCAAAGGGAGGGTTCATGGACATTGCTCAGAGTAGAAATACTCATTGAGATCTTTAATGAAAAACAGAAAAAGTCTGTGTTTCAAAGGAAATTAAATAGTCCATTTGTCGGTCATATTCTGAGTTTCTTACTCCATCTTTTTCTGTGCCTAAGACAGTGATGGCTGTGTTTTGGGTTTGGGCCCATTCCACTTATGATCTTGCTGAACTTTTCTTCTTTTATCTGATATCTCAAGCAACAAAGGAAATCATACACTACTAAGAAGAACATTATTTTCTCCAGCTCCCTTTTCCTTGTGCCTGTAATATGTGCTTAAAAGATATTATATGGTTCTCAGGAAAGATCGATTTGCTACATGCATTAGCTAATCCCATTAAAAACTCCATGGAGTATTTTTCACTTAGGCACAGAGAAGAACAATTTTTCATTGTAGAGCTCCATCTCTTTTGTTTTACTAAACAAAATGAAGAGGAACAATCAAGTTCGATCAAAGCACTTTCAACAAAAGATCTCACATGTATAGAACTACAGAGAAATCCCCCCTTATGTCAGTAACTGACTTCCTACAGGAACACTGATTTCACAGCAAGACTAGACTGGTGGACTCTGGATGTTCTTTCTATCTCAAATTGTGGCATGATTCTAATACCATACGTTGGTTTTATTTGATCCAGGTTATGGTGCTTAAGACTGAAGTTTAGACCTCTCTGTTACCACAGGAAAAAAAATATAGCCTTAAGAATAATTTCCTCAAATGAATCCAGTAACTTGCATGCTTAAGAACCAGTGCATTAGTAAATGAAAAGAGTATGTGACACCAAAACATAAAATAAAATGCATTATATTTCACCATTAAAACTCACATTCTAATCCTCAGAATTCCACGTAAAGACAGTTGGTGGGCTAGTCAGGTAAATCAGATCTCCAGCTGTGGTTGAGAACCTCGGAAACCACAGAGTACAGCCTGGCTGTTGTGTAGCCTGGTATCCCACCCTGACAGCACTCGTGGAAGCCATGCACTCGGTATTCTGTCACTGTGTTCAGGGTGTGCTCTGGTCAGCCAGATTAAGGAGAGGAAAGAATAGAATATAAGGAGGTCCTTATCCACTTTGGATAATCATTAGTTCAGAATTTGGCTTGACTTGGATTTGAACTCTGATTTTTGCCTCTTGGTATGTTTTCAGCTGCCACAGAAAGATGACAGGATAAGTGTAAAATTCTCTTACCAAGGACACAAGCAGACTACAGCTAGCACAAGGCATATACTGTGACAGGAACAGCCACAGCAGTTTCAGGAGCACTGAAACTCTCTCTCTTTGGGGTGAAGTTAATGAGAATTAACTTGGAGAAGGAGGAAAGAAAGATTAAGGAGTTGCAGCAATGATTTTTCCAGTTGTGTTTTATAGACCAAGCTACATTAGCCGTTTCACCAGTGTTTGCATCTGTGAAAAATGGAGAAATAATTCATGAGTTCCAGGAAGAAATTAGAAATACATTTATAAATTTGTTCATTAGAATTTTTCCAGAGAGAACTTGTAACTCCATTTTGAAGACCTGACACATTTATAAAACTCCTGAAAGGTCCACAATCACTGTGCCCAGTGTATTTCTCATATTTTTATTTATGTCTTCTTAGTATCTTTGTATTCTTCCTAAACAAACTGTGCATATGAATGTTTTATTTTGCTGTTGTGTCTTTGAGCAATGCTTAGCATTTCTACACATGTTAATATGGGCACAGCAGCATCAGTTTCTGGGTCTAGGGATAATTTAAAAGGGTGTCAGTTGTAAGGGACACCATAGATAGATGGAAATAGGGATTCTAGTCACTATTCCGTACAATGGCTTTGCTCTCATGTCACGTTCTTGTGACAGTGAGTAAGTACTGAAAGAATGAAATAAGCTCCAAATTTTTGTCCAGCAAAAACTATCTCTTGAACTTTGCTCTGAACTTCTGATCCCATAGAGATAATGTTCTTCCTAGCACTGCTGAACTCCTAAGCTATAAGTAATATCCAAAGAACCATTTTTGCACTATCTTTTCTCAAGAGAAAATTTTCTATTTTGTGCCCATGAGTAAAAAATTAGGATCTGAATACTACTTTTAAACAAAGCTTAGGAATCAGCCACTCTGCCTCTCTACATATCTCTGACTATATTCTGAAGTACAAAAGAGAAGAAAATTGCCTTAGTACCTTTGAGGATATAACTATTAGACACTAATGTTGCTGCTTTTGGCACAGTGGCATAGATAAAGAGAGACAGGCAGAAAATATCAACTTATCAAGCACCTCAGCAGACTGAGACAATTATATAAAACATATTTATATAAATGATTTCACCTGCTTGATTCATTTACCTATTAAATAGCTCTGGTTACTCTTATCTCCCAGAGAGGGTCTTCTAGGAATCACCCTCATAAACTGTGATAGCATGCATTCAACATTAACTCAACATTTAGTAACTAATAACACTATAATTTTGTAACTGGGATTGAAAAAAAGTGGTGAGTTATGGCTCACAAAAAGTACAGTAAAGATTTTATAGTTATTAAAAGATATGTTTTCTGAAAGTTACCTGCTTTTTCTCTGCTGTTCTATCTTTGCATAGTCAGATTTCCTAGGAAGATACCTGTTGTTCAGAGAGAGGGTTGTGTGATCTCATACTGCAAATATCCTTACTCCTCTAAGCCAAGAAGTTTTAACCAATTTATACCTCAGGGCTTTTGCTTCACTGGACAGCTGGTTGTATGTAGTTATCTCAAATCCGTGTTCTCTTTAATTTCCCTTCAATTTCTCTCCCTTGGAATATCTCATTAGTGAAATTCTGGACAAAAGCTGTTAGGTTTTACCACCTCAATATGGTCAGAAACAAGGACTGACTTGCCTGAAATCAACTGCAGCACAAAACCAGGTGTACAGAACGATAAGGTTACAGGCACTTTATGATATATTTTTAGTCCAGTGGACCATGGACTTTAACAGCAGCAAGGTCAAGATCATGCTTTCGTATCTTCTGAAGGAAAATTATCTTACTGTAAATAATCTTTAAATAATTTTAGAAAATCTAGGTTTGCATATCTAATTTATTTTTAATTTGCTATTTTTTCCTTGATTTCTCTTGCAAGGCTTGAGTAAAATATGCATCAGGATCTTTTAAATGAAGACTAGGGGAGCAGAATTCCTGCAGAGTGTTAAATAGGTGTGCCACTGGTAGGGAACACTCAATGCTTTGGTACTTTGGGCCCATGAAACAACAAGAAGTTCCAGTGGTAATGACTGAGAATTCATTACTGATTTTTAGCTTGAATATTGTGGCTGTAAGTAGAGTCTTAGTACCTTAGTGACTTGGTAAATTAAGAGACTTCAGCTTCCTCTTTATAGGTTTCTTGTGTAGCCTTTCTAACAATTTGTGGACATATAATCTTCTGGATGCTACATATCCTTGTTTAAGAAACTTAAAATAGGTTTGGTTAAACATGAAGTGTGAACCACCGTACTGTGGTGTTTCAGCCACCCTTGCTTCCTATTTCCAACATCTAGATCTACAGCCCTCCTTGACAGAGTTATCAAGGTTCTTTTCTCTTAAGAAAGTTAATTTATACATATCAGATTTCCTCTAAGGGTGAAGCATCTAAATAGCACCCTGCTTTTTACATAACTAGGACTCTGGGAGTGGCTTTCTTCTGTACTCTTTGATACTGCTGTACTGGCTTCCCTGAGCTGCCCTCTAATTTGTAGTGATTCTGGTGAGAAGAGATTAAGGTCTGTCATGCCAGAGATTTGCATGAGCACTTCTTCATTCCATATGCAGCACTTCGGTTTAACTTTTGATGGGAAAGTAGAGCTCAGAGTGTCTGACCTATTTATCCCTTTTCTGTTCCTTTTTTTGAGATAAAATTGTCATATAGATGAATTGCACACAACAGAGCATGTGTGTTTGGTTTCTGTGTCACTTTAAGTAAATCAAAGAGAAAAATCTTTTGTAATCAGCTAGCCTTTAATTTAATAACACTTTTGATAAATTGCTGGTATACAATAGGTTATCAAACCCAAACATTAAAGATTTCAGTTTGACATGGCTGGAATGAATCATACAGACACAAAAGGCCAAATTTACAATTCTTTATCTGGAGTAAAGAAAAAAAAATCATTTCAGTTTCAAGACCTGCACTAATGACTGAATAAAGAATTTAAAATCTGGCCTAAGGAAGTTAAAGATATGCTTGAAGCATAAGTGTTCATTACAGCAGCATTTGCAATTCCTTTACCAGAGAGTTTTAGCACACTGTGGATCATTATTTATAGTTTATTGTATACTACCATTAAGAAATACCTCCTTATATTCTTTTTTCCTCTTTCTTTTCCTAATTTATGCCCTTTTCTTGTAACTTTTCAGCTTCCCACATACACAACCCCCATGCTGGATCTGCTACACTCCAAAACATGTGAGTGACAACAGGCTTGACAGCCCTTGGGGTGGTGAAAGATCTGGCGAGAGCAAGCCTCCCCAGCATGCTCATCAGGTTAGTAAGGATACTGTCATGGATGGCAGTGCCATATATTCTTTTCAGCCATAAGTGTAAAGTGATTGCAGCCAAACCTTTCCTCACAACAAAAGGAGAAAAGGCTGAAATAAACCTTCTTGAGACAGTGAGTTGAAAGATTATGATGCTTTCCAGTTTATAAAAGAAGGCTCCCTTCAAAGTACTTTGCAGGCATACCTGCTTCTTGTTTCTATCACTTGCACACTGTAAAGAGGCCTTACAGTGGCTGTAAATATAACCTATTTGAATTTCATAGTCTTTTATGCTGCTGCAACAGCATGCTAGGGCTTTAGGATAAATACAAACTAAAGCCAGCTCGTTCCATTAAGACCTTGATTCACTGATTTTAGAGATTTCCCTCTCAGAAAGATCATGGAGGTAAAACATTTTTTACCTTTACTGGGTAACCCTGACAGCACAAGGGAAATATCTATTTCAGTCTCCCCAGAAATCTAACACACCCTGTCTTCAGCAGCTCTGTGTGTGTGTGTGTGTGTGTGTGTGTGGACAGCTCTGTCCTTCCTTTAGGTGGCCAGCAGGAGCAGAGACCCTCTCCAAGGGGATGAGAGCAAAGCAGCTGTATCTGGCCCGTTTCCTGGAAAAGGGTCTGTGCATGCTGGCTGTGATACAGTGGAAGGAGCAGCGAAACAGCTGTCAAGCCCAAAGTCAGCACCTCTACCACCAGCAATCTCAGTTTGTGCTACTGGGTTAAAACAAAAATGCAGCCAGTCCCATTTCAGTTTGCATTAAAATGTGCTCTTTACTTGCTGCAGAGATAACAATCATAATAACTATTGCAGATGCACATTTACCATATGTGTTCTCCCTGTCATATCACCATAGATGAGTAAACATCCTGAGGCTGGGGAAAAACAATAGTACAAATCCATGTCCTTTGCACACCCTCATATTAGCCAGGTAAAACATGATTTCCACAAGCTCCTTTTGATAGAGGCAACAGTAATTGCTGTCTATTTAAATCTGGCAGGTGAAGGACTTAAAGTGACATTTTCTAGGCCAGAAAGAGATTCAGCACCTGTATTTTTCAATGGCATGCCAGAGCCCTGACTTCTGCCTTGTGCTCCCACAGCTAAATTTTATCTCATAGAGCTGAACACTGATGATGAATGTGCTGTGGAATTTACCTTGGAATATAAATATTTAACTTTCTACAGATCACTGAAGACTCGATAAAACTCTTGAGCGTCACCTAACTAATTTGTCTCTATTTTTAATTGAAAAATCTTATTATTTTCATCCAAATATGTGGTCCAAATAAGAATGGAAAGGCAATTTGCAGTTCTTTTTAAATATCACTCATGCAAATAGGATTCACAAAGTCAGAGTGTTCAGAGTAAGACTTTGAAGGGAAAAAAGTCCTTTTAAAACCATAAGTTATTTCAAAAAGAGGAGTCACATCAAGAGGGCCAATGCTTTCTTCTTGCTTTTGGGTGTGGAGAGGTAAATGGCCAGGAAGGCAGGGTTGGGCTGTGTGTGGGGGTGATGTGAGCACCTTTGATATCCGAGGTGATGCTCCCCTGTGCTCGGCTGGTGGTGCAAATTCCATGGTGGGGAAAGGCAGAACAGAAGCCAGGCAGGCACTCCAGAGAGCCAGGCAGTGATAGTTTGTTCCCAGCAAAGACAGGGGAATGCTGGCACGAGCTAATTCAGCTAGCTCCAGTCTCCAAAATGTTTTTCTTGTTTAATGTTTACAGTAACTTCCCATGAGAACTGAAAAAATATATCCAAATACAATATTGATAGGAAAAGTCAGCCTGAAAATGCCAGTGTGAGGAAGGGATTCTACACACGGCATTTTAGACAGCATTTTCCAACTCTTTTCAATAAATTAACTAAATATAGTACTTCTTTATTGTTTGCATTTATTTAGATTACTCAGTTTATTGCAAGATTCTAATTTGACAAAATTGGTTTTTTTTTTACTTTGAGAACTTGTAGATTTAAATATTTTAAAATATTTTATTTTAGACTTTTTTCCCTCATCTCCTATAGAAACCAAAGGAGATTGTTTATGTCTTGACATATTTAATCTTGTTAAGTTCTGATATTAAAAAAAAAAAAAAAACCAAATAAAACCCCCAAAAATGTAAATCATTTGAGTGCTAGGAAGTACTAGGAAAGGGACTGAACATGAAAAGGAAAATATAATTATATTACCATATTAGCATGTTGTTTTAAGAGCCCATAGATTCAACATTTAATTAATTTCTGATCATTTTAACCTAAAATGGGATACAGTAAAAAAGGCAAAGTGAATTGAAGGCTGATTAAGGAAACAAATTGTTTTTATATTAAGTACATACAAATATATGAAGATTATACAAGACAGAAAACACAAACAAGAGGGGAATTACAAAGATCTGAAGCAGCATTATTTGCCTGGGGAAGACATGTTTATATGCAATGACTATTCACTGCTTCTCTAAATACTGGAAACAATGGAAATCAAATGATGTTTTCATATAGTAGGCTTAAACCAAAAATATGCAATGTTTTTTTCCTACATAAAAAAGGTATTAATCTGTGTAACTTGTTGCTAAAGTATTCGCCAATGCCAAAAATTTAAATAAATTTAAAAACTCATTTAGCAGACTCAAAGAAGAATAATCTTTGAAAGGCTAATAGATATAAGTTAAAACCTGCTATTCAGGAAAAAACATGAATTTCAGATCAGAAAAGCTGTTAGATTTTACTAGGAAAGTAGATTTTTTAATAAATGTTGCTGTGTTTTAATACTGTTCAGTAGAGGAACTACTCTTCTTGCATTTCCCTTGATCAATCCTGAAAGCAAAAAACTACATGTAAGTTTTGTTCTACCCCAAAACATTACCTTTCTTCTGGAGTTCAAAAAACCTGAACAAACACCCAAAATTTAGCAAAAGTAAATATTTTGATTGTCAGAAAAATGTTTGGCAGGTTTCAGTGAAATAAGGTTAAAAAGAAACAGTTAAAAAGCAGACTACCTATTTACAAAACAGAAAATCTCATTTTCCTCCCACATATATTCATATCTATTTGCAGTCATTACAGGTAAGAGCATACTGCTGTTGAGGATACTTACGCATACAATTACACAAAAAATATAGCAGCTAAAGTAGTAAAACAGGCAGAATAAGATAATACAAAAGTTAGGCTTGTTTTATACTGGACTGTGTTTAAAATTTTATTATGAGATTTGGACCAACTCCATTGAAAAAAATTAGAGAATCCCTTCCTATTGTTTTTGTGACATTTTATTTTGGGATTATTTTGTTATTCTCCTTATTATCTCATCTGCTCACTCTTTGCAGTTAGTTATCTAATCTCCTTCAAAGTCTTAGTAAGCATAGGCCTGTCTTTTCTGGTGATTGATACAGAACTACCCTGATCGATTAAACAGGGGCACATCTAATCCTATCACACCAAAAGGAAATAAATAAGAAAAAACATTAAAGCACAAATCTTCAGAATGTGAGATATAAAATTGATTTTATTGCCTCTAAAGATAGTGCTTTAATTCTGCAAATTTGATTTCACATTATATCTAGAAAGTCCTAGCTACAATAGTTCATATTTATGCTAATATTGCCACTTTTGTTCTGAAAAATCTGGATGTTACATAGGTGTGACCATCCACCCCTAAGGAGAAGCAATTTTGTTAAACTACCTGAAGCTAAACCAACTGCAGTTGTAAAAAGCAGACAAATGTTACACAGAAACTGGGGCTTTTTTTTTTTTCTTTAAAAAGAAACCTTTTCCTTTCTGTCTCAGAAACCTGGAATATTATTGATTTCAATGATAAATATTTTCTCTTCCTACAAAATCTTGATTTTTCCTAGCCTTAAGCGATCATGTCTGTGATCATGCTACTGAAATAAGGAGGTCCTGGAAGACCAGCAAACTGAGAGAGGACGGAGAAGTCGGAGCCATGGCTATGTGTCTAGGTAAGCTATCCTTCTGTTAATACTATGGAGAAGCTGTGATTATCTAGTACAGCTGGAACTGGATCTGCTTGCTCTGAACAGCTGGGAGAGCAAAGGTGAAGCGTCAGCTATTTAGTGTAATTCCGTGTGCTCTAAAATTCAAAATGTCATGGGAGTGATGCATCGCATTGGCTTGTCAGACTGGTCCTTCCGTGGTACAGATTATGTCTGAGTCTGTCTGAGATTGCTCAGTGTTTGAGATAAGGAAAGACTTTGAATCTTGCTAAAATCCCTTAAGAAACCAGACACCTGAACTGCAAACAGATGACATAAGCAGCAGCAGTCAATAATTTGGAAGTTTATCTCTCACTTGTACAATTCAGTGGGTGTTTAAACATTGATTTCCTTGAAATTAGAATCAGGCTCCCAGGTTCTAAATTAATTTTTAACTAATGTACAGAAGGAAATGCTCCATTAAATTGCTGCTACTGTATTACTTGTCACAACACCAACACCACCTTTTGCTGTTGCAGAGGCCTCAGTTCAGCAGCCTCTCATCCTCCAAACTGCTTGAAATAAATAGCACTCTATTCAGTCTCCCAGCACATGGAAGTCCATTAGGCTAAACCTCATATAGAGAAAAAAAGAGATGGAATTTTATGTGATTGTTATTTACATTTAATAGTAAAATAAGTGTTGAAAAATAGTCTTTTAAGGCTGAAATGTTGAAGTTTTGTTTATCTAGGACTTTGTGTCAGAAGTTTCCTTTGTTTCGTGGACTCTCTAAAGGTGGGTAAAAATTTCTGACCTGCAGTCTGAGGTCAAAGTATGAGCCTCTCCTTCCTGAAGTTTTCAACTTTGCATAGAGCTGCTGGACTAGAATATATTCATATGATGTTCAGTTGTCCTCATCTTCCTTTCATTAAGGGCAACGTGGATATTCAGTGAAGTTGCCAATCAGCTGTGCTTGACATTACTGGACTAGGTCAGGAAGTCGAAAGTTTTGTTAAGTGCCTTCAGTGCAGGAGCAATTAGAACCTGATAGCCTTTTATTTTTCTTGTCACATGGTGGTTTTTTAAAATATAATGTGACAGAAACCAATGCAGTGGAGTGATTTTTCTTATAACTAGCTCATCTAGCATTGCTGTCAAGTTAAGTTACTGTTTTAAGAGGAAATCACCAAATATCATATTTATGGTTTTGCTATCATAAATCACATCATCATAATTGAGATAGAAAATCTACAATAATGATACTATTCTCTCTATTTTTTCTATTAATTCTGCTATATATCAATGGGCAGGGAAATAACAGCTGATATATATGCAGTACATACAGTTTGTATGTAGCTGCTACTTCATTTATAAAAGGAAAGCAGCTTCTCCACAATCTGTGGCATGTTCCCATAGCTGTAAATAGGCATGTGAAAGCAAACACAGTTGCATATCAACAGGTTATGCTATCAGACTGCTTGACCCTTTGAGGTCAATGAAAAGAATGGTAACAAATTCAGTGGGCTTTTCAGTTAGATTCTGGGTATTATGTACCTATTCACCACAGATGTGTATTTCAACTGCAGAAATAAACAAAAGTATTCACAGCTAAAGGTATCATCCTTAAGGTGGGACTGCATTGCTTTCACTTACTAACCAAAACTTGCTTGGTTTGGTTCAGGTTGCAGTAAAATAGAAACAAAAATTTACTTAAAACATTTTCCTCTCCTCCCTGCATAATTTCAAAAAGCAGTTTGGTGGCTCATGAATGGCTTCAATTAAGGAAAAATATGTTTAATTTGTTTAAGACAATAATTTGAAAAAATCACGCTTAGAAATTTAAATTAACATAATGAACAGAAAAAAAAGCCTCTTCTAATCTTGATATTGTTTTAGGTTGAATACATTTCATTGTTGACATTTGAATTTGTTACTGGTTGAAGTTTAAATTACAACAATGAAGGCATATTTGCTTCAGGTTTAAATTTCTCTTTGTTTAATACAGCTGTCAAGTAATGAGAAAAAGTCGGATCATAAAAGTAATGTTTTTAAAGATAAAAATATTTTATAAGATGGTCAAATTTCATTTGTCATAGCTTCAAAAAAGGAATGGCTTAGTTCAAATTTGCAAATCCGTGAGCAAAAAATTGTGTATCTGATTTGCTTCATTCGTAAAGGCAAGCTGAAACAAATTATTCCTTGCTGAAGCTCACAGTAAGAATATCTACTGGTTTCCCAAACTATTGCAGAGCATAGGTTTTAAAAGCTATCTTGAAGTCCATGATGAAGAAAGAACTTACTTCTACTTCTCTGTTTCACCTGATAACCTTTATAAATGCTCTGAAAAAATTCAGGCTTAAATGTAAATTTTGTGTCTATTCAGAATTATTCTCTTGAAAGAGCTAAGAAATAGTCCAGGTCAAAGAAACCTTGAGGGGATCATATTTGGGTGAAATTAATGATTCTTCCAAAACTGCATTTTTTATATATGGGATGTAATTTGCAAAATTTCATTTTGAGGGGGAAAAATATTACCACAATGTTAAGCAATCTTATTTTACCATTTTCATAACAATTAAGTTTTGCTGTTGATTTTACTGCCTGCATTTTCGATTTCTATTTTGGGTTATTTTCCACACTCTGTAAATTACAACACTTTAAAAGTTTAACCAACCACAGGAATTTTCCTTCCCTGATGTCAGCCCTATTAAAACTTACCTTCCTGGAGGATTTGGAATCTGGAAGATTTGTTATACATTGATTTTTTTTTTCCCAAAATGGAACTTCCAGCCCCTCCACAGCTCTAAGGGTTGATTTGATAAGAGGTCTTTATTGGGTGATTCAGATTTCATGTAAAAGAGTGACAATTCTGCAAAAGGCTCTCTCAAAGTGCCCAATGCTTGGTGCACCTGCAGTAGAGGTGATCAGACCAGCTGAGGAAGTTGTATGCATACACCTGGGGCAATTCAGGACAGAACTGGCTGTCCAGTCTGAAAAGCTTACACTTCCATAGTGGTGACCTGGTTCTCTGAGTTATTTTTAAAGTAAAACCTGAAATCTGCCCAGCTCGGTGTAAAGAAAGTGTGGCTGGACCAGATGATCCCACCATGGTCCCTCCCAACCTTATCCTTTCTGTGATTCAGAGAAAGCAGCAAACTGCTTTTCCCTCCAGGAGGATGCTCAGGGCTGGAGGTGAGATATGGCAGGTACATGCCACTGGGACATAGGTGAGAGAGACATTTCTGGCGTGCTCCTGACCACAGAGTCTCCCTCTTGGCTAATTATTTTCCAGTGATTGCTGCGCTGGGGAACACTGAGTGGCTCCAGCCCCATGATTGCCTTTTAGTGTGCTGCTGTGGGGGCTGGGGCTGTCTGAATGCTCCCTGCAAAGGAACCTGTGCACCCATTGTTTACTCACCTAAATCCTTTGCAGACACAGGCCCGCGGTAAAAACAAAACTCCAACTGAGGCAGAGGACATTTAGGGCAGGACTATCCAAAATGAAGTTGTTTAACAAAGATAATCTCCTGTTCAGATATCACAGTGCACTATTTTGTAGTGAAATGGTTGCATTTTAATTACTTATCTTAATTACAAATTAATTACTTTAATTACTTATTTACAAATCTGAAAAAAAATGCTGGTTTGTTTTTCAAAGCTTTCTGTATTTATCATTTCAATTGACTTCACTGCTTATATACTATCGTTTATGCTAATTATACATCATAGCTATTAAATTTATATTTTTCATGCAGTCTCTTGGGTATTTTCTTTCTTTGATGTTCCACAGGGATATATGGTTCTGTTAAGAAAAGAGTAAATTTTACATTACTTCATATGGCTCGTTGTTCTGACTGTTGCTGTGTATTTCCAGCAACATATTCAGGCTTTTTTGAAAGTTTTGTTGTAACAGACTGCCAGAATCTGAAAGAGCATTTCAGGACTAGGGCTTGAAATGCATATACTTTTTCCAGGCCAATTGAGTAATGAAAACATATTTAATTATTTCCAGGCTCTTGAATGGTGTACAGTGTAATTAACTATGATGCGGATTTCCAGGCTAATTAAAGCAAAGTGTGGTACCAAATTAATTGGACACAAAAGTACTTCTGAAGAGCAATAAAACAAGTTTATCTCTTGTGTTTCATAAAAGTAACATGAAAGTGGTATGAATGCAGTATATTAAAAAAATCTAGGAATATTGTTAAGATAATCTTCAAGGCAAGACAAATTTTTGTCAGTTCATTTAAGAATCAAGTGGGTCTTTGCCTTATTTGATTCAAGCCTTGTTCCTTTGAAGTGGAACTGCCAACCAACATGCTGGACATCATGTCACACAATCCCTATACCATTTTCTCCTTAGTCAGGAAAATCTTTCCCTATCAGCTACTTGAATTGTCATGAATCCAGTGCCTCCCAAGATTTTTGACATCTGCTAGTTGTCCTAACAATTTCTGGAGTTATACTAAATTTTATGAATTGCAGCTTTCTTAGAAGGGCAAAAGTATGTACAGGAGAAGTCTGAGAATTCTGTCATGTCCTAAAAAGTGAGGGAAGGCGAAGGGAAGGGAAGGGAAGGGAAGGGAAGGGAAGGGAAGGGAAGGGAAGGGAAGGGAAGGGAAGGGAAGGGAAGGGAAGGGAAGGGAAGTCCCTTAGAAACTGAAAAGATATTCCTATCTTGTTACTTTTTTTTCATTGCTCTGTCCTTATTTTTGTTATCTCATTATAAACAGAAAATTCTGTGTGAATAAAGATAATGAATAATTATATTTACATTTCCTTCAAATTGCAGCCTATATGTTTCTCTCTGATACTGCAAAATATTTTGAGGTGTCTATGTCTTCTGATTCATAATGCACAGCAGAGGAAAAACTCAGATGGGTTTAAATTTTACAGGCCTGTTAGTCTCACCTCAGTGCCTGGTAAAGTTATGAATATTATTCTGGGGAGTATTGAAAAATGCCTAAAGGACAATACTATCATCAGTCAGGGTGGCATCATGAGGGGAAAGCCCTGCTTATAAAACCTGATTTCCTTTTATGACAAAGTAAGCCACCTAGCTGATTGAGGGAAGCCAGTTGATGCACTTTTGAATTTCAGCAAAGTTTTGATATTGTTTCTCATTATATCCTCCTGGACAAAATGTCCAGCCTTCAGCTGCACAAAAACATCATGTGATGGGAGAGCAAGTGGCTCATGGGTCGAGTGCAGGGGGTTACACTGAATGGTGCTGCTGCCATCCTGGCACTAGTGGGGTTCTGCAGGCCTCCCTCTTACACCCAGCTCTCTTCAATATCTTCATTAACAAATTGAATATAGGACTCAAAGGGGTACTAAGCAACTTTGTGGATGATATAACATTAGGAGGAGCTGATGACTTTCTTAAAGAGAGGCCCTGCAAAGAGATTTCAATAAATCAGTTGCCAAATGTATAAAGCTTAACAAAGACAAGTGGCAGATTCTGCACCTGCAGTGGGGCACCCTGGATGCATGACAGGCTGGGGAGGGAGAGGCTGGAGAGCAGCACTGCAGAAAGGGACCTGGAGGATCTGGTCAGTGGGAAGTTGAACATGAGTTTGCAGTGTCCTGGAGCAAGGAGGGCCAAGCGTGTCCTAGGGGACACCAGACACAGCACCGCCAGCCAGGCAAGGGAGGGGATTGTTCCCCTCTGCTCTGCACTGGGGCAGCCTCACCCTGAACACTGTGTGCAGTTTTTGGCACCTCAATATAAGAGAGACATTGAACTATTAGAGAGCATTTAGAGGAGAACGATGAGGAAGGATTTGGAGGGGAAGCCTCGTGAGGAGCAGCTGAGGTCACTTGGTCTGTTCAGCCTGAAGGAGAGAAAACCTCACTGCAGCTGCAACTTCCTGGAGAGGGGAAGAGGAGAGGCAGACACTGATCTCCTCTCTTCAGTGACCAGTGACAGGATGTGGGGGAATGGGCTTAACTTGTGTTGGGTGAGGTTTAGTTTGGATATCAGAAAAAGATATCTTCACCCAGAAGATACCTAAAATATATCTTCACACAGATGGTGGCTGGCACTGGAATGAGTTCCCCAGGGAAGTGGTGTCACAGCACCAAGAGTGACAAATCTTAAAAAACATTAGGTCATTGTTCTCAATCACATAGTGTGATTCTTTGGACTGTCCCATGCAGGAGTTGGACTTCACTGAACCTTGTGAGTCCCTTCTTAGCTCAGAATACTGATTCTGTGATACTTTAATGCCAGAGTGTAACTGGTGTGAACCAAGGAAGTGAGAAAGTGGCAGAAGTTTTCTTGTTATTCAAAGAATAGCTACAACAGAAACGAGTTCTTTCTTTGGGTATGTAAAATCCTCAAAGTAAAGATGGCAAATATAATTTTGCTTTTTTCTGCTTCAGTGTGATCCAAGAAACTAGTTATGAAGAGGTGGCAGAGGTTCCTGCCACCTCATGGAAGGTGGCAGGCACCTTTACCATCTCTCCTTGGCAATCAATCTCTCTTATAGATCCATTTCTGGAGATCTGGCATCATTTGGCTATTTTTCATGAAGAGGAGAAGGCAATACTATGCCAAGATCCCTCCTTTAAAAGGCATAATCATTGTATTTGTTTCTTTGATTTCAAACATGGGTTGTAGCCAGTAGTTCTAATTTGATCTGGACTATAAATGGAGTGTTAGAAGAGGAAAACACATCAAAACCAAAACACACCTGAAACGCCTTTTAACTCTTAGCACCTATGATAATGTTTGTCATCTTTACAGTGCCTGGAACTGCCTCATGTTCTACATGTTCTTCCAAGAATCCCTTGTAACACTGATGGTGCTGGAAAAATTAGTGATGGCCTGAACTCATGCTTAAAAAACTGAAGCTGTACAGTCCATAATTACAGTTAAACTGTAACCTGAGACTGCTCATACTCAGCCAGACATAAAATGAGACTGTAAGCTCCTGAACCCTTGACAACAATGTCAATCCCATTGATGTTATCGCCAGTTAAACTATTCCCACTGGGAATTAACTGTAAAAAAAATCCAAGTAGAGGAAAAGTTGCTGTTCATACAGTTGTTATAGAGAGAAATTAAGAAATATTTTCCCCATTCATGCCATTGAATCTACACTTGTATAGACGAAATTTAAAATGTTTTGACATTTTCAGACTTCTACCTAAAACAGTTCACAGCTAACTAAAGGAGACAATTCTGTTGGCTTTGATATATAGCTCTACAAATAATTTAGGCATTAGGGAGATGACCTGCAGGACTATTTTCATTTGAGTTTTTCTTTTTTAAAGGGCTAAGTCTGTGTTTTTCTTTTAATTTTTTTAAGAGCTGTAGACCTTGTGTCCTCAGCAGAGACAAGATGAACAATACAAAGCTTTAAGTTTAAGAGGAAACAGACACAGAAATGAGTTTTTTCTAATTTATTTGTTGTTGAGTTTTTTTCCAAAATCCTTTCGTCTCACTGCAGCAAAAGGCAGCAACAATATCTTAGAGTGGAAGAGCCCAGAAGATGGTAATAGGCTTTACTGGCCCTGACCTGTCTCCTCTGAGGCATTCACCCCTGAAATGATCTCATTTAAGCTCAGGTTTGTGAATTTAGTATTTTTCTGATGTGAATGTGTCAGTCCTGTTCGTCTCCTTGTTTAGATGTGTTGTGTTGTCTCTAGCCCTCTCTCTGTCCCAAGTGTTTTTTGTCACTGACTGGGCTTTCTCCTTGTCACACTGGTGGTTCCTGTTGCCAGTGCTTGTTCTGTCTGTTCTGTGAGGCTCCTGCTCCCCTTTGCGCTCAGCTGCTAAGAGGACAGTGGTTCCCTGAGGTGCAGTGCGTTATGTCATTTGATCCCCATGCAGTGCTCTGGAACACAGGGATATGTTCTGGGAAATGTTTTCCTTCAGACCACTGTTTAGTGCATCACTTTAGTCTTGAGTAGGAAAGGAAGAATTATGTTTCTTAAATAACCAAGGATTACATGATAATTTACAATGCAGTGACCTAATTCTCAAGACACTCAGCAAAAGCTGTTTCTATTAGTTTCAGGGGCAGATGGGGTTCAGCTCTTCTGCAACTCAACCCCATATATGTTAAGGCCCTGGCCTACCACGTAGAAGAGTTTCAATAATTCCAGTTTCTCTGTTGGTCTCTAAAATGGTTTGTACATTTAGGAGGTAATTAAAGCTTTGGGCTGTGCTCTTAACCAGTTCCTATAACAGAGACAAGAAACAGATGATTAAGAGTTATGTTCCATTTATGCCAGCCAGGGGACAAATATTCTTGCTCGAGGTTCAGGATGGATTGACTTTAATCCAATTTCTGCCTTCACAGCAGTGAAAAGGGGGTGGAGTGAATATGTATGCCTCAAAACAGACTAACCTTGTTTTTGTCAGTCCTGCTGTGTCTAAATCTCTACTAATACTGAATGAGCATTTGAGTCAATCACCAGAATACATTGCACCCTAGTGCAGATAAAGCTAGGGATGAATTAAGTCCTTTGCATTTTATTGTGGTAGCTTGAAAAAGAGATTAATTTGTCCACTTGATACACTTGGTTAAAGTGAAATATGCTACACTAGTCCAACAGAGATGAGGAAAATATTTGAGGTTTACTTATTAGTGCAGGTTTAAAACCACTAACAGATGCTAGTTTTCATTTTGCAAAAGCTATTCTGCATGTGAAAGAAGGAATATATCAGGTTTTCATAGTTCACAGTGAACCAGTGAACCACTTGTTCAGACTGGAATTAGACTGAAGGAAATGGTCGTTTTCTCTGGATTATCAGCTGTTCAAACTCTGCTGGCAATGTTTACAAGAAAAGATTTTTTTTTGGTACAAGGAAAGATTTTTATGTACGTTGTCCTCATCTGCCATCTGGGTTTTGACTAAGTCTGTGAAACAAATAAAATTACCAGGGGAAGACAGCTCAAAACAGAATTCCTCTCTGTAAAATGGCTCAATTCCATTTCCCTTCTTAGGTAAAGTAAGAGAGTTATGTTTGAAGGAGCCTTAACATGAACA
The DNA here is from genome assembly GCF_050655825.1 of Lonchura striata. NCBI lineage: Eukaryota > Metazoa > Chordata > Aves > Passeriformes > Estrildidae > Lonchura > Lonchura striata. Next base: position 55,105,609 of record NC_140707.1, on the reverse strand, counting down.
CATACATGTGACATATATGCAATGCAGTTCAAGCGTTTTTCACCGCTCCTTGATTTTTAGAGTGAACATATGGCTGAATACAAGATTAGTTAATATCAACTTTGATTCTCATTCATCCCTCCCCTCCCCATGTATATTGTGCATCACCCTCTCCTTCATTCATAGATTTTTTTCTCCCCTCTTTTAAAAATGTTCTTTTGTTTCCAAAACAAGATTAAATAAACTGATACTACCACTTATTTTGAACAATGACACTGCACAGTATGAGAAATATCAGATTAAAAGCTATTCAAAAAGCACATAACATTTTCTAATGCTCTGTGAAATGTAATGTAAAGAGAACATGTATGTGTTGACCAGTTTCCAGAAAATTTACACTTCTGGTGTGTTCTTTTCTAAGATTCAAGAAGTATATAGAAAAACATATACTTGATTTGATAAACTAAAAATGTGCATATAATGAAATTATCTGCAAATATCTGTCATGGACTGTTAACAAGGTCACAGTGACTAACAGGGGCTTATCAGGTGTTACTATGTATTTATAAATGGCAAAATTAAAAAGGGACACCAGGCAGTATGGCAGACAGTTTTCTGTACTCTGCAAAGGCAAAAATTGAACTAAAATGCTGAAAGTGAAAACTCTAAGAGTGTAAAAGTCAATATTGCTGTGCCTCTTCTTCGTATGGCCAATATATTGAGTTTTGAAACATTAAACTAATTTCTTGTGCAGTGTCTTGGAGAGATAGACAGCAGGACTAGGCTTCTCAACAGTCAAGACTCTAATTTGGGTAGGCACAGGGTATAAAAAATAGATTAGGTACCTTATCTAGCCAATAAGAAAAACAGAGAGAAGGCTTTTGTTTGATTCTGCCCCTCCGCCTTTTTCTTTTCACTTCTAGGCTGAAGTCTTGAGACTTTTCCATGTTTTATTCAATCTTTTTCTTTGAAATCATGTTTTGGGTGTGGGACAGAGAAGAACTTCTTTATATTTATTGATCATTATGGAGAGATAGTCTGACTGACACTCTGAAACGGTAGACTGAAATCCAAGTTCTTGTCAGTTTGTGGATATCCCAATCAGCACTTTCTAATATACTATGAGAACAAATTGTTTAGAAAAGTATTGTATCTTGCTGCTTTCAAATCAAGTGCATGTCTTACTGAAATTATATAATTGACATAGGCTATTTGTCAATGATAAGTAATTAAAATCCTTAGATTATAGCATGGAGACAATATAATACTCACCTCTGGCCTTAAAATCTGTTGTCAAGAGTCTTTGACTTGTAGGTCAGACACTAATCTTTATTCATTTGATTTCACTTTCATTGTTTTTTTTTTCCTCTTTGTGCACATTAAATTGATACATGCTTTAAATTATTTTCCTGATTGTGAAATTTATAATTTCAAAGAATGGATAGAACTGTTCTTGAGACTTACCATTTCACTTGGAATCCTTTTTATATGTTGATGATTTGTCTGGCATAATTGTGATTGAAGGAGATTTTTTTCTGACCTTTTCTTTCTTTTCAGTCCTGTTCATGGATGATTTTTTTCCCCTGCATCACAGTAATATCTGCAAGCTAGTAAATACCCTTGAGCTTAATGGTTATTAATTAGTGCCTTACCAGACAGCTTATTGGTTTTGTATTTATACAGTATTAGTATGTTTCTTCCCTTCCACTTCATTACAGATCATATTTATACAAATGCTGGCTGGCTGCCTAGTCTTACTTTTCTGTACGTGTGGAAATAACAGAAAGATCTGCGTAGGTCTTTACAGATGGGAATGGTCAGATCATATGAAATCAATTGTGAAGACCATATTGGAAATCTAAGTCAGATGATTCTTCTAGCAATGGCAATATTTTGTTTAATAGAAATGAGCTTCAATTTCACCCTTAGTGAAGTGTATTTGACTGTTTGGAAGGACTGCAAGGACTGTAAAGGCATTCATAACTATCAGCTGAACTTCAGGTACAGGCTTGAGGTCTGGTGATAGGCAAGAGAAAAGGCTGCAGCAGGCACTGCATTGCTGATTATGGGAATATTATGTACTACAGTACACCTCACATATTGTTTGTTTATACCTACTTTTACTACTAAGTGCAGTTAGGAAGACCACAGACAAAAAAGCAGGCCAGAAGAAAATGGCACTTAAGGTCTCTGTATGTTCTTTCTTTTCTCCCACCCATTATACCCTACAATCAGAATGTAGTAAGGCACTTCTCTAGCAAAATAGGATGTTTTAAAAAAACCCCAAACACCCAACCAACCCTGTGCAAAATTTCTGTGATACTTTATATGTATTTATATCTCAAAGATTTCACTTTCCTATAAAATCTCAAGTTAGCTGTCCTCCCACTCTGCTGGGGAGTGAAGCACGTCAAGTGAAGCATCTCTAAGCCCCAGAAGAAAATGCTATCTTTGTAAGCTTCTCTGCAAGACATCCTCCTGATAGGATAGCTCCCTTTCATCCTCTCACTTAGTCTGCAGCAGTTTTCCCACCCAGTCTGCCCCTTTTCATGTTTTATTTTCTCAAGACTTTCCCATTTTCATCCTTAACCTATGAGCACTTTTTCCAGATGTGTGGCAAACGCTGCCTTTTCAGAACACAGTTTTGAAAACAAAAACATTCCAGGGGCTAATTTCTCTCAGAACATTGATGTCTTTGTGTGAGTAGATACCAGATGAGTTCAGAAGCTTGGGGGAGGCCTCTCCTTTCAGCCTTCCTGGTAATATGAGTCAAAACTCTATATACTCAGCATGAAAAGGAAACCTGCTTCCTCTAGCACCGGATGGGGCAGAAAAATATCTGCAGCTGAGCTGATATTATTCCTTATGGTGGTTTAGTTGTTTATTTTGAGATTTTGCTATTTCATGATTTGGTAGAATCATTCTGTAATTATTACAAGGTGTCCAATGCTTTGAATTCCTCTTAGCAAAATGCTTGAAGCTGATTTCAGGGACAGATTACAAATTTGAAGACAGAACTGGGTCCTTTGATTTGACCTGTCTTCTCTGATGGGGAGTCATGACCCCTATAAATAAAGTAGTACCTATTGAGGCTGATGGAGATCATGGCCCATGTTTATGGATGTACAATGCTTTTTAATAAGCTACTTTTTATCTATAGTGGAAGAGTTTGGAAAGATTAAGGCACTAAGAGGAACAGATGAACAGTGAGACCACAAGTTCAGAAATGTCTTGGGACAAAAGCTACTAACGAAAACACTTGTCTGTTAGTAATTTCTCCTGAAACTCTGAACATGCTGGAGAAAATGTAGTCTCAAATTAAATTAAAGAATCCTAAATTATTGATAGTTTTGCTATACGTGGACCTGCTTTTTAAGGTATTTTAGTTAACTTTTGCTTTTGGCTGAAAGCTAATCTAAGCCCCTCTGTTATTCAAACAGCTCAAATATTTTCAGTTTACTTCCTAGAACTTTTTGGAGAGAGCCTGAAATGGCTTTTGGCTGTGTTAACACATCCTGGAAATATCTAATGGCTCAAACCAAGCCCAGTGCAGCTGCTGTAGAGAAGATGTTCATAATCTTAAACATCTTGGAAAGATGTTGTAGTAATGGATCATGACAGCTAAAAACAAGGTCCTTTCCGGTCTCTGTCATTACTCAGACTTAACACTACTTGAATAATGTCAAGAATTATTTTGAGTAATTGACTCAAATACTTACTGAATACACTCTTTCTAGTTGTGATCCATCCTAGCAAAGACATAGAGAAAATATAGAGAACATTTCCTTTCAAATTTTCTAAATGTATATGAAGTGTCAATTTCTAAGAAATGTTTTAAAAATAACAGGACAAACATATTAAATAGCACATATATCTTCACAGTTTTTTTTATCCCAAACTTAATATTTTGACAAAATGGAATTGACTTTCCCTGCCCATTCATTCCTTGATCACAAGTCTGACACTGGCAGTAAATTGCAGCCTATTGTAGGTATATGAATAGGATGTAATCCAATAAAAATACAGTGTATTCCTGCAAGTTTTCAACTATTCATGAGAGAATAATTATCTTTAGTCTTAATCAGCTTGGACCAGGAAAGAAGCACTAATTGTATTAATCCCATAGCTCTGTTATGCACAAACTCATGTAGTACTTGTTCATTTTAATTTAATTTGTATTATCTGAAAGGTTTTTCCTCACAGGTGCATAAGAAACAGAGTGATAATTTTTCTTTGATTCTACACTTACTTTTATGTTGTTGTAATCTGAGGCCTACATTTTATCCTCAGAGATTTTGGGGTGACTGTTAATATTGCTTATTAATTAAATGCAGGAGATACTTCACAGTGACAGTAAGTGTGAGTGACATTTGATTAGATAGATTGATTAGGTTAAACTACTCAAGTTTGTCTTGTCAATTGTAAACTTTGTTTCATTCTCTCTCCACATTCTCTCTAAAGAGAGACAGATTTATAGACTGTATACCATCAGATCAATATGCATTAAAGACTGTCAGTTTAAAAAAAAAAGTAAGAAAGAATTTCTGTAATTGGCTCACTAAGGACTACAAATGAAATTATGGCACATTGATGTTTCATTGGCGCAAATTATCCACTGTCTTACACGTTATTAAGCATAAATAGAAGGATAATCTAATGTCATTACAGGATCACTTGCAGAATTTAAAATTCTTTCCCAGAATGATTTTCCTGACATCTATTTAAGAGATGTTCAAGTAGTGCTTGTTCTTTAAAAAAAATCCATGACTGGAGTTACTTTGGAAAAAGGTTTCAATTAAGGATTGTTTTCATTTCCAGTCATGTTTGTCATGTCTTGTCTGACTAATTAAAACTGGTTTTTTTCCCCTTTTACTCTAGTTGGGCTATTTATTGTCTTTTCAAGGATCAAAGTGTGGCTTGCTGGTTTAATATTCTTTAAGAAATGTTTATTGCATAAAGTAAGTATTTTATCAGTGTTTTCACATCCTAAAAGAAATCTATTCTGACTTCCTGGGATTCCCTCAAAGTCAACAGAAAGGCAAGGTTTCACCCTTATTTTATCTCTGTTTATGAGAAATGTGATTAATCAGGGATAAGAAGGATCAGTTTTTGGAAGAATTATTAGGAATGTGCTACAAGGTCACAGAGATTAATCTATTGGTTGATAGATTTCTCCTGGATTTCCTCTTCACATGAGTTGTTACCTGTGAAGTAGATAGGATGTTGCTTTGCCAAAAGGGCTTGTTAGAGTCTTATATTTTATAAATTGTTATGGTTTAATAGTTTGTAACTAGTAACAAAGCCTCCTTTCTTCTTGTATTTCACCGGACAACAATTCCTTCTTCTTGAGAAATGAGAGTGATGTGATTGTGAATCAAAGTGACCTGGCAGGGCCATGTGAGCATTCTTTCTAACAGGTTTTGCTGAACAGTTCCTTTCCTTACACACCATCTTTCCATAAGAAAGAGCTGCAAAGCTGATTATGACCTTTCTGCACTAAAAACATAAACCCAGCTAATGTGGTTGTGGGTTCTTTGGGATCCTGGAGTACCTGCCTGTTTCTCAGTACTTTCTGTGCCTTTTCTTACTCTAATTTCATTCATTGCAAGCAAGGTTGAACTCGTTTGCTAATAGAATGGGGTGTCCCTGGAGCTTTCAGCAGTTAGTCTGTTTCCTGAGAAAAAAGTGAACAGAATTGCCTTCTCCAGTTTCCAGGGTGGCTGATATTGGGTCAACCCAAAGATCAGGTTTAGTAAAGTGGAGTTTGAGCAAGTGTAGCAAGCACCCTGTCAAAACTGAATTGATAATTTTTACTTTTTCCATGCTGCAAACTCAGAAACTATAGAGAATATTCCATTGCTGTAAAAATTCCTTCTTTACTACCCCTACCATTAAGAAGTATCCTCTAAGGCCTAAAATATTTTATCTAGCTATTATGCCAATTTAATCTTAAATTAACTTCTGAATTAAAGATGATATGCTTTCTTTAGCTGTACTAATGAATATATTTTCACAGTAAGGTTGATTGATTTAAAACATTGTCTGCTCCATTAACATGTGGCAACATATAACATTAAAACCAAAAGTCTTCAATACTTGACTTTATAATTGAAAAATAAAAATGTTTGTCTTACAGGAGAATATTTTTGGTCAGTTAACAAATATTTCAGATGTTGAGCCAAAACTCCATCTGGAAATATCTCAGAATTAATGTCTGTGATTTTTTTTTTAATATTTTTTGGCATTTTTTTGGCAAGAACAGAAGTGATAATAGAATTGAGAGTGCCACAGCCAGATTGCACCTGGGGGAGGGGAGGAGTGATTTGGTTTCTATGTTGCTGCTGCTGTGAATGCTGACATCCCTGAAATCTCATGAGGTTGTTTTGAGTTTGAGGTGCAATTAAGATTAAAATCTATTTCATCAACACAATTTAGTCCTAAAGGTAGTCTCTAAGCCAGAACAGACACGAGGGATGTTTCATCCGAGTTGTGCTTTTATGACAGGGGAGGTAGAGAATAACTGTCTGAGCAATAAAAAAATTCTGTAACAACTGGCGCTGTTTATTACTGCTGAAAGTGGCTTCATGTAAAGGCAAGGTGGATGTCACAGTCACATGGATCTTGCTCTGACCAAGGAGGGAACACTTTGGGTGTCTGATATGATATCTGTAGTGACCAAGACTGAGTCCCTATTAAGAAACTGGGACTCAGATTAGCATTTTGTCTGTTCAATCTAGTTGGATGAACCATATATATAATGGATTCCTTAATACTTTTGTAGTATTTTTTTTCAATAAATCAAGTAATTTATGCTTATTTATAAGTGATGGATTTCATTTTAGGAATTGTAAGAAAAACAGCAATTTCGAGTCTTCTTCTGGAAAATATTTGGGTTTAGAGAGTAGGCTTTCTCTGACAATGTCTGAAACTTTTTTTGCTTTTAACTGTTTTACATGGAAAAATCTAGGTGAAAACAATCAGCTGCTAAATATAAGACTGAAAACCTTTGGGCATGTGCAAGGTAAGCAGAAAAGTAAATAACAGAGATCACAAACTGAGTAAAAAACACACATGCTGTTACTAAAAAGCAAGCATCCAATCCAACATATGAACAAAGCTGCAGTTTGGAAGCTGCAAGGGTAAACTGCAAGGATTAGGCTTTCAGCCATTAGTGCCTATGAGCTCATTGCTTGAGTGATTGCTAGCCCAGCTGAAGAGAGACAAGGAAACAGTTCAGGACATAACCTACAAAACTGGAGTAAGAAGGAGGGTGTAATCTGTTATTTGTTTACATGGTGGGTGAATCAAGAAGTAATGCATTTGAACTGCACAAAGAAATTCCTCCTCAGGTCTCTCTTAGCCCCTTTTGTCCATGATGATATAGTACTAAAAATACTCTAAGCTATAACAAAAGCAAATGCAAATGAAATCTTCTTTTAAATAAATTTGAGAAAACAAGGGAGCTTATTAACAACAAACAAACAAACAACACAAAACTCAAAACAATAATAAAGTACCTCAAAACCCCAATAACAAACAATCCATCCAAACATAGCAAAGGACCACTAAAACAGCAACAAAAAAACCTCCTGAGGTATTGAAACTATGTGATCTGGGAGCTTTGAAAGACAATATTTTGAGAAGAGAAATTAATGTAAGAGAGGTTAATAATCAGAGGACTCAAATAGATTCAGAGAAGCAGAAATTCAGGACTGTTCAGTGATGACTTCACAGGAAGAGGATGAAGGCTTCTAAGTCGGGATCCAGCTCAGAGACTTTGAGAAGTGATGAAGCTATTGTTGGTTTTCTATGTTATGTTGGCAGGAAAAATTCTCTCCTTCATTTAAGAAGAGAAATCTACAATATTTTGGTACCTTGGTACTTTGATACAATCGTTCTTAATCTATAAAATAAATAATTAAATGTACAATATATTTTTATTTATAATTACTCTGCTCAATAAGGAGTATATCTTGATAATTAAAACATCCTGTAATTATTTTAGTGCTGAATTAGAACTGGAAGAAATATCCCAAAGCAAAACATTTCTGGGCCTGTGTTTCATTTGTGGTTTCTACTGACATATCATTATTAAATAGGTATAACACAGAACTACTGAGTGTACTCAGTATTTTGTTATCAAGGGAAGGTTTGGAAATGGTATCTGGAGACCCTTGCTACACATAAATATTATGGGCTTGAGCCCCTTGATATGACTTTTTGGTCACTAAGATACTTGGAGAAAAAAAATGCTTCTTTTAAATGAGGAAAATAACATAAATTTCATATAATAAATAAATAGAGGAAAAACATACTTGACTTCTGTTCAAAGAAAGGCCTGATTCACAATGCAATTAATGTTCCAAATGTCCCCAAGGTCAAGTTCTGAATCTTTATTTTTGCAATGTGCCAGTGATCAGACTGATCCTAAATTAATTTTTTTGCTCCTTTGTCCTCTTTCTGCATCAGGGTTATATATAAATCAAAGCACAGATAATGTAGTGTGCTGCATAAATTTTATTAGATGTGTTATATTGGTTTACTTCTGAGTTTGAGAATAATCAAATCCCATGTTTCAAGATATTGCTTGATCACTTTTTATCACAAAACAGTCATTGTGGTCTAGGTTCCTGCAAAGCATTTTACAAGTGTCTTTCAATTTCATCTATCTGGTAAACTTCATTCAGTAGAATAATGGATTAGAGAGCCTGTGTTTGTAAATTTTATTCAATATAAAAGACTACAACCCTCAGCAGATGAATGACTCCTCAGTGGCAGTCTTAGACATGGGCAGACAGGGCTATCATTGTTATTTGGGAGGGTCTTAAAGGGATAAGGAAATCTATGTAATTCAAGTAGGAAGTCTAACAGTGTTATTTGCAGTTGAAATACATTCAGGTAATTTCACAAGGCAAATAAATACACTAAAAAATGTATTGTTTTTGATAAAAGAAGCCCTACTTGAGATCATTAAGAAATATACAATTAATATTGAGAGAGAGATGCTTCCTATTTGGAATTCCTAAGTAAGAGCAGCAGGATGACATCCAGGCTATAGACTGAGGAGCTGTATGTGAGAAAATCACAAATGGTGAAGCTGTCAGTCTAGTAAGAGTATGTCTTAGATTTATATCATTCTTTTTATGATGACTATAATTTTGATTATGAAACTTACTTACCTTTTTATGTAGTGTTTAATTTCTTTTTGTATAAAATTATCAATAAATTGGCAAGTCTATGAAAGATCCTGTAATACTGAATTATTTACTGACAAGCCCTGTAGTTTTTTCCTGTAATTATCTGTAAGAGTTGATTTTTATATTAACAAATACATAATCAATTTCAAGAATGCACCCTAGTAAAGTTTTGGGACTGTGAATTCAACAGTTTAATTATATATTGTACTCATGCTGACATCTATTGTAGAGGTTTTTGCTGCTTTAAATTTTCTCAGGAATGACTTTGTGAAACAAATACTTTTTGTGATACAGAAGAAAAAAAAATAAAGTGGGAGAGACCAGAAGCAATTACAAAAAGTTGCAGCACCAGCATCAGCACCAACTCTTGTCTCAGTTCAATTTCAATATATTCTGCTTCTTGAAGTTGAAACTAAGAAGAGGTTTCTCTTAAGGCTTGTACCATTCCTGAAAGATCCTCTAATAAGACTGAGTACTGAAGAGAAATTTTGAAGCTTAGAGGAAGACAGATCTATCTTCATAATATTGCAGAAATGGCTATCTCCTAATCAGGTAAGAAATCCTATTTAGGTTATTTTCTCTAGCTGTTGTTAGCTCTATCTTATTTAAAAATAGTCTGGCACAGATGCTTATCCAGAGCAGCTCTGATGGCCTCATATGACTCTGATGCTGCAGCTGAGCTTGTTTGGCAAGGGAATTGTTGCAGCTGGTTAATTCCTACCAATTGGTAGGTTTTTGTCATCGGATGACACTCCTGATGTCCATTGACAAATTTTACTGTAGAGTAATCCTATTCCTTACAGGAGAGCAAGTGAGCTGGGACTTCTTCCTCAAATATGTGGTTGTATTTAGTTGTACAAATTTGGACTTCACATTTCAGAGCCTCCTGGAGGAGTAGTTTGACTAGACCTCTGTTTCATTGCTCAGGAAATTCCCCCCAAACTTTATAGACTTGCCAAATAAGCCATTCTCAGCTGGTACACATAAATGGGGTCTCCCCACCTCCTCTTTCAGTGAGCACCGTGTTTTTGCCCAGACACATGTACATGGGAAACAATTGCTTGCTACTGTTGATGCAACAAAGGTGCAAATCATACAACCGATGTTTGTTTTGTGTATGCCCTGTGTGCATAGTAGGAGGAATTGGGAGTGCCTGACTCAAGTTTTGCCAGCAATCAGAAAATCTCCCCTATATCAGAAACACAACAATTTCAGTGTGTCAATGTTTGATCATGTCTTCCCCAATGATTGCAAAAACAGATTTTCACTGGCTCTATTTTTTATGGCCTATTATATGGCTCTGAACCAAGTACTAGCAAAGGGCTATACTATTCTCCAACCATGTAAGATAAAAATAGATAATTTAGGTCCTGAATTGTAAAGTTGTTGTTGTTATCTCAATAACTCCCTTCAGTGGAGACTACATTCATTACACCATAACACTGTCATCCTTTTCAGATCATCCTTCCCAAAAATCTTCTAAATACAACAGAATCTTTTCTTTCAGTCCCTTTGAAGGACTAATTTTTTATCTGCTGCTCTTGTTGATTTTTTTTTTTCAATTGTTATAAGAATCTCAGTCCTGCAGTGAAGTAGTATAATAAATTAATAGATACTTAAAGTTAATAGCTGCCTTTTAGTCATGAAACTATAATCAACAGTGATCATACTAACATGTATTTAATTAACACATATCTACAAAAAAATAAAGGTAGCTCACTGCAGTGCCCTCTCCAAAAAAACAAACAAACAAACAAAAAAAACCCCAAAGAAAACCCTATACCTTATTACTACTTACAATGTGTATCTTCAGGTTTCAGTTGGTAATTTTCTTTTGCTAGTCAGTGATTAGTAATTTAGTATTTTTATCTCAAAGTCCTTAAACACATATAATAAGATGCATTCTTTTTCATAAGAGATGAACCTCTCCATGCATACTCTCATTGCATTTTTTTAGCCTCTTCTCTTGTTTCTCAAAGTCTTGTATAAATAGTAGATATTACTGTAGTTTAAAATCAGTCTTACTAATTCCATTATTGGGGAAAAATGTTCAGTCTAAGTTCCCTTGACTGTTCTACTTACATTGTCCAGGATTTCTTTACATATTTTAGTAGCAGTATGATGATTTCAGACATGTATCTACAGCATTTACTTGTCTAGACAGCTGTGTGGAAAGCAGAAGAATCATACCATAAGAAATTGAGTCATGTACAGAGCTGGAAAAGATTAGGACTGTGCTTATGAATGTTGCTGTAATAAAAATAATGCTTAGTAAGTCTTCCAAAATCTGCAACCTTGCAAAAAAAGTAGCAAAATTTTGTTTGGTAATTTTCCACTTAATGAGCCCTTTTTGTGTCTCTTAGAGGTCTTTTTAATAAATTTTAAAAAACCATCAAGCTTTATTTCTTTAAATATTGTGCCGTTGCTTCCAATCCTAACCAGGTACCATGTACTGGTTACGATCCGCTTTTTTGTTCACTGGACTTTTGACATGAGAAGGAAGTTAGAAAAACCCTTTTCATTACTATTAAGTAGTTGAAAAGCACAAATTATATTACAGAAATTTTCTGGCGCTAAAAGTATTTGGGCGACATGTAAAAAGGTTTGTGATTCAGGTAGCTGTCTGTGTCCTTCAAAGACATTAAAAACCCAGACTGACTAGCTAGTAGGTGTTGCTTAGTCACAAAATCCTACATGTAGTAATCACAGCTCTAGACTATTATTACATTTACATTTTCATTAGTGTTATAAACTCCCCTGTGCAGTAGGATTTAGAGGCAAAATACATCTTGAAGAGAAATTTTTTAAAAAGTGTTCTTTTCACTGATATGTCAAAGTTGAAAAGTTTACACCATCATGATCCTTAAAAATATAGACTGAAATAGTCTAAAAAGAGGGTGGAATTTTTTTTTTGTATCTGGAGCTCCTATCTTAGTTAAAATTTGGCATCATATTTGACTTTTGTCCTTTGTCTCAACAAATTCTGTGAGATTTGACACCAATGTAGTCTAGGTGAAAATTATATTTCCTGATGAAATTAGCATGAACATTTTTATTCCAGCTTTCTATAAGACTAATGATTCAAAAAGTATTATTCTCTACTAAAATATTTGAATTTTGGTTTTATACAATTGATAACCCTTTTCTGTGATCATGTGTGTCATATACAGAGATACTCAGGCCCAAAAAAGATTTTTGTGTCCTAAAATATATCTGAAGGATGTCACAGAAAGATTATGGGTTTTATGGATTCCCAAGCCTGAATAGTTCCATAGATGTATATGGCCTAATGTATTTCTGACAAGCATTATAGAAATTTACATATATTTCTAAGTGATCTTATTTTAAGTCAATATTTAAACTTTAGTTATGAAATTCAAAATGTATGAAACGTTGGTATTATCCTACAAGTCTGAGTCATTGGATTAAAATTCATTTAACAGATTGAGTAAGGAGCACAAAAGTATCAGAGATGAGGCTCCATAAAAGGCTGAGTCTCCTGAACCCTCTTTAAAACAGGTTTGATTTTCACCTTGTCATGATCTTGGTCAGCATGCTCAATATTGTTCAAAGTTGTTCAGACTTATGGAAAAAAGGTCTATCACCCAGGCAATGGTAGACTTTTTCTTGAGGAGGAAATAAAACTAACATTTTCTTTTTAGCTGGGCTTTCCTGGACTTCATTTTATTTTGTATTCTGTATGAGCAATCAAAAAAACCAAACAGGTCTTGGCTCTCAAAAAGTGAGATAGAATCAAAAACAGAATAAAATATTTTTGCCTGTTATTCACAGTCCTAAGCTTTAGTTAGCATATGCTTGATTGAATTAAAGAACTTAAAGTGGTGGGAAGCACAAGTAAATCCCTGTAGCTCTGGAATTCTGAAACAGTTCTAGTTTAACTAATATTAGAAAACTGTAACTGCAATGGACATAGCAAATGTTAAGCCACAATTATTTTAAAGATACCTAAAGATCTGAGGTTAAAAAGAATTCAAACATAAATTAACAAGGAAAACACAACAGTGAGTTGATAATTGCTCCACTAACATGGCAATTTGCAGCTCTTGGTAAGTTTTAGGACTGTAACTAGAATGGGAACAAAAGCTGACACTGGGCCACAAAAAAGCCCATGGGGTTCTTAACAGGATATGGGATGTTCTGCTTGAAAATTGCTGGATGAAATTCAGTCTATGTCCTTTGAAACTGGCTGTCATATCATGCAGTGGTAGTTATGTAACTACTGTGCAGGATATTAATTGCTGCCTTTCAATTAAATACATTCCCAGTGAGTGGACAAGGCCAACAACTGGTGAGGTTTTTAGACCCTGCATCTTAGAAACTCCTGGCTCATTAAACCCAATCTCATATCTCTGTAGATAATTTGTGTTTTAATATTTATTTTTTAAACAATTGAAATTCCAAATTAAATCCTCTCTTTTTTTTTTTTTTTTTTTTTTTTGTAGTCAACTAAAGAGGCATTATTATTGAAGACTACTTGGACAGGGAGATCATGATGCAGGGCTTTTTGTCCCTGAGATCAGCTCAGGTGGTTACAGTATGGTGTTAATAATATCCAGGTCCTGGGTTTTATCCCTGTACAGGGCATTCACTTAAGAGTTGAACTCAAAGGTCCTTGTGGGTCTCTTTCAACTCTGAATATTCTGTGATCTTTTAGTCACATAAAAAATTAGTTCTGTTCATAAATCACTGTTTTCTATACCAGCTAAAATTTTTATTTTAATAACTCTTAAACCTGCATAACATTTAACTTGTTTGCTCTACTTGTATATATATAAAATAGTTTCCTGAAAATTCTTTTATTTTTGTATTTATCAAATTCTTTTGTTTTTCTGTATTTTTTCATTCTTTCAATCATCTTGGACATTTAGTTAGTCTTTCTGAAAATTGGTGATTGCAATCTTGTGTTTCAGATGAGATCTTAGTGTTTTATATTTCCTTATTGAAAGTATTGTTTGATGTGGAATTTTTTTTTTTTTTGAGCCAGACTTGGAAATGGTTTGCAGTCAGTCTCTATTTCACTGTTTTCACTATTTTTCCTAAGTTTCTTATCTTTTGTGATTTCAATTCTAACTTTCAGTTTTATTATAGACAGTCTTGAGAAAGCCTAGTAGTGACTATTGGAAATATATGCCTAAGTGACAGTTTTTTTGACAGAGAATGTTTTATTACCCTAGGCTGGTGATTGGTGATCCTTCTTTCATTCATTCATATAATCCTGTGACTGACTTCATTATAAACTCATCCAGAAAGCTATTTCAGTATCATAACCAATGTATTTATCTAAGATGAATTTAGACATCATTATATATAGTGAAGTATGTATATAACCATGTAAGTGAGTTTATATGAATATAAATTGTATATATAGTTGTCTTTCATCTATATTCTCAACTGTAAGCTCCCTCTTGTCATTTTATGGCTTTAGATTATATCTTGAGTAATACACTCTGCATGTAACTGTGGCTTTAAGTCTACTGCACATTTTTAAAAGTAGTGTTGTAAGTTACTTAACTATTTTCATGGTACATTTTGACTGATGAACTGGAAGAGCACAATGCCAGCTTTGTCACATGATAAAATAGCTAATAATATATTTTGTATGTAAATATACATAGGGATAATAAAGCTATGTTAATTGATGTGATGGTACATCTTTCTGGGATTGAGAGTATGTTAACCTATTAAATGCTTTTCTCACTGAATTAGAAAATAAAATGTAATCCTATTTGGTGAAGAGAATGCCAAAACATATGTAGTGATAAATAATGTAAGGGTTATAATAAAAGCATAGGTCTGTGACACAATCTTGATCTGATGACTTATATACTGAAAAGCATTATAGAGTTGCAGGATGTAGGATCCTTCTTACAGGAACAAAAGAATCAGATTATGTTTTCAGAATTCATAATCTTTTATGGAAGAAATTGCTCAAGTCTATGCAGAATGGAAAATACTTGTACTGCAGTAAAACTTTCTATAGCTTACAAGGTATGTGTGTAATAGCTTCCTTGAATACCTAGAGATAAATCAAAAGTATTTGTTAGAAAAAAACAGACAAGTATGGCAAAACAGTGACTTTGAAACTTAATCTCCTCCTGGATAATTAATATAGGAATTGTATTATTATTAGTGTAATAAGAATATATTAATAATAATAATTTCTTATTGCCCACCTTCTGTATGGAAAGCTTTTTGCCAAAGCTAATGGAATAGATCAGAAATCATTGATTTGCTAATTTACAACAGGAAGACTGAAAATGAAAATTCCAGACTCTTGCATACTGGCATGGACTGAGACAGGATCTACATTCAGCTTGCTGTCATTTTGTCATTAAGAATGCAGAACATAAACTCAGTCAAACCTATTTTGTCTTGAACTAATGCTAATATATGAAGAAAAAAATTATTACAGGACATATACACATACACATACATATAAGGAGTATTGCTTAGTGTAGCAGAAACAAAAGAAACTGCAATTCCATTAATAGTATTGCTTTTTAGTTAGCGAAAAAATAACAGAGTATATTTAAGTAAGGTATTAGTCATGTGTATGTGCAACATTAGGCAGGTAAAAGGAAACTCTGTGCTCCTGGAAACTCAGTTAAAAGGTGATTGAACCACGAGGTCTCATCCCTCCCAGAACAGGGGGAACAGACTGATCATTTCAAGAATGTGGAAAAGCAAGCTGGAAGGTGGCAGCTAGCCAGAGGCTGTAAAAGAATTTCTTGTAACCAATCAGCTGAACATGTGCTTAAGGCCAGAAAGGCAAAGAAAATCTGATGCTCAAAGTCTCATAGAGAAGAAAAAATTGATATATTTTTGATAGGAAAGACAACTGTAGTAAACAGGGAGTTGAGACTCAGATTTTTTAGATCTCTAGGGCTACTCTATTCAAAACAAAAGCTTCAATTTAATTTCATAAATAACCTCTCACTGACTAGTCAAATGTTCAATATATCTGAAAATAATTCACTTATCTGAAGCAAAATATGAACTTTGTACCTCAATATCAGATTGCTCTTTGTAGCTAGTGGGGCCCCTTTCAGTACTCACATTATGTAGTCATTTACACTGTGAGAAGCAGCACACTAAAACGATGGTTCGCTTTACATCCATATCACAATCAACATTTGTATGGATGACTGCTTAGAATTCAAGGGAAGTAAGAACTGGGGCACGAACCAGCCTTTTTGTTCTTCTCATCTGAATAAGTTTATTCCCTCAAGGCTACAGAAATGTTGAAGACGTTAAGTGTTCACTCAGAACAGAAGTTCTGTAGGCTGCATGGGGGCAGAAACTACCAAGGAATGTTTCATATCAAATTTACACCCAACAGAGTGAGGATGAGTAATTGTTAGGTGAGAAGTTGCTATAGCTTTGTGTTAGCAGTTCTGAGTTCAGCTACAAGATATTATCTAAGACCCAATGGAGATCTGGCTAGGTGACTCAGAAAATTAGTAATGGCTTATACAATCATTTCTAGGTCAACAGTTTGTATATACTGAACTTTATTCTGGTAAATCATCACTAGCTCATGACTCTTCTGTGGTCTCTGAATTGTTATTCTATATTTGTTTTAGTGAATGGACTACTTAAAATAAGTGCCATGGCAGGCTGCCTTTGGCATATCTGCTCATTGCTGCAGTAGAAACAGAGACCTGACTGGAATGGAGGATAGAGCTGCTCTATCAGCCCTAGAAGCAGCTCTTTCAAAACAGAAATGAAATGGTACAGTGTAATATGGAAAAGGTAGAACAGAAAAATTTAAGACCATCTGAGACAACTGAACTGTCTGTTCTGATATTCCATATGAAAACTTAAATTCACCAAGTTTCCCCTGAACTGAACTTGGTATCTTGTGTAAGTGACATCCCTAAAGACACCGAGATCCAGAATCACCCTTGCAAGTTGCCTTCTCCTCTCACTTGGCTACTGGAAGAATGAAGGCTTTTTATGGTGATTCCATTATTAAAAGTCTTGAACCAGGATGGAAAAAATTTGGGCCTGAAACTGAAAAATCACATAGCTTCCTTTAGTTGCTTACCTCCAAATTTCTTCCAGTGCTTTTTCACTTTCTCTCCAAGAAGTGTGTACTTCATTTCTAACCAGAATTCTCTTGTCTTCAGCTTGCAATCCTTAGCTAAGATAGTGATTTCCTAAGAGTTTATATAAGCCTTTATTTTCAAGTATAGCCTGTGAAGGTTACTATATATCATAGGTCCACTATGAGAGCCACTCTCTTCTACTTGCACATTATATATGGACTAGACATTTTAGAAAATGTATTTCTGCTTCTTTATTTACACTTAGAATTTCCATGCAAAGGCTTGAATTAAAATAATTAGATAAGTAATTTCTCTCATTTGGATTACCTCTAGATGCATCTTCTGCCCACAAAACTGGCTCAGTCCAATGTTTTCTGAAGACTAAGGGTTTTTTTCATACCATATTAATTATACATATGTTAAATCAGATTTTGACATGACTGCAGGAAATCATGCTTTCTACTCTCTTTACAGAAGTTTCCATGTATTTTTCATTCCAGTGTGTTCTTTTTCATTTTAGTGAAGCTCAGGGAGTACCTTTGCAATCTCATGAATGCACTGTTTATTAAATCATTAATCCAAAACATGTTTCAAAAACACAATAAGTTCCAAAACACATTTTCAGAGGGGATAAGGAGAAAACATTTTCTTCAAAACTTGTTAGTAAGAAATTCAGAAAATGGTTTTGAATGGGAACAGAACACAGGACAAACAGGCATCAAAAATCAAGACTTTTGTATGTAACTTCAAAATAAATAAGGGAGAATAATTTCATCCCCCATTTTCTTCCTCTTCATCCTCTTTTTTTTTTTTTTTAATATAAGAATTCCTGCTGTTTCTTCCTTGTGAAGGTTAGTGTTGAGCCCACCCTTACCCCCACTCTCTTTGAAGATGAAGGAACTTTTGATTCTCAATAAGAGTTTTTTGCAAAGCATCAATGTGACTGATTAATTTATCCAGATACATGTGGAAAATGGCAAAAAACAAATTTGGGAAAATATGAAAACTCAAGAAACAAGTTGACAGTTCTGTTTGTAATAGGATAAATTAAAAGAGTAAGGAAAGTAAAGACAATATAAACCTGTTTCCCATATCTTACACTTGTGG
Organism: Lonchura striata; assembly: GCF_050655825.1. Lineage (NCBI taxonomy): Eukaryota > Metazoa > Chordata > Aves > Passeriformes > Estrildidae > Lonchura > Lonchura striata. Next base: position 55,087,257 of record NC_140707.1, on the reverse strand, counting down.
AAGAGCTGTATTTATTTCCCTGATTTCACCTTAAGCTGTAAAGTAGATTGGGGATAATTTTAAATAATGCTTTTCAGGTGTTAGGTACCTTCAGTTATATTAAATCACGTAGAAAGATGTAAAGACATTATTGAAGGAGACCTTTTCTACTATTAGTGTTGAATAAATTATGTTTTTGAAGTTTTTGAGGCACTTTATTGTATTTCTGTGATAACAGATATTTGGATCATCTTTGTACACATTATAGGACACGTGTGTTCTAAATAGGTGTCTGTGTGTTTTAATACTGATTGAAAACTTCAGTGTTTATTGAAGTCTTTGAAATATTTTTTTTAAGGAACAGATAACATATAGGTAATATTATTTAACTGAATCAATGGAGTATGAAGTAATGGGAAAGTCTGATTTTCACTCCTCGTATTATTTCTGGTATTGACTTTTCTCATACAGATAGCCTAGGGAAAATGTCCAAAGATCACCACTTAACTTAGCAAAAACCCTCCACTAAACTAAAGTGTTCTAGATGTAAATTCTGATGGCACTAGAAAGGGCCAGCTCAAAACCAGTTTATCACCTGACTCTCATTCCATACTTTACCATGATTTAGGTAACGGGTTCATGAGCATCTGCTATAGGAATGAATTTGATTGATCACTCCATCAACATTGATGATTCAATTACTTTTCAGTGCTACTTACAGGAATTGTAAGACAGAATTTTGCCTGCTTTTGAAATGTAATTCACAGTGGCCTTTGGGTAGTACTATGTTAGAATTACATCTAAATGCAGGAAGCTAAGCAAAACCACAGAGTTTGTAATTCCTCTGTCTCAGCAAAAGTATACATTTAAATACAAATGTAAATGCATTCCTAAATAATGATGCCTTTGTTAATTTGAGCTGCAATGAAGATGACAAATTTTAATGAATTACATGATTTTCATCTCTCCAAAAGTATTATTCAAACCACTTTATTTTTCATTGTTCACTAAGCAGTACTGGAATTAAAGAAACTATATACATCTTCCAGCTTGGACAAGATTTTTTACAAGCAGAATATTTGAAGTTTGTTTGCTTTTTTTGTAGTCTGCTTCTAAGAGTCTTAGTGGAGGGAGATTAGGCAACTTTTCTCCAAAAACTATTCTATATTCTAGTTGAAGCAATTAGGACATGCTTCTTTTGCTTTCTTCTCAATTTCATCCTACTAATACTAGTTTTCCAGAAATCAAAGTGGTAAGTAGGGTAGACTGTAAATCCTTTGACATAGGCTAACAGTTGAAAGAGTTATTTCAATATCTAGACCTTTAGCCTAATAGCCTACAGAGGTATGGAAGTTGTGTAAGATGTCATATTTCAGTTTTTTTATGTCATCCCTTTGCCAACCTGTATAGTGGGAGTTCCCTGTGAAAGAGCCTTGTTAGTACAATACTTAAGAGATCACACTTTAAGAAGTGTTTGCTGCTACTTTTGTCATGTATTTTATTTTGTTGATTATGTTAAGTAAACACAGTTTTTTGCTTGCAACTCTGCTTCATCAGTTGTCTTTTGTTAGACCAGTTACTAGAATTGGAAGCATCTGAAAACTTTGGGTTTGTATGAACCTATTTGACTACAGTGTTAGACCATTAACTCAACAACAGTTTCCCTCCTAAAACTCATGGGCCACACTATACATGAGACATCCCTGTGTCACTCTGTGTGGCTGCTGTAAATCCCTCCTACCTGGAAATTTATCTATTATCTGTGTCACAAAATATAGCATATGGAATACAATAGAAACATATCTCCAGAAACAAAATGAAATGGAACAAAACAACAAAACCCCTCCAAATCCCAACAAAAACAGGGGAATATTTGAAATATATGCAAAATATACTATTTTCCCGTAGTATTTTGCACATGTATGCTAAAGTGTGCTTACAGCAGTCAAATTCCTCAGGACTAATTTAAACATCTAAGAAATTATCAGACAGGAAGCTCTACACTGCTGTTACAAGAATATTGTTCACATGTTTTTGTTTAGAGAGCACTTTTTTGTCCAGAGGTGCCAAAGTCATTGTCAAAATAGTCCATTCCACCCTTTTTAACCTATCATCTACCATTTGTGAGCAATGCTGAGATCTTTCATAAAATAATGAGATCTTTAATTTCGCTACACATCTGAAATGCAGGTCTGGCTGAAATGTGTACACAAGGTATGAATTATGTTATCTTTTGCACTTTTGTGAAGACAGCGAAACAATTTCAACCTGAAAAAAACCCCAGAACCTAAACCAAACCCCACCCACACCTCTTTGACTTTTAAACCAAAATTGCACTTGCCATTTTGACTTCCTTATGAAGCACTTAGTGGTTTTGAGGCTTTATGTGCTTCTGTTCATAGCACAGGCAAACTTTTCATGAAGTTGCCCATTTCATACTAGCACTGCACTTATGGCCTCTTTCTGTTCCAGAGGAAAGAAAGATTATTGTTTCCCCATCTTTTAGTCCTCAAGAGTCCAAATTTTATGTACTTTGACTGAAATATTTATATTTAGTGGAGTATTACATTTTTTATTTTATTTGAGAGCCTTATAGAAAGTAATTTTGAGTTAAGGAGAAGGGGAGGAGCATCCTGTCCTTCAGAAAAGACAGGCTCTTCATATGAGAGGCAGCTCTTACAAAGGGCATGTTCCATTTGGCTTGTTTCCTAGGTAAGAGATGAAACAAGCCATGTTGCTTCAGGCAGATGAAAGCTGGGAAGGAGATGGGGGTTGGTTCTGACCCCAGTTCCTACTTGTCAAAAATGTGTGATTTTTTTTCTCTATTTAAATATATTATAAAGAGCAGAGGGGGGCGGGTGAAAAATGGAGGAAGAAAGCCAAAAAAAGTCAGCTATTTTCTGGCAGGTTAGCCATCAAGTCTCATCATGAGAATGACTGTTATGGTATACCAACCCTGCAATGTGGAATGCAAAAATGCCTTTTACTGAGACTGTCCATTTGTTTTGAAGGGCCTGTGTACCAAGAGGCTCTCCAGAAAACTGTTTAATACTGTAATCTTAAGGCAAAATATATTATTTTAACTGGAACTTTGTTCTTTAACAACACCTTAAGGATCAGATTATTAAGAAGTAAAATGTGATACGTACATATATATATATGCAATTTGAGCTTCATTTCTAATTTATTATTAAGAAGTGCTCAGACCTACCACAGGATGAACAGCACTTCTTTCTGAGAGAGATCTGATTAAAAAATGCAGGGTCAGACCCCAAGCCTATCAGATTGCCATTGTTCTCTAGTCATATTCCATAGTCCCTATTAAATGAGACGCAGCAATCTTAGCTGGTATCTGAACTACAAATCTAACAAGTAACTGGGGAAGAATGTTATTTGCTCTGAGTATATTTCCCTCCTGGGAGAGATCCAGATTAATGCTTGATAATCCTTTTGTATCTAAGGTTCAAGCTGTCTTTGCTTGATGAAAACTTCCACAGAAGTCACTAGCATTAAACTTGTAATGTAAGAATTAACATAGTTATATTAACATTTATATCTTGAAAGCCTGTGCAAATTGTCAAGCTAACAAGATGAACAAAACCTTTATTCTGAGAGAGATTGTCTTCTTAAAAAAAAAAAATCAGTGTTGCATGTCATCTTTGTCTCTTGTCAATTTTTGTTCCATAGATTATTCTTTGTATAAAAGAAGCAATCCCAGGGAAATCATTAGGAAGTAAGAATATTATAAATATTTGTCTAGAGCCAGAGTTTGCAATTTTATTGCTGCCTGTTAGAGTGTGAGAAATAGTAACTTTGACGAACTCAAGCACTGTTAGAAAATGTTGATAGCTGAGCATGTCTATTTTTAATTCCAGCATTTTCTGCTGTGCAATTTATTACAAATTCTTCATGTATGTGCTCTGTTCTTTATCTACCTGCAAGTTGAAGAGAAAATGCAGGAATTTTGTGGAAAGTTATAGTAAATAGTTAAATACTGACAGTCAGAAAAGGAACTATCAATATGGCTAGAGTAGAATATCTACATATATATCACCAATAAAGACATATTTACTTTGTGACTCACTTAAATTGTGTAATATGTCTCACAGAACTCAATATCATCAATATTATGAAATTAAATCTTCATCAGGAGGATTATAACATCTTAGAGGTATCAATTACCTTTGAGAACTTAAGAAGCTTGTTCTATGCAAAGCCTCTCTAGCTATGCTAAGTCTTGGAAAAGTTGCAGTCATTTGCATTTGTTATGACTACTTCTTTAATCAAAACTTATGAATAATAATCAGTTCACAAAGTCGATGCTTTTAGCAACACATCTATTTGCCTTCTGAAACTCACATCAGAAAAACAGGTGCCTAATTATCATAGAAAAGTAGTTCTACTGGACATTTCCAAATTCTGCAAGTGATACCTACTGCATTCATTTAACTTCTTGATATTGAAAATCTGTCTAAACTTCTGAAGCTCAGACTGAATCTGAACTTCCAGACACTTGGGTAAGTAACAAACTAGATATGCTCATGTATTAGTCAAAGTCCTGTTTAATAAAAAGACAAACAAAATACAATAACATGAATAAATAATATTTATCCAAATAAATGTGTGGATTTGAACATTACTTTGATAAGATGATAGGGAATTGACTGAAGAGGAAAAAAACCCACCAAAATGCCTGTGAAGAAAAAAATACCCTTGTCGGAAATGTTTTCTTTTCCCAAATTTTAAAAAATCTCATTTTTTAATCCAAATATAGTTTTAATAATCTCTAGGAATACTTTTATATATGGATTTCAGTTCAGAATTTTCAGCATTAATACTAATTAAATCATGCATGTTTTTTGAATCCATGTTCTCTGGAAAACTAGAAAATGCTCAAGTAAAATTAATCTTTCACAAAATTAAATATTTTTTTTTCCCCAGATCCATACAAACACTACAAGTGAGTTTTTTTTCCCACTTTTAAGTCTATTTCATATATGTTATATGTACTGGTTAATAAAAACATGTCTCTGTCACATATCTAGGGGACATCAGACACCACAGCTTGTGTACTAGAGCCATAAGGAGATATCAGATAGATGGAGAAATTTCAGGTTACATGGTAAAAGCATGCAATAATTGGTCTGAAATAATGCTACCTACTTTTTAATTATGGCTCCTCCACCTACCAGCTGCATATCATGGAATGACTTGACTCCAGACTTTAAAGGCACTCCTGAAGCTCTGATACACAAGGCTGGGTGAATGTAAATACCAGAAGCTGTTCCAGCCTGTGTGTGATTGACACTCTGCTGCTGCAAACCAGCACAGAACAGCAAAAGTTCTCCAGGGATCATGCCCTGGCAAGGCACTGATCATCACTGGAGTGCCTGAGCAAGGACCAGAGGAGAGACCAGAGAGGTCAGGTCCAGTCTAGAACAGGGTCAGACAGAGCAGCAGGATCTCTTGGACGCCATAGAAATGGTCAGGGTAGGAGCAAGGGAAAATCAGATGGCAGTGTTCACTCTGGAGAATGCAGATGGGCAGGGGGAACTGGATGCGTGCTTTGCATGTTTGTCTCCTCCACAAAAGAAAGACTTCAAATAGTTTAGGGATGGCTGTGTTATGCTTCTTCCTTGAAAGGAATACAGGGAAGTAGATTTGTTTTCTCATATAGTATGGAAGTGATCCTCTGTATCCTTTACCTCAGCATGAGAACAGAATGCTGGTGCTTAAACTTTTTTGTCTATTTGAAGAGAAGGGCTTCTACTCCCCCATGGAAAATATGGAAGATGCTGTCAAGAATATGATCAAGGACTTTTTCCCCCTTAAAAAGAAGAAAGCAATACCTGTGATGGCTTTATTTTCACATGAAGATCAATCATAATGACTGAGAAAAAACATGATATCTAGAATTAGTTTTTGCTAAACTGCTAGAAACTTGACTTAGAATATTGATTTATATAGTTGCAGGGATATCCGTTTTTCACTATTCAGTAAATATATTGCAATATCGTTGAATCTCTGGACATATAAAGCAGTCTTAGTTAATTAATGAAGAAGAGAATACACACACTCTTTTCTTTTTATGTGACATTTATCATAAAACAAGATTAAGTAGTTGAAGTTGTCTAGCTCCTTTACAGTTGAAAGAAAAATGTAATTCTTTAGTAGAATTACATGTACAGGATATATGTGCAACTCTATGTGTGCAAGTCCGTATCATGCAGAATTTCAAACCAATAAAGTCTTGGGGTAGCACAATAAGCTTAAAAATATATTTCGTCTCAATATAATATTTCCTTAGTTAAGAATGTATTTCTTTAATTTACTTTCCTTGCATACATCTATCTCCATGGATGTACAAGGCTGTCAGCATATTTGACTTCTCTCTTCTATGGGAACACAGTGATTCCTTTCTCATCTACTGAAAGCTATACACAGAGATAGAGATTCAGCTACAACAATCCACAAGCTAAGCACAATACACCAGGCTTTCAATATTAATGTAGACAGCAAAGCAACATCCAAGGATCAAGTGTTCTCATTGCATGTTTCAGATGAAAGACTTGGAATATCTTATATATCAGAGGCTGGGACAGAGCCCTTTGTAGATACCTGATACTTTGCCCACAGGGGTAATAACTGAGCCACCTGCATCTTCTGTGTTTCAAACCTTTGTTGGTCACAGGACAGCAAAGGAGTAAGAGCAACTAGACTTGAAAGGAGAAGAGGGAGTCAGCTGCAAATGACAACATTATAAGGAACTGTCTTAGCTATAATAATTTACCAGAAGAATGAAGAAGTTTCAACATCCTCCTCTCAATACCACCAGCTGTGTCTGAGCTGACATTCTTTGCCATCAAGATCTTTGCAAAACTGAGCTTACAGTGAAAGTGTGTGGGAGTGGGGAAACTGAGGAAATGAAAAAGAGCCTATTGCATTGATACAGTCACCACAACTAATTCTGCTCCTAGGTTATACTTTCCCATCATGTACCTCAATCACAAGCTGAGCCAGGCAAAGGAAAAATGGATAATAAATTCTAAAGAGAAGATGTCTTCTAGTGACTAAATATTTTTCTCTTAGTTTTCCAAAAACTAGATTTCACAAAAGTTATAACCCCTGGCTGGAAACTACTGTCATTTTAGATCTAGAAGAAAACTAATGGTTATGCAGAAGGAATTAAAACTAAATTTTAGAGAATCATAAAGAATACACTTGCAGTTTTTTGTATTTAATATTTGCAAATAGAATTGAACATATCAACTACACTGTTGAGAAGAGATAGAAGGACATTATTTTTTGCTATAAATTTTTTAGGTAGAATGGTGTGCTTTTGACAGGTTGGAAAATACCAGAGGCATTTCATAGTACTTTTAAATGGGTATTTCAGTGTTACTTTGCTTCTCTTGCTTTTCCTTGGATTTCTTAGTTTGAACCCCTACTAGGCTAGCCACAGTAAACATTTCTCAAAGGTATTAAGTGAGCCTGGTGTCACTGCTACTCTCCAGCTTCTCAGATGTACTTCCAGCTGATCATCATGATAACCATGCCTATATAGTACAGGGGCTTTTGCAGCAGAACAAAACTGCATTTTTAACAGTGCTGCTGCTAGCCAGGCACTAGTCCCCAAAAATACACCTGGGGACCCTGTGTGTCCTGTGTGACCCAGTGCTAGCAAAAGCTGTCACTTTGCATGGCTAACTGTAGGGCAGACACCTACACTATGGTTCATCTGCTCCTTCAATCCACATTGGAGATGTCTGTTCTAACTCTACAGAGTAAAAATAGTTCTCTGTCCCAATGTACCCAAAACACACACTGGGGAAAAAGAGCAAAAATATGACATAAGTACAGTATGCAAATAAAAAAAATGGTTAGCAATACCTAAAACAATGGCAAAATTTCTGGTAACCAAAATCAGAACCTGAAGATTGCTTTCCATGTTGCCATTGGAGATCAATTAGAGTAGCATGTGTACATTCTGTGTATACTGCTGAATGCTGTCCACTGCAGCTGCTTGAGTGTGATATTATAGTGTAGACACCACCATCTTATAAAATGTTTAATGATGGATGGAGATGATGTGCTTGTGAATTTTGTTAGAGTTAAAAGATCAATAAATATTAAGAGCACTGTAATTATTAACAAGATTTTTTTTTGCTTTCTTTTATATAAACACATCTAGTCATTCAATAATTTCAGATATCTAGTGGCTTGTTAGTGCTACAGTGGTGCAATTAAATTTCTTGGCTGAAAGGAAAAAAAATCTCCAGAAATCTAAAAGCAATGGAAACTGAAACAATGAATGAGAATACTAAGTGTAAAGTAATAAAAAGAAAAAGTAGCCTCCTGTTTTTCAGTTTAGAAACAGTTGATTTAATAAATAAATTTTTTATGTTCTGTTCTTTTTCCTGCATTTTGGAATATTAGTTCTATTAGTATCCTACTGAGTTAAAGTAATCATGCACACAAGACAACTATGGGTCTGTCCATGTGAAGACATTCAAAATATTTTACAATGTGAGTGATTCTGTATTCATCTTATACCTGCATACACCTTATACTGCATTCAGAAATGAAAAAATCTCTGTGGGACTAGCTAGCACTTTGATTCTGATTCTCAACAAATGCAAGGACTATTACACATTTTAACTTATGTACATGCCTTGATTTAAGATTTAATGGGCTTGCATTAATGTTCCTAACAATTCTAATGCCAACAACCATAAAACTGTTAGAAACCTCGCTTTTGGGGTGTAAAATATGGCATAAACAGATCCTGCAAAATTAGAAAATAATTTGAAATGCTATAGAGCAGATTGAAGTCTCCTGTGGCAATAAAGGTCATTAAACTGACTTCACATACTCATGTCATTTTTCCTCACTGGGCCTAATCACACTATTTCTATAGGAGGAAAACCCATCACCATCCCACTATGTTCTTGAGCTTGAGCTAGGGTTTGGATTGGGGCAATGGGATGAAGACTTAGGCAATTGAGATTTACAGATGTTATAGATTTTATAAGCTGTTTTCCTCTCTTTTGGACAACCTATGCAAGAGAATCAAATAGAACAAACACCATAGAATCCACTGGATTTGAGAAGGAGTGTGTTAAGTGTCAATAAGGCCAAAGTTGTCTAAGAAATCAACATAATCTCTTTCCTCCCTTCCAAGATGTTCACTTTGAATAGTTTGTTCATTCTTTAGAGATCACTTACTAATCCCTTCTGAAATTCTTTGTTATTTGTTGCTCAAAATGGTGTTATTGGGAAAAAAACAAATAAAAAAAAAAACACTTAATGCTATTGTTTATTGTATTCCAAATTCTAACATAGGAAAATGCACAAAAGAACATAGACAATAGGTCATACAAGGCTTTTCTAAACCACAACTATGGAACGGATTTCATGCTTTTTGAACAATTATATGCTAATTCTAATTCTAATCCTATAAAGTTTCCATAATCCGATAACCTACTTCAGGCATGGTTAATCAAGCAAGATTTTTTTTTTATCTCAGGAAGTGATTTATAGAATAAAGAAATTAAAAATTTCATATAACCAAAATTATTTTTTCTTTTTATGTCTGCTTATTTATTTTTCTGCCAGTTTTCCAATACTTTTGGAGCATCACTAAAATAATAATAGTCAAAAGTTATTTGTAGTGATGTTTTAGGGTCTAAAAAACTGTCTACAGAGATAAGGAGGTATAGGTAATATCTCTTAATGGACAATAGGATTCTTTCTTCCCTTCAAACTTCTAATGCATCTGAACAATTTTAGTGTCAGAACACTAGATAACAGCAAAAAGATGTGTACTCCTGTGTTTCTTCTTAATGTGCTTCTCCTTGTTTCTTTTTGTAGTGACAAAATTCTTTTACTCAATCTTCTTAAAGGAAAAGCTCAGCTGTGCTTGAGTTAAGAACTTCAGTGTTTTAGTCTATGTTCTAGAATTGTAAACCCTGGCATTGAACTGTTGGTGAGAGAGCTAAAGAAGTGCTTTATGCTATTCCTAAACAATATTTTAACAAATATCTGAGTGTAAGATCCACTGTTCTGAAAATTCTATGAAATGGGTTCAGGCCAAAGTAATGAGCATGCCAAGGGAAAACACACGTGGTTTGTTTTTTCCTTGTGATATGAAGGTGTCTTTTGAACTTTCTTGAACTGGAAACATAGGAGTTTTGCATATAGGACAGTGTCAGAACAATGAGACTATCTCAATTGTTCTGAGGAAGGCTTTGGAGGCAGCCACAAACGTGGCACCAGTGGGTGTCTGTGGCTGTTACCAGTTAATGTGGGCAAGTGGAGCTGGGCTTTGTGGACACATACAGCTACAAGTTACTTTTAGTCACCTCAGAGCTAATGTCAATGAAGAATTACATGCCTGAAGAGGACAATTCCTAATCTAGGTACTCTGTTCAGAGCTCTGATCTAGAAGCACTCAATCCTGATAACTGCAAATAGTCTACGTATTAAAATTTAATTTTGAACAAAGCTTTTTAATACCCCTAGTGCCAAAGTGTCTGCCTCAGCTGTACTGACATCAAGAGGCTAATATACCTCATAAATTCTCTGTGGTGTCAGTGAGACTAAACCTTATAAACATGTATTTTAAACTATATCTTGCATTCACATGACAGCCAGGGTCATTCAAATGAAAATAAAATTTAGAAAACCTCAATATTATTGTGTTTCTTTTATATTTTTTTTTTCTGCAACTTGGTATTTATTGCCAAGGAGTGGCAAAAATTAAATAATTAAGTTTTGGTTTTACTTACTTGTTGGAATTTATATTAGAATCAAAAAAGTCTTCAAGCAGTGGCCTATGCTGACTAAAAGAAGGCTGTACTCTTCTTTTGTCTTGGTGAATTTGGACCATGTAGGAAGGAATTCCAAAGTTCCAATAGATAAGAAAGGCAGAGAGTGAGTGTGCTGGATTGACCTTCTCTGGTTGTCAGGTGCCTACCAAACCACTCTATTACTCCCTTCTCCATCAGAAACACAGGGGAAGAAAAATACAATGAAAAACTCATAGATCAAGTTAAGAGCAAGGAGAGATGGTTCACTAATTACCTTTGTGGGCCAAAAAAACTCTGTTTGAAGAAATTAATTTAATTTATTTCAAATCATATTCAGAGTAGGATAATGAGAAATAACAAGTCTAAAACCAGCTCCTTTCTTCTTGGGCTCAGCTTCACTCGTGACTTCTATTCCGGGTCCTGACACAGGATCTCCTGCAGGTCACAGCTTCCTTCTGTGCACAGTCACATTCTCCAGCGTGGGGTCTTCCATGGGCTGCTGAGGAACATCTGCTCTGGCACCTGGAGCATCCTCTCCCCATTCTTTTGCACTGATCTTGGTGCCTGCAGAGTGGTTTCTTTCTCATATTCACTCCTTTCCCTATGCTGCTTTGCACTGTGTATTTCTACCCCTTCATAAACCCGTTCTCACAACTCTGTGTCTGTCTGATGGTCCCTTTGGAGGCTGACTGGACTGGTTCTGTCAGACATGGGAAAAGCTGGGATTTTCTCATAGAAGCCACCCTTGCAGCCTCAGTGCTATTAAAACCTTGCCAAATAAAACAAGACAATGAACCAGAATAAAAATATGTTTGAAAGAAAGGACCTTAATGTCAGCTCAATAAGGAGTTAAGAAAGTGTCAGTTGAATTACTTCATGTCTTAAAGTACAAATGTTCAAAATTTGGGTTATTTTCCTTGTTATTTAAATGATGCATAATGGTTCTATAAGTGAAATATGGGAGTTTAGGCTAAAATATCTTTTTCTCAGGTAATAATTATAGTAAATATACTTGAAAAAAATCTTAATATTAGATTTTAGTTTTACTCTTAAAAAAAAAAAAAGTCATATTATTGCTATAATAAGTTCTAAATTTACTGTCTGGATAAAAAATACATCTTAGCAAGATTGAAAAGGATGTTAGAAACTATCCAGGAAAAGGGAATAATACTAGAATAAATTTTAGCTGGAATACTCTGTACTTTTGTAAATAACATGAAGTCCTAATTGAGTGGTTTCGGTAGAAAGTCACAGAAGTTCTCAAACATTAAAGATATCATCTATAAGATTCCCAAATAAAATCAGTGAACCTATGTAGGAGGCTTACACATGGAAAAGATGTTTTCCACACATATATCATGTGATAGAATAATTTATCAGAGTTAAAGAAGACTGTAAATAAACTGAAGTAGAATATTTTGACCAAAGCATTGACTATGTCTTTTTTTTTATTATTTAGAGGGGAGGGTGAAGAGGCAGGGGGTAATTTAGGTGGGGTTTTATTGTTTTCTTATTTGGGTTTTTTGTTTCCTTTGTGGGAAAGAAAATGCAATCAGTGACTGAAACATATTTTGAATTTAACTTGGCTTCATCACATTATGTATTCAGGGAAATTGGAAAATTTAGAATATTTATTTTTAACACTTTTTATTGAAACATTTTGCCTTCTAGTATTTAAGAAAAATAAATTTAAAAAAAACCTTCTAGTTCTATCTTGTAAATGCCTATCAGTTATTTGGACTTTTAAAAAACTGTCCAAGCTTAAGTAATGTTTTGGTTTCACTGCTGAACAAAGCCTTCCTTTCCACTGTTCTAGAACTGCCCCAGAGCAACAGCAGTTGTTACAACTACTCCAGCTGTGCTTGTAGTAGTGGAAAAATGGTTCTGTGCATTTTGGTTTAGATCAAAGCACATCAAATCAGGTATTGTGAGAGGGGCTGAGAATCAATTGCTTGCCACTTGAATATGGACAGCTGTTATTTCAGGTTTTTTTATGAGGCAGTCCTTTATTATATAATGCTTTGTCTGCACTTGCATATTTTATGGACTTACAGGAGTCAAGACAGGAGAGAAGTAGACTTTAAGTCTCAAGGCTATTGAGGCTGCAAAATTCAGACTAGCTATTAGCTCTGAGCTGGAGCTGTGCCTTTGCTAACAGAAAAGCAGCAACATAAGTCACTGAGGTGAAGGTTTATTAATTCTTCCCTGCCTTCACTGGGTTTACATGGTAAAGATAAGGTCTCTACATTTAGAGCTTTGTAAGATAAGAGTAAGTGATACCTTATAGGCTGATAGGTGTATGACTTTTGGTACGTGCTACAAATTACTGCTTGAGCTAAGGAGCAGTCACCTATTAACCTGCTGCTGGCTACACAGGCTCCAGATTGATTGCTGACAAGATTTTGCTGTTTGAAGGGACAAAAAAGAAAGTGGGAGACTACCCTTCTTTTCTAGTTCTGAAGAACCACAAGCACACAAAACAAATCCTACAGCTATGCTAAAAAAAGCTGAAACTTGCCTGTAATACAGACTTCAAGTGTATTTTGCTGGGGGTTATGAACATTTGTAATCACTAATTAACTTAGCTATGAAGATAAAAACTGTTTTGTCAACACTCAGAGTTTCACTGAGGAGTGTGGAAAACTTAGGGTGGGTCATAACACGCAGCTCAAAAAAGTTTTTGGTTGTGTGGGATGAAGTTCTACTTGTCTATGCTGGCAAAATTCTTGTATTATAGACATCTGATAAATCATGCATGAAAGAAAATGATAAGGGGAATGTTTGTGTGCACACACTACAGAGCTGTGCATGTTGCAGTGCAGAGCTGTGAATGCTGCATTTCAAGTCAGTGTTTATATTTTTTGGATGAGTAACAAAGTGAAAGGGTTCATGGGGAATGGAAAAAAAATTATTGACTTAGCTTTTACTTAGAGGTAATTAATGGTGTTACAAAATTATATTCTTTTGGAACATTTATGATATTTTACATGGACAGTGAAATATCTTTCTGACTTTGAAAATAGTAGGTACCCTCTCTTTACACACTGACCGGGAAGTGTGGGAATTATGTTAAGCTTTGGAGTTGTTAACACTCAAGTTTTACACTCTGCAATAGTTTCAAAGAAACAAATAATTAAACTGAATTTCTAGAGAGAGGGTAGGGTTATATTAGAATTATGCATACTTTTTCATCCACGTAGATTTTTCTCACTCTATTTACACAGTTTCAAAATGGATGTGACAGGCAACAAACCAAAAGGGACAATGCAGTTAATATTTCTATACTGGTTAGGTTGTGAGAGGGTAGGCTGGAATAATTTATGGGCTGAGAGAGTGGCAGAAGATGTAACTTGTATCACTTTATTCTCGTTTAAACTTATTTATGCATTAGATCTCAGCCTTGGAACAAAGACTAATTTGTTAGGTAAAATCTGTTCTGCAGACCTCTAGCTCAACACTACCATCAATAATTTTGCTTTTGTTGTTTGTTTTCTGATTTGAGCCTTTTTAGGCTGCTAACTCACTTGCCTCCTATGTTATTCATGCTCTTAATATGGCCTAGATATATAGAAGAAATGTGAGAACATAATGTTACTTACTGGAAAGAGCACTGATGTTCTTATTTATATCACTGCATGGGAAGAAAAACTTCAGTCAAAGTAATAAATACTTTACAGTATAACATCTCAGTGACCCCAAATTATGCACAACAATGTTTATGGGTGAACCTGTAAAGAAATTGTGGGGAGAAGGGGAAGATAGGTAGATGTAAATTTATAGTCTGCCAAAAAAAAATTACAGTATATAGAAATAATATACTGTGATATTTTATGGCAGATTATAAATTATAATAAATATTTTATGGCAGATTATAAATAATATTGAAATATGTGAATATTTAACTCTTCTTTTGTAACTACTCTGATTATAAAGACTATATAGTTGCACATTCTATGTCTGGGAATAGGTCAGTGATGAGTGATCTTAGAAAAAGATTAAATGTTTTTCTAAGTATTTTATCTGAAACAGCTGATCAGAAATGCTTTTGGATTTGGGTTCATTTGAGATGTGCTGATCTCATTGGCTTATAGGAAATATTTACTAAAGGAATCAGTTTCCTCTCTGTGGTGTGTGTTTCAAGCTTTATGAATTGAGTTGTTAAGGAACAGCAAATTGACTAGGGGGGAATGGGAAAAGCAGTTATAGGATTGATGTGCTGCAAATAATTGCACTTTGCTTGTTGCCTATTATGATACATAATTACATACATGAAAGAATGACAGCGTTTTATTTCCCATCCAATTTTTTAGCTTCTGCTAGGACATGAAATTCAATTGGTACTTTTTATGAGGCAATGGACAGGTTCTCTAAAGTGAACACTTAAGAATAGTTGTAGCCTGAACTCTGATCCAAGGCCTTGTAAAATAAATTTCAGTTTCTACATTAAGTGGATCTTGGATTAGATTTAAAGGTACTGTAGGTTTGAAAAATGTCATACAAACTGTTTTTAAAAAGTCTTCATGAAGCTATAATTCATTTTCTTGGCTTCCAAGTTCTATTTCTGTCATGGAATTGTGTGCTGCTATATCCTGTGACTGCACAGCTTCTTGTCACAATTTCAGGGCCGTAAACAAGAGAACACAAGGGCTTGCCCTACACTGTCATCACAGTGCTTTGGGATAGTGACAGCTTAAATTTCATTATTATGGGATTCCTGGCATTTATTAGTGTAGCTTGTCTATACCACAGTATTATGGACTGCATCGAGCTTCAAATGAAGCAAGGAAGTTATTTTATCTGTCAAATTATTAACTTTATTTTAAAGATAATACATATCTTTTCAATTTGTTTATAGGATTTAATTCACTTTATAAAGGGAAGATATTAATCTAATGTTGTTAAAATCAAAATAGAAATTATTAATGTTTCATCTCTAATCAGATTCAGACTTTGATTCATATATTTAAACTTATTTCTATGTCATACCAATTATATGGATTTGAAATAGCACACCTATTATTTATTTTTCTTCATTTATGGTAATTTCTGAAAAAATAGTACTATATGTATTCCTTCCTCTGAATTTGTGTAAAAAATTACATTAAAAAAAAAGAGCAGATGGATTTTTTAGAATAGTGGTGATGAATATTATTGGCCTGCCTTCTCTCTTTTCCATGTATACTACTTCAGCAGAGTCCAGAGGAAGAACCTGGGGGAAACTCCAGTCTCATCCATGTTTGGTCCTGCTGCAGGGTCCACATCAGCCACTGTCCTATGGAAGGTCTCACACCTTCCCAGGGCCCCTTCCCTTCTCTGGATCCCAGGCAGGAGGCTGCCCTGGGAGGCCTCCAACTCCCCATCACCAGCTCTGTTCCTACTCCATCTCCATCTCTGGAATGAGGTGATACTCTTCTGGCTACTCTTTAATAGCTTTACCAGAAGTGAAACAGAATGGAAAGTACCTGAGATTTCTGAGCAAAGAGTGCTACTTAATTTAACAGAGTTCTATAAATATTTTATTAAATCTGGATTCTCTATTATGTTGGGAATCCTGGGAAGAAAGTTCCTACAGAAGTGAGGTTATTAGAAGCAAGAGCTACACCTGTCTAAACTGAAGACATACAAAGCATAAAATTTTTTTCTGCTGCTCTTATTTCTGACTAATAAAGAAATATGGACAGGTTTTAATTTCATTTTTATATGGCTGTATTTGGAGTGGGTTTGATTTCCATTGATCAGTTTTGAGACTGACTTATTATCCATAATTTTTCTATTTCACTTAGCTCTTCCAGGTCCTAGCAAATTAGGCAACAGAAATTTTAGTGCCAGGGGCTGCTTAGCAGAAGAAGAAGAGTTCTTGAATATTGAAACTCTGAATAAGTATGAGGAAGTAACTCACGACATCTGCACAAAAGCATTTGTTAGGAAAGTCTTTAGACAGCTAGAGGACCTATCTTACCTAACCGTAGGCATCAAAGAAAAAATGTGGATTTTGGATTCCTAACATCACATTAAAGTGGAGATGAGCTCTCACAGTCTGTCATCTTGCTGAGGGTCTGAATTGCCTTTTCGCAGTTACTGAAATCTCACAGAGAGAGCAAAAGGTGAATAGGCTTCTGACTAGACTCCTAAGATTTATAGGGATGAATTTTCATTTATATATGCTGCAAATTTGTGAATTAAGAATGCAGTCATCCTGGCAGAGGTGGATGTCGCTGAGCTGAAGCTGTCTCAGAGAAGGTCTGGCTTACTTGGGCATATTCTGACAGGTTTGGCTGTTTTTGACACATGTATATCACACATAGATCCAGGTTGTGAATCCAGAGGTATTTAATGCTGGCTATCATTAGAAAGCCAAAGCAAGGGAAAAGTCCAGGTTTGAAATAGTCTCCTTTTGTTAACATTACTCACTGCTTCCTACCCTGCTCAACAAGGAGGTTATTTTTTATTTCACTTTAATGATCCAAAATTTGAAAGCTTACAGGAGGTGGAGGCAAGGACAGGTAGCACAACAGGAATACAGGGAGATTATCTAAATAGCCAGGGATCAGGTTAGGAAAGCTAAAGCTCTGATAGAATTAAATCTGGTCTGGAACATCAAGGGCAATAAGAAAAGGTTTTATAGGTATGCTGGGGATAAAAGGAAGACTAGGGAGAATATAGGCCTTCTCAAAAGAAAATGGGAGAGTGGTTACCCAGAAGAGGGAGAAGGCTGAAGTGCTCAACAACTTTTTTTTCCCTCAGCCTTCACCAGCAAGTATTCCTGCCACACCCCCCCAGTTTGCAGAAGGCAAAACCAAGGACTGGATCAATGAAGGACCATCTGTTGTAGGACAGGATCAGTTCTGAGACCATCCAAGGAACCTGGAGATGTAAAAGCCCTTGTGACTTGATAAGATGCATCTGAGGGTTCTAAGAGAACTGGCAGAGGAAGTGGCAAAGCCAGTATCTGCATAATTGAGAAGTCCTTGCAGTCTGGTGAAGTCTCCATTGACTAGAAAAGGGGAAGAATAACTCATACTTTTGAAAAAGAAAATAAGGAAGGCCTAAGAAATTACAGGCCAGTCAGTCTCACCTCAGTGCTTGACAAGACCATGGAGCAGATGCTACTTGAATCTATGTGTGTAGAAAATGAGGTGAATAGTGACAGCCAATATGGCTTCACCAGGGACCTTATCAGGCTTGACAGGTGGGCCTGTGAGAACCTCATAAAGTTCAACAAGGCCAAGTGGAAGATGCTGCAGCTTGGGTCAGGGCAATCCCAGGCACAAATACAGGCTAGTCAGAGAAAGATTGAGAACATCCCGAGGAGGGTTTGAGCGTGCTGGTGAATGACAACCTCACCTTGACCAGCAATGTGTGCTCACAGCTCGGAAAGCCAATTGTGTCCCTGGCTGCATCCAAAGCAGCATGTCCAGCACGGCAAGAGAGGGGATTCTGTGCCTCTGCTCTGCTCTGGTGAGACCCCACCTGCAGTGCTGCATCCAGCTCTGGTGCCTCATATGTGAGAAGGTCATGGATATGTTAAAGCAAATCCACAAGAGGGCTACGAAGGTGATCAGAGAGTTGGAGCACCTCTTATGAAGACAGGCTGAGAGAGCTGGGATTGTTCAGCCTGAAGAAAAGTCTCCAGGGAGACCTTACAGCAGCTTTTGAATTAAGGGGGTTGACAGGATAGCTGGAGAGGGACATCATATAGTGATTCGACAAGGGGGTACAGCTTCAAACTGAAAGGTTTAGATTAGATATTAGGAAGAAATTCTTAATTCTGAGGGTGGTGAGGCACAGGAATAGGTTTCTCAGAGAAGCTGTGGATGCCCCATCCTGGAAGCGTTCAAGGCCAAGTTGGATAGGGCTCTGAGCAATCTGGTCTGGTGGAAATTGTGCTTGTTCATGGGAGAGGAGGTGGAACTAGATGATTTTTAAGGTTCCTTCCAACCCAAACCATATTATGATTCTCTGAAAAATGCATAAACATCTGATCTACTGTTTGCAGATACATAATTAATCTTTGTAAATTCAAACAAGTCTGGAAGTTGAAAGTTTGGAAAATCCACATTAAGCTCTTCCTCAGTCTCAGCAAAAGTCACCTTGTAACACCCGGGAAAAGTTATAAAAGGGCATGGCTCTAAATTGGCCATGTCTTTTATATATCCATTGGATCATATTTTATCTCTTTTTACATAGTAAATGTTTAGCAAAGGACCTGTGCATCAGGGACATCTGGACTGCATTTTTGTTTAGACAGTGGAAATATGAAAAAGCTGGTATAATTATCTACAGTTTATTTCTGGTGATACCTTGAAGAACTAAAAGGTTTACTTGCAGATCTGCATGAATGTTTACAATAAAAGCTCTCCCCCAAACACCAATCAACTAACCAACCAATCAAATTTATAAAATTGGCTCCATATATTGTCCTTGATTTAGAGCAGGTAGCAGCTCCTTTTCTGAACACAAAGTCTAATATTTTTTGTTATACTTGTACACAGTTTGTTCAGTTTATTTAACTAAGAAGAAATTATTAGAAGGCAAACAGAGAATTCATTCAATTCAGAAGGCTTATACACGTATTACTGAACTACAGACTTACTGAAACATAAGTGCTATGAAGGCCCGTATTGTAAGCTGGAAGTAAATATTGCCAATAAACACTGGCTCCTGAATAATATACTTTCTTAAAGAAGTTCAAAGACATACTGTATTATAAACTGCAGTAATACCAATGTCACTTCAGTTACAAACATCTGTTCAGAACATTTCTTTAGTCAGCACAGCTTGTTTTAAAAGCAGAAATTGGAAGAAAACATCAAACTATAGCTGTTACATAAGTTGAAGGCTTTTCACACCTCTGTGAGGTACAAGTTTATGCAAGCTTTCACAAATAAATAAGCTTTAAATGAAAGCCTGACACCGTTTTGTGTGCAGAAGCATTTCCAAAATTTACTCAGTGACAGGTATAAAGAAAATAATGTCCTTGGCTAAGAATTTGTCATTTAATTGTGTATATAAATAAAGTATTTCTTCAATCACTTCATGACTAAGATGTGATCTCTACTCAAAAATATTATCATGGGCAATATTTTCAGAAAG
Organism: Lonchura striata; assembly: GCF_050655825.1. Lineage (NCBI taxonomy): Eukaryota > Metazoa > Chordata > Aves > Passeriformes > Estrildidae > Lonchura > Lonchura striata. The sequence continues at coordinate 55,067,377 of NC_140707.1, read as the reverse complement.
CTGTTGGTCAAAGTAATAAAATTTTTCAAAACATCCCTGGCAAAAAATCTTATGAATCCTATGGAATTTAAAGCTTTAGAGGAAACATGTAAGATTAATCACTATCTTACTTCAATTTCTCTGGCAGAACTACAGAATAATTTTGGAAGATCTTGCAAAAGAACTTCTGCAAGGACAAAGATGCATATAAGTCATAGCCTGAGCTTATTTGCAATAGGAATTAAAGGAATAATAGGTTTTTTATCTCTGTTAAATGACATTCACATTCCTGGTATAATTTTATGCCTTTTAGAACAATGACAGATTCAGAGGGTTGAGGAGCAGCATTAAGCAACATTAAAATGTACATGTGTATGTCTATTATATTTACATTGATAATTCATTTTTTGTGTCATTCTGAAATATTGCCACCATAATATAGAAACATGTATTATGGATTCTTTTTGCTTCTTCATATGACTTCATATTACTTTCCTATATGTTTTCCTTTATTTGGGTGATTGAATTCAGTAAGGTTTTCACATTTTATCTTTAAGTAATTTCAGACAAAAATTCTCAGCAGAGGTGCTTTCCCCTTCCTAGTGTGTTCATAAGCTTTGACTTGATCAACTAAAATTTAACTGAGAAGCTAAATTCCTTCCACTTCAATCTCTGAGCCATTTCCAAATAATTACCCACAACTTTTTTCCCCGGTGTGATGCTTCTATGTGATGCTTCTACATGATTTTTAAATTCCTATTGCCAGACCTATGTCTCTCATGCAGATTTCTATCACCCATTTTCAACAAATCTTCTAGGAGCAGAAATGAAAGTTTCTACAGAGGCAAAAAGGATAATCCTCTAATATATTCTCTGAAAAACACACACTCAGAAAATCTCTCTCCAACTTGCAAAAAAAAAAAAAAGCATTAACTTTCATACAGGTTATTAAACACAGGTTATTAAGCAAAAACATGCATTATTTTCATGTTGATGGTTGTTCATAATGGAAATTAATTTTAACCAGGGCAGCCAATAAGTTAACTGCACAAGTAGAATTTATTTTGTTGTTCTAAAAATTCAAAACTATTTGTTTAAAGACTAGTTTAATCTTATACTTACCAATTATCAGCTTAGTTTTCAAATGTCATTTTTAATCAGATCTAGACATTCCAATATTACTATCATAACTGATTATTTCATACATTGACTCAGAACATGAAGGGATTGTTTGATTGAAGACATGAACTAGAAGAAGTCACTGCTCATAACATTTTTCGGGGAGATGACAAAAAAGAAAGAAAGAACCCAACCCAGCTCTTTATCTTATTGTATTCAACTAATAGTATTTTCTTCAAAACTTATATTTGTAGATTTTGGATTAAAAAATTAACATTGTTATTAATTTTTTTTTTTTAAGCTCTGGAGTCCTATTCAGAATACTTGCTGAATCAAGATTACATCAACTTTCAGATACTTTTTCACTTGCGAATGATTTATTTTATGCAAACAAATGCTTGCATTTTCAATCATTACTTAATTGAACCATTTCACAGGTGTTATTAATCTCCTAACAAAAAAGAGATCTCATCAGTTGAAAGATTGTTATTCAGTACAATAAAAGTTATTTTTATAACACTGAAATTATTTGTTTACTGTATTTGTGCCTATCAAACAATTTACTTTTCTTCCTAGCAAATCTTACTTTCCTAGCAGGGCAAATTTCCCATTGTAAGTACTGACAGTAAAATATTTTCCCCAGAATTGGAATTATTACTGCTTTGGTACTAGAAGAACTTTACATAAAAGAGCAACACTGAGATACAACAAGTCACTTCTAAAGTTTCTAAAATATTTTTCCTCTCATTTTTTCTGTCTTTTTTTATATCTCATCTCAAAAACATATTCATGTAATATTAGTGGTATATCTTATTAGCTGAAGAAAAACAAAAATGGGAAAACCATTTTCAAAACACTCTAAATATTTTAATAGATTTTTATAAAATAGGTACAGAATACCTGATGTTTTATTATTTCTTTGAGGAAAGTATTACCATAATTCATTTGTAGTAAGGAATTAATGTATCCCAAATATCCGTGGGTATATTGCTTATTCAATACTATAACATCACTGCAGTAGTGTGCACTAATATATAGTCCCTTATTGTAAATATATATAAGTATATAAATATATATTTGCTTAGTTAAAAATAAATAAAAAAGCCAATGGTGTGTTCATTATGACCTTGCTGTTACTCACCATTCATCACATAGAGACAGAATGAAAAAAACAAATTCAGAAAATTTGTAGATTTCTAATTCTATCAAAGAAAGTATTTCCTGAGTTTTTCCTCCTCACTGAAGCTCAAGTTTACAAGCTGGACATTAGTTCTTTGTGTGTGAGATCTCCCTAAAAAGAAGAACTACAACTGGCTGCAGATCCAAAGTACCAAGCTTGGGTTTTTATAGTCCTTGAAATAATGAAAGCAAGTGAAGCTTTTACTATTGAAATGGTGCTGTAGCTATTTCTTTGTTAGCAACTGGTGCATATAAGATAGTAATTAAAGAAAAATTTTCATTTTTTAGGTACTCACCCTTGATTACTGCCGATTGAATTCTTGTTGTGTAGACATATAATCAATCACTGGTGGGACTTTACTCTTCATGATATGCAAAAGAACATGGTTGATATTTCAGGATGATTACCAACTCCCAGAATTCTATTTTGGTATTCTATACAATAATTAATGAGAGCTACATGTGCAGACTTACTTATTTTATTGAAATTCAAATGACTGTGCAGTAAAATTTCTGAAATATATGGCATAAATTGTGGAGACCAACATGATTATAAATAAAATTATTCATATCTATGCAGTATTTATTTTACTTCCACATTTAGAAGTCTCCTGTCATGTTTTCTTTTTGAACTGATACCCTAAGGAGATATTCCTAGGGGAAAAATATAAAAAACATTATGAAAGCCAGTTCCCTTAATTATAGGCAAATCTTACTATAATGAAGATTTCTCTAACAAAATCATTGCTTTTAAACAAGATTCTCTCAGGCTTGAATATGATTCTGTGTGTCCCAGAAAGAATATATCTTTAAATTTGCTTTATTTCAGACTGGCCTTTTCTAAGGGCACTCTGAGGTCAGCTCAGGTCTCAACCCATTCATTGGAAAGACACTGGATTTTTCAAAAATCAGAGGTGAAGCACGGCTGTCTGAAGCATAGGTGCTCTGTGATAAACATCTCAACAACTTCCTTTGAGGCTTACCAGCACTGGAAAGAGTTCAAAATCAGATTTAAACACAAAAGTGATGCTTCAATTCAAGCAAGAATTTTGTAGTAACTGTTTTTTGAAATAAGGTGCAAGTATCCTAATTTGATTTGATTTTCTTCATTTTTGAAGCCTTTGATAAAGTATCAAACAGGGAGTTTAAGCCAGAACTCATAAATACTGACTGGCGCTCAAAGAAATCAAGGCAAGTAGTCACTTGCATTCTCTTGAAACTTCCAGGTTTTATGTGTATATGCTTTATTCATATCTATATCTGAATATTTTTTAACAACACCAAGTTCTATGAGCCTAAAAATAGCAAAATTCTCTTCATGCAGGTAGTTTGTGTTAGAGGTCTAATAAATAAAAGCCGAACAATGAATCAAAAACTGGTGGTCCAGAAAAGGAATAGTATCTGAGTTTGTGATTTTATGAAATAGTACTAACCAATCTTTACAAAAACTGGGGTACAGGAGGAGGTTGATTGATCACTCAAAAACATATGTTTTCCTGTGGAAAAACTAGCCTCTGTTCCTCTTTCTGCTCTTTGGTCCTTTTTCTGAATAAGAGGCGTGCTGGTTTATATTTATTCTATACTGATGAGAGCGAGTCTTTGCAATTCAAAGAATAGAGAAATGAGTCATTTATTCACTTATTTAAGTGAAGCATTTTGAATTTGAAATTAGTATGCTTTTAAAGTATATAAATAAAGAGTAGAGGGGGTGAATTCAAGAGGACTGATTCAAATAAAGTATAAATATAAGGTTCTAATTTGATGGCTTGAATGAATACTTTCTTGGCTAAGAGCCATTTGGAAAAAAAAAAAAAAATCAAAATTAAGCAGGGTAGACAGCATTTCAATTTCCACTCCAACATAGGAGTATTTTTGAAATAAATATATCTACCTGATTTTCTGGTGACTATTAATGACTCAAGTAGAAGATAAATCCAATGGCCTGTTGTCAAGAGGGCCACATGATTTGTTTTGAACAGGAAATGAAGTCCACACTCTCTTTCAAATCCTAGAATATTTAGAGAAATTGGTAAGAGATTTGTGTATTTATCACACACAAACATACATGTATGCATACATTTATACATGTAAACACAGTACCTTTTTTCTTCCAGTGAGTGGATCTAATATTTAGGTGTGATAAATACACACAGAAAAAGTTCTATCATTGACATTTACTGCAGAGTCAAATATTCAGAGCATGACACTTGCCCTTATGTTATGATGATGTATTAATATAACATGCCCCATGACTTACTGGTGGTTTCCTGCTAGTGATAATGTTTTTACAAAGGGATTTACTATAGATGCCAAATAGCATACCTAAAAAAAATATTTGGTACAATTTTGAATAATTTTTCAGTATGGAAACGCTATTATGGGAAATTTCTCTTGGGACTGGAAACTTTAGGACAAGTCATGCATAAATTTAAGCAGTTTATGGGTACCATAAGGAATTTCTGGGTCTCAGAATAAGGAATTTCTAGGTCTTAGGACACAGTGCAATAGTAATGGCAAATTACAACATTTCCTGACCCGAGTCAATTGCACCATGTAATGAATGAGAGAGAAGCACTGCCTATTTCTTCCTCACATAAATATTATCTTTTTTATTAGGGAGAGAAATACACAGTGACAAGGAGGGGAGTAATTGCATCTATCAGGGGTCTGGAATGTAATTTAGAATTAAGAAATATTTGTTGATAGATAGAAGTAGTGACTATTTCATATAAGCTATTTTGCCAAACACTTTTCTTCCCATAGTTTATTGTACCTGATGCATCACTGTATTTATTTAACCAGTGAGTAAATCTTCACATCTGATTTTAGACTGGTGAGTGAGTTGCTGGTTAAATCAGTACTTATCTGGGTAGAGAATTTAGGCCTTCTAATTAGTCACCTTGGTTGAAATGTCTGTGGATTAGGAAGGGCACAAGGAGTAGTTATGGCTATGTAAACATCTGTGAAAATATTGCAAGAATATTCTGATGTCACGATTTATTGATTTTTTTAAAATATGTTATATTACAAACCGTATAAAAATCTTTATATAACATCCAATAATGCAGCTTCAATGCTTCCCCTCTGAGTTTTCTCTCATTCTAACCATCACTATCTGTAGACCAGGAGATGTGAGAAAGCCGTACTTTGACATTATATCTTTATCCACAAGGGTAAAAATCTTGTAGGGATTGCTGTGTGAGGAGGACACTCCACTTCGGAGCTACAACAGGGTTCATCTCAGTACAGCTGAGCAGTACATGGGTACAGCTCTGGCTTGTGGCCATTCTCTGAGGTCAAATGGCAAACAGTGAGAAGAAAGACCAGAAAAAATATGCTGAGGTCACATGAGCCAGTTTGCCCAGTGACAGTCTAGCCTCTTTCAGATCAAATTTTATTCCTCTTTCAATTAAAAAAACCCTTTTTATTTGGTAAGAAAAGGAGGAAGGAACAGTTACATCCTAGTTTAGGTCTTGTAACTATTTCTGGGAATTTTGATGCATTTTTCAAGACTATACTGCATTCATTACAGTGAAGTAAGCAACACTTAAAAGTATAAAAATAAAGATGTTAGGTATTTAAGCATATAAATATACGGCGAAGTACTTTTAAACTTTGATTATTGTGGTAGTCTGTTATTTTACAGTTTGTTCTGTAGCATGTTTTAATATTCCTTGTTATAAGTTTGTAGTGGTGCAGTCTCTGTACCCCATTTGGCTTCCCTAATGGTTCCGTCCTGAGTTGCTTCCCACAGTTTTCCCCACCAAAATGTGTGTCAATGCACGTGTCAGTGTACCTGTACGCCTCCCTTGTTCCCTTGTCTCGCCCCTGTCTGTCACATATCACAGACTCCTTTGGTTCTGGAGTGTTCCCTGTCCCTCATCCCTTCCTCGAAGCAGAATTGGGTTGTGGGGTTTGCTCCCTGCCCGTGTTGGCTTCTCTCGGGGAGCCCTTGCCCTGCACCTCCCCTAATGCCTCCTATCGCCCAAAGGCTGTGTCCTCCCCGTGTTCCCCCACCCTTAGAAGTAGCCCCTCCAGGTTCAGCAGTGTCACCTGCTCCGCCCCCTTTGGGATTCAATCTTTGGAGACTCAGCCAGGTGTCCTTCCGTCACTGCTGTGCCTCAGTTTCCCCGTGCTCTGCCCGCTGCGCTCCCCACCCGCAGCGCTCCCCGCCCCGCCCCGGGCCCGGCTCAGCCTCGGGGCGGCCGCTCGGGGCGGCCCCGGGCCGAGCGGGACAGCCAGGGAGCCTCCGGGCCCTGCTGCTCACAGCCAGGCACAGAATATTTCATGAAAATTTTAGAGATGATGTCACCGTTGTCAGGAAAAGCAAAATTCAGACAAGTCATGAATGGGGCTTTCGTGGATTAGTGTTGTTACTGTCAGGAAACAAAGACACTAAAATAGTTTTAAGCCACTAGTTCAACAGTCTATATTTTATTGTATGTTAAAATTGGTGTGGGAACATTGGAACTAGGTTGTTCTTTAAGCCTTGTCCCAGGTGAGAGGGTAACACCTCAGGTTAGAGATAGGCAGGAGCCAAAATGAAGGCAGAAATTGCAGAAAAGTCAGGAGTTGGCTTTATGCATTACCCATGGGGAACAGATGATACAGTCATTGCTAATCCATGAAGATATTTTTGCCAGTTACCTAAAATATTAATCTCTCCTGAGTAAGATGGTTCCTGTGTGATATGAATCTCTAGCTACCCTTCACAGAGTGTCAGTGTCTGAAGAGGTGCCAGGTTAATGAAGAATGCCAAATGTCATCTCTCAGAGAAAATTTAGATGTAGGATTCCTTTGTACATAAGGCTAGAAAAGCAGTCTCTGATGACTATATCTAGAATTAGGGACTTTTATAATATTTTTTTATTAAGAAATCTGATGGGAGCTCTTTATTTGCTTCCCCTCCGAGCCACCCAGCTGTTCCTTCTATTTGTGGTCTTAGAGCTAATTACATAATGTCCCTAATTTATACTCACTGGTAAATCAGATCAGAGCATTACCTGGAGGGCAAGCTCTAATTAGAGGAATTTCAGAACAAATTGTCTAAAGAGCTTGTTTAGTGTGATTAAATGCAAGTGATGGGACTGTCTCTCCCTCTCACCACTTCTTTTTTAAAAACATGAATATTTACTTTGCCCGAAACCTTGCAGATTAAAAAAGGAATCCCAGCAATGACAGTTTTAATTAAAGGTGTATAAAAAAAAATGGCAGTGCTACCCAAGAGAGCAAACTGAATATATTCAGATAAATGCTGGGTTCTCTTACAACAGTTTTACTATCTTAGAAATAACAGAGTGGACAGTAACTGCCCTATGTCATGGATGAATGGAAGAAAGATAAATGTGAATCCCCAGATTATATTGTGTCCGCAACATGTTGCCTAGGAACACAGGAAAAAAAAAAGAAATGTATGCAGTCATTTGTCCTATATAGCCTTGGAAAAGATATGGTTTCATCTTTAAAATGACACATATTGGTCAAGATGTGTTATCAAAGGCTTTGCTGAGCAGTGGAAAGGACTAGGTAGAAATGATCCTCTGTACTTTGCCTGGAGAAGAATTAAAGCTCAGCAGTTTATATCACCAGTAGTTAAATATCCTGAAAGTAGAAGGATCCTTATCTTTTGCAAACTGTCTCAAGCAGCTGTCTGGAGTTTATTAGTAGAGCAGTGGGCAGCAAAGAAAACTGTGTAGTCAAACTAAAGAAGAGATGTGACTTTTATGTTTTGCAGGTGATGCAAATTCTGGTGGGAACACTGGAATCACATTAATTCATTAAGATCCACCAATAGAGGAAAGAGAAGTGAATGGATTTAGGAAATTAACACTGACATTTTTATACTTTATCTTGTATTGTGCTTATGGGAGTGTAAATTATCTGTTTCACAAGAGGATGAAAAGGCTAATATATCACCATGCTCTGGCGTATTCCTGATACCTTTGAATTCCTACTGTACTGTGCAGTTGGCTGGAATTCTGTAATTAAATTTCTTGTCCTGGGTAGACCTTGAATAGCTTGACTCCATTATTCCACAGTAACTAAGGTAATGTCAGCCCCTTCTTCCTGAAATGACATCCCTCTTATGTGCAAGGACATCAGGTAAACTTTTTCCTGAAGAAGATACCATGAACTCATTTTTCAGCAACCTTCTTGTATAAAAATAGCAAGAACTTGGAATAAGTGATACAAAGGTTGTTTTAATATGTACCCACTTCTTGGGCACATTAGGATAATGTAGCAATTATCAGCTGAAATAATAGCTTCTCTTCCCTGCCTGTTGATTAGAAACCAAAAAAAATAAGCAGCATATGAAGCCTGCCAAATGAGTCTTGAAACACTTTGATTTGCTCTCCAACTGATCTTTATAGCATATTTAGGAACAAGTACTTTTCTTGTCTCACTAGATAAACAACTCCTGAGAAAATATTAACCAGCTGAAAGTGGTATCCCTTAGGGAAAATCCCTTATTACAGAGCAGCAAAAGCTGCTAGAAGTAGGTGACTGCCAAGACTCTGTAATAAAAGCAGTAGTTTATAACACAGGCAAAGTGAAATGAAGGAAAACAAAATCCTCATGGGCTACAAGTTAGTATGTGGTGCCAATCTCCCAGAAGGCTTAAAAAAATTATCAGAACGACAAAAATACTTAAAACTTTTTTTTCATAAGAAAAACACTATGGTTTTCCTTTTATAAGATAGGCTAAGTCTCCAGATCTAAACATTGCTATTCATATCCTGATATTATTTTGACAAGTGAAGTTTACAATCAAGAACTCCTATGAATGCACATAAGAACTAATTTCCTCAAAAATTATCTTTAACTTTGAAAGAGATAAAATATTATAATGCACAATCTGCAATTATCTTGAATAATAAGTATGCTTGAAACCCTGTATCCAGCTCTGTTTAGTGGGTTAGAATAGAAATGCATCATTTATATCAGTTTTAGGATGCACAGATCCATCTCCTGCAGGGATGAATATATAGAAACTATCTTATATGTGTATTGTACTACAAGAAATATTTGCCTCTTATATATTTTCTTTTCTTATTTTCCTTCATATTGTGCTCCCTTTATGACTGGCCAGCTCTACAGTTTCTAAAAATGGTTTGTACGAGTGTCTGAGAAGTTTTGACCTACTTTGACACAGAGAATTATGATTATACCATGGGAGAGCTTGGAGAGAGTGAATGATAAGAAGAAGAAATCTCTCCTCAAATTTTATGTTTTTTTGTTTGTTTGTTTGTTTTTAAATTGTTTTTAGAGTTTAATACAGGAGTGTCCAGCATATGATGAATATATCCTGCTATCAGAGCACCATGTTCTAACTACTGAGTGTTTGTCCACCCTTTCTGAAATACCTGATCAGAAAGAACGATTTAAAATTTGGAGTGCTATGAAAATAAAAATAATTTTTATTGTTGGATAACCCATTAAACTTTCTTCAATTATTTGGCTATTGGAAGCAATGTGAAGAAAGGTGGTACTACAATGTCACATTGTAGGATACTGGTGTGGTGGGGGACAAGTTGACAGCTGTCTGTGGGAAAAGTTTCATCTCTTAGTTATGTCTTTCAGAAGCAGTGGTGGTGCTTCCAGCAACGCTGTGCTAGAGAAAGGCAGGACCATGATGGAGTTTGTCCCCAGAGGCAATGTGACTTGAAGGCACCACCTGAGCCTTGCAGCATAACCCATGGCTGAAGGGTGAGGGAAACTCAGCCATTTCCTGCTTAGCAGAGATGGATCTACTTTTGTACATGCCAGGTAAAAACTGCTATTGTCTGTACACCACTGCTTGTATCTGCTGCCAGTGTTTTGGTAGCTGCCTTTAGGACTACACTTGTGAGGCTCAGTCAGAGAGACAGGTCCTGTGTGTTTTGATTTAGATAAATGCATTCTACACATGTGTTTGATGTTCAAGGCCAGAAGAAGGGAGGGTTGAGGCTCACTCAGGTTCAAAAATCACACAGGCAATTAACACAGAGGTAAGCAGTTTGAGGAAGAGTGGCTGCTGCTATTTTAAAGTGAACGTGAAAAGCTGCCAAGAATATCTAGTATGAATGCTCTATCCTTACTTTCTCTGAGTAATCACATAGTTATCTGTATGAACACACAAGTGTGTTCCCCTTGGCTTGAGTGTAACAAGGACTAAAGATCCTACCATATGGTTATCTTTAAATTTAGAGGTAATAAAATAGATTGGGAGAGCTTGGATGATTTCCAAAGTCTGCCGAGGTTTGCATTTCATTCTTCTGGTGTGATCTGCAATAAATCCTTTTTTTCTTCCCCCAGATATGATAATATTACCTTTCTCTTCAACATTTATTTCTCTAATCTGTGTAAATTTCTAGTAAGGGAATTCTTGTTTATTGGTGCTCATGGAGAATTTGGGCTGTGAGGCCCAAATCTTGGTTCATGCTCCAGGCAGTACTTTCATATAGGTAATAATAATATTGATATACTTTTGATAAGTGCAAATAAAGAAACTCCTTGGAGAGAAATAGAGGATAGAATTATAATGAATGAAGATTTAAGACTGACATCATACAGGAAGGTTTTACAGGAATTTTAAAGTGATATTTTAAAGTAGTGATTTCAAAGATATAAATAGCAGTTATGCTGCAGATGTCATTTCCTTTATGTGGTAATCAGCTATTATTAGATATTTTTGCCTTTGAAAGGTGCCTAACTAAAACAAATATATAAGGAACATTGCTATTCAATGGAATGCAACACAAAAAAAAAATTCTAAAATTACTTAAGATTCCTAATTCATAATCATTGACAGTAATTATTTGTGATGTTGATAGTCGGTCTAAATGCCAACAATTGCCAAACAAATGACAGTTTGAAAGCAGAGATCTCACACACTAGTCAAAATCAGGTCAAACCTATTTTTTTGGAATGCTTTATCCATTAGCCAATTCAGTACACACAGTCAACAGCTAAAGTTTGGCTTCATACACCAGAGATTCTGAGCGAGGGAGAGTGGCAGGAAGAAATTTTTAAGAGGTTCACATTCTTTCTGCCAACTACTCTATTAGGATGAGTGAAGTTTAAATTGCTTGATTGAAAACTTATTTTATTTGCTCAGCCTCGAAGTTAAAGCTGTCCTCTCCCTTGACTTCTGTGCTCATGAAATGGACAGAGTTGATAGCCCATAAAATAGACTAACTTTTCACTAGCATGCTATTAATATTTTGTCATCTGAAAAGATCAAGAAAACTAGAACTATATCAGTTTATTTCTCCTTGGAAAAACGTGTTAAAAAAACTTTAAGTCTGAAAGGAAGTGGTAACATTTGTTTGGTTTATGAATTGCTTTATTTTTTAATTCAAAATGAAAAAAATGCTGTCTTTTCAAAGGGGAAATACTACCAATTTGGTAAATCTTTTTGATTTACCAAACTTTTCAAAACCAGCTGAGAAGTTTGCCTGCAGGACCTGTAAATTTTCAGAGATACCCCAATATTTAAAGGCTCTCTAATCATCAAGTTTATTGTAAATATTTCTTACTAAATTATGTATTGTATTGAATAGAAATTTAATATTCTATCACCTTATAGTATACATAATATACAATTTAATCCATATTTTCACTCTACCTTAAACTTTTGTTGAGTATTCTAATAAATGATTGTATCTGAATGAGTTGGATCTTTATTGTGGATGGTGGTTCAGAGCTTTAAATCTGTTGTTGCAAACAATTTATTGTTCTTTTTCTTTTTTGTTTCTCTATCATGTCCCAAAGATTTTTAGTGGCTATTGGAAAGAATATGTATTTTAGAGTGTCAAATCTGGCAAACTAGGAGCCGGATACCAACAATTCCTAAGTTAAATCCCTGGCAGTACTCTGGAAAAAAGTTTTGAGGGAGTATCAGTTTTCCAAATAGCAATTTCAGAATATCTTTAATATGCCTGTTGGAAAAATTAAATCTGATTTTCTTAAAAGTAGCAGTCTGTCAAGCACTAAACACAGCTAATGATCTTACTGTTTTAGAAGGTAGAACTAGCATTATTGTGCAGACTCAGCTTTTGTCTTTTGCATATAATAACAAAGAATCTTTACATGTTGCTTGGTTTGAAGAAAGTTATTTGGTGATATTCCCATCTGCTTTCAGAGAGGTGGCATAATGGAGCTCCTGGCCCAATGCCTACCACAGGGTGCTGAACCATAGAATGATTTGGGCTGGTAGGGCCCTCCAGAGATCTCTCTAGTCCATATGCTATTGAGGGGAGTAAGACTAACTTAGAAGTTAGACCTGAATCTTCTGGGTCTTACCGAGTTTTGAATATATTCAGGGTTGAAGAGACTACAGCATTCTGGACATGCTTATTGTGATTTTTTTTTTTTTCCTCACTTGTACCTTTTCAGAATTTCCTTTGTTTCAATACACAGCTTGCAGAAATGCCTGTCAGCCTCTCCTACAATCCCCCTCTATGTAGTTGAATATTCCAATGACATCCCCCTTAATGAAGCAAGCTTCACTCATTCACACTCTCCTTATGGATCATAGAGCCACATCCCTGCTGGGCTGGAGCCAGTGGGTCAATATGTATTACATATTGGGGAACCCAAACCCGTGGCTTTATGCAGGACACTGCTGAGGGTTCTTATTTGTCCTTTTCTCTGTGTGGCACTGCATCTACCCCTGCTCAGACATGACCATGACTTAACCAGAAGCCTCTGAGCAAAATCTACCCTGCTTCACATTTTGCCTGCTGCCTCTGCAGGTTCTTCAAGTGGTCCTTTATAAATAAAAGTTATTTATTCTCCTTCAGCTTCTACCATGTCTGAGACCTCAAAATCTTTCTCAGAGCCCACATTGCTGCAGCACAAGGGGTGATCACTGCAGGCTGTTCCCAGGATTGTGCTCCTTAGCACATCTTCATCTGTTTCCTTGGGCAGGCACCCTGCATCCTGCACCACTGGACTCAGTGGACAACCTCACCTTATCATCTGTATTGTTCCCCATGAGGTTGTGAGATAAAGTCAAATAAAATCTATTCTTTACTTTTAGATTCTCCTGCACCCAGGAAAAAATAATGAAATTGGTAATTATCTAGTTGAATTTTTTATATGTCTGACTGAATTGTGTCTCACATTGAAGGAATAACAAATGTTCCCAATGAATTCAGTCGAGTGGGACTTATCCCTGTTATTTATGAAGACTCCCTTTGCTGGTGAGTATCTGGGACCTGAAATACTTGGTAGCTTCTGACAGACAAAGCAGAAGTTCATCCTTATTCAAATTTTTATGAAATAAATATAACAAAACCAGATCAAACATCAAACTCCCTCCCACCCCCACCCCAAGGAAATGCGCTTTTAGCAACTGAATAACAATCAGAATACATATAAGACTTATTCTGCTAAATATAAATGGTAAATTTATTAGATTGACTATTGAACATAACTTTAATAAAATTGATTACTAAAGAAATTTCCATTTCACTATCATTTAATATTCATAGCTCTTACATACTTCTTTTAATTGTTCTGGAATATAATGAACCAAGTTAAATTAAGTTGTTCTGTAATCAATAATATGTTACTCTGCCACACGAAGGTCAAGAACTGTTCATGAAATAGGGAGCACAAAATGATTGTAAATACATTTGGAAGAGACAAGACAAAAGATACTTCGCAAAACACAGGAAAGACTACTTGAAGTCTTTTCTTAATACCTTTCTTTTATAGAACATAAAGGATTTTGGTAATACATTCATTTGAAAATAAAAGACAAAATAGCATAAATCACACTATAGCTGTTCACTTATGTTCATGGGAAAATTTGTACAAATGTGCCTTAGTATGATTCAAATAAAGATTAGATTCACATTAGTAAGAATGTAAAAGAAGGTAGATATCTGAAGTTTTTCTAGCTCAGAAGGTGTCTACAAAGGCTATTTATTAATTGATTTGGTAATTAACCAAGCTTACCGAAGATCAGAAATCACAGCTTTGTGATGAATTTCCTAAACTATTCGTCCTTGTCTACTGTATCCTTCTTTAAATATCACCCCTGCTTGAACAAATGGTGCTGCACTGATCTTTTCAAATGACAAATGACGTTTAATGACAAAACTTTGTGAGACATTTTTGTCACTGACCTAAATAAACATAGACTATGATGTCTGTGGATGCTCCCCTTTTAGAAAACAAAGTTAAGAGATGAGGTTGTGGGTTTATCTAGTGGTATACATATATCAGCTATTTCTTCCTTCAGTCATAGCAGTCATCTGTGGTAGCTTCAGTCAGTTTAAAAGCCAAAATTTCCTTTCTATGGAAAACATGCAGGAACAGAAGTGATTTCAGAGCTGATCTCATCCCAGGATCAGGCTGGGACATGATTAGGGAATGATTTAGGACTCAAACCCTGCAGGTGAGGTACACTCCTGGGTCCTGTAGATAAACACTGTTTTGCCTAAAGCTGTATAAGGCAAATGTTTGTCTGAGATTAAAATAATAGACCTGCAGTTTTAATGTTTTCAGCTGAGTCTATTAAAATTGCAAAAGTACCTTGTTCCCTTTTATACATATTTTTTTATCATCAGTATAATCTGGCTTGCTAGAACCTGGCCTTGCAGACCACTATGTTCATGCATGACCAGGTTACAGCTAATCTTTAAAGAATTTAACAGTCATATTTTCTATGCCAGTGTCTGCACCAAATTGAAATATATTAATAATTTACAATTACAGTTCAGACTGTTGTTGTAAAACCCTCAGAAAACAACCAGAAAAACAAGCATAACAAAACCCCTACAGATTATAATATCAGGAAAGTATTTTATGTCTTGTATAAATACAGTGTAACTCAAAGAGCAAAAAAAATACATTTTTTTAAAATAAATGGTAGCCGATAAAGCAATGTACCTACCAAGTCACTGAGTATCCATCCAATTTCCACGTTTCCTCCTGATGTCTTGGAGCCTGTGGGACAAGAGGTGTTTGAATGACAAATGCTTCATAACTGGATGCTATTTTCTGGGAGACCTTGGTAAACTGAATCCTGTTTCAAAAAGCAAAATTCCAGTTAACCTGTATCTTGAACATTCTAGTCTTGGCAAGTGTGTATGTGTTTCTGTTTTCAGCAATACTGTGACATATTTAGAATGTTTTAATGTGTGATTTTGATACAGTCAGTTTCTTAAAAATCTGTTTGAAACCAGTGAACCTTTGAGGGATGTTAATTAATAGAAATTAATACATTGATAAGGAAAAAGGATTTAATTCTACCAAATACTTGATCAGATTAGTCAATGCAAGGAATCTGGATCTGACCAAAGAATTTTCATTTTTATTTATGGTTGTGTTTTTTTTAAGCTTTCTATTCTGTTCTATTTCTATTTCTATTTCACTGTCTAAATCAGCTTTTGCCAGCTATTTTCCATGATAGCTTAAGTGCCAACAATGGAACAAAGAAAACAGTCCAAGATGATATGAATTTCTTAAGATAAATGGTTTGCTTAAGAGTAATATTAATTAGGTGCATCTCTACAGAAGATATTGATTTTATTAAAAATAAACATTATTGGAACAGTTTTAACTTTTATTGTCATCATAAAAAAAGTTCTCTCATGAAAACTGTTTGGAACTTCAAGCTTGACTGAACTTGAAAAATGCAGAGCAAATTTTTGCCAGATTTCATCTGAATCCTTCTCTGGCATATAAAACTTGGATGAGGTTTTGATACTTCTGGAGCAGATTGAGAAAATAGGTCCAAGCTTCAGATGTGTGAGAAAACCCTCTTGTGTTCTTTTTCAAGGATGTTCTTTCCTAATCTTTCACTGACTTTATATGACCTTCAACAACACAAATCACTTCAAAATCTTGTATCCTGAATTTTTCCTAAATATAGGAATTATGTACTACATTAGCAGGGATGTTATGGCTTTAATTTATTTATTTTATTTTTGGAAGCTTATTTTTAAAACAAAGTAGTAAATGACCGTTAGAACTTTACAACTGTGACAATTTCACTATGAGAAATTGAGGTAGAACTGTATCTCTTCAGATATTCTTTCCCATTTTAAAGTCAGTTTACATGAACCAAGCTTATGCCCCCTTAATATTCTTCATATAAACCCACCACAATTCTCTAAGTGCTCATTTTGCTCACAAACCTATTCAGTTTGTGTGAATAGGTTTAGCTGGCTGGACTGTTTGTGGAAACTGCATTTAACATTCATGCAAGATGAGCACTCACTTCTGGCACTGTTATCACAGACAGCCAATCAGAGATTGGTAGCAATTTTGTGCAAATTAATTGACCAGTCACATCTAACAGTTTAAATAGCAAATACAACATGGGACAGATTTTGACATGTTTGAATAGTTCTTTTGTTCATTACACTTAGGCTCCCACAGAAAGCCAGTACTCAGGGTGAGCAAGACTACTGACTGATGGCTAATCTGCATTTGTTATAAAACGAGAATTTCATCACCAAGGTGTAAAAATTAAGGAATAATAATTAATTGGATAATTTAAAGTAGATATCTAATAAAAACATTAGTAATGGTAAGAAGTCTCTCATGAGCAGGAAAAATTAGATCATTGCAGAATGATTCACTGTGGATTATTCACACAGCTGTAGAAATTATTCAGACTGACAGATTGATGTGTAGAACATGCCCATAAAGACAGGATATTTCCCACTCTTTGTTATCATTTCTTTGCTACACATTCTGCAGCTTTGACTGTGATTCTACAAGTTCATGCAAAGCAAGGAAAGCTACCAAACAGGATGGTCTCTGATTTTACTACCAGCACAAAATTAAAGGATAGAACCCAACAGGAGCAATTGGATGAAGAAAGAAATGGAAATTACATTCTTAATTAACAATGGAGTTATCAACTAAAATGCATATTATGCCGCTTTGGGCTTAAATTTATAAGAGAGGTGCTGAAAAGGTTGGAGTTAGCTGACTGATTTTGAATTTAGTCAAGTAGAATTCTTTTTAGTAATAAACAAACTAGCAGTCATAGGAAAAGAGTAACTTTTTTTTTTTCTTTGCAATCCAAAGCAAACTTCCAGTTGTTAAATTATTGTGATGAAATACGTTGTGAAACTTCACTGACAAGGGCATAATTTTCTGAAATAATATGTTTTTAAACTGATATCTTCCTGTTTCTTCAAGTAACAATAATATTTATGTAGTTTTGAATAGATTTTTCCTGTTGAAGTTACAATAATATTGAACTTGATCAAGTTTAACCTGATGAATTTATGAATTCATGCTTTTAATTTCTATCATGAAGAACTTTAGCTAAAGGTAGCTTATATATTGGCAATTTAACAGCTTAGTAACTGTAAAAAATTTACAATAAATGGAACTTAGTCTTCGAAAAGATAGAAAATAAGTCTGTCATCTTATTTGAATATGGAGCTGCTATTTTAAATACCACAGCTGGTACACTTTGATTAAACAATGCCTATTAAATGGATTACTTTAAATGGAAATTTTGTAGTGCTTGAATTTGGATAGGAGAAACTAAATTTGTAGACACATCTGCACTATTTCAGCTGCACAGTGCAATGAAGTTTTCATCAAAGAAATGTCATAAAATGTTTGACCCTTTGGATTTTATTTGTACTAGTCTGAAGCCATCCCAGAAAGATTATCTATTAAACATTAAATAAGAAAATATTTTGCCTTTATTTTTTATTTGCTATTGGTGTTCTATTTACCTTTTACTGAAATATTAAAAAAAAAAAAAGAAAAATGTCTAGTCTCATTCATCAAAAATCTCTTATGGTATTTTCTGAACCCTGCTCTAGCCTTTGGGATTGATTATTGACTAGGATGATTCTGCTTATATAGACCTCCTAAAAAGTGTTCTTTTACAGTTAAAAATGCAAGAATGAACCCTACATAAAGTATCTTGTTGTTTCTTACCACCAATCTAAGAATCTTTGGGCCTTGAAGTATAGTTTGTTTAGCAGATAATCAAAAGCGTAAATGTCAGATGATACTTTTCTCTGAGAAATATAGGAGGCCAGCAACACTTCATATACAATTTAAGTGCTCAGCTCTAACAGTTACTTACAAATCTTGTTTAATTGTTCAGGAGTCTTGAGATGCATAGATATTTTGTTCATAAAGTTGCCATCCCTGCACAGTCAAATCCAGCAAGCATTTACACATATGGTAAGTTCATTCAAAAATTGCTGTCTATAAGCAGGCCAAGATCTCTTTGATAATGCAATTGCAACAGCAGAGGTTATATGGGAAGTACAAAACTTGGGTTGCCTTCTCACAATTAAAAAGCTGAACATGTTTTCCACTTCAGTCACTGCATTTTCTTCCAGAGCAGTTTTCAAAAGTGTTTTCTGAACACGCTTCCCAATTCCCTTGTCAAGCTAGCTCATTTCATGGCAAGGAATACAGCATGCACAGGGCCAGAAGAAAAAAAAAGAAAAGAAGGGAAAAAATTACCTTGACTTTATATTAGAATGAAAAGGGACTGCTTCTTGATTTTTCAGTACAATGATATCCATAAACATGACTTTGCATCAGAATGAGAATCCAGAGTAATTTTCTCTATGGATTCTTTCAAGAATATAATTTGAATTCCCTGGAAAATTCAGTGGTAAATGAGGTTAAAACTTTGAAGTCTTTTGGAAAATGAATACTTAGTCCTGAGAAAAAGAGGAATTCACTTCCCTTGCAGTGCTTAGGAAAGCAGCACACACACTGAATAATGTAACAGGCAGAGTGGGTGGGTGTGCATGTGCAGGCAGAACATCTCACTGCCACTGTTGCTTCACAATGAAAATTCATTCCCAGACATGTCTTTTCCACACAATCATTTTAACACATTCTTCCTAACCTGAACATGTTGGGCACAAAGGAGCTTCATGCATCATGCTGTTTATCCTTGACCTTTCCTGTTGAGTTCAGGGAGGTACACATCTTCTATTTTATCTTGGAAAATTCTAATTAAAAGAGAAGGGAGAGATTTAAACGTGTGAAATTTTAATAGACTTCCCCAGTGTAGCAATTGTACATTATGTCATCTTGGATAAATTTTGACTGAATTAGCTTTTGCAGAATGCCCACCAGACCTGCTTTCACAGGCTGTTTTGCCATCTGCACTATTAAAACATCCCCATTAGCTATGCCTAGGGTTTAATCTTTTGCAACTGATTACAAATTGTCCATAATTCACAGCCCAAAATAGAATCACAGGAATTAATTTTTAAACGTTAGACTTGCAAATTCATTATACCAGAAACAAAAGGATATATCTAGTTATATTATTTTTAACCTGGAAAGGATGAAGATTATGTTTGTCACAGATGTTGATAATAAAGATCAGATACTAATAAAGTATTAGTCAAAGTCCAATTATCAGACCTATGGATGTTAGGGAAGTTTTAGTATGTTAATATTGCAAGTCTGACAGAAGTTCTAGTATTTCTCTTGAAGTCTGGTTGGAAGAATCCCACTGTGTGTGAGTCACTGCCCTCTCACTGTGGTAAAGCGATAACATACTCAAAAAGTAAACAAGGATTGACAGAAATTATGCTCTGTAAACCAAATATCTGTTCTTTTAGACATCTTGAAGGGAGAAGGGTTTTTTCTTTTCCTGTGACTCCCTTAACGATGGTCATCCTCATTTTTGTCTTTTAGGAAGGAAAAAAAAGGTAAGGGAGAGTATAGAAGGTACTGCCTGAAAGCTGGAGCTTTAAATCTTGCTCTATGACTGTCATCTCCCTGTTCAGACAAGATGTGCATGCAGCCCTGCACTCTAGTTCCTCCTCAGTAGTCATTGCCTAGTTTATCTATGGTTCCTGTATCAAAGAAGATAGAGGGTGATAAATGGTCATCTAGAGCTGACTCATGGTCAGCTTTGAAGCAGTTAGATGTAAGTAAAGTCAACAGGTTTCTAGAATGCATGTTTGCTTTTCTACCACTAATGATGTACTTCTGGTTTGGAAGCCTCTTTTACAATGACCAAAAATAAGGTGGGGATTCTGCTTAGAATCTGTGTTCCTAAAATCAGAATTTTGAGTCTTCTTGAATACCTATTTAGAAGTAAGTAATATGGATGGGGAAGGCAAAAAAGTAAAAGTAAGGAGTAATTAAGGCATTTTTAAATATCAGAGCTGTGTAAAACCACAAAGGGTATTGTTAAGTCCTGGTTGAATTTGTATTCCCATGATTTCCAGACTTTGTGACAAAATGGAGACTGAAACCTTATGAACATCCTCTCCTTTGACCTCCTAGTCCTATCAAACTTGAGGTTTTCTCTGCACAGTAATTTACATCATGAGAGTGCACTAAGCCACAGCTGCTGGGAGCCCTAACCACTCTGAAAGGAAATGGTCATTTTTTGTCATGGTTTGACAACAGGCTTTCAGAACTATAATGCTTCACTGTAATTCAAACATTCAATATAATGCCTACAAATTATGATTTTTGGATGCAGAATATATTTTGAAAATTACTGATTCCATTTCCAGCATGCTGAAGAAAATGGAGGAAATGGCATTTTCTGATGACAGCTCTAGTACCTACCCTGTGGAGCTGTATGAGGTAAGCAGCTCATATGTTTTCTGCCTTTTAATCCCCTCTGTGTCCATCCTCATACCTGAAAATATATCAAAAGCTGAATATTTGAACATTTATTTTCTTAGGAAAAAAATAAGGGAAAACACTGGGGTTTTTTTGTTTTGTTTTGTTTTGTTTTTTTTTAAGGTGAAAAATCTGATACTTAAGCTATTCTTGAAAGAGCAAAGAGAAAACAGATCCCTCTCAACACTGAAACAGCACCATTGCAGTCATCTGAAGAAGCCATCCACATTTCTTGGTGTGTCACTATTCCCTGGGAAATTTGACTGCCACAGTGAGCAGGGCTTAGAGTCTTGTGGTTCAGAAATCCAGACTACATTTCCTTTCATGACTGCTGGCCTAGGAGCAGCCATGAGGAATGATTTGGAGATAGGTCAGTATGCCCTCATCCAACCCTCTGATGCTGTCACCAGTCTCTAGCAGATGAGTGATGCATCGATCAGCGCGTGCCTTCTTACCTTGTGCATGCAAAGACATTGGGGTGGCACACTTCCTTTTTCTCTTGCACTTTGCACACCACATCTATCAAGAAAAAATGTAGATTAGGCAGCTCAAAGGTAAGAGAAGCTGTCTCAGCAACAGGGGAATGACTCACCAAGGAAATGACACAGGGAGAATTAAAAGTTTATCTCTTCAGAAGGATACAAGACATGTAACCATTCAGAAGCACTAGGTGTGGCAGCTTCTCTCTCTCTCTCTCTCTCTCTCTCTCTCATCCTGTATCCAGTCAAAACAGCAGCTCATGGCAAAGGTCCCAAATAATGTAATGCATTTAAAAAGTCCAAATGAGCATCTGTATCATGTGACTGCCTATCCTTCAACATAGGATGAATACCAAGTCTCAATATCAGGCAGGGATCTTGCTCAATATTAAACTTGAAATAACTGTACTGTAGGACTTGCAATTACTTGAATGGGTAGAGAAAGGATCCAGCTAGTGCAGGCTCAGGCTAGTGCAAGGCGGAGTATTTTTTTTCAGAAATGCCTATTAGGTCTGATTTATTCACATTACATTTTTGTCCACAAGGTGGAAAGATCATATGTATTCCAAGACACATCAGCAGCTAGAGCACAGGGGAAAGTGGATTCTGGAGTTTAGGGTAAGGCCAGTCTGCGTGCAATGCTTGGGATAACTGCTGATCTCTTTAGACTCTCTTATATCAGTTCTTTCTGAGTCTCTCAGGAGATGTTGCTTGTACTAGAACTAATATTTCAAGCATCAAGAGAGAAAAGCTGAAAAGAAGCAGAGGAAACCAGACAAGTGCATGCCACAACATGCTGAGTCACAGTTTAAAAATTCCATGATGGCCCTAGTAAATTCAGAACCACCAGCAGCAGGGGTTTTCCATGGATTCTCTGAAGAGAAGGGAAATAGAATCTTCTTTTGTGGCTATTGCCTGGGCATGCCTCAGAGCTGGGCCTTTCACAGGGTTGCTGAAAGTCATTTAATCCTTGTTTCCACCTGCTCCAGCACATCACATTTTGCAGCTCAGCGAGGCTCTATCTTTAGCCTCTCAGCAGTGGGACACTTTAGGCAGAAGAGGATTAAGCAGGCACACACAGATTTAAGTGCAGCCTGCAACTAGTCACAAATGTATTATCTACATAAACTGTCATTACTGGCACGAATATAAAACATAATTGTTGCATTGCACTATTTCTGATTAATTGATTTAAAGCATGAAGGAAGAGTGTGTCTACCTAAATAATAGTCATATTCATTGCAATAAAACTTCATTACACCATGTCTGTATAATTTAGCATTTTCTTAACCAAGGGGAACTGATCTTTATAAAGAAACCTGAGGGAAAACATGGCTGAAGAAAATATGTCACACCAAACATTATTATTACCAAACAATGTCAAAGGGACATAAGCCTGACAAATCTAGTTGGCTAAATCAAAGTGTGGGCATTTAGTACTGATGTGGGTGTTGCTTATACAGATTTTACAGTATTAAATAATTTATCCCTAAAATCATAGTGTTTTATTTCATCAAATATTGTTGAACAATTTCTTTAACTTAGAAACAAGAATGACAGCAGGAACATAATTTACTCCCTTTTTTTTAGCTTAAAAACCTGAAGTGGTGTAAGGATTTAGAAATTATTTGCATGGATCCTCAAAAGCAGGTGGTTGTAATTTGAAAGACTTATTACTGTAACTAATCATATGCAAGCATCTTTGTTTTTGTAAAGATGAAGTTTCTCATATGTAATAGTCTCCTCCTTGGAAATGTTCTTCTTCTTTGGAAACTGAGCTATGTCCTCGCTCTGAACTTGGGTTTGGCAGAGTATTTCCCTGTACCTGGGATCTCTGCCAGAAAAATGTGAAGACATGGGGTGGGACAAGGGAAAGAATGGGCTAGCTTGAGGGAGAGGTTAGCAGCCTGTGGTCAAGGGTTACAGAAACTCAAAATATGAAATCTTCACTGAACCTGAGTTGAGAAAAATGAAGAATATTTGCAGGACAATTCTTCCAATCCATAAGAGTGTTCAGATGGAGATGAACTGAGCTGGACTCCTAATTTCTGCACAAAGGAGGACTCCACTGACTGTAGAGTCTTACATGTTTACAATGGTAGAAATTAAATTTTAATTTGGACTTATTGTTTCTTCTTTTTTTCTTCACACTTTCAGGGTGAAAATTAATTATTGTTTGGGTTGGCAGTTTTGAGATTAGATATTTTAGATAAGTTCAAGATTAATTTTTTTCTTTGTAAAGTTAAAATAAAATCCATGCAAACCAGACTGATTTTAAACAAGTGCTCTGTAAGAAGGAGGCAGCTTTTCCACATCTGAAGACAGATAAATTTAAAACAATATATGCACATCTATTTAAAAATTATAATTTATTAATATGAAGAGTGATAACTGGTTTTTAGGCAGTTATGACAAAAGGCAATTATATTTAACAATCAGAAAAGAGACAGAAATGAGGAAAACTACACAAAATTATTGTATAATTTTTTGTCCCTTCAAATAACTAACCCTTTGAGCAATAGGACTTCAACTTTTCTAACTTGCATTTGGTCCTCTTATGTTGGTAAATAACAAAACCTTTCATCCTCTGCTTATATTCATAATATATTAAAAAATATTATTGTAGCAGAGGCAAATTGTTAAATTGTGAACTGTAAGTTGTCCAAGAGAAACCACTTGGTTGGCTAAAATGCCTTTCTGCTTGTAAATCTAAAAAATTTTAAGGTAGCTGATTTGCTGTCCCAAATAAGTGCTCAGATCTGCACTCACTTGGAATTTGATTGTGCAGCTATCACTGTGGTGGATGGACTTAAGCTATGTAATTATATATTCACTTGTCCCCTGGCTACACATAAATGATCATGACACTTAGGAGAAGGATTTTAACTGAAATAAATCTTGCCTGTGGAGCAAGCAAGAATTGTATGCAGACATCACATTACCACATCATCTTTGCCTAGAGGAGTGGTGAGTGCAGGAAAATAGGGTGTGACTCCAACTGTTTGGCTTCTACATTCAAATGATGTTGCCCAGCCCTCATGATTCACTATGTGCATGGTTCAGGCTTAATGTAACTTGAATTGTTGCTTGAAGCAGTGTGTTTTGTGTAGTAAGAGCTTCAGGGCAAGTACTGCAGAGTAAACTCTATCTAGAGCTGTCCTATCCCCTTGCACTGTTCAACTCTATCCACACCCTCTGCTGGAAGACTTGTCAGAATTGATTTATTAGTTGCTGCAATTGCTGGTGTGACAAAACAGCTCCTTCTACTCTACAGTGCAAATTTTGTTCCTCTGTAACAGGCAGTCACTATTTAGGGAAGTTCAGGGGGCTCTGGAGGTCTGGAAATGTGCTTAACAAGACATGGTTTTATCAGTCTGCATAAAGTTTCCTCATGTCACGTGTACTGCCAGTATAGATTCAGTCTCTTGAAAGCTATATATCTGTGTTGTTGGCATAGTGATAATTTTCTTAATATATGATGACCTTGGTTAAGTCACAGATGTAGTGGATGACTCACAGAGTACTAACATTCTTCACATCCCTATAAAGACTTATTTTTCTAATGCTAAGACTTCCACCTAGTTCCTCATCAGTGTCTTTGTATGAGTTTCACAACTGAGCTAAAGCAGGAAACCTGTGTTGATGGGTATGAATTTCATAATTTCCCTGACATACCTCTGAGTATGAAGAGAGTGTGAGAGAGTCAATCTTTATTAATGGAAATGAGGACTCTTCTTTCTAGCTGTTTATGCTTCTTCCTTCTTCCTCTGATATATGTTGTTATTGATTTGAAAAGCAAAACCCAAATTCTCCTTTCAGATCCATCCATCAATCCTGCCCTCAAAAATGATTTTACTACATCAATTATCAAACAATAAAATGTACATCCTATACATTGATCATATTTATGAAATCTTCATAGGGAAGATATTGATGCTTTATACAGCAGAGAAAATGAACTTGGCTACCCATTAAAATCTTTCTCAAATTAAAACTTCTAAAATTGTGTGGAAAAATTAATTATGAAAATAGCAGCTATTGCCTACAATTAGACTGTAGAATAGTCTTCCAAACTGAATGTCCCCCACTAAATAAAAATAAAGAGCTATGGGCAGACAGCTTTGGATTAATTATTTGGTCATAATTCTTGAAACCTCAGAAGAAAGCAGAATAATTTATACATCAACCTCTATCCTGCTGGGAGCAAATGTTAAAGAGCTAGATTAGGACTTTGAAGCATGTTCTTGGGTATGTGCTTTTGAAAATTTTTTCTACTCAAGGAAGAACATCTAAAAAACTGATGAAATATAAATAATTTTTTAATTTGTTTGTTTATTTGAATATAGGATCTTTTCATACATTTGCTGTCTTGAAACTGCTCATAAAAATAATAAGGTCACTGAGAGAAGACTATAAGCAAGGAAATATTATCAAAATGTTATCATTTGACAGGTCAAAGCAAGCAGGTGAAGACCTCTGGGTTTGTGGCTCATAAAATTACATCATACTCTGAGATTAAATGAAAGAGAAATATATATAAAATTATGTGCTACTTTTCAAGTTTTCAGTGAAATTACTGTATCTTATATTTACATTCATATAAATATGAATATATATATGCAGATGCATAAAAATATATGTGTATTATATATATATATATATATATATATATGTATATGGTGCATCTTTGTGCATACACATACCTGAAATAAGAATATAGAATTTAAAAACAAATCTATGAGGAAAATTCTGTCTGAAAATTTTATTTGAGGTTAATGGACTACTATTTTGATGTAACAGTGAAGAATATAGTATGTATAAATTATTAAGGCAAACTTTCTTATTGCTGCATTCAAGAAGACAGTTAATTACATATTCAGTTTATATCAAGGTTAATATAAGAAAACTACTGAACTGGAACCCATCAGAACATACACTCAGTGTTCCAAATTTACAGCTACAAAACAACATATAACAAGATAACAAATTGTAATCCTTATTGTTTTCTTAAATTGCTGAACTTGGAATTCAAACCCTTTGTCAGCCAAAGCTGAATTTCAGAGAAGAACAGCAAGAATTACAGGATGTGTCATAGGATGATGTTTTTAATGAGTAACGGAGCACAGAGCACAAATCCCTCAGGTTTGCATTCACATCCTGTAATTGACATAGACATGACATCAGAAGATTAGTAAGATATCAAATGTGTGGTATTTTCCAGCTGAACTTCCAACAGGTTCAGAACTTTTCCTGAAAACATAAAAAAACACCTCCTCTTAGGATTAATTGTAGTTTGCCTTAAAATACAAATATGTGATGGAAAAATATCTTTGCTTTAAGTGTGAACTATATTATATCTGGAATTGTATTGAAAAGAACAAATGCACCACAGGTAATATTTTATTCAAAGCTCACACAGAATGCAATGGAAACTCAAATAATTATATTACAATTCTCAATATGCCCTGGGAGAGCATATTTATAAATATTTCTACTTTAACTGAAATATTCCAGTGTTGCAACATTCAAAGAACAAGCACAAAAATTAATTACGGCTTTAATCCATAGAATAGAACAAATCCATAAGTCTCATATATTTGAAACATTTTCAGTTCGTCATCAGCATTCCCCTTATGAAATTTTTTTTTTTTTTTTTTTTTTTTTTTTGGATGCTGTCTCAATTTTTGATTTCTGGTTCTTCAACTGACAAAGTCAACAGCAAAAGCCATGTAGCTCAGAAAGGGATCCATGCATAATTTCAGTCACTTTAACTGAGTGCATATGTCATAAGCCTACAGTTATTTTAGAGAAATGGACAGTCTAAATCTGTAATTCAAGTCTGGGGTGAACTGTCTATCATATTAGACTGACTGCAAAAAAAATTTAAGTTCTTAATTTAAATATTCCCTTTAGATACTCAAATCAAGGTTTTATAAATCTCAACACAACAATATAATTTACAGGAATGAAGGGACAAACTTTGTCTTGTACTTAATATTTCAGTGGTATAGCAGAAGTGCAAATGAACTCTCAATTCTGGTCCTTTCCAGCTTGCAATGAAAGGTCTTGTGGTACTGAAATACCTCACTTTTAGCTGAAGTTATTTGTCATTCACATCTTCACTTGCCCTGTCTAATGATCTTAGGGAGTTTATTTTTTTATTAGCAAAACCTTTGCCACTCTCCTTCAAATCTTCAATCAAGTACCAATAGCTTACATACACCAAAAACATGTACAGTTATCCACCAAAGAAGACAAATGATCATTTTAACATATTAAAGCAAACAAATAAGTACTTGTTTGACAAAACCACCCCAAAACCTTGCTGGAAACTAACACGTGATATGACAAGAGGTTTATTTTTCAAACCAGTCTCTTTTTTTTATTGCATATTCAAGTTATGGCACTTGATATCAAATTGCACACGCTGTCTAAAACACATAGTTCTGTGGGCTATAATGATCTGTCCCTGCTTTGGCCAGACTGAAGTAAACATCATACATGTGGTACTCATTTCACATAAATTTCAGTTTTTGATCGGTGGTTACTGTCACTCGTTCAAGATAACAAACAGAAAATTATGGGAGAGCAATGTGGTGCAAAGTAGCCTGGAAGTTATCCACAGAGCACGTCTTTTATATCTCAAGTTGTAATCCAGCTCACAAGAATGCCTTTCATGTATGAAGAAAGAGGTTATTATCCTATCAGTATACAATCTGTTAATAACAAACATCAGGGGAGAGCGATTCATTTGCCCTGACAGCTTTGTGAACAGGCTTAGAAACTGTTCTGAATAGTGAAATACATTAAGAAAAAGATGTTATTTATGGCAGAAGACAGGAAAGGGAGCTTTCCTTCTGGAATTTAGGAAAGTTCAGCCAGCCAAAACATAGAAAAAGATCCAAAATATATTTGCAAAATTAATGAAAGGCAGGCCTCCTTATTTTCACCTCAGATTTAAAGGTGAAAAGCCATGTCACTCAGTGACACATTTTTCAGGATACAATATTGAAAAGCTATAAATTTCATTCATAGAAAAAAATGGGTAGATCTGACTTCTTATGAAAGCTGGTCCTTTTATTGGTCTGACCTCTGATTTAATTTTATTTCTACATTGTTAACCTGAATAAATAATTTCATTCAGCCTGCAATTGTGCACGTTTTGTTCTGTCTGCCCTTTCTTGAGAAACATTATGGAATAGAAGATGGAAGCAACTTGCTCATGTCTACATGGATGTGGAAGCACAGTCTGCTGATGTAATGAACCTTCAGACTTACTGTATTTGATTGCTGTGTTTGATACTAATTTGCATTTCTATTAAATTTATTTTCATATAAATTATATATATATACAGGCACACACTACTAATCTAAAATATATTTTTCTTACTGGCTCTCCTTCTCTCTGAATTTAACATGACATTGCCAAAAAAGTTAGTTACAGCTGATAAAAAAAGAAGTAAAAATGGAAAAAAAAAGAAGGTTAAAAACATTTATGATCATCATTATTTTGTGGTAGCTTAAGATACAGTTGCACAAACATGGAGACATAAATAGACAATTCGGGAAATCAGATTTTCTAATTGGGTGTATTTCATAAATGGTAGAAGTGTAGACCAAGCTAAAGTATTCCTTCCTTTCTCTTCCTCCTCATGAGTACAAAATTTGAGAATAAAACCCAGGTTTTCTGTCACTCCAGTGCCTTCATTCCTTTTGTCTACAGTGAGCTGTCACCACGTGCAGGGGTGATGTGGTTCCAGCAGGACCTGGGCCAGCCACATGAGGCCTCTGAGCAAAAAAAATATTTTTTTGCTATGATGTAGTAAAACACATTTATAGTTCCTGCCCCCATTATTTGTATTTTAAAATCATATGCTATATTTCAAAGAAATAAAGTGAGAGATTTGAAGAAAAAACTTCATATGTAACAGTTTACTTTTCCATTTATTTAGGAAAGGTTAGTGTCTTTAGTATAAAAGATAATTCAGCAATCCAATTAAAGTATTATTGACTTGTTATGCCATTACACAGTGGAAAGATTGACTATGGGCTATTTTAATTAAAATTATTTATTCATGTCATGTTGTTGTTTGGGTGTTTTTTAAAATTAACTTGTCAGATGATGAAAAGGTGCTGAACTTGCAGGCAGAAGACAGTGTAAAAAAAACAGGCAAAAGAAGAAATCAGTATTCTGATTTGTTAAGAAGAAACATTTTCTGTAAGGATCCAACACTTCCTCTTTGTATACCTAACAGGGGCAATCCATGTAAGGTAACTCACTGAAAAAAAATCCAGCAAATTATATTGTAGGTTTTTTTGTGAAGAGCACAGACACCTGAAATTATAATAAAGTTAATTACTACTGGGTCTGGAATTCTAACTCATCTGTCAAATGATGAGCTTCTCCACTTTGTATTGCATGTCTTAACCTAGGTGAAAATCCCAGGTAAAGAACGTGTTATCTGTGAAGTTGTGGCCAAGCAGGTATACTCTAAATTACAGAGCCTGAACAAGCTGGGAAAAATCCATTTTGTATCTGTTGCCATCTGATAGATGGAGAGGGAGTAGATGAAATATTTAAAAATATTTTTTTCCCAATGGTATTTTTTATTATCAGTCTTGTATCTTCAGGATTAACAGTTCATTAATCATGGACACAAGGATACATTATGGTCCAAATTTATATCAGATCTCCCACACCACATGAAGTGAAATTCACATGTGCATTCAAAAATTCACATTTTCGTTACCAACTGTTGTCTAAAAAACATTGTTATCCAAATCGCATTTGCAGTAAAGATTAAAGTTGCAAAGGTCTAAGGACCAAAAGGCCTTTGTCCACAGAGGTATTTTTAAGCTCAAGTGATTTATGATAATAGCAGTGCTTATTCTAGTGAGATTAAGAAAAACATTTATAGCAAAATAGCTGTAACAGATATTGTGATTCTGATGAGTAATAGATAAAAAATTTCTAGCATGGACTGAAATATTATCCACCAAATACTTTTGAAAATAGTAGAAATAAAAACTTTTCCTTTGCATGTTGTAATTGTTTCTCAAGAAATAAAGTTAGACTACAATTATTTTAATCAGAAATATTTTTTTGTCAATATCATCTACTAAATTAGTTATTTATACAGTGTCAGCAGTACACAAAATGTTTGAGTTCTTCACCTTGTGGAATGAGTATGTAGTAAAGAATAACTTTTTAAGTCAAGATAAAATATGTTGCCTAAATTAGCTTTCTATCTATCAAGAACTCTAGAGCTTATGTTGAGACAGTCCTTAAACAACAAACTGTCTTTAAAAGCTCTTAATATTTGCTGCTTTGCTTTTATTTCACAGCTTCAATATAACAAGCAATACTTCTGTGTTTCTGTCCATTGCAGCTGTTGTCTGTAGATGATCAGTAGACAGGCTTGACACTTGTACTAGAAACAAGTGACCAAATCAAGGCAATATAATGAAGCCGGATCACTAAACCTTTCCAAGAAGTCAAATCAGTTTTCTATTTTGAAGTGAAAAAGACATATGTTTTTAACTAGTATTGTAAGCATTAGAAAATATTGTGAATAGAATTTTCACAAGACCCTGGCACCAGTCAAGTCAACGAGGAAAAATCCACCAACTAAATTAAACATTTCTGGACTCTAATGCAACTTTCTTGAGATTCATATAACTATGAAACTGTCAATGAGGTGGCAGGTCTACATTTTCCTTTCTATGTACACATATTTATTTTACTGGCTCTAGGGGATTTGTGAGCCAGACTTCATTCAGCATGTTCCAAAGAGCTATGCACTGGCTTCCCTAATAGAGATATTATCATTGTTCCTATTTCCATTTGTATTTTTCCCTTATAATAAATTAATTCTTTAAACTGAAATATATCTCTGGGTTTTAGAGGTTTTTAGTTGGCTGGTTGTCACTGGTTTTGGTTTCAGTGTGTTTACAGGTATTATATTTTATAAGAACATATAGATGCAAGATCTCTCACAAGAGAGTTTTTATCACATTATGTTTCCAGTTCAGTTCCCAATACAGAGAGCTGAGTCATGAATACATATCCAACAAAAACATAAACTTCCAAATATGTCAGAGATCAGCAGAAAGTACCAGGGTATTTCATACACACTGTCTTGATATCTTTAAGATGGTATTATGTTAAATCCCCTCAAAGGTGTCTTAAATTAGGGTTTTCCAAACAGCCTCAGGGTACAGGGAACTGTTGCCTGATATTTTAGTTTCTCCTACATATATTTGGCTTAACTTCAGAAGACCTTATTTTTCCCTTTAGAAGTCCCATGACCATAAATGTTAAAGGGTATTCTTTTGGTTTTTTAGTCTTACAATTACTAGCTAAAAATTCAAAACATCTTAAAATGAAATCACTTTTGGATTCCTGATTTGTGAGAAATGTCTGAAGTATTTGTAAGATAAGTGCACACTAAAACATATCACTTGTCAATGTAAAATTAAATAAATATTTTATATATTTTTATTTCTGATAATTTTGCCTAATGTCAGCTGTTGTTATTACTATTAATTACTATTACTATTACTATTACTATTACTATTATCATCATCATCATCATCACTATGATTATTTTACAATAGGAACTTCAGTATATCTTGAAAAAGTCTAGGCTGATCCTATAACAGATTATAAAGATGTGAAAGTTTAAAGCCTTTGTATATTTTAGAAATTATATACTAATACAAGTTGGTGAATTAAAAGTGTAGAGGAAGACAGGCATAGGGTAGTCCTCAGCCTCCCACACATTGCTTTGTCAGTGTGATCCATCAGGACCAATTCTGTGGCTCTTTCTTTGATTCTAAAATCATACCACTAATGCATCAGTTAAATTTTATCAAAGCATTTAAACCTTTCATATATTTTTATCATTGCATTGCAACATTTTCCTTCAGGCACTATACAATAACGTGCATGCAATACCTACCCTGAGGAAACTGCTATACATAATAGCAATTTTGTCTAATGTAGTTGTTTTTTCTTTTTTTTCTTTGTTTTGCTTTTAGTTTTTTTTTTTTTTTGTTTGTTTGCTTTGTTTTTGTTTTTGTTTTTGTTTTTGATTTAAGCAACTTTTTTTGCCTCCACATTTAATAGAACTCCTAAGGATAGAAAAAAGTGACATTTAATTTTCTTGGCTTTGGCTACCACATTGTTGTGTCTACATAGGCATGCACTCATCTAGAGCTGCTCACACCCACACTTCCACCCACCCACAAAGCTAATCACAGTGTTTTAAAATAAAATAATTTCTTACTGCCTAACCACAGAGGCAATACTTCCAGCTTATTTGGTTCACCATGAATAAAATACATGGAATACTCCAGTAGGGAATTTTTTTGTTAAAGTTGACATTATTTAAAACCACAGTATTTAAGCTTCTGGTAATAGAGTTTTGTTGCCTTCATTGTGATTCTGTGGCAGTGTTAGCAGAATTTGAGTTCATTGAGTTCATAAGTCAAGATCATGAAGCACTGCAGACCAAATGTGCTAATCTGCTCTGGAATGTTGCCTCATCCCATCTGAAAAATCTGTATTTGTGTTGAAGACATAACAAACAGATTTTCTACTTTCAGACTCAAAGTATTTTAAATACTCAGCATGCTAGGGATCTCATTTATCATCTATACATTTAGATACTAAGTTTATGTATGTACAATTTTATATAGCATTTAGACACTCGAGATTTTCATCTCTTCCCTCTCCACTCAAGAATTCACAGAAATCAATCAGTTTTTTTTTTTATTATTTATTTTATTTTTATTTTATTTCCTTCCTGCAGGGCTACTGCTTTTGCTTTAAAACTGAGAATCAGAGTGTATGAGCTAAAGCCAAACCCCACAGTTGGAGTGCTTTTAAGACCTGGAACAAGTTAAGATGTATGTTTTATAATTTATGAAAGAGGCAAAGAATGACAGACAAAGAAAGGCCAGGATAAAGAGAGGATAAAGAGAAACTGCCTTTATGTAATTATGATGTAAGTATGTAGTTACAAACTGAGAGGTCTTTGCAGAGATTGTGTGATATTTGCCATTCCCACAAAAGAGGAAAAGATAGCACTTTAACAATGTTTAGAGAAGCTGAGATATTTTTCATTAAATAAAAATTCTTGCTGTTCACCCCTTTCATTAATACCTCTAATAAACCATTTTCAACAATGATGTTTGTCTATAATCTTTAGCAGCTTTCATTAGTAATATTGCTGGGGTATATATATTAATATAGGAGCATATACAAACATATTTCTGTTTAGATTCTGTTGAAAGCTGATTGTAAAACCTTTTGCAGCTTTTGAGTTCAAGGAATCTAAAATAAGAAAAATGCAATTTTAATTCCACCTGCTTAGGCATATACATCCTGACCAGTTTTGGATTTCATGCCTGTCACTGCCAAGGATTAATAGTGAGCAATTTTTTTCTTTATATTTAATTCATATCAATATAACTGAATTACTGCAGCTCCTCCTTTGGGGTCACACCAGGGAAGAGCTGAGGGGGACAGTCCCTACCTTCTACCTGCAGGACAGGCTTCTTTTGATGCAGCCCAGGATACAGTTAGCTTTCTATGCTGTAAATGCACTTTGCTGCATCATGTGCAGCTTTTTATCCCCCAACACCCCCAAGGCCTTCTTCTCAGGGCTGTTCATCATTCCTCTCATCACCCAGTCTGTGTCCATGTTTGGGATTGCTCTGACCCAGCTGCAGAACCTTGCACTTGGCTGTATTGAACTTCATGAGGTTCCCACAGGTCACTGTCTCAAGTCTCTGGATGCCATCCCTTCACTCCAGCAAGTCAACTGCACCACACAGCTGTGTCATCAGTGCTGAGGATGCACATGATACCACTGTCCATGCCACTGACAAAAGGTGTTGAAATGTGCCAGTGCCAATAGCAACCCCTGAGGAATGGTCCTTGTCACTGCGTTCCACCTGGACATCAAATTATTGATCACAACTCTGGCTACAACCACACAGCCAATTTCTTATCCACTGTGCAGTCTACCTGTCAAATCCATTCCAAAATCCATTTTGGAGAGAAGAATGTTGTGCAGTAAACTGTCAAATGTTTTACACAAGTTCAGGTAGATGATACCATTCCTTTACCCACCAACTTTATACCTGTTTTAGAAGACCACCAAATTGTCAGGTATGATGTGCCCTTAGTGAAGCCATACTTGGTGTCACAAATTGCCTCCTTATTTTCCATGTGCATTTGCATAGTTCCCAGGAGGATCTGATTTGTGATCTTGTTGAGCATCAAGGTGAGACTGATCAGCCTGTAGTTTGCTGGATCTTCCTTTTTCTACCTTTTTAAAAATGGGGTTTATGTTTTCTGTTTTCCAGTCAGTGGGAACTTCACCAGTCTGCAATTACTTTTTTAACATGATGTACAGTGGATTAGCAACTTAAGGTAATGGTTCCCTCAGGATCTTCAATTGTGTTTCATCAGATCCCAGGGACTTGTGCACATTCAGGTTCTTTAGATAATCTTGAACAGTATTTTCTTCTATGCTGTGCAAACATTTATTTTCATAGTCCCCGTCATTGAATTATATATTCTTTTTTCTTTATGTTTTTCAGTCCTGTGGGAAAGGAACTATTAATATCAAAAAGTGGGGTTAGATTTTTAGGTATAAGAATGGAAATAAAAATCTTAGATAGTTCCTCTTTGATTCTTAGAAGAGTTTTTATTCTGTTTTTTACTTTTTCCTCCCTAATTTGTAATTAATTATTTCACTTTGGGTCTTGGGCAAAATTTTTAGTTGCTCTTGGGAAACTGAAAATTTGTTGGTGCTGTTAAATGCTCTTTTTGGAGAAGAAAAAGCATTTTTCTAGTGCTTCACCAGCCTTTGCATCCTTTCAGTTCCTGATGTTTGCCTATGGCTTTGTTGGCCCCACCTTGGGCTTCCCCCTGGGGGCTCCCCTGACAGGGGAAACCCTCCTGGAGCAGTTCTGTGTCAGGGAACGGAGATGCACAGGGCTTTTTTGGTCTTCAGCTTCTTGTTTTATTGTTATCTTATCAAAACTTCAGCACGCTGCCTGCTCCAGAACTTGCATGCAGGAAGACAGCACAAAAATGTCTAACAAGGCCTTTTAAGCCTAATCAAAAACTATGTTGCCCAATTTAGAAGTGATACCTAGATGATTTTCCCTTCTAACCCAATAACTGACCCCTAAAGACCCACAATGAGGATGAGGATTTTTCTACCTAATTACAAGATATTACCTAAACCCATGAAGAAGAAGGAAGAGGAAGGAAGAGGAAGGAACATGAGACAACACCCTATACCCTCCATCTTGTTCCCATCTACAACACACTAAAAATCTCAAAACCTAAATTTCTTACCCAACTGACATACTATACTACTCTCTATAATCTATTTCACACTTTTGTGGTCTCTAGTTGATTTTGAGGCTTAGGAGGCCTTCTCCATGAATGAGGGTCAAAGTCAGTGCTTCCCTGGGAGTTAGAACCCCTCAGGGCAGACAGAGAAATATTCCCCTTGCCCTGGGTTTCCACAGTGGCCATGATATTTTCAGTATTCTGGAGCTTAAAATTTACTCTTAACTCACATGGACAGTTTATCTTTTTGAAATGAAATAAAACCCTCAGGTAGTATTCATTATTTTTTTGGAGATTAGTACCAGAAATCCTCCCCATAAAACAATTATGATTAGGATGAAGACTTTGAAAGTTATTATAATATTGCATCTGATGTGGAAGTAGTAATATTGTAATACCCTTTCTTCACTGAGTTTTTAAGTTTACGTGAACTACTTCTTTGACAGGCCTGGTTAGCTCAGAGGAAGACATGAAAAGGGATATAAAAGATGGAGACAGAGGGAATCCACGCCAGCACTGCTGGGGAGAGAGGACACAGTGTCTATCAAAAAATGCTCCCTTGCTGTTTGGGAAGCATATGAGTAAACAGAACAGCAGTCACAAAACTCGTGGGAAAGAAAATAAAATGTTTGAAACTCCAGCACTTGTCAGTGTGAGATCCATTGATTCCAGCAGAGGTGTGGGATACAGTGGTTAGGAAGTGAGAAGCACGGAGCCATACACTGTGCTAGGAAAAATCATAACTACAGAAGAACCACAAATTCAATGCCATTATTGTGGTTCTTCATTACTTAAGGACTCATCCTACTTCCAATCAAAAAAAAAAAAAAATGCAAGAAATAAAACAAGAAAAGCTGTAGAAAATATTTTGCATCCATTGTGCAATTGTATTGTAGTGCTAGATTTTAAAACTTACCATGCAATTATTTTTCTAAGGTGTTTTTATTTTGATGTTATAGTCTTTATTCACTATGAAGCCACGAAATTGCCACTCTTTAATAATCTGATTTCAGTACAGGCATTAATTTGAAATTTTCTGTAAAATTTTAGTAAGGAATCCAATCTTTTCTGGACTAAGACTAAGAAAAATACCATATCTAATAATACGAAAAGCAGATGAGGATTTATGGCATAGAATACTTACTATTCTTTTCAGTCTTTTTTGAGCAGACTATTTAGACAGAATCAAAATGCATTTTCTTTACAAAAGAGTTTTTTGATGTCCTTAAAAAAATCTTTCTAACTAATCTTTCTAATCTTGACTTTCTAACAAGATTTTAAGATGAGATTTCACAAATTTGCTGGTGATGGTACACCTTATGCTGAAAAGATAAAATCTCTGACAGCAATAATCCTTAGTGTCTAAAATCTAATGTAGAAACTCTGAAGTGATAATTTTAGCATAATTTAGATCTCAAACAAAATGTCTTAAAACTGGAATTTCCTAGCTTTACCTAATGAAAGTTTTTGGTTTTGACAAGGGAATTGTGTTCAGTTGTGAATCTGGCCCCAAGCAGAGAAAGAAGTTTTATTGTATTCATTGTCTCTGTATCGTACTGATGCATTAATATCAATATAACTGTCTAACTTGCCATTTTATTTGGTTCCATAGCAAATGACAAGTAGTTTTCAGCATTTGAATGAGGTTTTCAACACCAGACATTTTGTCTGAAGATATGTTAGAAATTATCATACAGGTGTAAAACAGTAAGGCGCCTTCTGGCATTCACTGTTAAATGTACAGTTATATAATTTACCTTTAAGAATTTATTTTTTAAATTATGTTATGGCATAGCAATAAAATAAGATGCTGAAATTCAGTTGTATGTGCATTGAGAACAACTTTACAAAGAGAGTTTCTGAATTTCCATGCTTCACATTTCAGATACATTTTTATCTCTTGTCGGATGTTAAATATCAAAAGAGAAAGGAATGGGTGGTTTTTTTTAGATTTTTTTTTTTGCTATAGTGAATAACTTGGGACATTTCTCTGCAAAGTTTAAGGAAAAGACTGATATCAGCAAGATTCTCATCTTAAAATGGTGAAGAAAAATTTAAAATGAAGTGCTAATCCAATAGAGGACTTTTTCCAATACATCATCAAATATATTTTCTGAGATTATGAACATTTTGCATATAAATTCACAAAGACATGTGAACATCAGTGTATGTCCACACATGTCCACATGTGAAAAACCCAAAAAGACCCCTAATAAATCCTTTTGTACGTTGTTAAATTGGCAAGTGTCCTGATTATGCTATGGATATTCTAATAATGTTGTCTTTGGTTTGATATCTCCTACTCTGCAAGAGAGCTCAACTCCGATGAACATGTCAATCTCTGTAGTGAATGGCTAGACAAACCTAGACAAAAGGTTTATAGAATATGCAAAACTATAATAAATATATTTACAGAACAGTGGTTCCATCACTATATGAATTAAAATATTTTTGCCTTCCAGTTTACCAATCCAGCATCTTTGTACCACTTCTGCTTAAAGTGTAGTGCCTCTAAGGATGAAAGACTTAGGTGTTGACCACATTTAAGTGCTTTGTAAATATCTGACTTTACCCTTCAAACACCTTCACAATACTGCCTATGCTAGGACACACATGTTTACACCTGTATTATCACCTTGCAAAAGAATGTAACAGGTTATTTTTTGTTTTTAATATTTCTGCATCTACATTTACAAAATAGAATTCCAGAGTTTATACAAATGTCTTCAACCCACCCATATAAAAATTTGAATTAAAGTGGGTAGAGATCCAGTCAGGTTATTTACAAAATATTGAGCTCGTGAGATGTGCACAGATCAAACACTTATCTTACACAATCAACAGAGACAACAAGAAATGAAAAAAAATTAAAATTCTAATATGCTTCCAAATCATAGTCCTCCAGTTATCAAATGTGACATTACCTGTACAGTAATTAACATTCTTAATTTATTCACAACTGTTCAAGATTTGCAAATAGGACTAATGTCTGACTAAAAGTGGAACCCCAGAGGCAAAATGAAATAATGAGAGGGTAAGAAAAAAA
The DNA here is from genome assembly GCF_050655825.1 of Lonchura striata. Taxonomy (NCBI): domain Eukaryota; kingdom Metazoa; phylum Chordata; class Aves; order Passeriformes; family Estrildidae; genus Lonchura; species Lonchura striata. The sequence goes on along the minus strand of NC_140707.1, from coordinate 55,028,613 downwards.
TAATAGGTGTACATAAAAATGCTCAAAACCTTCTAGATAATATGCATGACATGTTCTAGTAGGAGATTAGAGTTCAGTGTTCTCACTGTTTTCTCCAGACAGTGCTAATTTGTTTCCAATTAGTAGAAAATGTTCTGCAACTGTCTTACTGGACTAAAGTGGTCACAGGGATATTGTCTCTGCTTGTAATTTTGCCACAGAAATATGTTGTCTTTTTTGCTACCTAGTTCTGAAAAGTGATGCCTGTTCACTTTTCTGCTTGCTATGTATTCAGCTTTTTTTTTTTTTTAATAGGATATAATTTGTGAGAACACACATTAATTTAGACATCCTCTCAACCAGATTAGATGTCACTAGAGAAGAGAGGATTTGTAGTTGCTCTGGTAGAAATAATGGAGTAATTTAAACTGATTATAATACTTAATCCACTTGCAACAGTCTGCAAGTATCATGCATAAGATACTGAGAAAAGATTAATGGATTAATAAACTGTTCTTGTGGTTGTTGTTTTTGTTTTATTGTAGTTTTTTTTCCCAAGCTGTTGCTAATGTCCTAATATTTACCAGGAAAATGGTTCTGCACTGTTTTAGCAGGTAATTGTTCCCTTATGGATCTAATCTTTGTGATGCCTTTGCAGTGACGTGTGAGTCACCCTCAGTACTGTTTCAAAAATAATGGACTTCTACTTTGAGATTAAACCATTGCTTGACTTTCCAAATAAAAGTTGATATGATAATTTTTTCTCTTTCCCTTTTGCTAAATACAGTTAAAGGATCAGGAAGTTGAAGAAATGGTAACATCTCAAAGAGAAGTCAGTTCAAGAAAAATAGCAAAGAGAAGATCCCTCTCTGCATGCAACTCCCGAGCCCTCCTGCACAAAAAAAAAAATCTCTTCAGTAAGGCAAAAGGCCCCTAACTAGAGAGGTGCATGGAGAAACTCCTAAATCAAGAACCTGGTTCAACTGGGCAGGAAATTCATTACCAACAAACTGTGAAATCAAGTAGGTAACATAAGGGCCAAATGTCAGAGACTAGAAAATGTAGGACCACACAAAGAATAATTATAAAGTTGAGAGCTGTGAATGTATAAGGAAAGAGGCAAAGACTAAATGTCTCGCCACTTCATGCAAAATGACAAGTGATGGTATTTTTCATTATGTGGCAAAATGGTAAAGTCATGATAATTATCTTCATAATCAAAGCTCCGTATTATTACCTTTTGATTTTAAAAAGTACTAGTTTCCCTACTTTATTCTTTTCACTGGGAGATGGCATTAGATTTTACTTTTTCATAGTTACAGAGCTTATTACTTCTTCCATAATTGTTAGTCCAATGTTGCCCTGCGTTGTCAAAAATGCTTCAGCCAAATGAAATAGAAACTTCTAGCCTCTATTAAGGCTTGGCTTGAGTTGTTTGATGAAGTTATTTGAAATTCTTCTGTCTTTCTCAAATCTTCTGTTTTTCTCAAATTTAAAACAGTTTATTTAAGGGTAAAACCTATATTAATACCTCAGATCATTGCAAGCAGATTCCTCCAAAGTTTTGCTGTGTATAATCATTACAATTAATTGAAAATAAGTTTATTCACAAACTCCCTGATCATTTCTAGTTAGCATATTACCCTCAGAGATAATATACTGTTCCTGCAGACACATAAATAATATATAAATTATTTTTCAACTTGGTGTGCTTACAGCTATAGGCCAAATAAAGAAAAGTAATTTATGTTAGCCGCCAGCATCAGTTTACATTTTTACAGTTGTTTAGAGAACTGACAAAAATATCATATCTGAAAATCAGTCTTTTTATCAGATTCTGTGCTCATTGGTTTTGTTTCTGTGTCTTCATTTTCCAACTCTTGCTACCACCAGGCACAGCAGGAAATTCAGCTGAAGTCAAAAGACTAAGCAAATAAACAAAGCAGCTGCTTTAGAATGCTTCAAACAGGGCCAAGTTCTGAGTTACAGGGCTAGCTAAAATAAGGAAAGAAAAAACAAACCAGGAAAAAAATGCTTTATATCTTTCCTATCATAAAGGACATTTCATTCAGGTTTTAATAATTCCATTCTTTTGTGAAATGAAGGAAGTGTGAAGGCAGATTGCACATGGAAGACCAAGGGTTTACCTGCATCTGGATTTGGGTGCACACGTGTGGTTCCTATTTGGCTCAGAAGAGGCCTGAGGCCACAGTTTTGCCCTGAGTGATTTGTGACAGATGGTGAATAACAAATAAACTTGCTAAGCAGAGATCAAGGGCTTTGGGTAAGCATCTCAGATTCTTGCCTGGGAATAGGCAAGAGCTTTGCCACAACTTGTATTTCAGCAACATTTACCTGTCAGTAAACCTTACACAAACACAGAAAGCACCAGGATGAGAGAAATACATTAAATAAATGTGGCCACAGATGCTCAACGTTTGTTGCTTCTGACTGCTGATCATTGTCACCTTCTTTAACAAGACATGTAGCCTCATCTGACACATGGGCAGGGTAGAAAAGAGAGATAGCTGACAGTTCATGCATTTTACCTGTTGACTAACCCAATGAACAAAGGAAAGGCTATGCTGAGAAAGCCCTTCATCATGCCATCACCCAAGGATGACATTATCAATCTATTGTACTGTGCCAAGATGCTTCATGAAAGGAGTTTACAATAAAACAAATGTGGTTTGGAAATGAGAACCTATTAAAAGTAGTAAGTGCATTATCTGTTTTTGAGCCTGGTTTTAGGCAGAGGCTGCTAAACCAGAGGGATTGTTTTAGAGAGAAATGTTTTTTATAAACATTGACTACAAACAGTTACACAGATTTGTGAGAAAATGCTTTTTAGTGCAAGTTTGATGCAAACACATGAATCAACATCCTAGTTAATGTTCCACTGGACTTTATTTGACTAAAATATCACTAATTCAGTAAAAGAGCAGTTTGGTAGTTTGAAATTTAATGTTCTCATGTTAGCTCCAAGAAAGGTAGTGCTGAATTGATGTTACCAATTTTGTACTGTAGCTACAGTATTAGTTTTGACACTGTCTGCATGCAGGTGGTTTATAATGCAAAATATTGATCTGGAGGATTCTTTCTCCCCCCCTGCCTTCAGCTGTATATTAACTTCTAGCCTTGATCTTAAACGTTAAGATGGATGTTCAGTATTATTACCCAGCAGAAAAGGTAGAAAATCAATTTTGTCTCCTCGTGCTTTATTCCCTCATCTTCCAGTGCTTCAGCAGTGGGGTTGTAACAAATGTCGGCATAAAATAATTTATTAGCTGATGTTGTGACAACTTCTGTCAGATGAATATATTACTATAGGTACATTGATGCTCCTAAAATCAGCTTTCTGGTTAATACAAGAAAAGAGTATAGCAAGCAATCAACTATTTTTAATGGAGCAATACCTTCATAAAGCACTGCATTGCAGAAGGAGAGTAGTAAGATCTAGCTAAGAAAAACCTAAGTGTAAATAATGTAATTTTCAAGACTGCTGCTTATAGATAATAGTTGCTCATTATAGTTTAGGGGTTTCAAAGTTGACCTGTACACATAAAAGAGAAAACTTTCAAAAATTAGGACTCTGTTTTCAAAAATTAAATCAAACAGAGGAATGATTGCCATATTTACTAGCCTTGTACTAAGTAACCAGAAAAAGCTTTCATTAATCTTTGTTTTGAATTCTGGGTATAGGTAATTTTCTATTAAAATGTATTGATGAGTCCTCTAAATTTCATTTTGTGACATCTTTGTCTTACTTGTTTTGCTTTGAGACTGGGAAATAAAAACCTGCCTTCCCCACCCTGCTTTTAGGGCAGTACTCAGCCATAGACAAGGATTTGTGCCACTACAGCCTAGTCTTTCCTAACCTTTTAAATCACATTAATCCTCTGCTACCCTGTCATCATAACTCAGTTTGTTAAAGGCAGGCCTCACTCAGCCCTTTATTAGCCCAGTACATCTTTTCTATGTTTCAGTATTTTCCACAGATGTAATGTAGATTAGAATCTGAGTGAAATCTTCACCACTGAAAAGAACATTGAACTCCCAGACTTTCCTCATGTTGATGGACTCTGCTCAGGCACAAGAATTCCTTGTACAATACTGTCTACATGATAGAGATAAAATTGTAACAGAACAAGTTATCAAGCTGCACTAGGAAAAATTATGCAATTAACTTGTTCTTTTAAGATGCTACTATGCGGACTGCTGACATACCAAAACATCTGAGATCGGGTCGTTATGTTCTTCTGATCTGCCTTAAAATGATACGTTAAGGAGTACTTCTGTTGAAAAGTACAGAATCTTATACCTATTTAAAATTACTGAATGTCTCTGTAAATGACTTCATAGAATGAAATCCTCATTGGATTAGTCTTTAGATATTTTATGAGATGATTTTAAAATGCTTTTAAGATGCCTCCTATCTTTCTTAACCTTCAAATAGAACCCAAACTACTTCTGACAGATACAATATTTCTATTTAAAACTCAAGCCAAAAATTGTCTGAAAAGATTAAACACTCGAGAATGTAAAATAAATGCTATACATTTATTTTTATGCTTCTTTACTTTTTTTTAGCATTTGAGGTTAGTAAATTGAGAATTGAAAGAGATTTTTGTTTTTCAGGGAGTTGAGATATTAGAGGCAAATGATAGCAAAATCAATGTTAACATACAATGATCTGAAATAATGATATGAAAATTATGATCTTAAATTTCTTGACACATTGCTATGGATTTGTTTTCATTTGGGTTTTTTTTTTTTTTTTATGATTAATCTTGTATTTAAAGAGGTCAGACTCTCATTTCCTGCTTATAGTCAACATATATTTATGTTTTTCAAAAACACAGACATATCAACATGCAATGTTAAATATAACTTTCAAAAGCAATACCTTAGATGATTATAGGTCTGTATAAAATGTAGGCCTATTTTTTTATCTTCTAAGGACTTTAATAAATCATAAAATTTGAAAGCCTATATGATTTTATTTAACAAGAAATTACATTACTTCAGTGTTTGATAAGTCAAGATAAACTTAATAGACAATTTTACAGAAATAAAAAAATTAATTATGATTTTTACTATATTTCACATCAATTAATAGAAACCAAGGTCAAAAATATAAATTTATGAGAAGTTGCTTTTTTTCCCTACTATGAGAATAAGACATTTTTCTTATTTTATTTATTTTTAATTTTAAAGCAATTAATTTTTGATTCTATCAAGCTATTCTGAATAACATACACTTTAACAGTAATTCTGTTAGCAGTTGTTAAACTGTGGGGAGATGAACCCTTTATTGAATTGTCTGCATATTGTAAGCCAGCTAAGCATTCATTTCTGTACCCCAAGATATAAAATGTGTGCCCTTTTCTTTAAGAAATAAACCCCAGAAGATTTAAGAGCATAGAGTAGATTACTTCAGTGCATGGAAATAAATACAACATAATAAACCCACTCATTTTAATGATGTTTACATATGCAACAGCATATCTATGAAAATTATTAAGATGCAAGCTGTAAATATAGAGACAGGCACAGAAGTCAATTGAAATCTTCATTGAAGGTAATTTTGTACCTGGGAAAATAGTAATTTTGCTGTGCAGCAAATTCTGTGTTTTTGGTGAATTGTGCTGATGATCTAGTGAGGCTGACACCTTGCTCTTCTCATGTGTCTGGTGTGTTCCATTAGTTACCTATGCACAATGAATAGTGAATTTAGTGGCTTTCTATTCCTGCATCTTTTTTAAGGAATGAACTGAAAACTTTGACTGTAACAGAACATATTGCTGTTTTGTCCCTGTGCAAACGACTCAGTGTTTCACCTATATGAATAAATAAATCCAGGTATTTAGCAGAGGAGTATCATCCTGAAAAGTAACTTGCTTATATCTACAGCTTTAGATAGATATCACTCCCAAAGCAGCAGACAGCACAGTAGAAATAATTCTGCTGCAAAAAGCATTCAATTAAGAAATTAACTTGGTCTCCAGCCAAATAAATATGGTATTTATACAATCCAAGAAAAGAGAATAAATAACTGTAATAATAGGTTTCCATACATTCCCTACAAATCCAAATGTTAACATGGATTAATTATCAAAAGAAAAGTGGCTGATCTATACTAGCAATACCTTTTCCAGATTCAGGTCTGTGAAGTTGCTTGTCTTTGGTCAAACTGCAAATTTTGTTTCTAATAATTGCCCATGAGATAAAAAAAAAACAACTTCTAGATGACCAAATAGAAATTCAGTATTATATTAATTGTATAATATTCACAATTGTTTGTGTTTTAATGGGTGGGTGTCTGAAAAGCATAGTTTAGGGTGGAACTTAGAAGCAGCACTGAACTGCTGTCATGAAGTTGAAAGAAATTATTGTCAATAGAAAAATTGAGGAAGACACAGAAATTACAGAAAATCAGAAGTTCAGAAGGAAGAAGATGATATTTTTATGTGCTCCTGTGTGGCCTCTGTGTGACAAATAGTTCTGGAATGGCATGATTTTTGATCAGAAAGCATACTTTTTCCACTTAGGAAAGCAATTCTTGTCTTAAAAAAAAATTGCTTTGTCTGAACTGTTTTAGTTAGAGGTTATTTTTAGTCATATTTTATGAAATTCAAATTAAATATATGGATATATTAAGAACTGAAAATTTAATTTTTTTATTTCAAATTGAAGGCTTGGACTGACCTGCACTTTAGCAAAATTACCCCTTAATCTACATTTCTACTAACTCAAGAGAGAAACATTTTTTTTAAGGATTTTGTAATTCATATATTAATTAATTTTAAATCATGTTAAACACAAACAAAAATATATTAACTAAAAAACCATAATGAAAAGAAATTTTACAATATTATGAAGTTTTAACAACTATTGTGATCAGAATTGTCAGTGAATATTACCTTATTTCACCCACCAAGGGCTTAAGCTCTGCTTTCAAACAATACATAGATATTTAAATGGAAAGTCTATTGCAAAGGGACAAAATGTTTGAAGGTGCACATTTCCCAGGTCTCCTCTCCTTCTGTGGAATTGCACCCCAGGTCCTAAAGCAATTCTGAAGTCCTGAAAACACCTGGTTGTACATTATATTTTCAGTTCATGTCTGAGTGGTTTAATTTCTATGATAGCCTCATGAGGATGGAAGAAAATTAAACCAAGACACCATAGATAAAACATGTAAGTTATGTAAATGTCACATGTAGGGAAAAATATTGTTTCTGAGTAGAGGAATGTTGTTGTCAAGAATACCACTGGGAATTTCTACATGTGCTCAGAACACCATGGCTCTTTTCACCATTGTTTGGAGTGAACAGAATTGACACTTTAGATCCTCCTCCTGGGATAGATGCTGGCATTAATGTCCAGAAGCACAAAGTTTCACTTTTAAAAACAAGAAAAAGACTACACATAATCATAAGAATTACTCTCCACATCTATTACACCTTTGGCGAGGCATCGAAATGGAAAATAAACCAAAACAGAGAAAAGCAATTAGAGAACCAATTTCATGTCAGTTTCCCCACAGAGCTTTCAGTATCTCCCCAAATAAATTGTGTCGAGTACTTGCATGTATAAAATAATATAAATGGAGACATAATTTACAATAAAACAAGGGTTTAAAATACAACTTTAAATATCCCCAAACAATCTATACATCCTAACTGGGAATTTTACCTCAACAATCCTATTTAGAGTTACAGGGACAGTTCCTAAACATACTGAAGATGTGTGTGTGTGGATACATATGCACACCCAAATACACTGCCCACTTACTCATTAGTAGTTCCATGTATTCAAGGGGGAAGCCTAGGTGAAGTATGGGGCTTATTAATGTCATTGTTATTAAGTGACAGAAAATTTTAACAGCAAAAAACGTCTTAAATTCTTGGCTATCTTTTAGCTTAGCTTAAAAGTTTCAGGATAATATTTTAAAAAAACACCTACTTCTGGTTTTCCTGTCAAGGATTTTGACAAATCCTTTCTCTCTATGTAGTTATTATATGTTTTTGCTGAGGTGTGATAATAGAATTTGTGTTTAAGCACTGAGGATACCTAAACTAGTTGTTTTTACACCACAGGGATCAACTCCTCAAAATGACACATACTTCTTTTCCTCTCTTAAGGAAAATGACAAAGTATTAGGCCATCTGAAGGAATGACAAATAGCTCCGCTGCAGATATAGGGAACTAAAAACCAGGAATATGTACTTTTGAGGTTTGTTTTTGGAGTGTGAACTGATTAAAAATATGATACAGCACAGTGGAAATTGAAAAAGAAATAAAATTCCTGGTTTTCATTCCCATTATTTCTTATTTGTTCTCCATTCATTTTGACACACCTTATGGAAGAAAGATTCCAATATTTTCAGCTGAAAATGTTGTTGGAACTTTATCCACAAAAATTATAAGTCCTGTAATGGCACATAGAATTGGTGACTACATGAATAAGTTAATAAAAGTAATTCAAAATCAAACTACAACACTCATTTTCTGCCATGTTTAAATCTGGAGTATAACATTTCATGTCTTCCCTCAGGGTACTGACACTTCTCAGAACTCTAGGGTATTCATAGAAACTCCTTTTCTCTTTCATTTTATGATTTCTATTTTTTTCCCTCTTAGCGTCTTTTTCAGATTTTTGTAGAGAAAAGACACGCATATCTGAAATTTGGCCTCTGAGAACTATTAATGAGGGATATAAAAATCAGCACAGGTGGGCTCCCAGACATATTAAACCACAAAAATGGCTCTCTGAAGTTCTTTGTATGTGTTACAGGTCACTTGGAGGGAAATATCCTTTAACTGAGTTGTAAATTTCAATTAGCAGATATCTTTTCACAATTAATATTTTTTGAACTGTGCTTAATTTGCTTTATATATATAGTCTGTCAATTTCAAATAGCTTCTCATCATACAGTGATGTAGAACACACATAATAAAATGTTTCAAAATTCTATGTTAACACACATTATTTTTAATTCAACTAATTTAAAATGCGAAAGAAATGTCTATTAATGTAAAAAAAGTTCAAGAATACTTTTATAAGAATTACAGTTTGAATCCATTTGAATCCCTGATTTTGCTGGTTACTTTTCCTTGAGAAAAAATATTGAGTTTTTAGCAAAAATAAAATAATCCCGCACAGTGAGGTTTGTTATGAGGACCAGAATCCATACGTATCTAGGAAGTTAGGGTCCTAAATATTTTCCGTGTCTGTGTACCCATGTAAATAAGGAAATAAGAAAAAATATTTCTTTTTGTTATTGTTCGTTTACTTTAGCTTTTCTTCTGATTTTTTTTTTTTTTTTCAGAATCCAAACTTACAGAGTATGTATATTAGAAAAAAAAGTGACTCTGATTATCTAATGGACTATAGAAATTTCAGCTATACAAAAACCTCAACATTTAAAAATAGCTAGCAGAGAGTTTATCAAACCATTATGATTCACTATGCAGTCAGGTGGACGAAAACTTTATTATTGCCTTTTGTGTATCTAGGATTTTGTTCTCAAACACATAATCATATCATATGGCATATTGAACAACATAGTCTCCCATAGCTAAATAATATCCTGGACATCTGCAGCAGAGCACCAGGCATATGTAGGAACTCTTTTACCAAAATATCATTATCTTCAAACATGTATTCTGTCACTCATACCATCCCCATTTATTTTTTCAGTATTTGATGCATTGCTAATGTATAATGCCATCCTAAACCCTTTTTTTAAACTACTTATTAAATATCTATATTCCAGTTGCTATAATCATTGCCATATTCAATACTGCATTTTTACTTTCAAGGGGTACTAATACCAGAGACACCAATCACGAGTGTCAGTAGGTACATCCTTATACTATTGCAGGATCAAGAGGTCTTCTGTTGCTAAAGCAAATTACTGATAACAAGAAATGGAATTTTTTAGAAAGAGCAAAATAAGCAACAAGCAGTACACTGATCTGTGTCTGGTTTTCATTCCTCCTTCTGATGGGCAGAGCAAGTTTAGGTTACAATCCATAACAATGCACCGTTTCCTATTCAAGGTGACTGCAAATTCAATTCTTCCTGGCAGCACAAATTATTCACCTCTCAAGTCATCCTTCTGACACCAAATTTGGTTGCACAAGAAAATATGTCTGGCAGCCTTGAAATGGAAACAGACAAATTGTGAGGAAGGGTAGCAAGGCATCTGAGCGCTTCTGCCGCATCTTGCTGACAGATGGGAGATGGAGCACGAGTCACCAGTGCTTGCATCTCCAGTGCAGTTAAAGAAAAGGAAGCATTCATCAGGACCTTCATTTCTCATTCCTCAAACGGAAGGCTGTTTACATCATGTCAGCAAATTATTACCCTCTGCTGCTGTTGTTGTGCTACCTATTGGAAAAGGTGAAGAGGTTATGTTTTGAAATTCCATGGAGATGTTGATTAAGGAAACAAAGGAAGCTGGTTCTTAACACCCAACGCCCCCCTCCCTTCTCCCCCACTCTCCCATCTCCCCCCTGCCAAAAAAAAAATAGGAAGTAAGCATCATCACACTCACATTTTTGACATGAGAAATGAGCGGTTTTTTTGAGAGGACGATGAATTCAAAGCTTAAATTGCTTACATATATCAAGGGAGAACCACAGAATCTAAGGTCTTTCCCTTCCAACTGACTCATATCTTTTGGTTGTTTCTGTGGTTTTTAGTTTTTATCTAGTTCTTATCTGACAGCTGACCTGGGGTAGCATGGATCTTAGATTTCCTTGGCTTCTTTTTAGGTCTTCATTAACTATGCCTGAAAAACCAAAGTTATTCCATCTGTGTGGAAGTCTGCAAAATTAAACTTTGTGAATAACTACATATTGGACCATCATTGGAAAAAAATGATATATAAACTAAAAACAATGGGGACCTACTGTTTTAGCCATTGAATGTGCTCAGAACCACGAGGTATCATACAATCTTGTCAGGGTCTTTGTTGAAAACATGACTCAGTTTAACAGCTCATGAATTTTTGAAACTTAGAGGCAAAGTCTTTGACTCTCAAGACAAATGAAAGATAGAATTTGGCTTATATGAAAATAACTGAGTATGAAATTATTCTGGTGATATCCATGCTTTATTTCAGACCAGGCTGTCATCAGACCTTTTTATTTCTTTTTCCTTGAATATGTACATTTTACAGCTTCTGAAGAATAGATTTTTCATCCTCAGTGGTTTAGTCTGGTATCTGGACCTAGATAATTGTTTTAAGAACTGTTTCATGTTTACTTAATATAGGAAACTACATTCAGTTTAGGCAGGATCAACAGGTCTTTCCTTCCTGTTCAAAACTACTGTGTAAACAACTCAAACCTTCCATCTGTGTGATAGCTTTATTTCTCTTTCCTCAAGCTCTTTAAGTCTGGTAGACCTTTAGTGACTTTTCTGTCTTGGAAGATAATTTCTTGATTTAATTTTATTCATAACTATCTCTAGTACACCACAGATATCATTCTTTCTTAGAGTGATAAACCTCCACCAAGTATATTACATTGGATTGCTTTTATTTCTGCCATGCACATTTTAATTAATGCTGCTTTTTTTTTTCCATGCAGACATGAAGTGTGGCTGCCTTTCCTTCTTATCCTGTGCAAGTTTTACACAAGTACCTGACATATGCTGAGTTCCGTCCCAATATCTATTTCCTCCCTGTGCCACTTGCATTGCTTCTACAAAGGTAGATACCAGCACAGAAAATCCCTCAGCCTTAGTTGTGTCCTACAGGAGAAGATCTGGTTCTGTACTGTTTCTGTTTCCATACAGCCTGTCTGAAGAAGCTAATTTTAATATGAAAGGTCCAATGTAATAAGTAAATAAAAATTTATCTTTGTGACTATTTGAAGAAGAATACAGCTGAATGGTTGTATTTATAAAACTGCCCAGTTCTTTATGCAGAGAAAAGGAACAGTCACATCTATGTAGTCAATTTATATTTTCATTTCAAAAAAGATAAAACTTCATCTAATATAGTTTTCTCTTTATTTTGACAAATGTTTGTTTTACTTAAAAGCACAGTCTACATTTTCAAGCTTTGTAGACTATCAGTGTCTCTAATTACTCTGTCTGTATCTGACATGAGTCCTCTATATTTTTCTAAAATATTTTCATTCAGAGATTGCAACTATAAAATACTATGTATATATGAGGAAGTTTTTATCTTGATAAAAGAGAGCCAGGTCTTGAAAATATTAAGTATTTAAGACTGTAAAGAAATATGGAGAGTAAGACTTCCATATTTATGCCCAAGGCAAAAAATAGAAAAAGGAGAGATGAAATTACTCTCTTGGTCCTCTTGCTCTTACTATAGCAGAGTTCTGTTTTGCCTTTTTGGCAGAGCAATTTTCCCAGACCAGCACTAGTCACCCCTAGTAATTCTGGAGGTAATAAAAATGGACAGGTTCCTTATCTAGTAATTATACTGTGAAAGATTTAGACAATTCTACTGAAAAACCCAAGGAGCTTGAATGGAATACCTAATTTCAAAGGCATACCCTTAAAGTGATAAGAATCAAGAATATGAACCAAAAAAAAAATCTATGGATATTTGTGGATGAATTAGTTGACTGTTATACAAATATTTCATCTTTGAATTTGTTATATAATGTATATATTTTATTCAGGATAACACAGTAACCCAAACAGCGTGTAAAACATCCTAGGCCCATAACAGCCTATCTGAAATACCTGTAAGTACTTTGAGCACAATCTGGCACACAGAGCAGAGCAGGCATGTTAAACATGAAACTGCTTTTACAGCAATACTCCTATTAGCCTTAAGGATTTTGAACAACGGGGAATTGTGTACAGACATTCAGTTTGTCATTACAACAGTACTTTTCTTATTTCTAACCCGTGTTCATGTGCTACTCATTTTGCAGTTTGGCTACACTTTGCTCTGTTTCTGATTCTAGACTTCAGGTGCATGGTAACTTATGGCTAAGACTCTAACTTCTGCATTGGATTCTGCTAGGTTTTATGATCCCACATTAGGTAATTCACACCACTGCTGATGATGTTATGAATAGCCAGCATTAAAAGAACACATGATTAAGTCACAGACATTGACAATAAAAAGAAAATCGTAATTTGCTCTAGACATGTCTAGATAGTTACAGCAGACCTATTGAAAACAGGACTGTTTGGAGAGTATTTTAAATCTTAAAATTCTGACAGGTAAGTATTTAAAGCCAAAGAACTTTGCATGTATATATAAATCAGCAAGTGCAAATGCATGATTTCTATAAATGTGAGTATATAGGTGGTGGGACTGTTTAACAGCCAGACCTTCAGAAATATCAGTGGGGAAACAACCATATGCCAATACCATACGTTTAATGTCTTAACAAGCATATAGTATATTTCTACATCTGGAACTAGTATACAACCTGAATTAAGGCTGGGTTAGGTAGTTTAGGATTTCTGATTACATTTTTCCTTCATGTTTAAGCTGGATTTTCAAACTCCTCAAAGAAGCATGATCAGACTCTGAAATAGTGTGGAGCTCTCAAATCCCTTTCAGTACCCATTTTAGAAGTCATTCTTACTACCTAGAAAATCACAAAGAAGTGCAGTTTATTCCATACCAACATGTGGAGACTCTTCCTTACATTTGAGAAGTTCAGAGATGGAATTGGTTTGTGCACTACTTCAGCACTTAGAGAAACAGATTTAGATTCAGAGACAGGTAGAGTATTGATGCAACTTATTTGGAGACTGTTGTCATTCTCTAAGTCAGAATGACAACCCCCTTTAAATATTTGCAAATAAAATAAAGTTAAAATAAAAATGACTGTGTTAAAAAACGTAAGCAAAGGATTTCAATATGCCTTACCAATATAAGTAGGTAACAATGTCAGTGTATCCCCAGAAGAAAAGGAAAAGCAACATTTTAGTAATGAGGTAGCCTACAAGACCATTATTACTGAAAGTTTGTTAATACATAAAGAATATTCCTGTATCCTGTGTTAAGACTTAAATCAGTTAGCATAATGGTAAGAGAGGCATGAGAATAAGATAAAGAATGGAGATGAAGGGCTTTGAGGAGGTGATCTAGATAATTCATTCTTCCAGGCTGTAAATACTACATTTTTGCCTTTCTGAACCCAAAAATTGTATAAAACTGCTAGGAGCACTGCAAATCAAAACAAAGATGTATCAGCATGTTTCTGGCAAGGAGTAAGGCAAAGATAAAAGTGGAAACATGTGGTGTACAGCTTTGGGGGCTGGTTCTGGCCTCTTGCCTGAACAGGGCCAAAACAGACAGCATGCTACAGTGTTCACTTTGTCTTAATTAATTAATAATGGATGATAAGAGTATGATCTTCTTTCTCTCTATCACCCTGATCACACATTCACACGTATCTCCATTTTCTCTCCAGATGATGCTGCTACATTTAGGGCAAAATTTTCATATTCTACTGCTTCTCTCTTTTAGCATAGCATTCCTGAATTTCTTTGCCTCATTAAGTCATAATGTCACCTGAAAATCTATTTTTTCAGGCCAGTTAGTTTGAGCTTTTCTCTCTATTGACCTACTAGCACCTTATTTCCCTGTCTGTGAGTGCTTATATCAAGACGTGGTCTCACCACCACATTTTAACAGGCTTAGTGCCTCTAAACCTAAGATAGTGGTCTTTTGAAGAACAGTGAAAAAGAGTGTATAAAAAGTGTAGTGAATACACCTTTACAGCTATCAGCCCATAAAATTATTTCCATTTCTTTATCATGTAGAGAAGCACTCTATCATATAAATTAGTAACCTGAGATTTGAAAGATGGTGCATAAATGAAGCTGGATTTTATGATCAGAATCATCGACTGTTTGAGAACATCTTCAGTATATGATTCTAAACTGACTCATTATCAGAATTTATAGCTTGATTTTCAAAGTGGTACAGTCCCATAAAATAGCAGATATCTCAGTTATCTGTGCACTTATCTGTTCAGATAGATAAATAACTTTCTAGGTCATTTACATGCAGATTATTTTGCATAAACACTTCCATGCATTTATATTTTGGTTGTCAAATTCTCTTTGGTATCGATGAACATGAATCATGTAATCATTTGAGTTGGAAAGAGGCATAAAGATCGCCTGGTTCCAACACCTCTGTCACTGGCAGGGACAGCTTCCACTAGAGCAGGTTGCTCAGAGACCCGTCCAACCTGGCCTTGAACATCTGCAGGGATGAGGCATCCACAACTTCTCTGAGCAACCTGTTTCAGTACCCTCACCATCCTCACAATAAAGAATTTCTTTCAAATATCTAATCTAAACATACCCTCTTTCAGCTTAAATCAATTTTCTTTTGTCCTATTACTACACCCCTTTGTCAAAAGTCCCTCTCCAGCCTTCTTATAGATCCCCCTTAGGTACTGGCAGGCTACAATTACTCCCTGGATCCTTCTCTTCTCTAGGCCGAACAATCTCAACCTTCTCAGCCTGTCTTCACACAGGAGAGGTGCTCCAGCCTTCTGGTCATCTTCATGGCTCTTCTCTGGACTTGCTCCATCAGGTCAGCATCCCTCCTATGTTTGATGTCTCAGAGCTGAATGCAGCACTCCAGGTGGGATCTCACAGTAAGATAGTAGAGGGGGACAATCACTGCCCTTGACCTGCTGGCCATGCTTCTTTTGGAGTGGCCCAGGATACAGCTGGATTTCTGAGATGCACAGATTTAAAGGCCACATAAAGCTTCTTGTCAATATATAAGGTTTTCAGTTAATTAGGAAAATCTATTTGCCTATCTTTCTCTAAATTTCTTCTTGCAGGGAAACTTAAATTTATTTTTGTGGCTTGGGCACTCGACTGTAGACTTTCTGATTATGGTACTAATCTTTGTTCATTTTCTTTTTCATTTTTTTTTAATGTAAGGAAAGGAATACAACATTCTTACAATCTTCCCTCATAACAGCTCCCTGGTTTGGAGTTAATGGGTCACTGGTGTTGTTTAGAGTATTGAACAGTTCACTGATGTGAAGAAATATATTTTTTTTCTTTCAGACACGGCAAAAGTAGCTGAATAGAAAAGCTCTTGTTCACTGACACTTAACCACACTGTCTTCTACCAGTCGTGCAATAAATACATTTAATATTTTCTTCAAAAGGAATCAACAGATAAATACTACTAGACAAATCAACATTTAATGCTGGTTTCCCTTCCATTCCTGGATCTTTCAGTGAGTTACTGCTTATCCCTGTAGATGTAGTTCATTTAGCCAATGTACGCTGAGATTTATTGAGACATTTAAAGTTTTGATAACACAATTTGCTTAAATGTTTATGCAACATGTTGTGCTTTGATGTTATAAACTATATAAGAACATATTGTACTTAATGGTAGGGCAGGCAGCAGAATGTTAAGAAAGCTGTTTTGAATAATATTTTGCCAAATGTTAAAACATTCATTTTCACCTCTTTTTGTTCTCTTTTTTTTTCTTTGTAATTTGTGATGAAACATATCTATTAAAATCTGGCATAGCCAAATTATATATTTATATCTGTGAGAGACATGTATCAGTGAAACACTTTAGTGGTGTGCTATGCCTTAGTCTAGGAGAACATATTAACTCCAATGAAAAAGATATATCAGAGAAGTAAAATCACTGAACATTCTTACATCCTTGCATAATGCCACAATCCTGACAATTTCCAGTTTGTGATTTTGTTGATGTCTGATGGATTGAATACAAATTACTCAAATATGTAAAATTTTTCAGAGGCTTATTTTGTTCAGCAGCAGAATCTCAATCCTTAAACACTGCAGATCCAAAAGGCTTGTTTGATGTTCTCTCTTTTGTAGGAAGTCTATCTATTTAGTTTAAGGAATGATAACTGAAAATCATTTCTAAAGCTGACTTTTAAAAGTGGTCAATAATAAGCAATCTGTTATGGTAGTCATATTTTAAAATTATATAATTATTGCAATATTGCTTTAAAAGAATGAAAACCCACAAGTTAATGCTGGGGTGGTGCTACCTGCTCCCCCTTTCCAGGCTGCACTGAGGCCTGAGAAATTCTCATTAGGCCTTGCCTTTGAAAATTAGAGCCTGTACTTAGCTCTTCCCGAGCTTATCAGAAACACTGTCTGCTTCTAGGTACTGCTAGAAAGCTCCCGTTTTCCTTTTTAACAGCCTTGGAAAATATTGTTCTTGCCTGAATGGAATAACATTGTTCTCACACTTTCACACAACATGCCGATCCAAACTGTGCTCAGATGTAACCTTGTTATGACTAAAGCCACTCTCTCTTGACCCTATAAACAGTGGTCCAAAGTGAGACCCTCTGAGCTCTCCTGGGCTGCATCCAGCAGCCTCCTCCTGAGGGGGCCCCTCTCAGAGCCAGCAAACCCTCAGGTGTGCTGTACCTGCAGGCATGACCTGGGCTGGTACCCTGACTCCTTGGGGGTGGCCCTTCACCCATCCGGAGATGCAGAAGCATCCAAAGTAAATATTCCACTGACATCTGAGGGGAACTTCTCCCAGGTACTTTGCTTGCATTGACTCTTTCTGTCTGGGTGCATAAACATGTGCATATGCTGTAGCAAATCTGGGAGAAATGCTTCTTTCTTAATCATTTAAGTATCTTGAAGTAAGTTGGACCTGTAAGTAAGCTTGTGACTTATGACTTAAATGCTGATAAAGTGTTGTTCTTTTGCTAAGAGATTAAGTTCAATCCAAGTTATAAACTAAGTGTTGCTAAGTGCTGTTTTTTTGCTAAATTGCTAAGTATTACTATGAGGTTATGTTAGGTTAAATGCTGTTAAGTATTACTCCTCTGTTAAATAGTTTAACTTAAGTTATAAATTAAGTTTAAGGAATATATTAAGTTAGATATAAATTAAGTGTTTTCATTTGTTAAATTGTTAGGTTTAAGGTACAAGTTAAGTTGAAATACTGTTGAGTGCTTCTAAACTTTTAGACCTTATTCCTTTTTATCCTTGTTCTCACTGTCCTTTGTCACGGGAACCTAAACACACACCCACACCCCTAGATAGTTCTTGGTTA
The DNA here is from genome assembly GCF_050655825.1 of Lonchura striata. Taxonomy (NCBI): domain Eukaryota; kingdom Metazoa; phylum Chordata; class Aves; order Passeriformes; family Estrildidae; genus Lonchura; species Lonchura striata. Next base: position 55,010,580 of record NC_140707.1, on the reverse strand, counting down.
ATTTATGTTTTGATTGTTTAGATTTTGTTTGGTTTAGCTGTTGCTTGTTTTTCCTTGGTGTGCCCTAACTGTCCTGTAAGTAGCAGAGTGAATCTTACCAATGAACATTGTTGTGCAGTTGCTGAATATTAAATCTGGCTTTTGCTGATACCCTTGCTGATGATTTTTTAAGCAACATCAAACACTCATTTGTAACAAATGTTGACTTGCATTTGATCCAATATGAGCATCAAGGTACTATGTAAATGAGAAAAAGGAAGCAGACACTGGTTTTCCCAAGGAAAAGAGCACGTTTGGTTTACTTTTGTAACCCAACTGAAACAACAGTAAGAAAATACTTCAGGACAGAATTTTTTAGTTTCTCTTCAAGATAATGAGGTAAGGAAACACAATAAAGCAGTCAAAGAAAGCTGAAAGTGAATTTACAAAAGAAATATGTGTCTATGTCTTAGTTTTGGTAATGTTCAGGCTGGATCCCACTGTTTTGATCAGGATTTATTTCCAATCACCTCTGTCATTTGGTTCACAATGTATACACTAACTAGATGAGGTTATAGGGTAATTTCTAAATTATAAAATATATTTATACTATTTTCTTGTTGAACATACAAAGATCTAATTGCAAGAAAGGCCTTACTAATCTATTTGTTTTAGGGATAACCAAATTTCTGAACACTGAAAATATTTGAACACAAGCAAGGAAAAGAAAGCAGTTTAGACAAAATTTTAAAGTTCAAAATTTATAATTATCAGAAAAGCAATTACATTTAACAATTGTTTTTTAAATTGTTTTTTAGTAATATTAAATTTCCCAAATATAAATTTTTTGCTAAGATGAAAGTAGTTTACACATTGCTCTTCTTATAAGTAAATTTGTGTCAATTAATTTTTTATAAGACAGTTGACAAATCAGCCATCAGTTTCATTTTAAGATTAGACTACAGCTCTCCAATTCCTAGTATTTATGTTCAACCATCTTGAACTTCATTATTTAAGAATTCTCCCTTGCATGCAGGATAAATTGGAAGTGACTGCTTTAGAATATTTATGCAGCAGGTGTTTCTATTTAATATCAGTACTCATGTAGTCTTTTGAATAGTCAGGAACTTTAATGGCCTTCTGCAACATCTGCAAAAGAATATTTAACGTAATATATTGTTGCATTGTTTAGAAGTTAATAATCCTATAATATTAGTGATCATATGGAATAACATCTGTTAACATCAATCACTATAATTTTAAGCACTTGAAAAGCTCATGAAAAAATGGAAACCCTTCAAAACAAAGTGGTTCTTGATAATTTTTCTAATCAACATTTCTAATCGACATTCTAATCAAAATTTCTTAAAAACACAACAAGTAGCCCAGGTAGCATTGTTTATTTTTTATCTAATTAATATTTATGTCTGAAATATATATATGAAGGTCATACAGAGAGGAGTAAAGTTTAACTGATGTGGAATACTTTAGATGCCAATAGAGAATCTTATTATTCAAAAGGCACAAGAAGTATTTTGATCCTTGGGTGCCTCTTAAGCCATATGTCTCAGGGTGATCACAAAAGTGCCTGGTCATCTGCCACGGAGATACTCTTGGCTACAGGTTTTGCATCAGTGAATAATGCTAGGCTGTAGTGGATCCTACTTGTTGTGCACATATGAGCATTTTATAGGTTGCTCTTACTCACATGTCATATCAATATGAGCAGATTTTGTATAACAAGCAATAAAATCTGCATGAGAAAGTGTAAGAGTCCTTCACATGTGTAAGAGAAAATATTCCAATTAATGTTTTTGGCCAATGGCCTCTGAGTAAAAAAGCTTAATATAGATCCAGGAACCCTTCTGCCTGCAAGGTAAGATAATCTTCACAAACAGACCAAAGTATCTAGGCTATCTTGTTAAGAAACATTTGCAACACATGCATGCCTACCTTGACCACTGGCAGTGGTCTTGGCAGAGTGGTTTAAATCTCTGCATATATAAACCAAATATTTATGTGGCATCACAAGGTGCTTTCCAAAGTAAACAGAGAGCAAAATCATAAAATCTACCACAAACACTCTGTTCTGCTGTTGCCTTCAGCTCTCAATAGTGTCCAAATGCATAGGGCAAGAAGTGCACAGCCAACCAGAGCGAGTTGGAAGAAATATCAGATCAAGAGATTTCAGCTATATGTGCAGTTTAATTTGGCCAGAATACTGTAATGACCCCAACTGACTCCTCTGAAAAATGTTATGCAATCTTGAAAAACTGTAAGCTGTTGGGTTTTGTTTCATATCTCATCCAAAAAAAGTGTGCTCCTAACACCACAAAGCTTTCTGAAACCATTAGGGAAAATATATAGACAATTATCTTAGAAGCTAGCACAGGTACCTAGCTGCAACATGACTTAAATGAGTACCCCTAATTTATGCATATATGAGGGGCAAAAATTAGGTCTTGGGTTTCCTTGTTTTCCTCCTTGTGAGGGGCAATAACATCATTAATTCCTAGCTCATTTGTTAGGTATTTCCAAGGCAAAGTAAAAGTTGTATCAAATGTTGCAATTCGCATGTGGTCTGAACTCAGAGACCTTAAGATTATTCCATTTACAAGGATATCAAGTTTAATGTAACTTGAATCATGATCCCACAGGGGCAGACCTGATTTTCTATTCCCTATATTCTGAACTTTGCTGATACTGACTTAAGTACTTACAGGATTTTTTTTTTTTAATTGGGGTTGTTTTGGTTATGGTATTTTTAATGAAAATGAAAGTCAAATGTATAGAAAAAAAAATCTGTTTACTCTGCACTTGGCCAGTAAGACACAGATCTCTTTTTTTTGTTCTCCACTAGCTATAAGAAATAAGATTACAATAATTTAAATAAGACCATAATAGTTCTGTTCATTTATTCCTAGCTCTTCAGTAGTTAGGTATTTTTATCTGGAAATCATAATAATTATATATATTTCATAGAGATTTTAGGAGCTGAAAATGTATTTCATTTGAATGAGAACATGATCTTAGGTGTTGGAATGACACAGTTTCAGAAAAGCAGATCTTTGCATGAGTGAATTTGATTTACTCATTTCTGTGTGTCCTACATATGAGTATAAAGAAGTGAATGTGACAAAATGACAAAACCATGAGAATTCTCAGGGACTGTTAAAAGAGTCTTCTTCAGCTTTGTCTCAGAATTCTCATTTTGAGCAGCAATGTTTCAGATACTTCATTTGTGGTACCAAAGAATTTTGTAAAGGTTTCTCATGTCTATTCTGTTACGCAATACTTCTAGCTCAGAGGAGGGTGGACTAACAAATGCACCTCAATAGCAATTAGAGTTTCATTATTCCTCTTCTTATTTAAGCTTATTTGAATGCATTGCCAAAATTTGAATATGGTGTTGAAATTTATATTCCCACTCTATTAGGTCTAGATAGTTTTACCTTGTCTTCTTTTAAAAGTTTCTGTTCAAAAAAAGTGAAACTCAGTGTCCACACTTCAGCTATTAGACATTCAGCTAGGGAGGGAGGAGTGAAAAACTAATTAGAAAATCTTATTTGTTAGATTCCTTTGTAAGTACAAATTAAAACACAGTTTTGGTTTTGTTCATTTTCTACATAGCTGTTTGAAATTGTGCAATATTATATTAATTAGAACACAATTTGCCCAAACCTGCTGTTATTGCAACAATTCATTAAAATGTCCAGGTGTAAAATACGAGGGATTTGATTGCTCAAGGGACTGGTAAGGGCATATGGAGTTTTTCTGCACTAAGTTGTTGGTGTGAATCCAATGTAGGCCAACAGTTAGAAACTTTTGAGTTACTCTCTAATGACTCTTCTGTAGCTCTGGAGATATGCTTAGGTACTTGCACTCTTATTCCCAAGTTTATAGCTCACAACATTTCTGAACATTATCCTGGTATTTACAGATAATGGGACGAGCAGTAAAAACAGAAATAAAGCCTGATTTCTTTTCAGTGATCCATTTTTAAGATATATTGGGAAGCATGCAGAGATGATGCTCTAAACTTATTCTTTCAGTAGCAGAATGTGAAAGGGATTATTTTCTAATGCTTTTATTCTCCCATCTTCAACACTGCTTTCAGTACTAAACTGTATTACATATCACCATTATTCTTGCTGTCACTCCGCTTTAAGACAGTAAAAAATATTTCAAGGCACAAAACCTTACATCAAGAAAGACCCAGTTCCTGCTTGTCATCAAGACTTTTATATTTTCTTTTTCCTGTGTAAGGAATTTTTTTTAATTGAAGGAGAAGGGTAAATCATGGTAGCGAACTACGTAATTTTCCAATGGCCTGAGAAAATCTGGTCTTTAGTTCATATAAGTGGAGTTTGATGAAGCCATGATATGTAAGTAAAAGAAAATTGGGGCCAATATACACATAAACAAATGATGAACAGCAGGCAAGACCAATTACAAACTCATTTTGTTTCATGAAAAATATTTACACCTCTCTGGAGAATCCCTGAAAGGGTTTTTCACATCTAGTCTGCAGGTCTCTTTTTAAATTTTTCTAACTTACCAAACAAATGCTGTGGTTAGAAGTTCTGTTACCATCTGATTGGGACTGGGCCATCCTTGCTGCTTTGATGTAACATGAGTTTCTGTGTAGCAGGTGGTCTTTCCTGCTGTTTATAGTGCAGCCTAGGGAGGTCTGTCAGATGTAACAGCTCTTCTTTATCTGCATGGAATTCGGGTAAATCACAGTGGAACAGATGGAAAAATGCTCACATACCGCCACAGTCCCACCTCTCAGTAGCAGCCTGTAAAATTCCACAAACCCTCCTGACTCCCCAAAAGAGAGAAAAAAGCCTGATGGGTGTGTTTTTGAACTGCTGGAGAATATTCACATTGTTTATACACAAACATAAACCTGGGCACTAAGAAAAACAAACAAACTGAATTACCACATCTGTTCTGTAGATATATTTTACAGTTACATTCTGGATTTCTGCTGAAAAATATTAGGAAATTTTAAAAAAATCTCTAATATCTGGTGTAATTAATTATTTTCTTCTTCCTTCTTTTCTTCCTCTTCTTTTTCCTTTCTTTCATTAGTTTTCCTTTTTATTCTTTTATCCCCTTTTTTTAAAATTTTATACACTTCTCTAATTAATTTTATAAGAAAATGTTAGTAAACCCAAATATTGTTAGGATTGCTGCCTAAAAGTTTTTTTATTCAATGAGCAGGATGATAAACATTTGCAAAAAATCTTCCTTTTACAAGGTTTCAAATATCTCCTTTGTATTTTAAAAGATGACAAATATTACAAATGTATAATAAATACTTAAATATTACTCACTAAATATATGAAGAGAAATTCATTTAAGGGAAAAAAGTTCTAATGAAGTGAGCTACTTTAGAACAAATATTCTTGATGCTGATGGTTCAGATTTTCAAAGAAAATATTTTCTTTTCCCATACCAAAACAGAGGATTATTTAAACTAGTAACATTCCTAGTACACTACGTACCAAATTTCCTCTAAATACCTGCCTGTTCTGTGGGTGATAAACAGGGAAGTGACTTATTTCTTAAATATGGCATAGACACTGTTTTGGACTGACCCTGACTGAATGCCAGGTGCCCACCAAAGCTGCTCTGTCTCTCTTCTCCTCAGCTGCACAGGGGAGAGAAAATATAAGAAAGGCTCATGGGTAGAGATAAGAGTGGAGAAAAATCATTCACCAATTACCATCACAGGCAAAACATTTGATGTAGGGAAATTAGTTTAATGTAGTAAAAATCAAATCTGGGTGTGGTAATGAGAATTAAAAACTAAATCTTAAAACACCTTCCTTCCACACCTCCCTTTTTCTTGTGCTCAACTTCACTCCTGATTTCTTCTATTTCCTTTCCTGCCAGCATCAGAGATGGATGTGGAATAGGTTTGTGGCTAGCTTATCAAAAATTATTTCTTCCACTCCTTTCACCCTTCCTCCTGCTCCAGTGGGGGTCACTTTCAGGGTGTGCAGTCCTTCAGAAACAGGCTGTCCAGCATGGGTCCCCCATGGGATTATAGGTCCTGCCAGAAAATCTGTTCCAGTGCAGATATCACACAGGGTGACCAGGGACAGTTTCCTCACCGTGATTTTCACCCTGGGCTACAGGAGAATCTCTGCTCTGGCACTTGGAGCTCCTTCTCCCTTTCTGCCTTCACTGGTTTTGATGCCAGCAAAGTTGTTTCTCTCATATTCTCACTCCTTTCTCCCACTGCAATTGCTGCTATGTATTTTTTTCTCCCTGCTCTGATCTAAACACGTCACCCCAGAGGTGCTACCACTGCTGCTGATGGGCTCAGCCCTGACCCAGGGGTGGATCTGTCTTGCAGCCAGCTGGCATCGGTGGTTCTTCTGACAGCTTCTCACAGAAGCCACCCTTATAGACCTCTGGCTACCAAAACCTTGCCACACAAAGCCATACAGACACCTATATACATTTAACAATAAATGTTTCCTCCAAATTGATTTCTTTACATTATTCCCAGGTTCTTTTTGACTCCCATTTGCTTATAAAATAACAATGAAAGGTCTCAGAAAACTAATTTCTCAGATAAATGTCAATTTATCAGTAGTATAATATATATAACAGTAGTATATTAATCAGATAAAAATGAGGAGAATACATCCATTAAATGTATGATAACTGTAGGTGGGAAAGATGATCAGTCCTACAGGAATTCAGCTCAGCTAGCCATTGCCCAGATTCTGTTGATTTTAATTTCACTTTTGAAAGGGATAAATGAAAATTCATAGTATCAAAGCAGATACACAGTTTGCAGTATGAAGTCCTCAGATGCTTTGATATTGAGTAGCATGTAAAGGTATTAATATTTGACAGAGAGTTTCATTAACCTCTAAGTTTATACATCTATGAAGTAAATCTGCCCATCTGCTTCACACAACAAAATCACGTTTTGCAAGCTGGTCAGACTACTTGTAAAAGCACAGGTCAGAATTAAATCATAAGGCAGATTTATTTATCTACAGTAATACATAAACCAATTATGCATGATGGGTTTTGTTATAAGGGATGGAGATCATATGGTGTATCCTTAAGCTCCATAACATAGAGATGATTTCTGCTATTGTTAACTGATACTTCTATCCACTTCTTTCCAACAATTCTTTTAAAAAGGGAAGGTTTTATTTGTTTTATTTAATCAATTGACAGGACACTAGGTTTTATTACAGGAATATATAGAGTTAGTACAATGAAATCCTGATACATCATTTAAGTCCCATCATAGCAGGAATAATAACATTATGGAGAGAGAAATTTAGCTTCTACACAAAGCTAGTGCAGCAACTAATTCTGTTTATCGTATGTGCAGAAAACTTTTCAGTAGATATATGCATTCTAGAACTGAAGTTTTTAATCTTCTGGTACAACTGGAAAATAAAATCCTTTGTCAGCTACTTGCAATACAAAGTCCTTTTTAGAAAGTAAACCCTTCCCTGAAGGCATTTTCTCCCTCTGAAATGTTTGCCATTAATTAAAGGTAGCACAGAAAAAGCTCTGTGTTGTCTAATGATAAAAAAAAAAAAAAACAAACAAAAAGAGTGAGTGTGAAAGAAATAGAAAAATGGAAGTGTGTTAGCACTTCTTAGTCTTTCTTAGTCTTTAGAAAGTTACTTTTGTCTCCTTATACTGCTTGCTTCTGCCAAGAGAAAGAAAATGAGGAAAGGAATGCCCAATCAAGAACCCTGTGTGTGAGAATATACTGTAAATTTCAGAGTTAATGCCAGTGAAATCACACACCTCAAAGAAAAGCAGAATTAATCAGCACTTTTGTACTAACAGTTGTGATTATTCATTTCCAACCAAAAAACCACAACTGTTAAGTGCTGATGCAGGTTTATATTTGAAGTGATTTCCAATGTAATGCTTTCTGACATGTTTAAGATTAATACTAACTTAGGCAGGTAAATAATAGCTTTCAAAGGCAGTTAATATTTTATTTTAAGATCACCAGTGTGTGCTTTCTTGCATTGCAACAATTGTGTTTCTTCCCCTGCAGGCCCCATGTATGCAAGTATGCCCAGTGTATGCCTGAGATATTATCAGATTTTTGTTACAATTTAAGCAAAAGTCTGTTAGTAGAGTGTATGGGTCACTGTGAAAATCTGGTGGTACTACTTAATTGATTTGGCCCCGAGTCAGGAAAATTTTAAGTATGTTTTTAGTTTTTAATTGTGCTTAACCACTGCTGATATCTGGTAGTTACATATTCATGCTTAGATTGTTCTCATGAATGAGGGTACTCCCAGATAGCAAATCACGCTGTTAGAGTGTTTCCATCTTTATTGTGATTATGATTATTTTGTCAAAACATTCTGAGATATAATTCCTGTTTCTAAAGTGGTTTGAAATCTTGGTGAAAAATTTTAAATACAATTTTAATATAGAATTAAAAAGAGAAATTATAATTTTAACGAGAAAATGGCCTTTTTGTTCAGGTAGTAAAAGTGAATTTTCTGGTTTGCACTAGCATTTGCATTGCACTGAGAAAGAACACATTGTTATAAATTCTCAAAATCAACCACCATGTGCTGGAACATGATCTGTTCTACTACACTGAAAACTATACTTCATGTTAAGTGATTAGTTTAACATAATCTACCTCTGTGCACCAAAAATCAGTATTTTTTACCTTGTGATATTTTTTAGATATCTTGCAGAGCTAAATTGAGAGCTGAAAGACATTCTGAGCAAGATAGGTAGAAAGAGTTTTAAAAGAAGAAAAAATATATCTTATGCATCCTATTCTGTTGAATATAACTTAAACATATTCCACCTCTGAACCTTCTTTTGAAAGTCTGTCTTTGAAAAAAATAAAAAAGTCAATTAGAATAGCAGCTACAGCTGAAGTAAACAGTCATCAGGGATGTAATGCCACTCTCTGTTCATCCAGCTTGAAAATGCTGTTGTGTCTGCACTTCAGCATTTCAGTCTGATGTCTAATGACTTTTGTTCCCAGTTTCAGGGCTTCTAAAATATTGCTGAAAGCTGAAATCTTTCCTTTGTTTGAACTGCTAATTAGTTTTGTGTATATGGGATTTATGAAGTACCGGGTGTTTAAATCATATCTCGGATTAAATCTGCCTGGAAATGTTCTGCATTACAAAATAGATAAATAAAAGCAGCATCCTAACAAACTTGAAGTTTGTGAATTACATGCATGCACATCCTACAGATGAAATGAATCTGCAAATCTTTTAGCAAACAATTGCTGATTACCCTAGTCTGCTTGTTTTAATTGCATTTTCCTCGATTAAACCCTTTATCCAACCATGAATGGAGTCACAGTTCTCACCAAGAAATAATGAAAACAACATGCAATGCCAGGGTTCCCCATTTCTCTGCCTGTTTTCCTGACAGAGAAAGGTTTGTACAAATTTCACAGAGCTTCTGTCACCTGATATCTGAGTTCGTTGTCTAAACAAGGGAGAAAAATTATCTATTTAACGATAAAGCTTATATTTTCATTTTCCTTAGATTTTGTAGACATTGTCTTATTAGGAATCCAGTCTGTCAGGAAAAGCAAAGTCTATGCAAAGAAAACTTTATTGGTTCTGTGTTATGTTACAGTACTTTTATTAGACGGTGACATTCCTAAGACAGCACCTGCTGCGTGGATTTGGGCTGTTAGCCAGAAAAGAAATAAAAAAAAAATGTGTGGTTTAAATCCAAGTGGCAATGGGATTGCACTACTGTAACAAATACCCACATGCCTGAACAGTTGGAAAGTTAGAGTGAATCACAGTTGTAAGCATTGGGGATAAATATATGTATAAGTGGCACTGTTATCACCATAACTTTCAGAGCAACAAAGATATAAAATTTCTCTTCTACATCTGTTCTCCTTTCTCCTGTGAATATAACTATTGAATGATATTTTCTACCCAATATGCATGGAAAGAGTGAACTTTTCCTTTCCTTTGTCTGTGGATTTTTTAGTACTCTCTGGCCCATTCTCCTGCCAAAGCAACAGAATCTACAATGAGAAAAAAATAAAATTCAATTTTTTCCCTGTAAATCTGGAACAGGTCTAGATTTAATATGAATGTGTCTGGAGGCAGAATTATGTCTAGAAATATTTGTGGGCTTCCAGGGCTGCTAAAATTCTTCCCCATGTATAAAAATTCACTTCCCAAAGCCAAAGGAGATCACAAACGCAAAGCAAATGTAGTCCTCAGACATGATACAAAAGATCATTTCTCATTTTTGAGTTCTGCATTTGATATTCTGGAAGTTAGAGCTGGATATATGATCAAATCTAAAAAGTTAGTAATAAAAAAAAAGCTGAAGAAAACAATAGACAGTAAACTAGACGATGGAAAGCTCTTTTTTTTTTTTCCCACATCATTTCTGGATGTAGAATTTTCTTTCTGAATTTATACTGTGTGTTGTTGATCCACCCCCAGTCCCCTGCAATACAGGGCAGATGTCGTAGAATTCCTTTTCATTGATCACAAGCAGGTTATTTCAAAAGGAGCATTAGACTGATGTGGTCCCTCATGCAGAGAGAACTTCTGCTTTATAAACTAAGGTCTAGCAGCAAGACTGTCATTGAAAAAGGCAGTAAGCAATGTTCTGTCATTTTCTGGCATTTATCGCTTTCTCAAAAGAGCAATATTTTGGCCTTTCAGACATCTGTCTGTTTAAGTTTATGGGTGTTGATTTTATGGGATTAGTCCAGACAAGCATAACTTGTTCTGAAGCAAATACAAGTAATTCCTCAGACTTTTAATGTGAAATGGGTAAGACACAGATCACATATTCTGTGTGTTATAGTCATACTCCTGTGGCAGATAGAAGACAAAAGCAAACATTTCATGGTTTGAGTAATAGTACTTATTGGAAGCCTATTATTATTGATAGAACTAGTTTACTAGCTGTCTCAGGGGTTTGGTCCTGTGCCTGGGAATTGATCAAAAATTAACCCTGGGAAGAAAGACATGGGAGTATTTGTGGATGAAAAACTCAAAAAAACTCAGCAATGTGGATTTGCAGCTCAGAAAGCCAGCCACATCCTGGGCTGTATCCTAAGCAACATGGCCAACAGGTTGAGAGATTAATTCTGCCCTTCTGCTCTGCTCTGGGGAGACCCTGCCTGAAGTGCTGCAAGTCCTGCCTGAAGTCCTCCAAGAGAGGAGGAGAGACTGAGACCTGTTGGAGTGAGTGCAGAGGAGAGACACTGACTTGATCACTCCTTCTATTAACGCAGGATGAAATAATTGGAGTTGTTGGGGCTTTTTTTCCTTATTTTTCCACAGAGATTCCGGACTTCCTATTCCCAAAGGTGTTCAAGGTAAAGTTGGATGGGGCTCTGAGAAACTTGGTCTAGTGACAGGTCTCGTGGCAGGGAGGCTAGAAACAGATGATATTTAAGGTCCCTTCCCTAAGCTTTTTATGATTTTATGTTTCTATAACTTCCAAATATTTAAGAAAATTCCTACACTGAGAGAACTCCAAAGAAATTGGAACTCAGTGAGAGTTCCTTGGCTATGTTCAGAAGGAATGGTTAAACCTTCCTTCATAAGAAGTGGTGTGAGGCTGGAGGTAGAGTGAAGCTATAAGTTTTTATAATGCTGATTAGAAAAATATAATTTGATGTAATTAAATTTCAGACAAATATGTTACCAGTGGAAAGATCCGTTTGCCTGGAACTCTGTTGCAAACTGTGGCTCATGTGGTAATTCACACACAGGAAATGCTAACGGATGGTTTTCTGATATTTTCCCTTTTGTGTCCTGCTGGTGGGAAGGCATAATAATGTTAGATCAAAAGAGGGCTTTCAGTAACTTACACCTGGACTTGATCTTTTCTGATGGTACCCATTCTTCATAGACAACTCTGCATGTCTCTCACTTCATAAAAGTTTTCGTGCACTGATTTGCTTCCATTGTTCCACCTTCTTGTCTTGCATTTTGAAAATAGGTGGCAACACCATGTATTTGTCCCTATATTTGACATATTATTTAAACTGTTTGGCATTAGTCCAAAATGTTTTCTTCTTAAACTGAATCAAATGTGTGGGGATCTTAAGTTCCAAAATTCTTCCTAAAATGGAATGACTCGATGTCCTCAATTCAGTGTTGATTCAGCCAGTGAAGAGAATCAACTATGTCATTTATGCTCATGAGGTCCTTGTCTGCATAATAGAGTGAATATTAATATTGCTTCATTACTAGGTAAATAGAACATTTTTCTATTTATAAATATCAATAACACACAAAGTACATTCTCTGGGTAACCTCTCTTTCAACCTATTTATGTTTATGGATCTTTGTCAGTCACAGATTCCCTTTAAGACAGTCATTCTTGAAATATTTCAAACTCTTGGGGAGGAGATGGATGTCTTCTTTTTCTTTCACTGAAATGCTTTGTGTTTTGGAGAAGACTGTCTCTTTGCTTGGTGGATGATTTGTACAGCCCAACAGAGAAAAGACTTTTCTTCAGGATGGGACCTTTTAGATTTTCTTACCTAATATTATTAATTGAGTAATTATGGCCTTCCTGATTGATATCTGAGTACTTTATTCCACTACAGTGTTTTCACACAAGGTACCCATGCAAAGAACTTCTGATGAGCATTTTGGAGAATGTAGATGGACATGTTATCAACACTGACTAGCAAACTTAAAAAAATTCAGAAGCTGCTGTATTTCCCTGAACCTTGAACTTTAATTTGTGACTAGGCACAACACACATAAATCTCTTCTCTGTGTGTAGGAGGATAGATTTTGCAAGCATCAAGATTAAAGAAAAGGACTCACCCAAGTTTTCCAGCTGGGCTCTGATAAAGGCTTCACCATTAGACTCTCTTGGAAGATTTCAGGTCACTTTCAGGAAACAATTCTTGTGAATGGTGCTGTGTGTCAGTACCTGATATGGCTTGAGCTCACCTGAGTTTTCTGAATCTCAGTCCATCCCACCGGAGAGAGGGTTATTGTTTAGTGATGTCCTATTTAGCATAGGAATATCCAGTTTCTTCTGGTTTTATCTATCTCTGTGGGCACAGAAGAATTAGAAACTTCATAAAATATTAAGTGTCATGCTTGTTTTTTATACGGTCCTTGAATATTGTCATTTCATGTTGGGATGACCCTGTTGTAGACAGTGAGCTCAATGGTTCTTCACCATCAATGCAGGTGGAGACCACTTTAAGAACATGGGAGAGAAGATAAATACTCAGAAGGATAAGAGAGCTATGGCAAGAATAACAGTTCTTATGTATTTTTAGCAAATTACATTCAGCCTCTTATTCCTTCTAGGTAAACCCTTAAAGTTTTGAGCTGGTTTTTTTGGGGGTTGTTTTTTTTTGTTGTTGTTTTTTTGTTGATTGATTGTTGTGAGGTTTTTTTTCCTGTCTAGATGAAGTGTTATGATTATTATTTGTATATTACTGTATAATATTTTCAAATATTACTATTTGATACACTGGTAGTTTTTAATACATTTGTGAAATAATACTGAAAAAGTGTTGCATTCCTAATTAAAATACTTAAAATGCTGAAAGAAAATTGTGCTGAACCATCACTGATATGGCCTTTATTTTTGAAGTAGCCCTGGTTGGATCAATTCTTTTGTTAAGAGCAACACTTTGCTCTCATCACTCAGTGCTGCTTGATGTATTTTCCCTGTCAACTGTAGGGGGTTTGGATCTAACTAGATGATCTTTAAAGATCTTTTCCAACCCAAAAAAGCCTGCACCAAAGTGCAATAATTCACACAGCTTTCTTTTTGCCTCCATTTTCTTCCTAGGCTGAGATTTTCTTTTTGACCACTTTACAGACAGGTATTTGCATTTTTACAAGTCTCATCACCTGAAGATCTTACCTTCAGTCATCCTTTTTACCCCAATTTTAAGTGAGAAACAATATGTTCACTGCTTTGGCAAAAGAGACTGCCACAGCATGTGTTCACAAGCATGTGCTTCTTTTAAAGGAAATACATTCACTGTAAACACATATTTTTCCTCTTTGACGCATTCCCAGTCTTTATGCTGTTTAGTGCTGTATATTGTTAACCTCAAAAACAATGCATATTTATATGCAGATTGGAAGAAAATGAATACTTAGAAATGTTGCATTCATCAACTCTCTTTGCATTTTGGGGCTTGTCTTTTGTTCTTGTCTTTACGACAAATTCTGCATGCACTGTTAAGGCACAGATCTCAGGGTAGAGCTCTGGAGGGTTATTGTCATGAAAAGGTTGAGAGGTGGTACAGGAGGTCCTAGAGGCAAGAGCTGCTGTGACCCCTGGGGAGAATATGCTCTCAGGACAGAGCATGAACTGCTGCTATAAGTGTAAGCTCACAGCTGCTCTCAAACATCTCTAGAGAAATCATAAAAGCATGATATTTAGACAACACGCAGTGTTGGTAAAGGTTAATTTCTCAGAAGAGATCTGGGTCAAAAAACCTGAATCCCAGGAGAAGCACAAGGAAACTATTTCAGTATAACAATAGGGAGAATCCATCAATATATAAGCTCTTAGGAATTAATTCTTCTGCAGTGATGCTCAAAGTTAACTAAATCTCATGCCAGACCTTGACCATGCTCTGAAATGTTGAGATTTTGAAGCATTTTTGAAGGCAAGATTCTAATCTTTCTTCAAGGAATGTAACTTTTAAATAAAAATTACATAGATGCGTGGCTTTAGGTGTGGGCAGGGAATGGAGAGCTGATTTTCTGCTGTGAAGTGTATAGGAATTCTATTGTCTTCATAAAGCACAACTGTCACGCAGCATTTTAGAAATTAAAAAACTGTGAACAAGTATAATGCATAAATTCTTGTTCTGTTTCTTATCTCTTGTCCCCATACAGTAGCTTTTTTTTTCTTTTATGAATATTTAAAGATGAAAGATTTAAAAGAGAGGATTTCTTTTCTTAAATATTGTTTTTCTTAAAGAAATAGTTCTCTTTCTCATTTTAAAAACTACTTAGGATAAAATGTTGGGCGTTCATCCTAAATTTGTTTTTTTTTCTGCTGCAGATCAGGAGTAATTGAACTAATATTAATGAAAATGTCACACTAGGAATAGAAAAATGCAGTCTATGAAAGAAGCTTCTTATGTCACTCTCTTTCTCTGACTTCTCCCACAGTCCTGTTCTGCAAAGAGGAGCAGGAGGGAGCTGTGGAGAACATCTTCCAACAGCCATTATCCTTCCCTGCTCATCTCCAGTGATCTGTCACATCCCACATTTTCCATCCTTAAAGGCATATGGTGGGTATTAGAGATGATTGCTGCAGCATGCTTATCCTGGCCCTACATATCCTTGTTTGACACACTAGATTGCTGAATGACATTTACTTTGACAAAAAGAGTTGCATGCGCCTTTCATTTTCTGCATTTTTTTTAACACATAAACCACTTTCCTAAATACAATAGAGAAACAGAATTTCTCTTTGGTTTGTAACAGATTTTTCCACTATTCTAGAAGGAAATTAGTATTGTCTGTAAGATAATTAGAAAAAGTTGGGCAGGTGTCATCAAAACAACTGAATGAATTGCTTTTCCATAAAGAGAATATGATTTAATCTGACCTCTGGAATATTTAATAAATCAGTAATTACTATTCAAATACATCCCCTGTGATGTTGAATAAGATTTTGGGCACACTGACTTTTATTTCAGTGAAATATTTCTATGCAGAAGATAAGCACAGAGTAGGACAAAAATTAGGATAATCTGTACCACATGAATTGGGCAGAGAGGAATGGAATATGTGCATATGTGAGAACTTACTGTTTCAAATCAATAGCTGCTTTACTTTGGATTCAGTCAGTGATCTGTTACTGGCTTGACACACACTCTAGGTTGGAAAAGGGGGTAAGAGCAGACATATGATATAACAATTATTTATTTAAGATTCTGACACTGATTTCTGCTTGGTTTTATTTGCTATTTATTCAATCTATCTGTTAATAAAGAGGAAAATATCTGATAAATTTCTGTAATTGAAAAAAGCACACAAGATAATTTGGGTTGAAAAGCTGTAGTACCTTGATATCTCTCTCTCTATAGAGATATATAGATGTGTATGTGCATATATATATATATATATATATACATATACATATATATATGTGTGTGTGTGTGTGTGTGTGTGTGTGTGTGTATTCATGTATATTCACCCTAGAATGGCTCTTATTCAATAACAAGGGCTAATGGCAATCAGAATTAGAAAATTTATCTTGGGTTATAAAGCAAAGGTGTGTCTCTAATGAATTTGTATAAAATCTTTTTCCTCAATGTAGTCAGTCATGGTTTTATCAGTCCAGTTCTAAATTGCATAACCTATGGAGTTTTGATCCTTTTCTGGGGGTCATTAGGAAACCTTTTGCACTGTTTTATCACTGGAAAACATTTATATTCTTTACTTCAGTTTATTTCTCTCTGCTACTGTTTTTTTCCATGTTACACAAATTTGTACAGAACTTTAGAACAGACTATAGCTCTCAGATTTCTTGGGGTCCTTATAGTGCTAACCTTCACACTGCTGTTTCATTCTTTTCTTAAAGACTCAAAAATTCCATTTATTATATTATTCTTTAGAAGTTGCAAAGGAGCATGGAAAAATGAATGTTAGTTTCCATTAAAAGTATTCATTACTTACAGTTCAGATTTCCTCAACTCAGTATTGAATATTTGTCAAAGGAGAGAAGGGGGGAAAAAACCTGCTAGACTGGGTTTCTACACTTGCTTATTCAAATACCTTTTTCTCACACAATACTTAAATTTATTTCAGTCATTTTGGTTGCATATTATAGGTCAGGTACAGTTTTTGATTTGTGTGCTTTATTTGAATGGTACTTATAGATATCACCAAAAATATACTTCAGAATGTAGTGTACATGTGGACAAACTTCAGTTTCACATAGAGTACAATGTGCCCCATCTTGCCTCCCTCAGTGCTTGTGAGATTTTGATCTGGCAGGTACATTCAGCTGACAGAACACCAGTGCCTGTGGATGTCAGTCATCTGTCTGGAGTTCCTCCTACTCAGTAAAGAGAGTTCAAATGAAGCCTACAACCAAGACAGCGAGTTTTGCAAGATTAATATTCCCATATGCTGACAAGGTATCTGAATTTGCACAAAACACTGTTGGCCACTTTTAAAAATAATAGCAGACATTTCTGATTTTATTAAAATACTTCCTCACTCTGACACTTGTATAAGAACAATCTTGTCCATATTAGAACTTCATAGACATTTTTCTTTTTTTTTTTCCACTAGAAGGGCATTTACCTCCTCCCTCTTCCTGCCACATAACAAAGGCATCTTTGTTAGTGAATTTTTAAGTTTTAGACAACATGTATTCCCAGGATGCAATTCTGTTGTGATAACTGCCTTGATACCTAATGACTTAATTAGATAATCACATAATTGCAATAAGTAAAAAAACCTGTGCAAAATTGAATAACTAATTGAAATTAATTCTTCCTGGAGAGGATGGAGTAAATTTTGAATTTCATAGTCTTAGCTGAGCAGTGACACTAACTGCATTTTAGTAATCTTCCATTAAAAAGCTGCTGAAGTATCAATCAGATGTATTTTTTACTCTGTGAGCCTTTGTGTGATGAACAGAAAAATAATAATTAAGAGGTGTGCATAGATTTTTATTTTCAGGCCTAGTTTTCATATCACAGGGGCTGACTCCTAAAACCTTTGCAGAGCCTTCATTATTCGACTGTTCCATTTCAAATAGTCAGTTTTGATGGCAAAAGAGTTTTATATTTGGCCCATGTCAGACACATTCCAAATAGTTGCTTTGCCCCAAATTTTTATTAGCTATGATGGAACCAAGGGTGTTATCTGGTAATTGGTAAAATAATTTATTATTTAGGATTACTCAATAGGTTTATTGTTATCACTGCATTAAGCACGAGTCATGGTTGTTCAGAAGGATTTTTAATCTAATAATCCGATATATGTTTTTATAAATGTTTACTATATCATTGAAATGATCAGAAGGAAAAAAGTATATGGGGCTTAAAGGAATTTTGACTACCTGAGGAATCATTTGTTTAGTCAGCATTGATTCCAGAAAGTGACTTTCTGTAGTTCATTGTGTGCCCTAAATATATGATCACACCTTTGAATCATCTCATTGTTATAAATATCAGAGATGAAATTATGAATTACATAAATTTCTGAAGCTCTTCTCTGCCTTTTGTATTTATTTTATCTTTCTGTATGGCCAACAGTGTTAGGTGTGCCTGCCTGCACTGGACTCCTCCAAATAATGTTCGAATTTCATAGATTCTGACAAAATTCAATCCAATGAAAAACTCTGTAACCTCAAAGGGAAAAGCTGGTTCTCTATTGTGAAAATAGAAACCATCTTTCCCCAAGGCACCAGCACTACTTCAGATGCTGTGAACTAGCAGGCTGGATAGTAGCTGTGGCAGCACTGAGCAGAGTCAGGCTGTGACATCTGTCTGGAAAATGAATAAATATTAAGATGCTTAGTCAATGCTGATATCTGTGCTGCTGAGGTTATATTGATATCTACAGTGACTGCCATGCCGTATGTCACACAATCTGGACTTAATTTCTTGCTTGCTTTCTTCTGAGGGTTACATCCATGTTCCTTTTGGTCTCACCCAAGAGCAGCAATATGTTAATAAATAGACTTATCTTGAAGACATTATTAACAAGGAATATAATTTACAATATATGTTATAAATTTAAACAGAAACTTACATTTGCTGGATTTGCCAGCTCTGCAGAAAGAAGCTGTTTTTTGAGGGCTTGTAGTGAATATTTATTTTCTTTCTTACCTTTCCAACATCTGAGAGCAGCTTTTTGAAAGGCTTAATTACACAAAAAAAGGAAACTTTAATAAAATCTCTCCTTAGTTATAATAAGCTCTAACTGGTCTTGAAGGCAGTTAGTACCTCTACACCCTTTTAAGAGATATATAGTCCTACTAGTCCTAGCAAAGCAAGACTATGGTTATGTATTTAATTTTTTTTTTTTTTTACTTTATCCCGGCTGATTCAGAAACACTGACACTAAAAAAAATGAAAATCTAATATCAAATTAAATAGTAATTCACATTATTTTAAATGCATGTATTTAAACCCAGGCTTTACAGGTTCACTCAAGATCCACGTGATTCAAAGATTCCAGCCTCTACTGTTTTGCTGAAGTATAGCAGTGGGTAATGGAAGACAGAGGAAGATGTTTCATCATTTGCCAAGCAAGTCCACAGACCAACAAAACTGTTGTCAATAAATCTTCTGTATCTCACAGGACTATAATAAATGTAATAATACATTAATTTCTGCATGAGTATCCTGGTTTGAGGATTGATACTTCCCCAGAGGTGGAATGTTCTCATATTTATCAGATACTTACAGATCACTCTTAACATGAAGCAGAAATGAAGAATTGAAGACTAGCTACTAGCCTATAATTAGAGTTAAAAATATACAAATTAGGTAAAATAATACTAAAAAATTATTTTACCCTTAAATTTTAGTCTAAAAGATCTCATCTGCAGTTTATTGAAAATAAGAAACTGTGCTTAAACATGCAAAATACACACAGAAATTACCACAGCAACAGTCAGAAGTGTTTTATAATGCTGATTGCTGTAAAAATCAAAATCTGGTACTATGGGTTATATTCTGTTTTAAATAAAATATAGCATAAATTAGTTTGACAGGTAGATGGATCTACAGTCTTTAAAATCAAATACATAATTTTCTCTTTTTGGTTTTGTGCTTTAAGATTTAAAATTCTTCAGAAATGAGCCACTACTATTTTCAAATAATGAGAATAAAAAAACCTTTCTGAGTCTACTTTCTATTAATTGCATAGTAAACAATGATTTTTGTTATGAAATTTTGAATCTTTCTATATCATTAAAATGATAGCAAAACCATGTATTTGGCATGCATATATGTTTGTGGGCAGCTTTAATAATTAGCTACTTCTGAATCATCCAGCCTAGTGTCTTGCATTGTTTTGTGAGACTCTTAAAATTTTTGCTAAAAATGTTTTCATAATTAGATTCTATCACATGAGATAAAGTCCATAAATTATTCTGGATTAAATTAATTTACTTAATAATAAGCATTTGATTTTTTCTCTTTGCAGCAAATCAAATGACTGATTTTGAACAAAAAGCATTCCAAAGAAATCAAGATAACGATTCATGTAGTTCAGACCCTAATTCTTATTTTGGTCATACTCATTTTAGAAAGTAATAGACCAATCCAGCTTTCTATTCATGTTAATTGGCAGCAAGTGTTGACAAAAAAATGCATGTAAATAATTGCTCTGGACATCAATATTTTTAGATTACAGTATAGTTATTTACACATTTTTTTCTTTTTCTATATTGTAAAATACTTGCAAGGATATATTGGTGACTTTTAATTGGGAAAAGAAAAAAAATATGGTAACCATGGAAAGGTTTTTCTATTTGTGTGTATTCAAAATTATTCAGAAAACTTTTACCCTTCTAAGTCCTCCTTGCAGATATAGTCTGACAGATAGGTAGACAGATGGACAAATAGAATTGGCAGATAGGGATCACAGTTTATTTTCCTAGTGAATAAGTTGATTACTTTGGGAAAGCTGACTATACAAACATGGGGAATGGAAGAAAACAGATGGTATGTGTTCCAATGCCTGGTGGCTGTTTGAGCATTAAACATTTGTCTGAACCAACTCCTTATAAGTAAAGAATCTGTATTTTTTAATATCTTCCCTTAAATAAGGACCCAGCAAGTGAGGAAATAATGAAAGGAGAACAAGCTTGTAATGTCATTTCAAAGGTTTAAGCTTTCTTTATGCTTTAAACCCAGTAAAATATTATGGAAAATATTTATTTTAAAAGATTAATTTTTAAATAATAATATTCCTTTAATAATAATATATTTATTGATAATATTATAATATTTATATTAATAAATATTCATTTTCTACCTAAAAGTAGAAATAGGAAAAGGTAAAACTCTTAGGTAATTATTGAAAACCTCTTCCAAAACAGTTTATTCTTTCATGAAGATATTTTACACCAGACATTTTTGAGAAGATCTTCCATTCCTGGTGACTCAATAGAAACATTAGCTTGCAAGACTGCTTGCAGATGAATGGTGGAGTGCAAGCTCCTAAGTTTTATATAACTGCTATCCTAATAGCAGAATCAATGACATTACACAAACCTGGCTCACACCCATCACCTGCAATTACAATGAGTTGCTGTTCATTGCATATGTGGTTGTTGTTTTTAAGTCACTGAGGATTAAGAAAGAGAGAAAAATGTACTACAGTCCAAAGTCATGAAGGGGAAAGTGTGTTAGAGCCACATACACTGTATATTTATTTACTTATGATGAGCCCCAGCCACGAGTCATCAGCTTACAGTTTCTCCTACAATCACCCTCATTGGCTATTCATGAACAGGTCATGAATAGCAGGATTATATCACTTTGTTTTTCCTTCCTTAATAGGAGCTATTAAAGAGTCACTTTTCAGATTGGTATTATTAACTGTTTGTTAGGCTATATTTTATGAATAGTGCTTTCCTTATTCAGAAGAGGAGAACAGCATAGAGAACTGGAAATGGTTTGAGAAGTAATATGAACATCAAATTATTTGTAAGACAGGAAATAATTGGTATATATTGGCAAATGTAGTTTGAATAAAAGAGCTGAATATTGGCCTATTGCAGGAAATAGTTCAGACTTATTCTGAAGAGATCTGCACCACTACTCCCCAAATTGCTTGTATAGCTTTCCAGATCAGTATATTTTAAGACCCAAAAAGGGCATTTACATCTTAACCTAATGACTAACAGACTACAGGACAATCAATTTCACTAAGTGATCCAGAGTGACAACCACAACTTTGTAACATATAAAGAGGCAACCAAACATACCCAAACTTCATTTTAAGTGTTGAAACCACCTCATTCCATGGTCTAAAGGATTTACTGCAGCTCTGTGTAAGATGTCCCAAAGTTTTAATATATTAATTAAACATGTGTAGCATGATCTCTGTCTGAATTTGTGTAGGTCTGTGTCATCACTTTTTTGGGAGCATTTTAGTTAACTAAGGACTGCAAACAAGTAGAAAACCTTAAATAACATAGGGCAAAAATTCTTTTACTATGGTAAAGATAATGCCTTGGCAATAAACAAGAGTAAAATATGTATGCAAAATATCTATGTAAAATCTATATAAAATACAAGAGTTATAAATGCCAATTCAAAAAGGGAAATTTTAATATTGCTTTTTTCTTCACAGTGCAATTTTATTGGAGTTTATTAATTATTTCTATCTTCCTTCTCTTCTGCTTCAGAACACTAAATGCAATATTAAAATGTCAGCATTTCTTTTTAAAAAGGCGTTAGCCATACTATATTCATGTAGTACTCTTGAAATATAAAATTTATCACTACTGGGTGAAAAAAGAAATAAGAGCTACACAAGTGAAGAGTTTAGCAGAAAACTATGGACTTCAGCAGCCACTGAATAAAACACTTAATACTTATTTTAATACTTAATTTTAATTAAATATGAAAACAACATTCAAATTAAAATAAATATTCCATCAATCAACCATTCTCTAGACTATATCCAAGAAATAAAAATAGCATGGCTGTACATCTGGCACAAAAAGCTAAAAGGCAAAAGGAAGCACGTTAGGATTTCATTTCAGATGTATTTATTTTCATGGTAGTTAACACTAATTTTAACAAGAAACCTCAGCTATTCAATTGCTCAGTTTTTTGAGGTTTACATATTATCATGTTGTTCAAGCTTTGAAAATAAGAGATGTTTACCTAAAATTAAGAGATCAAAACTCTTTTGTCTTCTTTATTAATGTATGCTTGAAATATCAACGTCTAAGTCACATTCAGTAGTGCTCACAAGATTCTGTGATGATACATGCTGGGAGGGAGCTCAGCTGATCCCTAGGCCAAGCCCCTGCTCAAAGCAGTGGATATGAAATTAGCACTTGCATCTAGTTTGATCTTAAGGGCTTCCAAGCATAAACACTGCTTAACTTTAATGAATGGCAACTACTTCCAACACTTGTTTGTCCACATAAAGAAAAAAAATATTCTTAGAGATAGTTTTAACCATTCTTGTTTCAATTTAGGCCTATCTTTCATCTTGCTATCACATACCCTGATGAAGAGTCTGGTTCCATCTTCTCCATGTCCCTCAAGTATTACGTTCCCTCAAAGCTGCCTCTTCTAAAGACTTAATATGCCCTAGACACTGGGCCTCTCTTCACATGATAAGTGCTCCTAATAAACTCTTTCAGTCATCTTGAGAGGATTTGCTGATCTTCTGTTTATTGACATCTTTCTCATAATGAGGGACTTCAGACTGGATACAATATTTCTGGCGTTGCTCTTATCCTAGGAACTGGCAGGTAGAGGTGACCAGAAGGACAGATTATAAAAAATGTGTGACAATGTGGTTTTGCCTTTTGGAGGGGGAAGAGTGTCTGTATCTACAGGCATTAAACATTTGTTAGCAAATATCTCTGTGATATTATGGAGCAGCCACAATGTGTTTGAGAGTGTTATATGTGTGTGTAATCAAATGGACTCTTAGGACTCTCCATGAGAGGGAATGACACAAAGCTTCAAGAATATGGATAGATATTCTTTTTCCATAAGATGCCATTACAGAAAAAACTTCAATAAGGATGATGCTTCTCCAATCCAGACAGTAATCTAAGCAAGATTGCCAGAAGGATGATTTGCACAGAATGATCAAGAGGAAACTGATATATATCAAAAAGTTCAAAATATGCTGGTTTCTCTTTAAAACCATTGTTTAAAAAGTACAGGGTTCTTTTTAAAACTTTTTTCTTTTTTGTTATATTTTTGATTCCCTGAAGGCAGCAGAGTGGTTGTGTATATATTTCACCATCTTACAGAGGCAGGTACACATATGCACATATAAATCATATACCATGTCATGTTTATATTTGCAATACTATGGGTATGGTGACGAGTCATGTCATGTTTCTATGAAAAGAATTATGACAAGGAAGAAACAACACCCAAAATAGAGTAACACTCTAGTGCAAAGAGATTTTTGTATTCTTCCATGAAAATTTGCTTTCAAATGTGCACATATTTAAAAAAAATGTAGAATCTTAACACTGGATTCAACACCTTTAACTTGTTGAAGCATTTAAGACAATGTGTTTTTCCCTTGTCACTTTAATTCAGACACACATACAGATTTACATTGCCCACAGAAGTAGTTGCAAGGGCAGAGTAGCACAGTGACTGTTTCAAGAGAATGGAAATTTTGCCAGGGGCTGTTCGTTCCAGGATTTGCTTGTGCACTTTGCCATTAGCATCTGCAGTTTTGATTTGTGAAATTGCTTCAATTATATGATATTTCTATCAGAAAACTGGTTACTAATTTCTCCACAATCTTCCATCAGAAGCACAATAGAAATACTATCTATGAGAAGCTAAAAAGGTCTTGTCCAACCAGATGGAATCACCAACTCAGAAATGTACTTGCACAGCTACAAGTTCAGAGATAAACATATATTACAGGAAAGAGGATTTTTTTCTTTTTGTATTTTTTTTTGTTTCATTTTAGCTCTTTTAGTAAAGAATCTGACCTGTTTTACTAAAGAATCTTGTTCCTCTATCTATGAAATATATTCTTTTGAGATTTTGTTTTGTTTGGATTTTTTAAAAAATTTTATTATTTTAGAATAATCTTCTGCAATAGGGAAAAAATTGCCCTACTCACACAAGCATGAAACTAGTATCTTCCCAAGTGTAAATCGAAATAGACTTGTCACTGCTTATAAAGAAATGACACAAGAATTTTTTGTTACAGATTTCATTCGAAGCATCAAAGCTGGGTTTTTTTAATGATACTTAAGTTTCCTTGTTCTTATTAATTATACTTGTAATGGATGTCAGTCACTGTCAAATTTTCTTCTTTGAGAAGGTCTTTCAGCCCTGTGGTGTGCGTAAAAATGTGCCTGTCTTTTCAACCAGTCTCTACGTACCTTGTAAATTGATATCTGTTTTAATAGCCTTGGTGCAACAGTCTTTTGTGGTGAAGTTATGCCTCGCCTCCTAATTCTAATGAATAGACTCATTGTTGAAAATGTGGTGGTTAAACATTTACTGATCTTGACTGTCTGCAGAGATGCAGAAACATGTTGGCTAGTCAGACGGGTGGCTCCTTTTCATGTGGCATTACAATACAGATAATTTTTATGAGCTTCTGTTTGAGTGCCAGACTCAGCACACACCCATCCCAGTCTTTCCCCCATGTCTTAGGGCTCTATGTGTGCATGCCTGGGATGCTGATTGCTGAGCAAGTTTAACATGATCTCAAGGGAAGAAAAAGGTGAATTTATTTAAAATAAATAGTGTGTAAGCATAGCAGAGTGGTTTTCTGCTGATGAAAAGGGCTAATTGTCAACTACAAAAATGTCCCTAATGAATAAGTAAGGTCACCTGAACCAATAAGATCCAATATTTGTATTTGGAGGGGATAGAAAAAAAGTTGTGAAGCAAGTGAACTTTTTATTAAACCTGAGAATTGGGGGAAAAAAACCCAAATCAGCAAAATCAAATCACCATAACTTGTATTTTTAGTGTGATTATTTTGTTTCAGTTTTACAAAATCTTTTCCTTTGTCTCTTTTCCCTAACTGTTCTCATCCTTAAAATAAATCTACTACTTTGATATTGGTTCATGTTATGTGTGGGATGGTAGAATCCTTAAATACATTCTTTTATCCATGCCTGCATGGAACCTGACAACTTTTTTGCAGGACCCAGCACCTGGTCACAGTAACCAATGGCAAGAAATGGTGAATCAAGATGTGCATTCCCGGGATGGCTCTGAAAGTATTCACTTAACATGTGGGATGCATTCAATGTTCTTCTAGTTTAACAAATTTTCTCTGTGAAAAACTATGTAAAATGTGTCTTTCTCCAGTGCTATTGTGTAACCATTTTCTTCCACACCTCTTCTACCTCCTCAGAAATGTATTATGCTTTTGGTTAATTTTAAGCTACTTACAATAGGGAAGACTATCCTTTTTTTTCAACTATTTGGTAGGAATAAACAGGGCATTTCAGAAAAGCAGATTTCTAAGGGGATATCAGCTTTCTCTCAAGTGAACATTACAGTTTTTGAAACTCTCTGACCACCACCCACTTTCATTGATGTTAATTTGTTTTGTAATACTTAATAGCTATTGATCTGACATTTCATTCTGAGCTTGCTTGCATTGCAATAAGTGGGGATAAGCTGTAGAAAAGTCAGTCTCCAGACTGTGTGAATGATAGCCCTACTCTCAAATTTGTTTTTTATATCTCTGCTTAGCTAAGATATAGTGATAGTCCATCCTGAAATACAAACCAAACCCAGATGGAAAAGCAGAAGACCAGAGAAATAAGGGCTTAAAATTATTTCTCAGTCTGTCCTACCTGAATGCAACCAGGTCAGTCTAAATTTATCATTCTCCGTTTCCCTCTGCAGCTTGAGATGCATTCTGACCCTCCTGCTCTTACTGGGTTTGGGAACTGCTGGCACAAATGGTTTGTGGGTAGGTAGTAAAGAGGAAAACATCAATGATATGTCTATAGAGTGGAGGCTAAATGTGTTACACAGCTGTTGTTTTCTCTGTAAGGTATAAGTAATCCTTAGAGGGTGAGACCTATGAAATACAACAGCCATGGTCTGAATGGCCTGGTGCCACCAGAGCAATTTCCTTCAAATGATTCTATTCAGTGTTAACCAATAGCACATGAATCATCAGGCCAAATTCATTTCAGATGTACAACTCTCTTCATTCTATACATTTGATCACTGGCTAGGATTAGGTGAAACATGTAGAGTAGCACTGTACACTTCCCATAAAAAACTGCATATGGGCATTCACTGGAGAGAATGATTGTAAATATTCAAGAGCAAAGAGAAGCGATGGAAATTTTGTGGCTGTGACTTTGAGTTGAAACTACAAAAAAAAATTTCATCATAAAGTGGAACAGTTCAGATATTAACTGCAGTTCTCTGACAAAATGACATACAGCCCCTATTAAGAACAGTCACATGAAAAGAAAATAAATACTATTTTAATTGTGGTTCTTTCTGCACATGTTTTCTAAGAGATTGTTCCGAAATGGCACTTCTTTATGTAACAATCATGTCTGAAGTTTTCCTCTTTTTATCTTGTAGAAGTGAAATTGAGTGATTAGTTTTCAATCCCTTTGCCAGTTTTTTACAAGGTCTTAATCTCATTGAAGAGGTAATAGACTAAGGAATATATTGAATACACTGGGTAATTAACTGAAATTTAAGTCATTAAACAGCTAGAATAAGTGGCAGTTACTACAGGCAAAATTTGAAAAAATAATAGTAGCATGAATGATTATAAAGAACTGTTTCAGAAGCATGAACAGGAGACACAGAAGATTAAGGATGTGCTGTGGCTTTTTCTAAACTCTAAAGAACATCTTTCCTGTGTGCATGTTCCATGTCTGCATGTAAACATTTTTGCTAGCATAAGGAAAACTCGATCAACTTTGTGTGTAGGTAAATTCTACTCACACATATCTATCTGTTAAAATGAAATTTTGTTTATATTGCCTCCACTGTAAGTGGTTAAGTTTCTAAGTATGTCAAAATGCTTTTAAAATTATTTTGATCTTGAGTTTAGGAGACTGAATTTTATATTTGGATGCTGAGCACTATACACTAGTCATCTCAAAGAGCAAGAAAGCCATACACTATCCTGTTCGACTTGTTGTTTGAATGGAAAAGGACTTCTCTGGTTGTGTTTCTGTTGCAGTCAGACACACTTGCTGTTGAAAATATAATGGTTTTGAACATGGTATCAACAAACAAGGAAGGGATGTATGAGACCCTCTAATTTGAAGATTTTGTCTATACAAACCTGTAAATATATAACAGGAATTAGAAATCATAGAATAGTTTGGGTAGGAAGGGACATTAAAGCTCATTTCATTCCAATCCCCTTGCCATGGCCAGGGGCACTTCCTTTAACTTCTCTGGACAACCTCTTCCAGTGCCTTACCACCTTGACAAGAAATAATTTCATGCTAATGTCTAAAGTAACCCTGCCCTCCTCCAGTTTGAAGCCATTACCCATGTCCTGTCAGTACATACCCTCATAAAAAGTCCCCCTCTATCTTTCTTGTATGCCCCTTAAGGTACTGGAAGACCACTACAAGGTCCCCCTGGGACCTTATCTTCTGAACAACCAGGCCCAGCTCTCTCAGCCTGCCTTATAATTTATGTGCTCCAGCTACTTGATTGTTGCCTCCTTTGGACTTATTTCAACAGTTCTTATTTTGGTGGCCCCAGAGTTGGATGCAATATGGGTTCTCATGAGAGCAGTGTAGGCTGTCAGAGTATCAAGATACATAAAATAAGTGCAAAAACCTTATTCCTCTTGGCAGAAGAAGTATTAGTATGGCAAATCATTTGCTGTTCTCAGTCAGGTCAGGTGGGGGCAAACAATAGGATCACATAGCCAGATCCCTGTGGAATAGCACTCCTGAGATTCTCAAAATCCATTTCAAAACTACACAAGGACTGCAAAAGGACTTTTCCAGTTGTGTTTCTGTTATAGTCAGATGCACTTGCTGTTGAAGACCTCATGGTTTCCATACTTGGGACCTTCAAGAGCATCCCACAGCTCCGTGTGTCTACTACCTGAGGTCACTGCTCTTTCTGAAAGGGCAGATGAAAGTGAATTTAAACGTGTCTAAATTTCTACCCACACCATATGAATTTGCGTTGCTGGTGTGTCACAGAACTCTTCTCTCCTGCAGAATAAGCACAGTCTACACTATCTCTTAGTCTAGATCTAACCAAATAGACTGCTATCAGCCTTTCTGGTGGCTTGTCTGAGGTTAGACATTCAGAGGGTAAATCAGGAGAGAAAAGATGAAGATGTAGGAATTTATAAGACTGTAACTGTAAACAGAATCTTCTTTTAGTACCCTACATCACCAATTCACTGGAGCAAGCACTATGACCATGCATCACTATAAAGCTGAAATTTAATTCTTTCTCTGCCTGAGACTGGAGTTTGTATATATCTAAAGTGATCAAGCTGATTGCAAGTTGCACGTGTTTCAGATTTTAAGTAACGATGGTTATCACAAGACTAGAGTTGGATTTAAAAAAAAGGTCCTGCTTCCTATAAAACCCAGACTTTATAAACAATTACAGCAATATATAATTATATAGAGTAATTAAAATGGTGATTTCAATCTCTTATTTCCTCCCTACATTTTTCTTCTGTAATTTTTCTTTTTTTTAAACAACCCTTTTGACAATGAGGAATCCTTTGAGAAAGATTTCTGGAGGATATGAATGGCAGTAATTCTATTTGCTAAGGTTGACTAATATAATAGACAGTATTTTAAAATTAACTTTGATGAGTACTTCTGTCTACAGCTGTTAATTCCTTTTTAAGAGATTAATCCACCTCTCATGGAAAATCTCTAGGCAGGGATAGATTTGATTCCTAAATAAATTAAAGCTAAATCTAAATAGAATTAGCACATGATTTGAATATGAACATTTGGTAAATTGCTCATACCACACCAGCAAGGTATTTTGTGTCTTGATATGGCTTAGAGAATAAAGTACTTTTTGTGTTGCTGCCTGATTCTTCTTTTACATTGTTTGCTGGTGTGAACTTCTAGTAAAAATAAAAATAGCAGCAAATATTCTTAAAAAGGAGGGGTGAGGATATGAGGACAGATTTACAAAGGTATTTGGGTTACAATATATGCAGATGTATTGTTAGCAGAATTTTAAAATGAAGTAAATAACAACTTTTAAAAAGTTACTGCTGTTCAGGGTCCAGCATAAAAGCTTCGTTTTCAAATACGTGAAATTGTGATTTGAAGCTTAATATGTTCAAATCCTTTTATGAAGCTTAATGAGTCTTTGTAGACTTATAGCCAAGTGAAAAATAGAGCACTTTTTAAATCACTTGTCAATTTTTGAAGTATTACTAGAAAATATGACACAGATACATATATAAGTTTTTAAGATGGGCCTGATTTTTATTTTCTTTTGCAAATAGAGGAGTGGTGTCATTTATGGATGAAAGCACTATGTGAGATTCAAGTTAAACACATTTTAGGGTATTACCTGATCTTTATGAAGTAAACCTCCTTTGTAAGTGCAGTAGAACAGAACTGATTGGATCCATTACAGTAATTTGTTACCTTCTCTAGAAGATAATAAACTTCATGAACTTTCCATAGATTACAGTAAGGAAAAATTCTCTCTGGATGTAAAATGCACACTTGGCAGCTGAGATAGGTTGAACATGGCTCCTGCCGGCTCAGTCAAAACAATATCTCTCTGGATATCCCTCTGGTAGAATTTTAAGTATTCCACATGAACTGTGTTCAAAGTTTAATTCTTACTGAAGTTGAGGGAATTGACCTCTTTTGTCCTATTAATTCAACTATAAGATAGCTTTGCTATTTCAAAACCATGGGTGTGCATTACTATTTTTGCAGAACAAATATGAATGTAATAAGAACTCTTATAACTTTGAATACAAAGATTGTTTTTCCTCAAGATCTTTTACTGAAAAAAATTGAAATAAAATCTATAACTGCTGACATTGGAAAATTATTTTCCCCTCCCTCCATCCCTTCCTGATATTGGTTTAGGAACTTATTATTTTCTTCTTACTTGTGCATTTGCTCTAACTTTTCAGAAGACACTCTGAAAAAAACTGAAAAATAATGAAAGTCAAAGTGTGAAAAAGAAAAATCCAATGCATATGATACAAATTTACATTAGCTCCTTTAATAAAAAGACATATGTTCCTATTTTCAAAGCCTGTAAAAGTAGGTATAAAATTCTTTATTTTTTTTCTGTAGAATTGAACTTTCAGAATTCATATATTTCAGATTTTTTATTTTGCTAGATTTTTAAAAATAAACCATAACTGAAATCTTATAAAACCAACTATAAAAGTATACTCTATACTGTGTCTATTGAATTTGTTATTTTTGTTTGCTTTTTAAAATTTACTCAATTTTTCTTTCTGTAAGACTTTCTTCCACCTTCAAAATAGAATTATAATTATCCCATAGCAGTTGTCCTCTACTCCCTGCCAATAGGCAGTGCTCTGTTCATGCATTGTTCATGAAAGTCTTTACTGTCATCTATATTTCTTGTTTAAAGACAAGAAAAAATTAACACTAATTCAAAAAATAGAGGCAAATGTGAAATGCTCTGGAATTTATTTGACATAGCTTCCTATTTAATTAGATCTAGGTTTTTAGTGCATGATAATTTGTTTTAATTTTATCCATCAGACAGTAGCTAAAACTAGATTCTCCTTAACAGTAATATTTTGCCCACTTTGCATTCTGGGCTCTGCAGATGACTTGTACTTTGACTAAAGCTTTATTTTTATTACTGATCAATCTGGCCTTAGTGTGAGACACTATGGTGTGAGTGGTGGTGGCTTAGGTTGGATTGACTGACTATTAAATTTTCTTTGAAATTACTTAGTTTATAGTTGTTTAGAAATATGTCTGATCATGGTATTTGTACTTTTCTGGCCTAGTTTTAGCATGCAGTAAAAATGCTCTGAGAAATCAAGTGTGGCCAATAGTTATTTTATACTCTGCTAATTATAATGAATTTTATTTTTAAAAAAAGAGAGGATTAGGAGACAGAAATTAGTAGAAATATTATCCTAAACTATTATCATACTTTAAATAATGTCAAGATGAGATGCATATCCTGTTAGTTCTAGCTATGTATACTTACAGAGAATTTCACAGCACTATATGCTTCTTTGAATCTGTGCTAGTTTTGACTGGGGTAGAGTTAATGTTCTTCACCGTGGCTGGTATGGGGCTGTGTTTAGGATTTGTGCTGAACACAAATTAGGATTGATAATAGAGAAATGTTTTTGTTATTGCTGAGCAGGGCTTACAGCCAAGGCCTCTGCTCCTTTCCACGCTGCCACGCTGGTGAGGGAGCTGGGGGTGCACGGGAGGCTGGGAGGAGACACAGCCGGGACAGGTGACCCTGACCAAGGGGATGCTCCAGACCCTGTGGCATCATGCTCAGCATCCAGAGTGGAGGGAAGTAGGAGGAAACAGGGATGCATTTGGAGGGATAGGGTTTGCCTTCCCAAGTCACCACGGCATGTGACAGGGCCCTGCTCTCCTGGAGATGGCTGAACAATGGGAAGCAATGAATTAATTCCTTGTTTTGCTTTGCTTGTTAGCATGCCTTTTTCTTTCCCTATTAAATTGTTTTTATCTTAACCCTTGAATTTTCTAGTTTTTACCCTTATTCTGTCTGTCATCCTGCTGGTAGGGAGTGAGTGCGTGGCTGTGTGGGGCTTGACTGGGGTTAAACCATGACATAGTCCAATATATTTTTGGTCAGAAAAATCTGTTGTTCAGTGGGGGAACATAGCAGGAGGATTTTATTTTTCATCCAAGAATTGTATTTCTACTTTCAACCTACTCCTCTTCATCCTTAAAAAAAAAAAAAAAAAAAAAAAAAAAAAAAAAGTTCTACTGCTCAGAATTCAGAAGGCATAATACTAATCTCTGTGAAAAAAAATCTCATCTGAAGATCTTCTAAGAAGGTTTGACTTTAACTCCAGCATCTGACGAGCATATAATGAATGGCTGGTGACCTATTTTTTGCTCTTTAAAGCTTTATGAATTGTGCCCTAAATCTCAGAGTCATCTACCATATGCTTTCTAAGAGAATTTAAAAATACAGAATTGGAATGGGGGCAAGACTGTAGTGTCACCTAATTCAAACAGAAAATATTGTATTTTACAAATTTCTGGGATAATAACAATATCTTTTCTTGGCTTTGAAATAAAGGATCCAGTGAAGATTTAATGTTCAAATGTCAAATGAAGAGTTTCTGAAATCCCATAAATTTCATCTCCATATTTTTATTTCATAGGCTGATGAAAAGTCATATGAAAACAGAAAAGGTTTTACAGATGATACAGAGTATTTTAACTCCAGACATAGCCACAGGCTATGAAGAGTAATGCAGTGTCCCTGGTGTGTCATGCACAGGGAAAGACACCAGAATATATAGAAAGTCTGAGTCTGTTTTATTAATTTCCTGATGGAATTTCAACAAACCTATGTGATTAACAGATTGAGATAGGCTTTCCCAGTTCTTATCATCAGTTTTAGCAGTATATCAGTTAGCTAACTCAACTGTGGCAAACAATCAAGTGAAGTTGTATTTTAGTAAAGTAAGAAAATGAAAGATTGTCTTTCTTCACAACTCTTTTCAGCTGTCCAACTCTATCATTCAGAGCTTTTAAACCCACCCTGTCCTTCAAAACACAAATGTAATAGGACTTAAACAACTATTTGCAAGTGAGGACTTAGTTTTTCAGCATATAGACACACTTAAAATGCTTTGCTGAAAGAGAACTTGTTATGTAGCCATGTCACATCAGCCAGAGAGCTATTGTAGAGCATTAAGGATATAAGAAAAATTACAGCTAAATTAGATTTTTTTTTAAAAAGTGATGAAATAAATTATAAAACAACCGTAGGGTCCTTTTTTATCTATTTTAAGGAAATTGGTTAATTTAGGACTTGAATGTAAATATGCCTTCTCCATATGCCAAGAAATGTCAAATGAGTGTGGTATAATTACTCTAACACTATCCAAGTATTATTCTGTGCAATCTAAACACATCTTGTGTTTTCACAAGATAGTGGTAGACAGATTTAAAAAAAATCTTCCTAGACTGAAATAGCCAATGTTGATAGGTATTGAATTATTTTAATAAGTTGTCTTATGTGTAATTAAAATAAAAGAAAAAAAACAACATTAGTAAAGAATGTAAGACTGACAGTTCAAAATGATAAATTGTCTTCTGGATCAGGTAGAAATTGAGGTATAAGAATAATGACATTATTTAGTGCATTTTATCCTCCTCTGTATCATTCCTCAGTTGTCTCAACATTAAAGATCTACTTCAACTTTGAGACTATTGTAAAGGAGAAAAAGCATGAAAAGAAATAAATTTTCCAAAAGTTGTTGCAGCCTTGATATTGAGGATATTAAAAGTGTAGAAAGTAAGTATGGTAGTGATGAAGTCTGAAATGTAGGTAACTCACACCTTCATCAACACATTATATATCAAGTAAACAGGACCAAATAGTTTACAGAGTCTCCGGATTCTCTTACAAATAACTTTTCCAAATATAATTGGTGTGAGAGGGGTTACTAGCTACATCCTTATATTAGTTATGCATTCCTCCCTAAAAATATGACTGAGCACTTTGGAAAGGCATATTTGTATCCCATGATAGTGAGTCAGCATCAAAAGTAAAAGATATGGGCTTTTCATATTAGTTTTCTTTATCTGAATGCTATCAGGATAGTTTGCCATTAGGCCACCCCTTAATATTTCTTCCTATCTTGTGTCTACATTTATAAAAAAAATAAATAAAAGGGTCTTAGGTTGTTCTACCAAAGGTAGTCTGAAAACTGAGTATACAAGTGCACACAAATCGAGTGGTGAGATGGCGTGGACTGGAAGGGATCTTAAAGATGCTTTGTTCCAATTATCCTGCCATGAGCAGGGACACCTTTCACTAGATCATGTTTCTTAAAGCCTCATCCAACCTAGCCTTGAAACTTCCAGGGATCTTCCACAACTTCTTTAGGCAACCTCTTGCTTATATGTCTGCCATCAAATGTACGCCATGACTAAGATATAAGACTAAGGTATAAGATAAAGGGACGAGATAGATATAAAACATGGTGGTGATGACAACATCTTTGTTAATTTCAAAACAGTGATGGACACGTTGCTCATGCATTAAGATTTCTTATTTGATGGATGTGCCATTCTGCAAGTTGGTGGCTCAACATTAACTTTTAATGGAAAGAGACAACATACTGCTGTGCCTCACTTTTAAAAGAATTACCATTGCTGCCTATACTCGGCACTTAAATTGGACTGAAGGAAGTGCCATATCCATCCATCATTGCCAAATGATAGATTTTCATCAGTTATTAACAAAATTGAATTGCTTGGACAGTCTGCTGAGGTAAATTTAATGCTTTTTGGAAAAAAGAATATTCTTGGCCTGGGCACCTGAATATCAAGAACTCAAGACGTGTTCATGGAACAGTAGTGCACTGCATAAGGAAAATCTTATACCAAGTGACATTGTTCTATCCCTACAGGTTTTTAGTTGCTTATCATGTATCTCTTATATTAGCTAGGAATATATTATTTTCTCATGGGTTTAAATTTTTTTTGATTGGTTTTGTAAAATCAATGTTAAGGGAAACTGGGAACAGGAAATTTTATTCTAGTTATCTTCTTAATGAATAGGTGTTAATTCCAGAATCTGAAGTTAATATGGAAAGAATAGCAAATAATAAATATAAATTTATGATCTTAGAACTGAGCAGAGCAAACAGGAAAGTGAACAATATTATGTTTCTTTGCCATGAATTTAATATATTTAAATAAAAACCCACCTATACACATAAAACCAAGCTTGAATCAATTCCAAGACCTGAAATTAATCACTGAATCCTCATATAACTGTTGCAATAGACTTTAAATATAGAAACATAGAATGGTTTGGGATGGAAGGGACCTTAACGATCATCTTGTTCCAACTCCCCTGCCATCAGCAGGAAAACCTTTTACTAGATCACATTACTCAGAGACCCATCCATCCTGGCCTTGAACAGGATGGGCTACCCACAACTTCTCTGGGCAGCCTGTTCCAGTGTCTGACACCCTCATAATAAAGAATTTCTTCCTAACATCCAATACTTTTGTTAACTTAAAGTCGTTTCCCCATGTCCTTATGAAAAGTCCCTCTTCAGCTCTTTAGTAGGTCCCTTCAGGTATTGGAAAGTCTCCCCGAAACCTTTTCTTCTCCAGGATGATCAACCCCAACTCTGTCTGTCTTAACAGGAGAGGTGCCCCAGCTCTTTAACCATCTTAGTGGCTCCTCCTCATTTCAACAGTTCTATGTCTTTCTAGTGTGCTGTATTTGAAATAATGACTGGAAATAATTATTGGAATGTAATATTCCACTCATGTTTAAAGATGTTGTTCCAAAGTACCACCAATCCTAACAAGAAAAAGAACTAATGATGTGTGGCATACCTGTCAAGGTAGATGGTCTTTCTTTGGAACACCCTGAATTTTATCATACTGTCCTGCTTTATTATTTCACATATATTTTCTGATAACTCAAACTCATATTCAGAACCCATTCTTCATTGAGATATCTGTCTTTTTCTAAAAGCTTTTGTCAAGAAAATCTTACGAGCATGTTTCTTTCTTGGTAAGTTTGCTAGTCTAAATTTCTACATTAAAGGCAGTTATGTTCCTGATGAAACTTGTCTGAATCATGACTTCTTTCCAGTAAATATTGTGTATAACTTATTGAACATAAGTGGAAAAATAATGCTTCTACTAAAGTACCAAAATATAACAGATGAAGTATATAAGGTATAAGGTGTACTCAGGTCATCCATAAAAAGTTATGCCCTCATTAATTCCACACAACTTAAAGAAATTATTTTATTGCTAAATATAATCATATAGCATGCGAATTTCATATAGTTTAACCAATTAGTAAAATAATTTTTCCATTCCTGAACATTAATTCCCTTGCCTACCATTATTTAACCTAAATAAAAAGTATTATTAGTACCAACAGTTGAATAAAGAAGCTTGTACCAAGTCTGTAGTCTACCTGATTCATATAATATAGAATATTCATAGTCAAATCCACCATTTTTTGAAACACATCTTCAATGCTACCAGGCATTACTAATGTTTCACTGAATGCTGGCAAATATTACTGTAAGAGTTAAAACATAAGGTGAACAAATTTAAGCAATAATGTGCAGTCAGATTTATACCAGGCTTTTCCTGAAGTAAGAAATGCCTGCGAAAGCATGGACAATTGATAGGGATTTTATTTATAATTTCAACAGATTTGATGTAGAAATGCAAAATTAAATGTACTGAGGTACATGATAGTAGTGACATTAGAAATGTGACAAAGCTTGTCAATTGACATCTGTACCAAAATGGTTTCAATTTTACATCTGACTGTGGAGGAATTGGATAAGAACAACTAATTATTATAAATGTACACATTTTAGTAAATATATCAGAGTTTTTGTTTCTCAGTGTTCTCAAGCAAAAATCGATTTACATCTTCACATTATATCTATAAACTGTAATATATAGATTCCAATACTTCTTTTTGAATCAAGCATCTGCAAAGAGTCAGCAGTTTACTCTTTGTTTATGGTTATGGAAACTTTCATAATCCACTAATTATGGTATACATCAACCAAGGAGCAAACTGAACTAAGAAGCACATTTTTAAGTATCCCCAAAAGCAAGGCACTATGCCTATAAATTGTAAGTCATGTGTGATGAGGGACTCTGCAGCACCACACTGCTGTAAACAGCTGACTGTTTACGAACACAGGGGCACAGCAAGCAGTTTATATATAGACTATTTTACAGTAGCCATGAGCATCTTTCAGAATAGAAGCTCAATATGCAGAGTTGAAAAGTTCATGAGTGACCTATAACAACAATTACACAGAAGGCCCTCAAAAATTCTCTGTGTAAGATAAAGAAATATTAGGAAGAATTTCAGCATAAAATTTAACAGAGTTATGAAAAATCTGATATTTTTTCTGTCCCAGAAAGTTTTTTTTTAATATTTTCATTCAAAATTATGATGAAAATATTTCTATTTTAACATTTTTTTCCGTGGGTCTGTGTAATACTATACTGTGAAAATATTGACAAAAAATCTTTATGAAGCACCTAAACATCATATATTTTATTTTAAATGTTACCTATTTCTTGTGAATTTTGTAAAATCATCCCTGTTCACTGCTTTTTATAATCCAGAGTTTTCCTTTGGATGCACTGATATGATATGTCCTGAGAAAGACAAGATGTTGTGCTAAATTTTTTTTTTCTTAAAAATATACCTGAAATTAAAATTTACATATTTTTTTGCACAAGTTTGCAACTTTCTGGTTTTTGTTGTAAAAATACAAAATATCTGTGTACTTACCTTACTGTTATATCTATTATTAAAACAGGTGAGAACAACCATTAATTTGATATTTGCTGCAATAAGTAGAATTTGAGGTCATTACAGGACAGCTTAACTGGTATTTTGAAAAATAATACACATTGTTTGGGAATAGAGATGAAGCTTCAAAGAGAGTCTGATAGAAAATGACCAGTTTCTGTTGCAGGCTAGAAATGTTTCAATTCACTTTACAGGTAGTTTTGTTCTTGCTGAAGTAATTCTGGCTTTTGAGTTATTTGGCATAATGTAAGACTATCCTTTTAATACCTTCCAGGACATTTTACATTGGTTATGTAGACAGCGACATAAGAACTAGTAATCCAAGAAAACACCAGATACAGCTGTAGGAGCAGAGTATAATTAAGAAAAAAGCAACATTTTTATTTAAACAAATAATCTATTCTTCATTTAAAGGGGAAAATATAAAATTCCACCCTTTATTTTTACTAAATAAACAAAGAACCTTTTGTCCTGCAAAAAAGATCAAATTAAATGATGTAATTTCATATAGATAAAGATTGTAAGAGAAAACACACATACAAATGTTACACACCTCTAGTACACCTGATGTACTTTAAATCTCAATAATAAAAAGGGAGCATTAGTTGCTAAGAAATAGAGATATAAAAGAGTGAAATAGGCTATCATTATTTACAGTAGGCATAATAACAGATGGTTTGCTGCTTCTTTTCTTTTGCCCTGCTGCTTCAAGCACACTAAACTCAGTGTAAAAACCAATGTACATCCAAAATAGAAATGCAAAAAGAATGCTACATATTTGCAGATATATATATAACACTCTTTAACTTGTTTGTTGACTTTAGAGGCAGCACTTTTAATTAAAAAAATAGAAATACAATGACAGAACATCTATCTGTGACATCAGATCATTCAATATTTGATTATGTTAACATTGCATTTTTCCATTAATTCCACTGGGTATTATATCACAAACTTAAAAATGGTATGTTTCTTTAATACTAATTGCATGAATTTCTTTCTGTGATTTTTTTTCTGTACCTTTAATGATTTGATATCTTAAATGTCTTCAATATCTGACAAAGTGATAGAATTTAGAAAAGGCATGAATATAGCAGTGGATTTTGAAAATAAATGAGAACATCTACCTTGTTTTCAGATGACATTTTTGCATTAAAAACAACTTAGCTCATCTTATGTGTGAATCGGTGTGTGTCAAGCAGTGAGAATAGCAGTGAGTGGCAGAATTGCTTTAAATAAATGCATAACCTCTGAAGCTAACTCTGCTCCAGTATGTCTTTACAGTGTGAAGTCAACTAAGTGTATACACCTATGTGCTTTTACAATCCAAACAAAATAAGTATGAATGCTTGTAAATAATTTACACAACATTTTTATTGAGAGAACAATTTCATGCAGAGTTTCAACTGAAATTCATTAGCAGAGCTGTACTGATATTTAAGTGTCTTATCTCAACTGCACAGAGAAAACTACAATTATGCCAGAAAATAGAGAAACACCACGAAGTTAACAGTGGAATGCATAAATACAAATTGATGGTCATCTGCTCTAGACAGTCCATACATGCTGGGCATCATATCTTCATTTTTATAAATTTATATATATATGAAGGTAGGCAGTGTTTTACATAATCACATTTTCCAGGTAAGAATTAAGACTGTATAACCGGTACCAGATTAAAAATTTATGTGGGGAATATTCATCAGTTTCAGCAGGGATGAAAATATGTTTAAATTATATGTACAGGGACATACATATGACTCTTTTCCCTTATTTTCCCCTGTTCTCCTCTTTTTAATATTTGAATTTTAACCATGGGCCTATTTAGGCATTTTGCTTACACAGTACAAATAAAATAATACTTAAAATTCCTCCCCCATGCCATATGCAT
Source organism: Lonchura striata (assembly GCF_050655825.1). Taxonomy (NCBI): domain Eukaryota; kingdom Metazoa; phylum Chordata; class Aves; order Passeriformes; family Estrildidae; genus Lonchura; species Lonchura striata. The sequence goes on along the minus strand of NC_140707.1, from coordinate 54,970,510 downwards.
ATACTTATATTTGCTTTGAGACTGACAGCCTTGGTAGAATTTGCACATATCTTCTACATTCTGAAACATAAACCTTTCTTGGAAGAGAAATTATAAAAGTTTATGACATGGTTTAACTTTTCTGTGCATTCACTTCTCAAAGCAGTTTGCAGGAGCAACTGAAGCAGCCTGAAATCAGGCCACCCAGAAACTGCAGCCCATTGCCTCTATGGGGAACCCCACCTTTTCCACAGCACTTCAGTTTCTGCTTTTCAGCATTAAAGCTATTCAAGAAATCAATTATGCAACAGGTGAGCTGAACAAACTCTCCTAATAAATCGATGCAGGATTTAATTTCATTTCAGCTCTAATCAACAACTCTCAACAAGATCTTTCAATGTGAGTTAGTATTTAGAGCAAACCAGTGAAATTCTCAAAACTCAGCTTTATATAATATCTATGAATTGCTTTGGATCTTTTTTAAATAAGGATAGAACAAACACAGGATGATCACATTCATAACATCAAACTAAAACATTTCCAAAATGAAGAGGGGAAAGCAAAGAATCTGAAATATGTATGAAATATGAGTGTACCATGACTGAAAAGAGAAAGGCAATTTAAGGGGACATCAACATCCTGCAGTGCCACATATTCTGAAAAATACCAGAAGTATCCAAAGGTTATACTGTGAAAAACATGGTAATTACAAGTCTCTGTCATTCAACCTTGTCAAAATTTTATTTCCAAATCCAAATCAGCTCCTATTGGAAACAAATCTGAGACACGATTGGTGCTTTATCATGTTATAAGATGTTCATAAGACTGACTCAAATAATGACTCTTTCAACAAAGAGAGGAATCTAATGATTTTCCATATATCTTATGTGATTGGAGGACAAATTTTAGAAAGCATTTATGTGTTAAAGGGCTCAGAAAAACAGGCATTTCAAGAACAGCTAAGCAGGCAATATTCCATTTAGATTTCTATATCTAAATATCTTTCATTTTCTATTTGCATACTCTTCAGAATTGCCCAGAATTTAGGAAAAACAACACTAGTAATTTAATGTAAATACGTCTCTTTCTGATTTTGGCTCTGCCTAAAATATTTCCAGGAGCATGAGTGAAAGAGCAGGTCACAGTGTAAGGAGCATTGCCCTTGGCTTTAACACTGCAATGAGTTCATTGTGTTCCGATTAGTTGTGGATGGTTCCTGCTGAAACCTCTGGGAAGTTACATTGTTCTTTTCTTCTGGATGGTTTTAGGTTACAGATTAGTTGGTGCAAGTCAGGATGAGATGGTGGGTGGGCTTGTTTATGTCGTGGGTAGTGGAACCCTCCAGTGCCTAGTGAACCACAGCAGGCTGTTACATGCCTTTTTGTCTTGTTTTTTCTCAGACAAATGTGTTCAAGAGAAGGCTAGTCACAAGAAGATTGGACAAAAATCCATCATGGCCAGTTTATCTCAGGGCAAGAAGTGTTCCTGTTCTTCTTTAATTGACTAACATAGGCATAGCCTGTTAGTTTTGTCTTCCCCTGCCATTCCTACCCCCTTAAATTGGAAACATAGATGGAAAAGCAGTGAATGTATAAAATAATTTGCATCTCATTTGCCTATTATTAAATGATTAAGCAAATTGGCATGTAGAAATTTCTTTAGGAGAAGAAAAAAAGAGCCTGAAATGGAAGAGTGGAGCCACTGAACCACATATTGTTGGACTGGAAATTTCTTTATGATCCCTAAGAAATATCACATTTATGAAATTATATCAGTACTTGACCTTTTAGTCCTTATGAGCAGAAGGGAGAGGGAAGATGAGAAAAGACAGAAACAGTAACTGCTCTGAGCCTGTCAGTATTTTTGTGGATCTTCCATTTACAAAGACTCTATGACAGGACTTAAGAATGCAAACATCTCTCAGTGGTGTATGTGCTGGGAAGGTGTAAGAGAAAAGTGAGGCTGAAGAACAAATTCAGAACGTTATAGGGAACACAGAGCAAATGAAATACAATTATAACAATTCCTCCAGGTGCCTCTAATACAATTAAAATTCAAATAAGGACTGAAAATTCACTATTTATTTGGAACCTGGTGCAATTTCCTGTGTCCTCTGTCCGATGATGTCTCTTGCTTTTTGACACAAAACTGTTAGAGATTTGCAAGCTGTGGGTAAGTTCATGAAGGTCTTTGTCAAAACTGGATAACTGTACATCAGCTGAGATGATAAGAGCATTGCAGACGAGAAAGGCTGGGAATCAAATCTCTTTATATTTTGAAAAAAAAAATTATACATCAAATTTATATTATATGAATATACAGAATATTGTATTTGAGCTATTAATCTCCAAATTATTTAACTGAAATAGGGGTATTTCTACTCAAGACAGTATTTGTAACAAGTAGGAAAAAAATAAAAGACAATCTCAGGCCATGTGTTATGCAAGAGGACAGACTAAACACTGGCCTTAACTGCTGCTGCCTTCTGCTTTCAAATCTGTGAATCATCAATCTGAAATTCTTTTTAATTGACTCAGCTCATTGCAAGGGAGGATGTGGGGGTTTAGTCTGTAGTATTTGAATACTGACACAGTGCAGAAGCTATCAATAATGTTCATAGTTTACACACTTCACTATTGTGTTTCCTAGCCTTAATTTAATAAACTCTGAGTTGCCATGGATTCAGAAGATAAACATACAGCTTTTTCAAAATAAAGTGGAACTCTGACATTCATATGTCAGTGCTTGTAATACACAGAATGAAAATTTATGGTCTTTCAGCTAGACAAGAATTATCAGTTAGATGATGCCAGAAATCTAAGGTGTGGGCAGGTGGAAGAGGAATCAAGAGGAGAGTTTCTGTGGTTCACCTATCTTCACTCAGTAAAAATTTATTTTTATAATTAAAATTCCATATAGATTATATGAATGGGTGGAATGTCAAACTTTAAATCACTTTCTAAAGCAGCTAAAGAATTCAGTACTTAGACTATAATTTGTGAAATGGTTGTTCAATGTCATTCGAGCAGAAATTAAGGGAGGGTGTGTTTAGACTGATGTGTATCATTTTTCTTATCCACATATGGATAAGACTACTAAGCATTTTATTTTACATTGAAATATCTCATTGAAAGGATAATCACTATAATTTTTCAGGCAAGTCCAGTACACTGGGAAATGTCTTATTTAGCAAAGAGAGGGGTCAGCATAGAGACTTTAATTTTTTTTAGTAGCTTATAGTGGGTGTATTTCATTGCTTTTCAGAGAACATTTCTTGAAATACCAAGGCAGGTGCCATAAAATGCCTCATATTTTGTGGAAAACCCCTCACCCATAAAAACCCTGCTATGCATGTTAAATCTTAATCGCTGGAATATATGATATTAACACACCACAAGCTACATTGCAGCAACATTATGAAACTGAAACTTATACCTAGAAAAAGTCAGGAGATTCAGTGTAAGTGATTTAATTTGAGCTTTGCATCTTTTCGCACTGTCTGAGTGACATGACAGTGTGAAATCGATTTGTAATGTTGAATATTTGAAGGCTGAGACCACAGTGTAAGTGAAAGCAAGCAAAGAAAGCATAGGCATCACCAACTGATTGCTAACTAGAAGGAATGCAGGGGAATTAAAAGCATATCCTTTTCTCAAAACTACCTTTATTGATTAATATAAGCCAAATTAATTAAAGGGTTAAGATTGCCAGGAACAGGGAACACTAAGCATAATTTTCCTGTTCTACGTATACTGTTGATAGTTTCCAGTGATCCTGAAAGTACAGTTGCCTAGAGAAGGAGTTTACTTATTTTCTTGGCATTAATTTTATTCAAAGCTTTTGTACTCTAGACAAAACCAGTAAAAGGAATAAAACCCCTAATTGTTGGGACCATGTGCGCTTGCAGATGATGAGGTAGGAGTTATCATTTACTATAAAGTACAGTTATAAGAACAATTTAAACAAATGAAACTACAGCACTTTAATTCACTAAAGTTAATTAGCAATACATTTCTACCTCATCCCTTCTTTGTCACAGCTATCTGTGATGAAGCAAATTCCATGTAATTCTATACACTGCTGAGATACAATCCATCTCTGGGTTATTCAACAGAGGCACATACTTCCAAGATGTGCATGTATTAAGTAGGTCTATAACCTACTTAAAGTGGACAGTAAGATGTGGGAATGGTGTGTTTTGATGTGGTCAGTGTTAAAGGAAAACACAAACAAGAACAGTTCAATACATAATAGACATACAAATAAATTGTAGTCTCAGTGTTAGGCACCATTTCATAAGGTTGAAGTTTAAGGATCTTTAAGTAGTGTCCCTAGAATAGCAGTAGCAATTTCATCTGTTCAGCAATACTCAAAAATATTCATCAAATCTTTAAAGAATGATTAATTGAGGAGCTTTCAGTGATATAGGAAAAGTCTTTGGTTCTCCTATGATTTTTAGTCTGATTAGTGAATGTTTTTTTGAGACTATTTATTTACACTATTAGCTAAAATCTCAGTCTTGATGATTTAAATAATAAAGGTACAAGGCACATGAAGCTGTCAAGACATTTATATTTCTTGCTAACAGTACCTTTGCCCAGCTACTTTGTCTTTTGAATAATCAGTTGAGATATATCCACTTGCAATATCTCAACAATATTTTCATGGCCCTTTCAAATCTATTTTTACATTGTACATTTCTTTTAATAATCCACCATTTTTTCTCATTTTCAGTCACTTTCAGTCATCAGACTTTAAGACCTCGATGAGAGGTCTTCTACAAATGCAAATACATAGATTCTTTCCCAATCTCCACCGATTTCAGTATCCCAACTTCCTTTCTACAAGGAGTCTAGGATCAAATTTGAAGTCGAGGGAAAGAAAAGGACATTGCAAATACCTGGAAGAGACTAGGTGTGTGACCTTCATAGATGAAGACAACACACTGTGCTTTGGACTAGCCCTTTTTCTTGCTTTCTCCATCCAAACTGTTTGCCCAATCATTCTTTAAAGTGAGTTCAGTTAAACTAGTTAGCTGAATCAGGATCTACTTCTAGTAGTGATTTATGTTTCAGCACCATGTGGGTTTTATGACTGAGTTATTGCCCCTGATGGGAATAGTGCAAGTTTTTACAATGGAAACAGTGACAGGCAGACCCTTAGCCATTGTAATGTTAGTAGTGAGATTGTGCAAATACAAAGGAGCTCTTGAGGGAGTTGCAATTACATGATATATATATATTTTTTTTTTTTTCTTGATTAAAACCTGCCATCCATGTTTTAATGAGGAAGCCTGGGAGCATATAAATCCTTTTGCCAACAGGTTTATAAATAGTCTGGATTATTGAGACCTATTTTGACATTAATGGCTGAAGATGCCTCAAGTATTAATATAAACTGGGTCTTTGGAGTACCAAATTACTGACTTAAAAAAGGGTAAATGGCTGAAGTCAGGACCAAAAGTAAAAATCAATTAAAGTTTAAAGAAAGAATGACCAAAATCACATCAAGTTTCAACGTCATCAAAAATGAGGCCTCTATCTCAAGACAAAGCTTGTTCATGTTAGAAAAAATACCAACTTCAGAATTAGGAAACTCAGATTAATATAGATCTAATTAATTATATAATTAATCTAATTAATATATATAATTATTGATGATTTAAAATTAGAAAGCACAATTACCTTGACTTCTAAAAACTTCACAAGTTGTCTGAATTCAGGTGACTAGATGCATTTTTGTAGGAGGAACCTAAAGAATAACAAATATTTCTGGTTCAGAGTATAAGCTACAGAATTTTTGAAAATATTATATGAACTTTAAAGAGATAATAAAATTGAAACCATTAAATTATAATAAAATGGAAATCATTATATTATAATGAAAAGCTGCAATAATGTTCATTGAGACATAAGAATATTGAGGAACATATTATTTCTTGTACATATCAGAGGAAGCCTTTATGATTTCTATAATTATATAGAAATCCTTAGTTACCTATTCACTATCTTATAGATAGACCTAATATGTGTTAGAACTTCCCAACAAATGCACTTTTTCCTTCCAGCTGGGCAGTGAGAACAGTGGAGATGGAAAAAGTTACCTGTGCTCTGATTCAGCCGGGTCCTTGCACAGGACTTCCATCTGGTGCAGGCACTTCTGTACTTTTCAGCCAATACTTCTGTACAAGCACAGAATACAAATGCCTTCTTTCAAGTCACATATAGAAATTTTATTCTCAGTTTTCAAGGGCCTTAGGACTCCCATAGAACCTGCCTGCCCCACAGGATCCTTACCCAGGCACTTCTACCCTGGATCTGGATCTCCATGTCAGCTCAGGCCTGAATATCCAGGATAGCCTGGGCAGTGTCATAGGTCAGCCTGAGTCTAGTCCTACTTCTGCTGCTGTAGCTTACTGACAGGTTTTCCTGTCAGCTAATACTAGCTTTGTTGTCTGTAATTTCACCTATCCTGCGGTGATCCTTGGGTCCTTTTCTTGTCTTGACTTGTGGAATAGCCTCCTTCTTACTCCTCTGCAACAGCAGCTTTCATTTTCTTTCCTCTTCCCCTCTTATTTTGCTTCATATTTATATCATGGCTGATCCAGCTTGGAGCTGAGCACTTATTTTTCACTTAACAATGTGAAGTCTTCAGTCTACAGTTTAATGGGAGGCCAAAGGGCTGCTAATAGTACTTGAAGTCAGTAGTTCAGAAGTCAAGTGTTTTTAGACTGCCATCTGGGTTTCAGGGAGTAAGAAAATTCAAGAAATTCTACCTACTTTCTCCCTTCACCTTTACAGGTCAGACTGCAATGTTATAATAATAGTACTACTTGCTTTTAACCTAAGCTCCTTCAACTGAGGCATACAACTTAGTCCATTTCTCTAGAGAGGCTTACATTTGAAGGTGATTTGCTTAAAGTCATAGATCAACAGAACTGAAAAGGAAGTTGTTATGCTCAGTACAGCCCACATTATGTAACCCTTGGTTTGTGCTCAAACTTCCAACTATTCTCCAGTGTTCAGTCAGAACATCAGACTGGAAATCTTTTGTCTTTCCTGCTCAGCCTTCATCTATACTTGTGGGAAAGAAGAAAATTGTTTCAAAGGACAGATCTGGAGGCTCAGGTTTCTTACTTTTGACGAAATATGAAGCATTTTCTCTGATCTCAGAAACATTAAAGCTGTAAATTCTAGAATGCTCCCCTGTAATCAAGAGTACGAGACCTACACAGTCTACTTTGTCACATAGCACAGGAAGTGGCTTTAGAAGTACTCATAAAAAGAGGAGTGCACAGCAGTTAGGGGACAACTTTGAGACCTGCTCATGAATATTTGTGTTATCCTTTGAGAAAAGGCTGCAAAGGCAGAGATGCTACTACTCTGACTATCTGTAATTGACAAAGGTTCACCTGGAGGAAAATAGCAAAATGCAACAAAGAGGCAAACTAAAATAGGTCTTTCCACTTTTTCATCTTTCTGCTCTGAGGTCTCAATAGGAAGATGAACAGAATTAATTGAATTAGTTTATGTAATTTTTGAGATTATTTATTTTTAATCTCAAAAGAGTTATTAATTTCAGTTACTTTATTTGCAAAGGAAATATGCACTGAAATTAAACATGGAGACTAACATTTATGCCCAGCATGGAAAAAGAGGAATTGGTTTATTGATTGAGTGGAAGATTCTTCTATTTATTGATTGTCTCTTGTCTTGCCCTGAAGTCTTGAATCATAATCATAGAATTGGTTAGATCAGAAATTACCTTTAAATTCATCAAGTGCAACCATTAACCCAACACTGCCAAATCCACCACTAAACCATGTCCCCATGTGTTACATCTGCATGTCTTTTATGGAAAGCATCACCTTCAGGGATGGTGGCCCCATCACTTTCCAGGGAAGCCCTTTCCAATGCTTGAGAATGCTTAAAGTGAAGAAATTTTTCCCAATATAAAATCTAAATGTCCTGAACTGCAAATTTGATATCTTTTCCCCTCAACTTATTACTTGTTTCCTAGGAAAAGAAACTGACCCCCATATCATTAAAATCTCCTTTCAGTTAGTTGTAGAGAACTGTAAGGTCTCCCCTAAGACTTCCAGCTAAACTACAGCTTCTTCAAATGTTAATTACAATACTTGTTCTTTAGATTCTTCATTAGCTTCATTGCCCTTCCTGGGCACACTCCAGTACCTCAATGTCTTTCTTGTAAGAAGAGCCCCCAAAATGAGCATATTATTCAAGGTGTGACCTCACCAATGCCAAGTTCAGGGGGTCAATCACTCTTCCTTGCCACATAATTTCTGATACAAGTAGAAGTCCATTGTCCTTCTTGGCCACCTGGACACACTTCCAGCTTGGAGTCAGGTGATTAGTTGTTGAAAGGAATCATACCATTTGTTGTTGCTACCATACCTTTTTCTGCTAAAACTGTAAATTCAGGGGAAATACTAAAATAAGCCCTAAGTCTATTGAAGAAAATTGATTTCCAAATTTTGAATGTCAAATTTGAAAAGAGGGAAGGAGAAAACTAGAGAAGGGTGGCAGTAGGGTTCTTTCCATTCTTTTTATATTCAAAAGGTAATAGGCTTAAAATCTTCCTTTGCAGATATGAGACCTGCTTGACATGCTGCTATTATAAAAAAATCATAGCTGAAGAGACTGTTACCTAGGGAAATTTACATATGTAAATTAGCATAACTTGAACATGTTGTTGCTGGAGCTTTCTGCTTTCCTTGGTAGTTATCCAGTGTAACAGTTATCTGTGTACCAATTTACACAATTTTCTCTGAGGTTCTCATTTTATGATGGTTTATTAATTTACTAACTAGTCACTCTGAGTCCCAGGATACTTTGGCTGTATGGCATTGGCTGGATCCCATAAACTATTATGCCTATAATATTAGTTTTAAGTAGAGCTCTTATTTTAAATACCTGAGGACTAAATTAAAAGTCAGGTTTATATTTTCTGTTTGGGTAAGATTACATAGCTGTGACATACAAAGCATTAAAAAAAATTATTATAAAATGAAATTAAATGAAATTAATTTAAATTAATTAAATAAATTAGTTTCATAATGGTACTATGCAGGCATGTGTTGTTTTAGTGATCCCATATATTTTTATACAGGTTAGTTTGGGTTCTTTTTTAATTCTTGGGGGATTTGGTTTGGTTTGGTTTACTTTGGTTTGGTTTTCTTTTTCTTTGTTTGTTTTGGGGGGTTGTTTGCTTGGGTTTTTGTTGTTGTAGATGTTTTTGTTTGGGGCTTTTTGTTTTGTTTTTTGTTTTATTATCTAATAACTAATATAGAATGGCAATTCCTCTAGATTTTTATCACAGTTTAAATCAAAGACAGTATAGATAAGGTAAAGCAAAAACCAGTCTTCGTTTAAGATGGGAATTATCTTTCTTACAGATATAAATAAGTAATTTCTTGCTGTGTGTGTTTGTCCATTCTTTCAGAGATTGAAGCATTCTCAGTCAGGGATTTTCTGATCCCACTAAAACCACCTCAGGACATGTGAAAGACTGCATCAATAAACATCTTATGGAGTCAGACTATGAACCATAGTGTTGGTAACCGTGGTAGGAATTTTAGAGTCTGACTTGAACAAATGACAAGAGAACTTGTTCATTGGGCCAAATGATCTTTTAGTGAAAAGGAAAGGAATCACTGAAGTGAAATTCAGAGCAGGCAAGCTTTAATAGCTGTTTCAGGAGCTAATCACAATTTGAACAACTCATTCTATTGAATTTATCTCCCTGATCATAAAAATGTGCTCATAAGCAAAATCATTATTTTGCTGCATGAACTTTACTGTGGGGAAGAATAAGGAGCTGTCCCACATGATATAAAGCAATGTGTGTATGTGTGTATACTGAAGCAATAGGGACATTCTCAACAGATTTACAGCATTGGTCTATGCCACATGCAATTCCCTCTAAAATGAACCTTTTTAAGGTGTATTTCCTTCTGACAACAATGAATTCAGTGTGCATGGAAGGTGGATTCAAATCATCACCCAGTGAATTGTTTGAAATTTTCAGCTGAATATATTGCAGTTGTTTCCACATGTGAATATATATTGCTAAATTTTTACATGGTCAAAGCCCTTCAGTTTCACTATGTTTTTGTATGAGAATATTACAATAATGATACAAAAAGTGTGATAAAATTGAGTTAGCTCCTGCCCTCCCATTGAAAGGAAAAGCAAAGTTTTGAAAATGAATAAACTGGTCTTAAACAGCTAGGGAAGAGGATTGCCTAGAAGAAGATGACTTCCTTCCGCATCCCATGGCGCCAAAAGGCTACATTAGTTTCACATTGAAGCCATTTGAGTCAATTGCATTTCCAGACTTTAACATCCCATGGAATTGCCTTGTCATTGTGACAACCAAGAGAAAATAGGATAGGAAAAGGGAGGAAATTGCAAAGCTGAGAGGAAATTAGATCAACTTTGCTTGTCAGAACTATAACTCGTTGCACCCTGGATCAATTACCAGCATTAACTGGCGTTGTTTCTCAACAGATTAAGCCAGATTCTTTGGAGGTGAAGCAGGAGTTGGAAACCGGGGCTACACCAACTTATCCAGCTCCCAAACTATCAAGTCTTTCTTTCTGTGTTTCTGTTATTCAGTGAATACTTTACAGAATAATAATAATAAAAAAAATCTTCTTGAAGGGAAGTAAAGAGAATTATGAATCAGGACAGATAATAATCAGGAGATTGTACACAGCTCTGAGAGATGAGAGATATATTCAATAGAAAATGCCATTTGTGAATATCATTTTTATATCTTGTTCAATGTTCTATATGCTTGACTATGGGCTACAAAAAATTTCTTTCTTCTTGGGGTTTTTGAGTGAATCAGAGAAAACCTGTCATGTATGTCTTCAAAGTTAAGCTTCCTGGAAGTACCCAGTAAACCTAAATATATCTTCATTGAAATAGTCTTTTCCAAAATACCTGATAAGTCTGGTGCTAAATTGCTTAGGCTTATCAAGACTTAGGTAATTTAAATATAGCAGTGATTAGCAATGTAAACTCCTAGGAAGAAACCTTATGAAGTTATTTGGTAATTAAGTGGGGGATTTCATGTATTTCTTCAATCTAAATATGAACTTATTTGCTTAAGAGGTGGTTAGGACCTCTTTGTCCATCTAATCTTTTCTCACTGCTACACTGACGTCAATAAGACACATTCACAACAGTTACTCAATATAACTATCATTAATTACAGTAGATGTGTAGTGAAGGAATTAAGTATTTTCCATTAGAGGAATATTCTCAAGCATTATTGTGACATTTTCAAATGTACTATGTACTTAAAAATATTCCGAAAGCAACTGAATATGGGTGGTTTTAGATTTTGGATTGATTTATATTCTTTTGATGTTATTTTACACTAATTTCTCCTTCAAGCAATTAATATTTTGTGGTTTTCTCTAATTTCAATTATTTCTAATTTCATTTATCTTATTTTAGTGATACTTTAAGTCTTTGCTCTATACTTGTTCTAATAAACACATTAGAAGACTGAAATTTTCCAAAATATTTGTTGTCTATTATTCAAAATAGAATTTACCACTGTTATGCTTTCTATTTCCATTTAATTTATACACTTTCTTGAGAACAAGTTGTAGCTATTTAATTATGAAGAAATTAGTTTCTAGTATTTCTTGTATGAATATTGATGAAAATAACTTGTAATTAAAATATACAAATGGTCCCTTTAGAAGAGTATACACCATCATTTAATCATACCTACAAAAAACTCCCCAAAAAACCATGTGAATTATACATCCCATGAAGATTAGTTAGCAAAGATTGAATGTCACATATTTTCGATCATTAAGCAAAACAGAAAAGAGCTCAAAGTAGCTCAGTAATGACAACTGTAAAAATGTCAATAAAATTTCTGGTTTTTCATTTTTTAATGATAAAAAATGCAAATGTCCTTAGATTACTGGTATTTTGCATATTATTTTTTGCTATTATATGATGTATTTTTGTCTGGCAACCGACAAGATGATGTCAAGCAAGATTATGCTTATTTGGTGTTAAAAAAACAAGTGAAATCACCTTTAATTTTTGCCTAACATGTCATTGGCTACAATATAATTTTTAGTAAAAGCTTGTGTTGTTTTTCCTTATAGTTCTGTTTCTATTGTGTGCTTTCCAAAACTCCAGCAATGGGCTTACTCTGTTTCCTGTAGAACTATGTCACCCCAGATTAAGAACACAAGAAAGATTAGATTTAGATATTTCCTTCTCAGTTGCTATCCTGTTGTTCTCCAGTGGACTGATTCTACAAAAATGATGGGAAAGTTCAAGCATATTGTCAGAAAGCACTTAGGGCAGCCTACTCTATTGACAGATTTTCACTGGATATCATATAAATAGTCTCCTGCAATCAGAACTATACTTGGCTGTTAGTTCTACTGCAGCAAAAAAAAAAGCAACTAATGTCATAAAGTGTCAAAGAAAGTAAATGACAAATCACAGCTGAAAATATTTTAATCTGATAAAATAACTGCCCAAATGAATGGGAGGAAGTATAGATGTACTGTTTTAAACAGTATTCATTTTAAAACAGAAAATAAAGTTCTAGTGACACCAGTTATATGTTAACTTGACATCTTACAACAGTGGATATTTGCTTAAGTAGATTTTATTAGTTACAACTAATGATTTCAGATTTTTTATTTAAGTGTGGTCTGGATAACACAGAGTACAGAAGGGGAAAAAACAATTTAAAACTTGGGACTATGAGCCAGTGTCAGCTTTCATTTTCTTCATCTGTTTTTTGTTGGTTTTCTCCTTCATCTTATTTTCTTTCCAAGATTGCAAATTGCTTATATTGAAGAATAAGTCATGGCTTGCATGATATCCTTCAGTATCTCTCCAGATGCTCACAAAATAATTGAACAGATCAGCACTCATTATTTCTTGTTGCTCTAATAGTAATAGTAATAATAATTATAATAATAACATTAAGCCATAGAGTGAGTCACATGATGTTAGTTTTTTGATGTATGCTATCCTCCATATGATCATCCAGAGATCTTACTGACTTATTTTAATTAACAAGTCAAGCATAAATTTGAAGTATTGCCAAGGCAGAGACAAGGAAAATGCAAAATCAAAGTTTTCTTTCTTAGGTGGGATTAGATTGAGACGATAATGAAGCTGCCAAAGTAATCTGAGTGCTGCAGTCAGAAGAGGTGATGCCCTTCCTGGCTGACTGATTTTCTATTGGTAGCCTGTCATAATTTATAAAACATAATCCATACAGCTATGAGAACAAAAGAAAGTCTGGAGGGGCCAAAATAGATAAGAGAACACAGGAAGACCTCTGTTAAGTATGAATACTGTTGTGGGGTCGTTCAACACCACTGAGTTTTGGATGTCTCAAATTCTTTCATAATTTAAGCAAGTCTGATTTATTTAAGGAAGAAGCAGGGGACTAATGAGGTTGTACTAACAACAATGGTTAAGTACTGTTAGTTATATCTAGAAATGCCACATCCTCTGCAAAACCATAGAACAACTGTAATTTTTTATTTTTCTGATAAAATAGCAAAGTACACAAGAGCATTTCAGATTTTTGTCTGGTTTTTATCGTGGTTTTCCCATACTCATTAGCACTATTCTGTTCTGGGTATTTAAGGTGAAGTAAATAGAGTGAGATGCTCTCACCTTTTCTTTCTAAGTATACATGTGATAGTACGTAAAACCTTCCTTTTAGAAACTTTTGGGCATGTTAATTATTAGTCTGTGTTTTACATGGGTAGTAAAAAATATTGTAGGGAAAAAATAAAAATACAAATAGGTTTTTGCTTAGATCCACTGTAAATTTTCTCTAATGCTAGAGAAATTTTTTGTGATGTCAGCTGAAATCAGTGAAGCTGAAAGCACAATTTCCCTTGCACTCAGCTACACTGCCACTAACCTGGCAAGCCTGAATTGCACATCTTGTCCTCATGTGACTCATATTTTCTGTTGTTTTTTATGGTTTTTATCTGGTTGGCAGAGAAATGTGTTGCTTAATAGATAACAAATAATCAATAATATGACTTGTGCATTTCTTTGAGGGAGAAATCAGTTTTTAGGAGAGGAGGGGAGAATTTTGTTATAATTTTTTGTCTCTATTAATTTTTATATATTCTAGACATTTTGCTCTGCAAAGGGAAAATAACACACCAACAAGCCTGTAAAACTTGTGTTCCTGGAGCTTTTTCCTATGGTCTTAAATTTATGTCTGATGTGCTTTATATTTATGGCAAAATTAATACTATTTAAAGCAGTAAAATGTTGAAAAATGAGATAATGTACAATGGGTCTTTGGGTTAGAACTATATTAAAACCAAAACTTACTGTTACTAGCAAGACACTCTCCAGGAAAAATTCTTGCCATAAGTAATATGGATTTTTACTTCAGAGAATCTAATGTTTTGGTTTTTATTTAAATTAATATCTCTTATCACCTTAAAAATAAGCTTTAAGTAATTCTCAATCCAGACATTCAACTGCTAGTAAAAAATGTGTGCATATTACACACCTGTCAGATAAGCTGTCATCTAGAACCTGCTAAATTTATAATAAAATACTGGTGTTCTATAATTTAGTCTGATATTAATAGACTGTGGAATCTTGGACAAACCCCTTTGCTACTTGTGCTTTGTTTTCACAGCCAACTTTTGCCTTTGGTCTCTAATTAGAGAGAATTTCTGATGTGGGAACGGCAAATTATTTCCTTTCCATAGAACCTAGCAAACCCAAAGATATGCAAAAGAATTAACTGAGACTGGATATAATTTTAGAAAGCATCTCAGTTCTAAGCAGATATAAGTTTGGGCCATATTTAGTCATAGGTATATGACTAAATATATACATATTTATATATATAATAAATATATATATGTACATTAGGTATATGTTTTGTTTTGATTGTTCTCAAAAGTTTACAAGACAGTTATTACTGCTTTTTCAGTTTTATTCTGCCCCATGATTTACAGAGAAATAAATAGCCAATGTTTTAGACCTTTTTCAATGCTTCTAGACAGTGAGAAGATATGTGTCTACTGAATATCTCATTAACTGATTGCTTCTTAAATGTTTTATCTGGGTATTGACATGTGGACCCTGAAAGAGTCATCTTAGAAATAGGAACAATATAAAAAGGCACATTGTTTAGAAGGATATAGGAATAAAAAATTGGTATATGCCTATTTATATAGTCCTCCAACCATCAACTTTTAACTGGACATCCTCAGCATACTGAAGGAATTCCAGGATGTCTACATAAACATGTGGAACTTGCTAAAAGGGGTCTTTCAGTTGTGGAAAACCTATCAAATATCCACTAAAATCAGCTTGAATCTACTGTACCAAATAAAACAAATGCTAAACTTTCTCTTTTTATTCCGCAGCTTTTTTTGAAATTCAAGTTCACAGAGACATATCAAGAGCCAACATTGAAAACAGCAATAATAAAATAAACCCAAGTAGTTTACAGAAGGTTTACATCTTAAATACACATTTGGAAGGCAGAAAAAATTAGGCCAAGGATTTGCTTCCATCAGGAAGAGTTCAAAGGAAGCCATTGATCAGTGACTGTCATAAAAGAAGAATGTAGATGTGCACAGAATTTTTTCAAAAATGGCATACTAAGTTGAATTATATTTTTCAATGACTTTTTTCTTCAAAGAAAGTGATAAATTGGATGTTGTGGTTCTTTCTATAGGATTTTAGAAATCTTTGCACAAGAGGAGCTGTGGACTCACGATTCCAAGTCACATTTGAGTCTTCTTTGTATACAAATACACAAGAGAGAAACTGACACCCATTTTCTTTTCTGGTTTTTCTATTCAGTTCAATCATAATGAGAAACAAAGGCTTCATAATGCTCTGTCATAAGGAAATGCTGAACTTGGAACTATCTTTTGGCTTTACCACAACTTCATATAAGGATGAGTACAAAGAATGGCTGGTGACACCAGAACACCATCTAATTCAGTGATAATGTTCTCTTTTCACATTGTTTTCTTTCCCATGTTGTCAAGGTAAGACTTTTCCAGGAGATTTTTTTACTCAGTCATTTATCTTTTCTATGCAGCAAGACAGTTGAGTGACAGCATTATTTAGACGTGTGACAAGATGGCATGTGGTATTACCAGTGTCTTGCTAACACAGAAGTAGTCCATAATGTCTTGCAATTTCTTCCACAAGGCTGTGCAGTGTACTGAGTAAGAGAATAGGAAGTAAAAGGAAAACAGAAAGCTTAATTTGGCTCCAGAAAGGCAAATTTTTAAGCAAAGAAGTTCCTTAAATTCTCAGAAAAAAAATTAGAAGAGCACTCACTCTCAGGAAGACTGCAGTCAAAGTTGTATTTGAGATAGTAGATTGAACTTCATACATATTTTGTTTTAGGATGAACTAAATTTAATTAACACAGTTACCTATATAGTATGCACATATGCATGTGTGGCCATGCATTTACACTTATTGGCTCTTTATTTCTTCCTTCCTATTAAAGTAGACTGTCACTGCAGGAATTTGCTCAATGAAATGTTAAAAATAGTAGATATAAGCACTGCAAGATGTTTCCTGGCTCTTCTCAATATTTAAAAAATGTAATATCTTCTTAATACTCAGCTTTCAGGTTTCACCTCATTATTTATTAAAGGTGCTTGTTTCAGCACAAATTTCAGTTTTTGGAGAAATCTCAGCAGAAAATTTTTCTTTACACATTTTACATTTTTCAGTGACTATTTCATAAAATCTTTAATTCTTTTTTAAAATGGGTATGCCATTTGCAGTGTTTCTATCTGCAAAAAAACAAAGTCCAAATTATAAGATATTTTCCCTCAGTAAGATTTGATTGGCAGACCTGGTAGGTTCCCTCTGTTTATCCTAAGAGCTCAAACAGGAACATGTGCTTCTCATTTGCAGTAACATAGAGTAGTAAGAGTGCTCATTTCTACAATGAAAAGGCAAAAATAAAAAGTATTTAAAAGTGGGACACTGAAAATTCAAATAATTGTAGGAGGTTTGCTGAATCACAGAAGGGAAAAGAGGTAACAGAGGATTTAAAATTGGATCCATTGATTAAATGTATGGCAAACAAGATTCTGCTGTAAAAAAATGTTGACTTGTTAATCTCTCTTGCTATCAGAATACCGAGGAGGCTGAAGAAAGGCCAGGTGTGCTTTAATTCCCAGCCTCCTCAGGGAAATGCTCTCAATGTATTTATTAAGCCGTGTGGGTAACAGCATTTAATAAACTGTTTTTAAACCTTAAAGCTGTTTGCTTATCTGTGACTGAAAGGGGGAGAGATAAGTAGTCTTTCCTCTCGTTTTAATGGTTTTATGGGAGGAAATTCCTTGTCACAGGTTGGAACAGGGACACTGCTGAAATGTGTCACTGTTCATCAAACCTGGGTTAGAGTGTATGGGCTGAGGTTACCACACTCTCACAGTCCTGGAATATTGTTGCAACAATTAAGAAAAAAATTCATTTCACAGGAAGCACAGAACAGGGTAAGCTGTCTATATCTTATTATTTCCACTGTTCCCCCTTCACTTGCAGCCTTTGGTCTCTGTGCCAGGACTTCCAGTGAGGTGCTACTTATGCTTTCTGGTTTTCTAGTGTGCTGCTTGTGTGATGTGAGCACTGGCTTGCTAGTAGTTGGGGTCAGAAGCTGTAGCATTCATTTATTTCCTGCAAACTAACAAATAGTTAATAACTGCTAGCTGATGCCATCTGGACTAACTTTAGATCAGTGTCATAAAGAAGGTTACCTATTCTACAGTGACATTTCCAAATGATTCAGGATAAGGCAGAAGTCAGGACAGAAAGTTAAAAATTATCAGATGTTGTGCAATAAGTAAGTAGTAACACAACACCACTCACTTGTGATGATGACATTAATATAGGGATTCAGTATTTGAGCTGAGTTTTAGTCTTATGTGAAAACTAATTTGGCCACTGAGATAAGTTGTCACAGCTGCACTGAGATCACTGGAAGTTTGGAAGCCAGCAGCAAAAATGAGTCCACTTCTTTTTTTTGGTGACTTTGGTCTTAGGTCATAACACATGCTTTCTAAAACTAATAACATCTGGCAGACTAAGCAAGATAATGGCCACAGTTTTGGTGGAGTTCTTGTGCATACAATTAGCTAAATAGTGCTCAGTTGAATATAGACATGGGAACACCACAGGAGCACCAGGATCAACTAAGCTTTGCAGATTTGCATGCCCAAGTATTTGCATTATAGTTCTCCTAATGTCCATCTACCCAAATCCCTCAGGAGAGCCAGTAAAAGAAGGAAGCCTATTTGCACAGCTGAAGGTATTTGCTTGGGGAAACAACTCTGGTTTGTCCCTTCACTGCTAAAGGAAAGTCTTCTCTGCAGTTTAAAATAATTTCAAGAGAAGCAGATTTTTTAAATTACTCCTTCTTTTCAGTGTATCAGGCTATCTGACTTAAACTAGATTCAATCCTACATCATTCACAATTTATTTATTTATGCTTTGTAAGTGTCATCTCAAAGGGATTCTGGACAGCTAGCATTTGACATGAATATGATTTGATGGGTTGATATAAATACTGAAAGGCTTGTAAGCTCAAACGGGCCATATGTTTCACATATTGGACCAAATACCCACATATACCCACTCATACGTGAGTGTGCCATGGGCAAGTATTAATTCTGTCCCTTCTCTGGTGAGAACAGCTCCAGGTAAATGTATAAAGTTCTTATCTGTATTTTTCTGAAATGTTAAAATATCTTGTTCATAAATTCGAAAAAAGGACATGACAGTTGTAGAAGGAATAATAATAATTTACTAATGCTCCTATAGTCACTTCATTATGATACAAAAGCATGCCATCATATTTAATTAATACATGGATAGGAATTACATATTCTTTCTGTGCTTGCAGTAAATGCAAACTTGAGTAGATTTCTTTCACAGTTTAATTTTTAGTTGGACACTGTAAGGAAGGCAATCGCAAAAATCTGTTAAAGCCTCAGGCTACACTCCATGTTTGATCCTACTGGATACTTCTAAACTGAAGATTATTCCCTTTTGACAAGAGAAATACAGACATTGTCAAAAAACATTGTTTCCTGCTGTCCTTAAAATATTTTTACTGTGTGTCTTCTTGACGTCTGAGTATTTATGAAGAAATTTATGGTAATCTGTCATGTATTATTTTAAATATTGACACGTGATTTTCTCATATGAAGTATATCTATGTTATCTTCCATCAAATATTCAGAAGTGAAGTGCTTAATCTGAACTAATAGAATATAATCTGCATCCTCAGGTGTTGATTCATTCTAGTTAATATAGACAACAGTTGAAGTGGACAGAATATGTTTTAGTTTATGCATTGTTCAATTTTCTCTAGTTCTGTGTTAATAATTTTAAATCCATTTGAACTAGTAGAAAGGGATTCCTCACAGGTCTTGTGAGTCAACCCTAGTAGGCAGCTAAACCCAGGATAGCATCTTGTTCGATCCCCCTAGTTGGATGGAAAACAGTATCAGAAGGGTAAAAGTGAAAAATGCAACAGGCTGAGATAAGGGCAGTTTTATAGCTAACTGAAAGCTGCACACATAATCAAAGAAAAATAAAGAATTTTTTAACTTCTTCCCATTGGCAGGCAGGTGTTCAGACATCTCCAGGAAAGTAGGGTTCCATCAGGCATAACAATTATTTGGAAGAGAAATATTGTAACTCCAAATGTGTATGTGTCTCCTTTCCTCCTTCCCTGTAACTTCCATAGCAGAACATGATATCATGTGTAATGGAATATCCCTTTGGTCAGTTGGGATGATCTGTCCTGTCTATATCTTCTCCCAAATTCTTGTGCACCTCAAACCTACTTGTTGATGGGGTGGTGTGAGGAGTAGAAAAGACCTTGACTTTGTTTAAGCACTGCTCATTGATGACTTGTACATTACATCTCTTTGCTACCAACACGGCTTCTGGCATAAATCCAAAACCCCTACAGTCAGCAGTGTCACTGAAGTCCTCCTGTGTCACCTATCCAATGTATATATGCTTTCTTTTTCCACTTTATCTCCAGAAGATACCTGCTCATCTGCTCAGCAATCCATCTGTCTGCTTTCCTTTGATGTTGACACTTTGGAGTTTCCTGCTCCTGCTCTCTCAGAAGACACATCTTAAAAAGTGACTGGCATTCATGGACCCAATACCTTCAAAGCAGGTGACCTCACTAATTAACTCCTTCAGCAGACTGAATTCTGCCCTGCCCATATCCAGAGTTGAAGTTCTGCTGTCTGTTGTTCTTCTATTGACAATGATTTGAAATTTAGCTAATTTGTGGTCACTGTGACTAAGGTAGCCATGGACTACGAGGTCACCCACAAGTCCCTCTCTGTTTTAAAAAAACAAATCCAAAAGGGTACTTTTCTTAGTCAGCTCCCTTAGTATCTGCACCAATAACTTATCTTCAACCTGCTTCACATATTTCCTGGACCTGTTTGTGTCTGCTGTATGATATTCTGAGCTAATATCTTGAAGTCAAATTACCCATAAGGAAAAAGACTGATAATCAAGAGAGATCTCTTAGTGCCTTGTAGAATAATACAGCCTACTTTAAGGAATTCTAGATGGTTAATTTTTCTGAAACTCAGACTTTTGCTTGTCTAAATGGTTTAATAACTAGCAAGAGAAACTATACTATTCAATCAAGGAGTATTAAGAAATATAATTTTGAAACTGCCAAGTGGAAAGCTTCAAATTTTGAGAAAAAAAATATTTTTTTATTCTAGATACTTTAGTCAAAACCAAAACTTTGCATAAGATTCAGATACTTGTGGCAAAAAAAGCAAAAAAAAAAAAAAAATTGGTTGAAAAGAATCTATTTTCTTAAAAACAATTTATTGTTGTACTTTATTTAACCTTGGGTTAATTAATCTGTAGACAATACACTCTATAGATATATTTGTGACATTACAATGCAAATGTGGATCCTCCAGTTTTTAACACATAATTGCATTTTATTTAGATACAGCTAGATTTTGTGGTTCAGGCACTTTGTGATGTCCCTTGGTGCCTAGATCCATGAATAATTCAAATTATTCAGGCTGTATGTGCAGTCATAATGTGCTTCACCTAGGCAAACCAGGTGATGGAGACCATGACAGGCTGTAATATGGGCAAAAATCCACAGATCCTGCATGAGCTGAGAAGTTCCCATGCTGCCTTATTTTTTTCCCATTTTACCTTATTTTTCTCTCTCTTCTAAGAGAAACCAATATGGATGGAGGAAGGAAACAATACTTCCTTGTGCTTTAGATTGTACATTCTCCCTTATTAATAGTAAAACTGAAGGGACTCTCTGTTGGACAGTAATGGTTTATCCATGCTTTTGCAGGAATCATGTAAGCACAAAATTGGCTGGTATTTTTAACATTACTTATTTTAATATTTCCCAAAATTTGCTTTGCATGGATGTGGAACTTTGTGTGGCAGCATAGCTTGCACATAAAGTAGAAGACTTGGAATAACTGGTTGAAAGCATTAATACTTATTTTATTTTATTTTATTTTATTTTATTTTATTTTATTTTATTTTATTTTATTTTATTTATTTTTTATTATTTTATTTTATTTTATTATTTTATTTATTTTAACTTCATGTTTATATAATGGTAAAATATACTTATTAGTCTTTGTTCTACTTTTATTTTCCTATAAATATACTTATTAGTCTTTGTTCTACTTTTATTTTCCTATAAAAAACACTGAAACATTTTTCTTTGGGAGGTTAACAAGGTACCAAAGAAAACAAAAGTAAATACTATACAGAAGTGAATAGAGAAAGAAAAGACTGAAAATGTCTCACAGAAGCTGCATCTATAACTTCTTAGTAAACTGTTTTTTTTATAGCATGTCCTACAGAAAGAAAGCTACCCCCCCAGAAAAAAGAGCTTGCCGAAGCAACTATTCTTTTTAAACCGTCTTCATACTGTTTTATAGGTCTTCTCTTCTCTTCTCTTCTCTTCTCTTCTCTTCTCTTCTCTTCTCTTCTCTTCTCTTCTCTTCTCTTTTTCTTTTTCTTTTTCTTTTTCCTTTTTATTTCCTTCTTTTGAAGAAATGAATGTAGAATTTCACTGATGGAACTGTTTTATAATATGAGTGGCTAGTCTATCTGATTCCTATAATATATACTAAAGGGAATTAATATCTTTTTCTTAGAATTACATTGTTCAAATGACAAAAAATCCCATGGTTGATCTTCTATTAGCAAGGCTGTTAGCCATGTTCTGTAGCAATATCATTAGTGTCAGGAGTGAAGGAGTATTCAGATTCCTCAGAAGGCTTTTTCCACCTGGAGGAAGAATGTTCTCTTATAACAAGATAAAAGCCTTCAGCCTTGAATTTCCTTGGGAATTGCAGGTATTCTTTCTGACATATTCTGATAGTTACAGGAATATGATATATCCTGTTTTGCCATCACATCAATATCTTTATAGTTTGTGCAATAGTAATTTGTAATATGAATTTACTTCCTCATATATATATATATATATATTATCTAATACTGTTAAGGGTAAATACTGTTGTCATAGAAAAAGTTATTTTTTTGAGTATTGGATATGTGATTTTTTGTCTTTTAGACTCCTTCTCCCTTTTCCTCTGTCCACTTGACATTTCAATGGTGATTGTGCTGGTTTTGGCTGTCATAAAGTTAATTTTTTTCATAGTAACTAGTCCGGGCTGTGGTTTGGATTTGTGTTTAAAACAGCATTGACAACACAGGGGTATTTTAGTCACTTCCGAGCAGCACTTACACAGCATCAAGGCTTTTTGTGCTTCTCACAACATCTCACCAGTGAGGGTGAGGTAGGGGGAAGGGGGACGTGTTCAGGGTGATGGTGTTTGTCTTCCAAAATCACCATTACACGTGATGGAGTTCTGCTTTGCTAAGGATAGCTGAACACCTGAAAAGGGGGAGAGGTGAAGGAATTCCTTGTTTTGCTTTGTTGACTTTGTTGTTACTTTGTTCATGTGGTTTTTACTTTATTTATTAAACTGTCTTTACCTCAACCCACGAGTTTTCTAATTTTTACTTTTCTGATTCTCTTTTCTATCCCATCTGGACAGAAAGTGAGCCAGCAGCTCTGGTGCTTAGTTGCCAGCTGGGGTTAAACCATGATATTTATCTCGTGTTACATTTCTTTTGTACCACTGTCCTGTAGCCTTTATGGTCACTGTTCTAAATTTCTACTGTGGTTTCTTTTGTGCATTATACTACATTAAACCTCATTCCCCAGCTATGAAGAATTCATATTTTTTCTATAATCTCAAAAATTAGCTATGATTTTCTCACCAAGCCTGTTTCCATTCAGATTTTATTCTCTTCCTCCAAGTGTTTTTCCCCAATATTAGAATTTTTTTCCATGGGATTTTTTAATATTCATAGGTATATTCAAATTATGTCTAATGAAACATCCTTCCCAATTAAAATGTCAAAAGAACACCTGAAGAACTCGCTTAGCTCTCCATTATGCAAACAGTTGTAATTAAGCTTTCTCTTCTCTACATTCTGTTACTCTTTTAAACATTCCATCATTTTAGAGGAGAATTTTTAGTACTTATGGAGATGTGAAAATCTAAACACAAACCAAAAAACTCTTCATCAGTTAGAAAAAACAAATTATCAAATTTCCAGCTTGTGTTTCAACCAGCTTTTCTTACCAATGTTTGCAAATTGATAATTTTCTGTTCCAGAGATATTTGAGCCCTGTACCTCAGAAATTGTTCTGTATTTTGCAGATTTTTTAAATTTTTAATTGATGCTTCCTTGTATGCATGAGACAAAGCAACTCATTCTGGATATGTGGACACCTATCTGGTTTCAAAGACACTGATAAGCTTTTATTCATAAACACTTAAAAAGTGTTGGACTACTTAGAATTCATAACTTTTTAGACTGCAAATCATTATTACACCATTCCCATACAATCTTGTATCTGCTTCTAAGAGGATATAGCCACCTGTTATGAAATTTCCAAGGGTGAAAGTTCTTATAATGAGTGAAAAAAATCATATTTCCTTACTGCACAGCTGTTAAAATCCCTAAAATATTACTTTACCCCAGTCTATCTTAATCCAGTTTTATCTGAATTTTCCAATCCCAAGAAATCAAGACCAGGTGGCAGATACATGACCAAAGATACTTTGAGTTTTGTCATGTAATTAGAGAGGTTTTAATACACATTTTAAAAGATTATTTACAACAGCATAGAACACAGTTTAGCAGTGTTTGTTATTTACAACTTCAGAAGTTAAAAGAAACATCTGATTCTTCCACGTGAGAGCCATGTCAAAATATCTTTTTTTTTCAAAGAACTGCTATTCTTTTGAAGTGCAAACCTCTGAAATTTATTTTGTTTCGGTGGGGTTTTTTTTGTTTTTGTTTGGTTGTTCATTTGTGTGGTTTTTTTTTCCTGGGATATCCATGAAATCTATGAGTTGATTTGGAAAGCTTTTTAAATCTTGTGCTCTGTTTTGGAAGGTCGAGTTTTGAGAAGCAAGTTATGGCAGTTCTTTGCAGAGTGAGTCTGCTCGATGGAGCAGTGCTCGTGTTGTGACTAGCACAGGTGGCAGGGGTTGGGGTTCAAGTGTCCTGTTGAACTTGACAGCTTTGCAGAATTCATTAAGCTCTTGGGATTCAGTGCATAGACTTTGGAATAAGAAGATAATTATGTTAGCAAGAGCATAAGGAACTTGAAAATCTGAATCTGTAAAATATAAAAATAACAAAAAATTAATATCAATTAATTGTATGTATTAATGCTAAAAATAGAAACTTGATGATCTGTTAGTGAACTACCTAAGTAAACTCATGTATAATAGAATATTCAAAGCCAAAGAGGTTAGAGGACAAAGAGGTTTTTATGTCCTACTAGTCATAAAAAGCCAGAAAAAAAGCATGGTTATTTCCCACTTGGCTAAATAAAGAAAGCGTAGAGACATTAAGGCTGGTTATGTTCATAATATTTTCATTAGCAGTGGGGAACTTATTTCATTTGATTTCTCAAAAAATGCAATTTAAGACTATTTCTTTCATGCATATGTCACATGCTGACTTCAAAGGGAAAGGAACAAAGATATCCAGACATGTACTCTTCTTTAAATTTTGTTCATTTTACTTCTTCTTCTTCTCTGGCCACAGATATTTTTATACATAGTTATTTTCATTCCTATATTTTTGTTATCTGATAGTTCATTATTTATTTCTTTAATATCACTTTGTGGGGTCAGTATCAATCGTATAATTTACAATGTACAGGTATTAGAGGCTGGAAACAGTTTTAAACATCCTATAAGGCATATGGTTGCATGTTATGAGTTTTTTCAGGCCTCTGGGCTATTTTGAAAGGATGTTAAAGCCATACAATAGCTGTTTCCTGTGAGTTTTCTCAGAGAATGAGTTCCTGAGCCAAGCAAATGTCCAGAGTTCAAGAGATTAATTAGCACTGATGACTTAGAGGTGGATCAGACAGTAAGTACTATACAGGAGTTAATTATGTACAGCCTGGCTTAGGTGAGCTCATCAACTTGAAGGAGATGGAAGGTCCCCTTGAAAGCCACTGAATTGTACTGAACATAAGCTAATACAGCTATTTCAGGGGAGTTCAACTCCTCAATCTAGTTATGCCCAGGCCTCCCAAAGCTGACTCCCTAAGAACTAAAATGAGCAAAGGTCTGCTGAGTAGGAGCCGATATGAGTGATGAGGAAGAAAACAACATGAAAAAGA
The DNA here is from genome assembly GCF_050655825.1 of Lonchura striata. Taxonomy (NCBI): domain Eukaryota; kingdom Metazoa; phylum Chordata; class Aves; order Passeriformes; family Estrildidae; genus Lonchura; species Lonchura striata. The sequence goes on along the minus strand of NC_140707.1, from coordinate 54,944,725 downwards.
ATGGTTGCTTTGTTTCCTGTTGCCTGTTTACAGATTAAAGAGTTTCAGAATGGGATGGTGGCCAGAAAACACAGTGGTTTGAGTTGTTTTGGTTGAACTGGAAAACAAGTAAATAGTTCCCAAAATGCTGAACCTGAAGAGGAATTTAAGGTTTCTTCTGTATTTACATCTAGATGCATGTTTAGTCTAGTTTCTAAAAGGGCAATATCAAAAACCTAAATTGGGCATAATAATATATTTAGGATTGTAAAATTAAAAAAATATTTGGATCAATGAATGCAAAAAAACTTGTATAAAATACCCAAGCAAAACCAAAGAAAATGTAGTAAATGAGACTACAAGAAAGTGTATATTGGAAATATTATAATGCCTCTCATGCAGAGAAGATGGATATTTAGTAGTTTAAAAGGAAAAATATTCCCATGTCAAGAAAATTTTGAAGTTGTATTTAATTATTAAGCAAATGTCTACAAGAGACTTAAGGGATTTCAGTTTTATCAAATAGTATTTTTAAAAGCATGATCCTATTTTCAAACCAGGACAATTTCTCATATTTTCCCCCTTTCTGTGCTTCCAACAGGTATGTGTGTAAGTTGTTTATTATCATTGTTGTTGTTATAATTATTATTATTATCACTATCATCTTCATTATTATTATTGAAATGTTGCTTTATAGACAGTGGCTCTGCCTGCATCTGTTTTTTTCTTAATGGTAGTACACTATTTTCAGTCACAGTTTTTGGAAGAGTTAATTCTCTAATTCACACACTAAGAACTTCACATCCCAAAGAAAGAAAGACTTTTCAGAGCTCAATAAGTACTTACTCCGTTTACACATCTGCCTTTCAAGGAGTGTTTAGACAATTACTTAATTCCCCTAGAAGTATTGAATTGGAATAAGATTTTTTCATTTAAGAAGTTTCATCAATATTAAGGATGAGTAACATTGTTACATCATCAGTTTCAAGGGTGATTTTTAGCATAATGTATATTTCTGAGACTATTTATAAGTAGATATAGATAAATCAGAGTATATATAGCTACACAGAGCTTCAGGGGAATCAGATAGCAGTTTGAATTGTTGTATAAGATGAAAAGAAGTAATAAGAAAGGTAGGCTTTTTTGTGTTGGTTTTATGATATTTTGGGGTGTGTGGGCTTTTTGTATCAGCTCACCAGCCTGGTAATCTGAGCTCTTGTGGCTGTTGGAGTATTCAACTTATCAGTGAATGACAGACAGGGTGTTAGAGAATAATTTCAAAACAGAAAAAGTTTGATTTAAAGGCCTTAGTGAAGGTATACTTTAATGTTGACATACTAATAAAGACATTTTAAAAACTGAGATGACAGTCAATATCCAGGAACAAACTATTTTCTCTTTCAGAAGTATATGATTTCTTGATCAAAGTAAGATGTACTTGACTGATATCCATTGATTATGTTGTAGTTGAAATCTCCAGATTGTGGGTTAGCTTCCAGAGCTACAGGCTCAGCAAGGAAAAGGAGCTGTCATGACTGAAACACTTTTACTCTTTCCAGAAAGTGGAATAAAAAAGGCCAATAATTGCTAGTTTGTCTTGATATATTTTAGGCAGTAACACATGAACTGAATTTTCATTCAAAATAACAATATTTGCTAATTTTAGAGGTCTATAGTTTTAAAAGATGATCAATTAATATGGGGAAAAATATCAGGTCCTGAAATAGAAATGCTTTATGCATTGCCAGCTCTTTCTTGATTTTTTGCTCCCAGTTAATTCAGTGACATTAAGTCACATCTATCTGGCTCCCTTCCTTTATTCCTTTTTGTTTCATCTTCCTCCAAACTTAGCAATTAAGTGAAAACAACCATGAGCACTTTGCTTACAGAGCTGGATTTACCAGAGAGGCTCCTGAGGGTTTTCCATCATCTTGCCCTCTAGATCCCATTAAAGAGGAGCTGCACAGCATATGTCCCTCAAACCTTCTCAAAATGGGTTGTATCCTTTGATTTCAAGGCTGTTGTGAATGTTATCATAAGAAATCAGATAAAGAGCTTGAGATTCTTGTCTTTTGGCAAAGGTTTTAGATCTCTGTGTGCTCTATATTTAGGGTGGGGGTGAAAACAAAGGAAAGGAAAACCAGAGCATGAGGAGTCTAACCAGCTGTTCCAGGGGGTGGAGGTGGGGACGGCTGGGTTTGTGTGAGGTGCTGAATCCTTTGCTGACCCCACGGGCAATTAGCTTACGATAGTTAGTCAGGCACTTTTTTAGTTTCTCTCTGGTAGACAATGTTGCAGCCTTCTCAACAAGCCCACACACCATGTGTTCTAATTAGCTAATTACTACTATATTTCTATCTTGTCCTATTCCACAAATGATATTAGAAAGTAGATAATGACATAAATCTTAAAGCCAACTTTCACAATCAGATGTTCTGTTCAAATACTCTTTTTTTCTTTATACAAGTACAAAGGCTTGTATGTGTTTATTTACTTTGTATTTATTTCTATATTTTTTCTGACAAGTATATCATTATGCAGAGACAATTCAGTTGGTAATTTTGACACAGGTGATCAAAAGACTTCTTAGAAACTGAAATTGAAATTCTTAAATCTCCAGGGCAATGTGGATCAGAGGAAGAGGGCTCAGCCACTATTTTCTCCCTATTTCATTCCTCAGGGTGCAGTTTAGACAGTTCTCAGGAATCTGTTTCGGATGTTGCTATGCAAAAATTTGTGAATTTTGATTTGTGTTTATTTTGATTTATTGTAATCCCAGTTTTTATACTGTCGTCTGGCTTATTGTTTAGTTTCAGCTACATAATGCTTAAGGTTTTGGTGTGTTTCTTCTAATGGGATATTTTGACACAGTACAACCAATGTAAAATTCTGTATTTCAGATAACTTATTTATAATCAAGCAGTATAGAAAATGCAACATATTTTGTCATTCAGGAATTTCTACCCACATTTATTTTGCTTCCATACCTATCTTTTAATGTTTAAACAATTCTTCCTCCCTGATTTCAGTGAAATATATATTGACATATTACTCCTTTTTGCACTTCAGGAACTACTCCGATTAAGATCAGTTCATGCTAGAGAAGGATAAATCTCAAAAGATTAAAATCAGATCAATCATGCATTTTTGAATGCTTACACAAATATTAGCTATTCAAAATTAAAACCTGACTGGCAGTTTCAGAAGTAAAAAGTTTTCTCATGAGAACCTTTGGTATTTCTAACTCTATTCACAGCCAAAAGCGCTGTAAATTCTCACTTTTAGTTTACTTTTACTTGCAATCCCTGGTATGTTACACCCTGGCATTTCAGAAATTCTAAAAGGAAGTTGACAAAAAAATTGCTTACATATGTGAAAGCTCTCTTCAAAATCGAAGTAGATGTTCTAAGTTTTGTGGGTTTTTTTTGGTCGTTGCTGTTTTTTCCCCTATGGTAAATTTTTTCCAGGAACAATTTTACTTCCAGTTCTACCTTAATGGTTTTCTATCCTGTTGTCTTTACAATCAGCTTGGTCTACTGAACACACCCTGACAGAGATTTCTGGTCTATAGTAGAATTAATTTTTACTTTTTTTTTTAAGAAATATGCAGCTATTGTTAGTGATTAAAAACATTGGAATTACATTAGTTCAGAACATAATTTTTAAAATTTTGGATTTGATTTTTCTTCATTCAAACATAATACAAATCAAGGATATAACTACAGCAAACCAAAATATTTAGACTGTCTACATATGAATCAAAAAGGCAGCCTTATTTGATCGTGTACAGCATGTTTTCTCTGAATGTATTTGTTCTGAAAAACTCAGAGATCCTATTCTCTAGACACATAAAGAGGTTTCATCTTTGATCAGAATGTGATTAAAAGACTTGCATAGCCTGTTTAATTAACTTCTTTCACCATTGGCCATGACTTCAATCATTTACAGCAGCTTAAATTTCACAGGTGTGCTTGTGTGTTTGTTTGTTTGTTTTTCACCCAATATAAAACAGCAACGCACACTCTTCCTGGATAATTAGCATTCTGCCATCTCATCAGATTATCGTCCTTGTGGGGAGGAAGGGCTGAAGGGCTGTTGGAAGCCCAGGGCAGGGAGCAGGAACACTGCCACCTGCTGAGGTACCTCTCACCTCAAACTCCCAACTCAGAGTTACAAGCCCCCCAAACTCTTCTCGGAGTTACAGCCTGAAGCTGCTCACGCCGAGAGCCACATCGCCCTTGCCCCAGCAGTGCAATCACACCTAGGATTGTCAAAGGTCCCCAAGTTATTCCTGTTTACATTATGAAAAATTCATGAACATCAGCAAACTCCTTGCTTTCCCTTTTGTTGGGCTTTTGTTGCTGGTTGGGTGGTTCGCCTAAATACGTGTGGCAAAGCTGAAAGGAAAAGGCATATGTAGTGATACCTTCTCACCGCTACTTCCTTTGGAAGATATGGCATGCAAGTGTGAGAAATTTTCTTGGCACTTACACCCAAAGACATGTGTCTGACCAATATGTTAGCAGGCATCAGGCCATTTGGCAGATCAACATGAGCATACTTAGCCAAAAAAATATGTTCATCTACTATATTTTGAAGGCATAATATTCACCTGGGGAATTAAAAATGGAGCTCAGGCAATGAGAGTTTCCACACCCAGGATAAAGATAGATAAATAACTCAAAGACCAGTGATTTAAAAGACACAGTTTCAAATACATTTTAAGCCAAAAGTATATTTTTGCTGCCTGATTTGACTTGGACTCTTGAAAGTGGGTCTTTGAGGAATATATTATCTCTTCTAATTCTGAGATTTTCTTACGCTTTCTAATAAAAAAATCACAAGCAGCATCATTCTGTATGTAGCCTGGTTGCAAATAATATTTGCAGTTAGTTTAGATAAATATTCAACAATATGAAAAAAAAAATCAGATTGGCATACTCAAAAAAATTGACCAAAGTGCCTCTTCTGTAGAGCATGTGACAATGCCTTTCATTTTTTGTTTGGTAAGACCAGGTCTTCAAAGTAAATGGTACAATGTTCACTGACTTTAAAAAGTTGTAGTGGAAGCACAGGGTAAAATTATGCCACCTAGATTTTGTTTTCTATAATAATTTAAACATTCTCTCACATTTCCATATGCATCATTGAATATTGTTTTGACTAAAGACTTGCATTGTTTTGTTTGACATTACACCGTATTCCCTCTGGGAAAGCTCTGCATCATCCTTACTTACTTAGTATTGTCTCTTTATAGCAAATGAACTCTTGTCACTCATGATGCTGTGGTGTATCTAACTATCTAATTTCATTACCCTTATTTATTTTTTGCAGTGTTGCTTTCTTTATGGAAACTCTTTGTATAACTTCCATGTTTATATTTACATTTTTTAATATATAATACAATGTCTGAACCCAGTAATAACTTCACAGAATTTAAAGTTTGTTTGCTATGATTGACATGGCTATGACTGCTGCTTAGAATCACTTTTTGTCTAGGGAATTGATGTATTTCTATATATATTTGCTTTTGGAATGATTGTGTTATTTGAATGAATATGATAAATTCAATAACTGACCAGATGTATTGAGAGTTTAGCAGACATACATACATTTTCATAGATGAGGTAAACCATATCCATTTCATTACTGGAATATTGTCCAGAAAAGAAAAAAAAACAAAATAGAGAAAATAATAGAAAGAGAACACAAAGTCCCCTGTTAGACAACTTTTATTGTACTTTGCTTTGAGGAGCTGCAATTAATTACTGAAAAAATTTATTTAATTCTGACAGGGCATGGTTTTGTGTATTACTGTTAATGGGTGAATTTGACTAAATCATTCTTAATCATATAATAAAATTGAGAGAGATCATGATTTAATTTTAAAGTCTGAACATGCTAAGGTTTCATTTCCTATCTTCAAGAGAAGCAACAATCATTGTTATATATGTAAATGGCATTCACTTTGTTTTCTGAGAGCAGCACTCATAGCAGTCATCTCAGTCATTCCTGAAATAAAATGGCAAGAAGAGTAGATCACAGCAGTGTTAATTTTGAAAGTATTAGATCTTGGAAAACTAGAAATATGTACTGTAAAAATCAGGGACTTTAGCCTTTCCATAGGATGCATGAGTCACAAACAGCAGCAGAGCGAGTGAGGCTCTGCAGAAGGCAGCTGGTGTGGCAAGGCAATGCTGTCTTCTTCTCTGCCTGTCTCAGGACATGCTGTTCTGGGTTCTGCCAGGGACCACTGAATGAGCTCTGAGGAAGCTGGGCTTTTCTCACACAGTCAGGTGATGCCCCACTGAAAGATAATCATTTGGATCAGGGAAGCAGTACAAACATGCCAGTTAATTAGCTCTGCTCTCAGTTTACACAGCTGCACTGCTCCAGGTTGAGTATGATGGTGTACTGTGTGGTGTAGGTGTGCTCATGGGGCCCTCCTCAGAAGGTACCTGACCCGGATTTCCTCTTTCAAGAGAATTGCCTAAGCAATTCTTCAAAAACTTTACAGTTATCAGTCCTTTCAAAAAGCAAATGGAGCAGTTGTTGCAGGTTGAAAACCCCCACTGCCATGCACAGATCAGTAGTTACCATCATTTTAAAAAGAAAACTGGGAGAATGTAATGTAATACCCAGCTCATATTAAAACATATTAAATGGAGAAATTTCAACAATAGGAACTAACTATAACTTCAGACTAGATGTGTACAGTGCTTACTTGCTTCCAATCATTGAATTTTTTTTCAAGTTTTATGAAAAAGTAAATTTGCATCAGTACAGGTCTCCCAAGCAGGGTTCTGCCTTCTTCCAGGTGAATACCATTGCCATTCAGGCAGAAGGTAAAATTAGAGACAAGAATGGGAGACACCCCAGCCATTTTTTTTTTTCAGGACGTTCAACCAAATAAATCCTTATCAAATTGTGGTTTTATGAACAGTAAACTTTATCGCAATGGATACAGTGGTATTCACACAATTAGTCTTTGAAAATCCCATGTAAGTTTTTTGTTACTCACATGAGACCCATGAGGCAGTTCCAGGTCCTGCTATGGTCAAATCTATGTTAAACACTTAAACCTAGTCATCAGAACAAAAAAAGTTATATGCTGTTTAAATGCCTGACATTTGCATTGAAGCTCTGCGACATTTTTATGCAAAATATAAAAAATTGGAGGGGTTCTCAGTTTTCATTCTGCTTATCTATGGAACTGTATTCCTGCTTTTTAATGTTCTCCCCAGTGTGATTGCTTAAAAGTTCCTAGAGGCACACAGCTTTGCAATTACTTCCTACAGCAATTTCATGATATTAGGTGCTTAGAGCAGGAAAGTGTTCTCAGTGTGACATCTGCATTGGTGCCATCAAACTTTCTTGTGAAACACAAACTAGGCTTTTATAGGAAGAGAAAGAGGGAGAGGAAGAAGGCTGGGGATAGATAAAACATAAATTGTTCATGTAAATAATCTAGATTTGGAAAAAAATGGGGGCTGGAGAAGGGACAAAACCTACATGACATGTCAAGGTTTTTGCTGCCTATTCCTCTGCAATGCTCTTATAAAATTAATTCATTTTCATGGAGAGTATGTGCATGAGGAGTGTGAGGACTTAAGGTTCTCCATAGATTCCAGCTGCAGAAGAAGAGCCCAGGTGCTTGGTCTGGGCTTGGTTTGTATTCTCTCTTGCTTGCTTATATTTCCAGGGCCCTTCCTAGTAGGAATGTCTGGGTCTCCTTGCCAACCCTTCACTCCCATCCCTTCCACTTCCCTCTATGGCAGGTGAAAGGAAATATTTTATGCTTCTTTGTCATAACTCTAGAGCACAGTTTATTGTTCACACTGATTTCATTAAAAGTCTAACTTATTGACTTATCAGCTCAGACATCTTCTTTCAAAAAATAGATAATTCTCCAAGCTATAAGTTTATTATCTGAAAAGACTGTATTTATTTACAGTAGAAGAAATATGATTCTAGAATAATATTTTTGAATTTGGTAAAAATAAAAAGTATTCTTTTTAACTATAAAATACCTGCCAGTTACTTGGGACAGAAATCTTAAATTTTCATTAATGTTTCAGGACAAATTTATCATGATATGTGATGGAATGCTGTTTTCCAACAAAATAGCTACTTGTTCACCTGGAAGAGGTGTGTTTCTTGATTCTATATGAAATTGTCATATGGTTTGTCCAAGAATAACATACAATACCAGAATTCTTGTAGTGGGAAAGCTGTGAACAGTATTCAAATAATTTAGATTTGCAAACCCAAGAGGATCACTCCTCAACATCAAGGAGCCCAGTATAAGCTATGTTGTATAGAGCAGTAATTAGACAAGAGCGTAGAATTCCCTGATGTAAAACATATTGGAATCTTAACCTCTAAATATAGCAACACTTTCCAAATGTTTGGCTAAGGACTAATGTTAACAGTGTGGCTTTCTCCCCCCTGCTCCTTTTCTTTGCCAAGTAAACATTCTTATCTATGGCAACATTCAGAATTTAACCATACTTGCTTATTTCGTACTACAATTATTTTCATTTATAGTAATAGAAGAGAAGGTACCAGTACTGGAGCTAGTATAAATCAGCACAGCTCTTTTCCTTCAGTGGTTTTGGTGGAACTTGTGGTGGATTTAACGTGGTTGGCTGCCAGACTCTCACTCAGCCACTCTATCACACCCACTCCTCAACAGGACAGTGGGAGAAAAACAAGATGGACAAGTTTGTGGTTGAGATAAAGGCAGGGATATCACTTAGAAGTTACTAGCATGGGCAGAACAGACTCAACTTGGGAAATAATAATTTATTGTCATTTAAATGGTGTAGGATGGTGAGAAAGAAAACCAAAAACACCTCCTCCTCCATCTCCTTTTCTTCCAAGGCTCTACTTCAGTCTTTCATTCCTGACTCTTGCATTCTTTCCTCAAAAAGTGCTATAGAAGGATGGGAATGGTTGCTTGTAGTCAATTCATATCACAGTCTAGTCTCTGATTCTCCTTTGCCCTCACACATTTTTCCTACTCCAATGTGTGTTCATTCCATGAGGAACATGGAGTCATTAAGAACAGACTTCTTCTGCATGGATTCCTCTCCCTGGGCTACAGCTCCAGCCAGAAAACCTTCTCGTGTGGACTCTCCACAGGCTACAAGGAAACAACCTGCATCACTGTAATCTAGAGACTGCAGGGGAATTTCTGCTCATGCACCTGTATCTTCCTTGTTCTCTGATCTGAGTGTCTGCAGGCTTGTTTCTCTCACATTTTCATGGCTTCTGTCTCTCACAATGGCTCGCAGTGTTTTCTACACTTTTTAATCACTTTTTCACAGAGGCACCACCAGATCATCTGACAGGCTCAGCTGTCCCCTGCAGCAGGTCCATTGGAGCCAGCTGGGCCAGGCTGTGTCTGGCAAAAAGCAGAACCTGGCCCTTCTCACTATGGCCACCCCTGCAGAATCCTGCAGGGGGTTTTGGTACATCAAACAAATACAGAAGCATCCTTGAGAACATCAGCTAAGAGTTTTGAATAAAATGTATTTTATCAAAGAAGATGTTCTTCACATCCCATTAAGTGTTATAATTCCATTTATTCAGGTAGATGAGGTTCAATTTTTACTGTCACTAATGTGAAATTTAGAGTTCAGCTCCAAATTGCCACTTCCTTAATTCCCCTTCTTTTCTTTTCTGTTACTTTTTAATTGTAACTTAGTGTTTTTTCCTCATCTTGTACAGGGGAAACCTATCAAGGCCTGGACAGTAGAAAAAGAAAATGCCACAAATATATGATTCATTAGCTATAAAAATAAGAAGCATGGCATGTAGACAAAAGCTCTTTGGAGCTTCGGATAGCCACCCTAGCACTGCTTTCAAGTTGCAAACACAGGACAGTTCACATAATGGGGTGAGTCATCCACTTCAGTGGCACTTCCAGAACTCACAGGAATTTATTCAAGAGGAAAGTACCAAAATCAATAAACTTCTTTTTCAGTAAACTTCTAAAATAAAGCACACTTTTCTGATTTCAGCTTTGTCATCATTGCCTCATCACTGCTGCTGAGACAGATGTTAACACTTCTAAAAAAAGGTTTGAATTTTAAACATTTTCTAATGTCTGTCCCCAAACAGAAGAGCCTATCAAAAAGTGTGTACTTTGTATTTATTTCAGGTAATGGGTCTAGACTTAAGCACATAGATTAATATTGGATTGATACAAGTGACCATAGCTGGAATTTTTCTTTTTCTTTCAGTTACAGATAAATAGCAACTTCAGTGGAAAACCTCTTCTCACTTACTTTGATGGTCTTTGCACTTAACTTCCTATGACTTCCCTTTGTTACTCCAGATTTATCTCAATGTATCTAAAAGCAGCATTTGATTCTTAGAAATTAACACAGAAATAAAAGCAAATAAAATTTAGTTGCCAGTCCAAAAAGCCCTTGTCAAATATTTATTGAAATATTTTAATAATTTTTCTAATCTTACTTTATATATTTTCTAGAAAAGGGAATAGGTAGTAATGGGAAATATGGCAATGCTGTTCATGAAGACAAACATTTTGACAATATGGGGATAAACTTTAATTTTCCTTGCAGAAACAGATCCACTTATAGATCCTTGGAGCTCTGTGGATATATTTAGGTAGTATAAAAATTAAAGAAATATAAATGAAACTACCATTTCAGTGAGAAGGTATTGAGGATTTGTCAGAATTTATAAAAATATGTTTGAAATTTTCCATTTTTCTACAACTTTACAGGTAAATAACCACTTAATGGGAGACAGGATTATGATAAAAGTTGGTAACTAAAACCAAATCAGCAATATCAATACATTTACTTGGTGAAAAAGCAGAAAGAAATTGTTGTGTTTTTTTTTTTTTTCTATTTTCAGATTTCATTGGTCTTATATTTGTTTTAGTTTATTGTTTCTTTTGGGTTTGGTTATATGTGTGTGTGGGTGTATGTATGTGTATGTGGTTTTTGATGTTTGTAAAGATAATTGCCTTTCTCCATACTGTCCAGTTTTAATGAGCCCCTCAAGATGAAACATAGATACTGCAGAATCCCAAAGGTAATTGCTCTCATCTACTTATAAAGGAATACTGAACAGAAAAAACAAACAGGACACTGGTTAATGTGAGGCTTAAATGAAGCTTGATAAATGATTTGAAACACTCCTTAATATCACAAATCCAGAGTGCAGACTTGGGTGTCACAAAAATTATCCAAAATAGCATCTTGACAGCAGCTACATTTTCTAAACACTTCTAGTTCCACCCCTGTTGGAATTTGAAAGCCAATAGTGCATACTGAGAGCCTCCATACCTGAGAAGCCACCCAAACAACCTTGGAGTCAGGCTGTACATCTCTATTATAATACAAATTCAAGTCCTACAAAAAAGGACCAGCTGCACCATATGGTGAGCTGTTGCTACAGTTGTATTACTGCTTCTGTAAGAAGCTATTTGTACTTCTTTGAGGGTTCTCAGAGTATAACCATAGGGTATAAAGCAGCCCAGAAAGGAAGGTGCAGGAGCACTGAGGTGGCAGTATAGAGGTCAGAGACAAGGAAATTGTAGGAAAGCCCTTGAGATTGTCAGCACAATGCTGTTAAACTAAGCAGAAGCTGGGATTGCTTCCACACACTCAATCACTGTGTATTAGCACTGTGTATGAGAGCCTGTTTTGCATATAACACTCCCAAACAATGTCCAGTTACAAATCAAAATTTACTTCAAGGGAGTGAGCAGTGCCAGTACGTAAAATACATTCAGACAAAATATATTGATGACAAGGAAAATTTGATAGCACAGATGTGGAACATTGCTCGTGGTTGGTCTCAAGGGAAAAGAATAGTGCACTAAATCTACTAGTACAACCATAGATCACTTTAAAACAATTAAGTAATTACATAATAAATTCCATATAGAAGAGGAATTTATGCAATTTCTTACATTTTCTTTAAAGTTACTGGATCAATGGAAGCTAGATTTGCAGGTTTGTTGCTAATTTCAGCTCTCTGTACCTTGTCATTCACCACTACTTTTACTGTATGATTAACATAATACTTCCCAGAGATATAGGTTAAGTATTTTAAATGTTATATCTTTATAGCAAGATTTAAATAAATTGTATATCTTCATTAATATATATATAGGGAGATATAATTCTGTATATATTCATATAACTCAAATATAAAATAGTATTTATAAATACATAAACACATAATTGCATAGTTATGTGAAATTAGTGTCAAGAAGTTGACCTTTAGTTCTTGGATCTTCTCTCAGATCCAGTCTACAACCGTTGTATTATGGAGGTTATAGAGGAAATATTTTGTTCTATTAACTCTTGAAAGCAGTAGCTACAACGTGCGGATAGCCTCTGTACTCTTCAAAGAAGGGTCTGTAATTGCTCTTTACTAAGGACCCGACATTCACATCTCTGAGGTGCTGCCTTCAGTGCTGCTTTCTATGATACAGCACAGGAAGGTAGAGAGCTCTCATCATGACTGTGTACTGCTGGAAAGGGAAAGGATCTGTTCCCAGATCTGAACATTGAATAATCACTCTTCATGCTCAAGAATCATAAAAGCCTGTTTGCTTTGTACCCATCCTACTGTTGTCTCGTACTTCTACTTTATAATTCAGCATGTCTTCCTGTGAGTTACTTTTCCCTATGGAGTGAGAGTTCAATGAGAGCTAATTCTGCAAAGCTGTTTTAGAATGTGTGTGCTGGGCTGTCAGGAATCCCCAGAGTGCACAGTGTACCTGGTTAGTACCTTTCCATCTCCCTGCCTTGGCACATTGTCTTGAAATCACAGTGCAGCAGCTGCAGGCTCCTGCAGAGAGCTTTGTTAAGATGTTGAGTGCGGCTCTGTGCCGCTGCCTCTGACAGCTCTGCCTCGCAGGGCCAGATCTCCCATTGCTTCCCTTGCCTTTGTGCTGCACAGTGAAGAGGGCGTGCAGGTTTCTAAATGTGCATACATTATGCAGACCTTTTTGTTTAGCTCAGGATATTAAGAGGAAACTCATTAATTCTTATGGGGAAAACGTGACTCTGATGTCAGAGTTCATTCTTGGATAGTGCTCATTTCTGACTTGAAAGCCTCTCTTACCAGTGCTGTCCACAGAGTTATGACATTTCCTTTGTTTTCTGTGTAGTGTGTTTGAAAATTGCTATGGATGCTAGCTGTCAATAAACATTCTCCTCTCAGAACTGCAGCAAAGGATATAATAACAGGATAAGATATTTCCTCACACCAGAACAATTAATTCATGAACCTATGACATGCTATTTTACATCCTTTTCTCATTCTTTAACAATATTTCAAACTTAGTCCAGTGTTTATTTTCATTGTTTTGGCGTGAGGCTTCTGTGGAATCAGAGTACAGAGACTAATAAAAGATTGGAGTTTGCTATATGGGAGCAGTGGCTCTGTAGCAAGAGCCTAAACACCTTTTGCAGGACCCTTTTACATTGTCTATACTGGTGCACTATCTCTAAACAGCAAATCAGAGACACAGTTCTTTATGATAGGCTTCATTTCTGTTCCTTCTTTACCTGCACTTACTTGGAAGATAAAACATTCATAAAGTTCATGTTGATGACAATAGAATTCTAAAGCATGAAAAATATGAAAAAGAAAGTAAAGAGACAGAAAAATGTGAACCAAAAAAACATAAAATAATATGAAACATAGAACAAAAAGATTTAATTTCTCCGTCAGGTAAACAACAGAAAGACTTAATTACTGCTTCAAGAGGATCTGATTTCATGCTCCTAATTAATTTTGTCCTGTCAGTATTTATTTCAAAGCTATTCTAAACCTACACAGACACATATGGCATGATCTGGACCTCATGTCTGATCTCCTGTACTGTTCAGCATCATGATTAAAAAGAGGAAAAAACTACCACTGACAACTTGTCTGTAATTTCACAGTAGAAAATTATAGTAGAATATCTGTGTTTTAATTGACTGGTTTAACCTCCATCCAAGGAAGATCCAGCTACTGTGAAAACAAATATTCAGACTTTTTTTTTCTGAAATCTTACAATAGAAGTAGAAATGTTTTGACAAGGAGTATTCTGGAATAAAGGTATTAATTAAGTCCAGTGATAAACTTTTTAGAGATATTAATCAGGAAAAGGTTCAATCAATTTAATTAAATTCCATACTTTTCTGCAGGACAGTCAGTATAGTGGGAAAAGCTCAGTTGAGCATCAAATAAACAGAAAAGCCCCCACACATGACCATGTTGATCTAAAAATGCCTGAACTATACTGAAATTCTGTTTATAATGAAATTTTCAAAATTTGGATCAAAACAGATATATTTCCTGTAGTTACTAATGCTGGCAATAACGTCTTCTTGCTTATGAATGCATCTTGCACCATTTGCAATTACTGTTCAAACCATAAAATTATCAGGGGAGTTTCTATTATGTGTGGAAAGCTCAGCAAGCTAGTTTTGTAAAACAGTAGCTGATTGAGCTTTTATGTGCTCCACTTCTGTAAAATTATATCTAAATCACATTTTATTTTGCTACCTATTTCAGTACCTTTTTAAATTCCATTTCCATTTGTATAAGTGACCAGAATATATTATTCTGAAGCAGAAACTAAGGCTAGTATTTCAGAAGGGATGAGAATAGGGATATTAATCAGAGCTCTTCATTAGTATTTCCCATTTCATCACAGACTCAGGTATTGATCCAAACACATGTAGCAAGTTCAGAGCTTCCTTGGAATTTAGGGGAAAGTTTGCTTACCTTTATATTTTATTATTATGGTTATTTTCACTCCATTCTCTTCTATAATGTAAAGTAACAGAGTAATATACTATTTCACAATTTTTATCTCCTCATTTTCCACCAGTGCATCTCATTTCATTTATATGACATCTAGATATGCTAGATATATCTACAGTTCTTACAGGATACAGGATACCCCTTTTCCATCTATTCTCTGACTGCATACATTTAGGCTTACTGCTTAAATGCACCTGTTTAGCAATCAGATATATCAAAAATAGTGAACCCTTTCTTCTTAATTTTCAGTAAGTCTTCATTTTCTAAACTTTCATGATGGATAAAAGTGATAGAGTCAATTTTGCTATTAAATAACGTATCTTAAAATGTGTCTTAAAGAGAATAAACAAAGGTTTTTCTTCCTCTAGTACAGGAAAATTCCAGACCCAAAGAGAGAACACTGGAAATTTCTTATGCCCATTTTTTAAATCCTTTTCCCCTATACTTCTTGTCTACCGCTCTTTCTGCTAGTGCTGCTAAACACTAGTTTCCAATAAGAAAATGGAGACAGTTGTAGATTTGATGGTTCATTGACATCTTTGAAGGCTTTTGTTTTATGGACATCTCTAATCAGTTTCTATTTAGATCTTGTCTGCCTGGCACCAACGTTGTTCCCAATATTGTATTATCCTCATCTTTTATTCAGGTGTCTTTTAAATAAAGGTACCCTCTGTTTTCTTTTGTGATCTGTTGCTGATTTCCACATCTCTGTGCACCTACAAACAATTTGGAACTGATTACATGCAAAATATAATTGAGCTGTAAGTAATTTCAGTTGAGACTGATTATGTTTATACAAGAGAAGAAAAAAATATTTCAATAACAGTCACATATTTCACCAGAAGAAAAGCTGCCTTTTATGTTTGACAGACTCACATCTTGACATTTTTACACTCTTCTATGTTCTAAATAGGCTATTGGATATAAATCACTTTTATTATAACATGCATTCTTTTTTTATAATAAACTTTTAAACACTTTATTGTGTTGCCTAAAGAAACCTGTATATTTTGGATAACAGCAATAGTTTCTCTTATGAAAATTAATGATTTTAATAAAAGACAATGAATACTCCAAGAAAGCCTTATAGTACACATTGATTGATGTTATTCCTACTCAGAGGAGTTTTTTACACACCACTGCCTGATTCTGTCCTTTCTCTGAAGATGTCCTATTGTTTCCTCTCAGCAGTCCAAAGTAATTTCTGTTGTATGAAGAGCAAATAACTACACAAGCAATCAGACACACTTAGAACAAAAGAAGGCAGCTGATTCTCACAAAATCAAACACCAAAGTAACTTTTCCATGACTAAGAGACTCTATGGAGACCATTTAATCTCTCTGTCTGTTAGACTTTGGAGGCCCCATATGACAAATCTTGCCACCAACACTTCACAACAGGATTGATAATTCTAATAGTGCTTCAGTGATATGAAAGATAACAGAACTCTCTTAAACCATCTACCATGGGATTGTGGGATAAGCATTCAAACAAAGAGATCTGCTGGGAGCAGAGGGATTTGTTGTTTCTATACAGTTACGTTTCTAAGAGTTCTTCTCAAACTGCAAATGTAAAATACAAATTCCAACAGACTTCATGCCTCTCCCTCTTGGAGACTTCAGGATACAGCTTCCCTTTTTTGGAATAGCTTTTAACAGGTAGCAGTGTTCTTTTTACTCTACTATTTGTAGAATGGATTAGAAAATGCTGATGCCATTTATTGTCTTTAAGAGTTTATACAAATAAGCTCTAGGAAAAACAAAAATCTACGTATTGCTTTTTCATCATAATATCTGTCCTGCTGCTTTACTGATGCATTAGGAGAGTAAGTGGTGTCATCAATGACAAGTGGCACTTAAAATTTCTTCTGAATCTTGTTTTGAGTTGAGAGTGAGATCCTTTGATGGATAGTATAAAGGAAGGGCATTGATTATACTCTGATCATTATAAACAACCCAAAAGTTACAGACTTTGATTTTTAAGAGTTTTCAGGTCAAGACCCTTTATGACATTCACATTCAATATTCTCAAAAAAATCATAAACATGCATACAAATACATATAGGCAGTCATCCTCAGTGCCTCAGAGAACCTATTTTTCTTAACACACAGATAAAAATATCCTTAATTGAACTCCTAGAAATTCTTCAACTCCTTTCAGATATTAACTTCTTACCAGCAACTCTCTTAATTTTGAGTAACCAAGTTAACATTTCTTCCATTATTCAGGACTATTTCTGTGTTTCCTGCCATCTCACATAACCTAGTTATATATCCTATTAACTTGGTACTTGTAGGTAGGTGAACAACTTCTGCAGAGGTATCTGTTTATCTTGAGAAGCAATCCCATTTTATTCATATACCGTCACTCTATCAAATACTTATGAAACACGTGTTAGAATTAATTTAAACTCCATAAAACTCTTAAGGCAAAAGTCACTATGGATCTCTAATTTGACCTGCTACATTACTTTGGCCAAACATTTTCACTGTGACTGCAGGAAAATGACAATTTTTAGTTCAAAATATGATTTTAAGTATGACTTAAATGTTTATTGTGACATTTTATTGATAAAAACCACAAAGCCAGCTTCTGGGTATTGTAAACCCAAAGCATTTAATAAGTAATCATTATTAATCATTCCTATGAATAGTACATGGGATTTTCAATTATTCAATAGAGTTATGACTAAATGATTGAAAGAAGCTTTTTCAGTGAATTCAGGCAATTATTCCAGTGCTCCATCAATATTATTATGTGAATAGGAAAAAAGCAAACATATGAGTTATTTCCATTGATTACAAAAACCCAGTTTTTCTTTCCTAATTGCAGTGCTCTCAAAATCTATTCTATCATATAAAAAGAAATTATTTTGTCTTGAAATTAAGTTAGTAAGTCTGTTTCTCACTAGTACATTATTAAGCTGCAGGTTAAGTCACATAGATATCTCTGCTCACATGTTAGCTAAGTAAGACTTAATGAATAAAGTCAAAACAGCTTTGGCAGCCATTCAGCTTATTCTACAGCATGTTAGGCTGCACTGATGAAATTTGCTTTCTCCTTGTTAACTGTAGTGGTAGGTCTGTCACCTCTCTCACGTGTAGACAGAGATCTGTAGGCACCTAATCTCAATTGTCTCCAAAAAATTCAACCCATCTGAATGTAGTCCTTCCTGTTTTGGTGTAGTTCCTCCTGTAACTGCAATGGAAAACATTTTAAAAAAAACAAAACAATCTGTAATGCAGTTAGGACTCTTGTTATGAGGAAAAAAGAAAAAGGAAAAGAGAAAGATCACTAAAAGTATACAGTAATCAATGCACCTAATGAAAACAGATAGGAAAGCATTCAGTGTTGTGAATTTTGATAAAAGATATATCTGTCCTTGAATACAAAAGAAACCACCACAATCATGAAGAAAGATGTTTTTAAAACAATATTTTTCCATCACTATGGAAGTATATAAGGATAATATACAGGAAACAGATACTTACAGTATAGATACTCTTTTCCCATTCTTAAGTTTCTGTTCTGCAGTATGTAAAAAGACACATTGTGTTCCAAACGTGCAGTATCAGTCATTTTAAAAAACTCCACAATACATGTGAGTTTTATGTACATTTAGGCTAAGATGCATTCCTTTCCTTTAAAAAGTAGTAAATCTAGCCCAGCTATAAAATAAATCCAAGGCAAGACTATTTAACACCCTGGGTATTCCTTAAGAATGAGGAAAAAGTAATGTTCCAAGCAAATACAGTGTTTCAATTTAACATTTACAAGTCAATTTTACAAAACATCTTATTACTCAAATATTTTACATATAACCAATCAGTATATGAATTTTTAATACTCGAGTGAAATGGATAAACATCTTTGTGACTATATAGCTACTGATCCCGTAATAAAAAAGTTGAGTAAAAGCTGCATGTCCCAATTTTCCTAAAGCCTTTGCATGACTTTTCTTAAAGTCATGGTTGAATTTCGAAACAAAGAAACAAGAATTTCATGTGTCACATCTTGATAACTTTAGATGTTATTTAAATGCTCTTTGAGCCTTTCCCATGGTTTAGCCAGAAACATCTACCACAAAAAAAACGCAGAAACAAGATACCATTGTCAACTCAGACATCACAGTGTGTCTTTTGTATTTATATTAGTAGACCTTCAATACTTGTCATATTGTGGGAGTAAGTCCCCATTAAATCACATTACTGGACTTGAGGAAGACAAGAAAAGCAACATAGCATGAAGAAACTGATTTACAGAAGTAGTTTTAAAATCTAATGTGAATTAGAAATAATCTGTTCATATTTTGGATATTTAGAGGACATTTTAAAAGAAATCATGTCTGAACCTTCTCAGTTAAAACAAGTGCTGATCTATAACTTCAAGCTAAATTAAAACTAGGCTGAAAAAAATGGCTTACCATTACTTAATACCAATGAAATGTGTAGGATTCTTTTTGCCTGCTGCACACTTCACCTCCCCACTTAAGCTTTTCATAGTAGTCACTTCAGGAGAGCCCTGCAGAACTTGGTATCTCTGGTGTCTCCTGTAAGTTTGTCTTCTAGTTCAATGGTCTCCATATAGACAATAAGTGAGATCTAGGACTGGGAGAGGGATTATGTCAATGGAAACAGACATTTCTAGGATGAAATTTATAGATACCTATGATATGTAAAGAAGATTGTTTGTTCACCTGGGGTCCTTTTGTAGGCAACTGAACCTCTAACAGAAAAGTTTCTGATTATTTCCATCAGCTACAGGAGAAGTTATACAAAACTTTGCTGGCAAAGACACACTAATGGGGAAAGCAAAAGAAAGGGTAAATACATGGTAATCTAAGACGACCAGAGAAAAAGGTTGCCAGCCTAATTCTGTCACTAATGTATGTGAACAGGAGACTAAAAATAGTGTCCTCTCAGTTGCATATACACCCCAGGTACCAAAAAATCTGGACTTCAAATATTTACTGCTTCCTGTAATTCAGAGGGAATGGAGGATGTTGCTTGGGATTTTGTTGTTTGGCATTTTGTGGTTTTTTATTTGATTTATTAGTTGGTTGGATATTTTTAGTGGGTGGGGGTGACCTTTTTTCCTGCTCATTTTGTGATTTTAATTATTCCATAAACTGAGTTTAAAATAATTAAATTTCCTGCAGGTTATTTTGGATTTCTTAATTAGAACTAGTAACTACAGAATAATATTTTTTGATAGTTGTTTTTTTCCTTAAAGCTTTGGGTTTGAATTAACTGGTAAAGAATTTTATATTATACATGACTCTGTGGATAGTTAAAGAGAGAAATAAATTGGGGAAAAAAAACGCAAAAAAAAAACAAACAAAAAAAACCTTATATGCACATGTAAAGAGATGCACTATTCAGACTGAAGAGAATAATCAGCTGCTCCCTGCAATGGTAAGAAAAGCCTTGACAGCTGTGAACCAATTATGGCCTCTAAAACCTTCACCGAGACCTAATCAAGAAAAGTGTTTGTTACTGTGTCCCAGACATTGCAAAGTAAACAAGATGACGGAATGCCTTGGAGGCAAGTAGGAAGTTTCTAAGTCATAAAATCTCAGAACTGTCTTTGGGTATGTTTGTATTCCTTTCAGAAGATGTAGAATTTTCTGAAATAATAAATTAAGTACATTCCCCAAAGATATATCCTTAAGAAATAATTCTGACATAAATTTTTCAGCTCCCTATCTTTCTGTTACTGAACTCTTAATTCTTTTCTCCATGGAAAGCTTTCATCATGCCCCACTTTACCCATGTGAGCCTACCCCACTCCTTCCAAATTCCTAAGTGAAACCATACTCAGAGCCAGAAGTATTCATAGCACTTGTCTAGAATACTTAAACTTATGGAGGAAAAGGCTCTCATTGATCAAATCTGACTAGTTCACTGCTGCAAATGTTTGCAGTGAGCTTCATTTAAAACTTGGATTAAGCAGCTGCTGCATTGGCTCCAAATACCCAATCCAAAAAGGAGGAGATCAGGGACTCTGTGTTAGCATGGGAAGCTATACAGAGGGCTGGGAGTTTTGAATTCAACGAATGTGAAGAACAAAAATGCCTTAAATTGTGGTGCAGTGGTTATTTTCTGTTGGTAAAACATAGAAACATAAGGAAAAATGTGATTAATTCACAGTACTGAGCCCAGGTCCTTGACTAAAAGCTCATGTGAGATTTAGTTCACAAGAAGCCTTTGTACTGTTTTCCCTCTGTGGACATGGCATGTGTGTTTGATTCTTATAGAGTTCTAATACAATCCAAATTTATCACTTCAGGGCAGTAAATTAAGTGTATCTTAGCCTATAGGGTTAAATATTTCTTTGGCACAACTAAGCAAAGTTGGAATGAGAGAAGGAAAACAAATTTCACTAATAAATAAATATTGCAATAAACTAAAACAAATTATTAAATTTACCCAGTTGTTAGTGATACATTTGGGTAGTTTTTTTGTTTTTTTTTTAATAAGATTGCACTTTTTTTGATTCAAGGTGAAAGCAGAAGTTTGTATGATAGTGGTAGTTGTCTTTAAAATGTTTCATGAGGGTATGTTAATCTCTCTGCCTAGCCCCACTTCTCAAGATCAGTCAAATTCAAAAATTAAAAATAAAACTCTAGACAGAACATTTGATTCTGATCAGATTTTGATAGGGAACCACAAATCATACCCAAATTCATTCCAGTCTGGACCTGGCTTTGATTCAAAGATTACAAAAACCTTAGTAATTCTCTTGATAAATCTAGGCCCTGGGCAGGAGATCCAATAATAAAACTCTAGGCCAGTTTGTGGTTGTTCCTGAAGGGCTACAAATTCTAGAAATCAAATACCTCAAATACCTTACAGCATTTCTCATTTGTCCTTGGAAATTGTTTATCTTACTTGCTGTTTGTGTTGTGTGGGTATTAAAACTTTTCAAAATTTAAATAGAAGAATAATGAATTCATGTGTGTTTATCAGCTTCAAGATCTGAGCTGCTTTACTACTACAAATGCTTGGCACACACATGGGGCAACTCTATAAACATTCCTGTCTGTAAGATGATGAGAAAGCTGGTTTGACAGTAAGTGCTACTAAGGAAGCTGCCCAAAGCTGGGAATGGCAGAAATAGAGCCAAGATATCCAGAGGACAAGCAACTTCATAGAAGTGCATTTTGTGGTGCTCCCCGAGCAATCATTCCCCACTCATAGAGACCCGGGATCTGTTGGGATGCTCCATGGCAATCCAGTTCCTGATTGTCATTACCATGAAGACATTGAGGAGGAATGAAGGGAATACTAAAGAAAGTGGAATATTGCAATATATCTAGGTTTGCCACTGGGAATAGAAGCATGCAGAGGAAATTGAATTTGGTATCGTAGGACCCCATGAAATTTGATGAAAGCTTTTACTTCACTCTTATTTTAAGTATCTCTATAGATCCAGTTTAAAAGGCAATATTAATTGGTGTTACTTAAATAAGAAAAATGCAGCTTGCATGTATTTAGAAGGTAGAAATCTCATTTCTGTGTTACTGTATGAGTCAAAAAATTGAATAGGATACTGAATACTCATTCACCAAGGATTAACATCCAATTCCAAAGAGATCAAATATGTGCATTTTATGAAATTTGTTGACAGTTCATGTAGATCATGGCATCTGTCTTGTTTTCTTGTTCCATAACTTCCATAGGAGTAATTTTTGCACCTTTCTGGAAAGCATATAGCTGCCAGAATATTTCACTAGACATTTCTAGCCATAATCCAAGCTAATATTTCATTTTAACCACAGTAGAAGGAAATACATATGGCCACACAGGTCTAGAAAAATGGGAATTATGGTTGCAGACATACTCTTTGTATTCTGAACACAGATGGGGAGAGGAGAAATGTTTTTTTGAACCTGTGTTTGTGGATTTCTTAGTCTTGAAATTTTACCTCCTGAGGCCCAGTGGAGCAATGTTTGATTCCTTTATAAGTGTATGATGAATAGGATCTTCCATCCTTTGTGCCCCTTTACTAGCTTGAATCAAATATGAAATACTTCAAATTTGCTCTGGGAATATTTTCATTGTATTTTTTATGTTTGCCTTACTAGAGCTAATCAAAAATATTCTCACCAGTACTTTCTTTAGCAGATGCTCTGAGGATGAGTGATTGTTGTAGATATTTCAGCTCTTAAATTTTCTCTCTTACAACCAGTTTGCAACTGGTTTGAAATATATTGGTTCGAAATATATTGTTAAATTCTTGGTTTTGAATATATCAGCATGGACAGGTGACAACATAATTTGGTTCAGATTAACACAGTTTAAAATAAAAATAACCCATACGTGCAAAATGTATACATATTGCACAAAGGGAAAACAATAAACAAGTAAAGGCTAACCAATTTCTGCAATACATGTGTGATGGAATACCATTTTCTGAATGGTTCAGTTTTACAATCCTCTGAAGTTTATCTCCCAAGTGCTGATGTCAAGAGGCACTGATGGATTGTTCAGGAGAAATATCTGCTGTTGTGTAATTTAAAACATACTTTATTTAAAACAAATCAGAATCAAAAATTTTCATGTTTCAATATAAAATATATTTTTCTCATACTTTTTCTGCTCCCTTAGGTTAAAACAACAATGCCAAATATTTTCATTTCTGCTCAAAGCTTTTTTCTCTAAAAACTATTTTCAACATTGAAAATGTTTTTTATTTTCTCACATATTTATTTGGCAAGTATTAATATTTTTCCTTCCTAACACAGATAAAAGCTGGCATGATGGCTGTTTTCTTGTAAGAGAGTATTTTAATTTTTCTAGCATCTTAGCAAGTCAGTGTTATTTTTTCAAGGTCATCTGTTGATTATTATGATCTATTTTTGTAATGTGTGTTCATTACACTAGAAACTCTGGTCTGAGTTAGGTGCCTGTTGCACTTTACATTACAAAAAACTTACTTTACAAATACAATGAAAAAGGTAGAATGTCCCCAATAAAGTGATGAAACCAAAAATAATGAGTTTCTGAAGGTCAAAGTTAACTGCTTTGTTAATTGATTTGATATAGAGGATTGATGGTTTAATTTTCTTGATTTTCTCTCTCATTTCTAAACAGTGGAGGTAAAAAGCTCATTTAGAAATAAAATGATTCATTTATTATTCATAGTAACCAGTGTGATTGTCCTTGTGCCAGACATCTTGAAATATTCTTGTTGATTTGAGAATTTAACTTTTATTTTTTGTACTAGAGTAAGATTTTGCACATGTTTTGAATGAACCTCCTACAACCTACTGAGGCACACATAAGTTCAAATTTAGATTATAAAACTATATTAAACAACCACAACCTTCTACATTGTTTTCAACATACTGCTAGATACAAGAAAGATAACAACTATCTGCTCTTCTCCACAGAAATATTTTAGTTATTCTCTATAACAAAATTCCTGTTGAAGTATTTACTATATTCTTTCAGAAGCCAAAAATGATTGTGCAAAATTATTTCATATTTATCAAATCTCCAAAGCACTTTCCCTGTTTTTTTTTTTCTTGTTTTATAATTCTACCATGTGCAGCATGTAAAAATGAGAACTTCTTATATTGTGCTTTTTATAAGTTTAAAATATTTTCCTATAAGCACACAACATTTTTGACCTGCATTTAAGGGAAAAAAAAGTAAAAAAAAAAGTAATGAATCAAGAAGAAGTTTGATTACATATCATAAAACATAAATAAGTTTTTTATATTTTTTTTATAGTATCATCTGGTCCAGATCAGGTAGCATAAAACAAAAAGAAAAATTGTAAAGGTATTTGTTTTTTTTTAATTTTGCTTGGGTTTGTTTTGTTTTTACATAATTATTAATTCTTAGAGGCCTATTAAATATCTAGATGCTTGTTCTCCCTATGCAACCTTTAATCCCTCTAGAATTATAACCAAATCATAACTTATAGCTGGAAGAAGCCCAGCAGAATAGGAAGTTACTGGAATGGTGCAATGGATATTCAGGAAGAAGAAAAACATTTCTGCTTACTTGTCTCCAAAAGAAAGAAGGGTTTGTGGAGGGATGAAGGAAAGAGAGGATATAGACTAGTTGGTAAGAATGAGGATTCATGTAGCTAATATAACTTATTATCAGCATAAAACTGGCACAAAGAATATTCTAAGACAAGAGCAAATTATTTGCTAAGCCAAGAGAAAGGTGAAAGTGATTTTTCCTAATATTAAGAATACTGAGATGCGAATTTTTGTGGAATTTTCTCTTGGCAGTGATTTCTGCCAATAGTAAATTTGTACTTTGAGTATTACTAAGACTGAATCAGCATTCAGACAATAGTAGAATGTGATAAGAGACAAGTGTTATTGTAAATAAAGTTTGAGAGATTCTGCTGTCTTTTCTAAGTTCCACTTTGTTCTTTTCATGAGTTAGGAGAGTTACAACTTTGAAAATAAAAAAGATAAATCAAAACCTTCTATGACTAGAGTATCCTGCTGCAAAGAAGTGATCAGTAAATTCACAACTTCACATTTTCTTCATTCCATGAAGATCTCTTTATTAACATAGGATTCATTCCATTAATTTGTGTTATATAAAGGAATCTAGTCTAAACTAGTCATCTAGGCTTGCTCTCTCTGGTCAAGGAATAAATAACAACAGATAGTATTTTATCTGACTGCAAACTCACAATAGAAAAAGGATCCCTTGTTGGCAATGCCACTGACTGAAATGGAAGCAATTTGAAACCAGTGACCAATTTTTAATATTAATAGTAGTAGTTGTAGCAGCAGCAATAGACTTAGTATGGAAACAATCATGACAATAGTAGTCAGTAACAGGAATGAGAGGTAAAAGTGATTGCAGTACTCATAGTAATAGCATTGTCAGTCAATAATTTTGTAGCAAAAGTGTCCTAAAATAATCACAGTAGTTTTGACTATTTCATGATACTGAATTACCAAGTGTTTAGCATAATTGTTAAGGGTAGACATCACTAAATTTCATTTCATAACCAGCTACAGTAGCAATCAAACAAAATATTAATTTGACAATCAGTACAAGGAGTTATTTTTGTTATAGGAACACAAAAGAAGTTTTATGCAAGGGAAACATGGTCTCTTTCCCTGCCTACATATCTGCCAATCTGTTGTATGAAAGCAAAAAAAATCAACCAAATCAAACCAAACTAAACTAAAAAAGCAACAAACAAAAAAATAAAACAAGAAAAAGAACTCTTCAAGTATCTTGCTTAGATTCAAGACTTTTTGTTTCCTGAATTCAAATATATTGCTAATTAAAGATTAATTTATTAAAGCAAAACAGCTTCAAGAATGAAGATATGGGTTGCAGAGATGAAATCATAAATGGTAACAGATGTAAACTAACATGTGCTTAGCGTTCTAAACAACTTCTACTCTTTTAAACTATGCTTTCCACCTCTTCATAGCCCCTCTCTTTCCAGCACTGCCTGCTACACATAGAGGTTAAGCATCAAAGTGATTGTATCAGTGAGCCACTGAAAATTCAGAGTGGAGCATTGCCATACCTGCCAGCCTTGCAGGGAAACAGTGAGCGAGCTAGCAGTGTGTTCCACATCTCAGGCTGCATGGCGAGGAATAGTTGGACTTTGGCTGTTGCCTCAGCAAATCAAAAGCAAAAACCTGAAATGTAGTATAGAATGTCAATAATGTTCTTCTGTAGTCAGGCTGAAGTTTCACATAAACAGAATTCTCTTCAAGTGAGAGATTTTATTTTTTAAAAAAGCAAGGGATAGTTTATCTGATAAGATATTTAAAGACTGAAATCTGTTTATTGAAACCTTGTCAGTTTTAAAGTTGAAAAAAAAAAGCACAAGATGTTGCACTTTATTGCAACATCTTGTGTTGGAGAATTTTCTAAAGACAGGATTTTTTCATATGAAAATGGTGTTTATGATCTTTATAAACCCTAACTGAAGCACAAACTATATGAAAATACATGAATCTTGGTACTAATATGCATTCTAATGTGGATACAGATGTGGCTCTCTTAGCAAAGTATTTTCCTATTATTTTCCTTTACCCATTATAGCCCTGTAATAAGCAAAAACCCTAAAGTTGAAGCTAATGTTAAGACAGAATTATTAACCTATTATAAATCCATTTAAAAATGCTTGTTTGAGATTCTAGTCCTGTTTCAGACTGAAGGAAAAATGAAAACCTCTGATTATAATATTTTAAAAATATGGCATTAAATATATTCTGTCTTTTAACACATGCCTCAATATTAGCAGTAAACTTTTTAAAATTAGTTTTTACCTACTATTTAAGTCCTTTAGATTGAAACCAACAAAAGAAAAGAAAGATGCTTATAAGTTTTGAGAGAGACATCTCTGGAGGCTGTGCAGTTTTATCCAAATAACTATCAAAAACTAAGAATGATATTTATTTTGATGGATGCTTCATAGATAAAACCCAAGATTTTGCAGTAAGTATAAATAATATATTATAAGGCATTAGTAGAACTTGAGAAGATTTCTCAGCATCAGGAAATCAACATTCTACAGGGACAGATGTGCTATAAGTCTGTCCCATTAACACTCACATCTAGAGTGTGTTTGCAAAAGATGTGTATTTCAACATACCTTGAATGCTACCTGAAGTTGTCACATGCAGATGAATAGTTCTCTTCATCAAGGGCTGATACCACTTTGGGCACATGGCATTTCATTATCTAGCACATGGTGTATCAAACACAACTTACTGCTGAGTTCATACTCAAGCTTCCCTAACAGTACATAGAATAAAGTTAGAAACAAAAATGAAGCAAACTTACAAAACATATTTCTTTGTGATATTTTGGAATGAGCTTTCAATCAGAAGAGTGTTTAAAAGAAATTTGCATATGAGATGTAACTTACTTGTGCAAATAAGATTCATGACATGATGAACTTTAATAGATGGATTCCATTTGTTTCTTTATTTCTGTGTTCCTTAAACACTATCCTTTTTTAGCCAAAAAACATTGTATTAAGTCACACATAAGCATGTATGTTAAAATGAGTGACCTGGTTAGATTTAGTAATTTATATTTTTTCTTACTAACATTCTTATTGTATCTATCCTAAATATAAAATTATCTTTCTTTCCTCTTTTGTTTCCATTAAATTTTGTTTAATACATTAAATATTTAAAGCCTAGTATTTCATATGTAGATGATTGGGATGAAAAATAAAACTGAAAACTGGTTTCATGTTAAAAAAAAAAAAAACAGGCATATATTGCATGACAAAGCTGGAAATGTAAGAGGTTAACCTTTGAACATAATTCCACACACACTCACATATACATTCCCACACAATCACAGACAAGCCATAAATAAAAACGTCTCAAATTACCTAGAAATAAAAGAGCCTTTCACGGATCACTTGATTGTCCCACACTGTGTTATATAGTTTGGAGTAATAGTTGTTTCACATCACAAAGCCATCAGGTGTTTCAAGACAAACGAAATATAAAAGCCATGTTTGGAGGAGGAGGAAGGTTGTCAAAGTCTGAATGTACCTATTGAATCTCAGTAATTGCCACTTAGTGTTTGATTTAATGAAAGCCACTGAATAAAGGCAACTATTTTCTTTGTCATGGCTTGTGCTCCCATTTGTATATACCCTTCTCTGTCTTCCAAAGTCAAAGCCACAGTTCTCCACTTCCATCAAAGCACCACTTCCCTCCCCTCTGCATTCATCCTCATCTGCGTGTCTTTCCCACACACTAAGTGGCTGTGTTAAAAATTAGTTTTCCATTATTTTCCCTGAAGCTAACAAGCTTGCTTTGACAGAGCCCTTAGACACACTGAAAAGACACAGCCATAAATGCACTCAAATCTGTGTTCCTGCCTGTGTGTTCTAGCAGAAATATTTGGCCTTCACTACAGAGGTCTTTGTCATCCAAGTCCTTTGCAGACAGACCATTTGGTTAGTGCAGAAGAAATTGTTTGCAAATTCTATTTTTCTATTTTCTGACTAACTAAAATAAATTCTGACATATCTACCAAACCCTGTCAGTCAAGGGATGGGAGGGTATTGGTCCTATCAGAATCAACTGTTCAAATTGCTTAAGTCCTGCTCTGATGGTGGCATTGGTAAAAAGTCAAGAGGAGAAAATTTTAAGAAAACTCTTCAGATGATATTTTACTGCTAACTGCTATGAAGTCTGTATGGTTAAGGTTTATTTAGAGAAAAAAGTGTCCTCCTATTGTTTCTAGGGATATATTTTTTAGAATTTAGAATATTTTTAACTTGGTTAATTTCTATCCTAATCGTTATATTAAATTGAAATTGATGGATTCCTAAAAAAATTAAATTTGGAAATTGGATATGAAACAGGTTTGATGCAACATCATTAGGATGACCTTTAAGTCTATTTCTCAACTTGAATTCCTATACTGTTGAAAATTTCTGACCTGAATTTAGGATATAATTAACGTTTATTACAAAAGCCTTTGGAATCTGTACCCCAAAGTTGGGGTACAAATTCTGACATATAGAGGACACAAAATTCTTCATTGTTTTTATTCTCATTGAGAAACAAACAAAAAAAAAAAATTAGGAATGAGTTTTGGAAGAGGCAAAATGGGCAAGGCAGTAGAATTTAGCAAATGGTATTGTATGTGTATACATAATAAAAATATATATGTTGTGTATATATATATATATATATATATATATATATATATATAAATGTATATGTATATATATAAAATTATGTATTTAGGGTGATAAGGACATGGAATTATTCTTACTTCACCAGAACATTAGTAACTATGGATCTGACACTCAGAGTACTTAAATTCTACCTATGTTTTCTCTGAGGTCCCAGAATGTATTTAATACTTTCTATATAAACAAGAGATTAGGCTCACCATGATACCTAAACCTTGTCTGTAAGGAGAAAAATTGTCTAGCATCACTATTTCACTTTAAAGGCCTTGTCATGATCAGAACAATTATTCTAAAAAAAAAAGATATATCTCTTTGCAAATAAAGCATTCATAGGAGAGCTGTTCTAGCCTATACAATGAGAAAAGACTTTGGGCTCCTAAAAGAATACTTATATCAGTAAATACAGTAATACTCTAAAGTCAATGTGTGCTTTTGTGAGGGCAAAGCCCAACAAATCAAACCAAAACATCCAATGAGCTTATTGTGAATAGATAGAAATACCATACAGCAAAAATTGCATCAGATGTTGAATGTCTGTGTATATTTTTACTGTAAAGGCAAAATGAAACTTATCCATCTATCTTTATTTCTATTTCTTAAATTCAACTTTGAAAAAAAATGACAGATGTTTTCAGTGAAATTGGAATGGATTTTTGTAATTGTTTCTGAGGTCTGCTGAATCTTTTCAGTCTGCTTCTTCTTCCTCTTTCCAGGTTCCATTTGATTGAAAACCAGTCTTTGGTCTAGCCTTGTTATTCTGGTCTGTTTATTTAAAATTAGAAGAATGAGCTATAAGCTTGGAAGAAACTTGACAGAAGAGCTAGATATTTCTACACTTATTTTAACCACTTGGTTGCTTCTAAACCCTCAGTGTAGATCCAGGTAGAGTGGTGATGCAGCTCCAGAGCCAGAGCTCTGGCTGTGCTGCTGAGCAAACACCATCTGTGTCGAGAGAGTGCCAAAAGCATCCATGTAGAATGTGTCTGCTGGCAAGTGTATCCTGTACTGCATATCCTGGTAAACCACATCTGCTCCAAAGCTGCTTTTTTTTTTTTTTTTTTTTTTTTTACCTTTTTTTTTTGGTTGTTGTTTTTCCCCAGGAAAAATGGGGAATGTCCAAGCTAAATGAGATTGCTTTGCTGAAAAAAATCATGAGTGTTCAAAAGCAATTCGAACTGCTCCTCCCAATTACCTGGACATTTCAAAGCAACAGTGTCTTACCAATGTTTCAGGACATCCAGCAGCAAGAAAGTGGCATGTACAACTCAGTAATTTACATTCACATTCAATAAAACAGCCATGAAATGCTGTCAGGTTCCCAATGCATCTTTCAGACATCAACATCTCAAATGGCTAAACTTACCAAAATGACCTCAGTATTATTTAGAATTTCATATAGAAAACAATAAAATAGGAAGCAAAAATCTGAGTTTCACAGTAGTATGCAGTTTATATCAAGGCCCTCATTACATATGTGCAATTATGCTTTTATTCATACAGTTAAATAAGTGCACTAAAACCCATAATTTTGCTTTTCAGAGCCATTCATCCTCATTGCTTCCTGTTTGTCACTAAACTAGAAACCAGGACAGGATTTTATTTTAACATATGTGAAATAAATACTGTTATAAATTTTTTGTCATATTAAAATGCATTTTGGTAATGCCTGTTTAGGGGGGATGATATCCACATAGGATGTGGAAGGATAGGAAGTATGGCACAGTCATACATATGAAAATATCAACATGAAGAATCACAACTTCTGTGACAGAAAATCTGAATTATATGTGTTTTCATTCCTTTTTTATCCCACTCCCCTTCTTTTTTGTGTGTGTATTGTGTATATTATATATCTGACCTTCTAGAAACTTATTTGTCTGTAATACAGCAGACAATGTAGTAAACTTTTCATATGCTTGTACAAAAGAAAAAAAATTACTTCTATGCATACCCAAAATTTTTATTCTTTCTCCTTTATTCTTCATAATCTAAAATCTAAACCTTGCATATTTTGAAATTTAAAGTCAAGATTAGCAATTTGTGTGAAGGAAACCAGACAACTTGACAGATTTCTGTTTTTAAAAGAAAATTCTGTAGTGATTTCTTTGGGGGGCAGGCTTGGGTATTTGATTTGATTTGATTTATGTTTGTGGGGTTTTTTTTCTTTTAAAAGGTAATTGAGCAACATATTCTGTCTATGTGCCGACGTGATATGACAACCTAATTGAGTGGTTGGAAGGCTAATGAAAGCAGGGTGGGAAGGAAATCCAGGTGAGTAATTCAGAACAGCTCATTTCACTATTGGGCTGATAGAAACCAAAGCACATAGACATGGGGGAAAGGAAAAGTAGGTGTATAAATAAAGCTTAAAAAAACTTAAATGAGAATAAGAGGAGATAAATGCTTGGTCTTAATAGAGAGTATAGATTTAACATTGTGCTATTTTTAATGTTAATATTCATTAGCAACTGAAAGGGACTACTAGAAGAAGAAGAGAGTAGAATAGATCAAGATTCTTATTTAGGTAGGTGGAAGAGAGGAATACCTATTTTTTACATGTGTAATCTAAGTTTCCTAGGGTAGGCAAGTAAGAAAAACTCTTACAGACTGAGCAGAATCCTTGATTTGAAGATCACAGCTGCAAGCACTGAGAAATTCTGCAAGCATCTCCTTTTATTCCTCCCAGTAAGAGAAATTGGAACGTAAGAGTGGTAAAACATATTTTATTAAATTGATGAAAGGAGTTACAACAGTATGTGTGTGTTACAACTATAAAACATATCAGAATTTTTTTCCTCTGTATCCTGTCCTGGCATTATTAGCGATATATATACTTTGTGAAAAATGCCATCCATACCTAAATCTTTCATTTTTATAATAATATGTTAACAGAACTCACAGTGCCCCATATCATTATCTTGATTATCTTGTCTATTTCTGTAACAATGGTATGGAGGGAAGATTGTAGAAACATGTTACAAACTAAACTGTTTAAAGTTTTATTATCCTTTATATAACGCTCAACACTGCAACTCACAAAGACTTAATGATAAGAAGAAAATTAGGATAAAGGTAAAAAAAAGGAAGTTATTTCAGGATGTGACATTTCCTTATAAATCCTAAACTTCATTTTTCTTATTATAAGGTGTACGATGAAATTTAAGAAAATTGTTTTATTTTTGCCTATTTATTTATTTATATTTCAGTTCTGAAAATTTCCCTACAACTTAACATTCTTAAAAGTAGACTTCTCATATATCATTAAAAAACACATACATGCCTATACAGGTATATAAATTATATATACATATACATATACACATATACACACAGGTATAAGATGTATATATATATATATATTCATATTTATATATATATACAATTTATATATGTGTGTTTAGTTCTACAAAGACTTTCCATTCCTCTCTTACCATGAATTTTGGATTAAATTCAAGAGAATGAATGAGACAAAACATATTACTTTACTAGGAAAATCAACATTATTTTTTTCATATACAACGTGATACTGAAGGCAATATTTTATCTTGATTACATTAAAGAAAGAAGAATGTTATTGAACTTCAATTACAGTAAATTTATCTGAAAAGTATTTTTTGGTGTAGGGGATAGTAGCATACAAGAAATATCAAAGTAGATATAACTAATGATTTGCATATATTTAGATGAATCTCATTCTTTATAATCACTTCTGGTAGTTTTTGCTTTGTTATTAGCTTTTGATATTTCATAGCTTGTCACATTATCTCAACATTCATTATAAACAGTGTTTGTTCTTAAAGTTAAGCAAAGCCAAAACAAATTTAGCTCTAAACTGCAAGTGATTGCTGTTTTGGAAAGTGAGAATAAAATGCAGCCATGCTCTATGGCTGTGCCAGGTACAAATACTTGTTTGTAGGTGCTCTGGGACCAAAGAAATACAAATGCAAAGCGAGGCACTGAAGCTGGAGCGGGAGGAGAAACAACACTTCTTGTGGCAGTGCAGTGGTCTGGAGCAGGCAGCACTTGAAATATTAATCAGAAGAGATGTATAATCCAGCTTCTTCTCCTTTAATGTGTACATTCAGCTGGGAATGTTTGCAAAATATTTTTAAAGCAAAAAGAATTGTACATAGAAACAAAAGGAAATCTCTTGGGCCTGAGCATCTAAATCCATAAAACACAACCTGCACTCTTCCATGCCTGCTTTAAACCAGAGCAGCAACTGGAGCCAAAGAGATTTTTATGCTAAATGTTTTCTTTGGAATGATCACACCTGCATTTCTATTCTGTGCATCCAGAACTGAAAGCCAACATAGATTAATAAATATTTATATTTTAGAAGTGTTTTCCCTGAATAGAATTATTTTCCTTCTTCCTCCAATTATACATTTTATCTCATTGTTGGACAAATATTTCCAGGTTATAAGGTTTATTTTACATTATTCAGCTCCAGGTTATAAGGTTTATTTTAAATTATTCTACTTTCATTGTGGAGTATGTTATAATTCCTTTTCCTCCTGACAACTTATTCTATATTTCCAGGGAAACTATTTAGACTGCCTGAAACATAGCTGCTGATAATGGATGTTCTAGCAGTGTAGCCCTTACCTGCTGCTGTTCAGTTGTCTTTGTGAGCCAGAGGTCTAAGAAGTCTCAGGGTACAGTCTGAGCCCTGACAGTATCATTAGTCCAGGTACAAAATTGTTTCCAGCTATTTCATGCCCTTTGAGATGAAATTCCTTCTACATACCAGGCATCTCACTAATAATGATACTGACCTCTTAAAAAGATCCATCTCTGTGTGGATTTCAAGTTGCTTTATATAACATTCTTCCATTTAACCCAGGAAAGTTGATATGTGCTCAAATGCTGTGGCTTCTATGCCCCAATGTCTTATCACGCATGAAAATAATGACCAAACTTGGGAAAATTTTATGACTGGCTTCCTAGAACTGTTTTTGTTTTCAGGAAAAGCCTTGGAATATGGACACATGTTTGTCCTTCCCTAAAGCAAACTCAAGGCACAAGAGCTTCAGGCAATGCTAACTTTAATGTTGTCTTTGAATATGCTATTTTTTTCTGATAGATCAAGATATGCTATACTGGCCCACACCAGTAGCCATTTCACTCTATTGCTTTTTCCCAGCTTTGACATGTATTCTTTAACTCTCAGGTGTACAAATAATCATAGAATAGCTTGGGTTGGAAGGTTCTAGCACCATACAGTAGAAAATTATTGCAAAATTTTGGTGAGGTGTAAATTGTTTAGCGCAAAAATAAGATTTCCCATCACATCTCTTTTTGCTAAGTACTTTTCTAATCTAAATTACCCGCAGCAGTAAAAAATCATAATTTTGTGAAGACCAGCTTTTGAATATAGCTCTAAAGTAAAGACTGTCTATAATAGACAGCTCAATAATTTTTCTCTGTACATGATAGAGAAAGAGGTGACAGTAAACATCTATGAAAATTCCTTATACAACATAAACGCAATTTCTTCCCAGTCATAATAATAAAGCCAGCCACACAGAATATTGTTTCTGTGTATCTTTTAATTCTCTGTTCAACCTTTAAACTGTATAGCCTATTTATTTGTAACGGTAAAAATAATTTTAAAAACTGGGGAGTCTTAGTTTTATTTTTTTTTCTGACTATTGGTTCTTTCTGAATATCTCTATCCCCATTTATTGTATGACATCTCTGTGAGTTTCCTTACAAATGGTACAATCTGCTCAGCCTAGAAACATGATCAAGGAGTGAAATAAAGCTTTATCCTTTAGTTGACAGTATGAAAACATTCATGCTTGTACTATGATGCAGTCTGCAGTTACCTGTGTCACCAGTAAATTTTTGTATTGTATAAACAAAGAATGGGAAAGAATTGTGCTGTAACAAGAACTGTCTAAGTATGAATTTGAGATCATTGCATTTAAAAATGACAAAACCTTGACAGAATTACACAGTCTGTCCCAGTAGGGCATTAACACTCTTACAACACAATCCCACACTACAAGTATCTGAATGTGCCATGTATATTACAGGAAATAAAAGTGAACTATTTTATAAATATGCTTTAAAGAAGTTTGAAAAAAATTATGGAAACCATGTCTTTATCCTCCACCTGTGAAACCAGGTGCTTTATTTATTGCAAGAAACTGAAAAGGCATATATTATACTAACAACACTTTAAAATGTCTAAAGTGTCTTTAAAAGATCTTTCTGTGCATTTGGAGCCCAAACTTGTGAAATATCAGAATTTTATGCAGGGATAATCTCCCCATCAGGAATAAGTATTACAACTTTCCACAGAATAAAGAAATTGTTCTCAAGCTTCTTGATTTATAACAGGCTGAGCAATAAAATCTAAAAGTGATTCAGGATTGTGCTGACTTGTCTGTACTTTTAGAGACATGTTAGCATGGCACACTTGTTAAATAAAATGTGAATCCTTTCTGGAGCAGAAGTACTCAGTACAGACTGCAATGTGTACCAATGGTGGTGAAGTTTTTGTGGGTTTATGTAGGTGATAATTTAGCATATATGTATTTTAGATATACTGCCCATATTTTGCTGCACATTTGTAGTAATTTCCTGTCATCTTTGTACTCACATATGCTTCTATCATGTGTTTGTGATACATATTATTGTTCTGACTTTTTCCTTCATTAATTTAGACAAAATAATTATATAATTCCCAATTAAAATTATGATCTTTATTTATGACCTCCATCTCTGTGATAATGATGTTGTTGCAAAAAAACAAAAACAAAAACAAACAAACCCCAAAACAACAAAAACCAACAAAACAAAAACAAATAAACAAACAGAAAATTTTTTAAAACCTTGCAATAGTGTTAAAACAGTTAGATAAAAAACAGATTTTTAATGTAAACTTCCAGGTGCCCCCATGGTTATGGGTACATCCAGCATCAGATTTCTAACAATTTTATAAGTTTGAAAAATTAGCATATCTAAAAAATACTGTCCAATTATAAAAGTAGTTGGTGAGGTGATTTCCTCCTGGGTTCTGCCCCACTGATGTCTCTCTCTCAGTCTTTTAACCCTACATTTTATTATGCCTACAATCTATGATGCAAATCAAATTGTCCTTGCTAGACTAAAAGCAAGACTAAATGGGATTCCAAGAAGGTAACATAATATGTAAGAAAATTATGTAAGAAAGTGCAACTACTATGCTAAAGTGACAAAGTGTTAGAAACTATGCAGCTATATATTAAAATCTATAGAGCTACAGATATATAAAAACCGAAATTCTTTAGGCGTCAATGTCACTGAATTTATAGTCGATTTTCACTTAGCATGTTTTTGCAAGGAATGGAGATTAGCCTGTTTCTCATCCTTTCCATGTGTTTTAAATGATTATATGAAGTAGCTTTGGGTAGTGGGTTTGCTAGCACATGCACCATGAAATGAAGAATGAAGCTATGTTTTTCAGTGATAAATATTTGACAATTCTGTAAGATTCTAGTATTTCATAATGAATCCTCTAAGTTTATTCTAGAAAAGGCAAGAAATCAGAATAGTTATCTGACTAAGGCCCGTGAAACAATCAGTGGAATATGTCTTGGGTTTGCAGCCACACATTAGGGTAGTATCAACAGTTATATGTCATATATCTAAATTTGTTTATAGGGAGATGCTTCTTTCATTTTAGTCATTCTGGTTTTGTCTTCCAGAGACTTCAATTCTTCAAGCTCTTCCAGAGCTTCAGTTCTTTTTGTCTTTTATGTGACATGGTGATTCAGAAGATAGACTTGAGAGGCAGCAGAATTCTATTTTAGTGTACTTTAAGGCCTCAACTTCTCTTTGAGGAAGAGGACAGGGACAGACTTTTGTGGGTTTTTTATGTTAATGGTCAAACTTAACAACTTGTCAGTGTGATCAAAACAAACAGAAATTTTTTGGACATATACAAGAGTGCTTAGCACCTTGAAGTAGTGTCCAGAGTACATTAGGGAACACCAGCAGATTTGGAACAG
The DNA here is from genome assembly GCF_050655825.1 of Lonchura striata. Taxonomy (NCBI): domain Eukaryota; kingdom Metazoa; phylum Chordata; class Aves; order Passeriformes; family Estrildidae; genus Lonchura; species Lonchura striata. The sequence continues at coordinate 54,907,258 of NC_140707.1, read as the reverse complement.
CATAAGGAATTGACCATCTAGACAAAGTTAAATAAAGATGCATTTTATCTTTCTTTGTCCCTGAAATCATTGTGAAAGCGTACATAAATGCAAGCACAGGGAGACGACATATCTTGCTTACTGAAATTTTTGATGAGCAAACCTGCCGAGATTTTACACTGAGGATCCTCTGTACCATGCTATCCAAAAAAACCAAACAATATTTTCAGTCTTGTATGTATAGCCAAAGTCCTACAGAGACCTAAGGAAATTTTCAGGGGTGACAGGATGAGTTCCTCTGGTCAGGTCATATGGGATTACATAAAGATTTTTATTCCAGTCTTCAAAACTTTCTTGCATCTATTCAGCAGCATAAATCATATAAGCTGTATTTAATTTAACACATAAGCTGAATTGATGTACAAGAGAGTTTTATTTCTTTTTTCACCATTACCATCTCAATTGCTTACTTTCCTGGAAAGGATTTTTCCAAAAACAGAGAGAAGCTAGTCTAATCAACAAGTCCAGAATCAAGCAAGTCTAGCATTTATCACAGCATGTCTGTGATATCACACATGACAACTATGTTAGCAAACTTGAACTCCCAGATCATTATCTCCTTATTTAATCTCCTCTTGGGGTGGTGAGCACTATAAATTGGTAAAAATTATATCATTTTCTTGATCAGAAACCACTGTGTAATCTCATAATGAGACTGGAAATATCTATGTGCTGGCCAGTTACTAAGCAGAACAGTGAAATAGTATCAAAAGTTTCATTACATTTGGTGTACAAACAGTTTAACAAATAAAGTTAGCCTTAGTACTGCACCATTTCATATTTCTTAACAGAACCTGATCATCATCAAAGAGGGGCAAAATGCCACTGATTGTAGGGAACAGAACCTTTTTGAATGGTATGACCTTTTCTGTATCTGCAGCCTGTTAAAACTCTTCCCAACTTTTTTACTCAGCCTTTATAATAATTGACTTGAAGGTTTGGTCTTTACTTATTTGTCTGTAAGATAAGCAGCCTTCCACTTCACCTTTTCTTTTTTTTTTTTTTTTTTTTTTGTCTTATACAAGCTTTTATAATGCAAAATACATAGCATGAATAAAAGCTATTATTGATTTTATAAACACAGCTTTTTATCAAATTAAGTTTGATGATAGCATTTGACAAAGGTAAAACCCTTTTTGAGTCCCTTCATAGACACCTATGTGTCTTTTCTACTCTTGTTAACAATTTTTTATTTGATTTACTAATCTATGTATAGTGAATTGAATGCTACCTCTGGTCCCCCAGCCTTGCTGCTCACTAGTTATATTATCTGCTATGATTCCATAAAAAATACAATGGAGGTCCACCTGAATAAGTCTGATAGCTACAGTATATAGGACTAATATTTGCACTCCCTTTACTCCATTCCTCTCCAGTTAAATACATTTGATGGGATGGAGAGGGTTGTTTGCTTTATTTGCTTTTTCTTTTCACAGAAAATAATTTGGGAACATGAAATAAAATAAAATACAGAAACTTTATTGCCCTTGACATATCTCGCCTCTAGCTTCATTGGCTTGTGTGAGGCTGTGGTCAGTTCTATAACTCTCTGTGCTTCATGCCAGCTCCAGACATAGTGCAATATTGTGAAATACACAATAATCCACTGTCTAAAACTTCTGCTTGTGAATGTATTTTTTGGATGACCAATGATGAATATACTGAATATGTTGGGAAACTTTTCTTTAAGATGGTTTTTGAGAAAAGTCATTACGTTTTCTCCATCAAAGACTGCTTCTACCAACAGAAGGAAATGCCTCCACATGTGGTTTGTTGTGAGCCCAGAGGTCAATTATGGAGCAGGAAAAAATTTTGGGCATGTGCTTAACTGCTAGTTAAATATATCAAACATTCATGATCCATACAGCATCTTGACTGTAGAGATTTTGGCAAATAAATTATATAAGCAACTGGATCAATGAAGCAAGAACTCTGTGAATGTAGACAAAAGGTAGTTTGGGTGTCCTACAAGTCCCTTTCTCTACAGTAAAGCAAGTTCTATCGTGGCATTGTAGGTATAAAGGCTACCAGGGAACATTGTCAGTGTGGGATGTCTGTAACTAAGAACAAATACAATGCACAAAAACTGGGCTTCGTAGGAACCTTGAAAACTGAGCGTGGGAACATTAGGGAGGGACAAGAGTAGGGGCTGGGGCAATCTTATTAAAGAGCAGGATTTGATTTAAACATATTCTTATATTTTCTTATTAAGAGGTATGTGAGAGGAGCAGGACAGAAACCAAATGCAGCCTTTTTCTCTCCTAACCACCACCCAGGCACCTAATGTTTACCATAAAAATGCTGGGTACATGCGAGAGTGGATTTTAGCTTGGAATTAAAATTCGAGCTCGGATTGAGGAGGCTAAATGAATCCAAGTACTTTGAGTTCACACTTTATTTTTTTTTTCTTTTCTTTTTTTAATAAAAAATACTTACCAACCAAAAGGACAACTACCTTTACACTTGTTTTAATATATTCTTTTCTCTCTCATTCTCCATCCAGGAAGGAGGAGGAGCAGAAAGACACCAGCACGCATGGAGTGGAAGATGAAAGCAATTATAATGCATGATGTAGGAGGAAGAAAATTATGGGGAAATTATCTTTAGCAGTTCACTGATAACTACCTTCATAGATTATAAAAGAAATCACTGAAAATATATATGTAAATTACCTGAATTTTCTACTGGAGTTTTCTTCTGCTGTCTAGATTGTGAACCTTAGTGAAATTTTGTAAATTAAGTAAAATGATAAAATAAAAATCAATATGTTTTATTTTAAATTATTTTGGATGCCAGCCAGATGTAGTTATTTTAAATAATATACATATGATGATGATTTATTTGATGTAGTTGTGAAAGCAAATTCATTTTGGGAACACTACAATTTGGAGTGATGAATGTAAAGCTAAATACTTGCATCTGGATTTTAACCTTTCCCCTCTCTCATTGCCCCTTCCTTCCAAGAGACCATTCCATTCAAGTTCTCATCAAGAGACCATTCCATTCAAGTTCTGGTGGAAAGATAATTCAGCTACTCATCAGTATTAACTTACTGGCTATGGCTTGGAAATTGTGTAATTTCACAATGTTTTATATGCGTGCAGAATTTTCTACTGCATGATTAGATATCATACTTTAGATAAACTATTTATTTCATGTGCTGTTCAAGACAAATATGGAGAACACAGAAATTTCTCAATTTTTTAGTATTTATTTAAGTTTTTTACACAAATATTATTTCAGCTATTTCACAGGAATATTAACATATTCAGATAATAATTTGGTGTATATGTACATGAAAGATATGATTTTTCTATTGCAATCTAAGCGTCAAAAATAGTGATTATAAAGAATGTCCAGTTAAAAGTTTTCGAACTCAGATTCCATTACACTGATATAAATCGGGAGTAAGCAGTTCAAAAACAAAGACAATTTTTAAAGAATAAAATCCATCAATTCTGAATCCATGAGATCTGCAGCTCTGTGTTCTCTTGATTTTTGATCAAACTGTTTAAGAAGTTAAAATTTTCACTCTTTATTTTACCCATTTCTTTTGTTTGTTTGGTTGGTTGATTGGTTGGTTTGTGCTTTGTAGCTCTATATTCCAACTTCATTCCATGTATGCATCTGCTGTGTTATATTGGGGAAAGATTCTCTTTAAGTTTAGTCAGACCTAGATCCCTGGCTGACAGCTGCATAAGTTACTGGTGACAAAATGTTTCTTCTTTTTGGGCTTTTTCTTACTTGTTATGCTCTAACTTCTGTTAAATACTAAACTAATATACACCATTAAATCCCCACTGGTAAGAAAAGTGACATCAGAGTCAATCTTCTGTCATACAGTATAGCTGGTCATTTACTGCTTCGTTACTGTTGCTGCTTTATTACTGCTTTATATATCTGACCAGGTCAGAATATTCTGTTTCCTTTATAATTTCTCTCTAGTGTTTCCTGATTTCTTTCCTACATCACAAAATTTTGCAACTCAGATGCATTTTTTTTTTTTTTTGGTTCTTTCCCTTTTGCAAATAAATGAAAAACATTGTTAAATAATTTTCTGGGTTAGTTATCACCCCAGAGAGATTTTATCAGTAGTTTATTTTGGATAGTCATCTATCAATTCAGGGATTTTTATTTAGCAAAAGAGAATTTAAACCACCATACTGTTACATACAAGAATTTCTCTAGATGTTTACTTGAGGTTTTATCTCAACATGGAGGCAAGTCTATCAATTGTATTTCGACCACAAAAATTCCACAAGACAAGCAAGGATTTTTCAATACTAAATATTGATAACCTGCAACAAAGCTGCAACCTGCAACACAGCCACAGCTGAAAATGTTTGCATTAATAAACTGTCAAAGATGGGTTCCACCCCTTTTTAAAGGGGAACTTCAGAAGAGTAATCTTGCATTTTTGTATGCATCTGATTTTCAATATGGTGTACAGAATATAGATAACCTTCACTAACAGGAAGAAAGGTGAAGGTGTTCTAAAAGCTACACTAGACAAATTAAATGGGAAACATAGCAGCAGTAACAAAACAGAGTAACAAAAGCTAAATCAAATTTTCCACCGTTGCAATCAGTGAATTGTGTTTCAAAGAGCTGAAGATCTTCAGAATTCAAAAAAATTGATATGTTATATCCCATTTTGTCCCCTAATTTGTGAAGTAGAGACACCCTGTAACCTGTAGGAGAAAAAGGGAGTGATAACGAATGCTTCCTTGAAAGTCTGTCTTGAGAAAAATAATTGTAAACTAATCCAAAAGAGAGCATTTCTAGTAAAATCTTCAGCAATATATTCAAGAAAAAGGAAGAATGCATAAAACTCTGTAGCTAGGTGCCTATTTCTGTTATATTGTTTGCAGTTTTGGAATATTTTTTTCTGTTTGAAATACTCAAACTAATATTTTTTTTCGGTAAATAGCATATATTATGTCTGTTTTACCGATAACTTGCCATTTTATATGGAAGAACTTGGCTAAACAGTTCTGTCTTCTGGCAACTGTAATCAAACTGTAGTACATTACAAATAGCTAAATCCCGAGACAAGTGATAAGCAGATTGCAATGAAGTAATTCAGTTTATGAGATGGTGGAGTTTCTTCCTGCATTCTTTTTTGTGTAGCGAATAGTGCCCTGATTTATGTTTGTAGATAGGCAAGGAAAATATACATTACTCATTCTTGATTTAAAACGTGGCTTGTAAATGGCTAAGAGATAAGTAACTTTGTCTCTCCAGTAAAAGGAGTCATCTCATACACAACCTGCTAAATAAGTTCAACTCTGTGCTGTCTCCAGATAGCTTCCCTTCTGACTGTATTACATACCTGTTCATTATGTAATCTTCAAATATAAAATATGACATATTCGAGAGGATTTGGGTAAAGAACATATTTCCAGAATTTTCTTCTGATGATTTAAATATCCTGACACTTTTTCAAAACTTTCCAGCCTCTAGAGAATATGATCTTAACTCCTAATTCTCACAGAATCACAGAATCAATTAGGTTGGAAAAAACCTCTGAGATCATTGAGTTCAACCTATAATCAAACACCACCATACCTGAGTGACTGACTGCCACATTCAGTCTTTCCTTAAACACCTCCAGGGACCGAGACTCCACCACTTCCCTGAGCAGTCCATTTCAATGCCCAATCACCCTTCTGTGAAGAAATTCCTCATATTATCCAACCTAAACTTCCCCTGGTGCAGCTTGACACTGTGTCCACTTGTCCTCTTGCTGGTTACCTGGGAGAAGAGACCAACCCCCACCTGCCTACAGCCTCCTTCAGGTATTTGCAGAGAGTGATAAGGTCACCCCTGAGACTCCTTTTCTCCAGGTTAAACAACCCCAGCTCCCTCAGCTGCTGCTCATCAAAATTGTGCTTCAGACCCTTACCAGCTTCATCGCCTTTCTCTGGACACATTCCAGCATCTCAATATCTTTTCTGAATTCAGGGGCCCTGAACTGGACAAGTACAGCCCCAAAAAATAACAACTTGCAAATTCCGTTTGCAGTCTTAATTTCATAGCTTTTCTGGAAGCACCTCTAGCTACTGAAGTTGACACTAAAGTCACCAATGGCATCCTGACCTAGGATCATCAGACTAGTTCCTAGTCACATTCTGCCTAACTCTCCATCCAATGCTGCAGGGAAGCAAAGTCCTCACTCTCAGAGGGAGTAGTAAGACACAGAAACTGCTAACTTGTGTCTCTCACAGCCCCTCTTGCAATCTTAAATAGTGTCTAGCACCAAGTTACTTAATCAAGCCTTAGGGATTTTTTGGGGTGAAGTATTGCAAAGGGCATTTCAGTATATTGCATTTATAAGAGATTTTGCTCCTATGTAGGAGATGTTTGGTGTCAAGAAGTAGAAGAAAAAAGAAACCTCACGTATATCCATGTGTGTTGGCAAAATGAACTGTATCAGAGCCCACTCCGTGGTCATTTGACCAAATAGAAGGATTTAGCTATACCATGCTATTAACTCTCACCTTGATCTCTTAACTTTGAAATCAGCCTTTTCAGATATGCTTAGTAGGAGTTGCTGTTTATGTAGACAACAGATATATTCAAAACTTGTCTTGAAGTTTTCTAGCCAGGGCAGAGAGGTGACATGAGCTGATTTAACTTAGTGATTTAATGATAAAAATGACACAGCTTGACTGGCAGGAGAGAGGATGGCATCTGTTTAATCCACAAATACAAAATGAGAGCTAAAACTTTTAAGGGAATTAAAAATTTCTTCGAAGGTAGGACATGAAATCATAAGTAATTGGATTACCTAGAGATAGAATTTAGAAAAAAATATATAAGATTCTCTACAATTCTGATCACCTTTCCAATGCCTTTTCAAGCATGACTTTTACTTAATTTAATGGGGATTCTGGTAATCTGAGTTGTGCTTATTTATATTTGAAGAAGGGAAAAGTGACAGAGATAGCAAGAGTTTTGATTTGTGTGTGAGGGGGTAACATATTGATAGATTCATTATGATTTATCTTGCTGCAGTGTTAGAGCTGTAATCAAATATATTTGCCACAAGTATAAAAGACAGATAATGTAGTATACTATTTACTGTCTGTGGCAGATTATGTTATTAAAGAACACATGAGGGTTGTGGGACAAGCTATTGTGTATTTGTTTCTAGCTCTTAAGTTTTCAGCAGTGCATTTTTCTGGCATGCATAAGTGATATAAGACATTTACAGTGCAACAAAAAGGATATAAATTTATGAAATGGGGGGGGGATTCTATTTTATTTATGAATATTAGCAGTACTATATTTCTGGATTTTTATGAAGAAAACATAGGAAATCTATACATAACACTTTATATATTTCTCTCAATGTCTACAGATGGACCAGCTGAGAATTCACAGGTATCTTCATGATCCAGAGACAAAAATCTTTGTAGAACCTTTGATGAAAAACCATTTGCTAAGTCTTGGGTTTTAATAGTTATTTAGACATCATTATCAATAGGGTGTGTTGCTAAAAGCATTCCAGTATGTTCTGTTTCTGAGTATTCCTTTATGAATGGAATAAAAAGGTTTAATTTTTTTTTTTTTTAGGGTTTTTGTTGGGTTTTTTTCTGTCTGAAAATAAATAATTTATGTGAATAACACTATCCTGTACAAAGTCACTTATGTGAGTTAAAGGAAAATTATTTACCAAAATATCTTAAGCTAAATATTTCCTCATTTTTCTAACCCTACTGGCTGTACTAATTCAGGCAATGTCAGAAAGTGTAACAACCTTCCTAGTTGTACCATCCAGAGATTTTGAGCACTGTGAATGTCTTTCCAAGAGATGCAGCAGGCTTAATTTGGCAGTAACAGTCTTAGTGTGGTTGGAACACAGCAGAATGTCCAACAGAACATCTTTTGCAGAGGCCAGTGTATTGTCTCAACCCAATACTCAGTGTGTTGGCACTATGTAGGGAAACATCCTGATCCTGCACTGGTTTTCTAAATGCCATTAATGATGCAGAATATATTCGTATTATGTTCATTACAGCTTTGATCCTTTAACAATAAGATTAATTGTCTTAAATATCACCTACTGGTTTATGAAACCTCTCTAAGAATTTTGCTTGCTCCCTGTGATAGGGAAGGCTGTGACTTTGGAGGGAGAAAGATTTGCTTAATGTCCCCATGAGGTTTGACCTGGTTTAGCAGCCAAACACCCATCTATGTCTTGATCCCTTGCGATGGGGAGAAAATAGAAGGAAGGAAGAAACTATGCATAGTAGCAAATAGAAAAGAGGAATTTTTTTCACTACTACTGGCAGGCAGATGTCCATCCATTTCCTAGAGACAAGGCCCGAGCACGAGTAACAGTTTCTTGGGATGACAAACACCACAGCTATGAATGTTCCTCTTTCCCTCTCTTTTCTCTAAGCTTTTCTTGCTAAGCATGGCATCACACAGTATGAAATTTCCCTTTTTTCTCTCTGTGTCAGCTGTCCCACCCCCAGCCTATTTACTTACAAATATAGTTCCTTCAGGCTATTTGTAGAAAAACTATTACAGTTCTCACTTGTGTGGATTTAGAAGAGGTATTAACAATAAAGCCCTTTCCTAAAAGTTTTGATTTTAAAAATGGAACATTTTAATAGCCTGAGAAATTATTTCCTTTGCAGAAGCAGGAATTCTCATGTTTTATTCAAATATTTTATTTACCTTACGGGCCACTGTGAACTGTTTTCCAAAGTGTTATATGCAAGATCCAAGTCCTATAGCAGGAGTCTTCTTTACTACATGAACTGGTTCAATTGTTAAGTCTGATATACACAAAAATATTTGCAAATGTTAACTATTTAGTCCACTGTCCCTCTCAAGCAAATTTCATCCATTGCATTTCTCTCTACACTGCCATATGTGATGGATATCTGCTCTGCCTGGCAGTGTGTCCTTTCTATCAATGGTCCTTCTTTCCTAGTCCCTTGCAGTAACTGACCTATCAGGTTATGTAACTTATTCTGGCAAAGCTTGAAAGGAAAAGTAAAAACTCTTACTGGAACATCTGCATATAATTGTAAAAAAGCAGGCAAATTTTGAAGAATTAAAGTTCTTCTTGTTGGAATAAGAGTAGCAAGCTTCAAGATATGTATAGAGCAACACTAATGCCAGTTTATTAGATGAGTTGAGAAGAAAATGTAGTTGGTATTTGTAGAGCAGAGGAGGCAGAGAGGAGGAAAGTCTCTGGTCACGGTGGGACAGACATTTATGTTGTATGGTTGGCTCTTGGCACAGGAGTGTCTTACTTCATTCTCCTAGGACAAGGTGACTGAGCATTGATGGCACAGTGTGGCTGCCTATGAGCTAGAACCAGATTAACTAATTTTCTGATGTCCCTTTTATTTTAGGGGAAAATCCTAACTGTACATCTATTAGGAATGGAGTAGATATTTGATATTATTCTAGAAATTACATGATTTTTGCTAGTTTCTGAATCATAATAACCAACCTTGAAATATGCCTGAAATTTGCCCAAGTCATAAAGCAGAAAGAAGTCAAGCTCATTTAAACTATGGGGCATTAAACACTGCTTTTATGTCTTAAATTTTTCAAATACAAAGCTATATCTGATCAGATTCTCCTCTCAGCAACATATGTGCAGGGCAAAACCAACCCAAATTACATCACCAGTATTTGGAATGCACTGTAGAAGCTAACAAGGATGTACTTCTATTCTATATGTGTCATGATGATGCTTCCATTGTGATTCAGCTCAGATCTTTGTTCAGACTCCCAGTTCTCTAGAAGAGTTAGGTGATTTAGGATTCTTCTGAAAAGTACCCACTATACTAAATACTCTGCTATCTCTTTTAATTTCTTCTAAGCTGCCACAAATTTCCCTTAGAAAGTATGAACTTGGTGGTTTGAGACTTTTTTATTCTAATTCTTTGGATAAATCTTAATTTTTTCAAACCATGAAATCAAATGTACAAATCTGCAAGTTTGCTGCCAATTTGGAATTACTAAGTTACAAACAGCTACTGTCTTTCTCATTGTTTTGTCATTTCTCTATGACTACTACTGCTGTTGTAATTTATAGATGTACTCCTATTTATGTTTCAAAACATATTATTAATTCTTATCTGTGTTTGTCTCCAATTGATGAGTTATTTGATGCATCAAGACTGAACAAGCTGCAGGAGATAACCAGAGCTTTCATTATGGATTTCTCAGTTCCTGGTATGACAGGCTTCTGCCACCAAACTGCAAACCTGAAGAGTTGCACATATCCTATTGCTTCCTTTTAGGCACCAAGACACAAAACAATGACTTACACATAAAAGAGCACAGAATAACTTTTGTACCCTGATACCATTACAGATTTCTGAAGTGACATGCAATCCATATAAACATTCCCTTTATAGCTTTTCATGAGTTCAGTGTAGGTTTTCTGTCACTCTGAAAAGAACAAGTGTGGGCAGGTGCTGTGCACTTTTCTTTTCATGGCTCTGCAGATGCTTTAAAGCTTTCCTTTAATGGAACTGCACAACGATATGTAGTAGTCCTGTGAACACCTGGCGAGTAATTAAAGCCACGAGGTTCTGTTCTTGACATAAACCAGTCTCATGCTAAGCCCTGCAGAACTGGAAGCCCACATGCTGCATTGTTGCCTGCACATTCTCTTCCAAGCACAGTGCAGTCGTAGCCCTTCAGACACACTGACATTTTTCATCTCAGTGAGTGATGGGAAAACTCACCCTCATCTTAGGGTTTGTCATGTTGATGTAGTCATCCAAGAAAGAAGGCCATGAACTGTGGCTAGAGGTCTCTTGATTCTGTTTTTAGACAGATTTTAGGCTCATTACTAGCAAATATAACTCAAATTCTTCACATTCTATTACTTACCTTACAGTTAGTAATGAATCAAACAATAATTTTATAAAAGAAAGGGCACTAGTTATCTTAATACCTACTTTTTTGACAGTAACTTTTCTCCTAATGTACTTGGATGGCACAATCACCATTACATATGTTGTTAATACATTAATTGAACCTTCTTTTGTGAATAATACATATACATTATTAGTTCATTTTAAGGATAAGAGATGAACATTCTAAAAAGCATATGCAGAAGAAGAATAATAATTTTATATTTTTCTAATATCTTCATTTTGGAATTTGGACACATAAAAACTAATTTCTTTACAAAGAAATTGTCAAGACTGCAGTGGTTATGGAGTATATTCCTAAGATATTTTCCTTTTTTTTTTTTAATAAAATAAGCTTTATCACTCTTTGGCACTGTGAGTGTTAGTAATGAAAATTAAATTATGCTTGACAAAATACATAGATAAATTGCTTTTAACAACCCCTTACATTTAAAATTTTACGGTTTGTTGATATAACTGCGTTGGTTTGCTTATCTACTAATATGAAGCATTAAGCAATTTCCTTTGTTTATTTCTGTCATTAGTGAGTTTGCAACAGTGTCTCATAATGTATAAGACAAAAACATTGGTGCATGCATCTGATTCTCTTTCAAGCAAATGTTCTAGAACAGTCTAAAGTGGCATAGTGTTTGCTTTGTTCGTTGGCTTCAAAGAATTTTGGGAATCCAGCTAAACATATAATAATTACAATTTGAAGATATTTTGGTAGATAATGTTATGTAAAAAAAGAAAGGATTTGCAACCTTTCTAAAAAGGAAAATAAATTTTTCTGTCATTTTCAGAAATTTAAGTAGGGAAGCTTTGTCTTCCAGAGTTTATCAATATGCAAATCTGAGGAGGATTTAAGAAATATGCATCTGATAAGCTTAAGAGCACATCTATTTGACAGAAAATTTTCTGCTTGTAACATTCAGCATTTGTATTCTTTTAATTTATGGCTAACTGAAAAGGTGTTAAAAAAAAGAAAAGCGACCAAAGTTTCTGTGTACTCTCAAGTTCACAGGAACTTTATTACCATGCAGATTTACTCAGTCTCAGTCAGAATCACTGCTGGTCTCTCTGAATGTTACAGGTCCACTTATCACCAGTTCCCAGGTGACGGATCTGCAATTTATTCATATCAGAAACCGTTTTTCCTCTGGCCACTCTGATTCTAATGTGGGCTGTATATCATCAGGCAATGACAAGAACAGAGGGATTGATCTCTCCTGGCCTAATAAGCTTATTTTTATCTTCAACTTTGCCTTTGTAGTGGAGGAGATACTATAAGCTGTCTGACACTTATTTGGTGATGTATACACAGAAGAAACAACTCCCAGCAGCTTCGGGGAGTTAGTTATGTGTGCTCAAGCAAAATTCATGAAAACACTTCATAATAATTGCAAAAAACAGAACTTTTAATAGGAGAAATTTTCTGTTCTTAACCCAGAAACTTTCAACAAATGTTCTTCTCCACACATGAGGTACTCAGGTAAATTGGCACACGCTGACCTGGATTCGGGGACAATGGCTGTAATCTGTCTGCAAAAAGCCCAGTAGGCTGTACAGAGGCTTCATGTCAATCAGAGAAAGAAATGGAAGTTAAACAAGCACTGCTAGATTTTTGTGCTTTTTTTTCCACATGCTCTGTTTGTTTAACCAGCAGGGTGTCACCAGGTGGATGTTAGTGTTCGTGTACAAGGCTTTCACAGAGATTGATGTTCACAGCAACAGCTGAGTTCATTTACAATGCCATTCTCTGAAATCCTTGCTGAATAGATCCTAAAGACAGTGATTTACTGTCTGTCTTTTCCTCTTTTATTATATTCCAACACGACTGATGCCTATTCTTATTTGATGACTTCAGTATCCTTGCTCAAAGGTGCTCATACATTTTCAAATTCTCTTACTGTTAGAAAAAGGAGAGAAGGATGAAGAATGATTGAGCTGTCTGAATAGTTGCTGGGCTCTTGCTGTCCTATAACTATTGTAACACGCTGCATTGTCTCAGGGTTACTGGGAGGTGTGAACAGCAAAAAACATGAAAGAAAAGAGTGCAGCTTCTGAAGAGGTCCTTCTACCATGTAGTCTTTACTATCTCCTTTCCTATTTAATATGGGTAAGTACAACATTACAAGTGAGGATCAACACTGGATAGAATTTAAATCACTGAAGAGTTAATAAGTCTCAACACTTCATAAAACTTAAAAACTGTCTGTCCCAGGATGATGTCCTAGAAGCCTTTATTTCTGAATATTTTATCTTCAACCCTAGATACAATGTATAGACCCTCATTCAGTTTGCAGATGGTGGATGAAACTGGCAGAGTTGAACAAAATTTTCTGTTTGTAACATTCAGCATTTAAATTCTTAAACCCTGGAAAAACAAACAAACAAATAAACACACAAGAACCCCTCACAAAATCCCAACAAAAAGCCTTCTATTAAAATAGAGGGGTTTTTTTCCTTGTAATTTTCCCATTTGATGAGATGGCTGGTGGTTTTGATGCTAGGGTAGGGGACAAAAAAGAAACTGAAAAATAAAGATAATTAATACATGAGCATATGGATATAAAGATATTTGAAACAGTCCAGCTTCTGGCTCTCCAAGGGTCTCATATGCAAGTAAACATATATTCCCTGGAACTGCATCAAAATCTATTGAAATCACCGAGAGTTTTTCGACTAATGTATTGGATTTTGGATGAGGCTTTGAAAAGCTCTCTCAATTTAGCAGCAATGCCATGACCCCATTAAATATCTAAATTACAAAGCACTTCCTACGACTGTACATACTAATTTAAGTGATAAAAATTATACATCTTGTTAACATTTTTGTTTCAACTCCTTGTATTTTAATTTCACTCATTTAAATGTTATAAAATTTAAAATAAAGATGTATAGTGGAAGGGAGATATAGAAAAAATGAACAGCACACTGCTGCTTATCCGCCCTGTAACTGAGATTTGCCAGATATAATGCATATTGTGTCATTTTTGTCTGTATTCCAGAAGGAGAAATATGCTCATTTCAGTTTTCTCAGATAGAAATTGCAGTGAACTGTTGTGAGAAACTTTCATAAGTATCAAGAACCTGGATGAATTTCCCAAAAAAGTGAACTAAAATCTTCACTTTAGGTAGGTTTTCCACTTAATTGAACTTCCTTCCTTTTTAAAATGTGAAGAAAAATGTACAGAAAATGTGGGAGACATCTCTGTAGCAAAAGATGATGCTGTTAAGAAGGGAATCTTCAAAGTCTAATGATCTGTTGTCAGAACTCTACTCTGTGGGAACCTTTATTTTGCTACCACCTCCAGTTTTATCTTTCTATGAAAGGAGAAATATGAAAAGAAAGTATACAGTTTTGTCACTGTAATTTCCCTGATTTTCTTTTTAGGGTAATTTGCATGCTTTTGGTTTTTATTCTTTGCATTCAAGAGCTTGGCTTTCATGTTCCCCTTCCCCACTCAAGCTGGGGCATGGATATTAATAACAGGATGAAGTTTGCATTGCTTCTGCTTGTGCATATATAGAAGAGGTTAATCCTATAAGCAGTCTGTCACCTTTAGCTGTTGTCAAGGCCTCCTCCGGAAAAAAATCTAACCCTAAGGTTACTAAAGACAAAATCAACTAATCTCACATCATAAACAGTAGAAAAACATATGAGAAAAGAACACTGTACTTAGCAGTTTCAAAAAAAAAATCACTCTTCTAATCCTGGTAACACAGATGCATATCCTACATAGTCAGAAAATCAAATATTGTTCCTGTTAATGTTTTTTTAAGCAATTTTGACAACAATACACATTTGGACAACTCACAAATAAAGCATGACTTGTCCTTTGAATTGTGGATGGTTTGTACTATGCTAAGAATGACAACAATTTCAGAATTTGCATGTGTCTGCCAACAGAACAGATGGCTCAGTAGGTGGAGGAAAATGGAGAAGAAAAGAAAGGAAATGTTCAAATGAAATCCAAAATAAAAACCAAATCTTAACTACATCTTGATATGCAGTATAGTAAGAACTTGATTTTAAAATTTTGCAGTAGCAGGGGAAGTAAGGAGATTCCAATGAATTTGAGATGATTTCTGAGAAAAAATTGGAAGTGGATGACCATGCTTCTACCACATTAAATCATGAATATTCCTTAGTCCTCTCCTCCAGACAACTGCTCAGAGTCCTGTTGGTGTAGCTCATTCCATCCTAATGTCTATGTTGCAGTCCAGGTATTGACCATAAAGATACAGTATGGAAAGTTAACTTGTGGAAACTGCTTTTGTAATGTAAACAGTGCCAAAGTGATAAAAAGTTATTGAAATAGTTACTATCGTCATGATTTTGAATAGCTGAAAAAGCTAAGGCATATTCATAGTTCCATTTCTTTTATCCTTATACTTCAGTGGCCACCTATTCAGTCAATGGCACAGAGCACACATACACTGGTATTGACATTTTCCTACAGCAGAAACTGTCTTATCTTATATCCCTGGTAGATGCTTTGCAATATACTGAGCAAGAATATATCTGTGCCCCATGCATTTCACAGTCTGTGAAACAAACAGATTTCTGTGTGTAAATGAAGAGCAAGACACAGGGGAGTACATGATGTGATATGATACTGAGTAGCAGTAGTGGAAGACAGATGCCATAGCACATCAGTAGCTGAAATGCTACGCTTTTAATTTTTTTTTTTTAATTTTTATTTTTAAACCACTGGAACAAAAAGAAGTTTCAAAAGAAATATTTTAGTGGTAGAATGAAATAGATCTGCAGAAATCCAGGGTGACCTCTCCCCATGTATGATAGACAGAATTGGAATAAGTGAACAAAGATCCTATTTGAAAATGTAATGAATTGAATATAGCAGTATAGCCAATTAGAACTGTGACTTGACCTCAATACTAAACAAAGGACAAGCAGAAAGGTGACTATCAGCTAAGAAATACTATGAAAAAAGCTGTGGCAAGAAAGTGAAAAAAGAAAACTACATTCTTATTCATCCACTAAGCATGCAACTGATTTACAGAACTTCCCTTTAATTCAAAATACTGTTAACAAATGACAGTGGGGCAAACCACATGCTAATACAACCAGGTTTTTCAAAAGTGTGATTTGCCCCTTTGAGACAAAATCATAGCTAATGTAATTAGGAACAAATTCTACATGCTTGATGACTGCTGAACTTCTTATCCATCACTGCATCAAGTCCAGATTTGGTCCAAATTATTTTACTTTTATTAGTATTTATTGTAGGTTATATTTTTTTCCCTTGTTTTATTGCCTCCTGTAAGTACCTGTAACTCCAGTTTGTTCTCCTTGACAGCATTTTTTAAAGTCAAGTCACTCTGTATGCCCACACTATCTCATCTCATCTCATTTCACCTTGCCAGGCACTTCTATGTGACTGCAAAGGGTTTTTATTGAAGAGGGAGGATTTCACACTGAAGATTGCTTCTTGTGAATTCATCCATGAAGTGTTTTTTTTCCCTTATATAGCAATATATTCACATTCAAATTAGTCATTTTTTGCTGGGACACTAGAGAACAGCGCAGAAGCTAAAAATAAACTCCCATTGTCCCATACTGTCCCAGGTACTGGGACATACTAGGACAGATTTTATGTGCTTAGTTTTCTATTTTTCATTGAATATCCTTATTTTTGTGTTTCTTAGTATATTTGCTTTCAGCTAGTTTGTTTTATTTTATACTGGAAAATTTATCTGTGAAACCTTTCATCCAGAAGAAATTATTCTTTCAAATTTTGTTGAAGATTTTGACATTATTTTTGTGGACATTTCTGTCTCCAATCAGATGAGAGTTACAATGGCTTGCACTTATTTTTCAAGTTCTGTTTCCAGCTTTCATGATTGCTATCTTTGAGGAAAACAATTCTATCAAATATGCTTCAAGAAATGGCCATTAATGAGAACAGACAAGAGAGAGAAATGGTCTAGATTAGCTCTCATGTTAGTGAACAAATGTATTGTTTCTCTTCAAAATTAGCTCTCATATTACTGAACAAATGTGTTGTTTCTGTTCAACATCAAACTGTTCATGAGTTACCACATCAGTTACAAAAATCAGGTTGAAAACCATAAGAGGTGCCAAAGTAATAGGTGACATCACAGTCTGTTGTGCCAAGATCAAAGGGAAGAAGTGAGATGAACTTAGGAAGAGATCAAAGAGCTGAAAGGGACCTTCTGTGTCTCAGGTTTATACTATATAACCAAAGAGTTTGCATCTTTTTCTTTAAAATCAAGTAAGGAATGGTTAAAGGTTGACAGTCAAGGAAAGTTCTACATTCTTCTTCCATTAACAGAAGGTGTTAGTTATATGGAAATATGGAAAGGAATCAGATGATATCCACAGTTCAATATGAATTTAAAGGTCTCTATACTTAGGCAAAAAACAGTGGATATGTATTGCTACAGTTACAAATTTAAAATCTCAATGACTGCCACTTTTCTATCCAGTAAAAACTATCCTTGAGTGGGTAAGTAGTCCTCTAATGATTAAAACAAAAATTTCTCTGTGTTGAAGCACAACTGTTGGAAAGAACTCTGCGTAGTGAGATCTGGTTCAGACATATGTGCATCCATGTTCATGTAATATTTTCCTTTAATTTGGATTTTTCAGAAAGATATTCTTTCCAGAGATATTTTAAATCTGAAATATGTTCAGCCATCTGAATTACTGAATCAAATAAATAATTGGAAATATAAGAATATTATCATATTGATGTGATGATAAAATTACTATAGAAGTTATTTTTAACATTTCTTTGGTTTCATATTGTGCTTATATTTTTACATTTAAAACAAAAAAGACACCGAATTGATTCTTAAGAGATGCAAGCAGAACTGTTTGTAGAATAATTTGGAGACTGTAAGCATAGTAAGTGACAATCTGATCTCTAGTACATATGTAAAATATTGGAGAATTTCAGTGAAGTTGAATTAGTAGTAGAATCTGTCTCATGGATTTTTTTAGGATTGCTTTCAAAGATCAAAAAACCCAGAACAATTACATTGTTTGAATTCATTGTCTCCTCTCAATTAGATGAGGTGTATAAAATTTTTCCCATATCTTGAATTTTCAGATCCTTTGGCATACATATCAGGAGTGTAACAGAAACCTAAATATAGTCTGCCTAGAAATTCCATCTACCTTTGTTGCCATAAAAAAATGGATATCCTGCATGCTTACCACTGGCCACATGACATCCCCAAAAGGCCCCTGTAAATATTTGAGCACACATTCATAGTTAAAGTACCAGAAGCATGATGTGATTACACCAGTGACTCAAGAAGAAAAATATACTTGAGCCCAAATCAAAAGATAATACCCTTTATCTATTTCTTTGCCTTTAATTCCTGATATATTCAAAAACAATCTTGAAGCTGCTTCAGCTCACTACAATTGTTTTTGATTGATTTTTGATTTAGCATTTGTATAAATACATATATACATACATGTGTGTGTATCTATATATATAAACTGAGAGTGTATTTATCATGTTATTAATGTACTTCCATATACTTTACCCATTATAGCTCTTTATCCCTCTCCCTGATTTTAAACACATACTGACATGTGTATTTCACAGATATTACATATTATATGTTTTCATTCTTTTTTCTGGGCACTTGCACAAGCTTCAGGACAGTTAAAAGTATGATTTGTTTAATGAAAATAATCCTACATTTGAAAAAGCTCTCATTTGAAAATACATCCATTGTCTACCAGAGTTTCAATAATGCATCTTTATTTTCTTTAAGAAAAATCTCTCTCTCTTTAAAGGTCAAGTGTTAAATGGTTAATGGTATTGATTTATAGCTAATAGTCACTTCATTTCTGTTATGGGAACTCTGAGAACAGGTTTGGTCTCCTAGCTGTGATAAAATGTAGGTTAAGTATGTAATTTATTATTTGTCCCTCTGTGATTAATTGATAATTTACAATGCAATACAAGTATTGCAATACAATTAACTATTGTAAATTTACAATTTACAATACTTAATCATCCAAGATATTAATCAGCAGCCAGCTAAACAATAGCACTGGGTTAAATGGTTTTAATATCAATGATCAAGGGGTCACTGAAAGGAAGAAATCCTCTCAATTAAAGACGTGACTTTAGATTTTGCCGTCAAATGCTCCCTGTTAACCTCACCTTTCTACTTGCTGCTGAAAACTCAGAACTGACCTGGCACTTCACCAAAATCAGCCCTTTAAAATGCTTGAATCAGGACTTTAGTTCAGCAAATGCCTGTATTGTTTCAAAATCTGTGGGAAATTCCACATGGCCTGGAAAATGTTTTGTAACACTGTCAAAAGATCTTGTATGTGCAAACAAATAAGACTGTGTACTGGTCAATCAATGCAATAATTCAAAATAATACTGCAATGATAGCCAAAATTGCTGTCTGCTATGTAAGAAAATTAATTATCATTCAAATATATGTCCAAAAAGTTCCATTTGTATCATCTATAGTATCTGTGGTTAAAAAAAAAAAAATCCCTCCTTCAAACTGTGTATTGACTTTTCAATTTCTTAGTGAGTATTGGGGAAATTATCCTCTTATTACAGGGTCAGCATAACTCAGAAAACTCTTTTGCTCATTTGCTCTGTGGATTGAAGATTTAATATCATTTAATGATCAATGAATTGCTGTTGTAGTAATTGTTTTCTTATGATTATTAAAAAATAGCATTCAATTTCTGTATATCTCTGTTGATTGAATAAAGAAAAAAAATTTAATGATGTTACTGATGAAGTTTTTGCAATGGCATTTTACTGAGCTAAGAAGCATGTCCTGAACATACTTAATTATTGTATAATGAAAACACAATAGAACTTATGATCCCATGCTCTGTGCTTTAGTTGTAGTTAGTTTGTGTACATCTACCTGCAATAATTTAATGCATTGTGTGAATGCACCTTAAAGAAGAGGTAAGTACTCTTAAGAAAGGAGCAGAGTGGGCAGTCAGACTACAGTAAGCTGCTACTTTGTGTTTCACTTTGGTTTTCCCAACCAGGTAAGCTCAGCTGGTTGGAGCATGGTGCTGATACTGCCAAGGTTGTGGCTTCCATCCCCATACAGGCCATTCACTGCAGAGCTGGACTCAGTGATCCATGTGGGTCACTTCCAAATCAGAAGATTCTCTGATTCTGTGGTAGCCTGAAGTGGCAATGCCACGGTGAAATTCCTGAGTAATGCAACAACTTCTATAATTCTAATCTTGAGTAGTTATACTGTTTCAATCAAACCCAGTCATGTAATAGCTAATACCGCTGCATGGGGAAAACGACTAACACTCATTTCTAGTCTTCAAACACAAATGATTGCTACTCATCCAATGTCATCAGCAACCAAATCTAAAAAAAACTCAGAGTTATAGAACTTTCACTTATACACACTTAACACAAGTAACACTTATACACAATTAAATGACACAAGCTTGGAAAATATCACTGCATTTTATTAGATCAAATAGTATGTTAATTATGTTAAAATGCTAAAAATCAGTTTGATACCCTCACCCAAGGTAACTGGCAGTCCATACTACATTACTTATCTCACTGTCTTCAATTTAGATATGTCCTCCATCAAGCACTTAATCAGCATTTCTTCATTACCATTTTGCTTGGTTTGTGAGGAAAACTTAAATAAATTCTGGAAAAACCCTCCTATATCGAGTCAAAAGCAAGTTCTTAACACCATGTTTATTGAATAGATCCATGAAAATATGTATCTTTCTCAAATATTTGGATAGATAACTTGGCCATTCATCTTCTCAAGTAAACTCTGATTAATTTTTAAGCATATCCTAAATCACAGGAAATGTCTCCTTAGTGTTAGGAAATAAAGTTTCAGCACATTGTAATTCTGCAGGTATTACAGAACAGTTATTATTATTGCAGAACAATAGCTATTCTGTAATATTGAAGCAACCCAGTCATGAAATAAAAATATGATACCTCAGAAAGCATCAAAACACAGGACATTATTTCTCATAATTTCCTTTCTGGACTGATATTTAAGGTACTGTATAATGTATGGTAATATATGATTACCTATGCAACTAGTACTAGGTACTAATTTTGCTATAACTATTAAATCAATTTTTTTTTCTTAAGCTGTGCTATGTTCCTGGACATGAATAAAGATGTAGGAGACAAGATCATACCCAAACCACAACTAAATGGAATATAATTGATAATAAACATGAACTATAGCTGTGTGAAAAGACCTAAAGAAGTCTGTAGAAATCTACATTAAATAGACTTTGAACATAATTCCCACTGAAATATTGTTAACATTATGTACAGATGCAAGTGTATACAAATAGTGTATATGTCAGAGTCCATGGAAAACGTACTAGTTATGAATATAGTCCTTCTACAACTCTTGTTTCTGTAATTAGCTTGATTTCCATGCAGCTCTGAATAATTTATAAGCAATTTCAAAAGAAGCAAAAAAAAGGTCATATATTACTAAAACATCTTTTTATTTCATTTGTTTTAATATTACCATGATAATATTTATCCATATGAAAAAAAAAATGCATCTAAAGAAACAAACATCAGGTTCATTATGATGCTAGTTCATTTTTTCTCTTATTGCTTTGAAACAGGAATGGTAATAGATGCTGAAAAGAATTAATGGTGTATACAGAAACAATAATATGACATGAATGTCAACATGGACTTTTGGGTTTGGTCTGCTGGCGACCATCTGTCCATCTTTGTGCTTGGAGAAATAGACTTAACTGCAGCAGTAGATAAATCCTGTATCTGATTTGGAAAGCAATTGGCTTACTGTTTTCATGAAATCTGTGATGACGTAATTAAATCTATATTCAGGTACACAGAACACACTCATTCTGCTCTTCATTGTTTTGTGTATAATCTCAAACTGCTGCTTTCCACTCCCATGTGTCATTAGAATGTCTTTGTAAACTCCTACAATCTTGGATTTTTTTTTTACCAGGGGGAAGTTTGAGGTAAGAAGGGCTTTTCCACCATACTTTCTTTGTCTTCTGGTCCATCAGTCTGCTACAGCTTTTGGTTTCAGTGGAAAAATGTGGAAAAAAGGTTGGTTGCCTTATGATTATAATTAATGACATCAATTAATAAGAAGAGAAATAAAAGTCCTTATCATTTTCGAACGTTTCTGCACTACATGTTGGCTGACTAAAATGATAATGTCTGAGATCAGATATAGAGAGGCACAAAGACTCATTTTTTATACCTCTGTTATTATCCAGTAAATGACATTGTGATGTGAGTATACTTTGAAATTAAATTATGATATGGTCACTTGCTGGAACATTGGCAGACATGACATTGATTCCACAGAAGATTGTAAAAGAGATCATTTTCATAAAATGAAATAGGATTACTTGCTATTACCCTTTTCAAATTGAGGAGAGCAAGTAAGTGCTGTAACAGCTCAGGATTCTAAAATGTGGTAGTCAGTGATGTGTAGATGGCCTTCTGTCTTCTACAAACTATAACATCTCCCTAGAGACAGCTCTGAATATGGACTTCAGGCCTCTTCTGATTCTTTCAGATAATGATGTCTAAATATTACTGTAATAAAATAACAAATGAAATTCAATACTAAGCAATCATCCACTCCTATGTGTATCTTCAAGTGTCATTAATTCTTCATCAGAGGAAATTTTCTCTAAATAATAAAAAAAATAAAAATAAAATAATTGGCATTATAATTGGATAATAAAAGCAATAATTGGATTTTGGAATAAATTGAGATTAAAAATGGGGTTTGAAACCATATATAAAACAAAATTGTGTGGGTTGGATGCGACCTAAAAAATCATCTAATCCACCATGGCCAGGAACACCTTCCACTATACCAGGCTGGCCAAAACTCCATCCAACCTGGCCGTGAACACTTCCAGGGATGGGGCATCCATAACTTTTCTTGGAACCTCTTCCAGTGTCTCACCACCCTCACAGTAAGAAAAAGATATTTGTATTCAAAATATATTCTGAAAGTAGATAGGTACAATTCCCATCATGATGCTCAATATCATGTTGCAGGGTTTAAGGACTATTTGGTTGAATATACTCAATAACAACAATGATCAAAATAATAATTATTAAACTCTCATTCTTTTATTACTTTTGTGAAGTAAGTGTTTCATCTTGACCATAGGTTTTTCAGTTTAAAAATAGAAAACAAAATAAAAATTAAAAGAAAAAAGAAGAGAGAAAATGAATTAGATTAATCACATTAAAAGAAGAGAAGAGCTCCCTTGGCCTACTCTGAGTAACTGATATGGCATGTAAGAAGTAGAAAAGATTTTATCCAGCCAAAAATATTGAATTGTTGAGACAATGATGTTCAAAAAACCAGAAAAGTTACATGTATAAAATAGGGAGGTGATGAATTAATAGCAAAACAAACCCAAGTTCCAAGATAATGGAAAGCCAAAAGAAGCGGAAAAACCAATATCCATATTCAACTGAAGTTCAGCAGAAAGGAGCCTGCAAAATGAGAGGCTTGGCTCCTGGTCACCTCCTATGAGGATCTGACCCAGCAAACCCTTGTTTCAAGACGTGATCATGTAGACAGTTTAGTTATTAACTGTTCTGGTGTTACACATGCTCTGTGAAAAAACATCTGTCTTGACAGGTGGATTATATTTTTTTTCCTCTTCATTTTGAAGGATGATATCTGAACTTTTAGATGAGGACCTTAAAAATCTCCATAATTTTCAGTTTCTAAAGGAAAATATATGGGTACATTAAAAAAAAAACAAAGGGAGATTAAAAATAGTGATTATCCACTGGGCTGAATGATAGAGGAGACACAATTTAACTGTTGCTACCACTCAGTAAAAGCAAGAATAATCCTTATTACAGAAACATCTGAGCATCAAAGTGAAACATTCTGCAAATGCATATTGCACTCATTTGGTACAGAGTTTCAGTGCCCCATACAGAAATGAGCCTGAGCAAGAAATATAACCTAGAGTGTGATCAAGAATCTATACTGATATCTAAAGTACCAATATAGAAATAATAAGAAAGTAGGAATGAAAATGCTCATATGCTACAGATCACTGAACAGAATAGCTTCTGGATTGCATCACTACAGAGCAATGTGCAAAATTCAAGAAAACCCTGTGACTAATGAACTCATGCCTAAATCCAAAAATGAACTGTGTAATCAATGTGACAACAATGAGTCAACAGAAGTGAAGCTTTCCACTCTGGTATGCCAAATAATAGATGGTTCAGAAAAAATATATTTTTTTAAACTGA
Organism: Lonchura striata; assembly: GCF_050655825.1. Classification (NCBI taxonomy): domain Eukaryota; kingdom Metazoa; phylum Chordata; class Aves; order Passeriformes; family Estrildidae; genus Lonchura; species Lonchura striata. Next base: position 54,883,023 of record NC_140707.1, on the reverse strand, counting down.
AATAAATTACATAATACTTATATATTCTTCTAATTTTATATTTATTTGTTACTTCCTTTAAAATCAATTAGGAATTGCTATTCCTCACCTGAAGAAAAGAATATCTAAGTTATAGTGATTTTTCACTGCAGTATAAACTGGAATTCAACAATTAACTGGAACTCAGAGTTTCTCCCTGATCTCTTGGCAAGGCACTTAATCCTTCAAAACCACAGTAAAATGAGAACGTTAGAACTTTTATGATCTGTTTGTAGCTTTTTGGTAGCAGATCTGTCATACACATACATGCATGAAAATATTTTTACTTTGTGTTCTGAAAACTTAGCCTGCAACCATGGTGCTTGAAACTTAAGGCAAAAGTAATGCATTTAGAGGGGAAATATGTTGATATTTGGTAGCACAGAAGGGCATTCTTGGAGCACATTTGCATACATTGTGCATGTTTAAGAGAGCTTGGCATTAAAGAGTAAACCATACCTTTGAATAGAGATAAGGATGTAGTTTTCAACATAGATAGTAATTTAGGCTGGGCCTGCCTAAATGCTTCTAGGGCAAGTATGTTATTAAGCAAAAACAATGGCTTTTAGTATTATGTTAAAAAGCTCAAACCGAAAATCAGAAATAAGAAACCTATTGCAAGCATGTCCTGTAACTGGGGACTTAAGAAGCAGTTGAAACTCCGGTGAGGTGAGCAACTTTTCACTTCAGCATGTGATGCACCCTTGTGCCTAAGCTGAAATAACAAAATCTGGGGGTGGGTATGTGGGAGTTATTTTCACTGTCTTTTAGTGGCAGGCACGGGAAGAGGGACAGGTGCGTGGATTGAGGAGAAGCTTGAAAAGGCAATTTATAGTGGCCTACACATCAACATACCAACAAGATTTAAAAATATGAGTGAAGAAAGACTATTGTGAGAGGAGAAAAGCAACCATCTGGCATTGCAGTGGCTTTCTGGAGATGGAGATTATAAATGGGGTTAGTTCCAGTGTTGAAATTAGGTGTTCTTTTCCATTAACTTTCTAATTAGTGCTTTTCTCTACCAGTTAAATCAATATTGTTTAACAAACTGCTTGGATCCTCCTGACAAAGAGGAAAATTAGTTCGATGGGAGCCTGAATTTTAATATCATTGCCCAAAATTCAGAGGATTTTGCCAGAGCTTTGAGCCAGGACTTTTTGTGGTGACATTTAATTTCAGCCCAGACCTCATTCCTGTCTATCAAGTCAGAAAGGAACAAAGCCTTATCTGAATACCACTGCATTAGGAAAAATCACAGTGTGCCAAAATGTGCATAACAACATCTGTATTTGTTTGGTTATGCCCCACCCTGCAGATCCTCATGAATCTTCACTTCCTCCACACTGCTGAAGAACTTGTAATGAATTTGGTGGAATAATTCAGCTGAAAAGACTGGGGAGGTCAGGCTGACTGTGTGAGCCTTGAGTGTGCTGCTGGGCATAGCAGTCTGAAGAGAATCAGGGAAAGCAAACTTTCTGCAAAAGTATTTGGAGTGACATTGAATTTTCTCTGAACAGCTTTGTTTCTGAGCACTTAACAAATATAAGAGATCCATCTATTCAGTGGGCTTTTCAATTAGTAAAATAACTCAGGAACACTGGAAATCAAATTTGCATCCTTTGATAAGCATCAAGAAAAAACACTACAATTTATTGGTGATCTGGTTAAAAGCCTTTCTTTCTGTCCCCAGTACATAATAGAGGCACATACTTAAGAAACACTGCCTGGGAAACTTATTTCAAAATGAGGAAGATAGCTGTTGGCAACATAAAATATCTTTTCTTGTGTAGAGATTCACTGCTTCTATTCTTTCCAGGGGCAATATAAAAGAAACCGAGAACACCATCTTCTAGAAAAGGAGGAGTCCAGCAAATTGTCACACTGCTTGATGTATTTGTCCTCTCACCTCAGGACTATCTACTACATAATTGGCAATAAATTGTTGTTACTTCTTACTATGGCAAATCCCTTTGCGACTTTTTATGTAGTTGGCTAGACCAATGTATAGAGAGAATAAAAAACCCAAACAGCATAGTGCTTAAGTGCTATCAATAAGAAAAGAATATTAGTGACAAACAAACTTCTAAAAGGGGAAAAAAATACAGAAAAAAACTTGGAATAAAAACTGCGTCTATTCATCTGTGTTCATTTTCTGTCCTCGTGTTAAAAAGGGAAAATATATTTAAAAGTAACTGAGCATTTTCTCATCTTCCCTCAGGAACCTGGAATTTAATCCACTGGACACCTGCAAATACACACCTTGCTCAGGTCGCTGATATGTGTTCTTAATTATTCAATCAAGAATAAAGTAGTTTGTGCACAGGAATTCCAACACAATTTCTTGATTGCTTTTTTTTTATTGGTTTATTATTTCTTTCTCAGGTAGGTTCCCTGGACACAGTCCAATCAACTTAAAAGAAAAAAAAAAATTAGACCAATTATATTTCTTGTGTCTTAATATGGGGTTTAGATATTTACTGAAATGTTCTCATGGCAGAAAAGCTAATAGCTTTTGCAGCAATATATTCTTTCTATTCATAGCACATTTTGTTTGCTATGATGAGAGCATGAGAGTAAGAAGAGAATTTGCTAGTTTTCAGATATTGTAAATGACAAAAAATAGTTTAGGAAACTTATATTTAAGATCTAGTAAAGGTACAAATTTATCTTTCAGGACAAATTTTTTTTAGCCCTGATTATACTTATTTTTTAAAGGTCAAAGTAAAACTAATACATATAGGGAGGTGCATATACCTGGATAGTCACTGAAGGAATGGGAAGGATGCAACTGGGCTTTAGTGTGTTTCTGAATCACACAAGAAAAAACAAAGCTGTTAACTCCCCTTCATCTGCTTCTCATAATGGGTAAAGTAATTCTGCAGATGTATGGAATTTTAATATTTTTTAGGTTGTACTTCTATTTTATTTTCTGTGCTATTTATTTTCTCTTAGAAAGTAATAAGTTAAAAAAAATCTTAACAGATTATTCTAATTACCACAGCTGTATTGGGTCTGGCTGAGCTAGGGCTCATTTTCCCATGGAGCCTCACAGCGCTGTGCTTTTCATTGGTAGCAGGAAAGGTGTGGATAAAAGGTGCTTTGGCTACAGCTGAGCAGTGCTGGCACAGCATCAGGGCTATCCCTCTGACATTCCCAGCCCATCAAGGGGCTGCTAATTGGGAAAAATGCTGGGAAAGGACACACCCAGGCCAGCTGACCCAAATTAACCACAGGGATATTCCATACCAGGTGATATAAAAGCTAAAGGAGAGAGATGGGTGCTATTTGTTGAGAATAATGCTTGCCTTCTGGAGCAGTTGTGCTAGCAAAGTGCTGCTTCCCTTAAGGTGTGTGCCAACTTTGGCTTCTTTTGCTGTGGTAAACTGCTTTATTTTAACCTACTTGTTTTTTTTTTTTTTATTATTTTGTCTCTTCTGTCCAGCTCGGGAGTAATAGAGTTGTTCGTGGGCACCTGACATCAACTCACTGCAACAGCCTAAAATAGTTTGCTTTATTTATGAAAAACCCATTAACAACACTCGTTTTTATCTAGATTTTGTGAAAGTCATAGACAGGGTACTCTGTTTTAGCTGGAGAGCATATAAGGATTTTCATTACTATGTGTTTGCCAAAAAAAAACCTCAAAGAATTTTGATAGTTGAATCCATGTTGTAAAATACTGCATAGAATTTACTCCAGGGAACCACCTTCACATCAGCTATGGTCATCTTCTGGAATAAAACCCCGAAATTTGTAGTTTTCCATTTCTTAACAATGTATTCTAATAGTTAAAATGTGGGTGAATAATGAATTTTTTTCAAATTGTGTTCATATAAAACATGTCTATTGTTCAAGTGCATTTGTGGTAATTTTTACATGAAGTGTGGATTGTATCTCTATATAGACACAGGTATATAGATAATACCTATTCTAGAAATCAATGATAAGAAACAGAGGCAACTCTGACATTGTTCACATCTTTCTCAGTGAGGAACTCCACTGAATACAGTATAAAGTAGATAAGATTTTAATAGGTTTCTCCTCTCTTCCTTTCTTTGGACCACTAGAAAACGCTGCCTCTGAAATAAATTTGCCTCTTTGACATAATGTTGAATGCAGTTATTTTCTTTTATGGAACAGTTCCTGCTAGGAATGCAAATAGCAAAAATATAACAGTCTGACCAGAATCAGCTAGCTTGTGTAAAAACCAAGATCAGTCAAATTCGTTTTGTAGCCAGTAACATTCCCACTGGCTTCAATACCTATATACCCAGGGTTTAAAATTCAGCACAAATATCATATGAGGGAACCTTGTAATTTTTTTTTTTTTTTATAATATAAATTATAGTCTTTTGTATTTCTTTGCAACTTAGTCCTGTTCCTGTATTGTATATGAGTGGAATGTTCTAAAGGCCTCAGGATTAGTGTAATGCAGTTTCTGCTGAAGTCTTTGACAATTTTGTCAGTAACCCAATGGCATAATGGAAATCAATAGGATTTTAAGAAATCCACAAAACGCTCCTCCCCTCACCCCCATCCCCCCACTAAATGTTAGAGTTAGGTTCTTTCTGAAAAAATTAATAACAATGATCACTTTATCATTTTGTTGTTACTACTATTGTACTATTATTTTACCTAATAAATCAAAGTTTGTTTTACTACTGTTAAAAAACATTATAGATTTGTATTTATAAGAAAAACAGTTGATAAAAAATGTGACTCAGTAAATGATCAGCAGTAAGCAAGCACAAACAGCATTAGATTAAATTTTAACTGTTGACTGTATTCAGGAGTCTTTTGTCATTGAATTGTTTTTTTTGGAAAACTTTTTGTTGCTTAGACAATAGAGTGACACGGTCTTTTCTTGATTTTATTCAATTTTCCTGGACTTGCATGAATTGCCATAGTTTTGCAGCTCTCAGTATTTCTCAATATATCAGCATTTCACAATATGCAATTGTAGAACTTGATAGGTTTATGTTGACACTCCTTTCAAATAAAGCAAGAGTCATGTAAACAAATGCTTAGCCTGTGGCAAAGCTCAACTGTTAGCTAGAGAGCAATGTGAATTGCTGAAGAACCAGGCTTTAGAGCAAATTAGTGATATGTTGTTGTTTTTCAGTGCTGACAAAAAACCCTTTGCTGAAGGGTCGTATTGGGGAAATAATGTCAATTAGCAGTTCTGCAGAGTATCTTCTTCATAGTTCTGTGCATGTCAAAATTATACACAGAAGCCAGTAAGAACTGGGGGAAATTGGACAAATATTTGTCGCCTTGCTTTGTTTGCTTTTTTTTTTTTTTTTTGTGGGGGGGGGAGGAGGTGGTGGGAGAGTGGCATAAAAATGCAAAGGAACTATTATAATTTAAGTTCCTACCACAACTGAGTGACCTTGTGGTACTCTTACAGTACTTGAACGGCTCATTCAGTTTTTTCTGCTCTAGGAGAAGAGGCAAAAGGGGGAAGAGTGCCAGAAAACATCTTCTTATTTTAAATATGTTCTGATGAGAAATCCTACTGGAAATTGCTGCTTGCTAAATTTGCCTTTCTACTGTTTCTTCCTGTGGATGTATACCAGAAAGAAAAATGGTAGGGGCTATTTGGTTGTTTTTTTGGTTTTTTTTTTTGGGACTTGGAAAGCAAATATAGAAAATAGCTTGTTCAAATACCATTTTTTAGAAAAAATTAAACCTCTGAGATTATTCAGTACAATCAGGTTTTTTTTTTTAAATTTCATTAAAGCATCATCTCGATTTTGCTCAGACTGACTCCTCCATCCTTGATGAGAAGTTCAGTAATAAAACAACCTAAAAGTCTAGACCTTTAAAAAAAGTATATATGTCATGTTAAAGATCTGATACCTACTTCTGGTTCAAAGCTTAGAGAACTTTATACTGGGTCAAGTGCTACTCAAGCACACACAGCAGAAAGCAAGTTGTGCCAAAGATTCTCCTTTTTGTTATTGAGCACTGAGAAGTAACACCTAATTCAGGTAAAACAACTGGCTTCTATTAGCTGAATATTCAATGGATCTATCTCTTCCAAAAAGTATATTTGCATACTTTTACATCCAATTTGGTATACAGAAAAATAGTAAATACTGTTCCCAAATCCAGATTCTATGCCACTCTGAGTAATTTCTATGAATTTCTTAGTAAATTGATTAAGGTACTTAATTAACTTCTGTCAATGCTAAACTTGTATACACTTTGATTTTCTCACTGATCACTTGGGCAGATCTGGGATATAAATACATTACAGGCAGCTCTGGGCCAGGTGATGCTTACTATTCAAAGAACGGTAAGAATGAAATAAAAGTGAGAAGCTGTGAAACCACACTCTGAAAGCAATTCTCCAGGCAGAGTCCAGTGTATCAGCCAGCATGCTTTTATCTGTGTAACTCCCTGAGGAGCCAGAAGATACTGCCATCCCATTGTGGAGCTTTTCTTTTGTCATCTGCATGTCCAGTTGTGCACACTAGTACTGGTGCTTAAGCATCTGCCTGAATCTTTGTGTGCCTTTTTCATATTGAAATAGGTGTATTTACTGTGACTTTTTTTTTAACTAAGTCATCCTTTTTACTTCTAATTACATCTGAAAGCATGTCTCAGTGAACTCATAGTAAAAAGATAAAATAAAAATACTCTAAAAGATTCAATTAATTTTCATTATTAATTAATGCATTGAAATTTAAAATTAAGTGACTATTCCATAGAGGTAAGTATAAAAATAAATATCCAGAGAGATTTTGCAATAACCAAATAATTGATTAATCTATTAATCATACTGCATGCATTTAATTAAATCAGAAGCATCAGAGAGCAAACAGAGCCTTTACAGACATGGAGCTAGAATTCTAGTAATTAAAAATGGTTAGCTGTTTTTTTGGTAGAGAAGCTGTTTGTTATAGATACAAACATGCTTTTTTTCTCTGTTTTGATAAATCAACTGTAGAATTCAGGTATAAACATGTATCCTGTTAGAGAGAGATTACTTTAGCTGATTTTCCACCTATACTATTTCCTTTTACTGTGAAATATGTGAGCCTTTGGTTATATTATTACAGTGTCATGATCAATAATTACTTGCAAAGAACCTGCTTTAAGATGTTCAAGTGGCTAAATTTCTGTCTACTAATAAATTTGCAAGTAGGTAGGTGTTCCAAGAATGGCACTGACTTGGCTTAATTTGGTTCAGATTTATTATCATCCCACCTAGAAAACCAGCCCACCTAGAAAACCAGCCCACCTAGAAAACTTGGTTGGTTTCTTTTTCTTCCCTACTCTTCCTTCTCTCCCCTTACCTCATCTTGCCACCTGATGGCTTAGGAATTCCTGAGACCAGGAAATATAAGAAGCAAGCATTATAATAACTTTTCATAAGTAGCTAATTTTCTCCTAACATGTAAAATAATTTTAATATCCAATGTGTCCATCACTACTTCATGAACTTATGAAGAATTTCTGCCTTTTCAATTTACAAAGTGTCATATATTGGAATTAGTTACTAGTGGCCATATTAGTGAACTGCTTAAAACTCTGCAGCAAGTAACGACTCCTGTCTCTATTCCTCAATCTTTGTCTCTACCACTCTTTCTGTGAGGCAGTTCTGTATATTGCACCACTCTGATCTGTAAATCCTAGATATGAAAATTTATTTTTTCTATAAACTGTTTCATACAGATATTATTTGATTCTTTGTCATTCAGATTTATTATGCTGAAAATGTTATATTGCAAGTTTTCTCTCCAAGGGAGAGTGTACTTTTTGCTGCCACTGCTATTTTCTCCCCTTCCTGATGTTCATTTCCTCCCTCTGATTCAGAACTCTTATTTACAAAATCTTTTACTATGGTTCAGATTTACTGCCATTAGGGAAGTCCCACAAGATGGTGCACTGACATTTGTATTTTTTTGGACCCATACTGAGAAAGTATGTTAAGATTATGAATTATTCATTCAAGTGACTAGTCTTAAAAAAAAAAAATCATACTAAATTGTTTTATTTCAGATAAACTCTCTTGAATTTTAAGAGAAGAGAAGGCCGTAGGAATCAATGCCAGTACATAAGTATATAGTATAGTACAGCTCCTAAATTGAAATATCAAACCTTAGGGCAGGATACAGACAAGGAATTCCATTCATAAAGAATCACAAAGGCAGTTACTGAGTTTGGTCTGGGTCCCCTTGTGAAGCTTTGTGCCTGTTGGTGTAATCTCTACATTGCTATGCTATATTTTTATTATACTGAGATAGAAAATCAAAGTCCACTGGCTAGAATTCTGTTGCCCTATCAAGTTAAGAAGGAAAAGAAAGATTTAAAACATGACCTAATTACAAGTGTCCTTAATAGTTTATCTCTAAGTAGGGACCAGAGAGCCACAGTAAATTTACTTAGATAAACAATCACACAACATAAGCTCAGCTCTGTTTGCTGTGGGATAGGACATTCTTTTATTAAGTCTGTTTGTGAGATGTGTTAAATTAAGCTTGAAATTGCATGAGAAGTTTGGCTGAGAGAAATTTTGAAGTGTTCAGGAAATAGGATGGTGGTAGAAAATATTGTAGCTTGGCCTGCCAAATGATTTGGATCAGCACAATTTTACCATGTGTAACAATAAGATTTCTTCAGAAAACAAAAATATTTTAACTCTATTGACCTTTATTCTGTCTTACCACTCTGAATGTTAATGTCTAAGATAGAATTGAGCTATTTAACTCATTTCTTACAAGTTCTTGGTATGTTCCTACTCTTTTGTTCTCCTGGGATAATTTGTTTGTAAGACATGTTTGACGATGAAATGGAGAGGTTCTGTTGGTGTTCTCTGTTCAACTGCAAGTGATTGCAAAACACTAATAGCACTTCTGAGATCCTGGATGCAGCAGAATTTATGATTGGCAAATTATACATACCCAGGAATTCTGGGCTACTGAATATATCACAAAAACTGAATAGACTGTGCTTTAACAATAGAGCTGGTATGGATGCAAACGGGATCGTTGGCACATCTGGAAATATTGAAAAATGGCAGGAAAGATATGTATTTGCAGGAATATTGTACCCAAGATTTCCATTACTGACTGACTGAAGAATGACTTCTGTGGTATGCTCACATTAAAGAAAAGAAAAGGAAAAAAAGAATAGCACTTTTTGAAAATTTTATTTAATTGGCTACATAAATAAATAAAAAGAATATATTTTTAAATCAACTTGGTATCTAATTTCCCACAGTTTTCCCAGTAATTTAAAAAAGAATAAATGAATATCAATGAATTGATATTATAAATGACTATAAATGAATATAAATTAATTTCACTGTTGGGTGATATTTTACCCTTGAAAAATAATTTTTGAAATAATGTTTTTAAGAACAACCTTAAAATAAATACTTTTTTAAAAAGCCAAATGAAACTTTGACCTTTAAGCATGTGTAAGCATAGCATATGGGGAAAAAAATACACTTTAATGTGAAAACCTTTATCAATTCCCTCATATCTCTTACATCTCTTCAAGAAAATAATTCCCAAATACCAAGCCTAAGAGAAACAATTTCTGTCTGAAATTTCAAGATGTTGAGAAGAATGGAAATTACTATGATTTTTAAAGGAGAGACACTGCCTATTCCTTGTGTTTGAGAATGAAAAATAACCATTGCTCTGATTTGAACACAAAGCAAAGTGATTAATACCCAGTATATTCTTCTTCCAATATGTATCTTGCCTATCACTGTACCTCCTGTTAACGTCTTCCTCCTCAGTTTTAAATTTAGGAGTATTATAACCATTCAGATAACATTTCAAGAGGCTTTACAGATGCATTAAAATTTTCAATTTATAAAGTTTTTCAAATACCTGTCCAAGTATAGACCAAGTCCCTGACCATTCATTCCAGTGTTTTCATACGGACTGGCTCCTTCCTTAATGGCAACAGGTGGCCTGTCTAGAAGTGCTGGCCAGAATCCAAAACCTAAGACTCTAGGAAAATTGCAGAGGAATTTTAACAGAGAAGGAGTAGAAAATGTTGTAACAAAGTATATTCCCCATTTATGGGATATACGGAATCAAAGTCTGAAGTATTGTGTCTTGAAATTGGAATATGCTGCTCTGATACAGGGATTCTTTTTTTTTTTTTTTTTTAACCAAAAAGAAAGGACAAGGTAATTAGGTACTGGGTACCTAAGGTAGCTCCATTAGGTAATGGATGTATCTATGCTCATCTAGTCCTTTTGACTATTAACTCTACAGCTAAGAGGACTATCTATAGCTATGAAGGAGAACCCCTTTTTGTGTTTAAAAATTAGTCCTCATTGCTATGGTAAGAAAAGCAAGATTATCTTTTTTTTTTTTTCCTCTTTCTCTTTTTTCCTATTTCTTCTCTCTTCTAGACAATGCTTTTCAAGTAAATGTGCTGTGAATAAACATTTATTACATTATTTAAATACTTTCCAGTAATAATGGGGTTATCTTTAAAGACTACCTGTGAAGATGCTGGCTTCGTCACTTTAAAATAGACTGAGAGGAGGAAAATTAAGCAGTTAATATCTGATTTCCAGTAAGAACTCTATATGAACCTACATCTCTTTTTTAACTTGATCTTATGTTTTCATAAATTTCTTTATATTCTGATTCTCCACAAAATGGAGAGTCTATGAAGTTTCTTCATATACTTAACATCTATAAAAACTTTCTGACATGTTATTTCAAAATTCATATCGGCTTCTTAAGCTGAAAATTATTCACAAATGCAAATACAATCTCTTGCAAACTTCTCAAATATTAATATATATTATATTAATATATGTGTTATCTTTCTGTGACTTCGGTGAGCAAAGTCTTTACATGTTTACAAGTCATGAAGCATGACAAGGCCATCAAAGAAAATAATTTAAATTTTTTTGAAAAATATATTAGCTGAATTTTACAGAAAAAGCTCATAGAAGAGTGAATGGAACAAACTGATTTCATGTATGGATAAATAGTGTCTAAAATAATTCATCTTTCATTAACTAGGAAACCTGAGCTAATTCCTTGCTAACATATTTTTTCAGGTTAAACAATTTTCAACATATTGACTAAAACAAAATTCTGACCAGTAGTAAGTTTATAGATTTTATTTCATCTTGAACTACAAGGCTTATTCTTATGTATTCAATCACAGCTTATTGGAAACTTCGGGTATCTGTGGGCCAACTGAACTGAATCCAGAGTAAAGTGCTAAGCTTTGACATGTTACCCTTGAAAACAATGATTGAAAGAAAATTAAAATTCTTCTGCTGGGAGTTGAATATTTTGCACTACTTGTGAACTACTTACTAAGGGCATGTCTGACACCCAGGCCAGTCTCTTTCCAGATCACTTGCTTTAAACTTTTGAGTGTGGATTTGAAAAACATTAATAAGAAGGCTTCATACAGACCAATCAGTTTTCTAGCTACACTTGTTTTGATTAAGAAACACATGGTAATAAACAATAGGGCTGTTAAAGTCAATGTTTTGCTTTGTAAAGGTCTTTATTCAAATGAATGTGCACATAAAAAAACCCTCACACATCTATAGTTTCTCTCTACTGGTACTGAGCATTTGTGTCTTCATATCATTTCTGATCAGGTCTAGTCAAATTTATTGTCTGGCTGTTTTATAAATGCAGTTCCAATACATGGCTTATGACAAGACTTTCCAAATACTGCAGCTATATGTACAAAAAGTACACACTATAAAGCTCAGTTGGCAAAAGTTTTGATTTTGCATTATACAACTCAAGAACTGCAGCATAAAACTAGAGCTACACTGTATGATAATCTGGACCTAGTCTGCATTCAATCTGTCATTCTTCCTACCAGATGTAGACACTACCCCAGTGCCAACCAAAGACCTTGAGTACAACACACAGCACTGAGGAAAAAATTTGCAAGATGAAAGAGGGAAAGATATTTATAAGACATTTAAATTATATTGCATATCATTGATGATAAAAATGAGAATTATATGATGCATAAATTAGGTTTTAAGAAGAAAATCATGGTGGTTTTGAATAAGAAATGTTCACGTATTTTTACACTGTAATACTGACTATATGCAAGAAACCAGTAAGCAACTTCTGTAATTACAAAAAAGAGAGAATTTCTTTTTTGATCTCCACAGGTGCCTTCTAGCTTGCCAGTTACTATGCAGTATCCTTCTAAACAGAAGGAGTATTGGGAAAAGTAATCTTAGGAGTCTGACACTATGATTAAATGATTAGGGTGTCACTTTGCCAATAAAACTTTTCAAATGTTCAGTAACCCAGGGTATAGTCTTTCTTTCTACAATGTACAATAGTGTTGTCCCGAGCTTTACGGTTGGATGGACAACCTGAATGATTCAAAATCAGTTAAAAATTGTTGTACCTGTTTGATCAGATTGTAAATTGCTTGTTTTTTCTGTGAATGAACAAGTGTGAATTCTCTGCAATGCATGGAGGAAGAGCAAAACACAGACCTTTCCATTTATTCAGCCTCATGTATTCAGTCAATGAGTATGTGCTTTCCTTCACTTCTGGCATCCTCAATGTGTTCAGATGTTCATACAAGTTGAAGTACACACTCTGAGTCTGAATAGTAATTTACATCATTTTGTAACAAGATTTAAAAAAGGTGAGGATAGCTATGATCACAAAACTTGCAATGGAGGTTGTATCACCCAGGTTTTAATGTTTATATTGTGGGGGTTTATGAATAAGCACAGGTATTTGTTGTCCCTGCACTATCTAAAAGCAGAGGTAAAATTGTTGCAAATAGCTATATTTTTAATAAACATTAATTCTAAATTCCTAATGAGGGATACTTTTACTTGCATTGAATAAAAGTAGGATTTCCTTATAAAAATAAATACTTTTCTAAATTTAACAAAATTTATCGCTTACATTCTGAAGATATTATGCTGATGGTCTCTGTGATCTGCCTAGACCTTTGCTCAGTTTTTCTTTGCCTGATGCAACACAGACTTAACACAAGACAATAAGCTGGAGGAAATGCAATTTTAGGATTCTGCTAGTTGGTCATTGTACTAGAAAGAAAATTTTAACAATCAAAATAGGCTTGCTCACTTTCTTTATAAGTCCTTTCTTGTTTTAGAATTATTTTAATTATAAAGAAGATGGCATCCATAGTGATGATCAAACTAGAAAAGTAAGATCATAATGAAATTTAAAAAATCAAGAATCATAATTCTTATGACAAATGAGCAAAAAGCTTTTCATTAAAACAAGGAGAACTAGTATTTATGAGCATTTCTGATGTGAAGATTAAAATAAGCAAAAGATCAGATAACAGAAGTATCTATACTTAATTTAAGCAGGTGTATTTTCCAAACTTTATGCGTGTCTCTCCACTCGCATCAAATTCAGTGGTACTTGTGCAATTTTAAACTTCTTATCTGACTTTTTCCCCAAGGGTATATATCAGTACTGCCTTTGAAAGTCTGTAATGCACAGTTGTAAAACACCTGGTTTGTTACTTTTTAATTTATAATCTCTCTAATCTCCTTTCACTAGTCTCTCTCTATACACTGACATATGAGCAAATACTTCAGCATAGCTGTAAACTACATATTGGATTTTACTTGTTTCTTCTACAGATTGCATTTATTGTGCTTATCAGTAAAGCATTTTTTATGTAAGTTTTGCAGAAAGGATTGCATAAAATTGAGGGTTTTTTCAAACAGGGGATAGGACTTGGTGCCAAGGAGGTCTCTGGCAGTCATATATCCATATAATGATATTGGAGTACTTTATGCAGTATGAGCACTGCATGAGAACTATGACTTACAATAGTTTACATATCTCACAAACTGTGCTATTACTTAATAATTTCAAATTACTTCACTGTCATAGTGAGCTATCTCTGTGTATACAGTCCATAATTTTATGCACTGGCCATAAATGGCTTCTCATTCGAAATAATGAAATTCTCTGGAAATGAGTGGAGCACATCTGTAGGATACAAGGAGCAACTCTCAGAGATCATACATTAGGTAAGATAAAAGGCATGTCTTAATAATACTTTGAGTCTTTTGTTTAATCCTTATGCTTGCAAAAAGATGAACTCATTTAGTATTACTTGTGTGGTGGGGTGGAGAAAAAATGAGGGAGAAGGGGGAGAGAGGAAAATGGGAGACAATGCAGAGATAACAGCTCTCTAGACAGAAACAAGATGACAAAGTTATTTTAGGCATAATCTAAAGTGTTTACTGATGTTTTCCTGCTAATATGGAGTTACCAGAATAGGACATTAGCAGGGAGAAAGAAGACTGTAGTGCAGTGGTTTTATTTAAACACCCAGACTAAGAGTGCCAGTCTGGGTCTGCTCCACCTAAACACCATGGCCAAAATGAATCAGATAGAAAGCCTCTGTAGCAGAGGTTGATTCCTTCACTCTGACAGTTGCGTATCAAAACTGTTACATGATTGAGAGACACACATTGCACTCCTTGGAGAGACCCGAGTGCTACACTACAGAGGAAACTGAGGATGGCGGTTCTGCAGGGATTCTGAGACTCCAGGGCTTGCTTTTGGCTAAATTTCAGAAAAGCTGCCCAAGCCTGTCATCAGCAATCTTGTTTACTCCCACACCCAGGTATGTAGGTCTAGAAGAGAGTCTGTATTTGAATTAGATATGCATTCCATGTGACTGCAGAGCCAGTAGCTGGCCTCAGTTTCAGATAGCCCTCTGAGTGGGAGTTTCAATCAGAAAACAAAGCAAGGGGAAACATGCATAAAATCTAAACCTCTTGCATGATTTAGAAAGCAGGATACTATTTCATTTTGTCATAAGGATTGGCTGCAATAAGCTACCCAAGAGTTTAGTTCCTGTTGCTAATCTTAAACTTACAGTACTGACATGTCTTTGTTTGATGTTGCAGATTTGAATAACCTAAATTGAGATAATAATAACTGATTTAACCATAAACATATATGCCACAAATTTTGAGTAAACTTGCAAGAGGAGATGGTCAGCTGACTTCTGCACTTTACAAAACAGCTCTGTGGGTAAAAAACAATGACAGTACATTGAAGTGCCCACCCTCTACCTTCCCCATACTCTACTGACTGATGTAAAATCTCTGCATTAAAAAATTTTAACAAAACTGGCATGAAATGAGGCACTTCAGGAACAGCAAAAGGATCTACAATGTATGTGGCACAAAGTGTGATAGTATCAAAAAATTTATCTAACAGAGTAAGCCTGAGTTCCTGACTGATCTAGACAGCAGTGGACCATGGGAGTATTTCTAAGCTCAGGTGAATAGGAAATCATCATTCTCACATGAAACTAATAAGAATAAAATATTGGTACTTCACAATTACAAATTGTTATTAGGGAAATAGTTATATTAGCATTAAGACCCTTGAAAGAGAAGGAAGGAACTTTATATTTTGCTAGCTCTCAAAGTTAACCATGTAGTGGGAGCTGATCTATACTAGATGTCTTTTAAAAGCTGGCAGGATAATTAACCCATGCTTTAAAGGGCCAAACCATAAGATAGAGTGGAGACAGTTTTCCTCTGCTTTGTAATACATTCTCCTTGATATATTGCCAAAAAAAAAAAAAAAAAAAGATAAAACCTTAGGTCACATTGTATATCTTCTAGTAGTTCAAGGACCCTTAGTTGAGAGTTACCAATCTGCTTCAAAAATCTAGAGTGAAAAATTTCAACACATGGTACAGTGAGCCTTAATGTCTCTAAATAGAGTAATCATTAGCACCATACTTTGTGTTATCTGATGAGCTGAATTTCATGTTTCAATTTTCTTTAAAGAAGGCCAAGTAGCAATGGTGCAATACATATGCTGAGTAGAAAATCCTATCTTTAAAAGTACTGTCAGATACTGGGGGTTTCCATTTAATACCAACAGGCATGGGAAGACTACTTAGCCAATAACAATACCAGAAGTATTAGTGAATCTCTGGAGGTCTGGGCAGAATGGTGACTGGAGTTGTCTTGGACAAGAGCAGACTCTATAAATGGGTTTGAGTGCTACAAACCCTTTCTGCTATTCAATGCCACTTAGAGGGTGCATTATGCCTAAACAAACGAGTGATAACACTCCTGTCTCCACTGACCCACATAACAAAATGTAAACTGACAGTGTTCCAATCAATTACTTTTCTAACCCAGCTGGCTCTTCTAGTCCCAATCAATGAGATCACAGATGAAGCACTCATTCCCCATTTCCTTTGTCTGAATTAATATGGATTTACTCATGAACTTAACACAATTTTGTTGTAGGGACTCAGTAAAGAAAAAGGTGTTTCTCAGCTTAGAAGGCTTGTGACAAAGTGAAGCCAACAGTAACTTTCCTATTTATCTTAATTAAAACATCACTAGGGATTTACCTGAGATAAAGACTGAAGTTACAGATTCCTGTGAAGATCTCAAATTTCAGAGAACTAGTGATTGCTTGTGTATGATGAAGTTCGAGCACTGCTGGAAAATAAATAAAAGGTTAGGATTAACATCTGTGGTGTCAAGGAAGAAAAAAAATAGGTATTAACAAGCTCTTGACAAGGTTATGTGTTGATGGCAACCTTCCCATGGCCTTTACTGAGCTACCAAAAATGTTAATATTTTCCCTCTTTAGAGTTTGGACCTTTAAAACAATCTGGCAGGAAATTTCAGAAGTAAATATATTTTTGTAATGCTCATCTAACAGTCAGCATTAGACGAGTAAAGCCACATTTAAGGATTTGAATATGCCTGACCTGTTTTTCAGGAATGCTGAACATCAACAACTCTCAGTGTCATCAGTGTTAGTAAACAGCTGAAAAATGAATAAATGAATACCCAGTTTTAACTCCATCCAGCAAATAAGTGCCACACAGCTACTCATGCAGTCTTCTCACAGTGGGATAGGGTCAAGAGAATTGGAAAGGTAAATGTGAGAATATCTATGGGTTGAGATAAGAACTGTTTAAAAATTGAAATTAAAAAAAATCATCACCACCACAACAATCGTAATATTGATAAGAAAAAAATTATAATGAAAAGGAAAGTAACAATAAGAAATAAATAAAACCAAAGAAAAACAAGCTATGCAAATGAAAACAATTTCTCACCACTAACTGACTGATTCCCAGACATTCCTGAGCAGCAGCTCCATGGAAAACCTTCCCCACAGTTTTATTAGTGAGCATGAACATATGGTCTGGAATATCCCTTTGTCCATTTGGGGTCAGCTGTCCTTGCTGTGTCCCCTTTCAGCATCTTATGCACCCAAAGCCCCCTTGCTGGTGGGGGGCATAAAAGGCCTTGAGCCTCTGTAAGCATTGCCCAGCAGTAACTAAGAAGTCCCCATGTTGCCAACATTGTTTTCAGCACAAATCCAAAATGTATGCCCATACTAGATACCATGTGGAAAATTAACACTACCTCACCCAAAATCAGCACAACTCAACACCCAAAATAATCCCAGGCCCGACCCCAAGCAATGCTTTAAGTGCTTATAAAAAACATTGTGTCTTTAAAAACCATTCTCTGGAAAGTATGGAAGGTTCTCAGTTACTTAAGCATTTCTCTACTTCTGCAAGACTCCAGTAAGCTTAAAGAAGTGAAATGTTCCTTTCTCAGTGTCCTAGGGTGATGGTATGATGCTTATGCTCAGTGAGATGGTGGCTAACTAAATGTAGAGAAAATAAAAAAAAGAAAATCTGTGTCCTAGTACTGAAAATAAAATAAGAAATTTGAACACTATTTGTTCCATCCAGTGGTTAAGAGCCTAACCCTTTAAGATAACATTATAATAGCACTAAGACAGAATCTAAAATACTGTACACAATCTGGTAAGTATTACATACTTTCAACATGGAAATTACATCAGCAATAACCACTTCTAATTAGGCCTTCTTTAAAACATGGATGGAAAAAACATGGATTGAATTTTGGCTCTGCTCATTAGTCTTGAAAACAAGAAATCCATAAATGTAGTCAGACAACATTTAGAAAGACATAAAAGAATTTGAACCAACTCAATAATATTCCACTGTGGTCTGTTTTTGCTATCCATTTTAAGCCAAAATAATGTCATCATAATTCTGCGTATGTTTGCCTCATAGGATTTTTTATAAAGGCTTTAGGATATTCTACGTAACTCACTAATTAGATTTTCAAATTTACAGAAACAGACATGGAAGTCAGAAGACATTAATAGGGTACAAAGTCATTGCACATATTTAAAGTGTGAAAACTCAAAGAAAACACTACAGTAGCTACGTCGTTGTGAGAAGTTATCAAGCAAATATAAAGTTTTCTCTGACACTGTTTTTCAACTGCATCCCAAATTCTATTCAGTACAAACATGTTGGGATTATGTGCAAAATGGTAGTTATGTAGGCATAGGAAGTCATTGCTATTTTTATTATGCTTCAAAAAGATCTTTGTTTCACATGACCTAAATTTCAGGCTTCAACTTATAAGTATCCATTAACGCTCTTAGAAATTACCTAAATTAATAGTTATAGATTCCAGAGAACCATCTTCTCCATTTGAAAAACAAAATGCTTCTTTTCTGATGCCTAAATATACCAGATTTTTAACTGAAGAAGAGAGACAAATATAGGTATAGCAAAGAAAAATAACTAGTAATCTGAGGAAGTGGGCACATGGATAAATTTCAATTTTGCATATTTATATTTTATTTGTTATATTTATAACATGTGCTTTTTAAACTGTGCCCAAAGCTTATGAATGAGAAAAATACAATGTCAACATAAGAATGGGTTTCCAAAGTGAAGAAACTGAACTCATCCACATGTACGTCACAGCACAAAAATTACCTTCTCTTTGCCAAGACATCTCTAGTATAACACCTGATGATAAAGAAAATACTGCCCAGGAACACTTGCCCAAGACAGAAAAGCCTAGGTATTTCTGCTAGCCACTGAAATCTGACAAACTGATCAACTGCCTGCAATGTATTTGGGTCAGTCAGCAGGATGAGTGTGTGAAAAACTTCAGATAGCAGGAATAAGTAAAATGAAGATAAAGAATTGGAGCTTCAGTGATGCTACAGCTTAGCTGTGCATCAGAACATGTTAGGGAGGTGAAAGATATCTTTTGGCACTTCACCTGTCTTAAGTGTAGACATAGGCCATGTAGTCTTTCTGCTGTTGTCTATAACCAAATACAGGGTAGGTGTAATCATAACTGATTGCCATGGGATGCTACTGTGCTTATTCCAGGCACATGCCAGAATAAGTAGTGTCACACTCAAGAATTTCCATGTGTATCCAGTGACTTGTTTTAGAAGGAGTTCAAAATATTTATGAGACACACATCTTGTCTGTGATGGTAAGAAATTACCTCAATGATCTGCCTTAAAGCAGTTCACAGAACAGAAAATGCTTAGCATGATAAAAGAAATTTTTTATGTGATTTAATATATTACTACAGTAGAAACTTCACAGATAAGTTCAGGTGGGGTTTTTTTTCAATTTTTTCTGACCTTATAGCTGTTAGTACAATCATCTAATCAGGCAGTTTTTAAAACTAAACTAGACTTTTCATCTGGGTCAGCCCTTTGAACACACATTCTGTTTTGCTGTGATTGTATTTGTAGTATTTCTCTGATCTGTGCTTATTATCCACCATCTCAGCAGCTGAATAAGCATTTTACAAGTCTGGGTAACAGTTTCAGATCAGATAATCATTTTTACTAATTGCTCATTTCAGTCAGCTAATAATTTAAAATTTGTTAATGATTGTCTTCTAGCTTTTTATAGAGAGCACAGCACAGAGTGAATCTGAAATGTATAAATATCAGATAAGAAGTTTTAAATGTAAGATGAGATTTGTCCACAAGACTCAAGGAAGCCACTAAACCACAATCAACATCATGTAAAAGGTACAAATTAATGTTAAGCTCTATAATTACTTTACAATTTAGAGGCTTCACATATATGCAGAAAATATCCTTTTGTAATGTGGTTGAAATTATATTTCTGAAAACAGATGCTTTCTCCTGCCATCTGTCATAAGCCTGCTTGTACCCTAGCCTTCTTATTTGTTTAGAAGCCAAAAATAAATAAAAATGCATCCTGAAAAGCACTGGTAAAATAGCGTCAGTTCATTAATTTTCATACTATGTCATTTTCTTG
This sequence comes from Lonchura striata, assembly GCF_050655825.1. Taxonomy (NCBI): domain Eukaryota; kingdom Metazoa; phylum Chordata; class Aves; order Passeriformes; family Estrildidae; genus Lonchura; species Lonchura striata. The sequence goes on along the minus strand of NC_140707.1, from coordinate 54,862,881 downwards.
TGTTAATACATAGCATATTTTTCTCTCTTTTACTGTGAACAATAAACTTATCATAATTTTATTTATTAGCATTTTTTTTTTTGAAAGTTAAAAATTAAAAAGTTTTCTAGCCCATTCTAGACAGACAACAGACTGAGGATTCCCTCAGCAAGAATCTGTGAAAACGTTGAGGCCGCTTTCTAACCTTGCAAACATAACCAAGCCTATGATCAAGGAAGTCTTGAGAAGCAAATACCCTGGTCATGACCCTTGCACTAAAAGCCAGGAAAAGGCTGCTCTGGGAAAATGTAGAGCTTTAAAATCTGTGCAATTGCTCTAAATTTTGCTAAAGGTCAGAATTCTTTCATTTACTATTAAATTCTGTACTGCAGAGTATTTTAAAATCTATTAATACATAAAAAGTGCCCTGATCAGATACTTATAAATAGGTAACAGTAAAAAACTCAACACAGGCACCAGCTGACATATACACACACACACACACACACACATTATCCCTATATCTATCTCAGTCTATCACAGCTTCAATGATGCTATGTGTATTGAGTGGGTTTGACAAATATTGGCTGATAGTTCACTTTATTAAATCAGATTAAACATAGTGGATAGCAAATTTAAGAAGCTTTGATGTGTAACAGAACACAGGTTGATATGTCAGCTCTGCAGGAATGTGTTTTTTTTTTCTTTTTTCTTCTGCATCTTTTGCTTTTTCACAATGATATCTTACTTTAGATGCAGGCAAAAGAAGCAATAAAAAGGGCAACAATAAACCTGTGCCTCAACTAGAGATAAACAGACATTTCAAAGAGAAAATAAGAGGATTTGCCCATGAGTTAAATGGTTCAGAACACTGTGATTAATATAAAGTTTTGTTTTGTCCTTCTAATTTCTGTCTGCAGACCAATGAGAATGACACTAATGTGTTCTGATATAACAGATATTTTATGGCTAGGACCTTACTGTGCACTCAAGTCTTTTTATGACCAGGGAACCACTGTGTGCCTTAGTCCTCACCTTGTTATAAAGAGAAATAATTGCTCTAAGAGAAGACAGTAAGAAGTCTATCAGAGCTTCAAAATATAGAGGCTGGAAAATATTTTATTTCTTTCAAAACTACTGTCTCTCCACTGAACTTCACAGCAACTGATAAAAAGGTACCATACAATCCTGTGGGTCTGTAAAAATATTGGTATGTCAGTAATATTTGTAAAATATTTTAGAATGTTTTTACTGAATTGCAACATTAAATCTCCTACCATTCAGCTATAGTTTATAAGTTTCATTTTTTCCCTTCCTTGCATGTTTATTTTGGACTCAGAATCATGCATTCAAATTACTTTCTCAAGGGCAGTTTAGCTCCACAGTGAGACAGATAGTACAATTAAAAATTATTTTCTTTGGGAAACTTATAAAACTGAAGTCTTTAGTGTCTGTTTATGGCATATCATAAAGTTGTTTTTGTGCAAGCTTGAAAAGTAATATTGTGTAAATAGTAAAGATTAAACAAGAAAAAAAAAATGTCTGGAACTTTCACATAAATTTCAAATTAAGGTTTTCTCAATCAAAACAGACTAAATGTAGAATGCTTAGATACAGGTTTCCAGCACAACAAGCACTGCAGACTCCTCTACAAGGTGCCATGCCAATTGCAGAAATAAAAAGACTTGAAAGCATTTGTATGTTTATAACAAATTGCTTTGGGACAATGTAGTATCATTTTTAGACAGATACTCCTCAATAGAAATATAAGTATTTGCAGTGTCATTCTCAGAAACTTGAACCCAAATTTGGGGTAATTGAATTTAGCAACTGCTTAGAACAAATATTTTCATTGTAGTCTGTATGGATATATGATAAATTATCTTGAAAATCATTTTCTACTTTGACTTCAGGACACTAAACTCCACCCAGATTTCAGCATAACGCAGAATCCAAAACATTTAATATTAATATGTCCAGACTACTAAGACTGACACTTTAATTTATTTACTGATTCTCCAATAGTCAGCAAGATAGAATAGCCAGAAGAATAGGTATGCTTTCATAACAGCATGAAACCATGGCCTGCTTTGGTCAGATATATGAGATAACACACATGAAAAACATGTCCATAAGTACTCTAATACAGTATCTAAGCTGGCAGAGTTTGTTCTTAAAATAAGAACATTTTTAACAAAACAAAACAAAAAAATTGTTTTAAAAACCTTCACATTTTACTCCAAATTATATGAGCTTAATTCATTATTTTCTACATAGGAATACTGTTATGAACATTTAGGAATCCTGGTATGAAACTCATAAAAATCTAGTTTTCCTTCCATTCCCTCCCTGTGTGGAAAGGTTTATTTCTCAAATCAGTTACTTTAGTGTCATATTGGCATTATGGATCCATCCTGGAAATAAAACATCACTAAGTATGTGTGGGTGTTTGCATGTGAGACTACATATGCATCTTATCATGTATGCATGCACACACATACTTGTGTGTGTATAGAGATTTATATACACACATATATCCATGCTTGACCATTTTAGTTACAAAAGAGAAAATTTAGTCTTCTGTTTTTAAAATCTTTCAGCAGTTTATTAGTTATACCACTGAAATTTTCAAAATAAAAGTTATTGGATCAATTTTTTTGGCAAGAAGCACAGAATGTAAGTAAAGGCCATTTACTGCTATATATGTAGAGCTCTCTATCTTAATTTATATTTTTATTTAATGTTTTTAATGTTTAATTAACCTTAAAATTTTCATTGTCCAAGGATGAAATACAAAAAAAGCAGTTTTAAATTCTATTTATGTCATCCACTTGTAAGGGTGGAGGAAAAGCAGAAGAAAAACAAAATAGCAGTCTGTTGTGGGTGGATATATTTTAATGACAAAATGATGACAGAAGAATTATGGCAAGCTTGGAATCTTATTAAATAGGATTCAGCTGAATTTATTGGACAGAAAGCAGTAGAACAATGTCCAAGCAAAACAAAAAGGACTTATGATAAAAAAAAAATTCCATTTTTCCAGAAATATATGGGATTTTTAATAAAAATATGCATATGTGCACCTGTAGTTTTTTAGATAGACTATATATATATAAGGTAGAGAAAAATATCCCAACAAATTCTAAGTTATTTTCTCTATGTCTAACCTCACTTGGATGAAGATAAAGCAATATTCATACAAATATTGTGAGAAAAATGTTCTCCTATAATATACAATGCTTTCAGGATGGAGAATTGGCATAAAGTCTGCAGAAAATATCATTTCTATTCCCAGTTTGGACTGATTACTGAATCAAAGCAATTCAGAAAATTTTACCTTCATAGGTATTGCCATAAACAAGTTTACATGAAAGCTGGCCATTCCCTAGGCAGTTAAGGGAAGATATGTTGACACTCAATGAGATTTAACTGGCATATAGTCAGAAAGACAGCATATGAAGACTGTAGAAAGAGCATATAAATAGTTACAGTGGTTGCAGTAAATTAAAACAGGGCAGACATTCCTGTACCAGAACAAGGATGACAAAATTGCGTATCAATATTAAAAAAAAAAAAAATAAAAGAAGTGAGAGTTTATTAATTTAAGAAGGATGAAGGATCTGGATCATCCTTTGTTTCCCATTGTGTAGCTGTGGGATAAGTATAGCCAGCTACAGAGGGAAGGATTTTCAGAATCCTGAGGAGCAGGTCCACCAGCCAACACTCTGCTTTAGTGTATGTAGATGCAGAGTTGCAGTCCTGTCTCCCTTATTCATGCATTTTGTGTGCACACAAATATTCATGGAACTTAATACATTTTAAGAGAAAAAAAAATCTGAATTTAACACAATAATAGAACCATTACTTGAGCCCTCTGTAAGGAGAAGAAGTTGACAAATCCTGCTGAGAAAATAAATAGACATATCATTGTAATCTCATAATTTGAATTCTCCCAGCTATGTCCTACAGTTACCTACACATTCATTTATTATCAATCACATTTTATAGCTAGGAATTATTTTTTAAAAGAGCTATATCATTAAATATTTGACCCATGTTACTTTCTCTATTGTTCTCTAGTCTGTCAGATTTTATGTACAACATATTGCAGAAGGATAGAAGATTTACCTGAAGCAAGTTTGAAATTCAGAATTCTGTCTTAAATGACCTACCTGAGCCTATGCACAGCAGTGTGTGATTGTCTGTGTGTATGCCCATGTTTTCATGTCTGTATCTTTGTGCACAACAGGTTTCAGCTTGCCATGCCTGTACTCTGACCTAATAAGCAAGCAGCCTAATTGCATGTCTATCATGCCCAAGCCAGGAAAGCTCCGTTTCAGTTCATCTTATTCTCTCAGGAATAGCATTTGTCTACAATGGCTGAACAGCATCTGCCTGGTGTAATGTGGGCACACGCCTATATACACATTTTTGTAGGCACTAGAAACTCAGTTCTCTTCTCATCATATAAGTCTAAAAATATTACCCTCAAAAAAAGATTGGTTGGGATTTCTTTCCCTTGTTTTTATGGTGAACTGTACATCATGCAAACTTTTTTTTCACAGACAAGAAGCTCCTTGGATCTTATAATTGTGTTGCTGAGTAGTTTAGACTGCAGTTTCCTCTTGGTAGAATCCAAAGGTTTTTTAGGTCTTGTTTTTTTCAGGTGAACTTTTACTTTGTATTATTTAATTCCATCCTCTTTCTACTGTCATTTATACACCATAAAACTCTACAAGTGTTATTCAGAAAAGAGTATGGTCCTTGAAAGTCCATTTAGTAATCTTGTCACACTCATTAATACCTCTTAGAGACTGTTATTCAATTACCTTTTCTCTAATTACTTAAATGCTCTCTGTTTGCTGATATGGATTAAATCCTCTGATGGGCTAGGCGTTTTTAATCAATATTGTATGTGTCATACATAGATGTGGCCAGTTAGGCTTAGCTAACAGCCAAATGTCCACACAACAGCTCATACACCCTTCCTCCTCAACAGGGCATGGGGAGAACACAGGATTAGAAAGCTGGGTCAAGATAAAAACAAGGAGATTGATGCAATTCACTGTTACAGGTGGAATATAGGCACCAGGTAAAAAGTTAATTTATTGCCAACTTGGGTAGTAAGGAACAAGCAGATAAACTTTAAATCAACATATTTTCCCAATTCTTTTCAGGTCCTCCTCTTCACACTGAGCTCACCACCCCAAGCAGCACAGTGAGACTCTGCATTTGGTGTGTGTATTACAGTTTGTACATAGCAGTTCATTTCTGCCTCTCCTCATTAGCCTGTTCTTCTGCTTTTGCATTGTTTTTCCATCAGACATTGTTCCTTCATTAATATCCAACTGCTCCATCATGAATCCTCCCCAGGCTGCAGTAGATAGGTACCCTGCTATGAAGTTTTTCATTCTCTTTCTCTGACCTCTGGATTTTCCTTATTATTTGTTATACTCTTTGTATACTCTTTCTCACTCTTTTCTGAAACATGTCTCCCAGAGGTGGCACCACATGTCTCCAGTGGTAGGAGACAGATGGAATTGGCTGTGTCTGGCACTGGCATCTTTCCACAGAGGCCACCCCTGCAGGTCCATCCTCTCCTGCCTCTGCCTCTCTGCTACCAAAACCTTGCTAACTGCACCCAGTGTATTAGATTTAAACTTTGTAAATACAATTGCAATACTTAGGATATAAGATATTAATTTTATTTCAATTATGTGCTCCTTTTGGGACATTTTTTCCATATCAGATAATGAGGTCTTGGATGAAAGGGAGGAGTTTTACCCGTACTTTTTGAGAGGTATTCTTCATAATCTATAGATTTTGTGGCCAAGAGGTGACTAAATTCCTATGTTCTAATGTACTATATAATGCAGACTGCATGGTTCCAGCCCTTGCAATTTATCCTGTTCTGGTCCTAATAAATGATGTTTGACTAAAACATATGTCTTTAATCTCAACCTCCATAGTGACTGCCTTCAGTTTGAGGTGACTCTAAGGAATGATCAAGTCCCTTCAGTGATACCCAGACATGTGAGAAATCTTAGGTAGTATTTGGGCTGTATGTTTGAAGACATTCCATGAAACTTCATGCGAAATGCTTGTGCTGTATATATAAATAAATAAAATAAATTAAAAAAAAAAAAAGTAAAAGCTCACAGAAATATTAAAAAAAAAAAAATCCACTAAGCATAACCAGGAAATCTTTAACAACATCTGAAAGACAAACAAATGAGAAAAAAATTGCATGATGTGGGAAAAAGAACAAAGAAACTAGTTTGTTTTCCTCACAGAAAATTCCCCATGCATTCTTCATAAGTAAACCTTGATGCATTGAATAAATACTAGATTCTTTTATGCATTTTTCTTTTTATTCTTATAAACAACTTCTGGACAAAAGAAATTGCTTAGGAAAATAAAACAAACAAACAAACAAACAAACCAAATATCCATCCAGCCATGTAGTCTTAATATATTTTAAAAAATATAGACAATAAAAGGCTTTTCTGGTTTTGAAAATTTGTTATACTCAGGTTTGTATGTCATAGCATCACCTACTTTTTTTTTCTACACAATCTATTCTATGTCCAAAACATAATCCATTCCAGTTGAATAAAGAACAGTTTTCTATTGACATCCTTGACAGAGATCTTCCAGTTCAGCAAGCAAATAGGACAGCAACAGTACTACTCAAGTAAAGTCATGCAAGGGAGTTATTCTGATTTACCAAAGCTCTGACATCATACTGACAATGTCTGTAAGTTACATTCAGCCTCACTGGCACTGTTCAGTCTGAAGTTCAATCCTGGGCTAGCTGTCTACCAGGCTGTAGTCAGGAATCTGAAGAGATACTGCATGAAGAATCAATGTGAATCAGGTATATATATTTCCCTCAGAATAATCTCAGGTGTCAAGACTGGATAGTGAATACTCAGGCTTCTTAGTGAAGTTGCAATAAATCTGTATCTGGATCAGCTGTTCAGATAGAAAACAAGTTGAATAATTCCACAGTTGTTATCAAATGAAATATTTACATAAAGGACAGTAAATTCATCCCCAAGTGCCTTTTTGAAAACTAGTGTGCTGTATTTCCTAACATTACTAGAAACATTTTGTGTCACCCTCCAATAGTGGGACTAGCTTAAAAGATGAGCAATCAAATGTAGCTTAACTGCAGGTTAAAAAGGCAAAAGTCAATAAAGACAAAGGGCAAAGCTGTTAGCAGAAATTTATTGATGTCCTTCATTGCCTTGTCCAAGCTTTGCTCTTTATTGCTCTACCTCTATTCTTGCAAGAAGGAATAACTCAAGTCCACATATAGAAAATAAGCAGAGCACTTACCACCCAAATCTCACTATTTCCCTCATATCATCAGTTGCTTTTTGGAACATGTTGTTTTTGTTAAGTGAGGCTGTGGTTTAGTTCCAGAGGCTTTACTGTAAGTGAAGAAAGCACAGCCAAAGCCACCAGCAGTCTGATTTAACTTTCAACAGGCCAGACAGAGTTAATCCTCAGGAATTGTTACCCACTAAAGGAAGATGAAAGCCCAGGCAAGGGAGTTTGTGTGAACTTGCACCATTAAACAGACACTGATACAACGAAAAGGCATCCTGCTCTCTCATTGATGTTTCATAGTATTGCTCTGAGTAATGACTCCAAAGACAAAGGGAAAAGGAAACAAGAAAATGAGAGGATTAATAAAAATCAGAGATTGAAAAACACTGGTTTATTGTGACAAGTATTAAAAAAATATATACAATATATAATAAAGAACAAGAAACATGGCCACTACAGGAATCACTCTTGCAGGACACAGTATTCCATAGTATCACAAGAACTGTTTGGGTTTTTTTTCTCTGCAGGTTCTTGTAATTTATATGGTTCTGTTTTGATTATCATTAAAATGAAAGGGAGACAATCTTTTTACTACAATAAAGCATTCCTACTGGGAATTTGCACTCAGAGGAAAGATGTAATATCATGTTCAAACACAAGGTCTAGGCACTGAAATGTAATTTTCTTTAAGTCATCTTGTAGTTTGATATTAATGCAAAAATTGAGGGGCTTTTCAAGAAGCCTAAAAGTACTTCAATGAATTTTCACATAATTTTGTGTCAACCACCTCAAAATCTTGAGAACCTTCACATAGAAGAGTAGGAGAATTTGGAATGGCTCTAGGGCTTCACTTATTTACTTATTTATGCTTTGTTATTCTTTGTCCCTTGTCTGCTGTTTTTCCTTTTTGTGAATAGAATATATATATATTTTTTTTTTTGAGGGGTGGAAGTAAGATTATTGTGGTGGTCATAGGAAGGGAAGGAAGAACAACTTTCTCCACTAGATTTATGCAAAAGAATAGGGTCAATGTTATAAGATGGGGAGAAATTTTAAAAGATATTTGTAGTACTGCATTGTCATAAATATTTAAATGCAAAGTAAATTACATACTTATCTACTGTGCACATGGCAGATATTAATGCCTGGCAATTATGAGATAGATGTATTGTTTAATCTAAAAGAGTTTACAAAAAAATTTTGCAAAGAAGATTCATCCTGCTTTGTTAATTTCCAGTGACTATTCCTAATTTGATGCGACTTATTTGCCAAAAAAATAATTATAAATAGAAGCAGATCATTACGAAGACAAGGGAATGGTTATTTTATTGACAGTTTGGATTAAGTTAATTTATGTACATATTCATGTGGGTTTTTTATTTATTATCTGGCCTAAATTTAATTGTCAAATTTGTTTCTCAAGCTGCTTTAAGATTCTTTTCCTCCGAGTGACCATGATGTCTCCAGCCATCATTTTCTCTGTTGTCTTAAATTTAAAGCTTGTGATACTTTGTGTCCTGCCAATACACAACAGGGGAAGTTCTGAGATGTCTCCCACCTTCCTTTACACACACATATCTGATTTTCTTAAAGTGTTTGTGTTTAATAGGAACATAAAATCTTCTGTTTCTGGGCAATGGATTCTGTATACATGTATGTGTCTAATGATGTTTTAATTTGAAAATACCAATGCAAATGTATATGCACTTGATAAGTTACATATCTGAACATAGATCTTTTCTTGTTAAAGGTAGTTGAGGGAAAAGTGCTAATGGATCAAAGAAATATATTCTCTCTGTGTTTAGTGAAACTTCAGAGACTTTTAAGAAATCTGGTCTCTTAACAAGTCATAGAATCAAAAATGCAAATCCTAACAAATATTACCAGATTCTCTGAAGTTAGGACAGGGAGCCAAGATGTTTGATGATTAATTTGAACAAGAACTCAAAATGGGTGGGTTTTAATGATTTTTTTTTTTACATTATTTATATTGATGTTGTTTCTTTCTTTATTTCTAACTTCTTGAAGATGATGGTGGAACCACCTAATTTATCTGATGTAAATCCAAAGTGTCTGAATTAATACAGATGTTTGGAATTAGAACTCAGCTTTATCCTTTCTTCATACTTTTTCTCTCCTTTTCAAAAGGATGTTGTTTATTTATTGAAAGACAAAGTTCCAATGGAACATTTCTTGGGCAAAGATTTATCAGATCCAGCATGAACTTTGATGTATATATTTTTCAACCCATCAGAATATTAAGACAGTTGGAACATTCAGGTGGTTAAAACCTAGATATCTGTCCCTAGTTTCCCTAAAAAATCAGGAGTTTGAAGATGCATGCCATTTCATGATGGAGAATCTTAGACAGAAGAAGTTTCTTTTGTCTGTTCCAGTGAACTAAATCTTGAAAAAATTAGATCTTGCCTAATGATTTAAGTGTTGGAAAATTTAATCCTACATGAGATTCCTGGATGGACAAAAAGCATTTTACACCACAGTACACTGAGATTTTCCAAGGAAGGCGAAAGAAAAAGGAAAGGGAAAGGGAAAGGCAAAACAGAAGGAAAAAGGGGAAGAAAAAGGGAAAGGAGAAGGAAAAAGGAAAGTAGAAAGGGAGAAAGAAAAAAAAAGAGAAAATAAAAGGAGAAAATGAAGAGAAAGTAAGGCAAGTGAAAAGAACTAAAAGTTTCATTTTTGTTTTTATTGAGTAGCAAACAATACAGCTCAAGAACAAAAAGTTTTAAATAAAGGAACATTCATTTAAACACATTATACTTGGTACCAATATGCAGTATCAATCATTTGAAGACAGATGAATTTGAAGACAGAGAGATTTTTTTAAAAATCTCCATGAAAATAATTCTTCTCCTAGTGGGGTCAGAAGGAGAGGACAGGCTTATGAGGGCAGAGGGTAAAAAAAAATAAAAATCATCTTAATGTCTTCCTGCCTCCTTTAAAACTTAGAAAAAGCTCTGATTGTGAGAAAGAATAAGGATAAACAAAATAACCTGTTCCTACTTTGTTTTTGAAGTGAAATATAGACTTCAGCACATCACATCTCCTTATAGCCTTGGATCTCATTGTCAGCATCATAAGATATTCTGTACATCTTTCCTGTAGTTTGCCCTTACCCTCACCTCAGATAAAATCCCTTTCATGGCACTACCAACAGGGTTTTGTGAAGCTTATAACTTCCAAACCCCTTTAAGATAGAATTTTGTAGTGTACAGAATCTGTCAAACAGATTAGTGAAGAGATATAGAGTGGGTGCATTTGGGAAAGATATGTCTTTGAGAACACAGAGCAACTGTGAGCATGTTCAGTTCTTTGTCCAAGTCTTCTAGACTTTTCAAAGTCTGAGAAAAGTTTTCTTGAGGGATATGAATTTTACATGAGTTACCCTATTGTCACTGTATTTTCTTCTTTGGCAGTATCACTTTTTTAGCTCTTTAATTCTATTTTCAATAAGTGATTTAATCACTAACATGTAGGAGAGATTTGGTTTCTTGTATTTCAGGTATGGCTCAATAATTGTTCATTTCTTAAAACTGTGTGCCAACTTTGATTCAGATATGATCCCTGGTGTATCAAAATAGTGTTTAGATATGATGCATTCATCCTAATATGCTTTTAGTCACTGTTCAGCTTATGTCAGGAGTAAAGGATATGAAAGAGACTGGCCCCAGCTGTCTTCTGTTCTAGCTTTAGCTATAATTTGCTAAATCAGCTTGGAGAAAATATTGTAATATCTAGTAAATTTTTTTGATATGTAGCAGCCTAACTAAGAACATGATGCGTGAGCATGCAGCTGATGTAGATCAGCAAATTTTGGTGCTGCAGTTCTTCAGAAAATATGTTCAATAAATACAATTTTCTCTTTTTTTTTTTTTTTGTGCGTTTTGGACTTTTATTATGTAGATGATTAAAAAAAATAGTAATTTCTCATTCATATCAGCACGCTTTTCAGATCCAGTTACAAAATATAAAATATTTTGTTCTGGACTACTTATTTTTCTGTCTTTTTAAAATTTATGTCATCATTTTCCCTGGTAAAGAATTAACTGATATTCCTATATATTGTCAAATCAAAAGAATGACAGTATCTCCTGTCCTGATTTTATGATTTCTATTTCTGATACTCTAAAGTAAGGAAACCCAGTTTGTAAAATAGTCTAGGTGATGAGTGTTTTCTTCCACTTTTTCTAATAAGAAGTTCCTTAGCCATAAAGTGCTGATATTTGAGAAGAGAAAGAATTCATGACAGAAATCAGATAGCAGAAACTAGATTGAAGAGATCTCCAGAAATAATAGGTTTATGTTGCTACTACCTCTCAGCTTGGCATTAAATCTTTTAAGTGTTTTATTTTAGTATTGTTCTGGTAGTAAGAGCTTGAACTTCAGTTTTTCCCCTGGGTAACAGTTCTAAGAGTCCACTGCATTAATAATTCATGCATATTCTTTTCTTCTCTCTTGCCTAAATACTTGGTAATTGCATGAAAACAGACTAAAATACATCAGGGCAAAATGAAAATTGCCTATTTTATGAAATAATATCACATTTAATATTTTCCCATGAAAGTGAAGTCAAATCCTCTTGTACTGAAGGAATTTTCACTCCTTGGGGCAAGAAATATGTGAAATAATGAATATTGGATATCATATTTCCATTGTCTTTGGCACTTACCTTGTGAACAGGCAGATATGTCTGTATTGCATTTGGGGAATAAGAACCTTCTTATAGCAATGAACAAGCAACGATAGTCTTCAAAGCAGTTGAGCTTAATGCATCCTTCTATGACATTACTCCTTTAACTTTTATTGGAAGCCTGCTGAATTACTATACTACCTTTCCTGTCTCCATCTTTCATATGATTAATTCATTCTAGACAAGATAAGGAGGAAGCATCTCAGTCAAGAACAGAGATGATGAGAACTTAAGAAACTAGGTGCCGTGATAATAGTTTGAATCATTTAGTTATTTTCAGAATGTACCTCTCAAATTCTTTGTGACTTAATTTGGACAAAATAGTTATTCCCTACTTTTCAGGAAAAATATCTGCAAGATATCCTCATCCACCCTGCTAGAGTGCATATCTTATATCACACCTACTTAGAAGGACAACATTAAATAGAAGAGAACTTTAGAACCTTGGACAGGGAACTTGAAATTGAAAAGGTATCTAGCCCACATTCAGTTCATCAGTTTTCGGAAAATTAACAAGGAACACAAAATAAAGATGGATTCCCCAGCTTGGGACATTAGACATCAGCAATTAGTCAAATAACGTGATAAAGAATTTAACATGCACTTTTTAAAGATAAAATTTTGTTTCTTTATAAATGGATTTATGTAGTTACAGTGAATTAGTAAAAATATCTGTGTCTTATATGGTGTTACCATTATTGCTAGTGTTGCTACTTTTGCTTCTATCACTGTTCTAGTACTACTAGTACTAGTATTGGTACTGGTACTATTACTGCTAGTGTTATTGGAATTTCTATTATCTCTCCTTCCAGTCATGAATATGGATTTTATCATTCTATTTTCTTTTTCTGGTTTAAGGCTAAGACTTCTTTTTGTTTGTATCTTCTGTACAGTGTCAGAAATTCACTTGTTCCCTGTCTATGAAGCAATGAGAATTGCCAAATTTGGCACACAATCTTTCAATCTCTAAGAATAGAGAAGGAAGTCTTCTTAGGAAGCCTTCTAAATAACTGTCTCTCCCTCTCTTTCTCATGAACATGTTCATTCATATGTACACGTATACCTGGAAATGAAAATGACACTCAAAGAATGTTTAAGGTGGCTACAGAAAACAAGGAATGAAAGGAAATTTAGTCAAGGGTGAAAAGTACCATATGTCTTCAAAAGCCTTGGCACAATGGGGAACCACCTAAATAGTTTTCTTAATGCACCCTGTCGTGCCTAGGTATTGATGGACATATGGTACATTTCACCCTGAACTGTGAATTTCCTGAAACAGCTGCAATGCTCTTTAAATATTTTTCTGGATAATGACACATTCACAGCATACATTATATAACCATTCCTCCCTGACCCTTCAGGTGGCCCATGTACTTTATCAGTCTATTAAAAACAGGATATTAGTGGATCATTTATCTTCTGGTTGCATAAATATGTCTTATTCATTGTCATATTCTACAGAGGCTTAAAGTTTTCAGTGGCTGCACCATGAGAAGGACAGCAAGGTATTGAAGATTGCTGTCCTCTGGTAAGATCACAAACAAGCTCAAGTTACAGACACATAAATAACAAAATTAAGTATTAGTAGTTCTTTGCTTTAATAATTCTATAGTTCATTTCCTTACTCTTATTTTTACAAGAAAATTGGGAAAAATGCATGGGTATATATGAAAAAATCAATTATATTGGTATATATAATGTTATTATCCCCATAGATTTAATTCCTCTGTGCAACCCATCCTGTGACTCATCCTTTATACATGACACAGAATCATTCATTTTTCATTTTACTGCTGACTGGCAAAATATACTTTCTTTATTTTTATGATCAGTTACTGGCAGTGTGAGATCTAACTTAAAAATCTGCTTGGGTAAATAGATTGGTTTATTTAGAGGAGAAGTTATCTGTAAGAATCTCTCTTGTTATTAAAAAAAACCCCAACAGATGTAAAATTTTCAGATTTAAAAACTTTTTTAAAATAATCATTTGGTCTAATACTGATTTTCATACATCAGAAACATTATTTGAACACCCTTCTTACAATTCTTTGGGGAAGTTACTGATGAAAGATTTTAAGTCAATAAAGTTTTAAAAATGGTTACTGCTTTTTTACTGTTACTGTCCTTTCCTTTTGTTATCACCTCCTTTATATTAAATGGACAGCATATTTTACAAGTCATCCATCTCTTCATCACTTCTGTGAAGCAATGAACTGCACAACCAGAATTTGTGTGTGATAAGACCAATCAAGCAGCTGAATGGATTACAGAGATTGGTACCATAGCTTTACATTATCTCTTTCCTGAAACTTTAGTTCACATTTCCAAACACAATTAAAAATATGCATGAAAACAGTAAATAACCAGTTTTCCCACCATGTATTTTATAGAAGTTTTATAGACTTTGTTATCTAATCACTGATTCCAGGACTACATGCCAGAATATCAAGTAAAAGGGCTCCCATATGTAGAATGAAACTTGCTTTATTAAAATAACTGTTTCCAGAAATACTGGGATCAATGAAAATACAAATAAATTTTCTATTGTTTTACCCCCAAAAGTAAAGATTCCTGAATAATGTTCGGGTTTTTTTTCCCTGAAGAGATTATATTTTAGGGTTTTTTATGTGCCTGAGTTACACTCAATGTGCTGCTCTGAAAATTGAGATTGCTGTTTCCCCCGGATTTTTAAATTAAGATAATCCTGTCTCTTTCATAGGCCTTACTCATGCCAATACTCATTTCTTGTTCAGAGAGTATTTCTACCCACCCAAATTTCAAATAAATAATGTCCTGTCAGATGGTACATCAGTTCTGTACCAACTCTCTATTTTCACATGACAGTGACAAAGCAGATACTCCCCTTCATTTAATTTTACCTTCTATTCTGTCCTCCTCATTCTTCTGGCATGCTTCAGCATTTTCTTGATGCCTGGGTAGTGAAGTTGCAAGGTCCTCCCACCTTTTCAGGAGGAGGAACTGTGCTGAGGAGGAGTAAGTAATGGAGGAAACAGAATAAAATACAGCAGAGTTTTCCTGAAGCAGAACTGACAGTTCTTGTCTTCCAGAGTAATGCAAATGTGGCAGGCAGCTGGCTGAACAAATTTCCTTTCCCTCTTTCAAGTAAGATTAAAATTTGTGAAAATACTAGAATTATTGCTTTTGTATGAAAATAATAATAAAAAATATACTTACCTAATTTCATTGACAACAGAAAATACAAGCTATATTCCTCCAAGGAGATGTGTTTCTCCTGCAGAATCATCAGTGTAAAGATTCTGATGACCACAAAGTGGTTAGATTTATATCCAATAGGATATACTTTAATTATAAAAAAAATTACTATCTTTCATTGTTTCAGAAAGCAAAGAACTGGAAATGTTATAAAGTCATGATCTTTAAATGATCTGATTTTCAAATATTGAATTAAAGGGTTTATAACATTTATGGTTAAAAATTACACTAATAATACAAAATCATATTATGATTACTTAAACAAAAAAAAAAAATCACAAGTAAACGTCATTCTGATGAAAATTTTTACATTGAATTATTCAGGCCCTTCATGCTGGCACAGGAGAACACACCTAATAGGACGATAGTGAACGACTTTCTCTGGCATGGATATAGAAAACTTGTCATTACAGAGAAGGCTGAATCTCATAGTATTACACCCTGAGTCTCATTAGTGACTTAAATTTGTACTTATATCTCAACAGAAATGGGCTTGTTAATTTCAAACTCAAAAAATGCTGGAAAACATGCTTCAAGCTCAGGTGGTTTAATTTTCAATATCTTTAAATGGCTTGGATTGTATTGTCTGCTTCCATATTTTATATATAAAATCTGCAATCAATATAAAAAACTGGCAACAAAATCTTAACATTTCTCTCCACTTGTCCCCCGTTTGCCAACTTTCCAGCACAGCACTCCCTAATTGTATACTCAAACACCAGCTGCCACATATAAAAGTATTGATGGAAATGAAAACTGCTGGAATTTAGCAGCAAACAAATAGGGAAATGAAAGATTTATGAACACAATTTTTGACATTGTTAACATTAGAAAGTAGCTCCATCTAAACTTCCTGTTGTACTCCAAATAGCTAACCTAAGACCCCAATTGCTGGACACATGTACAGATTAAAACTGCTATTAAATTAGTTTAAACTACACCTATCCACAAATTGTTTTTTAGATGTACATGCTATGTAAAAATCAGCCTTGGAAAATATTGAATTTTAAAGATTGTTGTAGACCATGTGAAGACATACCCCCCTGCCCCAGGAAATATTAAGATCTACTGTAAATAGTAATAGTCTAATAGAAATACAACTCACAGATTCACAAAGGTGTTATAAGGTGCTGATTTATAGATTCTGATGTTTTAGACAGCAATAATTATTAGTCAAAATAATCACTGTTGTGAAAAGAGAGAACAAAAAGACAAACCTTCCTTATCAGATGGCAAATGTGTCCTCTAATTACCAGAGACACACCTTCTCATGGGAAAAGATTACTTGTTCTTTTGTAAACAGAAAGACAATAGAGAGCAGCATTATTATCACATAAAACCAAATCTAGACAACATAGAGGCCCACAGCTCATTCTATTTAAGTAACATTGAGCAGGAAATAGTTCAGTTCTTCAAAGGTTCACACTCAGATTCACAAATTCTTTTTAAAAATAATTTCAAAAAAAGCATAATGTATTTTATCGATTCACTTTTAAAATTCATTTTTCCATTGCAAAATATTACCTCTATCTGAACATGAATTTTAATATTCTAAATCAGTAGCTACTAGCAAATAATATTCTTTGATATTGGCCTATGTAAAACTCAGTGCATTACACAGCTCCTGCAGATACTTGCTCAAGAAATAAGATGTCTAAAATGTGAAATCAGATAAAGCTCAGATATTCTTCTGCATTCTTTGCTTGCAAGAAACTCGTTATTCTTTCATAAAAGAACTTCAAAATTTTGGTAAGATTTTTATTCATCCCCGTTTTGTTGCTAAAATCAAAAAATTTAACTGGCTTTTCATTTACTTGGAAATGCACATATTTTTATACCTATTAGAAAAATTTTGATTAAAATAGATGCATCTAGGTGTTAAAAATGGAGCATCCATAAATTCCTACTGCCATCTGTTTGTAGTAGTTTGGAACTACAAGTCATTATCATTTGCATAACATTAAATAATTCAATGCTTGAGTTATGGCAACATACCAGCAGAGAGACTTAAAAGGGAAATAGACTATTATTAAAATCACTTGCAAGACACTAATTGTGGAAGAATATCTTCAGTGGGAGATGTGGGTATATTTGGAGGTGTTCTTGCCTATCTCTCTAAATTAAGAGTATATTTTCTATTTTCAATAAAAGATATTAAGAAAGAACCAGAACCTAGTAATCCCTAACCATGCTAAATAGTACTTTTTCTTTGAACTATCCAGTTGAGGACTCAGGTGCCTAAAAGCTCTTCACAGGAACACAGATATTTCATCCATTTGAACACAGCCCAGCCCTGTATTTGAGTAAGGTCCTATGAGCACATTGGCAGAGGTGAATGACTTCTGTCTGGACCTCAAAAGAGTGGTACCTCTGACCATGAAACTGCTTAAATTTTACAGCCAGCTGCTTAGGCAAGCACTGGGCTCTATTTGAAATCTCTCTGGACCTGATGCATTCACATTAGGGTTACAGGAGAAGAGCTTCTCTGAACCTGGACTTACAGCTTGAACACATCCTTTCAGTGTCCAAGCTCTGTCACTAGTGTGAATAAGGTCACTTTCATGTGACAGCCCAAATAACAGCTGTACAGAAAGCAGAAAGCTCATGGTTAGCTTGGCTGGGCTTGCACTCCCAGCTGTCCTCCCAGGAGACCTTTCCCCCTCAACATGATTCTCTCTGAGAGCAAGAAGTGGGTGTTCATCTACTGAAGATGCAAGGAAATAAATCAAGATTGAGCTCAAGAGAGGCCATGCCTGGTACTGTTGGGCAATTGTCTACAAGATAAGATCCCTCGTGTGCAGTTTTCTTCTCAGGAGTCTTCTTTTTGCAAGAATCAGCTTTACTGTCAAGATGGTTTAGCTCCTGGTGTATGCACAGGTCTTCCCTGCCCTGGGCAAGTGTTTTGACCAAGAGTGTATTATTCAGTGTCAAAGCTAGTAACAATACTGAGCACCAGCATAGGTTAGAAGTGCAGAAGGTGATGCCTGTGAGGTGTACGGTGACAAAATAGCTCAGGACACCCAAGAACTGGGGACCTAATTCTCACATGTATAAGTGCTTCCTTGGTAACAGGCCTTCGCCCCCAGTGAACCATTCTGAAAATGCTCCCAAAGTGTATGTTTTCAATAGTATAAATATCCAGTCCAGGGTTATTAATTCTTATCATCAGTAAATAATACAGAATTCACAGCAAATGAATAGTGAAAAGTGTTTTTTTGCATAATCACCAATATTGTCTTTTGTTTATTCTATTTTGCTTTTTATGTCTGATTTTCTAAGAGATAACCCTTTTATGCAATGTAAATATTTTTTAAAGCAGAAATGTCAGCTTTGAAACCAGCCACCATAAGTAATGGCTTTTTAAATTAAAATAATGGATTAATGTTCTGTTTCAAAATAAAACAAACACTGAGAAATGCATTATACTAATGAAACAGATCAACTTAGGTAGAAATTACCCAGAATTTTTATGTATCTTCTTCCTTAATATAGAGACAACTTTTCCGTTTTTTTTAACACATACAGAAAAAAAGTTTTACCTGCTTTTTAGTCTGTGAGAAGAGATTACAGTAATAATTTTCTGACATAGTAATAGCATTGCACATTGTGTCTACTGACATATGCCACTTCTTCATGCTCCCAGTTTCTCAAAATCAAGGTTCTTACTCTGTGCTCAACCCATTTTTTCTCTTCTCACTTGGTTTGTTTTCCAGATCTCAAAAGGTGCTTTAGGGAGAATTTCCCCCCCAAAAAAATTGGTGTTCTGAGATAGACAAAGCACAACAGCCCCTGAAATGAGCACATGCCTGTGTTCCCAGCTTCTGTGCTTTGCTGAGAAATAACAGCATCTCTGGTTTTAGGGAGGTAGATAGGGGGGTAGAGGGCCATACTCTAATCCCTCTGCTGGGATAAACCTATATTTAAATGGATTTTTTCCCCAACAAGAGTGCTTTAAGGGTGATAAAAGGATAAGGTTGGATGTGCAAAACCAGGGACTGTATCCAAGGATTGCTGAGGCAGAACATTGCAATTCTTGGGAGGCTGCTGTCTGTAGAAACTGCTCTGCCACTTCTGCAATTTTGCCATCAAAATCTCATCATGCTGTTGCCCCAGGAAACTTCTTGCTTTGCCTAAGGACATCCCTAGTGCCTAACAGCACACAAGCCAGATTTCAAACTGGCGCTGTTCCCATTTCTGACACCTCTGTTGCATCCCGCCATCAGCATCACTTTGAAATGGTTCAGAAATTACTAGCAGTGAACACTGTAGTAGCTGGGTCTCTTCTGCCTAAAACATGCATCCTGCAAAAGGTATTATTGCCTAGTCATTTAGTAAAATTTGGCTTCATTCCATCTGGTTAATTCATGTTAGCTGAATCTGATCTAAACAACTTGTTACTGTAATCAAAAAGGCATAGCAGGAGATGTGAGTGACAGTCTTTATAGTTCTTATGGTGGAAATGTTTTCAATTAAGTAATATTTACCTTAGGAAAATGTCACAGATTTCCTCCTGCCCTTTAGATTACTATTGTTTGTTAAAGGCAGTTTTTGCAAGACTGTGTAAAATGCTTATTTGTTTGGCTATATTTGTGCAATGTTGCGAGTCAGAAATGTTATGTCTTTGATACTGAAAGAACAAATTTTTGAGCAGAGAAAAAATGTAAAAAAGAGCTTGAAACATATTATGCTCTCTCTTTTTTAAACCTTTTATTTTCTCTTATGCCTACTTCTAAAACAATTTTCTAAGTAGTCTGGGAGCCAGTTAGAATCTCTATCATGCAAATTGTCCAAGCAGTCATTTAAAAGCAACACTTTTTGTGCTTGTCAGACTGAAGGACACAGAAAATGTGCAATTTTCCCATCTCATGGATGATATTGAAAGGGGTGGGGAATTCACCCAACTGTTAAAATCTTAGCAGATTTTGACTGAGTCATATTAGTCTTTTTTTATCTTCCTCTTTCAATTTTTTTTCAATACAGAACTCCTTCATTAAAGTTCTCTAACTATAATCATAATTGTTGTACTCCTAGTTAGCAAACAGACACAATTATTGCAATGCAGAAGCTCATAGTTGTTACTGGTTTTGAATTTTAAAGGGGTTGAAGAAAAAATCATTTTGTGTTTCCTGTCTTTCTTTCATTGGTAACTTAGAGATGGTACTGTCAAAATTGTGTTGTAACTAGGGGTAACTTTGCAGAGCTATGCTGAGGAGACAACCTTCAAAATAGACATGATTTATTTTGAATTTTTTTCCCTTTTTGAAAGTTATGAAAAGAAAAATGTGGGGGCTTCTTTTAGGAACAGTGGCAAACCTTCATTATTGTTACCAAAAGAAGCCTGGTACCATTCTTGTGGGATAAATTGGTAAGGCTGTTTTACCAGTTTGTTTGGGTTTTTTTAAATTTTTTTAATACAGGCTGCATTATTGCAAAGGTAAAGTGTGTGCATAGGGAATTAAATATTCCACTGTTTATTGACACCCTCTCTGAAATAAAAGCCACATGGCAAATATAATTTCATTCTGATTAAACATTTATGCTAGTGTTCCCTTCTCCTGGTGTGGGACTAGTAATGCAAGCACAGGTACAGCAGGGAGGTGCCCTGAGTGATTTGCTGCCTCACGACTGTGTGCTCTGGGATTTTCCGTCTCACAGGGCATCCGTGGGTGCACACTGCAAAGTTAAACTGCAACCCTGCCAGTGTAGCAGAGGGAGCTTCAGCCTGACTCTGCCTGGTATTAAACACAGAATGGAATCTGATGGAGCAAAGGGTTTAACCAACACAAATTTTTCAGTGTGGACTGAACTTCCTGCCACAAAAGCTACACAGATTCTGGCATTTTAACACTCCCGTTTTTTCTAATTGCGTGTAGTGACACTGACATCTCTGTTCTTGCTAGAAGTCCTTACTGTCATCAATTTTTCCCCATCATACTGAATCCTAGGAAAAATTCCACAGTCACTGGTTTAGTTAACCAATAATTTTGATCATTCTATTTTTAACTTGAGTTTTTTGTAAAAATTTGGTTTGGGAGGTGAGTTTCTTACATCTGAAGGGAGACAGGAAAGTTACATGGTGAGTAATCTAATTAATAAACATCCAACAATAATTTTGTGGGATGCCATAAAAGATGTTCTTTGGAAGTTCATGCTTAGAGAAAATACAATAGTTTCATTCCTTATTTTTAACTTTTCTATTTGGACATTTTAAATCAAGCTACTCCACTTGCTAGAAATATTTTTTTTAATGCAGTATGAGGTATTTGTAACACATTTTAAAGAAGAAATTGAGTATGGTGACTGGAAGGATGAGATAGCAGTTCTGTCCTCATTTACTTGGTTGTGGCAAAATTCCCAGAGCCCATTCCATACAGGTATTTATTGCACACAGCATATAGAGTACAAATAGAAAAGTGCAGCTTAAGAAAAATGAGTGTCAGAAGCTTAGAAATAAAGCTAAAGCTGCTATTGGAAGGAAGATAAATCAAAAGAATACTTTGGTTTCTTCTATTTAAAAATAAAATAAAAATGAAAATCAATAAACAAAAGGCAATAGCAGTTGATATGCTGAATAAGCAAGTGAAGAGCTACAAACACATGGTAGATTTTCTGCTTATCTTCATCCTTAATTTATTGCACTGCATGATGCACTACAGAAAAAAGTGACCAAATTAATTTTTTGACTATATGCCAAGCTATGTAGAAATACAAAATTCATTTACTAGCTGCCAATTTACCTCATTCCTAAGCTGCAATACCCCAGTATTTTTTCAGTTTTTCTACCCTCTTTAGGGCAGACACTTTTATTCACAGTTATGCAGCTACTACTTCAGGTAGACTAGAGGTAGGCAAAGTGTGGTCAAGACAGTAGATGCATATTAATTTGTTTCTTGACTAAAAATATAATTCCAAAGACAAGATCAGTATAAATAATTCCTTGAAGCATTTTTTTTTTTTGTGAAATCTCCTGCCAGCAAATCACAGCTGTGTAAAATATGCTTGGTTATTTTCCCAAGGATACCATGTATTAATCCATTACAGCAGCAAGAGGATCACAGGATCACACTGTGTGAGTTATTCAATCATTTTCTGAAGGCAAATGAGATTCAGCAATTTGGTGAAGTATGTCACAGTGGAAGTGTATTGCAAAGCCCACACAGGGTAAAAATATAGTGACTAGAAGGCAAATATTTCCTGTTTGTTGTAATACTATGTTATGCATGAAGGAGTTGTCTTGTGTAAAGCCTTGTAATAAGTATCTGGAGGTGGAGTAGAAAGCAAAACTATCTGAGATGCAAGAAGCTGAATTAATTCAAAACTATTTTTGCTTAGATGGGGAACAGATATAGCTGTCAATATGTAAATAACTCAGATATTTTTTCACTTCTGTGTTAAAGTCAATGCCTACATAAAAAATGCTTAAAATTGCCTGAATTTTTTTTAAAAAAACAGTAGATTATTTTTAAAATTTCAGCTCTGGATTTTTTTGTCCCCAGGATCAGAGTCATTCTTCTTCCTTTTTCCTTCTTCTGCACATTCAATTCTTCATTCTTCAGCACAGTGGAAATCTTAAAACCAGGAATATGAATCAAATATAAACTGATTATTTAGATCTCTAATAACATCACAGTGTTTATTTTTAACATTAAAAGAAGAGTTCAAAAACTTAAAATGAGGACCAATTATGGCTTTTTTTTTCTTTCATATTTATTCAATTTCTGGTAATAAACTCTGGTTTCCAAGAGCTGTCATACTGCTGCTTGAGGGGGATGGAAAGCCAGAGACAATTTGTAATGAACTGATTTCAACCTCCATTTCCTATCCCCCTGCACTAACTGGGGGGAGAAGGTAGAGAAAATCTGGTATGAAATTGAGCCTGGGACAAAGGGATGGGCAGAAGAGAAGTTTCAAGGTGTACCTTTATTTCCCACTACCCTACACTGATTTGATTAGTAAAAAATTAAATTAATTTCACCAATTAAAGTGTGTTTTGCCTCTGATGATAATTGGTAAGTGCACTTTCCCTGTCCCTATCTCAATCCATGACCCTTTCATAGAATTTTTTTCTCCCCTTCTCCCCTTGCAGCTGAGTAATGGAGTGATGGAGAGATTTTGGTGTGTAACCAGCCAGGTCAAGTCTCTAAACTGATTCAAACTCTCCTATGATTTTTTTTTTTTTTTTTGTGCTCTCTAACTTTTAGTGACTGATGTTTTGGAAGTGTGGTACCAAAATTTTCCATGTCCCTAGTTATTTTGACTACCCACCATACTATGTTTTCAGAGATAAAATTTATCTGGTTACCTATTCATATCTGGCCTTTGATTCTCATGTCACTATTCAAGCATTCAGGGATGCTAAAAACGCAATGTACTCTGTCTGTGTCTCTCCTAATGTAGTGAGATAATGTTTTATCTACCTTGATGAATGCTCAAACAGAGACTGTTTTCTATTATACTTTCAAGACTTCTGGTGATAGCAAGTGATGAATAATGAAACAGCCTTTCCCTCAGTAATGGCTTTATATAACAAAATCACTTGATAAAGCAAAGAATTTCAGAAGGTGAAGGGAGCTCTTAGATTTAAAACTAAAGCTCCAGACATGAATATCTCAAGTACATAAATGCTTCATTGCTCTGACAGGGCAGAATGGCAAGTAATTGACTGTCTTAGTAGGATGCAGTATTGAAAGATGATTACATAAGCAGAAAGAGCCATTTGCAGAAAGCCTACACATTGTAATAACAGAATGAAGGTTTTTAACAAGACAGTTGCTGGAGTGTTAATAACAGAGATGAAAAGCTGGTGATTCTTCCAAGCATGCAAATCACTGAAAGTTTCACATATGTATAGAAGTCAGAGAACTGTTCAAGAGAAGCCCATTCCAGATTTTTCTATAGAATTGGGACTACACTGAATTTTTAGATTGAAAATAATTCTTCAGTTATGTTTCCAAAACCAAAAAATATTAATACTCTTGGAATAATTATTTTGATAGACTCTTCTCTGTTCTTTTCCCTTTTCCATTCTATGGAGAAATTAAGTGTTTTGAATGAAATTTTATGGAATTTCCAGAAAGCAAGTTCCAGCCTTGGAGCAAACCCTGATGAATGTTTCAAACACAAAACCATTCTGATACCTGCATTTGAATTGCTAATAATAACAAAATTTGCTGCTTATGCTGCCACCGCTGTTACTCACTCTGCCAGTCCAGATGTCTGTTACCCATCCTTCTGCATGCAAATAAAATTGTTATCCCTTAGAAAGACTTCTTCATTTTGTACTGCCATGGCTTTTAACATCCATGACCAATCTCACATCTGGTGTAAAGTCTGTGGAAGATAAGAGTTTAATACTAGGAACAATCCTGATTTGTAACATGAAGGCAGATTTTGTCACCATCTGCTTTAAAATAAAGTCACCCTGTGTTTTCTCTTTATTTTAGAAACTTCAGTACTTAATAATATAATTTCAAAGGTGGTGTGAATCAATAAGACACTTTTAAACCCTTCCTCCAGCCCTACCCCCCTTTATATTGTAATGCTCAGATTTTGAACCGTTCTCAACAATAGCATCATACAGCATGCTGTGACTCTGCTTTTTAAACTCTATCTTCTGTCTGTTTATCTACGCAACATTTCTCTGACAGTGTCTGTCATTATGTTACATATGTATTTTTTGAAAAATAAAGACTACACAATTTGAACTGCTGAATGGAACACATGTAGGGTGTTAGAGGTATACTACAGACAAGCAACTGCAAAAATATTTTCTCCAGAAATCTCACAGAACATTAACACCACAAGTTTTGCAAAGCCAAGAAAAGGCTCTCAATTTCATTATTTTACTTGATAATGTACAGACTATTTTGATAATGGATAAACAGCACAACAGAACTGTTACTCACCCAAGTCTTTACAGTCCATCAGTAGCACAGTCAAGGATACATACTTTGTTCCATTGTCATTATTGAGAAACAAAACAGAACAAAGAAAAATCTTCTTAATTTTAAAGGGTTTAGGATTTTGCTTCAGAATTTGGGACTAAATATTTTGTCAGACCTGCAAATAGTTGTCTTTTCTAAAATAAGCAAACCTCTAGACTAAAAGAAGGTTCCTGTTCAGTGCCTCCTGAAAATAATGGAACATTATGTAACTCCAAAAACCTCTTCAGAATAAAAAGTTGTGCTGCTGCTTGTAGTCAGTCACACACTCTTGATACACTGTACCATGAGTGAGACCAATGCCTTCCACTGGGTTTATTTGGATGGACAATAAAATGGCCCGAATTTCTGCTTTTTGCCTAAAGATAGCTCTCCTGTCTCTCTTTCTGACTGATAGGTACATTTCCAATACAAGGGCCAGATAGATATCATAAGAATTATTCGTAGTGAAGTAAAAGGGGTAATACAATATTCTTAGGTAAAAGAGAAAAAAACTGAGTTCTTCCTTCCTGCACGCTGGCAACAAAGATCGACAAACTAAGATCAACACTGGACTATGATTTACATTTACTTAATTGTCCCTTAACTGTTAAAAGAAGTGTAGTTTACTATAATTCAGAAAAAAATTATAGATGCTTTGTTTTGATTTATAGTCTTATTGCACAGTTGGGAATTATTTCATCATTGCAGAGATTCTCAGTGCATGGCTGGTGTGATTAGTGGAAAAGGGCTTGGCTATTGCAATGCATTAGACTCTGAAAAGTGAACAACTTTTGAATATTGTACTTGAATCAGTAAGTTTACTAGAAGGAGAGTACATGAATCATGAATCAGAAAAACTCAGATGAAGTTTGGTTCTGTGTTTTGCTTTTCAATCAGACCTCTTGAGGTGAGTTGTTGAGTCCACTGAATATTTGACATCAACACAAAATTGATGCATGGCATTGTCACTCACAAGAAATCTAGGACAACATAAACTCTCCACAGCATAGCAAACCTCTGTAATAACATTTTTATCTGTTGTGTTTTAATGTACTAGCTCTAGAGACCACTGTCAAAAATGAAAATAATATCAGATAATGTTTCTAGGAGTTACATAGTTGTAGCTTTCCTAGAATTACCAAAGGATTTAAATAGCTTTGCTGTATGACTAATCCATCCTATATAATCTTACCCTACTCACATTCCTGGCCATTAAAAACATCATTTGATGGGACATCAGTTTATGTCCTTGTTACTTTGAATCTTGTTAGATTGTAAGTTGGCAGCCTGGTTAACAGTCTAGATGTGGTTTTTCTTCTTTTCACAAAGAATATTTTTCAGTAATTAGCGCATTTTCCCCAGCTCAGCTCAGGTTACATTTTATTTAGAAGAATTATTATTTTATTCACTTGGAGACAATTTCAGCAGGTTTCATATCAAGTTACAAATAATATCTAGCATGAACAGGTCTGATGATAGTTCTCTAAACACAGAAATGTTGTTAATATTTAGGGAACAGAGGCATTGGAAGAGTCATGCCCTGTTTTAGAACAATGCAGCATGGAACACCCTATTGCTGGCACAAACAAGAGTTTTGGTTAGGGTAGGAGCTGAACGGTGGTTTTGATCCAGATTTAGCATATTAGCAGAAGTATAATAATCCATGGTAAATTACTACTTTGGGAACTCAAAGTACATAACCTTCACAACCTTCAGCATGTGCCAACATGCATCCTTGAGTTTTTTTGAGAAGGAAGGGACAATATGTCCTGATACTGTGCTTTTGCTATATATAATGTGTAATAAAAGAAGCTTTCCTTTCTCCAGTGCCCAAGACTGACTCCCCATTTATCAACAAATAAGTCCTGCAAAACAAACAATAGAATGTCAAAAAAGAGCTAGAACACCTTAAAATTCTTTATATTTCTATTATCAAGCAGTCATTGTTAGAAATAAAAATCATCTATCACAAAAATATCTTTTATAAGCTCACTCACTTGAAATGAGGTTACAGATCATATTCAAGACTTTGATAGAACAGTCTAAACTTATCTATAGTGCCACTTCAAAGAGTAATTTTAAAGTGCTGGAATCAAGTGTTACCATGGCTCATTGTTTCTGGTGGGACCATGGCCTGATGCAATGAAGAAAATGCAAAATCTCCCACTGACTTTGTTAAGGTTTGAATAATTCACTAAGGACAGAAGCCCAGCCTAAATCATTGTCTTGAAGTAACTCTTATTTAACATGGAATGAAAAAAAAAAAATTTTTTTTTGATTAGGCATTTCTGTATCATATCTAATTAAGAGGAATTACTCTTTCTTAAATTAATAGATTTTTGTTTACATGTCTATGAACTTAAACAGGATTAATTAGCAACCTGAGCAAAGGCCAAGTTTCTTCTCAAATTGCTTATTTAATGTTCTCTTATTGTAATTTAATAAGGAGTGGGCCAAATTTGAAAATCTTAGACTACATTCTCAACTTAATGCTGAATACTTATTTACATTGTCATCCAATTAAATTTCTGGAAACTGGCTTGATTGTGAAATACCTGCTGCTTTACAGTTTGTGACAAGATAAGAAGAAAACTACTTCCCCTATGACTTTTGAGGAGCAAAACAAAAGACAGACCTAGCAGCATAAACATCAAATATAGTTATAATAATTGGTAATGTTGAACTGTGTGGTTTTGTTGATTGGTTCCCAAGTGGCAGTTAAGGGAACAATTTGGGAAAAAAAAATGTAAATAATTATAAAATATTATTGGAGTATTAAGACATGCTACTGTATTAAGACCTTTTTCTGAAGGTTGCTTTTTTATGGGTATGTGTTTCATGATCTTTGTTTCTTACTGGAGGTATTGAATCATTACATACCCATAATGTGGTGATCAAATGTCAATGTCAGATTGTCATCCATAAGGTAGCAGATAAATTTTCTCAATAACACTTTGCTTTTTTTTCAGGTTATATCTGGCAGTGACTGGTGAGCTCAGGATCACAATATAAAGGTGCTGGATGTACATATATTATGCAGCAGATCTGCAGGTACACAGCAAGCCCAACACCTGAAAATTATTCTGTTCTTGTACAGTAACTTTATGCTACATGCACTGTGAAATCAGATATACCAGAGCTGTCCTTCCCAAGTCTTTGCAGTCCCCAGTAGGCTTGTAAAGCTGCACTGTGCAACTGTAGAATTCTCCTGTTTTGCAAATATGACACAGATATGTGATTATACAGGAATTCGTCAGAACATTCTTGAGAAATCCAGTCATTGAACTTAAAAGTTTTGACCTTTTTTACTGTCTGTAATCATTGGACTGCCAAAGATATGAGTTTCCTGAGGAATAGGGTGTGCACAGTTAAAATTTGAAATTAAATGTTTCTATATGGAGAATAACTTTTTTCTTCCAACTTGCTAAAATACAGGGTAAACTTAAATTTTTAATTTTTGTACTTGTTTTCTGTCATGAATTTGTACTGATAGAACACTGCTAATGGACTTAAATTCTGAAATTTAGTGCACTGTTCTTTTGCAGTGTCCCTTCTGTTTGAAGTAAAAAATTCCATTTAGGATATTTATTCGGGTATTTTTCTAATATGAACATTAACATGAAGTATTCAAACACTTTCAGTTAAGAGTTAAATGTGTTTTGAATCTAGTTTCTCAGGCTGTTTCACTAAGACATTGCTCCATTTACCTCCCTTCATAGGAAAAAAATTTCTTTAAAAAATGCCCTTTCTGTTAAATGTCTATGGCACTCTGCTTGGCAGCTGTAGACACAATTTGGGTCACTGTGTTGGAATTTGAGTATATATGTGTATATTCTGTGCCACCTCTGACACTATTATGTCATGTGTGAATGCACAAGTGAATAGATGATGATGGTGATTTATTCTGATAAAAGAGACAGAATGACCTGAAGGTAATTCTTTACACTAAGGACACAATATATAATTAAGAACATTTATGAGCTTAAGACCTTTTCCTACACTGCTTTCTGTATTTTGTCAAAACTCTACCCTTAACGACCTCTCTCTTAATTGAAAAAATGGAAAGTCCCCATAGATGTTGGTTAAACTAACTCACCAGTGCAGAAGACATACGGACAGCATATAACAGAGAAAGAATGGAATTACTGTGAGATAGTCTCAGCTGGTATAAATCAGTGCTGCTGTGATGGCTTACACCATCAGAGGAGGTGGACCAATATTACTTTTATGTTTCCTAAGGAACACCAAAATATAAGTACAACTCCAAAATTCACTTTCTTATTTAGAATTTTATGAAACTTACATACAGCATGCCATAGGTAACAAGGGCCATAAACAAGTAAAACTGGTGAAGCAAGAAAAAATTTTAAAGAGGTACAAATAAGAGCACATTGTCTCAATTCATGTGTAGCCATTGACATTACCTGACCTAACAAAGCAACAGTGGGGTTGAGACAAATGATCTTTAAAAGGCTCCTTTCAAAACAAACTCCATGATTCCATAGGTTGAGAAGATCAAGGATAATAAGACCCATACCTGAGTTTCTTGGAAGTTTCAGAATAGATGTAGTTCTACTAATAAAATTACTTTTCTCACTAATCATAGTCTTGCCCACACCAGGTTTGAGCTGCTTTTAATAACTCAGTAACCAGATCTCTGATGTTTTGAGGTTTTGATTCCATGAAATCTAGATTCCCCTAGGACTATTATAGGAATAAGAATTGAAAAAAATCTGAGTAAAATGAAAATGAAACTGCTCTTTTCTAGAAAATGGTTAGAAAGAAACTTAAGCACAGCATCAAGGCCTAACATTTCTGTGTCTAACACAAAAAGGTTATAAATTTGTGAACAATTTTTAATTCATTAGGCAGGAAAGATTTTTAAGTTTAGGAAAGATAAAGATACAGTGCAGATTTCGTTCTTTTGCCTTTTACAATTTATCACTGAACTTGGGTGAACTGCTCTGGGGTGAAAGGACTGAATGGAGGTCATTTAGGGCCACATTTGATGAAAGGCAGAAGATTGTGATCAAGAGCATATGGGATTAGACTTGGAAGAGAGGTTGACATTTTTATGGAATAATGATGATTAGCAAAATTTGGCGTCTCAAAATTGTCTATGAACTGTTCTGCTGCTAAGCCTTCTTGGTGTTCACAGATTTATGATCTATGGACAGAAAAAAAGCAGAAACTTTCATGTCTAAGGTATCTTATTTCTAGAAATCTTTGCCATACTCTTATAAAATGAGCACATCTTATGAGCAGAAGTGAAACAGACTTCTTATTAATTTTTATTCTTCATGCTGTTCCTTGAAAAACCTGAATGCTCAGGAGGTCATATATTTGGAAGAAATAGTAACTGCAATAGCAAAAGGATATGTATAATTTAGACTCCTTTGCATTTTTTCTTGTTTGTTACCAAAACTTTAATGCCTATTTGTAGTAGGAATTATATACATGTACCATTTAGGTCACATATGCTTGGAATGCAATTCTTTGAGGCTCAACCATTTCACTGTGTGAACCAAAGATGTGAAGAGAAC
The DNA here is from genome assembly GCF_050655825.1 of Lonchura striata. Classification (NCBI taxonomy): domain Eukaryota; kingdom Metazoa; phylum Chordata; class Aves; order Passeriformes; family Estrildidae; genus Lonchura; species Lonchura striata. The sequence continues at coordinate 54,832,159 of NC_140707.1, read as the reverse complement.
TATGAGATTTGCTGTGAAAGTGCACTCCTGAGAACCCTGATAATAGACACACTACCTCTTGCAATCTACCTATGCAGATGGAGGTTGCACTTAACTGAAAGAGAGAAATATGAGGAAAACAGAGGAAAGGAGGCAATAAAACTGTGATGACTAGCATGAAAGGAAAACAAATCACAGCATTATAGTTTGGAGTCTAATGGAATTATGGTAAAGAGATTGTACATCAGAAAAATTTTGATCTGTTTATTGTTTAAAATAAATTTAAAATTGCAAATACACACACACACACATGCATATATATATACATATATATATATATATATATATATATATATGTAACCCCTTATAACCCCTTCATTGTCAGATAAATAGTTTGGCTCAGATTCCTTCACTGCACAGACTGAGAAGAAATTCCTCTTTGGCTTCATCCTTTATGTAATTTCCTTTTTTCCATTCTTTTCTACAGATTATCTGACACACAATCACTTTACTGTGTTCCCATCAGTTTCCAAACTATATTACTGTTATTTCTTTAAAACCCAAGTGTTTCTTTCTATTCAAAATCATTCAATATCTGCATCTGAAATATTCTATAATCCATATCTGCTCATTATATTCTTAAATGCTCTAAATTTAAACCAGCAAAATCTATAGTGGGAGAATTGCATGGAGGATTTTTTGCAGGGGGAAGTGAGGGGTGGTTAGTGACTTTTTATGCAGTAGTTTGCAACACATTCCAAGAATAAGGTTTTGAGTGTTTATCACTGTTCTGCTCAGTTCTCAGGAGAATGTGCTGGCATTGGTTTTAACAAGCAGTGTCAATATTTCTGAGTTTATGACAAAATTCCATATAAGCGTCTCTCTTCCCTCCGCTTTGCTCTTATCCCACTTCCAAAGGATAATCTTACAGGAGAACCTTAGAGCCTGAATCATTGTTCAGCTTGTAAGACACACAGCAGAGCAATGAAGATAATGAATGTATATTTGGACAGGATATGCCAGTTCAAAAGGTCTCAATTCTTTATGTCAGCTTCCCACACATTGTCATAGACTACTATGCAGCTATTTTTTGGCTGATTTGGTTCACCTTGTTTGGTATTACTGCAGTGCTACCATGTAAATTGCAATACTTATTTAATACTACTTATAAGTTTTAATATTTTTTTATCATTCTATTAACCAAAGTATTTTACAGTAACTCACATAAGAGCTCTGAAATTCTGTCTCCAGTTTGAAATGCTAAACACTTCTAAAAGAAATATTTAATGTTACCAACTAAATGAGAGTTCAGCCATGTAGCATCACCATTTTGGTAATTTTCTTTGAACATTGCATCCTTATTCACAAGGAAATATCTGAGCTTTTTCAAAAACATCTCTCACTATTCTAGCATTCTAATATTTCCACCAACACTCTGCAACAGTGATATTGGCACCTGGCAGGAAAAAGGGAGATGAAACACACAGAGGAAATTCTATATTTATGCTAGAGATATTAAAGAATCAAAGTGTGCTTTCATTTTGCATCATGACTTTTCTTTGGCAAAACATTAAGAGTTATGGAGGATCACTGAAAAAGATGGTCTTTGGCAGCCTGAAGCCTGGTGTAATGTTTACTATGTCCAAGTTAGATGCTTGAGAGCAGTTTTTTTTACAATGATTTAGCTGTATCCCTTGTATTTGATGTTTTCTTCTTTCCATTGCCCTAATTAGGTAAGAAAGTGCTATTGTACACAGTTTAAAAGCAAGAGGCAAAGGGGCAGGCTATGTATGGACTACAAAGGATTTAGGTACTCAAGGTGTGACGTATCAGTGTGCAGTCTCATTTATAGCCGTCTGTGAATATAATCCACTGGCTGAGATCCCTGTACATTGAACAGACAGACAAAATATTGGAAAATATAGAAGTCTGGGTGCTAAAAGGCAACAAATTAAAACCAGCAAATAGGAAGAGAGAAGGCGTTGGATAGATATGTCTTCCATTCCTGTTTACCCTAAATCTTTTCATTCTAAGAGAGTTTAAGTATGTCTTGGTAAACAGAGACAGAAGAAATAGCAGAAGTACCTTTTTTTTCTAGAGGGTTTTTTTACAGCAGTCTAAGACATTATTTTTCCTGTATTTGCTAATTATTTTAATAGCCAGGAAATTCACATTCCTAAGTCTCCTAACATCAATTACATTTTATGACACACCTGTAGGTGGCTTTATTATCTACATACAAATGCCTAAAATAGTAGCAGTCATTCCCAAATTCTCTTGTCCTAAAAGATACATTTGCAATAGTCATAATGGACTTGGATTTCTAATGGTTTCCTACAGTCCAGCTGATCTACCTACAGAACCATCCATTCTTTACATTGTTAGAAAAATGGAGAAAAATTATAAGCTAAAGACTAAAAAATAAAATTCCTTACAACCCAATTAGTTGCAAAGATTTTATAATATATGTTGCTTTATAAACACTTCCTCTTTCCTGGTTACTGCCTTTTTTATCCTTGTACTGAATATTGGTAGTTTTGTGCTTTAGGCTAATCATAACTGTACTAAACAATACAATCAATCCTCTTATCATTTCTGAAGCTGAAGAGACAGTGAATATGGACAACTGAGCAGTCACAGAAAAACAGAATAAAATCAGCTTCAGTACAAAGGTTGTAATAAAACAGTGATGCCTTCCCTGTGTGTCATTGCAGGGCATCCTTGTCATTTGCTTATCAAACAATAGATAATTCCTTTCACACCCCTCCCTCCCCATATGAGTACAGTTTTAAGCCAGCTTGCCAGGACCAATTTTTTATTTCTCTGATATTCAATAACTGCATTCACTCAGTCTTACTATTAAATGTAATGTTGTGCATGGGGGTCAAAGCTGGTGCACATTGTATGTCAGCAGACTGGAGTTCAAAATTGGCTCTGCCACCTCAGCAGAACTTGAGTGTGGCATCTCCATTTGTTTTCTTTACCTTAATTTGCTTATCTAATGGGTTCAAATTGGCTACATAAGTGAAAAAGCAGCATTATTTATTATCTGTGATACTGGGACAAGACATGCGTGCAAAGAATTTACATCCCTATAGTTAAAAATTGCTACATATGAATAAACAGTTGTAGTGGCTTTCTACAGAGTACCACTTCAAGGAGCCCAAAGTTCAAGAGCATACAGTCAGAACTTTCTGTAGGCATACAGGGTAGTTGAAAGAAAAACAGATAATTAAAAATATTAAACAGTGTTTAAATATACACTTTATATCACTTCTGTTGTTCTGATATTTATGATATTAATGACATTAATATCATTAATTAATTAATTAATGACATTAATTATGTTAAGTGAACAGAAATTTCCATAAGATTGATATGTATAAGCCACAAATCTTCTTTCTTTGATATCACGAACTGGACATCAAATTTTTATTAAATCTTAAAGACAGATGGACTAGGAATGCAGCTCCTAGAATAAAGAAAATTAAAAATATAAGAAAATACATACACATATAGAAGCAGTAAATTCAAAGTATTATGTATTACAATATTTATGGAAAATTAATTTCAGATATTCATTTATAACCTATGCTAACAGATTGCATAAACATGTTTGTGACATGTATATACATTTTTAGACTCCTTACTTTGAATGTCAATTTTGAACAAAACATTTATAGAATGATTTACAATCAGGTTTTGGAAAAAAAATTATTCTGAGACCATATGCATGCAGAAAAAAAGATGGGAAATTGATTTTTTACTTCTATTATTTTTTTCTAAACTTAGTCTTAGATCATTGTGACTGCCCTAATAGCATTTAGCAAGACAGGGAGTACCTTCTCATGGCCTGTGAATACCACTTTATGTTTCACTTTCTTCCAATCAGCCTTGAAGAAACTTTCAGGAATGACTCTCTTCAAAAAAAAACCCAATTCTCTCTTTTTCTAAGGATGAATTACCATCTGTTCTCAGATAGAGCTAAAGAAGAGCTATATTTTCTATATATTTAACAGCCTGACCTTTTCAGATTAAAGTCAGAGGTACAGGCATAAATTCTTGACAGCACAGTGAAGAACAGATACCAATTCTCCAGAGGCACCATTGCATATACATGCTTTCCAGTACCATGCACAAACATGTGAGGAATGTATAGAAAAAAAAAAATATTTTTTCTATTTATCCTAAGGGAACTCAGCCAGTCTGGTTTTTGCTTTCGAAAAAGAATGATGTTAAGATCTTAAAAGACAAGAATGTGAGAAAATCATCAAAGGGAGACTAACCTTGCTTGTTTGCAATATTAAAAAATGTGAAGAAAATAAAAAGAATACTGCTTAACACTGCCAAGAAAGAGCAAAATGATTCTGCACGTGGTTTTAAAACAGGTGTAAAAATCAACATCTTTAAAAAGAGGTGAAAAATCCTATCAATAACATTCTGTCTTTGCTATCCATCACACAGTAAAGAAGAAATGTTAATTTTTTGTTCCTTTCAATAGTGGGAAAACCCTAATTTTGTCTACACTGAAAATATAGCCAGACCACAAGTATTTGAAAGCAAGGGAACACCTGCAAGTCAAGCAAGAATGAAATGGAGACTGCCAAAGGCTGTAATTTCTTTCCTTAGTTCTTTGCTGTGAAATGCATCAGGGGTATTATCAGATCATTCACTAACATGAGAAAGAGGCACTCACAGATTTCCCTGTCACAAACACAGTTCCTGATCCAAAATCTACTGTGGCCAAGAGAAAGATTATCACTTACTTCAGTGGCAAACTACTTGAGGTCTAAAATGTTGTTAATCTTAGTACAGTAAATTCAATATATTCAATCAAAAAATTAAAGCTCTTAAATTTATATAAATAAATATAAATTAATGTAAATTTTGGTGCATTTGCACCTACTTATTCTATTTCATGACAAGTTTTAAGCCCCACTTTTTTTAAAATTTAGTACTTTTAGACCTATTATCAAAATTACTACCATCAGGAAATTATTATTTTATAATGTAAAATACCATCTGCTTTGCACTTTAAATTTCTGGGTTTTTTCTTTTTTTTTTTTTGGTTGCATTCATTTAGAAATTATTACATTCAGTGTGACAATACAAATTTAATATATTTTCCAGTTGAAAATTTAAGTGAAGACTGTGGGTTTTAATGACTTCTGTTGATTTGGGTAAAACAACAGACTTTGATCAATCTGCCTTTGTTTTACCATTGCTGAAAATATTCTGTCCAGGTTTAATTATGTTGACTTGGAAAGGATATATTTATAGCAATATAAGCGCAATATTTCTATATGTCTCTCTGGCTGAATAAATTTAACACAGGGAAAGTTGTTTTTCTGCTATTGCTATGCATAGCCAAAATTTATGCTATGTGTGGCTCAATTTTCAACCTGCTTAACACTACATATGGGGCACAAGCACATGATTTACTCATGCTGGGAGATTCCATCAGAAGAGTCATGAGTGCCTGCAAACTTTCCAGTAAATTCCTTAAATTAGACACTTAAACATGTTATAGACCTTCATCTCTTTCTCACTTTGTACTTGTAAGATTGGAGGAACCTTATCTTAAATTTTTTATGCCGTGACATATCTCAGCAATACTTTTTTTTGTCTTTATAAATATTGCTGGAATTGGGAAAAATTAATTTTACAAATGAGGCTAGAAAGAGGAAATAAAGTGGATATCCAGAAAATCACTTTAGCCTGAAAAACCTGGTTTTACTAGGCATCTGCTACAGATACTGTAGGGGAAAATGTCCTGTGCTTTGAAAAAAATTCAGAATATCTGAATTCATATTGTAAAACACCTTGTGAAATAGCCTATCTGTTTCTGTTGAAAAAGAAAGGAATTAGCATCCCACAGCTAAAACTAACCTTCCTGAATAGCCAAACACTCTTTTAGCTGTTTTGTCAGGGTTGGAAATCTGAAGCTAAGACCCAAAACACCTTCAACAAAGTTATATTTCCTCTCCAGAAGTTAATTTGAAAAAAAAAAATCTGAAAATCAGAACTCATATATTCTATATTTTTTAAAATTTATATTCAGAAAGGAAATATCTTTAAACTTTTCTCAATTTTCATTTGTATCTGGGTATCTACATGACCAAATGGAAAGATCACCAGTGAAGATCACAAATCAAGTAACTGAATTACACTAGAAAGCATTCTCTAATATTATTATCCTACACACACACACGGGAAATTATTTTTCATTGAGCTGAGTAATCAATTACCTTTGAAACTCAGTTCAAGCATTTGCATTCACAACTTGGACATTACTGTGTCACTCCCTCTGAGGCAGGGAAACTTAAGACATCTTGAAAAAACTGGCATTTGTGGCCAGATGGCCACACCTAAATGGGCTTATGTGGATTCTCATCAAAACTGCAACAGGAGCATATCTTGTGGTGAAACCAGAATTCTAGACTCCTTTTTTCTACCACTACATCTGATTCCCACATCAAATATTTTATGCAAGTTTTCTGACTTAGATTTGCTTATAATGGTAATTAACAGAATGCGATAATAATAAAGTCCAGGCTGCTGTGGTAGTTATTCTCAACAAGAAAGGCCTAGTTTGACAGTACCGAGAACAAAGTATTAATTTGGAAGCATGTCACAGCCTTCTTGGCCCCAAGGATTATTTATTTTTCTTTATTATGTGCCTCAACCTAGAAAGCATTCAGAAGGGAAAGATAAGACCACACACATACAGAAACATGCTTATGTGCACGCACACACAAACAGATTGGAGATAGGATACCTATCAAAAAGATAAAGTACCAACAAAAAAGGAACAATTAGAGATGTTTTAATAAAAACTCCAGAAAGGTGTTGATAGAGTCTTGGTGAGATAGAGGAATAAGATTGAGTTGAAAGTTTACAATACCAAACATCATTAGGAAAAATCTCTGCAATTTTAGTAATGCAATACAAGAAGATGATGCAGGGGACAGCTTTTGCCAGGTATCTGTGATTTACCTTTTTCAGAAGTGTGATTAATCCCTGTCCCTCTATTACTACATCTACACTGATAGAGTTTGTAGCTTTGAAAGCTGAAACTCTGGAAGAACTGACTGCAGGAATTTATAGGATATTTTATTTCTCAGAGTAAGAGTTTTCCAAGAGTTTCTCTTGGAGAAACTAATCTTAGTGAATCCCATGTGATTCACTAAGATTAGTCTTTTTTTAAGCTGAAATAGTGCCTTCATTGGTAATCTAGTAGCCCAGAAAATTGATCTATTTACTTATTTACTCTGGTCAAAATTACTTTTTTGTTGTTAAGTTTTGTGGCCTACTGAAGGCTTCTCTAATGGAGGAAAAGTTATGTGTGTCAGGGGATCTTTCTGCAGTGTCATCATTTTTTGCCCATTACGACTGACTCATGATGAGTGTTCATTTCTTCATGCAACACAGAATTTCTTCAGCCTTTTTTCTTTTTCTGAGTGTCTGCTGACATAGAAACAGATCTATGTGAAAAATAGGTGTTGTTACGTGTTCATGTGGCTTTCAGCCGGGGTCACATTCCTCATGTGCAGCTCCAGAGATGCAGATGGGTGCTGTGCAGCCAGGGGCATGGGCCTGCTCAATAGCAGTTGCAACCTTTCAAAATGTACTTCAGATCATTGTCAACTGCATTATAGGCATTTTCTTAAGGGGAATTTGCGTCTGTATCACTAAAACTTCCTCATCATGAATGAGGGTAATGTCTAGAAATATTCCTAACTGTTAAGTATTCATTTTGTTTTTGTAAGGAGTAGACTTAACTCTGGCATTACAAAGAGTGTCAAAACACTGTGAGGATTCCATACACAAATATAATCTCTTTGCTGAATAATTTGGTGATTATAGTAATAAAAGAGCCCCTCATATCTTAACATCCACATTTTATATCTTATGCTGTGTTCCTAGGTCACATTGCACAGTCTCCTAATGCTCCCGCTGTGAGAGTTTTGACACTGAGAAGTGCTGTGTGGGAAGTGTGCTTGTCAGAGAGACACCCTCTGAGATGTTCTTTATTTGAAACCAGCCTGCCTTGTCATGTGTTTGGTACAGACCCACGCTGGTTTGAAGAGGCAAGCAAGGAATCTTTGTTATCTGTCTACTGTTCTGCTTCAAGGCTGGGCTTCTTTAGGTGAAACTGCAGCTGTGCTAAGATTACATCTGTGCTGAATTCAGTTCTGTCCTCTAGGAAGAGTTTACAGAATGAATGAGGGTGATAAATTTCATAGGCCCAGGAAGGTATTGCTCAGGTTATCAGCTTTCTTATAATCTGAATGATATGAAAATCACACAAATCTCTCTTGTGATAACCCAATCTCTCTTGTACCACTGCCTGAAGTACCCATGTATCTAGATAATTCTAAGATACACAGACCACTGGAAGATTTTGTTAGCTGAACTGGAACTTCCTGAAAATGTGCAGAAGTGGGACTTGCTGAAAAAAAGAAAAAATTGCTAATTTACCAAGAAATATGATTTATTCCAACAAATAGTGGTGTTTTCAGAATTCTCATTGAATTCCATGTCCTGTTGGATCAGAACACGTGATGGTAAAGGCATGAAGACTGTTCAGGAGAAGAGTCTTTACTGTTCTTCAAGGACTAATTGCTTTCTACAGGAGAGGTTCCTGGCTGGGACACAGGCATTGTAATGTAACCCTAAGAGGGTTTATGATGTTCCCCCAAAGTTCACCAGTCCAGAAGTAAAATATATTCATTGCATGTAGAAAAGCCTAAGGCCTTGCTCTATTATGGTCATCCCTTTTCAAATATGTAAAAAATGCTGGCATCAGAGATTTTTTACAGTGTTTGTGTCTAGTATTTCACACACACATATACACACACATATATATAGATATATGTATTTGAATCCAATCAAATTTTGCAGACTAAAGCAGCAGTAGCAGGCCATGGGGACTAGGTGAAACACATAATATTTGAAGAACAATTTTCTTCTCTCTTCGCTAGGCAGGTGTGAGTCATGACACAAACGTATAAAATTCCCTCTCATGAGAATCAATAGCCATGCTTTTTATCCTCAGGTGGTATAAACAGCATAAATCAATATAGTAGTGCCAATTTACATAAACTTCTACACAGAATTTGGCTAAATGACAACTCATAAGGATATGATAACATTCTGCAAGTATTTGAAGGCCATAAACACTAAGCAGGGGGACAAATGATTTAGGGTAGCGTAAGGAGATGTAATTAGGAGCAATGGGAGGAAATTAAGGGAGGAAAAAATTAGGCTGAATATCAGGAACAATTTTCTGACAGTGAGATGTATTAGACTATGGAAAATAAGTCTCCCAATGAACATTCCATTGCTCAACATGTTTAGACTGGACAAAGTACTAATGCATATCCAACAGGGATTAATTTTGCAATGTATGGTGCATAGACAAGAAACCAGAGGCATTTAATGGGGTTAAAAGAATTCTGAGTTAAGAAAAACAAATAAATCTCTTTTTTTAATCATTTTCAACAAATGTAGTAATATTTCTGTATCTTTTACATATGTGCATTTTTACATGGAAACAATATTTTTCATTCTTTTTGTCTAAAAATTTAAAAATTTTTTAAAGTATAACTTCAGTTTAAATGCAGATTTTATAATGGAAAATTTATTCTCCTCTGCTATCTATCAAATTCAGAAGTGCTACATTATTTAATATTTAGTGTTTCTTATAACACAGGAAAAAAATCCCACATACTTAATTTATTTTTTGTTAAATCAAACCTCCATTCTCTTGTGTGTTGCAAAACTGGATATACTTCCTTAACTGCATTGGCATTTTTGTAGAAGATGACTGTGGCATAATATTTATTATTAAAATGGTTAGAAAAATGTTCCCAAATCATTAAAATGTCTAATTTTAATAATTTTATAGCAAATGGCTAAGTTAAGTTACTGTTTTTTCTGCATCTAATTGGACTCAAATCACTGGAAGAAATGTTTCCAAACAAAGGTTTGCAAAGCTGATTACAGAAACACATTTCAAAACTCTATATCTTTATATTTTTTAGAAAAGTCAGAGATACATATTGGGATATATCTCATTTTTCAGATGACTGATGTCATATGAAATTGTGCTCTCAAAGTTATTAGGTTACATGGGTTTCCATGAAATGCAAATGTGAAGTATACTCTGGAAACCCAGACAGAGTATTTGGTTGCTTAGTATCTAGAAGGCAAACTACAAAATAAAATATGCAAAACAGCTACATCTAACAAAGAAATCTGTGAGATGTCAGTAAGTAAACAATTCAAGAACCTACTTATACAGCTCAGTTTACTGAGCACTGTATTGATGCAAGAGACAGAAGAGAGGCAGATTCATGGACTGAGCTCACCAAAGAGAAGTGAAATTACTTGAGTCAGGAAGTTATAAAACTCTAAAGTAATAACAATTATTATGATAACAATTATAATTAAATTTATAGTTGATTTGAATATAATAATAATAGTAGTAGTAATACGGTTTGGAATTACTTTGGTAACAAATAATTTATTTTTATTGAGAAGCATGTATGGCCCCCAGCATGAAAAGATGTCAATTACTTGATTTTTATTATCAATCTGTTTCTTCACGTATTCCCTTGACAAATTCCATTAAATATATTCAGATGCTTAATATAGCTGAAAGTTATAAATATTCTTATCCTCTTTTTTCAGCATTCCTCCAAAGCTAAAGTAGACTCACATAACTGACATGACAGTTCAAAGGGAAGTACAGGGAACACCGAGACTTTTTAGCCATTTGTTCTGTCTACTACTGCTTTAGTTCTTCTGCAAAGAAAAATATCCAGGGAAAATTGCATCATGGCCAGATGACCCATCTGTTTTTTGGAAAACACTTTCAGTATTGTCAAGAAAAAAATCATTTCACCAGGAGTTACGTGACAAGACTTGAGCACATCTCTCAAAAAAGGAAAACAAAAAAAAAGCCTGGTACAGTTTTGAATTATAAGAGGAAAAATAGCTTCAACATGCTAAAGCTGCAGTATAATCAAAAGCATGGTTTACAGTATAAGAAGATCAGGTTCACAGTCCCAATTTCACCAAAATCCACCATTGTTCAATTTGAAAGTATCTTCATAACTCTGGGAAATGTACATTTAGATAAGTCTAAATCCTGGAGATTCTGCAGCAACAACCAGCTAACTTCCAAATGAATGAAATTAATGTTTCATTCTATTAAGCTTCATTTTGATAACACTATGGAGTGTTTACATATTTGTGGTTTTTGCCTGAGTGACTTTAAATGTTCAAGTTGTCATTACTAAGCAGTAGTAATAACAAAAATCATTGTGCCTCAAGTATTGTAACTTAAGGAATCCAGTTTTATACCATGGGAATGATAGACACTCTTGGTTATATTAACACTAATTCTCAAGTGATGACACCTTCAAGTTTATATCTTGCAGTCTTTATTTAGGCAAGTCAAAGTATGCTGAGAAAGAGGGAATCACACCAATGCATTTATTTTATTATTTTAACAACCTAGGGTTGAAAGCTTTGTGATTTTTTTACACTATAATTTCTTTTCGAGGTAGAAAAGCTATTTATATTGAGTGTCCTTCAGAGGACACTCAATATGCAGTAGATGAAATGTACTGGATTTAATTGGAAGATAGAGACTTATGGTTTTTACTAGTGCCCCAGTATCATGTCATGTCTTACAGGTGTTATATATCAAGTTGTTTACACAGACACTACTCAAAATTTTATTTCTGAGTATTATGTTTGTTTCTCTTCCTTTGCTGGGATTACCTCAGAGAATTAAGATAATTTTAAAAACAAACTATTTTAAAACAATAAAGTATACTTTTTAACAGAATAATATTTTTTGCTTATTCCTATGCTAAATTGTAACTTTGTCTTTTAAGAAAATTTGTGCTTATAATTTATTAATTAAAACACTTCAAAGCAGACTGAAATCATACTAAAGCCATCTTTTGATTTGATTGTTGTGAGTATATAAGATAAATATTTGACAGACTCATGAGAAAGTCTTGAATGACAGCTAATAAACGACAGCCACTGCATTCAGAACCCACTGAGGGGATAACCCCATAGTATGATATCATGGTTGATGCAATGCCACCTGATAAAGTAAAAACAAACTCATTATTATCTTTGCTCCAGAGGAGGTTGATATCCATTCTTTAATTTCATTTCTGATCTTGGTCAGACCTCTCAGAATTCAGGAGCTTGATTTACAGAAGAGGGGATGTAACTGAAGAATGCTTTGAGGTGACAGCACACAATGCCTTTAAAGCTGGTACGACTCTCTTAACTTTGATAGCTGCAGGCTGATGATAACTTTCTGTTATCCTAAGAGGGCTCTCATAGCCAGAGGTGTCATTCCTACACTAAGGACTGGTGTGTGCCATTTATTCCCATTTCTATAGCAGGATCACCTGGATGTCCTGATCATACTCCAAAACATGTTCACTCTAGAGATGAAGTGGACAAAATTTCTTTATCTTGAAGAATTGCGTTCTTAACTTCAACATGCTTGTTTCAAATAATTTAAAGTTAATATACCAGTAAAGACAGCAATTTTAATTGCTCCAGCTGAGCTATGGGCTCTCTTTGAACCAAAACTGGTAGAGGAAATAAACTGCTTTGCAGACATCCATTGCTTTGCATACTGTCATTTATTGCACAGAGTCATTGCAGGTGTTAAAAAGTTTCAAAGGCTTAACCCAACCAAAGATTGACTTGTCTGACTGTTGTATTAGACTGATTTTGTTTACTTGGGTTAGTGAAGCTGAGTTAGAAAAACATTCTTTTTTCCACAGACATGCCCTTTCTCTGTTTTCCTAAGTGAAGTATTTTCAAAGGTTTCTGGAGTTCAGAAAAGAGTTTGAATGTGCAAACAACAAAATCTTTTAAAGAACATTGTGAAAAATAAATCCCTACAGCTGCTGCAGTGCAGATTGCTCTGAGTCTAATCAGTCTGAGTAAGTTAGCTCTTGACAAGCTGCAGTCTTTCATGCAGCTTTTCATGCCCACTTAGTGACCAACATTTTGGCAGGACTTTAGCTGTCCTGGCAGCAAAGGGTTTGTCTCAATAACCAATAAACCATGTAAATAATTGGATTTTCCTATTTGTTTGGTTTTTTTGTTTGGTTTTGTATTTGTTTTATTTTTTAAAATTTCAAAATAATTTTCTAGAGCATAAAAAATATTATAAATGTCATAAATTACTGGACTTCTTAGAAAATGTATAATATTAATTGAAAACATCTCATTTACATGCTGCAATGATTCAAGGGTTTGTCTCAAGGGTTTCTTTATGTTGAGACAGTATCTATAGAAAAGGTGTTGCCTAAATGCATTGTGAATTTTATAATTTCAAACAACACAGCACAAAATAACTAAAGAATTCATACATACTTTGTAGTGAATAAAACCATACTAATACTAAATCTCTTTCACTTCTACTACAGTTGTATTAGGATTCTGCACATTTATGAGCTGTCATAGAATTTTCTACAGAACTCATCCATTCTGGAGAAACTTCCATGAAGGGTTTTATGGATGTTTTTCCCTTTCCCTTTCCCTTTCCCTTCCCTTTCCCTTTCCCTTTCCCTTTCCCTTTCCCTTTCCCTTTCCCTTTCCCTTTCCCTTTCTTCTTTCACACTTAATCTGCAAAACCTGAGGACAGTGTGGAGTGTCATCCTGAATTTCCAGATAAAGGCTGTAAGAATAGTTTTGGGAGGCATGGCTTTCTAAGATCATGCCACTCAAAATGCCACTAAATCTTTAATAACATAGTCACAGAATCTGGCATCTTTCCAATGTATTATAGAATTCAAGACCTTAAAGAGAGAAACAAGCATTTTGCAGCTAGAAGAGATCTGACACTATAAGTTTTCTTTGTCTACTGGGAAATTCCTGTAAATGTTTTTTCTTATACATAATTACATGGTGGTGACAAGGTGGTGGCAGTTACAAATGCTGTAGTAACCCTCAGCATTATCCCTGGGGAAGAGAAGAAATTTCTATGTAACGAGCACACACTCCTGAAACAATCAAGTGTCTCCCCCTGAGATTTGAAATGGTTGTATCTGCCAGAACATGGCAGGCTGCTTCCCCCAAGGGCACACACAGCCTGGAGGCTGCTATTGTCAGCTCCTGGAATCTGCTAACACAGGAATCAAGGGGAGCAGTCTGGCTTGTGCCTGGTTCAATTCACTTACAGCACTAAACCTAGACTTGGTTAACATTTCCCATTTGGATGCCATGCATCTCCAAATTACAGTGGATATTGAGCTATGTTTTCCTTAAACAGCTTCTCCTTTTTTTCCCCTTTCAACATAACATCTTTACTGCAGAGACCTAGTTTTTTAACTTTCTTCTCATAGTTATTCCCTTATTTACCTTTCTTCTGGAGATATCTGGGACTTACATTATGAATTATTAACTTTAATGCTTTTTTCCTCTGGAGCTCTTGATAGGTTTTGTACCTTTTAAAAACCAACACAGAGTGAGAAATGGTCATATTTATTTTTCCAGGGATTCTCCTTCAAAGATAACAAGAGATACTTTCATATCTTTCTCTTTTCTGTTGAACTGTAGTAAATTTGGTGGCAACAGTGAGGAAGGTGAGTTAATGAAGTAAACTTCTGTTTATTTCTTGGTTACAAGAAGAGTTAATTTATTATTTACTAATATTAATTCAGTGTAGATTTGAACCAACTCCATATACCATAGATAATAAATGTGAATTACTATTTTTAAAATTATTAAATTTTTCATCCTACATAACTTACAGAATTAATAACTCTCAGCAGTTCATTGTTATTACAGCACAGGTTCATTGCATTTAAATTTGCCACTTTTTTAACACATAAAAATTGTGACAATGCCTACCTAGTACCACTTCTTTAGTAAGAGAACAGAAAGCAGTGCTTTTGATTGCCATTTAATGGGCAGGTAACTATTGAAAGCAAAGCTTTGATTTCAATATCTTAAAAATGAAGATCTGAAAATTCACCTTCTAAGAATCTAATATTTTTCAGTTATATCTATTTGCATTTATCATTTTATAGTCTAAATTTTAAGTGGAACCTGCTCAATACTGAGTAACTTTGGGTTGTGTGAATTTTATACTGAGATTAATTTCAATAAAGTTATCAAAATTTGATATTAATATATTAAGACATTTTGAAGTGATTTAGGCATGCATTCTTACTTTTTAATATAATCAGGTTTAAATTGGGTTCAACAAAACCTAAAAGTTTATTTCAGATGTGAAGTATTTATCTGTATGGTCTTACTTACTACTGGACCTGCAAAAAATAATCTGATTTTCCCCATAGGGCTTTGGACTACAAAAAGTTCACCTCTTGATCTCTTGAGCTGTTTTTGATGCTATTTACAAGGTACATGGTCCTTGCAGTGAATATTTTGTAAAAGTATGTTTCTGTTTCCTTCATCTTATATTGAAGAGATACTCTAAGCCCCAGCAGTTTCTATGCTATATCAACTGCTTATAAATAAAAAATTTGGTAAAAATGAAAGATGTGGTATAATGAAAAATATGGTATATTATAAATACTAGTTCATCTTTCAGTTTCATTTGAATACCTGGTACAGTGTCTTTGAAACCACTAAAATAAGCCTTCAAACAAAACTAAATACAACCCCAAATATATTATTTAAATTTTATATTCATTTAAAGAATAAATATGTGAAATATTTGAGTTTTTCTCTAGGTATCTACTAGATTTGTACAAATTGAGCTGTGGAATCACGTGTATATTCCTTGTAATAAGGACAAGAGATCTTAACATTTTTTAGGTAATTTCAAGTCCTGAAGGGCTATACAAGTCACTTCATTTTATACAAGTAATTTAATCTCTCCTAATTAGTCTGCCATTCCCAGTAAATATGAATTTATCACTGAAAGTAGATGATTTCAGTCGCAGGAACACAGGCTGTGCCAGCCCAGGGCAAAGGTAGGTAGTGACTCCAGTGAGACTACTTACATTAGAATTTGTGCTCCAGCACCACTGAGTTATTGAACTCATGCAGAAATACTGGTGGATGTGTATAAAACATCTCTCACTTCTACAGTGCTAATTATTTCTTTATTTGTGCAATCACTCCCTAACCCTCAGAGTTTGGTGTAGAAGGGATTTTAATTCTGTCATGCTCTGCAAAAATGCAGAATGGTGTCATCCCAAACAGGGCAGATCAGAGGCATGGGATTGCTGGAAAGAAGAATGGCATTGGTTAACATGAAACACCATGTCCTCCATGAAGCAGAAATTTTGATTTAAAACACCACAGTATCCGAAGTGATAAAGAAACTATTTGAAGGAAAAGTAGACTTTTTGGAATATTTACACCATGAGAGACAGGACAAGACGTAATCTATTGTTAAGTGTCCTGCTTGGACCTATAAGTTACCTGCTTAACCAAATAAATTTATCTTTACCTGTCTTTTTATTGTGCTAAATAACTTTCTAAAAGAAAGCTGATTAGTATTACACAATTTAATGATCCACAATAAAATGTTTGCCACAATTAATATATTTTGAATAGATTAGCTTATATTAACATATTTTGAAATGCACAAAGATTAATTTTCTTCTTTTTTTTTTTCCAAACTACCAACAGAACCTATGTAAAATCACACCCCCCCCAGAAATTATGGCATGGAAAGCAAAAGCCAAGACTTCTGCTGAGCCCTTGGGGTCATGTAGAGATATTTTTATTGATAAATTCAAATTCTAAGACTTCATTTGCCATTCTTAATTCATTTACAGGGAAATAAAATGTGAAAGCTCACTAGTTTCTTGTGGATGAAGTCTGTTTGTTCAAGAACACCATTACACAGCTGACATAGCTATGCATTTGCTTAATAAGGGATAAGAAATTCAAACCAGATATACAGCAACATTCTTTTATCTTTTATCAAGGTGGGTGTCCATGGCCCTTTGAACTTTGAGCTTTCAGAAATAACAATACCAGTAAGGCAGTTATAATATGCAGCTCTTTGTGAGATTTCAGTTTGGATTGTTGTAACATTAGTAAGAAAAAGAGCAGTAAAAATAAAGTTTAAAAAGCAAAAACTCTACTGTTACAATACCTTCTCTTTGTTATCTCCCTTTTATGCAAAGACATAGAACCCTGCTTTTTGCTGTATGGAAATAGAAATATTATCCTGTGGGCTCTTTAAAATAATGATGGAGCAGATGTTACTTTGTCTCCTCTCAGTAGTATCTTAAATAATATGAGCAGAATTTCATTAACAGTTGATCAAAATTTGGCATTTTTGATCTGCTTTAGATTCTGAGTCTCCATGAATGAAGTAGATGATGGCTGATCTTATAAAGATACAATGAGAAACATCCAGTATTTTTCTCAATCTCACATCTTGTGGTAAACTAAACCAAACATAATCCAAAATTACCTTGGAGCTGTTGGTTATTTTGAAAGAATGCATTTCAGGGTTTTTTCTAAGATTGAAGCTTAATTTGCAAATAGGATTAAAAATCCATGAAAAACAATAATTATTTGGAACACATTCCAAGTTTGAAGATTCTGAGACAGTTAATGTGCATCCAAAACTGATCAAAATGCTTCCTCCCTTGTGGGACCTTGTTGCAATCTGCAACTTTGTCATGTGGGTTAGGGCTGTATCTTCATTAGTTTAGTAATCAAATGTACAGTGACATTTATTCTGATACTGTGTAGAGTACTAAAGATGTGGATTTGATTGGGGTATTTTTCATGACTGTTTCAACACAGGAGACAAATTAGACAGTTACATCTGCCTATGTAGTTAGGTCGAGCTACTTTAATTATGGACTTTTCATTGATCCAAAGGATTGGTGACTTCACCTTATTCTAGCTTTTTTTTTTTTTTTTTTTTTACATACAGGAAGGATCAAAATCTTAGTATAGGAAAATGAAACTGCAGATCCCAAAGATTAAATTATATCACTGTTCCATTTTATCTGAGGAAATTTTTTCTTATCCATAGTGGAAATCTATCACAATAAAAGGAAAAAACTGAATACAAATACCTCAAATTCCAATTCAGTACTCTTAAGTTCAAGATGATCTTTCTTCTGGTAGAAGATGTGATTTGATATTTTTTGTTTAAATTACTGTTTTTGCACAGAGTAATACAGATATCCCATTTCTGGAAAGATCTAGACTTGAGTCTTCTTTTTCTGAGAGTTTAATTAATTTGAAGACATCTGCATTAATTGGAAGTAGAAAATATTAATGACATCACATTAGTCAGAGCAGCAATTCATTACATCTTGACTCAAACCTTCTATCTGTCTTAAGTACAGTCCAGTTTCTCTCTGACATCCAAAGTACTTAACTCAGAATCTTCATGTCACACATATTCACACATTTCTTTGAATTAATTTTAATAAAAAATTCCACTGCCCTGAAAATACTCTAGTAATGCTTAAATGGAAACATGAAATCACATTTGAGGGATGAGGCATCAAGTTAGTGCTTGTGTTACCTGTTAGATCTTTTTAGATTGTACTATCTGTTTACATTAATTTGGTTTAGTATCCTTAAACATACAGCACAAACCAAGACTAAACATGCAAAAAATAATATCTGCAGGTTTGTGATGCACAGTCAGCAAAGTTGAAAATGAAACAAATCAAAATAGATTTTTGACTTTATTCTTAATTGATAAGAAATCAGAACTTTATATTGATAAGATTTTGAGCCAGACCTGAAAAAGAGAAACTGCATTGCATTAAACTCCTATGCTCCCTGCGGCTCAGAATAGGCAAATCCTTTGTGTTTGCATTCTTCCTTCAAATTGTATATGTCATTGTAGATCCTTCAGCTCACATCTTCTCTGCTGGTGCAAATTAGCATTGAAACATTCAAGCAATATTGTTTACATAAGCTGAAGAACTGACATTAACTTTCAGCTCCTGAACTGAGCACAGATTTGACAACGTATTTGTTGTGCACATGAACATGACAGATAAAAAGGGAACATTTTGTTGCTTCCAGTGTTACATTGTATTGCTATAGTGCACAATTGAATATAGAATTTTGTTTCATTTGAAGTTCAACTTCAATAAACAAATTGTGAAGAAAAATCATAAATAGATTAAACTTCTGAGATATTGTCATGCATATATTTTTTAAAATTACATGAAGTTTTGTTGAAATACTAAAGACATATCCCTTTTTAATACATAATCGATGATTGAATAATATGTTTTTGGTAGACTTTTCTTTAGTTGCAGTAGCCCTGTCTCATAGATGAGAAATATGAGACTGTAGGGTAATGCCATGGTTTTTAATTGCACTAATATCTTGATGATGAGTTCTCAGCAATGAACAATTTCTCCTTGTTTTACCTTTTCTTTTGGGGATCAGAGAAAAGTGATAATTATTAACAATGATGCATTTAATCAGGGAATTCTGATTAAATTCTTCAGTGTTGTAGTGTCCTTCAGGTTTAAATAAATTATGGGATTTATGTCAAAGAAATGAGGTCCACACTAACTTATGAGGAACTTGTTTAGTCCATTAGCCAATTGAGACATACAGTAATCAAAAAAACCAAACAAACTTTTTTTCTGCAATTTATACTAAAAACAAAAGAAATCATTAATTACAGAAATACCTGTAATTTGTAGTAATTCACAGCTATACAAATAGGATAAGAATGTGGGTTATTTCAGGTCTTATTATTGGTAGGACCTATTCAGGTCCTATTATTGCAGCACCTAGAGGCCAATAAACAATGAAACTTGATTATGCTAGACAACAGAAGATAATTTCCTTTCATACAGTATTGCTCACAAATTAAATGCATAGAATATGGGATATCTTTAATATCACCAATTTTTTTTTCCTATTTTTTTATAAATTACTTGTTAATGAAAGCTAAAATATGTGGAGAAAGGAGGGAAGGTAAACAGCAGGATTGCAGGTATGTAATGGATAAAATGGAAATATGGAGAGAGTAATCACCTCCAGGGCCTGATCAGAAAATGCCTTTCCTTACTGCAGAAACAGGGAAGTCTCTGACCACCCAACCCACATTAGAATTGCTCCTTATGCAGGAACTCCTCACACAGGCCTGTGAGTAGCCTGTCCCAATATCCACAGCTGTAAAAGATAGTAATGAAAACTGTCACCAATGCAATGTGATATCACAGGCATATTCGTGGCTTTATAAAGAACCATGTTGTATAAATGAATAACACTGTCATTTTTTCCTTCTCTAGTTTATTATGTTGGGTAGGTGATTTCAGTTTTGGTTTATTTTTTTATTTGACTTTTTTATGCATCAGAGCTACTTTTTCATAGAACTGTGCTAAGGAGATTTCTGTATATATTGCTATAGCGGTGAGTTTGGGAGAAAATACTTGTTTATGACACTATAGATATTCCCTTTTTCAGAAAAACATTTTTTTTTCACTTCTGTGGTTTTGAGTAAAAGAAAAGTCTTCTCATGTTTGTGATTCAAGATAAAAACAATGCACTTTTATTTAGCTTCAGGACATGATCAGGCAATCCTTCAAGTCCATTCTCCTTTCTCCCCCTATCTAATTACTAGTACTAAAATATATCTTCATTTGTGTTTCTTCTGTTAAGTAATACTAGAAGTGAAATCAAATTGAGGATTCATTTAAAGTAATCCCATAAGCACATCAGGCCTTAAGCTCATAAAGGCTAGGATAATTCAGGAAATCTTTGATATTACTTTTGTGTAATATAGACTGTCTTCAAGGTTCATTTTTTTCCCTCTCTTAAGAAAGAAAGTATTGAAATTTTTGTATCATGGTGCAAGATTTAAAACTGCATATTATGTACTGCTTACAAATAATGTTTTCTCTAATAAATACAGATTGGAATTAAACTCTTTGAAGTAAATCTAATAAATCACCTGAATGACATCACGACTGATATGTCTTAGAGTCATTATGTGTAATTGGCTAATGGTGTATTTACGCTTGTGTTATTGGATCACCCTCAGGGATAATTCCAGTAAGTCTTGAATCTCAAGAAGGATTTCTCTGTAAAGGTAAATTATCTTTTTTTTTTTTTTGTAAAGAACACTAGCTAATTACTTTTATTTAAATTCATTTGTGAAGCAATAAATCTGTCCTGAGGTCTCACAGCATTTCAAGTGATGAATTTGATGTTCTCTGATGCCTTGAATTTCCCCCTTGAGCCAAGAAAGGTGATGAGAAAAGGAAATGAAGCCCCAAAATCCAGAGTTCATGAAATGCAGTATTAAAACCATATGTAGCATATGCAGAGAGAATCTCAGTCAGTGCCCTCTGGATGGGAATTACTATAAAAGACTAAAATTTTTGTTTAAAAGGAGAAGTATAAACTTAACACACTCCAGGCATAGAGACTTCTCTGGAAGTGAGGAAGGTAGCAAATACTGGCATTTTATTGTCTAAAATATAGTGACCCTTTTTCTCAGAAAAAGGGTACAGAAGCTATAAAAAATGATAAGTCTTAATTCCATATTGCAGGAGACAAACACATATTACATATTCCAAATTATTTTTTCTTCTCTCTGAATAGCTCTATATCTTACCTAGTGATCTGCAGAGGTACCTTTAAATATGTTTCTTACAGCTTATTGAAAATTACAAATTTTTTTTATGTTCCTGTAATTGGGAATTTTTCAGTTTATAAACTCTCATTTACTGTGCAATAGACAAATAAACTGAAAAAAAAAAAAAATCAAGAAAACCCCCAAAAAATCTTGTTTTTAAGACAAAAGGAAAGGGTAAAGGAAAACAAAGTACATTTACTCTTTAAAGATATTTTGCCAAAGTAGGTACTTCAAAATTACTCTGCATCTTGTTTCAAAGTAATAATTAATAAGATAAAGATATTTAAATAAAATAAAATAAAATAAAATAAATAAAATAAATATTTAGGACCATGACATTAAGCTTCAGAATTACTAGTTTCTGTTAATTCGTTTCCTTCAGGTGCTAGCTTTAGAGTGTTTTAATGGAAATATGTGATTTTAATTAAGACACAAGACCTTTCTGGAGATATTATTTCTAGGTAAGCAGTAAAATTTGTAGTATGTGGACCACACATTCCTAATTGATTTGAAGATATCATTACCTTTGAAAGTTATTTTCTTTCTTCATCCTAAAGGCTAGCAAATTCATCATGGAAAGAAATTATCAATTTAATAAAACAAGTTGCTGTAATTTTATTGCCATAAAATTGTTATTCAGTAAAATATGGGGTTTATTCTAAAAAGCCTATTGCTTCCAATTCAGTTCACATTGACAAGTACCTATATTTTCCATTTTTTTTTTTCTCTCTCTAGGCAGTTTGAACAAGTACCATGATGTAAAAAACCTGAGTTATTGGAATATCTCTTGATTTCAGTGAAGCTGGTAGAGCTTTTGGTTTCCAGGTGAAGGTTGGAATGTAATCACCAGCAGGAGAGGAAGAACAGAAACTGAAAAGATAAAATTGCATTATTATGGACAAAAGTCTTTCAACCTGAGCTGCAAAGATGAATCAAAGGTTTCAGCTGAAAGAAAAAAAAAAATCCTGTGCCTCGGAGAAAAAAGGCTGATGTGAAGAGGACAGGAACCATTTCTAAAGGAGCTGTTCTTTGGACTGTAACAAGATAAACAGTATGATTATTATAAACTATGTGGTTTATAATAAATATTATTATAAACTATGTGGTGGGATGTACAATGGAACAAGAAAAATAATTTACCATTAATTTCCCTGACTTACCTTTGGTACTAAGTGCACAAAACAATAACTGTAAGAGGGGTTTGGGCAATTTTAAATGACTAGTTTACAGAGAATCAAGTTGGCCAAAGAACAGCATACAAGCTGTTCTTAACTTCTAACAACCTACCTCAGTAATGGTTCTGGATGGCTAAAGGGCCAGATAAATAAGAAATACTAATAATAATGTTTAACTAGACAGTCTTTTGAGAAAGTTATGCTAGTTAAGTTTGGTGCAAAACTTGGTTTTGCTCTTGTTGATATATGGAAATATTCTGTTGCTGAGATATATCTCTGTGACCTCCCATAGTGCTAGCCTTTCTATACTATTTTTTCATCAGGCTGAAAGTTTAAACTGTGGTGATGACAAGGATTTTTAAAAGTTGAGAGGAGGAGGCTGCTGCTTTGAAACATGATTCTTGGATACATGCCTTTCTTAGTTTCCTGGTAGATTGGCCTTGTCTTGCAGTGTCACAATTCCTCGTCACTCGATGTAGGGACAGGTTTGCATTAGATGGATGGATGAGCTGGACTGGGATGTTGGCAGCTGATGGAACTGCACTGTGGTGGGCGTGGTCAGGTAACCACTCGAACCGATGTCATTGACACAAAATCACAGAGAGGTTGAGCTTGGGTAATTTTGCCTAAAAAGAGTAACTCTTCTCCATTTAGTGGCACTTTGAATAATCCATGCATGTTTTTGTGCAAAGTTACATGTTCTCGGAGCTGTTTTGACACTGATTACAGAAACTAAAAATGCCATAAAGAAGGAGCTGATACATTACACTTTGTTGGGAAGAAATACACCAGACACCATTAAGTTATTTTCACCCAAAATTGATGAAAATCCCATCTTGTTCGTCAAATTCAAGGTACATTTCTCTAGTTTGTTTGGGATTTTTTTTTTTTGTGTCCATTGGTAGAACTCTCTGACTAACAGAATATCATTGCCTATTGAAAGTACAGATGATTGCAGTGCATAAAACATATTTCTATGTAATTTAAGAAAGTTTAAAACTTTACCAGTACATTAAAAGCAGCAAAATTATTCCAGGCTAATTACTAATGCAGTAACTCATATATCTTTATCTTTTTGTTCATTTTAATGATGCAGAACTCTGGAGGTCAATTCCTATTCTGATATACACTACAGATTGCCTCGGCAAATGGAGATAAGTAACTGAAGATCATATAAAGTAAAATCACTGCTCGTATGAACAGACTGTCTAATTCTCATGGCTAGGAACTAAGGAAATCATCACTGAGAGCAACTTTCAAAAAATGTGAGATGAAAGAGAAGATTTACATATTTGGAACATGTTTTCTGTTTTTTCTTTATAGTCTGTCTTAAACACACAAGAGGAATGTGAATAAAATACATTTTAATTTTCTAACCAACCCTGACTTTTTGTATTTCCAATATATTTCCTTGTACTACCAAATAACAAACAAAACATTAGAATCCTGATTCACTCATTTGTAGGTGATCTATGATGCAATCTGTAAGTCCTTACAATTCTTTTTTCTGAATCAGCACTATAAACAACTCGTTTTTTTGAATATGCTTCACAGATAACATATTCAGGTTTGATTTATTTTATGAAGGTTTTATAGAAGTAAAACCTACCTAGGAGGTACAAGAAAAGGTAGGACTTACACAAAAGAAACCAAATAATTACTTTTTACACCACTCTAATTTCTTTCTTTAATAAAGAAGTGAAAATACAACAGAATTGATTGTGTTGTTCTTTTCAGTTCAGTTCATTGAATTTTCTACTGATATGTAGATAGTATTGCAACCATAAGGACAAAAATCCCATTAAATTATCTATTATTTACCCCAAGTCAGATCTTGTGACAGACCTCTTTATATTTTGCTATCTCTTCCTCCATGCCCAGGCATAGAATCTAGGCATAACTTGGATGCTTCTATCTGCTAAACATAAAATTGTTTCATTGCAGAAGACAGCCATAGAATAACTCAAAGTATCTTGCACTGCTTCTGCCAAGATTGCAGGTTTTATACACTTACTTTCAATAATTTCCCAGAACTCCTTCCTTGGCTAAATAAGGTCTGTGTTTCTGTTGCTCTGATTTTAGGGAGAGGTGGGACAATTATATTTGGATATGTTTATGTTTGAATTGAGGAATAAAATAAAATAATGGTATTATCATTCAAAAAATTAAGTTATGGAAATGACCTCTTCTGTGTGTTATTTTGTTGAAAGTTATTTTGTTGGACTAGGCCAGTGGTATTTCAGTCATTGGTGTGGCAGGCAGCTGATATCACTGATGTGTGAATACAAGCTCAGAAAAATGCCAGGATATAATACTATAAGCTAACAGGCATATTTGGGGATTTAACTCAAAATTTAATTTGTCTCATGAAGAAAAGCACTCTGCCTTCTGACACAGTGAACTTAGATGCTTCTCAGCAAGTCAGGAAATGATTATTTCATTCAGAAAGTTCTCCAAGAAGTGACTCTTACACAATGAGTTATTCCAACTACCCGTATCTACATCAGATCCATTCCTAAGTTGTTCCTAGTTTTGTGTTGCCTACTAGAAGTAGTAGCAGTAGAAGGAACCAAAGAATCGGGGGCTCTTGGGAGGGAAGGGGAAAGGAAGAGAAGATAAATTCAAATTTAAATGCAAAATGACTGAGAAAAAAGAAGCACTGGAGCCTTAAACATGGATTTTTTTTATTCCTGTTCTTATTTGTGTTAAAATCAGTAATGTCAGATGCTAGATGGATGCACCTCTCTTTGTCTAAAAGTTGTAATTAGTGCAGGTAGATTCTTCTTATCCTCTTCTTCAAATATTGTCTTAAAGTTTCTCAACTTCAAAGATGCTGTTGTGTTCTCTTAAGTAAAGAAAGAAGCTGAAGACATTTGTAAGATAAACAGCTTGTAAATGCCCAAGAAATTGCTGGGCATCATAATATTATCAAGGAATTAGTCTAAGTCAACTTTGGCACTCAGTCAGATGCTTTTTACTTTGAGAGCTGGCTTCACACAAGCCTTAGGGAATCACAAATGTCAGAACTGGGTTACAGTACAGCTTTCTTGCATTTTTAAACAGTGTCCTGTGTTAACCTGTCTGGCACATCTGGTAAATTTCAAAAGCAGAAGTAAAAAGGCAACTCTATGTAGAGAAAACGTGAGAAAGAAATTCAGAAGCACCATCCTTCTTTTTACAGACAGAGAATATCACCAGAGCACAGTTGGTATTTTTCATTATTGAGAACATGCAGCAGCTTAGTTTCACCAAGTCTAATTGATTTTCACAGCTGGTGCATGAAAAGCTAAAGATGATATGAAATTTGAAAAGGACTCTTGTCTAGCCCCTGAAGCTTCTGGCATCTGTAGAAACAACAGAAAATCTTTGGAACTGGAACTACTAATATATCTAACAATTATCTCAGGTCTCTGGGATATTTAATGTACTCATTGATCTCTCCATACTGCAGGTAGTTACAAGAAGCCATATCATTTCTCTTAAGAAAATCTCACACATCTCCCACTTATTTAATTTGATTTTACTACCAAAAGGTTGAATAGGCTTATGTCACATAGGACATAATTATCTGTAGAAGGCAACATCTTACTGAATAAGCATCTTTTATTATTCATTACAGGCAAAAGGGATCCCGCAGCTGAGAGAAGTCTGCTATAGTTGATCAAAGGAAGGGTTTGTCTGGAAAAAAGAAAAGTCCACTGTGGAAGGGATTAATCAAATGCTGCTGTAAAACTCATTCTTTCGTAGCACTTAATCTTATCCAGGATATCAAATTTCTTCATGTGTGGTCAATCTTCCTTACTACTGATAAACAAATCCATGGTATGCTCACATTTAGACTTGAGGTTTAAGCATGTACCCCAAACTCTTCCTGAATGCTAAAACTTTTTCATTACTTTTAGATGCTTAAAAGCAACTCTCTTGATCCATGTGATATCAGCATTCAATTCTAATGAAAATAAAGGTCTTATACCTGTTACTTTGTAAAAAAAGAAGGGCAGATCTCAAAATGTCTCCAACTTGTAGCTATGCCTGGCTTAACATGAGGACCATAATTTAACGAAGTCTCACCTGTTCTATTTGATTGATTAATAAATAATTCATAATTAATTTTACCATCTTGGTAATTCATTACTGCTTCAATATTAAGCATTTCCTACTTTGAAAATTACTTTCCATAACAATTTAATATATTAATTAATACACATTTCATGAAAACATATAAGTCAAGGAAATTCATATGGTTGTTACAAGCTGCTTATTGAAATAACGCATAATGGCAATTGATGATTTTGGGTGAGCAAAGATTTTAGAAAGACTGGTTAAGAAGACTTTTCTATTAAATCTATTCCTGTATTAATGTACACCCCCTCCGCCCCACCCAATTCTAGCACCATAAATTAAATTTTGAAGTCAGTGAGAAAGCTCTGTAAGGTGTGATATTTGGACATTGATATTTGGACACAGCAAAAGACACAAAAGGTCCTTTTAATCTAGGAGCAAATTATAATACAAAATATGTAAAACTCCTAAATGTAATGTGAATGAGATCTTAACAAAATTGCATTGTGACATAAAAAGGATCCCTCTCAATAGATATCAATGTTTAGACATAAGTTTATAAAATGTCCAGTAACCAAAATATATAATTTATTTTGTCATAGAAACATAACATGAATTTGCCATACAGACACTTTCCAAATATTTTGCCTATGATTTAGAGAAATCCAGTTAGTTTTTACTAACCATTTCTTTCTTTCACTTTTTAGGCAAATATGGCTAAACCTCACCTGTGAGAGGCACTTTATAGCTGGCTTTTCTTCCTCCTAGACAAAAAAATATTAGATATGGTGGCAGTGTCAAGAATTTTGAGCATGACATTAGAATTTAGCCTAGATTACACCTCCCGGGACTCAGCTTAAATACATGAGATCAACATTTTTTCATCTGGGGAGCCATCTGGTCCAGTACTAAAAGGTGTTCCAGGTGAAATTGAGGAGCCTAATTGTTATACCCAAGACAGAATTTACACTAAAAATGGCTTGAGAGAATTTGAGCTGATCATTTGGCTGGTACCTTTGTAATAAGGAATCCTGTATTCAGGCAATGCTTCCCCAAGTTCACCTGACTCACAGCAAGTTTGATGTCTAGCAAAGGCCAAAAACATACTGATGTATCAGGTCAGTGATCAAAAGGAAAATTATATCTTTCTGCTATGGGGACTGAGGGGAAAGCCTCATACATTCATTTTGATTAAAGGGAATGGGAGAGAGAGAGAATAATTTTGTTAGAGGGAATTTTTTTGTTTGTTTGTTTTTTTGGGTTTTTTTTTTTTTTGTATTGGAAAATAAATGAAACCATTTCTTCTTTCTGTGAGACAGTGTCAAGTTCAGAGGCTGGGTAAACCCTCATATGCAAAGCAGAAGTGAAGTTACATTTTAAAAGGTTTCTAAGATTGAATTGGGTGGGAAAGGTGAATTTGAGATTGCAAACTTTTAGAGACTGTAAGACTTAGAATAATAAATGACTGACTTCCTCTTTTCACTAAAGCTGTCCTTTTTTCTCACACTCCATTTCCTTGCAGCTAATAAACTCTAATGAAATAACAGTGCCTTTTTATTTCTGCATTGTACAAATGTCCTTTCTCACTTCGTCTCCTTTGAGGCTAATTTATATCTCTGATTATAGATTTACACTCACACTTGTTTCATCCCTTTCATTTCTCTATTTCCCTCTGTCTATGATGAGAACACTTTTTAATTGACACCTAAGAAAAGATATCACAGAGACATTATAAAAAAAGGGTTAGAGGACTTTAGACTTTGTCTCAGTTGAAATGTCAGACAGATGAGTTAATTACAAGCACACAAAATGAAATACTATTGACCCTCTGAGGCCTAGTAAATAGTTTTACACTTTTGATTCTTTGCTTCTCCCTTCCATCCCCTAAAGAGACCGTAGTTAGAGATGGTTCCTTGAAAGCATATGATGACTGTCTAATGAGACAGTTTCTCCTATTAGACTAATCCATGTACACTAAGTAGATTTAGAAGGATAATAATGCCAGCAGAAAGAAAAATCCTTTTAACATCATTTTTAAATATGGAGAGGGAAAAGGTGACCACAATAGACACATTCTGTCATTAGAGTCTACCAATGGTGCCAGTTTTCCACCTGAAGATAATGTGCAGCTGCGTTTGGCCATACATGATCTCATATGAATGCACACATCTATATAGAAACAGGACTTCGTTTAAGAGAATCAGTATAACTAAGACAGGCCTTTTTGACATTATAAATCTGAAACACACTGCAGTTATGTATATTCAAGATATGAAGGCTAAAGAAACACTGATAGAGCCAGAGGAAGACCCAAGAGATCAAAATTGTGCAATATAAATGAAATGTTGCATGCTACTATGGCATACTTTCAATGCCTGAAATTTTTTTTTTTTTGAGTGGCTTACTGACTAAAAATGTCTTTTCCAATCAGTGCTCCTTGAATTAACCTACTATGCTATTAGAACAGAGACAAAAATATTCATCCTCTTTCTCAGAACTACAGCTTCTCCAAATCTGGCTCAATTTCATTTGCTTAGACTTAGAGACAAGTTAATACTACATTGAAAGAGCAATTCCATAGCAAACATTAACTGGGGACACTCTTTTTCTTTCACATATTACATCAACATGTCTATCTCACAAGTGCCCTGTGGCTGGCCCATGTGTGTCTGGCAATTCATGAAGATGTTGGAAATCTCAGACGTGGGGTTCCACAGGCTCTAAGGAATAGCCTTTATCTATGTTCCATCTATATCAGAAGCCATGCTTGTACATCTGCAGCATGAAAGGAACTGTGAGTTTAAAGTCATTAATGGATCTATCATTAAAAAATGTCTAATGGTTAGTAATTCTGTGACAATTTCTGACTCCAATGGTATAACTGTCTTAGAATCAAGACAGAATGGAAGAGGTTTCAGGGAGGTACCAGCACTGCCAATTGGCAGAAATGGCAAAGTAGGCACTGAAGGAAAGTTCCCAGAAAGTTCCTATGACCTATATTTTCTAAGTTGGTAATTAGCTCTCAAGTGTTTTTTGTTATGTCTCTCTTGTCTCTCTCTGTCTAAAAACATGGAATATGCTGAAGCTAAAAAAAAAAAAAAATAGGAGCAGAAAGCTTTACCAAAGTTAGTGAAATTCCTTCAACATGCCACCTTCTACTTTGCATTTACTAAATTACATGGAAGTGCCTCATTTTAGCTCATCATAACTGACAATGGAATGATGAATCTTCAAAAAATTCAAACCACGTGGGTTTCATGAAAGAGAGAAAGGTGTTCTTGAGCTCATAGACCTGTAGCTCATGTGTGGACATCCTTACTGCAGATGAACAGTCACCCTAAAATCCCTTTATAACCACAGAAAATATGGAGATAAGTGTGCAAATTAGGGGATACCACCCATATGAATAAAATTTCAAAAGTGCAAATTCCCCCTGTGGATTTTATGTGTTCTTTTGATGCTTCCCTCAAACATCATAATTTCTGTTCTCTGCAATGCTATAGTTCATATTTTCTTCCTTTACATGTGATCTGAATACTAAGCAACCTCAGTTGTTTATTTAGTGACTCAAATTTACAAATGGGTCACCAACTCAGGTAGAACAAGGACACTAAAGAAAACAACTTGGTTCATTGTTTTAAATAATATTTCTCCTATACTCCATTCATTCAATAGCATCCAAACTGAGTTTAAGACAGTGAAGTTTTTCACATAATTTATTTGGTGGAGAAGAGGACCAGTGCCATTCTGGTGTGCACTTATGCAAGAAATGAAAACTTACACTCTTTTAAGCACCATATCTGAAACTGGATTGATTTAGAAGAATCTAATGTGATATAATTTACATTGTGAAGCAGTTAGTAAGAAGATTGCAGTAAGAAAATCAAACAGCATAAAAGCATAGAGAGAGCTAATCCCTACTTCTGTAATTAAGAGAGCAATACATTACAATCATAAACATATATTTAAATAGTTATGTCAGGTCATTAAGAGAGCACCTGAGTTTGTTGCAACATGTCCTCACAAAGCAGATGGGACCCTGTCAATTTGGCAAAAACCCAATGAAATCTGCTGGTAGGCATTATTGCAACCTCCATGTTGTTACTGTTAGTTCACCTTCAGCTCAGAAGATAGCGTTAGACAGATGGTAATTAATTCTGTACAGGTCAAAAGGAATTACTGTGAAAAGAAGAGAGAAGTGGTCTGGACATCATGGCTCCTGGTTTAAGTTTCTCAGTACCACTGAATCATAGCAGGGATTAGCCATACATAGACTATAAGGTGTATAACCCAGTTGAAGCTCTCTACTTTCACAGTAGCAATAATTATTGATACATCAATATTCCAGTTTATTAATGCTTTGAAATCTTTGAAAAGTAAAAAGAAATCTGAACATATTTAATACTACTTACTAGCACTAGATTTGTTTGGTTATAGTTTCTGGGGGGTTTATTTTTGGTTCATCAGTCAATTTGTTTAGTATTTTGAATTTTTTTTTTCTGAAATATCTTTGATTTATTGTTTTAGCTCTATTTCAGCTTTAAATCTCAGCTAAACTTCTTCCTAAAGCCTACTGTCTTCCACATCTCCTTATTAAAACATGTCTCTTTCACTGTAACTATCACTGGGATGTGAGAAAAGGGCTAGACATGTCAGTTATAAACTTTAAGTATCTTTTGATTATAATACAAAGAATGTGTTTTGGGTTTTTTTTTTCCCATCTTCTTACTGAAGTCTAGCTGGCCTACTTTTTTCTCCATTATGTGGAACAAGTCACTAGTTAGTTTTAAATAGTAAAACAGGATTTTATATAACTACATATAATCTGCTAGAGATTTTATAATTAAGGTAGAAAAAATACAGAAATGTAGCTCCCAAACAGAGTCTATAAGCTAATTTAAAACTTTTCTTTAGTAAGGTGACTGCTGACATATTAAGAATAATTATGCAAATTTTTACCCTAACTCTCAATTCTTCATTAAATTCTATTTGTTGTGATCAAATACTTCCTTGGACTTCATAAAGAAAGCAAGTAGGGATATATTTTATAACTTTTCCTTTTTAGAATGGTTTTATCATCATAAAGATGTAAGCAAGTGCATTTACAAGCAAGAGAAATTGCGGAAGAAGATAAGAACAAGCAAAAGAACTGAAAAGTTCCTCTTATCTCCTTGCTAAATAGAGGGCCAGTTTACACATGTCATTAAAAAAGGCAAAAAATATATCTGTGAAACTCTGATCTAAAGACTGTCATACAGTCCCATACAACACTCCCATAGTAACTTGAAGCATCTCTAGAACATGGTATTGAATTTTTCTTGCAGTTTTGTCTTTTTAATAAAGAATTCTTTAGTGTTCCAAAACTTATATTCTGATATTTTAAAACATTTATGTAAGCCATACAACCTGTGTGCTCATAGGCCTCATTAAGTTTGAAATATCAAATGTTTGTTAATAGATTTTCTATCCTTCATTTTTCTATTTTCCCTTTAAATAAAAAGCCATCAAATTATATTAATTGAGTAGATAAAGAAAACAAACCTCAGAGTATGCTAGTGTATGCCAAAATGATTTTGCCACAGAGAAATTAAATAAATACAAATTCTGTGGAGAAAATAAAAAAAAAAATTACCAGACATTAATAAGAAATAAAGAAAGAAAACCTCACAGCATAATAATACAATAGAAAGAAAGAAAAATTCTGGAATGCTTGGGAAAAGAAAAAAGTTATCCAATTATCTTCATGCACAATGTGTTACTGAAGATCTGAGAAGTCAAATTTCAATCCTTAGATTGAAAAAACTCACCTCTGAAAACTAGCTTTAAAAGTAAAACAAACCCCTATAGAGTTCAAAGTCTTACATATTGCTAATACAGTATAAATCTACCTAAATTTAAAAAAAAAATGACTAAGATAGAAACTAGTCCGGCGAATCTGAAAATTTACTTGGAATAATTTAGCATATGATCTTCATCAAATGCAGGAATTAAAAAAAGCCAACCTATTTCAAACCATTGGTAAAACATGAATAAATGACACCATGTTCTGTCATGAAAGAGCCTCTTGATTTAAAAAGTAAAAAAAAAAAAAAAAGAAAAAAAAAGAAAAAAAATTATGGCCTGTTTTCAATAAAACAGAAGAAAATAGCCAAAATATTATCTTATTTTGCTCAAACACTGACAGTCTTTAAGAGAACTCCTGAAGTATGACTGCAAAACTGCCATGAGGTCTGGGCATATTTGTTTCTACTTGGGATTACATACAAACCTGGCATAGTGATTCAGTCACTGGATGATGTGGCAAGATCTGCTATTCCAGATCTCGAGCTTCTAGGGTATGAAGACCTTGGGGGACATTTCCCTGGATTCACAAGAAGCTTCCCTCAAAAAGCTGCTAGACCCCATTTGTTCTTTTCCCTGTTCCTATGTCAGTTCCTGTGTCCCTGAGCCACTCCGTCCCTATTCCCTGATCGACCTCATCTCTGTATGTCCCGAGCCCCGTTCACCCCGGGACCCCTGCGGAAGAGGGGGGAGAGCTGGGACACGTGAGTGCTGGGGAGCTCTGAACATCTCATCTGAGTGAACATCTGTGGACACCGTGCAAAGCCCCTCTCTGCTTCCTCGACCTGGACTTTACTTGTAGCAGTTCAGGCTGCTACACTGGCGTTGTTGACTCTCTGCAATCCTGAACTCAAACATTCCATTTTCCCACTCATGGCACTCTTTTGATCAGAAAGCAGTAATCACAGCAAATTGCCCTCTAGCTTTGCTTTACATTAGTAATGACTAGCATAAAAATATGAACGGTGTCATCAAATTACTACAGTTTATAATTTGCACAATAACCCAAACTGTGGAAATGGACACACGTGGGTTTCCACTTAATTTGGGAAGTTTATCTTACCTAAATCTATCCAGTTGTGTTTTCTGTGAGAGAGAAAAAAGTGTATTATCAACACAAGCTATACAGAATGTCAAGTTTTACTATAGACCAGAAAAAAATTTAATTCTTACAAGATTCATACGCTTAGTTAAAGACTAGAGGGAACTTTTTTATTTTTCTTGACCTGATTGAATTTTTGTAGTGAAAACTATAAACTCTTTAGTCTGCACTGGGATTTTATTTCAAACTAACCAACTCAAGAATACACATTTTTATAACTGATGGCAAGGCTTTTGATTGCATGAAGCACAAGAAAGTGTTGCAAATGTTTCCACCAAGAAGGTGATTTTTGGTGTCAGGTCTTTGGCAAGCCAAAAGTACGTAAAACCATAAGAGTGCTGCAGATCAGAGTTATATTACATAAAAAAACATAAAATATTTTCAATTACAATTTTTCACCAAAAGCACACATTGAAACATAGATTTAACATTCACCCATAAAACAATAACACGATAAAAAAGTGGTCTCATCTGGCATTGTGATTTCTAATAATAGTCTTATCATGAACATACATATATAATGATAAGCTACAGGGCAATCATTTATTACAATTTTATTGTTCTACTAGTTACTATGGGACTAGGCTGATTAGATCTAAAGATAACAATACTTCTTATTTAGACAAATAAAAGGCTAATTTGAAACTAGTAAGAAAAATAGGAAAGCAAATTAGAGAAGGAAAAATCTGATCAGTGTAAACAAAAATGTAATTTCAAAGTTTGATTAATTAGGACATTCTTTTTAGGAAGTCACACAGTCTATATGACTAAATGCATGATTGTTAACAGCAGGCATTCAAGCCAACTTTAACATAAATTCTCAGGGTTACCTAGACTGTAAAACTGCAAAGCTCAGCAAAGCTGTTCATTTAGGGCATAGAAATGAGTGTTCCTTCCCTTGGGACACCAACTCCTGGCCCTATAGCAAGAAAGACAAAAGCCTGACAAGTTCATATGTGACAACTGCAATACATCAGTGATCATATTTGGCAGCCTGAAGTGGGAACATTTGAGTTATTCTAACTGTTAGCAGGATTTCAAGCAAATTATACCAAGCTGCTTTGCCTAAAAATTGCTGACAATAGCAGGAAGAGTAGGAACATGCCCCTTTATCTTCCCCAACATATACTGTTCCTAAAACCACTGTATTTCTTTCTTGTCACTTTATAAAATGAAAACACCAAAAAACCCACCAAGCAAAGAACAAACAGACACAAAAACCAATCTGTAGTCTGTAGTATCTTTTTCAGAAAAAAATCGGAACCTTTCTCTATTCTTTTTTATGCTATCGAGAAATACTGCATAGCATCAGCTCTTGACTGTTCAGTCAGCCTTTAAAGTGACATCAATCAGTTTGTACTTACTCCTTCAAGGCTTGATCAAAGAGCATAATTATGATATTTCTGAGCATTTTGAAGTTTCCCTTTGCTTAAGTATGTTCAACAGCATAAAAGTTGATGCTAGATATATTAAAACATGATAAAGTCATTGGCAACTTCACTAGAGACCTAGTTTTTATTTCCTTTCTGCATATATTTGAGTGACCACATTTAACAAACTGTGTGTATATATATATATGTGTAATCATATATATAATAATCATATTATATATATAATAATATATATATGTATAATCATGTTGAATCTTCAGCACATTAAAAAAATCAATTAAATTATTCAATACCACAGTAGTACATGGAAACTTCAGATGAACTCTAGGTCCTTACAAGGTCTCTGTTCAGCGAATATTTTCCTTACAATCAGAGTAAATAGAATTATTCTTCATCTATGTTTTAGAATGCTGAGTTGTAGAGGTATTAAAAGACCTGTCTGAGATCAAAGAACGTACATGCAATATACACTGGGGGTTTCAGGCATGTAATTTAAGACATCTGTTTTTCCACAAAGTGGACAGAGAAAGCATATTAACTAGGGTTTACAACACTTTCTTCTTTAGCTTTCATATATGTCACTTGTATAACTTAGAAATTTCCCAGTATAAATTGCCTGTGTTGGAATTTAGGGATGACATTAATATTTAGTTAATAAGTGGGAAAGAGATGGCTTCTTCTCCATAATGTCATGACAATATATTCATGGAGTTTTGGTTTTTTTTTGGTTTTTTTTTTGTTTTTTTTTTAATTTATCTGAAGTTTATAGAACAGTTCTGGATAATGCAGGAGGTTTTGTTTTGTTTTGTTTTGTTTTGTTTTTCTTTGCATGTGATGCATAGTGGCATATGAAATATATGTCATAAAGACTGTTCTGTATTAAATCATTATTACAACCATGGGAAAGAGGGCAAGTTGACCTTGGTTATACTATAGAGAATTATATTCCTGATTTGATCCATGTTTGGGTTTAGCTAATTCATCTGTTCCCCACATTTATTTCAAGTAATCAAAGCTATGCTTCTTCATTCTCATTTTTGTACTATATTCCTCTATTGTTCTATTGTGGCAGTAATGCAATGCAGATCTCAAGAGGTGTGGATGGACCAAAATGTCACCAAGGGCTTGCAGTGTAAGTACTGTTGTTACTTAGCACAGGCGAGCATCAATGTGGTGCTTTCAAGAGTGACATTTCCAGAAGAGAAATATGGCAGTATCAGTATATGGTAGTATTCAAATTAAGAAACCATGGAGGAATGAAAACAGACACATTTTTATTGCTCTTGGAGTTCAAAACAATGCATGCATTCTGCTGCAGCTTAGATTTAGTGAGCAGGTTTCTTTGCATTTTGTCTGTCAGTAGTATTTTTAGCAAATTTTCTTTTCAGATATTTTTTTGAAGAAGATGCCATGAAGAAGATGAGACTATAATTTCTCTTATTTCTGTAAGCGCTCTGTCTCTCTACTCCACTTGAATCCATAATCCTTTCTTTCTTCTTAACTTTTCTGGAAATAATTTTCACGAAGTGTTAGCCAAGACTCATTCATTAAGATCCATCAATTGTTAGAGTTCCAACAAGGTATATCTGAAACCTCCAATACAATCAGAGCAGAG
The DNA here is from genome assembly GCF_050655825.1 of Lonchura striata. Classification (NCBI taxonomy): domain Eukaryota; kingdom Metazoa; phylum Chordata; class Aves; order Passeriformes; family Estrildidae; genus Lonchura; species Lonchura striata. The sequence goes on along the minus strand of NC_140707.1, from coordinate 54,795,378 downwards.
CAGAGCAGAGCAGAGCAGAGCAGAGCAAGCCTCAGGTAAGCAGAAGAGTATGGTGGTGTTGATGAAGACAGTAGGAGAGTCCAAGTGACAAAATGGATAGAAGAATCTGTGATGTAAGCAAGACAGATCGTATTCTACTAAAGCAACAGGTAGACAACATGGCTACACTTTTTTTTCTGTTTTTGTTTTCCTTATGAATTTTACTCTTGCTGAACAGAGCACCCAAAACTTATTTCAATGTCTGCTCTTAGAATTCACTTTTGCAAATGTATGTCTGTGTAGATGTGTGTATCTCTTAGGAAAAATTTATTTTTAGAGTTATACTTCAGACCCTGAATATAAATTGTTTAGGCATTTTTGAATTATCAATTTTAAAAGCACATCTGAAACACAAAATGGGGTAAAATTGGGGGTATATTGAGTACTGATTTTGAGTGTCTCTTTCCAATACCATATTAGCCAATCTGATATATTACTACTAAACTACCTATGATCTTACACAAGCATTATACAGAGTTCTGGATTTATATTTCCCATTTAAATACACTCAACTACAGTCACATTCTGTTACTAAGGGATGAAAACATTCAATGCACATGATGTTACTTGTGCAGCAGTGATGGAAGGATAAAATGAGCGAAATCACATCAATATTTCTTAATCATCCTGCCAAAGCTGCATAAATTCTATGGGGGCTTCTTCCCAAGGGGACAAACATACAGAGTTTTTAGATAACAAAAGAAGCTGTCAAATTTCAACACATTGCATCGTATTTCCCCCCACCCCAAAAAAAAAAAAAAAACCCAAAAAAAAAAAACTAGTTATGCTTTATGATCAGTTTTCCAGCTGAACTTGCCATCTGAGTGACACAGCTACAGGATTAACCTTCCATAACTAACAATGAAATCTATTAATTTCTCAAGCTAAAGAAAACATATTAAGCAAATGTGGGTTCAATTATATAAGAAGAATTTCCCCATGGTGGACACTATTAGATTGCAAAATAGTTTCTGAAAAGAAACTACGGAATCCTAATAGCTGGTGATAGTTTAAACCATGGGGAAAGAAACTTTTGCTCTTTGATAAGGTTGGAAAATCAGTTTAAACATTGTTTCTGCACTCTAATTTATAATTAGTAATGGGGGAGAGATTCTGTGTCCTACTGCTGTGAAAAATTGACTTGTAAGCTTGAAAATTAAATATGCAAAAGGGGAGTAAATTTGGTAAACAGCAGCAAAGGCAGATTTGGATATTTAATAGTGCATGTCTATTTAGCATAAATGTTTCATAGCAGATAGCTGCAGACAGACAAAAAAATGAAAGTGTATATAAGGTAAAACACTGAGGGTGTAAAATCTCCTAAAGTAGCAAAACAGACAATCCTACTTCACTTAACAAAGTATTCAGTGTTTTTCCTCTTTCTTCTTCTTCCCCTTTCCCTTCTTTATATTCCCTAGATATTTAATGCCTTACATAGTGGCCGGGTGAGCATATGTTCTTGGTTAAGGACAATTGTTTATGAAATTTTTTCAGGTTTCAGATTTCTTTGTGGCAAGCAGAACACCCAGGCCCCTGGCTGGTAGCAATTGGAGCCATTGAGAAGTATGTAAACATTAGAGTGAGGAATTTATGAGTCTACAGTTCAACTGTATGGAACATTTCTCAAGGTGGATTTTTTTCTTTTTGTCTTTGAGTGTGTAAATAGATTCCTTGACTTCAAACACAGCTGAGCAGTACCTGCGTGTAGATAGAAAGGAACAACATCTGAAAATAATAACTACTTAGACATTAGTCTAATGCCTATAGAAGCCCTAAGATAATATTCACATTTAAATTCAGAAAGTTTTTCTGAGTTAATCACCCACATGATCCTGGGCAAAGCAAATAAATAGGATGAATATGGAAGAAGATATAATTAAGGGACTGTAATAGAACTTCCCAGTTGCTGACTGAATCTGTAAAAAGATAAGAAAATGGAGATTCCTCATCGTTAAAGATTCTCTGGAAGTTAAGGCTGGCAATTGAAATTATATTAATAACTAAATGATTACCCACAAACAAAATGCCTTTATTTTGCCATGCAATGTAGCCTCTACTGCAGAATAATATGGGTGATTTTAACATGACTATATGATCATGGTCATTTATTTATCAAAATGTCTTATTCTGAATGGTGGGGGGAAAGGCTCATGATCAAAGTTCCTTTCAGCCTGCCCTACCACTTCCCTGTTGCTGAATGTACTGAACATTTTACACTCATCTAAGTGGCTTAATGACATAGAAAACAGCATTTGTAGGTATGCATAAGTAATAACTAGTGGATAGATGTTTTGTCATCATCCCTGAAAGAAAAATAATTCTCAAAGCTGCACATGTAAACCAATGGTGACTGCAGAGAATGAGGCAGTCAGATTCATAATTTCATTCCTCAGTGATAAGATAAAAATTGTGAAAAGGATAATCATTGATTTCAGTGATTTTAGTCTCTATATGAAAAGTATAAAGCAGAATGACTCATATGTCTTTGGACCCTTAGAATTTAGTTATAACATTTTAGTATAGCTCTGAGTTAAAGACAATATCTCTCATATATTATTGTATTTAATGTGCTTATTACTGTCATTCTTTCATTCTACAGTTTCCTGTAGACTAAAGCCTTTCCTGTTCTTAATTTTGTTTCCTGAAATGTATACTGAGAAATGGAAAAGGAAAAAAACATTGTATGTACTTAACACATATTCCTCAAAATCACAGGATAATAGGTTCAAGGTGTTGTCATATCTTGCATGTGCAATGTGCATAAAAAAGTCAAAACATGGGGTTACTTATTTCCTTAATGTTCCAATGCAGACCAAAGGCTAATATACATAACAAAACTTCTCAGTGCAAAAAAAATAATAATAGTGCATGAAAAGGACATAAGACAAACATTTGCATTACTGTAAAAATCAAGCCAAAGTTTTAAATTCTAAATTCTGAACAAGATAAAAAAATAACTTTTTGTCAAGATGCAGCTTGTCTTCAGACTAACATTTTAGGAAAGTTTCAAACTAGTGCCAAATAATTTACAGGTGCTCATTGGGCAACATTTGATTTATAATTCAAACAAATAGTATGTTGCTAATGAGAGTTTATTGTGGTCATATTTAACCAAGAAAACTGTAAAAAAAAAAGAAAACAAACCAAGAAGAAAACATATATTCTCAGAGATTTGTAATTCTTAAAACAAAGTTTTAAACATCCCCTTCCATTTGTGAAGATAGTGACAATATCTATGAAGTGTCTCTTTGCTGGTAGTAGGTCTGCTGGAAATTTTCACTTTGGCAGTAGAGATTCATCTGATGCTGAATTTCCAAAACTGTCTAAAGGTCTCTGTCTATTCTTTCCTAATGTAGGGTTTTGTGGAAATTTGTTGAGATGTACATATATGCTGCTATGAAATTTTTGAAGCAGAAAGGCTTGGAAACTGTCACCCTCCATTAATTCAATCGATTATTTACCTGCCTAACTACAGCAGGGATATGTTGAAATGCCTCTCTATGTGTATCCATGCCATTTAAGACTGCAGCATAGTAATTTGCTCTAGGCTGAAATTTGTCATGGGATTTAAGGTGCACTTTTCTTTTTTATCAAGTTTTGAAAACTTCTTAGTGTCTGTTGACATTTCTTCTTTCTTTCCCCTAAAAAATGCAGGTAAATAAACAAAAAAACCCAAACCAAACCCCACAGAACTAAAAAGTCTATTACTCCAGATGTTGGTTGGAGCAGTTTACACCAAAAAAACCCAAAAACATTCTGTTTTTTATTTTTCTTTTTCTAATGTCAGGGACTTTTTGTCTTTGGGAAATTATAGTTGCATGTGAGCAACATGGATTAAATTCTGATAATATTTTACTTTCATATGAACTATAACTTTAAGAAGAGATAATTCCATGCATGGGAACCTGAGATAAGACACAGCTTAGCTCAATGTACAGTAGTACCATACTTAGAATTTGGGAAATGTTTCCTAATATGTGGGTAGAAAATAATTTGAAATGTCTATATTTTAACACCAGGAAACAGACAAGAGATGTATATCTAAGTATGAATTAACCATTTCTCTACACCACTCATGGACTGTTAACATACTGTTAGCATCTTTTGGTCCTGAACAACTGACCAAAATGTTCAAAGTGTCACTGAACACTTATGCTTTTGAAACTCTTCTGTGAGTTTATTTTGAGATATGTCCTATTTATTTTTTATGTGTAGTCTCAGAAGCAAGTTAAAATACAACACAAAAAATGTCAGTGTTTTGGCTATTTTATACAAAAAAAGATGTTGAATCACCTGGACCCTCCTCCATATTTGAAAATATTCCTGGTTTGAAAATGTATCATCTAAGCACAATGGAATTTATGACAAATTCAGGATGGCACAGTATCAGTAGTCTCAGTAGCAATTCATGGGGAAAAAAAGGGAACATTTTCATTCTTGTATGGTCTGCCTTACTTTAGTATAAGAAATATTCCATAAACATATTAAAGAACATGAATAGTGATATTACAAAATACATATGTATCTGGGAGTTGATACTTATATTTCTGAAAGCAGACTCTGCAAAACCTTTCCACACAATTTAGGACCAAATGCAGCAACCTATTTATTTGTGTTTCCTTATTCATTTTGGGACAGAGAAATGGATAAATGTCTATGTTATTCATAAAATGAAGGAAAAATAACCAAAGTATGCCAGAAGAATTAGTCTGATTAACAAATTCCTAATAATTGGAACAATACTATTAATAGGAAAATAATAAAATCATTGACTGACTCTACAGGAGAACTTCCTGTGGTTCAGGGAAACTTTATGCTCAGTCAGGAAGCCTTAGCTTTGCCTGAGTTGATGTGTTTGGTTCTGGGTTATTTTGTGAAGTAACACTCAGGAAACAAAATATTAATATGCTATTTAATTTGTTTGTTTCACATTCCCTTCAAATTCAACCTAAATCAGGCTCAAGAAATTTGCTTGGCATTACACATTCCTGAAAACAGTAAAATATATCTCTTTTCATTAAATAAGGAGATAATATCTAATTGTCCCAATTTCTAAGTGGAAATCAGAATTGAAATAGCACTTCATCATAACTAAAGACAGATGCATGATTATCTGCATCTTTATAAGTCTCTAAGGCATAATTATCTTAAGTTTATTATCTGTCTATATGAATATTTAAGAGAACAAAATACCATTAGATTCTCTCTTCTCAAGAACGTAACCTAATGGACCAGAAAATTATCTGATCTAGAGCACTTGGGCATATTAATGGGCATATCCTTTCTCTCTAGGCTGCTCCTGAGCTCTTGAGGCCAACCCAAAAGATCCTTGCTGAGTTCACATTTGTCCCTTATGCAGACATGACCTTCATTTACTTTAATGGGAGTTTTGCCTGATCTGATTCCCTGACGCTTATATGTCAGAGGAGTAGATTGCAAAGGAGGTGTTAGTAATGGCCTTTAAAACTGTCAAGAGCCCAAAGAACAGTGATGATATCTCAAGGAGGACTTTCATGCAGGAGTCATTTTATTTAATGTTCTGTCTTTCCAGTATGCACACAAGGGAAACTCCTCAAAATGATCTGTGCTTTTCTCCCTTTTGCTGTGGTGTTCGCATCTTCACACTTTGTGTTTCTCCTTTTGATAGAAAACAAAATGACATTGTCAGATGAACCAAAATGCCTTACTACAAATGTAAAATTAGCCTGGTAGCTTTAAGTAGGGACTTTTCTTTCTTGTGTAATACCATAATATTGACCATACATTGAGATTACAATTCAATGGTGAGTAACATTCAGAGCTATTCAATTATTACAATCCTTCTAACCCTCAAGAACTAATATTCCTAAATACAAGTCAGTAAATTCCCATTGGTAGTTACCTGCAAATTATATATAAATTATCTAACAGTTATTCTTCTATTCAGTGTACCCAAAAAAAATATAAATGATAATGTGACTTGATTTGAAGGCGATGGAATCACTGGGAGGTGCAGGAACACTTTTTTTTCCTCCAAGTTCTGTTAGCATCCATGGAAATGAATACTTTTGGTCTTAGGCAGAGGATTGCTCAGATAATATTCTATTTCCCTAAGGTTCAATTATATGTCACTGGATGAAGTGATTTTTGGATTTTAGTCCCTGTAAGTTGTATGTTGCATTACATTACAATATTAATGTTTGCAGAAGTTGAAATATTTTTTTACAAATTATTTTTTATTGTATTTACTATGTGTGTGTGTGCTATTTTTTCTTTGTCTTAAGATAGACAACAGAGATGAATTAAAAATTTGAAAAATTTCAATTTGCAATGAAAAGTAGCTTTAAAAAATAAAAAAACCCCAAAATTCAAAAGTCAAAAAAAACCCAAACACACCTCTTTGAGACTGAATTCTTTCTTTGTAAACAATATATTCTCCTAAGTACTTGGAGCCTATTTTATTTACAACAGAAAGCAGTAAAGTGCTGCACTCTGTAGTCCACCATTACAGAAAGTATAACAGGTTGTGATATAAGAGGTCTCTTCTTTCAGTGTGAGGCTGGGCTTCAACTGGCATTGCAAATTACCTGGATTGGTTTTGAGCAATGGCCTAAGTATATTTTGCCATCTGCACTGTTTAAACATTTTCCTCTCAGATTTACCTGAGTTTTCTTTGAAGCATTTAAACCTCTTCAGGTGCCTAAGAAATCACTGTCATCATTGTTTTATTACTCTCCTTTGGACAAAAGCAAATCAAGAAGTGTGTGTAGGCTAGCTAAAGGAATGGAAAGTTGATTTCTGCCAATGCAAGAAGCCTGTACAGCCTATAAATATAAATATAGAAGAAGCCTATACAGCATATATATAAAATTTCCAGTGGAGTGTTGAAGGTGGCCACATTTCAAACCCTTAAGTTGCTATATAGAGATTTAAATTAAAACAAAAATTTAGAGGTTGTGCTTTATTGTGCTTTTTTAATGGTATGTCTGAAAGAAAAAAAAGAAGAGGATTATTTCATTATTGAAAAGAACAAAAACAACATCATTTATGTGGTTTCAAGTATGATGGTGAAGGAGGCAATGTCATACTAGTAAAAGAAAACCCTTTCAGAGCTCAGCATGGCTTCAGGGATTTTATCTGCTTTGACATTTTTTTATAATTTGACAGCTGCCTTCATAATTAAAAATTTCTACATCTGTAAATTTAAGCAGTATCTTGTATGCAAAATGAACAGTACATGTTCTTATCCTGATTCCACTACAATGACAAACCTGAAATTTTTTAATCTACTGACACACTCAACTATATCTGTTTCAATGGCTGCTGAAGGTTCTTTTAAAAAATATAAAATGATAAAATAAATACTCCTTGCCTTAACTTACACATTTTTGGCTACATTAGGCTTTGGATTTGGATTTTATGCTTCTTCCCCCTTGACACAGGTCTGGAGGTGACCAAATTGATCAGAATTTATGATTAAAGAGTAATATGCATTATGGTACAACATTAGTGTCTCAGTATTTCAGCATATCAATGTTGATATGCTAAAAAATAGAACAACAAGAAGGGACTAAATTATTTTTTTTTGGTCCATTTTCCACCTGTATATCTGGGGAAAAAAGCAAACAAACAAATATATAAACAAAAACAATTAAAAAAAACCAAAATATAAAGGTAAAATTAAGGTGAAAAAGAAGTTATATCTTGTTTTAGATATTAAGATGGTTCACATACAAGAACAAGAGGGAACCTGCCTCCTGTTCTAGGAATACAAGATAATTTCTTGTTTATGTCAAGGATTTTGCAGTCCAAATGAAGACTTTTAAAAAATCATGGGAAAGCTCAGTGTTTAATGATTGCAGCAAGTGTATATCCAGGCCTCATCAAATCTACTTTCATCTGTAAATTTATTTCAGATGAAACTGAAGGATTTTTAAATTCTCTGTCACTCCTGGACTACTGTTATCCTAATTAAATCTACTTTTCAGCGGGTTGTCAGAATTCTGAAAGCCTGGACAAGGGGGTCTCTTTTCCTCAATAAATATATGGTAAATCCATGTTTTCTGGAAATGTCAATCTAACTTTCAGGCACAAGGTAAAGCATAGTCATAAAGTACTTTCTGAGAAATGCCAAACAGTGAGAAGATAGCCGAGATATGACTGTCCTTGTGGGTGGTCCTATACAGAGACCAGATGGCAAAAACTTGGGCAGGTATTGCAGGAATTCACAGAGGAATTTTTAGGTGATCAGAAGAAGACCACATGCACTAATTAAAAACATAAGGATATATGATGCCAAAGCAACAGCCCATCCAACCCAGAGCCCAATCATCAACACAGGCAGAAGGAGATGTTTAGAGAGCAAACACCAATCTAGCTGTTTTTTGTAGTCCTAATTCAGTCAATTGTCTAAACAACAGTCATGGGATGTTGTTTAATGGTACACTGTTAATTAGACATTTTAGTAAATTAATATCTAATTATTTTTCAGCATACTGCATGCCTCCACCTCCAACGTAATAGTTTGGTAAGCCCTGTATATTTGCTACTTGCTGTTTTAAGAAGGACTCTGTTTTATCTGTTTGAAAAGAACCTCCTTCTTTAGTTTGTAGAAATTAGTTTTCGTTTGAAGAATGTTTATTTTGAATATTGCAGTTTGGTTAACAACTTCTAATTAGTTTTCAGGATTAATAATATCCCAATTTAGTGTACTTCACCACAAAGGAGATTAGTAGCAGTCACAATTTCTTCTCCAGGTCTCCAAAATCACGGAAAGAGCTGGTTCCAGCACCTTCCCTATGGGACCATATTGCATATTCTTCCCCATCCTGGAAAGCAACTGTTAAATCCAATCCTATGCTATTCTGTGTTATGTATGCTCTGCTATCCCACCCTACCCCTACTATCATTTAGCCGACTTTCAGTGCTTAAAGGAAGCTTTACATAACTTATTTTCTTTAGTAGCCTTTGGTGAAACTTTAAAAAATCCAAATACATTGGTTTAATTATCTCTTGTTCATACTTGTGCTTACAATCAAGAACTGCCACAGGTCAGTGAGGAAGGATTGCCCTTTACAGAAAATATGCTGACTCTTTCCCGAAAAGTTCTGTTTAATGCTATGTTAAAAATCTTATTTTTCTATTAAAGACTTAGACTCATTGTTCCTGTAATTTCTACAATCCTAGCTGGATGTCTTATCACAGATAGGTAATCTTGACAGTCTTCCTCTTCTAGATGTGTGATGACCTCACCATGATATGTTACACGCCATGGGTAAAATATCACCTGTTACTTCTGACTTATGAATATCTAATTTATCTATTTTGTCCAATATATCCTGTATATTTTTACAAGTGATTGAATTTCTTTGACCTATATGCTGCAAAAGGGCTTTAGACTTCTATTCAATGTCTTCCACAATATAGACCAATACAAATAATTCATTTATCTACTATAATCTTGTCACACCTGAGTTTTCTTTCAGAATTTTGTCACAATATGGTCTCACCAATTCCCTATCAGAAGTGTTTTAATGTGCTTAGTGACAGATTTATTATCAATCTAGACACAATTTTGAAGGTACTATTCAAATTATTTTTGATTGGTTTTTTAATTCTGTTAATGTATTTTCTGCATATTTTGTGGTTTATTTATTGTCCATATTTAGTATGTTTTTTATTTCTTTTGCATGGAGCTTTTATCTACATTATCATTGTTCACTTGTAGTATGAGCTCCTGAACTAATATTAGATGTTTAGGTCAATTTTGATTTATTTTAAATTCATATTGTTTTTATTTGGACTTCCACTGTAATAACTTTTAGGCAAAATTCAAGATAAATTCAAGAGTGTTTTAGGGGTTTGTTTGGCGTTTTCTTCTTACATTTTGGTTGGTTGGTCTGTTGGTTGGTTAGTTGGTTTGGTTCAGGGTTTTTTCCCAGAGCTTGCTCTCCCATTTGTTCCATAAATCTTTCTTCCCTTATGAAAAATGAAAACTCATATTCAGGTTTTTTTTACCTGTTTCCTGCTTTTAAAACTTCTTCTGGCATGGTTACTATTACATAACAAATCTCTCAATAATATCTCTTGAAATAGTTCCTCCTGCATGGCTCAAGATCAAATTTTTAACAGAATCTTTTCCTGTGAGTACTAATTTTTTTTTGTTTTTGTTGTTCCAGAAATAAAACATTCATCATAGCAAAAAAGAAAGTTTACAACTCATTCCATTCAATCCTATCAGATTTCTAGATAGGTAATCAGAATCTCTCACACTTAGTACTTCCCCCAAACCTGGAATTTTTTCCATCTCACTCAGCATTTTGTATTTTTCTGATAAAGGCAGGCATAGTTCCATGTTAGTTCTACATTTTTATTAATAATATAAAATTTCCATCCAAAATGAATAATGATTTAAGATTATGATCATAATAATTTAATGTTCCCTAAGTTTCATACATTCATTCTTTCTCTGTTATGTACTAGTCTAGAATCCCTCTGAAGCTGGAAGTCTGGCAACCCATGACTCCATGACCTATCCTCTTTCCACAGTCTCTGACTTACCTGGTATGTCAGGGTAATTGTTTAGATTTCAAGAATTGTAATAATTCCTTATGCTATTTTCCAGGCTCCCAGTATAATTAAGGACACACTAGCAAGTTTTTCCCCATTTCACTGATTAACGCTGCAAATTCTATGCACAAAGCACTATGAATTTCCTTCCTCTTTTGAGAGACATGCTTAGCATTAGTTTTGATGACACTTCTGCAGACTATGTCAGCCTGAACTACCTGTTCTTCTGTAACAACAGGCCTTCTATTTAAACAGGCCTTCTGATTTAAATAATCCCTTTGAGCATTTTTGGTTTTGGGGTAAAGTTATCATCATGAGTACGCTGCAGCTGTTTTCTTTCTACTCAAGTTCCTCTGTCCATAAAGTTCTACAGTTCCTAATGGATCTAAAACCCTACTGTTTATTCAGTCTTCCTTTTAGCTCCTCCACATATTGAGACTCTAGACCTCTACCTATATGTAGAATTAAACAGAATTTCAAAGTTGAAGATGAGCTCTCCTACTAGAAATACAAGCAGAGAAAAGGAAAGAAGGTAGTTGAGGTTCAAAGTGGACAAAGGAAAAGATTGTCATCTCAACAAAAGTGCAAGTTTCTTGAGGCATTGAACTCTCATAGTGACCTTCAATGCAGTGAGTCAGAGAAATACCCGTGACAAAGTGATATTATACACAGCATGGCAAACCTAACTAGATTATTATAAACCCATGGCTTTTAAGAATAAGCAGGATGAGAACAATAGTTATGGATCTTTTCAATAGACAATTTTTTTTTTAATCATTCCTTTGAAGTTCATATTTACAATCCTTTCTTAGCAGTGTCCTCAATTCCCAAACTATGAAATATGGGAAACATTCTTCTGGAAACATCAAAAAATTATTTCTCTGACTTCCTACTTTTTACAGTCAACTCTACATTTTCTTTTCCAACCATTAAGGTGTATAGTTTTATGAAACAAGTTTACTTCAAACCATTCCTTCTTTCAAAACTCAATGTTAAAGGCATTTTTAAGTAGAAAATTTTGAAAAAACAGATTGAAACCATAATGAGTTCTTGTTTGTTTTGTGGACAAATAAAAAATCACCTGACTTTTCAACATTGCACGGGCAAAGGTACAAAGAGAGGAAAAAATATTTTTTAAACTCGGGAGTGATTTTACTTGCTTGACACATAAAATACAGTCTAAGTTCTGAGGAATGTAATAGGCTACAAGTGCACAGAATTGATTTCTGTGTTCTGACACATCTCTAGAAAAAAATCATATGTTCTTTCTCATAGCTGAAGAAAGTACTTCTCTAAAGAAACTGGAAAACAATGATCCAGTTATTTTATTGGTGGTGCTGATTTTGCTATAATTTGTTGGTAAAAAGAAAATTCATCATCATACTGTCACCATATCAAAGTATACATTGTAGTTGTTCTTGAGACAGTCAATAGAAATATTACAGTTGTTTATCATTCTCTCCAAAACTGGGTCAATGCACTTTCTTTTCTTCAGCTACCATCAGCTGCAAATTTGCAACTTGTTTCTTCTCTTTCAAGAAAAAAACCCCATTTATTTTAGTATATTATAAATTTTATCTTTTACAGAACCACATATTTTGAGAACTATTTTTTTGTGTCTATATTAACCCTTGAATGTTTTATTCCTTGATTCTTTTGAGCCACCTCTGTCCAACTTGCCAGAGAGGAAGTATTAGATTTCGAAGAAGTGGATTGGTGAGATGATTTCTTAATGTCAGGTGATTTCTTAAGATAATTAAAATGTTCTTTTTAACTACACAGTAAGCAGAGCTTTCTCTACAATCAGTTTAGTCATGAAACAATCAACATCAACTCCCTCAAAAAATGTTCAAGTAAAGGTTCCATTTAGAACACAGTCCCGCAAAACAAAAGCAGATTTTTATGGCTGAATATTTGCAACTTTTAGGGCAAGCAGTGAGTTCTTAATACTTTGAATAAACCATCAGGTTCCATCCGGTATATTAATAATATTTATCTAAATTGAAAATGTCTGAGATCTATAGAAATGGAAACCAAGATTTTAAGCTTTTTAATCTGAAGGTGATGGCATTTTTTCTCTATTACAAAGGCTTTTTCTGATTTGAGGAAATGGTTTCACATCATGAATGAAACTGAACGCAAAAGCTTATGTGAGGATTGAACTGTTCAGGAAAAGTTTATGTTGCTTTTAAGACAGCATCACCATGGAATATGTATCAGATTAAAAGCCAATACAGTCCTATCTAAAGAATACATATTTAAACACTGTTTTTCTGTCTAGCTTTGAGAATGCTCAAGAAAGTGTAACAGGCTATATTGTATAATTCTATGCCGGTGACTAGGAATGGTGTCCCAGAGAAAGTATAGGTGCACCAAAAGCTACCACAGTTTTCTTCTTGTATTTTAAATATGGATTTAGATTAGGGTAATGTTCATTATAATATCCATCCCAAAGTGTGAAGGATACAAAACAGTTCAATAATTGCACTCAGAGACTTAAGTATGTATGACCCATCAGCCCGAGACAGGAGTAGCAACATGCTTTCCTGAATGACAGATGAGAAGTCTAGATAGGAAGTGCTTTTGATGTATGAAATTTAATTGAATCCATTTAATGGAGTGACCTATCTTAAAAATAATTGCATTCAAAATCAAGACAAGTAACGTTTAGTTGTGATGACCCATCCTTAAGGGGAAGGGAAGAAATTTTAATTTCACTGTTAGTTTCTAAAGCTGAGTTTTAGATGACAACACAACATGCCTCACAACTTTGCTCCATTAGGTTCTTTCCTTGATGAAGGTAGAACTTCCTCCTAGTCTTCCAGGTGTGTCAAAAAGAACATGAATGAGATTCTCAGATTCTTCCACCCTCAGTCAGGCTGATGAGTATTTTATCCCAAGCAATAAAAGTAACAAGGTAATTCAGAGACAAGTGACAGATTACAGCTTTCTTGCAACTTTTCTCATCTATAGTCACATTAGTTTCCATTTCTGATAGGTTACAAGCTGGCTAGGACCAATGTGTCTACATATCACTCAGGTGGAAAGACAGGAAATCAAAGTGCCATTTTTACTGCTGTTATTCTTATTTTTATTATTATTGTGTCCAAGCAAAAAAACCCAAAACACTTGCCATTGCAGAGACTCCAATAAACCCATCCCTGATTGATGCCACACTTCACTCTTCAGACAATAAAGACAAAGATTTAATTTCCTAATTTCCTCAATTTTGCAGACTGGTGTGTCCAAATTATTTAATTTTTTTATTTAAATGCTGTTTCCTGGGAGACATCAGCCCACATATTTCACATAGTTTAATGTCTGTTCTACAAATTGAGAAAAAAAATGGAAACAAGTACTATTTAATGATTGGTTAAAATTTAAATATATATAATTTTTGAGTAGGTTTTTCTTTTCTATTTTTACCCCATAATCTGCATTTTTATTTGAAATATAAATATGAAGAAGAGATATGGTCAAAAATCAGGCCAGCCAGGTTTATTTGCAGAAAATGTATCCCTGAAATCAATATCGCTAGATTCATATTTACTGCTGAGATCTTCAATAGAGTTTAACATTGAGTGAGTCTGTGGGAGGGCAGGGAGCATGAGATATAGAGAAGTTTCAGAGCTGTTATCCATTATTTTGCTCCCAGAAGAGGATTCTTGTCCCAGAAATAATTTTTGCAATTAATTTAACTATTAGAAAACATCTGGGGTGCCATAGATGTTGATTTATCATTGTAAAACCTCTCTTGATTATTTTTGAGCAGTCCTGGGGATCTGAAGAGATCTCAAGTGACTGAAAGTTGGCAAATATTGTCCCAATTTTCAAGAAGGACAAGAAGGATGATCCTAGAAACTACATGCCTGTCAGCCTCACTTCAGTGCCTGGTAAAGTTATGGATAAGATTATTTTGTGGGAGAGGTTATGTTCTTGAAGATATTCAAAATTCTATTTGGAATAGCCTTGAAAAGCATTGTGTAGCTGACCCTGATTTGAGTAAGTTGGGCTGAGTAGAAGGTGGGTTGCCTCACCTGAAAGATGAGGCAGTCATTGGTGACAGCATTGGCTTCATGAGAGGAAAGTCCTGCTTATCAAACCTGATCTCTTTTCTGCTGATCTCTGCGGCAGCCAGTGACAGGACCTGAGAGAACGGCCTGAAGTTGTGTCAGGGGAGGTTTAAGTTGGATATCAGGAAAACCCAGAGAGTGGTTGAGCACAGGTGGTTGCAGTAACAGCCCGACAGAGTTCAAGTGTTTGGACAATGCTCTTGGGCACATGGCGTGACTCTTGAGATGGTGCTGTGCAGGGACAGGAGCTGGACTCGATGATCCTTGTAGGTCCCTTCCAGCTCAGCTTATTCTCTGATTTTGTGATTGATTATAAATTAAGTACAAATACTAGGAGCACCAAACTATTTTAGTTTTTATGGTCAACTAAGCTTCAACTATGATGTTGGATATTTTTAGTGTTTCTCTTTTTCTGAACAAGACATTTTAAAAGGGATACAAACATTAAAAATAACAAGCTCTATTATTTCATTTTAAGATAATTTAATTTTAGGGTCATTCTCCTATGTGTAATTATTTTGGGTGTTGTCACCCCCTTTCCCCTAGACCCATTTTCCTTTTTTCCCCCAAATGTCATAATTTTCGAGAACAAAAAACATGTATAGCTCCTTTCCCAAAACTGTTTTCCCAAACAACAAAGCTGCAGTACAAGGACAGCACCACAGCTCATGATTAGGAATCTGAATCCAGGTCTGGGGGAGCAATTCTATGTCATATGCAAAAATGTGACTGGATAAGCAAACAAAAGGTAGATTTGCTTGAAATGTATAACAGGTATTTGCTCAATAAACATTATTTCTTTTTATAATCTAAAATGTATTCTGAATATTTAAAAAGTCCTTCTTTCATATGTTTTACTCTGCCTGCCTTGAATACTTCCTCTAGATTTTGAAATAGATAGTATATAACTTCCCCACTGAAAGCAACTGATAGAAAACCACTTTTGTCAACCAAAATATCCTCTGCCAGATTCTAGAGTTGAAACACAGAAAGACAATGCAAATCTAATACATCAGTTCAATTTCTTTCAAATTTTATTTTTCTTTCAGAATAAACATATTTTATGTTTCCTCTTAGTACTAGTAGGTGTTAATCTAGTAGTAACCCCGACTTTCAGGATCCATGCCTTAAATTTTAGAAGTTTGGTGACAGCCAAAAAAAGAGTGTTGGAATGAAGATAAAAGGAACTCACGCTAATAATAATGGAATATGGAGCATTTTATTACATATCATGGGTCACTGTTTCACTTTCAGTCCAGGGTAGTGTGACCTCAGACTGTTACCTTGTGAGAGCTGTTTTATGATCTCTATAAAATGAGTTGCTAAGTTCACTACATTTTCCTGTTGCCAAATATATAAATGTACACTCTGACGTAATCTAGCACCACTTTGACTAGTCTTGCCTGAGAATCTAAGGAAAGAATGTGACACATTGTTCTGTTTTCAGCTGGGATAGAGCTATTTTTCATCATGGTAGCCAGTGCAATGCTATGTTTTTGATTCAGTAAAAGAATGATAATAACACTGATATTTAAATTGTTGATGTGCAGTGCTGTTGAGCAATGTTATTGGGCATCACTTTTTTTTCCTTGAGTTTTCTTCTCCTTTCTCTCTTTCTGTTATCTATCACCCTTTTCATTACTATTATTACTAGGACCATTATTAGTAGTATATTTTATTATATTTCCTTTGTTAAACTGTTCTTGTCTCAATAATGGGCTTAATTTTTTTTCGGTTTCTCCTCTCCTAGGTGGAGCAGGGAGAAAGAAGTCGTGGAAGAATGTATGTTTCAGATTAGTGCTGAAGCAAACAGTTGAAGAATCCTGAGTGAGGAGACCCTATAATGATGTTTTTCAGTGATTACTTTACTTTCCAGAACTCTCCAGAAGACTTCATATCAAATTTCTCACTGAATTTAATTTAGTTTAAAAGTCACTTCTAGACATTTATTTTTTTTTGTAAAGTGACTTCATTTTATTGTTTGAGAAGAGGGAAGGCCAGGGATGGGAGGAGAAACATTGTCAGTCAAATTTTAAAACATTTTTCTGTCCATCTGAGCAATCAGGCACCTAGATGATATCTATTTTGTCAGTAAAATGTAAAATGTATTTTGTCAGTAAAATTTTGTCAGTAAAATGCTGAATGCTTTTTCACCTTCAGCACTCAAAAATAAATATCCATTCTTAAGTACAGATTTTGCATAAAACATCAACATGGCAGTGAAATTCTTAACAGTTAAGCCTTTATTTTTGTAAACATACAAGTGTTAATAATGCCAATATAGGATGATTCCAGTGATAGACAAACACAAAACTCTGTAGCTGGATCATAAATTCCATAATATTGTTTAATTTTACAGTAATCTTGGGGGCAGTTTTCCAAGCAATATGTAAGGAAGGTAAAATCTTGTCCATGAAGAAACCTGCAGCATTTGTCTTCATTTGAAAGCACATGTGTATAAGATTTGAAAAAAAAAATTCCTCTCAGCACAATTAAAGCTAGGCTTCTGTTGAGAAACAGCTCTCCCTTTTCAAACCTGGGAAGAATTCACTTCTTACCACACAGCTATGTACTCTTGAGTTGCTTTTTGACATGGCAAAAGGAAAAGATCCAACCACACAAGAATGTTTTATTTGTTCTCTGGCTAAAAAAAAAAATTCAGAGGGACTAAATCCTGAAATATACTGCAATTCACACAGCAATAAAAAACAGTTTAGCTGCACAAGGCTCAAATTATTTAAAATAAAATAAATATGTAACAAAAGAATAGTTTGATCCTGGAAATCTCTATAGTTTTTAGTGTCAGACTCTACATCTAGAATATTTGAGACTCCAGCCAAGGGTTGTGAAGATGATTGAAAACCTGAAGCAGCCCAAATATGATTGAAGGCTGAAAGAGCTGGGGTTGTTCATATTCAGAAAAAAATTTCAGCTATTTAATGTTTTTTGTTTGTTTCTGCAAGGCTCAAACACTGGTACAAGTCAATCTTAGAGGTTATGTTCTTGAAGATATTCAAAATTCAACTTGGCATGGCCCTGAAAAACATTGTGTAGCTGACCCTGCTTTGACTAAGGTGGATTGAGTAGACAACCTTCAGAGATTTCTTCTAACCTCAGTCAATTTCTGCTTTTGTGAATTTTTATGTGGTAGTTCTAACCACTCTACCAAAGCAATAGGAGAAGGAAAGAGAAAATATTATCTTTTTCCCAGCAGGGGTAGATACAATAACCCTGTGGAAATTGATGTTCTTTGAATTAGTTACCCTTGCTTTATATGATAAAATACCTATTTTACCTATACTGAGGTCTGAGTTGGGGAAGTAACCTAGTCCTGTTTGAAAGGAGGTACTTGTTCATGACAGAAATAGTGCTTTAGACAACTGGAAAATTTCTGGCAAAAACTAAACAAACATTAACAGTTTGGGAGTAGGAAAGGGATTCCAGAATGCTGCTAAATGCAAGATTTATGCTATTAAAGCATAAACACTCAAATTCTATCTAGATGGCAATTTGTCAGTCCTTTCAGGAAGCTGATGTTAAGATACTTGAAGGCAGGTTCCTTTCAATGGTCTGACCTTTAGGTGTCCCACATGTACATACTCACTACCCTCCTGGGTAACCCAACTAAAGGGCTTTGCCTCTGTTTTTCTGTCCTACTAAAGGGTTAGTTCCTACACAGAAGTTAGGACAAATCCTAACTCCCACCATCCTGCTCAAGCCCATATGCAACAGCTCATACTCTTGTTCTAACTATAGTACACACATGTGCTATGTCAAAACTGTGCCTGAATAAATCCATATATACATGTGCACAGTATGCACTTAAAATAGCTACAGTAATTACAGGACAAAAAAAATCTTGTGTAGGTGTGTGCATGCAAATGTAGTTTCTCAGTCACATTTGATACCAGCTTTATATACACAGGGGAAAAAAAAACCCAACAATAAAATGGGATAAAGTCCCCAAAGTTGTTATTCATTTACCAAATTTTGTGAAATGCCAGTCTCTCTTAATGATGACAGCATGCCAGGCTGAGGGAAAAATGTCAGCTAGCCAGAATAAATGAAAAACTAGATTATAATATCCTCTCACAGCCTTGCCAAGTTCTAACAGTGCAAGAATACTTTTACATTTTATGAACATTGGCTCGGGAATTTTCAAGTGTGACAACCTTTAGGTGTGTGGTTTAATTTTAATACACACATTCTCCATTTCCTTACCCTATTCTTTTTCAATATTACTCTCATGTCTGAATAGCCCTGATAGGCAAATGAAGAGTAACCTGTTAATTCTCTGTCCGTCATTTTGGTTTAGGTTTTGGATTTTACAGTTTATTTTTGAGAGGTGAAAAAAATGCAAGGTATTTTTGTGGAAACAGAAAGAAAAAGATTGAATGAACAAAGAGAAAAGGGAAGAAGTCTCATAATGTTTGCACTTGTGATCCAATGGCAATTGTCTTTAGACTGCATGATTTCTGTTTGAAATTGCCAGGTGGAATTTTCAGAATAGAAGCTGGCCAGACACACAGGAAAAAGACACAGTTATTTTCCCTTTGGAAACAAACCAAACCAAATCAAAAAACAAGAAGCATATCACTTTAATATATTTCCCTTCAAAGGAATAGAAAAGAATATGAATGTCTCAATAAAATTATATAGTCACAAATGCAATGTCATTAACTTCTTAGTAATTGGTTCATGAAAAGTGCTAGAGTGAGGGAAGAAGGAATAGTAGAAATAAGCAATGACTTTACTACAAAATATTTTGATCTCTGATCAGTTGGGCAGTATGTTCTCAAAAGGGGTTTTTCCTTTTCTTTTTTTCTTCTGGCTCTGAGTACACAGAAACCTGCATGACCTTATGGAAAGCAAAAACACTGAGGTAGCTAGAGAAAAGACCAGTGCTAAGCTTACAGAAATTGTGTCATTCCAGGTTAGTTTCAAATTCTGTCAATCAATCGGTAAGATGAAGGAAATAGTAAAAGCACCTGTTACTAGAATATCTAAACAGCTCAAAGAAAGACAGTTATGAATAGTATAATAATGTCCTGCCTAATGCAGGTGAAGATCTGGTGATGATAACTCCAGGTCTGCTAGCAGCTTTTCATATCTCATGTCTTACTTTTCTCCTCTTGTTCATACTTGACTGCCATGTCAAACTCATGAAAACATTTTGAATCTAGGCTTTGTAAAAGATAATTTTCATAATGCTTAAGGGTTTAGATGTATATTGTTCAAACATTCAGATTGTATTAGGAGTGGGCCAGTCTGTGTATCCATCAGGAGAAACGAACATTACTACTGCTATTCATTCATTTATTTTTATGCATTTTGAAGTGTCTGTCCCTCGCTTCAGGCATTTTTAAATAATCAAAATGTATAGTCATGAACATGGAAGTTCACACAAAATACAGAGACAGTCAAAGCTGTCCAGTTAAAATGAAACTGACTATTTCTCTGTACTGAAACCTCTTATCTGAATATCTGAGATGCTCAATGCCACATTACATGTCTAATTCTCCTGAGAAATCAAGAAAAGTATCCAGCTGGTTTCAAAAGGCTTTGAATTGTATTCCACATGTGCAAAAACTACAATTATGTGTTCTGCCATGTAATGTAAATAGTCTGTGCTGAATCAGATCAATAGGAGAACAGAAAACTAGTTACAGTATGCACCATCAAGGTCTCTTAATTTAAAGCTGTTTCATATATTAAACATTTCCTGTGATCATATCTTCCTTTGTGTTACACAGAAGTGATGATTTACAAAACTGTGTCCCAAGATTTTAGAACTTTAAAAAGTTAACCAATGACAATTATAGCTCTGTAACGCACTTTCCAAACTAAAATTACCTGTCACATTTTTCTGAAACTTCTATATTGGAGAAATCTGTCTATTACAGAGGTGCTGTGCTTGTGTAAGCACAAAGTCCTTGATTCAACTGCACTTTTGTTATCATACAAGTGACATCTTAGAGGTCTCAGGATCTGTGGGACATTCATGCGAATTGACTGATATGAGGGAAAACTTCTGTTTACCCAAGGCTTTCCGTTGTGGCTGCTGGGGTTGCAGCTGAATACTCCCCAATTTATTTACAATAAATAAATTTCCCCACAATTGGATGTCCAGGAAACTGAATCGAGCCTGTAATATGAATGGAGAGTTTATCGCGGCTGCCTTTATTCTAGTAACTTAAGTGTGACATAGACTTTTCTCTGACCTGAGGTACAGAGTGACCATGCTGAGCTAGTATCAATTTTATAATGTCCTTTCCTACCTCAGGAAAAGGTAGAAACATCCTAACTGTCTGCTGGTAATGGCTAACATCCCAGATTAGGATGTTTAGAGCATCACTAGCTGCCTTGAAGCAACCAAAACTTGGACATGGAATATCCTAACAATTCATGGGTACAATCAGCTGACTTTCAGTGTTTGAGTTTACTCCCTGCCTCTTTTCAGTTGTCTCACAGAGATGTTGACCATGTGTTCAGGGCATTGTAAATGTCACCAGCTTTCACAGGAAAATGGACCTTCATCATAGTGGTTCTTTCCAAGGGAACAGGGCAGGGACTTACAGCCAGGGCCCACCCCATGGTCCCAGCCAGGAGCAGAGCAGGTGGGCCAGCAGGGTCAGCCCAGCCCCAGGTATCAGACCCCTCCATGGGGGTGGAAATGGGCCAGAGATAGGATGGGTTCTGGGTCCACAAACGGGCCAGGAAGGACAGGATTGTGGAGAACTGCAGATCAGCCCTGCCATGCTTGACAAGGGATGATGGCCCTGGGAAGCTGGCATTTACTCCTAGGTTGTACACAGGATGCAGAAGCCTCAGGAGAGGTCAGGCAAGGGCAGGCAGGACTGTCAGGGGCTTGAGAGCAGCCTCATCATCTTCACAGACTTATAGAGGCTCCAGAACAGCCTCCTATAGGGGCTGTGACTTCACAGGAGCTGTACCAGCTCTGGGAGATTGCGGAGCAGATAATGAATAAGGAGGAACAATAAGTTTACCAAGAACAAATGGAGTACATAAAACTGAGTCTTTCATGTAAATAGGTCTCTTAGAAGGCCTCTACAAGGATATTATATGTGTGATTAAATGGTGAAGAATGACCAAGTTACAAGTTCAGCTGATCTGACTTCATGGTGAAGCTTGAATTCAGGACAAGACAGTCCTGGAGGTGAGGACTCATGGAAGTCAGAAGAGCCCTCATCATGTCCCCAAGCTTGCACACAACTCTGCCTTTATGAAGTCAGCACTAATTTGCTGTCACTATCAGAGCCAAAAATATTTGATATACTAATATTAAAAAGAACATTCCACCACACCAGAAAACCATTTGCTTTCAAGGCTAGCTCTGATAAATTTACTGTGAAACATCCACTGCATAATGCTTAGTACAGTATGCTGCTTGGTTTCCAAAGGCCTGCCTAATGGGCACACGTGCCTCATCTTGCTTTTTATTCCAACACCCAGCTGTACAGAGACAGAAATTTAAAATTAAAAATAACCTTTCAGCTGATTCCTTGCATAATTGCTATCTTGTTTTGCTAATACTGTGGTTAAATTATAACTTGCTGAAGCCCTGGAGGTTCCTGTGCTGGTTTATCAGTCTGAATTTGCATTGACATGCTTTTCAGTCAAGTGAGTAACTAAATTCAGTGGCCTTGAGTGAGCCTGGCAGTATTTGCACAGAAAATTAGTAATAGATTAGGGAGAATGAATATATGTTGTCTACATAAATAGATGCAATGATGAAAATTTTGTTCATCTCAAAATACTACTGAATTTCATTGAAAGACTGTGACTGACATACTAACAAACCTTTGAAAAAGCAACATAATAAAAATGGGTGCAAAAAACCTCTGCTGTAATACCAGGCAGCCTTTCACTATGGTTATCAGAAATGGCCATGTCTCTCTTGACTATCATATATTCACTAATCCAAGCAGACTAAAATAGGAATTTCAACTGAAATCATTTCCAATTTCCAACTTAGTGAAATTAGAATTTTACATTTTTGTGGAGCAGATCTGTACACAGAGTAAAGTTCTTAGTTTCCTTGGGCTATGGGATATTTATTAATTACCTTTTTTTTCCCTTAAAAAGGAGTAGTCAATTTTGTAAATGTTTCATCCTGGTTATCACAAAGACTGCTGATGCCAAAATATACTGCTAAGAATTTTTCTCCTGCTTATTAGGAATGATTAGGGAAAAAAATTCAAATTAAGGATGCATTTATTAATTTCATTGTTAATAATCTTCTGAATGAGGCTTGTCATCACCAGACAGAAATGGATCTGTTCCATATGGTTTCAGCCAGTGTTTGATGCTTTAAAAGAAATTGTAAGAAGCCTCATTCCCCTTAAGGTAAGTATCTGGTGACAGGTTTAGGCTTTTTTTTCCCCTCGTGCTCAAACCCATCAGGTTTTATTGAAACCTTAATTTTGTTTAATGTAACTGAGGGTATTTTGAAGTCTGAGAACCATTTAAGAAAGTTGTATCCATATATCTGGAGCTCTTCAATGAATAAGAGGATTGTCCTCAGAGCCCCTGAGTGCTTTTACAATAATATTTCTGTTTAAGTTCTGATTAAACCAACACTTCATGTTCCTTGAGCTTCTGAGAATTTCTTACTTGACTAGAGTGGGAGCAGATGGCTTTGATTAGATCACCCAGGACTTTATCTTTTAATCACCTGCCTCACTCGATCTGAGAGGGGAAAAGGGCAGACATATGAGTAATCTCATCCTTTCTGCTTCTCTGTCTTGCCAGTTCTCTGCAAGGCTTCTGCTAAAACCTCATTCATCACTGCGAAAGCTGCGAATGGATAGCCCTGTAATACCCCAAGGCTCTGCTGCGGCCGTGCAGTGCCTAACCTCTCCCCTCCAGAAGGAAAGGCTGCATGTACTTTTGTCAACCTGTCAGCAAGCACTTCTCTCTCTATTCCGCTTGCTCAACCCTCTCCCCCCATCCCGACGATGTCAGATTTCTGAAAATGTTTCATTTTGAAGAAAACCCCAGAGGTAGTTCTCATGATCGTGCATTCTTTATTTCATTCCTCAGTGCAGCCATATGAGAAAGACACATTTGTCTTCATATGTATGTATGTATTTGTGTATCTATGTATTTTTTGAACATATCTATGTCTCAAAAATGTGAAAAAGGAGTGGACATTGTGCTTCCTTTAGGTATAAAAAATGCCAATGATGGCCATTAAATTTAATTTTTTGGTCACAGTTTTAAGTGAGCCTGTCATAAAACCACAACCTTCCCTCTCTGTTTTTGCTTCAAAGAAAAGTACCCCACAGATTTCTCCAGAACTAAAGTCTAATATTCTCCTTGGACTTCTGAAGAGTGGCGAGTTAATTCTTTCCAGAAGAGTTTCCCAATATTCTACTACTGTTTCCTGCCGAATCTTAATTTAGAATTCTTATACTAACTCACATTTAACATTAATCACAGTTTTTAAGGGAAAAAACACAAAGACTGATGGATGATTAAAATAAATATCTGAAAGTTTCTTTGATTTGAGGCCAAATTACAGCTTCCTTACTTTTAGCTGTTTTTTATTCAGACAAGTTTATGTTTAAGCCAAGGGATTTTTAAAATTCTGTTAAAGCCAGCATTATTCTCATCAGAATTTAGATCAGCTGTGAAAGAATCAGCTCTTGAAAACTTTAAATGCTTACATAAAGAATTTTATAAATAAGTAAATCTACAAAATTATCCATTTCATAAGATCAGATATTTGAATATAAATAGCATTTAAGAATAAATAATTAACTTTGAAAATGCCTAAGCATTGCTCAGATGTTTAATTGTATTGACTGTAAGGCTTGTATTCAACATACATTGATGATGTATAAAGAGATGTGTTCTTTCTTTTAAGAGATTTAAAATAAAAAATGGTAAGAAGTGAAATTAAATCTAAAATGCTTTTTAATGTCAAGAAAGCATGAAATTTCTCTTCTACATTGTACTGACTTGTTCCAGAATTCACCAAAATGACACTAAATTTGGGGAGAAGAGGTGTTAAATTCACAGTGTGAGCATAAATCCTTTTTTCCCCCCTGCAATATGAAGCACAACTTAAAAGGGTACAAAGTACCATGAAAACATGACAAAGTTATATTTAATATCAAAAGGATAGGTGCAATATTTGATTGATACCATGAGAAAGAATACTTGCCTTCAAGACACAGTTTACTCCCCAAGCTATCAATGATCCTGTTTTTATATATACATCTGCCAGAGCAGCTCAGCTTCAGCATTTCTTTGTAGACACACTCCCAAGATGACACATTTATACCCCACAGGTATATTAATAAAATCATGGATTCATTGAATGGTTGGTGTCGGGAAGGACCTAGAGATCATCCAGTTCCAACACCCCTGACACGGACACTAGTCCAGGTTTTTCAAAGGCACATCCAATCAGGCCTTGAATGCTTCCAGGGATGGTGCATCCTGGTGGTGTATATTAATACTCAGCAGAGATTCAGTTTTTTACAAGGAGCTTCACCAAACTTATCTGAGTTCATGGCCCACAGTGGCCCTGTTGCCCTGATCACCACTTAAGAGACAAAGAACCCTAAGGTCGAATTCTAATGAATTAAGCTGAACAGAAATATTTTTTAAATGTAGCAATCATACTTTGCACATAGGCATTGAAAAACTTGAAGAAGTTTGATATTAACAGTAACATTCAACCTAAGTATTTCTGAAATGTATTTAATTCCTGTGTAATAAGGGAGTTGTTTTATGTTAAATAAGTACTGGCACATAATTTAACACACAGAATAGCAGTTATGTATGGGTTATTTGACAGATACCTTAAGAAGCATATCTTAATGTCACTAAATATCTTTTTATTAGACTTTTAGCATTAGCATAATCTTTAACTAAAGGGATTTAACACCACAATTCCTAATAACATTTTTTTGTACACTGTCCTGATTTCATCTGGGATAGAGCTAATTTTGTTCCAAGTAGCTGCTATAGAATTGTGTTTTATTTAGAATGAGAAAAATGTTTGTAACACACTGATATTTTAGTTCTTGCTGATCAAGTCAAGGTCTATTCAGCTTCTTGACCCACCCCACAAGGGAGTAGGCTTGGAGGAACACTAGAATTTGGGAGGGGACATGGAGAGAACAGCCAATCCAAACTGGCCAAAGGGATATTCCATTCCATATGTTGTCATGCTTAACATATAAAACTGTGGAAAAGTTGGCTGAGGGGTGGCTGGGCCACCTAATCAGTCAGCAGGGGGTGAGCATGTGAAAATACATTGTGCATCACATACTTTGTGATGCACAATGCCTAAATTTTGTATCATTATTATTATTAGCATCAACATTATTTTTTCTTCAATTTCTGTCCCATGAAACTTCTTTATCTTACAAGTTCTACCTTTTTTCCACTTCCTTCCTCATCCCACTACCCTGAGAGTTGTCAGCAAGTGTCTGTGTGGTGTTTATCTGCCTTATCATCATAAACTATGACATACAGAACACCATACATATTAAGTAAAGATAATTTATCAATAATTTCAATATACTGAAAAGAGAACATGTACGGTCCACTTTTTATTTTCTGTCTTATGTATGATGGTGATATCTATGTGATATTTTACACTCTTTATATTGCCTGGACCACTATATTTCACTCTATGGTGTCTTCATTGAGATTGCTTCTGACTTTTCAAATAGAAGAATGTCTTCAATGTATGTTGATAAGAATATCCATTTTTCATTTTTCCCATTTCAAAATATTTTGTGTGAATTAAAGGAAATTAATTTAGCTTAAACTCTAATTCTCCACCAGTCTACAGTACCTATTTTGCCAGCTTTGAAAAAACTGGGACAAAAACTCATCAAAGTTCTCCTCTGAACCAAAGAACTACTTGGTTAGAGTTCAATAAACAGAAAGTAAATCCTTTATCTGTATAGTTCAGCATGTTCTTGCCCCTTTTTGCTAATTACTTAGTTTAAAGAGGTATTTTTCATTGACCATATGGACCAAGTTTATCTCATAAAAATTTAAGTCAGAGCTTTGGATTCAACTGTGCAAAGGTTTTCAGAATACAGAATTAATCTTTATGTGTTTTGACCCTCTCAGGTGCTTGTATATTGCTCTCCACTTACCTTCTAGCCAGAAAAAGCAAGGGCAAAATCTCCCATGTAACACAGCAAACTAACAAAATATTCTAAAGGAAAATAGGGCTGCTGCATATACTTTCCTCATTACCCTCCCTTGGAGGATATTGAACTTTGAAATTGATTTAAAACACCTTTATGCTTGAATTGAAAACAACCCCCATGTGCTCCCAGTTCTGTCCTCAGAACACTTGTGCCTCTGTAATGATTTTGCTTTTATAAGAATTGAATTTTCAAGATACGGTGCAATATGAATACTTTCATCTTGCCAGGGAGTTTTCTTCTGGATGTCTTGTGCTCTCTGTTCAAACAGCTATTATTTGTCAATGGTAACAATTGAAGGGAGGGTCAAATTTCTGCATAAGAGTTTAAATGCAAAGTTAAACTGGTGACCAAAGTACAAACAGACACATTTGGTCAGTTTTTTGGGGGGTTTTAGTTTAATGGCATTTTGAAGAAATAAGGAGAAAAATAATCTCTCCTTGTGAACTGAGAAAGGGATTCAAAAGCACTTACCTTTCTTTCCTACAGCTTCTGCCAGGTTGCTAGGCAATTGAGAGCAAGTGATTTTAATCTTAGTTTTTCACTCTAAAACAGACCTGCTGATTCTAGTAATTCTGGAGTAATTTATAATTAGTTAAATACAATAAATAATATTTCATTACAAAGGTAGTAACTACTTTTCATATTTGTATGAGATTTATGCATATTATAATATTTCTAAGTAAAAATTGAATGAAAACAATACCTTTGACAAAAGTTGGCTTTATGCAATTTCCATCTTCACCTGTTCTTCATAGAATGTGTAGGAAGTCTGGTCTAAATTTACATGAGCATAAAATCCTTATAAGGATAGATAGAAAAAGAACAGTGATAACTATTTCAGTTTCTGATGAGTAATAATAATAAATAGACAACAAGATGAGCTAAATCATCACCATGCAAGGAAGGCAAACATTTGTCAGGTGATTGTGGTTTTCTCTTCTGCTTAAAGACAAGTGGACATATAACAGCCTCCTATAGGATATCTAAAGCAGCAGCCCCTAAAAAAATATTAGCAGTGCACCCGCAACTTTCCAAAAAGTTTGAGCAGACAGACAACCCTGTGTTTATATTTTGTGTGAGATTCCAGACCTTCAACTACACAAAGCTAATAATGTATGGAATGACTGGGGTGTACCCAGATCCTGTGTCACTTTCCAGAATACCAGATTTTCCCACTATAAACCCCACCTGAAAAATTTTTTACGTAGCTTTCATTCATCAAGATGGCTCACAAAAAATGCTGCACTCTGAAATTAAGCCAGAGTGCCAGAACCCAGCTTTTGATCATATGTGTCTGCAGGGTTTTATCCAAACAGGACTTTGACCATTTCCGCACAGATCTCATCTCTGACAAATAGGTTTTGTACTTTCAAGTTAACCTGGTTTCTGTGTTTTACTAAGAGATATTCAGTGTTCTGAATGCAGATGAAAACTCCTGACTATTTCACATCCTCTCCAATTCAAGGCATTGACAATGGTGTTGAAAATGACAGCACATGTTCTGTGATTGAATTTTCAACAGCCTGTTCTTAATTCTACATAATTCGGACCTGGTTTCGATAGAAGTTTTAAGTATCCCTTATGAGATATGGAAACAGATAAATAGCTAGTGTAAAAAACAGAAAGCAGATAACTCTAGTAAAAAAACCATATCCACTCCAGGGGAAGCATTAAGGGCATCCCGCATGAATTAAGACAGATCTCTACTGCCTTTTTTCCATATAACTGATCAGGACAGAAGGATCAAGTTTAAGTGGTTACATTTGTTGATGTTGATGGGGGAGCAGCAAACATAGATAGATGCCAGAGGTACACAGGAGGTAGAAAATCACTTTACTTCTGGGCTGCAGACAGACATACTGTATTTACTTGTTTCAATCTGCCTGATTCTAAACTCACTCTAGGGTTTTGCTTTAACACAATGGCAATGACTCATTAGAATAACTTCTGAGTTAGCCTTATCTTTTTGTAAAACTGACAAGAAAGTCTTGTAAGTTTAGCATGAAATTACATTTTTGTGTAAGAAAGGGAGAAAGACAAACAGACCTTTAAATGAAAAATAAAAAATCTAATTTAGAGTTTGATGAAGTTAAGAAATATCTTAACTGAGTAGGACTCTCAGACTTAAACAGTAATATGCAAAACTGGGTATGATGCCATGCTTTTATTTTCCCATTTCCTCCATATCTATCTGGTCATAGGATCAGTAAGTCTCAAAAGAACAATAGTGTAAGATACTATCAGGTACTCCTTGATACATTACAACTACTTGTATGAGTTCTGCATATATATGGCATCTTTTATGTAGGTAAGGAGATCAAGGTAAAATAAAAAAAAGTGTTGGAGCTGACTGTTTTGGTGACCCTTGACAATGAATTTTCCCATGCTGGAAGAGAGATTCTTGAATCTGTTGTACCACTGGAGCTCCATAAACAAAAGCAATTGCATCAGGATCTTCTGTTGCATAAAAAAAAAATCCTAGAAAAAACACCAAAAAATCAACAGCTAAATGATAAATGTTCTATAGAATGGAAATGGTAATTAAACCAAAATTAAATTCATTTCAAAGTAGTCAAGGTGCCTCCTAAAGTCAGTGTCATAATAGTGAAAATTTCAAAGCAATAGCTGAATTAAGATTTTCTGCATATCATGGAACAGAGAACTTTTTAAGAAGTCTGAGAAAGTGATATTATTTAGGGTTTTAAAATATATTTCTACTGGATAATGAAAGATGAGTAAGTTCCTTACTCTTCCACTAAAAAAAAAATCAAAGCAGTTACAAGAATATCATTAATTTATAAGAGAAAAAATCATACATTATACCTTTCATTGTTCTTGTGTAAACTAAGAACAACAGTTAATATTATAAATCTGGGATGACATTTATTGAATTAAAAAAATACATCTATAACTAACAAAAAACCAAGAATGCCTTGCAAGAAAATTATTTAGATATTAATGTACTACTACTACTACTAATAACAATAAATAATAACAACAAAAAAAAAAAAAAAAAAAAAAGCAAAAAGAATAATTCAGCTTTCCAGACTAATCATTATGTACTGCAATGAGGTGTGGAGGATAAACTGTCCAAATCAGCAATCAAATTTTGAGCTATTTGTGATCAATGAATATTTGTGAAGAATGTCTGTAAACATACTTAACTTCCTGAAGAATTTAATATCTAATATTTTTTTTCAGTTTTTTTTTTTAATGAAGTAGGATAATGCAAGCAATTATTGCACACAAACATGCATTAGTATGAAATATTGTGAAGTTTTATTTAGGGTTAGTCAAATGTTGACTTGTTCTTCCTGTTCATGAGTTATTCTTTTATGTTACCATTTCCCAGAAACCTGAGGCTTGAAGATAAACAAGATGATTCTAGATAACTATTTGCATTGAATGAGGACTTTTCCCCACAATATTCTAAACCATTCTGTAATTTTTCGCTACTATTTTACGGTAGTCTTCATGTTTCTTTGAAGTAATATGACAATACAGATTGTTTTCTAGTTCTGCTTTGGTTTTTGTCTGTTTGCTTTTAGTTTTAGTGCTTGAAATTATTAATTTCTTTCACTATCTTTAAGGTTCCTTACATTTTTAGGAATATATGAATATAAGTGTCCCAGGCCTGGAAGCTGTACTGGTCAGGAGTGGGAAATTCAAAGCAAATTAGTAGTATTTTTGCTTGACTTGTTTGATGTATGATACTGAGATTTGTGATCTTGCTTGTGTTCTTACCATGAAATTATTATTTATTCTACTGGGTAATACACAACATTGATTTATTAATATATGATTTCTTCATTCATTGTTCAACTTCAAGGTCATAAAACCCTCAATATCTTTAAACATAAGTACATTTCTTTGTTGTTACTCTTCCACACAGTTTTCAGAGTTCCTCTAAAGCATTTTACCAGTTGTTTTTCATAAATTTATTTCCCATGTTAAACCTACAGATAGTATGTTCTATGCAATTGAAAACCTTATGCATTCACCTTTAGGAAAAAAGAAGAAAACCAAAGCCACCTAGTACATAAAGAGGTTAAAAAATCTTTGACAAGATAGCAGATTAGTTGTCCTTCTGGAGTCACATAAGCCATGAAAAATTATTTTTTTTTCTGTGTAATGAACTTTATAAATTTCCTTGGTTAAGGGTATCAAAATATTGGAGTTAATTTTCCTGTACTTGTTTGAAAAATGGCATTCAGGTATCTTACTAGCCTTTAAACACTTTTCCTAATTGTTCAGCTTTAAATTCATGAGGACCTAAGGGAAATTTGTAGCGTTGATTGTGCTAGTAGTAAAATGGGCATATTCCCTTGAGAGGTCTAGTTGAAGGATCCATAGTTGTCCTAGGCTTGATTCCAGAGTCTCTGTAGGAAATAAGTAGACATGGATAACTTATATTTAATAATGCTGTCACTGCAGCCTTCTCAGACATCTTTTTATTACAGTAAGAACTTTGCGGTCATATAAATAAAGTTCCTCATGTATAACTAATCATAATTGCAATTTTAAAGGCTTCAAAAGAAGCACTTTCAAAATTCGAAGCCAAATAATTTAATCTTTAGTTTACTACATTAATGGACAACTTTTGAAAACTTGAGGATTTTTTTGGAGGAGATTTTCCATTTTAGAAGTTGATTTAGAACTGGGCAACCCTTATGGAATTTTCCTATAGTGTTAACATTTTTGAAATTACACATAAAAATACTCCCTACTTATTTATTTATTTTTGTTGATATGGGAATTAAAATGATTGTGATTGTTTCCAATGAGAAGAAAATTTCTTTTTGTTAAGACATGCCTGTGTATCTTTCTTGGGAATATAATTACATTTTAAGGATTAATGCATTCCTTGGTTATCTGACTCAAACACTAAAGGACAAGACAAGGGAAGGCATTTCTCTCATACAATGGATTAAATAAATTGTCGGCTTCAGTTCTATATATATAATTTCATAAGGATATAACAAAGAGGAAAATATAGGCTAAACAACTATAAAGGATTTTGCATGGCCTCAGTGAGTAGAAAAGAAGTAAACTTACATATATATATATATATGTGCCATGGTAAATATGTCAAGAGAAGATAGCTCACCACATTCTTCTAGCCAATTTACAGCAACCCTAACAGGGAGAGTGAAATGTAAGCAGATGAGGCCATTCCCACTGCCAGCTGCAGCGAGACAGGGGTGTCATTCCACATCTCTTCCAAACTCTGTCACTTGCTTGAACTGTAGCCTAATGCAGACAAAGAATCATTTTCTTCTGTGTTTCCTTAGAGAGGTTCTCTTTTTTTGCCCCTTTGCTGGTTTGTTTACAGCAGCAGCAGAACACAGATCTTTTTTTTTTTTTTACTTTTAAAAGTCTTTTCCTAAAAGAAGACTTCCTAAGTGAGAGAGTGACAATCTTTTGATTTTTTTTTCTCTTTGTCAAGGAGTGAGAAATGAAAATCTCTCCACACAAAGTTAGAACAGTTTGGTCTCCAAAAAAGATAGAGAAAGATGCAAAACATTATAAGAGTCCATGGATTGTGCCATACACCAACACCTCTTTGGAAATTACCACTGCATTTTTGCACTTGAAAATTGAGATTCATTTTCACAGTTGATTATGAAAACTGTCACTCATTATTAGTATTAGTACCAGTTTTGCATTTGTTGCCTTTGGGAGTACAATACCCTATTAAAGCAAGAAAATGTAAACATCCTGCTGTCTATACCAGGAAAACATAAAATAGTGGAATGAATTTGAAAAACAGTTATGAAGTCACCAGAAATATTAAGTTATTTGACTAGATCTCTCCAAAAGAAAAGAAAAATGGCTCAATTTTAAAGTCAAGTCTAAAAATTCCTACCTTACTTTTTAAACTAGAAACTCTTTCAGGGAGTGTATAAACTCTACTTGAAACTCCTGACTTAAAGTTCTAGTGCTATTATTTTGAGAGAGAGTCAGTAAAACCTTCACAGTTTTATCCATGGAAATCTGAAAACAATATCTTAGAAGTACTGAAATACTAAGAAATGGTATACTATTATATGTATCAGATGCAAAGGTACTGTAACTATCTTTAAATCAACACTCATTTTCATGTGGAATATACTGGCTTTGCGTGGCTTCTGCTTTCAGGGAAAAATATCTTTCAAATTTTTTTCTCTAATACTTCTAATACTAAAACATAAGTTCTTTGTAGAATATTTAGTGAATATTCACTACTAGAAAGCACAGACTGTTACAAGGACAGACTTGAAAGATGAGAAAAGGAGAGAAGGAAAAGGAAAGCTGAGATAGGTTCTAGAAAGGGTTGGAAACGTTGCAATCTCATGTTAGCAGTTGTAATGCTATTTGCTTTCAGTGGAATGTTGTTTCAAAGAGTCCTCTTTGTCCAAAATAAAATAGTTTTTTCTAGCAAAACCATGTAGAACATCTTGAAAAAAACCAATGGCAGTCAGAACAAAAATTAAACAATATTAAATAAATAAACCAACTTTTTATCAAACATCACAGTACCATAATAATGATTAATGTTTTAGAGACTGTACAAGCATTTGTTCTGGATATGTAGAGATAATATGGCAATTGAGTTTCAAAACTAAATCTCATTTATTTTTTGTATTTTTATTCTTGATAGTTATTGTTTTAATAGTTATTTTCAAACTTCATTGATTATTTTACCATAAGTTAGTCCATATGATTTTCCACTATCTTTCATTTGCCTTGGGTTAAATTACCCAAGGCAAATGTTTCAAGAAAAACTTAACAAGATTTCTGCTTGAAGGCTATACACACACAAGCATACTCATACAACTCTGGAGATGCAAATATCTTTTCATCTCCCAGACTAACAAACTCTGATCTGTCTCTGGGATTTTGTAGTTTGTCCAGAAATGTGTCATTAAAAAAAAAAAAAATAACCAAAAAAACCAAAACCAACCAACCAAAAACAAATAAACAAACATCACCAAAATGCCCATAACTGCATTAGAAATCAAGTAGATTTTTGTTATCTAATACACTCAATTTCTCAAAAGAAGAATTGTATTTTCATAAGAGCAGAATGCACTTAGCTGTTTTGTTGGAGTCTCTTCTTGCCATGTTGCAATTTTTAGTCAAATTAACACATTGCATTTGGTCCCAGAAATCTGATGACAGAGATATTTAATCAATGCACTTTAACATAAAAGCAGTTATTAGTGATGCACAGAGGGTAAGAAAGAGCTTTTGTTTTCATGTCAATACTTCATTTTTACTAATTATGTCTGCATGTATTATAGAGGTGGGTGTTATTGGCCTAACTTTTGAGGTGATTTCTGAAGAAAATGTACTTTTGGATTTTAAAGGGAGTCCTGAGCCATGTATTCTAGTGTGTTCAAGAGCTACAGCTGACTTCAAAAATAAAAATTTATATTTATTTATATAATAGTAGCTATGGTTTCAAAATTAGAAAGCTCTCAGAAGCCACTACAAGGAACAGGATACATGAGACCATGTATAATGTTCATTTGAAAATCTGTTTATGAGTTGCATGACTTTTAAAAAAAACCAAGCTCTATACGCTTTGTTTGTCTGCCAGTTGTGAATATATGTGAACATTACTTACCTAAGTTGCAAAAGTTTTGTTTAGAAATATTTGGAAAGTGGTTTTGCATCTAATTAACAGACGATAACATAAATATCAAGTATTGTTTCTTTGCTGGACAAGAAGGAACTTTAGTCAAGTATGAATTTCCCCTACACATCATTTAAAAAATCAAGCATACTTAGACATACAAAACAACAGAATTAATCATATCACATAACAGTTGAACAAAGAATGTATTTTGAAAACATAATTCATAATGAAAGAATTTTCATCTACCAAAGCAAGTTGACAGAAATCTTTTTTTCTATTCACTACTGAATTTGACTTGTCTGAATTCTTTAGTTTTGCACTGTACTCACAGTAGTATCCTTGCTATCAGATATAGCCTTGCTTCTCCTTCCCTTTAACTTGAAATGAAATGTAAAAAAAATAAATTAAAGAAGGAGGAGGGGAGGGGAAGACACTGTTGTAGTTTGAGATATATATATCAATTTTATTTTTAAAAAAGAGAAAAATTTGGTATAGAATCTCTAAATATGTAAAGGTGGGTTTTTTCATAACCTTAGTACTGTAAAAAATAATCTCACATAAGCATTCCATGAACAGAGGACCTAGAAGAGGATATTATTACACCCATATCCAATATGTGATTTGCCTGACATTTAGCACAAATCAGGCTGATCTAGGACCCTAGCAGAATGACTGTAGGAATATGTGCTCACATACATGAGCTCACAAACAGAAAAAAAGAGGCAATTCCTTTTTAAACAAAGTTTAAAGACAAAGCCTACAGAGGTCCAAAAGAAAAAGGGAAACCAGAGCAGTGAAATAACATGAATTATGTGAGCTCAAATGCAAGGAATTAATGAAAAGCCACATTGCCATTTAAGCAATTGCATACTGAGCCTCCATAAGGAATCTGAGAAGTCAGAATTAGCCTGGAAAGTAACAGCCAAATCTTGGTGGTGGGTGCTATGCAGAGGGTCTTCACTGAGATATGTGTCAAGAAATCCTGAGACAGAAAAACTCTGTCTGAATTCAGACCCAAGGAAATGGTGGAAGTGCCTGGGGATATGACGGCTGGAACATCTGACAGCTCTCTGGTAAAAGGCCAAGGGGGGCACTAGGCCAGCTGCCATCTCAGCTAAGTTCACCACCTAAGGAGACAGAAATTCTTCTCTGCCTGTCATCAGAGAACTGCATCTGTTTCTCTAAATGATATACAAGACCTTATGTACGTAGCAGGAACCTTTGCCTCGAAACTGAACGTAGCACAAGGGAGTTGGGGAGAACGAGCTGTCCCTGAGGAGCAAGGCCATTCACACAAGCACAGAGACAGCAGCTGTGATTGACAGGATTGGTTATATCTGGAGAGAAGAATCAGCTGAGAGTGTTTTATGTTATTTTTTTAATGTTCTTAATCCCTACACCTTTTTATGTTTGTCTCCAATCACATCAGCACAAAGGATTTTCTTTTGATTTATGCTCTAGCCAGGGGCTGTCTTACTCTAAGCAGGGTCAAGAAAATGGAAGAACAAGCATGGATGACTTCTTTCCTACCTCATTTAGAAGACATGCATAATGCATATTTCAAACATACTGCTTAATCCAAAAGCCTCTCAATGAAAGTTTAAAGAAAGAAACAAATATATAAACAAACAAAAAAACCAACTCCAAACAAACAAACAAACAAAACCCGCACATCTTTCTCATTTCTTTCTAGGACAGGAAATTAATTTAAAGTAGATTATATATCCTTCACTCAGGTGATGATCCCATCTGTGTTTCTCAAACTACTTATGTAAGGCTGTCTTGCTTATGTATAGGAATAATGAATATGAATATTTCTTTATTATGGACAATGATTAATCACTAATCATTCTGCTCAGAATAAATCTGCTCCCAGTTTTCTTAGGAATTTCTGCAGAGAATATCCTCATCAGCAGTCCATGATGATGATGATTCACTTCCTCACCACCCCCAAGCTCTTCCCTTTCCCTATGAAAACATTCAGTCTTGCAAGCTCAGTGGTTTAACTTTTATTAGATCAAATATAAATAGATTTGCTTCAGCAAGGAGACTACTTTTTAAACCAGGGTCTTGACTAATGTGTTTAATACTGACAGGGAAAAGAAAAGTACATGCCTAGAACCTAGTTAACCATTAAGTTGACACATTATATTTTTTTATCCTCTTCATAATTTTCTGTGCTTTTATCTGCACAGCCAAACTCTATTGTGATTCAGATAATAATTTATTTACCTCAAATGCACTAAATGGATACTTTCAATTAATAATTTAGATTGTTTTCTATTGCTATAGGTGCATTTCACATTGGAGGGTCAGATGGGTCTTAAAAATGTCTGAAAGAAATTAAAGCTATTTTACTTGAAACCTGTGTAACCTTCCCACTGTCTGGGTGTGACCAGGTTTGATTATAACATGGCATTGATCTTCAACATGTAAGGAAGTATATTTGAACCATAATAATATCTATTAAATCAAGCAAATAATAACACTTTTATTGTGAGTCTTCCCAAATTATTTTTCGTAATTTTTCCATCTTTTAAAAAACACTCAGATGTTTCTCCAGCTTGAAGAAATCAAGTTTCCCATGAATAAACATCCTACATTTAAAGCATTTTCTTGTGTACTTCATATTTTTTCCATAAATAAACTATGTAATGAAAACATAATTTCTCACAGTGAGCCTTGCTTTGGTTTTCGCCAGAAGAAATGTGTTTTGCACTAGATTCAAGGGGCGAAGGCTGGAGCCATGTGGTCATGTCTAGGTTGCTGTTCTATACCCCCTCACTCACCATTGGGGTGGAAGTAAGGGACTCACTTTCTGGAAAAGAGACATGTCAGGTGATTCCACCAGATGCTCTGTTCAACATCTCTTTACCTAGCTTCAACAGGTATACTATTATATTAAAATCTTTATAAAACATTTTGAAAGCCCCAAGTGCAAAGATCTATACATATGTGTGTCTTTAACAAGATATTATAATATTTTTATTTTTATAATAATTAAAATTAATGATCCATCTTTGAGCACAGGCTTGTATCTGTTTTGCTTTTTTTCACTCCTCTTTAATTCCATGAACAGAATCTTGTACATCCTATCATCCTTCCATTTGCCTTGACCAGATCATACCTTGAATGAATTAACAAAATCTGTCTTGGGACCATAAAAAATGTAGTGTCCATATGCTACGGATGAAACATTAAGTGTGAGAAAACTCTGTTCTTCTTAGGCACATATTGATACTGTCACTGCCATTTTTTACAGCATTTAAAGAGCTACCAAACAACCTTGACATTTATTAGACCATACCCTAGTACAGGAGGTCAATTTCTTTCCCAGGTAGAACCCAAGTTGTAAGAATATGTGTTAAATTTGTGTAATATGTGGAAAAAGTAAAAAAAAATCAGATCATGGCTGAATTTTGGGAGCATACTACCTGCACAGCAAGACCTTTCAACACTCTCCTGGTGCTTTACAGGACATAAAATGCTTTGATCAGCATGAGGGACTTAAAAAGCCTTCAAAATGTCTGCGTGTAGGAGAAATACACCATTTTACTGACAAAG
The DNA here is from genome assembly GCF_050655825.1 of Lonchura striata. NCBI lineage: Eukaryota > Metazoa > Chordata > Aves > Passeriformes > Estrildidae > Lonchura > Lonchura striata. Next base: position 54,757,330 of record NC_140707.1, on the reverse strand, counting down.
CTGTTTACCTCTGCACTGTTTTTCAAGTCATGCACTGTTTAACTGTGTCTCATACCAGAATGACCAAATAATTCTGTCAATATTCTGTCATGAGCTTGATAATATTGTCATTTGTCATAAGGACATACCAGTTTGCAAAGGTCATGAGACCTTTCCCCCTTACAGTGATAAAAACTAATCAAACTCTACCATCCCTAACGTGGATGAGTGGGTTGGCTATTGGAGTGCAAGATATTTCATATGGAAGTTATCTTTGTCACCACTAAAACCAGGTGGGTTCTTGGAACCGAGTTTCAGTGGATGAGACTGAAGCACAGAGAATATGACTTGCAAGAGACACATTTAAACACTCAGTAGTCAAATTACAACAGAATAAGGTTGATGCTTTATGTCAAAAAATGCTAATATCTTAAACCATGATGTATCTTATGTTCATATAAGATACTAAGTATGCTGCATCATCATGTAATACTGCGTAAAACTTTCAATTTTTCTGCAGTTTTAGTAGAGTGCATTCAATATTCAAGATATTCAAAGAAAATTGTTTAGCATGTAATCAGTGTTTAACATTTGCAATAAAAATATTTTCCCTATGTTTATAAATCAAATTAAGCTGGTTTTATTCAGCTACAAAACATACAGATTATAATATCAATGCACTGACTGGAAATCAGGACAATTTACAACCATTACTTGTGAATAAAGAGCTTTCTGCTAGTTAATTGAAATTCCAGAGATATAAACATCCAAAAATTTTAAAGTGATCTATGTACTTTGTCCCCCTTCTTTGAACTACTGGCTACTGCATTTATGTACTTTATGTCCTCTTAATAATGTTATCTTGATGTGTTAAAGGATTGTACTTAGGAAAGTAAATAATTAGTCTGCAAGAGGGTCACAGTGTGTCATTGGTTTTGAACAGCCCTATTAATGTTACAGAAATTGTGCTTTAGGTAATATTGATTGTTTTTGTGACATTTAAAAAAAATATATGAATGTTCAAACACACACACACATAGACACACCCCCCTTCTTTCTGAATCTCCTGTTTTCAGTCATTCATGTTTTATTTACTATTTATATGCTCAGAAAGAAATAAATAATATAAATGAATTATATAACAGTACTTTGGTGAAGACTGCAGAAACATAAAAGGATGCTATAAAGAAGAAAGAGATTAATTGTACTTCATAGTCAAGGAAGACAGAACAAGAAATAATTGCCTCAAGCTTCAATGGGAAAAATGTAGGCTAAACATTAGGACAAAAGATTTACTGCTGAAAGAAGAGTTAAACAACGCAATGGAATAAGCTGTCAAGCAAAGTTTTGTAACTGCCATAATTGGGATTATTAATGGCTAGAACACTTAACCAAATAGAAAAGATAAGTTACTGATAACAACAGCTAGTTCTGCCATGATGTAGATGGATCTTGGTGTCTAAGAGATAGATTGTGCAGCTGAAATATTGGCCCTCTCTTGGTGAAGCAGATCTCTTCTACCCAGAAGGTTTCGAAACATATCAAATTTCACACACAAAAAAGTTCAGGTCATAAATAAATGAATGAGCCAGTTAAGGTTTGGTTGCCAAAACATCTGAGTTTTCTCTAAATATCAACACTTGCTTTATTCTGTGACACAGATTTTTACCTGTATCATTTCTAGGCATTCTCTATCTCTACTGCAGAGATGCTAGTGTCATGCAAGTTGTGAACATTTACAAGAGTTAACTACATAGTTCTGTAGCCATTAAACATAAAAGAAAATGTCTCAAACAAACATAGACTCAGCCCAAATTTCATATCAGTTGAATATACTGCAAAGTATTACTAGTCTTTTTATTTATAGTAAAAGATATGTTGCTAGCATTTGTTTAAAATGTTGTGTTGTGTTGGGGTTTTTTTACAAAATATTTGGAAACAGAATCTACATCAGAAATTAGGTGGTTAAAACCCCAGATATTCTTGCTTTCCAAGTTAGTTAGTATCTTATATTTTATATATCCTGCGGAATAATATGAAGGAATAAATTAATGGTAGTGAATTTATTAGGAAATTGTTTTCAGAACACCACAGAGCACCAATTGTGACATCAAATCACCAATTACATGTTCAAACCATTGTCAATAATATCACTTGATTTCATGCTGAGATATTAAATTCAATGGAAACGGTAAAATGTGCATTTGAGATTGATTTGTTTATTACATAAATAAATTAGCTGGTTGCTTAAAGTTGATTAGCAAGGTTTCAGTTCAGTGCAGGAAATTGCTGTTAATCCCAGCACTTCTCTATTTATTCCCAATTAAATCAAATACACTACATGCAACTGGTAGAAAAAAATTGCACAGGCCTTCTTCAGTAATTCTACTAATAAATCACAAAAGGCCAAAGACAGGATGTTTCATGAAGTTTGGCTCTTTGACTTACAGAACATAAACATGCTGGGAGAGAACACATCTTACAGCCCTGCTTATTTACTAAGAGTGGCATCTAAAGCACTTAAGCAGAATGGTGAATTTTAGTTACTCACCTTGAAAAATACAACCTTGACAAAAAGCCCTGTTTGATATAATGGTTCAGTGCCACAGGATTTGGATTTTAAATTCCCAAGGTGTTCATTGCTGTGTATTTCAGCATGTGTGGAAGTGAAGCATCTGATTTGTCAGTCTGAGCAAATTTCACTTAAATAATGACTTAGCCTGATCAAGGTAGAGAAATCAGGTATTGCTTTAGGGGAGAGTCTGTAAGCCAATGGATCTTAATGCACATTCTTAGTATTAGGCCATCCATAAAGTAACATCAGTATCTGATATTTTCCCTTAAAACATGACTGTGCTTGTGCACACATTCTAATGACCTAATTTGAGATGCTTGAAGAAATTCACCTAAGTTCAAAGGTCTGTGCTCTCCTTAGCCTGAGCTGATGCAATTTCAACATGAAGAGGAACTAATAAGGGAAATGGAGAGACTACAAAGTAATAATTGCTTACCTTAATGAAATCCTGCATATTCATGCTTCATCCTCCTTTTTTTGGTATTGTTATTGCTCTGTTTTTTTAGGAATCGCTACAAGAAATATATACTGCAACCAATTAACAGTCTTTCTGGAATCAGATGTTAAGAAACAGGAATGAACTTTACTCCATTCTTTTAAAATGAAATTAAGTCTTTACATTTAGGGGTGAATTCTGAATCTCAAATAGGATGTTCCTTCAAACTTAAGCTTCTCACTGAAACAATGTTTCAAGTATACATCTGTCTTCACTCTATGTTTTAATTACTTATTTGTCATCAAGTTTTAGATGCCATTTTTATGCGCCAAACTTTCCCGTATAGTTTTTAGGCAGTGTGATGTTCTCTGTTCCTGCAGGGATGTCAAGTATATTATAATAACTTATATTCAAACATGAAAATTTTTCAAAATGTTTAACTAATTACTTTAACTCAGAATTTTGAACTGATTGTAAATCTTAAAACAAATTTTCAGTGGACATAAGGACAGATTCCTTTGGCAACTTCACTCAGACTGATATAGGAAATATCTGAACTTAACTGTTTTTAACTGGTTTCTAAAACCCCTCTTAAAAATTGTTAATGGACTCAAAGCATCCACTAGTCATATTAAAAGTTGTTGTGGTTAGTCACTTGAAAAAACTATGACCTCTCCACTTGCTGTTTGTTTCCTGGTGTATACCTAGCTATTCCACTAGATATATGAACATTTCTAATAACAAGAAAAATAATTTTGGATGATCATCAACACAAATATTAATCACAATTAAACACAATTTCAGTATTTTTACTCACTTAACAAAGGCCAAGAAGTAATACCATATATCTTACTCTGATATTATAGTAGTGTGAATATTAAATGCCTGTAACTACTATTTCATCATTTAATAACTTGGAAGCAAAACTTTATTAATTCAGTCCAATAAAAGGTGAGGTTTTTTAATGGCAACAAATTATTAAATCAAATGACAAGCAAGCAAAAACCACATTATCAAAAATAAGACAAAATGAGTTGGCTAGATTACTACTTACAAAGCATTTATCATCATCAGGTCAGAGTTCATTAACCTCTGCAGAACCAGAACAAAGCATAGCAAACGTAATAACATGGATTTGTTTACTATTTTTAGTGGCAAAAATCTGAAAGAAGCACTTAGTAAATATTCTCATGTGAACACTTAGGGAATGATGAACTTTTGGACTTTATCTTTAAATGGAAAGAAACCGTCTAGCTCTGATGGAAGATGGAAAAGTTTAAAATCACCTATTTCATCTGTTTAGCTTTAATACATATTCTTATTGATCTATTCCATCTTTAAAAAAAAAAAAAGATTCCTCCTTAGGTTCCTTCTGAGTGTTTAACTGCTTAAAGATATGGGAAGATGTGTAAAAAGGGGGTTGATTCTATATAAGTGTTGCTCTACTAAATTATTTGAAACTAAGTCCAGTACTTTTTATTTTTTCATAATATTTTGTATTTGTTGCATGTAACAGCACCTTCTCTGTTATTTAAAGTTGTTGTCTGTCGATCAATGTATATTCAGCCTTTCTGACTGAGATTCAATATATTACCACATTGAATAACAGAAAATAATCACAAGCAAAACTTTATGAAATTTAAAAGATAAAATTTTGTAAACACTAAGTGCCTTTTAAATTGTGGAAACATTATGATTAAAACTAATCAGTAGTCTTTTCAAAAAATACTAAAATCAAAGATATGGTACTTTCTAATAAGTTTTTATTGCTGTTTCTGTACTAGTTACATACTTTTAATTTTTAGGAGCTTAATTGGTGAACCAGCTGATTCCAATTGGCTTAGAAATCCTAGATAATCTGGATGTGTTTTTAAATTTATGCAAATTAATAATTTCAATTCCATGGATTTAAAAGTTGTTCATTTTGGGTTTTCATTATGAGTTCCTACTTTGTAACCTGTTTTTGTTAGACTGCATTCACAAGCAAATTCCTGCATGCCAATGATTTTTTATTTTGCAAAGTACACAGAAAAATTCAAACAATGCTGGCTTATGAATATAAAGGAGAGGCTGAGATCCCATCCAGACTCAGATTTTTTTCTTTTATCTATGCACTAGATACTTGTACTGCAGCTCACAATTTAGCATATTCTCTAAATTTTATTAGATCATATTTAACTAGGAAGAGAAAACTATTGTTTGAGAATCTTGCTTTTGGGTAGCATAGTGGGAATTAATACACATATATGTAAATTATCATTCATTCAGATGGAACCCCTGAAGAACTTATTGTGTTATAATTAATTTATACTTTGGAATTCAATTATTTGATTAATCCAAGTGTTACCTGAATACTTGTGAGTGTAAATAATACAACCTAATGATCATAGTTAATACAAGGTTAGCACCACTATGCACAAAAGTACATGCATAAACACAAATATAAATACATATTTTATACATTTATAGAATTAAATATAAACTTTAGGAATGGTTAAGTGCTGTCTGCTTTCATGTGTTTATCCTGTATTATAGCTTTAGGGTTTTTTTTGCTAACCAAGCATGTTTACAAATCGTGGTTCTTAGATTCTGCAAAACATGCCGATAAAAATCTTATATTGAGTTAATCAATGTGCCATGAAAAATTTTTTTAAGCTTATTGATGGTAATGCATAGCAAAAGATTAATCCAATTTTTCCTTCCTTTTCACAATGCCGTTATGAATAATTCTGAAAACCTTCCATATAGTCTGTATTACTTTCAGTTTTGTCTGACAAAGATTCAATTTTTTTTTCTATGTTAATTATTTTTGTGTTTCATGAGCATATGTTTACTTTATAGATCCATAATCAATATATTACAAAAGAATGGCTAAATCACTGTCAATGGATTTGCACGTCGCTACAGCTTTGCAGACTCAACCTAGCTGATTTAATTCAAAGACAACTAACCCAGATGTCTTTACCTGATGCTCAGTTACCTTGTACATATAACCTGGTGCCCCACACAACAAAGAAAAGGTCTAATTTCAAAATATCTTCTGAAAGAAGAAACATAAATTTTTTTGTTTGTTTTTTTTTAATTCCTAGAAAGTTATTCTCATACATTGTTTTCTCCAATGTTGGCTTAAAAGAAAAGTTGCTCAAAACTCAGTCTCAGCTGTCATATGCTGAAAAGGTTTCTAGACAATCTATGTAATTAAATATCTAACTACATAATATCACTATTTTTTCTTCATCAGAACACTTTTAAATCCTGAGTGATCAATGAAATTTCTTACTTTGCATGAACATAATTTCCTTGATAGCCTATAATTAAACACATTCTCTTTGTTAAACCTTCTCTGATTTGTCAATATTTTTTCAATAATATACACTAAATCAAGACTCATGTAATAGCAACAACTCTACAGGACTCAAATGATGCAATAAATATAGTCATCCCACTTTTACACAATTATCCATTATTTATGCCTGAGGATCACATTTGACTATAATACTGTACTGGGAACTGTCATTCTGCTGTCGGCCACCTTTTTCTAAAATGTTATCATTCATGTCACTGAAACACTATTTTGAAATCCATGTCATGTAGACAGTCCAGTCATCACCTGATAGCCTCTGGGATATTTTAAATATAGTGTAATTATATATTTTTTCCTGTTTGACTGGACCTTTCTAAATTTTTCAAAATTAACTGAAAAATCATCAGCCAAGTTCTTCTTGGATCAAAGTCATAAAGAATGATTATTCAGGATCAGTATATGAAGTGATGTAGACTTGCACCACTTTTTATTGTGAGAATAAAACCCTGATACTTATAATATAGATATGAATATTGACTCTCAAAACATACTGATTTGCTTCATAGGACTTTTTCATAGCTTTATTTACAACTGGTATGTGGCCAACACAATCAGACGAAACCGAAGGAAACTCTTGTTTGTTATGTGATTTTAAAACTAAATTCTATATTATTTCTTTCAATAACATACGGAATCACAGCAAGTCTAAGGATGGTAGGAGCCTCCTGAGATCTACTAGTTCAACTTTCCCACTTGAAACATGGTCATCTATAGCAGGATGCTAACGACTATACCAAGTTTTAAATATCTAAGAGACTGACAGTCAAAAAAACTCTCCAGGCAAAGGAATCCAGTGTTTGACTACCCTAATGAATAAAAAAAAAAAAAAAAAGAAAAAGAAAAAGGGGAAATTCCTGTATTTACATTTACATATGTGTTGTCCTGTTTTTGCCACGTAACTGGATGACAGTGAGAATAGTTGATCTGCAGTCTTTCTCTACCCCACACTGGTTTTTAATACATATCTGAACTGGTATTTTATTACTTATAATCTCCTGTCTCTAGCATCCAGTCTAAGGATTTCTTTATTAGCTACTGACAGCTCTCCCTGCCCTCCATTACTCTCTGTGTATTTGTGTCTGTATCTGTATTATGACTATACAAGTGCATCTAATGCTCTGCTCTAACCTAGCTGATATTTTATTATCAATACTTTTCTTCCTTTCTCTTTTTCAAACCATAAAATACACAAATTCCCCAGTTCTCCCAATGAAACAAGGCAGTCTGTGTGTGTGTGTGTGTGTGTGTGTGTGTGTGTGTGTTTTGATGTATGTTCTGTCAATAACAAGACTTTGGCTTCTGTGGACCTTCAGGATGTATCCATTCTCTATTTAAAACTACTACCAAATTATTTGTTTTGGTTATCCTACTGCTTTTGGTTGAATGAATTTAAGTCCTTTAAAACATGAAATGACAAACATTTCTATCTTCATTCTGGTGTCCTAAGAGATGATGTTCATCCATCAGCTAACTTTTGCAATTACTTTGAAGGTATTGGATTACCTTAAGAAAATTTACCCTGACCCTGGACTTGTTAGGAATCTAAAATTCTTTTAAAAGGTAAGGATCAATTTTTTTCTGAAGGAATCGATTGGTGTATGAAAATCCTTCCTAAATACTTTTAGTAAGGTAGATGTTTAAACACTTCTAAATCATCCTAACCTCCTGTTTTATTTTGTTTTCGTCTTAGCAGAGGTTCACTTTTGATCCTGCAAATGTGATCCAAAATTTTATCAAAACCTAATCTGAATGCCTTTGTTCATTAGATATTTAGGTGTTCAGATATTATGGAGATTTCAGTGATCACTCTTTAATATTTTTCTTGGTGATAGAGTAAACATGTTTACTTTGATTGGATGTTTTGACATATACTAATGCATAGCTCAGGTCTTCATTTAAAGTATGAGCATGAAAAGCAAGAGAGTAAAAAAATTCTGCCTCAGCTGATATGAGCATGCAAATGTTGACATTTGTATAGGTAGACATTTAAGGTATGATATATCATATCAACAGTACCTAGACAAAAACCAGTCACTGAGGTTCTTGGGATTTGAAATTGAATAGAAGGTAATTGAAAGACAATGAGGTAGACCCTCTGAGTTGTGAAAATAGCATAATATTCCTTGTATACCAAAAATACAAAAAAAGTGATGTAAGGAACAAAAGAAGAAAGAAAAGGAAGGTTGAATGTTTATTAGGTTGCATACATGTCTGAAATGAAACACGTAAACCTTTAGAAGAATTAATAAGGAGCAGAACGTTATCAGACAGGTCTTATTGTCTAAGGTGGTGTGAGTTTGACTGATGTTCTGAATCCAATGCAACTCTCACCTTTCAAAATCAATATCACAAATGGCATTGTGCTTCATTTTTGAAATAGCTGTTAATGCTAGCAAGAGAATTAATAACAATAACTTGAACTTGTTCTGTACCACCTAGATGTTGTCTGAAACACATTGTAATTGGTTCCAAACTTTTTTTTTACTCTTGTTTTTCTTTTGTCTTTCCATTGCATGATAATCTCAACTAGCAGTCTAGTGGCTTTCACAGTTAACATACTTATTTTCGAAAAGGAGAGGAGCTCTTCTAGGAGATGATGGAAAGAATGACTGTAAGTTTTTACAGGATGCAAAAATGGAAAGCTAAGCCACAGTAGACCTATATCATAAAAAACTAAGTTTAGAATAAAGATCCCTATAGTGTATATCAATTTTACTGCTTTAGTTTAGGTAAATAAATGAGAGATTTCTTTCTAAATTGTGAAAGACATGTGAATATTTTAAATAAACACAAGTGTAATGCTGTTAAGGAGAAGGAGAGGCAGTTTGCCAAGAAAATGAAAACTTTGAACTACTCACTGTAGAAAAGCAATGTGGGTTTTAATTCCATCATATTTGAACTAAGACATGTGTTGTCCCACGTAACTCACAATATAAAAATGTTGAAGGCATCCTCTATCCAGCTGCTTTTTAAAGTGTTATGTGGTCTTGGACAACTTCTAATGTTACCTTTACAGTATAAGAAAGCTTTATAATGGCAAAAAGAAAATAAAACCTAAGAGCTTAGTTTATTCTGTGACCAAACTTGTTTGCTGCTATTCAAGCTGAATAGTTCCTTGTGCTGAAATTAATCCCACTAGAATCCCAGGATGAAATCTTGTCTACTTTGAAATCAGTGATAAAACTCTGCTAGATTTTAATGACTGCTGAATTTCATGAGCATAAACTATCTGGAGCAAAAGGAAAGAAGGCTTAAAAGCATAATGGAAAATGTTGTGTTCGTTTTAGGTGAAATTCTGATTGTGGTTTTTAACTTTGCCCAATCACTTCTTTTAAAATTTTATTTTTAAAATTAATATCCTTGCAGTAAATAGACATAATCTAAAGGATTCATATCTGGATGCTCAAAATATTATTGGTAGAGGCAAAATCAAATACCTACTTCCACAACTGATCTGTACATAAGGTATTGCAACCCATATTGACCCCAGCTTTGAGCATTTATCAAGACGTCTCTTCAATGCGATTCTAACATCTTTCCTTGGTATTGTCTGCACCAAGAATGGAGGGAAAAATAAGAAGAGGAATTTTTAATTTGCATTGAATAACCTATGCTGTCTTTAAAGGAAGCATGATCTCTGGACAGTTTGGCAGCACAGGAAATTATTTTCTAAAGACAGTGTTTACAAAGTTGGTCAAAAAGTGAAGGAGGACACTTTTTTTTTAAAATTTTTTTTTTTACTAATCAGAAAAGGCTCCACACAACAGGTCTTCAGATTGTGAATTACATCCAGATGATTTCAGCTTCTTGGCAGGAAGGAATTTTTCTCAGTAAAACAGTGTCATTTGAACTCTAGCTTTATGTGGGTGTTCACACGTGGTAAAATAACATGGCTCACCCTTGTCTTCATAATGAAATTGAACATGGTTTACAACATTAGAGTCAGGTTTAGCCAATTAGACCAATGAACTTTTGTCTATATGTTTAGCAAATACTGAGGTATCATTAGAACAAAGTGGATGTGGAATGTTGTTTATCCAAGGAGGTTTCTTTGAATTTAAGCTGCTCCTGGAGAAAAACAGGCTGTAACAACAGCTTCTTCAAAACAGTGAATTTAACTGTAATTTCAGAAACCCTAAAAGCAGTAAGACACAGGAGCATGGTAAAGACAGAAAATAAAAATCTTGGTTTCTAATACTGTATGTATATTAGAACAGATATTTATTTATGTACTATAGTACATGAGTTAAACCTATTGGATTACTTCTAAATAACACTATGAATTCACAGGTAGATCTAGAGAAAATAAATAAATAAATAAATAAATGTAGATGACTGTAATTATAAAACCATAATTCTAAGCAATAATCTGAGCATAAAGCAAATTAAGATTCTACATTCTTAATACTAGAATTTTCTAGTAGTCTAAATCACAGAACTATTTGTTGATTCCTACAGAGGAAAAAAGAGCTAACAACATATGATCTAAAGGATTTCTAAGAGTAACAGCATAGGTTTATGTATGTGCACTGTCCCCTTCATCTCAGAGTTGATTTAAGAAATTGGTTACTGGGTGGTATATCTCAGCAATCCATAACAGAAAACCAAGTAATTAACATGAACATACCAACACTATAGCCTAGGAAGTTAGTCCTGGCTAACTACATACAGTTTAGCTGTGATATTTCTATGACTTTAGCATGGAATTCTCCATAAGAAAAATTTGTTCACTTAAAACCACCATAACATCATAAAAAGCTATCAGTGCAATATTTCTACACAAACCCCCATGTTTTTGCCAGAGAAAGGAAAATCTATTTACTACTTTTATTAGAAAATCAGATGGTATCTTAACCATATTTTCCATGCATTCACAGGAAAACAGATTCAATTATGTGTTTCCAATTAAATAAACTGTCTTTTAAAAATATGGATGTCCTCATTTTAGCAAATGCCATAACAGGGCTACCCATTCTACATGGATCCGTATATGCAAGCTTTTACTAAAGTTTTTTTTTTTCATCCTTATTGATATAGCTGTATTTCAGTAATAGGACAAAAAATAGCCTCTAAATAAAGGAATTTTTGTTTCTTTCTGCTGTTGTATCACTTTTTCCATATCAACCTCATTAAAGAGAATCAGTATGTGAGTTCAGATGTGTCGGAAGCAGGACATTTAATGATCTGAGTAGGTGAAAATGTATTACGCACATTTGCACTAGTGAACCCAGAGGTGCTAAGCTCTATGATGAGCTAGGGGAAATAATAATGAAATATAATACTGTTTTTTCTAGGCCTCTGTTAAATTATTATCTTCTTGCATCGCATAAAGTATGTTTTCCTGAGGTGAAGTCAATGAACTCAGTGGAGCAGGAGGAGATCAATTTTTCATTGTCTTTCCATCTTTCCTACTTTTTAAAGGAAAATCTTACCCTCCTTCAAATAAAGTATGGATTAATGCAACATAATCCCTTATAAATGACTATATGTATCTATACATTCTGAATCCAATAAAAATTGGTTTTATTATATACATTTTTACATTCCCCTCTATTTTGTAACACAATAAAAGGAGCATTATTTTGTTTGTCTGTTTGCTTAAATGATGCAAAATTATCTCCAGAGATTCTGCAAAATAGGGATATTGGTAATGAGCAGGTGTGGGGAACAGGACAAGAGGCAGTACTGCAAAACTTGGAAACATTCCAATTGATATTAGGTCTCTGTTAACAATCCAGGATTTAATGACCATTGGACAGTGAGCTACTTATGTTCCATTTCTCTTCTGATAGTACCACTAAGGGCTGTTGAGCAGATTTTGTTTTTTTTTTCCTAAGGAAGCTTCTCTGGAAGAATAAAGAGGAAAACAGACTTTCTAAGAGCTAAAAGACCTTTACAAGTTTTTAAAATCAGCCTTTGAGATACAGAGAAAAAAATACATATATATAAAAAAGAAACTCAAGTAAAACCATTTTCTAGATCATTAAAAAATGAACATAGTTTCCACATTGATAGTGTTATGAGAAAGAGCATCTAGATAATAAAGAAGACAGATGGGCTTGAAACATGGAATAAGAAACAGATGGAGATAAAGATTTGCACATGGAAGTAAAGTTTTTTAATGTTTAAGCAGAACAAGGGTCTCTATTAACAAGTTTTTATGAGGTGAGAGGACTGATAGATTTTGAAAAAAAAAAAATAAAGACAGTGAGGAAGAGAATGTCCAGCTTTGAACTGAGTCTATCTTTTAGTGACATCAACCCCAGTGTCTTAAAGTTAATGTCTTTCTGGTGTTTGTTTCCTGTTATGAATGACCTAAGAGATGGAAACTGATAGTCTTAGAGAAGGAAATTTTTCATTCAGACTGAAGAAAATGTGGACAGTGTGAGTATCCACTGACTTTTGCTGGTTTTTTACTGTCACTGACAGGAAATTAAGTCCTAAAACAACAGGTGGAGATTTCCGTTTCCATTGTCAATACGTTGTCTTGAGAAATTGACAGATAGCTCCTATTACACAGGTAAACTTTAAGATCTAAGCACCTCTTAATATTTACATTCTAAATATTGGCACTGAGCTATCTGATATCAAAACTACTAATACAGCAACCATTGGCAAGGCTGGAGACTCAAATACACTTTATAAATCTACTACAGCATCTGTACTCATCTGTTGAGGAAAGCTGAAATGCCATTTAATCCAATCTTCAGCTGCAGGTTATTTTTCATACTTTTTAATGAAACACAAGGATATATATTAGAAAAGACAGCAGAGAATTAGTATAAATAGTATATTTTTCAATAAGGATTAACAATCCCACTGCTACAGAGTAAGAAATAGAAAGAAATCACTGGACATAACACTGAAGTATCTGGGATGAATTTGTGTTTCAAATTAGCAATAGAGCACAATATTCAATGGCTCGAAAAAGAATTATATTACCAACAATTTGACATAATTAACAAAACTGGAATTTTAGCTGCATCACTATGACTGTGACACTTTTTCTTGCAAAAATGTCAACTAATACACTGAATATGGGGGATTATCTTGAATTAGATATACTCTTCAAAAAAGCCTGGAAATTACTTCAGAAATCTTGAGCAAGCTGTTAGAAACTCATGAAGTTAACAAGAGAGGTCAGCCTAAGAGATAAAAGTACAAAAATTCAAGAGAAGAAACATTGGAGTGTCTCACTGTGAAACAAGACCAAATAGGCAGGACACAAACAGGCAATAGTACATATGCAAGCATTGTTCCCAACGCTGCTGAAATGAGGATGATCTGAGTGCCAAAGACTCACCAGAGGCAGAAGAGTCAGAGTTCAGGCCACAAACCCTACTTTCAGATTATTTCATTTTACAACTGGGAGCTCAGTTTTTCTTATTTTTCTTTCCATACTTCAGGAAAAAAAAATGTAACTGAGAGCTTTTTTATTTCAGGTTTTGTAACATAAGTTTGTCTCACTCTTCACTGGTGTGACACTGACACATCAAACAAAAGGGGCTATGAACTTTAAAAGCTAGTCTCACAAGTGAAGTTAGAATTTGATATTCTAATATGTATTTAATGTTTCCAACCTTCCAAAAAAACTACAATGAAAAAGTTCACATACAATTTTTTTCCAAGTTCTTAGCAATCGTGCTATCAGCCAGCTTAGCTACACATTAACCTAACATTTCCACAGGAACAGCAGTGGCCATTCACACCTTATAATGGAAATTAACAAAAATTCCCTCATCTGGGAGTAAGAAATGATTATTTATTCCAAATACTTAAAGGCATAGAGAAGCCTCTGGAAGTCTCTTCCAGAGAAAGTACTGTCATAAATACTTTTAATCCTTCACGGAAATGTAATAGCTTTCTTTCTATTGGCCATATATGTAGCTAAATTAGGTGTGTCAACTATCTGACCATCTGTTGTTCCCAAATACTCAGAGTATGAAACTATCATGTAACTCTAGTTAATATCATATGCTGGGTGAAGTATATGTCCTGTTGTTGAGATAATTTATATAGAGAAGATATGGAATCCTTCCCCTAAAATGTAATGTTTATGAACACTCAGAGCCCCTCTTGTATTCCTTATACTAAATTTAGGTACTAACAGATTTTTTTATGCAAAAGAATGAACAGAGGACAATATTATACAAAAATTAGTACAGGAATCCTATGTTTTACACTTCTGAAGTATTCAGATTTTTGTTTACTTCCAAACAGGCTTTTGAAAATGTCAGTTGCTTTGGAATGCATTATTATATTTTCTTCCAAGTTGCATATGACTTTCTAAAAAAGCAGAAATGATGGTTTCTTCTTATGGTAACAGGAATAAATTTAATACTTTCCCTAAAAAAAATCCAATCTATTAATCCACTATTTACAGACACATCTGAAGGTGTCAGCATACCTATTTTTAGGTCATTAAAAGGGAATTTCCTAGACTATTTTGTTCCATTCATCAGAATGAAGTATTAGAAAAGTTTTTGCTTGATTTAAATTACAGCATTTAACTTTAATATCCAAAATTTTGCAAATTTTATTCCGAAATTAAGAAACTTTACGCCTTTTTTTTCAAGTTTAAATTTTTCAAGTTGAAATATTTCATCTATGAGAAATATATTCTAGGATATTAATATAATTGCAACTTTACCATCTAATTTCAGTAAATTCAGCAATTTGCATTAATAGAAAAAAGGGCAGAATTGTAATAATGAACACAGCTTGGCCCACAAGAAGTGTAGATCAGAATATTTTCATGAGGAAGAGTTGAACTTTTTGAATAGTTTCCAAATGCATATCTGGAACTCTACAAACAACACACAGCCTAACTAACCTATGACAATGCATCATGCAGTCAGGCCCCTAAGCTCCAGCATCTGGTGCCTTTTCAGATACCTCTAGGTACAAGGGCTGTCACTTCAGAATATGCAAGATGCCAATGACACCTCCAAAACTGCCTCCTGGGCACATCATGCCAAGCATAGCAGACATAAAGTCCAATGTTTAAGCAACAGAATTTCTTTTTGACATCACAAGATTTCACTGTCCCTCGACTGGAATTTATGTTAATTCAAATTTCACAAAACAAATGGAGATACCCACTATCTTCATTTTAACTTCCACAGCATACAATTTTCCAAGTCACTGTAGTTAAAAATAAGTAACCTTACATGAGCGGATTAAACATAGCTATGAAAAAGTATTTTAAAATGTAATAATTCCTTTGCAAATGGTGATAGAGAAGTGGCAAAAACTCTTGGTTCAAAGATCTATACAAGTCTTATCTAAATTACTTGAGTCCACCTTGTCAAACTGCAGACAATAATCCAATAATCCAATTATGCAGACAAAAGCATTTGTGGGAATAAATTCCATTTTTGTATTAATCTTGTAATAATCTGACATGCAAAAGTCTCACTTATAATTTTATTTATGAGTATGGTTTTGTTTTCCACCTCTGGGAGGAATGAGTAAAGTGATCACTGCACATTAAAAAAAATAATATTAACTGGATAACACGTAGTAATTCCACTCCTTTCCACTATTTTCGCACACAGAAAATTAATATAATTTTAATATCACCTGCAGATAACATGCCTCATAAGCTACATTTCCCTGTCTATACTGCTAATTAGTAGCTGAAAAACATAATATGTGATACCAGAAAACACAGTTCTCTAATATTTTCTGATGTTGGTTCTCTGGGAATAAGCAGAAGAATAGTGGGACAATTACCAGTGAATTTAATTGCCTGAAGTCCAGCTTAAAAACTATCACAGAAAAGGTGTGTGACTGTCAGAGAAAGTCTTCTAGGCCTGAAGTCAAGTCTTTCAAGATGTTTGCACTTAGTAGATTGTTACATGTTGTGATTTTATAATATTAGGTCAAGCTCAAAATAGACACAGTTAAAATGTTCAAGAGTCAAATGGATTTCAACATTTGGAGGCACCTATGATAGCATTTCCTGACAATTATTTTGTACAGGCTGACAATCCCTCAGAAAGCTCTATAACCAGTATAAACAAAGGAATTGTCTTCATACTTGTACAAAGAAAATGCCTGTCAAGTAAGCCACTGACAGATCCAACAGTACATGATGCTACATTTTTGTCATTTACAATTACTATATTTATTCAGATTTCAGCAGTGAGGACTCTGTGTATAACAGAAAACATTATTAAAGCTTGAGTATTTTCTTCAGACACATAATCTGAATATAGAATAAAGAGCAAATATAATGGAGGGAATAATTTCTTAATCTGAAACTTACTCAGAAGGTCTTATTGTGTGAAAAAGGACACAAAAACTGGTTTAGGGTGAAGCTATGTTGTAGGTTTTTTTCCTTTCCAAAGAATTTATTATTCTGCCAGATACAGACTTAGTCTTTAAGGAATTGCTTCATAAACTTAATTAAACACATTAATCCTTTAAAAGACAAATTAATGTTCTAAGTGATTGGTACAGCCAAGAGAGTTGAACAATAAATTCTGCTAAGCAGGTGTATTCCATCTTTCTTTTTCTTCTTTGTTTTTTTCTCCCTTTTTAATTATCTTGCTTTGATCAGTGCTTTTTATGTCATTCAAAACACATGAAATTTCTATAAATTGGGAAAACTAGCTTTCCACTAGCTTGTGGAATTTAAAATAAAAGAATCTATTTTTGGGAAAACTGTAATTATGAGACATATTTGAAATATTAATTGCTTCATTTAGTTATTTCATCTTTTCATAATGAACTAGAATAGACAGTGGAAAGGCCAGGATATTTTCATCTTTAGAAGATGTATTTGAGAAGTTTCAGCTGGGATTCAGGTATTTTTATAACTTTAAAAAGTGAGAGAAAGAAAATGAGAGAAAAAACAGAAGGAGAGTGAAAGAGAGTAAAAGACAGAGGAGGAGGAAGGGAGGAAGGAATGGAACTAAAAGAAAGTTAAAGAAAGTAAGCAAAAGAAAACAAGACGAAAGGAAAGCAAAAAAGAAAGCAAGAAGTAAAAGAAAGTTGTGCACAAAACAATATGACAAACCTGTGGCAACAGGCAGAACAGCTTGAAAAATCAATGAAACACAATTCTATGTCATTGCAAAAAAATTAGGATTTCCAGTGAGACTGAATGGTTTGATGAATGTGTATCTTGTTAGGTTCTAAGCATCCTCTACAGTGATACCTACCTTAACCAAATTGTTTTAATTTTTCAAAACTACCAAATTCAGGGAGCTAAATACTAAAAATATATTAAAATCCACAAAGTGAAAAGATTTTGAAATACCATCTTCCATTTTTGGACAGGTAAATCAAAAGTTGCTGTTGCCTGAAACCATGTGCTTCATTATCTATTTAGCTTGATTAGCCATCTGGGACTACTGAACTTCCACTATTTTCTGTCACATTTAGCTTTTCATCTTTCCATTTTCTGTATGGATTGAAACCTAAATTTTCAGCTGGTAAGGAGATGTAATGAAAGTTTCTTGATCGGCTCCAGTACTTCAGAAATATTTCTAGCAGCAGGTTCTCTGATGTGTTGCTGCAATATAATGCTGGGTTTTTTTGGGAACATATCATTATCTGTGTTACTGCAGATCACACAGTAAAAGGAAATTATGATGCAAGTTTGTTTTTTTTTAAAGATATCAGGTGAAATTTCAAAAATTCATTATTTTATGTTTTAGAAAATTTTCAAGGTATGAATACTAACATAAGTGTTCTTTTCATTTTAAGCTCATTTCCAGCCTCAAACACTAAATAAATCTCCCCAAAAACCCTAAAGTGGATACTGTGATATTACACATTAGTAAAGAGATAAAAATGGTTACATATTTTCTCATTGATTAGACCCTGCAGGAGATCCTGAAACCATGAAGAATATAAACTAACATTTTGTGTATACCTGGAACAAACCCCACTTCTCATTTAGCAAATACTGGTCAAAAGAACAGTTGAATATGTGAATACCAATCAATTTTTATATCCTGGACTAATTGTCATTCTTTTGTGACCATACACATATGTCCTTGGAGTAGTTTAAAGGAAACTCTGTGGGAAATCTACTATTCATTTTGAAGGGATCACAGTAGTCAAGATTCTTACAACCAAAGTAAGAATGAAAGCAAATATAATTCTACATCCTGGAAATCTGCTCCACCTAAAAACCACGGGTATGAAACGTCTGTATTATAAAGCATATTATTTGCCTGTTTATTACTGTTTGCATGCAGAAATGCATATGCTCATGAACAAGTTCATACTTTTAGAGCTTTTAGATGAAGAGGGACAATTTAGAATTTTTTTTTTTAAAGTCACAAAAACTGTCTTTGAAAATGTTATACAAGCTATAAGATACTTCCATTTTCCATGAAGGTAGAGATTTAAAGGAAGTTTGCATTTGTCCTTCAGTCTCCATCAATAAAAATAGTAGTACAAATGCTTTAACATCTTAATAATTGCCAGGCTAAATTAACAGTGTGATAGTGTTTTGATGTATGATTTGGAGGCCCCTTCTCTGTGCTGGCCTTCAGGAAGATTGAGCTGTCTCCCATATTCCCTGAAAGTGAGTCAATGACTGTTTATTCATTCCCTTGATTAGACGGCTGCCCTGAAGCCAAACACAAGAGGCTGCTATAATAAATGCAAGATTCATATGTTTTGTTTTGCTTTCTGGATTTAGTGCTAAACATTAAAAGGAATTGGAGATTGATTTTTGTGCATGGACAAGTGCCAAATAAAACATCAAGTAAGTGAACGGCCTTCTTCATAGAAACAAGCCCTGTTAGTATGAGATGCCAGAGACGTGGCTGAGGTTTAACTGCTGCTATTGAGGTACTTGGAAGGGTTTTTTTAAATGTCTCATCAACTGTTGACACCTGCTCTCCTGAGTAGCCATTTTGGTTGAAAATAGCGAGTGGTTAAGTTACTGTTCTGCACTAATAATCACATTCTCTTTCTCAGATACTGAGAGAATGCTTGACCATCCCAGCTGTATTTGGCATTTGGCTCCTGTGCCATAAAAGTGTTAAGGAAACTTCCCAGCCTGACCATTCACACTCTGGTTGTCACACTCCCAACACCAGAGACTTTGAGTGCTGGGACCAAAGCCCCTTCAACTTGTGGGCAGCTCCAGTGGTCCCTGTTTGACTCCCCGCACACCCACTCCCACACCGACCAGGCTTCCTTGCCACTGCATTTGTGCACAGTAACTCAAACTACCCAAGCTGGTACCTCCAAGCTGATACCTCCATGGA
The DNA here is from genome assembly GCF_050655825.1 of Lonchura striata. Lineage (NCBI taxonomy): Eukaryota > Metazoa > Chordata > Aves > Passeriformes > Estrildidae > Lonchura > Lonchura striata. The sequence goes on along the minus strand of NC_140707.1, from coordinate 54,737,741 downwards.
GGAGCCCAGACAAAGGGCCTGTGGACTTTTATCCCCTCACAGTCCAAGCCTGCACAAAACTTAATCACTCACTTAATCACTTGGGAGGATTCCCAAGCCTTCTGCTCCAACTGTGTCTCCCGTGCCCATTCATTTGTTATGCAAAGGTTGGCAGCTCGGGGCTTCTTGTTTCAGGCTCACACCCAGAGCTCAAGCTGCACCTCAGTGTGCATCAGTTTGCAAACTGAGCTACCTGCAGCAGATTATCCAACAAAAGGACACAGATGCATATACAGGAGGTGGGAGAATGAAAGAAATAAATAGTTAATACATTAAGGCTTTGATATTACTATTTTCCTGTCCCTTCCTTGTCTCATCACTTGGTGCTGTAAACGTACAGCACAAACTGATTTTTCAGAGCTTACTTTGTCTCTACTCTTGACGTGGGATATTTTCTTTCCCTGGCAGAGCATGCAAGAGGTTTCAGCAGCAGCTGACAAATTGGCCAATAATGTGGGTAATAAATGCAGTCAGTAGTCATTTCTCTAACCGCAATTTACATGTCAAGTTTGAAGAGACTCTTCTACCATATTCTAGGACTTAGAAACACATCAAGTAACTTTTGCTAATGGAGTCTCTGCTAAAATGAATCTAAAATTGATCAATCAATCAGTAAGCAAAACTATTTCCTTCTGAATGTGAGCCTGAGGAAGATGCTTACCATTCAAAAAGTGTAAAGATTTGTAGGGGAAAAGGAATTGGAACTATCCACTATAATAAAAGACTGGACCTTCACCAGAAATTCTCTAGCAGAGTATATTCAGGAGACCTCATTCTGCTGAAGTAACTAAAATACCTGGGGGCTTATTGACAGGGTGTTTTTGAAAATTACAGGACTCCAACTTTTCCTGAAAAATGAGAGATACCAACCAGCTAAAAAGATTTTTTTTTTTTTTTTAAGTAAGAAAAACAGCCAATGAAAAGTGGTTTATGGAGTGTCAGGACCTTGAGGGAGAGCAAACCAGGAATGACTTGCACTGATTTTCAAAAACAGGCATGTATCATTTCCAAATTAGCAGCATGCAGCTACAAACCAGGACTGTATTCCCTGTAGAGCTACCTACATGCAGAGATCTCAACTGGGAGTTGGAGTTTACCTGGTCAGTAGTGAAATTCTCTGTATAAACCATTCAGATGAAATCTCTTTGATCAGTCCTCTAGCAAGACAATGTCTTCTGTATTTATCCCTTATTGTTATGACTCTCCTTTAGAGCTGTTTACCACTTTCTTTGAGAACTCCTCATACAACAGACTCTTTCTCATATTTTCCAAATCAAATGGTCTTTTTATTTCTCTTTCAATGTATAAATGCTCTAATAGACTGACAATTTTTGTGGATGGAAAGTCTTGCTCTCTTACTTTTTTATTCCTTCTTGGGCTGCAAGCACAGCATTTTTTGCAAAGTAATGGATTTAAAAGGAACTAATCACATCCATTATATCAGATGTATAAAGAAATCCAAGAAATTAGAACTTCAAATTAATATTTTACAGAAATTGATTTAACAGAAGATTTTGATGAAATTTCCATGTCTGACTATTAAAATTCTTCTCCTTTCACAACTACAGAATTAAAGGTTTTCTATAACTTGGAAATCAACAAATTATAATTGCCCGCAATTAAAGCTATTAGATTTTTTTATTCAAGCTAATTACCATCTTGTTTAGATAGAAGGACCTGTAAATTTTGATCATGCTTTTTTTAACTTGCTACAATGTTTCCAGCCTAATGTTACTAATATTACTGCTAGTTAAAAAGTCCTGGGATCAATTAGGAGCTACACTCTTGCCTAACAAGTTTTTGGTCAATTGTTCAGTCATAGAATAGCAAGGACAGAATGAGCAATTATTAATTTTAAAGTTTTGGTATTTGTGCCCATCATTGTACCCAAGGTATCATGGGCATCTTCTTTACAAACAGACTGGAAACAATATATTACAAGGGTATGTCACTGAATGCTTGATGTATTCTTACCAGTTTCTAGAAAGCACTGCCTTCAATGAAAGCATATATTCTTTGAAACATCTGTCTAGTCTATAAGTTTGTTTTAACTTTTCAGAGGAAATCTACTTAAGGGAACCTAGAACACATGTCAAAGACAGATAAAAGAGCTGATGCTGGACCCCACACCGCCAGTTGTGGGTGTGCACAAAGAAAGCAAGGATTATGCAAGGAAATGAGATGGATAGTAAGCACAGGGAAATAAAGAAGAATATGGTTTTCAGAGAGTTTTAGAAGGTAAGGAGGCATCTGTGTGCTGCAGCTTAGAGATCCTTCTGTTTGTGTAATCATCTAATAAAATTACATGTCAAAATTCCATTTTTAGATCACGGCTTCTGATACCATTGAAATGAAAACATATGGACATTTTCTAGCATAAACAATAATTTTTATTATTGTTTATACTGGAAAATGTTATAAAAATATAATAAAAATTAAATCATACATTCAGTCTATTCAAGGTTTGTTCTGCAATGATTTAGTTTGCATGCCTTGCAGCAGATGTTTTTGTAAATTAGGTCCTTTCTTCATGAACTTAGAAGGGCTTACTAGGCTATATGCACTAGATAAGCAGGGCCATGTCTGGCATTCTGGAGTGTGTTCTCCCTATAAAGCTTTATTTCTTTAAAATTTCAATATTTCTTTAAAATCCTTCCATGTTACAGAGAAAGACATGAATCTTGTTGCAGGCAATGATATTATCGCTATTCCTTTCAAGAAAAGCAACTTTCCACTTCATGAGATATTGCTGATATGTCTGCTCACTGGTTCATTGAACTCGCCTTCAAAATTAAAAATAGAACAAGACTAACAATTAGAACCAATTTATGCTTTAATTTTGGCACTAGTATTATTTTTTCCTGCTTTATTTCAGCAAAGGAAAAATTATTTCAACAGTTTTCCACTTACACAAAAGTAATAATAAAAAAGTATCAAAGGTCAAAGCACATATGATAATATCTTGCTGGCTTTGTCAGGAAGACTTCAGGGATTCATAGTCTCTTTTCTGACTCCATAGGAAACTGGTGATAAAACTAAGTTGCATGAATGGAGCAGTATCAGATAATTCTTTTTTTGCTGCTGTTCATTAATACATGGAAGAAACTTGGTTCCCACAGTTGATTTAGCACCTTAACACTCATTAAATACAAGAACTCTATATACAGGATTTCATCATTATTTTAATCACTATTAAGTTCAAGTCAATAAAAAATCCCTGCAAAATATTATTCTGCCAGCTTTTCAAATCCATCTCAAGGAAGCACCATCTCACAATGCTTCTTGTTGATTCTTTCAGGGGAATAAATATATGTCTTCATATCCTTGTTTGAACAGCTGCTGATAACAAGATAAAAGTCTGCTAAATTGCTAGGGAGAGGAAAAGGATATATGAGTCAAAGCCTTTGACCCTAAAGATGGTTCTTCAAATTCAATCTCAAAGAGTACTGACTGAAAGTCATTATCTCCTAATGACTGTTCAGCTTATGTAAACTTGGTTGTATGCATCTCACTCTGAGTTCCTGGTAAGTAAACACCCGAAGCAGAATAAAACCCCAATGAATCTTTGACAAAGGTCAAATGTATAACAAATCATGGAGGTAAAAATGCACTGTCAGCCATAAACCCACTTTTGTAGGCAATGATTTGAAACCATGCTGAAGAAAATGTAAAACTGACCAGGAAGGATAAAACATGGTCTGTAGTTAAACAATTCACAGTAAAAACAAGACCACTGGTTCAGTGTCTAGATCACCAGTGCAGTATCTTACATTAATATCACTAGGATTTTTTTATATTTGAAACATTTAATGAGTAACTCACTTCAGCTTGTTTTCCCTTATATTTTCATGAGACAAATCAATCAATATATCATCATGCATGATAAATGCTATTCAAAATAATCTTCTGGATTTCTAATAGATAATTTTTTAGTCTGCTCTATTCTTATTTGGCAAAACACAGGTTTTTTTATCATTGCTGCTAAACTTGGAGCAGCCCACTCTTAACAATTCCTTGACCATAATTTTCAAACTATGTGATGTCAAACATTAAATTTCAGGTGTCTATATCTACAAAAATCAAGTTGTTCACTCAAGGTGAGAGGGATTAATTTCATAGTCCTTTTCCCCTTCATATATCAACTGATATCTGAACTTGAAAACTACAAATAACTATTTTCCTGTCTGAGAAAATTTGAAGGTAACAGTTATAGAGTCAAAAGGATGGCCTGTTCTCTCCTGCAATGCTGTGTTTGTTGTGCTATTTGCATCTAAAAGCTAAACTGAACAGTGGGGAAGAAATTCATAAACTTAGTCATGCTAAATCTCACACACTTCAGAAAAGTCTAAGTGCAAATCTTATCCCACTTTCAAAACTTTACAAAGTTAGTAGCTCATAGGGCTTTGATGATAACCAGTAGAAGCTGTTGCATGATTTCCTAAATGTTCTTTCTTTTCTTTTAGTTTATTCCCTAATGATGTTTCACATGTCTTGTCAAGATACGTCTTAACTTGGGTACTGTGTTATTTTCTGTATTTTCTCATTTTCTCATGAGAAAAATGAGAGCAGATAAATGCCAATTTTTTTTTCTTTTATCCTTTGTTTCTTCCCCCCTACACCCCCTTTCTTTTTTTCTCCTCAGTAAGTTAAATATACAATGTTATATAAAGAATAACATCCTGAAAAAGTAGATCTCACCTATAGAAAATTGAGTTTTATAAGAAACAAGGGAGATGAGAAGAGCATTTTGTGATTGTTGGCACTACAGCTTGGACTGTTAAGAACAAAGTGATGTTCTTCAGCTCATAACTAAAACGACTTTACAATCTTAGAGTATCTTTCCTTCTGGAATTTTAGTCATTCAACACATCCAGTAGCAGGGCCTCTTAAGTCCATTCTATGCAGGTAAGTGGAAAGACTTTTTTTAGACTGACTTATGAATCAATGTGAACTCAAGTACTGCTCTGAAATCCTGAATGAACCCCTTGTTCTAATTATCAAACTGCTTTATTTCCCAACTGTAGTGAAAGAGCAAGACATTGAAAAGTCTTAACTTTGTGCATCAAACAAGGAATTACTACCCTTGGGACTTAGCTCATCTATTGAATGGTGACATTTCAACTGTTTCATCAATATTTCATGGTGTTTCTTGTTTTTCTAAATACTTGTACATGGCTTGCTCTTGTTTCTTCCCTAGCACCCTTCTTCATCCTTTGGAAATAACTGGGAATATCTGTGACAGGTATTTTCTGTAGGGTATCATACTGTCTCCATAAGCAGCTGAGCCATGGATGATATAAAGAAAAACCATGTTTGTATATCCTAGTTTCTAAGGCAGTTCAGGGTCTCAGCAAAGCAGATGGAGACAGATATGATGTAACACATCTGCCTAAATTTCCACTTGGTACTGCTACAAGTGCTGATAATTTCAGGAATGAAGGAGTTGATGACTCTGCTGAATGCCGGGAAGGAACCCACAGGAAACAGTATAGAGAGAGGTGCTGATTATGCAGTTAGTACTCAACAAATACATGACACAATGCTTTATGATTTGGAATCAGTGGGTCAAAGTCAGATGGTGTTTGACACCAGGATTAATTTCAGGAATTAATACCAGGGATATCAGGCATAAATATTAGAGTTGTTTCTGCATCCTTTTTCTACCTCTTTTTTTCTCCTGAAAAATATGTCTGTTCTACAAAATAGACAAACGTTGAGAGCTAGTTCAGAAAGTTGGTGGGACAAAATGTTTGATGATGATCAACAGAAAATGGCATCCAACAAATTAAAGAAATGAGGCAAAAGCAAGATTTGGAAGTAAAGGTCATGCTCTTGCAGAATTCCAAGTTCCTGGTTTCCATTCCATTTTTATGGCTGGACCTCTCAGTTTGAAAGCTAAAAAAAAAGTTGCTAGCTGCAGTTTGGCAGGAAACCCTCCTCCCCCAAGCTCAACAATGCCTCATAAAAATATCAGATCACAGATTAAAACAGAATTACTTGAAAGTTCAAAAATAACAAGTCTTGCTTCAGTATGTCTGGTATTAAAAATAGCTTTTAACCTGCTTAAGATGGAAAGATATTATTCGTATTTTCAAGTTATTGCTCTTTCTTCTTTTCATGTACAGTGGAAAATTGACATTAAGTATTTACTAGGGGCAATCGAACTGTGTCTAATGGACCTTTTTGGTTAGCCATACTAATCTGTAATATTTTTTTGTATAAGATAACATTCCTAAGGCTAATTCACAATTCTAATTTATGACATTTTTAATATTTCTTATTTTATTAAGTGATATTAGTATGCATCCTCACAAACTCTTGATGCCATTTTGAATTTTCAGCCAAGTCCTCTGCTGTACTGCACTTGAAAAAGGTTTACAAGAAGACTTTGAGATCACTGGGTTGTAGATGAACATAGATCACAACATTTACAGAAACAAGAAACTTACTTTTCATGCAAATAACTACTCCAAAAAATAAAATAAAAAACAAAACAAACAAACAAATTTAGGTTTTAACTGAAAAAAAATCTAATAAAATGGTGAGTCACTGACACTAGAAAATACATTTTCAATATCTAGTCTTCCTTCCTAATTACAGATTGCCCATTTTCACAAATATATCCATGACTTAAAGACTGATGTATCCTGTGATCCACCATTCAAATTGTAATAGTTATAATTCAGTATCTCAGCACTGTAACTTGCCCTCAAAGCCTCATGGCCTATTTTTGGATTCCTTTTTAATTTTTTTATTAGATGAAAATATTTAATAGTATCTATCTTTCCTGGGCTAGATTTTTTTTGTTGTAGTGAATGACTAAGTTCAAAGCAGACACAGCTCCAGTGGAATCTGAATACTGAGATATCTGCCTCTGTCTTCATTCTTGAAATGTAAAAAGTGCAGGTGATCCCTCAAACCCTATTATCTAAGCATCATGATAGTCACCCAAACTATGCTAGTACTTCATCCTTAGGTGTGGGACATGGCAACATGTCTTGTCTTCTCTTGCCTTGAAAAGTGTATTTTTGTCTTTTGCTCTTCTACAAGTATTTCCAGTGTCTTTATAACACTGCTGAAACTACTCACTATCCCAGTCACCTCTGAAAGATCAAAAAGAAATTAGGAATCTGTAATAAGATTCTTAGAGCTGCCAGTGCTACAATACATAGCAGGGACCTCTGGGCTCTCATCTGGCTGAGTTGTAAGAGTAGTTTTCTTCATTTGATTGTCAATCTGAAAAGACTGAAAACATGTGATTGGAAATTCACTTCAAAATCTCCCAACAGTCACTCTAATACCTTAACCCCTGATGCTTTTCCCTGTTGCTGAACGCTGCTAACAAAGACATATATTTATATCCTAATAATTTGATTTTCCTCAGGAAAAGGATATTACCAACAGTTTTGGAAGGGACAGTAAGTTAAACTTCATTACTGATCTAATCTTTAAATAGGGAGACGGAACAGAATGAGCAAGCAAAACCAGACCTAAGCAGTTGAGAAAAAAAGGCTTCCTCTTTCAAGTTTGAATCTGAGTCCCTACAGCCTGGCACTTTGGGGAGAGAAAATGCTAAATGGGTGGGAGTGACCAGAACAGTGTGACTTTTTTTTGTGTTCTCCTACACCTACCCATTTGAAGGTTATAGAAGGCTTCAGAGAGCTGCAATGCTCTGACACTTATAAATGTGTAGGCTTTACTGTGTTTCACCCTTTAGTAACTATTTTAATGATCCTAAGACTTAACTCCTTGCATTAAATTTCATACAATTTCTTCTGATAATAATTATCATTTTTCACATACTAGTAAAATACATATTTCAGATAGTCAACACAAATTCTAGTTCTCTCTCAGGCTGAAGAACAGATGGTTAGGAAGGGGGACAGAGTTTAAGCTGATTCATTTTAGATGATGAATAATATGTACAGTGACAAGGACACATTAAGTAGGAGACAGTTCATTCAAATGTGTCACTCTGAAGAGGTTACTCAGATACTCACTTAGGTTGCTCTTTAACTGCCTTCCTAAGCCACAGCCTGAAATCACAGCATGCATGGTTACAACCTTCACACCTTAATATACTGACAGCTTTCTTTTTGAAAAGTTTAATACGTTTTCCACCTTCTAGAAAAAAAAATCAAAGGAAATGAAAAAAAATAGAAATATGACAAACTTCACTTGTACAAGACTATCTACACCAAACTTTCACAGTGGAGAAACATATGCAGTTTTCAAAGGGAATTGAATTTCATATTTTGTTCAATTAGCATCTGATCTATGTACCTCCTTCTATTAATAAATGTAGATTTTCCAAACAGGACTGCCTTCAGTAGGGTCTGACTTATTTTCCTCTTAAAAAAGAGGAAAAATGTTTAAAATGTTAAAAATGTTAAAAAAAAGGTTTTTTACTTGAAGTTCATAGTAACACAGACCAATTAGAACCTTTTAGGCAACAAGTTAAAATTACTGAAATTGGCTCCACATTTTCAGAAACCATGGAACCCTAGAATATCTCAGGATCCCTGCTCATTTAGTTCTACCTAAAACTAAACCATATGACTAAGATTGTTGTTCAGGTCCTCCTTGAATTCTCCAGTACTTCCCTGTGAAGGCTGTTCAGTGACAGACCCCTCTCTCAGTGAAGAGCCTTCGCCTATGTCTAATCTAAACCTCCCCTTTGCAGTGAACCTTGCAGATTCTTTCCATTCATTCAGGTCCTATCACTGGTCACCACAGGATCTTCCCCACCACGGCCCTCCTCGAGGAAGCACTAGGGTGCCATGAGGTCACCTTCTGTCTTCTCCAGGTTGAACAAGCCAAGTGACCTCAGACATTTCACAATCTTGATTGCCCTCCTGTGAACACGTTAATAGTTTGATGTTCTTGTACTGAGGTACCCAAAACTGCACACAGGACTTGAGATGAGGCCACACGAGTGCAGTGCAGGGTGGGACAATCGCCAACCTCAACGTGATGCTGTTCCTGATGCATCCTATTGCATTCTTGTTCAACTTCCATCAACCCAAAACCACAGATGTCTTTCTCTACTTTCCAGCCTTTTCTGCCCTTCTTTGTATGTATTAGCAAGATTACCCTATCCTGGGTGAAGAATTCAGCACTCTTTTTAAATTTCATAATTCAGCCTGTAATCACCCAACTTTCTAGGCTTTCCAGATTTCTCAATAAGCCTCTGTACATTTGAGGGAATCCACAGATAGTATCATTCATCAATCATTAAAGTTTACTCCTAAATCTCCCCTATTTCCCTCCCAGTTACTTAGCAGCAAGCTCTTTTATTTGCAATTGTAGTCCACCTGCTCATGAAATGTTAAAAAATAAAATTTTTTAGAAGTCTGAAATTTTCTACAGGCTCATCTCACAACACTCTTTGATGTTAGTACATAGGGGAGTTTGACACTTAATGAGGATTTAGTAAAATTGCAATTCCATTGCTATCACTAAAGCTTTCCCACCTTTTCTGGTGGAATAGAAGGGTTTCATATTTTGTCAGTGAGTTTCCTGCTTTGCAGTTTGATTTCAGTGAGAGGACTCAGAATGATTGCTTCCCACTATTTATGAGCATGAATAAACATGCTTGAAAAAGTGTCATGAGGCAGGAATAACCCTTACATTCACAAATTACATTATTTCGTACCTTAGCTTGGTCACAGCTTTCCTTCCAGTACAGTAGGAGCAGCAGCACATTCGTGCTGCCTATCATGTGACTCCATGTCTTTGACCTGTAAATCACAATGGATCTCTGAATAGAACTTTACAACTTCTGCACTCCACAGAGTCTTCTGTAGCCCTCAAAAGCTCTCTGGTTCCATTCCCTCTCTTGTACAGGAGCGCCAAAATAGATGGTTGCTGTGAATCTGAATTTGTTAAATATTTCTAGCATGCTTTAAATCTGGGAAAGTTTTTACACTGTCATTTATGTATTATCCTTGTCAGAAACCAGTATGCTGTTTTCCAGTAGCCATGCCCCTATGCTCTGTGTAGACACATGCAGTGGAAAAAGAAACCAGCTGTGTTTTACCCACTTCTAAACACCTTGCTGGAGAAATCAGCAATAAAATCACTGTAATGAATCTTTTTACTTCACTCTCCGTTTCCATGTCAGTGAGAATTTAAGGTTTACTTAAGAGAAGAATTCTATTTGTCTTATGTATCCTAAAACCAGCTTATTTATTTATTATAATCAAAAACCTCTCCTTTTAACCTTGAACATTCCCCAGTCCTGAACCAGACAGTCTTGCAAAATAAGCCAGTCAATCATGTTCTCTTTCTCTTTGTGGGTAGGGGTAGTGGGAGAATAGAAAAACCTTCTGTCACTAAATCCTTTCCACCAAAGGCAAAAAGTCTTCACCCAATTAACCAACACCAGGTGCACACTTGAATGCATCAGAGGTATGTGGTATACTCACTGGCTCTGTTTCTAACTTGGCAGACAGACATGAAACCTGCCCCTGATTAGCCTGTTTTACTGGACCTGCAGTGGAGGGTGTTTCCTCTCTCAAGAAAGTATTTTAGGTGTTTCTGTGCAAATAATGAATGCCTGACAATGCTAGACCCAGCACACCCTGTGCATTAAAAGGACTATCCTTTTTAGGAACTGATTTGTCAAGATTAACCAGTGGCAGCAGTTCACCACAAAACAAACAGTGTTAGCCATGAATGACCAGCATTTTGTGCAAATGTAGAGCATCAGAGTCCATCTCCATGGTGGGGATCCTACCATTATGGGTATAGACTATCAGGTTCCTCCCAAGTTTGACTTTTCCTTCATATATTTTGGCTCTGAAAGCTTTTGCTACCAAACAAAATATTTTTAAAAATCTGTGGCCAAAAGAATTCCAGACATACTCATTTCAGCCTCTGAATGCAGCTGATGTAGCTCTTCAGGAGCCTGGAAATCCAATTTTTATCTTGGAGGATTTTGAAGAACCAAGCATTCCTGAAAATCAGATGGTAATATTAGTAAACTTAGCCTGAATCCAAAGAAATGAAGGCATCCAGGGTTAATTTGAATTTGGCCTTCCTAGAGGTCTATCACCGTCCTTAAATCAACCGCTTCCCCTTTTTAGTCTCTAACTTGAAGATATTGAGGACTATGTTTTATAACCTCAAAGACTTAAATTCTCACAATTTTTTCTTAAAAAGTGTCTCTCAGACAAATTGAGTCCAATACAACCCAACCTGTGCTGTCTGAACTTAAAATACAAACCACATTGCATGTATATCTATCCTTCTGCAGGTTCTCCTGAAGAGCTGGGATTCAAATCTTTGCCTTTAGAACAGAAGGATAGAACAGAAGATTGATCATCTCAAAGATCAATTCAGTCTAGAGCACTGCTGTCCACTGGAACTTGGCATGCGGACCTAGGAAAAATATTAAAAATAGGGCAAGAATAAAGTAATATTTCCATGGCACAAAATCCCACACTGCAGAGATTTTGCTCTCAGAGAGTTGTATAGGAAAGTTTCAGCTGGACCATTCTATTTAGCATATCCAAGGGTGAGTTTGTCTTTAATTAATTTATCTTAATTTTAATTACTTTTTTTTATAATACAAGAAATCCACAATATTTTCTCAATAATTTCCACAGTTTAGCTATGTATGTATGTATAAAAAACCACCACCTTCCTTTGTTTTACTTTTCATTTGCTGTCAAGTAACATCAGTTTGTGCTTGCTGCTTTTCCTTTTGTGAGGGTGTATAATTTTCCCTGTTCATCTTAATCAGTGTAGTCTCTCCAAATCTGTAGTGTTGCTGTGCAATTTCTTGTTGTCATTCACTGTGTCTGCTAATTCTTTCATAACAATTTTCAGATGCAGTTGAATTTGGCTTATTTTCCTTATAAATGAACTAAAAATTCTTAATAATATAAAATATTAAAAGTTCTATCCAAATATGTAACATCATATATACTAAGGCTTTTGTTTATTGAGTAGAATGTTTACAAGCACTAAGAGAATTCAACATATTGTGTGCCAGACATGAAGAAAACATCTTCTACTAGAATAGAATAACTTTATAAATTTTTGTCAACAGAGTGTTCACCAAGACTGAGATTTTTAAAGGGACATACTTCCTGTTAAGTTGTATTTGAAACAACAACTTGTTGGAACTATTCATTTTAATCTTTATCTATCTTTCCTACACTAATGCCATACTGGAATTTCCCCCAATATTAGCATGTGCTTTGGAAGTACAATCAATTTTGTAATTACCACTGGTCACTTTTAAAAATCTCCACTACCAACACACTTTCAAATATGTGTCTTATTTTGTCTAAAAAAGGAATTGTGTTTAAGTAGTTGTAAACTTCTTGCTAAAGGTTAGGAAAATCAAAAAAACAGATTTTTTTTCTGAGGCACAGTTGGCACCATTATTGTTTCAATCTCAACATTCAATAGCTTTATAGTTTTTCTCCCTGCAGTGGTATTCTGAGAACCACTAAACAGCTAAGGACAGCAAGCAAATGCAGAGAATGAGTGTTCAGAATCAGCTTATGTTCCAGGCCAGGATAAGCTATACCCCTAAATAATTATTTAAGACTTTTACACCTGGATAAGTTATTCAGGAGCTGGAAAATATATCAAAAAACAAAAATATTTTTTTCAGTGAACCACCTTGTAGTGATTATGGTGGTGGAAGAAGTGATAATATAGATCAGACAAATGGCAAGTAAAAAGCAGTAATCAACTTTTGGGTCACATACCTATAGGTAAATGTAGTATTATTTCAGTAGACACAGAGCTGGTTTATGCTAAGAGCCATTTGGAATTCAAAAGGATACCAACTCTTCCACCTTCCCCTACAATAACATCCATATGGCTTTCTACATATTGTTGCAAATTCAAATCACTGAGGAATTTCATGCAGTGCTTTTATCCTCTCACCTAACAAATCATCCATAAAACTAAGTACCCTTCACGTGGTATTTGTATTAAGGGGTCATCTACTGTTTTCACAGACAGCTATTTGTTACTGGCATGTTTAGTTTCTGCATATAAATAGCACAGATTTATAATCAAATATTTTTTTGCAAAGTCAAAACATTTAGAAGAACTGGATGAAAAAGTGATTGGAGGCGTCTTTGCCATCCACTTTCCCACTTCTCCATGGCCTCTTTTTAATGGTAGCAGGCCATCTATAGATTTCTAGGAATTAAGTACACGTCTATCCTGCCCACAGGGCAGATAAATCAGAGTTTATGCAGTGTTCTTTGAAGACTTTTTTATTCTCTTATTAGTAGATATAGAGGAAACAGAGTGGGAGGAAAGGAATAAAAGCCTGCTGACTCTGCAGGTTTCATCCTGTAAGTTCAGGCAGGCTGCCTGACCCCCCCTCCACCTCCACTACTATATGTCAAAGGTGACATCTTTGCAATAGTTAAGAGTACTTTTTTCCTGTGCCTTGTAAAAAACATTAGAGCCGATGAATAAGTCAACCAGTAAGGGCAAAGATAATTTGAGACTTGTCTCTTAGAATGGACAATAGAGGATGTTTTTGTAACTCTGGAAAAACAGGAGGATATACCAGTACTTCCCACAGTGCTACACCACATGACAGCAATCTGTGGTTAAAAAACTCTCAGAGCAAGGCGCGGTTTCATCTTTAATTCAGTTGGTCTCCTTTGAATTCTACCACTTTAACCAATGAGGTTTAGAACCTCTATGAACTTCTACCCCAAAACCTCCTAAGGAAGAATGCTTCACTCTTAGCCATATGTTGCTCCTTTGGCTGGTTTCTGAGCAGGATCTAGGAAACACATGAAACACATGTGATCAGAGCAAAGAGTAGATTTATCACCTAAAGCCGAAACCTCCTGTGTATTCAAGTGCTTATCTTCTCCAGAATGTCAAAGGGAGTAAATTCTGGAAAAGCCCTCAGAGCTTGTGCTACTATTGTATGCTGTTCATTGTCATTCAATGGCAGTGTTAGAAATTATTTTAGGTAAAGTATGGCTAGATATTAATTTCACCCTATTACTTCTAAAAGATTTTTTTTTTTTCACTCTGTAAATGCTGCATGAAAGTGTCATGACACAGATATTAAACTTGTTCAACACTTTTCCTTGATTTCATAGCCACGGATAAGAGGCTGACTTAAAACTCATCATTATGGGTCATGGGAAAGGAAGAGAGCTAGAAAGATTTCCCATGCAGGTTTGGAAGCACTTCATGTAACAACAATCTGCTTGTAAAGCTGAGCTTTTGTTATACTCAATAATTTCAAGATAATCTTGTTGTGCTTAGTTGAAAAGAAACCTTTTCTAGAACTTTACCTCATATTTCAGACTTACAGAAATGTGATGATAATTTTGAGATAACAGAAGAAAATTTAAGAGAAGAGGTTTTGTTTGGTGATGTTTTCCCCCCTCCCTGCTTCTTAAAGGTTTAACTTGATATTTGGATTACACTTCACAGTGGAGTGAGCATGAGAAACTATTGTTTTATGAACTGATTTCCTCATTTCAGCTCAACAGCAATTTTAAATCTTTGCCTTTTGCTTAGCAGCTGTGTTATCTCATAAACACAAGAATTCTCTACTAAGGGATTTTAGCTTCAGCAGAACTATAACAAACAAACAATTTAAAAATGAAGTTTGATCAGCTGCATAAAAGAAAGATCTGTACAATCTGCACATCTATCCTAACAAGACTTTTTTCTTTTGCAAGCCTCAGACAATTGCTTACACCAAGTGATTACCTACTGTTTAACAACAAAAATAGAGCATTGTGACTGCCATTTTCTTAACATAAGGTCCTGCACTTAAGACACTTTAAGTAGTTGGACAAAAAAGTAGTATAAAACTCATCAGGATGAACTGCTCTTTCACACACCATCACCATTGTTTGGCCCAGGTGTGTTAGAGCCTAGAAGTTGCTTGCTATTGTTTTGTTTTTCATTTTTCATTCTTCCTCCCCTCTCACCTCCATGTGGCTAAGTTTATATTTGAAAAATGATTTAGAAATGGCAGCATGTCAAAGCAGTTCTAAATAAATCTGGTTTCAATTTTGAGTAAATGTTTTGGCTGAGAGACAAGAGAGACCACATGGTTTAGCAGTGAAGACATTGGCATGGTACTTAGAATAGACTGATCCCATGTTTTGTTTTCTCATTTATCTCTTTAAAGTTCTATACTATGCTTCTTTATATTGCACTGTTAGACCAATAGGATAGACTTTTTCTAGATTTTATGCACATATAGTGGCTACTATGATGGTGTTCAGAATTTAGTTTTGATATGGTGTTTTCATGAAAAAATAAAGGTAAGAAATTTATGCTACTGCTAGGCAACTTGTGGATCACTGAGCTAATTGAAGCTTGAGTTAATATTGAAAAAAATTAAAAAGTTTAGTTACACATAGTTTGTTTTATTAGGAAGACAAAGCTCTCTACTGTAAAACTCTCTACTGTACAAACAGCTCTCAAAATAGCTTTTGCCATCTTTGGAACTCTGATGTCACATAAAACAGTTTTCTCAACTCAACATTGGATCAAATACGCAGCTTCCTAATAACCTTAATCTGACACTGAACACACTCAAAAACACAAATACAACTCCATGTCTCTGATAATTTCTGCTAGCTCACAATCCAGCTGAACTAGTAGGGAAAAAATATTTCAAAAACACATTAAAGAGGAAGACAAATCCAGCCAAAATTGCAGCAGTGATAATTTAAAAAGCTTTAAAGAAGAATTACAGTTATTAGTACTACAAGAAATACTTTTTAAATCTTATTTTAGTGTAAGTAGTCTTTATTTTAGTATGTCATTGAAAGCACCCTAAGCATTTGAATGCTATTATGTTGAAAAAATATTTAGATAGCAAATTTACATGATTCATTGAAATGTATTGTACACTTTCACACTTATTCCATAGGGTTACTTTTAATGACATCTGATATAAGAAGACTTAAATGGTCTTTTCTAAGTAGGAAAGAAGTACAGATTCAGAAGTTACTGAAATAATTCTCAAAGTACAGGAGTTCTTGCCATACTCTCATCTAAACCTTCCGTTGCAATTTACCCACAAAGCTCAAAACTATCATGTGAGTCATAATCAACAAAGTGAATCAGTCAGTTAAGCACCATGATTCACTATTTTTTTCTTATTTGACAATATGACCAAAGTTCCATAAATATCTCTTTAATCTTAATATTTATAAATAATTTCAAATTTAATAACTTTCAACAAATTACCGTCAAAAGGATTATTTCTGCACTGCAGTCTGCTCTACTCACTAAGAATGTCTGGGGAGATAAATAATATGTAACTGTTTTTATTTTTGTTGATTGGCTAAAATTTTCTTAATTGTGAGAAAAATATGGTTTAAAAATCAATACCTACTATCACTTGATTAATCACTTCTCAGTATATTTTATAAAGAAAAACCAACTCAGAAGTTATGTCTAGAAAGATCAACTGACAAAGGTAAACAGAGTTGAAAAGAAAACACCAAACTTCCTGGAATTTAAATGAGGGCTGTTCTCATTGCATTAATCAATCCAATTTATGAAGTGCTCCTATATTTCCTCCTCAACATCAGGTCCTAATCTGTTGGATTTACACTTAGTTTGGTGGGATTACCAATGGGGTTGTGCAGTCTCAATAGGGAGCACTTACCAAATAGGAGGCTTGATCAATACCTCTTAGATGTACTAAAAATACTGCAAAGGTGCTAGATGACATCACTTGAACCCATCTGTAAAAACAAAGTTACTTAATTTTTGCAGTCATAAAATGGTAAATAAAAGAGTGAGCAATTAGGATGTTAAAGCGGTCATTCTAGGCCTTGCACTGTAATTCCACTTGCACTTTAATAGTTTAGGTAAAGGTTTTTCTACTGCCACTCTATAGGCATATGATATTTTAAAGTACAATCTATTTACTTAACACTCACAGAAGAAGGAATTTATATTATTCCACAATAATATCCTACCCTCCCCACATTAGAAAAACATTAAGAGGATCCTGAAGTAACTGAAATTTACTGCTCTCCTTTCCAAGATATGGTTATTCTCTCTTTATATGTAGCTCACTCACTTTTCTTAAGGTCTATTTCCAGGTTAGCAAATGTGAATTAAATCCTTTAATTAGTTTTTCTCGATACCAATTTAGAGCCTAAATCTTTTCCTTGTAAATCATATCTCCCAGTTCTAATGTATTATATCCTTTTTTGAATTTCAGTAGGAATTCCCTGCAACACGGTTTTCCACATCTCTAGCAGAAGTTCCAACTTTCGTAAGTGATAAAGCTACTACACAGTCCCTTTTAATTTTCTATAAATTTAAGCCCCTTTTAAATGTATGGAATGTCATTTCCAATTCAGATAAATAACTCTGTCTAACACTTTTGATATATCTAGGAAGGAGACTTTCAAAGACAAACAGGAGCCAGGCACCTACATTCCACTGATAGCTAATAGGCATCAGGCACCTGTGCCTTTGAAAATCTCCCCCCAGTCAATCATGTTTGACAATTATTCATCAAGTTTTCCTACTGTTGTGCTGAAAAAAAAGTGAGCTGTCACTTTCAAGACTGTTCCTGTACACAAGAGAAGCCAAATCCATATTGATCAAAGTGACATGTTTGTAGTGCAAAATAAACTGAAACATCTATATAATTTATGGCTTGTTATGTTTGGTGATAAACAGGTGCTTTAATTAAGTTTGAGATTCAGAGCCTTTTAAACCCAGTGCTGAATTTTATCACCTGTAAATAAAGAGGTATTTGGAAAGAGGAATAGATAAGCATGAGTATTGATTTTGGTTACAGACATGGACATAAGTCCCAGCACTTACAGCAAATAATATACTGCTTGTGCCTTTAAACTACAATTACCTGCAGAATACATTGTGTTCTGTTCTGTTCAAGAGAAAAGGGCTGAAAACCTACAAGAGCATGTTTCAGCCGAAGAGAAACTTAAGCAAATGCAAAGATACAGGGTTTCCAAACAGCATCTGGATACAGCAGTCAATTTGTTGTCATCGATGGGTGCCCCAGGACCTGTTTATTAGAAGTTGTGTTAATTAGAATCTGAAGTACTTCTACATCTGAAGTACAGGCATAAAGTGGAGGTTAGATCATAGGGCAGATTACAACATACACAGACACCTCTTTCGCACTGAAAGGCTGAAGGCTTTGGAATTCATAGTGCACTTTTATATTAGCACATCCAAATATTTCTGCAGTGAATAATAAGCTTGTTTCTTCATACTTTTGCCTCCTTTTAAGTGGATGAAGATAAAGGCACTGTATGAATATGGATAGAATTAGGATTGCATAACTTTTAGGTGGATAAACTCATTCTATAGTAAAGGCAGAAAACTAGGAAACTACAGTTAAGTTTTCATAGTACATATGAATAAATATATTTCAAAGAAGCTTAATGAATTGTCTTAAGGAAGTTCCCAAATATTCCTACTGACTATATAGACTCCCTACTGACCTACAGACTCACTTGGACTAGAAGTTTAATCCTTAAATATTAATTACTTAAAATTTGTTAAGGAAGATTGTAACCTAAATAACTTTTGTAACTTTAACAGTGATTTACTGGTGAAGTTGGATGAAGAATCCAAAATTCTGAACTAGATTTTTTTATAAAATTGTTTTTAATACTGTCTCTGGCCCATGCATTAATAAAGTCTCTAATGATGGTATTATTTTTAAGACCTTTATTGATTTCAGAGAATGAGGCAGGCACAGCATCTATTTGGCATTACTGGAACAAAGATTAATGCAGTAAGAAAGTATTAAGAATTTAAGAAAAAGGTTGTAAGATAGAAGATTATTCATTAATTATTTTGGGCCAGACATTTTCAGTCATAAGGTCAAACCTTGTATCAATTTTAGGCAGAGGTTTTCTTTAATTTCAGCTGTTGAAAATGTCTAGCTTTCAGATCTTTATTCTTATTCAGGCCTGGAAGTTACGAAAATATATTACCACATATCATCTTCAAAAAAAAAAAGCTTGAAGTCCCTCTAATTCTCCCTGCCGCCCTCTCTTTAATCCTCAGACGTCTTGTTTACTACAACAGATTTTACATTGTCTTTCTTTCCTTTAAGAGGTGTAGTTTATAGCATGTCCCAAGGTAACTACTTCTACTATAAATAAGATAAAACTGGTGCTAGGTATTGCTGAACAGAGAGCACAGTCATTAAGAGAAACAGTCCAGTAAAGAAAGCAAAAGTAATGGCTCTATTTGGAATCTGTCTATTGGCTTTCTGCTTGAAAACTTTGCCACAGACATAATGCCTCCAGCTCAGAAACAATTATGCTGTTACTATACAAAACCTGATGAAAAAAAAAAAATATATTCTTTTAGTTGAAAGAAAAGAAACAATCTTTCTCCGAGTTTCTTTAGATCAGTGCTATTAAATTTTGAACTTTCAATACCTACTTTTGAATTTTCAGTGTTTGGAAATATTAATGGGCAAAATCTGATTAACTCATCAGTTTTGATGTAGCATCTGTTTCTGAGACTGATGAACTGCGCAAGCATTTTAGGAAAATCAGCTAGCCTGAACAAGTTTCAATCCAGGTATGGATTGAAAAAGGTGAATATCTCTCGCTATTGTGACAATCCAGGAAAAAAACCCACATCCAGGGTGAGAGTTCAATAAAATTGTGCACAGCACAGTGTACTGAGTTGTCAGGGAAGACCAAAAAGAAGGAATGTTAAGGATTAGTGAAAGAGCATTAAAGCTTTAATTGTTGCTGTGTTTTGGTTCAGATATAGAAACATATGGTAGGTCATTATATCAAATTAGCATGTATTTAATTTTTGTCATATGATAAAATGAAAGGAAGAAGCAGGTAGATTTCTGATGACACGTTAGGAAAAAATTTGAAACATAACTTTTCAATGATCCACACAAATGATACATTTTGTTTACTCAAAAGGGGATTAAATTAAGAGAGAGAAAGGTAAAAAAATCTTGAAGAGCCCAAAGAACATTAAGAGTCTTTTTATTTACTTTTAAACTGATTTTCATAGAATGAGTAAAGAACTTGTGGAATTCATTTCCATGTGATACTATACAGACTATGGAATTTATAGCATCAGAATCTATAACCATCCAGTTTACAAGGAATAATTTTTTCATATATCACATAGAAGGCATCTTGATGATAAAAGAATGGATTCTCAGTTTGCATAAAACTCACTTACCAAAGTTTAGAGATGCTATTTGAATTGAAGATTGGGAAGAAACAATCTCTTACCTGTGTCATGGATAGGTATGGCCATAGGAATATTGCTGAGAAGACTTTTGTGTTAGAATGGCTCATTTAGAACTCAGGTGGTAGCAGATCATCATCAGCAGAAGATTTTACTAGTAAGTTGACATGTAAGACCTCTGAAACAGTGGGTGAAATAGGTAAGAGTAAAACCAAAGGGTCAGCTAAGGAACATGTCACTGAACAGCAAAAAAAGTGTGGATCTATTTGTCTGGCAGAAAGTTAGTTCCAAGCTTGTTTTGATGTCAAGAACATTTTGCCAAGAGGGCTATTTAGCCCAGGGGGTATTAACTGTCGAATTTTCATCTTTTATTTTCTTTTTTTTTTCTTTTTTATTTTAATACAGTAGGTTGAAGGCTGAAAAAAGGCAGACACATAATGTTTTTGACAAGGGTGATATCTTAATTAGGCTGAAGAGTTAGACTAGTTATCTCAAATAATTTTAGACCTTCTCTGCCCAAGAGCCAATGAGTTTGTATCTATAAAATTGTGTACATTTTTCAACAGTGAAATCCTCAAAGTGAATGTGAGAAAATTAAGAATTTTACTGTTGCCTGAAACAACTTAATTTTAACTATAAAGTGCTAAATTTTCAACATTTGAGAACAGTTTTCTGTCTTGAGAAAACTACTATACACAAAGTCACCGATGTTAAAAGAATCACCAAAATGTTTTGTTGACTGATTTGGCTTTAATGGGATCTTTGTGTTTTGGCTAAGGGTTGTTTTTGTGGTTTGTTTTAGTTTGTTTGTGTACATTTTTATAAGGACTGTCATGAAGCTGAGTGATATATAGAATTGATTTATTTCAATATATATGCATCTTCTTTATAGTTTATTAAACTAATTAATCTCAGTAGAATAATACGGACACTATGGTATTAAAAAAAAAATAAAAAGCAACCAAATAGCAGTGCTCTTTTCTGGTTTTGCAGTACAATTCACATCTTTGTTTGTACTTCAGGTACTTTATAACAACTATGTCATATGTTTAAATCAGTAACATCTTACCAGTAAGCTATCACAAAGTATTATTTTGAATGTAAATAGTAAACAAAGGGAAGAACAGAAAAGCAATTCTTAGGTCTAAGTTGCACAGTATATTAAGAAAAACAAACTATATTCTTTGGATTAATTATATATTTCACAGTGAATTCCAGTTCACACTATTGCTTGCATAGTACCAAAGGAACGTCCTTTCCAATTACTATGTTTTTCTCTCGAGAGATACTATGATTAATTGACTGAATCTTTGCAAAAAGCATAACTCTTTAAAGAAGACTTGGTGTCAGTTTCAATATTGCTGAAGTTATTTTCATGACCCATTTTTATTTGACTCCCAAAGGTTAACATAGTCAATAGTATAAAATAATTTTACAAGCCTTAAATTTGTCAAAAGGAAGAAAAAATATTCATTCTCTAAGATGTTTAATTTGGTTATACTTGTTTATCTGAGTGAGGGTCATTATGATTGCTACAAGTGGCTGATTTATAAAAATGAGATGACATTGGGCAAATTAAGAAATATTTTGCTATGGATTTGGCAAAAACATTTTTTTTTTTTCTCAAAGGTAAGTTTTTCCTATGATACATCTCATAGATTTTTTATCACAGGCAAATGAAAAATTTAAGACAAAGATGTTTTTAAGGACTAAAAAAGGGAAAGAGCTTCCTGAGCCTCCATTCACCTGCTAGGTATCCACAAGCATGAAAAATTTGTCCAAAGTGAAGAATAATAGGTAGGTAATTGAAAGCTTTTAGTATTTAATACTTTGCATCTGATTTCCTCTTTTTCCCCTATGCTATCATAGAACATCACCCAGTTATTCAGCAGCAAATGTTGCTCAATGGTATCAAATTATTTTTAAATGTCCCATTTTCGTGCATGTTACAGATCCTTAGCACATTATGCATAAAAAGATATCTTAGCAGCTGTATTGTCAAAGCCTTTAGGTCATGACTAAATCAAATGTTTTGAATGTCACACCTTCTGAGTCTTTTAAGTCATATGAATTGTTCAAAGGATTTAAAAATTAAGTCAAGCAGCTGTTCAGCTGCTCTGCACTTTGTATTAACAATATCTGTTCAAATATGCTCATGTTCAAATATGTTAATGTCTTCTAAACTTCTACATCTACTCTGTGTATATAGCACATACCTCTATCAAGATAAAAAGGAACAGGGCAAATACCTTAAATGTGGTAGACCTCAACTTTCCGTCTGTTTGGAAATCACAGCATGTATTGGAATATATAGCAGCAAAAATGTAGAAGACAAATGTTGTCTTTTGAAATTTTTGTTTTGTATTCATACATAGAATATTCATTACACATATCTTAGTATATCATAGTATATAAAGTGTGAATATAGCTCAGTTTAATACTGACTTTATTTTAATTACTTAAAATTCATCATTGGTGTCTGATTGGAAATGCTAGCCATGATTTAGAAAGAGTTCTTCTTTTAAAAAAAACCTGCACAATACATTATAAATATAAGAATAAAGGTAGCAGCAAAAAAATTTACAAGGACAAAAGAGCAAGTATTGTGGCTTTGCTGAAGACATGAGAATGTCACATTACATAACAATTCTGCACCTGCTCTTGAGAAAGGAAAAGTACTTTAAAGCACTGTTGAAACAGAATCACGATTCTCATTTGCCACCAATTAGTGCAAATTTATCAAACTAAATTCAACAAAAAGATGTTTTATGTTATGAACACAGAGACACACAATTTTATTAAATATCCAATAGACACAGATTGCTTTTGCTGCACTTCCTATACTCTGTCTATCCACTCTGTATAGTGAGGAAATGCAGTATTCAAAATCTAAATTGCATAGTAGAGTGTTTGAAAGAAAAATTTAAATGTGTATTTGAAATATCTTTTTTTAACAGCATTCCTTTGCAAAGGTGAGAGTGCTAAAATACATAAAGATATATTTTTATATCTCTATACAAAAGTATATCTGTCTATATATCACAGAATTATAGACTTGGAAAATACAAAACTAAAGCATTTTATTTTAAAATTGCTGATTCTGACTACAAGTTAGACTATTTAACCTGCTTTGAGTCATGACTTAATCTCCTTATCACAAAGCTCAGTAACTGACAAGCATGAACCTGTGGGAAAACAATCCTGCCATTAGCTGGGTTGGTTACAGCATGATGCTGTAGGTTGCAGGTTGATGTTGTAGGCTGCAGGTTTGATCCTGATATGGGCCATACACTTAAGAGTTGGACTTGATGTTCCTTATGGGTTCTGTGCAATTCAGAATATTCTGTGGTTTTGTGATATTTATTTAGATTATTTGAATGGTGAAAAATTATACATTTCTCTTTAGTAAAAGGTGTGAAAAAATGCAGTGCATTTTTCTGATTTTCAGTTTTCTTTCACATCTCCAGGTATATTGACTTGAGGTAGTTTGGGAAGGTTGGGGGTTTATTTACATAGAATTCAAATTATTTTATGTCTTAAATAATAGTGAACTATCCATTAACTATAATAATTTTCATGAAGTCTGATGAGATTGAAAAAAAATTGAGTAGTTTTGAGAATATAGAAAGACTACTCACTTGTAATAGGGAACTCATATGACCTGGTTCACCTATTATTTTTTAATTTCATAAACATTTTTCAGAATCCCATTTTCACTGATATATCAATTCCATATTCTCTCTTGTTTATGGACTGTGGAACAGCTGGCCTGTTTAACATGCAAAAACATCTCCCAAAGACATCTTGTGTGGTCTATCCATTTTAACTCTAGAAATCACATCTGTCTACATCAGTATATTATAGCAAAGCTCAAGTGGAAAATTCATACTGGGGCTACATTATTATAAATAAAATCTGATGATCAATAAAGGGTTTAGATCTCTGGAAATGGCTTCCCACTTGATTAAGCAAGGTCAGGTTTGATTATAATTCTGTTGTTGATTACATAGATTTCTACAGAATCTTAATAAGAAAAAAGATTCCTAAAAATGTTTCATGCAGAGCATTGTATTGTATTTAAATTATTTTGTATTTAGAAAAATAAAATATTATATGTTTAAATGAAAACCTAATAAATAAAATGCAGACAAAATATTATTTTTGAGTTATGCACTTTATATTTTGATAAATTTGTTTGGCTATGCCTGCAGAGATGAAAAAATAAGGGGCAGGAAAAACATGTTACCTAATTTACAAAAATTTATAAATTAAAAATGTTAAAGGAGCCACAGTGAGAGCTTCAAGTAAGAAAAGGTAGAAGATGATTTCAGATTTTTTTACATAAGCTTGTTGACTTCATTCATTGAGGAAACAAATCTAATTAAAGTTTTTGATCACTTAAAAGTGAAGACTAAGACTCAGAGTATATGCTTCTAGTCAGCTGCAGAACATAATATTTAACTTCCTTCAGCCAGTCTTAAGATTTCAGGTTTTCATTTGAACACTGCAAAAGAAAATAGATGTGATCACTCCAACTGTGCTGAAGATGCATAAGTAAAAATTACTGGAACAATTACTAAAAGAAGTTTAAAAATCAATGAGACCTAATTGCAACTAAAGATGTTCTATATTGCAAAATTTTAATCTTTGACATGCTTCCCTCTCTGTAACTATAATAGAACGTTATAGAGGAGACCAGGCTCGAGGGAATGGCCTGAAGCTGTGTCAGGGAAGGTTTAAGTTGGATATCAGGAAAAGGTTCTTCACCCAGAGGGTGGTTGAGCACTGGAAGAGGCTCCCCAGGGAAGTGATCACAACACCAAGCCTGACAGCATTTAAGACAAGTTTGGATGATTCCAAATTTCATGTTTGAATCTTTTAAGCAATGACACAGCATATACATATGCCAGTGCTCAAATAGCTACATAACCTGAATGTACATATAAACATTAAGTATAACCATAATCAAAGGAAGAAAGAAGCATTTTTAAGAAAGCTGACCTAATACAAATCTCCTCCTACTAAGAGTTATAGGTTGATATTTGGACTTCACAGTAACTAATTTTATGTTAACTCAGGACTCTACACAATTCTACGTATTGCAGCACTCCTTTTCTATTTTTAAAACCTGAAAAAATAATTATTTTCCTTAATATCTACTGATAATGACACACAAAATATTTAACCCCTTCTAGCCCAGAATTACCAGGCTAATCTAACAATTAGAGTAGGTTTATGTAAATTAAGGGCTTTGAACAAAAGATTCCTTAAGTATACACAGTCATTAAAAAAATTGTCTAGCTCTATGTCGTTTCAAGAACTGTATTCAAAAGCATTGTTTTCAATCAACAAACTTCTGTGTGCTCCATACATAAGACAAAGGACTTGTTTCTGCTGCCTGGAGTACCAGCACAATTACTAGAGGAGGCATCTCTGAAGCTGAAGGAATTATTACTATTAAAAGCCATGCAGGATCAAGCCCCCCTTCTTTACTTAAACCTTTATTTAAATAATTCATTCCACATTGATGAATACATTACATGAACTACAACTGGACCTGTAAAGGGAGCAACTTGCATCAAGCTGGACATTAAACATTTTGCAGGTATCTGAATCTTTTGATCTGCTAAGAGAAATACCAGGTCCCACCATGAACACGACAGAGTGCTGAACCTCCACTGTCCAGCAAGACAATACATAAAAGGCATTTTTGCTCTTTTCCCTTCAAGGGCTGTCTTCTCATACCTCTATCATGTTTTGATATTTTTCTTTTGCAAGTCAGTTACTAAATCTTGCAAAAGGCTGTCATTGTTCTTCCCAAGTGGAATGTGCTGAAGGAAGCAATGTGAGCAGTGCACTCTCAAACCCCTGTTTCCTGTTGCCCCCAGCTGTCCTGCACATTGTTAGGATATGTAAATAATGCAGACAAACCAGGCATTAAAAATCTATCTCTTCCCTGCTGCCTGATAGATGCATTTTGTAAGTGGTACCTTTTGCACTGCTGTACTTTTGTCACTTGTGTCCTCCTCTTAAACCTGAAGTTCTACAGATGAAGGAACAAATATGAATAATGCAATAAGACTCTGAATGTACTTTTAGTTGCATTTATGTACGAAAAAGCAGAAGGAGCTTACTTCCCTTATGTGTAAGAAAGAAGATAAAATGGACTGTTTAGTGAGTTCTTTGTGGTGTTTTTGAAAACAACAACATAGATTTCTAGGACAGTGGATATATCCTTAAAAAAGTAAGCCTAGATGTTATGTCCAGTCCCAATCAGGTTTCAGCCTGTATATTTATGAACTCCTGATTCTCATTTACCTAAAATAAAGTTTTTAAGACACGAAGGTTAAACTGAATGCCACTTGCACACTGCTCACCTGTGCTACCGGGCTTCCCATTCCCTCCTTAATCCATCCAGCTGTGACTGCACTCTGCACTGTGAATTGGATGTTCATTCTAAAATGCCTTGGTTTTTGTAAGAGTCATCAAAGAAAAGTTATTGTAACAAAGAAAAACCTTTAAAATAGACCACAGTGAAAATGGAGTCCAGTATAAATGGCAAATATAAATGGCAATGCAGCCAAACAGCAGTCTTTCAATCATAAGTTATCTACCCAAGTATAGCACAAGAATTTTTAATGGAATTTTATTAGCATAGAGTAATGTGGAAAAATGTCACGACAGGAACACCTTTATAAATAGATTTAATTTGCTAATTATATAAGTGCACAGGATTGATTTATGCTGGGTTACTTTGTCAGTCTTCAAAACCTTCATATGATCAACTTGTCATAATTTTTTTTTCAAAGATCTGTATATATAAATAAAGCAGACAGTAACAAAGAACATCCGGAATATTGAGAACATATGTTGTCTGCTTCGGGATATTTAGCCCAGATTTACAAAACAGAGTTTAAACCACAGTCTCAGGTTCCCTAAGAGTTGCTGAAGCAGCTGTTAAAACAATAAATAAATAAGCTTGCCTGAAATCAAATCAGTGGACAGGAAAATGCTTTATCCTTTTGCATTTACATGTTAGATATGTAGGATTCATATGCTTATGGTCTCAGGAAAAAAACAAAACAAAACAAAACAAAAACCAAAACCAAAACAAAAACCACAAAACACCAGAACAAAGACACTATGTTTTCTTTTTTTTTTTTCATTCAGACTCCTAATCCAAAACATTCAGGCTCTTAGCATGCAATTTTCCTCTTGTACCAGGAGATCAATTTAAACATAATTTTGGGGGGAGGGGTGGAACTCTGTGGTTTTTGGTCTTTTTTTTCCTTTCAGGGGGAGGATCAGCAAGTGTTGTCCACCTTGCCACACCAGATAGCAAAAAAAAGGAATCACTTTCAATACTGAAAATTTTTTGACAGGTAGATATGGATATTGCATATCATATAACCAAGCAGATATGTAATACATATATACAAATGCAATTCCAAAATTATTCAAGTCTCACAGATAATGAAACCCTGAATCTTTAATCTTTATGTATTCTCCCCAGAAAAGATAGCCAAAGAGAATACAGTATCACATTTACTACCAACAGGTCCAAATATCAAGCTTTCTGCTAGACCAGTTATTGAGCTATTTCTCAGATTTATGACAACTGACAACAAAATAAATATGGTTTTCAAATAATGATCTTTTACTTATAAAGAAGAATAATCCATTTTAAATGCATGGGCTTGTCCTGCACACAGCAAATGTGACCATAGCAAAAGTCCATGATACTGAGCACTGTGTGACAATTTGTGAATATTTACAGTAGAGTATTTACTGTTCTTCTCATATTTATTTGCCACTATTCTGTCCTATAACAGGAATTATATCACTGAATTTATAAATACTACATGAGATTTTTCTTCTGTGTTTGTCAGTTTTTTATTACATGTTTTTTTGCTTTTTAGTAGAATGCCAAGTCGGTAAGAAAAGTTGCACCACTTTCTTTGTTTTAAGCTTGTTTTTGATGCTTCTCACTTTACATGCTAGAAGGAAACAACAACTATTCTCTTTTCACCTCTATTCTCTTTTTACCTTCATGGTATATAAATTAAACTTGAAGGATGAAACCACATAGTATGCAACACAGACCCTTGAAAATTTCATCCATAAATACTGTTCATGGTCACATTGATGCACTCCAAATGCACAGGTTGATTTAACATGATTCTATAATGTATTGTTACGAAGTTTAACCTCTGATTCAGAGAGCTTCACAAAAACCTCAAACCTTTCTGTCTACTGGCATCTTTTGTCTACTATTCATCTTGGTTGCAAAAAATTGGCATACAAAAAATTAAAGTAGTGAATTGGTGAACTGTTACAGGTTTTAGGAAATTTAGGAAGATTTGAACACTTTCTATTATGTCAAATTTCATCATTAAAAAAACCAAAAAAACCACCAAAAACTAACCTACAAGGAAAGAGATGTATTAGGGGCTGGATAGCAAAACCAGAAGTACATTAACTACTGGATCTTGCTCACACACATACTCTGACAAAGAATTACCTACTTACAGTAATTCCAAATTACTTACTTTTGTTTAGTTCTTGAATGTCTGGTTTAGTAGGCTTGTAACATTACATATTTTGGACTAATTAAATGTACCAACTACTCAGCCTAACAATATCATATTAAGGCTTACAGGTGAAAGGAATGAAAATATAAAATAACCTCTAACCCTTTCTTAAAGAAACTATTAATAAAAAAACAAAAACAAAGCAAACAAAAACAATGAGGAAATATGAAATGTTTATTGTGGAAGCACAGCCTTCATTTCAAGGGAAACAAGTATATGCAACAGCCTCCTCTAAGCAAGTATTTAACTCAAAGTTGACCCAGATTTTATAAAAGTCTCTATAAACTACATCTAACCTATTTAGATCTTTCAGACTTAGCATCTTTTATTAATTAATTAGTTTTTTGAAATTAAGAAATTAACCTAATCAGGCAAACCTCCTGCCACTAGGTCTGTAATCAGCGTGCAGATTACGTAAACCAGCCCATGTAGTTAAGAGTTGTGCACCACTGTACACATATCTGTGCTCAGCTGCTCCCACAGGCACCCTGTCAAGAACAACAGCTAGTGTATTATAACAGTCATGATCCACTGAATTCTTCAATTGGTAGGTGTTGGTATAAAACACATTTAATTTAATTGGTCATGATACAATTTTCTGAAGGAATGACTAATGATTTGCCAAACAAACAAACAAACAAACAAACAAAACCAAACAAGTGTTATTCAGAGAACTCTGGGAAGAGTAATTTTATTATGTTAATCTACTAATACCTGATGAAGAATCATAAAGCCATTGTGAGTAACTCATGTCTCAAATCATATTCTACACAGGAATACCACAAAACAACTTTTAAAGTAGTTTACTTTGATTTGAAGATAGGAAAAGGAGTAAGAGATTAACTGAAAAGCTAAGGAGCTTGATCCTTTTCTCACTAAGTATAAAGCATATCTGGATATGTTAATTTCCTATTGTCCTAGATAACTTCATTATATCTGGACAGCTGAATTCTGGAAACTTAGAAAGATTTCATTAAAAATGTTAAGAGCAATTAAATATGATAGGATTTAGGCATCTTTGGAAATGTTTATTGAAATCTTATTACATCTGGATAGGATTGTATATCAAAGTAGAACCTGGAATTTCATTTATCAGTGTCCTTAATCTTTTAATGGCCAGTTGAGTAATTAGATATAGAACCTTTCATTTCTTTTTCTCTGGAAGATGAAAAACATAAATGGACTACAGTATCAAACAAAATGGTGTTTTTTTCTGTTGCTTTATTACATGAAAATTTAAAATAATTATAATTCAATATAAGTATTATTTGTGGGTTTTATTTTCCTAAGTTCCCTTTGGTTACTTTCTTTTTAGTAACTTCCTTGTGAGGGATTTCGTTGATCTATCATTGTGAATTCACCTCTATTTTACGTGAAAATACACATTCATATTCAAAAACCATTATGGGAATTTTGCAGGCCTTGCCACTGCTCTTCATTCAGAAATTATGTAGGTGGACCAGAAGTAATCATCACAAGTGCAAAAGACAAGCCTTAAGCAGCCTTTGATCAAGGCTTAAGGCAGGTTCCTTAGTGGCAGAAAGAGCAAATTCAGGGGTCCATGGCTTGGGTTGCTGTAAATCTGTAGGCAAAGCATAAAAAGAACTGGACAGCCTAAACACAGAAGCAGAAAGGAAGAAAATGAGCTAAAGCATGAAGCTCAGAATAAAGCTTATGTTAAGGCTTAGATACGGGTACCATTATTTTTTCTGGTTTTATTCCTTTATGTTTTTGCACTTGCAAAATTGATAAGGATTTCAAAGAAAACCTTAGAGTATCGATTTCTAACTCCAACATTGTTTCTAAATCCATACATTTCAGCTCTAGTTTTACCACCGTCATCATAATTATTGCGGTTTTTTCACATTTTACAAAAACCTTTCTTCCAACATCATACAGTGATATTTTTGCACATAAATTGACTTAATACTTCAAACCCACAAACTATGTTCTACAATGCTTTTAGCATTTCTGTATAATTTTTAAAAGCAATCTTAATATAAACCATGGAGTTTTGCTTGCATTGTGCAAGTGTCAGGTCCAGGGCCCCAAATCTTTGACAACTACAGGAAATATAACAGTCCAAAGAAGTGGAAAGGAGAGAGTAAGGTAGAATTGTGAAGTGCAGAGTAATTTCAGGTGACAGACCCTTGTCTTGTAAGGTTCTCTCTACACAGCCTTGCAGTCTCAGTATTTACCATAGATTATTTTTATTAAAATTCAGTTATATCTGTTGTCACATATCTACCTTTTGAAAAAGAGTAAAGGTCTGACATATATATATTTATCAACTGTCAGGGTACAGTGAAGGCTGACTTAACTAGAGGATTTCAGACCTTTCAGCTTTCAGACATATAATGATGCATAATAAAGCCACAGTATGGCTTTATTCTAAACCAGCTATAATGTGCAAGGAGTGAACTAATATTTCTGGTTAGCATTTCTAGTACTATGCCTGCCTCTCCAGGGCTACTTCAAGGATAGATGTCAAGTGATGAAATCACCCTAACTACATGTGCACAATTACAGTCAAGCATTATAATAATTTAAGTAGATATGCATGGTGAAATTTGAATTAAATTAAATATAATTAATATAGAACTAATTCCATTCAACTTTGCTTCTTGTTACTAGTGACTGACTACATCTGCCACCCTGTTTCCAATGCTAAATCAGCTCAGAGCAGTGTTACACTAACTCCAGGTCATGTCAGTAAATTCCTGAAAGCCTCATGCAGTATCATCAAGGGGAAATTAAACTAAAGGTTAATGTCACTTTTTATGGTTGACTAGTTCTGTAGACAGACCAAAGGGAAGGTAGCATCTGAAACCTGAAGAATTTATTAGCCTGACAACCACCAGGGAGTACCAAATACACCTGTCAAGGCTGAGTTTGTCTTGTGAGGAGGAATTACGAAGACTTTTTACAGAAGCAGCAAAACCAGACTTACTGCTCGCAAGTTAGCATTGATGAAACAAAGATCTTAGCAGTAAAATACACACAGAAGTAAATAAAACATAAAATTAAAATAGAAAATTGCATAATAATAAAATGTAGAATTTCCAAACTTAGTGCTAATCATTGCAATTTTTTTCCTCCAAAAATGCACGTCTGCTAGAATGGGGGGAAAAAATTCAAGGTTTCATTTTACAGATGTTCATCATCAATTATATTAATTAATTTACCTGAGTCAAAATTCTGACCTGTCAACTATACAAACTCAGCAATGCCATAGTGGTTGAGGAGGAAAATATCCTATATGCAGTATCAGGCAATAATCACTGTTCTTCATGTGGACCAATTATTTTATTTGCTTATCACATATTTGTTTTGCATCATGTGCTTGATCCTTGGCTTTTCCAAAGCTAGTCAAATGAATTGACAATTAGAGGTCACAGGTTATATTGGTTGTGTAGTTTGGGTTGCTTTGTTTTCTTAGAACAGAAGGGTGCACTCTGATTTTATGAAATAATTAAGCTCACTAATAACTTGACCCAATAGCTACACGCCCATGTCAGGGTACCATTTCCTTATGTACCAACCACCTCCTGGCCTAAACATTCTACAATATTGCACAAGTACCATTTGGGGGATGAAAGTGGTACCAATAAGAAAATGGGAGCAGATTGTTAAAGTCATCAAAGTTTGAAGAGCTAGAGCAACACAGTGAATCTAAGACTCCTGCATAGGTCCACTACCAGATTCTCTTGAAAATTAATAGATATTTTGGCCACTGCGTGGTAATGTTGTCCAGACTTGAGCTGGTTAAGTGTGAAGTATACCTTACTGAATTAACAAGGTTGGCAAACTACATCAGTAAGACTCCCATAATAATTAATATAAATCTTGCAAATACTAGATTGCTGCACATGCAATCTAATATTTAAAAAAAAAGGACAAATGAGTCTTGTACAATAACTTTACTGAGTTGTATGTATGTACATACACATTTTATTTTTTTATTGCATAAAATTTATTGATTTGTTTGGCCTTTGGATATTTGTCTCTGTAGTAGTCAAGTGTTTTACAGGATGAATAGATGTATGCAAGGAATATTGGTAGATCAATATTTGGCAAATATATTCTCTGTGGACATGTGAATCACAATTTTGATATTTGAGAAATTGGATTGAAGCATATCTGTTTTGGGGAATAATGTAATTTTTAAGACGTCTTTCTAAACACAGATGTAACTTACTAAGCTTGTGTTGCTGATGTTCTTTAATTCTTTGATGTATATGGCACTGTGAATTCTGAGAGCCTTACAAACTCCTACATAGTAACTATGTATGTGGATTGCCTGTTTATCTAAGAGATTACAACTGCATAAGCCTATATCTGTTTTCCTTTACATTCTTCCACTCAAAAAGGGCAGAGCAGAGTCAATTGTACAATGATCCTTTAAATGTATTTCCTAACTGCTTACATCTCTCATTCATGTATTTTCAAGGTCTTTCATTCACACTGCCCTGCCTAGCCCCATCTTGGGTCCCCATGCACACACAGTTTGTCTGTTGACCCAAAAGCTGCATTTAAGTTCAAGAATTTTTTTCCCCGTGCCTGAGCTGTGTTGCAGCTGTGCTCTGTTTTGTCTTGCTGCCTGGTGAGTGTGGCTGTGCCTGGTGCCTGTGGACTGACCGCCCCTTTCTGTTGTCACTGGACCTCTTCTCCTCATCTTACTCATGTATGGTCGGGCTGCAGCCCTGGTATTCACGGCTCTGCTGCTGTGATTTTGATGCTATTCATTCCTGGCCTGCCTTCTCTTAAGAACATCCTACTCCACAACTACATGTATTTTAATTCCACTTTGAAATGTACTTTTCTGTATTAAATTGAACTGTACTGAAGTAACATGTAAATGATGCTTGTCATACTTCTTTTATTTTATTACATGGGAGCATTTCTATTTTGAATTACATTAATAAGCAAACAAAACAACCAAAGAACATTAAACCAATGAAGAACAAAAAACAAAACAAAACAAAACCAAAAAACTAAACCAAAACAAAACAAAAAAAAAACCCCAACCAAACAAAAAACCCAGAAAACATTCCTTCCTTTGTTTTAGGAGGATAACTTTCCCTTTAAGAGATTGTGGAAGATTGTAAGGAAGCGTATACCTGTTCTAAAATACAAACTGTACTGTTGAAGGAATAGGAAACATACTTCATATTTTCCAGCAAAGAGGCAAAAAAAAAAAAAAAGTCTGCAGCTGCCTTAATTTTATTATTATTGAATTATGTTTTCCAAATGAATACTGAAGTGAAACTTGCTCTAAGGTACACTTACTGACTGAAACATAAGCCGTGAGTTGATCAGCATTTGAGTGCCTCAGATGAGAAACAGGATAGGTTTATTCTTGGAAGACAAAAGCAGTTCCAAATCTGTTGATACACTGTGTGACTGTGTGTCTGCTGTTCCTGTTTTTTTCTTGAATGATAAATAGAGGTACATTGACAGTAGTGCACTACCCCTGACCAAAGTTATCTTGTTAATGGGTCAATGGCAGAAAGATGAGGTGTGAAACTGGATTTAAAATAAAAATCCTGGAGTCAACAACAAAGAATAGATAACAGCTGCTTAGCTAACTTAACACTTCAAAGTCACAGGGGTCAGTTTGTCATCTATGGGAAACAGCAAGATAGGACTAAATCTTGTTTGTTCTTTTCTTCCTTTTGTCAAACTTTGTCTCGTGACTGAGTATGCTTGAGTTTAGTTTATAAATCATCTATGGCAAGGACCTAGGGCAAATAACAGTAATCTTGCCATGTATCATCTTGCAAACAGTATCTGTAACCCTGTAAACATTAGATATGGAAACCAGTTTTGACTTTTAAAATCTCAGTTGTAAGATCCACATAGAAAAATATTTGTCTTTATTTGTGCAGTTAAAAAATGCTTACATCCCTACTGTATGGTTTGCCTAAGATTTTCATTTAAAAAAATAAACAAAAGCCAACAAAGAAAATACCCCAACACAACCCCTGCCCAAAACCCCAACTCAGCTCTTAATAAGGCTAGATGTTGTGCTTGTGTTTCCTTCTAAAACCTAGGAAAGAAGCAATAACACCATCTAAAACCCCATTCTGCTCTGTTCTTGAAGATTCTCACTGAGTGACACAATGCAGGACATTCACTTCTTTGCTTCATTAGTACTATTAAGATCTGTTAACCTAAGCTTGTTGCTGTTTGATAGACATTTGTGATCCTGTTACTTTAGTTATCTCAACTGGAATTGTTTCCTTAGGAAAGGGGAGTATGAAGCAGTGAAATAAAAGACAGCAACCAATCACAGTGTTGAAGTTCACATAGGACAGTCGGACAATGCAAGTATTAGGGGCAGATAAAAGACTGATTTGAAAAAAAAAAAAAAGAGCTGTGTGACTATGGAGTGGAGAAACTGTGGAGCACCAAGAAAATTACTTGTAAAGCCATATGCAAGCATTATGATGAATGTGCATGTCACATATTTAACAATGACAAGAAGGGATCAATATTTCTCTTCTATGATAAATTTCATGTCCCTATAAGGCCAATTTTACTCCCTAATTTTGAACCCATATCACCATAAACTAGTGCCTAAATAATTCTGATTGGGTGCCCCTAGGCCAGTACCTCTTATCTCATCTGTATACTCCAACAAGTCTGTGCACTACCTCACATGTGGGATCTTTGCCTAAGTTTAATTATCTAACAGAAGTCAAACATTCTTTATCCACAGATGTGTGCATATTGGGACATATATGTGTTAAGCCAATAATATTCATTCTTCTGTAAAATGTTACTGAAGTTAATGGAAGAAATAGCCTAGGAGTGATGTTTATTAAGGGAAGAATGGGAGACTTAAGGAAGCAAACTGAGACAGAAGAAGATAGCTGCCTTTCATCTGCTACCTACCTGTTCTGTACTCCTCCCACTTACAGTAAAACTTGTTTATTTTTCCTTCTTATCTAACTGTTATTGTAATTAGATTAACTATCTGTATAGTGCTTCATAGTATGTATCTATCAGTGATTTCCATAAAAGTATCAGTACCAGGAAACATTTTCTAATGTATTATGCTGTGATGAGGAGATATTCTGCACCTGGGGCTTTACTATGGAGAGGAAGTTATTTCATCCTTTGTAATAATGCTTATGAGTTAAATGTCTGAATGGAGAAATTCTCCTTTTAAGGCAGCTGATTTAGTCTGGAAACTTAGATAATTATGCAATTTTACTTGCCCATTGTAGAGTTGTGTTTGCACTCTATATCCCCTCATAATGGTTTGTCCCTCCATATGCCCTCTTTGTACCTGTTTGGTCCATCCCAGCTTTCCCATCAGTACCTGTATGTCCATCAAACCCAACCCATCCCCCTATCTCCTCCCAGGGGATGTGTCCATCACCTGGTGACCCTTCCCCTTTGTCCAGATCCTTCCCCCAGGGTCACAGGGTAACTGGACCCTGGCTGGGGCTCCTCCCCAGCCCCTCCTCAGGGGTCACTCTGAGGCCTTGGCCCCCGAGAGCTGCTCCCATGTCCTTCCCCATTGCCTGCTCGGGTTTCCTGCCCCCCTATATCGGCTGCTCTGGGCAGGGAGACTCCCTCTCTTGCTCGGGATGTCCTTCGAGGTCAGATGTGGCCTGGGATCTCTCCAGGCCCTCATTAAACTTTGGAACTAATCCTGAGGGAGAGCGCCTCTTTCCTTTGCTTGTGGGACCAGCTCATCTTTGGACTCACGTGGGAGCTTCTCCAAACCCCCAGGATCCAAGGAGAAATTCCTTCCCTCTGCCCGCCTCGCCCACTGCCCAGCTGGCCGGGCTCCACAGGGGATCTGTTCCCGTGGATTCGAGGGGGAGACGCAGCAGCCCATTATGCAAATTTTTCTCAGAGTGTACTTGATACAAAGTCTTGATGAGAAATAACACCATTGCATTGGCATGATTTTGCCTAGTAAATCTGTTTAGTTGTGTTCCAGTCTCTTCAGACTTCTAAATTCCTACTAAGGAAGAGTTAAACATGAAATGAAATTCATTACTTCAGAGCTAGATCAGGATCTAACTGGTGTTTCTGCTGCATATGTTCCACAATAGCAAGTTTGAGGGGGCAGAGACAGCTTGCCAGCACCATACCTGCCCAAGGCCAAAGTGTGCACTTATTTTCACCAGTAATTTGAAATGGTAATCTAAGTAAACATGCATTTATTATACCACAACTTATGTCCAAGCACATTACAAGGTAGGCCTGACGTACCTTATAAGAACCGCAACATTATAGTATTGCAGGACTTCATTAGTTCAATGGATAACTTATATGAAAATAAGCAAACTTATATATAGAATGTACATTCTATTATTGGTAGTAGTGTAGTCAAAATAAACTAACTGACAACAGCATTTCTTAAACCCTCTATAGAGTGGATTAACTTCATTATGGACAGAAAAGACACTTGTAAACCAGGGTATTTTTACAAGACTAAAGCATTCACTCCTGATGTAGAGCAGACTTTCCTTCTGAAATGCTCTTTAATATTTATTATGATTAGGATTATAATAAATATATAATTAGTATAATTAGTTGGATCATAATAATTGATTAAATGCCTTATAAAGTAGAATTGTACAAACACTTCAAATTCACATTTTTGGGCAGATTTGAAATATATATGCTACTAACTTTAAAGTCAAAATACTAAAATAACTCATACCAGGAAAAGTCAGATAAGAAGCACAGTTCACTAGATTTTCAAGTAAACATGAATCTGTTTCATGATCCTTGTTATCTGTTGAGAAAAATCTCACAAAGTCAATGAAGAACTCATAATCACAGTTGGATTTCTGCTCTTAAACCTAAAGAAAATGCCTTGGCATTAATTTGAGGTAGTCAAAGAAGGTATCTACTCCTTCTGCCAAAACTTAAGTTACTTCAAACTGCCTTTTTCAAACTTTAAACTTATTCTATTTAAACCACAATACTTAAAGCTATTGTTTAAGAAACTACCATGTGAAAGAATCCTGTTCATTGCCTGCTGCTAAGAAACTCTGATCTGACTGCCATGGGTGTACATTAAACATATCAATTATGTGCAGAAATTATCTGCATAGTAGCGGTTGCTACAAACAACTTTCAGACACTCATTTTCATTTGCATATGCTAAATGAGTGCAGAAACATCATTAGTTATGGAAGAAAACAATATCAAGCAGAGAAAAAGTGTTTTAACACCACTGGAAGATGGTTAGCTGCAAGTGAAAAGCAGTTACTAAACAAAAATATCTGTCATTATTGTCTTAGAAGTCTCTAAAAGGCAACAGCCAGCCAATCTTCATGACGCCAACAGATTATGCTTATTCACCAAGTTTATATTTTTTGTGGTAATTATTGTAAAACATTTGACCAGGATCATGAAACCAGACAATGTCAATTAGTGCTCTGCATGCAATTCAACTGGATTAAGCCCCAAGGTGGAATGCTGAAGAGATTTAAGGGATGCATTATTGTATTACAGAAGTGCAAAGTATATAACCCAAATAGCAATTTCAGTATATGAGATGTCTCAACAGACTGTTACCTCAAAGTAAACTATAGTAAACTTCACACAAATTTAAATAAAGAAAAATGTAAAAAATCATTTTAGCAAACAAAATTTTAGCAGCAATTTAGCAGCAAACATTTAATATAGATGTGGAGGTGTGTATGTGTGTAGAATTATATGCTTATACACCATCCAAGCAGCAGAAGATATAAATTTCCCTTTTAATTCAGTTAGCTGGAAATAGTTTTTGCACAATACAGAAGCACTGACAAGCTAAGATAGCACTGAAGTATTAAACAGGAGTATCTTAATGTTCATGTAAGCAGATGTTATCACCTCATAGTTAAAGCTGATTTGTAGCTCAGAATACTTGACTGTTACAAGCAGTTGAGACTTTGTTCGCTGTCTTTGCTCCTTCTCATGACACAAAAATCATGAAAATGTCGGGTTAGTGCTTTCAGATCAAATCTAGAGCTCTTGCTTCCTCTTTCTCCAGTTTGTCGAATATTTTGCCATGGCTGTTTTTAAAGCACTACTGAAAGAATGTTCTGGCTATAGGTGCAGTCTCTACCATGATGCAAAGTTGTTGCACAATCAATCCTGGAACACCTAAGAGTGCATTTTAGCATCTACAATAATGCCGCTGTAAAGGTTTTGTTAAGATTAATGTTAGTGTACAAAACGCTGAACCACATTGTGGAATGTGCATATTTAGCCATTTTGCTGATAAATGTATTGAAAATGTGGGGGTTTTAATTAACCTGCACTGCGAGGCATTGACAAATCAGCATAGAAGCAAGCAATACTGACTCTGGCACGTGTTCCAGTTCATAGAAATCATCAGGAGTTATGTTCTCACTCTGGCTGATTGGAAGTTGAACAGAAAATCATGTTTGATGCCTCATGCACCTTCATGAAGAATGGGTAGACCAAGTTGCATATCACAGAATCAAAGAATCATCCAGGCTGGAAAAGACCTCTAAGATTATTGTGTCTAACCTTTGACTGATTACCACCATGTCAACTAGGAAAAAAGAAAAATAAAAAAATAACTCACTTATGATATTTAATTGCTGTAGCATAGCAAAAAAATTTGTACAGGCATTGGGGTTTCCTTTAGAGGAAGAAATGGCTGTACAATATAATACTGTAAAATGGAAATATAGTATTGGTTTTTTAGTAAGGAATTAAGTATTAATGGACATCTCAAGTGCCTGCACCTATGCTTCCCAATTGCAGCAGTTTTGTTAAAGAAAGCCATTGCAACTAACTTATAGCTGTATGAAATGACAGTAAATGTGCTCACATGAAAGGGTATAATAAATGAAGTGTGAATATTTTTTAGAACGCATTGGGTTCTCTCCACTTCACTTACCTCACCTATGTTCTTCATCTCCCACCAACACTGACTCAGAAAAACGTGTCCTTCCCCCAAAACAGATGTTATTCTATTTTGAGATTTACATAAGAAAAATATTTCTCCAAATGATAAAAAACTTTACCCTGATAAACTTAATATCTAATCATTCACAGCTGTAAATCATTATTGATAGAATCTTAGAAGTTGTATTTCATGTAAAGACCTTGTATGCCCTTGGGCAGATATTTCATGCCAAAACCTTGATCAGAAAGCTATAGTCAAAATATAGCCTCTATAGGAGGGCACACCATATGTTTCCCTAACTAATTTAAGATACTGCTTAACAGAATGGTTGTTTTCTTAGGTTACTCTGGGAAAAAGTCTCTTTCAGGGATACCACACACATGCCTATTTAATGGCTGCATACAACAGAATTGTTTATAAATGGTTTCTTTACATGCTATTAAAAAAAAAACATTTTCTGTGTGCATAATTGGACAACCATGACAAGACGAAACTCTGCTTTTATGAGAAGAGTACATGGGGTGAAAACCAGAATACAATGGAAACATGAAGTTGTGACTTATTTCTCTTGCATTCAGTTCAATCATATTTTTTCTTTTTAATATTTAGAAATTTAGTAAGAGCTTCATTTTAGACATTTCCCTGCACAAGATTTCACATAAATTCCCATGTCTTTCATCACATCTTTTCTTCTTCTGATGAATGTGCAAACACCCACATAGTTCTCCTCTCTTCAGCAAAAACTTTCCTATTCTTCTCAGATCTAAAATAAAAGGAAGACTCCCATTTCTACACAGAAATATCTGCTAACAGCTGTCTATGTAATAAGGGCAGAGCAGGTAGATTTAAAATAGACCAAAGTTAGGTTTTGAGGTCCTTTAAATGATGGAACTTTTCTTATGGCAATGGAAGATCTAGTGGTATTGCAGCCACTGCTGCCTAATTCTGATAGCTGTTTTCTCCTTTCACTGTGCTGCTATCCTGTATCAGAAAGTCATGCAGAGCTAAGACTTCTGTTGTAAAATAATAAATCTCACAAAATTATTCAGGCAAATTTGAAGTTTTTACAAGTTTTTTATCCTGTGCAGTTTTCCAATTGTATCACTAAGTTCTCATGCAAAATACAGTAACCTAAGAAACAGATCATAGTCACATTTTACTGTACTGGATTGTCATGAATACTGAATACATAAAAATTTAACCAAGAACAACACTTCTTTTTATAACTTCTCCGTTGATCCCTTTTCTTAATATATTTAAATCTGTTTCTGGCAGGTCTAATGAGTCTTTAAGTTCTGTATGAATTCAAGCCAAGGAGTTGGGATTTAATGCATGCTGGACTTAGAGATGTTTCTTCCTTTGGAGGAGCAGAAGGCCTTAAATGAGATTGACTATCTGAAGATGTCAGGAAGAAAAAGTGTGTAAAGTAAAGAAGCTGCAGTGAGAAAACTGCCTAGAAGACGGAGATAAACTTTTCAGTGTTTTACTTTGATCTCATGCAGACAAGATGAGGAGTATAGGCAAGGTATAGGACAGGAATACCCATTTTTTTTAAGTTGCCATTTCATTTGGAGTTTCCATAGTAATTATGACTCAAACAAGGTGATTCTTCTGTAATGAAACTCCCATCTGGGTGTCTGAAGACTAATTATGGATTTTCATCACAATTCTCACTTTTATGGGAAACTGTCACAGATATTTTGACTTATTTTGGACTGACTTTCAAGATTTTCTAAAGTGTAGGAAGCAGCTACCTTCTCTGAGAGCTGTAAAAATTTATTGGGAATAAAAGACTTAAGGATTTAATTTCTTATCTAAAAGACTGAGATGTGATTATATTATCTTCTATAACTACCTCAATGTTACTTATTAAAATACGAAGAACTAAACAGATGTTTAATTTGGAAAAGAAAAACAGGAGCAATGAATGATTTGAAAATTGTCTAGATGAATGCAAGGACTTGCATAATTAAAAAAAAAAAAGTAAAAATATCTTAAACCATTTATTTTATCTGTGGCTGGATTTCCTTTTGATTTTGCTGCTGGATTTGATGCCATTTTTTTAAAAAGTGGTGAATAAGCAAAATCCAGAAGGATACATCTTGCAGAGAATTAGGCCTTTATGTTAATAGTGTTGAGTGAGACTAATAAGCTACATAAGTATATAAGTGTGTATAAGTAAAGCAGTAAAGTGTGGAATATGCCAAATAACTGAGTAGTTAAAAAAGTAATCTCAGTAGGAATATTTTGGAGGACTGGATTAGATCTGCAATGGCAAAATTATGTAAATGACCAGGAAGTCATATAAAAAATGGGTTCCGTGTCTGAGAACTAGAATTTAGTGTGAAAAATTGGATAATAGGAGTCTGAATTTACAAGGGTAAAAAGATTTGGAAGAATTCCCAGGACATAAAAAGCGTCTAAATTGTTCCAAGACAACTTCTTTTAATCCATGTATAAGTGTTGAAGCTCTCATACTTCAAGCAACCAGAAAAAACGTTTGGTTATCTTTTTGGTATGTAAAATGTATTTTTTTTTTTTTTTTGGTGGCATAAGGCCATGAAGATCTAAGCAGAATTAAGATTTCATGCTATTTTTCATGGATATTTTTGTCTTGTGGTTAGATTTTGTCACTGTTTTGGTTTGAGATTTTTTTAAAGTACTTTTCTGGTAGGAGCAAGTATATTACCTTCTAACCATATCTGAACTTTTCTATTCCTGTTCTATAAATATGTTAATCAAGATTGTTAATGATAGAATAGGTCACCAGAAAAGCATAGGGGGAAAGAATATGAATAATTTGTGTGGCTTAAAAATTCACAATTCAAGTTTGATCACATTATGTGAAGAGCTTTCTTAATTTTTGACTTCTTCCTCTGTTTCTGCTAGTTTTCTCTATACATGTGTTTTCACATGCACTTATGCATGCTGAAATGGCTATAGATATGGACACATAATCTAACTAGATTAATTCAAATAAATTTATCAGTAAAATTTCCTTTTTATTACAAAAAGATATTCCACATGTGACAAGTAAACTTCAAATTTCCATATTAGCTAGGATTCAAAAATATATTTAAAACTGTAGCTAATACTTTCATTTCAAACACTTTCAAAACATAACCTAATGTGATCTGAAGTACTCTCCATACCTTTACATGCCTTTCCCTTTTCTGCTTTTGGGTATGAATTCCAAATAGTTTAAAATCTAATGTTTTACCACTAGTTATAGACAAATTTTCCATTTGTTTTAGTAAGTCAGCTGATTTTAAACCAAGGTTTTAAAGTTAACATGACAAACATGAGCTCCAGGTTTCAAGTTCATGCCCTGTTCAGTTTCTGAGTACATATTAAATCGTGTATATATTCTCTGTTCTGCTGCTCTAGAAGAAAATTCTCAATGTGGTCTGGAAGGAGATGTAGAATACTCCTACAGTGGTCTGAGCTGAGGATTTAGAATTGCAAAGGCACTTCAGAATACATGTATTCCATAATATGTATTTACATTTTGCCTAGCTTGTATATTGATCTTTATTGGTTTATAATTCTGTTTATATTCATAAAATGGAGAGAAAACAGAAATATTTGCTTCAAGTACAATTTTAGAACACAGCAAATGACTTAAGATGCTAAAAACCATTTGTGAGCTATATGCTGTGAATAAGTTAAAAGCCATCAAATATTGCAATGTTTATACTATAAACTTGGTATATCCTGTAGATTTAAGCAGAACTCTGAATTATTTTGTAAAGCTTTGGGGGAGGAGGAGGAAAAGATGAGGGAAAGGAAAGGTCAAGTCTCTTGCTCTGATTTGTGATCCCAGAATTGATTATACAATTTGCAGTACAACTGATGGATACAACTGGATTCAGTCCTTAGACCATAAGGAAGTACCAAACTCCTGAAAAATGCATAAACCTCCAAGCTAAGGAATCACAGCTCTCCTGTGGTCTCTTCTAAATCATGCATTCCTGCCTGCATAATAGCCAAGGGTCTTGGAAAAGAAGACTTTGAAAAATCCACTACAAGTTCCAAGTATTTTCCCCACTGAAAACAAAGTTGTAATTGGAGTCACTGGGGTTATGTAAGGGGTGATTTCAGCCTGTTCTCATATAGATAAGCATTTTTGCACCTTGTATGACCTTGATTGTCTGACATCTGAATAGATATTGCAGTAAGTTTCTGTTCATTTGAAACAATTATGTACAGATGTTTTCAAAGGATAAGAAAGCTGATCAGAAGGTACTTGAAATCCAGGAAAAGATAAATATAATATATGAA
This sequence comes from Lonchura striata, assembly GCF_050655825.1. Classification (NCBI taxonomy): domain Eukaryota; kingdom Metazoa; phylum Chordata; class Aves; order Passeriformes; family Estrildidae; genus Lonchura; species Lonchura striata. Next base: position 54,693,734 of record NC_140707.1, on the reverse strand, counting down.
ATAAACAAGTGCAACTGACACTGCTTGGAACTTTAATGGATGCATTGTGCTGACAGCAGTACTGAACATTTAAATGGTTTGCTCAAGATTGTGAAACTTTAACCCCTGGAAAGCTTAACTATGGGAATTACTGCATGGGGTTTCTCATAGCAATTTTTTTGTTTCAAAACAATATTGAAAATGAGTGGAGAAATTCAAAATAAATACAATCCAGACATGAGCCTAGATTTTGATCTGAACTTTTCTTTAGGCTCAGGCAAGTTGAGATAGTGTTTATAAAAGCTTTTGTCATTTATGGTCTGTTCTCTGAAGGAAATGAAATCATAGTTTGTTCCCTTCTCTTTCTCTATATCTGCCTGTCAACTCTTACCTCTATATGAGGTTTTAAGACTATTGGCCAAATGGACTACTTTCTCAGAGACAGAGATCCTTCACATATTTATTTCACATAAATTGTTGTCAAAATGGAAAAAAAAATTGCTTTATGACATATCTCAATTTTAATGAAATAGTACAGAGTTTAAACTGGGAAACACCACCTTGAATGTTGGTGGAAGTATGGAGTAAGTCGATTTCATGCTATACCAGGTACCAATACAGTCCAAATACAAGACACCAGACTTCATTGATTCTACTGTTTATGGTGTTATTTGTTATATTTCTGGTTACTAAGTAGGAAATGCCATTATTTTATATTCATTTTAATTTAAACTTCTTCTGCACTATAGGGAAAGTGAAATGAAATAATATTTTTCACTACTGTATAGTCTTACTCCTCTATAAAGTCCTTATTGTATCCTAGTCCTCACAGTTTCTATCACAATTTTCTTGTGCCATCCCTTTCCCTTTCTCTGAGAGCATATTTAATTATCAACCTATCCATGAAAAATTCTAGACATACTCTGCTGTTTCAAATGTTTCTATCATTTCTTTGTGGTGTCAACAACCGGAACCATACCTTTTGAAACAGTAGGATTTTTCTTGAGCTTTCATTTTTCTTTAATCTTTATATCAGACTGAAAACTTTTCAGACATGTCTATCCTCTCTCTGTTGACAAATTCTCAAGCCTGCAAGGCTCTCAGAAAATAAAAAATATTAATATTTAACACAAATATAGAGGAAGGATTGTAAATTTAGTGCATGAGTTGTTAAAATTTAATGACCTAAATTTGGTTCTTTACAAGGCTATTTGTCTTTGAGCTGTAATATATTCAACAATACATATTATAGCTTTGGTAAATATAAAATTGTGTGCATATCTATAATATATATAAAAATATATTTTGTATGAGAAAAATTGAGTTTATTTATTTTTACAGAAATCATATATGTTAAGTTTCCAAAGTAACAGTTCAAACAAACAGTTGTAAAGGTAAACATCTGTTTAATGAAAGTAAAAAAACCAAAGAAAACACATCTTGATCTGTGGATTGAATTCACTGTGAAGAAAATAGCATTTTTTTTCTTCCTTTTTGATGTTCCGAGGCCTAACACTAGGAAAACTACAACTTCTGTACTAATAATATATTTTTTCTTTTTGTTTGGCAGGGAGGGGGGGTTACAAAAATAGTCAAGGTGTCTATACATTTTTTTCCTACTATTTCCCTCTCCATCATATCTTCAAAAATCTAACAGAGACCAGTGAGTCAGGCAACAGCAACATTGATTTAGATTGAGCACAATACTATATGAACAAACAAACCTCCAGATTAGTCTGCTCAAAAACTAATTACCCATGTGTTTGTGCAAATAACACATCTGTCCAAAATTTACATCAAGTTGCACTTCTACAGAATCAACCAAGAAAATACTTTGAAGTATTTTTTGAACAATGAGATTAAACTCATTCAAAGTCATTAAAACCTTTCCTATGGAAACTGAGGCAAGGGAGTTTGACAGTTTACCATTATTCATCCTTTTTTTTCATGTAGCGGAAATAGAGTTTCTTTCTGTTAGCTCATTTTCTTGCATGGTTCTTTTGCTGTCTGATCCCAGTTATAATTTATTCTTTAAGTCCTGTGGGAGTCAGGTTTGAAATCTGACTAGTTCTTCTTATAGCATACATTTTCACAGAAGAGTTCCACTAGAATCCTCTTGCCATTCTAATTGTCAGCAAATTTTTTATTAGCTTGAATGAAAGGTTAGATCTTATGTATTTATAAAGTTTCTTATCCTTCTTTAAAATTACAAAAAAATTAAATCATAACTACTGAATTGTGATATGTGCATCACAATACATAGAATGCTTTAAAAATGCCCTCCCAGGTCTGTTTTTCTCACTTCTGTTATGAACAGAAATACCAAAAATATAATTTGAAGCTTAAGAGACATGGGCTGATATTCCAGGCCCACTGTCATCAAAACCCAATGAAGAAATTGGGAGCTTTCTTAAATTTTGATGGGAATGTTATTCAAAATTTTCAAGGTAAAATGAAGGGGAAAATAATTATTTGACTTCAAGAATGACAGCAACATCAAAAAAAAAGTTTTGCTAGAAAATTTCTATTTAGTTGTGAAAATTGGTGGTGTAGGGCATATAGAAATTTATGTTTATTACTCTGCATATGATTATTATGTGGTGAATTTTGTATGGCATTCAAATATATTAGTGTACTTTGAAGAAAATATTAAAGCTTTTGTGCAAGTGGCAATGGCAAAAAATAATTGAGACCAGAAGTACCAATATCAGACAAGAGAGACAAGAGCATTGGAGTTAAAATGGATGCTTCAGACATTTATCTGTTTGCCCATCCCTACTTATAGGCATTGCAATCATGAACTGAACAGTACTTTATTGCATCTATTGTTTAGGCCTCTTAGCTTTAAGAAAAAAATGCAAAAATAATTAAAATTTCCTGGTCACGAGGCTTATTTCCTCACCCATTGTCTATAAGTACTCAGGAAATCACTTGGCGTTAGTCACTGAAAAGGCCATAGGTAATTGCTGCCACTTTATCACTTCCTGAGCTAATGCATGTAGGAAGCGGACATGAAAAAATCAAATTTCAGTTAAGCTTCATTTGCCATTTAAAAATAAAAAAAAATAGCAAGGGTTTAACACTTGACTGTTACCTCAGTCTTGGAATCATCTTGAAGAAGGGGAGATTGGCAACCAGAATATATTGGTCTGTACTTGTTTTTTAGAGCATTGTATACAAGCTAACTGCCCCTGAGTACCAACTTTGACAACTGCTCTTTTATTGCCAAATATATACCGTAATATCTCTAGTAAAATTTTCATCACTAGAATTTGTGACAAACAGACTGTCAAACTACAGCTTCATATGTAATCCAAATATAATTAAATATCCTTACTCACAAATAATAATTTTCTACTGTAAGAAGAAATGTAAAACTTACGCTTATCTTTCCAATAGTTCATTGTAGGTAAACTGTAGATTCAGACAATTGTTTTATTAGCAACAGCATTTGAAAGGGAACATAAATTTTAAAGATATACAACTGAACCTGGAATTTAAAATAAGAAATTGCATTTTAGAAACAAAACAGCTTACTACTTTTTCCCTTTCCATCTAAAATAGTGGATCTCTATTCTTTGCTAGTTTCAAACTTCTGAATGAAAGACTCTTATTCACTGTAGAATCACTTAGTGAAAATTGTTCTATGTTTTATCCACATTTTTTTTACACTCAAAATATACATTTGTATATGTTTATACTCTGAGTAATTTATATTACTGAAAGGAATATGGAAACTTTCCAAAGCACTTCTGTTGCAGATTCAGAGAAAAGAACCAACAAACTGAAAGCATCTTTAAGTATGTACTGACAGCCTATGAAGAATAATTTATATGCAGTACAAAGTGTATTGTATTAGCTTTATCTTCATATGTATAAATATAGTTCTAAGTAACACCCACATAGGTTTTTTAAACATTTGAAGCATGAAGTGAAGCACGAAATTCATTAGAAAGTAGAAGAATTAGGCTGCTTTGGAGATTTGTGTTCTTTTCTGAGGTCCATCTTCACTTCAATGTAAAATATCAGATCATACAAAAAAATGAAGTTTTATTTATCATTACCAACAATTAAATATTTTACTTCATAAGTCTTGTATCTAAAATTGTTTGTTTTTCTAGTGTATATTTTACAAGGTGATGGTTTATTTCAGAGATATGGACACATCTCTGAGATTTAAGTTAGGGTTGCATCAGTTCTAGATATTAACAACATGAATTTACAAGACATTCTGGAGAAATGGATAAGAAAATGCATTAGTCATCATGTACTAATTAGAAATGTTTTTAAAGACACAGAAAGATTTAAATGCTTGTGCTCAGCATTTAATGTGGCATTGAATGTTCCACATCAGTTATCTTGTTAGCTCTTGCGTAATTGTCTATTATCTCTCATTGAACAAAAAAAATGTTCAATGAGAGATAGCAGACACTTCAATACATAATTCTATTATTTTCCAGCATGGAAAACTGGCCCAGATAGACCTGTCTGCTCTTGTCTGTGCATAAAAGAATCAGTGCATATTTCCCACACACTATAAAGATTTGCAAATATTGCAGTTAAACTCGCAGTTTGAAAACACTCAATTTTCTGGAAACCAGATCTTATACTTGATTCTGAATAAGACCTTTTCAGTTCCTTCTTGTTCTTATGTAAGATATTTCCAATTCTATCTTGTTCAAAAAGTTACATAGCTTTTTCTCTCCACACAGATCAACAATTTTAACACTGATTAGGGTGGGCAAAAGAAGCATAGTGTTTCAGTTGATTATTTTTCTTTTTTAAAATAATTTATTACCTCTGATAAGATTTTTAAATTCACGTAATTCCATTGTAGAGAAGCTTTGCAATAATGAAAACTAAAGCCTATAAAAGAGTTCTAGGGTAAAGGATTAAAGTAAACCTAGGAGATTCTTCATTCAAATCCTGAAAAATACATACTTCTAGCTGGAGTTAGGATAGACTGGTAGTCAGGATCACTGTGGCTTTGCCACAGAAATCTGCACTGAGAAAATATCTCTATTCATACCCATGATTCAAAGGTTTGGAGAATGCTCAGTATACCTATGCAAAAATTAGATAAAAAATTGAAGACATCTAGTTTGAAAGGAACAGCTGAGAGAGTTTTTTAAAGCTTTAAAAATTACGTTTTATTACAAAGCATATGTACAAGTGATCTAAACTAGTATCTAAAATTCCATGTGCTCTCACGTTCTTATTTACTTTTGCAATAGTGATATCAACTAATTCATTTAAAAAATGTTTTTAGTCTTTTAGGATTTATGAATTTACAAATAGTAAGGATCTGTGAGGTAGTTTTGTCAATTCCCACATTTAATAAATCTGAATAAAATGGTGCTTGTTTCTTTTGCAAATTAATGTAGAAGCAAACAAATGGACTTAGGATGAAAGACTATAATGGAGTCAGTGTGGTGAGGGAGCTCATGATACAGGAAAAATCACAAAATTCCATTCCAAGAATGAAGTGGGGATGGAGAGGGTGAGGAAGGCACATGATAGATACTGTGTCTTTCAGTTTTTCCTAATCACCTTCTTGACCCAAAACCCTTCTCTTATTTCAGGTCAGGGCCCCTAATTATCTGTTAAGTATGCTGTGTTGGCTTTCCAAAGCTGAGTGGAAGGATAAGACTAAGAGTCTAGAATATAAACAGAGACCTTCTGAATTTAGTGTAAGGTGACTGTCAAATCAGTAAGTCATTATTTTGCAAGCTTCTTCAACTCCAGACTGAAGCAAATGATTGGTATTGAAGTTCAGTACCTCTTTCATCCCTGATAGACAAGATGTGTGCTAACATGTTTACAAACAGTTCTGTTGGTGAAGATACAGTGTTTACATCTTTGAAATGGGTCTTAATGCCTCTATTAACTTCAAGCAGCAGGTTTGTTACCTGAGTCCAGACTGTACCTTCCCTGTACCACAGGAATGGAGAAAGGAAGAGAGCAACCTGTGGCTGGGATTTTGGGATAAAACGAGGCCGCCCCCTCCAAAACCTCGAGAGGGAAAACCCCGTGGGCAAGTGCCCCAGTGGACGCTCTTCCTTTATTCAAATAAAGTTGCAGGACTCTTCTGTCTTCTTTATGGATACTGGCTTTTCATAGCATGATTTTCTGTACATCTCTAATTCCAAAAGCAAATATATACTAGTGTACTTTATACACAACATACTTTGAGAAGCAGATCTAATCTCTTGCTTTCAGTAAGTAGCAACTTATTCTATAGCAATTCCACAAAATATTGTGTAGCAGCTGTCTTTGGAGGAAAGTGTTTCATAGAGTGAGGAAAAGAGGAAGAGAATATGTTTTTTGATAATTACCACCATTCTCAGGATGTTCATAAATGCATACTTAGACATTTATACAAGATAAGCCTTGAAAATATAGCAGTATAAAATAGTTTTCTAGATGCATTACAGAAAATAATAAAGGAAAACAACTGTTCCTTGATAAGCTGACAGAAATAATTTCAGTTTTATACTGGAGAACAAAAACTGACAGTGAATGTTGAAACTATAGGGGTTCTGCCAAAGCAAAGTCGCCACATACATTAAAAGTAAACCTCAATATAAGGGAAAGTAATTTCTCATACCTGTGTGAAATTATGGCTCATTCATTCTTTAATTGCAAGGAATTTCTGAATTGAAGGTGCAAAGAAAAATACCCCAGGTTAATATTGCATGGTGGCTACTGGTGTTTAGATTACATCTTGCTGACCACATTTGTTTAGTGTGATTCACTTGAACTAAAATACAGAATGTGGCTGAAGTCTGAAATTATAAAATACATACAAAAGGTAGGACTTTATGTCCATTTTGGTTTTTTTCTGCAACACTTGAAATCACTGATAAGCTTTGAAAGGGGATATATATTTTTTTAAATACATTAAAATTTATGGAGGTACATTAAAGTGAATACACCGAACATGACAAGGTATTTGACCTGCATGTGTTTTCTTCATATTAATCTTCCCTTCTCAGTTTTCAACCTCAAGCATAAGCCCTAGGAAGGAGCTTCAGTATTTCATTACCAAGGTCATTACATTACACTGTGAGCAGTGATACTATTTGTGTGAAATACAACCAAAGAGTTTTTCAATCATAATCTTATTGGTGTGTTAAGATCACTAACACTTGTAAACTTCAACAGCCAAAGGACTCAACACTCAGCACCCTAATTGTCTTGCTTCCTCTCAGGTAAAAATTCTCTATTCATTGTTTTCTGTTATTTTCATTTCTGAATAATTTTTTTTATTTTTTATTTTCATTTCTGCAGCTATCAAAAAATCACCAGTCATATTTCTAAGCTGATGATACTGGTGTGTATGTGTAAACTTTGCTTTGGCCAAAGAATTCTGATAGAACTCACAATTCATATGGAACTTAATCAGCACATTTACAATGGACATTTTCAAATGCCCAAACACTTAAAATGAATAATTAAGCCACCTAAAGAAATCTAGATTTTTTTCTTTCCCTTAATAGTTATTTTGGGGATAAATACAACGAATGATAAAATAAACTTCTGTAAAATAGTTTTAAATAGTTGTTTATAAAAATCTGTCACCAAGGCTTCAGTTTTATCTAAAGGAACTCAAATGTAATTCTGTTTGATTAAACTTCATTATACCTACATGAAATAAAAAGGAGTTACACCTTGGATTAAAATATTTGACACATTATAACTGGTCACATGCATCTTAATTTCTCACATTCTTCCTTCCTACTTCCCCCTTCACTTACCATTTTTATCAGAAACTAATTAGGATGATCACAAGAGGAAATGGCAAGGTTTTCCAAAGTGATCACTTTTCTTTTATGAGAGGCTTCAGCTTTCTATCATATCAATTAGTTAATTGGGTATCACTCCTCTAACACAGCTCACTTACTAAAAAGCTCTCATCTTAAACAAACTGTCACAATCCTTCATTTTAGATTGAAGGCCAGAGGCTCATAATTGGCCTCTGATTCTGTTTCTTTGAACATTCTTATCTGGGGATAAAACTGCATGTAATGCAATCTTCTTCCACATGAACAAGAATGTTACCAAAATAAACCTGCTCTGCTGTCCCTCTCCTTCCTCACTTTCCTTGCCATAGTGGCAGCTGAAAAGTATATTATTTAAAACAAAGTAAGAAAAAGAGAGCAGGGGGAAGCCCTCAATTGGGTTGAGTAAGATTGAAAGGGAATTTTATATCCATATGGTATTTTAACTTCTATGTTGTTATTGAATCCTGCATTTGATTACATTGCAGTTGTGCTATTAATAATCCTCTATATAAATATACAATATTGTACTAGAAGAGAAGTATAAAGGTGTTTATAAAGAGGTCACGCAGTTAAAAATAAAACCAACAAATATAATGTGGCTTAGTGCTTTTTAGACCTGGTCACCCATATACTTTTACAAGATATTTCAGATATATTTTGACTTAAATATGTCTTTTAGTGTCCTATTTCTCAGCAAGACTCCCAATAACAAAGTAATCTAAAATGAAGTAAGGGCTGAATAGTTAAATATCCAATCGTTTTATGTTGGAGTAATAGTGTAGCTGTGATAAGTATACTTTATTTATTTACAGACAGTACATATTTTCACATGCACTTTTCTAGGTATTTTCTTTTCTTGTGTGCATGCTATTAGGTCTTCTATGCAGGGCTACTCCATAGATTATAAGAATGGCATTTTCTAAATGTGAACAAGTCAAATACGTGACATTATTGTGAAGCACAAGCATCACACGAGAGTGCCATTTCTCTCCATAACAATGGGCTAGCTACCAGATGTCTCCTAGGTCTGGAACTGACCTTTGAGTAAAAGATAATAGATAACTTAAAATCAGCTGTTCCTGGAGAGAAGTAACTCCTGTAAGAATGTCTTATAAACTGTGGAAAACATTAAAACCGAACACTGTTTATTGTAGTGGTCTGCTTTAAAATTGCTATCAAATTTTACATTTGCAGAGCAAAAACTTTATTAAACACAAAACTAAGAGTTTCCAATGCTCAGGCAGGCACTCAGGTCCTATTAAGCTCTTTATTAATAGTAATGATTGAAAACTATATGTGCAGGAACCTTTTCACTCATCATTGAAACAGAACTGTCTCCAAAATCAAATGTGGCAGCTGTTTAGCAGTACATGGCAACACTAAACAAATGTTTAGACAAGGGGAATCAAAAATATACCAAAAATTACACTTTGGTAGGATTCATTTACAGAAGGGAATGCTGGAAAGTATTGTTTCTAAATGTTTAACATGTTTTTTCAGACATCAGGCTTCAGCTGCTGAAACATACCATCATTTTACTGATTTATAATATGTTGGACTTCAATATTTTGCTATATTGTTAACTACATCCTTAATTTATCAATAGCATATGGAGATTTTTTTCTGAACCAAATACATCTATAAGAATTATCTTCACAGCCTTTACACCAGTGATAAATGTTTTCCACTGTGTTCAGGATATCAGGTTTGTCATTGCAGTCAACTGCTGTTTTGCCATTAGTTTGAACAGAGAGTAAACAAAAGCATTGTGGCAGTCTACAGCTATGTCAGCAATTATATTTCTGGACATTCAAGGATTGTGCCTTTGGATTGTCAAAAACATGGATTTAGTAAGAAATTGGAACATAATATTGTTTCTTATTTTACTCGTGGTTGTTGCTCCCAGGAGCAAAAAAGAAAAGGGAGTGGGGAAAAATAAAGTAACAGAATTCTATCTTTTGGAGTGTAAAATGACCTGTACTGGGGACAAGGAAGGAATGATGATGTTTTTAACTGACAAGGTGGTTCAGAAGTAGCCAGTGTTTGTAGGGGAAAGGTGTTGTGTTCATTGTTGGCTAATGATACTTTTAAATGGATATAGCTAGATCTAGATTTGTTTAGTAAATCAACATGTTAATTTATTTGCCAATAAAGTATACAGACTGTTAAAATATCAAGAGTGTTGTAACTGACACTGCAAGAGAACGAAATGCATTTAAGGAATTAAGCCTAAAGTATTGAAGGATGAAGGTTTTAATAGTGAAAACAGAAACTCTGGGGAAGGAACTGCTATGAGAAAACCTCAACATAGCACTGCCCTTTTCATGTTTAGTCATGTAGAACTTTCATTTACTTTTGACAAAGTGAGAAGGTAAGAACAGTATATGTGATAAAATTATGTTCAGGGCACACAATGGTTAAGAATAACTCACTAAGAATAATTCACTCAGTAGATCTGATAAATGATTGATTCTCCTGAGGATTGCTTTAGGATTGTGGTTTCTGTCTGGGCCAATGCACAAGGCACCATCAGAACAGCTGTAACTTGGCTTGAGTGCCCAGGTGGAGATAAGCTGTAACAGAATCATTTTGTCATTGTGCTTGGACATGGAAGTTGGATTTTTTCCAACATTATAATACTTTCAACCACTGCCAGCTCCAAGTGACATAGTAAGCCTGGAGCATATCACAGGAGAGAAAAATTATTTTCTGGTCTTTATTTTTGGCACTCTTTTCCCCTAGTTTGCATTTCTCTTGAAACCTGAGTTCTCTCCCACCCTACAAATGTTATTACATGGACAAAATACACATAGCCACTCTAACATAACGAGGAGTTCATTCTAGTCATGTAATAGGAGGAGGTATGCTTGTTAAATGAAATATTCACATATCCAAATGTTTGGGGAGTGTAAGGAACCAATATGGTTTTGTTAGAGATGGCAGGATTTGTTCTGGTCTCAAAAGCTGGGCAACGCTGCTTGCATAGACAAAAATTTATTAAAATGTAAATTTTCCAGTAGTCTGCAAGCTCAGGGATGTGCTTCTTAGGCTAATATATATGACAGTTGTAGGCAGCAGATATTTTGGGTGAACAATGGCAGGACATGACTGTTTTACTATCAAAAGAACTATTTACTGCTTAAGTACCTGGCTTTCTGAGCATAACACACATGCAGTGTTAAAGAGCATAACAGTGAGTTTCCAAAAGTTGCTGCTCCATAAAAATTAAAAAATAATTTAAAATAAAAATTAAATTCACTTTTTCATTAACAGGTTGTATGTTATTAATATATTTTTACCTTGCAAAAAAAAGCCATAAAATTGTTCACAACTCAAGAGTCTCCCCTCATCTCATTTTAGCTTTTAGCTTTTAGACATAGTTAAAATGGCTACAGTTTTAATCTTTTTTTTATCTTTCTTGATATTATAAAAGCAAAATACAAGCCACAATGTTTTTGTGAAAAGCAATTGGGTTTTTTTTTTTTTTGAGAAATTTTAAATTATTTCATTTCTTTTCTTGAAGAAAATTTCAAGGTTGAACATAAAAATAACAAAGAACATTTACTTATATTGCTGTTGCTAAGTCCTCATTAATTTTCAATGTATTTTAAACTATAAATATTTTTAAAGAGAGTGCTTAATGGAAAGCTAAATTTTTGTTGAGTATCTAAACTGCTTTCAGGTAGGAAGGGACAATTTTGTGTGGTTTGTTTAACTTTCTTCATGAGAAGTCCTTATTTACAGAGTCTGTCTCCATTGCTTAAATGGTGGTTTTTTCCTTATTTTTTTAGGTAGAACCATTAGTCTTGAAGGTACTTGTCTACATTTACAAACTGTAGAACTAAAATTGACATCTATATGTTAGAGATGTAGAATGAAAGTCAAGAAACTAATTGGCTTCCCAAGTTCACAGACTTTGGGCAGAATTGCTCAAGTCCAAGATTAATGCTCTGTTCACCAAAGGTGTTCTGAGCTTTGTCAAAGCATTTAACAGAGAAAAGCTGTCCAACTATGAGCTATATTGTAGGTGAAAGGAAAAAGAAAAGCATGTCCACGCTGGAAAGTGTGAGGCTGATAAATTCTGCATTAACAAAATTTGAAATATTTAAGGCAATATTCTTGTATTAGCCTTCAACTACAACATGAATTTGAAATCAATACAATGAAGAATATATGTTGTGGTTCCCATTGGACCAAACTACATTTATATGTCTCATGGAATTTCTGTAAAGACCTAGGATGTGTAGAATAATTTGAAAGCCTGCAGTAATCCAAACTTGAAAGTTTAGAGGAACAGATAACAAAGATAAAAGACTGGGATGTATTGATCAGAGTGATATTAAAATGGTTTATTTTTTTGTGACATATATTTTATTAAATAAATTTGGAAATTTCAATTAATATGATATTTTTAGTTTAATTTTATAAAAAATATTTTAAAATATTAATTTTCTTCTGTAAAGAAGGAAAAAGTGTAGATATGAAGATGCAAGCCCCATAATCATGTAAGAAAAATACTTAAAGAAAACACAACCATAGGAAATAGTCACTACTTTTGTACAGTTCACCAGCCAGAGCTCTGACAAGTCTAACAGCAGTTTTAAATCTTCAAAAGCACTTTTTCCTTAAATATGCTTATTATGCTCTAGCCTAGGACCAAGCAACTAATCAGGGTAGCAGGTATTTGTTATTTCCATGACTTTTATTGTAATTGAAAACAATTTAATTTTGGAGAAAAAAAATCTAATCTGGATCTGAGTATGATTAAATCACAGTTCTACACCTGGAGTTAGTCATGACCTAGCCATTGGGGTGAAGAAATGACAAGAATATCACAGAGATCCCCAAGATGCAAATGAAAGGGCCACAAAAGTGAATAGGTTGAAAATAGACTATTTCTGCTACCTTTTCCACTACACTTGTCCTTTTGTTCATGAGCATTGTGCAGTACTAAATAAAGAGCATTGCCTGGACTGGCTTCCTTCTCTAAATGAAAAATTTTTAAACCCTTTCCAGAAGTCTTCATTTTTCATTTTTGTTTCCCTTACAGCTGAATTATGTAGAGAAGATTGAAAAATATAGCTTGGAATTATTCATGAATACAAAAAATATCTAGAAAAGAAAATTCTTTAATTTTTTTTTTATATATTTTTCTTATAGATACCTCATCTTTTTTTTTTCTTTCATATATATATTTTTTTTTCATTACAGTCCAAATAATACAAGGATCAACTGGATTCTACTGTGGTTCTTTCATCATCAACAGAATAATAATTTGCATTCTAATTGCAAATGTTTCATTATTCATGACCAATCAGAAAGAACACTGACTATTTTCAAAACCTCAATTAAATTTCAAGGCGCACAGTGTGAAAGGGGTGGATGTGGGAGTGTGGAGGAGTCATGATTTGTCTCTAAAAACCATGAGCAAATTTGATTGTGCAGACAGACAGAATCCCCACAGGACCATTTTATAAAGCATTTTTCCAGATTCTTTTGTGCTGTCAGTCTCTGGATTAGAGAAATAACCTTACTGCTCTCTACCACAAAACTTCTCAGATCAAAGCTGAATTAAAAGTTAACTTTTAATGGAACTTCAAGGAATGCAAGTGCAAGCTGCATAGTCTTAGTATGCATGACTTCTTATCAGATATTCCTCGTGATGCACATTACATCACAGATGTGATATATGCATGTATAAATATTTCTTCATCTTTGAAAGGAGAAATGTCTAACCCATTTTCTGTCTGGGATTTTCACTGACTGACACCTTTAGCAGAGGCAAAACTGGTCAGCCTGAAAGATCCCTGCTGAACTCAGTCAACAGGTTAAATGTGACCTTGGCAGCTGTTTCTGTTTTCAAGGTCATTACAAACCTTAGAAGCTGTTTTCCTTTCCATCCCTTATAGGATTAAACAGCAATATGGTAAAAAACAACTAACATAAATATAAATCTCAAGATAAAGTTAAAAAACAATATATACATAAAACTGGGACATGTAAGGTTCATTAAAAGGTCCATCCAGGGTCATGTCCAAGGACTATGGCTCTTTTTCTGCTCCTGAAGGCAGGCTGTTACACTGCATTTAGAATCTCTACCCAACCACTTCCTTGCTTTCTTTTTAGCAGAACATGCTTCTTATAGGATTAAATTAATAAGATAGTAAGAAGTCATTATTATATTAATGTTCTGAACTAGAGGTACTCAGCTTGCAGCCTGTGAATTAAGACTATGAGAGAGAAAGGATTAATTCCTTTCTTCTGTCAAAGGTTTAGAAACCCCAGTCTTAGCATGATGAATAGCTAGGGAACAAGAAAAGCTATAAAGAAATGTTTTCTTCACTGGTCACTCCGGGGACACTAGAAATCAAGATAAGAAAATTAGAAACTGACTCAAGTATATGTTTGTCCCTACCTAGGTTCAAGTAAATTTGGAATAATTTTGTTCTCTAACAGTGATTGGCAAGCAATCTCTGGGAGTAAGTGAAGAAAATGTGCCCTTTTTTGCAATCCCCACAGCTATTTAATCTCTTGTACTCAAGGGAAAGAGTCATAGCATGTAAGTAGGCTGAAATTCAGGGCTACCACACAGCAGCGAATCCCTAAAGGTATAAGTTTCTGCCTGCTTTAACAAAGTATACAGTTCAAGTTGAGCTAAGCTGCTGAGGGAACCTTAAGCATGAGCCTAACCCTAAGCAGAGCAGAAAAAGCAGCCTTTTGCTGAGGTTCCCAGCACGTGGGTGGTGGTGAGCAGAAAGGTGTGGAAGGAGCAACGCTGGGGCAGTTCCATGTTTTTCCTGGCACGCCTTTTGTAGCTATAGTGTCCCTGGAGCTCTCAGCTTTGTGCTTTTCTCAAGCTGCTAAGAATTGATTTAACAGTGAAGACCAAAGGAGACCAAGCCTCTGTGAATAAAATGGATCACACCCAGAAATGTTCGAAATATACCCAAAAACATTATTAAAAGAGGTTAGATGTTGGTGCCAATATACTGCTATACTTTATTTAATACTAAAAGAAGCAAAGAGAATGAAGTGGAAAAGAAGAAAGAAAGAAAATTAGAAAAAGAGTTTTTTGTTGGGCAGGGGGGGTGGGGGCACAGAGGGAGAGCAACAGGGGTTATGTATAAGCATATCACCCTTCCAGGGTTTCAACAACAGCTGGCTTTCCCCTCTCTCTAGTCTTCTGGGTGGTGAGGCTCCCCTGGAAACTGCTGCCTCTGCTGTGCCAAAAGGTGTAGAATCTCATGGATTAGTACCCATTTGGGTCAGGTGGGAACACGCAGGTGCCTCTCTTGCAGAGGTCTGGGTTGACACTGTCCCTTGCAACACTGTGGACCTGTTGCAGCGTTTGCAGAACTCTGGTGCAGCATCCGGGGACCCTTTTGTGGGTGGCCTGAGATGGGCTGTGACTCTGCTGTCCTTCGCAAGGATGCAGCTTTTCCTGGGGTGAAGGGGCCCCACAGCTGAGCTCCTCTGCACAGCAGAGGATGGGCTGTCACTGCCTCAAGCCAAAGGCTTCTTCACTGCACACCCAAAACCTTCCATCCCCCCAGGCTTTGGTACGAGGGTCTGTGCCAGCCTGGCAGCTGATAGCTATGTGGTCTGTGGGGCTGTGGTCTGTTCCTCGAAGGTGCTGAGCTTGATCCCTCTGTGATATTCTTCTCCCCCCAGACCAGACCTGAGACACAATCTTATCTCCATCAATGAGCAGTTCAGAGCCTCAGTCAGAAGGCCTATTCAGGATGCAGTGGTCTTCTCTGCAGCTTTTGTAACACAGTTTTGTTTTAATAGGTAAAGGTCCTTTGTGAAGACATTTAAGCAATGAATTATAACATTCAGTCTCCGACAAACAGGATGGAAGCGTGGATTTTACAACAGCTTTTAACTGCCAGAATGTCCCTAAGCAGTTGTAGGAAGGCTAAGAATGTGGACCAGAAAGTTTGGAACAGCTACAGAAAATCATCCCAAATTTCCTATGCTGTACCAGCTCATGTTGCCAAAGGAATAACGTCCACTGCTTTGGTGCTTTGCAATGTAGCTGTATGACTATTCAAAAGTACATTTTAAAACTGCAACATTAGCAGGCTTCATTTGCATGTGGTTGTGGATTCTCAAGTAGGTCAAATTTAGTAAATACAGGAATAGAAAAAACTTTAAACATATTATATATACTCATAGACTCATTATATACACTAATCATTATTTCTCTCTCTTATTCCAATTTGTTTTGTCTTCTTTTGCTTAATTGTTCCTTTTTCTCTACTCTATCAACCAGTGAAACAATTATTTATGAGACACAATTAAAAATACATTTATTTTAATACAAGAGTTACATAATGATATTATATATTGGTGGTAATTTCAATTACACACCAGGATAAAGCCCATAAAGATTATGAATCTCCCTATTTTAAAGCTATTGTTACCTGCCATTAGGAAAGAAATTCTCTCTATAGAACATACTATATAGCACATTTAGGTGTGTAAAAAGGATTCCATGCCTCTGCCTGAAACATTAAGATTATATTTATTCATTTATTCATCAATTCATAATACTTCAAGAGCACAATCAGGGGAACTATTGTACTAGACCCTGGACAAATGAAATCCCAGAACTCCCTGATTAAGATTATTTATAATGAATGATGCAACTGTAGAATTAAACATTCTCTTTCCATTCAGTATCTAAACAGACAATTGGGCTTTTCCCAGCATGGTAATTCTGAAAACTTGCCTCGGGTCAGTGAAGTAACAGTAAAGGAAAAGATGAGGTGCAATAATAAGATCAGTTTGTAAATTGCTGGAATTCTTTTTATAATAGCTTCTAAAATTTCCACAGTAACTATGAAAGAAATATGGTCCCTATAGTCACCTAGTAGTTGACAGTATGCTCTACTCAGCATTTCATGTTAAACAATACAGTGAGATTTCAAAACATCAGTTCGGGCACCTGATGCATCTGAAGAAGAATGTCCACCCAGTGGTCATGCAATGCTATTGGTCACACATGTTCAAGCAATACCCACTTCTGTGTGGAAAAGAGGGTTGGTCTATGTGTGTGGCTAGAAAAATTCCTTTGAATTCTCTTTGCATCTTATTATTCTCAGAACTGATTTGATTATCTCTGTCTTCGAACTTCTTGAGTGCAGACTATTAGCTGGTATTGAGGCACAAAACAATTCTGCTTCTTCCCTGAAGGCGAGCCTAAGATTTCAAGGCACAAGGAAATCCACATGACTCATTTTTTCTTCTTTGTATATCATGCCTGGAGATGTTGAACCAGAAGGAAGAGCTATTGTATGCAAATGAAATTTTCTAAATTTTTTAAACCTCTAGAAAACCCTGGACTAAATCTAGTAGTACCATTGCTGCAATAAATTCCATTTGGGACCAAAAAAACAGCAACAAAAAAACCCAACCAACCAAAAAAAAAAAAAAAAGTAACAAAAAACCAACCAAACAAACAAACAAAAAAAGCCAAAACAGGCAAAACCTAAATCAAAACAAAGTACAAAAAAAAAAAAAAAAGCAAAAAAAAGCAAAAAACCCCTAAAACCAAATCTTTTCATACATTTAATTAGAAAGTGGACTTATTTTTGCATAGCTATACCACAGCATTGCTCAATCAAACCACACCTTTTGTCTTCATGTTTCCTCTGTCTTTTTCTTTATACAATGCTGTATTCCCTAAGAACTTCATTTCATATCCTTAATTTAAGATTATTTTTCTACATTTTAACAGATGGCTGTAAAGCACACAAAAAGGTGGAATAAGTTAGTTACAAAATAATCAGTGAAGGGCTGGAGGGGGAGAAGAGATTGGAAAAAAGTGTTTCTTCCTTAGTCAGCAGAAAATAATTTTGTTTCTTATGGTTTTTCTTTTAAAACCTTCCTCTAAAATATTTTTAAACAATAGAAACAGCAGAAAAAAATAGATAAAGGATTAATGTATGGTAGGTTCATGTATTAAAAATATATATGTATAAAATGTAAACAAAGAAACAGAAGTGGAATTTTTTGTGTGCATGTGTTTGGGTTTCTGTTTGTTTTGGGGTTTTTTTGAGTTTTTTGTTGTTTGTGTCTTTTTTTTTTTTTTTTTTCTTTTTTCATGGCTGAAATGCCTGGGTCCATTTCCAAAGAACTAAACATATTATTACATAACATGTAATTACTCAGCTTTCCAATTATATACAGCAGGGTCAGAAATTCCCTGCATTTGCATGGAAGGGCTAATAAAAGGGTCTCAACACCTGGTCTTTGCCTGAGGAAAATAAACATATTGAATGAAATCTGAGGGTAGGAAAAAAACATTAGTGCTTTGTATTCTCATTTTTTGCAAACTATTTTTCTCTCTTATTAAAACTGAGGATGCTCCAGTAGAATTAGGCTGAAAATCTCAGAAATCCTGAGTGCCTTTATCTTCCTAAGATTGTGTAAGATACCTAAGGAAACAAAGAATTAGAATTCTTTTCCTGATTTTCTGAAGGCACCAATACAGCCTAGCATATTCCATTATGGAATGGAATGGAATGGGTACATCCTGAACAGAATGGGTACATCCTGAACAGAAAAATAGATGGTTTATTCCATAAAGAAGATTATTTCATTCTAACCAAGCTTTTTTTCCCCTATTAAGATTGGCACTTTTCTTCAGCAAAAAGTTGGTAAGAGCCCATCAGAAATTCTGGAGCAAAGACAGGTCTTTTAGATTCTTTTATCAAGGAATTAATAGAAATCTTAAGTATTCTCAGTATGTTCATGTTTTCACCTACATTCTTTCTCAGCTCTTGTCAAACAGGTTTCATTAATTTTTATGAGGTTTAGAGAAGTAAAATACCCATTTGTTGCTTTTAAAATATTGTCATTTTTCTATGGAGTGGCCAGTCACAATTCTATTCATGTAGAATACCAAACATAGCTTATTAGTACATTGTCAGCTTCCATCAAAAAACAAATACATCACCTAAAGGCAAAAAAATCCTTTTCCTTTTGTTTATCAGTAATATAAGTCAGTTAAGTGTTGAAAAAGTGAAAATTCACCATATGTCCCATAAATTCAAAATAATTTGTAGGAGTGGGGACAAAAATTTGATTGCAGATTTTCTGAAGATTTTTACCATGTTAATGCTTAATCCTTCAGAGGGCAAAGTTAAAATCCAGAATCTACAGTGAAATTGACAATAGCTAGGAATGTCCTTAAGGTCACTTCTTTTTTCAAGGTATAAAGAAGATAAGAAGATACTCAGAATGAAACTCAGAACACTAAGAAATATCTAAGCCTAAAAAACTAAAAAAAAAAAAAAATAAAAATAAAAAAAAAAAAAAAGGGGACGGTTTAGTGAAGAACATGGTAGTGGTGCTAGGTTGACAGTTGGACTCTGTGATCTTTAAGATCTTTTCCAGCCTTAATGATTCTGTGATTCTGTGGGTCAACTTGCTTCTTCCATATATTCTTGAATATGTGTTGCAATGTTTTCTTCATTTCTCTAACTGATAAAAGGCAGTAGCACAAGTAGCTTCTCCACCCAATATGGTGCTTTGAGCCACATCTTCCTCTTTGTTATATCTTATTTTTAATGTATAGTCATATGTATAGATTAAAGAGAACTTATGTGTAACAATATTCCAGTTTGATTTCTCTTTCTTATATTTAGATTGCTATGCTAGTTTAGATTAACCTATATTTTTCTTTGCTACAAAATTTGATGTTCAGGTCACCATTCACAGGATTTAAAATCTGTCTTAGGTTTTATATTTATCCCTTTTAAAGTTAAATAAACCTTGTCTAATACTGAGCAATTTGATAGAACTATTTAGAAATTCCTCATACATCTGATTCACTCCTCCCACAGTATATTGTTCTTGTATTTTCTATTATGTATTATGCCTTTTTAAGATAAGTGTTTATCACACCACTACTCACTTGAAACTGTAAGCAGGTTTCCTCAGCCTTTGGAAGTCAACTCACAAACATTTCTGATTGCCACATACCTGGCTTTCCACTTGAAGAGTGATCCAAAGGCTTGTAAGAAACATCAAATAAGCACTGATAATTTGATCATGCCTTGAAAAGATAACAAAGTGAGTAAAGATTGAACATTATGGAAATCTAGTATTTCGCATATAATAGCAGAATATAATATAAAAACTGAAGGAAATTTTTTAAATTGGGTGCAGTTTTAAAATCATATGAGAATTAAAATACTCACCACCTAAACCAAAGGATGAAATATGGACTCATTTTAAACTGTTATAACAGCTCCCTCAAGACAGTGTTTTATTAATAATAAGCATATAAAGTCTTGATGTTTTCATAGCCAAAAGAGAAAAAGAAGTAGCTGTAGATTTAATTATATTTTTGAAATTTATAAGTTGTTTGTGTTTTTGATGTCATCGTAGTCCAAAAAACAACCATGTTTGTCTCAGCCTTTCTAGAAAAATCTGCTAAGAGCACTTGCTCCACTGATCTCTCAAAGGTCATATGCATCTAAATAGGTCTGTCAGAAAGAAAACAGGCTTTCCAAATACTTCAGGAGGTCTGTGGGACTTTAAGGAGCTCTAGTCATAATTTATCTTAAAAAGGTAGTCACAATTTTTTTTCCAGCTCATTTCCCTATTAAAAGTTTTGAGGGAAAATATACAAAAGAGAAAAAATAATGTTTTTTTTCTTTTTTAAAAAAATATTCCAAACCACATTTACATAGCAACACAAAATTCAATATTTTATATAACAGACCTGTCAAACTGAGAAACTATTATTTTTTACTTAAAAAAAAAAAAGGCTAAAGAATGACATGAAAGGCACAGTATCATTTAACATGTTTAAAAATGCCCATGTCTCAATCCACGATAAATCTTGAAAAGGTCTCACCTTCCTTGAAGTGGTTGCTTTTATGCAAAGATGCAGAAAGCCTCCACAGACACAAGAAAACACTCTCAATATTATCATGCCCTGAATTACAGAAAAGAAACAGAAGTGCCTACAATTTTACAGGGACTCAGGTTTCTGTGGAATGTAGCACTAGAAATGGCATGCAATTTTTAACCAAGAGCCTTAATTTCTTCAGTCCAAATAAACTTCACGATGCTGCAAATGGGGATGTACATATTTGTCTCCATGGTTTCAACAGCACCCTCTAAATACAGAAGTAGATGTCTCTGCCTTTTTCTCTGTATTTCTTGCATTGAGCTAAATTGAAGATAGCAGCTCAGGTCCCTATAGATCAAACTGAAAATATAATATATGTACTTTCAAGAACATTCTTATCCTCAATTATTTAATGGAGACTCATGCTCCTCTCCCCTCTTCTGCAAACAATGTTTTTTTATTATCAAGATATCTTTTTAGATGACTATGGAATAGCTATAGATATTTGTCTTTAGGTTTCAAAACTCTACTGATGAGGAAAACTAGCACAAAGAAAAATAGTACTCTATTTTACTCTCATGTAATAAACATTTAGAAGAGTGAAAAAACTTTTCCTTCTCTATTTTACTTGAAAACATAAGCTGGTATGTGAACAGCTATTTCATTTTAAGGATGAGTAGAGAGGAGAGAGAAAAATTAATTTCCATTTGGAAGATATTTAAGTAGTTTTGTCATGGTCTGTCCTGAGCTGCTATTTCAAAATGTATTTGAAGTGACTTATAATTTCATTTTCTCACCATCTAACATTCATCTACTTCCAATCTGAGTATGAAACTGATTACAATTCTAGCAGGACTCCATCATTCCCAGATACTGGCTAGCATTTAGAAATTCCTAGTCAGTGAGGGTATCTTGCTTCATATTACCCAGATGATTCAGCCATAGATTTGATTCTAGTCACTGTTTTCAAAAAGATCCCAGTATAACTTTAGCCTTTTAACATTGGCTCATTAAATCATATCATAGTCTACATTGGTAAGGACTTATGTTTAAAACTCTGTTCAGAGGCTGCTCTCCTGCAAGCACAGGTCAAAGTTTCTACTTGGCATCAAACAGTACCAGCTAGTCTTGTTTAAGGACTAGAGAAATCGAATATTCACAGTTCCTTTCCTCCTTGTAAAATAATTCTGGAGTTGTTACACATTTAGTGGGAACATCTGGATCCATGGATAAAAGAACACAGCTGTCTTATATGATTTATGATTCCATTTTCCTGTCTTTACCCGGGGCCAATTTCAGTCTTTTTTCACTCTCACCCCCATCCTTTAACTCATATAACTGTCATTCTTAAAGTATTTTAAGATGGTTCTCACTTTCTGACTGTCCCAATAAATCCACCTTGAATTTCTTATGCTTGTTACTGCAGTATTGGTTCAACTGACAGATATATTAATCTTTGAACAGACACATTCTAAGAAGAGTTTTTTAATAAAAATAACAAAAGAATGAGGGTTACAATTGAATAAAAATTTTACTTTTTAATGTTAAGATTTTGCACTGTAATATGCTTCATGCTCCTGTTAATTTAGCTGAGTAATGTCAAAAAGGAAAACCTTATTTTATCCTACCGACAATTATGCCTCTTAATGATTCATATTTATAGTTGGACTTGATGCTCTCAAAGGTCTTTTCCAATCTAAATAATACCAGCAAATGATTCTATGATAATACTTAGGTAAGTAATATGAAAAGTTACTTCTGTTACCATTTTTCTTTTTTTTCTTTACAAAATACAAACTTTTGAATTCTCCTAGAAAATTATTTGCCATGGGTTCTTCAGCATACTACTAGCAGAATGTGAAAAAAATATTTCAGAATGGAATTTCTTTACTTCTTTTTTTGTCTCAAGTACACTAAAATTTGTGCTAATTTAATACTATGACTTCTGGCTGTGCATTTTTATAAAATGAAGCAATCCTGTTATGGTAAAACACTACCTAGAGCACAGTTTCCTTATCTGAGGACATTACAAAGCACTTCAAAATCAGCAGAATGCTGTTTATATTAGACGTTACCTCAGTGCAACTATATAGTGCTTGTGAATAATACTGGGACAAAAAAATATGTCTGATCTTAAGATCAGACATTGATAATAGGATAAAGATGGCTTAAATAGCTTCAAGTCTTTGAGCCATGGGCTTAAATTTAGGCTGCTGAAAGGTACTGTAAGTTACAACAGCCTCTTCCTCTGAGTTATTCAGCATCAAGAGACCTGTACAGAATCGTGCCTGTGAGGGCAGCAATGCATTACAATTCACCGAGACTTTCCATTATTTGCAACATGCACAAGGAGAAATGTGTTATATTCAGAAATAATTTCTGCTCACATTTTTTTGTAGGAATAGAATAATCCATGTAAGTAAATTAGACTATTCTTGATGTGCAACCAGGGAAAACTGAATCCAGAAGTTCTTGTTCCAAAAGCAGGCAAGCTTGGTTATCTTTCAAAGATGTATAGTTATGAATGTATCTATGGAAATTTCTTGATTTTTACTATGAGTATTTATTTCTAAATCACTATGTCAGTACATTGAAATTCCACAGTCTATGATTCATGATTCAGAGAAAAAATAAATATTGAATCAAAGAAAAATTACAAACAATTCTAAAAATACCCCAGTAAATGTTATTTTACTGATAGAAAGTCTTGTATTGGTTCAGATTTCATTAATTTAATTTAATTCAGACCTAAAAATTATAACTCTTTTTAGAAGAACTTCTATAGGAAAATTCCATTCCTTTTTCTTGCTAGACTTGAATCCTGTTTCTAATAATTCAGTGATGAAACTTCTACAATTTTACCCAAACCATGGTTGGTTCTCATGGGTATTTTCTACTTTGTAATAATTGGAAAAAAATCAGTTTTCTTATTTTTATGGTAGATGAGAGATACTACTTCTTCCTATTTTCATGTCTAAGGAATAGCACTTAATTTTGCCTTTATTGTTATCTCTATATGGAAAAACACTTCCTTGAACTTTCTACCTAAAACCTCCTGATTTCTTGAGACTCTTTAAATCCCAAAAGTAATTTAAAGATCTTAAAAGTCAGCAGAGAGCAAATGGTATTTTTTTTCAAACTAAGTGACTGGATGTTTTGTATTCACGAAGACCTGAAAGTATACCTTGTAATGAAAACCTGCAAAAAAACTCTTTCAAAGTTCAAACAGGAAAGTTCATTCTCAACAGCTCTATTAGAAAAAAGAAAAAAACAAAATAAAACAAAACACAAAACAAAACAAAACAAAACAAACAAAAAAAAGGCTTACTAAATATTATCTGTTTAGCAGACATTACAAAACTTAGTTTAATTTGTACAAAATTTAGTTATGGGTAACTACTCTTCACCAGAAGTGAAGCCTATAAACATGCCTAAGGTATTACAGAACCTCACTTTTTATTGTATATCTGTTTTCCTTGCCTTTTGCATTATCAGGCTTTTGATGAGACTTAAATCAGCATGACAATTCAAAACCTGCATTGACAAAACAAAGATCTTTCAAACAAAAAGGTAATTCCGCTTAACAAAGACCCTGCACTTTAACTAAGACAAGGGAAAAAATGGCAGAGGCACCTTGTCAATTTACCAGCTTCTGACTATAAACACACCAAAAATACAGTATAATTAATTGGTAAAACAGATCACAAGGGCTTAGGTTCCTGTACCAGTTAAGATTATCAATAGACTTCTATTTGTTACAATGTGAATCTGTTTAATTTTTGTTCTTAAATGATTGACTGAATGACCCAACTGTTGTAAACAACATTGAATTTGATACCTTTACCATTGCTTAAAGGAGAGAAGTCAAAATTAAGATAGAAGGTATATAATGGTGATTATATAATAGGCATATAATGGTGATTCTGTTATAATTAAGTATTATGCAGGCAATACTGTTCATAAAAAGGAACAGCTTGTTTGGAAACTTAACAGATAGTCAAATATGGCCTGTAAAGTGTGAATTAAAAAGATTTTTATTTTTTCATGTGTGGAAGCCTGATTTGACATTCTGCTCATTTTATCAGGGAGAAAAGAATGAATGCTTTTATTTCCCACTAAAGAAAATAAATTGCATACTACTGAGAAAGAGTAGCCTTAAAGAGAGGACCATCTACGGAAAGTAATATGGGAACTAAAGGACTTCCTCTGCTTCCAATGGTACAGAGAAATAGTGTGCAAACTGGTTCAGGTAAGTATAAAATGTACTTCTCTCTCTATGCTATAAAACCCTTCATAATTCACTACTCAGAAAGCTTCACCAAAAGGTAAATCAACATTTTATGAGTTATTCTATACTTATTAAATATTTAATTTGACTAATTTTAATGCTATCTTCTTCACAACTTTTCTATTTAGCTATGATGAGAATGGGAAGTAATAAAACACAAGCAGAAGCATTACAAATATTGTGGAGGCTCTGTCAGAGGCTGCCAATAATGCCAGTAATGAATACAGATCAGCAGGATACTTGCTGCATTCCAAAGGGTTTATTCAAAAAACTTGCACTGTTATATCAAAAGATTTATGTAGTGCAATTTCTTAAGTATGGTTTTGATTACTGGCTTACTGATATGAAATTGTGTTCACTAATAGTTCATTTCTTCTTCTCTAAGAAGTAGAACTGATATAAATAAGTTCATAATCGCATATACCTCAGTATAAAGGGAAAAAATAACCAAGCCAACAACATACCAGTTAAAAAAACTGTATTCAGACCAGACTTCAGTTCCAACAGCAACAGTTTTCACACATCAAGAAAACAGTATTTACTAAGAATGCAACATTTTATTTCTGCTCTAACCAGAACTCAGGACACAGTAGGCAGTGTACTAGAGTATTATTTTTTTTTCTCTTCAGAATTCTGTTTCTATAACTTGGCTGTGTGTAAAGGAGAGCATTGATAATTCTTCCAAGCTAGCAAAACAGGACACAATTTTTATTCTCTTTAATGCTGTTAGTACAGTAGGTTGATGGCTCCTGGGAAGAGCAAAGTCCTCAAAAACATTGTAGATCTATGAAGTGGACCCTCTCCTCTTGCTGCTCCTAGGGAAGAAAAACTCTCTGCTTAGATGGAGAAAAGAGTGAAGTATTTTCAGAGAACTCCTATGAATATTGTTTCATAAATACATGTTTTGGAGATTGGCTAGTAAAAAGAAATTATTTCCTTCAATGTCTATCACTTATTTGAATAGACCTTTGCACATATATTAATATCACTTTGACTTGTAATGTTGTTAAGATTAAGTACACAAGACACATTTTGCTGGTCTTTACAGCAGAGTTTGACTGACCTTCCTACTGCTATTGTTCTGCCTCACATCCTTTAGGTGATTCCTACTAGCAGTCAGTGCAGAATGAGTCTGTCAGGAAAAAGGAAATGAGCTGATGAATTCCTTTACATGTTATATGCGTGTTAAATTTGGATATATAGCAAAGTGTAAATGACAGCCTTATATTCACAAAAATATTTTTGTTTCTGTGATTAATGTGTTTCTTCTGAAACAGATACATGCATTATATCTGTTGAGAAGGAAAGGTATGAGAGTGTGTTATGAACTATTTCTAGGCATACCTACTAATAACATTGAGATAATATATATTGATTTAATTCTTCATTTATTCATTTAGAAAACTGGGATATTTTACCAGAAGCATTTTACTTTTACAGTCCTTTTATGCAAGGCAAACTTTAAGATACATGTACAACTGATTACTTTTGCTGACACAATCAGAAAGAGAAAAGCTAAAAACACTGGGACTTTTTTTCCCTTCTTAAAACATCTGTTTTGACACATTTTTCTTTCCTTTTCTTTCTTTTTTTTTTTTTTTTTAAGTTTTGGGATTGTTTTGGTTTAGATCCCATGCAGAATGAAAACAAATGCCGTACACTGAAAGTTTTCATGCGCTGAATCGTTATTCTCCAGACAATTACAGCTATGGTGTGACTGTGCCATGTGGCACAAAGGGAATGAGATATTACTTCAAATACTTTCACCTATGACATAGCTAAATAAAAAGTGAAAAAACACATCTTGTAAAAATTAAGAAACTGGATGAGGAGATCCACATTTGACATGAAAAGGAGAAAGATACAAACAAGGCCCAAACTCCAGGTGAAAGGAATCAAATCAATGTTGTCTTGCATTCCAGTCACATCTTTTATTTTGCATAAAATATAAAAGACACGTCTCCCTAACAATTTTCAACAAGTGCCTGCTCATTACTTATTCCTCTGGTATTCAGTGGAGGGTGATAACGATCATGATGACCTAACTTGGTTTTACATGTGGGATTGTCCACTCTTCCAACAAGACCTAGAGATTGGATTCAGAATATGCAGTAGCATTGGCAGTATTTTGTTCTGCACTAAGGGATCTTTGAAGTAACAGAAGACAGTGCTCTGGCTGTTTCTTTCCACTGAAAAACATTCAGTGGGCTATAAATGGGGGCTGCTGTTCAGGGTTTTGTGTCAGTCTCTGAGGCTGGCAGGGGCAACAAGACTCTATGGCCACTGAGGTTTCCATCAACTGCCTCTGCTGTCTGAAAGAAAGGCAGGCTTGGTACTACTTGTGCAAAGAACATAGACCAGTGCAGAGATGAGTGTCACTTGGATTGTCATGGGCTGTCACAGGCACCTCCATTGTCATTACCCATTTGACCTTGGCTACCACTTAAGAAGTGTGTGGGCCTTTGAGAAAACTTCAGTGATGTCATTCAACAACAATTTTAAGACTGCAGTTTCTGGCCATTAACCATTCAGAAGGCTGCTCTGTAATATTAAGAGAATCAGCTGGTTCATTTAGCTGTCCACAATCTATGAAAGAAAAGTTTTCATAATAGAAAATTTTAAAATATTTGATAAGTCAATTCAAAGTCCTGTCTCCTTTGATTTTTTTTTTTCTATTCTGGTATCAAAATTTCTTTGAAAGTTGAAACAAAGAAGCACTGAGAGTTGGACTTGAAAATCATTATGTGTCCCTTCCAACTTGAGATATTCTATGATTCTATGACATATATAGATATGTCATATAGATGTTAAAGGGTTAACACAAGATGATCATTTGCAAAGGGAGAACAATTTTTTTTTTGTTCTTCCCCTTATTTTGATGAAGTTTACCTGCAGCCTGGCCATACAACTTGTAGTTATACAAACACTGAAGTATAGAATTCAGATCAAAGAACTTGGTGCAAATATTAATTAATTTTGGTGAGTCAGGTTTCTTCCTAATTAATTTTTTTTTGTAAAAAAAGATATCAAATGCCTTCTGTGCCTTCACTTTCTTTCTTTTTAATTTTTTTCCCCTTCGAGGCTCAAAAAGCACACAATATTACAAAACAGGTATAAATTACTTTAAAGTGGCAAAATGCTGGAGTGGTCACATAACCCTGAAACATTTTATCTAATTTAGCCCTGTATAGACCGTTAAAAGATCCACTTTTTCCTGCTGTAACTGTTAAAACAAAAGAAGAATGACAAGTTGAAAGACTAGACAAACGAAGAAACAAAGTTTTGGGTGGACAAGAAATGAATCCTGTTTATATTTTACCTCACTGCTTTGGCAAGAGTAAAGGAGTTTTAAGAGAGGTGTAATTATAACTTAAATATTCTTCCAGGACTTCTGGGGTATGTTTTTTGAAAGTATTATATAGATATTTAAAAAATTTGAGGTCTAATCCAAACCAGTGGCCTGGAAACTGGCATTTGAAGTGCCATCAGCAGCAGCAGCGCCCAATCAGAACAATTCCTCATTGAAGTCTCTATATTTTTCTGTTGTGAAAGAGATTATTTATTTTCTGTATGCAGTACCTTTTTTGGCATACACAATCGAACTGAGAAATTAACTTCAACATAATGGACTCAGTAAACTTGTCTAGATCCTGCTGCACTATAAATGGAAAATAATAGAACCACATTTTAATATTTATTTATGAAAGCATTCTATGACCCATGATAAACTCAAAGCTCTAGCTGGTGCTAAAGAAACTCAGTAGAAATAAAGTAAAAATTCCAGAGTCATAATCCAAAGTACTTTACAGAATAATTATATAAGTATTACCTTGTCTGACAGTATTCCTAAATCAATTGTATCATACAATAAATTTCATGACTGAAATGAAAAAACCTATTGAGGAAATTAAGTTTTTGACCATTGAAACCCTAAAGTTTGTCTGCTTATTAAATCCTTTCAAAAAAGGCTTAATAAGTATAAAGACTTTAGGGTGCAACCAACACTAATTATTAATTATAACAGGCACATAGTTAAATAAGGAAGAATTTTCAATGCAAAATTTCAGGCACACTTTTTTAGCACTCTAACAAATGCAGTTCAGAAACCCTTGAAGGCTTGTGAAGAGGTTTTACTTTGTTTCTTTTTTATTTTCCAGAGTACAAGCATAGTGGCAGTATTCCATTAATTCAACTGAAAAATAAAGTTTGCCTGCTAGACTCACAGAGACGATCATCTGCCTCTGCCTATGAGGGACACATTTCCAGGTATATTTTTTCTTTCTGGTAACACAGAACATATGGAAAAAATAAAGGTTCAGAAGTTCAATCCTTTCCCTTAAACCCCATATTTCTGGACTCACATTGGCAGAGGTATATTTTAGAGGACAGGGTTAGGAAGAGATGGAAACATTACAGCAGTTCCACAGAACATATGCAAGAATTTTTGCAACAGAACTTTCAAAATATACAAATTAAACATTATGAAGATTTCTGAAACTTAATTATAATTTAAAACTTCAATCTGGTGAAGTCAAAGGACCTCCATAAATGTTGAAATGATGAAGGGAAACAGGAAATTTTATTGGAGATTGTAGTTTAGCTGATGGCAGTCAATGGGCTCAGTTGCAGTATCATCTGCTTTTACTTTTAAGATCTATCATAACAGATCAATAGGTGAAGTCTCTTTAGTATCTTTTAAAGCAAAGTTCAATAGCAAAAACTGTTAAGTGGTTTCTGTAACATGAAAGCAAGAAAAGGTATTGTATCATACATGAACCACACCTTGGATTTATAATTGAATTCCACATTTGTTACCAAAACCAAAACTTTTTAAAAATAAAGCACTCTATCAGAAATATATTGTATATTGCTTACCCTGTGCAGTATGAGGAACTGCATGGTCTGAAGGCAAAGAATAAAGGATTTAAAATTTCTACCTCTTAGTGAATTTCAGGGATTCATGACTCCTTTGTCCTGTTGTGAATAAAACATTCTGGGGAAAAAAGAGAGTAAAAACAGAAGATAAAAGTCAAACCAAAATCATGCATAAAACATCAAATATTCTTAATTTCTGCATGTTTTAAGTATCATAGTCAATTATATATAACTCAAAGTTACCTCATGCTTTTCCATGCTTTTTTAAAATTAAATTATATTATCTAAATAATTTTGGTAATAAAAAATACTTATTAGTTGAGAATTTTAGAAGAAATAATTACATACTTCTGAGCATTATATTTTTTAATATCCAATAACTGAAGGCTATATAAATTGGCTGCATTGGCTTTCCTTGAATTAGAATCTTGACTGCAGGAAATGTAAAATTTCTACCAAAACTATGCAAGTTATCTCAGTAGAGTCTGTCATTATTAAACTTTTTCTCCTTTCAAGTCACTATGCAGGTTCTAGGAACTAATGAGGGTACTAGACAGTGCACAGTCTATCATCAGTAGACAGATTTTATTTAATAGCTTCTTTCCAGTTGGCTACGTGGGGGACAGATGGTAGGTAATATGAAATTTCTGTGCAGTGTTATAAGAGCTAGTCCCTTAACAAGGGATTTCAAAAATCTCTTGTATTTAGAAAACATAAGAAGTATATATTATCCAAAAGAACTGCTGCCATTGTATGGAAATTAAGAGTATATTTTGTTTTCTTCCAGGTCACTGCTTTATTCTTCACTAATCCAAATAGAATTTGTGTGGCAAAAAGCCATAAATATAATCTCTTAGGTGTGACCTTGAAGAAGTAACTCAGTTAAATCAATTTGGTATTTATTCAGCCCTGACATTCTTGTAGCATCATTTGTTATGTGAGCCTTTCTGACTTCTCAGCCGACTTAATCCATTTCATTCTAATGCTTTTCTCCTGTCCTTATTTCCATACATCTTCATTACCAGCACTCCAGCTCAAGATGCTGCTGAAGGGTTAAGATATTTATTAAATGTAAACTCAAACAAATGTTAACATGGAGCAGCTACTGAAAGTACAGAGATAAAAGGCCATTTGCTGGCTTAATTAAAATTAATCAGAAATAATGGACTGCCTTGAGGAGGAATAATATAAACACATACCACTAATCTCATAAGCTCAGCTTAAAAAAATAATATGAGACTCCTAGTCTCATTGATATAATATTTAGGAACAGAGGAAGGTTTGGAAAAGATCAGAATAAGTTCTCTTACATTATAAAATTAATAACTTTTTTATTCAAAGTCCTACTGTAATGTTTTAAGACAATTCCTTATTAAGAGTTTCCTTCTGACATTGATAACAACTAGGCTTTTGTAATGTGATCTTAATAGGCTATTAATACCAGGACAAGATTAAGGGATTTGTTCTGTCCTTCAGTGGTGCATGTAGCTGCTTCTAAGATGAATGGAAAGTATCTGTGTGTATTGATCACTGTAGGACATCTTCCATGAGGTTCATGCCCATCTTTTCATATACTATTTGGGAAAAAACTAGCTGCCTAAGAAAGACTGACAATATTTAGCTGGCAAAATCCTTTGTCAACTCTTTCTCATAAATATCTGGTTTTCATTTTGTGACTGTTTTGGAATCTAATGTGCTTTTCCCACTCTGTTTTCTACCTCAGTTTTCAAATAGCTATATTAAAAGAAATGAAGAAGAAAGCCCAAAGCAAATAATGTGTTAGCTAGAGTATTTCAGCCCTAGTCTATTTTGCCTTTGTTGAAGGATTGAGTCTCATGTACCAAGTACAACATAGATGTTTTGATAGATTGTAAGCAAGCAGAATTGTACTTCTTGCAAAACACACTCATTTTTTAGGATTTTTGCTTCAGAAAAAAATGTAATTCAGAAAATGAATTTTAAGTAACTAGATTGCATTTGCCTCATTAAATGGCTGTGCAAACACCTCATTTCAGAATTAAAATAGTCTTAGTTCATTTTACCTTACTTTGCCTTGGAAGTAGATTATGTTAAATCAGATTTAGGTCACTTTAATCTATAGGGAGGGTATTCACATAATTGTTTGTGTGGTTTAATGAATGCAATTTAAATTCATATTTTTAGACCATTCAGTTAATTTCCCCATGTCCTTATGTAGACAGACCCTTCTCCTTCTTCCAAGGCTGCTCTTTTGAAGCTGTGTCTGTTCTATGCCTTTAGAATTGAGCAGAGTTCACTGTTTCTAACAGGCTATTTTGCAAACTAACTCTTCCTGTTTTCTCTTTTGTATCATGCAAGAGATTACTGATATAAGAACAAGATCTCCCTTCCTTCTGCATTATTTGTTCATTTAGGAACATTTATTCTCACTAGGGCATTTATAAAGAACTGTTCCAGCTCTTTGGGTACTGCAGTCTGTCAGACGGTGTGTTCTTTTAATTTAAGATTTTGATTTATTTAAGATTGTCCAAAAGAAAGTTAATTTCTGATATTATACCTTTGGGCTTGATGCTGCATTTGCTGATGGCAATCATGCTAATTTGGGTATACTGTGCTTTCATCAGCAACACAGCTCAGCTCATGAATGCACTGGCCAAAACACAGCCTCTTTAACAGAGAACGGAGGCAGGCAGCTCCCGTACCATCACGTTCACCCATGGTATCATAGCCATTAAAGTCAGATGAGTTGTTTGTTAGCACTGTATCTAGTAGCAGACAGTTCCTCTGATTGACAGAGACCTTCTAATATCCTGTCTACAGATACTGATGAACAGATAATGTGCTTTTATGTTCTTCTTTGGATACTGTGCATCTCTTTAACCCAGGATCGTTCACAGAGAATCATCCTTGATTAACCTACATTTCGCTGCACTAAGCCAGAATCACAAACTTCCTCCGAGATCACGATTGCAGTAGACATTCTAAGTATCTCTTCCATGTTTAATTAATTATTCTTTTTCTATTAATTCAAAAAATTATATTTTTGATTGGATACTTCAAAAAAATTTTGTCTACCTTGTCTCTGCTTATACACAGCATCTGGCTCTAGGATCACAGATTTTTTCAGATTTTGAAAGGCATAAACCTCTTCATAAAAGAAACTAAATCTAATTTTCTCTTGCATTTAGTGAGTCTGTGACTGCTTGGTGCTCAATGCAGACAAAAGCACAAAAATTCAAAACTTCTTTATATTGCTAACTGCAAAGTTAATGGTTACAGTCTAACCCTAAGTATTTTCTGAATTCAAGTCAGGCATGGATCTCCAAACATTTGTATTGAGGTGCAAGATGTAATACACAGAGTCAGCCTAACAATGCAGAAAGGAAAAGAATTATTTAGGTCTCTTTTTCCTATATATATTTTTGGTTACAGATAAGTGAGTATTAATGTCTGGAAAATCAATACAGTGATTTATGCAGAGACGAGTTATGAAAATAATTTACATTAAACATATTTCAAAAGTAGCTGTCTAATTAAAAACCAGTGGTAAGTTTACATTACTATCTTATGTTAAGAATTGACACCTGCAATGTCTTTTCATTTTTATTTTAAAGAAAGTGCAAAAGCTTGGTTGTCTAAAATTCTAAGTAAATGTGCTGCAAGCCTTATTTAAAACTTTTAAATACATAAAATTAATATTTCTATTAATAAATATATTTTCTATTTTTTCTATTAATTATATTAATCATACTAATTCATAATCATTATTTGCTGAATAATAATTCTGCTGCTTTTTCTTGGGTAAAAAGTAAAGCAAATAAAGTAAATAGATAACATATAAAAGTCACAAACATATTTTGCTCTTCAATGGTGTATTAATAAAGAACCTTAACCTAAGTTCCACAAGAAACACAATGTAAAAATCTGCATAGTGCACTTTGGGAGAATGTAAAGTTTTATAAAGGACACAAGATCAAGCTAACAGAAGAAAGTCAAATATTTGGTAAGCTGTTACAAAAGCACTAAGTCTAATATGGAAACATTAATGCACCCAAAATAAGAAAGATGCATTATAAAACTAACTAACTAAAACAAAAATCCCAATTACATGTCAAAAGTGGTGATACCTAAGACAGGTACTGAACAAAAATCTGAATCTTTCAGTTACAGAAGAAGTTGAACTCCTTTTCAGCAGTGTAGAAAGAAATGTATGTCCAGTACTGAATATCCTAGGATACCATTAGAGCCTAATATCTCTTGCATTGCCTAACAGTAATATTATGAAATTATGAGCATTTTCTCTTACTCAGTCTTAGTTTTGAACTGTTCTGCTGTCCACTAATAAAAAAACCTTTCTTGCTTCTCTTAAACACAGCAAACTCATTATTCTTGTCTACACCTTCTTAATATTCTTGTTCTTAAAAAGGTATTGCTAGACTCTGCACATAACTTCGAAATGTTTATAAAGAAAACCCTTTAATTTTACTGTTCATGGTGTGTTCCAAACACCATATTTTGAGAAAAATTTTGGGTTTTGTTTGGCTTTTTTTCAGAGATCAGTAAAACTTCCTAATTTGTTGTATATACTAGGTATGATACCTCATTGTTCCTGCAGGAAAAGTAGTTTTCCCTAAAAGAGTAGTACTTTTTCATTGGAACTTTCATAAGAAGAATATTTCAATGCTGCAGAACTGTAAGATGTACATTTTTGTGTGTATGGCTAGCATTTTTGCTAAAATGGTAACTTCTCGCTTGGTCAGGTTTTGTTGGAACATGCAAGACAGAAGAGCTGTATGAAATAGTATGATGTAGAGGATAATAAAGTGGTTTAGAATTTCAACACCTTTGAGAGCCACAAACCTACAGCAATCTTGCACCTGGAGAAGTTGTCTCAGGAGATCCATTTAATGAAAATGCACTGTAATTGCAAGAACAGGAATTGCTCAGCAAAGCTTTATTGCACCTTTTGGGCTGTCTTCGATTTTAGCTGGAAGATTGCACATGGGAATCTCTATGCATCTTTCAGAAACCAAACAGCAAAGTGAAACAGAAGAATAATCTCTAGTAACATAATTTGCAAGTTGATAGAATCCATCCAAACTGATGGGGTTTATATTTGAAACATTGCTGTGAAGAGCAAGGGCATCTGTTCATAAACAAAATAGGCAAGTATTACACAACAAGA
Organism: Lonchura striata; assembly: GCF_050655825.1. Taxonomy (NCBI): domain Eukaryota; kingdom Metazoa; phylum Chordata; class Aves; order Passeriformes; family Estrildidae; genus Lonchura; species Lonchura striata. The sequence goes on along the minus strand of NC_140707.1, from coordinate 54,658,776 downwards.
AAACATGACTAATGCTGTGTTCCACTCCTATTACAGTCCCATTCCTCCTGCTGCCATTAATCTGTTTCTAATTTTCCACCCTTCTTTTCCTTTCTTGTTCCTTATCCAACCTTGTCATTTTTTATTATTAATATTTCTTTCTCAAAATTATTGCTTTTTTAGCATCTAAGTTGTTTTAGAAAGTTCCACAGAATAAGAAACAAGTGGAGAAAAGCAAGACTGGAATGGACAACAGACCTGCCCAAGACTTTACATGGCGTCTTCTTCTTTGCCTTATGTTCCACATGCTAAGTTTAGCTGAAGTAAACACAATAATACTGCAGCTAACTGACTTTAGGAAAAAGTAACAGTTTTTGGAAAATGCAGTATGGAACCACAGAAATTTCAGGGAAGATCAGCATTCTAAAATAACAGGCTATTCAAGTGGTGGAGTGGCAAAGATATTTTCCCAGAAAATGGACATTCTCTCTATCTCCAGCTGAATATCGATAAAAGTTTGATGGAGATTAATATCTGACTTGAAGCATCCAGGTTATTCTGGGTAGAAAAAAGTACCCCACAAAGCTGTAATTAAATTACTAATATCTATACTGGATGTACAGACTGTAACTTGAATAGGAGATAAGAGTACTTTCAAAATTTCTTTATTGTACTGTTAATATTTTTAGGTAATGAATCTGTGAATGAATATGTCTACTCTTTAAAAATCAGCTGAAATTTGTTGAAAAGCTCAAGAATTTTTGGAAATCTCAAGAAATATGCCTTTGCTATAAATTAGAAAAAGGAAGTAACATCATCATCTAAATGTTAGCTTCCTGCTCACCTGATTAGTGAACAAAGTATTGTTATGGAATTTGAGGTGTATTTTAAGAAAAGCAGAATGAAATTTGCACTAGTGGTTTCTAACAACTTTTCAGTGAAGACATAGCAAGGAAAACATTGGTATCTTCAACATTAGGAAAAAGGACAAAAGTAATAAGGTAATTGCAGATTAAATTGCATTAAATTGGAATCACAATACTGAGCTTTTAGGGGTCTTTTGGGTTTTATTTTTTTAGTTTTTTTGGTTTCTTTTGGGTTTTTTGTAGGGTTTTTTCGGTCGGTTTGTTTTTTGGTTTGTTTGTTTGGGTTTTTTAGCTGTTTAATGTAAATATTAGCTTACAGGCATCTTTCTGTTTTGAAGCACACAAACCTATCTCCCCAAAAATTCAATTGCTTGAAGAAGGGCAAAAATATAAATTCTAGACAGGTATTTCCATAGCTCATGGTGACAAGGTCATCTAGTAGTCTATCCAAGCTCTTAATCAAAATATGGAAAGTCCCATGTTTCTGTCCAGAATACAAAGCAGACAGCCAGGTTCAGATTCACTGCTATGTCAAGAATGAGCAGGTACCAGTAAAAACTATTACAGTTATTTGAATAAAGCATAGATGAGATTATCTTCTACTGAATTCCTTGGTTTTAATTACAAAATTATATTTCATAGAATCTGTGCTCTTCCCTTTTCACTCTCTTTTAAAAGCCTTAAACAGTACTTTCATATATGCATAAATTTGGTTTTCGCTGTTGCCACTACCCACTTTATCTACTAATTGGGTAAATGGCATTAGGCAATTTTAAATAAGGGAATAATCACATTTTTCTTCACCAATTTATTTTTGTCAATTTTACCAAGCAGATAACAAAATCATCTGCTTAAGATGATTTTTTTTTAACTTCTTACTAAATTATTTGTGACCTTCGGAACTCTTCAGTAATGACTACAGGAAGTCAATAGTTCATGTAATGAAATTAATTCCAAATTCACATAAACCTCATAAATAAAGTGTGAGTTGAAACACAAATTAATTTGTGAGACATTCAAATTATGAATGCTTAGATAATAATATTTTTAATTAGCACACACCAGCTGCTAAAATTGATTTTAAAAAATCCTGTGATTTTTTAAGGGTGTGTATTATAATTTTTGCTAAAGATAGACCTGGTGCAATGAATGCAAAATAAAATGAAAAAAAGTTAGGTTTTACTTCAGCTATATAATGAAAACAGGTCAAATTTAAAGTTAATTACTCTCACAAAAATTTAAGTTCACATGTATCATAACATATCGTATTATATTATTTCTTGACATGAGTGGTAAAGGTTAGAACAGGAAACACTCACAAAAAACTCAGAAATGAAAATTATTTCCAAAATCAAACCAAAACATTTTCACATTTTCCCCTGAATTTTCTTCCTTTTCCTTCTTTCTCTATTCTCTCTCCACTGTGTTTTGTGTGAAAACCTTCTGTTTCAGCTCAGAACGGCACTGCCACTCTGTTCTTACAAATAATTTGTCTAAGTGTTCACACTGGGACTTTTGCAATGGGCTGGAAGACTGAATGTGGTGAAGCAGGTGGAGGAGGAGAAGGGAAGAGAGATGCAGCCCTCCTGCTGCCCATGTGGCACACAGGGAGATGTGCATTCCATGCTTGTCACTACATGGACTCTGCTCTGTGAGGATGTGGCTACACCTTACCTTGGGTCTACAGCAAAATTCCCACTGATGTCAACTGCAATGTGATATTAGCTAGTGTGAGAGGACAAGATGTGGCATTATGTCTCTGAAGACTGATAATGTGAGATTCTGAGTTTTGTCTTTGAAGTACACAGGTGAAGTTAGTGCCAAGAATGTTCAGCCCACCTTACAGCTTTTTTCATCCTTGTGTTTCCTTTCACACATATGATGAGAATAAGAACTTTACAATGGACAAGAAGAGGGGAGTGTGTGACACCTTAATGCCACAAATCAATAGACTCCTCGAGAACCTGCCAAACTTTACTTTAAAAACATAAAAAGCCTCAGTACTACTGATTCAGCATATGTCTGATCTACTGTGATAACACTCATTTTCACCCTCAAGCGCAGAGGTTCAAAGTCAAACAGTGATCCTAGTGATCCTTCAATTGAAAGAGTCAATGCCTTGAAAAGTCTGTCAGAGATTTATAAAATTTGCTTGCCTCAAAATCAGCAGTATATATGGATACTAGCAGGAGGCAAGCCTAACTTTTGTCAGCCTAATATCTTACCTCAGTCTCTACTGACTACAAGGTGGATGAAGAATGAAAGTAACAAAATCTGCTACTGAAAACATTTGTGAAACAGGTCTTTATCTGATTTTTTTTTTCATGTATTTCAGTTAAGGCAAAGGAAGTTTTGATGCAGAAAAATGATATTTTCTTAGGAAGCATGAGAACAGGTTTATGCTCTATCTAAGGTTGTATAGCAAGGTATTTCAACAGATTGAAAAATCTGCATTAAAAATGTATTGAGTTTTCTGGCTGCTTGTCGCTGTGTTCCAGAGTGACATCTTGCTCATCCAAATTGGCTGCATAAGTACTTACAATTTTACCCCTTACACAAAGATATATCTTAGTTTCTTTATTTCATAGATTTAGTATGTATATATGTGTGTGGTTTAGAGATGGAACATCTGTATATAACACTGCTCTCAGGGTGATAAGTACCAAGAGACAATAATGTTTTCAGCAGACAGAGGAATATATGGAAAGTAATACAGTTGAAGCTAAAGATTCAGATTACTTTTTTGATGTTTTGACAGTGAAGGAGGGAAAGTAAAGTATTCAAAAGCCAGCATCTGAAAACTGTTATGAGATTATTTGTAGTTAAGTGAAATGCAATTAAAAGATCAATATGACATCTGTTGACAAGTGAATAGAATTTAGTTGTAAAAGAATTTAAAAATAGATATGAAGATCACTTCTGAGTAAAAAGTCTTGTCAGGTAACTAAAAAAAGAAACTGTTTATGCAGTACTAACCTAGAGGAAAAATGTTCACAAATGTGTGAAAAGCAATTCATTGTCTGACACTGAGAATACAGATGTTTGCCTGGAGATTACTATCAAAGACATGGGCATTACACTATAAACAAAATGTGCAAAGGAAGGTTTCTCTAGGATTTATTAGGTGTTAACCAAAGTAGACTGATGAGCTGTGAGGAGAGGCAAGTGTGTCTGCAGCAGATGTGTGAGGTACAGTAGGATTGTTCACTGTTCCACTGAAGAGTCACTTGTGTTGGTTTCTGTGGCAGGGAAAGCTTTCACAAAGTACCCACCTCAAATGCGTGGAGTTTGGAGTACATTCACTAGAAGCAGACAGAGGAAACATACTGCTTTGGACTCTGGGCCCCAGAATCAGTCCTTCGAGAGTGAAAACAACTTGGTGATGAACTAATTTGCTAGCATAAACTGGCACCAAAGGCCATTTTTATTCATAGTCCCGGAAGGAATATGACCTAGGAAAAAACATAATTCTCAACTCTCAACGTCCTACAGCTGTTACTAAGCTGACACTGCTGATTTACAGTTCTCTCAGGCTCAGCCCTGAAGTCACAAAGCAATAATATATTTCCAGCTGGTGTTTTACTGAGGTCTTAGTCCTACTGGAGAGTAGAGTTTTCTGATACTTCATTAATGCCCTTACAGCAAAGCAAGAAAGACTACATCTCTTAAAACCATTAAAAACCATGCACTCCTTGACACTGACCAACATTCAAGTTTGATATAATTCCTTGCAATACCAAGCAATGAATTGGTGCATGCTGGAGGTCTGGAACAACCTCAAAGAGCTCTTGGTGCGGATGACAGAAAATAATCAATAACATTTCAAGCTACAAACAAAAATACAGAAAAATGCATCAAAGCAACTCAGGTTTCAGTAAAGCCAGACTGTGTGGAAAGAACCAGTATGGCTAAATTTACACCTACAAGCATGTTTAAACAGGATTGATGTGCTGACCTAATGTCCAGCTGCTGTCAGAAGGGTCTCTCAACTGCAGAGCCCACCCCAGCTCCTGGCCATCAATTCCCACGATCTCAAGCATTCCTCTGGCTTCTCACTAAACAGACACTACTCCACAATTTGGCAGAATATCATAAAAACATGAAAAGTCAATATTTTCTCAGAGGTGAGATGGCCTGGCAGAGGTCAGATACATGCCAAAATGACTGCTTGCCTAAAGTTTAAAAAGGACAGTGGGTAAAGCAGAGTGAAAACAGATGAGACTGCCTATTTCAGTAGGAATCAATAATTCTATCAGCCTAGCCATACCAGCTTCATAGGTTTTTATATCCAAGCCTCATTCCTCTACTGAATTTCCAGAAATATATGCTACCCACAAAGTTCCTCTGTTTTGAAACCTGACATCTAATTATTTATGGATTTCCTTTCGTTTGGTTTACAGAATTTCTATTGACTTACAAAGGTTATTTGATACAGAATGATACCTTTCTTCTTTGTGTCACTAAATACATTTGCATTAATTCTCCAATCAGATCATTCAGAAATGAATGGTATCATGCACAAAATTGCTGATTACCCAGTATTTTCAAATCTGTTACTATGTTCTCTTATACTCTAGTTTCTCATACCACTACAGAAAAAAAGAAGAAATAAATTAAAAAAAAAAGGAAAAAAGAAAAAAAAAAAGAAAAAAACCCCAACCAAAACAGATTTTTAAATATTTTTATATTTATGCTTTTCTTTTCCCTGCAATAATTTAAATGAATAATTAGGCACAAATAGAGATAGGTGGACTTACAGGTCATCCAGGTTCCACAGATCAGCACCAATCTGTGATAGAGCTAACCTTTGTATACTTTACATGGTATTGTAAGGTTGGATGTTTTTTAATCAGTTTGGCTCTTCTGAGCCATATGTGCCTATGTTAGGTAGAATTTGTGGATTTCCAAGAGCAATAATGCAAATAACTTCCATAAGTACTTCCTCAAAGTATTGGTCATTGTTGTAAATGAGGGTCTTGGTGGAATTTACTCATTTGGAAAGTTCTAGCATTGCTAGTTGGATCAAAAATTTTGCAGGTTCTTTTACTTGATACTTCAATATGAAAAAAAAGAAAGATGCACTACTTTTTAACCAAATGTCAGAGATTTGTTCACTAAGTGTATAACCTTGACATTGTTTATTTATAAAGTTTTTAATTAAAGTTGGTATTCAGAAATTCCTGCCAGCAGCTGCTGAATAGTGATTTCACCAGTGGCACTGACAATTTGAGGGCCTGAATCTGAGAGATAGGAAATCAGTCTGCTGCTGTATGCAGATTTGTAGTAGAGGGTTTGTTAAAAACATATGCACACATCCTAACTTATTTTTTAAGAATACTTCAATATTCCAAATTAAAAAGAAAGTTACTTACAGGCTTGCAGGATAAGAACTAAAATCCTGATGCAATCCCAGATGAATTTACCAAAATTCTTTCTTCAGCATTAGAGTTGCTTTAAGTATGCATAAAAATCAGCTGAAGGAGGTGACAGTAAAAAGATTATGCTACAAATATTTCAGCATATAGGTTTTTCACTCAAAAATTTGCTTTTTTTGTTTGTTTGTTTTCAGTAAATATTTGTGCAGTGAAGTTCAACTGGCATGAATTATAAAATATTAAAAAGAAATAACTTTCAGATTACATCCAAGCTGAAAATCCTAAGATGAACTATCTTTTAGTATTTATTATAGAGAAACAATATAATATAGCATACATAGAAAAAAAGCATATCTGATATTAAAATTGTAATTTTGTGCTTTTAAACACAAATATTTATCAATCTTCCATTATCCTCTGCCTGTCCCTTCCTGTGATTTCCTCATCTTTCAAAATGCCACAGACTTTTTCACAAAAAATTTAAAATCTGTTAGTTTTTATATGAATCTGACACCATATCCTTGTGGTCATTGTAAGACAGTCAGCAAATCAGCACTTTACATATACATACATATCCTTTGCCGAGTAAAGAGGGGACTAAACAGTCTGTTAATTTGTGAGATGAGGTTAGCACTTTAGAAATCAACCTCCTTCCTTGACCAAATGCAAATAAATAAGTTATAGTCATTTTAGTGCAGATGAAAGAACAGTACTTTTGACTGTTCCCTTCTGTCCCTCATGCAGGCTGCACAAACCACAGTACCTGTATATTTATTCTGCCTGAGGAATGTAAGCCAAGCAGCAAATTGAAGGACATATTTCTGCTTACATTCCCCACATACACATGCCAGGATATGACTTGCTTTCAGTGTAGTTCTGTGAAACCACACATTTCAGAACAGTCACCTGAGTTTTACAAAGATACAATTCATTCCTGCCCTTGGGGGGCATATGAAGGCAGTAATCTTCTTGAAAAGGCTGCAGCAACATCTCATCTATTTGCAGTTCTTGACATCCTTTTAAGGTCAGGAGAAGGAGATGGGTTTGTCAGCTCCAATGTGGCTCCCACACTGTAGGATCTTGTTTGTGCTAAAATATTCCTGCTGCCTGTCTAAATGCTGCATTTTAGATGTGGTCAAGTGCACAGTTAGAAAACAGTGGTGACTCCTATCAAATGATTTCTAGAGATCAAAGAAACAGGATCACTTTGAGACAGAGAATTTTTGAGAAACAGAAACTGAGGGAAGAAAGCAACAATAATTTTCTTAAATGTATTTTTTTTCCCATAAGGAGCTTCACATACTGTTCTTTACCTCACATCCACCCCTGACTCCTGCAATATTTTTCTTCTTCAATTGCAAACAAAAGTAGATCAGTCCCTCAATATTTGGATTGAATATGAATATTCAGTAGTGGGTGAAACCTGAAAATATGCAATTTGCAGATTAGGTCTAAGACTTTCAAAACATATCACCACCCAGTGAACTCATCCCTAAAACTATGCTTCAATTCAGTACACCTTTGCATCCTTAACAAGTTATCTGTCTATAAAAATTGCCTGATCCCAATACATACATGAGCTTTAGTCTTCTGGTGCTTGTGAAAGCCTACAGAGACCCATTCATCAGAGGCTGCTCCCTGACCCAGAGCTGACTACAGCTTTAGCTCCCATTACTTTTTCATGAAAATGCTCACTTAACACTATGTGGATAGAATGAAATGTTTCCATTAAAAGTCTTTGAAAACATATGTTTAACAGGACCTGCTGTTCCTGTCTTATTGCATTGTTTCAGTCAGGAAAAGAGCAAAGATCTTGAAGAATGTTTCCTGTGTATTTTTGAAGCTGTCTGGAAGGTGTTGTTTTATTTTGTTGCCACCATTGATTGCAGGGTCTCTGTCTCTCCATCTCCAATTATGCCCTGCTCATGTTCTGAGATAAGGGTTTCAAAGAATAAAGCCTTGTAATGGGAAAGGAAGATCCAGAGAACAGGAAGATCTCTAATTGCTGTTATGCTCATAGAGAAAAAGAAGTTTAGCCTTCTCTTTCTGATCAAAGGAAAATGCTCTACTTAATGAATGCATTAAGGAAATGCCTAGTCTTTGTAGGACTGATTGTGGTTTTACCTCTGTGTTAGAGCAACAGGGTGAGATTTCATGAGGTTTACAGTGGGAAACTAATATTATATCATCTAACTGGCAAACTGTATTTCTAAGGTAAGTTTTACAATACGTGCAGGCTAAAGATGGACTAAAAGTTTTGGGGACTTTCCCCTCAGTATTTGAAATAGTTTCCAGCCAAAATCAGACAGCAGAGTAGAGATGGGGTGGTGAGAGCCATGCAGTAGTGAGAAATTGGTTTAGTGAGATAGACTTACATAACTGAATCATGAGGTGTCTTGAAGTGGTGGATGAAAAGGTCAATGTGCCTAGGAGAAGGGGGACAAAGGTACTAGGGGAAAATGGTGGAAATTATTCCAAATCTGCCAGTCTTTGGGATCTTGCCCAAAGAGTATTCTAAGAACACCACCAGCTGCCAGTTTAACAGCCTCTGCTCACATCTGTCCTCTGCTACTGGATACACAATACAGCCCTCAGTAGGCCTGGGTAAATGACAGACAGGTATTTCATTCTGATCTAGATCTGGGGAACACTCCCAGAGAGTTCAAAAGCAACCTTCAAACTTACTAAAGATTAATACAAAGAATTAAGAATATTTAAGAACTACACCAGCCTCCAAGTTGAATTTGACAAATAACAGATTAAATTGTTAATTAAATTAGAAGTGGGGAAACTTATACAGGAGGCAATACTGCAGCAAAGAATCTCTTTCAGAATTAGAAAATCATTCTAGTTTTATATGAATGTATATATGTATATGTAGAGATATATATAGAATATTGAAGTACTACTGATGTAGGCCAATACAAATAAAGTACAAAAATAGTAATCTGAGACATCGATTTTTTTTTCACTTTGACATACACATACATAGATATTTATAAATGCATGTAGATATTTATAAATTTTAAATATAAATAAAAAAACTATACTTTCCTCAAAGGGCATTTTTTTACTTCTCAAGGAAACCTTTTCTAAGGAGCTAGAAAACTGATACTTATGAAACAATGGAGAAAGAATAAACACATGCAGGATGACGATGGGGTGGAGCAATATCTTGGAGATATATTTAACTAATCTTTTCTTTTTTTGATGCTTTGCTTTATTATGGCTTTGGAGATTTTTTTGCAAAGATATCTACTAAACAAAGACAATTCCTGTTATCTCCATTGACATAAAAAAATAACTAAAAATAGGATTTCTGAATAAAGAAAATGATGTCATATTTGGAAGCAATGCTGTTGTTGACTTTTACTGGGAGAGGCAGTATTCAGGGAGAGTGGTACATAGTGATTTGGAACTAGATCGAGTCGGCAAACTTTCCATTAGAGCCGTTGAACGCTCTTGTTCTGCTTTATCTTTAATCTCAGCAGGCAAGTAGCTCCTCCAAAACCACTTAAAGGGCTTACTCTGTGTTCAGATCATCTCTATGAGGTAACTGGCCTTTCCAGATCTGCACTGTATTTTACTGCTCTCACATAATTCTAACTATTCCATTTCTATGCTCAAAGGTGAAACATAACAACTTGGATGAATAATTTCCACAGTTCAGCATTTCAGTAATGTTTCAGCAACATGATTTTTAAAAAAACAGAAGTCAATATTCCACAAGGAATCCTCAGACATTATAATGTTTTTCATTTATTTTTACCAGAACATGCATAATAAGAAACCCTAAGTAAAAAAGTAAAATAAGATCCAATTATAGCTAATCAAAGTTTCATTAAAATTGATAATTCCATTAGCTTAAGCTCATAAATGCAAGGGAACAAATTCTTACAGAATTTTACCAGTCTTTTCAATTTATGATAAATTTCCTTGCCACTCTTTCTCTGTCTCAGACTTTCAGTCCCATTGCCCCTTCAAGTAAGAAACAGAGCCAAGCCTAGATTCCAGCATCTGGAGCTGATGTCACATCTGTTTAATAATCAGACCAAGGTTTTTCAGGTCTAGGAAGTGTCTGAAGCATTACAATGTATTTAAAGTTTTTAGATTATCATCTTACATAATGAGAATTACTATGGCAAGAAGGTCTTATCAAACCAACCACTGTAAAAATTTGCAAGACTAATCCACTTTGGACTAATGATTTTTTTATTTTCATATACATACACGCTTCCCCTCTGTATGTTTGAATGTATTTGTGTATGTTCCAAGTAAATAACATTCTTTTCAAGGCACCATTCTTTTTACTGTGAAGACACCTAAAGCTTCAAGCATCCCTTTTAAGTGCATATTGCCAGAGCTCCAGCATCTCTTTAGTAACCATACTTTTTCTTAGAGCACCTCATTCAAGTACCTGTGCTGCCCATTGCTGTATTGAGCTGTACATTCCAGGAGCCAGGAGTGCTTCAAGAGCTTTTTTTATCTGGGGGAGTGCCAATGACCTTAATTCTAACAACCCATCTGAGATGTGTGATAGTCTAGCACCTTTCTAGACTAATTAGCAATGTTTTGGAGACAGGTCAATAACTTCCTTTGCTGATGATTAAAAAGTTCTCAGGTAATGTCAGGGAGGGGAGTTCATTTGGCAGAGAAGTTGATTTTGGCCCATTATTTTACATTTGATGCACCTGGTCATAAATTTTTCCACTAGGCTGACATTTTAGATTGCACCAGTTGTTCTTGGTAGCTGAAGTTATCTGCATTAAATCATTACAAGCAGTCATGAGTAGCAATATATGTTTTCTCCATATACCAAAAAAAAAAAAACAAAAAACAAAAAAAACTAGCATAGCATTTTTCTTAGCATTTTTCTAGTAGTAAACAAATCATCAAGAAAACTGGAGACAGTGTTTGGACTTCATAGCCTCAAATTTGCTTCAAAGGCTTTCATTAAAAAAAAAAAAAAAGGAAAATTCTACTTTAGTAGAATTATTCAAATGAATTATCTTCATTCTCTCTCCTTCACTTTTGAAATTTTATGAATACTAGAAAAAAATAGAGTGAGTTTTTAAAATGAGTGTTACTATAAGCCATTCCAAGAGTGACAGCTGTGGTTTTTTCTGCCTCTGTGTCAAAAAAGAGAGAAAATCTAATTGTCTTTGAAGTGCCAGGCTTTTTTCAGTACTGGATCTCATCACTATTGTGCTTCCATGACTTAGTTTTTCTTAAGTTTTGATGCTGCATACCTTAGAATTTTAACAAATTTATTTAAAATAAACTTAAGCTTCCCAATAGATAATTATAAAAAGTAACTCTGACCATTTCTTCATGACTCATACCATTAAGCTGTCTATTTTGACATAGTTTAAAATAAAGTTTATTTTTCAGTTTGATCTAGTATTTAAAAACAAAAAGACTTATATAGAGACTTGACCTCTATTACTATCTTTCCTCTATACTATTTTGTAACTTTAGATTCATACCCTTTCTTTTCATATGTGCAATGGGGAACTGCAGAAATTAAGGGGAATATTCACACTATGCAAAGATAAGACATGGACTCCTGGACTACTGCTTTCTTCTGACTCCATTTTGCAGCCTGTAAAATGTGCAGTTAGTATTAATTTAATAGCAGAGCTTGAATGATTACTACCTTAGAGTTATGTAACTTCGACAAAAGCTTTACAGTAGAAAAATCACCTCATTTTGCACTGAACTGAAATAGCTGAGGATTTATACAAAGTGAAAGAAACTTAACAAACAAGTATTTTGGGAAGTTTTATGTTCTTTCAAATGGGAAAAATATTTGAAATGGAAAGAAGCATTTTGCTCAACAAAAATGTAGTGGCTTTTTAATGACAGGTTAGTTAATGCTTTTTCTAGCCCTTTTAATTTCACTCACATTGAAATGAAAAGTACACCTGTGTAAAAAAAGGTTGAAATGCTTCATTTAAAAACTGTCAAAACAACATTTCTACATCTCCTTTTTTTTTTTTTTACCTTAAAAGAAAATATATGTAAATGTCACTCAAACAATTGTTTTTCAATACTATCTTTACTAAAGGTGCTAAACAGTAATGAAGATTATTTTCCTTGACTCAGCAGGGTAAATAAAAGTGTAAATCTAAACAGAAGAAATTATTGTTCAGATTATCCTACTTTAACCCTCACTCAGGGCAAAAAAAAAAAATCTCTGTCTAATTTCACCTAGAGATGACTATTAACCAGAATTTTGGGTGACTTCCATAACAGAGAGGGATGTAAAGAATTAAAGTATCTGCTTTCTCTAGTCAAAATTATCATTTTAGGTAGAAACAGATGCTTTTTTTGCATATAGATCAGATCCTTCAGATTGTGGATTTATCATCAAAAGAGTCAGCAGTGAGTATTTACTTGTCCTTTTGGTTCAGAATGCACTATACAGAATATTTGAAATTTATTTTCTTAAACTTCACTACACTGAAAACACATTAGCTAATCCTAATGTTAATAATACTTTGCTACCAGCCACAATCAAAATCTGTCATTAGCATATTGTCATTTAATTTATTTCCTATAAAAGTAAGTAAATACTCATCATCTGAGCCACTTCATATTGCACTGGTAATACAAAATACATTATAAAGAACAATAATACTCTGATGGCATTGGATTACATAGTTTATTGGGTCTATTCCATCTATAATTTTCATGATGGCTTTTTGAGTGATTTATGCTGCACTAATCTGCTACTCCATAGTTGAAATGGATTTAGAGCAAATCTTTCTCCACAGGTGGCATTTCCCAGTAATGAATCCTGCCATTCAATTATATAATCAGAGTAATTTCTTCATGTTAAAAAAGACCCCTTCTTGAGTGGCACATAAATTACCACCGGATTAAATTAGTGCTACTGCCAAGGCTTTGAGATTTCTCCAGTTGACAGACAGCACAGTACTGTTAATGATGAAGAGAAAACATGTCAACTCAGAGATTTTTCAACTTTATTTTTCTACCTCTTCACATTGGTTTCTTTGTACTTGCTTCTACAATATTGTGGGCTTTGGGTATCTTTGGAATTATTGTATCCAGGGTGCGTCCAGAGTCACCACAGGAGACTTTCAGTGCGTCTGTTTAGAAATGTTCATCTTTGCTGAGGAATGACCAGTTGAGTCAAATAAGAGGAAAGAATAAATTAAAAAAAATAAATTTTAACATTAATAAAATACTTGGTTTACAAATGGTAATAAACTTCTGCTGAGTATGTCAGTTTGATTTACCCCTCTACATCAAAGCTAGCATAGCATTAAAGAATTTACAAAATAAGAGCTCTCTCCTGAGTGCAGTAGGGTATCACATTTTGCATACACAGGCAGTGGCAAGAATACTAAAAACTACTAATTTGTTAACCTTAGACTTAGTCCCATGGTAAGACCTCAAATAAAACAAACAAAAAATTTGTATGGCTTGCAGAGTTACTGCTGATGGATTTCTAGGTACTTTGTGCCTGCTATGCCAATCAACTGAAAAAAAAAATCAGTTTGACAAATAAATAGTAAATAAATTAATTAATAGAAAGCATTGTTCTTTATTTATTTAAGTAGTAGTGAAGGGAGGAAAAACAAAGTAACACAAGCAAAAATAGCTAGTTGAAAGGAAGAAAAAGGGGGCAAGTATTTCACTGTTTTCTATAGCAGTTGTGAAGCATGTCTGCTTTCACGTTACATTTTACCACAGGCTTAACCACAGCAGGCTAAAAGTATGCAGTGCATCTGTATAAAGTTAAGAAACTTTGTTGTTGTTCCCGTAGAAAGCATCTTAAACTGTAGTAGCACTCTTGGTGATAGAGTTGGTGTTACAGCTCATCTTTCACAGAGAGCTGAGCACGCTTGAGCCTGACCCAGCCACATCCAGGTGCACCTGCGATGTGCACGTTCTCTTATCAGCAGAGTAACACCACCTCCCTGCACAAGCTCACTGGGAGCACTGGCTCACTTCTCTATTACTTGCTCCTAAGTTTCCACCCAAAGAGGAAAAATAGAGTAAGGAAGTCTTTTCCAGTGACACTTCCATCAGATCTTCCACTTTTAAATAGTTTTTTAGAGCACAGGGAGCTAAATGTTAGATACATCTCTCCATTACACAAATCATGTCATAAGTCCACCCCACTGATATTCCTTTCAGCTACTTAAAACCATTATTTATGTGCTTAATTACTGGATAAATTGCTGGTGGAGTCAAAAAAAACAAAACCAAAAACAAAAACTTAAACAAAACCACCAAAAAATCCAAACTAGTAAAATAAACAAAACAAACCATACATCTGAAACACTGCTCTTTTGTTCTTGGTCCCATACCAACCAGTATCTGTTAGGACCCCTTAGAAATTTCTGAGTGAAACAAAGGACTATTCTTTGAGCTCAAATGTTTTCTTTAGGAGCATTTTGCACTTGACAGACTTTTTCAGAATCTGTCCTGTTCCCTAGGGTCAAATCATCAGACAACTTCTTTGAGACACCTTTGACCCTAATTCTGAGACATATTCAGTGGGTAAATGCCTAGGGACTGGGACATAATGCGTCACAGATCTGAGATCCAAGCTTTTACCCTTCAGAACACAGCCCCACAAGAACGGCAGTGCCATTGTAGAAAAGCAGACAGCTTTGATTCATACCTTTTCTTTAGGTACCAAATACTGCACAGAAAAACACTTCCCAGCAGACCTTTAAGAAATACTCCATTCATACAGTAAATTGCTTCCTGGACATAGGAGACTGTACATGACCATGAAGGAGAACAACAGTAAATATAAACCCTGGGGAGTTACTACTTATTAAAATTTAAAAGAAGTTAAAAAAAAATGCTAGGGCACCGAACAGAATAGAGAGATTATCACTGTTCCAGTAAGTACTGGACAAATACCAGGTCACCAGGGATTTGCAGATTTCTGAGAATAGCAGAAACCAAGTGTACACACACAAAAAAAATGTGAAAGTGATCAGACTCAAAGGGTATAATTTTTGTAGCTGTAACCTTTTCTTTACGTCATTTTCAATACCTGCCTACTAACTTTTACAAACATAAGGTGAAGGAAAGCTCTAGTGTAGAATTTTGTTGTTAACAGAGTTAATCAAATTACTTTTTAAAAGTAATTTATAGTTTATTCAAAGCTACTTAATAAAAATGTGATACACATCATACCTATCTCTGCTTGACACATAAAAATGTGAAATTTAGTTAAATAATCCTAGTAGTTGTCATCCATGTATTACTGAGCATATAAAATATATGGCAATTTTTATATTTCTTCAGTATCCTAGCCATTAATAAAATTATCATTTATACAATCATGGAATGGTTTGAGGCAAAAAAAAATGAGTACCTGAGCCTTCTCCCTATCCCAACTAATCATGATTCCTCTATCCAGGACCCACATTTTTCTTATTCTTTCTCTTCTCACTGATTTATGTAAAGATTCTTTTTATGTTACTCTTGATGTCCTTGGCCAGACTTCATTGGCCAAACATTTGATTTTTACTTCTGCCACTCTTTTGGCTTTCCTAACCTGCACCCTGGCTGTTCAGATAATTCCTGTGTATTCCTCCCAGACTACCTTTCACCACTTCCACTTCCTTTAAGCTACCTGTTTATGTCTAACTTTGTCCAAGAGCTCTTTTGCCAATTTTCTGTTTGTAGGGAGGAATTACTGTTGAGTCTTGAGGAGTGAATCCTTGAATATCAGCCAGCTCTCTTGGGGCCCTCTTCCCTCCAGGTCTCCATCCCATGACAGTCTATCAAAGAGATAATTAAATTCTGCTTTCCTGAAGTTCAGGATAATGAGCTTTTATCCTCTTTGTTGCCTCACAGATCTCAAACTTCAGTGTTTAATTGTCGCAGCATCCTAGGCTGTCCTTTGTCTTCACATTCTCCACTAGCTTGTCATTGTTTAGAGCAAGGTTCAGCATAGCCTTCCCTTGTTGGATCCTCTGTAGCTTTGAGAAGAAAGTTGCTATCAATGCATTTTAGGAATCTCCTGGGTTGCCTGTATCCTGCCCTGTGGTCCTTTCAAAAGATGTTGGTGTGGTTGGACTCTCCCGTGAGGAACAGGTCTTGAAAACATAAAGCTGTGCCTGTCTGTAGTAGGGGGCTTCAGTGTCTTGGTCTTCTGGGCAGACTCACACAATAAAATCACCTGCCTCTGTCCTGCTTTAATCCTGACCAGAATATGAATACCTTTGTACTGGTATAACAATCCAGTAGTATTCAAACATTTTCATGGGTAAAAAAAATTTGTAGAAAAACAATGAACATCGTAGAATGACAGAGACATTGATAGTAGGTTCTCTTATTTATCAGCTCTGGCTCACATTGAGTATATTAAACTCTTCTAAATTCCTGTGCATATCCAAAGTCTTTCCTCCCCTTCCTCCCCACTCCCAGCCAGGACCAGTGACTTGAAAACACATTCAGTACACACACATTTCTCAAATAATTCTCTAAGATTTTAGTATTTTGCAATTTGGATAAGAATTTCATTAGAATACAAGAAGTCTGACATTCACACAGACTTTTGAAATATCTCCCAAATACCAAAATTATGGGAACAATTGTAAAATGATAAAACAATGTTGTTGTCCCATTTCCCTCCTGCAATAAAACTTGTACAAAATATGTAAAATAACTGTTTAGCTCTATGACCATCCACTAGCCATGTCTTATTCACCTTATCTACTTTTCTCATCACATAAATAAATGAAGTTTATATCACATGGGATTTTCTTGGCCTTTTGAACTCCTGACTGAAAGAAGGAACATAGAACTGTCAGTTTGGTGGGGAAATCTCCTCATTTGACCATGAAGACAAAAAATTGCCAGGAGGCTTATTTTTTATTGTTGAAGCTTGGTGGCTTTTTTTCTTTTTGTATTTTGTTTGGGGTTTTTTGAGGAGGGGTATGGTTGTTGTTGCTTTGGTTTGTTTGGTTTGGTTTGGTTTTTGGGGGGGTTGTGGGGGAGGTTCCTGTTTTTTACTCCCTTTTTTTTTCTATACACTGTGTCAGGGAATGGAATGTGTAACAGCACTACAGGGCAGTTTTCTCATCAGGAAAATGTTTCTCGTTAGTTTTGAAGCAGCATTAATTCATTATTCTGCATGATATTTGATGCAAAGTAGTCTTGCACTATGTAAATTCTCAAACTGTTGGCAGAGTTTTCTGATACCTAAATAAGATAAAGATTGAAAAAACCTGCATAAAATGAGGGTGAAATGCTTATACCAGAATAGAACTAATGATAAAATAACCAGGAGGAATTCATTTTTGATCTTTCTCCCTCTCAAAAATGGCATAGAATGTGGTCTTTATGGACTCTGAGCTTCCCACAGTATAAAATAAACGTAATTCAGTAGGGAAAGGAAATATGTAAATTTTAAGAAAGATCAAGACCAGTGGTTTATGAAACCAAATTCAAGCCATAACCCTGCCCCTTTTCTAATGGAAACATAATTCTACATCTAGATTAGGGTTTTATTCTACCATTGGCTTGGTTCACAGTTTTTCCTTCATTAAGTTTTGTCTGGAACCAGCAGAAATTGGTATATTTAGGGTTGGAATCATTGTTGAGGATAGCTAGTGATTTAATGCTTAAGCAAGGTCCTGAAAAGCTGCCTGTGCTTTGGTTTTATATTCACAGTAACTACTTGGTAAAGTACAAACATAGGACAGGAAGGAAATATTATGTAAGAGGAAATTTGAAGCTGGATTGAAAATGTGATTCAACTATGACTCCGGAAAGAGCAGTAAAAAAGTGATCAAGTTTTAGATAATGCTTCTGCTCTGAAGATTTTCCTTGTCTGGAGGAAAACACAGGGCTAGTTTCAGTGAATTTGGCAGCAATAGGATTATTTTCAGAATAAGTTGTGAGATAACTGTATGGAGCTTTGAAGACTAGACACAGCTGAGGTGGTTACAGAACAAAATAATGGAAATGTATATGCCATTGGGTTAGGGCTTGCTTAAGGTCCAGATAGGATCCTTGGGCTGGCATACCTGGACTAACTCTGTGGTTTGCAGAATGCTATTTAACCCATTATGATCTGATTCAAATAGGGGTTGCTTGGTTTATCAAGAACTCTCAAATTCAAAGATTTAAAATAAAACACTCAATTCAGCATAAATCGTTTTTGCATCTATCTTGATTCATACTCCATTTTTTGGGGGGGAAAATAAGTATGATATTCACATACTAGTTTTCACTTTTTTTTAATTGTTACTCTACTTTCTTTTCAAGCAATAATATTCTTAAATTGACTTTTTACTGCATGCTGTGAATTCCTGATAAAATGCTTTTACAGATAAAGCATTTTGTTTTTATTTTGCCCCTGAAAATTTTCAAGAAAATGACAGAGTCAAAAAGAAAGTCCCAGAACCCTGAACTCAGTATTTAACTTCAGCTACTGCATTTCCTTCATATCTGTTTTTTGAGTTCTGTTACAGCAGCTCTGTTGCCATGGTCTTGTTTTTCTCTTAGCTGAGTTCATTACCCACCATTGTAAACAAATTAACATAATTTATTAGTTTTTCTCATTTCACACACAGAGTGGTGTCTTACTCCCAGTCACATGAATGAAACACGTTCTCTCCAGCATTAAACACCTGACAAAGCATATCTTCCTTGAACTTCACTGAATGTGCATGGTGTAGTCATTCTGGATACACTGGAGACTCATTTTCAACAACACTTTCTCATGCCTCTAGTGCCAAAGAACTAATCTGGCTTCAAAAGAGCACCAGCTGTATGTGTGCATCTATACTGCGTCAAGCTGATACAGTAGATTGAGGAATGTTTCATATTATGTTTTCAGATTTTTACAGCTTTGCAGCCAAGATTGTATATATTTTCCATAAATATAGAAAAAATAAACCAATAGCCTTGATGTTTGAAAGAAGCAGTAAATTAAACAATGAACAGATGGAAGATATTTTTTTCTTCTTCAACAGAATTAGGTGACATTTAAAATATTCTAGACACTGAATCTAATCCCTTTCTCTGATAACTGGCATTACTCTTAGCCTTTCATTTTGCTCCTTTAATATAAAAAATATCATTATTCAGAGAACATTTCTTGCTTTATGTTTTCATTGTTCTTTTTCTGAGTTTATTTCTGTGGAAATTTCTGAGTGAAAGGAAGCTCTGTTAACCTGTGTCGCTCACACATACACACTCACCACCTTCAAAGCTCGATTTTTCTTCTACTGAAATCAAGGATATTATATTCACATTTTTTTCATCAAATTGTATAACAAATTCAGTGAGCCATGCTATCTGAAGAGGTTTCTTTCTCTCTACTGACTATTAATTTACTAGCCACAAATATCTTCATTAAAAAAAAATGAATTCCATCTTGAGTAATACAGCTGAAATAAAATACTTTCCTACTTTTTGCCCTGGAGAGTCAGCTTCAGGAAATGCATGAACACACTGCCCTATGAAATCCTTGCATTGACGTTCACCTCTTGCAACTGGGAACCAGGACATCCCAGCACTGCATTTAATAGAGAGGTAGCGGAAATTATGATTTGAATTGTACTTATTTTACTTATTTTACTTATTTACTTATTTCCTCTCTTTGACTTCTGGTTTTTATGTGTTCTTTGGAAGCCAAATATGTAATAGTCAACAAACAAATGTCCCTTGTTTATGCACAAATCCAGCCATATTAATTTCATTATCTGAAGACAGGAAACCTCATATGAATTTGGCAGCACTCAACACAGAAGCAAATGGTAGGGGGAACATATGCCTAACTCCCAAACTGAGTTAGAACTGTCCACAGAACAGATCACCTCTCCTCTACCTTTCAGTGTATTGCATGCCAAAGGATACATAACCAGATTACTGATATCACAAAACAAAGTGACAATAAAATGCTACTTTCTGCAAGAGTGTCTTCCTGTTTTGCCAATGTCTTTTTTTTTTTCCATATTGACAATGACCTTTATCTTAAGGAGAAAGAAGAGCATCCAGTTCTGTGTGAAAAATCTAGTTTCTTAAATTACTTCCTATTAATTCCACTGATTGTTAACACATGGTCTGTTATGTTATTCTTTAGGAAAACTGCTTCATGCTCCTGTAAATCACCCAGGAAAAATCTTCAATCCTTTTTGACAGAAAGGTGTAAAAGATTTTACCCAAAGTAGAAAGAAATGTGAATGTCTCACATCTGCAGGGAAGCTTGCTTTTTGAGCCTGTCTTTGCTTCCAGTTATTATACAAGTACACTAAGCCATTCTTCCCTCTGTATTTCTTACAACCTCACAACAGAACACAACTAAAAATAGTCTTAAGGTCTCATCATCAGCTTCCAAACTAATAAGCAGGCAATGTTATCTGAAATTCTTGCACCATATGATGCAGAGAGAGAGAAGTACATGATTAGTAGCACCTCTCCCTTGGAAACAGTTGTCTATACCTAGTTCCCTAATTAATGTCTTTAACTGCACTGGAGTAAAGTTTCTGTTGCAAGGATTTGTTAACAGTGGCACTAATTTAATTTTTGCATGACCCTCTGTGACTTAAATTTTAGCTATACAAATGGTCCTTTAATGTTTATACTATTGGTCTGGCTTGAGAGAAAAAGAAAGACCCTTAGGCTAAAAAACATTCCACAATAACAAGTCGATTTAATTCACTAAAAATAATAAGTGAAATTAAAAATTTCCACGTCTTTTTTCTCAAACTGCCTTATTTAGATATGTAGTTTACAAAATCTGTTATTTTGAAAAGGTGAGCTTTAGTTTGTGGCTTTTTAATGAAAAGAGCTATATTGTAAGCATACAAAGGCAGATATTCATAGAAGTAGATACCTAAATTATGTAAATATAATCAACTGCCCAATCTTCAGTTTATCTCTGTTAATCCATATACTGGTATCAGGATAAATTTAGTTTGATGTATAAAGAATGCTAATACAGCTATAGTTTGCAGTCTATTTTAATAAGTACTACACTAGTTATTCTTACTGATCAATTTAATATGTATATTCAGTCTCCTTTAGAGTGTTATTTCTGTATATTATGAATTAGACACAAAAAAAGTACTTTTAAAATAGTACTTTTCCTAGGAAAAGTGTTATTTAAGAATTAAAGTAAAAACAGTAAAAAGAACATTGCTTTACAGTGATACAAATATACTAAAGATGATGCATGTGAAATTTCAAGAATAGTTATGTCATGACTTCTCTGTTTCACATAAAAAACAAAGTCTTTCTCTCTTCAATCAGTAACAGCATTTCCCATTACCTCAATGGCACGGCATCAGATCTGTTAAAAACCACAATCCTCTTGCGTTATATGACTGTTCAGAGTACATTTCATGGGCTGTAAATCATTCTCAGGGTTCCTCTGAGAAACAGCTATGTTAACAAGTGTCTTCCATTGGCTAAGCAGCAGGAAGCCCCTGCAAATTCTGTCATCAACAGACCAGGAGTTCATCCACATTGTGGGAGCAGAAAGAGCATCTGAAAGAGAAGCTGAGGCATGGCTCACTTTAGCACAACTAGGAAGAAGGAAAGAAAAAACCAATAGTAATAGTAAAAAAGAAGTAAAATACTTCCTTTGAAGTATGTCACTGTTGTTATTCCATAGCCTCACTGACACAACAGGACTACGAACAGCCAGAGCATATATAGAAAAGAAATAAAATGCCACACAAAAATTGTGATTTATTTTTTATGTTTCTTTTTCTCCTAGAGGACTTTACTGACTCTGAAAGGAAAAAAAAATGCTTTACTGAAGTTTAAATATATTTCATCCTTCGTAATGTACAGTCACCCGCAGAACCTCACTTCAGGAATTACTTCAGATTGATGCAGGCATGAACAGTCAGCAGCCTGGAAAAACAGCTTACAAGTAAGAAAAATGTAGTACACCAAGCAAAACACAGCACAACATTGTGTGCTATGTGGAAGTGAAAAAACTTGGCCCTTGTATTTATCACCCCATTCCATTACCTGCAGCAGTTTATGTGAGCGCTTGTATGAGTCGGCATCAGAGGTGAATATTAAACACACAAGCAAGCATTATAAATACAATATGAAAATCATCAAAAGCTGCCATGGTTTCCTTAGCCCTGGAGGCTCCAGGCACTCCAAAGAGCCCCCTGCCTGTAACCAGACCCACCACCCCCTCCCCTGCTCTCTGTCCATCCTCTCCATGCCCCGAGGACAGGGACATTTTGCTGCCCTTCTGGAGGCTCATCCTTCACACCCTCACACCCTTCTTGGAGCCAGACACTTCACAGAGTGGGGCACCTGCAGTGCCAGTCCCTTAAATGCCCACCTTCCCCTGCAAGATGCCTCCTTCCCTCCAAGCACCCAAGCATAGAGGAGTGGTGTCAAGTACTAAATCATTAAAAAAAAAAAAAAAAAAAAAAGGGAGAGAGTTAACCTAAAGAGGTTTATAGTAAGCAAGAATTGCAGTGGCAAACTTCAGGCTGAATGATTGTTTGCTCAAGTAATAATATCCTAAACACTGAACAATCTCTTCCCTCTGCAGCCATGGGGGATTCTGGATACTGAGATGTCCAACAGATTACTTTTCATAAGGGTGAAAAATCCCTGCGGAAAAATCTTGGAAAAAATAATTAAAACCTTTTTTAGACAAACAATTTCAGGGAGAAATCCTTATGGAAATAGTCAAACTGATTAAAAACTTTCACTTGTTAGACTCTTGATCAAGATAATAGATCTTGGATGGTGATGATGATTATTACTCTTCTTGTTGAAAATAAAAGCTTAAAGTGAAAAATATGTCTCTTTTAATAAAGTGGATAAGCTCCTGTGTTCAAAATATTTTCTACTTTGAGAGGAACAGTATGGTAAAATAAAGAAAAAGCATTATTATGCTCATTTGTAGGGAAAGAAATGATGCACAAAGAAATTGAACTCCTTTCTTATAGCTGAAACAGAAGTTTATGTTAAGGAACAAATTAATAGAAATCAACTTAATTACAATGAAAAATTATCTTCTCTTTACAATAAATGATATGGCCAGACAAAATAGCAAAAATAACTCTCCATAGCAAACATCCAGTCAAATTCTACAGCTCATAAAGCTTTCCCTAACCACAAGAACAGAGAAGAATTTTCAGAATGTTAAGATATCAAGTTTTCTTATGTTTCTTTACTTTTATTTATTTTATTAAGCCAAATTGTTGCTAAAATTTCCTACCAGTGTTTCCAGAGAACACACAACTCTAAAAATAAATGCTTAACCAGCCTCATGGTTAGCTCCCAAATGGAGGAAAAATTTTCCTTTCCATTTTTCAATATTTTTAAGGGCTTTGCTTCAGAAAAAATCAGCAAAAATTTGCAGTAATAGCCAAGCTGCAGACAACTGTCTGTGTTTCTGGCTTTAATGAGCTTATCAGAAGCCCTTTAAAGGCAGGTTAGAAGATTAGTAATGTCCATTATGACTACTTGAACAAGCAAAGTTGCAGCAGTGTGTTCTCCAGCTCACAGGGTTTCACAGCTAGATGTGCAGGATGGATGCACATCCATTTGTAGAAACTACGAATAAGCACCCCAGGTTTTGACTCAGCCCTAACTTAATCAAACTTTTCTTTAGACTTCAGTCTGGATCTTCAAATTAAAGAATGTTTCTTAATATCACTCCGTCTTTATCAGAAAGAAATGCAACAATAAATCTTGTTCTATTTTGGGCAATTTTTCTCACTGTTCCTGACAAATACATAAGAAAAGTGAGAAAATGAAAAATAAAAACCAAAACATTGTACTGAAGATTTTTTGAACAGCAAAAGTCATCCTCACTTGCAGTACTTTTGAAGGACTAGTCTTAACTTTATTTATTCCAGATTATTAAAGCATCTTTAAATTTTTATTTTTATGTTGTACAATCCATTATTCATACTGAAATAGAAAATAATTTCCATAACTGACTACAAGCAATGTGAGGAAATTTTGTAACTGAATTTTATTTATAAATAGAAAAGTGTGGTCAAAGTATCCATATGCATTATTATTTTTTTAAATATCTCTTTTTTTCCCCTAATATTTTAGTAACATTAAAGAATATAAATCACATAATGCAAAAAAAAAATGATTATACTATTTCATCTATTTCATGGGAGAAATATCTCTGACTAGAAATTGTTTTACTACCTTGAGTTTTCTCTATAATCAACGTATTTGCTAACATGATTTAATTTGTCCTTCTACTAAAAGGGCACAGCTGATAGACTAGTGATGAGTTCATTCGTTTACAGTTTCATCAGCTGTGGTAAATTTTGGTGGAGAAATTACAAAAATCGGAGAATTTAATTTTCCTCAGCCAATAGTTTCAATTCCAAAATGACTTTGTATTGGTATACCTGGATTTTTCTAGTCATTCAGGGTGAAAGAGGTTATTTGCCAGATGAAGAATGATTGTTTGACTACTGATATTCAAAATTACCAAAATAATTTAGTAGTATTTTGGTTTTGCTGTTCTGTTCTATTCACTGTTCTGTTGTTTTTCACTTTTACATCTTTTTGACTTTAAATCTTTACATGAATTGCCAATAAAATGGATAGCTAAAGTTGAAACAGAAGTCAATATGATGCCATTCATTCATTCTGCAGTATTCAGGTGGTGTGCACTAAAAAAAACAATATCACATAATGATTTACTGCTCTCAATACCAGAAAATTTAAGCTGTGGAGCACAACTATATAACAACACTTGAGCAGATTTTTCCCAGTCTGACTGGGTGAATGGGTTGGCTGGTCCAGCTACAGGATAAAGATGAGGACTACAGATAATCAGGCTAGAGAGTTGATTCCTAAGTCAGGATGAATCATGTTTCTTATTTTCATTCAATTTGCCCTAAATTAATGGAATGTAGCTATGATATTGCTCACCTACCTGCCTGCAATACAACTGAGTAACTATCAAAAAATAACATGTTCAGGACATTGTTTTTAGCTTTTTTAAAAAGTCAAAGATGAATTCTGAGTGTGTGCTGGGGGTTGGCTGCTTGAGTTCAGGGCCAAGTTAGGTAATGGCACAGGTGTCCAGCTTTAGAGAAACTTGCTTGAGAAACTTCTGCTGGGAAATTTTACCAGGATTTCCCATGCCAGCAGATATAGGAGATTCCCTGTGTCTGTGTATTAAGCAGAGGTTGTGCTTGCATTTATGTATTGTAAACAAATAAACACAAAGTCCTTTTATATCTGTTGCTTGTCAAATGTCTGTATCATTCTTTACCTGCTGTCCTGTGCCTAAATATCTAGACTTCAGTTTTGGCACTGCAAGGCATTGTGGCACATGTATAATTTGAAATGCATAAAATGCATAATCATTGACTTCATTAATACCTTTCATCTGTTTGAAATTATACATATGCACAAATAATTTAGTAAGGGGTGACACTAGAAATTGCATTTTTGCATTCAAATGTAATCCCAGAACTGCCAAATTTAAAATTTTTAGGAAAGAATTAAAACCTTTGTAATTACCAAGTCTACTATGTCAGATCAACAACCTTCATAAACACTGTGATCTAGCCAGCCCAGGGATCATGGTTTTGTTAGAAAAAATGTCAAGCTCATAGAAAATTCCCTAACTGGTCTTCTTAAAACAGAAGGATAAAATGCAACAAGGGCTTCCTGTCCCCTCTTCTATATATTTAAATTTCAGGGATTTTAAGCTGTCTAAAAACAATAACAAAACATTTAGGCAATGTATATACCTAACAACACATATATTTGACTGAAAGCATGTACAATGTACGTATGGAATTACCGAGCTCTAAAAATTCTGGAAGCAGCCATATGGTAATAGAAAATGTACTTTTTTAAAACCAATATCATTGAACTGTGACAAGTCAGAAAAATTCTAACACTGCAGGTCTGATTCAGAGTTCTGCTATGCTAAGCTGCTAGTCTGAAGGAAATAGGGTAGATGGAATCAGATAAATTCTAGCTTTGCATGGGCTTTCTTTCTCCCTGGGGATATAGGCAATCCTTTTGCTCATATTCTGTGGCAGAAACCTAAAGGACTGAAGCAATCTCACTGTGAGGAAGCAAGAAACTCAGATGAATTTAATAAATTGAATTGGTTTATAGCAGAATAGTAGAACCTCTTCTGGAGGGCCTTTCCAAGGACAAAGCAAGCAATTCACATTTGGTTCAATAACATTCGCTTACATAGCAGGAAAGAATAATTACCCCATTGCAAGAATGTAAGGTGAAATTTAATAGCTTAAGTTATTTTGTGGGTCAGATAAGATAATCATGGTAGTTCTTTTTGACCTTAAAATCCATGGATCTGTGCATTAAGATGTAGAGACCTGTCTAGATTTTTATATACAGGCAAAAAATTGAATACTGTTTGGAAAGATTAGAAACTTTCTTTCCTCCCTCTTAAAGACATGACAGGAGGCAAATACTGATTTCACCTATACTTTTTAAAATCTCCAACATTTTTTCATCCCATCAGACAAATTATGATTTTAATGACTTTTGACACTCTTGACTGGATTGTTTTACACTGGATTTAAAAGTTACAAGCAATGAATACATGTATGTATCTTTCATTGCCTTTTGCAGCACACAGTGCATGGCAAAAAAATAATGAATATGAGACACTACTTCATAGGTTCACATCAGGTTAGTATGATAACAAAGAAATGCTGAATTAGACAGTTTTATTGGTTAAAATTAGTTGAAAGGAATTTTTTCTTTTCATTTCTGTGACAATACTTTAAAGCTGATCAATAAATGCTGAAGAGCTGATTGCATTATTTCAAGTCTCTGAAAATACTTAACATCTCCCAATTTCTGTGAACAGCAAAGGAAAAATCAGAGACAATGGCCAGATTGTGTTTATATTCATAGATTATTTTCCAACTCAAACTGTCTGCTGTATTCCAAGAGTGTAATTTGCTAGAAATATGTCCACAAAATAAAAGTATCAAATGCAAAAATAGTGGCACCCAGTGGTCAAGGCATACCTTATTTTTATGCTAAGAGCAGCAAATTATTTTTTGAGAAAAGCCATACTTTCAGCTGGAATATAGTATGTCCTGTTCCAATGAAAGGACCAATTCCTACTCCAATAGCATTCCTTGTCACAGCCTTTGTTTTCTTATGTTCAATAAGTTTCACATTCATATGGGGATAATTTGTTTTTGTGAGCAAAGTGGGTCTGAGTAATCAATACAAGTTGTTGATTCCCTGTAAAGCAATTCATTCCTGAGAGGACACATCTGAAGAGGTCTTATACAAAAATAAATACAAAATTTCTTCTATTCAAATTTCCTTCATTAAAATGTGATTTTTGGAAATTTAGAAAGAGAACTCAAATGATTCAGTGGTTTACAATGATGATGTGGCTTCACTTCAGTTTAGTTCAGGTTCCTGCACAGCTGTCATACAGTGCCTCAATGCTTTCTCTACCTTACCAATGCATATTAGTCTATACATGTGAAGACCTCACCAATGTCTTGTGATTCTTCTGGTCACAAGATCAGAAAACTGCTAACACACCTTAAGCTGCATATCAGCTCTGAGTAAAGATAAATTACCAGTTCTCCAGTGTCATCCAAACCAACCTTACATAACCAAATAAGTGCTTTCACCATTCACTGCAAAAGAATTATGGAGCAAGTGAATGTAGAGGCCTTAAAACCATCTACCAACAATAGCTGTAGGTAAAATGCAAACATCAAACCCAAAGAATTTATCATAAGGACAGGATCAAACAAATAAAAATAAAAGAAAATATTTTTTTCTTTAAAAAAAAAAAATGTCATGTGCTACATATGGTAACAACTACCTCCAATACTGAGGTAACATCTATTATCTCACATTATCATTATAGCTATTATTATGTACAAAAGTCAGCAATCAAAATATTGGTGGGCATATCTGGTTCCACAAAAGTGTTGCCACTGGAAATTTTGTACTTTTATTTTACAAACACAACTAGGATTTTTTCCCAATTGGCAGTAATTGCACATGATATTTGTTTAAGTAAAAATGCTATAGCACCTAGAGGTGGTGTCTTCTCCACTACAATGAAATTGTGTTGTTGGTTTTTTTTTTTTTTTTTTGTTACATTTTGCATTTAGGTCAATTATCTTCCTATTTGATCAGCATAACAACTATTGTAAAGTCTAAATGCACATATCCTCAAATTTCATGTATGACTTAGAATATTTACATTTTTCACTGTAGATTGTACAAAAATGGAAAAATAATCATTCTAGGGGTTTTTTTGAATTAAAATAATGGTGAAATTAATTTATTTGAATTAGAATTATACTACTATAATATTAAATAGCTAATTACTTTTTATTTCGGTGTACATTGATCAGTTTTCTAACAAATAAGCTTAGCAGTTCCTATTAGTCAGAATAAGTAATATATCTCAAATAAAAAGAAACAGAATAACATAATTCATCTGAAAGTACAGTTAAAAGGAGATTAAAACTGTAGGTATTTTATATTAATGTATTTACGGACATAATTAAGAAGCCTGAAAATAAGGTAGGATAAAAAGAATTCTTTTACTTTCTGTTCAGATTTGACTTACAAAGTCATAAAAAAGATATTAACACAGATTCATTTTTACCTTCATCAGCACCACTAAAACCAGCTCATGAAGGCCGATTCATATTTGTAGACTAGAAAGAAATTTTCTACTTAGTGTTTTTCTGCTAAAATCTTCTCTCATGAGGGCAAAATCTGGCTTCTTATCCTGTTAACTATGTCAGAAAGCATAATTTGCAACAAGTATAAATAACTGCAAATGTCTGTTAAGTCCTTATTCATTTCTACCTCAGAAGACACACTGTATTTTTCCAGCAGAGCTGTTTACTTTTGAGACTTTGATTAATCTCTGAATTACCATCTTTCCTACTTCCCTTTCCTTGAGTGTCAGTGCACCAATAAGATTTTTTAGTGTCTTTGTGGATTTACCTTTTTAAAGCACATTATTTTATTGTCCACTCACATAATTTAAGGCATTTAGGAGACCTTAGACTATATTTGGTTTTGAACTTTGGATTTCCTTAGTACATAAACTCTAAAGAAATTGTGTTTCTTAAATAAAGATCAAAAGTGATGACCAATATCCAAGTATTCCCATCTTTTTTATTGAGGTGAACCTGGGTGTCTTTTGACTACATTTCCTGTGTATGAGTAGAAGGTTATTCCAGAGACCATTTCACTGAAATTAACACCAAAACTAAACACAGCAAGCATTTGAAAATCCTGTTCAACCCAAGCAGATGGGCTTCTGAAGAAAGAAACTATATGAATTAAAGCTGAAAATATATTTAGCCTGTTTTCAATGAGCTGAACTACTTATAACTCTTGAAAGAAGATATTGGTATCTGAACATGCATAAGTCTGTTGTGTCCATCCCACAGCACAGTCTACTTGAACAAGAGTTCACTGGTTAATTCCAGAATAAGGTTGCTACTTATTAGAACAATTGCTTGTTTTTTTAACCTCTGCAGAACAAAATCCAGATTTTTTTTGGGAAAAAAAGATAGAAATAAGTTCTATTTTTAAAATAAAGGAGCTGAGATCAAATTCAATGCACGTGAGAAAATAATGTGGTTTTTTTTTTTAAACACTTGCCAATGTCATTAATCTTGCTATTGGAATAACATTATTATTGATCATAATATAAAATTTCCATTTCAGAGGTCTTTGTCTTCTTGCTTTTCAGAGTTTTTGGAAAAAATGTTAAAGGGTGGAGTAGCATTTTGTGAGATATGTTTTCCTGGAACATATCTAGAGTTCAGATTCTTGTGCAAATAACAGAACCAGTCACAATCTTCACAGTCTTTCTTGCTTAGCTGGGTAGCAAGTGAATTCTTTTTTTTTAAATGAATATAAAAAGAAATTGAATATGAACAGGATGGGTTGCATCAAATATGTACTGCACTGTTCTGAGAATCTGAGTTCAAGCAAAGTTCAGTGGCTTACTGCTTCGCTGGAGAAAAACATGGGCATGGAATCAAGCTTGAATTAGCAGAAACCTATCAGAGGTATCTTCTGGCTTCTAAACTAGTGTGATTTAATATATGTATCATACCAAAAACATGGGCAGTAGATATGAGTTCTACATCTTGCTGAGTGCATTCAACTCCTCCACAGTAATTTAAGACATGTGAAAATAATTCTAAGAAAGATTTTCAGGCCAGAATGTGCTCAGAAATGATGAGAAAAAAAGCTTTTGTGCATAGTATAAACAGTAGCTTCAGGTTGATATAATTAAAATCCACACTACATGCTAATCTCAGCTGAGTATGTCTATATATTAATTACATTTCAGAAAATGTCTCAAGAAAACTCAATATTTTAAAGGCTAGTATATTTAAATGTTGTTTTGTGGTTGTTTTTAAAATACTCTTAACAAGGAAAAACACCTCTTTTTTTGATAAGTTTTACCTCACTTTGGAGAATTAATCTTCAAGATCTCAAGGTTCTAACAGTACAAAAAGCTATTCTGGGCCTCAAGATGATCTGAGAACCACCTATAAATCTGTGGCTGAGGTGTTGTTGCAGATAAGCTGCCATATATTTGATATTTAAAATCATAATTACTCTCTCCCTTTGTGTCCCATTAAATAAAATAAGAAATATACAAATTCAGCAGATTTTGAAAGTACCACAAATCTTCTCTACTTTACACTTCCATAACATTTAAAGTAGGCTCTTCATTCCATCACAAGTTACAACTGTTGAATCCAAATTCCCTGCCGTAGCTTTAGGGAGGGAAAATCAAAAGCCTGTCATAATGGTGTAGAATTGTCCTTCACTAAAGCAAGCAATCATCATCTTGAACATTTAACTCATTCAGTGTTGCCAGAGGGATTTTTCTTTTCAGAGGACAAAAAAAAACCCCAAAAAACCCAAAAAACCAAAAAAAACCAAACAAAACAAAACAACAAAAAAAAAACAAACAACCAAACGAACAAAAAACCAACAAGAAAAAAAAATAAAACAGAACACCCAAAACGCAATTTATTCCAGTCTTCTCTCTTCTGGAGAGTCTGGCTGTCTTCTGGCTTCAAATTTCTCTTCTCAGATACACTCAACAGTACCTGATTCACTTTCTTTTCATTGTTCTGTGAATATATATTGATGATAGCTCTAAGTGAAGCCTTTGAGATGAAGGTGAGCCACAGTTTCTATCTCTCTTCAGTGTATCAAAAAGGCTGCTAGCAAAATGAAGTCAAGTAGACAAGAATTAGGAAGAAACTGAATGGAATCTGTTGGTGAAAACTATCAGTAGGTAACAAGGAATGGTAGTTGACTGAGATAAGAAAGAGATCAGGAGTTCAAGGAGACTGAAAGAAAAAGATATTTTTATCTGATACAGTAAAACAAGTGAGAGGATTCTGTTTACCTTTCATAATGAGTCCTGGCAAAACTTCCAATGACAGATATATTCCAGATAATACAAGAAAGGTTCCAATTTCCCCATAATGTAGACACAGTTATATAACCATGAAAAATAAGTCCATTAATTTTTCCTAAAGCATTCATCTTTCAGTTGCCTGCATGCTTATGCCATATGAACATATGCATCTATTTAGCACTTAAAGCCTATTGTTACTCTTTTATTTTTTATTTTAAGGTGATGCCTTGCAGTGTTTTATATGTGTGAAGTTCTAGAGTCCCATTCGTGTAAGGTCAGAATGGATTCTGTCCAAATAACTAGAATCAGTTAGATTTGGAAAATAATTTTGATAAGAAAATGAAGGTGAGAGAAAACCATAAGGCTCACTTTTTTTAACTGCAAATTTATTTCAAGTTTTGGTTTCAAAATCTTGATTTTGTTTCCCAGTCAGTCTAATTCTCAGAAAGATGGCAAAAAAAGGATTGTAAAAAACTTTGTGGCTTATCTTTTATTCTGTTTTTAGTTTTGAAAAATAAAATGAAGAGCAAAATGTGCTATGAGCAGAGGAATAAATTAAATCTTATTTTCTAGGCATCTGTGTCTCTCAACATAACTTCAAGAGTCGACTTGACATTTTTTTTGCCTTTAACTATTCTACAGTAATTTCTCTTATTCTTTCCATCACAGCTCCATTAACCCTTCCTGCAAATCACAAATTTTCCTTTTGTATCATTGGATCCTCATCTGGGAAGAAGGTAGGGAATATTGTTGTTGCTTTTGGTCACCCAAAATTCAAAGCAGAACTTTAGAACTTAGACTACATTTTTCTCACATAATAGAGTTCACCTTCTGAATCCATCTTAACATTTTTGTATGAAAAAGAACAAAACATCCACGACACTGGAACCCTTCATGTACTTTTTGTTGAGGACTGAGTCAAAGTTTCAAAACTTATTAAGGTGGGAATGATAGATGGAAAAACATTCTCTGGGACTACCAAAATAATCACCTTAAAGTTATCTCTTCCCCACAAATGGAATATTGTGCTAAATAATATGAACTCTGTAGTTTTAATGAAAAACTTTTTTTCTCCAAAATGATTCTATTCCTGACAGAAGAAAGCACATGGACTTCAAAACTATATTTGGAACTAAACTCTTTCAGAAGTTGATAGATGTTTGAACATGGCTTTTTGTGAAAGCTTTACATATAAGAAAAAATTATATAAAATATAAAAGTCATTGATGCATTTAGGGGGCCAAAAAGGAAAATAACATTTGCAAAAGGACTTGCATGAGTCTCATTTTTATTCACATTCTCTATTCCTCAGTGGAGAGAATCACTGAGACTATATAAAATAAAAGTAATTGTGAGGACCTTCAATTTAAACTGGTTTATTCTCTTTTTTATCTTTGTAGGCTGGGTCAGTGCTTGAGAATTTAGTTCTACTGTTTGAGGACAAGTTATTTGCTTTGTGGTAAAGCCATCAGGCCATCCATCATTATGTCAGCCTTCAGCTTTACTCAGCTGGTGACTATTTTCTTGCCTTGTTCAGGAGAGTAAGTTGACCTGTTCTAATGAGGTTTAGAGAGAATCCATCAGCTGTTTTCTTAATTATATTATTAATGAGCTCTGTAAGATTTTTTTTTACTGAAGATCTGAGTCTTCACCTACTAAATAGTCATGCAATCATGGGATTTTCTGTATATAAGTGTGACTTTTCCTTGTTTTCTTGTCTTTAGGTTTTGCTAGGCTTTTTTTGATTATCCATCCATACTCTTTATTGCGACAATGGCAACAAAAATATTCTTATAATGGAGGATTCTCTTATAAAAAGGAATTTTTTTTTTATTATTTTCATCTACTGAATCACATAAATTAAGCTCTTTTTACTAATTTACTATTTTTGCTTGTTTTAAGTTAAAACAAAAAGATTTACAGATTTGACAAACTTGTTATAGAATTGTCTCAGCACTTGATGCTGGGGAATTACTATAAAATTTATTTCAGTAAATTATACCTTTTAAATTTATTTTTTTTTCAAAATTATTTCTGCTGTCACACTTCTATATCTTTCTATTTACTGTCAGTTCATGGTACAAATAATAAATAAAAAAAAAGGAAGGTAAATATAGCTTAAAAAACCCAATATTTTCAGACTGAAAGTTCCTTTTTGTTTTAATTAATATATTATTTTATATCTCAGAATTTGGCTTCAGTATTTAATCTTCAAGCCAATTCAAAAGCAGTATGTGAAGTTTCATGAAAGGTTTCCTCTATAAAAATAAAAATATCAATCTTACAATTTTACTTTGGGGGAGAGAATTTATATTCTTATGGCATAAATTGATCATGTTAACTTCATTGTTGATGCTGAAATGGAAATTTCTGCCTAACTTAATCCCAAGCAAGGAAAGTAGATATAGGGTGGGAATTTAACTTTAGACAAAATCTTATGTCTGAATTGCACTATCATTTTCCATAAACACTAATCATGTTTCATAATTCCACTACCATTTTCCATGCCTCACACTACATGACTAGATTTGAATATTCCAGACTTGGAAGGAATGTAATTTCACCATTTTGTAACTCTAACCTGTTTTCCAACTACACTGTACAGCAGCTACTAATGAAATGGATACTGAAACTTAGCATACATAGCATGTTTGGCAATTCTTTTCCAAACACATCCACATAGTTTTACTGGAAGTAAATTTTACATATGGAGAAGATATTAAATTCATTTTGCAGCAGTTAAAAAAACTGTGAGGATCAGAAGAAAAATATTCTGTCACTGAAACAGGAGGAAAATATAGTGACCTTCATTATGTAATCATGATGCACATGCATTGTATCCAGTTGATCATTGTATCCAGTGTACATCAAACTGCTTTTTAATAAAAAGCATGAGCCTTCATTATTATGACAAATTTTTAAATTTATAATTATGCTATTCAAAGGGTGAGGAAAAGATTATGTTTTAACTATCATGTTTTCTGTCTCTCTATCTTGGCAGTATTTTTCTACCAGACCAAACACAGATTTGTTTCTTTTTTCCTCAATTCTCAACCTTGTATTATCTCTCATTGAGGACTAAGTTGCTCGCCTCTGTGTTTCTATTAGGATTCCAGCATCACTATGGAGTAAAGATTTTCATCCTATATTTTTGGACTTTAGTTCTTGATGTTCCTTTATAGATGAAAGAATGTTGTAAAAAGATATCAAGTCACCTCATTATTATTGAGTCCAGAGAACTTCTCCAGCAGTTGGTCTGCTAAGCCAGTGGTTTTTCATGGGACTAATGGGAGGTCCTACTTTAGGGGATTTCTGAAGGGGAATTCCAAGCAGGGAGCTGGCATCAGCTAGGATTGACAG
The DNA here is from genome assembly GCF_050655825.1 of Lonchura striata. Lineage (NCBI taxonomy): Eukaryota > Metazoa > Chordata > Aves > Passeriformes > Estrildidae > Lonchura > Lonchura striata. The sequence goes on along the minus strand of NC_140707.1, from coordinate 54,623,785 downwards.
TGGAGTGGGAGGGTATAATTTGGACCAAACCACTAACTTGTGCAATAACAGAACATACCATTAGGAGAAAAAACACACCACAACTGTATGATTTTCATTTTTTTTAATTGCTATAGTTCATAACAGCAAACATCAAATGTTTTTAAAGCCTGACTCAAAATCTTCTCTATTGCCAATAGCACCTTCATTTTTGTAAAGGAAAAAAAAAATCATTTGTTTTGTGTCTTTCTCTAATAAGTGCCTTGAACTAATGTGCATGAGACTTTTACTTAGCACTTATCTCAGCAATTTTTTCTTATACTGCAGTTTGGAGCTTCTGCACTGTGACAGGAAATTTAACTTTGTGTTTAACTTCAAAAACAAAATTAAGAATTTTTGCAGCCTGATTACATTCTGGGATCTTGTGTAAATTTGATTTCCATGAATGAGATACTTGAAAAATACTGAAAACATCACTGTTGTAATCCAGGATACTGTAAAGAATTCTGATAAACTCAAAACTCTTAACAAACTTAGGGTTTATCAAATTCTGTGAATAATATTTGATGTCGTAGCCATCAGCTTTGTGTACAAATATGTTTATTTTTCTAGCCCGACTGGAATACAACTGTCAGCAAGCCACTGCAAACAAGTCAAACCATGGACATTACCTAATGTGTTGGAATGAGATTGATTTTTATTAGCTGTGAGTTTATCACTAGCTTTGTGTCTGCCTGTACAAATCACTTCTTGATATCTCTACCTTCCATTGGGGGAAAAAAAAAAAATTGAAATCTAACAAATTTAACAGAAAGTGATTGGAGTTCAAGGCAAAGATGTCAGCTATTGGGCCATGAGCTGTTCACTCTTTCTCTCTTCCTCCAAAAAAATTTTCTGCCTTCCTGCATTCCCCCAAAAATAAAATAGTAATTTCAGGAGATGTTGCCAGCTCTCAGTTCTGGAATATTTAATCCCAAATGAAAGATCAACTTAATAAAGGAATATTAACATCTGAAGAAAAGGGGAGATTTGAGCTTGCCCCCCTCATGTTTTGAATGGATTTGCAGGCCAGAAAAGGGCTCATTCTTCCAGCTAGTATGTAAATATTTCTTTCACTGGTCCCTGTCTGTGTTGACAAGACTTTAAAAACATAATGTCTCAAAAATGTCAATACAGTTTGTGACGTAAATGCTTAAATGGACTGCTTTTACTTTTGTCTAACATAAATATTTGGATTCAAACAAAAGTAATTACAATTTCAGTCAAAATTATAACTGTACTGCCAGAAGTTTGTTGCTCAATTCCACTGCTAGAAATTTCATATTTCTAGCAGGTTTTATAAAAGTTTTTTCAGAAATCTTGATGAAATCCCTAGTCATACAGAACCTGATTTTATGATTGTTCTTAGTCTCATCATTAGTTAATGAAGTTTTCTTTTGATTCCTAAACATCTAAACATAAAGTTTTCCCTTTGTTAAGTGTCTCAAAAATTCATGACCTGTGGACTGCCTATGTCTTGTGGAGATGTATTTATCACTAAAGTGTCTATTCTCTACTTTTTTTTTAAATAATTTTTGTTAGTGCATCTGGATAAGTTTTTTGAAAAACATCTGTGTTTACAGTTTTATTGTTTTTCACTTGACTCGAACTAGTATGTATCTATATGAATAGGTATGTCTTTATGCATTATGCATAAACCTTATGGAACAATACATAATGCATAAGAACAAACACATTTAGTCCTATTCACTCCTTACTGTAGAAAACTTGTCTTTAAACCATATCATTAAAGTTTTGGTGATGTTTCTTTCATATTGGAATCAGACACCACTTTGTAGGAAATTTTTTATAATGGCACTTCAGAGAAGCTTTGGGGCAATTCTGCAGCTGTTCTTATGATTATGTATAAAACTTAATTCTGTTTCCGTAACAGACTGTAGTGGAAACCGGAGAATTAATCACTTGTTGTTACCAGAACAATTTCCTGTAATTCTAAGAATCTAACACATCTTCATTGTCATATATTGTAAATTAAGATTGCATTAAGATGATGTGCTCTATTCCTCAGAACGTGTCCACCTAGAAAAAAACAGAAAGAATGTTAGCTGATGGTGCTAACCTTTATTTTAATAAAAAAATAAGATTGTGAAGGGGAGGTAGTCATTATTCTTCTAACTCGCTTTAGCCTCTTTGAATAAGAAATATGTCAAATATTTAAGCTCTAGTGGGATGAACAATGGCATATGAAATAGTTGCACTACTATTTTATTTTGCCATTATCTTAATTCTCAATACAATTCATAAGTTTCATTAGCTGAATATTTGAAAGAAATGATAATAAAATGTTGACAACTCTACAATTCAGTGATGGAGACCATAAAATATTGCAATTTAATATTCAAAAGTTAATGACAATGAAATCCACCATACGCGAGGTTTGAGGTTGTAAACTAGGGATGGACATATAAATTCCCAGCCACTAAAGCAGAAAAAACAGATAATCAGAATAACCTAGAAATATGCATTGAGAAAGGGGTAATTTTTCATTATTATGCCTCTATTGCTATCACTAAGTGGTTTTAGTTCTGTATTTGTATATATATATATATATATATATATATATATATATATATATATATATATGTATATATACACACAGATACACATTCATATATATACACATACATACAAATATATACAAATGCTAAATCAGAATTAATATTTCAGAGATTTGTTGTCTACAGTCCAGATCATGCTGTGAACTTGGTATCATAAATCACGGCGAATCAGTATGCATTTTCAATTAAATCAAAAAGCAATTCATCAACATAAATATGCAAGCCTTTCCAGAACAGTCCATATCCTCATGTAGATGAATCCCTTTTTCAGCACAAACAGGCCTGTGGCCCTGATCATAGTCCATCTAAAATGCACTTCTATCTCTTTGCTGTATTTGGTGATTTTGAATCAATCTTATGTGCTTGTATGTATGCTCAAGTGCAATAACTGGAAACAAATAACATATGGCACTTTGGAGGACACTGGGAGGTCAAGTAAATCATCAGACTGAGTTTTACAGAACTTGAAATTGAATTATTTGAATCACTTTCATTTATCAAACTTAATGGTGAAAAAAAAGTAAATAAGACTCTACAGAAGGTTGCAATTCAAATGAGGCAGTCTCAGGCCAGAATGACCCAATCTGAAAATGAAAATATATACTGGCTGGAAGTGTTGAAACACACGGAGAGAAAGATCTAATAGCACTTTCAGAAGTCAGAGAGAAAAATATAAGAAACTTTTTCTTGAAGCTTGTTCATTTTCTGAACATGTTTTTGTCTTGTCTTGTTTATTTATTAAACTGTTACATATTGGTGTTTTTGCTCTTCATTAAATACAATTTTGTAATTTTTAAATTCTGTGAACATTATTAGAATGTGACTATTAGAATTATTAGACTTATTATAATTATTAGAATGTAACATTATTAGAATGACTCATTTAAGACAAATAACAAGGCAAAGAATGATAAAATAAAATAAATAAAATAAAATTAAATAAAATAAAACAAAATAAATAAAATATAAAATAAATCACTCCCCTTTCAACAGTTTACTCTGAACTAAAAAGGCTGAGGTTCTGAGTTTGGCTGATTACCATAAAAGAGACTGTGAGACTTTTCCTTTCTCTGCAGTATGCAAAATAGTATGCCCAGCTTTTAAGTTTAATTTCCCTCATTTTACCATTATGATAAACAAGCTTCAAAATCCAGAGTGCAGAGATAACAGTAGATGGGGATGTCCTCAATTTTTCTCTGTACGTGGGATCATCTTGTCATATGTTGTTTCTTTCTTAGCTGTCAGGCTTCCGGATTTCATGCAAGCACCTGAGCTACTTAGGGAACTTTAATTTCCAAGACCTGGGCAGCCTGCCTACCTTTTCACACACTTAATAAAATCAGACAGAAAGAATTACAGACTCAAAAGGGGAAAGGGAAAAAAATGCTTATGGAAAAAGTAACATAAGGTTGTTATTGTAAAGAGGGTTCACATTTGTTTTCAATATGAAACTTGAATATCACATGGAAAATTGAAATAGGTTTTTTTGAGGGCTGCACTAACATTAAAAAAATAATAGAAAGTGTGATTCAGTATTGTAGGGAATACCTGGCATATATCAATATAAATATGAATAATTTTTAAGCAATTAGTTCTCTCTATTTGGTTGAATTTTCTTGGGGTTAAATAATTGTCCTTGCATTGTTTAACTGTTCTTTTTTTTTTTTTTTTAAATTATAGGTGGAAGTTTTTTAATCCCCATATAAAAGGTAATGCCACTTCTATTTTTTAAACTGCCTGGTTTTAAATATTATCCAGAGTGCTGAAGTAATCAGTAATGACAAGAGATAAGTGCAATATATGACTACTTTAGCTTAGGAAGAAAAGAACTCTTTGAAATGAGTCTTACAAAGAATTTTGAATTTTATGTATTTCCACTTAGATTTTCATAGGTAAGGTACAATAGCAAACAGATTTAACTATATGATAGATGCAAAATAGAAGCCAAACCCATCCCTCTCAGAAATTATGACAACTTTCACTTGTTCAGTACTTAACATGCCATGACTTTTGCTTTCTCTGGTGTACTGCATGCTAAAATGGTTAATCCCGTGTTCTTTAGCTTGATTCTGCATCCCTGCAATTTGCAAACAACTGTCCCCTGTCCTCAAAATTTGGCATTTGTTTCTCAATTCTTCATTGGAAATAATTCAATTATTTTTAATACTTGTGATTAATAATATGAGCAGCCTCTAAGTCTCAAATGACATAACTGAGAATTTAGACATAAAGATTAATTCTTTTAGCAATCATTATAGCTACATATCAACCCAAATATGTCCAAGGAAGCCAACTCCAAATATCACAGAACAAGTAGAAACATAGACCGTTTAACTACATGTCACAAATTAAAAATTAGCTTTTCATGCCTTTTCCTTTATTCTCAGAAAGACTGCTTCTATTTGAATGCAGCTTCACTCAATTTTCTAGTCACTAAATTTGGGCTTTTTTGGATGTTCTTGATATTGTGTATGAAGAAGATACATTCAGTTCTACTGAAAAGACAAGTCTTCAGCACAGAGGGAGCTGCTCGTGTTGCTACTGGAAACTCCTATATTCTTCACTTCTTGCTCCAAAGACTTTCATATCTGGATCTATGGTACGGAATATCAAGTCTTGTGATGCACACACACGCATACACATGTATATACAAACTTGTCATGAAATATCAAAGATGAAGCATCAAAACATTGTCACTGAACTGATGCACTGAAGATGACCATTTCAGGACTCTTACTGATCGGCTAAACTGTTTGCAAAGATGGGAACTGTTTGGAAAGGCTGGTCCTCTACATTCTTGGTCATTTGGCTACCTATGGAACTTAAAACCAACAGAATAAAGGCGTACAGGGAGAAAAAATTAACAGTATTTCTGATTAAACATGCTTTCAGCAAGATACTGATCATTAAAGCTTGTCTACTTTTTTCAATCTTTATTGTTTTATCCACCAGAAAACCCACAACCAAACAAAACATTTTTCTTCAAATGTTAACTTTCTTTCCCTTAAGCCATTACACTGTAATGACACCATGAAGATAGAAATAAAAACCTATAGTAAGTCTCCATTACTAGGAAAAATTTAAAGTACTCAATACCATCAGTAATAATGAAGGAAAGTACTGATAATTTTATATTTGAGCCTGTCAGAGCAAAGTAGGACTGGAAATAAGCTTGCAAAAGCATTAGCAAAATCATGACAGATTAGTAATCCACTTTTACTAAATATTTTAAATATATCCTCTTTTTCTGTTTCTAAATTAGCTAACAGTGTACCACAAATATATTTCCTACTTAAACATTTTGATATTCAATTATGAGTGCAATGGTTTGTCTGCAAGAAATTTATGTAATTGCGTTTAAACAGATGCTTTTTTATTTAAATATTTTCATTTGTATATCTGCTGTCTGGATTTCTCTGTCCATTTCTCATCTGAATAAGTGTATATATATATATATATATATATATTCATATATATTTATATATTTGTTATCTTTAGTCCTCTATGTATTGTTTTTGCTATGGTGATAGTCACCATTTCTCCCACTCTTTAATCAGGCACAGGTGGTTTTAATATATCAGCCATATAATATGCTGGAGAACTAACTCAAATTTGCAGATTTAACAACCTTTACATCGTCTGTCAACATATATAAAAGTATCAGAGAAAGTGTATTCTTGTTGAAAAATTGTTGAAAAACACTTGCTTAGAGACAGATATAAATTACTAACAGAATTGTGTCTCATGTATCATGTATCAGGATCAGGGTGGCATCACTTCAGGAATCTTTGCAGCACAGGCTGCAGTATTATGCTGCATAGGAATAATTATCCAAGTAGGCATTGTCCCATGACAGGAACATGGAGAACTCCTTTGGATCCTGTAATGAACAGCAATATTGAGTTTATTGCTACCTACCTGTTCTATCTTAGCAGCTTATATAAAACTAGTTGACTTTTCATAGGGGTACATTCCTTGTTAGTCAAGTTGGCAGAATTTATCTTTAAATCAGTGGTGGTCAATGAGAAGTAAAACTTAATCCTGTGACATTAATAACAACGGTAACTTTTCCTTTATATGCAGTCAACACAGGACTATGTTAATCATATTTTGCCTTGAACATAATTTGGTTCACATTCACACAAACTTAAAATTATGAGATATATTCTTTTCTCTAAGTAGGCAATTCTTAAAACTAAACAAAAATAATATTTATGTCATATTTTTCAGACTGAATTCAAACTTCAATCAGGTATTTCCATCTATTTTCCTCTTTCAAGAGCCAAGCTGGCTGAAAACTCTGGGATGATGACAGGTCCTTGAGAGTAAGACAGTGAGTTATGGTGACAAGAACCATTCTTAAGTGCTTTAATAGCAAATAATCCAAGGGGAAAAAAGATTAGGGCAGTAATCTCTAGTGGGTACTTCACATCTGGCCAACTTGATGCTAGGTAGGTTATCATTGTTTAGAAAGCTGGCCAAACCCTCTCCAAACAATTGAAGTACTATTAATGGGACATGATGGCATGAGTCAAAAATCATCTGCTCTTTGAAGAGGTGAAATCTTTACCTCTTTTTGTGTGGTTGTTTTTATTTTTTTATCTTTTCTTTTTAAGCAATTTTAAAGAATTGGGTGACATAGTTATTGCACCAATATTGCAATGAGAGAAGCCAGCTGAAAAATGTTGCAAAATGATTGCAAAGCTGCAGTTTGAAACATAATATCAAACATTTAGACATTTAAATAAATAAAATATCCAGCTGTATGTCAGCAGCTTAAAGCTTTGGCAGAAGAATAATGAAATGGTCAGCTGAGGAGATGTGTGAGTATTAGTAACATAAATCTTTGTATTGTATCCCTTTGTATTGTATCTGGCTAAATCTGAATTCTCCTCCTTTATTTCACTTCTACACTGCTATTTAGCATGGATTTTGCTCCCTGTGCACAAGACCCAGAGGACCATTGCACTACAAGAGGGATTAAGCAAACAAGAGGAAAGATTTCACTGTATTGCTTAGTATGATTGCTGCAAACTGTTTTCTAAATACATAGAAGAACGATGCAAAAGTAATATCTTGTTCTGATGGCATATTGACTATGCAAATTAGTCTTTTCCAAAAATTATAGCTCTTTCTAAACATCAGTCCCTAACAGAGCTGACATTAATATGGTACACTTAGATTACAACATTGGCAGCTCAATAAATTTGCCTCCAAACTATGCACAAAACAGAACTCACCCATGACTGAAGTGCAGATATAATGCCTACAATCACAGTATCAGAAGTACAACTGATACTGACTGATCTGCCAAAGAGCTGATTGGTAGCTGTCTGTGGTGACAGCCTGTCACATTTGGTCTAGGAAGTCGCTACACATAGACTAGTCACAACAGAGTTAAATATAATTCATTGGTTACACATATAAATTCTAAAATAAGATGTCAAAATAAATCAAAGCCCACTAAAGTTATCTGTTTCACAGTGGTTTTGTTCAGTAGCTGCCACGCAGATCTCCACAAACAATTAAAGGAAACTCCAGGAAGCCTGTGCACTGATCCCTTAAGCAAAGCAGTTTCAGGAAACAGAATATAGCACAAAAATTTTCCTATGAGTCTCTGTCCTTCAAAGGATGCCACCACTGAATGCACGCCAAGTTGTTAGTGAAACTGGTGTGTAAAAGACTCAGTGTACACTGGAAACCTGTGAATTATTGTCAGGCAATCTGGTTCTGGTTGGGCTTTTGTCCAGAAAGGATATCTGGTTTGATTCCCTCTATCAGAACACAATAGACTAGAAAATAGTCTATGGAAAGTCAGCGTAATTGGCTGTTTCAACTTAAAATTCACAGCTGTGCAGCTCTAATGCATGAACAGAAAATCCAATGAGTGTGAAAAAATTTTGGACCAGAGTTTTCAGGAGTATGTTGCCTTATCATTTCTTCAGTGGATGACAATGTAGAATGTCTCTGGAAGACAGAGTGGTCTAGGTGGTGCTTTTCAAATACGTCTTCCATTTTCAGTTAAAAACTTAAAATCAAAAGACTTTGGTACACCTTTCTGTTATCTAAATCAAATAATTTGAGCTGGCATTGCTGTTTTTAGCTGAAAACTTGGTAGTTTTGAATATTTGGTTCTAAAGATTCTATTTGAAGTGGATAAAATATATTCTGTAGAAAGTGTCAACATTTATCAGAACAGTTAAGAAAACTGATTATAAACTCAGTTTCATACACTGAGATAGTTCTGGCAGATAATTCCAAACACACCAGAAGGACTTTAGCCTTCTAATTAAACTGTATTTATTCTTGTGGATTCTGCAAACTGGACTGGGTTTCTCAGAAGGCTGTTGAGATGCAGAGTAATCTTCAAGCACAGATTTTTAAATATGTTGTAAAATAAAATTGTTACATATTAAAGCTATACATGTTGCAATTTAAAGATTATACACTGTTAGGAAGAAAAGAGAAAAAGTGACTGTGAAGATTTTTTTGATATTTTTTGCTTTTGGGACAAAGATACTTCCAACATACTGCAATCATCCTCTTCACCTCTGACCTCAAGATGTAATTCCTCATACAGCAGCTCTAAACCCATCACTCTGACAGATGAGATGCTGAGCTGTGAGTAACTGCATTTAGAGCTGTACTCAGTCTCCCTACATGGTGCTGGGCCATAGACTAGCAAAGCATTTTTCCATACATTTCCCTCTTCCTGCTAGTCCTATTTACTCTGCTAGGTTCTAGCTGTGTCTACATTTATTTAAATTCCACGTCTAAGATACCAGTACACACAGCAAGATTTTCCCTGGAAAAGGTTTAAAGTGCTACAGAAATTCCATCTTTAGGCAGGCCTGAATCCAGTGTCCTACCAACTGGCAGTGCCCTACAGGGGTCAAAAGTATGCTGATCTCTCCTAGAAATCAAAGCCTTAAAGTATATTTGTAAGAAAATGAGAATGGTTTTGACAGATAAATCTGTGGAAATGCAATCCTACTATTCCAGACAGCCATGGTATGGGGATTCTGTCCAAGCCAACATTTCATAGATGTGCATTAGCTCTGTAGCCTATATAGTAGCTATGAAATGCAGCTCCTGCTTTGAACTTAGAAAAAGGCAGCCTGGTAATGTGTAGCATATGTTAACTCCTACATCCAATATATTTTTTCTGCGCTGGAGTGTGGTACTATCATCTTTCTCCCCTTCACATCTTCTTTGCAAACTCCCTTGTTGAAATCAGCTAATGAGGGGTATCTTAAAAAAAAAATACTGTATGAAACAATATTCAAGTTAAATAACAGCTATACTTCTGCAGATACACTCCATTCTGAAACAAACAAACGTGTTAAATAATGAACCCCAAAGTGACAACTAGTCTAGAAAACATATTTTCTATATTACTCCCTTGGAAAGTTTTGGGTTTTTTTTAATTAATAAATGGCCAAAACAAATATATTTTGTGTCTGTATGTGTAAAAACATACATATTTTTATATATCTGTCTGTCAAAGTTCTCATATGCATTCCTTGCTGTGTAATAGATGCTGTAAAAGCTCACCTCTCCCCAAAGGGAGATTTGAATGCATGGTGAGTGTGTAGAGACTGGCAGTGTTTTATGGCACCTGGCAAATGTAGGTGTAATAACAATAGATGTGCCAACATCCATATGTCAACATCCAAAATTTTTGGCCAGACATTAAATCTTTTGTAAGATGAAGATAGTTATTACTCTTTAAAAAGAACCCTTAGAGACTATGAACAGATGTATTGCATTTATACATGTTTATTTACTTTGAGTTATAGATATGAATAACATTATTGGTAAATTAATCGATAGAAAAAGAAGATGTATTAAATATTGAAAAGGAGACAGAAAAGATAGAGACAATATCTTTCACATAAAATTATCTTCCTATGAAATAAAATACTTCCAACTGTTTTTTATTCACATCATAGCAACACTCCCTCTTCCACAATAGTCTGTAGAGCCAGTGACATCAGTGTCTTATTAGAGGCACTGATTCTGGGCTGAAGTTTGTCATCCTGTCAACAGCAAGTGTGACCATTTGTGTGGCAAGGACATGTTAGGACACCTGGGACACATTTGTATATACAGCCTTTTCCTGCCGGCTGCCTGCCTGCTGCATAAACTTAATCCCACCCACATTCCACTCTAAAGACCACAGTGGGAGAAGGACAAGAGAAAGAAGAGGAAGGACATGGGGGTGGGGATAAGAGGGAAAAGTGTTGATAAGAGATTACAATGACTGGAATGTATAAACTGGATGTGCTGTGTGGGACAGGAGAAAACTGAGTTAAGACATGTATGGGACAATCCTGATTTTATCTATGATTGTTATGTTATTTTATATTTTAATAATAAAAATATTATAAAGTATTACCTATTCTTATCTCTATGTTGCTGTCTCTTTGTATATAGATACATGTATGTGTATACATTTACAGAGAGCAGAAAAGAGATCAAATTGTTTCCAGAAGAGGCCATGTATAAATGTACTTGCAACTCTAAGAATTGTGTTCAAATTCTTGGGGAAAGGGTAGTGACCATCATTCCTTGTTTTCAATAATTTGTACATTTTCGTTGTTTATATCCTTGTTTATATGGAAAAGCTGAAACACAATATTTGACTTTCAGCTTTCAAGACCTGTCAGAAGGTTAGACTGATCTCTTTTTAAAAACATCTCCAGCAGCGCTGTCCCTTCAAAACCACACAGTACAATATCAGCTTCAGTAGTCATAATACAAATTCAACATTACTAATTCCTTCAGATTCATAGTTTTCCTATAAGTTTTTCAAATCAAACTGATCCTTTCAAACTGACCCTGTGATTTCTAGTATAACTAATGCTGTGTGTTAGAGTAGGATATCACAAATCAGTCTATGTCAATCTACCCTGATAGCAAAGAGGGCAGAAAAGGAAACAAAGACCTTGCATAAAAATGTGACAAGATTTGGAATAAATAACGTATTGATGTTTAGAAATGGAGAACATTAGAGCAAAATGTGCAGTAATTCTTTTTATTTATGTAAGCTACTCATGTAAAATCTACACCCTGTGGAGTAACTGTAGGTGCCTAATTGACTGCCTGTAAACAAACCATTACAACTCTATTACTCCATCAGCTGCAGGGAGGACACAGTGGGGAAAAAAAGCAACATCTAAGTAAAGTTTTCACACCCCTGCCTTGTGGTGAACTCCTCAGCTGGTTTTCACATTCTAAATCCAGAACATGTTTCTTCTCACAAACTCCCTATCTATATAATGCTGGTATACACAGCATGCTCTGCTATGGCAATTGTGCCAGATAATTAGAAACAAATTTAACCCTGGTGTAAGCATGAACACAGTTTCCAACAAATCCACTGCCTTTATTAAGAAAAATGTCACAGTGACACTTATATAAGTGTGATTGTGTCATCATACAACATCAAAAGATCTCCAGCTCCTCTTATTTATCTTTTTCTCTCTCTAGACATAACCTAAGAGTGATGACTGCAACAGAAGGTGGAAAAATCTGAAAAGAAATAGGGTGGGAGTGATTAACTATAGTATTTAAAGGAATCTTTTTCTTGGCAATGAACACTTGTGGACAAAAAACATATACATACTATTTTTTTTTTTTTAGAAATATGGGAAAAAGACCAAAGCTAAAATCCTCTTATAAGAGTCACTGTATTCCCTGACATCAAAATTTAGGCTGCTTCCTTCAGTTTTCCTCAGCTTAGCTACAGTTTCCTAGCTTCGAGCTACAGAAATGGATATATGTAGTACAAGAGATGACAAAATATGGTTCACTCCCTTCTTCTAATCTTATGGATATCTAAAAATATCTCTAAACAAGACTCAATATAAAGATTGCTGATAGTCTGTGTAGGAAGTGTAGTGCCCTGTATGGAATGTCCCCCTGTGACCCACATAGTATTCCAGAGACCCAAAAGATCACAGTGGAGATGCTCAGGAAATGCAGTGACAGCTGGCTTTTCTGAAAACTTTTTGAAACTTCCTTCAACTGTTTGGATAAGATATACCAAGAAAAAGGCCAGTTGGAACTCAAAAATGCAAAAATAAAAGTGAGTATGAATATGTATTTATTCACATGCATATAAATTTCGCTCTATATATAATTTTTTAACAGTTAAAAACTGTCTTAAAATCTCTGGGAAAAAATTGGGACTCGCTTCACTTCAAGATTGAGATAGTTTAAACAAGTTCTTGTTTCATCAAAAGGAGTCCATCTACACCGCCATCTCTGTAGATTAATAGATTATTGGCCACAAGCTACAAATTTTACCAGACATAGAGGCATGAAAAAGAACCTCACTAAAAATGGATTCAGAGTTGATTCTTGTATTTATGATGTGTCTACAACAAGGAGAACAGATTTGGTAATGATCAAACTTTTATTTTCTTCATGTATCTGCATATTTAGTATTAAACACCATTATGATGGAGGCAGAAAATCACAACTACTGCTTGTGGGAACTCATTTAACAGGGATAAATCACATATTTTTGCCCTTCTTTGCTCAACATCTACTGTATTCTATCTGCTGGACACCATGCCTATGAACTGAGAGACCTGAGAGGTTTGAGGTCTTTGACATCTGCACACTTGAGAGTTCTGTATGACAAACCACTCAAGGCACTCTAATTGCACTTAATGAAATTGCATGTCTTCAGCTTAGTCTTAAAAAGTGTGCAAAGAAAAATAAAATAAGAAAAGGGAAAAGGAAAAAAGAAAAAATAGCTGATATTTTATGTGTTGAATGAGGAGGTTCAGTTTTTTGGGAATCAATTGGACTGAGGCAGCGGAGAAGAAAAGTTGTTTCCTTTGCTAGTAAGAAGGTTTACAAGTACATCTGCATCTTTTTTACTACCTCAGTATCCATTTAGTTAGCCTTTAAGGATTTACCCTTTGTCCTTACAACCTTTTAAAAAGTTATAAAGATATTAATGAGAACCTCTGTAAGACCATTTTTAAGCCATGGGAAAGATAGACATATTTCTATACATTTTTCCATACAGTCTTTTGTCTCTTAAGGGCTTTCTACTTGTCAATATATTCTTGTGAGATAGCTCAGAAAAATAGAATTATAAAATTTACCAATTTAGACAGTGACAAACATTAAGAGAATGATGTAAAACATCTGAAAGAAAAGCAAACAACAAAAAAAAAAAAAAGGCATAAGCAAAACAAAGGAGTAAACAAGAAACTCACAAGTTATACAGAAACATCTCCAAATTGAATAGCAGAAATTTTGGAGCTCAGGCATTAAAAAATGATGGGGTTTTTTTCCCTTAAATTTTCTGTATATCTTGCCATTCAGGGTAAAATCTAAGCTGATTTAAAAGTTTTATCATGTTCCAGAAAACAGAAAAAAAAAAATTCTCTCAAATCAGACTTTTTATTGCTTCTCTGCTACACAACATTGTTACACAATGCTAGTTAGATGCTCAAAAAGTAAAATTACCAAAACTCTTGTACAGAAACAATGTCCAAATAATCCAAGGTAAAATCCAAAGCAGCACTTAAGCACCTACCATACACTCAAACTGTAATTGAAACCTATCCAGAAGGGTGAGCTAAAGAACTCTAGGTACTCACATGTCTAAGGCATCTAAGTTTTCTAACTTGGTGTGTCTCTGCACACATCAAAATATGTCACCTTCTCATCTGAATGAAATGCACATCCTCCACCCCTCGTCCATCTGGGATGCAAAGCAGCGTGTCGTGCTCCATTTGCCAAGGGGCCCGGCTCCGTAGGTGTGCTCCGAGCTGACTTCACGCAGTGACAGCAGCAGTGGCAGCACATTGCAGGGCTCCCACAGCCACTTCCATTCAAAAATAGGTCAGGAGAAGGCGGAAAGTACTTGCATAGCAAGACTGTTATGCAAAACCTCCTTAGTAATATCACCTCCTCCTCCTCCTCCCTCTTCTCGCTGGCTACCTTCTGAAAGAGAAGCGGGAGAGAGCTGTCTGCTGACACCTCATATGACTTACATCTAAAACCACAGGCAAAGCATTTGCAAATCCTAGTTCCACAGAACCTAATTTGGACTATGGATTCAGAAGAAACAAAATTTTAGATGCTTCCCTCCCTGATATTTTCAAATGTGTAGATTAGACATTCACCACCAAATGTATTGGCTGATACGAATTATGTTTGAGGATTGTACTGGAAAGTTTAGATGTCCCATATTGCACTATGAATTTCACTCCTCAAGCTTGCATCTGATTTTGAAGCACCGAGTCAGTGAGCAGTCCTCCAGTACTTTTCTTAAGATTTGAGCCCTTAACCATATTTTTGAAAGTTCAAGAAAAAGTGTATTGACCCTTGCCCTATGGATCAGGGTGTGCACAGTGCCTTTCTCTTCTGAATATCTAAAAAAAGGAAGTTAGATCCTAATGCTGTCAAATGGTCACCAAATAATTTGAAAAATGTAGAAAGTGCTTTTCCACAGTCTTTTGAAAGAACTCTTGGTAAGAAATTAAAGGATATAAGTACTCCTAGAAAGAGCTCTATTTAGCAGTTGAAATGAAGAAATAAAGGATCCTGCCTCTTCTATTCTAAATGGTGAGAGCTCTCTTCCTCTATCAGCTTCATCAGGAACAGAAAAATCAAAGCACAAATAGTCTGTTTTGTTCATTTCATTCACAAAAATGACCATGAGCTTGACATCTCTGAGAAAGATTTCTGCTTTGCAAAGCTACCAGCAAATGAAGGAAAGGATGAAGTGATAAGACAACAGTCATTTAGTTTGTACAGATCATTCAGGAAGTAACCGTTACATATAACAAGAAAAAACAAACTCTCTATTTAATATAATTTTCATGATATCTTACTCAATGTTGCTTTCTCTCACTTCCTTATCACCCTACACACTTGCACTCATCTTGCAAGTTTTATTGTAGTCTAATGTGGACTGCCACAGTCATGCAGATGTCCAAATCTCTATTCTTTGGAATACTGTTCTTGAAATGAAGGTAGTTGCAGTATTGTGACATTTTTTGAATGGGTTGGATTAATTTAATTTAATCCATGAAATTTAGATTCTACCAACTTTCTCTCTCAGATTTTCCCTGTGAATTATCTATCAATAAGTACCAAGCCAGAATTACTGGGCTATGAAAACATGAGTTCTGGTCTATACCACTCATCCTACACAGCTCCCTTTCAAAATACTTCCTTTCAATATACTAAAATATGTGCTATTTTCCCATTTTAATCCTCTTCATAAATAAGATATTCACATTTTATGATCAAAATTCTTGATAAAGAGTGGTTCACAGCACTTATACGTCAGTTTTGTTGCCCTGTGTTAAGGAAGAGAGAGGTGGAACAACTACCCATATGGTCACCAAGTGAGTTAGAAGTTAAATCCAAGACAAAATTTCCTTTTATAACCCTCAGACTAAACTTTCCTCCTCCTAAGGCTGCATTTCCAAGATCTATTCCTGTAATATTCAAGGGACAGACTTAACAACTTTATTTTTAATGAAAAGCCAGCGTGGTCAGTAAGTATTAACTGAGGTATTAACTTGGACAATAATATTTGTCAAGGTCCGTGCTAAAGATACAAAAAGCTTACTGATTTGTGGGTTTGGTTTGTTGGATTCTTTTTACTGTTAGATCTGTTTCTGCCCCTAAAGACATTGAGCAGGACTCTGTAGAGCCTTTTTAAAAGTATTTTGTGTGGATAAAGGCATATCATGTAAGTGCTGATAAACGAGGCCAGGTATATTTTAATAACCTTCAACGTGGAAGGTATTTGTGTACCACTCTTACACACAGTCAGTCACTGTGTATCTTGGCAAAGCAAGATCCGTTTCTGAGGAAAGAGAACTATTTCCATCCTTAATAAGTCATTCCAAGTTTCCTGTGATGTTATAAATAATCAGGCAAGCAGCCGGTTTTATTCTCCCTAATTTGATATGGCAGACTTGGAGAGCAGAAAAGTTCAGCCTCAACATAAGCTCTAGAGTTGGACTTTGACCAAAATTTTCCCCTTCCCTCCCATAATGAGATAAAGTTTATCATAAAACATGCTTACCAAGGCAGCTAAGGCAGGGCTCAGGCTTCCCATCTATTTCCTAGGAGCCCCTAGTCAGTCCTGCGTGCTGCACGCATGAGGTCACAGCATGCTGGGCTTGCTTGGGGGAGCTGGCAGCTAGGCTGACAGCCTTAGCTAATACACTTGTCATTTGGGAAAATAAAAAAGTGCTCTCAAAACACAGCTTAAATTAGATTGTGAGTAACTGGAAAAGGAAATATAAAGTCACACTATTTTATATGCGTGTCAGGAAGGCAGTGAGGTGATGCATTGAGTACCTGGGTTAATGGCAAAGGTCAAGCACCCTCATGACAGACATCTTTAAAAAATTTTCAGGAGATACAACAATTGTCACAGAACTTTCAAGAGCTGCAATACAGAGACATGAGAACATAGCAGAGTTTATTTTTATGTGTAAAAGAAGGTCAGTTGAAAGGACATATTCCTTCATAATTATAAGAATGACAAGAGGCATTTATGATTATATTAGAACCTGAGAAAAGATTTTTTTTTTATTTTAATCTAACTCTGCAAATGATGCTTGGCAATATTTTGGGAAAGTCATTCAAGCTGTTTCTAATTGTCATTCAACTGCAAAAGAAGTTAAACAAATAACTCTATCTACATCTCAGAAATTCAGTAAGATTAATTAGATAATGCTATTGAAATCGCTTATAGGCACTCAGTAATAATAATGCATGCCAAAGCACTTCATTGATGTTCATTACTTTCAAATATGAGGGAAAAGGATATTTTATTTTTGTTTTTTAAAAGCTTCAGGTCATATTTACAGATCACCTTCATTTCCAAAACTCAAACCAGATGTATTGTTATGGATTTTTAAATAAAATTATGGCTTTAAGGTAAAACATGCTAATAGGAAAATTAACTTGTTCTGATGAATCATAACATAAAGTAATTTCCCTTTTAAAACAAAGCTAAAACCTTACTTTGGTCCCTTAACCCAGATGGTATTCCTTCAGAAGAGGTAACTTGGATCCAACTTGGATCTTTTATGCTTCCTAAGACACTCTGCATTCTTAAAGAAATACTATGTGGGAATTAAGGATATTTTTCTAACAAGATCTACTCCCAGTTGTTAATCCTCTATTAGAAAATTAAGAAACTGTTAGCTGAGCTACACTTCCCTATCGTTTATATGAGTTCTTAAGAATATCCAAGTACCTAATCTGCTCTCTCTCCTGTCTCTGTATTTCTAGTCCACCAAATCAAAGTCTCTCAAAGACTGGAAAGGTCTTCTTGGATAGTGATGTAATTTTCTCAAATAGAATGAACACTGGGAAGACACAGAGAGTCTGAACAATCTGTTTGGATAGTGAGGCAATGCTGTTGCCCTGTTGCCAACTGGAGCAGAACATTTTCTGCTTCTGCAGCAGGTCTGAGCAACACAACCTAGCTGCTTTCTGGAATGTGTAGACCTGAATCTGATTTCAAGAAAGATTGCTTCACACCACTCAGGTGGTGGAGATGTGTCTTAAAGTGAGTATAAATCATACTTATACCTAGTACAAGGCTTCTTTATATGGCTAAGTCAGTGGAAAGTTGCTTTGGTGTAAATGCATTTTAGGCCCTCATACTTTTAATTTGGCATAAAAAAGGAAAGAAAAGAGAAAGAAAACCCTTTCAATGTCCCAAGTTAAGGTTGGATAACAGCCATACTGTAACATAAGCTAAGATTTCAAAGGTGTCTCAGGAAACAGGTCTCCAGCTACCATTCACTTTTCAAGGGGGCTGAGTGACTCACTTCCTGAGACCTGTTTGAAACCATATCCAGAACAATTATTCTGTCTGCATACAACTAGATTGTTTTCTAATGACTGACTAGTCTGACAGACCCACTACCACAAAGTCTACTTTGGGTCAAGCAATAGAGCTCTTTGTTATCAGAATTGGAAGAATTTACCTAGGAGTACATGTGTTCAAGTTATAGCTGACAAAGGTATTGATTTTGCCTATGGTGTCACTGTAGTGCCACCTCAGAGGAGCTAATCAGAATAAGGTTTGGCCTATTCTCAAATACTTAAATGGCAGGTTCCCAAACAAAATACCAGGTGCTAGTCATCCTGCAGGTCTCACTACTCCCTTTGAGTCAACAGCAAATCATTGCCCCAAAATTTCAAAACCAGCCTGCAGCAGAATTACTCTGTGACCAACTGTTGACTGCAGGCCCAAGGATTTTTGATCCAGACTTACCATTGTTGTTTTTCTGGAATGCCAGCAGCACTCACAAAAGTTGGATCCCATTCTATTAAAGTACATGCCTATGTTTCCATTCTGAGTAAGGAGACTGAGGAGTCAGAAGACAGCTCAAAAAGAAAATCACAACAAAGACTTAGTGTTGCTGGTTGCTAGTTATGAATCAAGTACAACATCAGCTAAACTAACTTCAAGAAGCTCTTTCATTTCCCTCTACTTGTGGAAAGAGACAAGTACTTGGAGAAGACAATTCCTCTCCTCTCCAGTATTATAGAAACAGAAGGGATTACTCATCCCTGGAAGTTAAATTTTTTTGTCAATTCTAAAAAGAGATATCTTTGACAATAAATTTATGTTAAACAACCCCACTCTCTGGCCTTAGAACTTTAAGAGTAAGATCATCAAATTTTTTCATAATCTTAACATTGAGAAAATGTTAATGCTGAGTTTAGCATCTGATATTATGGTTTATACTTTTAAGAATATTATTCATTCATGATCCAGTCAACATATTGTGAAGTTCATATATACAGAGATGCAGGCACATACACACACATGCATACATGTTGTATATTCAAACAATAACTGAAACTGTCACCAGTGTATAACAGCCAAAGGTGCTCTCTGGAAACCAGAAAGCCAAAAGCACAAGGTGATTAATGATGATGGGTTTTATTGATTTTATTAGAAAACAAGTCCTCAAACAACTGTTCTTTGTTCTATGGGTGCAAAAATCCCAGGACATTGAACATCTAAGTATTTTCCAACTTATGATGTCAGAGGCAAGGTCACTAAATGTGCTGGATTTCTTTTACCCTTCAGTTAGTGGTATTAGAAAATATCTCTAGACTCAGCCATCTCAGCCCCTGCCCAACTTTTGCAATATTAATGTCAAATTCTTGTTATGGACAGGATTCTGTGGATCATCTAAACTGCAATTCACTCACTTGATTTTAATCCTTGTTTTGAAACCAGCCCATGATGCTACTAAATTACAGATATTTTCCCACTTACTGTATAATGTTAACTATCTATATTTTTATTAAGCTATTATGGCATTGATTCAGATTCAATACAGTCTTTGCAATTATGATTCTCCAATATATAACAGACCAAATACAGATATCCAGGAAAAACTTTTGGATTGTAAGATGAAAATCTTCTTACTTACCCGTAACCACATAAGTTTAAGCTTCAGTTATAAGCTGCCTGCAATAGATCTCTATGCTGGAAAAGAGAGACAGGCTCCTGAAGAAGGTAATTAATTAGTCAGGACCTTAAGAAAGAGAAGAAAGAATCTGAAGGTGTCTAAATTTATTCGGTGACTATAAATGGAGTCTTGGTAAATAGCTTACACCTTTAGGTGGCTAAATTTAGGAATGATTACTCTCACTCCTACTGACTGTTCATAACTCCTCAGTAAATATCAGTCAAGTCAGGAATAAAGATTTTGTGCCTTAAAATAGGAACATGAGACAAAAGCCTACAGTAGAAGCTGATTTTGCATATATAGAAGCATAGAATTATTGAATTATTACAGAGTTATATAATTATTACAGAATTATAGAATTATAGTTTGGTTGAAACTGTTCCTCTGTCCAAATTCACCTTAAATGGTCCTGGGGTGAAGCATTTACCACCTTTTGGAGATCTATCTCTCTCCCCTCCCACATTTCAGATATTGTAAATTGCATGTATCAAAAGATTAAGGAGTGTCCATTCCACTCATACTTAAGGTGTACTAGAAGGCTACTCAGAGCTCCATTTTCTTCTGTGTGAATGTTTTTCGGATTAAACAAACATTTTAGGGCAAGCTGTTGTTTTCTGGATGCTTCCAATCTAAAGTATTTTAATATGTCCAAATGTCATTGTAATGACTCCAGAAAATGTCCTGAAATATATTGAGAAAAATTAAGATTCAAATACATAATCTTGACTTAAATGTCAAATCAGTGTTTCAGACAGCAATGCGTACTTGGAATTTTATTATTTTTGTCGGCAATATATTTCTGTACAGAAAGAAATGTCCCAATTCAAAACTCTATTGCTTTGAGGTTAACTGATCATCTGGCTCTTTATTCTGTTAAAATGTAAATTAATGGCTTCTCCAAGCTAGAATCTTGATTCTATTATTGAGAATAAATTGGCCATAAACCACCACAGCATTGACAATACAAAGGGAATCTAACTAGTTACTCCTACCCTTCACTGCCTTGCCAGTAATATGTGGTAGCAAATTTGGCAACTAGAAACAGGGACTAGGATGTATCTCAGTGCTTTTTAATCTGCCAAAAGAGTAGTCTGCACTCCTGAACTCCCCTGTTTTGTACTCAGAGATTCAAATAAAATCTATAAATGAGCCCATGGATTAATTGTACCACTGATCTGATAAAGCCTAACTCTGTGGGATTCTCTGATGTTCTTGTAATATTTGTTCTTTAAAGCCATCACACCATTAAAACAAACAAACAAGCAACTAAAAGCCAAGCAAATAAATAAACAAAAATGTCTATCCAAAGAAGCTGCCTTAATTACAATATTTGGAGCAGGAACCATACCCAATTTTTTAAAGCTAGATGCCTTGGCCTGTGATTTGAGACTATGTTCCATGTTCTGTTAAGGACACAAACCAGAAGACACTTTTAAAAGTCCCCAGACACAACGTAGACAGCACAGCACTGCTAACCTACAGCCAGGCACGTGGCTCCAGCCGGCAGGTCTAATGAACGAGATTAGTGCCTGTTTTATGAATTAAAATTTGAAGTAAAAAAATAGTGTTTCATTTTCTCAGCAACCTCAGTCTAATTATTAACAGCAGGTTCAGTTGGCAAATTTCAGTATTTTTCCTCCTTTCATTTGTAAGTGAAATACTTTAGCCGCTTATTTATTTTCCTTTTCCTCTAATGATCCTGTAGTTCTATGCCAGCTGTTTCTACTAGTTTCTTTTTTCTTTTCTTTTATAAGGTTTCATTTTCCAGTAAAAGAAATATATAATGTATGAATTTCTGTAAAAGCTCACACTTTCACATTTGTTTATCCCCATTGTTAGCAATCCAAAGCAGCCACATGTTCACAGCATGTTCTGTCTGGCAGGAACACTCCTTCTTAATTTCCTACTACCACCCTCACAATTCTGGCAGGCTCTGGTCAGTCAGATGCATTTGTTTTCCCTAATTGCTTGATGGCATTTTCAGAAATCCTTTTCATTGAGAAATGAGTGATCACAGGAGACTTCTGCAGACATAAGAGAGACTGATAGTCAGTAGGCTGAAGGAGGTCAAAGACTGTTGTTTGCTAGACTATAATGAGCTAAAAGATGTCTTATTATTATTAACTGTTATTTAAACACCATATTAATCTAATATATTTTTTCCATCAGTTCCCAAAGGCAGTGTTGCTCTTCAAAGTGAGATCTGCAGCTCAAAGGAGATTGAACTGTCAGTAGCTTCAGGGATCATTGACTTAATAAGTCCATATACTTATTATTTGGAAGTTATGATTGCTAAGAGATGTAAAATAGAACACCTTTCAGAATTCAATAATTCCAGTAATGCAATAAAGCATTACATACTAGAAACTTATTGCAGAAAATGTCTCCAGGGAAAAATAATTTCAGAGAACCATAGAACTGTTCATCTTGGAAAAGGCCTTTAACATCCTCTCGTCCAGCTGTTCAACCAGAAGCCTCAAGTCCCTAAACTATGTCCCCAAGTGCCACATCTATATGTCCGTTCAATACTTTCAGGGATGGTGACTCCACTTCTATGGGAAGACCATTCCAGTGCATGATCCCCCACCTTTTTGGAAGCAACTTCCCCTTATATCGAATTTAAACCTCCCCTTGTGCCACTTGAGATAATTTCTCTTGTCCCATCACTTGTTACTTGAGAGGCCAATGCTCACCCCCAGGGATGGTACACCACCACCTCCCTGTGCAGCCTGCTCCAATAGCTACTCACCCTTTCTGTGAAGAACTTCATTCTCCATTAAGAACTTCTTCCTAATGGCCAAAACTGAACCTTCCCTGCTACAGCTTGAGGTTGTTTCCTCCTGCTCTGTCACTGGTTGCCTGGGAGAAGAGGTCAACCCTCACCTGGCTACAGCCTCCTTTTAGTCAGTTGTAGAGAGCAAAAACATCCCCCCTGAGCCTCTTTTTATCCAGGTTAAACACTCCCAGCTCCCCCAGCTGCTCCTCATCAGGCTTGTGCTCCAGACCCTTCCTCATCTCCATTGCCCTTCTCTGGACACACCCCAGCACCTCAACATCCTTATGGTGAGGGGCCCAAAACTGAACACAGGATGAGTGGTGGCCTCACCAGTGCTGAGCACAGCAGGCAATCTCCTTTCATTTTATATTATCTCTCCCAAATTTCAGTGGGAATCTACAGGGCAGAAGGGATTCAAGTAATATTGCCACAGAGGCAATTATCAGTCCTTTTTCTAGAAATACTCCCTGTGTTGTCACCATAGAGTTTAATTACTAAATACCTTCAAGTTGGACAGTCTGAGATGTTAAACAGTTCATGAAACTGGTTGGGAGTCTGAAAAACCTCTAGTGCTGTAGATTCAGTTTTATTTTGGTACACAGATTCTTTCATTTTAATGCAAAATTTCATTTGTCCGTTACGGAATTGTTTCATAAGAGAAAATCTGCACATTGCTGAATTTTTTTTTCTGTAAATGGGGACACAATAGAAAGGAGAACTGAACCCATCCCTCCCAGTGTGGGTTTGTTAACTAATTTTATCTTGTCTTGAACAAAGCCATCTCCACTTAGATAAATGTACTACTCTAAGAATGCCAAAAGCTAATTAATTGATATTCCAAGATCTACCATGTTTTCCAATTGTTCACTTGACAGTGGATACCTAAACTGTGCATAAACCTTTTCCTTTGCTTCCTTGGAGCCCTTGCCCTTTGTGCTTAGATGAACAAAATAGAATTAAATCTGAACTGGTTCTTCAGAAGAGCAAGAGTTATTCTGTCCATCATCATTGGTATTTTGTATTATTTCTCTTTTTTATCTTGGAATAGGTAAAATAGTGTATTTTGCAAACTGTAGAACAGAAATTTAATTTCAAAATAAATGTGTTGCTTATAAAAGCTTTGTCAATTCAACATATTTTTCTAAAATTATTTTTGTTTTACTACAAAATGAATAAAAATGCACACTCAATTATTGTACGTGGGTACAGTCAAACAGTGATTTAGAAACATGGTGAGATTAAACATATGAAAATTGATTCTATCTACTTCTACTACAAGTTGCTATCTTTTGCTTATATCTAAAATCTTAATTTCTTCACTTCAATATTTATTATGACATTATTATGGCAGTATTTTTCTCTCTGGTCTAACCTACACAATGTGATTCTCAGCCCCCACCAGCTTACACTATTCCCTCCCACATCCTAATTTTATGTCACCTTTTGCAAACTTTGTGACAGTTACCCAGAATAGCTACACAATATTGTAGGGTAAAAAATAGAGAGACATTAGAATGTGTTATATGTTGGGGGTTGGACTTGAAATTACTTCAAATTTTTCTCTTCACAAATATTGACACAGTCATGCACAAACTGAGTCAGGGCTTAAGCTGTAACAGTGAGCAAGAGCAGCTTAACACTGATGACTAGTTTTTACAGACAGTCATGCTTTTCAAAGTCTAACTTGAGCTGCAGCCCATTCACTACAATTCCTATGTTGCTAATAAAATCATGTGTGGTGTCCGTGTTGCTTTATGGTGTGCCCACCTGCCCTTATAATGTGTCCATCAAATGTGACAAAACCAGAAAAATGTCTATTAATTTTGCACGTGATTCAGAGGAACCTGGAGGACTTCTCTCAGTATGATACTTAGTAATCTTTCAGTCCTGATTATTTGAAATTATATTAGAAAATGATATAGACTTTTGATTCCAGCCAGAGCTCAAGATACAAATCTCCTTAAATACTATCTATTGAGTTCCTTGCTCAGACTCACGTACTATATAAAAACCAATTATTAAAATGAATAAGAAAAATCAAAAGAAAACAAAAAGTCAAAACCATTATGAAAGCAGGTTTTTGGATGAAAACAGATCAGATCTTGAGCCATTTTTGTATACTCTTTAGGTCCAAATCCTAATACTCTTTTCTATGAATTTAAATTTATTTTGTACTTTAATACTTTATAGATATGGTTTGTGACTAGGTGGGATTAGGGGTGTTGTTTAAAACTGCTCAGGGTTTTTTTAATGGAAACTTCATATTTTCTTAATACTGCTAAGATGTCAAGAGGCTCTGAAGTCTAGACACCCATAAATTAGAATTTGTTGAGATGATGATGATGATGACTAAAAATATTGTGTTAAGCCTCAGGTCATGGCTGTAATATAACATTTGAGTAGAAAGGAAATCAGTCTTTTATATTGCCATTATGTGCAATGTAAAAGGTATGCACACCTTTTCATGTACAGGAATAAAAATAATATTTTGCCCTTAAACAAATTTTCCAGTCTGGTTATCTTAAAGCATATCATTATCATGAAATAAATAATTTAGAAAAGATCTTCAGGTCTTGATCAGGATCTTGATCTAAAGTCAAATTTTTGCTTAATCCTCCAAAATGAATTGTGAGTAGTATTTAAAAAGTAAGGTTTTATTTAATGCTTTATTTGCCTCTTATTTCTCTGTTGTTTTATAGTAAACAAATGTCCCATTTTTCCACCTGGAAGAAAGTCAACAAGAAACACTGGAAATTAAAGAAAACTATAAAGAATATAATTGTGAATAACAACAAGAAAGTGCTTTGTGGAAGGAGTGTTTTGTCAATGAATTTAAAAAATGACTTTTCTCATTAAGTTTACCTAACATATGTAATTATTATGATTGGTAACACATGGTATTCACAAATCAATTCAGTCTTGAAAACGTGTTTTTACAGTGGGTGGCTATTTTTTTGTGCATGTGTAAAGGATTTTATTCTTAACTGTATTCAAAAGTCTGTCGACAACACAGCTGGGCTTTCCCTATTGTTCTCAAGAACTATAACCCCAGCTCATACAATATTGTATTGCTCCAGTGACTTTACCAGAGCCGTGCCAAATTACTCCAGCTGGGTGCTGGGACCCTCTTAGTGAAAGGAAATCACTGTCATTACAAATCTGTAGTCTCAGCACTGAGGAAGATTTCATAACCATTTTGTTTTTTAGATTAAGAGCTACAGAAGTTGTTACAAAGACATTATCACCTAGGAAAGGTATTCTGTAATTCTTCTGATAATTTAACATGTAAAAATTTTTCTAGAATGACTAGTGGTGCATAGTTTATTATTAAGAAATAAGAATGCTCTATTGATTTAACTCAGTACATTTACAGGAGAGATGCCAAAAACTTCTTCAATGTTCAACATGCTTGAATCACTGCAATTCATATCTGAATTTACTCAAGACAAATGTAGTTTTCTATTGCTGGAGTAGGAGCACAAATTTAGCGCTGGAGAAAAAAAGCTGCATATTTGAAAATTGAAGTGATAGTCATTTAGTCTAAATTATCCAGCTCAAGATATTATCTAGCTCATGTTTGCTTGCCATGCAGACTTTGAAACACAGAATGAACAGGCACACAGATTTTTTTCAATCTCTATGTCAGGGACCAGTGCTTTTTACTGCTGGGATCTTATATAAAGAAGAAAAAAAACCCCACATTATTATAACATAAGTAAATAAAAGTCACAGATTTATTTGTAAAAACCATCATGATTATAAATAGGATACACACGAATACTCCTAGCAGTCTTGTTCCTCTGTATTTAGGCAGGAGAATAATTTGTAGGGCTGCAAAACGGTCGCTGCAAGCAGAGCTGGAGTGAGCTACTTCTGTGAAATTTCTCTCAGACACAATTTTATTCCATAAAGTGTATGAATATGCTTCCTTTAATT
This sequence comes from Lonchura striata, assembly GCF_050655825.1. Classification (NCBI taxonomy): domain Eukaryota; kingdom Metazoa; phylum Chordata; class Aves; order Passeriformes; family Estrildidae; genus Lonchura; species Lonchura striata. The sequence continues at coordinate 54,596,978 of NC_140707.1, read as the reverse complement.
GGAAGTTAGGCTTTCTGCTGCTTACTGAAGAATTGGAGTATAAATATTCGGCTCTAGGAGGAAAACACAATACTAAGAAAATCCAACTCCCTTTAAAGCAGGATGCACAAGCAAATAGAACCCTCTTACTTTTCTACTTTTCAGTCTGCAATCTCTAACACCCTGGTTTCCTCTTCACCAGTTTATTGCAGGTGTCTTCACTTTTAGCATTTTATTCCTCTCAACTTCTTTATAAGAGAAATAAAGTGCATGTTTCTGCCCAATTTCCACTAATGTCTGTCTTTGCTCATTGTGTTAACATAGATATGGCTGGCAAAAGTCAGGCTGAGGTGCAACCTGTAAATGTGTGCATACTCTCATCAGCTCAGAACACATAACCAGGAAAAAAAATCCATTTAATTAAAGTACCAATAAAAATAAATGGACATTTTAAAGCTGAACTGTAAAAGTGTAGAACCTTTACCTTTTCTACTTTTTTGAACTGGGGATTTCTGAGGGTAGGAGAAGAAAGGAAGTTTGCCAAAAATATTTTAATAGTACATAAAACTATAGGAAAGGACTAGTAATTAATCAAGAGCCATTGTCTGAGCCCATCAGCACATTCTTCAGCCTACATACATCCTTTTGTGCAGATAATACTCTAGAAACTTGGGAAACTCTACCTGTCACGATAACCTGACACAATTTTAGTTCCTATAGGCTTTTGCCTCAGAAAAATAATTGTAGGATCATTAATCCAAAATGATAGGATGATTCAGGTCTGAAAATACTTCAGCAGGCCTCAAGTCCAGCTGTGGCTTGGAGCAGGGTCAGCTTTAAGAATAGAGCAAGTTGCCAAGGCTTTGTACAGTCAGGTCTTGAAAACTTCTGAGGAAAGAGGTCAGTCAGCCTCTCTGGGTAACCTGCTGCAGTGCCTGACAGTCCTCCTGGAGAAACAGATTTTCCTTTAATGTTAGTGGAACTGAATCCAGTGGATATTAAAACTGAGAGCACTTCTCTAGAATTTCTAAACACACACACAACCACAGACACAAAACCACAGAAAATCACATAAAGTGTACATGTGGCCAGCTGTAAGACTAGCACAAGTATGCTTACACACAGGATCCCATTACAGGCTTGTGTAATTTTCACAATTAGACAAGCCCCCTCAAATAGTCCAAAAGACATTTGACAATTCACATGAGAGCCACGATTGTCTTGTCTCATTTTCCCAGTTATAAAGTCCTATATGAACCTCCTCAAGCCTTTCAATAGTTTCATCAGTATTTTGAGAGCTCTCAACCATTCTGGTTTTGCTGCTATCTACTGATCCTGAGAAGATGTGTCAGGATGTTTAATGTATTATCTCCCCTGTCTCTATTCCCAAACTGAACGCCCTTAAATTGCACGTATCCACAAATTTGTATCCAGGCACAAGCTTTCCTGTTTCAATTTGTGCTGTGCTGCACCTTCCTGTCTCACATCATTGTATGTCTCCACTTTCTTGATATATATTTCTCATAGAAACTGGGATCTGCTTTTGAGTCCTGCCAAAGACAGTTTTTCCTCCAGGCTGGGTGTTGGACCTTCAGACTCTTCTCACAGGGAAATTCGTCTGGTCATCTGGCCTCTCATCTATTTCCTGAAGTTTATCAATGACTTCCTTGTGTCTGGGATACCCAAAAATGCACAGGATTTTCAGCACGGTCTGAAAAGTGCTGAATAGACAGGAATAATCTCCTTGCTCAGTCAACTGGCTGTGCTTCTGGCCAAGGGTGTTGTTGGCCATCTTTGCTCCAGGGCGCGCTGCTGGCTCATACTGACACACCAAGAGACTTACATATCCTTTTAGCCAAGCTTCTACCTCAGACAAGCCTCAGTCTGTATCATTGTTCTTCCTTCATGTGGCCAGGGTTTTGGCTTTGACCTTGTTTAACTTCATAAGGGTCCTCTCAGTTCTTTTCCTGACTGTTATAGGTCCCCTGGATGGCAGACTATCATCTACACTTTATCAACTAGCTCCCCAGTCATGGTCTCATGTTCTTAAAATAGGGATCTACTAGCTGCAGCAGATATAAAAGGACAATAATATGGGGTTTTTAAAGAACATTACTTTTTTGAAACCACTCTATCATCCTCTTCCTTTCTAGACTGTAAGTAGCAAATGCATAGCATGGTGAGTTAGCTGATGAGATGATGGTTCCTGAGGTGCATTGCTCTTTCACTGCCTGGGATAAGAACTTCTATGGTCTTTGGAAAAAACCAAAAAACAAAAACCAAATCAATACAAAACAAAATCACACTCCCAGAAAAAACAAATAAAGAAACAAATTAGTAAATTAGTCTAGAAATGCAGTTCCCTAATCATGTTTATTGAATTAATCCCCTTTTGTTTCTTTTCTAGTTGAAGTGTTCTGAAGGTTATTTTTCTGGAGGGTTTCTTTAAAAAATGTGGCCTAAAACCTGGCAATCAAGGTTATACTGTATTAGCTTTCTAAAAATATAATGATTGGGAAATCAATGACAAATTTTATTGTGTGAAGAATATCTATTGTGAATCTATTAAAGCTTTTACTGCAAGGTAAGGAGGAAGGAAGTGTATAACAGACAGTAAAGAAACATAGCAATCACTAAATTTTAAGGATTGTTAAATAACTATACAGAAGACAATGTGATTTAGATGTTCTCAAACAGTAATTCTGATTCTCAGATGGACACAACTCTCTGTGACTTCATGAGAAACTTGAAGATATAACCCTTAGAATATTTTATTTTTATGAAAAAATCAAATATAAAACAGGCTTAAAAGTACTATGTGTGCTGGCATGGAAACTGGAGTGATTAATCACAAAAAAGTGAGGATGAGACAGCGCAAGCGTCAGCTTCTCCTAAAATATATCATCAGAATATAAGGCAAAAATTATACCAAAAAAGTTATAAAAAAATACTGAATATGCAATAAAAATGCCTCCAGAAAGATTAGTATATATGAAGAAAGGGAGATATAGTGTCTTTGAGCAATTCTACCTCTAACTGATAATTTTGACTGTATGAGAGACAAATCATAAGGGGATGTCCATGGAGTATTGCTGCTAACTCTCTGAGAGATAAAAGGCTTTGTGAGTGAGTATTTAGTAAGGGTTCCTCTTGGCTTTCTACTGATGTTGGATAATCCCTTGGTTATCTTAAAGTAATCTCAGGAATTTTAGGTTTAAGGAATTTGACAGGAATGTTGAAGGCCAAATTCTCCTCTTCCCATGCAGCTGATAGACAGTATAAAAGCCAAAGAGTGTCTGTGTTAAAGAGCACATGGACTCCTGACTCCATCCCAGAGATTAGGATGTGGCTTGGCTCTGCAGAGAAGGCTGTGTGCTAGGGCTGGTATAATGCATGGCTTAATGGATTAGTTGTCTAAAATCATTTCTAGAGACTTCACGAGCTGTCCCTCCAGGCTGAAGAGCTCATCTCCTGCTTTCTTTTGGCCTCCTCAGCCTCATTCCTATTCCTTCCCTTCTGGTGAGTCCAGTTTGATTGTGATACCCTCATTTGATTGTGATACTTTCATGTACTGCAAGTTTAATCAGATTCAAAATCCAGATGTTTCAAGTGAGGAAGTGCAATACATGGTGAAATCAGGAGAAATGATGGCATTACTATGGCAATGTTGGATTATATACTAAAAGATTTACTTAACTCTGAATTCAACAAGAATATTTAATTGACTTTTGTATTAGTTTGCCTGAATTCTTCCTAATACAAGGCTTATGGGGGTTTGGAGTTTTGTTTTGTTGTTTGTGTGTTTGGTTTGGTTTCTAAATAGCCAGTGACTGCAGATTTAATCTAGAGGCTTTTTACAGATATATGACCTGTAATCTTTTCTTTTTCCTAGTAAAGATGAAGATGAATGTTCATTAAGTTTTGATAGAAATCATGTGAAATTGCATCTGAATCTTCAGATCTTCAGATGAAGTTCAGGGTTTTCAGCCATGTGTCCTGTGATCAAGCAGCAGGCTCCACAGGAAATAGGAGGAAAAAAAAAAAACCAAAACAAAACCAAAAAATTGAGGCATCTTAAAGAGAAATGCCATAATTTCCTCCATTATTTTTAGTGTCTTGATGTGCAAACAGCACTAAATTACTTTGTTTCTTAGATTCTCTATCTGTAAAACTGAGAATAAATCTCCCTAAATACCTTTGTGTGTAAAGACTTATTGGTTTATAAAAAAATAAAAGCTCTTTGAAGCATTTATACTCCACAGATATTGTGCGCTACTTTTTTGGCTTTTTTTTTTTCTTTTTGTAATGGTTTACTTTGAGTTTTGCTGGCTTTAGTTTTTCAAAGAACATGCTTGCCTTTGCAGCTATGTGCCAGGATTATCTGTGTCATGTAGAAACTGCTTGTGCTTTCCTTTTGACACTCTATATTAGCACCGCAAATTGTTTCATTAAGTGCCACTTGTTCAGTAAGTGCAACAAAATTAAAGCTGAAGAAGATGAATCATATATGAGGGCAGGGATCAAGGAGCTGTTTACTTTACAAATGTCTCTAATAGGCATATTTCTTCTTTAAATCAAGGAAATATTTGACTCATATCAATGGAAGCATCAGTATCATAAAAGGGCATCTGTACTTTTCAAGGCTATGTGTGTATAATTAACTTTCAATGAAATTTCATCACTTCTTCATGCATTACTTCTGCATTAAAATATTTCTTAAGTGTCAGAGATTTGTAACTCTAATTGTCAAGGATATGATTCAAAATTGTGAATTATTTTAAAGGCAAAAAGATAGAAATAAGGGTCAAGTAACTGCTTATCTGCAGTTCAAGAAAACTTGTTAGGAGTGTTTTAAATTATCCAGTAAGTCTTATAATCCAAGTAGAAGTGTAGAAGTCTGCAAGTTAAATTTGAAAAGGTATTAAATAAACCACTAAGTGCTATATCTTTTATGTATTTATTTGAATTCACAGAATATTTAGTATGATCATCATACTGTGAATTCATAGGTACACTATACAGGAAATCTGTAAGAGTGCATTTGTAATGACTCTAAATGGCCATATTTGTGTATTTATAGATCATGCCTATCTTGCTTGATGTAGTAAAGTGAGTCAAAGTAATGACTGCTGAGTCATAATCATCTGCTTTGGAAATCATTCTGGCCCCTTCAGCATACCTCTTAGTGTATGGATATCTTAGAAGTTAAATTTGCATGAGATATATATTATGAGTCAAGAAGGTGGAAGAAAGATAATTTTTGTTAAATTTTTTCACCTTGTTTAGGCTTGCAGCATCATGGCCACTTGTCTTTCAAATTATTAATTTCTTTGACTTATCTTACCCTAAGTTTTTTTCTACATTAGTGCAGGTAGGAATTAATTTATGAATATGTCAAATGGTCAAAATTCCTTGAAAGTTTTAGGGAATGTTTTTTATTTTGCTCTTTACTTTGTAAAATAGTACAATAGGTACTTATTTAATACTGCAAAATCTTTTCACTGTGTTTGGAATCATAGAAAGCTCCCATAAATGCTCCCTTCACAGCAAGGTGCTTTCTCTGGATGCATTTTGTCTGGGTGATTGGAGTGATGACTCAGCTGTAGAGCATTTTTCATACAAACCTTGCTGAGTTGACTGGTCACTGAATTGTCCACTGTGGTTGATCTCCTTGGAGTTCATCAGGGAATGATTTTGATAGTAAGGAACTGTTTCTCTGATTCTTAAGATTTTCTAAAACCTTCTGGGTTTACATTCTTGTAGAGAACTTTCTCACACAACTTTCTGTAAACAAGCTATTGTTTTGCACTCCTCCATAGAGACAGAGAAATTTGATGTACTAGTAGTTTGTGCAATGTCATTGGAGATGTGGCACATTCACCCTCCAACCCACAGTCACTTTTGGAAGAGTATAAATGCTGGAGCCAGAGAATAAACTTCCTCTTTTTCACCTTTGCAATAACGACGACTTACATCGTGCTTTCATGTGTCCTATAGTGACAAGGAACATCTTGCTGTACCTGTGATCCAAGCTCTTTTTCACAGCAGGAACAACAGGGAAGTAGATTTGCCTTTAGCGATAGATCATGGTCCATACACACCTTAACATGCCTTCCAAAGGAAACCATGCTACAGGGATGCATGCCACAGGGATGCACACTCAGGTCTCACAAATGCACAGATGAGTTGTGGGTATACAGGCATACAGGCATTAAGAGGGTAGGGACATTATTCAGCTCCAGTGGATTGTGGCATAAATTAATTTTTTATGCTGTTACCAAGCCACAGTTTCACATTACTCACAAGAATATGATATATAGTAAAATGCACTGACTTTTTCTCAATTGAAGTGTGTGCTTGGCATTATCAGGGTGAAGAAACAAAGGAGAACTAGTCACTAACTTTAAAGAAATTACTGGACAAAACTTAAAAAGCATATAAAATCCATTCCTAATTTATAACAATACAAATACATAAGAAAAAAAAAGTGAAGACTGGATTAGGAGGATGCTTAGAGCAGACAGTTCTAAGACATGACATTTCTTTCATTTCACTGCCTCTGTACCACTAGGAGTTTAATATCTGTGTGCAGCTCCAATGAACAAAAATTATTGCAATTAGCCACAGTGGTAACTGTGATCAATAAAAGAAAAATGCCAGAAAAACTGAGCTGAGTATAAGCTCAGTAATAATGAGCTGAGTAATAATAAACTCGGTAATAATGAATATTGATAATTCTGCCTATAATGCTTTGGTAATAACAATGCCCACCTGTAAACTTAAAACCAGGAAAAGAGTCTTTGGAGTGTATCTCTACTGAAGACCTACTGGCTTAAAGCAGGGTAAAAATATCTAAGGCAATAAAGTTTCTTTTAAGGAAATATAATTTCTTTCCTAATTCTTTATCCTCCCCTTCTGCTAACCCAGGAGGAAACCATATTTAAGCACTATTTTAGAAAGGCATAGTTTCAAAATATTGCCAACAGAAAAACTGTAGTTTTGGGGAAGGCAGAAAATGATGTCTGCAAAAGATCTTGATTCCAACCAGATGACAGTAATAAAAGAAAAGTGAAATGGAAAGAATCCTGAGGCAGAGGCAAGAAGGTGTTACCAAGTTCAAAGTATTTTTAAAAGTATTTCAGTAGAGCTACATTTCAGAGGGCAATCAGACCATAACCTGAAAGTCTGAGAAATCTGTAGAAGTGATTCACCACAGCTACTCTTCAGCTTATTGCATCTGAAAGACCTTTGTTAAAATAAAATAAAAAAATTAAAATGAAATTAAAAAAAAAAAAAAAGAGAGAAAGGAACGGTAATGAGGAAGATCCAGCACCTCAGGAAAACAGCCTGAACAGGAAGGCAAAAGGGAATCTGTTATATTACTCAGGCAGCTGAACAGGCTGCTGAACTCTGGCCCAAAGATGGTGAATGTCAGAAGTCTGCCACACACATTTCCTGTTTTGCATTGTTTCATGAATCCCAAACAGCTGCTGTGCCACTGAAGTCAGGAAAAGCCTCACCCAGCTCATTGTTTTGGACAAGATGACAAAAAAATTAATGACGCAAAATTAGAATTTTTCATGCCAGGGCCACCAGTCTGTCCCATGGACTTTGACATGGCCAGGAATTTATGCTGATTTTTGGTTTATTTCTTACAACTTTAACCTTTAAGATTCCAGAGAAAATTTTGTGTTATATCTACTATGTTATACTATACTATTTATTGTCATTTATTTTAGTGTAATTGAAAAAAAAAATATTAGGGAAGTATGAATTGATGTCTAAAGAGATATCATGATAAAATAAGAAAAACTAAAGGATAATTTAATTTATTGGACAGAAAGCTTTCAAAGAAAACTGAACATTCACCTTGAAAATCTAGTGTCACTAGAGAGTATTAAATTATATATATTTGCAGTTTTTTCCTCAATATGATCATGTCAACATTTTATTAAAGTTTAAGGATTACAGTTTATAGACATTTTCCTGAAGAAAAACTTATGTCTTACTCAAGACTTGATCCACCTGTTGAATTAATACAAGCACTCCTACTGATTTTACAAGAGGTTGAATTAAATTACGCAGTATTTGAATAAAGTGGTTAGTGGAATCTTTCATCTCTGCTTATTTTTATTTTTATTATTTGGGAGGCACTGTGGAGATCTTTCAGTCTTAATGACAGTCATCCTGTCATCCTTAATGACAGTTTATCAAAGCAGATTTAAAAGATCAATTGCTTACCCCTTAATGGAAATTATTTCATTTGAAAATGTTCTTTCAAGAGAGTATCTATAGATGGATTATTTTAAAACTGATACCAACTAAAGATTTCAGCTGTAAAGATACAATACCTATCTCTTTACTAGCATGTAATTTTCTTGGACATCCCCTAGGACAAAATCACTTTTAAAATATATTCATTTATTATTAATATATGCAACTCCTCTCTTCCAAGAAAAAATGTATAGTTGTCAATTACAACTAATGAGCATGTTTCTCTGAAGCTTTGAGAAACAGAAAATATTAAAATGTTCTCTAAATAAGTACCAGTTTGTAATGTCTTAGTGACAGACAATGTAAAAATCTTGTCACACTGTATGAAACAAATTCTTGGCCCGAGAAAAAGGCACCAAAGTTTTTCTTCCCTTTATTCCTCAACTTTGAGACTTCAGTCATTAGGAGGTTTGTATAACTCTGGTCCATTTGGCAGACTGTCAGGAAGGAGTCAATACTATTAATAGCAAAAGCTACAGCAAAAGTTCAAAAGCAAAAAAAAAAACCAAAATTAATAGACTGAGACTGCTTTGTTTATAATTGGTTCAGAACCTTTCAGAAGGAGAACTCACACCACTGCAGTACTGGATATTAAATCTTTAAAGTCAATTTGGAAATCACTAATGAAAAGAGAAAGTGAGGAAAAAGGGTTAGGAAAATACTGAAAATAATGACCATCAGGTTATCAAAGTTATCAAAGTACATAGTATCAGATTTTATAAATGTGTACAGAAATTTAAAGGATTCCAGCATTTGTTCATATTTACTGATGCAAAGCATTATCCTTTGTAGCCCTGCGGTATGAAAGGAAAACAACAGTGAGCAAAAGATGTGCAGAAGACAAAATTTAAAAGATCAACTTTTTCTGATTTTTTTTGCAGTTGAAAGGAGCAAACTATGAGTAAAATATATCTGTAGCTCTTCTGAAGATTTTACTGAAATATTAAATTCAAAAAGGAGTCAATTTATGAGTCTTGTATTAATAGAGTATATTTACCCTTTTCAGAAATTTCCATTCCAAACAGGAACCAAACAAACTAAAGACTTCATAATCACCTCTCTTTCAAGACTTGGTATTTCCTAATGGATCAGACTCCACAAAATATATAAATTCTTTTCTGAATTACCTCTGATTTATTGTTTTTTTTTTAATTTGTCTTCAAAAAGGAGATAGAAGTAAGGGAATCATCCTGAAAGAATTCACAGAGGAATTACCCAGAAACTAGAACACTGTGGATGGGTTAGATACCATTATGACTTATTTTATGCACGAGGTCAGCCAAAATAATCATTCTGGTCCTTTCAATATTAATAGCTACTGTCCTACTTCCTCTCCGTTGCTCTTTTATTACTTGTAAATGAACTTGAAGCCTGATCTTAGAATCCCCATTTCTGAATGTTTGATAGTTGCCCACCTGGAACAGACTGAGACTGCCTTCTAAAGGTGAAAGGCTGTGCATGGCAGGCTTGTTTTACCAGTGTACCTCACCTGTACTTCAGGGAAGGGCTAGCTCAATAGATCTGAACAATATGTAGAAACAACTGCAGGTGCTACAAATGCTCACTTTCATGAATTTCTGATATCATGTTCTGTGTTATACTTACTCTCTTGAATTGCTGCTCAGTCCTTTAAAAACCTTGTGGGTTCACAGTCTTTATTTCTTACTTTCTCTCTCTTCATAGCATGAGAAGGCATTGCAGCACCCTTCCCCAGAACTGTACTGATTTGGAGAAAGGAACTACATTTTTTCCCTCCTACAGTAACATGGGGAATTTTTCCTAGATTTGAAATTCTATGTAGTTGGGCATATAATGTAATCCTATGCCACCAGCTTCAGTAGAAACTTTGACTTCTAGAATACCTAGGACCAAAAAGAGTTCTTTAGTGTTAGAGATTTTTCAAATGAATGGGAGGCAAGGCCAGAAACAACATTACCTAACATTCTCAATGGTAAAAGTAAAAATTTGATTTACATAAAATAGAGTTTCAGTTAAAGTCTCAGTTCTTGCGAAACTGAAAATCAATGCTGTCATTGGGCCTGTAAATTCCTAATGACTGGAAGTGCCAAGATACAGCAAACAATATCATTATTTCATTTTAGAGGTTTGTACTTTAGACATATCCAGCTGGACTATTGTAATTTAGAATTCACACCTTTCTGTTAAAAACTATCATAGGACTCCACTGCATACCTGACATCACTGTATTTTATTTATTTGGAATAATGGAATGGCTGACTTGACTTTAAAAACAATTGTGGATTTTCTCAGGTTGATTCTTTGCTTTTAATTCTCTGTCTTCCTATTTGCCAGTACCACAAGCCTTGAAATTGCCAAACTGGACTTTCAACACATGTTTTAAAAACAAGAGTAGGGATTTCCTCTAAGGAAGATGTCAGCAGCTGCATGTAAATCAGCCTGCCTTTCAGGGAGTACTTGAGCAGGCAGCTTTCCCTCAAAGGCAGAGAGATATCATCTTAGCAATGTGACTCAAGGACAAAAGGACATGGCAAATGCAATAACTCCAAATATAATCTACCAGCAGTCTAAAACATTTTAATAGTTGGAAGTTGCTCCTTATCCCGGGGAAGCTTTTTTTCTTTTTCTATTTGGCAAAATCTGTTGATAAGGCTGTCAGCTTTGCTATCACGGTTTCAAGCTAACCAAAAAATTTGCAATACAAGAGAGTGTTGAAATATTTCTTTGGGCTTATTTGACTGTGTGTGACTGTGAATAGTGCATCATGATGTGTGTCCTTTTTTTTTTCCATCCCCTGAAGGGAGAACAGGATAGTATTCCATTCACATAGATCACTGATTAATGTTCACAGCTCTCAGCATTCACTGGCTTCAGGAGTTGTTTATTGAAAATATGTAGCTGAGTCTCAAAGCCAACAACATTCCCCCAGGGTGCCCATTAAGCAGAAGGGCAGCACAGTTGTAAACAATCTACTTTGTAAAGTCAAAGAATTTGATAGAAAAGACATCTAAGTATTATTTAGTAAATATTTCATATTTTGCAATGTATAGCTTGCAAAAAGAGAGAAAAAATGGGAAAACAAAAATGTAAAAAGTTATTTAAGATAAAAAAATCTAATAGTAATCTAAAAATATCTCTCTAATAGTAATCTAATAATATATTTTTTCTCTCAATGCATACATCATAAATTCCCCATCAGTGCCAGTGGATGAGAATGGGCTCCATAGGTAAGCAAGGAGAAATAGAGCTCAGCAACAATGAGCCAAAAGAGGAAAAGTGTGCATTGGGAAGGTCCTGTGTAAGAGCTTCCCAAGGAGTGATAAAACTGTGCTGAACCCAGTATGGTAAAGTCAGGACAAGAAGAACATGATGCCTTCATGGAAAGTCACAAGCACACACGGGCACCACCACAGCTCTCTGCCCTGTGGCCAGCGGCTGCTGGCACAGCAGGGCACATAAAGCCCACAGGAGGGATTCTGTACCCACAGACCCCAAGGGCCTCTCCTAACACCCCCCTAGAAAGTTCCTGGCACTTCTCAGCCAGCCCCACTGCTTTAGGGGAGCACCCAAAAGGCACCACCTGCTGGGGCTGACCTCCCTGCTGTTTCTTCATTCTGGTAGCTTGGAAGGAGTGGGAGGAGATGACAATGAACTATGATGGTACATAAGTGTGTGTCTGTTAAAAGCAACAGCTTGATTCTATTATTAATAACAGCATAATGCATAAAGATGTCCCAAGAAATACTGGCTGTAATCTGTGCCTCCCCTCTCTTTCAATTCCCTGTTAGACAGAGGAATTTACAACAGATACACGCTAAGAGAAATAGAGCAAGGAGGAAATACAGCAACATTGTACAACTGCAGGTGCTAGAGAGTTCAATAAACAAATGGTGGGTCTTTAAAATTTAGGCAGGAAAAGATGTTTTCATGGATAGACAATTATGCTTTATTTGTAAGAACAGTAAGCTCTCTGAAACTGGTATATTTATTTCGTATTTTGTATCATTGCAACAAGATACCTAAACACATCTTTCTCCTTCAACACTCTCTTAAAAAATTCTAGAGTAGAGAGCTTGTCTTTCCAAATTCTTGCAAAGAATTTATGTCCACACTGTAAAATAAGGCTGTTTATTAAATTAAATAAATAGCAATAACAACTGATTGAAACAGATGAAAATGGAAAGCTTTAAACAGAAATGTGTGAGCATCCAGCCTCAATTTTGCATTGCCTTGAAGCATTAACATTGAATTTTACAGAACCACTGTTCTCTCTATTCATTTTATCAGTCTTATCATACGTAGAGGTCATCAATATATGTGAAATGTTAATTAAGGAGAACAATTTGTCTGAAGAACTGTAGCTTTAGAAATATCTCTTTCCAAGAGTAATAATTACATCATAGAGACATTATCTTCTCTCTATTTGTTTTTAAATGCTTCAGCAACCAATTCTGATTTGGTGAAATATACCAAGAGAAAACTCCCATTTTGTTAAAAGTACACTTGATTGTATTTTTATTGCTGTTGTTCCATATTACATTTCTTCTAAGCTGAAAAAAAAGAATTATTTTTTTTTAAAAATCTGACTTTTTAAACTTTTAATAATATATTAGCAAACTTTAAACATCCATAGTACTAATTGTTTTAATTATTAGATCTGATAAAAATTAACACAAATCCACTGACCTTAACTTTGTATAATTGTTTGCTAAAATGTGCATGCAGCTTCTCTTTTACTCTGTTTTTTTTCATAATGTTCAGTCTAAATAACTTTATTTCATCAAATTAAAAAAGAATATTTAAACCCCCCAAACAGCAAAAACAACAATAAAAAACCTTAGCAGCAGAAAAAATTGAAAATTTTCTGTATATTAATTGCCAAATTTATTATAAATTCTGAGAATGAGTTTATTTTAAATTTTGTATTGAAATCCAAAATCAGTGTAGTTTCTCAAAGCTTCAAATTTCATTGCAAATCCCTGATATTGCAAAATGTAATGCATATTAAAATTAACACTTGCTTTGAGGGTTCTATTAAACATTAATTTTATATCTTAAATTTAGATACTGTTCTTATAGTGTACATATTTAACCTGACAAGATTTTCATTGCAACTATGTCACTTGAAACAGCCTATAATGAATTATTGTGAGGAAAATGTTAAACTCCAGTCACCCACTGCTGATGCTGATGTCACTCAGGCAGTACTACAAATCAGTACTACAAATTGGCTGAAACATGAACATGAAATTTCATGTCCCAGATTTGTGCCAAATCTTACCTGGACCTGGTCTCACATCAGAATTTTCATCCTGAACATGAGACTGTGTTTCTGTATTCATGAGGTAAAGATCTCAGGGCTAAGGGATAATCTCAACGTCTCTGTACCCAACTAACCCAAAGATCCAAGGCAGGGGTCAGACACTGGCACAAGTGTCCTGCTCTTGTTTCACAAGTTCTGCATGGTTATATTTCATGTGAACCTGGAGAATCCTGGGAAATTCCTGAACGCCAGGAACTGTTTTCACAAAAAGTACAGATGAGGCAAGTGTGTCCAGGAGGCTGGTACCTGTCACATACATTCCTGGAGCTGACATAAACCAAGACCTGGAACATTTAATCTGCTCCCATAGACACAACCTATGTGATACAAATTTGGTCCAGATAATCAGGGCATTTCTAGCAAATTACCAAGGGTGAGTTGAACAGAGCTTATGCCAGATTTCTGATTTAATGCCAGTTTTCTAACAGCTGGTAGAGGACATACAATACCTAATCACATACAGGCTTTAAGTGAAAATGTCCTTAAAAATGTTTGAAATGCAATCAAAAAAGCCAGCTTGTACCAATTAATGTTGTCTTACATGGAAAGATCATTCCTTATCCAGTAACAAATATCCTAAATTGAGGGGACTGTTTTGGTTTGTTTTGTAAACTCATAGTCTGAAAACCTTTTTCCAAGTGAATATTTTGTGTACATAAATTCTGCGTTTTGTTTGTTCTCTTCCAGTCCTATTTCCAGGCTTTGTCCTGCAGTCCAAAGAAGAATTTTCCAGCAGGAAAGATGAATGACCTGTGGAAATTATAATGTATTTTAACTTGTACAATTAAAAAAAAATCGTGGCAAACCAGGGTACTAGGAATATTTTTATAAATGGAACTATTCTATACATCAAGATCGATTCTAAATTCATATATAATATAGACAGGTTTTGTTTATATTTTCCTATTCCAATTTACCCTCGAATAAATAAACCTCAAATAATAAATGTATTAATCTAGAGAACTTGAGGAGTGACTCCCCACCACTTCAAGTTATAGTCACTATGTCTTTTAGTCTCTAAATATATATTTTATTATAACATTCTAATAATAAACCAAAAAAGAAATAATTATTTAGCTGAAAAAAGCCAGCACTATTAAGCATTAAAAGTAAGTGAAAGTTCCCTCTTCTTCACCTCTGTCTTAAAGAAAAATGTTTTTTCATCAAACTTGGAAGGATATCCAGGGTTAAAACAGAATGTATCGTGAGGAAGCAAGTGGATTTCATCTGATCACTTACCAGGTTCTATATGGACCATTCACACTCTACTTGGAAGGTACCAATATGATAAATAGCATTGAGAAACCTCACATCTTTTGAGTTATTCTTCTTTCATGAATTCATGGGTCTCAGAGGTATGACTAATAGCCAAACATGCAAAGAATCTCCAGGTGACTGTGGCTGCTAACTTTATGTTTAGAAGTTGGCAATGCTTCTCTTCAACCGACTGATAAATATGCTGAAGTGTCAAAGAGAAAGGATAAGCCAGATTTAGTAACATAATTATGATTTTAAATTATATTAACTCAGCTTTCAATATGTCTTCATTCAAGATAAAATATCTTTTATCTTGTTAGATTAAAATCCACACTGCAACAAATATTAATAACCTAAATGTAACATTTTTTACATGAAATTAAATTAATCACAGAAAACATAAATACATAGAAGTTATTAGAAGTCTTTATATAGGAAGAAGTTACCATAGAACCCCTATTTTAAGGTGTAGTAAAGATGAGAAGTACTTGCCAGTACATTTGGACCTGTGAATAATAATTGGACAAATTAATTTGTCAATTTCTACAAGAATCTCTTTGCTCTTTCTGCTGCTTCTCAGTTAGGGCAATGACCATGCTGGGCCTCTGGTGCTTGTTGACAGAAGCGTCAGTGTTCCATAAAAAGGTACAATTACCATAGATGGTGATACACTGAAAAGATTTTAAGAGATGCAGTATAGCAGATCAGAGTAGAGAAAAAATGTGCATAATTTCTGGTATGTTCGTTCATGACAATGGTTTGTGCTCTTAGTTAAGTAGGAATATATTTACCAGAGGTATAAATATCTAGATTTTTATACCTAGTATAAATAACTAGATTTGACTATGGGAGGGATGAGTATGACTAAGGATGGGATAACTAGCTACTAAGATAAAAAAAAAACCCAAAGAGTCACTGAAAACTAAAATGCAACATAACAAATCTTAAGAGTTACTCATAACAAATCTAAAGAGTTATTAAATGGACAAACTTTGCTATTATTCTGCCTCATAGATGCATTTCACACTTGCATGCAACTTTATTTTCACCTTGCTTAGTTGGGAAATGCAAAAACTGCCATTGAAGAGAAAAATAAAATATGAAATAAAAATGATTTTTAATAACTGTTTATTCAAAAGCTGAGAGAAAACAGAAATGCTGGATCTGTTGTTTCTTCTGTATTCTTACTGATTTCCTTTAATTTGTATTTAAAGAAAAGAAATAATTTATAATTTAATTGTTGTACCTCAGAAAGAAATAACACAATGAAAATCATTATTGTGTCTAGCATGTTTTCAAGCTCTTTCTTCCCTCTACTTCTTCACCTTTTAAGCATCTAATTAATGTCATGTTCACTATGAGTTGCATTGTTATTGTGATTCCTCTGTGTTTTCAAAAATGTGTGAAAGCACATGAGGGGCAAAAGTATCTGTGAACGTGTCATTCCAGTTGATAACCTTTCAAAGGGAAAGCTGCTTGTGGGGGAAGTATTTTTTCTGTTTTACCTCTGGGTGCTTGCACTAAAAATTGATACAACCTCATTGAGTCAATTTTCCTTGTAAAAACCTCTCAACTGCATCTCAATTATGCTCTTTTGGCTAATATTTACTTTCTCCTCACCGCCATTTGAAATACTGGTAATGCATCTATCTGCTGTAAGCAGACCTTTGTACAGTTTATATTCATAGATTTTTGCTGTGATTTTAGAATTTAAACAGAAGATTATATGTCCTGTTACTGAGGCTTTGATAGTGAGAAGATCTTTAGCTGCTTTTTCCAAGGAATTCTGGACAGAAAAAATAAATCAGTGTCATAATCAATGAAGACTGACTAGACTTTTGGCCTTCTGTCATACTCTGCTCCTCTGCTTATCCCATGTAAAACCCTCCTGTCACAGCAGGGCTATATTGAAGAAGCACTACAGACCACACTGGGAGGTGTACACTTTACTGCAGCAGCAGGCTATTTGGAGGGTGTCTTTCTCAAGCCACAATAAAAGCAATGGATAGGAGGAAGAGGTAAATAGAGGTGAGGAGGAGATAACTGGGTCCAGGGATCTAATGAAGTCTCAGTCCTTTTAACTAGCTGAAATAATTTGTTTCTGAAAGAAGAAATCTGCCACTGCTTCTGAGTCAGACAGAAATTCCATCAGTATCTGGAGGGGATTCCAGCCTGTTTTATCTCTAAGGTAGAGATTTGCTGTCCCTGTAATTTTGCCACTCTGTGTTACTGTCTGCTTTGTCAGTGATAATACTGACCTTGAATCTAAGCTTTCACTTCTTGAGGCAGAATGGACAATACATGCTGCTCAGTCCTAAAAATTGCTCAGTCCTATTCTTCTATTGCAGATACAATAGCATGCAGCTGCTCTTAGGATTTTTGATGACTTCCCACTTGCAGGCACAACCAAGGATTGCAATGGCATGAAAGACCCTGAGGGGAGTAGGGAGAGTTGCAAGGACATTTTCTATTTTGGTTCATTCATAACTTAAAACAAGCTCATATAACAAACCATGGATTTTGAAATAACTTTGTTACAATTTCGTTTCTCATGTATTTTAATTCATTTTAGTAGTTATTAGAACAGTAATTATAAAGATTCCTCTTTTCTGTTTCATTTCATATTAATTGATTTTGTTGGTTGTTTTTTTTAATAATTTTCCATGGAAGATGTTTAACTGCTTTTTATGCTAATCAAGCTGGACCAAAGGTGAAAAACAGGAAGAAAAAACCTCTCTTAATTTCTTGCAGTAAAATTAAAGAAATGCAGCAAGGTAGACAGCCTAATAAATAGTCTATGGAAAATAATAACATTCTTTTGCAAATCTACATGATAACAAGGTTCTGATATCTTAATTTCTTGAAGAAAATCTTAAATCTCTAACTCATTAAATTACATCTATGATTTCAAATTGTAGGTGTCTCTGTCAATAAATGTGTGTGCATCAGTTCTCTTACAACTCTTAATTGTTTCTGGGCAGGAATTCTTTAGAAGAAGTCCACTATTACTGAAAATAATATTGTTGTAATTCCCTTAAGTCAGGCAATGGCCCCTTGGGAAGAATAGCACAGAGTTCTAAAAGGCAGAGAAAGAGTCAATATATTAAAAGCCGCAATTGTTTTTCAGAGATTTCAAATAGAAAAGCTGTGTCTGCACATAACCTATACCTGAAATGAAAAGTGAACAAGCCTAGACTTATCTGAAGATTTTGGCAATGTCTTGAAGCATGTCTGCATAACATCACAAGACTTTTCTGTCAACTCTCCACCAAATCTTTCATTGCCAAAAGAAATAATGAAAAATTGTACGACTATGTTTTCATAATTAATAGAACTTATTTCCCTCCAAAGATAAAATATCTTGAAGTTTTCCATGTGATGATTGATATTATGGTCTATAAAACAGAACTTGGCGTCTAAGTAAAAAGTGATATCAAATTAAGAAAAATATGTAAAGCACAATAGAAAACAAAATGGATGAAAAACGGTACTCATCTTCTTAGAAAATAAACAACAAAACTGACTAGGTCAATCAGCATCTGAGAATCAGAGAATGGAACACTTTCTAGGTGCTGCACCATCTGAAAGCTGCTATCAATAGTAAATGCTAACATCTCTTGGCAAGAATAACTTGCAACTTTGTAGCCATATAAACATGAAATTTGGATAAATTAGAATATGTGGAACTGTGCTAAGAAAGCCAAGGTAAATATCAGCTCCCCAACAACACTTCCAGGAAAAGGAGTAATAAATCTGTCTAAAACAAAGGACAAAAAAGAGGTTAAAAAGCTGCATCACAAGACACAAGAGGGAATATGTGAGTAATATAACTAGAAACAGAAACAGCTGCTGTGAAAACATAGTAAAATACTTTATCAATTCAACAAGATCCTAAGTGGTGAATTTACATTAGCTAAAGGATATACTAGCAAAAAAATTAGAAAGACTACAAAAGACTACCATGATATACATTTGTATACTTTTCTAAGCTTACTCTTCATTCTCATATGAAGTCCAAGTGTCTTGTCTTCACTTTCAAAGCTCTGTTCATAGCATAACCTCCTCTTGTTTCAGACTTTTGATCTATAAATTGTCTGAAATTTCTCCAGTCAACCTCTCTTGTCTACACATGAGACAATTGAAAAAAAAACCACCTTTATCTCCAGCCCCATTCTTTACTCAAATATGGAGGAGTTCTGTGCAAGTGCTGTGAAAAAGAATTTTTCTTTTCCTCCTTATTGCCCAAGATGGGATTAAGCTCTATCAACAATAATCTTTACAGACAGTAAACTACTTTTTCTTAAACACCTTTGATATTATCTTATTTAAAAACATTTATGTAATCACAAAAATTCCTTATTTACTTTACTACTTTGTGCCACAGGTAGAGAATATACCATTCTTTTTTCTTTAGATTTTCTTTGCCCCTGAAGATTTTTGCATTATTAAATGTTTTTGAAAAAAGTTAAAATATATTTTCAATCTTTCTACAAGTGTCATGTTTGCTAAATTTTTAATTTTTGTTGTTTTTATCCATATTAGCTCGGGCTAATGCATATCTTCTTGTAACGTAAGGCCCAAAATGGACATGGTAACAATGTTCAACTTCTACTTTTCTTGTTCTGTAGGGTTTTGGTTTTTTTTCTTTTTTATCCTCTTCCTTCCCCCTCCCCAAATCCTCATTGAAGTTTACCTGCTTCGCAAGAGCATGGACTTTCTGATTCTTTCTCAACTCATAACCTAGCTCATAATGTAACTAACTTAAGAATTTCATTGGCTTTCTAGTTACCTATTCTTTGCAAACTATTACCTCTGAACTTGATGGTTTTTTCAACCATTTTCAAACTGTTTTAGTATATATGGATTGGATTCTAATTCCACTCTTCATTGTTCTTACACTTGCTCACAGTTTCTTATCTGCAAAGGCAATAAGACTATTCATCATTTAATTCTTCATTGAAAATAGTGAATTCATCTAGACCCAGTGCTGACCTGTATAGCATCCTATACATAACCACTCTGGAATGAAATAACTTTTTACTCCTGCTTCTTTATTGTTGATTTGGCTACAGCTACATTATAGGCACCACATGGCTTATTAACAACAATAAACTAACATTAGATAGATTTTTCTGACAATAGAGACCAAAATAAGAGGTAAAAAAAACAAAGATGAAAATATTACCCAATAGTCTGCTTAACAGGATGGAAGTATGAAAATAAAGGAGGAATCCAATAACATTTCACAGTTCTGATTTCAAATGTTAAATTAGAAAAAATATGAAGCAAGTGTATTCTCACACCCAGAATAACACGTATGCTGACAGGAATGTACAGAAAGAAATAAAATCAGTAAGCTGATACTAGCATTTTTAAGTAAAATCTGTGTAAGAACTTCAAGTCCTTTAACTTTCCTTCTCAAATAAATAAATTCAGCTTTATTGTTTATTTCTGAAAGCTACAAGTTTTTCAAAGGTAGCTAGATAGGTGTCTAAATGGCTATGAAAATAGATACCTCCTAGAAAAGAGGTACTAAAAGACATGAGATAATTACAGCTGCTGAGATATGTCAAAAGTTTTTCAGTACTTCTCTTTACTGTTATCCAGCATAAGTGATTGAAATATTTTGACTGTGTGTTTAAAGTAAATGTTTGGAATCTGTTATAACAGGTGCAATTTTGGGCATCTGGAGGAAGAAACACAATTGCCATTTTAAAGTCTTTATTGTAACTCAGTTTTCTGTGGCTTAATGGCATACAGATATTTATCTATACTCAGCTAGAAACAAACACAGCGGAATTTTGTTGGGAGCAGAAGAAACTTCCAAAAGAACAAAAGAAGAAACAAGCCTGAATTTTTCCCTTCCCAGCTGGGTCTTGCCGAGGGGCTGCCTTTGATCCCATGAGCATACAGCTCAGAACAAAGAACTCTTGTGTCTCACAAGGAAAGAAGGTGGAATTCCTCACTGTAACCACATGCCATCAGAGAAAGGTAGGATGTAGTAGTAGGATACTAACAGTCAAAGGGATGTTGAAACTGCTTCTCCTCTTTCTAATAAATGTATGGATTTTTTTGGTCCTAGTTCAGCCTCTGTGTTTTCAGCTTTTTGAAATATACCCTACATATTGAATTAGAAGGTTGAACTGAACTAACTGCTGTGCATATTCTGGTTTAGCACTATACTAAAACATCTGTTTCTGTGGTTTAACTCTGCTTTACCTAATAGGATCTCTTAATCATACTATTTGCTTTTTAAAGGTTTCTTATCAACAATAGGTTTTCACTCAGGACTCTCAGAACAATTCTGTCACACATCCACAGCAGCTGGTCAGATTACTCCAGGCAAGCTTTGCTCTTTGTAACTGTGTCTGGATTGCATTGCAATGGGCTTCACCATCCAGCTGGAATTAAATTAACTGTTGAGGTAATACTTGCATTATGGCATTGCATGATTGGCAGCTCACTTCTACAGCATAACACTTTGAAGCAATTCAGCTTTAGTAAAATTATTTTCCTCTTCAAAAGTGTTTTAGGCATTATTTCAAATGCCCCTTTTCTTAGTTAGACGTCTGTGGGTCCTAAGACTTTGTATATTGAAGTTTGTTTCCATTTGCCCTCTTGAAAGTAGAATTTGATTATATTCTCCATATAATTTATAAAATTTCCTGTGAACTAAGTGCACTTAATTTTACCTTTCCCATAGTTTCCTGACATTGTATATTATAAATTGAAACTGGCAAGAGTTCTTTTTCATCTGTTATGTCTTTTGTCTGGACTTTCTTATTTTAATTATGCGCATTTTCTCTAAGCACTGCTTTGAGCATTTCTCTGCACTTTTCATCCATATTTGCTGTTTAAAGACATTTCTGTGGAGTTTCTTTCCAATCCACCTTGAAGATTTTAATCACATGTCCCACAAATAAGTCTGTCTCTAGTTAGCAAGTCTGATTCCAGTGCTGTGTGTGGATGCCAGAGTTCCCAGCTGCATAATGGTAATATTGGTTTAGGATGTAAAAACATGTTATCATATTCCAATTTCATTCATTAGTAGGTCATAATCCTCAGGAATTTTTATCTGCTATTCCAGTGTTTCAGGCAGTGTCTTTAGTCACAGCGTCTCACTCAGCTACACATTCTTTTCCCTTCTCAATGAGCTTTTTAAGGAATTATTTTCAATTTCTTTTATTTTTTAATGGCCACCTTTTCACACATGATCAATTTTAACTTTGCACTGACAGGTTTTTATTTGGAAACATAGTAGTCATGGCTTATGTTTGTGCTGACCATTCTGATTTCAGTCATACTTTGTATGTGACTTGGCTCTCACAGACATAAAACAAACATACACTTTTCCCAGACCTATCCTGTTTTTTCAGGTGAATTATGGTTTCTCTATGTACATTTGCAGATGGGAACCTACTACCCAGATATTGGACATTCAGAAATCCTACTCTCATCGATGTCTGGCAAAAGTTATGATCTATGTACACTCTACTACTGCATGTCTATGTACAGTATATTCAGTATAATTCAGGAATAAACAGCAAAACTGCACTGTGTGTATTCTCTGGGTGTTTTCTGACACCTCCTGGAAGAGAAAATGTTCTTCTCCTTTCTACCTCCTTTCAAGGGCTGGTAAAATTATTTCTCATATTCTCCTCAACTAGTCTGAATATAGAGCAAATTCTATTCAAAATGGAAGTGTTAGTATTGAATAACTCTATGATGAAAACACACTTATGTTTTACAAAAAAAGGTGTCCTTTATTAAGACAAGTATTTAAAGTATTTAAAAAGGTAAATAACTGAAACAGTAATCAACACCTTTTTTTGGTTTCTCAGTCTTCTCAAAGTTCTTCCTTGTGCAAACTGGGATTTTGCAAAATTTCAGTGTATGCTGCTACTTGAAAGTAATTATTTGTTTTATTTTAATATGTTTAAAACAGTTGTAAGTCAAATAGTTGTACTGTATAAGCCTTGATTTATTAAAATACTTTTTAATCAGCCAGCTGTATTTGTATATATGTGTGTTTGCATATATGGTGGTTTTCAGTAATCTTAAATCTGAGAAGAATTAGAGAAAGAAAAACTAAAAAGTAAAAACTTGCAGTTGGCTGAGATCCATAAAATAAATTACTTTCAAGGAAGTGTCAATCAAATACTTAAAAATCCCTGATTCCTTAGGCACATCATCTCATTAAGTTTATTTGTAGGATGATAGCTTTGAAGGGGCCCTAGTTATTTAAGGTATTTCTAGTGCCTCTGGCTCTATTCTGCCAGGTCTGTCATTTCACAGTCTGCCTCGAACTCTAATACAAGATAATCAATGAAACTAAAGATCTCTTAGGAACAAATGACTAGACAAGAAAACAATCCCTTGTTTTGACTTGCTGTTATAAACTGTTGTGCTCTACAACACAGCAAATCAGTCCCCCACTGTGAGTTTGAAGCTTTGTTAAAATAAATTCCTGTATGATGTGAATGCTATTTCAAGCAGAACATGCAGACATATATGAAATTACAGACTTGAAGATAAGAAGCTCACTAGAAGAAAATAAATGTCTCAGTTTAGCCTGATTTCAAGATAGCACCTTGGACATTTAGGATTAGATTTAAAGAGGAATTGTGCTCCAAACCTGGGCCCTGCTTAAATGATTAGGTAGGAGGTATAAACTTATAAATAAGTTTTGTTCAAGGTCAGTAGAATCAGTAGTTATATTTTTTCTTAAAATATCTGCAATGAACACTGAAGTTGACTTTAAAGACTGCATAAATTTTCTCCAGACACAATAATGCTGAAGAATATATAAAAAAAGAAAAAAACCCAAAACTAAACTAAATAAAACAAACCAAAACAAACAACAAAAAATCACACATACAAAAAAATTACAAAAAAATCCCAACCCATTACTTTTCTTGGAACAGATGTTGTAAATTTTTGTTTATTTTTTTATAATAACATATTCATGCAAATGCTAACAAAATTATTAGCACTGAAAACTTCTCAGGCATTTCTTTTGACATACACTTATTTGCTGCATATACTATGAAAGGATCTCATTACTTGATTTCAAATGATAATTTGGGCTCAGCCTATGAGTTGCTTATCTTTAAGTACAGTTGTGCCAGCAATGTGAACTCTGAGAAAAAATTTTAGAAAGAGAAACATAGATTTGTTTTCTTCCTAATAAAGTAATATTTCTTTGCAATGAGAGGTTACAGTTATATAGAACTTTTAATTTCTAAGAAATCTTTTGTGCTTGAAAAACTGTGTGCATGTATGAATCATTTCACAGAACAATTTTCACCCAACACTGAAATGAAATCTACATGGCAGGTGCTTCAACAGTATGGCATAATAATTTTGGAAAGGAAGAAGGAAGGAGAGTGCTAAAATAAAGCTTTACAAAGAAAGAATGTGCCCAGCCATTCAAACTGGAATATAAAGATGGTTGACCTGCTTTTAGTTAAAGCTTTCCTTGTGAAGAAGTCACATGAAAAGATACCAAATAATTTTGATGAAAAGCATTCAAGCTATATATTTTAAGCTTTCCATCTAATCAATCAAGCTGGTTCTTTTGGCACCTAAAACTAAAAGAGGTAACATATATAGAGATATAAAATTCATAAGCAGATAAAAACAAATGATTGTGAAGTACCCTGTCAGTTATTTGAAATGAGAAATTTGCCAACAGCATTTTAAGAAGAGATAAATCTCCTCAGTTTTTCTGTGTATAGACCTCATGGTCAAATACTATGGCATAAAATTCTGACAGCCTGATCAAAATAGATTGTTCTTGGCATTTTCTATATCTGAAGCAAAAGAAACACCATAAACAAGCCTTTAAGATTACACTGCTTCTCATCATGGTATTCAGCAAAGATGCAGAATCTTTGAGCTGTCACCAGGGCATTCCTGCTGCCAGAGCCTGATCTGCTGAACATGTGGATGCCAATGGCAGGGCTCCTACTCTCTCTCTGGCTCCAGGACAGCATCCCCTCAGGAAATCAGCAGAGTTTCTCTTTCATTTGCTGCATGTTTGCTACTGAGTAAATAAACATACATTGATCAGTCAATAGAGAATATCTCCTTTTCAAGCATTAATTCTCATGATACACCTAAGACTGTAGCAAGTATTTAATATAGTGATTCCACACAGAAACAACAGCAGACACATAAAAGTGAAATTAGGCTGGAAATAGAGCACTTGCCACTGAGAACAAAATCTAAGAATGCTGTTTAGTTACAATTCCCTGTTGTAGCTAGCAGGCAAATTTCTTATTAAAACTACGTAAACCTGAAATAACTTGATTTAAACATTTTCAGGACAATTCTATCCCAGTGAAAGCTGCTTAAATGTTACCTTGTTAAATTCCATTACAGTTTCACTATATTACACATTTTACATAGGTCAATTTAAATAATCTTTTTTTAAAGAATGCTATGACTGTGCATACCACAGCACAATCAATAAAATATATCTATTTTGCTTAAGACATACAAATAATTTATAATAGTAGCTGGCGATACAACTTCTGCAAAGCAGGAAGTGAAGTAGGAATCTTGATATTATTTTAGTTGAATAAAAATATTTACAGTATTTTTGTTTCTTTTCTGTAAATCCTTAGTCTTCTTTTAGTGGCAGAAAAACAACAACAACAACAACAGAAAGATGCCATTACTGGAAATTTCTGTCTTACTGTGTAAAGCTACCCATCTGAAAATAGACCAGGAAAAGTTTATAATACAGGTCTGGTAAATTAAAGATGCCAATTGTTAATATGTATGATCAAGATAGATTATACAATAATAAAAATAGTTTGTACTTTGCAATTAGATTAAGTGTATTTGTATTTCAAACACAGATTCAGTTTTCATTGCTGAAGTGGGAATGAGAATTGCAGCAGCAGTTTGAACTGCAAATCTAATGGAAAACATTCACAGTTGACTACACACACAGCCAGTTATACAAGATAAGCTTCCTAGTAGTGAAGGTAATAATGAGGTTTGGATCTACATGGAAAAAAGATGAGGGTTTCAGGTTGTGCTGTCACCAAAGTGCTTCTGCTATTGAAGAGACAGGGACAACCTCTTGTAGTGCTGTAGCTGGATCTGTTAACACAAAAGTATCATGATGAGAGCATCCATAATATTTGAGATAGTAAGGACTGATTTCTCCTCCTGAAATCTTAGTTGACCATGAAAAGACTAATCTAATTAGCTGCAAAACATCTGAAAAGCTATTAGGAATGCACTTGTAACTTAGAGGAGAGAGTTCTACAAACAGCTACTTAGAGAAAAAGGTCAAAGGTCACAGAATATTCTCCATGGAAAGGGACCCACAAGGATCATTGAGTCCAGCTCCTAAGTGAATGGTTGTGGGATCTAACCCACAGCCTTGCTCTTATTTGGACCATGCTATAACCAACCAAGCTAATCTCATTACATATCAATATTTTTGATTAGACTCAAGTAAACAGTTTCCAAGGATGATTAAACAATTTTAAAATCCTTTTTCTCTTGGAAAGAGTTGGGAAAATTATGTCTTCAGGTTCTTGTTATTCTATTCTGTGGTTTAGTGGCAAGCCTTTTGCTATCATAAGAGTATTTAGATAAAATGCTCTTTCCTGATTTATTCAGGTAAATTCATGCAGTCTATAACTCATATTTTAACTCCCATGGAAAAGAAAAAGTGCTTTGAAATGCAGTATAGGTCATTATACTTATCTGAGGCATAAAGATAAGTGTGGTAGTCTGTTATGTTACAGTTTGTTCTTCTGTAGCATGTTTTAATATTCCTTGTTATAAGTTTGTAGTGGTGCAGTCTCTGTACCCCATTTGGCTTCCCTAATTGTTCAGTCCTGAGTTGCTTCCCACAGTTTTCCCCACCAAAATGTGTGTCAATGCACATGTCAGTGTACCTGTACACCTCCCTTGTTCCCTTGTCTCGCCCCTGTCTGTCACAGATCGCAGACTCCTTTGGTTCTGGAGTGTTCCCTGTCCCTCATCCCTTCCTCGAAGCAGAATTGGGTTGTGGGGTTTGCTCCCTGCCCGTGTTGGCTTCTCTCGGGGAGCCCTTGCCCTGCACCTCCCCTAATGCCTCCTATCGCCCAAAGGCTGTGTCCTCCCCGTGTTCCCCCACCCTTAGAAGTAGCCCCTCCAGGTTCAGCAGTGTCACCTGCTCCGCCCCCTTTGGGATTCAACCTTTGGAGACTCAGCCAGGTGTCCTTCCGTCACTGCTGTGCCTCAGTTTCCCCGTGCTCTGCCCGCTGCGCTCCCCACCCGCAGCGCTCCCCGCCCCGCCCCGGGCCCGGCTCAGCCTCGGGGCGGCCGCTCGGGGCGGCCCCGGGCCGAGCGGGACAGCCAGGGAGCCTCCGGGCCCTGCTGTCACAGCCAGGCACAGATAAAGTGGAAGGGGAAAAAAAGGAAATATTCCTCTACAAGGTTCTGCGATTGGTCTCTATTGAAGCATATTGAAGCATTTCATGTTTTCCAGCAAGACTCTTTAGAATTTAATCTCTCTATCAAGAATGCGTGAAATTGGAGAAAGTCCAGCTGACCTACATCATGCAGCAGATAGGTGCCTTTCTTGGAAAATGGAGACTAGATTAATGTGTGTCCATAGCAGGTCGTTGATTTATCTTAAGGTGTGTAAATACCATTAAAATAAGTCTCCTGGCAGATGACGTGTCACTCACACATAATCATTTTCAGTGACACTCTCTGAAAAAGTCACCAAGAAATATTATTTTGTAAATCAAATTGTGTTAAACTTTCTGCTCACATTCAAGTGACATAAACAGAACTATGGGATTTACATAATCCCACTAATTTGCATGATTAAGCCTCATTTTTGATTCTTTTAAACTTTTACAGCAACTCAAATTCCTGACATTTATAGAAAAACAATGATTTGTTAGGTATAAGGCAGAGAGGTGCAGTGGAAGCCACTTCACTGTGTGAGCCAGTGCACTGATGTTCTGCCCTTGGGTGTTCCAGGTATGTGTCACTGAAGGCCTCACCAAATGCCACAAAACCATCAGAGAGTTATTCTTAAATCTCTGCCAGTGAAATGAACAAGATAAAATCATCATTAAGAAGATACTGCATGATAATAAGTAATATTTAGTAGTATTTAATATTGTACCTTGTTTTTCTTTTTAAAATCCATGCAAAAATTAAACCCATGATTTTCTGAAGATTCAAATGTATATTAAAATCACACATAACAAAAAGGTCTGCTAAAATTTGTCAAATTTTACAGGAAGCAAATTCTTTGCCAATGCACAAAATCCGACCAGTACAAAATCCGACAAGTGCACAGTACTTTGGATAAGATATTACTATTATCCAAGACCAAAAAAAAAAAAAAAAAAAAAATGTTACATGAACAGTAGGAGCATCTCCTAGTGAAATGGGAAAAGCAAGGCATTCCAAAAAAATTATGGCTGGATTGCCTCTTTGCAGTGGCATTATGAAACATGGACAGGTATTCTGTATGGACAAAAACATGCTTCTTCCTTTCCAAGTGCCCTCATCATACCCAGACACTTAACAGTATTGTGTGATAAGAGAGACTGACAAATTTCCTGAAGTCAGGACTGTTCTGGTCACATGCTGAAGGAGATTTTCCTATTTCACTGTTTCATTGCTTCTGAAGCAAAATGAATCAGAGTGATAGCATAGAACAGCAAGCATCAAGTTTACAAAGGACTTCAGAAATAAAGCTTAACCAAATGAAACTTCAGGTCACTCTAGGCAGTTAATAAATCTGACTCCTAAGTATTTGTTCAACTCTTCACAGCCCGTCTGTCATCACGACCCATGTACATTTATGCACTTATGTTTTCTCTCATCATGATGCTCACAGGAACAGTGATCCACTCCCAATGAAATCACTGGTAAGAACTCTCACTGATTTCCACTGGATAAGGCCCAATCCCCACACTTGAAGTTTTACACTGTAATCTCACACAGCAAATGTTAAACACTTACACATGGGAGCAGTTGCATTGAAATTAACTATAGTAGTCAACATGGGATGCTGCTCAAAACAAAGGACTACAGACATCTCCAAGATCTCTTAAAAAAGGTCACAGAGCAGAAGGTATATGATGTAATTTATAAGATACAATCATCACTTAATATGGAAATATCAGAGTACAAAACACAGGTTTTGCACTCTCTGAAATTTTTAATTATTGCTGCAGTTAAAAAATTAAATAATAATAAAAAAGAAATAAACACCTTTTCTAAAAGAAAAAAATATGCCTCTCTTTTGGTTCATGATGAGAAAGAAAAGAAAGTGAACTTGTCAAATTAAATGCTGTGAATCATTCTCTCAGATCTGTTTGTTAAACCAAGACTTTTATAAAACACATTGTTCTATATGAAGAAATGCTTTTTTCTGTTTCTTCCCAGCTGCATGAAGGTCTTCCATTCAAAATTTCACTTTATTCTTCTGATTAATTACACATGCCATTGAAGTTCTAACTTTAAAATGTTATTCAAAAGGAACATGCTTTTGAATCAATAGCAATCACATTGTTTTATTTTCTCAAGGGAAAAGATGGTGCTCAAAGGAAATTAATCTTATGTTGATACTGACTTGTTTCCCTATTGAATGTGCTTCTGGCATTTGGAAAAACTGTAATATTGCTCAGTCTGTCTATAATAAATTTTCAAAATAACTTCTGTTTTTTTTCATTTGATTGTTTTGTTTCAAGAAAGGTGGAGAGCAGAATGATGTCTTCATAATCACAGGACTGATACTGTACATTTCCTGTTGTTCGTCCCTGGCACACTATTCTTAGTTACCCAAATTGCTCTCAGCATTAAAACATAGAATGTCATGGAGTTCTCTAAATGATAAAAAGTGGTAAAGACCAGCCCTGTTGTTTCTGTTTCATATTGTCCTTCCCATATTGCTGCTAAAACCAAGATGTTTCAATGCGATCTTGTTGAGTTTTCCTCCTGTATGGACCTTTATATAGCTAATTCTGAAAATGTGATGTTTGTTATCATATTATATTACTTTTTCAAATACTATAAAATCAATAATGTGAAAAACTATTTTTTATTTTAGCCTTTTCAAAAATGGTTCCTATCCATGAGACAGGGCAAAAGCAAGAAAAATTTATTTTACCCAGCATGTCCACATACTGGTAGCATTGATAAATTGACACATGTACTGCATCCTATGAAAATTATATAGCAATCTGCATTGCATCTCTTAAAAATGAGCAATTGGGAAATACTACAAGCAGTACATTTCAAAGTAAATATTGCTAGCTTTACAAAGAAATCACAGAATCAATTATGTTGGAAAAGACCTCTGAGATCTGAGCAAACACTACCATGTCAACTAGACCATGGCACTGAGCACCAAATCCAGCATTTTGGCTCTCAGCACGAAATCCAGTCTTTCCTTAAAGATCCCCAGGGATGGTATACCATCACCTCCCCGGGCAGCCTGTTCCAATAATATATTCACCCTTTTTGAGAAGAGCTTCTTCCTCTGTGAAGAACTTCTTCCTAATGGCCAGCCTGAACCTGCTCTGGTACAGCTTAATGCTGTTTCCTCTTGTCCTGTCACTTGTTGCCTAGGAGAAAAGGCCAACCTCCACCTGGCTACAACTTCCTTCCAGGCAGTTGTAGAGAATGATAAGATCCTCTGAGCCTCCTTCTCTCAAGGCTATATTAGCAGCTCCCCCACTGCTCCTCATAAGGCATGTACTCCAGACCCTTCATTACTGGTGAAATTTTAAGGCTTGGAAAGCTAAAACAATTTTCTCTGTATAAAATGCAAAATCTTCGATCAATAAGTTGACAGATTCCAAGCCAAAGAGCAAAGTTATACTTTTCAGGCAAGAATTCCACAGGTAAGCATGCTGCTCCCAGTTTTGCTTTTATTTTTCCTTTGTTATTGCCATTATTAAATGTTATTTTCTATTAAAAAAAAACAAAAACAAAAACAAAAAACTGTTGACAGGAAAAGCAATATGGCTCAAAGCAAAGCTTATTTGCAAAGCTTATTAAATGGCATAAAAATTCCATACATCACAGTATAGGAGAATTTTTTAAACTTTTGAACTCCAGATTCTTCAAAGCATCACTCCCCAGAATTTATCAAAGCAATGTGTACAATTGCTGTGAAGAGAATCTTATCCTTGATGCAATGTATTTGATATCTTTTTGAAAGAAGAAAGTCAATTTGTTTTACAGAAATCTTTGAAGCTCATTCTAATGAGAAGTACCTCTTCTATTATCTTACTGGTTTTATTCACTGGTTCACTCTTCTTTTATTTTACTGGTTTTAGGCATTATTTTTATGCCTCAAAACTATTCCAAGAAAGCAGTCTTAGCAGTTGGCTGCTTTGCAATTCATCTGTTCCTGCTGTTTATTCCTCCCTTGAAGTCACACTCCTGTGTTAAAAGCACTGAACTTGGCCCCACAACCATTGGTCCTTATGCAGTAAAGCCACACACCACTGATACCAGATGCAATCAGACTGGAAATCAAATATGCAAGGGGAATGTAAGAAGTGGAATCATCTCTTCAGGACTGTCAATAAAACAAGCGTGGGGGATGCCAGAAGTGGAAATATCATCTCTTCAGGCTCAACAGCACAAGTCTTAATAACTTAAGTCAAAAACTAGTATGAACAGCAAGATTTTCACGTGCTTCCATGACCTTATAGTTACATCTATACCAATATTACAGCTGATATTAATAGTAACAATAGCATATAAAAATTCAGGTAAATTCCCAGTATATCTTGAAGACTTCTCATTTGCTGCTGATAACAGGCTTAACCAATCTTCTTTCCCTTTTCTTTAGGAGATTTTTGTGTTCAACATAGAGCCAGTAACACAACAACAATCTGACTGACGCAGAGCCTGAGTCTTAATATTGGCTCTTCATCACCAGTGTGTTAGAAACTGTTACAGACAGCTTGTGGGAGAACAAGTGCAGCTCCACGTATTTCCTTCTCTGTCAAATGCATCAGCACTAAAAAGGAAATTTATACAAATGTATACAATAACTTGGGATTTAGATCTTGTTATGGCCAACCCATTACATAAATAAATGAAGAACATTTACTTTATCTTACACATATTCTGTGCTGTCAGAGGGGCTGACTTCTGTCTCTAACACACCAAAATCTCGGGTATTTTGTTTTCTAAGTCTCTTTATTTTGCCCATATTTCTGTGATCATGACTGGAAACTGAACTTTGTTAGTTCTCTAGAACTAGATTCTCATTACTGTGTTCATGACATTTTGGTACCGCCAGTTTTTAGATGCATTGTTAATATTTGAACCATAGCCATGAAATATCTTTACAAGAGTGCATCTCGCATCAATCTCATGGATCTCAGGTTTTGGTAAAATAGATTTTCTCTGAACAATTCTCAATTACAAAAAAAACCCAAAAACCTCTTCAATTGCTGTTAATTGCATGGATTAATTTGTGGTGGTCATAACTTGATTACAACTGATGTATCCATCTCACCATTTTTTTTTTTTTTGAGATGTGCAAATTTTTCACATGAAATTTATTTTCATGTGACATAAAATAACCTAATGAAATTCATTAGGTAATTTTCCAGCTTGTGAATTTTTCCTTTCTTCAAACTTGAGTCATTCCACTGTGTTTTGTCTGATCAAATTGCAAATATGAACCCAATAACTTTCTGTGCTGAGATAATTTGCTTGTATTTTCCTGTGAGATATCTGAAAGTCAAGAACAACCAAACATGGGTTGAAGAAAGTATCTTTCAAAATAATTTTGAACATGAATGGGATATTTGATTTTAAAAAGTGACTCAGTTAAACAAGAATATTGAGAATCTTGACCAAAACATGGCTCCTTAAAGATTGTTCTAAGTGTTCTGGTTTTCCATACTTAAATTATTCTTGTGTCACTTTGTTTTGTTACTTCAAAAGATAAAGATTTCATTTCCTTGACATTCTACTGGTAGTTGACTTTATTGTCACCATAGGCCAGTGAAAATTTTTCTAAGTTTATCCTGCTCACCTTCTAATGCTGGCCTAAAATAGACACCATTTGGAGGATGATGAGGATGAGACAGACCTTTTCTTTCAGCTGTATTGTGTGTCTCCTGGCAGCATTTTCACCTGCAGATATGCTTCCTCAATGCCCTATCTGTGGTGTCTTGTGGGTACAAGGGAAAGTCTGACATGGGTAAAGCCAGCACTTGAGTTAAATTACAGAAAAAAAAGTTCTGCATTTTCTTATGTGCTTGTATAGTTACTCACTATGCTTCCTTCTGAACTAGATGTAGTGAACAAGTTTATGATCTAGTCTACAATCACAGATTCAGTTCCCCAAAATGTCAAGGACAGTTCTTCAGTCTCAGAAACACCAGTTTCTTTCTGCCCTTCATGCAGCTTTTAATAAAATGTACTCATTTTGTGTCCTTATGTTCAGTGCAGTACTTTTCAAAGCTCCGTCATAAAAGTTTTTAATCAACTTGTGATTGATTTAATGGGAACATTTACTCATAGTAGTACACATGGTTCAAAAATCAGAGATAACTTACAGACATCTGCTCCATTTGGTATCAGAGATATATTCCATCTATAGTTGACAGAAAAAGTCCTTATACAACCCAGAACTAGGGACTCACAGCCAGGTTCAAAATTATTCAGTTGACCACAGTGTTCATTTATACAGGCAATTATATTGTCCCGTTTTACTTACATAATTTTATCTGCGGAATTAATATATCTCCACATCTTGACTTTACTAATTAAAAAATGTCAAGAATTACAGAATTCTTAAGTTGTCTAAGCAATGTGTGCATCTCAGCAATCCATGCTATAAATGAACCTTCTGCATTGAACTCACTTACCATGCTCCACACAAGTTTTTTATAAGAAATTCAAACTACTTCTGGCTTGAATCCAGAATATTGGAAATATTTTCTGCATTCATAGGAACAAGACTGAGTCCAGCAGTTCTGCTATTTTGCACAATGAAACTCTTCAACAGAAAGATGTATTTTGATTAAAGAGAAAGCAATGTTTTCTCCTGGATACATTGAAGACCATTTATTGAATTGTCATTATTGTGTATAAAAGAAAAACTAATATATTTCATAGAAAGCATTGCATTCCAGATAAATGCAACACTGAGTTGTAGCTTTATAAAAACACCAGGACTGAAGATCTCTCTCCTCCATCCCTTACCTCACACACTGTTTGGAGCAAAATTGTTCAGAAATAATTTTGAGTGATTAAATTCTAGCATTAATTTGTCCATTAGTATAAATTCAGATTCACAGTTACGTTCAGTGTTTATTTCTAATATATTCAGAATACCTATGACTTTTAGAAAAATTTGAAAGATAAATGCACTAGAAAGAACTTCCTTGGCTCTGCACTGGGAAGCAGTCACTTTTAAAAAGATGGAAAATCCTTGATAGAGACATAAGGGACAGTGAAGCTAAACCACCAGCTTTATAACAAAGGGAGAAAAAACCCCAATATGTGATTTATATATTTGCATCACACTAATCATAGTTTTAGTTTAGGGAGGCCTTCCTCTGTTCATCTTGACAGCCCAGATCAAAAGGAACTAGCATGTTACGCTGGGATGGCAGGCAAGTGATAACATTCACATTTTTATTAGAATAAAAAAAAAAACCAAAAACAAACAAACAAAAAAAAATTAAGTACTGAGTGAATTTTTTTTCATAAATTAGAAGAAAGGCTCATAGGAAAATTTTCTCACTATCTTGTGAGGTAAAGAATGAAGCTTGGTTCTAAACAATTAATACAAAGTATAAGATGAGACATGTAGTAAGAATTACAGGAGGGTACTACCTGAAATATATCTTTGGCCTTGCCAGATATAAGATTTAAACAATTTAGTGAGCATGTACTCCATTTGAGTACATAATTAAAATGATTATATATGCTGATGGGGTAATTGAATTTGCTAACGACAATTAGCCATTTGCAAATACAATTATTTAATTAATGTACACAATTCTAAATAAAAAGTTGTGTCCTTCACAGGTTTTAAAAATCACTATCTGTATTCTGCAAATTGGAAGTATGATAGGATTTTAGTTTGCTACTCCACAGTTATCAGCAGTTTTGTAATCCACAGATTTTAATCAGGCAAGCATACTGTTCCACAATTGTATCTAGCTGTGAAGAGCAAGAGTGCAAACCATCTCTTCACCTTGTGAGCTAAATGCGGAGAAAGTTTTTTCTGCAATTTTATCATTCCTTAATGAAATGTTAATCACACTCAAATAATAGAATAGAGGACGTGACTGCTAGCTAATCCTGTTCTGTTTACAGTCATGATTACTTAAAATTTTCCTAAATATGTGTTTGATTTTGACCAGGTACGCTCTGGAAATTCCTTGGTACGATGTAGTTCAGCAGGCATTTTCCATTCATCAACATCACAGTACCTTGAGCAGCAGACATACATCCCACCCATCCTTCAAAATAGCTCATCAGTCCTTTCCAGCTTTTTTTTTTTTCCCATCTGTCTGATCATGTGACAGCAATCAAAAATTTGGACAATTCATTATTGTAAACTGTTCCAAGGAACACAGAATTAGCAGAACTATGAGCATGTCAGATAACAATACTAGGTGAGACTACGGAATTTCTGCATCACATTTTCTATTACAAATAATATGAATCACTTAGTAAGATAAAGAGCTCCTAAAGCATTTTTCCAAAGTAGTAAAAATCATAAAATAATACAATATCGGCCAGAAGCTTTCACTGTGATCATGTATGACTTTCTACATAATACTTTCCTGAAGATTTTAACTAGCCATTTTTACTAGCCATTTTAACTAGCCATTTTAACTAGCCATTTTTATCAATGCCTGATGAAGTAGGAGAGGGAAAATTTACTAATTTCCCATTATTCAGTAATTCAGTAATTAAACTCTGGACTTCTAGCACTGCACTTAGTCCTATAAAAAATTCTGATATGACAGGATATCTGAGAAAGAAAAGGATTGCAGAAAATATTTTAATACTAAGTTATTTGCAGGAATTTGAAGCTGTATGCTAATTTCAGTAATGGAAAAAAAAGAGATTTAGAAAACCAAAAACAATTTTAAAAAATCCCCAACAAACCCAATTCATACAAACAAAACCAAAATGAAGAAGCAAGTGAAAAGAAAAAGAATGGGCAGCTAGGAAGAGCTGTGATAGGATTTCCACACATGCTTATTCCTCTGGGTGGAAAGATATTTGAACACGAGTAGAAGAAGCCCAAAAAAGTGAAGCCTCCAGTTTTGGAGATACTCAAAACCCAACAGGGCATGATTCTGAGCAGTCTGCCGTAGTTGATCTGCTTTTTGGACTAGATGATCTCCACAAGGCTGCTCCCATCTCAGCTACAAATTGAGATTGTGCTACAAATATCTAGGCACTGAAGGCCCTGTGCAACAGATTTGGTGGTTTCAGAGTTACCAGAAAAAAATCATCATCATTCTACTGTGAGTGCAGTGCAGATTAGCCATTTAATGAAATCTCCTAAAATTAATATTTTCTCCCAAGCTTGCTATTCATGACACAAAGAGGCACAAAAGTGCACTTTAGTAATAGGAGTTTGGATTCCTATGCCTTATGAAAACCCAGCATCCTACTTTATTTTAGACCTCTTGCTATTGTTCCTCTGCCACTACATCCTGATATGCAGCATGTTCATTTTCATGATTGTTGACTAAGGCTCTGTTGCCACTATTTAGTGAAAACATCAGCTTAGCCTGCAATAGCACTGATCATAAATAACCATCACATATGAGCGTTTATGATATCATCTATACCTAGATTTTTAACTCAGTAGCCAGGTGGTTCAAAATGTATTTAATTTCTGTATATTTTAAGGGCAGGGAAAAGTCATACAGACACAAGACAGGAAGATTCTGGTTTTCCCTTTTAGATTCCCTTTTTGTATCTGCCGTGACATTTTTATGTTTCTTATGGAAGAGTAGCAATCTAAGAATATTAATATTAATTAATTAATTAATTAATTAATATTTATATATTTCACAAAGAAACTGGATAACTTAAGTTTGTAATATATGCAGAAGTCTTTAAGGTAATAGGAAGACATATTGATTCTGAGTCATATGAGAAAAACACAAAAGGATATTTTATTATTGAGGTTGTTATTTCTCACACTTGAAAATTTATGTTGAATTCTGCCAACAACTGTCCTTTCCTCTGTTCTAAGAAAATAAACCAGGGAGGACTCAGTTCAGAAAACTGATGGATATTCTGCCATCACACACTACGTCAAGGATGACAGCCTGCCCTTGTGTTTTGGTATTATATCAGTTTATTCTTCTGAAGGAGTAACTTCACACTCACTTCTCGCCTCTCTGAAGTGTGTGTTATCTCATTGTGATAAAGCACTGAGCATCAAAAAAAACAAGGTCTTATGCTATCTTGATAGGAATCTTATATTTTAAATATGTAGTTGAATTTTCACTGGATTAATTAGAAAGTGATTAAGAAAGGGCAAAATTAGGGTTTTATGCAAATAGCTCTGCCTACAGGAGTTGAAAGTGACCTCAGTGTATTGCATCACCCCACTATTTAGATTTGTGTTTAATTCAGAAACTTTTCTTTAAACTGTTACTTAAGTGATGCAGAGAATGGGTGAGAACTGGATATCACATCTTCCTGGTGAACATTCTGCTCATTACATGGTTCTCTGCAGACCTTTAAACCCAAAGTAATCCTTTGAAACTCTATCACTTTCCATAGGCACTGTGAGATGACTGAGAGTATGCTAAATTTTTTGCCATATCTGTGAGGTGTTGCTCTTTATGTTGCAAAAACTTATACTTTCTAATTTCATATCATGTAGATGATTACGTTTATGGGCTGATTTAAGGCTTTGAGTTCCTTTCAGTTCTTGCTCTCTGAAAATATATTCTTAATATATTCTTAATTTTCTTCAAGTCATATCTCTGTGACACCACATACAATCTCTATTCAGTGAAAAAAATCTTCAGATTTTTTTACCAGTTAAAAACTATAGCTTGTGTTAATACAATCAAGAAACATTATATGATTTTGTTGATAATCTGAAGTTATGTAACACATACTACATATACCAGTCAAAATTGAGGTACCTTCAGTTCTAATGGGTTCTATTATGCTTTGAAAATGCCTCAAACCTGACTAGTGCAGAAAAAGGGGGCTATTGTCTATACAGCAAGGCATCAGTTGTTTTTGCCAATGGCTGCCTGCAGTGTCCCAGTTCTCATAAATAGCAAACATCTCAAATCTTAGAAGATACGAAACCAGTCCAGGTGCAACTTTCTTTGCCAAATCACTGTTCAAATTGACAAACTACTTTAGGAGAGGGTAGTAATTATCTTTAGAAACACTGCAACATGGGAGAAGCTTGATTTAATTTAATCACTAGCACTATAATTTAAGTCATGATGCATGCTTTAATTATTCAAAGTAAAATGTTCTTCTCAGAGGACTTTTATTAGGGATCCGCTCTTTGGGAAAACCTAGTAATGTATGGATTTTCTTGCCATAACTGTAATAATCAGGTGGAATACAAAAGTATGAAGGGAATATTTTAACTAATTCTATTTAGCTAATTATTAAATCCAACTGCGTTAGAATTGTATGACTGATAGAATAGTCATATAAGTTATTTACAGTTAATTGTATATTAACTTTACTAATTCATATAATTATATCATTACAGCTTTTGCAACTACTTTTGGCCTAATTCCTAATATTTCTCTATTATTCCTTCCAATCCCAATTACTAAATTTAATATTAATATAGACCTCCTTTTTCTGATACAGACCCAATAACTTACCCTTTCTACATAAAGAGAGTCACGCTGCATAAATTGCTCATGTCAAGAAATTAGAATAAAACCACCCTTCCAAGACTATTACTAAAAGCATGATTATTGATTCCTAATCAAAGTAATTCCTAAAACTTGGCAAGATAAGTAGACTAACAACAGCACTATATTACTGATCATTACAGTGCTTTACGTTCACATAACACTTCTAAATATTTCATTATATATACAGGGCTAAATTAAACCTCAAATGCTTCCAAGAGACAAAGGAATAAATTACACTTGCCTTGGAACTCTGTGTTCTAGGACAGAGAAATGTTTAATCACTGAATAAAGCTGATGTTTAAAGTAGTGGGGGTGGGAATCCCAGTCATACAGATGCGCCTTGATCAAACTTTTGTTCTAGCAGCACTGCTAGAACAAAACTGAAAAGATACAAATTAACACCCAGAGATTCTGGAAAGTTTTGTTTAACATCTATTACATATATTAACTTTCTTTAATGTTATGTCATCCTACTCCTGGTAAGCAATCTTTCCATCCTAACCCATCCCATCCCCAATATAAAATACCAGTCCTGAAGAAGATTCCTTGTTTCAAATGCAGTTAGTTGTGATTATTATAAAATCACTTGGCTTCTTTGGGGTTTCTTTGCTGTTGATTTTTAGTGAGTAACTAGAGTGGTTTTCATAATGTAAAATATAGTGCTGTCATTGTTAACAAGGACCCGAAGTCCTGCTCTGTTATATGAAAACAGTCTGTTCTGACTAAATAAATCAACTCAGAACACAATCTACATTGTTGATCTCTGTGTACATCTGTAGCTTACAATGTACTTATAGCTGTTTCTTACTGTAACAGGCCACTTTCATGTACTTTTGGAAGAAATGAGTCCTCATTAAAAAGTTTAGCATAGTGATCAATGCATGCAGTGTCTCTGTTGCTCATTATTCAGTCTCTCTGCAGCCATTGAACATTATATTTCTTTCTCACAGCACTCAGTAAAGACAATATTTAGAAGTCATTACAAGACGCTGTCCTTTTGACTTGCTTCTCTTTGGATTTCACAAATATAACTAGACCCTATACATATTCCATATAGGCTGATTATACCCAGGGAAAACAACATGTGCTGTAAGCAGTCATTACAAATACACTAAATCTGAATCACAGGCAAATGAGTGTCCTTGTATGTCATTAGACCCCAGTGCTGGAATGACACTGGAATGGGTCTCTTATGAGACACAAGGGCTAAATTGTAGCTGCTGGCTGAATAGGAAAGATTTCAGTATCCATCTGTAAGGCTGAAATACCTGGGGGCTCGAAGGGTAGCTCAGGTGGCCAGGGTTACTATCATATTCAGTATCATCTTCCATTTTCAAAGCCTCCTGTGGTTCACATGTGTGAAGCATTCTGGTACACAGTGTTGCCAGAAAAAGAGTTCTGCATTCACAGGGGGATCAGAAATGCTCTCTGTTTCTGCAAAATGTGACAGTCTCTGGGGATGAAAGGCATTTCCTAAGTATCCTCTTTAACTCTATTTCTGAGTACTGGATAAAGAGAGGACATTTTGATATTCCTCCTAGCACTTTTGTGCAATCAAGTCCTCCTTCAATGCTTATTCTATAGTCACCTTCTAACAAGTGGAGATGCATAATCAGACCTCATAAATGAGGCATGCCACTACATCATCTATAATGAAATGTACTTTTTCTTACAGCAAAGCATCTTGCTTCTGTATTTTAGTATCAATCCAGCCACTGCATATTTAGTCCTTGATGATGAACATTCCTGTTAAACTGCATTTCTTTTAATTCTGTGGCAAATGATTACTGAAATGAACTCAATACATCTACAAATCATTTAAATAGATGACTACAAAAGGCATAGAATGTTATGTTAGCTAGAAGAAGTGCCATGTACTATAAGAGACTGCTGTGTAAAATTTATTTAGTGTGTGCATGATGATCACATCAGCCAGGACATTACAAAACTGAAATCAATTACTAATTATGATACACAAGATTCAAAAATTAAAAGCAATTTGAACTGCACAGAGGAGGATAAAACAAGCTCATAAACAAGCAGCTTTCCTAAAAATATTCTAATATAAATGATGGTGGCTTTTACTGTCGCCTCCTCCAAATATTTCACTTTTGTATTCCTGAAGGACATTATAAGTCATAAAATACTGAGTGGGTCTAGAGAGGTCAGGATACAAAGAATCAGTTAAAATTCCTGAAGACTATTAACCAAATGTTTTGTTTTAAAGCTGTCATCTAGAAACTTGAATCATTGCTAAAAGCATCGTTCCTTTTTTCCCCCTTCAACTTCTCTCTCTAGATAAGCAGTAGAAGTTATGTGTAATCAGATATTCAAATGACCTATTTCTACATCCTGTCACAAGCAGAAGATTAGATTTTAACATTTGATAAAACCAAATCTCACTTTGGGTTCATGTCACACTAGTAGGGGATGGTATCACCAGCTCTGACTATTGCAGTATAGGAATTTGTGACTCAGTGAATCTGTAAATGGATTGGAGCAGGCTTATCCAGAAATATGCAGTCACCTCAGTTGAACCCATCCTTCAGTCCATACTAATTGTATTATTTGATGACATAAGCACTTACATGTTATGGGTTCAGTCACCTCCAAGGAACAGATAGAAACAAGTCAGGTCTGTGCTACCTGCAGTGCAAGTGATCAGCAAATGATATGCTGTGAAAATGAAATAAGAATTCAATGTCTTGCCAGAATACATGAATGGAAAGTCCACCACAGTAAAACCATGCTGCATTTAAGGTAAAGCTGAACAGTCTGTGGGCAAGCTGAACTCCAGAACTGAGTTGATGTCTCCACTTGAAAAAGAGCACGCCATGTCTTCATGAAGTATTATATAAAGCCACCTCACAGAAAAATTAAATAAGACCCAACAAAGGCAGATTGACATTATGTTATCTCGTAACATTTCTGCTCCTTACATTAGAAACATGTTGCTCAAATACATAAACTTTTGATAAAGTACTGTAATGTGTCAGATGACTGAGGTGACAAGCACGTGATTTTACAATCTTCTCCACCAAAAAAGTGTGGCCTTCAGCCCTGTCTCTTTGTCTCTAAAGTACTGAGTGTACATTAAATTTATGATTTTCTTCTTTGCAGTTTTCTTCTCTCTTAATTTTACAGCTCAATTTCTTATTCTCACTGTTTCTGTCTGGTCAGAATAGTTCTAAGTGATTCTCTAACATGGCATCTCCTTTATTCATCTCCCCCAAATTCTCCTTGTGTTTATGAAATGAGTTTTCTGTGTTTATAGGATGAAATTCTTCAGATTTATAACCCAAGTACAGTGAAGTAAGTAAGTGAAGTGAAGAAGATAAACAATCTGAATTTGTGGATAAATGATTCTGTACACCAACTATTTTAGAATACATCATAACCTGCCAGTCATATGCTCTCTGTGCATGAAATGTGTAAAGAATATAAAGCTAAAGAATTTTTCACATAAGACTAAAAGGATCACAAGCAAATTTTCTTCATAGTTACAATAATTTTAGATTCATGTTCTAGCAGAAAAAACAAGTCAAATCATTCTCAGTGAAATTTAAAAAGTTGATCTCTTTGTCTATGATGTGTATTAAAACCCTTGGGTTTGTGTAGAAATAGGCTGGGAATTTATAGATAGTCAGCTCCTGCCTCTGAGCTCACAGAATACTGGCATGGGCCTAGATGCCAGCACCTTCAGAACCTCCCTGAACAGAATCAGCAGAGTGTGTCTGGCTGTGCTCTCAGCATATACGGGAGAGCAAAGTATTTAACGCCTCTAATCTGCAGGCAAAGCAGAGGCTGCTAGAGGTGGTGCAAGGTCATAACAAATCTAAGCTCTTTGAAATGTTAGATTTTAATTTGAATAAATAAATCATGCTGTTTATTCTCCCTGTGAATTTGATTTTTAGTATGAGGATATCTGGTTGGTTTCAAGCTATTTGGACTTAATATCAAAGTCCTGACTACTACATACTCTAAGATATAATAGAAGGTGAATGATAAAATGAGGGGTTCTGTAAAGGATTTTTCACAAGGAGGGTGCTATTCTGTCAGAATTTTGTAGTTGTAATATATTTTTTACAACCTTTAAATTAAAAAAAAAAAGTAAATATTTAAAACTCAAATGATATACATTTTTAGTTTCCCTCTACATGTTTATTTTTTCAGTTTATAAAATTATCTGAAATACTAATCTGAAAACATAAGGCCATTTAAAAAAGGTTTAATTATGTAAGAAATTAAAGCGATATTTCCACATCCTATTCATTATTTTTTCATGTTTATACCCACTTTTTCATATATATTTTCACTGTATAAGATTAAAAATGAATCAGACCTTTTATCTAACATGCAAGCTTACTTGTAAAGGACACTAAAAAAAAAAAAAGCTGTG
This sequence comes from Lonchura striata, assembly GCF_050655825.1. Classification (NCBI taxonomy): domain Eukaryota; kingdom Metazoa; phylum Chordata; class Aves; order Passeriformes; family Estrildidae; genus Lonchura; species Lonchura striata. The sequence continues at coordinate 54,553,870 of NC_140707.1, read as the reverse complement.
TAGAATAAACAGTTATTGCCAGTTTTTCTATTTCACAATGAAAATAAAACCATTTTGTTTTGCTGAATCTATCCAAAACACATTGTGTTTTGTGTGTGGAACCTGGTTGTCCTGAACTCCTGAAAATTTGGCAACAATGTAAAAACGATCATAAAGAAATCAAATCCTTGCTGAAAATCCTCAGCAAGTGGACTTGCATATCCTTTCAGTGAGTTGCTATGAGATACACACTCTGAAAGTTCTCTTCCATCAGGAATTATTTATCCGTATTCAGGGAAGTCGTACAAAACCAGGGGTATCACCCTGATTGCTGAGCTTGAACTTGCCTCTGTCATCTCTCTTTGTCCAGATGATCTGAAAACATCTGTCTTAAAATCTATATCTTCTTCCCCTCTACTTCACTTATAAACAAAAATAAACAGAGGTGAGTGTCGAGATTTTCCATGCATTCCAGCAGGTGAGAGATTGGTTTTGCATAATTTTGTTTCATCTTTAGCATAATTGAAACACATTAAAAGCTGAATATTTATGTTCAATAATTGAAGAAAATAAAATATATGGGTCTCTAGTTTACAAGAGTGCTCACAGTAATTCCACTGCTGCCCAAATCAAGCATTCTTTAATTTTATTCCTGATAGAGAATGTTGCAGAAGGAATAATAGCTACAAGGCAAAATGTTAGAATAACAGAGAACAAATAAATTATGAAAAGACAGGAATTATAGGCAGTATACTAATGTATTTCAGTTTTCTCTCAGATATAAAACAGCTTCTAGAAATAATACTGAAATAAGCATTTTTCTCATAGCAATAACATCAGAAAAGAACCCTCTCCTGACCTGTAGGTCATATACAGAGGGTATTCTGGTTACTCTTTTGTCAAGAATATTTGCCCACAATTTTAAATACCCTCAAGTAAGATGACTTCTCATTCACACTCCCATCCATATTCCGTGTTATATACATGTGCTCTAGATTTGTAAAAATGTTTTCAGTATTTGAACTTGATTCACTTTGATAGTCAAGCAAAACAAACATACCAAGAATTGATATTTCTATAGAATCTGGTTTAATATTAACAAAATAGTGCCATGTTATTCCATAGATACACCAATTTATGTAACTAAGTTTTGTTGTTTTGTTTTTTTTTTTTTTTTTTTTTTGGTCTTTTTGTGCTTCTCATCATGCTTTTTCTCATTAATAATTTAAATGAGTAGACATAAACATCTGCTGTGGTAAGATCCTAGGGCTGGTGTTTGACAGCCCGTAGAATAGAATTTAGATCCTTATTCACTTTCTCCTGTTTTTCTAGGTGCCATTCTTACACTATTTTAGATTCATATAGCAGATTCTAGTGCTAAAGACCACAGTTCCTGTATGATATCTGTTAGAACCTCTAACCAGAGGAACAAAGTCGTGGAGATATAATGAAGTGTCTTGTACTATAATTAAGTGCCCTTTTGTCCATACAAAATGACAGTATAATTGCAGCTGAAGATTTGACTATATCCTAAGTCTTCTAGTTAGAGGCTTAGGCAAAATAAAACAAAACAAACAAACAAACAAAAAAACCCACTTTTTTTTTTTTTTTTTTTTTTTTCTAAATAGGACTTTAGTAGAATTGAAGTATAATGCAAATTAGGTTTATTAGGTTTTCAGTGCTGTGGGGCACACAGATAATGGAGACTCTCCAGATCCAATAAAGATGCAGAAGATACACCTCCAAGTGCTCAGGACAAAGTCATAATTTAATATTAGTTCTATTTTCATACTACTTCTAAAATGAAAATTAAAAATAGCTGTAATTTAAGTTCTTGAGAGTGGAAGGCAAAAGATTTCATAAGGATGAAAGAACACTAGAAAACAGAAAGTAAAGAAACTGACACCTTCTGTGGACCTTTATTGAACTCTTTGTGCATGTCAAGATAAAAATGTGATCTTTTCCAATTCAGTGTCTTTGGTCATATAGTGTGCAGCTTCCTTCTTCTTTTTCCATATTTTTGTCCATTTGGCTGCAAAAAGAAGGAATTCACTGATTTAGATGTGAGAGAATCCCAGATCTCCCTCAAACTTGATTAAATGTAATAATTGGTTCACCATAGTGCATTTGCTTAATGCACTTATGCACAGTCAATTGTTTTCACTTAGAATGCAACATTATAAGATTAAATTTAGCATGGAAAATATGTTCTGCCTGCTTTTGGGGTAAAATGTGCAACAGTGTCTTTGATAAGCTTACATCATGTATCTATCATGTTATAATTTACATAGACTCGAGTAAGAAACAAAGCAAGTAAAAACCTCAGTAATTTTTTCTGATAGCTTTAGCTCTGGAATGAATTGTGTGCACAGGGCATCCTATCATATAGGTAAGGAATGCCAGCATTATTTCAATAAATCTGTAAAACCACACTTGGAATTCTAATACAGTGACTCAGAAAAACACAGAGACTTTTAGGTCACCTGGCTCAAATTTCACTGTGACTGGTTGTGAGTCCAAGTCATCACTGCCCAGTGTCAGTTTTCCAGCCCATTGGTGAACCATAATGGTCTGATCAGTCACAGGTGGATGTAGGTCTCATGGCATTCCAGCAGCCATTTATTTCATATCAAGTGGGAAATAAAAACCTGCAAAACCTAAGCTGCAAGCATGTGGCAAGTTAGTGCTTAGTCCTCAGGATTTCTGTAGGCTGCTACAAAGTTATACCAATAATGAATAAATTTTCTCTTAGTTTTGAACAAAAAGGAGAGTAGGAAAAGCCATATCCAGGTTTATCTTTCCAGTATTTCTCCCTCCTATAAAATGTGTTAAAGCTATGCCCTTTTAAAAAATTAATTCAACCAGTATTATTAATTAGTGTTTGTAAGTGGATTATAAAAATACCATTCATGTTCTAAGCATATTGTAATATCCCATTTAAAAAAAAGAGATAAATATGTTCTCACACGTGTTCTCATGCCATGCTTGAATTTCAGTAAGTAAATGTACAGTTGAATGTCATTAACATCAAGGAGCTGCATGGCCACAAAATGTATGCCATTATTTGGCAACTCATTAGCAGAAATTAATGCAGATGTGATTAATTCAACAAGCATAATAATTTTGTACAGGTGCAGGCTTTGCAAATTTGACCTGCAGTCAGTGGCACATGAAATAAGTCCAGGGGAAAGGGAGGCTGCTCTTTCAAATAGCTTAAGGGCACATACTACACCATGAAATTGAAAATGTTGACACAAAATAATCAAATTAATCAGCAAAATCTTATAAATTTATATGGGACAAACACACATTCATGTAATATTCCTGGCTTTGCCTTTAAGCAAATGAAAATTGTTAATCCAATTGTGTATCAGCTGTAATTAATGGAGACCAATGAAAAGCAAAGCAAGACAAAAGTTTGACCAAGTTACCCAAACCATGTTCCAGTGTGTCATTGTGTACCTCCTGTAAATCTGATTTGTGTGTCCAGATCAGTTTACCTACAAAGGTGAATGCAATAAAACTTGAAGTGGTATCTTAGTGAGGTGAGGTTATGCATCTATAAGGAATTCTGACAGAAATTCCATAAAAGTCCACCAAGAAACAGTAGGAATAACAAGACAATCAGAGAAACAAAGTTAGAATCTGTTCTGAAAGGAAACCAGCAAGCGTTCCAGGTATGAAAGACTAGGATGAAAATACAAAAAAAAAAAAAAAAAAAAAAAAATTAAAAAGCCTTGTGTTTGATTTCTACTTCACTGAAATGTGATCTATTGCCCAAAAACATCTCCCATTGTAAGCTACTTCAGTCATAAATCTCAGCTACATGTTTAATTAAGCTAAACTCAATTGTGAACACAAACGTAAATATTTGTATATGTCTTATCCCAGAAGTATTTCAGAAATCTTCAGCTTCTGAAACAGGTGATGAGTTATTCCCTATTCCATGCAACAGAGACTGCTTTGTGATTTCCTCTCACTGCTTCAGACCAGAAAAAGATAAAACTGGTCCAAATCTAAAATTGAGACAAATTTTATTGTAAAAAAACTATTCACAATTTTTAATTAAAAACACAAAATGCATTTTTATATCCCAAAAAAGTTTTCTAAAGACTAATGAAAACTGTAGAGGAAGTAATTTGTAGACAAAATCTTGTATTTGCAAAATGAGTTGAAAAATAAAGAATCAATCTTGTTGTTATAGAATTAATTTTTTCTCTATTTGTAATGTTTTTTTTTTAACATTGGAGAATTACTTCAGCATGTTTCAATTCATAAAAATTCAGAAAGCAAATCTGAAAACAAATACATCAGCTTTATAAATGACAGTGTGACTAACTTGCACCTGGGGATAATTTTTTTTGTAAAAATCTTGAAAAGATATTTTTATCTTGTCCCTGTCACTCTTTCAAGAGTTTTGCAATCTGAGTGGTTATTAATGTCTCTCATTAATCTTGGATGAATTAGGGAGCCAGGATCTTTGAGGCTCAAGTCAATTACGTATAAATAGAGTCCATTATTTACAGCACCATTATGTCCCCAGCTCATTTATTACATAAATCTTTTCCTATCATCTGTAATTTATTCATCCTTATTAACTAACATTTCTGGGTAAATTAAAAAATTGTGACTGAGGTAAATCACATCCCGCTAAGCAGAACTAGATAAGAGTTGTTTATTTCATTTCTCATGCTTTTTACCAGTTTTGACTCTTTTTGACAGGAGATGATTTTGAAAAGAGTAGAGGCAAAATTTATGTATATGCATAGCACAAGTAGTTTCAAACATGCTTTCCTCCTGGAAAAGAAGAGGTTGTGTCCTTGAGACCCTTATTGGCTGATTATGTGATGTCATTGGAAATCTTAACAGCAAAATTTTAAGGAAGAGCCAGCCTAAAATTGGTTTTTTTGATATTTTGGATAGTTACTATGTTATTTTTGCCCCGGCTTGAATTGCAAAAAAAAACAGGACATTGGTCAAAACAGGATAATAAACATCACAAGAGTGCTTAACAAATTACCCTTATTTCAATTAATCAGCATAATAAAGACAAGAATACTGAGCAATTATCTTGATTGGTCCTTTCTTTTATTTTCTCTTTTAGCACAATTTTACACTCCAATTTCTTAATTTTTTATTTTTATCTCACAACTACAATTATCTGATTTTTATAACTATAAGAAGGTACAGTATGGAAATACAGGAAAGAAGTGAGAAGCACAGATATGTATGTTCCAGACACTGTTCATCTTGGGCTGGGTGAGGAGCAACAAATAGCAAGTTCTTTCCTTTAGTAGTTCTTAACCATAAGATGGGTTTATCTAGCATAAGAAAAGGCCTAAGTAGGAAGTCTGTCATGCATAGAAGATCATCATGCCCCTCATAGGTTTTGACAAGTTTTACATATGTACTTTAGCATAGGGTATTAACTGATGAAAATGAAATATTATGGTAAGTGCTAAAACAGTATTACATATCTTCACATTGTTTGCTCTTTGCTTTATGTATTTTTTAAACCCTCTTATGTTCACTGATTAGCCTTCTTTTTACCCATCATCAGTCAGAGGCTTCTCTAGCCACATGTTCTTGACACAAACAGTTAGATGAAATTTTGTTGCCTTCTCTTTGTTCACTTGTGTCACAGGCTGCAAATCAAAATAGAGAAGATCTGCATTGTTTTGTCTTCAAGCAGAGCTTGAGAGATAGACAATGATGTCTTAAGAATTTAATCTAGCTTCTTCTGAAAGGTTCTCAATCTTTGTAAATTTTGTATATTTATGATTTTAATGGTACAGTGCCAGCATTGTCTATCATTTATGAGAAACACAACTCAAGGATTCATTCATTGTGACTCCTTGTGCATAATGCCAGTTGTTGCTCTTTAAATAGAAAGAGTTAATTTTAGGGAACAAGGGGAATGGTCTGAAGGCTGTATTTAATTTATAGTGAATTGTTCATGCAGAGGAATGGATTTTACAATTAAATGAGATTCCAGACCTTTCAGCTGCTTAATAAACCATATAAATAGAAGAAATGGATTGGGATTGAACATCTCGGCCCACCTGCCTACTTGCACGTTTGGCTGAAGTACTCTTGGGTAATAGAGAATAAAATAACTTCTTTCCTATTCCTATAAACTAAGACACTCATGAGTAGGAGTGATACACAGGCCAACCAACCAGGCAAATGAGATTTGCTGGTGGTGGGATATTTCAGGGGACATGTCTTTGGTCCACTTCACAGTTCAAATAAAATAATTTTTGAGATATGGACCACAAGGCTTAAAATTTCATATATATGGATTTTTATTCATTATTCTGACCATAATTTTGCATGGTTGTGTTCCATTATTTATACTATATTTGGGCTTCCGTTAATGACAAAAAATAAAAGATACCCACTAAAAAATTTAGGAATTAGATATGAGACAATTATCTCTGCAACAAATATTCCTACCTTCTCCTCTCCCTCACCTCTGAAAGATTTTTTTGTAAGATGAAAAAACCAAAAGAGTTTGACCAGAGCTATTTCAGTATTCAGGTTTTGTACCATGGGGTGAATGCAACTATCAGGTAATCATAATAAATCTTGTTCATTATTGAACAGTCTTACTGAGCCATACACTCCTGAAGGTGAAAGTGCAGAGTTAGGTCCCAAACAGTAATTTGAAAGGAATTATTAATTTATTTTCATCCTTTTTTGGACTGCTAAATTGTCTCCGAACCTTTTCAACTTTTCATTTCACAGTATTCAGGTTATAAAATCAGATGAAGTAGAGAAAAATTTCAAAATGCAACAGGAATTTTCTTTTATTTTCCTACTTTTTTCCATTCTGCCCAGGATTTTTTACTCTAAACCTTTTTGAGGTACCTGGGAGTTTCAGAAATATATTAGTATTTAGAACTATCTTAGGTAACCTCCTGCTGTGAATGCTAAATATCAGAATTGCTATTAATGAAAATATTTTTGCTCAGTGTGTGGATTAGCACATACAGGTAACCAAGGGCAACCATCGAACCCCAGCTGAAATGCAAACAGTGGGTTTATTTCATTACCTCACTAACAACATCAGGTGGCAGAGACACACGGGGACCTAGGTTCCATGTGGCTCAGCTCATCCTAGCAAGGGAGGGGGATCCAGGGGCTCACTGCCAGCCTCACTGTAACAAAAGGCTTTGAGCATGTCTGTGAACATGTGTTATCTCTCCACAGGAGTTCTACTTCTCAAAACAGGCAGAGGATGAACAACGCAAGGCATAAAAAATGTAGCTTGCACAGTCTCACCTGCAAGGTGACTTTGAGCAAGTTTATTCCCTCCTTGCTGAATCTCATGGTTTTAACACTTTGTTTCCAACAGTCAGTATTCACATTGATTTTTTTGCTAGCAGTATCATAAAATCATAGAATCATAGAATGGTTTGCATTGGAAGGGGCCTTAAAGATCATCTGGTTCCAACATCTCCCCACTATGGGCAGGAACACCTTTCAGCACACCAGGTTGTTGAAAGCCTCATCCAACCTGGCCTTGACCACTGACAGGGATGGGGCATGACTTGCTTTATTCTGCTGTACTTCTGGCAGTGAGACAGGCTTCCCAAGCAGGTACATACTTGAGTTCATTGAATTCTGCCATCCTATCTGGTACATTTGATGTTCTCTGATTTCTTCCACTATGAAGCTAGGGATTTGATATTAAACACTAATTTGAAAAATAAATTGGTGAAAATATGGAAATTGCTGGTCTGATAGATTCTGGTCTCTACTTTTTCTACAGTCTTATTCTAATAAAGAAAAATATCCAGTTTCCAAGAGGAAAATGTACTCTAAATTGTACATTCAGAATGTGCATGTTTTTATAAAGGAAATTTTGAAGGAAAAAAGCTCAAGTAAATATAAACTCTGAAGCCATTGGACTTTGACCCAGTTTTTGTATTGGAGAAAAGCTATGTATGCTGTCTACCTGAATGTTAGCAAAGCCTTTAACACTGCTTCCCACATCATTCTCCTGGAGAAACTGGCTGCTCATGGCTTGGACAGGTGCACTCTTCACTGCGTCAAAAACCGACTGAAATGCTGAGCCCAAAGAGTGGTGGTAAATGGAATTACTTCTAGCTGATGCCCTGTCACAAGTACTGTTTCCCAGGGATCAGTACTGTTTAATCTCTTTATTGATCATCTGAAGAAAGAGGTCAGGTTTACCCTCAATCATTTTCCTGATGACAGCAAGTTGAGCAGGAGTGTTGATCTGCTGGAGGGCAGGAAGACTCTGCAGACGGATCTGTAGAGGCTGGATCTGAAGAGACTGAGGACAAAGTGTGAGGTTCAACAAGGCCAAGTGCCAAGTGCTTCTCTTTGGTCACAGCAGTGCTACAGGAAGAGTGGCTGGAAAGCTGCCCAGCAAGAAAGGACCTGGGTGTGCTGGTCTACAGTGATTGAACATAGACCTGACCTGTATCAGTAACAGTGCAGCCAGCAGGACCAGGGCAGTGATTGTCCCCCTGTACTTGACACTGCTGAGGCCACACACACCTAGAATCCCATGTTCAGTTCTGGGATCTTCACCACCAAAAAAGGACATTGAGGTGCTTGACTGTGTCCAGAGAAGGACCATGAAGGTATGAAGGGCCTGGAGCACAAGTCTTATGAGGAGAAGCTGAGCAAGCTGGGAGTATTTAGACTGGAGAAAAAGAAGATCAGGGGAAACCTTACCTCTCTCTGCAGCTACCGCGTTGCAGTGAGGTGGAGGTTGGTCTCTTCTCCCAAGTAACAAGATATGAAAAGAGGTTGTGCCAGGAGAGATTTAAATTGGATATTAGGAAAAATTTCTGCACAGAAATGGTGCAGGAACAAGATGCACTAGTACAGGCTGCCCAAGGAAGTGATTGAGTCATCATTTCTGGAGGGATTTAAAAGATGTGTAGATGTGGCACTTAGGGACATGGCTAGTTGGAGGACATGACATTGCAGAGTTAAGAGTTGGATTCAGTGGTTTCAGAGGTTTTTTCAATTTAAATGAATCTATGCCTCTTGTCTGTGAAGTTTTTGATTTAATGCTGACTCATCTGAAACTCATCTACTAGTTTTTCAAATAAAACAAAATCAATTTTCCTTATTTTCCATTATTAAAAGAATTTTGCAAAAGTAAGATTAATTTTAATTGCCTTCATTTTGTTTCTGTAATTTTTAATTTACAAATCCTGAAATGGTACAAAGTGTAAAGTAATAGTTGAATATCAACAGTAAGGTATTCTACTTGTCTATTTAAAAAAAGACATGATATTTTAGACTTTAAAATAACAATTATTTTTTAAAACTATTAATATACTATATATATATATAACATTGTGGTTTGGGAAGACTTTTGTGTCTTTTCCATCCAGCTACATTAGGGACTTTGGAAAGGAAAACATATGTAAATATATGTGGTTTGGTTTAAAGGCCACAAACTTTTGAAGTTGTTGTTGCTTGTCGCTAGAAGCACAACCCTCTAAAATCAAGGACTCACTATATTGACCAGTGGCATGAGCATTGCATTATAGTGATCCACACAAAGCATAAGCATTGTGGCCAACTAACCTAGCAGAAGTTCATGAGAATGTTTCAACTTTCATTGTCTTTCTCTTGCTCTTCCACTTTTATTCTAATTATGCAAAACAGCAAAAAAGGTGAGTCCTCCCTGACACAACATGTTCTTTCTATAATGTCTTCTGCCATGTAAAAAAAAGACAGGACCATATAAAGATATCAAAGCCACATAGTTGTCATTGGGTGTTTTGGCATTAGGATTCTTTTACATCAAAAAAACAGGGTAGTCCAAAAACCGAGAAGAGCTGACTCAGTAACTAAGTAATTTAGTTATGTCATAAATTAGTATTGAGCCTAAAATATATACAATTGAGTGTTTCTAGAAATAAATACCTGATGTTAAAGTTAGGTGAATTCATAATTGTTATTGTCTCGGATAGAATGAGTTAGTGCCTCTGATCTTCTCAGGCTCAGCATAAAATATATGAACTATGAGTTACTTCCTTCTTTGAAAGCTGTATTATCTTGACACCACATGGAAAAATCTTTATCTTATAAAGACTTCAATCTAGTCTGATTGATATTTCTTCTTCCTGTGAAGGGTATGTATGTTTAAAATTTTACCATTGATATGAAGGTTTGTAAATATAGAATTTATTCTAGAATGTCATATTCAGGTTCATCTCAACTTCACCAGGTAAGAAACTAAAATACTAAGCAATTAAGCAGTTCACCACAACCTTCAAATGTCCTATTGAAAATTAAGACAGTGAATATATTTTAAATACAAATCCGATAGTAATCAGTGGAATGGGGGATTCAATAGTGTTGTCCTGTCAGGGAGCTACACAAAAGACTCACACTAACTATAGCAATTACTTCTCCACTAAAACCACTGGAGATTAGATAATACATGAGAAAATGCTGTATAGTGATGGATAATATTTCATGTTTGTCACATTACTTGCATGAGAAAGAGGCATCTCATCCTGACTCACTTTGAATGTCCAGATAATGAGAAGTATACTAAGAATGTACTTTATTGAAAAAATGCTTTCTTTTTGAGGTTGTCATTTCATCATTTGTGCTTCAGCATCTGAGAGTGTGTTCTTCAGCATTGTGGTTTGTTTCAGTCTTTTTCTGGTTGTTTTGTTGGATTTCTTTTTCTTCTAATCTTCTACTACAGAGCAATATTTTTAACCTTTGATATGTGACATTTCAAAAGACATAGTTCTTAAAAGATGTGGCTGCTTCTTTTGCTAAAATCTGTGAAAGGCATTAGGAACCAATTCATTTATACTGAAGAAAAAAAATAGTGAAAGCACAATCTTATTTAAAAGGTGAAGGATTATGTTGTAGTAGAATATATTATCTGAACTGCGTTTTCTGAGGGATGACAATGATCTTTATTTTGAATACCTGTACCTTTACCAAATCCCAACAACTTGAGTAAAGTATCTACATAAGCCACTTGGAAAAACTTACATGTAAACAAAACATTAAAAAGTGTTTTAAATATCTCCATGCAAAGTTCACAGCTATCTAGCTAAGAAATAATGGTAATCTCTGAATTACAGAAATACATTTCAGGTAGAGTTTCATCTTGCTCAATCATCACATCTTAAATTTGTTATTTTCCACCCTAGGGGAACCACATCTACCTCCTTTTAATTTCATGCCATTCTAGTCTTGTGTTCTCCAAACTACTTGCCAGTAATATTTAATTCCATTTTTTAGTTTAGTAAAGACAGCTAAAACGCTTACATTTTGTAGAATGTTAATTCTACTTTGACACCTATTGGCTGTGCCATAACAGTGAGGAAGAGTCCAGTTCAGGCTAAAATATCACTGAAGTAATTTTATACTTATTTTCAAAAACTCACAAGATATTTTTTACTGTAATATTTAAATGTAGTGCACAGAAAATGCCCAGTACAATCAAGAGCATGCAAAGCAAAAACAACCTTCAGGTAAGCAATCGGGTAATTAGACCAAAAGCTATTATCAGCAAATAGCGAAGATATGTACAGACTAGCTTAAGAAAAGGTATCTGTGGTCTCAAATATATGTCCAGCTTCTCACAGGTAAACCAGGACCAAAGTGTTGGAAAAAATTTGCATAGAATGAAATGAATGTAATGTCTTACATCAGTTGTTTTTCTTAGAGTTATTTGCCATTCTTCAGGACCATATATGTAATTTTTAGCCATAATTAACTGAATGTAGACTGTCCCTTTCACCAGGCTCCAGACCTCCAAAACTAAGTATTTTTAAAAACCTTTTAAAGTTTAAAGTTTTTAAAGACTTCCAAATTTATTTTATAAAAACTTCCACTACACAATGCAAGAACATTCTTTCCATTCAGAGCTTTGACACTACACAAAACAAAGCACCACATGAGAGATACTGAGCACCTCCATTTTAAATTAAGTTCAAACAGAAAGGAGGGCACTCATAAACTCAGTAGACCCAAGGAAATGTTCCAGAATAAAAGAAAAATGAATTTTCCAGGACATTTAGTTCCCGTGATGTCACAATAGCTGCTCCTCTTATGGCACGATTCCTAGTCAAATTATTCAGTGATTATTCTATTTCAGTTTCTCTGTTGAATATTCAGTTTAATTGCTCAAAGAGAATTGCTTTGCTATTGAATATAGGAAAAAAAAGAAAGGAGAATAATTTTTGGCTGAATCTATCCTGCTGCTCTGAAGCTGTAGGCTATAATTTTTAGTGTTCAGCTTAAAGAAAAAATACCTGGTTCCTGTCTTGGTTGTAACCATGAGAGATTAAAAGCATTTAAGAAATTGATATATTGGATATATACTGGATATAGAAATGGATATATCAAATGTATAGTCTCTTTTCACTTGAAGTATGATTGACCACCCCATGCTTCACTGCCTTTTCTTGATCATCATGGCATGTCAAGACAAATTCAAAACGAATCCAATTTAATTTACTCCTGAATTACAGTACAGCCTGGGGACTAACACAAATCTGCCCAAAGAACTGTCTGGTTTTAATCTGACTACCCTTTCTGTAAATGCTGTGTTCTGTGGAAACACAGAAATGCCAGTTTTTAGGCCAATGATTCCCAAAGCCGTAGGGGGAAAGTCCATTGTCACACCTCAAACTTTATCATTTACTTTCCCTGCCTGCTAAGAAAGTAAATGGACATTCTATAGTTTCATGCACTTGATGGAGAACACACTTTGGAAATAGTTTTTGGGGAATATAATTTTTTATAGAAAATTGCTTTATTTTCAGTTGGTCAATGGTATCTCTTCCAGAAGTAGAAATTCCACAGAAGACAAGAGAACAGGAAATGAGACACATATCAAACTGAAGGTGAAGAATATGAAAGGTAAGTAAAAAGTATTAGCAATTATGAAAGTGTTACAGAACATATCAAACTAAAATGCAAAGCAGACAGCACATTAAAGAAATTTGAAAGCTTACATAACACACAAACAATTAAAACTACTTTTTCCAGTTCTACATTTCTGAATTGATTATTTCTTTAACCAAATGACTTCCTAATTATACTATAAACCCATTAGTATAAAACTCCTCTCAGGTCTGTAGAGGGACCCAGACAGACTGGATAGGTGGGCTGAATCCAACACTATGGGGTTTAATATGACCAGGTGCCATTTCTTCACTTTGGCCACAACAACCCCCTGCAGGGCTACAGGATGGGCACCGAGTGGCTGGACAGTGCCCAGGTGGAAAGGGACCTGGGGGTGCTGGCCAACAGCCAGCTGAACCTGAGCCAGGGTGTGCCCTGGTGGCCAAGAAGGCCAATGGTATCCTGGCTCGTATCAACAATAGTGTGGCCAGCAGGACCAGGGCAGTGATTGTCCATCTGTATTCAGCACTGGTCAGTACCTAAATGGTTCAAAGGTAATTAAATTGTCTTTCTTATTATGAATGCTATTAAAGCTGTAGAGTTTCTAAATTATTTCCTCACTTATTACTGAGAAAAAAAAATATACAAATATCTATTCAAGACTGATTAGTTATTGACATTAACAGTTATTGACATTAACAATAAGTAACCTTTATCTTAGCCATCATTCTTGACTTAAAGGAAATTTCAAGAGACATCAGTGTTAGGGAAATTATTTTTAGCACAAATTTAAAAGGGGAAAAAAAAAGCTCCTCTTAAATTTCAGAAATCCTTTGAAGAGTAAAATGAGAAGACAGGACAGTGAAGATGGCACTGTTGGTTTCTAACTGATGTATGACAGTGATATGTGCCAGCCAGATGCTGAAATCTTTTAACAAATGACCAATTTGAAATGGATGTTTTTGTCAGCACTGTTCTGGATGAGTCAAACACAGACAGTGTCAACATTAACTTCCTTACAGACAGTCCTTCTGAGGAGGAATGAGGGCTGTCTGGGATTTCCTAAAAATGAAGATGATTGTACAGAGTTACTCATGTGCAGCAACTTTGTGATGCCTGAAAGCCCCAGACATACCATACACATGTATCACAGCTGGCCTGTGCCTGTGCCATAAAACCAGTCTTCAAAACACACCAAATCTTTCAGGTATGTGATGTACCAGGGAGTCACACGTGCACAAAGACATACCTGATACTTCCCCAGCTGTCAGGCATATTGTACAGGCACATGGCAGCCATGCAGTGTAGGCTCATTAATCACTGCTTCCATGACATGGCAAGTTCTCTACACATAGCATGCTGTTAATCAACTCACAGTCAAAAGGATTGTTCAGGATTTCCCGGTTCTGGAATGTGTATGGCAGAACTGCTGCTTGTTATATCTGACTGATTTTTTTTGATCGCCAAGCAATTGTGAGAAATTTACATGAGTTTCCTGAATTGATATTTTAAAAGGAAAAAGAAGTAATGACTTGCAACTAAAAGATGAGAACAGCTCAGGGAATGATCTTCCCAAGGTCTGAATGAAAGATCAGCTGGTTCAAATCAAATTGCATTTTAATTTTTTGCTAAGTCTTTATTATTTAAAGGTGTTCAAATAAAAATCCACATACATTTGCATTTACTTAGGCCAACTTACTTCTAAGTATTTTCTTTATGAATTTTAATTAAATGTGATTAAAAAAATGGGGTTTCTGAATGTTTTAGACACCATGCTGAAAAAAAGAATTAGACCTTTTAAGTTATTGATGTGTTTAAGCCTCAAATAGATACTTCAAATTTCAAATTGTGTCTCTCCAGGTATTTATAATGAATTCACAGCCATGGTGAATGTCATCTGAGAAGCTCGATTCTCTCTAGAAATTGACCAATTAAACTATGATCCTTTTAAGTAATGTAATATGATCAAAACCTGTTTTATGGGTGGCCCATGCAAGTTAGATTATTTAGTATTCTATAAAACAAAGAGTTTGACATCTTCCAATAAAAATATGAATCTTAAACTGTTCATAAGATGGTGGTCAATAGACTTTGTGATATATTTAATAGGTGTATTAGTGCTGCAAATACTCATTTTGTCATGTTTGAGAAAAATAATTTGTTCTCCCTTAAGTGATGAGAGGGGATGTGTTTTTCGGGTTTAGTTTCCTTTTTTGTGCCCTGCAGATTAATGTTTCTGTGGCTTGAATATCATCATTAAACAATCTCATTATCTCTGTTTGAATGAACAAGCAATGTTGTAGAGCACCAAATTTCTGCATACAGATGGTATATTAGCTTGTATCCACTATAATGGTGATCATTGGATGTATTTCTTATGAGCTTTGATGCTGAACTTCCAAATGCTGACTTATTTTTCCTCTCCTACTCTCAGTACTCTAGGGTTTCCAGCCCAAATTCCCACAGATGGATGCACAAGAAGAATGACGGAATGTCCGAATCATCCTCTATCACCATCCCATCAAATGTACAACACAATTCTCTTACAAGCAGCTCCCAGAATCAAGCACTGGCTCTTTGACAGCATGAAATACTCAAGTACTTCAGCAATGTGCATTTAAAAAAAAAACCCCTTCTGGCAGCTATGTTAATTTTGAAATGTCCCTACAATGATTATAAAAAGAACCTTGGGTAACAGGATCAGTTTTAGCTGTAGATCCCTGTGGACTGATGGGTAAGATTTTGGTTGGGTGATCGCATCAGTGGCTAAACAGCTCAGACTCCCAATGGTCATCAGTGACAAGTGGTGTCCCTCAGGGGTTTGTATTGTCAGTGTTATTTAATATTTTCATGAATGACATAGATTAAGGAATTAAGTGCACCCTCAGCAGCTTTGCAGACGACACCAAGCTGAGTGGTATGGTGACACACCTAAAGGACAGGATGCCATCCAGAGACACCTGGACAAGCTTGAGATGTCAGCCCATGGGAATCTCATGAAGTTTAAAAAAACCAAGTGCAAGGTGCTGCATCTGGATCAGATACACCTGGCATCAAAACATGCTGAGGACGAATAGACTGGAGCAGCCCTGTCGAGAAGGATTTGGGGGTATTGGCAGATGAGAGGCTGAACATGACTCAGCAATGAGCACTCACAGCTCAGAAAGCCAAAGCTCAGCATCAAAGCCAAACCTGGCCTGCAAAAGTAGCCTGATCAGGAGGCAGTGATTCTTCCTCTCTCTCCCTTCTGGTGAGATCCCACCTGGAGTGCTGCATCCAGCTCTGGGGTCCTCAGCATAAGGATGAGCACCTGTTGGAGCAAGTCCAGAGGAGGGCCACCAAGTTGATCAGAAGGTTGGACTATCTCTGCTATGACGAAAGGCTGAGAGAATTGGAAAAGGTAAGTCTCCAGGGATGTAATTGTGGCCTTCCAATACCTGAATGGAGCCTATTTAGATTAGATATATGGAAGAAATTCTTTCCTGTAAGGGTGGTGAGGCACTGGAACAAGTAGCTCAGAGAAGCTGTGGTTGTCCCATCCCTGGTAGTGTTCAAGGAGAGGTTGAATGGGGCTTTGAGCAACCCAGTCTAGAGGAAGGTGTCTCTGTCCCAGAGCAGGGGGATTGAAAACAGATGTTCCTTAAGGTGCCTTCCAACACAACCCATTCTGTGATTCTATGATCCTGTACATACTGAGGATGAATTTCCCTATAGGTGAAATACGTCACAGACTTAACATTTTTTGATACAACACTACACAGACATAAATTAATGCTATAATTAGCAAATAGTTACTGCAAGAATATGTTAATACTTTTGTGGTATCAAAGGTTCAGAATTAAATGCACATATTCAATGAGAAGAGAATAAGAAATCCTGCAAAGTCCTCAACATTTCCTATGGCAAATAAATAATAACCTAGTAACTAAACCTTCTGTATACATAAGCAATAATAACAAGTCAGAGTTGAAAAGAACTGCTTGCCTTAGGAAAAAAAAAACACAGCATATGATGAAATCATCAGTCATCCAACATAATGAGCAGTGAGAACAGTTAGAAGAACACATAAAAACTAAATTAAATAATTTTTCTTTCTTAATCAATTTAATAAAAGGCAGTATCTACTCCTGGGGAATAAGATATCTCAGTTGTTGTCCAAAGCTGAATTCTGAAAGTTAGTTTTGAACTACAGGTAAGATTATGATTCTTTCCCCTTTTCTTTTTTAATAAAGGAGGATGCCAAAGACTTAAGCAGAGACTGCTTACAAGTGAAGTCAGAAGCAACTCACCCTACTCTAATTAGGTTTATAATTTTTTGTTTTTCAAATCTGTGTTGACCTTTTCTGAGACTCTCTAGCAAGAAACATCAGCATGATGTGTATCTTAACAATGGATATGTTTGTGTTGGGAATCCTAAGAAAAAACAAAAGCTGCTATTCAGTAACACAGTTTACAAGGGCACTTGGAGGAAATTTTTATTACTTTTTTGCTGGGGATCCATGAAGTTAAACTGACTTAAGGACAAATCCTCTTGCATCAACAAAAAGGTCTTTTTTATGCTAAGGCATTTTAGCTTATATAATAACTTTATTTATCAGCAGTGGTCTGTTTACAGCAACAAGAACTCAAGCCTTAACAAATGTCTTTTCAAGCTTCTGAAATGTTTCTGATTTTTTAAGTTAATTTTATGTTTTCCTATAATTACTAATAATTTTGTATTGATACAAAATGGTCACATAAGATAAATACAATATTTATCACCAAATTGAATGGAGGCCATTAAACAGTGTGTTGCAGTAGTTCTTCAAAGGAGGGTTTGGTAGTATTCCCAGACTAGCCAGTTCTGGAAAAAGTAGCTCCTTTGTGTATACATACTAGACTACAACAATACAGTCATGTCTATCAAAGCCCCAGAAAAAGTAAATTGACAGATTTTGTAATAGTGGGAGTAGAATATTAGGGGTTCCTCATGACAGGTGGGTGAGTGACTGGTTCTGCATGAATAAATTGTAATATTTTACTGCAAAAAGAAAATTTATACAAGTTCTGCACATCACCTGTATATATATGTGTATATATATGTATATATGTATATATATGTGGGTGGAAGACAGAACACCTAAAGTGAAAATGATTATATTTTCTGTGTGAATTGAAGACATTCAATTTCCAGTTGATGACAAATTTGCATTCAGCATGAATAATAGGTATTCTACCCTCAACAACAGGGGACAGTTTCAGTCTCATGCAAATGCTCACTGACTGCATTGTGTCAATTAAAACAGATGGGGTAAGGATGGAAGGGAGTTAATGAAATGGAAGGGAGTTAATGTATTAGGGAAAGCTTTTTTTTTTTTTTTTGAGAAAATACTATCCCTTTTATACTCTTTTATAATTTTTTCCAGTTTCTGAGACCATGATGCTTTAAACAAAAAAATCAAGTCTGTCATGTAAAAGCCTTTTGTATTGTTCCCATTGCTGTTTTCAAGATTTATGATACAAAATATAAGCTGGCTAATATTTTCCTCATCTAATGGTAATCCACAGCCTGCTTGGCATGGGTACAATTATTCACAGCTGTATGCAAGATGTTGTTAAATGCAGAACAGCATCTCTAGCTGCCTCCTGCATACTGTTACCAGAAAATATTCAGATGATTCCTCTCTCTAAATAATTACTCTAAATGACCAAAATTTTTCCTGAGATATTCAGATATGGCAGAATTAAAAAACAAACCAAACCGAAATAAAACAAACAAACCAACAATAAGAAATCAATGGCAATCTGGTCCCATTTTTACTTTAGTTTACCAGAAGTAAGGTGTTTCTATGGACCAGGTCTATTTTATTCAGCATTCCACTATAATTTCATTTTTCATATAGATTCAGGTGAGTATAACCTAGAGAGATTATTTAAATTGAGATGATTTTAATCATCCAATTGCTCAGAATAAAATTCATATTCATTTACTCAGTCACTTCCCTCTATGCTCTCTTTTCTATAATCACAAGAAGATAATTCACAAAGGTCTCTCTGAATTATTGAATAGCAAAGGAATTACTTTACTAGAAACTTACCCCATGAGTGCCTTTTCTTTCCCAAATTCAGGACATCAATTCTAAAAAATCAAAATAACACTGAAACAAGAAGCAACCCCAAATCCTTTCAGCAGAAATTACTTCTTAAAAAAAAAAAAAAAAGTTGAGGTTTTTGTTTCAGTTTGGGGTTTTTTCTGTTTGTCTTTTTATTTCTTTTTTTTTTTTCTAAACACCTCTCCACATCCCTCAATACAAATTGCAAAGGCAATAACAAGAATTTATTCTAGAGAAAAGCTTGTTTTTAAGAGGGTTTGTTTGGCAAGGATTTGGTTGCAAGGGGCTCCAAGGTTGGCTTCCGTGAGAAGTTTCTGGAAGCTTCCTCCATGTCAAGCAGAGCCAATGCCAGCTGATTTCAAAACAGAAGTGCTGCTGGTGAAAGCCAGGCCAATCAGAAACACTGGTAATTCCTCAGTGATGACATATTTAAGAAGGAAAAAAGAATTATTTGGCAATTGTAATTGCAGATCTGGTCACAGAGAGCCCCATCCAGCCTGGCCTTGAACACCCCCAAAGCTGGGAATTCCACAGGCTCTCTAAGCAACCTCTTCCATTTAAGGTCATTCCCTCTTGTCCATCACTACATTCCCTTGTGAAAAGATCGTCTTCCTTCTTTCTTGTAGGCTCCCCTTTATGTCCTAAGATTTGCTATACGGTTTTCCCAAAGCTATCTCTTCTCTAGGCTGAACTGTCCCAACCCTCTCCCCAGGTCTTCAAAGAAGTGATCAACTTTGTGGCTCTCCTCTAGAGTCTTTCCCACAGGTCAGCATCTGTTTTGTGTCAGGAAAGATGAGTATTGACAAAATGCATAGTAGTCTAAAACCCATCACCTTTGAATTTAAGACCTCAGAAGAAAATGTATTGAGCATACTGAAAAGCTGTTTCTTTTAAGACAGCAATTGAACTGAAATAATATGGGACATAATAATAATATAGTGACAGCATATGTAACCTAGATTTTCTGAAAGCATCCTTGTAAATCCCTAATTAAATAGAATTTTGTTCCTGAATTTCTTGTCTCATAGAGCTTACTTCTTTGCAGTTGGTAGGGTTTTTTTTATATATACACTGAATATTTTGGTTTGGGTATTTCAAAATTTCAACAGTCAAACTTCTAAACTCTGACTACAGGTTAGGCTAAATTAGTAAACAAGGTTAATGTAATAAAATTAGGCATTCAATCTGGAAATCATGAGATTTAACAGCTGGTTAGAACTAGTTACATGTTCCCCAGACAGCTGTTCATTCAAATGCAAACATGAGGTAACTTCTTCAAAAGCAGTATCTTCTCCTAAAGGAAAATGGTTCAATCTGGATGTTTAGAAAAACAGAGGAATTTCTGGTCACACTGAGATATTTAGCTTCCAGTTGCCTCAAGTCAACTTTGAGGCAAAAATGTTCTCTTTCAGAAGTTCAAGTTGTCATCATGTATGAACATAAAGCAATTTGCATTGAATTCAGCAAAGCATTTAAATAAAAATTTACTAAAAAAATTGTGGAGTTTCATTATCTTTGTGCAAGAGATATGCTGTATCTGTGCTGGCATTACTTTAACTTACTCAATGACACTGATGGTGACTTTGGAGCATTGAAACGTGCAGTTTCACACAACTGCCAGAACAGCTAAAATATTAGCTGTGGAATTGCCAAATCATACTAATTTAAAGCAGATCTGATATAAGTGATTGCAAAGGCACTTGTTCCTTTGGAGACAGTTTTTCAAATATATGTTAATTTCAGAAGAATTCATCTCACAATTAGGCATCAGGATCAAACTGTTTTAAAAATTATCACAGCTGAAGAAAAGTGACTACCACTTATATTTTGGTAACATTTCACCGAGTATACAGCACATGCAAAAATTTTAAACAAAGCTTAAGTAAGTTAACAAATAACATATTTGGATCTGATAATATTTTTCAGGTGATTGTGCAGATATACATATCTATCTCTTTTTGTGCAAATATGTCTATCCCATTTATTTTGAGTGCAATAGCTCTTCATTTTATACTACAATATATAATATAGTTATTTTACTCCTGCCGCACTCATTTAGTCTTGTGCTTATCAACATCTTACTATTATCTTACTGTTAACTCCATTACTAGACTTTCAATAAAAAGGACTTCAGATTTCACCAAGTTTCATTTTGGATTCTCTTTTTTTTTATTTTTTTTCTTTTTCCATTTAAATACAAAAAAAAAAAAATCAGCATTTATCAGTAAAATATAATACAAACATAAAAGCAAATTTTATTTTCATTGCCATAACAAAAGATTATAAATGTGAAGGACCATTCTACAGATGGTCATGCAGAAATCAGTACAGCTGTGTGCAATGCTGTTCTCCACTTCTGTGGACTATACCAATTTGAGTATATTCCAGTATATTAATACTACATTTTTAAAAGCAAATTAACACTCTTTAAAATTGTAGGTTCTATATATTATCCTTTTCTTTTAATATATTTTTTTTACTGGATACAGCTGGACACTACATCATTGTTCGATAAGCAGAAGAATAAACCAGAAAATATCTTAAAATAATTTTTTTTTCAATCTGTTTCTGGAGAGGTGTAATGGAGCTTGAAGTACCTTTTCAGTAGAAAATTTTAGTTAAATGCCTCCTAAAAGAAGCAGCCCGATCAAAATCCTCTGAAATTCAAACTGTACATTTTAATTTTAGGTAATTGTATTCAGAACAGAAAGCATAGAATAAAAATATTTTCCAACATGGATGAGAAGTACCAAAACACACATAGTTCACAGTATTGTGAGAATTTCAAGTGCATTTTAATAGGTTTTTGACATTTTTTTTAAATTTTAAAAATAATTTCTTAATGATATTCAGCAGATTCACTCATTTAAGACACTTTCCAAAGTTACTCAATTTAGCCTGTCAAACCTTTTCATCATAGTTTTTAAATAGTTTCTAGAGAGAACAATTCCAAGGTTGTAGTTATGATCTGCAAAAAAGGTCTATACTTCGAAGAGTAGGATTTATTTGCATTTATGGGTTAATTATGCATGTTTCCACATATCCTGTATAAAGCAATTCTATTACATGTATTTCATGTTTTCCTTCCAAGTGCAAATATGGGATAAATCCAATCTCAGTGTTTTTAGGTCATGAAAGCTACCAATATTTAGAGAACAAAAATAGCAACTTTATAAAATTGCACACAAAAACACTTTCCCAATGCAACAATCTGCAGCGAATGCAAAAGAATTCTAACTTGTGCAGATCCATAAGAGGTTTCAAAGTACAACATACAGAAAGCTAAGACAGGTACAAAAGTAAGTGCACTTAAGTATGCAATCAGGGCTTGCCAGTCCCATTGCAATTATGAATTAATGTGTCATCTTTATTTTTATGTACTCTGCCTTTTGTAGAAAGTATAACACGATGAATACCTGGTTGAATATAATGTAACATTACTTCTTTACTCACTAAGTCATGTTGGAGCTTTTTATACATAAAGAGACACTCCAGCAGGGGCTTGGTATGCATTGACATTTTATGTACCACTAATGTCAAAAATCACACTTCTTCAAAAACACAACTCATCCAAGGTTTTCAAAGCATAAATTAGTGGAGTGGCATGGAAATCACAATAAGGATTTTGGTCCAGGTAAGACAGATGTTGGAGTAAAAAAACAGGAGTGCTAAAACTATGATTTTCTGAAAATACCACTTTATCAGATCTAGGAGATATGTTGATTGCCAAAACATTTTTTTGTAGGCAAGTTTCCTAGTGTTTTGGTTTCAGCTCTTATAATGTTAATTCATTTTGATCTTGACCATGGTGTTTTTTCGAAACATTTTGGAACCCAAAAGTTTGCTTTCAGACCTGAAATTCTATTTTTTTTCCTCTCATTTTTATGAAAGGAATTTTGAGCTAGTAGATTTTTCCAATATTTAACTGCCTGCTCAGTGAAGAAATTAGTCCTAATGTCCAGCCTGAGCCTTCTCTGGCACCGCTTGAGTCCATTTCCTCTTGCCCTGTTGCTGTTTGCCTGGGAGAAGAGGCTGACCCTCACCTGGCTGCAGCCTCCTTTCATGTAATTGTAGAGAGATCTAAGGCCCCTCCTGAGCATCCTTTTCTCCAGGCTAAGGAACCCCAGCTCCCTCGGCCACTCCTCACAGGACCTGTGCCCCAGACCTCTCAAATATTCTTGTTCTTCTCCAGACATGCTCCAGAACCTCAATGTATTTCTTGCAGTGTTTCTGAAGGGCCCAGACCTGGACATAGTACTCAAGGTGAGGACTCAGCAATGACAAATAGAGGGGGTCACATAAAGAAGTTTTTAAGTTTTAATCTTTCTGGGATATCATTCTTGAGAAAATACTCTGGGTTCCACCAAATATTAAATCTCAATGCAATGGCATGGCAGTTTTAACAAAGTAGAAGGGCTTCATATGAATATCTGAAAGAGAAAAACATAACAAATCCCTAGAGCTAGTACTTGACAGATTCACAAAGATATTTGACACCTCTCCTCCCTTCCCCCTTTTCTCCTGTCTTGAACAACATTTGTGTGTCACAGTCTTGGAAAATCTTGAGGCTCAACAGAGTTCAGCAGCAGAGATGGTCTGCTGGGATTCAAAAGGTAACATTTGCTGGGACATTTAAGAGCCACTAATGTGTGCTCTAAGACTATCAGACACTTCCCTAAAGATTCATTGAGCACATATGGTTAACCATGCAGAAAAGCACTGAAGTACTCCGCCTTCTGTAATTCCCATTTTTTTGGCGCCAAGTGCAGTGTCAAATCCTGTGGGAGCAGCCCTGCTCCCTTCAGCCTGAGCTGTCACTGCTCTCTGTATGCTTTATGTCACTAACCAGATTTCCTTAAACAATACACCAAGGAGGTTAAAGCTGAATCCAAACCAAGAATCACTGAAAAAATAAATCTAGATGAATGAACATTTGCCAATATCTGATTTATACAAATCCCCTCTAAATCTTTGAAGTCCTTTTCCTCACCTCTGGGAAGTGTGGTACATTTGCAAGTTCATTTGGTTTTGGTATGGAAATACATGAATATCAGTGTATCAAATTGATAAAGAAAAGACATAATTTGTGAATAACCTGATAAAACCCCGAAATGTTAAAACCAGCAGTCCCAGACTACCAAAGGACAAAATATAATGACCATCTAACCTGTTCAAAGAGTAAGCTTGAAATGAGAATTACAGCTTTTTCAGTATGAGGTGGATCCACTCTGTTGATTTCTAAAGACCTAATTTACAAATACCAAAAAAGGGATTTTTATGTGTTTTCTACCTATTTCAATAGTTTCTATAATTCCAACTGTGTGCCAAAAGAAATACATTAAACATTTAACCATTTTTCCATTAAATTTCCAATCAGCATGAGTCAGTTGGAAATACTTTAATATCTGTTCTAACACTGCAACTGAAGTCTCAGATTACTATGTGAAAAGCTCATATTTCATTTTTTGTCCTGATTCATTTATTGTCAAAAGAAAAATGTTTCCAGGAAAAAAAAAAGCTGAAATTTTTATTCTTAATTTATGGGGAAAGAAAAGTAAAATCAAATTCTGCTCTAAAATCTTATTACTTCATGATAATATTGTCAGTTTTAATGCTTTGAATTTGTATTTACCATAGCAGTTATCAAGTTAAATGTTTGCTGAAGCCCACACAAGCTTTTCTACATTTTAGCTCTGAACAAAGATATACTTGTCAATTTTCTAAGACATTTGTGCTATTCTTTTCATACTTATATAATGTTATTGGAAAAACAATATAGGAAAGTGATGGGACTGCAGTGGTGCATTAAACAAGCTGTCATTGGCAGTGACAACAATAATGCACAAGATGAACTTTTAAGTTGGAATCTATGAGATTTTCTTTCCAGTATGGAATGTATGACATGTGAAAGAGTCAACAGATGACACAGAAGGAAACATCTAGGAAAGTTGTCTAGGAAACAAAGAACCAGGGCCCTTTCAACTTTGCCTTAGTTCTCAAGTTTTCAACAATGCTTTTACCAAGCTGGATTGTCACACACTAGTAGAGCACTAATTGTGTCCTCAGAAAGTTTTTGCAGTAGGGCTGCTTCTGAATACAAGGCGTATGTAAGCACTAGGACTTATATAGACTCTTGTGTTCTCCAAACATATTTTTATTTTTTTGCTTGGTTTTAGTTTTGTCATTTGGGGTTTTTTTTGTTTGTTTTGTTTTGTTTTGTTTTTGTTTGTTTGTTTTGTTTTGTTTTTTGGTTTTTGTTGTTTTTTTGATTTTTGATGTCTTTTGGTTGGGGTGGGGGATTGTTGGTGGTGATTTGTTTCATTCCCCAGATTATAGACTTCCTGCATAGAGGAGAAAATATATTTTATCCTGTATGTGGTTAACTTTTGAGCAAATCTTTCTTAGACATTGATAGGCTACCTAATTGAAAGGCAACAACATTAAACTCACAGAGCCTGGTTAGAATCAGAAAAAAAAACCATTGATTGATGCAGGAATCGGTGAAACAGAGTGAGCTAAACCACCTACTCAGAGTATCAGAAGAGACCAATTGTCCCTAGTGTAAAATCCACCAAGATGCATCAATGGGATAAACTGGAGTCAGAAGCCACACAAACAAAGGGAGATTATTGCCTAAATGTGAATAAGATTTATTATGAGGTCCAGGAATCAGAGAATTTTAGGATTTATAAAATGTACAGCATATTTAGGGAAGGGCTAATGGCAGGGTGGAGGGGATGCAAAAGTGAGGAACATGTCTCAGAAAAAAGAGGTAAAAGGCAAGAAAAAAACCTGTGTGTAAACAGATTGCTGATCAGCATGCTTGTCTGACTGACCCCTGGTCCTGATCACCTCAGTTTGTTCTGTCTTAAACTCTGTTACTGCTGATTTTCCACGAGTGTCCTCTTTGCTCCATAGAAGTGTGTATTTAATGATCTGCTGAAGAATTTTGGGCTTGTTTGGGGTCTTGCACCTTCAAAACCCTGAAACTCTGTCTATGGTAGGTTCTGAACAGTGTAATGATAGCATTGGCATCAGAATCACATTTCTTTCCGTCTTTTTTTTTAATATCTTATTTTGGCACATTTTGCTTTACAGTGGAGAGAATTGGGCCTGGTGCACATCAAAGTAGATTATAGTAATTTAAATTATTGATAAATAGAATACAATACCTTGTGCAGACTCAACTTCCAATCAATGTTCAGCTCCATTTAATATGTTGCGAACAATGCCAGAAGCTGGACCAACCAATAGAGAATTTTCTCAGAGAACTTTCCAAAGAAAACTGTATAGTGCTACTGAAAAATCATGATCATCATATTCACTGCCATCACCACCTGATACAATATTGATAAACACTCCCAGAGGAGGACACATCTGAGACTCCTGTCTAGCTATTGGAGAATTTTCCCTTTCTCCCTTCCTTTCTCTCTTTGTTTCTCTATATTGCTCTTCCACAAAGACATTTCTTCCACAATAATTTCACTATTACAGTTGACGTGTGCCAGCAGCTATACAGATTATTCTAGTAAATCTTTGTGAATATCATTTTTTTTCAATATCCATTGTGCAACAAGAGGTCTGCATGCCAGCTGTTAAAGTGGAATGATAATTGTGAAGGGCACAAAGGTCTGTGGAGCAGCAGCTGGAGGAAAGGAAGGACTAAGGATCCAGATACAGAAGACACAACTGTTCTTTATGTATTCATATTCCACTTACTCCATTTGTTTCTAATTTTGACCAGCAAGAGATAACGATCTAGACTGGGACACCAGTGCTGTGCATGTTTGTGTCAGTGGTGTTTGTGCTTGTGTGGACCAGGCTCATGTGGACCTCTGTCTGGGTGGGCCCATGAGGCTTTTTATAAGCACTTTGTACGAGTGCGCGTACGTGTGATTGAACCAGCACGTATGGAGGAGCTCCCCAGCATTGCTACCTGGTGGACCTGAGGGCACAGAGCTGGAGCAGCTTCCCCATCTATCAGACTGAGGAGGCATCACTGGCTCTAAGAGTGCACCAAAGACAGTGAGAGTAGGCTGGGGAGGAAAAATTTCTTGGGCCCTGAAGTCCACTAGATCTAGCAACTTTTTAACTAAATTTATATTTGTTATAAAAGTCATTGTCATCTCCATCATCAAGTCAAAATTTTCTTTACCTTTACAATACGTATTCAGGAACATGCACAAATTATTACAATAAACCTCCTTTACACAGGACTGATTAACAAAATCATTGCAGCAGAAAATGAAACAAAAGACAAGTGACAGAGGCTTCTCCTGGCATTAAAGGTATAATTGAAATGAATTTTGCATGCTCCAATGAGTTGATGACCTGGCTACTCATCTTCTAACCATGCATAGCTGAAACAAGTTTTGTTCATTTTCAACCTTCTGTGCCCATTGGCTCCCTCAATTTCAGTAAATGGGAAAAAATACTGTAAACATATGCTTTGTACACTTCTGAGCCAATGCTCAAATTTTCAAATGCTATTTCTAGGAAAGACTGTCAATTTGAATGGGAATTATTTGGAATCATTTAGCTGAGCTGGGACTAGTGAGATTCAAGAGGTTAGTCTGAAAAGGTGATGCAAGAGAGCTGAACAGCAGCATGGGTTGTTCAGTTTGGACCCATGCAACACAAGCTCTATCATGAAACAGTAAAACAGTAAAATATTGATCTGGTAACATTTGCTGTACAACACTGTGCTGTAATACTTAATTGAAGGGCAAAAATGAATAAAAACTACTTGAAATTTATAAAACAACTAAATACAAAAGTAATTAGAATAAAAAAAAACCTCTGAACAGTAAGTTTCCCCTCATCTGATGTGACTTTATTACAAGATAAAGCATCGAACAGCCTGTCACAGGCCTCTTATTCTGACAGTGGAAGTCTTCCATGCTCAACTGATAGCCATGTATTTTGAAGAAAGGGCAAGACTTTTCTGGTTTTAACTATGTGATTACAACAGGCAACCAAGTTAGATATTTTGCAATCTACAAATTAGTAGAAAATAATCATATTATATAATTAAACATTATTATATTAGAGAGTTAATATAATTATGCTCCTGAAATAATGAAGTGACAATGGATCAAATAAGAAAATAGAAAGAACAAAGCATTGTGATTGTAGAACACTAGTTTCATGTCTAAAAATACTACTACTAATAAAATTCTCCCTTTGGTCAAGGTTTCTACACAAGCTAAGACGATCCCAGTCATCCTTAAATAGAAATTAGAATGAACAACATTTTACAGATGCTCATGCTAAGTTGCTTAGAGTCTGCAAAGTAGATCAAAACTGGCAGACTACATTTGTCTCATGTCCAATATTAGTTTCTATGTCCAATAATAGTTTCTATGTCCAATATTTTTGAAGCCAAGCTTCTTCTCAATGATTAAATGCATCTTTTACTCATTCAATGATCTATACCAGACTTACACTTCTGGGAGGTAAAATTCAAACTCAGTTTCAGATAACATAAACTTTAAATTCCTTATATTAATTTCCTGTCTGAAAGCTCATCATTCTTTCTAGTAGGATGTGTGGTATTTATCGACCCTTGACCAGACAAGGAATAGAGCAAGATCAGTATAACCAGTATTTTGTCAATAAGCAACTGAAACAAAAGAAGCTGGCACTCAGAGGAAAACATGCCCTGATGCTTTTGAAGCCTTGAGACATTGAGCTGGGACCAAAGCTTGGTGCTGTTGCTGCTGCAACAGCTCCCTAGCATAGCACAACCTATAGTCAAGCTAGCCAAGACTGACACAATAGATATGTCAGGAAATAGTGAAAACCTGACAATGGCTATCTATAAGGTTTTTGTATATAGATTTTAGCATGAAAAGAGGTAGGTACAATCCTGGCTATAAATACACAGGAAGTTTATCCTCTTTAAAAACTAAAAAAAATTCTTAATGCAGCAGGTATCTGTCCATCAGTATCTTGAAATTGACTTTGAATAAGGAATAAAAGGACTCTGTGTTAGTATTACATAATATTAGTCTTAGCATTTGTGAGTTTTATTTTAATCAAAAGGAAAACAGATACTTTTTTTTTTTCTACCTGGCTATTGGATAGCTTAAAACATTTCCCTCTCATACAAGTTTTCAGGTGAAACCTTCTAGTGTTAACATTAGAGTACTGACAAACAGTCTGCACTGCTACCTCTAAGTTTGACTGCAATTCTTATGGTTCCAATGTTGTTTTGCCCCAGAACCTTGGCTGGAAATATTTTTCTCTGTAATTTTACAGACTGGAAAAAAACAGGACAACCTATACAATGATCTACACATGGCTAGTTCAGCACTTGAATAATGTACAAAAATTCTTAACATATGTGTAAGCCCATAGCATTTCAGAGTGCTTTAGTAATATGCTTTAGCTGCTTTTCCACTCTCTTTAAAAAATAAATCACAAGTAAACAGTGTTTGAGCCATTTAAGCAAAGAAAATAAATATTCTCATTCTTTCTAAATAAGTATACATAAATAAGTATATATAATGTTTACAAAATCATTTTAGAATATCATGCTAGGCACTTACGTAAAATGGTTTTAATAATGAAGACTTAATATAAAAGGAAACAGCCCCTTGATTTCAGGAAAAACTAGAAATTTTTGACTGTGTAATTCTTCAAGAAAAAGTTGAAGTTTCCAAATACCAAAACCTAAGCTAACTATGAACACAATAGAACATCAGAGATCTTCATCAATGTTTGTTATAAAATTCTCTAGAAAATCAGTTTAAACTGTGAGCATTACATTCCCATTAGATAAGACACTATGGGAAAGAAAAAAAAAAGGTTATTCTAAAATAGAAAAAATAGGAAAAAATATTACTGAGAGTCAATATTTATATTTTCAAGGTAAACAAATGAGGGGAAAAGAGATGTGAATGTACTATTAGTGACTTTGCTTAGATAAAATAAGAGCAAATTGTTTCACAGTCAGACTGTGCTGAAGCAAATGCAGAAATAAGTCTACTAAAAATCCACCAGTTGGATTATAAAAATTCTGAAAAGGAAAAAGTATAAGATGTCTATCTCCAGCTCCGGGAAAAGATAGATCTTGCATCTGTTTAGTTTTGTGTATTGCCACATTCTTCCCTCCTGCTCCCTGGAGGGACTCCCAGAACATGTTTCCATAGAACACTTTACTTTTACTTCTGAAAATGCTAATGGTGTAAACTAAATCTTTTTTAATATTTGCACCATCATTAGTTTTGCCCCTTATCAATATGATCTGTCTTATAGGTAGAAGTAAGAAAATAATTGGCCTCCAATTATAAGTGGTAATGCTGAATTAATAACTAGATTTGAAAGTTGCAGGTAATTTGTGATTCTTTTTAATGAAAGGTTTTGAATGCTCAACATATATGAAGACATCATGACATCTAAATAATAGAAATTTGGATTTGAGAATGTAATTCCTACTTTTAGGAAATTGTATGTAATAAAACCCATACATATTTCTTTTGTTGACCAGATTAAAAGGAAGATATATACATCTGTGGCAGTAAATATTAACAAAATTCATGTAATATTAAGTATTTAAATATTTTTAGGGGTTTTGTTGGGTTTTTTCCAAAATATCACTTTTTTAAAGTGCTTTCAAACAGTGCCTTATGCAGTTTTAAAGTCTAATCTTTAACTTAGATAAGTTCTAAATTTTAAAACAAAGTCTAAAATCAAAATTAGCATTGTTCTTATTGAAGTACAAATCCAGAGAATTCTCAATTTTCTTTTGTGTAGTCCTAGACTTCATCTTATATTGGGCTGGTGAATTCCTTTCCCTTGGCTTTCCTGGTGAGGCAGATAAGAAAGGTACCAATTAGCTCCTTTGCAGAGTTCATACAATAACCACTACAGTTCAGCTGGTACTGACAGCCTCACATGCCCTCATGAGATGGAAATTCTTTGTTGCTGTTT
The DNA here is from genome assembly GCF_050655825.1 of Lonchura striata. Taxonomy (NCBI): domain Eukaryota; kingdom Metazoa; phylum Chordata; class Aves; order Passeriformes; family Estrildidae; genus Lonchura; species Lonchura striata. Next base: position 54,522,992 of record NC_140707.1, on the reverse strand, counting down.
TTAGGCAAAAAATCTGTGACTGTTTCAGGGAGCACAGAAATATATATTTCCCAAACTTTCAGATATAGCATGCAATTTGAAGAAGTCCTGGGGCAGAAGGGCAATTCTTCCTTTTCACTCCTTGCCTGTTTTGTCACAATGACATTGTTGTGGGCAAGATGAATTACACAGTATGATCAAGGATGTGGTAATATTTGCAGGTGTTTCAAGAGGTTTTGCACATTGATAGAATGTGCAAGAATGCCTTTACAGATAACAGGAAATAGATAGCAACATTTCATTGAAGCAGACATTGACAGTGATGCGTGCATTAGTTTGGAAGGATGTCACTAGTGAAACAGATATACTGGCTGTTTTCAGTGCTGTTGTATTCCTGTCTTAAACAGTGTTCTTGCATGACAAATGCCCTAACTAGAGCTTCCTTGAAAAATGAAATACCTAAATGCAATTGATTTGGTAGTTTAAAACCACTTCCAATTTGAATCTCATCCTAGAAACCACCCTCAAACTAAATGAAACAAAGCCAAAAGACAGAATCTTCAAGTTATATATTTTTCTTTTCACAAGGGTCTTCCTTTATAAGAACTCTATGCTGCATAAAATTTTACTGTTTCGCAGGCAGTTTATTTTGTAGTTTTACTCAGCTGCCATAGACTGCTGAAACTGAAACTTCATGTTGGAACTTGTTGCCCTGCTATTGTAGATTATTGATTGTCTGCCTCATGTGTGAATACTGAAGCAAAAAAGTCCTAGCTGAATCCTTTTGTCTTTTTTGTTACTGTCCTCCTTTCTGACCATAAATGGTCTTATCCTGTGATTCCCCTTGCAGGATTTTTAGGAAACTTTACCATCATTTGTTTCAAGTGCAAAAGAATATTCTTAGCACATGGGAGAGGAGAAATCAGTTGTGAAAGGTGTTCTAGAGGTGTCTGTATTTCAATGATTTATCTGTTGTCTTCTGTGGAAGGCAAAAGCCTAAACTTAAAGCGGAAGTCATGATTTTCCCCACATTTTTTCTGACAAAATAATGTTGTCTTAAAACAATTCCAGACTTTAACCAGAAATATTTATTAATAACAAATGGTGGTATACTGCAGTTTGCCACTCCAGATAACAGGTATCATCTAATTCTAAGAAAAAATATATCCTATAAAACAAGAAATATACACATAAAAATGAATCCTCTATGTGCTCATATGTGTATATATATGTATATTATATTTCATGTAATTTAAGATATTTTAAGACATATTACTTAGAAAATTGAAGTATGAAAACTAGGTCAGGACCGGTGCAAAGTGTATTGAAATGTTATAAAGTGTAAGCTAGTGGATCTAGAAGCATGAAAGAGATGTGTTTCATTATGAGCAGGGTAGGAAAGTAACATTCCTTATGTGATATCTAGTATAGTATAAATTAATGCTTGCACATTAAACTGCACTGAGAAAGGAAAACAAAGATAGATACTAAATAAGAATTCTTCCACGTCCTTAGACCAAACCACTAACTGGATATCTCACACTCCCAAGCAAGCTGTGCCCTGTTTGGATTGCACTCTGTAGCAACATCTCCCATGCAGTAAGAAGAAGGACTTGACTACCTATCCCAGGAACCAAAATACCTTGCTTCAGTTCACTGCTGACAGCTTCAGGTCTAAAACAGGAACAAGACAATACTATCCACATAGGAAAGTTAACAGGAAAAAGAATTATTGAGGAAATGGAGAATAAAGGGTATTTTAAAGACATGAAACCTAAGAAATCTTTCTAAATGAAGTCACAGATACATGAAGAGTACAAGAAGAAAACTTAGTTGTTATATGTACTTCAGTCTTATATACTGTAGGTATAAGTATAAATGGTCAAGGGTTAGTGAGAATGGAAGACCCAAATTCTCCTAGCTGCTTGACCAACAAGTCACTTCTTTTCATGGCAGAAGGTACAAAATCACTTAGAAAGTAAAGTACAGAAAGCCCTTAAATCTGTATTTTTTCATTATCGGCCTTTACTTGATCTGCTCGAAAATTAAGGAGTGGGTTCATAAAAAATAACAGATTTTAAGTAATTGAAAAAAAATAATATCTTTAGTACTTGGAATTATTTACAATCATGGACACAGTTAACACCTGTGCTGCTTAACAACAAGTTTGTATTCTTTACCACCAGGAAAATGCACTTTCAAGACCAGAGCAATAAAATATGCTAAAAGAATTTCCGACCTAATACATACGAGAGAGAATTTATATCATCAGCTTGTAGGCATTTTGGAAATATTAGGTCTTATTAAATGAGATATAGCACTGGAGGTGGTTTTATAGCTATAAAGCCTTGCAAATATCTAAAATCTTGGGTAATCTGCTGTGGCGAAATGAAGTTCTCTAACTCCTTGTAGGTAGGTCTGTATTTCTGGTCAGAGGTCAAAAATAATGTCTGTTTAACATCTCAAATTTTGATCAATTCTATGTTAGGAGAAATGTGGCAACAAGGTGTTGGGGTATGGGATGTGGTGTGACCACAGCTTGAAAGATGTAGGAAGCATCACTCATCATCCTGGTACTTGTGAATGAAATCCAGGTGTTATGTGTATGTTGCTACAAATTGCTTCAAAATCTGAAAGGCAGCTTTTATTTGCTTTCTTATTACTAAAAGTAGGACTTACTAATTTAGCGGAACTTTGAAATATTTTATCTGTGAAGGCTATATTGTACTTCTAAATCAAACATATTTAGGTTATGAATTTTATGTTCCAAGTATTAAAAATTATGCTTTGGAAGAATTTCAGAAACAGTTGAATGCTTAATGTGTCATTTGTTCATTTTTCAGCTCAAATCCAACACAAAAATCCTTTAAATCACAAATATAAATTCTGATGCCTATAATTTGAGGTTTCATAGTGACCAGCAGAAGAAATTTTCTTCCATTTTCAACAAATCAATATTCCAATTGAACAGAATAAATGGGTCTTACTTTAAAGGCTTTAATATTGTAGATTTGATTATCAACTCTCACACATACACAAAAGAAATAAACAAAATAATAGTGGAGTAAGACAAAAAAAAGCCACCAAAAAATCTCCCTGACATCTGGATATTTCATTGAGCAGCTCAGTGTTCTGTAGATTCTGAAGCTGTATGGAAATTAATTTAACAATAATTCTAAATATCATCTATGTCATGATAGAAGGTGGAAAATCTAGACTGTGTGAAGGCTGCAGATGAAGCAGCCATGAAAGGAAGAGTAGTGAGTGTTGAAAAGAGGTGAAATGAGGTGATAAATGAGATATGTATTTTCAGCAGAATGGGCCCCCAAAATATCCTGGCCATATAATCATTGTGAAACAGTGGTAGAGGTTGCCCAGAGAGGTGGTGAGTGTTCGATCCCTGGAACTCTGAGGAACCTGGTCTAGCTGAAGATGGCCATGCTTGTTGCAGGAATGTTGGACTAGATGACTATTAAAAATCCCTTTCAATCTAAACTATTCTACAATTTTGTTTTTTAACCTGTAGTTTAAGAGTTAATATTAAATACAAGTCAAAAGGAATGAAGACAGTAGTACCCCACACTGTCCTTGTAGAACCAGGCTTCCTCTATCTGTTTTTACTTCTCAAAGAGAGAAATCTTAGAGATAGGTTTATACAGGATTGATGGCATGCATGAGGCAAGTATCTGTGACAGACAGTAAGGCAGTATTTCAAGAATCTTTTTCACTAGATAGCAAAAAGAGATTAAGTGGAAGTTTGCAGTAACAGATAAGTGTATCCCAAGAGATTAAAAAATAAAAGGAAAACAGAATTCGTGACCAATTAAATGGAAAAAAATAACAAAAAAAACACATTATTTAAAGGTAACACTTTACCAAACTAAACTTTAGCTGCAAGGCTGCATTAATGATCTGGGTGTGGGGGACTAAACAAACTGTGATTACATTATATGTTTTCTAGTCTGTGGATAAACATAATTGACATTTGCAGGGCAAATTTTTGAGACAAGAGCTTACAACTCCATGTTTCTTTGTCTGAGGATAATGAGCACAAAGTGACATTTTAGAAAAAAGGAAATGTTTTTGGGAAGAAAAAATCTAGAAAACCTCCCTGACTCTATGAAATTTGCATTTAACTATTAATATGATTCTTAACTGTGCAATAATTTCTTTATAGTCAAAATTAGTTTTTAAATAGTTACATTCGCTGTAACTATAGTTTTCTATTAAAAACATGATTGTTTGCAGTATTTGTATTTTTGATTTCATAATGATTTTATTATTTGTATTCTGTTAAGAAGTTTCTTCCAAAATCAAAGTTAAGAACACTGGGTTCATAGGGTCTGGATACTTGTAAAATCTTTGCTTCATACACTATTGACCTCAGACCTTACATTTTATGAGTAATATTCCTGTCTCAAAGGTTATATCCTTGAACCAAAGATAAGCATATTTTTGAAGATCATATAAACAGAATATTGTATAGGTGACAATTTACAGTCAGTTTGAATTTGAATTCAGTGCCTTCAAACTAAACTTCCTCTTAAGGGCTTAGAACAGTTCAAGTTTTGTTGATAGCGCCATTAATACACATTAAATATCCATATTTTCTCAGCATATTGAAAAGGCCATATAGCTCAAAATTATTTTCTGTTTAGATCACTTGAGAACTTTGAATAGAAATTTAAGTAAATGAAAAACAGATTAAATAGCATTTGAGTTATGCTCCCATTTATGCAATTTAATCTGTCTAGCCTGATAGTCACCCAGGCTGCTTTTATAGCAAATAGAGAGAAAACCAGTAATGGATCTCAAAAGGGAAATTCATTCAAGCCTAAAGGATGGGTTATGTTATCTTGAATAGACTCCTAACACAGACCAGAGTAATTGCCTCTTGGAAACACTTTCAGTTTACTAGAGAGGTAGTTGATGTGCTTAGGTTAGAACAGAATCATATTTGAAGATTTCCTTTATAAATCCACTTTTAGACAGTTTCTGATGAGAATCCACTGCGACACTGTCCAACTGTACTTCACTTATTGTTATAAATAATTGATTTGGAATATATTATTAAGAACATTTGCCCTCTCTCTTTAAACTTGGCTTAGTAATTCTTGCTTTATTTTTCTACAAAAGAAAGATTTATATAATTTTTTCCCAATTTTAATTAAAGTCTGAATAATAATGCTCTTATTTCTCTAAGGTTTTGATCCATCAGTTAAAAAAATTATTATGTTTTGTAAAGAAAAATAATTATTTAGATGTGTCTTCCGACATTTATTATTAATAACAAAACACTATCAGAACTGCACAGACGACATTAAAAAACCCCAAGAAATATTTTCTTTTCAATCCACAGATTAGGGGAACATGCAGTTATATTTAGTAAACCTCTAAAATTCCATTTCAATAAATTCATTTTCTAATTTCTGTTTCTATGAGAACCATTTTCTATGAATTCTAAGCTCCAAAGATAATTATTTGACTCTTAAAATCTACAAAGTGGATTATTTATTCAAAAAAAAAAGCAAATTAACGTATTCTGATTGCATCTTTTTGATTTCTTATTATGACATTGAACTACAAAGCCCAAAATGTAATAAGCTAGGTAATGTATTTGAGATTATTTTCTAGTCTTTCCCCAAAGAGGTTGCTGGATCCATTTGGTGTAGCAGCATAAAATATAAATGAAGTCATTTATGAACTGCTGTAGCTCAAATCCTGTTCCAGACCAGTGCTGAAAATGAGACCTAGTCTCATGTTTTCCTCATATTGGGGAACATAAATAACATTGTTTTCCAGCACATCGGCAAAATATTACTAGTTCAAAAGAAAAAATAAAGGACAAAAATATTGAGCTATTTGTAAAGGTTATATTAAAATACAAAATCATCCTGAATGCCTTTCCCCTCAAACAGCCTATGGCTGTTTACAGTAACTACATGATATGAAAGTGAAAATTGTGCTCTCTTGGAGAAAATAGTCTGAACTTAGGTTAGATAAATCATGAATGATACAGAATCTAGATAAGAAATTCTCTTCAGAAGGATTTATACTGAGATGCAGAAAATCAGAAAGAGGTAGTTGGACCTTGTTTTTACCAAGGTCTTTAAAAAGTAGAAATTTAGAATAATGATGTAATTTTTTAATTTTGATATTATTTTCATGAGACATCCAAGCGAAGTCATCATTTGAAGAATTAGAAGAGGTTACAAATTCAGAAATCCTCTTGGCATTCAGAGTTAAACTAAGAATTATATTTAATACAGTAGCCCTTGTTTTAATTTGTACTTAAAATACTCTGCCTCTCAGTGCAGTGGCACTGTAAGATAAAATCATCCTTTGTTTTATTTTCCCCCCTCTTGTTCATTTATATTCATCTTACATTTGCAGAAAGTCTTTAACATTGCACAGTCTACTTATTATTAGTCTGATATCTTAAAATGATAGTTTCAATAAAATTGCCATTACAATCCAAAAAATCAAAAAAAAGCCTTATACTTCAGTTGGAGAGATATATAGGTATCTGCTGTGAACAGCAGGAAATGGGAATGGAAAGGAGTCCTTAAATAATGGAATACTGGTCCAGACCAGATTATTGGAAATCATCCAATCCACTTTGTCAGAGGAGGACTATCTGCTAAATCAAGCATAAAAAACAGATCAGCTTGCATTTCCAGTAAAGTTGTGAGGATCTCCAAACATGGACACTCCTCAGCTTCTGAACAACCTATGCCAGTGTGTTACTACACTTACAAGGAAGAAATATTCTGATTTTGTTTTATGCAACCTGAATTTATTTTATTGCATTATGTGATCATTGCTTTTTACGTTTTTGATGTAGATCATCAAGTAAAGTCTTTTCTTTATCTTCCAATTAGTCAAGTGAAAACAGACATTAGATCTTCCCTTAATCTGTTCTTCAGCCTGAACAAATTCTATTTATATATCAGGTGCTCTGACCCTTTAAACATCTTGATGGTCTTCCACTGACTTGTTCTAGTCTGTCAATGTCTTACTCATAGTGACAACCCTAAAATTTTATGCGATGTTCTAAATTAGGTGTCTAAGAGCCAAAGGAGAAATAAACAGTCTTTTGACCTACTGACTACACTCTTGAGGTTAGCCTTCTCTGATGCAAGGGTACATTGCTGATCTATGCACAATTTTTGTCTACTGAGACTACTATGTCCTTTATACAAAACTACTTTCCTGTCACTCATCCCCAAGCATGCACTGTTGCATGGAGTAACTCTGCCTCTGGTGAAACAATGCATTTGCTTTTGCTGAGCTGTGTGAGCTCATCTTAATGTCACCCATGAAACTGCTGAGGATGCAGTCTATCCTACTGTCTAAGTTGCTAATGATGATTTTAAACAGTATCGATGCCACCACAGTCCCCATGCGAAATGTCCTCATTACTGGATACCTGTCCAAATTTGAACCCTTAACCTCTACCATTAGCTGCATCATACAGATATTCCCCCCCACCTCCCACAGCTGATAGTTCAACCATACAGATCATAACTCTTCAGTGTGAGCACTCCTGTGTCCCTGTCACATGAAAAGGGAAGGTTTTGTTTATTCTTAGTGTGGGGAGATTTTCTCAACCCTTAGTGTTTGATTTTTTGTCAATTCCCAGGAAAGCAGACTTGTGCTGACCAGTCTGTCAAAGTCTTGTTAGGGGGACCCTCCAGTGAGGAATCCTACTGGATCAGAGGCAAGTTCTACTTAGGGACATACACCAACAGTGTAACAGAGACCCTTCAGTGGATCTTTCACTTTATTTGATAATGTTACCCACTGCCAGTGACTGCCAGCACTTAGGAAGGACTCACCCCAACAGTTTACAGAATAACACTCTATTAATATAAAATTGTGACAGGTTAAGTTTAGAGGATTGTCAGTGATAGTGTCTGAAGTGTGGTTCACCTCCAGTAGGTGTCCATATGGAGAAACCAGTTTCAGCCTGCTGACTGACACAAGCAGTTGCAAGGGAGTCCTCCTTATCTTCTCCCCATTCCAAATAAGTATATTATTTATATACTACTTCTCTATGCTTAGGTGGAGCATGAGTGACTATAGTCATAAACACCTTTGTCACTGATTAGTATAAATTGTTTTCATTTCACTTTTAAATATACAATCAAAAAAAACAGAGCAGGTGCCCAGTGAGGGGTGGGCATACTCTGAGTGTGGGTGGTGTGGAGGTGTGTTTTAATATTATAATTAGGCTATAATGAACCAAGTCAGTCCAGGGAGAATGATTTTGCTACAGCTGTTGGCTCAGCAGCAGGATATCTTCTGTCTCCCTCAGCTGACAGGTTTCATGCAGTTTCTCAGCTGCAAAGTGCTATTAAGGTCCCCTGCTTGCAAGGATTTCAGCAGAACCTGGCTGAGGAGTTTCTGCTCCACTCCACCCTTCGTTCCATTACCCTTAGCAGGTGCTGTGGTTGGAGATTGTTGCTGTGGGGAATCACAGTTTCAGGGAATGGTTTGTGAGCATGCCAACTGCATTCCATCCAGGAAGTAGCAGCTGCATTTCACTCTATAATTTCACTCTATAATTTCCGTACCTTTATAAATTTGTTAGGATGTGAATATAACCTCTTAGTTTCCTCTAATTTTATCCCCCAGCAATTTTTCCACAGTCCCCAGCCATCTTTCCACAGTTTCTTAATCAGTAGTCTTTCAAATTTCATTTCTAATCTATAACGACTCACAGAGGAGGAAGTTTAGGTTTTTATCCAAAGGGAATATTTGTTTAGTCACTGAATGAATTAGAATACCTCTTTGCTGTAATCCAATCCCTTGAATATGTGATACAAGAAAGGCAGAACTGTTTAACATGTGATAGTAATAGTCTTCTATTTCTTCCTCTGTCTATCCATTTGGCTTTCAAAGGAAAATACATGAGGCATACTGAAAGCAAATGGGGCACCATGATTAATAAGGACATCACACAGAGAAACATAAAACTGCCCTGTCTCCTTCATCTGTTCTTTTGGTGCAGTGATTAACCTTTGAGTTTATGAGTATTTTTGCACTTGTCTGAAATAAAATATTTTATGACTTCTTACCTCCCAGGCAACTTGGATTAAACTTATCAGGTCTGGGAAGATAGTGGCCCATAATGACTGTTCCCTCAGAAATCATATCTACCTCCCTACCACATTATCAGATCATTTTTTGTGCAAAACAGATGGAAACATCAAGACAAGAGACAAGACAACTTGTTAAGGTCAAATTCCACCTTCCTATACATCATTCATGCTTAATTGATTCCCAACCATTCCTGAGATAAATTGCCATACATTATGAGAGCAGAGAATATGAAAAGATCATTTTCTTTTCCCCATTAATTCTCATTTAGAAAGGATTTTGTCTTTGCTAAAGTTGCTTTGACAGTGTGCTTGCTAATGACCTATCACTGCCGATCAACAAAGAAATAAGGCAGAGGCAAGTAGACTTATTTTTTGACAAAATTATTTCTCTCTGATGCAGTATTTTGTGTATTCTGCTCTCAGTGTCAGAAAGAAAAAAAATATTAAAAAGTAACAAATAGAACAAAACAAACACATTACCCCCTAAAAAACTCCAGAGAAGCCAAAGAGATTCAAAATAAGTGACAAGACAGAATCCAAAAAATTGTACACGTGAGCAGTTTAAATTATACTTAGAAAAAGTCTCATCACTGTTTAAAGAAAGCTTAGCTTCCCCCTCACATCTACATGGCACTTCCTTTCTGCACTGAACAATAACTTTGATGTATATCTCCTGAACATTGTGAATGAAAACTTGAGTATCAAACCTGAACTTGCTCTAGACCTCCTAATCATTTAGGGACATTTGAGAAACATCAGGAACAACAAAAACAACAACAGTGCAAGCTGTGAAAAATGTTACCAAGGTTCTTGGTCCTTTCTGAATATGTTTTTTCTTCTAATTTCAAACAAATATAATGTTTAGGAGATGCTGTCTATAAAGCTGTAATATACTGATAAAGGAATAGGCGTATCAGGGCAGAATGATAGATTCAGTCTTCACACAGGACTGCAAAGTTATCTTCAAGGATCTTAAAGTCTAAGTTTCCTCTAGTTAAAACATTCAAAACTATAAATGTTAACCCAAAAATTTCAGGTAGCAGCCTGAACAGAGAATATTTTATTTGTAATCCATACTAGTATAAAAAACTGCATTCCTGGAGGTGGAAAACTGGTGTCTGGAAGTGAATTACTCATTCCTTTTCTCTTCTGCTCAAGCTCTTCTGCTCTAAGAAAATAAGTAAATAGAAATATCTGCTGGCTATATAGTTCTTCAGTTTACATAAAACATAGAAAAGCACTGCAAGTGTTCCTGGCCTTTATAATATTGTCAGGTTCTATTCAATAGGAATCATGAGTATGTTAAATTTGAAAATGTTCCCACATATGAACAGCCCTGCATCCCAATTTGCCATCAGCTGCATTTTGAATTATCGGGCCTTGAACTATCATTTAATGATATCACTATCATCCTTGTGTTTTCAACTTGTACATTTAAAATTGTAAATTAGAATATACCAAAGATCACACATAAGGATTACTCCCTATATTGTGCATTTCCTCTTTTGGAACAGAAACCAGATGTTCCTTGGTGGGGTAATTTGGAAGTAGAATGAAGTGGAGACAAGGATCTTTTTTGGTTACTGTTACTAACACCTGCTTCATTTCCTTCAGCAGTCTCAGGACCTTTTCATGTGCAGTAAAAAGAAGGGAAGAGGACAAGGAGGAAAACCAGGGTCTCTGTTTACTCTATTCATTTCAAAGAGCAGCTTCACATATCAGTTTGCTGTGAAGTATCATCTTTGTATTTCTGTTTCTGGCAGAAATATAAAGCATAAGCTGTGAAAGCCTTCTTGTATTTTCCCTAGAGCACAGCCATTTAGATGTAAACTCTTACAGCTTCATTGCAAGACACTCCATGCAGAGGAACTGTCAGGTCAGAAGAGGAGAAAAAAATGAAACAGATGAATTTTCTTTGCAGTTTCTCGGTGGGAGAGCTCTGCTGAAATGCTAGTCCGGCTCCACTGGTTCCTGCATCAACAGATGGCAGACAGCATTCCTTGTGTTTGCGTCCCATTTGGTAAATCACAGGTCACATCTGGTCTGGCCTTGTTCTTTCTGAACAGATGGAAGTACACATTAGTTATCGATTGCAACAAGGAAATGGGGAGATGATAGGTAGGAGTGTACGTGGTGGGGGGAAGGAAGGTGAGAAGGAGTTAGAAATAGAAAAGGGTAAATGAAAGAAGGTTTAATAAAGGAGAGAAGAATTTAAAGCATCCAGTACCAACAAGTAACACAGCTGGTGATAACTAAACATGGTAAAGCAGCAATATATAGATAAATGGCTATTAGAAATTATTTAAAGATGTAATGTGTTAGAGATTTTTTATGTGGCTTCCTACCAAAGGCTATTAAATGAGAAACTAAAAACCTGTTTTCAGGCATAATCTCTTTCCACATGAGGTATAAAAGAAAAATCAGAAAACAGACAGAGAAATTCTCTAAGACACTCTCAATCATAAACTATGTTTTAGGAAGAGAAAAAAATAAAAACTTATTTTGTAACTCTCTTGTAATACATAAATATATAAAACTTTTTAGATTTTCTCAACTGCCTATTAAAATTGTGTTTTTTCTGATTTTATTAGTGGTTTATGAAAGTGTGTGAATTTTTCAACTTTTGTTGCTACATTTAAGCAATCATAACTACATGCAAAATTAAATATTTCTAGTGATTTTGAGTAGATATTTTTAAAAAAATTTATAATTTGAATTTGAATTTTAAATTTAAAAATTTTAATATTATAATATATTTGACTTTCAAAAATTGTGAACAACATAAAGCTTGAAAGTAAATTTTCCTCAAAACCACACAGAATAAACCTTTATAAATACAGAAAATTTTATGTTAGTAGGTAAATGTACACATGAAGCACAGAATTTGTAAATGTGCAAAATACCATTACTGTTGATCCTTGGTCTAGGTACAAATATATTTCACATTTGCCAAATACTGCTATACTAATATAAACTTTTTTTTGGTGTCAAGAAGTGAGGTAGGCATGAATAACTTGGTGCAAAACATTGTACTTCAGACATTCCAACTCTCTAATTTCAGTTATGTATGAAGAGCTCCATGTCCTCCTAGAATGCAGCAACTTTAATTTAGATCATTCTATTTGAATGGGGTCTTTTGAATCTGACCTCTAGTTGTTTTACATATTTATACAGTCTTAAGGTATATTTTGACATGAGGCATTAATTGATCACACTATCTAATACTACTACTACTGCTGGAAATTTAAGCATATTTTAAATAAAATGTTCAAGAATTTTCCCATTTGGCCATTCATGTGTTTCTGTTTTCCTTCAGCTCAAATAAAGCATGATTTAGGGTATCTTTATAAAGAATAAGCTGTGTTGAAAAGCCTAGAAGCTTTTTAAGCTGGGCTAAGCTACAACAGAACCCATATACAATCTGCTTTTTTTTTTTTTCTCTTTCTTTTTGTTTCATGTCAATGTGAAATTCAGCAAGGATATTTTTACCTAAACTTCAACTTAGCAGCAATTCCAAAAGAAAAACTTTTTCTGGACAATGGCACATATTTAACACATACTGTTTCTATCATCCTAGCACTTCCTATTCTTGTAGGAATCCCCAAAAGAGAGAGAAAGCTTTTTTTTTTTTTTTTTGTCAGACTGTTCTGTTGAGAACAAACACTTTTGTATGCTTATACAAAATCAGAAATAAGCTTAAAAAACCTGACCTTTTCTAAACAAAATTATTGTTTTTAAATTGTTTCATAAATTCATATTATCAAGAGCTGGTGTGGCATCTAATTTATCAAAAAAATTAAAAGCTTTTGTTTTGAGCACAGGAGAATAATTTTCTCTTACTTGATCTAAAAAAGGAAACACATAATGATAAATTTGAAAGCCTCCACTGCTGCAGGTGTAGTTACAATGCATAAACCAGTCACATATCAAGAACTAACCTTACAGATCACAATAGACTTGAAGTGCCACTAATCCAAATGTTCACTATTTAATTCCTGGATAATTCTATCTTCAAACAATTTAATTATGATTTCTGTTTTCTTTTTAGAAAACCACAGTAATTCAAATATACTTTATGGCTTCTCAATTGCAGACAAATGGATACCTTTTTATCCCTACAGCCTTTCAACTGTTGAAAACCTTTCCTGCTCTTAATAAAAACTTACTCTTTATAAAACATCATTTATCAAAGTTTTAAAATACAATGGACTGATTTTTTTCTGCGTATGTTACTTGCTTTCTCCACCCTAACCATATTAAATATTTTTTTTTCTTTCACACAGAATGACTCACACAAGTTTTTTCCTAAAATTCATAATTATTCCTACTGTAACAGGAGATTGCATAAGGAATAAACCCTGAAATTTTCATTTTGTTATGAGATTTATCACATTAATGTCTGAATTTTGTGTCCCTCTTGCATGCTGATGATAGAATACAAAATGATCCAAATGGCAATCATGACTTAGTTGTACATGACATTTATTCTATAATATTGTCATTTGAGAGTTAGCTATGGGTCCCTGCTCTGAGCAGTGACAAGTGTGGTATCCATTAAAACCTGAAATGAATAAAATCTGTTAAAATATGTTCCTGTTATTTCTATAATAACTGATGGCAAGGAGACCAAAAGTGAAGGTCAACCACTCCAGCACTAGCAATTTAGATAATCACAGTTTTTGGGACTAGAAAAAAAATGGTTCCATACAGCTTACTCTATACTCATTTAAATCTATCACATAAATGTGAACAGAAGCATCCAGAAGGATTTTGAGTTCTAAAAAAAATTGGTGTGATTGTTAGACAAAAGTGTAGCACACATACCTAGTGACTAAATACTGCAGTTCCCAAGTTTCACTTCCATATGCCATTTAACATAAATACTGACATGCTTAGACTTAATAGCTTTGATTACAAATCAGTGGTCACTCTTTGCTGAATCAAAATGCTTCTTTATTCCTTTTCTTTCTGAATTAAGACCGTGATGTACCGTGATGTAGACTGATGTAGGTTGGGGTTCTTGTATTTGTAACAGGAATTACACACAGGGAATTGAAAGCTATAGATTACTTTGCAACTGCAAAAAGTCTATGTGACAAAGAGGCAGGCATATTTAAGGCACCCTGGAATAGGAAAGCAATAATTAGGCATGATTAGAGCATCTTATTTTTCTTCTCTTGTGAGTATACAGTACAACTCAATTCAAATAGGCAATTTGAATCAATTCCTGATTCAAAATGCCTACAACTTCTTTCCTGTATGGCATTCAAAACCTTTACTTGTTTCTAAGCCATTTTAGACATTTTTACCACCAGCTTTTTAGCATAGGCTTTATGATTTATATACTGTGCATGACTCAACCCTTTACGCCTTACAGCCCTTGTGTTTTCCTTATCAAGTTCTCTATGAGGCTGTAGTTTCCTTCATAGAACCCTGTATTTCCTCAACATCTCTTTCTGCTTATGCATTTGATATCCATGTGAAAAATAGGCTAGGAATAGAGAAGGAATTTGGTGTGCAGAGAAATCATAGTCAAAATTTTCTAGGTACAGATGTTTAGATATTCCTTGCCTTTATAACGTAAAAATTCACAATATACGAAGTGTTCAGAGCACAGTGTTGTTAATTTGTGGCACTACCAGCTTGTCACTGCAGCAAATCGGACCTCCAAGTGCTCTTCTGAAGAAATGAGGCACTTGATTCAGAGGTTAAACACCAAGGAGAGATTCCATTCCCATTATCCATGACAAGCAAAGAAATAGAATACCATTTTCCAAGATTCTGGTCAGTTGTTCAGATTAGAGGTGTTAATTGGATGCTTCTAATTTCATTTTCCTAAAGTCAAATCCTGATTAATTTTCCTCAGTTTTTAAAATTTTGTATTGAATGAGCTATTAAACTGATAAAAAGCAAACTCTTTTACTTCATGAACCTTATTTATCTCCAGTATTTTGCAGTAAATAAGTCAAAACATCAGTGAAAAAAATATTATATAACTAGATAGTTTGAAAAGGAAAGGTATATTGCATTTAAAATATCTCCGTATTAAGTAATATATATTAAACTGGTTTAGAAGAACATATATTTGTTATTGTTTATAGTTGCAGTCATTCTTGCAGGTTTCTGTTTGGGTCAGGATTTCAAACACCATCAAGACTAATTAATTGATCTTATATTTTATGATTAGTAGATATGAATGACATGTCAAAAATATTGATGTGTGATAAAACAAAGATTACAGACTAATGTACTTTCTGATTGCAGGCCATAGCAGTCAATCTTGGAAACTTGTTAGATTTACTGCTAGAAAGTTTGAGCTCTATAGCGTAGACTGAGGATTTATATAATGGAGGTGGTATCTAGAATATGTTTGCTTCAGTGTTCATGGTGAGCAGATGGAAATTATTTAAGTGGAAGTTAAAGACAGTTTTCCAGGGGGGAAAAAAATTACTTGTCTATACAAAACAAAAGATAGGGAGAAGAATGTGGATGAAGGGCTCAGGTATACCCTGTGGACAATATGGCTTATTTTCTAGCCACTGTGTTAGACTTAGATTTGAGTTAAATATCATGGAAACCCATCCTTATTAATGGACCTTGTTTGCCCTGTGCAGGTACAATGAAGGCTCTTGATATTACAGTTAAATGCCTTTAGCTATGGACCAAGCAAGAGGTTCTGGCAAAGGATCAAGGACAAGGGACAAAACAGGCTGGTTCACTGGAAGATCATAATTTGTCACCATACTTTGCTAGTAATTTTGTAAGTTCATCTTTACAATTTTCTTTCAGGGCTGTGAGAGGTAAAAGCTCCACTCTATTTTATGGTACTGTCCTAAATGATGCAAGTTAACCTATATAGGTTTTATTTCTGCAGACATATACATAAGCCATATGTGAAATTGGAAATTGGCAACAGTCTAATTTACAAATGCGCTTTAAATCTGTACCACTTTAGTATATAAACTTAGTATTACCTTGGATTACGTGAACAATTAACACTACTTGACTCTTTTCACTTTAGAGAGAGTAGTTGGTGGACCCATTGAGAAGACAGAGTCTTCATTGATCTCATTGAACAATTTTAGAAGACCATGAATTCAAAGCCACCTGACCTGAAAAACTGGATATCTTTTCAGCTGCTATGAAAAATATGTTTAAGAGTAAACAGATCTTTCTAAAACTGATCATAAGCTTGGAATGCTATAGCACAGCAATCAAGTCATGAATGTCTTCATTTATGGAATTACTAAAATACAGGTCTTTCTCCTCCCATATTTGATTTATAATCTAATAGGACTTTGTTTCTGTTCATTATCTTGTGTATCATCTTTAGGTCAGTAATTTTGGCTTAGCTTCCATTTTTGGTTTGATATACCACAGACAGCTGTAAGTGCTCCAGGTAATGATATACTTAACCCAGGTTTTACCTCACTGCATGATTCCTGATTTAAGTCACCCCTTAACGGTAAGTAATATCAAAGCCAGCTGAATCATTCCATGAAGCTACTGTCCAAACAGCCACAACTCTTAAGCACACATATTAATACTGCTTAACACAGTTCTACTCCTTCAAGTCTGTATTTTGTCCTGGTTCAAAGATCTTTATTCAAACACATTTAATGAATTTAAAATGCCAAATTAAATTGCACAAAGTACCATTTGACAACTCTAGTGTACATAATTTCCTAAGAAGATTTCATACAAGTACACATACCTTATTTACACAAAAATTGCTGTGTAAAACAGCATATAAGAAAACGTGTTAAATAAAAGCACTTAAAATACAATTGTATCCTTCTGGATAGCAAATGGCCATGTCTGTGAAGATATATCATCTTATATATAATGGGGCAGATAGACAACCAATAAATAATTTAGGAATAAAGTTATTGACTTAACTATAAAACTGTACCATTCCCTTAACTTCCAGAGAAGAATAATATTTCCTCTTAGTGTAATGTTTTCAGAAAGATGTCAGTTTGGGTGAGATTCAATACAGGTATCCACATGTGAGCAAGGCATCTCAGGACCACTTAAGGTCTGAGAATATCCAAACAGTACATTCAGTAGCAACTAAGAAGTGCCTTGGCTCATTCTAAACCAGCTCTCTTATACTGGCTAACTAAACAGCACTCCAGCTCCGTTGAATATATGGGTTGTGACAGAGCCTAGACACTAAAATCTCCTCTAGACAGCTACAAAGATTGACTTAATCTGGAACTGATTTTCTTCTTTTGTGTGAACAAAAGTCTTACACAATGTCTATGCCTGTTGAAGTGATTCAGACTTAAGAAATTCTGATCCTCTGTCTAAACACTAATATAATTAGAGGGAAAAAAGTATTTATTTCACTCACCCTCTTACCTAAAAAATTCCAGAATAAAATCGATACTGTTTATGTATCCAGTAGAATTTGAGCTGTTTATGCATCCAGTAGAATTTGAGCTGGAAAAACAGAATCATTCTTGTCTTTGTTGAAAATCCAAAATTCTATTACTCTTGGGATCAGAAGCAGGAAGGATACTAATTAATATTTAAAATTCAAAAGGAAAATTCAGAAAGAAAGGAAACATTCCTGCCATGAAGAAACAAAGAAAAGAGGACTTTCAATAAAGACCAATAAAAAGGCAGATTTTGAAAGTTGAAGAGAAAAAGCCATCCTGAAGAATAATATATATTAACTAGTTCTCGTCAGGTTTATTCTCACAGTCTGTTTCTGAAAACTCCCTATATGGTAAAGGATAAAAGACTTGGTCTTGTGGATATGTCTGAGTGAGCCACAGAGAGGTCTGAAAACCTCTTAAAGCAGAGCTTTGAAGACAGGCTGTCATAGGAGAATGATCTAGATCTTTTTATTGCTGAAAACATGGTCAGCTATGAGACCAGACCAATTCTTGAGGAATTTGTCTAGTAAAATCTTCAAAATCTCTAAGTATGGACACTTCTTTGACTAACTTGCTCTACTACTTGACTGTTCTCCTGCCAAAAAACATTTTTTTATCTATCAAGCCAGTTTCCCTTTATTCCTGTTGTTTCTCATCCTCCAGCCATACATCACCATTCCAGGTCATGGGTAAAGATGTTAAAATATCCTATAAAAAAGATACCGAAGATGCACAGGTGGAAAAGCGGGTTTTATAGGCCACCCTGTCCCTTTTTAAGTTCCCTCTTGACAAAAGCCCGTTTCTCTGCTAAGATGATGGAATGTCAAGCAGAGAAGGCAACCTGATTTGTACATGATTTCTGAGTGAGTGATATCTCTCTCCACCTTTATAAGCTTTCCTTGTGATGCCAAGAATGGCAAGAGCTTATTTCTTTGCTCTTTACTCACTCTGCCTCTCAGGTCCAGTTTCTGCCTCTCCCTGTCATATATTATTCTTAGTTCTCCAATTATAGCATATGTTACCATACCTACATAAAAATCAAGGATCTACATTACTGCTGGTGATTTTCCTTATTTCATGGTTTTTGGTTTTTTTTTTTTTTTCTGTGCTCTCTTTTCCTTAACAATGTGTAACTAATATTCTCTTTCATAATTTCTGTCTTCCTTGTATTTCTCCATCTGATTCCCAGTGATCTGCAGCCTGAAATGCATTGAGGCATTTAAAGTAGGGTATTTCCATCAATGAACAACAGTTTGTTTGAAAGCACTCCTCAAAACTCATGAACAGGGGCTTGAGAAATGATCAAATAATTTGTAATCTTATTGCTGTTGAGAAAACCACACAAATAAGACACAGATGCTGAAGAAGTCACTTTAGCTCATTTAAAATACTTACACAATAGCAAGCCCATTAAAAAAAAATAAAACACCACTCCCATGTCCCTCAGCTGTGTGGTCTGATTTTGATTCTCATATGTTTTTAAAATCAAGTGGTGTTTACACTTCAGAGATAGATGTTCCCTCTTTCTTTTCTATGGCTAAGGCTTTCTGAGACAGCAGCCTGGCCTTTCAGCCTGTGAAATGGAGCACACGGAAATACTAATTATGTTTTACCTATTAAGTGAGAAAATAAAGAGTTTCGGTGTCAAAGGGTGCTAATCTGGCAGCTTTCACCAGTGGCACAGTTAGCTGAGAAAATATATGCCTATGAACAAAATAGTGTTAAAGTTTTCCATGAAGGTTTGTCACCTCCTTTGAACACATGAAGAACCATGTGGGAAAACTATTTAAAATCAGATTGAGTAAAAAGATGCATATACTAAATTTCAGGAAATAATTTTCCCCTGTACAACAGAACTATTGTTTCTCAGTTTTTGTGGTGGTGCTGATGTTTGTTCACAGTTTTCTTGTCAGAAAATCCTCATGCCAGCATCAAAACTGAGCCAGAATCATTCCTTTTAATAAGAAAAATATATCCAGGTTTGCAATCCATCTGCCTTTTATAAAATGTTTGTTACAATTATTTTAAACCTAAATAATTTTGCCTTTGTCCCTGTGGGCCTTTGTATCATTTCTGCATTATCTTCCCACACCACACCACAATCCCTTCTATTGTAAGTCTGCCCACAGCACCACAGGCTTGGTCCTGATCATGCTGATAATATGCAAACATTCCTGTTGCTAATTCTGATTTCAATTAAGTGATACAGAAGGAGACTCCAGGGCCTCAGACAAAGGTCTCCTCAGAGCTGTTTTTAGTGCACAGACTTTTATCCCACCAAGGTATTTTATTATTTTTGCAATGGGCTCCTCTGGACACAGTTGCTTTTCATTTCTGGCTTCTCCTCTCCCCTCCTGAAATTGTGAACAGTTCAATGAGAGTCTAAGGGAAAAAAAAAAACCAACAAAACAACTGAAAAAACCCATACCAGATAAAATAGGGGTTAGAAAGCTCAGCAATTCACACAACAATCAAATTCTGTGTCTAGATTAGAAGTACAGCAATTAAGTTGATGTTATGACCATTAATAACATCCACATAACACAAGAAAAGCCAATCTTATATTAAGGCATAAAGTATGATTAAGATTGATAATTGGAATATGATAGATTCTCAATACAACCCACAACACCAGACAAAGGCCTAGAGGGTAAGGAGCTTTAACTTAAAATAACTTTGTTTCACAGGATTTACCATGGACAGGACAAATACAACTATAAGAAAGTTACGCAATCATCTCTAAATTATTAGGAACAATGACCACTTATTTGCCATGATTTTCAAATGCTTGTAACCTGCAGATTTTCAAAAGCTTAATATTGATGAACTTTATCTGTTGTTCAGATAAATAAACTGACACTTAGAGTATGCAATGACCCCCAAAAAAGTCATAGACCTCCACTATCAGTCTTAGTTTTTGTTCATAGTCTCAGGATGCCTTCCCTTTGTATTATCTACATTTTCTGTACTACTCAAGTACTGAACAATGATACAATGAAGGATTTAAGTTTAAGATTTTTTGAAGCTTTATGATAGGAACTTTAGACTGGTTGCTTTACTCTTTAAATAACTTGCCTGAGCATGATTAATGAAATTCCTCCTAAGAATCAGATACCTTTGTCAAATTTCTGTTTGTATCTAAAATGACTCATCTGCACATTAATTCTACAGTGCTTTGCCATCCAATTCTAAAAGCTAGCACACACAGTCTCACATAAAGCTGAAAGTGGAACAATTCCTCTTTCCTGTTTATAGGTAAAATGTGATTTTCATCACATACTTCAAGGCAATTTTCTTGTACATTTTTCTGAGAGTAAAATTCAATATGTATTTATTAATACTTTATACACTTCCTGTGGGAGAATGCTAATCATAGCTAAATCAAGTCTTTCCTCCCATCACCTGCTGAAAGTAGAAAAAAGTCAAGCAAAATGGAACTCCATAACTGCTGCTGGGGAGTAGTTCTTTCCCTACGATCAATAAGGAAGGCTTCCAGTCATGCTTTCTTACAATGTAGGAACATTTCTTTGGTTTCTGTTTTTTTTTATTCCACATCTTTCTTTCACTCTTTTCTTTTACTTTTTCTTTTTTAACTCACATTCATATTTTTAGACCTTAATCCTATGGACTGATATGGTTCAAACCGATATGGCTCAAACTGATGGACTTTGTGTCATCATTTTTTAAAAGACACAGTATTAGGAGTTGTTTACTAGTGTCAATTCTTTAGATTTTCATGAGGAGATTAGAATCAGTTCTCTGTATTGCTGAACTTCCAATTTAACATTGTATATGTCTGTATTTTGCTGCTTTCTCAATTCTAGCTGGTAAACTGACTAGCATTGTAAAAATTCACGTGACATTCACTTGAGCCGAATGACATTCAATTGTGCATATATAATTTTCAGATATAACTACAATTTTGAAAAATTTGTTGCCTGTACTCACTGGTATTGGCACTATCTTTAAAATTATTTTCTAACAATTCTGAAAATCTCATCTTTTTTATCACACTCTCTATTCTGACTCCTTTTGTTGAATCACTTTAGAAAAGAAATCAGGAATTTTCAGGATTTTAAAGCTAAATCTAGACACTCAACAATATTTAATTTTCAGTGGTGCCGCTACACCACTACACATCATATCTGTGTGTAACTGTATGTTTTGATCATACGTCTTTTGAAATCTATTATTTGCTTGCCCCTAATTTTTTTTCCCATCCAGATAAACTGGCTACTAAAAAGTCTGCTGCTTGTAACAGGAGGTAAATGACACCCCAGAAATGGTAATTCCTAAAACTGGTTAATCTAAGATGACCTGAAAATTATATTTTTATCCTTTGATATAAACACCATAGTTTATAACTGGGAAAGCATTTCACTCTCCATCCATGACTTTGATGTTCAGATTCCTTTTCAAATTCCTTTCAGGCATTCTATAACTTACACATACAAGTTTCTTTGTTGTCACACCGAAGTTAAACAGAAGCTCATCCTGGGCAATGATAAAGAGAATTTCAATGTCCCAGATTCCTAATGAAGCTATAAAGGACAAACCACTCCACAGCATATTCTGGAATTAAGGTCAGCTGTATAGGACAAATAGGAGGGCAAAGGGAGGAATATAATATTCTTCTTCCAATTCTGTAATAGTTGTCTTATATTTAATTATATTAAAGTAGTGACAAACAATGAAAATTAGGTGCTCAGATCCTATGAAC
The DNA here is from genome assembly GCF_050655825.1 of Lonchura striata. Lineage (NCBI taxonomy): Eukaryota > Metazoa > Chordata > Aves > Passeriformes > Estrildidae > Lonchura > Lonchura striata. The sequence continues at coordinate 54,500,805 of NC_140707.1, read as the reverse complement.
CATGTTTTCTCTTTCCCAAGTTTCATCTAATGAGAACACAGAAGTGATCCTGTGAGGTTTGTGTTATGGTAGATTTTACTGGTCTAGGAAGAGATGCCATTAAGTAATTTAAGAAAGAGAGTAAACTGTTAGTAGTCTAGTAAAAGGATGCCTTCTCACTTTTGCAGTTCAGTTTGGTGAAAGAGCTAGGCTTTTCTTTCTTGACATTGGGCTGATATAAGGGTACTTGACCATGGCCATCACTTAACATGATGTTGTTAAGGACCTATGGAATTGTTGCTTCTAATAAATTCCTTTGTAGTTTATCAGCTAAGAGGTATAGGACTGAGACAATGAGAAAGCAGAAATTTCAAGTAGTAGGTTAATTCCACAAAACATTATTTATATATATATGTAAAGCATAAAGCTCAGTTTTAGAAAGTAAGGAAAATTAAATGTGTGATTAATATGCTTTGTGTCTGACAAGACTACCAAATAGTCTTGAATCAGGGACACGTATATCTGGAAATTCAAGAATTCATGAAAACAGATAAAAAAGACATATAAACAGTATGAAAATATTATATACATAGTGTATATGGATTTAAGAGCATTAAATCCCTATGTTGGTATGTTCAATAACCCATATTTCATTTTCTCACTGTCCTTTTCACAATGATAATGTATCCTCTAATGGTAATGAGTTATTTATTATATGAAGAGGTTCTGCATGTAGTGAAGGCCTTATTTGTTTTGATTATAAAATTACAATATGTTCTATATTTGCCCGAGCACTTATTCCTAGAATTCAGAAATGTTCATTAAATTTGCTGAATATCTTCTGTAATGTTTTGCAAAGACTATTTCTACAGCAACCTAAGAGATCTAGTCCTAGAAGACAAAACAAAGGCTAAACAAAGAAACCATTTCCCATACTACTTTTTGCATTCTTTTATCATTCCTATATCTTCCCCACAATGCTATTTCCTCTATCTTTTCCTTTCCTTCATAGTATTTGTTCTTCAAAGAAAAGTCCTTGCAAATCTGGTGAGGTTCAGATAATGAAAGAGTAAAGAAAAAGCAAGCAAGAACTTGTAGGAAATTAGTACAACCTGGTTTATTGCTAAATATATAGGATTAACCTTCTTACAAGTGTTCTAGAAATCCCCACCAGCACCACCAGAAATAAATGTATGAATGACAGACTGCTCCATAAAATCCTGTAACTAAGCTTACAATCTTTGGCACCAACCATAAATTCTAAGTGTGAAATGGGATTAGTTCATTCCCAGTGAATTAGTGTCTGTGTTAATAGAGTTCTAAATATATAATCATATAAATGCCAGTAAGAAAAATCTTAAACAGGCTTTCACTGTGCAGTTATTTCCAGTGTGGACTCGGGAAACCAGCCAGGTTCATTCACCTTTGGGAGCAATGCTTCAGACTTCTCCACTGTTAGACTTTCTTTCTAACATTCCAGGCAGAAAAACAGGCAGGTCATGGGTTTTATCAAGCTTTGTCAGATCTTTAAAGCATCAGAACTTCCTTAATTTTTTCTGTCTCACTCTTGGATTTTTGTGGAGTGCAGATGCCAAAAAGAGAGCCTACAGGGAGTGTTTGATTTGGACCACAGCCAACTTCTCAAACTTGGTAGGACAACATTTCATCCAGAGAGCGATACAGCTCTCTACAGGTAGGGAAAACAAGCTTCAGCATTCTTGGCTTCTTGAACTTGAGCCAGAACGGTCTATGACTATCTTGGTCAGCGTAATGGAGTTTAATTTAAACAATGCACTTCAGAAAATCACAGACTCTGTTTGGAGAGTTCAAAAACACTGTTTTCCCCTGAAAGACTGTCTGAAGCCTTAAGTTTTCAGTTTATGTGAGGCAATCAGATGAGCTCTTTTGAGCTACTTGAAGAGCTAGTGTACATTGGATTTTGAAATATTGTGTTCCAAAATAGTTAAGCTTCAGATTTCAGCCATAAAATGCACTGCAGTTCAGACAGAGCTAGTGTTCTATCTATGGCTTCCTCCTCTTTGTTATATTTTACCTCATAAATATAGATACAAACTCATCTGTATTTATACATTCAAATCAACATTAGAAAGTCTTCAGAAAGGAAATTCTTAATTACTAACTATTAATTACCTGATTATAAGTAGTCGAGGAGGAATCTAGGTTATATATGTATCCCAGAGAGAATGAAAGTAAGTGTGCAAATAGATATCTAAAGTACCTGATTTTTATTTCTGTTTGAAATAGTAAATTATATCTTTGCAAGGCAAATATTTTATTGAACATTAAACAAGTGAGATTTGTGACTTAACATTAGGGGGAAGAATAACTGGTAGAATTACAAGCAAAATTACTAGGCTAGAAGTTAAAAATTATTTACATTATTTTCTAACTAAAATTTCTGAAAATTTTGTATACACATGATTCAGCTCCATATCTGGTTTACAGTCATTTACTATGTGAATATTTAAACACACATATTGATGTCAGGAAAACAGTCTAGAGTTTTACAAGATAGAAATTTGAAATTACTAAGTCCTTGATTATACATATTAGGGGGACAATCAGATTCTAAGCCTTTTCTCCCCTAGAAACATACTGCATGCATACACAGCTTTCTAGGGCAAAATTTTTGATTAAGAATTAAATAAAAGACTATTCCTTTATATCAAATTGAGAAAATCTGTTATATCTAGATGCAGATATGAAAACCAGTCCTAACCTCTGAGAAATTACATCTGAAAGTCCTTATTTCTGTCCTCTAGCTGAAAAGGACGTCTACTCTGCATAGTTCTGGTACTGAAATCAACAGTGTTAGGTGACATGAACAAATCTGATTCTTTACTTGGTTTCAAAATCAAGGAAAGTTTAAACACATTTTGGGTAAATTTTATCAACAAAGTCTTAAGATGGCCATATTTAATTGTTCCTCTTTTTTAATTTAAGATATGAAGTATAATGTCACCAATAAGATAAAAATTAGCCTGAAAAAAAAATTTTTACTGGGAAAATATTAAATGATTTCTATCAAATAGAGTTTTTCACTTTAAAATTCTCTTCTAATTAGGCTAGCATCATTACACATCTTTTTTTGAGAAGTTAGAAGAAAAAATTTGCTTTCCAGTCATGGAAAGACTAGCAGTCTTCACCAGTCCTTCTAGCAGATATGATATAACAGAAATTCAGAAGCAATCCTGTCAAAGTAATTACTCTTTTGTAAGTGAAATTCTGGATCTCAATCAGTCCTAGAAATAAATTTATTTTGATGAAAATTTAATTTATCACACATTTCTCAATGGAATAAACCTTAATTATCTGAATTCACTATTAGTCAAAACATTCAATGTCAGCATAAATTTTTTACACATTTTCTGATTCAGTCTGCTCCAAACAAATCCTTCAGTTTATTTCTGAATTCCCAGCTTCCACCAGCTGTTTCTACAGCTCATATCCAACAGGTGATAGATGGATAAACTAATAGTATGTCACAAAGAACAAGGAGCTTTTTAAAGCTGTATTTTCTTTTCTTGTGTACAGAAGCACTATGGAGCTTCCTTAGGCTACAGAATGAATAAATCAAAATAATCAAGCAAGGAAGGAATTAAGTGTATGTGAAAGCTCATGGAAAGGGATTTCCTATGAGATTTCCCAACCAGTCTTGACCTCAAGACTTTCAAATGTCTCAGTGTCTCTTTAATACCAATCTCTGAGACTTTACTTATTTTTCTAGCATTAGTCAAACTCTGTTTTACCTTTAGTAAGAAAATGAAACTATGGGATATACTGCAATTAAAATATCAAGGTAAATAATTTTTTATCCAGTTAATTTATCCTTTGAAAATTTTTCAGATTAATACCTCTAAATTATTATCTCCTATCAAAATTTCAGTGTGTTGAGAATAATTTATTTTGAGAAGTTTAGCGATATCTGCAGTGATATGGCAGATTGAAATTTTCACAAATATAATTATATTGACAGAACTGCAAAGATATACCAGATTTCAGGAGCCATATCAAGCTCAAGAATTTGCAAAACTGCTGGAGAATAAAAAAAAATGGAAATGGAGAATGAAATGATAGAATCATTGGGTCATAGAAGTAGATCTAAAAATTAACAGGTTATGCTAGTACACTAGCATAACCATGATCAATTATTGTAATATTAGATGGCTTTCAGTGGCTTGTCTTACAGGCTTTAAAGACTTGTATTACCTGTGAAGCTATTGCTTAATTGCTTTCAAGAAATATTTGAGAGGATACAACTATCCCTTTAAAGACAAGAAAAAAAATCAAGGATTAATTAGCATAAAAATATTCCTTATGGACCAATGGAAATCCTCTATATTGTAAGCAAATCAATTCCATTTGTTTTCCTTTCCACCCATGTATTTTGAATCAAAGTGTGCTGCATCATTACAGTTATTAGGTGATGGATAGCTTTTGGTGCTACATTTAGCTATGAAACAAGTCAGATACTTCAAATGAAACCAGAGAGCCAGCAGGCTGAATTACAGAGGACACAGAAACAAGCTATGGCATTAAAAAATAAAAAAGAAATCATAAATGCTTTTCCATATGTTTTGTCATTTACTTAGATCAGATCACAGTCCCCTCCAGTGAATTTAAAAAGTCTGAAAATGGTTGAGATAGAACATAATGCTGAAGGGTTTCACTAATAAACTAAAAAAATATAGATGTGAAAGGACAGAGAATACAAAATGGGAGAGAGCTGTGGAGGAAGGGAAGATGTTCTTCCTCAGGCAACACATAACACAGTGAATAAAAGCTGAAGAGGACACAGAAATGACAGGAAAAAAGAAGAAAATATCAGGTCACTGAAAATGCAACAGACAATATCTGGAGAATATCACAGATCAAAAAAAGTAAAACTGAGTCATAAATTGATTTGATACTATTGGTTTGCCTTTAATACTAAACCCATGAAGAGACCAAAACCTTACCTAGCATAAATCAGTGATGGTTGGTTTGGATTCAGATATCTCCAACTTTCACTAGGGACATTCTGAGTCTGAGATTTTGGAAAAGAATTAAGGACTTGAAAATAAATAGAGATGCAGCCAATTTAGATTTTTCATTGTAGCCATAATTTTAAAATAGTGATACCTTAGTATTGTCCATGACTTTGAATGTGAAAAAATACTCAGTGGTTCCAGTTTTTAAAAAGGCAAAAAATTAATTCCTGAGAGGAGAGGGCAGGATGCATAAGGAAAGGCCCTTGAGGACAGGCTTCTTTAAAGTAACTATTTTGGTGACTTCTGATGTAACTGTGGGAATCACTGGAGATACCTTGATTCCTATCTCTCACTTTAACTTTTACTTGCTAGTTGTCTGAAATAAATATAAAAGGGCAGCACCCTCTCACTCTCCAGAGCTGGCAGTGCTCCTGAGCACTGAAGGGTGATTCTGATTGTAGCTGCTCTGTAGCTTTACTGATATCAAACCAGAGCAACAGCACAGCAAACAGCACTATTACACTAGTGCACCAAAGTCAGTCACAGAACAAGATGTAATAAAGAGCAGCTATTGAGAGTGAAGGGCCAACTCTTAGGATGAATTTCCTGATGTTTTGTTCAGTCTTCACTTTTGTTCAGTTTTCAGGTTTTTTCAAGCAGTGGTACTTCCTGTCTTTCTTGTGATATATGCTCTTCAATCCACTAAGTCTCACCAGGACACTTTATTTTGCAGACTGGTTGTATGGAAAATTTCAAGTGCAGTGTTTTGTCCACTCATAACAGTAACTCCACATGTGCAATCTTTCAGTGCTGTACTGATGCAATCGTTGGTTTAGTCTGGTGCATGAACAGCCACACAACAAAATTATTGCAATGCAAACTCACTGCAGTCCAGTCTTCAGCAGCCCTCCCACACACAGCTGAAAGATTCTTCTATCCAGCAACTGTCCAGAAAAGTTATTAGCATGCCACTCTGCCTAGTATGAAAATACAGAATTATATTCTTATCAGAGTTCTTCCGAACCTGTTATTCCAGAGTGCCTTTTAGAAAGTTTTTAACACTGATTAACAGTACGTCACTGGCTTTTTAATCAAAGTTGGATGAAAAACTTGATATCTGCAAACAGGTAACCAGGTATTTTACAGTTAAAGTTGTTAAAATAAAATTTTTAAAAAGTTAAAATAAAACTCATTATAATAATTTAAAAATTGTCCTTACTTATATCTCTGTAAAACCCTACTCTTTAATAATAAGCTCATTTGTAAAATCCATCCCTTTTTTGCTGCTATTGACACCATTTTACTGAAGTTCTCAAATATGAAAGATGTCTTGGTATCTATTTCCACTTTTTGCAGTGCATTTCAAACACTGTTTCTTAAATCCAGGAATAAAAAATAAACATGAATGAAATTGTAGCAATTTCATCTTGATTCAAGATTTTTTGATCTACTGTTTTAAACTTTCAGGTGTTTAACTGAATAACTGTGAAGGTTTATAATTTGGAAGCGAAGGATGCCTGCGTAAAGCTCTTGAATCTCTTCCAAAGCAATATGTTAAACAGACTTTTTTCCTAACACAGGGTCTTTGATCACTTACTGGTGAAGATATACAAGGTAATAAATGTATCTTCCATCTGTTGCTACTGCCTGCCTACCACAAAAAAACAAAACAAAACAAAAAAAACCCACATAGAATTCTAGTATTGTTTCCCCCTGTGTGATAATATAAGTCAAGATTTTATGGAGAATAAAGTATTCACAAATGCAGGATATGGATCCTTTCATCACTTAGACCTTTCAAGGCAGTCTTGGACTGAATAAATAAATTATGAGGAAAACATGATTTTTATGAGTTTATGGGACAATAAAAGTTAAATAATAAGCTCTCATAAAATAAAATCTCATTTTATTTGCCTGTTTGCCCTATGCTTAAGTAGGTTTTTATGTTTAGACACTGAAGGGGTATTCAGAATAGTTTCACTGTGAGGAGGACCAAGCAGTGGAGCAGGTTGCTCAGAGAGGTGGTCCAGTTCCAATCTTTGAAAGTTTTTAAGACATGATTGGACAAAACTGAGCAATGTGTTCTGCCATCCTAGCTGGCCCTGCTTAAAGCAGGAAGGTGAGATGGAGCAATCCTGAGCTGCCTTTGAACCTGAAGTGTTCATCAACTTTGTGAACCTGTGAATTGTCCATAAGGCAGTGCATACAATAGTTTCAACATCATTGCCTTTAGGTCAAATCTCCTAATCCTTGTTTAAACAACTGAGTTAACTGAAGTCAGAATAAATTATCTTTTAGCATCCTGCATGACTGAAAAAGGACAGTCAAGATTCAGAACTACCTATAAGATTCAATTCATGTTGGCTTGCTGGGGCACCTATCCTCACTTAATTTTTTTAGTTTGTTGTGTTACATTAGTAACATGGTACTTGCTTCGGATGGGAGAATCTTTGATGGACCCTCTACATTATGTTATGGTTTTTTTGTCTCTCCTTTTTGCTATATGCTCAAATTGTATTGTTTTAGCTTTTCTCATCTTATCCACATAATTGAGTAAGATTCAACTGATTTAAGTTCTATATATTTGAGTTCACGTAATGGGCATTATTTCAGGTTCTATGTTGTTCCTTAAAAGGCTTGTTTGATTTGGGTTTTTTGTTTGGTTGGTTTGTGTTTTGGGTTTTTTTTTTTTTGTTTGTTTGTTTTTTGTTTTTTTTTTTTACATTCAAAGAAACAATTGGAAACAGGATGTCTAGAAAAAGAACCAACTTTAGTAAGTCAGCCTATGCCTTGATGCTGCAACTCATCTTTCTAATTATAGCAAAGTCCAAATGGTTGGTCCTGGTTCATTGATACCTTTTGTTTCAATACCACACCTTAACAATATTCTGGTATATTGATTCACTTCCTCGCTATCACAAAGAAAATCAGTGGGCATCACACTGAAATAGTATCCTAAAGCAGTTTGTAATGAAATATTCCTGTGGTGTGCAATCAGATACTTCTGCAAATAGGTAGAACTACAGTATCAAGAACAGACACTATACCAATTAAAATTCAGCTCATGCTAAATCTCTTCTCCCCTCTGAAGTTTACTTGTTTCAGAGTATTTCTTCAGCAGATACAGTACTGGATGATTAATATATCAACCTCACAGTATGAGAGCTGATTTAGTTACGAAATACATGAAAGCTATACAAATGTTTTTGCCTTAAACTCTTCATTTAACATTTCTCCATATGGCAGATAAGCCACAAAATCTGGTGCAAAGATTCTGATTTATTGATATATTTCATTCCACAAATGGAATTTGTAGCAGGTGCGCTTGAAAGTCAAGGAAGCATGAGGAAAGCAAGTTAAATCTGTATGCCAGTTTCCAGTGCTTACACTGGAGCAAATTTCAAAAGCTTGTAGAAGAAATATATTGGAAAAATAAAGGCAGATAGTCCATTATTTTTGAAAAAATCCCAGTTAAAAAAATAAAATTAAAAAAAACCCAAAAAAACCAAACCAAACAAAAACAAAACAAAACAAAACAAAACAAAACAAAACAAAACAAACAGCAGAGAAGATTCAATTAATAGAACATCTGGTAACTTTTGGAAAACATTTAAATATCTCCTCTATAATAGGAAAAAATAATTGGAAGTGTCAAAGCTCTGTCCTTTAATACCATTCTCAAAGATGTGTTCAGATAGGCCAGGCTGGATGGGCCTCTGAGCAATCTGGTCTAGTGGAGGGTGTCCCTGTCCATGGTAGGTGAGTTGAACTAGATGCTCTTTAAGATCTCTTCTAATTTAAACCATTATATTATTCTATGGTTCTATACTTGGAATAACTTTACAGTCACAAAACGAAATACAAATCTCCTAAGTATTAAAACCACAAAATACAGTGAAACAGCTATCATAAGGTTAATTTACACCTCTCATATTGGTGATATCACACACTAGGATCAATCTGAAAACTTTTAGATTATTTTTCATGGTGCCCAAGTTTATTGCTGTGATTTGTCCTCCTGAGCAAACTTTTTTTCTGATTATTCATAGAACCTTCAAAAACTAGCTAAGCCAGTTGATATTTTAAGCGTGCAGCACTTATCATTTCAGCACCAAAGATAGGCTTGAGTGAGAACGCAAGTTGTATTTGTAGCTTCATTATCACTCCAGAATTTTGCTATCTTCAAATCTAGTTTCACACAAAGAAAAATATGCATTGATCTCACATGTGAATTGTGATTGCCAAAATGTGCTTTAAGAGTGGAATGTACGATTCAAGATGGCTAAAGATTCATGCTGAAGCAATTCTTTTTCATATATTGTAGCTGGAGTCAGCTTTGCATGAGAAAGTGAGTTGATTGAGTGGCCAGTCAGACCTGAAAAATCTGTGTCTGTCAGCCTGTATATAAGAGTCAAAAAACCAGTACAACTGAGTTTAAAAACAAGGGACCAAGTTATGAGAAAACTTTGTTTTCATTATGTCCAACCTCCTGCTACCCACTAGTGTCCTATCTGACCTCTGATAGCAGCACTGATGTAGCTTTCACAGCCTCCCTCAGGAGTTTAGTCATTTGGACCATACAGCTCAAAATCTCTTCTTAATGTCTAGCCTAAACATTTCCTTCCTTAGCCTCAGGTCACTGATCTTTGTCCTACATCTTCTGAGACTGTGAATAATTTCCTGCATTCAATTTCCACTGCTGTATTGAAGGCATGAGACTGAGAACAAGAAAAGAGAGAAAAAAAGAGGAAAAAATGTCTCTCTAGTCTAAACCTGCCTCTACTTCAGCTTTACCACAGTCTGTGAGTTACAATAGAATTATCACGTTTTTCATACTTTCACTTTTATTGGGAAGTTGTAAAGATCAGCCTATTATATAGTACTATAAAATTAACACTACCCTGGATTAAACAAAAACAATCAATAGATGAGGTCCATCAAGCACTGACAAGGAGCCTTTTCCTTTTATTCTCTTTCCCTTTACTGGAGGAAAGCCAGCCAGCCAAATATACTCTAGTCTAAAAGAGATTTTAATCAAAAATCTTTGCAATGTAAGCTTGAACACTGCTGTTAAGGCTAAAAAAAAAGAAGATAAAGTACTCTGTCATGAATTTATGTGAGGCAATTAAAATTCATTTCCATGTTGTATAAACAGATGACAAACTGTTTCAAAAAATAATAAGGGATGAATTGAACTACAAAGCTTAAAGAATTAACCATTTGCATTAGGATGCCAAGGGCTATGGAAATCTGAGTCAGATCACAGAGGTAATGAACCACTGGGCATATTTCATTTTTCATGACAGTGGACTAACTGTTGGGGAAATACTGTAAAATATAGATCACTGGTACCTGATATCACTATCTCCTACTCCCCTTCCTCACCAAGAAAAAAAATGAACAAAAGAACATTCAAAAAATCACATGCAGTGATTCTGTGATTCTATGAATTGCAATTAATGAATGTTGGTTATTTATCCAACATTTTACTTGAAATATTGAATCTGTTACAAAACTGTATAGTCTATTTGAAGCAGCAAAGAAATTAACCATACCTCAATGGAAAACAAGTTTTCTTAGACAGTTCGGTTTCTTATGTTCAGGTGATATTGCCTGAGCTCATCCCATGTAGGATCAATGTATCAGAGTACAGTTGTTTAATTTAAAAAAAAAAAAAAAGTTAATAGTTTTGGCTTATTTTCTTCACTGTATTTTGGGGCTGTAGTGCTAATATAATTTTATTACACATATACTTTTTATTACATTGGTTTATTATGGTAGATAGCTACTACAGCTGAACAGGGCAAAAAATATCACAATTTAAATTTTCATGAAATGCAGAAGCACTTACACTTCATGCCTAATGTTTAAGTTGATATGACAGTCAATATTCCTCCACAAAGATCCAACTCAGAAATTTCACCTGGAGTTTCCTCACGCATCTCCATCAAGATCCAGGGCATAAGTTTACTTCAGCCTATTTCTAAACTTGTTAAAATGTTGATATTTGAGGATATGTACCCTGAGAGAAAAATCCTGCCGAATTTATTTGGTTATGGTGATTAGATAGTTGTTTAAATCTATTAATCTATGATTATTTCCATTCATTCAAAATGACAGTGTTCATTATTAAAAAGGAAAGAAAGAGAATCTAAACCTACTTCCCCAGCAAACTTGAAACTTGAATGGAGAGAAATTCACGTTTAACAATGACAAATCATTTTGAGCCTATGTAGTATACTGTATTTTGCATTAAGATTTTGACAGGATTAGATCTATAGCTGTTTAAGTGAACCAGGCAAAACTAAAGAGGAAGCATATCAATGCAAACATATTTTATCTTTGATGAGAAAAAGGACTGAGATATTTGAGGCATTGTCTTTATACTTAATAAAATTGTATCTTTTAGAACGTCTAGGTTCTTCAATTTAATAAATTTGATGTCTTTCCATGACACCTAAAATCTTATCACAGAAGAGTTGAACAGAACTGTTTCAGATCTTAAAGAAGAGGTTTACCATTTTAATATGGATCATATCTGCTTCCATATATACCACTGACACCAAAAAGAAAAATATCTTTATTTCTTACTAAGATTAAAATTAGTACATTAACCATATTGAAACTTCTTTTGGATGCATTCTCAGTAAAGCTGAGATAGAGTCTGTAGTGCACAAATTACCCCTATATGGTAAAGACTTTGTCTTTTCTGTAGCTATTCAGAGATAGTATTATTTTCTTTTCTTTGTTGTTGCTTTTTTGCGAGTGATTAAGTTTGAAGAGATGAAACTTTTTTTTAAATCTATAATTTATACTGAATGTATGGGAACATGATCTGTATTGAGCTTTTCTCATGCACCTCTGCCTCAAAGTAACAATGGTTATGAGAGACAGCTGGATGTTGTTCCCTGTTTACTCTAGTGAGAAAGGATGGAAATAACATTGCTCAAGAAATCAACTTTCTTATGACTCCTGAAGAGCAAAGAGGAAACCCTACACTGATTGCAAGTGGAGTGTCTTCAGACATTTCTTTCCCCTTGTGTTATGCCCAGCCTATAATAACTGACCACAATAACATCATCAGGAGTGAAAAATGATGAAGCAGCCAAGATAACATTCCCTAAACCATTTTAGACATCCATGGATATTCCAAATAATGTTTTAGATTTGCTAGTCTAAGATCGGCTTTATCACACTTACAATTGTGACCTTTTAAATAACTTATTTGCTACAAAAAAAAAAAAAAAACAAAAAAAAAAAAAACCAAAACAATAGAAAAAAAAGGGAAGAGGACTCTTTATAACCTGAATTTATTGCCTATAAAGTCAATTTCCAGCAAGAATCCTGATTATAATCAAATAAACCACCAAAATCAAATAGTTTATCTGTGATCAAGTTAGCATGGTAGTAACAACCTAATAATGGGCAAAAACACATTCAAGGTTTGTGATATTATCAGGAAATTCTGCATGGAAATTCAATGATGCATAACACATAGGGATAAATTAAGAATTTATTATAAAATCAAAATTTTCCAATGTCTACTTTTTTGGAGAACAGCCATATCTTCTATTATAAATCTTAAATCTGAGATACAAGTGTAATCTCAGTCCAGATATTCATGCAAGAACATGACTGCAGACCCTAGAGATTTGTAATAATAGGAGTTAAGCAATCAAATATTGTTTGGACCCTCATTTTATCCCACATCACAAAGCAGAAATAGACACATACAGCTTTAAGAAGAAGAAATCCTTGTAGAGGGAACTGTTTTTAAATTTATGGATATTGCATAGATACATATAGAAACAAGAGAATCTGAGCTGGAGGAAAACCTAAAATAAAGCTTCTGGGGCAGAGTAACAGACTGAGGAAACTTCATCTACATTCTGCCCTTCACATCAGTATTATCCCTTCCTGTGTTTTCATTGTCCATTTTGGAAAGGCCTATTTTGTTGTCCTTTCCAAAATAAAGCACTATACAATCTCCTAACTCTTATTCTGTTGTATTTTTGAATGATATTTTATTTCTGGTATTTTAATTTTTATTCATAATATTCTTCTACTGTTTTATTATCCATTAATAATTGCAGAAGCCTTTGGTAACATTGGTTTTATAGCAGTACAACACAAAAAGTTAAACACTTTTCACAAAAGCTCCAATGGAGTCTGTAAATTAAACTGTATTATATTATCTATTTCAGATTCTATTTGCATTTGAGAAAGGGTCTTTCAGGATCTACCTGATGCCTGCTGCTGAATAGTGCTCACTGCAATTTGCTTTTCCTGCAGCAGTTCCATCCTTTTTACTTTAAATGTTATCCCTATCTGTCTATAACACATTAATTTCTCCACTATGTGCCAGTATAACTTGTTGAAAGAGTAACTGTAATTTACTTTGTAGGGACAAATAAAATCAAATTGCTTTGCTCAACCTGCTCCAAAATTAAGATCATCCCACACTCCTCATGCAGCAGAGCTGAGAGGAACTAAATTCTAATTTTAGCATTTCCATACACTGAGAGGAACAAGCACATGAAATTGTGATGCCTTTGACAGCACAGTCCATTCACGAATCCACAACCTTCCCACTCCACATCAGCAGCCCCATCAGAGAAGCTGCTGTTTCAGGAGATGGAGGAGTATAAATGGATCAAGAAGGATGCTGATGTCAGTCCAGAGAGCTCATGGAAGACTGGGGTCAACATTTCTGTTCTGAGCTGCTTCTCCCACTTTTTTCCAGTTGTGTAATACGACACCAGCATTCTGGCTCCTCTTTGCCAAGCTGTGGGCAGGCACAGATGGAAGCACTTGGCCACTTCAGTGGCATTTAGACATGGATTTTGCTCCAAGGTCAAAGTTTCACTGGGGACTCTCCTAATTTTTAAGACATTAATGAAATTAATCATGCTTTGTGTAAAGATTCCTAGCTGCATTATTAAATTAATTTCCAGTACTAATGTTCTTCAATTTTACTTGTTAAAAAAAAAAAAAAGAAAGGAGAAAAAAGATAACCTCAAACAGTAATAAAAAACATATAGTATGTTATGGACAAAAATTTAGTGGCAGAGATTTATTTTTAGTCTGCATTCCAAGCAGGTTTTTTTTCATTCTTCATGTTTCTTCCATGTTGTTTGTATTTAACAATCATACTTTCCATAAACCTCGATATTTAACAAATTCTAAATGAGAGTGATCTATTGAAGAATCTGATGTTAAATTCCTGGATTTTGTGCTTTTTGTGCTGCAAATATAACTGTGTAGACACACAGTGCTCTCAATGATCATGCCCATGCAAGATGGACCTGGACAGCTCTCAGTCCTTCCAGATCAAAGAGGTCAGCTCAGGTCGATTTTAAGTGCAGCACATCTTTGAAGTTAGCTCAGTATACTCTACAGTGCACTAAATACACATCACAGATGAGAAGTTCCTGGTGGAAAAAAATAGCCTGAAAAACAAGAAAGCAAGCTGGAAATATGACATCAATAAACCATGGCCTAACTGGGATATTTCCAGACAAATAAACGTGTTTCATTCTGAATCATGTGACTGTTCATATCTCCACAGTTTTTGCATGTTTTCAGCCCACAACCTCTATTTTTGTGCATGGTATGGTAATCCAGATATCTCATATTTCCCATATTGTCCAACACAGAATCTGCTTCTTTTTGAACATACCATGGAAATGTTATTTTCTTTGTTTAGTTCCCATTTTTCCTGGTTTCCATCTCCTTCTGTTCCTAAAATGTAAGTTAGTTTCTTATCTAAATTCTCCTGTTAAATTATTGATTTCATGAAGTGGCACAGGGAGCAATAATGTAATCCAGTGATAGAGGAAAAAAAAAATCAAGCTGGTCTCAGCTATACTAGGAGACAAAAAGGAAAATATGTTGAAATCCAAAGCATTCATATCTGTCATTCCTCAGGCCAGGTTTCCAAAGAGCAGGGAACTTAATATATTTCAAAACAATTGTCTGCCAGTGTGGCTACTCACTGTTCTTCTTGCTCCCCCACACCTGTCAAATACAAACTGCTCTGTAAGTTTTTTTGATATTACACTTCTAGAATGTTTTTGTTATTAGTTACAGGAGGTGTAGCAGCCCTGAGCTTTTCAAGAAAAATTAATTATAATTAATAATAGCATAAAAGAGATGACTGAAATAGTAATCCATACCTAAGGGAGGATTGGCTTGACTTCATTTTGATCACGAAGTTGGGATTTATGAAATGAATAGGTATAATTTTTGTTAAGTCAGCTAAAAAAGCTAATCTTTATTTTACTCAGAAGGTACATTTAAGAAAAGGAAAAAAAAAGCATGTTCTTACTTGAAGTTTACTCCCCTGCAGTGACATTCAAGGGGAGAAAAAGGCTTAATCACCAAGAAAGTAAAGCTTTAAAGAATTCAGTTATGCATGCATTATTCACAAAAACGCAGTCAGTGATTTCATAAGCAACTAGGCAATTAAGGAGTTCAACAAAAACTCAATAGGGACATTTAACAGGGTCAAAGATTGGATTTCTAAAAAGGTTCGGAGTCACGACTTCCTCAGCTGCTTTCTTTGTGGGAAAGAAAGGGAAGGAGAAAGAGAGAGGGTGAGAGACTGAGAAGGGAAGGCAATAAGAAAGAGTGATGGAGGAATAAAAATATATAAAAAAAAGCAAAATTTCCTTACTGGAAGATTTATATTATGGAAATTTTAAAAAAAATATCCTAATATGAGACTAATTGTGGTGTTCTGCACCTTTGGTTATATAGCTGACTGAACTAGAAAATTAAATATTTCATAAATTTAAATTATTTACTAGTTTCTTGGAAACAATTTAAATGTTAAAAAGGAAATTGAGAGAAAAAAACACTCATCTTTTTACATTTGCATTATATTTCCCTCTTTCTAATACAATATACGTCAGGAAGAAACTCATTCCAAGGTATATAATCCTTTCACTTCTTCTTGCTCTGATAATAAAACCAATAGCAGTCTGTAATTCAAGATTGCAAATTGTGACTGAAAATGTCCTCAAGGCTGAGGGTTTGTAACTATTCTTTCTGGACTTTTCAGGTTATTGTTGACATGTGCACTTTGAATCTTATGGAGCACAGTGTAGTAGTCCTTTCCTCCCTGGAATAACTCCAAAGTAACTGGAATTGCTGCACGTGGCCTGATGCTGCTAACAGCAGCTGGAGGAATAGAGCTCTGCCTTTGAGATTAGAACACCAGGAGTACAAACTAGATAGATGAATCAAAATAACTATGAGAAAAGAAACAGGTGAGCAAAATCTGCTATAGGAAAAAAAAAAGAAAGACAAAAGGTGCAGATGTCCTCTAATGGATACTCCGAAATAGCTCTTCCCCTGCAGACCTGCAGTCTAGCATAGTCTATGTAATGCACAATACAGGGTTGGGGGGGGTTGTTGTTTTGTTATTTTTAAAACTCATTTTTAAATGCCTAGTTTCAATTATCCATTACTATGACTACTGTATCTTATTTTGATGGGCAGATCTATGTATTTAACACAAACTTCTGGATAAAACTGGCATGACTTTTTTAGGATATTCTTCCCATTTGCTGATTCTGATGACTTGCTAATTCTAATGATTTTATCATTCTTTTGCCAGAACAGGTTCTCGTAACTTATGGTTCCACCGGGAAAACCTTTAATTTTATTATTTAGGGGCCTAACACTGAAGGTAGTTGCTTTAGTTTTCATTATGGGATATGGATGAAGATTAATGGGTTACTAGTGGGATAATGTTTCTACTTTTGAGTACTGACAGTCTGTCAGATCTGTTGTTGAAGGATATTACTCACTTATCAACATCATTTTACCTTTTTGAAAGGGAAAATTTAAAGCAGTTATCAAGGTGGCTAAAAAGACATCTCTAAACCCTCTGCTGGTATAAACTAGGCATGTAGGAAGAAGAAAGAAGCATTGCTGTGCAACCAAGTGAGATGAGTCCTCATGCCCCCCATCCCTTTCTGAAGACACAGCCTTAATCAACCCTTCTTGAGAGAGCCCCTGCATTGTGTCATAACACTGGCCATGACACCTCACATGCACACAGTCTGTCATGTTATGATTTCTAGTACCTCTAGAGACGCAGAGGAGAGCACCAGGTGTGGTACCTCTTCCAAACTGAGGAATTAATTTGTGTTGCTTTCTCTGCGTGGCTGTGTTTCATAATTTTGACAAATGGTTATCACTGGTAATCACAACTGATTGCTGACATTCATCTCAGAAAAATTACACCACATTGTATTTTCTTCATAACTTTATGGTATCAGGCTGGCTGGTGAAACTGTTTAGCTAGCTACTGGTTTTTCTTCCCAGGCCTGTTCCAGACAGTATTGCACTGCAAATTTGTGAAGGTGAGTGATTTAAACTGGTGGCTGAGAAACTGGTATTCTTAAAGCTATTCACCACAAACCTGTTTAATTATTTTTACAAGGACCTGGATGGTTTTAGCAACCCAGACTTCTGTACTCCTACAGCCATAAACAAAAGAGTTTGTTTAATGAGGTGAAAAGGAAAAAAAAAAGAAATAAAACAAATAATCTGAGAATGGCATAAGAATCTGGAACAGTTACCAAAATGGTCATCAGAGCTCTAAACAAACAATTTTACAGAGACATTTAAGTTGAAGTGCCAAGAAGTAAAATAGTTCAGACACACATTTATTCAGTTCATTTTCTCTTATTAGGGCTGAACCTGGGAAGTGGTGAATTAATTCCTTGTATTGCTTTGTTTTTGTGCATGACTTTTGCTTTATCTATTAAACTGTCCTTATCTCAACCCATGAGATTTTTTTACTTCTACTCTTCTAATTGTCTTCTACAATGTTACAATCCGGTTTAAACCCAGAAAAGCAAAGTAAGCTAAGTCTCTGTGCATAAACTGGAAAGAACTTTGAAGGTTCAAAATATACCCAAAAATGAGATTTAAACCAAATGAGGTTAGATGTTGGTGCCATAAAATTGATGTATTTTATTTAACAGTAAAAGAGGCATAGAGAAAGATTGAGAAAAAAAAGATTGAGAAAACAAAAAGAGAAAGAGATAGAGAAAGACAGAGAGAGAGTGACAGGGACTGGGTGTAAGCATATCACCTATCTGCGGGTCCCAACAATGTCTCATTCCTCCACTCTGGTCTTCTTGGAAGTAAGTGAGCAGCTGTGTGGTTCTCAGTTATGGGGTGGGGTTAAACCATGAGTGTCTTATAAGTATTTTTATAGTTAGAATTATTTTTATGAGTCATAAAATTTTAAGATCCTGTTTCAGAACAATACTTTTAAATCTGTGCGAAGTTCTGTGATATTAACTTTTAAGTAAAATATTTATTATATTTCTCATTTAAAGTGCCACAGTATCACCACCTGATAACCATATTATCTGCTTTAAAACTGCATATTTTTACGACAATTGCTAAACAGTGAAATAGTGAAATCTAGTATGTTCCTCAGGCATTACAATATAACTCTTTGTCTGTATATAGAGAAAACATTTCTGCCTCCACACTTTCAGAAAAGCACCACAATATTAGGAAGCCATTTATTTAAACTGCAGAGTTTAGTCACAAATTTTATGAAAATTAGTGGGGTCAACAAAAGACTAAATTCTGTATTTCCCTTCATTAAAAAACCAATATTAAGTCTACCAATATAAAAGAAATTACATAATTCATAAAGCAATTCTTAATACAATACTTTTGAAACTGTTACTGAATAAAATGACTATGTGTAATTTTGGTAGCAGAAAATACCACAGTAAAAACCCTGTTTGTGTAGCAAATCACTTGACATAACATTTGTTTAATATTTTTAATGGCAGTATTGTAGTGTTGAATCAGGTATTGGCCAAGATGTGAAAATTTAATAAATTAGTACTTGGGGATTGTAAGACTCAGCATCAGTTTCTCCTATGAAGGTTAGAAAAGGGAAAGATCATGGGAAATAGTATTGGATAGGTTCAATTATTTTTTGTTGCAGTCCTATAATTGTAGCCAACTGGTGAGTAGTTATAGGTTGTCCAAGAATATCTGCACCCCCATAGGACTCATAATCAACATTTTCCAGTAAGCTTACTAAAGTAAATCTAACAAATGTAAAACACCATAAAACACCAAGTTTGGTCATTTTTCTGTCCCACAGAAAGACTGCAGAATTTTTCAAGGTCATCATTTCCATGTCCATAGTAGATGAGAATTTGCTAAACCAGCAGAACTTCCCCCTCCCCCCCACCCCATTTGGATTAGATTAATACATGACAAATCACAAACATCAATCCAGTCCTTTGTGTCTTAAACGTGAACCTCCATAACAGCCAATGTAGCCACTAGTACCACATATTCAGTGAAAATGAACATAAAATCAATTTACTCCTGCAACACTTGAATCTTAAAACATCTTTTATCTTTTTTCAAGCCAAGTTTGAAAGACCTTTGCAGTTCCAGATGTTTAGAGATCTTCTAATTTCCAATTCTAACTCTATACCTGGACCTCTCATATACTTCACTTTGGTCAGGTATCTGTACTGACTTTTAGGTTTAAGTAGCTCTATTCCTTCCTTCACATCTACCCCTTTACATCTGAATGAATTAGTCAACCCCAAATTTGTTACCATCTTTTTCTAGCTGAGGCTGTGTAAGCCAAGTTCTAAACCTCTCTTGCTCAGATAAATATTGCATTCCCCTAATTATCATAATAGCTGTTTCCTACACCTATTCCTTTATTATGTTAATCTTTCTTGAAAATAGGTGACCAGAACTGTATGTGGCATTGTGAACACAGGCTTAATCGGTGACTTGTAAAGTGAAATTTGTATTAACCTGGTTCTGCTTAAAATATTGTTTCATCTTTTCTAGAACTTCATAATCTTCTTTTACTACTTAAACACCACAACGTTTTGGTCACTTGTTAGGTCCTCAGTTAAAAGAAAAAGTATTGTTCTTAAATCTCTGGTTTGTGTAAACTCATTGAATTTTCATTACTTAAGGGATAATGTTCAAATAATTTAATGTATAATGTAAATAGTACTTGTTCTGGTTTATTCACAGGTTACTTGTTTATAAAATCTGAAAATGAAAACTTTAAAATATGAAAATGAAAACTTACTTTCAATGTAAAGGAAACAGCGTTTTGAAGATAAGATATTCCAGTCTATTTCCTGATGAGAGTGGAATTGCATCCATTCTCACAGAGTAAGATTTTTTTTCAGAAGAAACAGGGAATAAGAAACAAAAGGTCAGGTATCTTCAATAGACAAATAATAAGCTATTTAATATACCATATAACTCTTAATGCATTGCTAGATTGCAGAATCATCTTAAAGAGACTGCAAATACGCTACTGTGTTTGGTGAAATATGGATGACTTCATTGCCTAAGGGTTTGGAAAGCTTGTTAAAATCTGGTGACATCCCAGCAATGACTTTCCTCATTTCCAGAGATCATGAAGGACAGATATATCTTGCTTTGCAAGGAAGAGGAGTACAAGCTTGACACTGTATAAACTTCTGAACTAGAGTATCTGTCAACGCTCTTTAAATGACTGGCATGACACTAATGAGCCAAAAGAAGTAAATGATTCATTAAAGGACAGTGTACATCAAAGCATGGCAAGATTTGAAATCAGAAAATAAACTGTTATAGAAAATTTGAAATTTTCTGGTCCAGAATGCTTTATTTTTCTTGTCAAAAGGTTTCTTTTTTTTTTTTTTTAGCCAGCAGGTTTTAGTC
The DNA here is from genome assembly GCF_050655825.1 of Lonchura striata. Classification (NCBI taxonomy): domain Eukaryota; kingdom Metazoa; phylum Chordata; class Aves; order Passeriformes; family Estrildidae; genus Lonchura; species Lonchura striata. Next base: position 54,480,100 of record NC_140707.1, on the reverse strand, counting down.
TTTCCTCCTCAAAACCAGACTGTATCAAACAGTGAAGGACTTATAAATCACATGTATTTGCTTCTTCCATTCCTACCTACTCTTCTTCCTTCACATTAGAAGTTTATGGATCTAATTTTTTTGAAGATTGATTCTTACAATCTGGTACAAGTAAGAACTGAACTAAAAATCAGTATTCCTACTTGTAATCTTTCTTCCAGTGCAGGATGTGAGGCCACAGCTGAAACACTAGAGAAACCATAGTCTGGTAGTTGGTTTCTCACTTCTTCCTCATGCTTTGTTCAGTGTTTTTCCAACTGGCTTGTGGCTGTGCTACCTAGAAATTCATCACACAGTAAACCTGGGTAAATAAAACCAAACTCAATCTTTTGACAGAAAATACAAACCTACTCAGGAATATCTTCAAGTGAAGTAGCTGCAGGGCCTTAACCATCTTTGTTCCTTTTACTTACTCTGATGAAGAAACAGTATTTGCATAGGTATTGTATTCCTACCTGTTCAAGATAACTATGACCATCTTTCCAATGGCATCATCCAAAACTGTTATTGAGGTCCAGGTTAGCGCATTTCACTACAGCATTATGAACAAGAATAACTATATTTGATGTTAAAAAATCTGAATGATAGATCCAAATAATGTCTCACAATAAAAGATAATTACAATCTAATGTCAAGTTCAGGATGTATGTAACACTCAGGATGCCTTTAGGCTATTTCTTATTCTCAGCTATAGTCAAGGCGCATTTTCATTTTGCTGTTATTTTCCATGAAAGCTAATGATTTGTCATAATTGATAAATGTGTGCTGCTAACAGCCACCTAAAGAATTTATGCTTATTCTTGGACCAAGGAAAAAAACTCTTTACCATTTCAGTCACTCAGCTCAAAATAAAGTATACCTGGTATGAAACTTATTCACTTTTATTTATCCTGTGTCATCCATAGTTCTACCACTCAAAAACATTAACACTGATGAAAAAGTTTAGTTTCCAGCATGATTTTTTAGTACAAGAAAAAGAAAAGAACAAATTTATTTACTAATATTTTTCTCGTGTCCTCTTTCAGTTTCTTCCTTCCTTCCTTCCTTCCTTCCTTCCTTCCTTCCTTCCTTCCTTCCTTCCTTCCTTCCTTCCTTCCTTCCTTCCTTCCTTCCTTCCTTCCTTCCTTCCTTCCTTCCTTCCTGTTTTCTTGTATTTCTACCCCTGTGTTTGTTGTTATCAGTTGGGAAGAAATATCCACCCTTTCCTAAATAAAAATCTAAAGCACTTGGGCCATTTTCAAGGTATTACTCTGAGACAATTCTGCTTATCTGCTGAACAAATAACTCATGTTCTCTTGAAGTGTAGAACTCTGTAGAACTCTGTAAACTCTTTCTGAAATATTCATCTTTTACTCACATACCATATTGTAGGCTACATATTACAGTGAAATCTTAGTGACTATTTATAGCCAATAACTACATGATTAGAATTAATGTTTATGTATTTAATTTAAATATACAAGCTGTTGATATTTTTTGAGGTAAAAGTAGCAGGAAATCAGGGCTAGAATTTCAGCTGAGTTAAAAATCTTTAAAATTACAGATGTTATTTCCTTCCTTATCACTTAAACAACTAAAAATTAGGTTCCAGGACTAGCTGAATTGTTCACCATTATTTTACATTCCATAAAAACTGCAAAGCTTCTCTACAGGATGACTCATTCATCTATCCTCACAATCTGGATAGAATAAAGCATCTTTAAAAGTGTGTGTTTTTTCACTGAATATAGAATGGCCTTAGACTAACTATTAAAGTTCCAAAATTTTTTTCAGATTAATCCTCCTTTTTTATGTTTTTTATGTTTATTCAAGTCTTCCTGCATTATCAACCACATTGACCACATGTACAGGGATAGCGGCACCATCCCCCCAAGATTTCTGATTGAGCATTTCAACACTACCTAGTCCCTGTCTCTGCACAGAGATAAGGACACCATTTGTTGGTTTTGTTGATGCCCAGTAAAGTTTGTTCATGTGTCAGTGCTCCAGAACTGATTCAATATGCCCAAAAAACCTGGTATTTCTATATATGCAACATTTGAGAAGGATGGAAGGAGGGTCTATCATTCAGGTTCATGTAGTTCAATTATTTCACTGCTGTAAAATTTTGTGTGTAATGCAGTGTTTTAAGAATGCCACAGTGGCTGGCTAATCTAGCCTTCTACAAGAATAGCTGAAAAATTATTTTAAGAGGTTACAGAATTGTCATTTTTTACTCTAGATTGGACAAGAGTTTTTCTGTAATAAGAAGTCCTTCAATGCAGGAAGTATGGTACCACCCTTCAATGCAACTTGAAATAAATACTTTAGCTCAGCACAACTACTAAGTTTGACACAGTTTTTCTTCCAGAATGTAAATTTGAACTCTAATTGAATTACAGCTTTATTAATTTCCCAATGTTTCCAACATGGTTTTATCGGCATACTTTGCAAGTCATTAATTGTGCATTCTGCCACTCTAGTTTTAATGGCATTGTAATTTATTCCAAGACTGCTAAAGAAATGAACTGTATATTTTTCATTAAGTGGCCTGAAAAAAACTAATAAACACACAAATAAATGCTTACTAATAAACAGATTATTTACAATCATTTCAAAACATTGGAAATATCTCTTGAGACAACAACAAAAGAAGAAGAAAAAATACAAGTGGAAGTTTGAAATCCAAAATTTCTTTTATGGGCAAAATAAAACATCATAAATCTTATCAGAGCTTTCCATCAAACTATTTATCTCTTACTTTAAAACTATGTTACCAATGTTGAAATTATATTTGTTTTGAATTTTTTTTTCATATTATAACAATGTTCCTGGCCGTATAAATACAAATGACCCTTGAAAATATCTCATTATTACCTCTAGATGTTATTCCTTTCTCATGGCCTCTGAAATTTTAAATAACAGTAATAGTAATTTCAGCCTTTTTTCTGAGTGTAAAAGTCATTTGATAGGAATGTTCAACAGAAGTCCAATTATAAAAGCAAATTTTCAATGGTGCATGGAATAACTGAGGAAAACATAATAAGGTGCATCTCAAGACCTAGTAAGAATGAAAAAATGTGACCAAAAAGACCCAAAAGAAACCTTTCAGGCTACAATGAAGGCAAACTGAAGAGTTGGACTGGGAGAAATACACTTAACTGAGCAAATACAGTCAAGCATCTGCCACCATTTAACAGAATGGACAGGGCAGGAAAAGTTAAAGGACTGGAAAGCCTTAAAGGATTTATTTGTTTAAGGGATTTTAAATGAAAGCTTACCTAAGAATTTCAGCCTGAGTTTTATTAATTATTTTATTTATATAATCCCTCCTTCTTTTTTTTCCTTCCTCCCATCCTTCCTTTATTCTTTTCCTCTTTTCTTTGATATGTCTTTGATCTGGAATAGATCCTCTTGTTCCAAAGTGTCTCTTCGCAATATAAACTTGTGTCTGAATAAAATCAACCTGGACAGCACTGTAGCCGTTCTGAGGGCTGAGCACATTTGGTGTAAGAAAAGTGACTATCCATGTCAGAAAACTTCCCAGAGTCAGTGTAGCAAAATAATTTTGCGATTATTGCCTTCTCTGAATCCATGTAGTCCTCCACAGAAAGAAGGTTTCCAAATGCCTTCAGAGAAAGCAAAATACAAGTTCCAGGCTTTTAAATGAGATAGCTATTTTTGATGAGTGGAGAAACAAAGGATGGCAAGATGTAATAAGTTCATGGCATCTATTTTCTCTTGATTACAGAAAGTTCTTTTATAATCTGCCTATATATTTAAGAAAAAAAAAGCCCCTGAAGTCTACATTTTGCATATACCTCTAGAATTGTGGAATATTCCAGATGTCTGCCTAAATTTGGCATTGGCACTGTACTGGTCTGTAGGCTACCTATTGCTACACATTTATATGATTATGTTAATATTGCATGTCCCTTCTATGCCCTCATTGTTTTCATAGGCACAACACAATATCTGACTCCAATAAGATTTTAGAAATATAGAATTATTTATGTTGGAAAATACCTCCAAGTTCATTGTGTCCCAACATAAAGTTAACAGTGCCAAGTCCACCACTCAACCATGTGTCTAAGCACCACATCTACATGTCTTTTAAGTGCTTGCATGGGTGGTGACTTATTCACTTCCCTGGGAAGCATGTTACAATTCCTGACCACCCTTTCAGTGAAGAAGATTTTACTAATATTCAATCTCAACCTCCCCTGGTGCAACTTGAGCCCATTTCGTTTTTTCCTGTGTATTTTTACTTGGTAGAAGCGATTGCCCAGCCCCCTTTCAGTCATTTGTAGAGTGATAAGGTTTCCCCTGAGATGCTTTTCTCCAGACTAAACTCCCCCAGCTCCCTCAGCTGCTTCTCATAAGATTTGTGCTCCAGACCCTTCACCAGCTCCATTGTCCTTCTCTGGACACACTCCAGTACCTCAGTGTCTTTATAATGAGGGACCCAGAACAGAACACAGGATTCCAAGTGAGGCCTCACCAGTGCCCAGTTCAGGGGGACAGTCCTTGCCCTGGTCCTGCTGTGTTGCTGGTGCCAGGATGCCTGCTGTCCACATGGGAACACGGTCGACCAACACCCCTGGTTTTTAAAAACAGTGTATTTCAAAGAAGACTTAGGAGCATGTTTCTGGTCTAGAATTTCTTAGGTGACATAATTTTGACACCATAATGATTTTTCACAAAAATTAACTGTCACTATCTTCAGATAACAAATTGGAAGGACTTCTATTTCTTCTGAATTTTGAAATACTGTGCATTAAATCCATGAGCTTATATGACCATTATATATATTTGACCATTTCCTACCTCCACCTTTATTCCCAGTTTAATGCCTGAGATTTTTTTTTGTAAATGTCCTTCTAAAGCTCTGAAGTCTAGCAACAGTAGCATATTGTAAAGATTTTTCTTGATACAACACATAATATCACATTATATCTTTATTCTATTTCCTTTGGGCTTTTTCTGATAATATCTGAATTGCTTTTGAGACATTTGATCATATCTTTAAATAAACTTTATTGTCCATTTTAACATTTTCCTTCAAGAAAAGGTTAATTTTTGCTCATCGAGCACCCATTGAGCAGTAGAGTCTCTTCTGTCATCCCTTAATTATTTCCCATCAGGCTGCATCTTATAATTCCTTTAATACTGTTCTCAAATTTCCATTTCCTTGATTTTTTTCCATTTTTTTTATTTTTGTTTATTATGGCCCTGATTCACTTTTCCTTACCTATTGTCACCAGTATTATCAACCCACTGCTATTGTAATTGTATTGCTTATCCCTTCTTTATTTTTTTTCCTTAGATATATTTTGATAATCTGCAAAATCCTGCAAATCATTTTGGAAGGCACCTACTTCTCAATAGAATGCATTTTAAAAGAGTTTGTAAAAAGAATGCATTATAAATAAAATGCAACATTATTTATATTATTTTTTCCTAATTTTGTGCAGGCACCAGCTGCTGTTCTTGTGAATTGAGTTATTAGGAAGTTAGAAGTGTCAGCATATAAAAAAGCAAGAAATGTCAATAGGAAGATATTTTTAAATCATCTAAAAGACCAAGGCATAAAAAAAAACAACCAAAAGCCCCAAAACCCAAAAACTGGAATAGATTTCTAGCTATCCTAAATAATAGACATTCAAGCCACTATCTAAATTTTTAGAATTTTGGGGAATAATTAATTACTCAAAGGAAGCCTGTATTTGATGAGTTATCTAATAACATGCTAAAATAATTTCTAAAGGGGTTGTTTTTTACCTCCTATCATTAATTCAGTTGCAGCTGTCTCCCTCCTTTATAATATTCAAATTCTAATGCTTTTCCTCTAAATTCTATGTTTATAGGGATGACTTTTGTTTTCAGGAATATTGTCTAATTTGTGACAAGAAAAGAGAATATATCCAAGAATTTTCTGTTCATGCATAGCACATCAATCTTTCCTTGTTTTATGGTTACTACTTGTGCTTCTAGAAAGTAAACCATTACCAGACATTTCAGAATTAAAATATCATTTATATTTTAAATCATTGCCAAAATGTCTTTCAGTCATCAAGTTTTGTCTTCATAAAAGGCTTGCATATTTACTGAAAAACTAAAATTTCACACTATTCTTTGAAGTGCTTTTGAGAAAGACAATATCCTGAAGGTATAACTCCAATTACATAGTTTCCATTATATTAGCATAGTTAAAGTTATTTTTATTCCTGAGGGGATAATTTTTTACATTTCTGGAAAAGGAAAAACATGATACAGTAAAATTTACAATGAAGTAAGAAGGCAGCCAATTTCAGATACTTCTATTCTGGAAAATCTCATAGCTCTGGCCAAAATCTGTGATAGTTTCAATAGGATCCGATAGAATTTCTGATTGTTCCAAATTTGTATTTAACTGCTTTTTCATATGTAATTTTTACTTCCTTAGAACAAATTGATCAGTGCATTAGGTATAAAGTAGGATATGATAATATGTTGTTCCAAAGGGAAATTTTCTAGGAATTAGGAAAAACTAAACACCAGGACAGATCAATTGTAAGAGATCAAACAAACCATTCTGATCTAAAAAAATGCTCATTAAACTCTCCAAGATTCAAACATATATATCCAGACTAACCTAATTCTCTTTCATATAGTTTTTTGCATTCATATCTGGAAGGCCAGGTATTGGGATCCTACTGAAAGGCATGTGATGGAGAAGACATTGAAAGGAAAAATTTTCAAAAAACAATACCAAGCTAAACTGATACCTGATTAATTTTTGATAAGTATCAAAATACAACTCCTCTTTCAATGCTAGAAAAGAGTACATAATATAGAAAATTGATAACTATTCTTTCAGCCTACTGTAGATAACAGTGTGGTCCTCTTCCACTGGCTAGACAGCTGCAATTCATTTGACTTTTCCTCATAAAACATGTTTTCTACAACCTTCACAGTCTTTGCTGCCCTTCTCTGACATGAGAATACATGAGTGTTTTTACAGAAATGCAGAAAAACACCCCAAGATTCAGCTGGACAATAAGAACTTAATATCTTTTGAAGAATAATAAATGCAAGAGCTGAAAACAAGCCATATAGGCCATTTATATTTTAGACACAGAAAATGAGAATAACTTAATATAAACTTCATATATCTGCAATGCAAATTCCAATATCTAATCTAGTCTATCTTGTTTTTTATTTAATTGAATGGAGTGAATAAGGCTTTTTGGGATTAACTCGATAAATGCTATCTGAGCTATCTTTCTTAAGATGAAGCACATTACAGCTAGATCCAATTACAGCTCATGTAGTAGCTGATTATGATTATTGTATGAGACAGTACACCTGACCATTGTCCAAATAGCTTTAGGAATGGACCATTACCATAGTAATCTTTGTGTAAGGATATCTCCATTCTTCACAATAAATCCGTGAAATCTATTATAGGCACATATGGTAGGTTTTGAACATATTATCAGTTCAAAATTAGACTACAGATATTTCTGAGGCTGTGTGGAGAGAATGCTATCTGTCACAAATAAGTTTTTGGAAAAAGAAAAAGGTATAGAAATTCTTTGTGTACAAAACATTTTCTTGTTTGTTAACAAGAACTTCAGCTTTGGATCTGAAACACATCAAAATGCAGGGTTTTTGCAAGATCCAATTTTGGATTAATTTTATTGTTTTTACAAATTAACCAAAAGTAATTATTCATGCACTAAAATTGATAATTTATGATTTATTTTTCTGTAAAAGGAAGAAACAAGCAAGGAAAAACTGTACTTTTTTGGAATCTCTGAAAAACTCAAGAGGAATAGTTTTAGATGAAAGTAATTTCAAGAGTTTATTTTTTTTTCAGACATTAAACTTGAGACAGAACAGACAATGTTTCATTTTATCCAAAAAATTGTGACATTTTAATAATTATGAGAACATGCTGACCATGACTCATTGTAACGGTTTTCTTTATGTGCTAAAGCTCTTTCTTTCCTCACAGTTTATAAAGCCATTAATCAGCTCTTGAGCCACTGCTTTAAAGTTTAGTCCATCTCAGAAAAATATGTCATATAATTTAAAAGAACATGATGGCTACAGATATGTAAATGAGTAACCTGGACATTGTATATTAGGACAGACAGAAATTAATGCCTCCAGGCAATTTTAAACAAAGATGTGATCAAATCCAGACATGAGAGGAAAAGAGAAAAGCCCTCAACTTTTCTAAAAGGTATTTAAACTCCAGATCTACAGATCAGCCAATTGATCAGAGATCAGCACACATCTAAACTTCGCCATACAGTACATCAAATTTACTCATTTTTCATATACATATCTATCCAATTTCTGTTAAGTGTAATCTTAATTTTTTTGCAGTACTTAGTTTTAAGGGAAAATATTCTATAATAAAATTTGGACCTCTGTTGAATCATAGGGGTTAATACAACTTGTTAATGATGCAAATATTCTCAAACAAATTTGGTGCCCTACTTAAATGTAAATTTTAATGTCAGTGTTTAAATCAAAATCTATCTCAAAATACCTGTAGAAGCAGCAGACATTATAATGCAGTGGTTTATAACAGATAATCTAAAAGTTTATAATTTAGGAAGCCAGGAGAGAAATTCATTTGTTAGTGTCCTTTGCCCTACTTTAAGGAACACATATTATGGTCTCCTTCATGCAAACTTATCAAGATCCATATTTAAGCTGACTTCCCTGTTAGGAGACTGTTTTAAAATCTCACTTTTCTGATAGTCAAAAATTTCAAATAATTTTTCATTTTGAACTGATTTGTATGCAATTTACTTGCCTTTGCTATACATGTACACAAAATAAGCAGGTACTTTGGTCAGTACATTCTCAGGGGCAATAAAAACTCAGACAAATCTGCCTACAGCAAAACCCTAGAAAGTCTTTTTAATGCTGAAGGAGAGGCATGAAGAACAAATTATCAAGTTAGCATGCATGCTTCCAACTGTGCAGCCTTTTCATAACCATCTCATATGCTTTGTTTCACTGGCAGCCAGAAGCTAAGACAAACTATCCCTTTTTCTGAGAGAATGTTAAACATAATAATGTGTTCTTTCTGTAGGAATATGTGACTCTTGCTGCAGCAAATGCTGCCAATGCATGAGACAATATGTTGAGATTATTTATTTTACCGTATGATTGCCATATTCAGAAAAAATCCCAGAGAGGTACTTTATTACTTTTCTGTAGTTCACTTGGATAAATAGTTCACTAATCATGTATCACAAATTATTATTGGCAGTGTGACGACCAATTTTGCAAAGTTAATTTATACAATACTGTATTTGCTTTTGTAGTGCTGCTCTGGGTCTTTCCTTTTCTCTCAAAGAAAGCTCTTTTGAAATTAAGTTTTAGTAACATCAAAGCACCTTGTTCATCATGAAATAATTTTGCAAATTAATAAATCATTCAGCGGTAATCACTGTCTTTATAATGGGTTTTCTTAAAAATGGACAATTGAAACACATTTCAAAGTATTGAGTGCGAGTCTCAGAACATATTAATATTTCAATTGTTCCAAATGTTCTTAATTTTAAACTTAATGAGGATAGAACTGAATCACTAGAGTAACAAATTAATCATCTTTTAACTTGTTCAATTAGAATGATCTTCCTTAGAGAAAAAGTGTCAAAAATTTCAATCAACTGAATATGCATTTTGTTAGATTGAAGGTTAGTAACTCCAGGAAATATGACAGGTTTCATAGTCTGCTATTTGTGTTGGCTTCTTAAATGTCCAGAACTGTTGGCAATAAAATGTACAGTTATTCTGTGGTAGATACAGTTTTGTAACATCACTGTCACATTAACATTACAGCTCTTCTGAACCACCAATTCTTAAGGACAAGTCTCAGTCAATATGTAAAGAGTCAATTGGAATTGGGAGTGTTTGGAATGTAAATTTCATCCTGAAAGTTAGGCTGCAGATCATGTAAAGCTATACAGACTTAAAAAACAAAAAACTATTTTTGTTTGGGTTTTTTTTTTTTGCTTTAACTCTGCTTTTCCAGAGGCATACTTGTTTGCCATCCCGAAATTTTCCTCAACATAGTGGAAGGAAGCAAAGTGGAGACCACCCCAGTCACTCCCAAAGTATGGACTCAGGCTTCAGAGAGAACACATGTTCAAGAGGCCAAATCAAATTAGACAACTTTCCTAGAGTCAAGGAAGAAGAACAGAAATCAAAGTTAAGTACTCCCCTTGAGGGTACAAAAGAAAAATGTGCTCTGAGGACTGGTGAAAAGAATGAAAACAATAAATGTTTTAAGTCTGAGGGAAGTTTAGATTTCATAGATTTAAAACACTGAAATCTTGTGACACTCTGGAAGTGAAATATGACAAAATTTTCTCACTGGGTATACAGTTTTCAAAGGTTAGCTGATGGTAAGCTCTTGACACTCAATTGTCTGCTTTTTTTTTGTCATGCAGTAGAAAATCAAAATTTTCAGCAATGTATAGGTTAAATTACTTAGTAATCAAAGTACATTAAAATGATCACTGAGAGAATGTTGGAAAAAAAGGTAATATATATGACTGAACCATCTTGGTAACAAGACACTCTTGATCCTGAAAACAATATTCCAGAGATAATATCCTTGAAAGGAAGAAAGGACAGTGAAAATGCATTTTGATTCATGCAATAGAAGAGATGTCTGCCCACTACTTGGTTTATTGTAGTAGAACTAGCTCCATATATTGGGAACATCTAAAGAACATGCCAATTCAGTATAGTAAGAAAAAACTGATCCAGAAACACAGGAAAGACAAACATTTCTTTTTGCTGTCAACCCCCATTGTGATATCACTCCCTAGAATGTAACTACTCAAAAATAAATGAAGTGTGTCCCTTAAATTTTACTGGTAATATTAAAAATAAAATAAATAAAATAAAATAAAATAAAATAAAATAAAATAAAATAAAATAAAATAAAATATAAAATAAAATAATATAAAATAAAATAAAAAACAAGTTGCTGTAGCTTAAATGTAATTATAGTGCATAATAATTATAATATATGTAATTTATTATATGTAATTATTTGATAATTATATGTAATATATGTGTGTATAATATACATATTATTGTAATAGATATACACAATATTGTCACACGATATATAAAATACATATTATTTACATATAGTTATATGTATTTTATAATACTCTATAATGATGTGTTCTATTATTATGCAAAGTTATGTTATAAACTAATTATTTATAACAAAATGACTATATAATGAGAAACTTAAATTATATTTAAAGTGCTTATATCCTGATTAGAATAACAGAGGTATATCATGGAGTACAAATTTCACTAAAGTGGGTAAGGGTAAAATATTGCACTTGAAAAAATTTCCAGTGGACCTGGAAATAATCTAGGAAAAACAAGCAAGCAAAATTCTTGAGGATACTGCGAAGTAAGGTTAGCAATCCCTGCTAGGCTTACTCAGTTTTTATTTTCACAGAAATGCCACATGCTGCATTTTGGAACACAATCTCTCTTCCCTGAATTAACTGGTTTCTTCGCTCTTCGTTTATTTTGGCTTAGACTAGTCCAGTGTATGGTTCTTTATAAATTAGAGGTCTGGGCAATCACCAGGCGTATGAACTTCTTCACCCAGAGGGTGGCTGGGCCCTGGAACAGGGTCCCCAGGGAGGTGGTCGCAGCACCAAGCCTGACACAGTTCAGGAAGCTTTTGGACAATGCCGTTGGGCACATGGTGTGAGTCTTGTGGCTGTTCTGTGCAAGGCCAGGAGTTGGAGTCAATGATCTTTTTGAGTCCCTTCCAACTCAGGATATTCTGTGATTCTATAATTATATGATTCCTCTAAAGTTTAATTTTCATTTCAAAGAACAGCTGAAAGAGTCCCCTGTTACAAATATCAGAGCTAATAAAACTTCCTGCCTTATAAATGAATTGTCAGTTTCAAAAAGACCTTTAATATTCTGTGCATCTTGACAGGAACTGACTGCTACCTTATTCTCCCTTCAATTTCTGATAGAGTCATAAAAGGAATTTCAATGAACATGATTGTGGGCACTAGGATAAATATTTATGTTTTAAATGTAAGAGTTTGGTCAATTGTTTTTATTTTATTTGGGGCTTTTAATGTTCAAATTGGATACTAATATCACTGTTGATTTTTTCCTTTTTGATATATTATTGCATACTAGATTTACTAGTGTCCTGTTACTCTTGATCCATAACAGTAAACCTGGATGTGAAGGCAATAAAGAGTAGCCAGAGGAAAAACTAGTTCGTATTTCAAGCAAATGTAATTGCCACTAACAGTTGGAAACCAGAAAATGCACATATTTCTAATAATGAGTTAAAAATTAAATTCAAAACTTTCCTTATATTTTGAGGCTATAAGTAATTCATTATCTTAAAAAGAATAAATGAAGAGAGTTCTCTATGGATACTATATGAATACTTTTGAAAATCTTTTTTAGTCTATGGGTTTTAATTAGGGCTGAAGTTAACAGAGTGCATGGAAACCTTTTGCACTAGTATTCTGTTAGATAAATAGTTTGTTCCAGGAAATAGTTAAAATATTTAAAATCTGAATCCCAGAGAAGATGATTCTCATTTTAGAGTGATTTTTTTTTTTTTTTTTTTTTTTTTTTAGTTCATTGCCACTGCTTTCTCCACTAGTGAGAGTATTTCCTTTTTTTCAGGGCTATAAGCACAGAACTATAGTGAAAATGCAGAAAGAAATGAAGAACCCCTTCAAAAAAGAAGGAAGCATATGAGAGGTTTTTCTCAAAGAGTGATTCTCTGCAATGTTACACACTACAGTGCAACTACACAGCTCATACTGAGCAGCTGTCATCCTACTGAGGAAGAAACAGAGAAAGAAAAAAGAAAACTTAATGAAAATTAATATGAACAGAAATTAAAATTAGATCTATGAACTACTAAGTTGTAGAAAAAATTTCATATACATGAAAGACTCTATTTTAATTGACCCTTGTTAAATGTAATTGTTCATAAAAGTAGATACATGTGTAACAGCTTTAACTCCTGACCACATCAAGTGTTTATGGAGACACTAGATGTTCACAGATGGTCTCAGCTCATGAGTAACTGCACAAACTCTTTGGGGATCCATTTTCTCCAAGGTATTAGAAATTACTATGGAGAAGAACATGGATTGCTATTCTTAACTTGTGGTGGTCTTTGCAAACTAAATACACTAAAAAATTTACATCTTTCTTACCATTTTACTTCTGCTTTTTACTGATCTTGAGTTCACAAATTCATGCCTAGTGTGTGAGAACTATGTTGCTAGCTTTCTTTTTTCCTTTTTTCTTTTTATTTTTTTCACTTGAAAATTCATTTATCACTCAGTACACTGGACCATCATAAAAGTATACAGAATTACAATGTAAAAAAGTTTGATTAACACCAGCCTTCTTACCAGCTGTAGCAAGCAGTTGATTAATATCTGCACTTGTTGTATACCATAGTTTTATCAGTGGAAACCTATATGAACCATAATCTAGAGCATTTCTCCCATGATTTGTAATACTAAAATAAATTAAAGTGAAATATAATAAGCATACCAGTATTTAAAAAGTAGTACCAGTTTCCTTATTAGTGACCTGGTTGCTTACAGAAATGACAGATAATAATTTGAAAAAAAATCCACTCAAAGATTATTTTCATACCCTGAATGAATATGCAAAAGTGTAATCAGAACATTTCTTGTGTGCCTCTAAATATAAGAATGCTTCCCATAGAGGTGGGAATACAGTCTTACAAAATATCCTTGAGGTTTGATTTTTTGCAAATAAAACACAAATTGTCTCTCAGTATAGTTCCAACTGAAGGGCCAATTAGCTGTATTTTAGAGATGATTTCAAGATATTTTAATTTTTGCTAACTTTGTCAAATGCTCGTTTTGTAAAACAGCCTGATTGCAGTTCCAACTAAGGTTGAGATAGATGTTCCCTTCAAGATATTTTTGACAGACATCTTGAAGTAGAAATCTTCTTTATTAATGCATTTTTCTTGCTGATTTATCACTATAACTAATCACAGATTAGTAAGAAGTTTGGACACCTACAGGAGAACACAAGTGTTACTGGTGAGAGTTTTTATTTGGAATCTTACATATAGTAACCAAGTGTCCATTTCACAACTAAAAATCCTTAACATGGAAAGCTGCTCTGATACTCCTCATGATTCCAGGATACCAACACAAGCTTTACTACCTGCAGCCACTGGATCTCTCTGGTTGTCTGTGCCTGGTACAGCTCATCCCTTTCTTTTCCCCACTCACAGATAAGATGTATAATGATACAACATTCATTATATACCCTTCACCATCTTTGTGGCCCTCTTTTGGACGGCCACTCTCCAATAGATGGATATTTTTTTTTAATATTGTGGTGCCAAAAACTACACACAGTACTCGAGGTGAGGCAGCATGAGTGTGGAGTAGAGCAGGACAATCCCCTCCTTCACCCAGCCAGCAATGACACCAGGACATGGTCGGCCCTTGCTGCCAGGGCACACTGCTGACTCACATTCCACATTCCTCAGTCTGTAAATACTTTCAGGATAACCCCATCCCAGGTGCAAAATCTGGCACTTGTCTTTGGTAATTGCCAAGCCCCCTAATTTTCTTGATATTAGGCTCAGCCATTCTGACAGGCTAGATCATGAGCTGATTGGGTCTGTGCTCTAACGTGGTAGTGTCATTCTTATGATCTGTGATAAAATATTCAAGATACAACCCAAGCTTGGTCAAAATATCTTTGTTCTGTTTCTCAGAAAGTGTTTTTATAGACTTCAATTGTAGCATACAAAATTCCTTATTCTTTTGTGATGTTTTTTTCTGCTTTAAGTGTTTTTGTCTATAACTTTTTTTTTTTTTAATCTAGATTTTTCTCTGTTAATTCAATACTGCTAAATTATTGATGGCTTCATCTTTCTGATTCATTCTCTGCAACAGAGTCAGAGAACAGTAGTGTCCAAGTGAATTAATTATGGTCAGCTTAATTTTGAAAGACTGTAGAGCTCTCCTACAACTCTATTTCAAGAATTAAGACAAAACACTGATTCACAGTAAGTGTCTGTTGAACACACAGAAAAGACCCTGTACCAGGAATAAAAAAAGGAAAGACTGTAAAGTATTGATAAGTTGCACAGCCAGAGCTCAACTGAAAAGTTTTTCTCAGACATCTAAAATTCCTACATTACTTTTATTATTACTTAACTTATATTTTTAGATCTTTAGTGTTGCAACAGAGTCCCACACCTAAGACATTTTCCCTGCAGTAGTAATATTTGTTTTTTTATTGACTTCTGTTTTTCTCAAGGATCTTCCACTTTTGAAAACTGGACTGGCTCAGGATTTCTACAGACAGCTTGTAGAGTACCTTTGCCTTTATGACTGTGAACATCTAAGTAATGGCCACATATTTATTTTATTTAGATGGCACCATATTCTTTATATATGTCATTTTTAAAAAGGTTAGAAATGGTTCTCTGAAAACAGAGGCAGAACATCTATCCAAGTAAGTTAGTTGGTAGATGGTATGAAGGATAACAAATCTTCAAGGATCTTCCATCTGGACTTCTCAGTCTATGTCCATGTCAGCAAAACAGGGTAAATCTCATTTACTCAGTGCTAAGCTTATTAATGGCTATCTCTAAGTGGCAAAATACTTTTTATCTTGCAATAGAACATGTTTTACTTTCAAGAGAGAATCCTTTGTAGCACTAAAAAAAAAAAAAAAAAAAAAAAAAAGACAGGTAAATGCACAAAGCCATTAAGATACACTCTAAAAATTCACCTTTTCAAGAGCAATAGAAAGAAGTGAGCTCAGAGATAAACTTCCATGAAACAGAAGAATGCTTCATTTAAGAATCAAAGCTTAGCAAATGCCATGCAAGGAGCCTATTACTGCCGTTCCAAGTGGTTTGTGCAACAGGAAGCATCCTTGATTCTTGGCTATAAGGGACCCACAAAGATCATTGAGTACCATTCAAATTGAATAGCCCTTACAAAGATCTAACCCACAACTTTGGTGTTGTTAACAACATACTGTAACCAGCTGAGCTAATCTCAGGGTATGTAGTCCTTCCTTATGCATTATTTAACATCCATCAAGTCATTGCAAACATCATACTGCCTTTGTCATCACAGTTGTGCCTGTGTGCATGCAACTTTCTTCAGAGGTGAAAATACAATACTAGCTATAAATCAATGCCCAGTGTCAGAAAAAAAACCCACAAAAAAAACAATTGGTTGAAATTAATTTAGAAATTAATTGACACCTTCTAAGTCATTACAACTTCCTAAAGGTCAGTGCAGTTGAGTCTATTATGGCCTGTGATGGCCCATCAGCAGAGATGACCATCTTCAGGCTAGTGTGAGAATTCTTCCCCCTCAGGGGAGTTATCACAGCTGAGTTCACTTGTGTAAGGACAGGGAAGCAGTTCCAACAGCTTGCAGAGTTTGCCTCTATTAACCTTTTTGTATATTTGAATTTACTTGGTTTTTTTCCTGTATTTTTTAAACTATTTTCTTACTTTGTCTTTTTTGGATTGTTTTCCCCTTAAAGTTTGACTGTTTACCCTGCATTACAGTACACCTCCATAAGAAGCTCCCATAGCTCCAATCTGCACAAAAAGGTTAAAATATTAAAGATGTTCTCTCTTTGCTTCTGACAAGATTCTGAGTTTAAACTTATTTCAGGGTTAAGTGCTTAAGACTGGCAAATAATAAACCTTTCTGAATGCTTACTATCTTCCCCCCATGTACCCCTGCCCCCTTTCCCAAGAAAGAGCAAAAAGGTATGAGAATGTCCAGTACTAAATTTTAACTTCTTCCTTGATATTTTTGGATGATATTAATGTATGATGAAACAGATGTAAATGGCTCAGGCATTATATTAAGGGGAAAACTGGGAAAATATTTCAAGCTGTAACACTAAAGTCCATAACAGTTTTCTAAGTAAGGGAGTTAGGACAAAGAACTAAAAGTTTTAAAGATTGTTCCCCAAAAATGTATCTAACTGATTATTTGTCAATGTAGAAGTGATACTGCAGATACTATATTCAGCTTTAATGGGTGACTGACTTTTCTTAATTCTGAGGGCATAATGAAGGAAGAGTTGAATTATGTTTTTGTATCAATATTTTTTATATTATATTTCTATCTCAAAATGTATGCTTCAGGGTCTCCCAAACGTAAAATAATGATTTTCCTTCCTGACTGCCAACACCCTACCACCTTCAATTTTAAAATGGGGAAAATATGAAGAGGAAAATCGTCTTTTGAAGTATTAGAGTTTTCTACAGCTGAACCCCAGAGAAACCATGTTAATGATTCCAGCAGAATTACAGTTCTGTTGTTGTTTAGAAATGTGTTTTATTCAGCTGTAACATTAAGGAACAAATTTTATTCAGTTCAAGTTGTCAAGAAAATAAGATATGTTTTGATTTTGTGATTTGCCTTTATCACACAATGTAGTCTATTCTAGAAGGAATGAAGAACAAGGAAAATGTTTTAATGTCTTCTAGTTTATGCTATAAAACTAGAATTTTCTCCATAAAGAATGAAGGAAGTCCTGAAAGAAATTCCTTATGAACCTGGATGGGAAACCCTAGCAGCTCTAGAATTCCAAGTTTTCTTGATAGATCATTGAGAAATATAATGTCTAAAATAGCACACTGACTAGGGGAAGTTACTTTTGTGAATTAACAGTAAGTGTTACACACATGTTTGGCTCAGACCCAAACACCTCAAAATATGTAATGAATGCAAACTTCTGCTAAAACTACCTGTTGTTATCCTGTTGTTATTGAGAGGATCATGTGGAAACAAGCAACACTCCACTGTTTGAATACTCTTTAAATGATTGGATGCAATAATGGTGGTTTTGTTCCTTCTTCATTGTGTGGTTTATTAATAAGAACCAAGTAGCAGAGGCAAGTAGTGATCGGGTAGATGGACCTTGATTCTCCCTCCATGCTCCTAAAAATAATTTTCAGCAGAGATTTTTTTTGTAGGGCTTACTGTTTCAAATAATGTGTACCAAATGGCATAAACACACAAGTTCAGTGCCTTTTCTTGTTAAAAATAAAGATATTGGAATTTTTTACAGTATTGAGGCTCTTGCAACAATGAACTCTCTAAAGTGTTGAACTAGAATCTCAAAAAATAAAAACTGTTGGGTTTTTTCGTAAAATTTGGATTTAAGAATCAGTATAGATCTTCATTTATCAGCAATATTGTAAAACTTTTAGATACCTAAACTTCTCTCTGTAAATTTGGATTCTCTTAGAAAGAGTTGCTTAAATAGCTTGTGTCTATTCACACAAAGGAACAGCCAGTGGTAATTACAATTAAGCCTGTTCTAGTAACATGCAGATATTTGTCACAAAGCTAATGTAAAATGGACAGTAAAAAACAGGCTGGAATTAATAATTAATTGCATAGGGCTCAGAAGACTTACTGTGAATTCTTCTCTTTGTGCCAAATAGCTACTAAAAGTCCTGTGTGCTGTTATTAGTTATCTGCAAGCTGTTCTGGTGGTTTCCAAATGTTTGTGATTCCCAGCTATGTTTCTGATGTGCAAAGTAACAAAGTCCGGTGAAACTGATAGTTTTTTAAAATGCCAAATTTGAAATAACCCAGAAACCTCTCTGTTTAATATGTTACAGCTCCATTCCCAAACTTACAAGCAGTATGGCTATGTAATTATCTTTTCCCCTACACATTATTTTTTTACTTCAAGGGGTTTTATTTGTGACTTTTGAAAAATGTTGATGTTAACTCTCCTGTCTCTATACTTTAGTACCTCAAACTACCATAATTTGGTGTATCTTCTCAGATGTTAGTTTTCTTCCTATGTGGACTTGTACAAAACTTGTACAGAACCAAATCCACTTTATATGTGCGGCTAGTGGATGGCATGACAGTCAAGAAAACTGAGCCAGTAAAAGTAAAATAAAAAACTCTTCAGTAATCCAGTAATATTTTTTAATTTCAATTTCATTGGAATCATTTTTATATATGTCTCTATTTTATTTTTTTAACCAAACTTCAGAATAATTCTAAAAAAAAAAAATTGTAGATTCTGAAATCTAAAAATAAATATTTTTATAAACTTTCTGTATTGTGTAGTGCTTCTTCCTGCCTGAAACAGTTCCTGTAAAACAGTTATTATTTTAATGACTGGATAATTGGAAGATAAGTATTAATGAAATGTTGCATGTTATCAAAACTGTATTATTAGTACATTCTTAAGTTTATTCATAAATCTCTGCCAGAGACCCAAGTTCTAAACCATGGAACTATTTATAGTTTATAGTTGCACTATTACCAATTTGATAGTGTTTATTAGAAACATTCATATATGGAAACACCTAAATCATTTGCTACGTCTGAAGATACGGCTGTTTCCAATGAACAAATAATTTTCATCTCACCAAATTTTTCATTGCTCTATCAATTTACTGCAGCATTCATTGTGAATAATAGACTAGGGTTTTTTTTCAGATTCTTTGCTAAATTGGGCAACATTGGCTTAAATTAATCTCCCTAGTCAAATTATTATGTCTGTATCTTAAGTCTTAGCAGAGTGGCTGCCCAAGAAATTACTGCTCCAGACCCATTTCATGTGACAAACTAAGCAAAAGAATGGCAAATGAGTACTCTGCTGCACTGGTCTTTTTTTTTTCAGATGTATTATAATACACTAAAAAAATACCTTTAGAGAATGATTGTCAAATAAAGTATCTGTCATTTATGATAACCTACCATGATTAACAGTTGTAGTTAAAACACTACACATTAAAATGCAGAAAAGAACTTCAATAACAGGTATAAAATCAAATGACCAGAACTCTTGAAGATCATCTTCAATCCAGGTAGTTTTTTATTTTAGGAATAGAAGATATATCACTGGGTCTGTTTCATGAATACACCAAATCTTTTTTTTCTACTGAAAAAAAAAATCAGTCTAAAGAATACCTAATTACTGAAAATGCCAAAAATTATTCAAACTTCCATTTAAAACTTAAACCAGTCACAAGCCAATTAGTTCAGTCAATGAGAAACAAAACTCCTTTTTTAATACTTTTAGCATTACAAAGTTCCAGATAAACCAGCCAGTTATCATTAAAATATCAGCCAAAACATGTAACAGCTGGAGCTCATTTCACACTAACATTACTCAGGCATTTTGCTTAAAGCAGTTTCCTAAACTCCCTAATAACAGAGATATTGGCAGATAACAACTTAGGTCATGACTTAGGTGTTTAGATCTTTCCAGTGATTACAGAGGAAAGGAAATAAGCAAAGTAGCTTAGACGAGAGGTTTAACTTTTTCTGGTTAATGCTAGGCAAGATTAATATTTTTTCCTCAGATATTTCTTTCTAGCAAACTTATTACATTAGATCTGACTTTGTACTTTCTATGTGCTTGAGGTATTGGCACAGTGATATAGAGTGGTACATTGTCTTCTGCTGCCTTCTGCAAATTATAAATTATTTCACAAAACAGTCTAGAATAAGATGCTGGAGTAGCTACTCCCAATGGAATTATATCCGTTTCAAATATCAAGGGGTTTTTTTAGTATTAAACTCATTTGGAAACATATTAGCCATTCCAGAACAAGCCAAGCAGCATGGTAAAAAGCTTCTCAAAGCCAAATTAGCTAATGCCTGAATTAACAGTTATAGAGTGCTCTCAGCATGGTACTAATTAGTGCTGCCTAAATCACCCACATACATCTATTGTAATTTTAACTGATGCTACGCTAGCAACAGCTACAGTTCCTTCAAAGCTATTTGAATGGTGTCTATTCTGCATTTTGCAGTACAGAAATACCCACAGGCACACATATTAGAATCCAGATTGAACCTAAAAGAGGAGTGAGCTCAGAAGCTTTCTACTGAACTAAGCAAATTCCTTCTTTAGTTTCTATTCTGAAAGGCTGTGCAGCCTTGCTATGCTGGTCTGTCACTAGGAGATCTTTCTGCTTGGAAAACACTGTTTACATTTAAGTCATTTTTATCCCTTCCAGAATTTTCCCAGACAAAGGTACTGCAACACTTCAGATGCCCTCGGGGATCTCCAACTCTAATTATTTACGTGAGTGAGATTTTAAGACTCTAAGAAAGATTTTACATCTCTAAGGAAAGTATATTGTAAGGATATTAAATACAATGCTGAGAGACTTCAAAAAAGTTCCCATCAAGTGAGACTTGTTTCAGTCAAACTAAAGTGGAAAAAGCTGGAATTTTAGCTTTAACTGTGGGAGCTCTTGCTTTTGCCTATTTTTGCTTGGATCTTTAATTTTATTTGTATCCCATGATTTCTTATTTTATTTAGGCTCCAAGTAATGAAAAGCATTTGGACCTGAAATCTCATCAACATATCCAGTAAAAAGCTATTAAATTCTGAATATTTCAAATATCAAATAATTTAGGAGACTTATGTGCTTTTAAATATTTAAATGTGAATAGGTAAAACTATATTTTTTAGGTTTAAGGCAAACTGTCACACAACTGAATTATTTTCCATGTCTAACTCTTAATCCACTTGTTCTTTTTTTACAAAATATTTCATTTTGGCTATTGTATAGACATAAGCATATAGTTCTGAAACTTGTTAGAGAAATTAATTTGTTTATCAAGCTTCTTTGGGGTGGGATGACCAGGGGGTAAACCATTTGCAATATACTCAGACTAGATGTATTTTTAAAATAAAGCTGTTTGAATATTTTTTTAAAAATAAAAAATTGTCAGGGTTCAACAGCAAGATGCTTTTCTAAATAGCTGTATTCCAGACCTATCTTCACAGACCTGAACTTTTAATTGCAAAAAATCCACAAACAAGCCCCCCAACCAACCAACCAACCAACCAGAATCCTACAATCCACACACACACAAAACCAAAAAAAAACCCAGACAAACAAACCAATCAACCTAACAAAAAAAAAAAAAAAAAAGAGAAAAACAAACCAAAACCAACAAAATACAAAGCAAAGGAAAGCACCCTTTTCAAGGCCATGTAAACATATTTTTGATGTCAACTCTCTTAATGAAATTGCTGATTCTGGGTCTGCAGACAAAATATGTACTTCAGAGTCACTGAGATAAGTATCTATAGATACCAAAAGTGAAGAATAGATGTTTGAGAACAGGAAATCCCCGCTTATGTTGATGCAATACATGAATGTATAAAAATACTGTTAGCACTTTTTGAGGCCATAACAGGTCACAGTGCTCCCTCTGTAATGTCATTCTGGGAATTTTGTAGATAAATGGGGGAGAACAACTTGGTGATTAAATTAGTACCGAGAGCTCTAGCAACATCAGTAAGTCTCCTGTAGTGTGTTGTGTAAGAAATACATAGGTACTTCAGTCTACTCATCTTAAAATGACATGCATTATTAATTCTTATTCTCCAGACAGTTTATAAAGGTGATTTAACAATCTTGCCATGCTATGCATCATAATTTTTAGTTTACCAAATAATTGCATTAAATTATAAAAGGGACAAAACCGTTAATTTTTATGTATGTTCTCATTGTGTCTGTCAAATACTATTCCAGAAATTTTCACTGTATCAGACTGAGATTCCTTGCAATGGGTTTGTTAGTGGATAGTCAGACAAAAATTTTCAAAGGTCACCATTATCTTTCCACATATTTTTACTGAATTTTTTCCTCTGTTAATATGTTAAAGGTCATATTTTTAAAAGTACATTTACATTCCCTTCTTTTAAAAAAGAAAGATTTTTTTTTCTGCAGTAAACCAGGGGAAGAAAAGAGATTTTCTTTCATGGCTATTTCTTTTTTTTTTTTTTTTCCTCAAGTAATAAGAAAAAAAGGATTTATTTAATAGAGGGTAATATCAGCATCATATCAGTAGAGATGTTCCCAGAGATATCAAAGCTGGGGGTGGGTAGCACAGACTGAGGAGACTCATTCCTTTGTATGACTGCATACCACTGATAAATCAGAGCCATTTACCACTCAAGAATATTACATACCAGCTTTTGTTACTCACAGATTATAAGATTTCCATGTCTTGAACCTGTATTTTCAGTACTTTTAGTCACTTTGTGATTTCTACATAAAGATATTTACTTCTATTCTGTTTGTCTTTCTTTTATGTAGAAATTATATATAGTGGATCAGAGGACAGTAGGCAGTTTTAATACTGCCTCAGATAATACATCTCTGAGTGATGAAATGAAATAGCAGCCATGTGAAGCATCTGAATGAACATCATGGCCACATGCACCATCCTACATGGTTTTCTCAGTGTTGTTTTCACAGTCTTGAGTGAACCTTTCAGAGTCTATATGGACAATAGTATAATGATGGTTTCTACTTCTATTCAGTACTGTTTAAAGGCCAAGCTAGCAAAAATTTAATGTAGCAAAAATGTATTTGTTTTTAATTGAAGAAAAATAATTTCCTGCCTTTAAATGTGATGTTAGTTTCTTCAAGTACGGTACAATAAAAGGACATTTCATAAAGGTAAGAATACAGCTTAATCTGATAAAATACTTTAGATAACAGGCTCTTCAACTCACGCTTCAACTCTACAATCTTACTGCTATTCAGGCAATTTCAGTCAATGAGCTAGTCAGAATAGTTTAATGCAGTTGAAGTTTTGCAGATTTTCAGTAAAATTCTTCCCAAGCAAGTGTAAACAGTTTATCATTCCTTGTTTTCACTTGCAAGCAAGTTGCACTTTGAGCATCAGCAGAGGAAAATCCAAGTTTCTTTTAGGCTTTAGAAAATGAAGTAAGTTGGTTTCACTTAATTTCATTTTTGTTACCTTAAAGTGAGATACCTATTCTGACTGAGATAATATAACCTCTCTCTGCAATCAGTGGTAGCAGATAAACTTTCCCATGCAGTCCTGGAAAAGAGTCTGTGAAAGTCTGAGACTTTCCACTTATAAAGATATGTCAAAATCTTAGTTCAATCTGCTTGAAATTCTGTTTGGTCTTTATTAATCTTAAATTATGTTTCAGTAACCTTTGGTGTTTATTTATGTCCTGAATAAGAAATAATATTTTCTTGAGGCAGTATTAAAAAAAAAAATTACATGGTGCACATAAGTATAGTTTAAGCACTGAAAATTATTTCCCAAGATGCTACACTCTCTTCATACACAGTAAAGTATGTGTTAAAGTTCATGTACTTCATTAAAAATTACCAGGAGCATAAATTTGTTCCTTTTTTCTGAAAACCACTTTTAATGTAATGCGGATTCTTTTCCTTATTATCTCTTTCAGAGTGGGCACTTCAGGATACATACAAAATGTGCTATTCCAGAGGGGCAGATGTCCTGCTTTCCTCAAGCCTTCCTTATGAAAACAACACTTAATGATAGCTACAGGTTTTCATTAGTGGGTAAACCACATTAATGAGGTCATTTTCTTCCCTGCATTTAACCCTGAAATAACAACACTGAGAACAGAATCAATTTGACTAAGACTATCAGTTCAGTGACAGAAGAAAACATATTTGTCCTGAATCTCATTCTATGTCTCTAAACTAGGCTGATTCCAATAAGGAAAATGTAGGACAGTCACAAATACTATTTGATTCTGTCTTACTTTCAAATATTTCTTTACAGAATAGTGGTCATTTTTTGCTATAATAATCACATGCAAACAGAGATACAAAGTAAGAAAAATATCTGTAATTGTTGCAAGCACATATCCTGAGCAGTTCCCTGAATGGGGCTTTTTTGAAAGGTTTGCCTCTTGCCTTAAGAACTGCTGATATGTAATAGAATTTTCTAAGGAAGAGGCTACAGGAGATATAAGATTTTAAATAATTATCTCATGTATATCGACCTTTTTTCTGAAATTCTAAGGTCTTTTGGGGGTTCATTCCTCATAGAAATACATACTTTCCCAATGTGTTTGAGTTTGTTGTTTTGTTGGGGGTTGGGTGGTTTTTTTGGTTTATGCAGTCTGCAGTTGCAATGTGATATAGACAAAACAGAAGCTGAAGAAAAATTCCAATTTTCTGTTAAACTACTATGTCCTAATGCTTTGTGGTTAACCATACACCTCTAAAGTATCTTGAAGAAAGTATTTCTTTCATAGTTTCCTAACAGTTCAGTGCACAAAGTAACAAAAATAAACTCTGGTTTCTGCTTCTTTAATAACCTTTCAGCTCTGAATTCAAGCTAAGTTTAAAGATAAGTACTTTCAATACTTGAGCATTTCACCAGCAGAAGTTGAAGAGTGAGTAGCTATAACTAAGTCAAGGAAAGACTATTTCATGTGTATCAATTCCACATACTGTGTTGATGAAAGGTATTTTTTCATACCGTTTTCTTTCTTCGAAGAATCTTTCTGTCTGTTTAATCAAAGGATAGAGGTGGTGTTTTCCCAGATCTTACAAAAGATTTACCAGAAGTTCTCCAACTTCATTTTTCTCCTGGGAGCCATCAGACTTCTCATGTATCTCTAGGTAAATATCTGTCCATGTTTCTTTTGTCATTATGAGGCTTTTAAGTCTAAAAGTTTCCATTAATGACTTGATTTATATGCTCCCATTTTTTTTTTAAGAATTACACATCTGAGAACTGTGGCCTGTATAAGTATTTTCTTAAAAAAACAAAGAAGTCTCTAACCTCATGATTTTCTTGGAAATATCTTGAGATGTAGTGTAAGTAACAGAGATGGTACCAGTTGTCAAAGAATCCCATCATTAATCTTTTATAATTAAAAGTGTTGAGAAGCTAAATGCAGTTGTCATTTTCATCTGTTTCTTTAATAATTCTTTTCACCTCAAAGTGCTTCACATGCTGAGCCTACTTCATTCAACATGGAATAAGGATTATCCAAAATCAACTGCTATTTTAAACAAATAGAAATATCAGACATACTTGAAGATAGAACTTGAAACAACTTCTTTTTAAAAGAACAGAAATTTCTGCAGTACTTTTGCAAAGGAAAAAGGATATTCACTTGTAAAATGATAAGAGATGTGAAAAAGTATGGTAAGTATCAGTATCTTTCAATTATTTCCTATAAACTAGAAAGCATTGATAGGTGTATCTTTATCATTTATTGCTTAATTGGTATAACAAAGCTGTTCTATGTCTAGATAAACTGTATTATTTTTTTCTATGGATAAACATACGGGGCTGCAAAATTACCACCAAAGAGAAAAAAAATTCTGAGCTATGAGTTCTTCATGTTTCAGGGATTTTCTCCCCCAACTGTGTATGAGGAGAGAGAACTGCTCTAATTCAAGTTCTAGTTATCAAAGAGGGGATAGTATGCTAGAAAGTTAATGTGCCTACTTCCCTACAGTTGCCAGGGAAATTAATTAATTTTAAAATAAATTAAAAAATTAAACCCAAGCTTTCATGATGGTATTTAACTACATGTAGTAGGTCAGAAAGTAGCAGGTTGTCTTTTAAATTTACTTTTGCTCAAAACTAGTTCAGTTTACAATATTTATTAGGGAGAGGATTACATCAGTACTGCGTAAGATTTAGCATAAAGATTCATATAGATTTTCAGCCTAATTGGGGTTTTATTTTTATGTTGTCTCTCTTTCATATTTACTCATACACAACACTATATAGACAAATATTTAATATTGTGAATTCTGAAAATTACCTGCTGTGTAAAACTGATTTGGTTTTTCAGGTGGTATCTAAGAGAAACAATTAGTTCCTGACTAGAAAAGACTATCTGGAGGTTCTTTGCTTGGTTTTGGTTTTTAAAGTCAATTCTGCATATTTTATACTTGCAAAAAATGCCGTCATCATGTATTTCATAGCAGTTCCCATGGAAACTCTGTTGCATTCCTTTGTGTTTTGGTTTTTGATTAAATGTAGTAACAGCTGGTGGTCATCCCTCAAGTTAAATTAAATTAAGAGTTCATTGATTTTACTGCCCTCATAGTATTTTTCTCTCTCAAACATTGACCTTCTATTCATATATTGGCTAAGAAGCACATCATACTGAAGGACATCTGTATAATCCCCTAGGCAGTCACTTATGCCATCAGAGCAAGATACACAAAGGAACACTAAATTATTGGTAGGACATGTGGAAATAAACTGAGCATTGACAATTTCATTATGAGAGGGGTGAACTGGTACCTAAGAAAAAGATATGAGCTTTTCATGTGGCCAAGCATAAATAAATCAGCTTGGGTACAACATGAACTTCAACAAATGCTTAGATATATGTTATTTTTGTTCAAATAATATTACAAAAAAATGGTTTAAGTTGCCATGGGAAAAACAGTCTTTATACCAGGATTATCACTTCATTTCATTTATTTCCAACTGACATCAATTTTTATTTATGATCGCAGGTACTGAAAAATGAAAGAAAACAACCCTAGGAAAAAACCCTACCTTTTGTGCTTGTTTCTTAGGTTTTCTCCAGTCCACCACCTTCCTTCCCCCTTTTCTCATTTCAATTTCCCTTGCTTTTGTAGCACAATACATGCAATCCTTCCCGCACATTTTTGGAGAGGCATTGGGCAATGCAAGAGGTTGAGGTCAGTGCACAACACTTTTCTTTCTGGTGCCCTTTGCATCTTACTCTTTTCCTCCACTGTTCATCACTTCTTAATTATTTTCTGTGCTCCGGTGTGGAGCACTCAATGGCTGCTGTACACTTCAGGGTTACCCTGCCTTGGGAAGGGCCCCAGTCCCTCTGGGCTTGTCAGTACCCCAGTCCCTCCACAGGCTGCATTCTCTGTAGGCCTGTTTCTTCCCTGCTGTGGGATCATTCCTGGACCCAGTCCCCCAGGGCCATCTGTGATCCAGCATGGGTTCCCATGGACAGTGCCTCCTCTGCCAAACCTCAACTCCTCCCAAGAGTGTATTTCCAGCCTGTCTCCATCGATGTCCCCTTCATATTCCTCTTCCATTTCATTTCTGTAGGCAGGCCTTTTCACATTTCTCCTCGCGTGTCCTGTTTTTGTATCTTCCTGTGTCTTCTCTCACATCTCCTACTGCTTCCCCCTTTCTGTGGTCTCACGTGCATCCTGCACCAGTGTCTACCACCCTTTCTCATACGTGTCTGAGCCAGTGCACTTCTCTAACAGGCTGATTTTGCTGCATCCAGTGGGACAATATGTGTCACTGGGATTCCCTTGCTTTCTAAATGAATTTATGACAAAGCTTTTGTTCCTTTTCTGATGCTCTCCTAAAAATAAGAAACTCAATGGGTGAAACAGCTGAAGACCTTGCAATCTGGAAATCAGCAGAAGTCTGGGCATTTCTATGTCATAACCATGCAAGTCTAAATTAAATTCATAGTGAATCAAACTTCATTTTCATACATATGGTCAATATTGCTTCCGATGCCTTCTACAATCTCCTGTGACACCTCTAAAACAACATCTTGCAGTATTCTCTGATACTTGGTCCTTATATTCTCCCCCTTTCAACTCAGAGGTAGAACTCAAGTAGATAGAGCAGCCTGCAAAAATTAGGGATCCTAATTTCGAACTATTATGAATTAATTTATTTATGATACAGATACTTTTTTCTGTCATTCCTGACATGTATCTGTGCACATGGATTTGCAAAAAAGTGTAATTTGTAAGGAAATACCTGCAATAACCTGGTAAAATTGAAAAATAAATGCTATTTGGGCCATTTTGGCATGTGAGGAGTTTGCACGATGTCTCCCACACTCCAAGCAATGGAAATTTTTTTTAATGTAAAATTATATAAACTTTCATTTGCTAATCCCCAACTGACTTTCTATCAATCACTCATATAGTGGTTACAATAACTTCTATTATTTTTTTCTTGGTCTAATTATGCTATTTTGAATCCCACTGTCAAACATTTTAGGCATAATTCAGGGCATAATTCATTTCTATCTCTCTTCTCTCACCCCCATCTTTCCTGCAGATTAACACCAAAGCAAAAAATCTGTGGGAACAAGAAGAGCTAGGCAATTTTGTTAGGCGTGTTATAACTTCCTTACAGGCATCACGACACTCAAGAGGAATGAACTCATGACCTTTTACTCTGCTTATTAAGGAACATCTTTATTACTGGCCATAATATCAGACAGTAAAGTAAGGGTGTAAATTCCATATACCAAGAGATAATATCAGGTCTTATATTCACAGAAGACTAGATTAAGCTGAGGGTGACATTAGTTACTGCAGTAAGGTCTGAAGATCTTTTACAGAAAAAAAGTGTACTTTCACTCTCTCCCCTCTTGCACGTAAGCATTCCATACACACATGACACGACAGGAGGAAATTACTCGCGGATGTTCATTTGCATGCTTACAATTTATTATTTACTGCATCTCTGGCTGCCTCAGGTAAAAATATTACTAAAATTATAATAATATTCATTGCAACCATTGCTTAATTATAGTCAACTAGCTTCTTACAAAGCTATGTTTATTGACTATGAGAATCAATCAGAAAAGATGCTTTCTTTCTCTCCAAATTTTACTTTGTTTCTAAAAATCTAGTAGGATTACATGGGTAACATATACTATGAAAAGAAAATTTTAAAAGTAGATATATAATCTGAAAAAAAGCTTAAGTTTAATTTGCAGCTAATGACGTTTTATTCTTTTAAGATAATCTTTCTCTTTCAAGGTGCAATTTCTTTCTCTTTCAAGGTGCAATTTTAAAAACAGTTTTACCCTTTTGGAAACAACAACAAAATTTTACTCTATATCCTGTACAGGAAAACAGGCCAGACACATGCTAAGTACCAAGATCATTGCTGCCCTAAAAATTTATTTTTTGAAATTATATTTATATTCAAACAGATGAGATAATTTTTTAAATGAAAGAGAGATTCTTCTGCAGACATGTTTTTGATATATTTAACTTCCTTGGATTATAAGGATGTAGATGTACTTTTAGAAGTAGAGAGCAATAATAAAGGTAAAGTGTCTGTTCTGAATTCTCTACTTTGAAGCTTTAGTTATTAAACTAGAGAATTTACACACCTATCCTATTATCAGTGGAGAGATAAGTGGCAACATACACAGGTTTAAAAATTATATTAATAATATTTAAATGAATATGTATGGAAATGTTGTTTGTGTGGATATGCAGATGATTGCATGTTTGATTTTTTTAAAATAATCAACTATGTCAGTATATCAATATAAAAAGCATAAAAGACTTAAACCTGTTATTGTCATTGCTTCTTTCCTTGGCAACTACAGCCTTGAGAAGTAAACCTCCTTCCACTCTATCACAATTTTTCTTCAGGATTTTTTTCTCTTCCATTTCAATGACTTATTGTGCCCCAAAATATCTTAAATGGATTTTTTTCTAAATATTGACTTATTGTTACATGTGGTGAAAAGATTCTGCCACTCACTCTCCTCAAAATATTGAGGATTTTGTACTATAGTTGTCAGTGAGGATTTTATAAATCTGCTTAATTTAATCTTTGCTCCTTGTTCATGAGAATGCTTAGAAAACCCCTACTGATGCTACAGATATAACAATCTACCTGTGCAAATCACATAAAAAAGGACTGAGTCCAAGAACTGTTGGTGATTACATCTATCTCATGTCCCTTTCAAATAGATTTCCATGCTATTTTTCATGCTAAACCAGATACTGCTTTAGATGCACAGATGCCCAAGCTTCTGCATGTCTTCTACATGTAAGCAGTTACCAGACACCCACGGGTAGACTGGAGGTGAGCACTCGATTCAATTGTGTCACCATGATCCTGTCCACTGGATATCTGATAGGGTTTTGGTGTCTTTCTCTAATAGAGAGACTAATAATTTCTCTCTTTCTCTCTTTTTCTCTTTTCTTTATTCTACTTCTCTAATAATTTCTCTTTTCATCTTGATCTCACTCTAGTCTATGTTAATATTTCTTCAGTATCTATAATCTGCAGCTGTATAAACTACACATGGGACAAGCAAGGTATGACATGATTTATTCTATCTTTTAATCAAGATAATGATCTATTGATAAGAGACAATGTTTAACAACTGGAAAACCTGACTGGAATCAACTAGTCACATTTTATAATAAATTTTAATTTGGATCATAAATTGCAATGGGAGATCATTGCCTAAAGATATGAAGAGGTTGAGAAGACAAAACGTTATTTTTTCTCTCTGAAAAAGGCATTTCATTCTATTACTGTTTATTTTAAAATGCTTATTTCTATACTACTCAAAAATTAATGTAAGTATCTTTTGAATGCTGTAATGTGATCCACGGGCATGAACTTTGAAATACTTTTGAAATCATTCATATCAAGTGATTCTACAAAGATTTACAGGTTTCAAAGCAAGGTTGGAGTAATGCTTTCCTTTGTAAATAGGTTTAATTCAATAAATCTAGGTAATTTCAAATACACAATGACCGCTCTCTGGGCTGGCATAAATCTCTGTAGTTCAGTTGAAATCAGTACATCCACAATAGAGCAATCAGGGCTTTACAATGCATTAACTGAAATCCCTACTCCAAACTCTATAGAAACTAGACAACAGTGCTAGAGAAAGTACTTACTTGGGAGTTAATAATGTGGTGAGAGAAGTAACAGAGGCAACCTGAAAATGTAGAACATCAGAAAGGATGTGAAAGAAAATCACAAGTAATTGTTTAATGTAGACCAGAAATGTCTTTTAGAATGAAAGACAGGAGGCTAGAATCTCACAGCCAACAGTAAAAGAAAGAGAGACTACAAATAAACAGAAATACAGGGGGCACAGGAGTGAGTGGAAGAGCATTAGAAAATTAGGTAAAATACAGTAAATAATGGTATGCTTTTAATCAGCCATAATCTCATAGTTTTATGATGTGTTTGAGGTTTTTCTTTATATTTCTTGCAGAAATTATGTGGAAATATCCTTAAGCCATCCTATAAATTCACTAAGACGGCTTTTGACTCAGATACTCTCTTTTGAAGTTATATGAAAATGACAAGGTTTTGTTGCTTGAATTACTCTATTTCCCCTTTTATGCTCATATATGGTTTTTAGTTCCAAGGTTTCTGTCTGCCCAGATTAAACAGAACTCCATATGGAAATCTGACCATGAGCTGGCTCCCTTTTTATACCTCGGAGCTTTATGTTTTGGCCAAACTTTCCCTTTATGCCATGTGATAAGATTTAATTCCATATCTGCATCTTTTTGTATTCCCAATCTAGTTATGTTCTATGGTTAATAAGACAATTATTTGCATAATTGATTCAATTACCTAAAAGAAGTCTGTCAAACCAATATTCTTATAATAGCTTTATTGGTGATAAACTGTAGAATAAATCTAGCTGCAGGAACCTTGCTGTGGCCTTTCCTGTAGGTATTTGTAAACGTAATATCCATTACCTCACTTTGATCTCATACTCTTTCTGGCAGTATCTCCACCATACTCCAGTTTAGGGAGCCCTCTCTACAGAAACATAAAGACTTTTTTTTCCATACATGTCAATTAATGTATCATATTTTGCCTTGAAAGAAAATTGTGTAAACCCCAAAACTTAAAATAGAAAGCAATATCATGTTAATTTCTGGTGTTTCATTTAAACTAAATCTTTCAAAGATCTCCTTGGTACTGTAGAAACACAGTCCAAAAAAAAATCCCTCCAATAAAGCACTACACATTCTCTCAAACATCCCCTGAAAGCATTTAGAGTAATTTGTTTCCACATCTTATGTGGTGGAAACAAATTTTAGGGGAAAGTGCATTTACAGATTGAATTTTGGGATGTTAAAAAGGCACTAAATTAATTTTTTAAGAAAAAAAAAGGATTAAATTAAAATTTTAAGGGAAAAATAAAATCTGAAGCAACTCCCAGCAAAGCACTTAACCACTGTTTAGACTTAGCATTTATTACAATTGCCAGAACATTTGAGTTCCTTGTTAGACAATCAAAACTTCATGCTTTCAATTTTTATGTAACCATTTGCTATACATAAATAAAGAGATACTGGGATTCATGGTTGTGGAGAGGCAAATAGAACACATGAATTACTAAATAATACTTTTCCCCAACTATTTACTATAATAGCCATACTCACTCCTTGTATATAATCTGACAGCTTTGCATGTTATTAATATTTTCCAGAAATATTTGTCATGGCTTTGTATTTCTTCAGTACTCCAAAGGCACACAGCAAAAGCAAAAACATTTGGCTTCTAGATAGTAGTTATCATTCGCCATAAGAGTGCAGATGAAGCACAGAACTGAATCTCTTGTAAGAAATATGCATCTTTAAGAAACTGTCAGTAGGAAGGTCATACAACTTACATACTATTTACAAAATTGAGAACAGTATCTTTCTCTTTCTTTCTTCAAATTGTGTGCAGATGATGTCTATCTACCTTAGATTTTACAGAACCTTCCCACAGAAAATAGAAGTGACTGAAAGTGGAAATGCAGTGAAAATGTGAAAGACAAGCTCATTGCAGTGAAGAGAGGAAAGAGACAGGGGTATTTTTTGTCATAATCTAGGTGTTTAAATCTCTTTTTGGGTAAAATGTCGCTGTAGCAACCATCAAAAGTATCTGTGTTCTACTGTCACTACCCACTCGTAGTGAGAAACTGTAGGTGCCTCCACTTAGCTAACAATTGCAGAATGTATGCAGCACACACATGCAATCCTACAGTCCAAGATGTTAAAATGCATCTATGTCTTATTATCAAACAGACCCTACTTCCAGATATTCAACACTCCTTTCTAACAAGGACTTTATTTTTGGTTTGTATCCATGCTAAATCACCTTGTGTCTTAATAGTAAGGCTTGTAAAACAGCAAAGCCAATCTTAGTAATTGAGAACTAAGAATACCCCATGCAAACTCTTCAAGATCTTCATTTGTGTGGACTAAATGAGTTGAAAAATCCAGGAGGTATTGTGAAATTGGATTTTTTTTGGTTAAGGGGGACTTCTAGCTGGTTTCTTGGTTCTCCTGTTAGACCGTATTTGGCTTTTCTCAGTCACTCTTTCATGGTCATTGTTTTCTCTTTTACAGATTCCATTCACTTTGGCACCTAAGGAATATGTGCAGGAATATACACAGAAGCAACAGATTTCTTTCTTCTTACATGTGTTCTGGAACAATGGTATCTACAGAAATGGTCTCCAAGTCCAATGCTTTGGCCGTACTTTTCATAAGATATTGCTACTACTAATAATGTAAAGGTTCAAGTGCTCTAAGACTACCTTGTGGGAGTAAGGGCACTGATGATCTCTCTGGTCGTTATTTTAAGGCCTTCATTCTTTTTTACTGGGTACACAGTACAGTGTCCTATTCACAGTAGCTACCTTGAAATATCTTGAAATATCCCAAGGTATCAAGAGGTATCAGGTTAGGAATTTTTATGGTTTCATAGCTGAAATAAAAATGAAGTAGAAAATAACAAATATATGTGGGTATACAGGCTGTAAGAGAGTAGTGGATGTTTCTTTAAAAGTCAGTCCCTCCGGTGGAAATGTTTGCTTAGGTGAAAAACTGTTTGAATATTTGTAAATATTTCAACAGGATTTTCCTCACACTTAAATTGTTACAGCAATTTACACGTGCAATTCTTAGGGAGAGGAAGCAATAAAGGCCTTGAAAGGTATTTACTAAATATTCCTCTGCAACAAGAATGATTTATAGCTTGCTCATACATCATTTTTTCAGAGGCAGCGTGTCAAATGATGTTACTGTCTCACCCACAGCCAGCTGTGTGTTGTTGCCTCCTGCCAGAGGTTGCCATGCCTGGGCTCTGCTTCTCAGCTCGTCCCTACCCCACTGCAGTCAGAACAAGACAGCAGCAGTTCCCTGTTCAAGCTGCCTGTGCAGTCCATATGGCAGGCTCTGATTTGAAAATGCTGAGCAATGCAACTCGAAGGAAATCATTTGCCTTCAACTGGGAAGTGCTTCAAGGAACTAATCAGTTGTGATGGGCAAATAAAACTGATTTACATAAGACCTCAGAGGTCCCTTTGAGCTTCATGTTCTACAATAATGCAGTTCTCAGGTGCAGCAAAACAGAAAAGGATTTGAAGTTTAGGTTTATAAGTTCAGTGCATAAAGAAATTTTAAAAATTTCCTAGCTTTATATTAAATGAATTGTGTAAATTTTTCCATATAAGAATATTTATAAGAAAATAAAGCAGAACATTCTGCAATGATTGAAGATTTCTATAAATAATTATGATTGAAAAATCATAGTTTTTCCAATGTTTCTGTTGCAGGTAATACATACACAAGGTGGTATGTGCATGTATATATAGGTCATAATTCTGTGAAATAATATTTATCAGCACTTACAAAAAATGAAAAAGCAAAATTACGGTAAATGAAAAAATATACTCCAATACTCAAGACATAGCTGAAAACAATGAAACAAATTCTTAGTGCTAGAAAAATTGACATTTCTTTTTAAGAAAGGGACTTTTTCCTTCTTTTCATTTATAAGTAGCATTCTAAATTATCGAGTTTTTATTTAGAAATTCATGTAGCTTTTTTTTAAGAGATAAAATCTGATAAGCTAAGATATGATGCATTTCGTTTTGATTAATGTATTTAATTAATTAATATTAATGGAGATATTACAACAAATTGGAATGTGAAACTGAAAATTAAACTACGTTTTTCATATTATAGCAAAAAGCCTTTGCAAACACATTGAGCAATGGGATTAGAACTCAAACCAACTCTGATAATTGGAGAAGTGAACAAAAAATTAACCAAAAGAACTTTAATATATAGAAATACAAAGAACTACACCCAGGAGAATCAGATGAATTAATACGAAACAGAATAATTGAGTGTCAGACAAAAATATGTATATTGCAGTGGAGAAGGGCCAAGCAGAGACCAGCAATGTAATGGGAAAAGTATCTTTTTGGATTATATTAGAAGGATAAAGAACAAGAAGAGAAATTGTTCTGTTCTACTCATTAATGTGAAGACCTCTGTCAGAGTATTGCAGCCATATATGGAAGAGACTATTCTGAAATATTTCATCATGAACATACAGAAAGTCATGTAGAGTTTGTAAAATAAGTTGTTTCTCTATTTCTGGATAGATTATCTTCTTTGAATTCCACTATGCATGAAGAATAAGCAAATTAATATCCTTGCTAATTCATTCCTTTAATTTTGCCATTAGGAATGCTTGGAAATCAATCAATCATTGCTACATTACAATAAAACATGAAGAAAAACATGAGAACATTTTTAAAATTTTTAGAGGCTGTTATAAAAAAAAGAATAATTTCCTGTAGTCTCTGCTCAAGTAGATAAGATTTTTTTTTTAATTATTTTTTAGATAAAATTTAGGATACAAAAAACCTTTTACCTAAAAGGTCAAAGAATAGAAATGAACCAAGGAGAGAGGATGAAGAATTTCCTTTATAGTTTCAACTGCATATTGATAAGTACCTACCTTAGACAATCCTAAACCATCTTTGAACAGGAGGGAGGCTGGATGTTCTTTTGAGTTTCTTCAGAGTCCTCTGGTTTTTTTTTCCATTAACTTCATGAATCTGATACAAAATGTAAGAGATTTAAACATCTTTCAGAATCTTTCAGTAAGGCAACAAAAATTACCAAAATTTTGATGAGTTTATGTGACTATAACTTCAAAATTGCCCAAGGCTTAGTTGAGGTTATTACAAACAAGCTATTGTTTAGCTTCAGAAACAAATTATAAGTGGGGTTTTCAAGTGTAACTTTAGTAATTTCTGCCTTGAGTGGTGCCTAGAAGAGCAAAGAAAATGAAATTAAAAGAAAGTGCAAAGAAATTCTCTGCAAGTTCAAACAGAAAAGTAAGAGAGTTTTAACATAGTTGAAGCCTATGTGTATTATACAAACCCTTAAAAATGGGTATAAATTTAGGATGTTAGTATCTCATAAATAATTCCATAAGAAGACCAAAAGAATGCCAAAATAATGTATGCATTTAATGTAGGGCATAATAGATATGTTATGTACTAGCGTTCTAGAATTATAACAAAAACTATAGTGTCAAGACAAACAAAAAAAAAAATAGATCATCCACATTTATTGTAAATAAGACTTTGACCCAAATGCAGTGATCATGCAAGATACATTCTGTTTGAAAATAGTTCCTTACAAAGGCTTTGCTTTGCTTATAGTACATGGGTACCCAGTGATTTGTCAGCAGCAAAGTACTTAATAAAGGAAGTATTTTTCATTTAACATGTTAAAAAAAAAGACTGTATTAAGTTTTATGACCAAAAAATTACTAGAGTAGGCTTCATATTTTATGAAGAGTTCTAGACTAGAACTTCATATTTTATGAATATAACAGTACCTAGATAGGAAGTTATTTTGATATTTGACATCCTCTTCTTAGTCCTTGTAATTAATAAGTGTAGGATCATATAATGTCCTCAAGGAAAAAGAAAATATTAGTGTCAGGGATTGGTTTAACTCCTTCAAATTAAAAACAGAAATGCATTTTTGTTAGTTCTGAGATATGCAGCTTAACAAATCTTAAACACTAAATATATCCTTGTCAAAAAAACCACATCAACTGCTTATACACATAAAAAAAAATATTGTTCTCAGATAAAATGATCTCTTTTTTGTCTTTTAAAACTTTATATCACAGAATCACAGAATGGCCTGGGCTGGAAAGAACCTCTGCTTCATCTCTTCCCTGCAGAAAATCATCTGGTTCCAACTCTGTTGCATTGCCATGCGCAGGGACGGTTTCTGATAGACCAGGTTGCTCAGAGTCCCATCCAGCCTCACCCTGAACACTTCCAGGGATGGGGCACTGAAAACTTCTATGGGAAACCTCTTCCTGTGCTACACCACCCTCATCATAAATAATTTTTTTCTAATATTTAATCTAAAACTATTCTTTTTCTGTTTGAAACCACTCACTCTTGTCCTGTCCTTACAAGATGTCTCTATCCATCTATGTTGTTGTTGAATATTGTGTGCAGTTTTGGTCACCACAATATGAGAAAGATGCAAAGCTGTTAGAGAATATCCAGGGGAAGGCAAAAAAGATGGTGCAGGGCCTTGAGGGGAAGCCGTATAAGAAATGGCTGAGGTCAGTTGATTTGTTCAGCCTGAGGGGAGACTTCATTGAGGTCTTCAATAGCCTCACAAGTGGAAGAGGAGGGACAGAAACTGATCTCTTCCCTGGTGATAGATGACATGACCCAAGAGAATGAACCAGGCATGAACCTGAGTCAGGAAAAGTTTAGGCGGCATATTAGAAAAAGATTTTTCACCCAGAGGGTGGCTGGGCACTGGAACAGGCTCCCCAGGAAAGTGTTCACAGCGCCAGCCTGACAGAGTTCAATAAACATTTGGACAGTGCTCTTGGGGATGGCGCAGTGCAGGGCCAGGAGTTAAACCCCATCATCCTTGTGGGTCCCTTCCAACACAACTCTCAAATTCTTTTTTTGTAGGTTTATCTGTGTACTGGAAGGCCACCAGTAGGTCAGCCTGCTCTTTTCCAAGCTGAATAAACACAATTCTCTTAGCCTTTCCTCACTGGAGAGGTACTCGATCCTCTACTGAGAACTACTAAACCAAGCTAGTTACTTAGTGTGAAAATACTTTCTTTTTCACTCAGTAAGGACTTAATTACAATCAATGCAACTGTGTAAGGCTCATACTATCTGAGAAGTTAATTCATCATTCTTTGATAACTAAAAATCCCAGATGAGATTTTTAAGGGCCTGTTAGAGGTGTATAAAGGATAATTACTTAATTTATTAATGAAAGTCACCAAACTTTTGGATAGATTGTGTGGTATATGGCAGAACTACTACTGGAATGAAATTTCTAGATAAAAAATAGGAAAATTAACAACCAGAGCAGCTTATCACAAGCTGAAATGAGGGAAAAGTCCTACAAGCATTCAACACTCTTTCAGAAATTGACTTGTGATATTTATTAATCCATAAACACTGTCAGCTATGTCAAAATCAAAAAGCATCATCTGGCTTTTCTTGATGTTTGCTGTGACAGCAGTGTTTAATGCATCTTTCTGCACTCTTTCCTTCCTTTCTACTGTTATTCTCTGCTTTGTCTCTTCCCTGTGGCCAAATAGTACATTTTTCATTGCAGGATCTCAAAATTCCAGCTTTCCAGAAATACATTTACCACTAGTTAAAATTTTTATACAATCATAATTTTCTACTTTTTAAACATGAAATTTTGATAATTCATAACATTAAGAATAAATTAAGTGGAAGATTGCATTGGCATCAATGTTGTAAAGTAAGTCAGATTAATACATTAACATATAAAAAGACTTATGTCTTTGCACTATTAGTATTGTAATTGCAATAAGTAATATAAATATCTTCAATATTAAAAATCTTTATTCACAGATTTTTGCAGACTGATTTTTCTCTCATGTGTATCTAGTGCCTCCAAATCAGAAGTCTGAAATCTTTATAGAAGTAGAAAAAAAAAATCAAGAAATATGTTTATGCAACTATAGTCAAAGCAAAAAGAGTACAGATGTCCTTGACTAAGCCAGTGAATCTAGTCATACCTCACAGTTCCAGAGTCCACTCTTCTCCCCTAAAGCCAACCACATCCAAAGCAGCATGGCCAGCAGGGCAAGGGATGTGGTTCTGCCCCTACTCTGCTCTTTTGAAACCCCACTTAGAGTTCTGTGCCCAGCTTTAGGATGCTCAACATAAGGATGGTGACCTGTTAGAGCAAGTCCAGAGAAAGGCTACAAAAATAATCAGACCACTCTCCTTTAAAGACAGGCAGGGAGATCTGGAGTTCTTCAGCCTGGAGAACAGGAGGCTTCAGAAAGACCTTGTGCCTGAAGAGAGGAACAGGAAAGGTGAAAAGGAAATTTATGGACTGACAGGTCAAGAGGGAAATGGCTTCAAACTGAAAGAGGATAGTTTTAGATTAGATACTAGAAATAAATTCTTTAAGGTGAGGGTAGTGAGGCACTGGGAGAGGTCCCAGAGAAATTGTGGATGTCCACAACAGGAGGTGTTCAAGAACAGGTTAGATGGGGCTCTGAGCAATGTCGCCCATTGGAAGGTGCCCTTGCCCATGACAGGGGTATTGGAACTAGATGCTTTTTAAGTCCAACCCAAACAATTAAATGATTCTCTGATAATTTCTCCAAAAAGTGAATTTCAGAAGAAACAATAAAGGATGTATAGATTTTAAGGGAGAGTAAAGTCTGCAAAAACAACAGTCACAGCTAATAAAATATCACAGAACATAAATATTTGCTTCCAATTATTATTTATACCATTTAATACAGCA
This sequence comes from Lonchura striata, assembly GCF_050655825.1. Taxonomy (NCBI): domain Eukaryota; kingdom Metazoa; phylum Chordata; class Aves; order Passeriformes; family Estrildidae; genus Lonchura; species Lonchura striata. Next base: position 54,439,830 of record NC_140707.1, on the reverse strand, counting down.
GAGAGGATTTTTGCTGTGCTATTCGCTGAAACAATGTTTTTTGCACCAAGCAACCATCTAATTTAATGTTGTCTTTGTGATGTTCTTCATTGAATTTGTAATCAGTGTGGAAAAAATGTTCCCCTCAATTTGTTATACCAATTATCTTACTAAGAGAAATAAAATGACCCTAAAGCAAATTCAACACAAAAAGAGTGTGAAACATCTGTGTACAGTATGTTTGTGTTCTTCTGTGAGTTAGAGTCCCTTTAGATATATAGACAGTATCACGACTGCATCCCTCTCAGTTCCTTAAAGGAAAAGTAAGCAATGAATCAATATTCCAAAGCAGGGGAAGGCTGTTACACATTTGAATGTTTTACAGCATGCAAGATGATTAACAGCATGTTAGGTAATGATGTAAGTGCCATAAATTAGTTTATATTGTACAATGTAAATACTCAGCACAACTGATGTCTGAACAAAGAAATCAAGACGGAAAATGAGAATTTGGACCAAATCCAGTGTGCTCTCCAATTACTTGGGTTTTGTTTTGTTTTGATGAGTAAGTCCAGAATAATTTCTTGTATGTATATATAAAATATATAGTGAATATTTTTTATATGTGTATATATTCTTTTTTCTAATCCAAGTCTCTCACTCTCTCTGAAAAGTTCCTCTCCCTCTCTGCAGACAAATAAAATTTATAATTATTTTTACCATTTTTTAAATACAAGCCTTGAAAATTAATTTTGATCAAATACCACCGGGTTTATCTTTATAACTTGAATAATTAAAAAACAAAATATAGTGTGGTAGTCTGTTGTTTGCAGTTTGTTCTTCTGTAGTAGGTTTTAAATATTCCTTGCTATAAGTTTGTAAGGGTTCATTCCATGCACCCCATTTGGTTTCCCTGGTGGCTCAGTCCTGGGTTGTTTACCCCAAGATTCTCCCGCTAAGTGCACTTCAATCCACCTGTCAATCTCCTTGTAGCGCCTTTGTTCCCTTCTGGAATGTTCCCTGCCCTTCATCGCTTCCTCGAAGCAAGATTGGGCTGCAGGGTTGGCTCCTTCCCCTTGGTGGCTTCTATTGGAGAGCCCTGACCTGCGTCCCTCCCCTAATGCTTCCTATTGATAAAAGGGTGTGTCCTCCCCTTAGTCCCGCCTCTCCTTAAAAGCAGCTTTTTGGCCTCATAGTCATCCTTTGTCCCTGAATCCTCAGGGGATGTAAACCTTCCTTGGAGCCCAACCTGGTGTCCCCCTGTATTCCTTTGCCCGGTTCCTGGTGCTGTGCTGTGTTCCCCCAGCACACCCGGCTGCTGCAGGAGCTGCAGCCCTGCCCCAGCGCCAGCCGGGCGCTCGGTGGGGATTTGGGGCGGCCGCTGCCGTGGCTGCGCAGCGGGCTGGGCGCTGGGCTGGAGGGGAGCAGCGTCCTGGGGCCGCAGCGCGCAGCTGATACATAGCATGTGTAAATGTTTTCTGTGAATGTATGCTCATAAGTAGCACTGAATGAAGTCAAAAGGTCGGAAAATAATTATTTAAATAGTGCATGATTAAGCTACTGACCATACTGAAACCAAGGATTCTAACAAGGTTTAGATATCACGTGGGATAATGAAAATGCTTACAGAAAAATAACATAATTGCATAATGTAAAAAAATGGAGAAAAGTATATACACACTTCTGTTTATAATTCAAATGCTATTTAATAGGTGTCAAGAGGACATGTCTATAATTGCTCACTCTGAGGGTTTTTAGAATTTTTTTTTTTTCAGATGAGGGAGAGTGGAGAACTGGTAGAGAATCCAGCTAGATGCATTTCTGGCGTGGAATACTTTTGTTACACTTCTCTTGAGATTTAGTCTTATAAATTTACACCTCAAAGGGTGACAGGCTTGTAAGCATTGACACTGTATATAAAAAACAGTCTAGCAGACTTACAAATATGGTACCAATGTGCAATAGCAACAAATGTGCAACCAGGGAAAATTTCTGGTTATGACAGTGGCTGCTGAATTAATTTTTTGGTATCTATATTTAATTTCTTTTCAATTTGGTAGCCTGCAAATTCCATTACTTGAGCATGTTTTGCAGGAGTTGAAAGAGGGTCATAAGCCTTTTTCAGTATTTTTCACAAGAGCTGGAAAGAAATGACTTTTTTCTGAGTAATTCTCATACACATCTGTATGAAGGGTCTCCAAGTAATCTTTGTTTCCATGTCCAAGATTTAAAGTTAAACCAAGGAAATTCCACATTTGAATAATGTAACATTAGTGAAGGAAACTTATTCTTCTGTGAAAAAGCTCATACAAATCTGTTATTTGCTTCACTGTAATGGTCCAATGTTCTAAAATCTTGAAACATTCTGCCTCTAGAAATATGAAAGCAAATTCCAGTTCTTCCAAACCCTGATTCTAACCCTGAAACTATGAATTCTCTTACATCTTTCAAGACCACAAAACACTGATTGCAAACAACTTAAGTCATTTCAGTGACTCAAATTGCTATTAAAAAATACAGGTTATAACTATCTGCAAAAACAAAAGATGACCTCGGGTGTAGGTATTGTCACTTTCAACATTTTTCCTCACCTTGCTCCAATATTTTTTTAAAAATGCACTTTTCTTCATTGAAATGTGTCACTTTAAGAAAAAAAAATAACTATGCTGCTACTTTATATATTTTATTCTGCCGTCTATGTACAAAGTAGCTTTATTTGTAAAGTTGCTTAAGAAAATAAAATTTAAAAAATTAAAGCAATTTTATTCGCTTTAGCATAAATTTCAAGTCTATCTTTCAAACATAAAATAGGCACTGTGTGTTAAATTTTACCAGTGATGTAGGAATAGATTAAGAAAAGGTCATTCAATAAAAATATGACATTCATACTAATAGAACAAGAGAAATGAGATGGCAGGAGACAACCAATATTCTAATGAGAACTCAAACACAGAATAAAACCCATATATTCATGTGATGGAAACCCAACTTGTACATGAGTACAGGGGTTTAATAGGTTTGCAGTGACCAAAATTACTTAGAAAAATAGAAATCTGTCTGAACATATGAACCTGAACTCTGTCAACAAAACCATAGTACTTCTGCCAAAGCTGAAAAAAGGAATAAACCCATTTGCAAACTGATTAAGAAAACAGTAAGTTTTGTTTTGAACATCTTTACACTGGAGCTGCTACAAGGCCATGTTTAGATCCCTTTGTTGAGAAACCCTCATCAGGTTAATCTAGGGATTTGATTTTATCAGAGGATCTGCAGTTTCATATAGGAATAGAAGGTGCTTTTTCAATAAAATAAAGATTCCAAGAATGGCAAGATAAACAAATAGAAATAACCTTAACATTCACTTGGAGGCAAATAAGTAACCAAATATTCAGAGTAATTAAAGAAATCCAATAATATATTTCTAACATATTATTGTTTAGTAGGTGACTCATTTTACAATTCCTGGAGTTTCCAAATCCTCTTATTTTTAATTATTTAAATCAAGGAATGTGTTTATCTTTATTCCTCACTGTCTTCTACCTATTCCATCATGTTCTTTTTCTTTAATCTAGAGTATATTATACAGGGTGTTTTTCCTTTTTCCTTCTTTCTTGCTCCTTCCCTCTTTACTCTCTCTCTTTTTCTAGTCAGATAATTTAGTTATATTTTATTAGTGCTTGTTGAATTTAACTCTGCTCTTGTCCTTCTGCTAGAATACAAAGAGGTCATTTTTAAAAAAGAGTACAAATGGATAAAGCTTAATTCTCAGAGTATCACTTCCTAGTAGCCTTTTGCAGTGTTATATATAGAAAATTTTGACCATGGCAGTGGAAGAAAGAGGAAATTAATAAAACCTAGTACTCAGTGAAGTTTTTCAACAGTGAAGACAAAATAAACAGCAAAAGGCTTAGCCCTGTGAAAAAATAATTATTGATAAAAGTTGTTCAGAGATTCCCTTGTAACAGTATTTGCTTTTTTGAGAGGGTCTCTGTCTGTAAGTAAAACACTCCTCAATTGTAAAAAACAACATGGCTGGTAAAATCATCCATTCCAAAGGAGTTTGCATAGCCTCTGTCACAGATTAGCCCCATTAATTTTAAGCTCTCTTTCCCATAATCAGGAAATATCATTACATCAAATTTCCTTTTATATAGCTTTTACTTTCTTTTTATTTTGATGTCATCAATCCATTATAAAACAGTATTAAAAAGCAACAAAGCTGAATGCTGTCATATCTATGGGGTTATTCATGTTTGTACCAAATACTGGCATGGAAAATCTGTTCTTTTTCTGGTTTTAGAAGACTTTTTTAATGAGTGTTTTATGATGTTTCTGTTTACACAGTATTTTTACAACTGTTGCAAATAGACACAAATATCATAAATTACAGGAAAAATCATCCTCAGCTTCCTTCAAGCTTAATATAGAACAGTTACTAAAAGGGAAAATACATAAGTGCTTCTAAAGCCTGTTTGATGAAATCCACATGGAGATTCAAGTTGCAATCTCAAGTCATTAGAAAAATATGAAATTTCATACCCTATCTTCATATCTTATTTTCAAAATCAACAAAATCCAACTATAATTATTAACATATGCTCATTAATTAATCTGGATCATAATTTTTAGGGAGACTTTGATACTACCAAAATTTCGTGATACATGGGGATTTAAAAAAAGCCTGCTGATTTCTTTGGTCCATAATACCTGATTATTATTACTTTGGAGTATGATAAGACCACAAACATTACTCCTGAAGAATGGAGAGGCCTGAATCTCATGGAGGTAGAAACACATCTCATATTCACTAACTGAATTTAATATATTTATGTCCAGGTAAAAGTTCAGGTAAAAACAGTGATTCATATATAATTGAAAAGGTAACTAGATAATGATCAGTAAACGTTGCTGAATTAGATTGTATGGAGGAAATAGAAGATAATGCATCAAGGAGCATTGAAATTCTGATCTCAGATGAGCACTACCCAGAAGCTGCTCAGAAAGCAAGATGGAAAGTCTTTACAGGAGAAGGATTCAATACTTCAAGTAGTTTCATTGCAGTTCCTTTGAAGCTATTAATCACTCTCTGTTCATATAAATGGCATAACAAGGCATATTTTTGCAACATGTTTGTAGCATGAGGTTTTTTCCAAAGTTCTTTTATTAGCACAATTTTCCTCCTTATGTCCGTCAATTATTTTTCCAATGTGATTGACAAAACAGCCCTCTGGAAATGCAAGCTCTTATTTCTAATATTCAAACTCTTGTCGCTGAATAAGGGTTTATTCAGGCTCAGCTGAAAATCCCAGCTGTGATCCATAGAGCAATTCCAAATCAGGAAGTCCTTTCTATTTCTGTTAGTTGATAAACACAAAAGTCCTTAAAAATATAATTTTCTGTGGCATGTTTTCATTGCCAAAGATTCAATGTCTATGAGCGCTATAGTTGTAATATCTTCTATACCAAGTATAATTTGTCCCTAAAATATTCAGGTTCAAGTAATCTTAAATCCCAAAAACTCAACAGATTTTACCACTTAAATCTGAACCTCTTATGCACATCCGTCCTGTATCGTTACAAGCCACTAGAATTTGATCATTTTTGCTGTGGGCAGGGAAAAGAGATGCAATTATAATAATCTTTTCTCTTTAGTAATCTTGCAACTTTCCATATAATGAGCTCTACAACTGTCCCAACAGGAGTGTGTGATCAGAGAGGTGAGATTGTCCACGGTAGAAATGTCAGTTTAAGGAGTGGCGCAGAACAGGACAGAAGTTAAAAGTCATTGACTAGCATAGCCACAGCTATATATCAAAGAGCACTCATCATTCATTCTCATTCATCTCAGAGCAAGCAGCAATGCATTTGTCAGTGCATCTTTTTTTTTCCCCGCTGGCTTCAACCTTCTTTTCTTTGATCTCTATCTTTGGAAGACTCAGTTTTACAAAATAAATGCCCAGATTCAATTTATCATTTTGATAGAAAAGTCAACCATAAACCTGCAGAAAATTCATAGAAAGTTGAATAACAACAGGCTTGCCAACAAATTACTGGTATCTTCAAACATTTCTCACCAGTTTGGTCAGAAATTAATTTTAAAAAAGAAAATAAAAAAATAAAAATCAACCTATGAACCAACTGCAGAAGAGGAAAACCTTACTCATTCAAATAACAAGAAAACAGAAATAAAAGCATCCATTTAACTAGTTTCCTTTAGTGTAAGAAAACTTCTTTAAATGTTATATGGCTTACATTATAGGCCACTATTAGCAGGATTCCTCCAACCACAACTACTGTAAATAATATAAAAAGATTTGCCTTTCTGCAGTATATTTAGTATATTCACATCAGTTTGTTTTCCTTCTGAGCATGAGAAACATTTCTGGCGCTACAAATGTCATTAATACTTCAGCATACATTAAGGTCCATTACTCACATTCCTGACTATTTGCACAAGATAGACCAGTATCTGATTCTAAATCATATAGAAAAGGTAAGAAAATAAGAAAATAAATATGTAACTAAATGCTCCATAAGTCAATGAAGTAAATTCTGCACGTTAATTTGTTTATGGAAAACAAGGTTTTGCCTAGAGGCAAATTTCAGTTTGTGTCTTTTTTCAGTGCACAGTTATTTTTTTCCTTTATCACTGTATGAATTACCATTATAAACTACTGTATATTTGATGCTTGCCTATGGCTATCCAGAGATCTCTGCTGATGGAAGGCTGAACAGCATTAGGACTACATTAGAAATAGCATGTTTTATTTAGGGACTATGTTGGTAACTTAGCACCATATTTCCTTTTGCAATATGCTTACCCTAATTGTCAAAATATTTCCTTCTTTTGCAAAAGTGCAGCTGTTACAAATGCCTACAGATGAGGCAGAATAGGCCCTACTAATAATATCACACTGTTGATTCATTGATAGCTTTCGCAATTTTTTGTTATGTAGTCCAGTTTATTTCTTTAGTCCAAAAAGTTTCAAATATCATCTCTAAGACTATTATTTGTGAATAGACAAAGCATTCTTAAACAAGCTGATTTGCTTAGATCTCTTAATTTTAACAACAGAGGACATTCAAATGACAAAGATAGAAGCAAGCCTTTGGAAAACATAACTTCTTATGTGACCTGCTTGAAACTGAATTACATAACTGAAGGAAAGAATACATTTTCTGGAATTTAAAATGTTCTTAGGTTGTTTGTTTGATTGGAGTTTTATGGGTTTTTTTAATTTTTTTTTTTTTGGGTGGGGGTTGAGTCGTAAATCCTTTCAGTTGTCTTCAGAGACCCTATATGAACTCCTATCTGACACATTTACTAGGATTAAATATTTATTCTTCAACAAACACTATAATTGAAGTCTGTTTTAGCCCGAATGCTCTACCTTGCAGTCATTGGAGGCAACTTCGTCCCTTTCAAAAACTGACTTTAGCTGACTTTAGTTCCAGTGATTTTTAATCTGACAGCCTGTGAGAATTATGATAATTCAAGTTTTTAAATCTGAATGCATGTTGGCAAAAGTTTGGATATTTACCCATTGCCAGAAACTTTGCTGATGTATTAACATTGGGCTTGATACAAAGTGATATCTTAAGGAAAAAATTAATACTAAATACAGTTTTTACCTGAACAGTGAAAAGAAAAACTCAATGAAATTATGAACTCTCTGGCATGAGATGCACGTTTATATGGCTTGAGATCAATGGCAAGATGTTGAGGAATATTCCACAATTAACTACTTGAAAATTGCTGAAACCTCCACTTGTTTGCATGATTCAAAAATGGATTATACTAATCTCTAGGAAGCATACTCCTTGGAGCAATCCAGTGTATGATGAATGTAAAAAGGAGACCAGGACCAAGTAATTTCATAGTTATAAGATATTAAACCATTTTGCTAGAAATTGAGATTAAAAAAAGCTCCAAAAAATACACAGACAAAACCCAACCATTCATGCTAGAAAAATTTCACATTAGATGTTAGCTGCATATTCAAAGAATCATAAATTTTGCATTTCAGATAAAGTTAATGTAATAAATGGAAATACAAATAAAAGATTATGCTTTTTTTTTTTTTTTGTTTAAAAATCTCATTTTCATTTCTGCTTCCTGACTTATCACCAATGTGATACTTGAGTATGCAGTGAAAGTCCATCACTCAGATTATTTTCAGCTCCAAATTATCTTCTGCTGGTATAAGTTGCTATAGTATGCTTTAAAAATCAATAGCTGCCAGCAAGAATTTGCTGCACATTAAATTAATGACCTACTTGTGTAAGCTGTACAGTGTACATGACAGTGTTGTATCAAAGACAAAATAGAACTTTTGCTACAAATATAAAGACAAGTCATTCACCTCCATAAAACAAGAACACATTCTATTGGCAGAGGGTATAGATTTCTTTCCTCATCACAAACTATGTATTAACGATAATATATTGTCTTTATCACTATGTTGGTTTTAATCCACCACAAAAAATTATTCTATACCACTTGAATGGACTAGTGTACCATCTGAGACCACAAAAAAAGATGGCGCATTTCAACTAGTTATTTGCTTTGCATTCAGTTGCTCTAACGTGAATCAGAGAAATTATAAGCTAGGTGATGTGGGATTTTACAGTAAAGAATATTATAGGTGCAAGTAAGAATAGGCTTTTTTTTTTTTGAGATTGTGAGTCAAGAATAAAGCCAATGAGGAATGTCACCTATATTTATATAATTTTCTAAATACAGAAAATATATATGCTTGCAGTATTATTGTATAGCTATGATAATTGCATGATGTGCAGCAGAGATACCCTTCACCATGACAGCTTTAAAGAGAAATGCTTTATTCTAGGTCATATGGGCATTGGCTTCACTGACAGCACTTGAGGCGATAACATACTAGGTAAATATGTCATGGGCCAATCTGCTAATATCTACACAGATCCCCTGCAGTCTATTTGGCATTAGAAAAGAAGGAAATATTGTTCTCAGAAAGGTAGCTCAAGGAACACCTCACCAAGTTGCTTATATACAGATATAGGCTGTCTGAAGGAAAAACAGCATGGGCTTGGACAGGAGAACATGAGAAACGTACACCAAAATATCACAAGCATCAGCAGCCCAGGAGCAGGTCACCTGTTGAGTGACACTAAAATTTTTACAATGTGTGAGCACCGATTCTACCTCACCCAAAAAGGTAGAAATCCCAATTTCCATATTCTTCCCTCCTTACTGTTATCTTTTACCACAACTGGCTCAGGGTTAAAAGGGCCGACCACCTGAAAAGTGCTTACATTTTAGAACACTGAAAGAATGGGCAAAAGTTAATGAGAAGTGAATGCATAAAATAGAAATGAATGTATAAAATAGAAAAGGAAACATCATGATAATAAATATTACAAAATAGGGAAAGTATCCAAGAGTAGAGAGACTATCCTATTTTCTGAGTTGTTTTCAGTTACACTGTTACCTGAAAATTCAGTAGAAATGCTCAGAAAATGTATAATTTTATTTGTTGGTAAAAAATACATATTTATTATTACTTTTAAGGCATATATCATTTTTAGCTGCTCTTTGTCACAGAGAAGTCAAAGGTAAATATTTAGTAAAAGCTGAAAAAATTCAGTGATGATATTTCTCTGTTCTTTAGCTTCACTGTTTCATTATTATACAAGAGATTTAGGATTGTCCTCCTAGTTGAATAAGAAAAAAAATCTAAAGAATTTCCAAAATCAAGAAAAGATTTGACATAGTGCTATCATTGAATGTTTATTCTTTAAAGGATGTAAGGAATAATTTCTACAGGCAAAACATCTTCTCAAGTATCTCTTGAGAGTAAGTAAAATTTAAGTTGTGCTGCTCACAGTTATAGAGTATACCCCTTTTTTCCCTAATATAATGCAAATAGTCAAGACTCCATTTTTTCCTCTGAGCTACTTCACATTTCCTTGCAAATTGCTTCCAGCAGTATTTCTCCAATAGCTATTAGTGCTGGGTATTGTCTTTATTTTTTGGTGTGCAAGTATTGTCAGTTATGAAAATAGGGAAGATATGTGCACTAAAAAGTCAGACTAAATTAATCAATATGTTTGCTGAGAAATGGGTAGGATTATTTTCCTTATTTAGATATCTCTTTCTTTTCTTGGTTCATGATTTACACAATCAATAGAAAGCACCTTTGCAGCTTTGCTTAGAGAAGGATAGCTTACAGCAAAAAAAAATTGTAAAAACTGTATATGTACTTGTGCACATAAGAATAAAAGAAATGCAATGCTGAGTACATTTCATGAAGAGATGATTTGCTTTGAAACTGAAAGTCAAACCAGAAATGCCAGATGTTTGAAGGTTTACCTCTGTGGAAATTTGAAAGATAAATGATTTATATATTTTCATTTTATAAGCATCTTTATGATGGGAACAGAGTGAGGTGAACTGTTCTGTAAGTAATAAGTTATGAGATGTTGAAACATACGCTGGAAAGATCACTATCTTGAATTCCAAACTCAGTTTTTCTGGCTTATTCTTTACAGTTGGGCTCACATAACTTCTGTTTAATATATTTTACATTATCAAATATTCTTAATCTTTTACAACTTCTATATAAAGACAGAAACAAAGCTGCACAAACTTTCTTAGCTCTATTTCAAAGAAACCTGGTGACATAAGGAAATATTAAGTGCTAGTGAAAGTAAAAACTGGCTAAGAAGGTTTTTTCACAGAAATATGTAGAATTTTGCACACATCCAAAAGCTTCCAAACTTTAAAATCTCCATATGAATAGACTTTATATGGCACATGATGCCAAGCCAGATGACTGCAGTGTCAAAAGAGCTGCCAGTAGGATTAGAATATTTTCATTTTCTGGTAGACCAGTAAGTTAGTGTAAGATGACCTTGTTGCCAAACCTGTGTCATTACTTTGCTGTAAAAACTAGAATAAATTATATAGCCTGTTTCATTAGAAAGACCAGCTATTTCTGTCTTCTATTACTGAACATGAACTTTGTCTTTACACTTTTCTTTCTTTTTTTTTTCTTTTGCCAGTCATTTCTCCTTTTTTTTCTTTGCAAACCCCAGACTTACACTCTACTTCAGTAATGATCATTTATCTGTTGAAACAAAGAATATAATTTTGCCATTTTTTAAATATCTTTGACATTTTATGCTAATTTTACAAGTATTTCTTTCAAAAGTTAATGCAAAAAACCATTTCTTTCTGTTTTCTAATTGATTGATACATGTGTATGTCCCCCAATTATAAGCACAATAAACATGGAACAGGACAAGCCCTCTGCTAAAAGCCAGTCAGATAACACCAAGACCAGTCATGTCTGGTAAATACTTAAAATTCTGTACTTAGGAAACTCTTTCAGTTTACTGAAGTAGGGAGAATTCCCAGAGAAGGGAAAGCACCATAAAAGCACAAAAAATAGTTAAACCTGACTTAGAGGCATTTTGCTATATGCTTGATGTCCTCCCCAGAAATTATATAGTACTTTGAAAATTTACCAGAAAATAACAGTCTTTCAAATGGAACCAACCATATAAGTTCTTCCCAAACCTATTGTTCTCCAAGGAGAAAAAATTTGGTTTCCACATGAGGGGTAAACATTTACAAATAAGTGAAGCAAAGTGTGACTGGGATGTTTTCTGTTTTGATAAAGTGTAATATCTATACACAGGTTTCACTCCACAATCTGTGGAGATATGGTCCTCTAGAAGGATTTCTTCATTTAAAAAGAAAGAAAAATTAGTGTATGGTTTCAGGAGTATGAAACCCTGATGTCTCACACAACCCCAGCTACCTCAGCTGTTCTTCACAGGAACTCAAGCCCTGTGAAGAACAGCTGAGGTAGCTGGGGTTGTTTAGCCTGGAAAAAAGCAGGCTCAGGGATGATCTTATCACTCTCTACAACTACGTGAAATGTGGTTGTAATCAGGTGGGGTTGGTCTCTTCTCCCAGGCAACCACTGACAGAGCAAGAGGACACAGCCTTAAGCTGTGCCAGGGGAAGTTTAGGTTAGATGTCAGAAAAAAAAAAAATCTTCACTGGAGGAGTGATTGGGCACTGGAATCATCTGCCCAGGGAGGTTGTGTAGTCACTGTCCCTGGATGTGTTTAAAAAAAGATTGGACATAGCACTCAGTGCCATGTTTTAGTTGATGGGGAGGTGTTAGGTTAGGTTATAGACTTGATGACCTCAAAAGGTCTTTTCCAACCTAGATCATTCTGTGATTCTGTGATAAGAGGATGGTGTCCAAGTGTCACTAAATGTGGCATATTAATTCTATGGGGACAAAGGCAGGCACAAATGGGTGATGCTGGAAGCACAAAGAGACCCTCAGAACTTGAATTTGAAATGATGGGGAAGGGAACTCAATGAAAACAATATAAAGATCAGAGTGATGGTCTCAGTGCAAGCAATAAGGAAGATAATTTGACTGCCATTTCTTTTTAGGTTCTTGAAGAAAAGTAAATACAAGACAAAAGAAGTAACTCAGTGGAATGAAACAGAATATTCTGGGGATTCTTAGGGAGAATGAACAATAGATATCAATATGCCTTTGACAGACTGGTCAAGAGAAGTGCAAAAGATGGGCAGAAAAATTCTTTGCTGTAGACAAAAACAACCATAAGAAAATCCCTATTAACTGTTTCACACACATTAAAGTGTTTCTGAATCAGTTTTAAGTGAGAGTTATAAATATGCTAAGCTAAAAATAAAATTCTCTATAAAAGAAAAATTCATTTAAGTGAGCATTTGTACAGAAAGTCTCAAGACTATGATTTATTGTATTCCTCTTACAGATGAAATAGCAGAACTGGAATGGCAATTTCTATTGCTAATTTTTCAGGTAGTCATAACATTTAAGCAAAAAAAAGGAGGTAAAGACCCTTAGTGGACTCAATGTCATAAAATTTAATATAAAAGTGACAAAATCATAACACTCTTGTTCATAAGTTTTTTTGTCATATTTATTTTTTTAAAAAAGAGAGCAAAACTTCCTCAGCAATTGCCAAAATATGATGTTCTGATACCTCTCAGTTTGACTTGAAACATAAAATGTGAATTTAACTAAGTTTGGGGACAATTTTGTTCAGGTATTGATTTGAAGGTAAAGAGATAAGGTAGATCCTTCACCTCAAAGAATATCTTAAACATGTGGGGTAGTGTGAGGGACAAAGAAAAGCTTTAAATTAGACTGCTGAAAGAAGGACAAAAACGTCAACACTTGTAAAAAAAAGAGAGCATGTAGGGCAAAACAGGTGAATATAAGCTCATTTTACTTGTCCACTGCCGCGCTCCACAGTCCACATGACCAGGCTAAGACCTGGGGACAGCTCTTCAGATTGTATAGGATGCATAAAACTTACATGTTTTTTGCAATTTCTCAATGAAGTGAAGTAAGAGAAGTGTCACAGAATAAAAAGATAATTACTCTGAACAGCAATCAGGCACATCGGGCTTTTAGGCCAATTCTGTCAATGTGATTTTGAGAACTGATTTTGTTTTTAAGTGGATCAAGAAAGACCATTTCTTCTTTTCCTAACAATAATGATATTTGTTTTTAGAAAAAACAAATAGATTAAATGAAATAGAACTCTTATTACAAAAGTGAAGGTAATTACCAGTAAAAATTTGCTCCCACAGAAGGCTAAGAACAATCATGGGTTGCTCATAAAACTAATAATTTATATATGAATTGTTCTAATGACAAATGAAAAAAATCTTCATCTCATACCTGTGCTGATAACAACCTAATTTCCAATCTAAGGCTCTCTCTCATTTCCCTAAAATTTATATATTATCGTCAAGATTCATCAGTCCCAGGTGATTAAATGCCTCTCTCTGTAGTGGAATAATCTGTTTTCAGTATGACTGAAGATATCTGATTATGATTCAGCAAATAAAACTCTCAGTTGAACCCAGGCAACTATCAAATTTTGGTCCAATATCTATATATATTATTAAGCTACAATTTTAAGTGAACTTAGCTTTTTTTATATTTTTCCAGCAGAAGAGTTAAAGGATAAATTTTGGCTCTAGCTTTACCTATTGCTTTCTTTATACAAATAGATTTGAGGAGAAAAATCTTTCTGTGAAAGATGAACCTAAAGTGAAGTTTAGACACATGAAAAATATTCAGAGAGCTGGAGAAATAGAAATAAGTGGATGGAGAAAGAGAATTGACAAGCTGCCCCAATACAGAGTGGAAACCGTTCAAGCTTGTTGCTGACTCTTATGTAAATCCTTCCACTGTGACCAGACTGACTGCTTCAAGAAAGTAATTTCCTGCTGCCACAGAAACTTGATTAAAGAGACCAAAACACAAATAAAGAGCAATGCCTTGTGGTCCTCTCCTAAAGGGAAGCCTGCAGGGAAAGGAAGCTTAGAAACTGTGGAGCAGGTTGGTGCTAAACAGTCTGACTTCATTCTTGAATTTGCCAAGAGTGTGTTGTCCACCACAGCTTTTCATAATTGCAATGTCTCCATGTAATCTAGATGATTCAATTCCATGTCAAGTTTTATTTCCCTACAAAACTAAAAAAATGCTATTTTCTAACTCAGGAGTTACAAATGTATGCCAGCTAAGAACACTCTTATCATGCACTGCAGCACATCTTCAACTGTTGTATTATCATTATCTGAAAAGCTACCACTTGAACAAGAAAAGGAGTATGATTTTTTAAACAGAAGAATTATTGAGTCATTCAGAGAAATGTCTCCACTTTGATTAGAACCAAAATGAAAAAAAAATTCTTTTTTCCTTGAAGAACCATCTCCCTCTACATAATAACCACATAGTGCTCTATGAACATTAAAATTTACAACTTCCTTTTTTAAGCTACAAACTCTAATTACATAATTTTTCAGGTGATAAATCTAGAAACTAGATTCCAAACCACAGACCAATCTACTGTCATGTTTCTGTTGACTGGAACTTCAGACAGGTAGAACCAGGGTAAATTTAAGAGAGAGGAAGGGAAGATTTAGCTCAAAGAATGTCAGCAGAACACTTTCCACTAAGATACATATTCTTGCAAGTCGGTCCTATCTCCCAAGGCATGACAGAACTGTCCTGATTTTGCAAAAAACTGCATGAGATACATATATATATATATTTACACACACACACACCCATATGTATAAGGTCCAGCTATTTATGTAAAATGTAGACATGTAAATGTATGTACAACCTAAATTAATGAAGATTATAGCTTACCAAACATATGTGCCAATCTCTATTGGAGGGAAAACAGAGCAGGGCATAAGCAATCCCAGACATTCCTAGAATATGTTGATGATAACTTCCTCCTCCAAGCCACAGAGGATCCAGAGAGGAGGTGCTATGCTGGACCTTGTTCTCAGCAACAAGTAGGAGCTAGTGGGGAATGTGACATTCAATGGCAGCCTAGGCTGCAGTGACCATGAAACCATGGAATTTGAGATTCTTGCTGCAATGAAAAGGGCCCAACAGCAATCTCACTACCCTGGACTTCAAAAAGTCAAATTTTGGCCTTTGGAATCTATTTGAATAGTTGCCCAAGAAAGTTGGCTGATATATCCAGGTACCCAGCCTCCAAGCTCAGAAGCTTGGAGCATACCAGCAAAGAGGAAGTCAATAAAAATGCCAGGAGACCTTCATGGAAAATTTGATGACAATGCTAAATTGGGAGACGTGCTGACACCCTTCAGGACAGAGAGGCTCTGAAAAGACACCATTAAAAATTAGAAGTCTGGGAAATCACCAACCTTATGAAGCTTAACAAGGGCAAGTGCTGGATTCTGGACCAGGAATAGGGCAACCTTGGTGGTGTGTATAGACTGGGGTAAATAATAGGATGGAGAGCAGTGCTGTAGAAAGGGACCTGGGGGCCCTGGTCAATGGAAAATTTATGGAACAGTTTGCACACTAGAGGGAAGCAGTGCCATCCAGTGGGACCTTGACAGTCTTGAGAAGTGGGACCATGCAAACTTCACAAAGTTCAACAAGTGCAAGGTCCTGCAACTGGGCTGGGGATATTCCAGACACAAAAACAGACTGGGCAGAGAATGGATTGAGAGAAGCCCTGAGAAGATGGGCTTTAGGCACTGGTTGATGAACAACTGAACATGAGCTGTTTCTTTCACAGCCCAGAAAGCCAAACATATCCTGGGCTGAATTAAAAGCAGGGTGGCCAGCAGGTCAAATGGGGTGATTCTTTCCCTCTACTCCATTATTGTGTGACCCCACCTGGAGTGATGCTTTAAGCTCTGGGGCTCCCCAGTTTAAGAAGAATGCTAAGGTGTTAGGGCGGGTCCAGAGAAGAGACACTGAGATAATCAGAAGGCTGGGGCACCTCTACTATGCAGACAGGCTGAAAAGGATGGATTTGCTGAGCCTGGAGAAGAGAAGGCTCTAAGGAGACTTTATAGCGTACCAAAAGGGACCCTACAAGATATATCTGAAGCAGTAATTTTCTTGTTGGGTAAGCCCTGATGTTTACAGGTATTTCACATTTTTTTTCCCCACAAATGTCTACAGGTAAGCTCTGCATTTTGCTAGATATTTGAAGATTATTTTGTTTTCTAAAAGATAAGAAGACATACCTCAAGCTATGCCAGTAGAGATGCAGGGTTCAGGAGGAATTTCTTCACTGAAAGAGCTGTCAGGCATTGGAACAGGCTGCCCAAGGAAGTAGTGGAATCACCTAAAAGTGTTCCAGATACAGATACAGAAATACAGTTTTTCTTTCAGGAGAAAGTGAATTTAATTAGGTCAAAAACTCCATGTTTATGGCAAAGACAGTGTTTGAATTTCAGTTTGGACTTAGCAGCAGAATTTGTACAAAGGTTTCTCACAATGGTGAGAGGAGATGCATGGGCATCTGGAATTGATCTTTCTCTACTTGCAGATCGCAGACTTTAGTGAGGGTAAAAAACAGTAATAAGTAGCAACTTGCATAACATGCATTTTATCCAAAGCTATCCTAGAATTAAAAATTACTAACTCAGAAAATTTGTTTTCATCCTAGAAGCTAGTCCTAAAGTTTTACAGTTTGAGGGGTTCATATTACAAATATCATGCTGGGTTGAACAGGCCACACTAGCACAGCACTTAAAAAGTGCAGTGAGTCTAAAAAGGACTAAAGCTGGCCTAGAACAAAGGAGATACAAATTTCCATTTAGACTCATTGATGCAGTTGTATCTCAGGCCAAGGAAAACGCAAGCAGAGGAGGGACCGTGTTTGTGAGTGGGGTGTATTTGACAAATAACAGGAATCATGTCTGGCTAGTGGAAAGCTTGTTTGCTAAAGTCATTACCCCTTCTTTCTCTTACTCCTGTATCTAAGCTTTCTGCCATTCTTCCTCTTTAACCCAAAACACATGCCTTAATACAGAATGTTCTTTTCTCTTTGAAATCCCTCCTATCGGATGCAATTAAATAGATTGCACATATTTTAGGGACAAAAACCAGAGGAAAATTAGTCTCAGACATGCAAAAAATACATATTAACTTTCTGCACTCACCCCTCTAATAAGTTTTTATAATACTATGAAGTGCTACCCAAAGAACTAACAATATGGTCTCCGTCACAGATTTTGAGTGAAAGCAATGAGGTGAAGGAAAAAAAGAAACACGCCAACCCACATTTTCTCCAAGTGTTTCAGTACTTCAGGTTAAATGCATTTCATATGGACAAAACTAATTTTGTATTTCCTAATCTGGATAATTTTTAGAGAGGGAATTTAAGTTGATTCCTTGTCTTTCCATCAAGAGCCTATTTTTGTTATAAAATCATAATTAAAAATCTTTTGGTGTTCCAGAAAATATTGCTTAATATTTGAATGACACTCAGCAGGTAAAGAAAGCCTCCTTGTGCAGATGAGTTGTTTAAGAATGGCTCTTTTCATATCCACCTGTACATTCTCTTCTAGCTCTATGTCTCCATACAGGTCAGAATAATCCAGAACACTACACATTCAGCTTCCTCCAACATGTACTGTGACATCTTGAAAACTGGTTAAAATTTCCTAGTGGGCAGAAACTTTTCAGAAAATTAAAGTCCTGGCTAGCAGATTGCAAAATTAGAAAATACCTGATTGGATGCAGTTACACCTCACTTTATATCAGGCTGTTTGGTAGCATGAGTAATTTCTGTTGTTGAACTGTGTTAACAGATAATTCATTGTGTTGAAAAATTTCAAGTCAGCTTTCATACCAAAGGATATGTAAATATACTTCTCCAGAAACCTTGGATGCAAACTACTTTTGACTTATTAGTTACAATAATGTGATTGTATCTTTTGTCTGAACTGCTACGATATCTGAAAACTGTGTTTTCAGAAAATTAATATCCACTAAATTAAAAGAATAAAAGAGCTCCAAGTCCTTCATTAGTCCCAGTGTTTGGATAAAAAGCAGGGGAAGTCCATGACCAAATCTACAACAAGTAATAACATAAAAATAATATGCTTAGGAGTTTTTAGGAATATTGCTAATTCTGTGATGCAGTATAAAATTTGACCTAGTGTTACTTTACCTCCATTTGCAATGAAATAATTTTTACACAGCTGACTCGATGTCATCTGAAATTCACTCAGGAAATGGCTTTTGTTCAATTACCTCAGTGAACCCTAGAGAAAGAAAGAAGAATCTGAATAGTTTAATAGTTACTTCTTGATCTGCCAATTGCTGTCAGTGTCAAGAAGCTGAACAAACACTCTTCATTCAAATGAATAGAATAGGACAAATGTGTATGATATTTTCTGAGAAGTATCTTAGTGCCTCTTTTAGGTCCCTATTTTGTTCTGTTAAGGTTATGAGTGGCTGATCTTAAATGGAAATCTGGATTTATTATAGATAGAAGAAAATTTAGATCCATGAAATACAAAAGTTCCAAACATCAGCTGAAATCAATGAAATTGATGTGTTAAATATTTCTTTTCTGCAGCTTATATTTCTACATGATCTTGTTACTTAAATTATTAATAAACATGCCAACAGATTTATAAATAATAGCATTGTTAAAATGAGACAAAATAAACATTTTTAATAAAAAATATTAGAATTATTGTTATAGAAGAAAATTAGAGGCTTAGAATGGTATTTGTTCTGCAGAGAAAAAAAAATTAGGATGTAGCAAAATGGGGGTCAGCCTTTTCCCCCAGGCAACTAATGACAGGATTAGAGGAAATGCCATCAAGCTGTACCAGGGGAGGTTCAAGCTGGACATCAGGAAGAATTTCATCATGGAAGGGATTGTTAAGCATTGGAACAGGCTGCCCAGGATGGTGGTGAGGTGTTCAAGAAAAAACTGAATGTGGCATTTTCTTCTTGGCTCAAAATTCCTTACATTTCTGTGTGCACATCTATACATTATTCCAAATCAGTCTGTTTGCTAGGGAGGTTTAGGGCTGACACCTACCTCTCTGAGCATTAAGCAGTATGCTATCAATAAAGTCAACCAAACTTAGAACACCTGAAAATACTCTCTGCCAATAATTTGAATTCACATTTGTATGTAGCTTGAAATACAAAAGCAAAGAAACAAAAATCCAGTTAACAAAAAAGGAGAGGGGATTAAGTCTTCAAATATGGTGAACAGTATAAGTTTTTGAGCATGGTTATTGTCACTGCAAGAAAAACACACAAACCCAAGAATATACCACAACACCAACAGGCTACCTGTGCATATTTCACACTGTATTAGTTAGCTTCCAAAGATTAAATACCCCAAATTGACTTACTTCCCAGTGACCACAGAGGTATCACAACCTTTCTGTATGTGTAAGTAAACCATAGATTTAAATGAATAGTCAAAATATGTGTTAATTTACATTATTTGTTCTAAGTGATGGCCAAAGATGTCTCTTTTGTTGTTCCTGTCCTCCCCTCATGGCTATTGAGTGAGTCACCTCAAATTTCTCCTCTTATAGAAAATATAATTTCCAGCAAGTAAAAAGACTAACTTATCATTAGGCTGGAAAAAATCCATTGATTCTGACAGCCTGAACAATGCTACTAGCTCCAGCATGGGAGAGGCAACAGCAACAAAAATGGAGAAGAATGGAGAATATAAGAACACAGATGCTATTTTTGACAGGACCTGGATATCTTTCAGCAGTAGGTTCTGACTTCTGACTAGGAAGGCAGGAGGAGTCTGGTCAAGGTAAGGAAACATGATGGGAAAAAAATGCAACTTGAAAGGCTTATCAGAATACACCTAAGACAACCCATTCATCTGTTGTTGATTTCAGAGAATACAGTATTCTCCTAAACTTTTTGTACATATTTCAACATGGTAAGGACATTGATAAAACCAGAAACTCACAGTAAATATTTTGAACAAAACCAGTTCTATTACTATCACCATCCCATTAATTTGCCAAAGCCACCCTTCTGATCCCATATTAGTTGCCAAGCTCAATACATCTTAAATTTCTTTTATATAATCATATAATATGTAATTAGAAATTCTATTTCATCTGTGAATTTGCCATTATATTTAAATCATTGAATCCACAATATACCATTCTTATCCTTTATGGTCATTTACAGCATTTCAAAGAACTAATATAATTTAATTGCAATTTCTCACGGTAGTGTGGAATGCACTACGGACCTTGATTCTGTGTAAGTGCTGCTCAGCAATAATGAAAACATCTTTGTGTTAGCAGCACTGTTTTCAGCACAAATATAAAACATACTAAGAAAATTAAATCTATCCCAGAGAAAATCAGCACACAGTTTAAAGTGTGAAACACATTAACAACCGGAGTGTTTTTGAGGCTTTTCAGTTGTAAAGAGGATTTCTTTTTCTACTGTAAAAAGGCTACACTTTGAAGCAGAAGCACTTAAACCTTAGTGGATCTATTGAGTGCTACAGAATACACTTACTATGCCTGATTACAGCACATTTTAGAAGTACTCTAATAGATAGTGAGGTTACTTTGGGCATTGCTGTCAACTTGTATCGCAGAGTGCATCTACCATAGGCAGCACAGGAAAACTGAGTAGAGGAAAACAGAGCAGGTGTCGTGTCAGTAACACATTACCATGCTCACTTCTGGGGCCAGGGATGACTGAGGAATTTTAAAAAGGATATTTAGTCTTTTAAAGCAATAGGAAGAAGACTGGAAATTTCTATCTTCTTGACTTGCAATTCTTCTTGACTTGAAATATAAAATGAACTGTGCCATGACGCATACATTTATGCATCTTTTTATGCATGTTCCTTTAGAAGAAAAAATTAAATTAATTAACACGAATCTTTACAGTTGTCTGATATTGCAGAAAGAGAGAATCATACAAAAATATTCTTGTATTTCTCTTGTTGAAGTGGGAGGGTTCCTTGTTTTATGGGAGGTAGATTAAGTAGGGGACCTAGATCCAGCTCAGTGACCAAAGGTCTAGGAAAAGATATTGCTGATTTTTGTCATATATAGATTAGGTCATAAATAGGGCGGTATATAGGGGAAAGAAAAAACAAAGACACACAGAAAGAGAGAGAGGTAAGGCTTTGACATTTCTAGAGCCAGTTTTTCAAGGTTTTAACATAAAACAATTTAGGAACATATAATCTTAATGTCTGCTCAATCCTGGATATTCTACTAATTCTTTAGGTTAAAATAGAGAAATACTATTCATACATCTTGTGTATTCTTTAGCATCATTGTTTTCCATGTTGTTCCTGAGGTAGTCAGATCCAAATAAGACTAATTATAACCAAATCCAGAAGAACAACAGAACAATAAGCAGTCAGTCATGTCACTGGAGCCAAACACTCGGATTTTCAATATTGAATGCAGGGGATATTCCACTGATACAAAGGAAAAACTATGACTTGGGATTATTGCAAAAAGGATTTTCCTACATAAAACAAGTTACTCAACGTTTATGCAATATTTTGTCACCCAAAGACATCTAAAATAAGGACTAACCACCTAACTTGCCTCTTGAACAATCCTGCCAGAGATCACAGAATCACATAATATGCCAAGTTGGATACTAGATTACTAGAGTTGTGTGTGGTCTAGATAGCCTGCACTTTGGGAAACATTGCACAGCTCTGCTGTGCTGCCCTGCGTGTTCAACCAGCCGTCCTGCCCTCCTCTGCAGTGCCCTCGTCACTGTTTCTCCAGAACACTGCAGGGTTGGGGCTTTCCCCATGCAAGACTGAGGATGAAGTGTGGCAGAGGGAAGCAGCCACCTCAGAACTTCCCTCTGGTCCCTGAGATGTGCAGATCCTTCTCCTCCTGCATGGGCTAAGCCCCTCAAGTCCCCGGGTGGAAAGACTGTGTAGGGGGTTTTGAGAGGAACTAATGTCTGCTCCCTGGTTTCTGGTCCCAAACTATCAAACAAACAGCACAACTCTGCCTGTGGGGTACACCTGTGGGCAACAGCATTTTAGTAAAATCTCACAAATGTGTCCACTGTGCGAGCAACGTTGTCAGGATATTTACAGCCAGCCTTGGTATTTGTATCAAGAACTGAAAACACAGTCACTATTAACAGTATGTGACTTGTTTTTTTACCAAATTAAAAACCTATTTATTGTTTGCTTTCTTTTAGAAGAGTAAAAAAGCAAGCTCATGGAATGAAAGGTGAGAAGTAACTTCATCAAAACCCAACCATGGTTTCTTCCTCAGGATAGCAACAGTGCCACTGTGTCCTTTTGCATGCCATTACTACAAGCTAAATTGTAAGTTCCTGGTTAGAAGATTCCTGTCTGCATAAAGGATTTATATTCTTCTCTTCTCAATCATTACATATTAAAAGTCACAGTATCACATGAATTTACTCAGAATATTCTCTTGTTTACAAGAGAATAAAATATGTGTTTTATGTATAATAAATACAAAATATGTTTTATGTATAATTATATGTTAACTAAATGTACCTGTATTTTAAATAAAAATGCAGGGAAAAAAGGTAACTAACAGAAAAACTTGTAATACAGAGTATCCATACATGAAAAATTACTGATTAATTCTTATTCAACTTGTCAAGTTACCTAATTTTGACAGTGAGATCTCTCAGTGGCATTCAACATATCACCACTCACTTTGCAGTGAAATTAAGTATCTACTCAACACTAAAGTACTTGGCTGTTATCCGACCGTGTTTGCTCTTAATGCTTTTAAAATCCATTAGCTCTCATGGCCCTTATTCAGATTGACAATGTTGTACAGAATGAACTGTTACCATTAACAGGAAGACAAAACAAAACAAAAAAGTTAGCTGCAAAAACATGAGAGTGTATATGTATTGATCAGGAAATGCCTGCTACAAAATAAATGTAAACCCACATAAAAGTGTGGGAACAAACTGAACATTTTTATCAGGGTTCCTCAGAATCACTTTTTCTTTTTTCAGAGAATTGAGGGAGTAGATTGATACAAGGTATAATTGATTATGTATTAACATTAGCTGAAGATAACATGAGGAGGTAATGATAATGTGTTTGATTTATTATAGCTATATACACTGGGTAATGCTGCACCAACCAAACAATTATTACTGGCTGTATCAGCTCTCTGCATTGAAGCTGATCACATGTTTGTTATACAAGAATTTATTTATCCTGCAAAATCTTGACCAAGCAGACTATTCTTTATTATTTAAACAAGATGTGCGTGTTTTATTAGAAATTACATCATAGTAAATAGGACTTGTGAATCAACTCTAAAATATTAGTCTCCCTGTTTTGAGAAATGGGCAGAAAATTTTCTCAGATCATAGTAAAGTAAGTACAAATGTGTTTGACTTCAGAAAAATAAGCAATAACCCTTCCTTCTCAGAAGCATTTTTTATTCAATAAAATCCTAAAGATGCTACAACAACCCTCCAAACCCTTCCAATTCTTTAAGTAGAGCTTAAAGGTATGTTTTAAAGTTATCTGGATATTGAATAGATCTGACTCCAAAATAAAGCCAGGTGCTGTGCAGGCTGACCTCATGGACATTCAAACACAGACCAAGCTCCTTAGCTTACTAAAATCTCTGTAACAATTTCAAACAAAGGCATAATCTAAATATTTTGAAGCTTTTGGTGAACTCTGTATTGGAATTGTCTCCATTATCTTGACCTGCTCTCTAAGTTTTAAGGGTTATCCTAAGAAAAAATATGAGAAACATATATGCTAGGAAAAACTTCATTTAAGATATCATTTCCATGGAATGATGAAAGAAAAGCTATTATATTTTGCATGTTGAAAGACCTAAGCTTATAGTTTGCTGTTGCTGTAGCACACCATGTCTACCCTATTTCAACCTTTTTTCTTGACAGCAATTCTTAGGAATTCAGAAACTCCAGCAGTATAAATTGTCTAAATTGGTTTTATAGCTCTAGATCAAAAATTACAGCTTTCTTAGCAATGTAAGAATTGAATTTTTTATGCCATTCTCTGTGAAAGAATGGAGTGTCATGGGCAACAAGATTGAAGGATGACTTGGTGGCCTGGTACTGGTATACATCATAGGAAGAGATGGATATATACTAATAAGGCAGGAGAGAGCATGAAATGAAACTGCCAGAGCAGGAAATCAGTGCAGATCAACACGAAGGTGTGATCAGTGCAGGTCAGCCCTAGACTGGATAGGGCCAATGTGTACACATAAAACCCAGGTATCACTGCACTTGCTTTAATGGGAGAACAGCCTGTCCCTGCTGCTCCTGACAGTGCTCTTCTGCTGCTCTGTTGTGTACCAAACTTCTTGACACAGTTCTTCTGTGCATCAGTGAAAGTAGAATTATTTACATCTATTCTCTCTAGGATTAGGATTATCAAATTTTCCATAGTGAGCATGGATGTTGCTACACATGCTAATGCTATGTATTGAAGTAACAAGATGCTAACATGTAATGTAAGTAAAAATGAAATTGCACTAAAAGTGCTATGGAAGAACAAGCAAGAAATTAACAAAACATTCAAATTGAGCAAAAGGGCTGTTAATAGAAAGTGGAGCTTTGATAATTTGTTACATATTGTAAAAATTATTTATTTATTCTAAAATATGAATATCAAGTTTGAACACCTATTTCTGCAAAATTAATTTATCCTAGATGTGAAAATATTCCCCAGCACCAACTCTGGATCTGCTGAATGATTAAGCAAATATAGTGATCTCTTACACCAACACCCATATTGAGTAACCCACGTTTGAGTAGCAAATTTGTAATGTTTCCTTATAGCAGAAAGCAGGTAATTTAGCTGTGTCTTTGGACAGTTTAAGAGACTTTGTTGATAGATAAAGACAAAGACAATTAACAGATAGTTAACATAGGCTACACTTGTCCAACTCTACTTCTAATAAAATTAATAAAGGTCACCCTTAGTATGCAGGTATCAAGAGAGAGAATATGCTAAACTGTATGCCAAACTAAGCTGTATGTTATCCTCCTACTGCTTTAACTGAACTGGGAACTGCTGAACTGGAGCAAAAGTGAATGCTCAGTTTGCTTTGCTTGAATGTGCTCTCCTTAAGGCAAGTTTGACATTATAGTAAATTTATGATTTGTGAAAATATTCTTATTACATCCTACACAGATAAGCATAAACAAAGTTTTCTGCAAAGCTGCATACTAAGAAAGAATTTTGGAAAATTACAGGAAAAAAAAGTCAACTCGTAAGTGTAGAAAATCAAAGTCATATAATCCCAAACTTTAGCTTTCTATCCATCACAAGACACTTACCTCTATGTAAGTATACTGCTAACTGACTCTTTCTTGCAATAACTGGAACAAATCTCCTGAAAATAAAGCCCTCGTATATATGAAGCTGCTTTCATAGCATTTTTTTTGTCATTGATAAGTTTTCCCGAGTCACCTTTTTTTACCTTAACTTTCAGCCTTTTTACTGAGCATCTGTTAGCTAAAATGAGGCCTATAATAAACATTTATGTCCCTCTTTATGCTGATTGTTGTTTACACCTATGTGGCAAGGCTGTAGGAATATATTGAATATTTATGTAGCAAGAAATTGCACCTCCAGACTATTAAACACTGAGTGGAGCAGCTGGGATTCTCTAAATGCATTCAAGCCACTAGCAGTATCCATTATTTATCTGCATTACTAGCTGCACTTGCAAAGATTGTTCACTCTTTCTCCTCTAACACCTGATGACAGCAGAATGGGAGCACATCTTTTTTTACCCCATTGACAACCCAATTTGTTTGGAATTGCATTCTGGTCTGCATTCTCATTAAAATGAAGAGGCAATGTGAGAAAGTTAAAAGCCACTAATTTTAAGAGATAGAAGATATTATGGGGATTGCTGGCTTCCCCCCCTACTCTGCTCCACTGCTGTGAGATGTCACCTGGAGTAGTTTTCAGTTCTTGGGCATTAAACACAGGAAGAATATGGACCTGCTGGAGTGAGTCCAGAGGAGGGACATAAATAGATCAAAGGGCCGGAGCACCTCCCTTTTGAGGAAAGGCTAAGTGAATTTGGATTGTACAGACTGAAAAAGAGAAGGCTTTTGGGAGACTTTAGAAAAATACGTAAAGAGGGTTACAAGAGAACTGGAGAGAGACATTTTACAAGGCATGGAATGATGGGATAAGGAGCAATGGCTTCCAACTGAAAGGGAGTAGGTTTAGATTGGATATTAGTAAGAAATTCTTTACTGTGAGAGAGGTGAGGCACTGGACCATGTTTCACAGAGAAGTTGTGGATGCCCCATGCCTGGAAGTATTCAGGGCAACAGTGGAAAAAAAAATGAGCAACCTAGTTTAAGGAAGGTGTCCCTGTCCCATGACAGGATTGGAAATAGATGATCTTTAAGGTCCCTTCCAACGCAAATTATTCTATGATTCTATGATTATTTAGCAAAATTGTGATCAGCTGCAGTAAGTCAGTGCCAGCTCTTTCATTTGAGTAAAGTCAAAAGAACAGAATGAATCAGAGTACAGTCAAGAGAAGACTGTTGTCTACAATATCTCTGGAACTTTAAATTTTCTTTACATTTATTCCTCATTTCCAAGTCAAATCTCAATTTGCATTCATGTTACTGAAAAGTATATCCAGAAGTTCAAGGCATTATCCAGTCTATTCCTTTTCCTCAGTTTTATGTGTACAACTACTCAGATATACATTTCAAAAAAATATTAATATAAATCATACTAAAAGTCCACTCTTTTTCATGCTTATAAATCTCAGAAGTGGGGTCTGGAACCTTAATAGCTAACTCACTTCTTTATTATGTAAAATTCATTAACAAGGTTTTGATTTCCTCTATATGTTTGGTTTTTCACTTGTTTCTTTCATTGCATCTATTATCTAGTAATACTAAAAATACATGAATGTTAGATGATGTCCCATTTTTCTAGTGAGACTTGTTAATGAAATTACTTTCATTATACAGTGATTCCTCACCTTTAATTTATTTATGGAATTCTAAGAAATGTACTTGCCCTACTAAAATTCAGACTTCAATAGTGTTTCTGTTCAGCTTAACAAGTGATTCCATACATTCAGAATCCACTTTCTGCTCTTTGCTGATGTTTCTTGCATGATTCTTATGAAAACTCAATATAAAACTGTCTTTCCTCCATGATTATGTAAAATATCATTTTTTAGTGCTTTTGTTGTATATTTTTAGTTGCATATGATATGTTGTTTATTATATGTTACGTATTTATTTTTTTTAGTCCTGGTCATACCAGATAAGGAGTGGATTCTTATGATAACATATTCTGGGAAGGCATTTCAAGGAGGCTTGTCAAGTTCAGCTTAAATACATCACATTAGCAAGAATTAAGAAATTTGCAATATAGAAGAAATAATCCATTTTCTGAGTCAATGTAATCAGAAAAGAAATAAAAGGAGTGTCTTTCCTAATGCACCTCTTCAAGAACTTCTTTAAAGTCTTAGATTTTCTGGTAACACAAATAGCAAACTATAATAATAAGTAGTAACTATTTGTAGAAACTTGGTCTCTATGAAGTTAGTAGAAGAAAACTTTTCCACATTTTTATTAACTTGGAACTTGGACAGATGTCCAGCCTTTGAATTTTTTGGAACCACCTCTCAAAGCTAGACAACATATCACAAGATCACACTGACAGAGACAAAATTTATATGTAGCTCAGTATTTTAACAGAAAGTAATTTGCTATAAAAGGATAGTACTTCCAACCTTAACATAACTCTTCAGATTTCAGGATGGCATTCACAAAGAGAGATTTTCTGCATCCTAGCCTTCTTCTAGGTATACCAATATCAAGTTCTGATAAGCATTGACATAGCATTTCTTCAACTGACAGTGATCTTATAAATTTTTAACTGAATAAGCCCAAATATGCAATATGCACTGCATTGAGTAAATATGTGTAGATATATATTTCTATTTCTGGAATCTATGTCAGAACAATGAGATGATCAGGGAACCATAAACTTATATGTTTGTATCTTTTCCAGGTTAAAAGAGCATTCACTGCACAATTCCAGTTAATTCTTGAGATACAATTCAGGGAGTTGG
Organism: Lonchura striata; assembly: GCF_050655825.1. Lineage (NCBI taxonomy): Eukaryota > Metazoa > Chordata > Aves > Passeriformes > Estrildidae > Lonchura > Lonchura striata. Next base: position 54,411,389 of record NC_140707.1, on the reverse strand, counting down.
GAGTTTCAAGCCTTTAACTAATGTGTTTACCAGTCTGTTATCCAATTGTAAATATGCTCGTTACTTTTCAGAGCAATCATTTGGTGATATATTTATTAATGTCATTATACCAAAGAGCTTGTTGGACACACTGGGATAGAAGCAATATGTTTGCTATGTGCTTATGTAGCTTATCAAACATGTCTTTTGCCAGTACCAATAAAGGCTGCAGGCCTTGTGCTAATTTGACAGTGTAAGGCCTTAGAATTTGTCTGAGCTTGCCTTGATTTTTTAGCTTTTCAGGTTTTGCAAAAGTATGTAGGCATTGCATGATAAACAATAGCCCTTGAAGTTAAGCCAAAATATTGACAATTCATGGTGGCATCCCACCTAGTCTGTACTCTAGGAACACTGGTATTGTCAGCCTAGAATCCAAAGGGATTTTGGAAAAGACACAGTCATTGATAAGTCTTATTTCATAATTGTTTTTTAAAGAACTATTATTAAGGAAGCTTTTTCTGTATTAGTTTGTACTAAGACTGCATCTAGGTTAGTAATAGCTTTTTGCTGGTTTTAATTAGATTGTTAGGATTTTAAGTCATATGAAAAGTTGTTGGCTTTATATATAAGGTGTACTATATTTTTACTTATATTGATATGGTGCACATAATATTGGATGCACACATACTAAGAAACTTGCAAATTTAAGATAATTTGTATCCAGTGGAAGTGTGTGTGCACCAAAACATGTCTAGAGTATATGGCAGCCTTCTGAATAATAGTGTGACTCAGGTTGTATGCATGCATGAAAAGGAATGTTTCAACAGGGTAATGTTCTTGATTAGCAGTTCAAAATTGCCCTAAATCAAACAAAGTAGTAGAGAGGGTTAGACTGACAATGATTTTTCTAGAACAAACCAGAGAGAAACCACAATTATTTGAAGACCATCTTAGAGAGGAAACTATTTTCTGCCTAGATTTGTTCACAGAGATCTGCTAACACATGCACTTTGTTCCTTGCAGAGCCCAGTTTGATGTTTGCTGAAGCCTATGAATTTAGTCTTGACAACAGCCTCAGTCCACAAACCCCTGCCCTGAAACTATGTGGACAAACCTAGATTCTCTGTATATCCATTTATATCTATTTCCCCTTAAAGTCCTTAAGAAGTATGGAAATGATCTCTCCTAGAGTTTAAACATAGGGAAGTAAAGACCTGAAAGATATGATTTTGACCAGGATAATTCAATGCCTGTTGCAGAGGTCTTACTTCATAAGACGTTCTTTTTAGGATTATTATTTATTTTACATTATTTTCATTATGTAACCATGTTTTGATATTGCCCAGAACTCAATTAAAATCAGGCCCCATTATACTGAACACAATCAAAACCATATATCAGAGAAAAATTTATGCCATATAAATGAAAATGTCTTTAATTGTGCTTTTCAGTGCTGCATATACAGTCTTGTGATAATTTCTACTGAGATTATTTTTTTTTTCATAAGTGGTCAAGCCAGTAACATTTCTAAAATTGCAGGTTCTATTATGAAAGAATAAATGTCACTCTTTTGCTTACAAAAAAGCAGCAAAGAGAACCAGGTCAGGGAATACTGCTTCAGAGAATTGTCTTTCTAACATGGTTATTTTGATTATTTGTAACCAAAAAAACAGCTTTAATTATGTGCAATCAGAGCTGTTCAAAATGTTTATAATAAATATCCACTGGACCTGAGAAGATTTTAATACCTTAGAAAAACCAGGCATACACTCTGCTTGTGGCTTTGACATGATGACTCAAATGCTGCAGTATTCTTAAAGGCATTATGTAGAATATGCATTACTTCATTTACAATTTTTTGTTTACTTTTAATTGATTGTCTTACATATGCTCATGATGAGCAGATTTATCATCTTAATAAATCTGCTCAGTCTCTTCTAAATCTCTGCTTTTTCTAGATTCACAGACATCCGGATTTTCCCTCTAACAGCTTTATGCCATTTTCTCTCAGTCTTCCACTATCTTCTAAATCCTTTCTCTGTTCTTCACTCCACAGAACTGTCTGAAATTCAAGAAAGGCAAGTGCAGGGTCCTGCACGTGGGGAAGGATAGCCCCATGCACCAGTGGCAGCTGCGGGTCGAGCTGCTGAGAGCAGCTCTGTGCAGAAGGACCCGGGGTTGGTTCCTGGTGGACTGCAGCCTGCCCATGGGCAGCAGTGTGCCAAGGAGGCCAATGGAATCCTGGGGTGCATTAGGAAGAGAATTGCCAGCAGGTGAAGGAAGAGTAAAAGACAGAGAAGAAAACTAAATAAATAGACACTTCTTTTTAGGAAACATGGACTGTATTCATCAAATGATAGATCTGCTGTAAATTCCTAAGCTAATTAATTTTTTTTCAGCTTTCAGCACAGACTCAGCTGGCATAGGAACAAACACATTAAAAATGCACTGATTAGGGAGCTCTTTGTGTGTTACTCTAAACATCATCATTTGGAAATCCACATCATTTTGCCCTGGGAGAGATCACACATTCCTCTCATGCTCTCAGAAGCTCAAGTATTTCCAATGTAGTTCATTTTTATTTTCATTCTTTGGATCTCCGGTTTAAGCTTTCTAAAATCAGTAATGTGCAGCATGATTTCTACATCAGCCATTAACAATGTTCATAATTAAATCTATCTCTCAAATTATATTTAATAGAGTCTTAAAGCAGTGTTTCCTACTGTCACCAGAGTGACCATTCATTATATATTTAACAGAGAAATAAAAGTTTTTTAGTCAGCACAATTTTTTTTTCTATCAGTTAAATTTTAATAAGGGCTGGGCAAGTGAGCAAGATGAAAAATTAAATCCGGATGATCTTATTGATTAGAGAAATCTGACCCCCAAACTAAGCTTCATTAATTATCCTAGCTTCCACTTCAGAAAGCAGAAATTCAAAAGTTTTAATTACATTTTTTCACTGCATGAAGCATTAATATCATTTATGATGTCTATATAATTACTGACTCATTAACTGCATGCTTAACTAACAGACTCTTTACTGTAACAGGTACTGTGTCTTCAGTTTATACACGATGATACATTTTGGAAATAAATATAATCCTAGGAGTGTCTAAATTTAAGAATTGTTAAAACTGTACAGTGATTTCTGCAACACTAATTCAAACAAAGGGGAAAATCTGTTAAGAAGTCTAATTAAAGTACTCAGGGGACTTGCAAATCAATTTTCAGACAACCCCAAAAATTCTATTGATTTTGTCTACAAGACAGAGGCACCTGAAGTACCAACCACTAGATTCTGGTGGATTTTCTACACTAGAAAAATGTGCTAGACAATGTTTATTGCAAGTTTTCACAGAAGATATTCTGAATTTTTACTTAAAACAAGAAGATTGGAGATTCAATATGTGACTGAAGTGCACACTCACAACTGTGAAAATTGAAGAGGGAGGAAAAAAAATCCAAAACATATCTCTTTCACTTTAAATATTTCTTGATTTGCAATATACACATTCATCATTGATTATAGGGTATAAGGACCAATTTTAAACACCTTTTCAGACAGCAGTACAGACAAATCCAGAATTATAAAGATTTTTCCCACCCTCTCAGGTGCTTTCATAGTAAGCTGCTTTTCTTCTGTTATTTTACTTTCTAGATGTTTAGGATATATCTGGCTTTAAGGAAGCCTTACATCTTCTTGCTGAAATGTCAAATGGTCCCCAAACATGTTTTTCACTTTGAACACAGACTTCTTTGTATTTATTTTTGGTGTATGGTGACTCCAGTAATTTCAATGCCATTACCATGATGTGATATCAGATGACTATATATTTGTTCATTTCACAAAAATGTGCAATTTCCTATGCAAAATATGGTTATGTGAAATTTGTTATATTGAACAAGATAAAAAAGAGATGCATGAAAGACTGAACAGGAGCATGTAACTCTTGGAAAAATACATAAAATAATATAAATATAAAATATTTATAGTCGTTAATGGGAATACATGTGAATTTGCCAACTGAGAAGAGACATAAAATGGTGCTTAAACAGAGGTTATCCTTCAACCATCCATGAATATTTGAAAGCAGCCTGAAATCAGTCATTCTTCCTCTACCTCAAATCCTGTCTTTCTAATATGCATAAATTGGTCCAGTGGATTTCACACAAGAAACCAGGACTGTTATATAGAAAGTTCTGGAAGTAACTCTCTTTACAATTCATATACATTATTAGGTAAATAACTATGCCTAAATATTGCTGAGCAAGTCACCAGATTAACTCAACTAACAACTCATATTTCAAACTATCTAAAAGTATATTTAAGCTTTTGCTCTTAAAATAAGTTGTCCTTTGAACTATCGCTTTATTTACCATCCTAATTGTACCATCCACTGGTACAATTTTACAATCCTTACAGATGCACCTACACTTCTCCTTTTGACTTGTTGGCTTATTCTATGCTTCTGTGTACATAATGAAAACAAACAAGAAAACAAACTAAAAATCCAATCTTTTTATAAGTGCATGCAGTAATTACCATTGGGTGTCTATGAGGACTTGGAGAAGGAAATCACGGGCAAAAGAAAATACTGTTAAAATGAACTAAATATCAGACGTGCACAGGCAGTACCACTACCTAGTTTTCATGCTTGAGTACAGCCAAAATACCATCCACACTGACAATAGGATTGTATATTTCAGCCTATTGGCTTCATAATGTAAAGTTGTCACTAATTTTTCTGTACATTTATTGAAAGAGTGATTTCATGCCAGCCCCCAACGCTACATTTTTACATCCTTTCTCATTAAACTATTTATTGACTGATTGCTTGTTTTATCATTCAAATATTTAGTTTTGAGTTCTCTAATATTTTTTAGGAATTTTTCCAAAGTTTAGCTACAGTCACAATTTGGGTTTCTCCAGGCCAATTTAAATGTTTTTCCACACATCCTTCCTGTCTCTTTTGTAGCCTTCAATCTTATGTTGTAAGACATGCTTGTTGTGCTGGGATTTTTATTACGAAGTTAAAATGGATAGGAGCTAGACCTGAACTCAGTTTTCATCACTGATTTAGTTTCTGTTCCAATCTTTTAATGGAGAAGGGTACCTCAGAATACAGTCACTGCTTCATTCCAGCTACCAAGAACACAGTAGAAAATTGAACTGGAGAAGTTCTTTGATAGTTTCAGGCATATATTTTAAACATTTCAGTCCCTCTTAGACACCTTAATGAAAGCCCCAAGGCCTGAAAGCAACTGGTGGGAGCTGAAAGTAAAAGAAAGCATTTGCTAAGAAGCAAGCCTTTCTTACACTCAGTGCAGCAGAATACCAATGGAGTTACTTCATCCATTAATGGGTAGATTTTGTTTCCTTCCTAAAGAGAGATTCATCCATGTGAAAATTTCTAGAAAGGCTTCAGATTTGCTTTTAAACCTTGTGCTCACATTAATTGTCTTCATATTTTACTATTCAATTTGTGTATGTGACGGACTATGCTCACACAATAGTGAGAGTGCATTATTACTGCAGAATAAGGATCAACTAAAGTCAAGAAAACCTTAAAAAATCTCAATAATTGTTCTATTTAAATATTGTTTTATTTAGAAACATAATTGCAATAAAACCAAGCAAAATAAGACCATTTATATATATATCCATTTGCAACTAATTTGTTTGCTTTGGGTCAGATTTTCTTGGAGAATCAACTCAACCATTTCACCTGCAAATATGTAAATTTAAGACATCAAACCACTGAGATGAAAGCCCCCTATAGATGACTCTGAAATCCCCTTGCAAAGCTTGCAAACCCTTGTTGGGTTTTACTGTACCCAGCCATCCACACAAAACCAAGAGCCTTCACATTTCTGATATTCACTAAACTAAACTAATTCAGGTCTGCCTGGGCCTCTGTGCACAAAATTCTCCTGCTGACCTGAACACTAATGCCCTGTGTTGAAACCTAAATGCTCCTTTCCTATAATAGGGCCAAATAATTCCCTCCTATATTTGGGTATAAAAGATTTCCCATAATTCAAATAAATTTAATATTGCTAATTTTTTCAGGTGTATACCGCACAGTAAACCAGAAATTAGCAATCCCATTCCTGGTTTTTTGCTAAAAAAGCCCAGCCAGGACTGTGTACAGAACCACATACAATCTAAGAACCATCTGTTCTTACCATTTTATTTATTATCTGAGACTGCTATATCCTACATTGTGTATTGCTGAACTACTAACACTTAAGCTTCTGAGTAACATCTTAGACTTGATTTCAGCTAAGGTCAGGCTAGGGTGAGATGGAAGCATCACGCCACACCATCAGCAGTCTAGAAAATATGTAATGAAACTCTGTCTCTTAAAATTTTAATTTAATCACATGCTAATAGAAACAAATAGGATGCAAATTAGCTGTTTTCCTTCCTTACATTTCTGTATACTTTTTAACATAGTGTTCTTGATGTGAAAGCACCAGACACTCTCACATCTACTTAACTTCCTTCCTAACCCCAGATTAGGGTGAGGAAGACAAATTAAAACACTGAAGTTAACTAAAACTTAAATCTGAAGGATCTCTGGACATGTAAGTTTCAATCAGAAAAAAAAAAATTAATGTTGTGAAGAAAAAAGTCTAATCCCTGATGTGGAGCCAGTGCAGAGCCAGTGCAGAGTTTGGCATGATAAATGTGCTGATACTACATGATTTACCAGGGTCTAGCCTCCTTGGTCTAATCCAGCCATTAGAAAAAATGTATCTACTCAAGGCTACTAGAAACATTCCTGGACAAAGTCAGTGAGATGTTAAGGTCATAAGAGATAAAAAAAAAAAAAAACAGAGCCCAGACACAAATTTGCTAATGTAAGATATTTGTTCTGTATCTCTTAAATTACAAAAGGAAAAGAATTCCACATTAAAATATCATATTTTAAAAGGACACAAAGTTTGTAATAGAATATTAGTCAGAGAATGAGTCTGAGGTACTTTAAACCAGCCCATGAAATAACATAATTTCTTATATTTTTGTTGATGTATACCTTCTCTTAAAGAGCTTTAAGTTCACATATTTTCTGGAAAATTCTACTGTTGTCCAAAAATCATCCTGTAGTTTTGGTAAATTCTGGCCAAGCCAAGCCATACATTGCATATGCCCACTTGTAATAATAATGTGCTACCTACATGTTGAGCAGACAGATACTATTCCCTGTAAAGGATGCATCACTGACTTATTCCAGTCTTACATGGGAAGGAGTCTGGAGTAGGGTCATAACTCTGCATGGCAGAATGGGTCTTTTTTTCTCAAGAACCGTTAAGTCAATCTTGGATTATAATAAAGCGCATCTGTTCTTTGGGGATTGGCAAAGAAATTAAAAGTGTAGAAGAGGAAAAAGAAAATTCATTCTTACATTAACTGGATTTTCTGGACTAAAAATTCATCCTTGGTTTAGAAGTTCAGCACATAGGACTGTGGGGCTGTCTGTGTCTGTGTGTTTGCAAACACATATGAAAGAACCAAACTGTCACACTTCTTCATACAGATGGATATGCTTTGCTGCAAGCATTTCTGTGTTAAGATGCAACCTATTACTCCTATTCTGGCCAGCTGCAGGGTCCATCTGTGTGTTTGACTTACAAGTTGTTGAAACCTGCAAGAACGACTAAGGATGATGTACCAAAGCAACGCCTCTAATCACAGCTGGACTGAGTGGGTGTTGCTGCCACACTGTCATGTGCTGAGGGACTGTGAAGAAGTCAATGATGATTTAACAAGATAGAAGGAATCTCTGTAAAGGAAGAGAAGTATTGTAGGAGCCAACTACATATAGCTCACACTTGGAGGCAGCTGGGCTTATTGCAAATGCATGCTGAATACACAATTTCCACTACTGATGGACTGATCTAAGCCCATATGGCAGCTGTTTTATTCTCTCCCTGTCCATTTTGAAAGATGGTGTTGCAATGCCCCAGTACAGATGTGTTACACGTTTATAGATGGGATGGGAGGTCAGAAGTGTTTTACCAGTACACAGTTTTCTTTCAGCTGGAAAAGTTCATGCGTTTCTCTGTAACAATTCAAGGTTGATAATATATTCCCCAACATGGAAGATATGAAAGGAAACTTACTACAAGAACTCTACGTCTCTCCTATCCAACTAGCCAGGGAAGCGTCTTTCATTTTGAAGAGGAAAGGAAAGATTATTCTATAAACATTCAAACATGTATTATGTGGAGATGTTTGAATACAGAAATATCACATACTTTGGAAAATTTACCTACCCATTTTTGAAGAGATAGAAATAAGAGTAAAGGCTTGGGCTTCATTTGCACCCCTTACAAGTGGAAAAAAAAATTGTATCTCAACTCTGAACCAACAGCAAAAATTCTTTTGAAAGCCAATAGAGACACAAAACTCAGTACTCTGGTTTTGTGAAGAGAAACTAAATTTTCTACTTAGATGATGACATTGGCCTTCCTTTCTCTTGTTCACAAAATATCATTGAATACTTATTTCAGAGGTGAAGGATCACATTAAGATACAAAGACTTGGCTTTCTTTCTCAAAGTTTTCCAGCCCAGGACTGATGGAATATATCAACTTCAATCACATAGAGCCAATGTTTTTATCAGAGTGAGGTTATCTAGGTTCCAGAAACACCAGAATTTCATATTGAGAAGCTCATGTACAGTGTGACATTATTAAATACCCATGAATAAAGGTATTTTTCTGTCTATATGTTTCAAAGTTATGTCTTCTGCTGTAGGTTATATTCTATTTCATGGGCTAGTATGATAGGAAGTCCACCCCCTGCTCAGGCAGGTGATGAAATGAAGTTATAAACACAAAAGAAGCTTTGTAAAGTAGTTAGCAGAAAAAGGAAGGGGGAAAATAGCTTTTTTTTTCTTCATGGTACAATTACATCTTTCATTTCAGGATCTCAAAGCAGTATAGAAGCACTGTAATTAAGCTTCCAGTTTCTCCATGTAGTATAAAAGACTTTTAATGCCTTTTAGCAAGAGAAGATAATAAAAAATGAGGAGGAAATAAACTGGTGTTTGCTCATTTAATTCATAATGAGAAGAAAAATATGCACAGCTTAATAATTGCTTTTATTTTAATTGTTCATAAGGAGCAGTCTTTCTCCTTCCCACCCTAATTATAGAATAGACATATACCAGAGTGTGAAAAGCTGTAGAGCCTGGAATCACCCATAGCATGACAGGATAATTCCATAAATGCTTTCTTCCTTACATCTTCCAACATTTTATAAAAGGTCTTTTCACTGTTTTCTCCTGATTTAGTGTTTCAATATACCCTTCTTGACATATTTTTACTCTCTCAAGTGTGTTGATTCTTTTTAAATATTGTGTTAAGATCTCAACAGAGAGAGGAAGGGAAAAAAGATGTGTTGTACCACTTGAAGAGTAAAGAATTTAATGTGACATAGTCTTCATTCAAGACAAAATATAAACATTGAAATAAAAGAGAGGAAAATGAGATATAACAGCACTTCCTGTGGTTATGAAATATCTTGAAACATAAGCATGAGCTGAAATTATTTTGTTGTCCTAAAGAACAGTTTGTCCTTTCCTCTACTCTATTATCTCAATAGTCTACTATGAAATCTGCTCAACAGGGAACATTTTTATGCCAGAATGCTGTATTTTTAGTCAATCGATTGGCCCTCTACCAGGGCAGGGGGTTAGCTGCCTTTCAAACTGTTGGAGACATCTGCAGCCAGAAGAGGAGCCTCTCCATTTATACTTGGCAAGACAGAAATGACAGAGCCTACCTTTGTGCACTGCAAGTTCAACATCTGTTAGCAGGGGTCAGGAAGCATTATCTCCCATCACAAAGTGCACTCAGAAGTTCAGCTCAGAGTTACCTGCAGCATTTCAGAAGCAGTGTGTGGATGTTCTTTATTTTTCTGCTTCTGTACCCAACACACCTATTTGAGTGATTCTGTGGTTTTGCACTCTTTGTGTGTGCATGTGTGTTGACCATTTATGCTGCAAGACCCCAGGAGAGGAACTGCATCAGTGCTATGATTCTGTAAAACATTGGACCCGCTAAGAACTCAGTGGAGTTCTCTTACTCTTCTGGTGCAACATGCCATTATTTTGAACTGGTAAGAACAGAAACAGTACAAAGTTATCTTAATCACTTCAGTACCTTAAAACCTCCTCAGGAGAATGACTCATGTGTAGCTATTGCATGCTGGTTTTTACCTTTGCTACCATAGCAATCTAACCCCTAAACAACAATAGAGGGTTCTCTACACCTTAAAAAGAAATATCTCCCCTGGGCACACCACTCTTCTTGCAACTGTCTGTTCTGTGAAGTGACCCAGAAAATGTAGAAAGTGCCAGCTTGTTTTATGCTCTGTAACTGTCCTGTTAACCTATTATGAGACCACAAATGTATTGTGTTTTGTGTTTGTGGTTTTTCCTATTCTAATTTATTTAAATGCATTTTATAGTTGATAACTGCACAAAATTAATTTTTTCAGTGGTAATGAACCAGCAGCAGCAGTACCTGTGACTCAGAAGGGATGGGCATTGAACTAGAATGACCTCACAGCCCTGTTGCAATGAAGGGAGCCAGTGGCTGCTCCAGCTTCTATTTCAGACCACTTCAATGAGAGTCACACAATACTGCTGTCATTTGACAACAGTTTCTGATCTCTTTTTTTCACTTGTTGCCTTTTATTGCTGGGTTAGCCAACACTCATTCTGAAAGTGGATGCCCTGAGAATCTATCAAGGGAAACTGGTGTATGAAGAGACATTTAGATGGCATCAGAGCACGAGGACATATACACCCTTAAATTCATCAGTGTTCCATTTTTAGTACATGACAGTTACAGGATTAATGGTGCATCTCTTCTCACGTATTGCTTTTCATTTATGTAAAAATAAGCATTCTTAGCATTTTATATGTTCTGTCTATTAGTGATTTTTTGGCACAACCATTAGAATGACTTACAACTGTATTAAGTATATTTTATATTTAATTCATGACATAAACAGAGAGGCTTGCAATGATCACTGGAAGATTATCATAATTAACTAACTTCACAACTTGGCCTCTGTAAGTCTCAGTGCATCTGAGCACAGACTTACTGGTGACAGTTTGCTTTGCATCAAAGTCAATGTCAGGACTTCTGCACTCTTAGCCAGTAAATCAGAGAGACAAAAAACAGCATTTACTCATCCAGCAAACGAAAAGGATCAGCTATGTGAATGCCCATTTTTACTTATGAAACATGTCCCTCCAAATCTGTTTAATATATCTAGAGTCTAGTCCTCCTCTCATTGATGTCATGATAAGCCATGAGTCCCCAGTGAAATCTGTAGGGTTATAGCACAATCAGAATGGCTCCATACTCCCTCATTCTATTCTCATTTTGGCAGAATTCACAGTGTGTGTGCAACTGCCAAGTTCAATGAATTTTCTCCCCATTTCCAGTCACATAACTGATATCCCCACCTTGCCTTTGGGGTGATGTATCAAAAGATAACTAAAATAACATATCACCCCTAGCTAACACAGATATCCTTGTGGGTAGGAAAGATAAAGTTGCCATACCACAAAGCTATTTTTTTTGCTGGACAGGTGGTGTGTGTGTGTGTGTGTGTGTGTGTGTGGACTCCTCATTTGTAACCTTGTCATCACAACACCTTAAAATTCTCTCTGCAAATGCAGGTGAAAATTAGCATATCAGTAACAGAAAAAGGCTCATTTGCATGAAAAATGGCAACCTTATCAAGTTCTTAACAGCCCTATGTGATCCATTCAAGTGTATTTGAAGTACCATCCAGGTGCCTAGAGAAAGGAGGGCCCTAAACTGTCAAATCACTTACTGCAGTAAAAATAGGTGAAGAAGATGATTGAATGCAGTTGCTTACTAAATTCAGCTGAGTCTAAATGCAGCTGGAATGTGAATGAATGACAGAAGTGTGTAAGGGAATGGGAGCGACTCCATCACCTACCATTGAGAATGCAGTTACCAGAGAGTTACAGCACAAAACCTGAAAACCCACAGATGGATTTAACTTGCCTCCAATGTGACACGATCTGGAATAATCTCTTCTGTCTAGATTCTGCATTACTGTTTTGGGTATTTTTCCTTCAAAACAATTGATTTCCATACCTCACATAATTAAATATAGGAACAATAACCAGTTTGATGAGAATTGGGATTTTTCAACCTGGAAAAGACAAGAGTCCAGGGCAACCTACCTGTGGCCTCCAAGAAGGAAGGAAGGAGGCTACCTGAAGGAAGCCTATAAAAAAGATTGAGAGACTTTTTACAGTCATATAGTAATAGGTCAAGGAGGACTGGTTTAAAATTAAAAGACAGTAGGTTTAGATTCAATATTAGGAAAAAATTCTTTATTGTGAGGGTGGTGAGGCATTGGAATATGTTTTCCAAAGAAGCTCTCAATGGCTCATCCCTGGAAGTGTTCAAGGCTGAGTTGGATGGAGTTTACTGAATGTTGTCCTTCACTCAGAATGTTCTATGACTTTATGATATTAAAAGCTCGTGGTTATTTTATTCAGTGGTGGGATTTTACTCTAAGATGGACTACAGCAGAGATTTACACCTTTCAGTAGCTCACCTTCAAGATACAAATACTGGGACATACCCATGTTATGTCTCTGCTAAATTATTAAATAAGCTGAATTCAGGAGATCCTTGATCTGACAAAGGTCAGCACAGAATTTCACTTTGGTTAATGTTGAATTTGAAAGGTTATATATACTGTACAGTAAAAAGTAGATGCGTGTTTTGGAACATCAGGAAAATTATGCAGGCAGGGTGCTCACAAATGAGCTGTCTTCTTCCCCCCGTTTGCTGTTAGTAACAGTGAATATAGGACTGATCAAGTTCTAGGTCACACTGCAAATGGATTCAGTTCACAAAATAATATCAAACCTGAGTTATTTTTTACTCACTAAAAATATAAACAAAACAAAATCATAAGACATAGAAATATCACATTTTTAAATTATGTTATTTGCCTGAATTACTTTTTTGTTGTTTTTCCAAAGGTCACCCTGCTTGGCACACAAAAAGATTTTTATTTCAGGAAAAAAATAGCTTCCATAGGTCCATATTTTGCTTCATTCTTTTTGCTTCTGAAGGCATATTAAGGCTCCCAAGGAAAAACAAGAATTTAATTAAAACTAACTGAAACAAGCACTAGTAATTTTAACTCTGACAGACTGGTTTTATTAAAATTAAGAACTCAAATGTTACTGCATCTGTAGTAAGAGAAATGTAGGTGATTAATTTTATTGTGTATACTCAGTGAAAGGAAGAGCCAAAAGTATGAAAGTGAAGACATATATATTCTATCCTCTATACTCCATCCCAAGTATTTTAAAAGTAGTCACATATAAAGGTTAGTTAATATCTGTTGATTAAATGAATGCACACAGGAAACACACATATATATAAATCCGTGCCTATGTGGAAATAACCAAACATACACAAGCATTTAGGCTTGTCTGTGTATTCATAAAGAAGGAACAAGAGAAGGGGAACAGGGCTTGCAATTGTGTTGTTGTCCCTTGATAAATGAAAGCTGAAATGCCTGTGAGTCCTGGTTCTGTCAGCAGAGATGCACCCACTGGTCAGGTAGACTTCTGGAGCAGAAAGTTGTCAGTCCTACCTTCTTTGCTGGATGTGGTTCCAAGAAGCTGTGGGAATCTGAGGAACAGCAATTAGAGATTCAGAGCCACCCACATGAATTTCACTCAGGTGCCCTACCCTGGCTTCTTGTTGAACTTTGCATATTATACCAGAAAAAGGGGAAAAGAGACTGGAAAACAAGCAAGCCAACAGTTTTTCATGTTTGGGGTTTGTTTTCCACATCTGTATGAATATTTCAAATAAGTAAGAAAAGTAACTTTCTAGTCCATCAAAAGAAATACAGTACTCATCATTTTTGATGCAGAAGACATCATCTTTTGAGAGAGTTATCTGTATATCTGTATATATGATTATCTGTATCTGTGGATATAGTTCAATCAATAAATGCCTGAATGGTTACAATCTTGTTAGCCATGCCATACTGCTTCACAGTCTTTGGAATGTCCCACTACCTCTGCAGACCATGATAGATTGGTGTGTCACACTTGCTAGTCTGCATTGCAGTGAACTTGCTTCCTACCTTCATCTTTCCTCTTCTACCCGTTCCCTCCCTCCTCAAGCCATTTCCATTTGACTCTCATGGCAGTCATTCATTGTATCAGCAGCTCCCTTTTAATCAGAGCACTACTTCCATCTGAAATAGCTGGTTAACTGACTGAGGGTCCATTAAGTGAATTATTTCAAGCTCTTGCCCCTTTCACAAATCTGCCCCTAAAGCAACACAGCAAGTAATAAATTTGAAGCACCTCTCAGTATGGTGAGGGAAGCAGAATGCACTTTACAACTAGCAATTAGCCTTAGGGCTTCAGGTATTTTTCTTTTCTCACCACAATTGAACTCACTTGGGTTTTAAAATTTTTTTGTTTTGGCTTTTAAAGGAAAATATGAGCTTTGTCCAGGGTTGAGTGTCTAAGACTGCTAGCATGTCTTTAATATTCTATTCCCTGGTTTATAGCATCCTAACATATGGCGATATTCCAAAACATTTTCTATTCACTCAGTGATCAGGAATTATGGGGAATTATGATCCAACAATGCCAAATATCCAATAGATTCAAATGCCATCTCCTACCCACTGAGGTTCACATAGCTTTAGGAAATGCAGGGAAGCATAGGACAGGTATGTACAAGGTGTTTTACAGAATTAATCACCCTGTAATTTTAATAAATAATAGGATTTTTGTGCTGTAAGCATGGTGACAGCAGTCATAATAACACCTAGGAGTATGTGAAAGAAAATAATTTTTACCTGTATAATGTCATGCAGTTAAGATGTTTGATCTCAAATAGTAAAATGCAGAAAGAATCAAAGACTAGTTTCTTGTCTATTCAGTATATCATGCAGTCTGTGACATCTAGGTTACTTCACTACCTTCTTGCTTGGCATTCAAATTTGCCACTCCTCTTATCCTTTTTAATGGAACTTACTTTGAAATTTTATTACCCAGCTCACCAAATTTCTATCTGCTTTCTCCTTTCCCCTTTCCCAATTTTCTTTCTTTTTTTCCTCCCTTGGGACTATGCACATGGGAGGAATTTTTTTATCTCTGTCTCAGCTTTATCTTGTAGTACTTTTTTATTTTCTGGCTTTATTTTTTTTCCCTGCTAAATTTATATGCCTTGTGATACAGCTTTTATCAGTCTCACACGTACAGTTGCTATTCCTTATTCCTGATCATCTGTTTATATGTCATCAAGTGCACCATGTTCTCTTGGCAGAACATCTGCAATTACTAGATAGTTTCTCATCTGAAAATGCAGGGTGTTACCATCACTGATATAATTGAAGTAAGCTATGGTTATGGACTGTGATTAGGTGTTTTTTTCTGTGACAGAGACTTTAAGGCAAGCAAGAAATGAGACCCTGCAGTTTTCTGAAAAGACAGAAGGGTTTTTAGCAAGGCTCAGCCAAGCGTAGAGCAGGCATAATATGCTAGAGACTTCAAATTTTGTTGTCATCAGAGAAGAAGATGTCCATATAAATGAGACAGAAAGGAATTTGATTTGTCATCATGGTTGGTATTTGGTTGTGCAATAAAGGTGAATAGAAAAGTAACTGTTAATTTAGGGGGTATTCTTCACAGCAGATTTATTTAGTGATTTATTTAGAGAAATACTGCTCAATCTCAAAGAAAATTGTGGTTTAGGGAATACAGATGCTTCTCTGTACTCATATTGGAAGTCACTAGCCATGGCCCCTTTTTGTAAGTGGGATTACTATTTTTTGGCAGATTATGCTATTATTGTTTTCCTTTATTACCAAAAAAGCAATGGAATTTAGTAATTGGTAAATGCCTCTTAGCTGGTAGCTATAGATACTGCTTTTAACAAAATAAAGTTATATATATAGGAGCTAAGCAAAGATTAATCTGAATGTTCTCACCACCAAATAATTTCAGATTTCAGAAAGGATTTTAGCAAGTCAGCCTTGGTACAACTGAAAGAGATTCAAAGACTGTCCAAAAAATGTTAAGAAGTTTGACTTGCTGTTGCCTAATAACAAGAAAATTGAAATCAGTGCTGTCATTGTAAGGTCCTCTGTGTGCAAGAGTAACTCCTACATTATTATATATATGAATGAATATACCTAAAATACATGAATTGCTGCTCTGACTAGCTCAAGTAACTACTCACAATGGCAAATGGTTCTTGCATTTGTTTGACAGTGAATCCACTTACATCGTGCAGTTTTATCTCTGAAAATTTATTCTAAAAATTGAAAAGAATAATAGAACAGTGGTACCTCTGCAGCAACTTCTCAGAATAAAAACCCCAAACATTGTGTTCCATTTCATTATTTGTCACTTAAAATATCAGTGAACCAGTTTCTCCATCCCCTGCTGTATGAAGAGTTCATTTAGATTGGGGAAATTCTTAATGAATACCTGCTGCATCTGTCAAAACAACCATAGGTTTCGTCCTAGATTACATCCTCCAAAAATACCACACGAGGTTTAGTTATTAGAGAGCCTTCATCTGTATGAGAGAAAAATTGTGCTGAGAGGAAAGAGACTCACAGAAGGGCTCACAGAATTTCACTGAAGGGATGATTATTTTTGGTTTTGAACAGTGTTTTGGATCCCTCTCTAACAATTACAATGGGGCACACAAGTGGTTGTTTGGCACTGTTATGTTTCTAATATATGTTGATCCACAAGACAAATTATCTGCAGCAGACTTTTCTACATTCTTCCCAGTTGTTAACAGTTATGATTTAGCATGATCTAACCCACAGGTCTTCAGTAAGCTTTCTTTCATTGTTATCTGGATGGAAGTTCTTTTCTGATGCTCTCAGCCCTGAGAGAAATCCCATGTGGCTTTAAAGCTCCTGTATCTCCCTGTCATTAATTGTAATTGATTAACTTTTTTCTTGTAACACATTCCTGATCAGCCCCAGCACATCATTATTTCTTTCTTTCTTTCATGCAAATACTTTTTTCCCCTTATCTCCATTAGAAACTGCAAGTGGCAGGTGTGGGAGTAAAGAATTTCCTCTATGAACTCAAGCTTTTCTATATGTACTTACAATTCCTTGCCTTATAGAAAGCTTGTTTTCTATGCCTCACTTTCCACCTCCTTTTTTCACCAATCTACTCTTTAGAACACCAATACAATTCTATTATTTATACTAGAATTGGAAAACACACTTCTAGCATCTATCATCATCTCCTCATTGTCTTCTTTTCACTGGCTCCCTTAGATTTTTGCAATTACAGTGTTTGCAGGTCTGCTGTGATTCAAGGCAACGGTGTGGCACCATTTCAGTTATCCAAGGTATCACCAAAAAGTTGCTGCTTTCATTGCATTGTCAAGCTAACATTTCTGTGTTCTACCACTGAAAATTCCAATTTCTAAATATGGTAATGACAGAGGACCTGGCTTCTACTCAAATTGGAGTAATTACTCCTTGACTACATGGGAATCCAGAGCTTCCCTCTGGCTGCCCTGGAAAGCCTGGGACCCTGGCAGGGGATCAGGAACCCCCCTGAACAGAGCCCCGAGAGGCACTGTCTGTGATCTCTGTCCATGGAAAAGAGTTTTCAATCTTACAGGATGAATTACAAGCTCTGAGTGTTTGATATAAATAATAATTAAGTGTGGCATGGGTGCAAAAGTAAAATTTTAGGATTCTAGATTAGGGGTTCAAAGGGGACAAGATGGAGGAAATTGGGTGTGTCTTGTCCTTTTTCTCCTTCTTCATGCCCTCCATGTCTCACTGTGGTGTTGGCATTTTTCTGTTGGTTTAGACTGGGGACACACTGTTCAACGTAGATGACAGATATTGGCACATTATTGTAAATCCAGCACAGGGAGTTTCTGGTATTTAATGTTTGTAACATCCCACTGAGGGGCAGAGCCCCACACGCTGCCCTGCAGGACAGAGCTGGGCAGGGCAGCAGAACATGTTAGAGATAAACAGAATAAACAACCTTGAAACCAGCACAGACAAATTATGACTTCTTCTTTGGCAACAGGGCAGAAAGACAGAGACCTTCTACAATCTCAGAATCATCAATACCACAGATTCCAACAGACTACTGAAAATTATTCATTTGAATTCCCAGTGGATAAAGGAAATCTCCATCCATTGTTGTGAACACTGGGCTTAACAATCAACCAGTATAAAATAGCTATTCACCTAAAACACCAATGAAAATCTGGACAATTTTATTGCTGCTGTAGGCTCCTCAGTGCTGGTTAATTTCAGACCCATCAGAAACTATAATTCATAGGGAAATACACTGTTGCTTCCAGTGCACATGTTATAAAACAGTTACATTGCAATTGTCTCCTTTCTGCTGCTTTTATTCAAGACAGAATCCCAGAACTACTCTCAAAAGAGGTGTTCCTAGGACACAGAAGGAAGAGAAGTCAGACTTTTTGGTAGGAAATGGAGTAGATGTACTGAGTGTTATGGCTCAAGGTGAGATGTTCTAGACAGATGTCAGAATTAAAATAAAAGCACTGTTTACAATCTACCTACTCATGCTAGAGGTGTGCTCAAGTAGTGAATGCCAATTATTACCAGCATTTGAATTAAAATAACAAAATTCCAAGGAGATTTTCTTGTACTCTGTTTCTTTAAATTAAAAAAGCCATTCAAGAGATGAAAAAAAGGGCTTTGCTTGTTGAAGAAAACATTTCAAAGAGTAGAAAGCAGGTAGAAAGAGCTCTGGTTCTCCTAGGATATTTTGCTGGTCAATTCTTAACTTATTCAAGCAAGAACTAAAGTCAAAGAGAGTTTTGCTTTATGACTCTGCAGTTTGCAACTTCAGGGTCCCAAGCCACCTTAGGTCCCCAGCACATTGTATACAAAGGACATTCACTCTGGGAGCTCTCACTGAGTGTGCCCTACTCTACAGAAAGGCTTTTATTATTCATGGGGATCTCCTGATTCACCATCTTGTCTAAGTTAGGGTAACAGATTGTCAATTTTTAAGCCCTGAAAAGAACATGAGCAGTGTGAATTTGAGGAAGTCAGATACCAGATATCCCAAAAATCCAGATCCTCCCTTCTTGCTCTTACCAGAATAGGCTGCTATTATATTCAGCCTAAATTATATTGGCAGGTTATATTCAGGCAACACTCATATGCACACATTTAATCTATTCATGGAGTGTTTTGCTCACTATAAGTCTTAAAAACAACTAATCTTAGCTACAAGAAAATTTTTGCTTTGTTGAGAGTTAAAGCACCATAGAGGTCATTCACAAACAAAATCCATCATACTGGGAAAAGACCCTCACCATGAGCCCCTCACTTTTGAATATTTCTGGTTCATGCCAGACCCTAGCTCTCTTAACTGTAATGGAAATTAAGGTATTCATTTTTACTGCCACTCTGCATTGTTTTCTCTCATCTGATTTCTCTCAGACATTTCTCATTTGAAAGAAAGAAAGAAGTGAAGAAAAAAACATCATCTTCCCCCTTCAGGATCTTTATCTTTGTTAACACAACCTTACATTGTCCCCCTGAAGAACATAAGATTGGTTTTGTTGTGCCCTGCAGGATTTCTGCATCCCCAGAATCCTAAGGCAAAGGCAGTGGTTAGTTGGCACACTGTAGCAGAAATGTCATTTTTTAATTATGTGGTTCTAAGGGAATCTATTATCTACTGCTGAGATGCTGAAATCAGACAATTTATCTCCAAGGCAGGTCTGTCTACAATCTAGAATATATATCTCTTGTCACTGCAGAAAAAAAAAAAAAAAAAAGAATGAAAATATATTTTTATTTCTGGTGCCTTATGCTTATAATTTTATTATTTTAAGTTTTGCAAGCAGATTCGTGGGAGTAAGGTGCTGAGGGGCGGGGTATAAAAAGTCACATTCTGATACTTCTCCAGGTTCTCTTGATCTCCCTAGCAGATTTTCTAAGGTCAAAAGGAATCTAGCTGCCTTTCAGTCAGGGTGTGATAGCCCATCAGGGAAGGATGCCATTCACATCCTAAAGGGCTCATGTGCCTACCATAAACTAGTCTATAAGTCATTGTGTTGAGAATTCCAGGCACTTAAGTGCTGAGAGCACTGTAAAAGTGAATATCAACAAACTTGTTTACCTTAATTAACATAAATACTAACCTCTACTTGACATTTTGGGGTAGGTATCAGCAGCAGTTTGAAAGAATCTTTATTTCTTCCACAGTAGGTGTTGTTATTTGAATGAATAATCATATATCTAGCAGATTATTCATAATCACACTGAATTATTTCTCTTTTCTCCCTAAGGTATCGAAATAAATCAAAGAATTTAGTACATGTTGATTTTATTTTTTAATCTGCAACACTCATTACACAAGCCACTCTGTGAAGCAGGATCTGAGCTGCCAGCAGTTCGTGTCTATTAACAAAGAGGTACATTCCAAGTACTTTTAACACAATCCCACTCAGGCATATTTTGAATTAATGTATGCTTTCTGTATCCTAAAAAAGTTTACAGAAAAGTTGTAGGGGAGGAGAGAGGGAAAGAAATATCGAATATCCCATCAAAACTGTAATTCCTGCATTGCCCTCTAGTGCACACATGACAGCACGACACCTTTTTGAAAAAAAAAAAAAACTTCACATTGTAAATTACTAAAATGAAGCCTTTAATTTCATTTGATGGTTTGCTGCATTTAATTTTGACAGAAACATTATATACAGTTTGTTTGAAATACCTCGCCTTCACCAAACCCTTCTGGCAAATCTGAGAATTAGTTTGATCCCTATTGCTGGCAGAAATGCAGCCCATGTCTTTTCAAAACTAAATAAGTATGATTTCAAAAAATTCAGTCCTTCAAAACCACCACATGAAGCATGTATGAATTAGAGGATACCTATATTGTTTTCTACATGAGGGCAAAATAAAGTCTTTAGCAATATGTCATTGATCTGCATATACTTTTAAAAGTCAACTCCTCCCCCACATACAGAAAGATCAGCACACACAAGCACACAGGAACCTGCACAATAGTTAGAGGGGACAGAGAATTCACATCATAACATTAAATCTATTGTAAAACATGTAGAAGCAAACATTTCAGTGGCTATGGATTCAAATAACACCTTGGTACTTAAGTGCATAGCCAGGAACCATCTCTAAGTTTCAGACCAGTAATTTGTGGCTTCATGAATAAACTTAGGAACATATTCAATACATTTAGAAGTAGTAAATTAAGTAGAAATTTCCTCTGCTTTCACATAACTTATCACATAAAACCCATTTCTGCCTGTAATAAGAGTCCTAGTAAAAGAAAACATTTTATAAAATATTTAAGGATAAAAATCACCAGGTTACAGTAAGGAATATTTTTTAAATCTCTTTTTAATGTTGTTACCTGCAAAATGCACTATTATTAAATTTTGGGTACTACAGTATAGACAATGCTTTTGCATTTGAGAGTTTTGAGAATCTTATTTCACCAGCTCTTCTCCACATAGTCCTTAAAAGCATAATACATTTACATGTTTTTATGTTCTGGTCCACAGGATCACAGACAAGAAAATTAATTTTCTTCTCTACCTCTGTGTTGCCTTCAGGGGAAGGCAAGGCGACCTGGTTTCAAGGAACAGCACGGCAGCCCAGTCTCCCCTGGGCCACTCGGGCCAACGACACACGCAGGCACCAGTGTGGTGGACGGTCGAAAGCGTTTATTATCTTATCTCATGGGTTTAAATAGTCTTGGGGGACTCTGCTACGTCAGGGGGGGTTGGTAGGGTCTCTAGGGTTAGTCAGGAGTGGAAAACTACTGGGTTAGGTGTGGTTACATTCTTTGGGGTAAATGGATAACATGTTGCAGGGTGAGAGGGGGAAGGGGTCTTTCTTTCCGTCACATCCCGAAATCTTCCGTTCGCCTGTCCCTATCTACTACATCTCCCCCCTCCTTTTCATAAGTAACATGAGGTAGTCGTAGATATAGGCACTGGAGTGAGGTACAAACTTGTAACTTGGTAAGGAAAAAAGGGTTTTTGGTAAACCTGAGTAAATCTCGCAAGGTGAGTTTTGAAGGCTTTTGCAGCTGACTGTGTTAGCAGTTTTTGGTTTACAGCATTTGTTGCTGGCCTACAAACAGAATGTTCGCCCGTTCTAGACGGGCCTGAACAAATGAGACTAGCTTGTTCAGCAGGCATGGTCCTATGGTAACAGCTAAAAGCAGTATTGCCAGTGGACCTACCAGGGCAGAAATTAAAGTGGTGAGCCAAGGTGATTGATTGAACCAGGATTCGAACCAGCTCTGCTGGGTTTCCTTGTCTCTCTTTCTTTGAGCCAGTCTATCTCGGAGTTCTGCCATAGAGTCTTTAACGACTCCTGTATGATCTGCATAAAAGCAGCATTCCTCTTTCAAAGCTGCACACAGTCCTCCTTGTTGCATGAACAAGAGGTCCAGTCCTCGCCTATTCTGTAAAACTACTTCTGAAAGCGAAGAGACTGATTTCTCTAGATAGGAGATGGATTTCTCGATCTTCTGCAGGTCTTCATCGATGGTCATTTGCAGCTGAGAGAGTCCGTGCTGTTGGGTTGCGATGGCTGAGACACCAGTGGCTGTACCAGCTGCTCCCAGGCCAAGCAGCATTGCGATAGTTATACTTGTGATTATTTCTCTTTTGTGCAGTCTGTCAGGTTCTTCGAAAAGGTGGTACACTTCTTCATCTGAGTGGTATAGGACCCTAGGAACAATCAGAACTTGGACACAGAAGTCAATAGAGTCATTAAATTTGGCAAGGAACACACAAGGACTCACTCCGGATCGCTGGCAAACCCACATCCCAGATGCGGATGGGACCACCCACTTACCGATCTTTCTGTTGGGCTTGACAACTTTAGTGCAGAAGTTGCCTTTCTGCTTTGCTAAAGTTGCATTACCAAAACATTTGCCTTGTCCTGTGATTTGACTCAGGGTGATCCCTCTGCGGGGAGTGTCCCATCTGCACTGCTGGGGGGCACTGGCTGTGGAGTAACTGAAGGGGGTGTCTAAAGCGATGCCTTCGTAGAAAGGGGGTTTAACATTATAACAAAGCCAACAGGAGTTAGTCAGGTTTGGTTTGGTTTTGTTTAGGGTTAGAAAGGTAGCTTCTAGCATACAAAAAATTGGGTTTGGATCGGACTCGGCTGTGCGGCTTATCTGGAATACATCTGTATGGCCAGCCGGGGTGTCGGTGACTTTTGGGGGCAAGGTTTTGGGGTGGGTTGTGTTTTTCCCTTTGAGCACATTCCTGATAACTTTATTGGGTCCTACTGGTCGAGGTGCTGGTGGTTGGAGTTTGATAATTCGTACATTCACCCACCTTCTCGGTCCTCTGAGGACCACTGTCCACGTTCTACCCGTGGTCCAACTAGGGTGGTCTGGCTGTAAAACGGTCATGTTATAACTTACACATCTCCGATATCTAGGCTGTGCATTGTGATCTCCGCAGCCAAAGGGTGCCCAGGTGAACTGTAAGAATTTGTCGGGCTCCTGTGGTTGCCACCCAAAACTGAAGCCCTATGACATGGTGGTCCTGACTGCCATAAAGGCGGCACGTCCCCCACACCTTCGGTGGCTCTTTTCTTATTTTCATGGCCAGGGCCACCCAGGGGTCTCGTTCTGGGGCGTCCCCTGCTGACCCTGCGGCACAGGCGCTGCTTGCGGCGGTAGTGGGTACGAAGGTACCGCAGGCTGTGTTGCGAAATTCGCTGGCGAGGGTACGAAGCTGGCTGCTTCCTGTGGGGGTATGGGGTATAAGGGCGCCCCGTCCCACTGGGGGTTGGCATAGATGGGCTGCCTTGCATTTGCAGCGGGAGGAGGCTGGGTGCAGCCCGCACGCCCCCTCCCTCTCCCGTTTCTCTGGGTCCGGGACCTGCATTTCTTGGCCAGATGCCCCTTCTTCCCGCAGGCCCAAACAGGCTACTCTCGGGCGTGCTTGGGGTGGAGGCGCCGCGGCGGGCTGCCGTGCCAGCTGGGGACAGCTCAGCGCAGGCTATTTTTATTTCTCTCCAGTCGGTAAACTGGGCTGGTTTGTATTGTGGCTGCTTTTCGGTGCGGCTTAAAGCTTTACTTGGTTTTGTTTTAAATTGCATTGTCTCTATTCTCTTCGTCTCAGAGTCCCAGCCGGCTCCCGTCAGCTCTTCCGAGCTGCCAGAGCTGCTGCTGGACTCCGAGTCGGAAGTCGAATGCCAGCGCACTTCCGGGGCTCGGTGCCGTTTTGTGCGGCTCCGACCCCGCTCCTCCCCCCGGGGGTGGCGCCGCTGCCGCTCCCCGGGCTCGCCCTGCCTCCTGCAGGGGGGGGTTTCTCCCTTACATGGTGGCGGCGTCAGGCGCGGCTGCTGATCGGCTCCGAGCCCTCTGCCGCTCTCCTCCTCTTTCTCCCGCACACGTGCATTAGCAAAACTCCGCGCCTCTGGGCTCTTCGCGCCGAGACTGCCCGCGCCCCGCCCCTCCCCTTGGCTGCCGGCGCCATTTTCAAAGGCGTATGGAGGCGGCGTGGGCAGGATCTCCTCCCGAGCCGCGGCTTCCGCGGCTCTGGCTTCCCCCGCCAGTCCCTGCCAAAAGAACTCTGCGCGCTGCTGCACCTCCGGTACCGGGTCACCGACCGGCGGTGGCGGGGCGGATGGGGAAGCCGCGGATTTTTGGGAGGTTTTCGCGGGGGGTCCCGGGCCCCGGCCCGGGGAGGGGGGCGACACGCCGGGCCCCCCCGGATCCCCGCTCCCAGGCAGATTGTCCTCAGGGGCGGTTTGCGTTGCCGCTCCTACCCCTAGCTTGGGTGTAACCAATAAACACGTACGCGCTGCGCTCCATGTCTCTTGCTCTTCTATTGCTCTGCGCAGGGCTTTCTCTACTTTTCCCCACGCCTTAAGGCATTTGCCGCTGCCTGAGGATTTCGTGTCCTCGGCCAGCGCGGCTGTGCTTTTTTCCCATATCTCCGGATGCAAAACATCCACAGGGCGTTCAATTGCCCCAAGCTCAAGAAGCCTTGCTATAGCAAGATAAAAGTCTTTGAGCTTACACTCAATTCCCCATTGCTTATGAACCTCACTTACGACCCTGGCAGTGGCGTCTATGACGACTACGGGTCCTGGGACGTCTCCCTTGCCGAGAACACGGTCTGACCGGTCTGGCCGCTGCTCTTGTCCAGGCGACACCCGCTGCCCGAGCGAATTATTCCCGGGCTTCGGCACCAGTTATGTTGCCTTCAGGGGAAGGCAAGGCGACCTGGTTTCAAGGAACAGCACGGCAGCCCAGTCTCCCCTGGGCCACTCGGGCCAACGACACACGCAGGCACCAGTGTGGTGGACGGTCGAAAGCGTTTATTATCTTATCTCATGGGTTTAAATAGTCTTGGGGGACTCTGCTACGTCAGGGGGGGTTGGTAGGGTCTCTAGGGTTAGTCAGGAGTGGAAAACTACTGGGTTAGGTGTGGTTACATTCTTTGGGGTAATGGATAACATGTTGCAGGGTGAGAGGGGGAAGGGGTCTTTCTTTCCGTCACATCCCGAAATCTTCCGTTCGCCTGTCCCTATCTACTACACCTCTGCCCAGAGAACTTGTGGACTCTCCATCTCTGGAAATGCAGGAAATCCCCATCCCCATGGATGGGGGTTTGACCTGTCATGTAGAAGGCTACTTGTCAACAGCAAAGGTATTTGAATAGTTGTTCTGTAAATTGTGTAGAATGATTTGGGTTGGAAGGAACCTCAAAGATCACCTAGTGACCCTCATGCTATTGACAGGGGCACTTTTCACTAGACCAGGCTTCTCTAAACCCCATCCAAACTGGCCTTTGAATGCTTCCAGTGATGAGGCATCAAAAACTTTTCTGGGCAGCTTGTCCCAGCGCCTCACTACCTTAACACTAAAGAATTTCTTTCTAATATTTAATTTAAATATCCTCTCTTTCAGTTTCAAGCCCTGTCCTATCACTACATGCCCCTGTGAATTGTCCCTTTCCAGCTTTTTTTGTAGGCCCCATTTAGGTACTGGAAGGTTGCTGTAAGGTCTCCCTGGAGCCTTCTCTTTCTCAGCCTGAACAACCCCACTCTCTCAGCCCGTCTTCATAGGAGACATGCTCCAGTGCTTTGATCATCTTCATGTTCCTCCTCTTGACTTGCTCCAGCAAGGAGGTCATGTCTTTTTCATGCCAGGAGCCTCCAGAGCTGGATAAAGCTACAGGAAGGGTTTCATGTGAGTGGATAAAGGGGCAGAATCATCTCCTTAGATCTGCTGTCCATGCTTCTTTTGGTAAATCCCCCAATATGAGCCACATACTATCAAGCAATTTTTCAGAGCTCTGCAAAAACCATAGGAGGAAATTGCAGCACCTGCCCTTGTTAGAATATCACAGCTTTTGCTTTCATAGCCAAACTTACACAGTAATCACTATAAAATCTCATAATTTTTCAGATGCTATTCTCTCATGTAACTCTTAAATGTACTTGAGTATAGGAGGCATAGCTGCATCTGTGCAAGCAAGAACACTTTCAGAACACCAAGCACCTGGGTAGAATCAAGATTTGAATAGCAGAGGAAAAGAAAGAGGATACTATGAAGATACATGTCTGTAATTGCACTGTGTAAATGGGAAAGCATCTACTATCCTTGTAGCATTAGTGAAAGCACAGCTGCTGAAGAAGCTCATTGAGTAAATACATTCTTGGCCTGTGTCCAGCATGGTATGCAGTTTGCCACTACAAAGTCAAGAAAAAATTATACACCACATTAATAATGTCAGACTTTGATTACAGTGTGACACTGTGCCATGGTGATAATGTTACCTCTGTATTTATGTAGCAATGTTTATTAAAGAGAACTTCTGGACACCTTTTGACAATTAACTTTGTTCTTACATCTCCATGTAAATGCATGATGCAGATGTTTCGTATGAA
The DNA here is from genome assembly GCF_050655825.1 of Lonchura striata. Lineage (NCBI taxonomy): Eukaryota > Metazoa > Chordata > Aves > Passeriformes > Estrildidae > Lonchura > Lonchura striata. The sequence goes on along the minus strand of NC_140707.1, from coordinate 54,384,406 downwards.
GTTGCTCCTCTAGTAAGAGCAGTTCCTACCTCACCAATTTAATTTGTCAGGATTTTGACACCCTTGTTCCTAATGCTTCATGATTTTTTCTGGACCCATATCCCAAAATTTTTAAAACAATGATAGCAAGTTTAGTATAGTTATAGTTCATCATAATCACAAGATAGAAATAGCCAATTTTTAACTTAATGCTTGAAGATGTGTTGACATACAGCTGTTAAAGGATCATGAGAGATACGGGAGATATTAATCAATTTCCATGTTCACACAGAATTTCTGTGTTCACACAGAAATTGGAACAACCCTAGCAAGAAGCCAGAAATAAAGATCTTGGCATTGTCATGCCTGCCAGGCACAGCCCTTCAGTCACTGCTGTCTAGCCTTTGGCTTTCAACCCACAAATCTTTTCACAAGGTAGACAATTGCCAACAAGCCAACATGAGACAGGCAATGTCTTTTTATGAAAAACCCAAATGAGCAGTATGTGATAATACTTTCTATTTGGTTATCACAGAATGACTATATACATTGACAGATATAAAACTACGTTTTTAAATCTCTCATTCTTTGGGCTTACAACATCATGCTCACAAAACCAGACTCTAGTCACACTAGATTGCCACCAGACTTGTTCCGTGCATTTCAGGGTTTCGTTCTTAAGCCTGCCTCTACCACCCCAGGAAAGCAGGGTAAAAATAGAGAGACATCATGATTGGAAAATTGTCGTGACTACAGAACTGCTTTTTGTGTTATGGAAATCCTTAGTTTCACATGCCATTTATGTGGTTTCACCTTCTCTTTCTGTATAACATACTGTGTTGATTTTGACTGAGGTAGAGTTAATTTTCTGCATAGCGGTTGGTATGGGGTTATGCTTTGGAGTTGTGATGGAAACAGTGTTGAAAATTCAGGGATGTTTTAATCATTGCTGAGCAGCACTTACAGAGAGTCAAGGCGTTTTCTACTCCTCACACCATCCCACTATCATGTAGGCTGGGGGTGCACAAGGAATTGGCGGGAGACACAGCCAGGACAACTGACTCCAGCTGAGCAAGAGATATTCCAGACCTTATCACATCATGCTTAATGTATAAAGCTGGGGGAAGAACTAAGAAGTGGGGGACATTTGGAGTGATGGTGTGTATTTTCCCAAGTCACCACTGCACAGGAGGAACTGCTTTCATGGGGATGGCTGAATACCTGCCTGACCATGGGAAGCAGTGAATTAATTCCTTGACTTTGCTGTAATGTGTGGCCTTTGATTTACTTTTTGAATTGTCTTTATCTCAAAACCTGATTTTTTTCACTTTTCTGATTGACTCCTCCATTCCACCACAGGGGTGGGGGCATCAAGAAACTGGTGAATGGCTCTGTGAGGCTCAGTTGCTGGTTGGAGTTAAACCATGACACATACAAGTAGCAGAAAAGATGTCACTGCTTCAGGATATAGCTACTGCTCTCATTATCTTATGCAACTATTTTCCCTCTCTGCTTCAAAGGCCAGTATATTGCACGATCACTGGAAAAATCCTGTCTTGATCCTTTTTTTTTTGGAAAATTATTTCTGTCTTCCAGACTCAGAGCATTCACGCCTTGTAGCTCTATAAATTTCTTTTAAGCAGAGGGAGCTTATATCATTGAAGTGGAAACTCAGCAACACTAGAAAACTGGATGAAAAGTTCTCAAAGAAGCCAATTAAAATAAAAAAGTCATAGTTCAATAATCTGAAATCATGACATTTTTCTTCAGAACATCTTGAATGGTTTGAAGGCTTCTGTGACTGATCATGAATGCATTACCAGCTAAGGTCTCAAGGGTTACTCATTTTTGCATACCTATGTTGTTGTTAGCTTTATTTTGGGTTGGTTTATTGTTTGGAGAGTTTTGGCAGGGGAGAGTTATTGTTGGCTTGCTTGTCTTGGGACTTTTTGTGTGTGTGTTTATTGCTTTTATTTTTTTGTCTACTCATTTTTGAAATGTTAAGGTTGCTTTTCCATGTACCCCAAATTTGGCCAAAGACTTGAAATTCTGCTTTTTTATTGTGAATCGAAAGGCTAACAATAAACATTGAGCCAGAACCTTTTTCTATCTCCTATTTTAGACTCTGTTTAGCATACTAAATCTGAGCAAGTCACATAACCACAGAAAAAGTTGAGTTGAAAAGGACCCACAAGGATCACTGAGTCCAACTCCCAGCTCTACATGGGGCCATCTCCAAGAATCATGTGTCTATTGTCCAAATGCTTCTTGAACTCTGTCAGGTCTGATGCTGTGACCACTTTTCCTGGGGAGCCTGTTCCAGTGCCCAACCACCCTCTGGGTGAAGAACATTTTCCTCATATCCAACCTAATCTCTTCCCTGGCACAACTTCAGCCTGTTCACTCGGTCACCAGAGAGACTAGACCAATACCTGTGCCTCCTCTTCCCCTCATGAGGAAGCTGTAACTGCAATGAGGTCCCCCCTCAGTCTCCTCTTCTCCAATCTGAACAGACCAAGTGACCTCAGCCACTCCTCATGCAGCTTCCCCTCAAGGCCCTTCACCATGTCTTTTTTGCCCATCTTTGGACATTCTCTAATAGCTTGGTATCTTTCTTATATTGTAATGACCAAAACTACTCACAATATTCAAGGTGAAGCTACACATCTAATTCAAGCATTTAACTTTGTTACCTAAATTAGACGTCTGGAGACCTTATCCAGAAAAGACAAGCACTTTCTGTAAGTAAGCCAGATCTTTCATATTGTGGTGTGATTTTAAGAAGAACATCAAGTTGCCTTTGCCATTCTTTGATTTCTTCCCCTATCTATGTTTTCATTCCCTGTTTAATTTCATCCTCGGATATTCATGAACCATATTCCAGATTTACAAACTTCATCTGTGAGACGTTCAGAGGCCATAACTTTATGATGTGTCGTACTTTTTTTTCTGAAATCCTTACACTTTGTCTTCTCATGAAAGTAAAATATTGGCTTAGCAATGATAATAATGATAAAAAAATAATAATGACTTTTTGAATCATAGTGTTTCCCTCTACAACAACACTTACTCTACCAGTATTCCCATTGATATATTCTTTCTTTCCCTATAAATGGATTCTTGGCTAATGCTTTTGCTAATGTGCCTTTCATTGCCATCCAAATATACTTTGCTAAAGCACACTAGGGGAAAGTAGCCTAAAAATAGTTTTTATTATTCTTTTCTTTTAAGCAACTGACCTAGCTAGGCCAAACTCAAAAGTGCTTGCTATGAGGTTGACCTTAGACAAGGATTTCCTCTTTATCCCATTGAATAAACACCCATCTCTCATTAAAGATTACTGAAATCCTTGGTTTAACTCATGTCGCAAAGTAAGTTCCTGGCGAAACCATGCTCAACAAAAGCTAATTTTCTATTATAAATAAAGAGGAAATATTAGTTGTTTTAAACTTGAATTTCAACAACCCTCTGTCATTTCTTCATATAGTATTCCCAAAAATGTGCCCAGAGATTATATGAAGGTGTCAGGTAGATCCCACATGTGCTGCAAAACCACAGTCGCCTGGTAGATACAATTTGTTAAGAAATATCAGATTAGAAGAGGTATGATTTAGAGCCCCAGGCACTTCTGTTCTGAGCTTGATGCAACTTCATTTTATCTTTAATAACTTGAATTATTGAATAGATGGTGCTCTGATTATTTTTACAGGCAACGCACAAGGCAAGGAGAAGGCAAAGAATCTGACAGGATTTTCATTTTAAATAGTCCTGACAAACTGCAGAAGACAAAAGATTGCATATGTGAATAGGAACAAATAGTAAGCTATTTATAAAAGATCACTGGCAAGAATACTATGACATTCTTATTTTTCCTTTTTTTTTCTTTAATAACTTTTTTCTGTAATAACTTTTTTCTCATTCCAAAGAGTTTCTTTTGCTCACAATCTCATCTGCAAAAAGAGTCCTAGTGAAACTGCCTTTTTGAAATGTACTTATCTGAGTCATTAACATCAATGAATTCTCCCTTGCCTGTAAGGAGCAGAAAAACTCACCTTTAAATACAAAAAGACTGTGTAATGTATATTATACTACCACAGTCAAAAGGAGTAGTAACTTTACCTCTTGTCCACAGAAAAGATGCTCTAAAACATTTTTCTCTCCTGGGGTTTGACTCTGTGCAATTTTTTAATTACTATAATTATTATTAACATCTTTTAAAGTTATTATTATTGTTGTTGTTATATTTTTCATCAGCCTTTCAATGGACTTCAAAAGTAATGATGGATGAAGAAAGGATGACACTAGGGTATTACTCCAGTTGTGGAATGCTAAAGGTAAAGTGCTCAGTAAAAATAAACTGCAGAAATTAATTACCAAGAATAAGGATAAAAGGGTAGCATTGACACTGGGTAAAAGGGTAGCATCAGCTTGTTCTTCTGACATAGAGTCAGTCAATATACTGTCAATTCTGGGACAACAGTACATTTGAAATTCAGGATAACTAACCATGACACTATAGGTGTCAATTTGAATAAAGCATTCTATGCAAATAAGCTCTAAATTTGAAGAAAAGCCTTGCAAAGTTTGGGCTGGTTTGCATTCTCAGTAAGTAAAAACACACTTGTGGGTTTTTAGTTGTGTTTGGAATGCTTGATTTTATGGAGTTTTTTTTACCCAGAAAGTGTTGTGAGTTTCTATTAAAAATTCAAAGCCAACTGTACCACAGTTTTTTCTCAGTCATTTCTTCAAGCTCCTTTTAAAAGTCTCCAAAGGGAGGTTCTACATCCTCTATAGATAATATGTTCCAGTGTTCCAAAACTTACATAATCCCTCTCTGAACTTCAAGCTTATTATCTGAAATTTATGTTCTTAACCACTGTCATTGTAAAGAGCCTCTTATTTATTTTTCTTTAGTATCCCTTCTTAGTTGAAATATTTTTCCATCTTCCTCTGTACCTTCCATTCTTACATCAGACTAGTCGGATCCTACAATTTCCTATGTAGGGTTGTTTTCTAAACATCTGACTCATCCTGGTTTTGCTCATGACTGTCTCCTGATCCAAACTGTAGTGTCCTGCACTCCAGCTGGGCACAAGGAGAGCCCAGAAGTGTAGCCCAGTCTATGAAAGGTTATCTTTTTTGCTTGCCCATAAAAGGTGTCTTTTTCACCAGTGTCTTCAAATCTGTACTGTGAGTGTTGTTTCCTGCTGCACTATTCTCTTGGGCAGAAATACTCCACGGACTAAAAGTCACTGCTGGATTCCCTAAAAATGGAACAAAAATCTACCCCCCTGACAGAGATAGCATTTTAATTTGTCTGCCAGGCACCTCAAGGGATGTCTCCAATAAGTGATATGGATGAAGTTATGTCAGCTTTTTCACTCTCTATCTGGTCCAATACCCCAAGAGTGTCTCATCATACTCATCATGTAAATATAGACACATAAGAAACTAAAAAAAACAACAGGCTGCCATTATTAATTTTAAGCATTTTCCTTATACAAGTTGTGCCTTATAAAGTCTATTTATTTTAGGAACATTTAGGAACAATCTTTTATGTTTTAGAATTGCTTTTCCATCTTTCAGTAATAGCAAAATTTTCCTTTATTTTGCTTTAAAAAACCCAATCCTTGCAAAATGCATAATATATGAAAGTAACGGCCAACATTTTTATTAAGATTATGTATCCATACAAAAAGAAAGCAATTATTCTTTAACGTTTTCTCCTTCCAGTTTCCTTGCCATCTTCCAGTTTTACAGCCCCAGAACCTTCTAAATCTCAGTCCAGAGCTGTGCACACTTGAAACAAGTGCCTTAAATAGAAGGGGAAGAGTTTTGGCTAAATGTCCTTATTTACTGAACTGGAAGAGATTGTATAATCAAAGATTTTATAGCAAAGAGGAAACAAGAGGGGAATTTCATGACAGAGCTGTATCTTGATCACAGTGCTGCATCCTGTCATGGTCGTGGTCAGAGCAGTGTTGTTACTCCACCCACAAATGAAAAAATCATACAGTAAAATCTGAACAATATTCCCTCTTTCCTTCTATTTTATTTTCATATCTAAAGTACATGTCATCCAAATAAAAATACTACATCAACTAAACATTGTAGCTTTGAATAATTGATAGCTTGCACATCAAGCTAATAAGAACTAAAAGGTTAACCATGATTCACTGTATGTAAATTGAATCATGCAATGGAAAAAATGGAGATTAAATCATTTTAGCTAATACCCTACTTTTACTCACAAATGTATTTAACAAAGGAACCTAAAAAGCAAGTTAGTGTGTTTTATAATCATTACTTCGAATAATTCTCTCTGGAAATTCCTTTATCTCCCTGGAAGATTGTCACTGCGTTGTGTGTTTACACATAATCATCCTTGTGAATAACTTTTTGCTATTCAGTACTTTTTCTCTCACTGAACCAAAATCTCTGACAAATTTCACAGCACAAATAAATGGTCTCTCATTTACAGTCCAGGTTGCTTCACTCAAAATTTGTGAGAACATTTTAAAACAACTTTACATGACACCTGCTAATTAGGAATGTGCAGTTGCACTTAGTTAAAGGTTTCTCTAGCTATGGGATGTTCTTTTAGCAAATTCCTGAGATAAAACAACACTCCAATCCTGCAGCCTCTAAGAGATGAGAAATGCTAAAAATCAAATATTAGGTTGTCAGATGGTGACATGAGTGGGGCAGGAAAAGACATAAAAAGAAACAGGGGTTGGTCCTGTTTAAAGGCCAACTTTATCTACAAGAATAAAACAAAAGAAACCAGGTGTATCTTTGAACCAACTGTCTGGAAGAGCAAGGTTGAAATAATGGAAAAAATGTTTAAAATTAAATGTTGGGGAAAGTGAAAGCAGAAAACATTGTGATAACAGAAAATGGAAATAAATAAACTAGCCGATTTTAGACCGAGACATATGTAGGTAAACTTAAATTATGAAGACTGAAATCTGATCAGTAAGGAGAGATTGGTTTTCTGGACTGATACAAAGGAGTATGTATAAAGTTCCCCAGGAAAAGATATGTGATTCATGCTGCATGAGAGCATGTTAAACTTTTGATGGGCAACAGATTACAAACTGCACTCTCAAGGTCCAATAATTAAAAGAGAACTCCTATTTGCTCTGGAATAGAAATAAATAAAATATAATCTCACTTTGTGACACAAAAGTCCTTTCTGCTACAATTTTTGGAACGTGCATTGCAAGGTCAGTAAAATCAGTATTCTCTCCAATGTACCATCAATGTTTATTTTTAATTTGGGACTGGTGAATAAAGATTTAATGGGAATTTAATGGCCTGTTGGACACACTTCAGTGTCCAGAGATGTGGCATCATATCCAGGAGTGTCATTATCTGGATTAATTATCAATAGCAAGTAGTTATCATTAGAGAGAAGTGAAAACAGAAGAGGTATTAAATGAAATTTACTGGGCAGAGATTCTCAGAAAATAAATAAATAACATCTGAGAAGTCACTGATGGATACTTCAAAATCATTTTCTGTTTGATATTTTGCATTACATTACATCTGCCACTTCTTTTGCTGCTCCAGAATCTGTAGTGACTGAAATATTTCCCTTGCTAACAAGTATAAGCTAAACTCCTTTTTCATAATTGCAATTGTACAACTATGTATTATATACAAAATTAATATCCAAATTTTCTTTTTAACATCAGCCATGTGAAACCTTGAGAAGACTACATTAGCTTAACCAGTAAATATTTTATAATGTAATAAAGAACCCTTGCTGATTAGTATTAAACAAATGACAATGTTTTCAGTGTCTTAAGACTCACTGATAAAACTGATAAAATGACTGATAAAACCTACTGTAAATATGGGCTATCCTGAGTGATATAGAGTATTTTGAATGTGACCTAACGTCTAAAGTGCAGTTCCACAGATGTAAATTATACACACTTTTATGCATTGTTGCACTTAAAAACCCAAAGAAACAAACAAACATTCTTTAAGGTTTTTTGACTGTCCAAGACTTTTAGATAATCTTGGATTTATGAATGCTTAAACAGTCAAAATTCAGCAATATTTGTCTTAATATAGCAAAGACACTATAAGAAGGAAAAGAAGACAAGTTGTCATCCTCAAGAGGGGGAGACCTGCTGTGGGGGAAAAAAAAGATAGATCAGAAAGGATTTAGGATTAAACTAAGTACTTCATACTGTGTGAGCTTTTACTGCAGGACTTTAATAAAAATATAAATCAAATACTCCACCTGTCTGTAAACACATGGGCATACATGTGAAACTAATGAGACAATATTAAGCGGAAATAAAAATTGATACTGTATTTACCCTCTGAAATATTCAATCCACACTTTCAAAATCTAGGTTGTGTGTTCAGAACTTAACAAATAGTATCTAATTATTAGCCTTCTCTTTGTTTGTTCTGCTGTCTCTCTGGAAAAGAATTGAAGAACTACCTGTACCACAAACAGATAAAAATGATAAAAATTTCACCAGTGATCTCTGCATAGTATAACAAAAATTCACTGAGATAAAAGCTATCTTCTCCTCCTGCAATGTATACCCTACTTTAGAGGGAATATGATAAATTGTTCCCTAAATACACAGGAGAAGTTCAATGCTGCAGATAAGAGGAGGTATGCCAAGAAAATTAAAAGTCTGCCCAACTAGCAATTTGCTCAGAGTTTGAGGAACCTTCCCAAGAACACATCAGTCAGCACTTTGCTGCCAGCCTAACAAAACTTTTCAGTTTTATTTTTGTCTCCATTAATGCAAGGCTATTGAAGACACTGAAGGCTAAGACTAGATAGGCCTGTAGCAAGGTTGGTACAGAGTTATTTAAATTTTTCTTGCTTCTGTGCAGCAAAGGTGAACAGATGCACTACGTTAAGTCAGAAATGTTTCTGACCTAAAATAAGGTGATTTACAATTTATAGAGATATCTTTTTACTTAAGAACCTTAAAATTACTGTGCTAATGCTGGGCTGAATCCAAAGTAAAAATTCATTTCCAGGTCCAGATTACCTAATTATGCCTCATATACCAAAGAGGATCTCAGATACTAAAATCTGTCATACCCACCAAAACCTCAGTACTGAACACAAACAGCTCATCTAATCCTTTTCTATGGGCAGTTCCTATCTTTGTGGTAATCTGTAACAGCAAAGCAGATCTGCAGACTCTTGCAAGACCATGCGTTTGACATCTGCTCTACTTTTTCATTACCAAATTCTTTTAAGAATCTGGCCCATTTAGTGTTTAACAAAAGAAAAAAGAAAGGACTATAAATAAATTCTGCCACTTATTTCTCCTTTGCTGAGAGATGAAGATGGTTGACCTCCCAAGGATTCTATATAAATGCTGATTTTATCTAGCAGCAGGCCCTTGACCTTGGTGAGGGTGACAATTACTCTGATCAAATGGATGAAAAAGGCTGACAGACAAAAAGGGACTTCTTCCACCAGAGATCAATAGGTCATCAAAAATGAGACATCAAACTATGCTACAGAAATTTTGAATTTAAATGAAAAGGAAATCTAGAGCTAGGAATGAATAATTCAAATTAGTAAAGTGAGGAAAATTCCCCTTCTGCTTGTCCATTTGTGTCTAAAAGTTTGAGATCCTACATCTCTGGCTTACTTCAGCTTTATTTTAAATAAAACTCTTTTATCAAGCAAAGACAAAGATAACAATGATTGTATACATCCATAAATGATATTTTTAGAAATATAATTCAGTTCTTTTGAATTATCCTGTTTGTTTAATTAAACTTTTTGGAAGTAAATTATTATTTATACCCGCATTTATATTATATTTATATATGCAATCTTTTTTCAGTGTCTGGTTCCTAAGTACGTTTTAGTGCAGTTATGCATTATTTCTGCTGATGGCAACTAAAGTAAATTTTTGAACTACAATGTATCTGGAAAATGTAGAAAATGTATTCTAGAAATACTGTAATGAAATCAAATTTTCATTGAATCTTATTTGTATTGTCTCAGTATTCAATGTTTGTTACTTATAATCACTGATGGATGATTATTAACAAAAGCAATAATGTCTTTCAGTTCATCGATGTCATCAAGTCCATACCCTCCCTCCCTGAACTTACCATGGTGGGCTATGAAGAATATTGGCTCCATTTACTCTGGAGAATATTCCAGGATGACAAGCAAGGTAAATTCATCCTTTCTAAATTCCCTCTTTACTATCTATAGCATGTATCAAATCTCTCCAGGCTGTGAGTTCAAAGCAGGAATCACTATACAATTCTAAAAGACAGCATGGTTAGAGCATAGGTAGATCGAAAACACTGATGAAAGCAGTCAGCTTGGTGAGGCCAGTCTGCTTAGGGTTCCTTCTGCAGACTCCCATCAAAAACAATTAGAGATTTGGTCACACCATGCTCTTTTCTGACCAGATCATGCAGCTTTAGCAAATCTGTTTAACAGCACAGAAAACTTTTTCATAGGCTGCACACTGAAAATAGAAGAGAAAGCAAGCTACCCACATGTATACTTGTTGTATTAGAATTAGAAGGACAGTCTAGAAAGATTAGAAAATATTTCTCTCATCATATCTATATTTCAGGGTCCATAAAATTGTCTGCCTGATTTTGCTAAATATCTGTGTGCACAGTTCCTATTGGCACAGCTAGCTCTGGTTGTGATAGACAAGCTTGTGTAGCAGCTGACAGCTTTTCATGACTGAAGAAAAAATTCTAAGTACTAAAAGAAACAAATAGAAATAGGGTTGAATAAATGCTGAACTCAATACAAATAATACATTAAAGGGGAAGTTAAAAGGTCTTTAATTTTTTGTTCTTCATATGAATCTTAAAGCTCAATCCAGTCAGAACACGTATGTTAAAAGATACTTTGAAAAACCAAGGCAGGAAAAAGAATGCAATTTTATGTCGAGCAGCTTAGTTAGCACTTTGCAGTGAATTAGCAAGGGATGAGGAATCACAGTGGAGTAAATATATTCATGCAGCCAGTGGGAACTCTATTCAGATGCTTGTGGAGGTGCATTGACTGGCCTGTACTGTTTCATGTTTCTAAGCACACATCAAGATTACAGAGCTGATGCACAAATGGCAATTGATGCACTGATGGCTTTTCTGATTACATGGAATTTTGCCTGTCAGGTGTCTTTTGTGTCATGTAGTCCATTGTAGTTTTGATTCACAAGCTTCAATCTTTGTATAATTTTTAGACTGGATAAGTGAGGCATAAGTTACTTTTATGAATTAAATAAAGCTATACTCTAATCGCACGAAGTTGAACTTCAGCTAATATCCAGTCCTCAAATCATAGGCTTTGAATTTTACTCTGGATTTTTTCTACTCCTTTCCAAAAGTATGTGAAACAAATGAGAAAATTTTTCAGCTCTGAGAAACATCCTGTTCACCAAAATTCACTGAAGGTGATGTGAAATACATATGGCCAATTTAAAAGTTATGGCCCATCCTTGCATCATGGACAACCTGAATATTTTATGAATTCTATCCTTACACATTTCTCTTTTTGCCATCATCCTTGAAACACAGCTTACATAGAAACCCAGACACATTTACATCATTCCTTCATTGTTCCAGAAGCAAATTTGTGATGCACAATAAGCAAAGTTTTGAAAGGTAATTCTCATGTTTTCCATGGACAATCTGTATCTATGGTTAATTTATTACTAGATCTCCCACTCATTACTGATACAGAAGACCACCTGATGCAGCTTCATCTAGAGTCATGATTTGAAAAAAAGAGCATTAGAGAAATCTTCCTAGCATTCTTTCTATTTGGCATTTTGCTTTCTTGATTTATATTGGTCTTGTCCAACAGTTAATGGGACTGATGCTCACTTACCTTAGTAAAAGGCTGTTTGAAAGACTATAAAGTTAATTTATTGAAATGTAATTAGCACTACTATTAATTTTTGCCATGCTTACTGTCATCAGTTTTAATGCCATAGATTCAATTTACAATGAACTGAACAACATTGTGAGACAGTAGTATTAATTCATCTGGTCTTCCCTCCCCCAGTAAATCATACTGTAGGGCCCTGAACACCCAGAGAGTGAGTGAGAGAACACAGATTATTTGAAATATATAACTATATGTCCTTGATCTTATTCAACTCATTTACTTTGGCAAAGCCTGCCAATATCCAGGCCTGAAAGTTGAAGTCAGCTTAAACAGAGAACAAATGCAGTGGGTCCAACAGTAAATCAGGCATGCCTCTCCAATTATGATCTCAAAACCGAAATGGAAGGATTTCTCTGTTAATGCAGGTATTCCCTATTGACCAGAGGACCTCTGATCATTCTATTATTCTAAGTTTACCCTAGTAGAATCCGCTTATCCATCAGCTGAAACTTACACTAGTGGTTATTTAATGTGTTGGTGATAATTAAAAAAAACACCACCCTGTAGCACTCCACAGGTTGTCTGCCAAGTATGACTTGACTTTTTTATACTTTCATAGTATCCAAGAATGAAAAGAAAGGGATTTTTTAAAATTTTCTGAATAGCTCAAGGAAAGAATAAATATGCTTTTAGGAATACATCTGGTTCACTTCATAAATTGATTTAGTTCTAGTGTAAAAAATTGTCTTCATTTTAAAGACTGGCAGTGAGACACAGGGAGCCCAATACTCAGGTGTACAGAAATATCTGGATGCTTAATCGCTGCCATAGAATCATAGCCTTTTGTAGAGTGCATTAAGCAGCATAAGTACTGATTAAGTAAGCAGTTTTAAACCTCACTCTGGGAGCCACAGCAGCAAATAAAATGTGCGAAGATGCAGTAGCCTAATGGGCATTGAGAAAACATCTCCTAATCCTCAGTACCTGAACCTCCCCCCAGCCACCTCCATCCCTTCTCCATTATAAATCACAGGAATAGTATGAGTATTATTAACATCAGAAACAAACAGTGTACAAATCTTGTATGGCACTGCAGTTAGACAGTCTCTGAGCAGGAGTTTTAAAAATTCTAGTTCTGTAATTTGGCTCCAAAGATTATGAAGAGTTTCCAATAGATCTAGGCTTAAGGAATGCCTCAAGATCCCATAGAAAGGCTAGATCATGGGTGTTTAAACTGTGAAGCATCCCACCACTAGTTTAGCAGGGAAAAAAAAGACATACAGAAGAAAAGTCTTCAGCAAATTGGATGTCCCCAGTACTGAACCTACTGGGAGTGTTCTCCTCCAGATGCACTAATGCAGAAACTGCATAGAAAGAAGAAAGAAGGATTTGCAAAAACTTTCATAATTATTTTTAGTATACTCTTTCCCAGAGCAAATCTGATTTCTATCGTTTGCTCTTACATTATCTGGTTGCCATCATTGAAAGAACCATCTCTCTTCCTGTTTCTAACATCTGGAGTTACATTCTTCTTTTTCCTTACCTCACTAACACTTCATCTATTTTCCGAATTTCTGTTATGAAATCTTTTCTTAGTTGCATACTCCCTCTCTCTGTTTCTCTTATTTTCTACTAATTTAATTTTATTCAGTACCTGCACAGCAGTCACTAGCTTCAAGAGCACATTTAAGAGTATAAAGAAGACAAGTGTTTTTTTCAGTTTTTTTGCTTGTTTCTATATGTATGTATACAAAGCTGCCTTTATTAATTTACCTGTACTTAAAAACACATGCTGACAAATCAACATCTATAGGAAAAAAAAACCTTGGGAGATTTCTGTACTCATATCATAACACTTACACACGTTTCTCCCACAATGAAATATGTGTGTAAGTTTCCACACATACATATGGATATAGAAAAGTCAAAGCTGTCACAATTATCTCTTTGTGTACATGAATTTTTATGATGTACACATCATTAAAGCATATGTTGAACACAGATGTCACAGCTGTTAAAAAAAAAAGAAAATCCAGGAACTTATAAGAAAAAAATATCATAAATAAAATAATAAAATTAATACCCTTCCAGATGACCAGCATCCATAAAAAAATAAATATTGGAATGATTTTATGTAGAAATTTTTATTTAGGTACAATCTCACTATTACTTAAGTCCAAGTGTATTTGAATTTGGAAAATATTTCCTGAAAATTACTCTCTTTCTTTACAGATAGTATGATGATACAGTCAAAATGAGAGAAGAATAAGGGGGTTTGGACTATACATTTCAAAACTGCTCTATCAATATACTTCAATATATACTTAAACCTAAGTTTGAGATGCCTTGTTTATATAAGTGGTACATTAAACTCTTCTATTGGGTTGTTCAACTATGCAGACACTCATATGATAAGGTTTATTTTCAAAATGAAAATGGAAACTATTCTTGTTTTTATTTTCTAAAGAGATAATTAGGAAAATGCAAGCAAAAGAAGAGAAACAATAGTTATAAAGATTCAGGGAAACATAAGGCTTTAGATGTCAATATTCATTAAAAATGTCAACAATCAGTGACAACTACAATTTGAAGATAAAAGGATGAAAATTCAGGATGCATAGGAATAAAAAAAAAAAACAAAAAACTGGGGGACCAGGATAGCTCCTTTTCCTAGTTGATGAGTCACCCCAGACAGTTCTGCTTTTCATCAACACAACAAAACAGGTTACCAGGTGCTGTACAACACCTATTTGATGCACTGTCAGCCCTGCTCCTCCCCAGCTGGTGCTTGATAGCTGAGACCTCTTAGCAGAGCAGGTGAATTGCTGACATGCAAGAAGTGTCTTCTCTTTTAGCAGTTTTAGTACACAAAACTATCAGTTTGAAGAACACTCATCTTTAACATGACTATATTTTGAAAATTTCAGTATTATAGCCTGAACATTTATGAGTGTGAGGTGTCATTATGCCCAGTCTATACATGTTATGACCCAATATTAAAATGTCAGAAGTTAAGGAGACTAAAAATAGTTGTGCAAAAATAATTATTATTGTTTTGATTACACAAATATGCTTTAGGCTCTATTTTTACAAAAGTATTCATTCTGAACTATCATTTGCAGCATTCCCTCTATGTCCATAAGGAAGTTACAACCCTAATTTTATTTCACATTTCTGTCATGGTCATATCCCAGAGGACAGACAGTATGTAGGGCATTCACTCTTCTACAAACACTGAAGATAAAGTACAGCCCTCAAGTTTTCACTGAGTTTATCTTCAGGTCATGTTCAATCACTTACAGTTATCATTATTATTTTCTAACTTTGAGGGTACACTGATACATTTTGAAGATGTGACACATAATGATACAAGACCTTGTTGTATTTCTGGTTGTAATGACTCAAATTCCAGTCACCTCCTTCAGTGGTAACCAATTCTGATAATAGGATACGGAAACTCTTTAATCAAAAAGATGGAGAAAACTCTCATTCACATAATATTGAATTGTGCATGAATATAGATGATTAGCTCATATTCACATCATATATATATATTAGGTTATATTTAGGTCATATTTTATATTAGATCATGTTAAATTATAAATGTCAATATATGATAGTCATCAACACAATACTGCCACAGATTATTCCTTACCTATAAAAAATGAATGAAACATAATATTCTTGTAAACTATAAAACAGAGACTGCAAACTACTCAAACTTTAGTATCAAGATATAAAATGAAAACTTGCTATGTAAATTAAAAATCAGGAAATTTCCTTCATATAGCTTTACTTAATACCATTAACCTACAAAACAAACAACAACCATGTGGGCAGGAAACAGAGTTCAAAGATGAGTCCAGGCTGATCAGTGTCCTCAGCAGCTCTTAAAATTTACCTACAGCCTAAAAACTATCAGATTTTTTGACACAACTGAGAGGAAACTTCTATTTTTATCATACTAAGACATGGCTTTGGGACTGCCATTTTGTGTTGACCAGTCCATTTTCTATGCCAAGTAAGTCATGGTTAGGGAGTCAAAGCCTGTCAGAAAGTGACAAAATGCCATCTTCCCATAGACAATTTATATAGGCAGTGTTTACATGAGAAGCTGAGAGAGAGCAGATCTTGTCAAACTGAAAAGGCCAACAGAAAGTTGTAAACTGAAAGGTCATTTCTGGTGAGCCACAAGGACTGAAAGAAGGTCAGCCATCCCTAATAAAAATTTCTTGTTACCTCCAAATAATTCAGTATTTATGTGTTTCAATGCAAAGAGTTTTGATTACCATGATAATAAAAAAAAAACAAAACACAGCATGTAATACATCTTTGAGGAACAGTATGAGTTCAAATTGCTACATTACAGTGGCTAAAAATGATGAGACATGGACCTAGACACAGAAGCAGGCATAAAAACTGAGACTAGAGGGAAATACCATTCTAAGCTGTAATAGTTTGGGATAGTTTGCTAGTTTTTTCTGAGTTTTTCTTCTTTCTCTGAAAGTCTGGCACTAGCTACTATTGAAGGTAAGACATTGGTTTATATAGCTTTGTTTTGACATATTTCATACTGAAATATAACAAATCAACAGCTATTCTTGAAAACCTTGTTCAGTTTGCACAAGATAAGGCCACAGACTTGCACTAATATATGGTCAGTGTCACTCCATGAAAGTCAATGGACCATATTTTTTCTCTTCATTACACTAGTACAGCCCCATTAACTATAGAAATCATTAATCATACAGCAGCACTGAACTCTGTGATGTTGTGCAGGACATAAATTAGGCAAGAATTTGGCCTTCTGGTCATTTTTTCCCCTGGTTTATTCCTGGCAGGAAATCCCTTGTTTTATTTTGCCTCAAAGTTTTAGTCAGCTGGGTTGATAGTAATTTTATTGCACAAAAAGCTATATTCTGATAGACAATTATGAACATGAAAATAAATTAACATAAAAATAAATATTTAGAAGTTTGGCCATAAGTAACTTATTGACTTCCTGTAGCACTTCAAATCACCCCCAAAAATTTTCTCTCCCCTCCCCATTTCTCTTGTACAATATATAAAAAGTAAGACAACTTTCTCTATTAAGAAGAAGAACTATACATAAATATTAATAACATTAAGGCATTCCAAAGCTTCTGATACAGGGGCAAGTTATATTTTCTTTCCAACTACATGTGAGGGTTTTTTTTGGTTTTGTTGGATTTTTTGGGGTCACTCACAAAGTGAGGACAGAGGTAGGAAAAATTGCTTTCTCCTTCAGATCACTAAGAAATCATTTACAAAAAATTAAGATCAAAAGTATTAGAAACTTTGAATAATAAAAGGATTATGAGCTGGAGCACATCTAACTAGATAAGGCAGGCAAAGATGTCCCATTTACTAGAAATAAATAGGTTTAATTTGAAAAGAGCATAAAAAAATAAAATATCAGTATTTAAACTCACAAAAGAAAGGTTAATTTATTATTTGAATCTATTCTGTCTTACTTTATAGAGCTCCAGCCTATATATGAAGAAAAGTCTTGACTAGGGTTTCTTGACTGAAAGTGACTTGGCTAAGGTGGTACTGCTTAAGTGCTGCATCACCAGGAAACCTATGATACTAGCAGATTGAGGTTTATATAAGTAATATTTTAACCACACCTCAGTTACTGTTAAATGGTGTGACGGTAAGAACTCCCAAAATCATGCCAGAAACATCAACTAAAAGACTGAATATTTAAAATCAAACTTCACTTTGCAGAAGTATTTACACTACTGCCATAAGAAAGTAATTTGTCCTTACAAAGTGAGAAATAGTCAGCAATCAAGAAGTCATTTTCTCTGTGTAATCATCTGCCCAGATATAACTCAAAGAAAGGGAGAAGTCATGTGACTGGTACCTCTAGTCAGGCCATAATAGAAGTTAATCATTTTCCCATGGTGTTTATGACATTTAAAGAGATTCAAAAATAATAAGAAGCGTCCTTATAATGCTCTCAATGATTATGCAGAAGGACAGGAACACAGGCTCTTGGAATCTCCTTGGTACCTGTTTGTATCAATTACATCAATGAATTGATGTAGAGGTGCATTAGCAACTGTGCATTGCTGAAGCACTAACAATTATTCAAGCATATTTACTGAGCCTTAAGGACAGTGTAATAGTCATGTCTGCATATTTCATATGCAGCCATTGTTACACCCCATTAAATGGACTGGTAATGATCCATTGCTATTTAATTAATATGCAATGAGCATGATATTAAATCTAACATGTAAATTAAAATCCAATTTATGTCACTTAATTTTGAAGTGTGATAGAAAACTTCTTTGGACCTAGATGGCCTTGTCATATTATGTTGGGAGGACTCTACATAGACAAAAAGAGAAAGTTTTTATGACCAGAAATTTCAGCACAGTTATCCTTGAACACTTCACTACAGAGAAAAGAAAAGGCAAAATTAAATAAAAAAAAATGCAGTTCAGTTCCTTGAACATAAAGATTAATCCAATCAATACACTGTATGTTGGCATACCCTAAAATATGCAATTTAATTCTTGATTCATCCTGGCATGTAAAAATAGCAAACAGCAGTGCAAGAACAAGAAGTTGTATGTCCCAACAGGTTTTTACAAACCTCTTAGAATTACTGAAGTTACAGTCACAGTCATCAGTCACCAGTTGATCTGTGGCTGTGCTGAGGATCCAAAGGATCAGGACTATCAAATATTCAGACATGTCAAGCTGTAAATAAAGGAAACCTGTAAATAAAGGTTTACTATATGTAAACCTAGAATTTTAATTACTTGCCAGTCTATGGAGTACACCCCTTTAAATAAAAGCAAAAGACAGGAAAAAAAACTATGCAGAAGACAGCAGTGTTGTATGATCCAGATTCAGACTACCTCTGAGCTGCTTTTATACTCCCTTCCATTTCCTGGTCTCCACTTGATCCCTGCTTCTATCCTAATGTACATGAGTGCTTTGTTTTCCAGGAGCCATTAGGCTGGAGGATGCTTGTTGAAGCATGTCACACTTCACTCCTACTCTTCTTTTTCCTCACATGTCCCAGATATGTTCCCTGTGCAGAGGGTAAAGGGTATCTCCATTTGCTGTTTCACACTGGTGCTTTTCAGATCAGAGTATCAAGGATTTGGAAGCTCAACAATAAATGTTTTCAAACCATATGCTTTACCTATCTCTTTAGTTATTGCTTTGAAATAGCTTTGAAAACTCCTCCAAACCCATCCATTAAAATTTTAATTTCAGTGTATCTAGATGTTTCTACAATAGTGATCTAGCAGATCCTCTTGATTTTGACTGAATGATTTATCATTCTCTTTCTGTCCCAATGCAGAAAGAATTATTTCGTCTCACAGAAAAAATGCATTACTTCTATTTTCCTTCCCAGGGCAGAACTTCTCTTCCCTACCCCTTATCCTTTCTCCCTCTCTCTCCACACAAAGTTCCCAGTACTCATGTCAGTTACCATTAAAGTATTTTGCAATGCACAGAACAAAATCACAATTGTCTCATGACTTTCATCTTGAGCTAAAAAGGAAAATGGAAAAATATAGTGCAGCAGTGTCAGAAGTGATTGAGATGCAGCTTGCAAAGTTGATGACTGATCATTTTTCAGAATGCAAATGAATTATTTAAATAGAAGTGTCTAATTGTTTCATTGCCCTTCACTATCAGTGGTCATTAACATCCTTTCAGAGTTAGTGTAAAGTGCCCCAATCAAAGTAGGAACATTTTTGCTATATTTAACACTCACCTTGCTAGAACCCTCTGTTCTTCCCTTTTACAAAACTCTGCCAATGTCTGAGTTGTGTTTTTTTGGTGTGGTTTTTTTTTTTTTTTTTTGGCTTTTCTTCTCCCTGGAACATAGGGTTTCAAATCTTTGGCACTGTCTAGTATGTAAGCTATCATCAAAAACACATGGACATTTTCTTACGTTTGAATCTGCCATTGTTCTTAAATTAGAATTCATTTGCATTCCAAAAACATAAGAGCAACTTACAGACTTGAAATATCTGAAATTTTAAAAAGCCTTGGAGAAAGCTCTCTAGAAAATCCAAATTGTGTCTGTTTTATATGTCATCTAAATGCAATTTTGAGGGCAGCAAGAAGGCCTAGAAATATTTTACATTATTTTTTTTCTAGTGTATTAACTGTTTCCAAGACCTTAGCCATAGAAGTAACCCATGTGTTTATGTATTGAGTAAAAACAACAAAAGGGGAGACACCTACTCTTACAGAAAAAAGAAATTTATACAGGGTCACATTTCAACACTTGCATTTTCCATTAAACAAGCAATGTCAAGGAACTTATGAAACATACTATCAAAAAACTGTATAAATTAGGAGAGTATCCTGAGACATACAGGGAAATTAAAGATTATAAATTTAGACCAAGTATGAAACATAATAGTGATTTCCAAAGTAGTTATATACATAATGAGACACATTTTGATTGATGATACAGCCATAAAGTGAACATTGCATATGTCTGTTTCTCATATGAAAAGTAATTTATGTGGCAATAGTTTAGAAGAATACCATGTATAAGAAATAGATATCTGAGCAGTACCAATTTAGCAATAGCAATATATGCACATTTATAGGTAGGAGTGTCTGTCCTACCTCTCAGACCTGGAAACAGGGTTCATAATTTTTTTCATGCCAAGACATGAAAAAAACACATTTAATTGTTCACCATTACATTTCTAATTATTTGTTCACACTATTGTATGTGGAATTGAGTATCTTAATAGGTGTTTAAAGATAATTATGATAACTTTGGGCATGCAAATCAGATTACTCAGGGAAGCTTCCACATTTTGTGTGTGTAGCTTAAGTATCAATGAAAAATACTACTTAGAGAACTTGTACATTAGATCATCTGGTAAAAAGCAGTCAGTTCTGGATATAAGTGGAGAAATTCTTTACTGAAATATTTGCCTCTTTAGGATTTTATCCATGTTAGTTTGAGGAGTTCAATGTAACTGAAAATCAGTGTTACTGCTGTAAAAAAATAGGATATCATGGTCTGTAGAAATGATTAAAAACCATCATATCACCAATTTGATAAGTATAATGAAACATGTTGTGTGACTTTTACTAGATGATTGCCCTACTCCCACTGTACATGCTCACTGAACAAAAGGATCCTTTTTATAATTGTGGGGTAATAGAAAAGAACCTCACTGTGACTGCTTGAAATTCACTCTTCTTTAGGAAAGACTGTATTTTATTTTCATTTTTGTAAAGATTTTTCAGACAAGTCTGTAAACAGATAATAATTTTGTTTGCTTCTATTTTTGTTAAATTATCTGTTTACAAATGTCTGAATTTTGAAGGCCAGCAATACAGTAACATAAAAATTTAAGGAGCATCAAGAGTTAAAAATTAGCATAATTAATTTTGTTCTAAATATGATTTCTCTCTATCATCCCATTTTGTTTAGCCAAAAATAAATGAACACTTTTAAGAGGGGAGTTTATCTAGTATTAATGAACACATAAGCCTAGAAAATACTGAGCTTAAAACACTAGTCATAAGTGTTGGAGTTAATAACTTTCACAGTGTTCTGGCTGTTTTCTCTGGGACATTATAAGGTTTTGTAGAGCATACAGACCAATGATACCCCAGTAATTCCAGATTTAATGTAGCTTCAATTATAAAAATTATTCTGGTATGTATTTTCTGTTACAATTAGGCACTGAATCTTATCACTTCATCAAGTATAAGAAAAAAATTAAGAGCTTTGTGAAGCAGAGAAAAGCAAGAAAAAAAATTTTCAGGTGAAAGCAGAAAGAATTAAATTGCACAGAGTATCACAAATTGTTATTTCCAAATAAATATTTTAATTTGGAATTATTTCCCATTTGAAAAAAAAAAAAAAATTAAGTATAGCAATGCAATCACAAACACATTATGTAGTCACAAATACGAAAAATATCTCCGAAATAGACTGGGATTCAGAGATCAGCCACATGGCAGGAACTTGCAAACTCTTTCCTATAACCACAGGAAAACTGTGAATCTCTTCACAATATGAGTATTTCTGGCATCATGAACTGCTACAATAGAAGCAGGGTATGTTTAAACTGAATCCTGCAAAGAAAACATCAGATGAAATAAAGCCTACTACTGTAGTGTTGGGAGCTACAGAAAGGTCTGCAAGGAAAAGTTCCTTTACTAAAGTGTCATTTATTGGCCCCTAGTATCCAATCTAAATCTACTCTACTTCAGTTTGAAGCCATCCCTCCTTGTCCTGTCACTATACCCTTGTAAAAAGTCCCTCTCCAGTTTTCTTGTAGGCTCCCTTCATGTACTGGAAGGATGCCATTAGGTCTCCTTGAAGTCTTCTCCAGGCTGGACAGCTCCAACTAGGGGAGGTGCTCTTGCCCTGTGATCAAATTAGCAGCTCTCCTCTGAAGCTGTTCAAACAAGGAAATGTCTGTATTACATTGAGGACTCCAGGGCAGGATGCAGCACTCCAGGTGGGTCCCAGCAGATCAAAGCAGAGAGGCAGAATCCCCTCCCTCTGCACTGCTTTGGCTGCAGCTCAGGATATGTTTGGCTTTCTGGGCTGTGAGTGCACATTGCCAGGTCACAATGAGCGTCTCATCAACCAACACCCCTAGTCCTTCTTCCCAAGGCTTCTGCCAACCCATTCTCTGTCCAGCCTGTACTTGTGGTTGGGATTACTACACCCAGATGCAGGACCTTGCACTTGGCCTTGTTGAATTTCAATCAGTACTTTTTACAATTTAGCACAGTGAATAGATTATCTCTGTGATAAACCAGCACTGGCCAGACTTTCTGAATTCCTAAACAATCTCGAGTGTTTAGCTTCTGTCTTAGTGGTGTTGTGATGTCATCAGGAAGCTAATTTGAGCTTTCAAGACTTCTCAAGCTGTGAGATTTACAGCAAAGAGCTCATGAATAGTTTTTCTGCCTCAATGACAAAAAAAAAAAAAAAAAAGTTCAGTGAGCTAGGTCTTCTCACTCTAACCTAGTGCTAGAATTCTTCCTAAAGGAGAAACCGGGTTTCAGTGTAGAGATGAAGAATGAATCCCATCTCCAAAAGCCAGTATGAGTCCTGTATTGTTCAGCTATGCACTCTTTTGGCCTTTGATAATGTAGATCTAGTACTCCACTGCAGCTAATCTTGGGATAGAACCAGTCTACAGGAGACCCCCATAAAGCTCTAATCAGACAGCAGTAGCTGGGGGTAAGACACAGACACCATTGAGTCCCTCTTGCACCTCTTCCTGTCACAATTTAGAGAACTACCACTTTTAAATTTTTAAGAAGGTGAAACAGAATAATTTCTTCTTCTCCTCCACCTGCAAACATAACACTGCTTCTGGCTGCTACTGCTGCTATGCCAACAGTGTGCAAGAGAAAGTTCCCAAACTGTGATTCAATGCCTTTCGTATATTGGAACAAATGTTCTTTTTTTCATTTTCTTTTCCTTTCCTTTTAGCCTGCAGACAACAGTGGCTATCAAGGAAATAACAGCTGACTATGTATAAAATGTGTAATAATTCTTCAATAATAAAGACAGAGCTGAATAAATCCCTTAAAATAATAAATATTTCCATTAAATGTAACTAATTCAACATGTAAACCTGAAAAAGAGGGGTCACTTTACATCTCTGCACTGTTTAGTATGAAGAGTTACCTAATTTTATGAGATAGTATCCTCATTGAAAAGAAGGTATCTCAAGAATCTATGGAGTTATACATTTCTGTGTGGAGCAGGTCTTTACCAAAAAATGCCAATTTATTAAAACACTTTTAAGATTCAATGTTGAAGCAGGTGTTTGACTATGTGGATAGTACATGCCCTGTGAAGACATGGCCCCAAATTACTGTGACATAAGCATAGCCAGAATCCCTAAAGACAGTTCCCACACTCTGGCTATCAGCTTGGCTGTGGTCAGACAGGTCATCAGGGGTCAACTGTGTCTTCACGCAGTGGAGAAGCTGTCAAATCTGTCAGATCACAGTTCAGTGACTTCCAGGACACTGATTTTCATGTCTGGGATAGGGATGGTGAGAGGCCAGCATCTGGCACTGCCTGTGCCATAGGTAATGTATACTGAAGTTTATAAGCCCTCTGGAACTTTAGTGCTGGTTAGGGCAATGTAGCAAGGGACCATGGCAGTATTTCATGGAGTTCAATATTGCGAGAAATGTGGATTTGTGAATTATGCCAATTTCTCTCTGGAAATGATATGAGGAAAAGTCTCACTGAAGACAATTGGCATAGCTTGGTGGGAACCATAAAGTGAGGCATGTGTGTGACTGAGTCTGGGGACTGATTCTTGGGGTAAAGATGCCAAAAATAATGGTCTATATGTCACCTACTGTGCAGCTTCACACTGTCAAGACACTATAACTATATAACCAGTATAATTGTTATAACTGTAGCTAACATAGTAGACTAGTTCCTCCCCAAACATGCCTACAAGTTGCTGATAAACTTGAGTGCAGAGTAAAGAAGGAAAAATAGAAAACTAAAACAACCAAAAAAAGAGTGGAGAAAGGCAGGACCTAGCACCCCATCAGTCTCACAAGTAGATCACCTAAATGACCAGGTTTGGGAATTTTGGCAAACTACACTGGCTGCAGTAATCACACCTCCTGCTGATATTTATTTTGTTTTCCCAAGCTGGCGTTTGTGTTTCCTCAATAACATTATTTTTAAATCTTTTAACTCAGAACTTATGAGCAGAGAGACATTGCTCACCAAGAACACCTGCAATATATAATCTGACTGGTCAGGGTACTGCAAGGTCTTGAGACAATATAAATTTTTCATTATATAATCTTAGAAATTAAAAACTGTTTTTTTAATGGTCATATGGTGCCTGGAAGAAACTTTACATATGTAAAATAGTATTAAGAGTTCAGAAAACAGCATGTTTGAATGCAGAAAAGTAAGAGCTCATGATGGATAGTCACATTTGGTTAAAAGAAATTTTTCTCTTGTAATTATACTTCACATCTTTCTTTCATCACTGACCTTTCTACCAGCTTCCCATTCCTTTTCAAGGTGTCATTAATAAAAGCAGAAGTTGTCCAAGCTAGGTCTTTTTTATGCCATTTCCAGAAAGTAGCCTAAGGAGAAAGTTAACATTTTCCTATAGCAAGGGCTGTAGCAGAGTTCCCATTTCAGGAGAGTGAAGTGGCCCAGCCTTTATAAACAAGTTACACATTTCAGCAGTAAACCTATACTGTCAATTCTGCAGAGCAAAAGAACAGATGTTTCCATTCCACACACAGCTCTGCTGTGTGTGCTCCACTGCTTCATGCCTGTGTGAGTTGCTAAAGCCTGTGCAGAGCTCTCTTTACCTGAAGTGGGATAGTTGTACCACTCTAAATTAAAAAAGACTGACTAGGGAGACAAAAATAGAGGCATTAATCTGGGAGATGGATGCAAAGAAACATACCTAAGTGATACAGGTATATAGTAACAGAGGCACATTTGAATAACTACAGACTGTGGAAGGTTCTGCTATTGAATCCATTCAGTTGTCCAGCTGATTTGGTCTTCTTTAATTACCATCTGTGTTTTCCAGTTCATTGCCACCTTACACAACTCATTTCCAGTGGAGAAAATGTGGATATTTTACAGAAAATTACAACAGGTTTTCTATATGTCATCCATTATTTATAACAGAGTCCCTGATAATTTAGATCCAATGACAATACAAAATAGTGCCTGGTCAGTAACAAATAAAAATATGCTGAACAATACACACACCAATGTGTTAATATTAGAATTTATTTCCCCAGAGGAGAGTGCTGGGCCATAAGAATGAATTAATATCTATCCTTTATGATAAGTTTCACTAGATTTTTTTTTTCTTCCATTTAAGCAATTCCCAGAGATGTACTTTGCTTTTCAACAACTTGAAATACATCAAAATAAAGGCGATTGGAAAACGTTTCATAGGACATTCTTTTTTTTCTCCATAGGAAAATGTTGATTCCTTGAAACTGAAATATTTTACAAGCAGAAAACTGATCTAGAAATAATCAGAAAGGGACTTCAGATGTGACATAGAATGGTTCTCTCAGTGGCTGGCAAAGAGCTGCCTATTTTGAATTGTCTCACATGATCACAAATTTAAGCATCTCTGTAACCTTATTTTTACTAAGGACTATTAATTAATTATCTATCATCTGAGATGACAGTCTTTAGCAGTTAGAGTGAAAGAAAGTTTGGCCTAGTGAATGCTTAATCTTTTTAAGAAGTAAAACAGTTTCCATGGCACACCTTTCCTCAACCTTGTTTAAGCATACTGCTGGAGAAAATACAGATTAAATCCCTTCTTTGGAGATTGCAGAATAAGAATTTGAATTTTGATATTACTCTGGAGTATTGTGGGTAATACTGTACTCTTTCGTCTTGGTACTTTGTTATTCTAGAATCCTTAGGAGGTTTTTTTGGGGGGAATGGGTCCTTTAGGAAGGGCTTGGGGCTTGGTTTTTATTTTTTGGGGGGGTTGTTTCTTTTTGTTTCTTTGTTTCTTTTGCACAGGCTGGGTTTTCAGATTTTTTTAATTTTAGTTTTACCTAGAAGAAATGAAAAAAGGATTTTTGGACAGTATGTAAAAAAACAAACAACCAGCCTATCTTACCTATTAATCTAGTTGTTCCATACCAGGTGCAAGAAAATACTACACTGAGTCCCTAATCTGATACATCTAGGAGATGAAATACAAGTGAAAACTCCTAATCCATTAGGATTACTTTTAACTTTTTTTTGGTCAGCACATGGTCCAATCATATTACATTTTTTCATTCTTCTTATTCCCCTTATAAAGCTAAGGACAGTAATAATAGTAATTCTGTCCCTGGATTCACATTGTAAAATAGAAAGATGTTCTATTAACACATTAGTTGTGAGGCTTCTGTTCCAAGTATATAGAACTGAAAAAATTCTGTGCTAATTTAGGTATTTTGTCTGAAAATCAGGAATTCTATGGCTTTACTCAGTTTTGATTTCCCATTAGCATGTAAGACAATTTTAGATCTCTAATAATGAATCCAATGAAAGGGAAAAACATGAATGTGGCACACTTTATAAGAGATGTACAAAATATATGAACTTTTTTTCCCTTAACCACTATCCCATATGGTAAGTTCAGCTAAATTTAATTAGGGTTACCAAAATTGTAATTTGAATTGTTACCCGTGATATTTTCTGCTCTTTATAAAACATTTCCTTTTGAAATTGTCATGACTTATATGTTATATAAGCATATAATTTTTTTCCCTATGGCTAGCACTTGGTTAAAATATTAGATTTACTGTGAAATTTCTGCAATTACTATTTCACTTTTATCTAGTTGAATATAGAAGCATTTTTAGGACCCTTTTTAAAGAATGTCATTGACTGGATTAATTCTGATAATATCTCAGGACTGCTTATCTATGAATACTTTTAAATTGGCAACTTAAACTAACGCTTCTTTTTTCTGTGTTATGTATCTTATGTCCAGCTAAATCTCATGGGTGAAAGCAAAGCAGGTAAAGCAGAGGCACTTGCAGAAGATAAAGGAGATAAGACAATACTGATTGTTCAGAGTGCCGGACCTACAGGAGAAACTCTGGTTCTCCCCATGCGTTCTCAAAGAAACATGATTTAGAAGGGGATCTCCTAGGAAAGGGTATTGAAAATTCACATCAAAAAGCTCCTAGGTTTTCCAACAGCTATATGTAGTTTACAATTTCCTCAGCTCAGATGTTTTGTCTCCAAACTATCAAAGAAATATTGCAAATACAAATGAGTGTTGGTGGAAGTACATACTCTCTGAATTTGAAAGCTCCATTATCTGGTATAAACATTTGGCAAGGCTAGATTATTTGCAATGTACTGAGTAACTTCAGACAATGTGCTTATTGGTGATATTCCATGCTGCAGATCTTAACTCAGTATATTGGAACATATCCTGAAAATTTTGCTTTGGCTAGATTTTTTTCTTCAGTTTACATGAATGCGTAATTCTGCATTGATCTAACATAGTAAAAAGTAAACAAATCAAAATATATCTTTAATAACAGCATTGACCAAGACTGAAAGTCTGAAAGTCTGTCTGAAAATTCAATGCAAATGTTATGTTTGAATAATGGGGAATGACTGAGCCATTTAGCTTCACATGAATACTGAAAACTTGGTATAAATTTGATTGAAATTTACATCTTCCTTACAGTCTCATGTCACAGAATCTAAGAATGGTTTTTGAATATCTCCAAAGATGGAGACTTTTACAACACCTCTGGAAACCAGTGCCAGTTCTATGTTACTTTCACAGTAAAAAACCTTTTTCCATTATTCAGAGAAACCTCCTGTGTTCCAGCTAGAGTGTATTACCTTTTTTTCTGTCACTGGGCACCACTGAAAAGAGTCTGGTTTCCACTTATTTGAATCCTTCCTTCAAGTAATAATTGTACACCTTTATGAAATCCCAAACCTGAGCCTTCTCTTCTCCAGGACAAACAGTCACATCTGTCTCAGTCTTTCTGGATGCTCCAGCACCTTCAGAAATATAGTGGCCCTCAACTGGACTCTCTTCAGTAGCTCCATGTCTCCCTTGTACTTGGCAGCCCACAAATAGACACAATATTCCAGGTATGAAACTAGATACAGTCACCAGAGTTGAGCACAGAATGATCACTTACCTCAGCCTGCTGGTAATGCTTCTCCTAATGAAGTCCAGGATACTATCAATTTTCCTTTATACACTTTGTCCACTTCTCCTAGTAGTCCAAATAAAGACCCATTTCTATCTCACCGTTCCAACAGTCTGTATGGATTTGCACTCTTTGGACAATTCTGTTAGAGAGCAAGAATTGAATGGAAGTCTCAATTAATCCTATTTTGATATCAAGTAGCAAGTACAAGTACAAGTACAAAGAAAGAGAAGAAAGTTTTCTTGTCTATAGATTCAGATAACCCCAAGATACCAAGAAGTGGGATGGTTAGACAAGTAGGTTATAAATGCCTCTTTTTGAAAATAAAATTAAAGAGAATTTGAGAAAAACTTTGGTTGTTAGGGAGGTAAAATTAAAATAGCTTAATTTTACCTTTCAAAGCATATCTTTAACTTAAATAGACTTTTAATAACCATTGAATTTGGGTCTTAGAACTGCTTATTCTTTTTCATGATTTAACTTCTGTTGTATGGAATGAGCAGCCAGGCTAATTCTGAACCACATCATCTCTTGAGAACTGAGCACAGCAGGGAGACAATTGCTTTGAAATAATTGATTTACAAATGGGGGAAGTGGACAGGCACACTCAATTTGCGCAACCCTTCTCTCTTCCTGTACCTGATTGGTCTGCTTCATAAACTTGTGAAAGCAAAGTTGAACTCCATCTGTCTAGCACATGTCAGAAAGGTGGCAGAGGCAACATCATCTACCTGTCAGATAAGCTGGAACACTTCTACGTTGTGTCCACAGGAGTTTAATTTGTTCTAGACTTATGCCTCAAAGTGCATGAACAGTAGCACTGGGCTTTCTGGCTATCTGGAAATCTAAATTTCTTTGCACACAGATGCCTGACACTAAGTCACCGTCCAAACCCATAGGACTAAAACTGGCAGTACTGGAAAATGTGCAATATTACTGAAGTATTACTACTACATTGTTACTTCTTCCTTTCCAGAAGAAGTTTTTATGAGTAGTTTTGCTCTAATTTTTCCAGCACATTTTACTGAGTCAGAACTGAAATATCCTGAGTATACAGCTGTGTTGTTTTCTATCTGTCATTGAAAGTTCACAAAATTTTCTGATTTTTCTAAAGTTTGAAATGTGACAGGTAACTATTTTGCAACTGGCTAAAGCCAGGAGCTTCATCAGTGCTTTCCTTGTGCAAAAGGAGCTAAGTTGTAGATGTTCTAGAATTAGCTGCCTTTTCACTTTCAGGGCCCTTTAGAGATTTGTTCATCAGTAGATATAAAAAGTAGCATTGGGGTAATTAGATCTGTGGAATCACTCCAGGAATAAAATTAATGGTTGGTCTGCAGCTGTAACTTAAAATTGTCTTGGAAGGTGATATCTGCAAAGTATTTATGATACGAAGCAATATGTAACATCACCATTCCTTTCTGCAGAAGAAATACAAAAGGGAGGAAAGAATAAATTCTATTAGCACATTTGTTAGTTGCTCTAAAAGTTGTTCCTTTAAAGTGTTTTGCCTTTCGCAAAGGTATGCAAATAAAGGAATAGATTTGTAGTTTAAATGTTATGCCTTTATTCCAAAACAAATCCTTTCACACAGGAAGAGCATGGATTTCCATTAGGAGATTTTTAACAAAACAACTGATAGGAAATTTTTTTGCAGAGTAGATAACATAACATTATCTTTCTGAAAATAATGAAATCAAGAATATGGTGGGATGTTCAATTTAGCTGAATAACAAAAGGCATTAACAGAGTATTTAAAATAATTTTAACATTTTTTCTTAACAATCTCTAGACACCTGATCATGTCTGAAAACAAAATAATAAAAAGATGATACAAAAAATTATTTTTATCTTCAGAATAATTTGTTAACATTTCATTCTTAAAGTTGATCTTTCAAACTTAGTTTTTTGCATAAAAATGCAACAAGTTTGTCTGCACAAGGTTGCTGTATTGGCTGTTGCATGAAAAGAAAGCTTCCTTTCTTTTTGTTTTGAAATATCTCCTAGGAAACAGAATGGTTTGGGTTTGGTTTTTTTTTTCCTTCTTCTTCAGTGATTTTACTGCTCCAGAATTTTTGGTTTGGTTTCAGTTTAGAGTGTTTGTGTCTAATAAATGGATTTGAGCAGGAAGCTTAATTAGATGAACTCTTGAGCTTTTTTCACACACAATATTTTTTCATAATTCTCTAACATTGAATTTGAATCCTGATCTTTAAAACATAAAACAACTGCATATATAAAAACAATGTGATAATGGCAGGAAAGACAATTGAAGTTACTATATTCATAGTCCTACTTTGAAAAACAGAAAACAGTCTGCTCCAAAAATGTCAAACCAAAAACAAGAAAAATCTCTTTGCAAATATATCCCATATTTCTTTCACACACATCTCTCCTACTTTCTCAGTATGTGGTAAAATTCAATCCAGCTGCTTTTGAAAGTAACCTTTAAGGTGATGATACTTTGGAGGAATTAACTTTGAAAAAATAATTTTATTCTTCACATATCTTGGCTTCAAGCATTTGTCATCATTTACTAAAGTAGTTGGAATCTTAGTAGAGGATGGGGACCATAGGAGACTGAATGAATGCTAAATTTGCTCTGAGTCTGTGCTTATGCCATCACACACAGAACTGCAGATCTGTAGTCTCCATAGCTATATGCAACATTTATCCATTAATATAGGAACAACTCAATTCGTGGCTCTGTTAGGGACTGGAGCATAACCCTACTTTCCACAATTTAATAACTACTATAGATCATCAATATCTAATTCCCAGGCTGACTAGGATGTAAATAGCAGCAGCCCACAGATCTATTCTTTACAAATTTGAAATCCTTGTAACTTAATACACATCCTCAAGCCCACTTGTATTGTACATCCTGCAATTTTTCCTATAATTCACACCTGGTATCCTGCTGACTAGAGTTGCTGACTGTTTTATGGTTGCATTATTTGATTTCTTGAAATATCATTAACATGAAAGGGAATTATTTGCCATCTAGAATTTGTTTCTGTTATCAGAGGTTCATTACCTCAGAAAAGTAATAGTTTGAGACAGAGTACTCTGTGTTTTGTGCTTCTAGTGGTCTTCAACAGCATTACTTGTCCAATTGTTTAAGGCTTATTTCAGAGAATGCTGCTGGCAACTCACTGAAGTTCAAATCAAGTAATGTTCTTATTTACTCCCTTTAATCTGGCATCTAGAATTCACTAATTTTTCTCTTTTTTTCTTTTTTTTTTTTTCTTTCTGTATGTCATGAGACAATTTATGATATGTCCCATCATGTAATGGAATCACTGGAAATTCTATGCTTCAATCATAAGCCCAGATCCAGCAAATGCAATCCTGATTATCCTGTTTTAGGCTTGATGAAAAGCATAATGATTAATTTGTATACAGTTAAATGATAGGGAAATGTGAAAAACTTACCTCACTTTCTATATGAGGGCTATTAAAGGTATCATGTACAGGACTAGCCTGAGCCAATCCTGAGGAAAGAGAAACAGTTAAGCTCGGCACACTTGTTTGAGCTTTTTGCTCACTCTGCAGCTGATGATTTAAGCAACAGTGTTGTAAAGAGCTAAAATTTGTTGATGGAGTCGTCAAGACATTCATAGGCTGTCCCGTTCCCGCTATAAAAGGGGAATCTGGGAGAATTGTTTTGGATAGATTTCTCGGATAAAAATGAAGTGCAAAAGGGGCAATATTGTATCTGTCAACTTTTTACTGATGAAAGTATTCCTACCAAAGGAGGGACAGAAAAGGGAGCAAAGAGGGGGGAAAAGAGGAGAGAGAAACAGAAGATGGACAGATCGCTACGGCTGGACCGCGGGCGCGCTGCGGGCATCACATCAGCTCGGCAGCCGGAGCGCGTGTGCCGCAGGGTGCGCGGAGCCTGCGCGGCCCCGGGCGGGGTCCAGGCAGCAGCGTGTCCGTCCTGCCGGCCGGGACCGGGCTGCCGCGGCCCCGGGCGGGGTCCGGGCAGCAGCGTGTCCGTCCTGCCGGCCGGGACCGGGCTGCCGCGGCCCCGGGCGGGGTCCAGGCAGCAGCGTGTCCGTCCTGCCGGCCGGGACCGGGCTGCCGCGGCCCCGGGCAGGGCTCCCGGCAGCAGCGTGTCCGTCCTGCCGGCCGGGACCGGGCTGCCGCGCCGGGCGCGCCCCGGGAGCGGCTGCGGCTCTCGGGCCGGGGCGCGGCTCCGCGGGGAGCCAGCGGAGCGCCGCGGGGCCGTGGGTGGGGCCGAGCTGCCTCGGGGAAGCGGCGAGCTGGGCAGGACAGAAGGACAAGTGAGGACAGGGAGGACAGGCAGGGAAGAAGCAGGACCGCAGGGAGAAAAAGGCGATCTGAGAACTGGGGAGCAATCTGACCCTCTGCCTCCAGGAAACGCAAGGACAATGGGCCTGGTTGTGCCGCCGTTCACTGGGTTTATGGGCTAAAGCTCCTCCCGTAGCCCGAGTTCTGGGCACTTTTCCCCGGGCACCTGCCCAGGGCCGTGGTGTGTCGCCGGCAGCCCGGCCCCGGCCGCTTTCCGTGCCCGCTCGGCTGCCGGGCGGAGCCGCCCCAGCGACAGCGCTCCCGGCGCGGGCACGGCCCCGAGAGCGGCTCTGCGCATCACTACCGCAGATGCTGAGGCACCAATAAAAATCAGATTGCTCCCTCTCACAGATAAGTGCAGATGTATTGCGTACCTCTCTATCACACTCTAAAACCTCATTGTGTCGAAATACTTTTAAAATGGGAGATGACACTCACTATGGAAACAGGACAAATGCCAACAGACTTTAAATCTTAATTTTGAATGTCACAGTCTTCAAGATATCCCACGTCCACAAATCCTCAATGTTTCCATTAATGACTGGAATGATATCTGAGTGTACATTTATAAATTTCCACAAGACTTTTTTTGCCACAGTTTTTTTTCTTTTTATTAGAAGTAGGGAAACAAAGGTGTGAAAATGTTTTGATGCTGCTCAGCAACAAGATTTAGAATCTTGGTTCCATTTCTTGAGCTCAGTATACCATGTGTAATCTGCTTTCAGTACATAATTTTGTACTCTTTATTAGAGGAAGTGCCCCTATGCCCACTTATCTGATATTAAAACTCCGAATTATACTTTAGCATTCATCATTCAGATTTTTCTACCTGGCTTGGTTACATGTATAAGTTTCTCACTCAAAGGGTCAAAAAAAAAATAGCACTGATGATAGGCACAACGTTGAAAATTCTGTTACACTGAGTTTGCTTCATTATAATGTATCATGACAGAATCTTTTCCTCCTTTGTGTTACTTAAATTTTAATTATAACTCATTCTCTGAAAAACAATTTGCAACCACTTTAAAATCCATCTTAATCACTTTAAGATCCATTTTAATTTAAAAAATAATTATATTGTTTCAAACACTTTAAAAATAAATAAATAAATATTGGCAAGAAACATAAGTGGCAAATTACCTGTATTCTCTGCTGTCATTAAAGATTTTTGTGGGCAGAAATCCTTCTCTACATTCACAGCTTTATCCACAGTTTTCATTCTTAGTGTCCTCTAATTATGTCTAAGGCTTCTCTCTAGGGGAAAGGTCTTTGCCTTAGTATGTTGCTGTTAAATGTGCCTTGAATATCTAATGCTGGGAAATTGTGTTTTGTTAATACTTATAATAAATATATATGATCAACCTTGGTGCCAAATCTGTTCCAAGGTATACCCTAAAGGTGTTGCTATGAATGATGCGACTTATCACAGTACACCTAAAGCAACATATGCAAATTGAAGATTGAAAAATCATGGAGCAAGTGCATGCACACCTGCAAGGTATCAGAAAACACTGGAAATGCAAAGTATAGGAAGTCAAGCATGACATCCCAGCCCTAGTGAAGAAAATTGCATACTACAATTAATTTCAGTGAGGACCAGGATTTTACTCTAACAGAGACGGAAAAAAAGTGCTTTCCTTCCTCAAAGCCATTTGTGTAGGTGATGCCATTTGTCCACAGTGCCAACTAATTTTTCCTTATTAAAACTAATGATCCATAATTGCTTCTGGAATGGCAGGCCATAACAGGGATTGTAGTGTGCAAATCTGATAATGACTCTTTCAGGTTTTTGTCTAGATTTCTCAATATTTATCTGGACTCTGTAATTATAGAAACACCCCAATTATTAAGATACTATTTTTTTGTAGTTATGCATGCTCAAGTAGTGCGTCTAATGACCAAGGAGTTATTTTTGACTGTGTCTATGCTACAGGATTTTAGAGCTCTTCCACTCTTTAGAAACCATATATGTGCCTTTGAACTATTCTAATTCCCTGACAAAATGATACCCCAATAGGTTCTGTGGACAGGTCTTAGTTTGAATTTTTGACACATTTTAAAGCTGAAATTTGGCCACTCAAAATTACAAAGAATATTACAAAACTTTGTTTATATTCATTTTTGAAAGTCATATTCTGAAAAATTCTTTTCCCAAACCAGGTAATCTAGAATTTTTGTAGCATCTCAGAGATTTACTGAAAGTGGTACTTTACTATGAAAAGTAAATGATATCCAAAACAAATGCTTCCTTTTCCCAAAACTCCTAATATTTTTTCATACCAGGTATCCTGTTTTCAAAATAGAAGTTATTGCTTGGTTCATTGCTATCTTATTTGGCATCATTTAAGCCTACAATTTATAAAAATAACATCACTATTCATAATCATAATAGTATCAATCCTAACCTTTCAGGCTATTTTAATAATTTTTACCAGGCCCTGTGGACAACTTCAGGAGGAAGAATATGCAGTTTTTATATACTTTAGAAAAACCACTTTCATCATGAAATATGTATTTATTGTGGAGATTTAATCAAAATGCACAAACGTAATTTTCCTATGAGAAAAAACCCACATGGCACTAAACTATTCAAGTACCTTTGTTTTCAGTTTTGCAATTGCTCTAAATTCAGGTCACTGAAAGCAAGCATTCATTACATTTTAAGAGATAATTGCTATCAAATAATTTATGGCTGTAAAATGCTACACATAGCAGAGAGACTACAGCTACTTATAACCCAGTAAATTAAAACTAAACCTTCTGTGTGCTGAGCATGTTGCATAAGATTAACTGTATAATACTAGGCTGCTTCCATTATAAAGACCAAATGCAAGGAGAAGAGACAAACTGACAAACTTTGTGTATGTATCAACGTAACCTCAACTCAGCAGTTGCTGATTATTTATTGGGCATACAAACCTAAGATGCATCTAATTCTGTTGTGGCAGATATTCAGGAAGATAGAAAGAAAAAAGAAAATTTCTGCTGCACATAGCTGAGAAGATAAAAAGTAGATCGTATATATCTTATAAAGTAATGATTGCCTTTGGCTCCTTTTGACTTCAGTGTCTACTCAGCACCAGACCAGCAAGAACTTGGGACACAAAAAATTACCCTGTCAATTTCCCACCTTCTATAAAATGTGTCAGAAAACTTGGAATATGAAGGGACATCAGGTTCTTTAATTAAAACAAAATACAAAAGTATTCCTTTAGTCTGAGATCCAGATTTTTATTGCAGACTTGCTTTTAAATTGTGCTATCATACAATGAAAATAGCTCATTGCAAGCAATTTGACAAAATTTATGTTACCACAAAGAATACTTGTAGATGGTTGAGGTGAATTTGTTTCTTGTTATCAAGTCATTTAAAATTTCTTTCTACAACTTATTATTTCTTTTGTCCTTGAAAATCTTGGTGCTATCTGGAAATTGAAACATCTCTTTAGGGTGTTTTTCTGCAATAATCTACATGCAGTTCTGCATGTGCTAGAAAACTAACTACATAAAGTAGGAGGGGACAATGAAAACCAATTTGCTTATTTTCTGAAGTCAGCCTAGTCAGTGTATTTTTTTCCATGCTTCCAGAGACAGATGGATTGATGTTGCTGACATCTTATTTATGTTCACTTAGAACTTGAAGGAGGCAAAAACTGTAGCATTATGAAATTAAACATAAATTAAACCTGAATCCACTTCAAAATAATCACTGTTCTTAAGTCTGATGGGAATGGGTCTTACTTGAAGCCCATTATACCAAAGAGTGTCAAAAGAAGTGAAATCTCTGTTCTGATTGCATTACTCTGTCATGTCCATCCAACATTTCATTAATTTTAATTACTGCCTTTGTAAATAGCTTATGATGTTCTGGCAATGTTTCTTTGCTTAATCAGCAGGTTGCCAATACAACACTGGTTTCTTTTCCATATAACATAATGAAAAAAAATCTATTCAGTTAACCCATCTTGAATTTATAAACTCTTCAGAGTCTTTCATGTCCACTTAGCTGTGTCTAACAAACATATCAATGGTTTGACTCCCCCCTTCAGGAGCAAAAGTTAAGAGTTTATGGGCAATTTGCTGTAGTACTGCATCTCAGTGTCCAGTGTGATCAGGCTGTTGCTATGGTCACAGATGAACCTAAAGGCATCAGAACCCCAAGGAATTTCTTATGGAACAGAGCACATCTATCAATTGAACCACAAGCCTTTAACAAAATTACTAACATTTATTTTGGCAAGGCATCTCCATACCTATAGCAATAGCTGTTCCAAAACTTGGACTCATAAAAGAGAAAATAGCTAATTATACTGAATGGAGGAGGAGTTTGTTTTCATATTGTTGTTAAAAACTCTTAACTCACAGAACTTTTAGGAAGCTGTTTCACCTCATTTTGATCAGCTCCAAGACTTACTTTTGTATTTCTAGTCTGCAGAGTATGAATTTTAAATAAATAGAAAGTTAACAGAAGCATTAAAGAGTGAAATTAACTTCCTTGACAAAACCCAGTTAGTGTTCCCTAATAGAGGTAGAAGCCTAAATGGCAGATAAAAAGTGTTTTGCATTCCTATGGAAATACTGAAATAGTTTTACCATTCATTTGAAGCAAAACCTAGATTGATGGAAGTGGTTGGATGTCTTTAAATATTTTTAAATGTAATAATAATGTAAATGTAAGAGCTTTAAATGTAATAAAAAATATTTAGGGGCCAAACTTACTCAGAAGTTCATTTGCTCTGACTCAGGAGGATACTTGTTCTAATTCTAACAAAGCATATGTAGGAATTTTAACTGCTGCTAGTGGTTTTTTGCTATACTCCATTTCAAAAACAAAAAAAAACAAAAAAAAAAAAACAGGCGGGGGGGTAACATTTCAGGGAAATC
Source organism: Lonchura striata (assembly GCF_050655825.1). Classification (NCBI taxonomy): domain Eukaryota; kingdom Metazoa; phylum Chordata; class Aves; order Passeriformes; family Estrildidae; genus Lonchura; species Lonchura striata. The sequence continues at coordinate 54,346,654 of NC_140707.1, read as the reverse complement.
CTGCTCAAGTATTTTTGTCCTTCCATATTATTACAGACTCTGTAGAGGTGCAGAAGGATGGAAAAGCATTGAGCAGAGTTGAAGAACATGCACTCTTGAGGTCTGGGAGTTCCTGTGGTCTGGGAATCTCAAGAATTACAGTTCAGCCATGTCAAAAAGCATGGTGACTGGGGAAACTTCAGCAAATTTTCTACTTCATTTATTCACCTCTACCTTAAAGTGAAGGTTGTTGGGGAAAAGAAAAACAGTATCAAAAGCCTGAAATTGTGGAGAAAAAACTAGCAGATATGCATCTGGTTGATATAACCTCCAAACCAGTCCAAATAACACATTTTCTTTCACCTCTTTTTGCAATAGCAGGAATAAAAAAATTGGTTTGGCCCTTTCATTTCAGATATGTCCCACTTATCAGACTTATAGTGTCTGATAAAGTCCATAGCTGTTTTTGGAATAATCTGTAATATGTTAAATCTGCATAGAAATGCAGGAAACCAGAATAACTGAACAAACTGTTCAAAATTACTAAAAGTAAAAAGAGTGCAACAACAAAAAAAATGAAGCATATAGGCCTGTTGAAAGTAATCAGTGTCCAATTGCATAGCTTTTTTAATAACAGCTATTGTAACATAAAATTGAGGAAGACAGTAATATATAAACCAGTTCTCGATACCAAACAAAAGCATTTCTCATATACTGTCAATTATTGACAAAAAGAGATGGGAGAACAAAAAAAAAAAATTCTGATCTTCCCCATAGTGACATAAAACTTAGTATGCATCATTTCCACTTCTTGGAAAATGGTGGTAGCCAACCTCTAAAGATTTCTGAGGCTATATTGAAGTGGTTCAAAAACCTGTCAGAATAAGAATGTGTTGATGTCTGACAAGAATGAAAATACAACTCAAATTGATCTCAGGTAATTTGTTTGGGATTATCCTATAGGACTCTGGACATCTGTAATGTGGACATCTACTTCTTAGTTCCTTTCCAGGATTGTGTCATATTCAATGGGGAATAACAGGCAATTTAAGGGTATATTTTTTCTTATGGAACATTAAAGTAGGCCAAACTGTCAACCTTTAAAAAACCTCCATGTTTCTCTACAAAATTAATCAAAACAACTAAACATCTAGATTGGAATATAAAATGTGTATTCACTCTCATGAAATAACTATGGCTTTTTAATCTGACAAATTAAAAAAAAAAAAAACCACTCTTATCTTCAAACTTCTAAAAGGCCATGAAACATTTTTTGCTGACCACTGCAGAGCATTTAGTTTTCAGTCACTGTCAGCAGTTACACTCTCAAATTTACTCCTGAGCTTAGATTCAGTTTTAATATATGGTTAGTTTAACTAATCCTATATTTCCCAACTTTAAGCTCACGGGACTTTGCTAATTCTGAATTCTGTTTGGTTATTAAAGTGCTAATAAAAATGCTTCTTCAAATCTGTTTAGTATTCTAGCTATAAAACAGGTGTCTCTTCTCAGTACAAATTAACTTTTGGAGGTATGAAGGAGGATGGAAAGATAAGTCATGACAGTGAAATAAGCGGGCTTGATTATGTTGAGAGATTTCTGAATTTATGGTTCATTTTGCTAGTTGAAATAAGAGTTAGGGCACCAAAAGGACTGTTAAAAATTTAAAAGGAGAGTGTAGTTCCTAAAAAAACACTATTAAAGTGTGGAATGGACCCACTAAATTTGTAGGCTCTCCCAACTGTCTCAGTCAGAGATGCCTGATTGTCTATAAGAGAAGGAGCAACTCCCATACAAAGTTTGCCTCTACCATTTTAGACCAGCAAAGTCTGCTTTTCTGTCTAGGACAATAATCAGGTAAAAGTTAAGGCCAGAATCCAGAAATCTGCCAATGCAGCTGAAAGAACAAACTTCACACAGGAGTCTTCCACCACAGAGGATGGAAGCTGTTGTGAAAATGAGAAACTATGAAAAGCCTATCCCAACTTTTCTTTTTTTTTTTTTTTTTGTTTTGGGCAAAGGTTAGCACATTGCAGTGCATTAAAGAACTGAATGAAAAAAAAGGACCAAAAAAATGGACATACAAGAAGTCAAACTGGATGGATAATTTGGTAGGATTTTTTTTAAATCTCTGCACAATATGTGTTGACTGAAGTTGAGCTGGAAATGTTTTTTCAGATATGAAACTAGATATTGCATGCACACAGATATAAAGAACTTCAGAATCTGTCATTATAAAGGCAAGTAATCATTACAAATTTTTAATTAATTTGACATACAAGGAAGATTATGTGATCAAGGTTAATTTTTGTGCAGCAGGCTGACAAAAGGAAATTGATAAAAAGAGCTATTAAGGCAGAGTATATTAAAAGAAAAATACCTTTAAAGGTGTTATACTGATGACTTCAAAAGTGCATCACAGCAGGCTGTTGCAAGATTTTCAGATTAGATTCCTAACTATATAAGTAAAGAAAAATTAGCTTTACTACAAATATGCTAGAATCAAATTGAGCTTATTTATATATTTATAATACATTTCACATAAACTAGATATCTATCTAACCATCAGATACTTTTTAATATGAAAACCAAACATATCATTATGTTTGTTGAATTTATCTTCTCTAAAAAACAATTTTTAAATATACTCTTTTAAAAAATTGTGAAGCAAATCCCAAGCAACATGAGTCTTCTTTTTATTTTGTCTTGCTTATATGCAACTTCATAGTCATTCTATGTTCCAGGTACAGTGTATTATAAAAAACAGTGCATAATTGATTATAAATTCATGTAGGTATGAGATTCTTATATTCATAACTTTCTTTTCTTCTGCTTGCACATCATTAAATATGGAAAGAAAAAGGTATCAGACCTACCAAATACTGCTAAGAGAAGGTACTGCATACAAATTATTGTAATGGCACAAGATTATTTGTAATAATGCTGTAAAGTGACATATTCTGCTTCCAGAATTTATTCTGATCTTTTCGCAATGGATTTATATCGGGGGACATCATCCACTACATTTGTATAGGAAGATTTAGATAGAGCTAAAGTAAACAACATAATTGCCAAGTACAAAATTAGAGAAGCTTCATACAAAATGTGTCAAGGAACAAATTACCTTTTCTGTAGAGAAATATGGAAGCAGATTTTGTCATCTCAAAAGGAAAGTGAACATATATTGAAAGTACCACATGACATTATCTTAATGTTCACATTTCAGAAAGATGATCTCTGCAAAAATACCCATGCCCAGTAGAATATTCATGTCAGTAGATATTAAATTCTCTACCAACTTTAAACTCTTTTAATCATTGCAATAATTTCTAGCTGAACACCCTATATTTACTAACAGACTTCTCAAAAAATCTTGCTTTGACATAGGTATGAGTACAAGTTTGGCCACGGTCTTTAAGAGGATAAATGGTCTCCAGAGTTCCCCCAAAACTTACTCAATATTTATCAATACAGGTTAGGGTTGCTTCTGAGTATATTTCTGTATTTTAATTCCTCTTATTTCCGGCCCTTAGGCAACAAACTGACCTTGTGGCTGTGGTGGAAAACCAGACCTGAACAAAAAGAAGAGGTCCGAACATTCCCAAAGAGCATGGTCTTGGAAGAAAGTACTATGCAGACAAAATGCCAAGTTTATTTCTTGTCAGTCATAAAAAAATTATTCTATGTGAGTCATTTCAATTTGTCAAAGCATCCCTCAAAGTCCCCTCTGCTTGCACTAACATAATGAATTCATGTTGGCTACATAGCAATGTCAATTCAGCTCTCCACAGCAGGTGGGCCAGTAGCATTTCACAGGGAAGTTGGATGCACACCTTCACTGATGGAAGGGCAGCCAGACCCTACTCTGCATAGCTACTCACATAAATTTCAGAATCTGAAGACAAGCAGCCAAAACTAGAGATTTGTACCAAGTACTCTATTTAACTTTTGCATTATTAATTTTTCAAAATTCATACCACCTATCTCCACAAAAAAATCTCCTCACTCTTGAAGAGATATTACAAGGTTCATGTGCCTTGTCATTATTGTTAGTTCACCAATCAATAAATATACCAAAATATTTTTTAAAGCTTTACTTTACAATTAGATTATTTTTTACTTTTTCTTGAAATGAATCTGAAATCACATATTTTTGGATTTTATTTTGACAAATTCATTTTTATTTTGCATATTCTAACACCTGAGAAAATTCTTAAACTGGATTTTTCATTCTGCATACAACTTCATTAAGCATTATATTCAGGATTTAGGTTAGTATGGAGAACTTGCAACTAATAAATCTATAGTATTACTCCATTCTCTTGAAAAACTGACTTTAAATAGGTTGCTATTTGTTAAAATGGAACTTTTTGTAGAGAGATAAATCAGCATATAATTTCTGCCAGTAACTATTGGTACATGGGTTGTTGACACGCAATCCACGGCAAGTATCTAATAACCAAATTGTGGCTGAAAACAGCAATGTTTTGAACCAGAGTTTGACTGATATATTTGCTCCTATAGAGGAATAGAAATACACTAGGATTAATTGATTGTAGCTTTTAGATGTGACATGCCATGTTATTTTTTCACTTTCTTTAAAGCTGTCTAGCAACAAATTAATATTTTTGCATCTGTAGAAATTCTACTAGTAAGCTCAGTCACTGAAATTAGTATCAAGTATTATGATAAGGATTGCTAATCATCTCACACTAAAATTAGGGGAATGTATTTAAAAGAAAATCTATTTAAAAATACAAATATGTGGCAACATACACTACAGCATATGTTGCAGTTGAGATGTCCAAAATACAAAGAGTATCACCCTACAATTTCAGAAAGATTTAACCTATACCAGGTAACACCATACCAAGTCAGAAGGCTTCAGGTGTCTGCCCACACAAAGAACCACCTCAGAAGGCTGCAAAGCTCTGCTCTTGTTCTTCAGCCCAACCTTTTATACCCCTCATGTTCATGCATTGCACCTGTGTGCTCTCTGTTCACCTTGGTGGTTGGCCAGTACCTGGGCACTCCACGGCTCATTACCTTCAGTGCTGATCACCTGCTGCTCACAGCTGTGCCCATTGGGGAGGAGGCTTGGCTGCAGCCCCACTCCCAATTGCCACAAACTCCCAATTACCACAAATATATTCAAAAGACTTGGATTGTTACTCCACTGTAGCTGAGATGTGGACATCTCCAGGACATTCATATTAAAAAAAGCCAGACACATCAAGCCATGCTTTGCTGGTAATAGTAATAGTTGTATCTTGCACCTCCTTTTAAGCATCAGGATTAGGCTTCTTTAGTGTAGTAACCTAGAGTTTTTATTCTCAGATGAAATTGTCAACCTGTAATGTTACTCTATACAGCTGCAATAGCAATGCAGCATGAAGTTTAAGTCTGGTATGTTTTCTGTCACTTCCTGAAGCTGCAGATGTATACCTGTCTTTGTATTCAGGCCCATTTAAAAAATTAAATATCATTGTAAAAAATACCAGAAGAACAACTCACTTTTTTGTGAAATATGCAATTTATATAGCAAGTGACTTGTGGCAAGGAGAGGCATTCAAAGGCCATTCAACAGTTAAAAGTTAAATAAATGTTAAATAGTCTCTCTTTACTGCTCATATCCCTGAGTGAACTTGCTTTCAAAAAATTGTTAATGCTTACTATGCTGTGAGGGTAGGGAGAAATGTTTTCCTGATTTATAGTCTTTACTATCAGCTTGCTAAAAATGGTGTTTTTCTTTTTGTATAATTATTCCAACAAAAAGGGAGATTGTTTGATGCATATAGTTCCTTGTTGGAAGTGAGGTCTAAAATACATTGCTGTACTTCAGTATAAACTAATTGATTTGCTAATAAAATGTGAACCCCCCCCCCAAAAAAAAAAAAAAAGGGAAATAAGAGAGGAAATACAAAAAGAGGTAATCTAATCAATGAATATATTGTATATTTTCTTCTCAGGCAGACTAGAATATCCATGACATATTCTGTATGATTTTTTAAGATAGGACAATATCTTCTGACATCTGTGATAAATTTTAAGATAAAAATTTTATTCACTAAATAGTCACAGAAACACTGAATGGTAAGGTTGAAAGTGACCACAGGAAGTCGTGTAGTACAGCCTCCCTGCTCAAGCAGGGTTCCCCAGAGCACATTGCACAGGATGGTGTCCAAAGGGCTTTTGAATTTTTCTACAAACTCTCTGAGCAAACTGCTCCCAGGTGTGGTCACCTGCACAGTAAAGTTCTGCCTCATGTTCAGGAGGAATGTTCTGTGTTTCACTTTCTGCCCATTACCTCTCACTCTAATGCCATCGCTGAAAAGAACCAGGCTCTATCTTCTTCAAATACTTGTAGACATTGACAAGGTCCCCTCTCAGTCATGTTTTCTGAGGCTGGACAGGCTCAACTCCCTCTCTTTCCTAGTAGGAGAGATGTTCCAGTCCCTTAATCATCTTTGTTGGCCTCCACTGGAGTCCCTACAGCTGCTCCCAGTCTCTCCTGTAGTAAGAAATCCAGGACTGGACACAGCACTCCAGCTGTGGCCTCACCAGGGCTGAGCAGAGGGGCAGGATCACCTCCCCTGACCTGCTGGCAGTGCTCCTCCTGATGCACCCAGGACACCATTGGCTTCCTGGCCACAAGGAAGGGCACACTGCTGGCTCATGGACAACTTGTCCACCAGGACCCCCAGGTCCTTAAGCTACTTTACAGAAGATCAGATCCCAGCCTGTGCTGGTGCATAGGGTTATTCTCCAGGTGAAGGACATTGCATTTGTCTTTGCTGAATTTCAGAAAGTTCTTCTTTGGCTATCTCTTCAATCTGCTGAGGTCCTTTTGAAGGAAGGGCTGCACAGCATTTTGGAGTATTGGCTACTCTTTCCAGCTTTGTGCAATCAGCAAACTTACCGAGGAGGCATTTGCCTCTTAATCCAAGTCATTGATAAATAATTTAAAGCATCGAACCATGGAGTCACCGTTACTTGCAAACCTCCAACTACACCCTATGCTACTGTCACACCCCTCTGAGCTCTGCCATTCAGCCAGGTCTCAGTCCACCCCATGTGTATCTCCTGCTTATGCTTGAGATTTGACTGGAGTTCCTTGTTCATCTGTGCAGGTCTCCTGTCCCTTTTTCTCAATTTCTTTCCTGTCAAGATTCAGTGTTCTTGAGCCTGGAGGAAGTGATCCTTGAATCAGCTCACTTGGATGCCTCTTCCCTCTACAGCATGTTCCCATGGGATTCTTTGAAGAAGGTCCCCTGAAGAAGCCAAATATAGTTCCACTGAAGTCCAAGGTTACAATCTTAGTCACTGTCCTGCTCTCTCCTTACAGGATTCTGAAATCCAGAAGCTTTTTTCACTGTAGCCAAAGCTTTCCCCACCTTCACATCTCTAACTAGACCTTCCTTGTTGGTAAGTATAGGGTTCAACAGCTCACCTTTCCTCATTGGGTTCTCCATCACCTGCATCAGAAAATGAACATCAATGCTCAAGCAATGTTAATCATAACCAAAACCAACTTCAATCACAATATACAGAATGACTACAGAATCTAGGATAATTAGTTAAAATTTTGAAACGCATACTCAAAAAAAAAATTTAAACTCCAATATGCTTACTTTCAAAACATTCAAACTATAAATGTACAATTACTAACTATGAAATTGTATTTAAGGCCTATTTTAGGTCAGTTAAATTTAAGAAAGGAGGAAACCTGCAGACCTACCCATTCACAATAGATAAATTATAGTGACATTCTCTGCATTAAATTGTTAAAAAAAAATTTAAGATGTTAATTGGCTTATTGTACTGCTTTGGTGAAAGGAATTGCCCTCTTTGATCTGCAGCATAATGAGATTTATTTTGAACATCAAAGTAATCTATAAAAACTGAACAGGGAGATGAGCAGCTACATATTTTCATGTCCTCTGAGGAGAAGGGTAGGAATCAGCAATGCAAATGCTATCGGATGAAGGGACAGTCTGAAAGAAAATTAATCCTTACAGAAAGCAGCTGAACTTTGCATTCTGTCAGAGTGCACTGAAAGACCTTGAACAAAGCTTTTTTTCTCTTACACAGCTATAAATCTGATAGAAATCCATTGACTGCCCTGGACTTCTTCTGAATTCATGTTAGTGAACATTGGGTCAGAATTTAGTCCCGGATCTTTGTTTTTTTTTTTTTAATCTGGCTCTATGATAAACAATTTCAACAGCTACTGCAGGATCTATGTAACAGACTCTTAAAACCCTTCATATATCTGTACCAAAAGAACCCAGTGCTGGCAAACAAACTTATGTGAGACTCTTGAGTCTCACCCTGTCCTCAGTCATCCCATGCATCTCTCTACACAGCATGGTCATTGCCTCTTCACAAAGGTTTTATATCAGATGTCTTTTAAGTGTGAGCCTTTTCTGTCCAGCCATGGTAAGATGTTGGACTACACAGTACTTTAGCAGCAGTGTCATTTCACAAAGTTATCTATTCCATCTACCTGTAAAGGATGCTCTAGGAAAGGAACACCTGAAAGATAGAGCCATCCCTTCTTCCATCACTGGAGAGATTTATTTTATTAAGAAATCAGTTTGTTCTGAATAACAAAATGTGGAGGTTTTAGGTTATATTTCAAATTATACTGTTATGACACAGGCCTCAGTTTCAAACAGAATAGCATAATACAGCACTATTTCAACTAACAATTTCTAAAGGAAAAGAATGTTCTTTCTTTTGGATTCAGATGTTCAAATTATCACTATTTAAACTAATTCATGCGCCCTTAATTGAATCTTTTCTGCATGGCAAATAGAGGAAAGTGTTATGTAGCACAGCAGATAAGCTTGAAAATTTGCAGATAAGCTCATCACAAGGGCATAATGTTCATATAGAAATATCCTGTGTTTTTTGCCTCTTAAGTGTTATTTTCAATGGATCCTTTTGTGATTTCTAAAAAGCATTAAATATCCAACTCTCACAGATACACAGATAGATAATGCTGAGTGTGCAGCACTTGTGCAAATCAGGCTATTCATATGAATCCCTAAAAATAAAATGCTGCATGGTGGAAATGCTTGGCATAGTTTTTTTGGGAGGGGGAAGTAATTTGGTTTTTTTTAATCTCTGTAAAATACTATAGTAGAAGGTCTTTGAGATAGAAATAGATCAAAAGCTTATTAAAAACATCGCTCATAAGAGAAAATTCACAGAAGTGAGTCAATTTTTAATAATTTCAATGAGGGGAGAATATAGATAACATTGCAAATATACTAAAAATCATGTTAAAAAATTCCATGTTGATATTTTTAGGAAAAGAATTTTCTAATATCCACACTGATATGACTGTTTTCCAGATTCTGCTATAAATTTTTAGACATCAAGATCAAAATTTATTAATTCTATTTTACTGAAAGAAAATATCTGAATTATCTAGTTAATAAAATAATTTTGTTTTATAGGAAATATCACTGTTTCTCCTCCCATCTCCTTCACTTCCCTCTTCTGCTATCCCCTCCCCTCTACTCCTCTCCACATTTCCACAGAAAGAGGAAATCTGGCTTCCTCCAAGCTCTGTTTTGAATCACATAAATTTTAACATCAAACTGCAATAATTTATATATCCAAACACAGCATAGAAACTCTGCAAATCTTGGATTTTGAAAGGATTTTGAAAAAATAGAGAAGTGTTTTTTGCTAAAAGGGTACAATATTTGTATGGTTGTTTATCTTCTCAGATTTGATTTGTCATTAACTTTATTAACCTAGCCAAAGTTTATTTACCAAATTGAAAACATCTTGTAAAATTAAACACATTAAATTATTTATATAGTAACAGCGACATTCACAACTGAGAGAAACATGGAATGGAGGAAGCTCACAAGACTAGCTTATCTTAAAAATTTATTCATTTCCCTCCTGGAACACTTCATCTGAATGCAATACTAATGTATTTATTTATTTATGTATTTGTTTTCTAAGTCAGGGTTAACAACAGCCACTAGTTATGCTTACCCTGGTGGAAATACATATAAAAACCCATCTAAATATCTAACAATTAAGAACTAAACACCATCCCCAGCTCAATACAAGTGTTAACTGGAGTTATAGATGGATTTGTCCAAATTCATTCATGGAACTAATTCCAAATTTTAACACAGTTTTCATTATTGTGCATTCACTGCACAATTCTGCATCTTTAATTTAAGAATGATTATAGGTTACCCCACTAGTGCCACATGCCAGCCTATAGATTTTATGCCAAGAATTAGTGGTGGTTACCTGTAAGTGTTCTTACACATTTTACAATGACTGTTTTCAGCTGCCATATCTTAACCTCTGGCTCTGTCAATCTACCACCCACATCAGCCACTTCATGATCCAGTAGTGGGATGCTTAATGCTATGTAGAAGCCAATATTCTATTTATTCTTGATAAACCCCCCACTTCTCTGCAGGTCCATAATGATTCTATTCTAATTATCTTGACTAATATCTAATTAATCTTGACTACTTAATGAGGCTGCTGCCTTTCAGACTGCTGTCTCTTTTGTTCTAACTTCAAAAGACGTGTATCAATGAAAAATTTAGCAGCAGAGAACCCAAGAATAGTTCTTTCTATCTGTAGTTGAATTACACTGAATATTTGCATTCTGTCATGGCCCTTGCATCTGATTCATACATAGTGTCAGGCAATTCACCCACTCAAAAATTCACTTCCTTGCAACTTTTCCCATCATAGTAACCATTAAAAATAACAGAAATGAAGAAATGAAGAAAATAAAAATTTTTGAACATCTTGTATCTTGATGAAGACACCCCAAAATAAAAGAATTTCTGAAGTCACTGATATTGTCAAGAGATTTCAGAATTATGATCCAACCTGTGTTATAGTGGATAACCATCATTTGTAAATTCCAAATATTCACACATGGATTTTTCATAGCTGCAAAATGAAGAGTTGCTTGCATATATGATTTTTGAACTAGATCCTGATAATCCTTCTGAAGAATTTTCTAGCAACAGTAGTTCTTGTTTTGTTTAAAGTACCCTAACAACAAATAGCTCCTAAATCAAAGTCTGTTTACATGGCTGCAGGTACTCTGGGATGATAAAAAAATAACTAGATTAAGAAGATGAGATATCCTCAGTAGCTATAATGTCCTTTATCCTTTGCATAGAGATAAAATGTTGTCTTTGCAAATTTTTATGTGCTCATGTGGAAACTTTCAGTTTGCCAAGAAGTATTCTGTAACTTCAGGCTTTGTGTCAAGTCTCAAAACAGGAATCTGTATTAAAATTACTCTATGGAAATAATTATTAAAATTTTATAGAAACAAGATATTTCTTATAGGAAAGTGCAATAAAATGGTGCTATGATCTACTTCTGTTCATTGTTCACAGGTGAAGATTTGGGTAGTACAAAAAAAAACATGAGGTTATGTCTGGGGCTTTTTGCAGTGGAAAGTTTATTCAAGACTGATGAATCATATCTTTAATAGGAATGGTATCTAAAATGTATTCTTAATTTTAAATTAAGTACTTATGAATAATAGTACATTATGTTTATGTTATAAATCTTAGAGAAATATATTTCAGTCAGCTGGGAAATTCACTTTGGTGACTGTTGCATACAGAAGTGCCTATTGAATCCACATGGTGCAGAATTAGACCACCGTTTTTTTATTATATGGTGGTATATAATAGTATTTATTTAGTATAAATATTCAGTGTTTAGTATTATTTTTTCATCCATGGGATGGAAAGCAATGACAATGGGCTTTTAAGTATTACCTTAGAGCCAGAAAGGCAAAACAAAGACACATGCAAATGAAATGCTGAAGGGATTTCAATTAGGCAAAAAAAAAAAGTGGATATGAATAAACACATAGACACATATTCATCTTTTCATTTGAACTTTTCTTAGTTAAAATCAGTTTGTATCTAGAACCTGAGAAATTTCAATACACATGCTATGTGCATGTATTCACACATAGCATTTTCTTATAATTTTATTAATTTATTAATTTGTTAGTCCACCCCCCGCCCCCAACATCTCTTCCTAAAATCACATGAAAATATTAACAAATGTATTTCACACGTTGCTTGGGTCTGGCTGGGACAGAGTTAATTTTATGCATAGCAGCCTGTATGGACGTATATTTTGGATTTGTAACTGAAATAATGTCCACACCAGCATTTTGATTATTGCTGAGCAGTTCTCACACAGCATCAAAGATTTATCTTTTTCCTACTCTACTCCACCCAGTCAACAGAGTAGCAGTGAGCAAGAACTTTTCAGGGGCACATCCTTGACAGCTGATGTAAATTGATCAGAGGGATATTCCCTGGCATGCAACCTTATGCTGAGTACCAAAGTCAAGCAAGGGGGTTTTAGGGAATTGAGACTTTGCTTGGAAACTGGGCCAGTGGTCTTCTTGAGACCAGTAAGAGCATTTGCATCATTTGGCTTATATGCTTGGGTATTTTTTTCTTCTTTGTACTAATTAAGCTGCCTTTAGCTCAACCCAGGATTTTTTCTTACATTTGCTCTTCCAATTCTCTCTCCCATGCTGCTGTGTGTAGGACAGAGTTATGTGAGCAGCTGTGCAGTGCTTAGATGCCACCTGAAGTCAACTGTACAGGGAGTATTTCTGAATACCCTTATAATTTTTTAAATAGTTTTATCAATTTGCAAAATCAGCATTAAATCCTCATTCAGAGTCTGAGTTATCTATCGAGTCCATGACGAAACTCCAACTGACTTCTGATCAAACAGTTCCTGAGGAAGCGGACATGAAAGACCTAGTCTTGAAGGAAATATTTCTTTCTCTTTCTCACTAAAGGAACAGCTAGAACAAAGCACGTAGAAATTGGTGCTTTCCCTTGGCAACTGTCCCTGGCAAGACTGATGACTGTAGGCCCAGAAGACATTTTGCCTTTTCTCAAAACTAATTATCAGTCCTGAAGACTTGGAGTGGTATTAAAAGCTAAGTTAAATTGATATGTAAATCTTCAGTAGCTAATGCTATCAGGGAGGATTGTAGCTGAAAAATTGTATGTAATAAATTATCAGAGCAAAATACAAAAAATGAGGCCCTCTTTCAATTCTTACTGAATACAGTGGTAGTTCCTCAGTCCTCGCTGGTTTTGGCATTGGAGATATTAGGTTTGAGGTGAGAGTGAGGCACAAAAGAGTCAGGCATATATCCATGTGTGTCATGGGTATTATGCACGTCTCCCAGCTCTCCTATTTCAACTGCAATTTAAAAGTGAAGCTGGGCAAACAAGTGAAGCAACTCAGCAGACCAAAAAGGAAGTAGAAGTTGGTAGATGTTTTGGCTATTCTAAATACTTGAGAAAAAGCAAAGCTATTGAGAATTAAATGCCTGCTGAAAGTGAATGGCAAAAATCACATTATTTATTTTTGTGATTTAACTGTGCCCTTACTATTCACTGGGCATTTTGTGAAGCAATCCAAAAAAATCTTCCCAAATTGGGTAAACACTTGCAAAGGATTTGAAACCATAAGAAGCTCTTTGTGTTTTTCTTTCTCTGATTATCAATACTAATTTAAAAAGTCACATCAAGTCCCTCTCGAGAGGGTTGGTTTTCTGGGTTTTTTTTTTTTTGGTTTTTTTTTAATATGGAATGTATATTGTATCCCATTAGAAATGTATCTCTACTCAGTTTGTCAAAATGGACGCTTCAAACTAGCTGCCCAGATAAAGATGTCCTTGTAAGTGTGGGCAACTCTCTGAGAATTACATTTGTCAGAGAGCTGCTGTAATAGAAACTCAAGCATAATTGAGACATTTAAGCTGCCCCAGTGCAAGAAATCCTCTCTGTACATCTGTGCTTCCTGGAACTTTAAACACCAGGGACTTCACTATAATTTGCCTAATACCATGTTCCTGTCATAATGATGTCTAAGAATTATCTTGTTAATCTTTCCATTGTCAATTTCACAGACAGTGGTCATCAGAACTCTATTAAATTTCTCCAGGTAAATTCACTTTGCAGGAAGATCCTTTATCAAATAGACATTAGTGTGAGCAGGAACTGCACTCAGCTACAAAGCTCTTCTGGGGCAAGTGGCTCAGCAGGTCCCCTGCAGCCGTGCCCCTCCTGAGTGATGGCTCTGCACTGTTTCTCAGCAAAGCTGTGCTGAAACAAGTTATGCCAGAAGGCAACAGTTGTTAGACAATGCTGAGACCAATGCCTACAGAATGAGCTCTGGTTCTGAGAACCAGACCTAGTGAATCCAGGAGGACATACTAAAGAGGTAGGACTACCTCCTACATGTCCAAGACTTCATGTTTTTAGCAATGATTACACAATCCTGAAAAGGAGCAAATAAATTCCCTGTTGCCAGTAGCTGCTAACGTGCTTGTTGGTTTTATGAAAATTCAGCTACAGACAACAAAACTATACATAATCTTTCTGGTTTCACAGAAATAAAAATGTCAACTCCTTGCTCTCTGACAGGTGTCACATAGAGAGTACAAACCTTTCTATACTTGAAGTGGGGGCAATGATTTGAAAAACTCAAAAATTTGGATAAGAGAATGTTTTCTACCTGTCCCTTTACAGTCTTCAAAATTGTGGATATTTCACTCATTTCCTTCTGTCAAGAGAAATACAAATGTTTCTATTTGTAATAAAAATTTCTGGTTAAATTATTTTACCATCTGTCATTCCTTCAGACTCTTCTTCCTTGTTTTGCTTGGAGGATGTACTAGGGTTCAATGCAAGAACCAGGATTTCACTGGGTGTTTCAGAAATTGTTTTCTATCTTTACACAAGCATTAGTGCTCTGTGCATGCAGAAGAACTGGAGCAGTATTTAAACACTTAAAAATATGCAATTAAAAACAAATGCAGTTTAATAATAGAAAATGCTGTTGAACAATATATTGTCCTCTAACATAGTTTGAAAGGTCCTTTGTTATTTCAACTGTGACATTTCAGGTAATTTTTCACTTCCTCTTAGCAAAATTGGCACAATTTTGTTTTACATAAAGCTTATAGAAGGGAGAGAAATAGTTTTTATTTTGTTACAACTATCACTACTTTTCACAATGTAATATTCTACATGTGTTTTTGTGAGGAGATGCAAAACAAAATGGAGCTTCCATTTAAAATTAAGCTTTTAGCTAAATTACAAAATAAGATAGACATAATCAGTAGTAACTGTAGTCACTAGTTAGTAATCAGATAATTTTTGATTGTGCATAAATCCTATAATTACAAAAAATCTAGAAAGGCAAAAATGCTAAAAAAGATTATAAAATCACTGAAGAAATTTTTTTTCTGTATGTTTCAGTAACTAAGTGGCTGAACTTTTGTGCTTATTATCCACATCCTGAAAGGGAATGAAACATTTAAGAAAAACACTGTTTCATACTGACAGCAATAATCAAAATATTGATGCAAAAAATGTCATGATTGTACACCTGAAGGATTCACTCATAAAATAGAAACAGTGTGTACAAAAAGAATCTCCAGGAAGTATTTTGCCAACAATTTTTAAAGAGGTGAGAAATTGGCCTGGAGGGTTTGTGAGGGAGATGATGGAAATAGCTGATACAGATAATTGCTCAAAGGGTTGAAGATAATAGCTGCAGGCAGTTCGCCCTTTGGAACTGAACCAGTATCTTGACAAAAGCCACAATTATGAGAAAAAAAGAGAGATGAAAAATCTACAAATCGTACACACACCAGGCAGTGTGAAAGAAATCAGTGTCTAACTACTGGAGTCCAAGACAAACGAGATTAGTACATGATACAAGGATACCATCCTGGTGAGCTGTCTTGCCTGAGAAAACTCAGTGATCTGGGTCTGTAGACCTAAAGGTGCAAATCACTCATGTGCTTAACAGAATCACTTATCACATCCTTTGGGACCTATTGATAATACATTATTATTTTCTTCATAATATTAAAATTACTGAGAACTTCTTTATGTGATTTTTTTTTTAAATAGCAAAGATGTTACTTTCCATTTACTTGGTCCAATTCCACTTTGTTTCATAAAAATTTTCCTTTCAATATATATATACTATATATATATATATATAATGTATATATTCAATATATACAATATTGCCATTAATTTTGCTCTGATTTATGGCATATTGCTGAATGCCACTTGTTACTGCTAGTTTCTATGCACAAGGGATATTCTGGTGGAGGGGTGAGATCATATTCATCACAATGGCTTTGCTTCATCAGAAAAAATTGTTTGGCTATTAAGTGTTCTATATATATATTCATAATCAGTTGCCATTAAAGTCCATTTTAAAGCTGTCAGATCTTTTTTATTAGTCTGCCCCTTTAAAATACTATAAATAATTAGTAGTGTATATATGGAACACAACACAAATATACTAATTTATTTGCTGTCTTTTATTTCAGTGACATCTCATGACAAAGCTCTCTTTGTTATACTGGGAAGCTTTTGAGAAATAGGAAATAGTAGAAAAAATTAGTTGACTGACATGAACCTGGCAATGAACAAGCATCAACTACATAGTACCAGCATAAGCACTCAACCTGACAGTATCAGTTTGCTGTCTGTCACATAAATAAACTGAAATGTTACTGCACTTGTATTTGCACAGAGGCATTTTTATTAATGCTAGTACCAGTCCTCTGCTTTGGATCTGAAAGATAGAGTGGTGCAGGAAGACCTGACAACTTCATCTCACATGAGCGAGCTGGCAGCAACCTGAGCCTCAGCTGCCATGGGAAAGAGGATGGATGGGTAGTTCATGAGGTTGTATACTGCATTTTTTTTCATTAAACTAATGAATGAATGCCTGGACACAAGCCATTCCATGGGTATTAGATTTTTTCCTCAATGTTACACTGGTTTTTGTAGATTTGGCTTTTCTTTGTCATAGTCATTCAGAATACCTCCCAGTTTCCCTGCTGGAGGAATTAAGGTGTCAATACTTTAGCCTTCTCTCCATTCAAACTGTGATGCTGGAGCACAAACACATAACTAGTAGTTATGTGCATCCTTATCAAGGTGTCTGATAATCCTAAGAAAAAAAAAAATTGTTGGGGCACAACAAAAACGTGTCACTGTATGCATGGCCATGAAAATTAGGCAAAACTTAACCATAAATTATTCAGAAGTTTCACATAAAGTAAAAATATGCAAATAATGAATTGATTTTGTTATTGATATGTGTTTGAAAAGTCTTTTCTGTAAAGTTCTTTCAAAGGCAAATAAGATAGCTCTACTCAATACCAAAATAAACCAAAGCCATGTTTCTTGTATTGGATGCAGAGAGAACACGGCTGTCTTCCCAGTCCCTTCACAGCCTTTCCAGCTGTGAATCAGGTTTGTTGTAACCTGTCTACCCAGAGTGAAAATACCCAGACCTACACTGTAAAATAGTAGTTATTTTCCACTGAGAAATGTTTAATTTTTGCCTCACTGCTTGTCACAAGGGAGGAAACAGATGAAGTAATTTGCTGTTCTGAAGACTTAAACCAGGTTTGCCTAACAAGCTATGTATTTTACTGAATGTGCAACTTAAACATACCTCTGACCCCTAGTTACAAGAGGTGAATGAAAATATGAGATGCAATTGTCTGCCAAAATAGAGCTTTATTCAACCAGAATCTCCACAATATTAGCCTGGGAATGGATATATCATCCCAGAAATGTCTTTGTGATACTCTTAAAGGCATGCAGCAAATATTGCATGAAGTTTAGATATATGGATTAGGATAGTACTGTGATAAAGGTATATTATTATTTTCTGTCAATCTAGTTAGTGATTGTTATTTACATTTTATGCTTGGATACATTTCTTCAAAATTTATCAGCAATCTGTGAAAAAAAAAGGAGAGATTTACTTTTTTTAAAGGGTCTTAATAAAAAAAAAGAGGGGATTATGTAGAAAATATGGATTAATTCTGATTCCATGTCAAATTGCACAGACAACATCTATTTTGATGAAGCAAATTCAAGGTCAAAATGTAAGAAAGGAGAGTAAAAGCTATGTTCACAGGACAGAACTTCCCATCTTTGCAAGCATCTGAAAACTTGTGATATGAGATAAAGGCTTTTTATAACTGAAAACCATTCAAGACCAAAAAGTGATTTGAAAGTGACAGATTACATGAAAAATGCAACTGCAAAATCTGCTGTATTTCTTTTTTTTTTTCAACCCTCCAGCATAGCTAGCTGTTTTGAGGAGTTGTGATACCTTCCCTCCCAGATTAAATTGAAAAATTAGAGATGTTTCCCAGAAGCCAGGAGGTAAAAAGATGAACTAAACATGTAAGGCAATGATAGAGATTTTGTTTCTGAAAGGCAAAGTTAATAGCTGGAAACTTAATGTTGAAATAACATGTTTCCAACCAAATAGACAAATGTAAAAAGATCCAAAAGGTGGAAGCTATAAAACAGACCAATATAGATAAGACATTATTTTTACATGTAGGAAGAAAATTGAGTCACCAATGCAATTTGAAAGGATTGTAGGGGATTTTCCTGTATTGTATACTTTTTAAAACAAATGCTTAATATTTCTTCTAGAAGGGAATAGCTGTTGCTCAACTCCAGCAATTAGACTTTCAGCAAGTATCAGTAGCCCTGCTTAAATTTCAAGCAAACTAGGCTATGAGTCTAGTTATGCCCTTTGATGCTTCTAATACTGTCAAAGTACTAAATTTCTTCCATGGCTCTGCAATGTCTACAATTTCCAAGGGGTTTTTTGTTAAAATTTATATCAGTGATATGGATAAATTCTTGGGATTTCTTTATAATGAGGTGAAATTATCTCAAAGTATTTAATTTCTTCTTTTAGGACTGATTTTGTGCTATTTTTAGCAAGAAATTTGTCATAATTTTCAACAGACAGGAAGACTGTCCCAATTGTCTTTATATTCAAGATGGACAGATCAATATTCAGAATATTGTGAACATTTCTTATGTTTCTGATACAATATGTTAATGTTATCTGATAAAATTATTTTTAATACAATTTCAGAAACATTACATTCTTATGTCAATTAATTGCTCTCCACAAGATTCAATTATGCAAATTCATTTCCACAAAAACTGCTATACTATTAATGAATAATATTAATTATTATTTGAGTGACTCCTCACTGCTAAGTTAAAATAACCCAAACTAGTATATATCACTTTTTTCTTTTGTTATACCAAGTTGACAGACACTTGAAATAGTGATCTCATGGGAAAGAGATTGGTATTGGTAACTCTCATTTTTTAAATGCATCAGTTGAGTGGATAGCTGCTGCCAGATATGAACAAATGAAAATATTTGGTTTTATAATGTCTAATGTCTAGAGGCAAGGCCCTTTTACAAGCTTCAGGCTGTAACATGAAGTCATCTGAGCAGAAACAAAGAACTTGTCATCCTTTTTTTTACTTTTAACAGATTGACAATACAGGTCAAACATTATCAGTCCAGCTACAGCAACAGAAAAGCTTAAAGCAGAACAAGTCACTAGTTATACAATGATAAAAGAAATCTTAGGTATTCTCTGACAGTGTAATTCACATCTAAAGGTGACATTTGGGGCAGAAGAAAATATATGAATATGTCAATGCAAGTAAAATCTCTTCAATTAACAAAGAATTACTCTGGTTCTAATTACACATCAAAACTCATTGTTTTCTGCATTACTGAAAATGTAATATATAGAAATTTAAGTAAACCTAAAGTTCTCAAGCAAGCATAAAGAAACAAAAACGTTTTTTCCATTATTATGTTTCTAATATTAGCTGCAATGAGATTGAGCCCAGACGCATTTGTTATTAATACTTGGGAATCTATTTTAGATATTTAATGAAAGAAATAATATCTAAAATGCCTGCCTAAGGAACAGTGATACCTAGCTGTAACAATAAATATCAATAAAAGTTTGGGGTTTTTTCCTTTGTTAATACATTTATGATTGAAAAAGTATTAGCAGATGACATTATTGTGAGCAACAACATACATTCCATTTACTTGAAGGTGTACATGTTTAGATGGTGAAAATTATTGCTGGTTTCTGAGTTGTCTGTTTCTTTTATGAGAACAATATGTCAGAAAAGGATCTGAGTCTAGCTGCCATCTGACTTGATGTGACTTCTTAGAAAGGAGCTGTTACCTATCAGATCTGCTTTCAACAACAAGAACAAAATAAAGACATACACAATGCCTAAAATTTTTCCAACAGGAACAAGATAAAGACATATACAATGTCTAAAATTTTTCCAATCACTTTATTCATCCCTTGTTCACACCTTGTTCACACCTTGACTTGCTTTGTGAAGGCTACTCCAGTTTCTGGGATTCACTGACAGAAGTAAGGTGTGGGTTTGGATTTGTTTTGTTTTGTTTTGTTTTCTCTCCTGTAGATTAGCAGCTCACTGAGGTGGATTCACAAGATATAGTTTTGTCACTTGTCTGCCTGGAGCTGGTATATACTACATAATTGACCAACACCCTGTCCAGGCTGTCTCTTTGTATCATTGTATCTTTGTATCTGTAGGAGATATTTATTTTAGTGTATTAAAAAGCATCTATTTTTTAAATAATACTTGTGTCACAATACAACAGAAGTATATGAAATTATTTTTTAAATTGTGCAATCTGTTGGTTTTTTTCCTTACATTTTCAATAACTTTAATTTTTATCTAAGACAATTTAAAAAATTTCAAATATGTTTTCAGTTGAAATGATATATGTTGGAATAAGAGGAAGTAGTCCCTACAGATAAATTTACAATGAAAGTGGTGAACCAATGAAAAAGTAAATGTTTTAAAAGTTTCCTGTGATATGGACTGTGAAAGATCAGGATTGTATCAAAGTCCATTCTCTGAATTTGTTCAGTCTCTGACCCTTGTGTATTTCTGTTTTTTAGCTGTGTTTTATTAGCATGCATTTATCTAACATCTTTGATCAACTACGTTAAGTAAAAAGTCTTATTTCTCATTTTTATTTTGGTTTATTATATTTTCATTATTTATTTAATCAAAGTATTGGAGTCCTTCAGTCTACAAGCTTCTAAACTTGAAGTGGAAAATAATGTATGGAAGGGGAGTTGGATAATTCATCTCTTAAGGAATGATCCAAAATGAGATCTTTATTTTAGGCAAAGTCATATCAGTTGACCACCCACTCAAAACTCTCCTGTGGAGAGCTGATACTGGGAAAATCAGCAAGAGAAACCATGTTTCTGGAAAATACCCTGGAGAAGTGTCTCCATCAGATTGATAGGGCTTATCTGTATACTTTAGATACATTGAGATTGGGTACATACAAGAAAATTTCTTATAATTCTGTATTTTCAGAAGCACAAATATCCTCAATTATAAGACACTCTCCAGTTACACAAGCAAGATTTGAAGCATGTAAACTTTGGATTTCGGCAGTTAACTCAGTTGGTGAGTTGGTAAGTTAACTCAGACATTTCTTTGCAATTTTTAAAAATAGATATGATTTGAATTTCAAAGGCTATTGCAATGACAACTGTCTGGAAGACTGAAAATGTAAGTTGGATAAATATTCCAAGGATAAATAGGTTTTGCCATTTTTGATCTCCACATATAACCCGGTTACATAAAACTGCCTGTACATTCCTTTCAGTGTGCTGGAAAGTCTCTTGAAAAACATAGTGAAGCCTTTATACACATGTATGCATCCAAGCCTGCCCTGTTCTCTCTGCAGTCTTGAATAGATGTGGTTTCTAAAAGATTATTATTGCAGTTAAAAGGATTATAAATTTCATAAATTCTGATTATAGTCTTATATTTCTTTTTATTGATCCTTTTGGGGAGGTTAATATAATAACTTAAATGAGGATGTATCTGCATTTGTTGGGAAAATTTGTTCAGAGCTATGAAAATGACATTGTGAAATAGCTTGACTGGTTCTTTGCCAGCATATTTCCCATCAGGATGATGGGAAAGAGTAAGAAATACCTCAGAGTTGTTTGCAATGACAAAATAGCAGATAACCATGCTGCATAGTTTTGCCCTTTAAAAGATTGAAAATATAGAGTAAACAATTTTTCTAATGATACTATAATTATACATTATAGAGCTAATGTTTCAGGATTTTGGTTTCAAGAGGATCTCAGCATGCAAGGATTTTTGAATATGTAGTCTGCTTCCTTGCAGGTTATGTAAGACAGTACATGAGACAATATATTGCCAGAATACACAGTTCTGGAATCAAGTATCTCCAGGAGAGACTATGCTCTTCTGAAACCTGGCTTTTGTTCCCTATTTTGCCATTTGAGCTCTATCTGACCTTTGGCAAGTCCTGTAAGGCAGAAACACAAATTACATTGCTGTTTAAATCCAAAACTAATATTATCAATATTCTCAAGACTCATTGTAATGTTAAAATTCCCAAAGATATCTCAATTTCTGCCTCTGAATAAGCCTAGAAATAGGACAGTTTTTACTCAGTTTGGCAGCCGCAACTCATACTTTCCCCTTCAAAAACGATGCAACAAGCTCTCTGGAAAAGCAATCTGAATGAACAGCAGGAAAAAACTTAGAGGCTACTGCTTCTATCAGGCATAGGTCTGTCTGGAGGATATGAGTTTGGAATCAGGCAAACACAGAAATTATTGTCTGCACAATTAATCCAGCAGTATGGCTACTGAAGTAGAAATAAAGCTGCTATGTCTGTTGATGGTGCCTGCCCACAATTCCATATTGGAAAGACCTAGGAACCATTAGGATGAAGCTGTCCCACTCAGAGCACCAGACTCTAAGATACTCTGTGGAATAAAGCCTTTAGGCCTAGTTAATGCTTTTCTCCTTGATTATATGGTTTATTTAAACAAATAACTCTTTCTAATGACAAATTCCTGAATATCACAAAGAGAATGATTTAAAACATTTATCTTTCTCCAGCATATTTTTTTCTCTTTTAACAGAGACATATAAAAATATAATAGTTATAGAAAATGAAAAGTTTGATTCAATAAACCAGATTGTTACTTATCCTAGAGTGCCCAGTGCTCTTGGCCTCATGAGGTAATGCATTTCAGTGGTTCTTCCTAATAGCCACACCAGGCTTCTCACCCAGCCCTGCTCTGTCACTGCTGCCCAGTGGGAATCTTGTACCTTTCCCAGGTGACTCCTGGTTAGAGACACATCTAGAATTTAAATGGCTAAGACAACATACTGCAATATTCAATTCCTTAAAACAACCCAAATGTGGACCAACTTTGAGGGCAAATAAAAATTTTAATATCATGAGTGAAAGCTTTCACAAAGCTATTCAAAACCAAGTCCTCCTCTCCTCCAACCCTTGTCCCAGAGTATTTGTTTCTAGCATTCACTTCTGAATGTTTTCCTCTTTGGTTAAATGTTTAATGAATAAAAGTAAGTCAATAGAGACAATAAAGAAATTACCTTGTCTAAGGAAGGCTCAGGAAGAGATATTTATATGCAAAAGTTTATTGCATAAATCCTAGCTGCAACTTGACACCCTTCTTGCTTCTGACTTTTGCGCTTCAGAAGTGTTTAGAGTTGGGCATCTTTAAGGATTCCATTACATGTCCCATTTAGGAGCTAACAAGCTCCTTAATAAATACACATTCAAACTATTTAGGACTTGGAAGTCCAATATTCCTGCCTTCAAATTTCTTACTTCTTAGAATTGTTCCAATTATAATAAACAAAACAAACCAAGAAGGTTGGACATTTGCACAAGGATATTTGGCATGGTTCTCATGAATGAAGGAGGGGTTTTTAACCAGTAGTATGATACCTCTTTTTATATAAACATAATTACAAATAATGTTTTCACCTGAGAGTAGAATTTATTCTCCCTACTTGCAACTTGAGCTGGGTGGCTCTAAACCTGTGTTTCTCATGTTGTACATATTTACAGGACTTTTCAGTGGAGCCTTTCCAGAATTAATAGTTTGAATGAGCATTTTAAGATTTACTATCTCTGATATCAACTAAATTCTACTTATTACAAATTTTTTACAACCATTGTCTTTTTGGTACACTAGCAACTTCAAATGTAAAGCCATTCTTCTGTTTGAAATTCCCAACTCTCCTCCCAAGTATATTACAATCTCTTTCTATTAAATCGCTTTTCTACTAGTAAATGGGGTTTTTTAATATATGTAACAAAAGCAATTTTACCCTTTATCACCTTCTTTTCCAATGCTCCTATGTCAGAATTTTCTATGTATAGCACTTTAAATACATAGATAAAATATTGTGCCTATACATAGGAAAAAAGTCAGAATATTAAGAAACATGTGAAGGAATTTCATAGATTTTACTTAGATAACTGCTTCCATAGCTAAGGCAATATTTATTTACAAGGTCAGAGCAGCTCAGTATTTTAATTCTGGGAGAATTGCATACTATGTCTGCTACAGGAAAGATTTGGTTTGATTCTAGCTCCTTTTCCGGGCTGTAAACCAGCTGCTCTGCTTTTACCTTGAATGGATTCAGCAAATCTTTAGAAAACTGATTGAAAATTAGTTTGGTCACAGCTGCCAGACCTGTAAAAGACAAATATGGATAACAGGGATGTGTATTAAAAATCCAGTGGTGCACGTGGAAGTTTATTCAGTCTTGGATATATCTTAGATGATATTACACACCAGGTTATGTTTGCATTCCTGCCCTAAGTGAGCTCTCGCTATTTCATGTCCTCATGAAACTTTGTATGTTAGTATTTCTACATAGTATTCTAGTATTTCTAATAGTTTACATCTATTTAATTCCTCAAAACATTCTTTAAAACATTATTTCGTGTCGGGAAATCTTCATTACATTCCAAATTTTCGTAGAGAATATCTAGGTATTCTATCTTTTGCAGGGTAGTTCACTTACTGGCAACATTATATCAGGCTGATCCATGGGACAAGCTAAATGACCAAGGTTTAATATTGTATTTACATGGCTAGTGGGGTAGAAATGACCAAATAACAGGTTCATATGCAAACAATTGATTTCCCCATGCTCTAAAATAACTATGGCCCCACTGAAATACAATGAAAATCCAAAAGACTTATGTTCATTTTAAAAAATTACTTAATGTTCCCAAAGACACATATTTCAAAAATCTTTGTCTAATTTCAAAAAGCTTTGCGCTTAATCTAAATAAATTCAATCAACTTTATTGGACATTTCAAAATAGCAAAAAGATTAAAAATAACATAATTACTTCCTCATCTATTGTTTCTATGATAATGTTATAGATACATATTACAGTAAATCACTGAATGAAGAGACACCAACATGCAAGTCCCTTGACACACACACATCATTCCAATAACTGCTAACAAATGTTGCTTCCTCTTGGAAGAGATGAAAGAAAAATGCCCTTCTGATTTGGAAATATTTTAGTCCACAATAAACACTGAAACATTTACATGCAAAAACAGGCTTGGGCTTCACTGAACAGCCAACCAGAGCAGTTATAAACATAGCAGGCAAACAGTTTGTTGATAGCACTAGTTAGTTTAGAGGTACTGTGTAATTTAGAAATAAAAGTGTGATTAATCAGTGCTTTATAAAATTCTTTATAAAACTTGCAATAAACAATTACATAGTGATTCACCCACATTTTTAATACTGCATTACTAAGCACATTATAAGGTTCTATATAATTTAATTTTTCTGAATGGATCATTTGTAATTTGAATACAGCACATTTGGGGTTTTTCCTTTATAAAAGTAATACAATCAAACCTAATCACCATATACAAGGGGTGGTATCAATATAATTTTAGGTCTGGGGTTTTTTTACAATTATTGCATTCAAGCTAAGATCAAAAGGTTAACTCTCAACATGTTCCACAGCTATGCACAATTTCGGTCTATTGACTGTTCTATAGATCAAGGTAGCAGCAGTTTCTCTCTGGCTAAAAAGGAAAGAGTCTTACTTATTTCCTCATCATTGATTAATCCCAAGTGAAATTAATGTTCAATAGCTGCATTGTTCCAGTACATGTCCGTTTTGACCTTCTTGTTAAAATAAACATGTAATTTAATGATATTATCAATATCATTTACTTGAAGAATCTTCTAGCATTTGGGAAGCAGAAATGTGCTTCTATTTGCTAATATTTGTTTCTTGACCTTTACAAAATCAGTGTTTTGTGCCTATATAAGTACAGATTTATTCACTAAGCATTTACAAATTTCCACTGTTAAACAGGGAGAAAAAAGGACACCTCTAAATATGGAATAATAAAAATAATAATAATAATGTTTGCATAATGACACAAATTTAAATATTTATGAATTCTCAAATCATACATAAGCAGGTGAAAAATTCTTTAGCACCTCCAGATTTTAAACAAAAGTAAAGAGACCTACAGCATCTGCTCTTATTTTGCTGCATGGCAAGAACATTAGGAACTAAAATTGCTTTTCAGCAGCACAATGATTTGATGAAAACACGTGGAATCTCTCACAGGCATAATTTCTGTGATGCTAAGTTGTGTCATTCTTCCAGTTGGCCAGGAATGACTAAAGTATGTGCAATGAGTCTGGAACCTATACTTTATATAAGGAACATAAGAAACACTATGATTTTCAAAGGACACAGAGCTGGAACTCAAAATGCCTGAGAAGACAGCAGTGTGACAGTCAGTATTGTACCAATTAATACAAGGATAACCTTTTCCCTAATCACAGATCAGACCAGTCTTCCAGAAAGTGCAGTGTGCAGACCAGAATGCACCGAAACCTGTGGTGCTCTAAAAACAGGCTCCATCCATTTTGAAAATATTATTCCAGCGAAGAAGGATCCTGTCTTCCTGTTTGTTCAGTTAGCCAAGCACAGGCAGCATCTGGAAATAAAGTTGGATAAAGTGCAGTGATGGACCTATTTTTTTCATAAAGCACTGGACTAATCTTACCTGCACACTTCAGATCTCTCCCTAAATTGCCTTTACTCCCTCTCTGAGCTCAGGACCAGTTACTTTGAGTGGAAAAATGACCACCACAGAGCTCCTAGCCCCACGGTGAGAACAGGATAATGAAGCACTGTGCTGATTTTAACACTGCACTCCAGATAAGCCACTCCTCTTCCCCCACCCCTTACAGTAAGGTAGGGACAAACAAAAAGGAGGGAGAGTTAACAATTTACTAAAAGCTCAATGCAGTGGAAAAAGACATGCACAATAAAACCAGCAATATTAATAACAAAAGTATACAAAAAAGAAAAGACATCTAATCCATAAAAAGATATTCACCACAGGGAAAAATCAGGATGGAAGATGCTCCCTGTAGGACACATCTGAGTGGTTTCCCCAGAGGAAATATGGTGACTGTTCCTGCCCAAGGCGTCACATTCACCAAACAAAGGCAATATGGTGGGGAGCTCCCATGCCATTGTTTCCCCCTGCCCAGCTCAAAAGCAATGAAAAGTGAGGACAGACAAACCCCTGGAAGCGAGGTCACAAGAGCAGGGCTTGTGCAGCTGCTCCACTGAGCTCAGTTTCACTCAGGTGCTTGCACTGTCACTTCCAACGCTCAGCTGCACCTCCGCGATGTCCCTTCAGCATCGCACCCGGGAGTGGCACTGCTGCCTCTCCTCAGCACCACGGCCTGCAAAAACCTCCTGGAGAAAAGGGGGTGGGACAGGGGAGAGCAGAAGATGGGCTCCACAATGGTGACAGTCATCGCTGGAGCGAGCAAGACCACAGTGCCACACTGGCTCGGTGCCACAGCTTTTCTTGCCAAAATCATGTGCCAGTGTGGTGTGGGTGGTATAGAAAAACAGCTTGGTGACACCCACACAGCAGCAAGCTCTGCCCTCCTCTCCATAACCCAGAGAAATGCATTTTCAAGCCATCAGAAACTCAGGTAAGTTTTATGTGTGCTAGCTTTGCAATTCCCTCTGACTTAGAGGCACTAAATAATAACAAAACACAAATACTTCCAGAAAACAATTAGGACAAGTGTTACTTCTAGATTTCCACCCATGTCTGTTTCCAGGGGTGCAGTCATAAAAGTACATAACCACCAAAGAGTTTTCTTTTTGTGAATAACACATGCTTTATAAACCTTTACTCCTGAAGCATTAGGCACAGTTTTAGGAGGTAATGGTAATCATCCCCATATTACTGCTGGAAAATGATGCATAGCTCCTGTGATTGACTTTGCCAAGGTCAGGAAATGATTTTGTGGTGCAGCTCAAAATAGCTTATTCTAAGTCCTCTGTTGTAACCACTAGTCTCCATTTTCTCCATCAGGAAATTGCCTCTGGGAGAAAAGATTTGAGGATGTGGGAAGAGAACACATACACATTTTGGTAGTCAATACTGATGAAATCAGGTAATACTGCTGTACACTGGTTAGAAAACCTGCCGTGCCTATCTAGATGTACTCATCATCTAACGATTATTTCTGGCAGTATCCTACAGTATGTTCTGTCACCTTGCACTGACACAGCTTTTATATCTTATTACTGCATTACTTATAATGTCTATTGCCAGCCCACCCAGCATGCTTCTTAAGTAATTATAAGTTTTAATATGTTTCTGGCAGCAGAGACAAAGAACTCTACTCCTACCAACAAGAGATTAGCAATCTCCTTCATTAACAATTGTAAAAGTATTCTGTTATTATGAATTACAGTCTTCATTACTGTTATTATTATTGAACAGCAAGCTACGTGCATCAGCATGTTTGGGATGGTAGGATTTCCATTCTCATGGTAAGTCCTGCCCTAAGAGCATTTCAGTGATGGATGAACATCTCTTTTTCTTATCTATTTAGAAATCCTTCACAGGTCTCTCTCAACACTTAACACCCACATGCTTTTAAAGAATAGTCTGCCAGATCCAGAGAGTTTCTCTTTCTCATACAGAATTAGTTTCTCTTTCTCCTCTTTTCTAGGTTTTCATTTTAGTGTGGGGAGGTGGTTTCCTCGAAAAAACTTAATTTTTTTGGTTGTTGTTGTTTTGGGGTTTTATTTTGTTGTTGGTTTTATTGTTTCAGTTTGGGGTTTTTTTTGTTTTTTTTTTTTTTTTTTTTGGTTTGGTTGGTTTTGTTGGTTTTTGTTTCCTGTATTTACAAATTATTTTTCTAGCAAAGATGTGAGCTTTCATTTTTCCTTAAAAATTTTATCACCTTTGGGGATACAAAAGGGGAAGATATACTTTAGAAGGCTTTGTGAAGAAGCATTCAAAAGAAAGCCTTCCACTGTTGCTACACAAAATCAGTACTGAGGGGATTTCCTTTAGTGATGGGAAGTTTTTTTGATCCCAGTCTGTTCTGTAGTCCAATCACCCCTTCAACTTCCAGACATAATGAAAGGAATAACAGGGAGGTAGGAAAAGGTAGCCAGGGTGGGATTACACTGGGATAAATTGGTGCTACATTTAAAAGAAATGGTGGGAGAGTGTTCTTTCCTTTGAGAATGAAATCTTTCCTAAATTGTTTCAGAAGGCTGAGGCATTGGAAAACATCTGTCCTTCTGGCTCCTGTACATCCTTAAGTGTTTTTCCAGGTAATGAAACAAGATAGCAATTTTAAAATGTCTAGTTCCTGTGCCCGAAAAAACCTTTAAGCTATTACCTCCCAGCTTTGTCTGCCATGGGCAGTGGCTCATACCTGCAGGCAGATCATACTTGAGTGGCAGGGATGGTGACAGTCCTCTGTTGCTGTCTCAGCCTTTTTGCTAACATTTCCCAGCCCTAGAGGAGGCTCCACTGGGCAGTTCAGCAAAGACTTTAAGATGCCAGATATTGACATTGTTGGAAATCATCCAGATCCATGTTTTTTAGAAGCATTTATAAATCACATTTATTTGTCATTCCAGAGGTGTTGGTTAGCTAGGGCTGAAGTTTGCAGCAGACAAAGACAATAACCATTCACTCTAGCTAAGTCTGCTGGCCTGATGCTGATACAAAATGCCTTAAAGTACAGAAATGTTCTGCTGTTGCAATGTATGGGAGAAAAATACCCTTCTTACTCAGGCTAACAATTGGTAGTAGTTACCAATAGGGTCTGTACACAGTTGTAATTCATTCTCAGGGCTGATCACAGCCATTTCTGAACTGAGAACTGTCATCAAACAAGTCCTAGGGAGAGAATTGAAACCTTGTCCGTGCAGTAAGTGGCCATCTATTATTTCAGTGTCATAGGTTTCCCATATCTCTGCTTCCACTGCCAGATTTCTTTCCACTTCTCAAAAGACAGAAAAAGGCATATTTGTGTAGTATTATATGACACTGGATTCCACGAGTTGTCCTCACAATTAGGGCCCATTTTCACAAATTCCATTACTGAACCCATGGGGGCTCAGACCAATGGGGTCTACTAGAAATAAGAGGCATATTTACAGAACTGGATACAGACACAGCTGGGTCCTTGCCTGCTGTCTGGAAAATTTACTGTACACACACCCCCCCATAGGAATAGCAATACAGGCTATATCTGCACTTAGAAACATGAAAAACCAGGAAAAATATCAGTGTGGCTATTGGTTGTTTTCATCCATTCTACAATAGATGATAAGAGAAATTTCAAACTGAATTTCCAGAAAATGCAAGATGCAGTTATACAGAGGAAAACCCCATCTGGATTATGACATACTGTATTGATTCACTGTGTCCAAAAGAAATTAATTCAAACTGATATAGACTGTGCAATGAAGCTTTTTTCCTTAATGTATACATACAAGGCTTTTGAAGGAGGAAGCATTAGATTAGTAGATTTGCTGCTGCTGCTGTCTATGTATTCAAATGGATATGGCATTCAGCAAATCAGCTATTGCAAGGTTTCTAGATAATTTTGTATTTGGCATAATACTGATCTAATAATATGTGCATTTTTGCCCTCTATGAAAAACTGTATTTTATTTGGTGTTTTCTTTCTAAAAGTAAGAATCTGGACTAAATACACTTCAAAATACTTTTGATTATGAGCTTAGGGCAACTGAACCATTCCTCTGCTGAGAGATACCAGTATTATTCAAGAAACAAAATCTTCCTTTTTGCCCAACTGCCATTTGTATTTCAAAGTATGATGTTTTACTTCTTAACTGACAAAAGTACATAAGAAATTACACTTTCAATAGCATTCTCCTTTTTTTTTTTTTTTAAAGGTTTGGATACCAAGATAATAACTCCCATATTGCCTAGAAAATAATGTTTTATATATTATTAACAAATAACCTCACAAACCTCTTCCAATTTCTGATGCATGTATTTATTTTCATTATTCAGTTGGACAAACAGAAGCAGAAAATACTCCAGTGTCTTGCCCAAAGAAAAGCACATCCAAGGGATCAGGAGAACCTGTAATCTAGTTTCTGAGTTTTGAGTTTCAGCATCTGCAGCTTCATTTACTGCTAAAGATTTCACCAATACACTATGACATTGTATAACTTAAAATGTTATGTTTGAGACCATAGAACTCTTTTAATTATTGAAATGTGAATCAAAAAGTTTAACAGATTTTGAGAATCATTTAATGGCTATTAATAAGAATTTATTTATGATGGTGGTGATTGTGGCTATCGAAGCTGTATCTGGGGTGATAGGAATGCCTGTTTAAAATGGACATCTGAAAAAAAGATCCCAAACAGACACTCAGCAAAGAGAAAGGAAACAGTGGTATAGAAGCAATCATAAATAGGAGGAAAAACCCACAGTGGATCCATGTTTTATGCTGGATAACATCTAATCTCAGGACAGCTTTGGAACGAATAATTAATTTGTTTGTTTTTAACATTTTGATTTGATTTTCTGTCTTTGCTTGATTTCATGGCCGTAAGCACACAAGAGCAAACCCTGCAAAGAGCTGTTTATTATGCAGGAATCTGTATTAATGTCAATGTATTAATTTTTACTTTATGAAAAGCACTTGGTTAAGGATGGCTTGTAATGTTTGCAATAACAGTGAAGACACGTCCAATTCATCTCATTACTGCTCTCTATTAAGGGCAATTTATGTAAAATAATGGGTCAGTCTAACACCCATGAGCCTCCAAATGTGGATCT
This sequence comes from Lonchura striata, assembly GCF_050655825.1. Classification (NCBI taxonomy): domain Eukaryota; kingdom Metazoa; phylum Chordata; class Aves; order Passeriformes; family Estrildidae; genus Lonchura; species Lonchura striata. The sequence goes on along the minus strand of NC_140707.1, from coordinate 54,314,691 downwards.
AGGCATAAGAGGCAACAAAATACTTAAGGGAATTTCTGCAAGAGAGGCTGTCATGTTTGCCAGCCTGCTCCACAGAAACAGTATTTTCCAATGTTTTAAAGGAAGAAAAAAAAGCAGTTGGGAAAACTTATCTGTGAGGTGATGCACATGGAAAATTGTAGATGTTACTCAGTTTAATTCTGTGTATTGCTGCTGGTACCGAATCTTGGGTATTTTAAGTAGATTTTCCAGTGCAGTGTCACGTACCTCCTATACAATGGGAATCGTTCCCACTCTCTTTTTTATATGAGTAAAATTATCCTGCCTTACATGTAATAATATCTCTGAAACATGTTCTGCTACAGAAAGAAACTCTGTGTCTTTGGAGGGAAGTGAGAAGCTAATAGGGAAAGAGAATGTGGGACAGCTTGTTTTGATAGCACAGACCCAAGACAAATCAGTGTTTGTGGACAGCTGCTACCAAACTGAATTAGAGTTAGAAGAGATCTAAAGTTAGAGAGCCACCTTCTTTCTAAAAAGCTCAACATATTCAAGGTCTTTTTAACTATTTTGAGGAAACCTCATAAGTGCATGAATTATGAAAGCAGAGCGAAGGGACAATGAGCACCGTCTTACAGCAGGACCAGCATGTCACCACCTACTGCAGGAGTTCCAGAGGCCAGCTGGCAGAGCATGCAGTCTATTGTAGGAATGTTTCCACATGATGAGCAGCCTGGTCTCAGGTAAGTCATCAGTAAGTCATTTAGTTTCCCCACCACCTGCCAAAAGGGAGTAGTAACACCTCCTTACCCCATACTGTGTATTTGCTTCTCTTTAGGATTTCATTAATCAGTTAATGGTTACATAGAAAACAGGAAATATTCACATCAACTCAGAGGTGTAAATTGGTGCTTGCTAGTAGAGTTTTCTCACTATGCAACACTTTGCTTACTAAAGCCTGTCACCTGATGCTATTACAGCTGATAATTGAGTCAATCTCTCCAGAAGTGTTTCAGTATTTTGGACAGGCTCTCCTTGGGATACTCTTCATGCTGAATACATTATTTTGGATGCTACTGATAAGATATTTTTTTATCTATTTTCTATGTAATCCTCAAGTCACTCTGAAGAGTCTTCTTTAAGCTTAAAGTAGATACCAATTTGGGACTTAGATTTTGTGTTCTTAATTTTTCCTCATATTAGGAACTTAAATCCAGATAACACATTGTCACCAAAAGAATTTCCTTCTCCTCTTAACTTAGCAAACAAACAAAAATATATGATTAATGCTGTTTCTTTTTACAAAATCTTTCTGCATTCTGTGGTGGATGCACTAGACCCCAACAATTACCTCTTCTTGTTACAAGGCCAACACACTGGATTATTGAATCATTTCAGCTTTCTCAGTTATCCAGAAAAATGCATATGTAATTAATACACACAAGTAGTAGCAGTTTAATCAGGGGAGACTGATTAAGTCTATTTTAGAATTATCTTGCACTTTTGTGGAACAGAAAGACAGAGCATTCAGAAATCCTTTACAAAGGATGATAGCTGAACTTCAGGCTAAATATAGAGTCAGAGGAACTTTTTTTGTCACATTGTTTTTGCTTTGCATGTGCTTAGAAATTGTCTCCTAGATTAGCACTGCACAATGCATGTATATTTTGAGTGTTTGCATTAAACTGTCAAGTCTTGTCAAGACTTTACACTTTGTCAATGGAGCAAAATAAAGAACAAGTTGAAAAGTATTCTAAAAGCTGAAATAACTTAAGTAATGTTCTCTCAGTGCAAAGTATTTTGTGACTGTATATACTTTAAAGCTCACTTTCTTGTCATCTTTATAAGAGACTCATTGGGTCTCAGTGAGAGAGTCTGTCTCTTGAAAAAAAATTAAAACAATGTTTTTCTGTGGGTTTTTTAGTCAGATAAACTTTTTCATTGCATTGCCCTTTAAAGAGCCGGTTTTATACAACAAAGATTCAAAGAACAAACAGATGGTTCTGTTTATAAATATAGAATCAAAGACTAAAGGAATAGTTGGGGTTGTAAGGGGCTGCTGGAGATTGTTTAGTCCTACCTCCCTGCTAAAGCAGGCTCATCTAAAGCCTGTTGCACAGGATTGCTTCCAGGTGACTTCTGAATATATGCAGAGATGGAGACTCCACATTCTCTCTCCAGGCAACCTGTTCCAGTGCTTTGTCACCCTCAAAGTAGTTTTTCCACATGTACAAATGGAACTTCCTGTATTTCTCTTTGTGACTGTTGCCTTTCTTCTGTCCCTGCTTGGCACCACTGAGGTCCTGGCCTCATCTTCTCAACACCCTCACTTTAAACAATTGTATGCATTGGTGGCTCACTCTCAGCTGACTCTGAGGTTAAATAGGCCCAACCCTCACACTATTTCCATAAATTAGGTGTTCCAGACGTCATTCTTCTTTGTTGCCTTTCACTGAAATCACTACAGCAACTCCGTGTCTCTCTTGGACTGAGGAGCCCAGGACTGGACACAGCACTCCAGCTGTGGCCTCACCAGGGCTGAGCAGAGGGGCAGGATCACCTCCCCTGACCTGCTGGCAGTGCTCCTCCTGATGCACCCAGGACACCATTGGCTTCCTGGCCACAAGGAAGGGCACACTGCTGGCTCATGGACAACTTGTCCACCAGGTCTGTTCTGCAGACAGCAAAAAACAATATAAAACAATAACAAAAACACGCCAACAGAACAAACAAAAACCACACAAAAAATAAAACCCACACAAAACCAACTAAAACCCCCACAGGAAAAAAAAAACTGCAAACAAACAAGCAAACAAAAGCACCACAAAAAAGAAACAAACCCAGAACCCAAGTATATATATGCAGCAGCATGGTCTGAGGGAGCCAGAAGGCAGGGTCTGAAGGAAGCAGTGACTTTGGTTTAAAATTAATATATTCAAAAACTTGAAACATTTGAAGGCTGTCATTTTAGAACCAGAAAAGCTCATATTGTTTGTCAGCAGCTTAGAACTTCACATAAAAGCAAAACATTGTTTTTCAAACCTCTTCAATTATGCCTTCTACTCTGCAATACCCAGGGTTTATTCTAACCCCAATTCTGCTCTCATCTTCTCTCCCCATCCTACCGTTAAATATTTAATCCTTCTATTCACAGACTGAATTTCCTGTTCTTAAAAAAAAATACACCAACATTTTCTTTCTCTTTATTATGAATTTTATGTGCCCTTCTGGCAGTAAAAATCCCTTTTCTCTAGTCACATGACTATGGCCATTAAAAATCATATGTTCCTGAGGAGATAATGCACTGTTATTGCTTTAGCAGAAAACTATCAATTGTACCTCAGGTACACAATGCAATCTGCTCAATAGTTTGAAGCCAAAAGACCTTGTTTTCAGGTATTCAGTGCTATTACACAGATTACCTTCTGCTTCTGTTGTTGTTTGTGTTGATTGTCCTCATCTGTCTAAAATGCAGGTGTGGCTATAAAGTTCCTAGGCAAGCCTGTCCAGATCCCAGCACAGAATTTATTAACAGATATCAAAAAGGCTCATCCTAGAAAATCTGAGGATATAGCTATGGCTTGAATTAGTATTCTATGCACACCCTCCCAAACGGTCAGTGTACCAGACCCCACTAAAAACTCTCATTACCTTCTTATCAACTGTCTACTGTGTCTTTGGGTTACTTCCTATCTTTTCTTACTACTGGTCTTATTTTAGTAACATCTTTTGTAAAAAAAAACAAAACAAACAAACAAAACACAGAACCAACAAAACCAAACAAAACCAAAAACTGAAATCAGAAGACTGAACTCAGTTTGGCAAAAATAAATAATTACAATAGCGTAACTACATTGTTCTGGGCAGAGATAAGTAAGAATCAAGCACAGCACCCAGTGTAGTGGCATCTATATTACTCTGCTTCTTGTGTTGCTGTCATTTTTCTTTGGTTTATTTATGGGGATTTTTTATCTTTTTAAAGTATGGATAAATTTATTATATTTGTAAAAATATAATTTATAATTTTCATAAATTTAATATGCATAAGTGTATTAAAACATTTTTTCCTAAAAGGTAAGCCTGTGACTAATCCACTGAGGCTGCTCCAATACTCTGGAATTAGATTGGATGCTAGCACAGGGACATAGCAAGGACAAGTGTCACAGGAAAAAGTATCATTTGGCTATGGTCAAAGCAAAGAAACAGGTAAAGCTCATCTCCATGGTTAGGCACTGAGATTACACTCCTCTTTAGAGGCAAGATTGCCCACCAGAGATGTGAAGGTTTGTGGAATACATTTGACACTCCTGAAACTATTTTCTGCTCTGTTTCTCAAAAGAACTCTGCTGGCTTTTCTGATACCAAAGGCATATGATGTACTACAGTCATTCAGTCAGGTTCTCAGCAGTCATTATGTCTTTGTAAATTATCTTTGCTCTTCTCTGGGACATATTTATTGAGAATTTGATCTTCACTGTTGATAATATATGATTATATATTTCATATATAGACAAGCAATATGACTTCGGTAATTTTAAAATTTCACATTAAAGTATAAAATGATATTAATTATTAAATTCATCCATTGAGGATTTACATATTACTTTGACCATAGTTCTGCACAAATACGTTGACTTTATGCTTTCTCATTATATAAGATTTTATCTCCCTAATTATTAATATTTTTAGAACTCTTTTTTTTAATGTTCCTTGTTCATTTATTTGATGTATATCGACTGGTGATAGTAGAAGAAAACAAAGCTGGGAAATTTACATTGTCAACAGCTTTTGATTCAGCATGAAGAAGGTGCTTCCCTTAATGAGAATAACTTCACACAGAAGGAGACAGGAGGACAGATTGCAACATCAGGAGGGAAAAGAGATGTCAGTTACAGCGCAGGAGGTAAATGAAATGTTTCCCTTGGCTACTGGTAAGATAGTGTGCTTGTATGCTTCTGGGATTAATAGAGCCTAATTGCAGACAAATTTGTTCTTACTAGTCCCAAAAATTCACTTTGCTTTTGGACATCCTGTTCCTCTGAGACCCAGTTCTCTAAAATGCTTGACAGTCAGGGATGCAGACAGAATTATTCTGTTAGGTGTATAGGTACAGTTTTGTAGCTATTTATAGATTTTCTAATGAGTCTATATATGTAATCTTACATGCCTGTTAAAGCCAGCAGATGTGTGTGTGTGTGTGTGTGTGTCTTTGTGTTGAGTATTTGTATGCATGCTTGTGCTTTCATATTTTGGAAATAATCTATGATCCTTTGCTGGTTTGTCCTGTTTATTTCCTTTTTAGTGTCTTGGAACCTTCACTGATAGGAGACAACCAAAATCATCTTCTTCGGAGACTGTGTCTTATGATGTTTTACAGCAGAATTCACTCTGGCCAACCTCCAAGCATGAAAGTAGTCTCTATTTCACAATACACATGCCTGATATCCATTCAACTGCTGTCTCTGATACTACAAGTAATGGAATCACATCACATTTCCTTTACTCCTGTGGTTTCATTTTTGACATGACTTTGGAATCTTTAACAAAGATTCATATATAGGTATGCATGTAAGTAACAAGTACCAACAAATATGACAAGTGCACAGCCAGCTGTCTCCATCCTTAGACATATGTTCCAGACACTTATATCACACAGAAATTGAAAATTAAAATGTAGTATGTGCACCATTAAACAGCGCAATCACACATACAATTAATGCAGATTTTCACTGGGACTAAAGCTGTGGCCCTAAACCGTGATCAGTGCCTAATGCAGCAGTGAGTAATTTGTGGTATGATGTAGCAGTGTTTGTAGTCTAGATTATTGTCATTCTACCTGTTTGTATCTGACATTTATCCATCCAAATGTTGTTCATCCGGAAAATGCAAAACTGTTTTACTCATTTGCATGAATACACATTAAAATGGTGCTGTCAAACAGCATGTAGAGCACTTCCAGAGAGCCTGCACCCATAGAGCACACAAAACATGATCATCCTGGAATGACAAACACACTCCACCTGCAGGCAAAGAATTGACATTCTTACAAGCTTCTGAAAGACTCACACTCCTCAGTTCAGAGCTCTGGAAATCAGTTGCTGCAGACATATGTTAAAATCCAAATCCATTTGTTATCTTATGAATATATTTTTCATTAAAAGGTTCTGTGTGGATGAAGAGGGCTATTTATGTATTCATGTATCTCTCTCAGTTTTCTGATTTGGTTTCTTTTTCAATTTTTCCCAATTTATTTTTGATTGTTTTCTGTTCCTCAGAGGCCAGAATTCAATATGTAAAAATGCTTTTTAAAAGGTGAATCAACTTCTAATGTCAAATTCAATAAGGTCAGTTACTATAATCACATCACTTAACAATACGACGAGAAAAGGCAATGATGTCCCACGTTTCTGCTACTTTCAGAGTCATTCTGATTTGAAAATTAAGGATAATTTACTGCAGTGCTTAGAATTCAAACTGATATTCAGAAAATTGACCTCACACAATGATTTTTCTATCCATTTTATTTATTCTGAATCCTATAGCCATTAATACACTCTAAACTCCAGGGAAGTGAAAGCATAAATGTAGAGTTATTTTCCTTACCTTGTTTGCAGAGAAAAGCTGAATTTCAGGTACTCATTAAGTAGCATAATTAGTTATCATGGAACTGCTTCTTATTTTTTTACGTGCTTTGGTAATTGCATGCCAGCAGGTATGGCACAGATTGAGGCTCTGCTTGAAGGGGGCACCACTAGGAAGCACCAGCTTCTCTCCAGCAGGCAAAGCTCCTCCTCAGGTTTATCACAGCTCAAAAGATGGCTCTGACAACTGCAACTCCATGAGGACTGCAGCCCTGCTGTGTGGCTGGCAATGTCCCACTCCAGGGATGGATAGCTGTAATTTGGTTACAGGTGAAATGATCCATGCAGTCTCAATATGACTGCTCAGTCCTTGCCAGTAACCCTGGGTAAGCAATTAAAAAAAAAATATCAGTGTGAACTTACAAGTATTATGTGAAAGAATTTTGATCAAATGAAGATGGATTAATTTTAGGTTATTAAAATAATTATTTAATTTTCAAAGTTAATGTTTCATTTAAGAAAAAAGTTAGTTTGGTTATTTTTAAAATCTAATATCAAATAGTATGGGGTTTTGCCCTAGGTTTCCCAAAATAAATTATTTATTATTAAATTCCCTCTCCTTTAGACATTAAACAATATAGGTTGAATCCTAAGCCTATAAACATACTTATCCTGCAATTAGGATTCATTAATAAAGCAGGTACTCTTTGCCAAAAAAAACAAAATAAATTATTTTTAAATATCATAGAGCAGGTTTCATCTAAGTCAAATTTAGTCTAGAGAAATAAACACTTTGAATAACTAATGAAGAAGGAATGGCTTAATCCCTAGAGTTCCCTTTTTCTTTCTTAACTTTCTATGAAGGGAGACTAGAATGGTGACCCTACTCTCAAATATGGATCTTGTGACATCCATATAAGCACAGGTGTTTTCCACTCCTAAAGATTTCAATTTTCTGTTCCAAATCTTCTAAGGCATACATTATTTACAGAATTTAAAGATTACTTTGCTCCTTTCACTTCAGTCATAACATTTTCTCTGGTGAGTTCATTTTCTCATCTGATGCAGTGCAGCATTAACCATCTGCCTAAACCTTGCGTATATTCTACTTAAGCCCAAGAACTTTGCTACATAATGTTAACATTTGTAAATTCTTTGCTGAATGTTGTTCATAGCATGGATCCTATGGATCTTATTAAGAAATCAATACAGACAGTCCACATGCTGTTTGCATATGCTTTATTCAGCTCTTGCTCTGTTATTTTTTATTAACAATGTCTCTTAAGTAATTTCTTTATGTGCACTTCTCAACCCCATAATGGCTATTTATCTATTAAATGCTCTAAGTAAAGGCAGTCTAAGATTTTATTTGAGAATTAAGCATCCAGTTGAGTTTTGTAAAAAATATTGTATTAAAATTATCAGAAACTGGTTTTATTTTGCTCTTTCTGTTTAAGTGATACTCCTAATATGAAGATAATAAGATGTGAATTATTGTATGACATTATGTATTATTGTATGACATTATGGAAATTGAATTAATTTTTTACCATAAGAGAATCTCCACCAGTCATTTGAAGCTGATTATTATGTATATTCCTTAAAAAAAATTTAGACTGTTTATAAGAATAATCAACATCTCAGAATTATGTTCAATCCTTCAATTCGTATTTTCATACCAGTGCAGTTGAGCTCAGGTAGCAAGAGCACCTCCCCTTCTAAATTTGATTTTAGTGTCTTAACAGCAGATGACTTGATAAAGAATAGCACAGAAAGAGATCAGATGCTGTAGAGAATCCATATTGTAACAGTTGGATTGTTTAAGAGAACATAGACTAAGGCTGAATAATTATGCAAAAGATAAATCATCTAGCCATGTAATTAATTTGGAATTACAATGACAATAAAGGTACAGTTAAATTCTTATTGATACATTAAAATTGTGATAAATGTTAATATATTTAATTGGCATTTAACAAGATAGCTGTAGCAAGTTAATTAGATATCCATTTACATACTTCATAAATGTCTGCATTTTTAACCATTCAACCCACATTTAGAGTACTGTACAGTCTTCAGTATTCCTGGATACAATAGGTGTGATAAGTAACACTAGCTCCATTTCCCTTCTCATCCTTTTATCATGGGCAGGATGAAATTAGAATTAAATTTCCCTTCCCCTTCCCCTTCTTTTTCCCATCAATTGTCAGGACTTCATAAACATAAAGACAAACTAGACACTAATAGCTTCTGGACAATTTTGGTGTAATATGTCTGTGCCTCCCCTTCACATCTCTAAATTATTGTTAAGATTCAAGCTGACTATTTACAAATGAAAGAGATCTACGTTCACCATGATTCTAACATGCCCTGATAAATTTGTGAACTGATGATGCTAGAAAGTACAGAGGAATTAAACCCAGATGCTCTGTCAGCCTTTAACTAACTACCACACATAAAATGCAAGAATGTAAAAAGTTATGTATGGGAACATAAGAGTCACTTTAAAAAGCCAGCTGCAAGCAGAAAATGTCAAAAGAGTTTGTCAAGTAAGTTTATAACACTACTTCATTATCTTAATCATAAGGATGCATAAAAATGGCTATGAAGATAAGCAGATCTGCTCTTCGCTGTCCCGCCCCTTTTTCTCCCAGACACTAAGATAAAAAGAGACTTGTGAGGTTTTTAAAGATATCCTTAAATGAAGAGTGATGATGATTCTCTTAGATTTGCTTTGAAGAACATCTTATATAATGCCTGAATTACAATGAGAGAGATAGAGACACTTGGATGGGAAGAACAGCAGATCGAACAGGAGACAAGAAACAGAGTAACGATAAGTTGGGTGAAAATTCTTGATTAGTCCCAGGCATTTTCTTCTGATTTATTCACATGTGACCTAATTGGAGAATATTTCCTGCCAGAGATGTTCAATATTGTGGGTAGGATTTCCAGATCTATTTGAGATTTTAGTTAAAAGATGACTAAAAATATTTATATGGTATAGTGAAAACATGCAAAGTCTACATGTTCCAAATTTTTAAAATTTATTATGCCATTTTATTTAAGAGAATCACAGCATGCTTTCATTATGTTTTCTGTACAGAAGTGCACTGGGCTACTCTTCAGAGTTTTCAGGAGGTAGAATGTTGAAGTCGTTCTACTTGGCTAGCAATTAATATTGAGTAGCACTGAGGAACAGAGGATTCATTTGTTTTATTTTAGTATGCAGATGACCTACCCAAAGTCTGCAATAAAGCCCATATATTTTCTACTAAGAATTTCAGTGGTTTCCAATGGTTTTAGCAGATAGACTGTCTTGCACCTATTTGTCAACCAAAACCAAGAATATAGGATTTATGATACTATGAAGAAAAATCACCACACACACAAACAAACAGCCCATATTAATAAAAGATATTAATCTCAGTAGTATTTTTAAGAGCAAAGAAAATTACAATATTCTTCTGAAAGTTTCCCAGGATTTGTTCAGTTTTGCAAGTATTTCCAAACTCAGATAAAAAAAATCCACCATGGCAACATGCTGGCAGTTAGTATGCTGACTGTGTTCTTATTTTCTGCTTCTTTCTCAGGTTTTAGTCCTTAATGATTAAATGGCTCTTTCATCACTTTCCTCTTGAAAGAATTCAACACGTATACAAGTTCCAATATATAAAATTTCACCTGGTATTTCATGTATATTTTCCCACTGCTAGGTTTACTCAAATAAAAATGGTGAACCAATTTCTATTTGAAAAAATCACTACATCCTTTTTCTACTAAACCTTCTGAGACCAAAAAATTGAGCAAGTGAACATTGCTCTCTCCACTAACTGCGTTGTAATAACACCAATGTTGATTCCTGTTAATCTTTCATTGATGATTCCTTCAGGTTCATAAGAATTTTTTATGCATTTTGCCATATTTCCCTAGATTCTAAGATCATTTTGATGTCAGAGAAATTATAGAAATTATTATTATAGTTTTACAAAGTAAGCCAAATTTCCCTTCCATCTGGAAATCTATAAATGTGAACAATAGGTCATTTGTTATTTGGCTACTGATGTGTGGATTTAGTCCAAATTAGAGACAATATAATTGAGGGCAGAACTGTCCCTTAGAACACATTCTAAGCAATCAAAGATTAAATGTACTAAATAAGATTATTTTTGTGAATATCTCTACCAGTTATATTTTCTAGGTTGAAGTGAAAACCAGTAAAATCAAAGAAACTTAAATAAGCAATTTTTTTCAGAAGACACACAAATTTTAGGACAAAAAGGATTGTTTAGAGTCACTAAAATTCTTTAGTAAGTATTTAAAAAAAATAAATATGGACACTGAAATTTATATCCAATTAATAAGAATGTCATAAAAATATCCATTTCAATTCGTTAATAATTTAAAGACTTGTGATCAGTGCAAATATCAATTAAACAATTATTTGCATGAGGAAGGGACATTTTCAGCCCTATATTTCTCAGGTAGCCATGGTTATAGGCTGTGACCATAGTACTTGAAGAAATCTAATGCTGGCAGGAAAATATTGGAACCCAAATGCATAAAGATTTCAATTTAGGCAGCAGTTATTTTTACACTATTTCAGAAGTCATTTGCCGTTGAAAATTGTATGCAATCATAGCAGTAATTTCATGCATTTAAAAATAAATAAATATTTAAAAGGCATGTCTGTAGATATATATAGATATTTTACCTTTTTTAGACAACAGAACCCCATGATATTGTCAATGGAGTTGATGTTTGTGTTAGCTATATATTTCAATGTACTTTAAGAACACTTGGTCATTTCAATTAAGGGTTTTTCTCTAAATTCATATAAGAAAAAGAGATTATCTTTGTAGATAATCTTTTGTAGATTAATCTTTGAGATTATCTTTTGTAGAGAGGATAGCTTGTTCACATATCACGAGCTTAAATTTCATGAGAACTAAAACCCCTTCTTAAAACAATTGCTAGGATCATGCAAGTTGTTAGGATTCTTACTATCCATCATTGAGGACCTGGAGGGTGATTCTGTACTGTTAGGAGTGTTTAGGAATGTACTGATTGGCTATACAGGAAACATAACTCTAGTATTCAGTAGATTGCATCTGTGTGGTTTCATAACTGTTGAATAATACAGCTGGAATTTGACTGCTGCCTTCCAAACTCGAGTTTTGGTTGACTATTTTATAGCTGAAATTGTCCAATAGACTCAGTAGCCAGGAAAGAATCTGGTAGATATGTAAACAGGAGAATGATTTCAAAGACTTTGTCTGCTGATAAATATGAAGAGTCAACATTTTTGTTCCTGGTCACATGTAAAGAGAAGAAATTATTCTTTCCTGGGATACTTATTTAGGACATTCAATGACTCTAAATACTTCACTGAATACAGGGACTCTGAGTAACTTTCTTTAAAAAGATAGTTTATATACTAAATTTTTTGTTAGCCTGGGTGGCAGGAAAAGAGATCCACATTATAAGCCAGGTGCTATATGCTTTCTCTCTAATCAGGGGAGAAAGATCAGCATTTTAAGAGAGGGAGTTACTTTTTGGGGAAGCAGATTCACCTGCTGGGGTGCCTCACTGCTAACGATACAGGGAGTTAACAGCTTACTCACATTCTAATTCAGTCTTTTCAGCTAAGGGACTAAAGAATGGATGAGCCAAGCCTAGAAATCACAAGACTCAAGGCCTTTCAGGAGCTTATTCTAACAAAGTTTTTGCCCCATTTCATTTTTCTAGGTCCATGGCCCACTGGTGTAGGCAAAAGTATACACCATATTTTGCCACAATTCTTTCAGTTTCCTTTCTAATATGTGATTACAAACATCAGCATCTGGAAGATACATCCCAGTCAGCTTGTGCTAGTGGTCAAGATGCAGAAGGATCATTGTTGAGGGCTGCTTGAAAGAAGCATTTACAATTCTAGGAGATTTCAGAGACAGCTGAAATTAGCCAGGGTTCTGATGTAGTATGGTTATGATAGAAGCTTTCACTACATACATTTTTCCTCTCAGATAAAAAGAAAATAGCTGCACAGAAATACTGAGAAATTTTACTCTAAATATATTCATCTAAAAAGACCTTTTATTTTTTTTATTTGTCTTGTGTGTTTGGAGAAACCTAGTTTTCTTCCAACCAGGCCCCTTAATCCCTGTTATGCTACTTCTGTATATAGTTTAGGAAAGGTAGTCTTGTGAAAGGTAAAATACCCATAAGAACTACTGCTCCTTTACTCAGTTTTTACCTACTTATTTAAATTATTATTTTCTTTTAGCCTGTTCCTAGATTTTTATTTACCATTATTCAATTCACAACATATTAGTATGTAGACATAATCATCCTCTTTCCAACCCTAATTGGTGAGTGGAATTTTTGATCTTGTGCCATTAACATATTTTGAAATCAGGTGGCATTAAACCAATTTAATTTTTTAATTGATTCTTGCATTTTATGCAGTAAGGGAAATTCATTGATGTTCATTTTGGAAATGAGATAACAATGACTTTTGAAACATTGCCAGCTCACAAAATGTAAAGTCAATATCAATTCATTAGCAAATTAATGGGACTGATTTTATTGTAAATAACTAACAACTGTGCAGTTGGCAGGTCTGAGTTAGTAGAGCATCACATGCAAGTTCTGAAAGTAATGGAAGAGTTCAGAAATAGACTTTTTAATCAAGAATTTTGTAGTGTCTTTATGAGTTAAATACTTTTCACCCTAAAAAGAAGTCTGATAAAATGACCTTATGATGAATTGAAAAGTTTATATTACACTTAGTCTGTGTCTCTAAACACAGGCCTAAATACAGCTGGGTTAGTAATCACCTTTCAAATTGAAAAAAATCCAAAAAAACTGAAATCATTTCAGTTTGCTGTCAACCAATTTGTCTTCACTTTTTGTCATGCAGGAAAGGAAGGTTCTTGAAGTAAATGTTGAAAGGAACTGTGGGTTTTCTTAAATGGAAAAATAATGGTTTAATCTGAGCTTTTTAATTTTTTTTTTTGCAAATAAATACTTTATTTTCCTTATTAAACTGAAGCATAGTTGGAATTGAAAGATCATTTTGAAACGGTAAATGGAAGCTCTTAGCATTTTTCTTTTTTTTTTCACCTATTTTTCTAGCTTAAACACTATGAAAAATTCAAAATTAATTTGGGAGTTGTTTTGAGCAGATGCATTTTTCACTGAGAAAAGCTTTTGCCTGAAAAGTTTTCCCTATCTGCAGTCCTGGATAATGCATTGCAGGTAGCTTTGCCCATGAGATCTATAGGCAATTATACATTTCACAGATGTTCCTCAGGATAGAATACCTCCAGAGTTCTCCTCAGAACAAAATCCACCTTTGTCCCCAAAAAGCTCTACATGTTCTGTATCATCACCATGTGTACGTGCTGAACTGGAGAACAACTGAAACAAAGACTCTTTCTCTTTCCTAGTGCTTCTAAACCCTTTTTCAGTGGATCTACTTAGTCTCCAATCCTAACCAAATGCTTGTCCCTCTACCATGATATATTGTTATAAGAAATTCTGTTTAACTTCTCTCATAAAAGTGTTGAAAAGTAGTCAAATGGAGAAAATCCGTGTCAGGACAGACATCTGTAGGATCTCAAAACCTCTTTTCTGTCCAAGTCTGGTCACTCTTGTAGCACCAATTACTGTACTTTAGTGTAACCCAGTCACTATCTATGAAATATTGTTTGGGTTTGTCACTTATGTAACCTGTGTCTCTTCTTTATTTTTACTTTGCACAAGTGAAGGCATAATTTAACTTTTTGATTTTGCCTCAAAATTTAAATGCTATATGTTCTTCTGCAGCATTTCTAGTATTATAAAGAAAGCACAAAACTTCTGGAAAACCTAAATGCATTGAAAATATTGCATTTAGATAAGAGTTATTTTTTCTAATTGTTCCATATGTCAGTAGAATTGTTTTAGTCACTAACTGAAATGTTTGCAGGACTAAAATTTTTAGGTCTATTAGAATTTGGAAAATAATAAGGTAGTAATTTATATTTTGCATTCTTCTATTTATTAATTTCTTATTCTTAAACATGAAAATGTATAGTATATCTAAGTATCTATTCAGTTCCCAGTACTAAACCTTCTAACTTACTACTCAGACCTTAAAAAATATTTTTTGGGCTCAAATTTTGTTTAGCAGATTCTGGAGAGCTCAATAGGTGAGGTTAACCTTAAAACAAACACAAATCCACATTCTCACAAGCATTTAAATTCTTATCTCACATCCATGTTGAAATATTTTCAAAGATATGAGCCTTGAAGGATATCTTGACTTCTAAATAAAGCAGAACATGACACACATTCTGCTTTATTTAGAAATGGTGCTGTAAAAGTGCATTGTAAGGATTACTCCAGAAATCTGAGGGGCTATAGGCAAGTCAAGATTTTCCAGACACACCAAGGATATTGACTTTCTGAAGCTGACTAGATGATGTGAGTTACTTCCAGCAATTCAATCTACTCCATTCAGAGCATAGCCAGTTTATAAAGGCATGCAATTTATAAAGGGCTGTTTCAGGGTCACTCTGCTACAGCCCTCTTGACATAGCCAAAAGAAAGCCCTGAATAGAGGATGAGAAATCTGATTGCTGATTAGCTTCAGTGCTATTTCAATCAATTCCCAGAAGGAAGTTAGCAATCTGCCCAGCATTCAACAAATGATTGCTATTAAAGGGCCATTATGATGGGAACACTCAATTCAGAAAGGTTTGGCTTGTGGTTTTGTTTTGTTTGGGGGTTTTTGATTTTTTTTTTCTTTTTTGGGGGGAGTTAATAAATCTGGTGAGGGAGGTTTTTCTGTTGGGTTTTTGTTCCTTTTTTTAACACCTTGAGTTCTATTAAAGGACTTCTTTATTAAAAGACTTTTTTTTACTGAGTTTATGACTTTTTTCATTCACACTTACTAGGGGCAAGCTGCATGGATTATTTAAAACTAAATACTCAGAGGAATTTTCTCAAAGGCAGTTCTCCCACAGATAAAGTGCTACTAAATTCAATTACTTAATGAACATCTTATTATTTCTTTTGAAGCTAAAAAGATCAAAAAGGTTATTATACCTATTTTCATAATAACACAAAAACATCTTTAAGTGGGCCTACCCTGAACAGTCCAGGTGCTCCTTACCATCTAAATACACAAAGAAACAAAACTTCCTTCACTGTGATTCAAAATTAAACCTTTTCTTTCTTTTAACATGATAAATGTGAATTAAAGAAGGATGGAATAACCATCAGACTATTAATATGGAACATATTGACAGGATGAGGGATAGTGTTTTTAAATTTAGGGAGGATCAATTTAGATTAAGTATAACGAAGAGGTCTTTTGCAATGAAGTAGGTGAAAAAAATACTAGAACAGGTTTCCCAGAGAAGTGGTACATGACCCATTCCTGGAACTATTCAAGGTCAGGTTTAATGGGGCTATGAGAAACTTGATCTAGTTTAAAATGTCCCTGCTCATTGCAAGGGGGGTTGGACTAGGGACCTTTAAAGGTCCCTTCCAACCCAAATAATTATATGATTCTGTGGTAGCATAAACCTGGTAGAGGAAGCAAGCATTCTTATTTTCGCTTTAATTTTTAGGAAAATACTTAATATTTTGATCTTTCTTTTACTCTTTCAGAACAGCAGAGAGCTATTACCTTCCTTCCCAGGAGTGTGAGGAAGACTAACACATTAATACATCAGTACACTGAGGCATTCAGATACTGTGGCAGTATACGAAATATAAATATCTTAGATGATTACAAAGACTTACAAATTCAAAAGTATAAAGAAACCTACTAAAAATCAATATGCATAAAATTGTTAACTTGTACACTTCAGTATTCAGTTCCTTGTGATCAGATCAATGTGTGATCAGATTCACACATTCCAGAAGCAAAAAGCTTGACTTTATCAGTGTTGCAGGTCTGGCCTGATGGTATCTGGATATCTATCACACTTGTGATGAATCTAAAATCATTACTGGTATTGTAAACTCCTCAGGCAAAACACAGCAAACACTTCCATCAATGATGTCTATAGCAACACTAGCATGTGTAAGCTCTCTGAACTGCAAAAAAATTACCAGAATTGTTTTTGCCAGTATGAGGATTAACTCTGATTTGAAAATATGGAAGCAAACTAGATTGAGCTAGGAATTACTCTTCTTCTGTTACTTCTCTGTTTTCATTTTTATTGCATCTAGAAAGGCATAAAAGTATATGATCTAACAAAGAAAATCAAGATCACACTGCATGAGGAAAAGGAGTTTAAGGGGGCCTGCAGTATTAATGTTAATGTAATACAGAAGAGTTGCACTCATAATTAAGTATCACTAGGTATAAATGCCATCACTGAGCTTTACTGCTTTTTGAAGGTAGTGGTCAAGAAGAAGTGTTGCTCTGGGCATATATGCAGACCCTGTAGAGGCTTGGCCAACTCTAGGTATGGTCAGAAGTGACATTTGGGAGCTAAAGTGTATTTTAACAGTGGAAGGAATAGCATGATGAGAGTCTAATCACATCCAACACCAGGCAAGTTTCAAGGATCTAAATTACAGACTTAAAGTGTCCAGAATGGCAACCCTTAGGGGTGTTCTCTGCTTCTGTTCATGCAAATGTACATCTTAATTAACAACTAAGGTCTATCTGGAGCTTTCTGGGGGAAATTAAAGCACAAGATACAATAGTTACAATAGTTTCACTGCTACTCCATCCCATAGTCATAGAGCCATTACTTTGTCAGTTTAGCTCCAAAAATCTTTTCATCTGTCATATAAATAAAAAATAGGTTTTACTCTAAGATCATACGGAAGTTTGAGTCAGAGTCACTAGTATCTGCACAATCTAGTTAGATGCTAAGAATAAAACCACTAAAGATGTTCCAAAAATTTATAGTACATATAAAAATATTATACTAGAAACCTTTTACAGGTAGTCTTACATGCTGTTATGGTAAAAGTATCACTTAACAGCCACATTTAACAGCCAAGTGTTAGATAACAGAAAAATGTCTCCCTCAGCCTTTTACTCAGGTTTGTGAAAAACAAACACAAAATGAAAATATCAAAGCTAGGGGATCTCTTGTTGCAGATGAAAGTGAATGTGTGAATGTGCTTGTGTGTTTAGAGATATTTTCCATTCTAGAGCTTTGCATTATGAATACTTGTTTCATCTATAACTGCCAGAAGTCTACATATTGGGACCACTACAAACTAGTCAGCAAATGAGAAAAAAAAACTTTTCTTTGTTGCTAGTTCAGGTGAGGCATTCCACTAGAAACAGGATTTTTGGAAGTTATTGAATTTCAATTGTGAATGATGCAGTAAATTATCTAAAAATAAGAATAAAAGCACAATTGAAAGTACAATTGAGTAGTATGCTCAAACCATTTGAACAGCACAGAATTTGGTTAGTTACTGTTATTTTTTTGTTGAAATCTTCTACAGTGGCTTTGGATTAAGCACTTGGATTGAAAAAATAATGTCATAAGCAGGGGTGAAAGAGAATGAGAGCTGCATCTTCTGTATCTTGCAGTTTCTGATTTCACTTCCAATTATGCCACCACAGAATTAAACTTATTATTATTATTGTTATTATTGTTATTATTATTATTATTCATTGGCATGTGGCTCTGGTGTGTGACAATTGCTTTCAGAGGAAGAATTTGAAACAAGGAAGTTTCACACATGAGAAAGTGAATTACTGTGCTGCTGTCTAGAATTAAATGCAGCATAGCAACAGGAAACAATGCTGTCAGTGCCTCAGCTCATCTGAGGTGTTCTCTCTCCTTTGAGAGAGCATCAGATCAAATCTTTCGTTAAAGGCACTCTGACACTCATGTGGAGAAGAGTTTTAAAGGTCAAAATCACACATTTTATCCAATCCTGATAGCCTTCTGATATGGCTTTTCTGTCCAACTTCATTCTGAGTTTGCACCACATTTAAGATCTCCGCACAGATCTCAGGAGATCTGTCTGCAAACACATTATTTTGCCTCACCATACTTAATAAATTCTTCTTGGGATATAAAAAAATCAAAGAAAAAAAAACCCACAAACTTGATGATCAGGGTTCCATCATACATTCTGCAGTCCCCTTAAAGAAGACAATAGAAGGAATTGAGATCAAAATAAGGACTCAGTGTGCAATGCTAATATGGAGTAAAACTTACCTTAATTTGCAGTTATTTGGAAATTCTAAATCCTCAATAAGAAACATATCCAATCACATTAATCTATTTATTTGACAACATATTCCATAATGAGAAGAAGTATTTCTGAACAATCCTAACAAATAAAGGACTGTTGATGAACTTGCTGATGAGGTAGCTTTTATTAAAGTAGTTTTGGGTCACAAGAGCCTCAGGCAGTGTTACAGACTGGGGCAGAAGTGGCTTGAGAACTGCTGGGCAGAATGGGACTTGGGGTGTTGGTTTACAGTCAGCTCAACATGAGCCAACGTGTGCCCAGGTGGCCAAGAAGGCAAATGGCATCCAATCAAATCTTGTTGTAAATGTACAGCTATATTACATTTTCCCACATTTTGCTTTTGAAACCTCAGTGATAAAGAAAATTGCCAGCATTATATATTAATACATTATCCCATTTGACAGAAATTCAATATATAGATGACCAGATGGCTTGCTTTATCTTATACTTGACAAGTATGTATGGACCCTTGCAGCTGAAGAATAACTTAAATGATCAGCAGCCATTAAGAAACCATTATGTCTGTCAATGTTTTTTTAATTGCTGAAAATGTGGATGTGAGCACTGCTTTGCTGTCATTAATAAATCAGTGTCTTTCTCAGTTTCTTTTTTTTTTTTTTTGTCTCTCAATGTAGAAAACCTATGCTGTAACTGGAAAGCACGTACTCAGATTTGTATGTATCATTCATAGTATCAATCAAGCTGAGATAAAAGCAGTTTTGCAAATTCCCTGAACTCTTTTCTGAGACAGTGACTTGGCTATTATCACTGTCCCATCCATGAGATGTATATGAATGATTATGTATACCCCCTTACAGAGGTAGGACAAGTCAATAAACTATATCCATATCTATCTATATCTATCTATATAAGTTCACAATCTGGAAATGCAACTGGTTTTGCATCCCTATGCACACCTTTAGTTTAAGTAGAAGAAAATATTTTAGCTCTTTTTTGATCTTCTATTAAGAAAAGAGACACCAAATTTTTTGTTTCAATATTCCATTTTTTTACAGATACATTTATTACTATTTGAGTTGGGATTAGTTTTATGGATCTGGAGCTTCAGAATGTTTTTTACATGCCCTTTGAAGAGTATTGAGGTAAATAAAAATTATTTGGAATGTCAAATGCTATTCCTTAGTGGAATTTGTTTCTAAGTATTAAATTGAATTTGAACAGAAATGCGTTAAGGATCATCCAAATGGTTCACACCCAACTACAGTGTGAATTTAACCACCAGTTAAGTTTTACTGACAAAGACTCTAAGTAAAGTTCAAGGTTAAAAAGTGTACTACTTTGAACCTCATTTTTTTGGTGTACAGAACAGTATATGTCACTTCCTATGTGACAAGTACTATTGATTTTGGGGTGTATTTCAGACAGTGCAGCTTTAAATCTTTATTTGGACTCCCAGACACATCATAATGTGCCACAAAAAAAATCCTGAATACGAATATTTTTCATCTAAGCAACCTTCACAGTGACAGGAGAGTTGAGGCAGGACAGTCATCTGCTACTTTAAGCTCTTGGCAATCTCTTGTCTCAGTGTCACCAAAACAGGGGGACCCAGTCACAGACCAACTGTGCACTGAATATGTAAGGACTTCTGAGAAAATAAAATGGTATTTTTTTACAATGAATGATGTTGGAATCAGATTTCCAGACATCAGAAAGAAGCAATATAGGCAAAATTTGTCATTCTAGTCCAAACTATTAGATCAATTAAAGCACGGTGCTAACAATGCTAGAGTCATGGATTTGACCCATGTGTTGTCCATTCACTTAAGAGCTGGACTTGATGACCCTTGTGGGTCCTTTCCAACTCAGCATATTCTATGACTCTGTGATTTTATAAAATGAAAGGGAGGAAAATCCATTTCTGGCATCAAACTGGTACTTATACATTTCAGCAGTGTAGTTGTAACTAATTCTTCTAAGAGCTTTGGAAAGAAAAGCAGGACCTCAAAAGAAATGAATAAAAATAGTAGCTACCTTTTTTTGACATAGACTTTTGACTTGAGCAGAGAATATAGACACTTCCTCCATAATTTCCTAGTTGTGACAGTGCTTTTTGTTACATTAAGAAAGGAACAGAGTCATAAACTGCAGTTCAGAGCTGTCAGTAATAACCCCACAAAACACTATAGCCAGCCAGGTGGAACACTGATTCAGTGTCTTGGGTTCTATCCATAATATCCAAGGAATGGCAAATAGGGTTGCAGTTTTCAGAGGCACTCACAGACTCAGTTCCACAGATGTTTTCCATGTACTGAATGCCAAACTGTAGAAGACCTGCACCAATCTGTTCCTTCCCTTTCCCAGACTGCAATGTTCAGCATCTGCCGTGCTCCTGGTTTTGGTATAATATCTTTCCATGATAAAGCAGTTGAAAAGCAGAAAGTTATGTGCTGCTCTTAAAGCATTCATGTTGTAATTCTTCAGGTATTAGAAGGCTTCTCTTGCAGATGTTTTAATGTTCGAAGACTGAAGAATAGACTGTATGATTCAAATCTAAGAAAACATTAAGGAGGTAAGGTGCAGCTATTTAAAAGATAACCCAGGAGTTAACCATTACCATAGATATTTTATTGTGATCTTCTAAAATGGTAAATAAACTGGGTCATATTAATTTTTTATTTCTCAAACAAAAATGTAGAGGAAATATGGAACCACAGAAAGAAAATATTGAACACTTAGATTGAGAAAAAATAAACTAAATGTACAGAAATACTTTGTATAATAACTTTTACTCCTATTTCCTATTTGTGATGTTATTCAAGTATTTATCATGTTCTGCATGTCTTGTTTTTCATTTTCAGAAAGAACCACCACCTTTGACAGGTCAATAAGCTTAGAAGATACTATCTTTAAAATGATATAGAGATGGTTGTCTATTTCAGAAAATTCAAATTATCTTTTCATTAATCATTACGGTCATAAATGATCCTTGAAAATATCAGAGCATATTTAAGATTTCATCTAGGAAATATTTACACAGCTTTACTGTGTGACTGTGTCAAGCCATCAGAAGCATTAAAAGGTTTCCATTTGTATGACCTTTTCATATCCACAACCCAGAATGTATTTTTTTGTTTAACACATGACAACTCAGGTCATCTTTAATGCATTTCATAGGACTTGCAGTCTTAAATTATCTCAGTCAGCATACTCTTTCCTGACAGCTGAAGGAAATGGTCAGACACTAAATTCAGTGCAAACATTATGTATTTACTACTTTAATTCTCAACACAGCCACAGTAAGCAGTCATCAGCAGTGATGTAAAAAGCTTAGACCATCTCCCCTTGACCTAAACCAGGTTTTTTATAATACATCAGATGCTTCTTCCAGCAGTACTGCCTGTCTTTGTGAGTTCAAGGAATTGACAGAAGTTAAACTTCTGTTTCAGTCAAAATGGTTTCAGAATGCAAGCACTTTGACATAAGGAAGACAGAGGTTGTTTTTTCTAAACTGCAGTTTTCAAAATTTGTTCTTTTCTTCCTCTCAACAAAAGTTAACTACAACTGACAATTAACCTTCAAAACCCCTCTGGGTCATTTTTCCAATGGCAATCTCTGGAAGAGTTAAGAGTTAATCACACACAGGAAGAAGGAAGGAAGGACCCTTTCTATGAAGCTGTTCAAACCATTAAATGTGTGAGTAATTAAAAGCTCTGACTTCTATTAAAACTGATTCCGCAGAATGAGTCAGAAAGACATCAAGGTAAATGGGTTCTTTTTTTTCCCAGAATTTCACCTATGGATCCTTGATAAGGTCACTGAATTTCTCAGTCATTCTCTAGCTTTATGCTGGAACCAGCAGAGTTGATTAATGTCTTTACATAGTTCAAGTCTCAAGTCTCCAGCAAAATCATAGTTTATTTTAAAAGGTCAAAATCAAATCTAAAAAATTAAAAAGTGACCAGATTATAACAATCTACCAAAAAAATGCGTTATAGATGGTATCTATATTATTTTGAGATACTACAGTCTGTTAAAGTCAAGTGTGTCTTGGCACATCAACTATTCCCTAAGAGAAATCAAAAAAAAAGGCAAAAACTCAGCTAGTAAGTCACAGATCCTCCCACATTTTTCCTCTGTCTGCCAGGTCTTGCTGAGTCAATCCCACAGACTTTTGGACTGATTTTTCTGTTAATCTGCAATACTGGGAAATTAGAAAAAGAAATATGTTTAGGGGCAAGAGTTTGTTTTATACACAGCCTTGCTCAAGTTTATTCTAAGAGAACTGAATGACATTTTGAGAAAAAAAATAGCTTGAATTTAAAGTGAACCAAAACTGTTTCAAGTAGCAAATTCAATTTAAAAATTGCTTTATTTTTTTTTTCTTTTTTCTGGAAGAAGCAAGTTGGAAAAGCTAAACGAATTTACAAAATATTTTGTTCCTGAAAATTGTCCAGCAACAAATATTTTGCACAGATTTTTTAATAATCAGGTTCCTAAATTCTAGCATTAATGTTGACTTTCATACGTATTTTAACTTTCTATTCAAATAAACTGCATGAAAATATAAAATCACTTTTTTTTTCTGAGAGTCCATTATATCTTTAAAATACCTTTTCTATGTTGTATATCTACACAGGCATGGCACAACATCAGGTTTAGAGCATGAAAAAATAAGACCTGCTCAAACAAACTCATTAATTATCATGACATTTGTTAGTGACCAGACAGTAAGTACAGTAGTATTAACAATTAGATCACTACAATTGACTGGGCTTAAGTAAGGCCTAGCATATGCATAAACTAAAGATGTTTAATTTTTGTCTCTGTATACAGTGTATCACCCCACCATGAAGCCTGGTTTCTTAAGGACTTGATCTTACAGTTGACCAAACATGTTCTTCACTATGAATGAAGTTGGAACTAGAAATTACAGCATATTTGAGAGATTCATAGGATCTTACTGCAGAAAATGTTCCAGCATTCACATAATTATGCACCCCAATATCCTCAAAATGGGAAAATTACCATGCAGTGTACGCTACATCCAACTCATGAGAGAAATTAAACACCTCTTCTATGAAGAAAATATAAGAGAATGATGAATCACAATGTGCAAGAAATTGGGCAAAGCGGGTAAGAAACCCACATGGGTGAACAAGGAGCTCCTGTCATTACTCAGGCATAAGCAGGCAATGCACAGGGGATGGAAACAGGGTCAGACCATTTGCAGTTAATATAGTGAGGTTGTCAGAGTCCATGGAAATGAGACAAGGAAGGTCTAGGCCCATTTGTTCTGTGGCAGTCCATTCTTTTACGTGTATGTGCTTACAGAGAGTTTGTGTGTGTGGACAACATATTCTCTCAGCAGGGATAGGCACTGTTCTGCTGTCTCCTGACACCCATGCTTGGAAAACAAGGTTCCTGCAAAGATTTAAAGATTTCCATTCAATGCTGGCATATTGTCAATCCAAGACTATTCCACTCTGGCAAATAATGACCAACCATTCTTGTTCTTCTGAGTAAACCATTAAAAAAATCAAGGAACAAAGACATGTCTTAGTTCATAGAATTGTTCCCTGAAGTGCTAAGTGATTCCCATATACCACTTGTTTTGTGTAATTGTGTTGGACTTCATTAATCAAAATAAATGGCAAGCACAGGTTCTACTTTATTCTCTTATTTTTTCTCTTATACTACCTTTTGCCCTGCAGTGCATCTGAGAAAAAGTCTGAAGCACAGCTGAAGGCCTTGAGGAAAAAGGCAACAGGACATGGGTAAGAGTTTCGAAAAATCACATAGAGAAATTAGTTTACAGAGAGAGAAAATAAATAAAGATTCTGTCTTGGCTTAGGACATACATTTCAACAGTTTGATGGTGTTTGCAGCACACATCATATTACTTTTTGAGGCTTGCCTTTAGTAACATGACTTCTTGACAAATGCCAGATTACTAAAATACATGGAATTTTCAAGAGAAAATGACTACACCTCCTTGGGGCAGGCTTTCTAGGTACCTGTCTAGCTGCTCTGTTTTTACTTGACTATTAGTGATGAACTATTAAGAGTGGAGGGAGTGCGGAATAGCATTTCCTTTAATCAGATTCTAACATCAGAAGGAAGTGGTTTTCTGCTGGCCTCAAAGGAAATAAACACTTTTCTACTCCAAGATACTTTTCAGACAAGCCTTCCAGCAGCAAGAAAATCAGGGACAGAAGCAATGCAATACTGCTTGATATTAAGGATGACATCAGTACAGCACTGACAACCATCTGGAAAGTCATAAATAATAGGGCATGAAGCCTAAAAGCAGAAGGAAAAAAAATCAGACAAATCAAAAAACTCAACCACCCAGTGCCTCAGAAGAGCTGAAAATATTATGAGAAGTCACTCTCTGTGTAGTATGAGAGACATGCAAAAAGAGAAATCACTTTTTCATGATTACGAATTAGCTGACTTAATTTCAATAAATCTTTTCATATCTTTCCTCCACTGAATTTTTAGGTGCTTTATGACCATATTTAACTTCAACCTGTGGAGTAAAACAGCAGACAGATGTTACTCTGCAGAATAAATAAAACATTGCAATAAACCCTATTGTACCTCTACCAATTTATAGACCAGGTGCACATGGAACCAGTCTCTCCATGGTCGTTTCTGTCAACGCTTTGCAGCCTGACACAGAAATAAGTCTTAAGAGGTACAATGTTCTTATAGCTACTCCTGCAGCAAAGCTTGGAAGTATACTTATATATAAGCATATTTACCATCCATATAAAGGATCTATAGTAATATATAAATGCTGAGCATCAGTATTGGTGACTGTTTTTCTTGTTTATGTTTTCTTTTTTCTTTTTTTTTTTTTTTGTTGTTGTAGGCAGCAAGAAAAGCAAAGGAATGGATATTAAACTATAATTTTGTCCATTAATTTTATCGATTTATTTTGGGATGTAGAAGACCAACAATTATGTCCCCAGGAAAAAAGAATTTTTGATGATGCATTTTATTTTGTGTTTCCCATGTGTAAAAGTTCATTTAACTCTGTTCTAATTTCAAGTGATTGTAGAAAAAAAAATAAATTCAGCAGAAAACTTAAATGTCATTTCACATTGACATATGCGCTGTCAATGGATGAGCTGAGGTAGTTAAATTAGTGGCTGTACCTCTGCCACTGGAACCTGTTTAACTTGAAGACTTGGTCAAATTATTAATAGCAGACACTAATTTAGACCTCAGATATTCAGGAAAAAATTATCCTGCATTAAGAACAAATGACTTTGATAAGCAAATTAAAATACTATTGTTCTGGGGCAATAAGGAAGTCTATTTAAAACAAAAAGAATAAAAAGTTCAACAAAGCCGCAGTTAATATTTAGCAATCAGATTTTTTAAAAAAATTATTTCCAATATACTGTCCAAATTGTGCCCTAGCCCAATCCCCCAGTTTCACTGGGGAATACTTATATCCACTTCTAGGATTTAGCCTTGCATTGAAAAAAACAAAATACAGGATTATTTAACTCAAGGGTTAGCTGTGGCCTTTGATATTTAAAGATCCTACAGATTAAAACTGTTCTGTTTTCCTTAGCAAGGAATTAGGGGAAGAAAGAAGGTCAGTAAAGGAAACATTCATGGACAAAGGCACCTGATATTTTATTGCTGGTGCCAGGCAAAACTGTTGCTGCTAAACAGAGAAGTAAAGAACAGACCAAGCAGAACCTTGCCTGCGTCACTGTTGCTTTTAGCAATCTCTGGTCTTTCTAGCAATATGCTCCTCACTCAGCAAAATCCACCAAAGCATGAATAATTGCTTTACTGTTCTTTCATATCTTAAAACTGAAGTGACAGACAAGCCATTAGAAGATATAAATATAAAAGAAATACCTCTGAAAGAAGTTGCTTCTGTTTTTTCCCTGAGATTTAGGTGATTAGGCTCTTGGTCATTTGTATCCTTCTAGCTACAGCAGTAACTACTTGGATAGGCCAAGCAGCACAATAAAGTCTATATCTTCTGATGAGCTGCCCAGCAGGAGAGGATGGGACAACTCTGGTGCTTATGTTTGTACATCTGTTCAAGTACTTTGACACTTCCAATATAAGGCACGAAGTATTTTTACAGGAGTCAATGTGAATTAGGGAAGCAGAGACAGGACAGTGATACACTGATGAAGTAACAGGAAGAAACATGCTGAAATAAAGGCTTCTTGCAATACAAGAAATATGCTTGTGGGGGCATTCCATCTAGACATGTGTGAAAGAAACCTCTCAAAGACAAGTACATATCACCAGTAGAGATAGAAAATTAGATATCTGGCTTTATAGAAAATAAATTCTGGTTTTGGGTTAAAAAGCAAAGCCTTTGCTCTTAGCAGCCTGATTCAACTCCTTGACTTGACAGAAGTTTCAGCCATGCATTGTGATTTAAGGAATTAAAGTTACTACCCTTTGGTACTGAAATTATTTAACTCAAATAAGTAGACTTGTGATACAGGATACAAAAGTCACTGTACCCAATAGCCAGTTGCTATAGGCCCGTAGATATTTCTGACTGTATTTTTCCTTAGGGTTAGTATTTCCTTAAAGTGGTTTTCTTAGTTTAAGAAGTAGCATATTTTAGATTAGTTTCCTCCTTGTGATCTTTATCCTATTGCAGTGTGTGCATGTGTTGGTGTATATGCTGCGTTTGGTAGCAGTTTTGCTCTCTGCAGGGACACATACTTGTTACTTGGCAGATGAATGCAGGCATGCAGAATGATTTCCCTGAACTTTTCAGGAGTCCAATTAGCATATGACAGTGGTACAGGGGGTTCCACTCTAGAAAACCCCCTGAGTCTCTCTTCCCCAATGTGCAAATGTGCAGAGAGCTTGGCATAGTTACAGTTCTGTATAATTATAAATAATTTTTGTTTATGGAGGATTAATGCATGAGATACTTTTGCTGTATGCAAAGGGTTACCTTTCCAGTGGGAAGGAGATAAATGTTTATGAAGGTGTGTTGTATGGGTTTGGTAAATATTTGCCAGAAGATGAATATGTATAATCCCCAGTACACAGCGCAGCAAATGTTCAGAGATAACTAATCAATCATTGTGACAGTGTGGGACTGATGACATTTCACTTGCTATGAGCTGTAATGGCAAACCCTACTCACAGGAGGACCTGCTACTGAAAATATAGAAATTATGTAAAGATCATGAGCAAGACTGTGGTGTAAAGTGGCACGGCTCTATTAGATTATTGCATCTTAGTCAGCTTCCATTTTAATCTGCATGATTTACAGAACAATCCTTTCTTCTTGCATTTTAGTTACATAATTTGTACTGTAATAAATGGTCAGATGACATGTGAGGGAATTCTTAGTGAGGTCTGGTTTTCCTCTTACACTATCTTTAAATCAGAAATTGAACCAATGCCCTGTAGTCTGTCTCTATTTTCTTCCGTGTTGATGGCAGTCATAAAATACTTTTTTGTGATGACAATTGCTCTCCAATGAGCTAAGTATTAAATTAATATTTATCTTGTTCTTTGCATCCTAAATTTCTTCATCTTGATAGTTGATCTTTCCAGTACCTAAAGTGACTTACTAGAAATCTGAAGAAGGATTTTTTAAAAGGGCATGTGGTGATAGGAAAAGGGGGAATGGTTTTAAACTGAAAGAGAGTAGGTTTAGATAAGATGTTAGGAAGAAATTCTTCACCCAGACGGTGATGAAGTACTGGAACAGGTTTCACAGAGAAGTTGTGAATGCTCCATCCCTGACATCATTCTAGGCGAGGCTGAATGGGGACCTCACCATGGTGAGGAGAATTGGATTTAGATGATCTTTAAGGTCCCTTCCAACCCAAAACTTTCTTTAAATCTATGATTCTATACTCTGTCAATCACTTCATTCAGCCTCTGCAGTATGTTTTTTTCTGCTTAGGGGAACAAAATTCAGGATATCATACAGAAGAAATGTGTCTCTAAATTAATTTGTAAATCTCTTTCAGCCTCACACAGTTAAATCTGAAACCTCTTAGTCCATGTTGGTTCAGTCTGACACAGGGCTGTCAGTCCCAGAGTGCTGTTTGCTTATACCTCTCATGATAAGGTGTGTAGAGGAATGGAGCTTCATCTTACTTACTGTAAGACAAAAGCTTGAACATTACCTTAGCATTTATTGGACAATAGATAATCAATGCAGGAATGGAAAAAATACTTAAATATCAGATACTTAACTTTCAGATAAATCATACATTCATATATTCATAGAATGTTTTGGGTTGGAAGGGGTCTTAAGGGTTACCCAGTTGCAACCCAGACCACTGAAAATTTAGAACTGAACCTAAAAAGTCATGAGGACTAAATCAAACAAGCCATCAGAGTTTAAATTTCTTTAACATGGACAAAACAAACAGTTCCTTAACATCATAAATAAATGTTAAAGATCTCATGATCTGCAAAGCCAAGCTTGTGACTTGCATTCAAACAGTCTGTCTATGGATAGAAGGAACAGGTAGTGAGTTCAAAAATGTTATACAACATAAGTTTGCCTGATACTTTCTGAAATTAAACTGAGGAATTTATTTTCCAGAATCTACTTGCTCATATTTTAACAGAACAAAAACAATCTAAAAATGTTCAACAAAATAAGGGAGTAAATACAGTAGTTTAGATTAACTGACATAAATTACTTCTTTGAACAGTGCATGGTTTTCAATGCCTTTCTTACATCCCAATAAATGTGGGTAAAGTAGGTATTTATGCTAGATATATACAAATAAAGTCTACCATTTTAGCTCAAAGATAAATAAATTACAAACATTTTAGATATTGTCGTTCTATCAATTAAAAATAAAGAAGGTTTAGAAATAGTTGCTTTGGAAGCTTAATATATTTTCTTTATAGAAAATGTATGTCATCAGCAGAAGACTGAAAGGGCTGGATTTGTTATTTTGAAGAGGTAATAAAGAAAACTGTTTCTTTGTTCAAGACAAGCACTGTATCTCCTAGGTTTACCAAAGACAAAATACATAAGTTGTTTTTAAAGTCAGTGGGCCTTTGCTATCATGACTAAATCTCACAGCTAACTGACTCTGAGACAGCAAATTTATTATAAGGTTTAAAGATCCTATAGCATCTCCTCCTTTCCCACAGTTAGCAAAACTAATGCATCAGATGTTCAACATCTGCTGTGTGGAACTACTGACATCCATCATGGTAACACATAAAACTTCATATTTTGCCTGATTATGATCACAAAAGACAGCACAGTTTCAAAGAAGCAGTATGCCACATCCTTACAATAGGTAAAATTATATCTCATCTCTAAAGTACACGGTGTTACCTTGAATAGATAATGTGAGACCAATGAATTTTGACCTTAAACATATTTGTGAGAGACTATTTTCCTGGGGAGAATTTTTTGTGGTTACTGCATTCTGGGGCTTTTTGTTTGGTTGTTTATGTTTTTCCCCATGGTAGAGTTAGGTTATTCATCTCATTAAAGTTTTACTTTAGTCTTCAATCTCGTACTGAAGAGTCTATAAAAAACTATCAGATCATTGCATATTTTGTTTACACTTCAGTTGGCTAGAGAAATGACAAAGATCGGTTTTGTTCTAGGCGTTTTCCACATTCTTTTTTATTTCACTGCATTCCTGTAACATTGATGCTCACTAACACTGCAATCCTATGCATACAGAGTTTAGCAGCACTGTGAAGGACCACAGGTAGGGTGACTTGCTCCAAAACTATGAATGGCCATTTCAGGGTACTATAGCAATCTGCAACTGATGACCTGGTTTTCTTTTTGAAAACTTAAATAACTGCTTAAAACCTAGCCTAAGTTAAAAGACAGTGATGTCTTCAGCTATTCATCAAAATTTGTGAACCTCTAATATACCATGAACAAGTTTTTCTCTACTAAATAGGTGCTAATTAATTAATGCCTGTCATCTTTATTCCTGTCAATCTCATTTCAGTCAGTTCCAGGAAAAAGCAAAACACTTTGTGGGTAAAGCATCACAGCATGGCATGCTCAGTCCACAAGCAAGATTTGCAGATCAAACTATAAAGTGCGCCAAGAAACTGGTGTAGTAATCAGGAATTAAGGTTGTGATGGGGCAGAGACACAAGGGAAGGTGGCATTTTAAACACAACGTTTGTTCCCAAGGCATCCAGTTTTTAAATTTTCAAAAGTAACATGACCTTCAGAATTGCTGAGCTTCTACAGATCCTGTAAAATTTAGCTAGAAACCTTCTAAAAACCTTTAGAACTGGGCCTTAAATACAATATAAAGTCCTCTTAACACTTGAAGCTAAGATAATTTGCATATTACACAACTGTAAACATCTTTTTGATGACCTTTTAGAACATATTTCCTTTTGCCGTTTAAGTTTTCTTTCCAAGTACATAAAAACTATTGTGAAAATTAGAATTTTTTATTTCATCTAACAAACAAAAAAATATGGAATTCCTGAGCACATCCCCAAAAACCTAAATTAAGTGATTATGCAGCAATTCCTAGTCTAAACAGCGCCATTCAACGATGACAATTAATTCCCCATAATCCATGAATTAGAAACATTTAATTTCCTAAATTTTTTTCATCTTTACAATTAGGCACATAATATTGCTCTCATTAGTCACTTTTGATCCATGCTTTTCAAAGCTATTAAAAAAAAAAAAACAGATTCCACAAGATAGGAAAAAGATAAAGAAAAGCAATGTGTCACAGCACAGAGTACTAAACCAGTTAATTTCCAAGGCAAGAATAAAACTGAGGTAGAGGTCCAGCATGCTCATTTACTGGACTATCCCTCTCTCTTCCATGTATATATGGCAGAAAAACAGCTTTTGTAAAGTCTTGAGTGTCCTATTATCTAATCAGCTAAGTCCCTGCTTTGCTGCCATTGAGACCAAGAATAATCCTATTAGAAATAATAGAGTTTATCGAGCTATTATGAGGGCATATGAAATCTTTGTGAAGGGCATTGGTAAACCTGTTCTTTTAACCCTGGTATTCAAAAAGAAAAAAAAATAATTTCAGGTCTAGAAGAGGATAATCATGAAACTAGCAAAAAGACTGCCTTACTTGACATAGGTGTTTATTGTTTAGTATTGAAAAAGTCCTTCAAGACTGATAGAATGGTTTTCTACCTTGGCAATGTATAATAAAAGTAGCAAGAAACAAAATTGGCAAACCTCATAATGCCTTTATTAAAAAAAAAATAAAAAGGAAAAAAATAAATAAAAGTATAATGAGCCATTGCAAATAAGGATCCATTTCAGCAAAATTTATGGAATGACATAAGTATGACTCTGGTAAGAGCTCAATATGCAAGTAAAAAGCTTATGATTCAGTACTAGTTTTAGCTGTAACAATAAGAAGAAATTATTAAAATGGAACATTTTCCAAAATGGAGGATTATTTTCTTAAAGGGAAGTAATTCACCTTCTTCTGAAATACCAAGTCAGAGGTGAAGGCAGAATACCTGATCTAAATACTGATAAATTACTGTCAAACATTATGTCCTATGATTCTTAAGAGTGTAAAGTACTTTAAATTAAAAATCTCTCTGCTATGGGCAAAGTTTCATTCACATTTTCCTCATTCATATTCAGCTCAAATAAGCTCAGGAAGTGAGAAAAGGAAAGAGGAGTTAAATCTATTAAAATTAACTCAGCTAATGCATGTTGGATAGCCTCAGATTATTAAGAGGCTTTACTGTATTGTCTGTTCCCTCTTAACTGAAGAGATTTCAGAAAGCCTAAGTTAAAAGCATTCTCCATCTTTCTTCCCCTTTCTTCTGAGTGTCACTCTATGAAGCACCATAAATGCAATAACATGCCATATAGAAAAATTGGGTGAGGCCAAAATAAAGAGAAAAGGCAGGAAACATAAGTATTTTCTATATTCTTACTGGAAATAATAAGTCATTCCTTTTTAAAGTACATTTTTGTACATTGAACTTGTTTTGTCCTTTACTGAAGATGCAAAGTGTGAAAAAAATATGCTTCTTATATTTTCTGTCTCTTTAATATAGGTTGCTGCATCTAGACAATCTGTCAATGACAAGTATGAGTTTATGCTGGTGTTCTTTGCACTTGGGAAAACTGTAGAGAAAAAGGGAATTATTTTGAATAACAGTGGACATATCTGCTGAAAGTGAAGTGAAAAACTGAATAAATTATGAAATAAGTGAGGCAGGAAACAGTAGAGAAAAAAGCGTAATAAAACATTTTGGGTAACTGGTTGTATCACCTTTGAAAAGTATGGAATGGAATTAGGAATTAAGTACTAAAATGACTAGAAATATTAGAATTTAGACATATAAAATTTCATGTGATTTGACTAAACTCCCTAAAAATTGCTTTGAGCTTTTGTGCAACCTGTAAAGAAATTGGAGAAAAGATTACATAATTAAAAATTATAGTTTTCCTGCATGACCTTCCCTTACTCCTGAGTGAAAGATTTTCAATATGTCCAAATCAATAGGCCATATTTCATTTCATGGATTGCTGGATGATCTCCATCCTTTTACCCCTCCAGTCTACCTTTGAGAGAGGCACACTGAAGTCAAAGTACAATGTACTCTATGCTTTCCTTCCATTGTCCATCTGTCTGCTGAAATAGAAAGGAACAATGGTCATCCAAATCTCAAAGAAATCAGTCAGTTGAAAAGGACACAAGCAGATATAATTAGTCTTTTAGTCCCCTTTATCAACACACAGTTCTAGTTAAAGGTAATCTCAAAGGCCATGTTTCAGTCAAAGTCAAATGACATGTTTTTTAGTAAAATTTCTTTATTTCCCTCTTCAGATTCACTGGCATAAGTGTGTGCAAAATGTCTTAGTTTGTATTTCTTGGTCTTTTTTCACCATATTCTCAGATCACTTTTTTTTCTCTAGGCCTTGAGCAATAGATGTGCAGCACATAGGCTTTAGTAGAGTGAATACACATACTGCTTTCCCAGAGTTTTCCCAGTTACTTCTTTCAAGAAGAAACAAAGGAAAAGACCTGATGTCACAATCTATAAGTTGCATCTTTTTAGTCATAATTATTACAAGGTCTTTGATAGCACTTTGACATTTATGTGGTTTGTTATATACAACAATTAATGCCTCCCTCTTTGGAATAAATTATGAAGCATAGAATAATCCTTAGTTTAGCCTTTTTCAAAATAGTTTTTTATTTCTTTCTCAAACCTCTAGATATCATCAGAGAAAAACACTTCTGCCTTAGACAAACAAAGTCACTTCCTTCTCTGTCAACCTCTATATGCACTGCAAAATTTGTAAAAAGGTATGGTTATTAAATAAAGGTGTCATGTTTTGCAGTGTCCACAGTGTTAACTTGGATTATCGCAAAGCTTTTCATTCCAGTGACATTCATCCATGGAACAGTCAAACTGAAAAAGACCTACCTAGTGAGCAGACTTTCTAAACTATTAACCCTTCAGTCCATTGTACTCATGAAACAATAATCCAAAAAATTACAAATTATTAAATTCAGATTATTTTTATTGTTTATTAATGTCGATTAATATTTTAAAATATTATAGATTATATTTTAATATTTTAAAAAATAATTGTATTGTTTGTCAATATAGATCTTGTCCCTGCAGCACTAACTTTGTTATATATTAAGAGTCATAGTCTTGGCCAGATATTCTATAATTATCCACAAATTATCAGGATTACTAAGAGCATCTGTGAAAAATTCCTGACTTTTCCTTAAAGTGCTGAGGAAGCTTCTTCTGGGAGGAAGATAACTGTTTAAGCATTGTCTCTAGTAGCAGGATAATCTTGGAAAAATTGCCCAGAACATTTTTTGTCTCTTTATTTTTATAGTATATGACTTTAAGGACATTTGTTTAAGACCCATCTCTATCAGCGACTCTTTGTGTTGTCTGGCAAGTTGTTTTATCTTTACTGGTTCTTAATTAGTAAAGCTAGTTAGTATATGAGGGTGTTCTGGTTTTGTCCCCTCACAGAAGATATTATAAGAGGGATCACTTATGATTATTTGTGTTTTGGCCAAAAGTTTTAGGGGACTATTTTAACTTCCTTTCAAAATTAAGTATTTTTCAGATTAAAAAAAATCTAAGCAGAGACATTTTAAATTGGAAGATAAATTATGGGTTTTCACTTGTATGTGAAAGGCTATCATTTATAAGCCATATCATTACTTCCTGCAGTAGTATTCATTTAGCTGGAAGACTCCTTCACTTCAAGGAGAAAAAAAAAAAGGTTTAAGGTTACCCCTTATATTTATTTTTCATTTGAGATTACGTTCTCTGTAGTACAGGTATTTTACCACCATTTGGTTTTGCTGCACTAAATACATTACTATTGAAATCTGGTTTTGAAAATCCTGGTGCTTTGGTAATAAAAATAATTCCTACAATGTCCACTATGAAGCTAGAAAACTTTAGCTCAGCCCCCGAGTTCTCCAGTTTTTACCCGTCCGATTCTCTCCCTGATCCCTCTGGTGGGATCTCACACGTGAGCAGCTGCGTGGGACCTGGCTGCTGGCTGGGGTGATATTTGGCTTCTCATCTCTCCAGCTTCTGAAATTAAGATGCCATTCAAGGTCATGTAGGGATGAGGCACCACCTGACTATGCTGAAAGAAGCAAATATGGGGATAAGAACTGTTTTTCTAATTAAAATGAACTCAGGAGGGGAATTTTCAGTTCACATGGACACCATATAAGTACTGCCTGTAATCATATTTCAGAACACTGAGTGAAAATACTAGGATCTAAATATTGTCAAATATCCTTTTCCAAACATGAGAGTTACTTATGAATTAAGCTGTATTTTTCTAGGATTTTTCTAGGACTTGTCTCTTCAGAACTCAGAGTAAGATTTATCATGCATTTAAAGAATATTTTACTTTATTATCAGGTCAATTCTGAATATTGAAAACTGTAGAAAAGTACAGATTTGCACAGTTAAATGAATTCTTTACTGAAAAGAATTTTACAATTATGTGTATCTAGTTCTCATGGGTAGAGCTAAGGGCAGATTAATAGAGAAAGCAAAATATAAACATACAAGCAAAGAAAAATAAGGAATTAATTCACTGCTTTCCATTGGCAGGTAGGTGTTCAGCTATGCCCAGGATAGCAGGGCCTGATCATGTGTAAAAGTGAGGTAGGAAGACAATGCCCAACTCCCCAACTCCAAACCCCCACCATTCTTTCTTCTTTCCATAGCATGATTTAATTTGGTATGAAATATACCTTTGGTAACCCATTGGTGACACTAACCATAGGCAGAGCAGGAAAAGGCACATGGGGGTGAGGCTGGTGCCAAGAAGAAAAGTGTGGAGGGAGAAATGTTGGGGCAGCTCCCTTTGATCACTTGTCCCAGCTGTGTCTCCTCCCAGTCTCCTGTGAACACCCTGTTTCTTCACCATCATGGCAGTACAAAAAGCTAAAAGCCTTGGCCCTATGTAAAACCTATTCAGAAATAAAGAAACCCCTCTATATTATCAACACTTTCCAGTTCACATGCAAAACACAGCTCCATACCAGCCACTGTAATGAAAATTATGACAGCAAAAGTGTGCCTGAAATAACAATCCATATCCCAGACAGTGCAGCATTTTGACCCCACTGGACAGGAAGTGCCAAAATAAACAAGATAGCTTGACACAGCATAATGACCAGATAACTATGCTACTTTTTATATGGCAAAGACCTTTATACTTCCTTGCTGGCCATAAAATTTAACAAAAAGGTACATTTTAACATTTGACAACCGAATGAAAACATAGAGAAAATAAAGAAAAGGCAGCTACAAGGAGCAGCAGCTGCCAAAAGAATATGTGCAGGCCAGATGATTGAGACTTCACTGGAGGCCAGTTATCATATTTTTAAGTTTATTTCATCTTTTCACCCCCACATAAAGGCAATTTTCATGTTTTTAAAAGCAGCACAATGTTGTGTTTTACATGATACTCAGGACAAATAAAATTAATCCTGCCAATATTAAAGGTTTAATTCCAGTCACTTAATAATTTCATCCTTGTCAGAGTAAATGCACAAAATTCACTTTACTGCTTACAAGCAATCACTAACACATTATGAAACTGCAGTATTGGCTTGAAACCTAAATAAATAAAGAAAAACTGCAGCTTTTATGGAGAAAGTGATGTTACTATTTGTCAATCAAATGAATTATGCCAATGCACACTAATAGGCAATAAAACCCAAAGTATTATACTGTTGGATCATTTCTCACATATTACTGCCTGGCTCACAGGCTCAAGAGTCTGACAATGCTGAGGAAGGCTGTGAGATAAACTCAGTTTATTTTATTAAGGCTCAACATGAAGACAATTTTTTAAAATTCTCCTTCACTTGGAGGTGCTTTTAAAGCAACTTGACTTCAATTAAAATCCAAAGTGAAATTTATACCATTGGTTTATAGACTTATAGTCTGTGACAAAATGACTTGGGAATAGAAATGGATTTCTATACCCTGAAAATTATTTTCTCATTCTTCCTCATAATTAAACTGAAGTGGATCAATTCCTCTTGTGAAAAAGCAGACAAAATCCTTGTTCTGGTTACTACTCTGACAGGTATTGGAGACTGTCTTGTGGTTGTCTTCAAACTTACACATTTGGACTGCTGAACTGTGCCCCATATACAGATTTGATCCAGACCCATTAAAAAGGAATTTACTTAAAAAACTAGGCTGGTTAGCTGACTAGAAAATCAGACCCAGGCTGAACAATAATACAAATTAACTAAGCTCTTGGGAAACTTCACCAAAAGGTAGATAACTTTTTCTTCCAATTCTGACTAGATTTGACCTTATAGATGTCAATCAGTTCAGTTCAGGTCAAAGTATTACTAATCCTTTTTAAAAACAAGTAAGAATTTATTAATGAGGAAAAAAAAATCCCTAGAATCAGGAAAATTAAACACATTTGGTGCATCTCAAGTAGATACACAAATATATTGGCTGCTTCTCAGCAAGGATTTAAAGGAACCTGCTGCTTGTACATTATGCAAATGTGAGCTCACTGTTTAAATTGCCTAT
The DNA here is from genome assembly GCF_050655825.1 of Lonchura striata. NCBI lineage: Eukaryota > Metazoa > Chordata > Aves > Passeriformes > Estrildidae > Lonchura > Lonchura striata. The sequence continues at coordinate 54,276,901 of NC_140707.1, read as the reverse complement.
GGTGATCTTCATCCAACAGTGAATAAAATGTGGTAATTATATCATATTGATATGCACACTCCAAGAGCAAGAGTTATTTTCAAAGGTTAATTATTTACCTAACCCCTCTCTCTTCATCTTTCCTATTCACACAGCTCAGTCTCTGCAAAAACCACATTGAATAAGGCTTATTTTCTTTACTAGTAAAGTTACACCATCAAAGAATGCATTCTGCATTCTACAAAAAGTTACTAAGGATGACTATTGTACATAGAATGTATTCAAAATAATGCAGCTGGGAACAGTACTTGAATTTCCACACGGCCTGGTAGCATCAAGTATTAAAACATAGGCTACTAACATAAGGTATTGGATTTATCTAAGTTTTAAACCTATTAAATATGACATCTTTGAATGTATATCCAGTTTTTGCATGCACTCTTCTGACACTAGTCTGAAAGACTATTTGCAAAACTAATGACAGGAAAGCTGCTGTCTAGGAAAGTGGAATTCAGAATGCATTTAAGACAATCAGCAGAATTTTATTTCCACAAATGAAGGTTTAATATTCACAACTTTTAGCTAAGGGTTTTGACCCAGTACTCTGTACTTAGTCTTATGAAACAATGTCTTGTGAGGGTTCTTTTCTTGGCATTTAAAATAATAGGATCATGGAATAGTTTTGATTGGAAAAAAACTTTAAAGGTCATCTAGTCATCCTAGCAATGAGCAGGGACATCTTTCACTAGACCAGGTTCCTCACAGTACCATCCAACCTGACCTTAAATGTTGCCAAGGACCACCTCTCTGAACAAACTGTTCTAATGCTTATGTCTTTCCAGTTCTTGCTTTTGTCTAGGCTTAATCTATCCTCTTTTTGTTTAAAAACCATTAACCCTTGTATCACAGCAGGACCTGCCAAATGTTTGTCTGCATCTTTCTTACAAGAACCTTTTAAATATTTAAAGGCTAGAGCAAGGTCTCTCCAGAATTTCTTTTCTCAAAGCTGAAAACCCCTACTCTGCCAGCCAGTCCTCACAGGAATGATGTTCCATTCCTCTGATCATTTTTATAGTCCTCCTTTGGATCCATATCTTTCTTGTACTGAGGACTCCTGACTGGATACAATACTCCAGGTGGGGACACCTGAGAGCAGAATACAGGGAAAAATCACCTCCCTTGACGTGCTGTTTTAGATGCAGCCCTTTCTGGGCCTATGGCTCCCTAACTGTGCTTTGCACGTTCATGCAAACTGCTGGCTTATACCCAGGTTTTTCATCCATCAGAACCCTGGTGTCCTTCTCTGCAGGGCTGATTTTAATCCCTTCATCTCCCACCTGGTATTGATATTGGGGGTTGCCTCAACCCAGGTGCAAGACCTTGTACTATAGTTGCATTGAGGTTACAGAAGCAGATGAAATATGAAAGACATTTTAACAAGAGTGAAGGAGAAAGAAAGAAGTTGTGAAATATTTTGGACTTATTTCCATGATTTCCAGAAAGGCAATGTATAAGGAATTAATGTCTCATGGAAAGAACAAACATGTATATTGTATATATCTTTCTCAGATATCAGAGAAGGAAAAAAATTAGGGTTTTAATTCCAGGAATTTGAGAAATGAGAAGAAGACACATTAGACTTTTCAAAATCTTTACTTTTATTCCCAGAGGCTTACAAGAGTGAATCACTCACTAGTTTGGCATGAAATAAATCTCTTTTTTTGTATCTTTTGAGAGTTGCAGATGGAACATCTGTTTATTTTCTATGATTCTATATCTTTTTTAGTCTATTTGGGAAGTGTTGGAAGAATTAGCTCTTCAGGATTTTTTTTCCCCTGGCTTAGTATAGTTCCAATGTTCTTTAATAGATTTTGATAATTATCTTTCAAAGGAGAATAAATTTAAAGTAATTTTTTTTTTCCTTACAAGTATGTTGATAAAATGAGCTCAGGGATTCTGGAGCTGAAATCGATGCTAGAATTTCAAAGGCAAGAATAGCATTTAGACACTTGAGTTCCATTGAAAGTATATGGGAGTTAGTTACCTAAGGACTATTTGAATGTCCATCCTGTAATCTTAATGGACACAAACTACATCATGCAATCCATGCTCATTTTCTCATCATGCAGATCATTTTTCTTCCACATCAATAAGTTTAAACCTTGGTAGTACTACTCCTGCAGTATAAATCGTGTGCAAAACCTATGCTTTCTCTTTTCAATCTCAGGCTAGATTTTGAAATATTCAAATAATTTCTAATAAGCCCAGCAAAATGCAAATAAGTGCATGCATATTTTATAATTTTTTTCTGAAGAATCCTAATTAAGGCCAATATAAATGAACTGACTTGCAGTTTTAGTTGTCATTTAGGATACTTAGCATTTTATTAATTTAAAATATACATTTCTCGCAATCAAAATTATCTGACCAAAACCAGAGTATTAGAAATACTGACTGGAAAGAACCTCTGCAAACTTCTCATCCAACCTCTCCCTTTAAATGTGACCATGTCCAACACTAGAACAGATCAGACATGGCTATGTCTGTCTGGGTGTAGAAAAGTTTTGAGGACAAAGGCTCCAAAATCATCTTTCAGTTACCTGCCACTACTACACTACTTTGACTCTAAAAGGTTAGTTTGGCTCCATCCACTTTTTAATGCACATTCAGATACCAAATATTGGGTAGGTTGTCCTAAATATCTTGTCACTGCCTCTAAGCAGTAACATAGTTCTTTGTTCTGCTAACCACATTTGTACTAACATTTCCACAGCCATGGTTGCCTTTCACACTCTTGGTTCATAGTCAGCTTGTTTTTCACCTGAAGATCTGGGTCCTGTGTGCTATTCGGTCAGCTGCATCCTAGCTGGTATCATCAATATATTTAGGGGTTTTCTGCCTCTCATAAAAAAATTGTTCACTTTCTTGAGCATTACGGATCTTCTGATGGCTTAATCCTAGTAGTAATACTAGGATTAGTAATACTAATCCTATTAGTAATACTAATGTCAATTAGTAATGCAAGATCCCTTTGATCTGAAGCTCTGCCATTTGATTCAGAGCAATCTGTGTCATCTCAGATAAAGGTGTTGAGAAATAAGGGCCTCCTGGCTTCTCCCATTCATTATCAGTCATCAACTGGACATGGAGTGCATTTTAATTGTGGGGCATAGTCTGCATTTACTAGTTGTCTGTATAGTTATTACAAGTCTTGGCAAACTCACCAAATATCTTCCTTGTGTTCTTCTCCCTGTTTAAAGCCAGTTGATCTCATCTAGACTTCTAGCAGAAAGACTATGATATTATCCAAATTTCTTTGAGGAAACTCCTCTTCCTTCTGAATAAATGTTTCCATTTTTCTAGTTATTGGCATGAAGGTTAGCAAGTAATAGTCTACCTAAGAAATGTCTTTTGTTTTTCACTTTTAAAGGAAACTAATTACGTAGAAATTATGTAGAAAATCCAGAATAACATGACCTTGTGTTTGATTGAATTAGATAGGCACCAAAGAGAAAATCTGAGAACTTCTGAACTTTGTTAAAGCTAATTAATTGTACTGAAGAAATAAAATGCTAAATATTGTAATTCCATAAACCTAATAAGCAGAACTGAATTAAATCACACGGATTTCACATGGAAAAAAACCATTATTTTAAAGGTGTAAAACCTCACAAATAACTGAATCTAACTGTAACTAGTGATCTCTTCAATCATATTAATTATGTGGTTAATAAAGGGAAATGAAAATAAAAACTCATTTTGTTTCCCAAGCAGTTGGACAGCTGAGACCTCAAAATGTGAACAGTGTGCATACTCCACATGAAGGTTTTAAAACCAATTTAGACTAATAGTAGTTTGCTTTCTGTAAATGGACAGTCTATACAGAGGCTTGCCAGGAGAGTTAGAGAAAGTATCAAAATTAAATATAATAGTGTTTTACTTTCAGAGAGATAAAATCTTCACCATTTATTGTCTCATTATCAAAGTCAGAATTAGAAGGGCAGTGAATTCACCCAATAATGGCACCTGCAAGTATTAGGATAACCCTTACTACCAACAGATTTCCTTGTGGCAGAGGATAAAATGAAAACTGTATCTGAACTTCTGTAATTAAGGAAAAAGCATACAAGAACTCTATTAGGAGATTATAGTCCAAAGAACTAAAGATATATTCATTATAAGCTTTTTATTTTGATGGATTCTTCCAATATTGCTATATCAGAATTTGCAAATAAGAGAATAATTTACTAATTAATAGGTCCTACAGAATGAAATGAAGAAGATATACTTAATGTATTTTCTGTTATCATTACTTTTAAAGTTAAATTAACTAGTCTTAAATATGTATTAAATTAATTATGTTTAAATATGATTTAAAGCTTTTTTATTATTTTAATAATAAAAAATTAAGGAAATAAACTTTGTTAAAATTGAAGGTCAGTTACTTAAGCACCTAAATCTAAGCAATAAGGCTTTAAGAGTCTAGATTGCAGCATCATAGTGGGGTCACATCTGCACAAGAACTCATAATTAAGATCGAGGCTTAACTTGCCTTGGATCAAATCCTGAGCTCTGTCATTAAGATTCTACAGATGTGCAAATACATGTGCATGTATATTAAGTCCATTGACACTGTGTCTCTTTAACCAAACAAAGTGATGTTCATGGCCACAATTTGCAAACACACTTGATAAAAGCATGGAGATATTGCAATAAATAAATGCTTCATTGATTAATCTATCACAAGCACACATGATGCAAGAGAAAGAGAACAGATGGACAACTCCTGTACAGAGAAAGACTGAAGAACAGATGTGGGTTCTTAGGTTATTGTTGCTCTCTGATACAACTGAAATACTGAATAAAATGGGAATAGTCAGAAAGGATGACTGAGTCTAGTTCCAGAAATTCATAAAAACTGTCTAGGGAGCAGTGAGCCAGAAGACAAAGTTTACTGCTCCAGGTGGAGGTGGGGCTACAAAGTACCAAAAAAAGAAAGTGAGCTACTCCCATAATTCTTTCTTGACAGTGAAATGGCTACTTTCATCCTTCCCTGAGGGATAAGATTCATCTTATCGCTGAGGGATAAGATTAGCTTTAGGGTCATGCCTAAGGGTGAGAGAGACAAAGCCTGGAGCTCCACTTACAGTGTGACTGGAAAAGGGATGCCAGAAGAAGGGTGAGCTCTACTAGGAAGTCTCTGACTTCTTCCTCAAGTTTATGGAAGCAGGTTTTGGATTAAGCTTCAGCTCAATTGAAGCTTTGGGTTAGCATTAGCATTAGTAGTGATATAAAAACAAAAGTTATAAATGCAGTAGGATGGCAAGGCAGTTGCCAAAGTCACGACTAGATTACCTCAGGAATTGTCCCTAAGGACTTCTTCTCGGTCATAGTTTGTCTTATGATTTAGGTCTTAGTCCAGATCTAAATTTGAGGTAAGGTTAGAGGGTTAGGAGAGAGAAAAAAACTAGAAATCCAGGTGGTATGAAAATGCAAAGGCCCTTCTAGGTAGCAAAAATATTTTCCACTAGCATTGTACATCTCTAGGAAATCACTCCAATTAAAATTAAAACTATTCTAGAGCTTCAGGTGAAGTGGAGCTGGAAACGTGCTGAGAGAAACCCTGCAAGTTAAGGTTTCTACTTGACTTCTAATCTACCTCTTCACTAAGGACTTTCTGGGGCTTTACTGTACTGTTTGTACACTGGCTTCCATGCCCAGATAGGTGTTCCATCCTTGGCCATTGTTATTGTGGGTCTGGGCACCAGCTGGCAACACTACTGTTACCACACTTAGCTTCTCTCCCTCTTTAACTTAATTAACTACTGCTCAGTGCAGCTCCATGAATGTTTTGAAGTTTATTCCAAGGATAGGGCCTCAATGAATGTTTTCAAATACTTTTTGTAGCATTCTTCATGGATCTCATTCCCTCCTTTGGAAGATCTTTTGCACCACCATTTGATTTAGAGCAGGCACATTTCCTTCAGTCTCCCAAGGTTGCTCTCAGGTGGGCAGCTACAGCCTGAAGTTTCACTAACAGCTGCTGGACCATGCTGGGAATTCACCACTGGGACAAAAGGATAGTTTGGACGCATTAATCCACTTCCTGGATCATTAAGGCATACTAACCATTTTGACCCTAGTCATGGCTAAAAATGTTGGCTTTCTGCAAAGAGGTACAGACAGGAAACAAGCCAGCCTCTGGACCTTCTCAAAGCCTGCTGAAGCGTTGCCAGACTCGCTGAAGGAAGACCAGGTCTTCTTTGTCCTTTGCTTCTCCTGGTTTCTCATTAAGTCCTGAGAAGTAGAACAGCAATGAAGAGTCACATAGAGTACTCAGCTAAGCTTAAACAAGGAATCAGGAAGAATCCAGGAGGGGATAACCAAGTGCTTTGTGATTTGTGAGTTTTCCTGAGGTGTCCAATGATAGATGGAAGGTTTACAGTTATCAGGGTAGGGCAGACCTTGCGTCCTGAATATCGATCCCCACTTGCTTGAGAATTAAGTGAGCTATAAATCTACAGCTTCTCTGCCTTTTGCATGCTTGGCAAAGATACACATTGAGGAGAGGAAGCATGAGCAGGAAAGATGGAACTTAAAAGAGAACAGAGCATCTGAATTAAAAGACCTTCTTGAAAATATGAAATTATTATAAGCAGCTTCACCATCCTTCCCTCTAAACATTTTAAGTCTATTAATGCAGTAATTAACAGTAGAGAAAGAGAAGAATATTCCCCAGGCACATATGACAAACCATTCACATTACTGAAGAGGAAGAAAATGTTCTGTAGCATGAATTTAAACAGCCGTTCTTTTGCTGCTCTCTGTTCACTCGCAATTTAATCCTTTACTTTGCATTTTTCTCTCCCCTTCTTCCAACCTATCTAAATAAGGTGTCCTTCAGAATACTATTAATTTTACTGCAAAGCCTTTATAGATGTTAGCATTAGTTTCCCTTTGCAAATTGTTGCAGTTTTAAGTTTTATTTCCATGTGGGGAATTCCTGCGTATTTATTTTTCTGAAGAAGATATTTGGTAAGAGGCAATATGTGTGTGAAATTAATAGTTTTGAGCTGTCTATGACATTTAGTTATCTATGTTGTAGTATGCATGCCTTTGCATTTGCCATTGAGCTCTTCCAATCAAACAACTGAGTGAGAATATCATGATAGCTGTGTTCACAGGAAAATAATCCACATTTAAGGCCTAGTAGGAAATTTTTGTTGCTGAATAAACAAAATGCTTAATCTTGGTGTTCACACCAAAGTATGAATGCATTTAATAATGCAATTTTGATATAAAACAATGAGAAATTCACTTTGAAAAGTGACTTTTACTAAAGAAATTTCTCAGAAAACTCAGATTTTAAAAAAGGAAATAGAACTAAAGTCTGTGTTAGAAATTAACAGATACCTGATGCAATGGTTTAATCTTGGCTGGATGCCAGTAAAGCCATTCTGTCACTAACCTTCTCAGTAGGATGAGGTAGACAAACTATCAAAAAAAGTCTCTTAGATAAGGGCAGGGAGAGATCACTCACTAATTACTGTCACAGGCTAAACAGATTGGACTTCTTGAAATAAATGGTATTTATTACCAACCAAATCAGAGTACAATAGTGAGAAATAAACCCAAATCTTAGAAATACTTTCCCCCCACCCCTCACCTTCTCAGACTCAACTTTACTCCTGTTTTTCTGCCTTCTCCCCATCAGCAGTGTTGGGGGTACAGGGAAAGGTCAGTTCATCGCACGTTGTTTCTGCACTGCTTCCTCCTCAGGGGAAGAACTGCTTTCTCAGCTCCAACATGGGGTCCCTCCCATGGGAAACAGGCTTCTGTTAACTTCTTCATTAGTCATTCCCATGGGCTGCAGTTCTTCATGGATGGCTACACTATGCGCCGCTTCTGTAGCATGAGGTCCTTCAGGAACTTCCCCAGTGTGGGTTCCCCAAGGGGTCACATGCCCTGCTAGAAAATCTGCTCCTTTGTGGGCCTCCCACAGAGTCACAACTTCCTTTGGACACAGCTGCCAGCTCTGCTACGGACCTTCATGGGCTGCAGGGGCACAGCTGCCTCGCCATGGGCTTCACCACAGGCTGAAGTGAAATCCCTGCTCTGGCAACTGAAGTATCTCCTCCCCTTCCTTCTTTGTCCACCTTGGCTCTCAAGATATTTCAGATGAACAGCTGGTGGAAGCACTCCTTACTCTGTCCCCAGTCCCAATGTGCTGGCTTGGCACAGGCCTATCATCATTCAAGCAAAATACTACAGCAGCTGGTTAAGGTCCATTCACAAGACTGTCTCCTACAATGCAGCACCATGTTTCTGCAGGGAGCAGATATGTGCTTCAAGAAACCAATGCTGGGACAATAAAAAAAATGTTCTAGGGACAGCAACTTTCTACAGCTTCTGGTGTTATTCTTTTACAAAGAATAAGGCCAGTTTTAGGCTTAATGTCATCCTATGTGTAATTTCATCTACTGAAGCTGTATCACAGCTTCCTTCCTTTATACAATTTTACTGGAAATCTCAGTCAGTCAGATAAAATTCAGAAGCCACAGGGACAAAAACAGGAATGTCTCTCACCCCTCTTACTTCCTTTCAAAGACACAGACTTCTTTTTGTAGATGTAAAAGTACCCTCTCATCATTTGCTAGTGCCTGAATTTCTGGTAATACTCAAGATATTTACCAAAGAAAGCATTTAATTTGTATTATTCTTTAGAATTATTATTTCATTAAGATTACTAAATATGCAAATCTGAATTTCTTTTCTATACTGGTCAAACATGCAAAAAAAAATTCTGTGGGGCAGTGGGTAGGAGAACAAAGGAAAGTAATATTAATTTTGATTAGTAAATGGAAAGAGCTGTTATATATTGAATAGCAATGTATATAATAGCAAGTAGGACAAGAAAGGATACTCCACGATTTTGGCATAATATAATAATATAATGTCATGAAAAATTAAGATACTAATGAACTTAATATTGATGAAAATTGAGAAGTCCAGCCACTACAGTCTCCAACTCATGGAGTAAAATTTTTAACACCTAGAGAAACTTATACAGTACACAGATCTGACTCTGCTTTTCAAAACACCCCATATTTAATGGGTAAAATAATAGGAAAATGCTTTGCATTATTTCAAAATCCAGTGTGGTCTTTTTCTTGACATAAAAGCCATGCTGTTTCCCAGAGTATTTACAAGATCTCATTTCTGTTTGATTGAAATAATTCTTCCTATCAGTCAGAATCAAAGCTAATCATCACTTTTCTAATGCAGTAAGAGTTATTCAAGGACAATATTTGGAGAGAAAACAGAAATGAAAATGCAGTTATTTTTGTTTTTAAGGCAAGAGAGACTGGCAAATATTCATTATTTTATTTATTTATTTATTTACTATGACAGCACTTAATATATTTGTTGGTTGGTTGTGTGAAAATCTTCCCAGACCATTTAATTTTAAAAGGCATTTCTTCTTACTGATTTCCTGCAGTCAGGCATAAGACAAATTCTATGATTTGTAATAATATACACACTAAGGAAATTTGGGCAATATACGGGTTTATTATGTTGTAGTATGAAGAACAATACTAAAAAGATCTCAATTCAATCATAAGGGTATTATTCCCAATATAGCACCTATGGTAAATCCAGAGAGGAAATAAAAGATTAATTCATAGAGAGAAATGGCAATTTGGCAGCAGCATGTTACTGTCAGATTGTTCTTTTTGCAGTAATATTTTTGTTATGCTTCTGCACACAGGCCTGTATTTGCATGCGGTTGCTGCATTGCAAATGGATTCCCTGATCTTCATTCTCTATACTTACCAGAAGTTTCCTCTCATACAAGATTAATACCAGCCATAATCATACTACTACTAATAATAAAAAATAAGAATTCATTAATTTTCCTATACGTCTTTTATACAGAAAGTTCCCAAGATACCTTTCATCACCAGTGTAGTATGATTTAGAAAAATGAATATATCTTTCTGCGCAGAAACACAGAATAATTTAGCTTAGAAGGGAGCTCTGGAGGTCACCTAGTCCAAGTTCCTGCCCAAACAGATCTATAATATCAAATCCTTTTCCAATCAAATCTTAAACATCTCCAAAGTCAGAGACTACACAACATTTATGGGAAAAATTTCCTCAGCCTTCTAGCTTTCCTCACCACTGCAGCTACCCTTCTCCTTAGACACTTGTAAGTCTATGGGGCCAGATAGAATTCACCCAAGTGGTACTGAAGATGCTGGTGGAAGAGTTCACCAAGCCACTCCATCCTCAAAGGGGAAGTGGAGGGCCCCAAGCCTGAGAGAGTTCAAGAAGTTTGGACCATGCTCTCAGGCACATAGTGTGATTTTTGGGGTATCCTGTGCAGGGCCAGGTGTTTGATCAATGATCCTAAAAGGTCCCTTCCAACTCAGTATATTCTATGATTCTATGATTTCTCATCAGTCCTGGTTAACCAGAGAGGTCCCAGACATCTGAAGGTTAGCCAATGTGATGCATATCTAAAAGAAGAGTTGGAAGCAGGATGTAGAAATTTACAGGCCTGACAGCATACCCTTGGTGCCAGAGAAGGTTATGGAACAGATTATCTTGAGTGTGATCAAATGGCTGTACAGGGCAACCAGGGGATCATGCCCAGCCAGCATGGGTTTTGGAAAGGCAGGTGCTTGACCAAACTGATTTCCTTTCATGAAAGGAAAATTTTTCCTTTTATTTTCCTTTTACTAGTCAGGTAACCTGACTAGTGGATGAAAGAAAAGCTGTGGATGTTTCCATCTGGACTTCAGCAAAGCCTTTGACACTGTCTCCTATAGGATGCTCCTGGAGAAGTTGGCAGCCCATGGCTTGGACAGGAGCACTCTTCACTGGGTTAAGAACTGTCTGAATGGTCAGGTCCAGAGAGCAGTACTGGAGTCACATCCAGCTGGTGGAGTCACAGAGGGGGTTCCCTGGGGCTCAGTATTGGGGCGAGTCTTGTTTGTTGTACCAGGTCAGTCAGGAGCACATAAACCATTGGCAGAGGGGGTGGGTGGCAAGGAACAGTATGAGAGTGCACCCCTGATCTTTATCACCTCCAACTCATTCCACTCCTATTTCTTATCCAGCTCAATCATGCCATTTTCCAGGTAGATGAAGTGAGCTTCCAAACAGTAGAAATCAATAGTGAAAATGAAAATGAGGCAAGGGTCATCCAAACTACAGCATGCATTTGGATGCAGGAAGCAAGAAAACTGCACAGAGCTCTCGATCTTGGCAATAATCCATTTGACAACATTGGAATATGTAAAAATTGAAGACCAAAAATTTGGAATAAAATTACTCAGCAGAGTTAATGTGAACATCTTTTTCCTTGACATGGAGGGGAAAGTAGTGGCTCCTCAATTTTCATGCCTTCTGTCATTACATAGATAGACGAGGAACTGCACGATCATAGGTGAAGGACAGCAGGGATGGGTGAAGCCAGAAAACACCTTCCCACATTCATACATTCACAGAAGAAGTACATAGTAGGCATAGAAAGCTGAGTGGAGCAAAGACCCAGATGAACATTGCCATTGATGGGGCAGCATCTGGTGGAGTGAAGCTACAACCAGGAGTACCACTTTGATTCTGGAACAAGAGCAGGGAGAGAGAATAGCAGAAAAGCAGAAAAGTACTGCTTTCCTTTTTACACACACAGCTGTGGAGAGCTACCAGTGGGTGTTAAGAGCCAAAAGAAAGGCTGCTTCTGTGAGCCATGCTGTCATGAGTGAAGGATTTGCATCGGAGAGTTACACGCTAAAATATATGCCAGTAATCATCAGCATGCTGTGGACTATGTCAAGACATAGTTGCACAGAGAAAATTTTTTCTCTGAGAATTCAGACAATTCTTTTCTTGTTGTACAGAGAAAATGACACATTCTGAGCTATGAAGTGCCACATCTAATGTCTTTCTCCCCCCTCTCCCCTCCCACTATTCCATCAGGAGAACAGTCAGAAAACTGTCCTTTCTCTAATGCAAGGTTTCACATTCAGCATACTTGCTACCAACTTTCTGGCCTCAATGTTTCTTTTGTGTTGAAAATTTTGTGGGTTTTATATAGAAGGCACAATAAGATTCATCCTATATGAAGCTTGGAGGTACCTCTTTGCTTATTGCTAAAATTGCTTAGCCAGCAAGAGGACTTACTGTGGGATAGGCCTTTAAATAAAAGAGGACAGATAGACCTCAGTCACAAAATGTACTTCACTCTAAGTGGCCCAGCAAACCTCCAGGAGTCTTAGTCTATATTGAGGAATTTGTAAATCTGATGAACAGCTAGAGGTAAAAGCATAATTAAAAGATTCAAAGCTAAAGGTTACAGATATTCAGACATTGATATCCTGCTGGCTTAGGAAATTACTGACATCATATATTACATTTCAGAAGTCTTTCTGGGGCAGAAGTTTAGTGGAAGAACTAATTTTCTTCTGTTGAAATTATTTAGCTGCACAAAAAGTGCAATTTTGTTTCTTTAGGTGTTACTGCAGCTGCCACTCAGGAACACTAAATTCCAGCTAGCAGTAGTTAGCTGGGGCTCTTAATAAGGAACATATTTGATCTTTAATGACTTTTTTCTTTCCTCCTCAAGACTCTGAACTTGATTCAACAGTTCTTTTAAGGCTTCTCACTACCTGGAACAAACAGAGTGGGACTGTGTACAAAAGTCTTCTTTCAGTTTAATTTGCAGCTTTTTTTATGGTGTGTACAGATCTGACAAAGTTGACAATTCAGGATGAGGCTTGACAATGCTCCACTTAGTAACTAAAAATTTAATTTTACTTTACATTGATAAATTGATGTACTGGATTTTGACCTGTTTGCTGCAACAAAAATTTCTGCATCTTTTGAGTTTTAAAATTTAAGGATATTTAAGAAATATTTTAAGAAGACAGCTGAGAGATTAAACAAATTACTTCTGGGCACTATCGGCCTCCTTAGATTTACTCTTTTTTATGTTATATATTCAAAAGTGCATGCCAAAATGTTGTCAATGCAGCTCTGCTGTCCATTATATATATAATACATGCCCATTGACTCACCATTGGCAAGCAGTGCTCACTGTTGAAGTAATATTTTCAGGAACATAGATTTTGTTTTCTGTCCAGTGCTCTTTGACAGACAAAACTGGTTACAATAAGATGTATGTTTAAGCTTGAAACACCTTAAAAAGAAACCACTATTCATAGTAACATGCTCACCAACACTGCTGGTACAATGTTAGTAAAACAATTTTAAACCCATCTCTTGTAAAAAGGATGCTATATCATTAGTACTTTATTATGGGGAATAGGAAACACTATATTGTTGAAAGAGAACAGTATGAGTTGTCAGTTATCCTGTTGATACCCTAGGGATAACTGGCAATTTAAGTACAACCTTCAGATCAACCTTCAGAGGATCTCTACACTTCAGCACATTCTGAGGATGGATGGTAGTCCTTTTGCCATTCCATGGGCATTTCTGAGATTCCAAAATTCCAAGATATCTTGTATATCTGTGATAACTAAATATTCAACTTGTGTTTTGCTGCACCACTCACTTGGGAGAATATGATGTGCCAGGATCAGGTGTAGGTTGACAAGTGCATTGCTTCTAAATCAGACAGGATCAAGGTATTTTATGCTGATTTTGCAATGGTTACAGGAGGCCAGATGACACATTATTCAGGTTCACTTTAATCTGGCACGACAAAGGTTAAAAAATGGATTTACTATACCATTTTTTACAGCCTAAGTTTTCTAGGGAAAAAAGTTTTAACTGAGAAAGTCATGCCACAGAATTGCTTTTAGTGATTGTACAACTTAGTTAGCAAATTCTAGCTTTCTTTTGCCTCATGTTGAACAGGATTTGGTTCTCGTTTCCACACAAAGAAACTGAATAAATTACCTTCAAACACATTTGTTATTATGCAATAGGTTTTTTTCAATCCTCTCTGCTAGAGTAGCTATATTTTACATGAATATTAATTAACTAAGCCCAAGAGAGTAAGAAAAGAAGGGTATGAAATTGCCTATATATCCTAGTGATTATAATACCAAGAAGTATGGTTCAAGATTTTGTTTCAGATTAAACTTATTTATTCAATATGAAGTGAAAACTTTTCAGTAGCCTCTGGAAATTTCCAACCAGTTCTCACTTAGTTTAGTATTTCTGCTCACTATATTATAACAGTATGCTGTACGTTTAAAAAGCACACATTGGTTTTTTAAAATAAAACCCTTATCTACATTGCTTATAGTGTAGACATCACAAGTTGTTAGAAAGCTCTTTTTCTCTCATGTTATTATTGTTTACACTGCAAAAGTCTCTATGCTCACTTAGGCTTGTATAGATTCATCACAATAAAATCGAGTCAGAGGGCATCACAGAAACTATTCCAGATTAGTCAGAAGTAAATGCGTGTCAAATTCTACTTCTCCAGAAGGTTTTAAGGACTGTGAGATATAAATCATAACCTTCCTCAATATAATTAGGTTTCTACAATAAATCTTTCAAATAAAAATGCTTTCCCTGTCAGCATTCATGTATCCACTCCCCAAAGGTTGTTTGAGTAAGTTATGAGCAAGAGAATAAAGGTTTCAGGTATATTAATCCACTAAACCACCACACCATGATTGCTACTCACAAGATGCCATAAGTCTGTGTCATTTATGTCCTTTCAAACTTCCAGTTAAGGTACTCCACAACTCTCTCCTGAGCTGTCCTCTTTTTCTGACTTAAAACCTATGCACTTTTTCCTGATCTGAAATTAATTCTCCAGATTACAACCTCTGACATCCTAGAACTGGATTTTCTTCCCACAGCTAAATAAAATTAAGTGTAATAATATGTTATGACAAAGAGATAGGAGAATTGCTGTGTTCCTATACTGACATATTTTACCTCTCCCTGCTACTGGATGAAATCAGTTCCTGACACCTCAGAAACCCCATACTCAACACTCTCCCTGCTGGAGTGTATGGAAGGATACTCCATTTGCTCAGTGCACTGCTGTAAACCCAAGACTTCTGCCTGTTTTTTTTAGTGAGTCTTCTAGCAGGTCATTCAAAATTGCAGAAATCATTACAAAAATTTAATTTGCACAGGAGCTTGATAATTATGGAATCAACTTCTTCCCCCAGCACTGTCTTGAAGTTAATAAATACAGGCCTGCTCTATTCAGAGCTGCTTAAACTAGATCAGTTTTGCACTTCTACAGGAACAGAATTCCAAGTTTATAGCAGTTTAGATAGTGCTTCTTAAATTTATGGTTCCTGACTTTGATGACAAATAAGTATAGAAGTTGGATTGCAACTCTAGGTATTGTTGCTTAATTGTCAGCAACTTTATTGTATTTAAGTTCTCAAATTCTGTGTCTCAGGCTAACCTCAATAAAAAGAAAGATATAAAAATATAATATAATTGGAACACAATATTTTTCTGGTATTCAAATATTGTGGAAGTCATGTTATACTGAAATTGAGCACCTTCTGTATGAAAAAGTAAAAGAAAAATATATAAAATAATGGCATTACTTGCTCCATGTAGTGCTCATCTGAGGAAAAAAATAAAAGTGGATCAGTGGAAGACAGTGACACAGAGAAAGAGGCAGATAAGCATGAAGCCATACAGCAAAACTGACTCTAATCTCCTGAATGCTTGGCCGTGATCACAGTGTTGTCATGGACTAACATCCTGTACCAGGATACACACACCCTGTGACTTAGAATATACTGGGGAAGGAGCTGTTATTCCACTGTCCATGCACCTGGAATTGTGTGCTGCATCAGGCAGTGTTAACAGTGAGGTTAGTTGTGGTAAATACCCAAGACATCCTGGGCTAAACTCTAACTAGACATCCAATATAATTTCCCAGTGACCAGATTAAGGTTATAGTGTATTTGTGACCTGCAAATGCTTTGAGACCTTTCTATTGCTTATTTTTAAAGCATAAAATTCTGGTAATTTTGTTGGGATTTAGGAAATTTGTTGGGATTTGGGAAAATGTTGACAGGGCAACATTTTAACGTAGTGTGAGGTCTCTAAAAATGTGTTTATACGGCACACATGTCTCAGGCTAAATTTGCTCTTTCCTCTGAAATCATTAGTTTTAATCCTTCAGCTTTGAATTCATTGTTGGTTTCCTTCCAGGATTGCATTCTTCCATTATAGACTGGTAATAATAATGCTTGGTATTTATAGAGCACTTTGTATTCTCAAATCTCGGTGCAAGCATTCATTATTTCATCACTATAGATTTAAAATAATTCAGTCCTATTTCAGAAGAGCCAAATGGAAGGCATTGAAACACTGAGGACTTCAATCTCAAAACAAGTAGTGACAGAAATGGCTAAAATCAGAGACCTCTGACTTCTCAGATCATGGTACCTACATAGCACTTATCAAAATAGTTACTAAAATTAATCAAAAGGAAAAACCAAAGCAGAAAGCAGCTTACAAAGGTCAACATGTGTCATTGACTAAAGCATACTATTATTACTGAGAGCTCAGAGCAATAGTGGAGTTGGAAATTTTGTGACATTTATTTTGGATAAAAGTGAAAATACAAGTTGTAATTCTGAAAACCACTCATGCACTACTTGTTTGAGGCACATTTTTGAGAAATTATTTCATTAAATAGTTTCATTGTTTTTTTCCCTCCGGGATTAAGAATATTTGAAATAAATCAATTTATTTAGTTAGTTAGTCTTCCACATTTTTTCCCCTTGTTTTAGATGAAACTTGCTTTCACATCAGATCAAACCACTAGACTAATTTTGTACCCTGTGAGTAGCATGTACTTGTAATATCCAATGCGTGAAGAACTAGAAAAATATAAAATACATCCAGCTAATTTTGCAGTGTTCTCCAAGAAAGATGTACTTCAGAGGTTATTTCCAATAGAAGATTTTAATTAAATAAAAGCAATCTGTTGACATTTTTTTGTCTTGAGTAATTGAGCTGAATTATAAAACACTCAGAAAATCAGGCAATAAATCTGGAAAGTTAAATGCTCTCCCGTTTGTCCATTGTTCCTTATTAGAAGACAATAAGTCACGAGGTGGTTAACCCTCTGGAACTCAAAAATCTTTACAAAAGCTACCAACAATTATAAACAACCAACTTATCATGTCATAACAAATTACCTTTTCTCAGCTGACTCATCTAAATTGATTCCTCACACATCCCCTACTCTTCTGCAATTGCCAAGTAATTTACTTCACATTTGCAGTGTGCTGGAAGCAGATAGAATGATCCAGCTGAAGTGCTGAATCCTTGACAACAGTAGCATGTTTGCATGTAAACAACTGTGCTGCAAGGACCCTGAGCAAATCCTCTCCCATTGTGGGGCTTTTTCTGCCTGAGCTCAGAGCCAGCTTTGGCACAGTGCAGCTGGTGACACTGGGAGAGGCTCCTTGAGAGAGCTCCATGGGGAGGCTTACAAGGGCTGGCCCATGGGAGCTGATTTCAGGCAGAAGCTTTTGAACTTGGTCCCTGCCTGAGTCACAGCTCCCACCATAGCCAAGCCTGTACCTGACCATGGAATCTCTGGTCTGGGGCCCAAACCATGAACAGACTTTGCAGCTGGATATCAGTTGTCATCAGGAACTTGCTTGATGCCCCAGTCTGGGGCATCCTTTCTGATTTTAAAGTAAATAGTACTTGCTCTATCTCTCAATTTTTGGGTACAGCATTTCATGATGTTTAGAATCACATCAGATAGTAAGGTGTGATCCAGGAGTTCCAACTGATTCAACAATGTGATCCATATTGTCAGCAGCTTTGATTTTCATTTTGTCTGTGTAAACATATTTAATAAAATGGCAGATGTTACAATTTATTGTATCACTGCCAGAAATGTTTTGATTTCAACATGTTTATGATCAATTAACCTTTAGCATTCCCTACACAAAGTGTACACCTAAGACACATAGGTTTATTCTTATCGGTCTATTAGATGATTGAAGTAATAAAATTGTTCATAATAAACATTTGTCTTTATTGTTGAATATGGAATTTTTACTTTCCATACACTAGATTGAACAAATATTCACTTGATGAATATTTCTAATCATTATCAGAAAGCAGTTGTGAATATAGGTGACTTGAATAGCAGTTCACACTGGAAAACAGGTTTGAGGGTACTGTGTTTGAGAGTTTTGCACCCCACTCTGCCCATCTGAAAATAAACTCTACAAACTTTTCGAACATCTGTTATGAAATCTGTGAAGGAAATCCTGCAGTTGTAAGATGTATCATTAGCAATGCCTGGAATTTTCCTGTTAACTGTTGAGGAATCCATCCAGCCCAGGTAGCTGGGTTTGCACTGCAGGGTGAGCTCTGGGTGGGAGGAGCCCGAGGCCAGGGCCATGAACTGGTGCTGACCCTCTGCATAACAAAGGGGTCCTTTGGCCCAGCCTGCTGAGGGGCACAGAGACACAGCAGGAGCCAAGGATTTTTGTGGGCTTAAACTGTGAGCATACAAAAGCCCAGGTAGCCCTTTGTTCAGGGTCCTTTCTGAGACACCTGGCTCAAGCTGTTATTCTGGTGTCACCACACAAAGATTAAATTCTTTTAAGGATCCAGCAGTCTGGTACTCTGAGAAAGAGTTGAGCTGGTAAGGAAACCTTGCCTGACTGTTTGAGTGTGGGGTCAATGGTCCTGTCAGGTCCCTGGAGGGACTGTGGAGGGACTTCTAACCCAGCAATGAAAGTCTCTGATTGTGGAATTGTGACTGACAGAGGGGCTCCTGGATGGTCAGACAGGAAAGTTTCACAGAAACATCTGATTCTCTTTCCTGTATTATCATGTATCAGAATCCCCTAATCATTTTAACTTTGAAGATAATTCCAAGCAAAATGAGCATCCCAATAAGAGGGAAAGTGGACAGTTTCAAAGTTAAAGCCTCTGTCTTTTGGCTTGAAAGCCTCTGCAGGGTTCCAGCTCACAGACCTTGTTGAGATGTTAGTCTCAGCTTAGCTTCTGATGGAGGGCAGTGGACTGCGCAAGGTTTCTATGCTATTTGACATGCATCTGGGACTTTTTGCAAGAAGAAAGGGATTGAAAACTGAAATTAGTTTTCTACCCTGGAGAAATTTGTTGGTATAGAAAATAGCTGTCTCCATGTCTGTGCCCCAGGCTTTTTTAGAAGATTCCTGCATGACTTGTCATCGGCATAAAGGCTTTCTGAGAACTCTGCACACTGTGACTTCTTGCATATGTAGCTGAATTTTCAGGCTTGAAATCCTATAAAATTGAGGCAGTGTGAGGGTCAAGCAGGCTTTTATTAGGTAATAACTGATTGATTACCTCTATAGAAGCTAGTACCAGTACAAATGCTGGGCTTGAGGAGCTTTGGTTGCTGCAGTCTGCTCCCCTACAGCTGAGGCTGGTGCTTGTCATGACAGAGGAGAAATCAGTATCTGTCTGTGTAAGTATTCCTTGTCTATCATCCTTCATCTCCGGTTCTCCTGGAACTGATGAGTTCTCAGAGAAAAATATCCCCTCAGACACTCACCTCAGCAGGGATACCAGTGCATTTAGCACCAGCATTATCAATTAAACATTAATGCCTAGCTATTGAGCCTCAATTAGAAGTCAGTACATAATAACTGTAGGGGTGGATGGAGATCTGCTGAATTCTGTCTCTCAGCTGTACATGGCATGAAGAGCACTTCCCATCTGTCACACTTGCAAGCCATTACCAGCTCTGCCATTTTGGCTTTGCACTGAACCATACTGGGAATGTTCACACACAGCTTTCAGCTGCCATGAGAGGGGTGATTCCTTAGGCCTGGCCAAAAGCTGAAGCCTTGACCCTGCCCATTTGCATTCATATATCTTAAAAAACAAGTTCAGTTGCATGGTGAGCCCTTGACCAGGCTATATACTGCTTAAAGGTGTTTTATTTTAATTTAAGTACATTTGAAAACATATGAATGTCAGATTTATTGGCTGCTAACACTGTCTCAGAATCTGAATAAGCTGTCTGCATAGATAAATTCTTGGAGAGAGCATTGAAAGCAAGTCGTTTTCAACCCATGAGATTTTTAATAACTGAGTAGCTTTGTGTGGCATATCATGAGATAGCATTCAGTGTTTGTGATTATTCCAAGTGAGAGATTATTATGAAGAGTGTGTTACTTCTCCTGGGAAAAGGGAATAAAGAGAATTAGTTCTTCCAGCTACAGGATGGGAAATATCATATTGTCTTCCAGTAAAACATGGGAGCCTTCTGCTCTTAAGTAAGTGCTTGCCAGGGGATTCTAAATGACTGCAATAGCCTATAAGTAAAATGTTACATAGGTCACATTACAAACATCTTTAGACTATCCTAGAAAAATCTAGTATGCTCACACACCCTTACATATGTGCCCAAGGAAGAACAACTCAAATAATTTATGCTTTGTTTTTAACCAAATTTGCTATTATTTACAAACAACAAGACCAAAATTATTTTTTAAATTATTTTTAACTCGCTCACCCCAAAAAAAAATCTTTCACACACGCAATTGTAATGCATGATGACAAAAAAGCTCCACACCAGAATCCCATGTTGGTTTTGTGCAAAACTTACCATTTGAAGTAAGAATCTTAAAAATTAACTTTATAGTTAGGCTTTAATATCTATACTAAGGACACACTTTTTGACCTTAAACCAAACACATGAACAGAATGCACACAATCTATTTTGTGATATTCTCTCTAATTGTGCATTTTGTTCACTGAGGTACAAGTAAGATAATGTAGCCAAAATAATCCTGCAGAATTTAGAGCTCTGCAGATGAAGGCCTTAAATAGCTATATAATGAGTTTCTTGCAATCTACCTTTTTTTCCCCCCCTCATATTTACCTCTGCCAAGGAAGTGCCAAGGAAGTGCCAAAGAACATTAAAAGTCTCTAAGTCTTCAAAATATTGAAATCAAACTTAATTCTAAACCCTTCATACTAAAATGTGATGTTCAACTAACAAGCAAGAATGTAGGAATGAAATTCTTAGGAAAAGCTTTTTTCATTTTTTTTCCATCTAGAACAGAAGAATATATCCCATAATGTATGTCTTAAGTGGTTTTTAACCCAAGTCAGTTGCTTGAAGATACTTGACTAGTTATAGCGTAATTCTGTCATTTTTGAGGAAGGCATTTATACTGGCCTATTTTACATAAATGAAGCCCTAAGAGAATTTTTATACTGATTTCTGTTTGAAGTTCTCATTGGACACCTGTAAATTAAAGAGGTCCCAGTCCTACAAAAATCTGATTTTATTTTACTGCTCAACTGATGCAAAATGATCTATAGAAGTTTGACAACTCCTTAAATTGAGCTCTGAGTATTTCCTAAGTACATAAATAATCAAAGACAGTACTTTGAAACCATGCAGAGTTGTGGATGTTCAAAACCCTTGCTGTATTAGACCTTTACCAGTATTTATTACTGATTCAATTTTCATTACCTATAATCTGAAATGCAAATGGCAAACTGTCTTCTTTGCAAACATCAGTGACACACACCAAAGTCCCTGTCCCCAAATTATTTAGACTTTACTTAGCTTTTTGCTTTGTGTCAATTGAGTTCAGAGATGTAACAGAATGAAGCAACAGCTACAGTGTGTTCCCTCATATTGTGATAAAGATTATGCTACTCAGTATTGGCAATTAGATAGCTGCCTTCAGCTTTAATAACTCTCCTTCCTTCTTAATTATTTTTGATCAGCCTGATCTTCCCAGGCATGTATGAGGCAATTTTGTTGGGTATGAGAAAGGTGTTCTCTGGCATCAGCAGCTCTATGACTGGTGCAAATGCTAATAAAATTTAAAAAATAAAAATGCAAGCCTGCTAATTGTGAGTGATTTTCTTTCTCATCCCAAGCTGATGGAGAAATAATTTTGATGAAAGATTCAGAGTCAGGAAGCATCAAGTGAGTTCACTCCAGATTCATTTCCCTTTCCAAAAGCAAATAGTTGTGGCTTGAGTATGGAGACGAATTTTATCTGCCCCATTCATGGTGGGATGAGTAGGCCATATATTTGTCAGACATTTAATTTAATCAATACAATTTAATTATGTTTTGATGCAAAACCACCTGTGACCTTCCATCTGCTAACAAAATTAATCCATCCCTGCACATATACACACACTCTTCAAAAGAAAAAAAAAATAAGGACTGGAATTCCTGGAGGTATAAAGAAAATAAGGTCTCTGACTATTGCAGCTGGACACATCTGCTCATACTGTCTTTCCAGAGAGTTGGTAGAAAAGGACTTGCTACCTGGATTTCCTTTAAAGAAAGAGCTGAGAAGCATCCATTTAGAGAAAATAAAAATTGCCTAGGTGAGCTGATGGAAGCCAAAATGATGAAAGTGACATATTTCAGTTCATGCTGTGCAGGAGAAGAGACATATTAAATGTGGCTTTGGGAGTATAACTCTCCTTTTTTTATCCATAGAAACCTGAACAAATACTTAGCAAAAAAAATCTTTTATGGTCTCTTTTCAATAAAAAATGTTGAAAGCAGAGATGACAATTGCAGTGCCATCCCTACTTGCCAACAGAGACCAGGAGAATAATTTCTTGTTGCATCAAAGGATGCACTAATTGATACCAGCCCACACCAGATAGGCAAAGCATGGGACAGGCAGTCTGATCTCTCTTTAGCCCAGAGTGAAACTGGATTCACATTCTCATGTTTCTCTTTCACTCTGTCCCTAGTAATAATTATAAATTAAAATTTAAAAGTCATTTAAAATAAAGAACTTAATTTCTGAAAAAAAAAATCAGGATTTCAAAGATGTTTCCTGCTCCAGTAAAATGAAAGTCAAAATAGGGAAAATTTGGATCAAACACAAAGTGATGCATACTTCATACTGGCAATCACCAAAGCAAATATTGCTGTTTGCAATGTTAGCAAAAGACTGGACAAAAGATTGGACAGTTTTAGAAAATATTTCTCATCAGTCAGCTAAGTTACAATGTTCTTTACTATTAGTGTTTTCCTATATCAAATTTTGTTTTCATTAAAAACATTTCCTAGTTTACTTACCTGCTTGTATTAATCTAATTCTTCCAAGAATCCCAAAGTCATATAATAATTTGGTAAGTACCCTGCGTTTTGGAGGGGTTTTTGTAGTTGTTTATATGTTTGTTTTGGTTTTTTTGTTTGTTTGTTTGTTTTTTTTTGGAGATTCCAATATAAGAAAGTGACTAAGATTTCATAGAAAAAATTAGGAGAAAATCTGAATTTCCTGTGAGCCAGTCCTGGTAAACTCAGACTGTGATTATAATTCTGGAACAGAAAATAAAATGAGTACTGGATCTCAAACAAAATTCCTTTATCAGTATTAAATAGGAAGGAAGTCCAGGCTCCTCTGGGTATAGACAGAATGGGCTCTTTACTACTGAAACAGAATTATGCTAGACTGTAGACTTTCTCCAACACTATGTATGCAGAAGTCTGCCAATTAAAGAAAGTATTTTCTTATTTCCAAGTTGGGATTATAGTTACTATTTTTTTCCAACAAATATGTAAAATGCTCCATTGTCATTTTCTATTGTATATGTCCTCAGACATGATTGCCTCTTTCAACTAGAGAACCTGCAAGTTCTTTCAAAAATACATTTAACTCACAGGCTGAAATAAAAAGGTAAAAAGAAATTTCCACACCTTTCAACACAGAATTTAAAAAATATCAGATTCTCTTGATAAAAGAAATGGAGCTTTAGAGTTGAATGAGGCATTGAATGTTCTCTTTCTCCTCCCCCCCAACCTCGCCCTCCCCCCTTTTGTTTTTTGGGGGTTTGTTTGGGGTTTGGGGGGGGGGGGTTTGTTGGTTTTTTTTTTTTATTATTATTTTTTTAATACTTAGATCCCCTTTGTAAAAAATAGAGGGGGAGAAAAGATTTTAAAAAAAGATAAAAGTTAAAATAAAAATGTTTAAAAGACATTTTTAGTGAAAAATAAGAAGATGAAGTGTTGCATCAACTTTGTGAATTTTTGAATACTGTCTATTTCTACGTTTTTGTTGGATAAAGAATAGCTTTCATTTGTGAGATAAAAAGGACAAATTCATCTCGAGCTCTATTCCCCTGCAGCTTATATATTTTCATATATTGGTGTAATTTGGAACTACAATCTAGTCATAATTCAGTTCCTGTCTTTAGTAAAAGCATGTGCCTCTAATTTGCAATCAATTTCTGCATTTGACACATGGAAATAATGAATATCCTCATCTACAGCTGGAGACAAAGGGAGAAAAGACTGTGCAGCACTTTGTGGGCTGGAATGTCTGGGTGTTTCCTTCTCCTAGGCTTTGGAGCCTCAGCATCCAAATCATTGTAATATTGTGCTATAATCATTGTGTGAATAAAGATCCTCAGTTTAAAGTTTTCTCTTATCTCCTTTGAACAGGCAACTTGAATAATTACATAAACATGAGTGAGAATTTGATGGCACCAGTTGATCGTGTAGGGTCTGACATTGTGTAAAGTATGAAATGTCATGCAGCTTACAAAAGCAGGTATTTGTGGACATATTCATCTCTAAATGTGTGTCATAGCTGCTATTACTTTTCTCATGGTTGTCTTTTACTGAACAAAAACCTGTAAAAGAAACAATATCTGGAAACAATTATTGTCAAAAATAAATATGTTGTTTTAAATTGCATTCTTTTCAAGAAGCCTCATGCCTGATTTTCAAGGCATAGCTGTAAAACTAATTTCGCAGTGTGCAGAGATTTTGATGAAGGTTTTCTGTGCTAAGATACTGAATTTAAAAAGACTATATTAAAGTGCATTATAAATAAGTCATATTAAGTTTGTGTTCCACTCCTTTATTTTAGATGGAATGAGAGGTGCTTATGTATTTACCATGGCTTTTTAATATTTTTATTTTATTGTGATGATAGCTGTGATCTCCAGACAGGACCAGGATCCCTTCTCTTAAGCAAAGTATAAACAGAATTATAAGCCTTCCTCTAAAAAGCTTTTAGAGAAGTGTATCAAGTAAGGAGGAAACAAATTAACAGTGCACAATTCAGTTGAAACAATTCTATACTAGAAATGTCTACCAACAGAATACCCTCTGTAATCCTAGGAAAAGAGAGCAACTGTGGAGGTTTAAATACCTGAGGAAGAGCGGGAAGACAAAGATGGCATTTCTTGATCATTTTACCTGTCACTAATGAAATCACTGCTAGGTTGGAGCATGGAACCTGCTTGATAGCAGTACCAGATTAAACAATGGAAAAGGGAAGTGCTGCAGGGAATGGGCACAGCAAACACACTTGAATAAAAAGATCTGCAGCTATCTCCACTAAAATCTGGCCAGCTCACTACAGCTGACATCTCTGCACCTGTGTCTTTAAGATTTCCTCTAATCACCACAATAATACAACAGTAGTAGATACTTAATGCTACACATCATGAATTTTCTGTTCTAAAAGAATTGGTCAATAGTAAGGATATTAAAAGGAATGCTTCACAGCTAGTACAAGAGGGTTTAGACTTACACTAAGGTTTTAAACTGTAATGAATATTTAAAAAAATTTTGTAAGAATCCTTAGGCTTTTCTGAATATTTTTTCCTATTGTGACATAGTCTTATAGTTATTCCCCCTAAGAAATATGTACAGATTAATTATGCAAAAGCTTACAGATGCAAATGTTTTTTTTCTTAATAATCATAGTTACTAGCTGGGGCTGAATTCTATGGGAAATAATTAATAGTCATAGAAGTCACTTCCAACAAAAGCCTGATGAAAGAGAGGTGGCATAACTGCCCATAAAGGTGATGCATTGTAATATTAATCAAGAAAATAGATGCCATATAAAAGCAAAAGGTCAGCTACTGTGAAATGTAGGGAAAAGGAGTGCATCATAGAATCATAGAATATCCTAAGCTGGAACAGGCTCACAAGGGATAATTGATGTGCCTGAGACCTTTGTGCAAATGCTTCTCAAACTCTGTCAGATTTGGTGTTATAATGCCTTCCCTGGGAAGCCTGTTCCAATGTCCAACCACCCGCTGGGTGAAGAACCATGTCCTAACATGTAATTTAAATCTCCCCTCTAACAGCTTCATGCCATTTCATCAAACCCTGCCATGGTCACCACAGAGAAGGAATGGGTGCCCGTCCCACCACTTCCCTTCATGAGTCTCCTCCAGGATGAACAAGTGATGTCAGCTACCCCTCATATGATTTCTCCTCCGGACCCTTCATCATCTTTGTAGCTCTCCTTTCGAAGCTTTCTAATACCTTAGAATCCTTATATTGCAGTGCCCAAAACAGCAGATAGAACTTGAGGTGAAGCTGCTTGAGCACAGAGTAGAGTAGGGCAATCCCCCCCTTCAGCTGGCTCATAATGCTGTGCCTGATGCACCCCAGGATGTAATTTTCCCTTTTGGCTGTCACGGCACAGTGCTGGCACATTCAACCTGCCATGACCAGGATATAGGCATGCTGCTTTCAGCTGGGGTAGAGTTAATTTTCTTCACAGTGGCTCGTATGGGGCTGTGTTTAGGATTTGTGCTGAGCACAAGGTTGATAACAGAGAGATGTTTTTCTTATTGTTGAGCAGGGCTTACACACAGCCAAGGCATCTTCTGCTTTTCGTACTGCCATGCTGGTGAGGAAATTGGTGAGGTTGCTTGCAAGGTTGGAAGTAGACAGAGCCAGGACAGGTGACCCAAATTGACCAAAGGGATATTCCAGATTGTATTACATAATTCTCAGTATAGAAAGTGTGGGGAAGAAGAAGAAAGGGGAAACATTTAAAGTCTTGTCTTGACTTGTCTTCCCAAACCACTGTTACATGTGATGGGGAGATGATTGAACACCTGCCAGTCATGAGAAGCAGTGAATTAATTCCTTGTTTTGCCTTGTTTGTGTGTGTGTTTTACCTTCCCTATTAAATTGGTTTTATCTCAGCTCATGGGCTTTCTAACTTCTACCTTTCCAGTTATCTCCCTGATTTCTCTGCTGGGGGAGTGAGGGAGCAGCTGCCTGGGGCTTGGCTGCTGGCTGGGGCTAAACCACAACAACAATACAGCAGGTGAGCATTTAAGACACTTTAACCGTACATTACCTTTCAAGTAAGAGGTTCCTGAAAGTATTTACAAAAAGCATTATCAGTATTACTAAAATTAGTCAGAATTTTGGTCCTTTTCTTCTTCAAAAGACAAGAAATTCTGACAATAGCTAGGACAATATTAAAAATTTAGGGCAAGTGAGACTTGGAGAGAATTTAGAGTTCAATTTAATACTCTCAAACACAAATTTGCAGCTATTGCTGTCTAACAATTCAGAGGATAGGAGGAATTCTCATTTCTTCCATCTTTATCTTTGATAGGTTACAAAGATAACTTACTATATTTGAACACTGGGAAGATATCTTCAATACTGGTTAAGCAATGGTTCAAGATTTAAAAAATCAAACCTTAATTTTGTCAGCTAATTCTGTCAGCTATGACAGCTGTGTTTCTTAGTCACAGTATCCTGAAGTTTACAGACCTCATTTTGAAGAGTAAACCTTGAAAAAACAATTTCAGCATGGCTTCATGCATTGCCTCCTCGGTTCTCCTCTACCTTAGACTTTCCATTTTCCATATGCCTATTCTGAATCCTCCTTACAGTTTCTGTGTCTGAATCTGTATTTTGCTTGGTGCTTTTAGACTCTTCCTGTTTATCCCACTGTCTCATATTTCCTTGGACTAATCTCCTATCTGTTATCTCATGTCCCTTCACAACAAATCCCATTTCATTATTAAGACACTTTCATCCATCTTCTTCTTGGCATACCTACTCCAAGCAATTTCTACCTCATGCATTCTCCGTCAGTCATGAATTTTGAAGGTGACTTCAATATTCCAAATGGAAATGTTTGAGAGTGCTTCAGCAATGCTAGCCAATGGGGAAATATTCCCCTTGACTGTGGAAGACTGGTGAAAAATCCTCATTGTTCTTCAATATTAACTTTCAATCTCAAAAAATGCTCAAAACATATTAGCAGGTTTTTTCCTTTATTTATCGATCAGAGTTTCTCTATTTATTTGCTTATTTACTGGCATCAAGTAATTTCGCCTAACCTTCAGGGATTTTTGTTTGCTATCATTTAAGAGGTGGGGAAAGAAAGACAAGTTTAAAAATGCATATGTTGTTCTTAATGTGCTGTAACAAGATTGGCATGGTACCAGTGATGTTTGAATTTCTCTCTTAGGAAGACTAAGATAGTTCAAGCAGCTGCACTGAAATTGCATTGAAAATGGATACTTTGCAAATTCTCCCCATAAATGAAAGTTTAAATTACAAAAAGCCGTCTGACCGGTTATCTCTTAGTAAAGTGCTTTACAATTTGCATATAAACTTCATTTATTTTTCTAATTACACAGAGTAAAATGCATTCATTTTGCTTTTGATTACAAACAGTTGTGCCAAACACCTGTGACTACCACAAATTCTAATTTGTTATTTATTTACTTCAAAGCAATCTTATCATCTAAATGATTCAAAGCATCAAAGACCTTAATTATTGATAGTCAGTTTGAAGGGTTACACTTTCCATGTCCTTGGGCTGAAGGCACTTGTCTGTTTTCTTCTCCTCAAGTACACACTTGGCTGAGCTAAAGGACATATGATTGTGTTATGAAGTGTTTTGGAAATTACATTCTTATTTAATGGGAACTAGATTAGACAATACCAAGACTGACAACTCCAATCTGGCATCTACTAAAGAAAAAAAAAACCAAAAGAAAGTAGTCTTCTTTTTACATTGAAAAAAAGTTGTGTGTATATCACATGTATTGTGCAAGTTCAATCTGTCTCCACAACACTGATGTTTTGTGAATACCTTTCATTTATTCCAGACAGAAATACACCAAATTTACCCTATTGCAATGAATGTGCACATGGTGTGTCCTGTCATGATCAATTTTTTATACTTTCTTACAATTTAATTAAAACATTTAAGTGGTTAAAAAATTCTTATACAAGTCAGAAGGGAAAGGATGAAAAGGTCCTCAATACAAAAAAGACACTTAGCTAACATGCATGTCTTAGGGTGCATAGTCCTAGCTCATGCATGTGCTTGCATATCACAATGCAAACCTTCAGACACAGACTCTCAGTTGCCTCTGTCTGCAAAGCATGTATTTTCCAGTCTTGGACCATCGTAGCTGCTATATTCTCATAGTGCCTTGAAGGTGTGGCATATTAGATCAATTTCTAGAAGCTGGGAGTATTCAGAGCTTCAGATAATTTAGATAATTTTTAATCACTCCATCCTCCATTATCCTCTACAATATTTTACCTTAAACTCTTAGTCCTTTAATTGTAAGAAGGGTCATATTACTCCTTAAGCCTCCATAAAACTGATCATGACGCCTACAGAATGCATAGTTTGATGTCTAAGTTCCTCACCTGTATTCTTTTACTTTTAAACTAATACCTTAAACTTTATTTCAGCAATGGAATTCCCAGGGTACAAGGAAACAGGTACAGTTTTCATTGTTCTTTAAATATGTTCATAGTGCCCTGTAATCTGTCTGCCAGTACTTCCTTATCCTGGTTTCATTCCTTTAAGACTGGGCTGGCACCCACTGCTTCATTGTTTGACTGGTAAGACCCAAGCTCCTTGCTTTGACTGCATGCCATACTACACGCACCGCATTCATCTGGTGATGCACAATGTAAAAGATCTGGGGAGAATCCTGTTCCATAGGAATCAAGGAGGATATGCACAGTAGCCAATACAAGGCAAATGCATGGATACAGTACATATAACGTCCATATGGATATACACATGAACCCATGAGGTAGGTTAGACCTGTGGCTGTATAAACCATATCAGTTCCAGTGGCTGAGGAGTGAGGCGAGGTTGTGAATGGTTTATGTGTGTCCCAGCCATACTTGGTACATCTTCAGAATCTGGTCTCCTGTAAGTGCAGTGCTGATATTTTAATAAACTGCTTAAATATTCCTCAAATATGTTAAGACCTGGATTCAAGATTCACCTTCTGTAATATGATATGACAGTGGAAACTTTTTCACATGTAGAGTTCTAGGTTTTTGTTTTCCTATATTTTTACTCATTATATCATATCTTATACAAAATAACCACCAAATCATTTGTTCTGCTCTTAGAAACTTCAAGAAAAGTTTCAATAATTCCATTGCAATAAATAATATGCAATATCTTAAGTATCTTAAAACTGTTTGCATATTTTCAATTAACAATAATCTTCCTGAAAATGCAAAATTATTTTAAGTATATAATCTGTGCATGCTCACAGCATTAATAGGAAGAGACTAAATATTAATCAGAAACTGTAATGCATTTAATTGTTCAACTAACTCTTGACTTTCTAGGCAGCACCCTCTCGGGATGGTTACATTTTATATGTCCTACAATGGTAAAGAGAACATGGCAACCATAATTATGTGCTAATCTCACAGAAAGATGTAGATGCTTTTATTAAACCAAGGTTTTAAAGTTTGAATATCTCATAAATAATGAAACATAGCAGCACACAAATTGTGAGCTCAATGTGCAAATTGTGTAACAAAGTTGTGCCTGCTATTATAAGGGTTTAATCAGAAGCAATACATGAAATACAGGAGAGAATACTTGACTCTTCAACCTAAGACTGAATAGAGACCTATCTGAGCCAGGATAATTAACATATTACTATGAGATTCTGAATTAAAATTTTTGTTCAGCCAATAAAACATGATTTTGCAATTCTACTATAAATCTATAAAAAAGATATTTTCAAGAGTATATAAATACATATGTATATATGTGTGTGTGTGTGTGTGTGTGTATATATATAATATGTTTAAGAAATAATGTCTTCAACACATTGAAATGCACAAATCTGCAAGCTTCAGCTGAGGAAAAGAAAATTGACTACTCAGGCATCCCTGCTGAAGTTAACATACACAAGCAAACAGCACACATAATGAAAAGCATATTAGAATCTTAAACTATTTTCATCTTAACAACCTAATGTGTTATTGTTAACTGAGGGAAATAAAATTATTTAACTCCATTGCTTTCCACTTTTTAAAATCACTACTTAATTGGATTTTTTTAGGTAATTGGTAAAAGGATAGTTCCAGTCTCTCTTTTCCATCTATGACTTTTCAAATACTGCACAGGTACTGATTTGACTGAAATTAAACATGTGATTCAAAGATCTCTGAAGTCAGCGTAAAGGTATCCACTAACTTTAGTGACGCTTGGCTCAAACTTTAAGCTGCTTAAAATCTCTACCTTTACAGCTTATCCCTGCAAGCAAGAGAAATTGTTGGATGGCCAATGGTCAAGATTTCCATCCAATATGAAAGTAGTTTTGTTAATTGACCTCTACAGTCTTTGCTACTTGACTTTTTGAATTATTAGCATTATTTCACTTTGTGACTACCTGGTTTTAAGTCTTTATGTATTGCCAATATTACTTACAGGGCTTTCATTTATAGTAGTGCTCAGCATGGCAAGAAGAATTGTACTACATTAATACAAACTCCAGTACACCACCTTTCCTCTGTTGCAAAATTTACCATGAAGTTGAGTCTACTTGCCTCTAGTGAATGATCATTATATCATCAGTGACCTTTCAGTCTGATCAGCATGATCCAAATCCACCTTAAAATACCTCTTTGAAGAGAGACATGGATTGTCTAAGAAAATGCAAACTAGTAGACTGACACTTGGACACATTGCATTAATTCAGAGGGCAGGGCAAAGAAATATTCTGTACTTAGTTTGCTTCCAGAGAACCAAGGAATGGCCATTGTAGTGTTATCCTACTAAAAAAAAAAAAATAAAAAGACATTTTTGTTTTCAATGGTCATGTATCAGTAGATTGTGAGCCACAGAGTGGACAGCACAAGCCATGCTTAGTGTCACTGTATCAAGGTTCCTCTAGAGGCAGGTGTCAGAGTACATGTGGTTCTACATTCACCCAATCATTTTTGAAAACACTTTAAGATACAGCAGCATTCAGGAAAAAAGCTCTCTTCCTCCAAGCAGAACAGTCAATGTAGTGGCATCAATTGCATCCTTTTTCTGTCCCAATAGGAAAAAAAACCCAAAAACCAAAAAAACCACAGAGTTCACTGTCAGTACCTAAACTGAGTTAAGAGGTAAGGAGACCAATCTTTACCCTGCAGTAACAGCCCACAACTTCTCCACTTCATCTTGTAAAGCACACAAGTGGTAAAATAGTTCTGAAGGGATCTGTGAATGGCAGAGAAATGGTTTGCCACCACTGTTATGTTTGAAGTGGCTTGCACATGATCTGCCACAAGTCCATGTACAGTCATTCTACAATCAATGAAATGCTTCATTTTTGCTCAGAGCTGTCACTTGCTAGTGGTAAATTCTTATTGTGTGCCTCAGAACACACACAACATGTACATGATGTGGCACTCAATTAAGTACACATATCAATTAAAAGACAGCATAAGATGTCTTTGTCAGCTCCATTGCTCTCTGCCCTAGCTATAGCCCCTCATTAAAGCTGTTTACTGTATTTTTGCTCATTCTGCATATCCTTTGGGCTGTTTTGTAGCCAGAGACAAAAACAGCAAGAGGAGAGCCTACACATTTCATGGTCCAATATATGCCTGAAATGTGAATATTTTTTGGGTTCTTTTAGTTCCCAGAATTTTTACAAAATAGTTTAAAACAGTAAGGGCTTTCAGCCCTCTGGCTTAGAGTGAACACAAGTTCCTTTTTTCTTCCCTTCCATTCCTACCTCAGATCTTTGTCTGGGGGCTCAGCAGGGAGACCAGCAACTGGTAGGTTTACCCAATAACAAGTGGGAACCATGAGGAAAAGTTGCTCTCCAAGAGCATCTCTGCCAGCCTCTATGAGGATTTCAGTCTGTACCACCAAGCAATAATTTTCTGCCCAGTTATTTTCACAAAAACTTTTGGGGAAACTATTCCGCTTTTGCTCTTCACAGTTTCTAGTTTGGCAATTGCAGAGGATTAACATCAGTGCTTTGCTGCATTAAAACAGCCATGAAACACTCCTCAGGGTATGAAGTATCATGCGGGCAGCTGGGCACACGGTAACGTCAAGATGGAACTCACACAACACGATACAGTTCAAACTCAGAAATTAGGTTTTAATTTGCTGCAAAATTTAACACTATTAAACAGGGATTAACACTGAGGCAATTAAAGTGCAATTGGAAAAGCTCTTGCCTATGAGGTGGGAAGGGATGAATTAACTTTAGGCAAACACCAGGAAGCTTTGAGAGCATAAAGGAAATGGAGCATGGGAGAGAACATACAGGTGCAAAATCTCTTCCTGCATTGGTAAAACATCGCGACTACATTAGCCTCAGGGAAATATTTTGGAAATCATTCCACACAAATAAAGCAATACTGAAATTCTGAAAACTCAAGAGTCAGAAGGAATGGACCAATGTTTTGATATTTCTCCTAAAGCTGGGTCTTGAGAGATTCTCCTCCTTCTCCTAAAAGACCATTTACAAGCAGTACCAACAAAATAGCTTCCAAAGGTTTGGATTTTTACCTGAATGACTACTTTCAATAACCTACCTAACCTACCCATACATACCTTATTCATCTAGTAGTATTCTTCTGAGAAAGTATTTAAACATTTTTGTTCAGCTACCATTATTTAAACTTCCTGTGTCTTGCTCCTTAATATCTACCTTAACTTATATGTACCCTTGCCTTTCTTTGTACTTTTGGCCCTCTAGTTTCTGCCAGCTTCCATTCCTTGCCACAATTTTTAATGTTTTGTACAAACCATAGATTTTTCTTCTTCTTCTTTTTATGTAATGTTCTTACTCATTTCCTAATCTTTTAAACGTAGGTGATGATTCTATATCAAAGAAACAGAAGGCTTGCATTTTTGCAGGTTTCTTTAATTTATTAACATTTTATCTATGGGAAGATTATTCCACATGGTTGTGGCAACTATTTGAAATGTTGGTATTCTTGCAGGTAATCAGGTCTACCCTCCTCTGGTGGAGCTTTCATGTGCTATCCCATCAGTAAGCAATCTACTTGTAACCTTATTTGCACATCTGTGTGGGGTAAAAAAAAAAAAAAAAAGAAATCCAGAGGAATACTACTGGCAAATATTCGGCCTCTAAAAGAGCAGAGAAGTCATCTTAGACTTGTTCTGTAGTCAGAGGAGAGAGAGACCTCCACATAGCACTGCCAAATATCTGAATTACAAAGTCAAAGAAAATGCCCAAGAGCACTACTAGCTGACTCAACTGTGCAAACAATCAACTTAGCAATGTCTAAAAACTGGACCAGACACTCTCATTTCTATATTGTTTCTTCTGTCTCCTTTGGCCTAAAAATATGGCTGAAGTTTTTTGTTGGTTTTTTTTTATTATCTTAAGGGATGTTATTGACTTCTTTTCTAGCACAGTACCCAACACTGCTTCTTCCAAGATAATTTGCATAACTGATCTAGTTCTTCCATAGTCATATTTACTGATAGAATACAAATACATTACAGAAAATGGCAAAGGAGAATCCAAGGAAGAAAGCAAGGTCTCACCGCAAAATGAAAAACAAAAAAAAAACATGAAAAATTTAAAGCACTCTTCAGAAGTGTGTTCTTACTGAGGATCACTCAAAAAAGGATGGGTAAGCAGGGAAAGAGCTCAAGGTCCATGGGCTCTGCATTATTGAAGGAATCGAATTTCAGTGAAAGAACAAAATGTAGTGAACTGGGAGGCAGAACCAAATCTCCACAGCAAATGAAAGAAGTGCAGAAGTAGCTTGCTTTGTGGCAAGGGAGTTTCAGGGCCAGGAGATCATTTTTCTCTCCTAAGTGCCCTGCTGCCTGTGCTCAAGGCTAGCTCAGTTACCTGGGACAGCTGCTTAAACTCAGTTCAGACTGTCATAAAGAAGGAGCTGTTTAAGATCTAAATGGAGCCTCTGCAGGCCCCTAGTAATGGTTTGCCCAGCAGCTTCATTTGTGTTGAGACTCCTGTCCTTGGTTCCTGCCTGTTTGTATTCAAAACCAGTATCCTTACCAGCTTCTGAGCTTTGTTTCTGTCCATGTCAGAAATCACATTGCTCCATTTATTTGATGGGGCAAATTGCTGTTAATCAATTAAATCAATTCTACCAGTGCTGTAAAGCAAATTGAACCCTTTGTTTTTCATTCTGCTTATGGTGAGAGTGCAGGTTAAAGGAGATGGAAAGTCTTTGCACTAATGAAAATGAAATACACTTCAGCCTGGTCTCCTCTCTAATAGCTTTTATATTCCTGTTGAATCTATTCCCATTTTCTCCCTGTAAAATAAGCTAAAATTCTGCAGCAAACCCTGAAATATAATAAATTTATTTTATGGAATTCTGTCCCTTCCCTGGCTGAAAGAGTTTTCAGGCTAATAGATGGAAAAGGCATTTCTCAAGCTAACATGAGAGCAACAGTCAGGTGCAGTGATACAGAATTCACTTAAAGGCACAGCACAAAGACCACATTTTATTTTAATGTCTTCAGGCTGCAGTGTTTCCTTGAAAAACACCCAGGAATTCATTTCTTACTAAGATTTCACAAATTAAAAATACTGGAATAAAATTTTATGCTTACATTTCATAATTAAAATATTTTTCAAATAGTGCTGTGAGCAGCATCACAGAAAACAGATCAGTCAACAGTCACATTGCATTTGCAGCCATTCCCTCAGTGCAGCACTTGCTCAAGTCCCAGTTCAAATATAAAAGACTACTCTCCTTAATTCTGATGGTAAAAACAACAGAAGTAATTATTCCATGAGCAGACTCTGAAGATGTAGCATGAAGTAGATGAGGAAGTGCCGTGGCTTCCTTATATCCTGTGGCTGACATGTCCTACAATGACAGCATTTCTGCGGTCTGAGCCCAGGGAACATTGCACAGAATCTGTAGACCCAGAATGATCTTTGTCACTTTCAAGTCACAGAGGGTTTGTTTGGATTCCTCTAAATGAAGTTTCCTCAATGAGAATTGCAGATGCATGTGTAGCAGAGGGAGAATTATTGTGCTCTAGTTTCACAGGAAACATGTCTCAATGACACACAAATGTTTCAAAATATTTCCATCTCTAAGTAGGATGAACACTAGCAATTTCAAAAATGTTCAAGACTGAAAAAAATGTATTTTCAAATACTTTGAGGCATAGAAGAAAGCTTACTCCAGAACTATCTTGAAATGCAAAATTTTAATCATAACAATTTTAAAAGACACAAATTTTCCTTCATTTTCTTATCAAATATAACTTTAAACTGGAAAAATTTGTTTAAAAGAAGTCGAAGCAATACTGAAACTAATTTTGAAAACCCATCTAAAACAATCTATGACTTAAAGTGTCTCCAATACCAGTTATTGGTTCCATAAAATCTTGTTTCAGTAAATCAGCAGTTACAGTGAGAAAAGGTATTACAAAAGTCTGACCAGCTATATTCCCTACTACTATATTCTAAAATGTGCTCAACTGCCATATAATTTATTTTTACATCCTACTCTTAACCTATTTGATCTTGCCTTTCTTTTCACAATCCTAATAATTGATCTTTGTAGGATAAGTTTATCTTTTTTTCTCTGAGACATATCCAGAACAATTTCTAGCATCCCAGCTTTAGACTGAAACAGACATCCATACATACACAGATGTAAATTCTCTAGCATTTTCTCTCTTTCTTTCTCTATTTGTTTTTTCTTTCTTTCTTCCTCTCTTCCTCTCTTTCTTTCTTTCTCTCTCTCTTTCTCTCTCTCTCTCTCTCTCTCTCTCTGTCTCTGTCTCTCTTTCTCTCTTTTTCTCTCTTTTTTTTTTCTTTTTGGCAACTTTAAAAAATTCAAAGCTCCAGTTGATCTTTCCCCTGAGGATTTTCTTCCTATATCATTTAACTTTTCCTGGCATCTTTCTTCCTTCCCTTTTATACTACAAATTTCCCCTAAGCAATGAGAACTTGTATTTGCATCTTTGACAGGAAAGGGGAGATTGACTGATAGAAGCAATGCTCTCTTTGAATAATGCAAGATGTTGTGACACTGACAGTAATAAGGAGTCCTAAATAATATGTCCTACTTGATACAATTTAAAAATATGCAGCCTATTGTCTCAGCCACCAGCAAACCAGCTCAGAAGTACTACCTCAAGAGTAAGCCTGAGTTCCATCCATCTCAGTGACAGCTGACAACAGGAAACTAATCTCTCTTAAAAATATTTCCCAATCACTTTTTGTTGTAATTAAATCAACAGTGTTCAACCACAAGTACAGGAAAATAGCTCTCTCTTTTATGACATTTCAGAGCAAGCAGTGGGCTTAAGTTTTACTCATCACTGCCCTGAGGGAAGTCAGTTCCAATTAAAGTTGTCTGTATCACCTAATCCCAGTCAAGACCCTATTCTCTTTTGTGTTTTCATTATTTTTTTCCAGTGGTGCCCACAGATATTAACAAACAGGAAAGAAATTGTGATACAATGGTAAATCTTATAAGCTTAAAACACCCATGGGCATAAAACTATCTGAAACCTATAGCGCTGACACCACTGTCTGAGGATGTCATCCTTAGGATTTTATCTCTGTGTCTTAGTGTCTATAATTTTATTTGGTACATTATTTGCCACATTAAAAGAAATTAGAAGTGACCTGAAAGTTCTTCAAAAGGTGAAAAATTGGTTACTTTCAGTTGTACTTTTAATTATGCTTATAAATTGATATAACTTATACCATTAGAGAAGCTTTATTAACTTTTATAGATTTTGAACTACAGTTTCAATGACATAATTTTGTAATTAGTGACTCATAGTCTTTCATTAATGGAATTTCTGGAAAATGCTCTCAGAATTAGAAAGAAAGAGGGAAAGATACAAGAAGGGCAAACTGTATTAGAATGTAGTTAATTTTGTATAGAGACTTACACCCTCTAACAGCCAATGAAATTTTCATATATGCTAATAGTTAATTGTGCTCAAGTTCAGAGTTGCATGGAAGATTTGGCATGTAATAAAAGTTTAAACCAACATCAAAACCATCTACAGTTATGACAAGAAAAATGTAATCTAATCAAGAATGAAACAATGCAACCTACTCAGGGTACTTTTCAGAGTTACAGCCAGGGAGAATACAGTATGAACTTTTACATAATTTTCGTTTGGTGTGGTCCTGGCGTAACTGAGACAGCATGTCCCGTATGCTTCTACACCTCATATTGAAGCATGTGATAGATCCCCCACCAATGCTAAGCATTGTCTGTTACTGTGCAGTCATAGCAAAATTAAATTCAGCATGAGATTTGCTAAACCCCAAGTTCACTAAGCTGTAGAACAGCTGATTAAAGTCTGCTTCCATTGTCATTGACAGTGAAATCAGATTTTAAGTTACAGCTGTTCTTCTATTCCTGTCTTTGTCTAGTGTTGCTGAGAATAACTGCATGCCACCTGCACTAAACAAACCCTTCCCCAGCCAGAGCCATCATTTCTGTGGACATAGTTTATCACATCAGCTTTATTAGCTGATTTATAAAGACACACACCACAATGGAAAAGTCATCTTAGTGTTATCTTCCTTTGCAAAGAACCAGTATTACAGATAGCAAATTCTATACTGTGGCTTCAGGACCTTTCTCCATTGCAACTGCTTCCCTGATGTACTGCAGCTTGCAGTAGGTAGAGATAAGGAAAGTAAATACAGTTAGCTAAAGCTGTTGTGCATTTTCAAAGGTATACAAAAAAAATCCAAGTTTCCTTTTATTTTTAAGAAAATGGTGTAGATGAAAGCGCCAAGGAAAATCAAACATCTGTTTGAGACACTAGAGTTATATATTTTGTTCATTTTATGATAGAAGGGAAGACACAGTTCTTATTCCTAATCTTGCCAAAATGTCTGAACCTGAACCATGTTCCCTTTAAAATGATGACTACATGTCACTGTTTATACTATATAATGTTGTGAATACATGTAGGAAAAATACTTAGATTAATATGATAAAAAAAGGCAAATTAAAGCAAAATAGAATTCCACACAGTTGTACTCATGGGGAATATCTATCTATGGTGTAGGAATTTGCATGACTTCACCTGAAAATGCAGAGAAGAAAGGTTCAGAAATAATCTTATAGATGGTCTTCTACCATCTCTGCAGTGCTTGTGTGTTGACATTCTCTTAGGAGGAAACTGGACTTCTGACTTTTATTAGACATATCAGTTGTGCCTAGAGACACCAACTCAGACAAACTCTGCATGGATCTTAAAAGAGTCTTCAATACTTACTGGGTATCAAAGCCATTTTTGGCACTGTGTGAAAGCCTCATTCCAAGGCCAAGGGAGAGCTGGTGATGTCTAACATGGTACAAAAGATCACCACCTCCTCCTGCTCTGGTATTTAGCAGTGTGGCAGATAAGTGACCCTGTATGTGTCAGAACACTCCAACTTTCCTTTTGTCAGATGATAGCTCAACAAAATCTGCTACTCAGGTCTAAGGGATTTGCAAAACTCTCTTAGGAGATAAGGTAAAGGAAAATTATATTACACAGATACATCATAGGTGGATTTGTGTAAAAGGATCTACAGTGTCTACTATTGATCCAAGTTACTCCATAAACATCTGGAGGTCAGTGTCTTATTCCATCTGTCCATGAAGGTATAACAAAATCAGTACTGAAAATAATAAGAAACAACAGAAAAACAAATTTAAAAATCTATAAAAATTGTAGCCTTGATAGGACAAAAAGAAATATACCAAATTTATAAGACCTTGCAATTTAAGATTTTTTTTTTTAATTTAAAAACCATAGGAAATATTTGTTTGCACATCTGTCTCTAATTTTCCAATGTTTATTTAATTCTAATACTCACATAACACTCAAAGTGGTCTTGACAGATAACTGATAATGAACCTGCTTTGAAACTCATCCAGAGAAGAAAAACCTGTTCAGGGAATCCAGTGCTCTAGCTCAAAGGGAATACGTTTACATCAGCCTGTAACCAGTTTATTCAATTACACTTGTACAGTTCTTTACTTGGAACATTTACTAAGTGTTGTGAGGAAATAAATGAACAAGAATTGTCTAGGCATAACTTTAAATCCATCTCCTGCCTGCCTGTGAGTAAGAGTGTAACATGATTTGTCCCCTCTGAGAGTGGAGATCTGTGACTGTATATTACTAACTTTAAAGGAATACTTGTTTGATCTGAAATTTCAATTTAAAATTGTGACAGCTGCCTGTGACTGAAATCTTCTTTTGATTCATGGACTGAGAATTTTTCTTTTCTACTTTCAAAGTATCTCCCAGTTTGCTGTAAGGTTTATTCATCACATCACCAGATGAAGGAATGTTTGGGTTTTTTTCCCAGTTAGAACGACTGAAGGAAATGCTATAGGTGTTTGAAAAGCATTATATCTTTATGCCTTTAAGGTACTACACTATCATCCTATTACACAATTTCCTGAAGAAGCAGCAAACAGCAACAACAAACCCTTAAGTTTGTGAGCAAAAGATATGATATTTTATATTTCTGTAACTTCATTTTTTTTTCCTGCCAGAAGTCACATTCACTGATCAGAAAATTCCTGGTCTGCTTTTTCACCACAAGAAGGAGAGGGACAATTCCATTTTATCACTCCTAATTTTAATGTTGTTTGTAATTCACGGCTCTAGATAGGCTTCAGTCGCAACTGATAGGGGCTTACCCAAAAGCAATGAGAAGCACTTGTCCCCTCAGTCCTTTTCAGGTTACTGGAATGTCCAGATGACCTTTACATGTAAACTTCCCCATCTTACTGACAAGAGAAACACAATCCTCCTCATGTGGTAGGGCAGCCAAAACCCATTGCTTGTCACTCCACATCAAAGGAAAAGCAATGTGGAATTCAATGTGGCTGCTGAGCTGGCTAGCAGTATGAGAGTGAAGACACTCTTCCTTTGAGAGCTTCAATAGAAAAACAGAAGGAATTTAATTAGCTTTTCAATATATTCTTCTGAAGCAATAGGACAGCTTTCTGACTAGGATAATTTTATTTATAAAGTCTGTTCAGTTTACTGTGTTTGTTTAGAGCAAAACTTTTTAGCTCAGCTCAAGTAATGAGCTTCCTCAGGGATTCTACAAGGAGCATTTACTATCCACGGTACAGCAGGCAGGCTGGAATTGGGCAAAGCTCTTTGGAGGCGTCACTAGGTCTGTTTTGATTGCTGCTAAGTGCCTAGCGGCACGGCAAGCGGTTTTTGCACTACATGTTTGGAACCTGAAAGCCTGAGATGAACAAGCAGGTAGGATTAGCTATAGAAATTCAGTTTGTAGAACAAATTACACGTCAGGAAATGTTTTGGTTTTTAACCAAGTATAAGTAGAATTCTAAAAAAATCACCTTTCTCATAAAATGCCGTTACCCATATTTCAAAGTCCCAGAATTTTTTGATATCCTAAAACTCAGGGAGAATGAAATACAATGAGAGCAACCTGGGAAGAAACTTACAACAGAAAGTAGGCTGACAGCCTTTGATGAAGCCTTTGATGTGTCCTTTGATGAAGGTTAGAGTAGGTGACTCTTCTGGTGTGGAATGAAGTTCCCATGAAGAACAGAAAGATTTGTTTGTTTTATCTAGTACCTGGCCAGCCAAAATGATTGAATAAAGGGATGGCTTTACACATCTTTTAAGACTATTGATAAAATGGTCATATCAAAACCATACACCACAGGAAAAACAAACAATACAGATTTTATCTAAAATATATAAAATTCACACAGCAGTAAGGCTGTTATGTTCTATCAAGCCGTCATGCAGGAAGGACCCAGGTTTTTCATTATTTTCATGCCCTTATATCATACTTTGTTTTGATTTGAGCTGGGAATCTGGATGAAAAGGATGATAAAGCCAGTATGCTGTGCAAGATATTTAATATCTTGCTGATATTAAATATCTTAATACTAAAGCAAGATATTTAATATCTTGCTGTGCAAGATATCAAAATAACAGAAAACCAAGTTTCAGTCAAGCCATCTGCTCCCTTTTCATAAGAGCTATATTTTTAAAGAAAAGAGAAAAGGAAAGGAAAAAATAGTTAACAGAAATAATGTTAAGGTTATGTGGAAAAAAAGTAAAAATATTTTCATTATATATCCAGTTAAAAATTCTGTTTCTCTAAAAAAAAAAAATTACACTTGGATTTCAGGTTAAAGGATTAAAAATAAACATAGTGGAATTTGAAACAGTCTTTGCTCAAAACATTTAAACATACTGAAACTCTCATTTCTTTAATTCTGTTGTGATAAAACCCATAAACCTGATTCAAAAAATCAGAAAACTTAATGTATTCTGGAACCTATACTTTTAGCAGAAAAAAAAAAAACTAAAAACCTGCTCCTTATTCTACATGGTGTTATGGAGCTTAGGAAAAACTGCAGACAGAATTTAGAAAAAAAAATAAACAGACCAAAAAAAAATTCCAAAATGCTCCTTATCAGACCAATTTTAAATTTTTATGTAGATTTTCTTTTCTTTCTCCTCCTCTTCCTCAACTTCTGTAGAACCAAATATCTTACATTGATACTGATAGGCCAAACAAATTCACTTGCATTTCCAGGCCAATGACAACAATAAGACTAGTCAATATTGAACAATAAAGTTATTTAGCTCAAATATGTGCCATAAAGATACAGCTGTTTTGTGTATTACCAAAGTGTAATACCAGTATAGAAATGTTAGATCAAAATATTTTGTATCAAGGTTGAAGTTACAGGAAACCATTGCCCACGGTTATAGACATTGAAAGCAACATGTGAGCAACTGCACTGGAGAGAGGTAAGAGGGATTTTTTTTTTTTTTTTTTGTGAGCAAAATACTGATTATTTTATACAATATATTAAATAGTTTTAGGCAAAACCACATTTCAAAAGGAAATACATCAAGTTTTTCACTGGAAAAGGAGTTATGTTTCCATCAAAAGTTTTACAGTATTTGTTGTACCTAGTAACAGACATTGGGCTATTTACCTCAAGTTTCTTTACTTTCCAAAACAGAAGCTACAGTGAAAGGTGGATTCTTAGGGTCAAAATAGTGCAGCTGTTTAATCAGTCTTTTGTCCTAAACTGATGTGCAGTGTTTGAAATTACTATTACAAACTTCTTTAAAAAATTACTTATGGTGGAAACATATAGCCATTTCCATTCAAGATGGTTGTTCCCATAGACTCACTACTTGCTGTTTTTCATTATTAGTGCTATTTCATCAAGTAACCATTTTGGTGCCATTTTGTATTTACAGTTCACTAGAGATCAACACTCCCTGCCAGAGCTCAACCAAGTCATCTGGTGAAGCACCCCTGCCCTTCAGCACCTACAGGAAAGAAGTAATGTGCTATGAAGTCCTATATTTTTTTAATCTAAATAAAAAAACAGATCCTCAGCTCAGTTTTAAATCTTAGGCTTTTAAATCAAGAAATGCTCTAGCAGTGTAATAACATGCAAATATGGTCTGACCATTCAAGCTTTTCTTTATTTCGCATTGGTTTTAATAAAGGCACTAAACTCATGCTGCATGAGCCAGACCTGCTTGCACAGACACAAGGAGATACTTGCTGTCTTTGTCTAGCAGGGGAACATCTGGGATGGGTCACTGAACATCCCAATATCACTGTGCCCATGTAAACTGACAGCATCAGCACCCGACCCCCAGTGCTCAAAAAATATCTACAAAACTCTGACCACTGGCACAGGCTTTTGTCTGTGGAAGATGTGCAGATATTTCTTCAGATGTATCTTGATAATGCCTCATCTTAGACTAGAAAGATATAGTAGAGCTCCATTTAGAGTACATTCTTGATTCTTAGAGTAGAGCTGCATTTTTGTAGCTGGTGTAGAGCTTAGAGTAGAGCTCTTAGAGCAGAGCTACATTTTTGATTGTATCTATGTATCTGTAAATGCATGGTTAAAAAGGAGACAAATTCTGGCTACTTTAGAGGATGTGACTTCTGCCAGATAACAAGGATTCCTCTCTTGGGGAGTATTTTCAAAGGGAGATTTAAAAAAATAAGACAGCTTTGTCTGAGAGAAGGCAAACTTCAGTCAGTGCAGGATAGACATAAATATGAGCAAGTAGGGTGGCAATCCTTCCTTTATAAAGTTTTATTCTGTTTATTTCACTAATTCTGTAGCTATCTTTCTGTTCCCTATTTTT
Source organism: Lonchura striata (assembly GCF_050655825.1). Taxonomy (NCBI): domain Eukaryota; kingdom Metazoa; phylum Chordata; class Aves; order Passeriformes; family Estrildidae; genus Lonchura; species Lonchura striata. The sequence continues at coordinate 54,232,742 of NC_140707.1, read as the reverse complement.
AGAGACATCCATTATTTCATTTACTGCTTGAGTAAGAGGAAAGTTGAATCAATCAGTCAAACAAGTAATGTAACTGTTGATTAAATCTGGTTCTCAGTGTACATTTCAGCCAAGAGAACCCATTTTTATTGAAAGAAGAAAAAAAAGAAAGAAAAGTGGTTTATATAACAGCTTTAAAACCAAAAGCATCTGATCATTTTACAAACTGAAGAAAACATGACTCAAAACAGTAAGAAAATGCAAAAATAATCTATCTAGTCCTCCCAAGGGAACTGCAACTAAGATTACCCTATACATGGTTACTATCTATATAATAATTTTCTTAATGTCTAAAGGCAATTTAATCTCTTGTATTTATCAGGAAATAAAAACAGCTGTATTAGACATAACACTAGTATCCATTGGTCTGCTGTGAGTACAGCAAAAATAGGATCATCCTGATCAAAGCTTGACTCTTGAGAGGTGAATTCTGAATTGGTTGAGATACATCCAAGACATAGTGTATGGTTTTACAATAGTCCATCAAGTCAAGGTTCACTCCTCAAACTGAGGAAAAAACTTTTCAGATTAGTAGATTAAAAAATTTTACTGAATTACTACGGACAGCAGTACTTATTATTGTTTGGAGTCATGTTTTCTGCAGCTGGTAAGGTGACCAGATCCTTTTGGTTTTAAAGATGTTATATAAAGTAAAACTTTTTCTTTCTTTCTTTCTCTTTCTTTCTTTCTTTCTTTCTTTCTTTCTTTCTTTCTTTCTTTCTTTCTTTCTTTCTTTCTTTTCTTACTTTTCTTACTTTCTTTCTTTATTTCTTTTCCCTTTCTCCCTCCTTCCCTTCTTCCCTCCCTCCCTCCCTTCCTTCCTTCCTTCCTTCCTTCCTTCCTTCCTTCCTTCCTTCCTTCCTTCCTTCCTTCCTTCCTTCCTTCCTTCCTTCCTTCCTTCCTTCCTTTTCCATTTTTGATTAAAAATATGTATCCATCAGCATAAATGCAGATCAAAGCTCAGGGATATTTTTCTCTCTAATGCTTGCTCCTCTCTATTCCTATAATGTATTCAGGAGATTTTCAAAGCACTGGGAAAGGGACAAGGAAGAGACTGAAAGCATTGTGGTAAGAGGCTGTGAAGGGATGAACAAAAATCCTTCTGAATTTCATTTTCCCAAATTTCACTATTCATGGAACACCTTGTTCTTTGCAGCAACTAATACTTTAAAATCATGCAGATGTCAACATTACCTGAGTGAAATGAGTTTATTTCACCTTAATTATGTTCAAAAAATTACAACAACTTTATAGGAATAAAGCATAAAATTACATTAGTCTCAAACTCCTTGGATATTGATAACCCACCATTATTTGCAGCAGATACTATTAATTTTAACTTTGGAATACATTCTTCTATATACAAATGAATAAGATATGAGAATAAAAAGGTAAATTTTGTCATTCAAGTACAGCACAATGGAGAAATATATTTTATAGTAAGGTCATAGTTTAATTTTAAAGGCTGTGAATGAAATCTTTTCCAGCACTTTTCTTCATTTACAAAAAGAGTTTCAGAATTACAAGGATTTCATAAGGTCAGCCCTTAATTTATAAAAACTCTGATGCATTTTTAAGTTATATCCCTACATAAAAATAAATAGGGTTATATAGAGATATATAAAGGATAATTATATGGTAATTTTGTTTTTAGACTGTCTTCATATGCTCACTAGTTAACAGAGATTATTTTAAAGTATTTTTTAATATTTTAAGTACAAAAATGATAGGGATAGACTGACATTTCTAGTGATAGGATACTAGCTCTATTGCTCTCACAAGAATTTTTCTGAAACAGACATAATTACAAAAACTGATCTAGACACAGATAAAAAAACCCTGCCAAGTACTGAGCAACTTCAGACTAGGTGTGAAATTATGATTAATTAGGAATATACATGTAAGAGTTTTGTGAACAAGTGAAAAAATTATGTAGTGAACTAGAATAAAAGTGATAATAAGAGCCTTTTTAAGCATTTCACTGCAACTCATTATGAATGTCCATTTGAAATTAATAGAATGTTACATAACAGAAGATGCTTTATAGGCTGGGGATAGTGATTTTCCTTATTGATTCTTCAGGTAAAGCGTGGGGTTTTAATTCCTTTTGGAAAAGTTGTTCACTACACAGAAAGCAGAAGGGGACTTGTTGCACTTTGTGCTAAGAGTTCACTCAGATTTCAATTGTTTGAGCTCTTTGGGAACATTTGGCTTTTTTGTGCTGAACTTCCATAAAAAAATTCTCTGATGTCAGCTGCATATTATCTATGCTTCCAAAATAGTAGTAGTAGAAATGGCTGAATTACCTGCAGTAGTAGAATTACTATCAGTGGTGATCTATTATTGGCGAATAGGACATTAAACAAGGCCACTGAAAGCCATAGTAGGCAATACATTTAATAAACAACATCAGGCAAAATAAGGTCTGTGATTCTAGACATTAGGTTGATGAACTTATCCTATCTAGTATGTAAGCTTATATATATTTAAAGTAAGTGTGAGACAGTCAACCTTACATTTTTCCTATGTAAAGAGAAGCTATATGCTCTGAATCAAAAGCTACTTAAGCTTTTGGGATAAAAAAAACTTGAAAAAAGCTGCAGAAAATCTTAAAAACCTCTCAATTCCTCCCACTTTTTTCTGAAATTGCAGTTTTCATCTATAAACAACATGAACTGTCCTGGAAATACAACAGTTCTCATGAAATCTTCAGTGAGTGCAAGGAGAGCAGTATTAAATAGATTTAATTGAGAACCGGAAAATCAGTGATCTTTTCAACACCACTATACCTCAGCTCAGAAAGGTTTGGTGGATAGAAATTTTCTCCAAACTAATCTCTGGTTTTTAGTTGTTTCAAAAAGCTTCTTGAAATATTTTAACAATAAAAATACTTCCATGTACTTTGATTTTAAATAAGAAAGTCTTACTTGAGTGGAGTCTTTTATGCTAAAATTTAAGACAGTCTTCAAAACGTGTGCAGAATTGATTCCAAGCTTTTCACCAGTATAATTCTATTTAATTCTATAAAGATCTTATGGATACTTCTATTCTGGGGAAAAAAAGTATTCTCAGAGACCAATTCCAGCAGAATATTAAATCACCTATTCCTGCCTGCAAATTCACCTAAGCAGGAGCTCCATGGCTCCCAGATCAGTAATCAGCTCCCCTTTACATCATACTGTCATATGGCCTGATAGGGCGTGGCAGGTCTCAGGTAAATCTCTCTTGCATCATACAGCAGCACATGGCAATTACTCATGCAGTTGCATGCCTGCCTTAGAAACCTTTCCAGTTTGCTCCTAAAACTTAAGACATAACAATACTGCAAAACTCCTCCTGGCAACAGGACAGATTTTGGGTTTTAAGCTTAAAAACTTGGCTCTATTCTATCCATTTCAGATACTATCTGGATAATCAGATTTTTTCCTCTCAGCATGCTTTTTCCAAACACTACCTCCCTGAATTTGACCTGCACCAGCCATTCCAAACATGAACACTAAAAATGGCATTTCTTCAGCGTGCTTCTGTATTAACCTGCTATACCATTCCAATATGAGAATCTGTGCATGTTAGTGATTAATGGAGAAATAATAGAATTTGTAAGATCATGCTTTGTGGTTAGATTTGCAGTAGTGAAAGTCCAATGTATCTGGCTTCTGTCACCTATGTATTAAAAAGTCATCACGTGTCCTATTTGGAAACTATTCTTTGTTAACAAACATTGAGATCTGTGTGTAAGAACTGTACATTTAGCATTTTTATGGGCTTTAATGACACTGAGAGCTCTGGTGGCTGCTGGCCTCTACCTATATCATCTTACCACCTTATGTCCAGTAGTATTGCATCTTAGAATGGGCTGGAAAGCCATTATCTGGGCTTTTTGGACCATGGTAATTTGATTAAGAGGAAGTTAAGTCATTAATACCAAGAACATGCTTCTCTAACAGATGTACTAATATCATGACCAATATCAATGCTGGGGAATCAAATATATGTATATAATAATATAGTATTTGGATTCATATTTAAGCCTCAGGATACAGGAAGATGTCCTTAGCAGTCAAATTTTTGGAAACCTTCATTTTTCTTTGCCACAGATTAGGGAAATGATAGGAGTCAGTTCAGCAACTGAGTGAGTCAGTTCAGCAACTGTGTCAGTCACATAACAATGAACTGCAAGAAAATTAAATTAAACATAGTTTTAATTAAATAAATTAATGGCTGTTAAAGTCAGACATAGAGTGTGTGTGAAGGTAAAAGACAAGGGCAGCTGAGGGAGAGGGAGCAAAATGAAGAATAGAAAAAAATTCTTTGTGAAATAAACACCTTCACATGGTCAAATGCACTGTCAGAAGTTTTTGTTTTTCTTGCTCCACTGCACTGATGTATTTTGACAGGATATTTTGTTCTGCCTCTAGGGTTTTTAGGGAAAAGGAACTCATGGGCTATTACAGTTCCAGTGAGGAGTTTTGACTGAAATGTTTTGGCTCATTTCCTTGAGCTATGCATTAGCCAGATGGTTTGATGCATGTACCATGCCACCCTGTTTGATCCTGCTGTTGGACTTTAGCTCCTGTTCCACTGTCAAAGGGAAGGATTATTATGAATGTTCTCATTAATATTCACACTGAAGAATGATCTGACTGCCACTTCACTCCTACTGCAGGTTAAGTGAGGGTGCCCTGTCAAAACAGAGAAAAATCTTTACCTCTACTAATGCAAACCAGTCTGAGAGAGGTTTTTGAGCAGAAAATTAGATTCCAGTATTAAGGGCTTCCCTCTTCTTTGACAGTGATTTACTATGTCAAAATCTCTTCTTCATTACAAAATAAGAAAACAGTATCTAACTCTTTCAGAGGGGAAAAGTATATTCTACAAGGTTTTGTGATAAAATACTTGCATAAAAATTGATAGAATTGGGAACTTATTAACAATGTGACTAAATTTTATGCAGTACTTAAAATCCCTGCTCATGGGCAGGATCTATTATGTGAGGAATATATGTATATATGTATATATCACATAAGCCAGAAATTTCTTATGGATGGGTATCCAAAGAAGAGCTAAAAGGTGCAAAGGAGACTGCAGCTCTCTGTCATCCATCCAGTCCTAACAGGAGGCAACACCCCTGAGGGCAAACACATCCTGTGACAGAGCAGACAGTTTCCCCCTAAGCCTGCTTTCCAAAGGTGCTGGGCAAGTTCAGAGGGAAAATCATCTGGTACTCTCAGCTTGAGAAAGAATAATGTAGAGAGGTATCAACATTTTGAGACTATAACTTTAAACACAGTGGAAAGCCTAGTCCTTATGCAAGGAACTTAGGTATCTACTGCATTTCTTAACAACTGATTCCTGCTATCCAGAGATTAAAAATGTCAACCTACACTGACTCAAGGTTGATCATGCATTAATTTTTATTGTTGAATGGTCAAAACTATATTCTGTTCTCAAAATTACTTTCCAGGACAACATTTTTCTTCTTTAGAACACATTGAGCAATTGAGTAATACTGCTACTGGTCTTACTGAAGTATGTTATTGGTCTAAGAAGATGCTGAAGAAGATGCTTGCCTCTGTCAGCCCACATAATAAAGCATTTAAAATTTCCTCCACCATATATGACTTGCTAAATTCTTGTGATGCTGAATTCCAGAGGCTGACCATAAACCATGGAAAAAAAGGGATGTGATGGCAGTTCTAACTCAAAGAAATGTTTCTACTGTGACTGAAAAGTTATGTGATTTGGATAAAAGATGTGCAACTTATATAGAATTCATTTGGCTTCTGTGCAGGAATGATCACCTTGGATTTTGCCTACTAATCTTGGAAGAAAAACTATTCTCTCCGATTGTGTGAGACAGGATGCCAAACTCTCACTCATGATACAGTCTGCAAGTTCAGTATAAATTAACCTTTTGTTTTTTCTCATGTAGTTGTGTGCTATATATCCACAGTGCATTAGTTTCTGCTTACTCTAGACAGTTACAACAATGGAAGAGGTCCATGAACTTCCTACATGCCAAAATATATAGAAAAAACAGTCCCAGTTTGAGCAATTATCAGCATATTTTGTGCCAAGATCAACAAAAATCCATCTGGTAGAATATATATTATCTTATTAGACAGTAGTTGCTACAGCATAAATAGCTTTTGTTACAAATAACAGCTTACATAAGAATCTGGTAAAATACCAGAAAGGTAATGCCTTCAAAGGATTTAGCTCTGGACAAGAAGTTAAGCATGCCATAAATGCCAGGATGTATAAATGCCCAAACCCAAAAAATCATAGAATAATAGAATATAATTGTACAATTATTTGGGTTGGAAGGGCCCTTAAAGATCATCTAGTTCTAATTCTTCCTACCATGGGGAAGGAGACCTTTCACTAGACATGATTGCTCACAGTTCTGTGAAACTTGGCCTTTAAATACCTTGAAGGATGGGGCATCCACAACTTTCCTGGACAATCTGTTCACCACCCTCTCAGAAAAAAATGTCTTTCAAATACCTAATCTGAACCTGCTCTCTTCTAGTTTGAATCCATTCTCCCTGTTTTGTCACTACAGGTCCTTGTAAAAAGTGTCTCTCTTTAGGCTCCCTTCAGGTTCTGGAAGGCTGTAATTAAGATATCCAAAGCCTTCTCTTTTCTAGGCTGACCAAATCCAACTCTCTCAGCCTTTCCTGGAGAGATGCTTCAGCTCTCTGATCATCTTGGAAGCCCTTCTCTGGACTCACTTTAACAGGTCCATGTCCTCCTTGGTGTGCTGGGAGCCCCAGAGCAGCACACCAGGTGGGATCTCACCAGAGGGGACAGTAGGGAAGAATCCCCTCCCTAGCCCTGCTGCCCACGCTGCTTTGGATGCAGCCCAGGACATGTTTGGCTCTCTGGGCTGTGAGTGCCCGTGGCTGGGTCACGCCCAGCCTCTCATCCAACAGCAACCCCAAGTCCTTCTCAGCAGGGCTGCTCTGACCTCTTTATCCCCAGGCTGTGTTGATGATACTGGGGGTTGCCCTGGCCCAGGTACAGCATTTACATCAGTCTTGTTAAACCTTATGATATTCCCATGGACTCACTTCTCGAGCTTGCTCAGGTCCCTCTGGATGATATCCTGTCCTTCAGAGTGTGGCAATTGCATCACTTGGTGTTATCTGCAATCTGCTGAGGTTGTACTTAATCCCTTCATCTTTGTCATTAATATATTAAATATCACTAGTACTAATATGGACCCCTAAGAGCAGCCACCTGCCAGTGATGTCCATCCAGACACTGAGCTGTTGACCACAACCCAACCAGTTTATGCATTGTACAGTCAAGTCATCAAATCCATCCCTTTCCAATTTAGAGAAAAGAATTTTCTGGGGCACCATGTCCAAGGCTTTACAGAAGTCCAGATAAATGACAACTGTAGCCTTGTCCCTTGTCCCTGATGTAGTCACTCCATCAGAGAAGGCCACTGGGTTGGTCAGACAGGACTTGCCCTTGGCGAAGCTGTGCTGACCATCCCAAATCACCTCCCTGCTTTCCATGCGCCTTAGTGTAGCTTCTAGGAGGATTTGTTCCATGATCTTCCCAAGCACAGAGGTGATGATGACAGGTCAATGGTTCTGAGAGTCCTCCTTTCCACCCTTTTTAAATATGAGTAGAGTGTTTGTCTTTTTTCAGGCACCTGGGCTATTATCTGACTACCATGACTTTTAAAATATTATGGAGAGTGATTTGGCAACTACATCAGCTAATTCCTTCAGGACTCTGGAATACATCTTAATGGATGCTATAGACTTAGGTACATAATATACCTTCAAAAGCTCAGCTCAGTTGCAATTTGACAGATTAAATGACTGCTACCGATAGACCAAGAAATCTTTTGTAAGTGGTCTGCTCTGTCTCTCTGGTGGTAATTTCAGTGGCTTCTCAGGGCTGCCAGAACAAGCTAAGAACCAACTCCTCAGTGATTGTCATTTACAGGGAATCACAGAACTACAAGGCTACCTCCATTCCCCTAAATTAATAAACTGAATTGTCAGATACACACATGAGGCTGACACACATTTATTCTTCTGCCCTATTTATCTCTGTCCAGGATAGACTGAAAGCTGAATGCAGCACATTGTTCATACCAGTTTAGCAGATTGAGTGTCGGTCCACTCCTTATTCCATTCTGTCTTGAATACTTTGGTGCTAATCTCCTGGTTTAAACCGCTTTAGTAGTCACAAAGTAAACATTTGGCTGAGTTTCCCTCCTAACAATAATCCTTCATTCTTTAGGGATTTTTATTTCTCTCCCTAGCCCATGTCCTACAAAACTGTGGTCAGAGCAGACTCCATACAGGAATTCCTGTGTGAAAAAAAATTAGGAATAAAAAGACTGCAGTTGAGTGAATTTTCTTCTCAAATGCAAGAGCATAGGACCTGAGGATATTTTCTGTTTGCTGAGGCCTTTAATTCAGAAAGATGTTTAGTTATCAATTTTTCTGACTATAAAACTCCCAATTTAGCATTGAATGATCAGGAACCTTAAACCTTCAATTTAAATGTGACTTTGAGCCTTACATACTTACCATTTTGCCTGCTCTGAGGAACTACTTTCACTGAGTAATAGAAGTGTTTGTAAAATAAGTTTTTCTAGCAATAGAGTATATAGAATGTTAAAGATCAGAGGTGGCCTGTCCAATCCTGGATTTTGAGAGTCTAAATTTCTTCTGTCTCTAACATGAAAAAAATATAATATGCAATGATATCCAGAATAAAATTAAAATATTAGCTGGGTTTTTTTGGTAATGAGAGTCCTGATCAGTTTGGATTGTGATTAGAGGAAAAGAGTAGACATAAAATTCTTCCTGGGGGAAAATTATAGACCAGAACATGCTACAGAGGTTCATCTTTGTTCATACAGCTTATGGAAGTAAGCTTTGCTTCAAAAGGCCTTGCTTCAAGCCTTAGACATTTTGGGATATGTCTAGAGTTTGAGTCAGCCAGACTGTGTCAGATGCAGGTTAGTAAAAACACAATATATTGTTCTCAAAATGTTTTGCTTGACATTAAACCAAAATTTTGACATAGTTCCTACCCATTGCTCCTTGATGTTTATCTCTTCAAAATTACGTTAAGTCACAGTGATACATTAGTTATAAATGGTAAATTCAGTTTTTAAAGAGCTGGGTTCCCAAAGCAAGATAAGAAGGCAGAAAGAGGCTCTGCCTCTACTGACACACAGCCAGCACAGAGCCAGGAGCAAAGAGCCTCACTGAACATGCAGGAATGAGAGGTGAGTTCAATGTCAAGGGCTCATTCAGACTTTTTGCTGCTCTGCCAATGCTTCCAGCAAGTGCCCAATTAGCAGTGACAGCGGTGATGGTGTTTATGAGAAACTAGCCTGAGACTGTCATTTCTTTAAATTTGAAACTGCAGAGAAGTCACAGGGTGGTAAAGCTTTTAAGTTCTTATTGACATGCACCAGAAACTGACCTCAAACTTGTGACTTAGAGGTGAAAGTCTTTATTTGGTAAGTCAGTTTGTGTCCCACAGAGTGAATTTGTAAAGCAAATTCCCATTCCATTCCAACTTACTCTATTTCTCTTGAGATGAAGGGAGCTCTCCCCTGCACAGCAGCTAGAACAGCACCCTCCTATCCCCTCCTGTCATGAAGGAAAACTGGGCTGTGGAGTTGGTGCATCCCACACTGAAAAGTGAACAGTGGGAAGAATGCAACAACAATGGAAATTGCAAAGTCATTACTTAAAAACACAGTAGATTGCCACAGGAGGTATTGCCTAGAGGTGTTAGTGAATATGGTGTTTCAGTAACTCCATTTAAAACTTTGAAAAAGAGATACGAAAAAGAGAGGAGGAAAGGAAAGAATATGTATGAAATACTTTGGAAAGGCTGAAATAAGCACAAAAAAATCAGAAATTACTGACATGTTCCCCTAAGAGACAGTCTGTTAATTTCTTGGCTTGGCTTCTCTTGTCTGCACACACTGATGGGTATTCAGAAAATAACAGTGCACTTTAATTTTAAGCATATGGGCTAAACTGCAATTGTAGTTCTTGGTTGTCAAACATCTTACAGTGCTCCTGAGCCCATTTCACTGCTCTAGAATTAGAAAAAAAAAAACCAATCTGATTCCTATGTAGAGTCTGAATGTTGTGGAAGTTTTTTTACTTTGATTTGAGAGTTCAGGGATTGACTGCCTATTGGATAGCTTGTTGCTTTGAACATCTGGCCAAATTATTGCTATTTGCAGCTCCTTTTTCTGTTCTCTTTTTGATTGTTTCTGCTATTATTCATTGTAATAGAATGAATTCAGGATATAGGCTATTTTTTATTTGACCTGGTAAAGCCCTTTGTCTCTCAGGACATGTAGAGAGCCAGCCCCTTTTTTTATTAAAGTAATACAGGATTCTCATCTGACATTATGGATGCTTCACAGTCTTTTTCCACAGGTAAAAAAGACAAAGTAGATTGCAAAATGTCAGGGAACAGAACTTGCATGGTGTGCCTGAATTGTGGGCCCAAGGTTATTCTTTGTTCTTGTTCTCTCTTCCTAGTTTAGCTGAATGGCAGACAGCTACTTAGGCCCCTACAGAGTTGTTCTTTTCCAGCTCCTGATCTCTTGATAATAAAGGGTGTGTTGAGAGGTGATTTGACTGAGCTGCTGCCAGCCAAGGCTGGCATAATGGTGTCTTTCCAAGATAACATGAATCAGAGCAACCCACAAAAATTATCTGACACATTCTGGGACTAAGGTAGCCTTAGAGATTAGGTCATCACAAAGTGATTATAAAAGCATTTCTGACAGCTCTCTCAGTGTTCAAAATTCTGAGTTGAACTTCAGAAAGCTTAGCAAAGCTAGACACTTGAATCTTGCATTTAGAGACCCATGAAACTTTTAATTAAGCATCAATAATATCACAAGTCCCTATCTTTCTTTTTCTTTTTATTAATATGGAAAGGCTGGAAAAGAAAGATAAGAGGCAAGATAGGTACTGCATGTTGTATGCCTCACTCATCTGCCCCTGGGCAGTTGTAGCTCTTCTCTTTGAGGCAGTGATTCCCTCAGTATGTTTGCTCTGTTGTTTTACTGAGCTCAGTTTGAAAGGCCTAGCTGTTTTTACCTCCTTTTACACCTTATTTGATTCCAATGCAAAAGAAAATATTTCCTAATATTCATCTTTAGTTGCTTCCTTCCACTAATTCACCTTTCTATATTTGCAAATACTAGGAAAAAATCCTTGTTTTACATGCAAACACCTTCAAGACTATTATAAAATTCCAAGATATTTGCTTTAGTGTGTCTTTATATTCACAGCTTAAAATTTGTTCTTCTCCACAGAAAAATTTGGTGTCTTTATATTTAACCACACTGTGTAAAATGCTTACTAGGATGTTTCTTTTTTGTGTCATAACACTCTGAAATTTAATAATTATATTCAAAACAAAAGTCTTCTTCCAAATTCTAAGTAATAAGTATCTTCAGTTATACTCATCTAATTAATTATGAATGTTTGAGCAATCCCATGCTTTCATTAGCTAAAAGCCCATCTTAACTTGATAAACATAATTGAGAAGGAAAAAGAGAAGCCCACTACAGTTGTGTGTATTTGTCCTAATTATAGTGATCTCACAAACTTAAAGCCTGGCTCTAATTATTTGGTTTTAGCATTTTCTTTGTTACTTTAATAGTCTTCTGGGGAGGCTACAGGCCATCCTTGTTGAAAAGATTTAATAAAATTTATTTGATGTAATATTGTTTTCTTTGATACTCAGTCATGACAGAAACTGTGTTGGGGTTTGGATTTTGGTTTACATTCAGAGAAGCTGGAAAGCAAATGTGATTGAGCTTTCTGCTTATGTTAAAGATGGGCACCAAGTGAACAACCCAGTGCAAAGTGCAGAAAAGAATGTAGGAGACCTTCAAAAGTCAAAATAGTCTGTAAAGGAGGAATCCTTTATATAGTTCCTAAGATTAGGAGCTTTTTAGTCTTTTATTAATTAGAGGTGGTAGATCCTGCAATAAACTGCTTACACCATCACGTAAATATCCAAAGTAATGCAATGCAGACATCTGAAATAAGTTAAGCATGAGTCAACAAGTGCCCATTTCTTTTCCCTGCAAATGGAATCTAAAATTACTTACTTGGGGTTTTATGCTGCCAGTTACATTAAATTAGATGACATCAACTCTGCTTCCCACAGCCTGAAGTTTGGATACTGGTGTTAAACTGGATGTTTAATTAATTTCTAAAGTAACATCCAACATATTTTTTTTTCTTGAAAGCTAAACAACATTTACTGCATGTATTACATATGTCCCAGTAGAAAACCAGTGTGTCATCACTTTAGGAGAAGTGCCAGGGCACTGTTTTCTGCAATCTGAAAATAATGTGCTGAATTCCCAACAGACAGAATTTTCTTGGTTGCTTGAGGTTTCTTTCTGTGTTTTGTTTGGTTGTTGGTTTACATGAAGCACAATTTCAGATGTTTCAGTTTGTTCAGATCTCTGTTCTGAAGAGCTGGCTGCATAACAAAGGCAGCATTAATTTCAGTAGGGGATTTACATGCAATGGCACCCTGAATCACACGCAATGGCCATTGCCTAATTCAGTGAGAGGCTTTGCATATCTTGCCTATGGCTTGTGTTCTCACTAGCTGCCAGGCTGCCCATGTGGAAGTTCATAGGAAGGCTGTGCTTAGAGACATTGAACTTGATCATATGAAACCAGCTATCACTGAACTAATATCTTAACTATCATCAGTCCCATGGGGTATTGAAATCTTCAAAAGAGGTCTCTGGGTGTACCCAGACCTGCGCTTGCAGCTTCCCTTGCTAAATTGGAGCTGTACCTAGACTTATGGGCAGCTTTAGAAAACCTCCTGGTGTTGTATCATATGGGATGAGAAACTGTAGATTTTCCTCTTCTGCAGTTCAATCTCCCTACAATCTTTTCAAACCACAAAGTACCCAGTCTGGTAACTTACCATCTATGTTCTTACACTTCACTGCACCTCTTAGTCTCAGTCCCTCAAGCCCAGAAAAGCTCCTTATAGTTCACTGTTGAATGACTGGACTGCTCTTCAAACCAACTTCATTACAGATGGAGAAAGAAAAGATGAATGCCCACATAGCAAGCTTCACGTTCCTGGAATGAAAGTGTAGACATCCTTTAAACCTTTACAGAAAATTCAAGAATTATGTGCAAACTAAAGCCTTGGACTGGAGTTCCTAAATCTTAGGTTAGTATTTAGAAAGTACCTTTGCTCTTATATGGGTAAGAGAGAGGTGCTGGAGGTTTAAGGTCTTCCTTAAAAGTGCTCTGGAGAACAAGAAAAGTTTCAGACTTCTACTTGAATGGAAGGACAGAGAAGACAGCAATTCCAAAAAAAAAAAGTACTTGAAGGCAATAGTATGATTAATAGGAACTGAACATCTGCAAAGGGAGAGATTAGTGTGGGCAAGAGAAATATGAGACATCCAGCTTTGGAGACATGAAAGAGTCCAACAAGCAAAAGAGAAAATCCACAAAGATAACCAATGTCTTAAAAGCTAATTCAGAGGAACTCAGTATCCCAGGGTGCTCTCCTGGCACCCCAAGAACATCACTTGATGCTAATTTCCTCTCTGAGAGCTGCACCCAGCATCAGGTCCCAGATCCTGAGAGCTTCTACTGTTCCAGAAAAAGACAGAAAAACAAACAAAAACTACGGAGCTATTTGGCTCTTGTATGCCTCTCATAAGCAGTGAAAAGTGTAATGAGCACTTCTTTGTGTGTAGAAAAAAAACACCAACAACGCACATCTTACATCTGAGTAGAGCTCTAGGGAGATACTAAATTAAATACATTTGTGTTTATGGAGAAAGGTGTCAGTAATTGGACTTCATGCTCTTTTAAAGCTTTTATTAACTTGTGTTTTAGATTTATTGTATTTTTTAAAATAAGATAGTGGAAGCAAACCTCCAGATAGAACCTCAAACTCTATTTCTTTAAATCTCTTGTGCTGTCCAACATTCCCTGCCAAAAGCACTTCTGAAATTTGTGGCAAAATCTTCTAACCTCAGTCATCTCTCCTCAATGAAACTCAGGTAGTCACCACTTTGAGGAAGGTTTTAGTTGAACCTTGCAACAGGCCACAGTTGTCACTGGAAAAACTTTACCATCTAGGAGAGAGTAAATGGCTGTGCTGCATCATGAACACCACAGGAACTGGACTCGGGGAGCCATAAAAACAAACACACATAGAGGAGACCTATAATTCTCTTATTTTGAAGGACAACCTTATCAAAAATATATTTAACCCACTATGTGTGCCCCACTCTAGGAAATACACAAAAATGTATCTGGTATGTTCTCCTTCCCCCACCTTTACTCTCTCCTCTCTTATTTTTTCAGTGGACATTTGGAAAGCTAGGACAAAGGGAAAGTGCTGCCTGCTAATACAAGTGCTATAACAACAGAAACTGTAGAAGAATACAAGTCATAACTTACCTCATTTCATTGCCTTTCAGTGACCAGCATAAAAAGCAACCATATTTTCTCTTCATTTTTCAAGACAATAGGGTAGCAATAGAGGGGCCCATCTCCCCCTATTCAGTGTCCTCTGCATCAATGCTAGTCTCTGCACATGCTGGCTCTTTGCTATGATTGAAGATGGTGTTACATTTTGCCTAATCCTTGGGATTCCCCAGAAAAGTAAATTCTGGAAATTATATCAAGAAAAGACAGTAAGAATTTTATGTCTTCTGTAACTAGTCTGTTCAAGATACTGTTTGATGTACAAACACAACCCTTTTTCTGTATTCCACCATTCCTCAGAATTTCTGATTCCCTAATATAACTGAGGTTTTCAAAGGGCATGTGCAGATCATAAGAATTTTAGAGGAACTCTTCTAGGGGAAAACCCTTATTCTAGGAAGAACATCAGCCACCTACAGCTTTAGAGATAATTTATAAATGTCGAAATGACCAATTTATGAAAACACTGTAAATGGACATTTGAATATAAAATGTGTCCCCTTTGAAGGGGCCAAAACCATTCCAATTATTCCATCTCATCTCAAAGAAAAGTGCTTCAAATATTAGTGGTATGGAATTTACTGCATGATAGACTGTTGCAGCTAAAATAAATTTTTAAAATTTTATAAAACTAAACCAATAATATGATTCCATTAACTAAATGGACTTGAAAAATAGCTACCATTAGTCATTATTACTGTCCTGAAAGAGAGGAAGACTAATTATGAATGGATTTGTTTGTGTCTTGTTTACAAACTTTTGCCTCTAAAAGAATAATTGTGAACACAAAGTAGGTATTCCTGAAATGCACCACTTGTAAGAAAAAAACCAGTCCAGAATTCCAACTAACAACAAATTGTTCCTCAGAATTAAAAACTAAGTTAATAGGCTCACAGTGATTTGTCTTGGATTATTGATTAATATTCCATTTAGTTTTGTTTCCCTTGGTGAAATCAATCTCATTCCTCAAAGCAGGCAGCTTACGCCTTGTCGCTTCGGTGTAATGGGATCAGCCACTGGACTCTGCGTGCGCAGCCTGACTTGGATTTATCCTTGGTCAATCCCTGCCTGCTGCCGGAGGCACAGCACTCGAGAGGGCAATGACACCTGGAGAGAGGCAATGGCCCTACAGGTGGTGCTCTGGAAGGTACCACCGAGCAAGGGAATTCTTATTAACGTAATGGACTTCTAAAAAATCACAGTAGAAACAAAGCGCTCTTGTTGCCTTCTAACCTGCAGCCTATGCTGAGGCGTATGAACATGCAGCAGTGGGCGCTGATCTTGCTTTCCTGCATCTGAGCCACAAAGCCTCTCAGCTATTTTGAGATGGGTGTTTAAGATTGTGTTACTTTTTACTGCAATAGAGTGTCTCTTTTGCCAGAGTCATCAGTGAGAAAACAGGATGAGAAATGGAAAACATTATAAAAGCCATGGAGGCAGCTGTGTGAAGTGTAGGGTGCAGCCGCCAGGAGTGGCTCCAGCTGCTACTGCATTGAGAGAACAGGAAACAATCCAAGTGGGTTCAAAAAATGGGATATAGTTCTGAGGCAGGCGTGAATTTCAGTGATAGATTCCCAAGCTACAGAGTGAAAATAGTGAGACCAGTTAGAATTTTCTCAAAGTTAGGGAGATTCTAATTAAAGAGTATAATTAATTATTGCATCATTGGTGACTGGGTGATTTAGTAAACTATTTTTACATATATCGTTCACCATTGTTCATGGTCCTACAAAGGCATGTGAAAATGGTATAAAAGGTATACTGAATACTGCATAGGATGTAGTCTGACCAAAACTGAGGGCTTTCTAAATCTGGATTTAAATCTTAACTCTCTGAAAATCCTATTATTGCCTATTATTCTTCATTATTATTCCTCATTATTATTCATTGTTGTTGTTGTTGATGTTGTTTTTTAGTTCCTATTATATCTGTTCTTGGTGTTTTGTTATTATTTTATCCTAAAATTATTTTTACAAATACACTCAAAAAATCAAACTATTCAGATTTTATGACTTTTCCCTCTTCACTTTGATATGCTTCATCATATAGAAGTTAGGGGAAATATTTAAAAGCATAAGATGTTATCCACCCTGGCTGAGTATGTCCTGAGTAGTTTGTCCTATAGATTTAGGGTGAAGTCAGCTGCAATTGCCACTCAGAATAAAAGTAATAGATTTCATTTTGAAGTAACTAAGTATTTGTCTTGCCCTTTTTTTCTGCCTATCTCCTTACTCCTTTCACTGAGGCAGAAATTGGTGATCACAAATATATCATGGATACCTGACCCCTCAGAGCGCAGACAAAAGCATGTGTATATTCAGTAATATTTTGAGTATTTTTAACCTATAACTCAATCATGCTTTTAGTTTTTTAATTTTCTTCTGCTTGTACTATTACATGCCAAGCACACTCTAGTTTCTGCCAGATTCCCTCGTTCTGCAAGAAATATATTTCTGAGCTGTTTGCCTTCAGTGGCAGCTGGTTTCTGGGCACATGTCTAGATCTATTGCAAGCTACAGATAACTGAACATTTTGATTTAGTTGGCTCCTTGTTGCTGTGGAGTCCCATGTTCCTGCACTACTCCAAAAGGGGTAACTAGCTCAGGAGGATGAGAGTAAAGGTACAAAACAAATGTTCAAAAATTTAACTGCAGATGTCATTTTCAGTAATGCAAATTCAGTTACATTATTCAGCATTGTTACATTCATAAAGGCATACTTAACACTAATGTTTCCAAGATCAGAATGTGTTTTTAAAGTTTATCCATTTCCTATACATATTTCTTTTATAAACGAGTTGGTGCAGGGGACTTTCACAGGCAGCAAAATAGCTGAAATACAGAGTTTCACAGAGAACTGCTTACAGTGAGGAATCTGGACTATGTGAACACCTGGACTAAAGCTTCAGCCATTCCTTCAGGGAAGTTAGACAGCTTGAGGGCTTTCCACACTACAGAAAGGTACAAAAAGTTACAGATTGCCACTGATCATGGTGCCAAACCTTTCCTTGAAGTAAATTATGCAGTTCCAGGGGATTTACTCTAATGGTGAAATGGTCCCCTAGCACACAGAAAGCTGCTTACAAAGACAAGCAGCAAAGAAGAGTCAGAAAGTAACAGCCTTCAGCTACCAACCTATCAAGTGGGACTTAGTAGGTTCATTTTTTGTTGAGACATTTTGCCTGTTGCAAAATGGCATTTCTCCACCTTCCACATTGCCCCAGTGTTACTTAGCAGCCCTGAGTACACCCACACAGGCAGAGATGCCAGGAGATCCTCAGGTTCAGAGTGAGCTTGGGCCAGCTCCTACTTTGGACTTTGTTGGCTGGGTTCCCACTGCAGGTGGGAGCATGCAGCAAGGAGACCTGGACTACACACAGTGCTGAACTGAGAGCACCACTGTGTTTGTCCTCCTTCAGCACCCTGAGAGCACCTGCTGCTCAGAGCCACGATGATTTCAGTTCTCCATCAATGTCTGACCCAGCTCATCCTGGTCAAACAAGTCCTAGGAGGTAACTTTCAAGTTACTTGACTTTTTTTACCTGGGTACTTGACAGTAAGAACAATTGCCTGGGTTCCCAGGAGGGGTGAGGGTTTTTAATATGCATTTTCAAAGCTTTTGGTGACAGGATTTATTCCAATTTCACATCATTTTATAGTGGCTTTCTTGAGGATATTTTTGAAACTCTGATTCTCTGAATGAAAGGATGTATTATTGTAAACCAGTACCAGTAAGCAAGCAGTAAAAAGAGAAGGTTCTGATGAATTCAGAAGAAATAGATATAGCATTGTTGCAAATGAGTTTATCTGCTTATCATATAAGTTCAGCTGATTTTTGAGATGCATTCAGCTACATTTTTGAGATATGGGGTGCATTTATTGATTTTTATTTTAAATTATATTGAATTTGGTACTGCAACAGCCATTATTTCTTAACATCTCAGCAGGATGTGCTGATGCCTGCAGTACTCTTGTAGTATATCAAGCATGGAACAGGCAATTAGTTGTGCTCCTTATTTAGCTGTGCAAGAGGCTGGGAAAGGGGAGTCACAAGCTAGAGCATTTTGAAATTGATAAGAATGATCTCCTCCCAGTATCATACACATTGACCAAGACTTAAACTAGACATCATACTCTGCTACTTTGCTTCCTCCACAAAGATATAACTAATAAGAGCTACAGCCGCCTAAACAAAGATATTTTGTGGGTTCAACTCTTTTGCTAGATGTCTAAAGTAAAATAAAAGGTGAAGAAGAAGGGAATGGTTGCTGGCATAATTTTGCTTTGTTTTCCTTTGCTTTCCTATGAAGAGGCTGGGGTCAGTGTGAACCCAAGATATTCATTATATTTTTTTCCATTGGGTAGTTTTGAAAAGGGCACAGAATGTCAGTAATCATCCCCTTTATGTCTTAGTGGCAAGTTTATGATTGAAGAATTACCTTGCTAATACATGTTTAAATGAGGCTTTGGCAATGTTAGTGGTATTTAAAAGACCTCTGGCATTTGAAACAGTCAACAACAAAAGATTTTGCTGATAAACAGAATCAGGTTCATGTTAGTCTGGCTCTGAGACTGAAGGCTTTAACATCAGCTCTATTCTGACACTTAGCATTTTTAATTCATAGCAAAAATAGTTGGTATCAAATGCCAAACAACATCACAGAAGCTGAAAATTATGGGGAAAATAAAAAATATTGTCAAAAGAAAAACCATATAAAAATAGCTGATACATAGCATCTGAAATTATTATTCTTATTTTATATTAAAAACTAAATTGAACTTTTTGCCATAAGAATTATTTTAAACTTTCAGGAAGGAAAACAGAATTAAAACAGTACAGTTTTTTTGTTTACATTTTTTACAGTTCTTCCAGGTGTGTGAAACATTTAGCTCAATTAATAAGTCACGGGGAGAATAATACAACTCATGCCTCCTTGCACTGGAAAGGTCTTGCTAACTCAGTTGGATTCCCTTAAATCAGCAGGTTGGTTTTTTCTACTTTTAGAAAGCAAGAAAAAATTGATTTCTTAAGGGATTTTAAATCATATCCTTTCAGATTATGAAAATGTAGTCCATTATTTTTGAAGTCCTTTTCAGGCTCTCAGCTGAAAAGCAGTATTTAAAAGATGGACATAATTACCTGATGTTTCATGGTGAGGATGAGGATGATGTACAGACAACATGACTTCTTTGGAAAGCCAATTTTTGAAATTAACTGGCAAATCAAGCCTTTCACCTTTCTTGCCTACTTCTTTTCTTACTTGTTTTTCCATTACAGCTCAAAATCCCGCTTCTGCCTTCACTTCTTGAAATTTTTTTTCTTACTTTTTACTAGATGGTTTATTTAATAAATCAAATGTAGTAAATGCAAAAATCTGCATTTCTTTCCATCATTACCAAAGTAGTCTGTGATAAAATTTCATCAAGCCAGAAACCTGAATCAGTCTCCACTCTTTGATTGCTGCACTCCACTCCTCAGTTCTTGAATTCTCAGCTGTCCACCAGCTCTTCAGCACTCCAGGGTGTATATGACACCTGGAAGAGAACAAAAGTCAGGACCAAAGCCAGATATGTTGCTAGTCATAAGCAGCGGGGGAGTTCTGTTTTGGTTTTTTGTTTGCTTGTTTGTTGGTTTCATTTTGGGTTTTTTTTAGCATTAGCAAAGACAGGCCAAATTTCAATTTTGGTAATTTTTGGACTGTCCAATGGGAGCTGAGGGAAAGGTAGTGTTCCAGTTGCATCTCAGGATGCTGCGTAGTCCAAAAAAGTCAGCGAAATCTGGAATCCAGCATTTATTGACTACAGCACAAAAAAAACCGCATAATCAAATTTTGTATAAACAAAGCAGGTCCAATGCTTGATAATTTCTCATTTGACTTTATCATCAAAATTGCTTTTCTATTCTCGGTGGAAATCCTGTAGTTAGAGACAGTTGACTAGAGCTGAGAATGTATCTACATGACCAAATACCATCAGAATATAGATAAGAGGTTTCAGATTTCAAAATCTTGCTAGATCTTTGAGGTTTCTGGAAGGAAGAGGTTACAAAGGAGTCATTCAGCATTTTTTATTGGATAGTCAATTAGTTTCCATTTGCCAGACTTGACAGTAGTTCCTGAAAAAATGCAAACTTGGCAGTGCAACAGGTGTAATAGTTTTTTTGTTTGCAAGCATAATGTTACTCAAATGTTCTTTTGGCCAAGATCTTGCATGTCAGTAACTGTTCTTAGAATGATTTTATATCTTAAAGGAGATTTAATATAGTAAAAGGGTTAATTTTTCTCATTTACAAGGTGGGGGAGGGGCGGGGGAGGGGGGAAGGGGAAACACCCACCAAGTTTTTTTTCTTTACTACAACTTTTGAATGAAAACAAAGGTTTTCAAAATTAGCACTTATCAGTTTGAGGTCCATACACCCCACTGAGGTATTCAACATATACTGGCAAGGTACATGCACCTAAACTTTGTTTCAAGGTATGGAGTACACTTCTGCTTTAAGAAACCACCCTGTGATTGCTTCCACATTTAGAAGGGTTTCAAAGATAAGTGGAATTAATTGCTTCTGGAGATATCTGTCTCTTTCACTAACTATGGAGGAAATCTAGATGGCTTAACTGAACTAATCTGATGAATCTATTGGTTTACAGAGATCTATGATGGTATTAGTCATCACAGCCCCACACCTCCAGGTTAAGAAGGAGATGGGAGGAGTTGCCTGTGGTCATGTAGAATAGATACAAACAGAGATAAGAGCTGAATTCAGAAGATCACACTATGCAAAGAGTCACCATCCTTTAGTGTGCATGTAAACGTTTCCTTTCCCAAATTAGAGGTTAAATATATAGTTAGAAACTCAGAGATATCAAGAGAGTTGTCTCTCACTATTTCATTTATTTCACTATAAAAAGGTAACTTTCTCAAACCATCTGTTTCCTTATTTTATTTTATTTTTCTGAAAGCAGTGTCTATTTTTTTCAATTTATTTTGAGGGGTCAAATAAAACCATATCACTCTTGTCTCTTGTTTCTGATTAAACTTCCTTAAGCTTAAACTTACTTAAATTTTCTTCCTTCCTATCTTCCTATTTCCGATAGTAAGCAGCAAACACTACTTGCTTTTCCAAATTAAAAAGTAGGAGCAAAATGTCAGTACTACAAATGACACATAATTATTTCTCTGTAGAATCCTGAGGATGAGGAAATTATAGGGTTAGGAAGCAAGAATGAAATAATTATATCTTTTAAAATATTTTATGAACAAAAGCCTTTTCTTATCTGGATTTCTCTATTGAGCTTAAATGCTTCACTAGAAATTAACGATGAAATTAACTGCAGAATTATGATTTTTTTTTTTTTAAAATAATCAAGCAAGAATATAAAGCTGGGATATTTTCTTATAGTAAATCTTACACTTGTACAATTTATGCATATAACCAGGTTTTCCAGCTGAGAACTGTTTTAAAATCTGTATTTCTGAAAGTGGCATTATCTCCTAATGCAACATTAAGGGAAGGTAGCTAAATAAATCAAAATGCAGAATACAGGCAGTAGCCCTAAAAAGGCAAATTACAGATACTTGAATTTATAAATTACTGAAGCTATCATTCCTTGCTGAGTGACTCCTTACTGGATCAGACTAAGAGAGCTGAGATAGCAAACTTCAAGAGCTACTAACTCATGAAATTGCAAAAGTGAATATTGTTTAAAGATGACATATATTTGAC
This sequence comes from Lonchura striata, assembly GCF_050655825.1. NCBI lineage: Eukaryota > Metazoa > Chordata > Aves > Passeriformes > Estrildidae > Lonchura > Lonchura striata. The sequence continues at coordinate 54,210,471 of NC_140707.1, read as the reverse complement.
CAGCTCTTACATTCTCCACAAGTTGGAGACAAGTCACGAATTGAGATACCTCTTCAGGCTGACTCATAGCAAGAATATGCTTCAGCTGCCTGTTTCCTTATGATTTAATCCTAATGCTTTTTAAGTTAAAGTGAAGATAATAGTGATATTGTATAGCTCAGGATGAAGCTTTGTAACAGCAAAGTTGACAAAGCTTTTTTTTATTAAAAAATGACCACATCTTTGATTTTTCTCTGAAAGTTCCAACTATGAGTTATATAATTTAATTAAGCTACACTTCCAGTACCTAAGTATATCAGTTACTTTCAACACTTGAAAAAAAAATATAGGCCATAGTACAGCAGTCCAGAATAACTAAAGAATGTGTAGGAGTGTTTGCTTCTAGCATATCTTCTTGGTGACAAATGACATATGGAGAAGTTAACTATCATTCTCACTATCTCCCAATTTCTCTTATATAAAAAACATTAGCATCAGGAGGTCATGATGAAAATGTAGAAAAACAATGCACTTTTACAGCTCAAAAATATTTTTGTCAATTTGAAGAGGAGACAGAATATAAAACTACTGAAAAAAACCTGTTACCGTGGCTTCACAGGTAATAAACTTGCATATCTTGACCAAAAATTAGTTACTGAATTCATGGCAAACTCTGAGGCCTTCTACTTCCTTAAAAAAAAAAAAAAAAACCAAAAAAACCTCTGCCTTTTAATTAAAAATCCTAAAGTTAAATGGCACTCTTGAACTCTTGCCAGCTCACAAAAATCTTTTTGCAAGGGGAATACTGGAATAGAGATCTTTTATGTTCATAGACTTTCAGGACCCTCCATATAGAAATCACTAAGAAAAATGAAAATATTGAAAAAATCCTACCAACCTATGAATTTTATGTCTTGTCCCCATTAGCAATTATTTAGCAATAATAAGGAAAACTTGTGAACCTTTTCTCCTGAATTAAACATCCATGTTTATTTGTCTTCTGTTAATGTTCACATTTCTTGGCCATCTAAAAAATATAAGATCAGTTAACTGAGCAAAATCAATAGAATATATTTTATTTTCCAAAGAAATTATTAAGACAGCCAATTAAACAGTTTTTGTTATCTTACACATCAATAACTAAACCATAAAATTTTGTTATAGATAAGGCATCTATAAACACATTCAGTTCCCCAGTCTTGGTCTATCTTTTCTGCTGAATTGGAAATTGCCTGAATTCTGCTGAATTGGAAATTGCCTGAAAACAATGATGATGTTTTCAGTGATTTCTATCATTTTCTGCCATGCCTGGATTTAGTTGCATCTGTTCCAGAAAAAATGCAAACATGCAGAAGAAAGTGGAAATGAAAGTAAAGCAGACAAAAAAAAAATCAATGTTTCTAAGCATTACATGGCATCAGACAAATCTTAGTTCTCAAACAAAAGAAGTAAAAAACTGATAAAACAAAGAAAATACTGAAAAACCCAAACAGCACAAAATTATCTTAGTGAGTGTAAGATGGATGTCAGTGTTCTCCTGAGCTGAAACACTCAGATCAACCTAGGCAGCACATGTGCTTCTGAAAAGCACTTCTCAGAGAGTTTTGTGGGTCTCTGAACAGGCTGGAAATATGAAAAATGAAGTGGCCCTCAAGTCCTGCTTCTTCTCCTTTTAATGTAAAGCCCCCAAGTGGCATTTGCACAACACACATGGTCCCTGCAGTTGAATGAGCTCTCCAGCTAAATCAACAGCACAAACCAGCAAATAAAAGAGTTGTGGGTGAGTCTGATCTTCATTAACTTCTGTGTAGGCTAGTATCCCCAGCTGGCTATGGCAGAATTAAATTCAGTCTCTACAGTTTTTTAATCACAATATGTTATATTTGTGCTCAAATATTGACCACCTTGAAGGCATTACATTTTTTTTTTATCTCACCTCTTCAGCAACCTACCCACATACTCACTTTCTCCTCTCCTGAAATAGCCATTAGGAACTTTGTTATAAATCTAAAGAAGCATGGTGCATAAAAAAATTACCTAAAGAGGACATTTTAAAAGCTCTTACTTAAGAAAAAAAAAAAAAAAAAGCTTTTACTTAAGCTTTTACTTAACAAAAATTCCCCATATAGAAGGACTTTTTTTGAATTTCCAAATTCTCCATTTACAAATAATTAATCTGAACATCATAGTCACCTAAAATATTTTCTTTTACTTTTTTATAGTCTAATTGTGTTTCCCCATTTTTCCTTTCATTTTTTTACCTTTTAGAGTCAACATCATTTTAATAGTGTTAAAAATGCTAGGTAAATGAGAGTAGGAACCATTTATGACTTCTGGGATGGATCATTATAGACTCACTGCACTCTTCATCAGGGCTGTGTAATTTCTGTACCATTTCACCTTTTAGGCCTGGTGTTTAAAATAACAGAAGAGTTTGGGTCAAGGCCAGCAATTTTTTTTAATTTCCATGGAAAATGTGAATGTTTAATGCTTGTGCAGGGCTTTACTAATTGCTTTTAAGCTATTCAAACCATGACTTTTCCTTTCTGTTCCTCAGCCAAGCAAACATGAAAGAACAGAGGTGTTCAGGTGGAGGTGCAAGTCCTAACCCATTTACCTCTCTTGCACCAGACCTCAGCCCATTCAATTTGTGTCTGGGAAGACAAGGGTGCCCATAACCCAGTGTAGCAAAAAACAATATATGCATACATTATCGAGTTTCAGAGGGAGTAATTTAACCCATTTAACATCTGCTCTGCTCCACTGTTTTCATCTGTGTTTTTCCTGAGATGTGGTAAGTGCAGGTGTCTAGCATTACTTTCTTAATTTCAATATTGCTGTCCTAAAAATAGGGCAACCACCTAATTCACATAGGCCTTTAGAGTACAGGAAACAGCCTGCCAAGAGCAATTTCCTCAGAGAAATTCCTGTTGGACTCAAGTGCCATCCACTGTCTTCTTTCTGAACTGGATTTTGCTTTTTCTCTGTCAGTATCAACTCAAAATAATTCATTTGAACTATGCAATTACATGAGCTAAGGGATGGAGAGTCATCCTTGAAAGTCATTCTTCATAGCTTCTCACTAACTCATCTGAGAAAATGCCATCACAGTATTTTTGCACAAGTGCACTCTTTCAAGGCAATCAGGGGAGAGGGAAAGAAAAAGTGGAACAGTTTGAAGTGTCATCTACATACATATAAAAGGCAAGGTAATGAAGTAGATGTGAACTTTTCTCAGAAGATCCTACTAACTAATTCATCTTTCTTGAAGTAGTTCATGCACCTTATGGTTTTGTTTATTGCAACATATTACAAACATCTCCCCAGGAACCCTCTGGTTCCCTTCCTGGAAACAGGGATTGGCACCAAATGAAGTTTCAAAGTGCCTCAGAAGCATAAGATGTAAGCACTAAGAAAGACCTCTGGGACCAAATCACGTACAGGCGAATTAAAGTTGCATTACCCATGCCCTGAGGAGCTGAGATAGACTTGTAAACCAAGCTTAGTGTTGTCAGCCTCAAGACAAGATTGGGTACAAGTACTGTCACTTCTTCCTTGGACCTGTTTTACAAACCAGTTCCTATTTCCTGACAAAGAAAAGGCAATGTTTTGTCCTTCATGCGTTCATCTGAGTACAAATCTACCCATAAAAAAAATCTACAGAACATCAATAAAAATCTAACATAATCTCTGCTCCCCTTCTCTCCTGTGAAACTTCCCTTCTCTTCTGTGTTGTTAATTTTAAAACAGAAATAGAATATTTGAGACAGATTCATTTTCTTTGTAATAAACTGTTGAGGTCAATTTGGTTGTCATCAAGCTGGAGGATGAACACAACCCACTGGGTTGTTTTTGGTATGAAAGCAGAAAGCCCCTCAATGCCTGATGCAAATACCTAGTTAGATTTGCTTTGCTTTCTGATGATGTCCTACAAAAAGGAAATATCTCTAGAAAAGACTGCATACATATCTTCTCTGGTTACTGACAGTATAAGATGAATAGGACTTGATCTCAATCCAGCATCAGGCTCTATCTCCCTCACATACACCATGTATCATGATGGCACTCCTTGCTGGAGGCAAACATTAACTCAGCCAGCACAGCCAGCACAGCATGCATGCACAGGAGCTTTAGAAAGTGTCAGGCAGGGTATTCTTACAACACACCTTTTGTCTTAGGCAAAAAACACACATTCTTAAACTACAAGTGAGTAAGTTCAGCCCCTGGAATTGATGGATGCTGACTGTTCCTTTGAGGAAAGTATTTTGCTCTGTCAGGGGGTACATCACATATTTATAACACTGGTGGAGAAAGTGCTTGTTGAACAGTGGTAAGTGGGTGCAATTGAGCCTAAGTGAGTGTGAAGGAGCCTAAAGCTGGCTCATTTTACTTGGCAGAGGTGCAGGTTAATATAGAAGGCTTCTTTAATTTACACCTTCACACTTCTTCACATCCTCCTGTGTGTTGCAAAAGAGTAATTTCTGCAACTCTTTTAACTCACACCCTGCCTGTGATTGTGTAATTCACAGTCCTTTAGGCACCACATCTGGTCCTGAAGGCTGCAGTCTCAAGACCAGACAGCTGCTCCCAACTCACCCATAACAGCTCCTGCTCAATGAGTTCCAACTGCACATTAAGAGGAGATTATTAAGGACACAAAGCATAATATTTGTGGAGTTTTTTTGTTAAACATTTCTTGTAAACCGCAGTGCTGGTAGTTGACTTGGAGTATAGGTTTATAAACTGAATTTCGAAAATCAGACCTCTGTGACTCTGCCACAGATATGTGAAGGCAAGTGTTAAGATACTGGTGAAATAATGACAATTTACTCTGATGTCTGGTGAAAGTCCAAGTTAACAAATTTCCTCCTCCATATCCCTATTACTATTTTTAATTCTTTTCACGCTAGCTGAAGCAAACTCCCACCCCAACAGCCACAGACCAGTTTGTTTGACTTATCATATATTCATGACATGAATGGCCACTGATTAATAAGAAACCTTGTGAAAGAAAGTTTCTGACACTGTTGATTGAGCCTATCAGACCTTTGGCTCAGAGATGAGAGGTTCTTCAGGGCAGTTATTTTTATTTATCTTTTTACTTTTGAGTTTTGGGTACATATTTCCATAAGGTGGGAAAGATGGCAGGCTCAGAAAATCTCTGTTTCACTTCACTGGGTACTTTGCCATTGTACCAAGTTTTTTTTCCTTACTGACTGGTGTTTTAAGGTCACAGGGCAGTAGAAGCATTTTGAAATACATAAGTTACATAACAGCACTATTGTAGGGTAAGGAGAGGTAAAGGAAGAGGTATTAATCTAGAAATATCCTATGGACAATTATTTAATTTTGGAAGGTGGTTGCTCTTTCCTGACACTAAACAAGCATAATTACAGTTCCCATCAACTTCTAAAAATGTGTTCACTTTTACTGGGATAATGACATTTTGATCTTATATCACCATTCATACCAGAATCTCAATAAATGTAAAATGAACTCTCTTAATGCATCTTTTTGATGTGGTTCAGCTCTATTCTTCTTTGTCAAAAAATTGAAGCACCAGATGATTACAGAGTTTGCTCAGTCACACATTGAGTAAGTCCTGGATCTCAGAATAAGAGCCAGAGGACTATTTTGCTAGTGTCTTTCCATAATGTAATTATTAGATTTTTTTTTAATCTTAAAAAGCTACAGAAAAGGAAAATGTATATAGCATAATCAAAATCTGAATTATATACATATATTATTATCTATATTATTGTATATATTTTTTAGAAAATTCAGTAATAAAGGGCTGATGTTAAATAGTAAACTTTTCTCCTTGCTCGGCTGAGTTTTCTCCATTTGTTGTTTTTCTATAATTATGACAGGAAGTACTTTAGAAAGTGATCACTCTAAATACAATGTACAATATTCATTTGGTTTGCCTTTCTCTGTCCATCAAATCTGTACTTTCTGATTCACTTCCTGACTAACTGCAGTTGTACTCTACTATAACTCAATTGAAATCAATTTTGTCTGTCTTGCATTTTACTCTTTCCAGTGAAAAGCTGCAGTTACTTGCCCAAAAGAGAGTCTGAGAAGAGATGGTGTGTATGTATATGCATGCTTGTGTATGTGCAGGAAAAGAGGAGAAAGAGAACAGAAAGGTCCTTGTATCGGAGTCAAGAATTTTCATGAATTGTTAACATGCAAGCATTTGTAGATGAAAATATGATTTTTTGAGGAGCTGACTTAAAATTATGGTCAGGTAAAGGCCAAAACTAGCATGATGGAGTCCTTGAAAAGGTGATTTTTGCACTACACAAGCACAGAATCCATGATTCCTGATAATTCATAGCAGGAAACCCCTGTCATCAGGATCCTGATCTCATGAATAGGACACAGGGAAAAAAACCACAGGGAACCACCAATGAAGTTTATAACCTTGTGGTTTTGACAAATAGTTGAAGAAGAATGTATGTAAAAAAGGAAATAGCACGCCACAGGGAAGACTGAGAACTACAAGTAGAAGAAATTCTGTTTCTTTCTAAAGGTTACCCAGGACATGTATTTCAAAACATAAATCACCTGAAATGTAGTCTGCTGATCTGAGTCCAGGACTCTCCTAAATCTTTGTCCAGTTCCTTCTGCAGCTGTATTCCTAGGAATTCCATGGTTGCCTTCAAATATGAACACTCTAGGTGTTCCAGCTGAGTCCAGAATGATAGTCAATTCATCTGGTAAAACACTACTTAATCCTGCTCTCTTCATCTTCCCCAGGTATTCCTTTGAAAGGTCAGGAGCCACAGAAGTCCAACCTGTGTGCTTGCCAAAGGTTCATTTGGAAGGAATATTCTTCAGCTTTGAGCTGCAGTCCTGCTGTTGCACAATGTACAAGTTAAAGGAGGATGAATGGCTGCTGGAAAGGCCTTTCCTCACTGGTCAGTTCACTGCTGAGTCTCAGTGCTCCTCTAAAACTAAAGGTGTTGGCCTGGTCATTTGCTGTGGCATTGGAACAGGAGGATCCAAACTCTTGTCAGCCCAGATGTGAAATCTGAACTTTTCTACTTTAGCCGAATTTGCCTGTGACCACATTTCATGTCCCCACAAAACAAAAATCTGAAATCAGATAGCTCTGAACACTGTTTTCTGGTTCCCCCCAGTAGGAGTGTACTCACTGACACATTCCTGATTGAAGTCTGTAAAGTGAGGAAGGAGAGGTCCAAGGAATCTGCTACAGGACTGAGCTGATATATTTTCAGATATATAGAGCTTTGGTGAACACAATCTGCCTCTCTTTCTTTGCAGAAAATTAATTTTATTTTTTGAAATAGATTTGAAGGCAGATTTGTGATTAATCATTCCAGATATGGATAAAATTAGAACCTGGTTCTCCTTTATACTGCTTGATTTTTCTCTAACTTAAAAAAAATAAAATAATCTACAACAGTGGGAATTAGCCTGAAACATTCACAGGAAGAATCTCCCTAACTCAACTCCACCAAAATTTAATCCTATGCACTTTTTAACCTGGAGCTAAAGTTCATGCTTGTAATACACATTTTTTAGGAAGACTGCAAACAAAGCTGCTTGAGTCCTATGCACTGGTACTTTTCCATGCTTACTTCAGAAGGAAATAAGTCTTGCAAAAAGTAGGAAGTGAAAAATATCCCTAAGAGAGTCTTGAAATGTTCCTCCAGATACATGTATATGCAGATGTGACAAGTATGCAAATGTACAAGCATGTTTTCCATCACAGATGTGAAGTTCTGAGAATAAACTGTAATGTGAATCCTTGCTCTATCGAGAGTTAGTGCCCTTAGTGCTGAAAGGACAAAATAAAGTGGCTTTTCTGTAAGTGGAAAAAAGTCAGATCATATATTATCATCCAAAATATTTCAAAATTGAACATAATGCTGGCACAGCACAGTATTAAGGAAATGTGAAAAGCCTTGTAAATATTTTCACAGATTAGCATCATGATGATTGTAAAAGGGAAACACAAGATTGGTTTGCAGTGAGGTAAAGTTATACCAGCTGCCATAGAAGGCATTAAAAAATTAACTGCTGAGTATTGGTGGAAATGTTATGAAGCTTTTGATTCAGGACCAATTTTTTGCATGTTTTTGTTAATCCACCATTTCACATTAGAGGAACATGACAAATTTATCTGTTTCTTGTTATTTGATACACTACAGAGCACTAAACCACACTAAAAGCAGCTGAAAATCATTAAGCATGGATTGAAATTGGCGGTGATAGTGACAAGAATTTCAATGGTTTTCTTTTTAAGTAGACATTAAATTTTTAATCAAATATTTAGCATTTTCAGTCAACTCAATAATATTCATAATGATTATTTGTTATAATTCTCTTTTCTATTTCAACCATACAACCAAAGAACAGATATATCACATGATCTACTACTTAGGGACAACAGTGACTAATTAAAATGAATAATTCAAAGGCAATGTATATCATAACATTTCTAAAGTTGTCACAAGCATAGCCAAATTAAAGACAAGCAGAAAACCCACAAGCAACCACTGTAATGACATCTTCAGTCATGTTTTTTGGTACTAAATAGCCATTCAAATTTTGAGGGTCTTTATGAAAGTCTACATTCTTCAAGAAATTGAACAATCTCTAACTGCTCTAACAGCACAATGAAGTGGATCCAGGAAGAAGTCCCTGTATTGTGAAACTTGGAGAGCATTTTCTTTAAGATTTCCTGTAAACAACTCTTTGAACAATCTAAATGTGGTAATATTGCAATAATGTTGTGAAGACATGAATTAGGGAAGTATTCTGTAGAGGATTAAGGTGATGAAGGCATCCACGTGAATGGCTGTCTTATTTTCCTTTGAAATGGGCCCTTGTGTTGCAGATGAGCATTGTAGCTGTTTTCTTAAAGATAATCTCAGAAAGGTGCCTCTTAATATTTCCAATCTAAATATAGAAAACTAATAGCATATAATGAATCAAAGCTATAAATTGCACAGAACAGGTAATATTTTTTACAAATTGACCATTTTTACCAGCCTCAGATTTGTCATATACACTCCAGTTTCTAAATATTTCTGCATATTCTGTGGGCTCACTATTCATAAGCAGAAGGAATTTGCTGCCGAAGTACATCAGTGTAACTATGAAATTATTAATCACACAGTTCAGTGTCAAGCATTCCAAGACTGACAGTAAAACAGGAGCAGAAGAGCAATTTATTTTATGAAATAGTAAGAACGTAAGAAGGCACTTCACAATGATAGAAGATGTCTAAGGACTTACTCTATATTCTGCACTTTGGCCAGGTCAAGTAAAAAGAAACTGAATGTGAAGTAGTCCCAAAACCAGAAGAAAAAATGTTTATGCACACTATTCTCAATCTTGCCTATACAATCTTGTCTTCCTGAAATATTAGGTAGCTTTAAATTTTCCACGCCCTATTAAATTAACTATACAAGTTTATAAGAAATTAAATGTTATTTGTAGTACAAAGTGCTGCTTGCAAGCTAGAAAGAATTATTTGTGCCTGTTGGCACAACTGTGGTAGTCATTTCCAGGATAAGATTGCCTTTTTCCTTTATCCTCCCCATAATTAATACAGGAGTTGATTGCATCTGGTTTGCAATTCACAGGAGGAAGAGTAATAGCAACATAGTGCCATCCACTATTATCCAGCATAGCAGCACTTCATTCAAAAATGCCAATGGTATGCTCATCTGCATGGCACAAATCTTCTGTCAGTGTTTAGATAACCAGCTGGTATTTCTAAACTGAAGTCTTGATAATGTGATTTCTAGATTACAGAAATGCATCCTTAGGGGCTGTCAATACAAACAGTTAACAGTTTGTCCCTGCATTATGGTTTCATTTTGGATATAACTCTAACCTTTGTCTCCCTTAGCATGAAAAGAGAAGGCAACAGTGTGATTACTGAGTGTATCCTTCCCCACTTAATCTGGCAAAGACATCAGGGCTTTTGAGGTGATGACCACAGGATGTGCCTCTATAGCAGAAAGGAAAAAAAGGTTTATCTCATATAAAACAGAAACTGCAAGTTTGGGGATTGTGCAGGATGCTTTTGTGTCAACTGGACACTCGGTAAAAGGAAAGAATAAAAATAAGCTGTGGAAGATTTGGGTAAAGAGCCTTGACTAAAAAATACAGGAAATATGTGGCATAGGCAAAAAACAATATACAGTTTAACAGTAGCAGAAATTATGGAAATCAAGTATTGCAGCTTTCAATCCCCTCCCCCCATTTCTGTGTGGTTTTTATAACTTTGCATCTTTCTCTATATTTTATTTTTAGCCTGCCTCCACCCACTTTAGAATGCTACAGAAATAAGATCTGAAGACAGTCAAGTGTAGGTGTTTGATAGTTTAGGAATAGCCTACAAGGTTTTCCATTACATTTCAGTGAAGCAAAACAAGGTCGTATCCAAAAAATATGAAGAGATGAACATCACCAGGGACCAAGGAGGAAGAAATTGTTGATTCTGTACCTGATCTTCATCATCTGCTATGAAATGAGCACCTAAAGCCTTAACAAAGAAGACACGGAAGTAAATCTTGGTATTGTGGTAAAGCAGAAATCTTTTTGAAGTTCTGTGGTTGCCTAGCAGTGAGGTCAGGAGAAATGTAGGACTGAATAAAATGAAAAATTCCTTTCTAAAGTCAGAAAATAGATTGGGATTACAATATGGCAGGAAAATAACAGGTCTTATCTCCAAAGCAGATGGCACCTAGAGAAAGCTCAATAAAAACTTCAGATATTCCTAAGGAAAGGACTTAAATTCTCTATATAAATGTTACTTTTAAATGGGTATAAAAAGAGTAATAAGGTCATTACCATAAACTGTGGAAATCAGCTTATTATGTGTTCCCTTTCTTGTTTATTGGGATTTTTCTGTGTTTTGGTTGGTTGGGTGGGAGGGTTTTGCTTGATATTGGTTTTGGTCTTTTGCATTTCTTTTGTCTTTCAGAATGATTTATTTCCTTGCAACATTGGTAGTTCTGAAATTAGTGCTTCCACACTACTGGCTTATACACAGATTTTGAAAAACAATTTCAGCTGAAGTTTACACTTCTCTATAAATTTCATTTACAATTACAATTTCAATTAAAATAGATTAGTGCAACTAGCACATTAAAAAAAACCCCTTCTCTTCAACAAATGAAGAACTGAGGCAGGAGAGTTGCTTCTATATTGTGCTTCTTCTCCAGTAAAATATAATTTTTGTCTCTGAAAACAAAGCTTGTCTTATTGTAGATTGAGGCAGCAAGTATAAAATAGCAGGATGGTTCTATTATTGTTTAGCACCGTACTGTTATTTCTCAATAGATCTAAATTCTGCCTCCACCTCAGCTCCAGGGCTGATAACTGTGGGCTGCATTTTCTTGTCTGAACTCAAAAAACACCCTACTATCTGTGCTTACTGATCAGAAAATAAATTTTCTTTCAGAATGCTCATGTGAGAGCAGATTAGTCACCTACCAGATCAAAAGAGTTGGTGCTCAGATCATTCCTTGGTTTGTTCAGTTAGAGCCTCCACACTCAGATGCCCAGCATGAATAATATGTGAAAATGCATAAAAAAGCAAAACCCGGTCATTGCTTATCACTGGCCTTCAGAACATATCCAGCACAAGATAACATGCCATGTTTAGTGTACACTCATCTGTACATATAAAGAAATGGGATCTTCTGAAAAAATAACAGTCATTGGCTAAGAGAAAGTGAGAACTGGGCCAAGTTCTAGAGAGATTAATCACTCCTTATTCTGTCCGCATTATGGCTCCTTTTCTACTGAAGGCTTTCCTGTGAAGGAATTAACTGAATAAGACCTGGAGTGCTCAGCCACATGGTTCCTTTGTACCACCTCATTGCCTCTTCTTGATACCTGTCTACTTCAGGATCACTGAACTGACAGAAGAGGTCAAATGGCTCATCTAGCAAGCCTAAGAAAGTTATCCTAGCAGCAATGGCATTTCTGTTTCCTTATCAGGCTGTAAAGGCTTTGAATACCAAGTTGTTCAGAACGGAGGCTGTTTTCCTATGAACATGAGACAATATAGGAAAAGAGGAAGCAACAGACCCAGAATGCCCTGGGATGGTCTCAGCTGTTAAAAGCACTGGAGAGAAGTGAGGGCAGCACTGCTGAAAGGACTGGCCTCAAGCTCTCCCATTTTCAGATGGGCATGCAGTCATAACTGTTCCTGAGGGAGTGAACGTGAGCCAAGTCCGGACTTTGCCATGACAGAACCAAAGAAATAAGAGACATGGATAGCAAGTCAACATAAACAGAATACAAAATGAGGGAGGGCTTCAGAGACTCCATGGTTGACTAGGGGAGGTTTAGAGTCTCCCAGCATTTGTTTTACTGTCACATTTGAAGGATTTTTAAGTATCAATGGATTCCAGAGGTGGCCCAGCCAGCCAATTAAATTTGTGATTCATTGCCATAGAGCTTATCATCATGAGGCTGTAGTATCATTTAGTGAATGCCTTCAAACTAAGAGGATACACTGATTAGCCATAATTAGCACAGCACCATAAATTCATGTAGGGCTTTAAAAACATTAAGAAACAGTATGTCTCCTCCCAAGAGAACAACAGCTTACAACTAAGCCATTTTCTCAGACACACCACAAGCATGCTTAATTTAGCTATTAGCCAACAAGGGCATGATAATTATTTTTCACTAACAGTGACTCATATCCTTGTGAAAAAATGCAGTTTTGAGGACAGAGCAAGACGCCAGCTTGGAAGCTGTAGGTTGCATTGCAGTTGCTAAAGGGAGAGCATGCCTCAGGGTCACCTACAGAGGAACCTCGTACCCCATACTAGGTTATTTGCCATGCAATATGCCTGGCTTCAAAGAAAGAAAATGTTGGTGAATTCTTATCTTTGAGATTCATATTATAAGAAAAATAGTTAATTGTGGTATGTTACAGGCAAGCAAAGACAGCAAAAATATGTGGTCTTTTATCTACCTCTTGAGGGCTTCTGGGTCTCTGACCACTCTGCTTGTCAGAGAGCCGAGTCCTCGAAAGCCGGATAGCGTAATGAAATCTTCCTCTATGAAGGCGGGACGGCTCACAGGCGGCTTTATTTCCAGGAGGGTTTATTGAGGAACAGCAATTCAGGGAGCGAAGGGAAAACAACCACTCCGGGAGGGAGCTCGCTCTGAGAGCGCCGAACAGGGGGCGGAATCGGGATTATAACTGGGACAAGAGAGGGAGGGTCCAGGCATGAAGCGTTCAGTGAAGGAAGGCTTCGGGGGCAGAGTCAGGGTCGAGTGGCAGGGTTATAACCAATGAGGGTAAGGGGAAAGAGCGGCTTCAGGGAAGGAACCAATGGAGGTATAAAGAACAAAGAATTTTCTAGAACCAAGGGATGACAGACATACTGATTGATAACAGGGGAGGCGGGGAACTACACACCTGTCACCTCCCAGGGTAATTCGGGGGGACAGTTTCCCAAGTCCCCTCCCACAACCTCTTGCTCTTACTAATATTTTTTCTCACTCTAAACTCCCATACCACAGCTTTACTAATTTAAGACGATGGTTTGCCTCTCACTTGTATTTTCCAGTCCCATATGACTTCCTGGTGAAGTTGCTCTTATCCCAACCACTTTTCCTACAGCAACTGATCCCAACCACTCATTAGTTTACACACTGTTTGGCTGAATCTCAGTTCTATGTCAAGTTTTATCATACCTGTTGCAAGGCAAGTAAGTAAAAAAAAAAAAAATTCCACAGAAAATATAGAACTAATCCTTGTATAAGTTCAGACCTGCAGAATTCCAAGAGGAAAGTTGTGAAGAACTGAGTATAGGAGACATTCTTCACTTGTAAAGATATTTCTGTCATCATCATTCCCTTCTTTTCTTCAAAGGTTATTTTCCTTTAGCACAGCAAGTGGGCTCTAGCAGTTAAGAGTTCAAAGTTCAGGACCAGTTCTATTATTAAGTACACTGAGCCTCCTGGGTCCCTGAGGTAGTTCGGTGGAAGCAAGCTACAAAGCTACCCACAGTTTATTTGCTCTCTGTCTTACTTCTCTTCGAAATAGCGTTTGAAAGAAGACCTCACACATAGCTACTACCATGACTTAAGAGCTGAAGAAGAGGTACCTTTTGTCTGCAACAAAGGACAGGCATTCAACACCAGAAAGCTTGTGCAAGCTGAAATTCGGCTGGAACAAATTGTACCTCTGTCAACATAACTAGAGGCTCAGCAGTTTTCTGATTATTAATGTGCCTCAGGAATCTGCTGGGACTGATTATACACAACCAATGAAACACCAATGGCCTCCTCAGCTTTCAGGGAGAGTAGACATGCTTTACCTCTGGAGCCATCCAGCCTTCAGCATTTAATGCAAGCAAAACAAATGTTGTGTGCATGCAACCATAACCACATGGCAAGATTATGCCTCTGCAAATTATCCCATCAGATACTCACATATCACCAGCCCTCATGTTTGCTGAAGGCAGAAAAGTTACATTTTGCAGGCATTTGTTGAATGCTGAGATTACTGGAGTGTGAGAATTTTTCCTGCCAGGAGTTTTGCATTAAATCATGTTGACAATTTTTTTTATTATTTCTTGATGAAAGAATAAAAAAGCTTTCTAGCCTCTCCAACTGGATATGGGTGCCTCATGCTCCTTCCTTCAGAGCTTAAAAGTCCAAGTTCTAGGCCTTTCTTTTCTAAGTGCAGAAAAAAAAAAAAAATCCAGAACAGATTTTAGAGGCCTCTCACAGTTTTCTCTTTGCCAATTTATTCTAGCTTCATTTGACAACAGGTTCCATTGATAGGAGGCCAGCCCATAGTTTTCCCTTATTCCAGTTTCAGAGTTTGCTTAATCCCACAGATTTTGTGCACTACAAAGCCAATTGATTTCTGAACACTCATTATATATAGCTTCATAATACTGTATCCTGAGGAGTATTTAGCCCTTTGAGGTAAAAAGTTTTTCTGTGTGAAGACTATATGCTTTCCTTAAATCAAAAGGTTGTTTAGCAGAGTGGTCAGTAATGTCAGACATCTCTGCTGTATTATCTATGAACTTCTTGGGGAAAACAGTCTGTTATATGTCTGCCCCCAATGGGCAAAGCAGTAGAGCACCCAGCACAAAATTTCACCAAATTCTCAGGCATTTTCACATGTATGAAATTCAGGAATAAAAGCCTCTGATCTAAGATTCAGAGACAGTGGGCAATCCTGCCTCCCAGGATGAGCAAGGATGAGCAAGGACGAGCAAGGACAGAAAATGTAAATTGCCAGGATAGGAGTGGATGCAGAGGACTCAAAGGGGCTGGCAAATGCCCCACCATGTGTAAGTGAACAGCAAAGATTGATATCCCACCTGATTATTTTTTGGGTTATTTTTTTCATTTTCATTTATCATTAAGCAGTGAGAAAATTAATAAAAACCAGTATCATTTGTAAAATGGCCCACCAACAAGCAAACAGAGCTGCAATCTTCAGCCACTTAATTTCCAAGGCAAACCTGAAAGCCACTTTGATCAGGAAAAATGGACAATGTTTCAGCAGCAGTGGATTGAAAATGTACTGTGCAAAAGAGGCAACCCTTACATATTAATCTAAAGTAGATCAGCCTTCAGTTATGACAGATTGAAGAACTGTGCAGCACAACAAAGCAGTCTTCAGTGTCATCTGTAGAGGCCTGATGTTGTAATAAAAACTAGTCAGTTGTTTGGGTGTTTTTAACAAATTTGTTTAACACTGTGATTTGTATTCTATGTATAAACATTTAGAAGGTTTAGAGAAAATGCAAGCTAATTTTTACCATGAAAATTTCAGGCTAATTTTCTCAGTAGGCTTGTCATCTCAAATGACCAACCCTAGAGGAAGACAAGTATTTGTCAAGATGAATTATTTTACTAGTATAAAATCATACAAAATAAAAAATAAAATCCACAAAGAATCTCAAAAGGGATTGCACTTTTTTTTTTTTTCCAAAGAAATTATCCATGTTGAGAGAAGATTGGAAAGAAAATGTGTGCTTCACAGATAAAGTTAACCTTTTGGAAATCCAGTGTCCCAAGGAGTTGTTTTCTGGTGGGCTGCACTTTAAATTGAAAAGAAAAAATATTGAAAAGAAAAATATTCTCTAAGTAGCTTTTGTTACAAGTCAAATGCAGGCTGTTTTTAAGCTTGGAACTATGAAAAACTTCATTGATTGAACTGGTTACCTGATTCAGAAGGTTTCTTATTTGTATTAGACCAAGTCCTTGGCTGTTATAAATTAATGCAGCTCTTCTTGGTGGAACTAGATGAACAATGACCACTGGAAATATTCACTGGACCAAAGAGTAAAGATGAGGAATCTCATAGCAATTAATCTCAACCACAAGACTGTTGCTTGACTAAAACCAAGGAAAGAGGCAAACATTTTTCACAGCAGCCTTTATATTTCTCCTATCTTTCTAATTGATTGGAGAGCAATTAAAAACTAAATTAGATCATCAATCAAATGAGGCTGTACTAAATACTGTCCCTGCTGCCATGTACTAGCAAAATTTAGTTTGTTTGCAAGCCTGTGTCTTTACTCTAGTCATGCAATACAAATTAAGGGTTGTGAGGAATACATTTTTCCATACAATTTCCTGACTATAATGTTATTCTGGATTCAGGGGGAAGAAAAAAAGAAAAACAATTAAAATCCATCACAAAATATCGTATTCTTAAATTTTTTTCTGAAATCAAAATTCAAGTGCTTCTGAAGTCTCTAGACAGCCTGAGGTTTCATGAGCCCAGTGTTAGCACAGCAGTCCTTCCCCACAGATTTCAGTGCAGTTCAAGGGGCTCTTTGCTGGAACTGAATCACTTCCACACTGCTATGGGATTGGAGAGGAAAGGCTGGCTCCACACTTGTCATAGCAGACAAAATACTCTGATTACAGTAGATAAAAGAAAAAAACTTGATAAAAAATTGAAACTAACACACTGAAACTAGCTATGCCTGGCCCACTACTACAACCTAGCTGTTTGCAAAATATTAGATGGATTTTTTTTTTTTTTTACATGCAAAATATGACATGTAAAATGGGTTGTATGAAATAGTAAGCTGACTTTATATCCCAAAATAATTGTCTGGGTGAGGGGTGAGTTAACTTATAATTTACTTCCCCAAAATATCAGTTCAATTTTCTTTCTCTCTTTGATAATTTTTTGTTCCCTTTTTCTTCTTCTCTTCAGCTTTAGTCTGAAAATTTACCTTTAACAGATTTTTTTTAAAGATTAATGAGTGAAAGGTCATCTCTTCCTTTTCACCAAAGCTTACTTCTCACATTTTAACAGGCATTGTATTGCTTTTGAGAAGAGAGAAACATGAAATAGAAGAAAGCAAAAAACCTTCAGTAATGAGATTAAAATAACTCATGGAAATATATTTTATTCAAAGCCTGCATCAGCTTTAGTAGAAGTCCTTCTATATATGTCGTCCATGCTGTATTTAGATTGGGCATAAACTGTACAGAATTTCTATCATACTAAAAAGGAAGTATGATTCATGTGCATGTGACGGGTGAAGTAGTGGTGTGCAAATCACATTTGGAATAATTTAGGCAGTGTCATTGTCACTGTCCTGAGATAGGTCAAGGCAGAAAAGATGTGTCTTATCAGTAGAAGGAAATATTAGGGTGAGTTCATTGTGAATTGGGAAGGGCATCATCCAGTAATTGGGAGCTAAGTAGGAAAAGCTAGGATTCACTTGGAATCAGGAATGAATGCTCTACTAATTTTATACATACAAGGGAATATGTCATAATATTTCTGCTAGAAAAAAAAAGAAAACACTTTTATTGTAAAAAGATTACTAAACTATAGGGATTTCCTGTGGAAAGACCCAAGTTAGGGTTCTAGGAGAAAATAAAGGTATTGTTGTATATAAACTTTGTTATGAAGAATTAGATTAATAGATACCCATCTTTCATGGACAGAGGCAATTGGCAAACCATCAAATTGAAAACTACTTTGAATGGCAAGGTAGAAATGCCCAGAGCGGCTCTTTATAAATTACTCCCTGAGACAGAGAACTTCTGAGGAGTCATTGTGAAAATACAGGTTGTTTATTCCTCTGCAAAAGCATGTTTTTCTTAGAAAGAGGAATCAGTGGATAATAACAGAAGAAATTAATGGTTTTTTTTATTATAAGGTCTGACCTTACTCTGTTACTTATACTAAATCTGCGCTGCACTGATGGCACCTGCTGCCTTGTATTAGCATAATGCTGTACTTTGTTTGCTTGGATGAAGGTGGGAACACCATAAAAGCTTAGGTTCCTCTGTGGGTTTATGTCTCTTTTCTTCATTTTTGTCTTTTTAATTACACATGCAATGAACAAATAGAATATCAAAGCTATAAGTTAAATTCAGGCACATATACGTGAAGCAATCAGTTGCAAACCTCTTAAAATCTTGGTGCCGATCCCTCAGTTGTTTATATTCATACCATCTCTACACTATAAAGATTTTATCCTTGAATATCAAACTATTTGTAGCGTGAGGTTTTATAAGGAAGTGTCTTTATAAAGTACTTTGCACATTTACAGCATGTTGTGAATGCTCCTGTTAGTGACAAAATGTAGTCTGTGAAATGCATGTGAAGGCTGATTTTACCACTTTTCGTTTTTTTAGCTCACTTATTTCAGGCATCTTATATCTTACTTTTTACTTCTGTGTTAGGGCTGGTAGTGCTGACTCAGTACCTGACAACTTGCTTCAACTTTGCTTGCTGCTGGCTTAGCAAACCAAATTCAGTAACAAATGTGAAATCAATTGCAGTTAAGGACACTTTTTCAAAGATGAATACACAGAGCAGGAGTTCAGCAGCATCAAGATGTGTGCAAAGAGAAGCATAAGAAGGAAGCATCAGCTGGGATTTTCTTACTCCAATAGAAAAAAAAGTAAGTGCCTGGATGACTGCATATTTTAAAAAAGCAAAATCTGAATCAGCCCCTTCATCTCAGGGAGGGAGGCATTTAAGATGCTGGTGACTGATGGAATAGTTACCAAGCTTTCAGTTATGATAAAGGTGAGTAATGATTTTTATGTCATTCTTCACAGTCTATCTTCATATTGTTCTCCATCCTGCCAAAACAAGTGATCTGCTTTTCCACATAGCACCCAGATGCCTCAGTGCTTTAACAATAAAGTAATATGAACTGGTGCCACTCTTCTGTCAGCCCGTGAAAAGCTGTCTCTGGAGAGTGTGTGGGTTTATGTGGTAGACCTTTAGGATGCTGGTAATAACAACAGCAGGGAGCCCTGAATGAATGGCATGTTCTGTCAACAGCAGAGCCCTTAGGACCACCAAGGGGTTCTACCCTCTCCTTCCTAGCTGTATGTGGAATGACAGGTCTTTCTAGCACCCTTTGCACCTTCTCTCAGAGCCTAAATAGAAATGAATGATAAAATATTCATGAAAAGGGGATAAAAAGACAGAGAAAATAATACCAAGTTATAATATCTTAAAAAAATACCCAAGAGAAAATAGCTTAGGGAAGGCAGATATAATGGCATCTTTTTCAACATATCTCTCTCAACTTTTACAGATGACTCTTGGTCTGGCTTACCCACATGAACCCACAGAGTGATGGACACTGAAAGATCATTGCTGAGTGTCATTGTGTATTAAACACGACCAAAGCACTTGGTCAGTGATAGTGTCTCTGTTTTCAGCCCACACCTGCACCTCACACAGAGGAAACACCTTTTGTCAATTTGCTAGACAACAAAAAATGGCAATTACATGTTTGAAAATGTTCCAGTTGTTAAAGCTGGTCTGTGGTAGATGGTGTATGGAAATTTGTAGCACAGTGATAACGTGATGCAACCTAGTTTATAGAAGAATCTTGAAAGAAAAATTATTTCAAAATCAGTAAGATACATATGTGATACATGTAGTAAGGTAAATCTCAGTAAATTGTGTGTTAGCATCAGTGCTATATTGAAATTAATAAGTGTGCTGAGAGATTAGGAGTACTGCATGTGTTATGTTAGTTGACTTAAATATATTCATTCACAGAAAATGTACACATTAATACATTAGACTTTCACAAATCCACTACATAACACTTTAGGTCTTTGGTTTACGTATTACCTATAAATTACTGCTTCTTAGAGTCTGACAAAAAATGACAAAAGGAACTCTGCCTTTTTGAAAGGGCTTGAAACTTTACATTGAGATGTGGACAGAGATGCTGACATAATTGCAGTAGAGATTTTGCCAGGAGACCTACTATAAAGGTACAAGGGAGAAGTTCCTAGCTCAATATGCACTTGTTAAGAATTTGGTGGCAGAATCTCTGAAGTTTTCATGAGCTGTAAGCATGTTCAGTCAGCTCAGAAATGCCTTGTATCAGTGCAGACAGCAGGGAGAGCTGCTCACAATCAAACAGAAAATGAGCCTTTTTCAGGGGGAACAGCACTACCTCTGGAATTACACTTCAGTGTTGTTAGATACTACTACAATGTAAGGTGCTGTATTTGAAAGTGAAAACACTTTTTCTTCTTATTATTTGTTTCTTCCCCTGAATCTCATGAAGATAGAAGGAAAAAAGCAATAATGCAATTAGATTATGAGAACTGTGATACTTTACATGGACTAGAAGGTGAAGAAAAAGTAAAGAGAGGAAGAATGCTGGAGGAATTGGGGATTAAGGAGCTAAGGCTTAGAAAGAGAAGAGCAGAGCCTTTGTGTCTGTTCAGCCCCTCATCAGTGCTGTGCTCTCAGCAGCAGCTTTGAAGTACACACACAAACGATCTTGGAGATAAGAAAACCAGAAAGTAGATAATAGTGCATAGCAGCAGACACAGAAGAGGTCCATGTCATGAATGTGAAGGATTTATTTGGACATTACTCTTTTGTTTTCTTGACAGGAAAATTTGTGAGATTTAATATCTTTCAGGGCAACAGAACTTGCTTTCAGAGTGTTCTCACAAAGCAACAAGTTTGGGGAAAAAAGCTTCAAAATGGTAGATGCCCACACTGACCTTTTCAAAATTGAAAATCTTGGGTTTATTGTATGTAACGAGCTTTCATTTGAAAATGCAAGTTACTGTGATTGAGAGACTAAAATGATCTGAAAAAAAGAAACACTTCAAAATTATATAGAAGCCTGTTTCAATTGAATAGGAATCGTGCACTTAACTTTCAGTCTATGAAAAATGTGACATTTCATCTTCTAAGCCCTATTTGTGGTGAATACTTTCTTTCAATTGGGACAATTTTCCTAAGTGGGAAAAAACCATCTGTTTCCCTCTCCTTCCAGCTGTGGCTTTGCTCTTTCGCATTTCTTTGCTTCAGATCTATAGGCACTGGGTAGCATTTCAATGGGAAATAGGGGAGGATGGAATAGAAGGCCTTCATTTGCTTTTTTACTAGAAAAATCCCTCTATTAAATGTTACGGTCATAAAATCAGGGGTCTGTAATATAGGAAATGGCAGAATTTGAATGTCTTTCAGCCTTAACTCAGCCATCTTTGGCTTCTACACTACAATGCACTTCTTCTTTTTGTGATCACCTGCTTCTTTCCCCAGAGTCTCATACCACATAAATAGGTAATTTTGAATGAATAGGTTTTTCTTATTGTGTGTTATCACCATTATTTAAAATTTGCTTTGACACTTTGAACTGGTGCCCTAAGATCCTATTGCAGTTTTCTGTCCTTCAAGAGATGGCAATTTGCTATTCGCTGTTTGTATTTTTAATAGTCTAAAAGCAAAGGTATTCTGAAAAAATAATATTTTCTTATATGTTTGTGATCAACGGTCATCAAATTTACCTTTGAAATCTGACATTTGAATTGCAGATATTAATTCAGCTGCTTAAGTTTATCTTGTTCAATTAAACATACAGGCCAACAAATTAGGTAACTGTAATAGAAGAGGCTGGATTTTGTCTGCAAAAGAGGTGGTCACAAAGTTTTATTGTTATTGCTCTGCAAACCTTTGGGGCAGACATCTAAGATAAGCCTTAGCTTTGGCAGTTGCCATCAGCATTACAATAGTTTTGCTTTGAATTTTTGCTTTGCTTGGCCACTAGTGTCAGGAAACTTCACCTTCCTTTCATACTCCAAAAGCATGAAATATCCAATAAGAAATCCATAAAATGCATATCCAAGAGAAGCAAACAGACTTTTCAAATAACAATAAACCAGAGTATTTCAAACAAAAGAATCAAAATACATGGAAATATGTGACCTGACGGTGGGAAAGATTTTACACAACATTCTCACAACATATATATATATACCCACCTCCTCCTTTGCCAGTTCCTTTCTCCAAAAATAACCTGTATTTCATTTAGGTTGTTTTAGAGGCTTCCAGATAATGTAACCCACACATCCATCTGCATTTGGAATGCAGTGGTTCATGAATGACCTTTTCATTACATTTACTAAGCAGGATCTTGATCCAAGTAGATTCTTTGGCCTGGGCTCATTCTACCCTCCCTTGTGCTTTGAACAAACCACTTCCCCAGGCTCAGAAGGCCATAACTTTCATTGTTTGAAAAATTCATTTAACATAATTTATTGTAGCATTCCCTTTTCCCCTGTCATAACTTCTTGATTGCTGTTCATCTGTACCAGATGTGCTCTTTACATTTCCAAATTATATAAACTTATTACCCAAAATGGTTCTTCCTCTTTTCCCATCTGCTGTATATTTATATTTACAGTAGCATGCTAACTTGTATACTATATCACACATTTAACTACTAGGTCTGGAGAAGCACAGGGAATTTCTCTCTTAGAGGTGCAGTTCTTGCCATCTGTAGCCATATCTGTCCTATCTTCAAAAACATCTGATTATGTAAGATACACAAGGCAGCTTTAGATAGAGCAGCCTCCAAGGAAAACTGGAGGTACTGCACAGATAATAGTCCTGAAGAAGCAGATGGCACCTTTTGAATCAGTCCTAAAACCATGGTGCAAGGGTGACATCCTTCTAGTGAAAAAAACAGCAGTGACAGTTGAAAACTATCATTTAAATCTTCTGCTCAGTATGAAACTGGGAGTTTAAATGGACTTGTGTGTATGCATGTCTACTTTTTATTACATTTCTCTTGAGAAATATTATCTGGGAGCCAAAAATACTCAGTGATTTAACAAAAATAAACACAAATTCTGCAGAATCAATCTTCTTCAACTTTTCCAATGTAGTGAAAAGAGAATGGTGACTACTTTGCTCATGGAAAGTAAGATTTTAATGCATTTTCAGAAAAGTGATGTGACTGTCAATCATGACACTGCCTGTAGATGCACAAAACCTCAGTATAAGTACAAGGACTTTTTTTTTCTCCTTTATGTAGGTTTTAGAAATAATCCTTAAATTAATTCCAGCATTTTTTACAAGTGTAAGGGAAAATTCCAATTCCTGGATTTATGGGACTATGCTAAATGCTAAACCAAAGCATAGCAATGCATGCCATGCTGAATTTTCCTTCTTTTGCACAATTCTGAGACCCAGTGTATCAACTTAAACCAACAATAAAATGTGATCATTCACCTACTTCAGCTACTGCTGTAAAAAGCAGTGGCATAGCAGGGTCCTAACTAGGCCAGCCACACTATTCTCAGTCTGGAGGAAAGACCAGGATAGCAGATGACAAAGCATTAATCTCTGACGGATAATTTTGTCCTCAAACCACCTACTCTAAACCAAAATTCTCCCAATATTTGCATATCTTTTTTTTTTACTTTGGTGCCTTTTAATTTTTCAAAAGTAGAAAAAATCATCACATTACCGGTGCAGAATAGAAAATAAGAATGATTTTTACTGCTTAGAATTGCTTAACAAAATAAGAGATTTTAACAGTTATCTTTCTCCAATGCAAATATCTCCTAGAGTATTGAATATAGTTATTTCGAAAATAAACAAATCCTTAACTTATATTTCTAGTTAAATTATGTAATTATTTTGGTTCTCCTTCTCTTCTGCAATTTAATACATTTCCAGTCTTGACACAAGTGCTGGTTTTGTTACAGGATTAAGCACACTGAGGTATCATCTAAAAACCCAAGCCTAAAACAGCACAATAACAGGGCTATGAAAATGCTTTTCACTTTCAAGCTCCATTTGTTCCACCAAAATCACACAGAATAGTGTGAGCCTGCATATGCATGTGTATTTCTGTGCCTTCATTGCTTGAATCCATAAATTGTTCTGATCTGGAAGCAGAACAAAGCAGCTGCAGGATGAAATTTGTTCCATGCAGTTTGGGGGTACTGACTGACAGTGACAGGGGTGGTGTGTGGAAGATGACTTAGCTTTATTTTCCTTGCCTCTTTATCCACATTTGTGCCCCTCTGAGAGCAAGAAAACATATCCAAGAGACAGTGGGATTTTCTCCACATCTCAAGGAAAGTCTAGAATTATTTTTAACTATTAGCAATTTTTAAGTGTTAAGTAATTTCTCATAGCCTGAGATTTTGCAGTGCTGATGAAATACAAAAGCTAAATCCCATCCTGTGCCCTCCTTTTTATACAATCGCTCTTCAGCAATGTGAAACATCTGTATACTTTATATGCAGAGCTCAGCAATAATTTATTCAAAGTACTTCACCTCTTATTTCTAAAACAACTGTGAGCAACTTAGCACTCAAGTGTCTTTGGAAAATAAATTTGGCAATCTTTTCATGGAGAAACTGGTCCTAGTGTAGAATTTTTGAAAAGGAAAAGTGTTTATTCTATTCCAGTGACACTGAAGGGGTATATGATCTAGATCACTTCATTTTAGCTAAAAATTAGACAGAACCCAATATTTGAAGAAGTAAAGAATGGTAGAAATGTTTAATCTTTATCAAAATATTTCATTGAAAACTGGTGAAAAAGAAGGATCTGTGTAATAAATGTGAACACTTATACAAGTAATAAATGTAAATATAGAGATGATTGTTATATAATTCTGCAAGGTGGTTGACTTAGTACAGAATGGACTTAAAACCTCATCATGTCTAATATCAGCAGAACACACAGTCAGCAGATTAACAATTAACTTAGTGACATATCCAAACATGACTGGTGCACACTGAGTTCTAATCAAACACAGTACCATTATCCACAGGGGGCTTCTGCAGAGCTTGTTACCAAGACAGATGCTATGCAACTTTTTCTTGATTATCTAGAAGAAACATGAAGCTCTCAATAACTAAATTTTCAGATGACACAATAATAGGCAAAGCAAGAAATAATGAAAATCACACAGTATGCTAAACACTGATAGAATGGATTGTAGAAAATACAATCTTTATAGAAAGACAGAAATGCCTCAAAAGTGTTAAGAAATCAGCTGTAGTATTAACTCTTTAAATATTCAGTTTTAAAAGCGAGATCTGACTCAGTTATTTCCACTCAGAGAATAATGATTTCACATAATCTTCCTTTTGCAGATGAGATCCTAAACTTTAAGACCTATAAAATTACTGAAAACAATCAGTTTCATTTCTGTTTACACCATACCCTTGGTTTCATCAGTCCCCCAATTACTCTTTCTACCTGGCCTTGTCACTGCAGCTGAATGATTGTGGCTCTTAAAATTAAATTTACAATACAAATACCTGACACTTCAAATTTAGTTTGTCTTCTTAGAATAAAGCAGTGTTAGAAGAGGGCATTTTGTGTAACTGAAATATTGCTAAAGGCTAAACAGCTATGTAAACACTTAAATAATCTGTCCACCTCTCCTATGGCCCATTAAAACTATTTAGTTCTACATTTTTTTTTCTACAAAAAGTAATTTCATAAAAAAATGGGGGCTTTTCTACATTGTCTTAATTTTATTTTAATTTGTGGAATGATTGTGACTTAAAAAGATCAAAATTAGAAGGTTTTAGATAAAAACTCAAAGGAAATGTTGATACTTCATTTTAAAAAATAAATTAATAACATATCTCTGTAACTATTATTTTAAGCATGTCAATATTGTCAATACAATACTGTATTAAGTTTCTATTAATGGGAAATCAAATGCTTCTGTGTAATTTCTAATCTTGTTCTCAATCAGCCCTTTAATATTTATTCCAATTTACTGATGTATCAAGAATTGTAATGGAATTTAAAGATTATTGGCGTGGGTCAAATATGCAGTTTCCTCTTCACCCATAACCTGGAGATTTTCTGCTACTGGATATATATTGCAGAAATAAATGGCAGTTTCACTTTACTGTTATTCATCGGTTCATAACACTCAAGGTTAATGTGCTATGGTGGCTTATTCATGACAAATGTTTGCAAATCTTGAAAGTTTCATACATCTTAACACATATAATTTGTCCAAAAGTTCCTACCAGAACGCATGGTTGTTCTTTATTCATTCTTCATCACTCATTTCTCTTTCAAACCTTCCATTCTGCCAATGCATACACAGCACACACATGTACAATATAGTGTCTGCCAAAATGACTGGCCACATGTTTATGACTAGACAAGAACTTAAATTGTTCTATAACCCCATCAACCAATATTTTCCATGCCCTAAAAAAAAAAAGCAAAAAAAGAGAGTACTAAGTGTACCACACTGTTTATTCCAAGCAAATAGTTCAGGTTATTCTATTTAATATATCTCAAGCAGTAGATTCTGGACAGATGAAAATATGCATTCTATTTCATGACTACAGTCATGGGGGCTGTAACTCCTACAAAGCACAGCTACCTAGCTTTTGCAATATGAATGAACTAACAGACCTTCCAGTCATAGGAATTGGCTGTGTACATCTATTTACCCCAAATGTGGTTTTCCCTCTTAATCAACAATTCACTGGTGACTTTGTCTTATTAGTGGTTAATTTTTTTCTTAATTCTGCTTACCATTCCTGAAAATGTGATTTCTAAACTTTTTATTCCTGTTTTCTGAAATAAAAAAGTGAATAGACAGATTTTGAAGGTTTTCTGTTGCCTGAAGGTTTTTACTAGGATCTTTAAGAGAAAGCTAAGGATTCCTAGAGCATTATTCAAAATAAGATAATTTCACATTCTCATCTAGGTGCTTTTATGTCTCTCCTCTTTTTTCATATATACCTACTCTCATTTGAAAACTCCTAAAAGGCAAACAATTAATCTCCATTTTTCTATGCAAAAGCTGTGCCACTGGAATCTGAGTCTTATTTGAGGAAGTTAGAGGTACTTTTTTTTTTAATTGTATCTGTCACAATGATTTCAGCATGACTCAATGGTGCAGATATTTGCAGAAAACTAGAACGATCAGTTACTGACCAAATTTTATCATTCACCAGCAATAATTATCTCCTCTGTACCACTCTTTAGTTTCAGACCTGAATGTTTGTTTCCCTGCAATTCCATGATTATGTACAAAGTTTATTTTAGCCTGAACACTGCAGGGAAAATATGATTTTCCTGTAGGAAGTCTACATTGCTTAGCCTGGAGAAAAGAAGGCTCAGGGGGACTTTATCTGCCTGTGAAAGGAGGTTTTAGCAAGGTGGAAGTCAGCCTCATCTCCACAGTACCAAGTGACAGGATGAGAGGAAATGGCCTCAGCAGTGCCAGAGAAGGTTGACATTGGGCATTACAAAACATTTATTCACTGAAATGGTGATCAGGCACTGACTGAATCTGGCATCCCAGAGAAGTGGTAGAAACAGTATTCCTGGAAGTTTTAAAAAAAAATATGTGGATGTGGCATTTGGAGTCATGGTTTAGTTGTTAACACAGTAGTACCAAGTTAACAGCTGAACTTGATGACCTTAGAGACCTTTTTAAACCTAAAAAAACCTCCTGCATGGTGGCTGAAATTTTGAATTCTACTTCTGTCACTACTGATGGGGTACTTTAAAGTATTAAAATTTTTTATTCAGGAAAGAATTGTCAAAACTGTAGCAGTAGCAGCTGTGATAAGAACTATATAATTTAAAATACCCCAGGGTACTGGTCCATACGGTTAAAATTATTATAGAAAGAAAGCCATCAACACCTTATTTCCTACTATAACTATAAAAAAATCCTTCTATGTCAATTTTTATATAATAAATGCTTATTTCTTTTGATAACATCTCCCAATACCCAAGCACTGAGTAATAGTGGTTAACTCAAAGACTAATGCTTGAGACACTAAGTAAAGAATTTTTTTCTCTATTTCATAAATTTATATACCTACATTTGCTATGTAGATACTTTTTACTAAGTATCTAAGATACCTTTGCCTTTCTTTCCGTTCTCCTGCACATATCTTTCTTTCCCTGAATATTAATTCTTGAATAATTTATATTGTTAGTACATACTTTCATATCAGTAATTCTAAACTTCTTAGTATCATTTATGTGTATGTTAAAAACATCTGCAGAGAGATTTCTTTTGAATTCCAATACTGAATTCTCACCAATATGAACATAATCATCTAATCGTCTTTAGTGAGATACCAGCACAAAACAAGTGGTAAAATAAAGTGCTTCATCATTAATTTTGTCCAAATATAAATTAACAAAATAGTGTAATTATCAATACTATGCACATATTTACATATTTAGTAACACTGGTATGGCCATATCAGATCAATGTATAAGTATTTTACTAGGTATATGAACCATGTGCTCACCAGATACAAATATATATATTTATGCATTGTCACTGAGATCCAGGTACTTCCTATTCAATCACATTACAAAAAGAACCTTGTGTCTGTTAAAGTTCATTATATTAGAATATGTTTCAATGTTGTTTCCTCTTCTTTTATATCTGTGACAGCTCTGTAAACACCTCATCACTGTTTGCTGTTTCCCCACAGTGTAGAACAAAGGATTGTGCCAGTTTGCATAAACACATGAGAGCATCAAAATTGCTTCCATCTCCAGGCAAGCTATCAGTTCCAGTCTATGCTCATCACTACCACTAGAAGCTGTGACTGGCAGGCTGGACTTATGTTTGGCGGAGAGGTTATACTAAAAGCAGGCAGCTTGATATACAGGATGGAAATTGTCTCCGTGGCAATTTCTCAGATGGTCAGATCTGCATGTTGTCCTGGAAGATAGCTAGCTTCAGCCAAAAGCAAAAGCAAAAGCAAAGCAGAGTCACAAAGAAATCCCCAAGAATCCACTTCACGTACTACTCCAGTCCCACGAAAGAGCAATACCTCCTGTCAGACTATCACATCCTCACGCATCAGCTTGCCACTGACAGAGGAGTTCAGCAGCCACAGATAATCTGTACCTGCTGCACATTTATTTTTCTTTTGTTTGAGCAATGAGAGGATATACATTACATCAAGTCTAAGTTTATAGTGCTGATAAATCACACTTAAGGGAACAATGAAAACAGTGCCTATTTAATAAATATATGTTCATATCTCATATCTAATTACTTCCAACGGGATACTAAATGCATCCCACGGAGAGAAGGGAGTACATAAGTCACAAAAAGTAAAAAAAAAACCTCAGTGATGCATATACTTCTCATGAGTTATAAAGCTCAAAAGCAACAGTTCTTTTTGACACTTTGCTACCTACTGCTGCTGTCAGGCGAATGAGGGAATGAGAGGAATGAAGGACAAGCCCAGGGACCAAATAGGGAGGAAAAAAGCACCACTAGAAGTTATATAATATAAATTAAAGTATAAAAGAGATTTACATATCCCAAACCACTAGATAAATAACTCTTGGATTGACTTACTTGAACAGAAAGTGTAATAAATCTTACTGTAATTACAGGAATACATTTTATTCATGTCAGTTCCACCTACAATTAGTTTGTTTATTTATTTACATACCTGCAAAGATCTACTTTTAAACTCTCAGGTTCTACATCTACATACTATCAATAACACTACGCCACAGGCTTCTGGAAATACTCTCAGTCCCAGAAGTTTGGTCTTATTCCAAGCCTAGTGCATTCAGGTTTTTGACTTTAATGACATTTGCATTTCTTTTTAGAACAATTTGTAAGAATTCTGCTAGCTTCACCATTTCTAAGATAACTGATCTGGACTGGATCTTACACAGTTCCTCACAAAAGTGATAAGTGTGAGGCACTCACCACCCTCTAGTTCCAGCAGCTGTACAAATAAGGCTTGTATAAGAAATTGAACTTGAGTGAAGAGGACCTGGGCCTTTAGGTGAAGCTAAATATTTCTGGAGAACTTAAGTATCTGCTCAGGTACCATGAATGCAAGACTTACTCTAATTCTGAGATCCTCCTTGAAGAATCCAGATGCAATCAATATGCAACTTTATCATGCACATTTATGCCTTTCTAGGGCAGAGGGAAGTTTAGAAAATAAAGTCCTACCATACAAAGAAAAAAATTTAATACAAGTTTTCTGGGGCTTAGGATCCCTTTAGCCTTATCTTCTATCAAGGACTTTTGAGTATCATAGAACTGTATAAGTCAGTCCTAATTTGTTACTTCTTTCTGCTACTGCTTTCATTCCGTTCCTCACTTAACATGGCCCATTTGCCAGGCTGAATTAATGAGCACAGAGCCAGCGAGTAAACTTCTTCACCAGGAGGTTTGGTTCCCAAGACGTCTCAAACCGAGCAACACAGACTTGCTTTTGTTGAATAAATATGTAGGCTGATACCCCATTTATCTTCATTTGCTAGCATTTAAATTCTAGCAAAGGAATACAGCACTACACTAATCAGTAAGAATGATGCTATCATTATGTTGTTCCAGTGGCTACAAGATAATTAATGTTTAGTGATAGACACATTCAAAATAACATTAATTATGTTATTAATGATTTTAATTAACTTCAAATGCTTCTGTGTTTTCCAATAAGTTCCTATATCTAGGAATAAAGCTACCCACAATTTGTAACTCTTAGTGTCTTCCTGATTTTTTTTCCAACAAGTGTTTACACTGAGATTGGGAAAGGCACCTCTGGAAGTTAACTTGATATTAATTCTATTAACTGTTTTATTCTATTTTGTGTTTGGGTTCTTTTTCTTATGGTTGTTTTTTTTGGTTTTGGGGTTTATTTTATTTTGTTTTGTTTTTACTTTGTAACAGTAAAATTTTAATTACAAAGAAATTAGGTGCATTTCTACATCAGAATGTTTCACCATAAGTCTGCTCTGTGGCATGAAGTCAGCCCTGAACAGAATTTTTTTTACCATGAGCAGAAAATGAAGGTAAATGCCTCTCTTATAACTTTAAAAGGTCATTTAATGATCTTGGGTGGAATTTTTTTTTCTATTGTTGCAAGAATCAGGCTGAAACTCCTACAGTCTTACTGGTTTATTTGTCTTCTGGGAAAGAAAACAGATACAAATTTTCTCCTTAT
Source organism: Lonchura striata (assembly GCF_050655825.1). NCBI lineage: Eukaryota > Metazoa > Chordata > Aves > Passeriformes > Estrildidae > Lonchura > Lonchura striata. Next base: position 54,179,244 of record NC_140707.1, on the reverse strand, counting down.
CTTCCCACCACTTAATCATTTAAAAGTACTTTTCTTTCAAAGTAGACATTTTTGTTGTTGAAAACATCTCTTCTGACAGTGCCATGGAGGTTATTAACTGATACACAAAGGAAAGCAAAGTTACTAGGTAGTCCAAGGTCTTCTGCAATATATGTCTCAATCATGAGAGGCTTAAAGAGAGAAAAAAATTGGTTTTGTGTCTTCTTATCATGGCTTCTCTTGTAAAAACTATTTCAAAATATAGATTATTTGGGAGCAATTAAAAACAGTTTCAAGTCACTGTGGCTGGTGATGAAGGAGCTTTTTAAGCAGCATCATAGTCAGACTTGTCAAAATATATAAATAGCTGAATGTTTAAGACCAGCTCTAATGCAGTAACCTGAATTAAAAAAACTTCCTTTTCTGCTGCTATTCATCATCTCATTTTTAAATAATAAGCCAATATATTATTGGCTTACTATAGAAATTATTTATAAATTAAATTATTGTATATTAATATATAATATGTAAAAATTATGTATAGCCTAATATATTATATATGTATTTTTTGTAAACTCAGGACTCATTGAAGATTTACTTCTATTGTTTGAAATTGATATGTCACAGAAGTCAGGTGCAAGATTGTATTTGCCTTAATAAAGATTCTATGCTTTGTTATTTCAATTCTGCATAGTAAAAAGGAAAAGCTAAATACCTGAGATTAAAATTCAGAATATTCACCCTCCTGAATAAATAGTAGTCTAATTTTAATATACCACAGAAGACAGAGATAACATAATTTTGTTCTTCTCATCCTTACTCAGATAATTTTTCAGTACCCTAGAAAAGTGTCTGTCTAAGCACAGAATCCAAGCCTAGAATTTTATCACACTTAAAATGCTTAATAATTTATATGGATTAACATGACATCAATAGTAAAGATGAAGCATATGTGTATCCAAAGTAGACTAAAGCCGATGGTGAGATATGTCAGAGACATAGTTGCTATAGGAAGTATGCTATGGAAGGGTTCTGGACCACATTGCACAGGTACTGTATTTCTCTGGGCAGTCACTATACTTGTCACAAAGAAAGAACTCCTGAGGACCCGATTCTCCAGACAGAAAGGTTCCAAAATCTAGATGAAGCCTAAAACAGAGACTGGTTTCTGAATCCCAGTTAGGCTCAGGTATGCAACTGTATACCAGTTGGTTTATTTGTCAAACTGAAGAAGCAACTTTCAAGTGGCATAGGAGTTTTTTAAGCACCATCTGCAGTGTTCAGAAGATATAAGGACATCCTGGAGCTCTGAAACCCCAAATTTGGGATTGGGTACTAATTTGGGATAGGGTGCCTTTATAGGGTAAAGTGGTGACCATTTCTTTCATTAAATGCACTGAAGGATGAAAAGTTCTTTTCGGTTTTAAGCTAAAGTTCCCAAAAACAATTGCTGTTCCATTGGGGAACAATTTCCAAGAAAGTACTAATTTCAAAATGGGCAAGACAAAGTAGTGGAACCTATCCCACAAAAGACAGAACTGCACTGGCATGGACCTGAAATATTTCTTCTCTTTCTTCAAGCTGTGTACAAAGACAGAGAGTATAGAGGAAAGATCAGCACTCAGAGTGTCACACAATCCAAGTGAGGGCTCCTTCTTCAGCACTCTTGTTCTAACAAACTACAAAGCCAGGCTTTACTCAGTTTCGGGGTCCTCTTCCTCTTCTGGAAAATGGAAGCTCTTGATATAAGGAGCTGTTTCATTGTGTAGGTAAGTGATCAGAGATTGTGGCAGGAAGAACAGAGCTGAACATTGTTGACATCCAAAAGCAGTTCAATGATCAGAAGTGCAGAGGCACTACAAATACCACTACTTGCTTTTTATCCCCAGCTCCCAAAGCTCAAGTAGCACACCACTCTTACTTGTGTCGAACTAAAAGCCTAGTGAAAACCTTGTAAGTACACCTGCCTCACATCACCTTGATCATTTTGGGTGCAAGATACCCATAAATGCTCTTTCACACCTAGTCCAAGGTCACATAGTGCTTTGGAGGTGCCTTACTTTTCCTGACAGAACAATTCAATAAGCCTTAGAAAGAAGTTCTTGACATAGTCATTTTACATATGTAGGAGATAACTGTATGAGAAGTTCTGAGAGGAAAATATACAAAATTAATTATATAATCCTGGAGAATTTTGTAGTAATAATCTTTTGTGTTTCAGCAGAACTTTAGTGTTTCCACTGTGCCCAGATAACACAGTTATGATAGGGAAGATTAAAACTATATTATTTCATTAGTGACTCTTTTACCTCTCATTGGTTTTCCTATTCACTCCTCATGTTTTGTCTTAATCAGATAATGATTCTTCATCTTGTCCCCTGCAAACAGAGCTCTGCTAAGAATTTCACTGAAATTAATGATTTCACTTCTATAAAATGAAAGAGACAAGGTCTGGTATTTTTAACTGCTTGGAGATAAAGTCATGTAAAAGGTCATGCAGGGAATGGAGGACATGCATTTTACAGTAATGTAAATAATGAGAAATAATAAGAAAAGGAACATACTATAAAATTCTCCTGTAATGATGTTGGCTATGAATTTTTATTTTGCATCTTAGCCATGACAACTGATGAAATCAGTGCTTGCTTTTCTCTCTGATGAATTCATTTGTAGATATTTATAAGTTTAACATTACGTTTTAACACACAGAACAAAAATAAAAGACTTCATATACTCATCCTGACATGTTTTGAATACTATTTTAATGTGTGCACTTTAATTTCATCAAATTCATCATATTGGGTTTTAGAAACTGCAGTTTACTTCCAAAAAAGAAACACTATGATGCTTCTGTCTGTAAGACTTTCTCTACTGTTCCAACACAACAGTGTATGCTAAAGAAAGACTGAGATCAGTGAGCATCAGTCAGTTGTTGGTTTCCATTTAATCTGGATTTTCCTCTCCTGTAAGCAGACACTGTACAATTGCCATAGATTTGACAGTGCACTTCAATGTCCTACAGATGTGCCATCTACACATCTCCCAGGACTGCTCGGGCTTCAAACACTTCTACCTACAGCCACAAATGCTGGGTTAGTGACTCAACTAGCTCTGTTTCCTCATAAACCAGATCCCTCAGATAAGCCCATAACACTGTATACTTTGATGGCAGAATCCATTACTGATCTAATATTTGGGATCTGTAAAAGGTTATTTCCTGAATACAGCAAATAAAAATTTTACCTACCTCAATTAGTGCAAGCAAAATCTAAACATAGATCATTATCAAGTTACTAGCCCAATTCCTTTGCCTCTGTTTCCTGCAAAATTTTAATCTCACAATCCCAGGGCCCTTCTTAACCTGTCCCTGATCATGGTCCACATTATTCTTCTTTGGTATACCTAGGGTAGGATTTCATTTCTGCTGGCCCAGCTCATTACACTGCTGGCCATATCACAAAGGGACTAATTTTCATTGCATCATTCAAATCATTGGTGTCTCCACTGCCTATCCATCACTAGAAAATTCATCACTCCCAATTAGAAGCCCTGCTGCTTCTACATCACAGTGTATGTTTGAAAATGACATTATTCATAACATGTTCCCCCACAACTTTTGGCTAACAAATAGGATCTCATGGGAAACCAAATTGACAGGGTTGGAACCTAGATAATAAAAGCTTAATTATTATAAGCAATGATGATATTTAATAATTGTGATCTCACTGGGAACAATTTCGAAGAAGAATCACTTTTGCTTCATTGCAATGTGTGAGTGATGATACTAATAAATGCTCACATGAGGAACTCCCAGCCTGCTTCCCACAACAAACATTAATTACTGTTCCACTAAATGCTGAAGCTGGGAAGTCAGTGAGCAAGGATTTTAGCTGTGCTTGGCTGGATTAACCACTCACTGTAATATAAGAGATAATAAAGAAAATCAGGGGCTACTACCTACAGGATGAGGGAGAGTCATGGATGGCCCATTCCTTCAAAGTAAGGAAAACAAAACAAGCCTAAATAAACCTATTCTCTGGAAGTGAAGAAAGTAACAAGTTTATCAAATTAATTGCCTTTACAATTAATAACTTCACACTTCCTTCTTTCCTTTTTCCCCAGCTAATCAGACATGTGACTAATAATGTTTTCTCTCCCATCAAATTGAAGAATAAACATAAGTCCATTCAGTGTGAGATGTAGGTGGAAATTAAACCCTGCTATTGTGAGTCCTGAAGGCAGGGAAAGAAGTCAAATAGGAACAGATAGGACTTATTTGGAAGACTGATTCAAATGTCCTGTTAAGTAAAGTGGAAGCTATCAGTAAATTGGAAGCTATCTGGTTCTTTCCTTGATTCTAAGTAAATTTGGCTTCCTCAGTAGGGAGTGGCACAGGACTACCTAAAAAATTTTGGTTATGTTGCCTTAAAAAAAATATCAGGCAGGTTTCTTAATGCAGTACTGGTTTTGCTAATTTTGAAATATTTGTTTTCTTATTTTCTTTTTTTTTTTTTTTTTACTCTTCTGTAGAAAAACACATGTGAAATCCTCTGCCAAATATATTTAAAATGAGAACAAAATATGTAAAACAATTTTTAGACTACAGTATTGCATGTCAAAGGGGAAAAAGTGAAAAAATTTGTTTACCTCTCAGGGTAAAGTTGTTCTGTGGCACTTACTGGGTCTAGATGGTCTAGGTGGTCATGGTTTCTGCAGCTAGAAAAAGATTACTAACATTCAAAATTAAAAGGCACCAGAGAAATAAAAAATAATGTGCTGCAAGATTGGTGTCAAATCTATGCTCTCAATCAACTCTTGTTGATAATTATATCTGGTTCTTTTATTCAGCCTAGTGTAAAAATAAACATTACAATAATTTGTCAATCTAAAGGAAGTCTGCTCTGGACAGTAAAGGAGTGAGAATGACACAGGACAGGACACCTTTCCTCACAGGGAAACTGGGGAACAGAGAATTTGCTTTTAATGGGGACAGACAGGCCACAACCCACATGTCAAATGATTCAAGTTCTATGAGATTCAGTACCAAAAGTAAATCACATTTTTTTTAACCAGTACATGAGCCAGGTTTTCAAATGAGAAATAGCATTTGCACACAGAAGAGCATTTAAAGAACAGCTGTTCTTTATGGAGACAAGATATTTTGTGCATTTTGAATAAATACAGATCATTGAAAATCTTAAAACCAGCCATCTCATCATAAGCTGTGGGGAGAGGTATTTAGGAACTGGCCAAGCACACATAGATCCAGAAACATGCAAACAGAACTATCTCGAGACTATGCTTATGTCCATGCCTTGCTTTCTAAAAAAAGAACAAAAATTAAGAAAATCACACCAATAAAATCTTGTGAAGGTGCCTATGGATTTTGCTGAGAAATGTTTGAGAAAGGGAGATAGTCAATGAAAGTGGGCTCACCACCTCACAAGGACTCTCAAAAAGAGCTTTGTTTTTTTCAAAGAATAAAGGTACAAGAGGATTTTTTGCATTGGTAAAAATACATTACAGTCAGTACTACAGCTCATTCTTTAAAAGAAAATAAACCCTAAAAAAGCCTTTTATACAATGGATGGTTTCTCTTCTGCTTTGGAGAATCATTGAAAAAAATTATTACAATTATTCTTAAGCAAATTTATTTTAATGTGTTATGGCCCTGCAAAGGTGTAATGGGTCCAACCTAATAAAAATACTCTATGTAGACCTCCATATTTTTCAAGTCACTATACAAGAAACAGACAATTATCAAAATTAGCAGAAGTTGATAGATGAGGGGAATGCAATGGGTGTACTACTATCTACTCCAAGATCATAAGAGACTGGCATGAAATCTCACAGGAAAGATTAATTTCAGCTGCATTGGATTTGAAGCACTTCCATAAAAATTGGAAACTGATGAAATGGCCATAAACAAAGGTCAGTGAAAATGCAGATAAACACAGTTCATCACAATGAGCTGGATGGGTCTAGCAATTACCATATCGATCACTACTCTTCTCATTTAACAACTTCATCAGCACAGGGAAAAGAAAGCCAGGAATTTACTGCATTTGTTTTCTTTTTAAATTAACGTATTAGACTCTTTTCATGACCCTGTTGCATTTGCTTCCTACAAATATTCTAGGAAATTAGTTTACTGGAAGTTTACTTCACTCAAATAAAGAATTTTAAATGAAGAGAAATGCTTAGAGAATAAAAAAAAAAAAATCAATAAAAAACCCTGGGTATTTGCACCAAGAAAGAGGTTTTAGAATCACTGCTAATCCAGTCCAAAAGAAAAATAGCCTGACATCCAAAAGCAGCTTTTCATATAATTTAGCAAATAGATTAAATGGAAGAAATTAAGTATTTGAGTATTTAGTTTTCCTCAATCAACCTAAAACAATAATTACTGGAAAATTATGTCTGAGAAAATATTGTCCCATTTTTTCCAAACAACGTATTTTGGAGTTCTGTTGGAGTTCTCTTAGGTGCTTCATATACACATTAAAAAAAAAAAATATATATATATATATAGTAAATACCCAAGAAGATATTAGATATTGTTTACTCTATACCTGTTTCATTAGTGTACTCCTATGCTTCAAAACTTAAAAAGAAAGCTCACACAGTTTAGTTCTCACAACTGCTAAGCCTGCTCTTTAACATGTTGTTTTGGCAGAAATTTCTTCTATTCCTTCACAGGGACATATTTTTCCTTCTCTTTAATTTCTGGTACATTCATGACATACTGGTATTCCCCTTTGCCATAATACTTGCCAAACTTTACTTAACACCAAAACAACTAGATTTGTGTGTTACTGTAGTGATGCTTTAAAGAGCCTTCCTCTATTCTTACTTAAGCAGCCTAATTCCCTCCAAAGATCCTGAAAAAAAACTGCATTGCACATTTTTAAGCTCTAACCAGATCTGTAGCTGTGAATAAATCAAAGGCTTACCCTATGATAGTCATTAATAATATCCACAATACTTGCTTCCATGGATAATTTAGAAGAGAAAGAAAAGACAAAAATCCTCCAGTAAATTATTATCTTCAAATTATTCTCCCACATCTCATTTCCATCAGTGACTAAAAAATCTATCTGCATAAGGCTTTTATCTTCTAAACCCACCACAATAGTATTTAAGAACTACAACAAATTACAATCATTGAAAAAATAATTTATCAACAAATTGTGACACATTGAATCCTTCCTAGCTAAAATACACACTAGAGAACCTAGGTGCTCTACAATCAGTATGGATGGAACAACAGTTCTAGACTACTTGGCCTACCATCTGAGCTTCCAAAAAATTATCCATAAAGCTTCCTTATCAGCCTAAACTCACCACAATATCTTGCATTATGAGAGCTCTTCTTGTATCTATAACATGTTCAACTTGTCTTATTGTAAGATTTGTGAAAGAAAACGCTATATCATCAGTTTTCATCATCTTCTCAGGGAGGATGGATCCTATATGCCATGATACTGTTTCCTAAGCAAGAATAAACTGAAATATTTGCTGTATCAAAAAAATTTAGATTTTCTTTCTGATACAGAGACTGTATCATGAGCATTGGCTGCAGTTAATGGTGATTCTTCATTGCAGGCTTTAGCTGCAGAATACTCTGGTAAAATGAACATGGGCTCAGGCATCACACAGTGCCTTCTCTTTCTCTGAACATCATAGCTTGGCTGTGTAAGGAGTAAGCCCTGTGGGCCCTAGTTCTTGTGTTCTTTACTAAGAACAGTAGGACTTTAGCTTCAGCCATATTTTGGAAACAACGTGTTAACATGTGAATAACACAAGTAAGGAACAATATGGTTTTGGCCTATATAGTAGGAATTTTGAAGGAACATTCAACAGGAAGGATTGGAAATGTGATATTCAATTACTGTGGTAAGACAAAAGCATCTGACTTTTGGTTTGCCATTCATAGTTTAAGTATGTGCAAATTCAGATATAGCCAAGCCAGATACTTCCTTCTGGTAATTCAATATCATCTTCCATTTGGAATCAAATGCATTTGCCAAAACAATTTTATTTTAAAATTTTTCTGCTAATAAGATTGTTCTCAAGGCCAATTCTACACTGAAATCTTTTGCAGCTGTATTATTCCTATTTTCTTTCCAATGATTGTATATCTTTGTTTTTAAATAGAGTATGTTTTTTCCATAGTTAAGGCTAAATCTTCTGGAAGATTTTATTCTCAGCCCTTTATCTAACATTTTAAGAAAGTTTTTGTAGATTATTTGCAAAATAGTCCATGAATAGAAGAATGGTTTTAAGCAACTCTTATTAAAACTGCCCAAGAAATAATTTCTATCTTCACTGCTAAGCTAAAATATAACCTCTACCAATTCTTCAATGAGCTTCTTAAAATATGTAATTAGTTTTATCCTCTCCGTGGTATAGGAGCCATGTTTCTTTTCAGCTGTGCCCTGAATTGGGAAAACATAATCTCCCCTTAGGCCAACTCTTACTACAGCCCCTCTACATAACATAGGCAGTACAAAAGCAATCTTCAACTTTATGCATTCATTGTTTTAACTATATGAGTCAGGAAAAAAACAATATCTTTGATCCCAGTGCGGGTACAGACTGTAATCATGCAAACACAACTAATTCATCATAGTCTTTCCCCATGAGAAGTAGGATATATTACAGCAGCATAAGAAACTCCAGGTTACTTAATCTGGAGATATAAAGGCTCCAGGAAGACCTTACTGCAGGCTTTCAATACTTAAAAGTAGCTTATAAGAAAGATGAGAGCAGATTTTCTGTTTCAGATTGCCTGTAGCAAAAAGACAAGGGGCAATGGTTTTAAATTGAAAGATGATAGATTTAGACCAGAAATAAATATGAAGACCTTTTTAATGACAGTGGTCACACGCTGGCAAAAGTTGCCCAGAGAGGTGGTGAGTGCCCCAACACTGGCAATATTCAAGATCAGTTTGGGCACTCCTGTGAGCAATTTGGTCTAGTGGAAGACATCCCTGCTTATTGCAGAGGGTTTGGACTAGATGACCTTTAAAAGTTCCATCCAACACAAACTATTCTTTGATTTCATGATTCTACTTTGATATATTCACAGAAGGATTTGTAGTGATCTAATTATTGTAATATAAAGCAAACAAACACTAAATATCTCACTAATTGACTAGCATATTCAGAATCCTACAGATTCAATGATACTTTAAAGTATTATTCTTTTTTTTCTGGTTATTTTACTATTGTCAGATAGACATACCTCATTACCTAAATGATTGTTTCTAACTCCTGGGAATGTAATCAACACTATTAATAAAAACTAAGCGATGTAAAACCTAATGTCAGCTGACACTTTTGTTAAAGGGGGACAGCGTTCTTATGTAGTCTAATTATGTTTGACTTCAAATAGCAGGTCCCTTGCTAGAAAAAGACTTCCCAACATATTATCCTCACACAAAATTATCAAATAGCTTGATGATTAAGACTTTCAGGTCTAAAACCTGATAGCTGTCTTTTGGGATCCAGATTGCTGGGCATTTGACAAAGGTCTGGAGCTATCATTTTGTTGAAGGCTAGCTGCAGAAGCTGCCAAGAAAGTGAATCTAATACTGAGCTGTCATCCTGCCTGAGCAAGATTGATGGTATCATCAATAAATCCATAAGGTAAAAGCAGAAATATGCCAATCAATGGTTTTGTGACAAAAAGGCAAGAGTGAGAACTGCAGGCAAGAGTCACTAAGGAAACTTATTATGAATTAAATTGCTGATAAATGTTATCTCTGGCACTAAAAAGAGAATTAGCTATGCACAAGCAATGACTCCATAAGAAAAGTGGGTATCAGTGACAGCTCTTCTTGAGAAGACAAAAAGGCTGTGCTGAGGCATGTGACTTCCCAAATAATGGAAACTGTTAAAACAGGAGCAAGAGAGTGAGGTACAAATACAATTAAGCAGTGCAAGTCAGATATTTTCTACTGTTCTTTTTCTTGCCTTCATACAAAATACAACTAAATTCTTAGCAACTGAATGAGAACACTGGAAATGTCTGCATGTTTAAAGGTTTTCTTTGCACCAGAAAGCAATATTGAGTAACATCACCAGTTATGGACCTGAAAACTAATACATTAATGTGAAACTGTCTCTGAGTTAACTAAATCTGCTGCCAGCCTAGTCTTGCTAGTGCAGACATAAAGAGGCTCCACTAACATGGCTGCCTTTTGTCATCAGAAATATCTTCTGTTGCAAAGGATGTGGACATCACAGCTATTTAAAATGGATGACTGCACCAAGTTTCACATACAACATGTAGATTTGCCCACAAATTATAGCATTTTTAGTCTCATTCAGGGAAAGGAGATCATAAATTCTATAATTTTTGGTGTACATTCTTTTTGTAATCACTTACAGTGGCAAACATTCTACCTGAATTTAATAAATATTTTAACTTAATATATAAATTCAATTTTCACTAACCAACATCTTCAGGGCACTTTTTCAGTGGTAACAGAGAAAAAGAAATATCAGTAGCATCATATTTGGTTTATATATAAATGTAAACATACATATACATAATATCATTCCAGGCAAATGATATGCTGTACATCTTCCTTTCTATTCTATCTCTCTGATCCACTCATGATGTCCTACTCATATTTTGTAAACCCTGCAGTTAAAAAGAATAATCATGATTATTACTGAAACAATCACAAAACATACAAGAAACACAGAGACATTTCTTCATCACTGTGCTTTTCTTACCAGTGTAGGAGATGTTCCAGTTATCCAGACTTCAACCCGTGGCAGGAATTTGGAGTGTATGGAAGTGAGACTCACAAGCTAAAAGCAAAATGAATCTGTTTATTGCAGAGATAAGACAGTACTTATACCCTCAGTGTGAGAATCTTTTTTCAGTCCTTCACATGCAACCTGGTTGTAGGCCTGCAATAAATCCATTGGCCTGGCAGTTTGTTAGTTTCCTCAAGGTTTGCAGGCTTTCAAAGAAACAGGATGCCTTTCCTGTTCTCAGATAGTCGGTAATAGTGTGTAATCTACTTTATCTCGTGCTTCCCAGGGATTTTCTGCAATGCCAAGCTTTGCTGTTTCCTTACAGGAATTATCTCTCTATCTGTGACTATAAAACCCAAGAACAATAAGACCTATGAGAGTATAAGCCTTCGAAAGCTGGATAAGGTGGAGTGGGAGGTTATCTAGAAAAATACATGTTAAGTGATAAGCCTATCATCTAGAGAACAAGTGCTGTATACTGCATGGGTTTTCCATGAAGGTTTGCTATTAGAAAAACTCCAAGCTTCATAAAATGTAGATATCATAAGATTAGGAAAATCTCACTAAATATGATTTTTAGATTATTGAACATTTCACAAAAATACTGTAACCAACAGACCAGTTACTTGGAATGAATAGAATTAAAGAACATAGTGGGAATGTCACTATGGAACCACAGAAGAGAGAAATCTTTCCTCTCATATGTCAGATGCAAATCACCGAGAATTGCATAGGAATGCTGAACACCTCTTATTATTTCAACAGCTTTAGATGAAATTTCTTGTACCTAACACTATCAATATAGTTTCAGCATCTGAAAAGAAAGCCTAAGGTTATTAGGTCATATAAAGAAGTTTACTAATAAAGGAGGTGAGAGGACAATCACTCTTGTGGACTACATAACACAACAAAATATTCAAATTTAGTTGAAACTTTGTCTGTTATCCTGCTGAGGAATTCCCTAGGGGAAAAGACTAGGGGGTAAAAAATGTAGGGGAAAATATGGTTGCTACTCCCTGGATGGAACTACCAGCTTCCCACTCAGGGGAGACAACAGAGGGTGGAGCAGAGTGGAGACAACACAGCCAGGCTCTGTTGAAACCCTTGCAAAGGAAGGAACTCAGTTGCACATTCTAGCTGATAAACCACTCAGCAGCTGAAAATTAAGGCAGATAGAGAACAATGTGCTGTTTAATCAGTGACATCACTCAGAGCAAGTCATGCTCCCAACCCAAGGTCATCTCAGATACTGTATTGAGATATCCACCCCCAAGGTATTACTACTCCTCACTGACTAAAGTCACTCAAGCCCCACTGAAACATAAAGAAATAGTATAAAACTGAGTTAGGAATGGGGAGAAATTAAAGAAGATCCCATTGTAACTTCTGGTATCAGTTGACGGGCTGAATGTGTCTCCTGCCCCATGGAGACACCTTTTGAAGAACCCTACTCTCTTGCATGCTGAAAGATTACTCTGAGCTAGCTTCTACTGGTGATTAGAGATTGTTTGTATATTGTTTTGAATTAGCATATTGCTATGAATATGTTTTGGACACAGTGTCATAGGCTATGGAAATACTTATTCTGATTCTGTGAAAGCCAGAGGACACCACATGGTTTTGTCTGTGTTTATAAGCAACAGCAAATAAACTGCCTTGCTTTTCATTACAGATGTTTTCTGTCTCTCTTCTGCCATGCAGGGATGGCCCAGAGTCCTGCTCTAAGGTTTTCAATTACATATGGATAACCCAGACATTTAAAAAATAAACAAACTGTAGAGAGAAACCACTGGTTACCACTGCCTTGGCCAGAGTCTCCTGTAATTATTGATTTATGGAAGAGACCCACAAATTCAGAGTTCATCAAAATAATTTCATTGCAATCAGGTTCTTATGACTGGGAAAGCAGCCACTATTCTGAAGGTACAGCTAATGTAGCAGCCCAAAACATGCTACAAATCAATGTGCTGCCTGCAATTCTGTGCCTTCACTTTCCCAGCAGAGAGCAGTGTGACTACCAAAGTCTTGGCCCTGCTTTCCAACAAGCTCCATAATCTTCACATAAATCGAAGGACCAGCATTGCCAGTACTTCTTACACAATCTACATTTCCTAAAAACAGTGATACTACCATCAAAACTGCTTTTGTTCTTTTATTATTAAGATACAAAACAACATAAAAGGAGTAGGACACAATTTTTAAGAATATTTTGCTTAACCACTTAATAGCACGCTTTGCAAATATTGGGATCTGTCTGCTGAAAGGGCAATAAATTGAGAACAGGGCAGCTTGCAGAAGGGATAGGATGAAAACTCTCAAACTAGCTTTGCTGATGAACCAATAACAAGAAAACATAATATAAAGTCAATCACAACTGATGAGTTTAGTATTGGTCTTGCATCACTGCTAGCACTTTGTCCCCTGTATTTTCAGTGACCACTAGTTCAGAAGTTAGCTAGCAGAGGTTATGTCTACAATAATCTCTTATAAAATGATTTTTACCCAGGCTGGTGTTATATACCATGTATATTTTTTTTCCAAATAAAACTATCATATTAAAACTGATGCAAATAGCAAACAAACAAATTTGATATTCCTAGCTTTGGTGTCCTAAGCAACTGCAAACAATAAGTCTATTCTCAGGGACGCATCTTTTTTTTCTGAGGGAAGTGAAACCTGCTCCTACAGCTGCAGACCTAAGAGAGTTTTTGCATGCAGAAAAGCTTAGGAACCTGGCTCATGGAGGCTAGGACAGACACCACTCATACCTAATGCTCCCTTCACCAGTACACATGTGCTTCCATGTAGTCAGTGTTACTGATTCTCTGAGTTGTCTACATATATTTATTGATACAGACACCTGTTTCTGAGGAATGTTTGATAAAATAATATCACTGAGCAATTAATTACTAAGCTGAGCTAGCAGCATATATCTTCCACCATCAAGGACAATAGTATCCTGGGCTATATTAGGAAGAATGCTGCCTGCAGGTCAGGGGGAGCTGATTCTTCTTCAGTTGTGCTTAGGATGGATGAGGTCATACCTGGAGTATTCTGTCCAGTTCTGGGATCCGCAACACAAGAGAAATGAGGGCATAAATAGAATTATAGAATCATAAAATCATAGGATCATTTGGTTTGGAAAATATATTTTAGGACACTGAGTCCCACTGTTAACCTAGCACTGCCATGTTCACCACTAAAGTATGACCTCAAACACCACAACTACACATTCTCCAGAGATGGTGACTCCTCACTATTTCCCTGGGAAGCTTGTTTCAGTATTTGAACAGCCTTTTCCTGAAGATATTTTTCCTAATATCTAATTAAACCCCCCCCCTGGTGCAACTTGAGGGCAAGTCATGTCATCCTCTTGCTTCATACCTGTGAGAAGAGGCCAAGTCCCACCTCGCTACAACCTCCTTTGAAGTAGCTGTAGAGAGTGGTAAGGTTTTGCTCAGTAGATTTCTCTCCAGGCTGAACAACCCCAGTTCCCTCAGCTTCTCATACCAGAGCTCAACAAAGGGGCCTGGAAGGAAGACGACAAAAAAGCTGGAGCATCTCTCTTATGAGGAAAGGCTGAGATGGCCGTAACTGTCCAGATGGGAGAAGAAAAGGCTCAGAGGAGGAGACTGTCCTACTCACTTGCCATTCAGTCAGTCAAGTAAAGCCTGGCATGACTAAGAGCATTTTACAGCTCAAATGCAGGTGATGCCTTACCAAGGCAGACAGTCATTCCCAGACAATTTCTCATTTGCTCATTTGATTTCCAGACACATTAAAAGTATTTCAAAGTGTTTCTCCAGTCTATCCAAAAGTTTCTATTCTGGTCACAAAGTTAGCTTTGTATTTGTAGAACTGCTCAGTACTGCATTTTTAATCTGCTTCAATTAAATTTTGGAAAGGTGTGAGAAGAACTCTGCTAGCTTTAGCAAGGGTCATCTGGAAGGAGACTACACTGTAGGAGTCATATGTAGGCTAATCCACAGGAGGCTGTGTCCTCTGCCCATTGCTACCTGAAGACAAAAGTAGAGCTGTGAGATACCTTAGAAGTACTGTGTGAACTGTGAATTTAGAAGCACTGTGTGAACCTGCATGACAGTAGGTGCAAGTGGGGATTGTATGATCCAGCCCACAGAATATGAAAAAATCACAGCAGGGCTATTTTAGGGTTTGTTTTGTTTTGTTTTGTTTGGTATTACTACTGTGTTGTAAGTGACATGAAAGGTTTCAAGATGAATTTTTTTTAAATGATGACCTATAATCACATAATCTGTGGAGATATATTTTTTAAATCATATTTTAATAGCTATATAAGGGTTCCATCAAATCCTGTGAAACAAACGAATGAAAAGAGATAACTGTAGGTAACTGATGGATCAGTTTATGTTGATTGCTTTTGCCAAGTTTGGAACCTAGCCATTTAGACACATATACACAGAAGCTCTGTCAGCTCCCTAGAGCACCACTTAAAAATGCAAAGAAAAAAAAAATAAAAAAAAAAAAAGGCCATAGTTCTCACCAGATACACAGGGAATCTAAAAGACAGGGTTTTGGCAAGCCTAGCAAGAATTTAGCCTGGCACATGAGGTCAAATGATCTTAGAAAATCAAACCAAAACTACATATCTAAAAGATAATGATCTAAATTCATCCATTCCTGGAAACAAGCATGGCATTATGGCTGAGGAATGACAGCTGTAATCTTTCTGGATAGTTAAGACAGTCTCTAGATCCTCTTACAGCTGCCTGATTACATTTTTCATCTAATGGATACAGTACTGTACATAACTGAAGGCACTGAGCAGCAGTCTGAGGGTTAAAGAGACATTGTCTGGCCCAGTGTATTTCCTGGAATAATTTCTGTCTCACAGACAGCTGATTGCATTATACAGAAGATTGTGTGATCACATTACGATTTTGTGATTGATTCTGGTGACCAGTTGCACTGCACTTTGAATTCTTCTGAATATCCCCACAAATAAGTGGTACGTGTAGACTTGAGTCTTGCCATTCCTCTGTTTTCCTATGGCTATCAATTGCCCTTGTATTTGAAGCATGCAAAATATTATCTCTGTTCTGCATTCCCACATTTTTGCAACATCACGAAATATATAAACTATCTTTCTTTCACCAAGTGTTTTTATCATGGGATCTTGGTGCTGACTATTATTCTAGATTACCATAAATCAGATGGCCCCATTACAGCAATGCACTGAGACTGGATATTACAAAAGGTATAAGAGTAATGATTTATACTAAGAAGAGAATTCAGCAAAAAGGATTTTTTTAAAGGGAAATGAAACTGCCATGAAGAATGCAGGTGTTCAGTGAAAAATGAAATTGTAGCATTATTTTCTCATGATCTGTCTTTTGTTGGAGAAGAAGAAACTGCTGTAGACATCAGAATATCTTATATGATGTCCTGAGTCAAATGAAAAATATATCACAAATTCATTTGAAACTACAATAGAAATAAAGATTAATACACCCTTCACCATGTAGAACATGAACATTTCAGTTTGTAACCTGTGTTGGGTTTTTCACTTTTAGGAAATAAGCTTTTGACCCAAGAATTCCTCTCTTTGCACCTACATGTTTTCCCTATTATATCAGATCTTAAAAACCAAAATTTTCTTAGATTTCATTTTGTTAGAAAGCTCCTCATGAACAGATATATATGTGAAAAACTTACACAGTGAAAAAGAGATGGAGGTGGCTGAATTTGTTTTATTAGTCTAGAATGTCAGTGATAAATCAATGAAGCACCAGGAGGGAGGGGTTGATATGATCTTTTAATTATCAGAAGTTAACATCACCTTTTTTTTCTTTAAAGATCTGAAAAACAAAACAATAAGATCATTCACTGCAGCAAAACCAAGATCATGTTTTTTTCAGCAAATACCATCATTGAGTTTAAGCCATGATTAAATGTGAAATTGGTCCTATCTTTGGCAGTACAACCTAACTGCTCCTCATTAGACCCTGAAAGTATACAGCCACAGTATGCATCAAAGTAGGTCACAGTTCACAGTGGATTTTGGCATCCATGTCAGTCACTGAAACTGAAAGTATGACCACTCTGTTTCACATGCCTAATAACAGAATTCATCAGGAAAAAAAATCTGAACTCTTTAAAGCTCACAGGGCAGAGCATAGAAAGAGACATCCTCGGATAGAACTCGAGTGTGCAATGGTGCTCTGAGCCCCCAAGAGCCTGCGGTTTGGTTGAGGTGGTCTTTGCTGGATTCCCAGGAGACAACTTTCCACCCACATGAATAAGGGCTGTGCACTTGCTGATCTCTTGTACTCTCCCTTCCACTCCTGGGAAGAGTCCTTTGTGAGACCAGTGCTGAAATGAGAAGAACTGGCAGCTCTGTGACTTCCAGTCAGAGGAAATTTAACAGACAGTTCTCCTTTGTCCTTCTCACATGAGGCAGATATAGCAGACACAGACACATTCAGTGAACAAAGCCATCTAATTTGCTGTTCTCTTGTTCCTGCTTTTATTTTTTTTCTCAGAGCTGAGATTTTCAATTCTAGCAGCATGCAAATTGTGTGAGTTTTGACATAAATTATTGGAAGTTACCATGTTGTCCTGTTCACACAAGTTTAGGACAGTTTACATCCCATGTAAATTTACATCTTAAAGAGAGAAAATATGGGTAATGAAGCAAAGGTGCTCAGTCAGGGCTTGGTAAAATGCATCTTTTCTGCTTTTCAAATTTTATTTATGTAGAAAACTATAAGGTACCAGATGAAGGAAGACAATTTATAACAAAGAACCACCTTTCATTGTCTTATTTCCTAATCTCTCTCATTTGAAGACACCTGAAAACATCTACACCTGAGACTGATGAGATGTGGGGTCTTGAAAGTAAGGTGGAGAATTAATTGCAAAGACACATGGAGGATTACCATCTTCTTGAAGAGATCTGCCTACAGTATTGCTTGCTGTGCAGTAGGATAGGGAGCCAAAGAGCTACATCACTCAGGAACACCAATGTGAAAATGGCTGAATGCATGCTTAGCACACTCACATGAGGACAAGTTACATGTGGCTAAATGCCACTTCAAAACTTTGTAAGACTCCAAATCACTTGTGATAGCTGATATTATTGTCTACTGGGATTCTACAGCCACACATTTAACTGACTGGAATATTTAACCAGTTAAGGAAAAGGATGCTTAGGAAACAGAAAATTTCCTACACATATAGAAAAAGAATTCAGAAGAAAATATGGTAAACTCAGCTGATCAGAAGGAGGTTTCTTTCAGCATTTAAAATATATTTGGGATAGAGAGACAAGCTTGAGCATGTCAAGAAATAACATAAACAAAATCCATAGGAAAAACATAATTAGAGTCACCAAAATTGTAAGGATATCAGTGCCTAAAGTTCTCCTTTCATGGCTTCAAATCCAAGCAACTCCAGAACCCCAAGACAGTACATTAACAACCAATATTTATAGGCAGCAAGATATTGGACAGATCTCTAGTATTTAGTGACCTGGGTTTCTACAGTGTTAGACATACTGGCTACATGCAAAGCATCTGGGAGCATTCCCAGGCACTGTAACTCAACCATCCATAGTAGAAAACTATTAAAACATTGCCTGTTACAATTTTGGCAGTTCATAACTAACTTCCTCATAAGGACAGCTCATTCCAGAGACATTTCCCAAAAGGCAGTTCGCATGCAGCAGTGTGTTTTGGAGTTTATGAGAATTTGTTAGCACGGTCAATGGGCCATTGTGTGCCAGTTGGCCTAATTGTCTGGGAATGTTTCTGGGAATGTTTAATATAACAGTTTATTTGTGCCCAGTATTTTTGAGCCAATGTAGCAGATCACCACTATCAAAAAGGGAGGATTTGTTCCTTCTCTTGACTACTCATTATATTCTCTATTATACCTGTGCCGGTACTCATCAGGCACTTTTCTGGGACACTTCATCTCTGTAACCTGGAGAAATCAATTTGTTTCCTCTTGCTGGAGCAGGTAAATGCTGATTTAGAAATTTGAATTGTGTCATTGTTCAGTTTGGTAAGCACCAACACCAGCTCAAGGAATGCACAGCTATGTCTGGAAAGGGGAGAAGGGTGAAACATCAGGGTGAAGTAGGATTCTGCCAAAAAGTGCCAGTGATGCATTAGGCTGTGCCTCTCATGAATTATTGAGATAATTCAGACTGTTATTTCAAGAGTAGCCTGAGCTGATGTAAGCCCTCACTGCTGCTGTGAGTAGAGGGTCTTTTCGGCTGCGTTTTTCCAAAAGCTTTTTTCCCATATCTCCTCCCTCCCTTGTGCCAGCACAGCAATATATAGACAGTCATGAGTGAGCTGAAATGAGGAAATGATCCTTGGGAGAAAATGTTAATCCTAACTTGCTGTAGTTCCTTTCATGACAACAAGTGCTTCTGCCAAAACAACGATCTCAAGTAGGGGCAACACTATACAAGTAAAGTTATCAGACTTAAGTAAAAGTTGAGGCAGCAATATCAGGATTTATCAGCTTAACCTGCTTATGGAACTGCAGTATTGGGTATTTCAAGTGGCATCTAAAAACCTTGAGAAGGTATTCAGATTAAACTACAGCAGAGAGTCACTGAAAAGAGGAAAGGGCTTGTAGGCATCCTAAATATAGATAAGGGTTCAAATACAATTTTAAAATGGAAGACAGCTTGTAGAGATTTTCTTTCTGGTTCTTTTTAATTTCTGTTATAAAGTTTGTGTTTTCCTAACAGCATTAGCTGTCAGCTCCTATTGAAAAAACCCAAACAAACAAATCTCTATCTAACGGGATATGAGGCTCAAAAAAAAATCTTGAAAGTTGTTTTGTCCTTTATGACAATCTAGAGAGAATTACCACAAGCAGCTTTAAGGTGCAACAACGAAATTCATGCTAATGTGACATTTTTATTGCATGCATGCTTTCTTTCAAAGTCTATTCTTAAGATACAAGTTGGAAGAAGAAATGAAGAAAAACCATGAATTGCCTCTTACTTGATTGGTCTAATTGGTAACATCCTTTACAACTAATTACTTAAATAAATTGCACAACAATTGCAATTCTGTTTAATTGTGCTGCAATTGCAAGACAATTGCAATTTTGCAACACAGACAGAAGCCAGAATCTTGGAATTCTGATCCAACTCCAGAACATCTCATGGAGTACTTTTCATTACACACTTGTGTAGGCTTTTTAGTGGTTTGAAATGGTTAATAAAATTTTTCTAACACATATAACATCATCCACAGAAAATTGCTTTTTCCTATTGCTTTTTTCTTTTTTTGGCCTTAGCTTTGCCATTGGGAATTTTAAGACTTGATGCTCCTATTTGATAACTTAACTTTTAATTTTTTTTTCCCAAGCTCTTTACTCTCAAAGAACTTCCCAGGCCATTTAAAATAGTAGCCAGTGAAAATCAATACAGTTCTGTTGTTTTAACTTTGCCCTATACTTTAGACCACTTGGGAAACTATCAAGGACAATCTTCCAGTGCTTGCCACCCAGAAGTGTTGTGCCAGTTGTGTCATTCACTGCAACTGGAACTGTGATGCAACTACTCGAAAATAGAGCAGAGCTCTGGACTTCACTGCACCCACCAACATGCAGATTAATCACTTTGTAGTTTTATGAGTGAATTGAAGAAGGCAAAATCTGTAGGGAGAGGCAATGGTTCCTGTTAATCCAGCCCATAAAACTCAGGGGAAAGTGGACAAAGGGAGGCATGAAAGCTTTCAGGAGCAAAAGTTTTCTTCAAGCCTTCTTCAAGATGACCATTTATGTTGTTTATGTATGTGATTAGATTTGAATGAGATTCTTCCATACAAAGCCTTTTGTATTGGAATATCAACCTTGATATACATTTCCCATGGCATACCTAATAATATTTTTGGTCTTAAAACTGCATTCCCACATGGATACTAATCCTACAGTCAATAACATGAGTAAAAGTAACAAAATTGGTGCTTGCATTTATATTTTTGAGATTAGAAACAAAAATATTCCTTTCCCATTTTTATTCTTCTCTTTTCTGTCTTCTCCTTTTCTTGTCCTGAATTTCTCTGCTTCTGTTTTTCCCTCAATTTCTGAGATGATCAATATCCATCTTCCTCTTTGGTCAATTCCATTCACTAGTCCAGGAGAACATGCACCCAGAATAAAAAGTAATTCAACTTTCAGAATATATCATGAAAAAAGGAGAGTACTCCTAGAAGGAATCTTAAAATGGGGCTCAACATTCATGGCCATTGTATTTGCCTTCATAAAAGCATTGCCTTCCTGCTAAGATAATTTCTCTTCATCATTTATGCATATAGAACAAAAATTCTAACAGTAACTTAAACAGAGCAAGTACCTCCAACAGTTCCATCAGAAAGCACCACTTGGAAGCCTGTCTCAACACAGCTCAGCAGATGTTCTGTACCAGCACCTTCTGTGCCCTTCAATCACTGCCTGCACTCCTGCTGCCATGTAGGTGCAAACGAGGGTGAAGGATAACAGCACCTCCTATTCATTTACTTGCAAGATAACAGCAATCAAATTTACAGACTTTAGCTAAGGATTGCTTTATCTTTTGCTGAAATGTAATCATAGCTGTTGCAGTGGTGACTCTTTAACAACAGACAGTGTAACTACAGATTAAGACAGGAAGATAAATTATATTATGAACATCTTGATATAGGACAGTTTTATTGGATAAAGATCAGCTATCCAAGCTGAAACAGATCCAGGACATTAGATCTAACATTTCTGTTTTAGGAAAAAAATCAACAGATCTTCTCTTGCGATAACTATCCAGCATATCATCTGATGTCAGAGTATATGAAGATATGCCAGGCATACATAATTAGAAAGCATATAAAATTCAAATGCTATGATA
Source organism: Lonchura striata (assembly GCF_050655825.1). NCBI lineage: Eukaryota > Metazoa > Chordata > Aves > Passeriformes > Estrildidae > Lonchura > Lonchura striata. The sequence goes on along the minus strand of NC_140707.1, from coordinate 54,157,607 downwards.
ATCATACAGTTTCCAGACAATAACAAAAAATGCAGAAGTGTTCTGCATTTGCCATTATTAAGAATGCTGCCATAAAGATGAACCTAATTAAAGTATCTAGTCAAACAAGCAGAGAACAATTCCAGGTTGATTCAGCTGATCCCAAGGTTGGGCCTGCATTCATCTATGCCTGGGGTTCAGAGCTCTGGAAAGGGACAGACTATACCTTTCCCCTTCTGTTACTTATACCTGCTGCCTTGTGTGTCCCAGCAGTAAATCAAGATGCACACAAAACACAAGATAATTATGTCTTCCAGCTTCCGCAGAACCCCAATTAAACCCCATTCAGCAGCTGAGAGCAGCAGAGACAGCAAAACTTGCATCTGTTACTGTTGCTGCAGTTGGAGGTGTGAGCTACGCAGGAGATTTGCCAGACTCCTCACCCTCTGAGCAAACCAGAAGGGAGAAAGATGAACTTATGCCAAGGCATGAGCTGTTTCCAAATGCAGCAACCTGTGCAGAACCAGAAGGTCACAGTCTGCAGCTGGCCCAACTACAAGTGAGACAGAGGGAACAGTCTTAACAAGCATCAAATTGCCAGACAGGAAAAAGAGGCTTGGGTGCTAATCTGCTCAGAATGAGGAGCTGGTCTGGGATAAACTGACAGAGAGGGTGAGAAACATGTGGGAACTGTTTGTTCCTTTGTCTGATAGACACCCTGCCTCAGGATTCTGGTAGACTACTTAGTCTGCTCTATACATCTGGGATAGATTCACCTTACACCTCCTTTGAAGAAGGGCAGGGTGTGAGATGATAGGGACTTCCATTGCTTTGTTTCCCAGACCCCTCTGTTCTAGTTTTACAGAATGGCCCCCATCTGCTCCTCGTCTGAGCTTTTGGCCCCAGTTTGACTGTAGCTTTGCTTTGACTGTCACTGACATCACTAGATCTCAAACTGTAGTCTCCAAGTATTTGCCAAGGCACTTCTGTTTGTCTCTGCTCCTGTAAAAAGTTTTGCAATGAAATTAAAACTTAGGAAACCAAAAGGTATCCTCCAGTTCCGAGGTCACAATAGGAGTCTTAAGTAAATATTTGTCAAAAGTAGAAGCTCTTACTCCTAGCCAGTTGGGTGTTTTACAAATTCCCTTCTATTCATTCACCTTTAGAATTAAACTGTGAATGTATTTCAAAGATATCTGAACTTCAAGAAGAGATATTTTATTCTCTCAAAGCCCATGATGAAATTTCAATAAAGAATAATTTAACTCAGAGGAAAAAGGATTTAAAAAGAAAGAGAAAAAAAAAATCTCTTAAACAAAACTGCTTTCATTTCTCTTTAGGGAAGTTCTATAGTGAATCCCAGGCTGCCATTCCAGAAGACTAGTACCTAGGTTCAGTTTTAAAAATCTATGTAATAGATTTTGAGAAGCCTTAGTCCTGAAGCACAGTTGTGTAATTTTCTTCTCTTTCCAAAGTAGCTCTATGCCACATTTTGAGACTGATCAGATCTAGATAGTTTGGCTTGATGACCATTCTCTGTTGGTCTGAAAATCTTAGCCATGACTTTAGCATATCATGCTCCATCACTAAAGATAATGAGAGCTTGGTTGATGTCTTCAGTGGAACATAACCATATGTTTAAAGGAGCAACATGGGTTCTTCCACCTGAAGATGGATATATAAATTCCATCTGATCCCTGTAGTCATGACAACACCAGGAATGAGGTAATGAGGTGAACTTTTTTACGGAACAAATAGTCTGGTTTGAGGGAAGATAATATTGAAATGCAGCAACAAGTAAAGATTAAAGATGTAAAGGCAGAGACAGCAGAATTTATGACTGGAGACATATTGACTAAATGAGCCATAAAATAATGACTCAATATTCCTCCAAGTAACAATTAGACATTGCACTTTAATAGGAAAAGGCAATCAAAATTCGCAGACACAGACAGTCTAGGAGAGGCAAAGCTGGACACTACCCAAAGACTCAGTGAATGGAGTGCACAGTCCTTCACTGAAGGTCTCCTTTGGGACCCTTGCTGCAAGAGAAACCTCTCATTAAGCAGACCCTTGTTTTTACATCTTATTAGGGAGGTTAGAAATCTCATCTCCAACTCTTTTTGACTCTTCTCAGTCTCCTGAACAGTGTGATTTCTTGGCTCTAGCAATTGAAACTATGGAATCAATGAAAACTATAGGATCAAAGGACTAGGTTTCACCAGTGGAGCCTGGGTATCCAATTTTTCCCACTAAGTCTATCTACTACAAACAATCCCTTGGCTGATGAAATAGTGCCCTCTCTCTGCATTTCAGGCTTTTCACAGAGGCTGATAGACAGATGGCAGAAAGCAATATCATTGTGAGCCTACAGTGAGAGGGAGTTCTTTTGTCTGCTGTGAAAAGTTGGTGAGTGCCAATGGGCACCTTTTCACTGAGAAATATACTGATGTTCAGTGAAATTATCCAGGGCATTATATTGATATGCAGTGATCTTACTTGGTTTCCCTGGATCAGCAGCCAGGGTTTTGGCTATCTCCTCTTTTAATTCCAGCCCCAACTCCACCCAGTGATTAGTGCAAGGCTTCTCTAAATTATAGGCTCACCACCTTGCTGATGCTGCGTGCACATGTCATTGCTCTTCCCTACAAGAGTGGTGAGGCTGCCCACAGATCCAAGATGGGTAATTAAGGGTTTGTGGGAATTGCTCTGTTTTCAAATAAGTATTGTTTTGCAGAAAATAAAGCATATCTACATGCTGAGAAAAGAAACCTCTTCACCAGTGACATACAAACAGGCAATATAAAAAGCAAGAGTGCATACAAGATTCATATCTGCCTACTGCCAAGTTCTGTCCTCCTTTTTTATACCAGGTATGTGCCAGTGCACCTCTGTTATTGTAGCAGAGTCATTTTTGCAATTAAGTGGAAAGCTAAAGACAAACAGCAACTAAAATGCTTTAAGAATATTTTAAATTACTAGGATGTAACTACGTCCCTCTCTCCAAATTTTGCTAAAAGCTTAGGAACCATTTTAAAGTGTCTGAACACAGCAGACTCAGAAGAAAATTGCAGATCTCTGATCTAAAGCCTTCTCACCCTTCCATATCTGTCCCAGCAGCAATATGTTTTCACCACAATTCTTTATAAACATCTATATGTGGTGTTTCTACTTAAAAACTGAGCAATGTATGCCTTCTCATTTTTTAACTGAGATCCAAGCTCTATATTTTGATATGTTAGGCATGTCTCAAGTAATGCCCTTCACTACCTTGCTGCAGCTCATTATGAATATGAAACATGGTATGAGGTTTGTTGGGCTATCAAACTGGAGCTCTGCTGTCCTAATAATCCTCTTTTTTATCCATTGGCCCATTTGATACTCATAGGACATTCTGCCTCATAGTCAGTTCTCTGGAATATAGAATTTGTTACCTAACAATAAAATTCCTGATGTAACAGGGTGCCAGTGCTTGATTGATTTCTGAAGTATTACCATGTTAATAATGCAGCCTATAAATGAATAGAATAATCTGAAATATAAATAATAGCCAGGTAGAATTGTGTTAATGTAATCCAGTACTATAAGAAACACAACATGAAAGCATTCTAAATGGAGGCTGGTATTTTGCTTCATTCTGATCAAAAAGAAGTCAGATTTTTCAGTGCTCTTTCTGTTGCAGGCTGATTTGCAAGCATCACCACCTTCCCAAACACTCACAGATTCTAAGGGTGATGGACCTCGTCAGGGAAGTGCAATGTGATATCGAACTGCATAAATTGCTTTTTGCATCCCCTCCCTTGAATGTGTACAATTTACAGAAGGGAAAAAAATGAAGAGAAAATGCTGAAAAATGTTGCTTTTCCTGGGCACTTTCCTTAGCACATTTCCGCTGTACGCACTTCTTTCACTCAAACAAACTCTTTTCATTTTGCCTGTTTCCTTGGTTTATTATTATTTTTCTCCCTATCCATTTTAATTTCTTTTCTTCCTAAAGAGCTGGTTTTAACAGCTGCATCTCCAGCTGTCAAGTGAATAATTCGGGGGAAATTTCTCACCATTTCAAGAATTGTTCCAGAAAATACTTTCAACAGTCAAGTTTGTCAGAAAAAGCTTCACATGACAGCTGCATGCACAGAGTGCTTTATTAGTGGACAATACGACTCTTTGCAATGTGTGCTTAACCTTTTTTTTAATTTGAGCAAGCAATTTATTGCAGACATACTTACCACTGGTGACAAAGATCCTGTCCTTGAGTACTTAGGTTTTCAAAGCCCTTCTAAAGGATATTTGACACTTTTTTGACTCTCAGCGAGATTTTCAAAACATACCATCCAGCACAACAAATTGTGAAATAATGTAAATTAATGTAATTAAAGAGAATTCTCTAGATAAGGTATTACAGCTGACCATGGCTGTTTAATCACAGGGAATCAGCTGTCAGTGTTCAGTAGCTAGAAGGTTTCCAGTACCCTTTGAACTTATTTAGAGCATATAGCACAGGTCTGCAGAAGTACTGTGTGCAGTAGTCCTCCATTATACATCTCCATTACATGGTTTAGAAGATAACTTAACAACTGAAATATCAGAGATATTCAAACCTAAGGCACCCAAGGTCTCCTGATATAGCAGAGAAGCATGGTGTTTTCTGTGTAAATGGGGATAGGTAACAGATACAGTGTAGCACAGACAGTTTTTGAATGCTTGGAATTTGGTTTGAGAGGCAAATATCACAAGTTTTCCCTTTCTTTTTGCCTACTGACCCAAATACAGTCCTCAGATCTTTGCACTCACCAAGTTGCAGAGGTTTTTTTGTTTAAGAGTTCTCTCTTAAGACTTAGGGGCTTCCTTTCTAGCAGAAAAAAACTGTCTTCTATGTAGTCTTGTCAGGTACCGCTTCTGTATCAAATAGATCCATTCAGGATCTGTAATTACTGCTGCTGTTTCCCTCAAATGAAATAGGAAACTTTATAAAAATTTAGTAAAAACAAATAAAACTCCACTCAGGTCAGCTCTATCAACAATTAAACATGATTCTAATCTTCATTTTCTGAGACAGTCATGTTTCAGGCATTGGTTTGAACTTGACATACATTAAGATTTTTTACTACATCCAGTTCTTAGCATGATAAACCTGGTCTTTATGTTTGACTCTGACTTCCTTCAGTAATACCTGCTCAGAAGCTCAGAGCAGATATTCCAGGAGGACTGTGCTCTCATGGATGTTGTAGACTCCTATTTCAACAGTTATTTTACATGGACAGTGTAGACTTCTATTTCAATGGTTATTTTAAAACTATACAGCTATTCTGCAAAGGCTCCTGAAGAAACAGAGCCACACAGTCTTTGGTTGTGCTTGAATCTACTGTACATATCAACAAAGTGACCCTGAAGCCTGATAGTGATACATCATCTTACTGCAGGTGATAAAGTTTGCCTTGGAAGATGGACTTTCAGCTACTTTTCAAAAATCAATGAGTCATAGATACTGTGAGTAAGACACTCCACAGCATCTAAAGCCAGTATTAAAAATTCTCAGTTATCACATTGATGGTGACCAAAACGAAAAGTTATAAATTTCTTCTCTGCCCCTCTTCTCCAGCCCCACGCTGAGGCAAAAGCTGATCATTATCCTATTGATTCTGGCCAACGATGGTGTAGAGTAAATCACAAAATCAGATAACCTTGTTTTCCAGCCTTTGTAAACTAATTATGTCTATTAATCACAGAGACCTCAGAACCTGTCCCTCACACTGAAAGAATTTCTGCAGCAGAAACACCTTCCATTTTCTTTCCAATTCTGTATTGCCTTGCTAAAGCAAAATACACTTCATTATCTTTTCTCAGCAGGTTAATGAGATGAGTGAATCTATTGCTAAGATTGATTAAGAAACTTATTTAAAAGTTTCAAAAGAATCAAAAATCAAAAGTCACACTTTTTTAGCAACAACTCGCTAGAATCCACTGGAAAACATAATATATAGAAAGAATATAGTACAGGAATCTCTTAATGGGTCTCTTAAGCAGTGTTCAGTGGTGTCAGACAGCCAGCTGTGCAAGCACTTGGCTGTGAGTGGGACCAACCATGGCCTAGGAGTTTATGAGGCCAAAGAAGAATAAAGGCTTCAGAACAAAGAGTAGAACGGGAGAAATGTAAAGTAATTAAAAAGACAAAGCAGTGTAATTTGTTGGGGATTTTCCATTCATTCAAGCTCGGATTTTTTCCCCCAGTTAAAATGTTGTATTTTGCTAAATTTCAGTTGGAGAACTGGTTGTCAAAAATTAAGAAAAGGAAGACGGAGAGGGAGAGGGAGAGGGAGAGGGAGAGGGAGAGGGAGAGGGAGAGGGAGAGGGAGAGGGAGAGGGAGAGGGAGAGGGAGAGGGAGAGGGAGAGGGAGAGGGAGAGGGAGAGGGAGAGGGAGAGGGAGAGGGAGAGGGAGAGGGAGAGGGAGAGGGAGAGGGAGAGGGAGAGGGAGAGGAGAGGAGAGGAGAGGAGAGGAGAGGAGAGGAGAGGAGAGGAGAGGAGAGGAGAGGAGAGGAGAGGAGAGGAGAGGAGAGGAGAGGAGAGGAGAGGAGAGGAGAGGAGAGGAGAGGAGAGGAGAGGAGAGGAGAGGAGAGGAGAGGAGAGGAGAGGAGAGGAGAGGAGAGGAGAGGAGAGGAGAGGAGAGGAGAGGAGAGGAGAGGAGAGGAGAGGAGAGGAGGAGCTAAACAACAGAGCAAGGAAGGCATGGAAAGGGAAATATGTTTAGAGAAGGATTTCTCTGTACATATGTCCTAAAGTTTATCTAAAATGTGGGAATCTGAACTTTAACCTTCTCAGACAAACTTCTTTGTTTTCTCCTTTATGAAAGCGCTGCCCAAAAGGTAAAATCTAGCCTGATGATCTGTTTTAGTTAAGCTGCCAAGGTACAATTTGACTCTCACAGCTATATAGGGGGAAAACAGCTGAATCTTAGAAAATTTTCCAGCATTTCTTTCTATGGATTTTAGATTTCAGGATTCTTATCTTAATTTTAAAAGTCCCTTTACATAGCTGCAATGGCAGTCTCCTATTAATATAGCAGAAACACTTCTGTCATTTTCAATTAGGCCCTAAAAATAGACAAGATTATAGAACACTATCAGAACTATCAGAAACTTCTTGTGTTTATCTCACTCTTCTATTTTTTATGTACTTCATTCAGTCTGTGAATGTGTGTGCCTAAGGAGAACAAAGCAGCCTTACTACTTGGCTTCCTTACACTGAAAGTCCTTTTTCCTCTTTTAAGTGAAGAATATCTTGGGTTTTGTGTTCTGCATCCAGAAATATTTCAATTCAAGTGAAACACAATAATATTTTTCCAGAACTCATTGAAGCTATTACCAAAGTATAACAGGGCATCATGTAATATAAATGTACTTACTTTACAACCATGAAGCCAGTGAAGGTTATTGTGGTTTTTCTAATACACTCAGAAGAATAATTCAAAAAAACCAAGCCAAGGTTTTTAAAACAGCAATGGAAGTTTTTTGCCTAGCTGTATCATTTGCAGGAGTATATACATAAACTTGGAAATAAGTTAGTGCACCATATGTCGATGAAGGCTTACAATTAAAATTTTGGTTGTGCATTTCACATACATTCTTATTTTAAAAGACATTTCAGTAGACTGATAAAAGAAACAAGCCATAGTATTCTAGCGATTTATTGCAAGTTCAAATAAACAAGAAAATTTGATAATATTTAGAATTTGTTACTTTATCCATGCTCTCATATGTTAAAGATTTTCATTAACTATGGGCCTTATATTAAACTATGATTAAACTATTTATTTATATAGACCATATAATTCATTTGTGCAAAACCAGTATCAATGAACTCTGTAGTTCACCCTTGGACTGTGCTTAGTATGCTGAGGAGTTGATCCACAATGTTCTCAGGCCTCATACAATCATAAAGAAATAATAGTTTACATCACATCCTATACTCAACACCACTGAAAAATAATCACTCTTAGGTCATCTAGAGTCTTTTGTGGCCTTATATAAATACACACTTTTATCTAACAAATAATATAAAATGCAGTAAAATACAATAAAATAAAGGAGCAATTTATTTCTCTCCTGTTTTAGAACAAGACTGGGATCCTTAAAATATTTTCATAGCAAGGAAAAAGAACCAGGTCAGAATGAAAAGTAGCTATATGAAATATTGGATCTGCCTTGTCTGTCCTGGTGCCAAATCTAAGGGGTGGATGACCAAAAGATGTATCTATATTAAAAAGAACTGGTTGTCAGAGGAGGAATGAGAAGGTGTCTGTGGTAGCTTGCCGTGTGGGATCAACAAGTTGTAAAAAATTCCCAAGAGAATGGAAATAATTTGGAGAAATCACATCAAACTAGCACCTCAAGGCAAACACAGGTGCACCTGTAGGGCTCTTTAGTATTTCACTGCAGGGCAGTAGCACATCAATAATCACTCCACCTTTAAAATAGCTTTAAAATATGTTTTTTTCAAAGGAGAAAAGCTCTTCAGGAGAAATTATTTTTAAAATCATATGCTCAACAAAGTCTCTCTCAAAGCCATCGAAGGAAAAGTGTGTAAAAGTGCAAAGCTTACTGGTCTTGCCTATTTGCTTGTGTTAGCAACCAATAATATACAGTACATTAATGTCTTTTCCTGAATTACTTAAATTACAGAAGTGAAAAATATCTGTCTCCACTCCCATGTAAACATAAACTTGTGTTCTTAAGGGAGTTTGTTACAATCAAATAATCCATTGGGTTGGAGCTTCCTTGTGCTCAGATATCTTGTACTGTGAAACTTATTCTATTTCTCCAAAAACCAAAAGGGTACAGTAAACTTACTGCAGATGGGAGAGAAAAATCCATAAGAAAATACATTGCTACTTTTTGAAACAAAATATGTTTTTTAAAGTCTGAAACCCTGAGAGGAACCTATAGTCTGTATTTGATGTTACTGAACAGTTGGCCTATACGATTTTGGTTTGTTATATGGTGGGGGGGTTATTTTAATACAGAGAACAGGAATCACAACTTTCAACTTTTTTTTTTTCCCTAGATACAAGAAAGGATCAGATTTACAAGATTCTGCAGCAGGAAGAATATGGTTAGCCTTAAATAACCCTTTATTTCACAGCTCCATTAATACTGTGTCTGGACCATAGTCTCACAAACACGTCTGAAGTCCCTGTTGGTTGCTAAAGTATTTTCAGTATGCTGAGGAAAGGCACTGAGGGACAGGTGGGCAGAGCAGAGGCATGTGTGCAAAGAGCAATTTATAATGTCTTCTACAAATAGACAGTTCTCCATCATTACACTGAAAATTTATACCCTGGGAGAAGTTGACTGCGCTTGGAGCTACTGTGCAGAACAGGCATCTAGTTATTTCCCCTCCTGCATCCTGCAGCCACACGTAATGTGCAAGAAACCTGTCATTCCCAGTTCACAACATGATAAAAGGAAGGGTTATGTGAAGGACAAAGGGACCAGGATCAGGGAGGGGAAAGAAACTCCCAGACAAATCAAAACAAAGCCAACAAATAAAACAAACAAAAAACCATCATGAAAACTTGGGGCCTGGCAGTAATGAGAAGGGCCAGGCAGTGAACAGTCGCAAGACATGCGATACAAAATAAGGAGCCAGGTAGAGCAGGACACTCTGGACAGAAGGCAAGAAATAGTATTCAACCTGCACTGGAAAATTTTTTTTCTGAATATTAAATACCTAGTTCCAGTGTGACAAGCATCAGGCAATTAATTGCCCAACAGAAGTCTATAAAATGCTGGTAGCAGAGCAACTGTCAGCAACTGTCCCACTACAAAGCCTGTGGGACTTACATTTACCCAGCTTCCTGAATCTGAAATCTCATAAATTCACAGACTTAATATAATGATGTAGTGATGTTGGCTATTTGAAAGGAGTATTATTCCCTCCAGTATACTAGCATCTCCATATACTGTGGTCCTGGAAATTACTATTCAGATAAGTTTTAGTGGCCTAAATAACTTCTGCTCACCTAAATGTCAATAGTACTTTTGAGAAGAACAAGGATATTAATTCAGCTCCTCCGTTAATACCCAGCTAGAGTACTATAATGTCCTCTTGTCCCAAATTGCTCATATAGTTCAAACTGCTATTTTTCATTCTGTCATAAACTGTTGCACATGTTTGTGTTGTTATAAATTGCTGTTGAGGTAACTAAGTTTTAGTAATGCAGAATAAGCATGCAAATTTTATAGAGCTGTCACCAGAATGCACACGTATTTTCAGTACAGCTGGGCTACAGCATTCCATCTAAACCAGCTACAGTGTCCTAGGCACACACCTGGAATAAGAATTACAGACCCCCATCTCAGATCCTAATGAGAGTTGCATTAATTTCCTTGTGAAACATGCAAAAATACCAATTTGGATCAAGAATCAGGATTTCTAAACATTAGATTAGAGAGCTTTGAAAGATGGGATTTTTTTCAGTTAATGATTTGTTTCACATTACAAAACCACAGTACAAGGTTTACAAGGAAAACTGCTTAAATCACCTTGCATTTACCATACAGGAGCTTGTTGTTACTGATGAAGTGCTGTAACACAAGGTGATTTATCCAGTCTTGTCCCTTAGAGAAAGGCTATTCCCAAACTAATGACAACATGCTTCTGCCCCATAGTAATTCTGAGATTATTTCAAATTGTTTACTCCAGTGTGAGAACTTGAGATTTTAACACTGTTAAAGATTAGGAAGGAAAACTGCTGGTTTAGATGATGGAAAATTTGGTGTTGTTCTGCTAACAGTGAACTCTGTCACATAAAAAATAACAGAAGATGAAGGTTTGTTCATTTATAGCGGACATAGCTTCCTAGAGAAAACACAGAATCGTTCAGAGAGAGGGAACCCTAAAGATAGCTGCTAAATTAATTTTAGCCTAGTATCATATCACTTTGTCTGCAAGCTTAGACAGATTGCTGTACTAGCAGACAGTGAATCCGAGACAATTTATCCCCAGGGGAAACCTTTGGACTCACACCAGTTGAGTCTCATACTTTCTATGGCAGATCCCAAAAGGATTTCTAAAAGATCCACAGTACAAGTGTAAAGTGAGGCAATAGAGGACCAGTGATACAAGAACTCATTAAATAATTAATTTTTTGAATACAGATTATTTTTCATTGTGTAAATTTGTTAATTCGTTAGACAACATGGTGAATAATTACCCTAATAAGATTCATTTCATGCATATGAATATCAGCTAAGGTCAGCGTTTGCATTTTGCAGCATTTCAGTGGTCTTTGCCTTTACTCTTTGAAGAAGAAGAACATGCCTGCTTTCCTCTTGTGCCAAAAGATAGGCAGGGGGATAACTTGTATTTGCATCAGGTACACAGCTGACAGTGATTCACCTGAGGGATAACTCTTATAATGTACTCATGGGTTTTATTATTTTTATTTTATTTATTTATTTTCTCTCCAGCAGGAGAAATGGTCTATCCAAAACTCCTCAAAATCCTTGTGTTTTTACTCCTTCTTGAAAAAATGGCAATATCATATTAATTAAGTTATAAAGAATCACAGACTATTCTGAGGACGAGACCCACAAGGATCATCAAATCCAGTTCTTAAGTGAATGGCCCATGCATGGATCAAACCCACAAGCTTGCTGTTATTAGCACCATTCTCTAACCAAATGAGCTAATCTCAGGTTGTGCTCATTATATCAAAATAGTTTGTGTATTTGGCTCCTACTCCAAGCTCAGCCACAGCTAAGGTTTTAGTATGTCCCAGCATGTTCCCAGACAGAAATGTATTTAGAGGTCAGGTGGGCTGACAAGCACAGCAGGAGGGAAGATCCCTTTGAGACTGACCATCAGCTGCAGCAATAGCACAGTCCTCAGTGTCCAGACCAACCTGGCTCCAGAGCACATAAGGGAAACTCTCTTGGCCTACATACGAGTAACGCTGCTTCCTTCAGGTGGAAGCTCAAGGAGCTTCAGTGTATTTCACATTGGAATACATTTTTTTATGTTCTCACTTGTCAGGTTTCAGATGGCATTTTTGACAATGTGGTGCCAGCAGTTTGACTACTGAACACATGCTGAATTCTGCACACCATGTCTCCAGCTGGAATCAAGGGTCGTTGGCAGGTGACACCACAGATGAAATCTGGTTCTCGATACCTAGTCTTGCAACTGATGAGAGGTTTCATGTCAACACTAATCTCACTTCACTAAATGTGTTTATTTTGTAATGACAAATTCTTTTTACAAATTTCTTTAACTACTTATTATGCCCCCTTTATGGCTGTGATGCACACTGTGATGAAGGATGAAATGTTGCTGCTGCATAAAAAAGGCATCATTACTGTTTTAATCTAACATGAATAGTCCAGGGTCATTTGGATATTATGGATGCAGAGATTAAAACAGTCTCATGTAGTGAAATATAATGTAAAAATAACTATCTCTTTCTTCTGGAGCCAATTTTGAGAGGATCTTGTGACATCAGCAGGGGCCATCTTTGTAATCATAGTGAGAAGATATTAATTCATGCTGTTTGCACACTGCAGTTACAGAAAAATTAGTATATGCCTGTCAAAGATATCATCAAATATGACCGATGTATCAAATATATAATTGCTGTATACAAGTTTCTGTGAAAAGCAGAAAGTGAGAGTCTTTCTTCAGGTTATAATAGATGGCTGCTAAAGAGGTAAGAAAGATGGGGAAATCAGGATTGAAAACAAGGGAAGGTACTGAGAAGTAAAAGACTGTTTATATATTACAGAACTCTGAGATCATTAGAACAACTGCAAAGCAGAAGCATCTCAAATAACTTCCATGCCACCAAAAGATAGCTAAATGCAGCCTGAGCTTGAAATCACTTAATTCATTTAAATGGATTTTTGATTTCTAAATTTCTAGCCTTTGTATACAACGAATAGGTAGTGGCTGGTTCTAGTTGCAGTTCAAAAGGAGAAAGCATTAAGCAGAATTTTCCTCCAGTTCTTCTCACCACTGTGTGTGAAGGACAGCTACTGTACCAGCCTTTAAACACTCTGGGCTCTGGGAATATTTTCAGCTGAAGTAACTTGGTATTTTGCCAATGACTGTAATGAAGCTATCTGATATCTACCAGATGACAATTTGGCTCAGAAAACTCAGAGTTGGTGAAAGCCCCAGCACTTTCCTAAAGGAGCTGAGAAACCATGACTGGCAGGTTCAAGCTGGCATAGTGAGGGCTGCAGGCTGTACAGCTTTGATGGATGACTTCAGTTTCACTCTGAGTGACACATATCCAAATTATTTGGTGGGCAAAGACAGTTTTGCCTAAATACTCAAATGATCACCCTGACTTACATCCAATTGCTTGCAGGGGTGTCTGCCTATACACCACTAAAACTTCTATTATTTGAATCCCCATGCTCCTTGAAAGCCATCATTGAGCCCTAAATGGAAGTATTCTTAGCAGATACTTAAAGATGATCTTTGTAAGTACAAATTTCTCATACTGTTATTTAGTGTGGAGAAGAAGGCATTTTCTCTGTTCTTTGCAGTGAATTAGCTGTAGGGAGGCAGTCAAGAAAGCCAATTGCAAATGACCCCTTTGCTTTTCTCCATGCTTGAAGGACTTGTCTTTGCTTTTTTTAAAATGAGGAAGCACATTTCTACCCATGGTGAATATAGCAGGAGCTCTCCAGTTTCCAAGTACATAATGCTTAAGCACATAATCTTCTTAAGCACATTAGCTTTTAGTGTCTTGACTCTGTTCCATTAAATGGGAGTACTGTTACAAGGACAATCTTTGTATCAATTGGTTACATAATTCAGTGATCAGACCAATCTGAGGCACAAAGACTTTATTAATGGACAACCAAAATCATCAAATGAGGGACTTTTGTTTATCTACAAACTCCTTTAAGAACAGCTAATAAACCTTTAATAAACAGCTAATAAATGAGAACAAAAATTATGTCTGAAAAAGAGTTTGAGGGTTGGAAAGAATTGTTGGTTTCACTTTAAAAGTTTCATAAGAAATTTGCTGCCCACTGAAAAATTGAAGCATGTACATGCTACAGGCTGGGTCCTACATGGTCAGCAGCCTGGCTCCACAACTCATTTGCCACAGGAGAACACAAAGGTAGTGGTGTCAGCTACCTCTGGCAAGTAAAGCAACACTTCCATTGACAGGAGTCAGTCTCTCCCTGCAAACATACAAGTGTGGCAGCTCACTCAGACCTGGCTTGGGTACTGCGAACAGGGAAAAATACTCGTCTGTACAGATTTACTAAGAGATTCACATCTGTATTCAGTTATGGTCAGAGTCTTAATTTTTGTGCCCTGAAGTGTGTAATTCCAACTGGAATGAAGTTAGATTTAAATTATTTTTAAATATCTGTAATTTTTCTGCTTTTAAAAAAATCCTATTTCAATGAATAATATTCCAAATATTGTGGTAGGGCAGTCTAATAGAGTCTTCTAAATAAGAAACAGACTCAGAAAGAGACAGAGAATTATATTTATCAAGTTTTTAGGAAATTGCTTACAAGTCTTAGAGTTTAAAATGAGGAAATAGAGTATTTCTGTTATATGAACAAACCCTATATCATTTGCTGTTGAAGTCACCCACATATCAGATTTGTCTGGCCACAGTGGCCAACTGAAGTTCAGAAACCCTTTGAAATTAAACCCTCAAAAAGTCTGCTGGCTTCCAGAGAGTTGTTCATTTACAGAAGAAATGCAAATTATGAATCACTAGAAAGTACAGTGAACAAGAAGCATGTAAATGTGCCAGGTAGGACGAAACTATTGAAGCCAGACTCAGCTAAAAGGACAGCAGTCTTGAAGGGTTCACAAGCATCTGCTGTCCATAATCCCAGAACACACTTCCATTCTTCCTGCAACAAAATATAAGACTACAGCAAAAGTTCAAAGCTGCAACCATGCCATGAAGAGAAAATACAAATATTTCCTGTATGAAAGCAGTCCTCACTGGTATGTTAATTCTGCACACACAAATAAAATTTATCACTCAGTCAGCAGATAATTATGCTGAAGAGATTATCAGTCTTTCATTTTAGATTATTGCTAAATGTGTCCAGTGTCTAGTACCTTAAAACAAATCTAGAGCTTAGTTAAATATCCTGGGAAGTAAAGGAGTTCCTTCCTTGCCTCTTGCAGGCAAGAAAAGCCCACATTACCATTTCAGTCTTTTTGCATACCTTATTTATCCACACCAAAGCCATCACCAGCTGTGCTTCATTTTCTACTGTAAAGTGGACTTCAGATGAAATAAATTCAACTGTAGGCTGCAGAAAAAGTAATTGAAGTATTTATTATTTATTATTTATTATTGAAGTAATTTATGTTCTTTCCTTCAATAGTTTTAACTATGGTGATTTGTCCCAATTTAATTTGTGTTTACTGCAAATTGGACTCCACTCAGGTTAATTTTTGTTCACTGTGGTTTTCTTTGGTCTAGACACAATATGAGTCTTTGGCAATAAACCTTCTAAGCTCTACTTTATGTGGCTGGGAAGTTTATGCCATTTACAAGGGCTTAATAAAACATCCATCATAATAAAGAAAATATACAATCTTTATGCCATTCTAGCATCAACATCATGAAAATATTAATATTAAATATCCTATATAAAGAAAATAATTTTTCCTGACCAAAAAAATATTATTTAGCATACCTGTTTGTTTGCCAAAAAGAGGGATTTTTGGAACTCTGCTTGAGAAGAAATTATCAGAAATTGAAGGGTATTTTGTGTCTTGCTCTTTTGTTCCCAGCCTTCTGTGAGTTTGCAACCAGGGTTTTTTTGTGAAGTCACAGGCAAGAGTTTCTCTTGTCTTGGAGTGCTTGTATAAGATGTCCCCTGGGGCCAAGTGACCAGGAGGGGTGACAGATGGAGAGCAAAGAGGAGGCCCAGCAGTGGGACTTGTAGCTTCTATGGCCAGGAGGCAGGTACAGCAACTGGGGAAAGAGAACTCTCACAACTCAGCATTTATCACGACTAGGAAGCTACTTGAAAATATGTGAAGCACATCGGGACCGAAAATGAAAGGGTGCAAATGGCAATGACACAGACAGGAGGGGAAACACTGACCCTCAGAGCCTTAGATTAAATCTGTCTCAGTTCCTGAGATTTTTTCTGATTCTTCCAAGAAACACTATGTTCTAGTTCATTGCTTTTTGTTCCATAAAAATGTAAGTTTAGAGACTGAAACGCTGATTTTTTTTTTCTGCTGTTCTCATGTTAAGAAAAACATTCACTTCAGAGCTCTTACTGATTGGACATCCTGTCACACAGCTCAAAATTTATTTTAACAAGGAAGCTGGACAAAATGAAGTAAAATTGTCAAACAGGTGACCTCATTAAAGCACTGATCAGTGCACAGATACCAAAAATAAACTGGTTTACATGTCTAAGGTGTTCTTTCTCTAAAAAGATCTCAAAGTACTTTCAAATTTTATCTGTGATAATCACCCACTAAATTAAAATGCCAGGTGCATGATCCTTAGAGAATGAACATGGAGCTGAATAGCACTGAATACAGATACAGTCAGCTGAACCTAGGAAATACTTATCTCCATCAATCCAGAAAGCAACAGCTGGAAATAAATGGGACATCTTTGCTGCTTTCCTGCTCCCATTACTGTTTCTCCATGTAACTCTGGTTTATATTAACAGCAGTTTCCTAGAGATTCCAAAGTTGTAAATTGCAGTTTTCTTTCAAGCCTCACATTTCTTTTACACATTTTCTTTTATTTTAAATATCAATATTTGCATTTTAAAAGGCTTGTTTATTTGCCTTACTGAAAAAAATGGATAAAAAGAAGACATGGAGAAATGGAATGTATACATGGGGACTATAGTGTGTTGGGAAAACTCATATAATAATATATTTCCACACATATCTTGCTAAAAGACCTGGAATGATGACATGAGGGAGATTTTGTTTGCAGTAACAATATCCACTTACAAAAAATTGAAGTATACAATATACAAATATGCTTCTGGGAAATAATCTTTAAATTATTTTCATCTGTTAAACTTTACAAATATCACACTGCTATCATGACCATTCTAGATTTTGCAGGTTTTGCTACTATATTTAGAAAAAATTGGTTGTGAAAATTGAAGGTAAAAGAAGCAGGCAAAACTTACCACATTAATGCAAATACAACATAAAAAGATTAAGTGCCATAGGAGAGAGATTGTAACAGCAGGATTTTTCTATAAGCAGAAAAGTCAAAATAATAAACAATTTTGAATGTCAAAATAAATGTCAATGTATATTCAATTAATTGTCTTTGAAAGGTGGTCTATCCAACAAACCATAAAATATCTCAAAGGCAAAAACCAAAATTATCGTAATTATAATGAATACTGTATCAAAACCAAAACTGGAACATAAGCTGTGTATAGATTGAAACTGAACTAAATAAATGAAACAATGAAGTAGGAGACATTGGTGTTATATTCAGAAGCATGAACACAAAACTTACAAAAATAGCACAATTTTATCTTGCTTTTAAGAGCATTAGTTAGATACAGTTAGGTCATGCAAAGGACAGATGAGTTCATATTATTACTGATACTACATTCAGATTCTTTGCTATTAATTAATTCTGCATAAAAGAAAGAAAAATAGTTTTATTTTCATCATCATTATTCCTCAGTCAGTCACAAACTTTCCTTAATAAGAAAGGAAACAAGCATTTTGTTTTTCAGAGGGGACAACTGAACATTTTGAACAGCACTGATTAATAAATTCTTAAGGCTTCCTTCTTCCTATATTCTTGTATGATTAATTCCATTCTATAACTACTAAAACTAGATAAATCCTACAGCTACAACAAAAACTAGCCTTCTGAAACATCCAGAATAAAAATCAAAAATTAATTTAAATTAATAAAAAATATATGGAGATCATGAAAAACAAATCAAATATTATTTTTAGATGGAAAAATATTTTAGTGGCTCATACAGATACGGTACTGCCAATATTTCTAGGGTCTACTCCCAGCCTTGTTGAAGACTAAAATGTATCCCAGGTCACCTCATTGTCCCTATCCAAAAGCACACGACTCCTCTGAGCTATCTGCCAAACCTCCCAGTAATCAAAGAACTTGTAGCAGCTGATTCATCCCTTCCTAAAATAGAATGAACTGCCCTCTGAAGATAACTATTAACTATAGAGGACATTCAGGTGATTACTGCTGGGAGGTGTGAAATCCATAGTCTTGCTATAAGTTATTCAGCTCCTCTGTGCTTTAATTTTCTGTCACTGGAAGGGATTAATAGCATTCCTTGCTTTTCAATAATTCCTTGTCCAGGCAGAAAAACAAATGAACAAGAACAAACAAACAAGTAAAAGGAATTGAAAACCTGCAAGGAGATTAGGACTGTTTATGTTATCATTTTGATATTGAACATGCTTCAACTTAATTTACAAGTGAATCCTTTATATAAAATGCTATACATATAATAAAATACATTTTTTTTAGAATGTGTAATACCCACTTAGTGGCTGGGAGGGAAAAGACTTCTCTTGCTTCCCTTCTTGTGCTGTCTACACAGCTACTGTCCCTTCCTTTGACTGCAACAGAATTGCAGGTAGTCAGTTATGGGCCACCTGTCAGGCATTAATCAGTAGTTTTGGCACTTGAATCAAACATATCTAAAGTGCTAAAGTAGACAGAAAGCTAAAAATGGTACAAAAGTCAAAGCAGACTCAGAGAAAAAAATTGTGTGTATTTCTAGAATGAGAAGCTTTTTTTTAAAAGGTGGGAAAATTTTCCCACAGAAATATTTTCCCTAGGGATCAGGTTAGTAAAAAGACCCTAATTTCTCTCTCAGTTCTGAAGACAATAGAGATTTTGAAAAGATGATATTCCAACCCATAGTCTCAACTCCAAAGTGAAAAAATAAATTCTTCTCCTGATTTATCTATAGTAATAGAAACCTGTATATTTATCTATAGTAATAGAAACCTCATCCAAACTCTGTTTTGGATGAGACTGATTTGGTATTTTGCTTGGAAAGAAGAGAATTAAGAAGAGAATATTTTAATGCTGGTCTATGTCTTCAAAGGTAAATAAGATGATCACACTATCTTCGTAAGTATTGTCAAATTTACCCACAGCCTGTAGTCCATCTGTGCCCGTATTCCATCAGCTTCAGGTGATGTCTGGTATGATATTGAGTTCTCAGTTACTTCAGTGGCACAGCAAGATTGCACAATCAAAACAAACCAGAAATATTCAGAGATGCAGTTTACTGGTGTGGTGGCTACAAGTGATCTGATTCTCTGCTCTTTGAGGCACCAAATATATTTCTCATACATACATTCCCATCATCTCTTATTGCTGAGGTCTAAGGATACTTCATTGTCACCAGTTAACATTACACAGCTTTTCCCTGGTATGTATTAAACACTGGTGTTGTTCAGACTTAGTCCTGATCTAATACTCTGTTAGGTGAATAATTTGAAAAAAAAAAATAAAATAAAGGAAAAGAAATTAGCCCAGAAAAATTATATCTCTATATTGTACCCAAAAAAAATCATCTTAATCTGTAGAAGGTAGCTTGTCTCAACTTTGGATCATCATAAACACAAATAAATGCACTTCTTGCTCTTGACAGTCCTGAAAATGGGGCTTAGGGCTGCAGGTTGGAATCAGGATAAGATCCAATTGTGTAGAAGCACTAAAAAGAAGAGTAGTACATTGATGCTGATGAATCTACAATTCAAGCCTGAAAACTGAAAATTCATCTTACCTGCACAGGCTTTGGTTGTGACTATAGTATGACCTACTTTTAGTATAGAAGAACCAGCAGATTTTTAACAATCATATCACTTTTTAAGAGGTAGCGATCTCCAGATCAACATCATGTTCTTCTTTCCCAAAAAGAAAATTTGTATAATTCTGTATGACAAATAATTAGATTTCAGCAAAGCTTTTTACCTAAAGTGTATGGGCCTAAAAGCACAGCCAAGTGTAAGGGTGAGTATTTGGCCTTCAGGTTCAGATACCTTTCTAACACACACACAGTACCAGAGATGTCAAGCTCATAAGCTGATGTCATTTGACAAAAACAGAAAGGGGGAAAGGGGAAAATGTGAGGCACCTGGGTGAAATAAAGGAAGTCTGGGCTTAGAGCACCGAATTGCAATGCTTCTTGTGTGCTATTCAACATTTTCCTGTGCTAAAAGGCCACCCTAGATTTATAGCATATGAGGGTGTTTATAGTATAGACTATAAACTGCTCTCTGAAATATTTGGCATAAATGTATTTCCAAAGATGAAAAATGGCTTACAACCAAAAAGAAATTTAGGCATTTGAGGTCATTGCTTTTACATACCTCAGAGTCTTTGGCTTTAACTGAGCATGGGCTTGTGAGTAACATCTGAGAAAAAGCGTATCAGATTTTAACTATAAAAATTTATTTCGACTAGTATATTCTCTCTTCTTTATTTCCATTTTTATTTTCTAAAAATAAAAAGAGTAGCTTTGTAATAGTCTACCTTTTGGTTTTAGTTCCTGTAAATGAAAGTCAATAGAGGCCTAAAAAATGAACAGAGGGCTTTCTCATGCTTGTCCTGGGAACAATTAAGAATTAAATATTGAAATAACACTGTCTAATTTAAGCACTGTTCAACTGAAGATATTTTCAAAGACTTGATGATTCTATTAGGTCCATCACTTGGCAAATACATCAGAGAAAGATATATTCTGGGTGGGACAGAGCTGTGCAGCTTGAAATGAAAAGGTGGTGATATTTGTGGCAATGTTATATTATAAAGAACTGTACTTTAAGTTTCAGCTCATTTTCACGCAGGATCTGTATTTGGGAGGATTGTTTTCATTATATAAATGCAGATAATATGTAGCAAAAAACCAGAATAGCAACAAAATAGAAGTTTTCATCACAGATTTCCTGGAAGTATTCAGTGAGTTTGAAGTCTGATCTAGATCTTCAGTTTGCTCCCTGCAAGCAGCAGCCTCAAGGATAAAAAGAAGCAAGTACTTAAAAGGCCCAGGAGAGTACTGGAGTCTAGAACAGAAGATAAAACACACAAGCCAGAGGGCCAGGCTAGGTAGCTGCTGCCCTGGGGATTTATTCATAGCACAGGATTTAACATCTGGCTGCTGCACAGATCCCATGGGCTGCCATCATAGGTCCTCAGTGTCTTTCTTGCAGCTTTTAAAAACATTCCCAGTTAACCCACTAAAAAGAGCAGATTATTTCCTGTCTATGCATCAGCCATGTGTTTTATATTTCATTTTTCAGTACTGTGGCTAGGCTGGTTTTTCCTATTAATATATTCATTAAGAAAAAAAATAGATTAAATAAGAGGGCAAAGGGAGTTCTTTGTAAGAATTTTGAAAAACCACACCACTTTGTCAGATTCTAACAGATGCCAGATTATCCCCCAGAAGCAATCTGGTGACTACACTCACCATTGTAGCACACCAAAAAAAGACCCTTGTTAATCAGACTAACTAAATTAATTCAGCTCTATTATGACTTGCTGTGGCTGGATTTTTTTCAAAATACACTGTGTATATTCATTAAATATGAAGAAAAAGCCCACATGAATATTAAAGTTATGTCAATAAGCAGGACAGGAGAATTAACACAGCAAAATCACTGTAGTAAAAATTTTTATAGACCATTTTAAAATTACATGTTCTTTCATATTTTAGAGTTGTCCAGAAGGTACATGAAACACCAGATTCACAGATATTAATATTGTTTATAACACTCCTTGAGTAGAATATAATTTCTCATGGCTGCTGTGCTAGTGTAAAGTACTGTTGACATAATTTTTAGATAAAACTATATTTAAAGATTTTAAAACATCAGAAGTCTAATCTTGGGGCAGACAAATATTGATCTTGAAAGAAGCTTAGGATGTTTCTGTTCCCTTACATATGATTATCACAGTAATTTTCTCTACAAATTTATCCTCTCAACATAGTAATTGATCTTGGGGATTGTGGGCCTGAGAGAGGATCAGATTTGATAACCTGTACACCAGAACTAATCCAATTAATGCTGCCCCTAATGGTGCCTGTTGTCCACTCTTTACAGAATGTGCTGGATATGAATGCACCATAGCTAGGCCTAAATATAGGAGCCAATATTAGCTGGTGCAGGTCAAAGCTCACTCCATATTATGTAAAAAGGTTATACTTCATAAAGAACTGCAGGCCAGTTGAGAATGATCAGCTAATACATTTCTGCATTTTCACTGATTCCTCCAAAGTTTTATCTTTCTTCTTTATTAGCATGATGGCTTTCAGATTCAGGATTTTGGAGAAGCTGGATTCTTTTCCTTGATAAAGATATGTTGCTGTCATTGAGTTCTGAATGCAGAAGATACTAGATGAATATTCTATCAAGGCATTTAGAGTCCTAAGCATAAGCACAAAGATATACAAAACTCATTCAGATGAATGTCAGATGAATCAGAACATTTTCCAGTGCACTTTTTCAACCTGCACTCACCCTCTCTAGGCTCTCTCTAGAGCAGTGTTTGCCCAAGCTACCCATGGTGATGCTCAACCAGCAGCCCTGTTTCATCCTGTCTCCTGCCTACAGGCACACAAAACTTTTCAGAGCAGTAGCTGTCTGTCCATATCAGATGCCACATTTTATTTTCAGTATAGAGTGTTTTAGCTGAGAAAAGAGATTATGTATGTCTTATGAGGCCAGAAGTATGGTTACACTACCCAGTTTATTGACCATTCAGCTTGATTTAGTGCAATTCACGCCAACAATAAAAAAGTCATTTTTCCAAATACTGATGTGATATCTCTTTAGCTGCCTGTCAGCATCAATAAGAATGCCAAAGCAGTAGCACCTTTCACCCTAAGAAACCTTATAGAGGAGGTATTAACCTCCTGAAGATGTAAACCTGAATAGTAGAATACATTATGCAATAGTGTGGGGTGAAGCATAGTGTCTAGTCCCTGGTAAAATGAAAAAATGTCTTTGTTTACTAAACGTAATGTAAAACTCTCAATTCATTAATATTTGACTAGACATTTGAAATTTTATCTCAATTTCTATTGACTACAGTCCACATGATTCCACAATAACTCCATCACAATTTGTCAACTATGGATCAATATTTTATTCAATTTGTTAAGTACAGTATTCATTTCTGCTCATGTGGAATCTTATGTGTAATCTCCACTTTTGTCTGTCTGTAGCACAGGAATGTTGGTGGAAATCAATGGTGCAATCAACAATTTGTTTTTCCTTATGTCTGTAAAAGTTGAGACTTTAGTTTAAACCAAAATGTTAGATGACTGAATCTGAGGAAGGGAGGAGAAGGAAAGAATTCACAATCTGAAATAAGACCTAGATGAAATACAAAAATGTCATTTTCATTTCTTAATTACATCAAATTAAAAGTCTTGATAGCCAGAACAGATTTTAACTGGCACTAGTAGAGCACTTAGAACAATTGTACAATCAGTGTCCTGTAACAGACCATTTTGATCCCATTAGTTAAAGATGGATTCCTATTTGTGTTTTTGATGTATTTATTCCTACTACTGAAAATCATTTAATATACTCTAGGTATAGTGATTCATGTACCATTTTTGTTTCCTTTTGCCTAATTGTATATCCCAGAAATAGCCTGTCCATTTTCACTGAAATATGGAATTCTATACAAATTCTGACATAATTAGTCAAAATGCATTTCAGTTTGCAGAAACAATTTGCCAGTACCTAATTGTGAAAGTATATTGCTCAAGTGATGGAAACCAGGAGAGGCCCATACATGGCATAATGCTTTCAGACAGAACACTTTAGAGACTTGGTGTTTGGATGATTAGCAGAGCAGATGTTAAATGAATATTTTTAAATTATGTTTCCTAATTTGTAAATATAATTTTCCCCCTGGTCTTCAATATGATAAACAAAACATTAATGAAGTTTAAATCAGAAAATTCTCTTTGTTGAATAATTTCTGCTTTGCCATTGTTCAATTACCTGACCCCACCAGGCTTAAAATTGCATGGCTGGTGAATTTTAACCAAGATTATATAAAGATTTTAGGTAACTACAGTTTAAGCTTTCAGATGACTAAGAAACATACAAAAATATATGGCTTAAAATATTATCTTCCAAAAATCCTAAAACATCATGTTTGTGTCAATTGCCATTGGAAAATAAGAATCAGGTACCAGATCTTTATCTATACTGTATCCCTGCCTTAACAAGAGACTCATCTTAAGGCTCAGGGACACCCCTGCATTTTTCAGAATGAAAAGTTTATTTTGTAATCAGGCAACAAGCATTTTCAGATGAGAGGATAGATGGAGTAGCACCAGCCTGTCAGTAGAGTTATAATTTCAGTCAGTTGCTGTAAACATTTATTCAGACAAAATGGCTTCACCAGATAACCCATCTCCTTTTTGTGCAGTCCTTCTTTTAAGTCCACTCCTGGGATGAGCAAAGGGAGACACTGGGTACAAGCCCTCCCAACAGAATCTTCCTGTGTAACTCCATCAGTTATGGACTAAAATGGAAAAAGGAAAGGTGCATGGAATGTTGTGACAGCCACAGAGATTTCCCAGGTCACTTGCTGTTCCTGAGTAACAGCAACAGGTTTTGTTTTCAATGGCAGTTGCTATAGTCAGATGTGAAACACACTTTCAAAAACAAATGGATTTTTATAAAAAATAATTGAACATATAAAAGCAGAACATAGGAAGTTTAGATTTATTGTCTTCCAATTTGTTCTCCTGGTGAATTTATAACCCAGATAATAAAATACATTTTTACTGACCCTGCAGTAAAACAAGAACTTTTATTAAGTCAAAAAATTACCCATTCATAAGAAATAGAAACCATTAAGGAGCATTCAGAAATGCACAGTAGGCTATTGGTTTGTGTTTTTCATGGATACTCTTTGTTCCTAATGTTTGATGGATACCAAAAGGAAATGGGAGGGATGGTCCAGAACAGGTAAGAACAAATCTTAAACCTCAAGCTCTGCTTGAACTTTTTTTAGGTTTAGAAAATGTTCACATCGTGCTGCAAAATTGTGAATTAAAAGTCTGCTCTAAATGGACTCCATTTTGGAAAGAGAATGTAATGGTGTTTTTTCATTGATACAGTACATCCTGTTATTGTATCTGGATATGACAACTTCAGAAAGAGTGAAATGAGCTCAGCAATATTTTAAACAATCCAGAGATGATTTTAAAGGCTGGAATGGAACTACAAATCAAAGGAACAAAATTAGATACAGCAGAAATCAGGCCAAAATGGCAACTGATAGGATGAGAAAGAATGGACAATGCCAGATGCTTTTTTTAATTGCTGTTTCTTTTTTTGGTTTTTTTTTTTGGTTTTGTGGTTGTTTGTTTGCTTCTTGTTTTATTTTGGGTGGGGGGTTTTTTGTGTGGTTTTTTTTTTTGTTTGGGTCTTTTTGTCTGGTTTTCTTTGTTTGGGGGGTTATTGGTTTGTTTTTGGGTTTTTGTTTGTTTAGTTTGGGGTTTGTTTATTATTATTATTTTTATTTTGTCTTTTTATGTATAATTTATTTTCTTTATAAAAATATTTTATTTATTTATATTTTTATTTTTTATTTATACTCTAATATCACGTTTATCTTTGTTTATTATTATTTTAATTAGAAGATAGAAATTTTGGAAACTCACACAGATTCCTGGAGGATCCTTTGGAAAGAAACAGATGCTTTAATGTTTCTCTGCATAGTCTTTGGACTCACAAGCCTTAAGGAACTCAGTTACTGAAGACCCCTAAGAACCTTCAACAGATTATAACACTGAAATACATCCTGATTTATCTTCCTTTTTCTTTTTTTTAACACAATCTTGATAAACATAATGGAATAAGACAAATCCACAAAAAATGTGAAAGCCAACTTCAACTTTAAAAAGGTCACTGAAGGACACATCCAAACAAAGTGGGGTGTTCCATACTGGGGAAAGTTTGGAGCTACTGTGCTTAGACTACTTTGATGATCTCTTCTTATCCAATAAATTCAGAGTTTGTGGGACATACAAAAGTTGTTTCCCAGTGTAAGCTTGACTTATGCCAGTAATTTGATAGATGTATGATCTATGCAAACATCTGAGATCTTCAGGTGTGACATCAGGGCTAGAACTACTGTGTGGTAAGTGCACATCTAGAAATCCTAGACCAATGTAAAAAAATCCCCAAATTTTTTTAGACAGCATTTCATGGCAGGGAAAAAGAATATGCCCAGAGCTATTGTGTTTGTTTCTCTCCCTGGTTTGTCAGAAGCTGTAAAGATTCTTATTTTCAGATGTCTGAAAAATAAATAAACTTCTGGTTTCTATAAAGAAAGATTCCAAATCAAAAAAAAAAAATTCTTTATTTGAATATCTCTGTCTAGGAAATCTCTCTAAGATGTTTCGATCCATTTTTTTTATAGAAAGGGTGTATATTTGTGTTAGATCCTTAAGACAGGGAATTGAACTACATTATGGCAGTTCCAGGGATAATTGCTCTCTTTTTTTCTGGCACAGATGCACCAATTATTATGTAAAAAATTGAATTTGCTCTAGCACTTTCCCAAATAATTTTTCTTCTTCTAAGATGTGGAATTACAGAAAATAAACCCCAACATAATTTCAGACAGCTCAACAGAACTTTTGTTTATCCTCCATATCTTTTCATAAAGTTATGGTTTTTAAAATTAAAATGCATATCAGCCACTGTTTTAAAAACAATATGACTTCTACTGCTCTTTATATAATTTTTACTGTGCTCAGACTAGCACGAGTTATTACTTAACAAAGTATGCAAACACACTTATAAGCTTTAAGTAACTGTAAATTTTACAAAATTCTCTGCACAAAGCACACAAGTCTGTACCATTATGTGATTTTACACTCACTGGCTCCACAGAATGAAGAAAGTAAAGGCTGGAGCTCTGGTTTGGATCTTTCTCCAGTGAGAAAAACTATTCTACTGAGAATCAAAAGGACAGTGGCAGTTTCCTTCTTGACTTGAATGAGTTCTGCCCCTTCTTATAAACTTTTGCTTCCTACAAAGGGATTTTATTAATTTTCTCACTTTCTAAAACCTGACCAATCTGGGGGTTTTTCAATGTACTGTATCATTAAGAAACAGTAAAAACAAACAAACTGACAGAAACATGAGAAACAGCACTTTAAAAGAACAGATTCATAATATTTGAGGTTGGGAGAGTTGTTCTGTTCTCCTTCCAATACTTTAAATGACATTTTCAGGCCAGAAGGGTTATTAACAACTTAGTTTTAAAGCTCTTAAAAATCCAAACACTGGCTGGATTAACTACAAGGGTGCAGAGAACACGTTTCTGTTTCTGACTTCAGCCACTCCCATGTCTGTCAGCATGTCTGAATTAGGACTGAATCTGATTACTGTATTAAAATGTAGAGAAACGGTAGAAGCAAATAAAATGCTGGCTCCAGAGAGTCTCCTGGGTTGCATCTAAGTCTGCAGACCTGTCTTGCTTCTCTGTTGTTACAAACCTCCAACAATGTGAAAGAATCAAGAGTCCTTTGGCTGATCCTCTACAATATGTAATAGCTGGGAAAATCATATGTATCACCAGCACTACCCCTAGTTCAGTGATGAGCTCAGATAGAGAAAAAGGTCTTTTCTACCATCACCTTCTGGTACACCATGTGCCAGAGTTATTAAACTATTAGCTAATATTATGGGCAGGGTATTTTTTCTAAGGATGTCTTTTCATTTTGTAAATGAGTCTTTCTAAGTAGATCACAGGAGGTGTTTGCTGGTTTGGTTTTAGTTTTGGTGGTTTTGTTTTTGGTTTTGGTTTTGGTTTTTTAAGGGGGGTTGTTCTTTCTCTTTCTGGTTGTTCATTTCTTTTGTTTGTTTCCATAGAATCCCACTGAAAAGAAAAAGTTTGCAGGATTCCAACATTTTAGTGTATCCTAGAATCAGCACAGACTGGAGTATCAGTAACCCTGTACTTAACTCCTGCAGTGGAGAAACATAGTGAGATGAGAAATTAACAAGTCAGGACAGGTGAGGAAAACCCCCAAAGCTTTTTGACAAATGTAATAGCATATCCTAAACTGGATTTTCTTTTAAGTATTGGACTATACCTATATACACACATGCAAGGTGAGAATTTTTTACGGAAAGCTGATATTAGACTGTCACAATGAAAAAAAGAAAGACATTTTCTGGGACACAAAACCGCTTTTCACATCTAAAACAATGGAGAGTTGAGAAAAGTAGTGAAGAAAAGCACAGTTGGGAGCGGCTTCCTACCTGGTTACATTATTTAAAGAGAAGGGATGACACAAAAAGTTGTCTGGTACCTAGAGATAAAAGGATGATGTTGCTTAGGGAAAGAAGACGGGGAAGGAAGCTACTGTATGTTAGAATTAGGAAATATGCAGTTGTTAAAAAGAAAGCCCTGGATATGAAAATCTTCGCACTGAGTGGTTAAAAATTCAGAATTTGGTTCAGCAACTTGCCTGGACCTCATAACCTAGAATGGACTATAATCCAAATCTCCTTTTGGATTGTTCAGGATCCTGTTCATATATCTGTATTTTGTGACTTCTTATGTCAGAACTGAAAATGAAAGAAGAAAGCTAAGTTTCTAAATGAATTTTAAAATTTTTCTTGGTGTCTAAATGTCAAGTAAGGGACCAAGTGGAATAATTGTAAATTAGATTTATTTAGAAAATATTAAGCCTCTGGATTTGAAACATCAGTAATGTCTCCCCGTTGCCAGTTATTTTTTGATCTAAGGGAGTGAGAAAATCTACATAGGAGACTTCAGGGATAAACCCAACCTGAACTAGACCTTGACATACATGCTTGTTTCCCCCTTCACTGACAATCTGTGACAAGATGATGTAAAGCAGCATTTACCATCAACTTGTAAGAGGTTATGCAGTTGTCAAAAGAGATGTCAATATAGGCTTTAGCAATTGCTTCTTGAAAGATTTTGGAGAGAACCACTAAGCTGCAGCTGGGTTTTGATAGCCCTTTACAGCTGTGCACACCTGGGCAGATGCTATGTTTACCTGTATCTCTAGTTCTGGCTTGGTACGGAATGGCTGCAATGACAGAGAGGTGTAGCAGCCAATGGCTTTATATATATTTATTATTATTATTATTATTTCAGTGCAATCCATTATGAACCACACAATCTCTCTCTCTCTCTGTCATTTTTCTTCATAACCACATGTCTGTATTCCCATAAATAAAACCATAACTACTGATGCTTTTGTTTAACATGATTTAAAATTACAACAATGATTATAACTTCCTTGGTAACTCCAAGTGCTTACTGCTGAGTTGCAGTTCTTCTGCAGGAATCTTTCTCTGCCTGAGACATACTGTCTCAAAAATAAACACTTTTCTGATCTATAACAACATCAAGAAAGTAGATAACCAGTGCAGTCCAATTTTTCCAGATTATGTCTTGTAAACACTTTGGTTTAAGCAATTAGCCAAAACTCAGGGTCATTTATATGAGGGAAAATGAATTATACAAAATAGTCTTT
The DNA here is from genome assembly GCF_050655825.1 of Lonchura striata. Lineage (NCBI taxonomy): Eukaryota > Metazoa > Chordata > Aves > Passeriformes > Estrildidae > Lonchura > Lonchura striata. Next base: position 54,128,072 of record NC_140707.1, on the reverse strand, counting down.
AAGACAAGGACTTCTATTTATGAAGGAAGAACACAAGCTTTTATTTCCCCAAACACAGTTTTAAAAATAGAAAAAAGCCACTTGGGGTTTTATTCTCAGACCTTCTGTGTCTTGGTCATGATTTTCAGCTCTGCCTCTCCTATCATATCTGTGGTTATGGATACCTGATCCCCCTCTAGGATTACATCTTTAACTTCTCTGCTGCCCTTCTTTGTACTTTGCTACTTCAGCTCATGAACCGCTTGCCAAGCAGCCCCACTACTTGTGGTATTCTAAGCCTTAGGAAAAAAAAGTTATAAAGGTAGGCCCAAGCCAAAATCACCATATTTGCAGGAAAAAAAAGGGTATTTTATGATTCAAGTATGGATTCAAAGCCAAAATTTTGTCCCTGTTTATATTACACGCCCAGACAATATTCTTAAATATCACATTCTGCATATAGCAGGGATGAAACAAAAAGCCAGAAACTGTGTTCCAAGTCTTCTTCTAAGGCCTATATTCATTAACTCTATAGTTAAAAGCATTAGCTGGGTTGTCCGATAATACAATATAGCAGAAGGGCCTTCTGTCAGCTTATTGTAAATTGAAATAAGCCAATATTAGATAAGAACAAGTTAAATGTTATTATGAACTTTGTCCCAATTTAAGGAAAAACATTTGCTCCTGTATGAGAAATTTTTTGATTTAAATACATATAACAAAAAGTAACCAATTTGTGAGATTTTTTTTTTTTTTGTAATGTAGAAATGGGTTGACTTCAGAACCAAATATGGTATATGCATATCCGAGAGAACTCTGAAAAGGACACAGAGCAACTTTCCAATTTCTCTTTCACTCTATTTTTCCTTCCTTCTCTTTTTCTTTTCCTATTTCTATAAGACTTCCTGGTTAGCCTGTCCTGTCTGCGTGCAACTGAACATCCCTTGAGGGGGAAGAGACACACCTCCTTCCCCTCTGCAGGCACAGACCATGAAGTGACTTCACTAAACCATTCCACTTTGATCCATGATCAGAGAAGTTTTCAAAAAGCAGAGTGTTTGTGTGCATGGAAACAGCAGGGAGGGAGCAACTCTGTATAACCCTTTGTAATGCAAGCCAGCACATGAATTTCCTGCACAAGCAACAAAACTCACCCCAGAAGAATAATAATTTGGGAGTTCAAAATTACACTGAAAGGAAATATAACAGATTTTTTAAAAAATATTTTTAAAATATAAAAGGATGGGGAAATGTTATGGATTTTTTTTCACAGCATCATCCTACAATACAATTTCATACATTTCACTAGCAGTATGGCTATGGATAAGCTAAGAAGAAAAATGAGCTATGGTGAGGTTTTTTCATTGCTGTGTACCTTGGAAATTTATTTTCAATATCAGTTGACTTCGTCAAGATTTCAAATTAATTTGACCCCAGCTTTACAAAGGATGCACTGGCACTGTTTAAATTGTTGCTCATTAAGACTTTGTACTACACAGTTCAAATTTTATTTCTTAACAATTTCTGTTTTGCCTTATAGCAGTGGTATTTTGCCACCCTTCTTGGAGGAGGCAAGGATGAAAATAATACAGTTATTCAGTTACAACTTTCTGAAAAGATCATTTCTCCTATGGGGAGGAGTGGGAACAAATCAGTCTCCTCACTGATTAATTAAAGGTGGGTTTCTCATGCAGCTCTTTTAGAGGGCAGAGAAGATCAGAAGGACCTTAGGGAAGTCAGCATCTTCATCATGTCAAAGCTCCTGCTCTCACACCCTGACAGAACTGAATTGTTAAGGAGGGAGATCCTGTTGATTTATACACTTTTTGTAAAAAAAAGTGTCAGTGCATCTATCCGTTTATAAAAAGTGCTGGTTAGTACATTGAGATGAAATGTATATGGCTTTCCTTTTTTCTGGAAAAGACAAATACTTGACTGAAAAGACTTACAAACAGTTTTTTGCAATGTTAGCTAAAATTCATCATTTAAAGAGAAAGTTGAATTTAGGCACATGTGCTCTGTCTATAGTCATAAAGTGAGATGAGCAATCAAGAAGTGAAGTGAGAACTTCACTGGGATTTATTACTCTTTGAAAGAGCAATATTAATTTCTCCTGTCATTTTGTGAAAGAAAGCTAACATGGATTATCCTGACTCCCATAAATGCTTCAGCAATTTTGCTTTTTTTCTGAAGAACAGGCACTTTATTACTTGGGCTCACACCTTCCCTTCTGTTTCATGTGTAAATTCTTATCTATTTCTACAAAAAAAGTCTAGCTGTCTGAGCATATAATTTCAAAGGACTCCATAACAGTCCTTTTGATTAAATACACTGTTAGTGAGCATAATGGGTTGTTTGTGTAGTTTTATTTAACTTTTTGTGAAACTGACCTATTTTTATTCATAAATAACCACATTTCCAAAATATAAAAAACTAAATTCTATAAGTTTAACAGATAAGAAAATTTTATTTTTTGTACTGTTGTATAATTAATCTTGAATGATACCATGATGATGGCATTTTTGTTAACTTTTTACAAATTGTTAATGTGCCTTGAAAGCTAGATGAAGAACTGTAGGCAAAGGAACTGAGAAGGACTGAGAAGGAATTGAAAGAATTTACTTATATTGTGAAAACAAGATTCATTTTAAGAAAATTATTTTCAACAGTGGGAAGACCATGCTACATATAATTAATGCTCCCAGGAAAAAATGAGGGATAAAAACCTTGCTGCAGTCATTGAGAGATTTGCTAAGTAATTCAAAGATGAGAAAAATTCTACTAGCAATCTTTACACCATTTTATTTTTTCAGGAATTGGGTTTTGTCACCCTGACCTAAAATCAAAATATTCATTGCTGGTTTTCTCTTCAGAAGCATATTGAGCTTGCCAGTCTGTCTGTCAGAAGAGTTATTCTGCATTACAGAAATGCAGCTGAGGTAAAGAGAATTGAAACCTAAACCTGTTCAGTTCTGATACAAAAAGGTCATTATATATGGAATTAATATAATGACTGGACAGCTACATTTTGTGTACTGAATCTGAGAAGTAACAAAACCAATTAGAAAAGTAAGAGAATTCTTTAGATCATATGTTACAAAAGGATAGTTGTTGATGGTACTTTTTCTTATTTTCTTGCTAACATAAACCAAAATTCTGTCCATTAATGAAAATAATATTCTTAATATACTGTATGATAGTTCATTTTTAAAAGCAAGACCTTTCTATTCACTGTATGTGAAACTGAAAAATTAACACCAAAATAAAATTAAATTCAGATCTCTGGGTACCCATGAATACATTTAATATAAAATTATATTATTAAGCAGCCTTTTAGGTAATACATTATGCTAGAGTTTTGGGTTGTTTTATTTTGCCTGCAAGACTTTTTAATAATTGAAAATATATTCAACAACTCCTAGAAAAAGTATGTGTAGTGAAATTGAAAATAGAGACACCAGCCAACACTCACAGAGCCCTTCCATAAATATTCATCATTTCCCAAAGAAGTGGCTTTCAGTAACATTTCACAGATAATTGACAAGCATCAGTTATCCTTACCATCTTAAAGTAAGGATATCTTATCCTGCCCACCTAAGACTGAACTTCTGAAGAGGAAATTGTCTTAAGTAGATAGCCTCCTCAGCAGACCTTAAGCATGTGCTTTAAATTTAATTGTATTTACAAGTGCTGTCCCGAGGGTGAATGTTTTCCTTAACTGTCAGCTGTAAGAAGAACTTGTGGGTTTTTCCTATAATCTTTTTAGATTGTCTAGCAAAAGACAACTGACAGTTCAATTCAGACTTTGGATACTAAAGCAATGCAGTGAAGATACAAGGGATACCACTGCTTAGAACAAGCAAAAACAAACAAACAAACAAACAAACAAACAAAAAAAAGCCATACAATTAATAGTATAGCCTAAGTATCTTAAGTCTCACAGCTATACCTTTCCTCCTGTCTGATAGCTAAAATGCAAAACAATAGCCTCTCTAAAGAAAAAAAACATACTGAAGGCATGAATGAATATGCAGAGCAAGAAGTGGCAAATACTGGTCAAAGCAAAAAGATTTTCCTGGAAGCTTGGGGAATCAGATGTCAAAAAATCTGCCCCAGTAACCTCCTCCAATCCTTATTTCCCTCAGGACATGTCTTATTCCAGATGATGTCAATCCATTTGGGTTTGGGGTTTTTCTGATCTAAGATAAAAATTTTATATTAATATTTTTAATTGGTAATGGCAGTGGCCCAAGGTCACTCCATATATGAAGTTTCTGGGTGGAAATTTTATCTGAGAATATGTAACTTTTCCTCATTTATCGAAAAAAAATAGCAAAATTGTTTATTTCAAAGAGAATAAAGCAGAGGTTTTATCAATGTTTAAATATTTCCGGAATAATTCTGATGAGATAAGGGGATGCATTGTTGATTTTACTTTGACGAAAATTTAATCAGAATTTGGACCATTTACTCAGCGAATCTGGAATCCTGCTTTCACAAATGAAGCCTCTGCAAGTGAATATAATTATATATATATATATGTATGTACGCATGAAAGACTCTATTTTGCAGACTAAAGGACACATTTCTGAATTAATTCCACTGTGTAGCTTGAGGTCAAAAATTCCTTCATAATTTCATCAAATGATCAGTTTGCTACATGGACTTACTCTTCTTTTATCTTTCACAGCTTCTGCACAAACAGCTCGGAACGTGCCAGATCTTGGAAGCAGGCTAAAATCTGGATGGTGACAGTAAACTTAGATTACTCCTGACAGAAATATTCTGCTTGGGAACGGAATTGAATTACAAATTTTGATTGTGATCCAGATTTGCCAGTGGAAGGAAATAATTTTTTATATAAAGACAGCAATTTTGACACACTGTTTTCACACGCCTTTATTTAAAAATAAAACAAAACTCCATTTAGTCTTAAGACATTATTTTGAAGTGAATGCCCAAAAGTTTTCACTTTGAAAATACAAATACTTTATCCAGACTTTTTTTCAGCCAAGTTTTACTAAGTGATTCAACAATCTCCCTAAGTCTGTAAGTTACACACATTGACTAAAATCAAACAATATTTCAAATCTGAATTTCAAAAATGCTTATGGCATTTAAATAATAAAACCTTCAGAAAATACTAAGGGAAAAGAAGTGGAGGAAAAACTGATAAAGATTTTCTCATCTTCTTATATTTCTCTTTTTTTAGTTATTTACAATGCATTACTATTTTCCCACTAGAAACAAGTTAAAGTAGAATTCACCATGCAAAAATAGTGAGCTAACAAGCTTTAATTTTTTTTAAAACAATGAAAAGTTTGATAAAATAAAAAAGTATATAAAAGAGAACTTAGTATTTCATTTTATTCCTGTTAGCTAGTAGGGCTAACAAGTAATATTAGCAAAGATAATGTTGTCAAAAAAGTATGTATGTGCTTGAACATTTTAATAAATATATATTACATAGTAAAATTACTATAAGTTCTTAGTGCATTATGAAGCATTATATAAATGTTAATTATTATGTCTGCTTTAGTAATGTAGTCTCTTTTAAATCTCTCTCTTTCAAATATTTTATACTTTAAATAGAAAAATTATGCCAGAAGATATATTAATATTCCTTATACATATAATAATAATATGTATTAATATATTAATATTAAGAAATGGGAAATCATCTCCCCTTACTGGCTATTATATATAATTAGCTTCAGAGATTATTCTGTTTAAATAGTTTTGTCCTAAGATTTTATGGGTTTTTTGCCCTACTAAATCTAGATCATACACTGAATGTAATTAAAACATAATGTACTTCAAACTGAGACCTAACAACAGGAATTTAGTCACTGACAATGCAGTATGGTGTTATCCTAACTGATGAAGCATTCTGTTTTAATTTTAAGCGATGAATACACAGGTGAAGCATGCTTTATGGGCAGTCCTGCAGAGGGAAAGCGTCTCTCTTTTCCCTGAACACACATAAAAGACATAAAATGCCATATAAACATTTTCCACATCATCATGTTTCCCAGCAGGACCACTTCTGAGTGAGAAGTTTTGTCTTCTAGTCTTGTTTAATCTTCATGCTAAATTTTCCTGAAATAAAGGGTTGCCTGCTGTAAGTTGCATACAGGTGGGGTCTCTTCTTTCTGGTTCATATCAAGTTCACTCATTCCTAAGTTTTTTCTACATTATTGTCCCTCAGGCTCCCTCTTCTTCCAAATCCTTCCCAAACAAAAACAAAAAAAAATTACTCACTTTCTAGGTTATCTAGCCTGTTGTGAGCCTGCTTAATTTTAAAATGTTAATTTAAGCAAATTAATTTAAGTAAATGTTTTGATAGGACTATCTTGTCTAAGAGTATGTGTCTTGCTTATTATTTAGCTAAATAATGGGGTATTTGCCTCATAGTAATTACCTACCAGGTGAGCATGAATGAAAGATTGAACTTGATTACTTGTCCAGTAGACAAGACACAAAGCTTTAACAGCACTGTGAGGACTACTGCCTTCCTCTTCTGGAGGCCACTGAGATGCATTCTGACATGCATGAGTAGAATTTAGTAGCTCTCAGATCTTCCCGCTCAAATCATGAATAGCACCAGCTGCATATGGCAAAAATATAATTTACAGCATAAAGCACCACTGGTGAGAAACCAATCTGAATTCTCTTCTGGCAGAGACTGATGATCTAGAATCCACATAAACCCAGTATCTACGTGAAGATGTTCCTCCACAATGATCCAAGAACTATTTTTAATTGTAAAATAATTTGAAAGAAAAATGCATCTTACTTGATCAGAATACTCAGGCAGACACCGAGGGATGGTTCTCTGGATGAGTGAAAATATCTATGCAGCAATTGTCTAAGGAGAAGTACTGACTTAGAAGAAATGCTTCAAGTATGTTATTAGGGACAAATCCTCATTACTGATCTTGATTCCTCCAAATCTTTTTGGCCTCATTTTTTGTTGTTTGTTTTTGGTTTTTATTCCTTAATTGCTCTAAACATGTTTATATACTGTAGAGTTGCCAATTTACATTCATGTCAGATTGCGTCTGAGTTTTGTCCCACAGTCCTAGAACCAACATATAAAAATATTATACCTGCCAAAGCATACATTTTTACATCCCCAGGTAAGAGCTGAGATTAGAACTGAAACTTTCATGGAGAACAGGACTGAAGCACTCATCCTCCACAAAAGGAAATAAACTGGCTCATGCATGAGACTTACATTCCACAGTCAGTAGTGATAGGGGTATTTGCAAGTCTCTTTAAATTAAAATATAAAGGTTTCCTCAGGTGTGTACTGGAGACAGAATCCTTTACACAAATATGGCTGTTCCATCCATATACTTATCACCTAAAAATGTCAAAATGGCTTTAAGGATTCTTACCACAATGATTATTGCAGCATCTTCTTACCTTTCACATATGAAGTAGCTATATATTCTTTCATGGCAATCATTGAACTTTTAATAACCATGACTACTCATTTTTTGTATTACCCTTTCTTTACTGTCTACTTTTTATTTTCCTGGGATGGTATATTGCTACATCCTCCAGATTAACAGGAAAATATATGAAACAAACCTGTGAGATAATAAATAATAATTTTTTTGTAAAATTAAGCCATATTCTGGAAGAATACAATTTAAAAAGACAAAGAGTACTGAAGAGTCTGAATGACAAGGAATACTAAGAATCTTAGCCACTCTTTAGTATGTTCAGTGAATGTTTTACAGTAGTCTCACAGGATCTAAATTAAGCCTAAAGAAAAAAGTTATAAATTTTATTCTATCACTCAGATTGATTAGTCGTATTTCTGAATTCTGGGCCTTTCCTACAGCACAAAACTAAAGGAAAGTGCATATTAGGGACACAGAGAATGTGCTCTGTATTTTATTGGCAGGGCAAAGGATAGAGCACCATTTTTTACCTTTCTCCACAGAATTGGACTTCCTTTTTTCCCTCTAGGTGAAATACAATATCCACTGCAAAAAAATCCGAGACTAATCTGATTTGGTAGTCCATCCACATGAACAGGGAACCAGTCTTGACCTTCAAAAGCCCCACAGTGCCAAGAGAATAGAAGACTAATGAACCACTGGAAACCCATGGATACCTCAATTTCTCAGTAATTCAGTTTTCTGCACAATCCCATCAGCTGCCCGCTCGGTGCAGTACAGCTTGGTGCACTCAGTGGCCAGGAGCTGATGGCCATGGTTCACCTAGCACAGGGTGTCCTGGAGAGTGGACTCCTGCCAGAACATAGTCTGGGATTTTAGGCACTGCCATGGAGACGGAAGTTTGATGTGCATGGGAGTCCTTTAAGAGAAACTGAGCCTGGATCTCTCACATCCTTGGCAAAAAAAAAAAAAAAAAAAAAAAAAAAAAAAAAAAAAATTAAAAAAAAATAAAAAAAAATTAAAAAATCCTGACCACAAGTCCTGTATTGCAGTCTGAAAAGAACTAGATTTGAAAACTCAAAGCATGTCAGTTCATATCTGTGGAATGGGAACAATCTGTTGATATAATCAAGGACTTAATTTTTTTCCTTCTTTGTGTCACTATAATCAATCTCAAAAGAATTCTCTGTGAAACCTTCCTGTGAACACAAGCCTGTTCCAAGTTACATTTCTCTGGACAGAGAACAGAGAGGGACCCCACTGACCCTCTGTTCCTTGGCCTCAGAACACCCATACTTCAGTGGAAAAGGAGGCAACCTCCCTCAGGAAACCTCATCTGTGTTTTCAAGGCTAACAGGAGCTGCAGTACATTTTGTCTGAAGCATCTGTAAGCATGTATTTAGAATGCTTTCCTGAGCAAATCCAACTGGCTAGAGAGCTGACAGACAGAGCCCAGAGGCAACTCTGGGTTTAGAGAGAAGCCAGACCTTCAGCGTAACCAACAGTGCAGCACCTCATCAAGCACCTAGGCAAACACTACTTAAAAACTAAGGCACTGTTGGAATCTTAGCACTGCTGAAGTTAGAAAGAGTTGATCAGATTTAAAACTTCCTGGCCTAAATCTGATATAAATTTCTTGGGTTTCCTCTTATAAACCTGCATCCAAGAACACAAAGTTATCCAGGAATTCTGTTGCAGAGCCAGAAATTAAATCCCAAGCTCTGAAAAAAAAACCAAGTCATGTAAACATTGGATATTTTAGTTGGAAAACTGAACACATTCTTCAGTCTATTCTGATAGCAAAAATAATTGTTAGAGGCTTTCAGGGATGCAGATGGCTGTGCACAGTGTGTGTTGAGAGAGAGCACATCTTTTGCTCACCCAAACATTTCTTTCAACTGAAAATCTTTCTTTTAAGCCAAACCAAATGCTATTTACCATGTCTTATGATATCAGCTAATTTTAAAACTCAAAAATATAATTTCAAAATACCAAAAGGTTTTTGCTTGAAGCTATACCCACACTCTTATTTGCTGAAAACTGCTTCTCATTAACTTGGTGTTCCCCAAGTTCTGTTCTGTGAGTCCAAAGATAGCTTCTTATCCACTGAACTATTCTTTGGTAATAAGTTTTTGATAATAGCATTATTCTCCTCCAAAAAAGTTTAACTGTGCTCCCATTGCAACTACTGGCCTCAAAGGCCTTTTAAATTAGAAGCTTTTTCAAATTAAAAGAAAATCAGTCTTTTGTGCATTTGAAATTTTCTCAAGAAAGCCTTATATTAATTAAGAAGAAAAAGTTCTTTTCCCTTTTTCAATCAAACCTAATTATAGTGTTTGAAAGCACAGTTTCTTTGAACTCTTATTTCAAGAGGAAGGGAGGAGGAAATCCTCAGTACCTTCTTCATGTGGAAACAAGTTTTGATCTAATCATATATGGTTAACCAATTTTAGTGGGTTTTGTGCTTTTTACATGTTCCTAAGAGGTATAGAATAAAAATATTTGAGTAGCAGGGGAATTATAGTAGTATTTTGAAGCTTAAAAAAACATAAGACACTGCATTCAAATGAGGGCTCTGAAGTTCCTGTTTTTCTAGGAAACCTCCTTGATATGGTTATCAAGGGGATAATCTCAAAGGAAAAGTGTTTAGTTGTATCTGAAACTTCTGGACCTAGTCAGAATTCAAGGGTGATTAGAGGCTTCTTCTGCTGTTTCTTCGCTGTATGGATAATTGGCACTATGTTATCGTGGCTCACAGCTCTGCACAGGAAATACAAAAGTAAAAAAGGTAATTCAAAGGGTAACATCTATCATGCTGGTTGTGCTTTGGAAGAATCTGTTGCTCATCTCTCTAGAACAAGCACCAGACTCAGAGCATCACTGCAGCACCAAATGATGCTGGAGGATGAGGTGTTTTATGATCATTCAACCACTCGGTTTTCTTATATTCATCTCTGGAGCAATATCCCTTGTCAATACTGATCTCTGGCCCTGGTAAATATCCCATCTTACATCTTCCAAGACTCTGTGGAAAGATGCTCTGTCTTTAGCCCCATCAGGAATATTCTCAAGCAATGCCACTAGGTCAGAGAGCAATATATGGCTCTCCCAGGGAGGCACCATGGGATTATAACAATGCCTGCACTTTTTATCTATTAATATTATTAATGAGGGCTATTACTGAGATGCCTGTCCCCACCAAAGTCCTCCAAATGAGGGAGTTAGCTGTTAAAATCTGAGAGGAGTTAAACAAAATAAACTGCCAAGTCTGAAACATGCTGGTGGAGGAGGGATGGTCTGGGGCAGATAGAAGGCTGAACTGGTGTAATCTGGTGGGATCTTTTAGCTCCTATATCTGACCTGTTAGAATCTGACCTCAGCCCAGGGCAGCAGTCTGGGCCCCAGAATGACAACACTTACAGTCCAGACAAGAAGGAAAAGAGGTGTGCAGAGGCCTTAAGAAGGGCTGCACCTGCCAACTGCGAGGTTGCTCCTCTGAGCTGCAGGTATGAGCTCAGTGGGAGCCAAGAGAGACATCCAGTCCTGTCAGACAAACAACTGAACAGCCTCCAAACTATAGACCTGAGTTACTAATGAACTTGTAAATTAATTAACTTATTCCAAGTTTAGAAGGAAATATTACATTTTGAGTTGTAAATGCCCCAGATTAATTCTCTCAGTGACTCTTCCTGCTGAAAGGGAGCAGTTACCTCACCTTTGCCCGAGTTTTCCCATCTGTGTAACAAGGTTGATGATTCTCCTAAGTAAATCCCACAGCAACCTGGAAATGAGCTTTTAAAATAGCACAATGCTGAAAAATGCTAATTATAATAATTCTCATGACTATGCCCACCCCAACTAATTATCACATTGTATAAAAAAATATGCTTGTATTGGAATAATAGCATGATTTATTTATGAAGAGATTGTTTTCTGTATATGTCTCAGTCTTCTCCAAATATAAAAATTCAGTGAGCTGAAGTTATTCATATTTATCCAGTTTTGAATTTTAATGAACAAGAATGCCATACGTCCATGAAATTTTTAAAATCAAAAGATGAATCAGATTAATCCACTTCACAACCCTTCCTGTTCTGGAAAGAGGTATTGTGCAGACTTTTAGATAAATAATGCTTAATTGAATTATTTAGTGATATAATGCATTAATTTCAGCTCGAGAGAGAGTGATTAAAATGCAGAGGCTGGGAATCCTGATATCACTATGAAAATTTTCAACATATTTTTAAGCAATCATGTTAAAAATCATATAAGCTACCATAATTTCCCCGAAAATTCTGAATTTATTTTAATTTATAGGCGCCAAAGATGATCTTCCAACATATATGTCATTCCTTCTTCTTCAGTGCTGTCATACTCCTGCTCTACAGAGGCATGACACTGAGCTAATACAACAGCTTTTGTAAGTTCAGAGGAATTGCCAGTGGATTCAGTTGCTGATAGGAAGGAAAAAAAAACCTCTGGATTGCACTGGCTGGGCTGTGGGCAGACCTTACATCTGGAAGAGCAGAGAACACAGAAGGTAAGGGGGGTTCTAGTCCATTAAACACCTCAGGAGCATGAAAGTTAAAATACTTTGATGTGCCCATAGCTAGTAGCAAAAGTGGGCTTACAAATGAGCAAATGAGAGAAGTATGACAAGTGCAGGAAGTACAGATGCTGAGGGGCCAATACAGCTTTGGTCAGCATCCCATTGCCTGGTGTCCCTCTGCTCGGTGTTCCACTGCCCAGTATCTCACTGGTCTGTGCCTTCTGCCTAACTCCAGCCCTTTTCTTTCATAAGCAAAATATCCATTTATTAAATCCTAATTAAAATTAAACTCTTTAACTCCATCTTCACTATCCTGACTCCCCTTCTACCCAGGATCTCGCCTTGCTTTCAACCTTTATGGATTCTTCTCTCATGTCCATTTTCTCTCCAAAAAGGTGAGAGACCCCAAAGGCTTTGCTGCCTTCTCTTTAGAGCGACCCTTTTCTCTCAGAACACTTCTAACAATTTTCTCACATTCTCGTATGTTTAGATGGCAAGCCAGAAGTTTCACTGCACAAGCAAAGAAAGCAATTTACAACTTCATGTGGAAACATAGCCGCTTCTAGTTCATTTGTTTTTCATCTTGATTATCAACACGTTTGTCATCTCTCTGTAATTTATTCATTATCTTTAGACGAGGGCTGTGAAAAGGAGGGGTGGGAGTGAAGAAGGATGAGTATACTTGTCAAAATGGGAAACGGATGTTCTAACAATGACTGAAGACAATTAATGTTCTCCATAGGTATCAACAGGCAAGGTCCATGGATTGCTTCAAATTTTTGCAGCAGTCTTCTGGAAAATGCAAATACAGAGGCTTTATTTTCCAGGCACGTGAAAGTATGTCTTGTTTGTAATGAGCTGTCTTAAGGAACTTCACATTGCTTCTTGAAAGTGTGGCTGTTCTGATCATTGCTGGCCTAAATAATAACACAGTGATGGAGGGGGAGCTGGGCACCTGGTAGCAGAGCTAATGAACCTGTCACTGCTCCCTCCCTCTGCTTCAGGCACAGCATGCAAAGCAAAGCATTTAGTACATGTTTAACCTTGAATTGCTCAAAGTCAACAGCACATAAGTATGAACCTAAAGCAAGTTGTGTACTTTGTGACTGCCAGGACTGGCATGCATCTACAAAGGTCTTTGCTGCAGTGGGCTCTTTCATTTTTCCCTGAGTAATGACCTTGCTGCTACAGCTCTTAAGGGACAGCCCCCCATCTAGTCTCCCATCCACTAAAAAAAAAAAAAAAAAAAAAAAAAAAAAACATTAGAATGCCAAGGCCTTATGATCAGGATTTAATCTGTATCACTCTGTGATTTTCACGCATTTGCACTGTGGGAAATACTGCTGCAAAAGCCAATCATAATAACGAAATATTATAAGACAGAAAAAAAATACTATCATGAATAGATGTGATATGATTACCAACATTTGTAATAATAGTTTATTGTTCCATGGCACATGTAGATTTCATCTTCTCTCTCTGCACTCTGTCAGTTTAATTGTCCCTTCTGCTACTCTGTTATCTAAAATGATCAAACACCTACCATGCCCTGGAAAGTACACCAATTCAGAGCTACATTTAAATCTGCATGAATGGGCCTGTCACAAAGTTAATTGGAATAAACACATATTTGATATGATATTGTTTGAATTCTGCTTCAAGCCTGACTATTGTCCAACCTTCCTTTTTAATAATTGATGTTCTTCTTTTTCTCTCTTTTTCTGCATTTGTTTCATTCCTGACTGAGTTATATCAAAGAGCAACCTTAGAAATTATTCCTCTTCTTCCATCCCTTCCTCTCCAGCAGCCTGTAGCAGCTGCGCGCTGCGGTCCCAGGACGTTGCTCCCCTCCAGCCCAGCGCCCAGCCCGCTGCGCAGCCACGGCAGCGGCCGCCCCAAATCCCCACCGAGCGCCCGGCTGGCGCTGGGGCAGGGCTGCAGCTCCTGCAGCAGCCGGGTGTGCTGGGGGAACACAGCACAGCACCAGGAACCGGGCAAAGGAATACAGGGGGCCACCAGGTTGGGCTCCAAGGAAGGTTTACATCCCCTGAGGATTCAGGGACAAAGGACGACTATGAGGCCAAAAAGCTGCTTTTAAGGAGAGGCGGGACTAAGGGGAGGACACACCCTTTTATCAATAGGAAGCATTAGGGGAGGGGCGCAGGTCAGGGCTCTCCAATAGAAGCCACCAAGGGGAAGGAGCCAACCCTGCAGCCCAATCTTGCTTCGAGGAAGGGATGAAGGGCAGGGAACATTCCAGAAGGGAACAAAGGCGCTACAAGGAGATTGACAGGTGGATTGACGTGCACTTAGCGGGAGAATCTTGGGGTAAACAACTCAGGACTGAACCACCAGGGAAACCAAATGGGGTATATGGAATGAACCCTTACAAACTTATAGCAAGGAATATTTAAAACCTACTACAGAAGAACAAACTGCAAAACATCAGACTACCACAGGCTCTCTCCCCAGCTGGGCAGAAAGGGCAAGGCTGCACTAAGGGCAGCTGCTGATTCAAGTGTCCTCCTGAGCACCCCCTCACCTGTGGAAAAGGATTCCTTCACCACAGACCACACTGGGCTTTCAGATTAAAAAAAAAACAATGAGCCTATCCAAAAGCCTGTTATAATAATATATAGCAATGAGTTCTCCCTTAGATATTAAATAGCACATTTTTACATGCTATAAAAAATAGAACACTTTTTTTCTGTTTGCCTCATTCCTCCTGCCATGTCCATTATAAAAAAGACTAGTGTTTACTTAGTGACAGTCAGCAAATGCTCTAATTTTCTTTCCAGTGCGATGATTTCAGCTAAGCAGCAGCACTACAAAATTCAGCATCATGAGTATGGTAGTCTGAGGTGACTATTTCATAAAGTCTGGATATATTTACAGCCAATTGATAAGATACATTCATCTGTAGCAACAGGAGCACTGAAGTTTGATCAGCATATAAATCAGTGTTTGAGAAAAGCATGGCAAAACAGAAATCCTTGTCATTCTACTGCCACTGGGATCAGGGTCTTGGGGTCTTCTAAGGTGACAAGATTTAACTGTCTAAAATGAGCTAAAATGCTAATTTCCCGCTCTAGCTTCTTATCTTCTGGAATGAATCAGCTATCCAAATGCATGGCTGATTAAACTGCACTGCTATCACTAGACCTATATCAGGAGCAAATTTTATTCAAGGGATGTATTATTCATTTAAATGCTGGGGTATGACATTTTTAAACATGCAAATGTGACTGAATAATTTTTAGAGGGAAGACATCTGGGAAAGGAAAGAGTTTCATTTTTGCTAGTCATCATGATTTTGTGGCATCCATGCATGGTACACAATATGAAATCAGTGAGAAAAAAAATTCCAGCTCACTGTTCATAAAGGACATGGCAGCTCCTCTTCATGCATGCAATGTGTATTTCTTCTCTAACAGTAGTTCAAGTATCAAGGTAATCTATTTTTCATTTCCAGCACAGACACATTTATTAGCAGAGTTAATAAGACAGTTTTTCTCAGAACATATTGTCTGTTGTCAAGACGTAAGGATTAACATTGTATTGCATGTTTGAATTGAATTACTTTCCCATAAGACTTGCTATACCAAGTTAGTTACATGGTCCACTGGGTCTGGTACCCTGCCAGATGGCAATAAATAAATGACAAACAAATAAAATTTCAAAGAAAAGTTTAATTCTTATACACCAACTCACTCCAACATACATTATGTACCTTGACAATTGCTGCAGTACAGCACGTGGGAGGAAACATTTTCTTCTGACCTCTGCGGACAATTAATTAATGCTCTAAAACCTGGCATTTGATTAGAGTCATCTGCCAGGCATAGCCTCAAACACCATTACCAGAGATTCTTTCAGGATTACAACAGCCTTATCACATCTCTGATTATGATAAGGAACACTAAAGCATTCACAAACCTCTGTGGTAATCCAGATGACTTAGATTTCAGTAATAAGAGCTTGAAAAAGGAACATGTTCTCCTAGCCCAAATCACTCCTAAATATGTAGACTCTAATAACTAATTATCTTAGATTTTCAGATTATTTTTCTGGGAATCTGTCAACAGCAATTTTATATTGTCCTAACTTCTTAGACATTGTTAGTTCATAGTTTCCAGGCATTTAGTAAATGACTGGAGGAAAGTTGTTTTAACAGGATGTGTCTCCTTCACTCTGAGCTAATTGTTCAAAACTAATTGTTACAAACATGGAAAATATCTATTTTGCTATGGTGTTGAACTTTTCAGATCTTTTCATTTGAGAGATCAGAAACAATCCAAATAAACTTCTCTACCACCTGACTCCTTCACATCACTTTTTGCAATAAAATCATAATTTCCATTTTGAAAATAAAAGTGGAAAATAATTATTTAACAGTGACCTGGATGGACCCTTGATTAGTGATCTGTGCGTGACTGAAACATAACTGATTTGATTTTCACTGGATTTCTGCTCCTAAAATTGGCAGGTGCTGTGGGTTCTCCTGGAAAGTCCTTAGGAGAGGGGGGGAAGCAAGGAGTATTGGTTTTTTAACCCGGCAGCATCCCCTGCTGTTGCTTTTAAACAATAATTCGCTTCCGAGGCGCCTCCAGGTGCTGCCCAGGCGAGAGGGCAGGGCAGCTCCCAGGGTTCCAAGCCGGCCTGGAGTGGCAGCGCTGAGGAAATGGAAAGATTTAGTGTCCCCCTGGGACTCACAGGTGACTCTTTAAGGGAAAGCTATTGCCCAAATAATTCAAAATAGTGCATATTTCAGTACCATAATAATATCAATGACTGGAGTAGCAATTTTGTAAGGAGCCTTGACCACAAGAGACACTTGCTAATGTAAAACAGACTATCCTGAGCTGTTGTGGTTTCTCCCGGTGAGCCCTATTCCCTCACAGAACATATGCCCATGTTTCTCTTACTTATGTGACAGCTGTCAGCCCCAAATTGGCTTCCAGGTGTTCAAAGAAAAAATGAGTCTTTGAGTGTACTTGGGATTTTTTTGTTTTGTCTTGTCTTGCAAATACCTGTATGCCTACTCATAAATTTGGAACATTTCTAGATGGCATAATACTGAAATGTTCACTCACAAAATCCTTTTCTCCCAAAGGGAACCTGTAAGCACTATTTTCAATTTGCATTTCTAGGGGTATTGAATTTTTTTTTTATGTATGAACAAAAGTCTGCAAAATATATACGCAGGTAGAGGCAGGACTCTGAATATATGTCTACTGATTTCTCTGCATCTTGCTTTCTTTATCTATTAAATTGGGTTAACAGTACTTCTGCACATCCCAGGAGTGTTGTGAAAGCTTACTCATTAAAGTTTGTATAGTATTTTGAGATCCTTGATGGCAGATGCTACACAAGTGCAGAAACATATCACTTGATAGATACAAGCGGCAATTTACTCACAGCCTCAACAATGTTCAGTAGGGGAGTAACTGAAGGATATCAGATGCTGCAGGCTCAAATGAAAACAAGCTCATCAAAATAAATGATTTACCAGAGGTTTCCAAGCACCTTGCTTCCTACAAATGAGATGAAGAGTTCATCCCCTTCTCTGCTTGACAACAGAGAATAAACTGTAGCACTGCACATCACTTACAGTGATAGTAGCATTATTCTCTGTTGGAGAATTTCAGTTTATTGTAAAGCCCCATTAACTGATGAATTGAGGTCAGAATGGTTCATGTTATCACTGTGAGTACAGAAAAAACTTGGCCCAAACATGGAAACCCAGCTGACTTTCATAATGAAAAATGGCTCAGGGACAGAGTGATAGTGATATCTGTGAGTATTGCCTTATAAGAGTGCCTTTTCCTCAACCTTTTATCTATTCTAATCAAAGAAAAAGCTTGTGGAGGAAAAAAGAAATAAAACAACCCCTACCCAACTTTTGAATATGGGGAAAGGATCCACTTTTATTTCTGTGTGGTCTACAGAAAGAAAAATTTTTGCATCTTCAGTACTGTGAAGAGCAAGCAATCTGAATTCTTCTTTAATTTTGAGAGTTACATGAGCCCCATTTGCACATAACCTAAGTCCTTAAAGCAGCAAAGTCTCTAGCAGATTCATTTGTCCTCAGTGCTTCTCAATCTCTGGAATTAAAATCTTTTTATGAGATAGGACTTTCTGATTCCATCAAATCTCTTTAGAATTTCTGTGCTTGACATCTATTCTGCACAAATTAACCCAATCTGACTTTTCAACAAAAGTCTGATAATCAAATTTCTAACACTCACTACAGCTAGACTAGAACTAATTCAATCACATCTGACCTTGTGACAGACCAGGTGTCTTACATCTCAACCCAAGTAGTAGTTTTATCTATGTAACTAGAAAAGAAGAGGGGAAAGAATTTTAAACCAGAACAGAACATAGAAATTTCAGAGTCAGTTTTTCTTTTACTCAGAACCAACTAGTCCAACTCCAGTACAGCCCTGTAACCCCAGACATGTTCTGCAGCTTGAATCACTCTTAATCCTGAGCACCACTGTAGTTACCCAAGAGGGAAATACCAATGTACAGCTTAATAAGGGTGCTGGCCTCAAAGCCCAATCTGAAATCCTTTTGAATCTATGGCAACTTTTAAAATAGCTTTGAACCAGAACTTTAGCTTTTAATCAATTTGCTACACTGATGGAGTTTGAGAAGCCAAACTAACAGATAAGAGGTGCAGCTTATTTCCTAAGCACCTTCTACTCCTATTGATTTCTCAGATCAGGCTGAATGAATGCTTTCAGTATGTCTCTCGCCCAAAATACAAGCTGTCTTAATGATGTTATTCCCACAAAGTTGGCATAAATGACTTGTAGACAAAAGAATGAAATTTTGAAAACTGAAAAGGAAGATAGTATTCACTTTCACTTTAGAGCCTCCTGCTATTTTTTTTTAAACTTTCCACAATTCACGATCAAGCAACTTATTCCTTTCTAGTCCTTTCTTCAAAGGAGATTAATTATTTTCATTATTAACCAAAAGGTTTTCTTCTAATTAAAAGAAATTATAGGGCATTCACCAGTGGCATTATTCTAGTCAATAAACTAATTATGGTTGTGACAAATGAAGGAAAAACCATTCAACTGATCTAAATACCGGGATTTAAAAAACATTAAGTATGCGATTGTCACATTCCTTGAAAAAGCAAAGTGGATCTTACATGCACTTTTAGTCACTGTTTAGACTGTACAGAAAAGATATTGAAATTAGCATATTGCCTCTGGAAATTTCTAGCTGCACTACCTACATTCACTTGGTGTATCCATGTGATGTCATTTTGGTTGGACCAGGAGAAGAAGAGCACTGAACCTCCCTTTCTTACTTTTTCGCTGAAATTTCATGCCGGTTGCAAGTTAAGTCATTCCACATAATGAAAGTGGCATCTTTTTGCCTACAAAATAACATAAAAAATTAAAATCAAATGCTATAAATACTTCATTGATTTATCCTTTAAAAATACTGTTATCATCAACATTATCATCATTACAGCAATGAAAAATGTTTTTCACAACTTGGCAATGGGCTAAAAATGTTACATTAACTGTACATTACAAATAAAAATTTGATAACTAGTGTAGTGTGGTGCTTGTCTGAAAACCAGACAAAAAGTCACTAGACGAATCAGACTTCAGTTCAAAGGCAGGGACTTCACCTGCAGCTTATTAGTTCTCTCTTTTTCTGTGCACTTTTAAGACATCTTTTTGACCCAATTTGAATACAGGAGCACAGCTAGACATTACATAAAAACTTGCCATTTTCCTCAGCAGAATGCACCAGTTGTCCAGGCATAGACTTGTAGTCTACTGCAACATAGAGTAGAACTGGTTAATTGATGAGTTCATCAAATCACAGATCAGTGAATAGCTTGGGTTAAAAATAACTTTAAAAGATCGTCTAGTTCCAATTCCAAACTTTTTATCAGACCACATTGCTCAGAGCTCCATTCTACCTGGCCTTGAAATGCAAATTGGGGTTAGGGTTGTAGGGGAGGATGTTTTTGTTTGGTTGATTTAGGTTTAAGTATTGCAGTGTAAATGTTGGCATAGTCCATAACTCCTCATTCAGGGTGGTTCCTCTTGTTTTGAAGTCATCATGACAAGGTTACAAGTGTTAACATGATCACATCCTCAAACTTGGGGACATAGAAATATTTTGAAAAGGGATATGATGAAACAAGACAAGGAAAAATATTTAGTCTGGATTTTGAAGACCAATAACGAAATACTTCATCATCATAACCTGAAGTATTCCAGCCATGCCACTAATACTTCTGCCTTCCTTTTTAATAGCTTGCCTCCCTGATGTCTGCATCAAATCTTCCAAAATCATGATGCATTGGAAGGTATTTTGAGGTCATTTATACAAGCAAACTGTGACAGATAAGAATAAAAATACATTAAACCATTGCTAACAATCAATATCTATTTATTAATTTCTGCATCAAAACAAAAATTCTGCATTTACTGTTGGGGCTTTCTGATAAAGATTTTACATTCCATTCTGAATCAACCAAAGCAGGTTGATTCAGTCCCAGCAAGGGGGACTAGGTACTGAAGTTGCTAAAAGTTCAGGAAATTTGCTAGGTAACAAGCATTTCTGAAAATCTTTTGGGATTGGTAGCACACTCTTTGACTTACTTACTGACTCTTTGCAACTACATAAAGTTTTGGATTGAAGAGGAAACTAGAACAATTGTTAGCTGAAGAAGAAGACACTGCCATTACCCTATTAAAAATGCAAAACAAAAGCCAAGTTTTTGCTGCACCAGGCATCTCTTCCATTTTCTGGAATATGTACAGGACCAGTTTGGATGACAAACTGGAGAAAAATAGATTAAGATCTAATTTACTTTCACCATTATGAGTAAAATTGCAATAAGGCTCAGACTCCATTATTTTCACACAAGAAAAGAATTATGAAAAAATTAAAATTTTAGGCATCACTGGGCGTTGTTCACAACCACAGAGGCATACCATCAGCAGCTGCTATATGCTGGTGATATAGCACCTCTGAGGGAAGACATCAACAGCAGCGGTCATATTTACCTGGATGCTCCAGAAAACAGGGAGAAAAATACTTGTTTCTTTTCAATCCACTTTCCTCCATCCTTTTCACTTTCTCATGGCATTTGTCTTTCCTGCTCTATGGATTAATCCTGTCGAACATTTTTCCTATGCCATTGAACTTTTAGCAGTGACCGCAGTGACTTTTCTGAAGCTGTTCATTGTTGCTCACTATTTTCCCTTACATGGACCATTGTTTACAATCTCAGGCTGGATTACTGGCCTTATTTACAAGGTAATGGCATACAATGTGGCCTTTGATACTAAGTAGTTCCCTTGGAATGCCATCAGTGAATGTGTTTCTCCATATTTATTGAGTTTCTACTTTTCCTGATACCTTCAAGTCACAGTTCTGACCCTTTCCATACCTCGTCTATCATCTGACTGTTTTTCTGTTCCTTACCACGGTTTGCTCCATCTGTTAATCCTTAGTCTCTTCTTATTCACAATCTTTCACATCTCACTTTTTATACAGCCTTACAGACTTTTGACAAAAACACGTCCTCTCTGTGCTCAGTAGTTACAACTTTAAATCCTGTCTAATCTAGTTCCCACTGACCCAGCAGATTTCATCTTTGTCCTCACACAGTTGCCAGTCCTTTCCCTGTTGTGTCTCAATTTTCTCTCTCTTGACTTCAGGGGGGAGTGCAGGGACCTCACATGCAGAGAAAGATTAACTGGGATTTACATGTCTAAATTCAGACACGCTTGTCAAAATACCCAGCCAGCTGAGACTTAACTTTGGAAGAAAACAAATTCCTTGAGTGCCTCTAAATTAAACTGTGGGGCTTTCCAAGAGTTACAAGCTTTATGCCACTCAGATGAGTCAGTTTGCCACTAACTATGGGAAGATTCACATATGGGGTATTTCTTTTGCCTTTCCTGCTCAGCCAGCTTTGATGTAGTTGACTTTCTGAGAAGCAGCTGGCCGCATCACAAATTCCAGGTTGCTAGGATTCATTTTAAATAAAGAAATACTATTTTATCATTTTTATGTTTCTTCTGGGGAGGGTTGTTTGTTTGTTTTTAATAATACCAGCAGGTGGAATAAATAGATTAAATTTTGTATACTATCTCAAAGAATACCAAGCTACATCTCCTACCCCTCAGAGGCTGCTTTAACCTAATTTGTCTGTCTTGAAGACATGAATGCTTGCCATCAGCAGTCAATCTGCTGTATAATTTATGAAGGATGAAAACCTTGTCTGAACAAAGACTAAGAAAGCAAATATAGAGGTTGTTTTGAATGATGGTTCTTTTTGCAGTGCAGTCCCACACACATTTAGAATATCCAGCAGAGCAAGGCAACCCCTTCTGCTACAGAGATAAAATGAAAGTGTTGGAGGGAAAGTGAGAAATACGATATAGCTATGGCTTTACTTGTACAGTGCCAGTCTATATTTAAGCTATTTTATGTATGTATTGTCCAGTTCCCCAACTGTCTTTGCAAATGGGAATTCCTGTAGGCATCAGAGTGAACATGGAACAGAGGAGGTTGCAATGACAAAGTCACTGCTGACAGTTTGAACTACTCTGTGCAAGTGTAGATGAGCAAATGAATGCACAGAGAGTATTTGTGACAAAAAAACCCACAAGATAATTAAGCCAGCTTTATGGAGCAATGCAAGGACTGGGGTGAAATGGCAAAAGCAAATTAGGGTGCAAAGGTTAAGAAAAGAAGCTTAGGCTCACACTTGAGTATGGCCAGATGGGTGTGAAGAAATGACACAGTCTGAAAGAGAGCACAGTGAGAATGTTCTGTCTGCTCCGGAGCATCATTATTTGAATCACACTCCCACCCAGAGGCTTCACATTAATATCAGGGTCCCATTCTGCTACATATTACACAAAAACAGCAAAAGTCCAAAGTCATAATCACAGGAATAAGCAGAGAAAAAGCATCAGCACAGCAATGTGTAGGAAGCAGAGCTTGGATGCACACAGAGCAAAGTGAAAAGGTTTCATGCTGGAATGACTCTGAGTTTGCTACAAAGGATCATGAACCTCTCAACGAACGTGCAGCCCGGTGAGTTCCATGTACTTCCAGGTGCTGTAATGAATGTTTCACAGAGAGATAATTAACCCTCCTCACCCGAAAGCTCTGCAGTGCTAATGCTTTTCAGCACAATCTGTCCATGACACCATGGTAGAGTGCAGAGCCAGCTTTATTATTTCAGTTTGTTCTGCTCCTTTTTACTGCTACTGCTCTCTAAGGTTAATTGTACTCCCTGTGTTGATGCACAGTAATATCTATACATAGACCTCATTGTGTGGAGTCTTTCTTTTCTTTTTTCTTTTTTTCTCCTTTATAATCAATAAGAAGTTAAAATGCCATGCAGCTTTCTCAATAAAATGCCAGGAGTCATCCAATGAAGTGGGAAAGGTCAAGAGTAAAGGAGCAAACCCTTGACCCCTTCTGATTCAGCCCACTCTACTCTTGGGCTAGAAGAGGATTCAAAGTAGATGAAAGAAAAGACACAGGATTATCCAAATGCAAGTCTTTTCCTTGTGAAATGTGTATAGAAAATGACTGCAAATACCATGGCCCAGGTTCCTATACCTCAGTCTGCTTCCAAGATCCAGCTAAAGGCCTAGGCCATTTTTTCTTCAGACCACTAAGTTCATGTTCACTTCAGAGCTATTTGGGAGACCAGATCAGTGAAAGGCTCATCAGGGATTTGGAGATAAATCATTTTTGGGATGGGCTTCAACCAAAGTGACTGCATCCATACCAGGAGAAGCACACACACCTGATGTTTCTCTGTCCCAACTAATCTTGTAAACAGGGATATCTAGAGAAGCAGAAAGAACAAATGTAAATGTCTTCCTATTTCAGTAGCTAAATGAAACTCCAGTTTTGGGTTTAAAGTAGAGGCTCAGGTTCATCACATGCTAATGTAAGTATTCTGCTGGTTCAGCTATCTTTTCACATTGGACTCATGAATGGATTCATGATCACAGCATGAGATAAAGAGAACCTCTCAAGATTCAGGACCATCAGAGAGACTCAATCCTGAAGTCACCATGTCCACAGCGTCCCATAACCAATTGAGGGGAGGACAAATGTATGTGTTATATTGTCTTGTTAAATGAGAAGAGCTCTGTCTTAAACAGCAGCCTGTCCACATGGCTCCTCACAGCACTTGTTCCATATGGGGTCACCTTGTCTCAGACATGATATCCTACAAATCTGAAGCTCCAGCAGGTGTTTTACAGTCAGTTTCCAATTTTCTGTAGATCAGTTTCTCAGGAGTCCACAAACAAGCACAGAGATAACCAAGTTCATATGCCAGAGCACAAGTTCAAAAACATAAAGATTAGGACAGATGCACTTCAGCACTGAGACCACTTAGCCAATTAGGCCAGGAAAAACTATCTTTTTCATATTAGGTGCACTACAAGAAATTTATCCTAGTCTAATAAAACTGACATTAGAATCTGACGAAAGCCAAGTGTACTGATGTGGTGTGGTTCGAAGATAACCATTTAATACTGCTCACTTTTAGCAAGTACCTTTGAGTTACATTTTGTGAGTAAAAAGATTGCATTTGAATAGGGATCTGTAATATATTCATGGTAGTAAGCAGTGAAGAATTAAATCAGATTATTAATTTCATGCTGAAATTCACCTATGCTGAAAGTAAACAACCGCCTTTGCTCTCTTTTGGATGATCTTGGTTCTTCCCTTGCTTTGGAACAATTAATACTTAACTTGAACAAATCTCTGCTTGTTTGGAAGTTTAGATTTGAGTAACAGACCAAGACAGATGGTTTCTTTTTCTGTAAGCCATTGATTAATGGATTGTACTAAATGGTGTGACATGCCCTTTAAATGGAATTTACAAGTAATACATTGTATGGCAACTGCATTATTAATGATTTTGATACCTGGTATTTGTGTCTTCCTACTCTGAATTCTTCTTATTTATCCTGGTGAAGGTAGAGGGCAAAAGCTGGTTTCTTCCTGCTTGGTGGCTTTTGTTCTCACAGTCATATATATTCCTATATATTCACATTACATCTAGCCTGACAATTTTCCTAACTGCATGCAAGCCCAAGAAGGAAAAAAAATCTTATCTTACAAGAAAATTGCCAAAATCTCTAGTTAAATATAAAATATATCTATGTAAGAATTCAAAATGACTGGAGAGTTCAGTCATCATTATTAAAAGATGTTTACAGTCCTACATAAAAAACAAACAGAGATAATCAATCTTGATTTTTACTTGGGGATTTTTATTAGTTAAAACTTTCTCTGCTTATTTTTCCTGCCTTTGAGAGGCAGCCTGCAGTGCAGATGTGCTGTTTTGTTTACCAAGAAGTAGACTTATGTATGGAAGCCTGAAGTAAAAGGCAAAGGGAAATTAAAAAGCAATTAAACAAGAAGGAAAACTTAAACAGTATTGTTCAGTTCTTATTATTCAGTCTTTTTAGAAGGAGAGAATTTTGAACTCAGGGAAACAGAGGGATAATTCACAGAAAATAAAGACATTGCAGAAAAAAAGCATTTAGTCTTCACAGGCAAAGGTATCAGGGAGATGTGTACTTCAGACCCTGAGTTATTGGAAGAGAAAATATGGTATCAACCTGATGAATCAAAACACAATGAATCATAAGAATCTGGTTAACATGCTGAGCAAACTTCTAAGTAACTTCCAAAAGCACAAGTGGCACAATCTATTCATTAAGATGTTTTGCTGCTACCATTAAATCCAAGGACCTGACTGACAACACAGGCAATCACACCTAGTAGTTTTACAGAATACCAAATATCAGATATTGAAATCAGTCTTTGCTTAAAGAGGTCAGAATGATCCAAGGAATGACAGATTAGAGCTATCACCAGGCATATGTAGCAATATAAACATGATATGACAAGGACTGGAGGTAATTGAAAGTCAGAACTGCCACTTGGGAAAATTTGAAATTGTAAAAACAATTTTACCCATTTTGGAATGAACATTCTAGCTTCCAAAATAAGAGAATGGGAAGTAAAATCCATAAGCAATTGCCTGAAAAAAAAACCCCAAAATGTTCAGTGTTGCAATTTTCCAGGAAGTCTCAGACTCTCACTGGGACATAGTTTAAGTTCACCTCCATTTCCAATGCTGCTGGACCTAGGGAACAGACTGGGAACGAGGTGGGCACAAACTCTGGGAGGAGCATCCAGAGGGATGCTCAGGTATTTTTCAGGGAAGTCAGGTATTTTTCATGTTAATCTCTGCAGCAGGAATCTAGCAAGCCTGATCGCTTGAGCCAGTCTGAAGTGGTAAATTAGCTTCAGAATGGGAGATGCTTGAAGCTCAGTCTCTGGATGAGAAAGCCAGACAAGTTAAACCTTTTTTTTTTTTTTTTTTTTTTTTTTTTTTTAAATAAAATTCCCCTCCTACCATGCAAAAAAAAAAAAATTAAATTAGCTTTTTTTTTTTTTTTTTTTCCCCAGATTAAAATTGTCAGTGTTATGGAACAACAGATTGGTCCAACAGAGAAAGGAAGAGAAGTAATTACCATTGTGACAGGCAGGTGTAAAAGTGTGGGTGTACTCTCTGCTGGGCATGTCAATATACAAACTTAAACCCTATGTAATAATTGTATTGTTCTACCCTGTGCCGTGGTGTGACATACAAAATCTCAGTATTTCAAAAGACCACTATAAGAACAAATATTGAACAGGGCTGTAAAAGCTTTGAACAATGAAGAATAGATAGAATTCAATATTCATCAAAGTAATTTCAGGGACACTTGCTGCATTCCAAGAACAAATATTACTTACAAGCATTTAATTAATATAGGGAGAATTTTTCAAACTATTACTGTCTCAGAAAAACTCATCTACACTACATCTTTTAAAAATTAAACCAGAAAAGGGAGCTTTTTCTCCACCAGTTCTTTAGTCTCCAGGCAGTGTTTGAACAGTCCACTGAAGACACTGGAAACATTTTTGTGAACTCTGCAAATCTTCACATCTTGTGCAGCACTTTAAGCAAACAAGGATAAAGGAGAAGATGGTGTTTTAAGCCTAATAATCTTCTCAGGTGTTTTCATGCAGAAGTTGAATTTTCTTGAATCCATTTATTGAGTGGAATGTATTGAATTTCCTTAAACTAGAGATTATTTTGGCCTTTGTTTTTGCATCATTAAGCAAGTCTGTTTTTCTGTTTAACATTGGGGTTCACACTACTATCAATAGCATGGTACATGTCTTCCATGTTCCAGCTCAATGTCAAACTTCCTAGGATGCCAGCTGTACTTAGGTGCACAAAACTTCATCTCTCACCCATATATAAAGCTTCACAGTCAAAATGAAGTGTTACTAACAAAGTAACAATGTACATTGGAGGAAAGATTCCCATTATGAATGAAAGTTACTGGTTTTGTAGAATCCATAAAAAGAACTGGATAAAATAAGAACTCATCTGATACGTAAGGCCAGTCTATATAGAAACTGACTCAAAGTCCACTTCAAGTTTTAAAAATGGGTTATAAGCTGCTTTCCAAGTTATATTAATTGATTGCTTTTTACAATCTGTTTATTTAGGCCCCAATTAAAAAAAAAAAAAAGTGTCTTAGGAGTCTTTCAGTCCATTTGAAGGCAGTAAGTATCAGAAGTTTTTTTAAGAAAATAAATATGGTATTATGGAATTTTCACATCATTCATTAAAATACAACACAAATCACAGTTTCCAATCTAACAATGAAAAGAAATGGGAAAAAAAAAAGCCTTGAAAATAATCTAGATATCTGAACAAATTGCTAAGCAGGAATTCTGTAACATTTTATCCACTTATCTGCAGGTTTTTTTACAGTATGCCATTATTTCAAATGGAGTTCATTGACTTTTAAGTTAAAGATAAGTGGTGAAGTTCAAAACCCTTTATTTCTTTTTCAACTGAAGTAATGATACCAACTGAGAAACATGATAATTTTTTTTCCAAATGTATGCTATTTCCTTGTAACTCACAAGATTTTTGTAACAGAAATTAAACTGACAAAAAAAAAACATGGCAAAGAAATAAAGTAAATTTACTGATGGAATCACTTTCAGAAAATGTGTAATCAGGTGTATTTAATTAGTTTTTCAAAGATAACAGAGCAAAGAAATGTATTTCTTGCATTAGCCTACCCAGTCCTATGTTTCAAGCTACTGCCAAGGAGATGCTAATATGTTTCTATATTTAGTCTAGAGCTAGCAAATGCCCATGAAGAAAAAAGAAACAGTCTACTATATGAAAAGTTTTCTCATTTGCTTCTTAAAACAAAGTGAAGAGTCAAATTATTTTCTTCAGGAAGGTAACAAATTATTTTAATTCTCCTGATTTAACAGCATTGAAAATTGAACTTACATGCAAATAAAACAAAATTAACTATAGGTTTTCCTATAACAACTTGTTTCCATTCACATGTAAGTCACATTTTTGACACAAATTATTTCTTTCTGAATTGATTTTTTACATAGTGTCTAAAGTTTTTTTTTTTTTTCAAGGGACAATACTTGTAAAGGAGTGCAAATTTTCTGAAGCTCACCGTATGAAAAGACAAGAATATAAATTCTACAAAAATATATACATAAACTCACATATATACAGTCAAAATACAAAAATCAGAAGTTCATTGATGCTTCACTGAAGAAATAATGGTGCCTAAAATTCAAATTCCTGTCATTGGACCTTCTGTGGGCAAATACAATGTCCACAAAGCGGAAACCCCATCACCACATCTGTGATGAATGTGGTAGATGGCAACCACAGTTGTCATTGCCTCAATGATTGGTGGTGAAACACTTGCAGCATATCATGTATTCCCAGCACTATTCCCACTAAACAGGTAGCTGTTGTGTCATAGAGAGGCATGGCAGCATCCTGGTGGCAAGATCTAGTCTGTGAAGTGGCCATGGCAACTGAACTGCCTTTCCTACTCTCCCTCCTACCTTGCCAGAAAGCATTAGCAGAAAATTGTACTGCTAATTGTACTGCTGTTGTGCTTTTTCTTTGATAACAATGTCGATTTTAAAAGGATTTAAGCTTGAAGAGAAAGAAGTCAGAACCTTATATTATGAGATTGCAGAATGTTTCTTTCAGCATCTCTAGAAAGAAAAATTAGCTCTCTGGAATTAATACATTTTTGTGTACTTTTGGCAAAAAAAAATCAAACAAAACACACCAATCAAAGTGAGACAGAGACAGTAATCTTCTTTTTCATGGGTCATAATAAAAACATATTAAAAATGCATATATACATATACATGTGTGTGTTAAGATAATAAAAATAATATATATTTCATCCCCTTTGTGAATGGGAGAAAACTACGAGAAAGGAAAATGCAGGAATGAGATAACAGACAAAAAGATTAAAATTTATAACAAATGCAAACCTGATAATCCAAAATACACTGTCTCTGGACTGTAACAAGCTCTATATTTAAGAAATGCCTCATTGCATTTAAAACTCAAGCTGAGTCCCATCTACTTCAAGACCTGAGGCCAAAGATGTTTGGCCTTTCCTCCACTCCACCACAATGAACCCCTCATGGTGACAGCCCAGGCTCTGGCTTGTACTGACAGATAGCCAGCAAGTTCCTGCAGCACCATCACCGTACCAGCAGTGATGTGTCTGCAGTGCCAATTTACTGTAGGAATTGTGCTCTGACCAACCAGTCCAGAGCATTGTCTAGCCTTGTCAAAATACCTGCTATTCCCAGCGGTGTCTGTGACCTTTTGGTGGGGTGAAAATGGCCCCAAAGTGCTTACAAAGACAGGCTGTCTCCCTCCTTCAACTTTGAAAAGGAGTGCTCTCCATTTCCTCAGGAAGCAGAAGGTCAGGAAATATCTACATTTAAATGGAAATAGTGCTAACACAAGGAGCTCATAATTAGGGATTATTATCCAGCAATATGGAATGACTGATGCAGAGTTGAATCTAATGACTTTAGAGATTATTAGGTCATTTTGTCACCAGTTATTTACTCTGTCTATAGACACCACTGCAAAGCTCTGCATGATGCCTGATGGGTAGGAAAGAGAGTATAAATTGTGACTCTGTAATGCACTCTGATATAACTGAGCACATGGGAGATAAATGTTGAAACCAAAGAGAAAACTTGGCATTTGTTTAGGTAAGCAAGCTGCAGCAAAACTGAGAATGGGTTTGACTGTCTTTCAGGAATTTCTGCATCAGACTTGAGTGCCACATCTGAAACCTGTTAGGTTTGAATTGAATTTACTGTTTTCAAAAGTCATAAGAACTCTTTTTTCCATTCATTTTTTTTTATTTGAAGCAAAGTTCAGAAAATGCTTGGAGACAAAAATGTGTAAGCAAAACCACAAGAAAGATTTCTAGGTGAAAATGTCTGAATATACCTAAATGAGGTGGTAAAGACTAACACACCTGTCTTTTGACCTGATTCGATACAGAACAGGTGAATCTACTTGTACTTTTAAAGGCAACAAGCTTTAATTACCTATTTAATCTAATTATGTTCTCACATGCTTCCCTCAATGCAGGGGGAAAAAATCCTACCTCTCTAAGTTCATTGCTGAACCAAATATTCAATAATGACCTTTGAGTCGTTGGTAATGAGTTCTGAGTGAATGTTGAGTCAGCAGAGCTGCTGGGACTCCTGGGCCTGCTTTGTAATCAAGGCAAAAACAAGCAAAAATGAGCTCTTCTCCCTTCAGAGCTGGGGATATCTCACCAGTCTCGCCTATGAACTCTTCATCGCATAAGATGTGCAACACACCCCCAGTTGCTTTATTCCCTGAGCTCAGGCAGGTACATGAGCTGGACACCTTCATCACTCCAGTAATGAGGAAATAATCAGAGGAGATGATGCCCTGGAGGGCAGCCCCCTGAGGGAGAAGGAAAGAAGCAGAGAGGTATCAGGAGGCCATGCCTGGTGCCATCTGTCATTATTGGAGCTCCCTCATGGAAGACAACCCTGTAACAGAACCCTACTAATTTCTTTGTAAAGTATCTTATTAGTCCCTCCCTTCCCAAGTTGCCTCTCTATTAAAATGTGATAAATTAATTCTGCCATTCCCAGTTCCATCCTGTCCCCTTACTGAAATGTAGATGAGTCATGCTGGCCAGGACTCAAGACAGATAATTATACAGGGGCCAGGGAAAGTATTTCGTTTGCTGACTGCTGAGCTGCCCTATCAGTAGTGGAGATGGGATCTCTCATCCCTCCCTTTGCTCCAGGAAACTCCAGACAGAGAATAAGAGGGTATGGAAAATGAATATTCCCTCTTGAAAATATTCTATACACAGGCTCTGCATAGCATGCTATTGTAACATACATCTGACTGGCCAGGATCAGTGAACTTGAGGGGTTTGATACTGGACCAGATTTCAGTGCCGTGCAGGTCTTCCCTGTTCAGTTCCCAGCTGGGGTCATGCAGTCACCCCTGGGTGCAGGACAGTGTCTGTGAGTGCTATCCAGAGATGTACCCACTGGTATGAGTGCCCCCTTTGCCTCTCCTGGGGGTGCCTGCCTGTGCCAGCTGTGCAGAAAGGAGATGCTGCAGTTAGTGACTGCTTCTGAGAGGAAAACATCCCCCCACTCTGTGTGCGGCGTTTCTGACTTCCATCACACCCACTCACACACAGGCACTCTGCTGACTTCCACTGGGCATTTCATTTCTGGCAGGCAGTTTATGGGTCATAGTGAATCTGAGAATTTGACTGATTTTTCTTTTAGCACATTGCCCTCTTAAACACTGACAGGATCTCAGAGCCCCTGCTACTTTTCACAGCCAGCTAAGTGATGCACTGATGTCTCGCCAGCTACATTTGAATTCAGTTTTTTGCAAGACGGAAGCGTCTCTTAGATGTGCTGGATTTTAGTTGCATAAGGAAAGAAAAGCAAAAAACTAGCAGTAATTTGAGGGAAAAAAACTACCTTATTTTATCCACCCTACCCTTCATTAGCAAAAATAAAACAACCTTCTTCATTACCATGATCACTGTCCTCTTTTTTTTTTTTTTCAGAACAAGGAATAACTTACACTAGAGCTAAAAGAGAAATTATTTTATTTTTATTGTTTAAATTTATATGTTATGCTTCATTTACATCAGAACAACAGCCACCCTAAGGAAAGGCCTCATATTTCCCACTGCTCTGCTGTGTAATAGTGGAGAGAAAATTAAATTAACAACAAATGTTGTATATGCTTGAATAATGTCCATTTTCCATATCTTCCATACTTTAAACGTTGCCCTTAAACAGAAGCAGAGTCATTCCCTACACGTATGCTGCCTGTAGCAGGCAGGGCGACTATCAAGTGTTATGCAGAATACCCAGAAAGAGTCCCCCAGAGTGGAGGCTGCCCAAGAAACCTGGGCTTGTAGGAACTCTCTGGTAAAAATAACACTGAAATGTACAGCCAAGTAACTGAAAAAAAAATTATAAGAAATTAAAAAAACCAAATTGACAATAGTACAGATTGTACTACAGGAGGAGTATCCCCTTCTGTAATTTACCTGACAGGTAAAATTCTTTTTTACCTGTCCTAAAGTGTATTTTTTTCTTTTTCTTTTCTTTTTTTTTTAATATATTCTTTCATATACAAAGTGTTTTCAGGCTAACAGTGCATTAAACAAGAAGATCAGCATGGATCAGCACACAGCAGAGGCAATGTCTCTGTGAGAGTGCATGGTTCAGGTGGATGATTCACCGTGTAACAGAAAGAAGCAGGAAGAAGAAATTGTGAGGGCAAATATCTGTGACCCTCTCAAAGATGTCTCTCCATCTCTCTGTCCATCTTAATCCCTGCATTTACCATCCAGGCAACTGCTTTGGTGAGCAGAGATTAATTCTGCAGCCTGCAGAGAATAACTGTACAGCTTGCCCAAGAACCTGTGGGGGCCAAGCTCTTCCAAATATCCATCTTTCCCACATCACAGCCAAACTGGCTGTTTGCTGGGTGGCTGAACCAAGGTCACGGCACAGTGACCTCACTGTTGCCATCTGTAGAAGCAAAGACATGGCTAGTGAATCCCAGGGAATGCAAGATGCTGAATCAATGTCTTCATGTCTGAGCAAATATAAAATACACAGTTGTGTAAATGAAGTGCAAAACTGATAACAGAAAGGACATCATCCATTCATAAAAAGAAGGGGAAAGAGATATCAGATGGGAGGAGACTGCAGCCACTAAGACAGTTCATCTGATTTAGAGCCCTGAAGTTTGCCCTTAAAATGAGCACAATAGAGACAAATTGTTCCATGGTTTACAAATTATTAACCTCTGGTATTCAGATTCAAAGTAGAAGCCATACCTGGCAGTGGTCTGGTCAAGTAAAGATTTGAACACAGTTTCTACACTCTTCCAAGATAATATCCTAATCACTGGCTTTATCTCCATCTCCAAATCCATTCTAGATGGTGTGAAATAGCCACTGGAGTGTAAAAATGAAATCGCATTGTTTCAGTTTGCTAATTTTCCAGCTGCTGAGCTATCCATATTTTTGGGGGGGGGTTCTTCCATATTGACTTTATAGAATATTATACAATAAGGCTTGTCAATGAGTACCTGCAGCATTCATTCATCTTTTTGTGTATTTGCATGCTCTACACCAAGTATCACGTGCTCACATTTATCAGTAGAGTGTGAGGAAAGTGGGAGGTGATTCATTATTGCAAGGTATTCTCTAATTTTCACAAAGGTTGAATTTTAAAAGGGGCGATGGACAGAGGTGTTAAAAGGGTGCTGGCTTCTAAGTGCATGTGGGAAGTTTGCAACAAAGACTTGCTTTTTGATCTCTTTTTGAAATCTCTTTTCCTTTTTAAATAAAAGCAAAACCATGCTATGAATACAGATAAGTGCTGTGTGAATTTTCAGTACACTGCTGCCTCTCTAAAACCTCTACAGATTAAACTTCCAGACCTGTAATTTTAGATTCTCTCCATATATTAACATTCCTAGGTGTATGGCGTGACCCACTACTCATGGTTTCATTTAATGATTTCACTCTATATCCTTATTAAAATGTTTTGCCTAAACAACATGTATACACAGCAAACTATAGACAGTTTCGTCTGTCTCAGGAGGGTGAAAAGCCAAGAAAATTATGACAGACTATAACTCATTACATACAGAGAGGCTGAATATTTTGAATCAGATTGCTCAGACACATTTGCCAACCCCTTTATTCAGAAGATAACCCTTTGCATTACATTTGGGCTGTACATTTTGCTTTTAGCATTAGCTGCACAGAAAATATAATTGAAGAGCTGTAAAACTAAATATTTTTTAATGAAGCTTTTATGATAAATTAGACCTAAGTATTTTAACATTTTTTTCTCCACATACTACGTGGTCAAGAATGTGTGCACCCTGCATCCATTCAGCTCTCTCTCCTGTCCTGTGCAAGAGACCTGTGGGGCTGAGGTAGCATAAAGGGGCTGTATGAAACACCCATGAGCAGAAAATTCTCCTGTTCATAGGAAACGGCCTTTCAGTCCCAGCAATTGCAAGCTGACTCTTGCCTTGTGCCTCTTCCCTGGCCTGTGAAAGGTGATATCTCAGGGCCAGTGGCTGTGACAGAGAGGAGTTACACTATGCATGTTTGATGGCACAGAGGCTATTAAAGGATGTCAACCAAGCCCTGGAATTAGAGTAGCACAAGTGAACACCGTTTGAATTTGGGCTGGCTCTGCTCATAAAGGAAACGTAAATGAATTTATCAAAAATGGCACTAAGATTACAGAGGGTGGGTGATGTCAGCATTCCTTGATGTGTTAAAGGAAATATTTCTCTTTCCATTTTCTAGCCATCAATATTTATAAGGAATTTCATTTTTATCCTAAGATATTGTGACCAATATAATTACATCACTTCTGTTCTCCCTCCATCTCGCCCTACATTTTCATGGAATAAGCTACTCTCAGGTGGGGATGAGAACAGAGATCAGACAGAGAATAAAAGCACAGTTGTTTAATAAAAACAACTATGCTGTGCTATGCTGTGTTCTGTAAACATGTGTATAGTCAAGAATTACTAGAAATTAAGCACACATCCCTCAGGAAAAAAAAAAAGCATTACATATGCATATGTTGGTACATTTATATGTGTGTGTATATATATACACACACGTGTGCGTGTGTGTCCGTTTATACTGCAAACAAACAACTACAATTTGCACTAATCACAGACATTTCAGGTAGCAGTCCAATCTGTGGCCAGCCCCACCTGGACAGGCTTCAGGTATTGCCACCTTGAGAAATTACCACTGCTACAACAGTAACATATTTTTCCAATTAATTTCAAGGAGGAAATGAGACATTTTTCTTTGTTAATGCCTCTCTCTCTTCCTCTGCTTGCCCATCCATTTCATGCTTCCTGATAGTGCTCAGGAGGCTGTCAGATTCCCTCCAGCACACTTCCTGCTTCCACCCAGCAGGAATGAACTGTTAGCGCTTTGTTTGAAATGATTCCTGAGAAGTCTGATTCCTCTCACCAAAATGTGAATAATTGTAGCATTTGACTCTTGGCTTCCTCCTCAGGGATCCTCCTGAGTTAAATAGTTATTGAATTTATCCTAGTAGAGATTGCCAAAGAAAACTTTATTTGAAGGACAGTGGGGGGAACAAACTGTTTGCTGAACTGAAAAAAGTTTGAAATACTATAAAGGGAGAGAAAAAGTCCCATAATGGAAGGTGGAAATCTAGGACAGACAAATCAGGCCATAAAATGTAAGATCAACACAGCAGTGGGAAGCAGGAAAGCATATCCTGGGCCAAACATACCAATGGAGACTATTACACACACTGACCTCAGATGTCATATACAACATGCATCTGCAAACCACCTCATACTCCAGAGTCCCACATTACACCAAGCTCAGCAAGTCCATGCTGGAAATTAAGAGGCCTGTGTCAACAACAGTTAAGTGCTCAGTATATGAATCTAAGATACAGACATCTGCAAACCCATGTATCCAGTCTCTCATTTCTAAACTAAGGCCACTGCTTTACTTATTTTAAACACCAAGAATGTAGCTCTAAGTAAGGAATAAGTGATCATCCTTCTCAACACATCTGTTTAGCGTATGCCTTTTAATTGCACAACATCCAGTCCAGTGAAAAGACAAAAAAGTATGGCAGGAACAACACAGCTCTAAGAAAGGGAGCTTAACTCTCTTTGGACCCCACGCCATGAAGTACTAACAAGGCTCCTTGAATAACAGTAACTGTTATTCAAGTGAAATGCTAATGAGCTCATCCAAGACAGATGGCTTCAAACTTCCCAGTCACTTTCAAGTGCAAGGCTCAGATGTGATTTTCAGCCTTCTGGTTTCCATCTGAAAAAGATGAGCATAAGAACTTGAAAGAAAGTTGCTTTCCAGGTGTTCTAGCAACAGTCATCCGTAAAAGGTGTCAGAGCAAAAGCCTGCTCTCTGTTCTAGTTTTAGCTTAGCTGTGGAATTGGTAGGTGGCCCCCTACGTGTAGTAGTGTCACACTTTGGCTTGCACATAAACTCTGTCACCTGCCAATAGTAATGACATAATGGCAAAAGCCTAACAGAGGATCCCTCACAACTGAAATATCCTGTTCTGATTTACTCTATTCTATTCTATTTTTTTTTTCTTCCCCCAAGTGAGCTGGGCAAACGATGGGAGATAACATACAGTCCTGCTGCTACAAGGCACTGGGAAGCATGAGACTTTCAGGTTTATCTCAGCATCCCATCTTTTCCAGGTGTTTCCCCACAACCATAAAATGTGCATTTATGCAACGCTATATAAGATTTTTCTTATATACAAGAAAAATATTTTTCTTTTTATATGATTTTTCTCTGCTTATGCAGAAATACTGTGATTCTGATACATGTTACCATGTTAGCCACAAAAGGCACTTACTAAGCTGTTTCAGATTTGCTTCACCTCAGAATCTGAACAGCTCACAAACTGCTTGAAGCACATAACCTCACAATATTTCTGGTGATGTAAAGAAATGTCACTCTGGAACTTAGCCTAAGAGGAAAACAATGCAGCATCAGACACAAGCCCTGTCACCTGCCCCATAGTACATACTAGAACATCAGAGCCCATCTGCAGGCATTCACAAGAATCCTAACAGCTACTGTCTCCATTGGCAGACAGATGTTTTTAGTGGTGAGAACCAAGGATGTGTTCTGGTCACCAGGAGAGCATGCTTCTCTCTCGTGGCTTTTCAGAGTTCCAGACCTGGGCCCATAACTTCAAAATAATATAAACTCCTTTACACCCACAAGTCATTTTCCTCAGTCACGAGGAACTATTGATGGCACAGCAAAAATCTCTGCAGACAAAGACTCCCATTTTCCCATGAATTTTCTGCCCCAGCCTACACAGCTCATGAGAATTCACAGATTCCCTGAGAGGCAACAGAGAAAGCATGGTGGGGAGACCCACCCTTGCTGACAGAATTCCTGTGCAGTTTAACTCACCATAAGACACAGGGAGGGCAATGGAGGATCAGTAGATGTGTGCTAGTGCTACTAGCCTGGGGGTACCTTGTGTCTTCACTCAAGTTTAACTAGATAGTAGGATTGCCAAATTGTCATCAAAGTGAAAACAGTGGCAAACATTGTAAGTGCTGATGAACTTTCTTGTCATGCTTACCTGTGAGCCCTACCTCATTTTTCTGCATTCCATTCTTCTGTTCATATTGTGTAGGCCTTGGAAAACCTACTCTATTGACAAAAGTCAGGATTTTCACTAGTGCATTTCCCTTTCTCAAAGAGAAAGGGAAGTATTAACACTTACACTGAGACTGAGTATGTGAAGCTTTACAGTCAAGGCCACAGAACATGATATCTCTTAGTGCTTTTTTGGAGTTATTTCTTATCTTTATACTGAATTGTAACCAGGGTGCAGATAACTAAAGAGCAGGACATTATAAGCAAACAAGTTCACAGTTATGCCACAGTTTGTGGCATATTCTGTCAATGTTTTAAAGGTTTATCCTAGGATCTCAAGGGATCTCTACAAAGAGTTCTATTTGTGTGTGGGAAACACTTGTGACAATGGTCAGAAAATTGAGGTCTTACTAAGGGAGGGAAGGGAGGTAGGGAAATACTAGAACAGATTTTTATGGATAACAAAATCAAGATCAGGATTATACATGCTTTCAGAATGATTTCCTTCCATATGAATGAAAATACCACTGATAACCAGGTGCTTTCCACAAAATAGCCTCCCACATTATCCCTTACAATTTGGATTTTCCCTGCCATGTTCATCTGTGAGAATGAATGAGAGTGCCAAGGTGTGCAGAGGAAAGGAGATGGGTCTAGCCTGTGTTCATGGTGAGTTTAGAAAAACCACATGCTAAGGATCACTCTCTCACATCCCAAATATCCATTAATATGAATAAGGAAACCTGAACTGGAGACCTCCTGAGCAAGAGTGAAAATAGAAGAAAAGAGAGGCCATAACTGCTGTCCCCCTAAACCACAGCATTCTTATGCTGATCAATAGCAAATAAGGAGTGCTTTTTTAGCAATGGACATTCAAAACCAGTCCCTATTCTATCTCAGGGCAATCATAACTATACACAAATTTATAAGAGCAGTCATGCTACCTCAGATGAAAGGTCACTCTCTGCTAATACCTAGGGAGTAGAATGCAGCAAATGTGATTTCCTCAGTGCCTCTTGCAAGCTTTTTGTAATGTGAGACTGAGAGACCTCTGAAGCCAAATAGCATTTTTGTGAATACAACGATTCTCAATGGATTCCTCTTGTAAGAACTTATCCTATCTTATCTCAAACACATACAAACTTTCAGCCTGTGGCAAGGAGCTTTGTTCTCCAAGGATTTCAGACTCAACTCTGATCTGACACAGTTTTGTCATCTTGGCTTGGAGTTCTCAGGAAATCAGCTCTGGAAAATGCTGTGAGAAAGTCTTCAGAAAAGAGACCTTAAAGATAAGAATGGGAAAATTACAAATTACCCCTGGGCCAGGGACAGCAGGTAGCTCAGAGATTCAAGTAAAAAAATACCAAAGTGGAAAGGCATAGAATCCTAAAGGAAAAAATCAGGAAAATGGCACCTCCTCATCATAGAGGATTAGCTTGAGGGAGCAGCAGAAGTTAATCCTTCCCCTCCTGACCCATGCCTGCTTTGTCAGGAAAGACTCTTAGGCTACTTTATCAGGTGGTGAGCCTGTCAGCATTTGGCCTTGTACTTTTCTAAATTCTCTCTCTCTCAGTGTGTTATCTAATAAATATTTACTTTATACTTTTAAGTCTGCTTGCAGAGTCTTTTGGCAGACAACTAAGGTCCCAAAATCAAGTATTTCAATGAGGGAGGTTTGCAGTGTTCAAAGTATACGCAAGGCATTCAGAGCTACATGCAGCACATTAGCAAATGACTGTGCATGACCCAGGCTTTAGCACATGAGACTTCAAAATGAATAAAGCCAGTATGTCTTTCAAAGCCACAATTTTTATCCAGTATTTTTTGTTTGTTTGTTTTTACAGACACTGAGCACAAATAAGAGTTATATTCTTGGGCCACTACCATGCCTGACAAGAGGGCTGAACAATACATACAGATTTTAAGGTCAAACTCTATTTGTGGGGAACCAATACCATTATGGAAGCAGTACAGTACAGTGAGAATGAACACTACTTTCTCAAGGAAATAAAATAGTTGTAAGACACAGGGAGCCTCTAATATACCCACATCATCAGATGGAAATATCTCAGTCATTTGGGATAAAACAGCAGTGTCAGAGGATCAGTGTTTCCTACTCTGACAATAGATGCTTTGCCTTTTACATAGCAGCAGGAAATAATCATCTGTCTTGAACACATTAATGCCTTAGTCCCTTGTCATTATCCCTTGACTCACAGAAACATTAGAGTTTGCTTTCATGGTGAAAGTTCTAGTAATTTGTCTGTAGGAGAGAGATCCATATGGGCCGTGATGGCAGAGAGGGGAAGACACTGTTTCAATGTCAGCAGGAGAATTAGTTATGTATGCCTCATGAATGTGGCAAATGTTGCCATAAAAGTATCTTCCAGTTAATAATTAATTTTCTAAACATAAA
This sequence comes from Lonchura striata, assembly GCF_050655825.1. Classification (NCBI taxonomy): domain Eukaryota; kingdom Metazoa; phylum Chordata; class Aves; order Passeriformes; family Estrildidae; genus Lonchura; species Lonchura striata. Next base: position 54,088,028 of record NC_140707.1, on the reverse strand, counting down.
CATGTTCTCATCTCACACAAGAAAATGCACCACTCACTGAAGAGTTCACGCTGAGAAATTTCCCCTTTATCCCTCTTGTACATCTTGTCTACCCAAAGTCTTATGTAGCAGTGAACTTTAAACAAATATACATGTGCTGCAGATATCACCCTGTTCAGGAAGGATCTCAACCAGCTCTTAGCCATGGAGGGCATGTGCCATGTAAGATAGGCATAAAAACATTTGTCAATTCATGATCATATCTGCCAGTTTTCTTTTAATGTAATTGTCCAAAATATTGTCTTGAAGACACCCCCAGATAATCACTGTGTATAGTCAAGAGAGAAAACCCACAGAAACATTGAATGTTAGCCTCTCCACAAGCTTGAATTTTTTTTTTTTTTACTGTCAGTAAGTGTTATAAGTAATTCCAGCAATAAAAAAAAGAAAATCAACATTGTATTTAACAAGCTTTTGCCTTGTACAAAAGTACAGGACTGTAGATACTGTGCATGGAGATATATGAGACAAGGCATCTGCCTGCAAGCTCATGGCATCCCACCTGGGGTTTCTGGTTTTGATGGAAAGTAATGATAGTTTGGCAGCTTTGGACAAGTATTTAAGTGTTCTTGTAATTGTCTCACAACCCTCCAGTCAATCTGCTACAAATGTGTGTCTGGAACAGCAGAGTCCCAGAGCTAAAGCAGCAGGGTTGATGTTAAGTCAAAATTGACTTTCACAGCTTCTGGCTATAGTGACCCTCATTTTTCCAGCCAAGACTCAATACCCTACCAATAAAAATTACTAAAATTTATCTTCAAACTTCTAATACAAACAGAGGAGAAAATGCCAAGAGAATAAACCCTAGGATCATTAAAGCACAGAAGAACATCCTTGACACACTCCATGTGCTTCAGGCTAGTGATCTTGTGGTGGTTTTAACCCAGCTGGGAAGTAAGTCCCAGGTAAGACACTCCCTCCCCCTCCACCCCTCTCTGGTGAGAGGGACAAAGGCAGAGACTATAGATTGACATAAAACATTACTGAAAGCAAAGAGCAATGGAGAACAAGGAAGACACAGCTACAGCAACAATACTAATAACGAAAGCTGTAGAAGCTTGTGCACCAGTTGTAGAAGCTAGCCCTGAAGAGTACAGCTGAGCCTCTATGATGGTAATAATAAGCTCATACCAAGGCAGGATGTCTCTCCAGAACTGCTTTATTCGTCGAGGGCTGGGTGTCAGCACGGATCTGTGACACATCCACTCAGCAAGGGAGCAGGCTTAGAGAGCCCCGAGCAAGGGGCAGGGTAGGGTTTATAACAGGTGCAGAGTAGGAGGGGCAGGATATAAAGGATCCAATGGGAACAGGGTTTGGGGGAGGAGTTAGGATGGGGTGATAGGGTTACAACAAATGAGGATGAGGGAAGGGGGCAGTAACTGGGGAAGAACCAATTACAATCAGAGAACTTAAGAACCTTCTAGAACAGAGGGTAAGTACAAAGGGTGATTGACATAGAACTAAAGGTGGGTATAACAGATGATTATATAACTCGGGGGTGTGGTAGGTTTGATGGACATCCTGGGAGGTGGGAATTTACACCACAGCCTCCTCCCATGGCATGTCAGGGGGAGCTCCTCCCAAGTCCCCTACCACAGAAAGCGTGCAAAAGAAAAGGTGCTTTACACACAAAAGGTGTTCATCACCTCAGCTTAGTTCTGCCGGGCCACTGAGATAAAAACAAGGTGGCAATGTTCCTGCAACTCAGCAGTGGTGTGCAGTTATTCCTGAGACAAGGACAAGACAGCAGATGCTCAGCATAGCTAGTGTGATATGGTCTCCTGAGACAAAGTGAAGATGGTGAGTGCTCTCCACGGTTGGCATTCCCCAACCCCAGGCCTAAGACAATGAAAAAAAGATGGATAAACCCCCAAAAGGCCAGATGACTAGGTTGTATCTCTCACTTTCCAGACCACTGGGCTTGGCTGTGATCAGTACTCAGCTTGGCTTGGCTCCTTTCTGCTGGGCTTGGGCTGGCTGGCTCCCAACACAATACCAATGATCATCTTAGAAGTAGTCTTTCTCGAATTCCTGAATGGCAGGAAGCAGTGTGACCCTGCTTTGACTGGGGCTGCATTTAACAGGCTCTCTATCCCAGTATTTTCTAATATACTCATCACTGTGACACGGAGCACATTTTTTGCTTCCTCCATTGTTGTGCAGGGGATACATTCCTGATGACATTTATGGTTTTACACAGTGGAGTGGAATAAACAGGCACATTATTAAACACATCCCATTCAAGATGCAAGGAGAGGAAATCTGTCTCCAACAGCATTCAGCTTTCTGGGGATTCTTTTATTTCTTCCAAACCTAAGCTGAAGCACAAGCAGCTACTTGAGGCCTGTAATGCAAATGGTTTACACATAATGACCCAGTCTCTTCCTTTTCAATTTTAGGACCCTGTGCAGGTGCCAGTGAATGCTGTTTCCCACCTCTTTTGGCATAGTGTGGGATTACAAGTCATAACTTTCTCAATTCCAGTCTAAACTGTCTTGTAGGTTGTTGGCAACAGAAATAAGAATCCTAGAGCTCTTGAAATAATTTCTCACAATGTCAAAGGAATGTTAAGAGACAGAAATAGTATTGGAGTATTCTTTTCCAGCTGTGCTGGAAGCCTATATATTCTCTTGATGCATTAACAATGGAACATGAGGATACTAAAGAAATCCATGAATCACAATTGTCAAAATGAAGCTGCTTTTAGGCAATGAAATGGAAGATCACAAAAAGCAGCCAGACTAGTTAGGACAAAGGAAAATGTACTCAAAATGTTTTCCCAAACCAACTGGGCTACACAAAGGGCTGTAGCAGGTTAGCAGACACTAGGAACAGGGAAGGTGCATTAGGGCTGCCAGCACAGCATGGCCACCTTGGCCCCAGCAGGATTGCTGTCTACACAAGATTCCCTAGGACACGTGAAAGCCCTGTTTTAAGTGGGGAAAGCAATGGGTCTGCTGTAGTAGCTTTCTTTGGGGAAATTTTTTCACAATCCCTGTAAATCTTGCCATTAAAGACTGCTTTCTGACCAGCACAGCAACTTTTCACTGGCCTTGATCTTCACACACACAAGTAAGTTCATTTTGCCTTTTTTCATTCTTGTCTTATACAAATCACTGCAAAAATAAGCAGAGGTTGTAAAATTCTTATAGGAAGGGGGTTGAAGTTGGCATTTTTGGTCTCTTTAATCCCACCAAAAATGAGAAATTGTGTCTTTTTCACCACCCTCCCTCCAATATCTTTGCTTTTAAGGTCCATAAAAGCTGTCACATTTTATTCTCATTTTCTGAGTGAAGTCACTGTCATCAGCCTTTTACTTCTTTATCCCATTATTACCTGCACAGTTTGGTTTTAATATTAAATTTTTCTTTTTTTAATTTTAAATTTTCTGGTTCTTTGAATAGCATACTTTTTTTTCTTATAGAGTTATTTCCTTGTAAGATCATAAACCTTAATCTCCCTCAGTGTATGGCATGTACGTAATCTAATATGCCAGACAGATAGATGGCATCCCAATTTAAGACCTCTCCAGTGACCTCCCATGTAGTTTTCCTCTTTGAATATATTGGTTTTAAATATCTTCCTTGGGTAAACCTCTAATTATTTGTGCCTTCCTGGGGGTGAACCTTTTTAAATTAAACAATAACTAACATTATTAGTGAGGAAAATGAAGTTAGACTTTTAAAGAAAATTAACACAAGTAAATTGTTATAGCTACAATTTTTATTTATCTGAGTGTCACATGCCAATCTCATTTCTTCCTTATTCCAGAAGGTCAAAAGTAAACAGCAGCAAGAAAACCAGATAATCTAGTTGTGTCTGGTACTAAAGCCTTTGCCTTTCATTTCTGTGCCTTTCTTCTCTTGGCTTATTAAAAATATAGAAAGCCATATTATTCTTCTTGGTGAATATTGAACCAGTGTCGCCCAAAAGAATCTGGGTTTTGCCCTAAACCAGAACAAATATGTTCAGTTACTTCCTATCTTTTGGTCTTCCTCTGCACCCAAGGAATGTGTTTTGTTGACTCTTGTCAAGTTAGACCCAGAGTGTCAGCTGAAGGGGGGGAATGGGATCGACCACCACCTACTTGGAAAGGCATATCTGAGCCTTAATTTGATGCTGTCAACAAACATAACAACTTTTCCATAATTTTGCAACTCTTCCTCTTGTAAATTTCTCAGTTATTTTGTTCTGACCTTTTATGTACTCATTTCAGTGAAATTGGCAATGGCTTAAAAAAAAGGTCTATTTGATGTTTTGGGCTGTTGAAACAGAAGAGCAGATGGTAGCAGAAACTAACAGGAGACCTCTGCAGACAGTTCTGACAAAAAGGGCAAAAATGTTGTTTAAACCACCAGTATTAACAAAAAAAGAAAGGAAAAAAGTTACTATAATCTGTCTCTAAAATAAGCTCTTCTTCATAGAAGCATATGTTTGTATTGTATTACCAGTAATTTCATGGTGGGAAAAGCTAAATGATCTCAGATCTGACACAGGCTAAAAGCAAGATTTACCATGGTTCAGCTGTTGTTTAGGAGCTTGTTCAGCTGCTCTAAATCATATATTTAAGATCCAACACAGATTAGTTAATCCAACAAAATGTTTCAGTGCATTGAACTGTGCCGGACTTTAGCAGAGCAGAAGGGGAGGAGCCATGTTGACCTCCATGACTGACTATTCACTAATGTCTTTAAAAATTTCTGCCTAATTTCCTGCTCTGTGGAATGCAGCTCAGAAATCTCTAAGACAGATTCCCATTAGTTAAGTGCAGCAGGAAAACATTATTAGTAAATGAAAAAAATATCTGCTCTCTAAAAAAAAGTTCAAAAAATTTCATTTGCACTACATATGATCATTTTTTCTGTATACCAGAATGCCATATTATCCTAAAATTGCTATTCTTATCCTTATTTCTGGTTACAAATATAGTTTGAGACCTGAAAAACTTTCCATTACAATTTTCATCAAATCAGATAACTTCTTATAGGAATGCTTATTTCAAAGATTAAGCATTCTTACATTGTGGAAAAACATATGGTTGCTGTGTATAAAAGAAAGAGTAGAAAAGAAAGTTCAAAAGCTGACAGCCTGGGAGCAACTCTGTCTCTGTTATGAGGCCATAAAGAGGGTGGTGTGAAGTATCATGGCATACAGACCTTTGCTCTCCATTTTCTGAGTGAACTATAAGAAAAAACTCAATACTTAATTCAATTTTATTAGCATTTCTTGAACTTCCACAGAAGTTATTTTGCAGAATAAATTTAACCACACACAATGACCCAGGCTGCTCTATTCACTTTCATTTCCAGTCAACTTTTTTTTTCTATTACAAAAAAATACAACTAATTGCACCTGGCCAAAAGCAAAGAATTATTTTTCACCTTCTCAGATCACTGTCTTTGAACTTTACCAGCAGATACCCAAGGAAACAAACACAACAGATAATGTCCAGATTCCAAGGGAGGACTCATGAACATGTAACCTCCAGGCGTCTAATGATTTCCAGGTGCATATCACCACGTGTCTCATCCTTAATTAATTATCCAGCTGGCCTGGTTTGTCAGAAGCACTAGAACAGCACAGGCATATCTTGAAGGTGGGCTGAGTGGTTGAACTTCCAGTTCTGTCTGAGATTAGAGAAAACAGTCAACATGCTGCTATAAAAAGAGAGTTTCATACAAAAAGAGAGTTTCATACAAGTAGAGGCAAGCTGAAAATCCAGTTACAAAACTCCAGTGTTTTCCATGAAAAGTACAGCAATAGTCTTGTTCAAAGTCAAATGCATGAGTTTTGACTCAGTTATCAGATCAAAGAACATGTAAATTGCAATAGGAATAGCTGAATAGTCCTCGGGGTAAAACACCACATCCCCTGGCAGATAACTGACTTTTCTTTAGACTGTGATAAATGAGAACATTTTAGAGCATCTTCCTTATTCAGTTTGTTTGTTTCCTTTAGCTTTAAAATTACACATCTCTATGTTTTCTTCATGATACAAGCTGAAGCTAGAAAGAAATTATGACCGCTTGTTAGAGACATTAAATGTAAGAGGTGAACCACTTGCAAAAAAAGGAAAGTATTGCAAATCTCTCAAGAAAATGGTTTGATGATCCACTGGAGCATGAGAATCTGAAGTATAGAGAATGGGAAGTGAAATGAAAGTTTTTGGAGCAATCAGATCTATGCCCATTACTCAACAGAGGGCATGTTGTTAAGAATTATCACGTACTGGATACCAGTGATTTACCCCAACCACAAGTTAAAAACAATGCTGGATCAATCATTCAAATGAGCTTGCTTGATTGCCATGGATGCAGCTCAGTAGACTCTGAAATCAACAAATTCAAACCAGTTGTGTTTCATCATGTTTGCTACAACCAGAAAGCTTTAAATATGGGTACTGGAAACATGTCTAGATTATTTAACCCTTTAGAGGTTTATTATTTTTCATTACTAGGTAAGAAAACATCCAGGGATTTTGAGATAAAACATGTGACAACTGTTTTGTGTTTTTACCAAAACAGGACCTTTGACTGAGACCTGGTTGTTGTGGTATTCATAGGGTGTTTAGTTTCCAGTTAAGAAAATATACCTTGTTTCTTCTAGTTTTATATTGAGTTGGACTGGGGTGGATCCCTAAAGATTATCTTTTAACTAAATCACATTTTGCTAAAGAATCATCCAGGAAGGCACATAGTCTTACTTTTGAGGCATCAAGGAAGAGAAAATCTACTACTGCTCTTGGTTTTCTTACTGCTCAGATCTTCTGCTTATATGCTATTTGATTAGATTTTTTTTCTCCTAGCTTTAGTTTATACTTTCTGACTCATTATGTTTTTCTCCACTAGATTAAAGAACTATTTACTACCAGGCATTTTCTTCTCACTTACATGCTGCAATCTAGTCAGTCCTTTAGGAAAACCTCTTAAGTCCCATGGTATAACATTTTTCTCTAGCACTTCAATTATGTTTTCAATGCTCTCCTTGAAATGTAGACACTTTGGCTAGGTTCAATATTCTAGTACTGGCTCTCACTACCCTGTGTACAGAGTAAATCCCTCTTTAATCCTACTTGTTACTCTTTCTTAAATTTCTGGGGATGGAGCATTTTTGCTGTTTGATTTTATTTTCCCTGTAGGAGTGTTCTGGTAGTCTCCTGTCACATTGCTTTTCAGGTCTAAACCCATGTCTTTTCCTGTGTCACTATTTTTCTGGGAACAGAGCCTGATTCTATAACTGCTGCATGTATTCAGTTTTCTAGACAGAAGCCTCTGATTTAGTTTAGTTGAACTTTTATCTCTTAAATGTTTAAATTTGAAATTGTCACAGATTTAATATTTACTGACAGAAGATTAAAAAAAATGCAAGTAGCTTCCATCTAGTACTGATCCTCACACATCCCCAACAGGAGATCATCTATTGATGTGGGCTACAGATGGGATAGTGAAAAATGGTGTCCTATTATCCTTTTAACCTTGGAGAATACGCAAAGCAGAAGCAGAATTTGCTTTAATCCATAGGAATTTACTCCGAACTGTCAAATTATTTCACAGCCCAAGTAATCAAAAAGAAAGAAGCAGGGAAAACAGGGAACTCTGTTTCTTCTTTAATGTCTCTCATTACCTTAAAAACATTTTCTCATAAAGAGTGTTCTCCATTGCAATACTTCTGAATTAGAGGAGGGTTCAAAAATTTATTTTAGTATCTCACACTTTGCATGTTTTCCCCAAAAGCTGAATCTGTATCCCATTTGCAGTCTCCTTTTGAGAGGCCAGAAATCTGGATCTATATATTGCATCTGTAGTAAGGAAAGGCTGTCTGTGACAGAATAAATGAAATATGAATTAGATAGACAATAACTGAATGGCATAAATTTATCTTAGCTCTTTAGAATTATAAAGTGTATATCTTCCATCAGTCATGAGATTCTGCAACTCAGAGGTGATTCTTAATGGAACTGGCTTGCTCTTGAGATAATTTGTATGAAAATTTTAATGCTTTTGAAAAAGGTCTCCGTTCACAGTAGAGATTTTGTAACTCCTTCTACTGTAATCATTGTAAAAAAAATCATATAGAAAAAAAAAATACTCTTTTGATTTGCTAACTGCTTATCAAGGAGACATTTTCAATATGATTTTTCTTCCAAAAGAGAGAAAATAGAACCCTCTCTTGGCTGGTAACTCCATTACATAAAATGTGGTGTTCTGGTCTTAAAATTCATCATCCATCTTTAATGATAATTCAGAAACTAAGAGCTAAGACTCCTTCAGTTTGGCATCCTACATGCAAGTCTTGAAATTGGTGCTGGTATACTCCCCTAAGAGTCAGCTCTTGTGAACTCATCTGGTTTCATTCTAAATTATCTACCATTACAGAATAACCTAGGGAATATTTTCATTTGCTTTGTGAAGAAGATTAAAACCTCTCATTTCAATGGAGACCTATCACATATGTTGGTACTTTGGAGTGTAATGTAGAACTATTGAAAGACTGAATTTGGAAGACACGGATGCAAGATTCAATTTCCTAGACTATCTTGAAAGAGTTTTCTTGTTTGAAGAGTAAATTAAATATACTTCCATAAAGTCACAAGGGATGGAAATCCAGGAGATCTTAGTCTGGTTTACTGTGGAATTGCTTGTTCAAACATTTACCTTTAGTATTTCTAGAGAAAACAGTTCTGCCACTAAGAGTGATTTTTCAGTGATTTTGATTACGCTGTCTTGGCATCTTAGTTCAAAAAAAAAAAAAAAAAAAAAAAAAGCCTGTGGGCTTGGTTTACACAGGTCAATTCCAGTTTCAGATGAAACTGATTTCAGCTGATAACGTGGCCACTGCATTTCTGGAGGGAATAATTTTAACTTATGTTTTAGTGGACATGATCAATAGTCCTGAAAATCTGACACTGAATTCTGTGAAGATGAGCACCCAAAACTGAACCATAAAATTTTAATGCCCTTATTTGAAACCCTTGTCTTAAATGTAACTGTGTCTTTCATTCTCCAACTGCAAAACAGTGTACTCAGATTGCACATAACCTGCCTTACACACAGCTTCCCCAGCTTGGATAACTTATTATTAGAGGAAATAAGTTATTTTAGTTTGAGATCCCAGAGAAATGGAGATACCAAAACATTATTAGCTTGCCTGCTTGCAGAAATAGATGGTCATTTTCCTTTGAAGTTGTACATATTGTATGCTATGTGTAATGGCATAGCAATTCAATGCATGCTCTACCAAAGCTGGCAAATAACTGCAGAAGGATCACATTTCTAGACATTCTCCAGGCTGAACTTCATGGCATTACACATAAATATCACAACGGAAAGGAGCTTTTTGCCCACCTAACCATCAAATTTATTTTGAACACTTGGGTTAGTTAGTGTCTGTTCCAGTTCCTAGTCCACATCAGCTCCACTTAATCCCATCTTGGGCTTTTTGCCTTCAGAAGGTGCTCTTTCTCTATATAGAAAGCTAAGGCTCCTAATTTAAACTTGCAATATATATCACAGAAGCATAGAATGAGTTAGGTTGGAAGGGACCACAGTGGGCCATCTGGTCCAACCTCCCTGCTCAAGCAGCATCACCCTAGAGCACATTGCCCAGGATTTTATCCAGAGGGCATGAATAGCTCCAGTGAGGGATGCTCCACAATCTCTACAGGCCATCTGTTCCAGTGCTCAGTCACCCATGAAATAGACCACAAGGAAGGGCACACTGCTGGCTCATGGACACCTTGTTGTCCACCAGAACCCCCAGGTCCTTCTCTCCAGAGCTGTTTCCCACCAGATTGGCCTCCAGCCTGTACTGGTACATGGGGTTAATCTTCCCCAGGTGCAGGACCCTTTATTTGCTTTTGTTGAATTTCAGACAGCTCTTCTCTGCTCATTGCTTCAACATGTTGAGGTCCTTCCAAAGGGCTGCAAAGCACTCTGAGGTATTGGCCACTCCTCCCAGCTCTGTACTGTCAGCAAACTTGCTTACCTCATTCAAGTCATTAATGAACAAGTTAAACAGTACAGGACTCAGTACTGAACTACCCTGTGCCAGTGATTCAGACCCTCAAATGAGTAAATTAATCAGAGAAAATCTCAATCAACACCACCAACTACCCTGTGCCACTGATTCAGACCCTCAAATGAGTAAATTAATCAGAGAAAATCTCAATCTCTCCTCCATGCCCTGATCACTGAAATTTTTTGAAACCCTCAAATCCTGCAGTGGGATTTTAAGCTCTTTTTTTAGGTTTGGGACTCAGCCCGCAATCAATCTGTAGTAATTTTTCATGTCTTTTCCTAATATGCCTTTTTGTCTTCAGAGCCTGGCAAGTCCTGAAGAGACAGATCCCTGGCTTAGCCAGTAGAAGAAATCCACTTCATTATACCTTCACAGTAAAATCTTAAGACTTTTACTGATTTGAATAAAGTTATTTTCAATCCTGCCATCAAGGGACACTGCAAAACAGAAAGAATTTCTCTCAAAACATTTTGTAGGGATATGTGAACATGTGCCTGATTGTAAAGCTCTCTCAGCCATGGGGAGAGGGAAGCAAACAGGAATTATGCATTGATATCAGACAGCATAAAAAAACCTATGTCAGATTTCAGGCAGATTGTATTTTCCTGTCTTTTAAAAAAATCTCTGTTGGGGGAGAGAATGGAGATTTGTGCCTGAATTGTTTGCTTTCCTCCTTGTCATTACCCATATAACAGTTTAAACTCTTCCTTCTTAATCTGAGGTGACTTACAGAGGTTTCCTATCAAACACAGACACTATACAACACTATATTAGATTATACACTTTGTCAGAAAATTGGCACTTTATATACTAAATGATAGCCTGTGCTCTGAAACCATGCTATCATTCTTGCTCTAAGATCTTGTCAGAGCTTATAAATTAAGTGGGATTTGGCCCTGGAGTTATATGAAAGAGAGGGCTGTAGGAAACAAGAAGATGCTGCCTCAATGCACAGAACTTATTTAAAGAAAAATTCTCTTCCATCTGACCCAGGGCTATCATCTCACCACAGGCTGTCTATTTTAACCTATACATTGCAGAATGAGCAGCAGCATGAGGATACCACCTCATGCTATATTCCCTGATGATTGTATGTTGAGTGTCTCCATCTACAGGAACTGCATCTCCTATTGTGATGCTGTACTATCCAAGCTGATCTGAAACAACAGCCTTGACTGCAGTTCATCTCCACAAGGCAGTAGGTCATTGCTTTAAGAACCTGAGACACCATTGCTAAGAAAACTTCTGCACCCAAGTTACTGCAGAAAAAGGAGGATACAGTGAGCCAGATCAGCTCTCTATCACATTTCCATGTACATTTTTACCCCAGGGAGGAGAACTGAGGAATCCTTGCACTGCAGCACCTTGCTAGCCACTCCTGAGGATGTGGAGAAAGTCCTCTGACTCTGTAACTAGAAAGACTCGGTCAGAAAATGGACAAAAAACATTGCTCTGACACAATGTTCTTGGGACCTCTAACTGTTTTCATTTAGCAGTGAATATCTCACGGTAACTGGGATAACTCTGACTATAATTTGGTCTGGCAGCCTCCCCAGAAGGAGAACTAAATGCTGTCTTCACACCTGCAGGTATGTTTACTTCAGGGGCAGGTAGCTGAACCATCTGCAGAGCTCTTTGCTATTCTTAAAAAAGGACACATCCAATTTCAAAGTAATTATTAGGCTTGCATGGTGCATTGGTTTCAGACAGATAAGGTGTGTGCAAACCACATGGATGATCACTGAAAACCTCAGTAGTGCTGTGTTCCTGAGTTGTTCAAGGACTCGAAGCCTCAGTAGCTTTGCTGCAGAATGCAAGTGAGGCTATATTTGTGTGCAAAATAAAAGAAACACGAATAAGTTTATAGGAACACACAAGTCTTTCTTCACGTCTGAAACAGAAGCAATACGATTTTGAGTTAATATGACAGATAAGGAAGATTTTTTTTTTTTTTTTACCAAGTGTAAATGAAGCTGGTTTGGGTAAAAAACACCTTGTGGACAAGAGGCAGCAGGGTGTCAGAACGCCCAGGTTTTGGTACACCCTGGGTTCAAGCCCAGCACACAGGGTTGTGCCAGCAGCCGGCTGCCCTTCGCCAAGGCAGAGCTGCTCCTGTCCTGAACGCCCTGCCAGCACGGATCCACGGGGCAGAGCAGGGGTAAAGATGGCACAGAGGCTTCCTACTCCGGGTCTTCTTTAGGAGCCTTCCTGCTGCTGCCGGCGCGAAGGGAAAGCCGGTGCCAGCAGCAGCAGCAGCAGCAGCAGCAGCAGCAGCTGCCCGGCAAGCGTATGGTGACAGTGCTCTCTGGTGGCAGCTGGGCTCCTCACCCAGCGCCAGCATCCTCCCAGCCTGCGGAAAGCGGAGGATGTGCTGGACTCCAGCCACTCCTCTCTGTGTCAGCACAGCGCAGGAGCAGTGCTTATTTTCAAAAGCTTTGTGGAAAACGGGTTTTTCTGCTCTGTCATGCTGGCACTTTTTGTTTGTTTGTTGGTTTGTTTTATTTGCCACAAGCTGAAAAGAAATGCCTTCCTGGCTCTAAGTTAATGCCCACATACCAGTCTCACCAGCATGAAAACTCTTGGTACAGTATAATACAGAACAGGGACTCCCATAATGCCTGTAATCTGGAGATCTCCAGACACTTTATAGAGCCCTCTGATGATGTTTACAGTTCCAGAGTAAAGGAAATATTCATATAGATGGGACAGCTGTAGAGGGCCAAGAGGCCTGTAAGTTGAAATATAATAAGGAATATTGAGTTTTGTCTCTGCTTCCTACAGAAAGGACAGACTCACAAATACCAGAAGCCACATGCCAGACATGTCAGATTTTCTTCTAATAGTGTTATCAACTAAAGGTCACAAAGGGTTTATCAACACAGGATCATGGAATGGTGATCCTGTGTTGGAAGGGAGGGCATCTCTAAAGGTCATTTGGTTCAACCCCTCTGCTGCTCAAGCAGGGCCATGTAGAGCTGGTTGCCCAGGACTGTGCAATTCTCTGTTAATGCTTCATCACCTTACTGTGAAAAACTATTTCGTGATTCAGTGATTCCAGTGTTTCAGTTTGTGCCCATTGCCTATTGTCCTGTCAGGCATGTCGTAACATACACCAATATTCCACATTTCATGGTGCACAAGCCTTTTCTACATCCAAACCCATCTGTACTGGCCATTTGGATGCTTTAACCTAACACCCTTTTGCTGTGTGCAGAAGCACTTGACCAACAGGTTGTTAGAGGGAGTACCTATCCATCACAAGGGAATTAGTATGTATTATTTTGTTTATATGGGAGTCAGGCAAAGAAGAAGAGTTTTCAACAACTTAGTGAAATGTTGCCATGAAGGCTTTCTTTGCCAGTGGGATGGTTTCTAATGCATTAATAATTGTGGCTGTGTATCTTCAGTTCTCAGCGTTTGCTCTGGCACCTCTGCCCAGGGCTTGCTGGCAGACTTGAGTTTGCACTGACTGTGTACTGAATCAAGCAAAGGCAAGTGGGGCCAGAAGCAGAGGCTGCACATACACATGCTCAACACAGCCTCAGCAAACAGACTACTGCCAAAGGAATGTGATGACATGGTATTGCCAGTCTGGAGGGCAGGCAGGCAGCACCTGTCACAAGACTTCAGTCTATACAGACTATAGAATTAGACATTTTAAAGTAAAAAAAATCTGCTAGAACATACCCAATTAACAATTCTTGAATTCAGTCATGTACCTTTTACACCAGAGAAACTCAGCTGAAACCAGAAGACAAGCAATAGGCATTATTTGAATTAGCAAGCCTGTAACTCAATGCAAACCTTACTCTCACCTATGAGGGTGAGACTGAAACAAGGTGGCTGGAGAGCTAAAATAATATTAATCTAAATATACAGAGTCAGTTCAGACTTAAGCTACCACATGGCACCTGATTCCCACAGGCTCACAGCTCAAAGCAAATGAGAAGACCTCAACTTACAGTCAAAAAGACTGACGTTATACCAAAACTTTTTGTGCTTCTTGTAGGCTAAAAGAGGTTAATCCTACCCCTAACCTTAGCATACATGTTTTCTTTTTTTCTCACTAGGTCAGTAATATTCCCACTGAACTCCCTGAAGTGGATCTAATTAAAGCAGGCAAGCTGTTCTACATTAGCTGGATTTCACTCTCCACAAAATACACATAATCTCTTCAAGCATTTGTGCAGTTTTCTTTGAATACCCAATATTAAAAATTAAACATTTCACACAGATTTCTTTTAAATAAGTAATTAAAAAAAAATCCACAACCAGTGCATGAACAATCAAAGAAAAAGAGAACAGAAAAAAACTGTGTTAAAAGATATCTGTCAGAAACTCTTCTCTTGTTTTTACATTGATCTCTCCAGAATCAGCCTGGTAGAGCTGGGACAAGGACCTTGATCCTGAAAAGAAGATATCAGCAACACTTCAAGCTGTAAGATTCACAGCAGGTTGCTATGGTTATTCAAATCTTCAACAGGAGAGAAATAAATTCTCCAGGTCTCTGCAGCACAAAATATCTCAACCATCTCACTGTCAGGCTCTCCACATGGTGGTGGGCTTCATCAGCATCACCCTAAATCTAAACATCAAATGGAGGTTGTTTAAATATTTAAGAGAAATTAAAAGCAATTTACTCTAGAAGATGGAGGGAGGGAAGGAGGGAAGGAAGGAAGGAGGAAGGGAGGGAGGGAGGGAAGGAAGGAGGGAGGGAGGGAGGAAGGGAGGGAGGGAAGGAGGGTGGTTGCTGATGGGTTCCTTTCAACTCAGCTTATTTTGTGAATCTGTGATTCTATATCAAGGAAGGCTTCAAATCAAACTGTTCTCTGGTGACTGAGAACTTTCTCAGGTGTCTTCTCTTCAGGATGTCCTGTTCAGAGGGCTGTACTGTACAGTGCTTTTGTCCCCATGATTTAGGCTCAACTCCCAAACCAGGGATGCATTTAATGGTTTCAACCAGACTCCAAAATACCCCATCACTCTGTAGGGTCATACTCTCTGATTTGCTGTTCCTATTCAGCAATTTTCTGCTTATTCATCTGAGGTCACATTAGTTTTCAGCAACAGCATCACACTGAGCGCTCTTGTTCAGTCAATTATCCATCCTGACTTCTAATTCCTTTCAGGGTCACTGTTTCTCTAGAAGCAACCTCTGCATGTGAAACCTATTATCCTTGTTCCCAAACACACAACCTTGCACTTGTGCTGGTTAAATAAGACCCACTTTCCATATTAACTAGCTTGATCTGTCGAATGATCCAACTTTACCACTGTTTACTCCTACTAATGCTGCTTCCTCTGCCAATTTTACAGGCACTGATTTCCTCACTTGTAAACTATTAATAAAACCTCTGAATTTTATTAGACTGAAAAAGATTCCCATGGAACCCTGCTGGAAATACCCTCTGTGGATGATGATTCCTGATTTACAATTCCTCTTTTGAAATCCATCAGACAATTATAATCTGTTTATTATGTGCTACATTAATTTTGTATCATTTTAATTTTTTAATTGGAATGTCATATGGTATTAAGTCAAGTGCTTTTGAGAAGTGCAGGTAGATGTCAACACAGCTCCTCTTACCAGACTATCTTATCAAGAAACAAAGTTGTGCCTTCTTAAGCAGATCTGTTCTCCATAAAGTAAGATGTGCAACAGTTGCTGCCTAAAACTGTAGATTGAAACAATTCTGGATTCTTAATGAGTAATGAGAAGCCCAATTTTAAATGGGAAACAGACCAGTTGCATTTTCTTACTGCGAAACCCAAAGGTTTTCAAATCAAGTTCACTGCATTTTTTGTAATACATACTGTAAATGTTAAAACTCAAAGTTTATGGGATGGGATCTCATTTGGGATCTCTCAGCACTTCAAGACACAAACACTTACCTACTCTGTAATATAAGGGGATGAGATGGACTGAACAGCACATTTTCTTACTCCCTCCACATACTGTTTAACTAGTTCCTGTCTATCATCTCTAAGGAGACCTTGTGGAAGAGTCTATCTCAGCTGTCTCTGTGTAGAGAACATGTCCTATAAGGCAATAGAAAATATCTTGTTGACATTTGATGAGAAATCTAGAAGATTGTTTCAGCTTAAAGGTGTAATAGACATGGGAGAGAATGCAGAATGTAGGGTTCTTGGGTTGAGATAAGGTCAGGGAGAGATCACTCACCAAATATTGTCATGGGCAAATTAGGCTAGAATTTGGGATATTAATTGAATTTATTACTAACAAAATCAGAGCAGGATCATGACAAGTAAAATAAGATCTTAAAAACACCTTCTGCACACCCTTCCCTCCTTCCCAGCTCTACTTACTCACCCAGTGGCACAAGGAGACAGGGAACAGGAGTTATAGTCACTTCATCCCATGTTGTTTTTGCTGCTGCTCAAGGAAAGGAGTCCTTCTCCTCCTCCACTATGGGGTCCCTCCCATGGGAAATATTTATCCATGAACCTCTCTGAGTCCATCTCACAGGCAACATTCTCCATGAACTGCTGCAACACAGCTCACTCTTCCATGTGGTGCAGTCCTTCAAGGACAGGCTGCTCTATCAGGAAACCTGCTCCAGCATGGGTTCTTTTCTCTATGGGTCTGCAGGTCCCTGCCAGGAGCCTGTGCCAGCACAGGCCTCCCATGGTGCCACAGCCTCCTCTCAGGCATCCATCTCCTCTGGCATGAGTCTTTGCCATGGGCTGCAGGTGGATCTCTGCATCTCCACCATCCTCCATGGGCTGCAGGGGCACAGCTGCTTCACCATGGTCTTCACCACAGATTGCAGGGCATCTCAGCTCCGGTGCCTGGAACACCTCCCACTCCTGCACTAACCTTGGTGTCTGCAGAGTTGCTCCTCTCACATATTCTCATTCTGTTCTTCTCTGGACACAATTACAACCATGCAATAATTTTTTTCTTCCTTTTTTTGTTCTTAAATATGTTAACACAGAGGCATTACCACAATTTCTAATTGGGCCAGCCTTGGCCATCTGTCTTGGAATCAGCTGGAATTGGCAGAAGCTTCAGCAGCTTCTCACAGAAACCATCCCTGTAGCTCCCCTGCTAGCAAAATCTGGCTGTACAAATCCAAGACTTGGACATCCTTAATGTGGTGCTGGCTTCTTATAGAGAAAAGTATAACACAACTTAAAAGAAATGGGGAAGAAAAAAGATTAATCATAACATTTATAGTGTTATAAAACATTATAAGCAAATTTTAGACCATCCCTCAGCTAATCCTTCAGTACCTGATTATGGTTTCAGATGTCCTGAAGCCCTTTATATAATGATGTTCTTCTACTGTATAGACATTTTGCAATTATCACTATAGCTGCTTGTTTAAAATAATAAAAATATTGAAGTAGATAAATAAGGCCTAGGTTAACAAAATATATCATCCAGCCATTATCCTTTCAATGTATGCATCCTGCTGGCATGGTTCAGAGTTCATTTACATGATAGATGCTTCTACTTCAGCCTAAAGCAAGGCTGGTCTTCATGTCATTTCCTGTCAGGAGTTGCTGGACCTCAATTATTTATTTGAGATAAATGATGCAATAACAACACGCTTTGCAGTCCAAAAGCCACCTTCATCAACTGTAGAATGCCTGCCTTACTGTTTGATTCCCATCCCCCCACAAGACACTTTCCACAGTAAAGTAAATGATTCTGGTACCTAAGCAACACAATATCCACTTATTTTGCTCCTTGTAAACAGCCCAGCTGCCTCAGCCATCACAGCAGCTTTCTTTTTCCCTCCACACCATCCTAGCAAAAGGTAACAGGAGAAGGAGAGGAAGGTAACTTGTAAAGCCTGTGGCCAATGCACCAGCTGAAGGAGCTAAAACTGGTTAGGCCTTATTGAACTGGCCCATGTTACACTAATTTGTCTGCTCTGCTGACTGGGGAACAATCTAAGGAGGAGAGAGGAAAGGGGCTAGAAAATTTTCATAACAGAGACAACTTCTTTACCTTTTTACTTTATCCAGCCTGCTGATGAAGTGAACAAGGGCTCACAGGGCTGACTAAATTCAGCAAGAAATTAAAAATCACCAGAAATCAGTTAGTTCTGTCACAGAGCAGTACTCAGTGAGATCAAAAGCTGTACAACAAATTAAATTCAAGTCTATCACCTCTGTGTGCAGTTCTCAGTTTATGTATATAGGAAATGCAAAGGAAGATACCCCATGGGGTGTGGCAAAGATTAATCTATTAATGTGTTGTATTTGAAAACCTAAAGTGCTATTAAGTGCTAGACTGATTATTTTAATCAACACTGTTTTCACACCATCTGCAGTTCTATGACTACAAATGTAACTGTGGAATTATATCCCAGGTATACAGAATCTGTCTTCACCTCTCAATTCGTATTTCATCATTAACTCAGCATCCAAATGTTTAAGATTAAATCAGGTTCAACTGCAGGATGAAACATAAAATAAAACACAGTATTATCACATTTCTTCTTCTGAAGAGCCCAGACACGTATTGTTGGATAATCAATTGTACCTGAACCAGTTTTGATGTACATAGTCTAGATATTCTTGCATAGGAGCCACAAGCAGGAGGGTGAAAAATGTAAGCTTTTTAATTTTAATTTTCCTCAGTGATACAGTAACTGGGAAAAACAAAGTTTAGGCAGAAGACTTTCAGCTCTGAAACAACAGAAAGTCACATACTTCATATTTTCTATTTACAGGTTAATGCTTTAAAAACAAGCAGAATGAAATGTTTTGTTAATTGCACACACTAAATACCTTTTGTAATGTTAAGAGAAAAGCAGGCAATAGATAAATCAAAAGAGAGAGGGTTTAGCAAGAAATCTGGCAATGCTTACTAAAGAAACAGCACTGAAGTGCTAAAGAATTTCATCCTAAATTTTATCTGATGTTGCTCTGCACTGATAAATAGCTTTGGATCGTGCTCCTATATGTTACAGCTATGGTAAAGATTAGCTCTTAACCTTGATACTAGAGGGTTTTGTTATTCTTTATAAAGCAATCTGTGGATGAAAAGCCAACATCCCCACCCCATCCCTGACTCAGAATGACACCTGCCATGGACAGAATGGCACCTGCACCAACTCTTTTCATACAGCCCAGTCTGCAAAGCCAGTGGAGCTACAGGGAAGAGGACAAATTAACAAACAACCAAACTATTATGAAACATGCAATTACAGCGAAAGTAAAGCTCTTACAAGGGTACAAAAATCATAGCTACCCCATGTCAGTGCGAGAAAATAAGGGGAACCAGGGTGCCAAAGAGATGTAAGTTTATTCCCTTGCCTATCTTTCCCTTACCCTTCCTTCCACTCCCTTCTCTGTTTTCTTCTGCAGTAAGATGTGTTCAAAGATTCTAGAGTTTGAGTCATTTTTCTCCATGGACAAATATGTCAAAAAGGCTGGAGATTTCTAGCCAAAAATTCAAAAAGGTTAATTTGTTCCTGAATTTACATCTGCAAATCTTCACAGGAAGCAATCTGTGTAACCTCCATGAATTAAACATACCACAGCCAAAAGCCTTTGGCACCAGCTGGGGATTAATGACCAGCTGAAAAGATGGCTTGAAGAAAGTTGAGCCATCATTAAGCCAGTGTTCTAATGCCAGGGTTATTGCCATTATAGGCCTTTTTATAAGCACAGAAGAAAATAAATATTACAGAGCAAGTAGTTTCTTGTATTGAGCCAATATCCCTCCTAAGGGTTTCTGCAGTTTTGAAGAGTGATACTTTTACTCTTGACACATTTTTCCAAAGGCCTTTAGGAACCAATGCCTGAATTGCCTCATACTTGGAATATCTTCCAGAAATGCTGGAGGAAGGACCACAGAAATGAGCCAGCACTTATTTTGGTTGAGATGGGCCACTGTAGGTTATTGGCAATAGGTAATGGTTGGAAAAGCACCACTTCTAAACCCAGTTTCTCATTTCCAAATGCACTATCATAGTCTAGAAAGTCTGTTTCTTGTTTGGAATGATTTCTGGGAACACCTGTGGGTCTGTATAAAATTTAGTGCCATTATAAATGCTGGAAGGCCAAGCTTTTGTAAATGGCCCAATCTTGGCTATATGGACAAGGGCTGGATGACTGAATGGAAAATACTTAGTGATGTTAAATTGCAAAAGAAATGATCAAAAGGTTGCATCGTCTTACTGTCAGCATAAACATAATTATTGCTTTTTAGACCAACGTAAATGAGAAGATTTTAAATTCACATATATTCAGGCTATTAATTTGTAGCTCTTTATGGGACCATTTTTATCTGTTACCATTCCATACTCTTGCATGCTGCAGTAAATAGTAGGGAACAACAAAAAGTGCAAGTGCAGAGTCTGGGGAAGCATAGTAGGAGTCAGTGGTACATGGACAGAACTCCTGCTGTGAAGGGTTCTCTTACTGAAACAACACTTTGGCTTTAAAATTATGCAATCCACTCTTATTAACACTGTGCTCTGTTCCCTATTACTCATTCCCGAACCAATTATTATAACTCTTGGCTTTGCTGCTCCACTGTAATCTTTATGAACCCATATCTGAACAAAACCATGATTACATGAGAGGGTTCCAATGGTGCTTCCATAGCATTGTATCCCAGTCAAGAACCTCATATACCATAAAACAAGTAAGGCAATTATATAGATTTGAAATTATACTTTAAAAATTTAAAAAACAGGGAGTGATAAAAACAGTGTCTCTATATCAGTCTAAAATGCTGAGCCTTCCTACATGCAGCCTTTTCCTTAAATTTCTTACTGTCCTTTTTCTTAAGTTACATGTAGTTTCTCAAACTTAGAGAAGTTAGAAGAAAATGAGCCTCATTCATGGGTAATATGGCAGGACCCACAACAAAGAAAGAATTAATATATGCTTCTCTCTTTTGAACAGTTAAAGCCATATCAGAATGTGAATACTTTATCTAGGGACAGCCTTGTTATCCATGGTTAAATCAACCTGACCAAATAATTGAAGAAGGTAATTTAGGTCTTTGATGTAGGAGAGAAAAGATTTGACATGCAGCCTCATCTGCTTTTGGGTCTTCTGGCAGTCAGAGTTATTTGAAACATCTCATCTGTTAGCTCCTACAAAACTCCACAACACCACTCACATAAGGAATAAAAAACTTGGTTTAATTCAGAATTCAGCTAATTCTAAAGCTTCCACTAGCATTTTTTTCCACCACTTCCTCACCTATATATAGTCCCACTCCTTTTATCAGCTACTGGAGGCCAGACAAGGGCAGAAAAGAAATTATTCTAGAGAGCTTTTGAGCTTTTCACACTTTCTACTTTTTTTTTTTTTTTTTTTTTTTTTTTTTTTTAATATTGTAATACCTGATGTGGATAGGGATATGAGATTAATCATCTGGGATTTATTCTGTCTGGAATATGAACAAGAGAACAGTTTCTACAGGAATTAAAGTAAGATTCATCTGACAAACTAATTCAAGCAAAAGCACAATTTAGGCTTCTAGAGGAAATCTACACGTTTGAAATATTTCACTTTTTTTAATAGGCCCTTCATTGGACATGTTAGCTGGCATATTCTTCTATATTATTAATCTGTTTCAGTCCTCTTCTCTTTACTTTACAGATATGAAGAAAAATGGGTACCTCATTAATCAGCTTCAGTCCAGTAACAAGTAAGGCAGAAATTTCACTGACTAGATTTTAATGTGTTGGCTGGAGAAAAAAAGTAGATGTAAAAATAAGCAAAATTGAAAATCATCTGATGCATAACTCCACCCAATACAGGCAACTAAGTAGTCTTAATCATTACTAATTACTATAAATATTTCAGCCTTGTTTTTTTTCTACATATATCCTGCAGAAGTAAAACTTCTATCATTGAAAACAATAGGGATTTCACATTCAGCCAAGGTACATTTATGTTAACAAGTGATAGGCAGAAATTCTGTACCAGTGACACAAAATAAAGGAAAATAAAAATCAAGGTTTGGGAAGTTCTAGCTGGCAGTTAAACCTCTAAGGGCTGCACTAGCAAAGTAAAAGGTTTAGCCCATTCCTACCTGGTTACTTTGCTTAAGTCAGCTGCTTAAAGAAATCACTGCAGATGCCTGTGGGCAAATAAAAAATGTTCATAACAGCTAATTTCTGAAAAACAGTCACAGCAATCACAATAGTCAAAAAACCATTAGAAAAATGTATTTCTCAAAATATCACTTTCTACATATTTTTTCTTCATCTTGGATTAGGCATAGTTGTCATGACATGGAAGCTTAAAATATTTGCTGCTGGACTTGGGAAGTTACTGAAAATGAAACATTTAAATAAACAGCTTTTACAAATGTAAGGTATTGCAGCAAGATCATTAAATGCAGCTGGAATCCGGTGCAGAATCTTCAAAGGCACCAGGAAAATAACACTATTGTAAAAATTATGCAATTACATTTTCCCAGCAGGATTCCAAAGACAATTATCCTTGATGATATATTGTACTTATCTATATCTCTCTGACAGGGACCAAACAGTGCTCACGTCAACCCTGTGAAGTGGTAAAGCACCATCCACCCCATCTTCTAGAGAGGAAAAATAAGGTACAGTTGGGACAGTGAGAAATACAGGTATAATAAGTCAGCAGCTAAACTGTGAAAAGAACCAAGCACTTTCTACTCCTAATTTGACATTTGTCACCTAATGAAATATGAAAATATTACTAGAAGTAGACAAGTGAAACAATATAGGTACCAAATAAACACTACATAGTAACTTCATAGTCCATGTCTCCAGGTTCCATTCTCTAAAACTCCTACTGCCATCTCCCCCACGTCTTTCTCTCTGCAGTCAGAATCTGAATAAAGATCTAAGAAACCTATTTAACATTCTTCCCATTTCTAATCTTCTATTGAAAAGATTAGCTAGTTGACATCAGTGCAACTTCTTTCAATGCAAACTTCTGTCATAACAGAAGAACAATAAAATCATTACATAAGAAAAAAACATAACTGACAAACCAGGAGCCTTTCCATTTTTCTATGTCCTTAATTTTCACATTTCCATTTTCTATTTTTTTCTTTCCCTGTTGAATGTCTGCAAAGAATCTCATCTATTTCTAACATATTACTTACTCTAGTACAGTCACCTCCCTTCTCAACATTTTTTCATGTGTTTATTATTCTTTTACATGAAATCACATTCTCTGAAAGTCTGTTCCCAAGTTGCTCATTTTCAGGTGATTTTTATCATGCTTCTTGCCAGTAACAGAAAATTGTCTTCCTTATGTTATGTACCAGAGTATGCACTTCATAATTTAAGTTAGTTCATGCAGGGGTCACCTCAAAATTCCTATTGTTTCAATTGGAAGAGAGTCCAGAGCTGATGACACCTCTTCCATATTACTCATGGCTTTGTGATTTGCTGTCATTCTCAAACCCTTCTATTTTAAATTCCCTGCAGGAGCAATTTCTTCCTGCTGTAGCTGCACAGTCTTATGCCATCCTGTACTAAGTAACATTGATAACACTGTTTACCTGGGGAAAAATTTGAGATTTCCTGTCTGGAGGAAAAGCTCTCTAAGACACACAGACAAATTCACTAGACTGCAAACAACTTCTATGAAGTCATCTAAAACATCCATCACAGAAACAAAAGAAAGCAGAGTTGATTTCTTTACTATGTTACAGGTCAAATTGAACAGTTACCTTTGCCTTTTCTAGTCTTTGAGAAATACCAGTTGAACACAATATGTTGTAGGGGAAAAAATCAACAGGAAGATGTGTGGGATAACTATAAGATCATTCTGTTCAGCCATGAAAATGTTTTTATTTTACTTTTTCTTTTGGTTCAATAATTCTGAAAGTCTCTTCTACCTTAAGACCCTTTGGACACCTCCATGAAAAGAATTCCTGATGAATTCCCTGATACATTACTGAGAGCATTACTGGAGGTGAGAACATGAGCAAAATCAAAAGATATGAAAGCATCCATATGAAAGTGTCAATTGATCTATGACTTTAAACTTCAAAACATACAAACTCTCTTTGTACTCTGGTCAACAGAAACACTCCCTTTTACAGCTCTTCTTTCCTGAAGCAACCATCTATGGGGCAGCAAGGCAGGTTATCAGTGCAGCACTTCCTGAAGAATAAAGGCAAATGTTATCTACATTCTCAGACTCTTTTGCATCTCAAACCCTACTACAGGAGAACTAGCAAAAAGTGGTTGAACTGCTCTAGTCTGTATCTTACTGCCAAGTTTGGATGCTTTTGCAAATACATTAAAAAACCAGTCTTATTGATCATCTGGAATTAATGGAGAATTATTGTGGAAATTCTGCAGAGCAATAAAGGATAATTCAGTTTTAGAAGAATCTTGTCCAACAGCATAAGCCTTCCTCAGTAATCACTCAGATTCATATATAAGGCATATATATCCAATAGCCTGAATCAAGCAGAGTATAGTCCAGAGCTGGGCAAAGGGAAGTTGAAATGCATCCCTTTAGGAAGGGAGTAGAGCCAGAGTATTCAACATAATCAAGCAATAGTATCCTTTTGATTAGTTTGTAGAGACTTGTTATTTACTGACACAAGGTAGAGCTGCCAAGGCAGCACTATTGTTTATACCCAGTTGTCATTCATGTCCCTCACATTTGAGTGCAAAATGGAAATCACAGAATCACAGAATGGCTTGGGTTGGAAGGGACCTTAAAGATAATCTAGTTTCAACTCCTCTGCCATGGGAACAGGTTGATTAAAACCCCATCCAACTTGGCCTTGAACACTTCCAGGGACAGAGTATCCACAACTCTTGAAGCAACCTGTTCCAGTGCCTCACCACCCCCACAGTAAACAATGTCTTTCTAATATTTAATCTAAAGCTACCCTCCTTAAGGGCTTAATGCCCTTCCCTTTGGCCTTTCACTTCATGCCCTTGGAAAAGGTTTCTCTCCACCTTTCTTGTAGGCTCCCTACAAGTACTGGAAGGCCTAAATAGGTCTCCCCAGTTGTTAGGATGAACAATTCCAATTGTCTCCAATTTTTCTAACAGGAGAGGTGCTTCATCCCTCCAATCATCTTGGTGGCTCTTCTCTGGACTTCCTCCAACAGGTCAATGTCTTTCCTGTGCTGGGGACACCACACCTGGATGCAGCACTCTAGAGATAATGAGATGACTTTAGTTCCTGCTGGCTTTTCTGTATTTGCATTACCACTCAGGTGAGTCATGCTGTGTAAAAAACAATAGAAAAATAGTAAATTAGAATGAGTATGAAGAATATGAAGTTTTTTGCTATTTCTCTAATTTATTTCTAATATTTATTTTAATAGAGTTATGAAAAACTGCTACAAGGGGACAATGAGGTACATAAAATGTGTTATTGCTTATATATAGTAAATAATGTCTGGAATTTATCTCCACTGGGCAAAAGATAATAACTCATGATAACTCATAATTTCAAAAGAAAACTGTCAGATCAAATTTGAGCTATTTTATATATTCCCTAATATAATCACAAGGAGGAAAAACAGATCACAAGTAGAAATCTTCTATAGAGAAGGTTAATTCTCTCAAACCTGACTGATCAAAACATGTTTAAATTAGAGTGAGATTGTTCTTAATCTCAGGAGACCAGAGGAAGTGAAAGAAAGGAACAATTACTTCTTCCTTATCTAAAAGCTATAAAATTTTCCTTTTATGCTTTTATAATTTTTGTGTTAAAGACTATGTGAAGCACACCAAGCAGAAAAGCTATAGAATCTCTTCCTTGGTTAAATCCATTTTATGAAGAAAGTTTGTCAGCTGAATCACTATAATCAAGAAGGGCAAAACTTCAAACCTGACCTTTATGCTTTACACAAATTGTCCTTGTCTCATCATTTCTCTCTCTTTAATGAATAAAAGTGTGTGCTGGCATACAGGTACTAATTATCAGAGAAAACAGTGAGGTTCTGGAACAATATTAAATACAGAAGTGCCATAAGCCTCCTAAAAAACTACTTCTAAGAAGCAGCTGATAAACACTTGAAATGGCAGTGGCCAGCAGCAAGCACCCTCCATCCTATAGTTTCACGTTCTCATTTGTTCACATCTAGCATATCTACCACACATCAGATATTTTTCAGTCTGGCATAGAGCTCTGAATAGAATATAGTTCCCACTTAACAAGGAGCATTACATTAAAATATATCCTGTGTAGCATATTAATGTTTATAGCTGTTGATTTCTTGAATAAATGCTTTTCACTTAAGACTATGATTCTGTTCTACACAATAGTACAAAATGTAATAATAAACAATAAATATGTCCACAGACCACGTACTCTGTGGTATGCTCTACATTTTTTTCTTATATGTATATAAGAAATATATACATTATATATATATTTATAAGAAAGATATATATATATATCTTTCCTATAGCTAATGAAAATTCTATGTTAAAAAACACCCCAAACAGAATATTTTCTAGAAGTCAGATAAGACTAGTTCCAAGCAATTTTATTCATTCTATAACCTTTTCCAGTTCCTCGTGCTGTGCACTTAGACCCTCACTGAGTGAAAAATTCTGAGTTTACCACAAATGTATCTTTCTACATAAGGATCTCAGATCCAATTCTGAGAGACTGCAAAATATTTTGTCCTTTCATTTTATAATTGTCTTCTGAACTTTGACACTGCATTCACATGACAGCTTCTTATTTAGGTGTTGAACTGGCAACTCTGTGTCTATGAAACATTCTTTAATTATCAGAGGCAAAATATGTAAATTTTAGATGGTAGTTTGATTTAATAGATTGATATGACTTTGATTCGAGGCACCTGTCTTTGATCAATATAAATGACAATAATGTCTTAAAATATTTTGATTTTCATATTGTGTTTATTTAAGAGACTAATGAAATGATTCTAAATTGACTTTGACATTCTGCCAAAAGCCAGAAAGCCTAGAAATAGGACAAGGCATAAGCTATTAAGTGAACTAGTGGGTCAGGTGCAGAGCAGTCACATCAGTGAGCCTTGTGGGTCCTTTCCAACTCAGGTTATTCTATGATTCTATGATTCTAATCTCATTCCAGTGTTTGAGAGGAGGCTGTGAGCCCATGGGAAGCCTGTGTTGGAACAGACTCCTGGCAGGGCACTAAAGACCTGTGGGAGAGGAGCCCTGGAGCAGGTTTCCTGGTAGGACCTGTGACCCTGCGGGAGACCAGAGTGAAGCAGACTGTGCCTGGAGGACTGTACCCTAGGAAAGACTGACCCACTTGCAGCAGTTCATGGAGAACTGTCTCCTGCAGGAGGGACCCTATCCTGGAGCAAAAGACCCCTCTCCTTGACCAGCAGCAGAAACCTGTGATGAACTGACCACAACCCCCATTCCTGTCTTCCTGTGCCACTGCAGGGAAGACAGTAGAGTTCGGGAAGGAGGGAGGGAGGTATATTTAACATTTCTTTTACTTCTCATTATCCTGATTTATTTTTATTATTAATAAATTCAATTAATATCCCAAATATTAATCTTTTCTGCCCATTTCAGTATTTGGTAATATAAAAGATCTCTCCCAGACAACTCATGATCCCTTTGTTACATTTATCTTTCCAGTTCAGTTAGGGAGGGGAGTGAGAGAGCAGCTTTGGAGGGTGCCTGGTATCCAACCAGAATAAATATCCCAGGTTCCTGAGGCTGGAGATTTTTCACAGTGTATCATAATCTCAAATTTCAAGAAGAAAAATAGCTATAGGAAATAACAATTTGGAGGAGATTATTTTTTTTTTGAGAATGTGGAAAACATTCTTCATTAAATAAGAAGTTCAGCCACACTCAATTTTCCTCTTGAAGAACATACTAAAAAAATAATAAAAAAAAAAAAAAGAAAAGCTGTTTTACCATAATCTTTGTTGCCCCATGTGTCCTAAGTGAAGCCTCTCAGCAACCAGGAAATAATAGGCTTTGTCTAGAAGGGTGATGATGTCATAATTAATGGAATTTTTACAATTTTGATCCCAATTTTCTGAAGAGCATATGCTATAGTCTTTCACATGTACAGACACAGAAAAATAAATTTCTTAACGATACAGAGGAAGTGCTGTCTAGCTACATGCACAGCTTGTGCTGGTCCATTTGTAAATATTGGTTCATTCTTAACAAATTTTGAGGTCTTTTGCAAGAGACAAAAAAAAAAAATATCTTTCAAAACTTCTGAAGCCAACTGATTTGTGTTGGGAAAAACCTTGCAAATATCATCTCAGTTCTTCCTCAATGTGCTGGATAATTGCAGTGTGTTCCCCTCCCCCTGAAATGAATATAATCAGCATCTGATTATTTTCCTGTGCTTTTATTAGTAATATTAAATAAAATAATCCTCAGAGCTCATATTCCAAAACTTATTTAAGAATATTAAATGGTACTTGTGTCCATTAAGGACTGATCTGGGTGATATTATGGTGCTTATATTTGTTATCACTGTATGAAAATTATTATAGTAATAAACCCACATAGTTTTCCAAGTGATTCCATTTAATCTCAGTAAAAACAAATAACTTTTCATGCAGAGTACTTTACATTATTAATCCACTGCCAATAGATAACCAGAAAATTAATAACTGTCATTCCTCATTCACTCCTTCATGCAGACAGATCTGAATACCCTGCTTGGAAAACTGGCATTAGGTAAGCCCCAGCAGACCTGGAGGATTACTTTGAAGGCAGTCAGGTGCTCAGAGCATTTGAGAGCATTATCCTAAAAAGATGTTTATAACTCTGCAATGAGAACAGGGATGACAGTTCGATGATTGGGTATAAAGAGTGTCATGAATAAACAATAAGATGGTACAACAATTTCACAGATATCATTATTCTCATTTTATAGGCAGACAAAGTAAGGCATGGCTTCTTACATTTTTTGGTCTTGTATTTTGTAGCAAGTCTGAACTACAATAGTAGCTTTCTACACTCAAAAGTGGAAGTTGTGTGTCCAGCAGAGTGATATGTAGATTTGAATACCAGAACATTGTTAAAAAGAAGTTTTGTTACTGTCATATTCTTCCATGCCCAAAGATACTTAATTTTTATGAACCCATATGCTTGAATTGTTCTATACTGTACCACTGAGAATTTGGGTCACTGCCTAGTGCTGTATTGATCACTTGTCTGATAAATGCATCTAAAATACTGGCAAGAATTCTGACATATAAATAGAATCAAAGTTTGTTGTATTATCACTATCTACATTTAATTCAGGATGGCATTTTCACATCAGCATGCTCTAAAAGACACCTCACCTATTATATGATGAAGAAAGTTTTAAAGAAAATACTTGTGTCATTTCTGATCCAAAGCCTATGGGCAGCTATAGCCTGACTTAAGCTGAAGAATATATTTGAACTGTACAGTTTTTCACAGCTTTACACTTGCAATAATAAACCATACTTTTTGCAGTGTATGAAAGTGTGACATTCATTTTGCATCTCATTATATAGAAGAGTGTTGGAACTCAAAATGTCCCTCAGACATTTTTAGAGGTTCCAGGCCCTGGTCAGAAGCATTTTAGACCCTGGCAGGCAGCTGGAAACAGCTGTGATTTTGAGTTTGAGCCATGGAATCATTTACCAACTTTGCAGGTGAAACAAGAAGTCACAAAAGTTTAGCTAGTATAGTAGAAGTAATTACAAAGTAGAGGGAAGAATTTTTTGGTATTGTACAAGGAGGTTTTAACACCTGTACAGGGGGGGTTTTACTTTATATGGGAGTCAGAAGTTTTAAGATGGAGGAATGTAGGCCGGTCCTATTCCTCCTCTTTCTTCTTCCTTGCCTCCATGTTCTTGGTGATATTGGCACTTATGGATTAGTTTAGAGTAGAAAAGCACCATTTAATATAGGTAGTAGGTACAAGGGAAAAACCGCAAACATATAACACGTAATATATCATATAAAAGATAGCAGCAGCCCTGGGCGGGGAGAGAAGAAGACAGCAGACAGGGAGGGTGTCAGGGTGTGTGTGTGCCTCTGCCTGGGCCGCTGACCAAGCAGCTGCAGCCCGAGAAGACAATCTTTTAGATAACTCACAATAAACTGCCTTGAGACCGAACAACAAGAGGCTGCACAGTTTTTCTTTGGAAGCACGGGTTGGAGGAGAGACTTTACCACCACACAGAACCCCTGAACCAGGCCGGGGTTCCAACAGAAGAGTAGAGCAAGATTCTCTCCAAAGGCTGTCCCTAAGAAGGCTCTGAAGAAAGTGAGTTTTTGACAAGAAGGAACTTGCTTAAGGTCATGTGTCACCACACCAGCAGAGACAGCATGGGAGCATTAAGACTTTCTCCCAGTACCTCATTCTAACCAGTGGATCATAGTCCCAAATTTCTGCAAGTCAGTTAGTTCCTGTCTGTCACAAAGACTTCCATCCTTTTATGAACTGCTATCTCATTCCTACACTAAAAAGAATGGTTAGTGTAGAGTTAGTAATTGTAATTTATGACTTGTGTACCCTATTTTACCACTTTTCCAAAGACTCATTAAATCTCTTTTATGTGTATTTTTCCCTGCCTCATACTTTCATTAACTGGAATAAAAGAGAATAAAGTCCCATTTACAATACCACTGCAACCATGCAGGATCCTTGCTTGACTGATGTTCTTCTAATGAATTATATGTATTGTAAATAAGTACCAAAAACCAGCCCAAGGTCTTCACCATTAATTTTTCATTAATGAAATGCACCACTTAGCTTGTTTGACACTTAAGTGATTCCCATAAATTTAAAATAGAGGTCACCATAAGGAAAGCATTTGAAAGTGTCATTGAGGGAACAAGATAATGAACTATTCACCCTTCCCCAAGCACTTCTAAATTCACAGGCTAGTCAGTTGTAAAATTTGAAAACGAGTAATATTTTAATTCTTAAAGTAGATGCCAAGATTTAATGAAAAAAATAAGTACTGTAATAAGTGAGCTTTTGCTTAGGGGCTTTTTCTTCTCTTCTGCTTTCTGCTTTTCTCTCCTTTTACATACTATGGCAGGAAAATTCTTACGCCTTATTTAGCCTAGTATGTAATGAAAAAATAATAACACCTATATAAGAGAGGAGTAAAGGATAGAGTGGGCTTGGGTTTAACCTGTAACATCCTGCTTTGGCTGATTGCAATTGATGGTGGGGCTGGTGAGGCCCTTGCTAATAGGCTAATAGGAAATTCCATGTTCCAGACAGAGGAAAGCTCAGTCATAAGCTTTGACACTACTTTCTCACAGGAAATCACTGGAATACAGGCCTTGATCCATGCATCATTTTCTGCTAGTCAGCTACACAATGCTAAACTTCTCCTAGCTTCTCCTAGCTCTGTCAGTCAGGTCAATTAATGATGTAGTTACAATACTACAGCTAGGCAAAAGATTTGAATTGCCACCCTCTGGGCCTGAAACTAAAGCTGAAACATTTATATTTCCCTCCAGATCAAAATTTATGTGAGCGGATGTGAAAAAAAACAAAAACCTACAGCAAAACAAACAAAAAAAAACCCCAACAAAAACAACAAAAACCAACCAAACAAACAAACAAAAAAAAAGCAACAAGGAGGACAACACAAGTAACCACTAACCCTATTTTGGGCAGAAATTATACTACCTACCCTGAAAGCCTGTCTTATCAAGCCTATTGTGAAGGTTGGCATGTACAGCCCACTAAAAGGCAGTTTGAGGCAAGATTTGTGCTGTGCTTGCAGCAACCTGGTGCTGCAGTAATGATGCAGAGATTGGCCCCAGGAGGCAGAGGGGACCATTTCACTAGGTTGTTTCCTATTTTCACTAAGGATCTGGCTTTGGCGCAAAGTAAATATGTGGATGAAGCAAAAAAAAAAAACATGGTCCTTCCTGTGGATTTTCTTTCAAAAAACCCCCAAAACATCAAAACCAACAAAATAGAGAAATATATAGAATACAACAGTTCAATTGTAAGGGCTCCACAAGAGCCTTTACTTTCCTGTTAAATAAATGTTTCCCAGTGTGTTGACTGAACCTACCCTTTCATAGCTTTGACCCATTCCCACACATGTTGCTGAAGGATACCAGGGAGCAGAGCTCAGCATCCCCCAGAGCACAGTGAATTTGTCCCTCAGCCTGCTTTCCTCCCAAGTAGAAAAAACCAGTGTACCCAGCTGCATGTCACAGGGCATTCCTTCAGTCCTGTCACGAGCTTTGTTGCCCTTCTCTGAACACATTCAAAGACTTCCACATCCTTTTTAAACTGTGGGCTGCAGAACTGCACGGAGTACTTGAGGTGAGGCTGCACCAATGCTGCACGCAGTGGGACGATCACTCTTCTGGCCACCTGGTTACATTGTGTGGGCATTTTTCCAGCACTTTGGAAATGTCAAATTTTCAATGTAAATAGAAATCTGAGGTGTCCTTTATATTGCCTTGTATAGCTACTGGATTGAAGAGGCACTGAATTTTTGAAAACATTCCTCATCAAGAGTTGCAAAATTGAGATCTTAAAACGCTTGAAAGATTATGTACTCTGGATTACTTACTAATTTGTGTGAAGAATAATGTTGTTTAAAGCATCCTAATGAACTATAGCCTACATAAAACCTCTAGACTACTTTCTTAACTTTACTTACATTCTCAAAATCTTCAATCCCTAAGCAAAACATGTTTTGCATTGATGCTGAGCATTTGTCATTTTTTTCTCATCTTCCATCCAAGAAAATTCCATATTGTTGCATATTTTAATTGTTTTGAGATTTAAAAATACTGAGAATAATTCCTTAAGTGTATCAGATACAACATGACCTATTAATTAAGTAAAGAAGTTTTAATGAAGCCTTATTCAACTCTGATCAGTTAATGTGGTTTACTTCAGGTTTATTTGCAAGAATTGCAGTTCAAACATCATTAATACATTTTTCTCTACAAACTGGAGCTGCTACTTTCTTTTTAGGTGTGTGAAATATTGAGGGAGAAAAAACAGTTCTCACTCAAAGTTTTCTAGGCATTTTGTCATCCTCAGTAAATGCAACACTATACAAAGGCAGAAATAATTAGCAACCAAAATCTAATGTCTTGAGAAGTTTGTATGTACAAGAAGGGTCACTGGCACAAAAAATTGGGATGCTGCTTTTGCCACAAGAGTAAGATAGTAGAAATGGAATCAGCTCTCTGGAGAGGCCTAAATTCTATCTAACAGTGAGGTCTGAAATATAAGGACATGACAATATACACAGAAAAAGTCTGAAATATAAGGGCATGACAATATACATATAAATACAGTAGGAATGTTTGTGTCTCACATTTAGTTGTCACAAATGAATCTATCTTAGGCTATTTTTAAAAAATAATTGAGATACATTAAAATTTGTCAGTTACTTCAGTGGCCCTTGCAAAAGCAACTCCTTATTTATGGCTCATTTTCTTTGGACAGGTGTCCACCAGCACAGAAACGCCAGAATTGTGACTGCTAATCAGTTCTCTTTCAAGAATTTTAGAAATAAATTAATGAGGCAAGACCTCAAATCAAAGCATTGTCACTTTCAGCCTTTCAAAGCAGTATTTAGGCTTTCTGATAACTTGGATGGTGGTAACATAATCTTTGCTCACTCTCTTTCTTTTAGGGTTAATAAATAAAAGTTCATAGCCCTAAGGGGCACTTTTGCAGCAGCAATAAATTCTGAAGGCTGTGTAGAGATGGTAATAACTATTACACCTTTCACACTCACTATAAATACATAGCAGGACAATGGAGGCCAATCACCATTAACATCATCTGCCAGTCGGCCAGTTCTGAGTGTGAAATGGGCAGGTACATCTTGGCCTTCCTGTGTGCTGAACAGGTGAATCTGTAAAAAGAGAGACCACAGCTGCAGCCAGCACTAATTGGCTCCCTTGTTGACTCTTTTAGTAAAGACAATAACTAATGAGCAAGAATGAGTGCTGGACTTCCTAAATACAGCTGCCTGCTAAGGTTTAGTTATGAACAGATACTGAACACACAGAAACAATCTGCCCTGCTACTTTCTGTACTGAGTCTCCTCTGATTGTAAACTCCCCTCTTTTGGGCTGCCCTCATTGACATCAAAGCGTTTAAAACTGAAGTCACTCACAGGATTGGAGCACCCGTATGTCTCTTGAGGTGAATAAGCAGGGACATGGTGATGTTGGTAGTATGCAGCAATGAAGAGCAAAAAGCTTGTTTTAAGTCACACCTTAATGCAACTTCAGGTAAAAAAAGTTTTATTTTAAGTACATATTCTACCTTTTTCCATTTACCTCAGAGCTTTATAATAAATCTTTCATTAATGTATGAATGTCTGTTTACATCATTCTAAATTTGCATCTCTTAAAACTAACGCTACCTTGGTAAAACTTGCCATACAAATCACAGTATTCTCTCTCACAGTTCACAGACTTGCAGAGATAAGAGAGCTATTTCTTGGTGAAATCCTCATACTAATTTATTTAAAGCTGATGAGACTTAGTCTGCATATTTGACAGAAGGCTACAGAGCAACAGATTACTTCAGCAAATGCAATTGGTGATGAATCCTTGCCTATGCATTCTCCAGCAAAGTGTGTGCAGCCAGCTGGAGGTAAAGATGGCTGTCATACAATAGAAGTTGGGCAATTTTCATACAGATTGGTAGTTTCTTCAGTCTCACTAACTGATACAGAAGAAAAGAGCAGCTGAGGTATAAATGTCTAACCCTTGAGTTGTTTGCTGTGTGCAAACAACATCACCACTCTGTAACTCAGTTTAATACTAGGTGGTAAACCACTTGGGTGAGGTTTCACCAGCTTTTGCATTCATTTCCCCTTAAAATACCCTAACTCAAATCAAATGACAAAAGAAAACCAAACTTCCTGGTTTTACTTCTCCTTCCCAAAGTGGGTTACAGATTAACTAGGATGGCCTGTGCTGGTAAAGCAGAAAAATAGTTTAAAGCTCACATGTTCAAAAGTTATTTATAAAGCGGGTATAAAGATATAAGTAGCTGCTTTATACAGAAGGGAATTTTCTCTGTTAGTTTATTGAGCTGATATATACTGTTTTAGCCTTTTCTCATGTGTGAGGAAAGAACTTCATCTTCAGGGCATTCAATTCAATATCCTTCTGCTAATTTCATACTCACCACCACCAAAAGATACATATTCTACATTAAAAATGAAGGGCTATACCACATAGATTTGGGAACAATGTGGAGGAGCTGAAAGTTAGGGAGTGCATCCCCCAGCACTACCTTAAACCTAAAGACTAAGGTTTAAACTCTGGAACTTCTTACACTGAAATGAGGACCCACTTGCATGTTATAGTGGATCATGCATCAAAGCAGCTGACAATGTCTGTGAAAGCTGAAGGGATTACCCTTAGTACTTGAAAGCAATAGGCTGACTACAAAGAGGAAAAAAAAAATGCATTGACAGAGCTGAGAGGAAAGATCTGAGTCTAAACATAAAATGCTTTAGCCTACAGACTTCATTGAAACAAGCCTCTTCCTCAGTAAGGTACAAAAGGCAGACAACAATAAGAACTTCACTGGAAGGAGAGCCACCATATACACTTTAATGAAATTCAATTCATTCTGTAATTGGGTCACATCGGTAAAAATTAATGCAAATTTATGGCCTTACAATGTGTTACACAATAATGAATGACTAATAAATCAGCTTTGAAAAACAATGGGTTTATATTTTCACCCCAAACCTCTGTCCTGTCATTAACCAACCCTACAATTGCCCTGAGGAAGTATGGTATCAACTATCTACAGCACACATGCAACAGAAATCAGGATGTAGTTCAAAACTTGTTACCTTTTTAATTAAGAGTTTATGTCCTCACCTCCTCCCATTAATGCAGGCAGGTCAAATTAAAACAAGATGAGTACTTAAGAAAACAGTGCTTTGGGGTGCTGATGTCATTAGTAGAAAACTCCACTGGAAAGCCAGGCATAATGTGGATTCCAGTAACACAATACTGTAAAAAGAAGCTCCAGTCACACCATCTTTTCAAAAAAGGAAGAAAACACTCAGAGGCCTTTTAAAATTATTTTATTTTAGCAACAAGAGAGAAATCCATTTCCTCTAGACTTTGGAATGTAGGTCTCAAGGAAGTAGAAAGTGTTTTCTATGATGGAATTACTTATAGGAATGCATGTCAATTTAACAGGATTAAAATAACTTAATGTGGAAGTCTCCTGCTCTGCCATGCTTGCAGATAGAAGCTGAACTATGTGTTTGAATTTCACAGAAGCACAAAATATTCTGAGCTGGAAGAGAACCACAATGATCATCGAGTCCAACTTTTAAGTGAATGGCCCACATGGAGATTAAACCCATGACCCTGGTGTTATTAGCACCATGCTCTAATCAACTGAGCTAAAATTTATTCCAGGAGGGACCTCTACTTCTTGGAAGGTTCCAGTCTTTTTATTAGAACTCTGCTTTCAGAAAAAAATCACAATCATTTAGGTTGAAAATCTTCCAAGATCATGGAGTCCAACCAATCACCTCTTTGTGAACTAGTCCATAACATGAAGTGCCACCACCAGTCGTTTCTTGAACATCTCAAGAGATGGTGACTCAATCATCTTCTTCACAAAGTCTCCTGAGGATTCCCCAGAAAATTCCCAATGCTGACTCAAAAGAAATTAAGTATTTCAAGACACACCACTTGCATTAGGTTTGGGTAAAAAGAGATCTAAATCACAACTGCAATTCCTTTGGGAGTTTCATCTAGGGGACTTGGGCTAATACAATTAAATGCTAGTCACATGAAAAGAACATGGAGAGTAGAATCATCAAAAACTTTTACCATTCGTTGGAATTCAGAGGAGCCAGTTCCCTCTAGCTGCAGTCATTTTTCATAAAGGAAGGTTAGTCCTGCTGCTGCATCTGCAACACTTGCAGAAGTGGATGGTAGAGGATTAGTAGCATGCTTCTGTGCTGCTAATGTGAAATGAGTTCTTGCACTACTCTGCATTTGTTTCTCAATCTGTACAATATGAACTTCACTAAATCACAGGAATCACTGTTACCCCAAATTTGCAGTGTAAATAAATATTTACAGAGCTAATTTATCTTGCCATAAACTGTATAATTGCAATACATATTTTCCAGTGTTCCAGCAGAGTAACATCCAAGCAAGGTCTTGGGGTCATGCTCTTTGCTGTAACTCTGACTTGCTGTGTCACTGGGGGGTAATCTTTTAACCTTTCTGTGCTGTGTTTAATCTAAATGTAAAATGAACTGATATTATAAACTTCCCTGAAGTGTTTCCATCCCAAGTGTGTTGTAAGGCTTAATTAATTAGTGTCTGTGAGGCACTTCATACGAAAGTTCTTCACGTGAAAGACAGTGTATACCAAGGTACTATGATTGCTTATCATGTTTATTAATGCTTAATAGAACTAGAAAATAATTTTCAAAATATATTTTCCATGTATTTTAGAATCTGGTTAGGCAGAATTATTATAGGGAAATTTATGACTGCAAGACTAATTTATACATTTTCAGACCCCTGTCTCAGCTCTGGAAGATCTCCTTGCACTTGGCTCCTCAACAGGCTCTCACAGATCTTCTGTGCACTGAAAATCCCCTAGCACTCGAGCCTGAATGGAGTCAGGAGGCTGCCTATTTCCAGATCTCAAGGCATTCTCACAGGAAACTGTCTAGGTCACCTAGAGAGGTGCTAATGCCAAGGGGTTTTACTGTTTAAGGGCAGCTTTTCTAGAAAGAAGGATGTTTTGAATTCAGTTGTGTTTCAGAGTATGGAGATGGACTGCTGCAGCATGTACCATTCAGACATTGGAAAGGATTAAACATAATAATAAAAAACAGCTACTGCCAGGGACTAGATGATCTTTAAGGTTCCATCCAACCCAAGACATTCTGTGATGATTCTATGAGTATTCTGGTCCAGCTTTCATGATTCTTTCTCTATGCTTAGATGTTTTCTTATGTCATTGCTGGTAATCTATTTGCCTCCCCAGTCAGTCACTGAGTTAACATGGCTTTTTGTCTCTGGCTGGCAGAGATGGTCTGGACTGTCCACCAGAGAAAGATTTTACTGTCCATCAGAGAAATATTTTGTATCCTTACAGAAAAACTCCATGGTATATTTTTATGAATGACTGCACAAAATCTACCACAATTTATAAGAGGTTCATAGGCTCCCTCAAATCATCTCAGCCCTATCATAATGTCTTCAGATAGCAGATACACAAAACTTCCATTACTGAGCTTTCTGTTCCCTAATCTTTTCTATGGATCATATAATTTTATTCAGGGCAGTAAACAAAGTTAGAAGAACTAAGAATATTAAAGTACATAAAATTAGGTCATAAACTATGTAGTACCACAATACCAGGCTGCAGTTCTACTCACTGAAGAATCAGAGATTTAAACTTGCAATAATTCTGTTCTGTTGTATATAGTGATTTAAAAAATGTTTTGTGCATTAAATATTCACAGATACCTGTAGACATATTCTAGAGCTATAGAAAAATTTAATGAGTTTATGCATCTTTACAAGAATTGTAATACATACAATACTCCCTTTTGTCTAAATGATGTCATTACATTAAGCATTTAAGAAAAAGATAACAGCACCGAGGAAAGAAAAAAAAACTATGTTCAAATTTCAGTTGTTCTGAACAAAAATATTTGATCTCACAAATATGGAGTTATAGAACATCTCAATGGCTTCGTTCTTTTATTTTGGAATAAATGAGACCTCAAATGTGAGCAAATGTTTAGTCCATAGTAATTAGGTCAGGTGAGATTTGGAAGAAATGGAAAGCCTCCTAGAACTATCACCATTGTGTCTATATCTAAAATTGATACGACTTTGGTCCAACAAGTTAATGAGCATTTCAGCTATTACTTCATTATGAACAAACTCATTATTTTCAATTATATATGATTAGATTAAAATCTCCCCAAAATTATCTGCAATTATCAGTAAATTATTAATGTGACAAATACTTTCAAACTGTTTTAGGCAAGCTAATACTACTTGTTTTCATATAGCATTTTGCTAAGATTTTAATGGTGATATTTCTTTGTGTTTTCACCAGAATAGGATACATATTTTCTGTGTTAAAAGGACTATGTATCTGCAGTCATTGAACAAACAGTACCAACAACTGAGCCCCCACGGAATACACAGATGTGCAGACTGTCCAATGGACACTGTCACAAGTTGGCAGGAAGTGATGTGCCAGTGCCTGAGTCATGAAAGAAGCCAGGAATCCTGGTCTGCAATTCCTTCTCCAAGCACACACACAACTAATCCTGGCAAATCCTTAAACGCCTTTTGAAGGTCACTGCTTTTAATGTCACCCAATTATTGTATTAATATGGGTTTATTTATATGATTGCTTCCTTTGTGGTATTCAAAACTAGCCTAGATTAAACACAAGAATTTATATAGTAGTTAAATGTACAGCATTAGCATTGAATGACCTATGAATATGACATTTTTAAATGGGAGTACACAATCACATTTCAGAGCTGCTAGAAATATTACAGTAGCCCCTATAGAAAGGGAAAAGCAGCATTCTGTTAAGTTTAAGTTTTCAATTGCATATTTTGTGTTTGAGAAATCTGTAAAATGAAAGGGTTTCCCCTTCCATGGGATAACAATCTGACCTCCTGTGACCATCCAAACTCCTGCTCTGTACTGCAATATTTCACATCAATAATTTCACAATATTCCACAGAGGAGGCATTAAAGACCTTCTGATCCCTGTGTCAAATGAAAACGCTTGTGTTATATTCTGGGCTCCTGTTCCTTAGGATAAACTGATTAATTCCCATGCTTCAATTGCAAAAAAAAGGTTCGCTCAAAACTCAAGATGAGAATTGACATTAATAGAAAATATATTTTGCCATGAAAGTGGATAGTATGAATCAGCTGACATTCTGTAAGTGCTCTGAGATGTTCAAATGGAAGTTGCCAGCACTAATACCAAGTATGAGCTGTATTACTATTAATGCAATCTAACAAAAATTGCTGTTTTAAGAAAGGGGTTTTGCTATTTTTACAGTTAAGCCACTACTGCAATTGGCTAGGAGAGACAAAGCTAATGGTATAACAAATGATTCAAAGAATTACTAGAAAATAATGCCACTGAGAGGTCTAGAGGACATCTTTAACCATAAGAGATCCACCTACACACAATTTCTAAATATTTATAACAACACAAGAAGGAAATTAATTCAATGCAAATCCCTGCAGAATACTTATTTTGCTGGAAATTATTATATTGGAATAAGAAATTCTAATTTACTTATGTGAATATATGAAAATTAAAGCATTAATTATTCATACAGATAAAATAAGAAAATTAATATAAGCTTTATATTACAGTTCCAGTATAATATAACCTGATCCCCTCCTTCATGGACATGAAAGCTGCTGCTTTACCAGCTGTGCAAAAGTGACACACAAAAGTTGGATATTTTCATGATGTGAAAATTTTCTCAACAATACAGGATTTGGATACAAAGTTTAAAGAGTCCAAGCCTGTTCAATTCATTTTGTATTTACTAATGTTCAAAGCAAACTGCAACCCTTTCTTCTAGTTCTTATCTTATCCTGCTAGTTCAAGGTTTATTTGAAAAGACTGACCCCAAACATGCCACTTCAGAAGAAATCAAGATTTACAATATTACCAAAGCTTGAGGTCTTTCCACAGCCTTCAGCAGCATTTCTTGTTAAGC
This sequence comes from Lonchura striata, assembly GCF_050655825.1. Classification (NCBI taxonomy): domain Eukaryota; kingdom Metazoa; phylum Chordata; class Aves; order Passeriformes; family Estrildidae; genus Lonchura; species Lonchura striata. The sequence goes on along the minus strand of NC_140707.1, from coordinate 54,047,311 downwards.
TGAAGCATCTGGTAAGTCTGTAATTGCATGTGAATTTACAAGTTTAAAAGGAAAAAAGAAAACTAGGGGAGGGGAAGGGAAGGGGAGGGGAGGGGAGGGGAGATACAGAACAAAGTCACTAAGGATGCCCTAAAAACAAATCTCTTTGCCAAAATGTCTGTGGCTCAAGTCTCTGCAATATCAGCTGTGTTTTAGAGATCTGACTCCTGTGGAAAGCTGTGCAGCAAGTCTGCATGTGAGACCAAATTTTCAGAGTGGTGGTTCTCTATTCCCTTTAAGCCATGTGGAAGGAAAAGAGGACTGAATGAATGGTTTGGGAATATCATGTCCCATGAAGACTTCTACCACTCACAACTGCTGTCACATTTGTATGTTATTTCCAACACCTTTACATTTGCTCTATTAACAGGGTGAAGTACAATTTTAATAAGGGTGACTCAGGCAGCAAATTCAGCATTGGAGTTGTTATTGTCTTAAATGGTTGATGGCTAAGATCTGCCTGGTTCTGTTACAGCAGCTGCTTTCAGCTGGAAAGATTACCAACAATGACTGCAATGAGAAGACATCACTGTACAGACTGGTCACTCCCTCTTGAATCTGCAAATGCTGGCCAGCACTGCTATCATGAGTGATGCTCCATCACAGCTCTGCTGCCTCCCATCTGCTATAAATACTACATAGCAGCATTAGCATGAAGCTTCCTCAGCACTCACCTTAAAGTTTTCCATTTTTTTTTTTTTCATACTAGATAATTTAATTTTTTCCAGTGGACAGATGTAGACTTTCACAAAGGATTAGTAGTAAGAGCAGGTTTCCTTTTCTAGATTGGGTTGGCCATCCCAATAGCATTGTTGTTTAAGCTGGCTCCAGTAACCTCTGCTTTTCTTCTTGTTCTTGAATTATCCTTCAGGTAACAGTGCTAAAAACATTTATGTAATCAAGTTGCAAAGAAGCAGGAAGTCTGGTCCAGCTGATAGGTAACCTAGGAGAAAATAATCATTATACTCTTACTAGTGTTACTCTTTTGCAAGTGAAATCAGTTTTCCAGCTCGGGTCACAGAATGGCTGCCCAAACACATATGCAGAACCAGCACAGGGCCAGTAGCACACAGCAGATTAATAAACCAGAGCTATGGCTGAAAAGCAGTTCATTAGACTGCCCTCTTGCTTGAAAGGTTGCAATCAGGAAGTCACAGTGTACACATTAATACAATGCCTTCTAACATGGAATAGTCAAAATCTCAAGGAAAAAATATCCAGTTGCACTTTTTAACATTCATACCATATGCATCCATAGCATTGATGCTTGAGACAACACAGAAAACAATATGCATGACTTAAACACTTGTTATTCACTGTGTACTCCCTTCTTAGTAAGAAAAAAGAGTGGGGAGAGAGAGTAAAAAAAAGAAATAATCTTACTAACTTTTGTTCTGTTTTGTTTGCAGGGGATTATAAAATGATTTTACCCTATGCAATGGGGATTTCATCTCAGGCAGCTGTACATTTTCACCTGCATTAAAACATTAATGGGCTCTTAACAATTTAAGACCAGAATTCTGGTCCCTCTGTAAATACAGGGAATTAAATTCTATTCTGTTGTGGTGCTGCATGCTGAGTAAATCTCCAAGTAGTTGAGCTGTTAATTTTTTTGTTTTGTATATCTTGCCTCTACTAAACCAATTTTTTCAATCATGCTGACCAGTCACCTGCTGCCTGCACTCTGAAGTGTCTTGCTTGCCTTGGATGGTGATCCCTCTGTTGCACTTTGCTCATAGTATTTCTAACAGTGGGGTACATTTCCCTTTGTGGTATTTTTACTTGCTTCTAGAAAGACATTTGAAATCACTGGATGAACATTTTCCAGCTTTCTGCCATGTTCCCTCCAGCCCTCTTGTACTCCAAGATGAAAAGGAACTTATTGGGAAAACCTTATAAAATTGGATAGAGACAAAACACTCCCTCTGACCTAACCTTTGAATTTTAAAAGACATAGTGCTACCTGCTATGACATTTTTTTTTCAAATACACTTTAGACCAGACCATGAAAAGAAATATATGTTTGTACCAGTGCATTTGAGACAGTTCCTTATTTTGAGCCAGAAACATTTCCATGCAAATGAGCAGAGCTAAATGAAATTAAAACTAGGCTAACAGGGTGAAATTATCCTGAGAAAAGCAGTGACAAAAATACAAGGGTAAGCCTTCTCTCATCTCCTACGTTCTTATAGAGCTCTTGACACCACCAATGACTTTAGCAAAATGTCACTGTGACAAGAAAGAAAATAAAAACAAGGTAATTTTCATCCAAGTTCTTGAAACTCAACCACTCACACAAGTATCTGAGCACTGAGAAGGATGTGATTCACAAAAGTTATACAGCTATAGAAGTGACAAGTGTCTGTAATTGGTGGCATCCCTCACTGGTCATCAAATGGACAAAATTCATTGTATTCCCCCAGAAAATACTAAAACTGAGTAACCAAAGTACAAGATAAGTAACTGGCATTATTTTGGTCTCTGAAATAGCTAAAAAACTTTTAAAAGCTCAAGTTTTATACAAGGTTTGCTTAATAAAGGAGACATAACCATCACTATCTCACACAAACAGCCCAGTACTTAAATCTTTTACTTGTCAGACTACAGCTTTTCTCAGTAGTTAAAACACTTTCATAAGCCTATCCCTGTTTTCTAAGCATGCATTTAGCCACAGATTTCCAGGTATTACAAATAAAGTTCAGTTCACACATAAATATGTAATTTTCTAGAAATTCAGTCCTACTACAGACCAGTGCCCCACTTCTGCTGATCTCTCCATTCATCACTTTTTTGCATCAGGTCTATTTATGATTCATTGCTAGAAACTCATCAGTATCCTCTCCTTAAAATTGTCTACTGTATATGATTAGACCTTTTTTGAGGAATTCACCCTGTAATGTTGTGCTGAACTTTATCAAAGTCTAGCTCAGGTATAGCTGATCAATCAGTGAAGCTGCTGCTGTTCTACCATCCCATTGTACCCCTTGCAAGGATACAACTTGATAAAGCTTCCATTAGTCTAATCTTTCAATGCTCAGTGCTAAAAACACTATGTCATTCCTCTCCTTAACATACCCTTGGACAACTTCAAACAAAGTCTCTCCCTACATGATCTGTCCATCTGTACATTTACTCAATAATGCATATAAATGTGTGGGGTCTCCAGATAATGGTTTTTCACATCTAATTTCTAGGGAATGTCAATTTCCATCAAGTGATACACAAACTGCATGTTAATCAAATTCCATGTCTATAGGGGCTTGAATGTACCTATCTCATGAATATGCAGGCACATTTCTTATCAGATAGGGAGTGTGTTTATGTGTATATATTTTCTTCCTCCTTGTTCTTTTTTGCATAAAGTAGATGAGATCCAGTGTTTTCCAGAGCAGACATTTTTTTTCCAAGGTACAACAGCAGCCTAGAGCTAGATGATAAAACTTTGCCTGCCATCCATATAAAGCAACTGCTGTTTGAGTGCTCTGGATTTCATGTTTTTGTGTTGCACAAGCATAAAGCTGAAATCCCAGGCAGGGTGATAAATGTTAACAATTTATTCAGGGTTTGAAAACACTGAGAATCAGCTCTCTCCCTTGGACTGCTTTCATTCAGACATTTAAGACTAGAAATGGCTATCAGAACCTTGTCTAACCTTCTGTGTAATACATGCCCTAAAATTTTACCATCACCTGTGTACTGAGTAGGCTTTTTTTTTCTTTTTCACTGAAATATATGTTTTGTATTGCTCTATCTTTATTCAGAGGCTTCAAGAAATAAGGACTCCATATCCCTTAATATTTCTTCCAATGGTTAATCAATCTCACTCTTAGAAATGAGGTACTGATTCTTAATTTTAATTTCTTTAGATGAAAAATCCAGCTATTCATTTTCTTCATGTCTTTCCCTGCTAGATTAATGAGGACATTATTATTTAGTAATTATGACTTTTGAAAGTACTGATGTCTTTCAATAAAGTCTCTTCTCAGTCTATTTTTGGTTCAGCTAAACAGATCATGCTCTTCAGGCACTTTCTGTAATGAATTTGCCATTTGTTGTGGTAAAGACTTTTCTCTGCATTGTTTAAACTAGGGAATTAATCCTTTAAAAACAGTATTCTTGTAACATACTAATGATACAAACCGTATGTGTCCTGCTACCTCAGACATCCACAATTAAGTTCATTCTCCACAGACCTGAGAAAGCAGAACTTGCAGATCTATGCATGATTTTTCAGTTTTCAACACTGTTAAGACATTCATATTGTACTATGCATTCATTACATAAATCAAACCTGACTGTAGATAGTGAAGGAGAAAAGAATTAAGTATCTTTTCCAAGAGTCAAAGCTATGGAGAAATAGGCTCAGGACAGTAGGGCATTCAGTAATGTAAGCTGCCTGCCTTTCCCATACCCCATCTGCTCTTTCAATAAATCCTTTAAATGCACTCAGTGACACAAAACATTCTGGAATCTGAAGGGTTCTTCTGATATTTAGCATCCATAGACATGGTGCAAAAGGGGCCATATTTCCATGAAATCTGCTAGGTATAATTTAGACAATTTGCAAGAAGAATAATTCAAATCATTATTTATGATGAATAAATGTGTGGGGAAATCCTGCCTGTAACAGAAACTGAATGAAACCACAAGTAATTTTGGATCTTAGATTTCTGCAAATGGCTTACCCTGTCACTGAGCTTTTAAAGTAGTGAATTTGCTGTTTCCCACACTTTCTACTTTTTTCAGTGGCAAACTGACAATACCATATTTAAAGGTGACACTCACACATTCACTATTGGCATGGCATATAACCTAGCTGTCAAAAAATGTGGTCAACTAATAATCAGCATAGAAATGTTTCTCATTAGATGGGTATTTTTTCCTACCAGAAAAGAAAATCCTCACTTACAAGAGAATTTTTTTTCTTTTTAATTTTGTTGGTTGAAGCCAAACTCTATGGCTAGAAAGAAAGAACAAAATGAAATTCCTGTAAAGACCTTAGCCAATAAAGTGGTTTAGATTTGATCTGCCCTGGCCCAAAGAAATTCCATAATGGATAACTAAGATAAGTGTTGTGACAGCAAACCTGACCTTAGGTTTCATCTCAGCATGCCATATTTTGTTAAGAAGGCTGGGAGACACTTTTGCTTATCTGTTATTTTCTTTAATCAGGGTCTTAATTCTTGACAGAGAGTGCTCAAAAGGACCCTAATGCTACACTACAGCTCATACAAGATACACTTTTAGCTTGTGAGGGCTTTGAGTCCTGTCCTTTGGTACTCTCCTTTGCCAGATTCAGATTCCAAAGAGTGGTCATATGGTTAAATCCTTTTTCCTCTGATGCTTTTGGACAGGTGAAAAGCTTGGTTTCTTTCCACAGCAATCACATTGTTTTCTTCTCCTTTTTCAAACTTTGTACTGTATAAGCATGTCTAGTTTCATTGGCTTTGCACTATGCAGGACTACTATCATCAAAAGGATGAGTTGTAAAATAAGTCTTCATCTCACTAGGTGAATTTATTGCTATCATAAACATAAAGGCCCCCAAGGTTCATTGCATCCAATGTACTGAAGACACAGAGTGCAAGCTCGGGGAATTTACTGTAGTACACCACTGTGTCATTGTACCTACCTGAAAACTTGGCTCAGCTGACATCTGAAAGCATTATTAAAGAAAATGCAACCTAAGGGGAAAGAACCAGGGATGTCTGATTTGTCAAAAGAAGAATGTACATTATTATGCAGTCAGAAAACAACTAATAAGCCCAAGTGAAGATGGTAGCTGAGCTTTATTAATGCTTTCATAAATAATTTGCTGAAACAGAGCCCTTTTACGAGCTGCCTACTTATTTATTTGGTTTGGGTGTTTGCTCCTTATGGGAAGTAATACCATTCAAGCTGGAATTTGAAAATGGTTTCAAAGTTAGTTTTTTAAAGGTGGTTATTCTGAAACTTTCATGAATGTTTTGTCTGGTGAGTCCAAGAGAAGCCAGCAGGAAACCCCAGATTGCCTAAAGCAAGAGAAAGAGATGGAGAGCAGATTGTGTTCAGGAAACCTCCCTGTCTGACCATCTGGGAGCCGGAGTGTGACTCTGGCAGTCACACTCACAACACCTGAGCTGGGACTAAAATCCCAGCAACAGCCACAACACCTCACACTCATACAATGAGTCAGATCAGCTTTCCTTACTCACTCGACCTCAGGTTTCCCAGACCAGAGCCTCACATATCTCAGTCCTTAAAATAACTTCATCATGGTGCAACCACAAAGTGACAGCTCAAGCTAGGTACCTCTGAGGAGGGACCCCAAACAAAGGAAGCCCTGGCTTTTTATACCCTCACAGACTGTGCACACAAAAGTCTGGGGACATCAGCTCCATGAGTGTCTGGTGACCTGGCTGGCCAGGGGTCCCTGGGCCCCTTGTTATGCAGAGGGTCAGCACCAGTTCGTGGCCTCTCGCCTCAACTCCCACCACCCAGAGCTCAAGTGCAGCTCACACTGCAGCTGCAAACCCAAATACCTGCGCTGGATGGATTCCTCAACAGACTGCATCAGGTGAGGAAACAGAAGGTGCTAAGAAGCTTTAGGATGTTCAGCAAACAATCTTTGCCAGACATGTTGCAAGACTGGAGGTGCTTGCTGAGTAAAACATGTTTGCAAGCAAACATGTCCAGATTGCTCTGCTCATAATGTAGGTCACTGGAGGACCAAACAGAAGACAAGAACTAAGTATGCAACCTGCTCTTGAGTCCCAGAAACAATTCCAGCCCTGAAGATACTGCAGCCTAAAGGAAATGGGGAGGAGTTTAAGGGAAAGAGGTAGACATAGTAAAGTGAGGGTCCCATAGTTGTACAAGAGGCCAGTGGTAGAGCTCAAAAAAAAAGACAAATAAAATCAACCTGCCTGCTGCCTGTACAACACAACACTATCTTCTAGATCAGCAACAGTATCAGTTGAAGGAGTAATCCCCAGTTTTAGGATTCAGCCCATCTAATTGAAAGGCCTACTTCTGAAATTGTTGGCTATATATGTCTTTATGATGAACAGACAATCATCAACAGAACACCTCCTAGGTTTTTCATTTATATCTGTTTCTAGGAGAAAACACAACATAGATGTCTCCAGGGTTTTGTAAATGCAACAAGATGAGACCTACCCAGTATAATGAGGACAAGCATTACCGGAATCCTTTGATTCAATTTGTGGTTGAACATGAAGAAAAAACACAGAATTTAAAAAAGGCAGAGAGAAAATGCTTTAAAGTAAAAACAAAGTATTCTGCTGACAGCAACTGTAACTGTGCAGGCCATCCAGAGGAAATTTCTAATTCTCAATGGTTTCATGTGATCATGTGTACTATCAACAAAGGAAAAATAAGGATTTTCAGTGATATTCCTGGGAAACTTCCCTGATGATCCTCATGTAAACACAGAACAGTATATTCTCAAAATAAACATACAACGCAAAATACTGATCATACTACTTGAGAGCACAGCTTTAAAAACCTTTGTGTTCTAGACATTTCTGGCATGAGAGACTTCTGGGGAGAGACTTTGCCAATTGTTTCAAACTTGTTGCAGAAACATAGCCTAGGCAGAGACATAATTGTATCCTGTGTATATATGAGGAAATACTTTCCTTTTTCTAATACATCCTCTTCCAGTGTTAATACATATAAATACATATTAAAAGTTTAAATCTCTTTTTTAAAAATTACACAATTTACAACCCTGAACATATTGGTTTATTTGTCCTCAAGACAACTTTCTCCTATTTTCCCCCCTCCATCCATTTCTAAACAAGGAAGCCTTCTAACAAAGATTTCTACATAATTCCAAATCTTAAAATCCATTTTCAAGTAAAACAAACAGAGATGTTCAAATAGAGTTCAAAATTCATAGATTCCTTATGCTAAGACAGTCAATACATGAAACACATTGCTGGAGTCATGCTACAGGGGTGAACTTCTGCAGAAAGCATGTGTGAGTGGTGTTACTTGATGGAAGGACTACATTATGTCTTTCCATCATTCCTTAGCTATAAAAGATGATCTCAGCTGTCAATGAAAGTCCCACAGCTGTAGCAGGAAACCTTCATCCATCCGCTGCAAAATGTCTATGTGTTTCCAGGGAAAAAGAAGCCGTGCACATTGTTCAGCATCTCACTGAGGCTGAGGAATGGGCAGGAAGCACAAGAAACACTCCTGGGAGCTGTGAGAGGTCTGGTTACCTGGCCATCTCTTTCCAGAGCAGAAACAAACTAGAGTGATTTCAAGCAGACATAAATGATAAAACACTCAAAAAGCTCCACTTGTTAAAGCTATATCTTCACAAGTTACTTTAATTTGGTGTGAGAGTAACTACTGCAGAAGTAGCCTTGTAAAACCCAGAGAGAATACAAAGTATGTGTTGTCAGCTGAATTTTCATTGCTACTTTGATGATAAATCAGAGGGAGCCTGTATCAATTCAGCTGAATATGTCACAAACCAGCAGGACTGAGATTACCATTGTGCTCTCATGCTGCAGATCAGACATCAAATTTTGTGCTTCCCCTCTCCTGCATTTGGTCAGGACAAAGACATCTCAGACTTCAGTTTGCAGGCTGGAGTGCTATAAAAATGAGGTATAATGAATACCACAAAGAAGCAGGAGAGAACAGAAAGGCAGCAAGCTGAAATTTTTCAGCATTAGTCAGTAAAAAGTAGTGATCATCTTTAGTGGCTAGAAAGGGGATACTGGAGCACCTGTCATGGCTTAGTTGTTGCAGCTTTTTCTATTAAAAATCTGTTCTTCAAAGAACTCCAAAATCTGTATGCTTTCTTAAGGTGCACCTACATTAGTGTTTCAGCTTCAGCTCAGGCAAAACTTTGATTCAGCTCTGCCACCTTCCTGCCATCTACAACCATTTGCCTGTCACTGATCTCAGTTTTTCTGAGTGATTTTGGTGCTTGCATGCTAAATTCCTGTCAAAGGAAACCAAATGAATATCTGTGCTCCACATGTGCTTCATCATTTAAGTGGGCACACAGAGCTGTGAATGACCCTATATAGGCCATGCTACAGCAAGTTTTCCCTCAGGGTTACATAGCACCCATCTACCATTGAAACATTCTTGAACCCTTAAAAGGTCCTGTGACTAACTGTTGCATTTTACAAAGGACCTAGTTCAGTTCTTCCATCTGGTACCAACTGCCAGCACTCCACTGACTATTCCAACTGATGTATCAGCTATTCCCGAAGATGAAGACACATTTTACAATTTTGCCTAGCTCTTATCTGGTCTCTGAATATTTATTTTACTCCCCTTCTCCCCTGCTTTTTTGTTTGTTTTTTTTTTTTTTTTAATTTTCTCAGCATCTTGTCACCTAGTCCTTTCTCCCAGCAGAAAACCAAAAATGTTGCAATTTGACAAAAAAAGGAAATACAAAATTTGCTTGATGACTGGGAAGATTTCCTTAGATGTTAGCATTACATGATTTCAGGCTCTTGTTGATTGCTGAGATAAACGGTGTTCAGTTCACTCACATTTGGACAACATAAAAAGAGAAGGCAGACAGTGATGCAAGGTACTTGAAGGTGGAAAAATGTGTGCCCATTTGTTGGGAGGTCTGTGCCGAAACTGCATCTCCACTGGATTTACTGTTCTCCACTGTCACATCTGACACCATGACACCAGCACCAAGAGTGGGCCACCAGCATTTCCCATCTTTGTGCCCCCAAAATTCCAATTGCAAGGATGAAGCCCAGGTTGCTACTTTACCCTGCCCAGCCTGCCTCAGCAGCGCCTTTAACAGCTCCCAATACCAAACAAGTTCAATGGAAAAGCAGCACTGACTTTCTGATCACGTTTAGTCCAGGCTGGGATAGAGAAAGAAGGATGATTGGGGTATCTTGTAAAATAATAGTATTGTGCTCCAAAATGCAGAGAAGTGCTATATGTCAGAAAGCAGAGTGATGGCAAGGGCTTTCATGTTTCTGAAAGCCATTGTCCCAAAGCCACATAGCAACTACCTGGGTAAGGAAATATCCGCCCACTCCCTATCCTCTTTGAATGCCAAGCTTAGTCTCAGCATCAAAAAGAGCCATGAATGTGGTGTGCCATGATAAAAGAGCCCTGCTAGACTTCCACAATAGCCTGTCTTTGTGACTGCCCTGTCCCTTGCAGGAAGCAGTGGTGAGACCACTATTAAAGGCATAGTTTATACCTCTGCATTGTTTTGTACTTAATCCCTTAGCCAGAAGAATTGAGCAGGTTTAAGGGAGCAAGAAAAGTTCTGCTTCTCCTGAATGCCTATTGTGTGCATGCAGTATGTTGACCTCTGAGCATGGCCTGCAAGCATTGTGTTTTCCCAAGCCTGTTCAGTTGTTTTTCTTGATTTTTATTTCTTCAGTTGGGTAAATATCATGTTTTCTTGAAATGGACCGCTGCTAGTTTTTTCAATCAATGGAAAAGGGATTGATTTGTCCGAAAACGCAACAATTTGCACAGTCTTTGAAAACATGAGGATGATTGTTCATATCACGAGGCAAAATACAACACAAATTATAGAAGCCTACAATGACTCTCCAAATCCCAGTTGTTTTGTTCGTGGGCCCTGACTGCAGAACAAGGTGTGATTTCCCACTCAGGATGGAGCACAGTAAGAATGCTACTGGCAATCTGGAAGACAGCAATAGTAATGTGAATGTGTGTCTATAATCAAGATATACAGGACTCACATACCCCCATGTGTCAGAACCATGGCTCTGACTGCCCTCTCCAGCTAAAATTTGCATAATTTATTACATCTTCACTTACCAGATGTATGCTGCCACGGACAAATGAGACATTACCTAGGTACTCCCAGTAACTATTGCTACCTTCAGGAAGAGAGCTAAGATTCACTTAGAATATTTTCACTATATCTCCTGGTTGTCAAAAGTTTGTGTCTGAAAGTATCTTAACTTTAGTTTGTTTCCTGATTTACATAGGGGTAGTACTTTTCTGAATCTGACATTTTAGAAGAAGGCATATACTGCTTGGGAGCTATAATCTTACACTGATGACATTTTTCAGCAACATGTAGACAAGCACAGAAATTGCAGAAGAGGAGCTCATAACAAGCAATAACTGCACCAAGCTCTGTGCATTTCATATTATCCATATTATTAATTATCTGGATTGCTGACAGAAACTGTGGTTATATTGTAGCTACACACCCTCATAACAAAAATTTTGTGAGAAACAAAGGCAGTCCACAAACCTATGTGCAGCAGCGTCCCTGCTTCTGAAACTGTGAAAGGAAACAAAAAGGGTAGAAGAGAAATCCAGTCCTAGTAAATACTGTAAATGTTGTTCCAAATATAAAATAAATAATTTTAAAAGGTATTAAAAACTTCAGTAGATGGATTTTTGGTTTTTCATTAACTAGATTTTAAAAACAAGTGAAAGCAAAACAAAAACTAAGGATTATAAACAAAATATGAAGCTACTCAGACATTTCCATTGAGTACTGAGGATTTTGAAGTATATACATTTAGTATACATTGCAGGACAGGATTGCAGAAAAAAAAATGTATAAAATGAAATGAAGAAGAATGAAAAGATTAATTTATAATTGAAGAAAGGGAAGAGAGATTTGTCAGAAACAAAAGCCAGGTGCCTGCAAGCAGCAGGGGGAAACAATAATACAAAAGAGAACTGATCGTTACTGAACAACTGGAAAAGACTTTCAATTTAATAAAGACAGCAGCACCTAGAGAACATACCAGGACATTCTGCAGCCCTATCAAGCATCTGGCAGGCAATTCCATTACATTTGAGACAGGAATCAAAGACATTACAACACTAATAAAGGTTGTTACATACATTAGGAGACAAGGGGCTAACAAAGGTTCATGTCATGCTGAGACATTTTGACAATAATTGAATTTCAGTAATCAAACCACTCTACACAAAAATAAAATGTCCAGGCAGTTTAATATCTCAGACAGAGGATCAGCACAAACTGTAGCTACATCAGTTTTTAAGGAAGAAATGCTGCCCATATAAGTGTCATGTGAAGAGAGAAAAAAGGACACTGAAAACAAGGCATAGAAAATAGGGCACATCTTTTTCCATGCATGGTGATCTGTGCCCCACAGGGAAGCTGTCTTACTACACTGGATCCTCTTCATTCCCCTCCTTAAAGTCCACCCTGCAAGCATCCTCTCACCTTGACTATAGTGAAGCAGAGTCTGCCTTAAAGGAATAAAGATTAGCAGAAAAGTCAGACTATTTGAACTATTCAGCATGCAAAATTGGCTTCCTAACAAATAGTTCTCACCTGTGAGCTCCAATGAATTATTACAGCATTTAAGAACAAGAGAGACAAAGTGTATTTTTAGCATCAATGTACGAAGAGTAAGACACAAGCCATTCATTGATAAGCAAGACAGAAAGGCTGTACCAGAGTTGTGGTGCTGCAAGATGTAGTGTTGTTTTGCCAAGCTTTCTGCTCATTTTCCCCTCTACTGTCTCTGATTCAATAGCATTATCTAGTCAATGCATGCAATTCATATTAGAAGTATAAAGTTTTATCCACTGTACATTCTGCTTGCACATGTATAGCCTGTAATTGAAAACAGGACAGCTGAAGCATTTGAAAAGCTCAGAAAACAGAGCTAGCTGTGGCTTGTGAGGCTGGAGCTGGTGAGAAATGTGTTCCAATATGTATTTTAAACATTAGAAAACATTTTTATCCTATTCCAGTAAAAAGCAAGCAGTTATCCATTTCCTCTCTCCCATGTTCAAGGCCATTCTTATGAGGGGAGCAATGAAAATGCAGCAGGAATGACATGCCTAGCAAGGTACTCACATGATAGAGCAGCCTGTATTACTGAACAGGGTAGATGCTTTTTGCAGAATCCCTTCCCAACATTTTTCCAAATCAAGCAGTGAAGTTGGCATGTCCCTTCTTCAGGCAGCCTGGGGTTCCTGTGGTATATATACAATAACACTGCCTTTCTTCTAATGAACAAACACACACACAAAAACAAACAAACAAACAAACAAACACCTTTTTTTTTTCAGGAACTCTGTGTATTCTTGGATCCAAAACAGAATTGTTTGTAATCAGTCCATGGCAAGCTAGTGGTGCATTTATTTGCTATTGGACTTGGGAGCAAGCCCAAGGTTCATGAAGAGAAGAATTCAGTAAAATTCCTGATTTAAGCTAGGGAAGAACAAACGAAGGTTTAGTCGCTAACATAAACTTTCCACTCCTTAAATAAGCTGAGACTAGAAATGTCTCAACAAGCAATAATTTCTCCACAAGCCTTTCTGCATTTGCCCATTAGCTATTACCCAGAAATATGACTAATCTTTAAGGTCTGATTTTTCATTTAAAAACTGAATATAAAATCTTCTAATGAGTTTCCAATTTCATTTTTACATACTTCTACTATCAATTCAGTATTGTTTACTATCATTAGTCTCCTTTGACAGCTCTGAGCAGTGTTTAAGGCTTGTTAAAGAAAGCTTACTATGCTGAACAAGAAAGTCAACAAAATCTGCCATATAAACAAGTGTGAACAACAGCAGCACTTTGCAGTGAACATTGCCACTCATTGGGAATAATCTTTTACCATGGAGATAAGAAATTCACCTCTACTGTATTGAACAAATTTGTGAAATACTCACATACTCCTGTAACTGATATAGTGATACACTCATCCTTCACTGCTTGGAAAAAAAAAAAAATGGTTATTGAAACAGGCATCCTCCTTCTTTGTTTTGTTTCCAAGCATCAGTAACACAAAACTTCTGCTCACTAGAAGATATTGGTCATACCAGCCCTGATGCGACAGCAAACTGTATAGCTTTCCATAAAGCACCCCTAAACATCAGTACAAATTTAATTCATCTTGTCACAGATTTAAGTAGTTGAAGGCTTCAGAAACAGATCTACATTTGACAGTACATCCATGTAAACCCAAACTGCTTTATAACCATTTTCTGAGTGATGCAAAACCAATGAAATGTGCCTCATTAGCAGCCACTCTCACCTCAAAGAAACACCAGGTTGGAAATGGCTCTGCGACCTTTCATTGCAATTGGCATTTTGCTTATAAAGAGTATAGAAAGTGAAACAGAAGTTGACCTTTCTGTTTGGCATTAAGTTCTCAGCTGGGCATTCTGCTAAATGGCATTCTAATGGTGGATGCAATCCTTTTATCAGCCAACTAGCTGTGGTTCTGATTTAAGCCACCTCTTTCATACAGGTCACTGAAAGGCTGTCATGTAGCAACATTAGGTTACAAAAGTGGATTCATAGACATAGAGAGTCAGGGTCTGAAGAACTTCATATCCCATTTCCAAACTAGTGGGATCACTGTGACACTAAATATTTCACATATGGCAGATATATGATATAGCAGAAAGCCAAAAAAAAAAAAAAAGCAGCAATTGAGGAATCTTAGCAAAACCACAGAAGTGCCACTTTTAATAAACCTGACTGTTTTATCAAAGCTAGAATTGCGAAAGAAACTCTCTGTGACAAATTAAATGCTTTTAATGCATAAGGACATTTCTGTCCTTACAAACTACTTCAATAAGGTAATTTTACAGACTACTTTCGCTTTTCATCTTTGTGACTCTGGGCAAATTATGGCAGGCAACATGAGAGAAAAGAAATTTTGTGATCCCATTTGTGATAGAACACATTGCCTGAAGATATCACTGTTGAGCTCTGTTTAGCAATTTAAAGTGGATAAACCACCCACAGAAGAGCTCACCTAACCCTGTGTAACAGTAAGGAAAATAAGAAAACGTCTCCTTACAATCATGTTTCAGGAAAAAATTAATAGAAACTTCAATAGATTTATTAAGTGAAACAACACTTGTTAATATATGACATTAAACCTGCTACTTCAGGGTTTGTGAAACCATCAGTCTTTTTCACACATCCTAAAATATCACCTCCTAAAGATAAACCAAGGGACAAACTTTATGTTTCTGAATCTCTGGCAAAGCTCCCATCAAATGAGAAATGCATACAATATTCTGTCTTTATAGGTCTCACTATGTTAAATTAAATATTTGGCCATGGGACAACTGAAGTCTCTATTTTTCCATTAAAAGGGTAGCTTGATGAGTTTTTCTCCCTTTTGCAAAGGCTAGGAGCTTTGAATCTGAGCACACTTCAATTTTATAACTATTAGAAGCCCAAAAGCCAGCATAATATCAGGAAGAATATTTTTTTTCCAGCAAACCTCTCTCTCTTTTGACATTCACATTTGCTTTTGTTTTCACACTTTTCAAGAATGGCCTTGAAAGCTCTCTCAAGTGTCTCTGGGGCAAAATGACACATTTGTCTGAAATTCCTTAAACTCAGATTTGAAGACCTGACTGCTCCTTTGGGGCTAGCAGAATCATTCTTCATTTCACTGTATGAACTGATTTTCACTACAAATACCAGCACACATTGGAAGAAGACAGCAAAGGGAATGGTTGAGGACAACAAAATAAGAAGCAACAGAATGCACAGAGGTGATGCAGGGCTTGGTGTGAATCAGCAACTGAAAAACAGATACAACATACTATCTGAAAAAGAATTTTTAAAAAGATATGTGTCAGAATTCAGGTTTTATCTTTCTTATCTTTTCATGGCTGATTCTCATTACTTGAGTTACCATGACTTCAATATGAAGCAATGAAAGATAAGCTGAAAAAATAGAATGTGTTTCCTTCTGGAGAGGAGAACAAAGCATGAAAGAAAAATCAAAAATCGCATTGCATACAGTTATGTCCAAGCAACTCTCACAGCAATTACTGGCCGTTACCCACATAATATTCTAAAGTCTGAAGGAACATTCCTATTCTGTAAAAGGATTGTTGAGCAAATAATGCAAGGAACTCTATACGAGGGACTATGTGGTGAAAAGTCATCTTAAATACAATCAGCTGATGCTCAGCAAGATGAACAGACTTTTGCACTATCTGACTAATTCCAGACTGACAAATACAAATTGTGGCAAGGAACAAATCAGGGTTATTATTATTTGTGTATTGTTAGAGTGACTTGGAGCCCAGCTTGGGAGCGATCACAGGCCAGGTTTTAGATTAACTGGTTCAGATGAAACCTGACCCTTTTCACAGGCTGGCAGTGGCATGGTGCTGCAGCGGTTCTGGGGAGGGTCTCAGCCTCTGTACACGTGCAGTCAGGTTTTGTTTCTTTTCTTTTTTTTGTTGACTGGAACAATAAAGAAGGCAGAATATATACTAGAAGCCTGATGGGTCCAGTAATAAACCCACAGTAATTAATGATCGGTTGTGGTCCTAGCAATGAGACCCTGACAGCTGTCAGGTTTCAGATATGTCCTATGCCTATCACGAAACTTTGTGAGACTATCTGAGGCCTGTTATGATTCTTAGTGTTGCATACACCTGGCCTTGGGAAGTCTGACAAGCCCTTTGGAATTATGCTTTATGCATTAATTAAAGAATTTTTATAGACAGGGAAACATCATCTTCTTGTGGGATTTGCATTCTTCCTGGATGTGCAGCCCTCAGCTTTATGGTGATCATATGTCTGCAGATTCTTCCTGTGGGACACTGAGACTACTTCCAGGATCCAAATAAGGATTTTATCTATGCATCTGCTTGGAATGCTGTATGAGAGCACAAGGAGTACATAAAAAAGTATCACAGGACCTGATTCTGTAAAATCATCCATATGTGCATAAAGACACAAGTACTATAAATGTCTGTTTACTTCAGAAATGCTCAGATACCAGGCTCCCATCACATGCAGGACATATGAGGATAAGCATAGTGGAAGTAAATGGATTCTAAAATTCACACTTCAGAAGACTATGGAGCAGATCTTGAAGCAAGCACATGCGTATTTTTTGAATGACTAGGGGGAAAAAAGCAGAACTGGCCTTCAGAATGAGGTAAGAGTAGGATCATTTTTCATTGGAACATATTTTGGGTCCATTTGGGACTGGCAAAGAAATCCAGTAATTCAAATCCCAGCCAAGCCATCATATCAATCAAGGGCTGAATTCTAAACTTCAGTCTTAATTCCTGCTTCAATGATGGTTGAGTGATAAAGAACAATTTGATGTACTGTAACTGTGTTAGAAACACATGCTCTAAGAAGTAGAGTTTCTCCATACTAGGACAGAGTAAGCCAACAGTTCCCTCTCATCAGTGGTCTCTCTGCATTTTGATCAGTCATTGCACGCTATTCCCAGCTTCCAATATCCTTCAGATTTTTTCCCTTTTTTTCAATTTACTTCCACTACTGCCACAATCATATTAAGGAAGTTGTTTGGCTGTTATGAACTGATGCTTGTGACTACTTTCTCTGTTCACTGTCTCCTAGGTCTCAAAACACAGAAAAGCAAGTCCTTCTATCATGCCAAGGCAGCTGTGAACTGATACAGACAACAAAATCAGCAAGGACAAACCTGAGTATCCCATCTGGAGAAGCAATCTATCTGAAGGACTTGCTACAGAACTGTTTATTCCATTGCTGGAACAAGCTATTAGTGGGGCAGGGTTCCTGGCACAGTCACAAATCCACTTAAGCTCATAATGAAGGCCACTTTTAACGTTGATTTTGTACACTGCATACCCATAAGAGCTGCCAAGAAAATGAAGATAATTTCAGTCACAAGGTTTTCAAAACTCTCCTTGCTGTTGTGAATCTGTCCATGATGAAATCAATGATGAAAAGATTAAATTGCAAGTTTTTCCAAAACTTAGCATGATACTGATGCTTATTTTAAGAATACATGGAAAATACCTATTTTAAAATAATTCCTGGAGACGGATATCTGTTTTCTCAATGCTGTTTATTCAATCAAAATGTTGCAACAACAGATTGATAATTGACACTTGAAGGTGGCCTGTGTACAGTACCTTGTGCCATATAATTATGGTTCAGATTAAACCAGTGTCCCTAGCTAATCACATGCCTCAATGTCAGCAACAAAAGGTATTAAAAAATATGAAATCCTAAGGAAAAGTGGAAATTCTTCTTCAGCTGATCAGAGTAATATTTAAAAATTAAAAAGGTTCTTTCTACTGGCAAAAATCCAAACTAGATTATTAAAAGTTAAAAATAATAGTCTAAGTGACTGTATGTAACCTGCAAAAAAATTTAAATATAAGATTTTAACTTTTTGGCTAACTTGAGCTATAGCAAATCACTTTTGTTCATGTGGGAAATACCAGAGCATATGATAAAATTATTAATGTGTTTGTTTACAATATATATGTGAAAGATAAATTATATACGTTTGTTTGTATGAAAAGAAATAACACAAATCTTTGTTTGCAACAAATTATGTAAGCTACAAGGTGCCTTAGCACATGTATTTATGAAATTGCCTTTTAATATAAATGGATTAATGAACACTCTTCAAAGATTAAACTAGATAATAATAAAGATATTCTTTGAGGGCCTTCTCAGAATTTTGCATTGAGAAATGGGGGTTCCAGACAAGACAGTTAGAGTGTTCCCATAGGACACATGAAAAATATATTATTTGGTATTAAAAACACAGCAAACACTTTATAGAGCAGATAATGACATCTGTTTTCTTTTCAGTCATGTAAACAGGAAGAATGTTATTTAGTACCAAAATGTTAAGGTGAAGTCTTGTCTCTAGAACTTCAATTGACTTGTGGTTGAATAAGATTTCATCTCCCTGAGTGTCCTGGGATTCCAGGACAGCCGCCTTGATGAAGCAGAATGAGACTGGAAGAGCTCTTTTTGAAATAAGACAGGAATATAAAGATTGTATGGCAAATTACAACACAAGAAGAAGGCCCATGTAACATTACCAAATAGATCTCCATTCTGTTAAAAAACAAAGATTAGCAAGTATAACATAGGAAGGGTTACTCTCAGCCTAGGAATATCCTTGAAGAAAAGGTAGGATGAGTAAGAAGTGAGGTGGGCAAGGATGCACAAGGAAAGCAGACAGATGGGAGTTGGAGAGAATCACTAAAGAGGTTGCACTGAGCAGGGCTCTAAATATCAACTAGTTCCCTGAATGTCTCCTGCAACAGTGACCCAGAACAGAATAATCCTCATCACTTCATTTTAGAAGGTCTCTGTAGAAAACTGCTGTCACCATCTGGACTAAGATATGCAAGCCTGGCCCTTTCCTCTCCAGGAGGGAAGCAGGTTAAATGGCACTGATATCAACTTGTTCTACAGACAAGGGTAGAATTGCAAGCATAATGCATCCTTGCACTTCCAGCAGCTGTGGACCTGCTACCTTTGCACTCAACTTGGAAATATGGCATATATATGCTGAATTCAAATTCTCTGCTCATTTAATCACTTCATTTAGAGAGAAATAGCTTGAAATGGATGAGAATAACAATGTGCCCTTTCTACCACCACAAAATCCCTCACAGCTAGTTCAATCAGCTGCTTGCCTTAAGTATAAGAAAGACAAGTTCAAGTCTATTTAAACAAAAAGTAAGACAAAACTAGATTTCCCTGGGGTGGACTACTGCTAGTACCTCTGGGTAAACTTTCTTCTCAAATGTCCTGTGCAGAATCCAGTACTGCAGATTATATATGCTTATATCAGCAATGTTATAAAACAGAAGTACAACCCTAAACTTGAAGAAACCCAAAGAAGGAACAGATATAAAGAAAAGTGTAAGATCACATCATCACTGGGATGCTTCATTATATGAATTCTGTAAAAGCATAAATATTTTAATGAAATACACAAAGTTAGTCATACTCAAGATTATGTATTTCACTGATATCTCTGATGCTTAAATTTTGCAATGTTAACGAACAGTGACAGACAATGCATTCATGAATCAGCCTTTCTGCAGACTAATTGTGCACCAGATATTATAATCCCATGAATTGAAATTATATTTAAGAGGCTAATTCTTGTAAATCAACCCACCAGTTTTGCAAACTCTGGTCTGAGTGTTTCTGCTGTAATTTTTTACTAGGTAATATTAGATCAGAACAACTTATTATCCATCAAATCAAGAGCACTCTTATATGAGCATCCACTCCATTTCTGCCTCCAGATACCAAGAAAAAAATAAAAACAGCAATCACAATTAGTTAAATTAAAATAGTAAGACATATACAACCATCCCTTTTTAGACCAAACCAGTTCCTAAAATGACAACTGATGCCAAAATAATTAAAGCAAGACAGATGGGGGGGAAGGAAAAGGAGAAATACTCTATTTAGAATGTGAAGAGAAGTAATTAGTTTTGGCAGGTTATTTATTTATATAAATTTAAAAATTAGCTGTAGCAGACACAGGCAGCAGATATAAATTTTGCTCTCTACTCACATTAGAGGAAGTTATGGCTAAATAGCCTTCTGGATTTTAAAGTATGTATACTTCCTCAGAGAATATGTAAGAGGGTTTTCCATATTGAAACATCCCTGGCCAACAAAATATGCCAAGAGACGTTCTTGTATCTCAGAGGGCTTTAGGATGGGTTTTGGGTTTTTTTTTTTAAACCAAGGACATTTGCCTCAAATTCTTTTTTTTTGGTAGCAGTTTTTAAGTTCTTGAATTACTACTGCAGTCTTCTTAAAATTTCTTACAGTTCAGAAAATAAGCTGAAGTGTGACTCAGTAATATAGCTCTGTGAATGGATTAGTACTGCTCTCTGGAGAAAAAATAGATCAGTATAAGACACTTTATTTTAAGTTTTAGTGATGCTAAAGTCTTATTCTTATACCCCCTCCCCTGCTTTGATTAATGTGTCCTCTGGAGAAAATAGCAATGCCAAAATGAGAAAAGTATTTAACTTCTTGGTGTCAGGTGCTATTCTCTGCATGTTTACAGAGACACAGTGTATTTTTAGCTAACATTAATAAGCAAAACAGGAGAGGGTGTTGTTAAACCAATACACAATAATTTTGTGGTAATTTACCATTCCTCAGTTTCATAGAATCACAGAATATACTGGAGAGCCATCAGGATCATCAAGTCCAGCCACTGGTCCTGTACAGGACACCCAAACAGTCACACCATGTGCCCAAGAGCATTGTTGTGATGCTTCTTGAACTCTGTCAGGCTTGGTGCTGTGACCACTTCCCTGAGGAGCCTGTCCCAGTGCCCAGCCTCTGGGTGAAGAACCTTTTCCTCATATCCAACCTAAACCTTTCCTTACTCAGCTTCAGGCCATTCCCTCACATCCTGTCACTGGTCATCAGAGAGAGGAGATCAGTGTCTTTGAGTAGCAGTTCATCCAGATTTACAAAGATTAAATCAGAGCTATTTAAGCAGCACCTTCAGACAGACCTGGGGACTTATATTCTTTCAGCAGCACAGTCTGGTAGCATGTCACCTCAGCACCTCCATTTCCTGATTTGCAGATTTACAAAACATGCATGCTCTAAGGCATGCTTAACATTTGTTCTCCCCAAGGAGATCAACAGTGCAAAGGCAAAGATCTAAATACAAGGTACCCAAAAAAGAAAAAAAAAAAAAGAGTAGTTATAACTGCTATTAACATTCACTGCCTTTAACCTGGAAAGCCTTTCAGCCTTTGAAACACACTTGAGTTGCATTTCAAGTCATTGCAGTCCACTCTTTCTGCTCAAAAGCACAAAATAACAGGCAGCAGCAGGACTATAAATTGCTTTATGGATGCTATAAATACAAATAATCCTCACCCATAAAGTTACATTGGCATTACAAAGATCTAGTATTTTATTTAATGCATGGCACAGCCATGCTGCAGCACTTGGAGGAGGTGGATGATCATGCTGTCACAAGGATTCCATCTTTAGCTTGTGAAATGTCTCTCGGACTCACACAACATATGAGAGGAAAAAATGCTGGGAATGCAAGCACCAGCAGTCTACAACAGCCTTAGAATCATAAGAAGCAATAAAGACCTCCTAAGTGTCAGCACTGAACCTGGATAGCTTCATCCTGTGATTTATATACTATCACACATAACTTCTGAAATCAGTATTTAACTGACTGCATTATCCACCATTTTGTCTGGATCTTCACTGTTGTCTACAAAGTGTGTAATCAGATAAAAGTCAGACAAGGCTTGTGGAAAAGCTACTCATAGAATTCAAATAACATGCTAATAACTTTGATGATTCCTGTGGAAGCTAAGTTAAATCATCAGTAAGGTTTTTAAGTAAGTTATATTAATACTGTTAATAAATGTAATTATTAATACATAACTGTATAGCTATATATATATAACTATACAGTTATATATAGTTATATAGTTCTAGAATATATATATGTAATATATATAGTTATATAGTAATATATAGTATATAGTTATATATACACTATACATATATATACTATATATTATATGTACACATATATAGTGTATAGTTATATATACTATACATATGTATACTATATATTATATATACTATACTATGTATTACTATACATAGTTATATATGTATAATTGTAAGTTATAATAATTCAAAGAGCTGCATATATACACACAGCAATTCTCCTAGGACTCATAACTGATATATTGTGATGTTTGCTAGGGTATATTAATTTTTTTGGTTTATTGATAAATTAACAATATTGAAAGTCATTAATTCATCTTGTGAAAAAAATGCCCACATGTAAAAGGATACTTTCATCCTGTTACATCATATTCACAGCCCTGGTGGTGCACACAACACATAGCAAAGAAGGCCAGTAAGCAAGCCCTTAATTCAGCATCTTCCCTGCTTGCTTTCATGAACAATGAAGTTGGTTAAACATGGAGCTTTGAAAAAAGAAAATATTCCCATTGAAACTTACCAGTCCTTAGCCCATATACTCAGCAGCTTTCTTTTAGGGTATCTTTAGACATGTCCTGTTTGCTTTTTACATTATTAGAAGTTATATTTAGCCTCCAGGGAACCTAAATTAGGCAACAATTAAAAACATTCTGACACTTACTTTTACAATTGCTAAAAATAAGCAATGAGAGTACTACCCAGAATAATTCAGAGTGAGTCATTTGGGTTCCCAAAATTACAAACTGCCTTGTAAACTACATAGCCCCACTTCAAATGAATAAACAACTTCAACATTTAAAGAGCTATCACTCTTTAAAAGACAGACAGAGATATGAAGTGTACCCTAAATTCTTGAGTTTAGGATTGTCCTGTGGCTGGTGAAGTCAGTAACTAAAAGGTGAGCATGGACACCTGCAAGAGGCATTCAGGTGTCCAAGGCATTTTATGGCTCTTGCCTCTGATTTGCTGGAGTCCTCATTCAGAATTCAGTGCTATTCAAATATGCATTTGTGAATACTCCCCTAGCAAAATTTCCACAGTCCTTTCCTGCAACCTGTCATTTAACAACTCTTCTGTGAAATTACTGAGTCTTCAATCAAGGCATTCTGAAAGTAAAATAAACCAAATTTTCATTATTCAGACAAAAGTAATTTGTCTTTGCTTTGAATCACCTAGAAAGACAGAACAACTTCCTCAGGTAAAATTTAGCTGCCATGACCAAGAAACCATGCACTGTTTTTCCTGCTTTCTCCTCTCTCTTCTGCCCACCACCTCACAGTATTTTTGAAGTTTTACAAAGAAAACTCCTAGCATAAACTGCTGTGTTCCAAATGAGGCAGAAACCTTACTATCAGAAAATGTGTTTAGAATCTTGTCTCTGGTACTGACATGCGTCTAACCAAAGGAAATTAATTGCATGGACAGCTTTCATTGCCTCAGTTCCCAGTTGCTTTTTGACTACTAGGCTGCTCATAAATTAATGTTTTAAAGCCACTTCAAGAGTTTACTTCAAGTGTTTGCATCTAGACATGACATTGACTGCAGCATTTCAAAGTTACAGGCATAGATAAAGTTCTGATCATCTCTCACAGGTATGCTCTCACTCTAGGCACATAATTTAGCTGCAAATTTCTATGCAGAATCTGTAGAATATAAGCAAACTTTTCCAAATATTTTCTCAGGAAGACAAACATTAATTTCTGAGTTCAAAGCAAGTTGGCATTTAAAACTACTAAACTACATTTTCCCTATTGTCATTCTCAAGAAACACAGAGACATTTTGGATTGTGTATTCAAGAACTGAATCTGCATCAAGCTGACATTCAGCATGGAAACAGCTCAGGCCACATTGTTAAGTGTGACAAACCTGTGTCTTTTAAAGGAATTGACCTTTAAATAATATATGATCCTCAACCTTGCAGCTGCTACAATTGGCAGACCAATCAGACCCACCTACAATACTTGGAGTGCTAAGGATAAATGTTAATTCTTTCCCTTGTTCTCTATATGACTATGCATTATACTCTTATCACCTGAATAGAGCATTGAATATTAAAAAAAAAAAAAAAAAAAAAAAAAAAAAAAAAAAAAAACCCTGAACATTATACATTAGGAAGGAAGTGAAATAGGAATCTGAGATCTGAGACATGAAGCCCATATGTCCCACATACACTACTGCAGAAGGCAAATTTGTGTCCAGGCTACCTGGCTCAGCTTTTATGTAAGAAGTCTGATGAATTGATGAGCAGTAACAAGCTGTTGTCTGCATATTCTTCCCACTCCAAAGGGGGATGCCATACTTTTTATCCCACTTTTTAACAATTACATAGAGGAAGGGAGTTTTCCTGGAGTGCTTTCCACTACATTTGAATCAGTTCTGAAGCACTTTTTAAATTGCTATCTGCTGACTTCTTTCCATCTCAAGGGAACACTACCTTAATATGCCCTCCTAAAAAGATAATTTGGATTTAAAAAATATATACTGGTTGGTGAGTAGAGGTTTTTAAAAGGGCTGGAAATTCAAATCAGGACTTATACACAGGCCCTGTCAAGATCCAGATTCACTGGGTGTTGCTCAGACAGAGATGCATAAAGCAGTTCCTATGATGAAAGGCCAGCCAGTGACACCTGTGAGAACTGCTCATCTCCTAAGGGAGGAACACAGTGACTGAGAAGCAAAATAGGGCTGTAGGGGATAATGAAAGAGGAAGAGCTGGTCAGAACAATGTACTGCTAAACTCCAGTCATAAGCTGGAATCCTTAGCTCTGATGGTTTTATGCTGTAAAAAAGGTTCAGCACAGTGTAACAGTACCCTAGGAGCTGTAATTCCAGTCAGAGAAAGATTTCTGTACTACAGCTGCCTGATGTCCAATTAAAACACCGTAGCCAATCATGGTAGGGCTAAGCTTGGAAAAAACCTTGTTCCCTAGGCAGAATCTCCATGCTTAAAAAACAGTGCTAGAAAACTTGCAGAGGCGTAAGCTGTTCTCCACGAGGTATTTTTTATCAACCCAAACCTGAGAAGTTAAAAACAAGGGAAGGAGTTTCCAAGTGAGCGTGCATAACCCCACTGTGTTTGCCGGAGGTCAATCAGCGTGTGGGTGTCAGATTTGTCAACAGAAGTCCCTGCACTGTTTGACACAAATGGCAGCTGCTTTTCAGCACAGCAGCCACGGCTGAAATGCCAGGTTTTGTTCCAAGTCAGGACAGAGCTGGGCACCCCCAGCACCAATTATCTTCCTCCACACCCCTAGCTCAGGGAGAATTCCTTCCCCTTAATATCCCTCTACCATAACAATTTATGAAACACCAGTGAGAGATGAAGCTCCGCCAAAACCAGAAAGCTATTATGGGGGAACTGTAATGTATTAAATGTAGTTCACAACTGCAAGGCTTTTAAATGATAGTAGCATTTGTTTTGGGACTTTTGCCTGGAATTGTAGAAGATCTTTTAATAAATGTGCTCAATAAGATGCATAATTTAGCTTCTTCTCAGCAGAATGCTGGCTGGCTGCCAGATCCACTCTCAGGTTTGACTTGATGTCAGGACTGCCCGCTGGCCCAGTACAAATAGACTCATTAAAAAATGGTTGCTGCTGTGTGCTCAGGCTCTATTTCTCCCACTAATGGCTCAGTTTATGCCTCCCCCTCTTGAATAAATAGAGGAACAGCTTCCAGAGAGGAAAATATTCTTCTGTATACACATTCCACACATTTGAATGCAGGCAACATGCTGGGAGGTGTAGGAAAGCAGAAGAGAAATGGCTGCCCCTCACAGAAAAAGGAAGCCATTTAAAGCAGTTATGTAACATGGACTATGAGTGATCATGATATTTACTAATCATAATAGAGACAGTTCACTGCCCAGATTTGGTCTCCATTTCCATTGTTGTAGACACACCCAAAGCCCAATCCAGGCAGAACCTGACATCTGAACAAGCAGCACGGGCAAAGCCAAGATAAGAAAAAGTTACCAAAGGAGGCTGTACCCAGGGCAACAGTCACATGCCTCTGTTCTCAAGTCCCATTAAGCCTTGTTTCTTCTCTTGATTCAAGAGGGTTTGTGATTATTATCAAACCTAACAGACTTTTTAAGCTGTCACTCGTTTTCAGATTTGCTCTACTAAATTTCCTTCCAGATGTGCTTTCTGGTTAATAGCAAAAATAATGGTACAAATAAAACTGGGTTTTTGACTTATTTATATTAGGACAGCAAAAAAATCCCACTTTATAATCTACCTGAACCTCTGGCAATGTCTAATAATATTAGTGGAGGTGGGAGATAGGAGTGATGTTATTTAAAGCTCTTGGGTTTTTCCAGTGGATTGCAAAAGACCGATCCTTGCCTTGCAGAACACATTAGCAACATGTTTTTTATGCTGGCTCTGATAATATATCTTAGTATGAAAGAAAATGTAAATGTAAAGGCTTAAACAGTCTCAAAACACCTCCATCTCTTCACCAAAACTAAAAAAAGTTGTAACATCCAAAGTTATGTTTCTGTTAACTCTACAAGCACTTGTAACTCCTGAAATGGCCTTTAAACACATAAATTCAAAACTGAAGCTAAAAGAATATCAGTCTTTAATCTCACCCACTTTCTATTGTTAGTAAAAGTCATATTTGGCCAGATAATTGAAGGCACTGCACACCCACATAGCAAAATAAAGTAGTTTCCACATTTAACTCAGTGGCTGCATTTCACAACAGTGGATCAGATCTCCAACTGTGAAGCTCCAAAAATGTCACCATCCCACCCTCTCTAGCCCAGCAAACCATGTCTTCTTTTCTCCTCTCACCAATGGTCAGAAGCACCTGCTGTGTCTTCCCACATTGCTGCCTCCTGGAGTAGCCTCTATCCCCACATTCCCTCCACTAGATTAGTTCAATGAAAAGGTAAGCACATGAAATTGAAACTATGTTTTGTTTTTGAGTAGCACAGTAAGAATTATCAAGCAGAAACCCAGATAGCCATCCCTCACCTTTCAGATACACCCTTATATTTAGTGTTTCCTAGTTAATCACTCTGGTCTATGCTCCATCACCCAGACTATGCTCTGAGGTGCCTAAATTTCTTTGAGATCCTGCAAAGAATACAGGAACCCAAAACAGACATCTGTCCACAATATTTTTTAGGTTCTAGGTGTCACTTACAAAGTAACACCTAGAGTCAGTGACAGAACAAGGGTATTTCATGCTTAAGCTCCCTTGCTGTGCTCAAGCCTGCAGTGATATTGCAGCATGCTGAATTTCAGAGCTGGAGCATTTGATCCTATATTTTAAAACATTGCATAGAGCTTTTAAAAGCTCTACAGTTTAAATCTGGTATGCCTGAATCACCACCCTATTAAATCCACTCTGAGTGCATTACAGCTCTGTTGAACCAACACCAGACTGAAAGAGCCCCTAGATTCTTAGGTTATTTTTTCTGCAGCTATACACATCCCAAGCATACATTGTTTATCTACAATCCATTTCAAGCCTTCATTACCTCTCTCACACATTTAACCTTTGCTGAAATCATACTGCTTAAACTGCTTCTGTATTTTCTTAGTATAAAAAGGCCTTATTTTAGTTTTAAAAAGAGGCTGAATGGTCACATCTACTAATCATTAGTACATTTCAATTACATCTGACCTTCTAAAGGGGCTCAACTCCTCTGAGCCCCATCTAGTCAATTAAAAAAAAATCAAATTCACAACATGATATTAAGGTAGTTATAGACAATGGCTATTAAGAAGATATTAAGATAGTTTTTTTTTTCTAGGTGTGTTTTTGATATAGAGTATGTAAAGAGATCAAATATATTTATAAAGACTTATAAGTGTATATAGGATGACAGACTAGTGGGTATATAGCAGGGAATAGATGTTCTGCATCTTGTTCATGATACATTCCAATGCTTTTGCCAGTTTCATACAGCTGAAATAGAAAAATTTCAAAACAAAACCTTCAGAAGTAAGGTTTTATTAGGACTGGTGAGCTATCTTAATGAATTAAAGAAATTGAGATAAAGCACAGTTTAAGGCTATTGTCTCTCAAAAGTCAGCGCTACCAACTCCAGATAGTCCATTTTAGTCCTGGAGAACTGATAGTCATCATACAATTGTATAAAATACTTTACCCTTTTAATGTATGCAAAAATGTTCAAAGCTTTATAAATTCTTCTTGATTCCTGTATAGCTCAAATTAAGACTTTAAATTCTGTGCTGAGTGTAATTCTGCCACCACAAAAGCTTGTCTGAGTGCTGTCAGGTACTAATACTTCATTTTAAGAATATATACTACATTGTTTCCCAATTAGATGTTACACCAAAATCAATGGAGTCCTTCTTTGCAGCAAGATAGTAAAGCAATATTCCAAAGGCTTATTGATTTTAAAAGGGCTTTGCTAGCACAGAAAGACCTATTTGTGTGAAATATTTTGTTGGAGCAGAGACTGGAGTTTTGAAAAGGTCTAAAGGAAATTACTTTCCTCTAAGGGATATAGGCATTTGTGGGGAGTGCAAAGAATGCTTTGTAGCTTGAGTGTTACTGCTGCAGCTATCTTATCCCATTTGTCACTGGGAATTACAAGCCTTATTGACAGAAATATACAATGTTTCATAACTAGGATTTCAAAGCTGAGCATACAAAAAAGAGTCAGGCTTATCTGATATGTGCCCAAATGTCTCCAATTCTCAATATGCTAAACTTGCTTCCTTGATTCTCTCCTCCAAGGGATGTAATCTTTGAGTCAAGTTGTAGAAAATTCCCTCTCGCCCAAGTTGCATCAAATTATCCACAGTGATTCTGAGAGAAAAAAATTATACTTCTGCTGTGCCAGCATCTGGAAAGCAGCCTGATTGGCAACACTAAAGAGCAGTGTAATTGCATGTTCAAACACTTTAACTCTACCCTTCCATATGGAATAAACATTCAGTTAAGAACAAACAGCAAAAATTCCCTGTGAGGGAGGTGTTGGGAAGATTAGCCTTCACCAGTGTTAGATTTTCAGGGTAAAAATTGTGTAGGTTTGAAAGCCCACAGTCTTACAAAGCTTTTACATTCAGAGAGGCTGAGTTTGAACTATTTAATGAGATATATGTGCTGGCGCTTATATTAGCTGAATAGACCAAACATGATGGTACGTACTCAAGTATTCAGAGAAACAATTTACAGCCAGAAAATCTGCAGAGTCTTTTTTGTTACAAGGGCATCCTGGGACAAGTCCAAAGAGAACAGAGCAGCAGCAAGGCACTTTATTTTGCCGAATACTATAACATAGTCATAGGAAATATGGAGTTGCATAGCATAAAAATCCCTCATTATACCCTCACCTCTGATTAGTAGGAAATGAATGACAGCAGTGGAGCTACTCAGTTTAATTATCAGTTTTGCTGAATTTCTAATAAGCTCTTAAAATCTAATTTTGGAAGCAGGAGTTTTGTCTCCTGCAGGGAATGGTTGATAGAAATGAATAAGATTTCAGTTTGTCAAGTCTGGTCATTTCTCTGGCATTTAAGTCCTCAGTGAATCAGTAGGTTGGGGATAGAAGACAATTTGTCTAAACTCTAATCCACTTTACAACTATTTTCTTTAGCTTTCTAGGGATACAAACCACTTCCACATTTAGACATGGACCTGCCAATTCCAAGCTCCCCTGCTAAGGCTGAGGTATTTACGAGAATCACTCCATCGCCTCATCGATGCCTGTCCACTGGGAGACAGACTGGCCAGCAAATAATTTCTGACAGCCACTCAGAGTAATAGTGAAGATCAGAGCTTTGACTTAGATTGCAAATTAATGTTTCATTAAGCTTTGGGAACCATTCAGAAACTATTTTAAGTATGCATTCATAATTACACTTGCTGTAGCAACAGGAATTAGGTTTCTGGCTGTTCTTAGCTCTAATTTCTCTTCCCTCAGGCTATAATTCATCACTATGCTAGCATGAAAAAGCACTAAGTCTCTCCTCTTGATTCCATGACCAAAGGGGAGGTCAGGTGGCTGGCTTCTTCCAGCACTAGATATCTCCTTTGGTTATTAGATCATAGGAAATCAGTGAAAGAAGTGTTGGATTAAAGTTCTGTAACTGTTATTCAAATCCAAATTCAAGAAAGGTATGGGAGAAAGGAAAAAAAAGGAAAAGGAAAAGGAAAAAGAAAAAGAGGAAAAGGAGCAATACTTTAAATTCTCCCTTTTCCCCCCTGCTTTTTCTTATATTTTGTAAAACTGGCCAGCACACACAGCAAGATTCTGAGAATGCAGTCCTTGGGTTAAGGAGAGTGAGAGAATAGGAAGAAGAACGTACATGGCAGGCCAGACCATTTTTCAATCTAAACTGGCAACTGAGGGAGAACTCTGTTCAGTATTAATGGATAAATAGCGGATAAAGACCTGTATGCATGAAGTACTGTTTATGTTTCTAAAGGCATATCTCAAAAGGGCTTACATTACAGTAAAACAAGGATAAACCTAACTAGAAAAGATATGACCAATGCATTACATTCACGGAGAAACATATTAATTGGCACTTGCTCATGTTGCCTCGTGTCAGGAAAGAACCTTACTCATGGCTTCATTGGCTGCAAGAGACAAGCTGCACCAGACTGCATTTGACTTAGAGTTTTGGATGGAAGCTGTAGCCAGGCAGCAGAATGCTGATGAAAAATGAACTTATATGTAAGTTAGACTAAATAAATTTTCTGCATTGATGAGAGTAATTACCTCTTACATAAAATTAGAAGTGAGTAGGAAGAGGGATTGCAACTCTGAAAAGAAAAATGCTGATTACAAAATATTTTCTCTTCCAAAATATTTCAGTTTGGTAATTGCAAGTTATCATTTTTTGGTACTTTACTATAATTAAAATTGACTTTTACAAGTGGAATAAGCATTTAAGAAGTTAAATGGAAACCTTTTCATCTGAAAATCACAGAAGAGGTATTTCAATTTCTTAATATCTATTTTTAGGAACACATGAACCAGAACAAGCAATTTCCACCTTCTCAGTCTCAATAATATTCTGTTTTAAGAATCTCTCCCTTCTTACAGGTACAGGGGAAAACATAGACATCTGAAAACTTGGAATCACCTCAAGGAAACATTGTAAAAATCCATCTTGATAATATGCACCTTCCCACAGGGAGAGAGAAAGCATGTATAGGAGTCTCTTTGCTTCTTTCAGCACACTGCCATTTTTAGGTCAAGGTCAGATACTGGGTGTTGCCTTATGGTAAGTCTGTGCCTTGTTTGTCTCAAAAGCTAAGTGACATGGGTTTTTTTGCCTCTTACTATATTTTGTAGCCCTGAAAAAGAATGGGATAACTTCCTCCTTATTCCTTTGTTCCATGATCCAGCCAGACTCTCAGGGAAGTTTGTTGCCTCCCTGAGGTCCAGATTAAGACCATCTCACTGCATCCAGCTCTCAGATCCTCAGCACAGGAAAGACAGGGACCTGTTGGAGCATCTCCAGAGGAGGGGCAGAAAAACAGGACTCTCCTCTCCTATGAGAAAGACTCAGAAAGTTGGGGTTGCCCAGCCTAGAGAAGAGAAAGCTTCAGAGACAACTTATTACAGCCTTTTGTTAATTAAAGGGGGCCTATAAGAAAGCCAGGGACAAGTTTTAGCAGGGCCTGTTGAGACAGTATAAAGTGTCGTGGTTTAAACTAAAAGAGGGCAGATTTAGAAAAGCTATAAAGAAGTATGTTGTTTTTTTTTTTTTTTATGAGGGTGGTGAAACACTGGCACAGAGTGCCCAGAAAGGTGGTAGATGCCCCATTCCTGCCAACATTCTAGGCCATGCTGGACAAGGCTATGGGCAACCTGGTAGAGAAGACCTTTAAAAGGCCCCAAAATATTCTGTTTGGAGCAGTCTACAGGCTTGTGTCCGATTGTGTCTCCTGGTGGGATTAAAGAGTGTGAGATCTTCAGTCCACAGACAGTAGCTACAGGGAAACTGTAGCAGACTCTTGGTGAGAAGAATCTGTTGAAGTACTGATAAGTAATTTTTCATTTTATATGTGACTTTTTTTTCTTTTTTTTCACCCTGGCCACTAACATCTGGAAGGAGGGCTGTGTCAGCTCCTAAGCCACATTGCTCTGGCAACTTCTAAAACCATCTTATTGACAATCATACTGTCTCTGCAAGATCCAGACTTTTTGATGCTTCTTGGAAACAAAGTTCCAAATCATCCAGGATTTCATTAATTTTAGTTTTTTTGCAGCAGTGAAAGCAAATTTCTTTTATTTTATTTAGACTTCTTAGATTATAGAAAGCTAAAGCACTGTGATGTTTTGATGAAACAAAAGCTTTGAAGTTGCTGTTTCATATTATAACTGTCTTCCCCTCACTTCATCCTCACAGTCAAACTTTTCTTTACTTTTCACTTTGAAATACAGCAATCACTGAGGGGCACAAGTTGAAGATTTCTCTTAAAATGAACTGATATTAAATGAGGGCTGTGGTATAAATATAAAATATCTATTTTTCAGAATGTTCTATACTTACGGATTATATAGAAATTAAGCTGTGTGGCTACACATAAAACATTCCTACCTCTCTCCTCATTCATGATCATACAGCTTTTTCCAGAATTTGGAAGTATTACTGATGAAACACTTTAAAATCTTAACTAAAATTGGAAATAACAAATATGAGCAGCACTGGAAAAAAAAAAAAAACCTGAAAACAGAGTGGCTGAAAAACTTTAGAATGAGAAATGAAAGGGAAATCTTGGGAATGAAGGGAAGATGGAACTTGGGGATGAAGCTCCTATATTTACTGTCTACCTTTTCATCCTAGAGATATTGGCTAGTAGTTCAGGTATGTATCTTTGCTTTTCTGAATATCCAAATTTGAAAATTCTTCTAACAGACCAAAAAAAGGGACAGTGGTGTTAAAATTATTCCAGTTTTTCCTCTTTTAGAAGTATGGTTCCCATTGGAAATCCAGAATTTCATTTTAAGTACCTGTCTCTCTCTAAACATTAAATTTGGGCCCTGGATGCTCAGTGTAGTCAAACACACACTAAATAGGGCAGCCATTCAAAGATCAATTCTTCTCTCATTTGATATGAAAACTGTGTCTCTGAGAATTCCTGTTGTGTTTCTGTAAGCATGCCTGAGAATGCCCATCAAAGTCAAGCCTTAAAGTGATGTTTGCCTCCTGAAGCCTGAATAGCCTTACTTTCAATCTGTCCCTTTCACTCATGACCAATGCACCTTTAATGCATGAAGAGAGGGACATCAGACACCTCAGTAATTGAGGAGCAGAATATTTAGAGTTCAGAGACTTGTGAAATTAAAGGGCAGCTGAGTGGGGTTTTCAGTACTGCAAGCTTGAACTTCATTGTAGGATCTTAAATTTCATTTTGATGCCTTAATCTTATTATGGACTTT
The DNA here is from genome assembly GCF_050655825.1 of Lonchura striata. Classification (NCBI taxonomy): domain Eukaryota; kingdom Metazoa; phylum Chordata; class Aves; order Passeriformes; family Estrildidae; genus Lonchura; species Lonchura striata. The sequence continues at coordinate 54,013,636 of NC_140707.1, read as the reverse complement.
GATATCTGAAAAAAAAAATATGTACTCTAAAACACTAAGCATAAAATTAAAGCATTAAACACAAAATAGTGGATAGCAAACATGCTATACGAATGGTACGAATGGCAGCACTAAATTTAGTAAATGGGGAAGGAACAGAAGTAACTATGATATCTTTATTTCATATCAGTCCTGTCTGATTGATTAATGCATCTCTTAGAATAAGAAAATAAGAAATGTATGCATCTAAAATACAAATTAATCAGCACTGCACCACTATTCTCTATACCGTATTAATTAATAACACCACATGATGGAATCAGATTTAATCAGTCTGTATGAAGGATTTTGGGTACAGAAAGCAGTAGAGAAAAGCTGCATTTTACAAAATTTATGAATGTTCTAGAATCACTTAAACTGTTGAAAGATTCCATGAGATACTTTTTCTGGCAGACCTTGGGTAAAGGCTTCAGCAATAATTTGCAAAGTTTGTATGTGTAGTCATTGATTTATTCCAATGTAGTGTTTTCAGTGGGCTTAATTAGGAGTTCTTAGCATTATGACTGGCAAGTTAAAAAGTACGGTGAGATGCTTCATAAAATAGAAAGAGATCTCTGTCTAGATCTGTCAAAGCAACCCTTATTTGCTATAAAATTGATTTTATTCCAGAGTGTAACAGGGAAAATAGAACTTTTCAAAAAAGCCCCTTGAAAATCTTCAGGTTTTCATATGCCTTTTACAAAGAATCTGCATTCCATACCATTGCAAGTGTCTCCTGTGAAAAATGCTACACACTGAAAGGAGTACTTCAAAATACTTTTCTAGATCTCGGTGGTAGCTCAGTCCTTTTCTTGTTCTCTTTCCAATCTCATCCCCTACTCCGTACCTAGGTTTTTCATAGGAGCAGGAGTTCTAGGTTAAGAGTCAATAATTTATACTTTTTACAGATTGCTTCATTTTTTCTTTTATATGCAACAAATCCATTACTATCTGTTAATGAGTAGCACAGTAGCCATTTCTTGCTTCACAACATGTTTAGTTCCACTCCTCCTGCTTCAGGAAATCAATTTTGTATCACTTGATCTCAAATTCTGATTTCTATCTAAAAAGGATTTAGGAAACTTTGATCAAAGAAAACCTGTGATAATGATGGACTTGCATTTAAATGTATTCATTTTCTCCATTTGTGCCTCTAGAAAATACCCTAAACAAAGGTATTCAACAGTGAAAATTCTTAGTCTGTCTGTTCAAATCTTTTTCCTGGTCTCTGACTGGCTGAAAAAACTTTCCATTATACTACTGAGGAATGAGAGAGATTTCAAAACAGACTTTAAACTACCTTCTGAAGGTGGAGAGCTGCAATAAATTTAACTGAAGAGCTGAAAATGAGCCCCTAATGATTTGGAATATATTCTCCCATATTAGGCTCTGTCTTTATTTGGTGGCACTGAATAGAGTCTGCAGCTGAAATGAAAAACAGGAATATAGGAAAGAAAAGGACACATGCAGAAATTTTGCATTATAGAGCAAGGAGTTATTAGCATCTTTATCTGTTGTTTCAGTGATTGCATTTAGGATACAGTATTTAGCCCCAGACTGCCTAACACAAAGACCTGAAAGAACAAAGAGAACCTAGGAAAAGATGAAAACTAAACATATAGAGAGACTGATTTAAAGATAATGATATAATGAATGAACTAGTATTGGTGGTGTTTTACTGGAACAGTTTTATTATATATCAGTCACGGGCAAAAATACTCCAAAGAATATGCTGACAAGCCCTCCTTTTTCCCCATTTCTGACTTGACAAGCAGATCATGATTTTGTGGAATTAATTCACTATTCAAGCTTATTTCCAAGTTAAATATAATGGCTCATCCACAGCTACTTATCTGTAAGGATTTGCTATTTGAAATTCCAGCTGTGCTGTTCAGATTTGATAGGCTACAGCAAACACATGGCGTGTGTTTGTTCCTAGGAGGATGCCTGTAACATCTCTGCTGGAAAGTTTGTCTATTAAAGTATTTTTGGAAAGCAGGGACAAAAGGGCCAATAGCAGTGACAGAAGATTTTGTTCAGACATGCAGAGCATGTTTGAGGGGATAGTTCTATTTCAGGAGCCCATCTTCAAGCAAAACTATCCCGTAGGTCAGGGAAGTGTCAGACAGCTGGCACAGTAAGAACACAAGGACCTGAATGTTGACCTGCCAGAGGCAGAAAGGCCCAGCTGGCCGTGATGGAAAGGATAACAGGTACTGGTCACAGAGTTATCAGCCATATGGACACTGACATTGACAAGAGACTGTTCATGAGCGCCAATAATAAACACTCAAAGTGCTGGGGCAGGGACTCCTTTACAGACTGCAAATAAAAAGTTCAATTAAGCAAAGCAAACCTAAAAAGACACAAAGAGTGTAAAAATTGGCTATTTACAGGGCTAAGGAATTTGCATTTTGAGGAATGGTGTCAGCACCAGCACTTCAGAAAATCAGAGGGGGCACACATATTGTAAAATACCCCTTTTTTATTAATTGTGAGATGGATGAGCAAGAGATAATGAACTATTTATGTACCAGATTTACATTCAAGTATTCAGAAGAATCAATACTTACAGGTTTTGTTTTTAGGCATCTTCTCTGTTCTTGTTACAGAGAGAGAGAGAAATTTGCATGCAGGTAGTGTGTTTAAATAACTTGCAGCTCATTTCCATTTAGAATGTCTGCTTAAATACCAATTTGACCTCTGGCTGTCTTTGGTGTTGGATAATATGTGTAAAATGGTCACCAAGAATTGTGTATGAAGCACAAGTTGAAAGGAACATACTAAATTTTCTTAGTTTTTTTTACCTGAATGCTTTATTTTCTCCTTCAGGATGTCAAAGAGAGAGAAGATATAGGCAACAAATCAATAAGGCAGAGAAGAATCAGGATATTTGCCATAGAAGATGAGGGAAAGGAAAGCTGGATGACTCATTTCATAATTTAAAATATGTACTTTCTGATCACCTTCCTGGAAGAATGCAATACTGTGGTGCTCAGATACCATGCTGAAGAAGTAAATACAGTCTTAAATAGCCCAGATCTAGATGAAGTTTTGTACGAAAACTGAAGGTTTACTACCAGAGAAAGTGATGTGCTGTTTCTTCTGTCATTATTTATAATAAAGATTTGTTTTCTTTAATGCAGACTTCCCCTGAAATACTGGAAACCAGAACATAACAGGAGGAATTGAGAAGTGACTATGTCCATGAACAGCAAGTGAAATTCTGTGGGCCATGTAACTCATGATAAGTAAATAATTTTTTATTTTCTTTTGGTTCATTTGAGGATTTTTTAATTCTTCTTATTTTTGCATTTTTTTTATATTCTTCTTTCTTTCCTAGCTTTCCTCTAGCTTTGAGGCTTTTTTATGTAAGGCACATATCAAAGATGTATTCATAACTATCTTGCAGTATACTGGTAGACATGTAAGACGTCTCTGTCCCACCCAGCTACACACAGTATTTTGTAACACAGAAAACTTGTGTTAATGTTCCAAACACTTCAATTTCAGTGCAGAACTCTCAGTCTTCACAATATCCCATTTGAAGTTTAGTTGAGACATAAAGGTTTTTTGCCCACAGGAATCAACACCTTCATTTAAAAGTAGAACTAAATTGCAAATTTTCCTATGTGAGACAAATCATTAACCTTTGCCAAATCATTACCTCAAGAGATAATTAACAGAGATCTTGCAGGAAATGTAACTAATAAAAAAAGCTCTCAAAAATTAGTATGAAGAACAAATGTGGTCTGCCTCCCAGCTGAGGGACTTGTGTCCCTGGAGAAACTAAGTTTCTATGGACTTAAAAGAAGGTCAGGTGAAGAAAAAGATAATTATTCTAATCTACTAAATCCCCAAGTACTGGTCATCTTAAACTTAGTGGTGATGTTAGAGTGGAAATTTTGTCTTGATATCAAATAAATTCAAGGTTACATTAATTAGACTATAATTTCATTAAAAACAATAAAAATTTTCACTAATTATTCAGTAATTAATCTGAATTTGCCTAGTTACATAAAGTTAAAAGCTTAACATGTGTTGCTAATGCCCCTGGCTTGTCTATTGACTTCATTGTTCACTTCTGATTTTCTCTTTTATTGGTCTATAAATATGTACATAAATATTGAATTAATTTACAGGAGTATTATGACAATAAATACATACTAGTAGAGTCCAGCAGGTATAGCATAACTTATGTTCTCTCACCTCCTGGAAATTGCATGAGCTTTATGAAGTTGCAGGAAAAACCACTGTGATTTTATCACTTTGTGTAATCCTTCTATACATTATTTATAAGAATCCAGCAATATGACACTTTTTTCATTATATGACCCCATAAGTATAAAATTATATGTGCATCAGAATCAAGCAAATTGAACCAAATACTTACTACTGTCACGAAGGCTCAGGAAAGTAATTTTTTCTAACAGATTATGAGTTCTGGTTTCAGAACAGTGTCATAATGTCCTTTTCCTGCTAAAGAATTAACTCAAAGAATAGGGACTACAGTCTCAAGAAAAAACAACAGCCTCAGCAGCCTCTCTGTCTCATTTATTGTGTACTTTTTGTTATTGCACCTGTCAGTTCCTGAGGGAAAAAGGTAAGTAAAAATTAGGCCATTCATAAAAGATAGGTAAATGCTCCTCAGCAATTCCACATGCTGTTGTCAGATCCTCTGGGGAGCACTATGAAACTTCTCCCATAGTCCCTCCACTGATGGACCTGTCTCTCCTGTATTTAGAGTCAGTCACAGCGTGCAAGGTGACTGCAGCCAGGTATTAGCTGGGATCGGGAGCCTCCCTTCTCAGTCCAGGGCAGGACTGCTCTGTGCAGTGCTGATGAGGCTAAAGGGAGCAACAGCATCCTCCACATGGGCTCAGGTCTCAATGAACCTGTGTCAATAGAAAACAGCCACAGCCAGGAATGTGCTATGTGTTTACAGGAAACCAGGAGTGTATTTTAAGATAATGTTAAGTGCTGATGTCTCTGACATTTTTGGTTTAAGCAAATTATCTTCAGCTGTTATTAGCCAGACAATATCTTGCACAATTAGAAACAGCACACATCATTTGTAAACCTTCACAATATAAAATAAAACTTTGCTAATGACACAAGCCTAAGAAACATGTGCTCTCTACCTTTTCTACCACTCACTTCTCTTTCTTGACTAAGACCCTGGCGCATGGTTTTGCACTCAGCTGCCTCAATGAGACAATGATATGGGCAATGTGACACAGATTTCAATGAGACACATAGATATGGGCTTCCTTCCTTCATTTATGGCAAGAGTGAAATGTATTTCTATGTTCTGCCTTGTGTATTGTTGGGCCTCTTTACAGGTAAATCTAAAAAAATACATGGATATGACTGCTCTACCACCAAACCCCTTCTGCTAACAGAAAGCAATGACCATAAAGTCACAGCATTATTGAATCTGTTAAAAAAACATATGTGCAATCAATAACTGCAGATCTTTCAAGCTCTTTAAGTTTGACCAAGTAGTTTTCTGTGAGTGTTTCAGTATTTGCTATAGCTACAAATGAGGAAATTACCATAGATTTTTGAACTTGGGGTTATTCACACATTCAAGGGGTTAAGCTGGGACTTATTAAACTGCTGAGTATCTAATTCTTCTGATAAGCTTCATGAGGTCTTTATTCCCAGACTGGATAAATACTTACATATTTCTGGATCAAAGACTTGCATTAACAAATTAACACTAATTTTCTTCTAAAGCTTTTACATGTAATAGGGTTTGTATGCAATACCCCAGGTCCTTCATGACATGAATCTTTGCAAGCCATGCAAGTAGGTAAGCATGTGAAAAGTTAGTGCATTCAAAAACTTACTGAATACTGGCAGGCAAGTCCTATGATATTTTGCTGTTATGCATGTGGAATAAAATAATGTAGTCAGGAAAAGAATAGGGCAGAATAAAACCAAAGGAAGTATCAAATGCTGGAGAGTCACATTGATGGATTGAAACAGAATGGCCTGGACTTAAAAAATAAACCTAATGATCAGATAGGAGATGCATAATTAGACTGAACTCCTACAGCTAGAGCAGAACACCTAAAGCAAATTTAAATATCCAGGAGACTTGTTCTGAAAAATTTTAGCGGATGTAGCTTCTAGAAGTGGCTTCATAACACACTGAGTTTGCAAGTGTTATGAATAATGTTCCATGTCTAGCCTCTCCCAGTTTCAGATGTCTCTCCCTTATTTATTTGCCAGATTATTTTATTTTACTCTTAGAATTTGATTCAATGCTACATCAATAGGTAATAGATAATTAAGAGTGCAATCAATGTCAATATTGAAATAAATAATCTCATTAATGATAAAGAGTATGTAATGGTATGAATATGGATGTAGGATGGAAATTGATACATTCAGCAGAATTTAAGAGATGATAATAATAGGAAAACAAAGCTGAAGGGAAGCTCCAGGGGCCAGATATTCCATCCATTATAACAGGAAGACTCTTGTCCTTGTCAAGTCTGGCCTCCATTGAAAAGACAGTTTTTCCATACCACAAAATTTCATAAGAATTTTAAAAGTAAACTTATAATTCTATATTGTCCTGAAGATCTTCAAAATTTTTTTAAGAAATAAAAACTAAGATTCTCTGAGCTGATAAAGGTATAATTTTAGCCATTTGTTCACATTTTGTTTAATGATTAATTTTTTAACAGATCTTCATCAAGATGTCCTGCTTAGCTCAGGTTAATTCCCTCATTACTAAGCCATGATACTGAAGATGTTTGTCTCTTCTTATATCTTTTCCACAGTGTAGAACATCTCCAATACAATAATGTATAAAATAAACTGATGCTTTAGGAAATCACTAAGTTTCAAAATGAATGAACCTTTTGGTCAGAAACAAGTGGCAACAAGGCTTGAACATTATTTCCTTTTTCCTGTTGCCCACAAAAATCCACCCTGTACTCAAGATCAATTTTCCAAATATAACTGCTATCCAGCCATCTAAGTTTCTAAGTGAAAATGCATGTTTTTAGCAAAGAACATTTCTCTGGTTCTAATGTTTCCTCAAAAGCACCTTGAATTTCATTGCATCTGTGTGTTAAAAGTTATAAAACCTGAAATATGTCTTCCCCAAATCATGAGAACCACTACCATCCCAGAGAAAGGACCTCCCTGAGTTTTTAATTCAGCACCTTTTGATGGTAATTTTCAATGTCCTCTGTGTAGGTATGTATTTTACTGCTGTACTGTATTTTCTTCTATTTTTACAGAAAATGTCCATTTTTAAAGTTTTAAGGTACACAGAACTGTCTGTTTATTCTAACTAACCAGACCAGCTCTGAGCTAATGTTCTCAGGAATAAACAACCAAAGTAGGTGAAAGTTATTCTCTCTATATGGAAGAAGGTAGTGCAATCTTCTTCAAAACAGCTGTGAAATGACAACACAAGGTGTTTAAGAATCAAAAATAAATAAGATTACAGACAGGGCTATGTTGGAAGTAAACAGAATCAGGGAATCATCAAACAGAATACAGAAGTGCACTTGTGTAAAGAAATGCACAATGCACATACCAACCTAAAGACAAACTTTACCCACCAAAGCCATGTTCTATCAAATAGATTACTTCTTTGAAGAAACTTCTTGTCAGGTAGACAGAATCATACCATAAGCCCTATACAGTCCTCTCCAGGAAGATGTGTAGAAAGTCAAACTACAAGCTATCCTGGATGAAGGTCATAACTTGAATCCCTTTCTGAAATTCTCTTTTCTGCTCTTCAAATTCTCCTCTTCCTTTCAGAACACTCAGAAACAAATTTCAGTATATCCACACACATCAAGCAGTGTCAGACTGCACCTAAGCAAGAAATGCAAGATCCTGCAATGAATTTCTCACACCCACAACAAAGTATGTTCACCTTTTCCCCATTTCATAGGACACCTAGAATGTAACCCACTTCCTTCAGTGCATTACATATCATCACAGAAGCTCTGCAAATGGAAATGAAACAACTGCTTATACAGCAGAATAAACTTTCTCAGAGCAACAAGTCAGAAATAGCCATTTACAAGGAGGATAATACTCTTCTCAATTCAATCATCTCATCTAGCCTCTCAGCCTCTGATCTTTCTACACAGAGTGGCAACAGAAGCGTGCAAAACACCCTCAAAAGACAAGTCTAGGAATGAAAATCTATGACTACAAGTATAGACATGCCTTGTTTTTAAATCACAGGTTTGAGCCACCTACCTGGGTGCATGTCCAGATGCAGGTGATACTGTGCATACTGATGGGGAAACTGAGCTCCTTCCATCCTGATATTAGAGTAAGAGGGTTTATCATCTACAACATCATGTTTATCATCTCCAACAAAGGTGAGATTTGTTCAAACCTAACATTCCTAAATTGACTGACCTGGACAGCTTTCAGTGCCCAAGACTTTTCAGTGAGCAGCAAGGATCTGCTGCACAAGGAAAGGTAAGCCAGCAGTCAAGTGTGATAATGAAGTATGTGGGAGCAGTGTCCTGCACACTGAGAGGGCAGGATGCAGAGCAGTGATTTCAGTTCTGCAGAGACAATGACCAAGAGTGATCAGGGTCAGACACAGCACAGTGACCACCGAGCAAACCTGCAGCAGCCAGGCAGATCCCAGGCCAAGCCAGGAAGCCAAACCTGCAGGTCCAGGTCAGACTCACAGAGGTGGGAGATTAGGTGGGGTCATAGCTGCTCCACAGATCTGGTGTGGCATGGGCAGAGGCAGCACTAAAGGCTCAGCTAAAAGGAGCTCCCAAGAGAAAAATATGTCAGCCCTCACTTCCAAGTCTATTTGCAACAGCTCTTAGAAGCTACATTCAACCACTGAATTCCTGGAAGGGGGACAGTCTCCAGGACCTAACAGTCTTAACATAATAAATTGCTTTCTAAACCATACATGTCAATTGGTAACCATTTCTAAGAGCTGCCAAAGAATGGAGAACTGGAACTAAAATCTCAATAATCAGAAAGGGAATTTTTGACCAGGAAGTCTCAGATATCCTCAATGAAAAACTAGAACACTATGATATAAACATTTTTGAACAGAAATATGGAGTTGTTTTGAGAAGACAGAATTTATTACACAAAATTACTTCTATCTTTAAGTTTTACTAGGTTAATTGCTTAAGAGCAAATGAATTACTCTAATATAATTGGACCTTTTGTAGCATTTGATTTAGCACTGCAAGAAATTTGTTTTAATGTAAGATTTTCTAAATCTCCCTTTCAGAAGAAAACTTAATATTGTAAAGTATTGCACATGCACTCAATCTTAAAGAAATATATATGAGTAAAATTTCTTACCCCAAGATACCTGGGTTTTCCTTTGATACTTTTTAGAGAAAAAGCGCAAAATGTGGAGAAGACACATACATGACGCACTTCAACTAAAGTTACTTGGTTGAAAATTTTTAAAAATATTCTTTGTCTCTCTTTTTTGAAAGATTATGTATTTTCTTTGTTCACTTTCATTTATTTCACAGTTTTTCAGATGGATATGTGATATAGTCACCTCACTGTCACTTCCTTATTTTTAACACAGTCTGGCAGGTGCTCATCACAGGCACCCCTCATAGAGGTATTTGTTTTCACAGCACCCCTTTGAGACATTCAGTCTGTAGCCATGCACAGTACAGTGTCATTTTTTACCATTCAGGGAGGCTAGAATTCAAGTTAATAAGACCAGTTGCAGTAAATATTTTGCATTAAACACAATTCCAGGGTAGCATATCAATATCATTGTTCAGTGAGAAAAGTGCAAATAAAAAGCCATCTTCATTTAATCAATAAATGAGGGCATGAGGGAGAGTTAAGCTGTACCTCACTAGCAGTCCACCTAGTTCAATATCCTACTTCTTGAAAGAGCCCACACTTGGTACTTCAAAAGAATAAAAAGCTATTTACAGAGCCCATCATTATGTGACAGAAGACTCTTTTCTGACCTGTTTAAACAACATACTTACAGATGGATGCAAGGTTCAAAATGCTTCAGGAGTTTCTTATTCCAACTGAAAGACATTGTTCTACTGTCTACATTTTTTTTTTTTTTTACCATTTACAAATACTTATGAGCTCATAAAATGAGGCATTGCAGCAAATGACTGCAGCTCCTACTGGAAAAAGCAGTGAGTGTCAGCAACCAGAAAGCCTTAGAGGCTCATCACTCCTCAGCTTTCAGCCATATTGGTCTGGCACACAAATTAGCACACTCCAAACTGCAAGCTTGGTCTTGTCAACATATCAAACTGGAGTGCTAATCATTAATAACTTATTCTGAGACAATATTGACAGCTGCTTTGCTTTATTACCAATGCCATCTGTGCCCAGCAACCCAGTCTCCTTTCTACTACTTCTTAGCTTGCACTCCAAATGCTTTTCAGGCTGCAAGAAGCAGAATGGAAATAACAGCTTGAGCTTCTTAAGAAATATCACCAGCCAACTCAGGGAGCCCAAAAGAGAAGGAATAATATGATTGTAGCCTACTGAGTTTTCATCATAAGCCAGCTTTATGAATAACATGCTGCCAGATGCCTTTTCCTACTAGTGATCACTTCCACTGTTTCCAAAAACCAATATTATGCACTTGATGTTCAACTGGTCTTTCTCTATTCTGAGCAGTACTAAAGCCTCAGTGAGACTGATTAGCAGATAACAGTATCTGAGGCAATTTTGAGTCTCCTTATTAAAGTTGTAATACTACTACTTTGGTCACAAACTTCTCTTAGCATCCAAACAGTGAATAAATGCTATAAAAAGGCAGCTCCCAGTCTTCTGCTGGGCCACTTGAAGATTTTTCATTTGTGAGTTCCCAAGGTGTTTGCACTTCAGTACACAATTAATAATAAGACCTTGCCTTGCTAACCAAAGTGCATTTCTGTGCACCAATGAAAAAATTTATATTTCAGAGGTAAATTTAGTTTAAGTCATCAAAGGCAATTCAGTTTTAAACAGACACCTACCAAAATTACTTACAAGCTTGTAAAGAAAAAGAACTGAGAGTCTTCATTCAAGCCCTTTTTGTGGATCAGCGCAAGGGGTGTGAAAATGCTAAAATCAAATGTATAAATAGGCAGATATTTGATTGTTCTGTAGTAACAAGTTGGAAAAAGAAGGGAAAGCCAAAGAGTTTCAAAAGACCCACAGATAAACATTTATGTGTGGATGGCTTTTAAAGTACATGTGCTTTTGATTTTTCTATAGTGCTATTTTGGGCAGAGGTGGAACAAGCTAGAGGTCTACCATTTCCTTTGGAAAAACTATCTTTTGTCTAAGTGAATTTTATCATTTGAAATTTTTAAGTCAGAGAAAAGAAAATATAAACTGTGCTTTTTTTTCACATGTATGCATGTAAATGTAAAAATTCAAGTGCATACTCAGTCCAAAGCAGAAAGGTCTGGAACAGATGGCTGAAAGTCTTTGGAGCTGCAGTTGAAAAGAGCCTGTCAGTGGCATACAATGATACCTTCACTTAAAAATAAAGGAAAAACTCTACAACAAAGGAGTTTAGGTAACTTGTTAAGAGCACTTGCCAGGAAAAGAGGTGAGTGCTTCCTGGGTAAAGAAGATAGATTTTTAATTGAGGAAGGCGCTGGGAACTCAGAAAACTTGTCTGCTCTTACCAACCTGTCACTGATCTACTAAAATACCCTATCTCTGCAGAACTCACCTCTATTTGATCTCTAGAAACCATAGGTTCAGCAGCCTCACACTACCATGCAAGAGTCCCAGGTCAGCAAGAAGAAAGCGGCTTCAGAAGGTTGGTTGGAAGCTGCCACTTCATGGTAAGGGTTTTGCAGGCCTGTGGTGACTGGGCTGAAAAAGATTAACAATAATTACTGCAAATTCAGTGTACATCATTATCTCACACACATGACTTACCAGGACAGATAACACGCTGACAAATTCAACACAAAACTTTTTTAGCTTGAATAGTGGAGGTTGGCATCTGTGGCCTGCAGTGCCCACTGAATGACCACAATCTCAATAAGGGCACTGTTCATTGTGCTTCCTCAGCACACCTGACCCCTGACTGTTCTCATTAGTGCTCACAGAAGGAAAACTCATCACAGTGACCCTGTGTGGGTCTCAGATCCAGTCAAAGAGAGAAACGGAGAGTTTCTAACTAGGCAGAAGCCTGGGAATCTTTTGGAAAATAATACAAATAAGATATTTATCTCCTTATTTTTCACATTGTTTATAGTTAAGTTCTATCACTGTGAGTCAAGCACTCTGCACCAATGGTGTGGTTGTTTTCACTTCAGGACCAATGGAGTTGGTCTGCATGAAGCTCTGTATAAAAGAGCAATGCATTTTGAATAAATTGGAATTTTACTTTCAGCAGCCTTCTGAATCAGAGTCTCTTCATTCCCATTCTGCCTCAACAGCATCAACTCTGCCTCCTGTGGTATCACAGAACCAACCTCAATAGAAACAGAATCTACTAGAGGATTATAATGCTTTCAAAACTAGATGGTGTATCTCTACCCATCTGTAACAAGACTGAATCCTACAAAATCTGTTTCATGTTATCCAGGCTCTCTGGATCACAATAGGGGATGTATTGAAGAGGGAACACATAAGAGGAAACCAATCTATCTGCTAAGAGCTAACTGCCTACCAGGGCACAAAGCATGCCCAGGAGCTGCTCTTCTCCAACCCTAATCTGGGATTCCACAGGAGACTGCAGCTGCAGCTGAACAGTGTGAGACCTGGTAGGTCCACTATGAAAAATGAGTAGGAGAAAGGCTCTTTTTCATTTGGTCATTACTCTGTCTGTTATACTGTCACTGCTCCTTTGGATCATGTTTTCAATACCACATACACAGTCATAAATGGTTCCTGTTAATTTTATAAGTCAAATCCAGGGAGCATTTGATCTTATCTCTCAACTCTTCATCCCTTTTAGCAATTCACAGCATTACAAATATTTCAAACCAGCTTTATTTCTCCAGCAACTAAAAGAATGAAAACAAATTTAATTGAATATTTCAAAAATACTGAGAGCACTCAGGTATAAGGATAAAAGATCTATAATTAAGTAGAATTCTAATTAGGAGCGTGATTAACATATTAATAACCAGAGAGAAATCTTAAGGATAAGGGTTTTGTTATTATCATTATCATTGCTTTGGTCTATTCTAAATACAGGAAGCTTAATTTATAAATTCTCTGATGTACATAGATTCAGTTAGATTTCCACTAAGTAACCCCTTTATTTCATTACAGTTGCAGCCTCAGATCAAACAACTATCCCCTCCCTTCAGGCACAATTTCAATGTTGAAATAAAAGGCTGTATCAATGGTTTAGGACTTTAAATATGTCTTTGGAAATTATATTGTATGCCATGTATGGAAAAGAGAGTGTTAACTATATCTATATATTATCTGTATCTAGTCTGGCCCAAATGGTGTGTTAAGGATGTGTTTATTGAACTTGAAACATGCCAAAGCAGACTGACATGAGGTCCTCCACTAGGTGTCAGAACAAGCTGAACTGCAGAGATAGAAGAGGTATTTTCTTTTTCTTTTCATTTTAGGTGAAAACACAAAGCTCTTTAACCCAATTCAATTTTTACTTCAGAAATAGCAACTGAAAGAATTTCCAGGTTTTGCTGTAGAGCATTTGAGGAGGCAATGAAAATCAGTCTGTCTTGGTTAGCAAATACTGGATCAAATATTGACTGAATAATGTCCAAGTCACTATGAGGGATCTCTTCCCTATACAGATGTGCTCTTTAATGTATAGAAAATGGGAATGTAGGCAAATTGACTTAATACCAATACATGATAAACCTGAAGGTATCAGACCTGACCTGTCCCAGAGAAATCCCCAGACCTGACATTACATTTTGCATTTCTATTGTCTTTGAGGCTGCTCAAACCTGCGCTCAGAGACCTTGGAAACTCTGCCTATCATTGTAGAAGCTGATGCTGATTCTTTCAGGAAAGTACACAGTGTCATGTGGCTGCTGGCAATCAGCCATGTAATGCCTCTCTAAGAGCAGGATTAGATGGAAGCTTCTCATATAGGCAGAGCCTGGAACTTATGTGAGCAACATCCAAGTGCATCCTGGAATGGTGTTCCCTGGGAATTTGCACTGGCTTGCTCAACAGGCAGCCCTGACAGCATAGCCAGCAACAAATTCAGCCACAAATTATGTGGGTATTTACCTTTTATGACTGTGTGCTTGGTCCTAGGGACAGAAAATTGCCAGTGCAGTGACCACTCTGAGAGGCTGAATCCTCTAATTCTTACAGCAGTTTTGCACTTGCTGAAATCTCCTGAGTTGTGTCATGTAGTAGATGAAATTATAATAATGATAGAAAATAGGTCTGGAAGGGATCCCAAAAAGATAACTAATTCAAAACAGAAGTAACTAGTTTCCAGTCCTATAGATTTTACAGTCATTTTTCCATTGCTTTCCTTTTCATTATTCTTATAAATAGAAAGCCTCTCCTACTGCCTAAATTGTTTGTCCTTTCTCATCATAAATGCTAGTCATTAGCTGACTGTATTTTAAAAATTCTAAGTATTTTTAATTTTCCCAAATAGATTTTCTCTCTGACTAGAACCTTTTGGTCAAGTGACCAAACAGGGCTGAAAGGGGTATATCCACTCCACATTTAAGAGCAATAGATGGATCTCATGAGGAGGGACAAGGTGAATAACCAAGGATCAGTTACCACACTGTTTTTGTCTAAGCTATAATAAATATTTCTGGGGAATCTTACAGATTACAGCCATAGCATAAAAGTCCTCCTTACCTCATACACAGCTTTGTTAAGTGCAAGAATAGCAATGGCTTGCTGTTTGTTCCAGCTTGCCAGTGCACCTACTATTTGTAACACTTCATGTAAACACTGAAATTCCTGATCTATAAAGGGTTTTACAACCATCTCTCCCATAGTCTCTGCCACTAATGTGTCTATCACAGATCAGCTACCAAAAAGTAAACCTAATGCCAATGCCCATATGTAACTCCATTAAGCTTTGCTACCATTTGATTACTGCTTGCTGGTGAAATCACTGGGCATTGCTGAGGCTGGAGACATTGAAGGAGAAAACCTAGGCATATGTAAGTGCAGGTACAAAGCACCTGAGCTATTTCCAAGCACATCTCACCTGGAGAAGCTGACCAATTCTCTGTACTAAGACTATGATAAAAAAAAAAAAAAAAAAAAAAAAGAACCAAAACCAAAAATTTTGCCTATTATGAAAGCAAATCATTCCCAAACAAAATTTAAATGTTAATGTTAATCTGCTTCAAAGTCAAAGGAATCATATTAAATGATTTAATTTAGGAACAGAAGCTGTACACAGACATCTGGGAAAATGACTACATGGAAGCAGTTTTATGCCAAGATCTTCTGCTTATTTCCACTGGCATAGTGGCCTTTCTGGTCAGGATGCCAAGTCTTCTATAATCAGCAGAGTTAAGGGCTCTCAGTGTTTCAAAAGATTGGGATCTAATTGCTGCAAATTTAGTTAATGCCAAGGGAGAAAGACAGGCATCAAGATTTGGGCCTTTGCCCCAAAAGAGAAGTGCAAATAACATCCATAATCATTAGACAGTTGTCAGGAGAGTGCTGAGAACTGGGCTGTACAGAAGCCTGCCTGAAAATTTGATGAACTAAAAAAAATTAATGAGCTTTGGGTTCAAAAGGTTTCCTTTGATGTGCATCAAGCATTTCCATGAAATACAAGTAACTACACAAATGTACTATTTAGCAATAATGGGTCATATCAGAGCTGGATATCTCTTGATCTCCTGTTGGGATGACAGCATGCCCCACACACTTCTGCCAACACAAAACAAGTGTCAGCAGATTTACTCTTAATGAGCTCATCACACCAAAGTACCAGTTAAAGGGAGTAGGTCACAGATTATGTTTGTTTAGCTGTCCTGATGTGTCTTGTTAATTCCACACACAAATATGGTGTTGGGGGAGGCAGTGCCCCCAGTCCATAGTGTCTATCTTCTGCACTGACATCTATAAGATGTCTGCTTGAACTTGGGGTAAAATTGGCACAATCCTCCACCCCTCCAATGAACCCATGCCTACCTACCTTTTGGTTTAATTCCTTTCTGCACAATAGAACATCCTTCACGTGAAAATAGGGCACTTGCTAGAAGACCTTAAAGACACAGATGCTCTGCTGCATCTCTGTATTCTACTGTGTATGGGAATGAGGCTTAGTATTTAATCCAGGACTTCATTTCTCTGTAGGGACCCCCTTTTTCTGCATAGGAAGACAGTGTCCAGTACTATAATCATAAGGTAAGATATAGGTTAAGATGAAATAGCTTCATATCAGAATTACATACCAGTATGTTGATTTTCTTGAAGACACATCATCTCTCCTGCCATTCTCCTAACAACAATCTCACTTTAATCCTGTGCTGGATTTCATAGAAGAAGCAGTATGTGATAATGTTTTATGAACAGCCAATGCTATTTTCACAGAAATCAATCTTGTGTCATAGCTCATTAGATGCTTCAAGGCAATGTAACATTTGAAACTACAAAAGCTTTAGTAAGGCATATAAATTACACAATAGACTCTTATCCTTGTCAGGATATGCTTAAACTGCAACTTTGATGGTAGGGAAAGCTAAAAGTGCTCCTATTCTTCCCTTCTCTTCAATTTTATTTATAGAGCTGTCTTGGAAACCGCAGCACAAACTGAGTTTCGGAGTAATTCATCTTTAAAATAAACCTTTCTCCTTTTTTTGGTAAAGGGGGGCTGCATCCAGAACACAGTGGTGTAATCCCACTAGTAGCTGTACTGGCACAAAAGTGAGACAACAGTGCTGCACCAGAGGACCAACAAGAGAGCAGGAGCTCCTTAAGCCACTTTGAGTGCTTGTAGTTAGTGCCTTGTTACTTCCCACCTGTGTAAAAACTAATCCTATCAATGACTGGCTCTTGCAATTCAAAGTACATTTTGGTCAGTAATCAGCTTCTCTGATTTCCCACAGGTTTGTTCCCTGTGATTCTAAATGTATACAGTGATTTTTCATCAACTAGGACTAAATTATACTCCACAAGGAGCAATTGTATGGAATGCAGATAAAATGTGAGAAAATGCTATATAATAATGGTGTCAAAACTGGCTTCCTTTTAAAAGCAGGGGAGTTAAGGCAGGAAGAATTTGGTATTACTGGTAAATGATCCACTTCCAGAGCAAAAGCATTTCACTGATAGGAAGAATGAAAACACAATAGCACGCCTGTGGAGCAGGTTGTGGTGGCTACACAAGCCAGAGTTCAGTAACAGTAAGAGCAGAACAATGAGAATAAAAGTAGCTCTTAAGACAAAAAGCATCAACTCTCTCATCTGGAATTACATGTTGTACACAAAAGATGTTTTGAGAACAATATTTTCATAACAAGAAAGCTGTAGAAACAATACCACTTATCAAGTTGCCTCTGCTTCAAACATGATGTTTGGATCCAAAGTGTCTATACGCCACCTTCACTTTAGACATAGCATGAGACTTCATTATCAACCTCCATAGTTTTCATCATGGCTATTATTCCAAGTATTTTTCTACTTTCTTTCCCCAGAGTTGATTGACTCAGCTTACAATAGGCATCTTTCACAGCCCCCAGTTTGCTCTCACCAAAAATCTTTTGCACTGCTGCTTCAGACACCATGGCTCATGTTTTGTCATTACCTCACTTCTTTCCAGATATCTTAGTTCTTCTTCATTTATATTTTACTTAATTTCAGGGACTGGATTAAACAAAAGCATTCACTGTTTCTTTCCCCTCTGTATACTTAACCAATATGCACATCACTGCAGTACAAACACGGAGGTTAAGTCTGTGTTTATCAAATAATTCTAACAAAACTTGAGGTGTTTGGTCTGTCCTTACACACAAATGAAAGAGAATATGGATAGCTTAGGAGTGAAAACTGAGCATTAAAGGTAATTGAAAAATATGGGTACTGTAATTCATTTAATACTTCAGCATACTGAATTGCCTCATATTACATCAATTTTGATGTGTTTCTTTAAGGCAACAATACTTAGAAGTATTTTTACAAGCATACATCCTCCTTAGCTTTTGCATACTTGTTTTCTAAATCAATATCCAAGTAATTAATCCTACACTCAAAGACTTAGGCATCCTTACTGTCTTTTATCTGTAAACACATCTTCCGTTCATCTCCTTTCTCTAATTGCTCTAAGGATCTCAGGGGAGACAACATCCACCTCCTCTCAAGGCCCTTCATTCTTACTCAAACTGTGTCAGAAGTTATGCTGTTACTCTTACAGATTCAGACCTCTCCAGGACACACCATCCTTTCTGGCTCACTTTGTCTGTGGCTTTTGGCAGCTCCTGTATTCTATTCAGTCCCTTGGTGTTTTATAAGCTTGTCTGTGTTGCTTGTCTGTATATCTCTTGGAAAAAAATAGCCACTTAATTCTGTAGTTTTGTACTATATACTTCAAGAATTTATCTGGAATATATTCACATTGTACTTTGAAATCCCTGACATTTATAAGATATCAACTTGAATGCAGAGTACAAGAACTTAAACACAAGAAAAAAAAAATCAATATGAGAAAATATCAGGATTCTGGACTGGGATTTGAAAGATCTGGGATTACTTCTTGGTTCAACAATTCTGCGTGTGATCACCAGTTACAGCTGTATCATTATAAAACAGCAGTCTCTAAAGGGATAATGAAGTTCTGCCTTCACTCATCCTCTCTTCAAACCATCGCCTTTGAGATGAATTGGAGAGACTCTGTGTGCCCCAGGGTGCTAATGTATTGGCAGGATATTTGAACACCCAGATGTTTGAACACATTATTCCTGTGTGGTTCAGAAAGTACAGCTTAGATCTATATTTAGTCTGCAAACTTGTAATCTGTACTTGCAGCCCTTTAGAACTTACTTGACCCAGTGGTGTACGTATAACATTATCTTTTTTTACCTCTTTCCCTTGCCTTCAACATCGCTTTTCCATCTGCTCTGAACCATAACTACTGAGGTTATACCTTACCCTGTGTAAAAATTCTTAATAAGATAATGTTTAGGGTGTACATACAAATAACACTAATTAGAACTTTGCAAAATCTTCAAATAAATGCCTTATTCTGCACAAGTTCCAGCATGTAACTGACTTTCACTTCTTAATATTTTCAGTACAAATTTACAGCCTGAGTCAAGCAGCCTTTTTGTCACATACCTCTTCTCTGTTTAAACATAAGTATAAAGAAAAATTTCATTCTTTAAATTATTTTAGAGTTATTTTAGAGCCAGAGCAGTCTGATCCCAAAACGTTTTCAATTCACTTTACCTTCAGAAGGCACTGTGCAGTGTACTGCTCAAACTCACTAGACATCCTTAGACCTGTGTTGACACAAAAAGGATCACTTACATTAGTATTTTTTAAAAAGTAAAACCAGGGTCTCCTTAGCCCTTTGTTTTTTTTATTTTAACTGGAGAATGGGGATGAGAAATATACACTAAACAAGGCACTTGGGGCACATCACAGGGTCTACAGACATTCGGTGATCAGGACATCCCACATCTGCCTTAGGGGACTTTCTCTGGCTACCCATCAGACAGTCCAGGAAAATGTGCCCTGGTACCAAGGACACAGAGTTAAGGCAAGCAGCAGAATCGGAGTTCCTGGAATTCATTTGACTAATCAACTTAATTAATTTAAATTGATTAATTTAATTAATTGATTGTTTTAATTAATTTAAATGTCATTAATCACTTTACTTCATTTCTCCAATGACAGAATTGCAGTGAGAGCCAAAGAAGCACAAAGCAAACAAGCAATCTGGAAATTCAAGTCAAATGCAAGGCAGTTAAAGCTAAATTAATGGTGTAAACACAGCACATTACTGTTCTGCAAGGTCATGGCTGCTCAGGCGGATGAGGACTGCATCCACCTTAGCTTTTAAACATTAGATGAGGGATAAGTATTCTAAGGGGATGAGAACCTGTCTCCTCCTGGCTGCTATGAGACACGTATTAGGACTGAACTTAACCAATAAATTCAGAACAAGAAATGCACATTCCAGCAGTGAGTACACCTTTGCCCTGGAAGGTAAGAAGTGATATTTATGAAGGATAGTTAGGGACATCCTGTCCCTGTCTGGCCTCCCTGGCCCATTCCCACCTCCCTGCCATGACTGAGCTGTGTCCAAGCCCTTCCTCACTGGGCTGATCCTGATTTGCTACAACTTGACCTGACGTGTCACCTAACCATAGACTTCTCTGATTGCTGAGACTCTGAGCTGACTCTCTGCCGGATGCCCTGTGCAGTGCCTAAGCTGAACCAGCAGAACAAAGGAGATTAGTTCAGATCTACAGCCTTTTCAGAAGCTATCAGGAGAGTCTCAGCATACCCAGGAGGGAGCCCCACTGCTCTGAAGCAGTGGGATGATGGTTTCTCCACAGAGATTTCAGGAGTCTGCTATAAGTACAGCATAAAAGGCTGCTGGATCCAAAGGCTGGATCCTGACAGGATCCAACCACATCAGTCTTGTTATGTGTCATTCCAGAGATACACAGGTGGTAAAGAGGCAGGGTGACATCCAGGCATAGTCAGATTAGAGAGATATCCAGAGACTTTATAATCCAGTTTTATAAAAGCTCAGGTGTTTCTCTTTAACTAGTCTATGCAGGTTTTCCCATTCCTAGTCTTTCAGTGACTAGGTGACACTTGTTTTCCAGTGTGGACTTTTGGGGTCCCAGCAAACCCAAACCATAATTGTAGATTAAACTAAATTTTTGGGAGGTTTATTTGTTTGCTTGTCTTCTCTAATGGGATGCCAATCCTGACAACATTTGCTGCACTGCCTTCTTCTCACCTGTCATGGCTGCGAACCCGTGGTTAGGAGATCGTGTTGCTCTGCCATTGTCTGAAGGATCACAGGCAATGGAGTGGACACCAGCAGACAGCTCTATGCCGAGCCTGTTAAATGAGTTCCAAAATCAATTTCCTTCAGAAACTTTGGCTCTGTAAGAACTGCACATTTGCATCTCTTGTTTCAGCTCACTTCTGTGACCTGATCTGTGCTCCTCTGCTACCGCCACTCTTCTGTAGCTCTCTTCCATGAGCTCTACTTCAGAGTCTCTGTTCTAGGGACTGAATTGCTGTAGCCGATTTTTAGGATTCCAGTACGCCCATTTAAACATTTTTAAAATATGTATGAACCCTATCTACCAGAGAAATTTGGTAACTGAGCTGATTTAAAGTCCAAGTCTAAACACAAATTTGCTTCATCTCTCCCCCACAAAATTGTAAAATAAAATACAGTTATTAAAACTGGATTTTTTTAAATACAAGGCACCACATTCTCCTACTACCCCCATCTTTGCCTTATAATTGCTCTCACTAAATTAATTATTTAATTTTAGTGTCTGATGAATACCATCAAAACCCATTAATAAGTCATCTCAGAAGTCAGGTAACCTGAATTTCAACACAAAGAGCAGATCTCTTAGGATGGTGCCATCATTCTTCAGCATAGACTCACACTTTAAAGATTTGGACACAGCTATAGTTATGGGGTTTTTTCCCAAAGCAGACAGCCATAAATATGGTAAATACTTGCTATGTTATCTTCATAATTTTTCATTCTTTTGGATTGAATTCCACTCCTGCCTTGTGGGTCAAAAGCAGCTCAGGAGCTGTGCTGCTCTGAAAAATAGAATTGTTGGTTCTTGTGTGGCCTGTACACTATACACTTACATTAACTTTAATATTTAAATAACTACATGGCAGTTTGCTGCACTTTGGTGAAGTTTACAAAACTGAATCTTATTAATTTTTAATTTTATATAATATTTTCACAGAAAATAATAGCTGATTTTTTTTTCTCTCCTCTGTTCCCCTTTGCCCTTTTTTTGGTTAGTAAAACCAGTATTTGGTTTAACTTGAAATTCAATGAAAGACAGTCAGCTGGAAATATCTGTTTGGGTGGTCTTTAATTGTAACTAACCTTAGAAACTGCATTGAGTCCTACTTGTCAGAAGCACAATTGTACCTTAATTACTCCAGGCTAAAAAGATTAAAATTTGGATGTGGAAACCAAGGAACACCTTCAGCATCTAGGTGAGTACCAGGTTTGGTTAGTCAACACTTCGGTACATAGCGTAAGTGATCTTGACAACACTGTCTTCTGCCTCTGTGAAAGGATGATTAAATTGCAGCTGGCAAGGAACACAGGTAGTGGGAGCTGTAGGTCTCACTTGTAACAAAAATGAAGTCAAAGGACTGAGATATTTAACTTTGAATACCTCAAATTATCTGTTCAGATGTAATTCTGAGCCGTGCATATTGCCAGGGGCTAGAGTGAACTGTGCAAAAGAAGCGAGGAGCAGATCCAAGCTCCATGAAGATTTAAATACTTTATAACTGCAGAAAACTTGAAAATATCCAAACAGCTTTGTGTGCTGTACTTGCAAGGAATACATTATAATAAAAAACATTTTATATATATATATATATATATATATATATATATATATGTATATTTCACAATGAGGGATCTTTGAAACATTGGATGTGGTTTATCAGGTTTAATTAACTCAAAGTAGGCTCTTTGTGAAATCCTAATATGGAATCATGAATTCCAGGCAAAACAAAACAGAAAGGCTACAAAAACAAAAGGGCAATACAGGAGATTTTGTAACTGAGGAGAAGCCAAGGCTCTTTCTGAGATTGAACACTAAAGATCATCTCACTGTAGTGATCACAAATATGATCCCAAAGGAGGCACTACCAACTGCTGAGAAAGAATTTATCCAGCACAGGCTGTCACCCAGATCCATAATAAAGTGGTTTAGAGGACACTAGCATTCCAGCAATATAGATAATAAAAGAACTGTAAAAGGGAGACTAAGTGAGAACACAAGGAAGCACAGCACAATGAGCTGCAAAAAAGACCAAGGTTTTCTTTTTCACTGTAAAAAAGAATATTCCTGTTAGGAGTGAGTGACTGTTGTCCATCTCACTGTACAGGGGAAATCCAAATCAATTAATAGAAAGTCTCACTATGTTTCCATGTATCATAAGTAGTCTTATGTTGAGTCTTGTTAAAGAATTAGTAGTTTTTAATGTGCTTAAAAATCAAGATTTTTGTAAAAAATCTCCACTGAAATTCTCTAAGACTTCAAAGGAATGATATCTGGAAGGCAAGTACAGGTGCATAAGAAAAGAAAAATCTCTTGATTATTATATCTATATTCAATCCATCATAATGAATAAAATAACCTACAATTTAACAGCATACCAACAGCATTTTTAAGGAACCAGGTGGAGAATCTACAAGCACAGCTGAAAAGTTGTGTGGCATGTTTCATCAGGATTGCTCATGAATATTCATATCACATATTTAGACTAATGTAAAAGGCCACTGTCAAGCAGAAAGCATGAGTCAGATCCCAGGAGCCTATTCAAAGTTCCAGGCTTCTTTTTCATTTTTGATATTGTTTACTTTGCACCTCTCAGTCATCTCGATATACAGCCCTAGGCTCATCTTGTTCTGCCCACAGTACAGATGGCCAGAATCAGCACCTAAAATTCAAATTACATTTGGTAGACATAGGATGGATTTGAGGTAATTAGGGCCTCATTTTGTTGCAGTAATTATAATTCTGACATTTCCTCTTGTCCTACTAATTATTACTGGGGAGAAGAGACTGATGCCCACCTCACTGCACCTTCCTTTCTCAAAGTTGTAGAGAGTGATAAGGTCTCCCCTGAGCTTCCTTTTCTCTAGGTTAAACAACCCCAGCTCTCAGCTGCTCCTCGTAAGTCTTGGGCTACAGACCCTTCCCCAGCTTCATTGCCATTCTCTGGACACACTCCAGCACCTCAAGGTCTGTTTTGTAGTGAGGGGCCCAAAACTGACACAAGATTCAAGGTGTGGCCTTATCAGAACCAAATACGGGGGGATGACCCCTTTCCTTGTCCTGCAGGTCACACTATTTCTGATGGAGGCCAGGATGCCATTGACCTTCTTCACACAGATTCATGTTCAGATGGCTGTTGACCAGCACCCCCAGATCCTTTTCCACAGGGCTGGTTGCCAACCATTCTTCCCCAGCCTGGAGCAATGTATGGGGTTGTTGTGACCCAAGTGCAGGACTTGGGTCCATGCACTTTCCTTTGTTGAACCTCATACAATTGGCCTTGGCCCACTGATCCAACCTGTCCAGATCCCTCTGCTAGAGCTTTCCTACCCCCAGCGGATCAACATTCCCACCCAACATGGTGTTTCCTGCTACTGACTGAGGGTGAACTCGATCCCCACATCCAGATCATTGATGCAGAAGTTGAACAGCACTGGACACAATATTGAGTCTTGAAGAAAACCACTGATCACCAACCCCCAGCTGGATATAATTCCATTCACCACCACTCTTTGGACCTATCCAAACAGACAGTCTTTAACTCAGTGATAAGCACACCCATCTAAGCCATAGTGTCATGGTTTGACACTGGCACAATGCCAGCGCCCCCATGAAAATGTAACCTATCAATTGAATGCTGTGAAATGCAATTGAGAACAAAGCAAAGCAGGCCAAACTTAAGAACAAGGGGAAACTTTATTACACTACTACTATTACTACTACTACTACTACTACTACTATAAAAGGGAAAAAAAAAAAACACACAAAATTCTAAATGAAAACCTTTCAAAACATTCCTCCTCCCACCACTCAACTCCAATAAATCACAGCAAGACACATTTGGACCCTTAATCAAGTTTTCATCCTTCCACATAATCAGTACTGAGTCCATCAGGGGAGAGAGGAGTCTCCCTTGCACCACAGACACCCCAGGAAACACAGCTGCCACCTCTTGTGTTTCCATGTCACACGTGGCACTGCCCAGACACACCGGGCCAGTGTGACACTCTCCTCTCCATGTCACAGTGCTCTCACCACTGTGCATGGACAGAGACTGCTTATAGGGCCCCTTTAAGGATGTTTTGCAAAGGACCAACAGGAATAGTCCAGTGTCTTATTTTGGGACTACAGTCCCCCCCATTTTCCCCTGGGGCCAAGGGTCCAAGAACTGAGATCGCCTTCTCTTCTTCTCTGAAGACAGAGGGCATCCTCACACCCTCCTCCAATGACCTCTGTTTATTCCTGAACTGGTAGTTGATGGAGGAGTTTCTTGGCTCACCATTGCATCCCCCTAAAATGCAGTCTCTCTTGGAGGAGAAATTGGTTCACTCTATGGCTAACAAGAAGAGTCCAGCCAACAGCCACTCCATCATCTCCCCCCAACCTTCTTTCTCTAACATCAGAGGTCCCAGGCTGTCTCTCCTTCAAATTGAGGAGGAGAAATATTTCACAAAGCCTTCATTTCCCAGGAAAGGGTTAAAATTCCTGGACTCCCCGGATGGCTGAAATCTTGGCCCAGGATGCTGTGCTGTCTCCCATGCTGGGCATCTTCCCCCACCTCCTCCTTCTCCTCTGCCGGCAAACTCCCGGGTGTCTACAGGCTCTCTATCTCTTTCCCTCTAGGTTGGGGGAGGAACAAAGACATCTCAGATGTTCTCCACCCTTCCGTCCACAGGAACTGGCCCAGTTCAGTTCCGATCCTTCACCCCCTGGCCTACCTCCCCAGGCCACATGGCTCCCCTTCCCACCCAGCTCATGGCTGGGCGGGGGAGGTTTGCACTTCCCAATGACCGGAACCAAAGAGAGCGAGTTCTCCTGGGAGTTCTGCTTTTAACCCCTCTGTGTTCTCAGAGGTGTGTCCACCTTCAATTGGTCACCCCAAGTGTCAGTATCTAAACCTGACCCCTGACTGGACTGACCTCTTCCTTCCAATAAAATTATTTTCCCATGTCAAACCACAACACATAGACAGCCTTTTATTATTATTTGAGAAAAGAAAGTCAGCTCCTCTCTTCCATGCTCTTTTTTTACAATGCTAGAGATTAAGTACTGATAAGACAGACAAATTAAAATGGATCTGTAATGCACTTGATATTCTGATGTGTCATGCTGTAGCCTTTCTCTGCAGTAAGCTGACACTCTACCACAGTATTTCCCATTCTTCACTGTAGACAGTTTATAACTAACACAGTGATTTTCATTACACATTCCTCTGAATACAGCAAAAAAAATTATATTAAACTAGAAACACCAGCAGCTTGCTTGGCCCTACAGTCAACCACTGCTTGCTTAATTCAGCACCATCACAGCTGCATGGCACCAACAGTCCCCTAGTGTTACAAAAAATAAGAAGGAATCAAGGCCAAATCAAATCAACATAACTGCCATGTCTCCCAGGCACCTTCCAGACAACATAACATTAAGCAGTTTCTCTTTAAACCATTGCACAAGTTCTCCTTATCCCTGACAAAACAGACTTTTGTGTTGTTCACTTTCCACACAGGGTCAGGTAGTAAACCAGTTCCAAACAAACCTAAATCTGCTTCCATTACTCCATGCAATTTGGGAAATCATGGAGTAATCTTCAGGTGGAGACCAAAACTTAGGAGGCAAAGGAACTGGTTCACCACAATCTAAGCCTTGTGCTACAGAGGACAGAATTCTAGCTGTGCATTCGGAAAATAAGTAATAGTGAATGAAAAGGTAGTAATAAAGGGGCTAGGAACCTCTGCTTAGACATTACAATCAATCTAAGCATTTCCCATAGGTGTTGTTATGGGCTGTTCATACTGTATTTTATTTCCCCAACAAAACAAAGAGAAGTGGGAAGGATTTAGGACAGCAGTTGTTCTAATATGAGAGACTATGGCAAATACAGTGTTCCAGTCAATTTGAATCTCATGGCTCTTTATAATCACAGTGAAAATATCTGTACTGCCACTTCTATTTTCCAAAAATGATTGCTTATTTCCTTTTCCCAAAAAACTCTGATGTACATTATGGCAGCTGAGCCCAAATAGAATCAGGGAAGAACTTCAAGGGAAGAAATGCAGTTTAGGATTCAGTCTTGCCACAAATCTTCCTACCTTACATTGCGCTCCTAAGAAAAGTTCAAAAATGCAACATCCAAAATTTGAGTGCTGAAGTTCTACTTCATTTCTCTTTTTTTTTTTTCCTAATAATGATATTGAAGGAAAGCAGAACCTTATGAATCTCCTGCAGTGATGAAAAAATATGGAAAAACTGTTGGCATTTCTAAGTTTCATTAGTGTAAATTATGTGAAATGAAATGGCAAATGTTTTCATGCAAAGCTCCACTAGGGAGAGATTGAATACAGACAGATCCAACCCATCTTCTGAGTTACTGAACTGCCATTGGTTCAGGGAACAGACTTATATTCTGATTTTGATTCACAAAGAGAAATGCAAAGAGATTGGGTTTGGTTTGTTTGTTGCTACATGTATATTGCTATAGATGAACCTGATGAAATTTCTTTGCCAAAATCTAGTTATGAAGAAAAGATGGTGCTGAAGAAGCAGCATAGGATCACTAGAACTTACAGAGAGGTACAAATCTCAGCCAGGTTTGTTATCTAAATTATTTTGCACAGTTCTGTAACAATACACTGGACAACAGTGGGTTCCATTCTCTGGGCCAAAATACCTCTCTGCCTAAAATACCTCTTTAAATATTTCTATCTTTGAATTACTTAGTTCCATGGATTATCAACCCTAAAAGCAACAGCTTCCGTATGCTGTAGAACAAGCAGCACCAGCCAAACACCATGTAAGGAAATCCCTTTCCTGGCCTGAGTATGCATGGATTTCTACATGGAGGTACCAATACATGCCAATGAACAGAATAATCTCTTGGTGTTCATCTAAATATTTCTTTCTACTACTATTCAAACGGAAATGATCAATTTTATCCCTTGCAGCACATACCCTGACCTAAACATATAATGCAAAGTGGAAAGGTTGCCTAAATCTCAGACATAGCCCTGTCCATTTTTCAGTCAGAAGCATTTTGACATGCTGCTGTGGACTGTATTTCATAATGAAACATGCTGTGATTTTGGCAGATGATGGCTTGTACCCATCTGGCAAAACATGAATCACAGTCAGAAACATAGCCTAACAGTTGTTATGAATTTAGGACAAGTTGAAGCTACAGAATTAAAAGAAGCTTTTCAGATTTCCCCTGGATGATCTGGTCTCCTAAGCTTCAGAGTGTAAGTTCAAGCCTGTGTTTATTATAGGTTGACTTAAATAGTACTAGTAAACATTGTGGCACTCTCAAGCTTTTAGCAGTTAGCAGGGATAAGTGACTAGGAAGCAGAACTGAAAAATAACTGCCTTTGAGTCTATTCAGTGAGTAGAAAATCTCACTTGTTTCTTCAAAGCCAAAACAGGACACAGAATTATAGAATAATATTTCCATTTTATCTATGGGGTTTATGGCTTGCAATTAGATACAAATGTGAAAATCACTTAGCTTAAATGGAAAGAAACAGTGCAGGTTCCTATTGGATTTTGAATAAGGATTTAACCAGAAGTTGGCTGCCACAACCCATATCTGAAACAAGTAACAGCTGACCAGTATCTTTGTCAGCCATTTCAAGCATGGTACATTTCTAAAGACATCATATCACATAAAAAGAGAGATTTTTTTTCCCTCTATAGTATCTCCCTGGTTATTTCCATCCATGATGATATAGCAAAATCTGCTTTTATTTGCTACAGGAGGTGTCAGACTGATTTATCCCAGAGGTAGGTCTTGCTTTCTCCAGTAAATTTATGTCCTGAGTAACATCACAGATTTCATAACATTATATTAAGAAAAAAACCCTGGCATACCTTCATACTGTATCATTTGTTTGGTGTCTTGAGTATAAATTTAATTTCAGACTAGTTGGAAACTAGGATGGTGACACAAAAGTTAACTGACAATTATTGGCCTTTGGCATATATTTTTAATTTTTAAAAATTATTCCTCATCCAAGAAGTGCAAGAAAATAAAAATGTTAAAAATTAAATACTTTTTGAGTTATGTGTATTAACACCACAAAATGATAGCATATAGTTAAACAGTATTTCTTGCACAGTAATTACACAGACATAAATGTTTTCAGATATTTTGCATAGGCTTACTTCTAGTTAGAGCACACGCTAATACTTTGTACAACAGAAAGGAAGGCTACAAAAACATGGAAACTGGAGTGTGTTGGTCAAGTTCTAAACTTACTTGACTGGAATACTCAAACTGAAAGTATATCCTACCCTTACCCTTGTAGAAATGGACTATTGAATATGGTTTGACAGAGATTAATCTTTTAAAGAAAGAAGTCTGAAGCCTAGAATGAATGAAATGCAGACAGACCTTTGTGTACTTAATAGCATGTATCCTCCAACTTAAAGACCATTCTGACAATAGGTTTAAGCCAATTAAAAAAGGATCAGGACTAAGCCTTCCTAGTCTAAAATCAATGATTTGGAAGCACAAAAGTATTCTGCACATCACAACAGGAAGAGGAAATTTGGTGCAGCCAGGATTCAGATTCAGGTGATGTTCAGAAGCTACCAGTGAAAAATAAACATGGACCATTACTTACAAAGCTTGAACCAAACACCAAAAGCTAAATTCAGCAGATAAACATTAATAGCCTTGAACAGTAAAAAGATTTGATTCCACAGGACTTTGTCACTGGAACTTTTACACCAGATGAATTGCAATCTCTAGGTCCAGAGAAGTTAAGCTTATTATTTACTTGCTCAATTGGGTATTTGAGGTAGAAAGAGTTGAGCAAGAATGCTCCTACTGTCTCATATGCTCTTTTACCCACAACAGGACTAAGCTCACAGCTTAATCATGCTGTCCATGCACAAGTCTGTAAAGAGGTGAAGTTATATGTAGATCTTCAATAATTAATGTTTCAATTTTTGCCTTTTTTTCCAATGAAATGGCTAATTTTTTCATTCGAATATATTATTGTCATTGTTCTTACCCATGTGTTATTTGCACTGTGACTTGGGTATAATTCTAAATTCATTTACTTCCTAGGATTTTCTAAGCATCTTATTCCCCATGCTCAGGAACTGTATTTCTGAGAGTTTTAAAATTCTATTAAAACCAAAATAATTGGTTACTTGTAGCATTAGAATGTGCCTGTAGGTATAATCTACTACAAGTTCCAAACCCCTAGAAATTATACCAATTAAATAATGTACATACTGCTAAAATCCTCTGTGCCATTCTAAGTGTTATAAAACAAAGACAAAGCTTTACAACATCATTTTAGTATATGCAACAACGAGCTGAATTCTCTTAATATTTTGCCTTGAGACTTAAAATAATAATAGAAAAGGCTGCAATTTTGTTTTATTGGGTACATTTTCCACCTGCAGGTAAGGGGCAACAAATCTACCCAGGAGAGCAAGGAGGAGTTCATTGAACAGTCATAGCAAAACAATATCCTTTTAAAGGATTTGCTTCTGCAGAAGAAGCCTAGAAGATAGATAGGAACAAATAAAGCTGTTTCAATGTAAAGAGCTCCATTAAATGCTTGAATGGCCCTTCCTAATGAATAAAGCTCTCTGGGATGGAGTAGTAAGTCAGTAAAGCAGGTGCTATGCTGAGGGGCAGCACTGGAATGCAATTGCCAGTTAGGTTGTCTTTTTCTGCCCATTCAAGATAATCACTTCAGCACCCATAATGCATCTTTGTGGAAGTTATTGCCACAAATCAAGAGTTTTAAACCCTTTAGCATCAGCTGAAATTGTTCGGTTTGGAGACAGAATTGAGAGCACTGAGGAAATACAAATAGCAGAACAGAGGCAATTCAGTCCTGTTACAGTTTTTCTGAGAAACAAATGGGCTGATCAGGATTAACCAAGCTAACATTACACAGTGCTTTGGCCTTCTCCAGTAGTTTCCATCTGAGCTTCAGCATTTCTTTGAGGAAGGAGAGAATTTATTTCCCTTTCATGCTTGTACTGCTAAAGAACAAGTAATGAAGGTGATTTGTTCAAAGTTCCACAACTGTCAAAATTAGCTGAATTCATAACCCTCAAATCCAAATTCCCTTTCTCTAAGTTCACCAGCACTTCCAGAAGGGTAGCACTAGTATTCTTTTCATACCATATACACTGTTCAATTGAGAATACAAAAATTGGTTGATTGTTTTATGAAAAAAATAAAATCACAAAAATTTGTGAGAAGGCAAGTGTCAAAGAATTTGTTAATGCTCAACGAAATGAAATTAAATCTTTAATTTCATATTGACATTTATATGTATAGGAGGGATTTATTTGGACACTTGTTGTTTTTCTTAAGGTTTTGTCTAAGTGTTTAAACCTAAGAAATGAAAGCTGATTTTTCCACTGAAACAAAATTACAGATACTTTTTAATTAAAATCATGCCTGGTGTATTAAAGTTGCCATTTGCACAATTCCTGCTTAAAAAAAAACCACAACACTCATTAGTTCTCGGAAATTGTTATATTTGTATTAAAAACTTGGTTCAATTGCAACCATTTTTTTCAATAGGAAAACTGGTATCATGAACGAGCCCAGTTCCTTGTACCATTTGCTCTTTTGTTTGGATCCATGCTCCATAAGTAGCTTCATAAAGCACTGGGATAATGCAGCTCAGCTGTCTCATCCTAGCTTTGAATATGAAGGAGATATGGAGCAAGACTCATACTGGGAGTCTTTGCCATAAGCCTAATAATTTCCAGAATACATTCACCTTCAAAAAACTCTCCAAAATAAGGCTCCCAGTGAAACAAAGCATCCCTCATTCTACCATGATGGCAATCCTGTTCACAAAGGCAGAGAAGCCTGGTGAACTCAAAGCCACAGGGTGCTTCTCGCCTTCATATACACAAACTATGCCCCAAATATATTTTAAATCAGCTTAAAGTTAGCTGTTTGTAATTGCATATTTCTTAGACTAAGTTAATTTGAATTTGTGCTAAAATGTATCATAGAAGTCTCTGATAACTCCAGGTAACTACATCAAGTAGGATTTAAATTCTGACAGCAGATTAATCCTTTGAGAATCAATTCATACTTTATTTTTTGTTTGTTTGTTTATATTTTTCAATTGCTGATTCTTGGGGAAAAGAAATAATTCCACTCTTCATATACATATTAGAAGATACATTGGATAAGAACTTAAATTCTACCTCAGAACTTCTCTTGAAATCTGGGATTTATAATTTTACATTTTATTTCAATTTCTTTGTCTCCAAAATGCAAATAATAAATGTGACTATGTGACTTGCATGGATTTACCAGCATACAGGATGTTTTGGGAAAACCTACTGAAGAATCTATTTTTAAAATACATTTAACTCTACTTGAACCTTTTGAGCATTTATTTGATTACAGTAGAAGAGCTTGTTTGCATCGATGTAAATTCTCTGTGACATGCACATCCCTGCTACACCTGATCAGATCACTATACTTTTGTGCTTTGTTGATACCTCTCATTGCATCAACAATTCAGTTAATCTGGCTATTTTCTTAAATCACCATTTTTCTCATCAGCTGCTACTCCTCTCTTATTTGACACCCTGTTGTGTGCATGAATTCTAATTACTGGTCTCTCTTGGCACCTCAGTACTTTCCAGATGTGATGGAACTTCTGCTGTACCACATTTAATTTCAAAGCATAAGGTGATTATCTCATCACAGATGAAATCTTTGAATTCTTTAAAAAGCAAATAATATCCTTCAAGCTTGGAAATGGAGAAAGTATGGCAGTGATCAGTGATTCACCATGAGGGATTTTTAAACACTTCATTTTTATCTTACTTGAAGTATTTTATATCTTTTAAATAAAGAAGCTAACATGAGATGTATTACCTTTCTGCCTAACAGCAGTGTGTTATGCATTAATGACCAATTACATCTACAGCCAAGAGCAGACTTGAGGTAAGAAAAGTAATAGGGATTTAAACTTGAAATTACACTGAACACAACTGTAGAACTTTTGCATCTCTTTTCACTTATATGAATTTTTAGAACTGGTATGATAATTCTATATTTAACACAAAGCAACATTTTCTAAGTTTACAGCTGTATTCAATGATCTTAAGGTTTTTTTCAACACTAAATTAGTCTATGGTTTTTCCAAGAAAAATGTCAAAGTAGAGTTTTTTAAACCCACGACCAGCTAATTCTTTCTGGGCATCAACCAGAGAACCCAAGAAACTGAGCTTTTGGGCTTCTGGGTTCAGTTTTTCCTTAGACTCATGTTAATTCTCTAATGTCACTTAGTGTGTCTCTTTTCACCTCTGCAGAAAAAGGGGACTACTTTATCTTTGTCAACACAGTGCTACAAGTCCTACTCAATAGTATTGGTAAATCACTCTCAGTATCTTCAAGTGCAAGGCACTCAAAATAGTTTGCCAAGTTTGCTGTTACACAGAAGGAATGTACACTTGCAGTTCCAGCTGCCCTTTAGGGTGTACAGACTTCAGTGATTTTTCTCCCCCACTGAATCACTAAGTGTAATACAGACTTAAACATTTCTGAAATATTGTGTATTTCTTTCTCTATATACAGGTGAAGTATTTATTTACTTGTTCATGCAAAAATACTTGTCCTCTCTTTGACAATCATTTGGAAAAAAAATATTTTCCTGAGAAAATAAAGACACAGAAGTACTATAAAAGAGTATTTTGTGCAATTTTAAAATGATGTTAACATATTAATGATGTTATCATTAGAGTACTAAGAGCAATATGATTGTTTCACACAGATTCCCATAGGAAGATGGTACTTTTAGCCATAAGATTCTTTCAGTCTAACTCAGACAAAATAAGAAGTAGCAGGTTGCCAATTTTTTCATGAATATTTTTTTGAGTTAATAAATTTCACTCCAGCACAAAGTACTAAATTCAATACTAGAAAACCCACGTGAGCCTAACTGGCCCATGATATACGCAGGGCTAGAGAGAATGATCCTTCCTGGCTAAACAAAACTATGAATACATCTTATCTACAATGTCCTTCCTAAAAACTCGCCTGAGAAGACATGGATCCTTCATCTTTTAATGAAATTTTAACTCAAAAAATATTTAGCAAAGATTTTCACAATGACAGGTCACTTAAATGACTGGATTGTGATTCTGCAGATTGTAGAACTTCTATTGATAAAAATCACCTCCTATTCCCATGCTGTCAACTTAATAATGCAATCCTTTTTCAGACAAAACTCCAGCTGTTCTCATGGAATAAGGCCTGAGTGGGGAAAATGACTCACAGCCTTTCTGTGAACAAATGGACACCTACAATTCTTTCCTGAAACAACTGGCTGCACTGTATAAACTGCATCCACTATCAGCCAAGTTGAGAGTTTTGCCTGTCATTATAATGAAAACTGTTTGGCAGTCCCAGAGGCTACAATGACATGCCACTTACATGGCCTGAAATGAAGTCTGAATGCCAGGTATCTGCCAGGCTGACCACCATTAGTGCTGTGCAACACATGAAAAGTTAACCAAAGCCTGTTTCTGAGAATATAAGCAAAAATATTTAGTTGTATTAAGATATTTTTGTGGCTGTAATGTATTGCCTTCCTGCTTTGAATTGGGAATTGGAGTTTGGAAGGGAAGCTGAGGAATTTAATTTGCAATTACAGAGTCGGTCTTTATGGACCTTACAAAAACTTGTCATTTAATTAATAGGTCTTGGAAAAACTGAAGCCCTCATTCTCAGTAAGAACATATTTTAGCAACTTGAAATTTCCAAAGGCCCAAGTTCTAAAGACAATTTTCCATCATCTTGGAGTTCCTTCTGCTGAGTCTCTGCCTTGTTCACAAGTCCACACTTGTGGGTTGTCAAACAGGAGCGTTTAGACTACACCTGCACCAGAATATATCTGATAGGGGCATTTCCATGTGTTCATTCACCACAGTCTCTGTAATCTTTCAGTGATATGCTTGGAGAGATTTTGATTCTGCTCCTTTTTCCTCTAGTCATACTAATTAATAAGATGGCATTAAGTTCCCAATACATCCATGATTCCTGAAAGATAAAACCACTGAAGAATCGAAAAAAACAAATATGTCAACATTTTACCTTCTTAAAAAAATGAGCCATTTTCAGCAGTTACAGGCGACTCCTAATATTTTCTCTGAGAATGTTTTTTCTCTTATTTGCTTTTCTTCATCCTTCTCCTCTACATCTAGGTTATGTCCTTAAATGGTCAAAGTCGAATAGCTTGGGTTCTGAAATCTAATTCTGTCTGAGATTCAGCAATGGAAATGAAATTATTTTGGCATTCATTAAGCTATTTCATTGCATTCAGAGCAGTCTCATAGATTCACCACAGGAACATTCCAAATTTATGGTGCACACAGGCAAAGTAAATATATATCTTGATCCTCAGATAGAGACACAGTAAAATCAGTTCCTTGGGTAATTATTATAATGGTCAGTCAAAGCAATGGAAGATTCATTGCAGTGCAACTCAGACAATAGACATGTTTGAGAAACATTTTCGTTTCAAATTCAGTTCTTGAATCACACTTTGATTTTAAACAAACACCTTAAATATACAAGCATGGACAGATGTAGATTTTTTTTTTTTTTGTGATCACCCTTCTTTTGTATTGTCAGAATCTACAATAATGACATATCAGCCAAACTGCTTCTACAGAAGGTGAACTTTGCAGTACTTTTGAAGGTAGAACTAATGCTACATTCTCAGTAGAAGATTCACCCAGCATGATTGATCCCATGCATTTCTACTACTTATGTGTGATCTTTCACTAAGATCAGTGACCCTATCTTCACTTACACTGGTACCACAGAGATTCAAGTCCAAAAAGAACACACTCAGAATTCACATTTTTGTGGCACCAGAGGGCAGGCTGAAACACTCCAGACAACTGAGTTGGAGGAATAGCAAGGAGACCAGAAAATATTCTAAGCAGTACAGATCTGAACAGTCCCTGAGTCCAACATTAAATCATGTCCTTAAGCACTACAGGTTTAGTGCTGGACTTCACAGTGGTGGGTTAGCAGTTGGGTTCAATTATCTGAAAGGTCTGTGATACAATGATTTTCTTTCCTACTGTAACATTTGGACAATTGAATTTAACACCTACAGGACACCATATGTTTTCAATGTTTCCAAAGGGTAAACACATAATTCATAACAAGACATATTGATCCCTGCTTGTGGCCTAACCATCCTTTTCTCACTCACTTGTTGGTAGACTTTTCAAGGACAAATTCAGCCCCAACATAAACAGGGACAGGTACCTATCGAGCTCTGCCTGGCTGTTACATTTTATCCACATAATTACAGTTGCATGGAGATTTGGCTATTTCTGCCTCTGATCAGTCTCTAATACAGGAATCCCTGAAAGAAATGCTATTGCTAAGAAGAATATGTTTTGACTTTTTTACCTTCAGTTATTCAGTAGCTGCTAAGCTGTTACAACTTGAAACTATTGAAGATATACAAACATGAGAACGAAATTGAGCATCAGAAGCCAATGGCATGAAACATGAAGGCAAATAAAAATAAAAATTAAAAAAAGAAATCAGAAATCCATTAAAGAGCACTTTCCTAGTGATCACAGGACTGTTTCCAATGCTGATCCATCTTGTACGATCTTATTTCAACATCCAGAAGGAATAAGCATCTGAGGTTTCCACTATGACAGCTACACATTTTTGATAGATTATTTGGACATCCTTTTTGAAAAAACAATGTCCTCTCATTTTAACCAAATACTATTTAGCAGCCTCCTGTGCTACAGAAGGCTATTATCTATAAAACAGATATTTTGTAAGTTTCCTGCTGACACTAGGAGCGATAACATGATGTACTACTGAAACAAAGAACTTATGTGTGGTTTTTCATGTGTCGGCAATTTAGCCCAGAATTTTCAAAGTCTCAGCCTTCTCATCCCATTAGCAAGCATGCCAACAGAATTATCTCCATTAAGACTAAAAGATCTAGTTTGATGGTGAAACTAGATTTACTAGATTTTCAAAACAGTATTTTTCTAAAACCAAAGCACTCACATGACCGCTTGTGTGAGCAGATGGAAAGCACAACTGTTTTATTTCCATCAATGACCTTATTTTAAAGCAATTAAATATTCCTGCATAGTATGTATGATGCAAGCAGTAGAGTTACATGCAAGTGCACCAAAACGAGGAATTAAAACCAGTGATTAATCAACAGGCTATTTCCATTGCTGAAACTGAAAGATATAAAAGAAGGAAATCATTACTATAGAAAATGAAAATTTTAACCATTTCCATCACAAAAAAAGAGATATATTATAGCTTTGTTATAAACAAATATAGCTATATAAGATTGAATAAATAAATAGAAACTTACTCATTTCTTAGTCCTGCACCTTCATGTGGAAAAGCCGAAGCCTTAATACCAAACCACAGTATCACAAAATTCCAGTCTTCAGGGAAGAGCCAGCCAGACACAATCCTCATTTATTTTTTTTCTAGGAGTTTCAATTTTTCTCCATTTTCATGAAGTGCTCATAATCTGGTCCTGACAGTGGGCAATACTTGTGATTACATATATTTCATAGAACAGCCAATAAATCAACTACACAAATATGAGAGTCTGAAGTGAGATTTTATTCTCTGTGACACTGTGTGTTCAGGAAGCAGCTAATGATACTGCCCAAGAGGTAGGTAAGAGAGACTCATGAAAGCACGTAAAATCTTGAACTGTTAGTTTTTCATTTAGTTGTGCTTTCCTGGGCTATTTTCCCACAATTAACACTATGTAGCAAGTGTATTAAGGACTAGCAATTCTTATTCTCTTATGGAGAAAACCACCTCTTGAGATAATTAATAGCATCACAAGAAATCCTTGTAAAAACACATGCCTGCTTCTCATGCTGAATTTACTTTTCCCTCAGTATATTTCAGCAAAGAGTATGATGAGCATTAAATGAGTTTCTGATCACCCAGGGCAAGGTCAGTGAGACTGTCACTGGTGTCCCAAGCAGAATAATAGAGCTATCAATAACAGTTAGATCAGGGTTAATAAGTGGAAGATAACGAGAGGGAATGGGAGGTCACATTGAAACACTGCAAATGTCTTGGTTTACAAAGATGTTCTTCAGCAGGGCTGGCCCTTACTTCCACCTTGTTCATAGAAAGAATCTACTTTTTAATATGCTTTTAAACTGATTCAATCTTCATCAGATGTTCATTTTTCTGTCAGCTTCAGTCAAATAAGGGCCAAGTACTGCTCCATAATTGAGTTCCTCCTGCTCGAAAAAGAAGGAAATCTCTTTTCAAGCTTCCCCAGTGCTCTGTACATAAGAATAGTGAAAACATCACAAAAAAAAGTTATTTAGGTAGTTCAGTCTTAATGCTGCACTGTTGTTTATACTGCTCATTACTGCATTAGCAATGAGTCCCCACAGACACGAATCTCCTGCATGCCAGTCAGTGCAGAGGGAAGAGGAGCCCAGAAATAAAAAAAAACATTGGCAGCTGATTTATTTGTGGAAAGGAGGAACAAGACCTTAGACAGTGGTGAATACAAAGAAAATAGCATTCTATTCCTGTTACACGTACATATTCACATACAAATCCACTTAAACTCTGCAGCCCTTGGACGAATCACAAATCTGCAGTACTTTTGAGGAAGTGTTTTTAATCAATGTGGGGATCGTTTACTTCTTTAAGAACTACATGTAGTTTAGATAGACATAAAATTTCTGATATGGATTCAACCCTTCCTGAACCTATTTAGTGAAAATATTCGCCTCACTTGAGTATTTTCCAGCAGACCTTCCTAATCCTTTCATTTCCTGATACTTGTTCATGCACTGTCCCCACCCCCCACCTTCTCCTGCTTTTATACCATGTACCACTCCATCCTGGTTTCTTTGGGGGATAAAAAAAACAAAATTAAAAGCACCATCTGCATTTTTCAGGATCTATCTCAGGATATATCTTTGGTAAAATTTTCATACCCAGGAAAGATGTAGCTGGGTTGCTAACTCTCAATAGATTTAAATTATGTTAGAAGGTCTTTTACAACTAAACAAGTCAGGGAGAGAATTCTATATTATAATAAGGTCAGTGTTATAGAAATTTGTGTCTAAGTCTGCATAGACCTGGCAACTAACTGGTACACTTATGAACAGTCCTTCCAAAAAAAGAAACTGTAATTCTGTTTCAGACCTGGTTGTCTTCTTCTTGATGATACAAAACAATGAAACACAGCTCATGAGACTATACAAATGTGTTCCCATATCTGAAATCTATTACTGACACAGAAGGCACACTGGATAGTCCACATTAAACAGGTAACTGGATGGACTTAATTGTCATCGGCATGGAATGTTTTATATAGGTATTGCTGGTTTTGTTTGGTTGTTTGGGGGTTTATTGGTGTTTCGTTTTTTGGGTTTTTTTTTAAGGAGAACAAAGGAATTCAAGTTTTAAAGTTCTATTTATGGTGTAAAGGAATTTATCATAAATGTATAATGTGGTTTGTGTGCTCACATTGCATCTCCTGCTTTCTTGAAAATGAATTTTCACTAAGGTACATCACCTTTTTTATATATAATAAACTTGTGATTTAAAAGTCACAAGACTATTACTGGAGAGTATAAAAGCAGATGTTTGCATGTACAGACAAACACACAGAGACCAAAATGTACTCCTACACAGAATATCATGGGGTTTTTTTAACTGTATGGTATTTGGCAATGTGAAAGGATTATAATATCCCCACCCTGATGCCACCCAGCTTAGGGAATGACCTTTTTTCTCTGAAAAGGTCATTCTGCAATACACTTCTCTTCCATTTCACTGTGAAAGTAGGTTTCCATCAAAAAAACATTTCCCAAACATGGCCCCAGTTTGCATGGTTCCAGGACTGCATCATCTTTGGCCTTACACCAGGTTTATTCAGATAATCAATGGACCTTTCAAACAGGCATCTCCTTCCTCTTTCCCACTCTAGTCTGGATGAATTAGAATGACAGCTTGCCTGTCCCCAGGGAAATTAAACTGTCGATCCTAATCCTGTAGAGCTGTAAGGGGGCACTTCTCCACCAGCTCTCTCTGTGATGCTGTCTACACAGCTGGAGTCTCTTCTCAGAAGAGAGAGAAGAGCAATCAATAGTCCCTCTGAAAAAGATGCCATCACCAGCACGGGAGCACTTAGCCACTGCAGTGAACCACACGTTTCTGATTAAGATGCTCAGGTAGGGGCCGATTGATTTGTCTGGCTGCACAGCATACTAACCATGAGTCTTAAACTCAGCAGCTTCCCTGCCCTGTAACCCTCTGCCTTCCTCACATCTCTCCTCCTTGGAAAGGACAGAGCACAAAATGGTGAACACGGTGCTTAGATCCATACATTGGCAGAAGAAATTCTGATAGCTGATCTCACTCTGTGAACTCAGTGACTGGAACTAATAAAGCGCATGACTACAGCTCCTGGAGACACATAAGGAAGAGATAAAAATGGCCTGATAGATTACACTTAGCCCATCTCCCTGGAGACTACTACCAAACAGTGTGTTCTTTAAAGTGACTAGAGTAATTCCTCAGAAGACTATTCCAGACCCTAGCAGGCTCTACTGTTGGTAACATGGGTTTCTCAGTCCTCTTCAGGTTAATATTTTTCAAATTTGATGTTGTCATTATTGCCCATAAGATCACTTCACTAGACCATACAAAGTCACTACTTTCTTACAATCCTTAGTGGTGC
Source organism: Lonchura striata (assembly GCF_050655825.1). Classification (NCBI taxonomy): domain Eukaryota; kingdom Metazoa; phylum Chordata; class Aves; order Passeriformes; family Estrildidae; genus Lonchura; species Lonchura striata. The sequence goes on along the minus strand of NC_140707.1, from coordinate 53,972,967 downwards.
TGGTGGTTCTTTTGGTCTCAGAAATATGCCCCAGAAATAATTCTAATTGTCATTAGCTATTTTCTAAACAATTTTTTTTAAAAAGTAGACATGGGAAGAAAGGGGTTATTAAGAAAAGTAGGAAGATGGTAAAACCAGAGACATAGTACTGAAGACCAGAACCAGCTGAGTCATCTGATGTGGCAAAGGCTCTATTTAATTTCAGGAGGATATCTCCATACTGGCATGGAAAAAGCTCAAGAAGGGCTATAATTTATTTTACTGAATCAGTTCCGTCACAGCCTTGCATCAAGACTCTAATGCCACTTAAAAGTCTGTACATACAATTTAGTTACGGCCTTGCCTAAGAACCAAGCAGAGTAGGTATTGCCCAGAAAGCAGGCAAAGGATCAAACAACCATAACTGCTAATTTTGCCTGGGCTGACTGCTGCTGCCACCACCAATTAAGAAAAATTAAGGCTATAGGAGCAGTAATTTTGGAGCAGTAGTCAATATAAGATTGATTCCTCCATCAATCACTCACAGGAATAGCAAACCTGACCCTTCACAGCTGTCTTCCCAGAACAGCACAGCAGTTTCATTTTTTTTCTCCCTCAGCCTCTTTTTCTCATAACAGGGATAGTTCAGCCACAACTTTGTGCCAACACTTCATCCTTCTGGGAGGCACAACTTAGTTTTACTAGCATGTTGAAAAGTGCCAGAGCATCCTTGCCTCTTTCCTTCTTAACTACATCCAACGTGATCACATCTTCCTGACAGCATAAAGGGAACACAGTACTTCAATACAATCACTTCTATGCCCAAAGCAGTTGGTCCCATACCAACATCCATTGCACCACTTAAAACCAATCAAATTTCTCAGAAAAGTGCTTAAACAAAACCTAGCTTATAGGTGTCTGGTATCTTGTCCCCTGTGTTCTTTGACAAGATGCCTCAGCATGTGTGTTTCCAAATCTTTTTGCAACATACCTCTCAGATGGAATTTCAGATACAACTTACTGCTAGCCATACTTTTTGGCATTACTCCTTTCCACAGATTTGCATCTTTCAGAGACTGTCTGATTTCTACTCTACACATCAGATTCTTTTCCTTCTTACAGGATAACTCTGTGCATGTTGCCACGTGCCTGGCAGTAACACAGGTATCTATGGAAATGATGCCCTCTCTACAGGCTCCTTCCAAATCTACCTGCCATCTCATAATCAATAAATGCATTTTTGCCTTACATGCCTATCAAATCTCATTCTTCTAGTTCAGGAGAACTGAAAGTGGTGATCATGGTCTACATGGCACCTCTCTCTCCTTTTTCTTTCAACCTGAGTTTTTCCTTACTTGTCTTAGTAGCCACTCAAAAAATACAGAGGTATGATCTTTTTGACTGTCAGTATCTGGACTTATTTTAAAAATATTTAACATTCTCTGTATTGGCAGCACTGTTTAGATCAGCAATGTCTGTCTCATGTAAACAAAGTTAGTGCAGCATTTAGCTTGATACTATCTCTTTCCAACTTAATACATTACTGTTCACTATTACCACTTCTGTCCTCTGCTCTTTCAACCATACTTCAGTCCAGAGTTCATAGTGCTCAGCTCATATATAGAGCTAAATCATATTTAAAATCGGCATTTTCAGAATTAGGGAAAATACAAAGGAAAATAATGCCACTGATTTTAACTAAATCCAGAGGCAGGAACATATGCTTATATCAGTACTATTAGAATATAAAAAAATAGTTTATAATTATAGCCTTGGGAGCTGTCCCATATCTCAACCACCAGGTGGCAATTTCATCCCATTATATGTTTCATTAAGTAGGCAATGGCCTAAATGGTGTGGAAACATGAAGGTGTTTTCAGTTGATGTAGTCTGTAGAGGGACTGAGAGATTTCCATGGCAAGCAGGAAAAATGGTTTTTCATCATAGAGGAGAGCTGATATCTTCACATAAGTGGAATAGTCTTCCTTCTTTTATTTGTGGGTATCTAGTGAAAATCCTTAGTTTCTCACCTGGGAACTAGCACTACATAATATTTGGCAATCAAAATGGAGGTCCTGACCTCACTGAAATTATAAGGACCTTACCTCCTATTCAATAGCAGTTTTGATCAAGAGAACATGAAGAGAAAACAATTCTCAAGAAACTAAACTAAGTTCCTTATCAGTCCCTTTTCAAATAGAAGTAAAACCTCACTTTTTTTTGTATTACATGGATTTTGAAATTATTACGTAGATATTCCCTGACCCTTAACATTTTCTTTGCAAACACCATATTCCCCAAAGTCTCTGTGATCTCTCTTCAATCCCATTGATGTTTGTCTTCGTCTTTCCTCCTCAGCAGATCTCCTAGCTCTGGGGCTGAGCAAGAGAATGTATCTCCTTCATGTACCACATCAAGGAATGGATTTCATCCTCTGAATTATTCATTCTTGAACTTGCACAGCACATAACAAAGTAACTAATGACATACTTTAGCGAGTCCATGTGGTAGCAGTCAACTGTTCTATATTGCAATATCTCACATTCAGCTCTGCTTTGAGCCCTTTTCAAAAAACAAAAGGAAACACTAAGACAAATTTAACTTTGTTCTGAATTCACTAGTGTGAGTTAGACTGCTCAAAATTAGTAATGAGGTATATTTCCTATTTTGTTTATAAAGCATACTGACTATACATTTACTTCTGATTTTTGACTGTTTCATATTCAAAACTATATGGCTTTGATTTCAAAAAGAAGGAGGATTCATGTTTTATAGACATCTATATATAAAGCAGAGCTTTGTATATAAAATACACAGACATTCTAAATCATTGATACTTGAGTTAAAGCCTGCATGCTATCTGTGTTCAGCTGCCAATTTTAAATTCTCCAACGATCTGGAAGGGAATAATTAATGTACCTATTTCACATCAGTGTGGAAATTTTGATAAAAATACCCCATATCTACAGAGGAAAGGGTACAAAATAACTTGCTTCTTTTCAAGTCTCCTTTTCAAACAGGAAAAAGGATATATTGATGTGATTAAGCTATTTTCAAACCTTCAGCAATTACAGATGATTCATTCAGCACTTCCTGGAGTGCTTCTGATCAAGTTTGTCAAGCAGAAAAGTTGTCTAGGAGGCTGTGCTCTGGCAGTGATTACGCATTTTCCGCTGATGCTGAAATAGTCAACACTTTAGAGGTAGTAAGTTGTGAGGTTTATGTGTTTCCCTTTACTGCAGATATGACTGGAGTATTCATGTAAAAACCAGCATTGTAGAAAGCTAGCCTGGGGGAAAATCTCTTATCCCCTTATTATATTGCTCCTATATTTGAAGTCTGAAGCCATCAGGTATAGCAAACACCTGCAAGCTGAAAACAGAAGTATTCTTCCAACTCCATTATCATGGGAATATTGTCACATCAGAACAGACTAATTTCATTCTGCTTTGGTAAACTGATCCACAAGGTTAACCTTTGTTTGAAACCTCTAGGGCTGTAACAAAACAAGTGCTGTGCTCATAGCAGAAAAGCCTTGTCAATGCATTTTTCCAGTGGAATTATTACACAGCACAGAGTAAAGCCTTTCCCTAGGAGAAACCCAACAGACTGACAATACTTGCCACTTCCTTAAGGCAATTTACCTTTTTTTGTAAAGTAAACTTAAAATATTTAAACCTGTATTGGGTTTATGTGGCAAGGTTTTAGTAGCAGGGGCTCTGTGAGAAACCCTAGAACTGTTCCCATGTCACCCAGATTGCCGAGTTTGGCCGGCTCAAGTATGTGCATGTCACGGTGGACACGTTCTCCTCTGCGATGTGAGCTTCTGCTCACACTGGAGAAAAGGCCCGCGATGCCATTGCCACTGGAGGCAGGCCTTTGAAGTTCTGGGCAGACCTTCTGCTGTGAAAACCAACAATGGTCCTGCTTACGCAGCGCAGCAGGGCGGCAGTTCCTGCAGTTTTGGGGGGTGTGCCACACAAGTTTGGTATTGCCCATTCTCCAGCTGGCCAAGCTATTGTAGAACGCGCTCGTAGTACTCTAAAGTGGGTTCTTCAAAAACAAAAATGGGGAATGCAGGGTGAGACCCCGCACAGTCAGTTGGAAAAGCATTATAAACCATCAATCATCTTACAGTGCAGGAAAATTCAAATAACCCTGTCATTTTAAATCATCATCTCTCATTGCAGGCTGCATATGAGGCACATCAGCCTCGAGCAAAAGTTCGAGTGCAGAATTTAGTCACCAAACAATGGGAAGGTCCCTATGACCATATCACTTCAGGGCACAGGTATGTTTATGTGTCCACACATATGGGGGTACGCTGGGTACCTTCAAAATGCGTTCGCCCTGACCTGCAATCACAGAGACAGAATCCGACCCATGGGCAACATAGAAGCCATGACCAAACTGAAAGACATCAAATTGATAGATTGTTGAGTGATGACTCGGTTGAAGATGACAGGAGTGATCACTCTGATCACTCTGATTCCTCCATAAACAGACACTGAATCTTGCTCAGTTTTTCTTTTCTTTTTAAATAAGAAGGATGAGTTCTTGCCCTGATTCTTAAGATTTTCTAAAGCCTTCTGAGTTTATGTTCTGTTAGAAAACTTTCCCACATATTTTCTATAAACAACATACTGTTTTGTATTCCTTCGTGGGGGTGGAGGAAGTTGATATACTAGTAGTTTGTCCAATGTCTTTAGAGAGGTAGCCCATTTACTCTTCAATCCACTGTCACCTTTGGAAAAGTATAAAAGTTAGAGTCAGAAAATAAATCTTCTTTTTTACCTTGCCATCGCAGTGGCTTGTGTTGTGCTTTCTTGTGTCCTATAGCAACAGTTCCCATGTTGAACAGAGTTGGAGGAAATGGTGTTTTTAGTTTTGTTTCTGTTTCTCACTATCCTACTCACTTTTTAATTGGCAATAAAATAATCCTCCCCACGTATTTTCCAGATCACAGGATGTCAACTTGGAATACAATTTCAGAAGCTCCATCCCTATGGACAGAAGGCCCATGGAGTCTCTAAGGAGCTTGTTGCTCAGTTTACAGCCATGACACCCTGGTGACTCAGTTTTTGACCACCTTCCTTGTAAAGACACCTTCATTTGACAAGCAGCAACCTCCTGAATGACAAGCAATACCATGGCTCTAGAAAGACATGGCTTAGTGGTGAATATGATGGTGCTGGCTTGGCACCCGGACTCAGTGATCTTACAAGTCTTTTCCAACGTTAATGACTCTGTGATTCCATGATTCTACAATTCTAATATTTTACAATTCTATGATTCTATGATTCTATGACATACTAACCTGACAGCCCATTGCTGGTGAAAAGCAAAAATGAAACGGCCCCATATCAAAGAACGTTCTGTATAAATGATGACACATTTGGTCAGTGTCAACTGCAAATATCATCTACTTGCATTTTCTCAAAAGCCATGAAGAACCTACAGATGCCTCTTACATCTGCTTTGGGACACACAGATTTGCCTGCAGCCATTGTCTGCTATCTCATGAACCAAGACTGACGAAAACATTTAGCAACGAGGTGAGTAATTGAGAAAACTTACTCTTGGGATAGCTCCTTGAAAGAGTTGTTACTAGATTCATGAAATATTATGCCTGTAGCAAGAACTGCATCATAAATCCCTTCAGCTCCAGACAGATGATATTAATTTTTTCCACACCAGTGGCACATTAATGGAGAAAGACCTCTTCCACATTCCACAGATCTGACACTGACAGCTGTACAGAAGTATATATGCAGCTGGGTCTCCTATTCTGTAAATAAAAGAAGATCAAAGCATGTTCACTAATTGAGAGGAGCTTGCCAAAGGATATCTTGTATTTGTTTTCTGATCAGATCTGTGCATTATTCACTTGTTAAAATACGGAACTTTAAAGTAGAAACAAACTTCACAAAAACCTAATCAATCTCTGCTTAATGTTGATGTATATGAAGTTTTTGGCACTAGTATAAAGAAAATACTTTTTGACTATATGCAAAAATGAAGCACCACCCACCACAAAATTCATAGGCAAGTACTAATGCCTAAGTCCTGGTTTTAAAATGGTTTTGATTCATACGGGCATCCTATTTTTGCCCCAACCTTGTTCTTGATATTCTATTTTAGAAAGGCTGTGCAACACTTATACAGGAATACCCTGAGAAATACAGGCTATTTCAGTCCAGACTCCAAAAACCTTTCTGTTTTGTGGAGTAACTGTACAATTTTGATACTTCACAGAAAGAAGGGTTATCTTCTGAATGCATTTTGACAGCATATTCTGGTCATTTAGTATGAAAGAAAAATAATGGTGATACCACTCATAAATATAAATAAAAAATACATTGGAGATGTAGGAAATGTACCTGTACTAAATACACATATAGATACACTTCCTACGCTACATATACACTCTGTGCTACAGACAGTCTTTGACAGCTTAAGGAACTTGAAAACCTGTTTCAACTAATACACCCATGGCTCTGCAGTTATCACATTCTTTAAAAAACATTGCCACAGTCTTGTGTTATTTTTAGACATTTACAGATATCCCCAGTAACAACAGGGAAGAAAATGTTAAGAAAATATGGAAAAGCTTACATAATTATTAAAGAAAAAAAAAGTATTTTTACCAATTTCCACCTTTTAGTTGCTATATTTGAGAATTTTACCATGCAGCTGAAACTTCAACTGTATTCCTAGTATATTTTGTTTAACAGATGAGCTCTTCAGTCAGACTAATGCTTTCACAGATATATTCCCATGCTTCATAAAAGCATCCCCAGCATTAGGTGGGTTTTAAAGACACAGACTAGAGTCTGGAAGTCACAACAAACTAAATTTTGCATATTTCAGCCATTAACAAGAGAGTCCTTTATTTTCCAGAGACCAAATGTGTCTGCTGATGCATATTCTTAAACAGACTTCTCTTCCTAAAATGTCTTTCATACAGCACAAGGCTTTCTGACTTACAAGGTAGGTATTAAATTTGTTATGGATGTCTATTTTCTGCCTGTTTTAGTTGAAAAGTATTGACTTTTCCTTTATCCACATCATCTTGCTCCAAATATCAGACACCTCTGAAGCATAAAGAAGCAAGTTGCAGCTTTCTCAAATTCATTTAAATGCAGTTTTTAGAAAATAGCCTTCAACAACACAGCCAGGACCTGCCCTACCACAGCTCTCACTTTCTCCCTCTTTGCTAGAAAAGTCTCTTATTCCTCCTCTTGTGATTGAACACCAGATTTATTTTGAACAGTGAACCCATTTAACATCTTGGATTAAAACAGATAAGCAGTAAATGCAGCAAAATTTAGTAACAATCTAATTCACACTCCTTACCCAGCTGCTTCACTTCTATTGATTGCTTCTTTCAAAATAAAGCTTTCTACTCCTCAGACTTTTAATGAGCTTCTTACACACTTTGAGGGACTTCCTATTTTGATTCCCATTCAAAGAATGTTTTCTTCAAGATGCTACAAGTTTTTTTCTGAAGTCATGGCTATTCAACCATGTGAGAGCAAAATGCATGTTGCTTTCCCTGTTGGAGGGGAAAGACTGGATGAGTTTCTTTAGAAGTTTGTTTCTCTTCACACAGCTGGACATGTCTTCCTTCAGTAAACTCAGGCTTTAAAATAGTCTGTTCTTATATCTCCATTTTATACCCAGCAGTAGTTCTTTTCAAAATATAAACTGACGAAAAAGCTCTATCCTTAATCTAAAAGCTTCTGGTATAAGAACATTGAAATTCACCAGCAATTAGTCACAATGTTTTTGGAGACATCTTCAGAATTTTCTAGAAAGAGTTAAATGCTACCAGCATACATTAGTTTCTGTGTAGCTGTTACTTGCCTGTTTACCCATCAGGTCTTAAAAAGAAAGCTATACTCTGTGTTTAAATTAATGTTAAAATTTTTTCTATTTTGGGGGTTTTTTGGTTTTTTTCCTTGGACTGTGTTCTGGACTACCCACTTATTATTCGGTTGCCTATGATGTCGATCTTTCCAGTTTCATAACTTTAACAAGCAGACCACAACAAATAATCTACAATAACTCATATTTATTTCATGATTGGAGAACAGCTGGCTAATCAAAATAAAAGATAAGCCCCCTAAAGTATTAGAAAGAGTATATTTATAAAGCAAGTCTTTATACAGAGTTGTGAATTATAATTAAAATAGTCTACTCTGTTCTTGGACCTAACAATGTTCACTTGGCATTATTCTGTACATTTTTTCATAGAATAACTTTTACCAAAGTTGGTGGTTCCTGTAAGTTTTCCCAAAAAGGGGTATTTCTGTTATATACTGATATCCACAAGCTGTCAGGCTGCAATTTACCTCTCTGGTTTAAGCCTCTAACCATGAATACTGCTAAGCTGAGGATTTCTCTGAAAGTGTTTTTGTTTCCATTGCCTGGTAGTGTTCTTCCTAACAATTGGCACCCGCAGTGGCTCTCCAGCTTTTTTTAAGCTTGTTTCCCTGAAGAGCTGCACCATAATCCGAGACTAGATTGTTCAAAATGGCCAAAATTGATTTTTTTTCTGACTCAGAGTAAGCCCTTTGCTTTATATACACACCTTTCTGCCTGACATTTACCCATACTTTTTCAGTCCTGCTGACATACACAGCATGACATGTTGATTTTCTGGGATCTCATTTATGAGTTCTTTTAAATAATCAACCACTGGATGGTTCAAGTCTTCCTTATGATTCATGAACATCGCATCACTTGTCAAGGTACTGACAATGATCTTGCATTTCTATGAAAGAGTGCTAAATGATTGTAAGCAGGGTGAAATGGGCTATGAAAATGTTTTTATAACCATCTGGTAACTGTCTTTGGCATGCTTCAATGGCAGGCAAACCATTTCATTACATCTACAACTGTAGGTAATTACTGGGAGGGAGAACTGTAAAAGCATTTACTGGAGTCAATGGTAATGCTAAAAAAAAAAAAAAAAAACTTATTCTTTGGCCACATTTACCACATGAAGAATTTTGGAACAATTTTATAGTCTGGTATTTTGTAAAGCTCGCTGACTAAATTTTATGATTTTCATTCATCTGCCATTCTGACCATACAAGTGAAAAGAGATGCCACTTATTTTAGTATTATGTTAATGTTGTCAATTCTTAAAATAACAGAGGGAAGGAAAGGTGTCATCAAAGTTTTCGAATGTCCAACTTAATAACCCCTGCTTTTGCTTAGAGAAAGGAATGGAATATTAAAAAAATATTAAAAAAAAATTAAACCAGACAAATAAAAACAAACAAATCATCCCAAACCAAAACACAAACAAAGCTAACAACAAAACAAACCGCAAAAATGAAACAAAGGAAAAAAGAGAATGAATGTCATAATCAGTTTGAATTTGTAGCACAAAATAATATAATTACTCCTTTTTGCAGCTAGTATATATCCAGGCACTAAGGGTTATGATAGCCTGCCGCGCTCCCGCCCCGGTTCCCTTTGTCTCAGCCCCGGCTAGCTCTCGTCCTGGGGCGAGAGTGGGCGATTGAGGCACCCTCCGCCGCTCCCAGCTGGGGTTTGGAGAGTGCCTTTGTGGGTCCCGAGCAGCGCTAGCAAGCCTCGCGGTGGTAAATGAAGAGCGGATCCTGCTGGGGGCTAAGTCCCAGTTTATTGTAGCCCAACGGGGCCAAATATCCTAGAACGGTGCCAGCCAACAGGAACAAGCACAAGGTGCTTGCACTGGCTTATAAACTGTAAGGGAGGGGTATCCAACGACCAATGGGGATAGGGATAGGGGGTGGCTCCGGGATGGGGGGATATGGTGGGGTCCAATGGGGGAAGGATATGGGGGGAGCCCCAGGTCCTCGCCCAATCACCCGGTGCCCTGAGTAGAAGCTTCTGGATGGATGGGAAGGGGCACCGAGTGATAGACAAGGCACCCGGGGGGGGTAAAATGCCTCTTTCAGGGTGATGGATAGATACTGGGAAGGCGGGAAGGGCGGACAAGGCGGGAAAACTGGGGATAAACCAAGTTGCACACGGGGGTACAAAGGAATAAACCAATACATAATACAGGGATAATAAAACATATACATAACGCAACTCCACATCTCCTCCTTTTTTTGTTTAAAAAGAAAGAAAGGTGAAGAGGATAAAGTAAGTCTTTAAACGGGGGCTTCACAGTCACTGGGCTCATTTTGAAACTAGATGTTTCCTTTTTCTGGAAATTTTTCTTCTTGAAACCCTTCTTTGTTCAAGGGTTTCAGTTCATCATTATGTTAAAGCTTGTAATAAACACAATGAGTCTCAGCAGCAGCAAAAGTCCTGTTTCTTTAGAAAGCAACTGAAATTAATAGTCGAGGTAGGGGAGGTCTAACTCAAAGGGGAACAGAGAATTCCAGGAGCCAGGGAGGGAAGAGGGGGGACCAGGTGAGGGGGACCTTTTCCGCCGTCGGAGGGCGGCGTACCCAACTTGAGGACTGTCCGGTTTTCTCTTCTGGGTCTTAGGGACATATGGTCTGACGAATTTGGAAGGGACCCATCTCAGGCCTGAGGGCGTGGATACGCAAGCGTACCCCCGTCCCCAGGTGACTAAGTCATAGGGTCCTTCCTGCTGCCAGGTCTCAGGGTTTTTAATGAGAACTGGCGGCTTTTCCCTGACCTCGCTCTGCTCGTAGGAATTAAAGTGCCTCGCGATGGGGGGGTTGAGGCACTCGAAGGAACAGTTTAAGAAATTGATGGTAAAAAGGGCCCGCGCTAACTGAACTTGGGGGGACTCATTTTTAGCTGACGACTGTTGTTGTTTAAGCATCCTTTTGATGCTTTGATGAGTCCTCTCTACCACGGCTTGACCTGTTGGGGAATAGGCGATGCCAGTTTTATGTTCTATTCCCCATTGCTGCAGGAAGCCTGCGAATTCCTTGGATGTGTACCCGGGGGCATTGTCTGTTTTTATCTGTTTTGGGACGCCTAGCATGGAGAAGGCTTGTATCAGGTGTTTCTCTACTTCCTTGGCCTTTTCCCCTGTGTGGGCAGAGGCGAAAACTGCTCCAGAGAAGGTGTCCACAGAGACATGGACGTACTTCATCCTCCCGAAGGAGGGGATATGAGTAACGTCCATCTGCCACACCTCACAGGACTTCAGACCCCTAGGGTTAGCCCCTGCGCTCACTGATGGTAGTGGGAGCGACTTACAGGACGGGCATGTGGCCACAATGGCCTTGGCCTGGTCCCGGGTTAGATGGAACTGTCGGACCAGACCAGGCACATTCTGGTGGTAAAGCTGGTGGCTGATCTTTGCTTGCTGGAACTTGTCCGGGAGTGGCGCCAGCTGTGCGGGGGCGGCAGCAAGGGAATCGGCACGGCGATTGCCCTCGGCCAAGAACCCCGGCAGGTCGGTGTGTGACCTGATATGCATCACATAAAACGGTTGCTCTCGGTGGGAGACTAGCCTTATCAGCTTAGAGAGCAACCTGTTAAGGGCATCGTTGGAGACACCTTGCAGGATTGCATCCTGTGCTCTAGACACTACACCTGCTACATAGGCCGAATCGGTTACCAAATTAAAAGGTTCAGAGAACCGCTCAAAAGCTCTAACGACTGCGGCCAACTCAGCTACTTGAGGGGATCCTTCTACTTCAACAACATCTGCCTCCCACTGCTGAGTTTGAGGATCTTTCCAAGTCACTACTGACTTGTGGGACCCTCCGGACGCGTCCGTAAAAACTGTTAGAGCCTTTAAGGGTTTTTTGCTCTGAATTTGTTTTGTTGACAGAGTGAATTGGATTTCGGAATTGAAAATTTTGTGGGCCGGTCTCAAAACAGAAATTTTTCCGGTGTAGCTGTCCAGTGCAAACTGCAATGATTCATTCTCTTGCAGCAGGTGTTCTAACATTGCCTTTGTGAATTGGCCCGATTCTAATTTCAAAGGAATGTGGATGTGATCAAAGTCACACCCCGCTAGCTCCCGAATCCGCGTTCTCGCTTTGCGGATTAGCTCTGCCACCAGCTCTTGTGGCCGTGTCAACCTTTTGGATCGTGAATGACTCAGGAATACCCACTCTATGATGGAGAGTGGGTCCCTTTTGTCCTGATCCTTGCCCTTTCCTAGGGTGTCTGCCCATTGGAAGATGACACCGTGGAGGTGTGGCAGTCTGCCCAATATGATGAATCTGAAGGGCAGGCCCGGATCGTACCTGTGGGCCTGCCTGGCAGACATTGCCTCCTGAACCTTCTGCAAAGCAGCTTTGGCCTCTGGAGTGAGTTCCCTGGGAGAACTAGGCTCTTCCCCCCCTTTCAATAAATTGAAAAGAGGGGCTAGGTCTTCGTTGTTAATACCTAACCAGGGTCTTACCCAGTTTAAAGACCCACACAGCTGCTGCACGTCGGCTAGAGTCCGAATTGAATTTTTTATGGCCAATTTCTGCAGAACAATGGTCCGCTTGTTTATTTCTAAACCCAGGTACTTCCAAGGTGGCATTCTTTGAATCTTATCCTCTCGCAGCTCGAACTCTACAGCAACCAACGCACTGGTTGTCAGTTCAAGCGCGTGTGTAAGTAGATCGCTGTTGGGGGCACAAATAAGAATATCATCCATATAGTGCTGGATGATCACGCCCTCGGTGGCTGCACGCACAGGGGACAGCAATGAAGAGACGTACCACTGGCAAATGCTTGGGCTGACTTTCATGCCTTGGGGAAGAACTTTCCAGTGGTATCTCTCCATTGGGGCTTCTCGGTTGATGGAAGGAACCGAGAAGGCGAACCGTGGTGCGTCATCAGGGTGTAGGGGAATTTGGAAAAAACAATTTTTGATGTCAATGACAGCTAATTCCCAATTTTCTGGTAACATCGTGGGGGACGGCATCCCTGGCTGGAGAGGACCCATGTCTTCTATTACATTGTTGATGGCGCGAAGGTCATGAAGGAGGCGCCACTCGTCTTTGCCAGGTTTTTTCAGGACAAAGACAGGGGAATTCCAGGGGGATGTTGTTTCCTGGATATTCCCTTTGGCAAGTTGCTCCTTCACGAGCTCCCGAAGCGCTTTTAATTTCTGTTTATTGAGCGGCCACTGCTCTACCTACACTGGTGTATCTGTGAGCCAATTAAGTTTCCGGGTAGGACGCTCCTCAGTGACTGTTGCCCGAAAAACCTGGGGGGTCGGGATGTTAATTGTGACCCCCCACTGGGCCATCAGGTCTCTCCCCCATAAGGGTTCTGTGTAATCTAATACGAACGGGCGTAAATAGGCCGATTGTCCGTTCGGCCCCTCAAATTTTACGATGTTTTTTGATTGCTTTGCCAATTGAGAACCCCCTTCACCTTGAATTTTCCCCGCCACGTTTTGCAGCTCCCAGCGAGGCGGCCAATCCCGTGCGGGGATGACCGTCACGTCTGCCCCTGTATCCAGGAGACCGCTTAGGTGTTTGTACTCCCCATCCTTCCGCATATAGCAGGAGAGCTTTGGTCTTTCCTTTCCTATGACCTGGGCCTGGCACACCTGGTAGCTCTTCTTCGCTGACTTCTTCCATAGATCTTCAGGGTGTGCCGGAGGCCCAGATGCTGGAATGGCTTGGGCGATGATTTGGCCCTTGGGAAGGAAGACTGGAGGATGGGGGCAGTGCAGCCACACCACTAATCGCTCGGTGTTCCTGGATGTCAGGGATGGTGCAATAGTGACTTCGAGAGGCGTGAATTTTGTGTCCCCAAGAACGATGTACTTACTGTGGAGGTTCCTCCAGGTTTCCGGGTCCTCTGTGTCGACAGTGATGGAGTGCCAGTCGCTGTCCCTTAGGTGCAGAGCCTCAGTCAGGGCCAACCTATATGGGGAGAAACCAGATACGATGTTAAGTATCGGCTTGGGCTGGTTCGGGCCTCGACCCAGCCAAGCAGCGGGAATGAAATCCACATCCTCCCTCATATAGGTTGGTTCGTCAGCCATAGTCCGGTGTGTCAAGTCCAGTGAAACGTCCTCAGGTGGGCATTGATGGTAGTCGTCCCTCCCCTCCTCTGATGTTATAGAACCCACCATATTTATGTCCTCGCGCAGGGAGGGACTGCGCTGATGACTTAGTTTTTTTGTTTTCCCCCCGAGTTGGGGGCACTCTTTTCTTGTCGCTGCTGTTTAAACCTAAAAAACTCGTCCCTCAGCGGGCATTGGGAAGCCCAATGTCTCTTCTGCCTACATAGATTGCAGGCCTGATGGTGCTGTTGTCCCCTCGGGGGTGCTCCTGTAGGGCGGCGATCTGGAGAAGGGGTGGCTGGCGGTGTCACGGCTTTAACGAAGGCTACTCTCCTTGTTGGTGGTTTAGGAGTCTCTGGAATGTCTTTAGCAGGAACTGTCACCTTCCTCGCACAGACTTGCAGCATGCTTTGAAGGGTAGGCTCAGGGTCCAGGGGCAGACTGAGGATGGCTTGCCGGCACGCGTCGTTAGCGTTCTGCCTCGCAACTGTGGCAAGCATCCCCTCTCGCAGCCTCTCGTCCGGGACCTGAGCCTCCATCGCGTAATGCAAGCGATCCACGAACGCGACAAAAGGTTCTAGGGGTTCCTGCTTTAGGGACAAGAAGTTAATAACCGTACCGCTGGGTCTTAACTTAAAAAACGCCTTTTCTGCCGCCCTAGTGCTGACTTGCAGCGCCTCTCTGGGGATTTTTTTCGCTTGCTTGGTCCCCATTTTCCAATCCCCCTCCCCGCACAAGTGGTCTAGCGATATTACAGCCCCATCCTCATCCCTAGAGCTATCTGCATTGGCCCAGAGGTCAGGTAACACCTCTCTGATCTCCCGCTTCCACTCGGATTCCCAGATGAGGAATTCTCCGTGGGTAATTAAACAGGAGAAGAGAGTTCGCATGTCTGCTGGGACATATTCTTTGGAGGAGAGGGTTGCTTTTAATAAGCCTCGGAAGTATTCGCTTTCCATCCCGAACCCCTTCTTGGCCTTGCAGAGCTCTTTGATGGTCTGCTGGGGGATGGGGGACCACTGTGCAAGGGGCCTACCCCCCTGCCGCGGGGTACAGGTGACAGGTGCGGCCGAGAAGGCAGGTAGGGACTGGGGTGGATCGGGGTTCCCACGCTCCCCCCCCCCGGAACCGAAAGCGTGAGAACTGGAAGTGGGGTCGTGGGAACCAGGGGACGAGGCGTGGTCTGGAGCAGGGGGAGTGGTATGGTGGGGACTCCCATCCCCGGGGGTGGAGCTGAGGGGTGGGGTGTTGAATAATTCAAGGGAGGGGGAGTTGACGGGGGGTGGAGGAGGGAGGTGGGCGGAGAAATCCGGGGAGCAGAAGGGGTTGGTCTGCCGGAAGGGATTATGGGAGGGGGGAGGACAGGGATCATGGGAAGAAGGAGCACGAGTGGCGGGAAAACCCACGCGGTCACCTCCATCTTGTGCCCTGGGGAAGGGGGGAGAAGGGAAGCCATTTCGTGGGGTTTGGGGATGGTGGATGGGGGATGAGGGATCTTCGGGGGTCTGGGATAACTGAAAACGAACGGAGTCTCTACGGGACGGGGCTGTATAGCGCGGGGAAGAAGGGGAACGGGTAGAAGCAGAGACAGCGCCTGCACCGCCCTGCGGGGTGTCTAGGGTATTCTCAGAGGGGCCAGAATCTGCCTGCGGGCAATGCCGGGATGCCTGTCTGATAATACCCGACTTCGGGAGAGAGGGAGGGTTTTGCCGCAGTTTTCCCGCAGCGCCCGCCGCAGCCGCAGCCTCGGGAGCAGCGACAGCAGCTGCTCTGCGCCCCGCTGCAGCGGCGAGCGCTGCATCGTACTGCAGCGACCGGGCTGAGGGACAGGGAAGCGGAGTAGGGTTATATGAACTACCCGCTGAACTGGGGATCGGTTTGTTTGCGGCTGGCTGTGGCAGACTTTCGTAGCGATATTTAGTTATATCGCGAATTTGGAGAGCCAAATGGGTGAATATGGAGAGAGAGAGATCTGACTGACGCAGGATCTTCCCCGCTACCTGTTCCCAAAAAGGGGCTTGGTATAATTTAGCTGGCGAAATGTCAGGGAAAGTTTGCGACAACCACTGAACGAACCGTTTTACTTCAGATTTTTTAATCTTAATTCCCCCCACTAAAAGGATACCCACAACTTGGGAATAAATGCTCTTCTGCGGCACGGACAGCCTTGCACCCATGGCTGTTAGATGTTAAATCGTGCTGCAGCGCCTACGATTGGGAAAACACGAACGAAAAACAAAAGACCACACTTCCGGCTTTGTCGCGGTCCTTAAGCTTCCCGCCCGGAAAGGGAAGCACCAAAAACAGGAATTTTTTCCCCGAACCCCGGGGAAAAAGAAACCCACCA
Organism: Lonchura striata; assembly: GCF_050655825.1. Taxonomy (NCBI): domain Eukaryota; kingdom Metazoa; phylum Chordata; class Aves; order Passeriformes; family Estrildidae; genus Lonchura; species Lonchura striata. Next base: position 53,956,693 of record NC_140707.1, on the reverse strand, counting down.
AAAAGGGATCCTTCCCCTAAAACCTAGAGGAAAGGAACCAACCAAAAAAAAAAAGGACCGGGAAAGCCCCAGGGGCCCCTATACTCACAAACCACAGGGGTCCGAGAGGGAAGGGTGGAAAAGAAAAACCAATCGCAGGGCTTCTCCGCGAGAGAATCGACTCCGGAGGTGCTTTCCAGAGCTGCCGATCCTGTCTCCAAGAGTGCCACCCACTAAAACGTGGGTCTGCTCTCGCCGGGGTAGCTGACGGCCAGGAGGACGATTCTTCAGGTCTGCGCGACCCTAAAATCCTCAAACGAGGGTCCAACGCCGCAAAAACGGGGCCCCACGTTGGGCGCCAGCTGCCGCGCTCCCGCCCCGGTTCCCTTTGTCTCAGCCCCGGCTAGCTCTCATCCTGGGGCGAGGGCGGGCGATGGAGGCACCCTCCGCCGCTCCCAGCTGGGGTTTGGAGAGTGCCTTTGTGGGTCCCGAGCAGCGCTAGCAAGCCTCGCGGTGGTAAATGAAGAGCGGATCCTGCTGGGGGCTAAGTCCCAGTTTATTGTAGCCCAACGGGGCCAAATATCCTAGAACGGTGCCAGCCAACAGGAACAAGCACAAGGTGCTTGCACTGGCTTATAAACTGTAAGGGAGGGGTATCTAACGACCAATGGGGATAGGGATAGGGGGTGGCTCCGGGATGGGGGGATATGGTGGGGTCCAATGGGGGAAGGATATGGGGGGAGCCCCAGGTCCTCGCCCAATCACCCGGTGCCCTGAGTAGAAGCTTCTGGATGGATGGGAAGGGGCACCGAGTGATAGACAAGGCACCCGGGGGGGGTAAAATGCCTCTTTCAGGGTGATGGATAGATACTGGGAAGGCGGGAAGGGCGGACAAGGCGGGAAAACTGGGGATAAACCAAGTTGCACACGGGGGTACAAAGGAATAAACCAATACATAATACAGGAATAATAAAACATATACATAACGCAACTCCACAATAGCCAACCCTTTTTTAGACAAATGCCCAACTTCCCACTCCAAGCCCTGCTCTTCTTTTTGTGCTCCTAGCTGAGTTCTACTGGCACATTCCCATCTTTTGAGATAACTGGCCTTCTTCTGTGTCTTCTAATAAAGAAAAGTATTATCCCACATCTCTTTAAAGTTCTGACTCTGGTTTAGAGTAAGAGGAGAAACAACCATAGAAAAAATAATAATTCAAATTCTATGAATATCCTGTTCATTTAATTATCTAAAAAGTATTTGCCCTCAGTTAATCACTCTGAAATTCATAAAATATCTCACCTCTTTGTCTACAATACACGGTAGCCACTGAAAAGCTGGAGATGAATGCCAGACTGTTATTCCTGCTTTGAGGAGGATGTACTGTGATGCTCCAAGAACATTAAGCTGTAAATACCTGTGAAGATAGATGCCTGGGTCATGCACTGAAAAATATTATGGTGTCTTCTTAACAACATAAATTTCCAGTCCCTCCTTTTTACAAAGTCTTTATACAATAAAAGGCCTATTCCTTGTGTAAGTCAAATATTTCATTTCAACACATTCAAGGTATTACACTTTTTCTCCCCAGTACTTAGATGTCAACCCAACAGCACCTCAGATTCTTTCCAAGCACACTGATATAAGCACCACAGTACCTCAGACTGGGTAAAGAACTGCCAGTCCATGAAGATCTTCATAAAGTCCAAAATGCGTTGCCTGTCTTCTGCAAACAATTAAGGCACAAAGAAAATTCCTTTCTACTGAAATGCATCATAGAATCCATTCCCATGAGCTATCAGTGTTCATAAAGCTTCCTTTCACAGGTACGACTACTCGCTCCATAAGAAAAATGACAGAACTTTAAATGTGGTAATCAGACACTTAAACTCCCTGTGTAACATAAATGAACTACAGCCAGGGATGTTTAAAGCTGTTCTTCTTGATTTTTTTAAACAAATGGCATTGGGCTCTGGCCATGCAGTTACAGCTCTGCAGTTTTTTGTGTCTGGAATGACTTTTGAGATGACTTTACTCCAAACTTTTTCACATCTGGACCTTGATAACTAAGGTTATCATGAATCTAACTGAAATCTGGGGTATAAAAAGATTCCCCTTTTACAGAATCACTGTAGCTTTTGATCTGAGTATATTTTCTAAATGCAGCTGTAGTGCTGATTGCTATATTTTTTTTCTGTCTAGCTACTCCAGTGTCTCCTGCAGCTGTTTTGCTGCTGCTGCTATTTCTGCATTTACTGCAACCCCAATAGAAAGAGACAGAACAGGACAGAAAGTACATGTCACTAAAAGTATTATTTGGAGCCCTCCTTTTTTGTGGATGAACATGTTAGAGGGGACAAGATTTACATCTATGAAACCGTAACTACAAACAGAGGCAATTTCAGATTGAGTTGAATTCCTTTATTCTTTTAAAGATACTTACTGATCTAGTTGAATAAATCCACTACAGAAAAATTCCCTTTCATTTATTTTCAATGAAAAGGTCACTCAAAATATCGCAAACTATTATTGTAGAAAACAACCTTGCAATTACTCATTCTGTCTAGTCTTCAGAAGGTAGATGGGTCAGTATATGCCTCTCATGGATAAAGTCATGGAATACAGAATCATATAGTATGCTGAGTTGGAAAGGAACCATCAGGATCATCAAGTCTGGCTCCTTGCCCTGTGCAGGTCACCCCAAGAGTTACACCATGTGCTGAGAGCATTATCCAAATACTTCTGGAACTCAGACAGGCTTGGTCCCAGACTTTGACCACTTCCCAGCCTGTTGCAGTGCCCAACCAACCCATTCCACTTTTTCCTGATAGCAAATCTAAATCTCCCCTGACTCATGCCATTTCCTTAAGTCCTGTCACTGGTCGCAACCTTGACTGGTATCTCTGCCTCTCCAGCTCCCCTCATGAGGATGCTGAAGACTGCAGTGAGGTCTCTCCTCAATCTTCCCTTCTCTAGGCTGAGCAAACCAAATTTCCTCAGCCACTTCTCATAAAGCTTTCCTTCCAGACCCTTCAACATCCTCACACCCTCTTTTGTATTCTCCATAATAGCTTTATATCTCTGTTATATTGTGGCACCCAAAACTGCCCCAGCACTCGAGGTGAGGCTGCCCCAGTGCAGAGCAGAGCAGGACAATCCCCTCCCTTGCCTGGCTGGCAATGCTGTGCCTGATGCACCCCAGGACAGGGTTGGCTCTACTGGCTGCCAGGACACTGCTGGCTCATGTTTGATTTGCTGTTGATCTGGACCTGCAGGTCCCTTTCTGCAGGGCTGCTCTCTGGCCTCTCATTCCCCAGCCTGTGCTCACAACCAGGGTTGCCCCATCCCAGGTGCAGAATTTGGCACTTCCTCTTGTTGAACTCCATATGGTGGGTGACTGGTCTCTCTAATTTGTCAAGTCCTTCTGAACAGATCCCACATCTTGCCCCAGTTCTTCCCTTCTTCATCAGCATCCATTGCAGGGCCACTCTTCATTTTCAGCCTCACCAAGCTTTTATGTCATGAGGAGACAGATCTGCCCTGGGGAGAAGACCTCTCTCCATTTTTAGGACCTTCAGCAGGCTGCCTGCCATGATTACCAACTAGGAATGCTGTTTTTCAGAGGGATTTTCAGATCATTCTCTCGTCAGCTTCCCCCAGGACATGTTAAGCTAACATGTCATCTTCAGAGCCTTTCCTACTGTGTTGGGGCTTTGGCCAACAAATGCCCCTTAGCTTTCCTCACTCTTGCAGACAAGCTCCAAGTCTTGAATTTGATTTTTTTTTTCCCTAGGAAAGTTGCCTCCTGAGGCCTTTGCCAACAGTATTTTCTCTGTTTAAAAGGTGAATTATGTCCATTTGAAGCTTCTAGACTTGCTGGTGTTTAACACATCTAGTTACTTACCTGCCTAAAAGTAAGTAATTCACATAGAATTGTCTTCCTTGTTTCCTCTCCTTTACCCATCCTTGGGATATCTTTTGCACAAAGCACAAGCTGCATAGTCTACCTTGCAGAGGCTTTACTATTATGAATAATGTTGAATGGCCCTGATAATTTCTTTTTTATTCAAATTTTTATGAGGGCACATCCCAACAAATATTAGAGCAAATATCATGCTGTATATAACCTTTTATTTTGCAGTAGCTGCTAAGCTGAGAGTCCTGGGAATCTTATCCTCAGCCTGGAAATAAATGCTTAGAAACTGAAAAATTTAACACGCGCATACAAAAAAAAATCTACTTTTTACCAAGTTCTGAAGTATCTTAAAAAACAAAAGCCTGAAATCAAGTATATAGAAAATGTGGTTACTTCAGTTCTTGTGTACATTTGTCCATGAAATTTCAAATATTTCTTGTTCTGAGGTCTCATTTTATTCCTTTACAACTTTTCAGCACCTTGAGAGGAGTCTGGTTTTGAAAGAACTATTATTATTACACTTTTATTACATATCTAAAAGAGATTTCGATTTGCAAGCAGTGAGATGTACAATATGGTTAGAGGGGTTTTTTTAATATGTATTGATTAAAACATTTAGAACTAGCAGAGAAGAATTTAGAGAAAACAAACACAAAGAATGTCATACCAGCACACAGGCTACAGACATGCAACCTCCATCATAGATTCTCCTGCAGGATTTTAGAAATGTTTCTTCCTACACTGCTCTTAGTCACAGATGGTCCCTGGAATTCCAGGAAAATAATGGTGTATTTTGGTTAATGAGCAAATAAATGCTAGTTTGGAGTCCTATATGACAAATACTATTAATAGCACTGACGCATCCAAGGGGTAGATTTTTCTGGAGGAAAGTATTACAGAGTATAAATTGTAACACTGCTGAAGGCAATCTTGCCTTGCCCCAGAATTTCTTAAGGATTTCAATAATCCACTGTTAGAGAGAAAAGCCTTAATGCAAGGAAGAGGCACTGATTAGTGAAGGTAGGTATGTAAAATTTTTTGTGCCTGAACACATATAAATGTACAAGTAGTTGTAATCAGCACTCAAGCTTTGCAGAAACTCATTTGCAGGATTTTCAGATAGAAGAGAATAAATAAATTTAAAGGTTGAGTTTTCCTATTCTGAAGCAGGAAGATTGCTTTAAACCTAGGTGCAGTGCAGTGTAAAAATGTGAAAAGTCCCAGAAATGTTCAGTGAATGGATGGTGAAGATGACCACCATCCCCTATCACCTCTGCAACACATTATACTGTGAAATTCACTGGTTTTTTTCCTTCTTTCTACTAGCAAATGCACTTCACAAAATGTACAACTCTGTATTTCAGTGTTACTCTGAAATGAAAAATAAAAATTTACACTTTCTTTCTTCCAGACAGGGACTAGAAATGTGATGATTTTAAAAAGAGAACAGAGATTTACAAAATCAAAATATGGTAGAATCATTGGTAGAAGAAAAAGCCTTCATCTATAGCTGTACTCTCAACATATTTGTGGCAGAAAAAGAGTGACTATGGTATCCCTTGCTTCCAGTCAAAGATCCTAACTAAATCTTGCACCTGATTTCCTTTCCCACTGAGAGTGTTGTGAATCTGACATGCTGCCATACATTTGAAACATCATTATGGAGTTCATCTCTCAACCTTGCTTCTCTCTCTCCTCCCCCAGACACTTTTTGAACTGATCTGTTGTCAAGTGTCTTGTCTTATATTTGTCTTGCCTTATCTTAGGGCAAATAACATGTCTCTCTCCATGCTTCTAAAATGTGTGTGATTTGATCCCACTCTATAAATGTTTTAGAATAACAATAGTACCAAAGGATGCTTGCGCATCTCAGCTGTCAGGGAATCAAAGAAGAACATTTTCCACTCTAAATATTAACTGTTACAGTCTTCTATTTGTATCATAATTGAAAACCATTATCATAATTGGCTAGCAAAGCCACCAAAGGCACAGGCCTAAAATGGAAATGAATGAAGCAGCTATGGAAATGACATCTTAACAACAATGAAATTCAAACCCCTACTGCAAGTACAGTGTATAATCCATTACATGGAGATTAGATGAGATATAAATACCTGAAGGATATAAGATGATTGATCTGACATGTCATCTGGTTTTGCAACCATAAAATGTCAAACAACAGGAATCTGAACACTGCAAATCACCTAACTACAACTTTTTCATGGCTTTTTCATGGAGGGTGAGAAAGGAATTGACAACTTGCACTGTCAGGCAAGGCCTTATTCCATTCTGGGTGCAGCATTTTAGCTGGGTTTTGGTCTCCTCCTTTTAACCCAGAAAGTCTTGTCAGGGCTTGAATAAATTTTGTATTAATTCCCTGGATCTGAAACTCAGTGGATGAAGGTTCAATTCCCAGTCTACCCATAGTGTTAACCTCTTTATAATTCAGTTGCTTGCTCATGAGATGTAGTAATAAAGTTGCCCTTTACCATTTACAGGTGAAGGAAACATTTGGTAATCTTCATGATATGCCAAAATACTCTATCAGTTCTGGGTACAGTCATATTCAGACTGCTAAGAAACCTCAAAGGTATAGAAAAAGGAACAATCAAGACTGTATTGAAGAGCATGGGAGCTAGGGAAGGGTTGACTCCTGGAAGAGGTTGCTACTCCCAAGGTACTCAGCTGAAAAAGCCAGGTTTTAGTAGACTTTTTAGAATCTCTAGAAATTCCCTGTTTCTCATTGATTTTTAAGTGAAAACAATGAGGACTGACAAGTCTTCTAAATCCCTCCCTATTTGGCTAGGGATAAATCTTCATCCACATGTGAGTTATTCTAGTGGAAAATACCTATCCTGATGTTTTTATCATTGTTTTTTGTTTTTGTGGGGGTTTTTTTGTCATGGTGGTCCGGAACCTCATAAACACATATTAACCATAGAGGCAGCTCAACACAAAGATAGGATAGGCATCTGAGAATTCTAAATTTCTAAGGCTGGAAAAAATCAGAGATTGTTTATCTTCCTTTACAAAGCTCATTCACTAGAATTCATACAACAGAGCAGGAACACCAATGTTTAGACTCTAGTCAGATATTCTTGATTTCACCCAAATCATCAAAAAGCTCCAACAGTGGGTGATTGTAAGGGCATTTTGCAGCAAAGCATGCTTCAATTACAGATACTTAATGTTCATAATTGAAGGACATGCCACGATCAGTGTAGCAAAATTAAAGGGACAAAAAGAAGGATGATGCTCCCACTATTCATTTTCTCTAGACAGCTTTTAGCCTGAACCACTCAATCTGGTGGTTTCTGTAAGACATACACCAATATTGCACTTTAAGTGCAGGCAGCCACTGAGCATAGCTGGGAAAAAAAGTCTCAACCTTAGCACACAGTCTCAAATACACACATGATTTCTTTAGAGAGGGCACATTTTCAGTTTAACCATGCTATATTCTATTTTACCAGATTTTGACAAATTTCTGTCTGGTCTGAGTTTTATAACACACCAGTCAAAGGCTTCTGATTAGAAGGATCTATTTCATGATCACAGCAAAAGACTGGAGGACAGCTAGGAAAATTCACTGAACTTGGATAGCCATGTAAAAGAAATATCCTTCAGGTACACACAGACTGGGAGTACTTAGCTAAAAGTAATGTCATAATTTGCAATAATCATTAATGGTAAAACCTGATATCCAGTTTTACCTCCTTATTCAGTAGTAACTAAACCCTTTAATCTCCAAGACTGTCTCCTCTACTAATAACAACCTTATTATCAGATTTATAGCTATAAAGTAATTACAGGAATTAATTAATTATTTGGAAGGTAAACTTGCACCAAGTTCATAGGTTGCTTTAAAGACAGTTACAGAGAAGAAGATGATGATTTTCTTGAAGTCTTTCTAACTTTACTCCAAGCCCTAGCTGTTGTGAAATATCCTTCCAGAATGACTGGAGAAGCGCTTAATATTATAGGAAGGAGCAGTCTACTAAAGTGTGGTCTGCTTTTATGCTGTTCATTTCAGGCTGTCCCCACTTAAGCCATGTGCATTTTATACAGATTTCATTAATGTCAGAGCCATTACATTTGATCAGCAGCTAATGGAAAATATTAAGTGTACTGGAATAAATAAGGCCAAGTACAAGAGGCCTTAATATTTCGCTTTTAGCAAGTTCTCTTGTCAAGCTGTCACTTTTTGCATGTTATTGTCCATACATATTCTAGAGAACAAGCTGCAGGAAGGCTGGAATAGGAAGATACCAGGACACCACTCCATGGTAGCTACAGGTAACTCCTAGCTAGCTGTGTCAGAAGTTGTAAATGGTCATTTTTAATTTTTCAGTGCGCTAAATATAACTCTTAAATGGCTTGAAGGCAACTAGCCTGGAAATTTCCACAGGTTGGAAGGCCTTTTTGTATTCAAGAGATTAAGGAGAGACTGGAAAATTTGGGTTTCTATCCTTGGCTCTATCAACAGGTTATGCTGTGTAATCCCTGAATGGATTTTTTTTCACCCCAATTAGCCACATCACCACATCCTTTCTTCTGCCTTCTCTGGTTAGATTGTTGCTACGCAAGTCAGATGCTACACCCTCTGCATACTTGAAATCTTCCTGGTGTAGTGGGGATCCTTTCTGGATAGACAGTAAAGTATCAGAAGGCATGAAATAAAAATATTTCTGATTCTCTAAGTTTTTTAGATATAATCTGAGCAGCATGCACCAGGTTCAGTCTCAGTAGAGCTACTTGCCCGTTCCATTCCTGGCTGCTCCAAAAATTTACTTTGCAGCTATATTACCTTCCTACCTAATTAGGATAATCTCAAGGAAGCGAGGCATTGGGAGGAATGAAGACTTCAGAAAATATAATTGCCTTCAGGAGAAAAAGATTCCCTAGTGAATTCAACTTTGTCTGCCTGGTTTAAATGTCATAGCATCTTATTCTCATCCCCCTCACCCTGGTTACCAGCTTTCAAGTTCTGCAAACTGTTTGAATGAGCAGCACATGCTGACACACAATGTTTGAGTCATTCACATGAATGCTTTTCTACCATTGCTCTGTATGATACTTCTAAGGTATCAGATTAAAACAGTGGGCTGGCCCACTTAACACACCCCATCTACCTGACAGAAAAGACCAGAGAAGGTGACATGTCCCCTTAGAATTTCAGTCTTTTCCCTCTGACTTTAACAGATAATGAAAATAATTAAAACCCAACTGTTTTGTTTCACCAGGTTTTTTTTTTTCTTGTCATCCAGCATTCTTAGTGCAGGTAACTAGATCAGTGTTGTAGCTGCTTGGAGTACTTATAGATTTATCCCTGTATTTCTACAATTAAGCAAATATAGTTCATAACCAGACATTGCCTGGGCCATTGAGATCCATTTTGCTTGCAGATTGTTGTCTACATCAATTTAATGTTATCATTACCAGCCTCTCAGTCCCCTGAGATGACCATTTCTGTAAAATTTACATGCTGGACTGTGACACTTTTCAATTACATGTCCACGACAGAGGGAATTAATACTGCATTTAAATGTTTTGACAACATATTAACAGATGTTATGTAAGATCTTTCTCTAAGCAGCCTCAACCACAAAATTTTTCTTCAGTGTCAGCTGTTTAGTACTAGCGTTATCCAGTCTATTTTTCATTTTCTTTGTCTCAGCCATAACAGACTTCTCAATTCCTACTCCAGTTTTATTTAATCTCATCTGAGCGTGGGGAGAAAGTCAGAAACTTCTACAGACATGTATACAAAAATTCTAATCATTGGCTTTCTTAATGGGACTAATACTTTCCTTCTTCTTGTGGAAATGCATTGATCAATATTCCTCAACTTAGCTGAACCTGATGTTTCTGCACGAGTTTACTTCCATATGTTTCCTTTGTTTCTGATGACATATTTATCTTAAGGATATTCCAATTAAAAACGTTATTCCAATGTATTCTTATAAATGTTGTTTCACCAGTAAACTCTTCCCACTTTTCTCATAATAATTTGTCTAATTTGCTAATTATCTACAACCAACATATTGATTCTTCATCAGTTCAAGTTCTGTTGCCATTATAAAACAAACAAACAACAAAAACAAACAAACAAAACACCAATAAAACCCTAATGTAGAGTAGAATAGCATGAGACATTTGATCCCATTTCCCACTTCCCACATGTATTTATGTTCTCAGATAAATATTTTTGCTTATAGTCTATATCTATTGCTTATATAACATTCTCCCACTTTTTAATTGTTTGTTTGTTTTTTTTTCCTGGTGTTTGACTTGAAACACAGACTACAAGTCTCCAGTACTTATTACTACAGTCTTTCAACTGAAACATTTCATGCTCTTGAATTCTGGTTTTAACTCAGAAGAGTATTTTCAACTGTCATGTCTTCATCCTTTCTAATCTTTGTCTGTACCCTTTAGATCAACAACACCATCACTATTATTACTGAAAACCTGCAGCAAGTATTCTGTTTTGAGGAGTATCTAAATTATTATCTGTCTCATCCTCACTGAAGAATCATTCAAGTTTTCTTTTTCTCATTTTATCTTAATGTTTTAAGAACTTGTTGCTGCCCTGTGCAAGAAGTAACTCAGATTGACTGCTCCCATTTCCCTCTTTTCCTACACTTACCAGATTGTCTTGTGCTGATGTGTGCTTTATTCCATGTATTTCTAGATATGTTTCATTGGTTTGCATGAACACTCTTCAAATGCACATTTACCTATTTTATTTCTCCTCATCCTAAACTGTTCTCTGATCCTTGACAAATAATATCCAAAATGCAACACTAAAATACAGAATAATTGTGCTGATGATCATTTTAGGTGGCAGTCGGGTCTAAGCCCTCTTTTCCATGCCTGACAATCAGAACTATTGCTTACACTACAAAGGCAGATTCTTTAGTCTTCTACAGAGATCCCTTTTTTGTGTAGAGGAAGAGGTTGCCTAAGACTAGCAGATTGTTTTTTGCATTTCTGCAATGAATGTAGCTCAGTGTTTCCTGTGCAGATCTCAAAGATTTCAATGCAGTTCTTACCATTCAGGCACACTTTCTATCTTCCATCTTTGCACATTCAGCTGTCTCTCACTCTCTTTTATACTTGTGTTCATTTTCTAAAGGCATTCTTGGGATGTAGCAATGTAGTCAAGTTTGTATACCTATAAACCAGACCCAGATAATCTGAGCTGTGGGCTTTTTGTCCATTTTAAAATGTTTCTTAACCTTTTTTCCCCCTTAAGTTGCTTAAGCAGTAAGAAAAGTCAAGACTGTGATCTTAAAAAAATGGATAACATTTTTAATTATCTACATGAAGAATTTTGTGGATGAGTTGCACATGGTAATGTCTTAGGACTGTTGGAGGGCTAATTCCATTTTTTTGCACTAAGGCTGGTCAGTACAACCTTTACAGATACTACTTTTTCTTCTCGCAAATTTCTCTTTCAAAGTGGGTATTAATAGGAATTTTAACCTGTAGGAGATAGTCTAGATAATGAAGATATGTAGTTAATTATGGTGAAAGTCCAGCCACTGTGCTTAGGGTAATGCAGTGGGATTTGGTGGTTACTCTGCCTTAAGGAACATTTTATTTCTCATTTAATTTTTAATATTACTTTCAAATCCCCTTCAAAGTTGTTTCTAATAATCTGAAAACTTTTAACTCTACCTGCATACTTTACCTCTTGGCACTAGACTACAGATACACATTTCCAAGTGCCAACCCTCTAAACAGAGTTAGAAACTTACACAAGGCTGAGTGCCTCCATTCATCATTGTAAGCTTGTGAATGACAAGCAGTGTATCCTTGGTGGTAGCAGCTGAGAGCAATAATTTCTATTAAGCATAAAACCAATATTCAAGTTCTGAGACTAAATAACCCCAGATTTCTGGAAACCTTTGGAACCATCAAATGCAATTCAGAGTTAATCTTGTTGAGAATTGCATTTAGGACAGGTAGCTCTATTTTGCATTTTGGTGAAGTCTTTGGTCTCACTGTAGCTCTCTGAAACACACAGTTCTACAGATTCACAAGCATTTCTAAAGCTCAAACAGAGTGTAGGCAATTTGTGCATATTTTTCTTTTTTATGTATGCACCCTCTTAACAACAGCCTCTGTCGCACCCTGTCAAAAAAAAGCATTTTGTCAGGGAGAGGTAATTTCTGACTCCAAAATCATCCACAAAAGTCTTTGATAATGTGAGACAACTGGTCCAGAAGCCACTGCCTGAGGGCCAGGAACCACCCTGCTTCAAGGAGCTGTCTTTATAAGGTAGATGGAGCATGAGTGCTCATGGAAAGGGCATAAGCTTGATGAATCAGGGATAATCCTGCCTGTCTGCAGTCAGACAGCACCCTGAGTCCTGCAAGAGTAAAGGGCCTTCCCTCTACTTTGTTGTTTGTTAAACAATTTCTCTTATGATAGTTTTGTTTGGCAGGTAAAACGCTGGCACTGTCCTGACTCCTGCTCCCAGATGATGCCTCTGATTCTCTGTGTGCAGCCGTGTATATGCCTGAATTGTGAAGTTATTAATCAAAGAATCATAGACACACAGAGTGGTTAGGGCTGGAAGGAACCTTGAAGATCAATTCGTTCCAACCCCTGCAATCTGCAGGTTGTTTCTTTATAAGCAGGTGTTTTAACTGACAGAAGAGTGAACAAATCAGCTCCTGTGAGCTCCATACCAGGTAGAATATGCCTGGGCATCAATATGGCCTGGAGCCTGAAACAGTGCCTGAATCTAATCTTGGAAGACATCATCCACTTGGCAGGTTCAATGGCTAAATCCCTTGCTACTTTGGTCATTTGAAAGGGAAAAATGACCATATTTTAAAACCTTATATTAGCTTGTAAGATTACAAAACCACCATCCTTGTATCATGTGGGATCCTGTTTCACCATATAAAGAAAATTTGTTCTTCCCTTATTATGAGCCATGGAGCTCAGCTACAATATTTTAAAACCAAAAAAGTATTCAAAAGGGAAGAAAACAGTTCTTCCAGGTTTCTCTGCTCTAATACTGAATGGCAGCTTCAGAGGAACAAATAATCAAGTGAGGTAAATGGAAATTCCTTGGTTTGTAAGCACATATGCAAGGAGAAAAGTATTTGGAACCAAGAATAAACCAAAATGCTGTATTTTGCAGGGAAATCGTCTGAGACTCCCAAATTCTCTTGTGCTTATATTTTGTAGGGTGCAAGTACAAGGCTTCTATATACCACCCATGTGTCGAAATGTAGTAGGAAATAAAATGAAAAAAACCTCATGGATAATTGATATATAATACATAGGCGATCTGAAGGGAAAATCAGAAACAGAGATGTGCCAGGCAACAAAAAACAAAAAAAAAAAAAAAAAAAGGATATTTAAAATGCCAGCCTCCTGTGAGCCCGTCTGCTTCCTATCACTTATTTTGCAGCTCTGGGTTCCCACGGTGGACTGCTGCTGCCATCTACTGCCACAAGCACCACCAGAGGCTGAGCTCCTCTCCTGCAACCTGGTCACAGGAATCGGGGCCAGGGAGGATGGCAGGGCATGAAAGATTTTGAGTCAATAAAGGAAAAACAGTTTCAAAGGAAAGAAAGCATCACAACAAAGTAAAAACACCGTTTTCTGAGGAGGGAAACCTAAACAGAAAATCTTTTGCTTTTAAAAGGGAAGGGAAAGCTACATCTGTAGCCACATTTCTGCCATGTAGTGACCTACACCTATAGTCAAGGTCCTCAATGTTATTAGTTTAAGTGACATGGTTGACAGTCTATGTTCAGCTTCATTAGATGATGAAATGACTTGCACAGCAGGAAAGCTAAGAAAGGACAAGCAGCCTGAGGGTAAGTCCAAGTCTCCTAATTCAGTCACCTCTGTTACTCCTGTTCTAGGAAGAGAGGGCTTCAGATGCTGGTAATGGAAATCTTACATCTGACCCTAGTTTAAAATTCACATCAACAAAGACTCAGAGAACAGACAAGCCCCCACTTATTGCAGGTATTTCTAAATGGAATCTGGAAGGAAAGCATACTCCACTGTGTACTGAAAGACAGACTATGGATAGAACAGAAAAAAAAATTGGCAGGGGACCTACAGCATGTCTGTTACTATCAAGAAAGAGATATGCTGGATTTCATAACCTCTGAATTTCACATAGTCCATTGCAGGTGGCAGCAAAGATCAGACCCAGACCTTCCTGATCTCAGATCATATTTCTTCTCTGTTGGTGTTACAAAGCAGTCTTCATTAGCAATACCTATCTATACAGTGCTTGCAGAGATCTGAGAAGTGAAATAAATTAGCCTTTCCCCTTCTCTGTGCAGCTCTTGTGAGACTGTTGTCAGTGTTTAAGTCAACTGAGTTTAGTAGTCTCTAACTTGAATTTATTACATTACCTGAAATGCACAGTGGAATAATTTTAAGTTGATTTAGCTAAGCACAGTGATAAAGTAATGCTTTTAATCCTTATATCATTTGTCTTCAATAGCTACAATACAACATGAGGATCTTTCTATATGCATTAAAATATAAGCCAGACTGTATGGCTAGCATGTATTTTTGGTACTATGACTTGATAAGAATGCAATATCTATGCATGTGATTATCTTTATCATACACAAAGAAGTACTAAAAGCTAAGTTATAAATACAAGGGTGCTGTGCCCTAGCAGTGTGACTGAATCCAAACCACTGTCCACACTGACACAACATTGAAGTATTCCCAGAAATATACTCTCTCTTCCCTCTTCTCCTCTAGGAGCTCATCTACCAAAACATACCTGACAGGAATGGTCTTTGTAGACCTGCCTTGTTCCACACTTCAACAGCCAGATTCTCCATACAGCAACTCTGTAATGAAATGGGAACTAAAATTCTACAAAAGCCTGTTGGGTAGAGAGAATTCAAAAAAACCACACTGGAAAGCCCTGGGGTTTGTGCTGATATTTTTCTTTCAGGACAGAAGTGTTTCCTTCTAAATCAGTTGTCTGAATATGGCACACTTCACATGGAAGCTGCTTGGCCACACTACTGAACCACAGAGACACTGAAGACAGGTCCAATGTCTGCTTGCAGGATGCAGGATAAATCCAGTAAAAGAGGGATACTGTCCCAAACGCTGTGTAAGGTAAATTGTTAAGATGGGCAAAGTATTATCTCATTTCCAGGTAAGAAAGGAACACAACTTGGGCCTCTGCCTTTCCTTAATGACACTATTATTGCATGACAAAAACTACACATGTGCAATTCCAGTAGACTAATACAGATGCTCAATAATGAACTAAAATATTTATGTGGCAATGAGTCAATAATAAAAGATTAATAATCTAACCAATTAAAGTTGCCAATAGAATTAGGCAGCTACTTTAAATTATCCCAATCATAATGAGGAGTATTCACTATTTATATCTGTACAATATGTGTTACAGAGAGCCTTGTGAAATTTCATTAAATGTTCCCCATCACCATGGAAGTATCTATGTCATACTCACTTTCTGCACGGTTTGAGTTTTTGTCTTGGCTGGCACCTAAGAGCTGAAACGAGTCCTCACCACTGCACAGGGACAAAAAAAAAGGCAATAAAAAAAACATAATTTTTTTTTTTCTCTTTTTAGAATCTGGCCTATACAAATGCAGGAAAAACATGTGATTTGTGCTTACATGATGTACACTGTTATCCCCTGCACATCCACTAGACCATCACAGCTTTCCTAAAAAATAAAAACAAATCAATGGCCATCCAACACTAAACCTTAAGATCAAATCAGCAGAGAGGGGGTTTTGGAACTGTGAATCAGGAAAACAAAAAAAATTAGGGGAATCAAAACACCTTGGTTTTCCTGTTCACGCCATGTTGAAAAAGTACATAGACTATAATCAAAGCCCTCAGGGCATCAATGGAGTTATATTTTTCAAAAGTGATTTTTGTTTGCTATTTTATTTAGCAGTTTATATCATTTTGTCACTGCATTTACATAAAACTGGATGCATTTATAAAAGAATGTGTGATAAAGAAGTTGATTAATGGGGATACCACAGATCTGCCTCTCCCCTCATATCCAGTTTTGACTCTTTCAAGCCATTTCTAGTATTATTTTGTTTCAGGAATAATGAATTTATGAATTAATAAACTCAGTAAAGGTCACACTCTTAAGAGCTACTAATGGTTTGATTTTAAGGTGCACTTTGCTGCCATATTCCAACCACCTACAATGTTTCACAATTATGCCTTTCTTAAAAATAGAAGGGTATTCCAAACACATTAATCCTTACTTAATAATATTACTTCTGTTGCTTTTCTAGTATATGATGGGGTCTTCACAGTATCTCATGCTACTGTTGCATCCAGTGAAGCTCCTGCTGTGTTTCACTCCAGAAATGGATGCAAGTCATTGGTAACTACAATGATCCTTTTCCCACATTCTATAAATCAACATTGCTACCTTTCAGACAGTCAATAAAGCCTGCCAAAACTTTAAATGCAAAAAATGAAAGGTGCACAGCATATTCAAATGTCAAAAATAGACATAAAAACAAACAGTTCACTGCCACACAATAAATTTGGCAGCTTCCTCAGAGCTGCAGATGCCCATTAGCCCTGTGTGATGACTTTACTTTACTGCAGAAGTGATGGGGCAATAACCAAGCTTCTTCTCAGCACCTCTCTGAATTTCATTTTGTTCTAGGTCACATTTATGAAGGTTATGACCCCATGCAGCAGATATTGAGAGGTTGTCTTATTTGACCAATACTTCAGACAATAAAAATTCTGATGAGAGAATGCTACCTTAACACACTTGTCCAATTTAACTTGCATTTGATGCAACCCTTTTTAAATGGGACAGCTCATGATCAAATCCAGATATCTTTCTCATAAACAAAACAGCCACAATAGCGAAAATAAGGTCTGAGTAAACTTCAGTTCCTTCTTTGTACAACCAGCTATCTCTGAAATTCTCCAAAAAGTTGATCATAAGCATTAGGATTTATCTTGAAGCCATCCATTCTTTAAATGTAGTATTTAAATGTCTATGCTACACTAACACATATTGATGGGAGAAACTCTAAGTTCTATCCAAGTGTTGTGTTACAGCTTTGTAGCTGGATGTGATATTCAGGAAGCTGAGTGGCTGAAAAAAAAACACCAAAACTAGTTTAATCACAAAACATTTCAAAATATTTTTCTTTTCCCTGGAGCATGCTCTCCCTCAGATCTTTTTGCTGGCTATGGGTAAAAAACCATCCTGTGCATGAAGCACTTTAAGTCAGCTTGAAGCATGATTACTTCTAGCATAGAAAATGCTTGTTGAATATAATATTCACGATCATTCAGTTCAGCCTGAGTCTGTGCATTGAAAAATGGGAATATAGAAAAGGAAGATGGTCTGGTAGCACCAAATCCCTGACCTTCTCTCATTTTCTTAGATGAAAGAAGCAGTCTGGGTGGTAAAGACCAATTCAACCTCATTGGCATCAGGAGTCATCAGGTGGTGGGGATGAACCTGGTGTTTCAAAGAATATGCAAGACAGACACCTTTCTGAGTACATTGATCACTAGGGTCGCATCATGCAGTGCTAACTCAACTATTTTCATTTCATTTAAAATTATCTTCCTTCCATGTTACTGTACATAATATAAATCTGAAATTTTAAATATTTTTCCTCTTCCATGATACAGCTTCTAGACAACTGCAATTTTATTTAGGTGTAAAAGTCAGCTACACATAAGGAAAACATCAGTCTTTTTCACAATTAAGTATATGGCTTTATAGCAAAATCTCTACAGAGCACAGAAACCTATAGGAGAGAAACCTCACAGAAATACCTTATTTACAGAATGCAAATAGAATGGATTTCTTAAGCTGCCTGGCAGAGAAACACGAAAATTGTCTAAATCTTAACCAACTACTTAAAAGTTCTGGTTTTGACTGACTGTCACCAGCTGCTCCAATGGAAGTTGGCACACACAAGACATTTGCCTCAAACCTAAAGGTTCCTGGTGAAAGGCTGAAATGTAAAATTGTCTCAGGCTCTGAGAAGGCTTGCATAGCATGTCACAACA
The DNA here is from genome assembly GCF_050655825.1 of Lonchura striata. Classification (NCBI taxonomy): domain Eukaryota; kingdom Metazoa; phylum Chordata; class Aves; order Passeriformes; family Estrildidae; genus Lonchura; species Lonchura striata. Next base: position 53,938,736 of record NC_140707.1, on the reverse strand, counting down.
GCTCATGCAGTACTGACTACTTTTGCTCATTGCCCTGCACCTCAGCCCTCACTTCAAACCATGGTTGTTTGGTTTAGACCTTGAGGAAAATGTTTGAGGAATCTCTCACAAAAAAATAAAGTAGTGAAACTGGTGGTACTTCAGAAAACTTCTAACACTTTTATTCCTAAAATTAATATTCTATTCTTATATACTGAAAACCTATTGCCTTCAGTGATAACCTGCTATGGTCATTTTCAGGGTGTAACTGATGGTTTGAAAAAAAAATCTCTGTTTTGAATTTCTCAGTATATTTCCCTATAAATATTTAGACACATTTTTGTATAGAAACATTAGGAAAATTGATATTTAGGACAAGCAGAAATATGTGCATCAGAGCACTAAAGAGGAATGTTTTTGCTGGATATGTGGTTTTCCCAAGACACTGTTCAACAGTCTTGCATTCTACACAAGACAGATACAGATCCCTATACCAGCTCTTCACTGGCTCATCCCTTATTTCACACTCGACCAGTTTTAATCTCTTTCAATTGCTGCAAGTAGTAAGATAGAAATTATTTCCAGAAGTATATTTAGGAGGGTCTCATCTTGGTTCTTTCCATTGAAAAGTAAAGCAACTAAAATTGTGCTGGAGATCTATATTCATGTGCTCTCATTTAAGACAGGAAAGCCCAGAAAAGCAACCTTTCTTATTTTTTTTCTTTTTACATGGCTGAAAGTTTATTTGGTTTGACATCAAAGTTAAGATTTGTTTTTTGGTAGTGATTCATAGCCACCTGCAGTACCTGCCAATCCAGTTGGCATTTGCTCTTCCTCACCTCATCACCGCAATAAGCATTCTGCAAAGGAGCTTGATCTTCAAACTGATCTCGGTGAGGCAGCGAGGATTCAGCTCCACCTGCTGTGCCTGTGTTTGGGCTACAGCAAAAAGAGAAGCAAAAGCTCTATATTAATCAGTACCTATGACTGAAAGAAACTAACAAAAGCTAAATCAGAGAGAAATTTGCTGCTTTATAGTCACTTTTATTATTATTATATTTAAATTTCATCTGTAGTGTTTTGTTCTTTAATGCTAAAAATTATATGAGAAACCTGCTTTTCTGCAAGTCAAGGAACAGTAAGGTTTACATAAAAAATGAATAGGCAAATTGTAGCAGGTAAAAAAGGCCTGGCTGACAATCAAAATGCATTTAAACTAATAATTTATAGTATTAAAATTTGTAACATAACTGAAGTTTAGTTTCTTAATGAATACATGGATGTGCATGTGCACTTGGCACAGGTGTATATAATGTGCACACAGACATGCAGAGACACAAAGTTGCAACTAATTTTGCAAACTGTGAGAAAAATGCATGGACAAAATCACCTCAGTCTCTTAACAAAGAGGATCATTTGCTGTCATGTAAATTCACTCAAGTCAGGGGAATTACACTGGAGAGAGGTTTGACCCAGAATGTCAACAATTTTGAAAAAGTACAGATTTATTTATTATGCAATTATTCACACAGAGGGACTTGCTTTCTCTTTTAAGAGGATGTGTCACGCAGTTTGATGTGTGCTGCTCCTTTTTCAGCAACTGCTTTCTCAGTTCAGGCAAAGGCAGAACAAGCAGTGTAAGGGACTTACATATTTGATTTGTCTGTGTTTGCAGTAGGAATATAAAGTTTGCAAGCCAGCCATACTAAGATATGTTGAATGTCCTAGGACAGTGGGGAACATGGGATTCCTCCTGCCTGGGTAAATAAATATTGAGATGAATTTTGATATATCTTCCCTACACCTGTTTCCTGCTCTTTTGTTAGATCTCATCCCTCCCTTTTCCTTCCATTGACAATATTTCAGTTTGTTTGGCTACCAACAGCACATCTTCCCTCTAATGCATATCTAAAGCTCAGTAAAATAGGATCAAGGAGTCTTTTCTGGCACCAAGGCAAATAGTCCAGGCTGACTTGTGTGCCTTTGAGCTAGAACTGCCTTCCCTCAAAACATACTGGCCATACACATTCTCCATAGTACTTCCCCCAGATTCCCCTTTCAGCTGTATATGATTTCTCTATGGTCTCACAACTTAATTATAATTGGTTTGTGCATTCCTCCCAGTTAAGAGCCAAAGACCAAACAGACATTTACATAGTGAGGATGGCTGGGTAGAAGAAATGCTTTAGTTTCTTCTTTGGCCCTCATTTATTTAACACCAAGCACATATTGATTTTTACTATTTTACTTTCCTACAATCTCAAGTAGCTCTCTGGAACAGATTCACTTGATGCTCCTGTACCTTCTTGTGCCCCAGCTGGCAGCACAGCCAGCTCTAGCAAGTAGTTATTGAAACTGTACAACTGGATTTCCTCTGCTCAAATATAGAATTAATTCTGAGGAAAATCACTATCAGTGCCTCTCTTTCTTCTTTCACACTGAGTTTATTACCTTTAGATACCTAAATCCAAGCCTGCCCCACTTAATACATTCAACCAAATTTGCAAATCATACTCAGCTGCCCCTATGTTTAAAGGACAGAGGTGGGGAGATTCCTTTAAGCAAAGTCATCTCAGAACTGCACTATTTACGGTAGATGTCTGTATCTTTCTTCTAATAATATGGATGCTCAAATCAATCTTATTTGAGCACAGTACTTGATGAATAAAACTCAGATAAAAGGCAGCCCCTAGCAGAAATAAACAGATTCCCACCCTGTCTCCCAATGCAGGTAGATATTCAGAGATTCTGGATCTCTCCATCAGCAAATCCTTTCTCTGGGACCGAAATCCAAACCCCAAAAGTTTGGGGTATTATAAAGTTCTAAATCAAACTCTTCCTAAATCTCTTGACAGCCACAGCCTCAAGATCCCTGTCATCACTCAGCATATTGATTACCCGACTTACACATCAGACATTTAGAGGTAAGCACTGGTGCCAAAATCTCAAGAAGCTGGTAACAAATATGACTTCAGAGATCAAACATTCAGTGGGACCAAATCCCCTGTAAGAGCTCTGTGTTTTGGTAGATACCATCTCTTGTTTACTGTCTTTAAAAGAATGTAGTTATTTAACAATGAGCAAAATGCAGGATATATGCAAGCTCGCAGACACATCAACAAGAGACTCACTCTCTTGATACCTCATGGGACTGTTAATGTGCCTCTCGTGCAGAGTGCCTAAACAAAGTGCATGCTCTTTAAACTATGGTGATTTCCAGTATAAAGAGCAGGTATGAGCATTCCCCACAAATTAAATGATGAAGATAGTAACTGAAGTCCTGAGGGTAAAATTGCTGAGTTCCTTATCAGGACTCAAGAAAACACAGCACTAGATAGTCTCCAAGGAATTCTAATACAATCTTCACCAAAAAAAAAAATTATGTTGGTTTGGAGTTTCATCAGGATCTTAGAAATTACATGCAAATTTACAAAGTACTAAATTCATAATTAGTGTGTTATGGAACTATTTCTTCCCCTTGTAAACTGAGAAACAAGTGATGATTTACAAACTGTACAATCAGTGTACCAGCATATGTAGAGATACGTCTAATTCTGCCTGCCCATGTACCAAAAAAAGGGCTTTTATCTTTACATGATAAAAATCTTAAATAGCCATAACACTTCATCCTCAAGCTCAGGGACAGTACAGTGCCAATCATGAAATGAGGTTAGAGAGAAGTTGCTTACAGAAGCATTGTGATGAACAGAATTTTTTCTCCAGTAGTGACTCTGGAATATATATCACAGAAATTATTGGCCTACATTGTCAGCTCCAAACTTCCAACACAGTACTTACATAGTCCTTTAAACTATGTAAGGTTCTGGGACACAGAGTACTCTGACCACAGTGACACATAACAATCACTGTGGTCACCAACAAAGCAAAGACAAAGAAAACAATAAGTTTACAAAATAAAGTTACCATTGTATAGGCACTGGATTGATACAATGGCAACACCTTAAATGCACTGTCCATATGGAGTATTTTATCTGTGATTCCTGAGAATTTCTGTGTACCAATCCTCTAAAAGGAGACAAAACCACCTCCTCCCCACCTCCTAAACATAGAAACTCTCAGTGATCAAATTCATTTAACAAGCAGCCCATAATTAAGACTTTTTAGAACTTAGATTTTGTATTATTAAAGCATAATGGGGTCCCCTAGGTTGCAATTAAGAAACTGATTAAAAATCTTTGAGCTTAAAAAGCTGCGGGTAGGGAGTTCTGCTCTCAGCTGCCTTGAATTAGCATATTGATGGCACCACAGCCCTGGCTGGAATGGAAAGGCAGAGACCCCGCAGACATTTTGCCAGGCCAGCACAGTGCTTTGTGAGCACTCCTGCCTCAGTCCAAGGAAAAAGTTACTCACACAGCCAGGCCTGACCAGCAACAAAAAGTTACTGTAAGAGAAATGTACTGGGCAAAGTATTTGCTGGTAGTGGTACTTCAGGGAAAAGGTATTGTGATTGGAGCAACATGAAAAAGAACAAATTCTAAACCAAAACAAAGCCTATGAGGTTTCTGGCTTGGCTTTGGAAGGACATTTAATCTATGACCTTGATCCGTAATATAGCTACAGCTTCAGTTTCAGCATACAGCAAAGTTCTGGCACAAACCCAGAAATCTGCTTTAGAAAGTCCCTTGAAATCTGGGTTAACTTTCATCCTCTTGAAAGTTTAAGATAATTAGCTACACTTGTTTCCAACTGAAACCCACAAAAAGTGGGTTTAGTAGAATATTTACATTTTTGTTCAGAGTTCTTAAAAATTAAGCTGATGCTGGTAGAGTACTTAAACCTAGTTTCATCTTAGAAGTCAGTTCCTAGAGCACTCAGGCACTTACTGAACCCTACAGACCTTAGTGGGCACTGTGGAGCCCATCACTGGGAACAGTGGGGATTTCCCAGCACAGGTGCCCGGCCTGCTCTACCTGTCCTTTCCTGATTGAACCCAAGGTTCCTCCCCTTCTGCTTCAAGCAGAAACAAAGGAGAAACTTACAGGGCGCTGTAGTAGCAGCTGTTAAGGAAATTGCTTAAACAAGGAGCTCAGGAGACACAGTACAAAGTTCGGTGTTGGTGAGATAATGAAATGGACAACATGGGGAAGGAAGGTCTGAAGTCTGTCAGAAGAGCACAGAACTGATAAACTGGTGCAACTTATCAAAGTTTGCACACTGATGACTATTACATGAGAAGAGATGAAAGTGACTCATGCTTTGGTGGAAATTGGGTATTTTTATGTTAAGAATATCACTTTTGCTTCAGGCAGTTCATTTGGCAGGAGACACTGGAGGGTTTGCACATAATCAAGAATTACTCCGCTGGATAAGGTTTAAGCAATTACAAAATTGTGCCAAGATTTCTGATGATTGAGGTGAGGGGAAAATAATTGGGATTATGAGTTTTTTCGTGTGGTAGTCTGTTATTTTACAGTTTGTTCTGTAGCATGTTTTAATATTCCTTGTTATAAGTTTGTAGTGGTGCAGTCTCTGTACCCCATTTGGCTTCCCTAATGGTTCCGTCCTGAGTTGCTTCCCACAGTTTTCCCCACCAAAATGTGTGTCAATGCACGTGTCAGTGTACCTGTACGCCTCCCTTGTTCCCTTGTCTCACCCCTGTCTGTCACAGATCGCAGACTCCTTTGGTTCTGGAGTGTTCCCTGTCCCTCATCCCTTCCTCGAAGCAGAATTGGGTTGTGGGGTTTGCTCCCTGCCCGTGTTGGCTTCTCTCGGGGAGCCCTTGCCCTGCACCTCCCCTAATGCCTCCTATCGCCCAAAGGCTGTGTCCTCCCCGTGTTCCCCCACCCTTAGAAGTAGCCCCTCCAGGTTCAGCAGTGTCACTCGCTCCGCCCCCTTTGGGATTCAACCTTTGGAGACTCAGCCAGGTGTCCTTCCGTCACTGCTGTGCCTCAGTTTCCCCGTGCTCTGCCCGCTGCGCTCCCCACCCGCAGCGCTCCCCGCCCCGCCCCGGGCCCGGCTCAGCCTCGGGGCGGCCGCTCGGGGCGGCCCCGGGCCGAGCGGGACAGCCAGGGAGCCTCCGGGCCCTGCTGCTCACAGCCAGGCACATTTTAGTATCTTGCTCCATTGCTAATAGAAACAATAATAGCACTGAAGGACCACCTTGGCACTTTCTTTATCCTGGATAACATTGCAGTCTTTAGGCTCATGAACACAGTGCACTGCAGAGACATGCGCCCAAATGCAGAGGGACTCTACCTTGGTTCTGGTTCAAGGACTCCCTGTTCTCTGTAGCTTCTCAGGTTACAAAAGCTCACTTTCACCTGTACAGTTTTCTTACAAAGAAGTTTTTTTCAGGTTTTGAAATGGCTCTTTTCCCAAAAAGGATGTGTGAAGTAAAGGAATAAAAACGCAAAGCTAAGATAGGCATGGTTATAGCTCTCATGGCACCTGTAACTCAGATGTCTCCAGCACATGAAGTACGTTGTAATATTGAATTTGCTGCTAAACTTAGCCCTTAACTGCATTGTATGTACAGTACATTCTAGTGGGTTTGACCAGTCAGCTTATAGCTTGTTAAATACTATGGGTCAGTTTTATATCTGCTTTCCTTTCTGTTAATCTCTTGACTGTATTCTCATCTCCATCACAACTTCTGTCATAGGTCCTAGACTAGATCCCCCTTTAATTCCTCCCCTGAGGAACTATCCAAAATTCACAGTTAAGGCAGTACTTGTCATCTGCTGCTTCTTTTGAGAAATGTTCTTCCCATTTCCTAGAGTAGGGTATGCCTGTGTTGAGAAATTACATTGTGTCTTTGTGAAACATTTTGCTAAGCTGGTATGACTACTGAATTCTGCACGTGTGGGCTGAAACAAAGCCATTTTCTGGTGAATGCTGCTTATGAATCCTGAGATTCATCCTTGTAGATGCATTTTCAAAACTGTTCAGAGACTACCTAAGTGTTCTGCACATCAACACTTTCTTTGGAATGCCACCTGAAAATGTCAAGTGATGCCAACAGCTTTAATCCAGTCTCTGAAAGTCTCTGTATATGTGAACTGCCTTTCATGCATGAAGGCAATGAGTGCATGAGTTCTTCTTTTACATCCTGTCATGCAAGGGGACCCAGAGACCTCATGCCTTGTACCTTTGAGCATAGGATTTAGAGGGGGGAAAAAAAACCCACGTAGTGTTGCTGTGTTGCCTGCTATGCTGCAGACAGCAGAAGTAACACAAGAGACCCTTCACATAGCACTGAATATTCAGGAAAAGCCCATTTGAGGAAAAGCAATTCTTTGTGAAAATCCCTGGAGTGTTGCTTACTTCTATAACTGGATGTGTGTTCTGAAGAAGGTGTACAGAAACAGAACAGTCATCCTGGTCAGACAAAAGGTTAGTCTAACTCAGTATTGTGTCCCTGGGCGTCCTGTAAATGCAAAGGAAAAAGTATAAAACCAAGCAAGCACATAAAGATACTTTTCTAAATACTCCCTCATGATTCAGATATTTGTAGCTTTGAAATTGTGCCTTTAAAATACACAATCCATCTCTCAAGAGGAACTCAGGTAGTGAAAGGAGAATGAAAAGAAAGCTAAGAGTGGATGCACAGATTGCCACAGCAACAGCAGTAGAAGTCTTGAATCTATGCACAGGGGAGTTTCTGTTTTGAGGCAGGCAGGGAGGACATGCTCTGATGCTAACCTTGCAGAGACCCACATGGTTAGGTAGGCCAACAGCAGCTCTTGACTATTTCCTTTAGACTTACGAACCCACCTAAACTCATAAACTTTTTATTTTATAGATTGGCCACTAAAGTGAGGCAGCAAATATTTTTCTTAAATGTGGTATATTCACCTATTGATTATTATTTTGAATAAAATTAATTAATGTCTTAAGTATTTAAGTTTAGACTAAGATTCTGCTGACTTCTTAGAATGCCAACTGCCACTGAAGTTGTTTAAAAAAAGAAGAAATTATTTCAGAAAACTGTATTACAATAATTTTACATTTATGATGTAAATCAAGTAGTCATCCAAAAAAATTTATTGAATATATGTATAACTGGGAAACAGCAAAACAAAATGATGACTTGACAGTCTTTGCTGTCAGTTCTTTTAAGGCTTATAAATTACACAAATTCAAGTACAGCAACAGTTTCCTTTAAATTAATTATATGGAAAGCCAAGGAATACACACAATTATGCAGTTAAATGAGGATGTAAAACAATGACCTTTTATTTTAGCAGTGATGTGCAAGATCCAGAATGGAAAACATATACAGGTTAATCAGGAAGAAGCAGAAGGAATCAGAGAGTTTATTCAATCAACTCTTTACAGTTGCTTGGAAACAATCAGTTCTGCAAAACAATCCTGAGAAAGAGTAGCTGATATTTTTCTATGTTGCATCCTTCAGTTTTCTGTTTTATCATAAATAGACTGTAATATCTGGAGTGCAACATGGCATATCTAGTGGCAGCTGCGTTATCAAAGAATTAGGACTCCAGTTAGTGATATTTATGGACACTGGAACAAGTACTTTGCAGAAATCTTGTCTATTCTAACTCTGCTTTTATAGCAATAAATAGTGTTACCACTATGGGATATTATTACTAATTTATCATCCTAAAGCTGATAGTGCTTCTAAAATCACTTGAGAAGGCACACAGAAATCCACAACCCCTGTAGCACTGTGTCAAGACACTGACCCAAAGGGAGAATGTCCCACATCCTGCTACACTGCTGTAGTGCACCAGGCAGCCTACAGGCAGGCCTGCAAAGCTAACAGGAAGCAAAATCAGTGGAATGTCCTCTCAATGGTCTAGTCAAGGTAAAATGTTTGGGAAGCTGAAGAACTGTACTAACAAATGGAATTTTCTTGGGCTGATTTCTAAAGAGCCTTACATATGTCCTGTGGGGGCCTGTGAAATGTGCTGAGGAGAGCCAGAAAAGACAGTCACTCCACCTGAAAGAAAAAGCGGAGGAGGAATATGGAAGAATTGTGCAAGGCGTACTGTGCCCACTAAAGCCCTTTCTTGGAGGTGTATATGTATTTATTTAATACTGCAGTTTATTTCCATTGCACAAGCACTGTTTATCTTGCAAGACTACTCAGGGGAGGAGCAAACAACAAGGAGTTGCAGGTTTCCTATTTTAACTAGGTTTCTTAAGACACATCCAGAGAAGCAGAGTGAGACTATTAATGGGACTCAGCTAGAGAGTTCTGGTGTTCTTGTCTCAGTGCAGATGTGCCCCCACTACATGGAAAAACAGAAAGATAAGCCAGAGAATGAAAATCTTAATGTTCTATTTGTTTCTTCCTCACAACCTGTCTTTTATCATATCCATTATATACCATGTCATACATTTTTATCTCAAAAACTATAAACTCTTAACACTGGGGAGTAGGAACTACATTTTATTTTTGTGTTTGCACCTAATACAATGGACTAATTAGTACTCTACACTTTAAAACAGTCTATTTGTTCCTCAGGCCACTGCTTCAAGCTGCTCTAATTTCATTTTTGCCAGCCAGTTCTGTTGAGGTCTGTGGTCTGCTTAATATGCATATTTGCTCTGAGCCAAATCACCTGATATGGGAAGAATCTCATCCCTGCCCAGATGCAATGAATTGTCTGTTACTGTCAAGTTATTCAAAATTTTGCAATGGCAGCACCACTGCAAGCAGCCTGTTTTATTAGTTCCCAATTTATATGAATTCCATATGCTGCTGTGTATTAATACCTCTCATCTCTCTTGCCTTTAGAAATAAAAATATGATTTATCAGCACCCTCTTTTTACTGCCAGTATATAATTGCACATGGGCTAATTGTTAAAGTTCTGAGGGAGCTATACTAAGGGATCAATCCCTTTATTGCTGCAGTAATGAGCTTTTAATGGCTGGCTGGCTAGACCTTCTGGCCTTCTCAGGGAGGCAAGCTTTAGCCATACCCTTTCTTTCTGCCCATTAATCATCGGTCTCCCATAACAGTATATCAAGGCAAACAGAACTGCAATATCACAAACAGGGAGCAAAAACCAAGACTCATTGCATCTCATTATCTCCACTAATACATACATATAATAACACTGCAGATAATTTCCTTACATTGTTTGAAAAGAAGCCCTGGATGGCTCATGGCCATGGTAAAGATACATCAGGCTTGTTATCTTTAGGTCATTATTTCCCATCCTGGCCCATGTAATAGTGACTTGTAGTCATTAACAACTGATGACATGTTTAAAGCCTCACACTCCGGAGAAGCTGCCTCACGTCACTGACAGCTGCAACTCTCATAGCTGGTCACTGGGGAGCAATAGCATTTCTGCTCTTTTACAAAAAGCAGAAGAAGCCTTGGCTGTGTGTAAGCCCTGCTCAGCAATAACAAAAATATCTTTCAGTTATCAACGTTGTGTTCAGCATAAATGCAAAACACAGTCCCATACCATCCACTGTGAAGAAAATTTAATCTACTTCAGCCAAAACTAGCACTGTACCTTGTCTCAGTTCCTGACAGCAGGACAGTGGAAGAGATACACATACTTCCAAGTGATAGAGTTATGGATCCAGTCAAATGGAAAGTGATCAAGTAAGCTGCTCTTCTCCAGCCTCTGAGTAGGGCAGCAGACATGCATTATTGACAAAGCAAAGCTGCACAGTTTTACGTTGTGTACCAAGGAAAGGGCTCTGTATAGTCCAGCCAGCATGTAAACAGTATTTATGTCAGCCTGCTCCCTCACTTCTCCATTGACTATCAGGAGAGGATTCTGTGATTCAGATCCTTTTTGGGCAACATATTGTTTATCCATTTGAAGGAACCACATACTATTTTGCAGGCAATAGCAGCACTGGATTGATGGGAGGTCACACACAATTCTTTTATGTTCTGTCATAAAAACAGAGGCCAGGCTAAATACCACTAGGCTTACTGCACACCGAGTAAATCACACCAACATGTCCTGTGTCACATACTATTTCTACCAAAGTGCAAAGATTTGGAAGACAGTAACTGATGAGTATAGTGTGTTTGAGGACCTGGTGTTGAGGGAAGGAAACACCAATTTGGCTGTTCAACGAGCAGAAGCAATATCTTATTTCCTTGCAGTTACTTTTTCATCTAACACACAATACACATAACAAAGAATCATAGAATGATTTGTAATGAAAGGGACCTTAAAGATCATCTGGTTCCAACCCTCCTGCCATGGGCAAAGACACCTTTCACTAGGCAGCTTGCTTATAGTTACCCAACCAATGTGGCCTTAAACGCTTTTGGGGATGAGGCACCCACAACTTCTCTGGGCAACCTGTGCCAGTGCCTCACCACACTCACAGTAAAGAATTTCTTCCTAATATCTAGTCTAAACCTACTCTGTTTCAGTTTCAAGCCATTCACCTTTGTCTTATACTACATGTCCTTGTAAAGATTCCCTCTCCAGCTTTCTTGTGAGTTCCCTTTAAGCACTGAAATGCCTTCTCTTCAGCTGACATATAACTATCCTTCAAAGAGGAGGACACAAAAAATATATTTACAACCTATTTTACAGAATAAAATCTCTTATTTGAATGCAAAGACTGTTCTAAATATTGCTGAGTAGGAAAGAATCTGGAAAAAACACAGTAATTACAAAAATTAAATGGTTCCTCATTAGAAAAGTTAGAGAAGCTAAAATTGCAGTTAAATTTCCTGTCTTATGTGCTCAAATTGGCTTCTTGGTGCTACCTCTGCACATTTGCTCTTGCCTCTGACACACATCCCTCATGCTCCTCCCCACCCCACAATTCTAAACAGTTACAAAACAGCCAACTAGCACAGGAGAAGGCAGGGGCACTTGTGAAAACTTTTTTGAGCATCTCATGCTGTATGTCTCTCACTGCCCATGTAGTCATACACAGATATTTTCATCCCAATCCCTGGCACTCCCCCTCAGACAGGGAAAGATGCAAGGAAAATTTTCCTGAAGTCACTCAAGATAGGTAAAGGCAAGACGTTGTCAGACAGTGAAGGCACCACAGTCCAGTCTGCTGGCTTCAGTGTCTCTATTTTGGATGCAAAAGTACAAAAGCGGCCCTTTGTCCCCTAAGAAGATACAGGACCTTTGTGATTTACCTCTTCATGAAACAAAGACAGCAAAAGACAGTTCTGAAATGATACATTTACTTCTAGTTTGTTCATCCAGAGTTTAAATTTCTTTGGTAATGGACAAAATATTTTTCTTTAGTTTTGGTATGTGAGGAAAAGGACATGATAGAGACAGAAAAGCAGGAAAATGCAGGATCTAATTTTATTGTAATTTGCTGACCTGAGCAGCACTTCTGCCTTTGTTATTGGTTTGAACACCAGATTGCTGCTTTAGTGGAAGTATGCTCTTTACCTACTGCAGCTATCTGCTGTCTTTCCTGACAAATGGCCACAGTGCTTGAATCAGACTCTGGACTCACTGCTGTTGTAATCAAGAGTCAATCTATCCAGGCAATCCATGGCCTGTGTGCCTGTGCACAGTTAGTCTGGGGTGTCTGGAGCACATGGGCAGAGCACACAGTTGAGAGCTTCTACACATATGCTGTTTTTCCCAGTGGAACTATGGGCAATAATAAGAACAAGGAATCTGAAAAATATATCTTTGACTTTTACACTTATTATATGTTTGGGCTCTTATGCTTTCCTTTGCACGTCTGGAAGAAGATACACCCATGATCACCTCAACACTGAAACAGCTGTTTGCTGGGGTTTTTAAAAAGACACCCAGAAATTCAGGGGCAACACTGAGGGGGACAGAGGGTTGAATTCATAGGATTTTTTCTTATTATCTAGTCACAAAAGATAAAACCACAGATATTTATTTTAACAAAAACACAAGACTTTGTCACTGTGAGAAGCAAAATAGGCAAACAATTTTTTGCTCTAATTTTTCTCCCTATCATTCAAATTAGAAGAACTGCAAAATGCAATTTTTTTCTATTCATACTTTGAAGGATAAGTAGTAGGAAAAATCTTTTTGTAAGGACAAATCAATTGGATATTTTAAGATAAATACTGACATAAACATATGAAAGATTACTTCATTTAAAAAGACTTCTGTTCTTATTTACATGCTTTCTTAATCTGTATGGATTTTATCTCTTGATTTCCCATCTTCTATCACAGGATAAGCATAGAATCCACCATGCTCCACCACCCTGAGTAATGGGACAAATTGACAGTAAGGCACTGCTAATGAACCAGATTTTAGAAATGAACACAAAGTTAACTGAATCAGAATTATCCACGACCCAATTCTGTAACATATTATACCCTTGTCATTTACTCCAATGGAAAAAGCACAGAAAATGAAAACTGTACCAGATAGGAACTGATGTACAATGTTTTGCATTATTATTGCTAGCAATAGGATAACAAAGAATTGTGCTCCTACTTTCTAATTTGTTGGCATTTTCTGACCAGTTTATCTGAAGCTCAGCAACTCAAAGAAAGGCAGCTTCCAATCAAAGTTTTGATTTTGATAGAGGGCAATCTGTCTTTGCCTGTCAGCCATATAAATGCATGGCTGGAACACCTATTTAGTGAGTCAGCCATGGACCATTAAGGAGCCAGAGCAATGTAAGCTCTGCCAGCCTGAGCTATGGAGAGCAGAGCCAGTCTAAAGGCAATGAAAGATATTGTTAGTGGAAGCTGAAGGTTGAATAAACAAGTCCTGTTCTATCAGACTTTGCTTCTTAAGCCTGCTACTTAATTGGAAGTCATCAGGATTAACAAGCTTTCTGAGCCAGATGATGGAATAGCTGCACACCAATTGTAAAATGCAGCAGTTTAGAAAGAAACATCTAAGCCTCTTCTAACCTAGTAAATTAGAGTCATACTTGCTTTCAGAGCATTCACTATGCATCACTTTAAGACAACCATGCCCCTACCCTAATTTCAAATACATATAGGTGTATCTTAAAACAATTAGCAATTAATAAGTTGGCATGCAGTGAAGCAGCATAAAAATTAGTGCCATCAATTATCTTTCAATACCCACTGCAATATCAAACAGAAATCTCATCTCCATATTATGATGCAGCACAGAAACTGAATTGTTAGTATTATTAACTTAAATAAACCCCAATCTACAGGATTTCAAACCTCCTTTGAAATTCAGTTTATTAAATGCATCTCCTATTAAGCCATTTTCACTATTTAAACAACATCATGCAATAAAAGTAGTGCAAGGTAAAACTTGCCATCTAAATGATTTATTTGTAAGTCACAAGGAAAATGGTCTCACATATCACTTCCAAGCACAGATTAAAATATCGTTGCACTCTCTAATTGAGAGGAGTTTGGTCCTTATATATAGGGGATACATTTCAAACTAGGAATAAACATCATTATATGGAAGATTCTCTGTATTAGCACTGATTCTTCTGTCATACAAAGGCACAGTGAAACAGTACTCATTTAAGAGGAGAACCTGGCACAGGCAGTACAGACTTGTCATCATCCTGACCTCATGTAACTGGCTCATGGTTCAGGTCAGAAAGAAGATGTACTGACAGTATTAGTCTCATAGGCCTGAAGATGATGCACAGAGAATAATTTTTCTCTCTTTTCTAATAGAGAAATCAAAGGAAAATAGTGGGCTGCAGCATGCAGAAGAAACAGCAGTTTTCTTCTCACATAGTTAAGCTATTGAAGTCACTGCTACAGAACATGGCAGCTACCATGTTTTTACAAGTACTTAGAAGGCAATTAATTGGACTAAATCCCAGAATAAATATCTATCATGATTTAATAAATACAAAAATACTACTTCCAGATGATGAAGTTCTTGATCCAAATATTGTTGGATACTGAAGAGTGCACTAGGGAGTTTTTACTGCATCAGTAAACTCAGTTAACTTAGTTCTTATAGTCATACCAGGCACCCAGATCTGACTAGTACAGGCATTTTACATTCTTATTCAAGCACTAAAGGGATAGACACCATGTAAAAGATCCAGTTACTTAAAAAAAATGCTAGGACATTTATACTCACTAATGCTATGGGAGACAAAACTGTGTTTGCTTCAACCTTTAAATTTAATTAATTAATTAATTAATTACTTTTATTCTGTGTCTTATGCCCACATCCATCTCATCTGCAAAGACAACCACTGTTACTTACTTACAGATTATTGCATTATTATCAGGTGTATAACCTGTTAGTGTTTATCATAGCACTGAATCCAAGGCAAGTAATCACAAAATTCAGTCCTTGCCACTGAGAGAAGTGAGTCAGTTTTCAGATCTCCAACTTACTTTCAGGCTTTCTGCAGAATCAGCCCAGATTAAATTGATTTCCACTTTGCTCACTTTCAAATATACAATTAATAAGTAATAGAAATACAACTGTATTAAGAAAATCTGGTACTGAAATACATGGATGATTGACAGAAAGTAAATTCCGTGGCTAAAGAACACAAGACCATTATGATAAATTAATTTACTTGTTAAGAAATCTTGTGACAGGTTCTACTGCTTTGGATGAGCAACTGTATCACAGAGTGCTTGAAGAACAAAATTCCACCTATTTCTCTATGGGGCATCTCGGGGTCTGCGTGTTGGGATGTCCCCAAGATTGTGAAAGTCCTTGTTTCCCAGCCCATGCAGCCAAAGGAGGAGTCTGAATGTGTAGGATTGGCTTCTCAAGGTTGTTTATTTTTCCTCATCTATAACATTCTTTCTCTGACCTGCTGAGTTCTGCCTAGTAGGTCAGCCATGGCATTCTGTCTTGCCGTCTCAGGCGGCATTTACATTTTGTACTAAAAACTACATGTACTATGTTTACAATAGTGTGCCAATATCTATCACTTATGTTAGACAGTGTGTCTCTACCTTAAACCAATAGAAAAGTGTCACCATCACACCAAGACATGGAGGACAAGCAGAAGGAGAAGGAGGCCAGGCCACTCCATCTTGACCCCCTGAACCACATTCTAAAAACCCCAAAATTCTACTTTTTCACCCTGTGTTAATTCAACTATCACACTACTCAAACCCTTGTGGCATGTAATTCCTCATACAAAGTTGGCATTTTTTTCCACGAGCTAAAATTGAGGCCACAGATGTTTTTGACTTCATGCCAGTGTCTCCAAGACCCCTGCCAGGGTCTCAAGCCATCCAGGGCAGCCAGAGGGATGTCCTGGACTCCGACAGAAGCATTCCCTTTTCATTTTAAAATGTGCAGCCCTGTTTCGCCCTCTCTGATAGAAAAGCCTTTTGCTACAACCCTTTGGGACAGTACGTATCATCTAAGGTCTGTTCCAGTCATGGACTCTTTTAAAGGTAAGAACTTAGCAAATCAGCAGAGTAGGCTGGTGAGGAATAGAAGCACCACTATCCATGTCAAAGAGCAACTTAAAACCATTTTTTGCTTTATCTGGCAGAAGTCTGCTGTGTTGGGGAAGGGACTACCAATGTCATAATGAGATTTGGTCCTGCCTTAGTTCATTAATAAGGCACAGAATTATACACAGAGAGGCTAGAACTGCACATCAGATTATCTTTTCTCACAAATACTGAATTTATTACAAAAATACAGAGAAGAGACAGAGAAACATAGCATCTGTGAATCATATCAGAGGTAGTCTCCACAGAAAATACAATCTATGTCTGTATATTTCTGAACATGAAACATATTTTCTCTTTACACTTGATTCAGAAGGAAAAAATCCATTTTATCTGAATGACTGGATTTTATAACTGGACTCTAGACTTTCCTTAAAAAGGAAAGTCATTAATCTATTTTCAAACCAGTACTAACAATTATTTCTTAATGAGTGCTTGTCATAAGAAAAGACAGACATAACCTGTTTTAAACTAAGGTGATTTCTGTACCTACTCCAGCATGAGGCCCCTGTGCAACATCAGCAGCACATCCTGCCTGAGGAAAGTGCTGACCTGAGCAAGGGCACAGATAAATGGCAGATTTCAGAGCTCGGTTAAAGGTGGTATCACCTCCCATCTTTGCTTTGCCTGTGCACTTCATCAAAGGCCTGCAGTGAGGACTCACTTACAGTCTGTAAAGGGAGCTGTCATTTTCCAGCCAAGGTCTGACAGCGCTTGACAGATCCAGAGGGTTTGCCCATTGCACTGTGCTCACTGAGAAGGACTTTTGGGAACAAAAGGAGACTGTAGCCACATGTGCCCATACACATCTGGGCTAATTCTGAGAGAGGCCTAGCTCTGTGTGCCACTTTTGCATTGCCCACGGTGACAGACATATGGACAGAGGGCATTTGACCTTAATAGATAATGCAAATAGAGAATGGAAACTAACTGAAACACTGAGTCAGGCTGAATTGAAGCCTTGTTCCCACACATCCATGAATGTTCCCTCGACATTCATAGCTGGATCCGAGACATTTAATGCTGCTTCGATACACACAGTTAGCACAGGACAGCCTAATATCAGTGCTGCTTGAAAAAGAGCTACTAAATGGTTTGATTAACAACTTTTAACACTTGCTCTTCTAATTCCCTCATTTCACTGGTGTTTATTTTATTCCACTCCTCCTTCATTCTCTTGTCAGGCAAATATAAGTAGGAGAGTTCTAATTAGCTAAGGATATTGCTTTATAAAAACTTTGCTAATGACTTATTCTTGCTTATAAACCCTAGGGCATCAGCATCTCATGTGTCAGTAGCTTCCTGTGAAGTCTCATAATTTTGTCTGTAAACTTTGGTTCATTCTAGAAAATTACCTCATCACTTCATATGAGAACTTTGATAAATACTTGAAAATTAATGACTGACTCGTATAGCTTAATGTATCAAAAGAAGGGCACTCAGAACTAGCTGAAGAAATCCATCCGTTTTTAAATGGATTTGTTATATGTATTTCTTAAGAAAAGCCACACAACTTTATCACATGAAAATATTTCTAGTTAAGACTTTAAATGGACCTTTTTTTTTGTCAGTTCAGCTCTCTTAGACTCAGTTGCCCTTAGGTCTCTTAGCTTTACAGCAGACTTTTTCAAAATGGGTCAAAGAAAAGCAATAAAACTGACTATGCTAGTTGCTCTGTCAAAAGCATCATTGGTACGGTGTTAGGGATCACAGAAATTGACCTGGCTTGAATTATGTCCTTTGGTTGCATTTTTCCCACCACCTCCTCTTATTTTATTACTTAAATCATTATTCCTAAGAGCTATTTTGCTGAAATAGTCCTAAATGGTTCTACTTTAACTTTGCAGCTTACACCGGAGCAAGAAAAGCTTTGCCAACAGAGAAAAGTAGGTGCTTTTGTAGGCAACAGCTGTGCCTGTGAAAGTTTCTCTGAAATCATATGAAAGGACTCGACCAAAATGATGAAGATTCTAAAATATTGGAAAATATATTTTATTTCTCAGAAGTAGATAACTTATACTTTACAGAGTAATTGCAGATATACAGCATACATATCGGTATGATCTGCTTGGTAGAATGTGGCAGGACTGAACAACTTCAGTTGTTCACGACCTCAGAAAGATACCAGAACACAAGTAAAAATCTTTATGTGGTAAGAGTCATATCAGAACCAAATTGTTTGTATTTTCAGTCATGTTGTGGTTTCTCTCATGTCAAAGCCTGAAGAGGGAAAGGATTACTATCTGGGATGTATAGTAGCAGAAAACCATAGGGAAAGTTGTTACTGCAGACAGATCAGATAAAGGCTTTCATAAGCTTTCCATAATTCAGGAATTACATGAAATGCCCTTGTCTCCAGAACCTGTAAATTATTTCACCTCTAAGACTATATTGAAACTAGGCCAAAATCAGACCAAACAGCTTTTAGCTTATCTTTGAGCAAAGGATGGCAAGCAGGAAATCTGGTTTAATGCTTTTTCTCCAGGGTGTGGTTTTTTAACCACTATATCAGTAATCTTGACACTTACCACCCTGTAACACATTTTTTCCCCATGATAACCATGTATAGCAAAAGAATATGAGACTGTTTTTTCCTTCTTTGTGAGGGGCTACAGCCTCACCAGTAATCAAAACAAAGTATCTGTCACCATGACAAGAACTACAGGCACAAAACCTGAAATATAAATTTTACCTGTATATATATTTTTATAAGTTGTACTGGCAGCAGCAGAATGAGAAAATGGGGATGGTGCACTTGAACTCCAAAAAATGCTTACCACAGTATCATTATGTCAGACATTAACTGAAAGTCAGCTGAGCTTTAAGGAAGGCACAAACGGGAACTTTTAAAGATATAATATACACAACTGACATTTAAAAAGATAAACACCAAACTCAGAGCAAAGGGAGATAATTTAATAAAATAAGGGGTTGGCAGCTAATGTTTATTTGTCTCAGAGGACTTTATTTCTTTTTTTAAAGAGCACCATTCACGTTGCTCATTTTCATTTGCTTGGTTCATCCCTGATGGATCATTTTCTACTTACTACCCTTATTAAAAAATACTAGACGATTTCACAACAGTAGTCCTATCACTGTAGCAATACAATACTGTGTATTATGCAATTCATCTTAAAAATGCTCTATAAATATTGAAGACTAGACCACAACACTGAAATCTACCTTGAAGAAAGACAGCCTGCAGTTATTTCAGCTAAAGAACTTAATTGTTTCTACCCAAACATTGTGGTTACCCATTTGCATCCTTCTTGGGTTCAATGTGAGTAGAAGTATGGTTTTACCTGAATTTTGATTCCTTATTTGACACCTATATGAGAACTGAGGCCTCTTTAGAAACCTCAGCATGACAGTGAATGCCACATCAATGAAAACTGGCCTTTTACTTTCTAAGGTGTCCTTGACAAATCCTCAGCTGGAAGCCCATATACTAAAGTGGTTTTTCTGAATTTGAACTGCACCACATTGAATTATGCTAAAAGATTTAGAGGTATCACCATGCAAACATGTGTCAGCACAGAGCCCTTAAAAAGTTTTTTCAAGTAGTTTTCTAAGATGCTAGATCCTTTTTTGAAGTTTCAGAAGAGGAAACACAGAGAAAGAATAAGAAATTAACATCTTCTAATCTGAATGTTGTTCCTAACACTACTCTTCCATGCCAAAAGTGATATTAACAGGTTACATCTCATGAAGACCATTTCCTGTAATATTCAATCTTCTTCAGGTTATAAGCAGCTGCTTACCCAGGACTTTGGTGAGGAACAAGAGGGTTAGGAGGCACTTTCTTTCTGCACTAGTTACAAGCACACACTTTAAGGCGCAGAAAAAAATTTTGATATTGCTCTAATATTACATTTCATCTAAATAAATACATTCTGTATCAAAGATGAAGATATCATGTTTATAATTCATCTATCATCAGAAGATATATAATCTTGTGTCATTTTGATCCCGATTGCATCTTCACAAAAAGAACAGAAGAAAGATACAACTTCATTAATATACTGTTTTAGTATGGAAGCACCTACAATTACATAGATGTTAAAAAATTGCACCTGGCTAACTCTGTTTAGTTGTACATTACAGTTGAGCAAAATTTTAGGATTCTTTTGAAGTTAATTATATGTTCTTTTAATAATGAACACTTTCGTATTTCACAGCACAGCTACCAGGAAAATGTTTTTATGACTATTAAAACCATGTTGATATCATAGAGGTACCAGGTAGGTATCTCTATGAAATGTGTGCAACTATTCCCTCTCTCAGTTTCAAAGACTGGAATAGGTTCTCATAATCACAAAGTGTCAAGAATTTTTCTGGAATTCAGACACAAGTAACACTACTGTTGTGTCTTCTCTTCTGATGACTGAGCACTAAGAATGTCTTCACAACATTATTTTACTTTATGCCTCGGGTTTTAGCTTTTATATTTTTCAGATTCTGTACTCCTTTAGTGTGTAGTCCTGAGCTTCATATTAAGGGTTGAAAGCTCTCTTCACAGAGTAGGTAGACAAAATAATTCCTTCTCCAGCTGGGAACCAAGGACAAACGATCCAAATTTCAGGCCCAACAGCATAAACAAAGGCAGAATGGAGAGAGGAAAACAAGGATGGGACTTCACAATCCAAAGCTACATTTGGACAATTAACTCCAATATGCAAATGGACCAGAACTTATAAAAGTATGAGACCCTGTGACCAGTTGTCTATTTTTGTGACCATTTTGGGTTCATCTTAGGTGTAGCTCTGGCTGGACTCTTGTACTGCCCAAGGTGTATCCATTGAGGCCTTCTAATAAATACCTACTTTATTCTTTAACTCTGTCTAGTTTCTGTTCTAGGTCAGCCTTCACAAGGCATCATATGGACAACCACAGCTTCAAGGTCTGGTGCATTCTACTCTTCACAAGCCTAATGTTACATTAAGCAATACAAGTGGCAAACAATTAGATGCAAGACCAGGAGAAACATTCTCTAGACACTCCCAGTAAATCCATGCCTCCAGTAATTACTGCCAAATATAAAGAATACAGCAGCAAGATAGCTCAGCTATCTACTCGGTTTTAGTAATTTTAGAAGTATTTGTGTGAAAGTTGTCAAGAGGGTTTTATTGATGGCTTGGCAAAAACAAACACTTACTGACTGAAAGAAAAAAACAAATTATAAAAACATTGCATCTACCGTAATTTATCATCAGCATGACCTCTCAGAAAAATAAGCCAGACATCTAAAATTACTTCCCTTTATTGTGAAAGCTGCAATGCAAAATAATCTTCAAATTCATCTCCTTTCTCACCTATCAGCTTTGCTTGTATTCAGAATTTTTGATTCCTCCTCTTTCCACTCTATCCTTCCATTCTGGTGAACTCAATAACTTCTGTTCTCAACACTTGTGAGCACCCTCTTTCTAGATTATTATGTTTTAGTCAAGACAATAAAGAGATTTCTTTCTTAAGTCCCTTTCTTAAAGAAATTTGAAAACCTCAGCCCTCAGGTGAGCCTCGAGTCATCTGGAAAATAAGACTTTTTGGTTGTCTTACAAGAGCTGTACTAAAAATCACTGGAAAACATTAAATATTTTGGAGGTGTTTTGTCCTGTTTGTGATCTGCAGCTCCAAATTGTAAATGTACAGGAACATGTTTAAATTATGGAAACTCCTGAAGGGATCCAGCAGAGAGTGTATCCCAGTGCTTGGGATCAGGTTACAGCCATCAAGCTGGGACTCACTACTGTATCAACACTGTGTGAAAGAAAGTTCAGTAACTGAGAAGTTGAAGTGGAAGCAAAGTTGAAAGGCAAAGCAATAGCACTGTTAAATGTCAAAAAAATTAGTCAAATATGGCCACAAAGGCTGTTTTGCAGGAAGTACAGGATTGCTCTCAGGAGTCTGGCTCCAGAAGAGAAGGGATGGGGCAAGAGCAGAGAAAACAAAACCCAAATGACTGCTCGAACTTGCAAGGGTCAGAACTGTCCAGGTCACATGCAAGCAATGAACAGCACAAAGCAACTGATGGGTTTATTCTTACACCTATTTAGAGGTAGCAGATCACACAGCAGTTTCACAGACCAGTTCTCAAGTGGTTAGGATTGTTGGGCTCTTTCCTGCCCAAGCCAAAGCCCAGACAGTGACAGAAGAGTTCAGTTGTCCAGCTGAAGTCTAACAGACCGATAACAACCTTTAAATAAATCCTATGACTTTCAGAACTGCACAGCAAACACTAGTTCTTACGATTTCATGTTTACTCAGTCATGACTGAAAACTTCCTCCACCTCCCAACAGAGGTTTGAGTCATGATACAGACCTGGATGTTGCAAAATTAACTGCTGTGGGATATGAAATTCAGTTAAGCATAACCAGTGCTTGGGACAGCTCTGTAAGTATTATATGTTTCTCATTTCACAGCCCCAAACAAATGCAACTGTTGATCTACTAACAAATAAGATTTACTTATAGCTTTGAAATCTTGTTGTACAGCATTTTTTTGATTCAGTAATTCCAGCAGGGGTAGGGGAAAGCCAGATTAAAATTTGTATAACAGCAGTTTCCTGAGTTTTATTACAATGGACAAAAGGAGATTTTAGGATGCTGCAACTGCCCTATGCATGTTACAAAGCGTATAAAGAGCTGGGAAGAACTGCAGCTGAAGGGCTAGGAGGAGAAACAGATCTGTTCCCCAGATTTCAGTTAACTGCTTGGTCTACCTAGAAATCTCGGAGGTACTGCTGTCTGCCCATAAGCTGTCTGCCCATAAGCTGCCTGCCCTCCGTGTCCTCCCTGTGTGAAGCATGAACTTGGCTATTGGGACTGTTATCACCACTGCCTCAAATGGAATTATTCCATTTAGGATCTCTCATCCTCCCAGAAACAAACACTGCAAGCATGATCTGCATGTAGGTGTAGTTACACCTACACAGATAACTAATCATAGATTAAACTAGACAGATGAATCATCAGAAGTCAGTACCCTCTACAAACACAGATATTTAATGCATAGATAGATGACTGGTAATTGTCTGCTGATAATCTCTGTCAGTTTGATGCAATAGTATAAAGCTTTATTTTAGGCTCTAGCCAGAAGTACAGGATAACTTCAGACTTACCTAGCAACTTTTAGTGCAGAAAAAGGCAGGAAATCATAATATAGCTGCTAGTTCATCACTACAGCACAGGACAGAAAGCAATCTCTGTATCATAGACTGACAAAGGATAAACTCTGAGATGGAATTAGAAGATCACAACACCCACCGATAGCACACCTGAGTTTGAGCAAAATAATTATTTTCAGAAGGGTTTTAAAATTGCATCTCCAAATTCAATTGAGTGCATGTTGATGTAACAAGAATACAGCTCAGAACAACTCAAGCAACAAAGTGCTAGGGGTGTTTTACATTGCACTCACATCAGGAGGAGACTTGCTAAGAACTCTGCTGGAAGGACTCAAGAAAGAGATGAGCAACTTTAATAAGATAGGGTAAATGAAAGAAAAATTAAAAGAGAATAAAGAAGAAGAAAAGAAAGGCCAATGTAATAGAAATCTATTCTGACTACAAAGACTGAAGAGATAAAAGGAACTCCATGTGTTTTCTACCTTCTTGTTTTTGGACTCAGATGCACTGACACATCTCTGCAAATGTCAGTGAGTGAGAAAGAAAATCAAAAGAAACAGCTCTGATCTGGGCAGTGTGCTTCTGAAAGGGACACTTCTGCTAAGAGTGTAATGGGGCACATCAGGCCACCTGGATAATGAAGGGCAGCAGATGAGAAGGAGGATGAATTATGTCAGCTCCTAAATGAGAAGGCTGATGGCAGAAATAGGTCCATTTTGCTGGAGCTTTCATTAGGAATCATTTGTGTAAAAGCATTTTGGGCCTCTACTTGGGAGCACTCTTTTCTGTACAGAATGCGTGCTGTTGGACATGAAATTTAAAGAAGGTAATCTCTGGCTTGGAGCCACAAATGACCAAACTCTCACCTCAAAACATTTCCAGAAAACTTGTAAAACTCTAAGCTAAAGTCCATTTCTGTCCATGTTTTCCTAGACCTTCACAGAATATTATGAACTTAAAGGAAACTACCTATATACCATGACTTATGAACTGCATCTAAAAACGTTGATTTTTCTTTTAAGATTGTTAACTGATTCAAGAATTGCTTTTGATATCCAGAGATTTTTGTTATACAATTTTAACAAGGAAGTGATATTCATATCCAAATAAAATGACAAATGTGATCTTTCTAGTGACATTAAAAGAAAATTAAAACAAATTAGTAATAATTTAACAGAAGTTTAAGTAAGTTTTTGAGGTTTTGTTAAAAAGCTTTAGACAGCAAGTGTCCAATAGAAGTTCAGGAGAAATGTGGATAAGTACAATTATTCTAATGAGAAAATAAAGGCCTCAACAGAGCAAGTTGAAAATGCAATTAAAGGAATAGTCGTGGTCTCTTTCATTTACTTTTAGCAACACACTCCCTTGAAGTATTTACCATTACTGTGAAATAAAATAAGATGAATGTATAATCAAGAACAACTTGTGACAAATGAAAAATTAATACTGCAATGCTATTGCTATTGTTTTTCTCATTGAATTTTGTGCTTTACATCCACAAATATTCACATACTCATATGAACATTCAGATTATTCAAAGTGGTGAAGGATTTGAAAAGCATAATCTGATTTAATTTATAAATAATCAATGAAATGTAAATAGCTAAATAACAAATACAGAACTATATTAAATCTTTTTTATTAGAAATGCATTTGGTGAATTTGGTGAACTAATTTACAAACTGGACATTGCCATGTTTTTCATTAAAACAAGTTCTCCATTGGCTGATCATGATTTACAAGCACATGACAAACACGACAAGAGAGAGGACCAGTCAAGTTAGGTAATGATCAAGTACCAGCACTACATTTTGGCCAGTGCTTGGACTAGCTCTACTATTTGACAGTCTCCAAAAAAATTATGTTCTTTTTCTCATTAATATTCGTATTATTCTGCTACTGAGTTTCACTCAGAACTACAAATGTAAATGTTGGGAGAAAAGCACTCTTAAAAACAAACCTGAATGATGCTGTTTCAAAGCCAACCAGGAATGAAAGAAAAATCAAAGGAAGTCTGTTCCAATGAGATTTCTCCTCCGAAGATTTTTGGATGCACTTGGATCCACATTTGAGCCTTTCAGGGTTTATCTATTAAGAGATGAATTGCTAGGCAATCCTCTTATGCTCACAGGTCCAAGTTATGACCTGGAATGCCTTGTTGTGCTAGAAGTGATAAAGCAATGAAACTGGATAGCTTTAGAGAATTAAAAGGTTGGAACTGAACCAAGAGGAGAAACACAAGATAATTAATTGGAGCCCATTAATTTTTTCAGGGTGCTTGGTATCATATCTCAAATGCAAAGCATTTCCATAAAAGCAAGAGATAAGTGTTCCACATTATAAATGAAAGTGCAATCTGTGTTTATCTAGATGCATCCACATCAATGCTGGCTTTCATCTGAGGATGCATAATTGAGACGGCAACAGAATGACAGAGAGTCCTTAATTTGAGTTGTCCAGGGCAGAGTGAATTGTTGGACATACACAGTTTTACAAAAAGAAAAATGCTTTGCTGGCTGACAGCTTTTAAGCACAGCTGCTTTCTGGGTACTAGGGAATTGCACATTTTGCTGTAGCTTTGATATGTTGCCACTTTAGTCCTTTAAATCTCTGTCCAAGACAGTAAAGATTTGTGAATGAAACAGTCTAGTAATATAGTTCCAGAACACATTTTTCCTGTCTTAGAAGAGGCATAAGGTACAACATGAGGGCAACCTGTTAACCAGAGTCCCTGGTAATATCAAGGAGTCATGAGTCCCACAGGTGGCTGAAAAGTCTTTCCTCCTTCTGACCCAAAAGCTCCAGATGAAAAGAACTGTGGGATACTGAATATTATTATGGATGGTAATTTTGGGGACTAATGCATGTTGAGATGGAAGAAACTTTGAAGAAATTTGGGTATACAAATGTGGTTTTACAGGGCTACCAACACTCAAGCACAAATTTGTTCAATGAATAAGGGATGCTAGGAGTGAGGGAAATTTCTCCATCATCTTTATTCTTTTCTGGGTAACAGTAGGAGATAGCCCACAGCAGCAGAGAAAAACACAGCGGCATACCTGGAACATGGGGCTCATTTGCAATTCCGATGAAGACAAGCACAGTTACTAAGTTATTGAGAGAGAAGGGTCCTTTCCGTAATTTTTTCTTTAAAAGTTTGCCACCCTTGTAATTTTTTTTTTTTTAAAGTCATACAGTTCAAATCAATGCAGTTCTGGTTCTTACAATTCCAGATCCAGATGAAGTGGTTTTAAGAATTAATTCAATCACTGCCTCCTTATTGCAATTAATGGAGAGAAACAATTAAAGGCAGAATCTACTTTATTTCTTGCAAAACTCAAGGGCTTTCCGCAAAGAAATTCAGGGTTGTGTTGAGCAAAAAATGAAAAAGCCAGTCTGGCTTCTCTCTTCTATGTATTTGCAACATTCTTCCTAAGTACACATACTTCCTTTGCTTGCTAAAACAACCTTTTCCATTATTATCAACCTTGCCTTCCTGAGCAGCATCCTGTGTTTTGTGAGCCAAAGACAGTGTGCTTTGAAAGCAATCTTGCATTTCTAGAGTAGACAGGGATTGGTAGCATTTACATAGATTTGTTTGGACAAGGAATGTCATATGCTACTTCAAAGACAGCAGTATTTTTTTTCTTCCAGTGTTTTCCCCATGTGTTGCTTGCCAGAAATTTTTAAGGTCTAGAGCACAAGCCAAGAGCAGCTTTTACTTGGTTTTCAGCAGTGATTTCATCTATTTATTAATTAGAAGTAGGAGAAGAAAATGCAAAATTAAAATAATCCAGACATGCTATTTGGATTTTTACATTCATTCCTGCAACTGTGGGCAGGATTCAGAACAAAACTAACTCACAGAAGTAAGCCATAAAGGAATCAGAAAAACATACCTTCTTCCAAAACTTTTAAACATTATGGGTGAGAGATTCTCTGAAACCTGTGCTCATTTTTACAGACCATGCCAAGCAGAAAGGCTTTGCAGAGGATCAGTAGAAGGTCTAGGTCCTTAAATAGCTCATTGGATTTTTGCACAGAGATGAGCAAGGGCCAGAAGGATGGCAGCAGTAGCCAGGTGGATGATGCAATTAGTCTGACAATACAAAACTCAACACCAAGTCAGACACAAACAGCTGTTGTATTTATCACATGGAACAAAAGCAACAAACAACTAGAAGGAACCACAAGTGCTGAGGTAGGACATGAAACTGGATGGTGGTAAACATTAAAGAAAACATAAAAGCATAGTAAACATGACTGGACATTGCACTGGACAGGATGAGCTGGTCAAAATGATGGAGATGACACTAAAGAAACAGAAAGTGATATGGAAAAAGTTTCAGCTCATGTCAAATCAGAGGCAGAAACATGCAAGTCAAAAATCATAAGTGTGGTGGCTTTATTTACTAGAGGGGGGAAAGTGATATTGGCAACTACAAGACATGATGTCAATCAGGAAAAATATGAATTAATGAATATCATACATAAAACACCATGACACATAACATGGTCTTATATGCTAGGTAGGTGATTTTCTAGGGAAATTAGGTAAAATCTAATCCATCACTTAAGGAAATTGAACACCTTGGTCTCAGATTAAAAATTATAATTTAATGTGCAGAAAATACAGAAGAACTGTAAAATGGGTAAGTAGCTATCTACTATAAAGGGAAAATTGCTAGTGATTACAGTTCAACAGAAGTCTAATGTAATATTTGAATTAACGGGACATAAAGAAAATAAAGTTATTTTATAGTGCCAAAAATGGAAGAATTGTCAACATAAATGAAAGTTTGGGGATTTTAATAGGAAGATATGCTGCTGATAAGTTCCAGAAGTGCAGAAAAAACAGTGTTGCATAGCACTGTGCTTCTAGGCCCTGTACTAGGATGACAATTTCTGCTATTAAGTGGAGAATCATATTTTTTAAACAAAAAGAAAGCTGTGGAATATTACACTGTAAATATCAAGGAATGTAACTCTGAGCATGATAAGCTCAACTCACAGTATGAGCATGGTATAGTATTTCCAGCGAGACAGAGTGGTACTGTACATTTACATCACTAAAGGCAATACCAGAAAAATGTGATTTTATTCTGTTTGTTTGAGAAAAAAAGGGAGAAGGTTTTTTTGGAAATGGCAACTGTTTGTCCAAGAAAAGTGTGGACAGATGGAGGGTATGACTGCTCTTGTAGAAATAGAGAAAAAATTAATTATTTAAGCTCAATAAAAATTAAAACTATCAAATACATTTACAAACCAGGAACAAATACAGATATTCTAATCCCTAAAGCAGAGATTAGCATGAAAATTGCCTAGTTTTATGACAGAACTAATATATGAAAACTATTTTGTGAAGGACTTCAAAGATTGAGTACTTGATCTTTGTACTTGCTTGGGTGTGCCACACTGCTCCCCCACGGCTCCAGTGTACACCCTCCACAGTTTGCCAACAGAAAACAGGTAGGCAGGTGCTCTCTCATGTTCAGCCTGGACCTGCTGCAGTGGGTGCTCACCTCAGTTCTGTGATCAGGATCCTCTCATCGTGCAAATAACATTTTGTCAGTGCTCCTGTATATATTTATTTAATCTTTTACATATATATATATATATAAAATAAGTTACTAACTAGCTGTTTTATGGAAATCATTTTATAAATAAAACTGCAGTTTCACATAAGTGTTGGAAAGGATGGATAAATATAATTGCCTGGCAGAAGATTCACAATAGTACAGCCAGGATGAAAACAATCCCCCCTGCTGGCTGGACAATGCCCTTACCTACAGGTAAGTCCAAAAGTCAAGTGGACTGCTCCATCTCAACCCCCAAAATGTATGGTTCACCCCACACCTGTAACCCTCCCCTGAAGCATCAAGTGTCTGTGACCCCATCGGCCCAAGTCTTGTTCCAGCCCACCTTGAAGCCCCCTGATAAGGGGTCTCCAAGGGGCCAGACGCCCTCTTGGATCTTCCCCTCTCTTAGAACTTCCACCCTCTCCTAGAGCATCCTCTCTACCCCTTGTCTCTCCCTTCCCCCATCCCCTCAGGCCTTGCCATGTGCTGCGTCTGGCAGCTCCAAGCGAGACCTTTCCCCATTCCCATTCCTTTCCCCATCTGATATCCTAAGAGCAGCCTTCAGAGATCTCTCATCTCCATTCATCAAAGCCATCCTGGAGCCCAGCTTTCCCTACACATAAGGATTTAGTATTTCTTACTAAGAGATTCTTAAGCGTAAGTAGGGAAAGAGCTACACTGGAATCAGTGCTGTGCCCTTCCTTAAAGTCACCAGAACCCAACAGGAAACAAATATCTCCATCAAAAACAAATGAACATAAAATTTTAATATTTGGAAGAATACAAGTTCATTCAATCTTAAAGAACAAGGTTTGACTTCTAACTGAAAGGCTATTTCTGCAGCTGAGGGCCAAGGGCATGCAGCTGAGCAGACCCTCCTGCTGAAAGACTTAGCACTGTGCACTGCTCAGAGCACAGTGGAATTGAGACTGATGATTGTCTGCTAACTCCACTGACTCAGTGACAGCACACTTGCAATTTTTATTATCTGTTTCCTGGTACATTAACTGGGCTGACTTATACCCCAAACTGCCATAGCAGTAAGAAAAGTTCTCATGGCCATTATAAACAGTTGCATTGAATTTTTGCTCATTATTCCTTGTGAAAGAAAGCCACTATGCCGGGATTATTGCAAATCTGTCTCCATTAAAGCAGTTCTGTGTGAGTCACTGTCTGTGACAGTGTATCTCCAAATAGCTCTGTACAAATCTCTATGGAAATAAGGCTCCGTAGCACTGGGAGGATGTGGCCTGCAGAAAGCTCTGTCCCACAAATCCTTTTTTCCATGTGAGCATGGGATAAGTAAGCTCAGACAGCAGTGTGGGAGCTCCCTTCTCAGTAAGTGGTATTAAGCATATTCACCTTAGCAGCGAGGCCTATGGGGAGCCAGTGTGTTCAGGAGATGATGCATTGTTATGTGCTGGGAATAAATGGAGACTGCAAATCTCATGAAAAAACCAAATTTATTAGATGCAGAAAGCATGAAAGTGCAGTCAGTATCCCAAGCACCTCCAAGAGTTCCTTTCCTAAGGCAGGCTTAGTTTCTCCCAGCAGCTGCTTTTTGTGGCTCCAGTATGACAGTCTTGTGTGTATGCTACTCTTCCACTGCACTGTGTTCTGACTCAGAGAGGTGACATGATGTCAACATAAATTTTCTAGAAACTGTGTTTCAGGCTTTGATCCCTGACATACTGACCAGAAAAACTGGAAGCTTCACCTCTCCATTTCCTCCCTGTGCAGTGTGGTGATCGTATTCACAATAACAGATCAAGTTCAGAGAATACATATACTGAGTTGTACTGAGTTTCATGCAGAAGTGATCAAAGAGTACTATGTGTCAAGATTTTATCTGATGAGGACATTGCATAGGAAAGGATTTGCTGTTTTCAAGTCAAAAGTTCCACAAAGTAGAAAACCCTTTTTTTTAATAACTGTAATATAAACACACACCTTGTCTTCATTTTCTTTTTACAATGAGGTAAGAGAAAACCTATAATGAATTCAAAAATGTCATTTGCTTGCTAGAGACCTAAATCCTGAAAGACACAATCATGACAGAGAGCACAAAAAAGGGAGCATTCCCCTCAAAAGAATCAAATTCCTTAAAATCACAAGTGCTTTGATAAGACTGGCTGGTAATGCAGTTGCAAGAGAAGTTGCCCTGAACCTTGCCCTTTTATTATCTTATTGCTGTATTATGCATATATTGATATCTGAGACTTTTCTTACCATTTCAATTTCCAGAGACCTCAAGCCCCTAAAGCTTTCTAGCAGATGAAAAAATAGAGTTCATTTTTTTACATGATTAATTTTTCTGGATACTCCTGCCAGTGAGAATATTCATTTGCTGTAGTAAATCAAGATTCAGATTTTGGGGTTGGCATATCTGCCCAAAATTTCAGGATCTAGGCACCTCTTTCCTTATCATTTCTTAGAAGTATTATCTCTTTTCACCCATAGACATAACTCTGTTTCCCTATTTCCTGCATCATATCACAGTCAAGCTGCTGCACAGGCAGGCTGTAAGATCCACCTGACTGCTTCACAATGCTGTTAAAAAGGGTATTCACCCTCTATCTATTGTCATCTCTCAGGAAAAGTTTTTTTTTTTTTACAAGTCAGCCCCATCTTTCTGTTAGTAAGGAGGAAGAACCATATTCAGAGAGGGTTTCAAGACACCATGGTGCACAAATATCCATATTTCCTTCCATTTATGATTGATTATTAAACCCATCTGATAAGTACATATGACTTAGGGTTCAAGGGCTACTAGAGGAAGTTATTTGTCAACCTGCTTGAGAATCATCCAGTTAAGAGGTATCTAGTTCAAATATAAATCATATCCCTGTTGGGTCATCTCTGAACTTTTTACAATATGGCATCTGCACAAATGCACAAAAACAGTAGCATAGCTGACAGTTGTGATAGATTCTGTGCATGAGGAGTGGATGCAAATTCAACAGCTCTTCTATTCAGTAGTTACATGCAGAATAACAGATGAGATGTCTAAGGACTTTTAGAGGGATTTGATCAGAGTAAAGGATGCAAGACAGGAGGAGTCTCCATTTCTAAGTGGTAATCTCACAGAAACTAGCTGGCTACTTAGCTAGTCAGATAATATGACATTCAGCTAAGAAGAAGAGCACAAGATAAGTAGCTACAACTAGATTAGATTCCTTCTGTCAGAATAACACTCACAACTTCCCTGAACTGAGGGTACTTAGAACTGTATGTAGGTGGCAATATATTCTCTGTCCCAAAATTTGCAAAATCAAGGTGCTAAAATCTCTAAAAATTCTTTGAAAAATTAATTTTTTTAATTGCCCTCTCACCTTCTAAGTGACATCATCTAGTACCATATGGGGCTTAACACTTGAAAGAACACACGTTTTTATATTCTACACCTACTACATACAGCAAAATCACTGCTTAATAATGTCACTAAACTCTGTAAAATTCTTACTTAGTTGAAACAATTATTTTAATTAGACAGAAGGTTAATACAAATACCCTTTACTGGAAAATAAGCTGTGCTGACTTATTTGGTGGTTCCCAATTCCACAATTGCTATAACACACCATTTCTTCCTAATCAACATGCATTCCAACATAATTGGGGGATGAAGAAATACGTGAAAATTATATTAATTGAAAAGCATTTTCAAAGTCAGTCAGTGCTAATGAGACCAACCTGAAAAGTATAGCAAGCTATAAAAGTAAAATAGCAAGATGCTTAACCCTTTGCTAAGGATGGTAATTAGCAGGAAGGTTAGGCTAAGTATTAATGAGGTAGTACTTTTATTTCACAGAGATTAAATTTAACAAGGCAATTAGTCTAGGCTAGGAAGGAACAGTTGCTAAATATCATCCACAGCAACATGAAGAGGTAGATAAAATACACCACTTAGAAAATATAAAGGAAATAACTGTTACACGTGGAAAACTATCTTATGGGATATCTCTGGGTATTTTAAGGGTATATGAATAATTAAAGAGGCCAAATCCTGGATCTTGTAATCTGAAGTCACTTTATAGAATCACAGAATTACAGAATGGGAAAGGTTGGAAAAGACAACTCTGTGTGGTCACTGGTCTAACCTCCCTGCTCAAACTGGGTCATCCTAAAGCACACAGTACAGGATTACATCCTGTTCTTGAAGAGATCCTCCAGTAAGGGAGACTCCACAACCTCTCTGGACAATCTGTTCCAGTGCCCAGTCACGTGTGTAAAGAAATTATTCCTTATGTTCAGGTGGAACTTCCTGTGCTTCAGTTTTTGCCTGTTGCCTCTTGTCCTATTGCTGGGCACCACTGAGCAGAGCCTGGATCCGTCCACTTGATATCCTCCCATCTCAGTCACCTCTTTTCAAGGCTTAACAGGTCTAGGTCCCTCAGCCTTTCCTCGTGAGAGAGATGCTCCAGTCCTTCAATCATCTTTGTTGCTCTCCACTGGACCTGTGTCAGGAGCTCCCAGTCTCTCTTGGACTGAGGAGCCCAGGACTGGACACAGCACGCCAGCTGTGGCCTCACCAGGGCTGAGCAGAGGGGCAGGATCACCTCCCCTGACCTGCTGGCAGTGCTCCTCCTGATGCACCCAGGACACCATTGGCTTCCTGGCCACAAGGAAGGGCACACTGCTGGCTCACAGAGAACTTATTGTCCATGAGGAAATACTGAAATAACACTTCTCATTATAGTTCTCCTAGAAGACCTGAGTATTTGTAAACTTCAGGAATCAGACATCTAGAGCTGTTGGATCAACCTCTTCCATCAGCCCAACCACAACAGATTTTTCTCCAACATTTTCAGATGGTTAAAACACTCCATAAAGCCTTGTGAGCAACAGACAATTTTGAATAATGAATAATGCCATATGTATGGGCCTACTGAAGTACTGCTAGATACCTCTCACTTCTGTGAAAATCCTCCCCATTTTTTCAATCCAGAATATTGTAAATTTCATGACACAGAGGGATTACTGAAACCTATAAAGATTGAGAAATTGGTTGTCTCTGCCAGTTCTCACGCAAGACTCTATTAATGCAGTTTAATGTGGTGATAAGCCATTTGTTAACAGCAGTAATTGACCAATTGTAAGAAAATATGCTGTATTTAATGAATAATGTCAGAAAGACAGAGTGCACAGCAACCTGCTGGCATTGCTATTCATATTTTTGCTGTCTGTGGTAGTGAATATTGATTGGTGAATGGTTGCTTCTAATGGCAATTTGCTGTCAGAGCCCATTACTCCATGAAACAGCAGAACTGCACTCTGTGATAAAGTACATAAAAACAGGAGTTCAAAGTAAACTCAGAAGCTTTCTCTATAGCAACCTGTTGCTCCCCAAAGGCCAGAATTTAATATATGATCTCCCCTGCCAAGGAGATTCACTGGTCTAACAGAAGAGCTAGCTTTTCCAAACAGTCTGGCAATTCCTCTGTATTAAACAAGGCCTTTGGGGCTCTGTGCTCTCTTTTCTTGTGTCTCTGAAAGTGCTGAAACACAATGTGGAGATGAAGGAGGGAGAGACAAGTATTTCTGTTTAAAACTCCCCAATAATTGTCCTATCTCCAAAAGATAAAATTTTCTGTCAAGCTTGTCCCCAAAACCTAACAAAATGTGCTTCAAAAGATTTTCATTACTTTTATTCTTACTCCCCTTCTCACATTTTTCATACAATTGAATGCAACATACTAAATAGCATTCAGACTTCCTTTCATTGCTTTCTTATCACTTTCCTCTACTCTTATCTGACAGTACCGCTTTTTGGAGGTAGAAATCTTGAAATGCCATTGAGAAAGAAGAAAGTATAAAGAAAATACAAACCCTCCAGTGGTTTTCTTCCACAAACAAAAAGAAAGGACAATGGAGAGAATTTTTTTGTTTAATTTATGTTATTAATTCAACATCTCTAGTTTTAAAAACTAAATGGAACTTTTAAGTTTGAGGAAAGTTTTGCAAATACACTTTAAAAACTGGCATCAGCTTTTGATATTACAAAGACAGTAGTGGCTCTAGAAACAGTCAAAACCAAGGTAGGGCTAGGAAAGCCTGTCAGTAGACAGCACTCAAGCAGTAGCCATTCTAGCTAAGGACTCTCAGCTTGTCAAATTTGCAATATTTATATGGGAAAAAATTAATCTTTTCAGATATTCCTAATGAAACAAGATTATCACAATTCCCATCATTAGAGAAGGAATTAAATACTTTATGTCAAATAATGAAATGCCATTATTTCATACTTATACTGAAATTTGATAATAAAAATCAGCTTCATCTTCCATTTGCCTCCTTTTCTGCAACAATTCTGGAAACAAAATTCCTGTCTTATGGGATTCACTGGATTCCAAGAATTGAGGATTTCTTTTAGAGTATGGTTATCAAGGAGTGTGAAATGGTATACAGTGAAAATATGGCTCCATATTAAGACAGTTTAATTCAAGTAAAAAAACTACTCAGCATAATTACATACTAAATTAAATAAACCAGTGTTCCCCAGTTTAAAAGTACCAGTTTTAAAATACTTGATTTTAGAAACATTGCTAATAAATCTTAATATTTCCCAAGGAATAATTAATACCTTGTAATTTAATTTTTATTGAGCTATTACCAAGTCCTATTCTAATTAAATGAAGGCATCAGTACCAATTCCTCTACATCAAGATCTGAAAATATAAATTATATATTAAAATAAGTAAATAAATACCACTGTGTTGCCCAGAAAAAAGACAAGCCAAGAACACAAAGCAAGAACTAGAGGGAACTTAGAAGGAATTTAGAACTAGAGGGAACTTCTATATGCCTGTCTCATGTAGATTTGTTCAATATTTTATAATGCCTGCTGTATTTTGCATGTATTTCACACCAACAAATGTCCTCTTCATGTAAGTGTTAAGGGTTGACAGCTAAGGTGCCTTCTTTGACCAAAGGGCTTGTGAAAGGACCTTTTCCCTGGGGATGAGATTAAATAAAAGATACAGAGAGATGAGAGAGCATCACCAGACAAAAGAGCTGCTGCCAAGGGCCCCTCTCCCCATGCTGACAGACCCTGTTCTTGCTGCACCAGGAGTCAGAGACAAAACTCCAACTGACTGCACTGGGGAAGTGACAGACAGAGCAGGATCTTAGGTGTGCGAATGTCACATTTTAGGTGCGGGTATGGCAAAGCTTAATGGATGAATCACATCAAAAACAAATGGAGGGAAAGACTTGTGAATCTTCCTCTGTTTTCTCTGCAAAATATCAATATGTCTTTTTTCCTTTATTAGAATAATCTTTAAGGATATCAATCAAGATGGAGATCCACTCTATTAATTATTTATATGGAGCGAATCCTGGAATATTTTACAATTTAAGAACAAAAGGTTGGAAAAAGCAAGAAAAAAGTGATTTTGTCACATTTTGGATATCAGTTAATGCCAGAAGATTCCCAGCAGTAGCTCTGGTATTTGCTCATCCACCTCCCAACAGACAAATTGGGCATGCTAATTGTATAAATGAAATGTTTATGAAGTGCAAAAGGTCTGAAGAAATCATCCAAGCTCACATGAGAAGATGCAGACACAGCACTAAGTAAATCCCACTGTAATAAAACTAATTCCCTTGGGTTTCAGAAAAAACCTCCCTCTCAGGAACAATTTGGCTTCCATGTTTATTAGGGTGTGCCAGTGAGACCTAAATACTGAATCTGAATATCAGGTCAGGTTATGCTAAGATTAGGAATCCCAATGGGAGATGATGCTGTGTATTCAAGTAACAGGAGATGCTAAAACATTCTGTCCTGAAATGAGGCAACAAACATAACAAAATAACAAACAAAAAAGAAAATACATTTAGACTATTTAAGGAAGATTTTAACTACTGGCCATTCTTGGTGCATAAAAAGCAAAAACAATGGTGTCAGTGCATGAACAAATGAATGGGAAAGCTAACTGCAGCAAAGGAGAGAGGAGAGTCCCTGCTCATGGTTCAGCCTGTCACTGCTCTGTAAATACAAAGTGTGACACATTCATGTTTAACATTAGGGCAGAAGTGGAGTGTCCTGCTTCAGAAATATCTCCTGGGTTAAGCCTGTTTTTTACCTTTTAGATATATATTTTTTGGCTTTGGATGTTTGAAGTAAGTTCCAAGAGCTTCAGCAACATCCTGTTTGAACTGTATTTTGTTTTGGTCTGAACGCCAGCAAATTTCTTGGCATTAATTACACCTGTTTATTCTATTTATATTTGTTCATTCAGTTGGCTTGGTAAGCTAACAAGGTTGCTGGCAGTTGGAGTTTTTTTATTTAGTATTATTAGGTATTTTATTTCTACAAGTCTCACTTAGCAAAACTTTCACCCTTATATCCAAATGCACAGAGCAGTATCTACCAATTAATATAGGCTCTAGAAGTGACCCTGCAGACACCATAAAATAAGTCTAATAAGGGAAATGTATTCTTTTAGTGCTGAACTTTCTATCACTTTTTGTCTTCTAAAGGAAGAAAAATGTTTCTGGCCCTTTCCAAAGTCATGTCCTCTGGTAAATTACAGGATGAACACACACATGCAGCATATTCACACACATGCACAAGCTCACTGAAAAATAGTCAGCTTTAAAAAAAAAAATCATCTTTGTGTCCAAACACCAGGTACTCCTTCAAGAAATAAGAACCAACCCAAGATGCCAGTAAAATCAAAAGCAGGTACCAGAGCAGCAGCTGTTACAAAGGCAGTCCAATGACAAGGCTTCCCAGACTGCACAACTTCACAGGCACATAAGATACCTCCCTCAGCAGCTGCAGAGTAAGGATCCAAAGTCACCCCAACAAAACCCACCCCAAATATGCTGGTTAGTACTGCTCTGTAGATGTTTACATCTACTTTTCTCCTGGCTTGTCCCTTCACACCCTGGGTGCTGCATTTGAAATAAATCTGTCTGTGGTGTAGTAGGGAGCCCAAAGCACTACACAGGAGAAGAGAGTGAACTTTCCCAAGGGACACCAAGCAGAAAATATTCACCCATAGCTGCTGGCATGCAACATCACAGTTCTCTTCCTTTCCCATGACCCTGTACAGGTTGCTGAGGTAGCCAGGCAACAGAGCACAGAACCAACCATTTGTTATACAGTGTCAAAGATGAGGGAGAAGAGAGGCCATGGGAACTATGCAGAAAATGTAAAGCTCACATTGAGTGTATGAGACTGGCGAAGCTAGACCTAAGAAGTGTGGGAAAAGGCCAACTGAAAGGTATTCTAACCCCTAAAGACAGAGGAAAGGTGTAAGGGAATGTATTGCAGACAACTCATCCCAAAAGCATTGTTGTGGGAACAATATTTACTCATTTAAAGCATTTTAAAACATTTTAAAGGGTATTTAGGAAGAAATTTGAACATTTTTAATAGTTCTCATAAAAAGGGAATAAAAATTAAGTGGTCAGCCTTCTTTTAAATTATGAGGTGGAACTGTAGCCATGGGTGGTACTGTTCAAGTTTCTCTGACACTGCAGAACACTCAGGTATGGGAAACACATCAGGGTTACAGCTTTTGGTACCCTCTGGATGTAGAGCTTATGTTGTCTGCTGTGAAGTGTGTGGGCTTGAGGCAGGTTTGCTCCCTAGACTTTCATAGACTAAATGTCTCTTACAGAGTTGTGTGAGAACTGGATGAATTCACTGACCCTGGTGATACACTCCTATTCTATGAATCTGTTTCTTCCTGTAGGGTTGATGATGATCAAATTCAACATTTACGGTGATTGCATAAAGGATAATTGTATAAAAGGTAGAACAAGGTTTATCACATCTGGCCATCACATTAAACAGGCTTCTGCAATTTTCCCTACATACCACAAGCATAACTTCTTTTGTATTTCTAGTTATTCCAAGTTTCATAATAAAGGTCAGGGTTAATACAAAGCAGGTATATAATACATCCTGACATTTATTTGGGTGAGTTTTGAGGTGTTTTTTAATCTCAGAATGCTCCATTTATCATACTTCAGCATCTCATAAATAATTGTATATACTGCATTGTAAACCCTAAAGGGAAATTCAGCTATTATAAAGAAACTAAAAAAAAAAAAAAACTGCATGTTTGGAAAACCAACCCATCCATACACACTTCTTTCCTCATAAAAATCTCCCAGACATTTTCTAATCTGTTTTAATTACAAACTTCTATTCAGGAAACAAATGGTTTGTACATTACACAATATAAAGAAAATAGTCACACACAGAAATCTCTTTTCCCTGCAGAATGAGAGTTTTTCAAATATTTGCCAGCAGGTTAAAAAATGTTTCTTATAAAGTCAATTACAAGTAGTGCCACAAATAGTCATTTCAGTCCAGTCTGCTACACCATAAACATTTTTTGCCAGGACAATAGTGCTTAAAACAAGTATTCCTGTGTGCTCCCTCTACTTCTCTACTTTGCACCCTTACTCCAGCAAAATTTCACTTGCAATAGTCTCAGTGTGTTCAGCTCTTATTAAAAAAAAGCATTTTCATGAAGGACCTATCTGTCAGATTATGCTTCCTGCTTGTCTTCAGTAATTCTTACTGTCACCGTCCTTTCAGATGGCGCCTGGACAATTACCCAAGTCCTTGAGAGGTGCTCCTATTTAACTGCAGCAGGAAACATGGACAGGAACAAATTCCAGGTCTTCACATGGGCAAACCCTGGAGCTGACCCAGCCCATATTTCTCCCCAGCTCTGCTCTGCAGCAGCTCCCAGCCCCTGCCCACGACGAGGCACAGGTGCAGCCCCGGGCACCGCCTGCCCAACTCATCTGCTGGGTCAGCT
Organism: Lonchura striata; assembly: GCF_050655825.1. Taxonomy (NCBI): domain Eukaryota; kingdom Metazoa; phylum Chordata; class Aves; order Passeriformes; family Estrildidae; genus Lonchura; species Lonchura striata. Next base: position 53,898,944 of record NC_140707.1, on the reverse strand, counting down.
CCATCTGCTTCTTCCTTTCCACCAAGGACATTCGAGTCCCAAACAGATGGACATACAATACAAGAAAGCAAACCACTATAAAGCAATCTAGGAATGGTGACCCATTAACATGACCATTCTTTTCAAGCATATCCTTTGTGATTTCCCTGCTACAGAACAGCACAAGTTCTACTTACAAAGCTACATTTAACCTTTATGAGCCAAGCTTAGAGTGTTATGTCAGCTTGCTAAACAAAGGAAGAGCAATTTTGCAGCTGGAGAAACTGAGGCACTGAAAAGCAATGCTATCCATCATAAAGCAAGATACTGTTTGAAAGACTGGATTCTTCTTTGTTTTTTCACTCTCCCCTCCTCCACTGCTACATGTAACACAGAACAAGAAAACTGCCATGAGTATAAAAGCAGGGAAAATTTAATCTTACTTCAGCCATGTCTCTAAAACATGGGAAATGGGAAAATTGTATATTAAGCAGAGTGGAAGCCTGCATCTGAGAAAATCAACTTCATGGATCAGGCATCATAAATCAAAATGTCCCCATGCACAGATTTTTTCTATTCAGACTCACTGATTTATTGTTATAAAGGTAGACATAATTAATATAATTAATTCACCTTTTAGTTGTGCTGACAAGTCCAGAAGGACTAAACTTGGATTCAAAGGTGAAGGAAAACATTTTTTTTTAAGCTATATTTTTCTGTCTGTGAGTTTTGGACACCTTCTACATTGCACAATTCTTGAGATATATTCACAGGTCCAAAAGACAACTTTCCATTAATGTATAAGTGAAGGAGAGCCTCTGATAATCCACCTCACTGCATCCCCTTTCCACACAGGATAGATATTAAAATTATTTAGCTCTTTGCCACACTGTAAGGTCAGGGGGTCCTCTTCTTTGAAGAACTTATTCAGTAAGCACTCCTGCTGTTAAAGTTGCTTTTCTAACCTCCTGCTTACAAAATCAAAAATCTACATGAACAGCAAGGATCTAAAAGCATTTTCTTCATTACTGGTTAAACATTCATGCTTGATATGACTTTAGCATATATTACTTTGTTTATGTGCAAATGATTTGTAATGTAGAGACAGGCAGGTCTGTCTTATCACCTGACACTATCTCAAGGTGACACTATCAAGGGTACATGAAGTATTTAACAATATTATCCTGCTGAAAGCCTTTGGGGTCTCTGATTCATGGGGCAGAGGAGCAAACTAAATTATATGGAGAGATCCTCAAATGTGTCAGATAAGGAGTGCTAGTGCAGTAAATCCCTCCTTCGTGTCATGGTACAGCTGCATCTGCCAAACCTCGCGCCAATCAAATCAGAGCCATGCATACCTCAGAGGGCTGCAGCCTAAGTTATCAGAGGGACTCTGGGCAGCATTACAGTCCATGGAAAGGGTAACTTTGTGCAGACCACTACTTCCAACAGGCATCACTACCACTAGCACCATAATTCTCCCCCAGAGACAGAAGAGATACTGTTTTTAAAACCAACAGAATGTATCTGAATTTGCTAAGCCACACACTAGATTTTTAGTGGTAAGAGCAGATTTTTAGACATGACATATGAAAGAGGTGTTTATGATCATTCATTAAAGAAAAAAATGTAACACCTCAGGAATATATGTGAATATATTCTCCAGCTCACCCACAACCGCTAGTTCCATTCTGTTGAAGAATAAATGCCTTCTAAAGCCATTAGTAAACAACTACTTTCTTTGATCTGTTATTTTGATTCTGGAACAAAGGGTTTCTGAGCAGCATAAAAATTTAGTTCACCCATAATACAGTATGCCAGACATACTGTTCTCTTGAATGTTTTTCATCTCTTAGCTCTGTATAAGATATGCAGTACCATCTACATTTTTTTCCTGAGCAATCACATATGGATCCTGATCTCTCTGCACAGTACAGAACAGGCAGAAAGGCAGAAAGAAACTGCAAGTTCCAAGGAATTAATGCAATAAGCCTCACATTCTATTATTTTTCTTTTTGTTTTGTTTTTTTTTTTTTTTGTTTGTTTGGTTTTTTTTTTTTGTCTTAGCTAAGTCTATTGTATGTTCATAAATTGAAAGCAATAAATTTTATTTAGGTTTTATCTTTATTTGAACTCAGTCCAAACCTCTTCTATCTTCTCCAAAATTCTTCTGTGTTAGTAGGTATGATACCTCAGCCATACATCAGAACTAACATGTACTGCGCTATACACTGAACTCATAAAGCACACAGCTGACAAGTACTGACATTAAATATCAGCAGAACTGCAGGAGACATGAGTGCCTGGACTCCAGTGGCAACGATTTCTAATAGCAGAAACCTTCTTAGCATCATGGCTCATTACTTTAATACTTTGTGTGAAGTATTATATCCATTACAGGTAGAGGATGACATATTTCATTAACAGCTCTAAGACAAAAAGCACTTACCTTCTCATTACTCTGAAGAGAGTCATATTCCAGCACTAAACTTAAGAGCCACTCACAAAGCATTCAGCACCTCATGCTTTCTTGTAGACATGTGCATTTAATTTAGTCCTCACTTCTGCTTACAGCAAGGATGATGCATTAGACACTTTCACTGTTTTAAACTGTCATGGCAGAAGAGACATTAATTTACTGGGGGATAAGAACATTTTGTCTCCCCTCCTTACTACACATTACTTTGTCCCATTCTTGTTCCTTGAGCTGACTTGGGGAATCTATGAAGTCTTGGGGTTTTTTGCATGAAAGATGTCTTTTTCCAGACAGAAAAACTTCAAGAAAATACATTAATGCTTCTTAAGGAAATGAAAATCAAACTTTTGGAGAGCTGTGCTTACTTTATGCCAAGCAACATGGTAAAGCCGATGATAATAAAAAAAATTAATGTTTTCTTGTGTCATGGGGTAGCTATTCTAAAACTGGAGACAGTTTAGAAAAAGGTAAGCCCTGAAAGAAAAATGTAAAAAAAAAAAAAAAGAACAAACTTATTTTACTGCACTTATTGGCAAGAAGAAAAGAACTGGCAGATAAGAAGCATGAAAATTCCTTTTCTCCCCTACAGAACATTATGCTTTAAAATACATTCACACCAGTTGTTTCATTTTCTAATCTTGTTCTATTTTCTGACAACATCCTGAAGATTTAATTCCTGTACCCTTTACTTGCATTGTCAAGCATTTTACTTTGTGATTACTTCCACTCAAATTGAGAGAAATTATTTTAAACGTGATTGCTAGCCTGATTATGGATGACAAAACTCAGTCTGTATCTTTCCAAGGTCATCAGAGAGGGAAAAAGAAAGTGATTTGGAAAATTTGTCTTTTTTTTTTTGTTTGGTTTGGGTTGGTTTGGGTTTTTTTGTTTACCTTTGAGAAGCATAGAATCAATAAGGGAAAGAAAACAAAATATCTGATTTTCAGTACAAGCTAGAACAATCTAGATGAGAGACCTGCATCCTGACTGCATTTGTCCTCAGGCAGCTGCACACACCCAGAACCTTCAGAGTATCTCTTTCCCTGTCCCCGTGGGTTGGCAGTGGGTTTGGGTCACACCTGCACAAAGAGACACACTGAGACTCTTACTGACACTGTCAGAGGTGTGACTCTAACCTCTTGAACTCAATGCAGTACAGCTATTCTTTTTACTAACTTTGTATTCATTGCACCAAATGCTCCCCTTCTACCCTTGTATTACCATCCAAACTACCTTAACACCTGAGGCAACTTCAGGCCATTTCCATAGGCTCTTCAGCTTTTGTTCACATAATATGAAAAAGCTTCAATAAAAGAGAAAACTGAAATTTACAGTCCTAATAAAAGTTTATTTCCTTATAGCAGCAATAGCTACTATATTTTCAGCTGTCCAGTAAGTTACAGACTTCCTTACTCATTAGCTCAAGAAATAGACCAACTCCTTTGAGCTCAGGCATAGTAAATCATAAACTATAGAGCTTCTCATCACTTCTAAACTATGTAATCTAAATTTTCTCATCAGTTAAAGCAGCTTCCTCATTACCTGTGCCTGAATTTTCTTGCACCTCACTACTCATCTTCTTTGTTCCCATCAATGCAGACAGCATTCTATTTTCTGAACTACCTCCTGCTTTTCTAGACATCATATTCACTGTGCAGGTATGCTCTGATGACAGAGACTGAACACATGATGTATACCAGTATCATTAAAATACTTTGTATTCTTTGAAGTCTCCTTTTTTAGCCAAACATGACCTGAAATACAGAATTCTAATATTTCGGTCCTCTAGACAGATAAAAAAGCCTTGAAAGACTATAAAGAAGAGTAGGGCAGGGGAAGGAAAATAGGAGCACTGCCTTGGGGTTGAGGGGAGAACAATTCAACTGGATTTACTCTAGTGGATGTACTTCCAGAAACTGTACATGAATGACTGAAAAATGTCAGAAGGAATATAACAGCACAAGTTACAAATAGCAAAGTTTGATTGATAAAGAATTTCTTTCTTAATATTGTATTATTTAAATTTCTTCATAAGCATTAAAGAAAATGGAGAGAGCAATAAGGTGTCAGGTAAAATAAGAACTGGCTAGCAAGCAATAGGAAAGAGCTCTCAAGCACAATACTCAGTTCCCCTCACCAGCATGTTGAAGGGATATGAAAGCTCCCCATTTTACTCCATTGCTATCTATCTACTTTTATCACCCTGACAAAGTCAAAGAATCACTCCATTTTTTTTAGAAATTACAGCCATTGGTTTCTCTCTTGTTCCTGTCCTTGTACGAGAAATATGACTTCTGAAGGGTTTCTCTGGTTGGTTTGCTTTGTTATTTTTGAAAGAAAACTTCTCATTCTTCCCTCCCATTTCTTCCTCTCCGTATTCCAAAGAGACCAGAACTAAAACCAAGAAGAAAGAGACACTGACAAGCCTAGTCTTTCTAAGGTTAACCACCATAGTAAAGAACATCCTTGGTGGTTTCATCATTCTACTTTAAAAAGGCCACAGACAAAGCTCACATGCTCTTTGCAGAGACAGTGCACGTAACTGAATCCCCACAGCCACATCAGACAAGATTTATTTGTACAGCAAGAATCACATCATCAGCCTAAGGAAACAGGGATAATTTGAGAAATAAATAAACCTGAATAATAATAAATGAACCTCTGGATCACTACAAACAAATGTAGTTCCAATCTCACACCCCCCAAATACAGCTGTTACATACTCTTTAATTACTAATGAGAACTCCTGGTCCCATGGAAGAAGCTGTTCAACCTGCTCACAGCTCATCTAAGGAACACAGCATTTACAAATATTCACTCTGCTTAGTGGAAACATCCACAAACAAAGAAAGGCTGGATGCTGCTCATAATCAGAATTTTGGTAGGATTTCTCATTTCTACTTTCCTAGTTTGATTAACACATCTTGATTTCCAACTATTTTTAACAAGTCATTTTTATTCAATCAAAGGGCAAATGCTCTTTCAAGAATGTCACTCATCTAAATTATCCATCATTTTATAGTTTCCTGACAAGCCTCAAGAGACTGTACCATAGAAATAAAATCTACAGCTGAATTAACTTAGACTGCTTTATAGGTGCCTGCTATTACAGCAGTGCACCAAATCTTGAAGATCACTGAAGGCTGTGGTCCTTAGCACTAACTTTGGTTTTTGCAATAATTGTCTGTAGTACATGAGAATATTGGGTCCAGAACTTAACTTTTGTTGAATCTACATAAAGCTGAAAGGATTCTAATATTATCAGTGAAATTATTTTGCACCTACAAGGGTAGAATTGAAATAAAAATTATCTCAGCAAGGATAAGAAAACCCTTTTGATTTTAAAAATGGGATAAATGGGTGAATTTGAAAACACATGGATGGCCAGACAAGTGTTTGTATTTTTATTGATTTGTTCTTAGTATGAAATAACAGGAACATCTAATTTCTCAAATTCAAGCTCTCCTGAGAGTGCAAGACTACCATTACTATCTGAGATTTCTTGCTTGGTTGATGGTTACCAATCTTGACACTTGCTGGTACTCTGTGTTGTGAATAATTCAGGGATGCTGAGTTGTTCAGTGACAAAATATGGAGGATAAAATGAGATCTGACATTGCTGCTTCCCTGTTTTTCTTCACAGCAGAATTAATAAGCAGGATCTCTCTGTTAAACTGTGGGATTATTGAGAAGAGATCTGAATCAAAATGTCCTCATGAATACTTCCAATGTTTGCTGCCCTCCAGGTGAAAGGAAGAAAGCAAAGAGGGTCTGCCCAGCATTGCTCAGGAACTTAAAAGTAATTGTCCAATTGCTGTAAATAAAACATTTGACTGAATCTAGAGCAATACTCTAATGTTTGCTTCTTAGCCACAAAATTAGAAAGAAAAGAAATTTCTTCTCTGGAAAAGAAGGAACTGAAGGTCACAGCCACCTTCTGCTGGATCCAGCTATGCTGCTGTTGAAGGGAGTGGTTACTATGTTCTGCTCCACCTTTAGCTGAGAGTCAAAAACATCTACAGAGATGTCAGCTGAGCCCTTCAATACTTCTTAATTTGTTCAGACAAAATCATTTATGTCATTTTGGGCCTCGTTTGAGTTGACCTGCATGGATTTAGGTGATCTGCATATCCTGGTTTAGAAAACACTTTCAGCACTGACTTTATGATGCTTGTATCCCCATTTGTCTGTTCTGTTTATGCTGGATATTAAGTTTACACCTTTAAGGCTGGTTCTGAGAGCGAAGGGAGGAGAAGAAGTGCTGAATTTGTTATCAGAAACTGCACTCACTGCTCCACATTCCTGTTTCTGGATTGTGTTGTCTGCAGCACAGATGGGCAGTGGGACAGAGCTCACCTTTGGTTTTTAGGGTTTTTTTAGATAGCTGAGGCAGTGAAGTTCCCTGAACTTCGTTTGTTTGTTTGTTTTCCCTTGGAAGGGTTCAAACCTGCTCTTGACTGAAAACCCAGAAGAACACCAGGAGCTCACATCTGTGGCCTACTGAGACCTAGGACACTGCACTCCAGCACCAAAGGGACTAATAAGGACTGAGAGAGCCAAACTACATTCCATGAAAAGGACTTTCTCAATTTGTCACCTCTTCAGAACAGCAAGAGGTTTTATTGTTTAATATTATTTAATTTTTATGCTTGTGAATACCTTGCTTGTTAAATAAACAGTTTTTCCACTTTTTTTTTCCACAGAAATCTTTTTACAAACCAGCTGGGGGAGGGGCCACTTGAATTTGCTTTCTAGAGGGAGCCCACTCAGAGGTTTCCTCCCAAAATTTGCCTTAAATAAGGACAAGCCTATCTAAAGGAAGTTGATAGAGTACTTGATAGACTGAGGTTAAACTCCAAAACAGATAATGTCTCCTTAGGCTAAGAGCATTTGCAGGGAAGGAATCTTGATTTACACCTGATGTGGCTGTGAGGAATCAGTTATGTGCACCAGTGCTGCATCCTGTCCACATCCTACACTGGGCTCTTTTTCCAGAAAGGTAAAAAAGGCCCTAGAGTTCATTCTCTACAACATTACTTGACCTTAGAAACATCACCAGAAAAACTAGAGCAATGGAGCACAGATGAGTCAATACCTTCTTCCACATCCATAGCTGGATCCAGAAAAGGATGTCTATGAAGGGCTTGGAGTAAAAGGTCAAGAACCTATAGACGAACCTAAGAGTGTGCAGCCAGGCCACTAGCAGAGTTTTTCTTGGGGCAGTTATAAGTCTCAGGGTTTTTGTAACACAGAGGGCTTTTACAAAGAAAAGATTGGCATGAACTGGACCCCAGTCAAAGCAAGTCTGTATAGATATTGGCTGATAACACTGAAAGCCATGCAGAGCCTTGTGAACCTCCAGCATTAAGGGGTTTTCTTTATCTCAGTAATATTTATGTTGACTGTACATTTTTAAGGAGAGGAATTTAGGGACTAGTCATCAAAATACACTTAAATTAAAAAATGCAAATCCCTGTATTACCTTGACTTTTGGCAACACAAAACAATTATTTCTTCCCTTTATTTGAATAACAAAGACACCAAACCCCTCTTTTCTCTAAGCCCATAGGGAGGGTTTCCAATGCACTTGAGGCACAGCAGATTCATCCAGTCAGATGGAGAAGCAGAGGGCATTTATACTGCTAAATTTTCTATAGCACAAGAATGTGGTAGAAGCACCAATTTTCTCTAAATCAAAAATGAAAAGGGTATGCTAGTAAAAAGCTTAAGCTTTACAAATCAAAATGCAGTTCTATAAGCCTTAAAGTGCACCTGTGATTACTAAGCATGAGTAATCACTCACTGCTAAAGACCACTAAAACTTTCCCTGAAGGGCATCAATTTATCTGCATCAAAAATTTTCTCAACAGCATTAGAAACTCAGTATTACTCATGTACAAGATGGAGAAATCTTAAGCAAAAACAAGTGTCAGCCATTAAGTTGACAATTTTCATTTTACTGCCGCAGAGGCAAATGGAGTCACACACACACAAAAAAAAATCCAGCATAAAGAATGAAAAATAAATGAGATTTATAATCTGCATTCTGTTTCACTGCTGTGCTGTTTCATGGTTGTAAATTTGCAGCCTGTTGTATCTAGGGACACCATGCAGTGTCTAAAAAATATGCGTTTAACAGTTACTGGACCAACTTTGTCATTTGATTTGGAAGACATTTTGGTTAGATTAAAAGTACTTTCAGTAATAATAAAAATTGTCTTTATATAGTATTTGCAATTAATTTTTTCCCCTACATTTTTATTCCTTGGTTTCTTTCTTTTTATGATAGGAAGGAGATGCTGCTATCATTAGCTGTTTTAACTCTTGCAGTCTTTGCAGGGACACCACTGAGCCATAGCCTGAGAAGACTGATGTTGTACTATGTGTTTATTCCCATATACTGGATGCTGTACACTCTCTTGTTAACATTTAGTTAACTAGGAATTCTTAACCTCACAGAAAATAACCTTCTGCTGAAGAAATACTTCTGTGTGCAAGATGACATTCTCTAATTTTTATCTTTATGAACCCTGGGTTGGACAAAGTTGTTTTTTAGCCTTAGCAGAGTCTATGGCAACTTAAGCTGGTTTACCACGAACATTAAACTTTATGAGTTGCCAGAATTACTAGATGATTGTGGAGGGAAGTTCTTATGGTTTACCCACAGCCAAGCAGCCGCTCACTCAGTCCCTCACCAGAGTGACTGGGGACATAATCAGAAAGGTAAAAGCTGGTGAACTCATGGGTTGAGATAAGAACAGTTTAATATGAAAAGCAAATGCCAAGCCCACAAGCCAAACAAAACATTCACTGCTTCCCATGGTAGGCAGGTGTTCAGCCATCTCCAGGACAGCAGGGTCCATTCACATGTAACAATGACTGACTTGGGAAGACAAACATCATCAGTCCAAACATCTCTCCTCCTGCTTCTCCCCACTTTCTATACTGAGCACGATGTCACACAGTCTGGAATATCCCTTTGGTCAGTTTGGACCACCTGTCCTGAGTCTCCTCCCAATATCCCCTGCATCCCCAACTTCCTCACCAGCTGAGCAGTACAGAAAGCAGAAAAGCCCTTGGCTCTGTGTAAGCTCTGCTCAGCAATAACAAAAACATCTCTCTATAATCAACCCTGCATTTGGAATAATACAAAACATACCAGCCACTGTGAAGATAATTAATTCTACCCCAGCCAAAACTAGCTGAGAGTAGAACTTCTTTGAAAAGTCTGGCAGAAAGCAAGCACAACTGTATCCTTTATTTTTTCCTCACACATATGCACTTATTTGTGCACTTATTTTAAATGCACATATGCATTTATTTATTTATTACTATCTATTCCAAATCTAAGAAACTTTGGGCAATGTCATATATTGTTATGCCAACATCTAAAGCTGAAAGCTTGAAGCAAATCAATGGGTTTAATAAAAATGATGGGAACTTTACCTATGGATCAGAAGTTCTGAGCTGGGCAATAGGGCTGACACTTCGCACACCTGTTTGCACCTAGTGAGGGTTCTCATTCTTTGCTTTTCTGAATTTTTTATCCATATTTGAAATAGACAAGGAACAAAATTAGTAAAAGAGATTAGATGAAAAATTACTTTGTCCAATTCCCCTCCTAACTCTTGATGTGATAACATGTTAATTTTCCACACACAGCAGGAAGCCAGCAGTCTGTCACACAGGTGGAATATTTCTTCAGGTTGAAGAAATGAATTTGAGTCATTCTTAGCAGTTTATACTTTATGCCAAACAACATTTGAAGAAAAGTCCCATTCCAGAGACTCAGTCAAGCACATTTTGATTTTTCCACATTAAAATTGAAAACAACGTTTCCTGATCTATTTTAATTCTGACACAGTAAAACTGGTGATCTGAAAGTCAGCTTGGTTGATTTTTTTCCACTTCAGTTCTGACCTGTTCTGTGCTCCTGGTATACTCATAAATTAGGAGATCAAGAAGGAGGGATCAAGTATCATTCCTGCAGCTGCAGAAGTACTAAGCTGAGAAAAAAATCCTTTCCAGACCATTCTTGACCCAGATATGTCCTCAGCTCTGTCAGCTTCTCACAGCCTATATTTGAGGAAGAACTGTGATTGTGATGACAAAAGTGACTCAGAGGCTTATTTTGATCGGTGGAACCTTCAAATAGCCTTTATAATGCAACAATGAAACATAAAATATTTACATCTTTAAAAGAAATTACAGTTTCCTGCTTCCTACCATGACTCAGATCCCACATCAGAAACAAGTCAACACTTTGTAGAGGCAAAGTTAGGAAGGTTCTGCAAAAGGTAGAGGAAAATGCTACCTATCATCAGGCCAGAAGGCCATTCCGCATGTCTGCCAGTGAAAGTTCTGTTAAAGATCATATATAACAAATTGACTAAAAGAATTTTCTTTTTCATGGGACTGTATGCAAAGTACATAAGAGTAACAAATATTTAGCAATAAGGTGCATTCTTAACTGCTTCTCTTCTATTGCTTCAAATTCACTGAATTTTAGCCTGGAGGTGCAACTAGATTCCTTACCACACCTCATGCCAACATCCCACAGTGCTGTTGTTTCAGTCATGAAAATGAGCAAATTAGTATCATAAATGAAATAATAATCTGTATTCAAGGGTAGGTGATGGTAAATACAATGGCAACTGAACTTTGATCTCTTTCTCCATTTCATTTTGTTGCTTTTGCCTACTAAATTAAAGACATAATGAAAAATGACATGGTTTCTTGAAATGTATCTGAATAGTTCTGACTTGTGACTCTCAGAAATAGCATTAGCACATGTTCCCTTCATAAGTTCACAGCTTATGATAATATGAAAAATAAAATTGTAAGACCATATGAGAGTTACTGAAAAAATAAAGCAAAAGGAGAAATATAAGCTTCCTATTGGCAGAAAATAAATAATGAAGTAAAAAAGACAAAGTTGTACAAGCCACTGCCTACATACTTCTGATATACCACCTGCTCTGACAATAACTTTATAAATGTCTCCATATCCTATAAGATCTTCCTCTCTGAGGTAACTTCTCTTTTTTCTCTGGACTCTACACTCCCTGTGAATTTTCTGTACAGCACTGCCTGCATGCTCATATTAGAGCATGGTGCTAATAATGCCCAGGTCATGTGTTCACTCCTGTATGGGTCATTCACTTAGCACCTGGACTCGGTGATCCTTGTGGGTCCCTTCCAACTTGGAATACTCTGTAATTCTGTGGAAATGGTGTTTACACTATTAATGGTGTCTACACTATTAATGGTGTCTACACAAACAGCAAAACAGTCCTCAGTGGCTTAGCCAACCTTATTTTAACTTGAGAAAAACTCTACAAAAGGATGAAGAATATACAACAGGATGGTTTTGGAGTATTCTCTATTGTGTTAAGGCATTGCATTTTCTATCATAGAATCACGGAATTATAAAATTGCCTCAGCTGCAAGGGACCCTAAACATCACATAGTTCCAGCTCCCCACTGTGGTCAGGGACATCTTTCACTAGACCAGGTTGTTCAGAGCCCCGTCCAATCTGGCCTTGAACACTTCCAGGGATGGGAAATCCATCTCTTCTTTGGGCTACTTGTTCCGGTGCCTCACCATCCTCACAATAAAGAATTTATTCCTAATATCTAATCTAAACCTATGCTCAGTTTGAAGCACCATCCACACAATAAAGAATTTATTCCTATTATCTAATCTAAACCTATGCTCAGTTTGAAGCACCATCCTCACAATAAAGAATTTATTCCTAATATCTAATCTAAACCTATGCTCAGTTTGAAGCCATTCTACCTTGCTCTGTCACTACATGCTCTTGCAAACAGGACGTCTCCATCTTTCTTGTAGGCTCCCTTCACTGGAAGTTTTCAATTATGTCACCAGGCATCTTCTTTTACAGACTGAACATTTCCAGTTCTCTTAGCCTTGCATGTGGTATTTTTTCCCTGTAACATTTCACTTTCCATCCCATCTCACAAATTTCAACTGAAAATGCAAGAAAATAAATCTCTTGTAATGCAAAAACTTCACAGAAAACTCAGCTGAACCAAAAACAGTCAAAACAAATTGGACTTTGGATATTTATCCCGATTTGAACTTGCTTAAAATAATTTGGTATCTTCTCATTCAAGGTATTTCCCTACAGTAGGATTTTCTAACAATCTTTTTGTTCTAGGGAATAATAAGGGCTATTTTCTTCTATATGCTCTTTAATACCTGGCTTCTATATTGAATATATGAAAATGTTTGAATCTAGAGTGTTCATAAATTTGTAATTTGAAGATTCATAGCAAGTAAATATAGCATGTCTGACTGTAGGACCCTGAGTAATCACAGCATCTCCTATTTGCATGAAAAAGATCCTTCTTGGATATTTCCAATTGTTTGAACATAGACATGCAACAGGAACAATGTGAAACTCAAGTTCTTCGAGGTGGTCCTACATCACACAAGACTTCACATGCTGGTGTCTTCTGAGAGGCTCATCACACTGACTGCATTGGCAGAATGATGACAGCCGCCCTTAACTCTGTCAAAATGTTCCATGCAGAGCTGTGGGACATAACACTTTCCCTGCAGACTGAGGCGGAGAAGACATTAAGGTATACTTTTGGATCAACTTTCTGAATTTTACATCTAGGTAATTTTCACAGATAAACTGCTTTTCTGCCTTCTCCATCCGTGTTAGCCCTTTTATAATCTTTTTCAATACTGATTATCTGTAATTGTACTTCAAGTGTGAGTAGAACAGAAAACTGGTCATGTTGGCAGCCTTGTGTGGATATCAGCTTCAATTACCTTTGCATCATTTATTTCACTTACATATGCTAATGATCTCAAAAACACTATTCAAACTGATCAATGACCAACCACAAGGTTGTCTTTAGCCAGCTGCTGCAGTGCTGTATAACAGCACATAGCAACTGGGTGCCATACCTTGAAGTGAAGGTTTATATTACCTGGCTAACAGGCTACTCAAATGAGAACACATGGAGATTTTACTTCACTGACCTATAGCAGTAACATTCAGCCTAACTGCAATGTTCTCCTCCTTCTCCTATGGCTTCACTTGGCAACATTTAGAGGTGAGGCTAAGGTTGTCTCCAGATATACAGTGTTCAACCAGCACAGCTGTAGTCTTGGTTCTCTGCCCTCCCTGACAAAGCATAAGTCCTTACTAAAGTACCAGAGATTCAAGCTGTTAAGTGTAGTCTGGCAGCAACCCATTCTACTACAAATTTTGGCTCTCTTTACCTCACACAACTCTCTTCAGGGCACACTATAGCCATGGGAAGCAGCAGAAGTCAAAGCTCAGTAAGTGCAAGAATCTTAATTTCTCAGGCTAGTACAGTTGATGCCATATTCAACATAGGCAAAACAGACTCACGTCCTTTGGTCAGACCTAGTGTTTTGAACTGGCTCCAACAATGGCTTTATGCTCCAAGAATAAACCCTTGACACAGAGAACATCCAATTTCCTAGAAATGCTGATATTTAGCTGTACTGTATCTGCAGCCGAGTACTGGTGACAGCCAAGCAGGCAGATGACCTTTATACTTATAATTGTCTTCAAATAAAATTAAAAGCTCAGATAGCTATAAATTTGCTTAAATTTTTAAAAGTCACTTTCAAGCTCAGTTGACAGCTCCAGCTGGAGACCAAATATTCCATCCACCGGTTTAGTAAAATACAGTCAGTTGCAATGCTGTCTCTCCAGTGAGATGAGATGAGATTAAATTATTCTCTCCAGTGAGGTGGGATCAATTCTGTGGATGACAGAACAGTCCATAACATGTAGCTTATTCTATCCTATCCCTCAGGTGACAGTCAGCCAGGGCACCAGCAGTGATATCTTCTCCAGCTTTCTAGTAGTTTGAAAATTGAACAATGGGCACTGGTGACCTGGACCACATTTGAACTAGAATTCTATGTTGTTCAAAGAGTCTCCACAGCTACAAGCCTTGTCCTACTTACAGCTAAAAGGCAATATATCCTGCAAATGAAAGTTTACCTGAGTTGTACATTGTCCTGATTTTTCCTCACATGTTGACAACAAAACCAGATGAATGAAAACATCTACAGACGCAGATTAAAAGTACAGTATACAGATGGAAGTATGGAATTACCTCAACCATCTATAGAAGTATTCTCTCACTAACAAATACCCTGACCTTTGGAAAAAAAAAAAAAAAAAAAAAAAAAAAAAAAAAAAAGGTCTATTATTCTATTATAAACACAAAATAACCACTTAGAACTCCTCTTGTCAAGTAACTTGTATTAGAGGAATTAGGGAATTAGTCCGGCTCCTAAATCAGATATGTGATAGGATATCAATTCACAAAGATGCTAGGCAGCCTTACTCTTCTCATAAATATTTTGCTATTTATTCATTCACCACCCTGTAGTTCACAGGAAGTGATTGAAAACAAAGAAAGTGATGTGAAAAATCACAAATAAAGTCAAAAGAACTAAAAAATAGTTCACTTTTGAAAGTTATCCCAAGGTCAGATCAGGTAAAACTTAAGCCTTACCTAGAAAACATAGAACACCAGTACAAGAAGATACCAAAGATGTTTTTGCAGTTTCACCTCAATGTTGCTGCTGCAACAAGAAAGAACACTTAAAAAAATATATGCCCTTATAGGCAATTTGTTCTGGCCTGGCTAAATAAGAGGTATGTTATTTAAAACAGGGACAATTATACTTCTTCAATAATTACATTCTGTTGTTTTTAGAACTTCTGAATGATGAATTACTGGTGTGATCTCTAGAAAGAAGTGTGTAATCCCCTTGCTGTGCTGCAAAGTGCCCCAGGAGCACCATAATGCTGAATATCCTGCAGCCAACTGAGACAGCTGCCAGTTGTTCTTGGGGCTCAGGACACTCCAATGATACAACCACCTCTCCAGCAATTGTTGGATTCAATGCCAAAAAGATTTCTTTACATTCACTCATGTGTTGAAACAGCATCCATAACATATTTCACCCTCTAAAGAAAGAATCCTTAGAAAAATCAACTACCATTAAAAAAAAAAACATGTACACATTAAGAGAGATATTTCTCTGGCACAATTGAGAGCTACTCTCTTAATATAAAAGTACAATATCAGATAAGGATTTGGCCCACCCAATTTGAATTCTATAATATATGCATTCTTTACAATTAAATATTTGAACTGTCAGCTCCATCTAACTGCCTCATTACTGTTCATTTATTTCCTGTCAGCACCACAAAAACAGTTAGGAGAAGGATTTTCCATGAAGAGAGAGCTCACAATGGAAAGAAGATGTTTCTTTATGGAAAAGGGAGAGCATGTAGGCAGCAGAGACATAAGTGCAGGGGGAAGCAGATTAGTGGGCCACTCAGTACTGAGGTACAGGATCAAACAGCAGAAAAATAAACTACACCTGGGGAAATGAGGCTTGGAAGATGTTAAGAGTGCAGGAAGCTATTTAAGTAGTTTAAGTTAAATGGGACATTATGTACCAGGAAAGACAAATTTCATGTTCCCTGTGTCCTCTGAGTTTAAAAAAGGTTCCTAACAAGCTAATTCTCAACAGTGTAAGGAGACTATACTAATGCATACCCTCTAACCTAGTATTATCACATCTAGAGATCTCTTCTGTGCTGCTTGCAGAAGAAAGCCTCACAGGCAGTATTATGTCATTGAAAGCAGCACTGAAAACTATCCACTTGGCATCCAGTGAATAGGTCCTTATTTTCCTGCCTTTCCTATGCTACAGGCTGTGAGACAGTCTGATCTCTGAATTTCAAAGCATTTTTTGCATAGAAAAATGCAGCCTAAAGCCATAACACCTGCCTGCCTGTATTAGTAGTTACAGTATTCCCTTATAGTCCCCCCTACCATGCTGGAAGGAAGACCAGCGCTGTCCCTCCCCTTCTCTTTTCAGAAGAGAAAGTTGGCAACAACAGAGAGTCAGATGGAGAGTGGGAGGACTTCAGAGTTTAATGCTCACTCCTGCTGAACCCCAACCAACCTCTGTTGCTGATGTGTTCAGAGGAGAGCAGCGGAGAGAGAACCTGTCAATGACAAACCAAATGGGAACCACACACAATGACCAACCCTGGTCCTATGCCTTCTAGTAGAAGGGCATTTATCTCTGTCCTTTTACAAGGGCAGTGGATTCATGTTTTTAATAAAGAAAAAATAGCTTACAGCCCCATCCCTACTGCACAGTGAAGATGCAGTCCCTCCTGATACTAAGCAGCCTTGCAATGGCTTTGCCTTATAC
The DNA here is from genome assembly GCF_050655825.1 of Lonchura striata. Lineage (NCBI taxonomy): Eukaryota > Metazoa > Chordata > Aves > Passeriformes > Estrildidae > Lonchura > Lonchura striata. Next base: position 53,882,229 of record NC_140707.1, on the reverse strand, counting down.
CAAGTCTGGAGAAGTTCCATCCATCAGGTTCACTGAATTAAATTCAGTATAGCATGTGAATAACTGTAGACCTTTAAACCACCAGACAGCTGCAAAATATGGTCATCTTGGGTAGATGTCTACAAAGTTTATACATATATGCAAATCAAGCTATCACAAGAACAGATGGCAAAATAAACAGTGAAAATACAATTGATCACACAACTACAGCAGCTCTTTTTTTCTCTCTTTCTAAGTGCTGACTACAAGAGTAACTATTAAATTTCAGTTATCACCGTATCTTGATTTAGTAATAGCACTTTTCTGTACTGTGAGAGTTTAAAAAATGGAGTAATAACTCAATTATGTCTGATTATGAGACTAATATGATTGATTTTCTGACTAACAAGGATACTAGAGGGAATTCTCTTGGTCCAGTGAAATCAGTGTCTAATGACACAAAGTTATGTACTGGCAGAAGCACCATAAAGATGTTTCACTTAAAAGCCCATAGTCTAGCCAGCTTCAGAAATCCAAGCTGAAATCCAACTATATCAAGTTGATAGCAACTCTCCCAGTACCACACAATAACACATGGTCATTACATATTGTTATTGTACAATGTTTTCATACATAGCTAGTTTCTGTCTACACTGCCAAGAACCTAATTGTAGTAAGTAACTACTAGCATGAATAAGACCCAGTTTTTCAAGGGCTGGATTTTTCAAAATGATGACTGCAAATCAGAGTCTAATGCTTACCAATTACTCTCAAATTCTCATTATGTGCCTGCATAAGCAAAGACTTCCAAGGGGTTTCAAGGTGCAATAGATACGCCAAATGTTGAGAATAATTCCTCTTCTGCATGTCTTCATAGGGAGGTTTCTTGGGAAACATCTACTCAAATAATCAGAAAAAAAACAGAATGTGATGGCAGACCTCAGACATAAACCACTGCACTTTATACGTAAGCATTTTCATTGTAGCATTTTGGCCTATATTATTCTCTACCTTAAGTGCCCATTTAAATTACATTTTCAGCGTTGTGCAGAACTGTGTGTAGAAACATTTGTATGTTTCACATGGCTCTTCCCCCCTTTCCCAAAAATTTTCTTTCCCCCACATTAACACCAAGAATTCAGTTTCTGTTAATTGCTCAGTAAAAGAGAGCACCTTGGGGCTTTATTAAGATTTCTGAGAGACTGAACTATGTGTGACCTAAATTGGCTACATAAGTGCTTTCTGGAGGGCATAGAGCAGTATTCACAAACATAATCATCTTTCACCTTGATTTTAATTATATACTTTGCCATTCAAAATAAGTTATGGCCATAAGCTAAAGCATTTGTAAAGTAAACATGTCACGAAAGCAAGATACGAGAGAATTAATTAAAATAATAAACTCAGCACTATTAAAAATACCTTTTCTTTTTACTTTCAGTCTCTAGTGTGGCCTAAATGGAAAACAACCACTGGTCTCTAGAAGGAAGGCAGCAAATTTTCACCTCTCTAGGTTGCTTTGTTTAAAAATAAAAATATAATGCACAGGTCTTTTTCTCAGAATATGAAAATGAACGGGCCCTTTTGGTTAACAATTTGATGAGCTGGAAGTGCCTCAGGGTCTCATAAAATACATTTCTTCTATAAAAAATGTTTTACATAATCTATCATTTCTACATTTAATTTTCTATTCAGTTTTTTTTTCTTCCCTTTTTTATAATCAAGGATATTTATACAAAACCAGAATCTTTATTTTTGAACTGTGCTCTTCTCCACCACAGTCAGTATGACCCATCTTTGAGAGTGAGTTTTCTGGTGGGGTTTGTTGCATGTTTAAGGCAGGACCATAAGAACCCAACAAAAATCACTATGACCCAGAAATCAGTCTCTGACTAAAAGAGAAGGCAACCACAATTTGTTGATTTCCAACAGCAATTAATGATGAGTTCAGAAAACACGTTCCAGACCATGCCAAATTTAAAGCATTGGCTCAGTTGATACTAAAGCACTAGATTTTACAAACAGAGTTTTGAGGCATTTCAGAAAGATCATAAAGAAGATGCTTGAAAAAAAAAATTGGAGGTTTTTGCTTTAAATTGCCATCTGCCAGACTATTAACAGGATACAGTACAGCTGAGGATACAGAACAGAGATACTTCCAGTTTGTTTTTCCTGTAATTTCAAGCTTTGAAACCACCCTGCTCACTTCCCACTGGATAGTCCACCTCAGGCCCTCAGAAGTCCCCCTGGGACACTGCCTCTGAATCCAGGCTGTGCTCTCTTCTACTTTGTCTCCTACATCAAACTCCAAAATTCAGTGTGAAGAATTCCATTCCTCATTCTCACTCTCTTCTCCATCCACCATTTTGTCTGCCTGATACCTAAGTCTTCAATGCTCCTCCGTAAGCCCACATAAAACCAAACTAAAATATAAAAATTAATGTCTGTAGCTTCAGAAAAAAAAATATGACAGATATATATGACAGATATATGACAAAAATATATGACAAGATGAATCCACTGAAAGGTTCAGTACCTGGGACAATATTTTGGGGACGTTTATTTTGTTTGCCTTTATGCTTTCTTTCTAAAACAGTGCTGATATATTGTGTTAAATCAGACTGCTGACACAAATAATCCTTTGATCTGAGCTAGCAGAGCTGTTCTTATGCACTGTCAGTATAATACCTCCATTCTCTGTTCACTCTTTTATGTTTCTGTATAGAAGCTAAGACTAAGGTTCTTGCAAAACAATTTTGTTGATATCTGACGTACTTTATAAACTAAACAATATTTCATAAGCTTATAACATTACCCATTTGAGTCATACTGGATATTAGTTACAAGTATAATAGATTAATATTAGAAGTAGCATTGTGAAGCACTTTCTTTAAGATTACAATACTAAAGTTTAGATAAAGAATTCCTCACCTCCTTCAGGATATTAACTGCAGACCAAAAGGAATGATGAGGGCATGGACTAAGCACACAGTAGGTATTCACTAGTACATCTTATATATTTTAAAAATTATTGTATGTCTTTTTACATTTTGATACTATTAAATTGATTTGGAGCCTTTCTATACCCTGCCTTAGTACTGAATAGGATTCACAGATTCACCAGTGAAGGAATTCAAGTAAAACCAATACAAATAATGAAAGGGTTTATGCAGCAAATATATGAAATACATAAAAGCTAAATGAGCTAACATTAGGCACAGGTCTGATTTAGTATGCAGACTTTGACAAAATGAGAGCTATCTTCAAGAATGAGGAGCCAGAATTCTCTCTGTTCCTCTTCCCAGCTGACAGAATTTATAGCTCTGTGAGAAAAGTTTAATTACCACAGGCCATTTGGCCCCCTACTCAGAACACTAGCTAGCCTGCAAATTAAAACAACATTTTCTACTACAGGGTATATGCCCCACTAAGTCTACATCAACACTAAGTGGTACAAGCACCAAAGGCTACTGGGACAATCAAATACTTGTTGATATCACTTACTGCTCTTGGAGCAAAAGCCTTTTGTACCACTAACTAAACTAAAACTTTCAATCTTATTGAAACATAAAGGAGAAAATATACAGCTCATACAAGAAGTTTTTCTAATGTTACAAGATATTGTTAAAAAAATACAAAATACAAATCAATGACTACTCTCACATAAACCATGAAAAAACACACTGGAGGCTTTCACTTGCAGCTATTTACAAGCATTAAGAAACAACCATTTCTGACCAAACCAGAAATGTTTTCTGGTCAGTATTTCTATTCTTAATCTATTTTAAAGAAGATAAATGTATATGCTCCTACTGAAAACATCATTGCCCAATTCTTTAGAAGAGGAATTGAAAAATTTTCAGTAAGCATACCAAGAATTAGCTGATTGTTCAACAACATTGTGAAGTAAAAAGACTAAGGTAAGAATTAAAATGAATACATTTTCCTAATAAAAGAACTCTTTGCATCATCCTTTTGATGAGGCATACAGTTTTAGTGATTGTCCAGCCCTTTAGTCTGTCGAGGTCTCTTGGCTGGGCAGAGAGCCACACATGCAAGCAAAGCTGGCAACAGCATCATCACCCAACCATTGTGACACCACTGGCAGTGCTGGCTCTATAAAGCACTTGCATCACAAAGGGCTCCAGCCTAGCAGTCCTATAAAAGCAGGGCAGCCTCTCACAGCACTCAGCAAGCACACCATGGCTGGTTACCGCCGGCGGGGCAGAGGGCGCAGGAGCCGGAGCCGCCATCCCCTGCGGAGGACACGGCGCGCCGGCCACAGCCGCTCTCGCCGCCGCGGCACATGGCCAAGGGCCATGGCCCGTGGCTCCCCAGTCATCCAGCGCCGGCCCCTCAAGAGACGCAGACGTCATGAAGAAGAGGAGCCAGAGGATGAGCTGGATGACGTGGGAGAGGTCACTGAGCCTGTAGAAAACTTTGAGCTTTAGAGCCAGAGCCCCTGAGAAGACGAGCCAGCACATGGGCCTGGCTACAATAAAGCATAGCAACGTCGCATGATGAATGCGTGTGTCTGGTGCACCTTCCACCAGCTGTAGTTTGCTCCATGTCTGCCTGTGTCCCAGGGGTGTAGGCATGATGTTCCTGTGTGTGATCTGTATGTTCGAGGGTGTTTATACAGGGCATGCGTGCGCATGTCCAGGGTTGTCTGTTTGGGATGAGGTGTGACTGTGCCTGCAGCCCAGGGCCTGTGGGGAGTGCACGTGACCAAGGACACACAGATAACCTCTGCTCCTGCCACTGCTCCCCTGGAGTCCCGTTTTTGGGTCCCTCTTATTGCAGGGTCCCTAGGGGCTGAGCAGAGCCCACAGAGAGAAGAACCCTTAGTGCCACATGCCCTTGCCTGTGGCACTGCTGAGGCTTCAAGGGTAAAGGCCAGACAAAGCAATGCAAGTTGCTCTGCCCATCCAACTCCTGACTCTCACCCTGGCCATCCCCCACTCCTGGCAGGGTTGTCACATTGCGCTTCACAGATCTATCTGCAGAGAGACTGCTGACCCTGCAACATTCTTCTCTGTGCCTATACTGGGTTTGGGTTGGCGAGGGCTGCAGGTCAAGGAGGCACTGCAGAGAGCATCTGGGAGAAGATGCCACCAGTCGCCCTATGTCGGCCAGGATAGTGCCAGCCAGGTCCAAGAAGGACTCAACACTGTCTAAGGCTGAGCCCATTCTCAAAGATGATAGTGACTCAGGAACAATGTCTTTGGGAATGCATGTGAGAAACAGTTCTGCAAAGGCCAGGGCAGGGAGAAGGAAAAGGGAAGGTGCTCTAGACAATGCAGCAGGAGTTCCTCTACAGACACTGGGAAAGACCATGATTTGCAGGTTCTTACTGTGCAGCCCATTTTCTGCCATTGGTGAGCAGATGTGCCCCCGCAGCCCTTAAGCAACCACAATAAAGGCAGGAAATGTTTTAACCCCAGCCAGAAACAAAGTACCATGCAGCACAGGGCCTCACTCTCCCCACCAGCTTGCTGGAGGAGACAATTGGAGGAGTAAAGATAAAAAACAGTTTACTGGGGAAATCAAAAGCCACACACACAAGCAAAGATGGCAACAGCATCATCACCCAACCATTGTGACACCACTGGCAGTGCCGGCTCTATAAAGCGCTTGCATCACAAAGGGCTCCAGCCTAGCAGTCCTATAAAAGCAGGGCAGCCTCTCACAGCACTCAGCAAGCACACCATGGCTGGTTACCGCCGGCGGGGCAGAGGGCGCAGGAGCCGGAGCCGCCATCCCCTGCGGAGGACACGGCGCGCCGGCCACAGCCGCTCTCGCCGCCGCGGCACATGGCCAAGGGCCATGGCCCGTGGCTCCCCAGTCATCCAGCGCCGGCCCCTCAAGAGACGCAGACGTCATGAAGAAGAGGAGCCAGAGGATGAGCTGGATGACGTGGGAGAGGTCACTGAGCCTGTAGAAAACTTTGAGCTTTAGAGCCAGAGCCCCTGAGAAGACGAGCCAGCACATGGGCCTGGCTACAATAAAGCATAGCAACGTCGCATGATGAATGCGTGTGTCTGGTGCACCTTCCACCAGCTGTAGCTTGCTCCATGTCTGCCTGTGTCCCAGGGGTGTAGGCATGATGTTCCTGTGTGTGATCTGTATGTTCGAGGGTGTTTATACAGGGCATGCGTGCGCATGTCCAGGGTTGTCTGTTTGGGATGAGGTGTGACTATGCCTGCAGCCCAGGGCCTGTGGGAGTGCACGTGACCAAGGACACACAGATAACCTCTGCTCCTGCCACTGCTCCCCTGGAGTCCCATTTTTGGGTCCCTCTTATTGCAGGGTCCCTAGGGGCTGAGCAGAGCCCACAGAGAGAAGAACCCTTAGTGCCACATGCCCTCGCCTGTGGCACTGCTGAGGCTTCAAGGGTAAAGGCCAGACAAAGCAATGCAAGTTGCTCTGCCCATCCAACTCCTGACTCTCACCCTGGCCATCCCCCACTCCTGGCAGGGTTGTCACATTGCGCTTCACAGATCTATCTGCAGAGAGACTGCTGACCCTGCAACATTCTTCTCTGTGCCTATACTGGGTTTGGGTTGGCGAGGGCTGCAGAGCAAGGAGGCACTGCAGAGAGCATCTGGGAGAAGATGCCACCAGTCGCCCTATGTCGGCCAGGGTAATGCCAGCCAGGTCCAAGAAGGACTCAACACTGTCTAAGGCTGAGCCCATTCTCAAAGATGATAGTGACTCAGGAACAATGTCTTTGGGAATGCATGTGAGAAACAGTTCTGCAAAGGCCAGGGCAGGGAGAAGGAAAAGGGAAGGTGCTCTAGACAATGCAGCAGGAGTTCCTCTACAGACACTGGGAAAGACCATGATTTGCAGGTTCTTACTGTACTTACACTGTTGAGGCAGGATGGGAATGAAATTACTCCACTTCTGAAGGTGAGAGAATAAATCTCTGATTTATTTCAAAATACATCACTGTTCACCCAGACTAATTCCATTGGTGCTGAAGTGAAATCTCAAACCATTGGTGCACAGTGCATGATGCACAGTGGTAGAACTTAACTATAAACAATGTGAGCAACAAGAGAAATAAAGGACTTATTTACATTCTTTCTCAGAACTTTCTCAGGCTGCTGCCTGGTTAGAAATTTTCCATTTCTCTCTTTGACTGAATCTGAGACCTACACTGTGTAGCCCATTTTGTGCCATTGGTGAGCAGATGTGCCCCCGCAGCCCTTAAGCAACCACAATGAAGGCAGGAAATGTTTTAACCCCAGCCAGAAACAAAGTACCATGCAGCACAGGGCCTCACTCTCCCCACCAGCTTGCTGGAGGAGACAATTGGAGGAGTAAAGATAAAAAACAATTTACTGGGGAAATCAAAAGCCACACTCACAAGCAAAGCTGGCAACAGCATCATCACCCAACCATTGTGACACCACTGGCAGTGCCGGCTCTATAAAGCGCTTGCATCACAAAGGGCTCCAGCCTAGCAGTCCTATAAAAGCAGGGCAGCCTCTCACAGCACTCAGCAAGCACACCATGGCTGGTTACCGCCGGCGGGGCAGAGGGCGCAGGAGCCGGAGCCGGCGCCGGCATCCCCTGCGGAGGACACGGCGCACCGGCCACAGCCGCTCTCGCCGCCGCCGCCGCAGCACACGGCCAAGGACCAGATCCCACGCCATCAAGCACCGGCCCGTCAGGAGATACAGACGTCTCGTAGAAGAAGAGCCGGAGGATGAGCTAGATGACGTGGGATTGCTCAGTGAGTCCATAGATGATTTTGAGCTTTAGAGCCAGAGCCCCTGAGAAGACGAACCAGCACATGGGGCTGGCTGCAACAATAAAGCATAGCAACGTCGCATGATGACTGCGTGTGTCTGGTGCACCTTCCACCAGCTGTAGTTTGCTCGGTATCCGCCTGTGTCCCAGGTCAGTGAGTCCATCTCCATGCCTGATACCTGTGGGTGGCACAACATGTGGTAGGGTTTGGAATCAGAGTAGCAGGCCATGGACACATGCACACCTTTTCCTGGACACCCCTGACTTTTATCTCAAGACACAAGTTTTATCAGTTTTAGTCTTATGATTCTCCCCCCTAGCAAGCTACTCTCCAACTCCTAGCAGTACTGTTGGAGAGGGCACAGAGCACCAAATGTTATTCTTAGTGTGGGCTGTGCTCAGCCCATTGGGACTTTGCAAAAAAAGGACCCAGAAATGGACCCCAGGGGACTTAGAGAAAAGAGCAGGGACATCTCTGTGGGCTTGGCCACAAGAACTGCCCAACAGGGAGAAATTACATGTATTGTTTATATTCATCTATTCATCCAGAACTTCTGTCTGGATACCTTCCAGGCCTACACATTCTTACGAGTATGTTTTATAAAATTTATATATATTTTTACAATAATCTGTACATGTATTAGCAGCTTTGTAATTTCATATAAATGTTCTCTCCCTTTAAATCTCCTCAGAATGTCATTCTAGCAGTGGTATTCCACTTAAATATGCAGAAATTAGTTTACTAATGAAACATTCCATTGGTTCTATAATTTATAAAAGTTTGCCTAGATTTAAAAATAATTGGAAGGATTAATGGAAGAAAATTCTGCCAGAAGCTGTGAAATATAAAGACTTCAAGACCAGGAACTCCTGGGGGTATTCCCTGGAGATGTATCATTATAAATTTGACCTGCTCAAACAGTCCTTCAGCATTTACTGTTGGACATTCTTTTGTAATTATTAATAGCATGAGAGGCACAAAGCTGGACAAAGAGAAAGAAAGTTCCATCTTTTGCCTGATAAAATGTCAGACACTAAAAAACACTCATAAGTGAGAGCTAATTCTCAGCATATAAAATAAACATTTATTTCTTCATTTATTTTCTGTAGCAAAGAAAGATATCCTTATCAGCTTGCTAGGTTAAATCAGCTCTGGTCTGACATGCACTTGAATAGATGTGAAGTTACCATGGTGCTGATGGGCAAGTATCCTCTGCATAACAGCAATGCCTTTAATTTGAAGTTTGGTGAGTCCAAAAGACTTTGATGAGTCAGTGAGGTACAGACACTGAACATGGTATTTAGTCTTCTGGGGATCTTGAAGATGTGATGTAAAGTGCACTGTTGTGCTGCACAAGCAGAAGCAAGGCTGTCTGGGTGAAAATGTTCAGTGCAAAATACCTTGCAGGCTCAAGAAAAGAAATAAATATAAAGGATGGGAGTGAACAATCCAACACCAAAGAAAATTGCTAGGAATAAAGAAAAGACCTGTTTAGCATTTCAAAAGGTGTATTTCTTCTTATATATGTTCAGTATTCCAAATCCACCAACAAACCTAGAAGTCCTCAAGCTAGAGTAGTAGCTGGCTTGTTCCAAAGGAGATCACCTTGATGGATGGGAATATATAGAACTGGTATGTCACTGTGGGCTAATCTGAAGCTACAGGGGTGATCTGCCAATTCTAACAAAGATAAATACTACTTCTACCTCACAGTGTTTCACAATGCCAGGCAGTGGCCATTGGTTTCCCCAACATGATGGATTTTATGGTCAGATGTGGTGACATCTCATGACCTAAATAGCTTTCAGAGAAAGGCTGGTTTGTTTTGAATGATGATAGATTACACTCCAGAACTCCCTGTGAAAAATGATGTCCCATGCTTGCAAGTATTGCATGGACACAGATAAGTCCCAGCCAGCTCTTAGACTTGGTAAACATCCCTGTGTTTTTATTGCATGTTTCTGTCAATATTTTCCCCATGTCTTATAACTCCCTCCTTCGATTCTCAATCAACCTACATGAAAGGATAATCATATCTTCCTCAATACTTCCTTGCAAGGTTACATATGGAAATGTGAAGACACTGAAGCCAGAATATATTGCTGAAGGTACCAAGCAACATCTGATTTTAGCTACAGATTGTGAATTTTAGCCATAGCAGCAACCGTGACTGCAAACCAAATGCTTACTTTCCTGTGGTATATCACTGCAGAGCTACACCATTAACGCCTCTCCCTGTCATGCACCAGTCAAACCTGCACAGGAAGTACCACTGGTTATGTGCTCCCACACCCCAGAGAAAAATCCTGTAAGCAGGAGTGCCGGGCAGAAAGAGCACAAGCAGGAAGTTCTGAACATGATGGAGCCCACTCTGAACAGAACCAGATTGAATCCAGCAAATTTCTCTGGCTACCCTGTATATACACTAAAGCTAAATTTAGTCCTGTATGCTTTACCTACCAAACTAATGGAAAAATTTACTACCACAAAGTATCGATACTGCATCAAAGAGGGTCTATGCCTGAATTATCTGGAACAACGGTTTTCAAGCTCCATTTATATATAAATTTAACTGAGTTGTGGACTTTAATAAGAACTTAATGAATACATTTCCTTGCACTCTAGGCTAATGCACACAGTCAGTTTCTGGTTTGAACAAACAGTGCTGCTGTTTTCCTTCCTTTCTGTATTTTCCACTCTTTTCTTCAATGAATTTCAGTGTTTTGCTTTTCTCTTTGCATTAAGAATAAGCAGCTTCAATTTAAGGTTTTCCTCTCTCTGAATGCTCTGCGTCATGTTTTGAGTATCAGGCAGCATGCTGGCAGCAGGGCAGAGCAGGGAAGCACCAAGAAATGCCTAATGGAGAAGACAAACACCACCAACAGCGAGAATATAAACAAAATTCCAGAATATTCCACCTGTGTGCTACACCGTGACAAAGTCCATTTTTAGTATAACAGCCAAAAATGCTTCAGTACCCAAGGATCACATTTCCACTAAAGTTACTGCACAACAAGCAATGACCTCTTTCTTGTTTGAAGTGCATTCAATACTGCAGTTCTTCAGAAAGTGAGGGACTGTTCGTGGGCACAAGATGAACCCAGGTGAGCACTATAGAAGCTTTTCATGCATCTTTTTTGAATGCCTGCCTGTGACCTGCAGTACCCAAGCTGCTCCAGTTCTTCCTCAGTCCTTCACATTAGTCACATCTACATCCACATGTTGTAGTATCATAGAATCATCATAGAATCCTAGAACCATCATAGAATCATGGAATTGCCTGGGTTGGGAGGGACCTTAAACATCATCCAGTTCCAGCCCCCCTGCCCTGGGCAGGGACACCTTTCACTATACCAGTCCTGAATATCTATTCAACACAGCTCAACTTGTGCCAGACCCTTCTTCCATGATTCATGTCCATACCCAAACTGATTTCTGCAGATAAAAGATCCGTGTTACCACAGCCATGTCAAGCTCCTTAATAAACTAGCTTGAAATAGAGCTGAAACCAAAGCCTAGCATCATGATACAGAGAAAACTGCAAAAGTCTCTGAGAATAATTTTAAAGCAAATGATTTCCTGTCTAGGTGTCGTGGTTCCTAGTTCCTACTATTTTGTTTTTTGAAGTGTGAGTGTTTTACAGGACTGGAAGTAAAGGCACAAGGTAATCTGCTTTCTGTTGGATTATTAACCCTTCAGGCTGGAACCTTATCACTGGAATCAGAAACGCAGGGAATGCTGGAAGACAATTTTTAAGCACAGTCGCATACCAGCCAGTAATTGTATATATAGCTCTCACTGGGAATATCCAAATTCAGCCATGGTCACACTTCAACTTCAGGCTAATCAACTGTACTCCAATCAATCCTGCAACTCTACTGCAATGCAGAAAGTATCAGATCCATCAACACCAGAGGAATTTCACATGACATACAGACAAAACAAGACCCATACCCAAATCTTCACCAAAGAGGCAGTTCCTGTGACATAGCTCCAATTAGCAATTTACATGTACTGCAATATCAGACAGACTCATTTCATCTTAATTTGTTTAAACACAGTCCTACCATCGAGTAAAGGTCTCGCTGAGAGCTGATTATGATCACTTGTTCTTGTTCAGCATAACAACCAAAGCCTTCCTTTATATCTGCTCCCTCTGTACACATCAAAACTGTGTTTAAAAAATTCCCAAATCAGGCCATGGGAGCATATATATGCCTAGGGAATTTTTCACAAGAAACAAATACAGTAAATCAAGCCAGTGAATTTATACTAAAGACATTAGGATAAGTGGTTTGTTTATGTTTTTTTCAAAACCTAAACATTTAAAAACAGTTCCAGAAACTTTCAGGATTTGTTTCCTTAAGGGATGGAGAGTGTTTTGCAGCCAAATTCCTCTTTAATAGCTCATGAAAACTTCAAGGAAAAAAAAAAACACAATGCCATTCCCTTTTATTTGTTACAAGCAGAACTCTCACTGCAGGATGTTTAATATATATTGCAGTCCTGATATATCATCCTATATGCATAAAGAATAAGGGCAACTGCAAAAGAGTTTCCTCCAAATTAACTAGAAAGAAAGGAGGAGGGGAAGGGGGAAGTGAGAATATGTTTGTTGCTTGCCTTTATAAGACACTTGGAAAACAATAGATAAAAGTCAGTTTCCCAGTTGCCAGTGTGCAAGTTATTATAGAAAATCCAATGTATCTGATGACAGAAGGGGCAGAAGCCTAATCCTGCCTTATTCAAAATGCACAGGTTATTTGAGCCTAAGAGAAATGCTTTTAAGCTATTTCCACTCCAACATCCATGAGATTCAGTAAACAGTTCTTATTTTATTGATAATGTTTGTCCCTGCCCAAAACTTGTGTATGGCTTTATTAATCTGAAAGACTCAGCAAGTGGTTGTCATGCTCCAAGGTTTCCTTAAACAGACTTAATTCACCAGAGCTTTCTAACATTCAGTCTCTTTGTTAACAGAATGGCAACTACTGTCACTTCAGAAAGAGATTCTGGTGTACTTTATAAATTATGTTGCATTAAAAAAAGAAGGAAGCAGAAAGTTTGTAGGAATATTTGGAGAGTCTTCTTGTTTGCTGATGTTCAAATTCCCCAAATGCAATACTCATTATGATTTCTGGACCACATGCAGAGACAAGAGAAAATAGAAAATGAGCTGAAGAAAGCAAAAATTTGCTTCAGCAAAGCAGGCAGATGTCTAATGGGAAATACATATTCCTGAAAGGGTAGTGGAAGTCCCATGGAAGTTAAAATCAAATTTACTCAGAGATCAGCCTCAGGACTGAATCTTTTAGTTACATTAGTAATTCAGGCCAAATAAAGAGGAAGAATTATCTATGTTTATTTAATCTCAACATAACTATGAGTTACTGATGCAATATGAACATTAAAGATCCTAACATGATTCTGGGAGGTTTCAGGTAAATATTAAAAACAAACAGGCCAGTAAAAATGTCACTGTGCTCTCAAATATGAGTCAGCTGCTGTGTAGGTCCTCTGACTATTAACCCTGAGATTATTAACCCTGAGATTATCCCAACTGGTTAGAGCATAATGCTAATAATGCCAAGGAGGTCATAGTTCTGATCCCCGTATAGGCCATTCCCTTAAGAGTTAGACTTGATGATCCTTGTAGTTCCCTCCCAGCTCAGAATATTCTGTGATCTATAACAGCAGAAAGGGTTATTTTCTGTTATTCCCACCTCAAAGAATGAGATCACAGAAGTAAAGGTTCAGGGAAGGGTAATAAAAATTTCCAAGAGATTTGAAAAGATCACACAAAGAGACACTGAAATAGCTTCACCTGTTTGCTTTAGAAAGGAGCTACAAAGGCTGAGACAAGATAAAAGTACATCAAATAAGGAACCATAGCAGTAGAGAGAGATGGGGAGTTTCTGTTTTCTGTTGCATAATACCGTAACAAGAAGATGTGCAATGAAACTGTGAAAAGTGCAAATTGAAAACCAGCAACAGGAAATCATTCTTCATACATCATGTAGACACAAGACAGATTTTATTTTCATTGGAGGCTGAAGATGCCAAGAACTTAACAAAATGTTGAAGGAACTGGGTGTCTACAGGGCATAATACCACATTCTGACCATTGGGTTGCATGCACTCATCAGAAGATATTTCTTCCTCACTAACATTCATGTTATCATCCCCTAAGCCTGCCTAGACAAAAGATAAACTGCAGGTAATCCTTCAATGTTATTTTATATTCAAGAGTCTGACATTGCAAGAGTCTGACAAGAGAAAACTCTTGTCCCAGCTAACCTAATCACAAACACCAGAAGACAACTCTGAAACCAAACTTAACCCAAACCATGGAAAAAATAAAATTAATGTACTTGCAAAACACAAACACACTATTTCACACAATTTTAAAATACAAAAGTTACAGTGCAAAAAGAGAACCATTTGTTTCTACCCACCCATATATAAGTGTTGCTTTTACCCAGCTGACAAGCAAGTCTGAACTTCTACTTACCCATGCAATTGAGAGATTTCCTTTGGAGAAACCTTTCTCTTTTTCCTAACATTTCTGACCACCTCAGCACTATTAACAACTATTAGAAATTATTCACTTTCTGTGAGATAAATTTGCACTTTTATGCCTGACCAAGCAATGTTCACACCTGAAGATTAATCTTTTTCCCACATCAACATTCACACTGTGACCCTTCACTTTGATATTTACTTAGGTCTTATGAAGTCTTGCTAACACACACTAGACTCCACTGCCATTATGAGTGTTTCTGAGTAGATTGCTTGCTGAACAATTGTATTAAAAGCTGCATTCATTGTGGCAGGAAAACTGTGAGGATAGATGTGAATGACTAGTTTGGGAGGCTGACATGGTCCCAGGAGAGGAGATCTGTTGCAGAGCCAGACTACCCGAGCTGTGTTACTGTCCATCTCAGAATCTGTCCCCAGACATGTTTCTCTAAGATACATACATCCCCATGGGAAGGATTCTTGGTGCCTCTATTTCACCTTTCAACCTCTCCACCACTCAGACAGGGGCTATGTATACATGAGGGAGAATACCAGAATAAAAGAGTAAAAATAATCTCTTGCCTGAGCAATTTCCTTCTCTCTCAAACAAATATTTTCTGCTTTCCTACACAGAAAACACAGTGCATGCAAGATAGCTGCCTCAAGGGTGGATACTTAAGTGACAGGACAGACATTTATCTGCTGTATCTATGGGTAAAGGAGAGACCACAACCTTAAAGATTGCTGGCACTTCTCTTCGCTAGTATTTTCTGAACTCCCATTAGAAATCAAATTCATTTAATTTCTGAACTCCCTGCAGAAACAACCTCCCTCAACCTCCCTCCACTCCATCATCTGTCAAACCTGGCAAACATGAGCATCTCAGGCACAAAATACTTCTGCCGACAGCATTACTTCTTCAATGCTTAAAATTACTCCCAGCAAAAATAATGGAAAGGGAGCTTCTTGGGCTGTATCCATCAATTTGTATTAAGCATTTCCTTCAAAGCTGTGAGGCTACTCATTCCCCCATCTAGTGACCACAAAGCTCTGCTCTGGGGAAGTGCTGAAAGGCTTGGGGAAAAGAAAATGAGAGCCAACAACGTGAACACAATCACAAAAACTTCAATCACACCCAGGGCTATTAGAGGATACATTGCTGGTTGCCAGGAGTCACATAGAAACATAACTGCTCTTCAGACTTCAATATACCTTGAGAGAATCAGATTTTTGTAAGCTGTAGATTGCATTTTTTTTCCTCCCTCTTCCTACTGGTTTGTTTGGGGTTTTTCTTTTCCCTTCCATTTCCAGTGTACTCCATATCCATTTAAGCAAATTTTCTCCCTGCTTTGCAGGCAGGGTGCACTGTACTAAGCATATCAGGGACCTGGCACACTATGGACTGTTGGTAACATTTCAACAGAGTTGTGATGTACACTGCAGGAACAGTTTCAGTATTTGATGAAGATGGCTGAAAAGCTAGTAGGTAAAAATCAGTGTCAGTCTGAAGGGGAGACATAGGAAGAACACATTACCTCTTACATGCTTGCAACAGGGTACAGTAATGTTGAGATAGAAGAGAAAATGGAATGTACCTAGACCTTGATTTGATCTGTAATTCCTATGCCCTCAGGAGAAATAAGTTAAATGACTTGCTTATCTAAGTCAAAGGACATCTTCATTCCTTTCAGGAATGTAGAACACTCACTGGAACTGACCCAAATTGAGGTGTTCTGAATGGTCCTGCAGCAGTGGTGACAGACCTAAAAAAACTGTAACTATCCTCTTGTAGGCAGAAATGCCCTGTGGACAGCAGAAGACAGAGTAGGGTCTTCCACCAGACCTGCTAAGTGACAGTCATCGGAATCTATTTTTTGCGTGGATTATCCAACTATGTCATAGATACAAAGAAAGTTCAGGCCCAGATGGATAATAATTAAGGCACAGCACCACAAACCTTTTCAGACTCTTTTTAGTATCATCTTAGTTTCCCCTAAGAGCACTGAAGAACAGCCCAGCCCAGAGCTGGAACTAATGAAGCCTGCTAGGATTAAGTTGTCATTGTGCTAACTCTAGGATTTGGAATACACAGATGTCCTGATGCTTGCCTATGCACCAGCCAAAGGTCAGGTGCACTTCTTTGCTTTAAACTGACTTCACAAAGACACCTCAGCCACTCTCCACTCCCAGTTTCCAGGAATGTGTTCTTGAGCCCAAGCTGTCATGTACCAGCATCACTCTGGGTTGAAACTGATGAGCCATACTTTAAATCAGTGTACCAGGGAACATAAGGAAGAAACATCCTAACTCTGGATCCACCAAACATGGTCCACAATCAACAGTGATTAGAGCAGTGGGTGCCAAGACTTATTTATGGTGGGAAGCATCCAACTCCACACCACATACTATTAGACATGCTATTTAGTTTTTTCTGTTTTCTTGGATAGCCCAACCATCCAGTACACTGAGTTATGAAAAGCTTTAAAAATAAGTAGAAGTATACCAGAAGTGACATTACATCTGTGATGAGCTAAATTCAAGTAAGCTCATCATATTGACTTCCAAGGTTTTATCTACTAGATGTGAATCATTATTGTTCACCTCAAAGACTACTGCTACAGTATTCAATTGATTAAAAACCTAAATTCAAGTAAGCACAGTTCCCACTGACTTTCGGTAGTGTCAAGGTAGGTCCCATTTCAAAATTCTTAAAACTCCTTATGAAAGTTCCTTATTGCCATATTTTAATATATACAGGTCCTACTTAGAGAGATGAGAAGACTCAGATCTGTGTACTAAAGTGAGAGATTTGTTTACCTGCAGGAACAGCTGTGTAAATTAGTTTTTCCCCAGTACCACCAGAAACCTGGAAGATACCTCATGACTGATGCAAGTTGCATCCTTCTTTCCTCTTCAAATCCTCAACTGTATTGCAAATTATATCTGGGATGGAATATCTGTGCAGCAATATTTTAAAGAGAGTCCTCAATGACAAGATGAGATTCTGGCTCTACTACCAGTCTTAACACAAGGTCTGACAACATCACAATTGGATGTGACAGGCTTAGCAGATGTTTCAGTTTTTCAAAAACACATTCTATCTGGTAAGACTGTCAGACCAGGACTCTTATCCAAAGCCCAAAGTAATGTTTGATTCAGAAAATTGCTCCTGTCCATTAGTATATTACATAATTCAGAAAGCATTAATTAGAAATGTTTGTGCAGGAGGGAACTGCTCCAAGGTCTGCTATAAAAAGGTTGCAAGTGCCTTGCCAATTACTACTTTCTCAATGCCTTGTTTTGCTCCCCTGAAAAATAGTGTGGTATTTTTTAGACTGTGGAACACTTTGAGCTATTATGTTAGAAAAATAAAAGAGTACAGACCAAATCTCCAGAAGAAATTAAGCAAAATTATTCTCTCAGTTGTTACCAGTCTACTAAAAATGTGGATGAAAACATTTAGAACTGGAAATATCATTAATATCCTTCATCCCACAGGATATCAAAGGAAATAAAAATTGTAATGAAACAGATGTGGAATACACAAATGTGGGAAACTGAGGTCTAGAACAGAGAAGTTAATTGCTTATGATGGACAGCTGACAGCCACTTCTTGTTTCACATCCATGTGCCCTAGATTCTGAACTCTGTCATATCACAAACACCATTGGACACTCAGCCTATTAATTCAAGGACTGTATAGAGGACCTTTAAGTCTTTGCAAGCACTTCTGACAAGCCTGATTCCCTAAATATTCTGCTCAGGTACTTCATTTTGTCCTGTTCATGTGCAATCATAAAGATACAATGTACTCTTCAACTGCTCAGGTTCTCAGAATGTAGTCATACTAAATTTTAAAAGTGTGACATTCAAGCTAGGTAACAAGCTCCAGAAACCAAGAAATTTCTCATTTCAATGGGAAAAATGCATATCTCACTACCCACTTCTATATGAAGCTTCAGAATGACAGCTCTCCACATTTTTCATAATTAATTACCCAACTTTTTGATTGTACTTGTCTCCCTTATCTTTCTCCAGCTTTTCTCTGGCACAAGGTGGGCCAGTTTTCTGCAGCTGAGATCTCTACCAGCCTTAATCCTTCAGCTCTGAGAACTCAGACTCTTGGCCAGCTGGAACAAGCACCCCTTTCCCCACCTCCATAACAGCAGCCAGAGATTGTGGCTGTAAGCCTGACTGGTATGTCAGAGTCATAGAGTGAATGAGCAAGCATGAGAACATGTTTGAATAGAAAATGCTACTCATCTACATAGTAAATATATTTCAGATATGACAACACAGTGTGCTGTGTTACCTCACCTTACATTCCATCATGGCAACCACAGCAGAAATCTGTTTTTTTATGGCCCTTTTATTATTGCCAATTCAACTACAATGGCATAGTGGTGAGCTGCATCTAGAACCTGGCCCATGACCTCAGCACAGCTCAGGGTCAACCATTACTATTTCACAATCTCAGCAAATTTATCCTTTTCTAGCAGCAAGTTACTTAAGCCTCAACCTTCCCACAAGGAATTCAGTGAGAATGAATGGCTCTGTGTCCAGCATTCCTTCCTGGAGGGCATTCATTACAGTCACAGTTATTAGTTCCAAGATCTTGTAGAGGAAGAAAGCATTAATGAAAAGACACCAAACCACATCTTAGGCTCCCAGCTGTTTTGTGATGTGAGTGATGAAACAGGCTTGTTAAAATATCCCATCAGAAATATGATGGAACCAAATATAGCTCTATTTTCTTTATTTGACTTTAAGAAAGTGTACACAGAAATGAGACCTCTTGGCATACAAGCTCAGAGGTTGTGCTATGATATTCTTCCTTTAATAAAGCCTTCTTACAGCCATGTGCTAAAGAGAACTCCGTTGAAAAATGGAAAAAAAAAAAAAAGAAAAAAAACAAACTCCACACATGTATTTTTGGCCCTGGATCTAAAAGGCTAAAATAATTATATTTGCAGTGGCCATCAGAATTCTGTTGAAGTTTTTCAGATATAGCTTCATAAGCCTTCTTGTCTTCTTCCACAACAGAAATTTTCCTCACTGAGAACTTTAGTGAATCCACTTTTTTTTTGAAGAATTCATTACCTGCTAAGCTGCAACAGCACATAGCTGGTCAAAGCAGGAGGTGAAGGAAACTGCTCTACACCTTTGAGCAAAAAGGAGCTTTTTTAGTTGAAGAGGCAGAAGATTTGATCCAAGTCAGAAACTTCCATGTACCAGCTTTAAACTTCTGAAGCATCTGAATTAGAGACTCCTCTAACCTCTAGAGTAGGGATTCCAGTAACATTTTGTCTCTAAGGTCTCGGTATTCTTGCTCTCACATGCAACATTACTGAGGCCACTGATGCAGGCAAACATTTGGCAGATGTTTTGGTTGTGTTCCAATTCTAAATGTCTAAAACCTGAGACAGAATATGAGAAACTACAAGTTACTTGTATCTTTCAGTTTTTAATAGGGTTCTCCAATTCTCCATGGAAATATGCTGGATAGGATAATGTCACCTATATTCTGCTTCAAGGTCTCTACTCCATTCCAGTGCAATGTCTCACTGTATTCTATATGCATAGCAATAAGGATGCTATGCAGCAAAATTACTGCTTCTTTCCCAAAGACAAATGTCAGCCTAGTAGGATGCCATCTGCTTCTGCCCCCAGTGTGTTCCTGCTAACCCTCAAAACACCTGCTTTGTGACACACAGAAAATGCAGAGCTACCAAGCAGGAAGAAGTAGAAGTCAGGGAGCATGAAAAGTCTTCAGGCATCCCTCTAAAAGAATCATCATTCTTCCTGCTGGGCCCAATATCTGCAAGATCTCTCTTCCCAACAGGAAGATGGGGTCATATGCTTGACCAAACCAAGATGCAGGCAGCATAACTGTTGTCATTTATTTCAGGGACCAGGCAGCAAATATTCATTCCCGTCACTTAGGACCACTTACAGAGTGGTTCCTGTGTTCCTCCATCTGTTTAGTTAATATCCCTGAGCCAGTGAAGGCCAAATACAGACATGGCCAATATTAGGAGACTGAGTTTCCTTGCTCAGTTACCGCCATGCTTTTACTACCACTCACAGTTTTGCCCCAAATAAGCACCAGTTTATTCACACTTAATGCTGGCTCTGCTCAAGGATATTTATATTCTACTTACAGCATTAAGATCAAGTTGGTAAATCAGTATAAGACTCCAATAGGCTAGTGAGAGCTTTTACATACAAAATTTTTTATGGTTAACAAAAAGCACATAAATTATGTGAAAATCAAAGAAAAAATATCACATTAGTTTAATTAAAGATCTAACAAACTAATGTAAAAGTAAGAAATACTTCTTCAAGTTATCCCATTCCTATTGTGGATTATCACAAATATAATAAATGCCTAAAATTAAGTATTCCACCATCAAGTTCTTATCCTTTCGGTGCAGTAAGTTGCCAGCCAGAGGAATGATGATGTGGGTTTTTTCTTCCCAGGTCTTGCATCCATTCTATGAGTACTCTTGCATGTTTATACTCCACTTTGTAAATAGGTTACATTTTTCCTCTTCTAATGGTTCTTAGCATTAGCCGTGATACCTTCTCTGTACAAGGTATGATACAATAAAACACAGCATGTATTTCTGGGAAGGAACCAAACAAGTAAATAAGTGACATAAAAGCAAAGTAAAACCTAAAGTAAATCAGGTAATAATATAGCCAAAAAACAAGCTCAAAACAACAGAATAGGCAAAAGCCACCTTACCACTGAAAAATTATGCAATTAGAGTTGGGACAGGCCAGTCAGTAATCATCCAATTCCAGAATTACATACTGTTTAAGTAATTTTATATATTCCGCTAAAGTTAAACTACAAAGGCCAAATAAACCCAGACAAGGCCTGACAAGTTTTATGGATGGTATAGTTTTTTTTATTAGAAAACTTGAGGTCTGTTATCAGCTCTAGAAAAATCAAGTTTCTGGGAGACAGAATTGTAGAGCTATAGACAGGAAACAGAGCCAGGAAAGCACCATTTCAAAACACTAGAAAAATGCAAACATTAAGTCCCAGTCTATTCCAGCTAATCTGCATGGAACAGTCCAAAAGGATAAAGCAAAGACACAGAGACCAGACTGCAAACCAGACGGAATACAGGCAGGCCAGGGTGAGCTTTGGAACAAAACCTACGTAGGAGCTGAAAAACCACTCGGGAACCAAGGACTATCACGGAAAAGATGGAATTGTGTAGAAAAGTGGCCTGGCTTGCTTGCAACTCATAGGGAGCTTTTGTGTAGATCCCCACTTCATGCCAGCATAGCACTGTTGGGTTTTGGGATTTAGGAGTTCAACACCCACCCCTCTGCTTGACTGCAAATGCAGTTGCTGCCACAACATGCGTTCACTCCAAGTCAAGAAAACAAAAGTCAGACATTGCAGTAGGTCCCCAACAAACAGGCTTTCTTTGTTTATGGGTATTGTTGAAAGCACAAAATTCTCAATTCAAAAGACAAGGAAGGCACAGAAGTTAGCTGAGGACATTTAGTCATAAATATAACCACATTACATAAAATGCCTCCTAAATGGAAGAAGCCATAAGGGCAGTATCTCTTACATATGTAGATCTCACAATATGTCTGGTGTGGCAGCTCAAGCACAGAAAGTCAAGAGAAACAATACTGCTTACAGTTCATCAGGAGTAACAGTTTTGATTTTTAATCCTTCCTTATACCTCTGTAACAGCAGAAGTAAAGCCAGAAACCTCTCAAGCAAAGTGGGAAAGAACAATGCCTGTGGGCACCTTCTTCTCCTAATTGGCATACATACATATTAACCGATCTCCTCTCACCACCAGGGGAGGGCCAGGGGTCAAATCCTTCAAGGCAGCATCAAGATCTAGTTGTGTTCCTGACAGGTAAGAAACAACAAACTAAGATGGGTTGCTCATCTCCACAGGACACCAGTACTGACAACAAAGAAAACAATCCCAGCAACCATTAATTTTACTTCATACACTGACATGTAGAGACTTGACATAAGAACATGATGCAAACACATGATGTTCACAGGAAAAACCTTCTGTAGAAAGACTTTAACATAAAATGCCCATGCATTTACCAGCCATTATTTCATACTCCTAGTAAAGATAGTAGAGATCCCTACATCTTTTTATGATAAATGACTGTGTGAATTGTGACCGGAACTATCTGCAGGCTTTGAGACCCTGAGAGGAAAAAGGGGAGGGAAATGGGGCTCCAGCACTTTCTTGGTGGTTTCTATTTCCTCTGTATTTATATTTTTCAAGACAAGACAGCTCTGCTTATTAAGCATAGGATGGCTTTACCTCAAGGTTACAAGGTCTTCAAAAACCTAATAATGAAGTAGACAACATACAGAGAAGGGCATGCATGTCTGGAAAACAGGAAAGAATTGGGAAATTCAGGAAAAACCACACAAATTAATGCAACTGCTCCTTAGAATTGATTGATTTAGAAGTAGATTGATAGAGAAAAGTACTTATATTCAGAAAGGTATGCAGAATTCCTTGAACGAGAAATTATTAGTCTGAAGTTTAAAAACAAATATTCTCTACCTGCGTTGGTAGAGCTCTAATTATTTAAAGTGTGAGTTTAAAAAAGCTCATACTTCTCAAATGTGACATTTTTTTTTCATACTGTAGACACTTACCAATACAAATAGGTTCACAGTTACCTCTCTGTGATCACTTTCACATGCAAAAAAAAGTTTATTGTCCTGATATTGCAAATGGTGCAGGAAGATATTCATTTAGTGTAGGCTCAAATTGAAGGTTTTCTATAGCTTTGTGCTTTTTCACTTCCCAAGACATTCACAAGCCTATGATGCACACACTAGCATGAAGAACAAGAATGACTCCTTGAATCCAAAGAAAACATTCAGTACTGATTGGGCATTACTGCATAAGAAGCTCAGAAATTCTGTATACAGAGAAGATACGCTTTACTCCTACTCACATTTCAGAAAGACCTCTGGAATTGTTGTTATGAGACAAGTTACAAAGGACATATTTCCACCATCCACCTTTTTCCTGACAAAATTTGATCACCTTAGCCCCATTTCATTGCCTTGTCCTATTAGGTATGTGCAGTACTGCCTGTACCATATACACATGCTCACAACTCAAAATGCTCCCATTTTAAATTGCATTCCTTCCCCACTGCAGATGCAAGTAAATTAACTCACTCATGTGAGCAGAGTAGGAGTCAACCTAAATAGAAGTTAGGAAAAAAAAGCGCTCATCAAAATTTGCTGAAATGCAAAAAAAAAAAATCTAAGCTGTCACTGCAGCCCTGGCAGCCAAGATGCCACGGTGCCCTGTGCTGAAGTGAGGTGTTGCTGGCAGCAGGGACAGCAGCTCTGGCAGCACTGCTGTGCCAGGGACGCCTGCAGGTATCTGGTGTATCTCTGGTGCCTGCTCAGGTGCATATTTGAATCCAGGCAACCAGTCCTTGAAACTAAAGGTAAAGTCAAGTGACAAACTTAAGTGCTTTTCTGCAAAACGAGGATATGGGCTTGTTTATTGCTCCACCATTTAATACCTCTGGTAATACCCATATCCCAGAATTCCCAGTCCCATTCCCCTCCCAAGCAAAAAAAAAAAGAAAAAAGGTTTATGTTCTCTACTGTTTAACCATCACCCTGATCACAATATTTTCTCACTGTGGGTAGGATTTACTACTATTTTAATACAGGCTAGAGGAAACAAGGTAAGTTTAGCAGTAAGATTTCGCAAAAATGTGGACACTGCTTCCCTGACACAGTGCTGGGTGTGTGTGATCAGCCACACCACTTGCTGGGAGAGAAGGCAGGTTGACAGCTGGTGGGTTAATCAAGGATAGGCTGACAACTCATGAAGCTCAACAAGAGCAAGTACAATGTCCTGCAAATCAGGAAGGAACAAGCCCATGCAACAGTACCTGTTGGGGGAGACCCAAATGAGGTTTTCCTGCTAGAAATAATTCAGCTTTTCAAATTATGTGAGCACAAAGGGCTTTTCTGTTATATTAGGAAACAGTGCCCATACCTGCCATTCTATAAGTAATCAAGGGTGGAGGATAAAAATCTCCTTTTGTTGTTCAGGAAGTGGGGTAATTTTCTTTATAATGAGTTTTTTAATCTTTGGCACATGTTGCCAGCACATATTTGTTGAGCTGCTTGGCATTCTGCTCATGTCTCTGGCACTAACGCCTGCTTAGAGCTTGTGAAAAGTGTTCTCCTATTCCTAAAATTTCATCCTCCTTCTCCTGTCCACCCTCAATTCTCAGTAGATCTCACAAAAACTGGCTGTGATACAACTTCTCCTGCTGATACACAGTGAGCTCTTCATCTCATTTTTCCTCAGCAACACACTTGCTAATTCTTCCTTGGCATTGCTTATAACCAGATATTAACAGATCCTGTGAGAACCCAAGAGTCAATGATTTAAAACAGGCAAAGAGGGAGGACATAGGAAAGGTGACTTTTACAGTGGCTTGCCAGCTATCAGTTTCGACCCAGTGTCAACCCGTTTCCTTCTCCATTCCCTCTTGTGCCTGGAGCAAGGAGCAAGCTGCTGCTTTACAGGCAATTTACTGCTTAAATAGCTTTAGGTGAGGAAATATAAAACCAAGGGGTCACCAACAGATGCCAGTGTCAGCTACAGAAAGATTCCCAGCCATAAATTTTAGGACACACTGCACATGCACACACTCCATTCCCCCTTATGGCTGAAAAAAATGGAGCATCATTAATTAATACAGGGAATGGATCCTCAGTGAATCCTCCCTCCATTCTTTCCCACTCAGGTCCCTGCTGCCAGCACCTAGACTATACACTCAGTCTGTACTGCTCAGTACTCAATCTGGCCCTGCTCAGCAGAATAACTGTCAAGATACTTTGAGGCTTCATATTTCAATATGTCAATATTAAAAGTCAATTTTAAAGTCACTCAACTTCTGCTGACTCAATTTTGACCATTCAAGTTGCTGTTTTCATCTCTTCACATTAGGAATAAACATTCCAAATAAAATAGTCAGCTAAGATCAGCTTTTATATACATGGCATAAAATCATCTGTGACTGTATTAAGTCTACAGAGCTAGCAATCGCTGATCTATTATGTCACTATTTTACTACAAGAATGATGATGTACTAAGATCTTAGGGAGCTGCTGTTGAGACCTTACTCTACTTATGTCAAGATTTAAACTGGGGAAAATAAACTATGGAAAGTATCAGCAAAATATTTTGTTCTGATGGTGTGATCCCATGATTTTCAACATTTGTAAGTGATAGTACAAAACTGGACAGTATGGTATAAACAATTTCACTGTTGAATAAAAATGTGCAATTTAATGATGTGTTTTTAACAGGAGTTTAGGGTAGGAAGTTATCTATTACAGCTTTGATAGTTGGCAATATTATTTGGCATGCTGTTTGTTTCCATGCAGGACTGTTTTATGTGGTTATTAACTAATAACTGCTCACAGACAGTAAAGCATTGACATTACATCACTAACTGCAGGTTTGTCTATATTTAAACTTGTCAGGAAAGTAGCAATGAAAGAAGTGTGGCCTTGTGGTTTTCAAGCACACAGGAGTTATTTCTGTTTCGGCAGACAGCGTTCATTTGCTAGCGTAAAGGTTTTTCTCAGCCTCCTTAAAATTATTCAGGAGCAAAACTGTTTGCCAATCACCTTATAAAGAAGCAAGAGATCTTTCTAAAAGACACTGGGAAAGGTTTCAACTCCCACCAAGCTGGGACTACAGGACCCTCTATTAAACAACACAGCAGAAATCACAGTCACAGAAGGGATTGGAAGGGACCTCTGGTGATCACCTAGTCAAACCTGCCAAGGCAGGGTCACCTAGAACAGATTATACAGCAACTGTTCCAGGTGGATTTTGCATGCCTCCAAACAGGAAGACTCCACAACCTCCCTGAGCAACCTGTGCCAGTGCTCTGCCACCCTCAACATAAATAAACTCTTGTTCATGTTGAGGTGTTTGCCAATTACACCATAAGGGAAGATTTCCCTTTTATTTGCATTATTTTCACTACTCTGGAAAATTAAGCTTTGAAGTGAAAGCTTAAACTTGGAATACTGTTTTTTAAAGGGAGAAAGAATATTCCACCTACTCCATCACAAAGGCTAGTCAGCAGAGATAAAAAAAAATCTCTTCCATGAAGCAGGTCTCTACATGCAGCTAGACCATAGCCATCATGAAGGGATTCCAGTATAGTCCTTCAGCTCTTGGACTTCACAAGTGGCAAGTATTTAGCTGAAAGGAGGAGGTAGAAAGAATTCAGAGCTAAAGACAAATTGCCAGTGAAAATGCACTACTCAGGTGTTTTGCTGCATACTGGATTATTTCAAACTCTGAACAAGGCAGGACTGGGCTGCAGAAGCTATCAGCACAACTCCCAGCCTACAGACTGGCCATTGTGCCCCCCAGCACATGGCCCACATAAGACTGCTGTGCATGTACACTGCTGTAGCCATGTGTAGATTACACACTATTTTTGTCACCTCTGAATTCAGCTTGTTGCTTTTTCCTTTTAATACAAGTTGGCTTCTACACATGGCAATTAAACTAACCTGGCAAGTGGGAAAACACCTGTATAAACCTCTCATTATTCTGGCATTCCACACTAATTGTAACAGATTTAAAAATTCAGTATTGCCTGAGGTGGACAGTTTTTGGTGATGTTTTACAGTCAATGAACTTCCACCAGAGGAGCTGACACTTTCTCCGAGCCTACAGTTTTAACATTACCAAATCCCAATTAGCTTTGTGGATTCATCAGGTTTCAGGTCTAACAGCCATGATGGATTTTACCTAAAGATCTATTCACAGTTGACTGGGCAATACCTGTTATAATTTACAGGCACTGGCAGATCTGCTTCAGATAGCTCCTTGGAAGTGATTATCCATCTTGCTTCATAGATGCCACGTGTAATATATTCCAAAACACTAAATTACACAGAATTTACTGATGTCTTGAGTTTTTTATTCAAACTCAAGACTGATCACATTCATCAAGAGGGCCACGGGCCTGGAACGTGTTTCCAAAGAACTGCAGTTTGTTTATCATACAAAGGCAGTGGCTTCACTTTGCTTTCCTGGGAGAACAAAGCAATTTGGATTTGGAATGTGTTTTGCTTGGGCAATCTGAGACTGCTTAATCCTGAAACTACAAAATTCACATCAACTAACTATTGGTCTGAGTTTTGAAGAGAAAACTGGCTTCACAAATCCTGCTATCAAGGCAAATTCCTTATTTAAAAGAACTGTTCTATGTAGAGGATGCAGTTATAAGGACGAGAAATACAAAGTTCTTCTACAGCTCCTATTCTGTTCTCCTTGAGGCCAGTAATATTTCGGGCAGGCAGAAGGCATCACGCTGCCAGAAAGGAACAAGATACCACAAAGAACAAGATTGATGTGTTGATACCAAAAGGGTTACTATAAGGAGGTATTCGAGGCCAGGGTGGACCAGGGTAATCTGGTCAGGAGGAAGGTCCTCTGCCCGTAAAAGGGGCTTCAAACCAGTTGTTCTTTAATGTCACTTCCAAACCAATCTATACTATGAAAACTCAAAACCTGTTTAGGAAAACAAACCTCATACTTAGGAATCTTTGGAAGGCATTAGTGAGTGTCATTACACCTTCTCCCTTTGAACAGTTAACATTCACCTTTGTACTAGCCTGTCCATAAGGACTTCTTTTATTTCATCAACTTCAACTTATCCTGTTTGGCAGGCAAGCCTATGTGAGAGTGAAGGACAGAGGGAAAGGCTAGGCAAAGTAAAGGAAAAAGACAGCATTATTACAATTCCCAATAAATCCTGGACAAAAATCTTGAGAAGGATGCAATAGCATGGAGTGCTGACCCTAGCCAGCAACCAAACACTCATCCTTCCTTGGCTCACTCAACTTTCCTGTGAGACAATTTTTTTAAAAAAAATCAAAGGAAGGAAAATAGCTTATAGATGGATATACTGACAATTTTATAAGAAAACTACAAGCTATGTAAGCAAAGCAAAAAGAAGTTATTCACACCTTACTGTTGGCAAGCAGGCAGATGTTGAGCAACTTTCTGGAAGAAAGTGCATCCCCACATGTAACAGTTGCTTGGAAAGAAAAATGCCACTTTTCCCTGAACTTTTACTGTTGAGCACATCATACAGTATTGAATATCCCTCTGGTTAATTCAGGTCACTGTCCCAGCTTTGTCCCCACTCAATCTCTTGCCCACTGCTAGACTATTCACAGGGGGAAGCCTTGACACTGTGCAAGCAACATGCAGCAGTAGTCAAAAGGCCAGTGTTACCAACACTGTTCTAGCCACAAAGCACAAGCTCCTTGTGAACTGCTATAAAGTCATGTACTTGACTTCATCCCAGCCAGGACCAGTACAAATATACATACCATGGCAGGGTATAAACCCAGTCTAGGGTACTCCACCCTAAAAAGAGTTGGGTTTTCTTGTTTTAAAGGAGTTCACCTCATGCATTTAACTCCACCTTTCTGTGACTGTAGGATAATAAAAAATGCAGGAGGACAGAACTTTGGTGTTGAGCACTTATCTGCCAAGTAAGTATTACAAAAAATGGTTAGTATGATTTCATTAAATTAAAACAAAGAAGTAAAAGCAGGACAACCTCTCATTCTTGCAGATTACTCTTAGATTTTAACACTTCCACTTTAATAGCACTTCTCACTCAACCCACCTCCTTACAATCCCGAGAGCTCAAGCAAGTTAAGGTTGGTTTAGCCATGCTCAGCACCATCTTTTTGCCTTTAATTTTCAACCTTAGATGGAAATGCTCTCCATAAGTGGTTCTGCTGCCAGTCTTATGCATGATTGCATTAATTAAAATGCTAGAAGGGATGATTTAAGAGTCTCATCATCAGGCTTGGCATAATTAGACTCCCAGACTCAGTGTCAAATGCTCCCAGGGCTGCCCCAACCTTTCATCCTTCTAAGGCAGCACTATATAACATGCTTTGTAGCAAGAACCATTTCTGAAAAAAAGCTTTAGGAGAAAGGTTGTCTTCTTTCTTGAAACACAATAAAAATCACCCTGGCACTTTTCCACAGAGTCCAGATTTCTGTTTATAACCACAGCCAAAGCAACCCTAACATCTATGCCAGCAGTAGCTTTTTTTTTTTTAGGAATGTCAAGTGTATGAAGTTGAAAATTGCCTGGTGATCCCTCTGGAGCAGAAGATGGTATGTAAATAGCTTCATTATTTATATCCTATAAGGCTAGGTTCAAACTAAAATGAGAAAATTAAATGGGGAAAAAGAGGTCAGTGCATTCAGATATTCTCCAGCACTTGTCAGCATCAATTAAGCACAAAAGATCAAAGCATCAGAAACAGAACAAGACTGTTTTTAAGGTGTCTCAGATCCCACGGCACTGAGTTGACAACTGGGTAAGTACCATGAAGGCTTGACAGACAGAGCCAGAAGTGAACCACTGTGGTCATGATATGGGTCTAGTCTCTTAATTACTACATTTTCTTTGTTCTTGGAGATTAGGTTCTAACTTTTCCTGAGCTCTGAGTGTTGCTTTACATGCACTGCTTTCACAAATTAGAAAACACTGGGGAATCATCTTGTTAAAAATTCT
This sequence comes from Lonchura striata, assembly GCF_050655825.1. NCBI lineage: Eukaryota > Metazoa > Chordata > Aves > Passeriformes > Estrildidae > Lonchura > Lonchura striata. The sequence goes on along the minus strand of NC_140707.1, from coordinate 53,852,336 downwards.
TGCCTGTTGTATAAAGGTAATATTACTAAAAACCAGCAGCTAAAATGCTAGTTTCTGGAAGACCAACTTAAGCAGGACATACACATTACTGAAATCTCACAGCTGGGGCCTTGTAGGGAGAACTGACACAGATGTAGTCAGTTTAAACAAGGCACATGGTAGTTTAAGTAAGCAGTTACCATAAATGATGCATTTTCACCACTGCCGAGGTCCCAGACTACAAGCTTTTCTGCACTCCCTATTTCTGTAAGTGTTGTTGTACTGCCATCTGGTGGGAAAAACTCATTGGAAGAAGGATCATCATGAAGGCACAGGGACAGAGGCACTGCAGTGAGCAAGAGTAAGAGAATTCTGAATTCCCTAGTCCTATGGTCGTATTTTAGGATCCAATTCCAAAGTAACATGCAGATACATGGATAACTGCTATATAGCTTCTACATAACAAATAAACAAGACCAGGAGACTTGGGCTGAGTATCAGTAAGACATTCCACAGGCACCAAAGCCTGTGACCAGATCACAAATCAAGCCACATGAATAGATACTGACACTGTAATATGAATTCTCTGAAGGCCCACATGAAGAGAAACATTTCCTAGGGGAAAAAGAAACTTCAGCAAATAAGTCACTAAGTAGGAACTATTATCAAAATTACTTGGAAGTGTACAGTGCTCTAAGGACACATAGCTTTATGGATGTACCCCTTCTTTAGGTTGGTCTAGGTTTGCAGTCAAATGCACTTAAAGGGCAAACTATGGTCTGTTTCAGCCAATTAAACAAATTAGTGCCTTACCTTGTGGCACTGGTTTTAATCAACTTGGGAATGCAGTGCCCATTTTAACTTGGAACCTGCAAAAGGGTTCTATTTACCCCATATTTCCTTGGTGCATATTTCTGGTCCAGTAAGGGCATCTGTCCCTCTTTAGAAGAGCCAAAGGTAAACTGGAAGTGCTGCTGAGTTCTTTCCTCTGCAATGTCCAACCCTAATACAGATGGTGCAAACAGTACTCTGTGTCTGGCTCTGCAGAGGAAGCAGAAGGGATATTCCTGGGTAGACAAAGATGTCTTCTTACTTCAGTGAGAGCCAACTTTGAAAGATGACGAGAAAGTCTTTTGAGGTGGTTTTAAGACAAAATATATCCCATCAGTTGCCTTTAGCCAGCGAGTTTCAGGCCAGGACTTGAGATAATGGCATGGAAATGTGACTCATCTATCTATTAATACAGCATGTCACCACCAAATGGTATTATTATTTACATCTTATGAGTCTAAATGTATTTGATACATTGCCGAGTGGTTTCCATTAACTCTTGGGCACAAAGAAACATGTTTGAATTTGGCAGCAGATTGTAGATAGTGTGTGAAAGGAGAAACTGGAAGAACTGCAGCTGAGGGCTGCCATTCTCAGCAACAGGCACCAACACAATAGCAAATCCCTGCCTACAGCCCAGGATGGCATGGCAGAGCTTAAGAAAGCACTTTGTGCTTTCATAAATACAAATTTGCTATTGCAAAAGGGCATGATTCAGATTACACATTGAGAGTTGCCAATAGTAATGCTAGTAATAGCATTCTTCCTCTCTGGGTTATGTCAAAGTTGAGATCCAGGCATCTCAGGATCTACTGCCATGGTAACAACCAGACAAACAGGGTTCTTCTGGGTAGGTTATGGGCAGTGCCTGACCACAGATTTCAAAGAGCAAGGGACTGATTCACTCTTCATCACCCTCTTTTCAGTACAAGAACACACCAAGTTACTGTAAGGTCTTATCCTGAATAATTTTTTATGATTCTAGGAAACTAACAAGTGACAAACCAGAGGGTGTGCATCTCCATTGCTATTTGGAAGACAAATGGATGACCTTCTCAGGCTCAGTACTTAAGATAATAGAAAGAAAACTATACAGAAAACCAAGGATATGACAGATTTTGAACAACATCCTTGCTTTGACAGAGTGTCAAGCACTTCAAATAGTAGGGCCCAGCCTAACTTGGCTAAATTTGATTAAATTAGTCAGTGAACTGATATGCATAGTCAGGATTTGTCCCTATCATTATTTGTTCCGTAAATATTATATCAGTTTAGAGTCCGGGTTAATTAAGTACGAGTTTGGTTCTAGGTACCTCAGAGAGAATTTTTTTTCCTCCCAAACACAATTCTGTGGTCACTGAAATCCACAGACTCTCCCAGAAGGGCACCTTTTCATTTTACAGGAGAGATGGCTGACAGGCAAAAATTCACACTACATTAGGTAAGAAAAATGAGGAATTTTCATAAAATGGCAATTAACTCTTTAGGAACACTACAGAGTCTATCTGCTTAACCAGGTAACAATAGATAAGCTGAGAAAAAGGCCAGTAAGAACTGACTGAGTAAGAGGCAGGTCTAAAAAACAGACCAATAATGACAAGATAACAGTGCTGTTATTGTTAGAATCTTTTGCTGCTTCCCTGCATCTTTAACTAGAAGTAGCTAAAATACCTACATCTAGAACAGTGAAACTGAGCAAATGTCACATCCACAGACACTTCAGGAAAAATCATAAAAGCACAGGAAGGAAAAACGGAAGCAGATGCACTACTGGAACAGAAAACACCAAAATATGATGAAATGGTACTTCAGAAACTAGAGAGAGAAAAAATAATAAGTTTACTGAAGTCAAACATGTATCTCCTCCTGTAAGAGATTGCCGGTTCCAAAAGAAGAAAAAAAGAAAATTTACTTTTCTTGGTAACTGTATTTGCCCTATTATAGCTTATACAAAAGTCCCTCACAGAAAGGAGGGTAGGCAGATGAATCAACAGATAACTTTACCCTTCAATTTCACTGGGGTTGTGATGGATAAGTATTTCCAGTCACACTGCCAGAAAAAGGCAAGGAAGTCTCTTGCCTCTTAACTGCAAATGCTTGGGAAGTTTGGAAAGGGTGGACACCATTACTTAATGGGAATGAAATCATGACAGTGGAACAAACCCCAAAACAGCAGTGACAGTCCATTGCTTGGGAACTTTACGGGTTTGGAAGCAGAAACTGGCCAGATGAACAATGCCAAGTGTTAACCAAGATCCAGACTTTGTATTTCTACTCAGACTTGTACCAAATTGGCCCACTTCTGAATTTCTCAGCAAGGTTTTATGTTTAACTTAAATCCAATAAACTTAATGTTTAGAGAGCAGACAATCCAAAATCCAGATCTGGATCTAAAACAGAGAGAAATACTCTTGAAAATATCACCTCTTCTTGCAAGAATTTCCAACTGAACAGAATTCACAGAATGGGTAAAGTTGGAAGAGACCACAGCTGGGTCATCTGGCCCAACCTCCCTGCTCAAGCAGGGTCATCCTAGACCACATTGCACAGGATTGCATTCAGACCATTCTTGCATATCTCCAGTTTGGGAGACTCCATAGCCAAATCTGTTTCAGTGTTTGGTCTCCTGCACAGTAAAGTTCTTCCTAGTGTTCAGGTGGAGCTTCCAGCGCATCAGTTTCTGTTGCTTCTCATCCTATTGCTGGGCACCACTGAGCAGAGCCTGGATTCTTCTTCTTGGAACTCTCCTGTCAGATACCAATAGACATTGATAAGGTCCCCTCTGCCATCTGTTCTCAAGGCTGAACAGTCCCAGCTCCCTCAGCCTTTCCTCATGAGAGAGATGCTTCAATCCCTTAATCATCATTTTTACTCTCCACTGGACCTGTGTCAGGAGCTCCCAGTCTCTCTTGGACTGAGGAGCCCAGGACTGGACACAGCACTCCAGCTGTGGCCTCACCAGGGCTGAGCAGAGGGGCAGGATCACCTCCCCTGACCTGCTGGCAGTGCTCCTCCTGATGCACCCAGGACACCACTGGCTTCCTGGCCACAAGGAAGGGCACACTGCTGGCTCATGGGCATCTTGTTGTCGACCAGGACCCCCAATCCTTCTCCGCAGAGCTTCCTTCCAGGAGACCAGCCCCCAGCTTGTACCAGTAAATTAAAGCTGCTTCTGTCTCTGCAGCAAAATTAATGAACTAACACATGGACAAACCTCCAGGTTCCCTGGATTTAAGTGCCCCTGTCCCTAAGCTATTTGCAGTCTCTGGCGTCTGTGATCCTTTGAGCAGGTCATCCCCCCTTTAGACATCTGGACAGACTTCATACTCTGATTCTTCAGTCAGGGACCAAAGGTAATAGCAAGTCTGCTGTTTCTCACTTTTAACATAGGAATGTATGCTAGTGATAAAAAGTACAGGAAAATGAACCATAATTCCACGGTGAAATTAACTGGGTACTTACAACCAAGTTGAAACAATTTTCAGCTATTTTATGCTACTCATTTAACTTCAGATATTTCAACTTTAAGATTTGTTATAAAGAGAAGGTACTAAAGGCAAAGAGTCGCTAAGTAAAGTTTCTTCCAGTTTTCCACCCACCAGATGGTTATTATCCTTAAAAATGCATGCAAGGCAGAAAGCACTTCTCTTCCCACTACTTGATACAGGATGCATCTTTTGGACATTATAAGCTGTCCCTTATCACAAACCTATCATGTTCGTACATAACTTCCTGTCCCACCCTCCTGGGCATCAGCAGTGCTTTTGAAATGGAACCAAATTCATTTCAAGGAATTGCCTGTAGTTGCATTTTATTCTTGCATCGTCATATCACAAACCCAGAGCTATTTTAGCAGTCTTTTAAACCCGCCTCTGCAGAAATTAAGTTACTTCAAATGAAAGGAAGGTATAAATAACAGATACTGTATTTCATTCTTGCTCCTTGTTCCACAGACTTCATTTGGGAATAATTGCCTTGTTGCACATAGCAAGCAAGATTAATAAATAAGGATTCAAAACAGTGTAACATTTCAAGCAAGCCTCACAATATTAAAAACTCATCAGCTAGTGTCAAACTACATTGTTATGGGCCAGTGGCTGCACTGCTCCAGCCTCCTATCACAAGCCTGTTGCAAAAGAGGATCTGATAGTGCAGTCATATCATGTCACAAGAACCTGCTTGGTGACTGTGCCAGAAGACTGCAACTGATGTTGCCACACATCTCTGTGTTATCTTAAAGGGACACTCCCGAGTCATTATTGCTTCATAATAGCACATTTCTGTCATAAAGAGAAACCATCTCTGGGCTGTAGCATATGGGATAATTAACATTTGAAATGTATCCAGATACTGCAGGCATATGGGGGAAAATGCCAAAAGCAAACAGGTTTCATATCATCTGATTTTGGGTGCTTAAATTAGAAGGCTAATCACCTCACATCATCCAGAGACAAAAATATAAGCATTCAAAATACAATTTATAGCTACAACTTAAGTGATTTTGCCCTTAGCTGCCTCCTGAAAGAACCCATTGCTACCACTGGGGGAAAGTAGTCTAAGATAAATAGCCACATTTAGATGTCCAGTGTTTGATACAGACTAAACTTCATTTAAATAATTGTTTGAATTATTATAATGCACAGGGTACAGAAGGCCCCACAAAACTGAAACAAATAAAACTAGTGAGCAAAGCCTTGTACCTATAAGTTAACATAAATTCACTTATATCAGTAGAGCCTCACTAGCTCCAGACTGTCAAAGAACCACAACAAAACTAGTTTGCTGCTGTACTCACTTCCTGTTACAATCAGGCAGGCAGTTTCACAATAAGATACACTCAATATGTAATTAAAAACTTTAACACAAAAATGTTGCAGCATATACCACAGTTGAGAGGGCCAGGACATACAGAGTACCACCATACAATTCCAGAAAGCCTTAACCCATACAGAGCAACACCACTTAAAACATCACCATACCACACCAGAAGGCTTCAGGTGTCTGCCCATACAGAGTAACATCACAGCACTACAGTAGGCTGAAAGCAACTACCCTTCTTGTTTTTCAGCCCAACCTTTTATACCCCTCATGTTCATGCATTGCACCTGTGTGCCCTCTGCTCCCTTTGGTGGTTGGCCAGTGCACCTGGGCACTCTATGGCTCATTGCTGTCAGTGCTGCTCACCTGATTTTCACAGCTTCCCACAGTAACAGTAACAGTACTCCTTGGAGATGAGGCTCAACCCCACAAACTGTGTACCTACACATGAATACAAGAAAAAAAACCCAGAGATAATTCAGTGCTACATTTGTTGGTATAATGTTTCCTTCATTTCTTTCAAAATACATTTTTAACAGTATAAGATGTGCACCTTGCTGACCTCACTGAATGCCCAATTACATTATCACCATTTTAGTCCTGCTGTTAAAAGGAACTGTATCATTTACACATGTCTAGAAAAGCTTATCAAGCCAAGTTTTCAAATCAAATAGAATAGTCTCTTTGCCGTATTCTTGAAATACACAGTGGTCCTCTTTCCTTTGAGCTACAATTCAGAATTATCAAAATCTCACATAAGGCTACATGAAAAAGATCAACAGCAGGCAAACCAAGCCAAGTGCTTCCCCAGCTCTGCCAAGAATTAAACACAGATCTCCATCAGCAGGAGGGCTTTCTTTGGTACCAAAATCTGTCTCAGCCTGTATGTAAAAGGTTTCCTAAGGCTGCAAATTAAAGCTTAAAGACCAAAGGCAAAGCCTCAAGACAAGGAGAGCTCCTATAGAAAAAATGCTGTATAGAATTTCCAAAAATAAACAGGTAATAATTATTTCTAGTAATAATAGCAATAGCAACAACAGTCCCTCTTTTTAATGATTCTCCTTCTCTAGAGATCTCAGCATGCTTTATAATTTATATAAGCAGCAGTGTGCAGTTCACTTAATATTGAAATCCAGCCATCTCTGAGCACAACTGAAAAAGACAGCATGAAATAACATTTCATCATGTAAGAAAAAAAAAAAAAGCTATGTTAATTTGAAATCACAAGGGAAGTTTCACAAGACATTTGGTGAAAACACCAGGGCTACAAACCACTCCCTGGAAAAGTGCCATTGACTATTTAACAAACTGAAATGGTCAAGACTTCTTGCATATCAGAAGGAAAAATTAGACAGCACTTCATCCCCTAACCCCTGCCAGCACTGCTCTGAAACAAGCTGGGGAGGCAGTTCATCAGTGATTGAAAGGGAGAAGCCCAAATGCTGTATGGGAGTGCTCTTAATAGCAGCTCTTAAAAAGGTTTGGAAAATGCACAGGCACTACTTGCCTTGCAAATGGATTTTCTGGAGCATGAAGCAGCCTGCTAGTTCTGTTCCACATTTCATGTATGCAAGCACGGGCTGAAGTATGGACCATACATCTAACTGATAATGTCTATTAGTCTGATTTGTCTTAGCACAATATTAAAGACAAAGGTGCAGTATGATGAATGAAACTGTAGCAATACAAAAGATTTCTGAAGGAAATTAGTCTGATTTGACAAAACTGTGCAACCCAAAGATAAGTATCTTTCCTATAGCAATTCTTCTTATTAATTAGCAGCAGAAGAAAGAGACTGAGCATTTCACTTCCCTTTTTATTAATATGCACAGTAAGTCATAGTTTCCATCGTACAAAGCAAGATGGAACACTGTTAGTCCTATCCCAAAGGAGCACATGAACCTCCTGTAATGCAGCACATACAAACACTTCTAACTCCTTCTGCTCAGCTTTTCCATCACCATTCACTCTTATCACTGAAAGCCACCAAGTGTGTGGTACAAATCAAGTGTTACACTCAGAAAGTATCATAATGTAAATAAAAATATATAACTTGAGGTAAACAGAATTGAAACAAAAATTTAGTCCTGTTTTTCTTTTTAAATTATGCTTGTATTCCCACCAGACTGGAAACACTAGATTGGAAATTCTACATAAACTGTCTCTTTGAAACTCCTGTCATCTTGGATGCAACTAGATCTTACAGCTAAAGAACCCCCACCACAAACAGATTAAAAAAAAAAAAAAACAAAAACAAACAAGAAAAACCAGAACCAAATAAAAAGCCACACAAACAAACAAACAACCCCTCTCCAAAACAACAAGCAACCTAAAATAAAAACAGAAAAGTAAAAAAAAAGGCAAATAAACATATCAGAAACATATTTGGGCCCATTTCATATTGTGGTACTGTGGCCAAAAAAAAGGGCAGCAACCCCAGAGCTGATAATCTAGTAACACCCCCCCGTGATTAAAACATATTCATCTACTTTAATATAAAATAGCTAAAGCCAGCAAGACAGAATTGTCTTTTCCTTTTAACCAGTTGTGATGGCTCAACTGGCCTCTGATTACATGAAGCTTACAAGTCATTTGAACACATTCATATGCAACTATTTAATAACACTACAGTGATTAAGTGTCTAAAGTTATCTTGACCAGTTCAGTGAATATCTAATGCAAAGTGAGCTAAATTTACAGTGGAAGTGCAAGAGCTCTGATTACGGCAAGAGTATTACAGACATTTCTTTTAGTCATAATCTCCTGTCAAATTGATGCTCATAGATATTACAGAATTGTTTAACAACGAAAAGTGGCTATACTGTCACATTCTCAGAAGTCTTGCCAGGACAAGGAATGAATCACAGAGACTTAAACTGCTCATTAATGCTCAGAAAGAGTAATCTTAAAAGGTGAAGTCCTGATATGGCACTGGAAGGAAATTTTGCTGCAGAAAAGACAACAATTAGCACATTTTATTAACTTCAGAAACTTGGCAAGGAACAAAAGCCACACCTTTTAGTAGCTTGAGAAGATCATGTGGAACATGAAGTATCCTCACCAGGAGGGTAATGTAGCACTGGAAGACAAAATCCAGAAAGGTGGTGTAATCTCCAAGCTGCTTCCACACAAAACCACAGCTGATCTGGTCTATCAGTAAAAATAATCCCATTCTCAGAGTGATGTTCGGTGAGAATATGCTCAGAGATCCCATCCAAACAACTTTTCCAAGATTCTATGATCTTGTGAGCAGATGCAAACCAAACCAAAAATTAACTGCAGCAGGAAATGGCTGCAGGAGCCCCTAGTACAGCAGTAAGGCCATGCAGTTGGACAACTCTCAGGTAAAGCCTCACAGAAAATCTTGTGCAGATGCTTTTGTCAGCAACCGCATTTCTTTTCAAGACACTGATTTTGGCACAGCCTTCCACCTGTCAGAAAATATTTTAGCTGAATGACTGAAGCACAGCAGGCACATCCTCATCTTTTCCCTGTTCTGACACTGTTTTGTCTATCAGACATGCCTTTGCTGAAACATGAAGATGTTCCGCATGTTCAAGTAAGAGTGGAAGTCTGGCACACCAGGGTCCCCTCAGAACAGCTGGGGCTGGCATGTAGCTGGTTACAAATGCATGAAGAACCTTAGCATAGCAATGGGAGTTCAGTAGAGGAAAAATGTTCTCTTTTGCTGTTACAGTCTCCATGGTTTAACTTCGAAAGAAATTCTCTGCTTCAAAAGACTTTCATGCATATGAATGTGATTTTCAGCTTGTCTCTCAACTTCACTGTTACAAAGACTTGTCAGGAAAAAATAGTAACTGGAAGAACCCGAGGGTAAATGAAATATAAAAACTGACAAACCTTTCTTGTGTCTGGTTTCACCCTTCACCCCCACTGGTACAAAATATCATTTTTCACATGACTAAAAAATTGTGTGCATTGGACACTTCTATATATGCCAGTAAACATACTTGCATCTAAACTTTCTTGTAGTCACTGGTATGATTTACTCTGCAGGGTAAGCATAGTTTTAATCAGGCGGTGCAGTTCTCAAGACTTTTTTTTTTTTGCTTATATTTAAGTTTTGGCTGCAAGACTTTACAAAGAATTTTGGGGGAAAAAAAACTGTGGGTGGCATCCAGCGGCTTGCCTTCAATTGCAAAATTTTTGCTCAATTTTTAAACACCCAATATCCTTCTCACTTCAGTAGTAGATAAGAGAATTTATAATAAATACAGCCCTTGCTGTGACTGAAAAGGTGGAAAATCTTTGAATCAAGCTAGCTGTCAGATATTGTAAAAAGAGCACTCAGAAATAAATAAATAAATCTTCGGAAGATTTATTCTGGAGTCCAAAACTGGAGTGGGCTAAAATTCAGAATCCTGAATCCTTATGATCTGCTGCAAAATTGAAAAGAACTCCCTTTAGCCCACACAAACCAAATTAAAAGGGAAGTTACTGAAATGACCAATACATCATATGTGGCAAACATAGTGAGGTCTTGCTCCCAAATGAAGCATTTCATTCTTCCCCATAATGAAAAGAACTAGGTGAAACTAGTAAGTAAGGTGTAACTAGCAGGCATGCAATATGTACATGCTAAGACTGGGGCATCTGTTTGGAGTGGTTCATTCTCTAACATCTCTTTTCTTAGTCTTTTCTCCAGTTTGAGGGTTTAGTGTTTTCCTCTTAACTCAGTATACTTCCCTTCTTCTAACTTTGGTTTCAGCTTCCTCCCCCCAAATCATGGCTTTACATTTTACCTCACGCTCTTCCTTAGAGTTATTTAGGATGTTCATTAGACAAAGTCCTGACAAACTCAGTCAAGCCAGCATGCCCAAGCAAAACACAGATCTCCACAGATTTTAATGCCTGCAGACCTCATCTAGCATGATTACTTTCAATTGTAATACAGATTTCTAGCATACTTAAATTATATTTAAGTATGCTTTTTAACAAGAAAATCTTAAAATGTTAAAACTTCAGAAGTAAGGGCAAGACCACCACATTCCCTAGTGAACTGCTTGAAACAACCTTCACTTAAATACTGCATCTTTTTTGGAGTAAACTCATCTATTTAATTGTGTTATTGCAATGAAGACTGAAAATTTTCCCTACTAGGGCATCATGTTCTCATCTGGAGTTATTAGTATATATTAAGTCAACTTTGAGACTCCAGGGAAAGAAGAGAAATAAATCTATGTATTTAAATCCATCACCAGCTAAGGATCATTTTTATGCCTTTCTCTGAAGTTCCACCAATGTTGCTATGTTGGTTTTGGATAGAAAGTTCTAAACTGAACATAAGAATGTAGCACTCTTACCAGTATTTCATGCAGAGGTAGAACTACATTTGTTTGTTTATCTGCTATTCCAATTTTCAGAAGAGTCTCAGTGTTCATAGCAGAAACATTTTGAACATCACTTCAGTAAAAACCTGTATTGTGACAGGTACTCACTTTCATTATTACTGCTCTAAGTTACCTCCTTTCAGGAGTTTCTTTGAATAGGTATGGCCAGTATTCTCTACTCCTACACATACTATATTTTATTTATCTGCAAAGAATGTGATGGCTTTAATAATTTAGATTACACTGTAATTATGCAGTATTATAATTACAGCATTATTTTCTATTAAATAACTTAAATAACATTTCAGAACACTGCTAAAATGCTGAATAATATAAAGCAAACAGAATTCCTGAGGTACCTTGTCAGAAAACAGACACCCTGTTTTCTTCCCAATAGCAACTTTTTAGATCAGCCATGAAGCCAGATTTTAATCCATCTAATATATAAACTCTTAGAGCCAAGTTTCACTGGTTTCCCCCATCAAGATGTTAGAGTGATAAGACAAATGCCTTTGAGAAACTCAAGTATACTATATTCATTATGCTCTCTTTATCAGCCAGATCTATGATCTTGTCAAGTGATGACAGTTTTGTTTGACAGAACACGTTTCCATAAAACCATCTTGACTGACAATAATATGCTCTTAGTCTCTAACCTTTTGTAGATGGCATCCAAACTGTTCTGTTCTGCTGCCAAGACTTCTGAGGAAGTCGCTATTCTGGTGGATAGTTCCTTATAATTCTCCTAGGTATTTGTATTATGATGGCACTCCTGCATTTTTAAGGAGCTTTTCCACTCTCCAACACTCTTTAATATTTAATTAATGGCTCAGAACACAAATGCTAGATTTATTTACCTAGTAGGATTTCAGAACTGCTGGTCATAACATACTTACTTTTACCAGTGCTCCCCATATTGCACTTTGACTATAATGAATAAACATATACTTATCTATCATAAGGGTTGAAAGACAGAGCAGAAACAGCTGCTGAATATCTCTAGCTGTTCTGCATCACTATTGGTAATTTTCTTTCAGTTTAGCAATAGATAATTTGACCCAATTTACATTTATCAACTGAAGGCTGATTCATAATATATCTTATTCATAATATACTTGCATAATATCCTTAAAACTGCCATCTTACTACTGTTAGATTTTGGTACTCACTTTACCCTCCATAGCTTGCTTTAAAATAGAGATAAAGTACACATCAAGTTAGACAAAAATGTCCTTATATCAGTTTTGCACTGAAAGACCTGGGGAAAAAAACGTGCAATAAGATTGCCTAAGTAACACAGTACATAGAAGAAAACATACTCCATTGAAAAAAATGACACTGCAAGCAAAATTTAGACAACCACTACTTCAGTGCTCTTCACTTGACTTTGAATGTTGGCAATTACTTTTTATTATTTTTACAAGATACAGGGAAATACATAAACTTAAAAGACTCTTAATTGTTGTACAATGTAAAAATAGAACTGTTGCCTGCAAGAAACACAGCTGAATGAAATCACTTTTAAGGGAACCAGAAAATATTTCACCTTGAACACCAACACCCATGACACACACTCTCCATCTCATGGTTTTAAAGCAGTATACAGGGAGCTAAGAGACAGAAAACCTTGCAACACTAATCTTTCCCAACACAAACAGAAAACAAAGGTAGATTCTGAGCTGTAGTTAAAAAGTGACCACCAGAGCTGAACAGACACAGAGGTGTTCTGACTCCTTCTCTTGATTAGATCATTGCCTAAGGTTTGGTGAATTTCTAATACAGATTTTTATGCAGCAAAAGTTTATTCCATTCTGTTTCTCTGAGGAGTGGGAGGAGATGGTGGAGAGGCATCCATACCTCTCCCAATATGTTCAGTGCTGTTGTGCTTAGCTGCGCATATGCCAGGGACATGAAGCATATGGCCCGGGGGCTGGCACTGTCCCGTTCAGCAGATGTCTTCAATACATTCTGCCATAAAAATCTTTTGGGGGACTGTTTGATTGCTTTTTATCATACAATTCTCTCTCTCTAGTTGATAGAGAGTTATTTACGTTACCTGAAATTCTACTAAGCCCCTTTAGAAAAGTTGTGTAGCTTTTCATATCCAGCAACTAGGAAATAAGATTTTACTACTCTCTCAAATTAAGTCTGCACCTAGCCGATAGATTGACTTTAAACTGACTACTAGTTGTCACAGGAAGACATAAATCTTCCTAAAGTAGTTATGCTGCTTTGCTTTTTTGGACCAAGGAATCAGAGACAGGAATCAATCTTCAAAGGCAGGCAGTCTTCCCCTTGTGGCACTACTCCATAGCAGCCAAGGATGAATACACCTGTAATTTGTGTAGGCCTGCCATGCCAGCAGGTAAAGAGGAAGACCACAGCTTACAAAAAAAGATAACAAGTAGCTATTTGGAAATACACTGTAAATTAATATTGCATGTTGGCATTGTAAGGATCTACCAAATTATTCAAATGGTAAACATTAATCCTGTGGGCTGTTTACAAACTCTGCCTGAATTGTTTTATAGACAGTTAACTCACACTTTGGGTTTGTGCATTTGACACTCCCTGCCCCACAGGGCTTCCAGTGTTTGGCTCATCCATCAAGATGACGGACAAATTAATCCTGATAGGAATTATTCCTTTTTGCCTTTGTAGAGGACACACCAGACAGTTGAATAATGGCTGGATGGGAGTAGAAAATAGTGTTGCATAATATCAATGCCTATACCAAATCATATGACAAAATTAGAAAGTCAAAGCATCAAAGGCAATTAGCTCCCAGTCAGTGAGCTCAAAGGCAGAAGAATACCCAAAACTGACTTAATTTTTTTTTCTTTTTTTTTTTTTTGCTTTAGTTCTTTTTATAAAAGCTGGACACTGTTACCAAGTACCACAATCTGCTTTAGTTGAGCTCAAGACCTGTATCACTCTAAAACTTCTACATCCTCACTTAAAAATTAGAAGAGTAGCACACTTTGTGATCCCTCATGAAAATAGACTAAGACCCAAGAGATCCCAGAATAATTGCCTCCAAGAATAAGTGTCTCCAACTCAGAAACTGATGGTCCACATTGAGTATTCTCTTCCCCCCAACCAGTGGCAGAACATTCTTGTTCCCTAGCTGTTGTGGCGCGGCATGCGCTCCTCTCGCCGCGGCACTCCGAGCCGTGCCGGGCTGGGCGGTGAGGGAAGAGAACGGGCGGCCGCTCCCCCTGCAAGCTCTGCAGTCTCAGTTCGTGGCACACGGGGACAGACGAAGGCGACACGGGACTTGGGGGTGAACAGGATGGTTTTATTCAGTGAGCCCCAAGACCCCCTCGGGAGCGGGAGCAGAGGTTTTATACAAGAATTCAGGAAGAGGGGTATAGGAACAGCAACCAATAAGGGAATAGCAGGGGAGGAGTTTAGGGCAGGACTAACATATGACAAACCTATCAGGGGAAGCAAGGGAGTGGAATAGCACAAAGTAATCAATAGGGTGTTGAGCCTCACTAAATAGACAGGGAATGCTCTGGAAGCTGAGGAGGGGGCTAGGATGAATGACAGGGAAGGTTCCAGGGAAAGGGGCAGGGAAAGGGAGGATTGACAACTTGGAGATGAGGGGGTTAGGGGAGAGCTAGGGAAGATTGACACTGGGGAGAGGAGGAGATTAGGGATGGGGGGGGGTGAACAGATATTGAACAAATAACAAATTAAAGAAAAACATACCACCGCACCTAGCTAGTGATATGAACATGCTAGGCTTCTAATAGGTATTTTTTCTGATAACCACACAAACTCACACAAGAGACCTCTTTATTGATTCCCTTATCAATGTGGTCAAACACCCCGATGAAAAATGAAATTAGATTGCCTCAACAAAGTCCACTCTTCAGTGAGCAAGGGTCTGCCTTAAAAAGAAGCATGAGAAGGCTTTTATAAAGAACTCAACAAAATACATAGTATGTTTTCAATCAAATTATAGAAAATCTGTGTTATTTCCCCTTCACCCTTCTGTGACCCCCTAGGGCCAGATTCCTGGTGTCTAAATCACAGATTAATCCATCATTTAAGAACAATAATAAGCTTAGCTCCCCAGTATTTCCACTATGTAGCTGTAAATAGCCCAATGGACAAACTTCTCCACCCCTCTTTGGGAGGCTATTCCCTAGCCTAATACATTCCACCATCTGCTTGGGCTTCAGTACTCCACAGATCACAAATTCTGAACAGATTAAGGAAAAGTGTCTAATTCTGACAAATTACAGTCCATGTAACCTTAACAAATTTTCCTGTATCATTCTCTGAGAAGTTAACCACCTAATTTCTGAGACTTTCCCTAGTGTGCTACCATTTTGAAAGACAACATATATTAATCTTATATTATCTTATATTAATAGAGCTATTTTTGTCAGTCGCTTCCTAATCTTTAAAATATTTTTCATTGGCCCCTACCTTCAAAGCACTTACAAACACATTCTTCCTCAACTATATGCCCCAAAGTCCCAACTAAATAAAGCCTGCTTCATGTTTTCTATTCAAGTCAATACACAGACAAGAGTATTACACATAACTGAACTATTTCAATGTATTATGAGCCCAGCCTTTCTTCCCAAACCACTCAGACATCTGCTGATGACTAGACTAAGCAGATTATGCAAAGAATTCATATAAGATTTACATGCTTGCCATCACCTGTTCAAATTAAGGAGTTTAAGTGTCCATGGTGCCACTGCAACCTACATAAACCCTTACTCCCCTGCAGCCCATGGGCACTATGGGGCTATTGGATCCATCATATGATCACAATCTTTGCTTGGATATTAGATCTGTGATATGATCACAATCTGTGAACAGTCTTTTCTTCTGACTGTTCAGCTTTTCATCTCTGTGAAACCATAAGAACTCCATGATTTGACAATGGTAATGCACTCCATGATTTGACAATGGTAGTGCACAGTGATTGCTTCAGGTGACCTCAGCAATGTCACTCACATTTTTGGAAAATAGAAACTACTTTAAACATTTCTACCCACATTCTCATGATTAGCTTCTTAAATTGTCTATTCATATAAAATGCAAAAACAAAGTAAACTACTGCCTTGACTAGGATTATTAAAGAAAAAAAAGTGAGGGTAGAAAAATTGATTTTATTGATGCAACTCTTCCAGAAAGGTAAAAGACATTTTCAATTATACTAAAAAGAAAAAAGTGTGATCTCTGTAGTGCATGGGTAGCTTGACACAAACTAAGAGAAGGAAAAGGAAAGCAAAAGAATGTCAAGCACTGTCCATTTGTATATTTTCTGTGGAAAGAAAAAAGCATGCTGGTGATAAACATAATGGCATGTGAATGGAAGTGAGGCAGTGGCACAGTGCCAGCCTGTTTTTTTTTTTTATTTGAGAAAGCACTGAACACTGATGTATGAGATCATTTACTAGAGAAGCTGGGAGAGCAACTCACAATAAACAATTTAGTCTCCAAATGTAGCTCTTTTACTATTCAAACTGTCCACAAAGACCAAGCTATTTTATAGATGTTTGCTGTTTTTACTTATCCAGACAAGTATTTCCTTCTAGTCTATACCAATGCAAGTGCTGTAAGTTAAGAATTCAGCACTCACAATGACAGCACTGTGACTGCTCAGGCAGGTCAGCTGGCATTTCTATTGCTCCAGCTTAGCTACATATGCTAAATTCCTTTATACAGAACTAAAACTTCCGAAAGTTCCATCTCAATATCTCCATGTCTGGAGTTGTTTGTTCTAAAACTTAGCATAAAAACCCCTGCTCTTTCTGTACACTTCACAACAGATGTGAAGAACATGTCACCACAGGATTTTATTGTAAGGTTAGTAACTTTTTTTTACTTATTTCTGCAGCTCTGCTTTAAAGCTTACAGAGAAAAAGAGAATTTAGTAGACAGTCTGAGAGACAAGACAGGTAGAATTAGTCCTTTTTGTTATATGTGCTCTGTCCCTTTTCTCTATCCTTTGAAATTCAATTTCTTGTTTGCTGATATAGCATCTCATAAAAGCTTAACCAGAATACACATAAAACATTTCTTCTGTAAATCTGAGATTTATCTTCTCAGGAGGCAAGTGTAAGTGCAAGAGAATCATATAGCTACTTTTCTAAATGTAACTTGATTACAGACCTCATACAGCTCCCAAAATTATGGCACGATGATATCACATATCAGGCAGGTAATTTTATATACATTCACTGTAGTTCACATGCATACTCTGTTTATTCATAATAAGCTGCAGCTGCTGAACTATTTATGTTTCAAAAAATAAAACCTTTTGGGGTTATGCTCTGGGATTTTAGGAAACCTATGGAAAAGAAATTGATTTTTCCCCACAATGAACCTCAATGGAAATACAACCATTTCCCATGAAGACTGTGATTCTTTGGGATAATACTATTCTACATATATTAAAAGTCAGTGTTAGGCACAATATTCCCTAATAAAACTGGACATACTGCTTCATAATATCATACTTCTCTGTAAGACATACAAAACTAAAGGTACAAAATAGAAAACAAGGTTTAAACATTGTTTAAATCCTAGGTGCTGAGACAGAAAAAAAATTGCTGTAATTTGGCACTGGTGAACCAATGAGATAAAAGTAGTAGAAGATTAAAAGAAGACATCTGGAAGAGCTCAAGAAGGATTGTGCTAGAGAAAAAAAATCAGAGAGCCCTGTACTCTGTACTTGCTTCTGGTCCAATATATTTTTCCTCATAATGAAATTCTTTTCATAAAATCTGATCCAGTAAAGGATTCACCACACTTTGGTTTTAGGTACAAGTGGTACCATGCATTTCTAGGACATTATTCACATCACATAACAATTCACAGATTTCAAAGTTTGCTTCAGAACATCAAAATAATTAAGTTCTTGTAGGATTAAATCCATTACTAAACCTCTAAGGCACATGATTTCACTGGCACAGCACTAATCATCACAGTGCTTTCTACCATGATGCTTTCTGTCCTGGAAAACCTGTCTCTCTAATTTCATCTTAAACTAATATTTTTAGCAGTCCTAATAGAAATTATACAATTACTTTTAAGTCACATAAGCAGAGTCAAAATGTCTGTTTATTTCTTTCTTATTCAAAAGTACAAATAAGCACATTAGCAAGAAGGGAAAAAAATGTTTGATTGCAGCACCTACTTTTCTAAAACTATAAACAGATTTTTAATGAATGAGAGGTTTTAGAATAATTATATTTCAAAGAGACTACTCAAGGATTACAAGTCTCTTTCACATATACTAATCTTAACCTAATTAATAGTTCTAATTTTACAGCTGGAGTAATTGACATAAATGACATTTTCAATTTATGTCTCCTATATACAAATTACTATATTCACATTGTGAACTGAAGGAAAGCAGGATCTTTGAATGTCAAGACAATTTTTTAGGAACCTATGCATTGACTAAGATAAGAATTACAGGAGTTAATTTTTGGGAATTGTGGTCAGGATGATGAGACCAGGGATATCATTAGGAAGAAATTAATATCTGTTCAGTAGTTTGACTTTGACTAGTGTCTGACTATAAAGCTAACAGCTTTGTGGTCTGCAGGTCCAACTGAAAGGAGGGCCAGAGGTTTCTGACCCAAAGCAGTTCCTCATTAACTCATAATACTGAGCCCGGATCATAGTGGTTGTTGTATATATGGGTAGTTAGTCACACCAAAGAAGAAAAGCCACTCTTCGTCCAAGCATGAAGTCAAGGCTCAGTTCATTAACAAATCCTGGAGCCTAATTGTTTCTCCAAGAACTTTGGGGAAATTTGAATTTAAAGCTAGGAATCAGCAGGCTACACTGCTTTTCAGTCATAAACTTTCAGCATGATAGAGGAAACAAACTCAAAAGGCTCTAGTGCAGAAAGGTGTAGAACATGTTTGCAAAGCAGCAGTTACACCCACTTAACTATACAGCCTTAAATGTCTAGGGCCATCTCCAATCTCATTTTGCTTTACTTGAAATATGTGATAGTAATACTCAAGCACAAAGAAACTCTGACTTTTGAACTGCTCCTCCTCCTGAGTCACTAAGAAGATACCATTATCGCTACCTTACTATTCCACACAATAAAATACCCTAGAGAATACATATCAAGTAACAGTGCTATCGTGACATTAATTTTATTTATTCTCTTTAAAGTCTCAGTGTCTTTTGCCATTACTTTCCACTAGCAAGTTTTCATCAGCAAGTACAGTATTAAATGCTGATTTATTTTTGTCCTCACGATACTCTGGTTCACTTTAGCAGCCAATAAATGAAAGGAAACAAAGACATAAAATTTGGAATAAAAAAACCCCACTAATCATTACAAAACTGGAACTGGATGCACTTGTAATGTCAAGCTTCAGCTACATCTCCAGCAATACTGAAAGACCAGTTTTAAATCAGACATCAAGATTTAGACCCAGTTATCTGGAATGTGTTATATAAAAACTACATCATTCAGGTTTCAATCTCAAATCAGAAAAGTGAGCTATTTCAAAATGAAATTGTTTTGAGTTATAAATTGCTAAAAATTCAAAAGTGAAAACAAAGTTACCTAGTCCATCCCCTTTAGATAAACAAAAACCGAAAAACAAAAAAAACCTTGCACACTAAAAACACTAAAGTAGGCATAAAAAAGAAAATTATAGAAACTTAAACTGTTCTCCTCATGGTTTTGGATATACATACTTCAAACATGTTTAGAGATTAAAATGTCTTAGTCTCTGAACACTTGTTTTCATGATGAAGAAATCAGCTATTATTCTACAACTTGGTGAGGCCCATTATGCACAATTATGCCAAACGCTATTTACTGCACTGAAGTGAGTTTTGCCCTGCATTGGATTTCTTTGTGTTTACCCAGAGATTTAAATAGCTTTATTATTAAAATACCAGAATATCACTCCACAAGCAAGTTCAGTAGAGAAGCGATGCATTACTAATGCCATTTCACAGTTGAGCTATGTAAGGCTTGAGAGATTAAGGCGAGACGTCTCAAAATGTGGACTCTGAACAAGAAAAGCTTTGCCTGTTATTTTTACAGAATGACAGAATGGGGTTGAAAGGGACCTTTGGAGACCACGTCGTCCAACCCCCTTGCTAAAGCAGGTTCCCCCCAATCAGGCTGCCAGGATCGCATCCAGGCGGCTTTTGAACAGGAGGCTGCCTTGGCTGCCTGTTCCAGCATTGTCCGCTCCCGTCAGAGCACCTTTTCCTCGCGTACGACGGAGCTCCTGCGCTCCAGTGGGTTGCCCTCGCAACTAGCTGGGCACACCGTCCCTCGGGACCGCCCGCAGCTGCGGCCCGTCGGAGGCGCGGCCGCTCGGCGAGGGAAAGCGGCGGGCAGAGCCCGGGGCCGGCCGCGGAGCCGCCCCGAGCCGCGCAGCCTCCGCCGCGCCCGCCTGGCGCCGCAGCGCCGCCTGGCGGCTCCCGCAGGCACCGCGGGCGGCAGCGGGGACCCCGCGCTGCCGGCCGGGGCGGCGAAGGGGCGCGAACACACACGCCCAGACAAAGGCACGCATGGCAAGCACGCGTATCTTCGGAACGGATGGATACGCATACATCTTATATACCTATATGTATAACAACAACCTTAAAATACTGTTTGCAGCCTCCAACTGTTAGTACCCAGCAGGAAACTACAGTAGAGAGACACACCCCCCACACACCCCCACCCCCCCGACAATTCAGCACAAAGCTAATCTACATCACAAGCATGTTTCTTTAAATTGTTACTTTACTTCAGTGTTTAGAACGGACACTGCTGAGGAACAACGCCCAATTGCTAAACCAAATGTGATACGTATGGCAGGAGCAGTAGTACAGACAGCTTTCTGCTCAAGTCTAAATTATTCTTAAACCTGAACTCCTCCTGCACAACAAATGGATAGCTGGATCTCTGATCTAGTCAGTTTATAGCCAAGGATACTGAAGTTTTCAACATGAGCACTGAGCTCCATCAGAACTATTTGTATGCTGTGGCTTACAGATAAGCTAAGCAGACAAAAACCAAAATCACAATGGAGTTGGTCACCAATGTCCTGAGGGAATGTTATGAAGTCAAAAAAGATTAATATGCCAAACATTTAAAACTCACAATCACACCAGAGGAGAAAAAAATCTGAAGTGCAGTTTGTACACCTTCACAGTGTGAGAATCATCTGTCCTTCCTTGGCGTGAACTGACGGATGCTTGCCCTGAGCAATCCATTGGAAAGCTCGGACTCCTGGTGCAGTAGATGAACAATCTGCCTTAAATCACATCTGACTGGCAACACCTTAACCTGAGCATCATAACTCTGAAGCCATCTGTGACACCTGCGTGTCCTTTAACAAGGTGCAAAATTTATGAGACACATAGCAATAACAAAAATTCCAAATTATTTCCCAGCAATTCTTACAGAATTTTCTTACATTCTTACAGACATTCTTACAGCCATCTCACTTTGTAGCTGACACTTTTAGTTACAGTTAAGCCATAAACAGAAGCAGCTAAAGCATTAGAAAAAACAGTTTTTTCACCAAAGCAAATATTTTCAAAATAAAATAGGTTTGATACTTATCTCTCTCTAGACATCTGATTACTTGACCATTGTTAGTGCATCAGTGGCTGGACATGACAAACACAATGAAACTGATAGCAGTGAAAACTTTGTGTGAATCAGTGTGACAGTATCATCTGGTGGCAAGGTGCTGTTCCATTCCTGAGGAACAGAGCCAAACTCAAACACTTCAGTCCTGTCTGTCTACTAGTCCCATTTTTTATACCCTGAGTTAGTTCTCTGATTATGTGCTTCAAAGAATCTTGCTGACATCTATTCTGAATATTAGAATATCAAATATGATGTTATTTACACATAAATTATTTCTATATACATGTTTCTAAATACATAGAATTAATATTTTTTACCATTCACTGTTCCTAAATAATCTAAAAAAAATCCCCCAAGCATGTTCATTATTTGAAAGTATTTGTTGAACCATTCTTCTGAATAAATTACACTCTGCATGAATGCCAAGATTGTTTATTTATGATTGATAGTTTAAACTTTGTGATTGTTTTCTGTTTTTTCTACCTGAATGACTCAAATTTTCTAAGCAAACAAATCCTAACGATCCATATTTAAGAGCTAACTCTGAAACAGCCCAAGAAATAACAGTGTTGGCATACTGTAAACACAAATTAGATACCTGAGAGTTCACAGAAAGCTAGGGGATAGTTAATATAGCAAAATATTATGTTTTCAGAAATGCACTTTTATTCATCTGGTATTGTGTACGTCCCAGAATTACATCTCCCAGCTCTGGAGATGTTTCCCAGTTAATATTCAGGCCTATTACTGTAATAAACATCTTGCTTCTTGCCTGATCATTGAGCAGAGCTCAAAGCAAAGCAGAGCTCAAAGCAAAGCTCTGGCTTTGGCCTTGAGCCTGCAGTCTGCACAAAAACTTTCAAGAAAAGGTCTCACAAGCTGGGAAGAAAAACATCAAAACCAGGTCCCACTTACCCATGAACCATTTCCATGCTGTATTGTTATCTTGTCCTATTTTCCCTTGAAAGCTTTCAGCCCCATTGAGGTTTTCCTTAATTTAAGTAATTCAGTCTACCCTAGAAATTGTCACTAAACTGACACTGCTAAATCCATAACTGCAACTGAAATGCAACATATATAAAAATTTTAGCTTGCAGGCAGCATTAGATTTAATTTAATCTGCACTGCAACTCATAAGACACTTCTCTGGAAATCATGTGAAAAACACACTCATAAACAAAAATTCACATATATGTGCATATTTCAACTTGGTTATCAATAGGCTGGACAAAGGGATAGAATGTACCCTCAGCAAGTTTGCTGATGATTTAAAACTGGGAGGAGTGGCTGATCCTGAAGGCTGTTCCGCCATTCAGCAAGACCTTGAAAGGCTGGAGAATTAGGTGGAAAGAAGCCTAATGAAGTCCAACAAGGCAAAGTGCAGGGTCCTGCACTGGGAGGGAGAACCCCAAACATCAGCCCAGTCCGGGGGCTGTCATACTAGAGAGCAGCTCTGCTGGGAAGCACCTGGGAGCCCTGGGGGATGACAAGTTGACCATGAGCCAGCAGTGCCCTTGTGGCCAGGAAGGCCAATGATACCCTGAAATGTGTTGGGAAGAGTGTGGAGAGCAGGTGATGGGATCTGATCCTCCCCCTCTAGTCCGCTGTGGTGAGACCACATCCAGTGTGCCATGTGCCACTCTGGGTTCCTCAGTACAAGAAAGACAAGGAGCTACTGGAGAGGGTCCAGCAGGGGCCACAAAGACTATGAGGGTCCCCTATGAGGAGAAACTGTGGGAACTGGGTCTGGAGAAGAGAGGCAGAGGTGAGGCAAGGAGGCAGTGGGATGAGGCGGGGTGCAGCAGGGCAATGCGTCATCAGTGCATATTAATATCTCAAACATGGGCGTCAGGAGGAT
This sequence comes from Lonchura striata, assembly GCF_050655825.1. Taxonomy (NCBI): domain Eukaryota; kingdom Metazoa; phylum Chordata; class Aves; order Passeriformes; family Estrildidae; genus Lonchura; species Lonchura striata. Next base: position 53,828,896 of record NC_140707.1, on the reverse strand, counting down.
GGTGCTAGACTCTTTTCAGTGTTGCCCAGTGACAGGACAGGGAGCAATGGCCATAAACTAAAACACAAGAAGTTCCACCTCAGTGTAAGGAAGAACTTTACAATGAGGGTGGCAGAGCAATGGCCCAGCCCAGGAAGGTTTTCGAGTCTCCCTATCTGGAGATACCCAAAATCCACCTAGACAAATTCCTGCATCACCAATTCTAGATGACCCTGCCTTGGCAGGTGGGTTGGGCTAGATGATCTCCAGAGGTCATTTCCAATACTAAAAATTCTGTGATTTTGTTCAGTAGTACAGAAAGGGAACAGACCATCATTTGCTATTTCCAATTATAGATACTTAACAGTTAGACTTTCTTCTTTTCTTCATTTTGTTCAGTTTCTGAAAATTAGGGGCTAGAATACAATTCTACAGACTTTACAGTCTTAAAGCAATAATTGAAATGGTTTTTTTTATTTTAAATACTGTGTTTTCACCAGATTTGACTATAGATCACTATATCCCTAAAGCAGGCTAGCATTTGTTTTCCTGTAACATCTGAAAACTCATTTGTGCTTGCTATTCATTGTCATCTAAAGACAGGACCTAGAGTACACAGACAACTGGATAACATTCTTTTTAGTGCAAGCACACCAACTGTTCTTTCTGGAGGGTTCCCACACAGAGCTGAAGCTCTCAGCACAATTTGTGCACAGAAGAAATCTATGTAGACAATTCAGTCATGTCTTTGGAACTCTAACATTACAATTGTGGTGAGCATCAATGTAATACTCAGGTTTTGTAAAATCCTATAGGGAATCTCATTGAAGATAACTGGAGCCCTTCCCCTTAGAAAATGAACAGAAAAAAAAGCAAGTGATAGCAGTAATTCAATAAGAGAGGTAAAACCAGAACCAATACAAAAAGCAGTGTGATTCCAGGACCTTAAATAAACAAGAGTATTTTTCCTCTATGCCACTGTAAGAGTACATAGACTATAAAGAGCATCTGGTTCATTAATCTCTCTAGTTAAGGGCCATTCAGTGTAATATAAGTAACAAGGAAAGCAATAAAGCAATAAAGGAAAGGAATACACAAACCTTAATGAGCAGGTAGTATGGTAGACAAAGACCAGAAGTTCTGGTGACAGCTCTTCTAGCTACATCCCCCTTGTTCCTCTTGACTGGTGTCTTCACAAAAGCCTTGGCAACAACCTCTTTTCTAACATATACTGGAAGAGTCTTATTTCCTCTTTTCATCACTGGTTCTTTCTCCCACATTCCCTGTAACTGGGCACTTGATTTTACAGACCAGGTGATAGAAACCATGGAAATTTTCATCTTTTCTCCTTTAGGTTGCTTAAGTAACACCTATATTGTGTCTCTTACTTTGCATATAAGCCTTGCTAGAATCATAACCCTCCAACTGCCATGAACAATGGAAATATAGAAGTACTGTGCTCCTTGTAATTGTATTCTCAGAAACTAGTGTGCAAAAGCTTTAAAAAAGACATAGTGGTTTTTTTAATCATTAAAAAGCTATGAAAATTAATCTGCCTAAAACTATGTATTTTGTACACTAATTTAAAAAACTAAACATTTTTTTTGCCAGAAACATCTGTCGCAAAGCCAAAATATTTTAGGACAAAAATCTTCCCTGAGAGGTGTCTGAAGCAAGTCTTTTAGCTTTTCTGGAGCAAGCTGAAAAACTTTATGACAACATTCTGCAAAGAGAACTCTTGGGAAATTGCTCTTCAAAATCTACCAAGCTTCATACCTCTCCCATTTGTGCCATTTTGCATTAAAAAAAATACAAGAAATTTTCTGCAATCAAAGTAAAAATTAATGTTGGTACAACACAGATAGTTGCATGATCAAACTACATAGACAGAAGACGAGAGAGAATATGAGAAATAATCATAAAGAATATATATGCCACTGAAGTATTCCTAATTTTACTCCTACACTTGCATTCTCCCAACTAGAGAACATCCAGTATTATATCATGCCACACAAGCTAAACAGTACTTAACAGGTCAAATTTTAAAATCTCTTGAAAATTTGGATCAGATAATAGTTTGAGAAAACATAATTAAGAGTACCTAAAATGCAAAGTATGCAATTTGGGCCCTTACCATTTGTCTGGTCACTTGGACTGCTGCATAAGAGACCACAACATTTTGCACAAATAGAGAGGAAGAACACTGCAAAAATACCTAAGACTCCTTTCAAAGCTTCAGAGAAGAAAATGCAAAATGGAATAAGAAAATTAATGGGAATTTTATGGCTGCTGCACACATAAATGGAAAGGCGGCAATAAATTTACCAGACCCTTAGAGTACAGAATATACTAAATTAATCAGAATTAATTCAGTCTGCAATGCTATCTAATTTTTGTTTGGAAGGTTATTAATTAATTCAGAAAAAAATCTGTTTCCCCCATTGAATTTTTCTTCTTGCTTCTCCAGTTCACTTAACCCCACACACAGAGCTTTAGATGTAGAATAAATTTGGTTAGAAGTGACATCCAGAGGTCACCTAGTTCAACCTCTACTTGCAGGAAGGCTGGCTGAGTCAAGTTGAGGAAAGATTTGTTCAATGAAGTCTTGAACAACTCATGGGCTGGGAGTCCATAAGGGCTCTGGGCAGTTGTGATGGGTTGACCCTTGCTCATCACCAGGTGACCACCAAAGCTACTCTATCACTCCCCTCCTCAGCTGGACACAGGAGAGAAAATATAAGGAAAGGGCTGAGGGTCAAAATGAAGATAGAGAGAGATCACTCACCAATTACTGTCAGACTGTCCAAGCAAAACAGACTTGACTTGGGAAAATTAATTATGAATCTAATCAGAGTAGGGTAATGTGAAGTAAAACCAAATCTTAAAGACAAATTTTTCCCCCACTCCATCCTTCTTCCTGGGACGAAGGATTTACTCACAAATTCCCTACCTCTCCCTCCTAGTGGTGCAGTGAGACAGGGAAAAGGGTGTATAATGAGTTCATCACTTTCTGCTGTTCCTTCCTCCTCAGGGGAAGGAGTCTTCACACTAGTGCTGCTACAGCATGGGCTCCGTCACATGGGAGACAGTCCTCCACAAACTTCTCCAAAGTGACTCCTTCCCATAAGCTGCAGTTCTTTACAAACTGCCTCAGTGTGGGTACCTGCCACAGAGTACGGTCAGTCCATCAGGCACAGCCTGTTCCAATGTGGATCCTCCACAGGGTCACAAGTCCCACCAGCAAACCAGATGGGCGGGCTCCCCTCCTCTGCTCCAGGGGGTGACATTCACGTTTACCAAAACATAGGTTAAACTTAGGGCTGATCTGAGCACAGAGAAGCGCCCTGGTGAAACCCCTTCAGACTCATTCCAAAATGGCACTCCCACACCTGTTCAGCTTTGTTCTGCCAAACTGTTCAGCCATATGTGCTGTTTAGCTGTAGTGCAGCTAGAAAAACATTGAGTGGTACTTTAGTACTCTGCTACTTAGAATCAGAACCTGCCGCGCTCCTGCCCCGGTTCCCTTTTCCTCCGCCCCGGCTAGCTCTCAGTCTGGGGCGAGGGCGGGCGATGGAGGCACCCTCCGCCACGCCCAGCTGGGCTTTGGAGAGTGCCTTTGTGGGTTCCGGGCAGCGCTGGCAAGCCTCGCGGTGGTAAATGAAGAGCGGATCCTGCTGGAGGCTAAGTCCAAGTTTATTGTGGCCAACGGGGCCAAATATCCTAGAACGGTGCCAGCCAACAGGAACAAGCACAAGGTGCTTGCACTGGCTTATAAACTGTAAGGGAGGGGTATCCAACGACCAATGGGGATAGGGATAGGGGGTGGCTCCGGGATGGGGGGATATGGTGGGGTCCAATGGGGGAAGGATATGGGGGGAGCCCCAGGTCCTCGCCCAATCACCCGGTGCCCTGAGTAGAAGCTTCTGGATGGATGGGAAGGGGCACCGAGTGATAGACAAGGCACCCGGGGGGGGGGGTAAAATGCCTCTTTCAGGGTGATGGATAGATACTGGGAAGGCGGGAAGGGAGGACAAGGCGGGAAAACTGGGGATAAACCAAGTTGCACACGGGGGTACAAAGGAATAAACCAATACATAATACAGGGATAATAAAACATACAAATAACGCAACTCCACAAGAACCACTCATTAGTTCTATCCAAGGCGCTTGCCTGCTCTTTAGACACCTCCTGTCTGGAGCAGTGCAGGCATTCCGTTGCCTACAGACCCTGCTGTAGCAGGCACAAAATCCCTCAGCCAGCCCCGGGTCGGACAGCTTCTGCCACTGTGTCCCAGGGGAGGAACAGCGCTGGTGGCCACTGCCACCCTGCAGAGATCCCAAGGGCAGTGCTGCAAGGCTCAGGTGGCTGGACACTGCCGAGACAGAGTGGGAAAAACCCACTGTATAATTCAGCAGGGTGTAACAGGACAGTCCTGTGACGCGGTGCCATTTACCCCCCAGCCGTGTTTCAGTCCATTACAGGCTGGGCTCCTGGCTCCCTTCCTCGTTTGCTCTCTAACGGACAGAAGGATGCCATTCCTAGGAGACCCGAAGAGCTGCGTCACGGAGTTGCACTAAAACTCTTTATGTTTCACACAGTCCATCTGTGCTGGTTTAGGCAGACAATTTACTGCTTCCATACTCCCAACCAAAGCAGAGCACACCATTCCCCGGCGTTCTGCCGTCAGGAACGGGCGGGGATCCGGGCGGCGACGCCGCGCTCGCGCCCTGCGCCGTTCGGCGCGGGGCGTTCTGGGTGTCGTAGTCCCTGCCTCGCCGCGGGCCCATGGGCCGCACGCTCCCAGGCGGCGCCGCGGCCCTCGCAAGGAACTGTGGGTGCTGTAGGAACGGCGCGGGAGCCAATGGAAGGGGCGTTTCGGCAGGACTCGCTCGCGCAACGGCCCTCGCAGAGACACGTGCGGCGCTATTTGCTACCGGGAGGGCGTGGCGGGCGAGCCGGGCCGCGGCCCAGCCAATGGGAGCGGGCCATGTAGAGCCAGCCGTTCCCCGGGGCTGCGTGTGCGGCTGCCAGCGGCCCGTAGTCGGCCGTCAGCGCGGCAGCCGATTGGCGGCGGCGGCGCGGTGGGCGGGGCGAGGCAGCCGGAGTCGGGGGCGCTCGGCGCGGCCCCTCAGAGCCCAGCGGGATGGGGCGGCGGGCGCGCTGGGTGACCCTGGCGCTGTGCCTGGCCGCGCTGTCGGCCGGAGCGCTGCCCGCGGCCGGTGAGTGCCGCGGCTCCGCTTCCCTGCGCCCCCCTGGGCCCGAGCGCTGCGGCGGCGCTGCCCCCCGGGGCCTGCGGCGGGGGAGGGGGGCGCAGAGGTTTCTGTGCGGGTCCTGACGCCCGCACCGGGGCGCGGAGGCGGCGACGGCGGGGGAGGTGGCCCGGTGCTCTCGCGGGGGCTTTGGGGTGCGTGGGGCAGCGCCGACCTCGCCGGGGCGTGAGGCGGCGGAGGGGAGCGGGGCGGGGAGCGGAGCGGGGCTCCTGTCAGCGGCGCGGCCGCGGTGCCGGGACCGGGCTGCCTCAGCTCTGCCTCACCGGCGCTGCTCCGGAGGCCTGGCAGGGGTAGACGCATTGCTCAGTGCGGTGCCTGCTTTTAAAAGCTCGTTTAGCAGCCCACTTTGTAGTGCTTGCACCACTTAAAAGCGAAGTGAGGCGGTTTTTCCTCCCTAGAACGCGTTTTGTCCCGAGGCGCTGATAATGCTGATTTCAGCCTTATCAGAACGGTTTTCTCACCTCGATACGTAGAAAACATTTATGCATCCTGTTTTATGGGGCCTGTTTTATGTCCCCATAATATTATTTTCCCAACCCTATTTTGTTATGCAGCTCGGGTTTTGTCTGATTCTCATGTGTTGTCATGTACTTCCTTTCCTGGGGTTTCTGCCTCCCACACCCTTCTTTCCACCATGGGCTGCTGGGGGGATGTGCAGTGCTTTTATTTATAAAGCCAGCAGCCACTACCGTAGCGACAGCTATATGCGGTGTTACTGGGAATTTGCTTTTACACTGTTTCAGGAAAGTAACGTTTTCGCTAGAGGTAAGTTCAGTAGTTTGGGGTTCATTTTCCTGTATGCAGTAGGAAGTTGAACTTTAAAGTAATATTACTAGATTATACAAGCTTTGTAGGTCACTTTATAAGCCAGGTGGGTACTTTTAAAGTTACAGAAAGAATACACACAAATTCTGTGAAACCAGGGAGATGTAGCCAAACTTTCGAACTATATGCTCTCACTTATAGTATATTTGAAGAAAAAAGCTCAAGGTGAGATGGAACTGTGAATGTCAGATGAACCATCTGTTGTGTACGTGGAAGTTAGGTGATAAGGGCTAGGTAAGTGTGCAACAGTGGCTGTACTACCATGCAGTTCTCCTGTCTTGACTTAGCCCACTATCACAAAGTTGTTTTGTGAGTGTGAAGTTCTGATAGTTTAATTCAGCCTGCATAAGCAAAACGTTTAGATTCAAGTGAAGTAGTACAATTGATAAGCCACAGAAAGCAGAGTACATTAATGTAGGCTTAGGAGCTGTTTAAAAACTAAAATTGCTACTGTGGTGTCAAACTGTTCATTGCTATCCACAATTAATTAGGAGAGGGTGTTCAGAGTTCATCAGTTGGCAGAAAAGTGTGAGAGGAATACATTTCTTGCTCCAATTTTTGACAAGAATAATTCTGAAAGTTTTCCTCATTTCATGCCTTGACTTCCCACAGTAACAGTATGACTTACTGTATTAGAGACTGGTATAAGTCTTGGGACTGTGTATTAAGTGCTTCCTTGAGTGTTTAATTGTTTCTAATGTCTGGTCTGTAAAGAGTCATCTGGGATATGAATATAGTGGGAGGGGTTTTAAGAAGAATGAGTAAAAATGACCAAGTATGACATTTGCTTACTTTAGGAAGAGTCTTTAATGATATTTTTTTTAGTAGTGAATATTTTAAATATAACTCTGTTGTCATGAACTTTGTTTAAATCAATTTATTGAAAACCTGAGTCTAATACAAGAAAATTCAAGCTCAAGGGAAGGGGCACTATATTCTTTAAACATATGCTATTGCTGCAGATTATGAAGGCATTTAAAATTGTGACTGGGGAAAGATATTAAAAAGCACTGGCAAAAGCAGCTAAATAATGTTAAGCAGGTGTGTTTTCCAAATGAAACTGGATGTCTTCTGGTCATTGCAGGTGCAGGAGTAATTGCCTTCCCCTGCTGATCACTCATTAAGAACATTGAAAATATCCTTTTTTCTTTTTTTTTTTTTTTTTGATTGCCAGTATTATTTGATTCGTGGGATTGTTTCCTCTTGTTTACAGACTAAGAGGTAAAAATGTTCTCATTCTGCCTTGAGAGGAAGTGATGCTTCCTCTGACTCTCCTACGTGTTCCATGGCTAACTCCAGCAATAGGCAGATGTTTTTATGCTGTCCCACTGATTGGTGGGACAAATGAGCGCACTCATACCTGTAGGGAGCTTCAACCTATTCTGCCATAAGTCAGAGCTCAGTGGTTTACCCTGACCTTTCTGTTTTTACTTACCTGATTGAAAAATATTCCCTAAACTCTTTGCCCTGTGGTCTGGTTGGGAATCTCAGTTCCTACTGAGGAACTGCTGGAGAGTAAGTTCTGTAACTAGTTAGCCAGTAATTGTAAAGACACTGGAAAAAAGATTTTTATTCAGGGTGAGGGCTGACCTATATCTCAGTCTTCTAGTTGAACTAAAATGAATATGTTGCACAGATTGTAGCTGGGAACAATTAACTTGCTGCCAAGGATACTTTGGAGCTATTCTTGCTGAATAGGTGCCACTTAAGGATTTTACTTAACTCACTGCATGTTTTAAAGCTTCATGTAATGGGAATAGCATCTATGCTATTGAGTCTGTTTCTGTGCTGAATATATCTGTAGAAAAATTGATGAGAAGCAGTCTGAGGTAATTTTTTTCTTAAGATTATCTTTTTTCCCTGCAAGAACTGGATAAACAGAGTTCGCATTCTCTTTCAGTGTCTATCTAGTCACTGGCATAAAAACAACATTGAAAGAAATTGCCAGAAGTACTACAGAAAATCTCTCATGGATGCTCTAAAGCAACCACTGCCAAACCACTTCTGTTCATGCACCCCTCTCCATAGAAAGATTTTTGAGCATGCATTTTACACGTTTTTTTTGTAAGTTAAACATTGCTGTAATCCTGTCCTAACATATTATGTGCCTCATAAAACATACACAAAAACACAAATGAAAAAAAGAATGAAATAAAGGTGGAATGACCACTGTACTAAGAAAAGTTTTATCTATTGACAGTCCAAAAGGTATGTTATTCCTGCAGCCTTGTTGGGTTGGCTGGCATACTCCCTGAGGTGTGCATACTCCACTTGGGAGATCCCTGCTCTCAGCAGAAGCCCACTACTTGCTTTTTTGTCATAGTGTTTGAGGCTTGAAGAGCTTGGCAAAAACTAGAAGGAAACTGACCGCAATAATCAGGGATTCATGACAGCTGTGGGAAACTGCTTCACTTACTTAATTTTTGGTTACTTCCTGAGTGAGTGACCATTTTAACATTGAAACTAGTGGTATTTCTTGTCTGGTAGTCACAGCCCTTTAGCTTTATGGGCTGTTAGTTGGTCTGTTCTTCTGGTACAGCAAAACTTTGGAACTGTTGAACTCCCTCAAGCTAATGATGTTATTGCTGAATCACACTGCATAGCTCTTCAGGTTTCTACCCTTCACTCCTTAGTGCTGTCTTGAAAACAGTAATTCTCACAAAATGGTAGGAGCTTTATCCAGCATATTGGTGGGATCTTTTTCTCTAGCATAGGCTGCCAGAGTACTTTTGCTATATTTACATAGCATGCTTGAACTGGCCTTTCTAATTAAGAAAAAATTTATACTTCTTAAAGCTGATTTTAATTATATATGAATTGGTGGATGGTTGAAAAAAGATTTTGGTTCTGTGAAGTCCTTTAAAGTCCTAGCTGGGTGTGAGAGCACCCAACAATGTCTACATCTCATCACTGCAAGTGAAGCATTCTGTACACCATTGTCAACTGCCCATTTGAGCCATAGGTATTTTTGCCTACCTTTTCCTTTAAATAGATCATTGCACTCTCTAACTTGTTTAACAAATTGCGAGATTAATTTCCACTTGGCCTTTTTAGGGCAGGTTTCTAGAATTAGAAAGCCTTGGTAACAGAGCCAAATAATAATAATTTTTTAAAAACTTAGTTACTTTGTATAATTGAACTGTGGAAAAACAAGCTAAATTATCAGCTTTAATCTCTGAAGCAGGTGCATAAATATAACATCTGTGACTTTGTTCAGTAACTCAGCCTTGACTAATAAACTGTTCTAGGTCCAACTGTGACCTTTCATGGACCTTTCATTAACACTTTCAGAATAGTTTTAACAGTTTCACAAGAGTAAACCCACTTCTATAACCAATGAGTGCATATTAGTCAGCAGTTCTATGAAACAACAAGGCTGTAAGTGATCCCTCTTTTAGTCATACTGTTCATTATCTCTGCAATCTCATCTGCCTATCTTAGAAAAAGACTGAAAGTTAAGAAAAATTAATCTTTTGGTTTTGCTTTAGTTCCTTTTGGAACCACTGTTTGAAAACAATCGTTCAAGTACAACTTCTCAGTAACAAAGCTAGTTTCTTCAGAGAAAATTTAAATTATGCAATAGAATGGAAATAGGCTTATTTACTTTCAAAGAAGGGCAAACACTTTGTGAGCTCTACCTTATGTTGCTCAAATGACTCTTGCCTTTCAATTTAGTAAACCTTTTGCATATGAAGTTACAATAAAATTGTTCTTTCATATCTGTGCATAGACAGTATAACCTATTTATATTTGTTCTTGTGTGATCTTTTGACATAAAGTGAACCTACCACCATAGATTGACATCAGTTAGTGAAGCCTTTTCTCAAATGTTAGAAAGCTCAGGTGCTGTCAGGCATATAGGCTGGTTTTGTACAGAGAAAAACAATCACCCTAGCTGGTGTAGCTGTTCAAAAAAAACCAAACATGGTATTTCCTACTGCAATAACAGGTACTTTATAAATGCTTTGTCTATATTAGAAGGAGCATACAAGCTACTGGGTAGATTACCCTGTCTTAGTTTTCCTGCTCTCCAGAAGCATGTCTGGATGTCTTGACAAGTTCTGAAGTTTGAAGGTGGCGTTTGGTCATAAGTCAGAATTATTTAGGGTAATAGAATATAATATGTGGGAAATATGGTAAATGACAACTTCTTTCATAATTCCAAAATAGAAACACCAGCAAGTATCCTAAATGTATGTGTACTTTAAATTAATTTAAAGACCAATTGTCATATAATGATCAATAGTGTCAAAGTTCAGTGGCAGAACTTCTTAGGATTTATCACACTCATCATTATCTGTTAGGTTCAGCAAGCTGCTAACCCCTGAGGTCTCTGTCAAAAGTGGAGCTAGCCTTTTTTTTTTTCTTATGCGTCATTATGTTTTTTTCCGAATTGGTGTTTGTTCTTATGCTGTCTTGGTTGCTCCTTGCAGGGTCTGTTTCATCTGGGGTGCTCTGCTATCTCCACAAGTTTTTCTGAAGTGCTCTACATATTTTCATTTTCAGACCTGTAGAGTACAGCTGCTTACCTGCATCAACTGTTCAGATCCTTTTTAATTCCATGACTGCTGGCAGTCAAACTCTTTGAGCTTTACATCCTCTTCACCATCCTCAACAGGCTGTTATTTAGATCTCTCAGTTGTACTCAGTCATCTCATCACCATAGTTTTGCAGCTTAATTTACATGTCTTCACATTTTTTCTTAATTTCTGTTACACTGTTACAGCTTGAAGTTGAATTATTTTCACTGGTTCCAGTCAAAGGTTGTTCTTCAAGTACGAATAAGGAATCTAGATTCTAGAAAGTGATTTCCAAGTTTAACCCTTTCATTGTAAGGGTTCTAGTAGTAGGCTTCTAAACATGATCCGATGAAGTGTCATGTTTGGAATTTGTTGCTTCAGAGATGGCTTATTTCTGGTAAGTCACTTTACTTGCATGACAATGAAAATTGTGCAAGTGTTGTTTGCTGCTAAGTGCTTACAGGAGTCAGCAGAGTTCTATAAACTGTTGGTAGTGTTTATGCAGGTAGCCTTTCATGGCTAACTGTAACGTCCTAAATGTATCTCATGTACAGGGCATTAATTTCTATCAGTTTAGACATCTTTTCCAGTCACAGTTCAGATCTCCAGCCCATCATTGCTTTGCCACTGCTACAGGGCATTGTGCACCACACAGCCTCAAAAAGGGTATTTCTAAGCATAGGAGGAGTTAGTGGCAGCTTTGCTAAATGGTGTCTTTATGTTTTGAGCTTTTATTTTAATGTGAGTTGTGTACCAGAGAGAGGGAGTCCTGTGGCATGTTCTATCAAATGTAGGGGGGATTTTGCTGAAATGAGCAAAAATCACTCTGAACAGTCACATCTCAGTGATGTTAATTTTAGAGGCTTCCCATTAAAATGATAATACCGACCAAGTTGTTTGAAGCCCATTTTAGTTAAAGGAAGAGAACAATTTTTGCATAAAAAATTCAGAAAACAGTGTCATAAATAAGCTGTAACAAATAAGCTCTTCTGATTATCTTCACCTTTTCACATGTATTCCTTTAGTGTCTGCCTAATACCCTTTCTTGTTTACCATTTCTTTCCTTCCAGTCTTTCTAATCAAATATCATATAGCTTTTAGACAAGAAAGATGACAGTTAAACAAGACTTCCATCTTTTGAAGAGTATCTTAAATTCTTTACAGTTTTGGATAGAAACCTCTATATAAAGGTTTGAATATGCTGATCAGGCAGAATCAATTGGTATTCTATAAAGGACAATGTTTAATTATAAGCATGGGGGTGTGAATACAACTTTCCGGTCGCTACTGGAGCTGTTGGTACTAAAGCTGATTTGCTGACTAAAAACCTTATATTCCATAGGCCTTTTTCACTGCAGCTTTTTAAGTAGCTTAATTGGACTTGAACCATTCAGATTATAATTTGCGTTTAGAAAAACTAGTTTTTTCACTATGGAACACACAGTTGTGTTGGCATAATTTAAGGAAGAGGATCACCTCTGAAACATTTGATTCTCCCTCGTCACAGTTATAAGGCTTTTCTGAAGTGTATTAGTCAACTTGGTACACTAAAATATTTCAGAACTACAATACAGTATTGTAACTAAAGTATTTATTTTTGAGATAGTTATTCATGGAAAAGCATTTTTACTCACTTATGTCTCTTGTAGATGAAGAAGGAAATCAAGATGAATCACTGGAGTCAAAGGTAAGGAGATAAGTTTCTAGTCATTGTGATTTTCCTGTGCGGTGAGAGCAAAGGTCTGAAATTCAGAACAATAATTTGATTTTAAGTTTTAAGCTTTTCTGTAGCTCTTGCTGTCTCATTAATTTTTTCTGTGCATCAGAGAAATTAATACTGGATTGCAAGTTTGAAACTTTTTTTTTTTTCAAAGACCTGAAAAGGATACAGGCAATGAGAGCTGATAGATGTAGCTCCACTTACTTTTGATTCTACTGTTTAAGTAATTAACTGTATCTTTTAAGAAGTTTTTAAATGGATTTTAAGCCAGCTGCTGCTTCTCAGTTTCTAATCTCGTAAATTATGTGGCTGCTTTCCTTCAGACTTTATCTGCAGAGGACCAGGTAAAGGACCATTCCACAGGAACTCGAGTGGTAGCAGGTCAGATCTTCCTTGAATCTGGGAAATCGGACTCTCAATCAGAGAATGAGGAGAGCTTTCACAGTCAAGAAGAGGAAAAAGAGAATTCACTGGAAGAGTTGAACTCTCTAGAAATGTCAAACCTATTAAATAAGGATTTGGAAGAAGCAGAAATACAGAATCCAGGTAACTGCTCACAGACTTTTCAACAAGTGGTAGCATAGATGAGTCTGAGTAACTCCAGCATGTGGGTGAACACAAACAGTAATTTTGGACATACGAAATAACAAGTGTCTTAATCTTTCTGCAGTGGAATGGTAGTTGCTGCCTTTTTCATTAGACATAACATCAAAATGTCTTGAAATGTGTTGTAATTGAAATGAGTAGTTATTTTCAGATTCATTTGAAAGAATTTTCTGTTCTTATTGTTTCTATCTTGCTGGTAAGCTGTAACTATCAAATAGAGAAGGCCCTGACTTCTTCAAATAGAAGTCAATTACAGATTCTGTGCTCTGTATGTCCACCAGCAATGCAAAGAGAAATTTGCATCAGTCTTTTTCAATCCATGGCTATGTGCCTGGTGAGTCAATTGACAGAAAAGGAACCAATAGTAATGTAAAGATGAAGTTTCCTGGAACAGCTTAAGAACCTCAGGGCAGCATCTAAACTGCATGTAAACTTCATGAAGTTTTTAAGTATAGGTAAGATCTTATGTCTTGGGCCTAAATTCCCAGAAAATTCTAATATTTTTTTTTACTACCTAATTTTATTAATTTTTTTGATTTGCAGTTAGTAGTCAATGATAACTAGATGGCACAGTTGAGTACCTTAGCCTATGCAGCAGACTTTTCCTTTATACTTGTCCATAAAAAGTAAATCTTCAATATTACTGAAAAATACAGTTATGTGTTGCTAATGATATTTATCTTCTCAACTCATATTGAAATGTCAAAAGAAAGCAGAAGTTATTAAATGAGCTCTATTATGTAATTACTGAGTGTTTTCTAGGTTGTTTCTTTATTAGAGCAGAACTAATAGAAGTTTGTGAAAACTCAGGCTTAACCATTGCTGTGTTTTTGTTTGATGCTATGTTGTACAGGAAAAAAGTATGTAAAATCCACTAAATATCTTTCTGCCACAAAACAGTGAGCTAAGCAATATATTTAATCAGTACAGTCTATTTCAAAACTAAACTTTAAGACACTTTTAATCTCATACAAATATGACATATGTCAAGCTGACTGGCTCCTCGGGAACTAAGGTTTTTAACTATACCTATCAACATACTGCAAGTGACTTGCAAAAACCATAAACTTAAGTCTTGCACAGTTCTTGGAACATCTTATTAATTAAATAAGCAGTGTGAATGGAGGAATTTTTCATTTAAAAAAGCAATTCTAAAAGAAAAGTATATGTTTTCTGTTAGGGAAAAAGAGTCCTAAAGGACAGCTTTACAAACGCTTTATGTGAGCATCTCTGAGGTACAGATGTTACACCTCCACATGAGCTACTGGTGACAGGACTGCATTAAGGGACATAAAAGCTTTTCTAAAAACAGTTTAGCTACTGTGTGTGGTTATGACATTGTGTGGAACAAAAGTATATTCTGCAAATTTCCACATATGTTTTCTAGGATATGGAACAAAGAATCAGTCATTTAGAATTAGTGCTAGTAAAGGTTTTAACTTTCTGAGAAAGTTGTCCTACTCTCTTCTGATGAGTGATGAGGTTGTGTGTAAAGAAAATGATGTTTCTTTAGTTTTTGCCATGTTGTGTTTTGGGGTTTTATAACACTAAAAGCTCCATAATAACAATTTTTGCTGAAAATTGCTAACAAGTTTATAAAGAGCTGGCAATTCCTGTTGCACTTGTTTTCCTATTTGGAAGAATCTTACAGTAATATTGCCAGTAGTTAAAAGTAATCTGTATTTGGGTTTCCAGCAGCTTAAAGTATAAAATGATATATGTAAATTAGAACAAGTATAATGAAATACCACTTATTTTATTCAGAGATAATAAAGAAGTAAATTGCTTCTGTAGCATTTGGTTTGACAAAAGCTGATTTATCCTCTGAGTAAATTGTTTACCTCACTTAGTATTTATCAATGTCTAAGTACATAAATAACTGTTGTGGGCATTTTAACCTGTGATTACATTGCTGTGTTACTCTTGGGATTAGTCTTTTTTATTATCTGGGAACAAAAACAGCATTATGGTTGAATTTAGAATTTTAAAAATGCAAAGCGGGGAGCATTGGGGCAGAGTAATTTCATAACTTCAGTATGCAGCTACATCTAATGCAGAGCACTGTGTAAAATTGCTTTCCACACAGGAGACAAAGTACAAAACATGAGTTCTTGAGGAGTTGTTCAAATGACAGTGGTACTTGGAGCTTGTTCAAATGACAGTGATAAGAGGTCCATAAGTGGTACATGAGCCTTTAGCAGAAGCTTGTATTAACAAATACCCGAAATTATTCCAGGCTAATTGCATATTAACACATTCTTTTTGAGTGGAGATACTGAAAATAACAGTTTCTTTCTTGTGATATAATTAACTTGGAGTGATGTGGTGGAACCTGTGTCAAGGCATTCAGTTATGAAGAGCAGTTTCAACAGGTCCAGCTATACCTAAAGACTTCATTTTGCTTCAAAAAATCAACCTGAAATATTTAAATTAATATAGTCTTTAGACCTTTAAATTATAAACCCCCCAAAAAGGAACTATTTTTCTCTGTAACTACAAAAATTAAAGTTAACTTGAAAAAAACTCTATAATTGACATTGTCAATTGCATGGTTTTGCAAATGTTTTCAAATGAAGCTGAACCCAACTGTTGGATTTAGCTTAGTGAAAGAGGAAAACTTTTATAAAAGCCTAACTGAAATAATTCCATCTTCAAAACATAGAGAGTGAATTCTTAGTCTTCATAGAAGATTGATTTTATTTTAAAATATCATGGTGCTGGAATCAGTACCCTTTGAAGTTTTAGTGCATGAGAAATGATAAATTGTGCTGTTCAAAGCCACTTTGAATGCAACTAAATATTTTGGCAAAATGAAATAATGATTTTAATCTAAATATTTTCAAGAGTAGAAAATTACCAAACTCATAATGCTGAGAATTTTCATGTACATCATAGTGATTTCACTTAAATCTTTTCATATAGTTGTATGTTGGAGTGTACGCCCTGCTGATACTCCAGTACTTTATAGCATTTTGTCTCGTGTGGTGTTCTGTCATGATTGTGCCTAAAACCAACATAGGAGCACTTTTCTGTTTGTAATATATGATTTTAATTTGGGAATAAAGGAGAGTAGTCTAACTGTGGGATGTGTATTTTCAGTTTTGACAGCTATTGGAGGCACTGCAGATGGTGAACCTTGCCACTTTCCGTTTTTGTTTATGGAGAAGGAATATGCAGAGTGCACTGCTGATGGGAGGGAAGATGGCAGGCTGTGGTGTGCAACAACCTATGATTACAAGAAAGATCAAAAGTGGGGCTTCTGTGAATGTAAGCAACCTTTTGGCTTGTCCTTGTTCAAGGAATGGTTTTTTAGGCTCATGTTTTCAGTCCTCTTAAATGCTTTTTATTTCAGGATGTAGAAGTCCCTGGCCACTTCATACCATAATAAACAAGTAGTTATAAAGGCAAAGTTTTCATGATGGAAGAAGTTTTTAAAAATGCCAGTTCCCGGACCTGATTTGGGAATCCTGCAGTGATGGCATTTATAAAACTGTTTCTGAGGCTGCAGGAGGATAGGGGTTTGACAATGTTGCCCATTATACTTACTGATTTGTTGCACAAAGGCAGCCCTTCTCTAGGAAACATCCTTCTGAAGGAGGAACCTGCACAGCTTGCTTTCGAGCAATGAATGAAAACATTTTATCAGCAAATTTATACACTAGAGACATCACACAATAAGAAATCATCTATTAATATATCAAACACATCCATTAGACAGCTTTTTGTAATCCCTTTGCTTATTGGTCTTCAAAAACATGTTTCTGGCTGTACTTACCCTTTAGAACAAATAGGAATTTTGAGAGGATAGTCTTGAATGGTACAGTTTAAGCTCTTAATGTAGGCTTTTTCTTTTAGCTGAAGAGCAGTCTAATAAGAGAAAGCAGATGCAAGAAGCTGAGGATGTGTATCAGATCGGAATGAAAATCCTTAATGAAAGCAGTAAAAAGGCTCAGAAGAAAGTGTAAGTATACCTCATCCATCCCCACAGGAGAAGGATGATATGATTGGTCACTTTTGCTTAACTCAAAAAGAACTTGAAGGAGTTGTCCTGAGATTTTGAGCTTTATTAGACTCAATATCAAACTATGCAGTGATAGAAGATAGATAGTAAATATAGGGTATTTAGAAAAGAAAAATAATGCCTACATTCCTTTGAATGCAGTAAAAATTGTGTAAGAATAATTTCTGAAGAGTGGGTGTCATCAAAACATTGACTTAATGTAAGGTGATGCTGCAGTTCTCTAGCCCCAGTTTATACATGGCAACTGGCCAGGGAAAATCTGAGAATGTGATTTAAGTGTCCTTTTTCACATGCTTCTTACTGTCTGGTTCTCATTCTGCTTCAAAGATGAAGTGGGAAAAATTGGCATTTCTTGTCCTGCTCTGGTTTTTTTTCCTGCTTTCTGATGGTTTTAGTCACTATAAAAATAGTATTAAATTTAAGATCAACAAATCATTAAAATTCTAACAATTAATATTGTTAGAAAGAAGAGGGTAATGCTTGTAGACAAATCAAAAAATTAGAAATTAGTGTTCTGTTCATTCTACTTTCCCTTCTGAAGGCATCCAATTACTGGTTAAATAGCTGTTGGACTTACCACTATAATTTAGAATTGCTGTGGTAATTTAGATCTTTCTCCTATTCATGTTGACAACTTCCTCAGTAAGTGGTGACTTCTGCTGATTAATATGTGGGGACTATAACTATTTTAGATTCATTTATGGAAATAAGGGAGTGTATTTCTACTTTATATGAAAGAAAGCAAGGCACATCTAAAGTCTGCTCTTTGGCAAAGACATAGTGACAATATCTGTTGGATTCTGAGTATTATTTTTTAGTATAAAATAGGGTAAGAATTCTAAAACAATATTAGGTGTTAATTCTCTTGTACACCTTACACTTTCTTAGAAGATGTCTGTGAGGAACCAGGTATGCCTCAGTCTGTCCTAAAGATCAAGAACAAGCCTGAGAATAAAAAGTAGGGGGGAGGTAGATGAAAATCTTGGAATGCTCTCAAAGGTCCCTGAGGCTAAGCTGAAGCAGGTTTGCTGATACTGTGCTGCCATGTGTGAGGTTAGGTGATTTTTAATTGCTGTGAAACCAGGTGCTGTGAAATTACTTTGAAGGACTACCAGTTCTGAGACTGAAAGAGGAGTTTCCAGAGATTCCCCCTTTTTCAGCACTAAATGAATCATGTATGCAGTTGTCTTGTGCCCAAGGCTTGGTGTTTTCACTGGAGTGGTTTTGTACTCGGATTGTAGAGACTACAGTCTTCAGACTGCTTCTCTTTAGCGTGATATACAAGACTGTTATGGGAATGGTTTTACTGGTACAGAACTGAAAATTGTTACTGCAAAAATATCATAATTTGACCTTACATTTCTTGTGAATCTTAGAGAGGAAATGCATACTGCTTTGCTTATGAAGTAGAGCAAACATTAAAATTTAGCTTGTCCATTAACTAAGTCGTGTGTTGTTGCTTATATTGATGTTTTGTGGCTAGAATAAATTATTGTAGGTAGATGCATTTTTAGAAAATAAAGGCTAAAACAGAGAAACACAACCCCTCTCCAGAATCTTCAGGTTTATGAATGGAATTTGCTACATTGCTTCAAGTTGACAAAGAAATTGTTTTCTCTTAAGAGCATATCAGTATCTTCTGAAAGCAGCTGACATGAATCATACCAAGGCCATGGAGAAAGTGTCTTATGCTTTGTTGTTTGGGGATTACCTGAAGCAGAACATCCAGTCATCAAAAGAGCTATTTGAAAAACTAACGGAAGAAGGTTCTCCTAAAGGACAAATGGTATGTTTATCCTTAGATCCTACAGATGCTTCTGTAGGTTTATAAATTAAATAAATGTAACCTATAAATATAGGTTTATAGATTGTACTTCCTCTAGGATGCTTTTATAGATGGCACCTGTACCCTCAAAGTAGACACAAACACATCTTCTGTTTGAGTTTTAAAATATTTAACTACCAGTAATATGTGATGGTGATGATCTTTTAATTATTTTCCCCCTGTTGTATGACTGACAACATTGAATGTGTAAGTCAAAAAAACAGGTAAATATAGGTCAAAAAACAGGTAGCTATAGGTGACTCCAGCCAACAAACTTTCTGAAGCTATGTACTTTTTATGTGGTTTTTGTGCAATGTTGTGAACTTTTCATTTGCAGTTTTATCTGAATTTATAATCTAGGAAATAAAAACTCCTAGGAAACTTGACATGTATTTAGTGGATTGGGACTTGCTTTGTCCATGTGCCTTTGCACACAGAATTATTCATACTTACTGTTACAAAATGTCATAAAATATAGGTGTTACTGATTTTAGTGTCTCAGTATATACTTACTGAGTATATATACTTACTGTTTTGGGAGTGTCAGCTTATTAAGGAGCTATTAACTTTGTCTTCTCTTTGGCTACTGAATCTCCAGGTGTTCCCTGTTTAATGGTAACCCATTTACCATAGAAAGCAGGAACATGTTTTCTCTTGAGTCTTTATCTCTTGGTGATAACCTTGACTTTTATTGATCTAAAATTCAGTACTTTCTGCATGAGAATTTTTGTGTATGTTTTCCGATTGCCTAGAATAGTCTTAGACCACTGAAATATAGACATCTTTACATATACATTATCTTCTGTGCTACTAATTTCTATTCTGAGCTACCAGCTGTAACAGGTGTGATAGGTAGAGCAATAACTATGTAAATCTTAAGAACAAAAATAGCTTCTGAAAGAACCTCAGATAAATAGCTCAGAGCATTCTGATTGTTTATATGTATAGTCACAGTTGCAAGTAACCAGTGGAGGACCAGATGCAAAACTGTGAATTCATAGGATCTGTGAATCAAACAGTGCGAGTCTTCTATGCAAGGCTGGGGTTTACAGATGTTTACATTGGTGTCTGAGGCACTCTGGGTACATGAATAACCTGATAGATGCTGCTTAGCTTCACTTGAGGGTCTTGAAACTGGGATACTTTCACTGTTTAGGACCTTTGGATCTACAGTTGATATTCTGGGAAGTAGTAGTTTGCTCCTTGCATTTGATTTACTCATCTGAATTCTGGTGAAACACTAATTAATTGTTAGCATCCTAAGCAACTGTATGATTTTGAAACTTCATACTTTGAAAGGGGCAGGGAAGAGCATAGATATAGGCAGCACCAAAACAGAAGGTAGTGTTTGGTGTACTCTTTGCAGCTTTGAATCTTTATGCCTATGTATTCCAGGAGAACTGATCCATAGTTTTTTAAAAGGTATGTTTTTTTTATTTCTAGGCACTTGGATTTCTATATGCATCTGGCCTAGGAGTCAATTCTAGTCAAGCTAAGGTAAATTAGAAATTTTCAGTGTGTGGTCTTATGTTTTCTCTTGGGGTCCGATGTTAAATAACCAGTGATTTTTATTTTAAGGCCCTGGTGTATTACACTTTTGGAGCTCTAGGAGGAAATCTGATAGCTCATATGATCTTGGTAAGTAAGATGGTTAATGACTTTAAACGTACAAGAGTATTTTTGTAGTCCTACATTTTCAGTGTTAAGATTTCCTTTCATATGAATACCCTTTCCGAATCCTTTATCTAATTTTGCATGCATTTGGGTGGGCAGTAGTATCTCCCCCATTATTCATTTTTAATTCAAGTATGAGTCTGCTCATTTTAAGCTATGTACCACTATGAATTTAGATGGACCATGTTTACATCTCTTGACTTAAATCAGAGTTCTCAGACTTAAAATTTTTGTAATCAAGTGAGAACTATGGAAGAGTTCTTTATAGAAAATGCTGTTTTAATCGGTATTGTGAGATTTAAGACAAAGTGCAATATGTAAATAAAAGGCTTTACATGTTTACCATTAAGCATCATTCTATTTATTTGCTTTTTCTTGAGTAATATCTGAACTATGCTGGCCATGTTTAACCTCTAATAGTGTCAGTCATTCATTTTTTATGTAGCTACAGTGGACTCGTGGCCTTTATCCAGCCTATTGTCCTGTCAAATTTTGATCAAGTAATGTGAAAGAAGTATGTAATATTGCAAGCAGTTTGTTCCCAAGTAATTGATAGTCCCATAGTAATGCCATTTCCTTTCTAGGGTTACCGGTACTGGGCTGGGATAGGAGTTCTTCAGAGCTGTGAATCTGCTCTCACTCACTACCGACTTGTAGCCAATCACGGTAAAAACTTTATACTAGGGTAACATTATCGACTTTCTGTGTACTTCTTTATTATTCAACTACAAGATACTAAAGTACTTCCAACACTAACAGTATAAATAGCGAATTTCTGCTATTAAACAAGTTATCCATTTGTCTCTTCGTTAGATTATGTTATTTTTATCTCTATTGGAATGTCTTAAAGGATATCAAAGTAATTAATTCTCTCTTGAGTAGCATCTTGAAGCTCTGTAGACATCTGGTTTTACTAAGTTATGGTGTAACTTCTGTATTGAAAAAACCTGTCTGAAAATTTATCTCATCTGTTTTCCAGTTGCTAGTGACATTTCCTTGACTGGTGGCACAGTGGTTCAGCGAATTCGCTTAGCAGATGAAGTAGAAAATCCAGGAATGGCAAGTGGGATGCTAGAAGAAGACTTGATCCAGTATTACCAGTTTTTAGCAGAGAAGGGAGATGTACAAGCACAGGTAAGAGTCAGTTCACCTGATGACATTCAGACATTTTCAAGAATTATAGGAACAGCTTTATGAAATATTGGAAGGCATTGGAGCTTTAGTGTTCTCTTCATCTGGAATCAACCTGTTTCCTATTTTCTCCCTAGTTGTTATGTGGAGAGACTTATATTTTAGTGTGTTTAAGGTAGAACTTGGCCAGAAAATGCAGGGTTTTTTGAAAACAAGTTTAGCATCTTAGGAATGAGATCTTGGCTAAGGCTAGATAAAAATACTGGTCTTGACAAGGGATTTCAGTTTCTCACTGCTCCTGCTCTTGTGTGACTTCTGCATGCTGCAGACCGGACCTCTTCTACACACAATCCAGGAGGGGAGGATGCTGATAGAGGCAAATTTTCCCAAGCCAACTTGATCATGTAACACTTAAGACTTAGGTAGGCAGGATTCAGATGAACAGTTGTTACTTTACATCTAGGACAGTATATTGCTTCTATCTAGGATAAATTTCCATTTAGGCTAGTGTGAAAAAGTAGGACTGTACTCCAGTTATTGAAGCAAATCTGTGCCTTCAAACTTTGTGGCATCTTTTAACTCTGATATTGTCTATCTCTGTGCATGTAATTAGCTCACCTGTATCTGTATTGCTAGAAAAAGGATGTCCCAAGGGAAAAGTCACGTATTTGCAATGTAAAATTTTTTTTTTAGGTTGGCCTTGGACAGTTGCACTTGCATGGAGGAAGAGGAGTAGAGCAAAATCATCAGGTACCTTTTCTCTATATCTCTGATGCATATTACACTAGGCAGAGGGGGAGAAAGTATAACTGAGAAAGTGATGCAAAAGTATGTACCACTGTATGATATGTAACAATTTCAATAGCCTTATTCAATAAAACTTAGTCCCTATGTGACTAGAAGATGGAACTGATTTTTTTACATAATTAGTTTAAGATTAACATTAGAAATAAGAATGTCATAAATAAAAACTTCTTATCAAGTAGTATTGGAGCTGGTTGAGCTTTTGTAAATGTGGTACAATCTTCATGATGCTGTGAGCATGCATTAGTGATGAATGCATGAATCTTTTGCTTCTGTAGACAAAACACTGCAACTGTAAATATTAAAGATATTAAGTGTGCATAGAAAATAGAACTTCTGCAGCTGTAAGCCAAGCTACCTTTCTTATGGACGTTAAAATAGCTAACCTCATTCTGAAGTTTGTATTGAAAAAATGGAGTGCTAAGGATATGGAGTCCTGAGGATTATTTAATCCAATACAGTAATTATTTAACAGAAATTTGTCATCATATTTAAAATACCTTAAAATTACTGCTTCAGGAGGGTTCAGAGATGATAGTGAATGGTCAGAAGGAGTATAACCAATTTCTGTGTAAAAGTAGAATAGGAATTGGCAAATCTCACCTATTCTAAACGAGGTTTGATGGTACAATAAGAAAGATTTATCTGTGTAGCTAGTGCATAGTAGCAGTTGTAGTTTGTTGGTTTTCCCCCTTCTGGTTTTTGAAATACACTGTGAGAAGGATTGCTACTTAATATTGCAGTTAAATAAGTGAAGAACCCTGTCACATATATTAAAATAGGTGGGATTGGTAACTTTTATTCACAAAAGAACCTGGTAACTTGGTAAACAAATCTACCTGCTTCTACTCCATTTGCAAGAAAAGTAGCTAAAATCATAGTGATGGTAATTAAAACACTTACTTTCTTTTCTACAGCGAGCATTTGAATACTTCAATCAAGCAGCTAATGCTGGCAATTCCCATGCTATGGCTTTTCTAGGAAAGGTAAGATATAAATACTCTGAAAAGTAAGAAAAATGCCTTGCAATGAAAATTAGAAAATATTTCCTACTTTCTGATATCAGTCAATCTAAAACTTGAATTCTGGAATCTAATTATTGCAGTTTATCTCCTGTTTTGAATTTTTCTGCAAGATTTGAGTGTTGTAGTCTGTTATGTCTTTTCTAAGTTTTCCTTTACTTCAGGAATTTTTGGAGTTTTTTTAAACAGTGCTTGAACTACAGGGGTTTTTTTAATCAAACAAATATTTGAATGTCATTTTTCTGTGGTGGAGTTCAAAACTTTAAATAGGCAACTATTCTTTTCCTCACAATGTGTGAGGGAAAACTAGGCTTCTTAGTATTTTCTGCTGGGCAAAGTTTTAAGTTGTGAAAGGAAATGGGAAGGAAATTCTTTCCATTTCATTCTGTGTAGAGAATTGAGGCATCTGAGTCAGAATTGCCTGTACTTGCTTTGCACTAAAACTTGAATCTATCTGCAGGTTGGGCCTTTGTTTCAGTAATCTCAGATTTAAGGCCTTTTTTGTCTAGAGGCAAATCTTATCTGACCCATCTGATTGCCTTCTATGATGGAGTGAAAACAATGGTCAGCAAGAGAATGTCTGGTAGCAGCTATCTAGATTTCTGTAAGGCCTTTGGCATGGTCCCATATAACATCCTTGTCTTGAAATTGGAGAGAAAAGGATTGGAGGGGTGGAATACCTGGGAGATAAGGAATTGGAGAGTTGTGATTAATGGCTCTATGTCCAGGTGGAGGCTGTGACAAGGGGGATTCCTCAGGGCTCAGTCCTGGGACTGGTGCTCTCTAATGTCTTTACCAGTGACACAGACAGTGAGATCGAGTGCAGCCTCAGCAAGTTTGCAGATGACACCAAGCTGAGCAGTGCAGTGACAACAGAAGGATCGGAGGCCACCCAAAGGGACCTGGACAATCCTGAGATGTGGGCCCATTAGAACCTCATGAAGCTCAATAAGTGCAAATGGGAGGGCTGCACCTGTACAAATATGAGTACAGACTGGGAAATGATCTCATTGAGAGCAGTCTTATGAAGAAGAACTAGGGGGATCTCATGGGTAAAGAGCTGGACATGACCCAACAGTGTGCGCTTGCAGCCCAAAAGGCAAACAGCATCCTGGCCTGCATCAAAAGAGGAGTGGCCAACAGGCTGAGGGAGGTGATTCTCCCCCTCTACTCTGCCCTCATGAGACCCCACCTGGAGTGCATTGTCCAGGTGTGCACTCCACAGCACAGGAAAGACATGGACCTGTTGGAGTTAATCAGAAGAGGGCCATAAAGATTATCAGAAGGATGGAGCACTTTCCCAGTTTAGGCAGGCTGAGACAGCTGGGGCTTTTCAGCCTGGAGAAGAGAAGGCTTTGGGGAGACCTCATTGCAGCCTTCCAATACCTAAAAGTGTCTTACAAAAAAGAGGGAGAGTAACATTTTGCACAACAGGTGGTGATAGGACACGGGGGAATGGTTTTAAACTAAATGAGGAGAGATTTGGGTTAAATGTTAGGGCCAAAGTTCTTTATTCAGAGGGTGGTGAGCCAGTGGAACAGGTTGCCCAGAGTAGTTGTGGGTGTCCCATCCCTGGAAGTGTTCAAGGCCAGGCTGGTTTGGGCCCTCAGCAACCTAGTCTAGTCCCTGCCCATGTCATGGCAGTTGGATCTAGATTATCTTTAACCCAATCTGTTCTATGATTTTTAATTTAAAACATGATTGGCAGGCTGCTGGCAGTGGTGATAATGAGTTACTTCTTAGAAAGGTATTTAGGTCACCTGTCTGAGATCTAGGTTGCAGACTATCTTCAGCCTATGAGGAGCTAAATCCTTATTAATCCATTTGAGTACCTTCTAAGGTTAGGCTACAATAAGCACCAGCTCTAGATCATCTTTTTCAGGCTGTCATTGTAGTAGAGGATTCAAAGTTAATGTCCTTAAAGCCTAAAAGAATAGCATAATATGCTGTTCAAGGCACCTGACAGAAGAAATTGCAGT
Organism: Lonchura striata; assembly: GCF_050655825.1. Taxonomy (NCBI): domain Eukaryota; kingdom Metazoa; phylum Chordata; class Aves; order Passeriformes; family Estrildidae; genus Lonchura; species Lonchura striata. The sequence continues at coordinate 53,803,519 of NC_140707.1, read as the reverse complement.
TCCTGCTTTCTCTATTGGTTGAGTGTTTTGTTGCTAATTGTTGTTGAAGTGAACCAATTTTTGCTATGTTTTTGCAAAGTATTTTGACTGCCAATACAGTTTGATGGCCACTGGTCTCAAGACTTGTGCTCGATTGCGTGTTTTTCACTGTACATTGGTAATAGTGAAGGGTATTGTCATTAAAAAAAAGTTAATTTAATGGGCAGTTCATTTTCCATGAGAAAGTTAAACCCTCTGAATTTTACAGCAGAGAGGTGTATTTTCTGCATCTGGACAAGTTTTAATGATTATTCAGTAATGCAATAGTCAGTATAATCTAAGTACAGTAACTCCCTCTCAATATGTAAAGTGAAGATGTTTCATGGTCTTCATGCTAAACTGACTGCTTTGGCTGTTCTTCAGTAATGGCTTTCTCTTTCAGATGTATTCAGAAGGAAGTGATGTTGTACCTCAGAGCAATGAAACAGCCCTTCAGTATTTCAAGAAAGCTGCTGATATGGTATGATTATCTGTAAGGTGGAACTACACCATGTGCACTAAGCTGATAAAACTCTGAAATGCTGCAAATGCTTCATATGCTCTTCCATGTGCAGACACTTATTCCCACTTTAATTTGCCCATAATCTTACTTGCCTAAGACGTCAAAAACTGCTCTGGCCATGGTGCTTCATGAAGCTCTGTTCAGCATAAGGAGTCTAACTCTCATTAATAGAGTCTTATTTCATCAATATGAAATACTGTCCACCTAAATAGTCTGCAATTCTGTGAAGTGCTAGTTTTTGTTAATTTGTAGTTGTCTTGCCACAAGAATTTACAGTGCTGCTGTTACGGGAACATATAATAGTTTTATACGTCTCATCTCACTGGAATGTTTGCTTTTTGGGATGATGTTTTTTGATCATGTTAATCCCTTATATGTGTCTTTGATCTATGCCTTATGATAGTGTTTGTACAATTAAAGCATAAGTAGTCCTCCAGGAAGGGTGTTCAACATGTGAATCACAGTAGATTAAGTTCTGAAGGAGCTGTTGTAAGATAACTGCCTTCGTGGCTCTTACTTTCCACAGTCAGAATGCTGTTCCACATCTCTGTGCTAAAGTGAGGATCTCTCAATGTGCTCACCCTGCATTGAATGAAACTTTCTGATGTGTCCCATTGCCTGTCCTGGCACTGAAGCAGTGCCATAGTGCCTGCTTCTGTAGGGTCAGTGGTTAGTAATGTAGCCTACAGGACAGTCACCATTCCACCCTTAACACACGTTCTTAGAGTTACTGAAGTTATTTTGCAAGCTTCTGTAGCACCCAAAACACTTTGAAGTGGGAAAAACTAAAGATAACTAAGTTATTAATGCCCCACCTTTCTAGGTTTATGGGTACTACATTTTGTATGACACTGTAAAAGTGTACAGTAGGCTTTCAAAACTAATGCTGAAAGCTTTTTCCCTGTTCATCAGCTGTGTAGTTAGTGAATGAAAGTTAGTGCAAATGCTGTTTCCTCCCTAAATAACTACTACTGGGAGCAAAAAATTAATCTCTCTTGAGTACTATATGTTTTCATGATATTAAAGACATATGAGATTTGAAAGATATAGGTGTAAGTTTTGCCTTTCTTTGCAGAAGTGTTCTTCTGTGTTTTCAGGGTAATCCAGTTGGACAGAGTGGATTAGGAATGGCTTACCTCTATGGAAGAGGTGTTCCAGTGGTAAGCTTTTGACAGTCGTCTTTCTAATCATAGGTGATTGTGTGACTTTTTGTTGCCAACAGATTTTTTTTTTTTTTCCTGGAGGGAAGTACTATGGAAAGCTTAATTGAAAATTCCTGTTTGACTGAAAATTCCTTGGGGAAATCTGTAATGTAAAAAAAAAAAATGCTCTGTGGAATTAGCAGCTATGAAAGAAACATCTTGATTTTGCTCTCAGAAGTTTGAAAATATTGCTTAAGCTATTAGAAATGCATAGAAGTGTGCATTTTAACAGGAGATTTGAGCTTGTCTGTAATTTTCTTGTGAAATAAAACAAATCCTAACTGTCCCCATTTTGTGACTCTTGTGGGAGTGAAGAAACACTGAAACTTTTAATTAGTTCATTTGCTTTATTGCTTTTCCCACAGGAAGGTTTCTTATCAAATGTTTTATATTAAGCTCTGCAAACAGGTACTCAAAATGTGAATTAGCCCAAAGTTGAGGAAATAAGTAGGTGTTCCAGAAACAGAACAGAGCTTCCATTCTGTTAAGCATAACTGTTCATAGCAATGCTATATGTGGATGCCAGCTTTGAGATAGCTGCAGAGTTACAACAGGTGAAATATCATTGTAGTCTATTTCGGTTTTTGCTTCCATATTTTGAACAGGGGAATATTTTCACTGGAAAATCTTGCTGTAATTTTTCTGTAAAACAGATCTGTCCTTTCACATATGCACATGCATATTTTCTCTCTTAAACTTTGGTGTATTGCAAGGCTCTAATGACTGGACCAAATCTTCCTGCAGAACTATGAGCTAGCACTGAAGTATTTCCAGAAGGCTGCAGAACAGGGATGGGTTGATGGACAGCTTCAACTAGGTTCCATGTATTACAGTAAGTGGCATCAAAACCATTTGCAGGTCTAAGCACCTGCCCTTTCAGTTACTGTTCACTAGGTGGCAATAGAAGTGTGCATACACTGCATGTAGAGTGGGCTTACTACATTGAACTTGTATTTCACTCTGTTTTTTCCTGACTTTTTCACAAAGCTTTTCTAGAGTAATTTTAAAAAGTACTGTTTCATACAACGCTGCTTTTCAGGAGGAATTAATAGCAAGTATTTAATCTTTCTTTTAGATGGCATTGGAGTCAAGAAAGACTATAAACAAGCTTTGAAATACTTTAACTTAGCCTCCCAGGGTGGCCACATCCTTGCTTTTTATAATCTGGCTCAGATGCATGCTACTGGCACTGGAGTGATGCGGTCCTGTCATACTGCTGTTGAGGTAAGGTCACCTGCTTGTCAAGATCAATAATAGTGACTTGCGAGAGATTGGCTATAACCACATCAGCCTGTATAGGACGTTTCCAGCATTGACTGCCGAGTCAAGGCTATCAAAAGGGAAAGTGATACATTAGCAAACTTGTTTGTATTTCATGAGAAAAATCTTTGGGTTTTTTGTTATGTCAGGTTTCTCTTTCCTTTGTTAACTTTGAAGAAAATTAAAATAATGTAATGCAAAACAAGCAACAGCAACTTCTAAGTGCCAAATTCTTCTTTTATTCTTGGTTTTAAGTGTAACAAAACTAAGATACTAAATAATTCCGAGTAAGCATCTGAATCTTACAAGTTACTGTCTTTACTTACTAAGAATCTTACAAGTTGCTAAGCATCTATCTGCTTAGCAACTTGTATCTTAAAGTAAGCCTTTCTTGAGCAGTGGAGCTTGCTTGTCATGTTTTCATGTGAAACACAAATATTTTGAACAGACATCAGAATGTTAAAGTGTTATTTCTTGCAAAACCTACATTTTTGAAGTTCCTGACAACCAGTATCCTCCCCCTTCATTTTTCCTCTGCAGTTGTTTAAGAATGTCTGTGAACGGGGGCGTTGGTCTGAAAGACTGATGACTGCCTACAACAGCTATAAAGATGGTGATTCAAATTCTGCTGTGGTTCAGTATCTTCTTCTGGCAGAGCAAGGCTATGAAGTTGCACAAAGCAATGCTGCTTTCATACTTGATCAGAGTAAGAATCTGAATATGTACTGGAAAGGGTTTTTCTGGAGGTGGAATGTTAGAACTTTAATGAAGCTCTTGTCCTCTTTCCTGCTCTTCACACTGGAAAATAATGAGTTTTCATTTTCACTTCTAAAGATGATTTCATAGGCTGAAAGTTAAAATACATTTAATTTCTGACTTAGGGATTTTAAAATGGCATAAACAGAGAGTCTTTAGAAAATTGCACAGTCCTAAAAATTCTCTTCCCTTGGATTTCCCAAGCACAATTGTAAAAGTAGGGATTGCATTAGATTTACTTTTGACCTGTACTATGCATAGAAGTCATAGTGTCCTTTGTTCTTTCTCTTGTAATGCATTTTCTCAGCACCTTCTTCTTTGTGTGACTTTACTGATGCTACTCTTGAAGCAGGTGTTAAGTTAATTCTCTTAGATTTGAAAAAAAACTTGTCCTATATGTCTTACTGGAACTAGATGGCTTGAACTTGGATTTATTTGAGTTTGAAGTCATTGGGAGACAATGGAAGTGCAATGGCAAATCTTTCTAGAAACTGAAAAACACAGTATTTTAAACTTTCTCTATAGCAAATCTAGGTGTCAATGCCAGCTTTGTCTTAGTATTGAAAGCACCTATTGGTGGCTGGTGGGCTAATCTAACATCTTCATTTCTAGTTAATGTTTTTTAAAGGTGTCTGAGTTAATAATCTTTAGATAAGGTACAGTAATGACAGTCTTGGCAGGAAGTGCATGCTTGCAAAGAAACAGCGTTTTTCCCCGAGTTAAAACTCTTGATTGTCTTTACTCAGATATATCTGCATTTCAACTGGAGATTGTTTTACAATTACTTGACAGGTTTTATACAAAATCTTTGTGTCAGCTGTGGGATACTACAGCTAAAACCATAATTACACTAGAAGTTCAAGTTATAAATCCTTTGAATTATCCAGTAGTTCATGAACCTTTAAACTATGTCATGGACAACTTCTGAAGTAGCTGAAGCACTGCCATGTAAGAGACTACAGTCTGGCTGGTTAAGGAGTTTAAGCCTTTGTTTTACTTGACTAGTCCTGGGTTTCAGATGGCCAAAACTATAACAGCTTTTACTTCAGCCTTGTATTTGTCAAAGTCCAAATTATGTGCTCTTAAGACTTGCATTTTCTGTCATTCCTCAAGTATGCATCAGAATCTCCTACAGCTGGAATGGGACAGACGCTTGGTAAAGCATAGTTCAGGGTGAAATTATATAGTTTGTTCCTAGCCCTATTATGTGGTCAGATAAATGGAAAGGCCATATAAATGAAAGCGGGTTTTATGAGTTTCAGATGGGTTAAATCTTGTTTGTTCTATAACACAGATTGCTTCAAGTTTTTAGTATATTTCAGCAGACTGAAGATAAGCAGGGGTTTTTTTGTGGTTGTGTGTGCATATACCATGGCTCTATTTAACTGGATTATTTTCTTCTTTAGAAGAAGCTAGCATAGTAGGAGAAAATGAAACCTATCCTCGAGCTTTGCTTCACTGGAATAGGGCAGCTTCTCAAGGTATGTGTGTACCTCACAATTCTAATCTGTTTCTTTTTATGTTGAGGGATACATTTAGTGTAGGTTTGCAACTGCAGTGTGAGCTGCAGGTTGAGCTCTGTGTGGGAGGAGCCAGAGGCAAGGGGCCATGAACTGCCGACCTTTTCCATAACAAGGGGCTCAAGGACCTGTGGTCAAGCCAGGTGACAAGACACAGCAGGAGCCAAGAACCCCAGACTTAAGTATGAACAGATTGTGAGGGTATAAAAGCCCAGGGATTTTTTTATTTGGGGTTCCTCCTCAGAAATACAAACTCAAGCTCTTTTTTGTGTTACTGTGCCATTATTAAATTGTTTAAGAGATTCAGACATCTGGGACTCTGCTCTTGGAAATCCAGGGTTGAACCAGTAAAGAAAGCTTGTTTGACTGCATGACAGTGGCACAAGTAGGGAGTCAAGCACCAATCAGCCCTTGCAGCCACCCACTGCAAAGGAGGAATGAGCTTCAGTCCCTGCAGTAACAGTCTGTCGTGGTGGGAGTGAGATGGCCAGAGTGCCTCCCAGATGATCAGATGGGAAGGTTTCCTTATTATTTAGTAGAGCTATTAATGCCCAGTTTCATCTGTTTTGCTATGAAACATGTAAAGAGGAAAGTTTTCCTCCTCCTGTTAACAGAAGTTGTATCCCAGACAGGGTAGTTGATATTCTTAGGTCTATTGTTAGCTATAGTGTCATTACAATATCCTTGCATGTCTGAGCCTTTCCGTGGTTCTGAAGACTAAAAGGACTAAATGACAAATATACTTTGTATTTCTCTTGTTGTTCCATATGGAGTTGTAGAGCAGTGTTAAACAACATTAGTGATGTTTGCACTGACTTTTCTAAAAATATATCTGCTTGGGAAAATAAATCAAAAATCTTTAAGAGTAATTTGTTACTTTTTATCATTTATTAAGAAATGCAATTTCCTATTCAAAGTAAGCAGTGATGAAGAATGCATCCTTGATGTCCAAACAGCACAAATTTAAATTCTGCTTGTTTACCTACCCTAAAATAACCAAAACTTAACTTAATGATGAAATATCTTGAAGTATCTAACTTCCAAAGGTTTTTGAATTTAGAGCAAGAGTACCATGCAAATTCAGACTTTAAAGGCTTTTAGTTGAAAGTTAAGAAATTGAAATGATGACATGAATGATGAGACACTATTTTTAAAGTTTCCAGCGTAGTTTTCTAGTTTACTGCTTTTAAAAAAGAAGTTGAATCCTTTAAAGGCCATATAGAAAATGAAAAGTTTTTCTGTAATAAGGGACTAATCATGAACATGTTATGCGTTTTCAGCTGCTACCACTTCATAGCAATAAAAATGTTGGTAGGGTTACTAGGAAAAGGTCTTACCTGGAAATAGAAATTGGTTGTGTTTTGGTTAGCTTAGCCAGATTTAAAAAAATAAAAGCTGTTTATGTGAGAGGGTGGTGAAAGATAAACAGTTTGTACAAACTGTGAAAAGTAATATTAACGCTCCTGCTGCATCTTCATAGGAAGCCAAAAGGGTTTCTTTGCCTAGCTATTTTATCCTTTTTTGTTGTTTTTTGATTTATAGGATATACTGTTGCAAGAATTAAGCTTGGAGATTACCATTTTTATGGGTTTGGTACTGATGTTGATTACGAAACTGCATTTATTCACTATCGACTGGCATCAGAACAGCAGCACAGTGCTCAAGCAATGTTTAATCTGGGCTACATGCATGAGAAGGGATTGGGCATCAAACAGGTGAGTGAGCTGTACACTGAGAGTCTTTGTTAGAGTACATTTGCTGATACTCAGTTAAGTCCACAACTATTACTGGGCTTTGGGTAGTGTATAATTAACCACTTAATTTGGAATTACTGTGTCTCTCAATACACTCACCAGTAGGCAAGGGACAAGTATATTGACTTTGCACTTAACTAAGTGAAGTAATGATGCACAGACAGAGAAGAAACATTTGCCTAACACCGTGAATATTGGCAAAAGAGTGCCATATGCTTCAGAAATGCTTTCAAGACTTTGAAGTGTCATGAAACGAATGCAAATCAACTCCAGGCTCATAGTGTTTTAGTAAAGGATTATTCGTGTCCTCTGAAGCACTGGTTAAATTGTTTCCTGTATCATGACATTTTGAAAACAAGGTAACAAAGCATAACCATGACCAAATCAGATGTGGTTTTTCAATTTAGGCAGACATCACCTAAAGAAGACAGTATATGTGGTTCTCCTAGGAAGCCTATGATGTGTTTCTGTCCATGAGTTAATTCTTATGGAATCCAGAGCAATGTATTTTTGTATGTGTCAAAATAATATAATTGGCAAATGCATGCTAATTTTGAGCAGCCTACCTTAGCATAATGCATGAATATAATAATAACTTGACATGAAACTGTAAGAAATGGCTTAATTTTCCCTATTTTCAGTGAGCTTCAACTTTTTTTGTCTACATATGCATCTTTTAATTATTCTGTTGATCTGTTATAAAAGACCAATTTTTGCTTTTTTGACAAAATAAGAGAACAATACAGAGCAAATCATAAGTCAATATTGTTACTTTGGCAGCATCAGGCAATCAACGTTGGAAAAATACTTAGTGACCTAGATGTAAAAGTGACAATACAGTACGCAAACTGCATTTTCTCTGAAGTTTACTTTCAAATGTTACTTTAGGATGGTTTTCCTTTTGTAACTGAGCCCTCAAAGGTAGTTAACTTCTGAAAATAAGTCTGCAGCTAAAAGCAATAGTTCTAAAGATGGAGGTTTTCTTAAAATTCTTTCAGGCATGGACCTTTTTATTTTGCCGCTGTCTTGAATACTGCACAATTTAGATCAAATAATAAAAAGTTTGAAAAGGTTATTGCATTGTGTTCAGCATGATGGGAAAATTATTCCTAATGCCATCATTTGCACAGTGTTCTCCAGCCTGAAGCAGAGATGGCTACACAGAGAGCCAAAATGAGTGCATAGAGGCTCATGAAGACCATATGTAGCCTCGCTTCATGCAGAGAAATAATACTTTCTCTCCTTCAGATCCACCATGGAATGAAATGTTAAATTGCAAGGGAAATAGAGATAGTAAATATACATAGAGGAAAGGAGCACTGAGAATGTCTAAGCAAGGAAACTGCATGTATAAAACCAGTCTTAGTAATTCTGAATATGTAATGTCCTTGCTTTCTGTGTTCTGTATGATGAGAAGATGGATATTTAGGACTGATTTAGATGAGGCTAGGGGCTGGGCCAGGATATTCTAAAAAAGGCTGAGTTTTGCATGAATCAGAATTCCTTAAATTGCTCTCTGTGCTTGAACTTTTGCCAGTCTGCTCTCACTAATGCCAGATTATGTGCATTTTGGACAAGTAATAAAATATAATTAGTGTATATGTGCAGAAATGGTTAGAAGCTGCACTGTGCAGCAGACTTACTGTAGTGTAACTGAGAAGAAATGCTGCTGCATAGTCCTCAAAAACTTGGGTTTTCTTAGTCTTATGTTTCTTGTGGTGTTGGAAATGTGAACTTGAATTCTGGCTTCAGTTAAAATAGCGTCATCCTCAAACTGAAGCTTCCATTTACTTGTATATTCAAAGGTGAACATATCTCAGAAGAAAAACCTATGGTTAGTTTTTCAAGTTCTTCAAAACTGTGCTTTGAATTTTCTTACCTTCAGGATATTCATCTTGCCAAACGATTCTATGACATGGCAGCTGAAGCAAGCCCAGATGCTCAGGTTCCAGTCTTCCTAGCACTTTGCAAGCTTGGAGTGATTTATTCCTTGCAGTACATACGAGAAATTAATGTAAGTAATGCAGAATTAAAAGAAAACAGCAAATGTGTTCCCACTTTTTAAATAAGCTCAATTTGTAATTTTACTTAAGTTGAAGTATTGCTTGAACCTTCTGCCAACTTAGGATAGATTTGTTTTCTACTGTTGCATACTAAGAAAGTCATTGAAGCTTTTATGCCTATTTCCTATTTGTGCAACTCTGTGAATCTGAAATGTGCACAGGCAGTGCTCTTCTGTGCTGTTCTTCCCTTGAAGAGAATTTCTCAAAACTGATCTTATCTATGACCATCTGCTATCAAAATGAAGCAGATTAAACTGACATAATTGCTCAGGGGAAAAAAACTATATCCCTAATTCTCATGCTATTTTATATTCAGCTGTAACAACCCCGTTATTGTTGTTTGAGCTCTGTTGGGGAAAAAATGTGTCTGTATTAGTGTATGTATTTTATAATGTTTCTACTGGGTGATGGTCCTGAAAGAAAAAAGTTTTCTGGAGTCTAAGTGGAGTCTTTCCAATATTTCTCAGTGTTCTGACATGTTACTGCCTTTGTGGATTAGTTAGTAAACTAAAATGGTATGGAAGTTATTATCACTTAGAGCAGATGCAGTTTCAGGCAATTCAGCAAAGTTTGACAAATCATAGTAGTCTTGAGGCTGAGGACAGTCAAAAGTCAATTGGGCAAATACGCACGTAGCACTCACAGAAGCTGGTATGCAGAACACAGCTTTTCCTAGTTTTACGTCTGCTGCTGCAGATTTAAATAAGCAGTGACTGTGTCGTATCATCAGATACACTAGTGAAGCAGAGGAGTGCATGTTGGCTAATCCTTACGCAAAAGGGGTCTTGCAAAAAGGCACATCAATCAAAATTCCCTGTCCATTACCTACAAAAATCTCAGCATTGTACCACGCAAGTGTCCTGAGGCTTAATGCTCTGTCATTCGTGGGAAAGCCATAAAACTCCATAGTGGAACTTTCATCTGTAAAATAGAAAATAGAGTATCTCATTCTATATAGCACACCTCTTGGTTTTAATGGTATTTTAGTCGCTGGAAACTAGGAATGTCACTGATGTGATACTATTTTTTCAGAGAGGAAAAGAGCCACTAAGTTTAAAAACTGATACTTATATATGAAAAGTGTTACAAGTCAAATTTCCCATTTGTGTTCTTTGACATGATGTGGACTTTTTCTTTCTTAGATGAGAGAGGTATTCTCACACATTGATATGGACCAGCTGCTGGGGCCTGAGTGGGACCTTTACCTTATGACTATCATTGCCTTGCTCCTGGGAACAATTATAGCTTACAGACAAAGGCAGCACCAAGCAATTCCCAGACCAGCAGGACTGCGGCCAGCTGTGCCTCAACAAGAACCGCCCCCAGAGCATCAACCACCACAATAGCAACAAGAGCCTCAATGAAAGAACTGGATTTTTCCAAAAGGAACAATTTTCATTGTGAATTAGGACTTTGGATCAACAGTCCCTCCCCCAAAAGAGGCACAAAGAAGTTAAAAAAAATGTTTGAAAGCTGCTTAGAATGATGCCTTTTTTCAGGGATAAGAAAATTATTTTGAAACTGATTTGAATGTTATTTCAGTGCCAATGGAATAACACTATGGCTTTTTTCATGGAAACACAAGAGTGCTACTACAAAAATGTTGCCTGCTGTATCTAGTTCCTCTTTGTTCAGAGTCCTTTTCATCTCCCAGAGAGACAGAAGGCTAACAGTGGAAGGTTTTTGCCTTCTTGATAGCAGTTATCCTTTATAAAAGTAATAATAATAAATTTATGGCAAATTTAAGTCCAAGAAGCTAACCTGTAAAAAAATTCTGAAAATATTAGGGCTGTTAGGAACTTAAATTCTGACCTGCATCCCAAGTATTTCTATAGTCCGTATTTCATTTTTTTTTTAGTATTTCTTATACTTTGATATAGGCTGTCTTGGATGGTTTAACATAGATTATTGATAAACCCTGTAAAACTAAGCCAACAAACATGCTACTCTCCATTTGTGCTTTGTTTTGGGTATTTTCCTGCATTCCCCTTAGGCAGTTCTCAGCAGTCAGTATGTTGCCCGTGAGGTGGAATGGGACAAATAGAGTCTGTAAAGCTTGTCAGTCGAAAACTGTCCACACAGCACCCAGACCTCACATACTTCTAAAACTTTTCAGGAGACTGTGTACTTTGCAGTCCTTCATGGCATGAAAACCTATGGGTAGAGTTGCTAAATATAAATTTGTCTTTACCAAGAGGCTGAGTCTAGATAGCAGAAAGCACCAGTATTACTGCGCACACTGAAGAAAGGAGAGAGCCAGACGTCTCAGTGAGTAAGACTTGCTTTTGGAGTTGGAAGTTCTGTGGTTAATTTTCAACAATCCTGTTAGTGATTTGCACTGCAAGAAAGAAATGTGTGTATCTCATGCATGTGTCTGCTTAATGCATCTACAAAAAAGAGCCACAAAAATGCATGCTGTCTACAAAAGGGCATGGGCTTATGCCAGTGATGCTACTCCAAAGCTACAGGGGTGCTCTGGCTGTCGCCAGCCTCCCTTCTACCTGGCATAAAGGAAAGTCACAGTAATGTCTCTGGCTGTGCCATCTCAAGGACCCCTTGTAAAAGAAAATCCAAAAAGAAAGAAGGCTAGTGGCTCCTTGATGCCACCAGGTCAGTGTAAAGGCCTTTTAATGAGTGTAAAGACTGTGGACTGATGATTTAAAACTGCAAGAGGAATCTTCACTTAGCCATGATTTTCATTGAACGATAATTTCTGGGGCTGGGGATGGGAAGTGGCAGAATAGTTTAGGAGCACAAAATGCATAATTGTCTGTCCTTATTTTCCAGTGGTAGTGAAATACTGGTTTCTGTACTAGCATTAAACCCTCTGAATATGCTATCATAAAGCTGAATGAATACAAATGAGGAGGCTTTAGCTGCTTTCTGACAGAAGCTGTTGTGTTTAAAGGGTTAAGGGCTTCTTTTCTTGCAAATGTTTTTCGGGTGTATTGGCAACAACAACATATCAATACACTTTATTTAGAATTGAGATTTTGGTATGGTTTCATATTTGGTACATGTGCAAAGAGATCATTGCACAATGGATCTCTAGTTTGGGTAGAAGATAAGCAATCCATTATTTTGTAAATGGAAGTGTCACGGATGACTAGTATTAAAGGTACTAGTATTATAGGTAGAACTTCTCAGTACTTCACAATGCTTATGCTGGTCATATGAAGACAAATCTTTAATTTTAGTGTGGAGGGTTGCAGCATGTAGTAGAGGAATGCCATGTTCAGTCTCAATCATCATTAGCAGATGAAACAGTATTGAACTTAATTGTAGTGTCTTATATGTACAGCATTCCCCAGCTGCATTTCTAAGATATCTGTGACTTCTGAACACTCCCTCTGAAATATTTTGCCACTGTCACTTAACTTTTTAGCTTGGCGTGAATTAAATTAAAGATGTATGGAAATCGTTTTTCAGTTAAATACCATTCATTCATTCATTGGTGTTGATCTCTTAGGCAATTCGGAAATTTTGTTACTGCATTATTAAAATGTTTTGGTTGTTGATCTATTAGAACTAAATTCTAAAAGCTCTGTTTTGCTTGCATGAGAATCTCTTATCACTGCTGCTATGTGACAGTCTTACAGATGACTTTCAGTGAATCTGATGCATTTTTAACATCCAAGAAATCAACAGAAGAAAATAATTGAAGATCAGCAAGTTATTTCATTTTAAAAACTGTTTTTTGAAGGAGCAATAAGGAAGTCTTTCTCCTGCTTTTTTCCCTTCCACCAAATTACTACCACCAACTCTTCAGATGACATTCATTTGAATGTGGTGGTAGAAGAAAAAGGTACTTACCATAAATAATGGCAAGTTAACTCAGGGATTAAAGATATAAATAAGTTTCCTAAATCAGTTATCTACACCATGACTTAAGTTTTTGTGACAATCCCTTACTACTCTGTTCTGAAACTTGCTTTTTGAGGAAAGTATATTTAACTCTTACTAGCAATATGTTCCTTGTGCACTCAGTTAATCAAGCATCTTTTTCCTAAAGAAGCTGAGTTGCTCAGTTTACTGCAGTGAAGTACTTTTCCCTTTTGGTTGCACACAGGTTATCTTATAGTTTATATGCAGGAGTATTTAAGAAGGGAAACTTGATGTAAGAGAAACCTTTCTGGGTGTGTTCAGCATGGTTTGAATAGAAAAGTTGTATTCTTTGTGAGTAGTAACATAGGCCAGAGCCTGCCTATTTGACCTTCATAGACATGCTCTTCTTTCCCTGCACAGAAAATGGAACTACAGAGCAGTAAGTGTTATTGGTGGGATTTTTATATGTAGGAGAACTGTGGGAAAATATGAAGAAACGCATTATTCTGCACCTCAAATTATTAATCAAAGACATTAGCTGTTCCTGCTAGTTAAAAGAAACACTGAACTGTTGAGAAAACAGGATTTTAGTTCATCACTGGTGAAACTTGTCCCAGTGCTATCTGTTGAAATAATTTTCTTCCTTTATATTGTCCATGATGGGACGGTGTAATAGAAGGTAAGGCCTTTGATGCAAACATCCCTGTAAGACTCTTGCAAGATAGTTTTACTCACTTTTTAGTTATCTTCCATAAGTCAGCTACTCTTATTTTAAAAAAAAGTTTTAATTTGGGGGGAGAACATTAAGATATGGCTTGTGAAAGGACTTTTTAAGACTATGCATTATCTAATTTCCACCTATTATATGCTAGTTTTGGCCTATAAAAGGGGATTACACTCACCTTTGGAAGTTGCTTTCCTTTTAGATAGGCAACAATGAACTGAAATTCTATTTTTTTGTTTCAGAGAATATTAAACTGAAAAGATTTAGTTTGATTTGAACTACTGCAAATGCATATGGCAAATAGGGAATATTGGGGGGAACCCTTTGTTTTTATCAGCTACAGTTCTTTAAAGGGTCTTGTAGGAGTTTTGTAAATTTATTTTGTATTTAAAATCAGTATAAAGGCTGGTCAAATGTAATATAATTGTGTAAACAAATTATGTTAATAGAAAGATGTACAGATTCATTTTGTACTGTATCTTTAATCTTGTGAAATAAAGATACCACCTGTGTGGTTACCCTCAGTGTTCACAGTGGTTATGATGACAGAAGATGTGATTTGATAGTCATATGCACTGGTAATATGCCACTATTCAATGCACCCCTTCCTATAAGGATTCTCATGCTTTCACTTCCATTCCTTAGGAAGGGCAAAGAAAGGAGGAATGGATCATTATGCATTTTGTCTTCAGTTATGCTATAAACTTGCCCTCTGTGTGCATGTATGTGTGTGACAGCATATATAGCATTTGTACCATGGCTGGTAGGCTCAGAACTGCTGTGTGATTCAAGAGTAGTGACCAGTAACTTCAGAATTACTACTGCATTTTCAATGATACAGGGATAATTCAGTCAGTTGGAACAGATACTAGGGGAGGGACTACCCCAAGCTGACAGATTTGTTTGCTTTGCAGGCTGTTTTTGACCCATTCATCCCTTCAGGCTCCAGCTGTTGAGACCAAGTCCTCCCTTACTAAATTCAGTGAGTTGATGCGCTTTGCAGTGTGCTTGTTCATTGGGGAGAAGGAAAGTAAGGACAGTGGGGGAGCAGTAATGCCTAGGAAAGGTATCAATAGGTAAGTGATCCTGAGCATCAGCCCAAATCACATAGTTTTCTGAAGTATTTGGAGGCTTTCCGTGTTGTCTGCTCCTGCCGATAGCACTTGTTGCAGGTAAAAGCAGAACTGCAGGTGTTAAAACCAGACTGAGTTCGACTAACAAAGCTCAAGCTTAGTGAGGCTATCCCTCACCTTCCAAAGAAGTCCATTGTTTGAGATGTGATTGCTGACATACTCAGTTGAGGTGGGATGAAGTAGATACTTTATTGTATTTGTAGCCTGTGTGTCTGTGTGGAGCTGTGTTCTGTGGAGGGAACTGAGTACCAGGTGGTACCATATGATGTGGTGTGGGAGAGTGTTGGGGATTTCTGTAGCTTGTTTGTTTTAAAAAGCTCCAGGATAATGTTCATTGAAAATTAGTATGTTTAGTTTGGTTTTGGTTTTTATATTGCTGTATTCTTTATATTTTAGTCTTGAGACTGAAACTAATTAAAATATTATTAGAAAGTATAATTTCTAAACCTGCAAGACCTGTTTGATTAGAATGTGTTATTTGGTATGATAAAATGTTCTTCCTCCTCTTTAAACTATCATGATCTTAATGGATTTTCAAATCATGACTTTGATTCCTTTTTTCTATAAAGAATAACTGAGGAAAAAAAGTCACTCTAGCCTATTTACTGTCAAAAATCTTCAGGCTACTGCAATCAGCTCCTTCTAAAGCCAAGGATGAGGGAGGACAGTGTACCATCTAGTCAGATAATGAAAAATGAAACATATAGTACTAAATTTTATTTTCAGAAAGAAAAGCGGAGATGGAGTACCATTGTTGTTGCTCTTCAGGTAGTAAGAGAGATGGATGTCATTTAGCTTCCACAGAGATGGCTTGCTCACATTTTTATTTCTTTGGTGTCCAACTTTTTGAGCTTTCCATATAACATGGGTTACAATTCCAGATTTTAAAAATAACTTTGAAGAATATCAGGTTTTTGTGTTGCAGAATACTGAAATTATAGTTCTTCAATCCTGTCAGTCATTTTCTGTATTTCCTTATTTTTCATATGCTTGTTTTTTCTTCATTCTTCCTCCTAAACATAGATTGTTCTGTATAAAATTAGTTGTTCCAATTCCCATCTATTACGTGGCTCCATTTCTGTACGGGATTCATACCAACTTTTTTATTGCTTCTAATTAACTGCTTTAGCTGGGGGGGAGGGGAAATATTGTATCTGGGATGTGTGTTTGTAGCAACAAGGGGGTGTTAGACAAAAATGGCAACTTGGACTTGTTAAATACTTGAGGTCTCAAAGACTGGGAATGGAGTGGCTTCCAGACTTTGAGTCACTGTCATATCTTGAGAGAATGTGTGTATATACATACACAGAGATATAAGAAGTCCTTGGTTGCAGGAGCTCGGAAACTTAACAAAATTAAATAATTCAGTACTCTTTATTCCTCTCATATTTGTGGAGCAAAAGTTCAAAATTAAAAAACACTGTAGCTTCTGGTAAGACTTGGTAAATAATTACCTTCCCATGACTATTAAAACTTTTTTAATATGTAAATCATTCTAAAATGTGCCAAACCATCTTCCAACATTGTTTGGAATATTATGTGCACAGCTTCCAGGAAAGTGGCCTCTTTTGCAAGGTTTAATCCATATTCTCTTAGAGGACACAATCTTTCCCACTAAAGTAGGTGATGAAGAAATTTTTTTAAATCATTTTTCACTGAGATCATCTGGAGTTATCTAAATAGCTTGAAAACTAAATTAAAAATGTCTTACATTATTTGTTTCTGACCAGTCTTACTTTAATGTTCGTTAGGCTCCAGACTTTGCTATATACTGAAATTCTATTAATTAATGGCATTTTAGGTGCTTTTAAACAATTTGCTATTATTATTGTTATCACTGCTACTATTTGGAAAATTTCCCAGATCTAGTCAACAGCAATTTTAAAGGAAAAGCCAATTTGCACTGCAAGTATTAAAAAGTGATACGTCAAGTGATGTCAAACACACTTCATTAACTTTAAAGTCGTTATTATTATTATAGCTGATGTTAAAATTACTCAAGAAATACGTGGAATGTTCAGTTTAAGGGTTATAACTTTGCATTATAAAAAAGATACTTCTTGAACAATCATCCAGCTTTGAATTTAAAGGCCTGATAATCTACATGGTGAGTTTTCCAAAGTGACTTTGTGGCCTTCATTACTGGGGCAGTGAGATCAGTAGGACTTGAGTTAATTCTTTCCAGGTTGTATTTAGGAAGTCCATTAGGAAGAATAGCCACACCAAAATACGTATACATTTTCTTCTGGAATCCAGTGTTAACATTAATGTTCAGCTGTAATTGAATAACTAAAGAGTTCATATTTTTTACAAATTATTCTGTGTTTGACTTGGTTATTGAAATCTGGGAAACATTGCACAGAAGGGAGGTGACTCTAGCAAGAGATTTCAGCCCCAGTGAGATAAATATGGTGATCTCACTGCACACAGCTGTGTTGGCTTTTCCTGCCTCTCTGCTAAACTAACAACTTACTGAGTTCCCTACTAGGAGTCTGAGTTTTTTTGGGTTTTTTTTTTTTTGGAAGGCAAAGGGTTCAAGTAAGTAGGATCTTATCAAAATAGGGCAAGAAAGAAGGATTTCTTCATTTATGTAATCTCTCAACTAACAAACTGAACATTGTATATTAACTGTTTGCCTACCCTGTCTTTCATATTCAGTGACTAGCACCATAGAGACACAAGAAATACTTCTGGTGTTTTGCACATGTAATTGAAAAAAATTGGCCTAATTATTATGTTTGTGTTTTGTACAAGCCCCAAAGAGTTTACTCTTCAGTACATTGTCATTCTTAGTTCAGTTCCAAAAGGTAGATTGATACAAAATACTTCTAAATGTTTCTGGTGATACTAGTTCAGCATCATGAAGCTCATGTTTAGAGTAAACAGTGTGCAAATAATCCTTTGGCTGAATACTGAAAAACTTTATGGTAAATAATACTAAAATTATTAGAAAAGTGAACTAAAAATAAACCCCCTTTAAGATTTCAGATCTAGTGTCTCATTAATCTCATTTGGCACTGTGAAAGGTGCTAGAACAAACGGTATTCTGTCATTTTAAAATACTCTTCGTTATTTAAACACAGGGCATAAAATATTAATTTCCACTGTCTCCTTGGGATTTCTAAATGTCAAATCATAAAGACTTCCTTGCAGCTACAGAAAATAAAGTTTTCAAAACACATAAAATTAGTATGTTTGATAAGCCTTTAGCTCTCTCTATGCTTATATTGAGAATTTGATGCTTCCAAATTTCTCCACTAGCCACTGCACTCCAGGCACTGCTATTCTACAAACTCTTCAGTTGCTCAGATTGCAGCAGAACAAGCTCTGCAGATGCTGGTAATTTGGTTTGCTGCTAGATGGCAAAACAAGGGTGTCTGGTCATTGAGAAATGCCCTTCTGTGAGAAAAATATTGCTTGTGAAGGGGAGGTGAAGGTGATGGTCTGCCATGCTGGAAATAGTGCGTTTGTCCCAGCAATATTTGTTTAAATCTAATCTTGCCATTACTGAGATGTGCAGTTAAATCTCTCCTGAAGGATGTGATCTTCCAGACTGGGCTGTGGCAGCTGGAGCAAAGACCACACAGGTGTGTGCACACGGTCTGAGGTAAGGGAGCTAAGCAAACAATCTTTTGGCACCACACGTTTTTTTTCTTTTACTGCTCTGTGTGTCAATATCAGCTCACTGGCTGAGAAGTAGCACTTCTGTGAGACTACTTTGTGATACAGTATAAAGAAATATGAAGTACAGACTTAACTGTGGAAGGTAAAGAAAAAAGGTAAAGAAAATCTCAAAGTGCTTCTGTACACTTCTGAGTGGAGCCTCTGTTGGCACACAACTAAGGATTAAGTCACACTGCCTCATTTAATATGATGAAATATATTGAATTCTGTTAACTGACAAATTTAATTAAATTTGCAGTAAAGCTTGCATGAGAATCATGGTTTTGTATTGGAATAAAATAGCAGCATTTTCCAGGATATAATGAATTATTAATATCTTTATAATGAAATATTAACATTAAAAACTCTAGCTGTCAAGTTGAAAGAACAAAAAGTCAGGTTATGTGTATATTCAAAATAAATTAGAATTGGGATCATTCTAGCTTTTAGTTACTCAGTACATGTGTTTATAGTTATGATTTCACATGGTCTAACCCAGTAAAGTCATATCGTAAATACATCTTCTACATCAGTCAGAATATTAATACTAGAATGCTATATTTTTTAGGGTTAATATTGTCATATTCTAGAAAATGGAAGAATATAATCTTTATTCTTCAAACCCAAACTATTTCAAGTAGGAAAATCAGACTCTCTGGAGTAGGTTTGATTTTTTTTTTTTTTTAACTTTTTTTATTTCCCCTATGTCTTTACTTTGGTGGTGATAAATGCTCAAGTATATTCTAACTTCTCTTTCAATTGTAGGAACACAAATGTTCAACCAGAAATTGAATATACTTATTTAAATAGAATAATTTTGGGTTTGATGTTCTGATGTAATAGAATATTTCAGTGGACCTGTAATGACCATCAAATCAAAAAAGGATCTGTAGTGACCATCAAGCTCAACTGCCTGATCACTGCAGGGCTGACCAAAAGTGTTTTCTGTGGCTTTGATTCTGAGAAAACTCAAGAAAATATAAGAACCTCTATCAGGTTTGTTACCTGCTACTCCTTCCATTCCAGATCTTACTAGTAAAAGAACTTCAGAAATATAAAGCAAAAATTTCTTGCAAGTCCAAACAGAATGGCAATAGTAAACAGAGTTGTGTGATGTTGTGGTAAGGATGTTGTAATTTGGAATAAATAGTGTAAGAGAATCAAATGTTGTAACATGGTTTTGCTCTTACCCCACCTCTGTCCTACTCCTCCTTTTTAAAAGGATGCTTAATACAGGAACTTCAATTTACCTAATATCAGAAAATGTAATTGATCCTAGAGCAAATTTAAGCCTGGTAATCTGCACAGAAGAGGAGAAGTGCTTAAAAAGCAATATATTCTATGCAAGCTCTTTTCCTTTAATGATATCTTAAATGAGGAAACATCCCTCTCCTCAGCCCTTAAAGGCTGATCTAAAGGCTGTTAGTAAATATGCTCTGGAGTGAAAAGAAAGAAAAGATGGAAAATATATTTCTGGTGATTGTAACCTGATTGATGACATTTCATGCTTTGTGCTTTAGCAATGAGAGATACAGCAGCCAACTGCAGCTGTTGCACTGTGACAGCATTTGTAGCTGTCACAAGCCTTTGTGACTATAAGTTCAAATACTGTTGTGAAAAGTTACTATGTAATAGCTTTTACTTTTCTTCAGAAAACAAAGAAGATGAAAAAGTAAAAAAAGAAATGGGGTTCAGAATTTGACTAAAACCAGGGAAGGATTGATGGCCTTCAAGTCTCTTTCTAGCCAGGATCTTTCATAGTACAGTACACCAGAGGTCAATAATGTAATTCTGGATCCTGGGTTTATTAAAGATGGCGAAGATAAAGAGAAACAATTAGAAAACTAATCTGTAGTTCTTTTGGCTCATAAAACAAAGACACCAGTTGTACCTGAGTAGAACTATCTACGTCCTTGTTGAATTTACCCTGTACACATGTAAATGAGTCTGAGAGCCAGACTAAACCCATTTGGGCCCATGGGCAGATTATTCAACTAAACATCTTCCAGGTGACTGGCTTTGTCTGGGCAATCAACATCTTCTACTGCTGGGTAAGAGAATCCGCAAGTCCCGTTTGGGGAATGTGCGAGTTGCGTGCTCTTTTCCCGCAGCCACCTCTAGCTGGCACTCGTGTCGGTGCTTCGGGACACGCGATGTCCCCCGCTTGTGCCACGGGGGCCTTGGGCTTCGGCTCGAGTGTTCTCTGTAATGTTTGTCCGCACACTGCTCTGCACCAGGACCCCCTTTGAAAGCCCCTTGGAAACAATCGGGCGAGCCAGACATGCTAAGCTGCTGAGTGTAACATCAGTTGTAATTACATAGTTATCTTGCACTTTGCATTTGAGATTTCCCCGTGGTTTTGCACGTTTTAAAACTCTTAGTTCACCCAGAGAAGAATAAAACTGCAACCTTCTTTTTGTTTTCCTTTTTACAGTCAGTCTCCATTACTAATTAAGGCTTTTATTACCATGTTTATTGCAAATGGTCAATAACATTTCTCAGCTTGCAAGGTTGAATTTTCTAGGAAGCTCTTTGGTGACTTGCTACTCCCTCAGCTCTCCAGAGGTATTCTCCGAGTCTGGTAATGGCTGTAAATGTACACATCTGTACTCATGTTTGAGCTAACGATGTACATATTCATTTTGCATAAGCTTCCTTTCAGTTGGAACGTTGGAAATGTACTGGGATTAGAAGTTAATTTCACCATAAAGACATTTTCATATGCAAATTGCTCTCTGAACTATTTAAAGGCAGAAATAAGATTACTATTACCATGAAATTTATTTTATTAGGTTTGTAATACTCTTACAGTTTAACAGCCTAAGCACAATTTGGTTCATAGACATCCTAATATATACCTGCTTAATCCATAATCCACAAAATTCATGAGGACCCAAAAAAAAGAAGTGAGGTGCCTGTTAATTGGTGTTAAAGGTGTGTACACGAACTCACCAGTTACAAATAAATAGCGCTGTATTTAAGCACGCCTGTTGAATAACCCCGAATGGAAGGATATTTTGTTTGCATTATCGATTGTTATCTGTACATTGATATTTATTTTTGTCCGTGGGTGAATGAACAGAGGCGGCAAAGTCCGTTGCCTTTGAATCGCACTTAGAAGCGGGCCCTAAGCAAATGGGACGGGATCAATGCTGGGAGCAGCGGGACCAGCCGGGGGGAGCAGCGGGGCCCGGGGGGGAGCAGCGGGACCAGCCGGGGGGAGCAGCGGGGCCGGGGGCGGCTCCGCTCGGGGCGGGGCGGGCGGGCCCGGCCAATGCGGCGCCTTGGCCGCCGGGGAGCGCCCAATGGCGGCGGCGCGGGCGGGCCGGGCCGGCCGGAGGCGATCGCGCCGGGAGCGCGGGCGCAGCGCCCGCGGAGCAGCGCGGCCGGCGGTGGGTGCCGGGGCCGGCGGTGGGTGCCGGGCCGGCGGTGGGTGCGCGGGGGGCCGGCGGTGGGTGCGCGGGGGGCCGGCGGTGGGTGCGCGGGGGGCCGGCGGTGGGTGCTGGGGCCGGCGGTGGGTGCGCGGGGGGCCGGCGGTGGGTGCGCGGGGGGCCGGCGGTGGGTGCCGGGGCCGGCGGTGGGTGCCGGGGCCGGCGGTGGGTGCCGGGCCGGCGGTGGGTGCCGGGGCCGGCGGTGGGTGCGCAGGGCCGGCGGTGGGTGCGCAGGGCCGGCGGTGGGTGCGCGGGGGGCCGGCGGTGGTGCGCGGGGGGCCGGCGGTGGGTGCCGGGGCCGGCGGTGAGTGCCGGGCCGGCGGTGGGTGCCGGGGCCGGGCGACCCCGGCCCGCGGGGAGGAGGGGGCTCTGCCTTCGGAGCCTCGAGGAAGGGGGCCCGCGGCTCGGGGCGGGCGGAGCACGCCAGAAACCGGAGCCGGGGAGCCTGAGGGAAGGCAGGTGGCCCTGCTGGCGGAGCTGCGGCCGCCGGCCGCCCCTCGGTGCCCGCCGCGCTCCGGCCCTTTGCCCGGCCGGGCCCGCTGTACCGAGTGGGACCCGTTCCCCTCGGTGCCCGGGGCCCGCGGAGGCTTGGGGCAGCCCAGCACCCCTCGGCATGCGCGGCTGTGCGCCGGCGAGCGGCTCTGGGCTGCGGAGGGGTTAATGCTCATTAGCAGCAGCGCGGGGAAGCTGCTCGTATCCACCTACCCCTCAGCTGCTCTGTGGAATTACTCATGGTTTGGGCTCTTTTCTTGCTTGAGTCCGCTGAATTGTGCTGCTTTTGAAACGCTTTTCTGCGCTTCAGATATTGCGAGGCAAGCAAATATCGCTCGCTCATCTTTCCGTCGGCGCTTTTGAATACGCTGTAAATTGTAGGTTTAAAATGCTCAAATTACATATTTCCACGCAAAGTGGATTTTTGTGTTGATGTACGATCAGACAGCCTTTTCTCTGCTCATTTGTTTAGTGCATGTGTTAAATATTCTTCCTGCGCTGCATCTCTTCTCTGTTGATTTTTCTTAATTGTTTTATGGATTAATTTGTTGTAATCAGCCTCAACTTTTCTGATTCTTTCATTCCCATAGCTTAATCTTTTAGAGACTTAAGGTTTCTAGAGACAAAAAGTTTTAAAATTGCTCAACTGCTTGACTAGATCGGGTTATGACTAGATCGTAGCTCCAGTCTTCTCATACTTTAGTTCTGCCTTTTGCTGGGAAATACCCTTAGGATAATTTTGCAGTAGTGGTTTGAGGGCACTTTTGCTATTGTCAAGGCAAAAATTTGGCAAACATTGGCATTTCTTTACTTGTGAATCAGATATGAATCATTCTTGTCTTCTGTGAAACGTGTATTTTGCAAATTACTAGTCTGGACAAGTAAACTTCAGACTACAGGTTGCTTGGAAAATGATCGTGTTCGCTAATTCTGGCATGTGACTGATTTTGTTTTTTCTTTTCTCTGCCAAGGTGATGAAAGCATACCTTACATTACACAGACAAGTGAGATCTGGACTTTGCCTTAATATTGTCCAGATAAACAGGCTTATTTTAATAAAGTTTGTGTTGTCACCAGAAAGCTTAAAAAGCAGTTTCCCACATCTCTATGAGATGTATTATGTGGGATTATGCAACACATTGGACTTTCCTAAATACTTATTTTCCTAATGGCTAGGTTGTCTCTTCTCTGAGAATTTTCAGATTTGATTGATTATAATTTAAAGCAATGTTCACTATGAATTACTTTGTTATTACTTTTTTTTCAGGTAAATCTTTGACCTTTTCTATATATTATTAATGGCTTTTCATTATATTTCTATGATGCTTTAAAGTACAAAGTGAGCAATAGTAACTGCCTAGCAGATCTAACATACAGGTTTCCTTATATATAGGATTACAGCTGGCAACTTTAGCGATCTCTGCTCTTCATAGTTTTGGCTTTTAAATTATTTTTAAAATATCAGTGTCATCAGGAGCATGGCCATTAAACTTTGCAGTAAGAGAAAAGGGTCAGATATTTTTTTCTCTCACAAGATGCAGTGAATCTCAGTTCTGACTAGTTGTACATTCTTATAATTTGTGTCTTCCGTTATCATTAAGGACAGAACAGCATATGTTGGTCTTTAGCTGCATAGCTTTCCTTGAGTTCCTTGTATCCCTCACTACATCAGTGGCATAATTAATACTCTGTGTGGTTGGTTTAGATTACAGTCCAAGGGATGCAAGGTAAAAAGCTAACAGCTACATCTCAGTAGTGGCCAATTCCCTGTGTTGAGTCCTTGTTTGTGCTGCCTTGCCACCTATCTTGTTAAGAACTAGCAGCTGGTACAGTTCCCTGGTTGAGAAACCCAGACTGTGTGTGGGTTAAAACCATACTGTGAGTGGGCTAAATACATCATGTTTGTAGAGTCTGTAATTTTCAGCTATCTCAAGTCTGGCATCAGCAAGTGAAGATGAGAAGTGGTATCTAAGTGTGTTACAAACCTCTCAAGATGTTTTGCTCTGCAAGGCTTCTGTTGCCCCTGAAGCAGTGACTTTTCCAGTCAGTGAGACAGTTTCCAAGCTGGCATCAGCTGTAAGGTCATGGCTTGTGGATTCTCCTGCTCTGACACTTGGCTCCTGGTAGTACCCTTTCTTCATGCAGCCTTTAACCCAGGTATTGCACTGAGACTTTGTGCAGTAAGCTCACAGAACCAGTTTTGGAGTTCTATTAACACCATCAGCTTTCTCTTTGGAAGCCAGAAAACCAAAAAGACATTAGGAACTAAGCTATAGAACTATAAGGATTCTTGTGGTGGCAGTCTTCTAACACAATCTTTGCCATCTGAAAGTTGTGTTTATCTAAGACAATCACTTAAACTCACTCCACAGGTCAGCTAGGAAAGGACAACCTTCAAAAGACAATTATTGGCTAATTTGCCTGAACTATTAGTTGCATTACAAAAAAAAAAAAAAGAAAGAAAAAAAAGAAAAAAGAAAGTATTCAACTGCAAAACCAGATTATTTTGTCCTCAGATGTTTTAGCACATTTCTTTGGAGTCCATCATCACGGACGTTTTCTTACAGGATTGTGAAATCTACTAATGGATGTAATAACTTCACAGGTAGTTAACCTCAAGGAAGGAATGCCTGTCATTGTATGTGTTGGGTATGAGCATGTGCTGTCTTCAAGACTATAGCTGTAATTATGACCACAAGAATTTGAGACCTAGGAAATTAGAAGCTTTACAACTCACTTGTATATCTGGAAACTTCAGGGATTAAATCTTTGCTCCTTGTAGGTGGTGAAAGTTCTACCAGGATCTTAAACAGGGCCAGAAATCCATCTACAGGTGTCGGTGTGGGTGAGACTGCTTCCCAGGAAGGGATTATGTATCCCCTATTGACTTCTGCCATCAATTTTCATTGTCTTTTAAATGTTCAAATAAGGTGAAGGGTGTGAAACATCCCATTTTTTTCTAAACTGAAAGGGGAGTAAAATTTCAGAAACTGTGACTGAAAAAATTTAGAAGATGCAGTCCTATGGCAATACCAAGGAACATACATCAGTGTTCCAGATTTCTTTTCTGTAGCTTAAAATACGTGAGCACATTGTTTTGAGCAGGAATGCACTTTTAAAATTAATGTCCTGCATTTCTACATCTAAAAAAGATGCACACAAACTGATTCTGTTTGGGATAAAACTGAGCAGAAGGAGGAGCTCATTTAATGTACTCTGAGTGCAAAGTCAGTCTACGGGATCATTTTGGAGATAATTGTAAGTAAAAACCACAAGAAAGGTACTGTGAAAGTTGTGCCCTTAATGCTAAGTATTTCACTCTACCACTCAGCTCCTACTGGTAAGGTTTTATGCTGTTTACTAGTGTAAACTTAGGATATAATCTCTTGACCAACTTGGCAACCCATTTTCAAATTTAGCATTATCATTATTATATATTGACAGAAGAAAAAATACAAGAAAAAGAATAAACATTATAGAACAATGCTAAAAGAGTTAATAGCAGACATCAATGCCAGAACAATGTGTTCCTTAGAGAAACATAGAAACAAACAGTGCTTTTTAAATAGAAAATAACCTTAAGTAGATTATTGGAATGTATAGCTTTCTTATACATCAGTTCTATAGAGATACAATTTCTGAAGGGAAACCATAAAATTAAAGAGTTTTTGCTGTGATCAACCCTGAAAATCCTTCAGATTTTGGGTGCTTTTTTGACAGGAAGTATTTCCCATTACACTGAAAATAATTTTACAGCAGTGATATATAAAGGTTTGTCAGTCAGCTGCAGTGAAATGTTTAGCAATGTGTGTAAGACTTCCTTGAAGTTTACGCCCTTAGATGTGAAAAAGACATGCAAGTCTAAGTTAGTTACCATACTCTTCTTGCAGGGGGATTCGCCTCATTTGAAAATAGATCAGGCAAAGGACCCTCTGGAGGTATTGTGCTCCTTGTACTGACTATAAGCAGAGCATCAGGTGACTGTCTCAGATGCCTGCTGGGTGTGTGGAGTTAAAGGAGGTGTGATTCATCTTGCTTTCTCAAGGTAACTGAACTAAATGTCTCAGCACAACTGCTTCTGCTTGAAACAGAGGGCAGAACTGACCAGTGTGCTCCAGGATTCTACAGAGGTGCTTTGGTAGTTAAAAACTATGCTGATATTCAAGGAGCAGACAGTGTGCTCCAGAGCTGAGAGCCAAAGTGGAACTCCTGGTCCAAGGGCCAGTAGACCTGCTGGTGAACTAGATAGAAAGGATGTCTTTTTGCTGAGCTGTTCCTTAATTCATTATGCTCTTTTAGGCCAAGTTTTAGTTGGCATTTAGAGACATGAATA
The DNA here is from genome assembly GCF_050655825.1 of Lonchura striata. Taxonomy (NCBI): domain Eukaryota; kingdom Metazoa; phylum Chordata; class Aves; order Passeriformes; family Estrildidae; genus Lonchura; species Lonchura striata. Next base: position 53,776,822 of record NC_140707.1, on the reverse strand, counting down.
TTTATAGAAACCAGTTCTCTCTGTGGGCTCTTGGGTTTGCCAGCTGTGAAATGAAATGAAAGGATTACCTTCAATTTACTTTTGAAATAGGGGGTAGCTATATGATACAGTAATTTTGCTATCTGAATCAGAGACTCTGGTGAACAGAAGGTACTATTTTGCAGAACTTCATGGTGGTTTTGTAGTTGTGTGGGTGATGGAAATGCATGAAAAAAAATCTACTAAGCATTTTTGAAAAGTACTACTAGCTGCAAAACTGAAATTAGAGCTGGTCAAGCACAAGGCCTGTTTATTTTCTAATGGAGCAGTTTCAGTTGAATAGCTGTAAGGAAGAATTTGGCCTATGAAGTTTAATGATTAGTTGCTGTTTAGTTGCCAGCTGCTCCTAATGACAGAAACTTGCCAACAGAAATTCTCCTTTCTCTCTGGTCCTTGATAGGTTGTTTCAAATTCATCACAGCTCAAGTATTTACCTGGCTACAACTTATATTCTGTATAGAAAAATTATACATGGTGGAAACATCAGGTGCACACTCCCAGATTTATCCTAAATTATCCAGTACATAAGTTTTGCATGAGGAATGAGATCTCAGTTGATAGGTGCACAGATTACTTTAGGGGCATTCACAGCCAGAATCTCAAGTGTCACTGAAGAGGATAAGACTGAGGTAGAATAGATTTGGCAGATCTGGGCTTTCCTCTCCCAAATTACACATCTCTGACCTCTGCAATTGAATTGTCCAGTCTCTGTGAATGGAGGCAGCTATATTAGTTTACCACAGTAGATGCAGGCTCAGAGCTTGAACACCAGCATTCAACCCTTTTTTTCCTAGAAAAGTTTGCTGATTCTCCCTGTATCCAGTCCAGGCTATTGATGTGAATGTGCTTGGAGCTGATCATTAAAAGATGATCTCATGGAAGCCATGCAATAACATTGGTATTAATTATTTGATGTCCTCTAGCATGAGGTGCAACCAGTTCTTCTTCCTGCAGTTGGTATCAGACTTGCATTGTCTCCTTGTTGGAGCTTCCTCAGCAACATACTGAGTATAATAAAATACGAGTGCCTTCTGCCTCCATGTGCAAGAGGGGCCTGCATCAATCACACCATGTACCTCTGCATCACTTCAAAGATCTCACCTTGGCATGTCTTGGATTCCTCTTTGGGAATGCACAAGGTAGCCTGCTGTCTCACAGGCACTATCATCAGGGTGCTACCATAGAGTACCACTTATTAGTGTGTGTTAGTAAACACAAAACAGCCCAAAACCTCAATAAAACCAAACAACAAAAAGTGAAGGATTTTCTCATACCCTCTGTTCTACGTCTTGCTAGTATACTGTGCATTCTTATGTTTTGACTATTAAACAAATACAGTTAGGCACAAATGCATTAGACAGTACTAATGCAAACATACTCTTTTGTATTGTGTATGAACTTGACTTGTCAGGAACTTTTTTTCTACTTCAGTTATATTTTTGGTAATATTATGTAAAATACTGGGTACCTTTAAATTCAATCTTTACACAAGCTTTTTTTTTTTTTTTTTCCCTAGGGCTGTTTTTTCATTCTCTTGAAACAAGAGTAGCCATGCTAAAGGAACAGAACCATCATGTCTAATGGGCCTATATTTAGTCTGTCTAAAATAGAGTGACAACAAACATGATATTTATGTGTTGCCCTGAAGGATTGCAGTGTCCTGGCATCACATTAAGTTGCATTTGACTCTTCAGACACTGGAAATGAGGAAAGACTGGTTGGATCATCAAAATAATTTTCTGCTAGGGCAAACTTGTTCATTGTTCTATCACCTCTAGAGTACTGCATTTTGTCTGGCATTAAATAATCAAGTAGGGTTTCCTTAAACTGGGAGACAACTTCACATTTTACTGTTGCCTTTATCTATAACAGTAAAGAAGGATCTCCTTTATAACAAAAATCCCTTTTTAAACTCTTCATTGGAAGGGTGCTGCTGATACAGATTAGAAGTTATAAAAAATGTCACATAGAAATACAATTACAGAAATATTATTTTTATGTAAATAGTTGTTAGCTACATGGATATACAGAGAAGGCTTGAACAGAAGATGACTTTCTCTCACAGTGCTCCTAAGCCAACATTCAGCACAAGAAAACTTCTTTGCTTTCATTCAGGGCTGCATAACTTCCTCAATAGTCCTTGTCTTCCTGATGCTTTCACAGTTGGATTCTGTGTTTTTCTCTTACTCTGAATCTGTTCTCCCATTCTGTGCATACTCACAGCTCAGCCTGATCAATGCCCATCCTCTCTGTAGCCATACAGCCTCCAGTGAAGCATCTCTCTAGAGAATTCAGTTCCTCCCTTGTCTTGAATGTGGCTAGTGTTTGAGGGCTTGACTTCTTTCTTTCTTGGAGTTTTTTTTTTTTTGGTTTTTTTTTTTTTTGGGGGGGGGGGTGTTTCTTTTTTCCTCTTCCCTGGCTGTCTTATCAAAATGAGAATTTAACTGATTGATGGCAAATAATTGTACCCACCATCTTCACTGAAGGTGTTTTTACTGATGTTCTAGCATTTAGCTTATTTGTAATCAGAAAATAAAGCCCTTTCATGTGTGAAAGTGAAACACTGCAGAATGGAATTGCCATCCTTACTGATGGAAGCCAGATCGTTTTTTGAGTTGTACAGTGAATATTTGAAATGCAGTAATTTGTTGTAATGCATATGAGCAGGGCTGGAAAGTGAATATCTGTCACAACAGGTTGGCATTTCATACAAGCCAGGTTGTGTGTTTTCTAAAAGAGTGTTTATCATCCAGCATGATATTCCAGTAAACTTATGGTGGCTTACTCCTGTCCCTTTTTCTTTTGTCACTAGTACTAGTACAGAAGAAGGACAGGTAGATAGGATTTTATGATCTGTGTTCACTTCTTGATGGCTGTCTTCACTGATGTCAGGCTGTGATGGCATAGTTGGTTCTACAGTGATTAACTGTAGAACATTGTACATTTTGTGTTAGTGAGATAACTTAAAAAAACACTTTTATAAACAACACAACAGTACAGGAGCTTTTGTAGGGTTTGGTAAATGGAATAATGTACAGGAGCTTTTGTAGGGTTTGGTAAGTGGAATACATCTGGCTAGCTTATCTGTGCAGAATTTAAATAAGAACATATGAAAACATCATTATGAGATGTGCAAACCAGGTCATTCAGTGGGAGTTTTCTTTTGAGACACATGTTACTGGTATGACTCGCATTTTGATGTTTGAAAAAAATCAATTCTTAAACACAGTTCTCTCCACATACTGTGGATTAGGGCATCAATTTTATACTATTGTGTTGTGCAATAGTTGTGACCACTCCAAATTCACCATCCTGAAGCAGAGAAGAATCTGTGACACACATACTGGGGAGGTGTTGAAGCTGGGGTCTGAGTGCTGCTTTGGACTTCTGTCCTGTGGAGGCCTTGAGAAAACAAGGAAGAGTAGTAAGGACCCTGCACCCACCCTCTCCTAAGGGGATGTTAGCAACCTCTCCTCCCTTACTGCATTTACATTTCCTGTTGCCTACTATGATTACCAACAGAATTTTGCTGAACAAAGTAAAACCTGAACTATTCTAGTCTTTGGGGGGAAAAAAATATTAAATTAGTAGGGGTTTTTTTCTGTTTTTTCTCCTATTTGTAAAATATTGACCGGGGGGGAAAAAATGCCAGATTTTAAAGATGCAAATGTTCTGATAAACAAAATCGACACATTGCCTCTTTCCTGTGATCTTGTCCCAGTCTAATTTCACTGTTGCTCGATGTGGTAAGAGAAGCACTTGACTGATTGTTGCCTCAGATTCTAGTTTGAGTTGAAAGGTTGGCAGTTTGGGAAGTTGTCCTTCAAGTTCCCATGCAACTACATGGCTTCAGTTACACTTTGAATGAATAATGTACCCAGAGTGAGCTATAGTGAAAGGCCTGAGATGCAGAACTTCTGTTTTCCTAATGTGACTGGTGATGTGAACTATCACTGTCAAACATTTTGTCTCACATCCTCCCTTAGTTTTTTCCTGCTGTATATTACTTCTAATAGTAAAAATAAACACATTAAAATTCCTATTTTGTTTTGCACTGCTTGTCTTCTACAATGTTTTTCTACATTTCTCAAGCTTTTAGGAATGCAAGTATTAGAGGAGGTTGTACAATTTATCTCCAGCATCAGATTTTGAATCTCTATCTCTCATTATGAGACATCCAGAATCCATGAAGTATTTCTGAGGCATGGTCTTGGCAGGAGAGACATTATTGCCTTCTGAACTGCCTAAATATGCTGGTATTGCCTGCAGGAGAGCAGTTTAGGTGTCTTCTGTCTCTCTGTGAAAAACAGAGGAGCTTCTGTGGCAGATAGATTTGGTGCAGAGAAAACAGCAGCTGTTGACCTTCCAGGCAGGAGCCCTGATGCAAATATTCCTGGAGGAGATGCTTATGACTTTCTTACCAGTGCATCCTGTGCAGACTCTCCTCTCATACTGTCACTGAATTGTGAACTTCCAGGAAACTTGGGATATGTGTTTGTGGCATATGCCTTTTTGTGTGCTGGTTGTGCTGGAGAAAATAAGGTCACCTCAGCTTTAACACCACTTCTGCAACGGTCTTGCAGTGTGGATTTAGGCAGATCACTTTGCATCTGTTGGAATAACTGAAAATGGTCATTAGTGTGGCTGGGGTGGGCCCTGGGCTCAGGCAGATCCCTAGGCTGCTTTTCTGTCATTCAGTGTGCCAGATAGCTCTAGTCACCTTCAGTACCTCACTCCATCTCTGTCTCCAATCACCAGGAGACAGCACCAATGACCTACCTTGTAATGGCACAATGGGGACTTGGTCTGGCTCTGCAGACACTGATGTTTTCCCTCCTCTCAGCCCCCTGAATAATCAGGCTAGCCCAGAGATTCGAGGCTGTGAGGGGAGGAATATCAGGAGATAGCAAAGATTTCCAAAAGAGGCTCTTACCTCAATGTATGTTGGTTCAGCTCTCTTTATTCTGTGATGTCCATGTGGAGAGCAGGGCAAAAGAGGAAGAACAGGAAATGTCAGGGGTCTATATAGACTTTGGACAGGGTGGGCTTCCCTGGTTCTCCGCCAACCCCGTTGGGGCAGGAAGGAGGGGTCCAGGGTTATCTTGATCAGAGTCACAGGGTCCCGGGGAAGGGGGCAGAGTGCCCATGAGCACAATGTAACAATACAGCACTGCCAAGGCTCTTGTTAGCATTCACTTAGGTGTGATCCATAATGGGAAAAGCCATCCTTTCTCCCAGAGAGGCTGCAGGAGTTCCATAAGGCATGTCCATTTGTCTCCCTTTGGATCCTTATTCTTCCTTTCATATTGTGAGGTTTTGTTTGTTCTGCTTTTGTGTGAGTGTTATGTGCACCAGGTAGTGACTGGGTTTTGTAAGATACATCTGAAGTCATGGAGCTCATATAAGAGCATGTATCAGAGTAAGTAAAACTGATCTAAGATCTAAAACAGAATTTTACCAGGGCAATTTACAAACTGGTAGAGCTGTATACGTGGAGAAAATATTGTCCGTATTATGAATACAATAATCAAGCAAATATCATTTTATTCCTCTCATCATCTAGCTAATTCATAAAGTAATCTTACCTCAGGCATTTAAGCGGAGGTTGGTAAAATTATTTTTTTCAGTAAGAATGATATTCACTTCCTTTATTTCATTAGGTTTCTCAAGTTCATTGTTTTGGGTTTTTTTCTGTTGTTTAGCACTGTGTTTTGTTTATGCTGTTGCACCTTGAAGTACTTGGAACTTGGTTTTGATGCTGGAGAGTAGTTCCAATTTAGAGCTTATTTATTATTCATATCATGCTGTGCTGATGGTCAGTGTTTATTTACAGGCCAAGCTGAGAGGAAGAGCTGTGAGCTCGCTCTCACTTGGAAATTTGCCCAAGGCAGCAATCATTCCTCAGCTCGTGCTACCAGAATAGTTTCATCTGTACAGGTTTGCCAAACACATGGTCAAGATAAAATTTCTTATTTTTCCTTGAGGTTTTCCTGGTGGGAGTGAAGTTTGTTTGTCACAAGAAAAGCCCTGGTCAGTCTTTCCTTTTCTTACTGTCCCTTTGGCTTAGTTTCTTTTCTCTTCTAAGTGGAATTTAACAGCTTGTCTAGTTGTTTTCCCACAGTGGTCTCCTACAAAACCAAATGCAAACCGCTGTAACCAGTTAATGTTTCAGTTCCTGAGATTGTAAGGGAATGTATAAGCAAGAAAAACAGAATCACTGTATGGATTACAGGATTTTTTCAATAATGTTGCCATGTAAGGCAATGGAGTCTATGTACTTAGCACAAGCTTGCTGTTGATATATTTGGAAAACAAGAAAGCAAACAAGTGAATTTCATACTCAGTATTTTAATTCTGACTTTTTTTCTCCTGTTTTCCCATATAACTGTAACCTAGTAACTCTGGGTAGTAGTTACTCAGCCAACTGCAGCCTGTATCATATGGATGTAACTTGAAGCAATTGGAGAAATGACCCTTAGTGCTTAAAATTATTAATTGTGCTAAGCTGTTTCTTCTAAGCAGAGTTGAAATCTAAGGAGAAACTGTTTGAGTTTGCTGTCCAAACACATGAGTAATTAAATACTTTGAATGTTATGTTTACAAAAACACCAGGCAATTACAGATACTTCTGAAATCCATTACAGTTACTTCTGATACTTCTAAGCCTCAGCAGTGCCACAAACATTTCTACATATCAACATTAGTACTGTTGGTGTTTGTACTCACATAGTGTGTAAGGGTCCCACATAAAGTGAGGGCTCACTGTACAAGGTGCTGGGTGTCAGACTTCTGGATTATTATGTGTGTCCTGCTCAAATACATGTTTTTGGTTTAGCAAGATAAATGGAGAAGGACAATGATATTCCTTTTCATCTGTTGCTAGAGTGGAGTTGTACAAAAAAACAGATGTGTAATCACATCACAAGAAGGAATGGCTGTAGTCTGTGTATTTACATAGTTTTGAAATGAGAGGTTTTTAGTTATCAAAGCATTTTTTTCATTTTAGAATGAACCTTCATCAGTTTTCAAAAGGGCTTGTATAATGTGTTTTTATCAAAACACTGGGAAGACTAAAGAGACAAGGAGTTTTGTTCCAGCTCTATGATCTCTACCTTCTGGAAAACTGGAAATAACTGTCACCTACTTGTCAGTCAGATTTACATGCACCACTGTGAAACTGTAATGTGAAAAGTGGACACCTGAAAATTTCAGGACACAGAAATTTCAGCTTCATAGAGAGCTTTTTTGCCTCATGGTCAAGTCACTGCCTTGGAATTGATGGTAAAGATCACTGGAGTAAGTAGGTAAAACATTGCATTTACTGTGTAATAGTAGGAAACAAACAAACTTCCGATTAACTTTTTTTTTTTACCAAAAATCTGCTAAATTAGCTTACCTTATTTTAACCAGTTTAGCACCAAAAGCTTAGTGAACACAATAACACAAATCCAGAAGTAACAATCTAAACAATCCTGTTCATGTAGAGAGAAAAAAAAATTGCTCATCTGGCCTGGTCATATCTTGTTCCAAGAAATGTGTTTCCATCTGCTCTTGTTTGGGCTGTGCAGCATAAACTTTTGCTTTAATTGTAGCTCTCTTGGAGTTTAGAGGATCCATTTCCTCTTATTCTAGTAGGCTCCAAAATTCACTGCTCTACAAATAGCCAGAGATGTTTGAGAAGTCTGAAGAACAGGAAGGAACACTCTGAAATTCACTGCAGAGTACTCACTGCAGTGTTTAAATAGTGGTCCTGACTGCTTTGGTACAGAGGGGATTCAGGTTTACCCACAATCCAAAAGGTTCTTTTGGAGGGATTTACCTCTGTAGTAGTTCTGCAGATTGCAGCATCGTTGTGTTAACTGAATGCCCAGTGGCACTGGTGTGCTGGCTGAGGCTCATCAGTTCACAGTGGGATAGGCTTAGGTTTTTCTCAAAGGAGGATTTTGGAGACTGAATGAGAGGTGAAAATTTGTGGATGAAGTATTTTTTCCACATAGTCTGCACAGGTGTTAGCTATACATGATTCATAATTCTCTACAGGCATTTGGGTCAAGGGGTGGGATTCAGGATCTTTTGTGAATGTTGAAAGAATGCAAAATTCTATCTTTTCTTCTTTTTTTGAAACTTAACATATGCATCCTCAAAATGCCTCTATTCTGAATATCTTTGAAGTTATTAGCTACTCAGACTGCCTTTCTTCTCTTTCAGGCTGCTTGTCTAAAGGGCATGATAACCCTGATAAGTCAACATAGTCTTTTTTATTTACCAAACTGGGAAGCCTCTAGAAAATTCCAGTCATGGGAAAGTTGTGTAACCCTCAATGTACAGTATTCTAATGCTATTCTGAGCTTGTAATGCTCACTCTCCATTTTAAAGTGCTAGTCTTGTTGTCTGGTACTAAGTGGATTTTAAGAATTATGTTTGTCACAGGGCAGTAGCGTACTAGAGGAAATCCATCTTAAAATAATGGTATCATTCTCCCGTGTATCTGTACTGCTGAAATAGTCCATTTTCTTATCTCCTTTCATATATTTCTTCCTCTTGAAATTGCAAAGAAAAAAATAAATTTTAAAATGAGCTCTACTGCAGTCTCTGTGCACCAAGGGCAGGCTAAACTGTTTTCTTTTTTCATTTCCTGCCACTTCATGCTTCTGTCAGGACTCCTCCAGGAGAAAGGGCAGGTCAGTATCCAGTTGTCTGGGAAAAGAAAACTTAGTTACAGATATTTAAACAACCCCAAAACAAACCATTTAATTGGTCACATGAGGAAAACAAGACACCAAGGTCTTCCTCTCCTTCCCTCATATGACCTCCAAATGACCCTAAACATCTGATTTTATTTTTCCTCTTAGCTTGCTTCTATGTTTAGCTTTGTAGTTTCTATTCACAGCACCCAAAACAGATATTATCCAGGGCAGGCAGGTGTACCTGGCCACACTGCATGGAGACAGGGGTCCTGCCATGGCAGGAGGAAAAAGGGCTCAAGTGCTGCTGTTCCATCCGCAGGAGAGAATTGGTTGTGTAACAAGGGTAAGATATGCAGGGTGACTGGTTAGGAGGCCATGGGCTCTGGAAAGTTTGTGGCAATGGGATCAGATTTATGGCAGATTGCACTTCACCATCAGGATTATCTCTAAGAATCCTTTTTTGAGTTTGTAGGAAATTGTACATTTTGCATTCTAGTCTGCTCAAAAAGATTAATCTTCAGACACGAATTCTCTCTCGTTGTCAGGCAGGTTCCAAACTTTTGAAATTTTCATCTCTTTCTTGGTTTGCTGATCTGCTTTCAGCTAACAAAGGACTTTGTGGCCCTGAGGAGAATAATAATGTTGGAAGCTATTTGATGATCTGTCTACTTCAGGAATACTTAAAGATTGAATGCATTTAAATATGCATTCTGCTTTTTGAAAGCATGTAAATATGTAGTCTGCTTTTTAGGCCCAAATCTTGTTAATATGGGGTAAAGAGAAGTCTCAGTGAAGTATCTGTTCTTGTAAACTAACATAAAGTTTTACCCTGAAAAACCCTTTAGTTAGTTGAGAGACAGGAGGCCAAGAAATGCTGCTTAAAGCTCTTTCAAATAAGTCTGAGTTTCAGTATTTTCAAGTACTTCAATACCATGGTAACAAGAGCTTCAATGGTTGAGATAATTGGGGACAGAATTAACATATTTCCCCAGGAAGAGTCTTCTGAGAGTCTTGAAGTGGTTTGCAAAACTGAGGTGGCCATGAGTTCTTGTCAGAGAGTATTTCTCTGCCTGGACCTGACCCTCCCAGTTACTAGCGAAGAACCAGAGCAAGCTAACAACCTTCGACAAGGTCTAAGATGGTTTTTAAAATTAAAATGTGAAGTTCCAATCAAGGAAAGTTTCCAGAGTGGAAAGTGCAGCTGGATGAGAGGGCAGCCCTCTATACCCAGACAATGATAAAAGTCATTGTCCACTCATCCTCATTCCAGAATCAGTTACATAAGTGTTATTGATAATGAAATGTGCAATTTATTGCTTGCTCTGGAGAGAGATTAGACATTGTAAGCAGCAAGGTGGGCAAAGACATGTTGACAGCTTGGAGTGGGAATTAAGTTACATCATAATCAAAATTTGCTAAACCTGGGAGAATCTCCTCATCTGCTCTTTCTGGCATTATGAGAGGCATGGCACCTTAAGTAAGGACTAAAATGTTGTGTTTGTGGATGGACTGTTTTAACATGAAGGTGTCTCAAAACCCTCAGTTGCTTTATATGGAGTTGCTCAAGTGTAACCCTCCTCTAGACACAGGTGACATTACTATCTCAAAGGTGGTAGTGCTTTGACAGTACTGTGACTGTGGTACATAAATTGCTTTAACATTCTATTTTATAGAATGGTGGCACCGTTCCTCCCATTTAATTTTCTAAATGACATAATCTACTTTCTTGTTTTAACAGCTGTTGAAAAGAAAGGGGAAAGGAGGTGCTTCCCTCCATTGGCTCATCTTCACCGTACCTTTCCAACGCTGCTTCCTCCTCCTTCTGATCCCCGAGTGAAGATGAGTGACCTGCTGCGAATATGACATCTCTGACAAGTGTCATTGCCTCCCACCAGTCCGAGTGGGTGTCCTTCACTGATGAGCTGCTCCTCCCTGTTCCCCCACGAGGTAAGCTCTGATTTTCTCTGGAACTGGTGAGACTTCGTTTGACTTAGACCAACTACTGTCATATGTCTAGCATGAGAGAGCTTGCCTTCTACATGGAAACAGTTTGTGCAGAGATTATCTCCTGCTACCCCTATGTAATAGGAGAATTTGGGTTGAAAAGGCAAATGACTCTCCTCATGTGATGTAATGTAGATCTACTACAGGTTTTGGATCTGTGCTTCAAAATTCAAGACAGTATCCAACCAACCATGGAGCACATCTCACCTATTAAAATCAAGTGCAGGACTGCCAGTGTTAATCCAAAAACTGAATTAGGAGAAGGAAAGTGTCCTACATTTAATGGCAAATTTTAGATGTTTCAACAAAAACCAATTAAATAATGGTTAATCCTGTAAATCTTTCTATGTTACCTCTATTTTAGGTAGCACCGAGGCTCCTCCAGTGAAATGTTTTAATTCCTCAGACACATCCTCAGAAGAGAACCACAATGCAAATGGAGAATTTCAAGACCTTTTCTGCACAGAGCTGGAGGAGGCACCTGAGCAGTCCAAGGTGGATTCTGCTGTGCTTGGTAACCATGTGTCTCCCAGCACTGATCTGTCATCATCCATCAGTGCTTGGGTTCAGTTTGAAGATACACCATGGACCAGTGCTTCATCAACCCACCCACAAACAGGTGAGGCAAAAGCAATTAGAAGGTCTATTCCTCTAAGATAACAAAGTACAATGAAAACATGCAGGATTTTTGCCTTGCTCTTTGGCTTCTCAAAGGTTTGAGTAGTTTGTACAGTATTTTAACACAATTAATGTTATCTGAGTTTCAAAAAGGGCTCACACTATCTTTGAAGATTGAACAAGAAATATTTTCTTTTTGTAAAGAAAATGAAAGCCTTTTGTGATTCATTTCACCTGTTTCTTGACTAAGTCTTGGCGATTACCAAAATGCATTCATGGGGAAAGAGCACAGAGGTGTTTTCAGTCATGACATTTCTTACATAGAGGTATGAAAAGCCACTGAAAAAGTCTGAGCCATATTTGCCTCTGTAATCTGGAACCCAAAGAATGGTGATCACCTCTGTGATCATAGCCTTTACCTGGTCTTAGTTCCCATGTGCTTTTTGCCAGCAGCTCATTGATACCAGCAACTAGTGTGCCAGTGCTCATCAGTATTTCCTGCTGACTTTTGATGCTTTGATTTAGCAGCTGGAGAATTACAAAGACAACAGACATTTACCTTCATTCCAGCACTGCATGCACTTTTCTTCAACTATAGCAGTTCTTTCTGACATGCTTTAAACGTGCATGCAAATCCTCTGCCTTGCCTCATCAGCTTATGGTAACTGATGTGGCTATATGAGCTTCTAGCTTTTCTGCATGAACAGACTTCTGTCCTTCCTTGCAGGAGTTTGTGGAGTAATTGCCCAAGAAAACAATAGTTTACTTTTTCATGTTTAAACTGAGATTCTTTCGTATTAATTCCACTTTATGACTGCTATTTATTAAAGCAGTTTAAAAAGTTATAGCTTCCCTCTGCTCACTGAGTCCATCAGATATTCCCTGTAACATGAATAATACTTCTGTCTGAAAACTTGGATTGTAAACTTTGGATTGGGTTTAGGATAAGCCCCATCTGATTTTCCATCTGCTCTTTTGATGGGTGCTACAGACTAGTACTTTTTAGATAGTGTGGTTAGACCTTTGTGCAGAAGTAGGGGAACCTTCAGGCTAAAAGAGATTTCTCTGACCTTCTTTATATTTATTTGTTGTTTCTTAGTTGTAAATACTTATTTATCCTTATGATGTGGAGAGAAGGAAGAGTACCCATGAAGTATAAATATGTAAAACTGAGGTGCTCTACCTCTCTCTCTAGTTTCATGGCTGTGTGATCCCTATGCTTACTCATGCAGCCACGTACTTTTTCAAATGGGGCTGTTGGTTGCTCTGACTTGGTATTTCCTTCCTAATGTTGTTATAGCCTTGTTAACTGAAAAGCCCGTAAATGCATCATCTTAAGCAAAAAACAAAAATCTTTGTTCAACCTTAATAAAGCTAATCATAAGAAAAACACTTCCATGAAACAAAATTTGTGGTATATTACTCGATGCCTTACCCTTAGAGGGATGTGGCCCAGTCTTAAGGTATATGCTTGGCAAAAGCACTGCCTGTTTGTGTGTGTTTCCAGTCACAGGACACTGGTCTGTAGGACATCCAGATGAGGAGAGTAGAGCAGACTTCAAAAGCATTTGCAGAAGGAGACACTCTTTGTGCCCCTGTAGAGGCCTGGCCTGTGTGATCCATGTCACTGAGGGAGGATATTTACACACTAACTTTGGCATCTGACTGAGATTCATGGAAGAGAGTGGTTCCTCTAACAGACCAGGATGTACTCCATGTAATTCTTGCATGGGAAGCTATTATTCTATGAACTATATAGGAGCCCTAAGGAAGTGTTTCCTAAGGATATTTTAAAATCCTTACGTATGAGCTGGTTCCACTCCTTTTCTTGACCCTGTATGATAAAGGGCCGGACCAGTGCAGCTGACAGCCTCTAAAGGGAAGCAGAAATGACAGCTCTTTTTTTCTGGCCCCTTACTTTGAGAGACATTTGACAGCAAGAGTTAGGATAAACATCAGCCTAGTTGTTCTCCATTATTGTGCAGATCACGATTTTTTCTATGGGCGGCAGCAAAGCTGGAGACCTGTGTATGCTGACACCCTCAGTAGAAAGCCCTGGTGACAGCAATAATTCATTTCCAGTAGCAAACATTCTGCATAAGAACAATAGCAAATACCCAGCCGGGGGGAGGGAAGAGTATAAAGGCTAAGTACAAACAGAAGGATTGGTGTGAGAAGGATGGACACATTTGAAATCTGTTTCCTGTGCAGGCAGCTGTGAGGAGCAATGTCCTGGAGGCACAGCGCCCCGGTCTCATTCCTGTCAGGGCTCCAGCACTGTTAGGAAATCGTGTCTGTCTGTCTGTGCTTGAGCAGCTGCTCAGCTGACCAGATAATTAGCCAGGCTGCTGGAAACACATTTTGAAAAGGGCTTGTAAAGTGGGATTTCCAGAGTGTCATGAGTGCAAAGAGGGCGGGTCCTTGGAGAGAGAGATGCTGTCTTGCTCTGACATTAGGGCTTAAAGTATTTTGGTGCAGGTTCCCCCAGAAAAAAAATATTTCTCCCAAAGTGCTAAGAGTCTAAAAAAATAGAATTTAAAGACAGACAGAGTGTCATGGTTATCCTACAGGAAGTACATTTTATAGAAAATCAAGGCTGATGCTGGACCCTTGTTGTTCTGGGAAAACTCAAGACATTATTGGGGGAGCAGAAGTTGGGGGATTGATGGCAAGAAACAGGGCTGAACAAATAGGCAAAAAATTTGGCAATGAAAAGAAAGGTCAACATCTGAGGTACAGAAACAAAAAGCACCCATAGTAAGTCTCACAGTGAAAAGTATTTAGGACATTCTTGTAAACCCTTCCTTCTATCAAGTTGAGGCAGAGTAAATGCTAAGCAAAATGTTTGTTTCAAAATATTTCTTCATTTGGGGTTTATGTGTAGTTAACTGACAGCTGCCAAATCATGTGGATTTCTCCTCAAGAAGCAATAGAAATATTTAGTCACAGAAATTAGGTATTGTGGTGTCCCATTCTCTGTTTTCCTTTTGCTGGGAAAAAAAGAAATTTGATTTTTGTTATGATTATTATCAGCCTAGTCAAACTGTTACTGCCAAAGTGAAAAATGAGATTTTTAGGCTGACCCAAATGTTCCTGTCACAAATGTTACACAATCTGTAAATGATCACAGCCAGCAGGTGACAAAACATTTGCATTTGCTACACAATGGGCCTCCAGCTCAGTCTCATATTCTATCAGTGTTAGCTGCACAATTCAATTCAATGAGGTATTCTTAGTCACCATAATTAGACTAAGGCGAGATCTGTTACATCACCCATCCAACTCAGCCACGCCACTTCTTCCCAAGAGCTTTGTCTGGTTTTAAATGGCTCAAATTACTTGGACTCTTACAATGTCCCTTGAGAGGCTATCCAACAGCATATCTGAGCTTAACTACTTTGTGCTGTTCTCTCTGAAACAGGCAATATTTGCAGCACAAGATCACCAGCTGGTAACTACACCTGTCACTAGAAATTGTGATGCTATGTTAAAATCAGAAAAATCTGAAGTAATAAGAAAGGAAATTATGCTAACATGGTTTATTGCAATACAGTGTAGGGATCAAGGAACAGGTCCTCAAAACCTCAAAGAGGAATTAATGCTTCAAGGTAAATCTGCATGTTAAAAACAAATCCATTGTTTTAAGAATAAACATGTCAAGGAAAGTAAAATGCATGTTGAAGGAAAAGTTTTTTGTTTTGTGAAACAATGAGTTGATTTTCAATATCCAACACATGCTACAGAACTTGCATTTTAGGGATAGTTCTGGCACTGGTCTTTCAACATAAACAGATTTCTGAGAAATTCCTACAGCAGAAAGGCTGTGACTCTGACTATTGGCTTTAGAGACTGAATTCAAAATTTCTACAAAAGAGCCCTGCCTCATTTAGGAATTTGGCTGCAGCACTTCTAGAAATCTTGGAGAGCAGCAGCAGAAGCATCTGAAGAGAGATCTTAAACATGTGTAGATGTTTACTTTTGCTTGTCTTGCTTTTTGAGATTACTAGATGGTCTTTTGGCTCAGCATAGGTAAAATGCCCTTTTGCTAGTTCTAGTAATTACTGTTGGGGAACCTAGAACAGTCACAGTTAGAAGTTGGTTGTAGTAAGAATTTAAAGAACATCTGTTGCAGAAAAAGCTGCCTGTGGTTTTGGTTTTCCAAAGTACAAGACCTTTTTTAGAAAAAAAGCTAACAATTCTGTTCTTCTCCAGGCAAGATGGCCCAACTTACCTGGAATTAAATTAATTTGCCCTTACATAGAAGTATTTGGCAACTCTAGTCCAGTCAGATGCCTTCTTAGATAAAAATTGAGTTTGGAAAGCACAAAACTAGTTGGCAGTATTTGAGTTATTAGATCTTACATGTTTCTAAATTAGCCTGTTTTTTCATATTGCTGTGACTGACTTAAAAAAACACTGGAAATCTAAGATTTTTTTAATAAAATAATTCCACAGTTTCTAGGATATAAAGCACACTTTTAAAAAAACACTTGGCTCCTGTTAGTGATCCACATACAGATCTCAGCTTTTCAGTTTGTCCTCTATGTCCATATAAAGTTTTCTGTCTGTCAAAGCAGTTTCAGCTGAAGTTTTAAGGATGGCTTTTCAGGTGCTGTGTTTAATAAAAGGACTGAAAGAGAGACTGAGAGATTATAATCATATATTCATCATCCTTTCTCTACAGGCACTGAGCACCACACTGCAGGGAGGAGGGGTGGGCTTTGGTTGTGTGTCTGGCACGACAGCTGTCAACCTGTGCAATAAGGAAGCAGATCTGACTTTCAGCTTCTCATCCTCGGGGATAACTCCTCAGAGGTCACTCAGTGTCAGTAGGCTGACAGCTGTACACATACAAAAATACCACTGCCTGCTTAGCTGAGGCTATCAGTGCAGATATACAGAGTAAATTCACACTTCTCAAGAGGCAAGGCAGAGAGCACTGTTTGGCTATTCTGTCTATGCACATATCAAGGTTTCCATAATGAGGAAGTGTCCCATCACATCGCTTGGATGGAGAGAGATAAGTCTTTTTTAACATTAATTTGTCTTTTTTTTCCCCGAGGTATCTGTAGACCTAGTAAGGGTTGTTTGTTTATTACATACTGCGAAGAATATCTCTGTGTCAGTAGTTGTTTACTGTAATGGCGAGATTTGGGGAGCATCAAGATATTTGTTGGTTTAACAGCTAAATACAGATGTACTAATTTAGAAAACAGTTATTAAGCTGCTATTAAATTAGAACTAGCCTACCTGTACACTTTTCCTTAGTTCAGGAAGACTTTTTAACCATGGCTTTGTTTTTAATCAGTATTATTTCCTCACTAGAGTCACCCATTGTTGCTAGCATTCAAGTGATGTTGTGGGCAAAGAGCATGCAATACAAAGAGTACGGAATACAAACTCATAGCAGTGGATGTATGTGATTGTGTTCTGAACTCTGGGTGATGGTTAGGCGGGTCTGAACTGTTTGACATGCAAGTCTGGCAAATGAGTAGCATGGAATTTTTGGTCAACACTGAGCAAAAATGTTAAGTAGTATATTCAGACTGGGACTCTACATTCTGCATGTTTAGAAACAAAAGCCATTCCTAATGCTAATTAATAGGTCAATTTCAGGTTATTTTTATACTCCTCCTCCATGCAGAGCATTCCTGAGATAATGACTGCATTTGAGTGGGTGTTACAGATAGGGAATGCTTAATTAAATAAAATAAAACCACTTTAAAAAAGTCTGAGGTGCTGTAAAAACTCCACTGTGTTGCACAACAAACATATTCAGGTCTTGTCAGCAGTGTCAGAAACATGAAATCTTGTTCTGAAAAGTCACAGCTTCTCCAATACTTGAGCAACAGGAAAGCATATGGCTGCCTGCATCACAGAATCTAAGGCAGACAGCTGAGTAGTGCTGGAGGGTGACAGTGCCAGGCACTAAGTTGCTCTGCATTTGTTATAAAATAACTGTGTTGCTGTGGATGCTGGAATTTGTATTTACAGAGCCCTAGTACACTGATCTAGCATGTCTTTGGAATAGTTGTAATCTTCGTGTAGATTGCCCTGCATGTTTCTAACCAATATCTGTTTTCTGCAACCAGTATCTGCATCAAAAGCACCCAGCTGGACTTCCCCCTCTTCCAACTCTTCTGAGAGGCAAGCCCGTGCCTCAGAGAGCAGCTGGACAACCAACTCTGAGGACACCAGCAGCCCAAGCATTGCTCCCTCCTACACAGATCTGCAGTCACTTAATACCGAGGACTTGACCAGTGGTAGAACATCTGCTGCAGATTCAGCTGGTAAGAGGGAAGCCTTCAAGTTTCCATCTCAGTCTTTTTGATGCTACTCAAACTTACTGTTCAGAATTAAGCCACAGGGAATGGATCCAAAGCAGAACAAAATCAAGGATTAGGCAGGCTAACATTTTGTTCTACTCTAATTCCAAAAAAATCACACTTGGATTTTGCACAGCAGTGACATGTGCAGGCTCCTGAAGTTAGAGCCAAATGCAACTATGTACCTGTTGATAAACTTGGAGCATTTCTGCTTTTCACATGCCACGTCAGCTTAAGCTGATGTAGGAACTAGTATGTTGTGGGAGAGGCTGGATGCCTTTCCTGAATTTCCATGCAGAAATTTTCTCTGCAGTGTGTTCAGCTGAGGCAGGCCCAGTTCTGCTTGCTCCTCTGTTCCAGTGAGTGCCAAGACACAGATCCATTTTGCTGGAAGCATTCTTTGCATAGTGCTTTGCAATGTTACTGAACAGTAAATGCAGAGAGAGTGTAAGGCATGACATAAGATGGTTCAGTAGCAGATTTTAACTATTTAAGCATCTTATATCTGACCTTGTAGGGCTCTATTCAGACACAATCCTGATTGTGGAAAAATGTGCTACATGGCACTGTAGCTTTTTGCTCCTCAGTTGTACTCTGGGTAATCTGAAGCAGGAGAAATAAAGCAGAGTGATGTCGGTCATATCATGGAGAATGGGAACTCCTGAATGACAAAGCTTTCACAGAGCATAAAAAAGCTGACATGTCAGGACACAATAAAAAATACACAGCTCCAGGAGGAAGCACCTGCACTATGTTGAAAGCTGTTCAACCCAAGCTGTGGAAGGTCAGTAGCTACACAGTTTGGTGATGAAAATTGATTCCCTGGTATCATGATAGCTCAGACCTGGGAGATATTTAATGTGTTTTCTCTCAGGTGGTGAATGTAAAAATATGTGGGAAATACGATCTGGTTTTTGAGAAATGGTTTCCCAAGCCTCGCTGAGGTCATGTAGCCCTTCCATAAGAAACATATGCATACATCACCTGCAAAGAGTATTATTTTCTGGTTCAGTGAAGCTGGCTTAGACTTCTAGGCAGGTTTATAAACAGCAGCATGATAGGTGCTGGCTCAGCACTTTAGACAAAGGATTTGTGGAGAAGTAGTAGTTATTTTGGATAAGTAGAGCTGTTTCTTTTTTCAAATAATGAAGTTAATACAAATCTGTCTGACCATTTCTTGTTTTGGAGTATTCTGTTTCTCTGTACCTCTGAGTTTGGAAACCACTTTTTGGTAGAGAGGTAGAATAGGCAAGCTGGAGTATGTGCTGGATATTGCTGTTGTGTTGATTTGGTATAGGCTGCTGTCACTGAGGCTGTCTCCATCTGAGTAAAGGTAATGAGGCATGCCCAGTCCATATATAACTTCACACTATATAGGCAAATCAAGGACAGAAGGGCTGTTGTATATGCCTGTCATATACACAGGATTATATCCTATATATGGCCTGAAGTGAAACTGATACTTCAATAAAAGCTTTGTGTGCAACTTTTTTATCTCAGCCACAAACTGACATATTTATTAGCAAGATGACTACAAAAACTCACTCCAGTCACCTAAAAATTTTTACAAGTAAAAAAGGAGGTAATATAAGCAAAGCTGTGCTTTTAGTTAAAACATAAGATACACTAATCATAAACATAAGATGCACTTACACTTCCAGTACCTTAGTGATACTGGAACTTGAAGTGTGAAATATACAGAGTCTTCCTGTCACCAGCTGCAGAGTTTGCAAAAGGGCAGCATGAACAAAGTGCATTTGTTTGTCCTGTTCCTGGGATGCCTCTCACTTCACTCCCTGAGGTGGCTGATGGCATCAGCCAGGTTTGTGGAAGTACAGAAGCTGAGGACCTAGTGGCCATGGAATTGTTGTACAATTCTGGCTGTTCAGTCGACTGTCATCCCAAGACAACAGTGCATAAGTGCACAAAAAATGTATGATCATTTTCTCCTCTCCATCATCTCTGCTCCTCTCCAAAAATTCAGTTCTTTAAACTTGACTTGATTCAAGCATTTTCAAAGGACTGGCTGCCTCAGTCTCTAGTAAAGTTTGAAGGTTCCATCAAGACAATGGAATGGCATGGTATTTTGCTGTGAAGGCAAAGAGACTCATGCTCTGTGTGATGATGAAGTCACATTGACTGCTAACCAAGATACTGACTCCAAGGACAAGCTTGCTGGAGGGGAAAAAAGTCAGACTAATCTCACTGCTAAAAGCCCTATGAAAATAATAAACCAATGTTTGATCTACTTAGTGATGGTAAAGAATCAGGTCTATGAAACAGTCTGGGTTTAATACTTCCAAGCGAGAAAAACCTAGTGATGAGAAAAGTATGAAAAATTCTACTCTGTGGTCAGATGATAAGTAAAATAACTATTTTAGCCATGGTGAATTTGTATTGCCTGAACAGAATAAAAGGATACTCTGTTCTGTAATTTCACCACTTGTCTTGAATTTATCCTGTATGCAAGATGCTTAAAAAACTGCCTGTGGTAGTTTAGGGTACAGGGTTTTGTGTGGGAGCAGGTTAAAGCCTGAGGTAGGTCTGACTGCAGGCATACACAGAGACAAGTCCCAGCCATAAAAATGTGCATCTTGGTGTCCAGGGCTGGTAGGCTCTAGGCAGGTAGAATTGGCTGGGAATTAACTTTCTCACAACTGACACAAAATTTGAGTATAAAACTTATGGGTTTAAGCTTATATAATACATGTGTTTATGCAAGATATGGCCTAGGAAGATGAGAGAGTCCTGAATGATGCAACCTGAAAGTTTACCCTTGCTACAGGGGACTATAGAAAACCTCCCGACTGATGGAGTTGGGGTAAGCAGACTGATATCCTGTAAAGGCAGCAATGTTCACAGTGGTGAAGGTAAATGTTGCATGAACAGAGCTGAAAAAGATCTGCTTTTCTATCAAAGTGCAGCTAAAAGATGCTGCACTTCATTGCCTCTGCTTGTTTAAACTCTGGCACCAAGAAGCCTTTTATATTATCCTCATCTTTGTCAGCACAAAGGACTCTTTAGCCTGCAGTAGCTAGCCAAGAAATATGGGTCAGGTGATAGCAGACTGTCCATTTAACAGGGGCATGTTTATATGGTTATAACAGCAAGAACTTTGCACCAGCTGGGGTTTCACAGCGTGTGTGAAGCTGTGTTTGGTGCTGGTGAAGTGCCCTTGCCTCAGAATTCTTACCATGCCTTGCCATGTCACCCAGCTTGGATCAATGAGCATGAAAAGAAGTAGGAACTTTTGGCCTTTGTGCTGTGCTCTGCAAGATAAGTAACACAGGACATCTCTGTTACTGATACAATACAAGCATTTGTTTCTTCTGTAGCAGATGCCTGTCTCAGCTTTCAAAAAAGGCCAAATATCTGTGAGACAGAGGAGCAATGGAGAAGCCTTTTTGTAGCTGTGGTTAAGGATCTGTTCTGAGGCTGTGCCCAAATACCTCACAGCTCGATTTAGATTTCTGCATGTATATAGATAAAATAATTTTATCTATATAAATTAAAATTACATTGTAAAAAAATATAGTTATATATGGCATGTATATAATAAAGATCTGTATATTTACATAGCTCATAAAATAGATTCTATTATAAACTTAATGTAAGATACAATAGAATCTCTCTGAATTGCATAATAAAGCTGTGTGTGTTTTTGTCTGTGTGTAGGCATAAGTTTCTTGATAGCAATTTTATGTGCATCATTGCTAGTTGTGTTGTTTCTCTTGTGATTTGTATCTTAGCAAAGCTGCAGCTATGCCACGTTGGATGCTAATGGTTCAATTTGCTGACCAGTTGTTCTCTTTGGCACTTCCTTGTATCTCTGGGATTACTGGGATACTGAGGAAATTGCTGTGTTATTATTTTCTGAGAACATCTGCATGTTTGGAGATAGAAGGTTGCATGTGTGACCCCTAACTTATCAAAATCCAGACAGTTCATAAATCACACGAGGAATTAATTCCGAGAATGTTGTTATTTTCAACATCATTTAATGGGATTCTGGTGCTTCTGTTCCAAACTTGGAAACGGCAATTCTGACAAGCTGAGCTCCAGCTATCTCTTGAAGGTAATAACTTTTCAAACCTTTCACTAATGCTTTTCTGCTGTAACTTTGTTACATTTCTTCTGTGACTGTAGCCAGTTAGATACTGAGTCCCAATATGATGACTGCAAGAATGGTATTCTGTGAGTTCAAACAAGCAGTTTTGAACAGATTATATAGGTGTGCAGTGTGGTTGCACTGAATGCCATGAACAGGCTACAAGCTCTGAAATAATTCCATGTTAATTACCATGGCAAGGGGGAGAATAATACATGCTGACGGTTACCACCTTCCATCCAGAACTGCATTTGAGTTGTTCTGTGTAATTATTAACCAGCTTGTGCTGTGTCCCAGATACATGGAAAACTTGTATATGAGAGCCTGCCAAAGCCAGGAGAGGAACATCCAACCCTTGCGTCAAGGAGGAGGGGACTCTAGAGTACCACGAACAAATAGCACTTAAAATATACTCCTAAACAACTCCAAACTGTAAGGGCTAATTTCAGCATCAGAAGCAGGGTTCTTTATTTGTTCATGTCAATACCAATCAGCAATTCAGGAGTTTTATATCCTAGTTGTCACCCCAGATTTTCCTCATGCATTTTTAGCTTCTTGAGGAGTAATGAATTAAATCTGGGAAGCTAGGTCTATGTAATTCTTAGCAGTAGAAGTGTTGTGATCCCAAGCAAGACCTATGTCCTGGGAATTATCTCATCTTCAAGGCTTCCTGGCTGCAGTATCCCAATGACCTCTGCAGGAGAGTTCAGCCCTCATTCCTGTTTTGCAGTTGGGAAGTCTGCAGCTTGGTTGTGCAAGCTGGACCTAGGTGAAGTAGAAATAGCTTTTGCCATATAGACTGACAGCCTTGCTCTTTGCTGAAGACTGCAGGTAAAAGTAGTGGACCAGAGTCATTGTCTCAGTCCCTCCTTGTGGCAGGAAGGAAGGCACAGAAAATCTGCCAGGAGGAAGAGGGAAGTGTTAGAATGAGGAAAGAACAGGTACAACAATAAACAAATGTTTATTTCTATCTATTCAGAAGAGAGAATTACAAAATAATCTTGGTGTGCAGTCATCTGATTCATAGGCTTTAAGGCCAGAAAGGAGG
Source organism: Lonchura striata (assembly GCF_050655825.1). Lineage (NCBI taxonomy): Eukaryota > Metazoa > Chordata > Aves > Passeriformes > Estrildidae > Lonchura > Lonchura striata. The sequence goes on along the minus strand of NC_140707.1, from coordinate 53,753,992 downwards.
ACTGTGTTGTCATTATTATTGTCCAGTCTGGCCTCCCGCATGTCTCAGGCCAAAGAACCTCACCTGGTCATTTCTGCACCAAACACTTCAGATTGAAATATACAGCACAATTGCAGACTGTGCAGAGAAGGCATTGAGAACAGCCCTGAGGAAAAGGATGTGGGGCTGTTGGTGGATGAAAAGCTCAACATGAGCTGGCATTGAGAACAGCCCTGAGGAAAAGGATATGGGGCTGTTGGTGGATGAAAAGGTCAACATGAGCTGGCAATATGGAAGAAAATCTTTACTGTGAGGGTGGTGAGGCACTGGAAGAGATATACCCAGAGAAGTTGTGGATGGATGCCCCATCCCTGAAGTGTTCAGTGCCAGCCTGGATGGGGCTTGAAGCAAGCTCGTCCAGTGGAAGTTGTCCCTGCTTATGGCAGGGTGGTTAAAACAAGGTGAGTTTTAAGGCTGCTTCCAACCCAAGCCATTCTATAATATTACCATATCCGGAGCAAATATTTGCACAATATCTTTCTGATTAACATCAGCTGCAGCAAAGTTAGTCCCTGATCAGCCGCTTCCATCCCTTCAAAACTTTATTTTTAAAAAGGACTATCTTAGTGATAACATTTAAAGCAAGCTATGATGTCACTGAGCTCAGCTCTGCTAGCTCTTGTGGGCCTAAATGTAGACTGCTAATTACAGCAGGTCCAATATCTGCCTCCCCTACACCCCAGAAAATAACACTGATTATTAATCTTCCGTATTACTTGCCTCACAAAGAAAAGTGGTTGATGCTGTAGTAGGGCTATACCAGATTCATGCTTTTTCTTCAGGAACAATGAGAAGTATCAGGATGTAAGTGTACAAGATTTAACATTGCTCTTATAGTAAGAAAGGAGTTAGAAGAAAGATCAGAAGTGTCTGCTGCTACTAATGCCTACTACACTGAGTCTTATGGTGCTCACCCCTGTGAATTAATTAGACCTTCCCTGCTCATCCACATTATAAAACCAAATCTAAGACGAGGATGCAAAGTGTGAGAAAAGAAAGTGACAATATTTCACTGAGTCCAATTTTCATTATTGCTTGGAAATAACTTTAGGTATATGTATATATATATATATATATATATATTTAAAATAACTTTGTTGTTTAATTGAGTGTTTTTTGTCTGTTTACTAGCATAGAATCAGTTCTGATCTCCTGCATGTCATTGGCCCTGTGCTGCAAACAGCTAAATGAGCATCTTGTAGTTCAGGTGCTGAGTTTTCTTCTCATGGGTATTCAGAAGTGCAAGGTACAGTAACTGTAGATTTGTAGCAGAGTTATCTTTATTATAGAAGAGCTAAATGCTGAGCCTACATGGTGTTCTTGATATAGTTCACTCTTTTCACACCTATTCACCTATATTTTTACATAGATCAACTGAAAAGACAGCAGAGAGAAGTCCAGGGCAAGTCACAGGACTGACCTTCTGATCTGCCTTTATATAGGCAATATCCCAAGAAAATAGATGCAAGTAGGTGCTTTGTAGTTTGTCTCAGGCCAGTGAGGCAGACTAGGTGGTATGAAGCCCTTTATTTCTGTTTGTAATGCTGTGATTCCTCAGCCACAGTGTTTACATTGGCCCCCCTTGGCCTCTAACGCAGAAAGCCACATGCTGATATGATAAGCCTGAAGAGTTCAGCAGGAGATTTTGCAGCTGGACAGGACATTTCAGTGTAAAGCTTAATTGGAGATGGGATGCTTAAGTGCAGCAGTTATCTGTGATTGCTGTATTCGAGAGGAACAGCTTGGTTTATTTGAATCAATTCTGCTGGATGCTAAGTGGCTTCCAAGCTTAAAGGCTGCTGGGAGAGAAGAACACCAAGATATCTCCCCTATCTCTTTCAAAGTGGAAAACATCAGTGGCAGTTTTCAGCGACATCATCTCGCCTTGCGTTCAGCTCCTGGGAGCATGCTGCTGTACTGCTGACAGGAGGCAGGAATGGCACTGTAGCCATGGAGAAGCACTGTCCCAGCTTCATGCTGCTCAGCACCACAGCCAGTGCTGCACAGCACTGGCTGCACCCCAAGGAACACAGTTCTGCAGCTCCAGAACCACAGCAGGATTCACCGCAGGGAGGAGTCACCCATCTGAGAAGTGGCATTTTCCACGCTTGATTCTACATGGCAGAGAAGCAAGCAAGCCTTCAGCAGTAGTACCAATTATGAGTTGTAAATCATTGCATGTGCTCTTAATTAGACATCCCAGTTCTGTGTGGAATTTCCTGTCTGATTATGAACTGGCTGAAACAGCCAGTGAAAAAGCTGGCAGCAGCAGACAGCAAGTAAGAATGAGAAATTTCACAATACCCAAAATTGTATGGATTTTCTGGTTTGTCTCTTGCTGTGATATCATCCAAACCTAAGAAACGCAGACTATGCTTCACAGGCATTGGAAAAGTGATGATGAACACCTATAGGGGATCAGTTAGAGAGTTATCTCCTCAAAGAACAGTGTGGAGTAAAATGGGAAGCAGATTTGTCAAAAACATGAATAGTGAAAAGAATAATTTAAGCAAAACTTTCAGCTTCTATGTTGACAACTTATTTTCTTGTGCCCACTTTTAATCTTGTGATAAATGTCCATTTTTATCAGGGCGTCTGCCTCCCTTTTTCTTGTATTCAGCACCAGTGTTGAATAAAAGAAAATAAAAGGGATAAAATGTAACACTTTCTGTTCTTTCAAGGAGAAATGAGCAGAGTTGGATGACAATACTCTAGGGAAACTGCTGACTTATGTCTTTACTTCAATATCTCTTGTTTTCACCTCATCTAGCCATGATCAAACCATATAATACTGGAGCACAGGTATGACATGAATCTTAATAACTATGTTCATCTGTTATTAGAAGCAATTTGATCTTAATTGTCCTGTTTGACAGATGAGACCAAAATCCTCTGCCTGTATAAACTGGTATTTGCATTATGACTGTGCATATTACATGAGAGGAAGAGGAGACTTCATGCTATTTCTTCATTCTGATCTTGGCTAGCAAGAATGAGAATTGTGATTCTGGGTTTTGTCACATGGATGCTAGTCTAATTTACTTGTCAGTCCCCTTGTGGTACTGCAGTATATTTCATGGACACTGATTTAACTTATCACTTAGGAGTAAAATTTTTATAACTATTAAGCATGCTCAGTACTTGTTGTGAAAAAGTCCAGATCTGGATTTTGCACGTAAAATTGTTTCCAAGCTTCTCATGTCCCAGCTATTCTTGTTACAGTTGAACAAAATTTTCAAACAGCTTCAGCTCAGTGTGCTCCTCTCCAAATCTAGCCATTTAATTTAGTGTCTAAAAGGAGATTAGAGATCCTGCCAGCATATGTCCTGTAGCTCTGTATTCTCAAACCTATTACAGGCTTTGTAGAAATTATTCCATTTAAGTGGATATTTTAGTCAACAGTTTATTGAAGCTGCTGTATTTTCACATGTAGACATTTCAGAGAGCTTTAAACATAATTCACATAAGATCATAGGAATGAATCTATTTCACAGGACCCCAATGTAAATGTATTCATGACCGTTTCCTATCCACGTGTTCCTGTGCCAATATTGTCTTTCAAATAGCTTTTTGCCCTCTCCAGTGTAAGCATTTCAATATATTTATACAGGGTAATTATCTCACTCTCCTTGTGTTCATTTGCTAAACTGAATGAGACAAGTTCTTTAGTATTCTGGCTCTCCATTCTCCTCCTCATCCTAGAAAGCTTTTCTCAGCTCACATTGCTGTTTGAATTAATCTTTCAGTGGTGATCAAAACTCTGCAACACTGAGGTGTCACCACAGCCTAATATCAAGATACTAATTTTCCCATCTTCAGGAATTGTCTCCTTGTTACATCCCAAGATCTTATTTCCTTTTGTGCCAGTGCATCAGGCAAGTACCCTTGCAGTATATTCAAACTGATAGTCTATATGTGCTTGCTATGTCCTGCCTCTGCTACTCGTGCATTTGTGTGCTTGGTGGTTGGCATGAGTCTTCAGAAGGGGCTGGGGGAAAAGGAGCAGAGGCCAGCACAGAGTGTACAGAGGGGCACATGGGGCACCTGGCAGAGCACACAACTGGAGGGTGTTAGTGCACTTGTCACGCCAGCCGCAGCACCAGCTTCATCGCTTCCTGTGCCTCGGGCACGGGCAGCTGGCTCCAGACAGGGACACGAGGCTGGCCCAGGGCGATTCACTGCACCTCCTCTGCAGCAGGCCCCTCACCAGCCAGCCAGAATTAGGATCTGGGTGGGAAAGTTTACATAAAAGAAGTAAGGGAGGCTTTCCTGGTGGCTTTGCTTTCATGAACCCACCACTCCTCCTCCCCCGGACTGATTTGTTTGTTCAGGCTTGGTTGCCTCCAGCAACACATTATTAGTGTGAACTATGGTGTATCCTGGGAGACCTGCAGGATTCCCCACAAATCTTTTGAGTTTTTCGTCTCCAAGGAGGAAGAGACACAAAGGCATTTCAGTCTCTTGACGCACTTGCACGTGCATTGTTCCCCTTCTTTGAGTGTTGGTGTGTCTCTTCAGCAAATGCTGCAATTGGACTGCACAGTCTTCATCTTGCATCTTCATCTCAGTGAGTAGATTATGCTTTTCTTGGTAAAGCCACCAAACTGCGCTGCTTTAAAGGATGTATTTGAAAACATGCTTAGCTGAAGAGGTTTCAGCAGATCTGCGTGCTTATTGTTGTACACTCAGATCTGTCCTTGCTGATGCCAGACCTCGGGCTTTCAGGGTAAATCTGGCTTTAAGATAAATACAGCTTGTATTACGGATGAGCAGTTTTCCTTGATTTAGTGTGGCTGCCAAGGCAGTGATGACACAGTGACAATGGATTAACAACGTGGGTATGTTCTCAGGGTGCTGCTGAGACCATACATCTCTGCTAAAATCAATGCCACTGCAAATTCTTTAGATATAACAAGTGTAATGAGAGCTTCCCCACAATGTGATCAAACTCTGCAGGTATGCTTTTGATCTCTGCTTGGTTTGAAATTACAGGACTCAGCTTCAGCTCCTTTGGCTGTTCTGTGTCCCAGGCTTGCAGGAACCAGCCTGTGTGTCACAGCACAGTTCAAACATCATGAAGAGCACTTGATTTCCTGATTAGTCATGTATGTGTCCAGAGATGGACAGCATCAGATGAAATGATCTCCCATAAAGGTCAAGGCAGCTTAGCTAAGAGAGGTCAGTGCTCCACTAGAAAAGGCATCAACAACAGATGGCATCTCAGTAAGAGAGCAGTCAGAGGTAATGGAAATAAGGGTTCTTGTAATGGTGATGTTGTTGGTAATGGGGGGCTATTAGAGGGCAAGGGAGTTAGGGAAGTGCAGAGAAGGTGTTTTGAGTGCCATCTACTTTCACCAAGTGATTCAGTTGCCAAGAGACTCAGATGTTTAAAAGTGGTGACAGGCTTCAGTCCTGTCCCCCTGCCAAGCTGATCCAGGTCTGCCAGAGGGTGGGGGACTGCTGGGGCAAAAGGATGAGCTGTGCTTTGCTGAGATTGACAGTCCAGCTGCATCCACAGAACAAAACCAGTTTGTTTCGTGTGTCTGAACAACCTAAACCTGAACTAATGAAACAAACTGGTGTGAAAGGAGAAAGGTTTTTTGCCAGAGTCAGTAGCTCCTTGTCTGCTGGATAAAAGGAAAAGCAGGTTAGTAGAAATCATCCCATCCCTCATCAGATGGCAGGGGAAAGAGTCGCTCTTCAAGGAGCAAAGGCACTTGAGAATAACCTGATAATTGCTGGATCATTCTTAAGTCAGACAGCAGGGACCAGGATACAGAAGGCTTCTCCTGCTAGACCTGGAAACCCATCTCATGTACCTCTTGTACCATCTTTCTTCAGGGAAGAAGTAAGGGGAAAGGAAATACAGGGATGGATGACTAGGCTATACTTTTTCCACATCTGGATTATTTCTTAGTGAACAGCTTTAGTCCCCCTGCTTCAGCCCATCTCCTGCTTTACAGAAAAGTTGAAAGGTGGTTCTTGAGCCTCCCAGCTGCCATTGCTCTAAAAAATGCTCTTTAACCCACACAATCCCTTTTCCCTTTCTTCACCATGGGATTTTCTCTCTTCCTGTCCATTTTTTTCTCTTCTGGGTGCTGCTCTACTTCTATTTCTTTCCAATTTAAAGTAACTTAAATGCTTAAAAGCTTTGATGCCAGTGGCATCACCTTGTTTCTAGCGAGTGACCTGCTGCATCCTGCATTCCCTTCTGGGAGGGAAGGGAAAATGAGAAAAGGGACTGTCATTCCCCTTTACTTGGCAGGAGGCCCTTCTGCATGCAGACAAATTTCTTCATAATCTACTTCTGAAGTTAAATTTCTCTTTTTTGACTGGATAATTGAAGTAGCACTGTTGCAAAGTAGTGAAGTAATAGTAGTCTTTAAGAAAATACATACCAATTCTAGCAGTAGCTAATGCTTTACTGGAGTGCCCTGCTGCGTCATTTAAATTCCATCAGTGATGATAATTTCTGCACCTTACAGGAATCTGAAGCTGCAATATTTCCCTGGAATACTTCCATAGAAAATTTTCTATTTTCTATGATGCTGTAGGAGTTTGACTCTTATACTTGGATTTCTAGCATTACATTAAAAAAATGTGTATTATCTTTAAAACTCAATTTTATGGATATTTTAATTTTTCTAACTTTGTTTCTTAAATCATTCCCTCACGTCTCAAAAAAACCCCCTTTATTTTCTATAGTATGAGTAGAGTTTGAGTATAGAAGTCTTTGCTCAAATTAGCATAAATTGGGAAAATGCCACTCAAGTTGATGAACAAGTTTTGGAGGCAAGTGATCTCTGTGCTTAACATCATAACCACCTAGAATCCCCATGCAGTAATCTAGAGAGACATGTATCAAAGCCAAATTGCTACTGAGCCTGTCACCTACCTGAAATGAAAGTGTAAAATATGTTCCTGTGCCATTTTTAATCTAATTGCCTAGTAATCATCGGGAGATAAATATTCCTCACTATCTTTCCTGAAAAGTTTACGAACTTAACACTCCCTATATATTTCTTTAGTTTTTTGTCTTAAAAGCCTTCAATCCCAATTCACTTTGGCAAATGCAGTATTTAGTATTTTCTTCATGTAAGTGGAGCTGGCTTTGCAATGTGTTTAATAAAGTCAGTTTCCACACTGACTATATGCAACAAAAAAGGGAAGATGTTTAAAAAGAGGAAAGCACTATGGTGAATGTACAGTAATGGTCTCCAAATTGTATTCTGCATCTGCTGGTACAGTTTACTTTAAACTAATTTTCAAGTCAACACTTGTACAAAACAGTGAACAAATGGTAAAAATGATGAAAATACAACTTCTCTTAAAAAATAACTGCTAGCCCCACTAAGGCAATGAACTATGGCCATGGCATGTTTCTGTGCTATCTCTGTCTTCTGTGATGAATGGCAGGACTCTTGAGCACTATAAGCATAGAGTAATTTTTATTTCTGTGATGAGGTAAGATGGTGGGAAGAGTGAAGATCCTCCACTATATTTTTCTACTCTGTGTTTTCTCCCACAGAAATTTGAATACAAAGGCTGCCTTTATCAACTGCATGGTTTTTGGTTTTTTTCCCCTCAGCTTCTCATACTTTATAATTTGGCTATGAATTATAAAGAATGGACCAGAGATTGGAAATTAGCACCCTTTGTGCCCTATTGAAGGCATATCAACCCCTCCTCCTTAGACACTGCAAAATTCCTTGCTAATAAGGCTGACTGAACAAGTCTTCATTAAACTGCATGTTGTTGGCCTGGAGAATTTTTCTCCATCAGCCATTCAGACCATGACCTGGACAAATCAACCGTGATGCCTCAGATGTGAAAAGCCTTTGTTTGGCTTCTCACGTTCTGAACACAATTAGTAGCTCTGCAACTCATCCCCTTGGCCAAGATAGAGTCACGCTGTCCCTTGCTGTAACTACTGGTCTTGAGGAAAGTCACTCTGAGCATTCCTCAAGTGATTCAGTAGAATGTGATTTTAACCATGTAGCTCCCCAGTCCCATGGAAATGAGTGGCAGATGAGAATAAAGCTGGTTACACCCAGTTAGAATAGTCATGCTGTGCTGTCTGTGCTGGCAACATAATAGGAAGGGTAATGGGACAAAATTTCCACTAAATTGAGGTAAAAAAACTGACTTATGCAATATGTCTGTCATTAAGGTGACTGAGGCTTCTTTCAGCTTCTAGACACTGTGGTCCAGATGTTTACCACCTCTTCTTTCAACCAGGAGTAAGTTACAATAGCTATGACTTTTGTGTAACATGGCAGAATACACAAGTCTTTCATTAAAAATCATCTTCCACTTGAAGATAAAGTTATTATAAATTGCATAAATAAAGGAGACAGCTTTTTGTAATAGTCATTAATGGCTTAAGAGCTGTTTCACAAATATGTAACTCCTTGAGCTTGTCAGAGTTTGCTTTGCTCCAGAAGAATGAAAGGCCAGAGACTGAAGCTTTATTTCCTCCTCATAAATCCTGAGGATCGTGCATTTACTTTGGCTCTGGTTTTGCTGCTTCTTCAGATTATGTCTCTGTTCCCTTCAGTGTTACTGCACTGGAGAAGTGGTATGCCTTCTGCTCATTATGGTCAGGAGTTAAGATTTCAGATTTTTTGCCTTAGGCACTGGTTGAAGCCTTTCTCTTACAGGTTATGTGCCTGCAAGTCACAAGGCAGTAGAAGCATGCAGCAGGTGAGTCAGGGTACTCTCTTTCTGTCTATGCATATAATTATCTGTATTTCTATATGTGTGTGGGGGGTGTGCATGTATACCTACTCTCATTTGTAAATTCTTGAAAGACTTCAAACAAAAATATCAGTTGTATTTTTGTTGGAAGAGATGGGTGAACATCAGTCCAACCCAACCACGTGTCTCTTCAACCAGACAGGTCTTAACAGCACCCTGTGTTCCCCCTGGCTTCCTCACCCACTCCATCCATCTCTTTTTTGCACAGATCCTGATCTCCTCAGCCACAGAGCTTCTGCCTACAACTCAGAGGCCAAGAAGGGCTTGGTCACTTGTGATGGGAGGTGGAGCTGAAGTGATCCATTTCAAATGGATTTAAATGGCAGGCATGGTTAGGACACCCTTAGGGTTGAAGGAGGCATCTCTCTGAGTTCTCAGCATGAGCACTGGACCAGCTGGACAGTGGTCTGTCACCTGTGAACTTCTCTACAAATTTTTCTTCTCACAGACCTTAAATGTGTATTGGCAAAAGGCTGCTTCAGGCATGTGGATTTATGTAAGAAGCAGAAACTAATCAGAGACTATGTCTTGTAGATTTCCCCGGTATCAGTGGGTTTGGCTATTCATATTTTCAGTCAACTTTCAAAGAAGTTGTATTTAGCTCTGAGTAGTGCCTGGATTATGCCATATGTTATATAGCTGAGGAGTATCTGGCTTTCAGTTAACCTTTTCTTCTAAGGTATTTTGATGCCTTTCTTTCTCTATGTTTTGGGTTTTTTTGCTTTGATTATATCCCGGCCTAAACCATCTTGTCCTATGAGGATGATACTATAGAACACCATTCTAGACTACAAGAATGAGCTTTAATTTTTGCCATCTTTTCCTTCCAAGAAAAGGATCCTGGAATAGCAACTGTTCAGAATTCAGTGGTTGCAAAATAATTGATAAACACAAGCCAAATACTGCTGGCTGAGGATTGTGTTCAGTCTGGGCTTGGTTCCTTCACTCTTTCTCAACTTCTGCAGGATGATTACAGGCCAGCAATGACAAGATACTGCTCAAGAGCAAGTCCTTATCTGTTACTTATGCTTCAAATGCCTCAGGAAACAGAGTTGAAGCAGACTTTCATACAGCTTTCATAGTTTGCAAGGATGAATAAGAATAAAAGAAATATTAATGTGAGGTGTGATGAAAATTACATCTTCTCAGGGGTAGCTGGGAGAATGTAGAGACCTCTCAGCGATTTGCTCTGCAAGGAGATCCATCAGGCTGCCAAACAGTTCAGGTTGAGCTCTTGCGTAAAGAAAAATAGAGTTTAGCTTAGGTTTCCCACAGCCAAGCAGAGGCTGAGTTACCAGCTTAACAGTGGAATGGCATTTTGGAGTGAATTTATCTTTTACATTTTTTTACAAAGGCTGTTGACAGTTTTTGAGACATTGTGCGTAGAGATAATAACAGCTCTATAGTGCATGTATTTTTTGGAAAGCAGATTTTATTTCTTTCCCCACAAATCTGATTCTGTCCCTAATTTGAGTTAATTAATGTGCACATTTTAAAAGTTTTTTTTGTATTAGACAAAAGGTCAAGGGACTGCCACCTTATGAGGAAAAAACATGTTTCCTGAGAAACAAGCTTGCTTCAGTATGTCTATGACATCCCAGGACCACATGCAGTGCTCTGTCGTGGTAGTCAGATTAATTATGGACCCTAATTGGGAACAAGAAACAAAAGAGGGAGTCTAGGGAAGGATGACTTCATCTCCCTGCTCATCTTACATTACTGTTCTGCACAAAAAGATTGAGGGAACAGACAGAACAGCAAACAGAACTATCTACGTAGAGTTTTCCCGTGGCTGAGAAGAGAAAGGATAAAATGAGAAAAGGAATGCTGTTCACCTGGAAAGTCACAAGAGCAGGTCTGAGTTTTCATCTTTTTCAGCCAGTGTGTTTGTTTAAGTCCACACCTTTAAAAGTTTTTGTTCAAACAGTTTGTCCTTGGGCTAATTTCTCCATCTTGTTCTGCTTTAGCCTCAACTTGCTATAAGCCTGGGAATTTTTAGCCTCTGTGAAAGAAGCTTTTTCTTACACTGACAGAGAATGCCTTGTCTGCTACATGAAGTTGTTACAACAAGGTGTGGGAGGGAAGTGAGGCATGACGGTGTTGCATAAGCGACAGTTTCACGGTTGGCAGACTGGGGGGAATTACAAAACAAATGTTCCGGTTCTTCCATTAATTGTTTAATTTTAGATGAGTAGCATAGGCTAAAATTGGCAAAGGCCTAGACAGATATGTTGGCACAAGTAAGGACAGCATGTGGCCATTTCTGATTTACTAGTTGTTTTGGGTTTTTTCTGAGGAGAGGCATCTAACCCCCGATTCTGACTCCTTGCCTATCAACACATCCCCTCTAGTAAGGCCGACGTGTCTCTTCTGCAGGCTGGCAGGCACCAGCTTTGTTTCATGCTGTTTGGCACCTTTCACACAGGAAAGACTCACACAGTTGTCCCTGCAGTGCCTGATCACACTCATTCAATCACCTACGCTCACCCCCTTTCATCATTTAATTCACAATCACCATTGTACCAACACTCAGAAGTCATAGCTTGGCCTTTCATTTCTGGTTCTGCATGCTGCCACACTCCACCATTCAAGCCATAAAGCCATTTACCTTCTGTGGGTAATTCCACATACTTAAAATTATTTCTATACTGATATAATTTAATGGGTAAATGGCAAATCAATAATTTTTCTGTACGCCAGGTACTTTTTGGCATTACTTCCCAATTATCCAGACATCTTTCCTTCAAACAATCTGTTTTCCTCAGTGTGTCAAAATATCACATGTATTTTTTTTCTACATAGTAATCAATGAGGGGAAATGAGAAAAACCTGAATAATCCAAGGAACGTCACAGAGGAGCAGAAGGATGTTAGCTGTTTCTCAGAGGCACTGACAGATTGTTCCTGTGTTTGTCAATCTTACACCTGAACTTCTTGGGGCAGAGGTAAGGGCAAAGAAAAAAATACAGGCTAAACCAGGGTATTTGGGAATACCTAGAAGTGTATTTGGCAGGTGGAGCACTCTGTGTAGGTAGACCTGTCTGTTTGGTCTGTAGGTTAGGTCTCCTTCTTGTTCCTTTTATGGCAAGAGCTGGCAAGAACTCCTGGATCATTAAGTCTAATTCCTGCTATCACAAATGGACATACCCTGTTATTGATGTCATAAATTCGTCTTGCTTGGTGTTTAAAAACAGGTGGTTTATTCCTTCAATTTTCTATCTGTAAGACAGCACTGGAATCTCATATCCTTCCAGTGATCAAAAACCACCCTCAAATTTCTGTCCCTTAGTTTCAGAAAGACTTGTGTCTATGATTGAAAAACATAGGAAAATGTTTCTGAGGAGATTAGAAATGACTGGCTGACTGAGTTCTTTAAAATGTGGTATGTGCTTTGCATTTGAAAGCGATCTCTATATTTACCCAGCCTGGAGTAAATCCAAAACAGTTCACCTGAGAGGACAAAAGGAAATCGCAATCCTAAAGCCAGTTGGTGACGGAAGAGTTAACGGGACACAGTGGTTCACGGGGAGCAGCCTGCTTCATTTCTGCAAGGTGATGAGCTGAAATGTTTGGCAGTTTGGTATAGTTTCACAAAAAAAAAAAAAAAAAAAAAAAAGAAAAAGGAAAAAAAAAAAGAAGAGAGAGAAAAAGGCAGCTTTTTTACTGGAGGAAGAAACCGCAAAACTTGGGGAGTTTTGTTCAGCGGAGTTTAACGGGAAGTTCCGCTCCCGATTCGCCGGCTGCTCCCTGCGTGTCTGTCCGTCCCGCACCTCCTGCCTTCCTGGGTGTGCCAGACCTGCCCCCGACCTGAACATTCCCCATCTCCCGCCCCGCATTCCCCACCTCCCGCCCCGCATTCCCCACCTCCCGCCCCGCACATTCCCCACCTCCCGCCCCGCATTCCCCACCTCCCGCCCTGCCCAGCGGGCGGGCCGCGCTCGGCTCCGGCGGGCGCCGCGCTCCGCGCCACGGGCACGGCGGGGACAGCCAGCCTCCGCAGGGATCTGACCGCGGTGGGTGCCGCCAGGACGGCATTCCTTCATCTCGGCCGCCTCGCGTTAGGTTTTTTGCTTCGGTGGGAGGAGGAGGAGGAGCGGCGCAGAAACTTCTTTTAGAAGCCAGGTAGTGCAGCGGTGCGGCCGGTGCGCGCCTGGGCGGGCGGAGGGATGGCTGATACTGCAGAGAAAAGAGACTGGGGAAACATCTCCAACCCATGAAGTCCAAGGGAACCTCCAACACGTTATTACTGACTTGGGAAAGTTTTATTTACAGGCAGATTGTGATGCTGTGAGCGCTACTGCTAGGATGAGATAGAGAGTTGATGTCTCGTCCCCTGAGAACGAGTGATTAAAAAGAGAATTGTACGTTTTATGTATGCGACTAAATCGGCATTAGATTTTCCCCCGGGCCGTATTCCTAGCGCCCGCTGCGCTGGTAGGAACGCACCGTGCTGTAGAGCAGAGGAGGATGTGGGGGAGGAGGGTGGTTTGGTTCGTGAACTTTCGTGGGACGTTGTTTCTCTTCTGATCAGACGGAGGAAAAGTTGGCTGTTTCTCTGTGGTAGAAGATAAAATGAAACATACGAAAAGAGCTATATTAATTTCCTCTAAATATTGCTGAAGTTATAGTGGAAATTTGTGTCTGTGCGCACAGATGTTGAAGGAAGGGAAGGTTTGGAAGCAGGTTTTGCTGTGAGCTTAACAGCTCTGAGTTGTTCTGTATAGAATTTCAGTGGGTGAGTGAGCAATTCAGATTCGTCAAGGCTGCATTGTTAGGGGATTTCAGTGCCTCGGTATTTGTTGAAAGCACAAGCAGCGCATTGCCCTCATATATGCAGGAAGGAATAAACAGCTGGATTTACACAAAAGTGTACATCAGGAACCGAGTTTTGAGGTGCAAAAAAGCAAATTTCAGCTAAGTTGTGCTCTATAAGGAAAGATAATCTCATGCAAAACATTTTATTTTCTCTGTTATTTTCAACATCATGTAGTACTACAGTATCACATGTAGGATCATGTATATCTGAGCACTTTGAAAGCAGCTTGTGTGAGGACATCCTCACAGATATGTTTATATTTGGCCTTCTGATGAGTGGTCTGGCTTTCTTTGTAACTTGAATTTTTCACTTTTTACAGCCAGTTCCAAGATGCTCAATTTGACATCAACTCTACACATCTAATTTAGTTTTATTAATATTTTTCTGTGAGGGAGCAGCACTAAAATTCATTCAACTGTTTTGAAATTGATTGCACAACAGGGGAGTGAGATGGAGATGCTTAAATAACCATTGCTGTATTTTTTCCCATGCAGATTAAAAGGTCAGAAAGCTTTAAAGTGATCATGTAGTTGGAGCTTTTGCATATCACAAACCATAGCACATCCCTGACTTGGTTCCTGTGAGAACTAGAATCATCTCACCTGCCTAAAGTGCTCCTGTGACTTCACTGAGCAGGGCTTTTTGTAGATCAGTTCAGTGGTTAATTGCCTCTGCATGGTTTTTAATATCAGTTTCTCCATGTTGCCTACCAACTACCACATATCACTTATTAGATCACAGCAGGTTTTCTTTTATAATCTTCTGTGTAGGTGCTTACAGACTGATTGTTCCTGAATCTCCCGTAGAGTCAATTAAATAGATTGAGCTTTTGTCTTTTCGTGTGTGGTAGAGTTTTTATTCTTCTATATTGTTTTGAATCTTTTCTGAAGAGTTCCAAGTTTTTCTATGTTCCTGAATTGTAGACAAAAGATAAGATTCCACCAGGAATCATACCATACTAATACACAAGTGAAATTACTTCCCATCCCCTTCATGTTTTTCTCTTCCTAAGTCCTATTGTATTGGTGCTTTTAGTCTCAGGATCACATCAGAGGGTGATAATTATCCAAATCTTCTCCAGAATCACTGCTTCCAAAGGTGCTATCCATCCCATAACGTTGACTACTTCCCTCTGACCCTCTTTACTTGAGGGAAATCCACACACATTATCCCTAAGTACAAACTACTAAACATATAATTTATGGTAAAACACCCTTACAGTCAACATTAAATTAGGTGTACAAAATTATTTCCATCTAAAAATGTCTCATACTGGCTCAGTGCAGCAAGTAAGGCTCCCTTTTGCCACTTCAGCAGAATTGCTGCTCTCAGGATATAGGAGTTCTGCTTTACATATCTTTTATCTGCTGCATCGTGCCAGTGCAGACATCTGAGGAATATATTCGTTCAGCAGTATAATCTGCTTGGCATCTGGCCATCCATGGGCAGACAGGGCAATACCCCCTTTCCAGGTGGTCCCTTGTTAGGAAATGAATGAAGGAATGTAAATGAAAAGAACCAGCCTGAACTTTCTCCTTCCCAAGTTTAAGCTGAACTCCAGAGCTCTACTGAAGCTGGAAACTGTTCAGTTGAACTTATTGTCTGTTTTGCAGCTGCCTCAGCATGTACAGGTTCCAGCTGGGACCAACAGAGAATCACTGAAATGCTGTCAGGAATGCTGATCCAGGAGACTCTGTCCTGACCTGAAGTTCATATACGCTCATGAGAGCTCCTGTTCTCAAGAGATTTTCAGCCTGCTTTGCAGGTCAAAAAAGAAAATGAAGAAACATTCAGACTTTGGTGTACTTATATAAAATTTATCGTTTACAAACTGCTGGAGTAGATAGCTGCTGCAGGCAGGATCCTTGTTCTTCCAACCCAATCAAAACTAAAGCTGATCTTGACTGAAAAGGGAGTTGCTTTGTCTGCTTGATGTTGTTTCCTCAATTTCTGAACCCAAGCATGACAGTGAATAAGAAGGGAAATGGAGAAGGTAAAAAGGGAAATAAGAAGATAACAATAGATATTTTTTCTTTTTTTTCCCCATCAAAGATCACTGAGAAAAGGCTCTTGCCTATCACAAAAGCAACCAGAACTTTTCCCTTTGGACAGTGAGGCTCAGGTGTGGATTATAAGAAACTGCCTATTCTAGAGCTGCATGTACGTACAGAGACTCAGTGCTGAGAGCCAAAACTTGAGTAAAGCATATAGGATTCCAGTATCTGCCCTCCTGTTAAACTCTACCCTGTGTTTACAGAGGATAATGCTACCAGTGGTATCTGTATTTATTCTTAGTGTTGGGAAGGTGTTGCCACTTCATTCAATGACTTTCCAATGGTTCCTACTGTAGCCTGCTTTGCTAGACAGATAAAATATGTAGAATTAGCTCCTGCCTTATGTTAAAATTGCAAACTGTCCACTCAACATCCTTGATCAGCCAGATCTTCCTGTGAAATTCCTATATCCAGGGACTTCCCGTGTTTTCCCAACATGGAGATTTCTGCTGGACCCCGAAGGATGCGAGTTCCAGGCACGCAATGCCTTTAACGCGTTTGGTGCATGTAATTTTGATCTAGTTCAAATTCTGTAACCAGCGCCCAGGCTTGACCCTACAAGCTGGTCCTGCGGAGCAGCCTGTGGCGAAGCCGGCCCGCAGCGAGCGCCGCCCTGCCCCGGCTCTGCCCTGCCCTGCCCTGCCCTGCCCTCCGCGGGGCCGGCACCGGCACCGATACCGGCACCAGCCCGGGCTCCCTGCCCTGCCCTGCCCTGCCCTCCGCGGGGCCGGCGCCGATACCGGCACCGGCACCAGCCCGGGCTCCCTGCCCTGCCCTGCCCTGCCCTCCGCGGGGCCGGCACCGGCACCAGCCCGGGCTCCCTGCCCTGCCCTGCCCTGCCCTCCGCGGGGCCGGCACCGACACCGATACCGACACCGGCACCAGCCCGGGCTCCCTGCCCTGCCCTGCCCTGCCCTGCCCTGCCCTCCGCGGGGCCGGCACCGACACCGATACCGACACCGGCACCAGCCCGGGCTCCCTGCCCTGCCCTGCCCTGCCCTCCGCGGGGCCGGCACCGGCACCGATACCGGCACCGGCCCTGCCCTGCCCTGCCCTGCCCTGCCCTGCCCTCCGCGGGGCCGGTACCGGCACCGATACCGGCACCAGCCCGGGCTCCCGGCCCTGCCCTGCCCTGCCCTCCGCGGGGCCGGCACCGATACCGACACCGGCACCAGCCCGGGCTCCCGGCGGGCAGCGCATCCCGCTTCCCGCTGCTGTGGCAACAGGCCGGGAACGCCTCTGGCTCGGCCGTGCCGCTCTCCGCTCCCGAGCGCCCGCTCTGCAGACAGCTCCATTGTCTGCCGGACAGTGGTCTTTCCACCGGCTTCCAGCGAAATAGCCTCTTCCCGGAGACAAAAGGCTCGGCACAAAGAGATTGAACTGGGCTAAAAGTTTAAAGGGGGAAAAGAAAATCCCCTTAGTTTATGTTTTAACTATAGGGGAGAGAGAAGAAAAATAATTCTGGCTTCTCCTAAGTGATAGTTGGTGATGAGGGAAAGGGGTCATAACCAGGTTTTGTTGGGATTTGGTAATTGCTTCCTGATGCGTCCTGAAACTATTCACAAGGAGACTGGCTTGTCCACAGGACTGTGGCATGGTTTTTATCCCTGCACAGTCAGGCTGCTGCCAATTGTTCAGATCATTTAATGAGAGATCTAGGTTTCAATTTGCTTTACTGGTGAACCACTTTTCATATCCAAAATCATGAGAGTTAATCCCAAGAAACAGTTTTGTTTAGATCCAGCTTGGAGAACTCAAGTGCAGATTTGCCAAGTGTCAATAGATACCTTGTTTTCTGGAGTTTCCCCCTTATGTTGTGGTGCAGTGATGATGGAGAAATTTAGTGGGGGGGGGGGACGGGACGGGACGCTGCTGAGTTAGTAAATACAGGGTTTAATCTTGCAAGCTCTCAGCATTTCTAGAGCATTAAAATTGTGGTTCAAATAAACACACTCCCAGTACATTCTCTTTTTTTATCTCAATCAGAAACATGCTTTCCTGAAGCCAGTGGGAAGGCAGAATTCTTCTTATGACTTCAAGTGCTGATATGTGTGTTTCTGAACAAAGCCTACAAGAAATGCCATTCCATGTGAGAAGTTAAATTCAAACCTTTCCACAGGGTGCATATCCTTGTCCACATGACTGGTCTTTTTGTTTCTGGTGTTTGACCGTGATGTGACCTAGATGAGTGGTACAAATCTGCAAACTGAAGAGATGCAGTGCAAAAGATCAGAATACATTACATTCCTAAATGAGTTTAGATATTTCTTCTAGACTTGCTAACCTAGTGGAAGTCCACTGTACTTTCTCATCTGACAGCTATTTCTGACATTTTCTACAAGTCCTTTATCCAAATAAAACAGTGGATAAAAAAAAAATTCTCCCACCCCTATTTTCATAACATACTGAAGCAATTTTGCAGCATTATCTCATGAAGAAAAAAAAAATCTCTTCCTAGGACATGATTAGTCATTGAAATGGTAGAGTAGAATGCTCACCAGTGAACTGAGCATTCTTGTCCACAGCAACGTTGTTCCTCCTGGGTAACTCCTGTCAATTTCCTCCAGTGCACTATGTAAGATACTGCTTTTGGGTGTTTTGGTTATGCATTAGGTGTTACCCATTTATTTCTTAAATGTTCATTTGATCTTTTTGTAGGAGTATATTAAAATACATATTTTATAATCTGAGTACCTTTTGTTTAAGATCAGTGAAGTCTTCATCTTATTATCCCATGTTCTTCATGTCTCTAATCCCTGTTGTTTCCTTTGGGCAGACCTCAGTTCTTTCAGGACTCTTCTGCAAAATCTCACATGGCCCTTCAGAAAGCTGAGCTTTGTTTACAGGGCACAGCAGCTGTGGGGGCCCTGTTGTTTTCCTTCACATTGGTCACATTCTGTGCTCAGCTCTTGTCTCTCCGGCGCCACTACCAAACCAGCTACGCAGTTTGGTGATAGAGGCAGTAAGTCTTCTTATCACACTGTCCATACCTTTTTTTTTCTCCCTCCCTAATCTTGTCCTGTACCCTGAAGAGATCTGTTAGGTCCCTTCCACGTTTCCAGAATGTAGAAGTCTATTTCCACTTAGCTTTCTGTGGAGTATTTTTTACAGGGATTGTGCTGACACTATCAGAGCTCCCTCTCTCTATCCAGCCCTAGTACCCTGACTAATTCCTATTTCTGGTGCCTTAGGACAGAAGTTTTCAGGATTCCCTGTTCCTCCCCTCTCTGCATTTCCAACAAAGGAATGGTGAGCATCATTTGAGGATGAAATAGGGCACATAGCTAAGACTAGGTGGTGATGAGGGTTGCTGAAACCTAAAAATTATAAGAGAAATCAGTTGTATGAGAAGTTATTCAGGACTAGCATTCAGAAATTTGCACTTTGTATACTCTGTGTTTTGCCTTCAGCCAGAATTGTAGCTTGGATTGAAGATGCCTGTTAAAGATGGAAAGATGGGAAGTTAAAATCAGCACAGAGGACTGAAGTATAGGTTTCTTCTTCATTTCTCTCCACAGTGTTGTGATAACATGACGAGTTACATCTTTCCATTCTTGTGTGGGTGCCTTTTGCTCAAACTTTTACACTTAGCAGAATCCCATGCCTTTCTGTTCACTGTAATCACACCAACATGGTCCAAGGGAGAGAGGAAGAAATTGCATGTTGGGTCATTTCTGTTTGGCTGTTTCTGTGGAGTGACCCTGAATAATCCTGTGTACTGTGGCAGCTACACACATACATACAAAAAGGAAAAACAGAACTCCAAATGACATAAGATAGGCAACGGCCCAGTATTTGGTTCTGTTGATTTCCTGCAATTGTGAATAACAGCTGGGGTTTTATGGTGGGAGCCTGGACTGGTTGTGCTAAGGGAGTCTCAGGCCTGGAGCAGATGAGTGTAGAAAAGGGGGAATGGCCTCATCAATCACAGCAATATATCACAAGCAAGTCCGTCACAGCAGGCTCCCAGGCTGGTGGACAGCTGCCTGAGGTTGGAGATGACATGCTGATAACACCACAGGATGATAACAAGACTCTCAGGCTTGGACAGAGGGCTGTATAGCAGGACAATTAATTAAAATGTATTTGGATGAACAAGCTGGAAAGTTTTCTATCTTCCACCCTCTTTGGGAGTCCTTTTGTTATATGTGTACAGTGGGTGAGCTGGGTCAGCTCTGTTGTTTTCCAAAGTTGGCTGAAGTTGTGGATGGCAGGGTTGTACTCATCAGACTGGCAGGGCAAGAAAAAACTGACAGCGCAGCTGTGCTTTTCATAACATTCTTCAGCACAGCCCCTGTAGCATCACTTTTTTTTGAATGGGCAAAAACTGAGATCAGTGTCATTGTAGAGGAGGCTGGAGTTAGGTTACCAGTAGTGGGAATATTTCTTCCTACTATGTTCTGTCTCTGTGAATTGTCATGCTCAACATATATCCAAAACACATCTTTAAAGGCCTCAAGAGGTGAGAACCAGCAATGCAGCATCCTGACTCAACCCTGCAACCACCTTAGCAACAGCCCAATATGAATTTTGAAGACAATAACAGAACAATAACCAAATAAAGTGTAAGAAGCATGTTTCATAATCTGTTGCTGCAAGCATTTGCTTTCCAAGGTCTTGGTAAGCCTTTTTCATTTACCTCAAATATTTTTTGGTGGAATCCTCCTTGCCTCTAAATAATGTGGACAGTACCCTGTTTCTCAGCCTATGGGAGGAGCAAACAGGATGAAGCAAAAACCCAGCATTTCTTCTTGTTTTTCACAGCCAGTCCAGTATGTAAGCTTTGAGCCTTAGCTGTTTACTCCAGTTTCTCCACCTTTCTCTTTGTTTTCATCCAGATACACTTGCTTGCAATGGCCAGTGCACAAAGAACTACCTTGACACACATAAGTTAAGTTTTGCTCAGCCAAAGGCCACATCTTCTACTCTCTACAATTGTTTTATTCCCTATGGGAGCTTCTTTGCTTATTCCCTTTATCCTGTATGGTTTCTAGAAAACGCACAGACTTTCACGTGATTTAGGATAACTTATTTATCAAACACACATGACAACAACCATTAGCACTTCCCATTACATCAGTATTTTTGCTTTGTTACAGAGAGAAATCTTGTGGAGCAGAGACCATAAATTGCTAGCTGAAGGTCACTTAGACAGTCATATGGTTCAGATTAGCACCTAAGACTTTTGCAGCCCATTCCTGTGTCATATCCTTTGTATCATCCTGCTTCTCAGGCACCTTTAATTACTATTTTTTATTGAGGGTGTGGGTATTGAGCTGACAGGCACATCTTCAGTGATATCTATGTGGGTCAGGCATTGCGTGTAGATCATGTCCTTTTTGTTTTCTCACTCTATTTCCAGACAGTTACCTTCAGTCCTTTGTGTTATGTGTCAAAAATCCCTCCAAAATTAAAACAAGAAACAAATTCAGACACACGTGGCTTTGTTACAGCTCTTCGCACCTTTGCATTGAGCACCTCACATAAAACTTACCTGTAGCCTGGAGCTCACATATGCTTTGAGTCAGGAACTGGCCAAACTGGCTACTCTCATGCAGTTAGATGGCCTTCTCTGCATTTTAAATAGAAAATGTTTGCATAGCAAGCTACAGGGGTGAAAAGTGTTAGTGTTAGGCAAAAGTTGAGCACTTCTATCTTCCATAATTAATAGCTATGTATCAGCTGCGTTGTTTATGAAACACATTTGTCTTCACAATTCAAATAACTAAATTATTAAAATATATAACTGAAACTGAAGTTTCCACAGACTCTTACATTAGAAATTTCTAAACTGTTCTTTGGGTTTGTTTTAAATATCAGCAGTGACATAACTTGTAAATCATTTTGATACTGCTCAGGGTGAAGGTAGCGTATAAATATGAGATTACCTCTTGACCGCATGACCTGAGATAGGCAGACATATCTGGCAGACAGGATGTGAGCTGCTGACTTGATATGATATAAAACTTGATCCTGGGAAGTGCCTTGGGCACAGGAATGAGGAAGTTAGTGCTACTATTTTTAAATGTTGTGAGGAGCCAGAAGTGTTTGCTGTAGTGCATTTTGAAGATGTAAAATATCCTGTCTCTTTCTAAATGATGTGCAGTGTTTATTTTTGTAAGCAGTGGATTGAGCACTGGTACAGTCTTATTCAACATCCCTGCATATTGACTTAATTTTTTTGCTAAAGAATCAGCACAAGGCTGAACAGATAGTTGGGGTGACACTGGTTTCAGCCATGCATGAACTGCCCACCTAGGAAGCAGAGAACCTGTTATTTTGCATTGACTACCAAGTTGTTATCAGCTGATGTTACCATTTGTGGTTACTACCCAGCAGACTTTCTGAACTGATGGACTGGCAATAGCAAGCCCAGAGTGCGTCATCCACTTAACACACGATGGTCTCCTGCCTTGGATTTTCCTATAGCTATGGGAACATTTCTCACCTTTATTCAGCAGGGCCAGACCCCACACCTACACAGTACTGCAGCAGCCAATTGAATCCATAACTCAAGGCATGAGACCATAGCTGCTTTGCTACCAAAGGTTATGCTGCTCAGTGGGACCCCAGATTTGAGCGGATGCAGCAGCTGGCACTTGCAGTATGGCACTGCAAATGACAGGCTTGTTCCATGTGGTATTATCTCAAGTAGTCAAGACAAAACTAACAAGGTCTGCAAACCTTTGTACTTTGTTACTGGCCCATGATACATTGCTTGAAAAGTTACAGCATAATGAAGTAATGTAGTGTCTGTGTATGAGAGATTCATGTGATTGCCTTTTGCAAAATAGACCTTGTTCAATATTCACCAGCTCCTCCAAGATGGAGTGGGATTGTTTTTGCATTTATAGCGCCGGCTATAGATTTATTCTGCTTGCTAGATACCAATTTCATGAAGCATCCTGGGCTTGCAGATACATTTCTCTTTCCTTATTCACTCTCATTTCTTCATGAGGTCAATAGTCTCATCTCAGTGACAGTTCCACTATTGAAGGGTATGTTGTATGTACTGTGGATTAAAATCAGAGAGGAAGGCAGACATCTGTGGAGAGAAGTCCAAAGTGTGTTGAGGAAAACTGTCTTCATTTATCTTTGCCAAAATATCTTTAAAGGAACCTCTTTTGAAAAACGTTGTGCATGTTTTGTTCTTCTCCTTTGCACCTTGTTCTCCCTTTGGAAAAAACAGTAGTAGCGTGATTCATTCACACAGAGACTCTCTCATTCTCTTATTGATCTCTCTGCTGAAACAGGTTCAGTTTGATGTTTTCCAGCTCTGCTCTGTCCTTTCACACACAGGCTTTGTCTTGCCTACCTAAACTGGGAGTGTAAGTATTCCCGTGGCAGAAGCAGTGACTAAATCTAGGGTGTAGTCACTGTTTTGGTAATCTCTGGGCTGAGCACACCTTGCTGAGAACACAGTTAGATGATATAGTGGTGAAAATATGTCAGTCATATCTGTGCCGTGTCTTCAGGGCTAGAAATGATTTGTAATGAATCATGTAGGTATGCTTACTTGCTAAGACAACTACTTTATGACTATACCTGTTTGTTTAATAGAAATAAGTTGTCAGGTAGAAGAAGGAGATTTAAATATTTTCTCCACCACTTAGATGAGATCTGTTCAGAACTTGGCTCTAATTATAAGCAAATAGTATTATGTCACATGTAGCATGTGAATTCTTTGAACAGGCATAGTGTTGTATAAATCTTGTAAAAATCTTGAACACTTCTTCCTAGTTTATCAGTGTTAATGTACCACCTTCTGGCCTGCTAATGGAAACACATGAACTGATCTTCAGGAGCTTTCCTATCTGTGGCTCTCAAATGGGCTAAATCAAAAAGCCTCTTTTTCTATAGTAGTTTGGGACCCATTCATTGCTGTTGTGTTACACAAGAGCTCCACTCTTTCAAGTATGTAAAGAGAACAAAAAGTGTTTACTTCAATTTCTTTTTAGAGTAGCCATACTTACTAGAAAAAAATAAACAAGCAACAAAGCAAGATATGTTTAAGTGAAAAGCAGTGCTTTTACTTGAAGTATGAAATGTTTTCTAGCTATGACTAGGAGAATTTTACTCCCTTTAAAAGTAACTGTCTCTTACCTGTAATTCCTGCCTGATATAAAGATGTAACAGTTTGTTCCAGATGCTAATAACCTTGTCCAGTATTTTTCATGAACCATTGGGGTATACTTACATGAATTTGGAGTCTACTGTTCACATGATAAAATGGTATGAATTGGAGACACAGGCACTTACACTCCAAAGCTATATATCTCTCTTTGCTGCAATGTTCTGGTGATTTTTGGATAGGCTGTATGCTTGTTCTTGACTGTAATTCTGTCTAGGGATATTAGTACACTAACTTCTAAGTATTCAGAGGCTAAAAACTAAGCAGTAGATCTGGAAAGAACATTTTCTGAATATGGATATTTTCTGTGCAAATCTAATTTATCAGTTTTGTGCACAATGTGTTACTCTTGGTTTTGTCTTAAGACTAGCCAGACACATTCTGATTTCCTATGGCACTGCATAGTACAGACTGCAGAATACATAAAGAACTTCTATAAAACTGTAGTTGCAGCCAAGATCTATACAAGACAAAGGGGAGTTCACTGTATACAGTGCTGAAATATTTTTTCAGTTATTCCATACCGTATCTTACATGCTGGTGGTATGGAATATTTTTATGAACTAGACTTTAACTATTCAATAAACATAACACAATAAAAAGACTGAGTATTTTTTAATTAGATCACTCAAAAAAGTTCTACATTACAAACTAATTTTGTTATCTTGAGCATTTTCTTTATTCAAGGAAAGGAGTGAAAGGGTTCTGAATTAATTAGTTTCTCCAGTTGAATAAAGATAAACAGAGAAGAAGAAAATGATTGATAGCTTCCTGCAAAGTGCAGTGAGACTTACAGCTGCAACTACTGCTGTTCTGGCAATGTGAAACCAGTGTCTTAATGGTTAGTTCAGTCTTGTTTCTTGGGAAGATGCTCTTTTCCTTCTCCCAACAAGGGGTGGTGTGAGTGCAGGGGACACCAGGCAAATAATTCTGGGCAGTAAAGCACTGTAAGCACAAACCCCTGAAATACAGTAGTCCTTCTTTCCCATAAATACAGACTTCTGTGTGGAGAGATAATTATTAGAAAAAGCAAAACATCACTGGAAAAAGTCAACAAAAACTTCTAGGGTTCTTTAAGAGAATATGTAGTGGACTGTCCTTTTCAACATTTTTCTTGCAGTATGAGGGCTGCTGCAACCTAGCTGTGAGGGCTGAGTCATCCTTTTCTTGCATTTTATCTTCAGTTTAGTATCTGCATATGGCTTACATTTAAAATGAAATATAGCAGTTCTTATAGAGACTCATGGGCATAAATTAATTGAACCTAGATGAAATTCGTTGTGTTTTAAATAGATGTGGAAGTTCCATGATATAACTTCTTTATAGCTTCAGATGATTTAACTTCTTTTGGCAATTAAACTTCAATGAATTTATAATAGTTAACCAAGCAATGGGCATTGTATTTAAATAGTCACTAAACCACTGCTAGGAACAGTCTGTGTAGGACTACTGTAGAATGGATTTGGGATGCAACAAGGTTTAAGCAGGCCAGATTTATGTGGGCTACCTTTAGATAATTGTGTTCAAAGAGGTGTTGTGATTTGGTGGACTATTATGAATTGAAATCTTAAGGTACCTGAGGATGAATCCTTTCAACATGACCTGAGAAGTCAGTCAAGTGGGAGGAGAATGAGTAAGAGGAAACTGCAGAGATCAGATCTGTGACTTCCATTTTTCATCTTGCACCTTCTCTTGCTGCTTATTTAGTCTGTGGTGATTTTGAAATATCTCTTAGCTATGCCATAAAACCTAACTTTTATACTAACAGTTAACATGTTGGAGAACTAAGTTGTTAAAATTTTTGCATGTGGTGTGTTCAAGTAGCAAGAGTAGAGGGCTTGGCCTGTGTGAGCAGTTACCTCCTCTACGTGCCAGAACTTGCAGAGACACTCAAAAAGTCTGAGGAATGCTTACAAATCTATCTTGAAACCTGTTGCGTGGAGGTTTGGGATTTTCCAGCTGTAATCTGCCCTCTGTAATCTTCCTGAGAAGAGGCAAGGTGGATTCTTCCTCTTCTGTCTCCAAAATTGTTCTGAAGCTCATGGGAAGAAGGTGTCCTGCAAGGTTGTGAGAGGACATTTCTTAATGTTACCACTCAATAACTGATACCAAAGGTACCTAGGAAGCACATGGATGTAATAACTGCTCTCCTCACAGGGATTTCTTCCATGCAAAATAAGCAGATAGTAGCCTCCTGTTGACAAAAAGTCTTCTGTGCTTTGAGCTGTATACTCTTGAATCTAGTTTCCATGCACGTTCCTAGTGTCTGTTTATGCTGTTGTCTGCAGCAGTAACAGATTTGACCTTCTACCATTAATAGAGCTGTGATAAAAGGAAAGCTGACGAAAATAGGCTTGGCTTCATAGTTTGTACTAAACTTGAAAGTTTTTTAAAGGCCATAGATGCAACAGAGCTATTAATTGAATCAGTTTATTGGGTTATATCCACTTCTGTGGTATTTACCCACTTACACTGTGTTCTGGATGAGTCCTAGACATTTGAATAGGCCTTCCTTGAGCATGCAGACTCTGAGGTTTTTTTTGAGGAGAGAACTAGGTAACTCCAGAATAATAAGTTGAAATTTCCTCCCCTCCCCTCTTTTTTTAAAGACAACTCCTCGTCTCTCCAGGAAGATGAAGAGATAGATATGGAGGCTGTCAACTGGCAGCTGCGCAACACCTCCATGAATGGCCATTCATCTACCCCAACCACAGTTCGCTTTCCCAGCTGGGTGACTTTTGATGACAATGAAGTCACTTTTGCACCACAGAGCCTTTCTCCCTTGAAAACAGATACCCCACCTGCAGAAACACAGGCTCCAGATGTTAACTTTAATCTCACTACATCTTTAAAGAAAAGAGAACGTCCTAAAAGTACATTGGGAGACCTCTCCAAAATTCAAAAACTAGATCTCTCCTCTTTAACCAAGTTGCCTTCTGTTGAAACACCACCGTGGAGTGCTACTAATCCCTTTCTGGATGAATCTCTTCGAGATGTCCAACCCTCACCCATCAATCCATTCAGCTCATTCTTTGAGGAGCAAGAGAGACGCTCCAAAAGCTCTTCTGTTTCCAGTGCTCCAGGCAAAAGCCAAAGAGACTCTCTCATTATTCTCCATCAAGAGCCTGATACCGTCAGTTTCCCTGAGGCAAAGAAGACTGTAACACACACAGATGCTGTAGAGCAGCTCAAACAGCTCCAGATTGGAGACCCAGATGGTGTGAGCAGCCCTACTTTGCCTGATGATGACCCCGTGATGCCATATGATCTGGATGCAGCTTTGTTTAACCTGGCACCAGCTCAGCCAAAGGATGGGTGGCCAATGATGCTGAGGATCCCAGAGAAGAAGAACATCATGTCATCCAGACACTGGGGACCAATATACGTCAAGCTGACTAACAGTGGTTGTATACAGCTTTTTTATGAGAAGGGGCTAGAGAAGCCTTTTCGGGAACTCAAACTTGAAATCAATCATGAGATTTCAGAGCGCAAGCTGCAGAACTATGATGAGAATGGAAGGATACACAGCGTGCGGTTGGATCGCACAACATACAAGGAGAAAAAGAAGTATCAGCCTAAGCCAGCTATTGCACACACTGCAGAGAGAGAGCAAATTATCAAGCTTGGGACTACAGATTATGAAGATTTCCTTAGCTTCATCACTGCTGTGCAAGACACACTGATGAACTTGCCAGCTTCATCAACAGATCTGAGCACAGTGGGACTGAATTATCAAGAAGAAGAAATCACTGTGGATGTCAGGGATGAGTTTCATGGCATCTTGGCCAAGGGAGATAATGTGATTCTCCAGCACAGTGTGCTGACTCATATCTATGTTCTCAGCTTCCTTTCTGGCCTGGCAGAATGCAGACTGGGCCTTAATGATATCCTGATCAAAGGGAATGAAATAGTTGCAAGGCAGGATATTATGCCTACTACTACCACTAAGTGGATTAAATTATACAGCTGCCGCTTCCATTCATGTGTGGATGAGGATGTGTTTAATAACTCCCGTATTATCCTGTTCAACCCCTTGGATGCCTGTCGGTTTGAACTGATGAGATTCAGGACTGTCTTTGCTGAGAAAACTTTGCCTTTTGCACTGAGGACAGCTGCCAGCATCAATGGTGCTGAGGTGGAAGTGCAGAGCTGGCTGATGATGTCCACAGGGTTCTCTTCCAACCATGACCCTTTAACTCAGGTCCCTTGTGAAAATGTGATGATCCGCTACCCCGTGCCAAGTGAGTGGGTGAAGAACTTCCGCAGGGAGAGTGTCCTGGGGGAGAAATCTTTGAAAGCCAAGGTGAACAAGGGAGCCACTTTTGGATCAACCAGTCTATCTGGTTCCGAGCCAGTAATGAGAGTCACTTTGGGAACTGCCAAATATGAACATGCCTTTAATTCCATCGTATGGAGGATAAACCGACTGCCTGACAAAAACTCAGGTGAGTGGCATATACCATCTCTGCGGGAATAAACTAAAACAAATTATGTATTTTGAAAGATAAGAAATACTGAATTTAAATGGTGAAAGATACATCATCTTCTGTAGTGTACCAAAGGGCATAAGTTAGTTGCATGAAGTATTTGTCTGACCCTTCATTGTAATAAGTTTTACGTATACTACAAATACAGCTAATGGTAAAAACAATTTCAGGTTTTCTAGATGCAAAAATATGTGTTTTGTCTCTGCTTGGAGGTATTTAAAAGAGGTAATACTTAGGGAGATGGTTTAATGGTAAATTAAATTCATGCTAGGTTAATGGTTGGACTTGATCCTAAAGATATTTTCCAAGAGATGCTTCTGTGATTCTCTGATTATGAAACCTAGGCATCAAACATCTGTGTGTTCTGTACTGTTATTGGAAGCAGGGCTTTTTCATGAAACTTGCAAAAGCAATATTCTATGCTATGATACTGAATGACAGGATCAGATATATTGCTGTAGTTCCAGCACATGCAATATCTTTTCCAAGCATACTGGGCCCGTGCTACATATTTCAATGCATATGCCACAATTAATGCCTCTGAATTATCTGAAATGGGGATTGTAAGAGAACAGAAGACATCATTCAACCATTTAAAAAAAATAGACAGCTGTGCAGACAGGGAATTGCAGCTTAAACCTGAAGAGAGAATACCAACATGAAATTCCCTTTGTATTTCTATCCCAAGTCTTTTTATTTCTAGAACATGGTCATAATTAAACACGAAAATGATGTAGGCAAGCTACTGTTCCCTTTGGTCATTTCTGCTAGTCATGCTGCCTGTCATCCATGGTGCACAATAAAGCCGGACAACTCAGGTTTATTCTTATTTGTAATAAATTCTACATCTTGACATATCTGATCGAGAACAGCTTTTTACCAATGAGATGGACTTTTCAGTATTAATGCTGTAGTAATGCATCTGGGTACTGGGACGGTTTCAGTGTTCCCTTAAGGAAAGTTCATTGTGGTACCAGATTTGGCACTCTCTATATGTTTTTCCTGAGTTTGAGTTCAGTGTCAGCAAACAGTGATCCAAGTGTCCTAACATTTTGGGTCACGTTTCAGCTCAAGGACACTACACCACTGGTTACAAATTTGGAGGGATATCACTGACAAAAGGGAAGGCTCCAGGTTTGCTGTAGACTGAGGTTTAAGAAGATGAAACTTACACTGTGTTCTGGATGAGTCCTAGAACTGTGTTGGATACTGAGGTACAGAGGAACAGTGTTCCACATGTAACACTTTTATAGTCAAAAATCAGAAAAACTAGAAAAATAGAAAAAACTTGAGAGAAATATAGTAATGAAAAATTCCCTCCAGGCTGTTTATGAGCAATAAGATGCTTATGAAGAAAATCTCAGTATGCAATCTGCACGAGCTCTGAGAATGAGATGCTGTGAAAATTGGGACTTCTCTGGCATCTTCTTTCCAAAGATCTCAGTGTACCATACAGACATCACAGCTGAGGAAACAAAAGCCCTCAGACTTTAACACAATCACAGAACATGCCAGTAGCAAACCAGCAGAAGAGACAAAACCCCTGTCTCTACTGCTTCCAACAAGGTGATGCTGCCTTACCCATTCCTACTCTGAGGGAAATATTGATCTGTGCCTCTTGTTTCCTTCTTTCCCATTGTGACTCTTTATTGTATATACACTGTGACAGGAGGAAGGAAATACATTACAGATTTGTTGCTGCTGTTGGACCCCTGCCACAAAGCATCTATCCATCAGTATCATCATGCAAAACGCAGGGCAGTGTGTATTTGTTTATATCCTGAGAGGAAGAGAGTGTCCTCACCCCTCCGGTCAGATCAGATGTTATTTCAGGGAAAGGAAGAGCCTTGGAAGCACTGTCTTGGCCAAGACACATGAGGTATGTGAGAGGGAGGGAATCCCAAAGTGATGACAGGGCAGGCCAAGTAGTTTATATCTGACCTTGCCCTTCAAGGACTATTTCTGTTTATTGGGTGTACTCCATCCCATGGTTCTCCTTTCTCAAAGTATGCAGCAAACAAAGAGGTATATTAAATGGTACTCAGAAGCATTCATTCCCACTCCTTCTTAGATATGATAGTCATGTGGGATCTAACTATCAGCCTTGTGCACATTTGGCTGTATCCAGCCCATCCACAAGTTATATAATAACCCAACTTCATGTATTTGCAAAGTTGTCATAAATGATGCAGTTCTCAAGCACTAAACACAAAACTATGACTCACACTTTATGCTCTCTTACTGTGTGATACTTGTAACTCACCCCTAAGAGCACTCTGGGTCTTCCATAGATATCTGGCCTGCTAATGAGCTGCTTTGATGCCTGGGACTCCAGAGCAGTGGAGAAGTAGTGGCATCATATTGGAACTGAGGGAAGTGCTGCAGGTGGCCACAGCCTGCAGCTCCACCTGCCTCCAGAGGCCACACAACGGGTCCACGGCACTTGGGGCATATGCATTGCATGGGTGCTCCAGTACATGTGCCCGTCTGCCAGACATGCTCACAGGAGTACATATGTATGCACACATTTTGGGACCTTCTGTTCATGCACAGTGTGTGCTCTGACACACACTCCCCTGCAAACGCAATCTCAGAATTCCAGAGGTCTCCAGATAGCCAGCTGGACCTCCTGTGCTTCACTCCATTCGCTGAATGTGGACTGGTGCAGTCTCTGTAGAGGAGAGGAGCATGACACCCAAGCCTGCTGTCCCCAGGAGAGCGTGTCCCTACTGTAACTGCTTGAATGCAGGTTGTAGCATCATAAGCACCCAGATTGTTTAGAATTATTTCAGCAGCTTTACACTCTTATCTAATTTTTTTTCTTTCAGTGGTTTCTAATTGGATGGGGCCCTTTGCACTCTCACTCTAGGAGACAGTGTTATCAGCACTGTCTGTATTATTCTGTAGCCAAAGTATCTGCTTATGACTGAATATTGAAAAGCATGTGGCAAGTGAAGGACAGTGCATATTCTGACTATGATTTGACGTAAGGAAAAAATTAGGACTGGATTCTACTAAGCACATTGCTAAAATCCAAATAGCAAATATTTTTCTATTTTTACAACTTCGTAAACTTTATTACCTATGACCTGTTTAAAATAAATATGAACAAAAGAGTTGATGAAGAATGCCTATTTGTAGGCTATTTACAGCTCCAGTTGCTCCTGGCTGGGCTTCACATGTTCTTTTTTTTAATCCACCAGTAGAATATTAGGGAAACATCCAAACAGTCTTTGATCGTGGGAAAATGCTCTTTCTGTGAAGCAGGGATGTAACATCTATGCCGAGCCTTGGATCTGGATTTGAACTTTTCTCTAGTTTGGCTGTGGATCCCAGGCATGCTGCCTGGAATACTTTCTGAAGTAAATTATATCTTTTAATCCACACATGTTGGGACAGGTGGAGTGTCATGAGTCATTTGGAACAGATTCTCTCCAATCACAGTTACACTTGTATATATATTAATTATCAGATCCTTGATTGTCAGAACAAACTGGTAGTTGCTCAAGGAAACAAGAGGTGCAAAACAAAAGCAGTGTGTTGATTCCTCCTGATTTTACTAAGAAGGGTACCTGTTCATTAAAGAAAGAGCTCTGAATGAGCCTGTTCAACAATCTATAGAGGTAGTGCCTGGTGAACCTCATGCCCGGGACAGTAATGAACACTGATGGGCTAGGTAATTTTGCAGTAGCTTCAGTGGAGGAGTTGCTTTCTTAATCTGTTTGCCTTGTTTAAAGCCAAGCTGGTTTAAATTAATAACATCCATCATTTTTATGCAGTGGAGAGGGGTGTTACCAAGTGTCCAGTTGAAATTATGAAGAGTTGAAAAGCTCAGCTCTCCAAAGCACCTGGCAGGAAGTGTGCTTAAGCCCAGATGAACACTTCCCAGTGATACCTTCACACACATCCACCCCAAAAGCAGCTGAGCACATGCCAGCTCAGGAGTGTCGCAGCACAAGCTGAACGTTCTGCGGCTGTGGATGTGGCCTGCACCAGGGAACAGAGCCACTCCTCCTGGGCTGCTGGCATTCTCCAGTCTGAAGGAGGGAGCAACCCACAGCAAACTAGAGAGGAAAAGTATATCAAAGCAGATGAGCAGGAAGGATTACAATGAGGAGTCTGCTGAGAGTGGTACAGTGTGAGGAAAGAGATATGAAAGGATGGGGGAGCCTGAGACTGAGGGTTGGTTGCCAGAACTGAGTGCTGAACACAAATTTTTGGAGCCAGTTTTAGGCATCTTCATAATGCAATACCAGAGAGCACTGCTGTGTCACCCAGAGGCCCCATGTCAGGTCCTGAACTGTGCTGCCACCATGGCTGTTCTCACCACAGTCACCATCAAGAACTGGCCAGAAGCAAAAGCAAAAGCACTGTGGTGCTGGAGGGCACAGTGATCTCCTTGAGAGCTCTTGGGGCTGCTGCTCTCCTGTGGTGGGCAGGACCAGCAGGAAGGCCTGCTATGTACCACAGCTCTTGATAAGAAAAAGCATATCCATGTATGAAAAGCCAGGAAGGGCTGTCAGAGATCCTGCCTTGCTCTAGAACCAGGGCAAATGAGTCAGTACTCTGCTTGGGATAATGAATCCTGATAAAAAGCAGATGTATTTTTAATGCATGCAAGAACTTGAGCTTCTATATCTGCTTGATAACTGCACCCATTCATTCATTCATAACTTGTCTCCAGCTATGGTGCTGGACAGCCTTGGTCTCTGCTGAACTGCACAGCCTCTCACTGGATTTGCTGCACACACATTATTTTACAAACCTTCCAGCGGTTTGTAAACTTTGGTGAGACCATTTTGAAATATGAGGCTGACTCTGGATAAAATTCTTACCAGACTTAACACCAAGTAGAATTTTTTTCCAGTTCTATTTCAGAGGTCAAGTGGGATGTTGCAATGCCTAAGCTCTCTAAAGACTGCCTAATTTCATCCTGGTGAGACATGTCATACTTCAAAATCCTACATCTTGCTTTCCAGGCTTCAGTTTAGCAAGGTTGACTTTGGGCTAAGCAGGTGTATTCCAGCTTTTCCCAGTGGGAGCTTCTGGGCTTTCCCCACTCAGTTCTCTTTATTTGTCTGCCTTCCTCCTTCCTTGTCTCTGTCCTGTACACTTTGCTGACCTGTATGGAGAAGAACTTTCCTAGTGAACAAATATTCAGGAATCCTAAAGCCTATAATAAAGGCAGGCAAGATTCCTTTAATTTACTTACACATTCATTTACACATATGTAGATAATAGCATCTTTTCAATCAGAAAGCCCTGTGTGGCTGTGAAGGCTTTCATCCTGATTTTGCAAATAGAAAAACTGAGGCAGAGCCTTTGAATTACTTGCTCAAGAGCTTAAGGAGTTGGCAGCGATCAGAAAAAAAGCCAACTTAGTTTGACTAGAAGACCTTACTTTAATTTCTAAACATCACTGCTGTCCAGCAAAACAAAGAAGAAAGAATAATAAGGATCATTTACATATGACAGAGCTAAACATTACCTCCTCTCCTTGCCATCCTTAATGACTAGCCCCCTTGTCATGGGTTCCAGTGAGGAATAAATGGTTATTCTGAAGTTTTGCAAAAATTTGTTTTTTGAACATGGGAAAGTTATTTAACCTTATCCAGTAAATTTTCTTCTGTTAAAAAGGGGAATAACAATTTCAAATAAACATCAAATATTTCCAAACTCCCTCTTTCCTTACTGTCATTTCACAACATTTCAGAAGGATGTGCCATGATGTATTTAGCATGTGACAGACACTGAGGGAATCAAGAGGACAAATACTTTCACCCTACTGTGTTTCATTTACTTCTTATATTTTCATCCACTAAAGGCAAACTAGAGTGATTAGCAATCCTTTTTGCATTTTGTTGAATTCCTTTGGTACTTCAACTGCATCAAAGCAGGTAAGACGCTGTGAGCTAATTCACCTAGGGAGATTCACAGTTTCCTGCAGCTTCATGATTCTGTTTTCTCCTAGGCATTGTGTTTTGCTTCCTCTGACGCAACTCTTATGACTGTTTACTCTCTTTTTCCAGCTTCTGGCCATCCTCACTGCTTTTTCTGTCACCTAGAGCTTGGCTCTGACAGGGAAGTGCCTTCCAGTTTTGTCCGCTATGTAGATGTGGAATTTGACATGCCCGCCACTTCTGCGTCCAAAGCCACCGTTCGGTCCATCTCTGTCGAGGACAAGACCGATGTGAGGAAGTGGGTCAACTATTCAGCACACTACAGTTACAAGGTAAAACTGAGCAGTGCTAATCACCATAGTTACTTTGCATGCTTCATTGTCTTGAAAAGTATGGGCAGGCAAATAAAATACCATGGACAAAAGAGGTGGGAATTTGGCACATGCCAGGCTGTGTGCAGTAGCCACCCATGTGTAGCTATTGACTCATGGTAAATAGGCAGTGGATTATCTCAGTGAAAATGGAATAAATTTGCATGCAGTTGGCTGTGGAAGAGCGTGCACACAGCCAGTTCCCGAGGATTAGATGATATGGAGAGTTTGAACAGGAGTTTTGCTGCTCTTCCCTAGTGGGACTGCTACTGTGAGAGTCCTAATGTAGACAAAAGAATCACAGTGTTTCTCTGCTTAAATACTTCTTTCTTCTGCCTGCCCTAAGGAGAGGAGCAGATAGGAAAGTGCACTATGTATATACCTGCCAAAATATCTCAGTAAATTTGCATGTTATCTGAATGCTCAGCAGAGAAATTGGCATCCTACCTTGCCTTCTTTGAGAGCAGTGATAAAGAGATTCTGAAAATATGCAAATATTGGCAAATATTTTTACTGTTATTTGTAATTATATTTTTAGTAATCTCTTAAGTTCCCTGGAGATAATATTTGATCTTCCTAAGTATCCCTTTTAAGAATTAAAACATTGGATTATTCCTGAGTTTTCAGAGATGTGGAAATTTGGAACCCAAACACAGATCCCCTTGGCCCTGTCCCAATCCAAGTTGGTATCTGTAAGCCAAAACACCTCTGAGCCTGAGGACAGCAGGGAGTGTGCTGAGATTTGGGGTAATGTTAGGCACTGCTTCAAGAAGCAGGAACTTGGATTTGATGATCCTTATGAGTCCCTTCAAACTCAAGAGAATTAAAAAAATCTCTTTGCTTTATACATCAGTCTTCTCAGAATTTATAATTAAGGCTGATTTTCTCCTGTCATGTAGGAAGCCACCTATCGTCTGCAGATTTGGTTCTGAGCTTTTATTCAGAGTATAACTGGGAATTGTAATGAATATAAAATCATATGAGTTCTCTGCATGACATTATCTCTTCTGGAAATTATTTCATGACACTGCTGAATTGTAGAACCGCTTAGATTATACTGAAAATCCTTATAGTAAATAAAATCCAATTTTCCCTGATCCTCAGTCTATTTTTCCTCACAACCCTCTCAGGTCACCAAGAGTTTCTTTGCTGAGCAGAAGAACCACCACTGAGGAAGATTTGAAATATTTTGTTTTCCTTTCTTATTACAAATTTTCTTCCTCTTTTTCTTCTACCAGGTCGAAATAGAGCAGAAAAAAAGCTTGAATGAGGATCTGAAGGGAGAAAGTACCACAGTCAATGAATGTGCTACACAGTAAAAGAAGATCAGTCTGCAAGTCCCAAGAGGGTTGGTCAAATTAACAGGCCTGGAAGAAAGGACTTGCAGGGTTTGGGTATTTTTCTTTTCAAAAATTAGGGACTAGTACTTTTAAAATAATGCTCTGAAGAGTATAATTTTTTGTCCTTGTGATAATCTGTACTTTGAGAAGAATGTGGTCAGGGTTTGTTTGGAGGGGATCCAGAGGCCTTTGCTGGAACAAGTACAGTTGTACAGTCAAGCCTGCCTTTTCTGCCTTTGCACCATTTTAGGTTCTGCACTCAAGTATGGTCTGGCAACCATCGCAGCCACATCAGAAAACAGCCTTTATCTCACAATCTTGCCCTCCCACATTAAGCATTTTGTTTCAATGCCTTTTGGTTTGGCCTTTGACTGAATTGCTTCCTTCTGAACTGCCAAATAAAATTCAGGGAGGATCAAGTGGAAAATTATATAAAATCTCCTTTCTGAAATGGTCCGCAGAGTGAAAACCCTGAGCATCATTCTGAAGAATCAACACACTCTGCATCTGAAACAAAGAGGATGGTGTCTGTGTTGAACTAGATGAACTACAGACAGGACAGCTGATCACAGAGCTGTCCCTCTCTTCAGCCCTTCCTGTCTCATCCCTTGAGTGACATGTTACTGTGCACGTTTTCATGGGGTTTGCACAAGTTACAGGAAAGCCTCTACAATTTCTTAAAATTTTTACTTTGTAGTCTGAGCCGTTCTGGTATCTTGACTGAACATGGTTGTGGCTGCTAGTAATAGGGAATTTGTGTTATAGTAGGGGAGATACCAGGGGGACTTTGCTAAGATTAGATCATTCCTGCCTAGAAAGATATTTAAGGGAAAAACATGGGGGTTTAGTTTTGGGTTTGGGTGTTTTTTGTATGTTTTCTTGGATGGGTAAAATGGGCTATTGAAAATGTCAGAACACAATTACTTTAACAGAAAATGTTGTTTGTTTACCTGAAAATCCTTGGAAGTCTGTCCAGCACAATATTTTCATGTTCTATCTTTAACCTAGAATATAAGTATTTTGTATCTTTATAATACTCCCATTAACTGGGCCCCAAAATCTCTTTCCAAAAATTAACAAGCTCCTATATTGGAGATTTTTTTATCCCCACTTAGCTGGAAGCAATAGCAAGTCTTAAAACCTCTTTGTAAATAAAAGTGCAGGAGATATAAATCACTCATTTACACATATTTTCAGAGAAAACAGTGTTAAAAGTACCCAATTTTAGTTGTTTTTATGGCATGTATAATATTTTGTCTCGTAATGTTAAATGTAAAGTAAGTAATTTATTAAATCATTTATCTTTTGAAAGGTTACTACTGACTATAAAATACACATTTGGAAAACTTTGGCAATGTAATTTAAAATCATAATGAATTAAAATGAAAGCTTTTTTATAAATTTATTTCATTTTACATTTAATATAAAAAAATTAATATACTCTTGATTTACCACTTTCACTGTGACGCCTATAAAAACTACTACAATGTTAAAATCCCAAATAAATAATGAAATTAATTTCATTGAGTCTGAGACTGGTAGTGGTAGAATTTAAAATAAATTGTAGGGAACTTTTATATGCCTTTTTTATATACACCTACATTTCAAACCTGCATCACCCTAGTGACACATACTTAGACAGGTACAGCTCTGTAAATATGTAAAGTCTCAATCCTTCTAGGACTTACTAACAAGCCTGTAATACTCCACTGCAGGTAGCCCTTCTGGGCCCACAATGCTCCTTGGAGCACACCAGTTAATACTAAGCATTTGCAAGATCTCTCTGTAAATGGAAGAATGCTTTTAACTTTTATTAAGAATTTTGAGATCAACAGATTAAAATTTCTGATATTATTAATGATAACTTGTATAGGTTGTCAAATATCTGGGAGGAGAGAGCTGAATTTGTGGCTGATTCTCAGCTCTGGCACAGGCTGGCTGTGATGAATTGCATGGCACCCCTACAAAATCCACTCCTGTCAAAGGCAGTCAAAGAATTTCTGGGTGGTCTTCCTGCTTTTCACTGCAGCTCCTAATGTACAGTTTCTGAAATCCCACCATCAAGAAATAGAAAAAACAAGCTGAAGCAGTGCTGAGATGTTACTGAGGAAATGTAAGACTGTTTTGTGAATGAAATGGCGATTTTCTACTCTGACGTGCAGGCTCAGTGTCTGATTTTTTTTGTCTATTGCCCCTCAGCTCATGGGAACACAAATAAGTAATACAAGTTAGCAAAATTATGTTGTACATCTTAAGATGGGAGAAAATAAAAGGAATATAATTTTCCAGCACTGTTGAATTGTTAAACTATTCAGCCTTGAACTATTAACTATTGTTAAACTATTCAGCCTATCATAGCTGTGCACTGAACTTTCTGTGTTCCAGTAACTGAAAGATAAACATATCGGAACTTTATGGATTTACTTAATTTCTTTACCACTTCATCACTGATTTTTTTTTTAAATTCAGAATTAGTGAATGAAAAACCTGACTCTCATCTTTCTTGTGTACTTGTACACAGAAATATTTCTTCCAATTATCATGAATTTATGCAGGCAAAGCTGGAAAAGTGTTCTGGTTTATGTGAAAGCTTTTTTAATCCATTCTCATCTCTGGAGGGTGTTTTTAGATATACCTGCCACTGAATTTTCTAGAGTTAAGGATGAATACCCCTGCCAGAGTCTCAAAAGATCTTATTTCCTAAGGACTGGAGTAAGTAGTTTGATTTTTCAAGAGTGCTAATAACCAAAATCTTTAGGAAGTCTATTGTTGGTGTCACCAGGTGTCTCAGCTGAATTATTTTATCAGTCCAGCACCATTATGAGCATTGAGAATTTGAGCACTGGGATCCTAAGTGCCCTTACTGAGGTAGTCACTGTTTTTTATTGATTAAATAGTGCCAATTTTTCAGTGTTACACACTGTCATATATGTACTTCATGTACATATACTCTTAGCTGATGTTAGTACTGTAGTAATTTGAATAGACTGTTGATTGGAGATAAGGGAAAAGATCTGAGATGTTTGTGAGTTAGAAAGTAGCAGAAATTATTTAGATACAAGCAGTGCCTGTAGTGGGGGTTTAGTTTGGCTCTTTTTTTTTTTTTTTTTTCTCATTGTGCAGAAAAACCTCTCTGACTAGTTTCAGATTACTGCTTCTTTTGAGAAAGATGCAATCACTGTCCTTTGGTATATTTGAAAGCTTTGTAGTACTTAAACACTCCATGCAGGAAATGTGCCTTCAAGGTAAGCACACATTTACTCCCTGAAGTGATTCCCACTTTCGGTCCTCTTTCTATTTCTCATTAGGGTTTTAATGTTTGTACTGTGGTAAGACTTGAGGTATTGTATGGAATTTTGCCTAGAAACATGAAGTGTCTTTGATCACAAGACGTAAAGATGAACAATATCTCTAGGCAGCTGAGCTTATTTTAGTTAATGTCTCTTACATTTATTAACTATGGACACTCTGATAGGAAAGGAAAATGGTGAATTCAGCTGAGAAATACTAAAACTGACTGACGTTATTTTTGTTCTTTTATTTAGATTTAAATTTAGTCATCCTATGAAGGAGTCAGATACAGCAGTCAGCAGTATCATTATAAACACTGCAGAAATAATCTTCCTTCTCTAGTGGGTTGCTGGCTGACAGTTACTTGATAGGATGTCCAACACCTGTTGCTATTTCATAGCTGCTAAAACTCCCTCTTGAACAGTCACCTCCTGGACAGACAACAATTGCATGCCAAAGAGTATGAAAGCAAGTGAAAAGGTGTATGAAGTTCAGTCTGGAGGTGCTTGCTCTTTTGCTTGCATAAAATTCTCAGTCATTTCCTTGGCCTTTCAGTGCCAAGGTCACCTTTGTTCCAGTTGTTGAAAAATTTCTTCAGTGACTCTTAGCAGCTCATGTGCATAGCTGTATTAATCTCTAGAACTGACCAGCACGAGAATTTACGGCACACAGAGATCACTTAATGGATGAAGTACTTACCCACTTCTGCCACTAAAGTTAAATCTGCATCATGATATGTCTAAGATACAAAATTTTGTGTGATAACATGCACAGCTCTTCCTAATGTTTCTGTTTTGTTCAGTCAGCCAGCCACCTCTCACACATTCAGCCATCCATCCTCCCATCCGTCCTATCCTCCTTCCCTGTCTCTCTCTTTCATACTTGCAATTTATTCTTTGCACTATTGACATTGATTGGCTTAATTATTATTTTGTAACATGTTTCTACCTTCTTATTTTGTAATATAAGTCTATACACTGGCTAACTTTGTAGAAGTGGTTTATTTTTTTCTTTATATCAGTTGAAATGGGATGTCATGTTTTTGTTTAAAGTACATGAAAATTTAAATAAATGTTAAAATGAAACAGCATATCCACATTTTCATTGTGAAATTGAATTCGTATGTGCTTTATATTCTGACAAATCAGAGATCTTGAATTCAGAAGAGGAAAAGGAGTATTTTGAATGGTATAAAGGACAACATAAATTAGAAGTTAAGGGACTACATACAGAAAAGAGATAACTTCATTTGATCAGACAGCTTGAACAATAGACTGTGAAGGAAATGGAGCAGGCCTAGAGCCTGAGCCACATAACAGCTTGAAGTAGTACTAACATAATATGGAAGATGGTCCAGCATTTGGAAACAAAGTAATTGAGGATTGAAGCCCCTGCACAATGGTCTCTGACCACTAAAACCAGGAGTACATGAAAGAGTGGCATCTCCCTGTGATCAGAACGTGTTTGCAAACAAGTATCAGGCCTAAAGTACATAGAGTCCTCTGTTACTATTTTCTGTGTTCTTTCAAAGTTCAGTAAGCCATGTGTAAGCACATCTTTCCACTTCTCTCAGAGTCACTGAGACCCACTACAGTCTGCTGTTTTTCTCAAAAAGCATTCTTTGTATCAGACTGAAGAGCTGGGCACTTCTCTTGGCCAAATAAAATATCATAAGTGCTGTTCAGAATATTGCTCTGAGCTCAGTACAACTGACAGTAAGTCAACAATTTTACAATATCAGAAAATGGATGTAAACAAGGTACGACACCTCATATTTGTTATTTAAGAGTAAATCAGGTCAGCCAGAAGAAACAAGGAAAGTTAAGATTCCGTGGCTGTTAGTACTAAGAGTTTCTTACTACAATTCAGCTACTCAGTGACTTTTGGAAATGAATATATAAAATTGGGAGGGTAGGATTTTATTATTAGCTTGCTAATATGCATAATGTTTTTAAAAAGAAAGATTTAGAGAAACAGAAATTTTAAAACCAAGGAGCTCAAAGTTTCTTGGCAACTGTAGTCCTTAGAGATAAGCCAAAATCACATTCTACAAGAGATGGGGAGGTCAGAGTGCCAGTGCAATGTATACCCAAACAAAAGACATCACTAGAGGGAGATAGCACAATTTGGACAGGAAAAAACCCACCATTTTCTTTCAGTACTCTTAGTTACCATGATTGCCTACCCCGACTAGCCCAGATATGTTGTAAATTTATTTTAAGACAAAAAATACTGAAGGTCAGCTGGAGATTAATCAAAAGATGGAGGAGCAGCCCACTGTTTCAGCTTAGGTGCAGCTGTGGGTCACAGCAGATACTTCTTAAACATGAAGTGCACCAGTTCCAGAAAAAATTCTCCTTTTGGTCACAGTATCAGAAGCCTAACAACAACTGCTGTATATAAAAAAGTAATTGAATATTGTTTTATACACTAGCTATGAAGGTGTCTTTCTCAACTCTGAACAATGGGACAGAAATGGGGCGACTGTAATACTGCCTTCAGTAGCACTGGTGTACTTCAGCAAGTGGCAGACACATGCTGGGTTCAGGAGGTCTGGGCAGACTGGTCCTTCCCTGGCTGGGGCCCTTCTGCAGCCTCCCAGCTGTTACTACCCCAGGGGCTGCAGATAAACAGAGCAGTCAGCTCAGCCTGGTGAGCTTTTGAAGGAAAAGGTTGAATACGGGCTGAATATAGCTGAAAGTAACTTAAATTGGGAGCCTCTTTTGTAAAAGTTTTCCTGATGCAGGACTGAAAAGGAGAGCTCAACTCCTCTGTGGAAGCAAACAAATTTGTTAGGGCATGGTCAGTTCAGCAATCATACTAATACAGAGTACTCAGACTGAAAGGGAATGAAGCGGGAAAACTTTGTGTCAGTGCACAAATGAAGGCAGGCTAGCAGAGTTCTGACTTCAGGTCAACCAAAACAAAAGCAAAACTGAAGACAGTTTTCAACTGAGATTAAAAGTTCAACTGCTGTGGCATCCCCTGTGCCCATCTCTCTTTTTTCAAAAGCTTGTTTCTCACTGCAGCAGTCAGCAGGTTTGGTTGATTTTTTTTTTTCCTCAAACTGTTACAGGTACCTTTTGCCATGGCTGTCAGGAAGTGACAGTTTGTGCAAGGAGAACATCCAGGGGAGTGCTGATGACAAAATGGGATATGCTGAAGTTACAATCCCAGCAGAGAAAAATGTGTGCTAATACCTCACAAAGTTCTGTGACAAATCAGGAACTTTGCAATGAAATGTGACTTGGGGAGTCCCAGTCTACAAATACTGATCTTAGGAACAAAGGAACAAATGCTATAAAAATTAATATGAATATTATAAAAGACTGGAAGGCTTTTGAATAAATAGAATTAGATTTCGATCTGAACCACACAATCAAAATCAGCTCTCAAATTGTTCAGAGCCAGCAGACCTGGCTGATGAAAT
Organism: Lonchura striata; assembly: GCF_050655825.1. NCBI lineage: Eukaryota > Metazoa > Chordata > Aves > Passeriformes > Estrildidae > Lonchura > Lonchura striata. Next base: position 53,711,377 of record NC_140707.1, on the reverse strand, counting down.
TGTGAGTTGACTGATATTTCTGCTTGGTAAGTTGGGGTCTGTGGTATGGGTCTTACCTGGAGAAGTGAACTACAGATTGGAACAAGGCACTTAGCTGCGTGCTCACATTCCGTGGGTTCTCAGAAGTGAAGAGACTGTTGCTCTCTAGTGGTCATTGCCAAGTTCTTGCCTGGACTACTGACCTGCTGCACCAAGCAGCCTCAGCGAATCACAGGTCTCACCAGTTTTCAAGACTGTGTACTCCATGCAGAATTTGGCCTGTTGTAAACCAGTTGGATCTCAAAATGGGGTATAAGAGTTGATTACCTCAGCTAATTCCATGTTTAGCTGAGAAAAGGACAACAAATTAATTTTTCAATGATGTTGACTAACCTTTTCACCCAAGTATCCTTACCTGTCTGCACAGTCATGCACATACTCAGTTTAAGTTTACATCCATTAAGCACTTCAAATATCTCCAACAAAAAATGCTGTAATAGGATAATGTTTAACTATTTTCTACAAAAAAACAAAAGCATTTGTGTGTGTTGTTTAGGCATGCAAGGATATATATCCATCAATTATGCATTGATGCAAAGAACAATTCAATAAAAAATTTGACCTTTTTATTTTCTGGACACTCTTAAAAGAGACAGCCATTCCCCACCACCCCGAGGTAAGCCGCTGTGGCTCAGTCCAAGTCCAGGCAGCCAAGCCCACTAATCCTGTGTCATCAACCACATGCAGCTGCTGCCTCATTCTGGAAGTACATAATTCCTAGAAGCTCTCATAAATATGCATGAAGGATGTCTGCAAACACCAGCTGTTCCTGTATGTACCCAAACTACCACAGTTCTATACAGCCAAGTCCAGCTTGGGTTTTCAAGCAAGGTATTCCCCTACTTTCCCTCTCTTGAGGAATCCAACCTGCTGCTGTACTCAAAATGAGCATTGTGTACTATAAAGCTGTGCACTTGTCAGAACACTGCACTGCTGGGAAGTGAAGGGGCTTGGGATCCCTTTCTTCTCCTTATTGGAAGCTACTTAGAGGGTGAGTACAGAGGTGGAGACAATTAAAGACTGAAAAGAAGAATTGAAGACTTTGAGGGTTTAGAGTACTGATCAGGTTTGTCAATCCTTGACTGCAGTTTTTGAAATTCTGCTGCGTATATTATGGAAATAGTCCTTGGAGCAGAAATTAGACACCAGAGCTACCCTCTCCCTCCATCCAAATTGATGCTGTTGAGGATGAAATGACTCCACTTCAGAAGGCTAAGTAGAACTCTGATTTATTTTAAATACAGTGCTCTTTTTATAGAGAGCTTCGCCTAGACCAATTCTATTGGTCCTGAAGTAAAAACAACTTACACTATTGGTGTGCAGTGAATGACACACAGTGGCAGAACTTATCTATAAACAATGTGAACAACACCAATTGCTTTCTCTTTCAAGCTCACTGAATCTAGAAGGCCTGTTGCCCAGTAAAAATACTTACTAGGATAAATAATAGCACCATATCAGGCTAGTTCCTGATCTGTTTGCTGAAGTGCTATGGAAATTGAATGGTTTAAATACATCCTTACGATGTATTTGCTAAGAAGCAAATAGTTATAAAAAGTATTCTTCCAGAAACAAAATGAACTTTCTGTATTAGAGCCTGGCACAAATACAACTATATGCCTTTGAATAATGGGGGCAGTCTTAGTTCCCATCTACAAAAAAGCACACGAAAATCAGTTTCAATCTCTCCTGAAGTAGTTTCTTACCTAAATTTTAGGTTTAGGAAAATAATTTATTAGTTATTAATTTTCAGCTTACATTAAGTATTTACCATGCGTTGAAGCTACATTCATAGGAGTTACAGCCAACAATTATTGTTCACAATGCAAGGGCTACTGCACAGCTTTAGCTCAAAGAAGGAAAATTTGAAAGTGTATTTCTGATTTGTTTTTTGCTAGGGTTACTATACTGCTATAGGAGTTCTGCCTCCCTCTTGTGGCTACCTCTTTTACTTCCAGCTTTGGAAAAGAAACATTCACAGTGCAGCCACGATCACAGTTTCTTATAGTTGCCTTCCTGATGTAAGTCTCCGTCTTAAGTTTAGTAGAAAAAGCCCCATTATGTCTGGATTCTCGTACACAAAAAGAAAAAAAAGCTTTAAAAAAAATTGTTTACCTAAGAGAGAGATTCTTTTTCACATTCATGTGGAACAGCTGAACATTTTGATAAAATCAGTGGTAATGATTTGATAAAATCAGGCTGGTTATGTTTTGTAATTTGGTCTGAATGTTGGATTAAAGTAAGCCACATGTAGGAGCTATACCTAGGAGCTACTAAGATATACTTCAGGGGATGTGATATTTTCAAGTCATCCAAAAACCCATGGCCCATACATTTTAGGATATCGCTTTGTTCTTTCCTATCATCTTCCATTTAAATATTACATAGTCCATTTAAAACATTAAGAAATCAAGCTATCTGAAGAGTTAAATAAAGGACAGTACCTCTAAGATGATAGGAAAACCAAGACAGCATTAAATAGCTGACTTGGAATGGTAAAACCCCAGCTGAATGTATATCTAATGTCCCTTCATTGTTTCCCCAACCCAGAACATCTCCCTTCAAAGTCCTTAGCAGACTTACAGCATTTGCAGTGTGACAGACCTTGAGTGTGCCTGCCTTGTGCCCTTAATTCTTTTGCAGTTTACACTGATATCAATATAGCACTCTATAGCCTGACACAGCATTCAGAAAGAGATGTGAATTTTATCTTGAAAGTTAGAGCTAGAAAATGGGAAGGAGGGACATGAACATTTGCAGAAGTCTGTAGTAATAGAAAGAGAACAATCTGCACAGTTCAAACACTACTGCTGGTCATCTTGCTTTGTCAGGCCTAAAAATGTCTTTCTAGTTCTACACCACTTGGTTGTATCCTCCAGCTTCATCCCCAACTTCATCTGGCTTTGGCAGCAGGGCAAGGGACTTGCTTTGACCACTCATATATTTACATAACTTTTCAAATGATGTGAATAGAGACCTTATCACTTTGGCTTTGAAGGTACTCTCATTTACTTCACATTAGATGATACCCATCAGCACCTCCTTGACAGCTGGCTAGTGAAAACATGCATGAGAGCTGAGCCCAGCTGAGCTCAAAGTACACACTACCAGGGGCTGGCTGCAGTGACAGCTAGAACTCCTTGGGAAAAATCATCCCTTGTGCTTCATCCCTTGTGCCTCATCCAATAAAGGCATGATTGCATCCTCATCACGTAAGTTTTAAACTGTGTCTGCCTCTGAACAGATGGGTCAGAGCATGGGTCAGTCTCTCCAGAAAAAATCCAGCTGTAGGAAAACTCTATAAACTGAAGTTCTGTTTTCTGCTCAGCAGGTGTTCTGCTCATACCATAAAATAGTGCAAATATTGCAAATATGATGGGAAGCCTCACTAGAAATATTTTCTTTCAACAGAGACACAGCCACATTGACCAGTAGTCTGCCCAGAGTCTCAGTGGGAGAAATGAGATGGCTGATGTCAGTAGGCCGTATTGCAAATCTAGGGAGTTGTCTAGTGGAAGATGATGCTTAAGATGGAAGAACTCTCTTTCGTCCAAAGCAGCAAGGCAGGGACTAGGGAACAGCTGAGGGAAAACGTGAGTTCCAGTCTATAAGTGCTGCTTCCCATTTTTTAATATGTTGGCAGCTGTCAAAATCTTGGTATGCTAAGACTCCCAGGTTATTTATCAATTACCATGAAGACTGGATCAGAGGGGAGCTCCAGAAATGCGTCACATGTTAGGAATGACAATAAATGCCTATGGTCCTAAGGCTCCAATACATGATGGGCTGGGCTCATTCCTGCTGTTTTCCTTTCTCTTAAAGCCATACTCCAGCTGCCCAGCAGTTCTCATACTAATGCAGCTTTGCAGTTAGATAATTTGCCTCAGAATGAGAATTCCACATTAACTACTCACTCATAAGCCATAGGTTGGTTCCAGCTGAGTTTATGTTCACTGTTCCTCACTGGGAAGACTAAATTCAGCCAAAACTGAACTGGAGTTGTTTTCTGCAAAATCCACTCAGTCCTGTGAAAAACAACCCTAGGACTCATCAAGGGAAGAAAAAAAATTTCTTCTTGTCTGTCTGATGCCTCTCATGCTGGGTCCCAGAGAGGACATAGGATCACCTCTGAACAAGCTGCAAAGTGTAGGGCACACATGGTTTTTCCATGAAAGGTGCCCTCCTTGCCCTTACATCAGCTCTATGAAATTCTCAGCAACCCAGAAGCTGGTGTGGGATTGCAAGGCCACTTACTTGGGCACAAAGGAACAGAAGTATTAAGTAGCAGGCAGTGAGCATCTGAAGGGGAACATGTGGAGATGTGATGATCATTCCCATCACTCCCTCCCTGCCTCGCACAAAAGCATTTTTAGCAGATGTGTGAACGTGTGGCTGAAGGAAAAGCGACAGAATAAAATCCATCACAGCACATCTCTGCTTGGTGGCAGCAGCCTGTGTGCTGTCTCCCACTCTGCCAGCTGTGCCAGGGAAGCTGAGGCTACACAAACACACACACTCCTGAAGGAATCACAGAGTTACCACTCACATAGAGCAGCACCATGCCATAGTTACACACTATGTATCTGTATTCTGGCCTTCCCCAGGTGAATTACTCTATCTTAGGTCACCACATGGAGCCTGAGGTATATAAGGCTTTCAAAGGCACACTATATAGGTCACTCTGCAAATTTTTCTTTATGGATATTTCATCCTCTGATGCTTGTATATATCAGGAATAATTTTGCTAAAGTTAATTCAGTTCTGCTGTAGACCTTTGCACATCATTGCTGCTGGATGGAATATATGGCAGTAATCAGTAAAAACATCTATCAGCATGCTATGTACAGCTCTGCTTTGGATCAGTAAAGTAGAACATTGTGTATGAGGAGACTAATTGGTATTTTAAGTCTAGCTTTTTGTAATCTGACTTATTTGGTTTCACAGATCAGAGACAGCAATATTTTGGCTGTTGCTGAAACATCATCACAGCTGAGTAGCTGTGATCCATAACAGTTACAGCCTGAGTGAATAGCGCTACTACTTTAAAAGCACTTCAGCAAGTACTAATGCAGAATGTGGAACTCAAAGGCACTTCTTTACCTCACACCCTTTCAGAGAAGCTCTAACCTTCAGAATTTTAGGGACTTTTTTTAGCTATTTAAGCATCGGTACTCTGTATTCAAATTATGAATCATTCAGTTTGTGGAGACTTCAGGGTTATGTCAAACATGCACACATGAATCATGAAGGGGTGGTCTACGCTCTGAGAGCAGTAATCTTCTTGCTACAAGCATGAGAGTTTGATTACAGCAAGCGGGGTATGCCTTTTAGTAATGGCCAATTCTTTTTCGCTAAAAGGAATCCTGGAGACCTTTCTACATGACAAAGCATTTGGCAACAATGTTGTTTTGAAGCATTTCCTCCTTTAGTCACTTATTTCTACTCCTGTCAGCTCTTTAACACGTCTTTTGTAGGGCTGCCCTATGAACCAGATCAGGAAACTGATCCAGGTTAAAAATTAGCCAACACGGGAGAGAAAAAAAAAAAAAGCACAGCAAGGAACTGGCAAAAGCAGAGTACTGGCACAGAGATAGAACGGGCACAGAGTGGCATGGGAAGGAAGTACAAATGTCTGAAATTCTCATTATCACTGAATACTTTGGAGGGTCATGAGAAAACTGAGTCAGTGTCTCAATCAAGTTTTGCCTTTACAAATTAAGTGTAGTTTTGTCAACCAGAAACATGAAAAAAATCCCACAATCTCTGGTCCACAAAAATCACGATGGCAAAAACTTCTGTAAAATAAATGCAGCATATGGCAAGAGCCTGGAAAAGACCTATTTGTTCCCTCCAGCTATAGCTGATCATTTACTAGAAACAGCTGTTATAAAGACCACGGTGCACAGGTGTGAAATGATTCCTTGAGGAAAGTCAATTTCCTAAGCAGAGGAGGCAGGAGCGGTCCTAGAAAAGGAGTAGTTTTGCAAAATCTGACATGGAGTTTGTGTATAGGTCAGATAGGGAACTCCGAATCTGCTAGAAGAGAAACCCTGGCATTGAAAGAAAGGGTTGAGCAGTTGTTAGCAGCAGCTTTAGAAGGAAATCTCTGATTGGTCCCCTGGCTTTTGTGGTGCTGCTCTTCAGTCTTTGAAGAGGTGAATATCTGTTGAAAACAGATAGGGACAAAAGGAGCTACAGTAATGAATAGTAGCTGGTCACCTGCTCTTGTAAATCTTCTGTGAAGTTGCAACTTAGGTATTTTGCTTGGGGCAGGGAAGATTGCTTTCTTATGTTGGTAGTAATTTGGCTCTGACTGGATAACTAAGCACATAATTTTATTGTCCAGTTTAGACATGCCCTAATGAGAAAGGGGTATATGTAAGTTGTTATAAAAAAAGATAGGTATTCTGACAGTAAACAGACTATATTAAAGAAAAAAATTATCTGTATTTCCTACTTTGCTTCAGTAAGTACTTGGTAAGAGCAGAGCAGGCCTGAGATTCTACAAAACTAATAATGAAATAAAAGCTTAATGTGTAACTCAGAGACACTCCTTTAACTCACACGCTTTCAGAGAAGCTCTAACCTTCAGAATTTTAGGGACTTTTTAAGGCTTTCTTGAAAGCCTTGCCTGCTTTAGCACTTAAAAGATGAGACTTCACTGAAACGTTGTCTGCCCTCTGCAAGATCATGATGCAAAATACATTGCTGTGGGATAAGGTTTAGCTCTCTGTGGGCTGTGAGGAGGGCTGTTGAATTGTACATATACTAGACCCTTAAACTGGTGTTGCAATATGCTGCTGTGCAATACATTGCTGTGCTCCAAATTCTAGACGTGATAGTAATCCAACTCAAAGAATAGAGGTGCCTTGCAATAAGGGTGATGTGAGCTATTTAATTCCATTTCTGCCTTGCTAAAAAAAACCTTCTTGCAAAACCTGTTGCTGAAGGCAAGAGAGACTCTGGAAGGCGTGCTGATGGTGAGCATCACTCTGTCATCCTTTAATATCGTTAAGACCAATTTTTGTTTTCCTTGCTCAACCACCCCCCTCAGAGGGAAGGGGCACTAGTATACATAATCACAAGTCATCAACAAAACAAGTTTTGCTTTGTTTCAAGAATTAGCAAATTAAAAACCAGTGTTGTCAGCAACACCTCATACTAAGTACTCTATTCTTCACTGTATGATCAGAAATTATTTCAAAGAAAAATGAGTGCATGCTGATACTGGTCTGGTAGTGATTTCTCCAGGTATAGGAGATAAAGCATGGTCTGTTCTTGGGGCAGAAAAATAGTTTCAGATTTTTTTTTTTTTACAATTTTCAGATGAACCACAAAAACCTCATTAAAAAAAAAAAAACACAATTAACAACAGAGAAAAATATAAATTAATGTTGCAACTTACATTGAATGTGTTTTAACTTAGCATCAAGGCTTTGTGGTTCTTTCTTCCAGCTCCGTGTTGCTAGCTGGCGGTTTTCTGTGGCAATGACAGATACTTTTACGTCTTTGACTTTCTAGATTCAAGTGTGTCCCATTCTTCCCGCATAAGCAAATACTTATACATCAGTTATCCCTTTGCAAATGTCTTCTTGAAAGATATGCTGTGTAGAGCAACTCATTAGTACTTGCCAAGAACTTGAAAGTGGAAGGGTGGTCAACCCAAAAATCATGCTGAAGAAAATTTATTTATTCCTTCCCAACCCCCTGCAGCTTTCTATTCACAAGTGCAAAAATCTCTATTCTAAAAGAAGTATCACCATGACAGACTACAAAGAAGATGAACTACAGGTATCCCCATATCCTAGACCCTTTGTATTAATTTAGCTACTGTTGCAGTGGTAAGTAATTTGCCCTGCTGAGGAGAAGCGAGGGATGCTTCTGAACAGGCTAGGAATCATTCAGGGTACTCAATGTAAACTGTGTGTCTCTGGGAGCAAAATGTTTGCTGCAAAAGATGGTTTGTCTTTAACTCAAACATTTGGTAGAGGAAGAAATATGATTGTGTCTAGGATTGAGTGGGAACTTTTCTATATTATTTCCTTCTCTAACACATCAAGGATCAGTTTTTGATCTTATGCACAAATCGGTTTTCCCTACACTATCCTATATTTGGCCCGATTTTTGCATTGAAGGAGAAAGTTTACCCAAATCTCACCATAGCTCTCAATGTAATGTCCATCTTCACTATGGGGCTGAAGTCTAGCCAGCCCAATAGCTAAAATAGAAATGCCTACCCAACAGTACAGCTGAAATTATTGCTAAACCTGGTGAAGCTACCCTGAGTTGTCAGTGGTAGAAACCTTGGGGAGTAAGATGACAGACAGGGTAATACAGAAGCTTAGGAAGATTCATGCTTGCCCAGCAAACAAAGGAGAATGCTGGCAGATAAATACAGATAACTATAAAATTAATGCTGTTATGTAGCTTATGCTTTCTGATGCTCCCCAGACTACCAGCATTGCTCCTGCACTATACACAAGCATGTGTGCTATTGCAGTGGAACAAAATGCTAAATGAAGTAGAATCCTCTAACATCCATACAGCAGGCAGCCAGGGTGAACAGACTTCAGGAAGCGGCCAACTCGCTTGACTCCCCAAGCAGCAGCTGAATTGCTATGAATTAAATGGACCATTAGTCTTACTCAATGGGGCATTTCTCATGAGGGTTTCATTTTGTTCACAGCAATATTCTTCAGAGGCACTCAGGGGTTTGCAGTGCTGTGCTACAACTGGGTATTAGTGCCTAAGAAACTGTGAGAGGGCTGTGCACACAGGTCTTATCTTCTGGAAAGGCAGTCTGGTGAAATATGGAAAGGACTATGACAACAGTCTGAGGCAGCACTGCTAACATGCTCAAATGATAATTATTTTTAACTATTTAGTAAGCCACTCTAAAAAACTGGGCCCTCCCAGGTAGGTTCCAGGGTAGGAAACTGTAGCCATGCAATGCCTTGTTTTGAAGAGAAAAGGGGTATGAATGGCAACCTGATTCTTTCCTGGTAACATGCCAGTCATTTTGGCAGTTTTGTTTCACAGTGAAATACAAACTTTTTGCAAGAGACTACTACATTCCTATCAGATGTATCAGAAATCAAATGACACCAGCATCTCAATCAATCCCTGTAATTCATTCATCAGACCGCGAATTAGGGCTCCTGAGTGGGCAGATCTTCCTCAGTCCCATTGGCTGTGCTATGCAGGTGGAAAACTCCAGCAAAAAGGTGAGGTTGGACAGATGAGAATGGTAGAACTTTGTAAATTATACTATTATTTTGGCCAGGGCTTCAGCAATGTGCACAGTGAATAATGACTTAATCAGTGAACCCACTCTAAACCAACCAGTCACGTCCCTATACAAAGCCTGCAGTCCAGCAGGAAAGGTAGTGTGTATTCCTGTAGAAATGAAAGATTTTGAGGAACTGGAGAGGAAGGCCTCCTGTACCCACTATACCCACTAACAAACTCCTCCCCATCAAAAGATACCAGACAGGAGTTCCTGAACTTGTTACTGGGGTTAGCTAATAGAGAGGACTTCAGGCTGAAGGTTATTTAACAAATGTAGTTTACACCACCACAATTGTTGAAGGCATGTAACCTACTACGCCTTGTTTATGCCAAATCAGAATTCAACATTATTTTTCATTTATGCTTGAGTGGACTTCACACAAGTGAGTTATTGATGGAGATCTAAGGGATGAGTGGAGTTCAGAAGTTGTGCTACGGATTGAGTGAAGGTGGGAGTGGTCAACACAGATGGAACAATACTCAGAGTTAAGAAGATTTTCCCATACAACATACCTCTCATAGGTTACCATAGAGAAAGAGGATAAAAAGGGAATGGAAGAATAAGATAATAAAAAGGGGAGAATGGAAGTTAAGCCAGCTGACAGAGCTCTCACAACCTCTTGCACAGATGGGAGATCCTGTTGCCACTGACTTGACGAAGAACTGTTAAAAGCAGCAACATTGCAGATCAGTAAGCACCTGTGGGCCTTGAGGAGACCCTGAGGAAGGACAGCTGTAAATGCTTAGGTTGTGCTGCCTCCCTCTTCCTGGCCACCTCTAGCCTCAGCTACTAGCCCCAGTGGTAGCACTCTCCTACAACAGTGGCACATAGGCCTGGGCAGCCTTTAATCAACTTCTTGTGAGGGAAAGCACCAGTGCTCACAATGCTGAGCAGGGTTCAGGACCCCTTCCTCGTGGGCCCAGAAGAGCCATTTCTGTCTAGTAGTGATTACTTGCAGTTTTTAATTGCCTTGGAGCAACCTCCTGGGGACCGAGGTGAGGCGTGTTGATTTCTGCAGAGCCTGGCACCAGCTGTCACCCGCAGCTTGGACAGCAGGGCCCGAGCGTGTGAGGGCTGCCAGCTCTTCTCCCAGCACTGTGCCCTGCTGCAGGCACCATAGCCCAGCCCTGGTTAACAGCAGCTGAACACAGTCAGGTGTGCTCTGGTGGCCAAGAAGGCTGATGGCATCTTGGCTTGTATCAGCCATAGTGTGGCCAGCAGGACCAGGGCATTTATCTTCTCCCTCTACTTAGCACTGGTGGGGCTGCACTTTGAATTCTGTGTTCAGTTCTGAGCCTCACTTCAGGGAGGACATCGAGGGGTTGGACCACGTCTAGAGAAAGGGAATGAAGCTGGTGAAGGGTCTGGGACACAAGTCTGATGAGGAGCAGCTGAGAGAGCTGGGGTTGTTGAGCCTGGAGAAAAGGAGGCTCTGGGGGATGTTTTTGCTCTCTATGACCACCTGAAGGAAGGTGGTAGCCAAGTGGAGATTCATCTCTTCTGCCAGACAACCAGGGACAGGACAGGGGAGGTTGAGGGTGGCCATCAGGGTGAATTTCTTCACATAAAAGTGATTAGACACTGGAATAAGCTGCCCAGAGAGGCGGTGGAAGCATGATCCGTGGAGGTGTTTAAGGACGTGACACTTAGTGCCCTAGTGTAGCTGACACGGGGCTGTTCGGCCATTGGCTGGACTCCACGGTCTCGCAGGACTTCTCCCAACGAAGCGGTTCCGTTTGTCCGTCCCGCGCTCAGGCGGGCGGGGAGAGGCGAAGGCGCTTCCGCCTCGCTGGGGCCCGGCCGCGCCGCCACTTCCGCCTCGGTAGGTGTCATGGCGGCGGGGGCGGGGCGCCCGCGTGACGCCTCGGTCCCGGCGCGGTCTCGCGGCAGCTCTCGCGGTGCTTCGCGCCCCCCCCGCCCGCGTCCCCCGCTCGCCGGCCGCTCGCGCAGCGCTCGGCTCGCGCTATATAAAGGGGCGAGGCGGCAGCGCGGCGGCTGCAGCCCCGGGGCCGCGAGCGAGCCCGGCACAGGCCGCGGGGCCGCCCGTCAGCCGGGGCGGAACGCGCGGGCGCTGGGGGGACGCAGCCGGGCAGGTTTATTGTTTTAGGGGCGACTCCCCCCCCCGCGGTTGGGGGCGTCCCGGGGGGCTCGGGACATGGCGAGCTCGACTAACACAAACCCCGTGGTAAGGACCGGGTCGGGGGGCGAGGGGGGCCCCGGGGGCAGCGCGGGCGGAGGTGGCCGGCGGGGCCCGCCGCCCCCTCCCCCGCACTCCCTTCCCTCCCGCCGCCCGCCTCGGGCGGTCCCGGCCCCCCGGCGGGCAGGGGCGGCGGGGGGCGCGGGGCAGCCTCGCCCCCGCGGCGGCAGCCAACTTGTGGCGCCCGGCGGCGGGGAGAGAGGCGGCGGGAGCGGAGCGGCGGGGGCGCGGGGCGGCGGCCCGGGGGCGGCCCCGCGGGGAGGCCGGGGGTCCGGCGGGGAAGGGAAGGAAGGGCCGCCGGGCGGGGGGCGCCCGCCGCCGGCGGGAGGCGCCCGGGGAAGGGGCGAGAGCCGGAGCAGCGCGGGCGCTAACGCCCGCCCCGAGACGAGGGGAAGGGGCGCCCGAGCCAGCTTTCGGTTCTGCGGCGCTGGGGAAGCCCGCCTGGGCTCCGCTGGAGCCATTTTATGTTGCTTTGTAAGAAGGAGACGATGGTTGAAAAGCACTTATCCCACTCCGGCCGGATCGGCTAAGCCGAGCGAAAGCCCTCAACTCTGGCGAGCGAGGCAGTATTTATTTTAAAAAGAGAGAACGAAGAAAAAAAAAAAAAAACCGCAAAAAAACCCAAACCCAAACCTCTCCCCCGTTCCCTTCTCGTGCTTTCTGCACCTTGGCGGGTGGCTCGCTGCTGCGCTTGTACTCACAGAGGTTTGCAACAAGCAGTCACACAGACCTGCGCTGCCACCGAGCCCCCCCGGCCGCCGCTCCGCTCCCCGGCGCGCCCCCGGCCGCGACCCCCGCCCCGAAGCGCTGGAGGAGACAAACCCGGCGTCCCGGCGGCGGGCTCGGCCCCCTTGTTTGTGGCTCTCAGATCCATCATGGCTTCCCCCTGCCTTTCTGCCTCCCTGCTCCTTGTGTTCCTCCTCCCTGTGGCTGCCCTGTTTATATAGCGCTATTGCCGCTCTCTAATATAGACTCTGCTAGGATGGGAAGGTGCTTTCCAGCCCCACGTCACCGCCTCTCCATTTAAACACCACATCAGCCTTTAAATAGGGAGCGAGCCGCGGAGCGCGGGCTGGGAGGTGCATGCGGCGGAGGCTGGGAGACGGGCGGCTTGTCCCTCGGATCCCGGCCGGCCTTGCCCATCGCTTTCTCTTCCCTCCGCGCCGCCCGTCCCCGTCGCCACCGGGCTGCGGAGCGGTGGTGCTTTGCGGGTGCGAGGGTGTCTCCTACCCGTGTAAATGAGCTTTCTTTTGCTTCTACGCATTGCACAAAGACGGTTTTCATCTGCTCCTGCATTTGAATCTGTCCTACCCTTTACCTTTTTTTTTTTATTATTATTTTTTTTTTTATTTTGCTTGGTTAATTTTGGGTTTGCTGTGGTTTTTTTTTTTTCGTTTATTTAAGGTTTGGGGTTTTTTGTCCTTGGCGTAGAGCTCGCACACGTTCCTGTGCTCCTGTAAAGTCTTCAAAGTAGCTGTTCTACTGCGTGGGGAAAGGAGTGTTTAAACGGTTCTTACCCAGTGTATCAAGGAGAGTTGTGGTATTTATTTTATGGCGCTTTGCCAAGATCTGACTACAGCTGTCTCCCCAAAAGTGAAGTTAACATTCAAGTTTTATGCGTGGGTCATGGGCTGCAGATGCTGCTCAATGATTTATGTGTGTTTCTGGTGCCTAAAGTGTACAAATATTTTATTGCATTCCAGGCAGAGCAGTGGTTTTGGAATTTTCACTACTTAGTTTCATTACAGTATTTGATATACTACAAAATATACAAAAGAAAATGCAAAGTGTCTTAGTTTTCTTTTTCTAATCTGAAATGTTAAGAGACCTGCTTGTGAGTTAGGTTTATGCAATTGCATAATATCTTTGATTTGATATTTTGTCAGCTTTTGTATCAGAAAATTTTAGGAAAGTAGTCAGCTGTTACACAGAGGGCAGTTACTCAGCAGGATGCACATTGAATGCGTGTGATTTGAATCTTCTTTAGTTTATGATCTTCTGTTTATGAACAGTCCTTCTGTTTATGCACTTATTTATTTGTGTTTTTATTGTAAGGAAAGGTTTTATTTCAGTGTAGTAAACTAGAGGCTTTTCCTCTCTTTCTTGACTGAAGTAGTACTGAATGGCAAAAACAATGCCTGTAAATATTTTTGATTAAGCTATTTATTAAGACTTGCTTTCTTCCGCTGTATTTCTGTGCTGGAAGTTCTTTTGAAAGGTGTCGATGTTTGGAATAGTAAAAGCCAAGTTTAAAATGAGCCTGCTTCAGATAGGTATGCTTTAGGCTAATTTTCAATTAAGCAGTAAAATCGTACAATTTTATTAAGTTTGGTCTCATTTAAGAAATGTATTATTTACGTAAAGGTTGCCAAAGATGAGTAGGAGAAATGCTGCAACTGTGACTTTAGGAAGCTGGACTAGGAGCCTAATGTGTCAATGGCATCACGTCAGCATCTGATCAAATCTGAATTGCTAGAAATCTGTTCTCTGTAATAAAGGACAAATATTAGATGTTAACAGTTATAGGTAGTATATGATTTTATGGGTGATAAAGGTAATATATTTGTAGAAGTCCACAACAATATAAAAAAAGCTAAAATCTTAATGCTTGCAGTGTAGATTATATATGTTACTTTGTTAATGCACATCTTTGGTGTAATTGTGACTAGAAGTAGTTACCTTTACAGTGTGCTCTGCTGGCTGCCTGTGGGCAGCTTACAGTGGTAACTGCACAGCTGGGAGAAAGATCAGCAATGTTTCAGAGAGAGCTGCAGAGGCAACCAGGAACAAACTGTTATCAAATGTACAAAGCATACTGTGGTCTGTCTCTCCTTAATGTCTTGGTTATTGGAAACCAAACTTGCTGAAATCCCAAGTGTTGTGATAATAATTACAGAGGATTGCCGTTTTTGTACCCTTGAAGCAGAAGGAATGTAGGAAGTGTAAGCCCCCAAAGGCATGTGGCATTTCTTAAAATAGCTTGCTGGTTGCTCCTGGATTTGAAGTGTGTGTGTAGCAGTGTCACCATACTCAAGAGTTTTCTTTTCAAGATGCACAGAGAAAGTAAAATATAATCATTCTTTATGTTCCTGGAAGGGGAAATAGCAGATTGCAGATCTCTTCTATGTGTTTGTGGTTGTATCTAATAAATGAGGAATTTTAATTGTTGTCTTTAATCTGTAGTAAGTGCTTGGAATAGTGTTTATTGAAGAGTGATTTGAGTATTTTGCTCTTAAAAGCGCTTGATATTTACAGCAATGTACTCTTTATGAGGGAGGCACTTTAATATAAACCAGATGAAAGCACAATTATTTTAATAGCAATCTTTAAAGTTTTCATTTGTTCACATTGCTTTCTCTGACTGAATGCAGAGACTTAGCAGAAAGCACACCTACTATGCCATATTTAGACTATTCAGTAATTGTATTACCATGTTAATTTTTTGAGTAAGCAGTGTATGCAGATAGTTTTGTCATTCAATTTCAGACTCTTAGATGGCTTATATAAACAGCTTCAGCATCATATAAATAATGCTTAAAGCTAACACAGTGTATGTTGAAAACAGTACAATGTGCTTTCTTTTAAAGTCTGGAACTTAGGACTCTTTTGTAATTTTACTGGATATGCCTCTTTTGAGGAAAAGAGCATTCTGTGATACTCTTCAGAATTCCACTATGAATGTCTCTTGAAGGCATTGCTGCCCTCAATGTGGGAGATGTTTCATCTAGGGTGAATGTTCAGTAGGAGTGCACAAAAGATAATTTCAATTGGACAGGCTATTTCTGAGTATTACGTAAATGTGTATAGGTAAAATCAGACAGATGCTGTTTAATTATAAGCATGCAAATGTTTTGTTTTCTCTTTTCTTCCTCCTAATCACAGAGCCATGAGTGTGACATGTATATTATTACTGTGTGATTAGTACCAGTCTGAAAATTCTGACCCATTTTGAGAACCACTGTGAGGCTCATGCAGAGGGGCACATATATGTACAGACTGCTGGTGGGCTGGTTAACCCACACAGCACTAAGCTCACTCCAGCCCTGCAGCCCTGTCCTCTTTGGGACATTTACCTGCTTGCTTGGCCTGTTGGAATTAATACAGAAGGATCCTGTGTCAGCAGTGGCAGAGTGAACATCTGTGCTCTTAACCTGCCTTTCTGGACTCTTGCTAAGCTAATGCTGGACACTAGAAACCAGTAACTGCTTGAATTTGTTTTTTCTCTTACCTGTGTAGGTAAAAAAAGGAAATTCCCAAGCAGGCTGTTGGGCTGTGGAGTCAGTTTGTTGTATCTGAATGTTGTATGTTTCTTCTAGAGCTTTATAGGCTCAGAAGGCTCTGTGAATAAACCTTTCAAAAATACCTGAGCTAGGAGGAAGTAATACTGGTGGAAATTATTAGAACCTGTTTGTGTAAAATCTGTTTTATTAGAAAAGTAGACTTAATAGGTAATTTAGAGATAGGAAGATTAAAGGAGAAAATGCACCCTCCATCCTGCAGGAATTTTGATTGTAATTTTAGGCATACTCTTGACTTAAATAAAATAACTTACATGCTTGAGGTTAAGCATATTTACTTGCAGAATGTGGTTTTGACATTAAGGAACAGATGCTTTTAATGTAATAAGGAACAATATATGGAATAGGTTACGTAGTATTTCTGTGCTAGTTGAATTGTATAAGCTTCATGCAATTTGTTCAATTATAGAAATAATAGGACTTACTGTTATTAAGTAGAATGTCCTTTTACATGTTATGAATTAAGTGGAACAATAATCTTGTTAATGGTGCTTGGTATTTCTGAGTTACTACACTGATTTAAAATACTAACACTCAAGAGAAGTCTGGCTTTAAAAGTCTGTTTCAATGTTTATAAGCTCAGTTAATGCAGTATTTCAAACCTGGATAAGAGAGCAGGCAATATGGTATGTTTTGGTTTTTTTTTTAAGAAATTAAGTTGTGGACATAGGTGCTGTAAATGTAGTTGTCAAGGATGGCAAACTTATTTGAAGCCATAAATTTTTAGTGGGTTTGGTTTTTTTGGTATTTTTTTGAAAGACCAGTAATAAAAGGATGAATGATAACATTTCAGCTACTTGATTTGCAGCAGCATGTTTTAGAGCTAAAATGTGATCAATAACTTAGAGTGGTATGTTGGGTCTTGTTGGGATTTTTTTTGTTTATTTGGTTTAGTTTTGTACTTTGTTTTCTTTATTGGTGAAGGGGCTGGGGTAGGGGTTGTGGAAAAAAAAAATAACTTGAGCATACCCCTCTGCGGAGCTTTTTTAAACAGTTAAGGGCATAATGCACTAAGCAAGCCATCAGGTTCCAGATATGTTCTTTTATTCCCTTGTAATCTTTACGGATTTTCTTAAGTTTTATTTTCCATCTCCCCCTCCCTCCTCTCTCCCCCCCCGCCCCCAATATCTAAAAGTAAAGATATTCAGCTTCTTTTTTGTGCTTATTGACCACTCAGATTTTCACTGATTAGTAAATCATTGCCTACTAGTCTACCTACATTATTCCATAATTTAGGCATAGCAGTTCCATAGCATGTTAAATACAATTTTTAGCATGTCTGCAACAAATTCAATACTTCTGGAATGCATTAAGAAAATGTCTGTGCATAAAATAAATGCTTCAATGCATTAAGTAAATGTGTGTAGTTCTCACACCTCTGGACTATCTGCTTGTGTTTGGTGCAGATTGCCTGTGTGTGAGGTGGAGGCACAGCCTTCCTAGAGTGCCACTCCCACTGCACCGGTACAGGGTGATTGTTTTTCATATATACAACATATATGATGTGTGTGGCATCAGTCAGAATTTATTGCTTAAGGGAGTTATGCAGTGGGGCTGAGGAGAATGACAGTTCAGAGGAAGTTGTGGCTGCTTTCTGATAGTTTAAAATTGGTGTACTTGCAGCCCAAGTAGCAGCCTTGGACAGTATATGTGGTTCGCAGGCTGCAAGATTATCAGCCATAATTTACAGTTTGTAGAGTTGCCTTGCAATTAGATAGCAGAGATATTTAAGCCTAGCCAAAATCCCATTGAGGTTCATACATACAAAACCAGGTCTGAACTATACTATTTAAAAGGTACAGCATGTGCATAGTACAGTTCTCATGTAGTCTATGGATTAAATGTTATGCTTTAATTGATAATGATAAATGTGTACATTCTCTATTGTAAAGTGTACCTTCATTTTAAAATTCACAAAATGGTTGAGGTTGGAATGGACCCCTTGTACAAGCACAGCCAGCTATAGCCCAGGATTATGTCCAGATGGCTTTTGAGTGTCTGCAGGAATGGAGGCTCCAGAACCTGTTTCGGCAACCTAAAGTGATCTGACAATTTACTTTTTTTGATAGTTTATGTGTGAAACCAGTGTAATAATAACGTATTTTTAGTATTTCCCCATGAAAAATTTGAAATGTAAAAACATAAGTAGTGATTGAAAACAAAAGTCTGTCTAACCTAATATCCTGTCTTAAGGAGTTTCTGAAAACATGTATGTAAGGAAGAGCAGGACATTCACATGAATCCTTTCAGTTTTTTGAGCCTTCAGTGTTTTTCAGCTCAAGATCATTCTGAGCCATACTTGGTGCAAGTACTAACAAGTTTCTTTTCCTGTCTTTAATATACTTTCAAACTTTGAATGTTCTTTCATGCATTTTGCATACATCTCAGCATTTTCGTGTGTTTAGGATCTACATTTTTAAGGAGAAAATCAATTAACTGAATGGAAAACAATCTCCTTGTCTCTGTTTTGAATTATACTCTTCATTGCTTGATGACTCTTGTGCTGTAGTTATATCAGAGAATATTGTGAGTAGTCCCTTCCCATTTCACCTTGTTTGAACTGTTCTTCCTGATTTATACCTTCCTTGATGTTTCAGTCACTTGGAAATGTGGTGTATTCTGAAATGAAGTTTTTTGTTGGGGGAAATCTTATTTTAATATTAAAGTGACAGATTTTTTTCAAAACAGTGCTGACTAGTTACTGTGTTTTTTTAAAGCCTAAATTGTACAGGTCTGTAATTGAAGATGTCATTAATGATGTCAGAGAAGTTTTTCTGGATGAAGGAGTGGATGAGCAAGTTCTCATGGAACTCAAAACAGTAAGTTGAACTTAAAAGTTCTTTTTAATAGAACAATACAGCAATAAGTTTCCAAATCTGGCTACTGTTGTTCACAGTAGAAGTACTAATTTTTAGTTAATTAAACACTGTAATCTGCATATCTGTAACCTCATATCATTTGAATTGCACAGTTGTATAGGTAGATCTGCTCACCCTGCTATTTTCTGTAATCTGACAGCAGTTATCTGAATGCAGTGTTACTTTGATCCCCAAAACACTGCATCTTTAAAAAATGGATAAATGTCTATTTTAGAGACACATAGTTCTTAGTGTTTCTCTGCAGGAAAAATAAAATGCCTCCACTGCTTGATGTTTTTGTCTTTCTGAAGAAGAGTTGCATTGTCAGATTTTTGCATGTATGGTTTGTAGTTTTAAAAGTATTGTCATTTGGGGGGTTGGTACGTAATAAGTCACACTTATCAATCTTGCTTGAAGCTCTGATTCAGAATTGTTTTACAGCATGTGGGTTTGAATCAAAGGTCCAAAATCAAGGCAGGATGTTAACCTGAGCTCTAGTAGGTCTCCTATAGCTTTCTTCAAATTTTTCAGGAGTAAAAAATGCCTTTCAATGGGGAAGGGACATAGCAGGGAAAAAAATGGCAAAACAAAACGGCAAAAAGAAATGAACCTGGGCAAGTAGATGACTTTTTATCTCATCTTCTTCAGTGAGCATGATGTCCCACATTCACAATATTTCTGAAGTATTAAAAAATGGATGGAGTGGGAAAAAAATTTTGAATTTGACTAGACAGAAACAGGCAGTCTTTTCCCATGAGACCATGGCCTGTCCTGGTGGAAACATAGTGAGAGCTATAAAAAAAGTGCTAGGGTATTTGTGTCACAGATATATTCTGTAAGTGATGTCAGAAAAAAATAATGAGGAAAAAGACAAGAAGGAAAATGAAGTATTGAAGAGGGGGGAGCCTTGAGCAGATTTTGAAATCATGAGTCCTGGGTGCCTGTAGTCTTTTAGACTCTCATGTGTATTACAGAATACTCATGTTGCTCTTTTTCCAAGAGCTGCTTTTTTGCATCTGTGTCTGTCCTTTGGAGACATGTCAGCTGACATACAGAACCATGGGACTGGAGAAGCTGAATTTGATATTGTGATAGAAACTGTATAAACGATTGTAGAGAGGCATTATCTTAGGTATACTGGTAGCTTCTGTTGTAGGAGGCAGTAGTCTTTAAGCAACTTTTATTGAGAAGTTCCAAGAAGAAGTGTCTTGAGGAAAAGTATAATAAAGAATTATTTTTGTGATTGAAGAGGTAAGAAAGAAGGAATATAGGAAAATGGAAAACTTGAAGTCTTACTTAAACTTACTAGTTTATCTCAGTTCATGCTTCTATTAGGGTTCTTGTGAATCTTCCACACTTGGAAGAAAGAAAGAATGTTAAAGTTTAATCTTGGGCTGACAAGGGGTATTTAATTCATTTTCTTAACTCTCTGGAGTTATCTTTTGTCTGTATCTGCCTGAAGGCATTTTGGGCTTTTTGCACAAAATAAGATGTGAAACTCAAGTTTTGGAGTACTGTCATTACATTGTTATACAAATCCTGTAGAGTAAAAGTTACACACAGATATTTTTATTTCTTTTTCCAAACTAGCTGTGGGAGAACAAGCTGATGCAGTCTAAGGCTGTAGATGGCTTCCATTCAGAAGAGCAGCAGCTTTTATTGCAGGTGCAACAACAGCAACAACAGCAGCAGCAACAGCAGCATCATCACCACCATCATCACACACCTCAGCCGCAGCAGACTGTGCAGCAGCAGTCTCAGCCACAACAGGTCCTTATTCCAGCATCTCAGCAAGGTCAGACTTAATCTCTAAACACTCTGGCAAAACACTCTCACTCTGAAGTTAGTCCAGCTCCTTAGCATATTCTAAATCTAGGGCTGGATGCTTGTCTGGTGGTTAAGTTTCTGCCTTTCTAGTCAGACTCTATTCAATGGGTCAAGAAAGCTGGGGAAAAAGTGTTTTGGTATTTGTTTTAAGTCATATTCTTCAGAAGACTCTGAAAAAGCTGGATTCTTCTCTTGGTCTCCTGTAAACATAGCATGCTTTCAGAATGCACAACTTTCAAAATTCCATTAGCAGCTCTAAGTTCAAGCCAATATACATAAGCAGCTGACAGTTTAGTCATAAGGTGGTAATGTCATTGGGAGCAAATGATTTAAAAAAACTATTACTGGTTAGCATAACTCAATGCTAGGACACAAAAACCACTTGTATAATAGTCTGAGTATATGTAAATGTTTTTGGCTTTAAAAAATTGCAGATTGTGTAGATGTGGATGCACAAGGTAGATTTTAGCTAGGCGTAACAGTATTGTTTCTTTTAATAGCTGTCTTGTGTGTTCATTAATAATTTAATGAAAAATTTTATCAGCAATTATAATTTAATTTGAAAACTGAGTTAAATATTACTGGATTTTACTACATATATGCTGAGTCAACATATCTGCCACCTATGAAAAGGTGGATTGAGTTTTCAGTGTATTAAATTTGTGACATAAAATATTTATCTGTGGTAGTCACAGACTTTAGTCATCTTGTCTGATTTCATGGATCAGAAAGCCTATGTTATCATAGGCATGAAAGGTAGATATGAATTGATAACCCTCACTGTCTCCCCACAAAACCATCCAAAATGCAACCACTGTGTATTCAACTCAAAACAGAACTAATGTGATCAGTTTTTCCAGGATGTCATTTTGGTTGGTTTTTGGGGTTGGTTTGGGGCACTTTTTTGATAGGGAGGGAAAGATGGCCCTTGGTTGCTTGTTTTCTTCTTATAGTACTTTTTATTTTGGCTAGACATAAATGAGTTTTTTGTGTTTGGGTAAAAATAATTTTGGGATAAAAAAAATTTTGAGATGAAAGCCTCTCAATAAACGCTGCCAAGGCTGGGGGCCTCTGTGTGGCGGCTGCTCACTGCGCCCTCTGGCGGCCCCTTGGCGGAGCAGCCGCGACTCCGCTGGCCTGCGTTCCCTGCACTGGAACATGGAGCTTGTTCCCTGTGCTCCCGGGGTAGGCAGGGTCTTGCCATGGTAACACACTTAAAGTTGGTTCATTGTTGCCCAGTATTGCGGTTTACAACTAAATGACAGCACAGAGACTAAAGGTAATTAGGATACCAAAGCACTTCCATCACAGAGATGCAGTTTTATAAATTACATGGCTTGCCTGTTCCCTGGTGGAGATAGTGTAGTAGTTCTTCCCAGGGACGGATCAGGATGATTGACATGGTGATTCCTGCTGTCCTTTCTGTGGTCCTGGCACAGGTTAATGAGACTTTCTTAATCTTCTGCCCGCCTTCATTTCCCTGAAAGTTGGAGATGCCCTCAGGTCTCTGTACAGGTTTTGAGGCTTCCTACCCAAGAATCTCTTCCAGAAACGCTTATTACTAGTATTCTCAAGTGTCATTTGTTTGAAGGATTGGATGTAGAGTTTGTAAATTATAAATTAATTCAGATTTCTCTGTCACTTTGAAGTTTACTGTCACTGATAATAGCAGTTGCAACCTGCTTGGCCATGTGCATTTCCAGATGATTAAAAGGTTGTTGTATAGTTTAGCTATCTCCTTCCTCTAGCACACCAAAACTGCTTTGTTGTGTGGGAGAGATGGTTTATCACATTTCATCTGCTTCTGCTGCATTAGAAAGACAGTGAAGATCATGAGCTTAAAGCTATGCTGACTGTACATAGCTCAGGCTAACTGCAGCATCCTGTTACTCTTCATCTTGGAATAATTCTTGCTTAAGTCTGTTTTAAGAGTTAACTATTTTTGTTTTTGAAGATCTCTGATACTGGGCATCATGAATTTTATCAACATCTCGCTAATACCTTTAATTTCAGAAATATATTTTCAATCTTGCTTTACCTAGATACAGAATAGGTAACTGAAGCCCTTGAAATAAGATCTGTAAAGGCGAAGTAGTCATATCCCCCTCAGAGCTGCTGTTGAATATTGTCTTGATAGTAAAACTTACTAAGACCAGAGACTGCTTACTATGTGTTTTCGTGATGAAGCTCAGCTGACATTTGGGTGATAATCTAAGTTACTCCGGCTTGGATTTTATTTGGGCAGATTGTGTATTTTTCATTAAATGCTGTTTTTTCATTTCTAGCACCTCAGCAGCAGGTTATTGTGCCAGATTCCAAGCTGATACCACATATGAATGCATCAGGCATGGTAAGAGAAGGAGAATTTTATACAGGCTTACACTGTCATTATGTAAACTATTTTGATTAAATAGTAAATACAAATTTCTATTAGTCATCAGGTGCTTAAAAGTAATTTAGGACACACTGGTAAACCTGTCTGCCACTTTTCTGAGTTTTGCTGCTGCACTTACAGTCCAGGAACAGTAATCTATAACTTCAGGTCTTCTCATAAATCTGGGACTTACTTTGATCCTCTGCTTAAATGTATTCAACCAAAACTTCTTCAAAATCAGAATCTGGAATACTGCTGGTATGGATCTCTATGATGATATGCTCATATACCAATACACCACCATTAACTGATGCAAGCATAATGTATTTGCTAGATGCAGGAAAAAACATTAAATATACTGAAACTTAAGTTTATGTTATATGAGAGATGATTTAGCATTTCACATAGATCTTTGCTGGTCACATTAATTTAATTAGATTCACTAATTATGTAACAGCATATAGAACTGGGTCTAGTCATGTACGTTTTTCTTGCACTTTGTATCTCTAGAGGTCAATACTGCTTATCTTGTTTTAAAGGCCCTGGCTTAATTTAAAGAAAAGTAAGTTGTTTGCAAAGCTTTGAGGATAACCCCTAATATAAGTTTAATATGTGTAGTATGACCAGAATGCATTGCATTCTTACCACTTCTATAGTAAAAGCCCATGAAGCCTTACTCTTACTTTTCCATTACCTGCTGATCCTGATACAAAAAAAATAATATAACTTTGTTACTTAAATAGCATGATCTAGCCACAAGCCAAGATCACATAAACATTCACCTTTTTCTTATGTTTTTCAACCATTTCAATGGGATTTACAAATCCAACAGTTAAAAATGTTTTTGTCCTGTCTCAGTTATCTCAGGGTATAGAAAAAATGAGTATGCCAAACTTCTTAAACTCTACTGCTGTCAAAATGTTGATGCTTTGTATACCACAGAGAACTACTGTTCAGCAAGGAGTTACAATCAGTTTGGAAATACTGTTTAGTAGAAACATTTTGAGTTGATATGAAAGAGTGTATCTGACAGACTTTGAGTATTCTGGAAGGCAGAGAGTAATGAGAGTTCATCACCTGGGATGTGAGGATGCATACAAGCATATTTTAGTTTTGTGTGGTGATTTCTTATCTTGGAAAATGGAGCTATTATATTAACTAGACAGTATGGGGAGATACCGTTTCTTTTAAACAGGAAATATGCAGTCTGGCCAGTAATGAAGTTTAAATCCTTTCAGTAATAAAGAATAATTGGCCATGGTTCCCTTTTGGTAGGGGAAGGGAGGCTTTTCCTTTGCAGCTGAAGTTGGACCCTTGAAGTGGACAGGCCTCTAGAGAAAGTCCATCATCCTCTGCAAGTTAAAGACTTAATAGAGATTTTTGTGTTTGGAGCTCCCGTAATTGTGTTGGAATTCTGTTTCCCTGCAGGTTCAAATCATTACTCATTGATAGTTCCACTTTATCTTTGAACCAGCTGTCTTGAGAGAAAAAAAATCAGTCATTCTGTGAACAGTCAGTACACAGTATGTGTAGGTTTCACTCAGAGAGCCGTGTGATGTGGGACTTGACATGCAAATCACTCACAGAATGAAGAAGAGTGCAAACCTGATTACTATGCCTTGTGAAAACAAGACAGGCGAACATAGTCATTGCTTCAGTCAGTACCTTAAGTTCCTTCAGATTTGTAGGCCCATAGCCTTAGCTGCTTGAAAAAGTGTAACTAAAGTTGCCACATGAGCAATGCATTGTTGTGCTGTTCTAGTAGATCAGCAGAGAAGGCAGAGGTTTATCTGCTGACCTTGCAGATAAACCAAGAAACCAGATGAAGTTGCGTTAGGGTGTGATATCTAGTGATTTTGCTTCAATTTTCTTACTATTAGAGAAGGAAAATAAAATAATTTTTATATGTAGTATAATGTACAGTTGAAATGTCTGCATTTTAATAGCTGCAGGAACTTGTGTGCAAACACTGTAAGCAGCAATGTTGTGAGATGAAACACTGTCAATATTACATTTGTGGTTAAAACATTTTTCCTGTATTTCAGAGTGCTGCAGCCACTGCAGCTACATTGGCTCTCCCCGCTGGTGTTACTCCAGTTCAGCAGATACTCACAAATTCAGGTAACTCCCTTAATATTGAGAACAAGCTATAGTTTTAAGGGGGAAGCATTCTGGGCCTTACTTCTTGTTATTTACTGCTGAAAAGCAGGATCTGGGAAGCTACTCTAACAAAATAGTGCAGTCTCTTTACTTGATTCATGCACTTTTTGCTCAGCAACTTTCTTAGGAATCTTGTGGTTGTGCCCTAATGGTGGTGCAGGTTAGAATCTTAAGTTTTTCCCACTTAGAGAAGATGCACAGGCATTGGTGTTGCTGTCTTTCCCCTTTATGTATTTCTGAGCTTTGTGATGCATGACCTAAGCTCAGGTACTGAGCTGCTGTGACAGTAGGATCACTACTTCTGTGACTGCAGAAGAGTAGTGTCTTAAGGTTTTTCATACCTGCTAAGCATGCAAAGAGGAATTTCTAACTTTGCTAGCAGTGCTAGCTTTATTTCACATTTATAGTTTAGTATAAACTATAAGCATTTAGAATATAATGAAATGTTACGTTGATGAGCAGCATATCTGATATTTCATGTGCTTCCAGCTTATGTTGATTTTATAAATCTGATTATAGATCTATACTGCACAGGAAGTAATACCATTTTCTAGATCTAGTTGCTGCTTTTGCTGGAGTAGTTCAGCTATGCTCAGGATCACCTGGGACTTAACCCTCATGTTTTAAACACTATAAGGTTTAATGGTATATAGTTGAACTAAAATTTAAATATGCAGCTGTTCTAAAAACCAAAATTTTCCCAGTTTTAAGGAAACACATCTATGTTTGTTATGGCACAGAATAATCTGCAGCCTACAGTTGTTACTTTTGCAGCAATACTTCAGTTTTGAACATTTATAGTAATTTCTTAGACCAGGGCTGGGGAAGTCCCTTCTTTCAGGTGCATTTTATATGTTCCAGTAAATAAGGCTTTGCATTTTGCTGTGAAGGGAGAACAGGAAATCAATTTGAGGGAAATGTATAAAGTTCAGGATTATGTAATTTAATTTCTTCTCTCTTTTTATTCCACCTTTCTGATAAGAAATGTGAAAAACTAATGTTGGAGTGTATGTTAACGCTTACTTTTCAGAATTTCAGGTTCTTTGTGTGTGTTTGCGTCTTGGATGCATTTTGTTATGTGATGAAGGGTATAAAATGGTAAAGCTAAAGGATAACAAAAGGAAATCAAGTACAGGCATTGTGGGAACAGAAAGGAGAGGTGGACAATAAGTTTAAGGGTAGATTTTTTTTTCCCCCCCAAAAAACACCTGCAAATAATACTGTAAAGAAAGTTATGGACAGTGGAGTTTCTTTCAATGTGGCAATCAGAAGGGAAAAATTCTGAGGAAAGGTCATAATTTTACAGGACCCTGGAAATATCATGGTGTTAGCAGTGGATAAAATTTTTATATTGTGAATATTTGCACTTCTCTTTTGATTTATGATGATTTGTCCTTCCAGCTGTAAAATCCATCTTTTAAAACAGGAGGTATGCTCATAAATGGGAGATACTATTTAAAATACTTTGCTGTGTTAAAGGATTAGTCTGTGGCCTGCAAAAGTAAATTTATTTTTGGATTGCATTTCTCATGATCATATTTAGATAGTAAACAACTGTATTCTTTGTTTCTGGCACAGCTGCAATTGCATACTGTCTTTTCACTGATGAAAGTGAAAAATTTTAATATTTCTCTCTTTTAATTACCATTGGTATTCTTCAGGAAGCAAGCTTCTAAACTAAGATAATTTGAAAAGTGAACTTGTACATTTGATTAATTTGATACTTATTTTACTACAGGCCAGATTCTCCAAGTAGTTAGAACTGCAAATGGAGCTCAGTATATTATTCAACCACAGCAGCCAGTGGTTCTACAGCAGCAGGTTATACCCCAAATGCAGCCTGGTGGAGTACAAGCACCTGTTATTCAGCAGGTAATGGAGATTTTTTTTAATAGATACACTTGGAAGAAAAACCATAATAGTAATTACTAAAGGGGCTTGCATTTTTGTGAACTAGAATGCAAACTCGGAAACAATATAATTTGAAAAAAGAGAAAGTTGTGTAAAATGCGGTGGGGGTTTTTGTTTGGGTTTTTTGGTTTTGTTTTTATTTTATGAACAATCTTGAAATGTTATTTTCAATGTCAGTTCTATTCTTGCCAGATATTGACTGGCTGCAGTTTAAAATTTCTTTTGTGCATCTCCTGATGAGTTATATTATGTGCATAATCCTAGTCTATGTACTTTTAAGTTAATTGAAATGATTCTAAGTCACGTAACATGCAGAACAAAATACCTAATACTGAACACTTGTTGGTTGTTTTAGCAGTGACTACAGTGTTTTAGAAAGACTGTTGTTCATCTACAAGGTCATCTGTGTGTCCAGACTATGTTAGCATTGAATTCAGCAAAGTCACATTGTCATAGTGGCCCAGTTCTACAGTTTAAGAATGACTAGCAATTTGTGAAGAGTTAAAATTTTTTATAAAGAAGATTTTTTAAAAATAATCTTTTACTTGGATTAAAACATTCCAGTGCTGTGTTTGGAACTCAGGCGTGGTTGTAGTGCTCATGTTTTAGAATGGATAGACTTTCAAAATTTTTTCTTAAATTTAGCAATACAAAATGCAGAAAATTAACGAGTAGTGCAAGAAGGTATGTAATTAAAATTTATGTACCTGATATAAGTGGAATATTTGTAACTCTTCTGTAATTAGTTCAAGCCAGGTTGATATGGTTTAATTGTTTCCTTTGAGTCTGTGATGTGGTAGTCTGTCACATTAGTAGCCACAGTACTTAAAATTATGTTCCATCAGGTTTTGACTCCTCTCCCTGGAGGGCTTTCCCAGCAGACAGGAGTGATTATTCAGCCTCAGCAGATCCTGTTTACAGGAAATAAAACTCAAGTTATACCTACAACAGTGGCTGCCCCTACACCAGCTCAAGCACAGATTCCTGCAGCTGGTCAGCAGCAGCCACAGCAACAGCAGGCACAACCACAAGCACCACTTGTTCTCCAAGTTGATGGAACTGGGGACACATCGTCTGAAGAAGAAGATGATGAGGAAGAAGAGTATGATGATGATGAAGAGGAAGAGAAAGAAAAAGATGGGGGTGAAGATGGCCAAGTTGAAGAGGTAAACTTAATTGTTTTGGTTGTGTTTCAATTTGTTTGTTGGTATTTTAAAGAAAACTGTCTATATCAAATAATACAATTACTTCAGTGATTTTGAGAATATACCATTGTACTTCAGATTGTTCATTTCTAGTACTGAAGTTGTGGAAATGGTATGTATTAGCAGAGCAATGCAGCTGGGGAGAGTGTGGGGGACGCAGCAAAAATTAGCTGTGACCAACACCATTTAAACATTTCAATAGGAATATTTTTGATGTTATGGAGAGGTCAGTCATGAAGTTGTGTAACCTTCATGAGCAAACAGAAATAGTCAACTCTGCTTGGGAACAAGTGTGTACAAAAGCAGGGTGCTAAGACAGACAAAAAGGAGAGTAGCATTTGGTTCGGTGATGGGACCAAGAGATGTGGTCTACCTGTATCTCATTGGCTAGTTCATTGTTTTTTGTTACACAGGAGCAAGCTTGAGAACTCAAATTTGATTATAAAGCATCTTCTATAAACACTTCTTACCTTGATTTAATAAAATAAGGAGACAGGAACAGGCATACTATTCTTTATAGTATGTGCTTAATTTTGTCTTTGAGTTGGCTTGGTTTTGGACTTCAACCAGTTGTTCTGAGTTTTGTTGTGTTGCACCAAAAAGCCTTACAAGAATAAGAAATTGTATAAAATGGGTAGAGGGTGGGGAAATACTACTAAGTTAAAAGTACAGATACTTAGTGTCAGATAGGAATCTTGGTACTCCATAAATCTGTCCTTAAGATGAATTTTGAACTCCCAGATTGCTTCCAAGATTCTCTACATCCTTTCCAATTATTTTTGTTTCCATTTAAAATGCCAGTATGAACAGTAATTCACAGTGTGTATCACCCATGCAAGATATGCAGGTAAAACTTGTAAATAATCAGATTTTATCAGCAGAGAAGGCAGTGATGTTAAGACAGTGGTGTCTTAACACTATTTTTCTGTTACAAATTACAGGTTGGGTTCGCATCACTTTTCCATTATATGGAAAGGCACTGATGTCAGTTTGAATGTTTTAATAGTTGCCTTATTAAGTATAAGTCATCATTCTTAAATATTAAGTGTTTCTTGACCTTAATGCTAACATTCTGGAGGGAATTTTTTATATGACAGATAAGATTTCATTATCAACATGATATGTTGGTTTCATTTCATGTCAAATCTTTTTTTGCTTCCTTTGCTCCTCAGCAAATAGTTTGAGTGAATCACTTCCTTAAAAATTTTGAACTTGGTTAAACATAGCATTGCTTTGAGTGGAATTAGGACCTCTAGTACACCTTCTCTCACCATCATCTCCTCCATTTAGCTTATATATTTGGAAGTATATTAGTTGTCCTGTGTTTATTAGTGATTGTTTTAGCTGTGAAGTGTTTATGATTCACGTAAGAGTGTGTATGTTGAGGTTTGTTTTCAGTTTTGGTACATCGAATGTGAATAAAACATGGAGTTTTGTTTTTATGGTCACATAAACTCCTTATGTGCCTTTAAAAATACAACTCCATGGCTTATTCACATTTGATGTCAACTTTCCACTGCTTAGATGCTTTATAAAAATGAAAGCCACACCTTTGCATGAGCATTTACAGTGAAGGAGCAAGAATGGAATAGTTGTAGTGACAGAAGGCTGCAGTGCTTAGAGTCTGGCCTGGACATTAAAGTTCCAGACTAAAATTTATAAGGGTATCTTCTCAGGATGGGAGGGTAGGAAGCATCAGCACTCTGTTGGAAAGCTTAATATTGCCCACCTTAACTGCTTTTTGGGTTCTGTAGTTCATAGACAACACTGTAGCCTCATGTTAATAATCAAAGTAACAGCTCTAATATTGCCAAGCATCACAACTTTTTGCATGTGTTTCTTCCAGGAGCCTCTGAACAGTGAAGATGATGTGAGTGATGAGGAAGGACAAGAACTCTTTGATACAGAAAATGTTGTTGTGTGCCAGTATGATAAGGTAAATCTTGACAGAAAATAACCCAAGAGTTTTACTTTCTGTTCATACTATCAAATTATATTTTTAAAATAGTATCTTTGTAACTGTTAAATACAGGTAGATCTATATAGACTATAATGTGAATGGAAATGTAAGAATTACCTGTTTTTTTAAAACAGGTTTTTGTACCATGTTTATAATAAACTTGGTAATAGATAAAGCTTAGAAAAAATTGTCTGCATTTTACTTTTCTTCATTGTGTCTTTTTGTGCCCTTCAATAAAAGGGCAGTTTTTTGGGACCAGGAGAGGTGAACTGTTGTTAAGTTTGTACATTTATTGTGGCTATAAACGGAAAAAGTAGTCTTCAGGATTTAGACTTGTGGAAAACTGTTCCTTGATCACTAAAAGTATCTTTTCTGGACGATAGGATAGTTATCAGAGGAGAATGCTCTTTCTGTGCTATGCATTGTGCTGTATCAAATGGCAGTGTGGAATGCTTGTGCTTGTTTTCCTTTAAATTCTGCTGAACTGTCTTGCAAGAATTTAGTCATTGCAATGAATCATATTTTCCCTGGAATAGGCAAGGATTCATCTGTGCTGGAAGCTTTTTAAATGTGTCTAGACGATATCAGAATATTTTAGCTGAGGTAGTATACAGATTATTTGATGTGGATTTCTTTTCTTTTTTTTTTCTAATCTCCTGTACTAGATTAATTGGGCTACAATGAACAGGGATCCTTTTTAAAGCAGGGGGAAAAAAAGAAGCTGTAAGCTTGTTGAATAAAAGCTCCTATGTTGCAAAGAATGGCTGGGTTAGCAAGTCTTCAGTTATGCCCAGACTCTGTTTAGACTTGCCATCAGATTCAACATGCAATTTATTTAAGACCTACATCCTAGCCATCTCTCTCCTCTAGACTGTAATCCAAAACTGTTTGGAGGCAATCTGTAAGGAATAGTGAGGGACCTCAGAACAGCAGGTAGAAAAGCTTATTTGGAGCTGCTGAAACTGGGCAAGAGGAACTATGCTGAAATCCTCACCCTCTTAAAAGTTAGGAATGGGAACTTGGTAGGAAGCAGTGCCACATACTCTGAAAGGTATTACTCAGTTTGCCTCTAAAATACATAGGATCAGCTTAGATCTGAGCAGTTCCCTCCTGCCCAGTGTCCTGCATCAGCTGATGGTGGGTGCTTCTGGAACTATGAGACAAGAACAGATAGGTAGCAATGCTCATGTAGAGCTTCTTACCATCCGTCTGTGAATTGTCTCTTGAGGAACAGAAAGTGCTGCCTTCTCAAATGGTCAACAGAGGATGTTTTCCCTCTACTTACTAGAAATCAATTTGATTATTTTTGAGTCCTTGAAAATTTTGCCTTATGACAAGTTTTATAAATGTATCGTGTCATGTGTGAAGGATCACCTTGTTTTTAAACCCATTAGTTTCATATGATACTTCCTAGTTCTAAAGATTATTTTCTTTTTTTGCTCTCTTGGTGCTGTTTATGCTACTGCACATGATCGTAGCCCTCCTCAGTCATGTCTTTGAAATCAGAGCTGCACTTTATTATTTGTACCTGTTTCAAATATTTGATTGGTGTTCAAACATTTGATTGCTCTTACTTTGCTGCAGATATGTTAGATTTTTCTGTATCTTACTTGTAAGGGTAGATAAGGTTTAGGGAGGAACACAGGTAACACTTCAATTTATATGCTAGTCTAGCAATGTTCTGCATTAGTTTGTGTATGGTTTTGGACCCACTGGACACAGAACTGATATTCTCATGAGAAAGTCTTGGAATATTAGAATCTCATTCCTGACTTTGAATTGTTATTTCAAACCGACCACTTTTATTGTCTGTGTAAATAAAAATTGATTTTTGTCCCATTCTTACTATATTTGTATGCCTTGAATATCACCATTGTTTTCTTACACAATGAGTTAGGGCAGTAACATTGTTCTGTAGCTCTTCAGTAACTAGTTTTTTGTGTCATCAGTACATTTTATCATTTTTCAGATCCTTAGTAAGCTCTTAAACTGTGTGAACTCCAACCAGCATAAACCTTCATTAGAATGAACACATTTTGCTGTAGAAACTGTCTTCTTACCTGTGTTTTCTCATCTTTATTCAGTTAATCATTTGAGGACCTTCTTCCTAACCTCATGGCAACTCAAATGTTTCTGATGGGGAATTTTTGTGGGATGCTATTCAGTAGGGCAAGTAGTGTATGTAAGCCAGACCTTTCCTTGCTCATTTACTTGCTGACTAACTTTTGCCACTGACTGTCTCTTTTCCAGCTTACAGTGAGAACAGGTCAAGCAGTATTAGAAATAATGAGTTGACTGATACGGTCATAGCTGTTCAGTGCCATGTTACTATTTCTGCAGCACTAATGGTAGAGGGTGAGACTTCCTATTCTTGATAAAAACTGAAAAATTGCAGCAGGGTTTCCTGGTTTTATGACATGTGAAATTTTAACTACTTCTAGACCATCTTTGGTCTATAATTGCATCTTTGTTCCATCTGCAAAAGTTTATGATAGACTTTGCTCTTGGACAGCATTTCAGCTTCCTGAAAAGTCTTTGCTTTCTTTGAGTAGCTGGTCATCTGGTGATCTTTTGGTCTTTCAGATGCAATTTTTGATAGTTGGCAGGTATTTGTCTGCTCTGTGCTTACAGTATGTGGTGGGGGGGGTTTTGTTAGTTTGGATTTTTTAAATTTTGCCAAAGTTTACTCCTGTACCTTTAGGCTGAATTTTGTTCAATTTTCTTTAGTTTTAAATTAAACATATTGGCTGGACATCAGGAGAAGTGTCTTCACATAAAGGGCTGTTGAAACATTGGAATGGGCTGCCCAGGGAGGTGGTGGAGTCGTTGCCCCTGGAGGAGTTTAAGGGAAGACTGGATGTGGCACTCATTAATTTTTAATAATTTAGTAATGTATGTCTAATAGTTATTCTTATTTTTCTTGCCCTTATAATTTACTTATGCATTATTACCTATTTCTGATGCAGAGTAATAGGTTAATATTTTTTGCCCTGTTTTTAGATTCACAGAAGTAAAAACAAATGGAAATTTCATCTCAAAGATGGCATCATGAATCTTAATGGAAGAGATTATGTATTTTCCAAAGCCATTGGGGACGCAGAATGGTGAAGTTTTAAAAGACAAAACAAAAGAACTCCCTGTAAAAGGAAAAAAACAAAACTAAAGCAGTAAACGTTGAGACTTGGATATATACTCCAATCAAAATGTGTATCTGCACATCAGAAATAAAAGTATTGGAACAAAGGTAAAATGTGGCAACAAAGACACTACTTCAGATGAGCAAGCCATGGACTGTAGCAGCTATAGCATTGTCTGGGAGCTGGTTTTGTGTGTTAGGAATACCTTAATTATCAATTCTACATACAGGTACCTACAGCTGGTATTTAGCATGTAAGGCTTTGTCCCCCCTGCCCTTGATTTAAGATTTTAAAATACTTCTTCCACTGATTGAAGGAACTATTCCCTTTGATAGATTATTAATCTGAAAATGCTTATTGTGTGTACAAATCTTTGCTTTGAACACTTCCTTTTGGTAGTGAGGATGGTCAAAATCTTACTTAAACCGCGTGCAAGCTTTGTACAGAAGGGTAAGAATTAAGGTGTTAAATTTTAAATAACTTGTATAAGGAAAATATTTTTAATTCTGATATGCTCATTAATTATTATATCTATTTGTTGCTTTCAATGCCATTCCCCATCAACAGGTTGTTGTTCCTAACAGTTACAAAATTATAAAATGATTTATGTTTCAAAATTATTTTAATTTCATATTACAGGTTTTATCTAGGGCTGCATTTTTCAAATTTGAAGCACCTCATCCCCCACGAAAGTCAGATTGCTTTAACTTGTTAATTACATTCTAGCTGTTTTGTGGTGGTTCAGCATCACTGAATTGAAACAAATAAGTTTTCCTTGATTTTTTTTTTTTAACAAAACCCCTTTTTTAAAAGGCTTTGAAGACCTTTTGAATCCAATATCTAGGTAATGCCATAATAGATGTATACCTTTACCTGCCTACTATGTTTGTAGTCCAGACACCCACAAATAATTCAACAGACCACAGGAATGACTAGATTTTTAATATACTGAAAATCACATAAAAATTCTAACATCCAGGCTGCGACTCTTAATCAAAGATCTGCTTTACTAAAAAATATAGCCAGAAATTATCTGCAACAGTTAATCTCTCTAAAGTTTCCAGATGGCATATAATTTCATGAAGAGAGCTGCACAGCTTTTTGAGAACACAAATTTTGTTAGAGTATCTTTAGACTGTCTTGGTAACAGCAAATCAAGTGGTCAGATGCACTAAACCTTGTGTAGTCACTTTTTCACTTGCCTTTTTTGTTGTTTGTTTATTTGGGTTGTTTTTTTTTTTTTGTGTTCAATTTGTGAAAAGCAACAAAGTTATTCCCCCCTCCTTCCCTTTCTCACCTCAGAAGTTGAAGAACTTTTCTTCCTGCATAGGGTTATGCTTGCAAACCCTGCTTTTGGAAATGCAGTTACTTCTGAACAAGGAGAGGGAATGGGCATTATACTTCAGAAACTGTTGAGGAAGGAATGTTCATGTGGCTCACCATTTCAAAAAACTTTTGCATTTTGTTGGTTGCTTGAAAAGATGATGAAAAAAGGACACAACAAAGATAATTTTTATTGAATTAGGTAAGACCATGAGAAGCATACATGATTCCTGACTTCATTTTTTGCTTGAGAATGAGACATCTTTAACATTATATTAAAAAGTCACAAGTGTATTTCAGCAGTATGTAACAACTGCTTTAATTTTCATTCTCTGACTCATTTGCCTCCAAGTGCATTTGTAGTCTCAGTAGTATGTAGAAAAATCACAACAAATTGTAAAAGGGTTTTACTGCTGTGATTTTGTACACCTGTGCTCTCATTGATAATGACTAAAACTGCCTGTAGGCTATGTCTAGAGCCATGTGGTTGTTAGAAGGACGTCTACATTCATAAGCTTTATGAAAAGTTAATTGATTATTCTTCTAATTGATTCTTCAGTAGTGGAAACATCATTTATACTGCATTTTTACCTGGGGGCTTTCAAGGTATCTCAAACTGATTGGTGTTTGCTTTCTTCTAAACAACGCAGATATTTTATTTTTTTACCACTGTTGACACTTCTGTGTACAGCTGCAAGGAAATCAATAATATACCAACTAATTCCTTCCCTCATCTTTTCCATGTCTGTTACCAGTAAGTCTTAAGTAGTGAACTTCAGAAAAATTCCCATAAGCTACACAACCAAACCAATAAAAGAAAAAATATCCCATTAGCTATAGCTATTCCTTTTTATACTATTGGAACCCAGTTTACTTATACAACACTTTGTTTTCATACAACTTAGTGGTATTCTCACCCACATACATATACTAGGAGCTGCATAGCCTCTCTATTTTAAGGGGTAGCTGAACTTTAAAGGTAATTAAGCTTAGTCTGTTCTGAAGGATGTTAGAAGCTTTCTGAACTTGCACAGCCTCTTGCAAGCTAATTGTATGGTATGCTTTTCAGATAGGTTTTGTCTTCAAATACAAATATCTGTGAAGTTTTGGGAAAGCCAGTCAAACCATGCACATACCAAACTGTGCTCTTATTGCTACATCAAGTGTTCCTTTTTTTAAGTCAAAAAGCATGTTTTAATTTCATTTTATTGTAGCAGCTTGCTGTAAGAATGTAGTTTGCTTAATTTTATTATTATACTTGAATTTTTAATCATCATTTTAACTATATAACTGAACAGACCATTTCATTAGGTTCAAAAGAAACCATTCCTTTCAGAGGGCAAGGGATTCCCATATTCATAAGTAATTTTTTCCCCCCTTAGAAATAGTGCTTTTTTTTTTTTCCAATTTAAATAGTTCAGTATTATGGAAACAATTAATGGTTTCAAGAGGGCTTATGTTAAAATTTGCACAGATAATGGAGCACCTTTTTATGATGGAAAGAAAATGGGGAAGATAACTTCAGAATTATAACCATTATGGCTGATGGAAACTTGTAGAGCAACTGGGCAAAATTGAGTCTTGTGCCTTTTCAGTTTGCAGAATACCGGTTTTGCCAGTATGACAATGATTACTGAGAGAGTAAATTTCCTGCAGTGCTTCAATCAGAAAAGAAACTTTTTTGCGCTAATTCTGTTAGGTTTTAGTGTGTGCAATGATTTAAAACCATCTAAGTGGAAAACGAAATGTTTTCTTCTAGGGAGATAATAGAGAATTTAGTCACATAAGGAACTTTATTGGACTATTTAAATAAAATATGTTTTTATTCCCCCTCAGTTGCTGGTTAGCAACAATATTTCTTTGAGATTTCATACTCCTTGTTCCTGCATTGTACTCACAACTTACATTTAAACATCATTCAGTTTCCTCAACACTATTTAAAGTGACAGTTGTGGTCCGAGTTTATTTCCAGGAGTGATATGTGATTCTGAAGCACATTTTCTAGAAGAGGGCAAAAAACATGTTGTGTCATGTAACTGATTTTTTTAAAATAAATATTTTCTTATCTTTTTGCTGCACAATTAGGAGTGTTAAAGTAAACTTCATTGAGTCTGTGAAAATAATTTCACCTCTTGACAGTAAGTAGTAATTAAGTTACCACATAACACTACCAGAGCAAAATTTCTTAATTTCAGTGAAGGAGTTAAGAGACCTTGTTAACTCAAGTTCATATTGATTTAATCTCTTCAATTTGTAAAAGCTCCTTGAAAAACAATAAAGCCCCCCAGAATTTCCCCCAAAGCAAAAGCTTCCTTACAGAATGCAATAAGATGTCCAGGAAATGAACAGTGGTTTTAAGGCAACGCACACTGGATTGATACTGGGCTGCCTTACACAGCACCGTGGGATATACTGTGTGCCATCCCACACCACCCATGCACCCCCATCTGATATTAGAGATCTTCTCAGACTTTTGGATTAATGACTATACAAGATGAAGAAACTTGCATATTGTTCTGTATTGGTGTCTGGCATTTAAAGTCTTGTTTTCCCATTGCTGTGATTGGTTGGGAAATGTGTAAAAACCAGTACATTGATTTCCATGTTGTCTACTTTTTTTCAGGCAGTTCATGCAGTGTGTTTTTTAATTATTTGGTGGATTAGATGTTGTGGAACAAAAGGAGCTTTTTGAAACAGGAAAAACTACCTTGGGTTAGCTATATGTACAGTCATCCAATGAGACATGTTCCAGAGTGCATAGGGTACCAATAGATTATGGAGTGGGGGACTATCCTTTTTTGCTGTTCTGAGCTACTATTGTCAACTGCTGTTGTACATATACTGTTATGTGTAAGGGGGTAAATATATTTATTATGTTTGTAAAATTCATTCTGTACAATTGCAGATCAAGGTTGCTCCTCTGTGATATACAGGATATTATGTTTCAAAGGCCATGCTTGGAATACGATTAGAGAACTTAGTATTTTGATGTACTAAGACCTATTTTAAGTTTAATATTTTGCCTTTGCAAAAACTTTAATTAAAGATGTTATTTAAAAATGTTTGCCACTTCATTTACTATCTTGCATATGCATTTGTTTCATATATGAGCCTTATTACTAATCCATAATAATGTTGAAGATTCTAAATTGGTTTTCATCAAATGAAGGTAATTTCACTGCCACTTACTTCTTCAGTTTGCCATGCAGTCTTTCCATTTGATACCATCACAGTGTTATAGCAAAACTCATGGCTTGATCATGAGGCCAGACTTACATATTTGTTTAAGGATTTCTCCTGTGGTAACCTAAGGCTTAAGTGTTGGGATAAGATTGGTTGCACAACTTCATATTAAGGCCAATGGTATCCTGAGGTGCATTGGAACAGGAGCCTGTGAGTTGAGGGAGTTGATTCGCTCAGCCGATGGCATGTCTGGAGTGCCATGTCCAGTTGTGGGCTCCCCAGTACAAGAAGAACAAGGAGCTACTGGAGGAGGTCCAGCAAAGGGGCCACAATGATGGCCAAGGGATTGGTGTGTCTTTTTTAGGAGAGACAGAGCTGGGCTCTGAGGCATTTAGTCTGGAGAAGACTGAGGAGATGTCATTACTTCATATAAATACCTCAAACGTGGGTGTCAAGAGGATGGTGCCACTCTTTTCAGTGATGCGCAGCAATGAGAAAAAGGAGCAATGGACAAACACCTTAACAGGAGGAAGAGCTTCTTTACAATGAGGGTAGCAGAACACTGGCACAGGCTGCCCAGGGAGGTTGTAGAGTCCCCATCTGGAGACATTCAAAACCCCCCTGGATTAGTTCTGTATCACCTGCTCCAGGTGACACTGCCTGGCAGGGGAGTTGGACTGGATGCATTCCAGAGGTACCTTCCAACCCTATTAATTCTATGATTCTGTGTGACATCTTGATGTTAGTCCTGTACGTGGAAATGTGACAAAAACCTGAGAAGTAAAATACAGAATTCTTGGATGATAAGTGGCCAATCAATAAGGTTTTGTCTTCATCAAATAATCTAATCTGACTGAATTGCTTTCTGGTGTAAGCAGGTGACATCTTTTTAGTCCCTGCATAAAAGCAGTATCTTGAGACATGACTTGTGATTTATTTTGAAATCTAAATTCTGATCTTGAAACTCTAAAATAATTAGGAAGAAAATAAGTGTAGACTGTACTGCTTGTATGGGTGGTGTACTTTGGAATGTGAGGATTTTGAAGTAATTTTTTATCTGTAGTGGTGTCAATGTATAGCAAACCAAGCCTCATGAGGAGGGGTGGTGTTTTATTTTTTTCCACTAGTAGTCAAGGATGGACCCCCCTCCTCTGCCCCTCAACACTCCTCTCTGCTCTCCAGCTCTCAACACTTAAGGAAATCTTAAAAAACACAATACTGCTTTTTCCATAAAATTTGCCTTACTTGAAAGGGAGTTGGAGTTGATTCTGGATAAATAACTATTTATTACTAAAAAATCAATTGTTTTTCCAAAAGAGATCAAGTTGTTGTAGCTTGCATACCACATAAGAAACAAACATGAGGAAAATGGCCTATTGTTTTGGCCAAAAGGTTTTCAAAAGTACCTGATAAAAGAGGAGGCAAAGCAGAATGCTGAAAAATTAGTAGCAAATATAAGTTAAAACACAAAAACTATATTTCATTTATGTGAGAAAATATGAGAATGTTGTTATTATTAATTGAATGTTAATTGTGCTCTCCCAGCCGTGACTGAGCAAAGTATTTAAATGTTTTTTTTTCTTGCAAAATCAAGTATATTTAAAAACACATAATTTTCTTCTCTGTTTTTTATGTGGCTTAGTTATTGTAATTGCAGAGGTATGAGAGGAAAAGAATCTTGGGATATTAGCATACCTCTCATTTTCAGCTATATGTTATTCCTTACAACTTGTCTTAAACTGCATCAGCTTTTGAGTGTGTACTGTTTTTTTCTAATGCAGACTTCTGTTTGTAGAATACTCTGTTAAAGACATGCCCCTTGTTTTCAGAGCAGATTTCAGCACTTTACCACTAATGGGATTATGTCAAAATCTAATCCTTTCAGGAGTAAGGACATCTGTAGTACACTCAGATGAACTGCAGTTGAACCATGTTTGACCTTCAGTGTGGATATATAACATTAAGAAAATTTGGTTTAGGACAATTTTTTCTTTAGAGTGAAGACTTTCCCAGTTATTTTTGTGTGAAGTGCCTATGTAATTACACTTTTTTACATAGTATAAATGTGTGTACCCTTGTGTGACCTGAAAGAGGGTCTAATCGAAATAGATAATATGGAGAAAGAATAAATACAAATAGTGCTTTATGTTACAAATTATTCTGAATTGCCTATTCACTTTCATAGGTCCAAAAACTGCTCTCTGGAGATGACCTGCTACTTTAATATGCTTTTTAAGGATAGCTGTTTAAAAAATGCACCTAGTTTTTGTTTTCCTTTTTAGTTCCGTTTGGTAAATAAAAATTTACTGAAATTGAAAGCATGGTGTTTAATTTGGATAAGTATGTTTCAGTAGCAAATCCAAAACAAGGACTGCCATTAAACTGTAAAAATTAATAAATAATATCGTAACAGCAAAAAATGTTACGTGGAGATGTGTGATTCTGTCAAGATAGAAATGTTTTTCCTTTGCTAGAGGAACCAAATGAAGGAGAACAGTGTTGTGGAAAAATCCCTATAAATGCCTGGAACATTTAGACAGTTGAAATCCCAGGAGAATCCAGACACTGGAGCTGCTGGATTTAATGTCAAGGTAAAGAACAGCCTTCCTTGCTTGTGATGGGGAAAACCATTTTGACCAGCAAAATAAGGAAGGCAGTCCTTTCTGCTAAGGCTCCTGGCTGCCTGATTTTTCCCATTTCTCCTAGGAATCCTGCTGTGAGCCCCCTGCAGATAGGGCTCTTTAATGATGAGGAGTCCTGCTGTACCAGCATCTGAGTACTTCATACAGACTTTTCCCCTCGAAGGAACAACTGGCTGACTCTAGGTGAGCTGTCTGGCTCCAACAGGTAATGTGTTCTGGGAAACAAAATGTTATGGGAAGTACTGCATTTCAAAAAGAAGGATTTATTGCAGAATTCGCTTGCTGGGAATACTGCTTATTGGTTTGTTTTGGCACAGATTGCCTTTTGTTTCAGAAAATTCAAATTGTTGCAGGATGGAAGCCCTTTCCTCCTGAGCTCATTTTGTTCATGGTTTTAATGAAGAAAAAGCATTAGTGCTGGAAATAATATTTCTGACATCCTCATTTTTGTGGGCTGAATTTGTCTGTCTGATTTTAATAAGTAGTTTCAGTTTTGAAACATTAAATCAGCATCTAGTGAAATTCCTTACACATTTAAAGAATTGACAAAGGACTTGGTAAGTGTGATGGTGATACTGGTGTTAAAAATCAGGTAGCTAAAGATGAAGCATATTCCTGTCACAGATGTTTTTGCATGTGTCACTGACGTTGGTTTTGGGAGAGGATAGAGAGAAAGTAGAGCAATTCTTAAATTCTTAAACCAGATCAAATTACTGTTAATCTTTGTTCAGAGTATCTTTTAGCTTTCATTTTCTGTCCTAAATTATTTTCATGCCCTTAAACTACTTTTTTAGTTTTCTCAGAGGTTCCTGTGTTGTCAGGTAACCTAAAGCACTTCAGATAATAGGTGGGAAACATAAAGTAATTCTTAAAATAGAGTGTGGTATTTTGCAATAGCAGAGGAAGGAGATGTAAAAAGAAACTGGAATGAAGAAACAGTACCGAGGAAAAAATAAAATAATACAACCAGCCCTTAAACAAAAATCAAGAAGAGATTGCAAGCTTACTTTCATGGCAAAGGAGAAGCATATTGTATGAATTGGAAACCCTTTTTTTTCCCCTTCTGGACTTTTCATGCTGTTTTATACTGACCGTTGCAGGGTTTAGTTGGAAATCTGTTGCTTGCTAAAAGAGAATGAATTTGTTGTTTACACAGCTCCCTCTAGGCAGCAGCAGTAATCCACATATAATTTAGGGAATTCTTACTACAGTCAGACTGAAACCAGCACAAATACAGCTTTAGTGCTGCTTGGTATTTCAGTGCTATCCTGCATATGTCAGCAGTAGGCCATGAGGAAGACAGATACTCGGGTAACACCTCAGAGCCTGCAGTGAGAAGGTTTTTGTTAAAACTCATGTTACTGCTCTGGTTTAATTTGTTGCAGCTTTGCCTTCACAAAAGACATAAGTACTGCAGTTTTTCTTCACTTTTCAAGGAAAAGTCACTGTAATTTCAGCTGAAGCTGAGACAGCCAGCATGGGCTTGGCAGTCTGGTCAGTTATCAGTCTCAGTGTTTAAAACAGAGGCTCTTCCAGACAGCAAAGTAGGTCTTATAAAAAGTATCACAGTATATGTATGAATAACAATCCT
This sequence comes from Lonchura striata, assembly GCF_050655825.1. Taxonomy (NCBI): domain Eukaryota; kingdom Metazoa; phylum Chordata; class Aves; order Passeriformes; family Estrildidae; genus Lonchura; species Lonchura striata. The sequence continues at coordinate 53,669,383 of NC_140707.1, read as the reverse complement.
GTAGTTTGAGTCACTTTCTAATGACTATTTAGTGAGCTCTTAGATATGGCTTGTTAATGAAGTTGATGTTCACAACATATTTTTTTCCTTAAGAGAGAAGAAGCATAACCCAAAGGATATTCCTCATCACAGCTGCATATTGAATAGCTGAGAACCAAAATTAGTGGGTTCCTTGTCCTTGAACCTATTATCGGAGCTTCATGAACTTCAGTGGAACTGCACAGGTGTGCAGCAGTAAGGATATGACTTGAGATGGCCACAAGTACAAGCCCTGGCATTGCATATAATCGGGACATCACAGAGAAGTCCTCACAAAAAAGTGGGGTAAGATTCAAGTTGATTATATTAATCCCATGGAAGTTAAACTCTTGAAAGGAGTAAGTTCAGGAGGGCCCCAGTGAGGTCCAAGTCAGGTGCTGCAGTTCATGAGACTTTTCAACATTTGGGAATAGTTACCCAATATATTCAGAGTGGAAAGTAAGTCCAGGCAGTTACAAAACTACACAGCATTGGTATCCTGTCTGAGAACCTAGAAATTCATACCGATGTGTGTACAGTGGGGCACGGGGGGGGGTCAGGTGTGGAATGGGAGTAGGAAGTTAGAGCTGATGGGTTCTGATTAAATGCTCTGTACATTATCCTCACAGAGCCTTCATTTGTTTACTTTCACATCATGATTTCCAGTCACATAAAAATTAATCTGGTCGGATGGAAGTGACTAAACAGGTGAAAAATATTCCAGCTTTATGGAGATGCATTGAATTCTAGGTTGATGATGTTGTTAAAATTTCCTGGTGTGTGTCACTAAGATCTCTTAACCATCTTCTGTTCCAGGGCACAGTGAGGGCCCTTCAACATCTCCTGACTTAGTCTACAAAGCCTACATATAAGTGCAGTGTAATGTCATGTTTTCAGAATCCCTACAAAGAAGAGAGTGCCTAAGGGAAAGGCATAGTATCCAACTAATTTTGTGCCTCACAATTTTAACAGCAACCCAGAAACCATTTGATTACTGAGTGGTTTTAGAGTGTAGTTGCCTGGTATCTGTTAGAAAAACAATACAGATAATGCTGCTATTACCCATCAGCCTTCCCAAACAGCCTGGGAGGGAGGGCTTGGTTCATATTAACACATAAGCGTAGGGCTTCTACTCAAATCAAGCTGATCTTTCTAAGGAGATTTTTTTGGTGCAGATTTTCCTGTAATTGAGAGCATTCATACTTTATTTATCCTACAAGAAAGGAAGCAAGAGGGCATTTGTGTTAATAAACCAAAATGCTATGGTAGTGATGTGAAATTTATCTTTGGCTGCTTGTGCTATTTTCAGAATCCAAACACCAGTAGCAGGGCAGGGTGTGCCCTTTGACCATAGCTGACTTGTTGCAGATGATGTCATCTAGAACCAATACCTGCTCTATAAAAAACTCGCATTTCTCTCTGTTGGAGAGAGAGGAGATTACTAAAGGTCACCTGAAGTCATTAAATTGCTCAGAGAAGGTTCCAAGTGTTCATAACTAAGGCCCCATCTCAACTTTACGCCTTTTTTTATTTTTCGGATTATCTTGGGTGTAATGAATGATGGGTGTGGAACCCCTGAGCTCAGCATTACTACTGCTGTTCCTTTCTATCCCTACTGCACTGCCTGAGATGGCCATTTAGGACATCCCTCTCACAGTTTGTGATGGAGCTAAAAGCCCCCAAACCTGCATCAGACAGTGTGTCATGGGATAGGTCAGCCAAGGAGAACAATGAAGTTCAATGCAAAATAAATAGTATTAACTTCTTTTATAGGAAAAATATTTTAAAATTTCCCAAAAAAACTTGTTGAGCCTCTTCCAATGTGAAACAAAACATTTTATTCCCATGCTTCCCATTATTTCTGAAGTATTCTAGAGAGCATACATAGTAAATGCCAGAAATAACACAGCTTGCTGCAATGGATTTAAAATAGCAAGTATTACATAGAGGTGTGCACAAACCCAAAAATGGCTCAAGGAATTGATCAGAGCAGGAATGGAAGAGAATACTTATAGGATACAAACATTTACAAGAAAAGATCTGTCAAATAAATTATTTAAATTCTATTTGCCTGTACCTTTCCAAGAGCTTCTAAAATATTTTTTTACCAAGTTAAGTACAAGAAGGACTATGCAAGATAAACTGGAAATATCAAACTTTGTTGCTACAGGCAGCATCTCAGAATTCTTTTAACAGGCATAATGCATATGCAATAATGAGAGACAGAAAAGTTCAATAATGCGTAAATATATCTGTCATCCATTAGTAACAGCAAACAGCTGCATTAGTTTACAAACAACCTATACCAGTCCAACATACCACATCTTTCTGAAGTCTTACTAGTTTCTGTGAAAGAAATGTTCTGGTTTAAGGCCCATGTTAATTTTGAAAACACCTTTAACATAAATTTTGATTTAGTCTTTCTTTCTGAAAAAGAATATGATTTAAGCTTAGTTTTTCTTTTCCAGTGGTACACTGGAAGTCTGTAGGATAAATGTCCATTAGAGCTTGATTGTCTTTGATGATGCTGAGATACTAAATAAAGGCACTCAGAAAACTGTTTCTCCCTCTAAAGGTTACTCCAGTATCAGAAGGGTGGCAGAACCTGGCAGGGAGTGTGTTGCATCTGAAAAGTCCCATGTTTGTATGGGACTCTTGGACTTGTGGCCAGAGCATTACAAATGCAGCTGTTTCAAGAGTAAGGAAGTTTGCTGATCTGCACGCTTAAGAAGCTGGCTTTGTTTCTGGTGAAACAATGGGCGACTCCAAATTACAGAAGAGGAGGTAATAAATTATTATTTGCATGGATTTCAGCAGTTTTGCTTTCAGAATTTGTGGAGAATCAACCTAAAATGGAAACATGCTTCTTCTCCAAAATAAGCAGCTAAATTAGTCTATAATGCAACATTGTAGATTTTTTTTAAATGACATTAACATTGGTAGATTATTTATTTTCTGTGAGTTCATCTTATGGAATTCATTAATCTAGGCCCTTCCGTCTGCTCGCTGAAGCGGCCTTCATTTATAATCAGAAGTACAAAATTGAATTGAATTTTAAATATTTGGAAAATATAGAATCAAATAGAGTATGTACATGGCATTTGCAGTCACTCAGTTTCCAGCTGTAGTAGCCAGCAATTCAAAGGGTTCTGCCATTATGGGTTTTTTTTGGATACTAGTCACCCACATTATATAAGCCCTTACTATTGTCTGATTTATTTAATTATAGTTCCTCAAAGACTATAATTCCATTAAAACCAGCATAGCTATTACAAAATTAATTTAAAAATACCTACCTGAAGGCAAATATTCACACAATATTTTCCATTCTTATGCCAAGACTTTCAAATACATGAGTGAAATGATCCATGGTAACCTTGGTAGCAGTTCTGCAGAGCCAGTCTGTGATCCTGCCAGCAAAGCCAGGCACTCAGGCCACTCAAGTGTTAATGCAGCTGGTGCAGAGCAGCTCCTACCCCAAGTGCTGTTGTCTGTAGGAGGTGGAGGGCCAGGCCTTCATTTGTTTGTGGTGTACGAATGAGCTGAGCACAGCCAAGCTTGACCTTGGTCTGCCCCATCTAGCAGCAGGCAGGGCAGAAGGATGCTTTAGACTGGGGGCTGTTCCTTATGTCTGAGTATGGATTTCCTTAAGCACTCTGGAGAGCATATGTGCCAGCTACAGCCAGGCTGTGGTCAGCCAGAGGATAACTATGTGATTCTTGTAGTTGTGCTGCAAACATTACGAAGGTCAGGTAACAGATCTCACTGCAAGACAGATGTTCTTAAAACATGGGAGGAACTAGAAGTCAGCCTTTAATGCGGTGAACTGTATGGCGTGAAGGAACCCAAAGGTGTGATCCACTCCCTTGGTCTAAGTTGAGGTTTGAGGCGGCTCAACATAGAAAATGCTAAAAGGAAAGGTCTACCCTGTGAGAGAGGGGTAAATAGGGACAGCAGAAGTGGTAAGAAAGCAGGAATTGCAGGGTGTTCAGAGCAATAAATATGCTCACATAAAACAGCACTGAAATTTGGTAACAACTGGATCAGTCATCCAAAAAAACCCAACAACTATCATTAACTTGACTGGGTAGCCTAGTCTTCAAAACAAATTCAAATAAACTAGCTCCTAAATATATTTATCAAAAAGTGAGAGAGTGATAGTAACGGACACAAATGCCCTAACGTAGAAACATTACCTGGTGTCTTATGAGCAGCTGCAAAATCAGTGATAATTTGCCTTTTACCACTAAAAGGCAGTGTGAAGCTTGTTTTCCCACCTCACCAAACTAAACCAAGAACAGCAAACAAAAGGCTGGATTTGTTTCAGGTCAGGATGACAGAATGAGAAGAAATCTGTTCCATTTTTAGGCCTGGTGGAAGTTTTAGAAATTTGCTATTAGAAAAAAACCAATCTTTTGACATGTAGATGTTTGAGAACTTCAACCTTTAATATTTTTTTAAATATGATTTTAATTATCCAACTTTGTCCATTTGTTCAGTTATATAAGTACCCCCAAGTCTTACTATTTGGCTTTTTTTTTTTAAGATGAGAGCATATTTTATATTTGCTCAGTTTATATATATATATATATATATATGTATATATATATATATATTTATTTATTTATTTATATTTATATATATATATATATATTTTTTTTTTTTTTCCTATTTAGGTAGAGCATTCACATCTACTTCCAGAATTATCATCAGGACTATGTGTTTTGCCCTCCACTGATAAGAGGTTCAAATAAGTGGTTTGTCTGAAAGAAGAGCACTCCAGAGGTACTTTCAGCTATGGCAAAGCCTAACCTAGGGGAAAAGGATATGGACAATATTGTCTTCTCACTTGATTCACTATATGCACCATCACCTCTTGACCAGGTTTTGGCTGTGATGCTTTGAGATGCTAGAGCTCAGTTTGCTTGCATTCTTCCATGAGAATTTGGTTCTGCATTGTCACAGCAGGAAGGTAATCATTGACTGGGTCTTGAATGCTTGTAAGAACCTGACCTATCCCTCGGCTGATTCTCTGCCCATAAGACCCACTGCTGTGTTTGGCTGAGACTGTCTGACCTCTGTAGACTTGAGCCTGATGCTCACATATACCGAACTTGCTTAGCAGGATAAACACATCTCTGCGAAAAGCTTTAGTGAAAATAGCATAAAGAAAGGGGTTGGCACAAGAATTGAGTGGGTAGAAAAGTACCAGCAAAATCTTGGAATTGGAGACAGTTATTAATGGTTTGTTCATAATGGCAGATAAAGCATGGAAAGAGATGGGAGCCATGCACAGAAAGTCTGTGAAAATCAGCACAGCCATCCGCTTGGCAATTTTGGTGTCTTTGTCCCCTGACTTGTACTGGGGGTTTCGCACAGTCGTGTAGATTTTTATGTAGCAGGCACAAATGATGACAAAAGCGATAATGTTGCATATTAAAACAAAGACAATGTAGGCTTCAGCCACTGGTGTTTCAGTGTCCATAGGCAGGCAGATGCTGACTTTGCTATAGCTGCTGACACCAACCAGTGGCAAAAGGGCGAGCAGGATGCAGGAGAGCCACCCTCCCAGCATGATGAGCACGGCGTGCCGCAGGCGAATCTTCCGGTCGGGCCGCATGGCGAAGGTGATGGCGTACCAGCGCTCCAGGGTGATCACGGTCAGGGTGTACACAGAAAGTTCACTGGCAAAGACTGTAAAAAACCCGGCTGTGCTGCAGCCAGGCCCAGTCTGCCACTCTATGGCATGATTATAGTACTCTGACCTGGTGTGGAGATCCACTGAAGCTATCAGAAGGAGGTATATCCCCATGCAAAAGTCAGCAAAGGCCAAGTTACACATCAAAAAGCGAGGTACAGTCAGTTTATAATGACTGGTGAGAAGGATGAAAAGGACAAAAATGTTGCCTAGGATGGCAAGCAAGTTCACAAACCACACCACAATCCTCAGAACCTGATATCCCATTATATCCTCACAGGGATTAAACTCATCAGGCTCTGGTGTGCATATTACGTCTTCATTGCCTCCACAGACGGGATAGTCATAATGACTGTCAAAGGTCTGGACATCTTCCATTTGAGGGTTCTTGAACTCTTTGCCAAAGCCAAGATTTCCTTCTCCATGCTCTTCCAAAAAAATGTAATAATGGGGATTTTCATGAAAGCTTGTGAACTTGGTGTTTGTGTCATACACAGAATTGGTGTGGTCTGTGTATTCTTCTGCATAATCTTTGTAAAATGGGTCTCTGAGAGTCTTGACTGATCTCTTATGAAAGCTGTGGCTGCTCTGGTTGCACATCAGGTACTCCAGGATCCTGAAAGAGTAGAGGGGGAAATCATTGTTGGTATTTAGAGTCTGATGGGTGCACAGCATGTGGACAAAGGGCATGCTCCAAAACCATTCATCCTGAATGAAAATGTGATTGGATATATTTTTGTTAACAGACCATAAAATGTACAATAGCTTTTCTGGGCTATTTTTATGTAACTGTATTTTTAATTTTATCCCCAGTAGTAATTTTACCTGTTTGACATCCATAATCCATCTTCTTTTTTGAGATCTACATTCTTAGTAGGTAAGAAGACATTTATCTACTGTTTATAACTTCTTGGATAATACATAGACTATTACTTTATTTTTCACTGTTGCTCACTATTCAGTTTCTCTCAGAACTTTCATCAGTCTAATTTCTGTTTAGTAGCTTCTTTTCAGCTAACTAGCAGTGCGGCAATTTGGAATTCTGTACCTTATGGTGTGATGCAGCAGTATTTGCAGTCAAAAAAATTTCAATAGTTAACAGCTTTTCAGTTAGAAAACATGAGACTTGAGGCTATAACCTCTCCCAACACTTTCTTTCCAGGCCTTGCTGTAGCACATTACCCTTTTTCTTCTTTCTTTCACTTTAATTCTGGGCTCAACAAGAGGAGGAACTGTTGCAAAAGGTCTTAAAAAAAATTCTTCTTACAAAAAATTCTTCTGCCAGTTGCAAGTGTAACCTTCAAAGAACATTGTCTATACCTAGAAAAAATTGTTACAAAAGTGCCGATAGATGTATTTTTACAAACATTGTCTTTACTGATATATTTAATAAATGCCAGTTAGTGAAACTCACCCACTTCTTTTTTTCCAGCTCTTGAAAGCACAGCAGTGACTTGGGTATGATAGGTCAGCTCGCATTAGCTGAAGAAATACCTTTACAGCTGGTAATTTCTTTAAAGTCCACGTATTTTTGGCCATTAGTTCTTTCAGGCTTTCCAATCCTTTGGCTGGAAGGTTGGCTACAGCTGTTCTGGAGACATCCCTAAGCAAGAAAAAGATGACTAGATCAGATTTTTTTTCAGATTGTTACTGTTCTTCAGGAGTTTCATAGAATTCTATAATAAAAATAAAATCCTAAGGAGGTGGAGATTTCATATTGCTAAGTTCTGATACTATTTGAATTCAAGTAAGTCTGTTCATTTCTGTATGATTTTCACTGTCTTTTAAAGCTCTTGTCTTTAATGTCTTTTAGCACAGAATATGTATTATAAAGAAATATCATGACTTTTAAAATTACACCTTTAAAGCCAAACAGATACAAATACATATGCAACCACACAGTTTTAAAAATCCTTTAAAGAAATCACATCTTCCATTGGAAGAGTTATATTCCCTTAGACTTCTTTGTATTAATTTTAACCTATTGGCACACTTTAATAGAAAGCATTGGAATTCCTAAAATAATATTCTCTATATACTGAATTTAAAATCTTCTATTGTAGTCCACCCTGAATCTCTCAGAAAACTGAGTTTTATGTTTGTTGCTTTCTACTTGTCTGCTGAGGTGGACTCAAGAGAGATATGATGGACAGTTGATGGGGACCTGGCTTTCCTTTCATACTGCCAGGTGAGTGTAATCTGATTCTGCTAATACTTTCTACTCAGTTTTTGCTTTGTCCCAAAACCTCTTCTAGTGACACTTGAAAGTTTTTAGAGTTACAATCTGTGAAGAAGTAAACCTGTAAAAAAGAGTTCATTGTTTGAGCATTGTTTTATCATTAACACCCTCATAATAAATCTGGTTTTTCTACGCTTTCTTGTCTCTCTAGAAGTCTTGTTCACTGTTCAGTTTCTTGCACCCAAAAGGAAATTAGAAATAATTTTATGCTTTAAACAATTTTTAAAATGTCTACAACATTTGGGTTTGCTCTATTGTTTCTTTTTTCATTTTGGTTTGTTTGTTTTTGAGTTAGAAAATGCTGCTCCTTTTTGTAGGAAAACTTTTTCACTTCTAAAAGCTCCCTTGCTATCATATGTTCTTTAATATGTTACAACTAATTAATTTCAACTACAAGAAATTCTTTTTTGTTCTCCTGGGGTCTTTTTGGATAGATATTTCTACCAACAGCCTGAACTGGCTCTTAGAAGAGTCTAAATATTGCCTGCTATCATTTTACCTTCTAAAGAATCACCGAGTAGTTGAGTTTCCAAATCATCCAGTTTGACCTCCTTGATCAAAACAGGGTCACCTGGAGCAGGTTTCTTTGAGCTGTCCCCCATTGACTTCTCAGCATCTCCAAGTCAGGAGACTCCACAGCCTCTTTAGCAACATCTTACAGCATTTGAGCACTCTCACAACAAAGAAATTTTTTCAGATGTATGATGAGGTCACCTCTCAGTCGTTTCTTCTCAAGGCTGAATAGGCTTAGCTCCCTGAGCCTTTCCTTGTGAGAGAGATGCTCCAGTCCTTTAATCATCTTTGTTGCTCTCCACTGGACCTGTGTCAGGAGCTCCCAGTCTCTCTTGGACTGAGGAGCCCAAGACTGGACACAGCATTCCAGCTGTGGCCTCACCAGGGCTGAGCAGAGGGGCAGGATCACCTCCCCTGACCTGCTGGCAGTGCTCCTCCTTCTGCAGAAAAACATCTTCGTAAATTAGATCTTGGGATAGACTTTACCAAGACAAGACTGGCTTTTCAGCAACCCTCACGGCTCTTCATCAAGTTCTCATGGCTGTGGCAGCTATCTGCAGGTAGGTTAAACACTCTGTGATGGGAGATACTAAGACTCTTCGAAAGGGAAATTACAACTCACAAACTTTTGAGAGTTCTTTGAAGATACACTGGCACAAGCTTATGGAGAAAGATGAGCCTGTTTGTGCAATGAGTTGGGAATTCTGACAAGCCTTGACAAAATCAGATATCAAGGGCTGTTGAGGTAACTAATCTGTTACGTGACAAGGGGAATGTCTCTTCTGGATTAATTGAAAAATAAAAGAGTGGGGTAAAAGCCTGAGAACAGATGACAAGATTTCATGCTAGAGGAAGAATGGAAAGTTAATTGGTATCTGAATATACAGAGGCGAGGCTGGCTCTGGTGCTACTGAAATACTCATAAATAGTCTGGGAAGGAAGTGAGATTAGCTGCAACAAAGCTTGTTTCTGGCACAAGGTAATACAAGGTAGTGAAAGCTAAACTTGATTGTCTAAATAAACAGAAGGCTTCTACAATAGTATGTGACTGAGCAGAAAAATTATATGCTTCAAAATTAATGAATGTAAAATACATTTAGGAAAAAGGCAATTTTAACTTTACATGGATGACAGTGGGGTTTAATTACCTATCACTCTTGAAAGTTCTTGGAGTCCTCAGCAAATGTCACATCAGTGCTTTTAGTAATGTTGAAGGAAAATAGAATGCTAAAAATTCTTGGGAAATAAACAGAAAATAGAGAAAAAAAAACTTGACTTTGTAAATCTATTATGACTAACTGAAATATTACCTGCAGTTCTAAAAATAGTATATGCAGTTACAATAAGAGCACGGAAAGTTGCAACTAGGATGATAGAAGTATCAAGTTGTTTATATATGAAGTAATAAGGTACAGATAAGGACTTTTTGTCTTGAAAAAAGCTACATCTAGAAGCAGCAGTAGTAGTCTATAGTGTCATGTAGATTGTGAAGAAGGTGATTGGTAATGATTATTCACTCTTGTGAGATGAGTTTTGGAACACTTAAGAATGTGAGGCGAGAGATTTAAAAATAAGAGAAGGCATAATTTTTCACACAATTGCATCATTGTGAAATCAATGCTGTAGTTCATCATGTAGGCCAAAAAGTAACAAGAACAAATATACCTTTTTGATTTGATTGTATTCATAGTTGTGTAACATTCACATCAGAAATGTCTGGATCAGCAAGAACACCCTGAGGGACAGTGGCTCATGCTTTGGAAACAGCTGCTGAGAGGAGCTTCTCTGGAAGTACAGGGAATGGAGCTGCAGCTCCTGGAGAGTGTAAAAAGATGGAAGTAGCAGGGCTCCAGTTGTGGAAGCAATTTTCCAGGGAGCAGAGGTGAACATGCAAAGTCTGTGTCAACTCAGAGTGTTACCAAGTGATAGTAAAAAGTGTGAAAGAAATATCTGTTCAGTGAAAAAAAGGGCTTGGAAGAATTAGTTGTAAGACTATGTAATTTCTGTTCTGTCTTACCAAATCCTCTGAATTCTTTTGTGTATGTGCCTATGGGTGTGTATTTAAGCAGACAGGTATTGAAGGTTTTGTTTTTAAGTACTCTTTTATACTGGGGAGCTTGGGGAAAAGTTACAGGAACAGATGCCTTGAAGTTCTTTTTGATTTTAGAATTAATTCTGGTGCAGAGCCAGCAATAGATACTTTGTCCCATCCATGGGCCATATTAAACACAGTGGCTCAGAAGTTTGGGAAGTGAAGTCCCTAAACTGCTGGTATGTGATGTCTGCCACCAAGAAGTCTTGTGTCCCTCTCTGTATCACTGCTATTGCAAATCAAAAAGCTTCCTGGGAGTCTGGTGATAATTTGTCTCCCAAAGGAAGATAATGTTTTGGTTATTCTACATAAGCCCACACTTTGTTTTGTGTGTGTCAGCTGGCCAAGAGCAAAGTGTGGGATTCTCAGGGATTTCTTTTTTTACTTTGCAAATTTAGTCTTGATTATCAAATCAGATTCACAATCTACTTCAAGCAGCATAGCAGTTGTCTTCAACTAGATTGAAAATATTTACAAATAATTACTAATTCTCAGAGCCATGTGAATCCAAGTAGTTGGAGTTGTCCATACTATAGTATCTGTGCCTGCATTCCTAGAGAAGACACATTTTCCTGAATGATCTTTGTGCGCCAGTGTTTAGAATCATTAAGGTTGGAAAAGACCTTTAAGATCAGTCCAACCATCAACCTGGCACCCACCATGTTCACCATGTTCTCAAGTGCCATATGCACACATTTTTTGAACACTTTCAGGGGCTGTGACCACCACTTCCTGGCAGCTTGTTCCAGTGCTTTACAAGCCTTTCTGTGAAAAATCTTTCCTTAATATCCAGTCTAAACCTCCCCTTGCACAACTTGAGGTGATTTCCTTTTGTCCTGTTGCTTCTTACTAAGCTCTGATCAGCCAAGTATGGTCAGTCCCAATCAGTCAAGGATGGTCAGTCCTGATTTTGGTCTGCTCAGAAAAATGGAAACTGACTGCAGCCATGTCCTCTCATTAACATCCAATCATATTAATAACTAAGATGATGCTTAAACACAGCAGAGCATACATTGCACGTAAGAGTGTTTTGCTGGCACTGCTGAACTCTAGCTTGCACCCTTAAAGAAACACAAGAGAATGGGCAAGAGGTCTGATGGACTTGTCAAGAGGATCTGTCTCAAACTGAAGTGACCATAAAACAGGCTAGGCAGGAAGCTGATAAAATGAATGATAGCAAGTCAAAAGGACTGGATGATTTTCACCAGAAAAGTTCTGTAGCAGCTGAAGGAGGAAGTAGTTGAATTGGTAAAAGAGTTATGGAACCTTCAGCTTTGCTCTCCTGCAGAAAGGCAGCAAACAAGCCACCAGTGAATATGATATACCTGGGGGAAATCAGGGGCTTTTGTAAAAATATGTCCTGCCTTGCAAACTTCTCTGAGCATTGTGCTTATCATCTGCTCAAAGTCTCCTGGGACTTCTACAAGGCCTTTGACAAATGCCCACAAGGCTGAGACAGAAACCAGACAGACACACCCTTGTGTCAAGTGCTCAGGATTATGGAAAAGGCGAGCAACATTCTCAGCTAGCCTAGAGCCAGAGCAGACTTCAGCTTTTAAGTAGCCATGGTCTGGAGCCACTCAGGTACTGGAAGTGGTTGTGTAGAGTTCTACACTGTGGGGCGGAACAGCAACAAAAGTGCTCTCAACCAGTCTCAACATTTTGGCTTGGTAGTGGTTTTGTTTTGTCCTCATGTATTTTCTTGTGTTTCTAGGCTGTTGCTTATCTCAGCTGAAATTTACACATTATACTGAATGTTAGGGAGACATTGGAGAGGTTCAGATAAATGTGGGAATAAAACATAGCTTGTGAATTCACAGATACTGTTTTCTGAACCAACTGTGTATTATAGAAATGTTAAATAGATATTCAGCTGCTCAGATTTTTTTTCTTTTTTTCCTGGGTTATTATATTTTGGTCTAATTCTTTGTTGTTTTATGAAGTCAGTATTTCAGAATTAGATCTAAGTGATTATAGCTTTTGTCAAGAATCCTTTTCATTGCTGGAACTATGCAATTGTAGTACGAAATCCGGTAACAGCAATAATTTAAAAGACAGGTAGTTAAGAAAATGAGATTGAATGTATCATAGTACAAATGAGAATTTTTACGTAATCATATGCAAATTTCTGACAACTGGAATAGGTAAAGCATAAAATATATAATAGATGGGCTTAAACTACAGATACTATTTTAACTCTATTGAAAGGTTTTTTTTAAATCTAAAAATAAGCATTGTTTGATTAGCAAAAAAATACAGAGTGCTCTTCTTGCTCAAAGACTTGCTTATGTCTCATGGGAGGAACCATTCCTAGATTGGGAAATGATGCTTTAAAGAGGAATTCTGCATTCTATAGATAATTAACTACTCACATGTATCTTGTGTGACTGTAATATTTTGATTATAATAATGAGCCTGATTGTATTTTTGTTGTACTCTATTGAACTTTTGCTCTAGGCAGCAGCTCTTGTCACACTTAGTAAATCAGGTCCACCGAGTTGCTGAATCCTTGCCAAGGTTTCATTTTGAGGTGAAGAGCAATGTACTGTCATCATACTCTTAAAACAGTTTTCTAAATGGAGTAATCAATGTATACCTCCACATACATCTGAGTATACAACAGTAACAAAGGAACCAGAATTGCTGATATGTTTTCTTCTATTCAGTGAGCACAATCCCTGCTTCCTCTGCTGTTGTAAACTGCAAATTTGAAAAAAAAAATTACCTAGCTTTTCAATACTTGAGTGTCTTTAATTAGGTCTTCTGAGGGCATGGCCAAACTCACACAATATACATATAGTCAGGCACAATTCTTTGTAGTTAAATCTTTCTCATTGGGTTTTTTTAAAGCCAAAATGGAACATTACCTCATTAGGGTGAATCCATGGTCTGTATTTCAGCCTTCAAGTTGCTGTTACTGCTAATATCCTGATAAAAAAAAGCATGATCTCTGGAGTATATATTTGAACTACCATAAATTCCTATCTCATCTGAAGAGTGCATATAGAGCTCCAGAAAATAAGTTCTGCCAGTTTGGTAGGGAGGCAAGACAGAATTTCTCTTTAGAGCTCCATAAATGTTCCCTTTTTGAAATTTAAAAGAAAAAATTCTTTTTTATGCATACTGCTGCCGCTATATGCAATGCCATTCATTGTCCTAGGAAAAAAAAGCAATATTCTCACAATAATTTTCCATAGAGTTAATTTTCAAGATGAAACAGTTTGGAAGTAAAACAACAGCAGGGTGCTTGAACAAAAAATGACTTAACAAACTATTCCTTATAACAAGCGAAGTTGTTTACACTGCCCAAGGGAATATGGAAGGGCTGTTTGGTCAGACTTTTCAGACTGTTACACTAGGTAACAAATCTGTGGTCTCTGTAAATAACTCTTTGGTCATGATGGTATCGTGGGGGTGTGTACTAAGGCACCAATTGCAAGAACATTTTTGTTGGGAGGTATTAATAAACAACCGTAAATACTAGGTTTTCAATCAGTTTTCATTTTTTGACTTCAGCCCTCTTAAGGTAATGCATATGTGGGAGTTTCAGAAACTCTTTTGTTCCTGTTAAAATAATTCTAGTTCCTGAAGGTCAGCTAAGAGATCTGTCCAGGCAGAAGGATTCCACTTTAAATTGTTGCTAATTTTATGGCAAGCCTTTTCCACATCACGCATGCAGAATAATTCCTGGTTATCTGTGGGTAACACAAGCCCTAAGCTGCTATTAAAATTTCAATAAAATAAAAGCTAATAATTTGAATTAATAATTCTTGGTCTTGGTTGGTAAAAAGTTAAATTTCTTGACAGTAGCTAGTATGGGACTATGTTTTTGATTTAGGAGTGAAAATAGTGTTGATAATACAGGAATGTTTTTGCTCTCCTTTACACACAGCCATGGCATTTTTTCTTTTTCACACTATCTGACCAGCAAGGAGGTTAAGAGTGCACAAGAATTAGAGAGAGGATAGCCAGGACAGCTGACCCCAGCTGACCAAGAGATATCTAGACCTTATCAAATCATGCTCAGCAGTAAAGACTGGGTGGACATTTGCCAGGACTGTCATTGCCAGGGGACTGGCTGGGAATCAATGGGCTGGTGTGAGCAATTGTTTTTGTTACATCACTTGTTGTTCTTGGGTTTGATTTGTTTTCTTGCCCCTCTGATTTTTTTTCAACATTTCTTTTTTAATTATTAAGCTGACATTATCTCAACCCATGATCTTTCTCATTTTTACCCTTCTAGTTCTTTCCCTCATCTCATTGGGTGCAGGGGCAAATATGCAACTGTGTGGAGCTGAGGTGCAGGCCAGTGTTAAACTGGGACACCATCCTAGGAGCTTTATCTTAGGACTTGCTTATCAAAGTATCATGATGTGAAATACTCTGGCTTTTTCAATCCACTGTTGATTTACTGTGTTTACCTGCCTTTGAGAAGTGAGACCTCTCTCTGTAATGACACTATGGTATGTCCCACATCTCTCTTTAGTTATAAATACTGCTAGGACTCTTATTAGCCATGAAGGGTTATCATTCTAAGAGGAGATGGATAGCAGGCTGTTTAGACTGCAAGTATAAAACATGTTCTGAGATCAAGGATCAATGGTAGCTGGGATAGCACAATAGTTATGGAAGACAAGAAAAAAAAATTCAAGCAATTTAAGATATCTAACTTGAAAACAAGGTAAAAAGGAAGTACTTTACAGTTAGATATGCACATCCTAGGAAAGCATCTCTAGCCCCTAAACCAAGAGGTTTTGTGTAACTGATACATCTCCAAGCTGGCCTTTCCTCAGGAAGCTTAACTGGCTCTTACAGCATAGGATTAACCACCCACAACCTATTGCAGCATACCATTGCTTGTCCAGCATTAACAACAACACTGACACTTTAAATACCCACAATAATCAAGAGTCAAAAATCTGTGCTTCTGTAGGCTCTTGCCTTCTAGAGCCAGACTGATCTTATGGCATTGAAAAGATTCTGAAAGAAAAATAATGACTTCTGCACCTTTTGTTATCGCAAGTAGCTGCTAGGATTCCTTCCAAGAAAAATACAGATATTCTGTTATGAATAAGCTGTTTTCCTGAAAAGCAGAAAGTAAAACTTATTCTTACATGGACTGAGCTCTGCTGGCAGCATCTGGTTTTGCAGTGGAGGAAGAAATTCCCCCTTCAGTATTTCAGTTCTCCCCGTGATCAGCTGTAGGCACTACATTACATACTAGACAATTTGAGTCAGGGAATGTGATTCTTCTGGAAGTTTTAAACTTCTTTAAAGTTTTATTTTCATTCTGTATTATGATTCCTAATTTAAGTAAAAAGTTCTTTGGAGGATTATGAAATCAGACTGGAAGCCAAATAACATGAGAAAAAAGAAGAGCATCAGAAGTAACTATTTTTCTGTCTGAAATTATTTTTTCTTCCCTTTCAATTGCCTTTACATGTGTGGTACAAGAGCCTTTCTTTTGTATTGTTCAACCATAAGACAGGTTGTAGTACAGAATCTTCCATAAGAATAATTGGTAGGAACAGCATACGTAATGTAGGATGTAAGCATTTCATAAATCAGTTCCCTAAAGCACAGGCTTTGTTGCTGGTATTATTTTTGTAAACATTCCATTCCAGTCCCTGCTGCTCTGATGCTAATTGTTGTAAAGAAATTGTAAGATATACCAGTATTATTTTTAAAGCTTTTATTAGTTCATTTTTGCCTACTTACAGTAGAGTTGGTCCACTGTGCACTCCTAGAAATGCATCATCATTGATAACTTTGAGGTATTTGTTCTTGTGCAGATAGCTGCAGAAACAAACAAAATACAGTCATTTGGAAGTAGTTTTCCATAGGTTACCAAAGATCTCGAGTTTACTTACCTGCACAGAGGTACAAAAGCAATATATATAAAGACCATCCATTCCCAACCACATATTGAAGCATAATCTGTTACTTCATTTTCTGTGTACCCAAGAAACAAAATACAGGTTTTTCATTTTGAAAAGCAATTAAATTACCCAACAAATACTTTATTTTGCTAATTTATTTATTGTCTTTGTTCCACATTTCTTCTCTCACTGTAATACACATAAGGACACATGCATACACACTATCTTCAAGTACGCATGTGTGAGCATGATGTCAAATAGTTCTGTTTTCTTTCATCAGAATGGGGTATGGGGAATTACATGATGGAACACATCATGAACAAACAGGAAAACAATTTCCTCTATGTTGTGAGTTCCATAAAATTTTTAAATGCTTTAAAATCTCCATAGTCAAGTGGAAGTTTCTACTTACAGGCCAAAAGTTAAGATCAAAGTTTTTTTATAAGAACAGCAAGGAAAGGGTGGGATGTTTGGTACCCCATTATAAACATTGACAAGTTAGCTTGTGATGTTGCTAGTAAGATAAAAAGTGCAATAGGAAGGTGGTCACAACAGTTGTCAGATGGTGTCTGTGAAGTTCATAGAGTCACAGAACATTCTGAGTTGGAAGGGACCCACAAGGATCATCAAAATCCAACTTCTGGCCCTGCAAAGAACAGCCCCAAGAGTCACACCATGTGCCTCTTGTCTAAACACTTCTGGAATTCGGTCAGGCTTGGTGCTGTGACCACTTCCCTGAGGAGCCTGTCCCAGTTTCCAACCACCCTCTAGGTGAAGAACCTTTTTCTAATATCCAACCTAAACCTCTATGACACAACTTCAGGTCATTCCCTTCTGTCCTGCCACTGGGTACCACAGAAAATCAGTCTCCTCCCCTCCCCCTTCCTCCAGTGAGGAATGAGTAAATGCAATGAGGTCTCCCCTTAGTCTCTTCCAAGCTGAACAGACCAAATGACCTCAGCTGCTCCTCATACATCACCTCAAGGTCCTTCACCATCCATCCCTTCTTTGGACACTTTCTTATAGTTTAATATCCTTTCTTATATTTCTTATAAAACTGCTCACAGTGAGGCCAGAGGAGAGCAGGACAATCCCTTCCCTTGCCCAGCTGGCAAGCTGTGGTGTGGAAAACATTAAGTAAATATTCTAATCCTTTCCTGGTTGAAGTAATTGGTAAATTTTTCATAACATTCACTGGATATAAGCTTATATTAATCACCATAGTAAGAAATGAGAAGTAAATGCACTTTATCAGGGTTACACAACAGAAAGTCTTAGGGAGCCAAATAATGCTTCTGGCATGTTACTCATTGGACATTACTCATGCCTTAAGCTTTGTTTCTTGCAGAGGAAAATAGTTTACATCACCTTCTCAGCTGTTGTTGTTTGAAATAAGCTTTCATTCTTTATTAATATATAGCATTCTAGCATCATCTGGTGCTTGTGTTTTCTGAGAACTGATTTTCATATTCTGTAAATGGCACACTATTGTTCTGATAATTTCCTTTAGTGTGCAAATTTCCTTATGATTTTGTCTGCAAAATGAATACAAAAATTAAAACCAAAGCAACAGTTAAGAATTAATCCAAGATTTCAACATCTAGGATGTAGTGTTGAAGGACACAAAAACTGCTTAACCTAATAAAACCTGTCTGCTTTAGTAACTAGACACTATTATGCAACCACTTAATTGCTTGTCTAATTTTGAAATATTTTCCCCTGATGTTTGTGTACCATTGTGACTAATAAACCTGAAATATAATAGCTGATATGCCTGATAAAAATCTTCAAAGTTACCAATAGAAACAGCTAGAGACTTTGGGAAGTACAGAACCATGTGTTACTAAGGAGGGGCTGCAGTGTCAGCTGCCAGTTTTCACATCAATGAGTCAAACCATCAGAATGTACAATTTCCTGATGCTAATTGGTTTCAGTTGCTTAGGCCCTTTTATTTTGATAGGTACTGCTTTTAGATGGAAAGAATAAGGCTTTTGACCAAAAAAAGCTTATGTAGAGTCAGTTCCTTCTAAAAGCACCATTAATCCTGTTACAGATAGTTAAATGATACAGAATGTCATTTAAATTCCCTGCAGAAGAGCAAACCACAACAGTGGCAGCAACATATATTAATAATTTCCTCCATGTTGTGAAGTTTTAGAAATGACATAGTTGATGTGTAATATCTCGCCTCAGTGGGGACACTAGAATAATCAAAATTTTGGGATGCTGGTGGATGGCAAGAAGATACACATGAATACCACAATGCAAACTGCAGGAAATCTGTAGCGGTAAGGGCAGAATCTGGAGTAGGAGATGCTTATGGTTTTGTAGTGCTGTAAGTAAATGAAGGCCCTTTTTCACATTTTTCAATCCAGTCAGAGCAGTAAACCACCTATACTTGTGTCAAGCCTCTATGGACTCAGGGTCAGAGGTATTCTTCAGTAGGAAGAATATTGTGTTAAGGCTCAACCACAGCAGAAAACAACATAACTGCAGGATGCTGAGCAGGACCTTCTGATGGCACAAAATGCTAACAAGACATTTCAAGAGCTATGTAAAACATATGCATCCAGCTGGGTTATGAAATGAAGGTTAAAGAAAGGGTAGCAGGTAAAAAAGAGCCAAGTGAGCAGTACTAAGGATTCATCATACGATTTTTTCACACAATTGTTTTTCTTAACTCTGAGCTGTGCCAAGAATTATAAGTGAACCCTGAAAGTGTATACTAAAGCAAATATATTCTTTTGGAGTTTATTTTTGTGATTAGATTTTGAGATCTCACACTTTCCACTTCAGTAATTTAGATAGCTCTGTAAAAGCTCATCACAAATATATTTTGCCATTTGCTGAAAATATATTTTAAAACTCTTCTTCCCTCATCAATTACCTTACAGAAATAAACATTGGTGCAGCAGCACTACTTTGCAGGAGTGATGCAGTTTAGGACTTTAATGATGGGTTAAGATGATGGAGTCAAGTGTCAGATGAATGCTTTTCAGTAAAAGTGTCATTCAGCCCTTCGTTCCTGGTTCCTGACTTCCCTGCCCTTATAAACCTTACACAGCAATACTGTGGTTTGCTGTTAAACACTGATCCTTGTTGGATGACAAGATCAACTAGGTAGTGCTATTATTCATTATGATAATGCAAACACTATGTCCATGGTTTTTCACCTGTACTTGCATTAATTATTTTGGCCTCCTTTAATTATATAGGCATTTTTAATACTGCAAGAGTGGTAGACAGGCATAATGTATAGTAGAAGATAGCCTCCAAGATTCCCAAAATGTCTTCTGATTTATGGATGGAACATGAAATCTTTTAATAGTTTGCCAAAAATTTATTATTGTTTTTTGATTATTTTGGTTCTTAACTTATTTTTGTCCTTGAGATAGTAATTTAAAACACATTCAAATTTCCCTCATCTTTTTTCTATTTGTTTTTGCTCCTATTTATGTTAAATTCAAATGCTCTTGGATCAGACCCAGAGAAAAACAGGTACTTCCTTCACTATACAGTGGTAGATAAACAGGAGTTCAAATTAGAAATGTCAGAATAGAGAAAATGAAATATTTGCCTCTTACATTAACTTAATGCTGCTGCTAGAAACAACAAATCTCCAAGCTTGCACTTAGCAAAATTATATTTTATCCTGTCATATGGTAACCAAACTACTTCAGAAAATTAGTTTAGAAATTTCAGTATAGTTTATCAAACAGATAAAGTCTTTATCACTCATGTTCAGCTCCCTTGTTTGCCTTATACATCTAGAATAGTGCTCTGCTCCAAGTAAATGTCATATGATTTAATTACGAGAAACGTGTTTATTGTAATAAACCATTTTTACTGCTGGTAGGTAAACCCATGGACATAAGTCTAGTTTTAGTTATTCTGTTGTTTGTTTGTTTGGTTTTTTTTCTTTTTAAATTTGATTGGCTAGTGCATCATAGCCAGTCTCTGCCAGGATTCACTTAGGATCATAAATTGTAGAACATATCAGGTTGGAAGGGACCCATAAGCATTATGGAGTACAACTCCCTAGTCCTTGCAGGACAATGAAAAACAAAATCGTGACTATGGCCATCATCCAGATGCAATTTGAACTCTGTGCTGTGACCACTCCCCTGGGGAACCTGTTCCAGGGACTGACCACCCTCTTGGTGAAGAACCTTCACCTAATGTCCAATAGAACTTCCCCTGGTGCAGGTTCATTCTGTTCTCTTGTCTCCTATCACTGGTCACCAGAGAGAGATCAGCTCCTGCCCCTCCACTGCCCCCCCCGAGGAGGCCGTGGGCTGCCACGAGATCCCTTCCCCACGCTCCCCTTCTCCAGGCTGAACAAGCCAAGTTACCACAGCCACTCCTCCTAAGTCTTGCCCTCAACGCCTTTCACCATCTTGGCTGCTCTCCTTTGGACACATTTAAGGGTTTGATATCCTGCTCATATTGTGGCACCCAAAACTGCCCCCAGCACTCGAGGTGAGGCTGTCCCAGTGGAGAGCAGAGCAGGACAATCCCCTCCCTTGCCTGGCTGGTTGATTCTGTGCCTGATGCACCCCAGGACAGGATTGGCCCTCCTGGCTGCCAGGGCAATGCTGGCTCAGGTTGCCAGTGACCAGGACCCCCAGATCTACTTCTGTGGGGCTGCTCTCCAGCCTCCCACTTTGTATATATAACCAGGATTACACTGTGCCAGATGGAGAATCCAGCAATTGTTCTTGTTAAATTTAATATGGATAGTGATTGCCCGGCTCTCAAGTCTGTCCAGATGTCTCTGTAAAGCTCTCTACTCTTAGCCTTAAAAAATACTTACATATCTTTACAGAATACTAATTACAATTTTTTTTTTTCTAAAAATAAGCATTTAGTATCTACAGAGGCTAGTATGTGCTGTCTGCTTCTCTCCATCCCAGTTCAATAAAGCTGATGTTTAGGACTCCAGATCTTCTAAAACAACATTTTCCTTTGATTCTTTAATAAAAAGGAGAATTCCAAAGACAGAAGCAATAGCACCTGCATACTATGAGAGAAGCATAAAGAACAATTGCTACAAAAATAGTGTCCAACCTGTGTTTTGTCAAAATGTAAGAAATGGAAGAGCCAACACAGTTCATATATTGGCTAAGGCTTGTAGAGTTTCTGAGTATTGCTGCACGCAGCTTAGAGGGATTCAGTCAAGACACTGGCTTTATTTCTGCCATATTTTGCATCTTGCGATTTCTGTGGGCACCAGTACAAGCACTATGTCATCATGGAAAACTTCCTTTTTCATGTGAAAGTTCAAAGTAACTGAACTAGCGTGAATAAAATCAAATCTATTCCAGGTCTTTGGTTTAACTCAAACCTTTCAGCAAGTCTAGCTTGCTGCTAAGCTAAAATAGGCAGTTTGGAAAGATTAGGCCATGTGAAGGATGCTCTTATGGAATACTTATAGAATTCAATCCTAATTTAAAATAAAGTACTAAAAAATAATTATATCTTTCTGTATGTCTCTCTGGTTAATTTAAGAGCCCATGATGAAGAAATCTCTTTACTCATGAGAGTGACAGACTTTTTGGTCAAGCCTCTGTAGGACAAGAGTAAGCTCTGCCATGTGAATGGAGTCTCTAGAATTGAAATTTAATCTCTCTTAATGATTGAGGCAGATGATTTTGGGTATGGTGTAAAAGATATTCACTAACTAAATATTATTTTTTCAGAAAATACAATAAGAAGTTGCAAGGAAATATGAAATGGTTCATTCATGCTTTTGAGATGTGCATCTCATTTCCAGTGTCTGGTTTCTCTGAATTGCTCCCAGCATCTTACACCACTCTTTTTTGCAGGTAAGTGACACCTGTGCAAAAAAATGCTACCATTATCAGTGCTACACTTACTAACACAATAAGTCTTGTTAAAAATAAGGCATAATTATCTTCCAAATTGTCTTAGAAAAGGTACTGATCAAATGAAGTTTTACTGTAGCTTCAAACCAGAACAAAACTCACAGTGGAATTACTTGTTGTGGTTTTATTTCTGAGCTATAAATATACATTCTAAATGAAAGCACACTGCAAAAGACATTAAGCAATGATACTGTTACTGCTGGCTGAAATTAACATCCTCTCTTGGCTCCTTTAAAGTGATTAAAACAGGGATACGTATTTCAGAGCCTCAAATCAGCAGAGATGTTTGGGTTTTTTCTTCTGAAAGAAGAGAATTACCTGCTACTTACATAGCATCCAGATTTGTCCCATTAAAAGCATGGCCTTCAATACTGGTGAAACCATTATTGTAGAGTTTACTGCAAACAAAGAACAAATTATATCAGTGTATTCTGGCCTGCTTCAATACATGAATACCTAACGTCTTATGCATCATTTTCCTTTGCAACAGCACCTTTATGGGTGGCTTACATTTAATCTCTTGAAGAAGCAGTAGTTATTGTGCAAGTTTAAACAAATGCCCAGAAGGGTTCTTGAGTGCACCTAAATCAAGGATATGATGTGGCGCATGTGCCATCTACCTCTTTTTATAGCAATGATAGACTAGACCACTTTGCTATAATTTTCCCACACTTAAACTAAAAGCAAGGAAACAAAATCCTTCTAGAATTGATTAAGGAAGGCTAAAGGAACTAACTAGCAAAAAAGGTCTGATCAGGCATGCCTTAAATTTTTAGAATTCATTCTTTTACTCCCTTAGAGCAAAAGGATTTTTTTTTAGAATTTCTTTAGAATTCATCTGTTTGCATTCTAATGCTCTTCCTCCCAGTTCAGGTCATAACTCATTATAGTAATTTCACTCCCATCAGCCCTTTCTTGTGGCTCACATTGACTGACTTGCATTACTGAACTGTATTTAGGAATTTTCTTTCAAATATGACTCTTCTGATGTTTGCCATCTATTATGTTTCCATGGTATGTACCACTCAGGTTGCAAAAAAAGTTAGACACAGTTATAACCCTGATGAAGCTTTACAGGGGGAGAACTTTGCAAATTTTCTCCTTTGATATTTTTTTTCAAATATAAACATTCACTGGCACTAGGATAATAAAAACCCACTACTTTAGTCAAGCCAGTTTAAAGAAAAGAGCAGGACTGATTCAAATAGCTGTCAAAGTACAGAATTTATCAAACTAGCAAACTAGAATATGTCTGTATGTCTGTGATGTTTCTCTGTTACAAACTAGAGAGTAGGACAGGAGTAGTTTAATTTTTAAACATTTTGCCATAGGCAATTACCAGAGAGGTGATTGCCTTATGCCTTAAACTGGAAGAACTTACAGGGTTAGAGATTCATTGCAAAGCCCATGGAAAGCATTTGCAGGCACTGAAGTCATATAAGGATTATCTGCAATTTCACTGAAAAAGGAGACAAAATATCACAATCAAACATCTGCCCAACAGAGCATCTGGAGAACAGCTTTGTTATTATTGTTCTCTGCCTTGATAATAAATAGAAGTTTAAAACATAATTATTTAAATCATTTAAATGTACTTTATTATTAATATATTATAAAATAAATAACATTGCCATATTTATTATATTATAAATTTAAGTCTATTTATTCAAATAAATAAGTTTAAAAATAATAACCTGTTATGTTATATCTAAGGCCAGAAGATACATGTAGGATGAAGAGTTGAGCATATTCCAGCACCCAGGAAGATAGCTTGTGAGGTAAATGTGTTTTGTAGTTCTGGTGAGGTGTGCCAGCCTGTGTGATAACTGGCTAATGTCACAGAAAGGTCTCTGGTCTCATGAGCCAGAGAATTAGCAGAGTGAGTAAACATTAGCTGCAGTGTCAGTGGAACAACCCACGTGGCTTTAGAGCTGATATCCTGCTCTCTAAATTCAGATGTCAGATATTACATTATTCAGGACAGAGGCATTTTACCTTACAGAAGTGTATCTAGCACATCTCTTTCACAAGTAAGTGAAATAACTTACTGATTTTTCTCACCTCTTATCCAAAGGAGTGTTTCACTACTCATTTCTTAAATACAATTTTTTAAAATCCTACTCTGCAGTCTTAGTAAATACTATGTATCTTCAGACCAAAATTCTGTTGTAACAAAAAAGAGAAAGGAAAACTAAATAGATTTACTGTTACTAAACTGGAGAAAGGAGAGAGGAAAAAGCTGGTAGAAACAAAGGGCAGAGCAAAGCCTTTGATTGCCCTTTTTCTGATTTTTTTCTGAATATTAGTATAGTCTGGGAATGAAAATATTTTGCAAAGGTTTATTTTTCTTCAGCTTACAGATTAGGAATGGCCTAATAAGGCCCATGCATAAAGTCCATGGGCTGAGAAGTCCTAACAATTACCCATGTGCCAGAAATAACTTAATTCCTTTTCTGTGCTACATTTGTGCATATATATGTGCTAACACTGAATCATTATTCTTCGCATTTATACTACAACCATTATTCGCATTATACTACAACCATTTTCATTCCAAGTAATTTTTCCTGATAGGTGGTTTCCACCACAATTTATTTGGGTTTGACTTTTTGCAGATTGGTTCATTTTTTTCTAAATATATGTTTACTTGTAAGTTGCTTGACCTCAAAGGCAAATAGTAACATAATGAATGGATTTCCCCCAAGCTATACCTTATTCATTATTTAGAAATCTATTATTTTTGAAGAACATTTTTTTCCTTGATTGAAGAAACAAAAATTCTTTAATTGAATAGCAATATTTAGAAACATATATAATAGAAATATCTTCCTTGAAAGTATAGATCCATTCTTTAAAAACTCTGTGCAGCAGATAAGACCTATATTTATCTTCTGTTAGTTACCGCTATAAAAAAAAAATATCAAGACAGAAGTAAAACAATATTTCGCTTTCTGCCACTTAGAAAGGCACTGAGTTAGTTGGAAGTAAGAACAAAGACGGTTGTATAAACTGCTTTGTTTCCTCTAGCCTGTTCAATTCTTGGTTCTCTCTGCTATGTAGAAGTAGATCTAGCAGAGTTTTCAATCCAAGCTGAAGCCCTTCTGATCTTTGAGAAACTCCCTAATAGTTCTTAAGATCTTAGTTATTACATCTCACTCAGAGCTCTGACTTGGGTTTTAATCTTGGAGGCCTACAGCCAAGGTCAATATGTGTTAGAACAAAGCTTATTTCTGCTCTCAGAAGATCCTTGGAAGGGAACATCTCACTGCTTCCTACAGGTCTATACTTTTTAGCAAAACAACCAGCATTTCTCTATTTCTTCGAGTTCATCTTGCCAGTGGCAGACCATGAATGCAGTGGGAACTGACCCTTCTTGACCAAAAACACTGCTTAGCAGCACTGAAACAAGGCCTGCAGTGGATCATCAATCACATCTTTGCAAATCACCTTCTAACATAACACTTCTCATTTTTAATTGCCTTTTGCCTAGCCCATCCAGCATTCAAGCCTCTTCCAGCTGAAAACTTCTACAATATAAGATTCCTAACTCTTCTCTGGGACCAAGAAGTGACCAAGATACTTTTACCTTGTGTCAGCCTGCAAGTATGTGTGGTACTCTTCCTCCTCAGCTTGATTACAAACCAAAATTCTAACTTAGATTAACACATGTGGATATTGTCTGTGCTTTTTAAATAACAAGAAACTCCTGCTTATTTTATTTGTTTTTGTTTTTGAAATGCCTCTAAGGATAATAGTGGGAGACCTCCTTGTCCCCATTCTCATTCTCATTCTCTTTCTTCAAGAAGTTGTTTTGCAATTTGCTTCACCATGCCAGCACAAATTTGTTTGAAGAATTTTGATAGGATGACTTGATGTTAGAAGGATGTATGCCAGCTCATACATCCTTCTAACATCACACAATTCTGACTTGATATTAATTCAGGTATTGCACAGCCATTGCAAAACAAAAACCAAAATAAAAGCAAAGGGCCTGTAGAAGTTGTGTATCATGAACGTGCTGTGTATCATGTCTCTAATTCAGGTCAAACGTGTAGTGCTAGGTGAGTTGGCGTTTTCTAGATTTGTGCTAATGATCATTGAAATATTGCTTGAGGAAAACCACTTTGTCAGAGTTAAATGATATTTTTCTCAAAACCAGAAACCTTCATTATAGGTTTTCTTGTGGTCTGAGGCTGGCAATATTCTAACCAGCTGTGAGGACAGATACTTACAGCAAAAAATTCACATCAAATGAATAGATCTTGTTGAGATCTGGAAATACTTTGAGTCCAGTATTAAAAATACCACTGAAAGACATGAGAAACAGAAAGAATTACTGCATCACTGAAGAACAACAAGCAATGTATTTGAAGTGTTTAACAGAGCAGGATGGTTATTGCATTCTCTCTATTGTCAATCAATTAATTTATAATCAGCTGTCCAAAACAGAAGGATTGAAGAACAATATTAAAAATTAAAAATGCCAGACTTACGATAAATGATAGAATCTAAAAAATGAGAACACATATTAATAAGACAGCCAAGCATATCTGCAGAGGGAAGCATCTTCTGAGGTTGATAGGAAGAAAATAATTAAAACTCTGGTTTATTTTAACTTGGGACATTAAAACCACTTCAGTTAGTAGTCTGGACCCCTGAATCCTCTATCTTTCATTGAGGCTAAGAGTTGTTCATATAGCTCTAAAAAGGGAAACTGTCTTAAAATGTGAAGTGCTTAAAGTCCATTCTTTATGAACTCCTATAGACTGAAAATAATTGTAGTTCTCAATTTTTAAAACTATTCTCCTAAAACGGAATTTTTTGCTACTTTATTTTTTTATTGCTTTCACATCTATAGGAAAAACCTGGACAAATCTTTCCTCCTTGCCACTGCCCCCACCACCAACACATGGAGCCCTTCTTTCAAATATTACTCAAAATCACAGAAGTTTCTTTAGGAAATCATGGGAAACTTTCAGGATTTCTTTCTGCCATAGAGGTCATATGAAATCAGGTATCTACAGGTGAGATTTTCACATTTGGCTGGCAGGTATGCTTTAAAACCCTGTGTAAATGTGTAATAAATACTAAATACATGTATATATCTGTTGTGTCCCTTCTTTCCTCTATTTCCTACAAAAATAGAGTAAGACAGCACTTAAGAAAAGAGCTAGCTGTGGAATTTTGCTATGGAATATCAGTGTGTTCTAGATATTTAATAGATAAAACAAATGGGAAAACTACTGATGAATTTGTGAATATGTTTTCCTTTCTCACAAAAGTAGTAAGAGTTCTGACCCCTGCCTGTGCTGGCTTTCTGTCATTAGAATGAAGAACAGGGGAAAAAATGACAGTCAGCTCCAAAATCAAATGCAAGCTAACAAAACTGCTATCATGTAAAGAGCCATCTGTGAGATTTAAGTGCCAATCTGTTACAGGTACTGAATACTTACAGGTATTTCAGAAGTGGGAGGTTCTTAAAGGCATTTGGATCTATGTAATCCAAGTTTCTAAGATTTCGAATTTCACTGTAAAAAGGAAGGAATATTGATAATTAATATTTAATAATGTATCAGAACAGAAATCAGCAATATTAAAATTAAATTTCAGGGAACTAACTCCTGCAACAAGCTTTTTGTACTGGATAGCACTAGCTCAAGGCCAGAGCAATCTTACAATGATGCATTATCATCTGGATAGGTGCCATCTTGCCATCCTGGGGACTGGCCTTTTGAAGCAAGAGGATAAGAAGTACCTAAGATTTGGTTACGAATCCTTTGTCTGCATGGTCCTAAAATCAAAACAAATATCCTGTGGTAATGGCTATTACTTTGAACATGGTGAGGCTTTTGAGTCTGCAACATTGAGTAAAAAGAACAAAAGTAAAATCTTCAGTCTTTTTATATAATAATCCTATCAAATTATAACCATCTATGCACCTTATAATTTTATGTACCATTTTTCTGCTTACTTTCTTCATGGGTCTGACAGTATTTTGTATTATTTTTTCCTGTGCCTTTTACAGAACTCAACAAGAGATGGCTCAGTGACGTAAATCAACTTTGTTCTGAGACTTGGACACAGCATTCACTACATAGGCATGCCCAGCAGTAGAGAGGATAGCATATCTCTTTGCTTTATAACAAGGCAAGACATAACATAGATTTCATTCCTTATATCTCCTGTCCACAGTTAAGTCTTTCAACACTTCTACCCAAGAGACAGCTTGGTCTGCAAATGGCTTTTTAGTCAGCACATGTTGAAAAACCAGCCTGACACTAATCACAGCTGTGGCCATGATGGTGCTTTCTGTAGGTGTGTTGGTGAGGCTGCTGCCCCTCCAGCCACCACCATCATTGCCAGGAGTCATTACTCTTCCTCATTTTTCTGAAATGTTTGTCTCTTCCTATAGTACAATTTCCCTCAATATTTCTAATTCCTCTGTTTTCTAGCAGATTTCTTTATTTTCTATCTATAACAACAACCAGCAGTCTGGCTGCATCAAGCAGACTCTACCGAAATTCTCAGTATTAATTAGATTCAAGAGACCTACCAATTTTCACATTTTATTTAAAAAGCCCTCCCCCATCACATGCATAATTTTAATTTCTTGGACTCTTTACTGATTCCAGAAGGGTATGGATGGTTTTGCATATTTCCTTCTATTTGTTTAAATCAGCTCTGGACACTGGTCTCATAACACTGCTGAAACAACTCTCAGCCTTTCTTAAAATAGAAACTATATTGAAAGAATGGTGCTAGGCTTCCTTCTGATACTAGCAGTGGAGCAATGGGTCTGAAGAAAACATTTCTAGCTATTTATAAAGGGAAATTTGATAAAGATGACAGATTTAGATGGTATGGTGGTGCAGGTTATGTGGGTGATCTTCCAGCCTTAAGTCAAAGAAGTGCTGCTACTGGACAGAGACCCAGTGGGCAGAAACCAGTAGTATTTAATTTACCATGGCCTAAGTGTGCCAAGTAATCTATATAATATAAGAATCAGAAAATAGGGATTTAAAACTACCTCTAACTCTGGAATTGTTTTAATAGGATAAAATCAACCCAGACAAGTTGTCTAAGAAATAGAAGTGAGAAAAGAGGCAGAAGTTAGTAGACAAATCACTATGTAGACACTGGTACAAAGACTTCAATCTCTCCATATATTGTTGTACTGACAAAACAGTTCTGCTTCACCTTTCTAGTCATAAGTTTTCTCTCTGTTTACTAAAACACTGCAGGGAAATGAGGATTCCCCTTTTACTTGCATGTTAAATTGATGTCATTAATTGCTCTAGTACTGCTACTATAGTGCTGCATTCAACTATTCACATCTGTTAGCTACTTTGAACTGTAGCTGTGTTTCCGTATTTAAAAGAAATTCTCTCAGTGTCAGTTTCTTGCTTCTCTCCAGTTATTTTATTAGTTATGTAGCTATCACATTCCCAACACTGGAATTTGCTTCATAAATGTTAACTGACATGTTTTTTCCATCAATGACTGCTTTCAAAATGCTGGACTTGTGAGCTTCCTGGCCTGATAATCCTCTGTGGACCAAGCATATTCCAGGGAAAGACAGTCTTCAGCCTTTAGCCTGGAAATGGATAATGCATTGGAGTATCAAAGAGTCTTCAGGTTTTGGTTTGTTGTTATTCATAATATTCTGCTTAAATTATTTGGATAAGGGTACTGGAAATAAGAATTCAAAATCAGCAGATGGTACTAAAATTAAAAGAACAAAATAATGTAATGAGACAATTTAAATTTATTAAGTAATTGGGCCATGAGAGGACATTTGCTGATTAAAAAAGGCAAATGAAAAGCTAATTAATCTGGGAATAAAATACTTTAAACAGCAAGATGAGACAACACAGTAATGAGAGAAAATCTTAAATAATGTGAGTGAGGGAATCAATATGATTCAACTGAACACTGGGAAAAGGTTTATATCCCTGCTGTTCAATTTTCTTGAACTGGTAATGCTTGGATTCAAAAAGAAGTATGCTTAATATATACTGTATTCATACTTGCAATTCATCCTACACTTTGTATTGCAGAGGTGCCTTAAAGCCCAAAAGGAAGAAGAGGGCCATTGTGGAGCAGACAGCCAGGCTTAGAAGTGTCTTGTCAAAACAGATGAGAGAGGTATAAAAATAAAAGGCGTTTTGACAAGAGTGAGTTTTACACTTAAAAAAAAAGAGGATGGAAATCCAATCTTCCCTACTTCTAGTCCAGTCAAATGTGCATCCTGCATTTGACTGGCCTGAATATGTGGCCTCTCATTTTATCTGGATGAAAAGGAGAAAGATCTTGTGTGCCGTGGGTAAATGCAGGTAACACCAAGATGACCATGACACACAGCTGAAATGCAAAGAGTAGATTCATTCCATCATCTTGCTGGCTGGAGGATTCAAAAAAATCAAGTAGAGACACATGGACTGCTAGGCTCATATTAGCAGGGACAAAACACACTGATGCCTGAGTGCTCCTTACATATCAAAGGGGGCCTGGAACACATGCAAATCTTCACTGGGCTGTGTTTTACAATCTCCTGCACTTCTTATCTCCTTACCCTGCTTACAAAGAGGCTCCAATTCTATAAGAAGAATGCTTTGAAGTCTTTCACAATTTTCTGTTATCTTGTGAGAAAATTTCATTTCTTTAGTAGACAAAAAATAACCAAAACAAACACAGATATATGAATTCTCTGACACTGTTTTCTAACATCTCTTCATTGCAAGTTTGGTTTCTGAAAGAAAACAATTCTAATCTGATTTATTTTTCTCTCGTCTTGCCAATCTTCTCTTTTCCAACCCTTGCCTTCCCACAGATCTTCAAATTCATTTCCATTCATGAACTGCACTGCTGTCCTTGTTTTAAATACTCAGACACAATTAGACTTAGAGTACTGGAAGGAATTCCTCCATAAAATCACAGATTTAAAGTGTATATATTGCTCCATTAATATTAGAGCCCATGAAGTTAAGCCTGTAAGGAGGAAAGATATTTGAATAGTTCTGATCTCATCAATTAACAGGACAAACTGCATTTCACAATTTCTTTTACAGTAATCAATCATGAGTAATATACTCAAAGGCACATAAATGTTATATGACTGTAATTTTCAAATCAAAAGACTGTTATGGTGTAAAGATTAATTCCAAAAAGTCCATAAAGATAGAGGAACATGTTGATTATCAGTAAATTCATTAAACAGCATTTGTACTTTTATCATTTGACTTCTATGAATTGGTGAGTTAAAAATATTGAAACTCATGAAATTAAAAAGTTATGGTTCTTTAAAAAGCAGGTCTAGGAAAACTATTAGTAGTTTAAGCTGCCTAAAATACCGAAAAAGCCAAAGAGTATACTTAAAATGCCTAATAAGCTAGTTTCCAGAAATCTAAGTGTCTGTGAGAGCTGATTTTAAATTACTTTTGATACACAAACTTTTGCGTGTCAAAACCCAGCTTTGACACGCTGTACAAATAGAACAATCATGGCATACAGCAGTGTTAAAATTCTGAGTCCTTCTGGGCATTAAGTGCTTTTAAGATATCAGAAAACCTGAGACAGTTAGTAGGTATTTTTATTGACCATTGATGCAAAAAGGCAAAAGGTGCACTGAACAATCATTTCACTTTTCAGTCCTAACTGAACTAACTTAGAGATGCTCATTAAAAAAAAAAAAAGTATGGTGCTACTTACCCACAAGCTAAGAGAGTGGAGTACTTACAAAAGTATTCAAAGTTGCTTTACAAACTCTATTCTTGTAAGTACAGAAACCATTTAAAAACTGGCTTATTTGTGCTTTAAAAAACACTTGATGTTTGAAATTTTACTTCTGGCACTCAGACTAGGAATTAAAAATTTACCAGGTCACAATCAAATCACCACCTGACTGTCCAAGAACAGCAATTCACTTTTCCTTTTTAATGAAAACACACAAAAAACTTCATTGCATCAAGAATGGATGTGCAGAGAAAGTCCCTTGATGATATAAAGATATGTGTCAAGACTTACAAATAACTCTGAGCTTATCTTTAGTTGCAAAGCTATAACTACTTTCAAATCCAAATTAATCTAAAAATGAAACTAATAGTAAGAACTATTCAAATATTGGGCTAATTAATTAATTGAGACATATGTTTGCCAGCTAACTTTCAGAAAGGTTAATATGCTACTTAAAATTCTATCCAAATTTGGTAACATTAAAAGAAGCACAAACATTTACCTATTTAAGTGGAATCTAAATTTTGTTTACCAGATGTGTTTTTCATACCTGCCTTGCAATATTGATACATTCTTGAGTCTGTTTAAGCCCAAAATTCAGAAATTGCAAATCTGGCTTTAGAGTATCAATATAACCATGTTATATTGTGCTGAGATACCTACAAAGACTAAGGATATCCAGGTCAACAATTGTGAAATGTTTTAAATAATCTTTTTTTCATTGTCTTGTAATAACCTGGGTCCTCCTCTCTACCTTCTGAGACTTAGTAGCTACTTTACCTTCTCTCACTTGTGCATCTACTTCCATGTTTTATTCTCCCCCTGCAGCCAAACCATCCATGTTATTTCATCTGCATGCACCTGTTAAGCCTTTGCACACTGGCCCCAGAAAACTGGCTCAGGCTCCAACAGTCTACTCCCTACCTCCAGATTGCATATTTTAAAAAGATTTTTTTGCACAGCACTTATCCCAGCTCTGAAATTCTTGCATGTACACAGTACTCCCCCACAAATCTCTTCAGTCTTCCTCTCCAGTTGCTTCTCTCTTCTTCTTGCAGTGCTGAATCCCATGGCCTGGCATCACGAGCTATCCAAGAGAAGTGCAGCCCTCACCCAGAGGATGCTGGGGCTGCTCTGGCCCTTGGTTCCGTCTCAGTGCAGAGCTGCAGAGTCCCCCACCAGCTCTCCAAATTATGTCACATATATGAGGGCAAGGCACTTGAACCATAACCTTTGGCCTTGTTCCCAAGTGCTGAGAGGGCTTTTTATAAGGTAGTATAACTCATATGCTTTATGAGTTAAGAGAAGAAGAGTAGGGAGACCAGGGGAGGGCGAGCCAGACACAGAGAAAGGAGAAAAAGAAATAATGAGGTTCTGAGCTTCTGTTTGCAGGAATGTCTTCCTGAGAAAGAGGCACTTAATTACAACAGGTTTCTATTTAGTGTAATGTTACAAAGCTTCAGTTCTACTAGTAAGGCAATTACACAGAGACACTGATTGTTAATCAGACCCTTTCACAATTTCATTTACAAAAAATGCATACTAATGTAATTGTATGAGAGAGAGCTGAATTCGTAAACAGATGTACTTAAAAAAGGTAAATACAAAAAGAAGAAACAAGAAACCATTGTGAGACCAATTTAACACAATGGGGGAGAAAAAAAAAACCAAGAAGTTTGTTCTTTATTTATATCCTCATAGAGTGGAAATTTTGCCATTAATTACCAGCAAAATGAGATGTGGCTCATTAAAATACAGCAGGTGGTCAGTATCCTTAGTTTGCAGAAGTTGCTCAGTACTTGAAAGGCATAGATGCATAAAAATATGACCTATGTCTAAAGAGCTGAGGTCTGGAAGGAGCAGAAAGTCAGGACAGAGGCACATGTACCAAATAAGGACTGAGAAAATGGGTTGCTGAAGATCAAGGCTGAAGTGCACTAACTAAGCATGGCAGGCAGATCATAATGAACACAGGATGCCTATTCACATAACACTTGGCTTAAAGCAAAGCATTAGTTTCTCCCTTACACAAACACTGAACTTTCTCTTGAAAAATTCTCATGTCTAAAAACAAATGTTTTGAGAATGAAACTGTATGTATAAGTTTCAGGGCAAAAAGATTATTTACATAAAGCTGCACTTTATGAAAGTTCAAAGAAAAACAAGTTGCAAAAATAAAACTCTGTGAAATGACTTTTCAAAACTGTTAATCTCAACCTCCTTTAAAGTACTTTGTGATAATCTTAACCTAGTATTATTTTAGCAATAATACTTTAAGAATACTATGTAAATTGAGAACATTAAATTAATGCTTAGCACAAGTTGCACATTTATCCCTGTATTATCCTGCTGTTTGGAAAGTAAATCAAACTCAACAGTGATAGGTTTTAACAAATCAGGAGTTATAGAAATAATTCACAAAAATTATCAATCTATAAATTGCTTTCTTTCACAGCTTGTATGCAACTGCCTAACTTGCCAGATACTTAGATATTCCTTGATTAAATTATACATGTGCCTTACTTCCAAACAGATTTTATAAACCTGGTAAGCACTTTTAAGTGGTAGAGGTGACCCTTCTTTGTGGACTATCTGCAAAGTCTTGGGGTTTTCCTATAACTTTTGTGAGCAGAGTTCTGATGTCTTGTTCTATGTGATATGTTTGGCTCTTGTGCAGAAAAAAGTTATCTTGTATGTCTGTCTACAGTTTCTGTTGGAAGTGCTTTACAAGAAATACAAGGGGTCCCACACTACCATACCCTTGTGTAGTGGAACAGGAAGCATTTCCTCCGTGGCCTCCCCACAAGCCTGTGCCAGGGCTGACATGAGAGTAGGTGCCTGTGAACTCTGGTGACTCCTGCACAGACCTGCAGCTTCCCAGTCATGGACAACACATCCAGGCCCGGAGGCTGGAGTGGGTGTGATCTTGGAGCTTTCTGGAGCATTTTATCTTTAATTTCTAATATGGTGAACCACAAAAGAAGCACCATAAGATGAATTTGTAGTGCATAGTAGAAGATGCTTAATTTATTGTTGATAAAATGTGCTGCCAGTAAATGTTTTATTAAATGTTCATTTGTGTTAAACAAGAAATTTTAAAGACACAACAACTATGAGAGAGGAAGAGAGAACATGGACACGACCAGCTTAGGAATAAAACATCTACAGAATAGGAAGTGATATTATAACCAAAGGTAAGTACTGATATCACACCAAAGCCTTGCTGTGAAAGTTGGGAATACTACTGGAGCATTTTGTTGGCCTGAAGCAGATCTCAGGATCCTCACATTCTGCTTCTAGATATGCCAGTCAGGTTCATATACTCTAGAGGAGTCACATTTTCCAGCATTAGTTTCTCTCTTTATCTTCATTAACAATAATTATATGTTTCTCCTGTAACTTTGTTAGTCTTTCTGATTCACACTGTGTAAAGTAAAAGGAAAAAAAATAATAGAAAATACAGCAGTGTTAAATCATCATCTAATTCAATCTGTTTCCCTGAGTGAAGATTAAATAGATCTATGGAATTTCAGATCATAAAGACCTAAAGGCCTGCAGTGGTAGAGACAATGTCTTCAGGAAAACAATTCTAGTGTTTATTTACACCAGCCATAGGAATATATTTCCTAGAGGCTGCCATGAATCTCGTCTAATCAACTTTAACATTATTATCACTTTTACAAGCATTAGTGTGAAAATGGGTGGTAGCTTTCACCTCTTGCAACAATCTTAAAAAATAAATCTGCCTCTGGCATGTTTTCTTTCTGGACACAAGACTTTTCTCTGACCATGTTTTCTGGATCCATGGTGATGAACAGTCCTCTCCCATGGAATCTCTGCAAACAAAAATCTCTGAAATATGCCAAACTGTAATTCAGCTGAGCTTTACAACAGTGGCACACTTCCCAATCCCTCTTTGGATCAGTAATGGAAACATGGAAGAGTACCAGATATGGGATGGATCCTATGGAGCTCTCTACTCAATCCATTGCATTCTCATTTTGACAGGGCTGTGATGGGTGACAATTCTCTGGATTCATCCCACCAGTTCTGTAACTGCCCTTAGAGTGTCACTTGGTGTGGATTGGTCTGAACATGAGAACAAAAAGGTGCAAAAACACTTCTCAGAAGACTTTTTCCACAATATTCTTGTTCCATTTCATAACCATATAAACAAACTTCATTTTACTAGTGCACTTTCAGAATGATTACTCATTCTTCATGTCTCCAGCTAGTGCTATTTTGCTTTGTGCTTTGGTCCTTCTGATTTTATTTCTGATGCTTATATTACTGTTTTACCTGCAGTAAATTGACAGAAATAATTCTTAGTTGCCATTTTATTTCAACTTGACATCAAGTTCATGATGCACTCCCACTAGTTTCTCACTACATTACCTAAATTTCTATGGGAAGACACAGAAGGAAACCAAACAGGTGTATGGAAAACAAGCACAATGAAATAAGATCAAAAAAGAGACAGACTGACCCACATTATGAAGAAAGGAAATGAAAAAAGGTATATTTAGCTACATAGGAGACAGGAATGATGAACATCATAATGTATGCTACTTTCACACATTCCAAATTTATCTTATCGCTATATTAATTTATTTAATTACAATACTTACATGTGAGTGACTTTGCTTAAACTGTTGAAGGAATGGGCCTCCAGACTCTGAAGTGTTTCATCTATAGAGATGTAACTAAACACCAGCAAACAGAAAAATACACAGGTCTGAGACACTGGGAAGCCACAGCTAGTGCCCATGGTGCCCCTTCATTTGGCATCTCATTATTTTTCTCATCCAGCTATGATGACACTCAGAAAGAGAGCAGGATTTTAATCAGATCAATGCTTGGCACCAGCCATGAGCCCCTCTCCCAGCCCTTATTTTCTTCCTTCTCCCTCTCTCCACCTTCGCTTTTTTCTAACCTCAGCATCCCCTGTATTGCTGCCCATCAGCTGCCCCTGTTGTCCTCTGCTGCTGCTGGAGAGCAGCTCAGTGACATGTGGGGCACTTCAGGAGAGGACAACCAGGAGCAGGTAAGGCAATGGAAACTGAGGTGAGGCTGTGCTGCAGGAGCTGGCACTGGGGAGCACAGGAGGTGCAGGTACATGTGAGCTGTGTGGTGGCAGTGGCAGTGGGACAGCAGGGTGCACAGGGTGGGAAAGGCACTGTGTTACACAGGGGAGTTGTGCTTTACATGGGGCTGCTGGCAGAGAGCTCTGTGGGATGCCCCTTTGTGTGGAGAAGCTGTGGAGAAAGCACTTTGAGGAGCTACAGACCGGGTGTTTGTGAGATACTCATGAATGTGACCCCAAAGCCTCATCCTAAACCCAGAAAAAATGTTCCTTATCCTTCACCTTAAAAAAACTGGATGTTCAATATGTCCTAAGTCAGCAGAAAACACCAGGTGAAGCCCTTACACCAAGATGTAGTGTATTTGCCTTATTAAGAGTGTAAACCAGAAACTTCAATTACATTTGAATATCCTATAAAACTTCTTTTATTCAATAACGCCTTTCTGACAATTAGCTTTGCAATTAAGCACATAATTAAAATGTTTTTCTCTCATGTGGGAAAGCAGCACAGGGAGAAAAAAATCTCTACTTCTGGCTATCAAGAGTACACAGACATGCATTCATTTAAGAGAAATTGTAGCTTTAAATTTTTGTTTAAACAAAGTTCATAAAGAGGACAACTAAATTTTCTGTTCAGTACAGATAAAAAAACATGTTTATTTGTGGAAATCATATAAGTAGACACCATATAGCAAAACTAACTGCTGTATTTTGAACATTAAACACAGTATATATTCCCCTGTTGAAACTTCAGAACATTTTCTAGATCAATTTGCAAAACCAGGAATGATCTGGTAATTTTCATTGCAGTTTTCATTGCACAGAAATTATGGGCTGAGAGAGGCAAATGAGATGTGGTACATTAGAGGCCAAGACATACACATAAAAGTTGTAGTAAAAACACAGGTGCTGATTCCCTAAACTGAAGTTTTTATCAAGAGGGTGGGAGTTCATGTTTTGTAGTAGGAGTAATGCTATAAGAAATATCCAGATGGGCATTGACACTATTCAAATTTAAATTGTCACTGGAGCTTTTGGAGCCAAAGAAGGGCTGACACCCTTTTATATTGAATCAAACTCTGTTCTAAACTAAGTTTATCCTTTTTATATATAATACTATGCATCATTTGAGGGATATTCCTCCCTCTCCAAAAGAACCCTAAACAATACCCCATCTATCTGATTAAGCTGAGATGCACAGATATCCAAGAAGAAATACTTAAAAGGATTTTAGGAAGTCTTTGTTTCAGTATACCTGGATTAAACTATTAAATATAATAGGCAGACCATGTTCCCCCAAAGACCTTTTTAATGAACTCTTAAATGGTAATCCTCAGCTATTCAGGCAAAGCTCATATAGAATTGAGACTTGCATGGGAGATCAAGGGCAAGAATTCCTATTGCTACATTAGTAACAAACAGCTGAACAAGAAAAAAAAAATGGGCCTGTTGCTTAATTAGGCGGCTTAATTAGTTAACAGTGGCCACAGATAAAGCTGAGCAGCAGGTTAAGTTAGAGCCCTGTGCATTCTGTTGGATTGTATGAGCAGACTGATGTCTCTTCTAAATTACACGGCTCTGATTCTGGGGAGGTGGCAGAGAAATTCACTGCATCACACAGACATGCACAGGCTCACAGATTACGGGCCAGCAACAAAGAACCAACAAATGTGGGACAACTTTTTCTCAAGACTGCTGACGTCAAGGAGCAGTACAGTGCAAGGGCAGCTGTTGAGGAATCCATCCAGCCCAGGTAGCTGGGTTTGCACTGCAGGGTGAGCTCTGGGTGGGAGGAGCCCGAGGCCAGGGCCATGAACTGGTGCTGACCCTCTGCATAACAAAGGGGTCCTTTGGCCCAGCCTGCTGAGGGGCACAGAGACACAGCAGGAGCCAAGGACCACCGACACTGGGGCACTTAAATTGCGAGGGTGTAAAACCCCAGGGATTCCTTTGTTTGTTTCCTTTTATTTAGTTATTAAACCATTAAAATATCTGGACATCTGAGACTTTGCTATGGGAAATGTGGGGTCGAGCTGGTATTGGTGTGAATGGGACTCTCAGAGTGGCTCCTGCATGGTTGGACAGGTGAGTTTCCTTAACATAGCCACCTTCAATGGGACAAATGTAGATGCAGCTGGTTCTGCTTCTGTGGATTATATCCATGCATATGTTTGCACAGAAAGGAAGTGACACAATGGAAGTCTCTCTTACATCACACAAGTATTAATGTTTTGGAAAGTCCATCTATAGTCTAGAAATGTCCCTGGTCTCCAGTGAGTTGTGCTACAAATCATGCTGGCAGCTAGAAACACATTTTTAGCCAGAACCGGCAACTAAATATGTTAATTTGTTATGAATGAAATTATTTCCTGTAATTTGCAAACTAAAAAATGTTTTATAGCTTTATTTATCACATCAACTTTAATAAAGGAGGAGTGGTCTTGTTCACAAATGTACAGAATGCCTTCCTATAACTGGTTCAGGTTATAAACAATAGAATTATTACCTTCAATTCTAAAATGTAAGTGGTGAGGTAGCAACGTACCCTAATATTTTCATTTCATAAATTTTTACACACAAAGACAGAATTTTGGAGAAGGAGAGTAATTTTTAACAAAAATTTAAAAGAATATATCAGAAACTGAACAGAACTTACATCCTAGAGATGTTGGGGAGATTGGAAAAAGCATCACTTGGAATTTTTCTTAGATGAGTCTCCAAAAATCTCCTAGAGAAACAAAAATTTGGCAGTTAATATCCTTTGGTGACTATTTAAGATTAAAAGGTCCTACACAGCTTCAGCTCTGCTCTAATATTTTTGTTCTTATCTTGCCTTTTCTCCGTGTTGTCATCTTTGCCTCATTTCTATTCCTGTTTCATTATGTGGCTTGTTTTTTTTGGTGTGAGCAATCAATCTGAACTGCAGCTGTCTGCATCATCCCTCCCAAGAACTCAGGAGTTGGTGGTGACAATGGACTTTCTGAAACTCCAGAGCATGGCCAGCAAAACATATTTGCCCACTGAAGTTATTGAAGTATTAAGAGAATTCTTTTAGTCATTTCAGTCTCCACAGTGATATCCAACACTTCTTTCTGAGCAAAAAATTCAGGCATGTCAGCCAAAATTGAATTTGAGCACTTGCATCTACCTCCCCAGAATTCTCCATTTTCTTTGTAGTTAATAGTACATTCTTCCACCTCAAACATCTCATGTGGGGGCGGCATGTACCTTACCCATGTGTAGGAGATTTTGGAAAAACCCACAATATTTGAGGGAGATACTTATCAACAGCCAAGCTCTTAACAGAATGAATCTCCATCAGACTCACTCCTCTAAATAAGAAAGAAGGAAATGCTTTCGAAAATCAGCCTATAATAGCTGTTAAACTTATAGCTACAACCTGGTTTTGTTAATCTTTGGTTTTCCAATACAGTTTGGGAATACACTTACAGAACATCCAGTCAATGAACAGTTTGAAGAATAATCAAGAATGATGATAAACTTTTCCCCAGCTGCTATTTAACAATGGTTAAAGAAAAAAGAAACAAATTAGGATGATTTCCTAATTCTGTTTTGTTTCACAATGCCAAGTATCTGATTACTACAATTATATTTGATTTACATAGACAAATATATTATAATCTTGAGACTTATCAAGCTTCTGGAACTTGCATACAAGAAATAAAATTGTAGAAATATATTTTAATAATACAATATATGTAGAAATCTCCAAGGTTTTGTCTTGAATTAAAGTATAAATTAGGAGAATGTACATTTCTATAATCCCAAGGGAAGAATCTACTTCCCCAGTCTACTCCATATACATGTTACAAGAATGAGTAAAGACTTCTACTTTTTCAACAGTGGGTTGATGTTTGTCCTGACCTCTATACACCTGGCTCCAAACAAGCCCCCAGCCACGGGAATGTCAATTGGTCCAGAGGTTATGTCCATATAGATGTTATTTGAACATCCACAGCAGTATCAGTGATGTTACTTCCGTAAGATATATTAGAGAAATAAATATATATTTTACATAGTTGCCTCTTCATTTTAAAATAATTTTTAAATGCATGTCTACAAAACACAATAAGTAAATACACACCACCCAAAGATTTTCAGATTTAAATGATATGATTTATAATTTGAATCATGTCAACAAAAGCTTTATGTATTTTAATGAACTATTCTCCACCAATACAGAAGGGAAAATTTACCATATGTCAATATGAAACAGAGTTTGTCAATTTGAAACAAAGTAAAAAAAAATATATTCAAAATTCTTTTTTTTCTGAGAAAATTGTAACAAGCAGTGACTTTCTAGCTTTTATATAGGAGAAATAAACATGACAACAAAGTAATGGCTAGGTAAACAACTATTGGCACACTCATTTTTAGTTTTTTTAGATCCAATTCAATCCAACACAAAAATATATGTTTTAAATTATTCTGAAATAAATACATTGTAGTCTTTCTGTTGGTGCAAAAATAGCTATAAAAAGGCATTTCAAATATTGAAATTCGTGCTGAGCTTATCAGAAGATGATTACCACCTAGTGTCCAATGCTAGTATTACCAATGTAATCGGAATGAGGGAAAGATTCACACAGCAAAGGAACTTTGCAAGTAGAGAATCACTTCTGAACATGCAAGACTACATAGCTGCTTTTGTACAACTAGCAGTCCAACAGAATAACATAAAGTATCCCTCAAAACTGGCCCAGCCCTAAGAAATGAAATAAATACTAGATTCCTTCAAAATGAAATTGTACCAGTCAGTGTTTGGGACAAGTAGGTACTGAAAGTAAGCTCTTCCTGCTAATGTATCCTCTTCCTGCAAACTGAGGTACGTATGGGCACTCTTAGACTGACAGGCAAGAATTTACCTTGGTTACTTGTCAATTTATAGCAAATAGAAAACACCAATCCACAATGATGAAGCTTATCCTTGCTCTATTTGTGATCATCCAGTGCCTCTGACTGGATTTGAGTAAAAAAGACTTAACAGGAAGGAATGATCCCATTCTCAGTCAGTTTTCAGATGACACCAAGATGGGCAGGAATGCGGATCTGCTGGAGGGTAGGAAGTCTCTGCAGAGGGTCCTGTACAGGCTGGAATGATGACCCAAGGCAACTGTATGAGGTTTCACACAGCAAAGTGCCAGTTTGTGTTCCCTCCCAGCTCCTTGTGCACCTCCAGCCGGGTAGGGTAGTATGAGAAGCAGAAAAGGCTGTGGCTCTCTAAGCACTGCCCAACAATAACTAATACATCCCTGAATCACCAACTGTTTTCCAGCACAAATACAAATCAAATCCAATCCATAGCACCATACTTGGTACTATGAAGAAAATTAACTATTTTTCCAGTCAAAGTCAGGTCACTTCTCTGCAACTTTTTTTTTTTTTTTTTATTTGTTCCCAGACCTCTTAAGTCCTTTGCCTGAGGAAATGAAGCATTACCTGGAGAATAGACCAAAGAAAATCTGAAGTGTACTGGACATACAGCAATCTATGGGACCAGAAATGTTGCACCTAAGGGCAGTGAGGGTGCTGGCTGATATCATTCTGAGGCTACCCTATCATCTTTGAAATGTCATGGTGATCAAGGGAGGTTATGTCTGAAAAAGAAAAGCAGCATGCACGTCTTCTAGTGAGGCAAAAAGGAGGATATGAGGAAACACAGGCTAGTGGCTGCTATGTAGTTAATTTTTGTGTGCAAGTAATTTTATACATTTGAATGTCCTTTTGCAGGTGCTATATACATGATCAGAAGCAAAAAAAAAAAAAAAAAATCCTTTTTTTCATCTATATTCCTATTTTAATAATTCCTACCATTCAGTTTGACTTTTTGACTTCTGCCGAGCAGCTGGCAGCAATTTTAGGCACTTAGTGGTTCTCTGATTAAATGCAATAGTAGCCAGCAATTACTGCCTATTCTTACTCTCTTTCCCTTTAGGAAGTGAGCCTCTTCAGACTGCTCTTTGCTGAAATTTCATGGCTCTGTTTGAACTTTCTTTGCAACAATTTATAGGCTTTTAGTTCAATATTTCAGAAACACAACTCTTCTCTATTGTAGTTAGAGTACATTTTATAGCAGGCTATCATAAAAGTTTAAAGTTCAGGGTAAAAAAAAAGTACCGGGTTTAGGTCAAAATCAAAATGTAGTTCAA
This sequence comes from Lonchura striata, assembly GCF_050655825.1. Classification (NCBI taxonomy): domain Eukaryota; kingdom Metazoa; phylum Chordata; class Aves; order Passeriformes; family Estrildidae; genus Lonchura; species Lonchura striata. The sequence goes on along the minus strand of NC_140707.1, from coordinate 53,626,074 downwards.
AAGCAATGAAATAAATATGTCTGTGAGCACAATACAAGAAAATATATGAGGGTGCAGTGTTTTAATATGGCAACTGGGTGAAGTCCCAGGTGACCAGAAAGGACGAAGCATTGTACCCATCTTAAAATGGTGGAAAGGAGGACTGGGGTAACTATTGACCTGTCAATCTCATCTCTGTTCCTGGGAAAATCCTCCCAGAAGCTATGTTAAGGCACATGGAGAACAGATGATTTGAGAGAGTCAGCACAGCTTCACCAAGGGCAAGTCCTGTCTGACAAACTTCTCTGATGGAGTGACTACATCAGGAGAACAAGGGAAGGGCTACAGATGTCATTTATCTGGACTTCTGTAAAGTGTTTGATACAGTGTCCCACAACATCTTTCTCTCTAAATTGGAGAGAGATGGATTGGATTAGTGGAATGTTAGATAAGAAACTGGCTGAATGGTCACATTCAATGTGGTCAATGGCTCAATGTTCAGATGGAGAACAGTGAAAAGTGTTGTGCCCAGTAGTGGGCAAATACACGTCTTGCACCCAGAAGAGAATAATATCTTCATCAATTAGATAAATAGTTGGGTCAAGTGAGCCTTCAGCAAATTTGTTGATGACACAAAGCTTAGTGGTGCTGTTGATACATTTGAAGGATGAAATGTCATCCAGAAAGACTTGGACAAGCACAAGAAATATACCCATGGAAATCTTGTATAGTTCAACAAGACCAAATGCAAGGTGCTGCACCTGGGTCAGGGCAACCCCCGGTATCAACAGAGGCTGGGGATGAACAGATCAGAGCAGCCCTGCTGAGAAGGACTTGGGGTTCTGGTGGGTGAGAGGCTGGGCATGAGCCAGCCATGGATACGTGGAGCCTGGAGAGCCAATCCTATCCTGGGCTGCATGCACAGCAGTGTGGGCAGCAGGGCAAGGCAGGGGATTCTGCCCCTCTGCCCTAGTGAGACCCTGCCTGGTGTACTGCATCCAGCTCTGGAGTACTAAGCACAGGAAAGATGTGAACCTGCTGATGTGGGCTCAGTGGAGGGCCATGAAAATGATCAGAAAGCTGGAATCCTCTCGATGAGGAAAGATTGTGAAAGCTGGGCTTTTTCAACCTGCAGAAGAGAAGGCTCTAGAGACACTTTATTGAAGCCAGTACTTAATGAGGGCTTCTAATGAATTTGGGGACACACTTTTTAGTAGTGTCTGTTGCAATACTGCAGGGTGTTATGATTTTAAACTAAAAGATGGTCAATTCCAACTAGATGTAAAGAAGACATTTTTATAATGACCGTGGTGAAAGCCAGGGCCAGATTGCTTATAAAGGAGGTAGATAAATCATCTCTGGAAGCATTCAAGGCCAGGCTGGATGGTACTCTGACCAACCTGATCTAGTTGAAGATATCCCTGCTCCTTGAAGAAGTGGTTAGACTAGATGGTCTTCAAAGGTACACTCCAACCCAAACTATTGTATGATTCCATGCTAAATTATAGTATTATGTTTAAATTCAATTCAATTATTCAATTCTAAATTTATGTGTCTACTTATTTGTGAGAAAAACCTAGTTCAATCTTTTCATGTTGTGTGATTAAACCTATCTTCAGAAAGAGTGCCATTTAAAATACTTGTTTCTTTACATTCAGATGACACTCACTGGCTGGAGTTCTTTTATTATGTGTCAGCAGTTCATTGCCTACATTTAGACTTAAATTGTAGTGTTTACTATAGCTGCTCTCATTGCTTCAAATTGAGTCCATAGCATTACACTTTGCAAAATCCTGAGTATTGCTTCCCATTGACTTGAGTAAGGTATGAGGGCACTGCCTGATTTGCACAATCTTGAATAGAATAGAAGGTGTTGACATAAAATGGCATTTTTCAGATTGCTCATTTATAATTTTTGAGTAAAATTAGCTACTTTTTCTGCTCTCTAAATTTTGGCTACCAATAGTAGCCACCCTCATAGCATAGCAAGCTGCTATGCTATTAGCAGCTTCACAATATATATTGTTAATTTTTTTTGAGACACTTTAGTGTGTATTCTGTGAACATAAGGATATGTAAGGGCTGAGTCCAGCAGAATACAAAAGCATGTTTAAATTTGAGTTTTTGAGGAACTGAGACTGCATCTCATTTTCTCTATTCCTGTTTTGGAAGATTAGCATTTCACAGTAGTCTCTCTGAGCTGCATGTGGGAAGGTTCAGTCACACTTGGTGATGAAAGGAGATAATTTAGACATTTTTAAAACATTTCCTGAGACAGTCCAATTATCAAAATATAATGACCTTTTATAGACTGTTTGGAAGATCTGTAAACCCATATTAAGGAAAACACCAAACATTTCTTGATTTTGCAAATATATAAACAGACTATGAGTCAGATTTATGAAAAGTTGTCCTCTCCACTGACATTAGCTATTTGCAAAAAAAAATTTGTAAATTATTCCTTAGTAGTCATATGGATTTTTCTTTTTGGTAAAATTTAAGCTTTTTCTTTCCTTTTACAGATGTATCAATAAGCTGTTTCCCAATTCAAGAGAAGGCTCTTGTGTGCTTCTGAAGTGTAATGGGTTGGAAACGTTATGTTAAAAGAAAACACTGTAATGAAAACTGATTATAATAGCAATCCAAGATTCAGTGTAGTGTAACACTTACAGAATCAGTCTGTTAAACCACTGTTGAAATCAACTCCAAAAATATGAGTTTTTTAACTCTGCTATAAACTACTCTTTTGATACTATAATGATCAAAACTCATCATCTTCTCAAACAAGGAGATTATACAAATTAATTTCCACTGCCTTATCACCAGTATCTTCTGTAAAAATCTGTGATATTCTCATTAAGGTTAATATCTTCTCAGCATTTAAAAAATAACTACTTGCAGTTCTGCTTTCTGTTGAGAAAACTATGTATGTAGTTCAAAAATGCTGAAGAAATGCTTGTTTCTACTAGGAATGGCAACAGCTTTTTGGTTGGTGCTTGTACAGTTCCTAGCACTGGATAGGTTTCTGTGCCATGACACGGGAAATTTAAATGTTCCAAACGTACAAGAAATGTTACTAATACAATGACTGATAAGGAATGAAAGAAAATATTATATTCAACATTCACAAGATATTATTTTGGCCTTTAGTAGTTTTTCTGTTGCCTTAGTCCCTCATTCCTGTTCTTCATCTCAGTTTGAGTTGGCCTGTGTATGTACAGTAAAGCAGTGCACAGTTTGTACATTACTTCAAAATCTTTAGAACAGTGCTTCTATTTACCATTGGGATTATGAACAAATCCTTTCACTTTTACATTTCACTTTAACTGAGACAATAATACATACAAATTTTTCAACCTAGTGTATTGGACCCACTGTATGTCAAATGCAGGATTGTTGTATGTTAACAGCAGAATTATAGAAGCAATATGATGTCTTTCTAAGCAAAATATGCAGGTAAATATAATAACAAGCATCAGAATTGACAAGAACGTTTCATTTTATGTAAAATACAGTATTTAGGAAACATTTTATGTTGCAGCCATGTACATAGCGTTTTTCAATCATTACCTGAAAGGCAATCATTAAAATGATTTCATGGATTTGCTAAATATAATGATGTTTGGTAAAAAAAAAATAATTATTTTAAAAAGGTTCAAAACTGTCTTTGTCTTCAGACATAGTCAAATAATTTTACAAATGAAAATAACCACATATTTTTAAATTAATTAATTGCAACTAAAATATTATTTCAAATTGTGTAGCCATTCCATATTACCTATAGAATATACAGAATATATAGGTATTATTCAAAAGGCAGTATCCTACCTATGGCAAATTTACTGGAACAAATGCAGAACTGTAGCTTAGTATTTAATGAAAAGAGTATACACTTGCAGACTGTACTGGTTTTGTATCTATTTATATACCAGCTCCTTTGTCCTTGACTAACATCCTCTTGTTCAATTTCAATCAAATTTGATTGTGTTGATATGAAAATAACACCTGGGTACAGGATGGAAACGGGAAGAGAAGGGAAGGGAAGGGAAGGGAAGGGAAGGGAAGGGAAGGGAAGGGAAGGGAAGGGAAGGGAAGGGAAGGGAAGGGAAGGGAAGGGAAGGGAAGGGAAGGGAAGGGAAGGGAAGGGAAGGGAAGGGAAGGGAAGGGAAGGGAAGGGAAGGGAAGGGAAGGGAAGGGAAGGGAAGGGAGAGATTAAGTTATTTTAGTAAGTGAATGCAGGAGATGTAATGCACACTGAATAAGAAGCAAAACTTTATTAGTTTTACTGTCAAAGAAAAAAATTTAAACCAAGTAAAAATAGATTTACAAAATAAAAATAATTGAGAAGTGCATTGAGGCGATGCTGGGATAGTGATACAAATATGTTGTCATAATGATGCCAAGAAGCATATTACAATAATTCAAGAATTATAATGCAATTATATCTTAGGAAAAATTTTGAGTGGGGGTTTGGTGATCTGTATGTGTAAGTAAAGAGAAAATACCTTATACTGAAAAGTCATCTCCAAGATCACTATCTGTGCACTCAGGAATTCTGGATAAGCACCTTCATTAATTATATTTGGATAAATAACAGTTTAAAATAAACACATTTTTCTGGCTGAAGTTCATGTCACTTTTTTACTAAAAGCATAAGAAATAAACTTTTATTGGAATCTTTTGTAAGCATTTCTTAAAAAATGGTTCACCCCATTCTTTTAAAATAGTAAAAGAGAAATGAGAACAGTTCTGACTGAATAGACAGAATGAAACTTTAATTGGAGTTTCAAGATCCTGTGCATTGAAAAGAGCTCATCATCTTCAAAAGCTGGCAAAGTGTTCCTTCACCAGTCTTAGTCCTACAAACCCTACAAAACTGAATAGCCACACAAAAATTTTTTTGAATTGGCAATCTTGAGGTTCACTCGTTACCACCAAGAAGCAGAATTACCTTGTCTAAAGTAACAAACTTGCTGCATTTGGGGAAAATTGTAGAGAGTTTCAACATAAAATGTCCAATATGTACAGCTACATATTTCACCTCAAAGAAGTGTTTATTTCTTCTTAAGGTTAACAGAAACTTCAATTATTTTGGAGTCTTTTGTCTTTGATTCAGAACTGCTGCCTATTGTACGGCAAGAGGATGAAAACATGACGGAATCAGGATCATGCACTTTACAATCTCACAAAATTCTGCCTGTTGTTTTAACTGCCATGTGCAAATAACCCAGTCTGAGGCATCTGAAAGCACTGTGAATAAAAACCACATATAGGTAAATGTTATGACTCCCATTTAACATATGGAGGGAAAGAAATATTAAGAGATTTGCAGAGAGCAAGGGACTACAGAACTGGATACAGTCCACCAGACTTCAGCAATTCAAATAAGAGAACAGAAGGAAAAGAAACACATTTTATCCAGAGAGAAAACTTCAAACTGAAGCAAAAAGTGTGGTGGTTTATTTTGTGTTTGGTTGGGTTATGTTTCGTTTGTTTGGGGAGCTTGTGTGTGAAAAGAGCTCTGTTTTCCTTATTTCCTCAGATAATTCTCCCATTTGCTTTCAAATAAAAGACTATGCAGCACATGTTCTACCACTTCTACCATATATTATAAAATCACAATTGCTATTACCTGGAATATTTTCTTGACATGGCAGGGAGTACTCATCTTGAGAAGTTTGCAATGGTCACTCTAATAGGTGCATGTGATTAAATTTCACCCCAAATAAACAAAAAACTTTTACTTTTCCCATGGAAATAAGATCTTTACAGGGTGTTTTTGTCTTTTCAAACAATGGCTTATTATTTTACATTCCCCATTACTACAGGTGTTTAAAACACTGGAATTCCAGTGGTCAAAGTGCTTTATTTGTGGAGCTGTATGCAGAGGTACTGCTCAGCTATCAAACCAGAGTATTTCAAGGAGAGTATCAAATTTCATTATGTGCTCTCATTGTTTCTATTAACTATTTAAAATGTCTGTACAAAGGCATTTTCTCCTATAAACTGCAACTGCTGTATTTTCTAATTTATCATGGTAGATTTCAAAGAACATACTGCTTGGTACATGTCATAACATTACTGCAATTTCAACCTAAATAAACTGTGTATATAAAAGTATAATAAAAAAAAAACTTGTATAATTTAAAATATTATTAGCTGAAATACTGCAGTCTAAACATCCCAAAAAATTAAAGGCAAGCAAAAATAATGGAAATAACACAAATATGTTTTCTTTCTTTCAAGGCAAGTGGCTAATTTAAGCTTTTACTTTCAGTGTTAAAAAATCTGATAAAAATTCAAGTAAGTGCAAATAATTTAATGGTTCTTATTTATATAAAGTCCTGAGAATCATTATCAAGACATAAAGGAATCAATCTGTTACTAGTTTACCTTGCAATTAAATCAACTGAGTTTGAGTTAATTTACTTTATCAGAAAGCAATCTCTATTTATAAGTGAACCTTCCCTTAGAGACTATAAAACTTCTGTACCTCAACAAACAAAGTAAAAGTCAGGAGTGATTAATCTGCTCTGTTGTAGCTGACAGGTGCAATTTCAGTCTCATTACAGTATTTGACTGACAGATATGACACAAGATGCTCATCTGGATTGGCAGCAGGAACCCAGACAAGATCTTCTGCTGTGCCCCTAATGTACCAAATACTTAGGCTGAGCTACCTGAATTACTCTATCACTTTGGCAGACTCTAAATTTGCTGCTTTATCCCATACTCCACACTTTAATCTGAAGTAATCTGTCTCACAGAGAGTATACTTGGATTCTCAATTCTCACAGATTCTTTTTCTTTTCCAGCTTTGACAAAGAAGCTGAAAACGCACAGAGGATTTTGTGGAAGTCTTTGTGAAGTGACACATCCAGTTCCTATTGGTTTTTAATCACAAAATCGTGCTTGATGTGTTCGATCTACCTTTCCTTCCCCTCATCCCCTAAGCACTTGCCACACAGAATCCAGCCTACTGCTCACTTTGCCCACAAACAGCCCAGTTACTTATTTTCCCACATTTTCCACAGAACTCTTAAGATCCAACGAAGCATCTCTTCACAGCTCTTTAAGGTTTGAGAGTCACTTTTGCAGCCTCCTCCTGCCACACGCAGAGTCTGCACACCGCCGTTCCCGCTAGCCTGTACCGCCCAGGTAATCTGCAGCGCCTGTCCCCTCTCACCGCTTCCTCATCTCACAGGACATTAGCTCAGAGCATCTCCTGCCTGCAAAGCATGAATACTCACAGCTGGCTTCCCTAAAACATCCCAGTGTACTCACAGGGTCTGGGTGTCCTCCGGAAGGCTGGGAATAAAGTAGATGTCCCTGCAAGTGATTTTGTAATCCTCCCAGTCAGAGCACTCGCAGAAGGCTGAAGGACACCTCTCTGTACCTTGGCTGCACGGCACCAGCACCACCAGCAGCAGCACCTGGAAGGCTACCGTGAGGCACAGCATCTTCCGCCGTCCGCTCCCGCTCTGCCCCCCGCTTCTCCGCGGGGACGAGGAGATCCCAGAGCTGCGCGGGCGGACCACGCTGCCCCGCCGGGAGAAACTGCCGGGGAAAGGCGGCACCTGTGCTGGACAACGCCGCCTCCTCACTAAGCGGGGTCAGGAAAGGTCTCGGCAAGCCCTGAGCGCCCTCGCCATCGGGCAGGGTCCCTCTCCTCGCCCCGGCCCCGCTCTCACCCCGCCGGCCATCCTGGACCTGGCCCCGCTCCTCCGCACGCCTCCTGCGGGGTCCCCGGGGCCCGTTCCCCGGCAGCGCCCGTCCCCCGCCGCTCCCCGCGGCCGCGCCGCTCCCGGGGCCGCGCCGCTCCCCGCGCTCCGTCCGCAGCCCGGGCTCCGGGGCCGCCTGCCGCGGGCGGCCGGGGCTGCGCGGGCCGAGCGGGCCCCCTGCCCTTCCCAGCCCAGCCCTGCCCTGCCCCGCTCTGGCCCGGCACCGGCCCGTCGAGCCGTTTTCAAAGGCAGCGGCGGAACGTCGGACCCCGACCGTTCCTCCCGGCAACTTTGCAGAAAGGAACAGGAGGAAGGGGGCTGAGTAAGAGCCATACTAACTCACCTGTGAAAGCAGTGAAGTTAAAGCAGACCTTTGCAACAAACAAATATTCACTGACCACAAGTTAGATATGCACTAAATGTAAAGCAGTTAAAGAAGCACTGAAAGTTCAAAAGAATGATTTTGAAAATGACAGGATAGAGCAAAAGAGGAGAGAGTAGCATTTCTCACATTATCAGACAAGATAAAAGCCATTCACCAAAGGAAAAAAATGGGGAGGAAAACATAACCTTGACAGAAATAAAGCGGAATTATTGTCACCTTAAGTAGGTATACAACAAGAAAAATGTCAACATAAATGTTTGTAATCTTCAGAGGAGGAAACTTGAAAATGCAACCTATGCACTGTATAAGTTACATTTCAATATTCTTGGATAATTAGTCCCCCTCCAGCTACATTAGAATTATTCAAATGCTTTGAGTACAATACATTAGATACTATTTTGATATAACTCTTTAAAAGTACTTGAAGTCAGGTCACCAGTATGTGTTTCCTAAATGTAACGAATCCCTTCAATACATCCTTTTAAAGTAAGCAAATGATACTATGGCCATAAAGATATATAATATAAATCATGATCTTATGGGCTTATGTTAAACAGTTAGATGTTGTATAAGTGAGGAATCTCATCAGTTACAGTTAACCCATTTAGGATGGGGTATCCTTGGGACTGCCCCAGAGAGGAGTCAAGCTGAAGCACCCACAAGAGTGTCCGAGAGAATTTCACACTGCATTGCATGAATTCCCTTAGAAACACTGGCTGTCCTCTGCCCTGTTCAGTTATGTCATTCTGATACACTGCTCACATCTGTAACTCACCTGCAGCCCTAAGAGCCACCGCTCAGCACCACATTTTGGTGTCTGTACCAACCTAAATGACAGCAAAGTCACAGGCAGATCACTGAATTTCAAGGCAAATGAGCAAGAGAGATACACAGTTCACAGAGGCACAAATGAGACAAAAGTTGTGACTTAGTCTTGTCAAGTCACAAATGGGGCTCTGTAGCTGTTGACCACTTTGGTCAGTGCTAAGGGAGACAGCTCCAGCATGGTGTAAGCCAGATTGGCTTGCTCAAGACTGCTACCAAGGTGTTCCAGGTTGCCATCTTTCAGCAGTAGGATCATGTTCTTTTCCAACCAAGAGTTAATGACACATTTCATGAAGAAGAAAGCCACAAAGCAGTACAGATTCTGAGAGTGGAAACACACCTACTTCTGTGCTGCTACCCCATCTGGTCCTATCCCACCCATCTTGTCCTCTGTGGAAATGAGACGCACCATTATACTGTTTGGCATAGCTGAGAGTCAGCAAGTACAACATTACCACATTTGCTACAACCTGCAAAGCCTACACTTGTCCAACACACTCAGGGTAACATTGCCTGGCATTCATGAGGCATAGCATGTCTTCCTGTTTTCAGAACCATACACAATATAAAAATTCTCATCCACTTATTACACCAGTCATGGGACACAACTGTATTATTTCATATATAATCATTTGAGGTCTTATTGATCTCTGAGGGAAAATCACCAGAATGGGGCAGTGGGGCAGTCTCAGGGTTCTGTACTGTGTGCACTATTCAATCCCACTGACCTTTCCCAGATCTGGAAACACCACCTCACTGCCCAACTGTATTATAGGGAGGCTTTTGCCAGGATCTATGGGACTTGCCTTCTTTTTCCTTTTTTTAAAAATTAAATGCAGATACATCAGAGATCAAACATACATTAAAGTTTAGTGGATTTAGGCTTGCCTTGGATCCTCTACCCAATGGGAGTAATCAGCCACTTAAACTTCACCTAACATGTTACATGTTACAAAAATCATGCCTGCCTACATTCTCCTCTGGTTCTCTGCTTCTTACTGTCAAAGTAACAGTTTGTCCCAGGGACACCTTATTAAAAATGAGAAATTAAACTCTCTTCACCTTTTTGCTTTGGCAAAGAAATATTTTGGTTGACACAGGATGGCAACAAAGCATACAAAACCATCTAGCAAAACAAATGTATCATCAAAGGAATTTCTGTAGTCTTTTGGACCTATCTCTTAGCTGTCATGAGCCTATTCTACACTTGATTTCCAGATGCAGTGGGTACAAGTTATATTTGTTTCATCCAGTTGCCTGGCACTGTCCAGAGGCAGCTTGTGAGCTTCAAGTAGTGTAAAAGTAGTGTAAAATTCTCTTCCAGCTTAATCTCTGTTTTCTCACAACCAGTTTTCATGACCTAGTACGACTCAGAGCACAACAGAGGAGTTCTTTTCACAACATGACCTAGTTTGTCAGAAAAGACCACAGATGTGTATCTTGTCTCTAATTACAGTACTGCTGGAGTGATTTGTTGCAGTGTCTTGCGTGTACTCTCTGGCAGCCTGCCTCTCTCCCTCTTTTATTCCTACTTCAGAGTTACTTTTTATGTTTCATTGTGTATGGACAAAGCAAGGGAAAAACAGATTTATGGTGGGAAGATAAGTAGTCCCAAGATTTGAATAATTTCCGTTATCATAAAACAAATGCTTACTTGTCTGGTGTACTTACCTTTACCAATAGGGTAACCTACATTAGCTACTCCATCATAATTGTGTTGCAGATTCTAGAACAAGAGGAAGAGTAATTTGCTTCATTGCTGTTTCACTGAGAGCAGTATTTTGAATTACCTTTCATTTATTAGGGAAAAGGAGTGTGCACATAGATACCAGCGTCAGAAGCTTTGTCATGGCAGCAGCTCTGTGGCAGTTGTGATAGTCCAGAAAGCGTTAATGGAAGGAAAAGTATCTTCCCAGCTATTTCTAAGGGATCAAAAAAGGAAACAATAAAAGATTCTATACTAAAAAAATGGCAAAGCTGACACAAAGATGTTTGGAATAGACTCTAAAATAAATAAGAACAGCTTAATACATGATTTCTGGGCTTGAACCATAAATGAGAGCAGCAAGGGACTCCTGTCACTGAAGGCCTGATAGCTTCAAAGGAAACAGGACAGAACATGTACCTTCAGCCTGGGAAGAGCTCCAGGTCTGGATGTACCTCCTTCTGTGCTTCAAGACTTGGCTTGCACATTCTGAACCACGAACATCAACAGAGTTTGGGGAGAAAAATGGCTGTTGCTAACCACATGGTGTTTCTGTGGGCACTGGCTTTGCTCAGAAAAGCTATGTTCTAAGTAAAATGATGTTTGCATTGTAGTTTCTAGCATGTTTAAGAAATTTTCTGGTTACAAGTTTGCCATCACTGTTCAGTTGCTTCCCTCTGTCAGAGCTCTCCCCTGGCCAACCTATCCACCCCAGCACCATGTACCCCCTCTGACAGCTCTGGGGCTCTGGGTCAGCACAGGCCTGAGCTATTCAAATGTTGAACTCATTCCCAGCCTGATTCCTACAGCCTGGTCTTGCTGACTGATTTTCCTGCATTTACTGAGGACCTGTGTGGAAGGTAGCATTGTTTTGTCTTTTCTCCAGTCCTATCTCCTTGGCAGAGCTTGGACCTACATTGTAGTCTTGTCTCCAGGTGTCTCTTGCTCCTCATATCTGGACCTTGGATCTATTTTCATTCCTTGCCTTGCTGTGACTGTCAATATCACCAGCCCAGTCCTTCTGAGTCCATGCTGCAGGACTGTGTCCAGTTGGCAAGGCCACTCTCAGTGCTGTGGCCACACTTGGCTCACAGCCGGCAGTCCCCTCCTAGAGCAGCCTGGCAGAGCTGAGAGCACTGATGGACCTGACTGCCACCAGCTGTGCAGCCTCTGGCAGGGCTGGTGGGATGGAATGGGCTGCCAGGCCCTGTCTGCCGCTCGAGGAGGGTCCTCTGTGGCCCCTGGTGCCTGGCCCTGAGGGCTGCTGGCCTTGCATTGCATACTCTGGCTTCTTCTAGTCAGTTCCCAGTCCTCCTGTTCAACTTTATCAAGAACAGGCCCAATGATGGCAGAACTAAGAGTGTATTTGTAAGTCTACAGATAACCCCAGGCTAGGGAGGTCTCTGAACTCCAGGTCAGAATGTAAATTCCGAATAGAAAAACACAGGTAGCTACATGCAATAAGACACACCCTGCATGGCAAAAATATGGGAATATGTCTACTTCATTTTGCATTTATAGAGTTGTCTGGAATACTTTATCATCAAGAAGTAGTCAAACAGGATTATTGACAGGATAGTAAAGAAAATGGGAGGTTTAGAAACATGACCTGTATTGAAGGAATGACAGAACACAGTTGCTTAGTTTAGTCAAGCCTGCAAGTGTTTTAAACTGTAAAACAGAACAATAATCAATAGTTCTGATCACAGCAGTTTTGAAAAGTGACTAGCAGCTTAGAGTGACTGGCAACTTTTCAACCTCGTAGAATATTAATAACTGTTCCTCTTTTATATACTAAAACCATTTAATGTATTAAATTATCACCAATGAGTGTACATCCACAATTATAAATATAATCCTAAGAACAGACATGCAAAATCCTGTATACCCCAAGGCTAGAGAAATTAAGTAATTTTAATCAAAATGTCTTGTGGTCTGATTCAAATAAACAAATAGGAAAGAAAGTCACTTTTAAATCACTGTATATTTCAGATTTTTTTCCTGGTTCTTTTTCACAGACCCCTGCATGCCTCTAACAATTTAAAGACAGAAAGAGTTGACAAGCATCTTTTTCCACTATTATAGGCACTCCCTCTAGTGACAGCCAGAGTTTCTCATTTAGCACATATCCTCTCAAGCACTGCAAGGTTCTGAATTCCATAATTTTTGTGATGCTTTCTGAAAAAAAAAAATTATTATCATCTGACAGATTTGATGTGGTTTCTCACTTATCCTTTCATGGCTTATACGGTTTACACACAAATCAGATAAACAACAGGTTCTAACAAAGAAACACTTAGGTCTAATTGGTGTTCTACATAGATCATCAGGTATCAGCAGCCACATCTAGGAATATTTGCATAAGGAAATGTTTAAACTGGGAAAACAAATCAGTAAAGAGTAAATTAAAAGGCCTTGTGGGAGTTTTTTTCTGATTAATCCACATGTTTTGGCATACTAGATACTTGGAAGATTGGTGCCTTCAGGGGAAGGCAAGGTGACCTGGTTGCAAGGAACAGCACGGCAGCCCGGCCTCGCCCGGGCTACTCAGGCCAATAACACACGTTAACACCAATGTGGTGGATGGTCAAAAGGCCTTCATTATCTTATCTCATGGGTTTAAATAGTCTCGGGGGACTTTGCTACGTCAGGGGGGGTTGGTAGGGTCTCTAGGGTTAGTCAGGAATGGAAAACTACTGGGTTAGATGTGGTTACTTGTTCTGGGGGTAATAGATAACGTGTTGCAGGGTGAGGGGGGAAGGGTCTTGCTTTCTGTCACATCCTGAAATCTTCCGTTTGCCTGTCCCTATCTACTACAGAAGATATGCCAATTACTACCTGTTCCTGTTTCTATTTCAGTATCTCAAATAATTTCTGGCATGTCAAAAAAAAAAAAAATACATTAGACATACTGCTTTGACACAGCATCATCCATCAAATGTTTGAACAGCTACATGAAATAATTGTATTCTACGTTCTTGAAGATTTGTGTTCATATTAAAAAAAAGTCTTCTATTTCAAGGTAGTTTTGGAATTTTATGGTTACGGGATATTGAGGAACTCTTGTGCTGTTCCTTACCGTAAAAAAAATCCGTGAAAAACGGTGACAATTGGAATAACCAGTAGGCTGCAGAATAAAGAAGAGGTACAGCCTTATAAAGGCTGAGGCTGTTGGTTCTTAAGAGTGCTCAGAGAGAAGAGCTAGATCAAACTATCTCTTGGCCTTAAGCAATTGTTTAGGTAAGAATGATGAGAGCTGTTTTCAGGCAGGTAAATTTGTCTACAGAAAGAGTTATTGAATCACTGAGTCACAGAATCATTGAAATTGGAAGGGACCCTGGAAGCCATCTGCCCAAGCCCCTGATCAAGCAGGGTCACCTAGAGCTGGTTGCCCAGAACTGTGTTCAGTTCAAACAGCTTTTGATTATTCCAAGGATACAGATCCACAGCTTCTTCATGCACCCTGTGCCAGTGTTTGGTCGCCCTCAAAACTGAAAAGAGTTCCCTGATGATGATAGAAAGTCCTGTTCCATTTGTGCCCATTGCCTCTTGCCTTGTCAGTGGACAAGTTCCCTTCAAGTATTTATATACAAGGATGAGATCCTCCAAGCCTTCTCTTTTCCAGGCTAGACTGTTGTGGCGCGGCGTGCGCTTCTCGCCGCGGCACTCCGAGCCGTGCCAGGCTGGGCGGTGAGGGAAGAGAACGGGCGGCCGCTTTCCCCCTGCAAGCTCTGCAGTCTCAGTTCGTGGCACGCGGGGACAGACGAAGGCGACACGGGACTTGGGGGTGAACAGGATGGTTTTATTCAGTGAGCCCCAAGACCCCGGCGGGCGGGGGGGCAAAGGTTTTATACAGAACTCAGGAGGACGGGTGTAGGAACAGTAACCAATGAGGGAATAGCAGGGGAGGAGTTTAGGGCAGAACTAACATCTGGAAGCTGAGGAGGGGGCTAGAATGAATGACAGGGAAGGTTCTAGGGAAAGGGGCAGGGAAAGGGAGGATTGACCACTTGGAGATGGGGGGGGGAAACAGATATTAAACAAATATCAAATGAAAGAAAAACACACCACCGCACTAGACAGTCCAGCTTTCTCAGTTTTTCCTCAATGGAGAGATTAATTATCTTGGTGTCCCTCATCATGTCAGTAGCTACCTCAGCAGCCATGGGTGCATCCCAGGGCTATGCTAGCCTATGGATTTAAGTCTCTCTTTGTATATTTTTTTTCCCTCAGGCTTACATTCCCTGTGCCTCTTCATCTAAAGTCAGCTTTCTAGCCATCTATGACTTCATTCTGCTCTGTCTGCATCTATTGCATGGGCATCCAGGCTTAGAAATAACCTCTAGCGAAAATGAATTTGCCCTCATAATTCAGCCTTCAGACCTTCAGATCTTGCACTTTTCTTTGACTTGAGTCATAGCACACACTTCCTTTAATAAGGAGACCAGCATGTTTAATAGAAGAGTTTGATTGTATATTACAACAATCATAAATAAAAAATGGCTTTTAAACTCACTGACTTAGGTGACAATTCATCTACCATATAGTGTTTCTCCTCTTTTATGCATTTATGATAGTTGTTCATAAAATAACTCATTTTCTGAGTACCATGGAAGATAAACCTGTAGGACAGTTATTTATTTTGTGTTGGCTTTCTTTTTTCTTTGATAGCCTTATGAAATAAATAGCAAAACAATCTCCTGAAAGCTTACATGAATAATGACATGTCATGGAGGACAAATAGTATAGCATGAAAAGGCATCATTGGTGATAAACACAAAAATTTAAAAAATTAAATTTAAGCTAAAAAAAAAAAATTAAAAAGTTGTAATCCTTCTGGATTTTCTACCCTTAAGGTCTGTGTCTTCTGACTCAATACACATTTATTTATATATATGTGTAATATTATTTCAGAATATTATTAGAATAATATTTCAGAATAATATTTCCTTTTTTTTTTAAGGTTTTAGCCAAGATCTGCATTTGTATTATATATTTGTATTAGCCAAGGGGCACAACAGCATTGGCACAACAGCATTAATTAAGCAGCACTAACCTAAAGTAGAAAGACCATGCTGGCCTCTCTAAATGCAAGCACCATCATGTTACTGTCTCAACACAGCATCTAAGATAACAGAAGGCTGGGATATATGTTTTCAAATTCATCTAATAAAATAAAAGGGTTCTGTTTTTGTAAAGTTAAACACCTTCTTTATAATTATGTCTTGTATAGAGGTTTGTTGTGCACAGTTAAATAATTTCTCATCATCCTCATTCCAAACTGAAGATATACTGTAGCAGTCTTATGCGCATATTTAACAACCTTATGACAAAAGTAAACAAACAACAAAAAAATCACATTACTGTTTATCTTCAAAAAGAGAATTCCAAAAATATGACTCTCAAAAACTGTAGTGGGTGCATCAGTATAATCATATGGCATTGAAGCACGCCTGCTGTATTGTGAACTCCTCAAACAGTCCTGCAGGACAGGAATGAAGGTAGACACTATAGCTTGCCAGCCACACCTTATTCCTGTGCTCAAAGGCCAATGGCCACTGCCTGGAGAGGATTCCATAGGCAATAGACATACTATGTAGCTCACTATATTTACCTCTGGCTGGAGTGCTCACCTATAGGTGATCAAATATTCCAGCGACTGTTAGCTCTGCCCGAGTTTCAGAGGCCCAGGAGACATTTCCTGTAATCGGCCACAACACTCTTTATCCCTTTTCTCTCTTCAAGGCCAGTCAGAGTAGCAGTGTGTAATATTTGGTCATTTTTACTGCACACAAGGGAAATGGACACAACATTTGGGAACAGAGAAATGGGTGGCTTAAGGAAACAAGAGAAAGTCAAGAAACAGGAAGGGAGCTGCCTCCTTGTAAGAAACAGCTGCTCTCGTTTCCCCAGCCGTCAGCCTCTGCTGGGAAGCGGAACACACTCGCCGGCTTTACCAGCACAACAGCTTTTGTTTCTGCTCTTCGCAGTCATTTAGCTGACATGTTTGTAAACACCAATGTGTATTTCATAAAGATTGCACCAAACAACGTTCATAAACACCGGGTCACTTGCGGAACCTCCCACGCTGCCAGCAGCGCTCTCCGCAGGCCCGGCAAGGCGGGACCTGCCGGGACCTGCCCGTCCCTCGCCGCGCCGCCGCCGCAAAGCCTCTTGGGAGTTGAAGTCCCGCGCTCTGCCTTTTCCATGGCGGGTCCGCGGCTTCTGGACTCCGAGTCCCATGGGGCGCTGCGGGGGGCCCGGCGCCCGGCCCGCGGCCCCGGCAGCCGGCGGCAGGGCGGCTAGTTCAAGTTGCCATAGCGGCGAGGCGAGGTGAGGCGGGCGGGAGGTGCCCGGGGACGGGGCGGCCCCGCCTCGGAGCGCTGTGCGGTGAGGGCCGGGGTGCGGTGAGGGCCGGGGTGCGGTGAGGGCCGCGCCGGGCGGTGTGCGGGGCCGGCTGTCCGGCTCGGGGCGCCCCGGAGGCCCGGCCGGCGGCGGCCCCGGCGCCTTCTGCGCTCCACGGGCCCGCCTGGGCCAGAGAGCCGGGAGGCTCTCCGAGCTGGAGGCGGGTGTTAGTGAAGTTCCCTGCGTGCTCGGCAGGAGGAGGGTTTCCAGAGGGCGTTACTTGCTTATTTACAGTGCGAAGGAACCGTTCTCTGTGTCGTGATGCTGAAGTGTGCTGGGAGCACGGTGTGACAAATTGGTAATAAAATGTGGTACTGATCCCTTAAGGCACGATGGTGAAATATCACCATATGGGATCACCTTCCCGTCTTTTTCCGGGCTCAAATACAAACACTAAAAGAAAGGACTTTTCAGGTGTCATGTTGTTCCTTTCTGAAATGATTATTATATTTTTTTTCGTAGTGCTCAGTCTTAGCTAAAAGGCTTCAACCATTCCTTTAACACTAAGTTAGTTACCTAGTGATAGATTAGTCTGTGTGGAGCTGAACAAATAAAATACTTGAGGAATAATCAGCTTGTGTACACTGACTTTATCTTTTGTTTACTTGAGCTGGAGAGCTTGATGTTGAGATTGTCAGCTCTACTTACCTGGCAGATCTCAAAATGTCCTCAGTGAAGCTGAAATGCTCTGGTTCCTACAGGAAAGGAAAACAGCGAGTACTGATGCTTTTCATCAGCTCAACAAAGGTTATGATCTGCTTGGGTAGAACTAAAAACCAGTAAGAGCCACATGATTCTTCCTGTCAAGTAGCTCATATGATCATGTGTTGAAATTAGTGTAGCCTTATGGAAAAAGTGATAAACCTTTTTTTTTTGTTTGTTTCAATTGATAGGCAAATGTGCATATAGAACATTTCTACTAATTTCCACTTATTTGTGATTTTAATTTTTTTTAATTTAAAGTGAAACTTGCATAGTTCCTTTAAAAATGAGGATATTGCCTTATGTGAAACAGCTTCTTCACCTTAAAAGTACTTGTGGTTCCTTTTAGGTTGCTCATGACAACCAAGAGGAATGCTTAACCATAAATAGTAAGTTTTCTTCAGACAAAATATTCTCCTTATCCTGTGCTTTCTTTTATTTTTACCTTGATTACTGACCTTTTTCTGTGTTTTGACTAGTATGTACCTTAATGGTCCTATTTTAGGACAATTGAAAATAAACCCATTAATCTTTCTTGCTGTAAATCTTTATTTCCCTTTTTTTCCTTCAGTCTTTGCTTTTCAGTAGTTGGGGCTCTTATGGTTGGGTCTACTTCTTTGTTGGGTTTTGTTGATTTTTTTTTTTTACCAAATTACAGTAAAGTCAATATTATTCCATGTTATTGTTTATACCAGTGTTGTATTTTATTTTTCTTTGTCTTTGAAAATATCCCATGATTTCTGTTTCCCAGTGTTTAGTGTTTATTCTTTTTCAGTCTCATTAAGACTTCATTGCAGCTGACTAGAGTGAGGCGCTGGAATAAAGAATTCTGATACTGTCAGTAAAAATGTGCTTTATTGAGGTGAGATAAGAGGAAAGATGAGGTAAATTCACCAGTTCAGAAAAAAGAAGGAATACTGATGTACTTGAGCAAAGACTGAGCACGTTGATTTGTTGTTCTTTCATGTTTGAAAAGTTTTTATCCAAGTCTAGGGAACACAATTTACAACCTTTTAAAAATTAAATATAAAGATTTGGAAAAACATCAAGCTGCCTCCAGATGAAATACAATACAATATAATATTTGAATCCATCCATGGTTTCTTTTGGAAATTTCAGCTCTCATGGCTGGAAGAACATCATCTTTACTGTGACTTTTTTTTTTTTTGTTGACTACAGGGGTTCAATAATTTGCCAGTCTATTTCTTCTTTCACCAAGTCATTCCATGACCTTAAGGCAAACTGCTGCAGTGTGTAATAGTTTAAGAAAAAATTTCAATCTAGCCTACCTTTTGAGGGTTGTTATTTTAATCAGTTACTATGTGACTTCACTATACTAGGCACAGCTGTCTGTTATCTTACTGATTTCACCCATATGATGACTGTTGATCTATTTTCTCTCTATCTTGCCATCCTTGAGATTTAGCAATCCCCATTATGAAGACATCTTAGTGAGTACTGTGAGGTAAAGGAGAGTGGTTCTGCAGACCAGGAAGATTGATAAAATATTGATGTCTTCACTCTGTGTTTGGGGAGGAGAATTTGCTTTGGGCTGTGATTTGATCATGGGTACTGAAAATTTGGAAACAGTGAGATTGCATATTTTGATTTAATTTGCTCGCAAGAGGCTCTGCCTTTTGACCCATTTTGTCCCTGCTTCGTAGTGTGAACAGAGGTAATAACTGAGGAGCAGTTGGAAGATCTGCTTCAAAAGTACATCCTGCTAATCCAAACCAGAAAGGCAAATGTAATCTGAGTTTGAAGTTGCTTTGGGAATATTGTACAAGACTTCAGTTACAGACAGGAATTAACATGTTACTTTTTCTGGTCTTCCTGCCTAGGCTTCATTGTACTGATGGCAGATTCATCCAGTGATTCAGACAACTTACTTACGGGTCGGATTGGAAGGCGGCCTTTGAGGGCATCCCACAGCAGAGCTCAGAACTATGGTGCTGAGGAAGTTACAGAGAAGATCCATACTTTAGCAAGCACTTTGCAGGTTGTTTACAAAATACAGTTTTAAAGTATTTATAGAACCTAAATTTCTGTAACACAGGGTCAAATTTTCATTTCTAAAGTTATGGAGTGTACTGCACAGATGGGAAATATTGCTTTCTGTGCAAACCAAAAATGGTTTTGGGAAATTTATCATACTGCTTTTGAGCTGAAAGTTCTTGGCTTGTTGCACTTTTGTACAGCTGCTATTTCAGACAGTAATAGAATGTTGTTAGAAACAATGATGTGTCGGGGAATACTATTTATAAAGTTAGCAAACTGAATAAGGGCAAATCAGCTTTGTTAGATTCTCACAAACAGTATGAAATTTTCTAGCAGAAAGTTTCTGCCTTGTCTTGGTTCTCTTTGTACTGTGTAAAATTTCCAAATTTCTGATAAATATGTAAGTGGTCAATTGCTTCAGGATGGAGCTTACATTGCAAATATTTTCTAGATGTGAAAAACACTGAGAAAAGCGTTATTTCTAAACTTGTAAGAGAGGAAGAAAAAGTGAAGGGTGCAGAGGGAATATCTGTTTTGCAAGTGGGAAGAGACATTTAGCTATTCTGACACCATTAGTTCTTGAGAATTTATTCCCATTCTTCTCTAGCTGACAGTTCTGAATACCTGGAGTGCATGGGTGTATGTTTTATTACGTATTGTTTGGCTAGCAATATTTTTTTTCCTTTTAATAGATGAGAAGAGAAAAATCAATATAGAATGGTAAATTTAAACATCAAAACTACTTATCTGGAAAATAAACATCAACCTAGAAAAAAGATAATAATACGAATACAGTCTGACTACTTTTAAAAAGGGATTCTTTGGTATTCTGATTCTGTCAAACCTGTTTCTAGCTGCTCTTCTGAAATTCTGATTTTAAGCTAATAGCTTTTTATGGACTTTATGCTTTTTTTCAGCAGATCTTCCATCCGATCCAGGTGTTTATCTGATCAGAGAATATTCATGCAGTGTGTTCACCTTCAAAAACTTGTTATTTCTCACATAACTATTCTTTTCTACAAGCAGGTTATGTTAAAATCATTGGATTAAAAAGGTTTTGCTACACAATGGCTGAAACTTGAAAAGACTTCTTATTTGATGCTGAGGCCTTACTGTTGTACTGAAATGATAGCATTTGGTTTTGTTTTCTTCTTCATTTTCTTCCCTTTAGGCATGCTGTGCCCCTTCAGATTCTGGTTACTTGAATAGGATTTTGAATGCCTAAACCCTTTAGAAGGGGTTTGTGTTTTCAATTTAATCTTAGAAATCAATAAGAATAAAGACAACAGTAATGTTTGATTAGAGGAAGTTTCTGTTTTGACTTTTTTCCTATAATTTTTTTATTTAAGGATACCAACAGAAATCTAAGACATGTTGACCATTTGCTAGGACAATACAGAGAATACAACAAGGAACAAACCAAAGCCATAACAACTGTGAGCAACTTTCAGTTTATCTTAACTTTTTAGGTATTTTCCATTAGTAGAATTCATAGCTGAAAACTTGGCATTAATGGACAGAATATATAAGAAGTTAAGTAGCTGTAAACAAAAACTTTTAATATTTATTTGAGCAAACTAAATCATAATATATTTATATGTTATATAATGAAATTCTGACAGGTTTTGTAGGCTTCTCTGGTTTATAAACACCCAATAGATTATGTTATGGTACTATGCAAAATACAAGATGTGTAGCTGAAATAGAATATTAGTGAACATGTTTCTTTTGCAGGAAGAAGTGATACGACAAATGCTGAATTACAGCAGGGAATGAGATTGTGGTCATACTGGTGTAGCCTTTTGTCCTGTCATTCAGAAACAACAGTTTCTGGATCTGTTGACCAGCTTGCTCTAAATTACAGAAAGGATGAAAATTCGAAAATGAGTCTTCTCATTTTAGAAACTCAAAACTCCAACTTCTACAAACTTGAAAACAGGTGTCTTAGAGAAAACAAAAGAAATTAGTGCTGCTAGGCCAAGAGAGGTTTACAATTCGGTTACAAACAAGCTGTAGCAGGTGCTGCCTTGAAACAGATATGTATGAAATGTAGACTATTTTACATGTGAAGGTAGAGAGTGGAGAAGCAAATGTGTGGAAAAGAAAGCTTGTTTTTTTCAGAGAAAGAGAGCCAACACTGTATAATTCTGCAGGAGTAAAGCATCAATTAATCCATTGTTTACAAATTTCACTTAGAAAAAGGAAAGCCTTTATTTTGTGCATAGTCAAATAAAGGTGTAACAAAGCAAGTGGCTAAGAGCCAAAGTTAACAAATGTAATTATAAAGAATGAGATGTAAGTTTGAAAAATGAATATCTAAGTTTTGAGTATAGCTGGTTCTTTATTCTTAAATTGAGAATGGCTTCCTTTTCCTGGAAGTGAAACTTCTAAAAATAGAAGTTTCTGTAAAGCTGCTTAGGGAAATTTGATAGCCATGTAAAATTGAATCCAGGTAGGGCTGATGGAAGAATTCCAGTAAAAAAATAATTTCTTTTAGGTTATTTTTTGAATTTTGTAGAACTGTTAATGAGCATTGCTGGCAAATAGTTCTTATTTTGGCTGTAGGAGATAAACTTTTGAATTTTCATGGTAGTGCACCATGTGGTGCACCACTGTTTTAAGAAACTTGATATTTGAAGCTGCCAATGTTGGAAGCGTGTTTTACTATAATTACAGGAATGTGATATATGAGATATTGAAGAAAAGCTGTTATTAATTCATAGCTGTACTTGGCTTAAGAACAGCTTCTATTCTCTTAATGACTTTTAGAAAAATAACATTTTCCATGCTTTTTGAAAAACAAGTTTGTGTTCATATTTCAATAAATTACAACTTTTCTACAGCTGAAAGAAACACTGCAGCAATCTATAGGTCAATTAAGGAGCCAGCGACTAATACGAAACTCTGGAATGAGAAGTGCCTCTCTCTCAAGCTTATATCCCAGTGACCTGGATGGAGAAGGAATATCAGGTAAAATGCTTAAAGGGCTTGAGTATACTTGAGTTATGTCATATGGCTGTGTTATGCAAAGAGGAAATTAAGAAAAATGTGTAGAGGTAGTCTGATGGAAAGCCATCATTGATTATTTCAAAGAAACTGAGTTCAGAAATTTGGGAGACATGCCTTAAGTTATGCAGTTGTTTATGTGGTAAATTTTTCCAGCTTTCTGTTTCTGTTAGTATTTTTTGCTGATATCCCAGGAGATGTATATGAAACGTTGATTCTTTCAGCTGAGGAAATTAATTTTCCACTGCATGAGTTGTAGGTGCATACAAGTTAAGGCTAAATCCAAAAGATATTGCAGCTTCTGAAGCTTGCTTCACAGCAAAAAGGGAATTTAAATTTTAAATGCATGTGATTATGGATGTTTGGAAATGGTGGAAAAGAAAAAAACAGAAATTATTTATGACACACAAAAGAGTAGGGTTTTTTTTCCGTATATGTCTCAGAAAACTCATTATATTTTTGGGAAAAGGTATGTTTGGGAGGAGTATTCCTTTGAGAGGTAATATTTAATATATTTCAGTAAAAAGTTCTAAAAATTTCATTTCTGTGCAAAAGCTGTGAAATGTAATAATTTGAAGGTCTGATAGATTCACATGGAGGAAAAAGTGGTTGGTTGGGCAAATAAAACTTGAGGAAAAACTACTCCTTGGAGAAACAATTCCTCTTTTTGGAATACTTGTATGTCAGAGATAAGAAATGTTTAAATTGAAGAAGAATCCCGAGGAGAGCTGAGAGTCATATGCATGATATGTAATTCAGTAGTTTTGTCTGTAAAGTGACCTAGACGGACATTGTCAAGATGAAAGAAGCATTTCTCATGAAGCAAAATGAAAAATATCCCATACAAAATATTGTCTGCCTGCTTATTTCTTTCATATCATATCTCCTGCAGGCAATTGCCACTTCCTGCCCACTTCTCCTCTCAGGGATTATGGTGACTCCCAGGGCAATAAACACCGAAGGTCCAGATCTGCGAGTGTCCGGTTTGTCAGTGAGGCAGATAACGTGGAGCAGGTACAGAGCACTAATGGGAGTTGCTGTTCCAAGCAGGCAATGTGTGGTCACCAGACTGCTTTTACATTAAATGAGGTGATTTTGAAGATGTAGCTAAGAATGTTTCAGTTATGATTTGTGCTTTCAATATTACCTGCTTTTTTCATTAGGCAACCACCTCTTGTATTTGTCATGAAGTTTAATGCAAACTTTTAACACATTTAAGTCCCTCTCCTTCTTAGCAAATACATTTTGAAAACTCAATGTGTTATTTCAAAGTCTCTCAGGTCAGGTTGGAATTTCTGGTTAATCACACAGGAGTGGTAGTAGTGCCTGTGTCTGAATGTTGAGGGCAGTCAGCTTGATTGAAGAAGATCTAGGTTTAAATCTAGGACACAGCCATGGAATTATTGACAGCAATAGGTTGCATTAGATGGATTAACTGTCACTTTCTATCCCATGAAGAATGAATGACCTATTCATTTTTTATTTGCTCCTAAAACTTAGATGATAAATTAGGAGCCTGCTGAATGGGGAAAATTGGAAGTTTTACAGAGGATAGTATATATATGGTTATGTTTTTTGTTTTTTCCCCAAGATCTAAAAAAAGAGTGTGTAAAGTCTTGGGCAAGGTAAAATACCTATTCTTGGTAGTTGCTGAATACATTATACTGTTCTGCTTGTTTCACTTCAAGTTCTTATGTAATCTATTTATAGTAACATAAATAGCTGGGCAGAACTTTGTTTTACCAATAGTAATAGCTAGTAACATGAAATATGTCTCTCATGAACATTACTTGTTCAGATATTTCAATTTGCTTTGCATTAGGTTAAAGGGTGGTATAGTGTCTAAGCTCTGAACCACAGAAAAAAACCATAGGAAACTCGGTTTAGCAAAGTGCTGAAAGTTAAACTACAATGAGCAAGTATTGTGAAGGGTGGATTGAAATGGAAGTGCACAAACCTCATCCAATCATCCAGGCTCGGCTATAGTTCATGGAGGTTTTATTATTTTTTAGGTTATTTTTATCTGCTGTATTTTAAAAGGTGTGTATATGTGTAGATATGTAGTTTTGGAATATCATATCAAAAAGGGTTCCTAAGCCTTAGCATAATTTGTGTACTTCCATTTTCAGCTGCATTCTTTCCACCAGTCTCTTCGAGATCTCAGCAGTGAACAAGTTCGCCTGGGAGATGACATCAGTCGTGAGCTTTCAAGAAGAAATCGGTATACACAGACTATAACTCCATGTGAAGAACAGTGTTGGAAAATTTCTTCAACTCTTTTATTTAAAAAAATAATTTTGGGGAGAATGAGGAATTGTGCAAAATGTAGATGAAAGCAGGATTATGAACATAAAACTGCTTGTTTTATGTTGTCTTCTGCAGTATTTATAAATGTCAATAACACCTGCTGGTTCCAATTTGTATAATATATGGGGCTTTTACCAGCTTTTTTACATGTGTGCACAAAATGACAAGGACTAGGGATTTTTTTTATTTCAGCTTTGCTTCTAGTTTGTTCTTGTTACTGGAGTCCCTTTAGGGCAAGCTCTTCTGCAGACCATAATGTATATAATTTCTCAACATGTGGTGCTTTGTTCAATAACAGGAGTTAGACTGTTAATTCCTAGTAGGAAAGGACTGTTCAAAAGGACTGTGTAGACCTTGTACTTGTTGACCTGATGCTTAGATGCACTGTTTCTTTACTTGAGGAATGGGAATGCTTTTTATCATGAATTTTCCACTTGAAGCTTATTTCTAATTATGCTATAAATTATTATCAGCAGGCTGTAGAACAAAGTGAAGTAGCAAAAAATTCTGGGGGATTGTTGCTGCTTAAAATTATCATAGGTGTTACTTAGCTTCTGCACTGTAGAATATTATCTTACTTATATTTTTCTATAAAGGACTGATGCTGAATTAAGAAAGACTCTAGAAGAATTGTCTGAAAAGCTTACTGAGTCCCAAAGACAAGAAACGGTGAGTGTGACTAACATGAAAAGGATTATTTAAATCTAGTGTTCTAAACCAGATGTGGGCTTCTAGTTTAATGTATGTGTTGGAAATTGGTAGGACATACTGATATGAACATGATCTTATTTGGGCTGCTATAGGTTGTTGAAATGTTACCCTTCGATAATGAAATCAACAAGACAAGTTTTATATTTCAGGTACTTGTTTTAAGTACAATTGTTTTACAGGTGTGTGTATTGTGAATTTTTCTGTTTCAAAATTCACAGCCTTGGAGAAAGCTTCTTTTTAACTTTGAACATTGGTTTGAATGCTGTTATAATTGTTGAAGGTACCTTTGGAAAGATACAAGCTTTCCCATATTATGATGATAAATACTATTGTTTCTTCTTCCTCCATCCCTTCCTCCCTGTTCTTTTCAATCTTTATCATCTATGTAGAAGGAATCTCTTTGGGCTGCTCTTCTCTGGAGGCTTCCTGACAAAATGTAGCAAAGGTGGCAGGACAGCCATGACAGTCTTTTCTTTTTTGTCTCCTGTATCTGCTGGAAGCAGACTAACTGCAGTTTGTTACTTAAATCTGAAAGATATCTGCTATTGAGATCAAAGTCAAACATCATATTGCTGTAGGAAGCAGAGAAGTTGAGAACCACCCTAGTATACAGTA
Organism: Lonchura striata; assembly: GCF_050655825.1. NCBI lineage: Eukaryota > Metazoa > Chordata > Aves > Passeriformes > Estrildidae > Lonchura > Lonchura striata. Next base: position 53,599,715 of record NC_140707.1, on the reverse strand, counting down.
CGTGAGAATCCTGTAGATAATTCTTGACATATAAGACTTGAGTGTATGCTTTATGTAAGCATTTACTGTGATACTAATAGCAAAGTTGGCTTTTCAGAGTAAGTGTTATATGTGCATATTTCCCCATAGGTGATTCATCTTGCTCTAAAATTGTATGAATTTGTACTAAATGCTCTGTCAAGGGTTGTAGTGATGTGTTTGTCACTGATAACAATATCATTGGCATGGACCACTTGTTAGTACCAGTAGACTTAATAAATATACTTGTGTAAATTCCTGTCTCTAGATTAAGTTGGACAGTGATTCAAGAGACTCTATATGTGCCAATTATATTCTTGATATGATAGGGTCAATCAGGGAAAGAAGACTTGCCTTGTCAGCCTTTGTAGAGAAATATGATGGTGTTGTCTTTGTTAGAATGTTAATTTTGATTTCTCCTAGTAGCGTGGTAGGATAAAGTAAGTTTATCTGATAAGGAATTCTTGATACTTGGAAAATGCTGTGTTTTTCTTGTAGAAGACTTCTCAGTATACTTATTTTTTCTCTTTCATGTATCAGGAAATTAGCAAATTCAGTTTTAACCAAGGTGGTTCTCAAGCAAATAGCTTCTACAAGTGCCTACATTACACCTGTTCAGTGCCATTGTGTGAGAGAAACAAACCTTCCTCAGTTCTCTGGAATGGAGGCACCCAATATCTGTTCATTAATGAAAGAAATAAATAGCTCTTTGACCTCCTACAGTAGGGTTTCAAGAGAAGAGAGAGAGGTGAGGTATAACAAGGAAGTCTTCTGTAGTACATTAATGGTAAAGGCAATATCAGAACAGTAAGTCTCTTAGTTGGGAAGGAACATTATTATGCAATAAAGCTATGAAAACTGAAATATTTACTGATATTCTTTTAGTGAAGACACAAGTGCTGCAGTAAGCTGCAGTGAGATGACTTTTATGTGTAAGACTAAAAAGAATTCAGCTGGAATATTCTCCTTATTCCTGATTACTGACTTTATGAAGAACATCATAAAGCCAGATGGAAAGAAGACTGGAAAGAGGAGAGGGGGAAAAAAGAAAAAGGGGAAAAATAAAAAGAGCCACTAATTCAAAGACTTCCTTAAAAAAATAAAAGAATTCCTTGGGTTCAGTTTGCAGAAGAAAAAGGTCATTAGGAAGGATCTAGCCATGTATGGTGAATGGCCAAAAAGTGGAAGTTTAGTGTACAATATAAGAACAGAAAGTCATCTAATGATAATTCTATAAAATATAAGCCTAATCACCTGTGAGTTAGGAGCTTCTTGGTCTGGAAGTGATCTGTCTGTTTTCTGCAATGAGTAATAATCCCTCTGTGGATTTCTTTTTTGGAACTTGTCTAGTCTTTGTTATAACTTGCATGTCTTTATGATCTTGTCTTATAGTAAGGGGTTCTCAAAATAGATTATATATTGTGAGAGGAGCTGCCACTTTTTTGGTGATCTATTTTTTGGGAGTTTTTTGGGTATTTTGTGTATTTTCTGTATTTTGGTTAACGTGTTTTGTCTTTGGGTTATTTTGTTAGTTGTTGTAGAGTGTTTATTTGTTTGGTTTTTAAATCTAACTAATTTTTTACCCCCAATTTTAACTCGGGAGATTGTTCAGTTTCTTCAGGGATTTTTTGGGACAAAAATTCTGACTTAACGCACTATTGTGTCCAGCCAATTCCTCACCACTTATAAAGCCTAGTGGTAGCAACATTGTGCCCTGCTGCTTTACCACTGCTCTCTGATCCTAGGTGTGGATCCCTTGCCCAAAGCGTAGCGATTACCTGATGAGGCTGGCAGAATCAGTGAGATGAGGTAAATGCAAAAACGAGGAATTTAGTATGGATATTAAGAATAAAAATAACTTGTGGTATGCATCGCAAAGCATGAGATTAGAGTGCATGTAGCAGCTAGAGTCTGTTATTGTAGATATTTGACATCCTTTAGTATGTGTATGCATTTAGGAATGCTCCTAATGAGATTGCTTAATACAGAATTGATTGTCATTGGTGAAAGTGAATTGGGTAAGAGAAAACACTTTTTTTCTCAAAACTTCCTTATGCAAAGTTGTGCAGGAACTTTTGTCCTTAGTACCTTTAGGCTTGGGAGTATTTATCACCTTGAGCTTTGCCATCCTTGTATTTATATTCTGCTGTATGATTTTTGGCAATAAATTGTGAACTTGAAGTCTTGATAATTTCACAGGATGAGCTCACAGTAGAAACATTCTTTGCAGTACAATGTCCTTAAGTATTTTTTTAGAGACGTATATCTAAATTCTTACAGTTTGGTACATTTGGAGCTGTTTGGAAATTGTCTGTATGTAGATGTGGGATGATAAAAGTCTAAGTTACTACAGTTATTCTGAATCACTAGTTCAGAATTTATTTTTTATTAGAGTTTACGATTCTTAGAGCCTTTTTGATGCTGGATTTGATTACTTTAGGATTCATACAACACAATCAAAGCACAGTATTTTACCTGTAAAGAGAGCTTTTCCATGCCAGTATAAAAACCAGATGACATTGAAGGTGGTGACTTGCACATAAGGTTGAGTGCCTGTTTCAAGTCAAGCACTCTCCATGGCATTGTACTGGAGAATCGATGTGCAGTTTTACTAAAAAGCCTTTATGGTTCTACAGCTCTCTATATCAAAATCTCTTTCTTAGCTATACATTTTGTGAGATTCCTTAGTTCTTGAAAAGGGTTTGGATGTTGGCTAGTCAGGCATATAAGCCATCAAAAGAATATTTACTTGCTTTATGGTTATATAAGATAGCCCTCTTAGATAATTTGTTGCAATTGCTTGGATGGAAGCTCATCTCAAATAGCACAGGATGCTGATCTTTATACTTAAAAAACAACTTCACCAGAGCACAATTTAATTAAAATTAAGTAGATGCTTAATTGAGATGGTGCTGTTAAAAAATGATGGCAGACTGTCTCTGGAAGAAGACAGCAATGTCAAGTGAAATGGTCTTAAATGGAGTTACTGTGGTTATGATACCTCAGAGGGCCAGGACTATTGTCAGATGAACTGTCCCTCAGAAGATCTGGTATAGGGATTTTTGGTGCTACGCAGGTGACTTGTAAAAGGTATAACACATTATAATTTGCCACGAGGGAAAAGTTTAATAATATTTAAAGTTATATCTCTGAAAAAAGTTTGCTCTTTTTGTGATTTTAATACTCCTGTTTCAAGTATGCATTGATGATAAAATGGGTTATAACAAAAGCAGAAGCAAAATCTGTTGAAATAAATTTCTAGCAGACTTTTGCTCTAGAAATAACAGTGGAAAGCTGAAAAACAGGGCAGAAATTCAGTAAGTAGGATGGTGCTTTTTGTACAGTAAGCATCTAGCATCTTCCACATGATTATATTTAGCTGCCGTGACTTAAGTGTCACCCTGGTTTTAAAAAGGACATTCTGTACTTCGTGCTTAATTGTGGGGGAGGGGAGGAATTTTTGATAGCTTAATCTGTTTTCATAGATTTTGCTGCTACCTGAAAGCTGTATGTGGAGACGCAGCTCTAGTGTCATCATTATTATTCAGCTAGTCTCTGCTGCTAAAAATGCATGCTTGAAATCACATTCTAATATGTTCTGAATGCAGTAATTTAATGCTAGTATTTAATGTCATTGTGTAGAGCCTCTATATTCTTTGTACTGTCCTTTGGTGAAGCACTTGTCTACACTAAGATTTTTGTTAACATTCAGAGGTGAAGGTACATACTTTCATGGTACAAGTGTTATTCTGAGTCAGGGTCATTTGGGACAAAGCAAGACGAGTATGTTTTTACGTTTACTCTGCATGTACTACTTAATATATTGTTTCTAATTATTTTTTTTAATCCCTACTGTTGTATCCCACAGGCACTGTGACAATCTTAGGAAGGTCAGAGGGGCTACAAAAACAGGGGAATTAATTCTTGTGTGAGATTAAAGCCTTGCTGAAGTGCAAAGGTGTTACTAATACCATACCAATGTACACAGTATGGGAAAAAATAGGAGTTATAAGCAGCATCAAAATGTTTGGTGGTTTGTGTTGGTTGTGGGTTTTTTTTCTTATTAAAAGAGGGTTATGTCTGTAGCTGAAATTTCCATGACAAATGTAATGATACATAATCCATTTTTTTTAGTACCTTGTTAGAAATAATACAACAATTGTATTCTGTAGTGAGTTGAAACAAGTCAGAGGCAAGGCAAATCACCTCATGAAGTTACTTTCTTACATGTTCTGTGTTAGTGATAATTTGTGATGAAATCTGAACTTTGCAGGAATCTAAAGCCTGTCTAGTGCTGCCTCGTGTCATGTTATCTGCTGTGCATGCTAGACACAGGACAGTGAAGAAGTTGCTGAACTCTCCTTTGGAATGTCATCTTTGGGGGTGATGTTACTTTTGAATCTTCTGTCAAGTCAAAATTGTATTTTTCTTTCTTAATAGTGCATTATAATTAGTGCACTAAATTAATGCTTAATAGCACTAAAGCTATTAAGAAAGTACTTAATTGAAAAAGGTGCATGAGAGAGCTGAGAAAGTTTCTGTCTTCAGAAGCACTTAGTCAAAACTTAAAAAAAATGTTAAAACATTACTGTTTCTTTATGTTAGATATGTATGGGGAAAAAGATGACAGCTTATTTCCTTGGTTTCAGCAAAGATATAACAAGTTTAATGAGTGTTATTTTCTGTTCCTAGTATACAGTATCATTGTTTCTGTTAGGTGGAGTATTTTATGAATTCTGAGAAGTAACACTAAGCAGTACTTGTCAAAACAAACATTGCAATGTGGTCTTTATCTTTTTTTATACATTAGTTTTTAGTAAGTAATTTTTCTGGATTTTGGCTGCAGAGCTTTCATAACTTCATGCAAGTGTGTGGTTTGATGCAGTACCAGGCATCTCTTGATGGTTTTAGGAAAAAATACAATATTCCAGACTGTAAGCTGACTGTTCATCTGACTGCATAAACAAGAAGTGTTTTCTGAGAGAAGTATTCTGTTGTAAAGAAAGAGTGTTTTGTTCACTAAACCTTGTGAAATCCAGATCATAAGTGTAGCCTTAATTGTCTTTCTGTTACTACATAAGTTGTGTTGCTCATGGTAAAATTTCCTATCTGTGCATATGCCTAGTGCTAATAGAAGATTAACATAGAAAGATGAGAACTTATTCACTTCCACATACATAAAACTAATAGTCAAATGGTGTTTTATTTTTTATCTCTTTTTCTCTCCATCTTTTTTTTTTATCTAATTATAATTTGATAATGGATATATTGCTTTCTAGTGATTTAAAATAATTAGTTTTAAGGTAGGGAGGAAATGATACATAAATATTTTTCTTACTAATCTTTAACAAAATAAATTTAATTTGTTGCCTCAAGAGGGTGCTGTCTGCTAGCAGCTTGAATTGAAAAAGTGAGGTAATTCTGGTATTCTAGTCTGATTGAGTTTTTAGTTCATAATCCAAGTTGCTTTAATAAACCCCTGTTGTTGTTTGTATTAGTTTCTACATGGATTCACAAAAAAAACTGGAAAAAATAGCTTAAAGTGATGTAATTATTTTGTGGTGTTACAGTTATGCTCACGTATTCTTGTTTACTACTTTTTACTCACAGATTTTGGATCATGAAAGAGGCAAATATTGGTCTGTTTTGCAGGCTGGAGATGTGAAAGAAATGTCCTTCCAGAGGTTAATTGGGCTTGTGACAGAGAAGCTAAGACTTGTGTATTGCAACTTCACATTAGGCTGCTCTAACCTTGATAATTAGATATGTAACCCTTGAGTAGAACCACCTCTGTAGAGAAAAATATGTATACACATAAAGGAGAATACTGCCAGCAAGATAACAGTTTGGTTCCCTGCTTGAGTACTTTTGGAGTAGACTGCTATAACTAGTTATTTTCTCTACAATTCTAGATCTGCTTTAATAAAATATAAATTATGTTCTCTTTTCATTTTGTCCCATAATCTGTGTACATTTTTGCCATTGATATTTTTACATGTATTAAAAGGCACACTAATTTCCTACAGCATGGGTTTTTTCCTTTTGAAGGTATCAGAACGAGTAGAGAGAAGACTTCAGGAGATAGAAGAAGAAATGCGTGCTGAAAGACAACTGGTAGAAAGGCGCCAGGACCAGCTGGGACATGTGTCTCTTCAATTACAGGAGGTATGCAAACAAAAGCTTCCCGTGTATTTAGGATTTAGTTAGGAATCTGTTGCGTTTGTGAGCCTGTACCTGTCAAATTGGGAAAAATGCTCATATCTTGGAACATGTTTTAACTCTCAGTCCAGCTCACATTGTTTTGATGACCAGATAATACCGAGCACAGTCTCAGTCCTTTATTATACTGTCTTGACTATATTTAGACCTTTTTGGTAACTGCCACAAATCTTCTAAGAACCTACCCCTATGCCCTATGCCCTGAAAACCCAAGCAAACAAAAGCAAGTAATTAGCTGGGTTTTTTCAATGAAAAGGTTTTATTTTCTAAAAGGTAAACTTTGCTTGCTCATGCAAGCAAATATAATTTATTTCAACAAGCAGTCTAAAGCACTGTAGTGGCCAGACAACTTTTCACTGCTTTTGTTTTATTCAACTTTTGTTTTATTCAATACTTGATGAAATATAAAACACTGTTTAGGAGACAAATAGAAATGTTTAGCATATAAGTTAAAATTTGAGACAGATGTTAGCTTTTTTTATTCTTGTTTTAGAAAACATAAGAAAAATACTTATTTTTGATTTTACTTCTGTTTCAAAAATCTGTGTCTTAACATAGTGTGACTTTTTATTTCACTCCACTTAAGATATGATTTGCAATGTTATCTCTATCTGTACAATAGAATACTATAATTGAGAAGAAATATGCAATTCCTTGATTTTTACTCTTAATGTTTGCAACATAGCTTTTGGCAGGCTTTATACTGTGCAGTGTTACTGAGGAACCTTGCTCATGATGCTATGTATTTCATATTTTATCCTTTTAAAGGGATGATATCTTGTATTCTCGAAAGATACATTGACACTGCCATAGTTTCCTTAGAAAGAAAACTTGAATTCAAGTGAATGAGTTCAAATGTAGTTCAAAGAATTTTCATATGATGTTTCATAGATCATGTGAATGATCATAGTCAATGTGATCATGAGCCTCCAGGCTGGGTGCCTTTATTCTTGGTAACTCATCTTTTGAATTTCATGCAAAAAGAATATGAAATAATAAGTACATTCTACACCTTCTTCTCCTAAGATGTCCAGATGTAAATTAAGATGGCTTAATAGTTTATTTTGTAAATTCTACTTTATTTTTTGTAAGTTATTTTTCCTGAGGAGCCCCTTTTAAAAATACAATTTAAGTTGCTGTATTTTAGAAAGAATGGACTTGAACTACCTTGTGTACTTTTGCGTAGCCTAGTGAGAATAAAGTAAATAAATATTTTGCTACAATTGTTATTTAGATAAAATATGTTTCTGTATAATTTTGAGCTTGTTATTTTGTTATTCTGTTTCTTGTCCTTTGTTATTCAAATTGTGAGTTAGATGGACTCCAAACTCTGACAGTGGCCTCAAGTCTTCTGGTAATCACTGCACAGCCATAATGTTCTATTGAAGTGCTTCTGTTTTCATTTATTTCTCCAAGATGCTTCCCAAGTAAGCTTACTGGAAAGGAGGGTAGTGTTTGGACTGAGTTTTGAAATCCTGTCATTAATAAGGCGTGAATGATTTATGAGAAATACTATTTAAAGCATTTGTGGCTGTTTAATGATATAATTGTTTCATTAGTTTGCCTGTTACACATTTCAAACAAAATTAAATTTTACTTTTGCATGTTATCAGTAGTTGCTCTAATTAAGAAATCGTATGAAGTTTGTGAGGATTAAATGCTATTTTTTTTTGAGTGAAGTGCAGTGCCTGTAACTGACCACTACTTGTCAGTATTTTACCGTCTTAAGAGAATCACCTTCCTAAATTGCAATTATTAAATTATATATTTTCAGGCTCTAAAACAACATGATGATATGTTTATTTTGGCCTTTCTCTTGCCTGTCTTTTCTTTCTCTCAGTTTTTTGTATAATGTGCAAACTTCTTATTTGTGTTGTAGTATTATATATTACTATAATCATAGACTGATTATGAACCTGGAAGATATCTACGTGTATACTCACCATTAAGAAAGCTTAACATATAAAATTTTGTATCTTTAAGTTTTAAATTTGAATTTTTGTTTTGAATCTTTAGCCTTTCTATGCTGTGTATAGTTGTTCAAAAACTATTTTCTTTATATTTTATGTATCTTTTACCTTACAGCAATTACTGAAAATTAGAAAATAGCAATTAGCAAACAAATTCATGCAAATCATGCATAATAATTTTTTTCCATATTCCTGATATAAGCATGTTTCTGATTAGAAAGAAGAGCAAATATTCTTTTCTTGCCAGGGCTATTGACATGCATACATGAATTGTTTTAACAACTTCATTTGTTGTGTAAATGAAAACTATTTTGAGATTCCTCAGTGCTTCTTTTCCTTTGAATATAAAGATATCATCTCCTCTTATTTTTGTTTGCATTTTTACATCTGTTTTCTAGAATAAGATCCAAGTATCATTCTTAAAAATGTTTTCTTTGCATTCTTTTCTGTACATTGGGTGTCCTGGATGGCTTTACAAAATTCTGTGCTTGGCTTCCTAGATTTTGGTGGAATGTGTTCATGCTTGGCATGCTTTAGGTAAACAGAATCATCTTCATTGAACCTTTTGAATCCACTGAATGTGGTAAGGCAGTGACTGCAGTTATGTCTTAAGCTAACAACTTGGGTGGACCAGGAAGCATTTTTTAACTTTTTCCTAGTGCAAATGTATACTTAGATTTTGTTTGCCTCCCACTACAAATAGCATGAACTGCAAGAAGCTGGTGGACAGAGAGTGGGGTAAACTGATTGTCAAAAGTGTTATTGAACATTGTTTTTGCATATCTTTATCACTGATCTATTTAGACAAACATAAACTTGATCTGTGCTCTGAGCCACCTGGATATTTTAGTGCATTGTTGATACTTGCTCTTTGGCTCTGTGCTATGCCACCTCTGGCCAATGGGTTCTGTTTGGATTGCAGTTTGAAGCTGACTCTTGCTTGGAACATGAGGAAGTCTCATGCATATCTGTCACTGATATAGTTAGGTAGTATCTTTTTAACTGCTTGGCTGGTATGTTTAGGTAGCATGCTTGGAGCCATGCTAATCACTAATGTAGCAAGCTAGGAAAAGTATTTTCGTTCAGATTAAGATGTGGTGCATTTTTGCCTTATTTTAAATTATAGCTTGAGGCTGTTCTGCTTGTATGTTTGTGATAGTATGAAAAACTCACTGATGAGTCTCACTTTGAAAGAGCAAGTTTCAGTTTGTGGTCACACAGCTTTCAAAAAGTCTGTTTTTATTTAAAAACACAACACAGCAAAACCAAACTGAGTCCAAAACATAAACCCTAAGAAAAGTTAGTAGACTTAAGTTGCTGTAAAATTTACGATTTGCTCTTGAAAGGTTATCATATGTTGGAAAGATTGAGAACTTGAGTTGTTTCACAATCATCCCCATAGTTTTTCTCATAGATAATTTTTTCTTATATATGAAGCAGTAAGTTAAGATTTTGAAGTTTTGGGGTTCAATAGATCCTGTGTGTATGTAGGTGAGGTATGCTCAGTTGGGGTATGCCAGTTACGTTTGTATTCTAATGCTGTCTTATGCTAGTGAACTCTGTTTCATAAAGATCTGTAACAATTGCTCTCCTTGGTGAAATCAAGAGTTCATCTAGCCTGACCACGTAGTGGGCAGTGGAACGTGTAGCTGGTCCTTCCCAAAGCCGTGCTGTGTGGACCTCTGTACGTGGAAGTTCTGTCTCCTTGTGGCCTCCTGTATACCTGCCTCCTCCAAGGCCTCATGAACCCTGTCAGTCTCTTTCAGACTGACCTGGACACTAATGCTGCTGAGGAGGATCTTGGTAGGAGAATGCTGTTGATTGTGGGCCTGTTCCCATTCCTTGGTGCTTCAGCTTCTCTGGACAGTTTCTGCCTGCTGTTTGGGAGCCATCAGGGAGGAGTGTGTGTTTGAACTGTTGTCCTTAGCATCCTTTTCCTAGTTCCCATTTTTGACATTTGACTTCCTCAACCCCTTCTTTGGAGACAACAAATAAAATCAAAGCATCAATTGGATCTTTACATGTTTTTTTTTTTTTTTTTTTTTTTTTTTTTTTTTTTTCTTTTACCCCTCCCAAGAGAAAGCTTATCTAGTACTCTTTAATGGAGAAAAAACGAGTGTGGCCCAAAACAGCAAGAGAGAATTATTTAAAAAGGAGTGCAGAAAGGAGGCAAAACACAGAATTAACTTTTACCTCTTAAATTTTTGACTTCTCACTAACAGTTGACATTTGTCTGGCTGTGGGTGACCAGATGTCTCCATTTCCTTATGACATTTTGATTAACTACTTAACTGGCACCTACTGGTACACTGCATGTTTCACAGTCCAAGCAGTGCACATGTAGTATGTTTCATTTACTGTAACATTACTTTTTTTTTGCAGTATTTTGACTCTGGGGTATCTATCTCTCTCTCTTTCTATATATATTAGCTGTTATTTTCCTTAAAATGATGTGGCTATGGGATATTTTTACAATATGCAGAAAATAGAATGGAAGATTATATTTATAGCATCAGTTACAGTAAAGGATGCATTTGTTTGAAATTATTACTATTTAATAGCCTGAATATCAGTTGGTGAGGTTGAAATGGCATATTTATTTCCATGATTTCTTCTGGAAATTAGGGCATACTACTGATGCAGAGATATATTTTGCTTTCAGCAGGAATAATCCTTGAAAATTTTAGTAGTAGTCATCACTCCAGCCCAGCTGTAATATTTTCTTTATGATTCTGACCTCTCTAGCCAAAGCATGCATATTTGGTACTATGTTAATAATTAATTTAGTGCCAAAAATAAAGTTGGCCTAAAGTAGACTGACTATAACAAAGCTTCTATTTTTGCTAGTAAAACTGATGGCCAGTTGCAGTTAATGGACATCATATATTCCAAGTAGGCTGTTCTGAACTGACTTCCGGTCATTAAAAATAAAGAAAAAATTACAAACCAAAACAAAAACCCAATGAACTTGGGTAATGCAAAAACAACATAAGCTAAAGAGATGATCTTAGACTTTTGGTCATGTTGCTTTTTGGGACTTCTCCCAAGGACCTTTTTAAGTAAAATGTGTGCAGTGTTGAGTTTTATAGTTGACTGGAATGATAGATTTAAATACTGAATACTTAGGAAAGTACCTTAAATGTGTTAGTCTTCTATTATCTGATTAGGGATCAGTATGTCTAAAATTATTGCTCTTGAGGTGACATAATATTTTCAATGGAGTAGTTATGATTCATGTCTTCATGGTCTCAGATTTTAACGTAAGCTGTTCAGGCAGAAGAGTAATCCAAGCTATACTGAAACCCTTATGTTTTCTGAGGTGAGGTTGTAAGAGGGAGGTAAGTATATGAAGCCATTTATTTTCTCCAGAAAGCTAATTTTAAAGCCAAAGCTTCTAAAGCTGAATGCCTGGCTTCACTGAAGTTGATTAATATCTTGTATTCTGTTTTCATACACTGAAATTGCTCTTCAGTGTACAGTGAAGAGAAAATGAATGAATGAAATAGCACAACTTATAGGGACAAATTTCAAGGAAGTTAGGAGATTTTCCTATAAATGTAAAATGAAAATGCTGCTTGGGAATGACAGACTGGGAAAAAGAAATTTCTTTCTGGAAAGGCTATATGTTTTTCTTGTTGTATTAGCAAGTAATTATGGAAGGAATAGATGTACTTATGCTTCAAGATATGGGATAGAAGTACAAGATTTGTGCTCAGGTACCTAATTAATTGATTTGTGACTAGTGTGAAAAATGCTTGGTAATGTTGTGCAGATAAAAACTGTGATTTATAAACGGTTCCAGAAATTCATGGCAAATTATCATCACTATATGGCTACTGATGTCTTTCAGATGATGTTTCTAAGTGATATTTAAAATGACCCAATGATTTTGCTATGGTTTGAGATTTCTAAACTTGGGTTGTTTATGTTGCAAATATTACATGTTACTAATATCTGTCATGTCTAATGCTTCCTTTGCTAGTGATTGGCTGTGTTTTGCAAATAATGTTGGTTTGCAGAGGGACAAGATTTTGAAATTGGTATTTAATGCGCTTTTATTTTTGTAAGATGGTTTAGAAAGTGTACACATATGATTTTAAATACCTCAGTCTGAGAGGGAATGGGAAAAGTCTGCATGAATTTGTTTTATTTCTGTTATTATTGTCAAGGAAGGGCACGTCAATGTTGGTAATTTTTGATCAGGAAAGTTTCAGTTGATTCAGTTGTAGTTCTGTGGCTTTAAGCATCTGTCCAGATTCAGAAGAAATAACCTTTTTTTTTTTTTTTTTTCTTTTGACTTCTAACACAACCTTATGGTAGCGTTTTCTTGACTACAGTGCATTGAATTTCATAGCATGCACACTTTATATTAGAGAATATATTATTTTACTCTGATATGTGCACAGCTAATCTGTAGAGGATCTCTTGAGCCTTTTAGACTTCAATCTAAAGGTGTTTGGGGTCAACTTGAGAGTCTGGAGCTCTATACATCGGAAGGATGTTAGTGCTGCTTTAGACTTTGTGTTTGTCCCTGTTCTCTGCATGGGTGTGTTTATGTATGCATGAACTTATATTTGTCTTTTCATAACAATATACATTGGCTCTACATGGAAATACTAGATGCAGACAGAAAGCATTTGTCTAGATCTTCTTAAATATATCAGCAGGTTCTTCAATTTTACCAACCTTGGAATGATGGCTTCTGTAAATTTTGTGATGAAGTTTACAATATATTTTTCTCCTCTAAAGGTTTTAAGGAAGCAAGATGTTAAAGCAGATGAAACAGAAGAGCTCATGAGAAACAAACTTGTGCAATATGAAAGTCAAAAGCACCAGGTAAGACTTAATTTTTCCTTTTTGCTTGGTTTTAAATGAGTGTGTAGTGTAATCTGTTACAGTATATGCTTCCTTTTTCTGAGAAACCAGCAGAACAAAACATTCTTTAAGAATTCAAGGAGTGGGATTTTTTCTGTATCAGAGATACTGTGAATATAGCTATGCTCAGCTTGTGTCTCTCCTTCAAAACTGTTCAGTTGTAATATGTTACATCTAATGACTCTTCCATCCTGCCAGGCAGACAGATTTATAACTTGAGCATTATCTTTGGTATCTTTCTCTATTTTGTCTCTGAATTTGTATGTAGTCTGCTGTTGCTTATTTGCAGCATATCAAAGCAGCTTTTCTTCATCCCTGCAGCTAACTTATGCTGGTGATTTTGCACCATAGTTATTATTAAGTACTCTTACTGAACTGTTGCCATATTTCACTCTTTCTTTTCATAGAAAACAAAATTTATTGTATTTTTTATTCTAGCAAGATGTTAGTGCTGTATTACACTTTGGCTAGTTTTCTTTCCACTTGCATCAAGTTTAGCATCTTGCATCGGTGTACCCCCTTATGCTAAGCCTTTATGTAGTGTAGTGTTTTATGTAGTGTTTTACGTTATGTTGTTCTCTTCATTCCCTTAATGTTGGTCCTGTTTACTTTGCCCATTTTCCAGGCTTTCAACATCCTCCTTGAGATTGCTATCTCAACAATAACAATTTCTGCTGTCAAAACCTCTATTTCCCAGTGTATCTTTGAACTATTTGTGGAAGAAGTCAAAAAATACTTTGGCGCTTTTGCTTTCATTTCTTTTTTTTCTTTAAATGGTCATTGGTTTGATGACTATTTCTGATTACACATTTGGAATTTTATGTTTTTAGGCAAATTTCAGTTTTATGAAATTCAGGGCGCTTCAATTTTTTAGTAATCTCATTTCCAGAATAATTCAAATACATCATCTTGTACAAGACAGAAACCCCACAGATTTTACCAAATACAGTTCTGCCAATGTGTGTCATCTTTAACACTTCTAGGAATAAACTGTTTGCCAAAGGTGACTTAAAATATTTAGTCATTATTAGTTTTGAGTTTGAAAGTCTGTTTCAAATCTAGGGACAATGTTTTTGAAACTTTGTTAAAACTTATCATCCTTTTTTTTTTACTTTTAGCCCAGTAAAAATTTGCATTTGTCATTTTGTTTTGGATAATATAAATTATTTTGTATCTTTATGTGATATTGAATATTGTACAAAAATGATAGACTGTAAATAAAATTCTCTTTATGTAATTTAAATAAATATTGCAGGGATTTAGTACAGATGAAGGTTTGCTTAAAATTTTGGACAAATAAAAATACTACGTATATTATACTGCATTTTAGATAGATGCTTATATGGATGAATTTGTGTCAAAATTAAATGTTAAAACACACTTTTATATTATGATGCCTACATTGGTTTTCTTTCTTCATCATCATGTGAAATGAAAGCTTGAGCAGGAATTGGAGCAGTCCCGGAAAAAGTTGAGTGAATCTGAAGGCAGTAGAGAAGCTCTTTTGCATCAGGTAACTGCTTTAGTGTGATAAAAATCCTAAGGTTTTCATATTAAGTTGTGTCTGATTCTTTTTGTTTAATATTCTTATCTCATCTTCTGATAACATTGTTTTATGAAGGAAGAAATGAGATATAGGAAGACATGTTTAAGTGTGTATAATATGTGGACTGAGCTCGTTATAATTTTTCTGCTTTCCAAACTTTTATGTGTATATGTTCATATATATTAATTATAGTAGTGATAGTAATGGTATGTTTTCAGTCCATAAACACATTATGTGAAATATACATTCATAACATGCTTTAGAACTACTCCTGTATTAGTAATCATTGTTCTGCAATGCATGTGCTATAATTGGTGAAATCAGATAAATAAATGACCTAGAAGTATTTGCGACATTGTAACATGCAATAAAAGCAAATAAAGAAATACCTGAAAAAGTATCTAAAGTGTGCTTTAATCAATAGCTATTAATGCATTTATGATTAAGTTTAAAATTTGTAGGAGTTTGGATTATAGCTTTAGAAAAAAAGTCCTTTCTCCTAAATATCTTTCTTTTGAGGGGCTAGATAAAAAAACTGAAATAACTAGGAAGGGGGCAATTGGCATTCTCATCTTTTAGCATTAATTATCTTTTAGCATTAATTATTTGACTTGTGTATCCAGCAGAAGCTTGAGTTCGCTATGTTGTTACTGTACTGAATTAAAATAATTGTGAATGGAATATAGGGTCATATGAATTGGAGGCATTTTTCTTCAACTCAGCTTTAACATGTTGGGTTTTTTCTAAGTGCTATACTATATATGATAGGAAAAATGTGAAGAGCTCCTGTGTTTTTTATGAATAAATACATTGTATTTTTAAGGAGCACAATTTAAATAAAACATACTGTTTATTAAATTTGTATAGATGTTTTCACTGACTATGTGAAAAGACAATTGCAACATTTTTGTTTCATCTAGAGAAATTGTTGCTCATTTGTGGTCAACAGAAATTAAAAGGTTTCCTTTAATTTTGAATAATCACTTTGTGGCCTTTAATTAGGAACTAGTTTGTCTGTTTACCATCTGCAGTACTCTCAAGATGTATTTATAATTATATTTTGTGTGTAGTATTTTTCTGATGCTTGTGCATATATTTTAGATTGAGGATCTTCGTTCTCAGCTTTTGAGAGCAGAAGAAGACCGTGTAGAATTGCAACATCAAATTTCATATGCTGCTATGCATCACCAGAGCTATCAGGATGTACAGGATGATGACAGGAGAATTAGAGCAGGTACAACTAATATTTTGCACTGGAGACCTGCAGGCTAGTTAGTAGGCATGGGCACTAATTTTATCTTAGAGCTGCAAGCTAATTCTTCTATTGTTTTGACAAGACCAGCCAATTAATTACTCAAATTTAAGTTAATACGAATATTAACAGACAAATAGCAATGACAGTTAATTTATGACAAAATATTTTGATTTGCACAGTTAAAACAAATGAGACAATTTTAGCAAACTGAATAGTGTTTTTACAGAAGAAAAACATGTATTATTTTTAAGTAATAATTTTCCAGAAAACTTGCATTTCAGTCCATTTGCAGTTTGAATTCTGCCATCTTGAAAATCATAAAAGAGTCATTGATTAGATAGTTAATAAGGCTGATGACTTTCTGGTAGAATTTATAAGCAACATGTTCCTAAGTGGTTAAGAATATTGTTCTATATGATGCAGTCAGGGCTTCTGTTTGCACAGAGTAGAATAGTTTTATTTAGAAGACAAATACTTTAAACAATTTCAAGGTATAACTGCATATTAAATTACTGCTTTAGCAAGGTCTTCAGTTAATTGCTAATTATCTATCTGTATTTGAACTTTTCAAACATAATAATGTCTATCTGAATAGGCATTAGAGAAAGTCTTTCTCCTTATTACCATAGCAATGTATTACTCAAGGTTATAGAGTAATAGGGACTCTATTCTAGAGTCCAGTGTCAATGGGAATGTTAAATTGGTTTGGCTAATGACATATTTTCTTATTTTTGTACTTCAGCTTCTGAATTATCTTTGTTTTTAAAATAGGACAATGACTCGGTATTTTGCAAACCTCATACAGAGCACTGGAAATGAGCTTAGCTTCAGAAATGTAATGCAAAATGATAATTGCAATAGTTTTTCTCCAATCATGTTAATGTATCTGCTTAAAAGTTAGTTTATTTGAAACAATATGCCTTTCATATTAATAAAAGCATATTTTTACTTTCCTATTGATCTTATAAATCAAGACAGTTGCAAAAGTATGAAGAAAATAAAAATGTACTGTAACTATTAAAATACATGCATACATTTATATAATTTTTGCTGTTGTGTTTCACCTTGCTGTATTATTTCTGTTTCTTCAAAGATATACAAGAAGAAGACAAGTAGAGATTTTTTTTCTTTTGCCTCTAGAAGTTATTTATGAATAAAGACATCTGAATTTCTGATTGAGAGAAATTATAGCTTACTCTTATGAAAACCTTTGGTTGTATTTTCAGGATTCAGAAAAAATTCACAGATGACTTTCAAATTGGGAGGTATTACTCTTGTGAGATAAAACCTTGGCCTTGAAGCTGATGGCCAAATTTCATTTACACCAGAACTTCCCCACTGTTTCTTCCATCCTATTTTATTTTATTCAGTTTTGCTATGGCTTTGGTTGTTTTGGTCGTTTTTTTTTCTTTTTGAGGGGAGCAGCTGTGTGCAGGGGGAAGAGTGGAAACCCCTATAAAATGATGGAAAAATACTGTTTTATTCTGTAAAATGTTATTAGCTTATGTTACCGGTATTCCATTTTTCACAGATATTTTGGTAAAAATCAGTAGTTATAGAATAGTCTTGAGTGGAGAAGCAAATTGCCAAAAATTAAATTAGATAAAATTAATTTACCACAAGTTGGTATTTCTACTGAATGTATTGCTCTGTTCTTATTGTTTTATAGTAGTTGAAAGATATGAGAGAGAGAAGCAAGATCTAGAGAAACATATTTTGGAACTTAAAGCAAAGCTGAGTCACAATGCTGTAATGTCAGAGGTAGAAGAACTGAAGAGATGTATAGAGCGTAAGGACAAGGAGAAAGCACAGTTGGTAATGCACATACAGGTAAGTTGGGTTTTGTTGCTTTTTGCTTGGTGGCTCTTTGTTTTTTAAATAATTTTCTATCTGTTTAACATTAGGTGATATATCAGATTAGGGATTAACCTTTAAAATGTAAGAGTAACTGTCATGCTCATTATTATGTCAATCACTTTGAAAAGTGATTTCAGTTTGCCGATTTTTTTCTCTCCCATGTAGTACCAAAAAAGTTATTTGCTGTTGCCCATGATTTCATGGTCTGGATTACTTCTCTTTCCCATGTGCAAAGAAAATTTGATCTGCTTTTATCAACACTTGCTGTTCATAATGGTTTTTGGAACTACTTTTATAAGGTAGTACTTAATCTCTTATTCCCCATTCCATCATTCCTCAGAATTGAAGTTCAACTTTAAAAGTTGAGATACTTTGTTCTCTGAGAGAGTGTAGTAGAGTAACAAAAGTAGGTCACAATTTTCCTTTTTTTAGTAACTAAATGCAATATAGTAATATAATCATAATAGTAGTCTATATGGTAAGTATATCATAATGTTTAATGTGATTCTCTGAGAAGGATAAGAACAGCCTTTTGTACTGGAATTTTAGTTAGAATACTTTGACTATAAAATGAGATCTAAGTAGGCAGTACCATTCTTATTTAAGTTGGGAAATTTCTGTGTTTCTTGTTCTTGTCTAGATTTGTCATTGGTAGTAGAATGCCTGAACAGTAACAGTTGTCTTCCATGACTGTCAGGAGAAAAGAGTTTGTTTGCAAAACTATGCAACTGTTATTTCAGTAGTCAAGGACTTCACTTTTTGTTCTGCTTGTATTTTGGCATTCTGTAAGCGAGAGATTTTGTATTTATTTTCCTAATGAAGGTACTTATGTATGAAATGATATTGCATCACTTTGGAAATTCAAATGTAAGAATTTATTTTTTTGTCTTCATAGATTTACAGAACTATACTCTTCAGTTTACTTCTGTTGCTCCTTTACCTTGTCAGCTTTTCTGCTGATTTAAATCAAACTAACACATCAAATTACATTTGGGAAAAAAATGGTGTTCTCAAAATAAGTTCCTACATGCTTTACGAAATTCAGTCATTGAATAGGTTTAAAAAGACCTAAAGTGTTTTTGTAGAGGGTAAGATGAGCAAAACTAAATTCCTGCTGTCCATCAGCATTTGTATTCTAGCTGGTCAATGAAACCCATGACTAACTGAAAACATTCTCAGTTTTTGTTTTGTTGTGCCTGAGAAACTAATTATTTTGGTGACAGGAATTAATGGGGTAAGAACTCACATAAAACCAATTATTTTAAACTTCTGCTTGTAGAACATGCTTACTTAAGGATCAGAATGATTTTATAATACTAATTTTCTGCCCTGAAAATACTCATGCTATAGTGCTCAGTTGGGGTCATTGTCATTTCTCTGAGTTAGAAATCTTTGACTTCCCTCATTTCTCAATGGAAAATACTTTGTACTTCTTATCTGCTTCCCACTGCCTTTCTCCAACAGGGGCAGTAACAGGAAAATAGCTAGTGTGTTTTTCTTTTAGCGAGACATCAAGGAATGCAAGGATGTGAATTTCTAAACTTGTGTACTAACAAAGCATTTTGTCAAGCCTGTTCTAACAGCTGCTCCTATCAGATAGTCTGATTCCCAGTTGGAAGTGACCAGTCATGTTTGACTTGGGTGTGATTTATCTTTGTTTAGTGGGGAGAATCTAACTTGCCTCTGATGTACATGTGATGTTAGCAATTTCTTTTGATTTATTCAAATATCATTGTTTGCAACAATTTGAGTTGTGTGTGTTGTACATTTAGCCTCCAACAGCTGCCATAAAATCACAGTGTGATGTAAAATGGAGGGGATGAAAAAGGTTAAAACATATTCTTAAGCTGATACTTAGAAGTATGTTCAATCTTAAATTAGTTTTAAAATTTACTATTTATTTCAGCTGCTCTAGTTTCCATAAGGGTGTGGTTGAGATCTTCCAGATGTATACAGCTATCTTAAATACATTTTTCTGCATGAAGCCAAATAGATATGGGGCTGTTATAGCTAACTTTTAAGATTTAAGTATTATGACTAAGAAATAAACAAAGTCCACAAATTATAAAGATGCAATACCCTTTCTCCGTAAGTGTTCTTCATAAGTATTTTTAGACTTTCTAATACATTCTCCATAAGTGTTTTTAGACTCTTGTGCCCAGGAACTTGTTTGATTTACTAATTACTCTTCATTTGAATTTGATGGTAGCATTCTTATAGTATTATCCAGTACAGCAGTCACTTTATTAAAATATTTCAGTTCTTCTGAGGGAAAAAGATTGGTTTTTTATTAATATTAGAATTCTTCAGTAATATAAGTATTTCAGTCTTATAAATATTGATTCATATTCTCACTAAAATTTACTTTTACTTTTTCTTCTACAAATAAAGCTATTAGCCAATTAAATGCCAGTAGTGCAAATCTTTATAGGTCAGAAAGAATTTTGACAACTGCACCCATGTTAACACAGAGATACACACTTATCGTACATAACTAGGAATTCAAAACTACAGATCAGCACATTTGGGACTCCGATTTTGATATAGAAACAGAGTGTGGAGATACTTTCTCTGTCCTCTTGCTTTACAGGGCTGGCTTCATGAAATATTGACTTGTTATGATGCTCTTTTCCACCTGATTTCAAGTACTGGGTCTGTGCTGGCTTAACTCTTTTAAGCAAAGTGCAAACTCTTTGCTAAGGTTTAGCTTATTTACACATACTGTAAAAATAAAACATTAAAAGTCACTTTATAATGGTACATCCATGTCAAAATCCAATTTTTCTTCTCATGCAAGTAGTTTGTGTTGATAAATTAGTTACACTTCAAGGTAAATATCTAAAACAAATGTTCCTCTTTTTTATTATACTGTAAATCAATAAATTAGAGGTTGATTTACTTCTACACAATAAGAGGCATGTTTACAGTTAATTGAACATTATTTTCTGTGTTTAAGATTAGACTCCTATTTCATTAAAAAGTTTGTGGGAGCGATAGTTTTGTTAATGAAGTGTGTACTCTGGGGAAATGATATATAAATGACTAGTTTTTAATGGTGCAGCATTGAGTACTACATCAATTTAGTGTGACACCCTCTGTGGTGTTCCAGAAAGACATGAAATAGGAAGTGGTAATAGCAGGCGTAATCACATGACTGAAAAAATGAAATGATGACTCATTTTAGAAAATCTGGGGAATGGTAAATTTAATATCTGATTGTGTTTTATGAGACTAATTTTAACTTGTGCTATACTCAATTTAAATCTTTGTCTTTAAATAAGTATTGTAATCTGTTGTCATTGGAAATTAAACTTGTATTGATTAAAATTTTTCTAGTTGTAACTTATGAGATTATTTTGGTTATCTTTTTAGCACAGTAAATACTATCCTGAAGAGATTGGTACAATCTACTGCCTCCCAGGAGGTGTTGGCCTGGTTTGGAAGGAACAAAACCCCCCCAAACGAACAAACTGACAAGGAGAGAGCCCTTACTAGCAAACTCAAGTCTCCCTCCTTCCCCCTACCTTGTGGAAGTACCTTTGTCTAAATCGTTGTTCTCTATCCATCTGTAAAGTTGCCTGTTCTTTCATAGATAAAATCCTTTTCTCTTGTCCATTCTGAATTGCAGTCTGTTTATTTCAGGCTACATCTGCAGGTTTTTTTCAGTAATTCTGAAATCTAATCCTCTTTAAAGTATTTCAATCCCCTGAGGCTTGGTAATATGTTTGACTGGCTATAGATCAGGTCTATCAAATTTATCTTTCATTAATGAAAAGGCTGAATGGTATAAAAGCAGTCTAAATAAGCCCAAAGTGCAGAACACTAACGTGAATTTCTGTGTGATGAACTCAGTAAAATACAATTTTGTTAGTGTACCTTTAAAAACTGATTTCTGAGCATGTACTTCCAGAATGTGTATGGGCATTATTATTCCTGAGCTTCTTATGAGACTGTTCAGAGAAATATGATTTGAGAAATGCAGCATCTTTTATTTTTAAAAGGTGTGTTTTCAATTTAATTCATTTTTGAAAGGCTTATATATGCCTCCTACGTTTTCAAACATCTTTGCACTTTGTTCTAGAAGCATTTACCAAGCTGCTGTATTCTCTTTGTATTCAGTGCTATCAAATATATCTTTATTTAGCACATTGTTTTCATGAAGGCAACCAGCAAAAAATTGGGTAACAACTAGCTCATAAACTTTGAATTCCAGTTGTTGTGGTGAATGCTGTTTTGTCCTTTCCAGTTCTCCTTTTCCTCTCGTCTGTTTACATTAATCTCCATATAGCTTACTGTTTGGTTTATTTATTATTTGTGTAGTTTATAATATATGGCCAATGATTGATCTCAAACTTACAATACAGAAAAATAACAAGAACAACCAGAATAGGAACAAATGCAGAAAGAATTGAGTAGTATGTATTTTGTCTTGTGTTGGAGTTCTTTACCATTGCAGAGGGAGCGATTCTCTGGGCTAACAGGACTTTCCTTAATAGTCAAGAAGATCTTTTATTCTGTTAATGTTTAATAAAAATTTGATTTAATATTGCTATATGTTCTTTGATAAAGTTTCATACTGCATATATTTAGAGAATATTTGTGTTTTGCTATGATGATTCCAGGTGTTAACATCTGACCTGGAAAACAGGGAGAAGCAGCAAGAAAAAATGTTGGACCAGCTAAAGGAGATACAGAATTGCTACAAGGCTTGTGAGAGTGAACGCAGACAAACTGAACTCCAGTCTGCTGAGTTAGCTCAACAGGTTGAAGAGAGTACCAAGGAAGCAGAACGGTATCTCACTGAATTCAAGCATGCAGAGGCACTCAGGCTGGAGATTGAGAAAAAAAGAGAAGATTTGAAGGTGAGAGCCCAGGAAACCATCCGCCAGTGGAAGTTGAAGTGTAAAAAACTGGATCGTGAGGTAGAAAAGCAAAATCAAACTATAAGTGAATTGATGGACAAGAATAAACAGGTAAGATTGGTTGATTGGGTTTTTTTTGCTACCCTTTCCCTTTTAAAAATGAAGAAAAGGAGTTTATTTATGCAAACTGTGACTTAAACTGCTTTCTGCTTTAAGTTCTGGACTTCTGCTGTATAATTTTCAGAACTTTTTCTTTGAAAAATCAATTTGAAAATTGATTGTGTAACATTTCTGGGTTTTTTGTTTGTCTTTCTTCAGTATGGCAGACCACTTATTCCTCTCTTTTCCTTCTCTACAGTTTCTCAGAAAAAAACATAGGTTTTTTGGTTTTTGACTTAGAAGAATTCATTTATTCAGCTGCTGACACTGTTTTAAAGACAAGCATTCACGTCAATGCTAATGTTTATCATTCTGTATCGGAATAATGGTAGAAACCACCATTTTGTTGGCAATGAGTCTGTGGGTCTGTATTTTCCAGTTGGGTCAAAAGTTGCTTGTTTCTATAATGGCTGATATAGTGCTTAACTGTATGCTGTGAGCCTTTATCTTAACTTACATGCTATGCTGGTGCAGTCTACCACATTGTATGGCTTTTGTTTTACAGTGCTATACCCTCTTTTCACATATTTTCTCATGGCATCCATCAAATTTAAATTACTGCATGTGATGGGCTTGAGATGGTTCCATCCTCTGCTTTATCTTGCTCAAAGATTGAGGTTTTCAAGGGCTAAATGGAATGCAGTATGGGATATGTGTTAATCCTGTGTTGTTTCTGGTCCAGTGATCTGTTCTGAGATTGGTACATGGATACAAGCATGGTCAAAGCACAGGAGAAGTCACAATGGGGCTGTTACAGAGTTGAAATTCTTAAACTCTAGCAAATCTAAACCATGATTCCTATTGTTGCTATTTCTCTCCTATTGCCTATCATATGCCTTACTTTTTATTATTATTTCCTCTATTCATGCTCCAACAATTCATTCTATAGTAATCTTGTATTTGTTAGCCTTAGGGCTTATCTGGGAAAGTAAGACTCTCAAACATTTAAGAAGTTGGTTACTCTTGCCTAAGAAAATGGAGGTTGTAATGAAAGGAAGAAAACCTAAATAATTTCAAAATCATGGGTGTCTATAAAATGGACAAATAAGAAGCAAAAATAGAGACAAATTGTGAATTGGAAGCAGTAGCTCCCAAAAAGGTTTTGGAATCACTGTACATGTAAACACATAGGCTGGTCTTTGTAGAGGCACTTGATAGCACTGTCCACATTGAAAATGTCTTTGTTATGTAAGATTCCTTGATATGGATTTTACCTCTTTTTATATGGCAAGTATATTCACATGCTAAATGCAGTGGTTAAAGTTTGGCTTAAGCTCCATTTAAGAAACGCTGTCAGTATTTGTTCTTACTTTTGAAGTCGTGACCATCCTGCCAACAAGTTTGATGTAATTGTCAGTGCTGAAGAATTTTCTTTATTTTAAGATATGGAAGATCAAATAAACTGTGTGCCATTGTGAAGGAGAAAAAAGAAACAATGTTTAATGTTCTTGATATAAAATTGGAAACAGTTTACTTATGGGGATATAATCAATCCAGATGCAGCATTTAGTATAAACTTAAGGTAGCTAGATGAACATAATTTAACTAGATTTGAAATACAGACAATTAACATCTGAGACAAAGATCTGTAAAAACAATATTGGAAGAAATAGCAGTTTGTTGTCTTCGATTTCTGTTAGAAGACTTCAAAAGATTGATGGAAAATTTTCAAAATTGGGTTGCAATCATAGCTTGCAATTTAGAGATTTTTGAAATATTGGCGGACAACACATGTGCTATAGAAAGATTGTTTAGGTTTCATTCTTTTGGAGTTATTGGGATAATTTGGTTGAAGTTTTGC
This sequence comes from Lonchura striata, assembly GCF_050655825.1. Taxonomy (NCBI): domain Eukaryota; kingdom Metazoa; phylum Chordata; class Aves; order Passeriformes; family Estrildidae; genus Lonchura; species Lonchura striata. Next base: position 53,575,153 of record NC_140707.1, on the reverse strand, counting down.
CCATGTGGTTGTCCTTAATATTTTTTGACAGTGGCGTTTCTGACATATTTTGAAACATATGTTCTTTAAAGTATGTAGTGTAGAAAACATACTTAAAGCAAGCAACTTATGGGTTGTAGTTTGAAATTTTACTGAGTTTTGTTTTTGTTTGCCTTTTGGGTTTTTTAAGCCAAATCCTTCCAGTAGAATTACAAGATAGGTTTAGGAGGGTCTTAGGAGGGTCTTTTTGTTTGGTAGGTGTTTTTTCCTGGAAAACCCACAATATTCATCAGTCCATATCCTCAATTTATTTTGTATTTTGCTTTGTGTTGCTTATTCTTTTATTTTTAACTGCACACTTTTAACCCTAATTGCCTTTTTGTTTTGGAATGTTTCAAGTAATTTTGCTATATCCATAAGAAGTGTCTGTTGCTTGTAGAATTGGTGATAATGCTTAGTAAAATTTAGTATAAAATTTATGAAGTCAGTTTAAGAATCTGATATATTGGAACAGATTGCCCAAATGGGTTGCATAGTTTCCTTCACTGAAGATATTCAAGAACCATCTGGATGCAACCCTGTGCCTGTGTTCTAGGATAAGTCTGCTTGAGTAGGGAGGTTGGACCTGATGACCCACTGCAGTCCTTTCAAGCTTATGCACTCTGTGATTCTGTGCTAATTTTAACATTAAATATATCAATGTTGCAAAAAACACCCAGTCCTTGAAGATCCTAGCAAAACAGTGTAATTTTTATTACATTTGATTGTTTTTTATTTGGGAGATGATGTTGTTATTTCTTGGCTTTGATGCATAAATGAACCAAGCTTTTACCTACTGCTAATTCATCTACTGGGCATAATTTCAAAAATAAGTTACAGTTGGTATACTTTCTATGTAATATTTTGGAAAATAAACAAAATAAGTCAGCATATGGAATGGACTGTAGGTATTGCTGTATATGTCCAGTAATCATCCCTGTATGCTGCTGCATTACTCTATTACCTCATTTTTCTCCATCTTTTTTTCTGGAGGAACCAATAAAGAAACACATCTCAGTCTGCAAAGAGAGAGTATGAGAAGCAAAGAATTAATCAGAGCTATCCCTATTTAGAAGGCGTGTAATTTAAGGACGAGTCCAAGTTTGAGATTGCACATGATCTAAAGTGTGTAAATTTAAAGAAACACTGAGTACATTGAACTGTATTTGTAACAAGCAAAAATTTTATATTTTCACATACATATGTTAATTGTTCCATTATCTAAGGACATCCTTCCAACAATTGTCTTTAATTACTTTAGATTAGATGGATTCTTTTTTTCTTTCCTAGGCCCTTAAAGAAAAAGATGATCTCAAAAGTCAGCTTCTCTCAGCCATAAACCAGATAGAAAACCTGCGGAAAGAGCTGAATGATGTGCTTACAAAGAGAGCCCAGCAGGAAGAACTCCTCCACTGTAAAGAGGTAAAACTGAATGAAATGGAGTCACACCAGGTATCTCTTGAAGAAGAGATAAAAGAAGTTCAAGGTACTGCAAAAAAATTGGAGAATGAGTTGAAAAAGCAAGTTTTTCTACAAAATCAAATGGAAGCTGAGAAGGAACACTTGAAGACAGAACTTGCATCTATTAACTTGTTTCATAAAAAAGACCAAGAACGACTCCTAGAAATGCAAGTAGATGTAAAAAATTTAAGTGCCATACGTGTGGAACTAACAAACAGAATTGCAGAAGAGGAGAAAGCCAAAAAGGAATTACTTAAGAGCCTCTCAGACCTCCAGAAACAGCAGGAATCTAGTCATGAAGAGATGATTTCAGCTAACAGGCAGCTGAAGATGGAAAGAGAAACTCACCAACAGGAGTTGGCAGATCTTAGATCAGAGTTACAAAATGTGAAAATCAAACATGAACAAAATGTTCAAGAACTCACGAAACTCCTTAAACAAGAAAAAGATGATGCAGAGGCTCAGATTAGAATGCTAAAGGTACTTATTGTGAAGAATTCCAATGTCAGATTTTCCCCCTTCTCCCACACACCCCACACACAGCCCCTTCCATTGAATGATGAAGGTAATAAAGCATGGGCTTTAAAGCACTTAACGCACATGTTATTGCAGGCCATTGTAAAAGTTTAAGTTTCAGGGTAAAAGTGTTATAGTACCAATCTAAGATCAAAATCTTAGTTTAAAAATAGTAAAATAGGTATGATCAAAATAGAATGAAATGTATGATGCTGTAATGTAATGCAGGTGAAGTCCCAGGTCACTGGCAAGGGGGAAGCATTGTACCATACAGTCACCCCAGGGCACCATCTTTTAAAAGGATAGAAAGGAGGTCTGTGGGAGCTACTGACCTGTCAGCCTTCTCTCTTCCTGGGAAGATCGTGGAACAAACCTTTTAGAAGCTACATTAAGCCGCAGGAGGACAGAGAGGTGATTTGGCATGGCCAGCACAGCTTCACCAAGGGCAAGTCCTGTCTGACCAACCCAGTGGCCTTCTCTGATGGAGTGACTACATCAGGGACAAGGGAAGGGCTACAGATGTCATTTATCTGGACTTCTGTAAAGTGTTTGACACAGTGTCCCACAACATCTTTCTCTCTAAATTGGAGAGAGATGGATTTGATGGGTGGACTGTTAGATAATAAATTGGCTGAATGGTCACATTCAGAGCATTGTGATCAATGGCTCAGAGTCCAGATGAAGTCCTGATGTACAGCAATGATGAGTGGTGTCTCTCAGGGATCTGCACTGGGACTAGTATTTAATTATGTAATGTATCATTCTTGACTTGATAATAATTCTTAAGCAGTTGCTAACATAGAAACTTCTAAGTGAAGATAGCAATTAAAAAAACCCTAGGTGGTTGCTAGTAGAAGGATCATTAAAATCAAATATTTTGACAGTAGTGCTTAACATTGGAGACTTAATTTTTAGTGTGTATATCATTATTTAAGTGGTCTGTCCAAAAGTGGTTTTTCTTTGGAAATGACATTGAAATTAAGAGTGTACATTTGATATTAAGTGGAGAGAAGGAAAGTGTATTCTGGATGCTAATAAGAAAAAATAAGTTGATCGTGACTGTGTTTTTCTATGAAACAGCAAATCCTACAGTTAGGACCTTTTATTTTTACTGATTGTTGAACCTAGACAGAATATTAAAAAAAAAAAATTAATTTACAATTCCTTGATTTCCCCAGAATCCTAAATCAACATATATTTTTTAAGAGCAGAAGGTTTGAGGGAGATGGATTTTCTAAGATATTAGGGTAGACAAATTTTTTAGAAGTATGCAAAATGAGAATGCACGAGATTCTCTTGATTGTGAGACAGTAAGTGAAACAAAATAGAAAATCACATGCATCTCTAGGAAGATCTGATGAGAACATGTCATCCTGCAGATGTTTTGGTTACTTTTTGTCTGAACTCATCATTACATTGCATTTGGATTTCAATTTTATGGACATACTTTTCTTCTAATGTAAGGTAAATTTAACATGCATTTTATCTTTTTTTTTCTTTTTTTTTTTTTTTAAGTATTTTTGGTGTTAGAGTAGTGTTTAGGGAAATCCAACAGAAAAAAAAGTTGGGTTTTTTAACCTTTTTTTTTTTCAAGCTGCTAAGATTTTGTGCCTAGCAACCAGCTGTCTTTTACTGTCACAGTAATAATTGACCTTATTTATGCCTCAGCTGTGTCCGACCTTTGTAACTGTTTTAGGAAAGGAATATACATATTTTGTCCAAAGATAGTTAAAACTTTAAAAATAGAGCTTGGTTGAGAGACACTTGAGGACTAAAGAGAAATTTAATATATTTGTAGAATCCAAAGCCTTAAACTTAGAGGATGCATTTATGAGTTACTTCCAGGAAATCAAGGGTAGAGACTCCTGTGTTTAGAGAAGTAACTTCTGCATAGATTATAAAAAGAAGTGACTTTTGATTTTAGTTGTTCTTTCCTTGCTTGCCTCCTCTGTATGGTACTTTCTGCCCCACTTTTGCCTGGTTTTCTGTAGTGCAGGACTGGATTGAAAAATTATTAAGAAGTTAAGGATTTTTTGGGGTAGTAGGGAGGGTACCATAAGAATATTGTATGATGCAAGAGAACTGGAGAAGAACATCGAGTTTTTTGAGCTACCAGTGTTAAGAAGGATCTTACTATTTCATTACTGAGCTTCTGATGCTTAAACTTTTAATTTGGTTTCTGCTAGAACATCCTAAGTGATTCCCAACCGATGCCGCAATAATGTCTTATTTGTTATTTAAAAGGATTGATACAGTAGGCATAGGAATTTAAGTGGTTTGCTTCGTGATCTCCATTTGGCTTTATGCTCAGAAACTCTGGACCTGTTGCCTAATTTAAATACATACCCTCATTTGCTTTAAAAACATGCTTGTTTTCTTAGAGTGATGACATACAAAATTTCCTGCTGCCTGACAGTTTGCAAGTCTTTGAAGTATAAATCTTTAATCTAAACTTACATAGAGATAAGTATATGTACATGTTAAATTGTATATATGTGTATATTAATTTTAAATTGTTTTCTATACATTTTCCAATTGTGCCATCTATTTTTTCCTGAAGATTATTAAGTGTTGAAAGTGGATTTAATAAAGATCAATTCAATTATAGTCATATCTACCTTGTCCATACTGGAAATTAATAAGTATTAACTTTCTCTTCAGTATCTCAAGGGTAATATAGGTATTTTTTTCTTGGATTGTCACCAGCTGCATAGATATTATAATGCAATTACCTTTAGTAGGAACTGAAAAGTTGATTTCTATAATTATATTCACATAAAATGTTTTGGGCATTGCAGGCTTGTCTTTATGATCTTTAGTCTTTGTAGACTGTAGATACCAAAGATTTTTCTCAAATTGTCCTTTGGAAGAGTTTTTGTTATCCGTTCAGTGTCTAAATTAATGTCTAGATATAGTGTCAAAATTAATTAATGAAACTTCTCTCCTTACCCTTCTTCCTCATAGAAGCTAGATTTATAGTGTAGTTGGGAAATAGAATTTTTGCTTTTTCTCAGAAAAAAATTTACTTCACAAGTTTATTTTTGTGTTTAACTGCATCCCACGCTTTATCTAATAAGAAACTGGTTTTGAGGAATGTGTGTGTTAATTTGCTTTTTTGTTGCATTTTTTTAAAGTTTTCTAGATATTGTAGAGCATTTCTCAAATCTTTAATTTTCAGTCAATTATTTTTTTTCACTGGAAACAAATATACATTATTTACTTATTGTTTTGGTGCTTTCTAGATCCTTACATGCTTTCTTCATTTTTCTCTGCAAAGTTTCATCAGTAGCATTAATCGTACAAAGTAAGAGCACTAAACCCACACAAATCTAGAACTTAAAAATACTAAATCTTTGCTGTTGTTTCCTCGCAGATATAAATTTAGCATTTGTTCCTGAAATTAAATGTGTTTTAGACTTTCTGATTCCAAATTATTTTAGTAATGGAAAAGCTGCATAAATACTAGGCTTCTCAGGATGATGTAAGCTGATGAATGTAGCAGAGCTGAAATGAAGAGCCCGAGACTTCTGTTTTCTGCTTTAAAACATTGTGTGTCTGTGATGCATGTTTTCCATGTTCAGATAAGTAATTGCACTTAGTAGAACTTAATTTTTTTTATTTATCATTTGGCAAAAGTGTTCCACTGATATAAAACTTTAGAGTTTAGGTGTTTTTTAAAATAACCCATACAGTGGCTTTGTATTCTTTTTTTCCCTTTACCATCAGATAGAACTTTTAGAAGAGAAAAACATAACTAAGGCTCAGGGTCGACAACTGGAAAAAATAAAAGTTGAGAGTGATAAATTGACAGAAGAATTAATCCAAAATGAGGAAGAAAATATAAAATTAAAACGGAAATGTGAGTTTGTAAAACAAGAACTGGAGAAAAAGGTAAAATTAACTGGTTTTAACCATGATTTGTTTCTCTGCTGATAAATACCTAAATAAATGATGGATTATAGGAATAGATGGTAAACCTAAAAAAAACCCAGCATGAATGTATTAAAGAATGTACGCAGTCATGCCATAGTTCATGGTTTCTTTATGAATGAAAGAAGACAAAAAGGCTTTGGCTGGATTATGAATTATATCCCTCCAGAGATTTGTTAATATTATTTAGGACTATAAATACAAATCCTGTTGCTTGCCTGATCTCTAATATAGGTAACTAAGAAATGTTTAATCAGCCACTTTCAGCCACTTCTAGTTTTCTTCATATATTTCTTCAAGATGTAGTGGAGCTATGAATAATTTAGAGATAATTTGAAGTAGACGTGCAATGTAAGCATAGTAAAAGAAATTCTAATTAATGTTGAGATGGAGGATTTTTGGTGTTTTGGAGTTTTCTTTTATAGTATAGAGTTAGAAAAATGTTAAATCTGGCATTTCTTTAGCTTGCTAAACTATCAGGAAGTGGTTTTAAAGCTTAGCTTGTCACACTAGTAAAAAGTACTTGAAATGAAAATTCAAAAATGTGGGTTTTTTATGTTGGCATTTTAGTTGTGTAATACCTATTATTAAGAATATGTGTTTATAGGAATGTACATGGGCGTCTGTTGTGTATTAGCTCCAAATTTACCTAATATTGGGGAGACATTCTTTTTACATCAAAATCATCTTTTGTGTCTAAATTTAAAAAGATTAGAGAAGGTTTTAAGCATGCAATCCTGTGATCTCAACTTTTGAAGGTAAAGGCAGATGGAGACTTCTATATAGCTTGCATTAATGGTTAAGAGAATATTTGCTATTTTGGTTTTGTGGATTGTCGAAAGGATGGGGGAAATAATACTACCTCTTGATAAATCTCATACTAGCATACAATTGTAGCAGCACAGCCGAAGCTTGTTACAGAGTACTTTCTTTTTTTTTTTTTCCCCATGCTTTTAACACTTTTAATATTCTGTTCTTAAGGCAAATACTAATTCAAAGGGGCATAGGTATTACAGCTAGCTTAGATTGTTTTTTTTTTTTTTTTTCATGAAAGGTGAAGGAACAGAGCATAATGGTAAAATGGTTGGTTTCTTTCCTTTCTCTTCTGTGCACTTCTGAGTCATTAGTGACTTCTTTTCTCCCGTAGGCTCTGGATGTAGAATGATAAGGAATGTTGGCACATTCAGAAAATCAAGAAGATAAGAAATAAAAAAATAAAGTTATGTGTTCTGTTTTAGTCATGGTCTGTGGGAATGAACTTTGACATGTGATAGACTGCATTCACTGAATAGTGAGACAATATAGATACTGGAAATGTATACAGTGCAATCTTACTGCTTTCAGAATACTAGTCTAGGTCAAAACTCTTATTTCAACTCCCATATTTCAAATCCCATCTTTATAGTACAGAAATACTGGAACCTGTCCATCTTAAAAAATCTTACAATTTCTTCAGTTTGAAATAATTTCTTTCCCAAGTATTTTTGTATTAAGTGAAAAAATCAGACTGCTTATCAAGTACTGATGTTTCACATTTGTTGGCCACCTACATTAAAAATACCTGTTTTGCTAGTAGAAATAAACACCTATAAATAGAACCTCCAGAAAGGAGGTAGCAAGGTGGATGTTGATCTTGTCTCCCAATTAGCAAGTGATAGGACAAGATCAAATAGCTTTAAGCTGTGTCTGGGGAGATTTAGATTGGATATTAGGAAAACTTTATTCATGCATTGGAACAGGCTGCTTGGGGAAGTGGTTGAGTCACCTCTCCTTTAACTTGGTTGTTAGACATTACCTAACTCCGCACTGGTGTCTCATAAGAGCAGTGTATGAAGATCTCCAGCAAATAGACTTCAAACAGTTACACCTTGTCATTTTGGAGGTCCACAATTAATAAATTTTTGAAGTCCTTGCTGTTCTTACTGTTCTTGGTGCAACTTGCACACATTGGAATTTGCGTGTTAAAGTGTTTGCCCTTTGCTGCATTACATCCTCCTGTTCTCAGCAGCAGACGTGTGTTTCAATTTCATTAATTCTCACAGTATAGATTTTTCTATATTATTAATGATCAATATTTTGTGTAACCTAGCAGCAGTTTTGTTTGGTTTTATGGTAGTTCTATCATAGGTATAAAAGAAGAGAATCTGAGTTTTAAAAACATATGTAACATATTTAATTAACTTTCTGACATTAGATGATAATATAAAATACTTTCTTCAGTGCCACTCACTCTCCTGTGAGATATTCTTTGGGTAGTTTTCCTTTGAGGGCACACTGACTGCCAATAAAATTTTCCTTCTGAAGTCTCTTTTCTGACGATAGAGATTAGATGCCTAGAACAGATTCAGGGCAAAAGATAATAATGGGAGTATTTACACTGGGCTCTTTTTCTACTCATGAGGAGATTTGTAATAGAACACCTATTTTTGACTTTGAAAATAGGCTTTATGATTGTTGAATTTGGATTTGGTAGCAGTTTGGATTTGGTAGCAGTTTCTTTATAACTGATTTACTGGATAATAAGGAGAATCAAGGGAGGAACTTACAAGTGCTATTAGAAGGTATTATTTTTCTATGTCAAGGAGTTGAACTTAGCATGACTGAGTATGGTCTGATTATGAGATTGAATGATACATGGCTGATGACATATGTTATTAATGCAATTTTTTTTTTTTGTTTTTCCTTTTTCACTTTAGGAAAAACAGATCAGCAATGAAGAAGATCATTTGAGAAAGATGAGTGAGGCCAGACTGCAATTTAAAGATCAGCTGCGTCAATTAGAAATGGAACAGCAATCCATTCTCTCCACGATAGGAAGTGAAATTGATGCTGCCTGTGAAATCTTTTCTCGAGACTCCATGGAGAAATTAAAAGTAATTCTAAGTTTTAAGTATGCTGCAGGTTTTGTTCTTTTCTTGATGAACTTTTGTAGTGGAACTTGTATGCATTGTTTTCACTGTTGCATAGATAATCATTCTAATAGAATTATGGCTATTTAGCTGGTACAGAGAGACATTGCTGTGTATTACAATGGGATACTATGAAGGAGTGTCCATGCATTAATTGAGTCTGCTTTCTTTTTTTTCATTTTTTGAGGAATAGTTCTCCTTTTGCTTGTGTGAAAGGACCTTTTATTAGCCAAAATTTTGAGATATGTTTTCTAAGGCCATGTTCCTAGAATTGGGAAATCCTTAAGAAGGACCTAAAATGCTTTTAAAAGTAGGAGAAAATGGAAGAAATTTTTTGTTAAAAATCACTTAGGTGCTTTGTTTTTTATGTAGAGAACTGAATACTGAAAATGAAAAGAGTTTATAACCTCCTCTTTTGAGGAGCAGGTCCTTGTATTCAGAAAACTCAGACTCAAATTTTCAGGAAACTGGTAGCTTGCTGTAACTTTTTTTTGCTATTTTACTACTTCTTCCACAACGCATTTCCCTGTAGCTTTTCTTCTGATCATTCTCATTTGCTTGCCAGGTACAGAAACCACTCTTCCCCCTCCATATGATTCTACAAGACTGAGCCTGTTAAATCAACATTGTACATTTCTGAGAATAAAGAGAATGGACTGTCTGACTCAGCTTGTCGCCACACTTACAAGTGCTTGACCTAGTGGCTTTTTAGCCTTAGCTGCAACCCAGAGTACACCTTTTTTTTTGTCTTGCTGTTTAAACAAAAAATACTTTGTAGCTCCTGGTCATTTGACTGGGCTGGGCTGTTTTTGAAATAGATTTTTTTCCACAATTGACACCATTTCTCCACTTACACGTGGAGTTGGGGTGTTGCAGCACAAAACTAGATGAGAATTCTAAGAAAATGTGTTTGACAAACAAGCTTCCTTCTTTGTATCCTTACAGATAGGTCTTTTTTAAAATTAACATCTATAATCTGCTGTAGTTGCCAGATTTTTGATCGAGCTATGCCTTCTTGAACTTGTTCCTCACCTTGTGGAGATGTTTTGGTTTCTGTATAACGTTTTGTAGATCCCTGTTTATACAATTCTCCTTGGTTTTTATCATTGGCCAACTTAAACCAGTTCTGAATGTGATTTTTTGACTAGACAGTTAATGTGAAAAAAAAGTTAGTTTTGTGGTTCTGGTATAATTTTTTTTTTTAAAGGTAAGAATCTTCCTTTATGATATTGTTCCTATGCCCAGTACTTCAGGTATTGTTAAGGTTTCTAAAAAGTTTCACCCTTTACTTCAAGAAGTTGCCACAGCAACTTGGGTAAGTAGGACGAATTTGATGGATAAATATTTGTATTGACAGAAGTCAAGCACTAGGCTTAATCTTCCTTGATAAGAAATTTATTTCTCTGATTAATTTCCAGTAAGCAGAAAAGACTTTCTTCCTCCTATGCCTAATGCTCATTTTATGTTTGTTTCTTTATCACCCACTTTTTCATAGGCAATATCCCTTACACCAACAGTACTGAATGATCCTCATCGCTGGTTAGCAGAAACAAAGGTAATAGTCAGACCTCCTGAAGTTTTACTGAGTAAGCTAATATTCAGCATTTGATGGTGTAGTGGGAGATGTCCCTGCTCATGTCAGGGGTTTGGAACTGGATGATCCCTAAGGTCCTTTTCAGCCCTAGTTGAGTGAGAAGGTGAGTCTGTGAATAAATGGATCTGATTTAGTTGAACATCCATTTACAATGGCACTTAAAGGGTAAAAGGAAAAATACAAAAGCATTCCTTTGGCAGTTATTAGTTATTAGATATTTCCAGACTGTTATTTCAACTGCTAGAATATGCTTCTATCAATAAGAAATAACCATCACTATACCAAAATAAATAACAATATTATTTTCACAGAAAAAAAGGCATTGAAGTAAAAGCAGTGATAGCCTTTAGATCTGGTTCAAGTTTTTTCAGAAAAGTAAAGCATAAGAATGTTGTCAGCAGGTTAAGTTTCTCTTACAGCATTATCACAAGGCTAGATATTACTTTAAATCTTTATATAAGGCTGATATTTATTCAATCTAAAATATATTAGATAGGATTCTTGGAAAATAAATTATTTTTTCTTTTCCCGTTGAAGCTTTCAAATTCTATAATGTGGGGGCACACTTGTTTGAGAACATCTTCAAGGTGATGACTGTAACTCATAAATCTTGCCTGTCATTTTGCAGCTTTCCTTCAGTTCCCTAGCTCACACATAGAACACACTTCTTATTCAGTATCTTTTAAAAGAAATAAATTTCTCATGATCAAAATAGACTGCAAACTGTGGAAGACAACTGGTGGTTTTGTGTCATGTGGAAGGGTCAAAGCCACAGGAGAATTGACTTAAGGAAAAAAATTGCAAATGTTTGCATATAAGAGAAGGTTATTCATGGTGTGTGGTCTGTGTAAGACTTGTAGACCAAGAAATACTTCCTCTATAGATAAAAGAGATAAGGTTGGAATCAAAGGAGAAATGTTATGGAGGAAGTATTTTCTTCATTTGAAAAAGTGACACTGACATATTAAAACTTTCAAAGAGCATCTAATAATATGTTGCAAGCCTAAGTTTGTTTAGCTGCTAGAGAGAAGTTTAGAATTAATAACTGCTTAAAATGCCACTTTTATTTTCTTTTTTATTAAATAGACTGTGTGAAAGCGTCCATATCGTATTCCATTTCATAATTTCTAGATTTACTAAATTGATCACAACCTTATCAATGAGATCTTTTTCTCCTCTGAGTGACCCTTAAATATTGACTTTTGCTGACTAGAAAGGATTGATGTCACTGTTTTAGAAAGGGGAAATATTTTTAAATTCTGCCAACATAAAATAGAGAGGAAAAAGGTATTCTGAAAGGAAGGCCTATCTCTTGGTGTCTATGTGTGAACTAATTAAATGTGAATTTCCATATCTACCCTAGCAAATTCATGCTTCTGATTTTAAATAAATAAAATAATATTAACGAAAATCACTTTTCACATACAATTATCAACAAAAATATGTCTTTTTGGTCTCTTGAAAATCAACTTACCTTCTCTCTTAATGTATCTGAATGCCCTGTTATTATTATTTTTCAGATAGTTACAAATGAATAATCTGTGGCTTCAAAGATACTTTGGTCAGTGAACATTTATGTCCTCTTATTTTTATTAGAATTCTTTACTTTTTATGTACCTTTTGTTTTAAATGTAGACTAAGCTTCAGTGGCTGTGTGAGGAGGTAAAGGAAAGAGAAAGTAAGGAAAAAAAGCTGCGATGCTACTTGCTGCAGAGCCGAGAACAGCTCAAGCACTTGACACAGATAAAGGAGACTGAACATCAGTCTCTCTTTAAGCAGATAAAAAGCCAAGAAAAACTTCTGGAAGAAGTTCACAGAGAAAAAAGAGGTATGTTACTGATTCAATATTTGTTAATAAAAGGGATAAAGAATTTTAAAATTATATCAATTATAATTTCTATGGCACATTAATTTTATCAACTAGTTATTTCAAGCTGCAATGGGCTAGTGCTAACCAACAATAATGTTTTGTTTGTGGTTTTTTGTTTTCCCTTGCTGACAAATAAGGCAAATGCAATCAGCCATGTTTCAAACCAACACAGTGGCTGAGTAACACATGAGTTTACATCATGCACAGTGGATATAGAAATTATTTCCCAGCTGTACCATCTGGGACATTGCACAACCTGGGCAAAAAGGGATTATACAAGAGTCTGAGGCAGTCTGAGTTAGACTGCTATTGCACAGCTCACTGTGTCATGGTATAATTTTTCATTGTATTCTGTTCCCTCTGTTCTGGGAGAAAGGTGTCACCTTTTAGATTTTCTTCAGAAATCTTGTTCCAGCCTTTATTCAGGACTCCATACTGATACAACTGGGCAGAATAAATATTCTCTTAAATTATTTTGGTCATTGTCACTTTGTGCTGATTGATGTTGATTCAGATAAGAGTAAATTTTACTAAATGTATTTACAGCTCCTAGTAGTTGATTTATTGAAAATGTTTTGTGAATTGCAGCAAAAACCAAAACTGCTTAGTTTTGGCAAGAGCAAAGTTAATTCTCTTTGCAGTAACTGAAACATGCTGTGTTTTGGATTTAATATGGACAGTAATGTTGAAAACACACTCATGATTTAGTTGTTACACCCTAAGTCAAGGACTTTTCAGTTTTCCATGCTCTAATGGTGAGATGGTCCTCAAGTAGCTGCAAGAGAGCATGGCCAGACCAGGGGAACTGACAAAGGGATATTCCATGTATTAGAATATTATTCCCAGTGCACAAACATAGGAGAGTTGTTTGGGAGGAGCCAATCACAGCTGGAGAAGGGGCTGGACATTGTTTGGTGGTGAGCAGTGATACTGTACGTCACTTGGGTTTTTTTTTTACTTTATTTCTATCTTTTTTGACATGTGCATGTAATGACAGTGCATGTGACAATGTGTGCAAGAATAATGGATTTACAATCTCCATGTGAATTTAATTGGTTTGTTTTACAGTCATGTCAACTTAGATTTTTCTTTTTCATTTGAAAATTATGACTTTATTATATCAAATCAGTTATTTTTAGAAGGTAGAGAGATAATAAAATGTATATTTGTTAATCTGAGTTTTGAGTACTCTCATTCACCAAGGGATACATTTAAATGTTTAAAAAGGGTTTTTTATTAAAAAAAGGGTGCAAGACAAAGTCTGACTGTTTTTGTATCTTGAACAAATACTTTTGCATACTAAGTGAAAAGCCCAATCTTCATTATGATGCTAGTAATACAAGAATGTAAATATGTAAATAGTTTAATGGATGAATGACTTGAACATGAAAATTAGAAAAGCTACTTTCCCAGAGGGAAAAAAGAAAACACAGCTAAAAGCATTAAAAAGTGTTAAGCCAAAAGGAGAAGGCAATCCATCAAAATGATAAAAAATTTAAATTAAGGATACAGAATGCTGGTTGGCTTTTCTTACTTAAACATAAAAAATGGAAGTATTGACACAATACTAAGGCACCTAGTAATGAAATTATGGGCAAGTCCTAGGTGCAGGAATAAAGCAAATGAAGGCAGAATGTATTTAATTGATAAAAAAGCCCTTCTTTTTTTTTGTTTTTTAATGCCTCAGTATCCTTTAAGGTATTGCTAAATAAAATAGGTATTTAGTCAAATTTGATCAAATGGATGAAAATATTTCTGCTGGAATGATGTAGATTTTAGGTGGAACTTTTTATCAGATTCTGTGAATAACAATGAATATCCATCAATGTGGATGACTGTCCCCACTGACACAAACTACTTGTCTGAGTACCTGATATAGTCTGAAAATTCTCTGTTAATTTAAGTTCACATAAATCAAAACTTATGAAAATGAGACAGAGAAATTGTATTCTCAATAAATTAACTTATTAATTTACTTTCTGTGGATCTGATAATGTAGTTTACTCATGGGGTTTTTTGAGGAGAAAGAATAAAAATAGAGATTTATGGTGGACATATCAAAAGTAGGTGGCATAAATATTTAAATTGCTTTGTCGATGAACATGTTTAAAGAAGTTTTATTAGCTTAAATAGGTTCTACTAAAGCTTTTACCTATATATTTTTTTGTCTTTCCCCTTTACCAAAGTATTTGTACGTACCTAGGATATTGTAGGCTTTTGAAACCTCCTTATGAATCTATGTAGAAGTGTAAACATTATCACAGTGGTACCTGTGGTGCTGTGAACTGGCTGTCCATGTGGGATAAACCTGACAAATACAAGTAGAGCTTCATCCATGAAGAGAATGGAGAATAGAGAATGAAGTAAAATACAGTTGTGAAGCGCCAGGATTGTTTACAGAGTAGGAGAAGTTTCATACTTATCTGGTGGTGCTATGTTTGTCTTCCATGTTTCATAAGAGTATCATGATGGAGAGTTTAGAAATTCAGAAGTCTAGCAATATTCATAAATACAGAAGAACTGAAGAGGATGTGACATCTGATTTCAGGTTTGCAGATTGGTACTTTGGATGCAGTTCACTACTTAGCAAGGTATTTATCTAGCATGCTACACAATGGGATATTTCATTATCCCATTTGGATTCCATGTTTCATCTTGGACTGATTTTGGTCTTACAATCAAATTTATTGTACTAGGTATCCAATTATGTTAACAAAATAGACAAAGGTGTGAGGAAATAAAATGCATAAGTTCCGGTTTCTTAACTAAGAATTTAATTTGCATTCTGGAATTGCTGAGCATGCCATGGTGTTCTTAAGAACAATTTAAAAATCAGTTTGGGTAACAAGAATTTTATTGTTATTATTTTTGAATGCCATTGTCAGCAATTATACCCAAGATCTGGCAAAAATTTCTTTCATTTATTGCATTTCTATATGATCTAGCTAGACTGTGTAGTCTGAAAAGCTCATCATTCAAATCAGTGAAAGTCTGTATTTGATCCTGAGTGGACCCAATGGTTTTATAAACTCAGATTTACTTTAATTGCCTTTCTAAGAAAATCTTGGAATATACTGACATGTATATAAGTTAGACATAATGTTATATAGTGGTGGGCATGAAGTCTGCACAGTTTTTCTTTCAGGATAATATACTGCTACTTCAGAGAAAACACAGAGAGTCAACAAATAACTATTTAGCAAAATAAGACCTGACATATTTAGCAAGACCATATCTGGTTTTTTTAATGAAACAAAGTTAGTATGGCTGTAGTGATGTAAGAAGAGGAGGTGCATTGCTTGCATTTACAAGACTGATTTATCTCAAAATACTCTGCAAATACTGCTTTACACAAAGTCCCAGGTGATGCAGGACATACTCTGTACCAATTCTCAGTGTCTACTGAAATAATGCATTGCAATCACATTTGAACTACTGCATAGTTGGAATTTCTTATATAGGTATAACATATATACCTATACTGCTAAGTAAAGCGAAGGTAACAGTTGTAGTCCTGAGCTGACTAATGTTAGATGCTCTTGTCACAAGCACAAAACTGTACTGGGCAAGTGTGTGGTGTTTTTCTTTATGAATTAAGTTTATCACTCATGCATTTATCATTGTGCATTGTCTTATATTTGAGGATACAAAAATCAAAGTTTGAAAGATTTACATTTTGACTAGTTTTAGTGATGGTGTCAACTCTATGAATCATAGTTGCCTCTAGCTTTGTCACTTTAAACAAGTAAAATTGACAAAGATTTTGGTAAGTCATTCCTGAAGCTTAATTTCTTTTTTTTGTGTTAGGTTCATTCAGGATTATCTGTTTTTCAACTGCTGTGGATAGCGTAAACTCAAAAGAGCCTGGTATATTAAAGTAGATTAAAAATATAGGTAAAATTTTGCTCTGACGAAACTAATCTTTTAAATTAAATTTCTGTTTTTTTCTATTTTAAAGTCAGGAAGTCCAATTTCTGTTTGAGTCAGGAACAGTAAAGCAGAAAGAGTAAAAATTTAAAATAAGAAGCAGTGTAGTACTGAGAGTAAATACACTGACACTGAGCAATCTCTGCTATTAAACTGAGGAAAAATATGAGATTGGGAACTAGTGAAAATCAAAACAGTATAAAATCTTTCTATTATGACCTATTATGTTTCATTTAATATGCTGTTTTGAAGACAACTTTAAGCCTGATTCTGCCCTTTCAGGTTTGATTCTTTCTTTTTTATTAAATTTCTTTTTCTCATATATTGCATGATATTGCCCTTGTACGAACAAGAGTCCTTTCTGTGGCAACAAGAAATATCACAAGGTATTTTCAGGTCATCTTTTATTGAACAATGAATGGGAGCATCAACTAGAGAGAACGCTCTTTTAAACATACATACAGGAAGGAACCTGAAGGATTTCAGAGAAACTCTTCATAGTACTTGGTTTTCATAGTGAGATTCAAAATGCATAAAGTTGAAATATCATTACTATTCAAATAATTTATTTATTATTAATAGTGTTCTTGCCCTTTAAATAATGCTTGATTTTTTTAGTGTGATGGGGGAAGGAGGAGGGAGGACTTCTAAGTTATTTTAAACTTTGCCAAAATGAACCTGCGTTCAGAGTCTTAGAAGAATAGAAATAAGCCCAAATCATTTGGAAATCCTGTCGTGTGGAATTTTTTTAATTAAAAAACTGGAAATATCTGACTGGACATGCACTGCTGTAATTATTTAGTATTTTTCTGGAACCATTTTCATTTGACATTATCTTTTTATGCACTCATAAAAATATGGCTGCCATTGTAAAAAAGAGAAGGTAAGAGATGGGATCAAACTGTAGCTGTTTTTAAGACTTCCTTTGATTTCTTTTTTCTTTCTGAATCACATACTTTAGATGATTATCTGAAACTTATGTACAGTTTTTTGGTGTGGAAAGCATGATGAGTCATTTAAATTAGTGAGTTTGTACTGCTCATTAAAAGTAAGAGATTGTATTTATTAGATTTATTTCTTGGCTTACCTGCACATATCAGAAACTAAATCAGAATTAACAAAAGAAACCTGGGGGATGGGGATTCAGTTTATATTAAATAATTAAAATGTATTATTTAATTTTTTTCTTTCTTTTGTGAATTATGACTTCTTTCTTTAAACCAAGCTAAAATATTCTATGAACTAGTGTTTTTTTGGGGATTTTTTTTTTTTTTACAGCTGTTGAAATGAAATTGGACTCTTTATAAGCACAATTACAGCTTAACAGTGATTTAACATTTTATAATCAAGAGAATCTTATAATTACTGTACGATTTTATGAGGATTCCTTGAATTAATAGAAAGGTGTTGTCATGCTTTCAGGCTGTGTACTATGTTTATATACCAAACTGATATCACCATTTTACAGCTATTAAAATTAAAAAACCCAATCAAAAAAATCCTACCCCAAGCAACACAGGCACTTCTACACTTGCCTTGAATTCAATATTTTTCTGAGAAGTATGTAACAGAAATATGCTATCTGTCATTTATTCTTCTTTAGGTAACAATGAAATCCTGAAGAAACTCTTCAATATCTG
This sequence comes from Lonchura striata, assembly GCF_050655825.1. Lineage (NCBI taxonomy): Eukaryota > Metazoa > Chordata > Aves > Passeriformes > Estrildidae > Lonchura > Lonchura striata. Next base: position 53,557,288 of record NC_140707.1, on the reverse strand, counting down.
AAAATATGTCAGTTTATTTAATAACTGTCTTATAGGAAATAAAACTGATCCAAGGGCACTATGTTCCTCTCCTGTTGTGCCTATTCCCTTGATCAGAGCCATCTTAGTCTAAAATACAGATGAATTGTGTTGGAAATTTGAACAGAAATGAAAAAATGCCATCTAAGATTCAGTATAGTAAAGGTTTTTCAATTAAAGAAGTATTTGAAATCTTTCATCTTGTTATGTCATAGACCCAATATCTTTCAAAATTAGTGATTGTTGTAATGGTTTTGCTTAGAATTTTTCAGGCTGTAATAGAATATGATTTTCAGTGTAGTTCATTGCTATGTTAAGAGCTTTTGTATCCTTTCAGCTGACATGATATCTAAGATCCTTTTTGTCTTAAAGTGAGTCCTAATGATATGGTGTATTTGGAGAATTGAAGTTTAAGTGCTATATCAGTACAAAAAAATTCTTCACTTTGAAAAGAACTTCAGTCATCAGTAAAACCAATTCTTAATGGTGACTGTATACACCAAAATAATTTAAATTACAGAACATGCATTTTAAATGAATTATTGAAAAAAAAAGAAAGTCTAGCTGGTTTTGGATTTTTCTGTATACAGACTAAGTTAAATAAATTATATTTAATCTATTTGCTAATTTTTTCCTTCTAGTGGGTTAAATAGGACAAATTCCTAGGTCGAATATTTACTCTAATCAGCATGTTCAAGGTAATAACTGTCTATAACATATGTTTTTTGTAAGAAAATGGGAACCACTTTTGAATGCTTTATATATTTTGTAGTTAAAGGGGAAAATCCTTATTAAATGTTCTAGAGCCAAGCAAGACAAGCAAATTAACTATGCAGTTCATACAGTATGAGTGATTAGAACAATAAGCTACTAATTGTTTTTAATAAATTACAGATTCCTATATGTAGTTTTTTAAAAACTACAGCCACATAATAATGGGTACATATACAGAGAGTCTCACGGTATCTTTCTTGTTCACATCTCTAGGATAAGGTCATAACATAGTCAAGGGTATGATTTGGATACTTCTTCCTATTTTAAAGGACTTGAATTGCAAGTTATTAAGCACTGTTAGTAAATATTGTTGCTGTAAAGTTTTATTTGTTTGCTTAAACAGATGCAGTGTCTGAGTCAGAGAGAATGTGCTTGATCCTGGTTATGTATTAAAAAAAAAAAAAAAGAGAGAACTGAGGGTAAAGTTTAGTCTCCTATTCCTCAGCTGAATTACTTAATTTTATACCACCTTTCTACTCTGAGAATTGTTTTTTAAAATACACATGTTCATCTTGCCATAATTATTTTCAAGTATTTGAGTAGTATCTTTGTGCAACTTTATATATTTCTAGTATGTAAATTTGTGTTTAGTGGAAAACATTTAAATGTAAATTTAAATGTAAAATTTACCTTAATTTTTGTTTCACAGTTCTAACAATTACAACTTTATTGTGGTTTTTTTTGGTTTTTTTTTTTTGTTTTGGTATACCTGGTGAATTGAGGTGTCTACCACTAGAGAAAGAAACTAAATGCAAAGCCAAGAAAACATATTCATTGAAATATATATGCATATTCTTTATGCATATATACATACTGCATCAATACTGTATGTACTTCAGCTGCCAGGATAAAACTTTGTCTTGCTGATTTTATTTATATTTGATGATTTGGCTGTAGAACATTACTTTCTTGATTAGATTGAAATTCTAGGAGCAGCATTGTCTGAAAATAAGGCTTGAAAGTTTTCTGTAACTGCTTCTACTTGCAAAATCAAATGATCAGACAGTATACCACTTCTTGCAAGACACTACATAAAATTAAAAAATGCTAGTGAAATAATTTTGTTCTAATGCTACATGCTTAAAATCCATGGAGTGCATTTTTATTAAGGAAGAGCTCAAAGGACAGAATTAAGTTAGGACACTATTGAATATAATGCAGTGATCTTATAGCTTGGCAATTATTATCTTATAGTTTGGCAATTTACGGTTTTCCCTATTAAGTTCTTAATGCCTATTACAAACCACCTTATTTTTTACTAGAAGCGTATTTAAATTGGCAGAGAACTTAGTTTTTCAGATGCCTTGTTTCTGTCAAGACATGAGCCATGAGTCATGGAACTTGGGAGGAAGTTTTGCATAGCTTCATGTCATCCTTCTTCCCTGAGGCAGAAGGGACTTTCTTTTCCAAAATGTTGGGAATGTTAAGCTTATATTTCTCAAGTGTATTAAAGGGATTTTAAGTACACTAGGTTATGTTGGCTATGTTTTATTAAAGCAGCTTCTTATTTAAGAGTGGAATGTGAATATTCTACTATATACGTGCTTATTCTCTTAAAAGCTGGAGAAATATTAATACTTCATTCTTGGTCAATGAGACTTATCTACACAGACTGGTTTCATGAGTTTGTACCATGGACTATTCATGTATTACAGCAAAACAGAGAAAGTTTCAACAGTTTCAATAAGCAACAGTAGGATAAGATCTGAACTTTAAGCTTGGAATGTTTCTAACGGTGCAAAAACATCTCAAATTTGAAAATACAAAAATACTCCAAATAATTTCCAATATATAATATATATAATTTTTCTCCTAATATTATTTTCTCTTTGGAGTATAGGAGAGATCTCTTCCTCAAATCTATGTATAAAAATTCTTAAAAAAATTTACTGGAGCTGTTGTACTGTAGATTTTTGCAATTAACTATGTGGAAGGAATAAGTTAGTGCATTTAGATAGTCTAATTTTCAAAATAGATTTTTAGATGCTAAGCAAAATGTGCCATTCACTGAAAGTGAGCTGGTAAGTCTCAGTTGTATATCAGTTCCCATGGGACAAAAACAGGATTGTCCCACCAAGGAATAACTTAAAGCCTAACTGCAGCTGAAAAAGTTAGAAGTAAACATTACTATTATGGCTTTCTTCATAACAGCGAGCTCAGTTTATTGCATCTTCTTCTGTAGCATGTGTAATAGAGAGTTATATAATTTCTAATTGCATTATGTTGGGTGTCAGTGAGACATGCTGACCTCTGTGCATGCATGTTTATTTGGTTGAAGAAGGTGTTTTCTTAGAAGTTGTTTGGGTCCTGGTGATACATAGGGCCATCTAGGAGAATTAAAAGCTTTCTTGCAGCATTTATCAAGGAGTGAATCCCATGGAGATGGGACTTTTTTTTGTGTGGTTTACTCTTCTAAAAAAACATCCAAGCTGCTAAAAGATCCCTTTTTTACTGAGATTGGTAGGGAAACTTAATTTCTGGACCAGTATCTTTGAGCTTCCTATATTATCTGTTTTCCTATGCTGTGAACATTGCAAATGGATTGTTTAGTTCTGATCTTCAGACAGCCCAATTAAGAAATGCACTTCTAGGCTTGGGAGAATCACTCATCTCAAGTAACAAGTGACCTTGACTAGAAAAGCTTTCTGTCTTGCAGCTGTTGGCCTCCATTGGTTGGCCCACTTATTTCAATTCAAATGAGCTGCTTCAAAAACCTGGATACCCTTAATCATTGACCATTCCTTAGCTGATAGGTCCAAGATCAGTTTTGTGTGTATTTGCATTAAAATCTGCAGCTGCTCTTCAGATGTAGCCAAAAGGAAATTTGCTGATATGCATAAATATGGTTGGGATGGTAAACATCAAAACAAGAAAATCCGAGGATATTAAGACAGAGCTTGCTGAAACAAGTGGCATTCAATTTCCTGTTTTGTCATTTACATATGCTATACCATAACTTTTGTATAGCTACCATGCCTATAAACATATCAACATAATTTTCTAAAACAAGAAATGACAAATTATCTTTCTAGCTTGCAGTTGGTAAATGAAAACAAATTAACTTTCAATTTCTTTCTGTGTACTCCTGGAAAATTTTATTCATTATCAGAATTTCTTCATTCAGGAGAGAATTGTAACAATTATGTATTATATGCAGTGATAAAACAGTGTTGAACTGCATTTTCTGTTCAAAGTGTCAACTGTTATGAGGACCTTGCTTTGAATCATTTCTTACTATATTTTCTTTTATATAACAATGTGGGGTTTTTTTTTTTCTTTTTTTTTCTTCTTTCTAGGGTATTTAATAGGTTTTCTATTCAAAACTGTGTGAGGAAAAATCCATTGTCAGTTTCCTTGCATAGATCTGTGCTACAGACAGGTGGGATAGTAGCTCACACACACAAATCCAATTTTGGTTGTATCATTCTTGATATCTGCAGTTCGTGTTTTCAGACAAGAAAGTTCTTATTTCTGCATTAATTATTAATTTAGTGTGAAATATTTAAATGAACATTTAAATGAATTTTAAAAGAAATTGCTAAATAGAGGCATGAAGAAAATTCTAGCCTGCAGTGTTTGTTTTTTTTTTTCTGTCAGTAGAACCATGGCTTAGAAGGCTTCAATAAGAAAAGCTATGGTGGTTTCATCCTACAGCAATGAAGCAGATTAAAGTCCGTAGTGCAAGGACACTGATATAGAAGATTTCGTATTCCTGGCAATGAAAAGTAGCTGCTTAAGGCTCAGACAAGTTGGTTGATTAATGAGTCTGCCTAAAACTGAAATTCCAGTGGTCTGACTTTATAAGCGTTTCATATGCTTTTACATCTCCGTAGAGAACAGTTGAGCAAATAATGCAAACAGAAGGTTTTCTATAGCTCTGCAGTTGTGACTCACTGTGAGTTAACAGCTTTATTGCTATCCCAGCTGTGTTAATTCTGATGTAACATCTCTCTAGATTCTAGAAGGGACCCTTGATTCTAATCTGACTGCAATTCAGCTTGCTTATTTGGACACTACTTCAGAGAACAAGCAGTACCTGGGTTACCACCTCTGAATTTGTCATAGTAGCACCTGTTTAGAGATGACACTCATAATTCTAGATAAAAAAAAAATCTTAGTAAATATTTGTGTTAACATACAGACTTACTCTTCTATGTACAAAGATGTATTTGGCACTTCAGGATTAGTTTATACCAATCATGGCTCAAAAGCAGTAAGGCCTCCAGATATGATCTGCTGCTTATAGGAGAGCTTCTATTTGAATAATAAGCCACACATTCTTGTTCTGTCCCTTTACTGTAAATAGGTCTAGTCCCTTCTTCTTTTCCTCATTCTTCCCACACAGTTTCCCTTCCCATAGACACTCTTCTCATTAGACCTTGTTCTTGCTTGAACTTTGCTTTTTTTCCTCTCAATTCCATGTGTTAGAATGCATGCTGCTTGGCATATAAAGGAGAAAGAATTTTGGATTAAGAGGCTAGAAAAACATTTCAGATTTAGAAAAACTAAATGCCTTGATTGAAAAAAGTCAAATTCTGAATGCTACCTACCAGCCATAGTCTGCTTACTTCAGAAGTGAGATTGTTCAGGGGTTCTAAATACTAAGTACTAGTCTCCAAACTTTTTTGATTGCATGCCCCATCAGTAAAAAAAATCGTGCATGCCACCCTAATATATGTATATTTATTTATGGACAATAAGTACATATAAACATACAACTTGATGATGAATAAATATACACACCTTTGTGAGTTCAACCCCACAGAACTAGAACACCTGCCTTGATCACATTTTCATAATAAAACTGTCTTTGAACGAGAACGAGACATTTTTATCACCTCAAGATTAGCCTTCCTATTTGTCTGTATCACTAATTGTTTCCTAATGAAACTTACTGGAACTTACTAAAGCACCTAGGAAGTGATGCCTGTTTTGGGAAGTTGTTCTTTAGTGATTTTTTTTTTTTAACTAGAAGCCCCGAGGTCCCTCAAGAGCTTTTGGAATCCTCTACAGAATGTCTGCTGGTACATAAGTGTCATTCAAAGGAAAACAACAGAATGCTTATAACTGTGCTTCAAGATGTGTTAACTGCATCTATATTTACAATCCTCTCTCATATTCCTCCTACAGTAGTTTCAGTTGAGAATCAGTATGGTACTAAACAAATACAATAGCCATCCTCTCTCTCCCAGCTCATACCTTAGGCAGTTGTTAAGACATGGTGAAGTTTAGGACTGTCGTCACCTTTTGTATTCATAAGGAAGTTCATAGGAATATTTTGCATGGATTTCAGTGCACTTTCTTTGAGCTTCACGTCAGAAGTTAGAGAAATATTTTCTTTAGCCATGTTCAAATGAAGCACAGAAAATTTCCCAGGAATAGAGGGGAGCCAGGAATAGAACTAAAAGATCTCATGTAAGCTTTGGGAAAAAAAGCCTTCTCATTCTTTTAATACAGGCCTCTTAAAAAGCAGCACATTGGGACCTATAATTTTTTGATTGGTAACCTTATATTTTAGTTTTTAATATATTTATTCTCATATTCAGCCAAACTATTGCAATGCAATCATATTTGGACTAGAAGAAATTACAGCAACTCGGCCAAGTATCTTGTGTACTTAAGCTGTGTATTTGAATATATATATGTATCTACTCTTGCACTCCTGAATTCACTGTAAGGCAGACACTGAAGTAGTTCAGTTAATGACAGGTATAGAGAGGTTATAAAACTAGTGAGGAGAATTTTGGACTAGTTCTTGGGACAAGTAAAAAGTTGGAAGAGGTTTTCTAAATGAAGCGTGGGAGATATTTATAAGTGAATGATCTACATCAAATACCAATCAAAGTGAAAGGGAAATAAAGAGAAATATCAGGGTGAAACAGAAGGAAGACTTATTGAAATAAGCAAATTAAAGGCAAGAATTATACATATAAAAATGTCATTGATAGTCCAGGCATTATATTAGAAACAAAAGGAAACTTTTTGTTTTATGCAGTATACGCTTCAGTTATAGAAACTCCTTGTCCCAAAATGTTCTGGCATCCAAAACAATAAATACGTTCAATGAATCACAGAATATACTGAGTTTGAAGGGACCCACAAGGATCTCTTAAGTCTGACTCCTGTCCCTGCACAGAAGAGCCTCAAGAATCACACCATGTTCCTGAGAATGTTGTCTAAACGCTCCTTGAAATCTGTCAGGGTGGTGCTGTGGCCACTTCCCTGAGGGCCTGTCCCAGTGTCCAGCCAGTGTCCAGTGGGTGAAGAACCTTTTCCCAATATTCAACCTCCACCTCCTCTGACACAACTTCAGGCCATTCCCTCAGGTCCTGTCACTGGTCACCAGGGAGAATAGATCAATACCTGTGCCTCCTCTTCCCCTCATGAGGAAGCTGTAACTGCAATGAGGTCCCCACTCAGTCTCCTCCAATCTGAACAGATCAAGTGACCTCAGCCACTCCTCATGTGGCTTCCCCTCGAGGTCCTTCACCGTATTTGTAGCCTTCCTGTCTGTTTTATACTGGTGCCCAAACCTGCACACAGTGTTCAGGGTGAGGCTGCCCCAGCTCAGAGCAGAGGGGGACAATCCCCTCCCTTGCCTGGCTGGCCATGCTGTGTCTGATGCACCCCAGGACAGGGTTGACCCTTCTGACTGCCAGTTCATTGCTGGCTCATGTTCAGCTTTCCACCAACCAGGACCCTGGTCCCTTTCCATCTGTGCTGTGGTCATCCTCTTGCTCTTCTTGAAAATTGGGATAACATTTGCCAACTTCTGTCAACTAAGACCTCTCCAGATGTCCAAGACTTCTCAAAAACTGTTGAGAGAGGCCTCAAATACATAAGCCAGCTCTTTAAATATTCTTGAAAAATCCCATCAGGCCCCATAGACTACAAGGGACCCAGGAGCAGAAAATCCCACACAAATTCAGGATTGGCTGGGAATTTCATTTGTTTCACAGCCATGGTTCTGCTCAGAGCACTGGGACCCCAGCTCATCAATGGTGTTGAAGAGAGAAAAAGCATTAAACACTTCCCTGCTTTGTCTCTCTCCTTTTTTGTGAGGGACACATCCTGTAATAGACTCATGTCATTTGTGCACTGCTTTTTGCCTTGAACATATTTTTTAAAACTTTTTTAAAGAAATAGTCAAGTTTGTGGAGGCCGGCTAGGTCATGTATGGTCCAGATGTAGTCCTGATTTTTTGCTCAGATGCTTACGTGTTCTCTCAGATGCTTATTTCTGGAGCTGTCATTAGAGTAACTAATATTACCATTTTTTATCCTCCTGTCTGCTCATGCTTTTTGTCTGATGTGAGGTACAGACTGCACGATTTTAAGCCTAACCCAGTAATATATCATCCATTCCTAGAAGTCTTCTAAAAGTCATGAGTATAACTTGAATAAAAATTCTCTGAGAATATTAAATCACACTTCTCTGTTGTCCCTCACAGCCCCTGAATGATTACATTTCCCTTCTATCAGCTCTCCTTTTTTTCCCCCCAATAAAATTAGTAATAGTTTCTGTGCAAATAAAGAAATATAGACCAGGCCAGACTGGATATGTAAATGTTTAAAAGTTTTGCTACAAAATATCAGTCTTGCCTAAGGCTCAGGGAATATAAAGAAAACACTATGTTCTGTTACTTGTGTAGTATTGTCTCTTAGGGAATCTGAACAGTGAATTGTTTCCTTCTCTATTAACTTCTGACACCTTTCTTCTGTTTCTTCTGTTATGGTTAGAGGTGCTGCTTCAGGTTAAGGTAAGCCAATGCATCACTGTAGGTTGAAGAATCTGCTTTGATTTTACACAGTAAACATACAAGCGTGTACCTAAAAGTTATCAAAAGAATTAGTTAATTTTTAAAAAGTTTAAGTTTTCAGTATAGTATATTCTTTTGAAATCTTGGCTGTGTCACTTGCTAACAACTGCAGTAGCTAATAAATTGCTACAAGCTAAAAAGGCACAGAATATTGCAAAAGGGATTCCCTTTTTGATATTATATTCTATCTGGATATATAAAGTCTGGAGTTCTTTTTAAATGTGGATGAGAAAACTTGATTAAGATACAGATGAACAGATGTTTTGATCTTGGTGATCATGAGTATTCCATTGCGTGCAGTGGTGGGAACTGAACTAAAAGATTTAAAGATAGTGGAGTGTGCTCAATATTAATATGTTTGCTAATGAACAATCAATGTTAAAAATCACTTGAGACTTTTTTTCCTTTTCTTTCTTTTTTTAAAATTTTGCTTAGGATTACATAAACACATTCTGAAATACAAATAATTTATGGACCTTGTTCCACACTAACAAAAATTAATGTTCTAAGAAATACATATTTCTCTAAAATTCTTTAAAGATTATAATAATATGCTTTAATGGCTTGCATGTGTGGCAGGTACTGTTTTAATTAAAATGGTGTGAAGCAGGTGCCAGTACTATTTTACATCTCAGTTCCTTTGGTGCCAGGGTGATTTGTGGTATTGGGTCTTACAGTAGGAAGCTTCAGGCTCATTGAAACATCCTTTAGTATTGAGTGTTTCTGGACTGTGACAGTTGTCACAGTACTGTGAAGCCATTCATCACAACACCTCTACTGGCCATGAATGAATATATATATATCTTGTGAAACACTTTGGTTACACCGGTTCAGCTAGAAACATCTTGATTACCCCCAAAATAGGGCCTTCATGTCAGATTTGTTGTGTGAAGGGAAGAACTTGTATAGTGGTATGTGATTAAACTTGGCTGTATAGATGTGAGCAAGATAAGTAATTTCTAACTGAGAGAAACTGCTTTATTCAGCTGCCTGAAAATTCCTTCATACTTGATGGAAACCTGCTTGGCTGCCTTATGCATCCACAGGAATGCTACAGTATGTGTTCAGCAGTTTTGTGGGAAGCGTCTCCAAATGATGACTGAAAACTGTAGGATGCACATTTGAAGTGAGAATGATGGGAAATACTTGACATAAAAAAGCTTTACCATTTTTGATCAAAGCAACTTTAAAGGTAATATGACCAGGGTGTCTAATTAAGTGATTTCTCAAGAGTTTGGTATCCACTTATATAACTTAAAACCTTAATGTTTAGGGTTACAAACTTTGGGAAATCTATAATAGTTTTACTAATATATAACTGAAAGCCCTGATTTGTGTTTTGGAGAAGAGCCTTTCTTAGCTTGATGATGCAAAAATTATGCTGGCAATGTTTTCCAAACTGCCATTCTTTTCTGGTAGTAACCTGGATTTCTTGCTTTAATGCCATACAGTAACTGTATTTTTCGTACTATGTGAGTTGTTTATTTTCCTAGGTGATCTGCAACTGCTAGGAAGCAGTGAGAATATTCAGTCAGATCTACCATTAGCCTGAAAATATTTAGGATAGTTTACATCATATTACCTTTGAATGCAAAACTGAATTATTGTGTGAATGTCAACTTCAGAGTACTCTGAATCACATTTTTGGATTTTTCACTGTATGAGTAGATATCTATGGCTATAAGAATTGATTCTGTGTGCACTTCTGTATTTGTGCATTTTCCTTGGCTAGAGAAAGATAAACATAAAAATGTGGTATTGGTCCAATTTGTAGATTTTTCTCTGGCATGTCAGTCTTCTCTGAGAATGTGAAGAGGAATGTTGTCTGTCATTATATTCAGTTTCTAAAATGGGATGTCATGCAGTGTTTGAAATCAAGAAATTGATGCTCTAGTTAATATAAAGTCAATGTCTTGTTTCTCACCTTTGTTACACCCAGTACAAAGAGTTGAGCATCTTAGTTCATAAGGGAGTTTTAACATTCTAATTAGTTATTGGCATATTAATGGATCAGCTAGGATAAATAAGATAGTACTGTTGCATTTTACTCATTTTAATCAATAAATATCTGCTCCTAAATCTATTTTCTGATACCTCTCACCAGCAGTAAAAAATTACAACTGGGGCTTTTGCATGTGAAAAATCTTTTAATCTTTTCAAATAACCTTTTTTTCCTCACTTGTGTATGTGGTATGATGGAATATATAATCTTCATCTTCAGTATTTTGAAATATACTGTGGTGGTCCAGTGTCAGGAAAACTGCAAGAGATAAGGATTCTGACAGAATGTTTTAAATCATAACCTATAATTTTCCTTTAAGTTTGATTAGTCACATATAAGTCACTGTAGTGTCACTTCAAGGATACTCAGTTGGTGCTTACCCCTGTGAGATATAATCTTTACATGATTTGGAATTTGGACACTGTAAATAAATTGTTTTATCATGGCTACACAAAAGTAATATCCCTTATTTTGCAGACAATATCCTGAGCTTGTTGTTGATTTTGAGCAGTTTTAAACATCTGAAATATATCTGATCTTTTAATAACTTTAGCTTATAGTTCCTTATTGGATTGCAAGGTTCATATTTAGCTAGAAATAAAAAGGGAGTATGTTGATGAATATCTTTTTTTCTGCATCTCATTTCTCTTGTTGTTTTTTTCCATGTATTATTCATCTTTTGAGAAGAGCCATCAATGCCTAAAGGTGCCTTTTTCAATAATGCTATTTCTTCTAGTAAATTTATAAATTGATGTTTTCTGTGCCCCATGAGAATAGTGATGTATGGCTTTGAAAAATCCCCAAGTACCCTGTGGTTACATTAGGCCTTGAAAAAGATGGTAGCAGGATTGTTGTAGCAACCCATGCCACCATGCGTCTTCTTTTATGAACAATTTTAATTGGAAAAACTCAGAGGCTGTTCATAGGATGGATGAAAGGAGCTTCCACTAGGACCAGTGACCATCTTTACTCTGTTACAGACACAATGCATTCTGTCTTAACTTTATTGCAACTTTATTTTCTGGCACATGACATAAAGCATAAAACATATATTTAAGTTTGCACAAGAACTTAAATATGGGAAGTATTGTACATATGATAAAATAAATCAACAGAGCTTTTCAGATCAAGTAAGCAAAGTTATTCTGTCAGGGAAAATGAAGTGCCAGAGGAATGATATAATATATATATGACTTTTTTTATAGCTGTTTAATATATTGCTTTAATTTTATTTATTTTTTTTTTACTTCAGCTTTGGAGAAAATGTGCCATTATTTTACATGGAATACTAAATGGAATCATCAGTTGAAATACAGAAGTTGATTTTTGAATATATGTTAATAAAGGATGGCTCTGTACAGGTGTATATTTTGTCAGTTAACACGACTTGAACACCTGCATACCCTTCCAGGAACAGAGTTTTGTGGGAAGCGTCCTGTGGGACATCTGATTTAGGCTGGGATAGAATAAAGTAAATGGATTCTAGATAACCTTAATTTGAGATGCAGAGCTTTCAAATCTAGAGACTGTTAGCAGAAATCAGTTCAACTTGTTTTGCATTTGTAGAAGATGTTTGAAAGGAACCTTGTAATAGCAACCTTTTCACTTAGAACATTTGTGTCTGTACAGTAGAATCTTAATTACTACATTAGAATGAAAATAGAGCAAAGTAAAGTATAATAAGTGAGGGGTTTTGGTCAGATGGGACATGGGGATGAATTTTTCATTTCCCACCATTTTATCATAAGACTTATTCCTTGCTCCTAAATTTTTTTAAAGCTTTTATTACAATACGAATTTTTATCAACTTACATATAATACTGGAATATGCCCAAAGAAAACTTACAGGGTAGCTACTTTTCAACCCAAAATTCTTGTACTAATATTGATGGCAGTGCATTTGGCTACAGTAGTTTATGTGGCTGTTGGATCACTGGACTGAAAAAGCATACCACACAATAATTCAGAAAAACATAGATGCATCAAAACAAAGTGAAGAAACAGTGATTTTACTAATTTTAAGAAAGGATTTGGAAAAAGTGGCATAGAAGCTAAGGAGAAAGAATAACAAGTCAACCTCTCAGCTTGTGAAAGAATTAACTAAGATTTTTTACCTAGTGTCTACATCTCATAAAGGACTGGTGCTTGGAAATAAGTCTCAGTCTACATGCAATCAGAAATTAATAATAAGCTATGAAAAAAGAGGGTTGGGGTGCTCACAGGAAGATTTCTTAACAGGAGAAGGAGAAAAGATCAGAGACACAAAGGAGAGATGAGAGATTAATGTCAATATAATATTTTCTGTAGTTAATATTTTAAATCATTGAAGCTTTTCTTTTTGACTGTGTACGTATCAGTAAAGTTTATTTCTTAAGGAAGCAAACACAGGTACTTTCAGTTACCTGTTCTGTACTAGGATGCTGAGGGAATTGACAGTCAGAATTTACTCCTCTGATGTTGTCAAGGCAGTTTCATAATCTCATAACCCTCCTAATTGCTAGCACACTGGAGCATATTTGAATTCAAAGTCAGTCTCTGGCTTAGACAAAACAATGCTCTTCTTATGCAAAACTCATGAGTGAACTTTTGATAGTTGAAATAGCCATAAGCCTGCAGCATGTTTTTTTGTTTTTCCTGCTCTTTATGAGGTTATAACTTTAAGGTCCCAGAATTCTAAATATGTTACAATTTATCAAAAACATGATTTTAATCATAAAACTATGTAAATTAAGTGAAAGGGAAAAGCAACTTATGACATAAGCCACAGAATTCCAACAAAATTAATTTCTAATGTGAAATGTTATGTATGTGCATATGTGTGCCAATGTCTATAATTGTCACACATGACAATACAAGATACTAGGATTTTATCATGTGAAGACTGTAAGGAACGTTTCTAATATTTTGTCACAGTGAATTATTTTCTGTAGCAAAATTGTTCCATTTTAGTGAGAGGAGGTAATTATTGTCAGTCAAAATAGTCTGCACTATTCTACAGTAGCTTTTCATGTATAATTGCATTGCTTTGACAGTCAGTTTTACTTAATTTTTAGACAGTCTCTTTGGTATTTTTCATTCAATTCTAAAAATACACCAGAAGATTTATTTCAGTATAGAAAAGTTTATCTGTGAATCTTAAAGCTCTTTTCCCCCAAGTCAAACTGTCATTCTGTGTTCTTGAGGCTGTTCTTTAGTCACCTCAACAGCCCATGCTTGGAAACAATCATATCACTGACACATTTCATCTATTATTTAATCAGCTAAAAAGAGGTGTAGTGAAATCTGTAAAATAAAAAACCTGATGACTGTTTTATACAGTACTTTTTCCATCAGGCCATGAGACAGGAAGTTGAATTTACAAGTTCCATTTTTCATTTTGCAGAGCTATTAGAGAAGACACACAGAAGAGAGGAAGAAATGGGAGCTCTCCAGGTATATTTTCTGCTCAATTAACTAGCTACATATTTTGTTAAATTTCTTAAAACTACCATACTGTATTAAAGCATTATGATTTTCTGAACTGCCTTATAGCTTAAATTCAGATTTAGAAATATATGCAGACAAATGCAGACCCAAGTGCTAGTAATACTCACTGCTGGGTTTTTTCACTGGTTGGGTTAGGTTCTCCGAACTGTGTTACTTTCTTTTGTAAAACTGAATAAAACTGAAAGTAAAGTATTCCAAGTAAGTATTTAAATCCTCTGAAGCACTAAATGTTCATAGTCATCTTTCTGAGGAAGAATGGATCGGTCAGAATTTCCTAGGACCTGATACGATATTATAAATCATTATCATATATCATCTAGCAGTAAAGTTGTTTGTGCTAAGCACTTTAAATTAGTACTTAAATGTCAGATTTACCCTAAGCTTTGGAATAGTATTTAGGCATTGCAGTCAAAGAAAACATATTCCTTTCAATTTGAAATGGCTAAGAAAGCAAAAACAGGCTGGAATGTCTGAATTGGGAGGCTAAGAGGGAGGCTAATGTGCGTATTCTTCAGAATACAGAAAGAGAAAAAGAAATTTTTAACAACAAATTGCTACAAATGATGAATATATGAATATAAAAAAAGTTTACATGCAATATGAAGAGTATCAATGAGTCAGCATTCTGTAAGTGTACTGAAAGCAGGGCATTTGTGAGGGAATTGATGAAGATAAAGCTCATAAGGAAAATGACATTTTGTATTGACCTGAGTTTTGACTCAGGATTTTGAAGATAAATCTTCTCATATAATAAATAGAAGGCATTTTGAAGGCTAGAGGTATCAAAGAAGTTAGTGTACAAATAGTTTGATCCAGTAATAGGAGACAAGTTGCAAGACCCAGAAGTTGCACAACACACCAATCCAGCTGTTTCCTGCTCAAACAAAAATCTTGGCCTGGCTTTCTGGCAGCTCAAGTTCAACAGGGCTGAGAGCTTGTCTGCGTAAGCAGTTTACACAGGTGCATATCTAGTTACATCAATGTAAAAAGATCTCCTTTCATGTGAAGCAATTCTGCATCTGCTTTCATGTGAAGCTTCATGGTTGACAAATTGTTCTAATGATATTACTTCTGATTGAATGAGGAGTAATTTTAGACTGCAGGAAGTTGCATCATAGTAGTGTCTTGCATGGCTGTATGTGCCTGCCTGACTGTCATGTTCCCCATTAAATTGCAGTATTCCTTTCTCTAGCTGGCACTTCTGGTTAAGTGTGTGAATTGTAGTGCTCTGACTGCTGTTCTTTCATATTCAAATGATTGATAGCAGTTTTTTCTCCCTTCAGATAGATAGTCAAGTAGTGTATAAATTATCCATGGTAAATTTCCGAATACATTAGATGCTAGTCCAGAAAATTATCTGCTGAGATTGTAAGGGTTTATTATATTTTTAGAATTTGGCAACTGTATCATGCACTTTATTTACTGCATGAGTCATTTTGAACACTCTTTATTCTATCATTGGAACCATCCTCACTCACTCTAAGACCTTTTTTGCAAAGTAGTCCTCTTTAAATAAAAAAAAAGTATTTGAATTGCTCTTCATTATCACCAGAAATTTATGAGCTCTGTAAATACCATCTTTTTAATGGTAATGGGTATGTGCTTTGTTGCAGAATCTTTAAATAAATATCAGTATTTGCCACTGCAATTTTGTGGAAGAACAAACATCTCAGAATAAAAGTTTCTGAGTTTTCAGTATAATTGTTCTGATGTATGGAAATAATCTGTATCTCAGGTCTGCTTTTAAGGAAGAATAAAGACTTTAGCAGGTGATACACTACCTTGCCTGAGAAAAAATGGAGTAAATTTGAATAAAGTAAAATTTCCTATAATGTCTTAATGGTCATGTATTCTAAATCTAGATTCACCTAATCACTTAAATATATGTTTTGTCAAATTACTTAAAATATCATACCTAGTCAGGATATAGTACCAGAGTACACTATCTTGATTTTACTAACTTCATATTTTTCTTAAGAATACTTCACAAAGGGAAAAGAACATTGAAATATATACAGTAAATTAACTAATTCTGGGTTCTCTGTGTTTTGTGCTGGATTAAAACTGACACAAGTTTGTTTTATTTGTTTGACTAATGTCATCCTGTTATTAATAAAACATTATTCAGAGCTATTTCTGGATGAAAGAGTAATGATATAGAATTTACTTTTTAGTTTTCTAAGGAAATGCGTAAAAGATCCTGATGACAATGAATTCCAGATCATGCTAGATTTACAATCAAAGATGATCAAAAAAAGAAATCATTCTTTGGGATATGTAAGAGTAAAATCAGCAATATTGAAAACCTAATTCACTAATTGAAAAAATATATTGCTGAGTATTTTTTGTCAAATCCTTTCTCACCTTATTTCTGGATGGTTTCTTATTTTTGGGGCTAGATTCTAAGTGGGATAGTATGATAAAAATCCAGTGAAGTACAAAAGTTCCTACTCAATGAGTTTTTTACAGAAAACTGTATGTATGAGACCACCAAAACCCCAAAATAATCCTAACCATAATTCTTTGACTTACACTGTGTTTATATTCTTCACTTTCTAATGGCATCTTGTATTTTGCTTTTAGGAACGTATTATGGCCTTAGAAATGGTAAGTTTCTTAAATTAATTTCCAAACCAATCCCAATTACATAAAAGGTTGCAGTTCTGGGCTTTTAACTGTCATTTTACTTTGAAGAGAAGATGTGATAATTTTGCACTGCAGCTCTCCGTGTAGATTTTTACTACAGTACTTGTGTACTCATGATATGAAATAAAGTGTATTTCAGTGTAGTCATTTTTCTATACAGTTCAGTCCTCATCCCATCCCTGGGAAGAGAAATGTTGTAGATTTTATCCATAAAAAAGATGTTATTTTTCTAACACTTCTAATGGTTGAGGTCCATGTGATCTGATTATTTCAGTGACTGCTCTGTGTGCTTACTTGTTTGGTCAGGGACAGAATCTGTTCATCTGCCCATATCCACACAGCAACTAAAAGAGTAAAGGAATATAATTTTAACTACTAATTAATATTATTTAATATGACATTAAGTTGGAAGAACAAAACTTCATGCCTGTACATGCTGTGAATGCATTTTCCTGATATCCCAAGGTAGTAAGTCTGTCAGGTGGAATAGCTGGAATGAGCTTCAGCTTGCCCTATGAATTTGGAACCATTCTTCTTTCCCTTCATGTAGGGATATCACAAATTGTATGTATTAGACCCACAGTTCTTTTTCATGAGAAATCCAGAAAATTTCATCTAAAGAAACCACTACTGAGACAATATCAATGCTGCAAGTATAAACTTCTAAAATTTATTTGTGCAAATTATTACTTTATTCTTTCTGATAGTCTCTGCATCTCTGAAAACAGTTTCTGATTTCAAAAATATATTTTAAATGTATTCAATCTATTAAAAAAAATATCTTTCATTCAGTCATGAAAGGCCCTTTACTGTGTTGCAACACCTGCCTTGTGGAAGCAGGAAGCTGATGCTGACATTCAGTGTCCTGGCACTTCACATTCTTCATGGTGCTGTGTCAGGTGTTGACAGGACATTAATTCTGTTCAGGACCTCTTATTCATGGTTTTCTTACATGACAGCCAATCAGGCATGTATCAATTGACATCCATTTCTCACAAACCATGCATTAAACTGCCTGCAAATTCCTTGTCCTTTCTGCTTCCAGAGCTATTTTGACACAGGCAGAGGACAGTTGCTTGCAAATACCCCAATGTCATGCAAATTCAGTCTGTACTATGTGACAGATTTTCTTTCTATTTTTTCTGGAGCTTTTCTCCTTTTTGTACTTCCAATGTCTCTGACTTTAAAAAGGAATATTTGTAGGTTATTGTTCATACAGAAGAAAAAGATGACCTATTTATCATACTATTCCACTGTTCTCCCTTTCTCAACAATCCCCCCATTTCAAACTCTGAACTTGCCATAAAATTGTTGTAGTGGCCATGAGATGAACTTGCCAACTTAGATAATAAAAAAAAAGTTGGGAAAAAAATGTAACATGAACCTTTCAGATTCCATTCAGAGTTCTGGGTGAATTAACTTCCAGGTGTTGCTTAATCTAATGCAGCGATTTTGTGAGTTGCTGCAAACCAGGAGGTCCCTGGTCTATCTCTGAGCCCTGTCAGCTCCTTCTGGAAGCTCCATCTCCTGTCGAGGTAGCAGGCAGTTTCTTGGGTCTTCTATTTCCTTAGCCAGCTCCTGTTTCCAGAGGAAAGTGCTGTTATTATGAACCTCCTTCAAGATATTACACATGATCTAATCACTCCCTTAAGGAGCCTGACAACAAATAGTACCCATTTAGAAGAAGCTCTTGGATATTTTGGTTCTTCTTTTTCAATCAGATCAATTCTGCTGTATGATTCAATAGATAGGTACACCACTTCTTGCTCCAGCAAGTTGTGCAGGTCAGGAGCAGAAGCTGGAAGGTAAGGAAGAGCAAGGTTTGTTAGACAGACTCACTAGTGAATTTAAAAGGAGCTGAAAAACCTAGATGTTTTCTGGAATAATCCTTCAACTCTTGGGAAGTGCCAGAGGAGTAACAAGTATAGGCAAAGCTGAGGTTTTGAGTATCTAGAGATTGTGTTTTTTTGGCTTTTTTATTTTTTTATTTGGTTTAATGCTGTTAATTAAAATGAATTTAATTATTTTATAGCTATTAACAAATAAATACCTTAATTTCTTTAGTAATTAATTTTAGTAATCAATTATTTAATCTGACATTTTGAGAGAATGAATACGATTCATCTTTCAATTAAATGGGTTATTTTATTCTTGAGTATACTTTAGTTGTTACATACAAGATTTGTCTCTCTATTATTTATAGAGAAAGGTGTATGTTGTAGAGAACCCAGAATGAGGTTACCATTTTCTTAGAATATTTGGGTCAGACTTTTCTGGACACAATTCAGCTTTTTGTTACAATGTCTGTAAATTTAGGTTAATGCCAGTAATGCTGTAAGTATTCAGCAAAATTGATATTTAATATGAATTTTTGGTTCAGTATGAACATTTATGAATTTTGTTGTAATGCATTTTTATGTTTAAGAAAGTAAGGTTTTGAATACCAGTAAAACAAATTTCTGTCTGCATCCACTCAGCAATGTAAAAACTATTAGATTATTCTCCTGTAGCAACAGGCTCAAATTTGCTTCAGTTTTATGGTTTATCATCAAATTTAAAAGAAGAATTGGAAGGATAATAATACCAAATGCATTTTGTAGAGAGATTATGTGACTGCCTGACACCATCCATTCTTACGTGCTTGTTCTCCCTCTCTGTCTCTCTCTCAGTGTGCCTTCCATCAATAAGTAAGTCTTGCTGTTAGCTCTTGAGATTATTTCATGATTTTCATACTTTGCTAGTATGGCTGTTGAGGAAATACTGAATCAAAGGGTTAATACTTTCCTCTTGCTTTGATTCTGTAGTGTCTTGCCAAAACTACCATTGCATCAAAGGCTTTCTGGTCATCCCATAACACAGCCATTCTTTGATCTTATAAAAATGACCAGGAGCAGTTTGAGATCCTCTGTCCTGCCTGCCTCACCCTTTCCTTTCCTTTCATCGGCAAGCCAGTGTGTCACTTCCCTTTGCTGGACTTCCCAGAACCTTTCCTCTGCTCATTACCACCGAGTAACTTCTGCCTCCTGAGGCTGCTGGCAGCCTGCTGTTTCTTTTCTCCTAATGCTCAGCTTCCTCTTCCCTTCTTCCTTGATGTTATCTTCTCCTCCTATGTATTTATTGCTCTTGTTTAATACCCAGCTACTTGTCCATTCTCTGCCCCCTACTATTTGGTGTTTCACTTGTTCTTTCAGGTTTTTTCCTAATGCAATCACCTCTAGTTTTCTAGCCCTCAGAGTGAAAAGCATTTCCTGTGTTCAGATGGAACCTCCTGTGTTTCAGATTTTGCCCACTGCTTGTCACTGGGCAGCACTGAAAAGAGCCTGGCTCCCTCTTCTTTGCACCTTTCCTTCAGATCCTTGTGCACATTGATGAGACTTCCCAGAGCCTTTTCTTCTCCACACTAAACAACCCCAGCTTCCTCTGCTTTTTCTCACAGGAGAGATGATCCAGTCCCTTAAAAATTTGTTGTCCTTTGCTGGACTGGCTTTTGTATGTCTCTTTTGTACAGGAGAAACCTGAACTGGACCCACTCCAAATGTGGGCTGACTAGAGGAGAGTGATCACCTCACTTGACTTGCTGGCAATGCTCCTAGTGGAACCCCTACATGCTCTATCTAAGCTCCTTTCAAAATTATGAAAATATGTTCCACATGTTACAAATATTGAACATTTTTGCCAAAATTTAGTAAACCAAAATCCTTCAGTTTTCAATTAGAGAAAGTAAAAATCTGAGGAAAAATCCTTATTGCAAAGGACTTAAGTTATCTGAAGTTATTTATTTCAGTTGAACTAAGACTAGTAGTATACAGTGTTCTCACTTTTTTTAATGTAGTAGGTATTTGTATGTAAATGTAATTATAAAAAGAGGTCCTTATGAGTTCCCTCCACAGGATGCTCATGAGAAATCAGAGAATCATAGAATCACTGAGGTCAGAAAAGACCTCCAAAACTATCATGTCCAGCCTTTGACTGAACACCACTTTGTCAACTAAACTATACCACCAAGTGCCACGCCCAGTCATTTCTTGAACACTTCCAGGGATGGTGGCTCCACCTCCTCTCTGGGCAGCCCGTTCTAATATCCTTTCAGTGAAGAAATTTTTCCTAATGTCCAACTTGAAGCGCAACTTGACACCATTTCTTCTTGTCCTGTCACTTGCCTGGTGAAAGAGACCAGCCCCCACCTGGCTCCTTTCAGTCAGTTGTAGAGTGATGAGGTCCCCCCTGAGTCTCCTTTTCTCCATGATAAACAACCCAAACTCCTCAGCTGCTTCTTATATGAATTATGTTGGCCTTTCATCTGTGGAATATGTATCTGAGTTCTTCCACAAAATGTAACTTGATAAGACATAGATTTGTGCTTTATTTTTCTTGGTTTGGTTTGTATATCACAAAATGAGTTAAATTTTGTTTGACAGCAGACTACTGACTAGATATTTCTGATGTGCTGCTAGGTCCTTCATTTTAGATTTAAATGCTTTATATTTGATTTAGTTATAGCCGTAGGAGCACAGGCATCAGTTACACCTGTTGATCCACCACAGGTTTTTTTTTCTTTCATTATTGTGAGGCTTTTTATTAAAACAGGGAAATCCATAAGGAAAACTCTTAATTCTTTTCCTACTCTGACACTGATTTGCTGTGAATCCTTGTTTAAATCACTTCTCTTTGTATTTTATTTTTTCTCACCTGAAAAACTTTCTTCTTTCCCATGAAGAAGAAAGTTGTTAATTGAATTCTTACAATGCTTTCTGGAAGGCTTGATGAAATACTGTTAGCATACAAAATTTTAACATAAATTACATGTAAAGATTTTTAGCTTGCAGTGCTTCATAATGTTAAAGATGAGCATCAAGGAAGTCGTTACACCTTTTGGGAATGTGTTCCCACTAACACTGCATTACTTCACACACTCAACTTCTTGTGTTATATTTCTTTTAGTTTTTGGGAATTATATCTGGATGTCTCTGATCAAAATCTTAGTAAACAATAAAGAATATATTCTCAAAAACTACTCCTATGGACCCCCAGAGTACTTGGAGCCGTGACTGATGATTCACAGAAAGCTACTTT
The DNA here is from genome assembly GCF_050655825.1 of Lonchura striata. NCBI lineage: Eukaryota > Metazoa > Chordata > Aves > Passeriformes > Estrildidae > Lonchura > Lonchura striata. Next base: position 53,535,470 of record NC_140707.1, on the reverse strand, counting down.
GCCAAAAGACAAGACTTTTCTCCATGTTTCCAGCTGCTAGTATGCATCAAACAACTGCAAATTCATAAAATACTTTCCTAATATTTTCCCATGTAAACATTCCCCTAGTTAGCACAGAGAAGTCATGTGCTCCTGAATGAGAGAAAAGACAGTCTATGTCATTGCAAACAGGAAAAGAAGCATCCATGAAGTTCATTTAATTAAAATGTGGTCCACCCCATGCAAAAACATCTGGAATCTAAATTAAATGTTCAAGTTGTTTGACATTGGCAATGCTTTGTTAGCAAAGGTCATTTGTTTTTCATTAGTGTAGTTTTTGCTTAAAAAAATCTTACTTGTTAAAACTCTCATGAAACAATGTAATACAGATAAAAAAGCCAATGGAACATTGAAGTTTTAATTTGATAAAGTTATATGTGTTGCCTACCTTTGTATAGGTAATTTGACTTCTTAATGTGCTGAAATCATCAAAACAGTGGTATAATTGGAATAATGATATACGTGGAATATAAAGATAGAAAATACATTTTTTTGTTTTCTCTGAAAGTTCCCTCTCTGCATCTGATGTACTATTCACAGAATGTCCCAGCTATCGTGGAGTTTCCCTGGCTTATAAAAGGCAGCAGAGCACCTCAGGCCTCTCAAGCAGAACCACCTCCTTAAAAGAAAAGTATGATTTATCAGTGGAGAGCTGGAGATTAAAGCTGATAATGCATAGTTTTACAGATCTTAACGGGAAAAGCAAAGAATACTTTTAAACATGCTGGGTGCATCCTATTCTTGCTATTTAGGTATTCAATACCTAAATACTAAGGTCATTTAAAACCTAAGGCATTGTAGGTCACCTCTAACACTGTATTTTTATTTGAATTGTAACTGCCTGCTGGCATGCATTGAAGTCAGTTAAAATGACATTGCATTTAATCTTTTTATGGTTATTCTTTGGGGAGTAGCTAACTGATACTTAAATCAACTCTAATTTCCAAAAAAAAAAAAATCTGTGCAATACAGATAGCCATTTGTTTTTACCTACCTCAGAAAAGAAAGGAGACTGTACTTGAAAGTCAATGAAGTTTGGTTTCTGGTTTATGTTTATGTGTTTTCAATATATTGACTATAAAGGCAAACCTCAGGAGTACTATATACAAACCTGCTTTGATTTATTTGCATTTAGCATTGCAGCTTTGAGACTAAAATAAAATGTGTCTGATTTTGATTTAGATCTCTCCCTTGAGACAGTGTGAAACCGTCTATTACCAAGAACACATCAGTATAGGAGGATTAACTGTTCACATGCAGTTTAAACATCAAAGTGTTTGTATGAAGTCATGGAAAATAAGTAATTTGTTTTGTCATTCTCTGTGAAAACATAGAACGCCCCGTTTTAAAGTAAATAATCTTTATTTTAAAACCAGAAAGATTAGTAGCACTCAGTGTGTCAAAGAGCACTGCTGTTAAGTAAAATGCCATTAATACTGCCTCAGACAGTACAATGAGTGTTTTTTCCTCTTATCAGTACCATCAGTGCACTGAGTCAGTACCTGCTGTTGCAGACAGATGTGATTGCTGTCTTTAGGATTATTTTTATGCATTATGGCATATGGCTTTCTGATTTCTGGGAAAAAACTTTACAGTATTTAATTGGCCTCTGTATCAGGTGCTTCTAACATCCTTTTCCACATTTTATCTATGTGGCTAAATCTATCTTTTTAATAGAATAGAGTGTAGTCATGAATGATACAAGTATGGCATTTGAACCATCTTGAGGAGGGTGCTGTAATTTTCATTAATTACTAGACCAGTTCTATGGGCCAGTTAAAAGCTCTTTCATCATGTTTCCCGCACATTCTTCAATGTAGTTCTTCATTGCCACCTTCTTTATTGAACCTCCCCTAACAATAAACATTACTTTTTTTCTGTTTTTATTTGCACATTACTACCATTCTTTTCATTTATTTTATGGAAAAGACATACATTTCTGTGTCCCTGAAAATGTTAGTGTGTGAATTAACCTATTCAAGTCCCTCAGACTGCTCAGAAGACTGTGAGAATTTTACAATATAAAAAGAACCATTCTGGTCAAGACCAAAGGTCACCCTAGCCCAGCTATTGACATCGCAACAATGGCCAAAGTAAAATGCTTAGGGAAGACTGTATGAACAGGACTGACATGTATTTTCTTTCCCATTCATTCTTCTGATTCCAGCCATTCAAAGCTCAAAGGCTGCCAGATGTAGATGTAGTTGCTGTGAATTTGGAACCATTCTATAGTCTTTCTCATTCATGAACTTGCCCAGTTTTCTGCTTAAAATAATGTAAAATTTTCTATCTTTATGTGACTTCTGATTTTATACCAATTGGTAATTAATCCTCTCAGGCATCTTTCTTCCTGGCTGAAGAGTCCTGTTCTTTAGAGTATTGTGTTTGGAAACAGCACTCCATGGCTCTGAAAATTCTTGCTTAATTTCTCTGACCTTTCCCTATTTCCCTTTTGAAATAAAATCCACATCTGCACTCAGCAGTCAAGATGCAATTGGATTAATGATTTGGGACAGTTATATTCTCTGGCTCTTTTATCCTTTCCTGTTTATATTGAGTGTTCATTTTACTTTTCTGATTGATACTGAGCAGTGTATTAGCAGATTCCTGATAATATGCATGATCTGCTTCCTGAGCAGCAACAGAATTACCTTAGAGCCCATCATTTTGGATGTGAAGTTAGGTTTAAACTTTAGGAGTCTAAATCACCTTTCAGAAATCCAAGTAGCCTGTACCATTCTCTATACACATGATTCTCAACAATACCAAAAAAAAACCAAGGACTGAATATGCATCTAACCCAAAGGCTGGTCTTCTGCTTTCAGGATTGTATTTAATAATGTAACTAATAAGGACTAGCAGAGAAACAGGTAATTTTTTTTATCACTACAAAAAGTGCATGAAATAGAGGGGATATATTTAGGAGACACTTTGGAAGAACAGATGATTAACATCCTCCTTAAATCCATTTACAGTGTTGACATGAAGTCTTGGGCATTGAAATTAGAGAAGGAACTGAAAAATGAATGGCTTAAGGCATAGACTTACACCTAGGGTCTGAGTTCAGTTTTATGAGAACAGATCACAGGTCATCTGTATTAAAACAGGGTGAGTAAATAGATAGAGAAATATATCTATATACATAATATCTTTGCATGCATATAATTGCAGCAACAAGAATGAGTATCATATTCTCTATCTAATTTAGTTTATTGGTACTGAATATTGACTACAAGTTCAGTCCAAATTAGCTGCAAATGAATTCCATTGTTTATGAAATTTGACCTTTGTTTGTTATGAATATTTCTTAAAACCTTAAAAACAAAATGTTTGAAAGTAACAATAAGGCAGACATCACTGCTTTTAAACAGATGGTATGTCTTCATTTAGGTTACCTTGTTAGTTTCTGATTCTCCACTCCTCACTCCTAGTCTCTTATCTTTTTGAAGTTGATGCCACTTTGCAGAGAAGCTCCCATTGATTTTTCTTCTCTTGTTGTGACTGAAACTTTTAGTCTTTTCAGGTCTTAAGTCTGGGATCTAAATGGAATGTTTTTCTTGGTAGTCAGATTGAGATTTTCCAGAACTAGTAACAGAGCTTTTGTAGTAAGAGCACATTATCTTGGTTTGCACCATCTTTACAACATAATATTTGATTTCAGGATTGATGGATTTTATTTATTTTAAGATTTTGCTTTAAAGTACCAAGGTAGTAATATGGTTAATGAAGCCCATTACTGGTAGATTGAATACCAGACTATCAGAACCTTATCCAAAGAAGTGTGATTTTGAGAATTGTGGAGGAAATACTAACTGTTGTTCAGAAAGTACAAACAATTCTGGTTTTACTTGCTCTTTGGCAATAATAGAAGGGCAGCCTTTGAGAGGCTGCAGAGGCATCTGACCTGTGGGACATGACTGTTCTTTGTGCATGATCAACCAACTTCATCTGCACACAAAACCAAAACCATGATATTTATTTTCTTCAGTTCTTTCCAGTTTGCAATAGACTACATTTTTTGTGTGATGGGTGTGAATGTGAAATCTTATTGTTGAGTCCAACCCTAACTCTTCCTAGAGTGGTTATTAATTTTTCAGTCGTACATACCATATGCCAAATCTGAAAATAGGAGATTTGATTGTTCTATATTTAGCTAAGTACATATACTTTTATTAAAAAAAATAATCATTGACTCACAGAATTATACTGATTTGGAAGGGACCTTTAAGGATCATTGAGTCTTACTCCTCTCCTGTCCCTGCACAGCACCATCCCCAAGAGTCACCCCATGTGCCCAAGAGCATTGTCCAAACTCTTCTTGAATTCTGGCTTGGTGCTGTGACCACTTTCCCTGAGGAGCCTGTTCCAGTGCCTAACCACCCTCTGGGTGAAGACGCTTCTTCTAATATCCAACTTAAACCTTCCCTGACACAACTTTAGGCCATTTCCTCGGGCCCTGTTACTGTCTTCATCAGAGAGAAAATATCAGCGCCTGCCCCTACTCTTCCTCTTATGAGGAAGTTACTCCTCACATGGCTTCCCCTCAAGGTCTTTCACCATCTTCATTGCCCTCCTCAGGATGCTCTCTAACAGTTTTAATACATTTCTTATAGTGTAGTGACCAAAACTGCACGCAGGACTCAAGGGGGTCATAAAAGGAAATCAGTTTTGATAATAAGAGGACTCTTCTGTTACAAAATCAAGACGGCTGTTACAATGAAGATGTTGTCTTTCAGGTGATTTTCAATACCTCCTAGCATAATCTTTTCCATAGCTTTACCAGACACTAAAGTAAAACTGACAGTCCTGTAGTTCCAGGGTCCTTTTTTCTTGCCTTTCTTTAAAATTGTGACAAGGTTTGCCAGCTTCCAGTAAACTGGAACCACTCAGGATTCCCAGGACCACTCAAAAAATATTGAGAGGTTTTGTGATGACACAAGCTGGCTTTTTGAGAAGTCTTGAATGAGTCCCTTCACGCCCTGTAGATTTGTAGGGATCCAACTGAAGCAGCAAATCTTACATAAGTTCAGGGTTGACTGGGAGTTGATCATTCTCACAGTCATGGTCCTGCTTAGTGCACTGTGATCTAAGTGATTGACTTGGTCAGTCATCCATGCTGAAGACAGAGGCAAAGAATGCATTAAATGACATTGCCTTGTCGCTGTCCCTGATTGTGAAGTGACCAACCTCATCTTGTAAAGGGGTGAGGGTTTTTTTACACTGCTTATTGCCATGAATATATTTTAAAAAACTCTTTTTATTGTCCTCCACATATCTGGCCAACTTCAACTCCAATAGAACTTTGGCTTCATGAATCTTCTCCCTACAGTGACAAGCTGTGCAGAGACTGCATTCTTCCCATATCAGTAATGTCTCTTATTCTTGTCCCTGGAGACAGCAGACTTCCCTGTTAGCTGGGTCCCATCTGCATAAGGAGGCCCTCCATTTGCTTAGAAGGGTGTTTCCTATTACAGCTACCCTTCATTTTCCTGTTAACAGAGGTCTTGGTGCAGAGTACATGTGGTGTTGTTTTAGGAGGCCGCGCTATCCCAGAAAGACCTTCACCCACCTCATTGGTAGTCTGGCCTTCTGGTTCCAGAGCCTCATGTGTAATGTAGAGGTGCCAGTCCTACCTGTCAAATTCTGAGAAGGTGGAGGAACCTTGCTCCTAATTCATGCTGTGATCTGCTTCCAGTCTTCTTTTTTAACAGACCCTTAGCTAATAGTCCTTTGACTAACCTGCAGGATTCTGAGTTCATCTGCTTCTCCACTATAATGGAGGTTCATGACTCCTGAGAGTCTTGAGGCTGTGAGTCTGAAAATAATCAGTGTCTCTTGCTTGTTCGCTCAAACACTATGTAGCCTGTTCACTCCTCCTGTACTGCTTCACCTGGTACAGCTCCTCAAGCACAACTCACCTTCTGTGAAAGGACAGTCAGCCCCAGCCTCACCAAGAGGCACCAGGCACTCGTGGCAGCCTCTGGCGTGGAGGGCTCCATCTCCCATCAGCAGGTGTGGCTGTCTGGAGTCTCTGGCATGGCTGCTTCAGTGAGTCCCACAGCTGGTTGTGATGGAGCTTTAGGGCAAGTCAGCGCCCTAACTGAGGAAGCTTGAACTAGTATGCTGATAAGACTGGGGTTTTTAATATGTGAGATGGCTGAAAGAGTGGTTTTATTTTTATTGTTTCAACTTGTGTTCTGTTCTTTAGAGTACCCGAGTAGCCTTAAACCACCTGGAGTCTGTGCCTGAGAAACTGAGCCTGTTAGAAGACTGCAGAGATACTGGAGTGAGAAAGATTTCATTTGACTCTCTCAGTACTTCTAAAATATTTTGGTTACTTAATAATCTCTATGAATGTACAGATAAATTGTTTAATAAGATATTTACAGTTGCATATGTATGTATTAAATAGACAGAAATACTGAATTTATTTTCATTTTTATTTGGATCTTTTTGAAATTATAAATTTAGTTCTAATTATTAACACTGCTCCATAATGTGGACAAACATTGATAACTGAGCATAACAGGTCATGTGTTAATTGCTGTTTCAGAATATTTTTATGGAGTGGTAAATTCTGATATTACATATTAAAAAATGAAAATTTTATAATGAATTGAATTATGCCAGTTGTTTCAATATTTAGTGAGTGAAGGTAGATTATCTTTACAGCTTTTTGTTTTGGTGCGGTTTTCTTGTTTGGTTGGTTTTTTGTTTGTTTCAATATTTACCTTAATGAGTGAAGACAGATGATCTTTACAACTTTTTGTTTTGTTTTGACATAATGACAATACTTGTTACTTATTTTCACAGCACCACTTTCCAATCAAGATGTGTTTGGACACAGTAGGACATATTGACAGCAGGGGTGACATACTGTCAAGAGTGAAAAGGCTTTAGATTTTCAGTGGCTAAGTGGCTAAACCCCTGTACCATAGTTACTTTCCATTTATGAAATGGAAATCAAAAAGAATTTGTAACTTCCTTGCACAATATAAATTTTAAATCAGTATTAAACCACAGATCAACAAATACATAATGATTTGCATTTTATTTGATATGTAAAATTTCTTAATCTGTGGTTGTCATAAATATTTCAAAACATACTTGTTTGGAGCATTGTTTATTTTGTGTTCCTGCATGAGGTCATCAGTTAATAATTCTACACCATTTTATTGCTGTCATCATTGAAAGATTTGGTAATGCATATACTGGTTAAAATGTTTCGTTTTTTTATGAACAATATTGTTGAGATGTATAGTTTTAATTTCACATTCCAGGTATCCCCAGAAGAGCTTACTTTGCTCTGACAGAGGTCTATGTTTACCTTCTGTTTCCACTAAAGGAAAAATTTTGTTCTCAGTAGGCATCTGCAATCTCCTTCACACTTGCCCTCTCTCAATTAACACTGCTATGAAATTACATTGTAATTTTCTGGTTTGCTCTAGTTATAACTTAGACAATATTTGTGAGATTGGAAGGCAAAATGTTTGGTTCAGTCAGGCTTTGTCCTTCTCCATCATGCTTAATTTTTGAAGATGATTTTCTGAAGATGAGCCCCTATCAACACAGTGTTTTGTTTAAGAAATAATTTATTATTCAAGAGAGCTATCCTTTGCCTTAGCTTTGAGAAGGATGTCATCCTTTGAGAAGGATGTCAGAAGTTTGGAGCTTCTTTACTGTTTCTATTTGCAAATAACATATTGGATTTTTTTTACAATAGCTAGCAAGTTCTTCCTTCAGTGTTTTCATAGGAAGGGAGAAGGAAGAGGATGTAAGCTTTGATAAACCTCACAGGTTGTCTAGGAGGTTTGTCAATTCAAGTGAATCATTGGCTAGTTCAGTGAAAAGCATAATTTTTTCTTGTTGAAAATATTGTTTTGTCCATATCCTTAGAACCTTTTTTTCTCCAAGAGCTTGTTTCTGTAGAGTTGAAATTAATTTTCCACCATTACAAAATTTTTCTTAGAAGGTATGATATTGCTGAAGTTTGGAAATCATTCACTAGTTAAGTTTAAGGCCATTTTCCTTTTGATCTACATGTATTTTAACATTTTTCTGTATAGAACATTATGCTTTTGTATGGTGCCTGTAGTTCAGCCTCTGAAAATTACTACTTAATTTGTTTTTGCTGTGGTGAAAATCTCTGATGATAGCTGTGTTTACAATAGTCAGAATTTCTAGCTACTTTTCACATTATGAAATCATCTAAATCTTTAAATGCATTTCTAGGAGTCCCATTGCCGAAGGGAGATGATTGAGGAGAGGTATATGAGGTATAAAGACATAGTGACTTCTTTGCAGCAGCAGCTGGAAGATTCAAAGCAAAGAGTCAGGCAGGTCAAGGTATGTGTGTGTACTCCACTTCTGTGCCCCACTTACTTTCAATCAGCAATACAACCTTGCCTTATTAACTCCTAGTACAAACACAGACTAAAATCACACATTAATGTTTCTATTTCATACAGCTGCCATGGCTGATGGCATGGCAAGTATATTGGCATGGCATGAAATTTGCTGAATTAAAGGTTGCCTTCATTGTAAGTGCCATGGATACTTTCCAAAAAATCTTTCAGCTTTCACAGTGTCTTACTACTCTGAAGTGTTTACCTGCTTTGTCAAATTGCTGTCTACAGCAATTTTTTAATTTTTCAATTTTCTCTTGTCCCTTCAAGTAAAATATAAAGAAACCCATTTCCCCTATAAAAAGGTTGACTAATTTATAAATTACATGTAGTAATTCTTCAGTAGTTGATATTTCCATTCTTTGCAAACAATTCTGTATGATGTCTCTTTCATACATAAATAAAATCCAGGCAAACAGAAGGGAAGTGATTTGCTGAAGGTCACTCACTGGACTTATAGCAGTGCTAAGCATGAATAACTAACTCCCTCCAGTGCTCTTCTTTACCAGCTTTCCTGTAATGAGTTCAACTTTCCAATTATTAACATGCTTTCTTTCCCTTACTAGCTTGTTCATTGTCATGTCACTGTCATTGTAATAGCATCTTACTTCAGCAGAACTATGATTTCTTATGGAAGTGATTGAAAAAACTGATCAGATCTGAAGAATCATAGTAGTATTTCTGCTACATGTCTCAATCAAATCAGTTTCTTTGGCAATGCATCATACCTGTATCTCTAAGCAATTGAGTTTAAATCAAGGGTCACACACTCTATTGAAAAGATGTTTGTGTTCCCCAACTTATATGTAACCATCTTCCTTCTGTAAGATGAGGACATAATTAAAGTATGTGTTTTAAAAAGTGGAAAAGGTAAAATAAATACAGAATATTTTATCCTAGTAAATTGCTGTTGTAAGATGATATTTAGTTACTTGGAAAAGCTGTCTTGCTCTTCTGTAAGAAAGAATTGAAAGGAGGAAACAGGCACAGTCACTTTGCTGCTGGGGATAATCTTCAGTATCTTGAATTTCTCTTCCCTCCACACTAGCATTACTAAGTCAGTAGCTACTGAAATCTGGAAAACATTGAAAAGCTAACTGGAATGCAATCAGCTGATGGTAGAACATAAGATTGCACTAAGCTGACTGAACTTACTGAGCTTGTGTGATTTGAACTCAATAATCAGAATCCAGTACAAAGCTGTTTCCAAAACAATTCTCTTTTTTTAGACAACTGGGAGCATTTAATGATTACCATTTAGTCAGGCATAATTGGGTTTTTGCATGACATACAGTACTCTTTGCTGTCACGGCTGTTGCAAATAGAACAGAATGTTCAAAACCAAGTAACAGACGGGTGCTAATCTGATTTCAGCGATCAGGCTAGCTTAGACTAAAAAAAAACCTTTTTAATGCTTGCCTTTCTTACCCTTCTTTGAAACAAACTCAAATGCCATTTATTTATTTATTTATTTATTTATTTATGTTACTGTTTGTCAGTTGGCAGTCTCAAAAATTGATTGCTGGAAGAGTGTAGGTTTGAGGACCAAAGCTGATTCTTTCTGATATTTTTGGTTAATGCTGTGTACATAGTGCCCCTAGACAGATATTTAACAGGTGATGAGAAAATCCATGTTTTTATAAAATTTTTATATTGATCATTTTAGATGAAATTACTTCTGAAATTAATCTTTTTTCTCTGTTATGCTTTTATTTCTAGTCTTTCTTATAATACTTATAATACACTTGTTTCAGCTTGCTTGCCAACGTTGATCTCAGACAGGCATTATATAATCTTGTGTCCCAGTCTTTTTTCATTTTAAGGAGGAAAAATTAAACCAAAGTTGAATGTTCCTCTTAAAACAGGACTTTTCTTTCTTTCTTTTGATTTCTTTTGTTCCCACTCAATCTTCCTACTCTTCTGTAGTCTTATCAGATGGCTTTAAAAATACCTGTTGCTTAGAAGCCCAGGAAAATTATAATTTCTATTTGTATGTTTTAAAATGAAAGATTTCCAGTAAAAAAAGTAGGCTGTAGTCTTGCAGAAGACCATCAGGTACAACAGTCTTGATTTTTCAACTAAGAAAGGGCAAAATAATAGTAGATAAAGATTAAATTGGTGGAAAATCCCATAAATATAACATGTTAAAAGAAAATAGCAACAGAAGCAAAATCAAAGCAGAAATCCAGAGGAAAACTACAGATAAATATTTTGATGTAGAAATACAAATATTTTAGGAGAGTTTCCTTGCCACAGACTATTGACCATCTACTCAAACACAGTATAACAGATGTAATTGTCAATGAAGCACATGACAAAAGTCACATTCTATACCTTAATATTTCTGTAAAGAGAAAGCCATTTTGTAGTGCAGATAGTGTTAGAAACACCTTTCTTGTTTAAAAGCTCTTCTTTTAAAGCATTTCTGGAAGCAGAATGGAAAGATAAAAACTTAAACTTTTTTTACTCTTTAAAAATTGTTATTGTGCTAGGAACACTTTAGGTATTAAGTCTCTCATCAGCACAAAAGGGGATTAATATGTATAATTCCCATTAGTCTTAACAGGAGTAAATCCTTCAGTGATGGAACAAAAGTTTACTGTGTCTCTAAATTAATGCAGATTTTTTTTTTTCTGTTTATTTTCTTCAAACCTTAGTTATCAACATAAAATTAAGTATCAACATGAATGATAAATTGCAAGATGTTTTAACAAAATTCCCTGAGGCTGTTAATGATAAGAATTCAGTAGTAAAATTGTGTGTTTTATGAACTGATGCATTTATTCATTACTATGTCTTCTCATTTCAAGAAACTGAGTAATTTGGATACCAAGCCAAGCTTTTAATCTTATTTTGGATGGTATTGTAACTGGGGACTACTTGCTGTAGATCTAAAATAGATTTTTAAGGGATTTTTGTTTAAATGACCTTTTAAAATTTATCTTCTCTTTTTAGCTTATAAACCAAATGACTTTCCTCACCAAGAAGATATGCTGTATGGGCTTACATAGTAACATTGTACTTAAGATTTAATTTAATGGTTTAACAAAAAAATTCAAAAGCACCTTTAGGTATTTCAATATGAGAAATCAATGAACTTTCCATTTCCTCAGTGGCAGATAAAATATATTTATATTTATTACTACTTGTGGAATTTCAGTGAATTAATATGAACCATTCATTGGTGAGGAAGTCATCATTCACTGATGTCTGTCATATGGTATGTCCTGAACTGTGGATGTGATGTGAACAGGAAGGAGCATTTTTACAACATGCTGCAGTGGCAAAGACTTGCAATACTGCCAGTGCTTTTCTCAAGGTGAAGCAGTTTTTTGCAGACATTTTATGTGATGAAGTGGGGATAAAACTCATAAGCAAGTTAATTCAAATCTAAGTGCAATACTGAGAATTCAGAGAATTCAAATCATTCTTTTCCAGTGTTTCTGAAATCACGGCATATGTCTGTATGTGTGCTACTACTTTTTGTTAAAGTTTACAGCTGCTTGATAGTAACAGATAAAATTATTTTTATTTGGTTCCCATAGGATGTGCAAATGGGTTCTGAAATTTCTGATGCAGAAGTGTCTGCTCACTCTTCTAGTTGGCGAACTCAAAACAGCTTTTTGTGCAGCTCACTGCTTTCAAGTTCAGGTTGTAAGTATTATATCACATTAAAAAATCTCCAGGTAACATATTTTTTTCCTCTAATTTTTTTTTTCTTGAAAGAGTGAGACTCTACTTTTCAGAAAATAAGTACTGGAACCATCTTAAATATCCTTCTGTGTTTTAGTTTCAGATGCTGGATAGAAGTCTTTGCCTAGGAAGTACTTCATTACACCCCACTGACAGTTGCTTGGGATTTTTTACTGGAACATACAATATATTTTGTTTATCTAGGCCAAAGAAAATGGCTGCCCTTGAATTCTGAATCTCTGCTTAATGAGTCATACCTGTGTAAGCTGTGTAGACCCTCAAGGGACCAGAGAGATGTCCTCAAACATGGATTCTTTCCAAGATCTTTCATATGTACCAGTCATGTGTACCATGCTTGTGTAGCATTTTCTCAGTGAAAGTTGAATTCAGTAATTCTACTTCAATAGTGTTTTTAACTGTTTTTTCTCTACCTCCTTGTACATGTTCAACTTGTGTTCATGTGAAGTCATGGGAACTCTGATACAGCTGGGAAGTGCTCAATAAAACATAGAGCATATTAGGTCTTGATTGGGTACGTAGCCACATCTTTGCATGAATGTCAAAATTAACTTAAAGACCAGGTTTCTAAGGGGTTTTTGAGCATATCAGTACCTAGATATCAAAAGACTTCTCTTCAGAAGGGTATCATCTTCCATTTACTTTCAATATATCCAGTTTGTGTACTGGGAACCTATTTAGAAACTTGCATTCTATGTTGTGGTAAGTCCTATTTCAGGCTTCATTGCACTTTGAAAGCATTGCATCTTAGAATGAGTGCTGTGGTACATTACTGCTCACCACTAAGTCTTGAGCTGATCTGATGATGTTAAAGGTAATTGGTTTCTTTTCCTTTCAGAATCTATGGGTTGGTGTTAGTATGTTTTTGCAGAGCACACTGAATAACAATAGTGGGAATAAAAGCATAGACACAAATACCTTTGTATCACCTGTACTTCAGGAAGACTTTACCTTGACTCAGAGTTGATTTTTCTGTTTTCCCAAACCTCATCCCTGTCAAAGTCATGCAAATCAAAGTACAGCTAAACCTGGTTTGGGTATAGATAAGAAGTAACTGATGCCTCACAGAATGTTCAGATAAATGGCCTCTGGCAGTCTCTTCCAGTCTCAAGAATTCCAAAAGTGGTCACTGCAAAAATGTACTGATATTTAAAAATGCAGCATAAATGTTCCTAAAATATTACTATCTTTGTACTGCTTAAACTGAATTAAACAAGCTAGGACTTTGTTGCTTTAAAATTTTAAAATAAATTTTAGGCAGTTTTAAGAGAAATAGGATCTATGTGATCCGAATACCAATCTGATGAGATAGTGGTGATTCAATTCACCACTTAGTGCTTATGGCACTTAAATATGTAGATTAGTCCACAGACTTTGGTTTTTGACTGATTGTCACTTTATGCTGAATCTGATTTCTACCAGTCAAATGTGTATTTTGAAGATGTTGGTGTAGTTCTTGAGGACAGTGAAAATTCTGCTATGGTAATAGCATTAGGGAGATTTTTCAGTGAGTGGCAAATGAAAAGTCAGCTACTTCAGTCATGATAGTCACAAAAATATAGTGAACTTTTAATTTCAGTAATGATATTAATTAATTATCATTTGAGACTTTGACAGTGAAGTATAATTTGACATCTTTGCTCACAAACCTACTGTAGCTTTTAATAAATCATCCTATACATGTCATCATCTATTTTCTGTGATTAATTGTCTCCTTCTTCAAAAAAAGAAGTATGGATTTTTTTTCTTTCATTTACCTTTTGGAGAAGTTTGCAAGCCTTTGTGATTTATATTTCCCCATTCCATCTCTCTTCAACTTATGAAGTCTTACAGACTGTATATTCAATAACTAGTACTAGAAGCTTCCTTCCCAGTGTGGGTCTCCTATGACATTAGAGAGCACCTGGAAGGAGAGCAGACTCATTTGATAACTTATCTGTGAGGGAGATCAGGATTTAAGTGTAAAATTGGTTGACGGAAGAAGGATAAATAGTATGGAAAAATAAATAAGGGAACAACAATCTGTTTCCATATATATATATATTTACTAAAAATTTGCCAATGCAGCAAGCAGTTAAAAGGAAAGTAATTAACATCAACATGGCATCTTTTTTTTTCTGGTATAATTTCTGCTATTATAACAGCTTTTCCATTACATATTTTAAACATATTTTAAAATATTGAGGCAATGTACTTTTATTTGAGGAAACATTCAGTAGATGTGGTTTGCAGTCTATATTATTATGGTTGGTCCAGGCAGTCACTGCTAGTTGTTATCTAAAGAATAATCCTCAGAAACCGTTTTTACGGCCACTGTATTTTCCTGAAATTTTGAGTATAAAAATCCCCAGAGTTACACATGCTTTGCATTAGCCATGTGAGTTGAGTCTTGCCTTTCTCTTTGGACATTTCATTACTCTGAGGTTTTAACCTGGATGGTTTCCCAGAAACCGTATGTCTTAGAGGCTTTCTATTGTTGTTGGGAATTTATATTCCAGGGCTTCACAAGTCTGATGGACAATACTCTAGTGTCAACATGGTATGCAGTAGGGCTGATACCACATCTGAATAAAACAGATTTGTCCTGAATGTAGACTTTATTGTCAAAACAATTAACTCTTGTGCTGTCTTGCTGGTGCCTGTCTTTATCCTTCTATGTACACTTTTTCATAATTTCTTAAGACTATTTTTATTAGCATTTATAAATAATGTAATGTACTTACAAGTAAGAAGACATTACAGCATCACTGTGCTGTGGGCACCCCTCTAGAGCAAAACCTAGGGCTGCTTAAGCATAAGAACTTGGAACAACTGGAAACTTGACATCATCACTTAGAAAAATGCAAATTGAATTAGTTAAGAAATGAATTTTCTTTATGATT
This sequence comes from Lonchura striata, assembly GCF_050655825.1. Lineage (NCBI taxonomy): Eukaryota > Metazoa > Chordata > Aves > Passeriformes > Estrildidae > Lonchura > Lonchura striata. Next base: position 53,520,433 of record NC_140707.1, on the reverse strand, counting down.
TTTCATCTTACTTCAAATACTGTCCACAGGAGGTACAACTGACATAGTGTACAGCAGCAGAGCTTTGAACCAATACTGAAAACTTTATGCTGAAAACTTTGAACTCACTGTTTCACCAATGTGCCAAACACAGTGATTTCATTCTTCTGAAACTGAAAACATCTCACTCCTCCTAACCAAACTGTGAAGTCTTGCTCCTTGTTAAATAATTTTTGTTTATGTACTGCTACAATTTTACTGGATTGTTAAAAATTACACTCTGGATATTCAATAGGACCACTTTTCTTACATGCTTGTGCTATAAAGAAGGCCATTAGAAGACAGATATGTTGTATAAGCTACTGGCCACTTTCCTTCCCTTAATTTCTACCTTTTGCTAAATGTTTGGATATTTGACTTTTTTTCTTCAGCATTTTATTATAAGATCTTATATCTTATATTATTATAAGATGATTTGGCAATTACTATAAGATGTTTTGGCAATTCATATTGTCTGGATTTTGATGCAATACAATATATTTAGAAATAAGCACTGTATGTGTACTCTGCTGTGAAGGTATATACACAGTATGACATTGTATGAGCCCCTGTTCAGTGTCACTTAGTGACTTAAGTCCATTCTATTGGTAAAGATATTCTTTCACAAGTTTTTTGACAGGTTTGTCTTATCTAAGCAAAAATTCTGGAAAAACAAATGGAAACTATATCTTCATGAAATATTTTTTTTAAAACAGAGTCTGCACTTCTTGTGTATAAGAAAGCTCATGGCTATGCCTGTGTTATGGAGTATTAAAATCTATTTCTATAGAAAACAGAGAATATATCCTCTTCTCAATTCATAGCCTTATGATTATTGAATATTTATTAATACCATATTACTTGTTGAATAAATTATAATATCATACAATGAAATACATGTTTTAAATAAAAATTTATGGCCAGTCAACCAAATCTAGGAATCATAGGTTTGAAAAGATCTCTACAATCATTGAGTCTAACTGGACTTAATGTATGATTCTGGAGATGTTTAATCACCTTTTTTGTGTGACTTATTTCTAGCACTTATGAAAGGGATTGTTCCTTTGGATACAAGTGGCACCAAGGAAGATTCTACTAATGCTGCTGCTAGTGAAATGAAGCTGCAAGCAGAAGGAGGAAAGCAATAGAATATTTTATGAAACCACACCAGTTTTCTCTGTGGTAAATTCCATTCCACTTTTTTTTTTCTGTTTTGAACAGTAGTAATTCCATCTGCTTTAGGAGTGATGCACCCTTAATGATTCAAAAATTGCCAAACACTCAAATGAAAGAGCACCAGGAGTGATTCTGATGAACTCTTGTGATAATTTAGGTGGCTTGCACACCAGAGGCTTTCTGGGATTTTGCTGTTCTCTTGTATTTGTTTCTGCAGTTCTCTTAGACTAAATATATTGTATTCAGGAAATACTGTGAAGTGAAATACCTGTGACATTAATCTTTGCTATGAGCTTATTTACCCCTGTACAGGAATTGTTCTGACACTTGTTTTTTTATTATGTTTAATAACATAATTAATAATGAAAAAATATTCAGAAATTGCCTATTACTATGAGAGAGAGTAATTACACAGTGTTGTACAAACACATTTGTGATTTTAGGTACCTCAGTTTGAAAAAATCATTTAAGAAAGAAGTGATAAAACAAAATTTTCTCAAAGCAAGTTAAAACTCACATCTTGGTTTCAGGTTCAGCATATATGTATTATAAGTTGTCTAGAATTATTCTTTTGTCCAGAACAGGTTTATTAGATGGCTTTAGTTAGGCACTTTAAAGAATCTGAATCTCACCCATCTGTATCAAGAGTGTTGAAAGGCACTTCTATGTGGCTGTGAAAATTTTAAAAGCAATGTTTAATGTTCATTTATTTATTCTGTTTTGTTTTCTATTAGAGAAGATGTGTTATATTGATTGTAAAATACTATGGAAATACAGTATTGCAGATTTGTATTTCTAAACAAATTGGACACAATTTTGCATTACAGTGGTCTCAAAGAGCAAATCAAAGAATAATTTTCTGTCTAAGAATTCTGCTGTCTAAAGAAATGAATGTGTTTCTGATGGTTCTTTTTTATTTTCCTCTCAGCTGCTTCTGACTGGATCACTGCTAGCATGCCTTAAAAGGTTTGCCAAAGCTATCAAAGTACTGTAGCAATATTAACACCATTCAAACCATTTTGTTTTGCAGACTTCTGTCATATTTAGAAAGCCTATTTCTTCTCTGAAACCCTATTATTTTTTAGCACTGTAGGTGACTCAGGTATAATTCACAGGCCATAATGTGCCATCTCAAAAGAGGACTCTTTTTTTTTCCAATACTCTCATGAAGTGGTCTGTAGACCCAGTGGGTGCTCTGGACAGTGCACTTCCTTGACTATCATCTTGTGTTCAGCCTGTTTCAAACAGAACAACATGCTGAGAACATTAAAATCAGGCACAGAAATGAGAAAAAGTTTGAGTTTATTCTCTGTTCATTTTCCATGAACTTAAATTGCTTAAAATTAAAAAAAAAAAAAAAAATCTGACATAATGAAAAAATGAAAAAGTTTGCTTTACCTTTTGGTGTGTATTATGCTGTGAATGGTAGCACTGACATTGGGTTTTTGCAGATTTCTGGCACATCTCCTGATTCAGAGGGTCAAGAAAACAAAACAGGCACATACATCTGTTCTGATCTCAATGGCCATGACAGGAACAAGAAAGAAATCAACAAATAAACTTCTGCTCTCTACAAAGAGTGTTGATGTCATGAAACAGTGTTTAACTCAAGCCACAGCTACTATAAACTAAACTTACTTTAAGTGGATCCAGCATTTGTAATTTATTTTTTTTATTAGTTCAGAGCAGAGGTGGAAGTATGGCATTTAAAATATTTTAACTGGTTTGGTCTGCTGAAACTTAAAAATTGCAAAATTAAATGTCACCAGCTTGCAGACTTTATGGTACCTACAAATTATGGCCAAAACTTTAAAATATATTATTAAACAGTACATCATGTTCTCAAAACACCTTATGTGGTAGCCAAGTCTGGTGCATGGATTGCTGATGGATAACTGTTTTACCAAAGTTTAAATGTTTTTGTGACATGAAAGTAGGTAAATAAATGGGCCTTTGAGAGTCTTAGCTGAGAAGTAGTACCAGAAATACAATGTCCTGTCTTTTACCTAAGGAATTTTTAAAAACATTTATGTATTTATACATTTTTTCCTAACTTGTAACTTAGAAATCTGAAGTATGTATTCTTAAAATAGGATCACTACTGCTTTATATGGTTAGAAAACTAAGGACAAGCAGTGTGATCTCCCTCACATCAGGTATGGAATCAACTTCTGTACTATATAGGACAGAAATTACTACTGAGTGAACAATTTTACTTTAAAACTTTAAGTATGTTCAGTGCCTAGTATATTTGCCTTTGCCCATGTGGCTGGGTTTTCATCTATTTTATATCCTTTTATAAAATTTTCTAAAAGGTGTGGAAGAACAGAAGAGATGTCAAACCACATACACACACACACGCACACACACAGAAAATATTCTTACTGAGTAGACTTATGGACTCCAAAGCCAGGAAATTCTTTCTTAAATTTACCCTCTTGGCATGGCAGTCTAGATAGCATGTAATGTTTGTCTCTCTTCCACCTTTGATAAAGGTTCATATTACAAAGTGAATTTTGTTTCCTCTTTACTGAAGGCTAAAGTTCCATTCATGACATTATGTAAAACTGTCCCTTTGTGGTTTAAGAAATAATATTTTTTCCATATTGGTCTGAAATAATAATCTTCTGTACAATTTCAGTTTTTAAAGTAGAAAAGCAGATAATTTTTAAATAAAACCTTTTGTGTATTTCACATCCTAAAAATTGCCATCCCTTCTGATTGCCAGTTTTTTATACTTTAACCCTTTAATGGCCTGTTACTAATTTCTTACCCAAAGCAGTGGTTTTCAATAATCAAGAACATGGTATTGCATACACAAAAAATGATGTTTTAAATCTTTGTTCTGTTTAGCTTTTGGTAAATCAGGCAATTTTTAATGTATGTACTAAATACATACATATTTTATAGGCTAGTATCAGGCATTCTATTTTTTTAAAATGCTGTACTGAAATACAGTGCTTCAATATTGTGCTTTCAAAAATGCATTGGTCCTCTATTTTAGCATCAAATAGCTGTCACATGAATAAGCTATAAATTTTATGCCCTTCAGTTCCTATTGTTTTACAGCAGACTTGAGAGTACTTAATTACTTTTGAGATTATATTTACTAAATAGACAAAATAATTGCTTTTTATTGTGTAATTATGTCATCCTAAGAAGAAATGTCAAAATAAAAATAAAAAATAAAATTTTACAGTGCAAAAAAAAAAGCAATTTTATTACATTTACTTCTCAAATTTTTCATGGAAACCAGTCTTCAGTGATGGTGAAAATACTCCTTGGATATTCAAAGCTCAGACACATTTTTACTAACTATTACAGCAAAGTAAATAAAATATATTAAAAACCCATACAAAAAAGAAACAACTATTCTAAAATACATTTTTGAGCTAAGGAATCTACATATCAGTTCATCTCTGGCTTGCAAGGCATAGTCTCTGCATTGGGTAGCACTGTCTGGTTTTTCATGAATGAAAATGTTAGTATTACTCTGAAAAGAAATCAGTAGGTATTTTTGATACACTGATTATAGTTTTTATGGCTAAAAATGAGAAGTCTGCAACCTGGATGTGCTCTCATATCTATAACATGCAGAAAAAATTTTCATAAATTTTTGTGACATTGCTTTTTACAGTTGAATTTTACAGTACCTGTATTAAACTCTTTGTGTCTGCAGTGTGTTAGTAACAAATTTATCTTTCTCTAAGCCCTTGTCACCCCACAGAAGTAATTGATACTGAAGTTAATATGAGCTGCAGGTCAATATCTCACAACACAGCCTTGTCAAAAATGGATGTGCAGGAGGACATCATGCAAAGTCCTGTGATTTTGATGTAACTGTAGAATTTAGAAGCACTTACAGAGGAAAATGAACAGTAGAAGGGATGGAAAGCAATTAATGATTAAATTAAAATTTCAGAACACTTCTATTCTTGTTGCCTTAGCTTAATATTAGCCTTATAGCTAATATTTACATCTGAATGAAAGTTATCCCTTAATCAAATTCCATCTTGGATAATTTTTTTTTTCATGATTAAGTACTTAAGTACTTTCTGCTCTAGCACAACTCAGCTCTTTACTGTACGCATGTCTGGGGTACTGTGAATATGAATTTATTTGCTTTTCTATGTAACTAATTAAATTAGATTTTAAATATGAAGACTATTTTAGTGCTCTGTATGAGAGTACAACATAGCAGAATCCAGTAACCAAGTTATTAAAAAATCTGCAATGTTTCTGGGAATGTTGACAGCAAAAATAACGGACATTGCTCTGGTTAAAATCCAGCAACATCCAACTTTTATCATTTGTGCAAACAACAATAGCTCTCCTGTTTCAAAAGCTGAAGTTTCACTTCTATCATTTTTCTGGCTGAAATAATGAGTTGTTGTTTTTTTTTCTCTCTTTCCCTAATAATGACAACATTTGTATTGTGACAATATAAAGTGATGATATTTTTAAATTTCTAGTATTTTTATTTGGGAATCTAGTGTGTGCTGTTTGAAACGAAATATTTTTGGATTATGGTTATTAACATGTTTTTGTTAAATTATTAATTTAAAAACAAGAACTGCATAGAGATGTCTCTTTTAGGATAATTTTGCTGTGTGTTTTTAGGCACATGGCTCCTTGATAGGTGTTTTATGTAAGTACAACAATTGTTCTTGAGTAGTCTGTTATTTTCATCTCTCTTCAGACCAGAGTTGTTTTGATGTTAGACTGCTTTTCTCATCTGCCATCTACTGTGCACTAGTGTGTCAGAAGACATACCATGATTTCTTCACTTACCCACAATCAATAATTTTGGTAGTTTATGTTCCCATGGAATTACATTAGTGTTGATGGCAGTTGTTTCTTACAAGCTCTTTTCAAATTAACAATGACACTCTTGTTTTTTTGCTAACATAAAAGGAAATGGACTAACATCAGGTCACATGCTGTCTCATTTTAAAGATTATTCCACAGGCCAAAGTAAATGTCTCTTACTACATTTTTGTATATTTTCTGATTGCCAGCATTGATTCTGCTATCAGTTTGTAGAAGGAAATGGGAAAGGATAGACTTTGCTTCAATAACCCTGAAATATAATTGATTCGAGGCAAAAAAAAAGAGACTACAACAAATTTAGGACATCTAAGTGCTTAGTCTAGAACCTAAAATACTCATATTAAAAAGTGTATTTCTTCAGTGTGTTAATATTAAATCATCCTATAAACAGTTGTTGACACCTAAAATATTTTTGAAAAGTGATACTGAAATTTGCTAAATGTGATCAAAAAGATTTCTGTGTCACTTACACTGTTAAACAAGCATGGAACTGGGAAACAGCCCAATTTATGTTTCTGGCATGAGGCTCTTCACAGAAACCAGCAGTGATACAGTTTTGTACTTGGTGTGGGAAATGAGGAAGATGAGCTGTGTTCTGCTGGTGGCCAAGAGGACAGTTTGCATCTGTGGCTGTTTGGTGCAGGGAGCTCAACGTGTGCACCATTTTTATTGAGGCTTTCACTGCTGGGTGCAGCACTGACAGCACCATTTCACTCAAACAGCTGCAACCATGAAGACATCATGGAGCTGGCAGAACTTTTGTTACATGTTTTGACTAAAAGAATGTCAACAAGTCCATCAGAAACCTTGGAGCTCTTTTGTCTTCACTGGAGCAGTCTCCAGTGCAGTCATAAAGCTGGAAGATGCAGAAACCTTTGTTCAATGTGCGCTACATCAGCAGGGAGGCTCACTAGCCATGGAATGTGAATCCATTAGGATGTTGTCCTTTGATCAATTAGAGGTCTATAAATTAACAAAAATCTGATCTAAAAACTTGTTTAAAGTGAGACAAATTATTATTACATGATCGTCAAAAATCTCTGCAAATATGAACAAATGAAATATCACAGTCAAGAAACACTTCATTTTTCCAGAATGTAATTGTTTAAATTTAAGTAGAGTGACAGACTGAAAGGAAGCTCCTGAATATGTTAATCAACAGACATCAACCCACTTTGTATCATTTCTTAGCGTGTCAGACTTGCTCTCTTTGATTTAGACTTAACTATGTTTCATACTTAGGGTAAGGTTGTTATGTGTGCTGTGCACTGGGTAGCAAAGTTGAAATAATTCCACTGGAGGCAGCTGATGTGCTGCAGAAGGAATACAGGCTCTTGCAGTGTATTTTAACAAACAGCTCAAATGTTCAAATTTCTCCTGTGGTATTACATTACCAGAAGAAAGCAACAAATAGAAAAATACTTGAATTGTAGGTGAGGGTGTCAGTACAATAACAGTGTTTTACTGAGGTTTTGAAGGTGTATCACTTTTAAGGCTGACATTTCTATGTGTACTTACTAGCAAATGCTGATATTCTATTTTTTTTTCCTCTTGGGGCTTATGAGAAGAAAATATATTATTCGCTTTTGATGTGTTTCGCCATTTCATGCTGCCAGTTCCTATTTAATTTGGGGTTTGCTAAAAAAAACAACCATCTAATTCCGGTACTTCATTACAAGCACTCCTAATTAAGTTAGTTGATACGTGAGACACTTTCCTCCAGACCTTTTGTTTTCATTTCATTTGAATGAAATACAGTGGTTTTTTTGCAGTTACTATCCTAAAACTGGAGCAGAATTATTCTTGTGAACTAGCATTTTGGTTGGGACATTTCAAAACTAAAATTGCCCAGGCAATTCATACACATAACACTGAAGATATTACATCATATTTCCCAGTCAACTATTGTCACTGCAGTATAGTATAAGGAATCTGCAGAATTTCAGCAAATAATATGGAAGTGTTTCTGTGCTGGTAGGAAGTCGGAAAGGTCTGTTTAATACTTCTAAACGTTATTGTATTGGTTAATGTGATAGAAATAGGTATAGTGGGATGAAATTCCTCAACATTGAATTATTTCTTGAGATAAAGTCCTTGAATGTTTAGCAAGGAGTCCAGCTCTTCATACATGTTGAGGTTCACCTTACTGTAGTAACCAGAACTATTGCATTTTCCTTCAGACTTGATTTCTGAAATGTAAAGGTGTGTTCAGACTTCTAATATCTGTGTAGGCATCAGGTATATCCTGTCCTCATAATTATGTCTCTTTCTTATAGACATTGACATGTATAAACATGTTCATACAGTGTAAAATTTTACTGCTCAAAAAGAAAGATTACCTTTTATTCTTGGAAATCCTGACTGCAGTAAAGGTAGCAGAGGCCTTGTCTTTAGTATCGGAAAAGGGGAGAGAAATATTTTCTTTGTCTGTTTTTTCATTGCATTCTGAAGGTTTGCATGTCTGCAATATGTGTTGGTCTGATGAACAACAAATGTTTGCTGAAAAATACATGATCTTATAAAAATCATATGGTAGCACACTCCAAAACACTTGGAATAATTTGACACTATCTCATTTTTATATTTTAATTTTTTTCAGAATTTAAGAAATGAGATTTTTAGTTTATTTAGGTTCCTGTATTTTTTTCAAGAAGACTAAATCAAAGTTAGTTATATAATGAAAACCATAGTACTTCTGATAACATCAATCCAAGGTTATGGAATTTGAAAAATTCTGAAATGTTGCAGCCCTTTGTTCCACTTTTACGTGGTCTACTACAGCTTTTTCAAAGAGGCCATCTCCAAGGAGAGATTGTTCATCTGTTAATATGTATCAATTGTGTTTCACACGCGTGACTAAATGTTTTGTTTCATATCAGTTTTTCAACTGATCTAGTAATTTAATGAGTACCCAAAATGGGGATTTTTATGTGTGTAGGAAGAAGCTAGTTATATCTTACATCTAAATTCCAGTACTGCTGGTATTCTTTTTTAACAAAAGATTCACAAAATAAAACCAGTTTTGACTTTTTTGTCCTATGATATTTTAGTTCCAGCATAGCTTCACAGGGCATTTGCAGTCCACTTTTTCCATTATGTGCCATCTTCAGGGAGGATAAAGGTTCAGCTTGAATATCTTGAGAAATATGTAATGAAATAAAAAAAAATATAGAACCATTTCGGTTGGAAAAAACCCTTTAGATCAAGTTCAGACAAACTGCTGCTTGACTATTACTTCCTGTAAATCACATGGATGCACATAAAAGTAAGTCTACAGGTTGGATTTTCAGAACACTTCATGCAAGTTTAGGAACGATGCATTGTAGAAGTATGAAAGGAAGAACTGTTACTATGTTGGTTTGATGCATACGTCCTTACCAACCTGTGAAATTTGAGGCACTTGGTTAGACACAAGCTGTGGCTCATGTCACACCAGAACACCAATTTTATTGTTGAGTTGCTGCTCTGACTTTAGAATGTCTGTGCCTGATTTATATCAATATAAAGCCAGAATGAAATCTCATGCAGAAATAACAAAGTACTAAGGGCTGAGATCTTGTGAGGTGATTGCAATATGGAGTAAATGAAAGCTGTCTTTAGTCCTCTGAGTATGTTATTGCAAACTGAAAGCTTGGCACAGTCTGCAGGTATGTTTAAGTTTGGTTAAATCTCTACTAGGAAAGTTCATATGTTAATTTAACGTCAACATTTGTACCTACTTTCTGCAATTAGACTATAAAATGTTAGCCAATGAGGCAGTAACAAAAATATCAAACTACGTTGCTCTTTTGCTGATTTGGGACTTGCTCCAAGCAATTCCTGAAGGCAAGGTTGCAAGCCTTTGTTGCATCTCAGGAAATACTTAGTACCTTTGCAGGATCAAAGTTGCTAGCTGTACTTGTAATTTAAAGTATAACATAAAAACTTGTCATTTTTGTAAGCTAACATAATAAATTATTTTTCCAAGCATCTGTATTCATTTACCTAACATTGCCAAACTTATGTAAAGGCCTGTTTTATGTAATTGATTTTTTTTAGTTTTGTGAAATATAGATGTGTGATATGGAATTACATTGCCCAATTTTCTTCTTGTCTCTAGAAGCAATTGGATTTATTTTGTTTTCTTTCTCCTACTGTAATATTTGTGTAAAAACTAAGATGATAGTTTCATTATGAGAATAAATTTTCTTAAAAAGTTTGTATTCAAAATACTTATTTAGGTCAAAGATTTGTATGCATTAAGGACCCAAAAATCTGGCAATGTATTACAGTGTTACAATAGGAGTATGTCTTTACAATGGCCATTATTGACAGTGTTTCCAGAGGTGCCCTTAATTTAGGACAGGCTGTTGTGCCTATAGTGTGTTAGAGAGTGAACAAGATTCATTTGATTGAACTTGAGTCCATTGAAATGAACCTGCTTTGTAGTCAACAGGATCTGTAGCATCCTTCATCTCAGCCCAAAGTACGCAGTCAGGGTTTGATCAAATTGCAGTGAACTGCTCTAACTATATCATTTAAATCTCCATTTAGTAAAAATGGAATCAAGCATCTGCCTTAGATGCTTATTGCTTGCACTATAAGCACCATGTTCACCCACAGAGTGGGGTCTATCCATGTGTACTTTATCTGGATTCTGGGTAAATTCTTTATTACCTTTAATAAGAGACACCCCTGGAAGCAGTGAAATGGGATGCAGTTAAACAAGCAAAGAGATTGAGCCATGGCAATATTTAATGAAACACAAATCATTGCTGCTGGGAAATTCCACACAGCTAAATTTCTATGGAAGCATTTAATGGAAAACAAAGCCTTGCGTTGTATTTTAAAATGCAAAGTAAAACCAAACCAAAATATATTGCATAATTCCATATAATGAAGTTTTCTTATTCTGGTTTCTCACAACAAGCTGGCCAAAATATAGCTTCTTTATTTACTGGGAAATCAGTTATCGAAAACCTGTAATTATTTTACTAATTTTGTTTTCCTCAATTACATATTCCCTTGCCTTTTGAAATTAAAAGGTTTTGCATGTATTTTACATATTTTTCTGATCTGCAGTTGTTTTTGACAAACTTACTTTTCTTTGGACCATTGTTTTCACTGATGATAACAGAATTGTTTCTTTCATACATGATTATTCCTCTCTTCCAGCAGCTGTTGCACAACACTTTTGCCTCCTTAAATCTGCTATCCCAGAGGCTCTACTACCGTTTCTAAAGGGCTTATCCTTGGCCCTGACAATTGAGCTCTCGTGATGTAGATAAATAACCTACAGGCTCCTTTACAAGTGAAAACAAGTAGTTTATTTCAGTTTCCTTTTGGATACCTTCCGAATGTAATCTTTAAGTAGAATTTTAAAAGCAGTACATATTACTGTCTAGAAAATGCTGCCTGAAAACTTCTGTTGGAAGCATCAATGGTTCTACAGGAGACAGGATGCCTATGAGGGAAGGTCAGTCAACATCTCTAATGCTCTTGGCAATGGATGCCACTATAGCTCAAACACTTCTCAATGGGTAAGGAAAGTAGGTTGATAAAAAGAGTGGACAAATTGGTTTTACAGGAATTTTAGTAGTAGTCTCAGAAAAATGCATTTGCTGTGACCTCAGATAAAAGTCCCAGCTGGCCCTCAGTTAGCAGTGTGGACCTTAACTTATGCTTGTTTTGTAAGCCAAGAGCCCACTGAACTATCAAGTGATGGTTCTTCCTGGCCTGACCCTGTGTACCTCCTGCTGCCTCGTGTTCTGATAGGAACTAAACCAGAGTACAAGACTGGATCTACAAAAGATTCCCCAAAACTGGTGAATATGAGCAATAGACAATGCTGAAAATTACAATTTGGATTTTATCTCAGGACCTGAGAATTTTGAAACAATCTCTGTACAGCAAAGTGCAAGCCACAGTCAATTGTATATAGTAATTTTCAATAGTCAATTTTGTGACAAAACTTCCAAACAGGCAATGATATATCTAACACTGAATCTAGCACAGACGTGCAACCAACAACAGTGGTAGAGGGCAGCTTATGATTTCCTTACAGTCCTTTGGAAAAGACTATACTATGACTTTACTAAGAGATGGTCCCAAACATTCTCCCACATATATCCCATATAGAAATGCAGTGTTATTTCCCTTAGTTTATTGTAAACTCTGCTTTGTGGTAGTAGTAAAATAAACTCAGCTTTTAAGATGTCCACCAAATACAGGTGGATACAGGCATACACCAAAATAGCAAAATTTGCTAGTATAATGTAGGCTAGGAGAATATATTTTCAGATTTTGTAGCTGAGTTTTAGTAATTTTATCAGAGTTCCTGAGTTGTTCTCTTGACATCCCTTCTGTTGATCTTACCCTTAGGGCATATACAACCTCCCATTTCCCAAATCCTTTTGTCTTGTAATCCCCATGCAATGAGTCACATTTGCTTTATTTGTTTGAGACTCATGGGGTCAGGAACCTTTGAAAAAAGGCAGGAAGATGACTTCTCCCTGAGGAGTAACTGAATGTGCTTAGGCAGAAAAATTTTCAATATGTGACTTGAGGTACTTGGACAGGAAGAACTCAGCATTAGGTGAAAATAGGATATTGCAGAGAAGAGAGAAGAGATAACAAAGCCATACCTGAGCAGTGATTGAAATAATAATTCCTGGGGACCTAGGAGGCACTGTGAATCATTGGCTGCATCTCAGAAAACTCATGCATTTCATGTTGTTGATCTAAGACCAAGCATGAAAGAAAGGACTCATTTGTGAGCATGAGAAAATTTTTTTACAGCTACTTTTAATCTTCCTCTGTTTTGCTTAAACATTTGTTAGGACCCACCCCTGAGGGAGGGTAACTGAGGTCCTTGTTAATAGATCTGTTGGGGTGCATTAGAGCGAAACAACACTGTATGAATGACCTGTGTGTGTGCACATACATGTTTATCTATATCTATACATCTGTGTCTATATATTTTGGGACAATTTGGTTGCAGTGGAGAGGAGGTATATAGCCATTTTTGTTATTGTCTATAATAATATAACAATATAAAAGTATAAAGATAGAATGTAAGGGAAAGAGAAAAGTAGAAGGAAAGGAGAAGAGTAGAGTGTGAGAGGAACCCCTGGGTTTGATTGATGCAATTTAGATGTCTGTAGGTTGAAGTGATGGTCACTGTCTTGACCCATTGGGAGTGGGGGGAGCCTCTAAAACAAGAGGTTCAATGGATTCAAAAGTTCAGTACACCCAGGTACCTGCCTTGGTGGGGGAGTTTTACACTGTCTGATGAAACACTATAGATCATGCTTAATTCTCTGGTGGAGGGCCCCAGAAATGAGTTGGGGCTGCTTCAGGGGTCTTTGGTAGTTGGTGATCCCTTCTAAGACATGATGGCTGTTTCTCACACCTGCATAGTTGAGCCAGTTGTGCCTTATCAGAAGGGATGAACACCTTCAGACTTCTGTGTAGGTGTCCCAGGGCCTCCCCAGAGGTGGGGGGAGGGAAATTTTACACCTGAGCCCCATGGGGAGGGAAGTTTTATGCCTGAGCCTCATGTGGAAGGAGGACATTGGCATTATAAAAAGCATTTTCCCACCTCTAAGGATCTGCTGCTTATCAACCTTTTCACTCACCTGGCTCAAATCCCTGCTTGTTGCTAAAAAAAAGTTTGTTTGTTGTGATCATCCTCAGGTGGTGGGAGAGCACCCTCTCTGTACCTGGGCTGTTCTTATGTAGATTTGAGGTTTTGCCACAGCACACAAAAACTCTCCTCCCATTTGGTTGTGGGGTGCAAACCTGGCCTTAACAAAGCACCTGCTGCTTTTGCAAACATTCAATTGTTGAAGTCTTTTAACCTTTAACATTTCTCTCACAATTACAGAAGCCTTCTGCTCAGCAGGACTATTTACATGCACCTGTCCACTTATTTTTTTGTTCCTGTTCATTCCCTGGCAGCTATTCTAGTCTGTCCCCTAATTGTCCTTCCTGTTTCCTGTTTTTATTTCTTGCCTCTGTCCTTGGAGGAAACAGCTACTCTTGTCTTCTACTAGAAGGCTGTTAATTAGTCACAGGTTGACTAAAGATTTTTCTTCTTGATGCCACGTCCTTACTTAACATGCTCATAATTGTCCAGTAAGGAAGCTTCTTCCTAGTCCTTCCTAAGGCAAAAACATCTTCCATCTCCTTTGGGATCTTTCCAGTTAGGCTCATGAAGGAAACCTTTCTTGCTCATTTCCAGGCGTTCCACATATTCCATTACTGCCAAGTTGAAGTATCTTGAGGCTGTGGTTGCAGATGTCACTGGTTGGCAGTAACCCCTGATTTAGCCAACTTTCCCCATACTTGATTGGCAAGAACAGAGGTCGGGGAAACTGCCTAACTGATTTATTAAAAAAATATGGATATTGATCTAGTACTGATATCCAACTGTGACAGACAGGAACTCTCTAACAGTTTAAAGTTAGAAAGTGTGTGTTTATTCGACGCTGGGCAGCGTGCGGGATAGCTCCCAAATACACACCGCACCTTCCAGGTGATTACAGAGTCCTTTTATCCATACAAGTATTGAATACACAAAGTACAAATACATGTTCATAGTTTTGGTGCATCCCATTCCTCGCTTCATATGATAATTACTCCAAAAGCTATTAAGCATGCGTAGTTTGTTCCTTGAAATGGGTCGGTGGTCCCTTTCATGGGGAGGGGTCCAAAAATGAGGAAGTAAATGAAGTCTTTCTCGTTCTGACCTTTCTACCTTTTCAATGCAAATATGACAAATGAACTCTTGGTAGAACTCCCATTTCTTGTCTGCAATTGGTTTCAGAGCAGAGGAGGCCCACAATTGTTTTATGTTCCTAAAAGCTACTTGTCAGTTTCTATATTCTTCATTATAAACCCAGCTAACTAAACATTGTGCTGACAAGCAATCAGTTAACTACTAACTCTTAACTTCATCAAGGCCTACTCATTTATTTTAATTAACTCTAGTAAGGTTTATTTCTAACTAAAATCTTAGCCCCTCTAAAATCTCTAAATTCCTTAAAATTTATGTTTCATAACATGCAAATGCTCTGTTAAAAAGGAAAAGTACCTAATACAAATTAAGGCAATATTTTTTGGTGTATATAAATCCAGGAGCAGTGGTACCATTTCAAATAAAATTTCATCTAATCTAGAATTCTGTCTCCAGCTATCAAGAAAGTATTGAGAATTTTGATAATATATGATGTGGGTTTTTAAGGGTATGTTTCCAACATGTAGCAATTTTCATTTAATGGAATTCCTGAACCTGTGGTGATAGTCTCCAAGTTAATAATAGCCTTGAGGTTTCTTTTTGCTGCCATGAATTTGTGCTCATACTTTTAGAAATTGTATGAGTTTTATCATCTGTAAGATTCTTTAGCAGAGTTTTGTGACATAATCATGCAGTGTGGATGTGGTCAGCTTTCGGAATATGCCTCCTGCAAGTTTCCAATTCAAGTGACCTAATTCTTAGTGCAATAAGAGAATTCTGTCTTCTGAAGACCCTTCTTTTATCATGAAAAGTGCTCTTCTAAAAATAATGTGGAAAAACAAAGATTTAAATTGTTTCTTTCCTTGTTAGTTTCTGTTGTGGCTGCCTGGTATGTTGCAAGTGCTTTAGCAGCAAGGAACCCATTTGGATGGGAAGTTTTTAACAAGGAAGAAAGATCTGTTGGAGTTGTTAACTACTCAACAGAGGTTGGAATTTTCTGTTTTTATTCTACAGCATTTTGAAGATGTGTAAAACAGATTCTGTGACCTTTGAAGGAGGGTATGTCCCTTAGGCACAACCTAGTTTCAAGAGAACACCTTTTTTTTTCTGAGAAACCAAGGCAGTTCTGCTGAACAGATAAGACTGGCTAATAAAATAAATTAGACTAGCTCATTTTTATGGTCAAAGGGAATGGATGGACAGAAGATAGCTGGGACATAGTGAAACTGTTTTCTTCAAAGTGGAGTTTCTGAATGAAGTTGGGAAGAATTGATGTTCCCTGTTCCCTCACATAGCCTAGACTATAGAGTATACAGGTATAGAGTAATAACTGTAACTGTGTCTTTTTATCCTACAGTAGAAGAATATTGTTTCATATTGAATTGGTTTTTTGTACTGAAATTCAAAACCCATGTAATCTTTTCTTGGATCTCAGCAGACAGCTCTTAACACAGGATCATTAAGAATCATAGAATTATTAAAGTTGGAAAAGATCTCCAAGATCATTGAGTCCAATCCTGTTCAATCCTATTTTTAAATGTACCATGTTGCAAGGTGTTTCTGCAGTCTCCTAGACAGTAAATAAATGTTTTACTGTGATTTAAGATAAAAAGTTTAATTCACAGCTTTTCAGAGCTAATTTGCTAATTTCAAAGCTGGGAGCAAGTGTGTGTTACTCCATATTGCTCTATAGCAAAGGGCCATCTAGCTCAGTGAACTGTCTCCAACACGGGTAAGGAATAAATTGCTAGGCAAGAGTTTAGGCAAGTATCTGGCACTGCCTCCTCAAACTAT
This sequence comes from Lonchura striata, assembly GCF_050655825.1. NCBI lineage: Eukaryota > Metazoa > Chordata > Aves > Passeriformes > Estrildidae > Lonchura > Lonchura striata. Next base: position 53,503,899 of record NC_140707.1, on the reverse strand, counting down.
TCTCCCAGCTTCTGGCAAGCTGTATCTCAGAAACCTCCTAAATCAAAACTTGCAATTTTGTTCTGTTTTTCTGGTTAGACATGTGTTGTGAGGCTGCTGCTTTTCTGCAGCTAGGAAGGAAACTTCTTCCCTGTCAGATACATGAAAGGAATTGCCCTTTGTGAGATAGTGCAGAGTGCACGCAAACCTAAAATTTTTTTTCACACAAAATTTAATCTGCAGAATAGCAGCCACTGCTGCATACAACTGGGCTCTTAAATCAGTTCTCATCTCTGCCTATCTGGAAGTGTTTTCTGGAAGGATCCATGTTTTTTCAAACTTAATGCTTCCGGAGATGTCCATTGTTTTGTGGAATATAGGATGGTTTCTCCTTAAAAATTCCTATGACCACTGGAGTCTTGACCTACTTCTAGCCATGCGTGTGCTACAGGCAGTAGAGAGGTTAGTGCAGGGAGGGGCTGTTCTTCAGTGGAGTTGGTGCTGACAGCGGTGTCTGCCACGGTGCCAGAAGGACTGATGTGGGTGACTCACCAGGGGTTGTTCTTCCATTTGTTTCGGTACTGAAACAATGTCCCAGCAGGATGCTGGAAGCTACACGGGGGATGAGATGTAAAAGCCTACTTTTCAATGCTCCATTACTGTATTTAGTGTTTGCTTGCCTTCTCTATTGTGCATTTGATGAAGTTTTAATTATTATTTATTATATTGTTAATGCAACATGCCAAACACTGTGGATGCAATGGAGATGGTTGGTAAATAAAATAATTAGTATTGTGCTTGAGAATAATGGCCCCTTGCACAGTGAATGGCATGAGTAAGCTGGTACTTCTGCAAAACGTTTTGCTATTCATAGTTATTCTGTACCTTTTCTTCCTACGTGCCAAGTTTGTAATTAAACCTTCCTTCTTGTTTCTCACAGTAGATAAGGAGTTATATCTACTTTGAATTTTTATTTTAATTTCCAAGTACGAAGAGTGTCTTGGCCAAAGCCGCAAACTTGTGGCTAAACCAGAAAGAGTCATGGTCCCCAGTCTCCGTGCATTATCTGAAAGAATATGCAGTAATCTATTTATGTATTTATGAGTAAAGGTCTTTATCTGCACTAAAAATGACATTAAGTAATCTAACAAGTTGTCTTTGTTAGGAGGCTAAACAGAAAAATAGCACAGTGGCCCTTTTTTCATCACAAAATGTAAGATACGTTCTACTCACCAGTTTTGAATTTTTTAAAACTAGAAGGAGCCTTGAATTGTACCTGTAGATTTTCTTTGCTCAGTTTGTGTAAGTGAGCAATTGAGAGTAACAGCCATGTCAGGCACAGAGGAGAATTAGATATCAGTTGAGGGAATAAATCAACACAGGAAGACCTTGAAAGCAAATGCATGAGTTATGGAAGGAAAAGAAAAAACACTTCAAAAGGCAGGAGCCTGTGATTATTTACAGCTGTCAGGAAACATCTATACTGTTCCATACCTTCTTTGCTATTTAAGAAAAGAAAAGAATTACGCATAATTTAATTTTAATAATATAAAATAACATGCCAGGGAAGTAGGCCATGCCAGGGCCTACTCTGTATCTAATATTTCACATAATTTGCTTGCTGTACTGGCTGAGAGCTGCTAGATATGCCTGTCATGTGAACTGCAGTTCCCCAAGGCTTTGGGATTATTCAGGTTTGTGCCATAGCACTCTGCTGCTATTGCTTTAAACCTGATTAATGAATTGGAAGTTGAGTTGATTTAGTACTTCAGGTACCAGCATAAAATTAATGGTTGCAGAAACTTGTTTGGGTTTTGTTTTTTTTTTTTTCAGTAAATATTACCTTATTCCCTTATTATCCCTGTTGTCTTTGAAGAAAGGCAGAGAAGAACAGTAGGTTAAAATTCAATATAACTGTTTCATTAAGCTCTGGAAACTCAGATGCTAATGAGGGGACAGAAATTGAGTGTAAATTAAACCCCCCCCCAAAATTTCCAGGCAGCATTGGAACAGGTACTTAGCTGCAAAGACATGCAAAATTGCTTGTCTTTTGTTCACCTTCCAGCTAGGAAAATGCTCTCTCCCCACTTAACAACAGGAGCAACAAAAAAATACAAGCAAACAAAAAAATCAAGGGAATGATCAAGGTCTGCCCAAGTAAGAGCAAATACCTTTCCTATCCTCCTTGGGGCTGCCTGGCATGACAGTAATTGAGTGTCCTGCTTCCCTGGTACAGCCTGAGAACAGGAAGGGTGCCTGGGGAGGCAGCTCACCCCTGCTGCTATGCCAAAGTGCTACAGAGCACTACTGTGTTTGCTGTGCCCCCAGCTCAGAGAGGATGTTTTGTTTCATCTGTTCTGGCAACTTCACCATTTCCCTCGTAAGCTTCTGAAACTGAGCCATGGTTGTGTTACATGAGATGCAAAAGGCAGGAGAAATTGGGTTGGGATTAACAGCACAAAAATCTGAAAACACAAGTAAATCTAAAGCACTACCAAGTGTTTTAATCATAGGATCATGAAGACTGAAGAAAATCCTGCCTTTTGCATAGATGCAGCAGATGAAAGTCAGCAGTCAGAAAAGAAAAGCTGCTCCAAGAGCACCAAGTGTGTGCCATTGGGATGAACTACCAAGAAGGCCATTGGCCTCTCCTGGGAAAGCTGTCCATGCCTAAACCTACCCTACAATGATGCAGGCAAGGACAAGAAACTACAAAGCTACCTCTGGAAAACAAAATCCTTTTCTAATCCTTTCCACCTTTGTCTCTCCCTGTTGATGAAAGGAAAAGGCAACAGAGTTTGTGTAATATTCTTTGTGGTGCAGATTAATTAAAAGGCTACATTGCTGGGTCATACTGTGTGTTGGTTTTCAAGGATAGTGGTATGGATTTTAGAGCTTCAGGTTACTGATAGCACAGTATTAATATGTTCTAAATCTTGGGTTTGTCATACAGATTTAGCACATCTAGTGAATGGAACTAAACAAACCCAATTAATCCCACGGGTTTATGTGGGACAATGTCTCAGCTTCAGATGTTTCAAACTCTGGGTGTTCATTTCCTTACTATGGTCTCCAAAGGTCTGCAGTTCAAAGGCAAAAAAAAAAACCCAAAAAACAACCCTGAGGATTTGCAGTTAAATAGCACTTTGTACTGTTTATTCTGTTAGTGATGGTGATCCAGGTTCTTGTATCATTCTTTCTATCAGATTTTGACACTTGTATGTCTGTGTTGGACCGGATGATCGTTATAAAAGGCTATTGCTTCAGTCATTGCTTGAAACACTGGAATGAAGCCTGACCCTCTTGGACATTTTAAGTAGCTGGTTTATTTGTCTTTCCAAAGCAATTTATTTAAATAAGCCAACACAATCAAATTACATGGGATTCTAAATACATTCCACTGCCCAGTCTGACATCTTAATTAGAACTTTTAAAAAATAATGATTACCTTTTTGCTCCCAAAATTTCACTAACCTCTCTTAAAAACTGGCCAATGAATATCACTAGCAGCCACACAAAACTATTTGTTTTTTAAAGTTGATCAGATTTTCCATTGGTACATATCCTGGCCAAAAAAAAAAAAAACAAATAAAAACCAACCAAAAAAAAACCAAGCTGCAAGAAGAAATACAATTTCTGCTAGTTCAAAAACACAAAAACAGGGAATAATGTAATCTTGATCTTGCATAAAAACTTTTTTATCCACCTTTGTCTACTTTATAAAGCCATTTATTTTCCAGTGTAGTGTAACATATTTGTGTTGCACAATATTGTGAGTAATTTAAAATACCACAATGATTGCATTGGCTTTCCCATGCTGCTTTCAATTTTTTTTTCTTTTCTGCAGGGACTGTGTAAGTGGAGCTATTGCTGTTAAGTGTCATTTTGAGTTTTTCTGTATTCATTTATAAATTACCTCATGTGTCTCAAAGTGGACTATCATCTTTTAATGAAGAAGGATAAATATCTACTCAGAGACATTGGAGTGCATGAAAAGACAAGCAGCATCAGAGCTCAGAGACGAGGATTTAACAAGATGCTAGCTAGCATTACTACTTCCTTTAATTTTCTGTGGGTTATTAAAGTGAAGTAAGTTTTAGACACTTCATAAAATTATTGAATGCAGAGTAAACTAATTTACACCAATCTTTCAAATAAAACAAACACCACCACCCCACCCCTCCCTAATTTCCGTTGTCAGAATTGCAAATGGTTCCCTTAGTATTTTTCAGGTGCTTATCTAGATACTGAACTGGAAAGATTGATGGTTTCTTTTACGATAATTGTACCTGACCGCAACTTACATCAAAACTCCACTAGTCAAAGTGAGTATAGTTTTATAGAGATTTAAATAAATTTCTTAAATATTAGTTATCACTTTTGGTGCATAAGAACAAGGCTCCAGTCAATGCAAATTAAATTTGAAGTTTCATTCCACATGCCAAATGCAAAGCAGCCTCTGAGAGACACCAGCAGCAGGAACTGAGCCTTGCAACATCTTCAAACCACTTTCATTCTAACTGACTAAAATGAACCTAGTCTGACATGAAATTCCATAAAAAGCAGACAGCTGAGATGTGGGAGCTTCAGAACACACTGCTTTGATCTATAGATCCACTTGTATTGTTTGCTTCTGCAGACAGCCTTTGTGACTTTGTGAAGCCTCAGCTTTCTGTGGGCACTTTGTTTAAAGTAGTTGGCAGTATTTACTATTTCCTTGAATATCACTTTCACCTCCATCTCCAGTATATAATACTGTCCATTTACAAATTATCTGAAGGAAATAGCTGGATAAACACATCAAACAATGTGTGAGCAACTGGATCACAGGCTGGGCACAAAGGGTTACAGTGAATGGGGTGATATCAGACTGGTGAGCTGTCACTAGTGGGGTGTCACAGGGCTCCATTCTTGGCCCAATGCTCTTCAACATTTCCATAAATGACTTGGATGCACAACTGGAGGAGTTACTAGGCAAGTTTGTAGATGATACAAAACTGGGGGAGTTGTTGACTCCCTAGAAGGCAAGGAGGCTCTGAAGAGAGACCTCAACAAATCAGAGGGCTGGGCAGTCACCAAAATTAAATAGAGTTCAGCAAGGGAAAGTGACAGATTCTGTATCTGGGTTGGGGCAACCCTGGATATACAGACAGAATGAGGAATGAGAGACTGGAGAGCAATACCAGGGAGAGGGAACTGAGAGTACTGGTCAGTGGAAAATTGAACCTGAGCCAGCAGTGCCCTGGCAGCCAGGAGTGCCAATCCTGTCCTGGGGTGCATCAGGCACAGCATGGCCAGCCAGGCAAGGGAGGGGATTGTCCTGCTCTGCACTGGGACAGTCTCACCACTAGCGCTGGGGGCAGTTTTGGGTGCCACAATATAAGAAAGACATTGAACTATTAGGGAGCATCTAAAAGAGTGTGGCAATGGTGAAGAGCCCTGAGAGGAACCTGTATGAGGAATGGCTGAGGTCACTTGGTCTGTTCAGCCTGGAGGAGACTGAGGAGAAACCTCACTGCAGTTGCAACTTCCTCATGAGGGGAAGAGGAGGGCAGGCACTGATCTCTTCCCTCTGGTGACCAGTGACAGGATCTGAGGGAATGGCCAGAAGTGGTGCTGAGGAGGTTTCAGTTGGATATTAGGAAAAGGTTTTTCACCCAGATGGTGGTTGGGCACTGGAACAGGCTCCCCAGGGAAGTGGTCAGAGCACCAAGCCTGAGGGAGCTTATGAGACATTTGGGCAGTACTCTTGGGCATCTGATATGATTCCTGGGGATGATGCTGTGCTGGACCAGGAGTTTTCCTCAATTATCTTTATGCATTGCTTCCAACTCAGAATATTCGGTGATTCAGTGATTCTGAGAAAATGAGCTTCAGAAATTTGACACTGTGTGTGTAGAGACCATAATACAAGTAATTTATTATATTCCTTATCTGCTTCTGTGGACATACTACTTTTATTGCACTGAAGATTTATGCTACATTTTTATTATCACAACTAACATTATGTCTAGAATTTTCCATTAAAATTTCAGATTCTATAGTGTAATACAGTACAATTTTAATCTTATTATAGATTATACAACATACAGAAGAAAAGAAGGTCAGTACCATGTATCTTTGTGATTTCTGCTTTGCAGTTAATTGAGCCAAAAAAGAAACTGGCAAAGAGCCAGTTTCTTAAGCAGAGCACTTACTGATTTGGGCTGGAATGGGTTTTTATCCTGCCTTATTCAATACAGTCAGTCTTATCTGCTTTGCTCTCTCAGTATGAAGTGAGTAGAGGAATGCAGACAAAATCATGGGAATCTGCCATCTTGAAGCCATTATTAGTAAAGCATGAGCAAAAATTGATAAAGGAATGGATGGATGGATGGATGGATGGATGGATGGATGGATGGATGGATGGATGGATGGATGGATGGATGGATGGACATCCATCCACCAAGCAGAATAAAGCTGCATGAAACAGAATGGAAAGAATTAGGAAGGCCAGAGACTTGTGAACAGCAGAACTGTTGGCAAGATGGCTGCAAAAGGCTAATTGAGGAGACAGTGAAATAAAGAATTCATCAAATGCAGAGAGAAAATTATGCTAAATGAGAGAAGACAGAGGATGTGTGAGAACAGAAGTTCAGCTTGATCACCCTAAGGATGTCTGCTCTGCTACATCCATCGTCTTCTGTTTGTGCAGTAATTCTAGAAGCTTTGCTGCTTCTTGCTTAGGAAATTGGAGCCAGTTGGGAATTCTAGGAGAGAAATTTAGAGATGAAAATACTGATACCAATTAGAATGATACCAAAGTCCTTGCTAATGCCAAGAAAATATATGTGAGGCAACAGCAGAAAAAACTTCACATCATCAGTGATAGAAAAGGGAGTAAAGAAATAGAGCTAAAAAAAATACAAGTGAAAATTGAAGTTGAGTAAGATGCAGAGAAAAAAAAAGGAAGAGATTTAAGATCTAATATAATACATGACCCAATACAATATCTCAGTCAAAATCCAAACAGAACATGCTGAAATCAATGAGATGACTTAAGGAAGAAGTATTCATTTTATTAGGAAGAGGAAAAAGAAAAAAAATGATTCTTATTTATCTTCCTAAAAGAGTGAAAAGTCAAGTATGCTGAGGCATTAAAAACTACTGCAAATGTGATTTTGTTCATTGGCAAACAGGTAAGTGACAATGCAAGATTATGACCGAGAGATCAAAACCGTTTGCTGTTTATGGAAAGCTTTGTGAGAAACAACAACCAGTTATCCTGGGAATGAAAACCTGTTTTGCACACTGAAATACCTTCTCTCATGCTCCTGAACAAGCCAACCTTCTTCGGAAATACTCTAAATAAATAACAATGCTTTGCTAGCCAGCATGACAGGATTTTCAACTTATCCAGGGTATATATAATCTGTATTTCTGCAGTAGGACTTCCACCCAAGCAAGGTAACTCAAAGCTTTCTTAGTTTCCTTTCTCAGTAGAAGAGCCTTGCCCACAGCTGTTGAGTTGCTGGTAAAAGAAGAGCAGCATTTATTAACTGAATTGTTTATCTTCAAAGGCATAGTTTAAGGAATAAATAGGACTGGGCCTAAATTTTACAAACAGTAGAAGCATACCAATTTTCACAGCAGAAAATGTAGAAGAGAACAGTATCCTTCCAAGCAGTAAAGATTTTTTTTTCTTTTTTGTTTAAACATTTTCTTTGGGAATCCCAAATACCTTTGGAATTTTGTCAGCTTAATCTAACTAAGCTATGGATGCTTGCACAGGTACTGAATAAACACTGTGTTGGAGATAACTGCACATTTTTAGCATCAGTAAGCACAAAGAATTAGAATTTCCAAGCTGAACAAATGTTAGTTTTCCAGTTGAGAGAATAAAACCTGATGTGCTTAATCCAAAATGATTAGGCAGTGCTTAAGCTTGTACTTTGTGTAACTTCTTTATTAAGGTGTTTCTGCTGGCAAATGTTTTTAATACCCACTAGTTTCTTTCTGAGATGCTGAATAATAATTGACATTTGAAAAGAAGGGAGAGAATTCTAGGAAGTCTAGGTAGGAAGCAGAACTTCCACTCTTCAACAAAATTAGAAATTAAATGAGTTAGAAACTTAAACCCTCTGCAATCAAAAGGAAAGCAAGACAGGCATCAACATTCAGTTTCTGGATGTCACATTAGGGTGAAATCTCATCACAGTAAAATACATTTCAAAATTAGCATAAATTTCAGGAAGTACAAGCAACTAGGATTCTCTTTCTTTATCTTGACTATACCTACTTGAGCCATTGATGAGTCTTTCAATCTCAGTCTTTTGATTTGTGTAAGTCAATAAGAATGGAACCCTGGCAGTTTTCATGTGCAGGATCTAGTGCACCAAGTTCCATTTTTGACCATACAGGCAGGATTTTGGAAGTCTCACAACAATAACATTAAATTCAGTTTTTCATGCAACCTAGAAGCTATTGTAAAATTATGAGATTTTCTTCTCTTCAAATTGTAGCTATCTTAAAACTTCACTAATATTGACCCTGAAACTTTCTAAAATTTAGACATATCACAGTTCCATTCCTGCTGATCACTCTATAATATTGATATACATCTTCATTTTATGTTTTTTAAAAAGCCCAGTAAAAAACTCACAGCTCTAAGTAACTAATATCTAAAGTGGAACAGTCAATCCTTTAGGAGTGACTCAGTTTATAGAATTGGTCTAGTTGACTTTAGGTGCCTTCACATAATATTAACAAAACTTTAATTCATTATTCATAGCTTGAGGTATTCTGAATATTGTTATCAGTTCTGCTTTATGTTTGGACTGCAGTATAAATGGTTTTTTGCCTTATGGAGTAGTTAGTTTTGAGAAGGACACTGAAGGTGGTTGAAAAAATGGCTGCATATGGTTTGAATCAGAAACAGCCATCTGAAGGGAGAAGTAATAAGCAAATCAGCCAGCCAGCTAAACAACAGAATATAATTCCTGCTAAATCTTTGGCACAGAAGTGCCCTCCCAGTGCCCCAAAGCATCTGGGAAATGAGTATGACATTGAAAGCCTGACAGATGGTGAGAGCATCCTGCATGTACTCACACCATGCCAACTGAGGATACCTGGTCTTTCATGGTCCGAATTGCACTTGAATGCAAAAAAAAATTTCAATCTTCTTAAAATTGAGACCATCTAGATGAAAACAATGTCTGGTAAATCTAGTTTTGATGAGAAACAGAACAGGTTAGATATTGGAACAGAACACTAGAGGTTCCAGAGTGAAAATTGAAGGCTTCTCTCTGTGAAACTGGAATGTTTTCTGATCCATACTCTTCCTTAAATGATCTCAGGTTAGCAACTGTATGTTAGTGAGATATTAACTCCTTCTGAGACAGATTTTTAATGGAGGATTCTGCCAGTCCTATTTCTTCTGGAGAGCAAAGGTCCCTTGGGGCAGGAAACAAATTTAAATGGTGTTCCAAGAAGTTTGGCTCCCTGGAACATAGTTGAATAAGATAAACAATACATGTCTGCACTGAGCAGCCAAGCAGCCTTTCAGATGGCTGGTTCTTCCACAAGGTGGGCACTCTCCACTGCAATATTAGTTTAAAATTGGCATAAAACATATCACTTTCCATTCTTAGGGACAAAGCTCATATTAAACAAGAGGCTACACTACATATGTAGTTATTTTGCTCTAAGTGTTTTTAGTTTTTTTGAAAATGGTTTCCAACATTGATGTATTCAGCATGGCAGTTTTCATGGTATCTTTTAACTTATACGAGTTGATGATTTTGCTTGATTGGTTGGGGTTTTTGGATAGTATTTTATTTTTATGAATTTACTAATTATGTGAATCAGCTTTCTACTTGGCCACGTTGGTATAATTTTGCTCTGTCATAAGGCTTCCTAATAGTCAGTGTGCATTCACCATGAGCCTCTTTAGGCACCTTTGGATAGAAATCGTACTGCTTAAAGGTTCTGCTTCTCTTAGATGTTCCTTCCAGCTGTTTTTAAAAGAAACATTCTTGGTCTTTTGTGTTTTTTACTTTTGAAAGAGAAAGCAGTTGTGTATTTTTTGAATTTGTTTTCTTCTGTTTTCTTTGGTGGGTGTTTTTTTCTGTTTCATGGATACTGAATCTAAGCATGTTAAGGCTGATGCTACAATTCTTGAATTATAAAGATTTTAAACAAGGTTCTGAGCATTACTCAGCAACAACTGAAGGGCATCTTCTGTTGTGGGATCCTTAATCACTCCCCCATTAACCATCTATAGATTGTATGTCCAAACATAGGACCAGAGTCAGAAATGTCATATCCATTCTATAGACATGGAGTGTGTTCAACTCTAGAGCTGGCCCTTGCAAACGTGATCACTTGGTACTGTTGAGGCAGCAACTGACACTTCTTTCAAAGAGTTGATCTGTCACTTATAGTTCATAGGTGATGCAACTCCATATTTATCAGAAAGAAAGAGCTTTGCTTCAAGCTATAGATACAGAAAAGAAAGACGTCAAATATTTCTTTAACCTTGAAAAAATCACTGGTGACCACTTCTGATTTCTATTCCTAACCCACCTTTGGAACCTTGAGTACTTTACCAGCTCTGCTATTAAAATCACTGGTATGGATTGCTGTACAAATCAGGACACTTTCTGAACAATATGAAGTCAACACTGAACATGAAAAGGTTGTAAGTTAAGCAAATGTTCCTTTCCCATTATTATAATTTCATATTGGTTATAATCTGAAAATATGGTACATTTCCCTTCTAATGTGCGTACTTTTTTTAAAAATTGCATTTACTTTCTTTACCAGAAAGTTTATGGAACTGTTACAGCTTCTAACTAGTTCTGATTAAAGGCATGTTTCCTCTGTGCATGTGTACTTTTCAGCATAAATTTGGGAACTAGAGGTGTCATCATGGTCAATGGCCTTGCCTGAGCAAGTTGTTCTCAACATCCCTAGGTTTGCATCAATACAGCTACTAAAAAATTTTATATTTGACTGATTCTGCCGCAGTCAAGATTGTAGGTTGCATAGGACAATTAAATAGAATGAAAAATCATTTATGATAACTCTCAACTAAGATGAAGAGGTATTGGTAGGGTGCGCAGATATTTGTTTTTTATATTCCATGCAGAGCATGTCCAAAGTACTTTAGGTAGTACTTTTCTACTTTCTTCTAGTATAATCTACTTTTACTATTGGAAAAAAATTACTTCACAAATTTTGTGACAGAAAATGTGCAAACTCAAAGTCAAGGAGACTAATATTAATATGGCAGGATCTGGATAGTTTTGCTTGCATCCTACAGAAGAACTGGTATTACAGCTTTTGCTATCCAGATGTATTTCTAATGAACAAGAGTCTGGAGTCAAGTCTCTCCTCTTAATTTGCTTTGTGTGGAGAAGCTTTAAATGAAATTACAGCTCGCTTTCTGTAACTTCTAGGCCAACCTCCTTTACCTTATATGCTACCTAAGTTCAAGGCTGAAACAATAGTTGAAACTCTGAAGCTGAAAATAACTTTTACTGTGTAGCTGGTAGAACACATCCTGCTTATGAGCATTGTGTTTAATTTGCATTGTTTCATACCCTGTAATGGAAAGGAATCCATAAGATCCTGGAATCTGGACCACAGTGTCTGCTTCCATTGTTGTAGAATTCAGTCCTGTGGAGACAAATGTAGTTGTCATCTTTGCTTTAGTATTAAACAGTCCTCCATAATGACATTTCAGAGCTGCAGGCGCAGTTTTGAGCTGCGACTGCAAATTGTTACTTGGCTGGTAAAAATCAGTAGGGAGGTGTTAGAGCCATTGTCTGAAGTTTATTTCTGAATGCCTTCCATCTAAGAGGCAAGATGCCAATTTCCTTTGGGTTCTTTTTTTTCTGGGTTTCCCTTGGCTTCCCTAATGGATAACTGTTTTTTGATGCTAACAAAAATCTCCAGCATGTCTCTGTTTTGAAGTTTTCACTCTCATTTAAGACATGGTGTAGGGTCTCCAGCAACACACGGGTTTCACATACACAATTATATATTCTGTAGGAAGGGATATGATTGCGCTCACTGATGTATTTGAGTTGAGGGAAGAAGAATTTATGCTAAATATCTCAGATTTAGCACATGCCTTTAATTTCACGTACCTGCAACCATTATTAATATTTATCCAGATCTTGACAAGACTGATCACAGTTCATTTTTGAATATCACTATTCATTTCTTACTGAATATTCACAGGGAGCAATAGTGCACAGCTGCCCCAGTGGGAGTAATTGACTTTAAATATGAAGTTCACAAAAATATTTTGTCTGGCTGCTTCTCTGTATTCTCATCTTCTGTGCAGTACGTGCTTTCTTAGGCTAAAACTTTTGTAGTGCAATTAGAAAAGATCTGTGTCACATTGTGAACACAGTCAGTCCTGGTACTGGCAGAGACCTCAGAAGGATGTTACAGTCCATATGCCAAATACTAATATAACAATATGTTGATAGCTAGGAATATTTTTCCCCTGCTATTTAGCCTAAACTTGTTCATAAAGGAGCAAAAGGTTTGAGTGTATTATTTCAAATTTAGATGAAGAAATACACATATGTCTATATTTGGAACCTTTAGCTCTTTTAAGTAGGAAACACCTTTTCTTACTAATGCAGTCAGATTGTTTGATAAAGTAATCTTAGCTTCCTTGCTTTCACTTTCACCCTGCAGATGTTATTAGGTTCATTATCAATCTGTCAGCTTGACTGCTGTGTGCTAGTAGTGCCCAGTCTGATAAAATGTTAATGACTGACAAATGTCAGTCATAATAGCATCCAAGGATTTCAAACTGTCTTATGACAAAGATTACTAGTCAATCCGTCCTTCATCTCCTTTAACACTTGATAAGGAGTTAAAGACATCAATCAATTACAGAAATTACAGTGTAAGAACGTGTGAACAGCCATTCCTTGTATAAGCAGTGATCTATGTAATTTATCTGCCTGTCCATGACACTGCCCAGCAGAAAATGCCTGCAGAGGAATGTATTGAGTGAACTCTGTATTCAGTTCCCTTAAGCAGTGGTTTAGAAACTGCATCCAGAGTACTTTCAGCAGTGATAATGCTTTCCATTATTCTGATTCCTGAACTATTTATTTATTTATTTATGAACTTTATTTATTTATTTATGAACTTTATTTATTCCCAAACTCTCTATTTATTTATTTAGTACTCAATTTATATTGCAATGGGTTCCCCATTGTAATGATTTGTTGAGTGAAAAGTGGTTCCTTGTTTTTTTGCGTTGAAACCTTGTGCCAGATCACCCATTTTGTTCCCTAACCTGGAAAGCTATGAAGAGCAGCAGAACAGGATCTGAAGGATCCTATCCAGATCCCATTAGCAGAGGCACAGAAGACCAAGATACCAAGAATGGCCATGACTACCAGACTTCAAGTACTGCAACATCACTTGCAAATGTCAAGGCCCTTTTGTGCTAGCAGTGATAGAGATTTCTGAGAGTACAATGCCAAGAATTGATACTCTAAACAGAAGAAGCTGTCAGAGTGAAGTATTGTACTACTACACATCCTTTTTGATATCTCTTCCAATTCTCCTTCTTTTGGGGAAGAGAGGTCAGTCATACAATTTTCACAATACCAATGAGTCAGGGAGTTATACAGTGGAATAATCCTGTTCTTGTGACTGCTGATGTTCTACAGTCTTTTTCTGACTGTTACAAATTATTCAGATTATGTTTTCATCAAACTATTTAGGAAATCCTCAAGATATTTATTAGTCGGCCTGGAGCAAGTATTTATATATGAAGTTCAGGTTGTTTTTCCCCATATGCATTTATCTAAGCTGAATTTCAACTGTCATTTCTTTGCCAAGCCTCTCATTATCATGAGGCATTTCTGAAACTGTCTCTTTTCTTTATTGCCTTGAATAGTTAAATGTCAGCACCATTCTTTGTCACCTCAGTATTCTTCCCCCTTTAATTCATTTATGAATACACTGAGGGCCTCAGGTCCCAGCACAAAACCCTGTGGGACTCCACTCTCTTTTTGTTCTTTGGCTCTGTTTCTGGTCTCCTAAACAGTTCTTTATCCATCCAAAGACATTCCCATGTTGTTTAGATTATTTAAGAGTCTTTGGGTGAGGAACATTACTGAATGCCTTTTGAAAATAGAAGTAGACCATATCAAAGGGATACTCCTTGGCCACATTCTTAATTGCTTCTTCAGATAAATTAAATAAATTTGTGAGGCACAAATTTTCTGTAAAAAAGCCACAAGAAACAAATAGTGTTGACTCATATTCATCCACATGTTCATTTATTTAAATATGTAGGACAAATTCCACTAACATTTCAGAGGTCTGGGAGGCTTATTGGTGAGTTCTTCCTGGGGTCTCTCTGAAACTTCTGAAAAAGAATCAGTGTCATGTTGGCCATCTTCTAGTACCAAAGCATTTTTAGGTACAAGATGCAATATACCACAATTATTGCCTCACTACTTCATCTTACCTTAGAGTTACCATAGAGCTTTAGGGTGAACAGAAGTGGCTGATAGCTTATAATTAATTTCATATGTCTTTTGCAAGTTTATTACCATGATGTTTTTTCTTCTTTTTAATTTGCCTTACTGTGCTATTTTTTTCACTTAGCATGCCAGCACTGAAATTTTCTGAAGGAGTGCTTTCACACTTTAAAAGCTGATTTTATTCTGGTTTCTTCTGGTGCTTTCTGAGACTTTCTTTATGTGCAGTACTACTTTGTCCAGAGAATCCAACAAATGGTGGCTATTCCAAGCTGTGGTTGGAATCTGCTGATAGGAGGAGTGGCTGTAGAACAGAACAAAGTAAAAAGAAAGAATCAGTGAAGAGGAAGGGAATATATTTCTAGTTACCAAGCATATTCATGTGGCTCTATAGGACAGCAGGAAAATGTTACCTATACTCCAGCAATGGAGTTTGGATAGACTCATGATATTGCTAAAAGGCATACAGGATGTTTACTGTAGAGTACAAAACTGAACTCAGATCTTTAAGGTCCAGGACTGTCACACAGCCAAAGCACCAGATGGATTTCTCTTGCTCCTATTATAAGTGCCAATGTAGGGTGATATTAGTCCTATTAGCAAGTCAGCATTTTCACTAGAACAGTGGCTTGAATAATATTACAAATGAACTATAGAGAGAGCCAGAAGCTTTCAAGGAGCATGCTTCTTTTCTTAAACATTTTTCTGGTTGCTTTAAGAGGCAGTTGTGGGAAAAGAGGATTAAATAGGGGAAGCATAAGGGATGCAATTGGGATGTATACAGCTTCTCTTGAGAAAGAAAACTGAAAAAATGTGTGGAAATATGTGGGGAAGAAAAAGTGCTTTATTCTGCTAGCTTAAAATGTCAAAGAAAAAAGGCCCATGTCAATATTTTTGTTTATTCTGAGGATTTAATTTTGCTAGATGCAAATAATAGAAAAACAGACATAGAATGAAGGGAACAAAATATCAACCTGCTCACCTAAAGAATTAATTTTATTTAATGGAATTTAAGAAGACTACTTCTGTATGTGAAATTATGGAGCATTATAAAAAGTCAGCTAATGAAAAATATTTACAGGGAGATGTATTTGTTCTTACCTATGGTTCTATGTATGGTTCTTACCTGTGGTTATGCTATCTGCTGATTAAAAAGCAGGATGCAGAATTAGATACTTTTCTTCTGCTCCTGCTTCAGGCTCTGATTAGTTTGTAACCTTTGGTATGTTACTTTGTATGTCCCAGCTGTAGAAATAATTGGGAATTATAATACAACATGAAATATTTTTACTGTATGTGCTTGTAAGTATCTTACATTAGATGATTGGTGTCATAAATCCTCAGCATATTCAGATTTCAGTATTGTTGTGTATTTTTAGTTTCCTCTTTTTTGGTAGTAAGTCTATATGAAGATAAGCTATCTCACCCGCTTTGACTTTTGTGGTCTATTTCACCAGGAACTGGAAACTACCAATTACTATTTTGTATTCAAAGCAATTTCTTATATACATTTCTGTTCATTCTAGCTTAAATACTATGGGTTGTATGCTTACTTTTAAAGGCATGTAATTAAAAGTTTAGAAAAGGACTTTAGAATTGTATGTTATTATAAGTGTTTTGAAGTTATACACATTAAGCATTTAGTTTTAATATAAAACATTTAAAAATTCCTCATACCCATTATTCTGTTTTGGATCTACCGTGCCTTGGACCCCACTGAAATAAAATGTAGGGATAAGAAGTTTAGATACAAGTCTAAGATATACAGAATTGTCTGTAAACCCTGGCTGCTTGTGCTATCTCTCCCTCTGCATAAGACTCTTTAGAGGAGGAAGGAAGATGAAAGAGAAAAAAAAAAGGTACTTCAGGTAATTTAAATATATGCACTTTTGCACTACAAACTTGAATACCATTTTTAATTGTTGCAGTAACTTGAAAATGATTAGTCAGTTGTAAAATAACATTTATTTTGTACTGAAGACAGCTGAGTTAGGATTTTTCTTTACAACTCGGATCTCAGAAGCAACTTTTTTAAAATTAGTTTATTCCTGTTTTTGTAGATTTATTGTGACTTTTATGTGCTACCAACTTTAGTGTTATGAATTTGCAGTTACAATCCTCTTTAAAAGTTGTCCATCCTCAAGCCATTATAAGCAAAAAAAAAAAAAAAAAAAAAGTATAGTATGTGGCAACATAATGTATTCTGTTTAGCTTCCCTAATTTACTTACCTGAAACTTTTAAACATGAAGCATTTGTTAAATATGCCCCTGGCCTGAACAAAGCGATAAGGTAATACTGTGAAATGTTGGGACCTTCCCGGTTTTCCCAGATAAAATATAGGACCTTCACCTCTTTCAATGTTCAGAATAGGACTCTCTTGAATCTATTCCAGAAATGTAAAAATAAATAAAAAATCAATACTTCCTGGAATATAGTACAAAGTTTGGAAGAGCAGCAGGAGATAAGATAAGCTATCCATGTGTGAAATCCTTTCACCTCTGTAAAGGCTTTCCTGTCATGAATTTCCAGTTAAAATAGTATCAGGGACAGATATAACATCCTAAATGAAATGGAGTAGATGCCTTTTCTTCTCCTCATTTCACAAGCCCCTCTAATGGACTGTGCTATTCTGCACACTGAAACCCCTGACAATATGGGAGTTAGAAGAGAAGCACAGCTATGTGGCCTTGAAACTCTCTGAGGGTGCCTGCTGCTTCTGATGGACAGAGAACACTGGGGTGTTATTTTTCTTCAAAGCTCTGGATACCAGTCTCTTGGATTAGATAGACAATGGACCTACAGTAACATAGAAACTTTAAAATGGAATAAAAGTCACAAAAGAGATAAATTAAGACATTGAACAAAACATCTAACATAAAGGCCACGAGTTTAAAAGTATTTGCTGCTTTCTTTTTGGATGAGCTCCCAGCAGAAAAAAAAAAATCCAAAACAACCCCAACCTAATATTTAGTCTTGTCTTTAGCTATGTAACAGGAGACTGTGTTGCATCATTTGTCTTCTGCTTCCAGGTGCTTAAAAAAGCTCTGCGGTTACTCTCCCTGAAACTTGAGTGCTATCCAAATGTTAAAATCGGTTTCTAAAAAGCGTAGTTCATTCTAGAAGGCGATGCCCTATGGGACAAAAACCAAAGGACCCACTGCCCTACTTTGTTGCTATCATTGGCACTTCCCTCTCAGTTTTGTTGGCACAAATCTTTCTGAAACAATATAATAAACTGGATCAAGGGCTGAAAAAAACACCCTTCTTTTCTGATGAGTTATTTTGAAGCAGGATCATTTCAGTTTAAAATGAGATACTACAAACAGTTCATCAAACCTCTTTCTAGCAGTGAGTGGTGGAGATGAAATATGTCAAACATCATTAATTCTGGATGGAAAATTTATTTTGTTCTAGGCCACCTGATCACCAGTTAGATAATGCTGTTGTACTACTGAAAGATCACTGAGGGAATATAGACTCAATCCTTCATGCATTGAGTTTGAAGCCTAGGAATTCTCCACAGGGAAAGGACATGTTATGATGTTTTCGGAAAAGCTATACATGTTTGTTAATAATTAAAAAAAAAATTTGCGAGAGTGGAAATAGTGGTCCCTCTTCAACAGACTTCCTGGTACAATTTGGAAAAAGGCAAAATGAATGCAATAATTATAAAGAGAATTATAGAAAAAATACAGTTTTGAGATCAGAGCCTGGTAAACTGTATCGGGTTGTTGTATTCATAATCCATCAAAGAAATCTGTGGTGGTTTAGGAATGGTATTTCCCCATTTAGTGATTCCACAGAGATTCGCCAAACCAAGCTGCCACTCATTTGCTCACTCCCTCCTTTCCCCTGTTCCTCTCCCCTTCAGGAGGCTGGAGAGAAAGATTGGAGGCACAAAAGGTAAAGATCACAGGTTGGGATAAGGACAATTTACTGGAAACAGCAATGAGATAAGAGAATGAACAATAGCAGCAAAAATACTACTAATGAAGTGTACAAGGCAGACAAACGATTGGCATGTGCTTGCTTGGAACGGCGTTACCCAACCCCTCGCTCTGCCTGCTGCCCCTTCCCCTGCCCCTGGCACTGATGTGTGAGAGAGTGATCAATACCAGTGCTGTAAACACCAATCCAGGCAGCATGTTGATGGCTCTTGCTCAGTTTTGAGAGGTGGTGGTGAATAAATACATTGGAAATGTATGTATGCCTCATATCTAATTGTGTTTGTTCTTATTTCTGAAAATATCCAGCATTCTTCCAGGGCAGGGAGCAGGCCCATTGCAAGAAGCCGTGGAATAAGCTTCCAGTTCCCCTTCCCACACTGTATATGTTCTGTAAATATATAAGGCTTCGCTGGTTTAGGCTGACAACTTTCATTGAGTGACTTTATTTGAGACTGGTCCTAGTGTTTGTATTTTGGTTTTTTTAAGGTCTGTAGAACAGATGATGAAGGGAAATCTTACGAAACAAAACCTGGACTTGTCTTTTGAGGCTTGGTCTTTCCCTCCTGATCTTCACTTCAATTAGCACAGCTGGGGTGTGGCACTAAGCAGATAATCCCCCCCCTTCAGCAGCACAGCTGAATGCTGTTAATCTTTCAAATTGTCTTTAATTTTACACTCTTCTTGGTTAGCTTTGCATATGCTTCATTAGTAACCAATTACATTACTAGTGGAAGAATAGTTTTCTTTCCTTAGCTGAGAGATTAATCCTTGAGAAAAATGTGAAGTTGTGATAATGCTGATTCATGTTCCACCTAAGGTATGAAATGCAAGTAACTTGCTGGAATATTTTTTTCATCTTTACTAGGCCTTTAAAGAACATTAGTACCTAACTCAAATGACTGGTGGCTTAAGAATGGGGTAAATTTTTAATTTGTCTAGGTCTTGTTTATATCTTGGCTGTTGCTGCATGTGTAGCAGCAGAAGGAGCTAGTCTGGGGTACTCATGTGTGCCAGAAAAGTTCCTCTTGCTTGCAGGCACACGTGCATCTGGAAAATGGCTCTGAACGAGAGTCGAGTAGCTGTAGTTAAGTACAAACTGCTCTGCAGTATTTGTTGCCTCTCATTCCCCTTTGTCCTTTTCTTTTCCCTTTTCATATGTAGTATAGTATTTGAGCCAAATTTCAAGTACAGTAAGTACCCTGATGTATATAAGTGCTGATAATATGCTGAAAGTCATGAATTATGTCTGTAAAGGCATCCTGGTTGAATGTGTAAGCCAGTGTTTAGTGTTCAGTTCTGACAGGTTTCTGGATGTACTCTGAGGAATAGTTATTCTTGAAGAATAGTTCATTACAGTCTGATTTTCCTCTGGGTTTTTTGTTTGTTTCCTTTATTGTACCGAAGCTCATCTCTGCTGAGGCAGGCTCAAAGAGACAGACTTGTCCAATGTTATAAATACACTTTTAAGGTGAAAGGTTCTTAGTCAGAAAATTCCCAAATCTGAGGTCTTTACCACAGCTGTTCTGCAAAACTTGGGTCTGATTTCCTTGTACTATAAAGCATTTTTTTATTTCTTCAGCTTTTAAAAAATATTCTCAGTATGAACAAATAAAATTCCTCTCCATGGTTTCTTACTTGCTTGAGTGGCATCATTAGCCTTAGACTCCATGACAGTTTAAACCTGCTGTTTATTTTATACTTTGGACTAAGGGACTAGGATTATATTAAAATTTTCACCAAAAATGGAAGCAAGAACTGAAAATAATACAGATGCAAATGTAGCTAACCTTTCCATTGCAATTTCCTGATTTTGAAAGTGGTTTACCAGACTTGGATCAGATTTTGAAACATTTATTCCTCTGTATAACTTTGTATATACATGGGTAACATTAGTCATTAGATAAATGTCTGCAGGAACATAACAGTGCGTTCACTATGGGGTTTTTTAATTTAATTTTCTAGATTTTCCTTAAGATAAAAGAAATGCTTGAAAATTCTCATAAAAGTACTCCAAGTAGGATTACCAAGGCTGAAGGAGGTTGGTAGATGGGAACTTCCCTGAGACTCATTAAACACTAGGAGACAAAATAATACCATGGACAGATGGCACATGACTGTCCTGCTGTTCCCTTGCCACTCACTTATTTCTTGCCAAGCCCTGAGCAGTGGGATATGGGAGACTAAAAGTCCACAGGATGAATGCTATGAGGGGAGAGGAGGACAGGGGACATTGAGAGTGTTAAATGGAAATATGTTACTCCACAGGTTAGTGGTTGTATAGCATGGGAAGATAGAAGGCTCACTTTAGGAAATTTTCAGAGACCTGGATTGCTATGGGAAAAGTTACTTTTTGCTCTTGTGAGGAAAACAGAATTCATCTATCTTGTCGCAGATGGGCTGATCAATTTTCATCTTTTTTGCATAGAAATTTTGGGAAAAATTAGCCCTTTTTCTGTCTCCAAAAAGGAATTTCTCTTGCAAAGACTGGATCACTTGAAGAAGCTAACTAAAACTGAAAGCTTTTACAATTATTTTGATTATGTGTAGCAAAACATATATCACAGACCTGACTTTTCCAGTGCTGCAAAATGTATTTTGTGACTTTCCTTTGTCTCTAGACTTCTTTTAACCCAGTTCTTCCAAACACTGGAAGATCTCTCTCCTCTCACAGCAAGAATTGTGTACTAAGGTTCAGTCCCCTTTTCTTTACAGCTGCTGAAGCTGTTCTTTCCTCTGAGAGCCTCAGATCTCAGAATGACCCTTTGGGACCAATAGTAGCAGGTGTTAATTGGAACAATGTTTTGGCTGCTATGATGCACTCTAGGGACAAGCTGGGGATTAAAAGCTGTATGTATGTGTGCCAGATCTGAATAGTTAAAGCAGAAAATTTGATGTTTCACATTTCAGGCTTTGTCGTATTTTCCCCTTGTACTGATTATTAAATGTACAAATGGATTTGTTTTAACAGGGATGCTGGGCAGGAGCCATGGTGTTCATTCAGTGTATTGCAGATAACAATAAAAATAAGAAATAGTTTATTTTTCTCCTTTATTAAAGCTACTAAAAAAATAGACATCATGTATTTAGAATCAATCTGCATCTGTGTCTTTTCAGCATGATTTGGATAAAATGGGATTCACTTGGGCACTTTTTCAAAGATATGACTTATTCTGCGGTTATTATGATAGTTCACAGCCATTTAGTAAAAAAAAAATCATCCAAATTTCAGTATATTTCATCATACTCTCAGTACCTCCCTACTTGACTGTACTTTCTGCTCTTGAATAATGAGAACTTGGTACTTGAGTTTGACCATCCAGCATTTTTGCTCTCTCATAGAGATGCAAAGGGATGTGTCTTGTATTCCATCCAATAAAGACTGGGGTTGACTTATTTTTGGATGCTGGCAGGAGATTTTCTGATGGAATAAACAGTGTTTAAATATGTAAGTCTGGGATTGCCTCTTCTACCTCTAAGCAAAACCTTTTAGACTAAATGTCACTGTGGAGCCTAACCTTTGAGGTAGGCCATGAGATGACCAGTGCTGGAGACTCTTACATCCTTAGGATTTCTATCACCCTAGGAATCTGATAAGAATCTGTTTTTACTCTAAGGAACAACTACTCTATCCAGAGTAGTAGAGACTATATTAATTTTCAATGAAAAAGGTTTTTAACAACTAAACTAAATAAATCAGAAAAGTAAACCTTGAACTTTTAAAAGCACTTTGTCAAAGGTTTGATAATGAACAATTTTTCACCAGAGAGCTTTATGAAAATTGTTATGTTTGTGTATTTTGGGAGTCTTTGGGGTTTTTTGAACAAAGCACATAAAATGTTGGTACAAAAAATTACTATTTGTGGAAATTTAATTTTAGTGGCAATTAAAAAAAATGTCATTTCTCTTTTAATCTGCATTTAGTGTAAGCATAAATTCAGCACTTTTGATGTTTTGTTTTGTTCCCTCACAGATGTAAATGACCAAATAAGAGCAAGATCTATTTTCTTTTACGATGTAGTGTTTGTGATTTTCCTTCTTTTTGAAAAAACAGCATTTCCCTATTGCATGTATAAGTATAGTTCAGGATAGAAATATCAGGCTTTACTGGAGACAACAGCACATTCAATACAGCATCAGAAAAAAAAAAAAGTAAATCTGCACAGTTTTAAAATTACTTCACTCTTTACCCTCCCCACCTTTTAAAATTTCTGTCTGTTTACCATGTTAACTTTTCTGATGGAGTTTATATGGTTGAGTACTCTAAAAAAGATCTCACAATGAGCTGTAAGCCTTTTTCTAAGCCTTTGTAATGTCCACAACTTTTGATCGTGCCTTAGAAGAAGCAGTTGTGACCATTTGATGATAAATCATTTACTGGTATTCAAGGGTCCTCTGGGCTGTGTTCCCACTCTTTCATCTTCAGAAACTTTCTGCACAAAAGTGTATTTTTCTCAGTAGAAGTTCAGTGGCTTTGGTGGCATTTTAATTTTCTTTCTTCTTTCCGCCCCCCCTATAGCCCCCCCACCCTTGTAACAAATATGTTGCTGAGTTGATGTTGTAGATTGCAGGGACAGAGAGTTTAAAAAGCTTAATGCTGTGTGGATTTGCAGGCTCTGATCTGTTAATCAGGCAGTGATGACTTTACTGTCGCTAGGGTTAGAAAATCTTGGCATCAGGCTACTAGAGAAACTTTGCCCATCCCACCCTATCCCCTATTTCAAGGTGAACTTTGGTTTGCAGGATTTGATTACCTCATAACTGCAGAACAAAACCAGCCTTTCAACCATTGCGCCATTTACATTTGCTTAATAAAGTTAGCACACTCTTTTTTTTTTTTTAATTTTGCTTTTAATACATACTATGAACTCATAAATCTCATAAATCCTGAGATATTCAGAAAGTAAAATCCCCAGGGGACAGTGGTGGCCTATGATTTATGATAAATTTTCATGGGTCATGTTCTTGTTAGTCTTGAGGTGGTAATTTCTGCTGACTTGTGTTGAAGACCACTGTGAGCTGGGGCCATGGGTAAGAATAAACAGATGTGATAGGCACAGAGACTACAGACTGGTCTCCCTTTCATTCCTTTTTCACTGCTGCTGTGTTAATGGGAGTTGGGGAAGCAGTCAGATTTCTCTGGCATAGTGATGCTTTCTTTGCATGCCTCCCATGTTGGATGTTTTCCTGCCTCATGCTTTATTCTAACTTTACATGTGGAGATTATGAGGAGAGAGGGAGAAGGGAATCTGACCTTGGCTGCAGCAAGTCCTGACCAACATGGGGCTTTGGTGAAGCAGCTGGTATGGATTAGAGGAGCCCTTGGATTGCTTTCATCTATGGAAGGGCAGGGCTGGTGAAAAACTGCCCCCAGGATAGGAGAATTGCATTGGTTTTTCATGGATCTCATCCTCAGCCTCCTCCTTAGTTACATCTAATGAACAATGGTACAGCTGGGAATGTGGCCACACACAGTTTGGAGAGTTTCTTTTTGTAACTAGATCTTGGGAAAGATTTCCTTTCAATACAGAATTTCATGGATTTCCTTTGTGTGAGTTGCAAAAATAAGCAAACAAACCACGTCCTGCAGTTGGAATGTTTCGGACGCCATGAAATTAATTTGATTTCCCTGTCTGATGGTATACCAGGGGCACTGATTGTAACAGATTTCCTAATGGAACTGAATACATTTAGGTGTGCTTCTTCCAGTCAAGCATCAAATATCTGGAATAAAAGTATATACTAAGTATGTGATGTTATTTCTATATATTTTTAATTTTTATGCTTACTTTTATATATTTAGAATATTTCTTAAATTAATAGGTATTTGGCCACCAGAGTTAACTTAGTGGTTCCTGGCACCTGTTTTTAGGAGATCACCAGCTGTTTATCATTTATTTTCTGCAGTAATTGCAACTACTCAGACCTCAGTGTGTTTCCCACAGCTTTCCTGAACTGGCTGAGCCAGTTCTGCAATACTGAAGTGACACTGAAAAATGTTGTTACTTGATTATGACACCTTGTTCAGGCATAGCTGGTTTGGATATTTGTTTTTCTTTTACTGGATTAGCAAGAATTTATTTATGATAATTTAATTTGGTGTCCATCCCTAAAGTTTCTTTCTTTAGAATGACTTTACCAGCTGGTCTGCTAGTACAAACATAGTATTTTCTTTAGCGTGTATAGTGTGGAATTGCATGCTCCCACTCCTAGGTGTGATAAAATACTTATGTCCACAGAAGATGCACAAAAGAACACAGTGTTTTGAATATTTACTAAATATGAATAATGCCAAATATTACACCGTCTTTTGCAGTCATGAAGGTTATTCTAGTCTAATAAAATGCCCTTAGTAACGAGAGAAAAAAGAGGAAGATAGAGACTTGGGTATGTGTAGGGAAGTTAAGTGTAACAATTCATGGAGTTAACTCAGTTTTGCCCCAAGACCCTTCAGCTTTTTATATTACATTTTTTCCCTCTGTCAAACTGGCACACAGGGATTTTATATAGCCCATCAATAACCAGCAGTATAAGGCTATGGAGCAGAAAACCTTAAAGAAAATCACAGGATGGGTGTATTCGAAAAGAGGAAGGACACAAAGAGGGTGAGGTTTCATGAGAAGGACCACAAGCCAAAAGGGAACAAATGTGCTTGGTTTTGAAGTTCACTTTTGAAGTTCACAGGACAGAACATCTCTGAAAAGCATTAGAAATGCTCCAGATACAAGAGACTGGGTGGCACCATGCAGGTGATAGTAGGGAGTAAAATGTAGTATTCTGTTAGCATCCATATCCCATTGGATCAGCTTAGATATCTAGTGTAATTTTACAAAAGGGCATATGAACACATTGCAGATGGCGCCAGTGCAGAGATATATTACCTTTTCCTGTTCATGCATACCTGGGTCTGGTCACATCTCTTTCCAGAGTGAAAAAAACAGCCAGAAACAACAACATTGTCATGTCATGTATGCCCTTTGTAGGATGTCTGAAAGAATTTCCAGATATGATTTGACCTTCATCTGTTTCCCATGGCTTGGTATAAAGCAAGATTTTGCAATGCTTTCTCATTTTAATTTGCAGTCAGGCCAGTGAAAAGATTATACATATAACTTCTTGCTTTAAAATTATTATTTTTTAATGTTTGGAAGGCAAGGTAATGTAGAGAACTGAAGTTGAGAACTTTCCTCAGAAGCTTGCAAATCATACTGGATATCATGATCACAATGTGTAAATGAAATACTGGCTACAGGGGTGACTAGGGAGTACCAGACAACATAAAAGGATTAGGCTGTTCATTTGCAAACACATGCCTGTACACTAGCACCAAGCATGAACTTCAGTGACACAACTAATTTTAGACCCTAATTAATCTCTACTGCAGTTTGCTGTTATCTAGTCTTAAAGGTGTTGCTGGGAAAATTCAATCACCACTGTGGTTCAAAATTCTCATACACATAGTAAAAACTAATCCTGTATCTATAGATAGCCACAAATAAATCATATGTGCTGTAATGCATTCTTTTCCTGACTTATTAGTTTTCTGACTGGTTTTGAATGGCTGAGGAATCCCTTTCTAATATTTTTAGATTACATGATAGAGAGGGTAGCCTCTCCCTGACGATTCCACTGTGGTCTATGACCATGTTAGGGCTGTTTTAGAGTAGCTGGTTCTCAAAAAGATGTACTGATGCCCAAACTGAGGCCTTTAATAAAGACTTAGTGTGACTGCAGTGATGTTTTGGAAGTTAATGTCACACCTGAAAGAAAAGCTGAAGGAGAAGACCCTCACAAGGGGGTCTGCTCCTGCTTCTTAATACTGGGTACTTCAATGAATTTGTGCTGCTCAAAGTATGTCTCCTCCATGGCTCTTATGGAGACTGAAACACCAAGCACTGCTTCCTAAATTATGTCCAAGTTGCAGCCACTCTCCTGTTTTCTCCTCCTGTGATTTAACCTTGTGGACTGGATTTCCTTCTCCAGTGTGAGAGTTGTTGAAGGTTTGAGGCAAAATCCTTTAAAATAAGTGTGAGTCGTTCTTCTGGCTCTTACCAGGCTTTCTGTTCTTTGGTGTTATGGTAACGTATGTCCCTCAGTTGACTTGTAATTATACACTTGAGGAACAAAGAGAGTGATAGAATGAAGCTGATGTTTCATTCCAGTAATAAGCTGACTGAATTGGGAAGGATTTATTGCAGCTGGCCAGAGCTAATGGCTATGAGTATTGTAGTGGCTGAGAGTTCCTTCTCATGTGTGCGGAAATTCTGAGGAAAAACTCCACCAAGACCAAGACATATTTACTAGTGGGAATTAAAGGGACCATGTGATCCAAGGATGTCTGTCCCTGGGCTGGGAATGCTTACAGACCTGAGATGAGGAGCCAACTTATTGGAAGTTTGGGTCAGGACACACAGGCTGCTGCTGAAAGGGCCTGTCGACAGTTGTCTTCTTCAAATCCAAACAGGGGATCTCCTCTAAGAGAGAGAAATTTTTTTTTTTCCCATTATGTTTTCCCATTGCTGGTCTTCAAATCTTTTGATTAGGTGAGCAAAATGGTGAATTATTTGCATGCGATAATTGGTTTAATCCTTTCCAAAATCGATTCAGTGCTGGGAATTCCCACTGAAAACTCCCTACAGTGTGAGTGCTGTGTTCTCCTTCTTCCAGCATGCTGCAAACCCTTTATTTGTATAGAAGGCTGGAGTAACTTAAAAGCTGCCTTGAAGCTTAATAAAACAACATTAAATGTGTAAGCCTCTGCTCTCCAACTTCATCCACTGTAGGTTCTCTATAATCGACAGTGATTATACAGCAGTGTGTGTTTTTTCCCTACAGGTGAAAATGTTAACTATGCTGAGGCTGTAGACTTTCCTTGTAGATTTTGAAGTAAATTAATGTGTTTGATATATATGCCATGTTGTAGTATCACCTAGTAGTGACAGATTTTTTTGCCTGAGATACACAAAAGAGGAAGCCCCAGTGCTTACACATTTACAAGTCCTGTAATTATTTTTGTGTTTATTGTACCTTTGTTTTTTTCTGTCTCAGATCAAAAAGTAGCCTAGTAAAATCGAAGCATCACCCTATCTTGTTTTTTTAGTGAGGGATAGAGGAGTAAGAGACAGAAAGGCACATAAATGCACATACATAAGCATATAGGGATGAATATCCATATACTTTGACAGACAAATACACTGGATGTGTGAGAATTTAAGAGCACCAAATATTCTATAAAGCATGTCTATACTCCATGCAATACTATACCTAGGAGCCACATGAATTCTTGAAATAGAAATCTCCTCTAGGTGACTCATTGCTCCTTTGGAACTTTTACATAAGCTGGTAGCCCCAGTAGTTGTGGATGTGCTTCATTACTGAATAGACATACTTTTTTCACTGCCTGAATCTGAGCCAAATGAACATTTGGATGAGGACAGCTTGCATGATTCGGATAACATTCTGAAATTCTACTTTGATTTTTGAATGTTAGCTTTCATTGGAAGTGGTATTATGTTATAGTTCTTTCCCATCCTCAGAATTTCCTGTAAACAAGAATCTTGCTTAAAGCCAAATTCAACTCCAATAAACTCCAGAGATTAATTTGGCTCATTATGTGTGGGCAATTACTGTTATATGGAGTTTTAATCTGATTTCTTCCTCTACAATTTTTTTGGGGTTGGACTTCATTCTTGGACACACTCTCTTTAGTATTCTATTGTTATAATTCTATTTCTGATTCTCATGGATTTAATTAAAAAAAAATTGATATACTATGATGAATTTTGTCACTAGACCTATTAGATATTAATTCATGGATGCCAACAATGCCGTGACGTAATTTTTAAAAATTGCTACATGCAATATAAAAATTAACTTCAGAGCTAAGTAAAAAAAACCTATCTCCAATAGTTATAGAACCCTGGATACATTTTCTTTAGGAAGCTCAGAAAGAAATCTGACTTGTGCCTCTATTTAGAGCTCATTAGCAGTTCATATTTAGTTCTACCCATGTGGTTCTTCTTTGTTTTTTATGTTTAACATTAATGCTTTAATTGTGGATAACTGAACAACAAAGAGCTACTACAGTCTGAGTATTCTCATTAGAATTTCTCTTTTATGCAGTAATCTATTAATTTTAAACTTGAAAGAAGGAAACAAATTAGTGTAGGGAAGTAGCACACTTCTTTGATGGCAGTAAGGTAATTCCTTCCTTTTCGCAGAAAATCTGACTGGTAGGCTTACTAAAGAAACAAATGCCTCTATCAAAGTCATCCTTAGGATTCCCTGCTTTCCTCAGTTGTTACCATCAGTTGTGAAGAAAAGTAATTTAGACAGATAGAGGTGGTACTCATTCTATCCCGGCAGAATTTGGTTTTTAATTTTGGACAAGGACCTTCTGTTGCAGAGATAATTAGAGTAAATATTTTTTCATCCAGTGGACTGTCTTTCACATTGTCTTGTGGAATGGTGTTACTTCAATTTTTAATAGAATATACTCAGAAATTCCAAGTATACTTTATTACCCATTTTGCTGCTAATGGCTGCAGAATTGATATGTACTTTCATACAGAACTATTTTTTTTTTTTTGCCATTGACCTAATCTTGAAAACAAAATTATTTTTACACTGAGAGTGAGTGCAAGGTTTAACAGCTTAGAAGAAACCAACATTTTGTTTTCTGTTTGATACTTCTTGCTTAGTCCATTCTGTGTAATTTTGTTTCCCCACATCCTCAGCAAATACGCAGCACATCTTCTGCTTAAGAGCTTTTCCTTGAGACCCACCTTGCACCTATTTTTTCTTCCCTTTTTTTGGTATTGTTCACTCTCCACTGAGCAGGGACATTTATGCACAAAAGTAGCTAGTACAGGAGGACAAAGTCTGCCTCCTGAGATATCAATGATCTGGGAATAGCATGGTCTAAGTATATTTTTATGGCTTCAACCTTTCTCTAAAGATAGAACACTTTCTCTGTCAGCTGGAGAGATTGAATACCTTTATCTGCTCCTAATCTTGCAGGTGGTAATAGCCCTGCCATTGCATAGCATTTTCTGCTTTCCTTTGCTTTCATTCTCCAATTTGGTTTATCACAGCTTGAAACAAAAGGCAACTTGAAGTAGGGAAAGGATACCTGCCCCTAGTTTGATCTGTCTGTGGTATTTGATAATGGAAGACATAGGCAGTCCATTACAAAATCTAAATTAATGCTTTATCTGTAAATATGCTGGGAGGATAAATGAAGCTGAACAAGGAAATGAGCATCTTTAGGAAATACCATCTAAAGACTTCAGGCCTTGTCTTTGGATTCTCTAAATGCTGTATAGGCACCATCAGTGTATGGACACAAGCTCACAGGAGTAGGGGTGTCAGTCTGCTGAGGTTCCTGAGCATGCAGATGCTGTGTTACTGTGCTGCTGAGCTCCAGCTCCACTCAGGGCTTTGTTCTGTCTGGAGCTGCTAGGTCAGCAATGTGCAACTATTTAAGGGCTGTATATTGTTCTAGATATACTGAGGAGAATAAAGAGAAAAGCATACCTGAATTTACATCTGCCAAGAATCAACTGGAAATGCTTTTGGAACTGAACTGTGGCACTAAATATGAGAAGACAACTTCAGATTTTCAGCACAGACTCTATGTAACCACACTGAAAGCAATTGCACTACATTTGCAAAAAAGGACTCAAGTAAAAAGCTGGGTTGTTATAATTTAAAAATGTTCAGAGAGTGGGTCTGTAATGTCACTTGTATTCCACGCTCAAATATTTTCTCTAAAAGAGAAAATTATTTTAATGGGGAAATATGATAGTTCTTTCATAATTTATTCTCTGAACCTGGCTCATGTTTGTGCCTAATATGTTTTTCAGTGTAATAGAGAAAGTTAAATTTGGTCTAAAGTGCTTACAGAAGACCAAAAAGTAGAAATAAACAACAGAGAGGGTAGTTTTATAACTTTTTATACTTTTTTTTTTTTTTTCAAACTAACATAAGTGTTGCAGTTCAGACTCAGTGGCTGTTTAATGCAGTCTGACACTTAAATTCAGTATTTGTCAAACTCACACTGCAGGATTATTGCATAATTTCACTTTTTCATAATTAAAATAAACTGATTCTGAAACCTGTTAACATCTAAGATAGTTCTGTTGTTTATCCTCATCTTCAGAAGATAAGCAACATGGTACTCCCTTCCTCCCTCATGGGTGTGCTAGAGAAGGTGTGATCATCCCTGCTGAAAGGCATCCCATAGCAAACACTGTTGCTGTAGTCTTTTCAGGGAGGCGGCTAAGTTTGCAGCAGTGAGAGTTATGTGTCAGGAAGATTTGCCTAAAACAATCAGTGAAAATCTCCAAAGTCAAAGCTGGGGAAATTCTCACTTGTTAGGGCACTTAGCTTACCCTGGCTTTCTGTGTACCTTCAGGGAGCAAACACGGAAAGGTTTAGCATGACAACAAAACATCCCAAAGAGCTATTTGCTTTTCTTTAGTCTCCACAAGAAAAGAAGACAAGAGAGGTCCCACCCTTAAACAAGATTGAGAGCCAGACCTCATTTTGAAGATTATTTGGCAAAAGAAACACAGACAAGAAAGTTTCCTGCAGCTAGTTTGTTTGAATAATGACCTTTATCTTTCTCCAAATGAAACTAAAAACTCTTCCTACACTGCTTGATCTCCAGTGAGATTAATCAGTTGCATCATGATGAGATGATGTTATATATCATCTGTTTCTATTGTATCCTCTTCCCATATGTGTGTTCCATGTTAAGAAATTTTCTTCTTTATCTCTCTCCCACTTTTACTCCTTCTAAATAACTTTTTTTTTTACACTATACCTCATCTTTCCTCTCACAGAAGTGTGGTAGAAGAAAGCTATAGGCACAACAAAGGAATGAATACACTTTTGGTTTTGGACCAGTTTCATAATCTTTTGCAGTTTAATGAGTTACCTCTGCTGTAGGGGACCTCTGCAATAACTTTGCCAAAACTGCAACAGTTATAATGGACTCCAAATTAAGTAAATTTCAAAATTGGCACAGAAAGCATAGCTTTACATGTGTTCCTCCTAGGAATGGATCAGAGAAGGATTTTTTAGTTGCAGTTGGTTAGAATGTTGGCTAGGAAAACATTCACTGTCCATTAAGAATGAATAAACTTTTACTATGAAGTACCATGCCAAATTCAAGTCCAAAATGTGATCTTTTTCCTGCATTCTCTCTCTTAATCTAGATTTTTAGTTAATTCTTATTTCCAGTAGCTGTTTCCCTTGGAAAATATTGTGCTTGCAAAAGCTCTATTTATGTAAAGAGCTCTGATTTCAGCTATTATTTCTGATAGTTGACTATGATATAAAATTCTCAAAGTTAAACATACCATGTAGAACACAAGCACAGCATATATAATTTGAAAACAAGTCTTAAAAGATACAATTTATGGGAAATATTGAAACTGATATTTAATGGTAATATCATTGTGATTAACCCTTTGTGATGCCCTTTGGGATCCCTCTTAAAGGGATCTAAAGAGTGTAAGGACTTTTACTGCACATTGGCTCTTCTTTACTGACAAAACTGTTTTCTGTTCAGTTGATTTTTTTCTTAAGTGTCATTTTAATACTATTTCTTGGAGATCAGGTCCTTTTTTGCTTGTCATGTGAAGGCCTATACATCCTCTGCCTTGGCAACAACTGTTACAGAATCTGCCCTCTAGTTATGGCAAATTTCTGAATCTAGTTCTGGGAAGGTGGAGTGAGAGATTTCTTACCTGAATCAACAACGCTTTTCACCAGTATTGGCACAAGAAAGAGCAGCACAGTGGATGAGCACACTTCCTTTGTTACCCTTCCTGGACAAGGGCTGTCCATGTGCTTGCATAGTGCACAGTCCAGTAAAGCCCTAATTCCAAGACTTTTTGGCACTAAGGTGAATGGTTAATAGTAAATCTGCCATAGAGCATGACACAGACTTGGTAGTGAGAAAAACACTACCTACTACTACCCTAAAGGTCTCTTCAGTCTCAGGTTTGTATATGCTGCAGATTTAAGCTGAATTCAACTCTGAACCATGATGTCCAAGCAGGAATATTTCACCAGATCAAAAGATTGGTGAGTCACAAACAAGCCATGTGGAACTGAAGTTGGTGTATAGAAAAATAATTTTCTAAGGATGGGAAAGAATCCTGAGCAACTTTGAGGTATATGGAGAGATTTAAATTATAAATAAGGTAACTGCAAAAAACCTGTTTTCATTTTCTTGAGTTAAGAAGTTCATGTCTGCTAGGGTCTTCAAAATGTTTAATGATGGCCAAGAACACAGGGCGTCCTGTGCATCGTGATGAGATTTACAAGAAAATGGGATCTCAGTGCAGGTGCCAGCTGGAAACACCTGAAGAGCTCTGAAGAACTGTCATCACAAGTACCCTTAAAATGCAAGATGAACTCTTTGACTAGAGGCTTCTAGTAGTCTTTAGATTGGCTCTTCCTGGTGCTGTAAGAATTTGTTATAATAATTTTTGAAAGGAAGTTGTTTGAAAGCTGTTTCTCCTGTGAAAATGTTTGGTCACTTCCAAGGCTATGCAGTAGACAGCACAAATGGGTTGAAGGACTGGGGCCCCCCTTTCAGCAATACTTTGTGGACAGAAGAGGAGAAATATCTCACAGTCTGATTTTATCCTTTTTTTATCTTTCTTGTCCCTCAGGAATACCCTCATGTGCACAGAGAACCGAGTACAGAGCTCTAATAGGACACAAGTTAGTTTCAAGACATACAGTCATTGAAAATCTATATAAGGGAATACATTTTGACCTTTTTCATACCCATTTCCAAGACTTCATCTCTCCTGGTGAGCAGTGATGTTAATGTTCTTATGCTATTGTTAATGTTTCTTATGCTATTTTGTTGTTTTATTTTCAGGAGATGCTCTTATTTATAGTGTGAGTACTTATAGTTGAGCAGGAAAGAGGTAGCAGCCTCAGTGTGACACAGCTTTACTCTCACAGAGGCAGAAATGCTGAGTCTTGCTATTCAAAAGGCTGTAAAATGAAAATTGCTTAATGTAGAAGTAGCAGTGCTAGCAAACTTAGCTGTGCTTTTATTAATATATGTGCACCTCCTTTTGGCAGATATTACACTACATTTAAAAACTGCTGCAGATGCTTTTTGGGGGATCTAAGCGTGTCCAATGTGGGTGGTGGGTTTTTTTTAAACAGCAGCAGGAGATTTCAATCATGCTGCAGATTTCACTCTTGAAAGAATTCACAAAAGGTCCCATCCTTAGTCTGCTGAAAAGCTATAAAAGGATAGGCTAAAAAAAAGGATGGTCTGGTGTTGGGGAATACATAAAAGGATTTGGGGAATATATAAAAGGATTTCCATCTAGCAAGCAAACAAAGGTGCATCAGAATTAAAAGAAAATTCACATCTAAAGAAGAACTGGAAAAAAATCGTAGTTTTCATCTCTTTAAATTAGGTCTTGGATGAGAGCCTGAAAACTGAGTCTCTAGAAGGATTAGGAAGTAAGCATCTTCACTTTTCAGTCTATTACAAGATTATATCAAAGCTTGTGATGAGTTGTTAAGGTGATGAAATACCTAAAGCTCAAGGCACCAAACTTCTGCTGATGACTGTATTTGGTAGCTGTTAATCTAGCTTCTTATTGCAGATTTAGAAAAATGAAGTGCTCTGACTTAATCCTCTCTCCTTGGAACCAGAGGTTCAGAGATTTATATGGTTTACCTCTCTCAATAGCTCATTATCATCTTTCCATCTTCATGTGTCCACTTGTCTGTGACAAATACATGAATAAAGAATTAATGCTCTCTCTCCTCACCCACCCCACTCAGTATAGTTTTGCATCTTACTCAATAACAATTGTGAAATTTCAAACAATGATCCATCAAGTTCATTCTGAATGCCTGGGGCTTCACAGAAAGGCAGCAGCCATGTCACATCTCTGTGCCTGTAGTCCACAGTTCAGTATTGTGGCTTTGGAATACAGAAGTGGATTTCATGCCTGGTTTTTGGTGATCTTCTGAAATAATAATGCATAAATGTTATTAACCCTCTAGTAATGGGTAGAATTGTAGAAGCTGAATGCATGAGTGTTTTCTTCACAGACTTCACAGCAATCCATCTCAGATATTTTCCAATATGTACTTGAAAAAAACATATTGAAAAATTAGACATGCTATCTGTTGGGAAAAGTTTCTCCTTTGCACTCCCTTAGTATTTAATACACACTTTTCAGTAAGGATTTTTATAAATTACCATTTTCACAGAGAGAAAGGAGTAAAAGATACAGCAAGATGAGAGTAATTTTCACTTGGATTTCTTAATAGACACCTTAGGAAACTCACATTCCTCACAACAGCACAATACTGCTTCTATCCAATTCATGTCTGTGTGCCCCAAATATTTGGTAGGAAGAGGCAAAGATGGGCCACAACAAGGTCTTTTACACACTGGTAGCTGCAGTGACTGGGCAGAAGAGTGGGTAAGAGACAGGACATGATAAAATGACCCTCAATTTTCTATCGCTTTGAGAACTTATTCCATCAGGCACCCAATCTGAGCACCAGCCTTGTGACCTGTTCAGACTGCCTATGGAGGCTATTAGACCCTCTTGATCCCCTTTCACATGAAGGCTGTTCCAGTTTTATACCCCATCTTTAATATTTTTGTTTTTAGTTTATGTAAATCAGAATGCCTTCATTATTCATAGGTGCACTTCATCTGGTTCTAAATCCTAAAAATCTCATGATATGGTGTAACCCCATAGATACTGTTTGAGACAATTAATCACTAAATTCTTTCCCATTCTTGGTGAGACATGGAATTGCTAGCTTCTGAACAAGCTGACAAATCAGAACCACAGAATATCCTGATGTGGAAAGGACCCACAAAGATCATTGACTCCAACTCCTGGCCTGGCACAGAGCAGCCCCAAGACTCACACCATGCACCCAAGAGCATTGTCCAAATGCTTCTCAAGCTCTGTCAGGCTTGGTGCTGTGGCCACTTCCCTGGGGAGCTTCTTCCAGTGCCCAGCCACCCTCTGGGTGAAGAATCTTTTCCTCATATCCAACCTAAACCCTCCCTGACTCAGTTTTATGCCATTCTCTTGAGTTCTGTCACTGGCCACTACAGAGAAGAGATCAGTGCCTGCCCCTCCACTTCCCCTCATGAGAAGCTGTAAGACTGCAATGAGGTCTCCTCTCAGTCTTGCCTTCTTCACACTGAACAAGAGGATAGAAGGGAAATATCTTTCAACTGTGTTGAATTTCTTGAATTCTGTTCCCTTAATGCATTTTTTAAAAAATTCAAAGCAGTACATGATTGAGAATCAATGCACCTTAATGATCTTAATGGTACTAGAGCTACATGTTGGAAAGATTTCCTGGAAATTTCTGTCCCTCAGATATTTTCTCTCTCTGCCAGTTTGCCAAATCAGCCACAACATAAAAAGAATGACTAAAGATGATGCTGTTTTCCTTTTAGCTTCTTATGGGGCCATATGATTGAGCAAGAGTTGCACTACAGATAAATGGTGCTAATACACATTTAGAAATGTGCATGAGTAGCTCAAACTGAATCAGCATATTTAGCACTTTCTGTGACTCTCCTGATTTTCTATTGCTTATAGGAAAGCCGTGTGGGAGAAAAGAAAGCTGGTGAGAGAATCATAATAACATTTGTTTTAATGTAGAATGTAACACTTGTTTAATGTAGAAGCAGTGACAATAGCATAGTTTTATGCAACTGCTTCATCTTCATATTTTCCTTTGACACCTTTGTTCCTTTCTTCACATTGTCCTCTCCCAAAAACCACACTCTTTTTTTGAATATAGTTAAGTATATTTTTTTCTCTCTTTCAATTATTTTATTAATTATATTTAAGAAAATTGTTCATATCACACATTCTCTGTAGGCTTCTCCTTTATGTTTCCAGCCAGATGTGAGATGAAATTAGCCTTCATGGGTTGTAAAGCACTTCTAGAGCTAAATTTGTGGGGCTAGGAAGGAGTGTGGTATTTATGCAATGTAAACAAGCAATAGAAGTCATCAAGGCAGAAAGGATGATTGGGAAGTTGGACACATGTCTAAACTGGCAGCCTAGGAGATCATTTAGGGTAAGAGTGAAGTATGCAACAGCTGCTGGTTGTGGCAAAGGAGGCTTGGATGCATATAGCTTATAGCCTCTGTGAGGGGTGCACTCAAAACTACCTTAGATCTAGTCAGAGACAAAAAATCTAGTACAAAAGAAGTATAGTTACATTGTCATTACAATTTTATCATGAGCTCTCTTCTCAGATATGAGGCTGAT
The DNA here is from genome assembly GCF_050655825.1 of Lonchura striata. Lineage (NCBI taxonomy): Eukaryota > Metazoa > Chordata > Aves > Passeriformes > Estrildidae > Lonchura > Lonchura striata. The sequence continues at coordinate 53,467,160 of NC_140707.1, read as the reverse complement.
TTTTATTTTTTTTTTAGATCAGGCTACTTGACCTACCTCTTCCCTCTGCTACTTTTCCATGAAGGAGGTGGTAGCTTATGTTCTTCTTGCTTTAAGAATGCTTTGAAGCTAACAGTAGTGAGGCAAAAAAATGCTAGTGATAATTTCAGTAGAGATGTGTTGAACTGTGGTAAAAGAGAAAATATTTTCAAAGTATCTGAAGAAATGGACCACCCAGTTCTCACATGGTGTGAACTGGAAAGGCTCCAGTTTGTGTCAGTGGATCTGCCTAATCTGAACATCTGCTGACAGTCCAGCTCACTCTTTATGAAGACCATTTCATAAATGGATGGAAAAGTAACACACAAGATCTCTGCCTCACCATAAGCTCTCCCTGAGAGAAGCACACAGTGCTCCAGGCAACAAACAGGATGCTGAAATCAGAAAAAAATGGCACAATCAGAGCTCTGGCATCTGAGAAGCTGTACTTTTATGGAATTTTCAGCTGGTTTGTAATAGTGTTTCAGGACTGGCACACTAACAGGTTTAAATGTGTTTTAATCCGTTTATGTAATTTAAGCACCTCTGGGAGTGGTGTGAGCATTCATTAAATTATTTGTTATGGTGGGAGTTCTATCATATTGAGCCAGATGCTGTTTTCCATGAGATATGCTATTGTGTCTAGTCCAAAATAAGCTGAATACTCCATCAAATTCGATTAGGCTATAAAATAGGTCTCTGCTATGTATTAAAATGCACCAGAGCACATCCTTGGGTCTTCTAAGCACCTGAAAAGTAACTTTATCAGCCATGCTACAGCTGACAGTTTTTCCCCTTCCTTTGATATTATTTTTGACTTTTTCTACATCATTACCCATCCTACAGACAAATGTTCCTAACAGCTGATTTAGTTGAGAAGCAGAAATAGAGTGGTGTGAAATGGCGTCTCCTTCATTGCTGTGCATCAAAGAATATTATCCAAATTAGGACAAATTTGATTTTTTAGGGAGCAAAGAAAAATTGTTCAAGTCTGTGTTTGGTATTATTTATTCTCCCTCCATTTTGTGAATTAATACACTCGTGAGCAACACAGCCCTGCATAGTTTGCAAGCAAAGATCCAGTTCTGTGTTTCTTCCATGCCCAGGTTGACCTTGATCTGAAAGGGAGTTTGGAATTTTCTAGGACTATGAAAGCAAACCATCATATAAGGCATATGCTCTCTTGGCATGGGTTGTAACTGAGGTAAGACAAGACCAGAAATTTCATATGTGTAAATAATGTACACTAGTGTAGTAAAATTTATATTCACTTTCTTTCTGAAACATTTTCTCTAACAGTTTGACTTCATTTATTTATAGTTGAAAGTATCAGCAACTACTGGATAGGCCTGAGCTATATTTTCTGTCTTAAATTCTCTGTTAGCTCCCAAAGAAGGATAGTTGTATCTGTTTGAAGAGCACCAAGTGCTGCTCCTTTGTGACTTTGTGCTCTGTATTCCGTGCTGGAACCAGTTCAAATTTACTCTCTTGAACAGACTGTTTAGATTGAGGCCAGTATCCAAAGTCTCTATTATAACCCATTCTCCAGTGTAGCCTGGAGAATCTTTTGCTTCTCCATCTTCCAGGACCAGCCTGGCATTCTGCTTCCTGCCATTCTGCCCAGGTTCTGTATCACCTCTTATGGTCTCTGGGCAGATGGAACCTCATCTGTCACACTCTGCCCACCCCGTCTGAGACACTGATATCTTTGTCTCCTACTTCTTGAAGGTTCTGGATCCTGTTCACATGCCTACTTCTGCTTCACATAGTCCCTACACTTTCATTTGTTTAGACAGTAAAATATACAAAAGACAGTGTGCCAAATCTGAAATCATAAAACAGAATAACTGCTAAATAATGTACCCTACAAGAGCTATATGTAGGTTTCTGTAGGTGTCAACAGCTGCAAAATGTGTTGGATTTGAGTCCTGTAAATCTTTCCTTGAGAGAAACATTTATGGTTTGAGCAAAAGCCAGGGATATATATATTTTTTATGAGTTAAATAAATAGAAGCATAAGTTCTTCTGTCATATTTTGAAGATTACTCTTCTCGACTTGCAAACATTCAGGCATCTTTTGAAATAAACATAAAATATTTTTATGGAGTGTGGAGGAAAACAAAAACCCACAAGAAAGATGATAACCATGTATATCATCTGTGTGATAAACTGAAAACTAACAAATAGTTTCACTGTAAATTTGGCCAGCTTCAGGGTTCTCAGCTGCAACTATCTGAAATGAAGATGAAAACTTTCACAGAGCAACCCTGAGCCTCTCAAAATCCACTTGTAAACCCAAATAAGTTTAAAAGTGAAGGCCACTGGGATGTGTTTTCCTGCACCACTCTTCCTCTGCCATGCAGCCAGGCCTCGTTTGATGAGGAGCTCCACAGTCCAGCCCTGGCACCGGGGGCTCTCACTGACCAAGAAGTTTGGCTCTGGGCTGTCATCCTCTGCATGGCCATGGTGGAATCAGGTCTGGCCACTGTGGTTCTGTTAGGTTCAACTTCTAATTAATTTGGTACTATCTGCTCAGTGTGTGCTGCTCATCTAATCTAAGACCACTTCTGAGTAGCTTCCAAGTGGAGAACATGGAGGAACCCACCCCTGGAAGGAGCCCAAGCTCCCTGGCACAGTGTCAGACCCACAGAGATAAAGAAAGCATGAGCTCTGCCATCCCTCTTGGACCTGTTTTCCAGTCTCAGGCTGCTGAATGTAAAAACAGGAGCACATGCTTAGTTCCGTGCCTGTTTCATGTAGTTGCTGTGTCTTTTCATTGGCTGTAGCAACACCAGCACTCTCCTTCCAGTTATACTACTGGAATGCAGACAAATGTAAAATGCGCAGAAAATATGGTTCATAGAACATATGGCTGACCTCACATAAGACTTCACCAGATCCCTAGATGTAGTGACTACATCCATGAGACAATTCTTCTCCTAAAACATTTAAAAATGAAAAAAATCCATCCTGCTGGTGAAGTGATAGGGTCCGATGTCACCCTATGAATGACAGTCACATTGCCTGTGAATGCCAATTTAAGCAGTGTCCATCTAAGGTAACTACTTTTATTGAATACATTCTTGTGCAGCCAACACACACAGAATTTAAATAAAAATTTTGATATGCACGTGGATTTTTATCACATGCATCTGGAGCCAGTCAAACATATCCCTAATGAAATGCATCAGGGCAAGGACAAGTTTTAATAATACACAGAAATTTTAAGAAATGTCTTTGATGGAAAGCAAATTTTTCAACCAGGACATGCCATAAGCATTAGTTTTGAAGAAAGGTGGCACATGTTTTAGTAAGCCATTTTAAATGGGTTCTTCAGCTCTGAATTAAATAGTATCAACAGTGCTAGCAGATTTAAAAAAGGTGGAAGGAAAGGATGTTTCTGAAATGTCCAACTCATTTAGGACTAAGAACAGTTAATGAGCTTCTGAAATGGGAGGACTTGTACCAATTAATTTCTCAGAATAGCTGGAGTATATTATCCCAGTTCTTTTCTCCCTGGTGTAGAACAAAATGTCATCATTACCCTGTTTGGGAGCAAGACCAACCCATTATTTACCACCTTATGGTAGCCAAGATGATGTAGTATCTTGAGTTCCTTGTGTTTACTTTGAGATTGCACATGGAAAGTTGTAGGGTTCATTTCTGTTTTGCTACTGTTTCTTAGGTTTGTACTAAAATACAAACAATCAAAATGTAGCCATTGAGATTTTTTTTTTTTAATTTAAAGGCAGATAATTCATTGTAGATACTTTTGTCTCACCTAAAAGAAGAAATGTTATTTTGGCTCTCCTTTACTGCTTTGATGCTGAAAACCATCCTGATTTATAAACAATGTTTTACTATTAACAATTTAATCAAATGCAAATTATTCCATTGTCATGTCAGAAAGAGTAGTTATATATTCCTGGCTGAAGTATTTCTTGCCCCATGTATTGGGTTCCTTAGATAACTTTGATGAAATGTGGTTTTACTGATGTAAGGGGAAGCAATAATAGGACTATGAAGAGCGTTTAAGGGCCTCAGAGTAAATCTTGTTTTCTTGACGTGTGTTTTATTCTATTAGTCCTTCTCACAGTGAATTTCATGGTAGTTACCATCCCAGTTTGATTTCTCCTGAACAGAAATTCTCTGAAGCTAAAAAGCTATGGCGTGGTAGAAGTTGAAGTAGATTCATCTTTCTTTGCCAGAACTTCCTTGGTCTCTTCCATATGTTTAGATGTTGTATGAAGCACAATGATATCACTGTTTATTGTATCTTTGGAGTTCCTGTCTTGAGATATCTTGAAATAATGCATTTTTTTGGGAAAAGTTGAATTGCCATTCCCTTATAACTTCAGGCAATGTAAATATGCCTTTTGAAAAACACCCAAATAATGGCACTCACATCTGCAGATAAGACAGGTAATAGACTAAATCAGAAGAAACCAATTATAAATACTCCTCTGCTACTCAGGAAAAATTTTTCCAGTCATAGTTTTGTAAGTTTAATTTATGTTGTTACAAAAACCCTGTCTAAAAGAAAAAATCCATTATTACATACAATTATACAGAATAGGATTGTAGTGTAAGAGCCCTAATGCAAATTCTGGTGTGTGGCTGAATAGTAGAACAGGCAAAAAGTTGCTCTGCAAATGATATATGCCATTACAGAGCTTGAAGGGAAAAACAGTAATGCTTTGCTAAAGGATGTGCGTGATAAGAAAATATTTTTATGAAGAAAATATCAAACATATTTGTGGACTTTATAATTCAAGTTTTAGTGACTGAACAGGAAAGTATAAATTACCTGAGACAAACACAGTTCTCATGTAGAACACAAATGGGGTCATTTAGGAGTTCTTCTAACCTCAAAACTACTTCCAGCATAGGAGGAACAGCTCAAATGGACCAAAACAGTCATGGATGGTGAAGTCTGAATGGCAGACACACCTGCTGATATTTTTCTACCTGCCAATTTTTTATAACCTTATAAGCAATCAGCAGGTGGGGCAAACACCACAATTTCTAATTTTACCACCCACAGCAAAGACATTGCTCTGTAGGAAGCTGTGAGAGGTAAGAAGCTCTGAGATTTCTGGTGAGCTTGGACTGAAAAACAAAACTAGAGCCTCAGTTTCTTGTGGTCTTGTGGTAACCAATGTTTCCACAGCACTTTTGTGAGCAGGAGTGTTGGCACAGTGGGGTTCAGCACTTTCTGCTGACCTGAAAAGACTCAGTGCTTTCAGTTCTGTGCAGTATGCTCATGGATCAGAAGTCCTTAGCTTATGCTTGGTGCAACTAAGCAGGTGCAAAGTTTAAGCTTCATTGTTAGTAAAATGAGGGCTGATGTGATTTGAATTTGCTAGCTGCAGGAAGATACACTTTGTGGAGATATATAGAAAAAAAGCAATGTGGATGTGAACAGCCTCAGAACCATACCATGCCCCCAACTCACACACTCTGCATATCTCTCTGGATCCCTTTCAATATGAAAAGGTCCAGTAGACCTCTAGGATATTCTGTTTTGGATGCTTGTTTTAAGAGGATGGAAGAGGAAAAATGCAATGGAAAGTTGGATTGGCATCACAGTCTTGGTCATGCTAATGGCAAAGAGCCCTAAGATTTAAATAATTTAGGATATTGCCTTTAATTGGTTCTGGTTACATAATCTTCTGTTAATCCCTTTCCTCCCACTGTTTCTCTGAGGGAATGTGCTCTAATGAGTAAATGTTCTGTCCATTTTATTAAAAATGGAGTGCTAGCCATAAAGAGAGTTCCCATAAAATCACCACACAGAAGTGGGTTAAGTGACAAATACTGGGACCAAGAGCCCCAATGGCTGGAGTCATGTCATTATCAGAGAGTTTAAGTTTCTGTCTTTTGTTTGGGGAAAAAAAAAAGAGTTTCAAAACTACTGTGTAGTTGAGGAAAACAGTTTTTGAAAACACAAACATGCCTGAGAGTTATGTAGTGTATCATAATAGAAAACCAATTCCAAATTAATTGTCTAAGTCAAGGCAACAGTGCTCTTAATTTCAAAAAGTTCCTCACAGTGCTTTGCAAGCACACATTGCACCCTCCTCCTACCCTTACCCTCAACACAACCCCACACACATCCAGAAAAAAAAGAAATCTCATAATTTAACTGAGGTTCTTCAGTTTTGGCCACCTATAGGTGTTGACCCAGAGGTTAGGGCCAAAGTCCTCAAATTCTGTTCTGTTCTGTGGACACAAGAAGTAGCCAAAATTTTATTCCTGACCAAATGTTCTTCCCAGGCATGTTTTGTGCACTGAAAGTCAGGCAGGCACGTGCAGTTGTCCCTGCTTAGCCCAGGCAAATTAGGCTGCCTGCAGAAATCACTCGCAGGTGAACTGTCCTTTCACACTTCAGTTTTAGAGCATTGGCTTTGCATGGGCTATGAGTGAAAAAAAATCTCAGCCAGCAGTTTTGCAGCAACTGAATCTAAGGTGCTTACTTTTTTTGTTAGGGACTTGCTGCTTTTAGGATATTTTGTCTTTATTTAGTCTCCTTTTGCAAAAGCAAGCCTTGTCAACAATTCACTGTAAAGACAAATGAGAGTTGACTAAATGACTACATTGGATTGTCATTGATGGCTCTTATGAGCTAAAGACAACAAAATAGAAGGATTTTCCAAAAGTATCTGTTGCTTTATGTCATAACCTTTTGACTTCACTTAAGGGTTCATCTATGGGAAGAGACTGATTAGTAAGAAAGGGGAAATTACAGTACATAATTGTGGGATGAGGGAAATGATAGGAATATCCTATTTGTCATTCTGGGGAGGGTTGAGGACTGGGAAACTGACTTTTGTCATTACACCTCACTAGAACAGAAGACCACGATGGCCTGGGGTGTACAGTGACCCTTTGCCAGTATGGTTCAGTAAGAAGAAAACAGAGCCTTTGTCTATGGCTGTCTAGGACACAAGCTGCCCCTTTCAGCTGTGCTGGGCACTCATGGTGAACAGGTCTCTTTTCTTCCTGCCATGGTTTAGGGACAGTAGTATTTCCCCTGAAATCACTCCAGGCTACACAATTCTCTCCTTCCACCCTTCCCCTCACCCCTGTCTGTGGCAGAATGGAGAGGAGAATTGGAGCCATAAAAAATAAAGATCATGGGTTGACATAACAACAATTTACTGGAAACAGCAGTAAGATAAGAAAATGAACAGTAAGAGAGACAAAACAGAGGGGTCAAGAGAAGAAACATTATTGTGCATCTTGAAAACTCCCAACAGCAGACATCACCCGTCTGCTCCCTCTGCCACACCAGTCCCACAGCTCCCTCCTGCTCAGAAATGCTGGTACCCAGCATTTCCCTCTGGTTTGGAGCCAGCGTTGCCCCACTGCTCCCTGTGCCATGCTGACTCCCTGGAAGGAAGGAACTCCTTCTCCTCTCAAGAGGCTCCTTTCCCCCTGCCCCTATGTGCACGTGCATTTTTGTGATTATATAGCATACTTGACAGTTTGCTGAGGAGATTGAAGAGTTACACACCTGTAGAGAATTTTAGGGTACCTATTTTTATCCAGGCACCTCTGCCTTCTCTGCAAACACTGCACACAGTAGATTATTGTTAGGTGAACTTCCAGCATGAATAATAATTTCAGCAGCTTTCATCAAGCTGTAGACACTGAATCTGCTTAATTGCTTATAAGGGTCTTTAAGATCTTTCTGCAGTTTCTCCCTATGCCTTTTGGGATATGTCCTTTATGATCCTTAATTTCAGCCTTCTGGCAAATATATTATATGTATTTTATATATGGAAGCAAATATGCTTTTAAATCACTCATCTACATTTCCTCATGTGCAAATAGCCCTGACAAGGGCTATGGAGGCACAGGTGGCTTTGTGTTGTTTCACCTTCAGAACAGAAGGTTTATTCTTTTTAACATTTCATCATGTGAACATTGTGCTCTAATACTGATTTTTGAAAATTGGATCAAACATCTGAATATGAAACTTGGAAATCTAAGCTGGCATCCAAGTTCCTGTAAACATGACTCTCAATTTTGCTTTGCATGGCTTAAAAATTTGAATCCACTTATTTGCCAGTGAAGTGTGATTCTGATTTAAGTTTTCTATTCTTCTGATGTATAGGTCAGGAAGGCTTTTACTTTGGAACATACCCTTGCGAGAAGACAAAATGAATTCTGTTCCCCAGCATCACCTGTGGTTAGAAATCAGTGTGTCAGGTCCTGCACACTGCAGTGATTTTCATTTGGAAAGGAGTTTCTGGAGGTGACCATGTAAATTGAGTGGTAGTGCTGCTCCAAAGCAGTGCCATGTCCCTTTGCCAGGGATAAGCAAATGTTTTCCTCTCGCTCAGACTTTCTGTAGTAGAATTCTGTGCAAATATAGTGAAAGAATGAATGTTCAGTGGCACAGAACACAGCTTTGATATTGATTTGCGTTACTGTTGCATAACATTTAGGGACTCTGTAAGGAGCAGGGTCAAATCAATCTACATGTGTTTAAATACTCAGAAATAAAGCAATGGAAAAATTTTGGGAAAAGCCAATCAGAACTTACCAGTAAATGATGTTTATTAAGCACTGAACCAGACCAAACCCGCCCTGTCTTTAACAAAGCCATGATTTTAAGAGCTTTTTCAGTTCTGGAACAATAACAACAGACAATGAGTATTGAAATTAGTGGAAAGTCAAGGCACTGTACACATCAAAATATGCTGTGCAGAATTTGATTTTCACTTAGTAAAATTAATAATGGGGATCAATAAAAACCTACGTGCTCATGGCTTTTCAATGTAAAAATATATGTAATCCCAGCATATATATAAATGTGGAGGTTTTAGAAATAATACATTCATATCATGTTGAATTTACACATGGCAGTATGAGGCACAGAGAACATAAATGCCTATATCACCTAGAAATTAATGAGCAAAGTGAGCTACCATCAACCTGTCTTTGTTCCCCATCCAAGGGAGTGAGGAACAGACACTGTGGTCAGCAGGCAGATAGTGTGACATGAGGCCCTCCTGCTTTGCCACTCTATAAGACTTTTATTGCTACATAACTGTCTCACCACGAAAGCTGTGGCCTCTTTATTCCAGCTAAAAGTGCTCTCTGTCACCCAAAGAGACAACCTCCTTACACATACTTGGTTTCTGAGGCTAGGTTTGCATGTGGAAATAGATTCTAGTGTGACAGATACTTAAATTTATGTATGTGCTGACAATATATATCTGTTATGCACATCTAGATTAATACATTAACTGGGGGGATAGGGACAATTGTAAAGATTGTCTGGTTGAGATTCACACTGGAATTAAGACCCCAATATAGGTTCTGTTTCTGTATCTAAATGCCCTCAATATTGAACTAGACCCGTATGTAAATAGAGTTCTCCATACAATTTTTACTTGATTCTTGTATATTCTTTTTGTGGCTATTTTAATTAGATGGTTTTTAATCATGCCTACTGGCACATGAAAAAGTAAGTTTTCTGACATAAAGAAAGTATTTCTTAAATAGCTGAAGTTATGCTCTTTTAAAATCAGCCTTGAGTCTGAAAAAAGCTGTTTTGTGAGGTTTGCAGAGATTCCTGCCAAAATGCCATGAGACCATTACTTCACATTTACTTCCAGATTTATCTGGAACCCAGAAGTGCAGGCACAAAACAGAAGAGCTGGAAGAAGCAAGAGTTCATCAACTGTTTCTGAACTTTCTAAATGAATTGTTTCTGGTTCAGTCTGAGGAAAAGAGAAAACTCTGGGTGGTGAGAAAGTTGACTTTATTTCCCAACACTTTTCTGTTCTAAAGTAAATCCTCTTCATATTCAACATCACTTTGATTAATTAGAAGATAATTATCCATTTGCTGACTAAACAATAGTTTCTTCTGTTGAAACTAAGCAATAGTATCTTCTTGCTCATCATCTTTCATGTATTGGCAGCAGATCTTAAGTACATACTGAGAAGGTTTGGTCCCTCTGGGAATGCATGCATGTGGAGGAAAAAAAGGCTCTCATTTGAGAAGGGTGGTTATAATGCTGCACACATTACTTCAGGTATGTGCAAGTCAAATAGCCACTGACCTGAAGCAGCCATGGTTCAGACAGCCCAGCATGGTTTCCTGCCTGCTGTGACCTGGCATAGCCTAGGACAGCGCGAGGTTTCTCGATGCATGGCTGGCTGCCACTGCTTCCCTAGGAGTGGAAACTTGAAGGCTGGTGATAAAAGGAGAGAAACTTTGCCATTCAGAGTTAGCTTTCTGAAATCAAGGTAGGTTCATGATTTAAAATTAGTGCTTGCAGGTAGTGGCCATCTTTCCCTCCCTTCCACAGCTAAGTGGGGAGCACTTTCCTAAGCTGAGGTCCAGATCTCAACATTTTTCTAATTGCTGGGCAAAGACCAGCCCTACTGTGGTTCCAGTGCAATGAAGACACCAAGATGCCACAGAAGCGATGTCTGGTTTTGCTTGCCTCTTTTGAACCTTCTCTCAGCTTTATTCAGGGACATCTATTATAAGAAAATTGATTTGTGTAAGATAAAATACTTACTAATTTCTGGAAGGAGAGCAAGTTTAGACAGACCTTCATGTTTTTTTCCCTATGTAAATTAACTTTTTGTAAGTAGCACGGAAGTAGACATCTTAAGGAACTCAAGCTCTTTATTTTGGTGAAGGAGAATACAATAGCCTGTCTGCTTTATAAGCAGCCTAACACTCCTAAAATTAAGTTTTTGGTGTATGCCCAAATATACTACAAAGAAAACATTTCCTGTAGTATTTTGGTACTCCTGTTTGGCTCCAACTGAGACTGAGAAATATAGAAGCCATTTCAGACATGAATAATTGTAATAGTTTGCATTTGTAAAGTGATCCAGATACTAACAATAATGGACTACAGTTGGAGTGTGAGCATGGTAAAATGGCTCTGTTACAAGGACAGTTCTTTAAATGAAGTGGTGAAAGGGAGACATTAATTACATTAGGTCTGGTATACTTTGACTAGAGGTGTAGTAGCCTATGAAACTGAAAAGGCTCTTAATTCAACCACTGAAATGAATTAGCAGGGAGAAAAAGGAATGTGTGGTAATTTAAAAATAAAACTAAGAGATTTTTATTGCCTAGAACTTAGACTTGTTTGGAACTGCAGAAAACAAGGGATGGGTGGGTACATCCTTTTTCATTTTACATGCAAAAATAGAGACAAAGACAAATAATTTAAACAGGTTCCTTTAAGTCATACAGTGACTTCCTCTTGACATATTAAGTAATCCTACAGTTCTTAGACATATTTCACCTTCAACTACAGAATGGTCTAAGGGTTCCTAAGGAAGAAAACATCACACTTCTGTCACATATAAAGACGAAGGGAGCAGGGGAAGCTTAGAGTTGGTTGGCATGATTTACTACATTTGGAAAATAAATATAGGCCTAAATGTTCATGAAGGACCATGAATAGATGCTTTCCCTTTCACTGAGGAGCCTTAGCAGTATTTCCAGTATCCTGGTCCATATGTATTCTTGGCCTATACACTCAGACACAATACGTGTCAGTTTGCTGTGTGAAACTCACTAACTTAGTGGTTGCTGCCCATTCAAAACACATGGTTATCAGACTGGGGTTACCCCATCAATAGTGTCAGACTCCCCACATACTTCTATGAAAGCAAGTGGGAATTCTATTTCCAGTAAATTCAATTCCATAAACACCTATTAAAGACAACCAGAGTTGAACACTATTCCTTGCTAAAGAATATACACAGATATAGTTTGTGCTTTAACAATTCTTTCAGGGTCATAAAGGAAAGTATAAGTTAGTGCTGACTTTTTAAACAGTAGTATTAGCCTTTTATCCCAGGAAAACCAAGCAACAAATCACATTTATGCAATACTCATAAATCAGTAAAACACAAATCTGAGCTGGACAACTTTTACATGGCATCAATCACAAACTGTGAAATACCCAATAAAATTTCACAACATACCTGTGGAACAAGTTTTGCAATGTGCAAATAACACAGATTCCCCACTACCAGGAAGAAAAAAAAAGGTCTTTCAACACATACAATACAAATTCTACAGCATACATGAAAAACAAGTTCCACTGTATGTATGGGGGTTTGAAGAATAAATATAGTATCTTAATAGTCACTAAACCTGAAGTGACCCATTCTCTCATGTTGAGTTACTACTTGGTTTTGTGGTCTTTAATTGCCTCAGGGCTTTATTATGAAGATGAATTAATGTGAAAACTAGTCTTTTAAATGAATTGTTATATTTCTGACTTGAAATGCCATGATCAGTCTAGAACCTGCCTGGTATTGGCCACAAAAATTGGTCTCTAACAGATTCATAAAGCTTCTGAAAAGTACAAATGCAAACAGAATGGAATATAACCATCTGAAATGTAGAAATGCTTGTGCTCGTTTTTAACTGTATAAAGTAAACAGATTAAAGAAGCTGCAGCAGAGGGAGAAGGAGGGCAGACAGGCAAGCAGCAGTGTGGTATTAGAAGGTCTTTCCTTCTAGGAGACCAGTAAAACAGCACTAGTGCAATGGATGAGAGAGAAAGTTAGGAGTAAACATCCCTAAAATTCAGTGACCTAGAAAAAAACATTTAAAAATATCAAAGCTATTAGTAATAACCACAATTTTATAATACTGTCTAAAGAACAGAAGGTGCATAAATGAATTGACACTGCTAGTATCAGTCTGTGAGTTAATTACCACTGCCCTTGAATTTGAAAGATGCATCTCTTCTTCATCTGTGTCCTGGTCCATCCAGGACAGGGTTAATTTTTTGCAGTAACCAGGACAGGCATGGCTTGGACCCTGAGGTTGTTCTGTACAACCTCAGACCATGTGCAGGGGGTGGTTGGGAAGGAGTCCCTTCCACTCAGGAAGCATGGTGGAGAAGCTGGGTATTGCCAGTTTCCATCTAGTGAGTATTTGCACGTTAATTTTTTGTCTCTCTTGTACACTCTGTTGTTAATGTTGTTGCTGTGACTGATCATTTTTGTATCTCATTGATGCTTCCAGTCAATTGCTCTCAAGTCAGACTGTGATCTTTTATCTTTTGTGTCTCCAGTTCTCCTCTCCAGCCCACCACAGGGGCAGGAGGAAGGGGAGGTGGAGAATGAACAGCAGTGCATGGTTTGTAGTGCCTCACTGGGAACTCTAAATTGGAGAATACCATTCCTAAACCACAACAGTTAGTTATTCCTTTTCAAATTATTTCAAAGTATTTGGCCTTGCAGCTATGGAGGCACATGAATATTGCTGAAGACATAGAGTATCTGGTCACAAAATGTGAAAAAGTTCAGCTTGAAGAAAGGACACGTATATTTCTTTGATTTTAACTAAAGCAAAAATGTGTGATGAAAAAGAAGACCAGAAAGACAAGGAAAGGCAGGTCATAGAGAGAGAAAAGAAAATTACAGGAATGCAGATTTGGAGAAAGCAGTTAAGACTTATCACTTCCAGATAATCACCTGGGGAAGTGTTACAGCATGAACTTGATTTTTGCGTAAGAACAGGTGTAGAGCAGAGTAAAATCCAGTTCTCTGCATCTGTGAGACGGGGAATTTATATTTTTCTATCTCAAGCAGTTTCCTTGTGACAAAATATTTGGCCACATATTGTGTCATGGTGGAATGCACAAGCCCCTCCTGGTGAGCAGTAGTGTACTTTAGGCTATAGCAGCTCAGTACCTCAGTAATATTGCCAGTGAACTGATGTGCTACTGTCACTGTTGATTAGGTACTGTTGAAATGAAGACAATACTCTTGTGCCTACTAGAAATCCTCAAAACCAGGCCAGAGAAAAGAAATCCCTATTATTTATGAAACCTGCAGCTTCCCTTTGGAAAAAGGTGCGAATTCATTTTTGTTCTTTTCAGATTTCTGTGAGAGCTAGTCCAACTAAATCCAAGAACCAATGGAAAGTTACTGTGTATTTATATATTTTGGTTTTGGTGCTGCTTAATAACAAAGTAATTTGAGAAACTTGTAGAGAAAGAATTCTTTTCATGTGCAAGTAGGAATCAGAACCTTGTACCTTATTCCTGCCTCATCTTTCAGGTTTCCTTTCTGACCTGCAAGTATACTCTCCGATGTATTTCTTTCTTCCACTCAACAAAGGAGACTCATGTTGAAAGTAGGGCACCTGCTTAAGTGTTTAGTTGGATTAGGGTTCTTCAGAGGATTTCCTAATCTCTGGAAAAAAATAATTAATTGTTGAAGTATTGGGCCTTCAAGGCCTAGACTTCCAAGAAATTCAGCTCTGAATCCTGGGCTGGGCTGGCTGAATTGCTTTATGATGGCCAGACTTAGGACTGTGCAGGATAGTGGCTTCTGATGCAGACAAAAATAGGAGGGGGTGAGCGCTGAGTGAGTAAAATGAGATTTAGAAACTAAGAAAACCCAATCAACCAACCAACCAAAACAAAAAAAAATCAAACAAAACAAACAAACAACCCCCAAAAAACCAAAACCACAACAACAACAAAACAAAATAAACAACACTCCCCCCCAAAAAAAACCCCAAAACCAACCCAGTGGAAGAGAATGCATACTCCAGTTACAGTTTAAAACTTTTTTGGGATATAGTAATCAAAGAGAAGATATTGTTTGCTTCTGTCTTTGTATTTAACTTTGTCAGACTAACTTTCAAGATGAGAAAAATCAAAAGTATGTGATGACACTAGATTTTGACATGTTGCAGTTGTCTGTGAAGCCTTGACCATGTTTGTGATGGTAATAGCTTCCCAAATGTGCTGTGTCTTGTAAGGTAAATCACAAAGTTAACTTCAGCTAAGTAAAGTTTGGAGGAAAAGTACCTGATATGGTTAATTGGCAAATGCCCATTATTTTGCCCATCTGAAAAGCATTCATGTTCAGTGTGATGTTTTCTTTAATCTGATTAGAAGACTTGAATACTATCAAATGTTCCCATACTTGCCCTATGTGCTCGAAGACCGTTATGCATTTCTAATACATTGCATAAAAACTAAAATTCCTTTCCTGCTGGTTTGCAAATACTTGGGTTAATTTTAGCCAGTAGTTGCATTTCTCATAACCTAGTCCCTCAAAGTGTCTTCTTTTCAGAGTTTGCCAAAGGGCTCATTTAGAAATGCTACTTCTTACAACTCTCACCTCACTTTGTTGTGACTAAGCCCTCCTAAAATGCTCTCTGTTCCACAGGACATTCCTTCTGCAGCTGTCACACACTGCTGTGTGTGCTTGCTCTGTGTTTACTGAACTGCCACACACTCACAAAGGAGTCTCAATGTTCTTTCAAGGGAGAGTTTCTATTCTGTCCTGTGTATTTTTTCCTTGGTTGCTAAAGTCTTATGGTACTCTACAATGACAGAAAAGCTGATAATCTTGAGTAGAAGAGATCAGCCTGCCTGAATGCTGATATAAACTGAAATGATGGTATGAAATATGTCAATAAATCATCTTTCAGTGCATTTCAAACACCTTTTTTTGCTGATGTGGTAAGCACATTTGCTGAGACTGGTCAGACCTGGGATAACATGAGTTTTTCTAAGAACTGATGTTTCCCTGGTATGTACAAGTGCTTTGTAAGTTTAACCTGTTATATCCTACTTCACCTCTAACCCCTTTTCCCCTCAACTCACTACCTTTTAAATGCCTCCTAGCACTGTATGAAAATACAGAGCTCTGAAATTTCAGCCAAGGGGAGAATCTGCCAATATTTTTTACCTGGAAAAAAATGCTTTTCAAAAAGAAATGATAAGGAATAGTCTTAGTTGTAACCTAGAATTGCACAAATTAATTGGCTGCTCTGAAGCATAGTTATTTGACATAACATGTTGCTTTGGAAGCTGTTTCCAGGTACAGCATGGAGCAAATCAATTTCATTCCTGTTTCTGGGAGTTCCCTGTCCTTGCCATGGAATTGCAATCAGCAGGCAGAATGCCGTGGTCAGTGGCATAATTGGGCCTGGTCCCAGAAATAATGGGAATTCAGCCAAAGCCTCTGAGGGAAAGAGAAAGGACTCTGTAAACAGTTGTAATTGGGTCTGACTGAAAAAAATCATTAATGGTGCTGTGTCTTTTAAACTTCTAAAGCTGCTCTTATACTCTAATTCTATCCCTAAATGTCTGCATTTTGGGCCAGTTGTTATCCCGATGACTACAAGGAAGACATAGTTCCCTTCAATTCTATATTCAAGAGACATGTTGGATCCTTGCTTTCTTCCTGTACTTTTTTATCCTCTGCCTCCAGTATGAGAGGCACAAATACTGCCAGAAGTTTCTACTGCCCAGTGGGGCAGCTGCCCCTGCACAAGAGGAGTACCATTGCAGCTCCTCACTCCTACCACTACCCATGGAGATTGTGGTTGGATGTGACTGCTGATAAGCTAGTCCCCATGTGCTACCTGCACATTCTGAAAACACCTGAAATGTTCTCTGCAGAACAGAAATGACAGGGAGAACTGCAGAGGAAGGCAAGGTACCTCCCAAAAATTAATCAAAATATCTCCCTTGTGAAAGAAAAAACTGGGAGACAGGAAGAACAGTTGGATGGGTGGGAAAACAGCTAACTGCTGGGAATAAAACTACAGCTTTGGTGTCTTTTTTGGTAAGAGAGGAAAATATTGTTTTTTTTATATCCATATGCTTTAAAGAAATTCTCAATGTATGAGGGAAAAGAATAAACAAGGCTCATAGATTTTCATGTGAGAAATTTCTTGTGCAAGAAAGTGAAATACAGTGCTTGGAGCAAGGATGGTGCTATCCCATTATATAGCTGAGCCTGTGTGCACCACTGGACAGGTGGCCCACTTGTATCTTGGCATTTCTATGGTACTTTCATAGGGAAGTGATGTTTACCATGTTTTTATCTTTTTGTCCCAGTGGAGACAGGGAAAAGTCTTTCCTGAGAACTCTTTTTTTTTGTCTGTAAGAAATGACTGAGTCAGGTGAGGCCTACAGTGGCAGAGAATGAAAAAAAGGCATGAAGGATGACCTGTGTGCCTGAAAACTTGGCTGCTAGTTAATCTGATAAAATATATTGACTTTGTCTACAGACTTTGTTCTAGATAGAAATAAACAAGAGTCATAGTCTAAAATCTAATATCAAGACAGAGTTTTGTTCACATGAAAAACTGTCAGAACTGAAGTGCAGGAACCAGAGTGCAGCAACCAGAGTGCAGCCCTACCCCGTCTGTTTTGGCTCACAGTCAGTAGTGAAGGCACTCCAGAAAGGGGCTTTAATGGTATTATTTAACTAAAAAACTTGTGTTAGACTTGGTGTGTAATATGTCTAATGATCTGGAAAATATATGTTGGATATTCTCCCTGTGGTAACAGACCTAGACACAGAAAGGCAGCCATATTTTTCAAAAATCAAGATTTTTGCTCAGTTTTCACACAATCTGTACACATTAAAACTGCCACTGCTTTCTAACTATTGAAGAAAAGCAAAATTAGTGGAGCTGGGGAATTACTGAAAGGCTATAGTAGCTCTGAAGCCAGACCCACTCATATTAAGGTGGAAAAATGCAGTGGAAGCAATGCAACTCAAGAATTATTTTCTGTATAACTTCAATTTGAGTTCTCATCCCAAATTCAGTGATGGACTTGTCTAAATTTTTACTTATCTCCCTGGCTTCATTACACATCATCTGGATGTTTAAGAGTGCTTAGAAATCTTTACGTTGCCTGTGAGGCGAGAGAAGTATTCTTGTTTTCCTTTTGTTTTAAGGAGGAAAAGAAAGCTGTGAATTGCCAAAGGGCATGCAAATATCTGTGCCAGAGCCAGGAAACAGGTGCATGTTTTCAGTGTACCAGCCCAATGCCTGCAACGACAGATTATTTTTTCCCATCTGTGTCTATGTATGCACATACATAAATAGGTAGTTGTGTAGTGTAATTATTTCCTACTATGTGTTTACTCCATGGGCATTTGCAATAAGTTCTGTGACATTGGAGCAGGCTTTGGTCAAACACACACCAAATTCACATCCTGGAAGACTCTTTCAGTGATGTAATATGTACAGAAAAGTGACTCTAATATCTTGTATCTTGGCCCTGATTCAGGGTCAAGAGGATATTTCCAACAGTTACTTTTTTCAACAAAGAGTGCTCTGAAAGCCCAGGCTCTGTGAACTGAGCAAGTGCTCAGAGCACACACTTCTATAAGAAGCTTGCTTGCCTACTAAGCAATTCTCAGCAATGTCTTTGGCTGCAAGCTATTGTTATTTGTTTGTACTGTGGCAGTGCCCAGAGGCTGCAGTCATGGATCAGGGCCCCATTGTGCTAGGTATTCTAAAGACACAACAAAAAGGTCTTTGTCTTACTCTTAAGGCAAATCTGAGGTGAGTCTGGGAAAAGAACTTTCCCAAATCCAAAGTTCTAGGGCCAACTTGTAAGCAGTTTACTGCTCTCCACACTTTGGGTTTATTCTTGGTTTTCTCATTGCATTATTTATTCAACACAGATAATAAATGAGCTCTGAAAAAACAATGGGAAATGCAGAAATTTGTTGTAGTTACTTATATTTCCAACTGAACTTTTAAATAAATTGCCATCCAGTGACAGACAGAGATGCCTTGAGGACTTAGTTGCCATCTTTGGCTCTCTTTAAATATTTTGTTGTGGTGACTAAAGTGACTGAAGACAGAAGTCTGAGGCAGAAATAATACTTGAGAAAACCCAACCTTATTCAGTTTGTATTTTTGATGTGTGAATATCATTTGCTTCATGCATATGGCATTGCTGGGGGCATACACACAACAACAGGATTTTTGCACCTCAGGCATTCAACAGCTGCTGGCACTTGAATTCACATTCCTTTCTGTATCACATCACATCAGTTTAGTTGCTGTAGATACTCTTGTGATGCCAAAAACAAAGGATTAGGACTTACTGTAGCCCTTCCTCTCCTAGAAAAAAAGGTTCTGTTTCTGAATGTCCTATCTGCACTACAGGCAAGGGGAGCACTGAGGGTCACTGAGGAGGGATGGGGCTGGAGCTCCGTAAACACTCCCACCCTACATCACTTGGCAGTGATGTCCTTGTCTCCACAAAAGGCTTTGGGTTAATGGAATTGGGAATGAAACTTGTACTGAAGTTACTAAAGTGCAAATGCCTCCAAAGTCATGTCAGACCCACCTCAGCACTTTGGCTTTTTATCTTTTCTGGATGTCCTTTTTATACCTCTAGTCTCAAACTAAGAATGAGAATAAACTTTTCTAGGTTTTGGAGATACCGCTAGTGGTGTATGGGATGATTGAACCCACAATAACAGGAAAAGAGTCTGGAAAGTCCCTTGAAGCAGCTCTTCACTTGTTGAGGAATCACTGTGTAATGCAAGAAGATGGTCTGAGGCCATAGTTTATTTTTCTGGCCGTCAAAAGCAGCTCTGAGTCTATTTCAAAATCCACATTTAGCTAGCAAAAAGAAAAAAATGTAATGTTTCTGGCAAAACAAAGTTGTGTTAAACCTCAGAATAATTCAGCATTTAACACACATAATTCTTGCCTGTTTTCATCTATATGCTGAAACACCTTAAAAACCCTATTTTGTATTATTTTTCTTCATATTCTTATGTTCAAAATAAAAGTTAAATGAATACATCTAGCCACTGCTGGTGGGCTTCTTTCATTAGCCTTCTCTGCCATGGATTTAAGAACTGAGAGAACAAACATTTATCAGCTGGAATGAAGACTTTTTTTTGGTTTCCGTTTCTGTCTTCTGAGATGCATTCCAGGCTTTCAAAGAAGCCACAATAAAGCTCTAATTTTCTATTTATATGCTCAAACATTATTTTCATTCATATATCTATAACCAGATAAACATTCTGAAAATTCACATTGCAGTATAATCACTTTGTTCTTCTTTTGAGATACTGACTCATAATTAAATAGATGCAGCTGAAAGACAAAAATGTGACATTGGGACTGTACAGTTGCAGTAAGGAGGGAAAAAAGATAAACAGAAGTCCTAAGGTCAGCCAAGCAGACTGGAGTAGGAACTCAAAAATCATGTTAATGCATCCAAAAATACCCTTTACCAACCATGTACACTACAGCCAGTGTTTTATACTTTAGCTTTAAAATGGGGATAATTACTTAGAAGCTTTTGTGAGAATATCTATTAGTGGCTGTAAAAAAAAAAGTCTGACAATAGGGTAATATGCAGGTATCAAGAGAAACAAGAAGATTAATTAGCATCTCACTAGAGACTGATATTCTTCTTAGAGCAATAGACTGAGTTACTGAAAGTAGCCAAAATTCAATCCCTTGCTGTTTATGTAATGAGCTAATTCACAGTTGGTATTTGTTGTGAATTGCACAGTAAAAGAATTTACTTTAAAAATGCCTTTTTGTTGAGTCTTGAATGTGTTGTCCAAAATGTCTCATTTTTAACAAACTTTCAGAGAATTTGAGCCTGACCTGGATTCTGAACCTGGCCAGCTTTAACACTGCCAGGCAGCATCTGCAGCTCTGGGTTAGGCAGCTGCAGGAGCATTTCCAGGGTAGGGCTGCACACTCCAGGTCTGAAGCCTGACTGGGCTTCACCACCCTGCTGGAAGGGGTCTCAGGCTCCTACTGTGAAGCCAAGATTTACAGCATTGGAAGTCTGGAAAGGCTTTTTGGATCTACTGGGCAGGCCTCTGCCACCACTAAAGCACAAGCTGTATGTAGAGTCTCCCCTGTTCCAGGGCACAGTCCTTTCATGGCTTATTGTGGAGCTAGGAGAGCAGACAGGAAAAAAAGTGTTAGATTTCTTTTTTTATAAGTTCATGCCTTAAAGCAAGCCATTTCTTTCTAGGGGACAAAATGTTTCCTTAAATCAAAACATTATATTTCTTAAAAAACCTGTTAATGCTGCTGAAATGACAAAGAATTTGGATTGCAATGGAAAGAATAATGATCGCAATAATTGCTTTTAAGGTGTCAGAAATGTACATGGGCATATCAAAACAAAGCAGTCTACTTAAAGCTGGTCACATGTAGCAAGAAACAATAGTGTCTAAAATATTGTAACAATCTAAATGTCTTTGTTTAAAAATAGGTTTTACCCATGGATTTTAAAATAATTTAAAACAATTACAAATTGGGTCATAAGAAAATACAATTGTATGATTTTATTTTTAGTCACTTTTCTTTAGGAATAGTATAGCCAAAATCCCAGAGTTCTTAAAAATGTTTCTATTAAGCTTCAAGCTTTCATTTGTTCATGGGAAAATTTTCCATGTCTAACCTCAATTTTATTAGAAAGGAAAATTTCTATAACTTGACTCAGTCCCTGTTTCATGCTGCGCTGCAGAGGAAAACAGCTGTTTTTTCAGACATCTTTCAAGCAAGGTGAGGTGTGTTTCCATGTAAATCTTGCACATACAGTGTAGCCACTTTTACAAAAAAAGGTATTGTGAAATAATTACATCCTTGAAATATGTCGTAGGGAGTTTGGAAATTATCTTAGCCAGACTGAAGGTGGATTCTTAAAATAACTTGTAGTGCTTTTGGCTTCTGTAGCATTTTTGATGTGGAAGATCTGCTAAGAGTATGGAATCATGGAACAACTGGGATTGGAAGGGACATTTACAGGTCACCTAATCCAACTGCCTCTGAAATTAACCCCATCCAACCTGACCTTGATTCCAGGAATGGGGCATCCGCAATTTCTCTGGGCAACCTGCTCCAGGGTTTCACCACTCTCGTTAAAAAAAATCATCCTTATATCTAGTCTCAATTTACCATCTTTTAGTTTAAAACCCTGCTGCAACAGGCCTTACCAGAAAGCTGTCCTCATCTTTCTTATAAACCCCCTTTAGGTACTGAAAGACTGCAGTAAGACCTTCCCAAACCCCAGCTCTTCCAGCCCATCCTCCCAAGGGGGGTACACCATTTTTGTGGCCCTCCTCTGGACTGCTCCAACAGGTCCGTGTCTTTCCTGTGCTGAGGATCCAGAGGTGGATGCAGCACTGTAGGTGGGGTCTCATGAGAGTGGAATAGAGACAGAATCACCTTCCTCACCCTGCTGGTCAGGATTCTTTTGTTGCAGCCCAAGATATGGTTGGATTTCTGGGCTGCAAGTGCACCCTGTTTGCTCGTGTTCAGTTTCTCATTCACCAGTACTGCCAAATCCTTCTTTGCAGCATAATAAATGACCTATCAAGAACAAAATATATTTGTTCTGAAATTTAAATTCACTTTTTTTCTTTTCAGGCATTTCCCATTTCTTAGTCTTAAAATTTGCC
Organism: Lonchura striata; assembly: GCF_050655825.1. Lineage (NCBI taxonomy): Eukaryota > Metazoa > Chordata > Aves > Passeriformes > Estrildidae > Lonchura > Lonchura striata. Next base: position 53,444,916 of record NC_140707.1, on the reverse strand, counting down.
TGTTCTACAGGAACTTTTCCTTTAAATTGACTATAATATGTCTGAAAGTCCTTGAGTTCATATAGCCAGAGGACCTTAAGACTGCTGTCTCTATCAGGTTTCTCATGACTTCCAGATTCCTTCTCGTGGAATGAACCCTGCAGGTTTTCTGGACTATGAGATTTCAGAGCATCCAGCTGGGTCTGTCTAGGCTAGCTGATGGCACTGCAAGTATCAATTTCATTTACAATCTGCAAGCTCAGGGAAGATGCTTTTAGAGGCAGCACAGAAAATGTGTATTCCAAAAATGTGTGTTTGTACTCTTAAGCTCGTGAGAAACCAAAGCTATCAGTTTCAGTGTGACTCAGGTAAATATTATATATGAAAAATATGAGATTTTAACTAATTGAAAGTCTTTCAATCTTTTTGAGTTTGCACACATCTTTACACAAATCATTGTTGTAGTGTAGTGTGTTATCTTTAGACAGAACATGCTAAGATGTATAATGTAATGCTAAAGAAGGGTATGAAGTATGTTGCTACTGGGTTACATAGGATAGAGGTCTTAATCTAGTACATCCATCAGTGATCAGTCTCCAGCCATTGTTGCTGTACTTTCAGTTGGTAAAATGTAGTTTTTGTGTGTCATTTTGGCCGCTTCTCTGTGTATCTTCAATGAGTGAGGAAAAGACCACAACATCTGTCCTTGGCTCACTTTGCAGGTGGTCTGTGGAGAAAAGCTTGTGCATGAGGTGCTGCAGGCAGCTGCAGCATTCCCAGGCACTGAGGGCACCATATTCTCCCGCTGCCCACAACAAGAAGAACGTGGTCTGCACTGGAGAAGACCACACCTGCAACAAACAAATATAAATACATTTTTTATCTTCCTATTTAATGAACTTCTACAAAATGAAGAGCTCAGCTTTGAGAAAATGACACTGATAAACTTCTTTCTGTTGTGAGCAGGATCTTGTCTTCATTCAAGGAGAAGCATCATATTCTGGCCCTAGCCTTGCATTGTTAAAGAAATCTGGACATTTCCTAGAAGCCTGAAGGTTTTTGGCTACTAGAAATGCTAGAGATTTCCTCATGCTAAGAAAAACCACAGACTTCTCCAATTACAAATATAATTGTAATTCACAATTAGAAGTTACAATAAAATAGCATTTCCTGCAGAACCAAAGACCAGTTTAAATTTGCAGTCATTATTTGCAGGGCAGGAAGGATGGAACTAGATTGTAACTAGGACTATGGTTTGTACATTGCCCATAATAATATAAATATTATGCCCAATTTGGACACACTCCTGAAAGGCAAAGTGAAGCATTTGAAATAGGAAAGGCATTTCTCAAATGTCTTTTTCATCTTCTTCATCATTCAAAGTGTTCAAGACACATTGTTGTCTGTCAGACTAAACAGAGAAAGGAAAGCATTATTCAATTCTTGAAATATTTCTGTGCCCACACATCTTCAGTTCTCATGACTTTTTTTTGTCCAGTGATTTGTGTCAATGATATTATCTATTCAGAGAAGTATGAGGCAAGAGGATAGAATGTTAACTTCTAGAAAGCCTTTCATTCCTGTACTTCTGCAAACAATGCTTTACCAAGTTAAATAACATAGCTATAGAATTAAAATATTCCAGAGGGAGAGGCAAGGAAAAAGCCAATGTTTTCAGCTGAAAGTGAAAGAGTGATGGCAGCTTCTAAGGCCTGTCTGGGATGCAAATGAGGATGTTCTTATAACCTCAGTTCTGTATTTCAGGGACTTTGTTAAGGGCAGGGTGCTCAAGCAGAATTTGGAAGAGGGCATTTCCAAGGCAGGAAAACAGGGCAGAATGGCATTTCAATTCTATTTAACCACTTCAGGTCTATCTTGCTTTCATGTTTTTTCTGATTGAGTAAAAAACTTAAAAGGATACAGTTTTCCAGGGTAGCATACATTGATGTGATTCTAAATTCTGCAGTGTGATGCTGGTTTATATGAATTAGAGTTGTCATAGATCAAGGCAGTGGAAATATTAGGGTTTTGTGAGGTTTTGTAATTATGAGCTGAAACTTTCCTAAGATGGCCTGTGAGATTTTTGGTACACTTAGGTAAGATAATCTCTTTCTGTTCAGAGCTTAACTTCCAGTACACATTTGAACTTCAGTTCCGGTCTAAAGTTTTATATTAATCAGGTCTGAATTCTGCTTATTTAGTGCATTTTTTCTCTCTTTTATCCTATCCCCACTGGATGATACAATTTACAAATATTGTCTCACTACTTAATCTGAATCACTGTCTTGATAGAAATGTATACAAAAGTAAATGCTAAACTAGAATAGAGCATAATTGCATCACAGTGAACTATTTAAAATAGTCACTGTGAACTCATTAAAATAGCCATGGAGATAATTTTTAAGTCTATATGAATGTGAGTAGTAAATGCTATATCTTTGTGGTTTCCAAGGAAGTTTGTATATAATCAAAGTGATAGACTTCTTACAAATACTGTATTAGTCACATTTAGTGATTTATGGAAGTAGACTGATCATCCTCATGAAAGCCTACAGATACACCTTTTCTCTTTGACATTTGTTAGTAACTCAAAATATGTATGCTTGACTCTGAGGCTAGCATAAAATTGCATTGGGTAATGCCCTGAACTCTAAATGCCTACAGAAAGAAATATGTATTTTTATAGTCACCTGGATAGTGTGAAAAAGCAGTGATGAGATGAAGAGCTTGTGAATTCTCCCCTCCTTGTACAATGGAGTTTTCAGTTTTATGCTACTAGTGTAATTCTGTGAATGAAAAATATAAAATTTATATGTAAAATATAAAATTCTGCTAGCAAGAAGCAGGTTATATTTAACCAAATCTTTAAAAATGAAGAGGCAGAGTAGATGAATATATTTGTTTATATTTATGCAATGGATAAATCTTCACATAATCCTGTAATATATATTAAACACCTTAACAGTCTTCCAGTAATTTAGCCAGGATGGAACAGCAGTGTAGGCAATAGTATTTAAAACTTCTCAGTTATTGCTTGTTGTTTGAGGTTCTGCAATCCTACCTCTGAATTTCTGAATATATTTGTCAAACAATGCTATACGTTAATCAAAATTGAGGATTTTTGAATTAACAGTCTGGCTTTGCAAGGAAAGCTACAAAAAGTTTTGACAGCAGCAGCTGGCATGGGTCTATATGATACCTTTTAACTTGATATGGGAATGTCAGCTGGTCAGCAGATTGCATCTGCACCTCTCTTGAGCTTCAGCTAGAGGAATATACAACAGGAGGGTGAAACAAGTATTTCCTACAGCTTTATCCCTGTACTATTTACCACAAGTTCCACTATCACGAGCCTTTTTTGCGTTATTTGTTCATCCCTGCAAATATTCTTCAAAGAAAGGTCAGGGAGATATAGAGCTAAACTTAATGTGCTTTTGAAATACACCATAAAGTGCTGCACACCAGAATCCAGCATTTGTGATTGTCTGGTCATTCCCACTTAAACAAACAGAAATGACAACTTTTAACTATTGACTCAAATTATGTCTGGCTGGAATCCTAAGGCAAATTAATAATTTTCAATGGTACTAAGCACAAAGCTATTTCTCTGCCCTCTGAAATAAATTGTGAATATCCTGAGGAACTGGAAATAACTAATAGTCCTCTTCATGTAAACCTCATTTATTTTCCTTTTAACATTCTCAGAAAATCAAAATCTAACACACTGTGACCATTCTCAAAATCAGGGCTAAATGCTCTGTGCTATATTTACCAAACTGGAGAAGTAAAGAGGAAATAATTCTCTCTCTTACATATTACAGTGTATAGCTATTCAATGACAGTAGTCTTCAATTAAAAAAATAATTTGAATTAAGTAGATCCAAGTCCATCTGGTATTTTTCTCTACTGGTGTATCCATGTACAAGCAGTAATACTGTTGCTCTGATCATCCCAAGAGCATCTAAGGGCTGGATGTGTTTCAGTGCGCACCATATGACATAATTTTTGCAATGAAAATATATTTTAAAATTAAAGGCCTGACTATCTTAGTATCATGCCTCTAACAGTGGTCAACTATGGTTGCAAAATGAATCAGAATAGGGCCCATGTACAGACATCAAACTTTCCTGACATTCTGGAATTCCCTAATGCAGCAGTAGCATTTCTCTGTTAGAAATATAAATTATGTACTCATTACCTAGTTGTGAGCACCTGTCTTATGTATAATAAGTATGTTCAGAGAAGCATGTATGCACACACACAGAGTTGGTTGTTCTTAGAGTCTTAATACATTTGAAGATAAATTCCATCTAATGCCAAAAGTGCATCCTTGGTTTATGAGGGCCATGGCAGTAGGGAGGCCCACTGGACATGAGTGTGTGTTTAAAATTTTCATTGATTGTCTAGTGATTATACCCTTGCTGGATCAGAGCACCCAGCCTCAGTGTATCAGTGTATCAGTCCTCTAACACTGTGGACACTTGACACAGAATTACAGAGAATCACAGGTTGGAAGAGACCCCCATGATCATCTAGTCCAACCATCAATTAGGAATTGTAATCACCCTTAAACCACATCCACAAGTGTCACATCCATACACCTCTTGAACGCTTCAAGAGATGGTGACTCCATCACTTCTCTGGGCACCTTATTTTATCTAATATTTAATCTGAATCTCTCCTGGCATGACTTAAGGTCATGTTATTTCATTATATAAAATAGTAATAAAAAAAAAAAAGCAAGAGAAATTTTCATTGTCTTTTGAGCTTTAGGTTTCGGGAATGTTTTTTGACCCTTTTCCCCCCTCCCCAGATTTAAAATAAAAATTTGTTTCCAGCTCTTGAGGTGTCATGTAGCCACATCTTCAAATAGTCTGAGCTGTAAGAAAAAGCAGCAAATACAGCTAGCACTGACACAGCAAGTAACTTTTAGGTAAAAAGCTTCAGTCAGCCTTTCACAGCCACTGCTACATTCCTTCTTTATGATGTTTTAGAAGTTCCAGACAGAAGAGGAAGTGCTGAAATGCTCAGAGAAAGGCACTTCTCTGCTCCAGAATGGAGTCCTGTCTGGAACTCAGTGTGAACCACTGGACCTCGTAAGAGAGGCTGTCCTTGGGTGAGGCTGATTCTGGCTTCTACAAACCTATGGCAGCTGAAGACTTGAGCTAAGATGCAGGGCAATAGACTGTGACCTTTTGTGTGCATTCTTCCCATAATTATACAATAAAAATGCAGACTGTTATTTCTATCTTGCTAAATATCAGCTGTGAGTTTGCAACTGTCCAAGATCCAAAACAACACACTTTAACTTAAAAGCTAAAAGCAGGCAAAAACACAAGCTGGAGATCAGGGATAGCAGCATGCTCTATAAAAGGAAGCATAATATGACAATACTGATAGGAACTTGTGTTTGTCTGTTGGGTAGAAAAGGTAAATTTTTGAAGACTTTGTAGGAAAAGGTAGTATGGAGTCATTCTGGGATGCCAGAAAATGTTGACAACTCTCAGGTGGGATAGCCTTTAGGAAGGTTAGAGAATGAGTTGAGGGAAGGATCTGAAGAAAAAGAAGTCATCATTGTGGACTTTCCATAAATGGTGAGGTAAAAGGTTAAGAAATAATAGCAGAGGGACAAGAATTTTTTTATTTACTGAAATTATATTTGCCAAATGAATAATTATTATTCAATGAGAACAGGTGATAACAATTCCTGAGATGATACCATAGGTCTCATGACCATTTAATCCTTGCTCACCTGCATACCTACAAAATCAGAGTAGGAGGAGCACTCTGGTTGGTTCAGCAATTGTCTTCCAAATGATCAGAGAAACTTGTATCGACTGACAGTGTAGAAGATATCATAGATCTTTCTGATAATTAGTTGGTTTTGTGTCTTCACCACACCATGGCTGCTGAGGTAGGTATGCAAAGCTCCACATTGTACTGGCTGAGATTTTCCTATGTAACAGGGAATACCTGCATAAAGTTAACCCAGGGTAGGTTATCTATCTTGCAGCTATGTGGAGCTTCAGGAGGGCCTGGAGCACTTCAGCAGTTAGTTGTTTTGTTCACCCTGGGCCTTATAAACCAGAAGGAAATTCTCTTCCCCTTCTGAGGGCTTTCTGAAATACTCGTGTACCACGTACCTTTCCTGCCACCTTTCTAATTTCCTCTGATTCTCAAAGTGTCTGGTACTTGTATAAAAAAGGCTGAATGGTGAACTTTGTCTCATGATAACATAAGAATTAACAAGCACAGCAGATTTAAATGAGCTGAATTAAAGTCAAGTCTGTCAGCACAGCCCACTGGCATAGCAAAAAGATGAAGATGTGAGTTATGATGTATCTCTTGCATGTTGTAATTTTTTGTATGCAGAATAGTTAAGAAAAATATTAATGGTAGTTTTAATGTATTTCAGTCTGATGTATTATCTAGAGTTCACTTCTCTTTTTGAATAGGTAACAAATGGAGAGGTTCTGCTCCCTGATGAAGAAATTACTTTACATATTAATTTGTTGTAATAAAAACCTTTTCCAGACTTATGCTACATTCTGAAACAATTTGTTAGGAACGTGTTGTAGATCCAGAATAGAATTTCTCGTGAAGATGAGATGCAGTTGCAGAGCAGGTATAGCCCAGTGAGCAGGGCCATCTGGCTAATATCAATGAAAATCCTAAAGTTAAATCTCCAACATCCTAGAAACTGTTAGTGCTCCCTTTTCACCCCAATTCCATCATGACCAAGGATCAGAGGTTCCACTGAGGATTTATGTTTTCTATAGAATCTGGTGATATTTAAATGCATAATGGCTTAAAATAAATGTGAAGGGAAAAAAAGGAAAAAATATGAATTTTCAAGTACTTAAAAGAAAATAGAACTTAAACCCATGAATTTGGGGAGTTACAGTTGCATGTGTTGCCAAGAACAGCAAAATCAATCAAAAATGTTTTCATATTTTTTTCCTTGGTCATCCATTTGAAATGCAAATTCCCCTATTTCTGCTTATGTCAACACTGAAAATAGAATAATCAGGTTTTTAATAGGATTTTACTGTGGTGAGAGTCAAATCCAGTATTATCCAATGACTTTGTGAAGGAAATTATTAACTCTGGAGAAGTGACTACAAACTTGGAGAGAGCCAAGAGAGCTACAAGCAAAATTTATGTCTATCCATAATGTTGTTTTTGGCACAAAGGAAAATGAATGAGCAAGTGCAAGAATAGGAAATAGTTGAACTTTGTCAGATATTTTTTTGGTGTTCTGAAGAGGGCTCTGAATAAATCAGCAAGAGAGAGAAGCCTCTCAGGTATGTCCACAAAATTGCCTCCCCTTAGATGAAGGATGGTGAACTGTGGCTCTTCAGGTGAGTGAAAGTTACAGCTGAAGCAGGTCATGCTTTAGGCAGAACTGGAGTGCACTTTGGAAGTCAATCTGAGTGTGAAAACCAGGGACATGACAGGAAGTGGGCTTAGTAACAGTAAAACAGGGAACAGCAATATTGACACTTTGAATACATCACTCCTGTGTGCTAAATGAACATGCAAGGCACATGAACACATGCTCTGAGATTGGGAGTTGCTTGATTTGGAGGCTAGAAATAGACCTGAGTTTATTTTGAGCTGCCCTTGGATCTGGCAGTGTTATATCTTGACAAGAAAGGGTTATCTTTTCATTGCTTCTACCACCTTTTCTGTGTCCACCTGTGGAGACAAGATGAAGGGGCTGTTACAGTAAAGCAGAAATATTTCCTTATGTGCTTGCTTCAATTTTGAACTTTAAGGTTGCTCCTCCTTTGCACTTTAAAAAAAGCAGAGCAATGCAGAAGTCTGTAAAGAGCTTCTGGGTTCCCAGGTAATACAATTCCCTCACAAGTTAATGAGAGGATGGGCACTCGGGTGAGATTAGCTGTGGTTGTGTAATTGTTTATTTTTTTTCCATGTATGTGCAAGTCGGGAGGCTTGCACATAAAAATACAGGGATTTTTACTTTGTTCCTTGCATTCACTAGTCTAACATTCTCCTTTTTTCACAAGCAAGAATCAATTGTCCCTTGGTAATTTTGATTTTAAAGCAAATATTTAAATATTTATTTATTTTCTGCTAAACATTGGTCTGAAAAAGCATGTGTTTATAAAGTAATTTTGGGATGACATTGAGAGTTGTGGACACAAGAAAATCTAGAATGACTTTTTCTTTTTTTGAGAGAAGAGACAGCAGTGCCTTCTGTGAAAATCACATCTTTGAGGAAAAAAACCTCAATGTTTTCAGCTGTCTGCTTCCTGCAGGTATAGGTTGAAAGAATAGCTTCCTTCCAAAAAACAACTATGTTTCCTTTCATAATAGAGAGGATCAAAGGGCTTTAATTTTGGCTAAATTAAAAAGGGGACACTGGTACTTATTATGAAATGTGTAGCCTATCCTACTGCAGAAGTAGAAGAGCTGCAGACAGAGCCTTTTTCTCTGCACTGTGATATTCAGCTGGTCTCAGTACTTGGAAACACGATTCTGCATGTGTTTAACTTTCTATGCACGACTAATTCAGCTGAAGTCAAGCTCACATGAGATTGCACACACCTTTCTTGGGAAAGTAGTCATTACTGCTGGGAATATTCTGTGGAGCTAGGTGTATAAGGGCCACCTATATCGAGAACAAACATAGACAGTGTTGCCAGGGAACCCCAGGAGATTTGAGAGCATACGACAGCAAGAACAGACTGAAAGGGTCTGTCCTGTACTGCTTAAACTGCAGAACTACACACTCTGGATTATAATCAGCCCCTTGAGCGCTGCCAGTTTATCCTGCCTGTATTTCACTGCAAATCATTCTTCTCTGCTGGGTGTATAGCTGCCATGACACTGCTGAGGTCATTTTACTTCAGCCAAGGTGGCAGTCATTACAATGAACAACTTCTTTGGCAAAACATTGACAGCTCTATGGTGAAAGTAATTTCGGAGTACCTGGAGTCCAGCATGCCTTTATTTATTTTTGTGTCAGAGGTTTTAAAGTTTTTGGCTACACCATTAAAACTAGTCGTTCAGGTAGATGATATTAACTAGCCATCTTTCTTCTCTCTGTCACTGTACTCAAAAGCCCATCCTTGCAAAAGGGTCAGAACGTTGCTATTTATATATTTCTGGTTGTTTTTGGACCATGTCACCACTTGTTTTCTTCTTTTTTCACGGCTTCTTCTAAAACAAGATTCTTGTCTTCACACTCAGGGCATTTCTTGGTTTAATTCATTTACAGAGGAAGGCAGCTGTAGTGGTTATTCAGGAAGAGAGACACTGAGCTCAAAGATCAACTATGCAAATTATCTACTCTTTGCACCTTATTTTATTGTCATGGCGTTACCTCTATCTGTCCTGTCTGAGCATTTCTTTCACCATTTTGTCACCTGCTTCTATTTTCTCTTTAGCTTTCTATGCTAAAATGTGGGATCTCCTTTCAGAATGAGCCAAAATACTACAATATTGACTCTTAGAATCATAAATTTATAGAATATCCTGAGTTGGAAGGGACCCACAAGGATCACTGAGTCCAACTCCTGGCCCTGCACAGAACAGCTCCAAGACTCACATCATATGCCTGAGAGCATTGTCCAAATGCTTCTCAAGCTCTGTCAGACTTGGTGCTGTGACCACTTCCCTAGAGAGCCCATTCTGGTGTTCAGCCACTCTCTGGATGAAAAAAATCTTCCTAAAATCCAATCTAAACCTGCCCTGACACAGCTTCATTCCATTCCCTTGAGTTCTGTCACTGGTCATCAGTGGGAAGAGATCAGTGCCTGCTCCTCCTCTTCCCCTCTTGAGGAAGTTGCAACTGCAATGAAGTTTCCCTCAGTCTCCTCACATGGCTTCCTCTCAAGACCCTTCACCAGCTTCACTGCCCTCCTTTGGATGCTCTCAAATGCCTTAATGTCTTTTTCACATCATGTTGCCCAAAACTGCCCCCAGCACTTGAGGTGAGGCTGTCCCAGTGCAGAGCAGAGCAGGACAATCCCCTCCCTTGCCTGGCTGGCCATGCTGTGCCTGATGCACCCCAGGACAGGGTTGGCACTCCTGGCTGCCAGGGCTCTGCTGGCTCAGGTTGCCAGTGACCAGGAGTCCCAGGTCCCTTTCCATGGCACTGCTTTCCAGCATCTCACATCCCAGTCTGTCTGTACATCCAGGGTTGCCCCACTCCAGGTGCAGAATCTGGCATGTGCCCTTGTTCAACTTCATACAGTTGGTGGTTGCCCAGCCCTCTAATTTATCCAGGTCTCTCTGCAGAACCTCTCTGCCTTCTAGGGAATCAACAGCTTCTCCAAATTTAGTATTGGCCAACTTACTTAGTGGTTTTATTTGTGTTTTTTGTTGTTGTTGTTTAAAGACTCTTGTGTATTTTGCTTTTGCTGTGTACAAGGCTATAGTCAATGTATACAGTAAAAAGTATCTGTGTACATGAGGATTTTTGAACATAGGTCTACGTTGGCAGCTGCACTGCTTAGCCTTTGTTGTGTGATTAGCTCTATGGGCTTTGTGTGTGGATTCATTAGACACTAAATACCAATTTTAAAAAAAGGAGGCAGGACCATGAATTCACATTGATTTGTCTCTTGCTCCTGAAAATTATGGATACAGTCCTCTTAACAGCAAAAATAAAACCAAATTGATGTGGATGATGAAAACAGAACATCTCTTGTTTCTAACATTACTTTAGGTCAGAAGGTAAAATTGGGGGGTAACTAGGAATGTCTTAATAGATTCCTGCCCTGACATCAATTTCAATTCCTCTGTTTCAATCTTCTCTGCTGCACAGCAGTATTATAGAAAGTAATTAATTTGTTATTGCTTGTGGAATTAGTTTCTAACTGCAAATGAAGAACAATTTTCTCAATTTTCTATTTTCTCAACTTTGGCTGAGACATGATATTTTGATTCCATTTCAATGGGTGTAATAATTTCCTATTTTGGTCTGGCTGTTTGCTGAAAGGGAAATAGGTGTGCAAAGGAATTTTTGGAAAATGCTGTGTAAGGAATTAATGGAAGAGACTGGTATGAAGACTAGACAGATGTTACAAATTGTAGAATAAAGCCAAGTTCTGGTCAGTGGCAGTAGAGACCACAACCACCTTTAATAGACATAATCTGCTTTCAAAGAGCAGATAAACTTTGTTCTGTTTGACCTGTGATGTTTAGAAGGAAGAAGTAAAGATAATGATATATGTTTCCATTAGCTTCTTCCATCAAGTTTGGAATTTAAGCCTTTTATCAGAAAGTAACAGCAGGTTTATTTTATTTAAATTGATATCTAATTAAATGAAAAGCAGCACTGCCTTTCACACCTTTTTTTTTTTCCCTTCCCTTGAGATAAGCTATTGGAGAATAATTATGGAAAGACAAAAAGCATCAATGTTCAGGAAACGTGTTTCAGAAACTTCAGCAGTGGGCTCCCTAATAGGCAGTAATCTGCAATACCAGGTATTCCTAATAACCTGACAAATTCAGGTAAGTGCAATAATATATTCTAATGATTGGATATACAGGATCACATATTACTGACTTTTTAAGAGGTTCATTCTTTCACATACTGGTACAGAAAGAAATGAGTTTCGAATGAGTTCTTATGAGCTTTGAAATTTTACTCAACCACATAGTATTCTTCTAACTTTAAATACACAGGAGGCTTTCTCTGTGTGAACAGCTGACAATTGAAGTGTGTTTGCATAGTGTGTTACAGAGACCTTGGGAAGTGTGAGGAGAACAAGGAAGGTGCATGCATGTGTTGGCTGTTTTTCATTATATTCCCAAGTTTATTTATTTTTTTGTGCTCTGGTGTCTGAACTGCTCTTCTATATTTTATTTATATAGAACATCAAATTTGTAAAAATGCTGTCACGGGAGAGCTTGTCCCAGGTATATTAGCAATTTCAAGTCTTAAAAATATATACATTTCCAGTACCTCAGTGACACAGAAAAATACTATCATTCTCATTTTAAATACAGAATTTTCCAGCATGACATAGTCTCTCTTTTCCAAGATGAAAATTAAATACACAGGTGCTGGATTCAAGCTCAATTCTGGCATGATCTTCCCCTCCATTGGAAAGGGAGAAATTGTTATTTTTCTAATCCAGAATTAGAATTTTTCTTTAGCCTAGAAGTGCTGGTTAGCTTTTAATATATGAGCAAAAAACACATGACTAACCAGGTCCTAGAAAAAAAAAAAAAAATTCTAAAGGCTGAATCCTTGGACTCCTAAATTTCTTCAAGTATGACCTCTGTGACCTTCACTTAAGCTCTTTGAGTTCACATTATCACACTTAACCCTTCTTTCCTATTTGACTTTATTCTTTCTCTTAAATAGTGTTACATTTAAAGCACCTGAATGAGCCTCCAGAAATGTAGTCCTAGTTCTTGGTCTTGCCACAAGCCTCCTTCAGCCAAAACTTTCTACTCCCTGCTTTCTGTGGGCTGTGGATTTAGGACTTTTGGCCTAGTGAACATGGGTGAAGGGACTTGGATTTTTCTATAACTCCACTACTACTATGATGCAACTGTGAATAATCATATTAATACTGTTTTTTTGTACATAGGTATACACTGAGCCTCTCTCCCTCACACCTGTGTCATGATTAGGCACATAAAAAGAAAAATAAATAATGCAAAAATGTAATAATTTAGGACTTGTCAGGCTGAGGGATGCTATCTCTCTGCACAATCTCAAGAAATCATGATGAAGTGCCTAGGCAGGGAAGAGACAATGCCCTGGAGCTTGTTTCCCATGTGTGTTGGGGTGTTTTCTTCTCCACCCCCTCTCCTGTTTTACTGTTCTTCTATCTATTGCTGCAAAAATTATCTAAAAAATGATGCCATTAACCAATGCATATGCAAGTGAGTTAATTAAAATAACTTCAATTATGCTAAACACAAGAAATTAATGATATCCGTTTAAACAATTGTTGGTAAAAGTGATGTAGCAGTAATCTTTAAAAAGATTTTAGCAGTAAGACAGGATACATAAATGAGAACCATATAGGCAGCAGAACATAGTATATATATATTCTGATAATTAAAAAAAAAAATCAAGATTCCCTTTAATCTCAGTTTAATTATCCTGTCAATCTAACAATTGCTTAAACATTTTATTTCTCTTGACTCTGAAGGAAGAAATTCAGTGAAAATTATGAAAATATTTTACAAGTGGTCAGTAAGTTAGATGGTGATTTACATGGTTCTTGCTATTGTGGTGTTTGTGGCTGTGATGGTAGTGATGGCTGTAGATGAAGCTCCTTTTGTATTAGGTGCTGCACAAACCCTGAGAGGAGAAATCACAGCAGTGAGGAGAAATAGGGCCATAAGAGCTCTAAAACAAAGGCAGAAGAATCTGCATGTAAAAAAAAGTGGTGAAATGACTTCTGTACCTCCAGAGGCAACTGAATAATAAGGGGCAAAGTTAAAGAAAAAGACTTAACAGTGATTTAAAACCAATTTTAAAAATCCCGTAGTTAATGAAAACAAATCTTCCATTTTTACAGTAGGAAAACTTAGATTAATTGATAGAGAGGCCACAAAAAGGAACTAGTAAGACACATAAACTAAAGCCTGTCAAGGATAGGATTAGACCTTATAACTTTACTCCCAATTCCTTGCAGTAAGTTAATCATTCTGCATGAAATTAGTCATTGTGTGTTTTAGTCATCCATTCGCTGATTAATTTTGGGGAAATAAAACATAATCATAAATAATTTTAAGTCAGTACAAACGATTTACTTAGTCTATAGGGTTTTTTTTCCCCCCTAAAAGTCTACTTTTCCTAATTCCCAGATAAAATGAAACACCTCCAGTAAATGGGATCACTATGCTTTTCCACATTTCAGAGTTAGTAGGAAATCCTTTAGTCTGTATTAACAATGTCTGGCTTGTCCACTTTTTGAAGAAGCCTGAGCAGTCAAAGAAAAGCCAGTGGTTCTGCACAACAGAGTAAAACAGAGATTGGCTGTGGACAATAATTGCATCAAATATTTTTTATGGAGTTCAATGACACTGCTCTTTTAGAGAAGATGGTATCAGCTGCAGGTAGTTCCACCATGACTTGTCTCTCTCTTTTTTTTTTTTTTTCTCTAAAAACAATTTATTTTATCCTTAATGACTCATTCACTTTTGCCAAAAAGGCTTTTTAGTTTTTTATTCCTCACAGTGGGACAGAGAATGGTGTTGAAAGGTATTGTAGCTGGCATAGCCTGGAGGCACTGTGAAACCAGGTAAAATACTTTATCTCCTTTTCACTGTTTAATCTTGTCTTACACTCATACTGACTTATTAAAACAAAATGGAAAAAAACCTCAACCCACCCAAATATTCCAGCTTGATTTTTATCATGAAAGAGCTTCTGTGCCAAGAAGACACCTGGCTAGTTCAAGAGTGTTGTTTTCCAACACAGTCAGATTATTAATTATATTTCTTTTCAGGGGCCAGGTTAGAGTTTTGAACTCTGAACATCCTTTACCTCTCCACAAACAAAGTGATTATATAGATTGGTTTTTATTAATTAATGCATTCTGAGATTGCAAGGTGCTGACATGAGGCACAGTTGTATTAGAAATTTGGATTTCTAGATGAAATTTGGAATCTTCCTGAGCTGTTATCTTTTCATCAACATACCCCAGGATCTTTACTTTCTTCATTTTTCCAGTATAATTTCAGTCTTCTGCCAAGTCTTTATCAGATATCTCTTTGTTTCTGACCCTGAATATCTGGAGATGAACTCCTGAACTTGCCAGTTCCAAACCCTATGATCATAGTAATGATGCAAGAAGTTAGGAGCCAACTGGAAATTCAGTTACAAAAGTGAAATTCAGAACTACAAGAATATAATAAGCCCAAAGAGACATTTCCAGAAAAAAACAAAACAAAAAACTCCTGCACAACCAAAAAACTTGGAAGCTGCTATTCTAGAAATGAAGTGGTGGCTGTCAGTTGCTGTTATTGTTGGCTAAATTATGACAGCAGGCTGAACACTGGAGAGCGACACAAACAAGGACCTTATGTGATCTTGCAACAGGATATTTTAACTGTAAGGCACTGGAGTAAAAGGGGTACCAAAACTGTACTGAGCAGTATCTACAGCAGAATGAGATTGAAATAACTGCCCTTCAGTGTTGTGTTCCTGCAAGAAAGACACTGAGCCTGACAGTCGCTCCCCACCTAGTATTCCCAGTGAACTCTGGATGTACATCATATTTAGATCAGCCCTAGGGACATATCTACTTGCCCAGGCAGTCTCTGGCTTTTCAGTCGCCTCTTTTGATAGCTTTGGTCTGAAAGCAAAGCCTGATAGCCTCTCCTGTCATGATTCTGATGTTGCTTACCATAGATATATATGGGATTTATAGTGTAATTTGAAACTGAAGCTTTTGTATATCTTTCTGGGTCATATGATTGTGCTGGAACACAGAAAGTTACACAGATGCTCTGTCACATAATGTGGTCGTAAGCTCTGAAAGCAAAGAGTATGTTAGCATAATACTCATTGTGAACAAGGACCTCAGAGTATAAGGTTCTTTGTTGCCTTTTGTTACTTGTTCCTTCTGTACCATTGAAACCATTTCCTTTATTCGCCATGAAATTCATCCTGACCAGGATATGCCATATATTGTCTGAGTAATTTCATTCTATCGTTACATGTATTTTTTCATTATGACATCCTAGTTAGCATGTTGTTCGGTCTTAAAAACTAAGCTAAGTTGAGGCTGGGTGGTAAGTGGATGAATGATTTCCAAGAAAACATCAGTGTTATACAGAAAATAGCATTAGTGATTGATAACAAAATTTTGATTCTTCAATTTGAAGTACTTTAGAAAGAATAAATCTTCTGTATTTTGAAGAGGTAAAAAAGCTGAATCGTTCTCTTCAATATGAACCCTGAGGGTTTTGATTTTATAGTTGGTTTGAATTTTTTTTCTTTGTGTGGGAAGCCTCTCTGTCTTAGATGAATTGCATGGTGCCTTTACTGTTGCCCTTTAGTAGCCCCAAGATTAGTCTGTAGTGGCCCTACCAGAGTGTCTCTTGGATATTTGTCATGTAGGATGTATTTGGTAATAAATCCCTTGGCCCACCACTACTGCACTTGCTGCCAATGTGCAAATACTTCCTTCAGGGCACAATGGGTGCAAAAGACTATTACATGCATAATTAATTTGCTTAAGTGAGCTGAGTAGTAAAGGCAGGTGGCCTCTTTAATGTGAATCCAATATGTTGAAAAATATTTTGCTGCTAAAAAAATAATAAAAGGGATTCACTATAGGGAAAATTACTTGACTGTTTGTAGAAGTGGAGGATATGGATAAGACACTCAGGGAATGAGATTTTAAATGTAAATTTTTGAGTAAGATTTTCATCAGCATTTGTATGAAATGGGAGAGGTGAAGGTGAAAGGTTTACTCACAGACACAAAGTGAGCCAATGATTAGAATATATTACTGTCTAGTTTCCTGAACTTTTGAAAAACAATTTGCTTTTTCCCCTCTCTGTGCGATTTTAGATGACGTTTGTTATTCTGAATTTAAAAATTAATGAAAGGGTACTTATGCCATTTTAAGTATAAGTTGCATAGACATCAGCAGGACCCTTCACCTCTTCACAGGTTTTTGCTAGATCTAGAACAATTCAGCAAAACCGTGCAATGATCTTTCTCTGCCAGTAGAGCAACAAAAGGTAGAGTATGAAGCTAGACTCTTGTCAGAGTTGCTTGGTGAAAACAGAAGCGGGAATAGACACAAACTGAAACACAGGAAAGTCCACTTAACAGAGGAAAAAAACTGTTTTGTTGTGAAGGTGGTCAAGTAGTGGAACAGGTTGCCAAAAGAGGTCGTGGAGTCTCTGTCATGGAGATCAAACACCAAACTGGAGAAGGCTTGGAGCAACCTGCTCTAGCCAACTCTGCTTTGAGCAAGGAGAATGGACTTCATGATCTTTGAGGATTCCTTTTAATCTCCACCATTCTGTGATTCTGTGTAGCTATCTATAGGTAACTGAACTGCATAAACAGTGGGGAAAATTGACTGCCATATTTTGCATTCCTCAGCAAAACTAAGGTGTCCTGGAGTTATCTTTTGAGAAGAAAATATAGAGGTCGAAAGCCTTTTGAGCTCTAGAAATTGTAGGTTTGTCAAATCTTCTGCAAGAGAAGAGGCAGCAGTCACATGCCTTGAAATTTATATCAATTGAAAAAATTCTTTCAGAATAATTGTAGAGAACAAGCCTATTTTGGCATGGTGTAGACTGCACAGGTCTCTCTGCCTGTGCAGGCAAATTTCTGTGATCCAGATATTTCACCAAAAAGGAACATATGTTGCTAAAGCAGTATTTTATTTATGTTATGTAGATGTGCTTGTACATGACAATGGCTCAAAGCAAGTTTTAATGTACTAGCAAAAAAAAAATAAAATAAGGTAATAATCAAAGGGAGATAACTTACTTTGTACTGTTGTTACCCAAAACAGTTTGATCTAGCTCTCCTACATTCTAGATTGTGTGAAGGTTTTATCTGGGGGAGCAAGTGGGAGGTAAAAAACCAAAATGTCTGAAGCCAGGTTTGCTAGTCTAGTTGTGTCTTTCCTGGTTCCTGGAATGCTTGTTAATTCTTCACATCTTTTACCCATCTGCAGGGCCTGAAACTGGAAGTTTTATTGATTATGATGTTGTTCATACCTTTAAATATGCCTAACATATTTTTTAAAAGCTGATTAACAATGCCTTCCCAGTATGGTGTGGGAGTTCACTCAGATATTCCTTACCTGCTTACCTCTTTTACTGCTTACCTGATACAGCATAAAGGATTACCTTTTACTGCATGGTCCCTCATTAATTTTTATTAGTTGCTGGTCAACTCTTTAACTCAATCCACTCTAATAAATTAATGTGATAAGACACGATATCCTATTATACTTATTAATACAAATGAATGGAATCAACTTTGCTGCACAACTGTTCTCAGTAATCTGTGCAAATACTGATGAATTATCATTACTTCTCAGAAATAACATCTACAGTGACATCTTGTTATTCTTTTTTGCTGGTTGATGAAGCTCATGTTATTGCATTGCACAGGATGCTTTGGAAAATACAGTCATTGTGACTGTGAACTGTGGCTGGAGTTTATACATCTTGAAGAGATAGCTCTAATTTTCTTGTGGCCCCACCAGAACTGTTTCCTTTATGGCTGGAAATGCTATAATACAAAAGTATCTCAGAAATATCAATGTATTAAGTATTACTAGAGCCCAAAGGGCAAAATCAGAAGAGACAAAGTAGAAGTGGATTTGAGTCTGATGGGTGTAAATTGATCCTCTGTACAAGGAATTATTTCCTTGAGATCTGCTCTGGCTCACGCAAGGTCATACCAACCATCCATGACAGAGATCTACAGCCTTCTGTAGTGGTTTTAACCATAAGGTGCTAAACTTGCAACATACCTGGCCTTCATTACAGATTGTGAAAGAGGAAGAATATGCAGATAATGTAAATTTTATCTAGTGAAAAACATTTAATATCTTTTGTCTTGTCTCAAAATATACAAATTTGATTCCTTTTTCTGCCCTTCATGATAAAAAAAGTAATTGCAATGCTTGTATTTTTTTTTAGCTCTGACTTGAATTAATCATTGTCCTTGTTGTAAGGTGGGGACAGTGAGGCATATAGACACCTGAGAATCTGTGTGGAAGATGATTTCAGATCATGGACTGGACAAAAGGGGTTCATGTTTCCAATGTGGGAGCCTAAAGTATTAGTATATCTTCCTTTTCTCCCCTTCTCACTTCCAATATCTGTTTAAAAATCTTTGTCTTGTTCAAAGGTTGTGTTCTAGTGCTCTAACTTCAGTCCTCTAAAATGACTGATTTAAGCTTAAGCCCAGAGCCTTGGCATTTTGCATGTGCTGGAAGAAGCAGAACTGAAAATTTGAATAGTTTCTTCAGGCTATAGTCATATGAAAATTATTCCTTACTGCATGTAGACAAGTCATTCCACCAAACACTTTCACCCAGTTTTGCCCAACATTACAAACAGCATATCTTGGTTTACAAAAGTAATCCAGAATTACTGTGGTTTAGTATCTATTCTTCTAGTTTACATGTGCTGTGACCTCTAATTTATACTCTACTGTCTTCTTGATATGATACTTGAAAAGACATGTCAGTCAGGTGAAGCCCCAGGTGACTGGAAAAAGGAAATTGTACCAATCTTTAAAAAAGGTAGAAAGGAGGATACTGAGAATCACTAACTTAAGCATGTCACCTCTGTGCTAGGGAAGATTATGGCACAAATCCTTCTAGAAGCTGTGCTTAGGCACGAGGACAGGGAGGTGATTTGAGACAGCACAGCTTCACCAAGGGCAAGCCCTGTCTGACCAACCCAGTGGCCTTCTCTGATGGAGTTACTACATCAGGGACAAGGGAAGGGCTACAGATGTCATTTATCTGGACTTCTGTAAAGTGTTTGACACAGTGTCCCACAACATCTTTCTCTCTAAATTGGAGAGAGATGGATTGGATTGGGTCTGTTTGGTAAGTAAGGAATTGGTTGGATGGTCACATTCAGGGGATTGTGGTCAACATATCAGAATTCTGATGTAGATCAGTGACAAATGATGTCCCTCAGGAATCTGCGTTGGGACCAGTGTTATTTAACATAGGCAAAGGATTGAGTGTACCCTTAGCAAATATAGCAGATGACAACAAGCTGAGGAGTGTGTTTGACACTCCTGAATAATGGGATGTCATCCAGAGAGGCCTGTACGAGCTCAGAATGTGGCCTGGGAACCTCATGAGGTTTAACAAGACCAAGTTCCTGAGTTGGGGCAGCCCCCAGTACCAATTGCTGGGGATGCAAAAGGTGAACAGATCAAAAGGAGCCCTGCTGAGAAGGACTTGGGGGTGCTGGTGGGTGAGAGGCTGGACATGACTTGACAATATGCGCTGAGCCCAGAAATCCAATTGTATCCTGGGATCAAAAGCAGTTTGGCCAGCAGGGCAAGTCATGGGATTCTGCCCCTCTACTCCTCTCTGGTGAGATCCCACCCAGAGTGCTGAATCTAGCTCTGGGGTCCCCAGCACAGGAAGGACATGGACCTGTTGAAGTGAATACAGAGGAGGGCCACTAACATAGTTAGAGGGATGGAGCTCCTCCCCTAAAAGGACTGCCTAAAATAACTAGGATGGTTCAGCCTGAAAAAGAGAAGGCTTTGGGGTGATCTAATTGCAGCCTTCATTACCTGAAGGGAGGCTGCAAGAAAGATGGGCAGGGAAATTTTAAAAGGGCATGTGTGACAGAACAAGGGAGAATGTTTTCAAACTGATAGAGGGTAAGTTTAGATAAGATATTCAAAAGCAGTTTCAATTGTGAGGGTGGTGAGGCACTGGAACCACCGCACGGTTGCCCATAGAGGTTGTGGGTGTCCCACCTCTGGAAGTGTTCCAGGCCAGCTTGGATGGGGCTCTGAGCAGCTTCACCTGCTGGAAGGTGTCCCTGTCCATGGTGGAGAGGTTGGAACCTTCCAAGGACCCTTCCAACCTAAACTGTTCTATGATTCTTCTGTACCAACTTTTCCAAAGAGAGCATAACATGTCTAAGTGGTACACTTTCCTACCTTTTCCATAGACAAGTTTATAAGGTCTTAGATGCAAGAAGTAATTCCATGTTCATTTTTATAAAATCTGCTGACCAGAAATAAAGATTTTGCTGCTTTTGAACACTTAGAGAACGTCTGTGAAAAACATTCAGATGTCCATATATTACCAGTGACTTCTGAGACCACAATAAGAAGAAGCTGTTATGGCTCTGAGAAACAGAAAGGATGTTTTATATAAATTTACTCTAAAATATCTTTGGAAGAGATTGCTGAAAATGATTAGGAAAAATGGAAGGAGCTCACTAGTCAGAGGGATCTTTTCCTGCTTCTCAGTAGAGGCGGCAATGACTGGCTGGAATTATTGTAGCACTGCATGGATCACTTAGATACAAAAAAGATTTTGCACTAGAAAAATTACCTTTGTGAGTTTAATGTATTTAACTATAGTATTTATGGATTAAAATTTAGTCTGCTTGTAAATGAAAAACAAAGTTGAGAGATGCATCCCAAGTCCAGGTATATTTTTTATTGAAACGGAAATTGTGTTGGAAGAGAGAAGGATGAATAGTTGTATGGGAAAATTTTTACACAAGATATGGCCTTTACCTGTGAGAAACTGAAATTTACTTTTGCATGCGTGCTGCAGGCAGCCCAGACAATTTGCCTGGCATGATGTGGAGAATGGCAACAGGTATGAAACTGTCACCCTGGAAGAGCAGGTTCTAGCAAAGTGTAAAAAAACAAGGACAATGAGGCTTGGAAATTCAGTTCATGAAGCATACTGCCCTTTTACTGGCCACCTCCTTCTTATAAGGAACAAGATGTAGGTCTCTGATGGGAAGTGCAGCATTTTTCTTGAGGACAGGAGTGCTGAGAACAGCCCTGTTCTTAGAAATGTAAGGTGTGGTTTTGCACAAAAAAAAGTTCTTTATTTATAGCTATGACATGCTGTAAAGCCACTGCTGACAAGAGACTGAACAATTCAGGAGAGGTAAACAACTTAGAAAGCACATAAAAATTGCTAAGGGACTTCACCTGGTAAAGTCAGTGGGACTTTTTGCCTGGTATGTTGATAGGTTGAAATCTCTGTAATAAGGAAAAAGTGGAAAAAAAGGGAGAAACTGTGACGTATAATTTAGGGCTTGACCTTACAGCTTCATTTGTCACTCTTTTCTGAGGACTTATTCCATGTGGTGAAGCATTATTTTTTCCTAAGTTATGTTGCCATGTTAGTTTCTTAATAGTTTTCAGCCATAAAGGTATTTAGGAACATATCTTTCCCTTGTTGAAGTAATGACCAACATTTCTCACTTATTTCAAGGGTACTTTAATCTATCTTTTCAAGGCTTTTTTAATTAAAATGAATTATTCAGTATGTGTACAGCATTTTGAAAGAACACATAGCTACGTAAGTGCGAAGTGTTATTACTATTCAACTCATTATCTTTTATCATAAAACTAGCCATGACTTAGCTGCTGTTAAGCTTCTTAGTTCTCAAGGAAAATTAACACTAGAAAATGCTTTGACTTTTTTTTTTTTTTAAACCATGGCAAATTACTACTACCACTAATTACAGTGCCGTACCCTGCAGTGATGGCAGGGTATGAACCCTAACTGAACCAATGTAGAGATCAGCTGTAGCTCCTCTTCTTTAGGAAACTGTGCTGATGAGTTGCTGTGCTGCACTTGATCATAGTGACCCTGTTTGGAAGCACGATGGACACATGAACATGATTTATCATTGCTCCATTCTTTTTACAGACACAGGACATGCAAACAGTACACCCTTGGAAAATGGCAACTATACACCTAACTTGTGTCAGTGGTCACAGGAGGTACAGGGCAGTGGAAAGTCAGAAGTGAAAGACACCCAGATTGCATTATACCTGTGCATATGTGTTTCAAGAATGGGACACTTCAGCTACTAATGCTGTCATAAGAAATTTATTTCTGTACAAGTGCATTTGAAAATCCAGGCTTTTGAGGTTTCTATGATGGACTAAATATGGCTTGCTTAAAGTTAGGTGTGTGTGTTAGTTGTGGGTTTTAAGAAAATCATCTGATTTTGTTGGGAAGAGGTAGAATTTTAACTTTTTTCATGTGGAATTAGAATCTTACTAGCCCCCTAAAACAGGCACTCTGTCAGATTTGCCATTGAGTAATTATAGTAATAATAATTAAATATTAGTAGTTATTAATAATTAGCAATACTAATTAAATAGTAAATGTAAAAGTATACCACTAAATATGTAAATACATTTGTTTTTCTCAGTGTCTATGTACCTTATCCACGTATATTCAGAATGTTTTGGTGTAAAAACCTGACTTTTGCTGTAAGGAAACATAATTAGTGTTATTTCTACCTGTACACAGTAAAGATGAGTGCCCTGTTTTCACTTGCAATGAGACTTCATAAACAAAATCACATAAAAACTTGATAAGATTCTTGGTAATTTGAGTGTGAGAGAATAATAGATTACCGCCTAGGTAAATGGCATTATTTTGTGCCTCTTCTGCATTATTCTGATTACTCTGTTAGTAATATCTGACACACATATTTTCTCTGAAGATATTAAAATCTTTAAAGCTTTGAAAAGCTCTCTTAAGTTTCACAAAAATTTATGTTTTATATAAGTCTTTAAATAAAAATAGGTATATTGGCAAAGCATGACAAAGGTTTTTCAGTGCCTTATTAAATGCACACAGTGAGTTGTTTGCTGACTGGGGACAGGTTGTTTGACTCTTAACCTACTGCTCCATCTTATTTACACCAGCACAATTCTTCTGATGTAAAGGGAATTACATTTAACTTTCTGAATCACTAAATTTCCTTTCAAATGCCTGTTCAAATATTGCTAGAAGGAAATGAAAACTAATGTTCCTGGATACATGCTCACTGCATTTATTGAAATGATCTGTAATGCTGAAGCTCAGAACAAGCAGCTTTCATCATCTATAAAAACATCACCTTTCCCAAGAGAAGGGAAGATTTTTTCTTTCTTCAGGTTAGGAAGGCAGCATAATAGACCTCACAACAGATATTTAGGCAACTATAAAGAGCAAAATGTATTTGGAGCAAGAACATGGTGAGGGGATAAAAAGCAAAAATCCTAGACCTTGTACTTGTGTTTTTTTAGAAATTTATTTCTAAGACAAAATTTTGATTTTTTGTACTTGAATTGCCCCATTTTATAAACTTGCTCTTTGATGGTACTCTAACATTAAATCATCAAAATCTTCTTTAGTTGACTTCCTGTTGTTGAACATTAGTTGTGGCAGCATCAAGTAAATAACATGAGAATCAAATGTGCTATTTTCTTTGTATTTCTGGCTGGAATGAACATTTGCCTTGATAAAAGGGATAGAGAGATATACTGAAATAAGAAAATTACAGAACCCTGAAATTCAAGTTCTGGCTTGTGGCTGCAAATGGCTGAAATTCTCTGAGGCTCTGCCACTTTCTCTATCTAATTCTTTGAAACTTTTCTAGTTAAATTGAATCTCTTCAAGGCAGGGATTTTCTATAATATACTAAATCATGGCTTAGCATAGTTGGTGTTGATAATTTAACTTAAACATCATATTTACAAATGAAATTAACAAACCATAAAGAAATTAGCATGAATCATGACCCTAATGTGGGGAACTGTGATAGGAGATGGATGGGGCAACCATGGGATTGTACAAGTGTCACAGACTTCTAGTCACAGAAACTGAAGACTGAAAGAACATGCTTTTACGAGGCATCCTAGGCCTAAATGATTTCCAAAGGAAAAAATGGTGATTGGATTAAAATTAATTAAAAACTAACAAAACTAAACAACAAAAGAACCCAAAGTGGGAATGGAAAAGTGAAATTTCACTAGAGTCAAAGCAGAAGTTTCAATAAAGCTGCCCCCTCAGTAAGCCTGAAGTCAGTGTCAGCTGAAGACTGAAAGTATTCTTATCTCTTACAAGACACAGCTCTTGAGTACATTTTACTACTCACATTGTTGAGTATCTAGCATTGTCTAGCATCCCTATTATCTGTGGAAATACAGCTCAGAAATTTGCTGGGTTTCATGTAAAAAAATGAAACACTATTGAAATAGTGGGTTTGTTTTTTTTGAGAAGTGATTGACTTGAAATATTTTCCTCTGTTCTGAAAAATACTGCCATGGGGAAAAAAGCACATAAATTTATACATATTTAACATCACTCTATAAGAAGAAGAATGGGCACTATTTGCATTATCACTTAGATTGTTTTAGGATAATAGAATAAATTTTGTCGAATGCAGCAAAGAAAATGTTCAGTATGGACAATCTTTCAAACGGAAGAAAATATAGTAGAAAACCCAGCATGGACAGATGGTCTGAGTAGTTTAGGAAAAGCTAGAGCCCTGGGCTATGGCAGACTTTGAGCAATATTGTTCACGTGTCCCATATACATTTAACAGTTTTTAATAAATCCATGAAACTGAAGGAGCCATTAAAGTAATGCCAGTCTTCAAATGGCCTGAAAGTCATTATTTATACCCTTGAATATATGAAACCAAGTTGTTGCAAGGAGTTTTGGACACCTACAATATGATTTCATTCAAAGATTTCTAGTTTCTTACAAGAATATTGAAAACATTGAAATGAAAGAAGAAGCCTTGGCTTTCCAGCTTTGGTATAAGAAGTTCCATTTCCTCAGTTAGGGAAATTGCCCATGAACTCCTTTCTGCATCATCCAAGAACTCTTAAGTATTTTCCTTATTCCCAAGGATGAAGAGCTATGAACTCATGGACTTCCCAGAAGATGCAAACTTGTAGGATATTTTGGCTGCAAATTCTATGTTTTCTAAAAGGCATACAAATGATGGTAACAGAGTATTGACAGAACTGAGAGAAGCAAGGTTAGGTAGGAAATTAGAATCCAGCTAAAATAATTCAGAGTTGTCTGATCTGAGACTGAGCATTGATGGTATTTGGCTACATATAGTTACTCATCTCATGCATCTAAGAGGCTATTCTTGTGAAGAAGGTCAGTGGTTTGCTGGGAAAAAGGAAATGGACCATTTTCAACTGGAAAAGGTGGGGCTAGGGGGTTTTCTAGAGCTTTGAGCCAAAAAGGGACTACAGAGATGACAAAGTTTTATACATACTCTCCCCCCTCTCCCCCCTGCTCCCCACAGTCATTCTGGTTTTTAGATGGGTAGGAATACATTAATATCATAACTCAATGACAGCTGCAGCTACACACTTAGCTGCCAGTATCCTCCTGCATACATGTATTTCATGTGGATAGTCATGGGAGAAGTAGAATTTAAAATTCTAGATGCATCTTTTCTGGGGAATTTGGGAGGTAATTTACAGAACCTACAAATAGATGAAGTTTTCATATTTAAGACATAAAAGTATCTTTTGTTCTTCTTGTACATTATTCAGAATATTTGGGCTGACTAATTTTTCTTCTGACAAAGTCTTCTGATTATCCTGATTAACAAATCAGCTTTCCTGTTTTTCTTTTAAAGAAACTGCCTTATCTTTCAGGGTGGACAGGGTGTTTTGTTTTCTTCCAAAATTAAGTCTGACTCAGCCAGGTGTGTTTTAGCATCAGCTTTGTTGAAACAGGGAGACAATTTTTGTTTTGCATAGAAATTTAGATCGTTAGTGAAGGGATGTGAGGAATTTTTGTAGTCTCAAATTTGTCACTATTATACAACCACACCCATGAGTCAATTTTTTCATTGTGCCATCATACAATGAATGCAGGCTCTTAGAAGGTGCCAGACTGACAGCTTTGAAGTTTACAGAACAGGTTTTGCAGAGGCATTAGCAGTCCCAGTTCTCCTTGTGCACTTCGATCTTTCTGAAGAGCTGCAGCTTGATTAGAAGACAACGGCAGTTACTTCCTGATGTATCTAGTTATAACTTGCCATCTCCTAGAATATTCTGTTCTTTCCTTATCTAGAAGTGACCCAATTATATTGTCTTTTTCTTCTTTAGTTCATTTAAGTACTGCTCCAGTTTGACCCCTATTGGATGAAATGACCCCTAATTGTAGCACTGCTGTGTGGACTGAGTGGGCAGTGAGTGTGAGGTCCTTTTTCTGCTTCAGGGACTTCACTCCAAATTGCTATGGAGAGCTGCTCCTGCGGACAAATTGCATTCTTCTTACCTGTACTCAGCCACACTGCAGATAAACTCAAGGAATCAGGTCTGTGGGGCACTAAATCAACAGCTTTCACAGCTGCCCGTTTCACAAAATAATCACCTCTCAATTATGCAGCATAATAGCAATGGTAGAATGACCCAAATAACACAAAACCAAGGCTTATACAAAAGGTAAATAAATTAAGCAGTAAGGATAGATTTGGTGTGCTCACATTGGAGATGCTGGTAAGCAAATTCCTGTAGAGCAGAGGAAGTTTTAAGCAGGCAGAATGAGGCTGGGCACGGTGCTCAGTTCAGATGAGGTGATGCGGTCAGGAGTGATGGAGGAAGGTAAGGCCTGGAGATCCATACCGTGGATAATCCATTCACATAACAATGCAATTGTGCAAAAAAAAAAATAGAATTCTTTTTTTCATTAAACATAGAAAGAAAATATGCTGCTGATCCTGATCAAAAAGTATAAATAGACAGTGAATACTCAATGGCATTTTAAGTGAGGGAATTGTTGCTGAGAGATAGGGGTGATTTTTTTGTCTTTTGGCAAAGAGAAAAAAATGTGGGTTTATGAAAGGTACAAATTCTTGTTTGGCTTTAATAAACAAATTTTGCCCAGGGCTGCAAGGCTAAGCTAAACTTTTCTCTTCCCAATCTCTAGCTGTATCACTCTGCAGCTGCACAATTCTCCAGGGATAAGCTCATGGACACACTAACTAGCTCTGAAACAAAAAGCTTCATTCTTTGGTTTTGGCAGTGAAAGCAGTGAGAAGCAGCAAGACAGGCACACAGGTTGTACTGAATCCTTTGGGATGGTCTCTCCCATGAACCTCCTGGGGGTAGGACCAGAGCAGCAGCCTTGCTTGCCTGTCACTTGCTTGCCGTTCACAGCTGTGCTGCAATGAGTAAGAGTATTCAAAATAGTCTTGCTTACAGAAAATAAAGGCTGAGTATCTAAAATATCAATCAGTCTACTAAGTCTTGAAAAACAGTGTGATTGAGTGCCACAGTAGCGTACACAGGTAATTAAGCAACAAGCAAGTAAAAACCTACACAAAAAACTGTGTAAAACACACTCTCTGACATGCAGAAAGCCAGTATGGATGCACTATAAAATGAGATTAGAAGTGGTTTAAGCTGTAGTAACGCCACCTCAAATTTTCTGTGTCCAGTTACAGTTATGAAG
This sequence comes from Lonchura striata, assembly GCF_050655825.1. Classification (NCBI taxonomy): domain Eukaryota; kingdom Metazoa; phylum Chordata; class Aves; order Passeriformes; family Estrildidae; genus Lonchura; species Lonchura striata. The sequence continues at coordinate 53,417,011 of NC_140707.1, read as the reverse complement.
AGAGTTGCAGTAAACAAATTTACTAGGGACTCATGTCCTAATCTTCATGCTACTGGGGTTGAAACTGGAAAGAAACATGATGCTATGCATGGTTTTGGTTTTGACGGCACTGATTTTTATAAACATTACAGAATATGAACATCTATACCGATACTGTTGACTTTAGCCACATACAAGGTTTAGTAACAGTAAATGCTTTAATGTTGTTGGCTTTGCTCATTCCACCTTGACAAATTATGGATGATATGTTTAATTTCCCATTACTGAATCTGACTGCTCCTTAGATTACGAGAGGACTTTTATTTTCTTTTGCTGATGAAGAACTGAGGTACATTGTAGGGCTATGCCCAAATGATATAGGGAGGTATGGCAGAGCAGGTAACTGAAATGAGCTTTAGCTGAACCGTATCTCAGTTCTTTCATGTGTAAATTCAATTCTGCCTAGTTCTTCCTCATGTATCAAATTCATCCAGTTTTCCTTCAAGATGGAAGGGTTCAAGACTTCAAGGCTCTCTTAATATCTCAAGGTCTGAAACATCTAGCCTTTCTGTTTTTGTTTCGTGACCATCTGCAGGGAAATAGCAACAGACTCTTGGCTTCAAAAGTTAGATTATGCTCTACATAAATGGATTTCACAAAAGATGCATAGTGATTTCCCTGGTATTTTTGATGTCTAAAATAAACACAGGGATCTGTTGGTTCAGTCAAGGAGAAACTTCTTGACTGAAACTACAAGAAGTAGGGTTAAGCTTTCCATCCCTGTTGAGGGTCACTGGACTCTACTGTCAAGCTGACTAGAAGCATATTGTGCCTTGCAGAGACAGGCTACTCTGAAGGCAGTAATGAGAAAAACTAAATTTTTACATTTATTTGCTCAAAATATTTATGACTTTATGGTTCTATTAGGGAGTTATCATCCATTTTTTGACTGACACAAACACCTAACACAATCTCACGCTCCCAAACACAATCTGTTGCAGTTCTGTTTAACTCTATCTGCACAGTTAGCTTTATAGGTAAGAGAGGTGACCCAGTAAATAGGAGCTACCATCTCCCACCAGTGCTCCGTGGGCTTCGTGCTCAGTTCCCAATGCACTTCAAAGCCCTGTAGCTGACTGGTCTCCAGCTGTCTTACAAACAACCTCTTCACCCATGGAGCATGCTGTGGGTAGGGGCAGTTGTTTCACAGGAACCCAGAATACATTTTGTTCCCAGGGTAAGGTCTTGCCTGGCTTTACCTCCAGGGAACAGGAAGAGCCTGAGCTGGACTGTCCTCAGAGCTGTTTGCAAACTGTTCTCAGAAACAATGGCTGATGATTCATCTGGCACTGTCATCAACAATCTCCAGGCCTGCCGTTTAACAGACCTTCCCAAAATAAAGAAAGGGGACCTTCCCAGACAGAATCATGTATTTTTTAGTGGTGAATCTACAGAGGAGTAGCTTAGGCTTAAGAGTGCTTGTAATCAAGTGATTACATATGCTTGCCCGAGGTCAGACAGTAAGCGAGTTTAGCAGCTCTGGGGACCCTTGTTCCTGTCTTGTGCTCACATAACATGAGCACACTGACTCATCCATGTGTGGGGATATACAAATGCCTTCTTATAACGTGTTTTTGCAAGTTTTAGTAATAAAGCCAGATCTGTGAGTCTGCAATCCTTCTATGGCAACAGAACAATGTCATCACCAACATTTGACTTAAAAAGTAGTTTGAAAAATAAATTCTTTTTTTATGTTTGTTTGTTTGTTTATGCTAGTAATGCAGAAGGTCGATGGTTTAATGTGTGTAACCTTTTAAAGTTTTTTCTATGAGTAAACATTTGCTGGAAGATATCCTGTCTGAGTGATGTCTTTTGAGAATGCCTAAAGTTAAGCTACCTAAACAAACTTTTCTTTAGTGAGAACAAGACAAGACATGGGGTGCCTTTTCTAGAAGTGTACATCCTAGCATAATGACAGGCCAGGTGATATTACAATGTCTGAAAATTAAAGACCCCAGAGTAAGGAAGATGGTGTTTACCTTCCGCATTTGCTAGAAGAGAAAGGACAGTGATGACTGATGAAGACTAAGATATATTAATGAATTAAGTTTGTGCTCCTCATCAAGGATGTGAGTTGACAGAGACTAGATATCATGCTGGCATCTCTGGGAATGAAATGTATCTGGTGAGGAGAGCCTAATAAGTATATAGTGAAGACATCCACTAAAACCCAAACTTATGGATATCTGCAACAGGAAATTAGTGAAATTTTACCTAAGGGATTTAGAACCATTTAAAAAAACCCCAAACAAATGTGTGTACTGTAGCTCCCCAAAAAATCATGTGAGAAGAGGACTAAGTATTGGACTAAAAAGGTGAAACAAAGAAGTGCAAATGAACAAAAAACCTTCAGCATGGGGCTGAAGGGGATCCTTGCAGTTGTTAAAGTACCAATGCCTCTGCCATAGGAAACTTCTGTTTTTTCTTACAAGCTTTTAACCAAAAGCTAGTTACCATAATATTAAATAGGAGTATTAAAGTCCTTGAAGTTCAGTTGATTTAACAGCATTTAAGGCTGAAGCATATATTTTTTTAGGCAGGGAACTTTAGCTTCAAAAACACAAATCCATAAAAAACTTATTTTCTCTCTTTCTTATCTCCTTCTCTTACACATCAGTAGATTAAGTCAGTTATAGGTGTTCACTTACATTACCAAGAAAACAACGAAAGGTATTTAAACACTAAACATGTACTTCAGGCAGGTGGGAGAAAAATGTTACAGAAATATGCCCTTTCTTAGGATGCATCAACTCAGAGGACCTTCCTATAAAAGAAAAAAAAGGACAAAAAAAAAAAATCCAACCAGAAGAAAAAACCTATTGATAACAGAAGTCTGTGTTGCTGTGTCACCTTCCATGTTACATGAAAATACTTGCTCCAAAATTTGCAAGAACATTCAGAAACATATTTGGTTTTTATTTTCTCCTTTTCAAAGCAAAGCAAAGTTCCACCCTTGCTCTGTCTCTCTTTTTCTCTCCTCTAAGGGAAAAAAAAAAAAAAAGTTTTGAGAATTTCATTTTTTCTATTCACTGCAGTCCTGGCCAAAGTAAAGCCCTCTTTTACATTGACGTCAAGATCTTTGCTAAGATTAGGGTTTCATTTCTCTATTGCAGCAATTAGCTAGGGAATGTATAAAAGGCTTCAGGGAAGCAAGCTAGGACTCCAGAGGGGAGAGCACTTTGCACCATAGGCAGATAGCAGAGAGTGCGAGAGGAGGAAGGCAGGAATACAGAGACGCGGAGTAGGAGGGGGGGACGGGGGAGGCAGAGAGGGAAAGAGAGGGAGGGAAGCAGGGAGGAAGGAACAGAAAGTTTATGTACATAAACCTTTTTTTTTTTTAAAGTATTGTTGCACCTAGTAGCTAGCTTTACTGACACAGAAATAAGAGATCTGTTCAGTGCTTAAATATCGGAGAAACAATGGGATAGTGCAGGAAAGTTAACAATTAACAGTCTCAGCTTAAATTTTGTAACTGCAGGGAACTGGAAAAACAGCTGCCTCTCTCTTCAGCAAAATCAGGTCTCCTGGTTAAGAGAAGAATTTTTGTTAACATCTAAATTTCTGAAAAATAAGCAGCTTGCACTTGAATGAATATCGTGCAGTTATGTTTTTAAGCAGCCTGCTCATACTTAACTATCTCTGCTTATTTTAAATAGAGCAGCTATGAAAGGGGTAATGAGGCTTTTGAAATGCCTTTTGCTTTACTCTTTTAAATGAGGGTACAGAGCAATAAAGAGAGCTGAAGGTATCCGGCTGAAGCGAAACAGCAAGGAAGATGGGTTTGCTAAGTGTGGATTTGTTGATCACGCTTCAGATCTTGCCGGTCTTTTTCTCCAATTGCCTCTTTCTCGCGCTCTATGACTCTGTGATTCTCCTGAAGCACATGGTTCTGTTTCTGAGCCGCTCCAAGTCTGGGCGCGGTGAGTGGCGGAGGATGCTGACCTCGGAGGGGCTGCGCTGCGTCTGGAACAGCTTCCTCCTGGACGCCTACAAGCAGGTGAGTGCCCGGGGATGGGGATGGGGACGGCGGGGCTGGGGCGGCTCAGCGGGGATGAGCATCCCCCTTGTCAGCGAAGAAGGGAAGGGAATCACTGTGAGGTGCAAGCCATCACCTATCTCACATTAAGCTTGATGGGAGAAGTATAAACTGAAAGGAGAGGTACTTCTAAGTCGGGGTTAAAGATTCACGAAATTCCGGAGCTGCTGACTCCCTCTGCTAACTCTCTGTGCAGCCTTGGCCATGACACTTAGTTTAGGTGTGCCTCAGTTTCCCCAAGAGCATGAATAATAATCTTTATGTTTTTAAAGTTTTTCAAGGTCTTAGTTTAAGAGTAATTGTAAAATACTCTAGATGTTTTCACAGCTGTAGTTTACCATTGCTTTATGAGATCCTCAGATATAAAAAGACTGCATCTTCAGATAGATCTCTACATAGATAGATGTTAGCTATGTAACTAGAGTTGTTTTACCTAGAGTAAAATATAGAAATGAAACATTGTCATTACACTGGCATTTTCTATTACTCATATGTTAACTTTTATATAGGAGGAAGTATCCAAGTAAAACTGTACACAAATTGAAAAAGTGACCTTTTTCCTTCATGAAAGCAGTGACAGAGGGACATGTCAGAGATTAAAAATGAACTTGACTAGCTGTCGGACAGCTACCTGGTGATTTAAATTAATAAAGCCAGCAACAGTTATGCAACATACACTTTTCTTTTCCTTTTGAGATTTCTTACAAACATTGCCTAGTGGTACTGCCCAGGTCTCATGAGGTAGCTGGAATTCCCTTTTATAGATTGAAAAGGTGAACCCAAAACCATGACATTTCTTGCACAGACCACCCAGTTAGTAAGTAGAACTGGATTCAGAGCCCTGTGGCTTTCAAAACAGTGCTTAGTCTGTTAATTTGTTGTCCTATTTAGACCATCTAATTTAACATACTCCATGTGATGTCATAGGGGTCCTGTACAAATGATACTCTTCTGAAATATTCCTTTTTGTATTGTCTCCCCCTCACTTTGCTTTCACACCCCTACAATACCCTTTGTATTTGCTCTTATCTAAAAATGTGAAGATGATGCTGGTGTTTGCTGGCTTTGTGATATGGAATACCATCTGCTTAGCCTGAAACTCAAGCCATGGGGACATTAATTTTCAGTGTAAGACAAATATAAATAACTTTAGCTTTTGCCAAATGGGTCAACCTCTTACTGCAACCCAGGAATCATCCAGCTGGCTACCCAAATAAAATAATGCTGAATGAAGCCCACTATTCTCCTAGCCCTTCTAGTCTTTGTTTTTATTCTTTTCATAGACTTTAAGTAGAGTAAATTTTACAGTGGCCTTGTTAAATGGGTCACTGAACACAATTGGTCCCATTTTACAGACAAGGCAAGACAGGACAGTTAACACATGACTTGGTCAAGGCTTCAGTGGATGTTGGTAGCATGACTGCAACAGTCAAATTCGAGTTCCCATATTTGCAAACTATATGTGGCCTGGGGTCTGGAGAAGTTGTGAAGCTGTAAGAGACCTTATATCCATTACATATTTTCAATCTCTCTTTGCTTAAATTGCACACAATTATTTAAAATTAAGACACTGCATGCCTTTCTGTAGTCTCCAAAGTCATGCTTTCCCTTTCTTTCAGTATCATGATGTTAATGATCGGAGTGACAGGTATGGTGACTCTGCTATTTTTGGTGTTGGCAATGAAACTCATACCTTGAACTTTGGTAACTTTATTCTCTCCCTTATCATGATTAAATCACCTGGGTTGTTCAGGTTGGTCAGGCCATAAGGTTCCAAGAATGAACTCTGTGCCTCAATGAACTCAACAGAAAAAAATGCATATAAACACAACAAAGTTTTATTACCTCGCTCCAAAAAGAGGAAAAAGTCCATTCATGGCAACTATTCTTAAGACAAAATGAGCCAACAATTATTGGAAATACTATTTTACTTTATAGAATTATGGGCCATAAGGATAGAAGAGCATTGGAGACTCTTGATTGCCACAGAAAGATAAGTATAGAAATCAAATTGTAAAGGGGACAAAATAAACTGAGAAGCAATATTGGAAGAAAACTCATCACCTCCACAATAAATGAGAATCTTTTCCTGCTTCTGTAAGGAATAAATAGGAAAAAAGTTTCATCTGAAAAGTTCTACTGGTAGATTTGAAAAAGATTGAAACATATCCTGCTTTGTAACTCCAATTTGTTGCTCCAATTTACCAGCTGAAACCAGGTATTAACAAATTACTTGAAAAGGTGCTTAAACTCATTCCACTGAGCAGTATTTATGAGAAAATCACCATTTTTCATGTAGAACAGCAGAATTGCAGATGTTTGAGATAACCACAGACAGACTGCCAGTTAGAACACTGAATCAAAGAAGTAACTGTGCTTGGTTTTACTGTGTTTTGTGTCACTTACACAGAATTTTTCCTAAGTACAGTTCATAATATTTTTCACAAAGCTATTTTTACTTGATGTAAAATTTCTGTTCAAAGAAAAATTTATGGGAAGCTACACTGTGGGTAGATACTACATTCTGAATTAAGGTAAACTTACTACAAGAAAGTACCTTGCCACAAAAGCATGCATTGTCCCAGATTTATGTTTTCAAGGCTAGTGTGTAGAAGATATGATCTTGTAATGGTTAGAGTATGTTTCAAACAAGCTATTCTGATTTACTTTCTCATTGTCCTTCTATCTCATCCAAATTTCAACTTTTTTTTTTTTTTTTGGCTTTTTGTTGTTATTAAGTATTATTGCACAAGGGTTTTTGTGAGGGCAATTATTTCATAGACAAGATTACCTAGCAACATTTGAAGATTTTAACATTATCAGTGGGGAAGCAATGTAAAGTTTGTTGTATTGTATGTAGAGTATATTCTGTGTTCTTTTTTATTGGAACATTCTGTATGACTGGTTTTCTCCACATTTTGAAGTCCTACTGGAATAAAAATAATTGGGTTTTTGTTTATTTTGATTTTTAATGTAAATTTTGCTAAAGAATAATATATTTCTTTTTACTTCCTTAGCTCTGAGTTCAATATCTGTCAGACTCAGTGTTGATATTTTCTACACTGCATCAGCTTTGTGATTTATAGACCATCCTATTATTTTCCAAGAGGCAAGTGTGTCTTACATTACAAGGGAGTCTTTAGGACCAAACTAATCATCATAACAGAGATAAATACAGATTGTAGTCAAGTTAGATTACTTTCTGTAATTGAAAGACTGCAAATGCTTTAAATATTATTTTTATATATGTTTGTGTCTGTAGGTATTTACAATTTTATATGTTTGCCTGTATAAAAATATATATATACCTCTTTGTCTCTATACATGTACATACATATATGTATAAAAAGGCAAAAGTACAGATATGTAAGCATACATTTCCAGCAGTCAGTCCCTCTCATTTCTCCCTATGTGCATACACATATAGATGTGTGTATGTACACATACATACAGATATGAATGCAGTCACAGCTATTGCAAGAGAAAAACCAAGACTTTTTGGGACGGTGTTAGTGTAACCATGATTTACATAGGCCATTTCTACAAATGCCAGTGAGGTATTTGTTCTAGCTTAAAGCATGTATACTGAATGTATCACACATCTGCAAAAATCTAAAGAAAAAGTTTGAGAAGTTTTGAAAAAAAAAATTAAAAGCTTGATTTTTTACCTACTAAGTTCTGTGCTTTATTTAGTAGTGGGATGAATCTAAGATACCAAAGGTGAGAAATGGTAATCTTATAATGCTTTTAAAATAGGTTAAGAAATGGTTGTACCCATTAGACATACTCAGTGGTGAGCCCTTGTGCTGGAAGCTTTTCCAGTGCCAGATACGAGCTCTGTGTTTCAGCAAGGCAAAGCTATCATTCTTGGTCTCCAGTAGAAGGCTTTAATGTTGTCCTTGAGGAAATCATCCCTGTTCTCCACCTCAGTGGAGGGTGTCACAGGGAAGGCTTAATGGCCTCTCCCTGCAGCAGCCCAATAATTAGGAATGCCATGATGTACCTATGGGGGCAACGTGCACACATGCACACACACAGAGATGTGTGTAGCTGTGCGTCATGGGCCTCAGAGGGATGCTGGTATCTCGAGTGATGGATGGTGGTGGGTGTGTGTGTACTTGTACAGCTTTTTACTGCCTTTAGAATGGGCCAGCAGCAAGCTCTGGCATGACGGTCCCAACAGGGGAATGGCTGGCACAGGATCCCAGGTTCATGGCGTAAACCCAGCTCTGGATGTAGCAGCAAGCAGAGTGGTTCAGTAAACACCCAGTGAGATTTTCCTGGGTTTTCATGCAGGCAGTTAAATTACCTTTGGCTGCTTTTTCCTGCCTGGTAGGTAGATCATCTAAAATAAATCAGAATGCAAAGTAAAACAGTCCCAAACCCTAGATGTTAAATGCATGCTGCACATTATCACAAAGATATATATGCAAGTAATATAAAAGCATGATCCTCTGCCTGCTCTTTGACTGTCCAGTAATTCTTTGCATTTTGGGGAAATGTTTTAAAGGTTGAAACAAAGACACAACATCCATACTTACTATTAGTATTTATTTAGTTCGGCAAGGTAAGGAAGTCTCTCTCTCTCTGCATTTGACAGTGATAAAGGGAATTTGAAAAAAAGTCTGTTGTATAATTTCAGGGTTTAGAACTAGACATTGTGTGGTATTAAAAATATTTTATTGGTTTTAAAACTTCTCCTGCAAAGTTGGGAATGTAAATTCAACAGGATTTGGTTTTGAAATTTTCTCATTTTCTCATTATTACTAATATATAATCATGTTTGTTGTAGTTGTGTCTGAGAATCAACCTAGGCTAGGGACCCATTGCACTAGGCAGTGTCCCAACAAGAGGAGCAGACAGTTGATCTCATGGAACTTAAGAGTTCAAACATTCAAAACAGATGAAGTAGAAAAAGGAATATGAGGACTTTTGTCACACATGGGCTCTTATCCCCTTTTATTTTAGGGGATCAACTTTCATTTACAGATCTAAATTCAGTTCTTCCATAACTCTTTGCACTATTCCGTTTCACCCTTATGTGTGAACAAATGACTGTAAGGAGTACTTGCCTTGTCAAAGCCCTGTGAAAACCCCTTTTTGCTGTAATAGACACAAAAATTTAGTTAGTGGGCACTATTTGGGAAGAGGATCATACATGGTTCTTGAGTGCTGGCTCTGTCTCTCTGTCAAAACCACCACTGTGTACTCATACACATAAAAATGAGTAAAAAAGAAAGAAAAAAAACATCATCCAAATTAATATCAAATTCCCTTCACAGGCTGAGTAACAAAATGTGGTGAAGGCCTCTGTCACGTGCAGGTAGATCCTTGTGGCGAAGGCGTAGTAGGCCATGCTCCCATCTTGAGTGAAACATAAAGCCCTTAAGAAGCTTGCTCTTGGCTCCTCAATCACAGGAACTAAAATTAACTGTAAGAGTGCAAGGCAAAAGGCTCCTTTATGCTTTCCTTGTGCCATGCATACTCATTTGTGGGACTGGTGGCTTTTAAATAGAGAAAGCAGCATTTGACTAGTTATTTTTATCTGGACTGTGCCTGGTTTGTTTGTTTCTCACTTTCCTTTGAGAGCTCCACATACCTGATCTTAAATAAAAAAACTCTGAGAAAGCCTGAGCCATTTCTAGTCTCTACTCTCCAATTCAAGTAATTCAAGTTGCCATCTTCCCAAGAAAAATGAAGAACTTCTGCACCCCTTATTCTACTCCAGACAAGGGTCTTCTGTGATTTTTGTCAACTGCACAACTCTGGGTTATGAAATAAAGAAAACAAAAATAATAGTTTGTAGAATTTGCTAACCAGAGTTAAATTATGATTTGGATGTAGCTATAGATAGCTGAATGGGATCAAATCAAGGCAGAGAATTAAAAAAAAATGCTTAAGGCTGCAGGGATTCAGTTAATTGCTAGTCACTGTACTCCAGTCCCAAACACAACATGCCCATATTCAAATGACTAATATCATAAACTGAATTGTGAATTGTCTTGCAGCACCTATTTTTTTTAGGGGGTTGACGCAACCTGATGAGTCTGCCAAACTGTATGAAAATTCCTGATGCAGGGAATTTAAGCAGCATTCCAGTGCACAGGAAGGTTATGATGAAGCTGATAAAAGCAAAGGAAAAAAGAAGAGGCAAATAAGGGGACAATGTTTTGTCCATGGAGCTTTACCTAGTTCTTATGGAAAATGTACTACAAACTTAGTAGTATGTGCTATTTCTAGCCTGCAGTTTATGAATAGGGCTTTCTCTCCTTCTCCTAAACCTCCTTCATTTTGCAGGCTGTGTGCTTAAACATCAGCAATCTTGTTCCCTTTTCACTCTGCATGCAGACTAAGAACAGGCTGTCAGGCAAACACAAATTTCTCACAAATTATGTGAGTCACTGCTTTGGTGTAGCTGGTTGCCCCTGCTGATGGCTGGGCTGGCTTGCAGATTTGGTTGGCCTACCTTGCGTGTCCCATGCAGGCTGTGTGGGAGGGGATGCCTGCGTGCTGCTCAGTTGCTCCCTCATTCAGAATGCTGGCACCAAATGGCCAAATATTCACACACAAAAGTACGTGATTATGGAAGTGCTGGATTGCGTGTGAGGGGAGTTCTGCTGGTTTGTTTCTCAGAATTTATATTTTGCCTGCCTTTGTGTAGGATTTCAAAAGCAGTTTGGCTGAATACATAAGTGTTTTTGTTTGTTTTCTCATTGCATTGATTTTCTTTTCCAAGAGCTATTTTTTCTTTCAATAAATAACAACAAAGAAGATGGCCAAGGCCTACAATGCAGATGATCAGCAAGGATGATATTGTCATCCTGTGTCAATCGGTTCAGAGTCTGGTGAAATAAACAGTCCCTTGGGAACGTCAGTGCTTCATCAAGACCAATTAGTGGATCTGCTGCTTATGTTCAAGCATTAACGACTGGGCAGGGCTGCTTTTTGGAGTGCCTGACACTGGCATGGAACAAGGCACCGACCTAATTACTTCTCTACAAGAGCAGAAAATGCCTCATGAATGCCTGCTTGGCAAGGATGTCTCATTAAGGGGAAAAAACCCAACACAAACACTCCTAGAAACAAAAATTAAAATTATAGGTAACCTGCAGCCATGAGACTTCCTTCATGGCTGTGGGAAATGAAGAGAAACTGCTCTAAGGTGATGCATAGTTGTATAGATGGATAAAGGCTTCTTTGTACTTTGTTTCCTAACTCCATCTATTTTTATAGTCCATAAGGAGTATGAGAGGCAGAATGCAAACTTGCATCGTTGAAGAACAGAAAATATATATTGTCTTCTTTGGTATCAGTGTTAAATGGGACTTGAAGAGTTGGTGTCTGTTGGAAGCTGTTTTATTAGTCTATTTGTTCAGGGTTTGCAAACTGGCCTAGGAAACTAAAGGGTTTGGTAGACCTGAGTGAGGAGCCGGTAATGAGGAGCTTATAGCCTCTCTTTCTGCTTAAAATGATCAAGAAGCAAACTGTGGCTTCCCAGTTCAAGAGTGGTGGCTAGATATTTTCAGTCATGATAGTTTTGTTAAAATAAAACTTGAGGTGTAAGTAGAAACAGCTGCTCAGATGTTTCTTTGGTCCTAAGCAGCTCTGTTCCTTCCTGACTCATAGGTGCTTCTTTATTTTTCTTTGAAGAGTGAGAGCAAATATAAGAAATACAAAGTGTATTGTTTAATTGTGATTTGTGAGTTAAATGACATGCCATTACTTTTCTTTGACTGGATGAGCACACACTTAAATACTGAGGCCCACTATTCACCTAGGGTGTTGGATGAAGCACAAATACTTACATGTCAGGCTTTGCCCAAAAGGCACATTATCAGCAAGCTATCTCTGAAAAAGCAGGTATGGTAGTTCAGAAAGAGTAAAGCTTTCTAGGTGATGAGGGATCGAGTGTTTCTGTAGATATGCATGTGTTGTGTTTTTTGAGATGCCCTTTTTGTGGTAGTCACCAATTTATCACGTATTGCTGAATTGTTTAGTTGGCTTCTGGATTGAATGATTGTATGGGTGCCACATGATCTTGTATTTCTTTATTCAAGTGCAGCCCGTTACCTTACTCCTGCTTTACCTATCCTACATCACACAATGGCAGAGAGAAATGATCAATTGAACAGAAGACTACCTGCTAAGGTGTAGGTAGCCTGAAATACTTTAAGATGCTTAATGCTACTTCTTAAATGCAAGAGCCTGAGTCTCTGAGCCTGCCTCACGAGACAGATCATTTTTTCTCAAAAACCTGGCATATAGTTATTTTCTTTCTTTGAGTTCAGTGGATACTCTCACATCAGGTCCTAAACTCAGCAGCTTCAATCCTCTTGCTTTCAAAGGTGAAGTGCAAGACTTTTTTTAAACTGTTACCAGTGCCCTAGAAGATAACAATGCTGCAGATGGAGGTTTATAGGGGTGGGGGCAAAAGGGACTTTGCTTCCCCAGAGCATCCTTGTTTCTCTTGACTGTGCTGCAGCTGCATATCCTTTGCTTCCAGTGGCATGATCACCACATACTTGGCCTGGTGAGATTTGTGGGACTCAGGCCATCTTTCTGTAGTTCTCTTCCTTGCTGATGTCTGAGTGGGAATGTTGGCATGGCTGTGTTTCAATATGCCCTATTGAAAAGAGTCAAAATAATGCTCCTAATTGTGTGCCAACATGCTGTGAGACATTCTCATATAGTTATGAAGTCTGGAAGAATTAATGGCTTACAAACTTTGATTAGACTCTTGCTTCTGTTGTTATTCTGATGAAATAGTGCAGAACCTCGAATAACTGCAGTTTTGCTCAAGATAGTCAGGTTTCTGAGGGAGAAATGGAGGATCCAGTATCAGCAATCTATTTGCCTTTGGTGTCCAGCAGCAACTGCATGAGTTTAATTGCAGTGTAGCTTCAGAAAGAAATACATAAAATGTTAAAGACTTTGGCCCTGTGTGTTTCCTTCAAAGCAACAATTCTGAACCTAATCAAATAGGGGACAGAGAAAGAAAGAGTCAGGAAAATACAAGGATAATTGCCCTGTGTTAAAGGCAGAGACATAGGAATTTCTGAGGCAGGGTTCATTCAAAATTAATTGCATTATGCAATAATGTTTTGTGGTTCTATAGTAGTTATCAGCTAAAGATCTTGGAGAGCTCTGCAGGCACCACCTTATTCTGCCATTTCCCTCCTGTGAGTTGCTTTTATTCTGTCTTTTGTTCTATAAACATGCAAACAGAAATGGTCATGCAAAATGACCTTTCTACTACTGACTGTTAGGTCTGAGTTAGATCTAAGTTGGAGCTGAGAACAGTTGATTTTCACCTCATCCATCCTACTTCAGCCATGTTACAAATTTTCCCCTCTTCCTGCTGTTTTTTTTCCCCAATCTTCTTGTAAAGAAACATTGCAGTAGAAGGAGATATGTCACTCAACCACTGATGAAATTACTGCAAAGGGGTTAGAAGAAATTTTAGAGAGCACAATCTTAAATAATTAATTGTCAAGGCAATATATATATTAAGTGGGCATTTGCAGAGATCTCTTGTGTTTGGTACTCTTGAATATTTTCATTCTTGGACTGCAGGATGGAAGAGAATACACTAAGCTGCAAATCTCAAAATCGAGAGGCACTGTGTGTTGTGAAAGTCAGGACTATTACACAGAATGGTTTTCGGGAATTGGAAAAATGGCTTGAACTGTAGGTTGTGGGCTGAAAAGGGACCTAGACTTTATAACACCTTATTAGCTAATCTCTAATCAACAGGCTACTGTTTTTCCAAAACAGTCATGGTATCTCATAAAAAGCAAACATCCAGAATATATAAACAGATGTAGTCTGTGAGCTACTTCATTATACAAATTGTAATTGTCTGATTATAGTGAAAGTTACTGAAAACACTATTGAAGTTTTGAATAGTGAGCTTCAAGGATGATGTGAACCAAGTGGAGAGAACTCACGGAAATGCCAGTGGAAAAACCCCTATGTATCACAGAGGACATTGAGAAGAAATTTAAGGTATTCTGTCTGAAAGCAAATCCAAGTCTCCAAATACACAATGATGGACAGGACCATCATTGTGTAGTGGGCAGAACAAACCTCTTATCAAATTTTCTAACATTAATGAAATAGAATATTTGCCAGAAATGCCACATTTTCCTGAACTGTGAGTGCAGGTGGACAAGATGACTGTTTTGAAGCTGCTGCTTTTGATGATTTGCTCTGCCTGCCCCCATGTGACTTGTTAGGTGCACTCTGAACAGGTGACTGTTTGAAGAGAGGAGTCATAAGGATACTGCACAAACAAGTCACACTAACTTGCTATGTTTTAATTTGTTCTGCCATCAGGTCAAACTGGGAGGAGAAGCCCCAAACTCCAGTGTAATCCACATAGCCAAGGGGAGTGATGGCAGCAGTGGTAGCTGGAAGAATGTTGGTGGAAAGTGTGGAACCAAATGCCACCTTCTGGATTTTGCCAACTCAGAGCGGCCGCTGGTGGTCAACTTTGGCTCAGCTACCTGACCACCGTTCACAAGCCAGCTGTCAGCCTTCAGCAAGCTGGTGGAGGAGTTCTCTGGTGTGGCTGACTTTCTGTTGGTCTACATCGATGAAGCTCACCCATCAGATGGCTGGGCTGCGCCTGGAATCTCTCCCTCTTCATTCGAAGTTAAGAAACACAAAAGCCAGGAAGAGAGATGTGCAGCTGCTCACCAGCTCCTAGAGCACTTTTCCTTGCCACCTCAGTGCCAAGTGGTGGCTGACTGCATGGACAACAATGCCAATGTGGCCTACGGGGTTTCATTTGAGCGAGTATGCATTGTGCAGAGACAAAAAATTGCCTACCTGGGGGGCAAAGGCCCCTTTTTTTACAACCTTCAAGAGGTCCGGCTTTGGCTGGAACAAAACTTCAGCAAAAGATGAAATCCTTTCTCCACAGGAGTTATGTCAACTGATGTGTCCCTTTAAGGTGATGCAAAAGGGAAAAAAAAGGAAAACATATGCTAGTTTAAAAAGAATCAGATGATTGCAGGAGAACATATTTGATAACAATGTCAAGTGAGTGTTAACTAGTAAAAGAAAATAAAACAAAAATCTAGCTCCACAGAAATATTGTCAAGTGAAAAAAAAAAAATCACACTCCTGCTCTTGCTGTGGGACAGAAGAGATAAACAGACTTCTCCAAAAAGGTGCTGCTGGCAAGCAGGTGGGGTGGTTAGATAAGACCTGAAGACGCAGACTGGGGTTTCCCAGAAGCCCAGTCCTGGGGTGAGGCACAGAAAGCGTTTCTGCTTGGAAGGCATTCCATGGAAAGGCAATGCTGTACATTTCATCAGAAACGCTTCTTTACCCTCTGTGGCCAATTCAAGGGACCTGAGAGGAGCAGGGGTTTTGCAATTGCTTTGCATACAAATGCAGTGCAGTGTGGTGATTTTCCTCTCTTGGTAGAAAATTTATTGTTCAGAGACTTCAGGAACCACATGCAGACTGGCACAGGCAGACTGGCTGCTCAGAGCAAGATGAACCTTTGTCTGCAGGTATTTGTACTCTCTGTAGACACCTCTGCACAGCATATTAACTATGTAATGCTACCTTACATGTTTGTATCCAGCATGCAGGACTGTGCCTGCTGAGAAAGGTGTTAAAATCTATTGAGTTGGACCAAAAAAATAAATGTGATCTAATAAGCCCATTATCATTTGAAAACGGAAATATCTGGAGTAATTATAACACAACATTGAGAACCATCTAGAGCATGCACCATGAGACAAAACTCAGCTGATGCCAACCAAATCCTTGGTTCTGAGAGCTACAACACACATTTATCAAAGTTCTCTGGTCCTCATCTCTGTTTCTTTACCCACCTCCATCTCTTTCTGTCTATCAATAGGATTAAAGGTAATTTCACTTTTAGCTTAAAAAAATAACTTATTTCTCTCTCTCTTTTTTTTTTTTTTTTTTTTTTTTTTTTTTTTTTAATGTGACCTTGAAGGTATATTTTGGGGGCAGGAGAACTTATGCACAATTTTACCTCATTGAAATGGAAACCTATTCTGTCATTTACCCTGTTAAATGTAGTCATGCTGACTTTTACTGTCTTAGATACCTGAACCTTGTTTATATCTATGTTAATTAGAAAGTTAAGTTGTTTGCAGTCTTAGAATTGATTAGCTACCGTTCTGCTACTGGATGAGCTGATAGTCTGTTTTGCTCATGTTCTCGAAAACCTTCCCAGAGGAGAAACAGGGAGGACAAATAGTTTGAATTAATGTGAGTAAGAATAAAAGATGGCAGAATTTTTATATGAATGAGTATGAGGAATGGATTGTTAAAAAAGAGATACTGTGAACTTAGAGTACACATTAAGTTTAGGTATTTCTAAAACTAGAATTATTTAATCAAGTTTGATGAAAAGGCAGATTTACAATGAGCTAACCTATTAGAGCTGATAAATGAAAACCCATATGGAGATGGACTATCCAAGTTTTCTCTCATCTTTGGCAGAAACATGAAACAGATAAACAGAATAAGTGGCAAAAACCAAATTAGTTCATAATTTCTCATCCTGCCCATCATCAGGAATATGATGTGTTGAGGCTGACATAGAAAAGAATAGAAAATACATAAGTGTTTTAATTTTCATAATGCCCACTAATATTGTGTATTTCCTTAAGCTTGGCTCTTGGTCAACTTAGCCAATGTAGGAGGAATTCGGAAATGTGTTTTCAAGCACAGATCTGAAATAATGACAGTAACATGGGTAATTTCTCCCGTACTCAGGTTCATGCTTCCCATTCTTCTCACATTTTCCTCTACACTCTGTTAAACATAGACACACATGCACTTACACAGTTGGTAATGTGCATTGGAGAAGGGTGTAAAGAGTAGTTGTCAGATCTCCCAGTGAGCCCCACTTCTCAGAAGGCCTGTGTCTCTCTGTGTGTGCATTTATATATGCATTCATATGTATAGAATACATTTTTTGTATGTGTGTATATATGTGTGCACATATAAATGGTGTCTAAGACTACTACAAATCATTATCCTGTCCTACTATTCATTAATGTTACTGTAAATCGTTGCTCAATGCAGAAGACTGTTACAGATCTTCATGACTAACTGGGATATATAACTGAATTTTTAAAACCTGTAATCATAGAAACAGTAACATAGCCAAACTACATGATTATTTAATCCAGTGTCCTACCTCTGACTGTATCAGATGCTTCAGGGGAAGGTGCAATAATTTTAACTTAGAGAATTTTTATTAGCTTCAGCCCATATTGTTTTTGCCTCATCTGAAGTGATTGTTGATGTCTCATCATCCCGCATGAGAGGCTGATTCTGGGTATTGAGATTTAAATATTTTGTGAGGTGGGGATTACTAAAATAAAAAAAATCCCTTTTAATTTTAAAGAAAACCAAATGAAAACAGACTTTTTCTTTCATATTTAAATAGACTGCTTTTCAACATCATTCTCATCTCTTGCTGTTATATGCTAAACCACTAAACATAAGCGATCCCAATTTTTCTTCTGTCAGTCATTATATAATCTATATAGAAATTTGCATAACTTTTGTTTGTTTAAGACAAACAATAACTCATATTCTTATACAGATTCATACTCTTTCCTTGTCTCTGAATCACTTCTGCTTTTGCTACGCCGTCTTTTAACTCAGGTGAGTAAAGATGTAGACATTAATCCAAGTGAAAATCTGTATTGATATACCCAGCACAGCATCTTTTCTTTATTATATCCTATTCTTCAGTCATCTGAAACTTTTTTAATCCATAGCAACTCCATAGTCTTTGTAAAACGTAAACTAGTAAGTCTTTTCTTTGTTTCATCATTATACTGTTGAAGTCTAAACTGTTTATATGGGAAATGCTAGCCAAATGTTTAACACAGCTGTTGAAACATACCTTTAGTTCAGAGGAAAGAGTCGGAATTAGTAATTCAGTTTGTTAATACTCATTTGCATATCTAAAGTTACAATTATTTTTCAAGTCCATTCTCTGCTTTTGAATTTCCATTATTTTGTCTTGTAATTAATAGATGCCTCTTCATCACATAGTATGCAGGAATTATAAAATTGGCTCCTGTAAATGGGAAAAACAAATTGATTTTCCACAAATAAAAATGCACAATAACTTCATTTCTTTCTTGGCAACATCCATAACTGTCCTGCCTAAAATTTAAAGATATTCCAGCCTCACTGATTATCAAGACAGAAATACATTTTGCAAAATCTTAGGTTTCCCCAGAAAACTTCTGGTCAGAAAGCAGGGTTTTCTTCAAAGTAAAATGGGCATAAAGGGAAAAAAAAAACAAACCTGGAAAAGTACTTTCTAGGAGGCTGACAGAAACATAATGGTTTTTTTTGGGTTGTTTTTGCAAAATTAAAACATTTATTTGAAAAGGTTTGCAATGAAATATCATCCTCAATTGATAATTAAGTGGCCGTATGTCAGCTACCCAAAATTATTATAACAGTTGTTTTGGGCCCTGGTAGAGATTTTACTACTTTGCGAAACTTGTCTAGTCTGCTGTGAGACTGGATTTGCTTCTATCTCATTCTCGTTCTCACTGTGCCAGGGCACTATACCATATTACTTGAGGTGCTCCAGTGTGACATACATGTTGAGCAACAGCTCACAAAATAGGTGCCTGAAAGCATTCTGGAAGGCTACTGTATATAATAGAGACCACAATACTGTGTCTCAACATTAGTATGGGAAACTTTCAGTATTTTTCATTTTGAGCAACATAAAAAGCTATTCTGGGCTATCATTCTACATTGTTCTGTGCTTAGCATCTGTATTTAGCACTGTAGAAAAGTAATGTAAAGCATTTTGTGCAGATGAGAAACTAGCATTTGCTCTTTCCTTGTGTAGACAATGACATAAATTTAAGGCAGCAGGAAAACGTGCCCCATCTATTAAAAATAAGAATATATATATATGAAATATGTTGTTGAACAACTGTCTGAACGCTTTGAAAAACAAAATGCAGTGATTTTTAGGAAGGTGATCTTGGTGGGGAAACCTACAACACTTCTCAAAAAGGTATTTATGCTATGCATCCAGGTGTGTGCGGAGGGAAGTTACGTTTCTGCATGTGTGAAAGTGGCTTTTCTGTGATGTGGAGTATAGATTTAAGACTTTTTAAAACTTTAATTCAATATTATAACCAAAGCAATAAGAGGAGTCAGGTAGGGAATATTGGCCAGTTTTGTACAACTTGACACCATGTCTGTGACAAATCCATAATCAGTTGTGCCCAAATTGGAGTCTTCAGTGAAGAGGGATCGGGGTGAGACAGAGGAGGCTTGTGTGCTCATGAAGATTGCTAACAAAAGAGTGATTAACTCAGTTAGCTTTCAGATGCCCTCACACTGGCATTCCTCTGTACACCTTAGTGTGGCTGTATTTGAAAGAGGAGTCTCTTTGGGTCTGTCAATAAGATCACTGTGGTGTAGGTGCCTGTGTGTACTATGTGTGTGTCATTGTTTAAACGTCAAAAATACACTGCAGGAGAGCCAGCAAAATTTTGTTACAATATGGTGCTCCATGAAATGTGCTTTCTAGATTTGTTTGTCTTGTATTATAATAAATGATAATGGAAAATTTACGTCTTCTGTGTTTTTTTCTGATTGCTAATTCCACACAGTGGAATCTTGACATTTGACCAAGGAAACTTAGACCTATATTTAATATAAAAGCTTATGCTACCCTGACTACTAGATCTTGAGCAATGCAAGCAAAGTTCCTTATAAGTGGTAGAGCTAATTTATTATCTTACTACTCTCAGCTTTTAAGAAAGGTAAAGGGGAGGGAAACAGAGAGCTACAAGGACAGTAGAGTCTGCACAGAATTGCAGTGTTCAAAAAAAAAAAGTACTTGAAGAAAGCATGCCAAGCTGTAGACAGCACATGAAACCTAGGCAAATTGGTTATGAATGCATGAGCTATAAATGCCACTCCCATTTAATGTATAGGCAAAAGATAAAAAAATAAATTAAAACCACAGCTGAATAGCTGCTACAAGAAAAAAAAAATCAAGTTAAAAATGTGTAGCAACGTTTAAAACAAATTCACTTGGTGATTTAATTGTATTTTAGAAATTCTCTCTTCTTTTTCATCTTTTGTTACAGTAAGTTTTATAGGACCCTGCATATAAAAACTGCTTGTGAATATAGGTGAGAAAGAACAAAACAATTCTACAAAAGGAAGACTGTGAAAAAAGGTTATATCCTAGTTGCCCAAACAGAAATGTTCATTACAGTATACTTAATAGCCCTTGAAACAATCAAATAAATAACTCTCTCTAGATTATATAGCTCACATTAGAAAAATAGTGCCCAAAGGTACTAAAGGAGAATTTTGAATTTTGAAAATTTTCTTGTAGTCTGGTTGTTGGTGATTATGACCATTATATCAATTGTTGCTATAAGGACCTACTCAGTACTCTGGAAGAAATAAAAACACACTTAAGGTCTTGCTTCTTATTTCACAGCTGTGTAAATCAGATGAAGGCAGATGTGATGAAATAAGTTTTATTAGAAAATAGGACCATCAATAAATAATTTACTAACAAAGATTACACTCTGGATACTTCTAAATATTTGTGAGAGTGTTTTGGTTTTTTTCTGGAATAGGTGATGTCCATGGTAGAAACAAAAATGAAAACAGATTATCTGTGGAGCTGTATCTCAAGATGATTGACTACTGCTCAAGACCTTACTTTCTAACAGAGGATTTCTGAGGTATAATAACAAGACAAGGCGACTCACTGTATATGCCTGTGTACTTCTAATGTTCATGTTAGGGAATCAATGAGCTTGAACATGTCTTAGGGGGCTAATGTGAAATGGAAGCACACTGAATGGGCATCCTGTTCAAATCCTAAAGGCCTAAGGATTTTTAAGCCTTGTTATGTGACTTGACTAGAGAAAGAGAATCCAATTTACGTCATATCTATGAAACATATGAATATATCAAAAGTTTTAGTTCTCTCTAAGTTCCTGTTATATGACATTAAAGAAGTAGCAGGCAGGAAAAATTCTCTTTTAAAGTCAGTATTTCCCATGTTTTAAATATGTATATTTTTGTTTTCCATAGAAAAACTAATGTGACTTAGGTATTGATTAGGTGTGCAGGTAATAGGAGGGGAAATTTCCTTAAAAGTCTTATCTTGTTTAGGAATTGATCAGGTTTTGATGTCCTTTAACTCTGTTCTTTTTTTCTTATATCCTTCCTGCACCTGATTTCCCATATTTCTTGAACCTGTCATATCACTGTGATGTTTCCCCCATTTCAGTCTTTGGTTTTGTGGAGTTTACTGAGGGCTACAGAATTTCAAGTATGATGTCAGGATGCCAGTTGTCAGAAGGTCAAGTGAGATATGGGAGAATACAGTATTTTGTTCTGTTTATCTCTGTATTCTCAATGCACATCCTTTGCATGTGGGCTTGTTCTCAAACATAGTTTTTTGTATGCCTGCAGAGCTAAAATTGGCTTTCTGGGCAGATTATAAGAACATAAAAGAGCTTTCTGCAGACTGGGAGTGAACATACAGGTTTTCAGCTCAGCCCTAGCTGCCAGAATTTGTATTTCCCTACGTCTGCCAACCTTTTGTAAAAACTCACAACAACGCTCCAGCCTCATGCAGAGTGAGGGGCTGAGCAGAGTGACTCCCATACACTGGACCTCAGCAGGTGTCTTATGAGACAAATCTTTCTGAGGTTTTCTCAGAGATTCACAGGAAATTAGACCAATCCCTCCAAATCAGAAATTGGTAGACTATATTTGGAAATGAAAATCACTTGCTTTGTGAGAAAGAAAATCTTGTAGCTGATTCTGCTATGGATGGAGTGGCAGAATTATGCTAGCTGCATAGAGAAATTTAAGAGAAATTGTCTCTTAAATGATCCTTGCAGATCTTCACAGCACAGGTGGACTGAACAGCAGTGCTAAAACTGTCTGCAGTAGTTCACATAAAGACTAAACACACCTAATGGAAAATAACTTTGTCATTTGTGTTTTTCAAAGCACCTGAAAAACAGAAGTACATCTCTACTACAGACTAATTTGATAACAGCTAGGCTGGATGCCTGACTGAAAGGGCATGTAAACATAAGAGCCATTTTCTCAGGATATTTCTCCTATAACATCTGCATACCTCAGTATAACGCTGCTTCTCTGTTGTCCAAAACCAGGGCAAACAGTCCAGTATCACACCCAGCTCCTCTTGAGTAGATTGTAGTGACCTCTTAATTTACTCTGTGTGACACTGGTGCTGAGCTGAAGTTCAGGTCATCCTGTTTTTTATTGGGATGGATATTTCCAAGTCAACAGATCAACAAATTTCCCAGCACTATTTTCAGCAGTGGAAGTATACGGTAGGTGAGGTTGGAGAGAAGAAAAGTTCAACAGATGTTTCTTCTTCCAATGGGACTTACTATTTAATGTTGATTGCAAGAGTTTTCTTATTACATGTATAGTTACATATGAAAACCTTCATGAGGCTTGTATTTACTTAGAACACTAAATTCTAACTTCAGTGGAACTTTCAGTATCTGAAAAGGAATTTCACAAGGCCCGATTATTTTTTTTAAGGTTTCAGAAACTGTAACTGTGACAAAGAAGATACTCGTTAAAATCATGATGTCTGCTTAGAGATTTTTCTGTGAGTTGTTAAGGAAAACAGAAAAATTATCATTGTTCTGTATCATGATCCATATCAATGTGAGGCAAAAGAAAGATTTTCAGGACACACAGCAGTCCTATGTGGCTTCTAAAGCATTCCTTAATGTTATTGCCTCTGTTGTGGAGTGGATCACCACCCCTTGAGAAAAAGCCTGCCGGGGTGGCCCAGTGGTGAGATGAGATATTTTTCTTTAAAGGACAGAATTTCCCCTCAACTGACCACTTCAGAGCAAACAACAGGGAAAAAAAACTCCATGAGAACTAGGTAAGTTTCCATTCCCAAACTGACTGCGGAGGAGGAAGATCTTCCTGTTGCTTTTATACTGTTTTAATCAATTTCATGTTTTCTCCCACTACAGAAGTGAATGTGCTGCTTCAGTGATTTGAACATTTACAATGCCAAAGCAACCCAGGCTACTTGAATCTTTCTGTGGCCCCTCCCTTTTCTTCCTTTATTTGGTTGGGGCCAGGTAAACAGAGTCATTACTATGATTACTGCAGTCTGGACCATTACCCAGAATACCATCTGTCAGTATTTTGTCAAACTTCCTTCTATGAAAAAGCCATTAGATGACATCTGACATTCATTTATGATCAGCAGATAAACCAGTTCACTTGACAGATAAATAGGAACACAAATAACTGTTTTTTTAATTGTGACTACTACCATATGTTGTCACTCATGATATATTTAATCACTGATCATGCTCTAATTAAATGTATCTTAAACCTCTTTGTCTTGTCAATAGAGGAAAAAACAGATGGCAATACTTAGATGTGGCTTCAAATTTACTGCAGACTTACATTTTCACTGACATGCAATAAAGAACTAAATTTGAAAAAAAAAATATAGAGGTGTTATTAAGATATAGCATGTATTCAGGTTTACTTCTGATATTTGGAGAACAAGAGCTGTTGTGTGAAGTTGGTGATACTTGAATTTTGAAGGAAAATTCAAAAGTAATACTAATATTTTTATCAAGGAAAAGGACTTTCAAATATTGTCTTAAATGTTTCTGTGTACATTTGCTGAAATATCTATTCTAGATATAGTGGGCAACAAAAATAAAGGATATTCTTGTTAAGTGTGTAAGTGTGCTTAGACTATGTAATTTTTAGTTTTTAGAGAATGCAAGAAAACAGTGCTAACTTTCAAACTTAAAGGCTTTTATATAACCCTCTTTTTATTTTTCACATCTTAGTATGTTAAAAGAAATGCAGTGCAGTGTCCTGAGGATAACTCTATTGGAAATTTAGTCACTACAGACTACTTAGTTTGTTTTCTGACTCTTGGCAGCCTGAACCAGAGATGCACATGAGTCACAACAGAATGCAACAATCAGTGTCTCCTTCAGGGTAGTAGGTAAGTTTACAAATAAGTCCATCATGTGATTAAAATTTCTTAAGCATTTATGGGCTTAAAAAATTAAATGTGGTTAACCTAAATACAACTGATATAATAGGACTTCACAGTTCATACTTTCCATTATTCATCACCCTCTTTTGAAACATAATCTTCTGTGAATTCTTTTTCCCCAGAAACATTCCAACCATGAACTCTTTCCAAAGCTGTTGGGTTTTTGGTTATTACTTCTTTTTTTTTCTTTTTTTTTTTGTGGAAAATGTCAAGATATTTTACATTGCTATTTCAGAATGTGGTAAAGAATAGAGATAATCCACAAAGAAACACAGACTGGTATTTTTCCCATGGTAAAATAAGAAGACATGATCACACTCAAACACGAGATGGCCATACCAAGCATGAGAGACATTTTTCACCTGATATATTGTACATAAAACCTCTGAAGTAGAAATCTTCAGGAAAAATAACACTCATGTAAGCTGCTGGATACCTTCAGATGAGCATTTTTTTCTGAGAAAGCAACCACATGATGCAAATTATAATATTATAGTACTTTCCACAGGCTATGACTTTATCAGTTTTCTAATCATAAGGATGAACATGGAGGATGACTTCTTTAACAGAAGTATTCCATAAGAAGCCAGAGCCTATTAAAGGAAAATATGTGCCACATAGGGTGTCTCTATTTTCAGAGGATTTTTCTTGCCATGGGAGAAATCAACCCTGTTCACCCAGGAAAAGAGAAGGTTGCATAGAGACCTCATAGCAGCATTCCAGTATCTGAAGGTGCCTACAGGGAAGCTGGAGAGCGACTCTTTGTCAGGAACTGTAGTGATAGGACAAGGAGCAATGGGTGCAAACTGAAAGAGGGAAGATTTTGCCTAGTGTTAGGAACAAAAGCTTTACTATGAAGCACTGAAACATGTTACCCAGGGAGGCTGTGGATGCCTCAACCCCATCAATGTTCAAGGCTGTGTTAGATCTACTGGGAGATGTCCCTGCCCATGATGGAAGCATTTAGGACTAGATGATCTCTGCAGTCCCCTAAAACACTTAACAGTGTATGATTCTCTTATTCTAGAGAGAATTCCCTGGAGAACAGTTTCTAGGGCTCTCTCCATTCCAGTTCTAAGTGATGACATACGTGACTACTTTCCATTATATTTACAAGTTTAGTTACCTTCATATGAATGTTCCTGGTTTTGTTTTCTTTTTTCTGTTGGATAAAGGTTTCTTTCCCTTTTTTGAATTTTTTGAGACACCCAATCTTCCTTATTGTTAACTAAGAATCATGCAAACAAACTAAAGGCCTTTATCCAGGCTTTCATCCAACCCAATTCTCCCATGTCTCCTCTTTCTCAGCCCTTTCCTTAGACCACCACACTGACTAGTCCAATAATCTATTTTAAAGATCACTTACATATAAATAAGTTTTAGAGTAGTTGTAGGATTTTGAAGATCCCAGGTGGAAAAATCAATAGCTAACATTCTATCTTAGTCTTTTGTAAATAGATATTTGCAAATATAATTCAGGTTTGGTTTTTTTTGCTTGGGATGCATACAAGCTGACATTTTGTGGTCTATCTTCTGTTTAAAGAAGAAAAAACATGTGTTAAACTTGCCTCTGTAGGTCTCTGAAGGAAACTGGTAATTCAGACAACAATGTATACTAAATACTCACTGAATATCTTGTTATGTTGTGGAACTTACTTGTAGAGTGTTAGTTGATTCGGGTTAACAGTTACAATAAGAATTCAGATTTTTTGGACTTATTTCCATAAAAGATGATAATCTTTCTCTCCACCACCTATTCAATATTACTCAGGGAAGCAAAGGCAATGTAGCTGTTCCTTTTGATGACTGTTTTATTTAAAAATAAATTTTTATTTCTTGCAGCACCACATAGTTCCTATTTCAGTTCTTGTTCTTCCAGGCCTGATGTTATTTCTGGACAGTTCTTTATGCATTTATGTAATTATGGATCTCTACCTTTCACGCAAAAGGTACAGGTAGGCCTTGTTTCTTCAGCAGCATTCTGATCCATGGGCATTTTTCTAAGAGTTTGTTTTTTTTTTTCCTGAATAGCTGGCAGCTGCAGGATGTCAGATGATCAGTGGCCCAGCAGTTGGAACCGTGCTCTCTGAATTGGTATTGCACTAGAGATCCTCTAACACATGTCTGGAGACTGCTGCCAGGCAGGCCTGGGTGACCCTGGGCACTGCTGAATTTCTGTTAAGCTTGCACAAGAGGAGTGGTATTTCCCCACTCTCTTTCAAAGTAACAGTTTGCGCAAATCTCTTTTTCTTCCTCACATTTGCCCAGCTCTTACCAGGCAGGGACCTGGTCCTGCATGTTACAGCTGCAGTCCTGGCACTCTGGGCTTTCATGTGAAGCTCAGACATAGACTAGCTCTTGCAGCCCTAGCAGTGGTCAGAGGACAACTGCAGACAAGCAGTGTCAGGTGCTGAGCTGTGTGTGGAAAAAGGGTCAGATCCAGTGGAACTGGCATAACTCTAACCCAAACTTAGAGAAATAATGCATCAATTTGCCAATGAAGGGAAGACTTACCAAGTGTACAGCCTATGGCTTAAAAACAAATGGTACTATCAGAACCTGTGTTCACATATAGGCAACAAAGTACTACTGTTTGTCTTGTTGGCTCTCTGTTTATAAGGCACATAGATTGTTTTTTAACTGACTCTTGTGAAACTGCCTTACAATGTTGTTTTGTATTTTTTTAATTCTTGACACATTATGTTCAAACATTACTATCCTTTACTCCTTTCCCTAAAACACATGTGCACATCCACACATTAAATGGCATCACATGCTCTTTGTATGTTAAGGGGCTGAATTTCTAATGAGTTCAGCTTCCATACAGCTAATTTCATAATGATCTGATTCCCACAAGAGGCTGACATGCCAGTTCTGTGAACTGGAATAAATGGGGCTGAGATTCTGCCATTAGTATTTTGGGAACTCTCTGAGTAGTCAAAATATGAGAGGTTTGTTTTATTGCTACATAAGACTAAGCCAAAATCAAAAATATTTGGAAATTATGTTAGAAGAACCTTGGTTACAGATGTCAGGCATTAAGAAAAAGCCTCTAGACTTATTCTTGTCTTCCTTAATACAGGTTAATGCTACTTGCTTGTCTTTGAATGGCAGCAGGCTCTGGACCAGTCTCTTTTCTTGCTTATGTACTGGCTAGGATGCAGATTAGAAGAAATTCAAAGCAAATCTCATCAAACCTGTTAAACCCTTGCCTTCCCCTGGGGTTTGTCATTCAGTAAATGCCCTCTCTTTAAACTCCCCCCATAAAACTGAATTCTGTGTTCAGTACAGGAAAGTTATGGACTGCTGTTTTTTTTTCCTGAAGAGGTAAGGTGGAGCTTATACCTAGCCAACAAAAAGTACCTGCTTTATATTGACCTGGACCTGATCTGTCTTCTGCTGGTTTTGGTAAGTAAAAAGATAAATGAATAGTTGGAGCAAACAATACATCCTCAGATATGAATGACTGGGGCTGTTTTTGTTACACCAAGTAGAGCTGTGCAACTCACCACAGACGAACACAAGCTTCTTGATGCTGGTCAGCCTTGGAAAAGACTTGATCTTTGACTTACTGTTTGTGGCTGGGCCAATCCTGATTTTCAAGATGGAAGAAAATTTTGAAAGAAAGTGGGTTTTCACAGCAAAATGACAACTGCAGCATTAGCAAAGTTGAGAATGGAAGATTCTAAGACATCTTTGCAAATGAAACCCCTAGAATTCTACAAACTTGCCCTAGTCTGTTTGGCACTCTAGAGGGCAGAAATAACATGCTCAGTTTATTTAGCACTCAGTTTTTCTCTTATTTAATAATAGCACTATTTGAGAGGAAACTCTCCCACTTTCCTTAATTTACCACATAATTACTAATTGTTAAATTAAGCCTGAGACAGGTGTAAATTTACACTGCCCTGACACAGCAGGCACAAAAGGACTCTAATTCCTATATTAGAGCTTCCAGCTGAGAGCTTGGCTGTGAAGCTCCTCTGCAGAGGCATACAAGAAGAGGCTCTATTTTTTGGTATTTTTTTACATAAAGGTCTGGACACAGTGCAAGGTATGTGCTCCTGAAAAAGACTTGGGCTGTTCTTTAGGAAGAAGGGGTGGTAGTGAATACTTTTTGGGTTTATATTTTGAGTTTCTTTCAAATGTGAAAGGCCATATTGCTTATACCAAATCAGCTCCAGACAATTCCTGTCTGGGACTAGGAAATTTAAAGAGGATAGGATCTTTTATTTCTTTTCATATACATTTTCCCCTAGCCTATTTCTACTGCATTCTGTAGGAGAACATTTTTTTTTAGGTCAAATATGCTGGTACTTTTAGTGCTGATGATCCACTCTGCCCTGTTGAGGACCTAAAATAACAGTCTTTAAAACAACATTTGGCATTCAAGCAAATATCCCACAACAAAGATGACAGCCACTTATCGTCCCTTGTTTCAGGCTGACTGCCCTCAAAAGTTTTCAGCTTAAATCTGTGATGGTCATGGCCTGGGGTGTATCACAGACTTCCTGACTTTATATTCAGGGTTATTGCAACAGTTGTGCTGCAAAGGAACAATGAGGTAGTGGGAAAGGGCTCTGGTATCTGGGGTATGACTTCTTTGCAACTGGTATTTAAGATTGGAAATTGAGTGTGAGGAGACTTGGTAATGTGGCTACAGTTAAATGAGTGCTTTACCTCCTAAAAAGTGGAGTACTCTCAGAGATTGTTAGCTTTAATAGTTCCTAAAGGCCTTTAAAAATCTGGGTGACTTGCTTTGCATTAGCCAATATGAATATGTGTACAGGAAAACCTGAGCACAGAATCAATCACTAGGGATTTTGACAAAGTTAAATAATGAATTTGTGGTAGTGATTAGTTACATCTCACCTCTTAATTCCTGAGCAATTAGAGAATCATACTGTCTTACGAAGTAATTCCTGTGCCTTTCCTTTATTCCTCCACATTATTTTCCCATAGACTTCCTTGAAGCTGAAGGGTGGACGTGTTGTTTTCCAGCCTTTAGTCAAGACTTGCAAAGAGTCAGCTGTGCATTTAATTTCTGTCCTTGTTCTGAGACAGTGAATAGTTGTTTAGCCTCAAGAGCCAAATAGCTCTGGGGCAAAGTAATCGGGCTCCATGCATAGTTTGAAACTAATACTATTGTAATACAGAAGAAACATGAAGCTCTGAATGTTTCTTTCCAATACTATGGCACTCAAGCAAGCAGGATATGTTTGAGACATGCCAGCTTCTTAATCCAAAGAGTCTACATGATAAATATGAAATAGTAGGCTAGAACCTGCAAAGACATCTCCTGCCTTCCACTTATGATATAGTGCTTTCATATTTGCAGAGAAGTAAGTTTCTATAAAGTCATGCATCTGTCATAGGGAAGGGATTTTTTCCACCTCTGTTGTCAACACAAAAAAAGGATCAAAAATCAAAGGGTAAAAACGCTTTCAGATTTGCGTTTTCAAATTGAGGTTCTGCCTTTTCTTCAGCTGGCTAAACTCTGTTATTTGCTCTTTGGAGTTTCTCGGCATCAGTTTACTAATGTATGTTTTCATGTGGGGAAGTATGGCAGGAAATGCACAGCTGAAATTACAGTTGTTTGACCCAATTTGTGAAGTCCCAGGCTGTGAGTTTGTCAGCCTCTCAAGGCCAGCTCTGTGAGAGGAGTTACCTTTAAGAGGTGTGTTAGTTGTTCATGTTGTGTTTGATTTATGAGAGAAGATTTAAATCTGGTTTAATTTTGGGATGCTCAGATAGAAAGATGTTAACAGTCTGAAAAAATTGTGTGACATGAATACCAAGAAGACAGGGGTCAGAGGAAAGGAAATATTTAGGAGTGTAGGCAGGATAAATATAAACAAAGGAAAACTGAGATGGAACATGATAAGAAAAATCCTGAAATTAAAATGCATTCAGCTGAGTTGCAAGTACAGTTGCATAATCCTGGCTCTTTAGGACAACCAATATTAGAATAGAAATATGCTAGCAACCTGCCTATATATCTACAGAATCTATCTGTAGACTATCTAAATAATCTCCCTACATGCATTTTAAAGCACTTCCCACTGCACTACTAGAAAGGGGATTGGGGGCAACCTGCTGAGCCAGGGAAGTGGACTACATGGCCTATGTACATGCTCTGAACAAAAACTCTGGAGCCCAATTCTCTTGTTTTATCAGATCACTGTCATCACTTTGCCATCGGATCACTGGGAGCACATCCCTATGAAACTTCTTTCACTCCTTCTACCCAATGTTTCTACATAATCTTGCAGCTATCTGGACATAAACTAGATTTTCAGATCCCTAAAGCTAGCTGAACCTGAAGGAAAGTGGCACCACCACTTCTGCCTCTGCCATGTAGAAAGCACTCATAGGTCATCATATTCCAAAGCTGAGCATTCCACTTGGATTTCCTGTGAAAACTAGATGTACATGTTAAACCTGATGTATCTTTTACAATGAGGGCTTGACTTTTCTACATTGTATCTAGTATGGGCAATAAAGTTAGCTGCAGTACTAGTGGGCCAATTTTCTTTTAATTATTATTTCAGTTGTCTACAAAATATTGGGTTTAAGCACTGAGGAGAAAGTATATTTGGGTCCTTTCCTTTAGGGGGTCAATAGATTTGCTAGGCTTGAGCAATTTTATTTTGTTAAACTTACTGAAGTTAACAGGCAGAATTCAGCCATTACCAAGGTTTTGTATAATACTTCTGTCGCCTTACACACTGCCAGTTGCTAACAGCACGTAGACCAAATCTGAGGTGGTCCAGCTTCTGGAGTCTGCAGGCTGAATTAGTTGAAAAGGACTTAGGACACGTTGCCCAAATGTGAGGCTTTTTTTAGATGGTAAGTCATCCTAGCAGTTTAAGGCTAGAAATGGATCCAGACAAACATCCCTGAACTGGAGAAGAAATATGGATACAAATTTTGAAACTAATATTTTTCTCTACTGGAAAAGAACCCCCTAATTTTCTATTTATCCTGTCCCTCCTTTCCCTAACAAAGCAGTATTTTTCTGATCATGTGAATTTTATTTACTGACTACCGAGTAATTGCATGGTGAGTAATTGGATGGCTTTGCAGGACTGGAAATGGAATGCTGACTGCTTAACCTGTAGGTGAGTATTCCAGCCCTGTGCTGTCCCAGCAGTGAGGGCAGATTGTTTTCAAATGCCAGCTGCGTGACGTGGTGGGATTCAGCCCAGTGGAGTCAAGTGTGTGCTTCCCAAGGAACCACTTAGCTCTGTCGTCAGCCCTGGGAAAGGAGCAGGACAAAATGGTTCTTGGGAAGAATGGCTCCTACGAACTGCCCATTGTCTGGGTGGGCTGTATCTCTGACTATCTGAGAGCACAGAAGTACTTGTAGTAATCGAAATCTCAATTTGTTCATGCTGAGTACCTGCCGAGCTCTGTTATCTTTCACTGACACTAGATGAAAATTAAATATTTGATTTAGCTGCAGGACCTTAAGTAACTGCCTGAATCACTGCTTTAAAAGTAAATAAGATTTTAAAAGAAAAATTTGTAGTACAGAAACTGCCAGAAGGAAGCAGTACTCAGCACCACTTTAGTTGAAAGAGAGGAACAATTCCTGCCATTTTTCAGCAGTGGATCTTTTTTTCTGACCCAGCAGCAGTTGATTAGTTACCCTGAGCCGTTGTAATCTGTACCAGGTCCCACTAAAATCCCTGGGCTTTTTGCTTAAGAAGGAATGGTGAAAAAATGCAGCCCAGCTGTTACAAGATAGAAACCTACAAGAGCATATCTTGTTAAAAGAAGCCCAGCATAGAGAAAGCTTTTATTCATATGGATAGAGTTTTTTCTCCTTTTCTTTCCTTTTTCTTTTTGTTTTTTTAAATCCCATGGAGTTTTTCCCTCCTATAGTTTTTTGCAAATCTTCTCCCCGTTGTTGCTGGGAGATCTAAAACAAACAGCCAAACAACCAAGAGCATTTAATGAACTCTGAATTGCCTTGCTATTAACTGAGAGAATTTCTAGGTTTCCCACTTCCTCAACTGGCCTAAAATCACAAAAATAACCTCATCTTGTTATAATCCTGTTTCACAACTGCTTAATTCCACTTTAGACTGGATTTTTCTTTCTTAGCTCTCATTTTTCCCCTATTACACATGTATCCACTCTTCCTCTGTCACAAACTTGCTCACACACCCCCACACATCCATGCTCACATACACCAGGAGTGGTTTACAGCTCAATTGAAATATGTTTCTTAACAACAAGAATAAAAAAAGCTTTCATTGTTTCTGATGTGGAGCACAACTAACAAAACAAAGGAAACCAGAGTGGGCAGTAAAACTCTTGGGGTGTGCAAACTCAGTTGTGGGAAATGTGTTAATTTTTCTTATTTTAAAACCCACTAATGCCTCTTACAGAGCTCAAAAGAGTGTTTTGCTTACTTAAAAAGTAAAAAAAATAATCTGACTTCGTTATATGAGATTTATTTGGGTTCTTTCTTTTTCTTAACTAGGAAAGTTTGTAGGAAAACAGGATATTTCTCTCTGAAGAGGTTGTCTGCTACTTATTTCCTGCATAAACTTCCTGCTGTTGCTACTTCAGAAACTACTGTCTAGTCCACTTGTGTCCCAGGCCTTCAACTCTGCCTCTGTGCACTTGGTGCCCAGATCACAGACTTCCAAAATTCATTTCCCCATATCACCCCGCCCTTAATTTCTTTAGCATCCATTGGCTGGGTCATGTGACAAGCTTTTCCTTACTCATTCTTTCCTTGAATAATCACTTTGTTCACCTCTCCATCAAATTTCTCTGTTTCCTCACATGCCATTCTTCGCAGTACTTAAATCTGAACTGTCTGTTGAAGCCTGTGGAAAGAAGATCCTTGCTTTTGTGCATGTTTCAGCACTGTCCCGCTGCACACAGAAAGCACCCACAGCTTTGCAAATATCCCTGTAAATTTGATTTCCTGGGGTTTATGACTTTATATCAATTTCTTTAATCTAATTAGTACACTTGTTATGGGTTTACTTTAGTTTAGCTAGTCTCTGTGGAGTGTGGTAATACCATGCCAGAATTTTTTTTTTTTTTGGTGATAAAATGCCATTTTCTTCTATCAGATTACACAGTCAGCTGTGTATTATCAGGTCAATGTACAAAAACCTTATAAATGTATCGACCGGTCTGGAAGCTAGTTGTTATTTTTGTAATGCCCTGGTGACACAATGATTAAACTGATTAAGCCATAAATGATGAGGACATCAACTTCTGTCAGTTCAGCTCTTGGAATAGCCCTCCAGCCCCCAGTCTCCCAGTGTTCTAGATAAATGTGCTTTGAGTTCGTTGTAAAATGCCAGGTCAATGGACTGCCGAGTACTCAAACAAAGCAGAACGTCCTGGCCACGTGCATAGCCAGCTCTCCTGCCTGTGCTGTCACGGGTGAAATCAAGGCAAGGAAATGTGGGCGTTTGACAGACCTACAGCAGATGCCATCTCAGTTTGTCTGTGATGAAGGTGAGCTGGTCCTCTCCAGTGGTGACATGCTTTCCACTTTTGCCTGGCAATTTGCCTGGCTGCTCTTCACTACTTATTAACCAGGTAGTCTCAGGTTGGATATAATTTGCTCTGGAAAAAGTTTCTATCTAATTCTTTGTAGAACATAATCACAGGGTAGCAGCTCCAGAGTGAACCCCTGAATGTATCCAGCACTAGCTACTGTGGCTACTCTAATGGCTCCAGCAAATGAAGCTAAACTCTGAGAGCATTTGAAGAGTGTGACAAGTATGGATGGTAGCGGCGATAGTGATTTGCTTATTATGCATGTCACACCAGGAACACTGTAGACCAGCTTTCTGCCATTTGAGTGGTGTGCCAGGACTTGGGGCCAAAACTGAGTCCTAGCTGCTTAAGGCCCTGATTACCTGGGAAATTCTCCTTTTTTGCACATATCCAGAGCTGGTGACGAGGGAGCTGAAGTGGGAGTGCGTCAAGACAACGTTTGTGGCAGCACACTCTGTAGCACAGCCTGCGTTGGCTCACTTGCTAGGCAACCTCTGAATGCTGCCTTTCTCAAGTGTTTGGGAGGAGGTGAGCTGATCCCCTTTTGAGTATGGCTAGAACAGAGGAGCTCTGATTCTGAATCATTATTCTGCCACTGATTAATTAACAATGGGAACGGTTTATTCATTAACTGAACTTGTCTCTCTTCTCTGCTTTAATTTGGAAAAAGCAATTAAGTACTAGGGTTGATGAACCAGAGTGTAAATACACAAAGAGCTAGTCCCAAAGCCCTGTGCCTTTCTTTATATAAGGAGGGTGTTCACACCTGTTTACCTGCAAGGGAAACTTCCTGCAACTCTCCTATTAGAGCTTGGGGAATCAGGCTATGGAGAGTAAGCAGTGTGGGTGCATTGTTGGCACCCATACACAACAGAAGCTCAGCTTGGGCCAAGATCAGTGTGCAGATGCAGCTGGTGCATCAGACTCTGCATGGATTTAGCAGTTGCTATGCATCTGTGGAACTAGTAATGGTATACAACAACCTTGCATGGAAGGAATGTCATTCTTAGTTTTTTAATCTTTATAAAAGCTCTCTTTGTAAATGCAGTTACTTGTACTTGCTGCAGTAGCAGAGATGATTTTTTGATATATACGTAAGGATCACTAGATGCATCACTGATGTATGTCTGCCTTCTGGATGGAAGGCAACAGCCTTTCTTACTGTTTCCTGTGAACTTCATGGCCTTATGGTCTCTTGCCCCTCTCCAACTCCTAGCACTCAGGATGAGAAAAACACTACCAGATGAATGAGCAACTGGTGTAATTCTGCTGGGACAGGATACAATTTTCAAGTTGCACATAATTGAAATTTGTGATGATTTCCACCCTTCTGCAGATTGGCTGGCCAGCTATAGGCAAAAAATGGTTCTGGGTTTGAGATATCTTGGCAGCTGGAGGGATAAGCTCTTGAGCGGTCATTAACTGATGTAGACAGACAGAAGCAAAAGGAAAGCAACTCGAGGGGAGTGAGATACATGCTTTTCTCTAAATTTATTCTTTAGCTGCTGTTTGTTAACATGGTCCACTGATTCTGTAGTTAATTTTGTAGTAGAGATTTAGTAGTTTCTTTATAAACTTGGGTCTTGTTTTTTCAGGAGTGAGTTCAAACATTTAGTCTTGGTCTTGAACTCTCATGTGACAGATTAGGCTGGCATTATAATTATGACCAGATATTTTCTATTCCCAAGGACTTTTCTTGTCTCTTTCTCATTGATGCCTGGAAGAGCTTAGTAACAGCCAAGGGAGTTAACAATTGAGCTACTTCTTCAGTCCTTGGTAAGATGATCTTGTGAAACTGCAGACTTGTTTCACTGTTACATATTAATGTCTAAGAGTATGGGAGCACCTAGAAGACAAGAATACAAATTAGGCCTCCACCTAACAAATGCCCTCCTTCTCTGCTGGACAAATATGTGATGAAAGAAAAGAAGTAAGGCAGACAGAGATGGCGATATAGAGGGAGACAGCAGCAAAGATGAGGGTGGATGCTGAATAACTATGTCTTCCAGTCTCCTCCAAAAGCCTTTTTCTCTTAGCCCTTTTAGAGAGGATCTTGTTGGCAATCAAATTAGAAATGGAGGCTAAAGTCTGAGCATGCAGTGGGAGAAAGTGGCAGCTTGAAATCTCAAGACACTTCTCTTCTGTCCTGTGAAGAGAGAATGTCACAGGACTGTTGTCAGAGGAATTGAACTGGTCTCAGAGAACCTTTGCAAAAGGGTAGCAGATGAAGGATCTGAATCTCAGTGACACTTCTGTGTGACACAGCTCAGAGAAAAATGGAATATTTAATTACAGGAAGGTTTCAATTACATGGATTGCTGGTACAATGTGTGGTCAAAAGCCTGTATGGAATAGGTCTGAAATGGAAACTGAGCATGCTTTCAAGAAAAAGATACTAAGGATAGATGAAACATGATTCAAAACTGTCTTGTAAAGATGCACTACAATTGTCTCATGATGAGGCAGGTGAAGTTTGTGAATGGGCAAGGAGTACATTGACTCTGGTCTAAGATCATCACTATAAATTATTTTGACTTGTGACAGCCACAAGCCAAAGTAATAAAATAAGCCTGACTCTGTGTGCAGCCTATGAACATCTCTCTTCTGCCAGACAAAATGCTTTCAGTTGTCTCTCCTAGGGCAATTGATTATTGAAAAACTTTTTTTTTTAAAAAAAAAAAAAAGGCTGGAGACATACCATTTGCATAGATAGGCAAGATGTTTCTCGTGAATCTCCTCTTTCCATCCCCTATGTTGTTTATGCAGCAGACAGCAGCAGTGCTGCATGTTCCCTCCTAGCCTGGAAATCGACTGTGTGGAATAAGCAGAGAGAACAAGCAAAGGGAAACTTGAGGTCTAACTGGGCAGCTGGACTTAAGGAAAATAAAGAATAAATGTTTGTCATAGAGCCTGCATGTTAATGATCAGCCAGAGTTGAGAAAATATCAAGCTCAACAGTCATGAGGTGTGACAAACTCCTCTCTATGAAGGGAATTCAAGGCTGGCCTTTGTTAGGATTAGTTCCAGACCAGAATTTAGGCATCATGGCTTTCAGTAGAGGAATTCCTTCCCTCTACCCCAGTTCAAAAGCTTAGTTACAGCACATGAATGTGCAGGGCTGACGTTGGATCATTGCATCATGAATTTAGGTGTCTAAGAATAGCAGTCACACTGAATGGAGGGGATGAGAGAAAGTCTGCTCCAGCCAACTGGCAAATGTGATGGACCTCTCTCTATATTGCCTGGATTTAGAGAGTGATCTCAGAGGTGGCATTTTGAAATGGATATTCAGCTTCTGAAACCGCTTCTGGCAGATAAATGCCTGGCCCGTATGCTTCAGGTAAAAGCTGCCATTTTTTCATAAAACTTGTTTGAAGGAGGAGCCTTCAACAATCCTTGTTTCATAGCTATATTACTCATTCAGGAAGTGTTAAAGATGAGTATAGACCTTTTCCCTGCAATGATGCCATAAATAACTCTCATCGGGAAAATGTTCTACATATCTTAAGCCTCAGTTAGTGTGCACAGATTCATTGGAAAGCAAGTAGAAATATAGTGGAATAGTACAGTGCTTGCACCTTGAAATTGTTCATAATTTTCAATTTACTTGTTCCTTTCATTTTGAAAGGAACTATAATTTCATACAACTATAAATTTATACAACTTTGTGAAAAAGTATAAATGAGAAGCTGTCAGATGTTAGTTAACAAGTTCAGATTACCTCCTCAATGCCAGGATTGCACTTTGAGCATTAAAGGGTAAGAGTGCTGTTTTTTCAATGAGTATAGCAGTAATGGGACCCTACTAATGTCTCTAGTGGCATAAAATGAGAGAGATTAAGGACAGATAACATAAAACATAAATATGCCAGTTCTTCTGAGCAGACAATATGACAAAGGGGAATTCAACAGGAGAGCAATAGACTGGCATGACGCTTGGTTGCTGCAGACAAATAGAGTGAAAACCATCACACCCTCAAGAGGTGTAATTTTGCTCTATCTTTTTCTGTGCCTATAAACAGGGTCCACAAAGGCATATTAGATTTTTTTTAATGTACTTTCCTCTATTTCACCTTAGATATGGCTCTTGATCACTATCATTTCCAATGACTCATGCTCAGCAACACAAAGCTAAATTGATTACCAATCCATCCTCCAGGAAATACTGGTGGGTATCCTCAGGAATCTAGGTTAGGTTCAGGTAAACATCTCTCACACTGGTTCTTCTGATGACTAGAGCAATTTGGTTCTTCCTGCTTTCTGTTTCTAACAACAGAAGTCTTGTTCTCAGTTAAATAAAAAAAGTATATACTTAGTAGGTAAAAAAATCCAAACAACAAAACCAAAAAAAAATACCCAACAAAACCTTCCAACAGAAAATATAATGATATACCAGAAGAACCATTTATGCATTAAAATCTCTTCTCAATTTTCCAGAAGGCATCCGAAGCTCATTAAAAGAGGCTTTATTTTAGTGTGGTTGTGGTTTTCATTTTCTTTCTCCTTAAAACAGCTTCTGTCACAGACAAATCACTTTCTCTGGCATTTTCAAGCACATATTTCCTAGCAGTCATGCTAATACCATCACAGGAGGGAAGCATTTAACTATTGCTGTTTCACCTCTATCTCAGCAGTATGCAATTGTGACTTGTAATTGCTATTGAATGCAATTTTTCTGCAGGGAAATGTAGCCAAAATAGAGCCCTTGCCTTAAATAATAAAACCAGTGAACTTATGCAATGACTGATTTCTGCACTATCCAATTCTGTTCTTTTGCATGGTTGAATTGGTGAACTACAAAGAGATTTCCAAGTCAGGTGATTGTGATGTACCCAGGCTGTAGCACACAAGCTTGAGATTTTGTTGCAGGCTATGATAAGGATCAGATCAGGGACAAAATTATTCCGTAATGGTGTGTTTGCACCAAAGTGGTTGATTTTACCTGAAATCTGCCTCTATTATCTGAGTGCCAATCTGTGGTGGCCTTATCTGCAATACTTGCTATGTAACAGCCTTATTCAAAAAGTTTTAAAGTCAGTGCAAGGCTTCTTATTGCTTTTAAGAGTCTTATGTAAGGCTTTGATTTGAACACAGATGGGAAGCCTCAATTATAGCCTTCATCTCCCTACTTTGAAAATGTGGTCTTGGCCACCCAGAACGCAGAAGCCTTCCTTGGTGCCAACAGCTGGATTTTTTTTATTGTTGTATCCCTTACAGGCAATGTCACTTAGTACATCTGATTTAGCAAGGTGCTTCAGGCACATTCTTAATTTTAAGTCACCTTATGAGGCTGTGTAAATCAGGAAGCATTGTTTGGGCACATAAAATCAGGTAGGTTCTCACTTGAGTCCTTAAAATACAGAATCAGAATAGCCATACTCACATCTAGCAATCCTCAGTGATACTACATTGCTAACTACTGCTGTGGTTTTGTGGAATGAAGATTGGGACCCTTTGGATCTGAGGCATTCTGCTGAAGGATCTCAAACAAAGCACTTATTTGTCAGAGAAATACAAGAAATAGATGGTCTTGAAGGGAATACCTGACAGGAATGGTGTTGAGTTAGTGACTGGAACAAGTATGCCCAGTGATAGAGAAGTGGTTAAAGAGGACCAGCAGACCCAGAACTAAATACTAGACCAGAAGCCTCTGCCTGAGTAGTTGCTACAGATGCAGAAAGTTAATAGGAGGCTGGAGCTAAACTCCCTTCTTGTGTTATGGCATATAGGACCAGTTGTCTGTGATGGCTTCAACCTTGATGCTTTCTTCATGGGTCTCCTGATCTGCAAAGGTGTAGCAGCATTCCCAATAGAGCCGACCTGGTGACTTGACCTTGAGGAACGTTTGAGGCATACTAAGGTGAAAGTTTCTAGGACACTGAAGCTGGCCTGATATCTCATTTCTTTTTATAAGAGGTGAGCTTGGTACTTTGTTGCCTTTATTATTAGCTAGTTTAGGAAGTTAAGTTAGCTCACAACATAAACAAGCATTGGAATGGATGCACAGGGGGGTGCAGAAGTAGTCTACAGCTGTGGCAGGGATGTGGACTCTCTCTAGAGAAAGAATTTAGACAAATGCAACCACTTCATGCAAGGTCAACATTTTTCATACTTCTTGCCCTGAATTTTCAGAGCTGGTTCGTGTCATGCTTCCTTATATAGGATAGTGCTTCAGGACTGAGACACTGAAAATTATTGTGCAGATAAGGGAAGGTGATAATTTCAGCAATTGTGATGGAACGTGAATAGATGCTAAGTAACAAGAAACTTCCCATTTACTCTGTCTTCTTCTGTCTTTCCCTGCCAAGTCACTGCCTTGAGTGAGAGACTCTCTTTTTGTCTCTTTACAGGAAAAGAATAGTTCTCTACCTTCTAAAAGTATTGCAGGGCTCCATTATTTATTTTACAGGAAAAAATAGTTGGTTTCAGCTTCAGAACTATCAAACATTCTCATGGTTCTTGTTTGTACACTTATTTTTTTAAAAATGTATGGGAGATGAGAAGACTGAAGGTTAGTGGTCCAAAACAAATTTTAGTGGTTATTACTGTAGCAAATAGTTGGCTTAGCTAAACATAAGAACAAGAGCTTTTTCTTCTCAGCACTTTTTTTTTCCCCCACAGAAGAATGTGAGCCACTCTTTATTAGGTGTAAATTGTGTATTACTGCATCAAGAGATTGATGTTGATTTACATGGGATCATGGCTTGGCTCTCTCAAGCACTGATCCACTTTGCTGGACTACTTTGTGACTGCATTGAGGCATCCTACTAATTTCTCCTGCAACCCTATTCCTCACATTTCCCAGGCCGTGGTGTTTGCGTTTCCTGATTTTACAGCACCGTGTTTTAATTATGGTCAGAAAAAAAACATAAGGGAAGGGAATGTTCTGATCTGTCTTTTAACTGCAGTTCCTACTGGTATTTATTTCAAAGTAATTATAGTAATCGAAATTGCTATGAAAAAATGGCCTTTTCCTGCTAACAATCTCAGACACTTATGTGTATTTGAGAAAAATCTGCAGACCTCTGTTGACACAAGTTTTATTGTGAGCCATATTTATTTTCCAGCCACTACTGTGAAATAGCCTTGCAGCAAAGGCTGTCTTCAAGGAGAGGAGAAGGGTAAAGAACCAGAGGGACTTGCAGTGCTAAAGTCACTTTTTTCTCTTACTCTCTTATCACAGGCAGCTTTTGTTGCCTGAAAGTATGAGTCTCTTCTGCCCCCTCGTGCAGATTTGTGAGCACTGTCAGCAAGTCTCTCTCAAAAGTCTCCTCAGAGAAACAGCAAAATAGAATAACATGCAAAAGAGTTGCGAGATAAAGCAGTTGTGCTGAACAGTGTTTTAGAAAGGATAGACATATAAAGGCAGCTGTAGAGACCTGCACTGGAGTATCTCCCAAGCCATTAACAAAGAGAAGCTGCTTCTTGAATCTTGCTTTTCCAGGCTGTAGAACACATAACCTTATGAGGATGGCAGATCTGGTGAAAATCTGTTTATGTGTCACATTCAGATTTGGCAATAACTGTGTCCAAAATTTTAATCTGAAGAATGGTGTCTTCAGGAATTAAGCATGGGAACAGTTAAGCCTTTCTACTCTACTGATTCTTTCTGCAGGATGGGTCTCCCACATATGCTAAGCCTTTGCTGGCACGTTGCTGGGTCCTGCTGCCACCTGGTGCTTCTTACACCCTCATCTGGTACCCAGATGTCTTGGGCTACACATCTGTTCCTCTGGTCTGTGGTCTCTCACTATACTGAGTTCTAAAATATTTTTGGGTACCTTTAATTAAAAAAAAAATCAAGATAAATAACAGTTTGTCAGAAACGGCATGGTGATCAAAGGGTGAGAGGCACTGCCATACCTAAGCTTTGCATTAATATTTCAATGCAGTTTTATATACCTGCACCAATACTGGACCATATTTAGAAGACTATTTGTTTTGTTTTTCTCAGTGCAAACTTAGACAAAATTTTACTGATGTTAATGAGAGTTCAGTTGAGCAGAATACAACTGGAATCAGGACTGTGGTATTTGGTTGTTTGGGTTTTTTTTCCTAATACACTCAGGGTTAGAGTGGATTGGTCTGTGTTCCAAAAACATCTTAGCAGAAGGTACTGAATTACAGCAGCAGCTTCCTCACCTTATTTTTGAGAACCAAATTAGGTTATATAACTTATGTTGTTAAGCAACCACATACTGACATTGTCTGTGGTATTAGACACCCTATTTTGGGTGCAGCTTAAATGTTTTAGGCAAAAGAACAATCAGTAATACAGGATTGATCAAGAGCAGAGACGGTAAGTGTAATGGTCTGTCCTGGTCTGTCCTCTAATTTTCTTTTTAGGTTCCCATCCTATAGGGTTTGGATCTTTTTCATCATCCATCTTTTCATAAATGTAATCCTAATATCTCTTCTTGTCAATTCACAACAAAAAATCCAAACCAATACTGAAAGCAAAACCAAAAAAACAAACAAAATAACAAACCATAAAAAAATCCCCTACAAAAAAAACCCCTGCAAACAACAAAGAGAGGAAATTGCTTCTGTGATTACAGTGAACAGACTCTTAAGAGCACATTTATAAGGTCTTCTAGTCTCTAAATCTCTAAACTGGCTTTGCTTACAGGAAAACATTCTTGCAAGAAGCAGGGCACCATAATGCTGTACAAGAGAGAGGTGATGGTGGGGCACTTGAATAAACAAAGTTACAGAATAAAAACCCACTAACAGTCATTAAATTTCAGGATAAAATCTCTGTGTCAAGAATTCCCTAAACTATGGATTGCTGAGGCCCCTGTCTTTCACAAGGGAAGTATAATATTAATCTTGCTATGCTACTTCCCTTCCTAACAACTGATGGCCACTGCCAAAAAGGAGATAATCAGGTAGCTGATCTTCAATCTGGTCCTACCATTCTATTCTTAAGGGGTCTCTTAATATGAAACCCAATAAGAGCAAATAAATTGTGATTTGCAAGGAAAGAAATTAAGTAGAGAGTAATTCACACACTCTTCCCAGTACCCAGCAGACCTGGCTGCAAATGTACAAGTAACTACAAAAACAGAGAACTGAAAGCCACAAAGAGCCATAAATGGATTCATCAGATCCAAATTTTAAATAATTCAGCTTAGAAAGATTAAGTGGTAGTGGTGTTGTTATTGCAACTTTTTAAAGGCCGCAATTAATTCTAGAGAAAGAGAGCCATGCACCTTTAAAACTTTCTGCTTAATCAAGTATAGCGAATGCTCATTTAATGATCGTCTTTTTGTACCAACAAGAAGTAACAACGCTTTTAGCAAAAGAAATGGAATGAGAGAGAAATTGCCTAATCAGCCCTACTCATGCAGTGCTTTGTGAGAGAGATTATTGAATTTTCAGTCTCTGCAGAATTTTAATGAAGCTCTGTCTTGCTGGAAAATCCAGCCCTTTGTCAATAAAGTTCAATAACTCGACCACCCATGTAATAAGATGTACTGCCTGCAATCTTTCACTTGCCAAAGCCAGAGCCCTGCTGGAGTCTCCCTGAAAGATGGAAGTACTCATTTGTTGTGTATTTTCCTACAGTCTGCATGCAGTGGAATTTGTATTTACTGTAGTGAAGGTGTTTATAGTGAGGTAGAGAAAAAATTCAAATTTGTCTCAATCTGCTAGCTGGTATGCTAATAGGAATATTGCCATGTTGAGAGGGTATACAATGAACCTGTCTTCAGGACCACATCTATCACAGCAAAACTCTTCATTAAGTTACAAAATAAGTAACAAGGTACTGAAGAATTCAGGACTATAAGAAAGGAAGTGAAAGGTGCTTCAGTAATGTCTGAGCTGAAAAATTAAAGGCCAGAGAAATTCAGAGTCACTAAACATGAGAATACCCTTGTACCACTGCTGTTTCTTGATATCAGAAGAAAAGTGAGACCACTAATCTGTCAAACTAGACAGAGCAAATTTCAAGCGAAATTCACAAAACCCTTCAATAAC
This sequence comes from Lonchura striata, assembly GCF_050655825.1. NCBI lineage: Eukaryota > Metazoa > Chordata > Aves > Passeriformes > Estrildidae > Lonchura > Lonchura striata. Next base: position 53,373,312 of record NC_140707.1, on the reverse strand, counting down.
CAAAACCAAGCAAAACAAAACACAACAAAAACACAAAAACCCCCTATAATTTGGCTGGATGTGTATGGAGTGACTATTATGTATACACCAAATTTTAAATTTAAGAACAACCAGAAATTGCAGGGATGTGAGCAGGATTTCTTCTGTGAAAAACTGGCCACACTGAGGTCCTCTGTGCTGCTAGTTTCAAACAGGAGTTCTAAATTTCTGGATTTACAAGACCATTTGTTGATGAAAATTTCATTGTGGCACTAACTTATTGCAGTGAGAAATTGTTTTTATATTAACTATGTTTTTTCATTGGAAAAACTTTTGCTGAAGCAACTTCTATATCAATTGCTCTCTAACTCTGGACTGTATTCTAAGACAAGCAAGAAAGAAATTAAAACTTCTTAAATGTAATTTGTGTAAAGGAAAATCCATAGACAGCAGTGGGGAGCTGGGATTTGATAAAGCCAGGAGAAGACTCGGTCTTCTCTGATGAGAGGACACAAAGTTATTGAAGATAATGTTATCAGAAACTAGTAGGGTAATACAGAGAATAGCACAGAAGCAGATTAGCCACAGCAGGAGAAAACTTAGAATCAACCCTGACATCAAGGTTGTGATGGAAGTGAAGAAACCTGTAGAATATATTTCATGGAGAGCAGTAGGAAGTGTGAAGATTTTCTTGTCCCATAAACATCTTTCAAACAATGGTTTACATTAAATGAAGCTAATACCACAAAGTTAGATGGACAGAATAGACAGGGAAGTAATTAGACATATCCAAAGAATGAAGAATAGGCAGCCAAAGAATAGTAATGTAGTGGATGGTGTTTGCTTGATAGAGAGAGCAGAAGATCAGAAAGGTTTAATGAAGATTCTTATAAGCTATGGAAATCTGTCAATTAAAACAGTGTGAGTAGCTTTAAATGTTGCAGACTGCTTTGGAGAAGAATGTTTGTATGCTGCCTAATAAAAAACCTTGTGGAAGGATGCCAAAAATGCATTAAAAGTTTCACAGAGATTGCTCTGGAGGAAAAAGGACTAAAGACTGGTGGCTGTAGTTTTGGGTAGCTTTTAAGCTAGGTTGGTGTCTGGAGCTCAGCTCAGCTACCCTGACCAAAATACTCAACAAGTCATCCAGATTAAAGGAGATGTCAGTAATAAAGGACTCCTTTTCCAGAACTGGTCATAGGTAGCATTATAATCCTCTGGGAATTTTATGACACTCACTGGTAGAAATGAGAAGAAATCAGATAGGAAACAGGTAAATATCTTAATGAGAAATATTAATAAACACTGCTAAAACTGTGGGGATTTTAGTCAATGAAAGAATTAACATGGAAATAGAAGAAAGCAGACACAGGGGAACAAAGAGAATGTGTAAGAGTAAAGGAAAGAGGAAATCATTCTGGAAGGAAATGGACATAATGGCACTACTGAAGAGCAATTTAATAGAATGGAGCTGTCCATCATATTGAAAACTAATATAAGTAGAAAGACAGATTATTAAATACTTGCAGAAGAATTGTTTTCATGTCCAGACAGAGCTAATCCCAGAGCACAATAAGAATGTGAACTGAATTTTTAAAAGAAAGAGACTGCTTTCCTGAGTACTTGCTGGTAAATAGTTTGGAATTGGATTAGCAGATAATGTATTGGAGAAAAGAAATTTATTAATAAGGTGTTGAAGAGAGTAGGCTATTGAGCCCTCGGGAATTGACTGTTAAAAAAGTGTGAACAAAGCAACTATTTTAAAGGATGTGTGTACCAGGAAAGATCTAGCTGCCTGAAAAGAGAAAAAGAGAGAAAACACCAGAGGAAGAAACACATGAAACTAAATGTTTGAGGCATATAATGCATCCTAATAGCAATAAAGGGAGAAGAAAGGATTACCAGCAAGAGTAGAAATCAGAGAGGGTGTGTCAAACAATGGACTTGCATGTAGCAGTGTGTTTGCTGGGGTCAGATAATTGCCAGAGCATTTGTGGTTTATGTCTTAGAACAAATGTCTGGGAGGAGTCCAGGCTTTGTCTTACTGAATGCACAAACCCACTGAGATTAACTGATTGCTGATGAACACAAGGCAAGAAAGAACCTTTTCCTCTGTACTTGCCAAGTGAGACTCTTCAAAGGTGGGTGTAGGTTAGCCAAACCTTTTAAGAGTCATTTATTTTCCACCTAATAAGTTATTTAGACAAGGTAAAATGTGCAATTGAATGATACATCCTATGTCAATCACAGGACATGTTGCTCCATGCAGGGGTTAGTGGGTACAATTTTGGCCTTTATGTCAAAGGGGGTCTGAAAAGTCTATTTTAATGTCCTTTTTAGATTTCCAGTTCTGTGGGAACTCAAAATGTCTCTCAGACATTTTTAGAGGTTCCAGGCCTTGGTCAGAAGCATTCTAGACCCTGGCAGACAACTGAAAAACACCTGTGATTTTGAGTTTGAGCCATGGAATGAATTACCAACTTTGGAGGTGGAACGAGCAGTCACAAAAGGTTAGATAGTATAGTAAAAGTAGTTACAAAGTAGAGGGGAAATATTTTTAGTACTGTACAGGGGGGTTTTAACACATGTACAGGGGGGTTTTCACTTTGTACATGGGGGTCAGAAGTTCTAAGATGGAGGAAAGTGGGCTGATCCTGTTCTTCCTCCTTCTTCTTCCTTACCTCCATGTTCTTGGTGATGTTGGCACTCACAGGTTGGTTTAGAGTAGAAAAACACTTGGCAACGTAGGTAGTAGGTATTGGGGAATAATTGTAAACATGTTATACGTAATATATCTTATAAAAGATAGCAGCAGCCCTGGGCGGAGAGAGAGACGAAGAAGACAGCAGATAGAGAGGATGTCAGGGTGTGTGTGTGCCTCTACCCAGGCCACTGATCAAATAGCCGCAGTCCAAGAACATATTCTGTTAGATAACTAGCAATAAACTGCCTTGAGACCGAACAGCTAAGCCTGCGGAGTTTTTCTTTGGAAGCACGGGTTGGAGGAGGAATTTCACCACCACATGTGGCCCCAAAGCAAGGCTGGGGTTCTCACACAGTTCATTAACACAAAGTATTACATTTCATCTTCTTCTTATGGAGACAGCATTCTCTATAGGCTAGTGTGTTCTCTGAATTCAGAGTGAGTAGTATTTTATTACAGGAGAGGATTCTTATTGCATCCTTTTCTACTGGTGTGAATTCATAATTAAAAGCTATTACATTAAGCAGGTGCATGAATAAACTCTAGGTGGGACAAAGCAATGGCACCTCAGCAAAATGATTTAGAAGAGGATGTGTATTGGTTCCTAGACTTCTCTGAAGACCCACCTTATTCAATCCTGAGTGCACATCCTGCATGCAGTTCTGTACCATAGGAGTAGCAATACAGAGGCAGCAAGTGGAAGCCAGTAACATGTGAAATGCATGGGTTTCTGTGAAGCACCAATTCCTGCTATCACTTCCAAGACTAGAGTTCAGTTGCAGTCTTGCAGATGACATCTATGTAGGTCATTGTGGCTAATTATATATCTGAGAGCTATTTTCTTTCCTGTAAAAGTGCAAATAACAGTGAGTAGCTGGGTATCTCTCTGAGTTCAAATGGCACGAGATAACAAGATTTAATTACACTAAATACAAGTAATTTTAACTTTGTTAAGAGCCTACATGAAAGGTAAGAAATATGGATTTTATTCCTATGTTTGCTACAGCATTTCCTTCATTATGAGAAATTTTTAAATTTACTCTTGCTGACTAGTACTGTGTTTAAGTATTTTGCATAAAGTGAACCACCACTGTATGGGTTAAATACTTGTTCTTTCTTCTCCTGTATGTGTCATGTTATGTCTATAAAATGTGGCTTAAATTCTTAATATAAGGTACTAAACAAGCACAAAGTTTGGTAATACAGTAAAAAATTATGCAAATGAATATGCAAAGGTCAGTCCCGCTCTTAAGCATATGTGATAAAATATAGCTAAAGAAAACTACAGAAATAGATGAAACTGAAACTGATGCAAAACTGCATCTGTACCAGATATAATATACACTAGGACAGTGTAGCAAGTGTGTTTTCATCGAAGAAGCATCACTACTGGAAAAATTAACACTGCAAACAAGAGCCCAGGAATATGCCAGCCAGACCCTTATGAAGAGGTATTTTTTTTTTCCCTGGGTACATTTTGTTTCATTTTTAAAATAAAATTTTTTCAGTTTAGTGCAGCTTAAGTTTTATAATTAGAAAATACTGATAATCATGCTGTTCTTCTTAGTTGTTGCCATTGTAAATTTCATTAGGTACCATGACTCATTATATACTGTGTATTTTAGTTTTTGGTGGAAATAATACTGAGAGATGCTGCTCTTATGATATCTGCATGGTCTCCCTGAAAGGAGACATGCTAGCTGCTCTCTCTCTGCATGCAGGACAAAAGCTGAATGGGTCAGGGAGGCTGAAAGCAAGCTCCTTGCTCTTGAAATTGGTAGGAATGGTTTCAAGCACCAGCTAAGTGCTTGGATTAAATTATAACTGCTGGCATACATCATCACAGGTATTTCATGCCTTTCATTTCCTTTGGTTCTGTGAGTATCAGTGATTTCAGAGTATACAAAGTGATGTATGTGAGCTCGAATATGCTGATAAAAGTCCAAATTGCCAACCTCCTTTCTTTCTGAATGCCTGTCCCCACCTTCACCACATTATATAAGGATCTTTGCTTTCAAGGCACAAAATAAAAGGGTGCTTAAAAAGTTAGATGCTATAACAATGACAAAAATCCTACTTGTGAATCCACTCCTTTAAACTTTACTCTCATTTCTCTTTTGTACTAAGCATATCCATATCTCCAGTGTTTTGTGTCTGCCTCTGTTTACCCTTCCTGCAGAAAGTGGGGGAGCGTAGGTTGCCTTGTGAAAGCGGATGGCAGGGAACTCGGGGTAGAATTCTGTTATCTTTTTTTTCTGTATGATATCCCAACTTCTCTTGATTAATCCTATGCTAAAGCTAGAGGAGGATCTTTTATTTGCCTGGCCTGACTTCCTCATCCTAAAAGGCACTTTGATTTGCATGGAAGGAATGGCACTGGAAAGATTACACAGAAAGGGGCTTATATGAAGGAAAGCTGATTGAGAAAGCTTATTTTTAAAAGTCTGGTCCTTTTAGTTTTGTATTATACATTAAATTAGTTCTTTACCCTTTATACTTCTTGGTAAGAAATAAAAGTTAAAAAGAAGCATTTTTAATATACCATAAATTCTCAGACATATTTTCCCCAAGAATGTGGAGCCTTAAAGCTGAGGATAGATCCAAGGAAGAGTTAGATGTCCTGCTGAGAGCTGGGGAAAGGTTAGTAAACCTGACCTCATTCCTGTTTCCCTTCTGGGTGTTAAGGCAAAGGACAGCAAGGGGTGGAGTGCATCGAGCAGTTGATCTCAGCCAGATTGTTGTCGTTTTAGACTTCTGGTTTTAGACGGGAGGTCTTGATGGGTGGGTCCTGAACCATCCCCAGGGGAGCAACACAGATTAGTAGAAGTAGATAGGCCCAATTTTTATAAGAAGCAATGATAGACACTAGTGGTAAAATGAGATAAATCACCCTCAGCTGGAAACACTAAAGGTCATTTGTGATTTAGTACTCAGAGCAACTTTGGAAAGGCAATCCTATCCTCTTCATTAATCATTAAAAATCCTGTATTGAATAGCTTCTTTGTCTGTAAAAATTGCAAGATGCAGAAATTTTTGCTTTCCCTTCTTGATGTTAGTTAATTTTGTATTTTTCATGTGTAATGCCCAAAGGCATAGCTTGTCCTTTTACTTATTTTTCCTCCAAAGTCTCTTATTTCTGATGCTGTTATAGAATGACACTCTTGCCCACTCCAACCTTTCATTGTATAAATGGCAAAGAGAAAAGAAGAGAAAAAGTGGCAAAAGGAATAGGAAATATTTTGTGTCCCAGCTTTGCAGAGCACTCAAGCTCAGATCTTGTATTGTGTCTAATGAAAGCCATTCTGCCATAGAAGACATATTTGCTGTCCCAGTGGGCCTGTGACCTTCTTCTAAATTCATTGTTGAAGGACTCTCTTCCAGACTGCCCCCAGCTGGGTAAAATATATTTTACCCTATGAGAAATGTAGGTAACATATATATATTTACACATTAATATATTTTCTGGTCCTCTGGGAAAATGTGAAACTCATAATTATCCTACTAAAGTGAATTTCTGTGTAACACTGGAAACAATAATAACAATAGAAATAAAATGTAATGAAAATAAATTAGCTACCAGATGTGAAAAATGAAGAGGGAAAATGAATTTCACAATTACCTGAGATTTAAGCAGAGCTTTAGGTCTTCTCTGTTAAGTTCATTTGGTAGAAAAAAAATAGCTAATTTTTACAACTTGTGAGGATAGGGGTCAATTTTTTTCTAAAACTTAACTTTTTTCTAGAGCTCCATGTATCCTTGGATAACCCTTTGGTCAGTGATGATAAATATACTTCCAAAGACTTCTGGAGACCTTTAACTTTGATGAGCAGCTCAATCAACATACTCAGTTATGACATTACTTCTAATGGATTAGGGCTTTTTTTTTTTCACATACAATTGGGATGTGTCTCTTCCTATAAACAGGTTAGAGAGAATAAGCATTTCTGAATTGTCATGACAATTTCATCTAAGTCAGTAAGCTGTTATAGTCTACAATTTGAGAGCAATTTAATTATGTGAACATTGCAATGGTAATAAGGAAGACTGCTTATTGCTAGCTCACAGCAGAAATTATACATGATAGATAATGAGAAAAAGCTGGCAGACAGTAGTAAACTTGGTCCTGGCAATTTCTCAGTCTGAACCTGCTGGTTTTGGAGAAGGGTGGGCATGTAACTGTTTTCATGGCTCTGTGGGTGCTTGTAGATGGAAGCCATTTGGGAGATGCCAAATGGTGCCATGAAGTCCATGGATATAGAGTATGCTTTGTGCCTTTCTGGGGCAAGACCTAATGGACGTAGGCCCTCAAACCAGTATTTTTGTAGAGGATTGTTTCACCTGGTGTTTTTATCTGTATATGCAGTCTTAAAGAAGTGACTGACTATTAAACAGTGAATCAGAAGAAGGACAAACAGAGGGCAAAGAAATTGTATGGAGTTTCAGCAGAATGATAACTGCCTTTTTGGCTTATTTTTCTTGTTGCTATGTAAGCCTTTCACTATTGTCAAAAAAAAAATAGCTTAATTATCCTATCCTCCTCCAAGTGGGCAGGATTATTTTTTTTCCACATCCCTACCATCCCTCCACCAACAGTATGTGAATAAGAGTATTGCTGGGAAGATGAAGGAATGCTGATCCCAGACAATACGTTGCCCTCTGATTTGATCCATTATGCACATCTCTGCCATCTAGGACTATAAAGAGACCAACTTTATCTTATGTAAAAGGTGATTGGTGCTGCACATGTGTTGCAAGGCTCAATAGGGAGCCTTTTATTTGCACTCTTCTACCCAGCTGCTGACTCTGTAACCCAGGGTGGACTGTCAGGACACAGACATTTAAGTCTGTATTTCATAGCTGTATTTTCAGTGGTTGTGTCTCAAAGTGGCCCTTTTGACTCTAGTGCTATCAAATATCTTTTGAGCTTTGCACTCCTGCAATGTGACATTGCCAACCCCTTCATAAAGTAACAGGTGTGCTCCAACGTGTGCTAGCCCCTGTTCAATTTCTGCATCAGTAGATGTCTCTGTTTCAGTAGCGAGTGTGAGAATTGGGTCTGACTGCCATTATTTCATTCTGTCAGTGCCTCTTGCCCTTTGGAAGGTACGCAGGGCATGAGACCATGTGGATAGCATGTCACTGCACCACCAGTTTCCATTTTTGTTCTACTTGATGTTAGCTCTTCATCAGCTGTTTTAGGAAAAACTATGTGCAATGAAAAAGACCTTGTATTTGCAATGTCACATTCCTTTTTGGAATCCATCTGAGGGCTGTGCCTGTAACAGCTTTTTTGCTAAATGAGAGAGAATTCACCTTTTTCATATTTTCACAGTGTCCATTTTTTTCCTTATGTTTTGATGAGTTGCAGATTGGGCATGTTTTAAGTCAGCAGTGAAATTCACTGTGCCCTGGGGACCACCATTTAAGGGCAATTTTAGGCCCTGGCACCCAGACTTAGCAGACACAGGTGGATACAGCTGCTGTGCACACAAATGCTGAGCCTCTTGAGAAACGGCACAGAAAGCCAAGCAAGAAGGAGACACAACATATTATTCCTGCAAATGCCTGAACTCAACAGAACAGTGGTTGTGAAAGTGTGCAGTGTGCTGATTGAATCTGCCTGGATGTGTGTAATTGCACCCATTGTTCATTTAGTCACAATGATGAAGACTGGTCAATTTTTTTCCTCTTCCCTCCCTTTCTGTCTTTTGTAATATGTGACTTTTTCTGTACCTTCCTCTTTGTGTTCTCTTTGCAGATGGTCCTTGCCAAATGGAAATGCCGCTTGGCATTAATGGTTATACTCTGAAATAACACTGCAGGCTGTAATAACATTCCATGAGAAATAAGCCATTATTTTTGAAAATGTGTGTTCTGTACAAGACTAGGTAATATGCCAAAGTTCTTTGCATCCTTGAATGTGGAACTCTGCTTCTGTGTTATCTCCAAAATGCTGAAACAACAACCTGTTGCCACTGTTAATCAAATTTTGAATATATTTAGATTTTCTTTTTTACATTTAAAAATGCTTATTCCTCCTGTTTATGTAAAACAAAGGTGTCCAGAACTGTAAAATGACTGAAAATGTGTTGCTGTTGTTGGGGAGGAGTTTGTTTTTGTCTTCTACACTGCTTTTAGGTCTTAAGTTTCTCTCAATGCTCTTGTACTGAGTTACATTATTTCTCAGTTTTAAAGATTAATCATTAAGGCTTCTCTAGATAGCTTTCTGGTCATACAGAACTTACAACAGAAACCACCAGCTGTACTATTTAAATATTCTTGCCTCAAAAAGCTCATCTACATAACAACTGTATCAAAGAGTTTATTAGCCAGAACTATGCCACATTTTACAAAATATGCCAGACAATGGAAATACTATCAAAACTGAGCTTTTCTAAGTATGGTATGAACTACATCTAGTTCTACAGTTGGTGTACATCTTTGGGAATCTTTTCTCACTAAGGCAGTTTGCCAGCCATTCTTCCTAATTTTTGTGAAGTTCACTGTGTTATTTGCTGGGATGGGAGTTAGTAAACATTTCCCAAACTTCCAGATGGGACCACAGTCCCTGTCTTCTCTATTTCATATCTGTCAGGGCTGATAAAAGACCCAAATGAAGCAGGTAACCAGACTGGGAAACTAGTGTAGACCCATTGCCTCCTTTTTCTGTCAGAGCTCTGTAAATCAAGATGTATTGCTGCTGATGCCACCAGGGAATGGCTGTCTTCTGTGGCATAGCAGGTATGAATGCGTGAGAGGAGTTCAGTCTCTCCAGGGAGCCCAAATTACCCTTCCCAATAATTTCATTACTTGGCAGGAGCAGCAAGTGTGATCTTTCCACAGTGAAGCTAAGCCTTGGGGGCTCAGCCTCTTGCTTGCCAAGCAGTGATTGCCCAGGCCTGTCCCTTCACCATGAGACCACAGAACTCAGTGTCAGTCATGCTGCCTGACATCATGACATGATCACCACAATATTCTGCACTTCCATAAATTACTCATTTTTTGGACTGCAGGCAAGTCACATTCTCAGTGCCTCAGTTTCTCTGTGAAACTCACTTCCCTTTATAAGGAGGTAGTGAAGCTGGGTAATACTTGATTAATGCTTTCAGAAACAGGGGTAATTATAATCTCCATTCACCCCTTCTTCCCTGTGGCAGTACAATGAAATGTAATCAATAACAATAAATTGCCTGGAACTAAATAAAAAGCCTCAAAGGTAAAATGGAACTATTGTGGATGCTAGAGACTAAAAGCTTTAAGAGATGGAAGTGAGCTAGTTTGGATAACTATTTTTTGATTATGCTAGTAGTAGCAAAATTATACATGCAAATGGTAAATATGAACTTAAAAATGTAAACTCTAAATCCAAATTTTACCTAGGGTTATTCCTAGGAGAAACAAGTCAGGGAAAAGGTCTGTAAATGTCTATCTTCAGCAGGCCTAAGAAGATGGCAGTATAAGGATGATGTAAGAAGGACACTCTTACTCTCAGAATCGGGGCTGCTTCTGGTGGTGCACATGTGGATACTGTTAGTCAGGGCTGGATGCCCTGTATTTTTAACTTCAAGATGAATCTTTCCTCTGAAAGATGATTTATTTTTCATTTTGGTAAAAAGCATTGAAACACATGCAATTAAGCCACAAGGCCAGAACCCACAGAAGGAATCTCAATTGTTTTGAACCTCTCTTACTGTGTATCCACATGACCATATGTGAATGCAAATACTGTCCCCTGAAATGAATTTTGTGTCAATAGCATGTGTATGGGAACTCAGCAGATATTTTCTTATACAATGAGGTGGGTGACAAGAAAATACTTATGATTTGATGGAAAGAATGTAAAAATAATTTGTCAACTACTCAGTAAGGTAGTAAGGTAGAGTGCTGGTTATACTTAACAATTTGCTTTGATAGTGGTGTGCATTTTCTAATTTATTGGATGCCTGCTTCCTTCATAAAGTAAATTATGTATCATTAATCTTGCTTGGAAGCTGGTACCTTCAAGATAATTTAGTGATTATTTTCTTAGATAATCTACCAGTTAGGAAAGTACGATGTGATCAATATAGAGAACTAATCTAGCTATCAATGATTTATGTGTGTACATGTACAATATATGCCACACCACATTTGACCTCTCCTCTCAAAGGCATTCACATTTGTTTTGGGGAGTGAAATATTTTGTTTCACGTCTTTTGGCACTCAATGTTGATAACAGCTAAGATTTATAATGGCAAAGGGAGTGTATTGATTGATTCCTACTCTCATCTACCTAAACATTTCTAAAATGTGGGAAATTAGCACTGATTCTTTAATAACCTCCATGAAGCCAAAGCCATGAATCAGTATGCCCTGCAAGATCTGGGCTATTATCAGTGTTGGGAGGACAGATTGATTTTTGATTCAGGAAAGCAATTAAGCATATGCTTAACTTTGAGCACATTTTATGCCTATGGTAATCAGCTACCACAAAACCCATGTGCTTTTATCGCACAGCACTGGAGCCCTGAGAAGACAGTCCAAAGCCCATCCTATTCACCTGGAAATCGCAGGAGGTTGCTACAAGAATGACTGAAGTGGGTGTAAGGAAGTGAGCTGAGCAGGGACAGCTGGTGCCTGTTTGCCTGCTAGATAACTCTGTCCACGTGCACTGGATGCACTGGAGCTGTGCCTGAGCCTGCTAGGGATGGTGGGATGCTCTAGTGGGACTGCCTTGTGAACTTGTTCTCAAACAGAGCCTGGAAGCCACTGTTGCAAACACTACAGGGCCAAATATGGTCTAAAGATGCAGCAAAGATGAAACCTGGTGTTTTCCTGGAGGTAGAGTCTATTGAATCAGGCCCTGTTCAGCAGATGCTCAACCAACTTCAGGGGCAAGAAATATTCTTTCCTTCCAGCTTGGTTGTATTTCTAACCTGATATTCCTGTTACAATAATGAAAAATGGAGACAGGTGAAAATTTGCTTTCGGTGAAAAGTGTATCTTAATGAGAAGATAAAGTGGTTTGAAGTTTGGCTCTACCCGTGTCTTCTCCCCAGCTGCAAGGTTTTGAAAAAAACTGGGTAAATAAATATATCTTTGAAGTTCATTTCCACGGCCTTCTGTGAATTTGCTGGTTCAAGTTGGAGCTGGAGATATAATTACTGCTATTTTCCAGTGGCAGATATTTCTGTCATGGTTCTAAACCAAAGAGGTGTTTTGGTCAGTCTGTTCTCAGGAGATGTTCTGGCTGATGAGACGGATAAATCAATGGTGTAATGCTACTGAAATTAAAAGGCAAATAGCTATTGTCTGTTACTTTCATTTATACCATGTAAATGACAGTGGAGTATGCTCTGCTCTCTTGTTCCATAGAATATACTCCAAGAGGTAAGAGAAATCTCTGAACTTCAGATTGTCCAACTAAAGTTGATTTTTGAACTTTTAAGGTTTGCTTACCACTGAAGCTAATGTGTTCCAGAAAAAGCTGTCTCACTTTGTGACCTCCTAATGACTAACTATTCTGCTCTATTTCATTTTTTATTTCACACCTCTCACCTTTGTATTTGGATGCCAGTGAGATGAACACCTTGAAAAGTGAGTGAATTCAAAGGACTCCAAATTTTTCCCTAACTTTAGTTTTATAGAAACCTATTTTTTTGCTTCAGTTAACTGGCCTCTTGGAGATTGCTTTTTGACAGTAACCTGGGAACACTGCAGCCTATTATCCTACAGGATCAAAGGACATGGTTTTTGTGCAATGGAGACTTTTCCAATCTTATATCAACCATAGTCACAGAGAATCATAGTTGCACACAGAGAGTTGATTCCCTTTGGGCTTTCAAATGCAAAGGGTTATTTCATTAATTTTTCACCTTAGAAAATATAGCTTGAAAGATAGCTTGAGTCATTTCACAAGACATAATGGGATAAAAATGTATACATCACTTTGATATATATAGACAATGTAGAATTGTAGAATAATTCTAGTTGGAAAAGACCTTTAAGATCATTCAGTCCAACAATTTACCAAGCACTACCAAGTCCACCACTAAATAATGTCCTTGAACTCCATATCTACATATCTTTTCAAGACCTCTGGGGATAGTGACTCAACCACTTCCCTGGGCAGCCTGTTCCAATGCTGGAAAGCCCTTTCCAAGAAGAAATTTTTCCTAATAACCCATCTAAAACTCCCCTGGCACAACCTGAAGTCATTTCTTCTTGTACTATTGCTTGTTACTTGAGAAAAGAGACTGACATCCACCTTGCTAAGACCTCCTTTGTGGGGAAAGATAAGATCTGCACAGAGTCTCCTTTTCTCCAGGCTAAACAACCCCAGCTCCTTCAGCCACCCCTTGTAAGGCATGCACTCCAAACCCTTCATCATCTTTGTTGCCAGCAGGCAGATTTCCAGCCTCTCTGTCCCCAGCCTGGAGCATCACATGGGGTTGCTGTGACCAGAGCACAGGACCCAGCACTTGGTCTTGTTGAACTTCATGGAGTTGATGTTGAGGATATAACATACGTTGTCTGTTTTATAGAAGGCATTGTATGGCCATCTGCTGCCTAGTGTAAAGAGCATGGGGCAAGGCCTTTCATTCAAAAAAATGGCAGATTTGCCTGGAGGCACACAGGATCAACTGGTCTTTGCTTATATCTGAAACCACCCAGATCCTCACAATTTCTATTCACTGGCTTTATGTTCTTAAATTTTCCTCAATTTTTCTAGAAAACAGTATCTCCTGTTAGTCATGCCTAGAAATGCATTGAATGGAGGGTCAACAGTGCTGAAATCTGAAGTTTACCTATCTGCTCCTTAATGGTTAATGGAAGACATTTTTGGAATACAGCAAGCACATGGATCTCTGCACCAAGATGAAAGTTTTACCCTACATCCTTTTATTCAGTAACTTAGTCATAAGAGCTATCACTTCAGAGATGGGAGATTGAGATTAGTTTTCTCTCTGCCTGAGGTTTGAAGTTGCATCTCCCACACTAATGGTCTGAATATCAGTCAATTAAATATTATGGGGTGAATAATCTTTTTCCCTTGAAACAGTATCAATTCATATAGAAAAAATAAGCGACTGAAAATCTGGATGGGGAAAAGGACATTACTGCTTCAGAATTACAAAGCTACAGGGGAGATGGGAAAAATATTTGGCTTCAGTAAACCTTATGTGTATATTCACTGAAATTATACAGACACTGGAACTCGGGTCTCCCCTTTGCCAGATGGGTAGCACAACCATCTGTGTTTCTGTAGATTTCATAGGACAAAAAGGGTCCTAAAATGTTGATGTTGTACAATGCTTGATTCTGGTTGCAAGGGCCAACTACCTTTGAGAATCTAGCACTGACTTTTTGCAATAGCTGGGGTGTTTTATAGTTAGCAATTATGGAAATTATCTATTATAATTTGCATTTTTATATACTTCATTCACTTAGCTGAATAATTATAGCTTAGGATTTAATTATCCCAAACACATATCCTTCTTGCCTCTAATTTTAGTCTGTTCTACTACACCTGTCTCTCATCTGCTGTGTTCATCTCAGTCACAATATGATTGGAACGTGTTTCATGGAATGGATTGGGTGGGAAGGGACCTTAAAGATCACCTAATTTCAACCCTCTTCCACTAGACCAGGTTGTTCAGAGCTCCATCAAGCCTGGCCTTGAACACCTCCAGGATCCACAGTTTCTCTAAGCAACCTGTGCCAGTGCCACACCACACTCACAGTAAACATTTTTTACCAAACCACTGATCTTAATCTACTCTCTTTTAGTTTGTAGCCATTCCACTTGTCCTGTTACTACATGCATGCCCTTGTAAGAAGGCCCTCTCCATCCTTCTTGTAGGCTCCCTTTGGGTACTGGAAGGTATTCGTCTTCTATACCTTTCTTTTACTAAGATTTCTGATCTCTTTGTCAATGACTCTCTTGCTCTCTGAGCTGTTTCAGTTAGTATATCATTCTCTAAATCTTCTTAGAAGCTAACTTTTTTCCTTTTTGATGCTGTTTCCCCCTTATTTAACATGCTCTTAAAATAGAAACAAAACCATATTGTGGTTCTACTAATTTTAAGCAATATCTCTTCGCTCTTGAGATCATTATTTTTATAAACCTTTTTAGAATATAAAGTGAAATGTAAATATAAATATTTTTAGAATGGAAAGTGAAAAAGTCACTCTAAAGGAGAAACTGCTAACAATGCAGAACAGAAAATTTGAACTTCTTCACTTGCAACTCAGCCAAATATATGGTTGAAAAAAGAGTGCTAAAAAACCTTATGATGATGAGCTATGCCATTACACTTCCTCATGACTTCATTTCTTATCAATGTTGTCCTACAAAGAAAGTGTTTTGATTCTCTCGTTTGATTTTCTTGTGTTTGGCGTAATAGTGCTGACTGATAAGCAACTTCAGAAATTTTTACTTTAAGAAGAGGCATTCCCTCCTCAAAATAGCTGAATATTTTGAGAAAAATATTTTGAATTTTGCTATGTTGTCAGTTCTTGCTTAATGCCAATAGAATAATCTGCCTCTGGCACTGTTACAGTGGTGAAAGTAATGTTCTTGAGATCTGAAGGTAAACAAAAACTGGTTGCAACTGTTGAGCAACATCTGCAGCTCTTGGAAAGCAGAACAACAGAACAAAGAAGACAGCAACAAAAGTCATCTTGTTATATTATTTATTTCTCTTTATATTCCTTTATGAAACCAGAAAGCTTTTTTTATTTTATTTATTTTTTTTTTTCTGGTGGGTGGTGTCCGTTGCAGCTGCCAAAGTGTAAAATTATGGAGCTAAACCTCTTTGCTGAAATTATGTCCATGGCTAATTCATCTGTCACATGGCATCTTACAAAAACTGTTTATGGGAGAGTCCCCCATAGGTAGGATCACTGCAAGTGATTAGCTTATGAAGAAAATTCCAACATACTAAAGTTAGAAAATACAATCTCTGTGTGGAAGTTATTGCTGGGAGGCATATGTCTCATTCTAACCTGCTGGGCTATATACTGTTAAATCTGGAAAAGAACAGGAGTGTGATTATGAAAATGAAGCTAGATACCTGCGAACAAGAAAGCATCAATTTTCCTGGGATATGACTCTGTAAGTGCAGAGCACTCAATGCCAGCCAGGTGGAAGGTTGTAGTAGCTGTTTAAAATCAACTGGGTTTAATCAGTCAAGCAGCACATTTTTGGGAAATGTGATTTTGTTTTCAAACTAGGTTGGACAGCAGGTTTCTCCGTAATGTATTCCACAGCATTGCCAGCCTCCAGCTATTAGCTGTGGATGGATTTACCCTGAATACCATGGTGAGCCCAAGGTTCAGATTGCAGCCTTATGTATTTATTGTGAATAACATTGTGGATAAGATTTCAGAATTTGGGAAAATTTGGAGTTGGGTGTAGTGACACTGGCAATTTGAGTCACTGTATGACCCCAAGTTATAGAGTATGACCCCAAGCTGCATAGAGCACAAGGAGTGGAAGGAATAAAACACGTCTTGAGGCGATGCTGTATCACTGGGACCTTCCTCCATGCTTTTGCCTTTGTGTAGTTGATGAACTGATATGGGCATCACGCTGCTGACACAGACACAACAACCTGTCTCTTCAGCAGCTCTACTGGGAACAGTATGCTGCTACTAGCACAGGGGAATTTCTCCTCTACATTAGATTCCCATAAAATACCAACACCTTCACTGTCCCAGTTTTTGATTTCAAGATGCTCAGTGATCTGAGCCTGATAACTGGAGAGTCACCTAAAACTTCAGGACCAGAGTGCTCAAAGACTTCTTTGTTAGAGATAAATCATACACAGCAAGAGTGAAACTTGCATGTGTTGGAAATAGAATTGTTGCTGCATCAGACTGTGATCATGATGGCCTCAAAACAATCTCAAACATCACTAAAATTTATTATGGTCTGCTGTTTAACTACCTTTGGTAAATGGCAGCTGAAATACAGAAAATATTCGATGAATAACTGAACAATAAACCAACATGGAAACCTCATCTCTAAGCAGTAAAGCAAGAAGCAGAGAATCTGCTTTGAGAAGTATCAGTGATGTCCAAGTGCCAGTAAGGTGCTTCTAAAACATGTAATAAGCTATGTTAGAAGGAATTGAACAATCAGAGCAATATAATGTGTCACATCTCCCATCCGTTTCTCTTTTCAGTTTTTTGAATTAAAGTCAGTGGATGTTCTGATTGAAAACTTTTTGAGCAAGACCACTTACTCCCTTTCCTAAAATAAAGTATATTTTTCTAGGATAAGTCACTCTACTTTTATTCCATCTCCAGTAGCATCCAGTCTGTTTGCTATATTGTTAGCTGGTAGCAGGTCTTTGTAGGAAGCAACAGAATAAGAAGTTCATGACTCCCAGTTCAGAAAATCCTGTTTTCTAAAACAGAAATGGTGCAGGGAAAAATGTCCTTCCAGAAAGTGTAATTTCAGATTCTGAGATTTCAAGATATTTGCATCTAAAGAATGCAGAAGGCATCTCTTCACACAGCCTCACACTTGGAAACAGGGTCAATGTGGTCCTACACATGACTATGACAAAGCAAGAGACTAAGCTGCTGTGCAACAAAGAGAAATGCATATGCAGAAACTAAGAAATCCTGAAGAAAGTGCTGACTCTCATAATTGCATCCCAGGATATAAGAATGAACCCATGCTAGATTCTTTCCAGCTCGTAATAGAGATATATAATCAATTATTTTCAGAATTTCTCAAATCCTGTAAGATCAGGGCTAGGCTGGAGAAGATCCAAGCACAAAAGAGACTGAATTAAAAGGCAATTGAAAAAAGAGCTAAAGAATATGAAGCTGAAGCCAAAGCTCCATCAGAAACTGCTTTTGTTCTCATAGCTGGGGGCAGAGTCAGTGATCTTTCCTGAAAATAAAAAGCAAACAAAATAAAATGTGACAAGATATTCCTCTTGACAGATGGTTTAAATTTTAATACATCCTGCTGATGTTTAAGGGCTAGAAGGTTTTTTACTGTTTCAGCACCATGAACTCTTAAGCTTATATCTTTTCAATTTTCAGTTTTCCCAAATGTAAGATGGAGACAATTGAATTATATCTTTTTTCACTATTTTTTAGCAGTTGAAGATAGGTGAAAGTTTCTGTGGATCTTGTGAAATGGAGCAAATTGTATGTAAATGCTTTTCATGTTCTTAGATACTCACATTGCTGGTCAATGGAGACACACAACTATTGTGTCACTTTGTTCTAGTACAGGAACTGAGAAAGACCACTTCTCAGTCAAGCTTCAGACTGTCTCCAAATGCTTGTGACATGGGAGAGTATTGGACTCAGATTCTGTATCTATCTGTTTTTAATGCAATAAAAATTTTCATCCAATTACAAGTCTGTCTAAGAGCCATGAACATTGAGCTGAGTTTCAAGATAAGCAAGCATGGGGGAAGGTACAAAACCAAGCCACAATATATCCTGTGTCTAGTTACTCAAAGAGCTCTGGGAAAGAAACCCATGTCTCTGCATTCTCCTCAGTCTGCCCCTCAGGCTGCATAAGATACCTCTAATTTTTCTGTCTCCCTCAGTAGAGTTAGAATTGCTCATCTTAGACTGAGCTCACAGACAAGCTTCCAAGCTTTCAAAATAATACTTGCAGCAACTGCAAAAATGCATTAATAACAGGTGTTTCTGTAGTTATATTAAATTTTTGGTGTCCTTTATTAACTTCAAAATAAAAACACTGTCAATCATTCTAGGATATTTTCTTTGTAAATCATGTCCAGCTATAAACTAATATGTCCTGATAATTATACTACTTCCCTGAAAAATCTTAGAGCTTTATCTCCATGAAAAATGAGACATTACATTTCGGTCATTAGACACATTACTTTGCTTTTCTGATGCTGTGTGACTCAGAAAACAGATACATGATTTGGTTTTGCTGTCATCAATTTCTCTAGCACATAAACAATAGGATTTCATCCCGCTCCTATGCTGCTAAGAAAATTTCTGCCAGTCAGGGCAAGTAGTATGAGATCAATCCACTTTCCCCTATATTTTTCTAAGCTGCAGGTACTTGTTTTACTTTGCCATTAGCAAGTTTCACTTCAGAAACTGTAGCTATTGATCCAGTTTCTATTAGCATTATATGGACCTGGCTGGCACAAGAGGTGCTTAGATCCATTGTGTAGTGATTTTAAATTCTTGGGCTGATGTGACCTCAAAGAAGCAAGATACATCTGAACCTTTTGCACCACAAAAGTTCATTCCTCATACCACAAGCTACATAGTCAGCGTGATGCCACAGGGAATATTACTTTTCCATTAAAATCCCAGTATTTGTCTTGTGGTGTATCCTCTCAGACACAGCTGCTGCATTTCACTTTACTTGTCTCCCTGGTACTTTGTTCTTCCAAAAGAAAATTCAGATTCCTTCTGATCTTACTGACAGATGGGGTATTCCATTTTCTTGTATTATCAAGCATATAATCTCAGTGGCAAAATTTCTCATTGATTTAAATACTCTTCAGTATGACTAATTCTTCTGTTGGAATGTGTTCCTGATTTTCAGAATTCCATGTGTCCAGTTGCAGATGGGAAATTTTCCTGAAAAGTTTTTTTTAAAACATGAAAATGATAAGCTAATGTTTGATATTTTGGAGTAAAGCCTATCAAAGCGGAAAAAAATCCTCAAAGTACCATCACCATTTGGAAGGCTCTAGATCTGACCTATTAAAACAGACAACCCAGGTATATCTTTTCATTTCAGTGAAGAAATTAAGTTAACTATTTATATTTGAGCTCAGAAATCTCAGCCGGGGTAAACAAAGGTCTTCCATCAGATCTTCATTGTTCATATTTTTATTTTTGAAGGACCTGTCCACACCATCATATTTAAAAATCAGTAAGTCTCATTGAGGGAAAAATCTCCATAGAAACCCTTTGCATTCAGAATAGTAAAATCATGTCCAGATCAAAATTAATTGTCATAGGTAAACATCTCCTGATTTTTTATGGATCTGAAATTTGGACCAGAATTTTTTTATCAACTAATTATTTTACTGAAGATTCTTTAAACTTATTTGTTCTCTTTATCTCTGTGAAAATGATTACCTGTATAGTCACCATAGGTCAGTGGGTGGCTTGTGGGGAAGATGTTTAATAGGTATTTTGTACAGAAAATTGTTCAATTTTCTTTTCCAAAAATGAGGTGATGACTCTGTCTGCAAGACTGGATGCTCATTTTCAACAACAATTTCTTTAAGGGATACATAGCCTTTCAGTTCAGTGTCTTTTATTGTTGTTAATCCAGTTAAGTGTTTGTGCAAAGGAGCCTGACAATAATGGCTAACCCATCTGAAAGCCACCCATAATTGTCAGGATCTGGCAAAAGGCTGCCTCAAACACACTGGCTCATACCCTGCAGCTGACATGTCTTCTTCCCTTAAAGCTCCCTTTCTGCACGTCTTTCTGACTTGATGTATTTTGTCATGTCAAGAAATGCCGTAGCTGTGACAATCTTGTTTCCAAAGCCCTTAGCACTCATTCCTGACCAGCTTATCTCAGAAAAACTCTTTTCTTCCCTTTCAATAATTTATAAACTACAGCTGATGTCTTCATAAGATGGTTTTTCACAGTATTTAAGTTTTGAATGATGTTATTATGGCCATAAGCTACAAGACAAAGGATCATGTACTGGAAATGATTTTCTGACATGAAAATCAGTTTCTGCATATTTCAAATGTGCTGAAGAAAAAGATGAATAATTTTTTTTTTTTTGGCTTTGCTCATCACCAAATAAATTTATTACTGTGATGTAAGAGTAAATGAAGTATTTCTTTTAGTGTGTAAATGTATTGTGAAATATTTTAACTTTATTGAGTGGGCCTAAATTGAATAATTTCAACAGAACTTAGAACTGCACTTTTTATTGCCTTTTGACTACTGTGTCTTTCATTAGACCCATTACTGCTGGAAATTATACATGCTGTATAAATGTATACATGGACCCTTTAAATAAACTTGTTTATTTAACACACCTGGCTGCAGCTAAGTAATTGGCAGTAAACTCTGCAATTCACACCCTGCTCCTCTGGTTTGGTGAGGCCAATGTAACTGTTGAAGAGATGGTGCTGGTCAAGGTAGGACTGTGTAATAAGACCTGGAGAAAGGTTTTCTGAATCATCTTTTTGGCTATAAGTATATAACATCTACCCAAGCTCCATGCTACAGTACTGGTGACCTGGCAACCACTTCTATGTTGCAAATTTGCTTATAGCCTAGCTACTTAAAATGTTGTATTATGTAAATGCTGTTGCTTGCTATCAATATTTTTGGATAGGTATGCAAAATGTAGACAGCTGCATATTAAAAAGGCTCTGTTATGAGCTAGTTAGAACAGGTTTCTGTTTTACAGAAGTGCATGTTTGCTGTGCAAAACTGAAAGAGAAACTGGACATTGAAAAAATGAGACTTGCTAGATCTCTCAGCTCCTATGATTACTGGACAATGTACCCAAAACAAAATATCCCATGTCAGGATTGTATTCATAAATTCAAGTATATACAGTGTGGGCTTCCATACCTGAGCTAGTAATATAAACGTTTATAAAAGTTGGATCTGACCTGAACGTGAAGCTTATAATTTAGTATTAAACTGAAGGCTGTTGGCAAACTCTTTGATCAGATCCATCACAGTGTAAACTCTAATGAATGTATATGGACAAGATTTCCAGTGATCATGAAGTGATTCCAGACAACAAGCAGAGATATCAATGTGTGTTCAACATGTGTTTAACACACACCTAAGTTCCTTTGCTTCTTGCAAATATATGTTGCATATGCCAGATCATAAAATTCAATGCTGAATACATCCTTCAGAATTTTCTGGAAGATTACTGCTTATATTCATCACAGGATTTCAAACAAATTTGCAGGCACATACTACGGCTAAAAGTATTACCAATGCCATATGACTGAGAGTAGTGGTGGCAAAATCCTCAAGAGGTTAACATTATTTACACTGATGCAGTTATTGGAAACGCACAATATTGTGGTGTGCTTTCATGGTTTACCCTGGAACCCTGGTTCCTCCCCTGAAAATGTCCTCCCAGGTGTGTCAATCACTCCTCCTTTCCCCACCCTGACACCTGCTGAGCACTGTCTGTCACTCCTGGCATTCCAGAAGTGTGTAGATTGATTGGGCAGATTCAAAAGATGCCCTCCACCCCCGGGGGACATTGGGCCATCCAGGTGTCCTTTGTCCCCTGAGACCTCCTCTCCCATACCTGGTTGGTGGCTCCCTATCCCTTCCCCCTCCCCTCCCCCAAGTAAAAGAGAGGGGAACCACGCAGTCCAGGAGTTCTGGTGGAGCTGGGACTGGATTCAGAGGCTGCAGGCCAGACTAAAAGCTCTGGATTAAAATCCTCCATCCTCCTTTCCTTCACCACAGCCTTAAGAGCTTCTCTGGCAGAGGGAATCCTGAGGAGAAGAACCTCTGTGAGAGGCAGCTCCATCCCACATCACCGGAGCTCCAGCATGACTGGACTTGTCTCTATGTGCCCAGCTGAAACATCCAGCTAGCCAAGAGTGTCTCTGGGGTGAAACACCACAGTGGCCACTCTTTGGTTCAGCAGCAGTGCCAGACAAGCCAGGGCACGTCCTGTCCTCGATATTGGTAACACCAATAGCACCCATAAGCATAAAGCAAAAGGCTTGAAGGAGCCCAGATAACTGTGTGAGGCAGAGTCTGTGGCTGTCACACAGCCTGTCCTTGGCAGCTGTAATGAGACATTGCAGAGAGAACACGAGGCTGAGAATTGCTGGGTCAAATTCAACACAGCCTCCTTCAGGCAATCCTTCCCACAGACCCTCTTTGGTCCTGTGGTTTTTAGCACCGATGTGCAGTTTGTTGGAGCCTCATAGATGCTTGAGGCAGTAGGTGCATCTTGCAGTTGGTCTTTATTGCACACGAGTTTATTTGGCATTTGCATGATGTACTGTATCAACTTTTCTTTTTTTGGTATGTGCTATGCAAAAAATCCTCAGCTCTAACAGATCAGAGAAGGTAAACAATTTCCTCAAAGACATGAAATAAAGTGGTGACAAAGCTGAAAAAAGGACTGAATATCCAGGCCCTCTGATCCCTTTGCAATAAATTTTTGGCAGCGTTCTTTTCAGAAACTGTTCCAGTGCCACAGTTTTTAGGAGAGGACTGAAAAGAGTCCAATTAAAAAATAAAGACAATCAGCTCTTTATGATTTCTTGCAGGAAAGCTTAATGACATATCTCAAATTTTCACATTTGTGAAGCTGAAACTGGTTAGTTTTTCTCCATATAAAACAAGATATCAAGAGCTTGACAGTAATGAAACATTCATTTTCTTTATCTTTTTACAAGGCAGACAATTAGTAATTTTATGGTTGAAAAAGCTCATTTTTAAACCTTGCGTGTGGATGTTATTGCTAGACCTATTCTGATGTCAACTTTGTTGGAAAATGATGAGTGTGACTTATTCTGAATCTGGTCCCTTCTGAAGGGGGAAAAATCTTTCAAAACAAACAAACTGATGATAAACTGTTTTCAAAAGATTTGCAAGTCTTGTACACTTTCTCTTTTGATTTGTCAAGACAGCTACAATGCATATTTTCACATTAAATTTATGCTTCACATAACTGGCCATTCTCTGGCCATCCTGAATGGTTTTTCCTCATTGAGTGGAAAAGCTTTCTTAACCTTTCTCTCTTGTGCTGGCTCTTCCAGTGCCCTGCTGCACTGAAGTTAGTAAGTTGTGGTTTGAGCAGACTTGTTTCCAGTTGATAACTAGGTATTACACAAAAATATAGAAATGACTGTTCAGCTGAAGACCTTTTTTCCCTTAAATGCTGTTCGAGAGTTTTGAGGCCTTGTTTGACATCAAGAAAAGTGCTAGATTCAGTCTCTGAGAGTCTCTACTTCAAAGGCTTAAGCAATTTTTACTTGAGACTCTCTCTCCTGAAGTTCTCTTCCAAAAAACTGAGAAACTACATCTTCCAGGATTTCATAATAAACCCTAATTTTTTTCCTCTATATGTTTCTATGCCAAGGAAATAAGCCCAAAGGGATGCAACATAAAATTTTATCAGAGGAAAAGGAGTAAGAGTAAATAATCATGATGGGAAAATATGAATGATAGGATTAAATTGCTGCCAGGGCATCCTAAACTACAGTGTCAGTGAGGTATCTGGCTATTACCGGCCTTGTAAGTGAGATTTCAGGGTTGATTGCTTCAGTTTGGAGAACATCAAGTTCTGAGCAAATCTTAACCTGTAAACGATATCCAGAACCCAGTGCCTTTTGATATTTGAACAATGATCTGCTCAGGGGGAGTTCAGGCTGCTTCAAAGCTGCTTGTTTTGTCTCCCAGCAGATGGTTGTGTTCTCCTGCCTAAGCTGAACAAGCTCTCTAGGCTCCTTGAAAAGACAAATATTTATTGAAATTATATTTGCAAACTGAATGTAATTTAGTAGATTTGCAGATTTTGTTGACCTGTGCTGTGCAGTCCCTCTTGCCATGGAAAGGAAGGTTTCCTAGTGCAGTTTCTGCATGGCTGTCAGTGCTCACTGTGTTTGAAGTGGGGGCTCAGTCACATCGAGAGTTTTCCTATGTAAGTTTAGGCAAATCTTGCTTCTGAAGTTAAAACAGAAAACTCTTTAATTTCAAAGTAGCAGTTGAAAGCTTAAGCTGAAGGAGATTGTCCCTTAATTCCTTGCATACAGTAATTTGAAAGCTAATTTTTTATCTTAGTTATACCTGTATACCTGCAGTCCTTTAGCAGAATTACCATATGAAAAAAGTGTCCTCCTTGTTCTTCATTTTGATATGATGCCTGGCCCTGAGCTCATTGACATCTGAAGATGTTTGAGGACTGTCCTTTTATGTTTGTGTTGTCTGTGGTCTGCATGCTCACAGGCCCAGCTCTGACAGATGTTGTTGTAGCAGGCTGGAAAGCACAAGCAGCACTAAGATGTGTAGATACCTTACTGTCATTAAGGGTCTGAATTATGCACTGTTGATAATTTAGCTTTGTATGTATGCGCTTGAAACTTTGTGGGTTTCATGGGATGCAATATCAACACTGTGAACCCCAAAATGAGAGCAAAGGAGTTAAAGCCTTTTTTTAGCCAACAACCCCTTATGCAGCTGGGCAGCCCCATCATAAGCCACAGCACACTGTGCTTAGTCAGTCAGTTTCAAGTTCACAAAGATCAGTTCTATGATGACCTCCATTAAACTGATTTGTGGAATGTTTCATTTTTTTCACAGCTTGGACATATCTTATAAGTTTCTGGAGTTAGGGCTGTTTTGTCATCATAATGGCTTTCCAGTAGAGGGAGGTTTGAAACAAATCTCTTCAGTGCAATGGGGATCCTTTTATGATCACAAACATCAGCATCTGGTAGGGTCCTTAAAATAATATTATGACTTTTATGATTTTTCCTTTGTTGTTTCCTTTTAGTATTTCCCTGGACTTGCTTGCCCAATTCCAAACTGCTTTTTTACGAGGGTCTTGTGCTGCCCCCTCCAAGATGTGAAGTATAGTGCTCCTGCTATATATGCTGCTAGCCTGTGTTGAGCTCTGGTTTTGAGTTTAGAAGAATGCCTGCTGTCTCTGTTAATAATTTAAAATAAAAATCTGTCTCACTCTTGCATGACACCCCAAAGGAAAAAAAAGCTTCAGTTTTCTATGCAATACCCCCTATAATTACTTAAGTTAGTCCAAAATTGTTAAGAACCTTTTTGCTATTTTGGACTTTTTTTTTTTTTTTTTTTTTTTTAATTTAGAAACTGTATCATAAGGAAAAAATATAACCACGGTAAGAACTACTGAGATCTGACAGCACTGGCATTTGCAAGCCATTGTTTCTATACTGTCTGAATAAGGATTTTAGTTATAAGTTTAATGGAATGTATAAGCCCAAATAGACTGTATAGAACTTTGTAATAATCTGAAATAAGATATCTACTTTAAACAAAGTTTTCAGGACACACAATGTCATAAAAAAATTTAAGAACTAGCAGCGTAACTGCTCATATGGGAAAAATGGAAACTAAAATTTACTAAAAATTTGGGATGTTGACTGAGCAATATTCATTGTAACAGCTATGAATTAAAAATGTAAAGGGATAAAAAGTGAAAATTAGACAAGAAAATCTCCTTATTAGCTTTCATGTTCACTGTCATCCACCATGGCTTTCAGGCGCTATATCAATAGCGTGATATACAAAAGATTGTCATTTCACTTAAGAATCATATTTTTAGATGTCTGAAGCCATTTTTACTTTGTCACTGATATACATCTGGAATAGCCATACTGATTTTCCTGGATTTACTTCAAATTCACACCTGCATTTCCCTATGAACGGGTGTGAATGCTTCTTTTGAAGAGAGCAGCTGTGAAGTCCAGCCTTTGGCCGCACCTGGGAGGGCGCGTAGAGGGGAGTGCGGGGCGGCGTGGCAGGGCCTGGTGTGTGCAGAGGCTCCTGCTCCCAGGAGAACAGCCCGGCACACCTCCCTTATGGCCACTGCTGCCAAGGATCCCGGCGGGTCTGTGCAGTGCAGACTAATTATCACCAACAATTGCGTCTGCTCATTTCTCGCATGAATGGATAACATCTTCAGCGGAGCTGGGCGCATATCATCACTCAGGTTTAAAGACTGTTGATTGGACAGAGCATGGTTTGTGGCTATTCATAAAGAGGAAGAGTGAAAATATGGCCAGTTTCACCTTTTATAACTGCATTTGCTGTTGCAGGGTAATTACTTACTAAATACACTCCAAAATCTCTTCTAGATGCAGCAGGTGAAAAGTGCAAAGTGTGGAGGATGCAGAATAAAAAAATGCCTTGATGCTTACAGATGTTTTAAACATATTTTCCCATGATTAAAGCAGCTCTCTGTCAGCTACTTTAAAGGGCTCCTCATACAAAAGGCTAACTCCTATAGTTAATTTTTCACCCTCCATTTCCAGACTGTTCATAGAGTTCAGTTCTGCAAGGTACTGTGATTTCTTGGGACAAGCTGATTCCACATAGACTCAAAAGCATGTTCTAGAATTGAGCAGTGAGCATGGTGCACATCACCAGGTGTAGATAGGCCCACACTGAGTGTGGGAGCAAGGGTGCTTTTCTCCTTTTCAAAATGGAAGATTTGATCTAGGACTAGGTAGGAATCAGTTACTCTTGACTAAAACCAAAAGCAGCTGGTATCTGTGGCATACAGAGGGTGCCTAAAGACAAGAAAGGGATATTTAAGTGGTTTTCCATGTAGCAAGAAAGGATGTCTGCAGTCCAGGAATCTTGGGAGCTAAGGGAGATTGCAAATATATATTCACACACATTTGTCTGCTTACTGAGGCCTTGCCTTTGAAGTGATGGCTAAAGCTGAGATACAGAGTGACTGTAGTGAAGAAAATACTGGTCTAAATGAGCTATCACAGATAAAAAACCAAAACAAAGCCGAAAGATGGCAGGTTTTCCTACCTAATATAAACTCCTGCTGAGAAAATATGGACAAATTATTTGACTTTTAATTTTCTTTTTAAATTTATACACCTAAGAGCTATTTCATAGCTTTCCCAGGATGTATTACTGAAGTCACTGTCCTTGAGATCAAGATTGTGCCCGGACGTCTGGTGATAGTAGTAACTAATGTACCAGCTTACTTTGGAAAAAGGGGGAAAAGAAAAGCTTCTACCACTGCTGACTACATTTTGTAAGAGTAAAAACACTTAAGTAAGCATTTCAACACTGTAAAAAAACTTCCTGTTTCAAACATTTCTCTCATCTCTCCCTCCCATCTGGGTTTTTGCACAATAATGCCCAAGAGTATTGTCACTGGACTAAATCATGTGAAGGACATTTCTCAAGGTGTCCTGCTTTCATTGTAGAGGCATTTCTTCCCTGGAGCTGCTGCTCTTCTGAAAGAAGAAGTCAAGTTTTTTGAGCTAAGAATTCATGATTGTGCTGGAGCCCAGGCTCCCCTGTGAAGATGTTCCTGAACTAGAGAAACACCTGGATACTGGATTTGGCTGGTCCTGACTGTCAGATGATTTGGAGACTGCTGTTCTTTTTATGCAGTTTGCTCTCTCCCTCTTTGCTTGCATGTCTGGAATAGGATCTAGATGCTTTCTGTTTTTCTCCTTGCTTAGGTCCCTGTTGTGGATTCTGAGAGTGGCATTGATGGACAGTGCTGCCTGCTCTCCTAGCTGGAAGACTCCAAGTGATGACATACCATGAAGGAAGGGGGCATGGGAACCCCTGAAGATTTTGAGATCAGTGAAAAAAAAACCAAAATCCATAGATGAAAACGATCAGGAATTTTCTTTCTCCTGCAGAACAAGCTGCTTATTAGAGTACCACTATTTAGCTGGACCCTTCCTGTCACCTCTGAAAATTCTCTGGTTCAAGTTCATAGCCAGTGATTCATCTGTATCTGAACTTACTCTTTAGGTCAGACTTTGGGACATAGAAAAAAGATAATGCAGAGGGTCATTGCCCTAAAGGAACTCTTGAGAATTTCTGGTTCTCTGATGCATTTTGGTATGCGGCCTTGTGGAAGGACTGGCCTGCTTTCTTCCTGTCTCTTCCACTCATGTCTTTAATCTGCTTCTCTTTGGAGCTGGTGGCTGATGGCAATGCAATAAATGGTTCTGTGCAGTGCATGATCCCATCCACATATGGAGAAGGGGTTTGGCTACAAAAAGTTGTTATTCAAATATTACAGTGACCTTGCCTCATTGGACAGGCACTCAAAGCCAAGGCAGCTAAAAAGGGCTACTAGAAGGATTTAATCTGAAAACAATATGACTTTTAAATTCTCTCTGTGTGAGAACCCATGCACAGCAAAGCTGTAGAATGCCTAAAATAATGCCAAATTATGAGTTGAACTGAAAGAAATATAAAGAGGATGCTAAATGGTTAGTACAATTTATACATACACAATAGTTCAAATATATTATAAATATGCAATAAATGCACAATATAAATGCATAAGAACCAAGCTGCCTCTTTCAGAATATTACAAATGACAGTAGTGACAGCCAGTGTTGTTAGTGCTGAGAAGCTATAGGAATTCTCTATGCTAACATTTTACTCCCCTGTCAAAGGCTGTATTGTTTTAATGACCAAATGCTCCTTATGAAGAAGTGCAATTTTCATGCTGAGTGATACCAAAAAGGTATAGTCTTTTTAGGAGCTTAGGATTTCTAATTTTTTATCAGGAAAGGAATTAATTGTTGGACAGTGTCAAAGAAATAATCTGAGTCAAGGCTGGCATGTTAGATTCTTGGCATTTTGCTTAGTGATTGCTAGGAAAATATACATTTTACTAGAGAATATAATCTAAGGAATGTGAAAATTTCCAGATTGGGATTTTATTTATCTCTCTTCCAGTGTCCTCCTAGGTGACTTGGGAGAAATCAGTTGCTGTGCTTCAATTATTCCAATTATATGGCAAGCAAAATAGTACAGAAATGAATTTTGATACAAGAAATAAACTTGACTCTGATGTCTCATTTAGACTTCTAGTTTCTTACTACAATCAAACTGCAGCTTCTCAGTAAGTCTCATATTCAGAACAAGCTGTCCTCCTGTCTTATAACTTCTCAGAGTTTCTTTTAAAGTTATATCAAGCTGGTTATTTAATTCCACTAATTCTAAAACTTGTGATGTCTATTTTCATTGTACAAAATGACAAACTGAAGCAGTGGCTCGCTGGCTTATCTAAGGTCACACACAAAGTAAGCATCAGTCAGAAGTCTGACTTTGAGTCCCTGTTTGAAAACACAAGATAAAAATACTTATCTTGGGCACGATTTAAGAACAGCTTGGAAAAAGCTTTCCTAGAGAAAAAACCAGAAAAGTCTAGGTATGGCCCATGCACTTTAGATCCCAGGTCCTCTAAATACCTTTCTGAAGGAACAGACAGGGGTGAAATGTGAAGGATATTTATGTAGCTTGCTGAGGGTACAGCAAAGAGGAAAAAGAAGAGGGTCAAAAGATTGATCAGGTAAGTCAGTGAGCTTGATTTAAGGGTTAGGACTTGTGACATGGATTAAAGATTATCTTGGAGACTTATAGGACACAGGGGGTGTCAGTGAAAGATAAGAGTTAGAAAAAGTCAGCAAGATGAGGACCACACTTATCTTTACCTTGGCTATAAGTGAGCCAAAGAAACATGCCATTTCAAGATGCTGAAGTTTGCAGATGTTGCCAAGAATGAAGACAAACTTGGGAAATGCAAGAGAGAATGCAGGCCCAGATTTCTAATTCTTCTGACTATTTAGATTTGCTGCCATGCAGAAACAAATTTAGAGCCACTTGAGATATGTGACTGTGTTCAAAGATGTTTTGAAATAAAAACACAGATATAATAATCAAGTGTTTGTAATAGTTCTGTAATGTTGAAATCAGTTCTGTATTTTTATAGCAGCTCTCATATAAATAGATAAAAAATGATTCCTAAGTTTTTATTAATCTGTATTACTTCTCTCCAGGGTGAGGTATAGTAACTCTCTGCAACAGGGAACAGGAAGCATTTAGAGTGATTGTCTGTGTCTGAGCAGAAATGAGAATCTAGGTTTATAACTGCACCCATTGGAAGTGTGACACTAGAAATTACATATTTTATGGAAAACTGCTCAAGGCAACTAGTGATTAAGCCATCAAGCAATCTGAAATCAAGGAATGCTCCTTCTCAGCAACACAGTTAAAATCAGGTAATTGTTCAGGGCTGTATCCAGACCACACTGTCTAGGTTGGGGGGCTTATGATCTCTAGAATTAAACAAATAAACTGGGCTAGGGTGAGATGAAAGGGCAGAACACTGCTATCAAATTTTCTGT
This sequence comes from Lonchura striata, assembly GCF_050655825.1. Taxonomy (NCBI): domain Eukaryota; kingdom Metazoa; phylum Chordata; class Aves; order Passeriformes; family Estrildidae; genus Lonchura; species Lonchura striata. The sequence goes on along the minus strand of NC_140707.1, from coordinate 53,342,772 downwards.
GGTTCTCTTCAACAGTGTACCCAGCCCAATGGGGCTGCACTTCTGCCCTTTGCTGAAAGCACAGAATGACAGTGCAGCTCTGGCCAAGTTTATGATGTAATTTTGTAAGTGCTCTCTTGTGTGTGTTTGTTCTCAGTAGTGTAGCTCTTTCATACAGTGCCACCACTGTCTTGGTATTCTGAGCACATTCAGAAGCCAGTCCAATTTAAATGTACCCCTGTTGTGATACCTTTATTTCTCAAACCCATCTTGAGTGTGTGGGAAGGAATCATTGTGGCTTTTTGTTTTCAGTGGAATCTGATCTCTGTCAAGATCTCTGCTCCAGGCTTTCCATTAACAGCTTTTAGATTACTAATCACTTCTTTTGAGCTACAGGCATTAACCATTTATGCAATCAACCATAATACCTGGATAGGATCTTTTACATGTTAGATTGCTGTTGTTTGCTAAGAGTGAAAAAATTGCTTGTTAAGTGGATATCTGATGAGAGGATAAATTGCTGGCAAAGGAAGTAAAACAGCCATGCTGTAACATATCCACAGCTCATTTAGACTTTGACAGCAGCTGGATCTGAATGCTTCTTCAAAAGGTGTAACATTTCTCCAGCATAAACAATTGTATTACTGTGTTCCAGAAAATGTCTTCCTTATTGAAAGTGGTGCTTATTTTATGCCAGCAAGCTTGAATACTAATAACCTTAATGTTCCTTGCAGTAATATTAATTAGGATAACGTTTTCCTACAGAATAAAACTAATACAGTACAGAACTTTACAATTTTAATAAGAAAATCAAACAGCCAGTGGGACACCAAGCGTCACTCCAATGCAAAACCTGACTGGCAGAATTTTTATGATTCATATACATCCAGCTCCCAAAGAGCTGTTTTGATTTATTTAGGTGGTAGAGAAACAACTCCTGCAGAAATATTGGAGATGCTCCTTTGCCCAGCCTGCCAGGTGTTTGGACTTTACTGTACACATAATTTTCCTGTTGTGTGTCTCTGTATTTACTGTTGCTCTCTGAATCTTGGCTGTAGACAAACCAAAATGACTGTTGATGGAAACAACTTGCTTCCAGCAATAGTCTCTTCCTGTGCTAATTTTGCTGGGTCCAGTTGCCTCCGTGTGATGGTTCTGAGATATTTCTGTGGACTTCTCCTCCTTCAGAGAGAGTCTAGGAATACTTAGTCATCTCTGGAATGGTTCACAGAAATATGGCAGATTACACACTCACCTTCATTTCAGACACCACTGTGTTTAGGGCCAATGCTGATGCAGAACTAACATGTCTGCTTGCACTCATGCTTTGTTGAATTGAAAGCTGTTATTTCTGTATTGTGCCCTGGCATAAATCCTCTAGAACTGGAATTTTCCCATTTTCCAGAAAATGGAGAGCTACAGAACCACAAATAATACTTCACAGGTAGAGAAAAGAACAGAAGACGTTACCTGCAGGTCTTTAGATCTTCTTCTCTTTAGACATGCTGCCTTTGTCTTGAGGTCCGGGAGGTCCCTCTGTGTATTCAGTCCCTCTGTAATTCAGTCTCCTGTATTGTCTTCTAAGAGAGACAGTGACCTCTTCAGTTATCCTCAGCCACTGGTTTCCTAACATCTTGCAGTGTCTCCATTTTGAGCCCAGTTTACTCTGAGTACTTTAAAAAGTGTCAGAATACTGGTCTTACATCAGTATTCAGGTTTACAAGAGACTGGTGAAAGTTTTCAGCAAGGACAAATAGACTCTTGTTTCCTGTGTAAGCTTCACTGGAGCCTGGAGTGAGAAACCTCTAAACACAGATTTGATGCTTTCAGATATTTTCTGAGGTCTGAAACATCATACAGGAGTATTTACTGTTAATTTTGCACAGACCACTAGGGGGAAATATTTTGTAAATAAGAAACAGGTTGACAAAATTACAATACACCACAATTTATGGAGGAATCTGATGTCTAGAATGACCCAGGGTAAAATGTCCCAAGATTAGAATTTTAACATGTAGCAAACTTTTAACATGTAATTAATTATAATTAAGGAATGGAATGCAGCACATGTTACACATAGAGGGTTCTTTTCTGGCCGAGGGCCTAATAGTTAGAGATTCTAGATATCTAACTGCTGAGTACAAGATCAGTAAAAGCATGGTATCTCTAAGTAACTAAAATGAGATTAACTTCATCTAACACCGCCCCCCCCCCCCCCCCCCACACACACTTTGAAATTGTAATAAAACTTCTATTATCATCAAGAACTGATAATCAAACGATAATCCTGTTTTATTACTTGGTAACTGAGACAGAGATTAAAAGTAAGATTTTCCAAGACATGAGATTTCTCCCAACTCTCGTCCTTATGACATGTCTGAGAATTTTACTGCTGCATGTGCCAGTGCCAAAATATTTTTGGAACCTCCCTGCATTGCCTTAAACTCAGTAGGTGCAGAGCACCACAAAGTATTGTGTTTGTGTCCTCTGTTTGATATGTGCATGATTTCTGTCTCTCAGAGCACACACTTCCTTGGGTCCTACAATGTTGAATACATTCCAAAGGATACAGACAAATCAGTCTTCCACATGGATTAAACCCTTTTGCTTCCTGCTTTCACCCCTTTCAAAATTTCAAACTGGGAAAGAGCAATCAGAAAGGAACCAGACATACTTTAAGGGAGATTTTTTTAGTGCGTACAAAATAGGATAAAATAGGTACTGATGTAATTTTTAATAAAAGAAATTGAAAAATAGTGGCAGCAAACTGAGAAATTAGATTAATTAAACAGAGAGGAGAGGGTTGTTTATCTGTGATTTATCTAGTAGAAATTAATAGATCATATGGAAAAATAGCTACCATTGCAGATGAATATATACTTCAACAATTAAAAAAATTATTGTTTACCTACAGCAGTAGTAAAGAATAAAGGCTATGGAACCCAGTCTGTGTGGGGATGTCTGTGAGAGCATCTAAAACAAACTCATGAACACATATTCTCTGCAAAACAAAGGACATTGTTTCCCTGTGAAATACAGTTGTTGCTGGTACTGCTTCAGATCTTCTGCATTTCTTCACATGTTCCCAGCCAAACAAGGCAAGACTTCATAAATACTAAGATGAACTGAGATGCACCAGAAAAGAGGGAGCAAACAGAGTGCATTATGTATAGCAAGGCAGATCTCAAATCTTTACTAGTCTTGGGTTCCTGCTTAGCTTTTGACCAAGATATGAAGGATTTGTACAGAAGATCACCCAGGAAAAATAGTGATTTCATCTCCTCGCCGAGACCACCTGAATCTCAAACTACAAAAGAAGTATTGCAGAGAGCACCTAGTGGCCCAGCCAAGTCAGAAATAGTCCTTTTCTTGGCCACTTGTCCAAGTATGTTGAAATTATGGCATTTTTCAGCATGAGCAAACCCTGACAACATGGAATTCAGGCAGGAAAAAGACTGGAGAGCTGGAAGATGAGAGATTACTCCTGCTGGACAACTGGGAGGGTGACTGAAGGGTTTCATCTCATGGCACTTTATGAAAGCAAAACATATTAATGCCTTCTATTAAATCTGTGCAATGTCCTAGCAATAACTAAAGGGGAAACAAAGGAACACGATTCTATGTTTTTGTGGTCCTTGCCCCAGATTATTGAATTTGCAGCTATAATATCTTACCCTAAGAAAACTTTAAACCAGACAAGGGATTTTCATTTAATTTGTCACATTCTTCTTGCAGATTTTATTCAATTATTTTTCCCATCAATTAAGAAGATTTATGAATATGTTTTCCATTATGTGATGTTTGTCAAGTAAATTATTCATTAGTTTTTCCTCAGACAGCAAATTATTTGTGAACCATAATTTCCCCTTTCATTTTTTCAACCTGCTTAGATTTCTAAACTGGTGACAGAGTTTATGTGTTTGATGAATGTGCTTTGTTTTCTTCATAATTTTTACATAACCTTTTTAAAAAATATTTTTGAATGTTATTTTTACATAACAAAAAAAAAAATAGTCTTTTTATGGTCATTTGGACTCACGGTTAACTAGCTGAACAGTTGCACTTAGTAACGAGCACATCTTAGACCCCAGCTTTAGTCTAAGCTATTAGCCCATAATATGATCTGGAAAGGTGATGTTAGGCAGCATGTTATTGATCAGTTATCTAACATTAAAGATTTGAAATACCACTGAAGAAGCAGAGGACCTTAACTCTCTCAGCTTGTATAATGATCAGGCTAGCACCAGGCTACAGACCCAATTTTCATTTCATGACTCCTAGTGCTTTGAGTAACAAATGCTGAAAGGCACATTCACCTGCAATACTGTGGTAGTTAAGGTGATCTTGAATCTTCAATGTCCTTATCTGTTGCTGCCTCAGACAGGTGGCGGAGGATCTTGTACAAGTTACAGCTACAAGACTGATATTGTTGGATTGTTGGTAGCAATGAACCAAAATGTCCTTCCCTAGAATGCCTTTAATACAATTGCTTATCTACTTTGTCAAACTCAGCAATGCAAGTTAAGAGGAGCAATAACTTTGTCAATAATGCAGCCAGGGTTTGAGTTTGGCATAAAGGAAATGAGATTAATGGATGTTGATATCTGCATCATCCATGTGACATTAGGAATTGGCCTTCTGTCAGGTCCTAGGGGACAAGCACTTGCCTAGAACAAGATATAGTCATCATCAACACTGAATTGCTAGAAGACTGAATGCAGAAGCCATATAGGGTGATGGGGGTAAGTCTAATTTGCCCTTTGCATTGATGTAAACCATTCAGAGTCCCCAGGCAGTGGTAAGGTGCTACCCTGCTGACAACAGGAGGGAAAAAGTGGTCTAGGAAAAGTGAGTCAGAAGTGAAGAAAAACAAAATGGCTAGAATCATTCATGCCTATATGATTGATTCTCAAAATGTGTCCCGTCCCAAACATTTTTTCAATAATTTAGCTGCTTCTATTATTCTTGCTACAGGTACTCTTTTTCTTTTCCTCCTTGCTGCAGTGGAGGAAGTCTGTTTTTAACTTCTGCTGCTATGGAGTTTATCTCCAGGGCTCATGTGAGAACGTTAAAAGAGCATGACATGGGTGTGCATGTGGAAATGATCAGTAATCTTTAGCTTGCAAACAGAACTCTCTTATCTCACGATGAGGGAGGAGGGAATGAAATTGGATTTCCTGCTCCTCATGACAGTTTCTATAGCTGCTCTGTGGTAGCCCCATCGGGTACAATACTGCACAGCTAACCTAAGCTGCTTTTCTTATTGGGAGCAGCTGCCAGTTTCTCTTCTGAACTGTGGGATGTAAAAACTATGTATAGAATTGGCACTTTCCTTCTTGGTTTAAAATTTTCTGACTCACCTTACATAAAGTTTTCTCAACATTTGTGCCTCACAAGAACATACCCAAAGTAATTAAGAGAAAAGCCCCAGTTCTTTACAAGAACAACAAAAAAAGCATTATTGCAATTGTGACCTTGGCTTTTGTCTGAAGAGATAAGCCAAGAGCAGATGTTATGTTTGAAAATAATTGACAGTGAATTAGCTATGTACAGTGTGTCTTGAAAGTGCTGTAATACAAAACAGTGTGTTCACCCAAACTCTCAGCAACACTCAGTACGCCGGCATAATAGGAGCAACCAGTTATTTCTAGTGGTGGAACATGAGACAGAGAAGCTGCAGCTTGCAAATCTACTTCTTGGAGGCAACTCTCAGTCAGGTGTAATCCATGGGATTGTTCTCCTTTCTGTTTCTTCAGTCAGTGTTTTTTGGGGCTTGTAAATGTGAGGAACTAAGAAAGTTCAACTCAGTCTAGATTATGTCCTAAACTAATCTATCCACTCACTTCTTGCCTTCTACTCAAATCATCCTCACCTTCACTTGTGTTATGTGAGAGTGAATCTTTTGGTTTATCCCTTCTGTGTCATGTTATTTATTGAGAGTGAGAGCCTTCCACCCTTTTCACTGCTTTTTGTGTTGCTATGGCAATGGTAGGTGAGGCCTGTGCTTCTAGTCTGGTTAAATGCAATTTTAATTGCTTCAATAAATGTAGTTTATACAGTGAAGGCTAATGTTAATGTTGTAGTTATGTTACATCACATGTAGTAGAGATAAAAATAAACGTTAATGTAATCTTATCTTTAACTGGCTTTGAAGCTGGTGATTTATCTTTCAGCACTCTGCCTTTTGTGCTGTGGCAGGGCTGATTGCTTTGGGTAAACACTTGTCTCCAGCTGAAGCCATGGGTAAATAGGATTGGAAAGATGTGTCTGCACCATAGAATTCAGTTCCTTAGGATTGCAGGTGACTGTAAAATAGGCATTTAGCCTAGACTGATGCACAGAGCATCTGGATCATGCGATATTCTAGAAAAACCCTTGGAAAATACTTCAAAATCCTGTAACAGAGTTTAAAACTGTCTTCAGAGTGCTGTTAGGAAGAGGGCAAGAGATAACTATTGCTGATCTATATTTCCATGATTCTCCTACCCTACAGAGCACAGGGAAATCATATGTCATTGGAAATGGAATGCATTTCTAAAGGCCTTTGGGAGAAGGTTTTAGTGGCAATTGCTTTTGTTCTTCTCACATGTGAAGAGTGAAATATAAGTTGAAATAGGCATGGTAATGTCATCTTCTGACAAGATGCTGAAGACTGGCAGTGGACCTGTACACTTGGTCTCTATATCCAATATTTCTTCCTAACAATTAATTGTGGAAAGGGATAAAAAATACTGCAAAATTGGTTTGAAAGTAGGAGAAAACATCCTTCAGTAAAAAAACTACAAAATTGGCATGTTTGAATTATTAAAAAGCTTCAGAGGAAGCTTGGACACAGAGTGAAGAGCTATCTTCCTAAAGAGAAGATACCATATACCAAAAGGGCCTTTTATTTAGCAGAGAGAGGACTTAAGACCAGGCATATCCAAGCTGTGTAGAAACCAGATTAAGCTTGAAGACAGACTCATCAGACACAAAGAGAGTCTCCAGCATGTCTTCCCATGAGGACCGGCACATTCCTAGAGAAATTGTTCCAGTTTTACACAAGCTGGTAGGCAGAAAGGGGCAGCAGAGGGGGAAATTCTGTAACTTTTTATATACAGATATACCTACACTGTGTATATGCTCACATAAGCACACAAACATAAGGCAGAACTGATGACTTGTTAGGCTTTTCTGGCTCTAGACTCCAAGGCAGGGATCTGTGTGGCAGTACTGAACTTGCTGTTTATAAACTTCTTACAGAAGTCTTAAAATAAGAAAGGTAGAAAGCAATTATAAGTTTTGTTGAAACCAATTATAATTTTTGTTGTTAAAGCTCTGTTAGATTCTGAAGCAATTATGAGAGAATTTGAATTATAATGTAAGTGTACAGTGGTTAGCTTTGATATGTGAAGGAAACATGGTTTCTAGTAATGGAACAATGTTGGCAATTAAACCTTGCAGTGCACAAAATGTTTGTAAACGAGATAAGGGATGTGTGTTGGTTGAAAGGGTCTTTATATGCCATTAGTGAAGTCTCCTTGAGTTTTGAAAAGTTTGACATAACCACTTTTTCATGGAGAATGTATAAAATACAGTTTTTAAGTTCTAGAATAAAGCACATTATATAGATGAAATAACTAACCAGTGGACACAGTGTACAGGTGTGTACGTACATAAGTCTCATATTCTAGGGAAAAAAAATGCTTAGAAAAATGGTTTGTAATCAGAAGAAATTTTGCTAATACTTTTGCTAATATTAATATTTAGAAGTATTGAATGATGCAAAGTTTGGCTTTGTGAGAAATTCAATTTGACTTGTTGCTTCCAAGAAATAAATAATATATTGATATATAATATATAAATAATATATTGCTATAAATAATATATTTATACAGATAAAGATAAAAAAATATAAACTTAATTTCTGCAAAGTGTTATTTCTTTGTCTTGGTCATGCCCAGGTTTATTAACTGAAAATGTTAAAATGATGCTATTCTGCAGATCTGCACCATTTTCTACAATAATTTGCTCATTTTTGTGCTTTCCAAGGCTTTAGAAGTGTTAATCTTGAATAGTTCTTAGGGTCTGGTGATAGCATAATATAAAAACAAAGTTAACCAATTCAAAAAGTTCTAATGTAAAAGCATACATCATCTGTTATAATGGAATATTTTTTAAAATTAGCACTTAGAAGAAGATACCTAAATAATGAGCTGTTTTGGGTGGCTTGCCAGCTCACAGCCTGACTGTGCTTTCCCCTGGTGCTGGCTGCAACCTTACCTGCACTACAGGAGGTGGTGTGTGGCATCCTCTGCTCCTGTGGGAAATATAAATACCCCGGTAGTGCAGGGCTCCCAGGTAAGAGCTGGGACTGCCAGAAGGAGCCATTTGGGACCTCCTCCCTCACCCCCCACTTCTTGAATCCCCAGCATAAAAGACATGTGTGGAGATGCAGAGTGTACCTGTCTGTTAAAATGAGCAAACATGATGGTTTCAGGTAATGTTACATTGAACAGCACTAATTTGATGAGTATGACATGAGCTATTTAATTTGCATTGAATCATTGCCTTACAGCTGCATCCTAAGCCCTAAAAATGATGGGTGTCTAATAAATCACAGGAGACAAAGTGGCAGGTTTAGAATTTGCAGTACCTCCTAATCCTAGTAAAACAGTTATGAAGTAGGCTGAATAACTAATGGTGAATGATTTTGAGATCTATTTTATCTGTTTTTTAGTTCATAAATAGCCTACCAAAACCTTATGAGCATTTTAAACTAGTTTTTTATTACCAATTATTTCCTGATTCCTTTCTGCCAGTAATTTTTGATCTGTCTTATAGATGAGATTGCAGATCCTTTGACAATCAGTTCAGAAGGAATAAAAGTATATGTATATATATATATATATATATATATATATATATCTTAAAGTAAACTATACCTTTAATTGTGAACAGCTCTTCCTGATTAAATCTCTGCTTTCCTCTGAATTATGTTAATTGACTTATTAATTTTGGAATAACTGCATCTGCTTATTACAAGTAAATAAAAAATGAATAGGACATATTTTTCTAGGAGTAAAGCATATGGAAAAAATCTGTGAATCCCAGATCTAGACTGGCTAGATTTGGCTTAGACTGGCTTCTTATGTTATCTAACTGCAAGAAGTCACAAACCCCCATTTTTTTAATGTCACTGCTTCCTCATATGTAAGATGAAACCCTCATGATTCTGTCATCTTTTCTCAAACACTTTGAGATTTTAAAGTGGATTACATCCATAGTGATTTGTCCCTGTAGATGATGACCCACATCATAACCTTTGGGACTCAACTTTATGAATTTGATACTTTTTTTTGATGTCAGACCTTATTGCTACTCTTATAATTTCTTGTTATAATTTCTTGGTGCAGCCCATATTTGTAAACGGAATTTTGAAGCCTGATACCAAGCTTGTCTGTTTCTATTTTGTGAGGTTTGAGATGTCTACCTCAAATGCAGAAAACAAAATTTGAGCATCCGTGTCCAGTTTCTGCTAAAGACACTAGAAAGGACTGCCCTTTCTGTGGGGCTGGTAAGTGTAATCAGATCTGATGTGCAGTTCCTTGGATACTTGCAGAATACTTTCACAGAGTGATTATATTACCAAAAAACATTTATTCATCAAAATATTCTGTAAGAGACAATTTTTACAAAGTCAGAGCTAAGCCAAGAGCACCGAGAAAGTTTTCATAAGATTTTAACTCCTTTGGAGGTGTTACTTAGTAAATCTCAGCTCGGTTGCAGTGGATAGTGCCCAGTGTCACAAACATAATACCTGCGAGATGGCTCCGTATGGGTCCCAGTTCATTCTCTGTGATGTTCAAGAGAAACAAGTGATTTAAATTAGGTGAATACTAATAAGCTGGCTATTATTATTCTAAAACCGAGAAACCCTGAAACAGCACTTGATCACAGAAAATGTGTCCCAGGTGACTTGATGTCCCTCATCCTTTCACCAGTCTAGAGAAATCTGGTGTTAGACAGTGTAATTCTAGCTGCAATATAAGTGAAAGAAAACAAAGGAAATTAACCCATCCCTCCCCCCTAGTGCCTCTATTAAATTGTTAGAGTTCACTGTCTTTGTCTGGGCTGTGAGACTTGAGACCCAGACGAAAACATCTATTAACATTCTGAAGGTACATTTGTTAACTGCAGAACTATTTCACTCAGCGCCTTGACTAAATTATCTTTTTGCAAATTACATTTTTCCCCTAATCACCTCAGATACTTCACTTGGAAGGTTTCCTACTTTTCTGCATCCAACTGTCAGGTATTAGAAAAGCTTCACACCAAACTTATTTTGGATGATATCTGAAGTAAAAGGCCACTAATTCAACCTGCTGCAGTGAGCCCACCTCTGGGCCTTTAGCTGTCAGGAACCTTGCTTGTTTCTTAGCTCATATTTGATACGAAGGAAAACTTGTGAGACTAGCCTGTGCTTTTCTAGCACCTGAAGCACATTCAGACTGGGTTTAGTCATTATCCTGAACCCTTGCCTATATCTTATATGGAGATGCAAATAAGGAGCTCATGCCAACATTCACAGGGCTGTTATGTTAAACAGGTGTTGAGGTTCTGGGTGGGGTGTATCAAGGCAGATCAGTTTATATGGCTTACAGTATGCATCATTACCCTCTTACTTGGATGCCATGACTTCAGGGAGCCACAAGGTTTTTCTTGGCTTCAGGCAGGAATGAGGTATTCTCTTTCTACCTGTGTTTATTGACTTATGCAAACTTAAGATTCTTGAACTATTAAGTTAATTTTAACATTATGATTTCTGGATAAAATACTGAAGCACCAAGGGGAACCCTGCACAGATTAATTTATGATTTAGCAGAATGCTAAAGTCTCTCTTGCTTGAGGGATACATGGAAACCCAGACTCCCCGAAACCCAGACTTGAATCACTGTAATGCCAACCATGCAAGTGGAAATGTTTTCTATCCTTCATTTTGTTAAAAAACTACTGTGCAGCAAAGACTGAAAAAAAAAACTTGAGGCAACTAAAATATCTTTGAGAGGACCTAATCTCCAGTTCCTGGCCTACAGAAGTCTTTTCCATCATGTAGTTTCTGGATGAAATGCAGAACAATCCAGGGAATAAAGACCAGAAAACAGAACAACAGTTCATCAATAAAACCATGTCAACATCTTTCTAAACATGAGAACCATTAGGTACCTGTGGAAGAGTCAGGCACGGTGAGTGGCATTCTCACATTTAAGGTATCTAAAACACTAGCTTTGAAGCATAATAAGCAGACAGCGAGGTGTATTGAATACTGGCTTAACAGGTGTACCTAGAGGGTGGTGATAGTTCTGTGAAGTCTAGTTAGAGGCCAGTGGCCAGCAGTAGGGGAATCCTAGTGTCAGTGTTGGGTCTAGTCCTGTTTTCATCAATGTATATAAATGCCAAAAGGGATGGTGTAAAGAAGATGGAGGTGGGCTCTTTTCAGTGACAGGACAGGACAAAACAGTGTGAGTTCATCTGAATTCAGACTACACATATCAGACTGGGCTCTCTGCAAGGTGTCTAGTTGTGGGGGATGCATGGTTCTGCACACCAAGCTTAGGAAGAATATAGAGATGACTGAAGGTGATGTTGAAGGACCTCTGTTTTAAAGGGAAATTTAATTGTTGACAGCAAGAGGTGTCATCCTTTTGTTAAAAGACACCTATTTTATACACCAGACAAATAAATGGCCTTGAAGTCTCATACCTCTAAAAGCATAGTTCACATTCCTGCAGAAAAGTATGTTCCAGACTCCAGATACCCTTTCTTCCCAACCCTCAGCTACTTTAACCATCAGATGATTCAGCCTCTAACCCATTTATTGCCTAAAAAACCCTATAGAAAAGGTTTTGTGTTAATCTCTGTCAGTTTTGTGTTAATTCCAAGTGCTCGGATCTGAGTGCTGACAATATTTTTTAAGGCTTAGCCTACCTACATAGGCCTATCAAGATGTCTTTGGAGATTTATCTTGGATATGGAAAATAGGATAGTCTAGGAATCTGGGCTGACCCATTTAGGGAATGAAAATAATTTGTGATTGAGAGATGCGCATTCAGGGATATAAGTGTATATCAGTATTTTAATGTGAATGAGTAAACAGTCAGCACTATAATAATCTGTAAGCCATTTGATCCCAATAAACCATCTTAATCCTTAAGGCTATTCTGGCAGTAAGAGATAACTGCACAGAAACAGAAATGTTTTTAGCATAAGGCTTACATATATATGTTTACTCTGTGTGTCAGACAGTTTCAGACCCTTTTCTCGTCTTTCCCAAAACTGATGAGCACTTAATCTGTACAGTCTGCTAGTTCCCTACTTCACTAGCGCTTCAATTTGGACTTTTATTATTTCCAGAAAGGGCCAAGACAAAAGGAAAATCAAGTCATAAATAAATGCTTGGGACTAATGCTACCCCACTGGCATGCCCTCTGCTTCAATGAAGTTTCACTGCAGATTTTGGTTTTAATAGCCATACATGTGGTCCTGCGCTTTGTGGGAGGATGCATTTCCACATCTCTGCTCTTAACAAGCCTCTGAGCTCAGTGTTTTTGTGGCTGTCTCCTGGCTGCTGCATTGTCTTCATTGTTGTCTGCATTGCAGACAAAGGGCTACAGCTCAGAAATGCAGAGACAGTGAGTGCCTAGGCAGTGAAGTGCTAAAACTATTTAATTTGTTGTCATTACTAAAGACTGAATGATGCTTATGAAAGGGTAGGAGCAAGAGCACATTGTACCTCCAAAATCAGGTAGTGCCACTGCAAGGTTATGTTACCATAATTTTTTAAATAATCTTCAAGCCAGTCTAGTTTTGGCATCCTGGAATCCAAAGATACTTGAGGTCTATCTAGTATTTAGTGAACATACAACCCTTCTCAGCAGTGCAGATGTGTAGTGCCTGGTGCTACTGGTCTAGTACTAGTGCTCTGCTGGCCTAAACTGTGTGGCAGACAACTCAGAAATCCCCAGGATAAAGGTACAAATTATTCTATAAGTTTTCTAATTGATCAACTAGTTTGCAAAATCTTTCTAGGTTAGATGGGTGAATTGCCATTAGGTGCCAGGCTTTAACTCAGCTCAAGGTTGTTTGCTAGGGGAAGCTGAAACCAATTTTTCCTTCACCCATAAATAACAAGCTCAGGTTAAGACTCTTCAGCACAAACGTTGCCATGTAATGGCATTAAAATAATACTTGTGTTGTGGAGTCTTCGAGGTCTGGAAATGGACTTTGAGTTCCTTCAGTTATGCAAATACCAGCAAAATCATTAACCTAGCTGGGAACTGCTCTAATTGGGACCAAACAACAATTTTGTATCCATATTTCACATTTAGCAATAGCTTTAAATTGCTTTTATAAACAAGAATTTGTAGTTCTACTTCTTATTTTTGGACAAGGATGTGTAAGAATTTTAGCACTGCAAGAAATGATCCTTATGTATATGCGATACATTAGGTTGTACTATTGATTGAGAATTTGAGGAAGGAAATATATATCCTTTTGTTTATGTAGAAAAATCAGGAACTGGCTTCAGATTGGAACATACTTTCCCCTCTATATTTTTTTTTTTGATCAGTGACAAAGCATTTCCTAACTTCAGTAGTAAGAAGTTGCTGCTGCTATTGCTCAAGCCTCAATATGTTTTAGTGCTAAATACTATTGTCTGATGTGGTCACCCTGCAGATGTATCTTAAGTGCAAGAGCCTGTGCTTATGTTAAATGCAACAGTCCTGTTGATGAACTTGTCTTACTTTTACCCAGATGCACTGTATATGCAGCTTATTTTTTTCCATTTTGCTAAGCAAATTAGTCAATGAGAAAGCAATACTATGAAGTGCAATTAGCTATGGGAAAAAAATGTATTGTAAAGCAATTTGTAGGTAAAGTAAGAATTGTAAATTTATTTGTAGGTTCTGTTCTGTAGAAGAAAAGTTGATATTATGGCCACTTAAAATGATTTTTTGAGGGCCCAGAAACATCAGGAGAGCAGAGAAACCTTTGAGGTGCTTGAGAGTTTCTATACTCTCAATCCTTGTGTTAAAAAGGCTTTGAGGGAGTAGAAACAGTCCTTCAGAAACTTTCCCTGTTACAAAGTAAGCCTTTATGGTGCATACCATAATTGTTATTCTTTATTCTTTATGATCATAATGTGGCTAATATTTAAAAAAAAATAAATCAGTGAACACCATGAGGTAAGGAAAAAAAGGTAACATCCAAAAAGTTTTTACAGCAAAACTTGTAGAGATTCAGAGATTTATGGAAAGGGAACACTCTCTGTTTATTGTCAGGAAGCTTTGCCATTAGCTTCAAAGGAAGTTTCAGTAGGTTCTGAATGTTTGTAAGAGTTATGACTCAATTTATCCAGATAACAATATCTTTGTTATCTAAAATCTTGGAAACACTGTGTATTTCAGTGCAGACTGTGAGCGATAACAATCAACTTCAACTCTCACTGACCCAGGAGGGCTGTGGTATGGCATTTAGTCTTACTTCCTATAATTACATGTAATAAAATTGTGTTGTCATTGATGTTATTGTAATTGGTATAAAAAGTAGTTTATAGCAAAATATTACAGATGCAGGCAGTGATTTTCTGCAGGAGTTCACAGATGGCAAAGCTAGACTCTGGCAGATTAGTACTGCCAGAGTATAGTGCTTGCACAGTACAAGTAAGCTCTAGTTCACAATGCACATGGGAGAAAAGGGCTTGATTAAAAGATTAGAAGCTCCTTTGGATGTTAAAATGCATTCATGTGCCTGTGTATTTACCAGTATGTATAAATCCAGGACATTTAAAATAAACAGAAACCTAATAGTTTCCATTTTTATGTGGTTCATTCTTAGTTAAAAGTATTTTATTCTCTTTTTAGAAGCTCCTGCATTTACAGCATTTGTTCTGTTTTCTTAGCCAAATCAAATGAAGCCAGCTCTTGATTTGGAGAAGCTGGTGTTAATGGGAGGAATGCATGTATTATACCTCTGGCAGCACCACAGTGTACTTTGGAGGCGTGAGTAAAGTGGGAGAGTCTGGAAGCTTTGAGGGCTAATCTTTTTCAGCCATGGATTTTCCATATAACCACAGGCAAGTCTCATTGTCTTAATTTTCATCCTTGCACAGGGGAGATACTAGTATCATCTCACGAGGGAACCATGGATGTAAATTAATGTTTGTGACTCAGAGAACAGCCAGAATTGAATAATCATATGATGTAGAAGAAGTGGTAGAGATCAAATACTTACAGAATTCAAAGAGACCTATTGGAAGTGTCCTGTGTATTAGAAGTAAACTCCAGTGCATGATGCATGTGGACAAAAGGACTTGATTCAAGTTACACAGAGAGTTTTAGCCTTAGCACAGCTCAGCTCAGTATTCTTGGGTTTGGAAATCAAAATAACATTCTTCACCTGCTGGTTTACTAGGTGCATACCTGTGCACTGCATGCAGGCTCTGTTTCTTCATCTGTTCTTAAAAACAGCTCTTGGAAACTGTGCCTCAGACGGGAAACCTCATCATCTTGTGAGTGATCCTTCCATTTATCTCTTTCCCCACATAACTAAAAACTTGCTGTAACTATCACTTGATAGTAGTAGTAACCTTAAATTACTGGGCCAGGCTATAAGACTGAAAACTGTGACAACTATGTGCACCAAGGAGGTCATGCAGTTACAATTACAAATGGCCTACAGAGCATTCACTTTTCCCATTTCCACTTCTGTTTTTGTGGTGTGAGTCAGTCCTGCTTTGTTGTTCTGTGTTTTAACACTTTATGTAAGTATTCTTGAAATCCAAAGGCTGAATGAATTTTTTCAAAGTGTTACAAAGGCTTGGCAGCATTATTAAATGTATATATATAATTCTTTCCCAATGAGTTTAATTTTCCATGTGCATCAGCCAAAGCTGTTAGGCATAGTGCCCATAGCTTACGAGCCATTGAAGAAAAGCATGCCTTAAGTTTTTCCAGCTGCTTGTTCAGGGCTATTCTGACCTGTGTGGACATTGTCCTTTTGTTGTATTCTGTGAACAGGCAGACAAAAGAGATGCATGGAGTAGTAGATGAAAACTTGCTGAGTGGCTGTAGGTTGTGCTTGGTGGCAGAAGTACAGGTTTGGGCTTCAGCTGGGTTTTTCCAAATAAGCCAAAGTTTTATCTTTCTTTTTTTTTTGGTCTGCCTCAATTGAATTTTAAGAAACAGCATGCTCATGCAGCTTCATCCTAGCATGCTGGAATGGATTTGTCTCCAGGGAATTTGCAACATATCTAAACCATCTCTCATTTTTAGCCCCACTCTGAAGGCAGGTGAGTTATGTAAGACTCAAGAGAAAAAGCAGAACCTTGCCTACACCATTAGGTACTGCAAAAGCCCAAGCAATTAACACTAACTAATTATCTTTATCTGACTACTGCACTGAAATAGCCTCAATTTTTAAAGGTGTTTATATAGTTGATTTCCCATTTTCAATAAGAATTAGCCAGCTTAATACCTTTAAAAATTAAGCCTTTCTTTAGCTATATGCAGTCAACATAATCTCTTGAGTGTGCTCTTTTCCCACTCTCATGCAATCCATGTGCCCAAATTATAAACATCAAATCCTTGCAGAACAGCATTTACTGGAAAGTTTCCTTGAATGGCACCACATTTGCTGATGTGTGAAGGACAACATGAACAGGTACACCAGAAAAACTGGGTTATTTGGAACTGTATGAGGACAGAGAGGAGATATAGCACTGTGCAATGTGTATTGTCTGAAGAAAAAGCAGAGTGTGATAGCTTACTATACATTGTTTTACCAATAAGAGATAATAAGAGATTATGAATAAGAGATTATGATTCTTTTGTTCTTAAATGACCCAACAGATGTTGCTACTGTGGGAAAACTTTCACCAATAAAGAGTAAGTATCAGCCAAGGCCTTGCACCCCAACCTCCTTCATTTATCACAACACCCCTGGCTGCAATACTTCTATATCACCCAGGCAAATGTGCTCTCAGAGTTCAGCTTGGGCCTCATCCAGAGAGCCAAACAGCAGGCAATAGCCCTTCTTCTCATGCTAGTACCTCTACCAACCCAAGAAGAGCCAGTGAGGTTGACAGCTGGAAGGCAAGTCTTGCTGCTGTTCCATTTCTTTGTTATCTCTTGCATGTGGGAAGGGAAAGGCAGTGACTTGTTCCACCATATAAGAAACAACTTCTAGGGAGCCAGTGCCAACCTTGGGAGGGTGTATGATGAAATGGCAAAAGCTGCATGTGACTTTATGCTCTCACAGGGCCCTTGACAGAACTCTGTGATCTTGTGAACACCTTACAGACTGATAGCATTAAAAACTGTGTTTCCATGGAAGTAACATGCTTCACTTAGACCCCAAGTGTCAAGTCACATTCATTAGTTATAATTCATGTGTCTTTGCCTTCCCTAGGAGTCATCATAATCTTATGATTGAGATACTTTCACTATGGAATTGACAGGAAGGATATTTGTCTTTTAATTATTATTACCAAACTGTCTGATCAGTATGTTCTCATTTCTTTTGGAAGGAAAACACCCTGGTATGGCAACTGCAGTGGAGACCAGCATGTCTGCCCTCCCTCCCAGACAAGAAGAACAGACAGAAAGGTCTGGAAAAGGAACCAACATTGACATTGCTCCTCACTTGTCCTTTTTGACAGCACCAGGGCTGGGAAAGCTCAAGCCCATTCGTGCTCAGATCTTCATGACTTGTCTCAGTGAAGAACTTCTGCAACTGTGAAATAAACAGAGATATGCTGAACAGTTTTGGAAATACAGAACTAGGCAACTAAGAGAAGGATCTTCTAAAAGTGCCACAGTAAGTGGGATGTTGTTTACCAGTAGAAAATGGCAGGAAGAGGAGCAGCTGCCCAGCCTTGGTCCTTGGAAAGAGCTGTGTACCTAGCTTACTGATGGTGATAAGGCAATTGTATCTGCTCCAGATACTGGAGTGAGTCCAATAAAGTGACAAGAAGATGAATAAGTGATTGGAGCATATGTTGTACAAGGAGAGGTTGAGGGAGTTGGGACAGCTCAGCCTGAATAAGCAAAGGCTCATAGGGACTCTTAGTAATATGTATGAGCACCTGAAGGGAAGCTGTAAAGAAGAGAGAGTCAGGATCTTTTCACTGGTACCCAGAAAAAGGAAATGGGTAAAAGGGAGAAAATTATTAAAATTTCATCAAACCACAACAAAAAATGTTTACAGTGAATGTGCTTGTACACAGCAGGTTGCCTAGAGAGATTGTGGCATTTACATGTAGAGATATTAACAAAAATAGACATAGTCCAGGGTGAGTTGCTGCCGTTGACTCTGCTTTGGGGTGGTAGTCCTTGGACTACATGATCTCCAGGGGTCCCTTTCTATCTCAACAATTCTATGGTTCTGTGATGAGCCAAAGACATACAATTATTCCAAGCCTTTTGGGCAGCAAAGAAATCTCTTTTCTGACATTTTCATTTAGCCTACGTAATAAAATGGTCATTAGATGACAGAAAAGAATGAGAAAAAGCATGACTATAGCCAGAGGGTTAGAGTAAGTCAGGTTAAGATTTCTTGCTTCATATAATATTTCATAACGATATGAAGTATAACAGGTTTTGAGAGAAGTAGTGAGGAAAAAAATATTTTTTTCAGAACACCAAATGCTTGGTGATAAGGAAATTTTTGCAATATTAGAAAAGATATTTAGGTTCAGATCTGTATCTCTCACATGCCAGCTGATTGCTCCAGTATTGGAAATATTAGGTACCAGTCATCACTCAGGAATTTAATGATTTTGGGAGGGAAATGAGTGAAGATTAGACCAGAACCTGCGGCTTTGATACATGTGGGAATCTGTAAGTTGTCAAAATATGATTCACAAAAGAAAACAGTAAAAGAACCTCACATGCATGTACACATACATATTCTCACCTATGCAAATGTGAGCAAAAACAATGCAGAAAATCACAGGCATTCTTCATTTTATCCTAAGATGAATTTGTTTGTAAATGAAACCTGTGGAAAACACTGCTCAAAAAACCTATGGATTCCACCAAGGGGAAAAAAAGGTGAAGTCATCCCCAGTTGAAAATGAAAGGGCTGTGAAATACTCATTTGGCTGACCTCCAGATGCCTGTAAAAAGTAAAAAAAAATTGCAGATAGCTTGGGAACCTTGAATCTGTCAAAACCCCACACTACTACTGTGAACAGAAGTTCTGCACAACTTGCTAAACGACTGAGTATTGGCAATTTTGCATGATGACCAGAATCAGACTATAATGCCCAGTAGGACGAGGCACATTCACTACTGTAGTTGGGGTTAACTAGAAGTGAAAGAAGTGAACACTCAGACCATCTACCATTGACTCCTGGCCAAAGATGAATCCAGAATCCCATAAACATCATTGAAAGAGCTACACACTTCAAAGGGAGCATATAAGAAAGGGCATACTAAGTCAATGTCCTAGGTATGCTTTTATCTGAGATAACTGAAACCCATATTACAGAGAGCTATGCAACTGATGTGGTGGAAGTGGTATGAGATAGACCCCAGACTCAAGTTTAATTTTTATGCCTGCAAAGGAAAGAAAAAATGTTCATTGGACTAACAGAAGAATGCAAACATGAACACGATTCTGTAATTTGGTGGCTAGACACTCCTGTGGGATGGGGTATACTTATATCACAGAATATTTTCACCCTTAAAGCTCTGTAATTTCCCTGAAGTCTTTTGGAAATAAAAACACAGCAAGATCCAGGGCTTTGGGAAGAACATTTTATTGCTAAGCATATCTTTAAACAAAATGCAACTAAGAAAAGAAAAAGAATCAAAAAGAAGAAGAAAAAGAAAGGAAATAAAAGCAATAACATCACGATAACTCAAATAAAAATTCTTCAGGTTGTCCATAAAGCAACAGGGATATGGTAGTAGCCCACATACAGAAATGCACATGTTCCCAAAAACTGTCCAGTAGAAACTTACACAAAAAAGGAAAGTGTAAATATTTTTCCTTTAACTTAAAAAAGGAAAGCAAAAAGGAAAGGAAGGAAGAAAGAAAGCAGAAAATCATTTCACAAGACTCCAAGACTCCAAGAACAGCAATCTTTTACAGACATCAAGATATAATCAATTTTTATATAGTTTCGGCCAGTTAAGTCATCTAAAATCGTGCTTTCATACCTTTTTAAAACCTGTCTTTTTTTCTTTTTAGTATAAAAAAATAAAAAAGAAAAAAGCTCAATCTCACACACACACACGCACCACACACACGCACACATACACACACTGAAAATATTTGTTAACATGAAAACGCCTTCTCTAAGTGTTTGAGAAGACTGTTTTTCTGAATTTAAGTTCCCATGTGCGTGTGTGTATCTGATGAAACTTCTTCAAAGTCAAATATTCATGCGACTTATAAACACCAGCAAGAGTAGATTTCTAAACCTAAACAGCTGATTAGTTTTCATCCGCATACAGCAAAAGTTTTCATTCCTGATATCCCAGGGTTCTCAACCCATCTTGGTTTCTGTTGTTCCCACTCTGTCTCTCCCTCATCTACGTTTTTGCACATGATAGGCATGGCTGTCAAACCACCTCACTATTGTTCTGTACAGTAAGATAATCCTTTTCACAATAAGTGGGAGAATGTAGAAACCAAACAACCAAATTAAATAAGTTAAATAAAACATAAGACGTTCCCAATTTAACCATAAAACAGTATATACACCATTAGGGTATCCATATAGAAATTATACTAGCAAAAAAATAGTAGTAAAATATGTAAACAAAACTTCAGGTTTTTTTTTGACACAGGTAACTGTGACAAAGCTAAAACACACGCTCCCTTCACATTTTAAGGTTTGCTTTTGTTGTCTGTTTCTTTTTACTCTGTTCTTCAAGAACATTCTCATTCCGCATTAAGACCATAACAGAACTTTTTTTCCAGCCGTCCCATCAAACATACCATGATAAATATATCTGTGTATATATATATTAAATTATTAAATTATTTTTTCTTTATTATTTTTTGTGTGTCACAGCAGCTTTATTTATTTTCTTTTATATAAAAGAGAAGGAAAAGGGAGAATAGAGCAAATGGAAAGACAGAGATGATCTGAAATGTCAAGCTACAAAATTAAAATATTACTTATGAAAAACAGTTATATGTCATAAAAACTATGTAATTTGCATTCTTTTGCAAGTGTTTAGCTTTTCTGATGTTCATTGGTCTTGTCACAAGTTGAACTCCAGTGGTGTCTTTCTGATCACTTTATTAAACTGATTTATTATTATTTTTTGCATGCATTGCAATATCACAGAACCAGATCCCAGAGGAAGGCTCCTTTATTTTTGCACAGTATATTCAGTTCAGGACAGTTAATAACTTTTAAGCATTCTTTTTTGAATCTCAGAATCCCATTAACCATACTTTGGTTGTCAAATGCATACTGAGTGCTATACTCAAATAAAGCCAATGACTGATCAGAACAGACCCAAACCCATCTGCTCTTCAGTTCAATTGCAAATACTGGAGCCAGATCCAAGAGAACCAGCTTTCCATGATAATTTTCCTCAGCACCACTCATCAGACACTTTTACTGCATTGTTAGCAAACAACTTACTACAAGATGACGGCTTCTAGAGACAATACAACCAGATATGCAGAGTAAACACCATGGGTAGCTTTGAGTTCATATGTGGTAATAGTCTCTCTTTATTTATTAAGGATTTTTTTTCCGAGATTTCTTCTCTCTGGGTCACCCCCTACATCATTCCACTCCACTCTTCCCTCCCTCACCCAAAGTAACCAAAGAAACCAAACAAAAAGCAACCCAAGAAACAAAACAAAATCAAACCATAAAACCAACAATCTCCAAACTCATTTATTCCCCTCCTCCAATCTCGAAAAATTATGTGTATGCTGGACACGGCCAGATCAGTTTGTTCAATATTTCTTTGTTGTTTAATAATTATTTTTTTTTCTTTTTCCTTCTTTTTTTTTTTTTTTTTTTAATAAGTAAACTGAAAAATTATTGATACAGTCAGGGATCACGAACATTGTTAAAGACTCACTTGGAGATATGAAACAAGTAAGCCATGAAGTCTTCTACCTTTGCAGAAAGTTCAGCGGAGGAGGAGATTTGGAGATGTCCAAGTTCACTAACAGAGCAGAGCTGTGCGCGCCATCTCCAGAACGCTAAGTGTGCTTTATAATACATTAGGGCAAAGTTTGCTGACTCCAAGTGATGACTTAGACATTAACAGTCACTGCTGAAATTTTTTCCCAATATTTTTTCCCACAAATGATATCTCCCAATCATCTCGTTCGCTGCAATGGTTCTGATATCTCAGTTAAATCTCATTAAGTACTTCTATATTTATATATAAATAATTATTCTTTTTTACACATAATACTCTTTGTCCTTGTTTTTCTGCTTCTTGTGGCCACTCTTTGAGCTCTGCTGCTTCTCCTTGACGAGCGTGCCGTTGCTCTGGGCTGAGTTGCTGATGTAGTTCCGCGTCTCGTCCACCTGATAGGACCCCTCGTCCCTGTTCCTGTACTTGTACATGGCGTACAGGAGGATGAGGATGCAGAGGGCGGCAGCAGCCACAATGCCGACGACCATCCCCGTTGTGCTGCTCGACTCACGGACCACCTCTGAGGCCCCCGGAACCCGTCTGATTCCCGGCTCCGTGGGGTTTGCTGTGGGCACATTACGGAACATGGGGGAAGTGATTAGCGGGCTCTTCAGCTTTGTGCTGTCTAGCTCATAGGCAGTGGGCAACGGAAGCAAGACTATGTCAGGCTGGGGTTTGAGCTCACGGTTATTCATTTTGCCGGCTGGCAATTTGGGAATCATCACAGTCGAGGACGAAGCTGTGGAGCGGATCAGCTCAGGGGACAAAGACGTGGTAGTAGTCCTACCAGTTTCGGAGACTTTGTTAGGTCTAAAGTCCTTGGATTCCCACTTGGGTGCGTGTGCTTTGTAGCCACCTTCGAAGATTGAAGTGGAAAGACTCTTATCTGTTACCAAGGAGAAGGTGGTGTAAAAATCTTCATCATCAGTAGGGGGTAGGTTAGAGTCAAAGGTTTCCCCTGAGCCATACCCAGATATCACCAAGCCATCATCATCACAACCATCGCTGCCTTGGTCCGACAAGCAAGGTAACCCCGCCTCAGAGGTCATGGACAGGGAATCTTTGGTGGTCTCAATAATGGTGAGGAGGGGGCGAAAGGTAGGGGGAAGTGTAATGAAAGGTGCACGAGTAGCAATAGGAGGGATATCTAAAGGGTCTTCTACAAGTAGAGGGATAACTAATTCACCTCCTGGGATGGAAAAGAGAAAAAAAAGAAGATTAGTACATTTTAATGATACAATGCACCATTTTCAGTTAACTTGAGGGTGAGAGAGGATCTGGGCTTTATGAAAAGGTCTGGGCTTTCTCTCTCTAGCTACACTACCAATAAACTTTCCTGGGGCTGCCTTTCAGTGTTCCCTCCCACCCTGCTCGGGCATTGGTAAAGTGCATGTTCCATCTCCTACCTATGCAAGGTATCTCCAGTGAAATACCCTGAATTTTACAGACCCAAATTTTTTTATTTTTGGAGATACTCTCAAGTGACTCTGTAGTCATCAATTTTTGGAAGTGATCTTTTTTCAAGCATTTGGTTAGAAAACTATTTAAATTAATTACTTTATACTGCCCTGGACCAGTGTTCTCCTAGATATATTTTCTACCACTCATCTTGACACTTTTTCCTCTTCTGATTATTTTCATTTAAAATAACAATGGTATTTCTTCTCTGCTTTTCTAATATGCTCACACTCTGCAGCAGTATATAAGTCCATTCCCTAAGGCATTTTCCATTCATCCATTTCTTCCTGATCATTGTCTGGCTTTTAAATTGTGGGAAGGTTCATGAAAGTGAGGGATGGAATAAGAACCAATTACTTACTGGGTCCATGAAGGTACAGAACTCTACTCAATGTTTATCTCTTTTTAATCTTTAGCATTCTGTTTGACACTAAGAATGTCCCTTTACCTTGCATCTTTTGAGGCTACTAGTGCCATGCTATCTTCATCTTCCATTCTTCTTGATATTCATTTACTACCATTTGATGAAAAATTAAGAACAATTTTATTGTGATTGAAAAAAAAAAAAAAACCAAAACAAAACAAGCTGAATAAGGACTTTGATGAACCAAGTTAACAACTGAGCCCAGGACTGTACTGCAGAAGTTGTCTTCACACCTACTGTTGCTTCTTGACAGGCAGACAGTTGCAATCAGTTCTACTGATTTCTAACATGATGGTTATCTGTCTACAGAGGGCTGAAAACAAGGTAGACTTACGGTCTCCTCTTCAAGCAGAATAATAAGGCTATAGATTTAACATTTGTACCTTACAACAATATAAGATGCAAATGAAACAAGAAAATCAGTGTATCATTTCTATGATTTGGATTCTGAGCAGCAATATTGCTACTTTTAGGGTAATAGTCTTGTGTTGTCTCTATATTATAATGTGACTTCACCTCTACTTTTGAGTCTATGGTAGTTAACACTCCATATATCTTGTGGACTAAAAAAAAAAAGGCATGGAATATTATTAATTTATATAATTCCTCTACCTCTGGTTAGAGAGTTTTCTGTTTACATACAGGTCAGGAACAATTTTTTTTAGAGTGAACTATATTGGTTTTGGAAGTTTGTGTATAAATTTTCCTTTGGGTAATTTTTCTTTGCCTAGCCATTTAAGTAAGCAGCTTAAAATATAAATTAAATTGTTCAACTGACATAATATAATCACCTAGATCTGTTCAAAGGAGTGCAACTCAGTAGGAAGTATTCCTAATACATAGGAAATTTTGATTTATACTCACCATTGCTTAAGGAGGATGTACAAAAGGAATTATAGTTTCTAAATAAATAATTCTGGATTTTAGTTATGTATTAATAAGTGCTAATGAACAGTTTGGTATTGCTACAATGCTGAATTCATCAGAGTAAAAAATTCTACTCTCTCATATCCACCCTATATATTATATGCACTTGTTTCCCATTGAATTTTGCCAGTAATGTCCATGGAATGTTTATAAGGAATATTGTCTAAAATCAAAATACCTTCTAAATGTATTTGGAGAGCAATATATTTGAACAAATTACACATGTGAGATAGAAATATACTGGAAAAGATATTTAACAGTTTGATAAAATCTGGATAGCTGAAATAGCAATATGGCTTATTCTTTTCCTTAATGGGAAACTAAGTGGTGACACAGTTTAATCAATTGAAACAGTCAGAATTCTCTCAGAGGTACCAGGGTAGAAATTATACCAAAATAAGAAATGTGGTACTTTGCATACTTTCATGCAAAGCTAGTTTTAAGATACAAAGGAACAATTTGAACACGTTGTTTAGTTTTCTGAGCTTCCTCAGTATGTTCATATATCTCTTTTTTTACTGCAGAGACTGAGGAAATAAGTATCAATGTCTCCAAACTACATGCTTTCAAAAAAATTATGTAAAAAAGCCTACAGTGTAGTCTGCCAAATGGATACACTGCATTTTGTGCTCACGCATCTGAGCTGTTTTCTGAGAATGTAGAAACTAGAGCATATAACATGATTTATAATGTCCAGAAGGCCTATCCATGGCTTGAGTAGAGCATCTATAATCTATGCAAACAGGTGGTCTCAGGATGAACTTGGAGTATGCCTTGGGGGGAAAGATCATCTGTGAGCCTGGTAAAAAAATGAATAAAAATAACAGAATTTAAGTCAGGATTGCTACAAATTGCTTAGTCTGGAATTTAAGTTCCAGAAAGTCAGGGATAGTGTTCGTTTAAGCAGTTTTTTAAGATCAGTATTTTACTGTTCAATTGCAATACTCATCTGTGATTTTCATTCATCATCTGTGGCACTCAACTGGAAAAAAAAAGTTTGTCAGCTTTTAATTGCTCATCTGGAACCTTGAAGTGGCTTTATTCTTAAAAGCTATTATACTGGCCTACAGCATCAGTATGTAGTTATCTGCCACCCATTGGAACAATATTTTGGGTAGCTTTTGTCCAAAAATAAGTTATTTTGGTTCTCTTAATGATTAATTTTCTGGAAGGAATGAGGCATTTCTTACATTTAATATGTATTTACCTCTTGCCCCAGTAACCCTTGCATTTAAAACTAGATCATAGTTATATAGTTTTTGTTGCTATTGAGGACTTGAGATAATGATCAAGACTACTGGAACTATAAAAATGATCACAGCCCTCTTGAAATATTAAATGAAGTTGATACACTTGCTATGATAAGTGGGGCTTTACATAAGTGATGGAGAAAATAATGGAGCTTTTCAATGCCAGCAAGTCTGTTGGATGGAAGGCAATAAGACAGAGTCAGGACTAAGTTTTACAAAGCTTTCATCTCTCAATGTATTTGAGGAGAGAAATTACTTTCATACCAGGATTCAATTATTTAATTTTTGATTCAATTATTTAACCTTATCACTAGTTTTTATTCCAAATTGTCCAATGATCCACTCTATGGTTACTTGCATACTTAAGAAATAGAGACTGTTTAATGTCCTTTCTTAGGAGTCATCAAGGAGTTAATTTGTTGCATTTACCTTTGTGGGGTACCAGTAGATGCAAAGATAGTAATAATGTTTTGATTTTTAATTTTTTAATTATCTGTAATAGAAGAAACTGAGGCCAAAAAAGGCTGTGTGACAGTAAATCAGAAAAAGCACTATAGGTATCAAATCTGGCTTCTCTTTTATTGCACTGTTAGGCATCTATGCAAAACTCACAGCAAACTTGAAGCTGTAGGTCTAACCGGATGCAAGCACAACAAATACTTCTTGGGGTGTGTGATTTATAGGGGAATAAAAACATCCTTAAAAATGGCATGATAAAAATGCCACTCAGTCTAAGAGAAATGTGTTATTTAAGGATAACAGGGAATGTAAATCCTGAAAAGTTCCCAGGAAAGTGTGAGAAATATGAACACCAATATTGATAGAGCAAGTGAAAACTTTCATATCATACCTGCAAGCAACTCTATAAGTGGTACTACATTTCTACAGGTAAGAGACATGAGAGGGAGTCTGGTGACCAGCAGATTGTGAGTGTGTGTAGGGGGAATCATCTTTCACAGAAAAATGGCTGAGGGTGCAGGAAGCTGCCTGGAGCCAGTGGTCTTTGATGGTGGAATAGTGGTGCCTCTTGCCCAGGTCCCACATCAGTTTATAGGTAAACACTGAAAGATTTTAAAAACTAAACAGTCACTTGGTTGTCAAGAATATCTCATGCAGGATTTGGATCCTGAATGGTTTGCTGTAGAAGGCAAATATTTTATAGATTTAGGCCTCTAGAAAGAGCTAGATGAGCCCCTGAAAAACCTTACATGACAATTTTGAAGGGAACTTTGTTTGGGAGAGCTTTTATGTTTATTCAATTTTTTTTAATCCTCACGATGTCTACCCATTTTTCAATAGCAAAATTAATGCTTTTCAGCCTTGAATAAAACTTACAGCTTCAATTTCCAAATTGCTCTGTGCTATTAAAAAAAAAAAAAAAAAAGCAAGGCTGCAACCCAGTTTGGGCCATGGCTTTCAAACAAATATTCTTGTAAGACTTAGATTATTTTTGTAAATTATATAGGCTTTTTCCTGGTAGTTATAAGGTTTCTTTTCCCCCTTTTCTTCTGATGGCTGTTGAGCACCTTTAAAAGTGTTCACTGGTATGCTTTGAGTTCAGGGTTACTTTAGCAATCCAAAGATTTCACAAGGATTTTCCAGATTTATTTTTCACCTACTTTGTGATTTTCCCCCTGAGGACAGAATAGATATTTCTTGAGTAGAAATGTGTGCTTTAAAAAGCTCCTCTTGACAACACAATGACAAAGAACTAAACGAAAGAGATAGAAATAAAATTGTTTCCTCTGCAATGACATAGATGCAAAACTCATCCACAGTGTGGATGAAAAAAAAAGCCCAGTCCCAAAAAACTTAGCCCAAAACTGGAAGGAGCTCTGAGAGAACTGAAGTCTGTGAGCTGGGAATTCTTATACCAAACAGCCCAGTGGTTTGCTTGGCCTTCTCATTCCAGAAAGTGCATATGTATTAATTAAAAATTAGCCTTTTAATCTAACACATATACTACTTTAATGGAGTTGTGCTTTTCTTTAAACTACCAAGAGCACTGGGGATATAAAAGGTCTACTTAAGCCTTGGAGCTGCCCTGCTTTTTGGTTTATGAGAATATTTATAGATATATAATTCATACCTCTGGAGCTGAGCTCTAGTCAGAGTTCTCTGCCACTGGAAAAGACAGAGTGTTTAAAATTTAATAGAAGCCTTATGAACTGTGAGGATAGTGTGGGCAAGCCAGGAATGCAGAGGGGACCAAAAAATTTGATAAATAAAACAACATGAAAAACTGTAGCAGCTGCTGGTTTTCATCTTTAGAAGCACAAGTACTTCAGTGGAGTTTCAAGCATCAAACTGATACAGGACAAAAGGCACACAAAAAGGAAGCCTGAAAGATTCATCTTCTGCTGCTGATGATAAGGAACACACCTTATAGTCTCTCTTTTCCAGCTGCAACTGTGGAGCTTTAAAACGTCATCCATAAAGGCTGCACAATTCATCCATTCCTGCAGGTACTTGAAATTCTGCATCCAAAGTTTGCAATTTTCATTCTATTCTTTTGATGTTCCTCTGAAGTCTGACTCCATTTTTAATATGAAGTACTTGCCAGAGAAATAATTCCTTACCTTTTCCCCTGATGTATCAACACAATAATTTCTTATTAAAAGACTGAGTTCATAAATTTCAGTCTAATGGTATTTAGTTAATTCTGCTTTGAGTCTTCTGAGGATAAAAAGAGGAAATTATTCAGGATATAGTCTCTAATTCAAAGGAATGATGATGCTAACACAAAACCTAGTATATGAACATTCTCAATATTTTCTACTCTTGCAGTCTGAATTAATTGCAATTGACAGAGAGTAGTAGAGACAAAAACAAGATTTCCACAATGGAATACTGCAAATCTTTATCTCAGATATCTTATTTTCATTTCAGAGACTATATGGTCCTCAAAATCATTTGATAAACCTGGATTTCTGCTGGAGTTGGTTGAAAAGCATTTCCTAAGCCCCTCCCTCCAACTATATTAAAAGACATCAGTAAATGCAGTGTTTCCCAACAGATGGTTCATGAGCAAAAGGAAGGTTTAGAGTTTGCGAGCCCAGCAGTTAATGTTGGGCTGTCTGTTACTGATGTAAATTACTGGTCACCTTTGTGGAATTTTAGTGAAACAGAACCTTCCAGAGAGGTCCTGACATCATATCTAAAGCAAAATTCTAAAGCAAAACCAAGTATTCTGGTGTCCAGACACTGAGCTTCTCCGAACCAATTGAGGTGTGCCCTCTTCTATCTCCCACCATTATTTTAAACTTCTATGATTATCTGGTGACAGCTTCCTATTCAGTACAATTATTTGTTGTGTTTTCAGTATCAGTTGTCCCAGAGACTTGATGGTTGAACCTAATATACCTTCTGAGCACAGCATTTCTATGCAGAAATGGTGAAAACATATGTACTTATAAAGATGTACAGCTTTATCTTACTTTTAGTCACTGTTTTTCAAAGAAACTAATGCAAACCTCTTTTGTAGTAAGGAAGTTTTAGAGGTTCAGGATCTGTCTGCATAATTTCTGGATGATGCTATCAAGTCTGATACTAATAGTAATATAGTGGGTGCACTAACCTGGTAAGAGTACACTTGAGAGTATCATTTGGACTGGTTATCAGGCACATAATCAGCAATGAAAAAATTCAATAGAAATAAAATAGTTTCATGGGAACAAAGTAGTAATGGTGTAGAGCTGCAGTAGGAAAACCCAGAGAACTACCAAAATGCTAAAATAGTCCCATAAATTCTGACTGGACATGAAGGCTACACCACCAAGTTAAATACAATTTAAGTAGCAGAAAAGAAGCAACATTAATGGTGATTTGTGTGGAGAAAGGGAAAGAAAGCTTCTAGAGGGGGACTGAGAAAGAACAGAACCAAACTGCCTCAGACTCCTTCACCCCATCCTATGCACAATACAATATGGCAATCGACAATATACAAAGAGCACATAACATAAAGGCAAATACAAACTGATTAAAAAAGAAATAAACTTATATATATTTTCCTAAAGAAAAACCATACACTAGAAAATAAAAACGCCACAGCAACAAGGTCAGAGAAAGGAAAAACAGAACAAGTAATTCACTTTATCAGCAAAAGAAAGATCAAAACCTAAGAGAACTGAAAAAAATCAAAATCAAAAACATTATTTCCTTTAAAAAAAGGTAACCAAAAATACATAAAAATATTTAGAAAGCATACCACATTGATTTCATAACAGTCAACTTACATCAACAAATTGCCCGCATGTTTTTTGGCATGAAAGGAAAAATTTACAAAAGAAAGTTGTGTAAGAATGCTCTTGGACAAGTAGCATTGCCACATTCTTGTAACTTGCTTTTTTTTGCTGTTGTTTCTTAAAAACTTTTTTAGCAAAATGTTTATTATTTATTTTTAAATATATTTGTTTTACAACAAAGGGCGATACAGGGAGGCAACAACACATACATCCACACCACATAACATGAAAAGAAAAAAATCTTGCAC
This sequence comes from Lonchura striata, assembly GCF_050655825.1. Taxonomy (NCBI): domain Eukaryota; kingdom Metazoa; phylum Chordata; class Aves; order Passeriformes; family Estrildidae; genus Lonchura; species Lonchura striata. The sequence goes on along the minus strand of NC_140707.1, from coordinate 53,312,079 downwards.
CTTAACAAATTTGAACTTTTTTTATGCTGTTTTTGGTTGTGTTTTTTTATCTTATGTAAAGTTGTTAGCATATTGCAGTTGAAAAATCCTGTACAATTTATTGAATTTACTTTTGCTTGTTTGCATATCTACACATATAATTTTTTTTTTTTGAAAAGCAAAGTTTGTTGCTTTTTTGCCTTTTTGGTCAATTTGATATATATTTTTTTAAACATTTTCTTTTTTTCTATAATTTTTGTGTGTGTGTGTTTTAAGGAATGGATGACTGCACATAAAATTTTAACAATGTTAAAGAAAGGGGTGGTGAAGGGAAACTTATGGGAAGAAAAAATGCTTAGGGTGGATGGAGTGGGAGTGTAAAAATCTATGAGTGTACTACACAGGAGATGAAGATGATGGGAGTGAATGTGTAAGTCAGTTGCCATGTCCATGTAAGGGCGGTACGGAGTGATCTAGCAGCATTAGAGCTTCTGGCTGTAAGGAAGGGATGGGCAATATACAAAAACAAATGAGCATATTCATGCCCATCAACAAAAAGAAAGAACAGAACTCTAACATTGACAATCTCACAAACCCTAAGCTGCAACTTCTTCAACATGCAAGTTACAAAAAAATTAATAATTATAGTATTAATATTTACATTTTCATTAAAGGTTCTCAAATTATAAAAACAGTTAAGACTTTTCCCTACTAAAAATAGCAGTAAAAATACACAAACTAATAATAATAATAATAGTAATAATAATAATAATTAATAATAATAATAATAATAGTAACCAGAGAGTAAAACAAAAAAAAAACCAAGGAAACTAGTTTTATGCATTGGAATTAGAACAACTTCATCTGTAGCTACCCACAGCCTTCTTGTTCTAAGAATCATCTTTTCTGAAGACCATCAAATTGACATTGTATTCTCAGTAATTTGAGGCAGTCATTTCTTGAGTACATCAAATGTACTGTTTCAAATGTAAAGACTGTGTTTGCACACCCCGTCCCCACTGTCAAATTAGACTGCTTTTATATTCAGATTCCCTGGAGAATCTCAAAAATACAGCTGTAGGATTCTACCAGTGAAGTAGTTCCTTATTTAAAGACAGAAATAGAGGGAAAAAATTGCAGAAAACAATTCATAACTCTTTTGTTTTGTTTGTTTTTTTTTCATTATTAGATTGGAACAAACCAAATCTAAGATAGAAATTCAACCATTGAAAAGAAATACATCAAAATAGAACTATGTAGAGATATACTAAAAAAAAAAGCAAAAAAGGAAATAGAGAGTTCTCTTTGTTCCCAGGAGGAAGGGAGATATGAACAATTGCTAGATTTTGAAATTTTACTTTTAAAGAAAAAAAATTATTCCACACACTTTCAAAGATGGACAGACCAGATGCACACATTGAAAGGAACAGACAAAGCAGTCTAGGGACACTTTCATAATTTGAATATTTAAAAAAAAGAATTGGATTCTTTTTCCTTCTATCCCCCTCCCATTCAAATATGTTTTCAATTGTCAGCCAAAAACCCCACCACCCTTGAGTGTTGCTTTTTTTTTTAATACATCTTTTTCTTTATCACTTATTTTTAAAATAAACATGGAGAGGAAAAAAAAAAAGACGTGCAGTCTGGATGTACGTCATAAATAGACATAGAAAAAGATAGAAGAAATTGGCTGAGATCGACAAATGGGTTATATAATAGCTTAATTTTACTGTAGGATGTTAATAATAATGCATGCTTAAAGTAAGTTGCATTTAGGGAAAGTAGAAAAACAGAAGAGCAAGCAAGGATCTGGGTGCGGGCAGGCAGAAGGGAAGGGGCAGACAAGGGGTGTTCCATCCATGCCTCTCCAGAAAGGGCAAAGCACATTCCAGCAAGATCTCTGCATTTCTGGGGGAGGTCAGAAGGGGAAAAAGGTGAGGAGAAATTATAAGCTATGCTAGGATATACTTTTCACTCTGTGACCTACTTGAATCCACTCAAAACACCAAAATCAATCCCTTGTTCTGACTCTTAACTCTCCAAGGCACACCTGAAATCAGTGGCATATATTTCTGCCTAGTAGCAGAAAATGCTTTTGCTGCTAGCATTAAGACAGAGACTACTTTCTCCTAGCCACAAAAGCATTAAAAGTTCAAGGAGCTATTACTGATTGGTTCTTTCCTAAAACAGTATTCCAGATACTATATGTCCTAGAGGGGTCCTCAGCTTCTTCTGAATTCCTTAAATGACATTTATGATGTCTGCACTTTTCTTAATAAAGACCATACCCTAGATATTAGAGTCCTTCCAAAAAGGAATTTGGGACCCCAGGCAAACAAACAGTTTTGTTTGGTGGTTTAAAAGACAACAAAATTAATATAAATCTCTGGACCCTGCCTAAGAGAAATCTCTCCAGCAGGTGGGAAAATCTGTCTGTAAGCACTGCATACACCTTAGCTTTGAATCAGGAATGTCAACGAGATCATTCCATTAAGCAATCATCAGGTCATGCTACCACCAATCAGTTGAAGCGGGAGCTATCTTGAGATTAAATTTCTGGGAATAATGGCGATATCCTCCCTGTGGATGTCTCCAGGGGTACTTCTGTGTAGGCACAATTACAAACAGGTAGGATGTTCTGGTACTTATTAACATGAGGGGCAATAGCACCTCTAAAGCCACTGATAGATCAGTGTTAGTTCTGGGAATATTAAATAAGTATAAACCCTGCAAAAATTAAATAGCCTGGGTTGGTTTTAGATGTATTACTGGAAAGTGTCCAGTTCTTAGAGGAGTTATATAAGAGCTCTACTTCAGAAATGATTGGGCTGCACTGACTAACAGCACAGTGCAGCTGTATCTGGAATGTACCATGCCTATTCTGGGAGGCTACACTGGACCTATCTCCTGCATCCCTTAGGTAAACATGTTAGGAAGGGAAGAGGTCAAACCACAGAAGAGGAAACCTAGTCAGGGTAATCCCAGGGACAAAACATGCAGGTTACAGGAAGCAAAATGTTGGTCTACACAGGAAAATTTGGGGTTTCATTTGTGGATCAGAAAAAATTGCTTAGGAATATGAAAAAAAATTACAGAAGTGAGGCCTTTTCAGACCTCAGTGAAGATTTTTGTTTGGCAAGGTTATAAGGCTAGTGTCCCTGGACATCACGTCCCACCAGGGTTCCAAGCCTCTGGTTTAATTGTACTTTGGGAGTTTCACAAAGAGGCATTTAAGCTTTGAATTTTAATCAGCATTTGTCATGACTTACAGCTGGATTTTCAGAGCAGTGAAATATCCCCCTTCAGCACATTAGAATTGAGTGCCTTCACTTTGATGCAAAACAGACTGTAAGGCATGAGTCTGGTTGCCAACTGTGCAGTCTATGTCAGGCCTCTCCAGAAAATACTTATGCCCTATTTGATGATAAACTTCTAACTCATTGCATGAGGGTCTGGAAAAGCCTTTTACTGCCTGAAATATCAAAAGAGAGAACCACAACTGGAGGCAGAGACACTTAAAGAGATGACAAGATTTTGTAAAGGAAATCTTGATGTTAGCCTTACAAAAGGATTTGAAGGGTGCTAAGACATTTTTTCTTTGGTCAATATAGAGGTGCTTGAAGAGAAGCAGAGTTCTTTGGAAAATCTGGGTCTAGCAATTTCTGTTGAGGCTGGGAAAACTTTCTTCAGTATTTAAAATATTCTAGATGTTAATAGTCAATACTAGATGTCCTAATTTGAAAATTGGATCCTAAATGCTTCCACATGAAGGTACAAGATGCTATTTTATTGCTGAACACTTAGCAAATTATTCCTCAGAAAAACAAAGACTAAAAAGCATAAGTAGTGCAGTTTTTTTTTTTTCTTTTCAAAAACTTAAAGTAGATCAAAGGACTGGTAGTATAAACATCTGTATTATTAAAACTTACAAGTTTCTTGCTTGAAGGGTTGAGCTGATAGCCAATGTTTTCAAATGAAAAAAAATCCATATATCAACAGAGAAACAATTATACAAAAAGCCCCTTGTTCAGTGACTTCAATGATAAAGTTTTATTATATTATCTTTTGTTTTCAAGTTGAATTTTAAAGGGAAATGAAAAAAATGAAGGTAATGCACATTTGTCTCTGTGTGTGTGTGTGTGTGTGTTACAATGCAATATGAAAGATGGCTGGTACATTAGGATCTAGGGCTGCACTACTGTACTCAGGTTCATGATAACCTCTGGAACTTTCATATCTTTTACCACTCTAGTCACAGAATCACAGATTTACAGAATCATAGAATATGCTGAATTGAAAGGGACCCACTAAGATTATCAAAGTCCAACTCATGGCCCTGCACAGCACCATCCCCAAGATGTGTGCCATCATACACCTGAGTATTGCATCAGCACTTGAACTCTGTCAGCCTGGTGCTGTGACCACTTCCTGGGCAGCCTTTTCTAGTGCCCAACCACCCTCCGGGTGAAAAATCTTCTAATATCCAACCTAAACCTCCCCTTACACAACTTCATGTCCTTGTTCTCCATTAAAGCTGACAGTTTCTCTCTTCCCTAACACACTGAATCCCACATTATTTGAGTTCTATCCACTGCAATGCAACTCTAGTTCTTCCTGCTTGTACAAGCTCCCAAAACAACCTGCTCATTCTTGCATGCTTTTAACCTTTCATAGTGTTTTTCCGACATCCAGCCAAAGGAATGCTTAGCATACCACAAGTAACAAATTCCTTATAGATTAATAGGATTAAATACTAAATTTCAAAGCAAAACCTGTTCCCTACACCAAACTCAGAATAAAAATCTGTTCCTGTGATTCCCATCAGCTATCTGCACTAATTTAAACTGCAAGACAAGTGTATTGAATTAGCTGGTCCACTACAAAACAGAGATAGGAAGAGCCTAAGAATATAAATTAGTTATATCACTTCCTTGCACCAGCTGTTTGTACTGGTAAAAAGCTCTCTCATTCCAAGCCCATGGGCACATCTGAAGCTTAGAAATAAAAAAGCAATCCATAGTAAGAATATCTATATGACAATGGCAAAGTTCCACATGCTGATCTGTTTGGGTTTGTGTGTGAGAGTTAATTAGTGGGGCTTCTTTATAACAATGAGCTAAAAAACGATCATCAGAAATGAAAGCACATTTATAGCTCTGAGAGCTAAGGAAATCATAGGGCTAAACTGCCACAGCAGTTAAGAATTTTTCAGGTGTTTGCCATAAGCTTATTATCTTTTCACAGTCCCTCAAATCAAAGAGTATTTGATGCTTTGAGTGCTAAGCAGCCCAGCCAATATCACTGGCCTGAAAGCATTCTGCCCATGCATCTCTGAACTGTGTCTTTCTCCAGGGAGAAAGATCTGCTGTGGTGTTTTTTGAAAGACTGAAGATTGATATTTGTAGTCAGCCCAGCTAAGGCTTATTTTTTTTTAATGTAAAGTCAAACTTATTTAATCCTAGAAGTCAGTTAAATGGAAAGAAGTGTTTCTGAAGGGATTTTGCAACCAAAACCCAGATTCTCATACCAACAAACTCAGTAGAGTGTCATCCAATAATTTGAGTGGGAACAGGAATAGTTGTATTGGTTTAAAAAGTTGTATTTGGTCTAAACACATGTAGCAAAAGTTTTCTGCATATTTATGGAATACTAAAATGTACATAATTTTCTGCTAATCCACAAATATAGAGCAGAAAGGATATATTAGTGTCTTCTCCTTTCTTCAGTATACAGCTATGAAGCAGACAGGTAAAAATACATGTCATCAGGTTGTCCAAATGCTAATAAATACTCAATGACTTCTGCATATCTTTCTTCTCAGTAGTGATCCTAAGAAGTCATACACTGTTGGACAGGTTGGATCAATGAGCTGAGATAAACTGTATGAGGCTCAACCAGGCCAAGTGCTGGGTTCTGCACTTGGGTCACAACAACCTCAGGCAGTGCTTCAGGATGGAAAGTGGCTGGAAAGCTGCCCAGCAGAAAAGGACCCGAGGGGTGCTGGTCAGCAGCTGGTGAACATGAGCCAGGGCGTGCCCAGGTGGGCAAGAAGGCAAACGAGTATCCTGGGCTGTGTCAGAAATAGCGTGGGCAGCAGGACCAGGGCAGTGGCTGTCTCCTTGTGCTGGTGAGGCCATAGCTTAAGTTCTGTGCTCAGTTTTGGGCCCCTTGCTGCAAGAAAGGCACTGATGTGCTGGTACATGTCCTGAGAACAGCAACAAAGCCGCTGAAGGGGCTGGAAAGTCCTATAAGGAGTGGCTGAGGCAGCTGAGATTGTTAAATCTGGAGAAAAGGAGGTTAAGATGAGAGCTTATCACTCTCTACAACTACCTGAAAGGAGGTTGTGTACTTCAGAAGTAGGCAGAACCCTTTTTCAGTGCAATATTTTTAATCACTTGCATACTAGGCTACATTTGCCATTTCTGTTGAAAGTTCCTACAAAGTAATCAAATTAATCCCTAAAACAGCACAAGCACATTACATTTTCAAAGTCTGCAGCTAATCCAACTGCAAGTAACTCAGTGGATGGAACTTCCTCCCCTGCTTTGTGAGAGGAGAATCCAAAGCATATTAGAATCACTGGTAAAAGGTTTCTCTTGCAATGAACTTAAACTTATTTTCTGAAGGAAAAGTAGTGATACCAGTTCTGCCCTCAATAACCCCTCTTCTTTTAGTATTTCCTGTTCCTGTTACAGACAAAACTCAGTGCTAGGAAGAACCTGCATTTTCAGCTTTTGTCCAGAGATAGATATTGTGCTTTTTATCTTGGAGTTGTAAACAAAATAAAGCAAAGAAAAACCACACAAAGAAAAGTGTTGTCCCCTTTGATGGTTAAATAATCCATGAACATTCCATGCATTACTTATGTCTCTGGAAGACATTCAAGACCTAAAGCATTCCATATTAGAAGTCTCTACTGATGCAGTTACACCTTATTCTCAAGGATACATGGGAATCAGTACAACCAGAGACCTTTAACAGTGTACACACAGTACCAAAGAAAGTGTTGGACAAGCTCTAGAAAAGAACAGGAGTGTTAAAATGTAAGCTGGACTATACAAACATGGTCATGAATTCCCACTAATAACAATACACAATTTCCTTGTTAATTATATCAAGCTAAATACTGCAATCACTGAGAAGAAATAACTAACCATGTCTTTTCAGCATTGTGAACATCAGTTCTTTGTAAAATGTAGAGTGAAGAGAATTTACAGTGTGATGGTTGGGAAGAGGCTTATTCCAGTAGCCTTTGAGCAAAATTAATTTACCTGTGCCTTCATAACTAAACTTTTTTATTTTAGTAATCACAGGGTATGATTTGGATCCATATAAGGCATGCTTTATTCTACTGAGTTTGAGCAATTTTAAGTTCCCTCCCAGAGTAATTGGGGTGTAAGAGTTAATAATTGAAATGACCTATTCAAGCACATGTTAAAAGACTGCACAAAATCAGGGATTAATAAACTCATTTTCCAAATGATGGAAGTAGTACAGGCCTGCTGATAATGTTATTTTCCTCATGTTACAAGAAGCCTTTGGAAGTCCAGAACTGAGTCCTAGGACTATGGGACTTCAATATCCTCTTCAGACAAAACCAAGGCAAAATAGTCCTCAGAATTAATACAAGGACTGCCCCACAGCCATCCTAAAAGGCAAGAGCAAGTTCTCCTTCAGTAAAATGAGCTGATGTTGGATACATTAAGGCTTTAATCCCCAGTAACCTGTAAAGGAAAAATGTTACATAAGAGACTGTTACTGATAAGAAGTTTACTACCAAGTAGACTGCTGACAGATTCTACAATATTACCACTGGGAAGTGGTAGAAAACCCTAGGTAGAAACCCTGATAATCTGTAAACATAAATAAAGAGAACCCCAATTCTTCCTCCAAAAAGGAAAAATGAGAGTGCCAAGCTTTTGAGCAGTATGTTAGGTGTTGTTCTCTCACACCACTTCAGACAATGTGAGATGCTCTTTCCTTTGGATTTTAACAATGTTTAAAAGCACTAGAATCCCCTTGGGATCCCAAGCAGAGGTGTTTAGAAACAGAATGGCAAATGCCTATTAATCCATACTTTGACGTCAGTTCTCCTACTAGGCAGCACTTGTAACTGCATCAGACACACAATAGAGCTAACTAACATAGGAGCTATCTAGCTCTGAAGCACTGCAGGGGGAATCCTTTCTATAGGAGCTTTCAACATGTGAGCTAGTTCTGTCTATCATTCAGAAAAGACAAGAGAGGATGGTGCTGTGACTCAGGCATTTGGGAATGGATTTTTGGCAGGACTTCTTGTTTGTTTGTTTTTTCAGGGAAGTTTAATACTAGACATGAAGTGCAAAAGCATAAAGAGGGGATGCTATTTTTGCAAATTTTCTTTTGGAAGTTCAGGATTACAGCAATGGAAGGCTGCTGCAGGCAAGTTTGAATCCTCTTTTTCAACATCATGAATGACTGGAATAAATTATACTGTGATTTAGAAGCCAACGCTTTAAGCTGTTTATCAGAGGTTGCTTTACAGCAAGAAAGTGGCTGCAAAGGTTATTTGCTCTGTTTTCATAACAGATTGGATTAGAAAAGAAACAGATTTCATTCCAAAAGTTAACTTACTTTAGTATTGATGATGTTAGTATCTGGGGCCCCCAACATAAGAAGGACATGTTGAAGCAAGTCCAGAGGTCATGGTCATGGGGCTGAGGGCTGGAGCTTGTTTCCTACGAAGACAGGCTGAATGAGCTGGGGCTGCTCAGCCTGGAGAAGAGAAGGCTCCAGGGACACCTTACAGCACCTTTTTCCAGTACCTAAAGGGGGCCTACAAGGACGCTGGAGAGGGACTTTTATAAAAGTATGTAGTGATAGGACAACAGCTTCAAAATGAGACAAGGTATATTTAAATTAGATATTGGGAAGAAGTTCATTATTGTGATGGTGATGAGGCACTGTAGCAGACTTCTCAAAGAAACCCTATCCCTGGAAATGTTCAGGTTGGATGGAGCCCTGAGCAACCTGATTTAGGGGAAAGCGTGGTTGCCCACGCAGAGGTTGGAACTAGATATTTGAGGTCCCTCCCAACCCAAACAATTCTGTGATTCTATACCATGATAATTGTATCTATTTCAGAATCACAAGTAAAGACAATAGGTCCATGAATAAAGCTGAGCATCTCCTCAGCAGGATTCTTCAGGTCCATGCAGACTTTTAAAACAAAAATTCAGGGTGACTGCTTTTTGCTATTGATTAATTCTACTTACCTCATTTGTAAATTGGGAGGCCTTGGCATTCTTTCTCCCTAACCTTCAAACTATGATAAGATAGTGTATATCCCACTATCCCAAAAGTTTGTTTACTTTGTTAGAGAAGTTGAAGCACTACCTTTCAAAATGGAGAAGGGGGATGGGGGGGTATCTGGGGGTGTGGTGTGTATTTATTTTTTTCAAACCAACAGTTAATATTCATAGACCAGAGCAGGTCAGATTGCTGTGGAATCATTATTTAAAGGGATATATAGTCATATATTTGAATATGTTTTCCATATTATTCCTTACTGTATTACAGTAAGGAATTGAAGTATTTACATTTAAATTTCAGGGTCATTGTTAGAAAATCAACTGAAAAATGACTGCATAGCTATTAACCATCATGTCTGAGCTTCATGGTTTAGTAATTCTCAGAAGCATAAAAATCATGAATACCTGTGAAATGAAAGTTGACTGCAGATCAAGTCTAATAGGATGGAAAGTTAATTAAAAGAAGCTAAAAAAATCTTATCATATTAGGCTTTCCTCTGCTATGAAGTAGGACATTGTATGGTTAGATTTTAATAGGAAAGTCTATTACTTTCTCATAGACTCTAATTTCCTTTATCTGTATGAGCCACAAAATTTTCTCATGCAGAATTATTTTTCTGATGAATTCATTATTTCTATTCATATTCTTAGTCTAATTGATGGTCTTAAGCACAACGAAAAAAGAGATAGAGCTGGAAACATTATGTTAATAGAACAAACACTTTATTTGAGCAATTCTGCTATTGGCAAACTTACAGCTTTGAACTTTGTGAATGAAACAAAAAGGTGTTCAAATTTTATCCTTATTGCCCTGTGATTTACTGCCTTATTAGGGTATTTATGAACAGCACTGTTTTGAAGTTAGAAGAAATGTTTCACCTTCAAAAGGCTCATTATAGACACTTGAGCCTGTTGCTTGCCTTCTGTAAAGGATATTAAATGAGAACAGGCACATAGACCAACATTTTACTGAAGGAGAAGTGGCAGATTTGCCTGTTTTTTTCCAGTGCCTAAACAATTCTTGCTAGTCTTTCATGGTAAATTTAAGTGTTTAATGCAAAATGGCTTATTTTCCCAACCTTCCAAGGCATTGAATTATTCATCAAAATGGGAGCATGCCAGAAGCCAAATTATAAATTGCTATTGTTGCCTTATAGCTCCATCACAATTCCTTATTATTTCTTATTTCATTGTCTGTTAATTTACTAGTGGTAACCTCAGCTGAAAAATACTGAGAAAGGGAAGCAAGTGGCAATTCAAGCATACAACTACAAAGAGCAGAATTCAGCACAGGAGCACAAAGCTTTGAGATAAGATGACATGACAGAGCTGTATGTGCTCTGTCTTCATAGGTGGGGACGCATAACATGGAGTTAACTGGAAAAAAACCTTCACTTTTGCCCTTTCCTCAGCTTCACCTTTCCCTTAAAAAAAATACATTTCACTTCAAAACTCTACCATGGTGTTTCCTGCTTATTATGTCTCATTGGATGATTTTCCAACCTGATAATATATCTATGTCCAATTCTAAAGATATTCTTCATTCCAGTTTGCTGCCAACCCAAGTTAGGGATCTGAGAGATGAGTTCAGGTCTCCTACCATTACCACTCAACAGGAAAGACTGTAGATTAAGGTATGTACTTGGCAATCTTGTAGCTATCCTATTGCCTTCAGTGATCTTAAAGAAATATGACTGACTGAACTCTAAAATTGAACATAATTCCACAGGGAAAGTGAGGGACAGATTGGAACCTATTCCCTAACTCCAGCACTGCATGGAATTTACAGGGACCATCAGGATACAAAACCTTAAAAGTCAGTGGATTGGTCTCTGAATCCAAACACACAGATCAGTGAAGAGGAGGAAACACTTTCTGTTTGTTCATCTATGGCATTGAGGTATAGCTGTGGGTGAAATTATTCCTTTTGCTTAAACAAATATGGTTTTTCATAATGAAAGAACCAATTTTATTTAGAAACATTTCCTCTCCTTTATTAATTCAATTCTTTTAAACTCAGCAGTAGTTTATCCTCCTTCCACCTCTGCAACTGTTGCATGTCCTACAAATAATTTTCTCCCTGCATTGCTTCATGCCACTCTCAATTAAAGCTTGTTAGTGAGAGACCTAAGGAAGTATCCTATGAACATCTCTGATTATATTTATGAAAAGCAGACAATAGCATTCATCACTCTTACTAAAGATCTGAAAAGAAATGTGCAGAACACATTTCAAATCTGAGATAAACAATGCCACTGAGGTAGTAGGAGTGCATTTCTGGTCAAACACCTTACCTGGCATATAGAGCTGTGTGCTCTGTTAGATAAGATCAAGAAGATCCATAACACTATCAAGTGTGGAAATAAAAATGGAAGTAAAGTAAGCAATGGCTTACTTTAAAGACAGAAAAAAGCAAAAGGAAGGTTTATGCCTGCTGCCTTCATCCCTTCAAGAATATTAATGTGTAGAATACAGATGCACCAGCTGGGCTCAAAGAAGTAAGTGAAAGTCAGAAGCTGCCTGATCTCAGAAAACCAACAGGCATTCCTTATGTAGTCAAACAGTGTAGAATAAAGTATAGCATTGTAATGAAATACAGTAAAAAATGTAGATGATACGCCAACTTATGAAAACAAGCTGTTGTATTTGACAGCTGAGCTTTGAAATGCCGCAGCTGAAGTCTCTCCTCCCTGTTAAATTATATGGACTTTTTTTTCCAGTCTGTGATTTAAGGTCTAACTAACTCTATATAGTGATTTTTTCCACACATAACTGTACAAAAGCCCTAATACTATAAAATGCTAAATACTTTCTACTTTCACTAATCCCAAGTCACTCAACATCTCATTAGGCTGCCAGTTTTTCCTGCCATGTGGCTAATGTAATTAACAAATATGCATGCATATGCATATATACAGGAATGTACACAATTTTTTTTTGCATTTTTAACTATGAAATTATTTAATTTGAATCCAAATTCCAAACTGCTATAGAAATCCAAGTGCTGACTCCTACCTTTCCTAAAAGAAAAATCAATATCCCGTTCACAAATGCTGTAGACAAAAGCTTTGGAAGAGAGTTATAAAACAAGAGAGGAATGCAGCAGAAAAAGTTCTGATTTTGGTAATTTAAGCCTATTACCAAATGCATTCTCCCAGGAATTCCTTGTACATACAATTGGGGTTTTTTTCTATACATGCTATGAATTACCCAATCCACTCTTTCTGATCTAATGTTCAGTTCTGGCAAACAATCCTACTTTTGAAACTTAAGAGCATGATTTGCTACTCACTTGCAGCAGTTTTACAGTGATAATGCTTTTATGCATTATTGCTAACTTACATTAGCAGTAAATGAGAGGTACAGTACGTGGATCATTTCTTACAGTGGAATCTGAGAAACCTAAAATATGACATGCAGTCTACCTCCTGGGGACAGGATATTACAAGCACTCTGTTTTCACATCTAAGATATTTGCTAGAACTATCTGAAATCTGTAATAATATTACACAACAGAACAATACTAACAGGTTTTCATGTATATTTACTTTATGTAACCCATATATATATTTTTTCTTTTTCTTTGCTTTCTATTTCCAGCACCTTTCCCAGTGCTCCAGTCAGAGACATAAAGCTCGAATTTATTGGATTTTATAAAAGGAAACTGCATTTGCCATCCCTTAATCCTTTCTTGCAAAGAATCTCCTTCCCCTGCACCAGCTCCCTATGCTTATTAAGCTTCCCAGCTACATTCAGAACTCAGGCGCTGTGTAAGCAGAGGCGTCACTGTAATGGAGCAGAGAGATAACAGTGCCTCTCTACTCGGCTTTGTCAGCACTACCCCTGAAATTATGTGTACAGTTCTGTGCATTTCATTACCAGAACAGAGCAGCACAATACAATACAAAACAGAAAACCGATAAAGAACTGCTGTTCAACAAGGAACAACAATCATTGCTCTAAGTTGATGTCTAAAATCTTTGCCTTCACTGTAGACAGCTTCGTCATCTTGGTTTGTACTTGCTGAAATCTCCCTTGAATTAGAAAATTGATGTAATATGACACACAGAGTAAAAGCTGTCATTACCCTAACATGGCTAGATCCACAGAAAAATGACCTCCTGGTTTGTGTATCTGTTTAAAGATTTAAGAAATCTGAAGGATCAAAACACAACTTTTGTTTAAAAGTAGAGGAGAGATAAACTAAGGTTGGAAAGTGAAAGAAGAATTAAGACTCCAAGGTCTTATTTCAAGTTCTGCCATTCAGATAGACTTTAAGGGTTCAGTCTATAAAAGGATTAACTATCTCTTGTCAGTGTATAAATCTGAAATTTAGATCCTAGAAGCAAATGCTCAACTGCTCTAATAGCCACAAAACTACCCTTAGCTGCTAGAAAAATTATGGCAATACAGCTATAAAATGTTGTTGGGGCTACTGGACACTCACATATGCAGCCACCCCCAGGATATAACTACTAAAATTTATTTAAAAATAAGCATCTTGAATGTGTAGCTGGCATCAGAGATTAAATGCCAATAAAATACAAAACCAATACTGTTTGTATAGGGATTTTAAGGCAAAAGCCATAGGTATGAATAGCAATTGATATTCTGAAGTTCATCAAAAATCTGAGCCTTCACAAAATGTTTGCTCTTCCAATAGTCCAAATGGCTTTGATCTGACTTGCTGCTTAGACTCCTAATTAATTAGCTTTAATGAAATGTAAGCAGATTTGGTTGGGAAAAAGAAACAAAATTGTTCCAGTTCCTCGGGATACTTTAAACATTTCATGTGAATATAGTGTTCTTACATGAGGCATGCCAAGCCTGGCACGTCTTGAGAGTTTCTTAAACTATCTGAATTGGCAGCTTGTGTTTGGACACTTGCCACCTATGAGACAGGCCAACAGAAAACTTGCAGCTTGTCATCAGGAAGGAAAGGTCATTTCAGAGGCAAAGGAGAAAAAATCACCAGGACAATAAAAAAATCTACTGGTTCAATAATAAATGACATATAGATGATTTGGAATAGTTTTTTCTATACTATCTCATGTCTTTGTGTTTGCTGTAGACAGCACTACCAGAATACCCATTTTTCAGCAGAGAACTGTGTAAATCCTTTTCAGAGGAGGCAAAATAGGGGGAAAACTGCTGTACCAGGATTCCCTGCTCTTCTTGCATGGAGGAAGAACTATAACAGAAAGAGTTAGACACACAAATGGCTGTTTTCATCTTTCAACAATCCCGTTAGTAGAATAGAGGTGCTGCAGGCACAACATCTGCAGTTTGTTTTTCCATCTGTTTCTAAAAATATTATATCAGCGAAAGAGACTTTTTTCCTTTCTCTGAAAATCATTTTTGTTTGCTTTTTCTTTCCAAGGGAAAAGTGATGGATTTGGAAAACAGCATATGTGGGAAAGATCACTCAGCTTCAGGGGTGGACTTTACCATTGCTATTCAAAATACAATGAAAAGCTGTGAACAAAACAACTGAAAATTTTGAAATGTACTGGCTCAGCTCCTTTGATAAATGTAATCAAAGGGCTTAGTCTTCTAACATAATTCCTACAGAGTTAGTGACAGATGTTTCCTATGCAGGAAAACATGTTTTAATGTTCTGGGGAACCTAATGGGGGAGAAAAGAAATTGGAAAACAACTACAAGAAGCTCCAAAGTTATTTACAGGTGAAGTTTAGTAGTCATATTTTCAGAAATCATAAAAGAAGAAAAATTAAGTGGGGGGACAAAAGAAGTCCCCATAAAATACTTCAAAACTTAAGTTTACTTTGTTTCATAATTAGAGATTTTGTTAGAATGCAATTTTTACTTGTTTTAAAGCACCAATTTCAAAATGCAAATAAAGTAATCAAACCCAGAATTTTAGGGGTCAAAGAACCTTTTCTTGTTTTGGATACGACACAGACAGCTCAGAAGAGACTAGATGGAGTCCCTACAATATTTTGACAGCCCTAAATCTTCAGTTTTTTACTAAAAAAGAACTAAGGTGTCAATATATTCAACTACTTTTCAGTCTGTGAATTCCTTTGGGGCTTATTTGGCATTTTTAAGCATGTGAAAAAGGGCGTGAGAGACTGAAATGTTTAAAGACCCAAACAACTGGCCATTTACAAAAGCAGCTGGTGTTTGCTGAGGCTTTGCTGAGGTTTGCACCCCCACACCAAAGGGGCAGAGGACATTTTTGGGTGTGTGGTGGCAAAACCTCTGATCTGTGTAAGAACAGCACCAGTGCCAAGGAGGGGCTTTCCACCAGTGGACTGCATATGATCCACAATGTTCTAGGGAATGCCACCCATCAACCATGGGAATAAGGGCAGATCAGGTAGTATGGCCAGTTTACTGAACAAAAGAGCACTTTATTTTATTTCAGATACATACATACTCCCACTTCACTGACTTCCTCTCCAGCTGTCAAACCTTTTTAATCCTCTCCACAGGTCTCTGAGAGTCCCCAGAATCCTGACAGAGGTAAATGATTCAGAACCTCACTGAAGACACCTCCCTGCTGTGAGCTCAGATGCATGACAGGGATTCTCTGTTTCAGACTGTTCCCAGATCTCAAACCTGAGTCACACTTGCCCTCACTCACAAACCACCTCCCCCAAAATGATGGGATGTACTAGCAGCTTTCTGAGTTATACAGAAGCCAAAGACCTGAACTAGCAGAACATGACAGGCGCATGAGAAAGAGGATAAGGCAAGATTCAATGCATTGGTTCCACATTTGCTTATAAAGCTCCTCAACAAGTTTATTCTACTATTTCAGTTCCCTAAAATACTTCTTTTAGCCAGAATATAAACATGGCATTAACAGATGTATAAATATACACGCATGTACAGAGAGAGAGTGAGCATGTGTGCACGTTTTGCAGTGTATTTATCATCCCTGTCTTAGCACTGAAAAAATTAGCATACAGGAGAACCATGGATTCTAGGGGAAATACAAGTCTCCAGGCACTCCATAGTAGATGTGGAGGGAGGTCAGAAGAAAATAATAAAATAATTTTATTTTAATACATTAGAAAATAACTGGAACTATTTACAGGACTATTTTTGCTCTTTTCAATGGTCAAATGCAAAATTTAGGAACTCCCCAGATTTCAGCAGTGAAATCAGTAGTTGTTAAAACTAGTCAGAATCAGTCATACTGTTTTCAGTATTAGGGAAAAATCCTGAATTATGGACATATATTAAAAAAATGTAAAAGCTCAAAATTGCTAAAATTGTTTTGCACTTCTGCTCTCCCTCAAAGAGAAAGCAGAAACGCAAAGCATTTCTTCTCTTTCGTCTGACATTTATTGTTCTGACACTGAGGTGGAGTGAAACCAGTGGAGATAAAATTTTCTTGTTGCTCCAAAGTGGCTAATTTTGAGACTTTGTTTTAAGATTTTTACAAACTTTGTAAAATAGTTTTAGTTGCTCTTGAATGTAAAAAGAGGAGCTGATGATCCTTATTACACCACTCCATGGGACCAAAGAACTTTAGTTTTTTTGAGACTCAACAAAAGTAGAAAAAGAAAGTCCATGGTGGTGGGTCTTTTGCAGAGTTTTAATAATGAATTTGTTAGGGCAAAGAACAAATGGGTTCTCAAATAAGTAGGCATCTGAGATTTTAAATCAAGCCAGTCTAATTTATTTTTGTTTGGTTTTTTGCTCCTATACCTCATTTCCAAACTGGTATGGGCTTTGTCTTCTGCTCCTCACAGAGCATTTAAGCTAAGTAGTATTAAGGAAATACTACACTTGATGTCCCCTAGGAACTGGGATCCCCTTCTTACATTTGGGAGAAAGCATTGATTTCTACAACTTGTAAATAAAAAACTGGAACTGAAACAGAGAGGCAGAATTAAGACAAAGCAATAACCCGTTTGAAGTTATTACAAACTTTGGTTTCTCATTATCTACTTGGGTGGAAAATAGAATAGGATTTCCTGCTCTCCTGAGGTATTATTCTAGGTGTTATAGTTCATGTGAACAGCAGTACCTTTGAACTTACAGTACATAAGGCACTCTTAGGTCTAGGCATGATGACCAAAAGAAATTTAGAAGAAAAATCTTTAGAAGCAAAAGCTGATCTCTGTACCTAGTATCTGTAAATGCTCAACATGATTTCTCTCTAACAGATATTACTTATCTTTCAGAAATCAGATACTTTCTTCTTGTTTAAAGGTAACTAATCAGTTGCTATAGACATTTCAGGTTCTAATAAACAAACATTTGCTTTTGATGAAAAATCTGTTTCTTAGTCATGTGCTAGCTCTTCTCTTCCACTGAATGTGTCATTGGCTATTTTTATTTTCTTTACCATATATTTTATGAAGCTGAAAATCAAAGCTAACAGGGACAAAAAGCAAGTTGCAGCAGGTTGAAAATATCATATCTTAGTATTTTAGACATGTGTCAACTTGATAACATGGGCATAGCACTAGAGGGATTGCTAGAATGTGACAGTGCACATGGCTTTGAGTTTAGAGAACATGCTTTAAAAAAACACTGGAAGGCAGCAAGGGCAAGGTAGCCAGACTGTGGGGCTGATTCTGATCTTTCCTGATCTTAAATGCAAAACCAGGGAAACTTACACCACCTAAGTCAGGCTGGAGAAACTATTACATTTTCAAAGGAAAATTCTACGAGCATGCAAGTCCAAGCAATGGAAGTTCTGATATTTAAGATCTGTGTATTGCTGTCCACTTGTGACATTAATTTATGTAGTCTGAACATGGTTCATTCCAATGCATGTGTTCATTCTAGAAGGAAAAGTGATATTTAATGAAAATAATGTCACACCAATGATCCCTGAGATTAAAATACTTGACTTTTGTATCCCTCTCTTTATTCTCTCTGCATTAGTAGATTAGGAGTTGTACCTACTTTATAAAAATATGTGATAATATCACATCTCATAGCAAGTGAAGATAGCATATAGTACTAAAACCTTAACAATAACACAGTTTATTTGCACATTTGTGGTATGTAGCAGTTCAGAACCATTTTGGGGTGTTGAACAGCAATTTGCACCTGAATATCAAAGTCCATTAAAACAGTAATTATATCTCCTTTCCTTTCATCTTTACCTCATTTAGCTAGAAGTACTTCATTTACCCTGCCTTATAGGTAGGCAAATGAACAATATACACACATTGTCACAGAAGGAATCAACAGTAGAACTGTTCCAAGTTCAGGCTTTTTATTCTTGGCTTAAACAACTGAATTCTCAGCTTTTTCCCCTTGCTCAGTGACAAGTGTCACAAAAGCTGAAACCAGAAGTCTGCCCTGAGACAAAAAAAAAAAAATATTTCTAGTGCCAGATATCCATATATAATGTTACCAGGATAAAACAGAGCAAAATTTGACCTCTCACAGCATCTCCTGCACTTGAGGCCCTTGCCCCTGCAGAAGGCTGGTCACAGGCATAGCAGAGGCTACATAAGGCAAACAAAAGTCACCATTCAGTAGGAAACAGAAGCTTTATCACAGCCTGGAGGTTACTGTCCTGATGCCTGGACACTTGATCATCACATTACTCCAGTCTGAAGGTTACCCTGAACTTCATGATGCAGGGGGCTAAAACTCCAATTGTTCTGCTCCAATAGCCTGCCACTTGTTCTAAAAAATCAGTTTCTTTTGCTGTTTGCATTGTAACAGGACTGTCCTGATCTCTCTGCCAGAGGGCAGTATTATACAAAACTACAAGCTTGTTGATTACAATATAATTTTATAGGCAGTTGCTTTACTTAAGCAATTGCCAAGAAAAAGCTTTAGATTCAGTAGGAATTGCTGGTTATGAAAAACACATGAGATCTAAAATCTAAACCAAGCCAACTTTAAATATTGATTCCTTTTCTCTTGTAATAATTACAGTCAGTAATTTTTCTCAGATTACATAAGAATTAAGAAAACTAAACTGAACATAAATAATTTGTTTCCACTGGTGAAAGAAAAGTGATTTTTTTATCTCTCTGGAGACAAAAGCATGCTCTCTGGATATGCTCTCTGGAGCATATCTTGGGTAAGTTAAATGAAATAACTAAATAATTCCATGTTGGAAACCTGAGCATATCCTATCACTTCCCTCTTCTAGTAGCTCTTACCCTAAAAAGGTATTATATCATGGCCTGTGAGAACAGTTCACAGATTTCAGTGTCTTCTCTTCAGAACAAATGAATTCCTACAAAAAAGCTGGAATTTTAGCTAGGCTAAAGGTATGTGTAAGTATGCTTTTTGTGACGATGTGAACATTAGCTGCATGAAAACTGTCTGCCTTTTCCTCCACTATCTTGAACTGATCCACTGATGCCACTGATGCTGATGTATGCTAATGCACTGAAGCTTCCTGTGCCATTAATGTGGCTAGCACATTCACAAAGAACTAAATTAAGATACCAGGAAACGAACCACTGGACAAGCCAAGGTATATTTTTTCTAAACCATATTTCTAGTCTAAGCAGACTCTTGAAAACTCAGCTTGTTTTCCTTTGCTTTACACATTATTGCACATTTATGATGCATATGGCAGAAGATACCCCAGATGCAATTCCAGAATTGTGTTCAAATTATACAAGTAAATATCAAGCCAGTTTTCACCAGTGTCAGTAAGAAGAGATCACACAGTAACAGACAGAAGACTGACCCCACAGAATGAAGACACACTACTCGTAGAAATTCTAGGTACATCCTAGACTTTTGTCTGCTAACTACAAACAAACTATGAACTGTGGATTTTAAAAATACAGTCACAAAGATATCCTTTCATCTGCACATGCAGATTCCTTTTCCAAGACTGGCTTTTATAAAACTTCCTAGGTACATCCTATTGTCTGGTGCCTAAAGCAGAGATAGCAGGAATTCTTACTCTAACACATCAGCATGTAGGCACAAATCCCTTAAGAAGCTGTAAAAGAAGTCACTTTAGCATTTTGCCAGCAAACCACTTCTAGAAGTGAAATGATAACAGAGTTCAAAAACTACTGAAAACAGAACAGCTGCAAACTTGGTTTTAGGAAGCTCTGCGGACATCTTGAAACATCCATCCTGAAGCCTCAGGGAGACACTCAGAACATCATTCAAAGCTTGGTGCCTCTTTGTGGACCTCCCTCGGGTAGGTGAGGAAGGGAAGAGGGGAAGGGAAGGGGATGAGGGATGACAGAGCGCCGAAGAGCTAAACACCAGCTTACGAACAGAGAACAGAATCACATAACAACACTGGACCAATGGACTCCAAGACACAGTGACAAGACAGATGGACACAAACAAGACGCAAAATCACTACTGAGAAATAAAAAAAAAGCAAAGAAACCCCATTAAAAATGTAGATCTATAACTCCGAGGCTGCAAGAAGCAGCCAAGGGTACTGGCATAACTCTTACAAAAATAAGAAATTATAATATAAATAAAAATTAAAATCAAATCAATATCCCCCCCAGATCATACACTACAGACTTGCTCGGTTAGCCTGAATGCATAGCTCCGATGGAACATACGATGGTGTCATCACAGCCCATGCACTGGTTAATGAAGGCCATGGTTAGTTACATCAGCTAAACTACAGCATGCCAGAAAAATGATCTTGCACTGACCCAGAAATAAAAGATACAACAGACACTCTGCATTGCAATAAAATTCTTTTTATGCCATCTGCAGTTTCTAGGGCTCTTTACATTGGAAGAGTTTTTCCTGGGAATATGCAGGGTAAAGGGGAGGGTTTTTTCCTTCTGGGTGTTTTTTTTTCTCTGAACTCAATTGAAAAAAAAAAAAAGGAAAAGGGAAAAAACAGGATAGAGACTTTGCAGGAGTTTAAAAAAGTAGGAAAATAAAAATAAAGGAGGGGTAATACTCTTCATTCTTTTGCACACAACTTTCTTGGGACATCCAAAAATGTGAATTTCTTGAGGATGGCAAGAAAAGATTTTGTTGCCTTTATTGGTTTGCAGATCTATATTTCATTCTTGAGATGAATAAACCATTATTTTGTTGTAAGAACTCCAAAAATATAAATTGAGAAGTACAGCGATGATTAAAAAAATTTAAAATAGCAGTATGGCACGATTACGAGCCAAAAACAAAAAAAAGAAATATAAAAGAAACTAAAATATCAATCACCAAAAATTCATGCGGCACAAGATGAGGTGAAACGACAGAAAATGTTCTTCAAATATATACAATGTATATATCTATCTATATATACACAGAGTATGTGTGTATATATCGATCGATATACCTGTATAATTTTTTTGTTCTCCCTGCCCCACCCTACCCCAAGGCTAATTGGTAGATGAAATTATCAATTAAAATTAAAAAAAAATAAATAAAAGGAAGAAGGAAATAAATCTAACAGAAAAGAAATTAACGTGCTTTGTTCAAATAACAAGATCATGCATCTGTCCACACCAGCGGATGCCAGGGTTAGATGAAGGCATGAATTTCTGTGTAAACATGTGATTGGATGATAGGGACTACTGCTGATATTGGTCATTTATTACTTTAGCATATAGATATATATGCACACTGTATATATAGTGCATATATAGATAAAATAGCCTCATGGGTGGGGCCTTTGGACCTTACATAGATGGAATGACCAATACGCTGAAAACCAATCTCAGTATTCCTAATGCAAAACAAAACAAAACAAAACACAAAAATAAAAAGAGAACAAAACTTCCTGTAAGTCATCTGCATGACTGTAAAACTTGCTCATTTGATTTTGTTTTGGCTGTAAGATTGTAGCTAGGAAATTCCATCAAACAAATGCTGCTATTACACCCTGGGAAGTGTTGTGGATGAACCCCCGTCCTTTGGTCCATATGGTATCCAGCTTATGAGATGGGAAGTCCATTTCTCTGAGTACTTGGAGGCAGGCACACAACTCTAAAGGCCGTTTCTTACAACATGAGAAATGAGGAAGTATTCCTGCTTGTCAGAGGGAAAGACTGGGGGTAACTGAACACTGGATTGTGGGGGGGTGTTCCTGTTAGGAGTACAATGAAAATTCCCTAGCTGCTACACTGATGCAGTTATGAGGACAACAGCCAAATCAACACTTCTTTTAGTTTCTTCAGGAAAGTCTTCACTTCCAACATATTGGTTTTTGTACTGTGCCAGCTGTTTTGGAAGACAGATTATGCTTGTTTTCTGCAAATAAATCTCTGACCCAGGCAAGCTGCAGGTGGATGGCTATAGGCCAGTAAATTATAGATACAGGGGGCATATCTGTTGGGTATGTGCCTCGTGTGTGCAAGTATAAAAAATTTCCAATGCAAAGAACTGTAGATTTTGGCACATCTACTGCTGTGTCCAGTCCCCCATCAGAAAGGCTTACCAGTCTGATTAGACAATGATAACCTTAACATATATGAAGCCTTTTGGGAAACACAGGGTAAATTTCCCTGGGTGGGGGGAAGGGAAATCACATTGGAAATTAAAGGGCTGATAGGAAAGGAAAACTGGCAAGTGCACCAGGGAAGAAACACAGCATGTGTCAAGCTAGGGAACAAGGATTAAGCCTTACAGACCATTTCAAGAAGCTGTATTCTGGACTTCAGGCTAATTGGTGAGTGTTTGGGTCTCACTGTTTTGAGTAGTCCAAGGAGCAGCCTGGGCTATGATCCCAACCAGCTGCCTGGCCACCAGCATCCAGTCTGCCTGATGCCAGAGCTCCAGTAATGGACATCCTTACAGGAATGAGGGCAATGGTGTGAGGAGACAGCAACAGCTGTCAGGAAAGCATAATGACCATTGTCAAGGCTTTGAAGTCTCAGTAAAATCAGATTGTAAGGGTGCTCCTCATTTCACTGAAAAGAGATAAATGCTTTCTTTCTTCACAGTGCTTCCTAGTAATTCCTTGTTAGAAAAGATGTTTTCCTTACAAATCTTACATTATCTGAGAGCAGATGAGTGACCAAAAAAACACCACAGAGCTGTGTTTAAAAGCAGAGACTCAGGACCTTGGCTTGAGTTTTGAGGAACTTGAATATTTGAGCCTCTGATCTCCTTGGAGCAGGCCAGAAGACAGTCCTGTATTCATACCAGAGAAAAGCATCTGTTTTGGCACAGAAAAAAGATGTTTTTTGGCCACACACTGGACAAGCAACATTTTAATAGACATAAAAGAGGATCTTCTCTTGAAGAAAATGCTTTTTTCCCCCGTATCATTTAGATTAAGCCTTCTGGGAGATCTAGAGATCTAAGGGTATCTAGGCTTGTCTGTAATAAGATGAATACGGGGCAATTTCTGTCCCTGAACCTGCAATGTTTTGGTTTCTTTTGGGGTTTTTTTTGCGTAACATAAAATACGGGTGGGGTTTGGATCCACAGCTGTCATTGCTGCCACTTAGAATAAATCCTTTTGTATACATACTTTTCTACAGGTGATATCTGTAAGCTACCTCAGTCAGAACAAGTCCAGTGACAGCTCCTGTTCATTAAATGAAGTTTTTCTACCAAAATTCCAAAAGAAATAACTTTTGGAAGGGGGCACAAAGGCTTAGCCAGCCTGCTACAGTGAGCATTTCAAGCCAGCTTAGAGAATCCTGGAGAGCAAAGTTAGGCAATCACCTTCACACTCTCTTTTTTGAAAGAGATGTGAGTGTTCAGATGCAGATTATATGCACATGAGATTCAGGTCTTGGATTCAACTGTCTGATATCAGAGTTAAGTGGCAATAAGACCTTGCAAATGGTCCTTACATGATATTTAGTCTCAACGAGGACATGATTTTCAGCCTCTGAGTACGCCAAAACCAAAGGCTTCAAAAAGACTCTATGTAGAGTACTGCCTCTGATTCCAAGGACTGAGACCTAAGTAATATCTCTAGATATTGGGATTTGATTCTGACCCATATGAAATCTGAAAACTTCTGATCTGCAGAGAAATATTCTCTGCTGCCCTTGTCTTGGCTATTGCACAGCAGGTTCACAGTGATGTGTATCATATCTCACAGCTGCAGTAGTGAGTTCAGTAACCTTTACATTACTAGATCATGGCACTGAGGGTGATGGAAAGCCAAATTTGGCAGAAACTCAAGAGCTTTAAAAGCTACACATTATCAGAGCAACAAAAAGAAGACTGTGCTGGGTTAGGTTATTTAATTTTCAGTCTGCTGTAAAAGGGATCAGGCAAGGCAGAAGGCAGTGACCTGTCCACAGAATAGGATGAAGTAATTTCAAATGAGTCCAATTAAAAACAAACAAACAAACAAACAAACCAACAATAAGTTTAAAAAAAATCTGAAGCCACACACTAGAAAATACAAGCAAGATAATCTGGATCTTTTCACTCCACAATGTACATATTTAAATACCAGTTCTTGGCGTGTGGCCAGAGTTCTGACTTGGCTGGTGAAGTGTAAAGGCAAACATATCTGCTCAGCCAAGCCAGCACTACTGGATTTTGATAAGCCAGTTTATTGCTTTAGTGCTCCAGAGCAGAATGGGCTGAGTGCTTTGATACTGCCTGGATGGCAGACACTGGATGCACTGAGAATGGAGGCAATAAGATAGACAAAGAAAATGAGAAGCCCCATAAACTGCTACTTTTCCTTCTTATATGATGGAATGAGTTAAGTTTATGCAAAAAGGACCTGCATATTCCTCCTCCTTCTGGCAATTCTGTACACCAGCACCTCTGAGAGCAGGAGAACTCAATCTGGAAGTGCAGATTTCATCAGCAAAGACCATCTGTGAGAATTATTTTTACATATAATCAAGCTAACTTTTATTCTAATGTCATATTAATTCCCTAGAAAAGAATCAGATTTCAGTGGTTTATGTGGTCCACCTTCCTATGCAAGAGGAGGAGTAGGGTGCAATGAAAGATACTGGTGAAATTTATGAGAATGTCTAGTAGTTTAGGAGAGAACCTTCAGCAGATTTTCAGTGAATCATATTGTTTTACAGAGCAGATATTCAAATGTCTGTAGTCACTTATATCTGCCAACTGTAATGCTTATCAGGATTTTCAAAAGCAAGTAATTTTTAAAAATCCAGTTTGTACCTGTTTGTAGCACTAGATTTCTAACTGTGTCAGAAAGGAGGTATTTTTAGTCTGGAAATGTTGCTGTACAGCACTATGAAATTTTATGCTAAACATGCTGTTTTACCAAATTTCTACTCAAACTTTGATTTTTCCACTGGCAGCACAAGCTGAAAATATTGCTGTTACAATTGCTAGCTGCTGAAATTATTGTGATTTTTGAAAGAAAAATTTACAAGAGGAGGAATCTGATACAGACATCCTTTTGTCCTTTAGTTGAAATACATGGCAATCAGAATATAAATTAAAAAAAAAAGAAGTCTTCACATGTTAGTGAAGCTTTAATGAAGTGAGTTCATTTATTTGCATATCAGTTGCAATACCTTTGTCCTTGTGTCCATGGTCCTATTAATCTCATGCCTCACTTTCATTACAATCACTGTGCTGGCATTTCATTACTACCTTTATTTAAACTCTCAGTACCCCCATTGTTTATATCTCACAATTGGGAAATATTTTTACTGCTTTTCCTCCAGATGGGGAGTAGAAAAATTCATAGAAATATGTGAAAAAAGATGGGAAGTAGGCTGAGCTACCTGTTACCAACAGTATGTGTCACTGCCTTCACTGCCATCATGGGTAAGTCAAGAGTATGGGTGGAAGTTCCCAGCTACAATTCAATGCCAATTTCAGGTTACAGCAAGACCAAGTTCTACTAAAAATGCAGGTACACCATGGCAAATTGAAAAGAAATGTGAAAGCACTAGTCTTGGGTGAATTTTTATGTTGTTATTTTATTACTCAAATGGCTTCAGGAAATTAGAAACAGAACATTTACTTTCTTGGTATTTTTTGTAAAGAAAAAAACCCCATAATCCCAAATAAAACAAAGCAAAAACAAACAAAACAAAGCCAAATGAAAGAACCCCCTCAAAGTATTTATATGTTTGACTTTTAAAGACAAAAATTCTAACCAAAATTCCTCTTTTTCTTTTAAATGTACACAGAAATTCGATGATGTCTGTTCTCTATTATAGAAATGCTTAACTCATGGCAAGCCTCAAAAAAGAAGACTTGAAAAAGCCTGTAAGAAATAAAGTAGACTGCAGTTGCCTGCTGGATACCACATAATATATCTCACCAGAAAGAAAAGCCATCAATTTATCAAAATGTATCTGAAAGGGAGAAGTTGAGTCAGTTCCATATGGCCAGTCCTTCTGACTCTTTAACGGATACATTTTGAAGCATCACTGCAGATAACAAGGCAAGAATTGCTACTAATTTTGTTATGTTAAAACTAAGTTTTGGTGCTCCCCAATTTCTTTGGGGTCACAGGAAACAAAATTAGTATAAACACATTACCATGTTAACTGTACTCAAAATCCCATGGACAAACGTATCCCTTAACATCCATCTTCAGAGTAATTAAGAAAGATTAAACATTGCTAATAACTGATTTTTATTTCACTTTTCTCTTTTGTTTTCAAATGTTTACCCTTTCCACTTCATAAATCTTCATTATTTGTCACACTCCATATTGATTTTTTTTCCGACTGTGTTAGTTAAGTAACATCTAGAAATATGTGAAATATTAGTCAGCTGGAATTACTTTCAGAAAGTTTGCCTTTCCATGCGAACAACTTTATATAAAGCAAATAGAGACTACATATCAGTGTTTTGCTGTTGCCAAGTCCATGGGATCTGATGCTTGGCTGTATAGTTTCTTATTTTATATACAGTGTATATATACATGAGTGCATATATATACACATATACACACACATATATACATATATAATTATATATGTATACATTCACACACATATAAAATATATGTATGCATTGTTTTTTGCAAATGAAATCAGAAAGCAAGCAAAACACGACTGACCTGACTTACCTGTACTGGGTTCACAGTCAATGAAATCTTCATCATCACTGGAACATTCAGCTGATGAAACGATGTCATCTGTTGTCTGGCATGTGAAGCAAAAGAACAAAAGGAAACAAAAGTAAGATATTTGCAAGTCAAGACAATTACAGAGGCAGCTAAATATCCAAGGGAAAAAGAAAAAAAGGTTTCACAAATGTAACTTTTGAAATATTTAAGTTGTACCAAGCACTCTGTATATGCCTGTGTAAATGTGTCCTCCATTGAGTGTGAGTCTCCTGTTTAGTAACAGTGCCTATCCTGTGCTGTTGAATATTCAGGTGTGCACAGGTGCTGTGCACCTGCTGGGCTGTTTAGGGCAGCAAGTGGATCACACTGGGGATGTTGAATGAAGTACAGTGGGCTACAAAGCCTGCTTGGCTGGCAGACTGCCCTGAACAGCCACTGTAGATGTGTCTGCTTGGAGGAGGCTAGGCTCCTCCATAAATACCAGTATCATGTAGGGCCAGCCAGAAGGCACTTCCTGAGAGACTTACCATGTGAGGCATGCTCAGACTGAACATGCTTTCTGCAAAGAAAAATATACAAGACAGACCCAGATAATACACAGCACTCAGCAGTATTCTTTGCTGTGCCTGATGCACCACTCTGAGGCAGACATAATTCCTGCTGTTAATGCACCTCTTGGGCTGGAAATCTGGTGCTGACCCAGACAGTAAATATCTGTGTCACTTACTTGTTGCAAGATGAAGAACTGCTGCCTGTGTCAAGTGTGCTCACCTCCTTGCTTAGCAAGTGAATAGGGCTGTGGATGCAGCTAGGTTGACCAGATGTAAAGTCTGATGCTGAAAGGGTTAAACCAAACTGAAAGCATTCACAATCATTACAGGTTTTGTCATATTCCTTTGCATTTCCAGCTGGTGATATTTTCTTCTTTTTTTTTAATTTTCATTTTTTAATATTTTTTCTTTCTATGTGTGTACTGCTCTAATTAATGAGCAGCATGTACTGCAGCATGTTAGAGAGACGTGTACTGGTGTCTCTTCCCAGCAGCATCTCCTGCCTGTAATTGCTGCAATTAGTCGAATTAGTAATGCAGACCATTAGGGAGAGCCTGTGGCAGCCTCTGGACACAGGTTGTAATGTTCCTGTGCACAATACAAAATTACCCCAGCTCAGCAGCACTGGCTCAACCACAGCTTCTGATGAAAATGTCTCCCTTAACAGCTCTTCCTTGCAGAGAGCTGCCTATTCTGCCAAGCAGTAGGATCAGGGGGATGACTCCTGAAACAAAACAACTGAAATGCTCCTCACCAGGCAGGAAGCATTGCTGAACTCAGGAGCAGGACAGCTGCACTTCAGTACTCTAGGTGAATATTTCTGGGAATCTCACATCTCAGCAAGACTTTCAAATCCTTATTCCTGATAAAGACTCTCCAGCTTTAAGTAAGGTCTCCTTTACATTCTCATATCTGCTATGTCTATCTCCTACATGTCCCTTCTTCCCTTTGCAACAGAGTTCTGAGGACTCTGCCCTTTCTTTAGCCTCCTGTGCTCCCAGCATTATGAAGCACCTCTGACCCCTGCTAGAAGTTGCTTACCCTCCCCATCTCTGTATTTGAGCTAAGGGGAGAAAGAGAGAACCAAGAAGTCAGTTAGAAAGATCAGATTGAACCCAATGATCCTCCAGTCTTGATTCAGTGTCTCAGATTGAGCCAAGAAAGAAAAACAGGATAGGTCAGTTGCAAATAAAAAATATTTCTCTATTAAAAACAGAGTATCTGTAAAAAATCCAGCCATGAAGTATTTTATATGTTACTCAGTCATACTCAGCATGGTCATTTGGCAATGTTTTGTGGAATGCTATCTTGCAGTAGTTTCAAGCTTAAATACTTTCATTAAATACTTTTACAATCTTGCTTCCATGGGGAGTCAAGATTAAAAGGAACTGAAGGTAATATGTTCCCGCCTCACATTTCAAGGTCATTTTTTAACATCTTTTTTTCAGTCATAGAAAGTGGAAGAGTTCTGTTGAAATGCTGCTGACTTCTCTTAAGACAAGCTGGCTTTAAAATTTTGTCTGCTCAGCAAGGGGACAAGAAAGGAGGAACATAAAAAATAGAAATTTAGCTTTTTCAATTCTCCTGGTTCTGTCACATACCTTTTAGAATGTATTATTTATCCCCAGAAACTTTATAACTTATATAGTGATCACATTCTCCAACAGTGAAATGCAGCTGTCCCTGGATAAAAAGATATTAGCTTTTAATTGCACCAATGTAAAGTAATTTAGCACAATTTAGTAAACAAGGCTATACTGCTAGAAATTTTTAAGCAGGGCAAATGTAGTTAGTGAAACTGGAGATTTATACTGTAGTTGTCTAAGGGTAAGGATGGCACAGTGAATAAAGAATAAATTATGGATAGTACTGTAAACAGAGAATAAACTATCCATCACTACTAGAGGACTTTGCCCATACAGTGGAAAACCCTGGCAATTGGTTTTGATTTCCAGGTTAAATGTAGATCATGTGGATTTTGGTCATAGTTGAACATCTGACAATTCACACTTCTCATAGAAAAACAGCAATGATTTGCTCCAGTAGGAAATAAACATAAAAATTATAACAACGTGTTGTTGTCACTTATCAGCTGCTATACCTATTTGATTACCCACTTACTTGCTCAGATCTAAAGGCTTCATGCAACATTAATGTGGAATCAAATCCAATTGAACTGACAATGTGATGTAGTATTTGTAAAGAATAAGGAGTTCCTTTATAACTATTTTTCTTCTTGCATATTAGGGGCATCACATGAAACTAGGAAGGTAATGAGGCCTTTTTTTTTTTTTTTTAAACTGGACATCTCCTTGCAACAGAATACTGGTAGATAATAAAAGTTTAGAGCATTTTGGAAGTGATCAGATGATCTAGTTTGGGAAGTCCCTGTACCACAACCTGAAAAGTCACGAAGCCTGGCCCTTGTTCCTCTTCTTGTTCAATTTCCCATCTCATAAGCAGCTTAAGGCAGTACATGCAACACATTTATGCTGCACTCTGATACATGTACTAGATTTCCTGCTATAAAATCGTTTTGCAACTTGTGTTGGTTCTGAACAGAGAAGGGCACAGTAAGCCAGTCTCAGACAAAATGCAAATATGTGATATGCAATACTCACCAACCCTGCCAACTTCAATCTCTATTTGCATTTTTTCATGACTGGTTCCACACATGATTTTATCAATTAATCTCTATTTTTCCTCCCCATCTCTACTACATGCTATTTCACCTGATACTCTTTTTTTTTTTTTTTTTTTTTTTTTTTTTTTTTTTTTTTTGCTGGGTGATTGCTCTTTATCCCATCCTGCTGATTTTGTCTGTATAAAAATGAGGGTTAGAAAAAGGAAAAAAACCTCCAGAAGTGGTTTTGGATTTAAGTCAAGGTCATTAATGAGATCTCTAGAAACCACAGAAAAGATAAGTACACTAATCTGTGTTGCCATTTCCTATCTTGTATTTTTAATCTCAGTACTTTCCATCACAATTCATCAGTAACTGATTTTCTAGTCCCACCACATATTGGTTTTCCATACACCTTCCACTCAGATACCAACATCTGAATTATCCCGAAGGAATAAAGCTATTTCAGTGAGAAAGAACAGCAAATTCCTGACCACAGGAACAGGGTCGACAAAACATCCAGGAGGCCATTACTTCTTGTAACGGGAATTTGTACCTTTCAAGACTCCCCTGAAGCTGGGAATTTTCACTGTATGTTTATTAAACTTGCTGCTTCCACATAACAGGAGAGGCTAGTGAGCAGAGACCCTGGAAATCTATCCACTTCACATCAGAAACAGCTCACTGTGAGGCAGTAAGCAAAACCCCTGCCCCATTTCTGGTCACTTTTCCCCATTTTTGAAGTGGTTCTCATTATACTCACCCACTGGACCAGGGGATGTAGTGGATTAATGCTTTAGTGTCTACCCAGTGATCTAGGGATAGTAAATGCTAAATATTCTTATGTACAGGCAAAAGGATAGTAATGAAACTTCTCCATATGCTGTGATGGAAATGATGTTTGTGTTTTCATTGGAAAGAACATGAGAGACAAAATATTTTCCCCTTCCCTATATTAGCTAAATTCTATATTAAAAATAATAAGTCACACTATACTATTTTAAAATATGTATTTCATTTCTAAAGAATCCCAGCTTTGAAATTACTTGGTCTGTATTAAAGGCCATAAAACTAAAGATAGGTATTATAATAACTTTCAATAAAATCTCTCTCTGGCAGGAACCCTTTTTATTCCTTCCTCTGAAAGATTTTTTATGGCATTTATATTATTATTTTTTCTCTCCCTCTCTCTAGTGTTTAATGAAATTGCTTTGGAATAAAACCAGGGTAGGAGAAAGTGCTAAACTCTGAGTCCACCCCAGAGGATTTATGGGCATACTTACCTTCAAATTCTTTCTATTTCACTGAATTGGCTCCCCATTCCTTTCCATGAATTATTTGTTCTGTAATCACCTCCTCCTAATTATTCACTCTAAGGGCCTCTTCAATCTTGACACGGTGATAGTTCTACAATCTTTGTTCATTACACTGTATGTACTGGTGTGGGATATGTAGTGCAAGGAAATTTGCCATGGTGTGGCGAGACCTGCTCAAGATGACTCTATTCCTGTCCAATCTTTAAATTGCCCAAAGCCCTAATTTATGTATCAGATCCATAACCCTTGCTCCTTTGTTCTACACAAAATGGCAGGTGCTGAATCTTCCTTTTCCCAATTGCAAAGGTTTTTTTTTGACACCTTGCTGTTTGGGTACACCACTATTTAAGAAAGATTAAGCATGCTGGATAAAATAAATGCTGTCACAGAACAGCTTTATGAAATTATAAAAACACACCCAGGAATGATAGAGTTCTCCCTTCTAGAGGGAGAGAAAAGACAAGGACACATAAATTCAACCCTCAGAAAAAATCCTGCAGAATTACACATGTGGAAGTTGCTTACTTGGTAAAGTAGGATTCAATTTTCCTACTTGCCTTTTTCTTGAAATTCTTCTGCACACTATACTTGTTACTTCCAATTCAACACCATTATTTGAAAAGCAACACTTAATGCTTCATTGTGAGAGAAGTGTAAATCTATTTGCCACCAAGGAATCAGAATTTACAGTACTTCTTGAAATATGGCCATCACAAAATGCTAGGCACAAATACCTTCCCAAGAGTGGAGAAACACAGTTGTATTAACCTGGGCACTGCATTTGTCTTTCACATCTAAATGCACAGAGATGAAAGTCAACACACTTTTTCCTTAATACTACCACTTGACTGCCTCCATTGTTTCCATAGTGCTGTATTTTCTATAGATCTCAAGTTTATTATGGACTGTGGACTACATATTTTCTTCTATGCCTAAGAGCATAGAGTATAAATGCTCCCTTTAGAATAGCAAAAACTTAGTGATGCTGTCCAGTCTTCTAGAAACCAAAATGTTTCTTGGCAAAGAACAGACTCAAGGCATTTGCTATCGTGCCAAAAGAAGATAGCAGAATAATTAGGAGCCATTTCTAGTTTTAATACCTCCACCTTCTGTACTCTGGTAACTGGGTTTTTTAAAGAACTTTTCATATTCTGTTCACACTATTCAGTTAAATGAGAATCCTTCATCTGTCCTTTCTACACGTTACATTTGTTTCTCATTTTTTAATTAATCTTTATTTGCAAAATACCCTGGAGGTCACTACAGTATAGCAGACCTGAGAGACTCAGTCTGGACAAACTCAAACTACTACATACAGACAGAAATAATCTGCATACAAATGGGAAAATATTAGAATTGTTGCAAAAATCTGAATGAAGTATTAAAAAAGAAGCTGCAATCTGGGACTGTATAAACTTTTAAGGGGAGTCTTGGGTCTCCTGTTTTTTAGTAAAGTGTATTAATCTTCTCATTACTGGATAGAAGAACATGTATTTTCTTATAATGGGACAGACACAGCCATAAATATGCACAAGCCCTTTGCACCCTCACATACTAATGCTGAGGTTGTGTCTGCCTCTGCAGAGGCAATGCATCAGAGAACATGAAACTAATAATTTTTCTTCATATAGCTAATTTGAGGTAAATAAAAAAAAAACAAGAGGACCAAATCCTCTGTTTGTTTAAATTGGCTTTGATTTCAACCAGACTGCAACAATTTGCAGCAAGAGAGAATGGCTCACTACATTTAGTTTTGGACAATTCAATGCCAAAAGATTAGGAGTAATTTTAGTTAGTTAAGAGAAGAGCCACTGAAAACTTGAGAGATGTATGAATGAGACAGACTTGGTAAAACTAAACACCAGAACTTGATTTAATAAGGACTTAAGGTATGATAGAGTTTTACAGGTGCCACAAAGGGCATCAGAAAGAATGTTGAACTATTTAAGAGTGCTTCAAAAATGGATAAAATTATTGAAAAAAAAATGTTATTTTCACTAAGAAAAATATCAGTAGTGATCTTTACCAACTATGGAGAAATCTCAAAGAAATACCAAAAACCATTAGCACCGAGGTCAAGCAGTTGCCTAAGCCATGAATACCATTAGTGTATATGGCCTAATGGGGAAGAGCTTGTTCCATCTATCTTCAGTCCAATCTAATTCACTCTAAACCAAGTCCATATTTGCATCCTCTCTGTCACAATATAAACACATTTCTCTGTCATTGCAAAGCAGGCATCGAAGCTATCCAGCACAGCCTTTCAGTCTGCTGTGCTCAGAGCCAGAATCACAGAATATTCTGAGTTGGAAGGGACCCACAAGAATCATCAAAGTCCAACTCCCGGTCATGCATAGGACAGCCTCGAGGATAACACCATGTCCCCAAGGATAACACCCTGTGCCCATGTGCCCATTGTCCAAATACTTCTTGAACTCTGTCAGGCTTCATGCTGTGACCACCTTCCCTGGGGAGCCTTTTCCAGTGCCCAGTCACCCTCTGGGTGAGGAACTTCTTCCTGACAGCCAATCTAAACCTCCCCTGGCACAACTTGAGGCCATTCCCTTGGGTCCTGTCACTGGAGCTGGTGTGTTACCTGCCGAGAGGCTGATGGGTATCCAGCAGGCATGTACCCTTCAACAGCAGCCCAGCAGAAGGGCATCTCCTGGCTGCATGCTCCTGGCTAGATATAAAAGCTGATTTGCTGTCAAATTATAGCATTAGGTAGGGATCATGAGAGAGCTACCCCTCAACAAAATCAGCCATTTGTCCACAACCATGGCAGACAATAGATTAAGGAACTAGGCAGTTAAGTAAGAGAAAGCAAAAAATAATCTGCCCAACTGTATGTCAATCTAGATCATGGGCAGTCATGATTAAAAGAGCTTTGGAAGCTTGAATTATTCCTTTGAAAGCCTAAAGCTTGTCTCACTAAAATCAATAGTTCATTAAGACTAAAGTCTGACTCTTCTGGACCAAGTTTGATGCCAAATTTCAGAGACTTTGTTCTGTGCCTGAGCTGTGGAATGTCAACAGGGAAAAATCATGTTTCCGTCTTTTGTCTCTGTCTGCTGGCAGTGGGAAGGGTTATGGTGTTGTGAGGCAGTGTGAGCAGAGAGAGAAAGAGAAGGGAGAGCAAAGAGGGGAGAAGGAAAATGGGGAGGATTAATTCATCTGTTGTTCAAGGCACCCTGACAGGGGAGAGAAGTATTGAACCACAGCAGCTTAACCCAACTTCAATGTACCTTCCCAAAAGCATAAGGAATGTAATTCTCCATGGTGTTCTGCTGATAAGCAAATCCTCCTAAATCCTTTCAATTTATTTCTTGGCCTGAAGAAATTACATACTATTTAGGAGCTAAATAAATAAATAAAATTTCATTTCCATGAATCTAGATTGGCTGTTTATTGATTACATATGCCCACAGAGCCACTTGCTTTTCTATTTCTTTCCTTTCCTAACAGAAGAGGCTCTTTTTGACTTGAACTAGAAAAGCATCAACTGGCAAGTCTTTTCCATACTATTCAATGTAACCTTCAAGAGCTTTAAACTGGACTGTAAAATACCATTTATTGGTATTAATACAAAAGATACAGCTTTGGTGTGAGAGAAGGCATTTTCTCCCCTCTTATAAAAAATTTCTCCTTTCCATGTGAATTTTCCTTCTTCCAAACAAGTACTTTGAAGATGAAAATTGTGTGTCTATACACTGAAGACAGAACCTCTTGGAAGGAAGAATATTCACATTGAGTATAGTTTCCATCATTTGATGAAGGACCTTGTGCTCCCTCCCTATTATATTTTTGTTTCTTCTTGAAAGAAATTATTACTTGAAACAGAAACCACCAGTCCTCTGTTATATAACCACAGTTATGCAGATGGTGCTGACACAGGTGAAAACTCCCTAAGAAAGGTTCAAAAGGTATGCCCATTATGAACTAAAGTAACTAAAATGTTTAATGCTAAAAATCAAGCCACTACAGCAGACCCCATGACAACTCCCACTCTAAAGTTTGTGAGAGCTGCTGGAAGAAAAAATTGTTGTAATTCAAACACTGCTCAGGAATGTGACTTTCTGAATATTATATTAATCTACACAATGATGTTTCCCAATCCTTGTCCAAAAGTCTTCAAATGGAAGACATTTCTTTTAGGAAATGGTCTGAAAATAGACTCAGAGTATTCTCCCCTGTGCCATTATCCCATTTAGAAGAACCAACAACCAGCTGAACACACAGGGCAGCATAAACTTCAACTTCCTGCTCTTTTCAGCACCTCCAGCAGGACACAGGAAGCAAAAGCTAAATAAAGATTCTTATATAGGAAAAAGCCAGATTATTGACAAAATTTAGCATCCTGCTGATGTGAGCTCTAGTCCCTTAGGTACTCATATTATCTTAAATGGCCATATAAATAATTTTATTAATATGCTGGGCTACAAACTACACTTGCTAAAAAATAAAATGTTACATACTTCACCAGCAGAAGGGCAGGGCATTTCACTGGGATGCAGTTACTTTTTAAATTGCCCCAGGCCAAATTCCCAAGGACATTGAATCAGAGCCCACATGTTACTTGATTTTATTTTCCTGGTATTGTCATAAATTCTCTATCTGACACCAGCAAAATTGCCCCCTTTCCTCATGCTTCTGTTTATATTGTCATAAAATTGAGAGAAAACAGTTTCTCTGCTTGCTTGGCATACAATCATAATTTTAGTAAACATTTTACATTCTCAAAGCAAAACCTAAGTACAGAAAACTCCTTTACATTTAGTAAAGGGAAGCCTATGTTTCAGAAAGTTAGAGACTCAAATGATGTGAGATGAATCAGCTGCCCTTTGAAGGCTCAGCCTCTAGTAAGAGTAAATGGGTTTTTCTTTGCGTGCTAGCTGGCACTTAATAACTGTGTCAGAAGAATATTTTTCATTTACACTTTGCTCCTTTGCTGGAAATCAATGTGTCGTTTGCTGGCATTTTCTCCTGGACATCTTTATTTAGCTTGTCTTTTTTTCCTCAGAGGGGAGGGAGTTGTATTTGATTTTGTTCTGTTATTGATTGGATCACTCCGAGCAAGAAATAAATAACTAAGCACAGCACAGTAGCTTTAATGACAATCTCTTAAGCCTCAAAATCTGCACATCGTGTTGCACTCCCCCCTAGCACATGATTCAAAAGAAACAAATCTGTAAAGTACAGTTACTGTATAGAAACGAGGTAGTCACACGTGCAATTTAACTGGCATTTCTACTTATGTGATCACTTAATAAAACCATACAAGTCCTACTTTTATTAAAGCAGTAGTCCTTTTTGTGAAGCACCTACAGCTGGGATCTCATAATCTCTTGCAAATGAGGTTTAATGAGAAATTAAGATACGGGAGATCTTCTCCCAGCAGACATTGTTCCCTGGAGAAAACAGGAGCATGTTCACATTCTAAACACTGATGGCAGCCCAGCCTGATCCCTCAGGTGCAGCGAGTGCAGTCGCTGTGCCCCGGCTGCACCGAGCAGCACCAGCCACAGCAATCCTGCCAGCATCCAGCAGGAAAGGGTGGGCAAGCCAGCACCAGGGGCTGCACAGTAATTGCCCATCATATTTTTTTTTTAACTGGGAAGTTATTTACCTCCTCCCCTGCGTCTCTCTTAATTTCTCTCACTCATTATCACATTGACCACAAACAGTTGGCACACACAGCTGTAAAATTCATAAAGGAGAAAGTACCCTAGTATAGTCCAAACTGTGGCACTTAAAATCTAATGTGACTGGATATGTTATTCATAAAGTAACAATAAACATAAAGACTCTGAATAAATGTGCCTTAAAACAACTTCTGCAATTATTATAAGTACCTCAGAGTGCAATAAGATAAACAACTATCTTTGAATATTCACATTAATGCGCTAGACTGTTCTTGCCAGACAAATATTCCACTTGCTCTCCAAACATTAACCCACACTTAGAATATGGCATTTAAATACTGTTACTCACAGGAGTCACACATTAGCTCACAAGGGGAAGGCAGTTCCCACACATTTAAATGCAGAATAAACATAATGTAGAAGAAATAAATGCAGAATAAATCCTGGCCCACTAGGCACCAATCAGCACCTAGAAATGCTCCCTGAATAATGTTAGAGTACAACATTTAAGAAAGGAAAATAGCCACTAAATACCTATATGTAAGCACATATACAACATATGTGCTAAAAAAGGGCTATGAATGGTTTTAATTTATAAACAACAAGAAGTTTATAAACACAAATGTCACAAAAGTGGCTGTGGTAGAACTCATATTTCCCAGCCTCTTAATCACAAGCCCATCCTTCTCTTAATACAGGATGTAAATGATCACCAGCACTAGTACAGAGACATCTGTTTACTCAACAAAAGGCATAAATTACCATTAACCTATTAACATATTGACATTATCATGGTCAAATCTAATAAAAATTAAGTTAAACAGTTCTAGACAATATTCACCCAGAAATACAACTGCCAAATAGCTAATGCTTAAAAATCATACTTTTCTATCATTATCATTTTTTTCCATTTGAAATATGAGTAAATGAACACCTTTTCTGGAGGGACAGGGAACTGACTTCACATTACATGTTAGCAAGAAACATGTAACAAAAGAGTAAACAGGGAAATGAAATAATTATCACCATCACAAGGGATCATGGGGGAAAACTTAAGAAAGTTTGAGTCAGAAAATTGTCTAATTGTAACTTTATCAAGGAAAGAGATCTATTTCCATCAAACATATACCCATCATCTTAAAAAACATACTTTGTCCATCCAGTACTGATGATACCAGGTAAACTTCAATCTCACAAGTTGTGGAACACGACAAATGGCTCCTGAGCATTAAATCAGAACTTCACTTAAATGGCACATGAAGTGGTCCAAGCTGCAAGAGGTTGTTATGCAAGCAAATTTTGTCGTTGGGTAAGGCAGACTCCCATGCATAACAAGACTGATAAACACTTATCACTGCTGGGTTTCTCAGCAGCCCCTGCCTAATCAGAACATTTGCCCTGTCAAGGATAAGAAGGCTATTTTCCTTGCTTATTTATTTAGTTTTCTAGTGATTTTGATTAACTGTAGTAAAGACAAATCAATCTTTTGTGTTTGTGTAAAATGTAAAAAAGAACAAAGTTAGATTTAATGGCCCCAGAGATGCTCAGCTGGAAGGCACTTACTGAGCAGAGAGCTAGACAAAGGAATTCAGGCTTTAAACACCATCAAGAACAGGCTGACATCATCTATACTTCTACCTGCTTAAAGGGAAAATAACAAACCCACTCCACACACAGTGAAGAGGCTTTCTGTTACTCTGCAATTCTGTCTATAAAGGCATCAAGTACTACAAGGTTCTTCCTTGTGTCCTTCAGATTTTCACAGTGTAATCTGGGAGATTGTAGGAAACAAGTATCCAAAGGAACATCATCAGAAGGAGAGAGGATTTGAAGCTCTAAATCCATAAGAATACTTTCACTGTCAGTAAACTTGCTTCTCAACTCACTTTTGTGGCAATCTTACATTTTTGACATCAAAAACCTCTTAGTAAGTACTGCAAGATAACATGAAATTCATGCCCACTATGAAATGAAGAAGCTTCTGCATAAAGAATTTGAATGAGACACTAACCAGTTGAAAGTAGAACTCCAAGAATTTTTTCCTCTCATATATTCTAATTATAATGTTGACAACAGCAGAAATCAAAAGAAATTATACCATTTTAATGCAATGCCCATTAAAAACCTTTAGTAATACAAAGAAACACCTGTGTCTTCCAGATTATGGACAGCTAGGTTTTAGCCCATGGAGAATTTAACCTTAGTCTTAGCAAAAGGACAGCTTGACCAGGATGGAGCCAAAATATAGCAAGAGTTCCTATATTCAAGATATTCCAGACTCTGAATAGACAGACAAAAGTGCATGCTTAGGTTTCTTGCTCCATCAGTTTCTGCTTTTTCATAAAAATTAAAAAAGCAGAAAGAAGCAGAACTTTTGTTCTAAGAAAAAGCTCCATCTTCCATTGCTATAACACCTAAAGCAACAACTTTGGGATGATAGTATGTTTCTGGCCTCTCCTGGTAGGAAACAAGTTCAGTTTCCCTTAAAATTCTCTTTTTAATGGTGTCATTATTGCAGCTTCACTTGTACCAGGAACAAGACATAATAACCACTGAATTTAAAAGGTGGTGCCTCTGTATTTTCAGATGTAGGCCATACTCACACTAAAGAGATTACTGGCATTGCAGACATGAGGACATATCCTCCTTTTAGGTCCAGCAATGCTGACTGAAGAAGGCTTTCTGCCAGCAGAGTTACACCACCTATGAGTGTTTCAAACTCAGCTGACAATAATTGCCATAGTTATGTCCATATCAGGATTTTGACTGGCAACAGCAGGTAAAATCAAAGCACGCACATTTCTGCACTCTGGGACATGCAGCGAAGTTGTCAGAACTCCAAGGTATGACACTATATTCCTCTGAAATGCTTCAGGATGGAAAAAGTGTTTCTAAGAAATCCTATAATTGACTCCAATTACTAGCAGCTGTTATTAACTCTCTCACAGTTATTAGCAGGCATATAACTTCCGTCAGGAATTTGCAAGTAAAAGGCTGCAGTCAGTGAGATTTCTTTTGATTCAGAAATCTCAGGTGAGAGGAGTCTATTATTTTCACCAAGTCTGACTGCCCATTTTACACAACTATGGAATTACACAGAAGGGCTGGGTGCCAGGATGCCTCTGCCACTGATTTGCAATGACCCTTTTCAGGGATGTTAATATGCCAGCACACCATGGCTTAATTTTTAAGATAGTGAAGATACACATATATTTCTTGGAAGCAAATGTCTATAAGTTGCTCTGACAGTACCTTGAGGACAGTGCTGTGTAAAGCATTTGAAGAAAGATTATAGAATTCTGAAATTGTTTGGGTTGGAACAGATTTTTAAGATCTCTGAGTCCAGCCATTAACCTAACACTGCCAATTCCATCACTAAACCATGTCCCTAAGTGCCACATCTAACACATCTTTTAAATACCTCCAGGGATGGTGAGTCAACTACTTCCCTGAGCAGCCTACCTGGATTATATCCAGTTCTTTATATTTTGTGAGCAGAAAGATTCACACTGTCAAAATGGATCTCCCATATGGACTGTAACAAACTGTTAAGCAGGGCTGAAGTAGGAGGGACATAAGAAACATTCTGCTCTCTTTAATGTTTCTGAAATGAAGTAAAATATTGGAGGTGACTTCACAGTTCCTAAAAACTGAGTTTCCTGCACACAGGAAATTCTCTAGCAAATTCCTCATCAGTGGGGAAAGCCTGCGGTGCACATCTATAGAATTAAAAAGGCAGAGCTCAAAGCAGAGCTTGACAAATGACCCTCAGAAAAAGAACCCTGCCATGGTGGACCACCATTCCTCATCAGAACACAAAACTTGCTTTCACAAGGTCTAACACGGCTTTTCCAACAGGTGCAGAGTAAAGCTCTGTAACCTCTCTACCAGGCAGCTTTGAATCTTAGCACCTGATAGGTAGTGGAACAAATTGCCTGGCTGGTCCCAGGATATCCCTTTTACCTAAGTCTCTCACTTACCCAGAATGTGCAATTGATCGAAACAAATGCTACAATCTGACACCATGGAGCGTTTGACAGCTGTCAACTCATTAAATTCTATTCACCGGCTTCCCACCTCCTTGCCAATGTATTACACAAATTGCATTTTAGCTGGCAGCCTTTTCCTTTGCCTGAAACCATTTTGTACTGAGCATATTTAAGTTTATTGTTTTTTTTTTTTTTTTTTTTTTAATGAATTTATTCCCTTCCCTTTGGTAATTTGCCTTGCCTTGCAACAGTTTGAATGGGCTGCAGGATACTGTTTCATTATCAAGCTGCAACTGGAAATGAATATTTTATAGCAGCTGAACAGAGGTTTGGCTGTAAATGACTATATCCTAATTACACAAAACAAAAGGAAGACAGAAAGAAAAATGAATTTAATTAATGAAATATTGATGCAATTTACAGACAAAGCCTTCCCATTTAGAAGGGAATTCCTGCATTGTGAATGTTATAAAGAGCTGGAAGTTCACTGCCTCCTTCTTGATTTATCTAGTTACATGTCTCATATATAAATTTTTGCTTATTTCAGGCTCTTTAAAATGTCTGAAGATATGTCTGGTATCTGTCCACACTAAGTCCCAGATTTAAGTGCTTCAAATGCAAATATATACTTATAATAACTGTGTTATAAGACCATGTAGAACCAGAGTGTAAGTGCAGTCATGCTAATTCAAACTCCACTGAAGCCTTGACTCCTGCCACTGGCATTGGACATTTATGTTTGCTGACAGATAAAGGATAAACACAAGAGAAACCTGCAGAAGTACTTTTCTCTCACATATGCTAGTTAGAGTGGCAAGCATCACTTAGGAAGTGTTATACCTGCAACCCTGTGCTGCATAGATTTTGTATTTTATGGTTCTTAATGGGCTTTTCGACCACATGCTGACATATTAGCTTTTAAAATCTGTTTATATTTTTTCTATAATATCATATGGCAGTCAGTTCCACATTTTGTAGAAAAGCACTTCCTCCTGTTTGATCTCAGCCTGCTTCTGTATTATTTTAC
The DNA here is from genome assembly GCF_050655825.1 of Lonchura striata. Lineage (NCBI taxonomy): Eukaryota > Metazoa > Chordata > Aves > Passeriformes > Estrildidae > Lonchura > Lonchura striata. The sequence continues at coordinate 53,269,778 of NC_140707.1, read as the reverse complement.
TCCTCAACCTTTGCTTCATGAGAAACGGTGAGCAGTCATTGCCTAGTCACAATTGTTCTGATCCATTTTGATTTTAAAGACCTCTGTTATCACCACTTGGTTACCAGTTTTTCATCATGAAGAATGTCAGCCTATTTAACCTCTCTTCATGTGGAAACCATTATATATCCTGCAGCTTTTTTATTCATCATAGATCAGTTTTTGAGAACTAATGGCCAAAAGTGAGTGCAATGCAGAAGGCAAGGCACAACACAGATTAACACGGTAGCACAATAATAGTTTAGATTTTTTTTTCCCTCTAACAATTTATAAATTTTGGTTTGCCATCTTGAATGCAAATTCATGTCCAAAAGTAACCAAATCTGGTAATTTGTTAGCATACAAACTAATTTTCAGTGTGGTTAAGAAGATATATAAATCAATGCCAAATAATGCATGTTTTTCTGTTCTGGCCTGAGTTTCTGACATTTTTGAATTAAAGGCCCTATATCAGAAGTGATTTTTTGATTCCTGAGATGCTTCAGAATGCCATCAGTTGAATTGTATATGGAGTTTGATCTATAAAGGAGCAATGAAGCTTTTAAGAGGATGCTGTGTTTCTCAGTCATTCTAAGTCCAACAAGCTGACACCTTTCTGAGGTCACAGAAGGCACCTGAGTAAGCTCGAGGGATGCCTGTCAGGTTCCCAGAGTCAGGAGGCAGAAGGAGAGCACTGTAATGTACAATCATTTAAAATGGACTGGAGCAATCCACACAAGATCAATAACACAAAAGACTCAGTATCATAATCAGAATTGTGGAATGTATTTCACATTCCAGAAGTGAGGACATACCACAGAATCTGCTCCAACTTATTTCCTTATCTCTTTTTGATGGCAAATGGTCTTTATTATCATACATGTTGTAAAGTGAATTAGGCTTAAATATAATGTCAAAATGCTGCCTGAATTTATATTTATTTAAGAAGATGAGAATAGACCTGAGCTTTAAAGAAAAGCAAATGCAGCTGTAGTTTGTAGTCCAAATTACAGTTAAAAATGGAAAAAAAAATGGCATATGTTTGCCCAAAATAACCTTTCTCTTCAAAACATCTATATAATTTTGGATGAGCATGACATTTCACATTTCACTAGTGTGGACTCTATTGTCCACTGGGGGATCAGTAATGAAATATGTTTAAGGAAACTGCTCTGGTTTAAAGTCAGTAAGGTCAAAGAGAATGCAGACTAATACATCCTGTAACTACAGAACCAAACAACCACAGGATCTGGTTCTATGTGAAATGCAGTCTTCAGAAACGTGGGGGAGAAGCTATTGACTCTTGCCAAGCCAATCAGCTGGGTACCAGTAGGCAAATCTTGACAAAAGCAAGAGAAATAATTGACCTGAAAGTGTATAACCTAGAATTTTCTAGAGGCATAGTTTCTTTAAATCCCGTATGGGATGTGAATATAAAAGACATAAATGAAAACAAACTCCTATACAATTCCATACCTTGCCATTGATTTAAAGTAAATATAATTTCTCATCTATTTCAGCAAAAAGAAAAAAATATATCGGGAGTGAATGAATGAAATAAATGGATATTTGACAAGTTTAGAAGGGAGATAGATACCTTTCACAGACTTCAGTTACATCTCTCCCTGTGCTATGATTTGTTTTCTAGACTTTAGTCTCCATTTCCCACACACTGTTTCCACCTTCAGCCCAAAGCTGTCAAAATCTTTCTGTTCCTACTGTGCCTCTCCTTCCCCTGCAGTATTACTGAAGCTCAGGAGCTTTGGTCCTCTACTTTCAACATTACTCCTCTTTTTCTCTGCTACCCCTTCTTCTTCAAGACTCTGAAGAAAACGGAGTGGCTCTTTCATACCAACAGAGATACTGATTGTAACTCAAACATAGGCTTTTAAATTTGCAGGGGAAAGATGTCTTTAAATTACACATTATCAGAAGGCATAAAACTTATATGTGAAGATACAACAGCTATTACCTGAATTTTAACAATAATTATATTACCCACAGCCTCAAATCCGATCAAGATTGTTATTTAGATACTACAGTATAAACAGGATAAAAGAGACCTTGTTGCAAGTACTGCTGTTGAGGCAAAGAAGCAATATATTTAGTACAGTTGACGAGGAAATAACAGCTAAGTTTTACAGTGAGTTATGATTTCAAAGATTAGTTTTTGTTCTATGCTTGAACAACCCCGAATGCCCTTTAAAAACAACCTCAAAACCAGAGTGATATCAAGGTATTGGTTTTCAGATAATAATGTTTTTTTACTTGCACCTAAATTTCAGACATACCATTCAGTGTGTGCATGACAGCAAAGCACCCACTGGGCACCTTGGAGGGTGCAGCCCCCACAGAAGGATCCAGGCTTGACATCCGTGCTTCTGAATAGCTACAAGCAGGGAAATTTCTCACTGCATCAGGAGCGTAGGAACAAGAACCTGCAACATCTCCTTCCCACAGCAGTGCCCCGATTGTAGCCTGCTGGTGAGAGAGCCTCTCCCCTCCTTGGATGACAGAACAGACACAGAAGACACCCTTAGGAAACACCACTTATAGCCAAGATTAATGAAAGTGCAGAGGAAGTATGGGCAGAAAAAGACTGGCTAAACATGGATTTCTTAATCTGGTTAGCCTGTGAGATTTCCAAAGAGGCTAAAAAAGACTTTATTTAGGAATGTAGTTAGTGCATGTGTAACATTAACTGAGATTATACCTTAGTAGTCTACAAAATAACATTAGAAAAAAATATACTTATGCTTGTAGGGCCTTCTGACAAGAACAACTTCAGGAAAAAAAAAAAGAAAGAAAAGAGAGAACAAAAATGTAATTGCCTGCCTATCAGCTCCACTATCATAATTACTTTCAAACTCTTGACATGGGTTGAATCAGATGAACACCAAATCAATTTTTGCAGCCAGCAATCATTGCATTCTTAGCTCATAAATTAAAATGTCACTGGTAGACTGAGTACAAAATAATGCCTGTTTCAGTATTTTAGCCTGCAGAGAGAGCAGCATCTTTCTCCCTGTTTGTGAGTGTAGCTTGTGTGTCCTTAATCACTGTACAGTACATTACACTCATCTAATTCAAACCAAAGTTTGCGCCGCTGGATCCCACACAGGAAGACAAGAAATTATATACTACATACAGAGTGGGGTAGTTTATCCCCCTGGGTATCCAGAGCCCCATTCTAGATCTGGGGAGATGACAACACGAGTTTTTGTCTTGCCTGTGCACAGCAGCAGCATTGCAGCATCGGGGATTTGCTGGCTGCACACTGGTTCAAGGGAGGAGGTGCCTTAAGCCTGCACTGCACTGTCCTGTCCTTCATCTTTTTCTGACCTGCAGTGAACCTCATCAGCCTGAAGTGAGTAGAGGGCTCCCCAATACAAAGAAAAAATCCCCAGATTTTAAGCCAGAAACTATTCATTTTTGTGATTTCTTTAAGGAATAAAGTGATCAGATTAAATTTATGAATCAGCAGCATATGTTGAAACTTGACCCATGATAACTAAGTGCTCAATTTCATACTAACTTTCGTGTCTCATGTCTGAGTAGACATAATTTAATGGGCTGTTCTGTGCCCAGTACCTTGCCTATCACTTCTCCTTCTCTATTTTTAACCACAAAATCTGCAGCTGAGGATCACAGAACCAGGCCACTGAGTTTACTTTTCATGTAACTAGAGTTACCATGATATCTCATTGTTTTCTCCTTTTTAGGGGCTTTTGCACTTTACATAACACTTAATTGCAGTTTTAACTGAAAGCACATTGCTTAATCTTTACCTAATGATTGAGATAATTTTTTTTCTCATGTAATGGGACTAGCCAAGCCCCCCAAAAAACTGTTTTTACTCTGAACTATCTCTAACATCATACTTACTTTCCAAAAGATAAAACTTCAAGCACCTTACTCTCTCACCCACCCCAGCAGAAAAGTAGCTATGAAGATCAACATAGGTTTAATTACCAATTGCTCCAAAATTCTCCTCCAAGGCTTCACCTCCAAATACCAATGAACAAGACATCCAGCCATACTATCAAATCCAACTGATAATTTTAAATGCATTTCTGAAACAGCCAATGTCAGGATTCAGAATTTTGCCTTAAGGGATATATTTGAAGAGTTGAGGATTTTCTTCTGCTCTTTCTAGCCTTCAGAAGCTGAGCTATAAACTCATCGAAACCTGTACTATAAAGTACTTCCTTATTTAGTAAAAATAGGATTGCCTATCAGTTCAACCCAACCAGCAGCCAGTACATAGTGGAGTGCTGCATTTAGAAAAAGTCTCCTCTCTTTCTTACAGTTGATTACTTCTCTGGTTCAGAAAGAGAAATTTCACTTTAAGTGGAATGGTAGACTCTTTATCTGATCAGTAGGGTAATTTGACCTCACAGGATGTGATTAGCCAAAGGATCACAAGGTCTTGTATATTTTTCAGCAAGTTGCCTTCTACTGTCTGCCATGGGGAGCTCTGCACCTGTGCAAAAACCTCCTGCTCAGCTGTGCCACCTACGAGCTGACAACTGATCCCACTGGAGCTCAGCAGAGGTATGATCTCATACCTATATCATATTGTCATTAGTACAGTACCAAAAAAGGCAGTAGGTGCAGACTCATCAGGTACACAAACCACAGAAAAAAGAGAAGAAGCCTCTAAATGTGCAGGAGCCAGTACTGAGCTACTTCAGTTCTACATCAAATAAAGCCATGAATAAACTTACTCTTCTGGACCTCTTCCTCCAGACAACTCCCATTTTGGATAGAAACCCATTTCTAACTTCCAGCCATATCCTATTCACAGTTGGGTAGCAGCCCTTTCGGGCTGTTTAAAGAAATAGTTTCCCAGTCTCCTCTTTGTAAACACAACACACTTTCAGACAGCAAGCATCTCTCTTTTATTCTTCCAGTATGCAAGCTAAAGAAGCTAAATTGCGAAATATTTTTTTATTGACTCCCAATCCACAAATTGTCCCTTGAACACTCTCTGTACCAGTGCCAAATCCTTCCAGTCGTTCTAGAACATGAGTAGACATGCTCTGAAACAACACTGAGCAAAGTTGATTTTTTTAAAATAAAATAATTTAAAGAACAATTCTGCTGTACTAAAATAGTGGTACATTTGTGTGAAGATGTTTACAAGTTCTATACTTTCACAAGTTGAGGAATACAGATAATTATGTTCTGTCAAACAGAAAACCAGGCTTGTTACCAGACTACCAAAAAATCTGAAACCAGTTCTTAAGGGAGGGATTTCTAGTGAATTAAATCCAATGACATTTAAGGATCAGCCCAACATATTATTCAAATGCAATTCAGACCATCTACAAAATGACTGGAAAGAAAAACGTGTGCCTTGCTTGAGCACAGGAGGAAGTAAAGATACCAAGCTGAGAAAAAAGGGCAGTTACTTTTCAAATTGTCATCTTTTATCTCTGAGGAAACACAAAAACTGAAACTGATAACTCTTGATACGTTATCAGTTATAATAACTACATTATGGAGATGTAATACAGAGTAAGTCCTTGGAAATTCCAAACTTAGAAATCAAATATAATGAATAAGTGAGAAAGCCCCACATTCCATTTCAGTTCTGCTGTCCTTATCTGCCATGCTAATATTTAGAAAGTAATTATTGCTCTTGATGATTAGACTTTTTTTTTCTCCTCTTGAAATGACTGATTTTTCTTTTGAAGTCTGCATCACCCTGAAGGGAAAATACATTTCTCAGCAGATTTTTTTCCTTTTTGCCTAACAAGGAAAGGGGATTAGAAAAATTAGAATAAAATGACAGTAAAACTTAAAAATAGGGAAGGGAAAGAATGAGCAAGGAAAGATAGGATTTTAAAAATTTTTTTAATGAAGATTGTCTTTGGGAATTCACAAAGAGAAAGACATGAAAAATTATGAGCTCATCACATAGGGTATGACACCTCATGCTGCAATCTGGAATTCCTATAATGAGGTGAATGGGCACTGCTGAGAACTCACTGCTGGGGAGAGGCTAAAATGAGTTCTGCATCACCAGGCCAGGCATTTTCATTGTACCACATTACACATCAATTTTTTTGCAGCATTACTGCAGCTGCGTTAGTTCTCTAAAGCAAGTACAAATGTATCTTATCCCAGAGACTGAGTGTCATGACCAAGTTAATCTGGGGTGGAGGGAAAGAAATTTATGCTGTAATGATGAAGGGAGGTGTGTGAACCTAGATGGTTGTATACTTTATCAACATAAAGAGGTTAAAATATGGAAGTTTAACAACAGACTCATGTATCCCCTATAATAAAAAGCAAAGTAAATAAAACATTAATATACTCTAAGATATACCAAAAGCAAAATACAGACATATGTGCTTTCTCATTTTGTAAACTTCTCCCATTAAAATGATCTAATGAGACATCGGGTTTTTGGATGTATGGTATACTGAAACCATGAATGAAACTCCCTAAGAATCAAATCCCACACACAGGAATGCAACTCATCCACTCCTGAGTTTTAACCCCTGAAATCAGTGTATGCCATGCAAATTAACTTGGTCAGCCTTATTTAGAATATTACCACATAATTTGTGAGCATGGCTCCACTCTGCTGCAATGTGAACATGCTGGTGCAAAGTTGGACTCAATGATCTTAGAGGTCTTTTTCAACCTTAACAATTCCCTGATTCTCTGATTACTGCACTCTGCTCTTTCAGAATGTCAAGCATAAGATGTGCACTATTATAGATGAAAGACACTTTCTCCATAGCCCCTACATGAGGCTGAAAATGTTGAAGCTAATACTTCAAAGCATTCTTTGGTAAGAATACTCAAAATACCACATGACAAAGAAATGTCCTTTTATTATGAACAAACCCTCAAACCCCAAACTCCTATGTGGTTGTTTCCAAGGGAAAAATAAAAGAAAAGACAAGGTATGAGGTCTTAGAAGATGACAATACTGACCATGATAACCAGCTAAACTCTTGGATATCTGCTGAAGCAGCTACTCAAGCCAAACTATAATTCACAGAAACAAGCTGGAGAAGAGTCAGCTCTGGATGAAGTGATTGGCTTATTTTGGAATATGAAGTGTTTCCTCTTGACTGCAAGACACGCTGACTATCCTTGGGGAGATGCTTGATCAGACATGACACAAAGCATCAGTATTGGGTTGTGTAATGGATGGCTATCCAATGCCTTTGTATCTGCAAAGTAGCTAGGTAATATCTACTATAAAATAGATGTCTTCAGTTGCTAAAGAGGCTAAACATACATTTCCTGGCATTGTTAGTGCTTGGTAAATCATCAGCAAGTTTTGTCATTGTCATCTTCTTTATTTTAAATACACTGCTTTTGAAGTTAATAAAATAACTTGTTTCTCCCTTGTGCTGGACCATTTGCATAATTATAAAGAGGGTTCATGAAAAAGAGTCAATGAGATAATTCCCACAAGCAAATTAAAGATCTTTCAATTAACATGGCAGGACGTGTGTGAAAACCATGCTAATGTAGTAGAAGATATCCCTAGTGGTGCTTCAGTAATCTGCCTGTATGCTAAGGCATCTCTTTGTCTCACTTTGCTTTGTCACTTGTGGCCTTTGGGCAAGACAGTGGTGGAACAGAGCAGAAAACAAAGCTTTTTGGGAAGTGTCTTTACTTCAATGTTACTGGTGGTGTAGGAGAGCAGTACCTTACCCTTCATTTTTTTTTCAGGCAAAAGTCAAGTTGATTGATTAAATAACCATGTCTCTTCATATCAGGGAAAAATATTAAGAAGAGTCTGATTTCCAGAAAACTTTTTCATTCACAGATCAATTTGCTTCTAGGTCCCCTCATGAAAGGTGACTTCCCTCTCTTGTCTTCAGTAATAATACATGCACTACTTTCATATAGCTTCCCTTGTTTCTCTGCTTACAATTAATCACCCCTCAGAACAACTACTGAAAAGCAGATATGAGTAGAAATGGACACTGGACACTTGGTAACTCCTTAGCTTATACCTGATTAAAAGCAATGAAGTCACACCTTTAGAGTTCATATATATATAAGTTGGAGATCAAATTCAAAATCAGAATTTAATATTTTCATGAGTATAAATATGCTAGATGATCCTTTATGGAAGTATTACATATTTCCCTCAAGCTTGGGAAATATTAAAGATCAGATACCAGAAGACAGATGCTTGCTTGCTACTGTGGCACCCTGCTAGCTTTCTAATCACTGAATAAATTTTCAAAAGCAGCTCTTACCCAGGAGAAGTGACATCTCTGTGTCTTCCAGCAAAACAAACAGAACTGTATTATTTTAGGTGCTAGTTGCTCCTTACTCCTGAACTGGGACCTGATTTGGGAGTCTGCAAGTCTGGAAATCAAGAGTCCCTCTGTGAGCATGTCAGAACTCTCCCATGAAGGTATTTGCTTTATTGCCATCACACTGATATCCTCCCCAGGAATTTGCAATAGCCCTAAAAACTGCTTCTCAGAGAAAAACTTACTGATTGCCTTAAAGAAAACAACCCACCAAGCAAAAACCCAAAACCTGCTCTTTGCTCTAGGTAGGAATAATTCAGCAGAAAATGTATTTACGTGGGTGATGAAGGCAAGTAACAGTAGTGACTGTCACAAACTCAGAATTATGCTAAACAAAACAAGAAAGTTATCTTTGTTGCATGCACTCAAATTGTGTTTTGTTGGTTTTTTTTTGAACCACAGACATGCTCTAATTAAAGGAATTTGACATTCATAAACGAGAATAATCTCCTACCACTTAATCACGAGAATGAACTGGTAATGTCCTTGGTATTAATATCTCTCAGTTTTATTAATTTCATCACCAGCCTACAGGTCATCCTTGTAAGTATTCTTCTTCCTGGTACTGATGTATCATGGAGCACAACCTAACTTCATGGAATAAATACACAACTGGGAATCATAACACTTATTGTAAGGGCAACTGCTTTTTCCCTGGCTTCTGCACCATACTGGTGGAGCAGACCTAATGCCTCTTATCTCCACTTTAGGGACAAATCGCTTTGCCATTCAGGTTTTAGTGTTCAAAACTCACAAGAGGAATAGTGGTGCAAATGAATCCAGCTGAGACACAAGCCTTGGAGAGCAGTAAAGTTTGCAAGGAAGCAACTGTAGCTCCCACATTGTGCATATAACCTCCAAATCATTGGAGTTCTCATCCACCTACCAGCATTTAAGAATCAAAAATGATAATTACAAAAAGCTGCTGTATTTGCATTCCTGTGCCTCTGGATTTGACCAGTTTATAGAGTAGTTCAAACAGATTTAACAGTTTTAAATGCTATTTTTGTGGTAGCAAATAAAAATCAGGAGTTCATTCTCAGCAGGCTATTAGTTTTATAATAATTATGAATACTAGTTGTTTTATTATGTATCACTAGCAAAGTAAACTCAAGCTTTTCCAGCACATTTTAGCTTTAACAAAGCAATTACTTGAGTCAAAATCATGTATCAAATTGAGCAACTTCTAGCAAGAATTGTATTTCTGTCTTCAAGTCTTTGTTTTTCAAATAGTAAGGCATAATAACTTCTTGAAGAATTAGTAATCAATGTGTCACTCCTGTAAGTAATTATTTTACTTGAAACAAGTAATAAGACTGTGTTCCCATTTGAGGGCACATGTAATTGCAGTGTATTGTTAATTCTGCAGTCTTTTGTACAGAATGAATACTCAACTTTAATAATCATAGGAAACTATCAAACTATCTCTAGTGTACATTCTCTATAAAAAAAAAGGAATGAAAAAAGTTAGGACTCTGAGTACCTTTTTAAGTTTCAAACTTCAGAGAAAAACACAATTTACTGAAATGTACTCTGTGTGTGGTATTTGTGTGCATACTCAGCATGTCCTAAGGTTTTGTTTGTTTGCTTGCTTTTTTGAAAGAAAACTATAGGCCTATAGAACTTAGAATCAAATGGGCTTGTTTCTTTATGCTTGTCTCTTCAATTGCATTTTCTGTCATACAAGGAGTAGAGCACAAGGCTCTTCTCTGCCTCAGTTTCACCGACTTTAAAATGCAGAAAAATAAAACCATCTGCAGTGAACATTATTGTCATGAGTGATTGTTTTCTAGACGCTTTAAGGTCAGCAATACATGTTCTTAGCATTACTTGTTTTTAAAAGATAAATTAAAATTAAATATGATAGAACCTTTCAGCTTAATATATGTCTCAAGACACATTAGAACCTGAAGTTGCATTTTTGGAATGAATTTTCATGTGAACTGAAACAGATATTTTACAGTCTACATAAACACTTTACTTGAGTATGAGACATGACTTCCATCCACAGAAGGTGTTCAAGAGCTGATGGATATGGCCCTAAACAAACCGGACCAGACCTACTTTGAAAAGGCTGTTGGTGGAGCTCCTTGTTAGTAAGAGCCTTCCTGGACTGTCCTAACTGTTCTGCACTTTGCAAGTCTGAACCTCACATGAGCACACAGATGGCAGGACAGTGGTGAAACCTTCAGTCTAAATAGCATTTGGCAGCACACAGGATGCAGCCAGGTCTGTGCTTTGAGCCAGTTCTGGTCCCAAAGGTGATTAGACATATTACTTCACGACTTTGCCTCTGCAAAGTCTTTCCTCACAGCTGGACTTTGTCTGTGAGCATTGTCCTGTGTTAAAGCATGCACATGGCTTTTCTAATGCAGTGAGCTCAGGGAACATGCACAGCTGTCCACACCTGGCTGTGCAGTGCTGCCTGTAATGTCTCCTGCCACTACAGAAAAGCACTATTTATCCCAGACTCCAAAAGTACAGGTGCCACTGCTGTGTTTCTGTCATTGCCTCTCACAGCCCTGTGCTTTCAGCACCGTTCTGGGGCTTGAATTAATTGCTGCCAAAGAGAGAACTGCAGCTTGTCAGCCATCAGGACAGCCTGTGATCACTCATCATACACCACTGACACGGGACCGAGATGAGGCTGGTGTCCAAGCTGGATGTTTATGCTATTGCTCTTATTTTGCCCATTTGTTCGTGGTTTAATGCCTATGCAGTTAATTTGAGGGCAATAAATAGCTTTTTGAGAAACCTAATTTGTACACAGCTGCAATTAATCAGAGTGCAGAGAAGAGTGCACCAGAGCTGAACGCCCTGCTGAAACACATGGTTGTGCTGCTGCCACACACTCCTGCATTCCTGTGAAGGTTAACCCAAATTGCAGAGCCCCGGGAATTTGAGCTTGCACACATGCTGGCTCTCCTCCCACATCGGGTCTGTTAGGGAAAAGCTTGAATGATTTTCACCTGGAAGCCTCCTGGGGCTTGCAGCCATTAGTTGAGAAGTTTAATAACCACTGGCAGGGGGGGAAAAGAACCACCAGAAACAAGCAATTTACTGAACTTTTCCAACTGCACAGCTGAAATTTAGTATCTAGTCCTGTTCCTGACTGTTTTCTTTATATTGCCTGATCCTCAAAACTTTTATGGTATGAGAGCAAAAAGATAGCAGCTATATGGCAGCTCCTGCTTACAACAGATCAACCTGTGAAGAATGAAGTAGTTTTAGTTGTTTCTACTGGATTCCATCTGATTGCAATAAGAAATTAGTATTCCCAAGCATGGAGAAGCTGAGGTGCACAGAGCAAGGTGTAATGTTTTAAAGCTTCTTCAGTGCCTAGTGGGGTCCTGCAAACCTCGAGGACTGATCTGCAGTTGTATTGAATGATATGCTGACTCAAGTGAAAATGTGAGGGCTGGTGCGAAACAGAACTTCTTTGAAATGAGACAAAAATTCTACTTAGTGGCACCCATCATGCTTGGGGCATGCAATGGCTTGTAAGATGGTTATTAAGGTTATTAATTAGGTTAATCACCATTTGCCTAATGTGTATCCAAGAGTTATCAGGAAGAGATTCAGCATTCACTATAAAAATCTCGTCATTTAAGACAAAAACCAAAACCAGATGAAAACCAGAAAGATTGTGTTTGAAACCTGAACCTCTTTCTAATACACAGATGCTTTACATAATCACTAGAAGATGACTAATATCCTTTAAGTATTACTACCCAATGAGTCTTAAATGCAGAAGAACAGTGATTGTACAAATGCCACATCTATTACGAGTGATTCTTCAAAGGTCAGAGTAAAAGGTCCTCCCACATGTGCCATTATATTATGGAAGATAGTCTCAAAAGAGACTAGTATGAGATATCCCAAAAACACAAGACCATGTAATTTCTGCTTTAATGCTGTTGAGTTCAGAAGTGCTAGAATCAATTTTCTTGACTTGATTGAGAAACAAAAGGCAACATGGAAGTTCAGTTCTGACTGTATGGGCTTGCTGCAGCTAAGGGAAAAGAATTTCACTTTTTTACCCATTTTACTTTCCTGTGCAAACACGCACAGCCTAGCAGCAATACCTTGAATAAGGGAAGTACTTCAGCTAGGGAGTAAAAGCAGGTCACCAAAGAGTTAAAACCTATAAGTGCCCCTCCAATAAATTCACATCAGATAATTAGTTTCAGGTTTCTAGTTATTTCTTCTTTGCAAACTCTTCAATGACTTCAATAATATGCAATTATCTCAAAAAGGAGGGATGAGAAAAGGGGCACTCAAAATGTTTGCTTAAAGACATAAGCACTGCGGTATGCACTTGGGGAATTCTAGTTGCAGGGCAGAAAAACATCTGCACAGATCTTTAAGGAGATTGAACTTGTGAACTCTGGAGCTTAAAGGCTTATTTTATGATTCTGCACAAGTTTTATGTTTTTTCTTCTTCTGGCCAGACCCTTCCTTTCCTACAAAGCAAAAGTAATTACAGTGTTGATTCCAATAAACTCATAGATAGTGTTATTATTTTTCTTGTTTACACCAAGAACATGCAAACATATTTAACAGTCTTTGTCAAAGGCAAGAAAAAGAAGTCACCATTTCAATATTAATCATAACAGTGGGGATAAAAACAAAAGCCAGGCCCAGGGTTTGATGATTGACAGTTCTTAAGGTAGGGCGATGTAGTTTTGGGCTGAGAAGCTGAGATGATTTTTATGTGGGTAATAACAACTGCACATGCAACATCAGCTGAGAAATCAGAAACACAACCAGGATTTCCCATCACACTTTAGCAAGAATAAAAAACTGTGTTATTGCAGGCCTTACACAGTGTCTTCTGTTATTAAAGTCTGCAAAATACAAAGCTATAGATCAAGTAAAATTTGCTATTTTAGACACAGCAGTCCAGACTTCTAGTTTTGGCTGGTATTAGACTTTATAGGGCCATCACTGTTACAGCACCTGACCAAATTTTATGTTTTATCCTCAAAACTGATATAAAAACTATTAACCTCACTTCCAGAAGGCACTAATGGCACCAAAAGGCTATCTTCCCTAAGATCATATGGGAAATTCATAAAAGGAATGAACTGACCCAATTCTCCCAGGACTCATGCTTTGCATTTTCTCCTTTGCTCACATCCGCTCAAATGTCCATAACCTCAGTTAGATCTCGATATAATTCTATTTTCACCAAGATGGGTAAAAAGACTGAATTTTAAAGCCTTCTGAGTTGCTAGGATGAAAGGCATTTCAAGAAATTCAGTGTACTATAATAATCATTGGCCTCATGCCTTTCAGTAGTAAAACAAAATAACATCACTACAGCTTATTATTCGTTAGATAAAATGCTTTCCTTATTTCCATTATACTTGTAGTTCTGCAGTGCTGAACTCCATAACACTGAAGCTCTCCTGTTTACTCCTTGAGCTCCAAGCCATAGTTAAGATTTGCTCTGTAGTGCCTCACAATGAAAGCTTTGGGTGGGTATGTGTGGGCAGCCAGCAAACGGGCAATAAAACTGATCTCAAAATTTATTGCTACAATATACTGATTGTCTTCACTCCTACTGTGCTGAATGGACTGAAGATAAAAAATCAGAGATATCCTATTGAGAATTATGTATCAGCATTACAAAGCAACCTGATCAATGCCTACACCAGCACATCAGCCAAAACCAACACAAAGGCATAGCATCAGGTAAAAACCAACAGACTTACAGGGACCCCACCATGTTCTTACTGCCTGTAATGGGACAGTTGATGCCAAGTTCAACACCAAGCCTGGAATACTCTGCTTTTATGTGATAGTGGTTCATTCAAGTGAACTAGAGGAAAAAATCCCTCAAGCTAAGCTAGCAGGAGCAGCACTAACAGCTATTTGAGATGTACTTCTACAGTAATAGAAGAGAACTGCTGCTGCCAGCTTTTGAAACAGGTATGGGGAGCTAGGGCATGGCAGCTCAGCAGAACAAATACTCTCATTAAGAGCTGTATCCATTAAAGCTATCGTGGCCATCTGCCCGTGATTTACAAAAGCCTTTCCTACCTACATTAGAGCTAAAAGGAAATTGTGTGAAATGGAAATGCACTGATTCGAAATAAAAGTTGCACAAAAATCCTAAATCACATTCAAGTGCTATCTGCTAGATCAATTAGTGAATTCCTATTGCCTCTTGTAGAAAGGCTCCCTTACAAGGTTTATAACTTCCCTGCACTCTCCTGTAATGAAGAAGTTGAGATTTTCTGGAGGTGATCCCTCTACCTTTCTCTGCAAACCACAGAAAGCTTTTTAAGGGCTATGCGAATGTGACCTGACTGTGCTGGTGTGAGTGCAGGGGAAGCTGTATCTGCTGCACATGCCAAGTGTGAGCGTGGGCTCACGCATGCATTTCTTGATGCCTGCTGAACAAGATTGCTACTTGTGGGAAGGAGTTTGCTGTACCTGAGAGCACTGACGTGTGTAGGTGAGGGACATGATGTGGGAGGGTGTAATACACAGACACATGAGTAGGTGTGTGGGTCTGAGAAATAGTTACAGCCGACAGAATGACATGATTGGGAACTTTGCTATAATTTTTTGGAGTACATGAGTGTATGCTCTCTGGGCAAATGGTATCTATATGGTCATTTAAGGTGTACTGTGCATAATATGTAGCTATGTACACTTTGATGAATTTATTGAAGATCTCTAAGCATGGTTTAAACTTTGCCCTCTCACCTTACATGTTGGCCAGTATGGGAGGGACCAATGCATTCTAGGACAAGGATTTTTTATGCAGCTAAATAGAACAGCTCTTCTCTTCCCTTCTTGGTCTTGTCAACTCATTCAACAGCAGATTGTTGAATTACCACCTTTACTCATCCTGTCCATGAAGGAGATGTTTTGGGTTTAATTCCCATCATGTACCTGGAACATGCATGAAGCACTTAGTTCTTTGGGATATAAATCATGGGAAACCTTCCCAACACCAACAAAGCTGTCCTCTCTAAAAGAAATAGGCAGAAATCTGAACTGAGCTAGATAAGATGTCTCTCTCTATTTCAAATCAGATCAAATTAGTCTCCAAAGGCAGAGGCTTGAACCAATTTATGTTTTAAGTGTTTTTTTCCATCCTGGTGTTGAAAGTAAAGATGACTATCATTCATATTATGCTTTCTTTTCCCTCTAGTCCAAAACTTCTGCTTGATACCTGAAAAGAGCAGCCTGTGTAATCTCTTTTCGGTGACTCGCAGTCTGTGGGGCAGGAAAGCAATCCTTGCAAATGAAATTCATCCAGCATTTACAAGCCAGACAAGAGAAAAGGAGGCTGAAGTGAAAAGGAACCTTTTGTTTTCAGCAGGGAGCAGAGCACAAGGAAATAAAAAGATGAATAAACCTGTCATAGACTTTTTCTTTATGGAGCAGAAGCACAGTTATTAGGTACTCGCAAAGAAGGCATTCTGGATATATGACTCCTAATACATCGTCCATAATACAGCACTGTGCAGAAGGCATACAACTTTTCACACTGTTGTCAGAGACAGAAATAAATACAGTGTCTTAGTGGAAAAAAATGGCCAGAAGGATTAGAAGTGAGCATTGGGGTGGTGCAGGCAGAAGTCAGAGAGCTCTCTGACATGTTTTCATAAACAATACTTGTCAGAAAGAAAAAAAATTATTAAGCTATTATTAATATTTTGCTTTTACTAATCAGGGCGAGGTTTTTACTGCTTACAAAATGTGACAAACTGATAGTGCTCAACAGAAAGGAAAGGCTGCAAATACAGAGCTTTGCCAAGCACATCTCCATCCACAATTGTGGCACTCTTTATTAAACACCACCCATTTGAAACCTGTGATCTGATTAATTTGAAGGCCCAAAACCCCACTACTAATCTTCCTCACTGCTAATTGATAGCTTCCTACTGTTTCAACCCTTCCTACAGTTCTGACAAAGTACAGTGATCTTTGTATCATATTTCTCTTCAGTCTTCTATGTCTGGCATCAACTGCACGTGCCACCATGCTCTGTAGCATTCCTTCTTATCCCAATGCTGACCTCCTAAAAATGAGCAGAATGTTCTAATACTTGAGTTATGTGAGTACTGTCATATCTCCTAATGCAATAAAGATAAATTTTTTGTCATACACTGATTTCATTGCATAGTTGTACCCATTGGCCTGTCTGGCTGCTTCACCAGCATCACAGATTTGGGGGAAAAAGAAGTATCAGAGTGTATAGGTATGGATGCAGATAGGCATATTAGGAAAGATCAGGTGAGAAATCAAAGGTGGTTTGTCTGCTGTTGCAAATGCTGAGTGAAGGATGTTTTGTTCTGTAAATTTGTGCACCAATACTTTGAACTATGTATCAGCCATTTTTTAAACATATGTATACTGCTAAAATGCATTTGCTGTTGTTTTTAGTTTTTTTTTTTTTTTTTAACATTCACATATTATCAGTTAAAGCTTCAGGTAACAGCAATAAAAACATTTACCAATTATTGTTTATGCCTTCATGATGACATTAGATGATGCTGTCTCCATGCTAACTAATAAAAATCAATTCTGAAATGAGAAACTTGGAAGATCTTTTCTATCCTTTGTTCAGCAGTTTGCCATTTGATATACTACAATTCACACAAGAACAACTACAAGACTATTGCATAGCCTAAATTTCTTTATAGACAACCTCATTTAGGACCTGGGCCTGAACAAGAAAATAAAATTATTTTCAGTGATGGATGATCTCAACAGCAAATTTTTGTGTGACCTGTTGCTAGAAGCAAGGACCATATTACTGACATGAGATAAGTTGGTCAGGCTCAAATATCAGAAACTGCAAAGCTTTCAAACGAAACTGAAGTTGCACCTGAATAGAACTTTTTCTCTGAGATTTAGATAAAGGAGTTTTTTTTTTTTTTTCCTTATGAATGAAGCAGTGTTTATAAGACCCCTGGCTGAAATGACAAGTGCCCTACCACAGTCAAAAGAATACTGCTGACAATTCACCAAGGTTGGCAACACCTTTTCAGTTTCACTGACCTACTTATCTTTCACTCTCCCTCCCTAGCCTAATCTCTTTCTCTGATCTTTCTCCTCCTTGCCTCCCATGTAACTATTCACAAATTACTTCCATTGCTTCAAGGAAAAGATATAGCACAAAATGAAACAGCATAGCAAAAAAACCCATCCTTTTCTTATATTGTACTAAAATGTTATGAAAGACCAGTTAACTTTATTCTTTCTAACCCTAAAAGTAAGAAACTCATCTTTGAACCCAAACCTGGCAACTGGTGATCCCTAGATGTGATTTAAAAAAAAACAAAAATGAAGTTGCAGTAGTAACAACTCAAATTACATCAAACCAAAAAGCTGCATTATTTTCTGGCTGGTTTGTAATGAAACACAATAACATGTAAAGTAAGACCAGTTTTTACACCAGCTCTTCTCTTTGTCAAGGTACTGCTACAGACATTATCAACCTCTGTCTTTAAGTTTTTTTCTTCAGTATCCTACTGTGCACAGAAATGTATAAACATACAACATAACTCTATGGACAAGGCCAGGGCAATGAAGCAGTGATTTGTCCTCTCAATAAGGGTGAAAGACAACTTCATATAATTAAGTCCTTTATTCACTTTGCAACTAAGCTTTATTCACATAATTTTTTAATGTAACATAAACAAGTTTTATGGGTCATTACTCAGACAGGTGCGCTGCATATTGCATCTTTCAGATTTCAGGCCAGGAAAATGAAAAGAGGAATGGCAAAATTACTTGGCTGCAAGCATTCAGGGAATGTGGTGAAATGTTTAATGACAAACATTAAGTTTCATTTTCTATCTTCCAACAACTCTTTTGAAGTTTGACATTACATTTCTTCACTCCTCCCTTCTTTCCTACCTTTTATACTTTACTGAAAATAGCATCTTTCTGATACCAAATTAATTCAAAATTAATTAATTTCTCTCCTAACTCTGTAAACTAAGTTCTGAAAAAGTGAAACATTCACTTCCCAAATAAATCAAAAATCTAATCTTGTTAATGTGCACCCTTTATAATACAATACAATCTGCTGTTTGTTCCTGGTGTGTAGGACTTAGGGAAGATGCTCTTCTCAGCATAGTGATGGCTAGACCACTTCCTTGCTAATGCGTAATTCCATTCAGAAATAATATTTGTTGTGTTAATTCTACCTTCTGATAGTGGAAATGAATGTGCTTCTGCAATTGCATATAAATGGTCTATGGCATTATTTTCCTTTAGCTTCTACATACTGCCAGTAGGCTTCTCCTAATGGAGTATCCACAATTTCCAGAGAGTTTTTATTCAAAATAAAAGTAGTTTCACCTAATTACCTTCACTGATGGCTTTGATGATTGCATTTTGTACTGATGTAATAAATTCCTATATCTTAACCAGGGCTGCTAATTTCTTTCATCATGCAAACTAACTTGAAAAATCATAATTACATCTTCAGCATCCTATATGACCTGTCCTGATTCTGCAGTGAAAGTGGACAAAGCTCTGACAACCTACACAGAGAGCTGCCTATTCAAAAAGTTCCTACATGAAGGTAAAATCAAGTAGATAAAATTCATCCCATAAGGTAACTGAAGAAGTATCACACTACAGGAGGTATTCAATGACTGCAGTAAATGTTTCACTTTCTTGGACAACAAAGAATCTTTTAAAATCTCCAAAGAAGAAGACCTAACTTCTTTATTGGATCAGTAACTGCAGAAATCTGGTTATGCCACTCCTTCTTTTGTTGCTTTCTAAGCTCCCCTCCCCCCTGCCCCACACATGGTCTTCATGAAAATCAGGATTAAAAAATGCAGCTTTAGGAATTAAGTGGATTTGCACTTAAATCTGAGTCACCAGCCTCTCCTGTTCTAAACTACTTCTGCACATTGCTACACAGATTTTGCACTCTGCAAAAGACAGATGCAAATGAGAAATGAGGGAAATGAAGCATGAATAGACTAGAAAGACAAATACGTAGCCTGTTAGAGATCTAAGACATTTAGTGCTCTGCTTATGCTGAAGGATTGTAAAAAGTTACAAAAAAGCAACCTATAAATGCAAAAATATTTTGGGGAACATTAGCTTCAAACTGTATCACAATGGATGGGTAGATGAACATTCACATACCTACTTTCTTTTTGATAAATATTTCTCTGTGACTTTTGCAGATTAAGAGATATAGTTACAAACTCATATTATAGGGCTTTTTCCCTAGCTCACAGAGCCTTGGAGCAGATGAGATGCTGTGTGCGACTTACCTGAAGAACCTTTTAACACAGAACTGTAAAGGACAGAGACAACTTTGACTCAAAATAATTTCTGCAGAGGCCTGTCACTGATTTAAAGCCTATAAAGGGTGAGAAAATCTCATCCACTTCTGAAAACTCTTCCCACTCCGAAATTTGAATGTAGTACTTCCCTACTAAAAAGAAAAACCAAACTGTTCTGACAAGAAAAGCTTTCACATTGCACTTCATTACCCAGGAAAAAATGTTCTAATATTCCAGCCTAAAAATCATACTATTCTGAGTGCAACTATTTACATATTACAGCTTGAACAGAGAGGGAAATACAGGATCATTTCACAGACACATTGGCCAATTAAGTATATGGAGTTAATCATAATTACATCAAAGTATGCCAAGAATGACTAGAGGTAATCACAGTGCAAACACATCTTTCTTCAATTGACAACAGAAGCAAAATTTCTTGTAAAATTCAGAAAAAAATTATTAATGCTATCCAGTAGCAGAAATATGCTAGATAATTGGAATGCCCATATTTTACTATATAAAAAATAACATAATCCCATATCAGTTTTACAAATTTGTGTATATAAGGAGAATTCAATTACTGAGAAAGTTGCAATACTAAGTGTACATGCAAAATAAACTGCATTAGAACAATATGTGTATTTAAATGATGAAAGTACCTATTCATACAGACTAATATCTTGTATTTGGTAAAGCAAATATAGAAATATTTATTTTAATAAAGCCAAATGAAAGGTTTTAAATCAATGTGGATTTGAAAGACAAAGCTGTTTTTTCATTTCCCTAACTAATGAGAAACAGATCATAGATTTACTCATTAGAAATAGGAGCTATTGTACCATTCGGGTGTGCAGTGTTCTATGTACAATGCTACCTACTATGTACTGAAATTGCACAATGCAGTCCTGTGGAAAAAAATATTTGCAATCTAAATTAGTAAATTCTGATACTAGAAGTAATAAAGCCATGTGGTGCTGCATACCACATTGGCTGATTTTCCTTGTTTCTCAACCAGGTAACATTATCTGCATGGAGTTCTGGGCTTCTATGCTTAAATTGCTCCCAATACCTGTGCACATTTGTTCAAAGCTACCTTGCCTATCTCTGTACAGGAATACAGCACTCTGTGCAGGTATTTAAAAATACTTTACTGAGGGAAGAAGCCAGAGCCCACTGATGTACTGTTTATTAGACTTGGTTTTAATAGCAGTCAATAATAGCTCAGAACTAGTGTTTTGTGATATAACAGGCTGGGTTTGGAGGAGGATGTGAAGGAAGACCGTCTGCTTTGTGCTCTGTTGACGTGAGCATGCAGCACCTGGTAATGCTGCAGCTCTGAATCACATGAGCCATTTACAGAAAACAAAGTCACCGAAGCAAAAGACAGGAAAGCCACAATACATCTTGGAGTCAGTCCCAGCTAGGACAGGCTCCTTGACAAAAGTTCAGGATGAAAGTGGTATAGTGCAAAAATGCCAAGAAGAAATTGTTTGCAGAGAAGGAGAATGAAAGATAATCTCTGCATCACATCTGCAACATGAAGCTTTAATTAACATTGCACAAGCCCTGGCACACTTGAAATGTCAGTTTCTGTTTGGTATGGAAAATCTGTGGGGGATTTAGAACCACAGCTATGGATGAGACACAAAGGCAGGACTATGATTAGGACACAGCTGAAATAAAATCAAGCTGCCTTTCCTTGTGGCCACGTGAATCATGACAAAAATAGAAGCAGCTGTTACTGTTGGTTTGGTTGCACTGGGGACAGCTATTGCCACTGGCAGGAGTAACTGGCTAGCTGCTAGAATTGCTGTAGTGGTTCCACTGGCACAGATCACCACTTTTCTGTCTGCAACAGCTTTATGAAAATATCACTGTTCAAAAATTTCCATTTGGTTCAATTTCTTAGCTGATTGCTTTCTTTAGAAATTAATACTCTAAGTGCTTCTGGGACTAAGCCCCCTCAAGACACTGTTATACATAAACTAGATCACAGGAAAAAGAACTGAAAAGTTATGTATTTCAACATGATTTAAATTTGCTAAGCAAGGATATTTTCAGTTCTTTCTGGGGAAGACTACTTCAGAGTTTATCAAATCTTGCTTTTATGAAATTGCTTCTGCTTTCAGTCTAAATTTATTTAATCTTAGGTTCAGCCCAATACACCTAGTTGCATCAATACACCTATATGCCCTCAATGCATTGTGCTAAAGCATTTATACTCTTTAAATATGTAATGTCTATCACAGTTCTCTTGCTTCAGTATCATTTAGCAAACAATGCACATTCATAATTTGTGTAATTTCTTATCAGCTCAGCTTGTGTTCTAATTTTTCCTCTTTTTTTTTTTTTTTTTTTTTTTTTGTTAGTTAGGCTTCTGGAGTGGCATGCAACAATATCACAGGAGAGGCAATTATGTTCAAAGTTATTTTTAAACTCTTTGGGCTTGACAAGCTCTATAGACAGGCAACTTACAGGGTCATTTGCTATTTCCATAGCAGTATGATATCTTAGCACAAATGGGCAAAGAAGAGCCTTGCGTTCTTGTCATCATCTGCAGCATGATCTGGTGGCTTGACAAAGCATCTCCATTTCCTGTGTACATAGCACTAGCTAGAAGCTCTAATTCAACTATTGCTGCACTAAATTCAGAAGGAGGAGACATAACTATTACTATGGCTACCTAATTGTTCCACTACTTTTGTTGAGGGACTCATATGGCTCATACTGCACTATCTCTGGAACATCCCTAGTTCCCTTTAGCTTGTGGCTTTAGCAAACGTACTTTTTGCATCAAGATTCAAGCAGTTATGTGTGGTTTCTCTAAAGACACTTCAGAAAGTTAAAAGCTCCATTCCTGTTACAGTGTTATAGAGGCACTGTTTCAATTTCTTAATATAAAATTGTTTTGGAGTTTTCAATATATAAGATGTCCCAAATGACTTTTATCTATTTTTCCCAGAACTGCCAAGACCACTGCCCTTAGAGGTGCATCTGAGCAACACTTCAAATCAGGATAACATAACTTCTGACTTCGACAGTTACTCTACACTTATCCTCTGTCCCAGGAGAAGAACGCTTTTTGTTTCAAAAGGTATAACATGGATACGAATTTCATTTCATAACACCAGAAACAGCTGCCTCTTTGCACCAGTGTGTGTACACACTATAAATTAAAATATAAGCCCAGGAATGTACAGAGGGATTATTAGGAGGTGGAAATGGATTCTGAAGCATTTTAGGTTGTAGATGTTTGATATGATGAAGCCTTGCAATTGTAACTGACTGCAAGTCAATGAAGAGAGGCCCTACAGAAAGACCTTGACAAATTAAGAGGGCTAGATTGTCACCAACCATTTGAAGTTTAACAAGTGAAAATTATGGATTCTGCATTTGCCCTGGGACGGGGAAACCCTGGATGACAGACTGGGGCATTAGAGAGCAGCACTGCAGAAAGGGACCAGAGGATCCTGGTTGATGGGAAGTTGAACATGAGCCAGGCAGTGCCCTGGCAGCCAGGGGTGCATCAGGCACAGCATGGCTAGCCAGGCAAGGGAGGGGATTGTCCTGCTCTGAACTGCACTGAGGTATCCTCACAAGATTAAAGACATAAAACTATTAAAGACCATCCAAAGGAGGGCTAGAAAGGTGGTAGTTACAACTTCCTCACAAGGGGCAGGCACTGATCTCTTCTCTTTAGTGACCAGTGACAGGACCCAAGGAAATGGTCTGAAGCTGAGTCAGGGGAAGTTTAGATTAGATAAAGAAAAAGGTTTTTCACTGAGAGGGTGGTTGGGCACTGAACAGGCTCCTAGGGAAGTGGTCACAGACCCAAGCCTGACAGTCTCCCAAGGTCTCCCCTGACAGAGCTGAAGAAGCATTTGGACAACACTCTCAGGCACGTGGCGTGACTCTTGGGGAAATTCTGCGCAGGGACAGGAGCTGGACTCTATGACCCTTATGGGACCCTTCCAATTCAGGATATTCCACGATTCTATGAATATTAAATAAATGCTTCAAATAACCTAATGAAGCTTTACCCTTTCTTATGACTTTTAAACTAAATACATCCACTTTACCTTTCTCTGATGCTTATATTTATTAATTATTTTTGTGAGGAGATTAGAATTTGTATTTATATACCATATATCTAATATAATTTTGTATACCTGCATGAATGCATGTGACTAAGGAAGGAAGCAGCACACTGAGGTGCTGGAGTGGGTCCAGAGAAGGGCAGGAAAGCTGAAGAGTCTGGAGTACAAGTCTTATGAGGAATGGCTGAAGGAGCTTGGGTTCTTTAGCTTGAAGAAAAGGAGGCTCAGGAGGACACCTCAGGGGAGAGGCCAGGAGAGACCTTATTACTCTCCATAACTACCTGAAAGGAGGTTGTAGCCAGGTGGGAATTGGCCTTTTCTCCCAGAAAGCCAGTGATAGGACAAGAGGACAAAGTCTCAGACTGTGCCAGGAGAGGTTAAGGTTGGACATTAGGAAGAAATTCTTCACAGAAAAGGTGATTAGGTATTGGAATGGGCTGCCCAGGGAGATGGTAGAGTCACCATCCCTGGAGATGTTTAAGGAAAAACTGGATCTTAGTGCTTAGTGCCATGTTCTGAGTGACAAGATGGTGTTCAGTCTCAGGTTGGACTTGATGACCTCAGAGGTCTTTTGCCACGTAATTGATTCTGTGACTTTCTATTTTGAATGTGTATAAGGATAAGCTCTTCTGGTGAAGAATTTAGACATTTATGTGTGCAAGGGTAAATGTGAGCAGGAATGTGCAATGTGTGTGTGTAAGGTGCAAAGTCAAATTAAAGACAGTCATGTGAGTTCAAGTATAAATACAAATAGTCAGCTCCCTTTTTGAATGAAAATCTTAGGTAGGCAGAAGCTTAGAAAGGCAGGGCTATTCTATTTTCTTTTGTGAAAATTCTTTTGTAATACCATCTTTTAGGTTTTGAAGGTTTTTGGAGTACTTTTTACATTCTTGCTCTTCCACATGCAGCAAAATATGTTCTGAAATGATATTTATCTGTGAACTCAGCAGCTCTGCCAACTAGAAAAACAGCTTTCAGCCCCACAACCCGTTTGGAGAGATAAAGAATTGCTGTGGTCTTGCACTGAAATGGACTGACTTCATTATCACACTCAATGATGGTTTTAACTTCATATTTCCTCAGCTCTGCCTGAAGGAAAAATGATAGCCCTGATAACCAAAGAATATTATTAAAGATAGTTTCCCAGGGAGTTTAATGATAACTGCATTATTTCTCCTTAAGAAAATGAAATTGTGGAGCTAGTTATGTTCTTATGTGCTTAACATTGGGAGACTTTGTACTATTGGGTTTTAAAGGGCAAGCTGGCTTGATTTTTTTTATACCTATGTGTGTTGGATTATGCAATGGAACGGGTTTTGGGTCATACTTTGAAGGTAAAATGAAGTCTTAGTAAGTGATTTTTAATCACTTTGGTGGTCTTTTCTTTGGTGCTTGTAAACAATGAAAATGAAGTCTGGATTTAGTTAGTCATCCACTGTGTATTTCACTGTTTGATCACATTAGGGATTTCATGACAGAGAGAACTTTAACTTTACCAGTCCCTCTTTATCTTTGGCATACATTGTACAGTTGATCTTGATGCCCTGTATAAGGCTACCAGACTTTTTTTAACTATGTGCACATGCTCATGAGTGTTTCCAGCTCAAAACCTTCTTAAAATGGTTTCTTCAAACACAAGGTGATGAATTATACACAGGAATTTGTTATTATATTATACAATAAATTCTTGTATTTGAAGGGATAAAGGGATGGACTCTGTCCTTGGTTGTATTTCACTAAGATGGTAATTATAATCTGGTATACTACCATTACTGATATAACATGGGCTACATTAACATCCTTCCAGCAATAAGAAACGTGCTCTGACTTTACGAGTTCACCTTTTAAGCAGCAGATACTTCCATCTAAAAAGGTAAGTCAAAAGGAACTCTTTAATCTGAAATTGCAATATGCTTTATAAATTTTCTTTCACCAAATTTAATGTCATCCTTAGGGAGATAGTAATTACCAAGCAGATCAGATGAGTGATCTATCTAGACTACTATCACACATTCCCCACAGCAGATGCCAGCAGCTGTCTCTAGAAGACTATACCCACTATTTCATGAGGTACCATGAACCACAGTTACTGTTTCTCTACAGTTTCACAGTGTGTTTCTGTTAGTGCCTTAAAACAAGTTGAAATCTCCTTTTGGAGTTCTAAAAAATATTACAGGGGAGTTTCTCATTAGTATGCATTTGTTTAATCCTCTTTTGAGCACTGATAAATTCTTTGGTTTAGGCTCTTTTTTGTAATTAGTTTTATAGGTTAATTATCTTTTGAATAAAGCACATTTTCTTCTATCATCTTCAAAAATATCACCTTTCAAATCCTCTGAAATCTTCATGTTCTTGCCATTTCGGAAAGGACAAATAAGAACGTTCAGTATTTCCTCCCCAAATCATTCAAGAATTTTCCGTGTGCCTGCCTGCCTTTTTTTTTTTTTTTTTTGTGACAGCCACAGCCTCCTAAGTATTTCCTGCTGTAATTTACTCTTGTGTCCCTTGTCAACATTAGCAGCTGTTTTTTGAACTTCCTTTAGTTATACTACTTCATGATTCTATGAGCAGAAATAAATTCTACATCCTTGGTAAGGATGTACCATTCTTTTATATAATGCTGTGATCAGTGGAATTTTCTACCCCATTATTCCTGTATCACAGTGTAATACTTGCTTTTTGACTTCTGCTGTGCAATGAGCAGATGTTTTTACAGAGCTTCTGGCAATGTCCCTTAGGTTTTTGTTTTTTCTCCCTGAATGGTTACAGTTAATTTAGAACCTAGTAATGTGTATGAACAATTCAAATTATTCCTTGCAGTGGGCATTTCTTTGTAGTTGTCAGCAAAGGATTGCTGATGTTCTGATGCCAATACAACCTTCTTTATCAGGTGCCTCTGAAATTCCTCACTGTCTTCTTAAACATAGACTTCCATAAATAATTTCTTATTATCTGCAGATCTTGCAACTTCATTGCCAATTCCCTTTTCCACATCACTGATTAAATGCAGTGGTCCTCAAACAGAAGTTTGAGGCACTCTTCCATTAACCTTTTGCCATTTTTCTATTAACCTGAAAATCAAGCATCTATTTCTCTTTTTGGTCTCCTGTCCTTTGCCAGTTGTAAATCATGACAGACATTTACCTTTTTCTATCTGACAGCTTTGCTTCCTTATCAGCTCTTACAAGGAATTTCTGAAAGACTAAATTTGTTTCACTATCCCCACTGTATGGATGGCATAGAATTAATATGGGCAGATTGGAGAAGCACATTCAATCCCATATTCTCACATTCATATTATATTAACTGAAGTTCTCGTTCATACAGTAAATTAATTTATCTACCAATCCAACCAACTTTCCTAAAGTCACAATCACTAAGCTACATAAATATGTACTGAAATCTTGTGTATGCGGCTTCTGTTCTACAGCAGTTATTTTCATGAATCTTTCTTGAGCTATTAAAGATTTGCTCCTCTATTCTAACTGAGCCTCCTTTTTTTCAATCTAACAACCCATCCCTTTATAATTTTCTAATCTATCTTCCTGAAAAGAGCAGGTTTGAGGCATGTTCCCTCTATCATAGAACAGCTTCCAAGAAATTATTCAATAACTCTAATGCTTTCTAGGAAGTGTAATTTCTCTCTTTACTCCTTCATTGTCAAACCAACACAGGGATACTTTATTGAATATCCTGATTCTGATATTCCACCTGTAAAAATCATTAGCCTGTTACTGCAGACAGTTAGCTAAGGACTTCCAAAACAACTTATGTCTTAAAGCCAGTGACTTGAGAGGAATAAAGAGAGAAGTCCAGGATCATGAACCATCCTGCAACTTTTCTATGACATTATCAGCTTCAGTATTTAAGTGGTAGAAAAGAGGGGAAGAATATTCAAACTGAAAGTGCCTGAAGAACAACAGGGAGATGACTAACAGAAGAACTGGATCTTTGAAAACCAAACTATGCCAAAGCAGCCAGTTTTCTCCATGGGTTGTTCATGAGGGCAGAACCAGAATTTTATGCCTTAAAAACCCTTCAAGAGAGTTTCACATGCTGTAGGGAAACATACTTCTACATAGTGGCACAAAACCAACTGAGAAGACATATCCTGAGAATAATTAGCAGTGGTTCTGAATGAAAATGGGAGGTTATATTAAGTCTGTTTATCCCGCTTTTGGTATTAATGTTTAATTTATTTAGGACCTGGAGGATAGAATAAACAACAGGTGGATAAAATCTTCATCTTAATCAAATTTGGAATTTGCCACAAAACTGAATTTACTTCAAATTGATTTTGAAATTTAAAATATAGGAGGTGCAATACAATAAAATTAAACACAGTTTCTACAGTAGTTTAAAATAACCCTGCCTGACTGAAGAATGAGGAGTGATCAGCCTGGCAGGAGTTGTGAAGAGGAGAACCTAGCAGGACATACAGCAGTGAAATAACTCATGCTGATATTAAAACAGGGAACAATAAACCAAGGTGTATAAATACAGTTATAGCTTATTACAGAAATACAAGCTAGGGGTCTACTTTAGCCTCCTGTACAATGTATTCAATGTTGGTAAATCTTTCCCTTAAACATTGTATTTGGGTGCTACAAAGCCCATGAAATTACAGGGCAAACAGCTGGAGGATATACAGTATACAGGACAAAACAACAAGATCAATCAGAACTCTAGATAACAGAGACCAGAAGAAAGGTGAAATAACTTGTTATTTTGCCTAGAATCCTGGGCCTGAACATGGCAGCAGTACTATAATATGTTAAAGTGTGCTGCAAAGAAGGTGACTTGAAAGATGGACATGACAAGATTCACGAGCTTAATTTGAAGAAATGGAGGTTTCAGATTAAAAAGCTGTCTAGATTGGGCAGGTGGTTTTGTGAGTTTCTTTTCACCCTCATTATCTACAATACTTACTTAAAAAAAAAAAAAAGAAAACAGCTGCAAGAAAAATACTGAAGGTATCAGAAATGGCCTTGGGCAATTGGGAATAGGCCATGACACTGAGGAATCAAGTTAGTACACTGCTAGTTAAAATATCTCTTGGCTCCCTATTTTAAGCCACAAGCAGCAACTGAAATGACTGCATCCATCAGAGAGAGCACCATTTAGTCACAGTAAGTGAATTGAGTCACATACCCTGGATTCATCCCGTGGCATGGCACTGATTCACTGCACAGCCTTAGGCAAAAACTTGAGCTTTCCGGCTTGCTTTCCTTCTCTGAGGGAAGAGTACATAACCTATCTCAAAAGCACATCACAAGTGAATCATGGTAAAAGCCCTGGTTAAAATGGTTCATCATCAAGGAAACTGAGAAAAAGCTTGCTTCCTAGAACACAGCTTCAGATAACTTAAGGGCACAGGATCATTTCTCTCTGCTACTGTGGCCGATGCCTACATAACACAGGTTGTTTTGATCCTTTCAGGCAGGCTGTCAGAACAGCTGAAATAGTTCCCAAAAAATACACAGAAAAATCTCAGCAGATGGTCACCACATATCCTTTCAGCCTATTTCTCTGCTTTTTGCCTGTCTTCTTGAGCAGAAAAATCACTGCTCCTAGTGCACTCTTACTGAAGGCATTTTACAACGTACTACAGTGAAACAAACTATTTCAGTCTAAGGTTGTTCTACAAGACATTCCCCTCTGAAGTTCCTGGGCAATCCCAGGTGCTATGTCTCCTTCTTGACATCAGACTACCCTGCTTTCCTCTGTGCATTTAATTTTCATTCAATCTCTAGGTATTTTACAACCGTTTAACTTAATGGACCATTATCCTAGGACAAATCCATCTTCACTCTTTACAACCAGAAAGTTAGAGTCCAAGTAGTGAATTCAACATCACAAAGCAGGGAAAAAGCTGAACTGAAAACAGGTTCAGATTGATCTGATTTCCAGTTCTGTGCTATGATAACCCACATATATGTGTATATGAGTATGCATGGATATATATGGATCCATATTAGATGTATTTTATATTGCCATATGTGCATGTGCAAGACAGTTTGTTAGTGGTGAAGACAAATAGAAGCATATGATTCCAGTTCCCCTTTACTCTGTAGAAGTATATTCCAAACAGGTTCAAATGCAAAATATGCATGAGACAACTAAGTGTTTTAAACTATATCTTTCAGGGAATAATGAACACTTATTAAGGAGTCTTTAGGGGGAAAAGAGTAGAAATTGTATATGTTGGCTAAAAATCTTTTGATTATTGTGTGCCTCATTTAGAAAGCCACGTCTGACCTTCCATATAGAGAGCTTGCATTCCTAATTTTGGCTGCTTCTTTCTTTGTTGACTACAGAACTGATACACTTTGATTTTCATACATGACTTATCTAGTTTCCATGTGCTTCAAAGCTGTCCAGCCTGAAGGCATCTATTCTGGCCTCAGTCCAAGGCAGACTGCAATACTTAGTGGCAACTGGGGACATGCATGATAGGGGAACACAAGTCCTCTACTCTTAGATTTCTCTATTTAAAGGAAAAGGCTAAGCTGTCAAATATAAAAAACAGAAGCTGTGACAGGGCACAATGTAGAAGTCACTGTATAGAAAAGAACAAGAAAATTGTTTGTTTTTTTTGAAAGACTCCAATTGATAACTGACACTCCTGTCACCTTCTTAAGTCACCTGATCCAATTTTCTACTAAGCAGTTCAGAAAAATCTATAGGTAGCACAGCCTTTGCCAAAGCAGATCAGAGCATCAGTCAGTCCTCTTGTTTACAATACCCTGCCCCTTCACGTGCCTGGAGAAAGCAGTAGTTTCTCTCACCTCCTATTCAGTCCTGCACTGTAGCAGATCAGATAACCTCACTCAGAATGAGCACCTGTATTCATATCTAGCAGCAACCACATGAACCTACATCATCACTCTGTTGGTAGTCATTGTCTTATACATGGCAAGGGAGCCGTGAATTTGTTCTATGTGAGAAAGCTCTTGTACCATGCCATTGCAATATCTGAGCATCTTACAGCACCGTTTTAAAGGCACTGACTGTATAGCTGGAGCAATTGCTTCCTCTCACTTCATCAGCCTAACTTATTCACCTGGAAAAAGTATTTTCCTTTGGCGGAGAGGAAGATCATAAGCTTTTTCTTGCATTCTTCTCTCATAGAAACAGCGATCTTGGGTAAGAGGTAGGCTAGAGAGAAGCAGAAAGGGAAGAAAAATTTCAAGCCTATAAAGTGACCACTAGCTATTAGAAGTGAGAGACAGGAATTACTTTTTCCTTTTGCAACTCTGCATCATTCACAAAACTGAGATCAGGAAGCTGGGCTGAGCACAGGCCCTATGTAGAGTCATGATTCTCTGCAGATACAGAAGCACACTACAACTTGCCTTTACAGCAGTTGGTATAAACGGTGCTGATTTCATAGCTGGTTGTTTCTCACAGAAGAGCAGAGCACAAAGCAGCAGTGCTTCAGGAATACATTATGGCTAAAATATGTGAATTCATATGCAAATTAAGCAGGGCTTTCCACTTGTGCAACATTACTGAGTATCCCCCTGTGTCAGAGAGTTTGGGAGTGCCTGTTGTGTGGGCATCAACCTCCACATCAAAGCTCTGCTATTTCTACAAGGAATAGGGGGGTAAGCGGCTCTTCCTTTCTAGCAACTGATTAATCATTCTGCACTGCAGCAGAAGCCATGCTCCACAGGCTTCTGACTGGTAATGTTACAAAAAGCAGAAGGATGGCCATTTGAAGGAAAATCATTATCTTCCCTCTCCTGTGTATGACCACACTGATAGCTGCACAGGAGAAGTACATGAACAACCTGTAGAAGTTGCAGTGTTGACAACACACTTTCTTCAACTCTGCTTTCGAAAGCATCATCATAATCCTAGAACTGCAAATGTTATTTAAAAAAACCCAATCCCTTTGAAACTTTAGAGAATCTTTCTTAAAAAAATTCTGCCAACAGTGAATTTCAACAGTACTGAAGGCCAAAGATTTCCCATTGCAAATATCTTTCTATCATAAGGTCATAATCCCACTCTGTAGAAATAATATCCATCATTAAGAGTACTTGTTTTCCCCAAAGTCATATGTCTCTGGCCTTGGCAAACAGGTGCCATTTAAGGGGAACAGGCTGATGCTCACTCTGATCACATTCTTAATGTGTACACATACAAGAAAGAGCAGTGAGGGTATTTCAGTGATCAAGCACTTGATTTTATCCCTGAGCATAAGATTTCAGATTTAAAGGATTTAACTTTTCTCCTCATGTTAGGAAGCTTCTTAGGTTATAGCTCTATCCCTTAGATCTTGGGATCTATAAGAAAATGACAGAAATTATGCCATCAATAACAGAATATTAATGTTCAGAAATGGGATTGCTAGTGGAATATACTTGGAAGCTACAGAAAGCATTTTCATAAAAAAAACTCATTGTGTTACAAAAAATAAATTAATAGATCTGTGCCATTCTGATAGAACTTTTAAGGCCTGATCATTCAAGACATTCTTCAATAAAATAAACCAAATAAACTAGTTCACCCTACTCCCACCTATGGTGTTCATGCTATTTGTCTAAAAATAGCATGATCAGTGTCCAAAGTGTAGTGCATTTCAGTAATACTCAATTCATAAGCCATTAAATCGAAGACTATTAAAAAGTCTCTCTTTAATAATATATACATATTTTTAAAAGAGAAAATTACAATTTTTATGGAAAGCTTTTTTATCCTCAGTTATAAATGAAGAGAATTTGCATTGAAGGGCATAAACTAAAGGGAGAGAGAAAGAGGAAGATGAGAGAAAGTGTGTGAAAGAAAAGGAGTGTAACTGATTGCAACACAATTTATTAGCTTCAAAGGTCAAGGCAGCCCGTGTTTTTATTGGATCTGTTTACTTAGGGGCATTTGCAGTGCCTTGACCTGAAACAAATGAGTTGCTGTGGCAGTGCTTCCATATATTTATGTCATTCCTAGGCTAATGCAAGCATTTCTTGAAGTCCTAGTGCAGCACAGCTAGCTCTGTGCAGACATTATCCATTGGCTGAAAATGCCAGGCAGCAAGCAGTGGCACAGAACCCTCAAATAAGTTTTTTCAATCTTCACTTCATTGCTACTGGATCCTCTTTGCCCTTGGGTTGGTTTGGTGGCAAACATCCTTCACAGGAAGGAGATGGCAGCAAGGGGTTATGAGGAATGTGCCTATCCATGCAGAAGAAATGTTCTCTGGAGAGTTACTCCTTGCCAGGGTATTTCAGATGTGTTCTGTGATACTCGCAGCACCCACAGTATAAAAAAAACCCATAACTAGGTAACCAGCAGCTTCCCAGATTATCTACTTTCAGCTGCATTTCCACTTGAATTTCCAGGCTTGTAACTTTTCTCAAAAAGAATGGCTCATCTAGTTAATAAGGAAAGTTCAGGATAATGGAGTTTTCCAATTCACTCCAGTTAAGACTTAAATCTTATGCAGCAGTGACTCAGATGTCAAGCCTAGTGGAAAATGGCATCCTGGCTGACATAGCAGATGTTATGAAAGACCAGCTGTTATATTCACCCCATCTTTTATTAGCTGCTTTGGTATGTGGGCTGAATTTTTCTGTCTTGAGAATCCAGCCCTGAAATCCTAGTAATACTTTTGCCAGCCAGTCTTCAGCCTCTGCAGCTGTGTTGCTGAGTCTCTCCTTGAGGGAAGCACCCAAAGAAGAGAAGATGATACCTGAAGATCCTTCAAGTACCCTGACTTCAGAAATGCTTGCTACAGAAAGTGTTACAAGTTCAGCCTATGAAAAAATGACTCTAAAATAGAGATGTGAACTAAAGCCTCTTACATAAAATGTAGCAGGAAGTGGCAGATACCAATCTTCTCTTTAGCTGGGGGTTCTACAGTACCACACTGGACAAAAGAGGGATCAATTATACAAAACTATAGGTCAGTACTACTACTTGTTCCTGAAAACATGTTGCAGCATTGCTAAAACCTGAACTAGTGGTAGGTTTACCAAAGGCTTCAGCAGATTAAGTACAAAGCCAAGTGCAATAAAGCAGCTATAATTTTTGGCATAATATAATACCTGTGCACTCATTTCACATAAACCACATAAATATTACAAATTATATTGACTCTGAACCACTAGTGATTTACATTGGATATGTTCTGGAAATCTAGAGGCATTAAATATTATTTACATGATTTATTCAAAAATGTTTTGCAAAAACAGTTGAAGCCTTCAAGAGGTTAAACTGAAAAGTCTATATAGTAGCAAAGTTAACCATCTTTTTCTTTCAAAATATTCCTTCCATCTCAGTGAGTACTGTATCACTAGTTCTTACACATGCCAGCATTGCAGAAATTTGTCATCTAATAAAGAAGGATTAGAAGCTGCTGTGATGCTCAAAGACTGAATCACCTTTAAGGTCCTTCTACCTTGTGATAGTCTGTGAGACACACATCTCGACAGAGAGAGGAAAGACAACATTCCAGCCTCAGAGTTTCTTATATATACAGCAAAAATTAGGAAACCAAGAGGTAAAACTGTCTTGAGAGCAGTGCTTTCATGGGATGACAAAACTAATTGGAAATTTTAGGTCTGCAATGTTAAAGGAGATTTTCATTTCAGCCCCTAAGTAAAATGAAGGCCCCATAGAGGCAAGTTTTTACAGAAACTATGATACAAACAATTATCCATGCCTTAAAAAGTACTGCAAGAATTAATTTAAGAAGAGCAATAATCCTTTTCCTGTATGGTGCAGATACTAGACATAAGAGCAGGCAAAGGCTGATAAGAGGTAACTAGAACTCACTGTAAAGTGTCAGAAAGTCATTGTCATACAAGAATGATGTGCTGAAGAAATGACATTGATTGAAAATTCTCCTCATTCCCATTAAAAGTTTGAATGAGGTATTTTAATGCAAGATGATATTATTTAGTTATACACCTCACTTCATTTTTCAACACCCACTCAAACACCAGTCCAATGTTTATATTCAGTTTTGACAGTTCAAAGAGTTACTGCATTTAGGAGCTGTTGGTAACCATCAGATACCACATAATGTCATGCTGGCACAGTACTGGTATCTGCAATTATAGTTTTACACAGCTCAAAGAAACAACTTAATTGTACAATAGTGTACCAAAAAGACAAAAGATCAGCTGGACACAGGCTTACTGTAGTGCCACTATTATAATTATGTGATATATTTGTTTGCAATACAGCTCTAGCAATATATTAAAAAGAAACAGTTTAAGGTTTGCAACACAGATGGCCTGTGTGAAAAATGGGCCGAAGGAGACTGATACAACATTTATTTGACAGCATTAAGAGATCAGAATCTTGACCCATCATTCTTATCTCTGACCTAAAGCTCTGGCCAGCCTTTCTTCTTTTTAAAATACTCATTTTAATTAAAGGTAAATAAATGTGATGATCCAAAGAAGTGACTGTGACACTGCAGGATGGAGAAACAAAAATGGTTTTCCAGTGACAACAAAAGATCTCAAGTCTGAGAGTGGCCACTGGCATTTCTGATCAATGCTCTTTAGGCATCTCCAGCCCCATGGAGAGAAGAGCCATATGACTTCCCTGCACCAGAATAATTCTGTAAGGCAATACCCATTTGTTGGAGATGCACTCAATTGCTCTCAAAGACCTATGGTGTCCCCTGTTTCTCTGTAGTCAGAAGTGGAGGTGTGTCCCAAAAATTCTAACAAGTTTGAGCTAGTTTGTGTAAGGCTCTGGAAGAACAGCGCTGGGCAGGACAAGACAACAGCACTCAGAAAATAAAATGGAAGCTATTTTTGCACAACTCAGAATAGGAACACAGCACGTACAGCTCATCCTCTGCTGTGGTTACCTTCAATCCCAGCAGTGACAAGTGCTGGGCTGTATGTGCATTTTCATCCATCTCTGCAGCTCCAGGCTGAGGGCAGACAGCAACAATTTTACCACAAGACCATGCTTGTGAGACAGGACAAGTGCATTTTCAATTTGCAAGTAAGCAGAGTCCTGTCAAGGGCAATATTAATTTCTACAATGTCTGAAAAGCAGCTCATTATTCCTGACTCTGCCTGTGGGTTATTGGTGCATTAAATAAAAAAAAAATAAAATCATCCCAAATAAAGGCATTTTTTGTAATTTCCAGCATTCTGCATTGGTATCCAGGAAGATGTGTCAGCTTACTGCAGGTTTCTCCAGCAGCACTAATAAAAGTGATTAATTAGTATTTTTCAGCTATACATCCAAAAATACTTTACCAAAGAAGAAAAAGAAAAAGGAAATATTAATGCCACATCACATAAAGAAAGAATCTGGGAACGTAGGGTTTTAAAGGCCGGGGCAATATTATGTTGAAGCATCAGGCAAAGTTTGGAAACAAAATGTTATTGAAGAGAACAGAGAAAACGGTGCCTGTAACAGCTGGAGGACTTGATCCAGTGACCCATGTAAGGTTTTCCAGCAATGGAATCCTGTAACTGTGTAGCTTGTGCCTAAACAGTTGATTTTGCTGTCCTATCTACTAGATAGTGCTAGAGAAGGAGACTGCACAAGTTATCTATTTACTGGTTACAATTAAATCAGCACAATATCAAACAAAAATTTCTACACTGAAAAATTTCTCAGTGATACAAAAAATACCATGTGATTCAGGACCACTGAGAAGACTGGTGATAACAAAAGGAAGTTTTGAGAGCTCAAGGGAATTTCTGCATCTCTTTGTGTCAGTTCAAAAACAACAAACCTCCAGAAAAGTCTCTGTCCTCTTGCAAAGAAAAACCAAACCATACAAAAAGCCAAACTCAAAAAAACCAAACACACCCACTGAGTATCATCAATTCAGAACAAATTTGGGGTTTCCACCCAAGCTGCAAATGTCAGACCACAGCCTGCTTGCATAAAGAGTCATTCCCCTCAACAGAAAGGAAGCCCTCACAGCAAGCGTCAGGCAGTGAAGGGAATAAGAATTCTCAGGATCCTAGATAATCATAGTTAAATATTTCTGCAGTAATCAAAGAAATTATGGTCTGACTTTATTTCAAGAATGAAATGAAGTTCTGCTTTACCAACAGAAAAGAAACAGCTTTGGCCTGCACTGAGTGACCTATACCATGTAATTCTTAGATCATTGTGAGGTGGCAGAGGACATTTACAAGTTGGACCTTGAGTTTGTCATTTTTTGTCAAAGGAGAAAGCATAATAAGAAAAGGTAGCAGGCTAGTATAAAGTAACAACTAGTTTAGAAGCTTGCTTCAGCATTCATTCTTATTATTTCTCTTGTGTAATTATCGAACAATTTATGTTTTGTTTAATTCTGATTTGAAAGAAGAGACTCAGGTTATTTCAATTTATAGCTAGCTATACCTAGCTAGACATTTTCAGCACTCTATAGTCACTGCTGTGACTACACTGATATGAAGTTACATGTGACTCAGACTTGAAGCTATCAGTTATCAGGTGAGTGAGAGAATTCTAGACAAAAGCACAGAGCTTAATGAAGGCTGTCTTAAACTGCTTCTCCCATATACACTGAATTTTAGGCTGCCAATTCTCATGGACTGGATTACAGAAAACAGCAAACAACACGTATGACTGACCAGAGGGGCGCAATTTGTGTAGTTTTGTAACACAAAACCAAGGCTAGGCAAATAAAAAAGCAACTGATTCTAAACAAATAAATGCCAGTATTTTATATTTTGTGAAATGTACTGCTGTATTACCAGGCCTAATTGAGTAATAAACATCCTGTGAGGATTAAGTATTTTCATAAACAGTGCTTGCAGGAGTCTTAGCCACGACAGTAGTTTAAGGCAGTAGTTTAAGCACTCCTCATGCTCTGGGAATCAACATCTGGGGACAAAAGCCAAAAGAAACATAGCACACACATACAAAATTCATGAGCAGGTGCATTGGGAAGGTAACAATGTCCTCAGAAACCTCCTGGCTGTTTCATGGGCCCAGCTACTGTCTGTTAAGCCCATTGATCAAATTAAGACTAAGACCTGCAAGGCAGGTGCCTACCATTGTCCCAGGAAAGCGATTCATTCTCTTTGTATTTTGCAAATTTGCTGGAAATGGAAGGGTGCACCCTGTTCAAAACGGGCAGAGATGTTACAGAGCCTCTAGCATTTGTGAGACTCATAAAAGCAATTCCATCTGAGGGAGTTTATATCAATGTATTAGGTTTGTATTCAGCTAAGCATTACATTAAACAAAAGGTTTAAAATAAAGCAGTGAAGAAGAAGAAAGGAACTATGAAAAGATAACTGTATGAGGAAGGAGAAAGACAGTGTGGTGTGATGCAAGAGAGTGGAGAGATAAAACAAATACCAAAACCAGAACACGCAAGCTGAGACAGAAAAGGTTAAGACCAAGCCCTGGCAGTCTAATGAATTTACTGTGACTTCTTTGTGGGGGAGACAGCTGCCACTGAGTGCACATAAACATTTCACAGCAGAGCAGCTTCAGAAAACACAGCAGAGGTCATTCAGAAAATCTTGACATCTCAGAAAGCCTTTACTATTTTAGAACTAAAAATCCAGAGTTTGACATGAATGGTTTGATTTGTTTTGCAGGTCTGCGGAAACAGATGACACAGTTAAGCCTGGACAGTGGATGTGAGCTCATAATTTTTACGGAAACCTTACAAGCATCTCAGCTTTGGTGAGAGAACCATGCAGGTGTGCCTGCCAGTCTAGCTGTACTTTAATAAAAAACTTGCATTCCTGGACAAGTAACTAGTTTCACTTGGCTATTCTGTTTTAAAGAGAAATAAATTCCTCAGAAACCATAAGATGTTAGCTTGGTAGAGAAGGAGTAATGAATAAAACGTTCTTATGGGATGCCAACATAGGGTGTGAGATATCAGTATAAGAGGTCAAAGCCAAAGGTAAGTTTAATGAAAACCCTTGACAACTAATGAAAATCTTTCACTGGTTCAAGAAAGACTTCAAAGTGGTAGAGCTATCACAAAAGGAAGAGCAGTCCAAGAAGTTATTAGGTGAATACACCTAGGGGAAAAAAGATATTTGTCTGAAGCAAGCACTGTAGTCCTTTAAAAGGTTAGGATCTGTGTCTTCATTAGGCACTACAAAATGTAATACCATGCAGAGAAACTTCAATAACACTTTGCAAGGGCATTGAAAACTTTGCCATATTAAGAAACAGACTCGTTTAGAACAAAAGCTTCTGACTGACATCCTGTTTTAGTGTTGCGGCAGTGGTTGAAGACATTAACATCCCCACCAGAGGTTACTGTCCCTGCAGCAAGGGCAATGAAGAAGACTCGTGTGTCCATTGCCCACAGCTCCAGTTCAGGAACCAGCATGCAGTCTGACCTGCTCATCTAAAGGGGATGGCACTGCAGTGCAGGCTGGGACCTGCAGCAGCTCAAGCACAAGCCTATGTCCTGATCTGCCAGCTCAGCCAGGAGGCAGCTTAAAAGAATGACCAGAGATATGTGAATGATGACCTACGAAATGGCAAAATTCAGTCAGGAAAGTGTTTAAGTCTCAAACATTGAATCTCTTCTATGTCTTTGATTCTGCCACTGAAGTTGGCCACTTGCATTGTATGTTCATTTGCTACTCATGAACCCCAACTACCTCTGAAGACAGTTGCAATGTAACATCCTATCAATCAAGCCAGGTCATATGTGAACAAATTAATCTGAGACAATAGATAATATTTCCTGCTTTTCAATAAGCAATGTGACAAGTTAATAGGGTGAACATTTAACACGGCCTAAACTGAGTTAATTTAGACTTAGTTTGGATAGTGCCTCTCTGTTGTCCAGACATACTTGTTGTTCCTTGAGAGAAAAATAATAAGAAAAAAATCAAAAACCACCTACTGTCTCTGTGGATGAGAAGAGCTTGCACATGATATACAAAGTACACCATGAAATGCAGATGGGGAAGATTCTCATTAATCAGTGAATGTAATTTTGCATGTTAGAAGGGGCCATTGTTGAGGTAATGTGGGTCTCAGATTCAGTCAAAGAAAGAAACTGAGAGTTTCTAGCCAGGCAGAGGCCTGGGAAAGACCTGGAGAAGTATGTAAATAATTCTTCATCTCTCTTGTTTTTCACATTGTTTATAGTTAAGTTCTATCACTGTGCGTCAAGCACTCTGCACCAATGGTGGTGGGTTGTTTTCACTTCAGAACCAATGGATTTGGTCCTTGCAGAGCTCTGTATAAAAGAGCAGTGTATTTTGAATAAAGGGGAGCTTACTCTCAACAGCCTTCAGAATCAGTCTCTTCATTCCCATCCTGCCTCGACAGCGACAAGGTAATAGTCATACTGAGATCATTTGACTATTCAGAAGCCTTTTCTTAAATATCAGTTTTAGGGCTGTCCTGATTTAATGACAGCTTGGTTATTTATATACTGCTTTGTTTGTTTTTTTGCTTCTTGCTTCATGACCATGTTGAAAGCATCCTTCATTGCCATTCCAGACTACTGCTGGCTTAGCTATTATTAATTATTAATTATTAAACGATAATTAGCTGCTAACCTACAATTAACTGTGTATCTGTGATGAAAACAAACAATCCTTAGATACAGTTTGTAAGGTGCTTCATAAAGGAATCTTGTTAACAGCTGTTTTCAATACTGTTAGCATGCATACACAATAGTCCAGCAGGTGCCACAAGGTCTGTCCCAGAGACTGAAGCCTTTGGGCAAGCAGGTTTGAAACCCACCTGCTTCCCTTGCTACAAAAAAGAGAATCACAGCCCTACACAGCAAGATTTGGCTGGAGGGATTGCTTAAGTCAACTCCCTCTACCTGGTACTATGTCAAAGGCATCAACTGAATTATCAGTTTTCCCAAATTACATACAAGTAGCAATGCAAATTCTTTATCAAGACCCAGGAATGGCTGAACTTTGCATACAGTCTGATGCCAAACAAGGTCAAATCAAGTTAAAACTGGTTTTCTGATGCTGCCATGTGGGCTACAGCCCAAATTTCACTGCTCTGTGCAAAGGAAAATCATGCCAGATACATTTAAATAGAGCAAAAATGGCACCTGGAACAACATGATCTGGGTAAATTAACAATGACTGCAAGCATTGTGATCAGAAAAAATGCAGTCCCACTAAAGACACCATACCAGACTTACAGGACAGTCCACATTTCTCCATATCTCCTTCAGGACATATGTACAATTTCAAGTAACAAGTGCTTTTGATCACATTCTTGTGTTGTGAATTTTCTGTTAAAATATCACTTTGCATCTTAAGAAGGCAAATCAATGTTCACAAACACATCCTCCCTACTATTATTCTATACGTTTTGGAACTGGCCATCAGATTTTCTTATGTGAAGATTTCCAATAAAGAAAATTTGTTTCTAGTAATAGAAACATTGTTGGTCACTCATGTACACTGACAGCTTTGACAAGTTTGAGGCCATAATTCATATTATGGTTTTTATCATAGTTTTTATCTGCACAACTCAAATCAGAAAATGTTGTTTTCCAGACCCACACTTCTGTGCAATCAAAAGTGAAAAACTAAATGATAAATGCTAAGGAAAAACCCAAACCAAACCAAGTTATTAATTCAGTTTTACTTCTGCAAAATAAAAAACAGGCTTCCTCCTTTTCAGAAAGTACTTTTTTTTCTTCTTTTAAAGGGGCTATCTGGATATCAAAAGGCAAGAGAAATGGCAGGTGTCTGGAGTGATTTTTTTTTCTAAAGTCTTTGCCTTCTATGAATGAATTTGCACAAGACTGCAGAATAATGCCCTGGCTTGAAACATGATGAAGTTATGATTTAGTCTAGTCTAAACTCCATATAGTTCTACAGTAAAATGTATCAGTGATACTAATAAAATACAGTAATAAAAGAAATTATCTTTGAGAATTTCTGTCTCAAAGAGATCAAATAAACAAGTAGATTTCTGAATTCTAGGTAGAGTACATATGTGTTTTGAATTAATAGTCATTATTTCTCTCCATATCCTTAATCTGAATTAATGGACCATTGCAGGTGGATGGCAGTAGAGCTGCAAAACTCTCAGATGCCAAGGCAATATACATGACAAGTACTGCAAATGTAACTTACTAGATGGAGCTTAGTTCTACTCATGGATAATAGTAATCACTCCTCTTGTTTCTCTGTAATGTCCTATTGGGAGAAGTGTGGTACAACACTGCCTAACCACTGTCACCTTTCATTGCCACCCAGTTGCCTTTCAGCTTTAGAAGGACAAAAAGCAAGGGAAGAACTGCTAACAACAGGAAAAAAGACTCAAAAAATGAAATATCCAAATCCTTCTGACCTTCAGCTACAGCTGCTATTAAATCAGGTTTGAATAGAAGTGAAGTAGTAAGTTCCAAGTGACCGAACATGGCAGAAG
The DNA here is from genome assembly GCF_050655825.1 of Lonchura striata. Lineage (NCBI taxonomy): Eukaryota > Metazoa > Chordata > Aves > Passeriformes > Estrildidae > Lonchura > Lonchura striata. The sequence goes on along the minus strand of NC_140707.1, from coordinate 53,227,751 downwards.
TAGAGGGACAGCCAGCCTGTGCTATTCCCTCTCTTTGCTTCTAGAACAATCCTAGGTGTTCTAAACTGTTATTTACACCCTCTGCCTTGCTCAGTCTGTAGCTCTCTTGGGGAAAGGTGATGACAATGCCATCTTTTCATCCTATTTCTCCCCTCACAGTAGAAGCCCTGATACCATTTAACTGTGGCTGCCCTTGATGCCTTGTGTCCACCACTACAAAGGAAAGCAGGAGAGCACAAGTGCCTGCCAAGAGTTGCAGCATGGCAACTTCCCTCCTTTTTTTCCTCCAGGAATCACATGGAGCAGATGTGAACACCATTCCTATGGCTTCAGGTAAGAAAGGACAAAATAAATAACTTGCAAGCATTGGACATTAGCTGAGAGGCATCCAGAGAGACACTAAGCATTTTCACAGCAGATTGTAAGTGGTCCTTGCTTCTTGCCAGAGCAACAAATGTTACAGCCAAGCAAGCAGAAATTTCTCTGCTGTGCTTGACTCCATAAACAGGACAGCATGCAATCAGCTATCTGAGCACCAAAGAATTATTCATCTTCAGGCAAGCAACAATACCTCAGAATGAGTCAGATGTGGGGGTGGAAGAAGTCCTCTATGTGAGAGGATCCCACCACAGTGGTTCTTTCTGAGGCATATACACAACATACAACCCTCCTTCTTCCTCCCATCCATCTTTCCTTTCCACCTTGGCATTCTTACTTATGTCTAGCAGCTGGAAATCCTGCTGATTCCCAGCAACCACACACAGCTCTGTTATAGAGCAGTTCCAGCTGCCCTCCTGGCTCTGAAGGAAGCCTATAAGCTCTGCTGCACAGATCCTCCCCTAGAGCTCTTAAAGCTGGATCCCTGCAGGGACTCCAGAGAAACAGACTGTATATTCTGACCTGCTTACCATATCTACATTTCTAAATTTCATTCTCACTAATTGCTAAATCTCAAGACAAGACAAGCAGATCACAGCAGTAGTCACCTGAAAAACCATTGCGCACAACCTTAAGAACAACAATCAAGTCTTGACAGGTGACAGAGTAAATGGCAATGCATTAGGCAGTTGAGACAATTAACTTAAGCAATACATATAAGCATATATGGGACAAACGTGAGGAGAAGAGTGGCATGTTTGAGGAGTGCAGAATCAGTTTTAGCTTGCTTTTCTATTAATATCTCTTAAAAGGTTATGTTTATAACAATGAAACAAATCTACAAATCTGGGCACTAGAGACCCAAGTACTCATATAAGTTTTAATACAAATGGCATTGCTCTAGCAGAGAACAAGAGGATTAACTGCTGCCTAAATGTAATCAATTGGGAGCTAAGATTTGGGCCCTAACGTATTTGCAAGTCTTGAGCCTACTCTGAGGGCATTATGCTAATATATCCACAGCAAATAGCAATCAAATAGTCTCCAGGAATACTGACCCTGCAAAAAAAAAAAAAAAAAAAAAAAAGCTTCCAAAGCATAGATATCACAGATCACAGAATGACTGGGCTTGGAAGGGACCTCTGAAGGCCATCTCATTCAACCCCTTTCTGAAGCAGGTTAACCTTGAGGAGGTGCATAGGATCACATTCATACATTTTTTGAGTATCTCTAGAAAAAGAGATCTCACAACCTCTCTGGGAAGCCTAGTCCAGTCTCTGCCACCTGCACTGTAAACAAGTTCCTCCTATACAGATGGACTTCCTGTGTTTCAGTTTATGCCTGTTGCCCTTTCCTCTGTCACTGGCACCACAGAAAAGAGTCTGGCCCCATCCTCCTGATGTCCACCCATCCATCCTACAAGACATTTTGTATACATTGATAAGATCCCAAACAAGTCTGTTCCTTTAATTCAGGTATTCCTTTTTGCATTCTTCTGTTCAAAGTGAAAACAAAATAAGGTCTGACCTTTTAATTACCATATCTTTAAGTCTTTTTTCTTAAGATCCTGAGGAAACAAGACGATTGGAATCCAATCTTACTCACTCATAAGATAGGTCTCCTACTTAAATCTAAGTCATATGCATTCAAAACATCCATTTCTGTTTTTACCACAGTACAGAATACATTTTCTGCTCTCTGCTTTGATCTCTAGAATCAAAGTGGTACTTCAGGGTCTTAATACTATGAAAGACCTAGGCCAAGAACCAGGGAGAAGGGAAAGGGAATACACAACCTGATGGAATTCACAAGGTATTGCCCATACTATCAGAACAATGCCTGTGAATTTGGTTGTGAAATGGACCAAGGACGCTTACTTGACTACAGGGAAAGAAAAGAACCATTTACAGAATAGGTTTATTGACAAATGCTGAATGAATAGAGTAAGGATTAGAAAACAGTAGGTCCTGGCTCAGGACCTGTATCAAGCCTGCTACAGCCTTTTAGCTGAAGTACTGCAACCCCAAAGCAGCTTGGCAGCTCACCTCCCTCTGCAAGATGCTTGTGTTCCACCTGCTGTGGTCTGCCCCATTAATCTTCTCACCATCAAATGTGCCCTTACCTTTTGCTTCCTGCATTAAGTTCTTCTAACAGAAGGATAATATATTAAAGGAGTAATAATAACACTGATAACAATAGTCTGAGAAATACATACTTCTTTCTCCATATTTCCCCTCGTTTGATTAGTCTCCCAGCAAGAGCAGCATTAATCACTGGGACAAGAGATAAAAGATAAAGTCCAATTTGAATTTTGCTGTGTGCTACTGAGAATGTATGTGTGTGTTCAGGAGGGAGGGAGGCCGCAGGATAATCTGTCATTTTATATATTTATGCTGTTGGAGGCAGTCTGGACTGGTTCTCCATTGTTACCACAGATTAAAATCATTCATGTCCTTATACTTTCATTGGAGGTCATCGTTCAGGAAAAGAGAGATATTATGGCCAATTTAAATTCAAGCTATTTCTGCAAATCTATGTGTATGGCTTGGACACTGAGGCTATTGCTTGGATGTTAGAAGAACACAACATATAATATTTTTTTGTCCTTACCTGACCTGACTCTTTACATTGAGTTTTCTTGCTTTGAAACAATTATGGGAAAAGAACTGTTGCAAATGAGAGGAAAAGGTGTATTTTAAATTATCTTAGTCCAAGTGAGTGATCCCAGTTCTTTTCTGATTTTCATTTGCCATGGAAGAATCCATGAATCTTCAGATCTCACTTCCAGCATTTCTACTGAACTGAGTCCCAACCAGCTTGGCAAAAAGAAAAGATTTTATCTTTAGGGAACATGGACTGCAGAACCAAGCAAAGACTAAAAGTAGAAGAGTGGTTACTAGGCTATATAGTATGAGTTTGTCTTTCCCTAAAAGGTTTCCCTAAAACCTTTGCTTCTCCAAAATAAGAGTTCCTAGAACCACCAACCTACCAGTTCTGGCCATGTCACTCCCCCTCTTCTCCCATATCTCTGAGAGGGATGTATCTCATCCTTTGGATCTTAGTTGCCATCTGTTCCTCAGCATTCATCCTTCTGTACCCACTTTGATACATTTAGCCATTACAGCATTTTCAACATTCCCTACTCTCTTATTCATGCCCCCTATAAGACTACTGGTATTCCCTGGGAATTGTCCTTATCCAGAAATCAATTTCCTTAAAACACCTAATCTGGGACCCAGTAAAATGGGCAGTACAGCACCAGTCGAAAACTCCAGAAGTAATTATTAGGGAAGAGGATCCCTTTATTAACTTTTCCTTCAAAAATCCACTGTAATAAAAAAGGGAAGCATTTATATCCTATGCAATATGAGGAGAACTGAAATCTAGTTTCTCACCCCTTTGTCTTTATTTTTCCTTGGAAATTTTGTGGAAACACATTCTTATCTTTCAGAATTTAATAGAAGTAATTTTTCAATCAAAATGAACAACATCCCACCTACTCATATGCCATCTAAGGGAGGAGATAAAGAATTGGTGGTTGCATAGCCTGTCTTGTTAATCACTACTTTTATGAGCTGTACCATGACAGACATATCTTGCAAATCATCCCACAGATAAAAAAAAAAACTAGCAGAAATCCTTCTGTTTCTGTTAGCTAACAACACCATCGTTCTGCAGAAAATGCAAGGCATTAATTAGATGGTTTCAGAAAGCAGGTCTGTCACAACAACACAGATGTGTTTCCAATTTCTGTGCATTCACTGAAATGAACGATCTAGGAAAGGTAAGAGGTACATTCCCACCTCTCTACCAGTCCTGTAAAAAGAAAAACAACAACAAAAAAACAACAACAAAAAACCGAAAAACACAGAGACCCAAACCAAACAAATAAAATGGAACTATATGTTCAGGAAGTATTCTGGCAATGTCTGCAGCTTCTAGGCATTTCCCTGAAATATATAAATAGCAAGAAGAACAGATATGCTATAACAAAACATGAGTCAGTCCTCCAACTATATTTAAGCCATAACCATTGATTCTACTCCATTTGTTTCCAAGTAGTTGCTTTTGCAATATTGGATCTCTTCATCATATCTTGTCTCTGCACAGCCATTCTTGAACAACACACTTGTCCTATTCTTTCACTTGGCTTGGAATCAAATGTATGGTCAACTAGAATAGCTTTAGTTCCTGAGTACTGTATTAATCAGATTTTGAAATAATCTTGCACGTGACTTTCAAGAATCCTTTATGACAGGGTAAATGACATGCCTAAATGCACAAAAGGATACTGTACCCTGAAAAAAAGTATATACTGATATTATTAATTTTACTTTCTGAGAAGACAGGTATCAGCTTACTACAGCTATTATTTCAGCTTCCTATTATTTTATTCAAGAAAAAGTTGTGCTGCTTGTTCAACTAAAGGCAAGCAAAAATTCAATAGTTCTTGATCAAGACAAAACAAAGTATCAGAGAAAAATATAAAAATATTCTAAAATTCTAGAAAAGTGCTAGCTAAACCTGCCTCCTTTTACCCTACCCTTACTCTTTGATGCTGGACCATATCTTCATTTCCAAAATTGACGGGAGAACCAAACTGGGTACATGTGTCAAAAATACCAGCTGAGATTTTGCTGCAAGACCCAAGTGATTGCTCATACGTGTAAATTAAGGGAATGTAATCTCAACCCTTTTAGAAACTAATCAGCCAACTCAGACCTTCAGTAAACTATTACACTGAAGAAATAAAAAGGCAATGTGTATCCTAAACAACACACAGAGTGGCTGAAGTAACTACTTACTAATGCTGCTATATAAAAATAGGTTTTCCAAAGAATTAATGTAAATTATATTTTGAGAATTCATGCTATATGCCAGCTTTCAGTCAAACCCCTGCCCTGGAGTTGTGAGACAGACTCCATTTGGAGCCAGCAATGGCTACTAAGTTTAATGTTCCAATATCACAACTGGTAAAGTCAATGAATGACAGCATAGAACCACATATGCATGAACTGTTTTACAAGCACAATGTTTTTTATTACCGTAATTGTGCTTAGCAGAAATACAAGACTGAGTTTACTTTCATCATCAGTACTTGCCAGTGCTGGGGAGCATAGGCTGAAAAAGTAATATTACAGCAAAATCACATTCTTCTTTTGAATGGGCACTGTGCTTGTGGTTCACTTACGGCACTTCTAGAAGACTGGATCCCTATGGCACTTTCAGAGGTGCAGCACAACTGTCTTCTGCAGAGAGTGGATGAAACCATGAAAATGTAAGATTCTATTTAAGATTATATGAATGTTACAGGTAATCTGAGTATCCTGAGAAGAGCATCAATAAATATAATTTAAATGCACCATACCACTTGCACATCTAATACTCACTTGGAGAATATTTTTGTGCCTTTCCCATACAGAACATTATCATCCTATCATATACAAGTTTCTGGTTAGGTAGCAACTACATTACACACCAAAGATTGTGTATTGCAATGTGCACTAAATCTATTTCTACATTACCTATTTGTGAAGTATTTAGAGGTCATTTTGTATTTTTGAATTAGTAACTGTAACCAACATGAACAATAGTCTGTACAAAAATTTTCAACATTTGGATTCTTGCTTCCAAACTCTGCTTTCTTTCTCTGCTCAAAGCATGTTACCATTTACGGAAGAGATGTGACTGTGAATAAGTAAATACCATTTTATGAATGCAGGACCGTAGTATAGGAGAAGGGATTCCACTCTGCAGCATGGTAAAGTTTGGAGCTTTGGTCTCTTTATGAAAAAATAATGGAGGAAGAAGGGGATACAAAGGGATAAGAGCCGGACTGTGTAATTCTCAGCTGTGCCAATGAAGTCAGTCTTTAAAGCAGAGACTCATCAAAATCTTTTTTTTCATTAGAGCTTTGCAGTCTTGGGATGAAAATGTCACTAGTGACTTATAAGAAGCAAAAACCAAATTAAAGGCCAATTTCTTTCCCTACCAAATTATTATCTATGAGTGTAAAAGAAAGTACCTAGGCAAGACCAAGGGTGAGACAATTTTATTTGTCTTACTGACAGTGAAAGTCTAATTAGACTGACAAATCTTCTGTGCTATTTTCCTTTGTGATATACACTGTAAGGAAGGATTTAGCCTGGAGCTGCACGTTATGGAAAGACATTAATCAAGATTATTGGACACTCAACAGAAAACACAGTTAGAAGGCTGAAAAGCTCAATGGTTAAAAATAAAGGTTGAGAACCTTATTCTAAGCCACAGCAATGGGCTGGACTCCCCATATAGATAATGGCAAGATCCCCTCTTCTACTCTCTAGAGAGAACAGTCTGCATATAATAAGTCATGAACTGTCACTCTATGGCTCTAAAATAATAGATCAAAATGTCCACATGTAATTTATTCTTGTCACCTACAAGTTATAGTTTGAACAGTTAGGCAAGTGTCATTTTCTGCATCTCAAGAACTTGAGGCATGCCCTGGATATGTAAGAGAGCACTCACTTTCTAGTTCCTCATGGAGAGCATAAGTTCATCTCTTTTTCCAAAACGATTCTGATCTCTTTTTCACAGAAAGATGTTTTATTCTTGGGTCCTCAGCCACCCATGCCATAGGCCAGACATATGAGGGGCCTGCTTTCAGGCCTCCAGGAGGTTACCTGGTTCTCCACTTGGATTGGATGAACTGAGTATGTTTTGAATGGAAGATGTGTACAGTGCATGATCTCTAGACTAGCTTTAGTAATTAACTTTGCACAAATTCTTTGAAAACTGAATGACCCAGCTGTAAACAAAGATAGAATGAGCCACATAAAAGCATATGGAGAGTCTCCTAAAAAGCTTTGAACAGTGACTCATAAAAGAGAATTCTGACCACTCAAGCAGCTGCCATGGAAGCAGAAGACAAGAGAATTAGTGTTACTTTAACCTGTGTTCACAGAGGTCTCCCAAACCAAAAATATCCCCGAAGTACTTAATTAATAACGGAATTTTCTCTTTAAATAAACAAAAAGGGACAAATAGGGGTTCCAGGACCTCTAACTAATGAAGCAACCCTGTGAGAAGCATGACAACCTTCCAAGAATGCAGCGTGGCTCAGCACAGTGACTCTCATGCAGAAGCAGTCTGCATGGCATCTTACTGTACCGCACAGAAAAGCCAGCAGCTTGTCTTTCAGGCCTTTGTGGCTAACGTGGCAAAGCAGAAGTCTCTGAGAGGATATTAGTGTCACAGGAGGGTCTGATGTGTAAGGGTCCTCAGAGGCAGCAAAAAATTTGTACAGCACATGCCACTTCTGAACAGTTTGTAAAATCCAGGACAAAACCATGTGTGAGAAAGTTAAACCAGTGCTGCTTCTTGTGGCAGTGGAGCAAAAGCACCACTTGCAACTCACTGAAACAAACACAAGTCAAAACTTTTTCTCCCTTTTCAGTTAGCAAAAAAAAAACAGCTCTTGTTATTTCCTTCTCTGAATCACAGGAACAATCCCAGCAGTATAGCACACAGCCATATATCTCACCTTTTCCTCACTCAAATCCTAGCTGTCCTACTTTGACGTGAGTTCTACTGCCTTGCAGAAATTTAGTATAAATTTATAGGTATTTTAGATGTTAATTTCAGTGCCACTGGGTATTTCCAGCAATATTTTTCCCTCAATTCCCTTTATCATGGTTGTTTCTCCAAAACTACATACCATATCTGAGATCTTCAAAAGTTGATGGATATCATAGGCCTGAAAATGCACTGTGTATTTCTAAACCTCATTTTCCCAGCTTTTTTTTCTAACTATGCTCTAAAATACTTCTGTCAGTACTCAGACTACCTAACTGCAGGAGGTGTCTTAGTGTGCATTACAAACAAAAATATCTTTGCACTTATCATGTTCTTCTGTAGTTTCTTAACAAGTGATGTGTAAGTCTAAGTCCCTCTGAAATTCCCCTGGATTTTGTAACACTTTGTGATTACTGGCTTGATATTCTGCACAAGGTTTATATACATTTCAAAAAGGAATAGTTTAAGTTACTTACATATGAAAATGAGTAATAAAATACTCCTAACAGAGTAAGAACAGTAATTCTTTATCATGATTCGTGCTATTTCACATTAGATGCTTCACTTTTATTTGTATCATGCCTGGTATTTCTACAATTGGCCAGAAGCATTCTGTGCCAAGTAATGTACATGTGCAGAATAAAAAGTACATTTTGAACCCAAGGAGTCTGCAGTCTTAGCATAAAACAAGATACTACACATGGATACAGAAACATGCATAATAAAACTAAAAAGTGACCACATTGATTGACTTAATAAGCAGTTGTCTTAGACCATCATCAGCCTAACTTTTTGACATGCATCATGATGACAAAAAACTTTCAATGGGATTGGAAAAATAACCTGCTATTGGCTTTTTTATGGTATCAGATGAAACCTAAGAAGTGAACAAAAAGTGCTTGAATTGTGCTGATCGGAATCATAAGAGGCTAAACTTTAAACAGCCATGAAAGCAAAGAATAACTGTTTATTTCTGAGCAGAAAAGAGAAGAAAAAGCTGGAACAAGATAATAACTAACTGCATTTGTACCTCTCATAGCCTTAGGTATCTATATTTTATGTTTCCCAAAGAGTAAACTTGCTAACCACCACTTAGATCTAAAATTGTAAGCAGGCTTAACGATGGCGATGTCGAACACAAGAAAGATAAAATAACTATTAGACACCTGAAAAACTGTGGCTGTAGATACTGCCCAAACAGGAAAAGACAATTTCTTCTCACTTTCACCACACAGATACTGCAACTTAAGGAGACAGAATCAAATTCCACCAAAAATAAGGAAGAAAGCCAAGCTATCTCTGCTGCAACAGCGATAAAATGGCCCAATATTGAAATGCAGAAAGTTGTAATGGAGGTATGTATTGACCTTTATTTTTCTTTCAGCGGGTAGCATGAAGTGTCAAAGAGTTATTGCTTTAATATCAGCTGAGATGAGGCCATTTGTTGTGGTGCGTGTGTATCCAGGAAATCGCTGCTCTAACCATGTTTTTAGAAGCACTTTGACACTTTATTAAATCTTCTTGATGGTCTTTCAGCACACAGTGGTCTCTGTAGGCTGAGTGGACTGCCACGTAGGCTAGGCAGGAAGCTTTCAGAATGAGTTCCTTTTCAAGCAAGCCAGCACCATTTCCAGCTTGACCCAGCCCATAAAGGTCCAGTGCCACATTCTGTCTACTGGCATAGCTAAACACAGTTCTGCTGCCTTTAAAAATTATAGAGTGCAGGATAAGAACCACAGACTTTATTGTTCTGGAGATGTAACTGTACAAATATTTGCTCTAAAATTAGAACTAGTTACTGCGTAGAAGGAACTGTAGTTCTTGCGAAGTTTATGACAAATAGTGACCAAATATGGGGTAATTTCCCCTCATTTAGCTGAGACTTTATAAAATCACCTACTGGGTGTTTGAGGCTAATAACTCAATCCCAGTCCTGTTGCTGTCTGGATTTACAGCGTACCAAAGCAGGCACTGTTAAACCTCAGCTTGGAATTAATTACTCTAATAGTTTTAAATTCCACTGCAGCCAGACATACCTCACAGAATCACAGAATAGCTGTGGTTGGAATGGACCTCTGGATGTCATCTAGTCCAAACCTCTGGTCAACTAGGATCATGCAGAGTCAGCTGTCCGGGACTATGGGCAGAGAGCTTTTGAATTTTAACAGCATGGAGTCCACAACCTTTTGGGGCAACCTGTGCCCATGATCAGTCACCCTCATGTTACAAATTTTTCCTGATGATTAGAGGGAAAGTCCTGTGTTTCAGTCTGTGCCAAGTATCTTTGGTCCTGTCACAGGGCACCACTGTCATCTTTACACTCTTCTTTCAGGTATCTGTACAGAGTTAAGATCCTCCCACAGGCCTTCTCTTTTCAAGGATGAACAGTCCCAGCTCTCAGCCTTTCCGCACACAAGAAATGCTCCAGTCCCTTACTCATCTTAGAGACCCTTAGCTAGAGCATCTCCAGTAACCCCATCTCTCTAATGCATTCAGAACACATTTCATTCTAGTTAATAACACAATAACATGATAGAATACTGCTGAAATTAATAATCCACAGCTCAGATTGGTTAGTCACATAATTTTTTTTCTTTGCACAGACATGAAGAGTCAATTAAAGGTGTTTATTTCTAGTAAGTACCATATTCTGGCTGCCACAAATGTGGTTCCAAAACCACTGCATTTTAAGGGTTGAAATAATTACTTTGGCACAATTAAGTCACATAATCTGGAATTAATTTTTTTATTTAGGAATAATTTTTTACCAAATAGATGGGGACTGCTCTATGTTGGAACATCTACGTTTTACAAGAAACTGATCTTGATAGAATTCTTTCTAAATTCTCTGCAGGAAGGCTATAAAAGGGAAATAAAAAATGACTCCAAATGAAAGTAATGCTCCATTGCTTTTCTCCTCATTATGAACTTCACTATTGCAGCAGTTCATCCTGTCATAATAATAAATAACCATACACCCACCTCCCATTAAGCCCGTAATTCTCTTTGGAATACATTTCCCCACATATGGAACTTTTGAAACATATTTAAAACCTTGTTCTTGTTCACATTGTGACAATCTCACACAAATCGGATTGCACTAGAACAGGAGCAAAATCCACTCCCATTCTTAAATGTATGTGCCACAACAATTCAGCCAGCAGTTTGTCCTGTGTCTAACACAAGAGGACAACATTTTTAAAATAAAGAGTTACATGGAGCATTATTCAGAGAACAGAGCTCCTATGAACTTACAAATAAGCAGCAAGACAAATTAAGAACTGAAGGAAATTGAGAGGACTACTTGACTCACCTGGATGCTGGGCGGGGAACGATTTTTACGGGTGGTAGTGGTTGCCATCGTGGTTGTTGTTTCCATAACTGTAGTCGACATTTCCGGTGGCACCGATGTTGTGGGCGTTGTTCCTAAGATGGAAGGGACTTCCCCAACGAGTCGGACGCTTCCATTGATTTTAATGTTGGGGTTGTTCTCTGCCGCCATGTTCAGCACTTTCAGGCCATTGTAATAGAGCCCGGAGAGCTGGCCTTGGAAGAGACGCCCTCTGTCCTTCCCTCCTATGGCTATTTGCGCCTGGGTGTTGAAGATCGTTAACTGTCGTCCTAGTGAAGGGGGGTGAATAACATTATTGACAGACATTTCCTTCCATTTGCATACAACATTGAGCCCCGGCCCGAAGTGATGGACAAAGAAGTAGATTCATTCTTGGGAGTGTATATGATGACTGTAGAGAAACAGTATGGAAATGTGGTGCCTAAAAGTCATTAATAAGGATGATTAGCCTGGAAGTATGAATACCTGAAACTGAACCTTATACCTCAGCATCCACTCACACATCAAAACTCGGGAGAATCTTCAGAAATTTGAACTTGTTCTTTTAGGATTGGATGAATTTTAAACTAAAAATAGGACTTCAATGTGTGGCTATTTTTCTACTATCAATCCAGACTGCAGTACCTCTCAAGCTTTAGCCCATAAATAAACCTCCTTTGGACCAGCTAAAGCATTGGATTAACTCATAAAACCACTTTTAATAATGCCAAGGGTTGACTCAAAACAGTAAAACAGGTAAAAATAAAGTGAAATAAGAATAGGAGAGTTATGACAGGATCAGTCATGATTTTTCACCTGTAAACTTTGTGTTGTGAAGGCTTGCAAATCTAAACCCAAGAAAGAACAAACACAAATAATTCTGATGTCTCTGAAAGAGCAAAGCTTTTGAAATAGTGAGGATAACAGTGCTTCAGATGCTTTCACTCTTACAGACAGTGAAATTCAAATGTAAGCAGGATTATATAGTTTAGCTGAGGTCACATCTTGAGTATAAGAAGTCCAATATCATATGTAATAAAAATTATAATTATTAAAAATAAATCTAGTAACAATTGCCAATTCACCTAGTTCTGCAGGACACTTAGATCACATTCAGCCTGGACTGCTATATAAATACTGTTTATGTCCCAGGCTACACTATGCTGACCATGTCAAGAAATAAATTGCTTCACAAAGTGCAAAGGCAGTTCCTATAATTTCACTGTTCCTCAAAAGATTAGGGGCATGCCACCTGAAATCTGCTGAATTAACAGACAACTAGACTGGACATTGCAGTTTCAAGTCAAACATCATTTAAATATCTTGTGCTTTCCCATTTTTATGAAATTTGAAATCTGTTTTCCAATCCCATTCCCACTGCCCAGGTCTCACTTGACACTTTCTGTCTAGTCCAGCCTGATGAGAGGTGCAGAATGCCACCATGTAAGGAAAGCACAACCTATGATCCACTGCTCATTCCTTCAAAGCCAGTGGTTAGAGGAGATCAAAATACATGGGGGAGCTCACCAATTTTAGTCGTCGTGGCAGGTCTCGAAGTCAAGTGGTGATGCGGTGTAGCATCATCTTATGGTGACAGGATGGACCATGGGGAAGAGAATGGGGACAAGAGAAGAAATGTATCTGAAAGTAGTTCCTGTCCCCAGTGAGGGCCCTAGCTAACTAAGCAACAGTATATGGAGAGGTGTGACACACAGACATATGGAGGTGGGCTGCACATCCCTTGTGCTCCTCACTCTCAGGTATGTAAATGGAAAATCAGGATTTGGTCAGGGTGGAGTAAGTGCATTGATGAAGAAATGAGAAATAAAAATAGGGGATATCCTTCCCCTGGAAAGTGTTGAAACACCTGATGCAATGTTCTGCATCTCAGGAGGTTTTAACTTGCCAGAGGCAACATATGTCTATTAAAACATCAATAAACATGCACTGAAGCCACACATCCTAAGAATTTAAATAGAGCCTTTACTCTTGTCTATGACAAAAATAGGGCCCAGTAACAGACACTGATCCCTCTCAGCCCAGCTCCTGTCTGAATTAGAGGAAATGGCACTGTACACTGTAGACGGTCAAACTCCTATCCCATACCATGTCCTCAGAGCTTGCTTTTCTTTTCTGTCATGTTGTGCTTTGGATTTTATAAGGAATATGCTGAAAGAACTTTACTGTGCCGTTTTCCCTTCTCTGAATATGTTCTCTCCCTCTAGCACTACGGCTCTGTCCATATTGTCCCTGCCCCTACAAACCCAGACATGTCACTTGCTACTTTTCCCCTCTTCCCACCTCACTCATAGTAAGAGTGCCAAAGAGTAGAGGTAAGATGAGTAAAGAAGGGACTTATGAGTAAAGGGACTTAATTTTGAGATGTTATCCCTGAAAACAAATGGAAGATAACTGTCAGTTCAGTTTTCCATTTGCATTTCCATTCCTTTCTTCCCTTGAATTAGTTTAGTATCTCTTTTCATCTTTTGCCAAAGGGAAGAAGGTGGAAGGTGATAAAAAAGGAAAATTTTTTGCTGTTCCAGGTAGGAGAGCTCCCCAAACAAGGATAGGAGAAGGGTTCTCTCACTTTTACTGGAGGATTATGACTCAGCTCTAGATGTCAACTATTCTAACCCAAGACGATAACATAGCTTTACATATCAGTCATATCCCTTACATTATTTGCAAGAATGAATAGTAAGTATATTAAGCCTGAAAAAAGAGACTACGTCTCCAATTCTCGGCCTTCATCTGCATCTTCTAATGTTGAAAGAAAGTGTACACGAAGGAGATGACCCTTTTCCAAAAAAAAAAAAAAAAAAAAAAAGAAATTTGATTGTGTATTTTGGAGTCTTCACTCTCAAATGGTTTTCCATATCAGGAGATCAGGATTCATGCACTGCATCATATGGTTAATGCTGGAAACCACACTAGAAATGTGTTTGCTAAAAGAACAATCACTGGTTGCAGTCACCTGCTACCTGTAATTCCTCATTACTTGCTCTAAGATGGTGTACACACTCATGGTAAAGATAAAGACACCAGGGAAATGAATATGGGATAAGAAAAGTCTTTGGAGAAAATATACATTTCCTTCTGCCACCATATATCGATTCTGATCATTCTTTGAATGGAATTTAGCTGAAGCTTTACTTCCCCCAAGTAAAATTTAGCTGGCCACTGGATTGTTATGACGAACTATTTACATTAGTAAATTCTACTAGGTGCATAGTTTAATTTTGCAGTCCTTCTTTTTCACAGAGAACTCTTCCTACTGCGATATTAGTGTCATACTGAAGAAAAATTATGAGGTGTTTTGTAAGTATTATGAATAGTTCAGGTTCTTGTTTCTTTGTTCTCTCATAGTCTTCTTCATTTGAAAAACTGAATTCTAATTAATAATAGCACAGAGAAATCCAAAGTGTAACTTTACTGTAGCACTATAAGCGATTTTGGGCCTGATTTTGCAAATCCCAATTCATACTAATGATACGTGCTTCAAAAGTACAGTCATTTACATCAAGGACACTTTACAGGTAAGAAAGATTTGAATAATTAAGTACTTCTGGGATCAATCCTTTTGATGCAATGCTTCTGGGTCTCTATTAGCTCAACCAATTGCAGAACAGGTAAAATCTGTGCCTTAGCAGACACCAAATATTCTGCTAAGGAAATCTGCTGGATTTAGGACTACTGAAGTTGAACAATTTAAGACTAACACTTCTTTTTATATTCACATACATGATCTCAATGAAGTTAATAGCATTTAATATTTTGTTTATAACTCATGCAATTCCAGACTGTAAACCTGGGTTCTTAAAATTATTTTAAACCTATTTATATAATTTAAAAGCCCTTCAAAGCCAAGAGTGATGCCACTTCAGAAAGATAATGTGTTATATTTGTTTTCCAAGAATGAACTATTTCATTATTATGAATAACATAGCAATACCAAAGAAAGACCAAATCCATAGCATTCAAAAATGTCAATCAAAAAATGTTTCATCTTACCTCACCCAAGCCAAGAACTCACATGGGCAAGACAGCTATTCTAGATGCTGAATCTTTGATGAATCTATTCCTACAACCATCAGTTTGTTTTGTTCCATTTTGATACAAAGCTACCCTTTTACTCACCATCTTTAGAAAGTCTTCTGACAGAAGGTTTCCATGTCATATTAATTGTTAGATGGATGACCAGATGTATGAGCAGGCTGATGAACAGCTACATAAACTAGTCATTCTTATATTTTTTTAAATTTGAATGTTACCTGAGTTGCTGAAAATGTCTGTCTATTGGAATGAAGGAACCAAGTCATATTGTCTCAGGTGTTACACTGCACAATGTCATTCCCTGACACATAGTGGAAAGATTTAATTTCCTTTCACTTTAGTAAAAACATAGCTCTATCCTTCTAGCCTGACCACATCCAGTGCTTTAAGAATGCCTGAAGACTCAAATATCGTCTCTTTTAGACTCTAGTGCATGTGTGATTGTCTTTTAACAAAGCATCAATATCCACAAAAGGTAGACTTCAGTTCAAAACTTCAGAATGGATTACAAATGAAAGTATCTTGGCATGCTTTTAAGCTCAAACTTGTAGAGGCTGTGGCACAAAGTAAAAGATTTTGTGGAAAACCAAAAAGGAAAAAACAAAAAACCAACAAACCCACAATGAAACCAAAAGAAAAAAAAAGATGGGTTTCTCAAGCACATGAATTGCATAAAGGAATTAGACATGCATCTGTTATAACAAAATTGAGGCAATCATTGTCTTTAGTGTTAAAGGGACTTTAGCAATTCAGACTTACCAAAATTATTCTCTTTTTAGTGTTAAACTTTATTTATCTATTTTAGTTTGATCTTGTAAACTAATAGGGCAACCCTCTGAGACTCAATAAGCATTTTCTGTTTATTGTTATCTTCAAATTTATTTACAATTTAGCTGAATTAACTGTTTATGACATACTGGTGGTAAAAAAAAAATCTATTTTGGTTATGCAAATATTTTTGCCTTACTTTCATTAGTACTTTAGCTTTAAACATTACACCTTTGTAGAACAAACCTGAAAAGTGAGCAACACTGCCAGCTCTTGTTGAAGTTAATAGGAACTGAGTGTGCACAAAATTTTGCAGCATAGAGCCCTTCACATGAAAATATTTTGACTGGATTTAGCCACATCCTTCCTGACCTTAATTCATACTGGATAAATCAATTTGTTAATTCAGCTGAGGTTAGAAATTTGAAACAGAACATAAATTATATTTTTTCAGTCCTACAAGAGACTGGTTTTCCTTTCTGGAAAATACGTTAACAACCACAGTCTAAATCAGCACAGAAAATGCAAGACCTGAGTTCAAAGGTCACCCCCTTTTATTAGCAGTACTTTCATAAATGGAAACAAGAGAAGATTGTGTTCTGCTTTGTCTAGATTTCAAGGCAATGAGTTAGTTAGAATGTTTTTTTTAATACCACATTTACTAATAGAAGGAGAAGATCTTCCTGACATAAACTCCTCTTAATTACCAAGAGCCTATTTCAAGCCCTACTGAAATCAGCAAGATATTCTGTTACCTTCAACAGACTTTAAAATGGTTTCTACATCCAAGATATTCTTTTTTCCTTCTCCAAATGCCTTACAAAAAAAAAAAAAATTACTGTTCTGACACAAGTCCCATTTCAAAAGGCCATGGACTGTATACAGAACTTTTATGCAAGCCATCTGGACTTATTCATGTTAACACGTTTTTTTGTTGAACTGAGGCCAATTACTTCAGGCAAACCCACAAGACTAAGTGGCACTGCCTTAGACTAAGAATTTGATCCATATTTTGGATAAATATAATTTGAGAGTTCAACCTGTACTCTAGACATAGCATAAAAGCAACAGAACAATCATTTTCTCTGTCTCCCTCTCTGTAATTTAAATGAAAATGTTAAAAAATGTTTTCTTTACAACATTTTTAAAAATCATTTAATTATCTTAATATAATAAGGAAATACATAGCCATAGTGGCTAATCAGACTCATGAGAAAATAAAACAACTTAAAGGAAGTATTTTAACAAGTAGATTTGAAAATCTTTTAAGAAAACTTCAATAAAAAAGATATAAATGTAGTTCAAGCCCAAATTAAAATAGGAAAATCATGCAGTGGTTAAATTGCCATAATACATGTTGTTGCTCTTCACTCTTCTTCATTTGGCTTTTTTTTTTTTAAGAAATAATTTCCTGAATTTTTGCTTGTTTGTCATTACTATTGCAGCAAGCTTAGAATTTCGTCCCTTTAACTGCATTTTAATAGCAATGTATTATAGCATGATTTATCAACATATGGCAGGTGGAAGCTGACACAAATTATAATGAAAATTAAAACAGTCATTTATGCAGCAGGCGATTATCATTTAAGAAACATTTATTTGCAGGCTTTAAAAATGAGACTTTAGAATCAAATGGGTTTAAAATGAAAGTTTTAATGACTGTTACCTTTTTCCTGCAGCCACTCCTCTACAGGCCGGTTATATTTGAAGGGGATTTTCTGTTTTACCATTTGGAACCGTTCACTATCAGTGTTGCCTTTAAAGTTTAAAAAACAGCTTAAAAACAATCTGTAAAGTCAATGAAATAGTTAAAACATCCTAGATTTTTTGTTTTTTTTATGACCTTATTTAGCTATAGATAAATAAGTGCGCATGTATGTACATATATATATGTGTATATATACATATTTGAAAAGAGAGAGATTTATCTTTAGTAGAGTGGAGAATAGTTATACATCCAATTGCCTGAGGTTCTGGAAGGTCAAAGAAACTAAAGCCTACAAAAAAAGATAACTCAGATTCTCCTCAGAGTATTTGTTTATCCAAATTGGTTAGAAGGCATGTGCAATTTGTCTGCAATGTGAGACCTTGAGTGAACTCAGTGCCATGATTTAAAACATTTTGATCAGACTCTGGATCAGATGTCATATGGACATGGCACAATATATCAGTCACATAAGCACATAGTAGTAATTTGAATAACATTCTTGCACTGGTAAAAGACCAGTGTTAGGACTAGAAACCCAGTAAATAGAAAAAAAAAAGAAAGGAAAAAAATATAAGAAATCGATGACAAAGTATCTAATAGAATTAGTTTAAAAAAAAATCCAAACACCTA
The DNA here is from genome assembly GCF_050655825.1 of Lonchura striata. Lineage (NCBI taxonomy): Eukaryota > Metazoa > Chordata > Aves > Passeriformes > Estrildidae > Lonchura > Lonchura striata. The sequence continues at coordinate 53,209,326 of NC_140707.1, read as the reverse complement.
AGAATGGAAAGATAAACAGGAAAAAAGAGAAATAAAATTTGACAAGAGGAAGAACTGTTAATTAAGGATACATGAAAATTCTGTTCAGTTACCAAAGACTTGGGCCTCTTGCCAGAATAAAACAAACACTTAGAAACTAATTTAAATAAAAGCAGAAATAATTAGCCAAAGTGTAAATTCTGGCAATTACAGTTCCATTGTTCCATGCTGATGGATAATAGAATCATCCATTAAACTGTGCTTTGGTGGAAAGCTCCTATTACTTGCACAGCACAGAGAGGAGCAGGATTCACACAAAGCCTCTGTCCAAATTCCCTAGCTACTGGAAAACTGAACAGGTCAGATGGAACCTCTAGTAGAAAGGAGCAGTTCAATTTGATGGTGTTAGGAATGACAGTGAACAAGTGCCATCATTCTGTTTTTTCATTTTCTTTAGCTAGAGTCACTTTCTGATTAATTCTAACTTTTGCTTTAAGTATTATTTCTACAAAAACTCTTCAGACAGGCATAAGAGAAGTGCTTTTTTTACATGCAACATTATAATATTGTAGAAAAAGGATTAAGCCCACAACTTACTGAAGTAATGCTACCATAAACAGACGCTCAGTATATCAGTTGTGCTCCAGTATGTGTTTTGAATAAATGGTGGTTGAAGTCAGCAACTGCCCTGCAGAATTTGCAGTATTGCCCTTAAAGTCCCATGTATAAATATCCTAATGGGGCTTCATATTTATTTGGCTTTCTGAAACAGAAGCTGTAATCTTTTTCCAGTGTAAAGAGACACGAATGAAAAAAAGCATAACTAAAAACTAAATAATATGAGTCCAGCCAGTCAAGAGCAGACACTGTCATACTGCAAGGAATATGACTGGTGAATCTCACGTGTTTGATCATCCTTATTGAAGCTCCAAAATGCTGCCAGTCTGTGTGAGGTACTTGCTGACCAGAGCTGGGCTCTCCAGCAGCACCTTGGAACTGCTGACTTTCTGCTGCACATGAGAAGCACTATAGGAACACACCAGATACAGTCCCACAAGGATTCATATGAACTAATCTTAATTTGTAAAAATCATCATCTATATCACTGTAAGCTCAGCTGTAAGGAAAACAGCAATTTTGCATTTGGGCTAATATCTCCAACTATAGCGATGCACATTTAGGAGCCTTGCTGCTCATTTGGGGTACACAGTAAAAAAGTAAAAGTATTTAAGAACAACTTTATGGCCCAATTACTTCCTAATTTCCTGAAAAGGCAGATAACTTTTTACTTTCCATATTATATATTCATTGTGAAAAATTGCTATTTGCCATTGTAGAAATATCTAATTAAGCACCAGCTGACACAAATTATTGCTCCAGTTTCTTTGTTGCACCTCAGATGCCTGACATATACAGTTGGTAACTCAGATAAACTAGAAGGAAAAGGTAAAATTGAAAACACTCAGTTATCTGTCAAGTTATATTTAACAATGTACTGTGGTGACTTGGAGTCATTCACAGTCATGAAGTTACATTTAAGCAAATTCTTAGTTCTCCTAATTCATATCAGCACCACCAAAAAGTCAATTCTATACTTCTATGAATACATGTTCCTAAACAGAAAATTTGAACCATGTTCAATCCAGGAACCAAGAAAAAACTGATAAAGAGGAGCTGAGTTAATATAAACAAAAACAAAGAGAAAACTCTATCTAAAGCTAAAGAGATGGTAATATTAACAAAACAATTATATTTGATCTGTTTATTAATAATAAACTGAAATGTCAGCTTCCTTTCTTGCAAATTTTGCCATTCATTTAAGCATAGGTGCAGCTTACAGGACATGGAAGCAGACCATTGGTTTGGGGAAAACAAATAAAATAAAGCCAAGCTCACTACAAAAACAATTTATTTTTTAAGATCAGTTATCAAGACATTCAGCTTAGGCCTTTTCTCAACACATTAATCCATGCCCACCAAAACAGACAAATTGCATAAATGCAATCATAAAAATTCTGCATCGCCTTTAGGATTATATTTTAGTGCCTAATATTTTTTTTTTGCATGTAGGGAAAGAGCACTGTGTTCTGAAAAATCCTCAGGAGGCACTTTAATGGTACTTAAAGACCTAAATTTCTCTCTCAACTCAGACTTGAACCTTTAAAAAGAGGCTGCTACTCCATCTATATTTCATGTGATAGAGATAGACACAGTTTTGATAGAAATGGGGGTTATTCCCCATTTTATAGAGTACATTCTGAGCTAGAAATACTAGTTAAATTTGTTGATATTATCATGTTGATGGGCAGGCACATTTTCTATAGCCCCAAAGAAATTCTATAACACCATTTACAAGCAAAAAGAAACTCCACTGTCTTCATATCGGTATGCACGTAGAAAAGTAACATTTTACTGGTGGCAATGAGATCTTTTTCAGAATGAAGACAGTTCAGAGGAACACTAGAGTCAGCCAGGGGCTGACATGGAGTTCTTCTTCCTCTGTGTGAAAGGCTGACTGCAGAAAAGAAAAAAACGTGGTGAATTGAAATTCCTCAGAAACAGGGTGTCTGACAAGAGCAGGACAAGACTGAGGTAAAAGAAGGAAGTGGGACAATCAAAAAGACATGATGATGAAAAATGGGTTTCTTATAGTTCTAGACCTTCAAGAAAGCCAGAAATGACAACTATTCCCCACCACATCTTTAAAAACTTTTTTTTAATCGAGTTTAATTTAATTTTATTATGTTATTATTATGCAGATCTATTGAGCAAGATTAAAATATGTAAAAAATTATACCTTTAAAAATGATGAAAAATTGGAAGGCATTAGAAAATTCAAATAGGTTTATATTGCAACATTAGTATCTATTATCTGTTGGTTTGTTTTTAAATTTTATTTCAGACATAACTAAGAATGATTTTTAAAAACATGTGCATGAGAATGTGTTCACTCCTGTACTCCATTACAATAGTGAGATAAAGAATAACTTTTTCATTGTTAAGTGCTTAGAATAGCCATTAAATAGAACCAATAGAACCACACAATTACTAAATTAATACTGACTTGGAGTTGTGCTTTAAAAACTAAACACAACATTTGATATGAGAGCTTGAAAAGGAAATATCATGGTTTGCAACACGAAGTAACATAAGTTTGGCATGAAGAGAGCTTTTTGAACTTCTGACAGCTGAGGCATGATGTGATTAAAGGTGTTTCTCATACTCCTCCATTCACAGAAATTTTCATTAACCATCCTTTTGTGACCTCAATGTAATTTCTTTCTATAGCTGAATGATTCACACAAACAACCCTTTCATGTAACTAATGCAGATTCTCTCTTTTTTTTCTTTTGAGTCCAGCTTTGATTCCAAGCTGTTCTTCAGAAAAGAATACACAGGATAGAGTGATTTAAATTTTCAGAAAATACTCCTAATCAGATAATTCTTCTGCATTCAGAATCAATGTGGGTCTCAAAGGTTGCAGGACATAGATTTTAATAGTAACATTTTGTTGATTAGTTTTGCTACTTGTGATTTACTAAATATTTTCCTCCTACAGTTTCTAGCTGCTTAAGTGATTCAAGGACCAATAGGAATGACTAATTTTAAATAAATTTCCTCTTTTTTCCTTCAACGTAATAAATTCCTGTATGTCAATATGACTTAGAGCTGCTTAACAACTTAGCTTCTTATAAAGAACTGTGCTTCATAAACACATTATTTTACCTATTTTTATTCCTTTTTCATGTAAAAATTCTAAAGCCAGCTGTGAATACTAGGATTAAAAGAAGTCTTTTGTCCCATTTAGGACTTATATGTACAATTAAAGAAATTCTGCTGCATGTCCTAAGTTTTTCAACAAACTGGTAAACAATCAGACTTTTGTGACCAGGAGGATTTTAACAGTAATATCTTGAAATCTTCTAGATTCTTGAATCTCATTTAACCAGAATACTCTAAATATTTCAAATACCATGGACATTGCTAAAGACCAAATACTTTGGAAAGGAATATGGCAGAAGTGTCTATATTTTTTTTTTTGTTTTTTTGGTTTGTCCCTCTTTTTCCAAAGGAAATGTGTAATCCAGTAATAAAAATAATAGCCTACTGGTGAAATATGATCGGTTGACAGCATTCTGTCTTTTTTTCTGAAGCCCTCAGTATCCCTGCACTACAGACTACACTGATAAATAGATCAGATTCACTTTGAACTTTAGCTTTTGATAATCTTCAATTTAGATAAAACTAAAATGGGAAAAAAATCAAAATTATTTGCTTGTGCCAATCACTACTGGCAGTTTGCACAGGAAATACTTTTTATGCAGTGTGAGAGTCCAAGGGACACAGTTTAAATTTGCTCATGGGCAAAGCAGAATTTTCTTCCAAAACCTTTCAGTGCTGGAAGATATTATTCTTTTCTGCTGCTCCTTTAAGAAAACAAACAACCTTTATTGTATTAAGCTTTTTTCTAAAACAAAATGGAATGTTAAGCCAAAGAAAGTACAAGAACAATTGAAACTCTGAAAAATCTTGCTTCTTGGCCTAGACCAATCATAATGATTGACTATCTCTAAGGTATGAAAAAAAAAACCTGAAAGGTTCCAGCAAATTGCACTGGGCAGAAAGAAAGTACTTGCTTTTAGGTGGAATATTAATCCATCCTGATGTGCTGTCAAATCTGTGAAGATGCTGAAAACAATACCATAAGAAAACACTCCTCTGATCTAAATTACTGTCAAAGGCTGTTCTATGAAGCAGAATTTTCTTCATTGCTTCTAAGTCTCTAAAAAGAATGAGATATTTTAACTAATGAACAGTTAATAAGTGAAAGATGTTACAGTGTTACTAATGATTTAAAGAAACATCTTGAGATCAGTTTTCAAGCTTTAAAATGTTTCCACTATTTTCCCCTTATTGTAGATGGAATATCAGTAGGAAAAGGGCTTGTTAACACCTGGTGTTTGATAGCTCAGTTCACCCAGCAGCTTGTAATGCCAGCTCCCATTGAGTTTTTATGGATGTTCATAATCTCACTAAGATTTACACACTTAAGTGACATCATCATAAGAAAGAAGCAGTCTGCTACAGCATGAAAAGTATATTGTTTGATGGATAAATGCTCTACTAACATAAATTGATTCAATTTAGTTCAACCCCAAAACTCTCCTAGAGCTGATGCTCTGTGCCCTGGAAAAGAAGGCTTGCATGCATTATGGAGAAGCTACCATTTCCCCTCTGATAAGGAAGAAAAGTTTCCAAAGTGTGCTTGTGATTGGCACAGACTGAGCCTCTTTCACCACTTCTGTTTTCAGGCAGCTACATTTAAAAACTTACAAGATACTGAATTGCTCCATTTTCATATTTCCTTAAGTACATATTTTGTTTTAAATACTACCAAGTACAACCACTATTTGTTATACAATTTGTATACAATTAGATAATTGACACAAGTCTATTAGTAAAGGATTAGAATCTATTTTTAAGACTAGACCATCCTCCATACATCAGAAAGGAATAACAACACAGCATCAAGTTTTAGCATCAGGGCTGTTTATGTATAGATGTTTATTTTGTTGTGTTACTGTAAGACCATATTGTGGTTTATGTTATATAACATAGGGAATGGTTGCACTAAAGTCCAAACATGTAAAAAATCTCTACTTATAAAGGCTTTAGAAAACACTTGAAAAATGTCCAAACCTGAAACCACAGATGTGGCTTATACAAAAATGAAACAGGATGGCCATGCTAAACAAAATACTTATAAGGCAGATGATCTGGAATCTATGTATCACAAGCTGGCCTTCTAAAAATTCTTGTAAACTTCAGTTTTGCCTTGTATAAAAGGAGCACTGTATAAAATTAATTCAAATTTGGGATCTCATTTCATTTGAGTGACTTGAAAAATAGACAAGTCTTAACATTATTTAGCTTTGCTTCAGTTCTTGGATATTATATTTTTCCCCTACCTGCACTGTTCAATAAAGTTGCATCATTTGCTACTGAATTCCTATTTTATTTCTTGTCCTCATTTTCCCCTTAGTCCTGGATACCCTTGACTTTATCTTCAATTCCCTCTGATCACATTGTTTGCTGCGAGCAACACCTTTTATTCTGTTTATCTCACTATGGACTGGAGTTAAAAGCTGACCTTCACACTGAAACCCTCCTCAGATCACTGCCCTCATGACAAGAGACAACAAGGTCTTGGTAATATAAGTACTAAAGATATAAGAATTAGCAAGCAAGACTCTAACAGTAATAATTATTCAGGCAACTGGAGCTGTTTCTACAGCTCTGGTGCCTCAACAAAAATCTTTACAATGCTACTACTCCCTGTTTTTATCTGATCTTTTTTAGCCTAAAGAACTTGGGGCTCTAATTTAAAGAACCATTCAGACCAAAATCATTGGGAATTGCAGAAGCAAACTAATAGGCAGGTGTTTAAATGTTCATGCAGGAGGTATAGCTAATGTGGACCACAGTGACACTAATAAGACTAAGAAAGACTTGAAGAAGTCATCTAATTCAATGCTCTGCCCCAGGACAAGATCAGTAACATTTCAACCTCCCTTAGATTAGTCTTTCAATCCTGTTTTGGATGACTGACAAAATAAGTGCCTTACCATTGATAATCTAACATAGAAGCACAATAGGAGCAAAATGAAAGAAAACTCAGACTAACAAAGGTGGAAGAAGGTTAAGCAAACCCTTTCAAGCATTCAGAAGAAAAAAAAATTGTCAAAAATGTGACTCAAGTCCTATTTTATATGTGCACATTATTCTGAATCACTTCAGCCCTGTAAAAATTTGGGCCATGGGCATGAAAATAAAAGCAGTCTGCTTTAGTTCTCATTTGAGCTATGCTGGAAAACTGAACTAGTGTAGAGTACAGAGAAAGCAGTTACCAGTTCAACCTCTGTAAAAATATGACACAATTTGGTTGCCTATATTACTAGATGTTTGAAATGCTTTGTAAGGAATGTGTAAATTACTGTGTTTTTTCACTGACCAGACACAAACTGAGCCTCACGTCAGGCAGCCAAGGCTGAAGTATCTATTAAAGAAAAACTGAAGCTACATATTGATCTTTCCATTTTAAGCAAGGGGAAAAAATAATTTTGCAGGAAGAAATCAGAGACTGGAATAAAATCCTCTGCTATTGTCCCCACATCCCACTTTGATTCCCTTGTGAAAGGTCAGAATGTAATTTATGTTGCCCAGTGGGAACAAGCAGTAATAATCAAATACCAAAAGCACTTTATTTGTATTGACACTTTAAATTCTATTAACTCTCATTTATCTAGAGATTCTTTATCTGTTTTGTGCATTGGGTAAAGTCAGGACATAGAAACACGAATCTAATTTACATATTTGGGGTTAGGCATGAGTGTAGCTATTTTGCTTCCAGGAGCAATGTGAGACTGAAAACACCTCAGTTGCCTTTGGAGGGTGCATGATCTAAGATAAAAAGAACTTGTGGCATTATACCTGCTTCTTGAAGGGCCAGTGGCTCTCTACCACAGCTCTGCAAAAAAGAACAGCTCAGTTCCAGCAGACCTGAAGTCTCTGCCTTGGTGCTGGTAGCTGGATTAGCTCCATTAGAAAACTTCAGATGTTTCTGAATCTCATTTCCCTGTGTACATATTATTAGGGAGATAACATGGGAGTTAAATATACAAACAGAGAGTGCACGTGCAGTCCTTTCCCATTAATACAGTGTTATTGTAGGGAAGCTGGTCAGTCAGTAACAATAACGAGAGTAATGCCTGTAAGGCCCTTAGTCAAATGTCAGTGATGAGGACTGGGAAGCTAACCAGTTAAAAATAACCAAATGGCAAAAACTATGGAAGTGACAAGCTCTCTAGAGTGAGTACCAGAAAATAATTAAAAGCATGTAAGAAACTGATGAAAGAATAAATTTATTAAGAAGCACTTCCTATCAAGACTGCATATTAGACAGTGCTACAGTATCTTCAGGGAAATTATTGCATTATTTGAAATTTTCCTTGTAAAAGCGGTGGGAGATATCAGTTTATTACAGAATGGAATAAATGAGAGCAAACAGGCCTTTTCCTTTACTAATTATTACAAGTCATTAAATTGATTCTTCTGTTTGCATCACTTTAGAAAAAGGAAAAGAGAATTCTAGGATTCTGTAGCAACCCAATCAGTCTTCTCAAAGACGCATGCTATTCACAAAGTTGTGCCACAACCAAGAGCACCAGGTACTCAGTAAGTAGCAAAGATGCAAATTCATTGACCCAGAAAGACTTCCACATTCAGTGAATTGTAGAATGTTTTCTATTTAAGTCACCAAAGATAAGGTAAATTAGAGCTTTATGCTCAGTTTACTGATGAGAAAAACTGAGCTGCAGACTGGTAAAAGCATTACTCAAAATCACAGAGAAAGTCATCTCTAAACACGAGGCTGGGATTCATGAACTTCTGACTCCTAGTTCCATGACTGGCCCCTTTCATTTCTGACCATCCTTTCACACAGTTGCTCTATTTCAGATTGTAGCATTGGATTTTAATGACTTCGTGCTTTCCAGTGCCTTTAGCGAGCAGGGAGAAGGCTGATGTGGATGCATAAACCCCTTCTGTCACTGCATGTCAGCATGTCAACCTGGGATTACAGCTGGCACTGTTTTTTCTGCAGGCAATGTGATCAGAAAAGCACAAAGTTGTTCAAGCCTGTGATCCCTGAGGACAGATGTTTGTTTGCTCATTCTTACTGTGCACACATGTGTGCTTATGAGAGAGAGACAGGGAGAGAAGGAGAGTTAGGCAGAGAGAGAGATAGAGAAGAAATAAAACATAAAAACTGTTTGACCAGGAGAACTGAAATAGAACTAACCCAGGAGAGAAATGTAAATATATTAATGTCTGGGAACTGACTGCACTGTGCTGTGCAGCAGGATTCTATTTAGCCTGAGTCTCCATCTGAGAAATATTTCTCCATCCTTCTCTGCACTACATTATACAGCTACATTTGATGTACCATCAAATGGCTGAAGCAATAGCAATTTGTTGGCTGGGGCTTCGAGCAATGTGTTCTAGTGGAAGGTATCTCCACCCATGGCAGGGGGTTTTGAACTAGATGATCTTAAAGATCTCTTCCAGCCCAGGTCCTTCCATGGTTCTAATTAATCTTATGCCAGCAAAGGAGAAATTTACCAGAAATCACTGCTGATAAGATTTGTGCTTGGTACCTGGACCTCATACTATCATGGAGCAATGGACACCTACAAATGAGAGCAGCTCAAAATATCTGAAGGTTCAGTCAGGATACACATGCCTGTGTGAACAGCTATATACTTTGGCACGGAATTGTTGGGAAGACCAAGCTATCAGGATATACCTATATCTCTTAGCATGTAATTACTATTAATGGAAAATGGCTAGATGTCAAAGAAATACAGGGGAAAACACATGGATTGTATCTGTTTTGCACCACAGTATCTCAGACACTGGGACTAAAAGGCCTGTGATAAGTATATGAATGCAATGCCAATACTTAGGGATATTCCAGGGTTCTTAAATCAGATACCAGGTGAGAACAATTAGGCAGAAAGATGAATCAGTGCCCTATGGATACTGTATTTTGGAATATTTTAAGAAATCATTCTGACAAATAAGCAAATCTAGGACTGGGAAATCATAAAGTTCATCTCTTAATGAGTTTCAGTTTATGCTGTACTACCATTGTCAAAGGTTAATGCAACTTTTCCTAGGCATTCTCTCTGTGTTGCAAGAATTTATCTTACAAAGAACCTAGTCAATAGAACTAAGCTAAGAAGAAAGCATTGAGACTTGAGAATCAATACCATCAATGGAAAACAAATCAGAGAAATAGAGAAAAATTAGAGATGTCACTAAACTACCTAGGTTTTGGTTTGTTATGGTTTAAATTTGGCTGAGCAATGGGGTCGCAATGCAGCAGAGTACCTTCTCCAGCTGCAGAAGAAGTGGGAGTGTTTCCACACAATTATGTCTTCCTGAATAAAGTAATGAGGGGAAAAAGTCTTTCTAACTGAGAAATACAAATGCAATTACTGTAGCTATGATACAAACACAGCATATTTGACTTCATATTTCAGATCACAAACTAAATGTAAAAATTTTTTTCAGAAGGACACCTTTTGGGGCATATTTTTGTTGTTGACACGGTGGGTTACTGTAATTCTGTGGAGCATCAGACACTTGACAGGTTTCAGACTCAATAAACTTGATTAGAGGAACAATCAGGCCCTGGGAAGAAAAAGAGAATCCCAAATCCAAAGCCATCAGAAAGAAGTGTCATTTTGACCATTAAAGCAAATTTTCTTCTAAAGTATTAGGTATTCATCTGTGGATTTGACATATTGGACACCTAGTCTGGTTCAGGAAGATGTAAGAGTGTTGCTACAGTAATTCAGCTAACATATAATGCATATCTCTGTTTTTTTGGACAGCACCAAAAATCTTTCACTCAAACTGTAAGTACTCTCTGGTAGTATTTTCTTTATCTAGGCTAAAAACAAGATAAATATTTTGGCTAAATTAAAACTAGTATTGCCTTTGTGTCATGTATTTGCATGTTAGAACAACCTTTCGTGTGATTGTTATGTAGCAGTGATAAAGACTGCTACAGAAGAATACTTCTTATTCCTCTCCCCTCTCCCTTAAGCACTATAAGTGGGATCTTGGGTAGGAATTAGGTGGTCATGGCAATTTGCAAGAAGATACTTTTCTGCATTTGCTTCCTTCCTTAGGTAAATTCCTTCTATCAACTCTACTGCTGTCAAATCATATTGTGCTGTTTGTTCTTCTTTGTTACCTTACATGTCTTCATAAAGACCCATGCATTTCCCTCTTTCTTGATGCCAAGCTGACAAATTCCAATGCTTGATAGACTGCCACTTGCATGGGCTTGAGGTACTTGGTGAATGCAGTGTGTTGTAAGAGCTCAGATAAGTTTTAAGAAACAAAACAGGAGCAAGAGATACTGGAAGCTGCAATATAATCACTATTTTTGTTTGTTTGTTTGCTTTCTGTCTTTTCTCTCTTCTGTCCTTATAAACAGAACTTGGAAGAGAGAAAATCCTTGCAGCACTCATGAAACTCTTTGAGGATGGGAAAAATCAGAAATAAACCACAGCTTTGTTTTTTCTGTGGGAAAGTGAAACACAAAATATATAGCAGTTAAACTCTAAGCAAAGTGGCAACATTTATGTAACTTTTATATCATGTCAAATCCTATCCCATCATCGAGCATGAAAACACATGCATTAACATTAGTTTTTTGCACAAATTCCAAAGAATGCTTGTTTGTTGATGACTTCATATATGGAGATTTACATGTCATTGGATACAGGGGAACAAAACTTGAGTGTTCTTATCAGGTAGTCATATTTGTCAATTTTCCAATCCTATAAATATATTATAGATGCTATGACCCTGCAGTGACAAGCTACAATCAACTCTTGATTTCATCAACTTGTCATGCTTTAATCATCCCTCTTGGCAGATCTTTCAACATATGTTGCAGTACTGCCTTCAAAATCTGCTTCTCCAATTCTGTTTTATTAACCCTGTCTTTTTATATGTTTTAGGCTCATTATGAAATGCAGTAAATCTGTCAAAGGCACTTTATATGCTGTCTCCAATTCATCTTGATAGGAAGCATCTGAGAGCTCATTTAAGTCCCACAAAATTAGTACAATATGAAAAGTCAAAATCCACAACAAAGTATGTGACAAGAACCCTGATGATAGTATTCAGCCTATAGGGCTAATCAGTAGCACCAAGAAAAAAATCCCTTCAACATGTAGATGAAGCAACACATTAATGATTCCAAGTCATCCAGCACAAGATCCATGTGTATTTTCATGAAGACAACTGGATTCAGCTAAACTTCTTACTATTATGTTAGTTTCAGAAGCAAGGTTTCAGAAGTGAAAAGGAGATCATAACAGCCTCAAGTCTGAGGGAAGGAAAAGATTGCTACAGGGGCACAAGACGGCAGAAGCCAAAGTTTTTGCGGGGAGTTGAAGGGTGGAAAGAAGAGGAAATGATATGTCAAAATCCTTCTGCAAGATGCAGAATGAATTTGGGGGAGGAGAATCCAGGCTCTACAAAGCACAGAGGATTAGAAATTTTCTCTAAGGCTCCATTACTGAATATTTGTAAATCACTGAAGTGGTGCAATATGAGCCATGAAGAGGTACTGTGCAGGGATAAGTAGAAACTTAGAAAGAAAGAAAGAACTTGTTACAATGACTCACTGACATCTCAGTTAGTTCTGCTTTTGAGTTTTCCTTGTTAATTTCACAATCAGCATTAGACTTTGCATCATTGAGCTCACAAGAACTAATAATCACAACATTGCATATTATTTACAATATCAATGCACGTGTCAGCTGAAGAATGAACTAATATGTAGTATTTTCCTAATTTCCCCAGTGATGCTACTATTAGACCATCTAAACTTACCTTCTTTTTCTTGTCCAAAGCATTATAAATTAAATAAAGCAAAGTTGGAACAGGTAATATCCCACTGATAACAGTTAAAAACAGACAAGCTTTCAGAAACAGAAGATGCAAAAAAAGTACAGATGGAGAAAACTATAATGTAACTGATAAAAAAAAACCAAAAACCACAACCTTTCAAGAAGAACTTATATATCCAGAAAAAAGGCTGCTTTTGTCAACTGCATTCAGCTGACTTAAAACATATTAAAACCTAATAAAACCTATTAACCTTCAGTAATTCTGCCTATATAAGTGAAGACTAATACAGATATCACACACGATTTCTCCACAATTAAGGCACTATTATTTTCTAGGTTGGTCAGCAGGTAGCAAAGCAGAGCACAGAGAAGTTGGCTCAGTCCCCTGCTTCAGTCTTGGGAAATCGACTGTCTCCCCATGTTCAGCAATAAAGCCAGTGAGATGAACTCTAGCATGCACAAAGAATCTGGATACAATCTTGTGAGACCTTCTGTTTCCAGGATAAGATGGGAATTATATATAAAAATCAGCAGTCATGGGTGGGAGCTGCCCCGTATGCTTTACATCAAATAAATACTTGCTAAATTTTGTCTTTAACAACTACAACAACCACTGCATTATCTGAGGAAATTTCTCATCATAACAAGCTCTTGTGTGTTTTGTGTAATTCCTTTACAAATAACCTTGAGCCTTCTGTATGTCCTCTTAATATCTCAGGAGAGGATCTCATTTTCTCCTCTTCTCTTCCTCTCCTGCCTGCCTTTCCCAACCCCCCTCCTCAATTATCTCTTGCTGTCTTCTGGGTGGTTATGTTTAATCTCAGGATTAGGCAGAAGCCTGCAGTTTGCTTTGAACAGCTTATCAGCTTCCAAGAGACATTTACAGGGAGAGAAAGACTCCAGTTTTGATAGCAGTAATTGTATTTAGCTTGTAAGATACAAGGCTATTTATCTCATGGTGGGGAAATCACAAAGGGGGAGAAAGAAAATGTTGTCAATAAAAACCAAATAAAGCCAGAAAGAATGGAGAGAAGAGAAAGAAGAGAAGAGGAAGAGGAGGAGGAGAGGAGAGAAGAGGAAGAGGAAGAGGAAGAGGAAGAGGAAGAGGGAGAGGGAGAGGGAGAGGGAGAGGGAGAGGGAGAGGGAGAGGGAGAGGGAGAGGGAGAGGGAGAGGGAGAGGGAGAGGGAGAGGGAGAGGGAGAGGGAGAGGGAGAGGAGTTCTCACAGTCCTTTCAGTAGAGGGATGAGGTGGGAAATGGACCTCACTGAACAAAAAGATCATGCCAGTTGTGGAAGGAGACTTCATTTCCACATCTCTGGAAATGAAATCTGGGTTGTTTTTTTTTTTTTTTGTTTTTTTTTTTTTTTTTGTTTTTTTTTTTTTTTTCACAGAAACTTACAATAGTATTCATCATGAATTGTGGGGTTGACCATGCAATACTTACTGCTTAAACCAGCTTCAGGTTCCTCTTTTATAAAATGCCCTTTCCATTTCACATTAGGAATATTCAGTCAGTATTTAGTCTGCTCTTGCCAAAACAGCTTCATGCTTCATTTTTCCCACCTCACAATTCCTGTAAAATCTCTGATGCTGGCTTAAGTTCTCCTACTCTATGACTCCATCTTTGAAGTGTCTACAATAGGTTTGGGTGAGTATTTATGAAAAAAATAATAGGATCTAGATATTTTGAATCTTATTAGGCTGCAACCAGTATTCTAATTTGGTACAATCAAGCAAGCATGCAAGCAGGGAAGGGTTTACATCATCTCACTGAGAAAGATTTAGCACTTTGCAAAAGTATCAAATGGGTAAGAGCAATTTAAAAAAATGCCAAATTCCAAATATTCTGATACTTTTAATCATAGAATACTTTTCCTAAAGGAAGAATAAGATGGAACCAAGCTTTCAATCTTATCAAGACAAACACAAATGTTCTTTCTACCACCCTAATTAATTTTCCATAGTTAAATCATATGAAATGAAAAATACATCTATTTTTTCTATGTTATAGAGACAAAGTATATCATTTCAGGTGTCCCAAAACGTTTCTCAAAATTGTGAAATTTTCTCAAAGACAAGAGATCACAAAGTGAAAAAAAAAAATTAAGAAAAACTGACAGTCATGAAATTCTTTCTATAGCCTTTGTTGCATCACCTTTCACTTAAATGCAAGTTTAAGTGAAAGGTGATGCAAACTTTCACTCTAACCTCTGCCTGACATTCTCTATTTCTTTGTGAGCAAGTAGTTTAGACTCGACTAGAATATTTGGAAAGCAGCTGCAACAATTATCTAGCTCAATCAGGGCTGGCCAAAAGTCAAAGCATGTTCTTAAGGGCATTGTCGAAATGCCTCTTAAACACCTTAGGGGCATGAGACCTGCTGACAATCTCTCTAGAAAAATGGTTCTATTTGACCAGTCCTTCAGTAAAGTAATGCTTCCTAAGATCTATTGTGAACCTCCTCTAGCACAGCTTTGAAGCATTCCTATATGTCCCATCACTAAGTACCATGGAAAATAGCTCAGTACCTGTCTCTGCTTCCACTCCTCAGAAAGCTGTAAAGAGCAATGTCACCCCTAGCCTACTTTGCTCCAAACTCAATGACCCCGATGTCCTTAGCCTCTCTTCCTAGGACATGCCTTCCAGCCCTGTTGCTGTCCTCTGGACATTTTCATGGATGTTCACATCCTTCTCAAATTTTGGAGCACTACCATGAGGTCTCACCTTAGTGAGACAACACCAAACAGAGCAGGACAACCACTTCTTTTGACTGGCTGTCTGTGCTGGCTTTTATGCCCCCCAGGACATGGTTTGCTGTTGTCACTGTCAGGGTCCACATATGACCTACACTGAGCTGCTGCTCACCGGCACCCCGGATCCCTTTCTTCAGGGCTGATCTCCAGCCACTCCTCTCCTAATTTCTAATAATGCCTGGTGTTACTCTGCCCCAGGTGCAGAATCCAAATTTGTTCTTGCCTAATTTTATCCCATTATTTTTCCAATACTCCTATCCAGCTAGAATCCCCTGCAAAGCCTCCTGTCCCTTGAGGGGGTTAACAGCACCTCCCAATTTAGTCTCATTAGCAAACTTCCTACATCTACTACCTCCCCTTCATAATGAGATAGGTGACTTTACCACAGAAGAATGAATATATTGAACAGAACTGTCCCTAGAACTGAACCCTGTGGAACAGCTCTGGTGACCAGTTGCCAGGCAGAGATGCAACCCCATCCACCACAGCCCTTTGAGCTCTGCAGTTCAGCCAGTTCCTAACTCAGCACACTGTGCACAGCTCATCCCACAGCTGGGCATCTTGTCTGCAACAGTGCTGTGAGGGATAGTATCAAAAGCATTACTAAAATCCAGGAAAAACTACAACTACTGCCTTCTCTTCATCCATGAGGCAGGTGACCTTACAATAGAAAGACATAAAATTAGTTACATGGAACATTCCCCTTGTGAACTCATGTTGAGTGTGCTTTATGACTGCATTATTCTTTAAAAGCCTTTCAATAGCATACAGTATAATCGTCATAATTTTTCCAGGATCTGAGTTTAGACTAACAGGTCTGTTGCTCCTGGTATCTTTTCTCACACCCTTCTTATAGCCTGGAATAGCAGTGGCTAGGTTCCAGTCAGCACAAGGGACCTCCCCAGACACCAAGACCCTTTTTAGATAATTGAGAGGGGATCCTGCTGCTAGCACCCTTCAGTATTCCTTCAGTTAGCTGGAAAAAATATTCAAAGAAGCAAGTAAGAACTCACCCAGTTTTCCTCCCTATCTTACATAAAGTGTATGGCACAAATCAAGCTACTTCAGATCTTTCCACCAAGCAAATAAAGAAATACATTTTAGCAAGGCAAGGTTGATGCCTTTCACATTTTAGATAGGTAGGAGAATCTAAACTACTGTCACGCTGACCTGTTTCTAAAAAGCTTATTGTTTTAGACAAAGCCTTTTTCCCACATAGACTAACAAAGATGTAGTTCAAGGTGGATTGCTTTCAAATGAAATTGAAAGAAGATATGCCCAACAGTTCAGGAACATTCAATCCTTGGAACTGGAAATCCTTGGAACTACTCTGAAAGAAAATCCCAGCACAGATACCAGGGTCTCCTAGTACCTGTTTTATAGGTATGCACTTATCTGGCCAGAGCAGTCAGTTCTGCTGCCAAGAGCTAACTGTTCAGCTTTTCCAGAAATACAATTTCCTCTCAGAAATGTACTTCAGAGACCAAATGAAGTAGGAGCATAGAGGATGAAATATTTTTTTCTTTTATCCATAGCAAAAAACCTGCAAAGGTTTTTTTTTTTTTTTTGAAAGTGCAAGGACTACTACAAAAAGACTGAGAGATAACTCAAGAATGATAAAGGGGAAAAACATAAAATATGTACTGTATGGATGAAGTAATGAACCCTGATAATAATCCAGTTGTTTAATATTGTCTTATTTCTTGTTTCTAAAATGCATTAAAAAATCCAGGCTACACTTGTCTTGCTGGATCATGCATTTCTTTAAATGACAGCTCCTTCCTACCTGTTGCTTTCTTTCCTTTAATACTCTCCTTTAAAGTATTACTTTAATAAGATTTTATTTTTTTATCATGGATACTCTTATTTTACAGCTTCTCTTCGCCTAGTTTTGTTGGTTTTGTTTTTGTTTTTTTTTTCCCACTGCAGAAAATGTAGTTGGTGCCTGGATGAATGAACAGGAATATCAGGCTTGTTTTGACATACACTACAAATCTGGCATCACACAAAGTACTTCTTTACAGGGAAAGACAGTGAACAAACTAAAAGAAACCGTCCTGCTTAAGAAATAATGAAAACTTAGGGACTTAGGTATCCCAGTTATGTGTAAAAACTGAAGATTGATTTCTAACTATTCTGAAAATTTCTGTAAGCTGTTTCATCATTAAACAATGTATTTCAATATAGAGAAGGCTCTCCCCAGGAACATAAAAGCAGGAAAATAACAATGACCAAGCACAACCTGTTTTCTGGGAGATACTTAAAAGGATGAAATAATGAGAGACAACAGAAGGGAGGCAGCCATAGAAAACAGTACTTTAGACTACAGCAAAAGCTTTATACCCTGACTGTGAAAAATGATATCACATTGTGATAATCAATTTAATGAATCAAGGATGAAGAAATTTGCTATCAGTACAGCCAATGGAAAAAGCCCATCTCCTTATTTCTATTCTTGAGAGAGAGGAGGGAGGGCAAAACTAATGCAAATAAATCACAAACAGCCCAATGGTTTTGGCTGAACCACAACAGCTGAATTGCAGACAGCAGCCTCTGTGCTAATGCCACTTCTTTGACATCTCCCAGCTCTCAGAAGCTTTGTCTCAGATACCTATACTGGGCCACTGCTCTGTCTTACTGTCCAGTAAAAGAAAGTCTGGTACTTTGAAATGGTACTAAAGATGAGAGATCATCCCTAGTAATTTGGATTATTTCAGTCACAAAGACAACTTTAGATCCAAGTTAATTCTCTCCTTTACCATTTTTCTGTAACCCTTTTCCTTACAAGAAAGTGCAAAGCTGTGTTGCAGGTGGCTGGAATGCAATTGGATGCCTTAAAACCCATAATGTCCGTGCTTGAGTTGTAAGTTTGCTGACATTCTATTTTCCTTGTCTTTTATTTGAAGTTGTAAAAATACAGCTTTGGAGCGTTTTGGTCCCATTGGGCTAGTTTCAGTTAATTTCAATTTGACTAAAGACTGTATTTTAAAGAAAGCCAATATTCTCTCACTTTGCTCATTCAATGAATATCCAACTTTTATTTGTACTTTTCATTGAGCAAGTAATTATGGGTCTAATGTATAATCCTTCCACAAGCAATATAACTCGGTGAGGAACACCGAAATGCCATTCAGAATGCAGCCCTGACTGAAGATTGCACTATGTGTGATGACAAAGAAGGTACATTAGATAGTTTATCAAATTTGTAAACATTAGGGTATGGTACTGTGTGGAAAATCAAGCACACATGAAATTGTTCATTTTATAGCCAATGCAGTGTGTCCAAGCAAGCATGGTCTACAAATACAATGTTTTCTAAACACTACAAATAACTGTGTTTCCAGAATTGACATGATGCTATGCAAAACACAGGGGATTAGTCAACTACTATCACTCAAGTTTGATAGGAATTTAAATTTTCAGCAGGTTTCAGTTGAAACACACTGGATTAGCCTGGGTCCATCCAACCACAAAGCCTTTACAGAACTGAATTTCTGCTGAACACAGGTTTGGTCTTGCAGTCAGAGCAAAACACAATAGTGTAAGTTTGGTTAGTGAAAGACAGACAATTAATTGTAAAAGCTCCTGGTCAGTCTGTTTTTTAAACCATTGATTGCACAAAAAATGGGACTAATAAGTATTGGTTTCCTGTAATAATTGGTTCATTGAATCTTTTCTGAATCTTAGGCATTCATAATGCCACTATATTGTATGGATATTCTGGTATTTAATATTAAGCCACAGTCCTTTTCTTTGGGAAGGCTGGAGCATTGCCCTACTCTCTTGGCTTTTTTTTTTTGTTTGTTTGTTTGTTGGTTTGCTTGGGTTTTTCCCACAGCAATGTAATATCTTCTGGTTTTTTGATTTTTGAGTATTTTTTTTTTTTTTAAGTTTGGCTAAAATATTGGTTTGAAAGAAGTAGGAAACAAATAAGGGAGAAACCTGCACACATGAAGTGTGGCTCCATAAGCCTTATTTTCACAGGGACAGGCTGAAAAATTCATCCTCTACAGACAAAAATTGAAATATGTGGACAGAAAGGAAAAGGTGTTTGGAAGATAAAGGTGTCCTTTCTTCTTAGGGTACAACTACACACACTCAATACTAGCCAAGAACATAAGATTAATGCTGATTCCATAAAACCATACATCTTCTAATGAAAACACAGAAATATCTTTAGCCAAGGCAGAAGCCCAGGGTACTGAGGTAGTCCCTGAGTGTGATTTATTTTCCCTTAAAAAAAAAAAATCTCTAAAGCACTGAGCTGAATATTTTGTTTATTTACACCAGAGAATTACTACAACAAGCAATATAAGAAGAAAATTTATTCATAGGATTTGTAGTGACTGTAATTGGCTGCCAGCTGGATTGGAGGTATTTTACAAAATAATTGATGAAAGGAGCAGAAAAAAGATCCTCAGTTGGACCTTTCCTCTCAATCCAATGGATAGCAGAGCTAGAACCTAACACGGCATATCTGCCGTAGCATTCTCCAAAAAGAATTTTTTCACAGAAATAAGGTTAATAATTGAAATGTATCCTTTTGCATACACCTCACAAAACACTGACAAAGGGACATATGTAGTAGAGAGCAATATAGCACAGATGACTCACACTTTAAAATGTTCCTGTGTGTTTCCTGAGGGAGTAGAAGAGATGAAGTCATCACTTTGGAGTAATTTATTAGTACAATGTCACATAAATTAGTATATAACCTCATGTTAGGATATTTCCTAGAATTTAAGTTTCTTTTGAACAATTCCTACACCACTATCAAGCATTCTTCCTGAGTTACTACTGTACAACCAAGAAATTAAGAACTGAATGTTTCTTAGACTCAGTATTGAAAACCAAGATGATCATGGCTTGACCTTAGGCAACAGATGAATAAGAGGAATGTGGTTAACACCGGAGTTCTTTCCTTGTGTTCAGTTTTCCTTTTATAACCATACACATCATCACACCTCAGCTATCTAACACACTGTCAGCAGCACAAAAAGCAATCTGTTTTTCACTTGGAGTAAGTTTGATCTTTCAGCATGGTGGCAAAGTATCATGACATTGTGATTTGCCAGTGGTGGGATAAAACATCTGACAGTCTATCAAGAGCCAGTTATTCACTATTTCTTGTGGATTTGGGGTGATAATTTCCCAAGATACTGATTTTTTTTCCACTGTATTTTGACAGAAAGTCAGCTAGGAGTTGTCAGTTTTGGTTATATGATGTGTTACCCTTTGTATCTGCAAGCCTAAGAGAGAAAGTGAAATTCAGATAAAAAAATATGAGGCAAGCATAAGGTCTGCTCAAATACTTCCTCAATCCTCCATATTCCTTAAATTACTACTCTATATTTATATAGACAGTATCTGGGGTTTGGCTAGAGTCACTGCTCCTTTTCATAAAGTCTGTTCAGAACTTTTCTACCTTAAATATTTAGAAAATATCACAAGTAGCAAAACCAAGTTTGTCATTGAATGGCTTTGTAGAACCAGGATTCACTGAGAGACCTCTGAAATAACATGATCTATGGACATCATACCACACAGTTGGCATGCTAATTCTTCCAGTGTAAAGGACCATTTGTTTGTTTTCCCAGAGATAACATATGCATCACCAGGCTCGTGAATTTATTGTCGAGATGAAGCAACAAAGATTTATATATCAACCAGTTGTTATTAAACATTAGGTTATAGGTACAGATACACTGAAAGAGAAAAACAAAAAGAAAAATATATGTACCTGTGGGGTAGTGCTCATTCACTGGCCAGCTGTCGACCTGAAGTGTTGCATTGCCACCGTTCCTGGTAAAGCGTACTACGTGGTATTTGCCATCATTTACAGGTGTGCTTTCCTCTTTAATAGAGATGTCCACTGTGCCAATATTGAAGACTACACCGATCTTGCCTTGCTCCTGAAAGAAGAAAATGAACAAATGTTTTAAAATTGCTGCCACTTAGCAGAATGTTCTGGCCTCTAAGTCTCCAGCGGGCAGTTCTGCCGGTAGATGGCACTGGGGAATACATAGAAGTCTCATCTTGAGCTTCGTCAGGACACATTTCATTGATTCTGCTTCAGCGCAAACATTTCCTTTCACACTGTTCTTTACAGCATTCACCTGAAGACAGTGACTCATTTGTTCCCGTAAAACACCACAGAAGACAGGCGAGAAACCAGGAAACAAAAATCAGGAGATGTGGATAAAGAGTTATTTGAGCAACATGTCTACTGATTATTACTAGTCATTTGTTATATAAAATGCAGCCACAGACAGGCTGTTATCTCAACACCTGTTTTGTTCTGTTATTCTTCTTGGGGAACAAACAGTCTTCACTCCCAAAAAAATAATTGTGGCATCCAGCAGGAAGAATGCAGTTAGAAGATGAATGGAACTGGAAGGGAGCAGAAGTGTCATTAGCTGACGTAGAAATCTGGAGGGAAGCTACCTAAAAGATAGGAGCAGCCCATCTTATTTTTCTCCATCACACACCAAGCAGTGCCTTACCAATAAAGCAGCGTTTTCCCAAAACTTTGCAACAGCCACTGACTGAAAGGGAAGAGCAGGCAAAACCTGTTATAGTAGCCACAACACTTCCTTCTGCATGTCTCCTCGGGTGATTCCAAGTAATGACCATATTTAATGACTTTAGGTTGCAAAATACACACCCAGAGCATACTTTGATTAGATATATGCATTTAATACTACTGATTTAAACAGTGACAGAAATTCTCATCATGATACAGTTAAGAGGAATGCATCTTCACTCAGTAAGGAGAGGCACAGTATGCTGGTGTCAACAATTATGAAGGCATATTATGTGCACTGCACATATCCTAAACTGGTACCGACAGGCAGAACTAAAATGTATCATATAGGAAGCCAATGCATTTGCTAGCTATCCATACTATAAAATTGAAACAACAACAAAGAGTAGATGGCCATCTTCTATGAAAATATATCTTCCTTGAAAAAAGATGAGGTGTAATAAAGGGTCACAGGACAATTCTGCTCCATTTACTACTTCACATCTCAGCTTAGAGGGCAGAGGATCACATTCTTCAGGGTTGTTACGCTAACTTTACTGCATTCACATTAGCAAATCTCAGTAATAAGAAAGAAATTTCTCCTCTTGTACTTGATGGCCACCTTGGATTTCTCTCCTGAATTTATTCCTGTCTCCTGGTATCAAAACATCTTTTTCTGAATGTTTCACCATGTTTCAATTTCTCAGAGAGGTCTTTCTGATTCCTGCTTTACTTTACATTTCAAAGCTTATTCATACCAAAGTACTCATCACAAATTCCTTGTTTCTTCAATACTCTTTTTTTTTTTTTACATTTTCTTCCTAACACCAAGTTTCCTGATGTCAGACTACAACATTGTTTTATGAAAGGAAAGAAAACAATCCTGTAGCTGAAAAGGTCATGAACAGTGGTTTAACTACTTGAAACTTAGCACTGAAACAGTAAGCATTTTGGTTTTTCTCTCATTAAAACAGTACATTTTATACTGTGCTAAATATATGCTGGATATAAAGTTTCATGTGCATTCATAGTGTTATTCTGTGAAGGGACTTTTCTTCAAGATATTCATATCATCCTTCTCTTTTCACTGGACTGTGAGGTAAATGTATTGCTGCTCCCAGCAGATGCCTGAAATCAGATGCCATTTGGAAACAACCAATGTTTCTTCTCTTATGCTAGCCCAAAAATAAGTGAAGTTTCAGTCAACAAAGATTTATTTCAGATAAAAGCATTGCTGGCACAGCTTTACCATTTTGACATATGAAGTAAGTGATCTCCCAACACTGTTTAGTGAATCTTTTGCTTGTAACCGTATAATTATCTTTACCTGCATAGCAATTACCAAAGAACACATGAGTAATTTTTCCTCAAAGACTCAAATAACATATAGTGACCAGGTAACCTGGCTACTGATATTGAGATTTTACAAGACATTGCCTTGCAATCAGCCTCCTGGATGACTTCTCATATTGCTCTTTAATTGCCATCAATACATCAAGTTTCTTTGGCAAACTGTGCCTGCTCTAAGAAGAGACCACCTTGGTGAAGGTATAGCATGAGTAGGTAAGATGAAGACCTGCACCTTTTCTAATGCAACAGATTAGAATCACCACCACAGAAGAGGAAGGAATTAAAAGACATTTGGCAGAGTGAAAGCTGCATACCTTCAAGGGCTTAATGAGGCAAAGGTAAAAACTTGCAGGTGGGGAAAAGGATGGTGGGAAGTTCAATTAATCTCTACAGAATGAGAAAATGTTTCCGATTTCTCCTCGGAGGAAAAGGAGATAGCACCTTTCACCATTACTTTTCCCAGGGCTTGAAGGAAAAGACCTATTTAAAGAGCTAGTGATAAGAGGGCAAACTGGGAAAGAGATAAGATTCTGGAAGCAGAGGACTGCAAAATGCCAGGGGCCTTTAGTCTGATGGAGAGAAGAGGGAAATGAGCAAACTGATGCCTTCCCCATGCCAAGAGGCATCCTCTCCCAGAGCCAGAGAAGACAACCCTCCTAAAAGCAGTGTAATGCTTTGTTGCAATTAACAAGTGCAAAAATTTGTCTTAAATTAAAAACATGGTTCTTGTGGAC
The DNA here is from genome assembly GCF_050655825.1 of Lonchura striata. Lineage (NCBI taxonomy): Eukaryota > Metazoa > Chordata > Aves > Passeriformes > Estrildidae > Lonchura > Lonchura striata. The sequence continues at coordinate 53,185,492 of NC_140707.1, read as the reverse complement.
AGTCCATTCCAGCTGTCTTCAGATCACTCCTGAGCAGAGGTCTCTGTGACTCTTTAACTAGACTTTTGCAGAATTACAACTTCTGAGACTCTTATTTGGACTAAATAGGAACTTGGTATGAAAATGGTTTTGTTCCAATTACCAGAATAAAACACAACACAATAGGTGAAAAGTAGGGCTACTGAAGCCAAACTGCACACACAGACCCCAAGAGACAGTTTATTTATGATATTTTAAATCTCCAGGGCACCAGACACTATGAAAAAACTAACAATGAGTTTATGCATTCCTGGCAGATGAAAAAAAAAAAAAAAAATAAAGCAAAGCACAGAGAAAATCCTACAGCAAAGAACAGTGACCATGGACACAAGGGGCAAATCCACTATTTTCAACATCTCTTCAATTCCAGTTTCTTGCACTACACTACTTCATTAAAAACAGCTTTTACCAAGGCCTACCTTCGTTCTAAATCTGAAAAACAAACTTTACCATTATGGTTTTACACTTCATGATGGACATAGCCTTTCATTCCTTTCCCCACACATTCAGCTGGTGGATTTTTTTTCCATAGCCAAAAAAGGTATTAACTAGACCAGTAAATATATGAAAAAGAAAGATTTTACATTTGAGCCACTACCTATAAAATTTATTTTGTAGCTATAGGCAAAAATAATCCTATACAGCTAACTTTTCTAACTATACAGCAAGGGAAGAGGTGAGTGCAGAGCCACACAAAATAAACAAGTTATGTGGTCCAAAAGGGTTCAAGAGAAATTTAACAGACAGTGCAGTTTTTTTCCTCACTGTATTGGTATTCAGTGAGTGCCCCAAAAACTTTCCATGAAAAAGCAACCATGAATTAATGTTTTTGAAACCTCAAAGTGACATCAAGTGCTGGCACTATGTCTTGGAAAACTGAGAACCATTTTATTTATAAATAATGAAGTGAACTCAGCATTCAATCTATCTTACTTTTTCTCTTCTTTTTTTAAGGCTACTGTGCCAAAAAGGATTTTTAATGTTTTTTCAAGTATTTGTCTTGTGCTGATTGGTCCCATAAAATTGCTGCCCTCAAAAGCCACATTACCACTTCATTCCTTATAGTACTTCTGGAGATAAACTTCTGCCATTAAGTCTCAAAGAATTTAGAAATATAATTATGATCACATAATGGAACAGTAGTAGAGAAGTTAAAAGAAAAAAAAAAGCACAAAAAACTGAAAAAAAATGTGAAAGGCTTCTCCTTGACCTGTCTACTCTACACAGACTCCTGGCAACAGCTTGTTCTATGTGCAATTACAAAACATTTTCAACATTATTAAAGGACATGAGAGCTAATCTACAGCCTGATCAGGAGATTGGCAATTTATTGCTTGCCCTGATGTATTGGTTCACTTTGGGCAACCTTTTATTTTACCTTTCTGTAAACTAGATTCTTTATCTGTGACAGAGGAGTTATAGACACCTTCTTTTCAAGCTCTTCCAGCCCCAAAAATCCAGATATATTTCACTTAAACACTGAATAGATACTGCCAATTCAAACATTACAGCCCTGAGAGCAACTATAATCTGAGAGAAGCAGGTCTTAAGCTGTCCTCAGCTTCTGCATTCAACTCCTTCAAAACCTGTTTCTTTCCTCTGAAAGGACCTCAGAACAGGTCTGAGGTGCTACAGTTTAGCAGGTATGTTTTAACTTTTGTTTCCCTTCATTCAAAGAGAAGCAGAGCCTGTCGTGTGTGTAAACTCTCACACCTTTGCTTTCTCCATTCAATGCCATTACATTTTGAAGGTGTCTGTCTTTATGTAGCAGACCAGGTAGGAAGAAAGTGAAATGGGGTTGGCAGTGACTTTGTAAGATGAGCAGCTAGAGTGCACACATACATGAACAGCAGTTAAGTTGTACACATACATGAACAGCCACATGCACTCTGTGCTCTGAAGAGGGCTTTACTTTTAAGTTCACTTTTTCTAAATCTAAAATTTAAGTTGTCTGCACAAAAAGTATGTATTTGTTCTCTGTGTTCAGAAAACATTTCATTTCAAAAACCAAGAGAGAGAACTCCAGGCATTAGGACAGATCCTAATCTCAGCTGCATGAATGTGAATCAATAGCAATTCTGTTGAAGAAACTCAATTCCTACTGATGGAAGTGGAAGCAGGGTTTATCCTAGTGTTGCTTTGCTTATTTTTCTGAAACAAAATGTAAAATTAAAGGAAGCATTTATAAAACATACCTGAAATCCAACTACAATCCCAGGCTGTGTTTTCTCACACTCATTGTATTGTATAATATTTAAATAGCAACTACTGCATGTACTGCCTCCTCTTCCCACCCTGGCTGGTTCCAGCATGGCTAGACATCAGCCCAAACCTGGCAGACAGCACTCCTGGTCACTCCATCCTGCAGATCTCTGCTGATTTTGCTGCTCTCATTTGAAATTGATACAAGCTCTTTTAGTAACACAACAAGCCATCTCACGCTGTAGGATGGTTTAGTAAACTTTCCCTCCCCCCCAAAAAATGCCACACACATACACTTCAACTGCACTACCCTCTAAATTCAGGAAAATTGCTTTGTTTTTTTATAACCCTGAGAACTGCATTTCCTGGAATGGCTTGCTTCTGCTTAGGCTCCTCACACTTGCAGTCTATGTTTTAAAAAGAGATTGAACTTTTATTTCTTCCTCTTTGTTTTCACTTCTTTCTTTAAGACTTTCTTTGCTTGATTTCCGTTGGGGTTTTGTTTGCTTGGTTGTTTTTTATTTTTGCTCTGCCTCAAATTTGATTCTGAATGTTAGTCCCTCTGAATGATTGCTCACTTTCTGTGGTTTAGGGGGCTTTTCAGAGCAGTACTAAATGTTGCAAGTTATCCAGGAGAACTGAAGGTATTCATATTCCACAGAGGACGCTAATTTATTACTACAATTACAAATCACTTGATGTGAACTCACTGTAAATAGGAACTCAGAGGTCTTGCTGATTAGAAAGGTAGTAAAAACCAGCATTGTCCTTAGAGGGCCCTTCTGGGCTGCAGCTAGAACTGAACGCATGGCTGGACAGATCTTTCTGGTACACGTGTGTCAATGGATTTAGAAGGGCAAGTATTAGAACCTGTATTCAGCACAGACTATAAGGCAGTTAACTCTACTCTTCTTTGCCTGGCCATATTCAGTACTGTTCTTAGTATCACTGAGAGGTAAGTCTGAAATCAGGATTCAATATGTAAAAAACTCTAGGCCTGGGCAAAAGGAGAATTTACTGAATGAAGTCTGCCTTTATCCAAACAGTGACAGCAGGAGAAGAACACTCGAGAATCAGTATTGCCACCCTGGCAAATATGATAATCAACAAAAACAGCAAATGCTCTGAAAGAAATGACAGGCACTGAAGTGCACCTGGCTTGGAAGTTTTTTGATCAGGGTGCCAACAATTTACAGTTATCTTGAAACAAGGAAAAAATTTTAAGGGGAAAGGAAGCACACAGGTCAGGTAATTTTGATTTTTAAGGGTTGTTATAAGGAGCAGTAGGTAATTTTTTTGTTATAGGTTTTTTTTTTTTAATATAGCATTTAAGGTGCTCAACCAGATCTATTCAATGCCAGTTAAAACCTATTTATCAGAAAGAATCACACACACACAGGATAAATATATATATAAATTATTACCCTTTGGGGGCATGGTTTTTAAAAGAAGCAGTTCTCAGCAATACATAATTTATAAGGCTAAAAAGGACAATTTTATAATCTACTCTCCTCTAAAATTTTATAGGAGGTCATATATCTTGTCTAAATTGATTCTTTTTTAAACTACAGGATATATTTTAGAGCAACATTTGTGATTTGCAGCTGAGGAAAGAAGTCTTGGATTCATTACAGTTGCTACTTTGATGAGATTGGCATAGTGTTGAAAATGGTCAAAAAAGCAAGTGGATTTCAAGAATTATAATGAAAAAGAACAGTGTACAAAAGGAAAACCTCTTTTATAAGTTAAAGGTGGACCTTTGACTTAAATTCTTGAACACAGTATATAGATCTTTACAGGCCATCTCAAAAATAAAAAGAGGAGATATAAAAGGTTCCAAAAAGTAGTACACTTAAAACTGTGTATATAGTCATGAAGCAATGATTCAGCACTAGCTCTTTTTAACTCAAAGAACTACAAATATCTAAAAAAAAGCATTTGACAATTATGTTTAAGCAAAAAAAAAGTACCAAATTCATGGGAAGAATCAAGAGCCATTGAATACAGCATTCCAGCTTCATCTTTCCTTGACTGCAAACTCTCTCTTCAGTTTTACAGAGCATAAGAGAAACTCAGCTCTCTGAGTTTCTTGCTTAAAGGCAGGTTTTCCCATCTTTCATTTAAACTTCCCCAAGGCCCTGAAACTCCTTCAGTTATACTTTTTTTTCAAGTGGAGACACCAGAAATTTTTAATTTTAGTTTACAGAAATTATACAGTCTTACCATGGGGCTCACATTTGAGGCTTATTCATCATGATCAACAGTTAAATTCAGGAGTGCTGTCTGGGAGTGTTCCTTGTATTGAAAGATGATCTCTACACTTTGGGTGGAAACACATTACATGATTTGGCTAAAGTAAAATTTATATCCGTTTCCTTGTTAAGAGTTTAACAAATTTTCCAAACTGTCATCATTTTTCGCCAGTTGAAGGTTTATATGGAACACAGATGGTAATAATAATACTTCTCCAATGGCCCTTCCTACAAGAAGTATGTCTTACTCCTGGTCTTGAACTTTTTTTGATCAAACACCTTTGCAATATGACAGAAATAGAGCCACCAGTGGGATATGAAACTGCCATTCTCTTGGTTTAATTTTACTCAAGCTCCTTCTCTCCCTGCATCTTTCTGTCTTTCAATCTTTGGCTTTTGTCTAATGAAAGTTTATTTTATAAACAAAACTACCCTGAAGAAAAGAAAAAAAAAAAAAAAAAAGCTCAAATTCTGTGACAGTTCTACCAGGGTCAGGAGTGACTCATTATATACAGCACACACAAGATATTTTCACCAAGAAAAGACATGAAATGTAGAAGCTGCTTGTTTATTTCAACCTAGATACCCTGCATAAAATAAGAGCTTTACACATCACTGAAGCAGTTTAGATAACATTAACATATAATATTAGCAGAAGTACACTTAGGAATTAATTTTACACCCAAAGCATACATATTTCATGTAAGGTGATAGCATTAGTACAGATTGAGACCTTTAAATTTTAACTCACTCACAGAGGTAATCAAGATTAGTTAGACAGAGTACAGGGTTGAAAGAAAAGATTTTTGCTTTTAATGCTGGTCTGCTGTACCTTGAAAAAACCACTTTGATTTCTCTCTCTCCAGTTTGCAATTTTATAATGTGAAGTCATGTTATCAAAAGGCTTATCAAATAGTATATCTGTATGTTATCTAGCCCAGTGGAACCCTGGTATCCAGTGGGACCTCCAGATGTTGTTGCAGTACAGTTAATTAATATCAAGCAGGGTATCCTGCTTTACATTATCATCATAATCATGATGAGGCTTGTACTAAGCTTACCCTAAACCCATTTTCTCAAAATCTGGGGGATGCTGTGGCACATCTAGTTGCTCTTGTATCTGATACCTGCCAAGCCCAGTAATCAGTGATATTCAGCAGTCTTAGAAGGGAGGCTTCCTTCCATGCTGTTCACTACCTACGACACAGTACCCAATTAAATCTTTATTCCTGTTACCTAGGATAGCACAAGTACACTGCCAGTCAATTAACAGGCAGTAAAATGTTTCAAGAAACACATGCAGGTGTGTTTAGGCCACACAATTTCAAAAAAGCAATTGTTATTACAGAGCTGGTGAAACTCCAGCCATGAGGCTGCTAAATCCACTCATTTAAGGATATCATACTGCAAGTAAAGAAAAAGAAATTAGCAGCATGCTGAAAAGGGGTATTTCCTAGGGAAACAGAGTGCAAAACAGATTAAAAAGGTGATACCTGTCTGTTGGTTCACATGTAAATACATTATTCAGACGGCTAATTTGTTCTCACAGATTAAAATACTCATCATAAAAATATGCCCTATCTGATGGTGTGAACTCCAACTATAATTAGGATTAAATATTCTGACAGTGCCTTTTGAAAATATAAACAATATATCCTGAAAAGTTTTGCAGAATTATACCTTGTAGATATGATTCTGCACTAGGTCAGAAACAGGAACCATTCTGAATGCTGAGAGAAGTTTTAATTTTCTCACAGAAGGGAACCAATGCATGTTGTGTACTGCATTTTAAACTTGATGTATGCTTAAGCTGCTGCATTCCGGAATTATAGAAGTTCACTGATTAAAAGTAGACCTTTACCTTTGTAAGAGCTGCTCTGCAACTCTTTCTGTAGACAAAAACATGACCAGATCCTAAAATGTCACATTCACTCAATAAAGAAATTACTGCAGTAGCAAGTCACATTTTAGTAGGGTACAAGAACAAGGAAATTGCTCCAAAACAGAGATCTTCCAGGAGAAAATATGGCCATCCATCTCCCCTGGGGTTTCAATCCACTGGGTAACTTTGCTAACAACTTGTGCTGGCAGAAGCTAAAGTGGCAGCCACGCTCCGGTGGTTTGAACCTCGCTGGACACCAGATACTCACCAAAGCCTCTCTATGACTTCTCCAATTCAGCAGGACAAGAAGAAATAAAATGAAAGACTTATGAGTTGAGATAAGGGTAGGGAAGGGAAGGATCACTCATGAGTTGCTGTGACTGTCAAAACAGTCTCAACTTAGGGAAATTAGTTTAATTTATTACCAACCAAATCAGAGTAGGGTAATGAGAAATAAATCTTAAAAACCTCTTCTCCTTGACTCTCCCTTCTTTCAGGACTTAACTTTACTCTCAAACTCTCTACCCTCTCCCTGCTGCCTGCAGCACTATGGGCTTCACCATGGGCTCTATCCCACTTCCATTGCTCCTGCTCAGCAACTTTTTCCCCCTTTTAAACTATGTTTTCACAGAGGTTTTACCACTGTCACTAGGACCTGCTGCTGGCCAGCATCAGGTCCTAGTCTTGGAATTGGTTGGCATTGGCTCTGTCAGACATGGGGGAAGCTTCTGACAGCTTCTTACAGAAGACACAAACCATATATTACTCAGTAACAGCAATCAGAGCTGTCTGTCTCTACCCATAACTAACAGAAAAGTTTGCATTTGTCAAAAAGATGGCATTAAAAAAGGACACTGCATTCCAACAGGAAAGGTGATCACAAATACCAGCTTACCACCCTCCAATTAACCCAAGTGCAACAGCTGTAAAAATACAAGGGGTGAAGAGGCTTTGGACAGAATTAATCTATTCAAACTTCATTTTGCCTAGCGTATATTTTTTTGCAAACTCTATTCTTTTAATCATAAATAATATCCTAGGGTTTCAGAGTGGTCCAAAAATTTGTATTTAAAGGTATTATATGACTAAGCACTATATACTGCACTTTCATTTCTTAGTGTTTTCTTTACAGAATTTTGATAGAATTCTAATAGAATTTAATACATCAGGTCCTATGTTCTATGTTTCTTTTGAAATCTATGAACAGATTTCATAAATTGTATAATATCAACAGCCTATTGTAACCAAAGTAATCTTCTTTACTAGACAAGCAAAGTTCAATAAGTCTCTCCAATCCAAGAAAAAAGGGAAATGTGAGGACTTGCAAACACAAACAGCCTCTGCATTCAACAGCTTATTTCTAGTTTTTCAATGCTTGTTTTCTTAAAATGGCAGATTTTTTTAGAAGTTAGTATAATTGTGGCTTTTGAAATGTGGCTGGATTCCAGCTGAAGGCCTTCCTAATCCCGAATCAAAGATGTTTCCCAACAGTTTTAATAGAAGCAGAACATTAAAAATATGTGAACATTGCAGTATAGGAAACTTAAATTTCTAATGAAAATAATACTCTACAGATGGCATGATAGACCACTGATAGATAAGAAATTGTGGAATATTAGACAGAGAGAAGTGGAAAAAGAGAAGAGAACATAGTGGGTTGAAGACATAGCTCACAAAGGAGGCCACCACTATCAATTCATACTGGAAAGCAGAGACAAAGATAAATTACTTGACAAAATTTAGCAGGAACAAGAAATTTTAAAGGAAAAGAGCAAATAACTTATGTGTCCTTTCATTCTTAAGCCACTACCTAGCAATTTACATTACCTTAACTTTGCTACCAAGGAACACTTCAAACATCCATGTTTTGCATATACATAGAATGCAATAACTACTAAATAGGTTAAAAGGCTGCATCTGAAACTTGTTGGAAAAAGCACCTCACATCAAGACTGACTTTCCCTACAAAGATGAGAATTTTATTAAATCAAGCTAGGCAGTTGTGAAAAAATTACTACTTTGCTATTTGCATATTTATTTTGTGTTGCAGAATTCGCTTATTTTTTGGCAAACGGGTATCGGCTGAGCCCCTTGCCAAGTGTGTACTATGCTATTTAAAACAGAACTGATGATGTCAAATGGAAACTTGATTATTTGGAATGGATGTCACAAAAAAGCTGAAGTACAGAAGTAAACCTTTAGAGATACCCTTTATTCAGAAATCAGTGTAGCTACCATTAGGAGCACTGAGGTAAAGGAATCTCAGGATATGGGAGGTAAGACCAGTACAAATACAGCCCTAATATGTCTATTCCTTGATCAAAGAATTTTTGTGAATAAAATGGAGCAGCCAAAGGAATTTAGAGATACAGGACTGTTGTGATTTAGACTATACAGTTTATGCTTACATACTGGAAGGAAAATTTTTCTTGCTTTTGTCCAGCACTTTGTGATTTAGCAACACTCAGTAAATATTACCCAAGTGCAAGAACAGAGTTCCTCTGTTCATTCATTATTTTGTCAGCAGGCTGCTGAAATTTGTAGGTCAAACTCTGACATTTCTACTCAGGAGAAAGCCCTACAGAGGACCCAGATCTGAAAAAGGATATTGTATGTTCAGCACAAAATAACATGGCCTTTAAAAATCAAATTTAAAGAACTGCCATTTTGTTTAGGGGAATAAGAGTAACATGGGCCTTATCTTTTTTCAGTGATATGACCATAGCCCCAACTCTCCATATTTTCTCCTTCCTAGACAATTTATCTATCTGAATAGTTGATTGGGAGAGACAATAAACTTGCAACAGGCTGATCTTGTACAATACGAACTGAAGGAGCAATAAGGGTGATGGATGTCTGTGGCCAGCCATTATGGCTGTTATCTGTGTCTGCAGGCAGATGGAGGACAGCACTGGCAGCATATGGCATGGGACTCTGGGCTTGGAAGGCAGATACAGCAGACTTCCAATAAAAGGAACTAAAACCAAAGCAGCATGGTGGCTAGCAAGCCAGTCTGACAGACTAAAGTGTTGATCACCTTCCTCATTTCTGTACCTCTACGCCTTATTCAGTTCTATAGGCTCCCATCTCCATCCTAGAGCTGGCCTTTTAGCTCTGCCTGCAGAGAGGGAGCCAAGAAGCCTTAGAAAGGGACAACAGCCATTTTGGCAGACGCAGCCAGGCAGCAGGGGTCAGCTGGTGAAGCTGGCCATGGTGAGCCTGGCCTCAAACACTTCCAGGGATGGGGCAGCCACCATCTCATTAGGCAGCCTGTTCCAGTCCCTCACTACCCTCAGTGTATATAATTACATACTAATCAGAAATTACACAATATTTTAAACAGAACCATTGATTATAAGAACATGGGCTTTCACAAGTGAAAAAAAAAAAAAAAGCTCCTGAGGATGACACACACTGTCAAGATTCAAAAGATTATTTTGCAAATTGGTGGACAATGCTAGTGACACAGCTTTGTCAGGCTATAAAGAAAATACCAACAAAACAAAGCAGATAATATGTGTATTCATGTGGGGACACCTCAAGAACTACAAATAAAGGAATGTTGGTATGGATTCCCTGTGTTTGTAGCTACCATGTGTTCTATATTTAGTTGAATTACAATTAGAAGAAGATGAGAAAATACAACAAAAGAGCATGTATCTGCTTTTTGCAAAAAAAGATATGGTCCTGTTTATGCTAAAAAAGAGATGGACCTGTTCATCTCTGTGAAATCCCACTGCTTCTCTGAATAAATATAACTATCCTCATTACAATATTAATAATCAAAGACTCTCCTTCAGAAAATGGATATAGTTGTTTTGGCATTAGTAACATGAAATTTATGCTGATCAACCAAACACCACTCATGCTCTTGTACCAAAGAAGAATTAAGTACATGACATAAGTGAAATAAGCTCCAGGGAATTCATGCAACACCAGCCTGAATGCAAAGATAGCCTAGGCTAACACTTAAAGGATGGATAAAACAAACAGATTGCAGTTCTGTATCATAAAATCACGATGGTCTTTTTTCACACCAGAACACAAGTTAACCTAATTACAGTCTCCCTAAATAGATGGATACAAATGCCAGACTTAATGCGCAGCAGATTCCTGCATCAGGGTTCTGAAACTTTCAGAAAGGTTTGCACAGCTTCTTGTTAATGAGCCTCAAACACTAGCAGAACTGTCCCATTGTGGGAAAAGAGACCATCATGAATGGCCAGCCAGATAACATCAGGAAGCACAACAAATGGTTCAAAATGTCAGATGTATTAAAAAAAAGTATCAAACATTTAAAAAATTCCACCCTATGATGGCTTTTAAACTTCTCAGATTTTCCATAATAAAATAATTACAATGTTTTCTAACAAATTTTGTTAGAATTTTAATTTCTAGATATACTAATTCTTACATTTGGTCTGTGTTTTCATCCTCCCTTTTCCTCTGAAGAAAAAAAAAGAAGCAGAAAAGATGACAAAATGAGATAAAGCAGAAATCTTCTTACCATTTATAAGCCTAAACTTCAGATATTTATTTTATCTGAAGACACAATTTTCTAATAAAAACAGCAACATTATCTTCAGTGGAAGCCATTCAAACTCTAAAAATACATCCAGTTAAAATCTTACTTTATAACATTTGTAATTTATTTTTATCTTTCCTAGACAAAGACATATGTGGGTTTCTCAAATTGAAATTATATGTAGAGCACAACCACTTCAAACTGGTGGCTCATGAGGCCCACTATTACCTTCAAAAGGGCACATCATAATCTTCTGATTTTGCATACTATATTCATCCCGTGCCTTTGTTGCTCTTGCTAAAGGGGTTGGCCTTCCTTAAGCTCCCTTCCAAACTTTGGGAAGCGTTATCGCAAGGGAACAATAAGAAGAATTACTATCAAGGGAGATAACACTGCAGTCCCTTTAATAAGGACTCTTTTTGACATTGAAGCATGTGCTACATGGTGGCAAGGGAAAGTTTGTTTAATATCATTTCCTCACAAAAGTTATTTGAAACTTATACTGGCCTGGTGCTTTTTAAAATGCAATTATCAATCCACTTTTATCAAGAATCACTTTATTCTTTCAGGTGACTACATTTCAGATTGTTTGGGGGTAATTTTCCTTTTAATGTTGCATGTTAAACAAAGATGCAGCCCTAAAGCAGTGGGCTGAGTATCACAGTCAGTGGTTAACAACCCTACAACCTCCAAGGTGGCATTGGTGACGTGTACTTCCCCCAGCCTCCAGGACTCTATGTCCTTCTTTCTTTGTGAAACTACGTAGGTCGTTTCAAGAAGAAAAAAGGACATGAAAGCCTTGCCATCTTTTCTAGCAAACACTTCCCCAGCAGAATGATCTGAAATGGGAAGGAAGGATGAAAGAGGTTTTATTGTTTTTGCAAGAAAGGTAAATGGCAAGACCTGCATTTAAGAAAGAAAAGAAAAAGGTGAGGGAAATTAAAAAGCCCAGCAGCTATGTCTCAATTTTGATCAAAGAAATAGAGAAGTAGCTGTGCCAAGTGTCTCCATTTTTCTGGATATCATTATAGACATGCAAGATACAATACTTTGTCTTTTTTTTTTTTTAAACATCCAACTACATGCAACAAACAGCAATAAAAACGCCCTATGTGCCCTCTTCATTAACCAATGCACTGGCTGAGAGGACTCTAAGAAAAAGACTGAGATTCAAACCTTATAACACTTTCTCTTTTCAGGGTTTAGAAAGGAGTTCTAAATTATTTTGGGTGCATACTAAAACCTGACTTTTTTTGGGATTTTCAATTTTTCCAACCACTATCAGTTGGGCTGAGACTCTAACTCATTTGCTGGAGACTACCAAACAGCTACATAAAATTTGGCATCTTCTTTTTATTACCTGTGTGAATTGAGATCAACTGCTAACTAGAAATTAAGGGCACTGTTTAATCCTGGCAGCATTCCTTAGACTTCACTGTTGTTTATCTAGAAATACATTTGGCTTGAAAACTGTTTCTTTAAATTGATCCTCTGAGTCTTCTTAACCCTGTTAGCAGTGGAGAATTGGGTATACTGCATTATTTTCTGAGATTTGCCTGTGGTTTATTTGCAAAAGCCACTTTTCTATCATTGTACTGACACACAAATGGAACCTGCACTTAACCCTGCCACATTTGCTAGCTGAACACAAATCAAAGATTTCCACTCTTCATTGTCAAAAAGATGAACTATTTTCTGTGCAACTCAAGCAGCCCTACTATATCCAGATCAGTCACTTTCCAGAAACGATGTAAGCCACAATACCAGGTCTTGACCACTAACGTCTCAGAACATTTCCCTCTTTTGACTATGGGTTTATGTGTACTTTTCTTGCTGTGACAAGCAATTTTGAAAACACTCTGCAGTTCCATTTGTGTGTCACTTACAAGTTATAGTGCTTTTTGTCTTGTATACCAGGTTGGAACAATGATATGAATTGCTCCTTCCTGAAGAGGCACTCATAAAACTATGAAAAGCAAAAAAATGGGAAAAATTAAGGAGGAAGCAGACCCACAAAAGCATCAACATTATGTACCAAAATACTACTGCTAGCAGAGATCAGTGTCTCTACTGAATGTCTGAGATAGCTGAAAAAGAGAACAGATGCAATGACTCATGTTACTAAAGGTACAAGGCTTATGATCAGAGCTGAGTTTCCTGGATTCTTAAATCAGCAACTTTCTTAAATGTGGAATTAAAGACGTTTTAGATAGTATTTCAAAGTTACAGTTGGTTACATTGGAGCATGCTGACCTTAACAATGTTACATTAAATATTTTCTTTTTAATTAAGGTTATAGCTAAGCTCTGAAGATGGGTAATGGTTTTCACTTTGCTAATTTTATTGTTAAATGGAAAGCAAGACATAGAAAGAGCTCAGCAGAGCAGCATGACGGAAGGGCCCTTTGAGCTGGCCTGAGGTGCCACAGGGCTCACAGACAGAGGCAGCAGTGTCAGGGCAGGCAGGCTGTGTGTGCAGGAGCCCCCAGCTCAGGATGGCTCAGCAGCCACAGCCCCACCTGCAGCGCACGGGAGCAGCCAGCCTGGCTGCTGGCCACACAATGCACTTGAGCTTCTGCACAGATACAGGGGAACCCTTTTTCCCAGCAGCACAAGGGCAGTTCTGCAAGCTCCTTTTCTTTTGGCTGCTGAAGTATTAACACTGGGTATCCTTCCAGCATAATAAAGGGAAAACTTACGTCTGCCAGCAATAACTTAGGCAGCAAATGACCTTCTTTGGTTACTGAAGTTCAACCTGATTGCAACATGATACAATACTGCTATCATGCAACATATTCCTACAGTTTCAAGAGGATTACTTAGATTTGAATTAGAAATTAAAATTAGTTGAGCTGTACAGAGACTTCTGTATTAGGAAAGTCTCAAAAAACTCAAAGTAATTCAAACTAGGAAAGCTAAAAATGTGAAAGTATGATATACAAAATAATGTATGAAACTGAGAAGACAAGCACTTAGATTCATCTTTTGTGATTAACAGATAACTAATGAAGCTATGTTATGATTTTCTTTTTTAAGACAGCACTAGTTCATAATCTAGGTACATATTTGCTATAAAATATTTTTGAGACCATTGCATTAGGAGTCAACATTCATAGAGATAACAAAAATTTCGAAGGATGCAATTTTCTTTTCAAGAAACCAAGAATAAAGACTCTTGTAGTCTAGAATATAAAATGAATTTATAGTGCTTAGACAAAAAACTTTTGTAAGACCCCAAATTAGAAGCTGCTTTGTCTCCTTGTGTTGGTTTTGCTTGGTAAAATTTACTGGCCTAGACATTCCCATCTGGAACACATTGATAATTCTTCTGTCTTCAAAATTATCATTCTGAATATAGGATTTTTTGAAAGTTTTTGTCATGGATTTGGGTCCTGTTTCCACAAGCAATAAATGTTTAATCTGATTTTTCAAAATTAAGCCCACTCATTTTATCTAATACATGATGAAAAAAAAAAACTCCTTTACCCTTCATAATTGCAAGAGAAAAGTGTTAACTGATAAGACAAGTAAACAGCTTTTATGCTCTCTTTTTGAAATTATTCTTGCTTACAGGATTTATTACAGAGTAAGGGAAGATTCTCATTGGAGCCATTCTGAAAACACCAGCAGCAGATCACTGCTCGCCAGGTAATGAAGGACAGCTGGCAGAGCATTTAGTCCAGTGACTGGAAAACAGAAAGTCATTTGTTTTTGTGAGGAAAGTCATGGTTTCATGAATCAATTTGAGAGCTTCATGTCAGAAGATCTTAATCCTACCCCTTATGTTAGAAGGGACTTGCTGTGTAGCTTGCAGGAAGCATAATGACAATTTCCCCCTCTTTCTTTTCTTCAAATGAGAACAACATTTTTATTAAGTGGGTACAGAGATCCCAGAATGGGAGAAGGCTAGACAAATCCAAACCTCACCCAACCATTGTATGGCCTCTTACTGAGATTACAGATTTGTTTGCACATTGAACAGCTCCTGATAGCAGGATAGCTTGTTCCACTGCACAGTCCACCCCTCCTGTCTGCAGCTGCTCTCAGGGGACGAATGTAATCATTACATTTGTCACGATGGCAATGGTGATAATGACACTGTGTGCACTAATGAAAGGCAAGTACATATTTCACTTTCTGTAAGGGTTGGTGCTTGGGCAACACTGCCTGCCAACTGCCTCTGTCCACAGCACAACCTGTAATTTAGTTAACAAAATGAGCCATTTCAGAGATCAGTCATTATCCTGCCTGTCTTTATCCATTTACTCTTGCTACCAGCGATAAACATAGTAGCTCTTACAAACAAGGCCTTTATGGCTGGAAAGGATGGAAAAATAATATTAGAAAAAAAAATAGGACTCTTACCTGATCTGCATAGTCAGATCTTTTTACCAGAGTTCTAGAACTTCTGCTTCTTCTCATCTCTAAAGTTAAGCAAAAGTCTCTTGGACATACAATTATTCTCAATTTTGCATCTTCACTTCTGGCTTCCTTGATACTTTAAAGGTTTTTGTGTGGTAGCTGTGGTCTGATAAGAAATTCTCTCTAAAATATCTTCCTGCTTTATGCCCACCATGTGTTTTAAAATCCAGATAGATGCTATGGTTCAGTTAGTCTCCAAGACAAATGAACTTTTAGGGGTCAAACAGCTTCAGTAGCCATAAAGAAGCAATGTTTGGCATTACTGATGTTTGATGTCCCATTTCCACAAAATTTGATTAAAGAATTCATAATATTTTGTTGATTTACTTTTCCCCTCTATTAATGGAACAGGTATATCCAGACCCCTCTCCTAATCAGTATTGAGACCACTGCTTATAATTCAATATTAGTCAAATGCTGAGTGAATTTCTGAGCATAAATCATTCTGCATCATGATCTACAACTTCAAGGTCTCACTCATTTTCCCCTCAGTATTGGTACTGCATTGTCCCTTAATTCAGTTGCCATTTACTCCACTCCTGTATCTCCATCAAAAAAAAAGAGAGACCTCGTATCTTTGAAAATTGCAAGGATTTCTACATCACAAGAAGTGGGAAGGAGGATTTGGTTTAGCCTTGAGGGCTTCAGAGCACTGTCAGAAGAGCCATAATTCATTTTTTGAGAAGCCACTCAAGTCTCCTACTGTCACTGCTGATGAGGGGCATGCACACTCCCTGCTCTTTGAATGCAATCAACTTAGGTCTTAATGACTCTCCACATGATTTTAAACGTTCAGAGCCATAACCTAATCACAAGGATTTCCACCAAGATTTGATTCTGAAAATGGCAACTTAAACAGAAACTTTATCTGCAGTCTGAACTTCACACAAAGGTATTGTATTGAAGCAAAAAAGGTGGAAATGGGATGATATCAGGTCTGGATTTTCTCCATAGCACAACACTAATGCTATGCTACCATTTAGTGACTGTTGTGCAATTTACTTTGTAAATAGTTGTGAAGAGCTGCAATACTTACTGAAAGACATTGAAATATTTAACATACGTTATTCTCAGAATACAATACAAATTATGGTGATCTTTCAAGCATTTACTTAATAGTTACAAGTAAAGTTGATTTCCAAGCAAAATTTTGCAACTACTCACACACATCCTATTGAGTATAGCCACTACAGTACTGGAAAGTGCTGTAAGAAAACTGTTTGGGTTTTGGTAGTTTTCTTTGTTTTGGTTTTTTTTGTTGTTGTTGTTGTTGTTGTTGTTGCTTTTTTGTTTGGTTGTTTTTATTTGGCTGTTGTTGCTGGGGATTTTTGCTATTTTTGTTTGGTTTTAAGTATTTATGATGCTTGTGACAATGAGACACCTGCAAACCCTACTTCATTGGTAAGCACTGTAATAGAAATAAAAGTCACAAATTATTAAAATATGACAGTATAAATTCATTATTCTTTCTATAGGCAATAAAATGTACTAGGACTTTTGGATCTATAAAGATGTAATAAAACACCAGATAAAAGAAAACAGATGTCAGACAGAATTTCAAAAGGCCTTTTAAAGAACACTTTACCAAAAAACCCTATAAACATCATAACAGGAGAAAAAGTGCTGTAAAGGATTAAAAATTATAAAAATACAGCAAAAAGAAATTAGGATCAAAATTGATAAACAATGCAGGCACTCTGATTAAGCATCCCTACCTCACCTTGTTGTCAGTGCTGTGGAAAAGGATGTAAATAACAAAGAAACAAATCTGCAGCTGGCACAAAATTATTTAAGTTGTTTCTTAGTAGAAGATCTGTAAAAATGGTCTATGCAATGGCAAATTAAATTTACTGTTGACAGATGCAAAGAAATGCATGCTGAAAATAACTAATAACTGCATGTGTACTGCCAAGTTCCAAATTAACTGGAAGCACCAAGAAAAAAGGCCCCCGTGTGTGCATCTCAACCTGTCAAAGTCTAAAGATGAGATACAACATGGGATGAAGATCCTAAATGAGGGACACAGTAAAACCACTCAGGCAGAAAACTTCAGATACTTGGGAATTTATTGTGAATAGCTTCTTTTTGCTTTTCTGAAACCTCTGCTCAGTTGTTCTGTATTTCTGATACAGGCAAGTTTTGACATTAAAATTTGTCAGAAACCAAACAGCAACAGAACATAAGTTAATCTGGGTCCAAAAAAAAGTGATATCCCATAAAGAGACAGATTTTGAAAAAAATTTCCACATGTATGTCAGTACATGAGGAAGCCACTGGAGCAGCATTAACCCTGGATTTTACAACATGTCCAGATGGATGCTGATTAGATGAACCACTGGTCTGAAGAATAATATTCACACCTCTAGCATTGCAATGCAATCCAGTTTTGCCCTTGATAGCACTTTGTCAAGATATACCTAGGTGAGGCACATATTCAACCTCCTTTTATTTTTTCTTTTGATTACAAAGGAGTCATTGCTCAGACTGAAGTCTTGAATTTTCCAGATTGTGACACATCTCTGATGGATGAATGATTCATGTCAAATGAACCAGAGCCATGCACAGCCTTACATCAGTGATGGAAAGATGCTTAAAGCACAAGCCAAGTGTGTTTATTTCTTAGAGGAACCTATTCCAGGCAAGCCAAAAGAACAGCCTGCTTGGCTTTGTGGGTGACGCAAACAATGGAGGCAGAATTCACATTGCATTAAGTGTTTTGTAACAACTTGCAAAGCAGAGAATATGATCTGACAAAGGGGTGGAACATGTAGGAGGAAAAAACTTACAAAGATTTGGCAGCATATCCATGGGTTAAATATGTAAAATGTGAGAAACATAAGAAGTATTTAAGGAATGTAAGCTACAAAAAATTACTCCACTCCAAACCCTGAGAGTTCCCTACTGACATAATTAGACTAAAAACCAAACCAATAGACAGGGCAGCAAACTCACCATGGGATGTGATCTAGTTTAAGTAGATATGGGGCTGCTAAGAACTAAGGTAGAAGAGAAATGTAAAGGGGTTCCTGTTTTTTCCTTATCTTGCCCTTGCTCCTAGCAGTTGTACTTGTGCAAGTCTCATGAGTTTAAAAATTTATTCCTTACCAGAGCAGGATCATTACATTTTTACCTGTTCCTGCTGGGATAAAAATAAGGTCAATGTGTCACAAGCATGATCTCAGTGTGCAAAAAGGAAGAATATTGCTAACAGGAAATCACTGAGCCACACATATGCTTCTCAGTCCTGCACACTATGAGATTTAAAATTCTGAGATCAGAAAAAAGGAAAGATCTCAAATAATAAACACCTTTTCTCCACAGCAGTAGACACCTTCAGGTTCTTAATACATTCAAGAGGAGAGGATAAATAAGCCACATAAGTACCTCTAATCTAAATCTCTATATCTATGTTCTCCATACATAACCAAAACCTGCTTTGAAATGACTGTGTATTTGGCTGTCTTCTACTGATCTACATTCTGGTCTGCAGAATATACCAATCTAACCATTTACACAGTTTAAATTTAAAACATTCTGATCAACCTGGTCAAATTATTATACAAGAAACTAGGACTGGAAGACAGTATGGCTGTGGATTAGTTTAATGGAGTGGATAAAAAGGAAATGGACAATTTTACATGTATCTACATTGAAAAGAGAAAAAAAAGTCTAATAACAGGTGCAACCACACTGTCTTCTCTTCCCCTACCTCCATATCTTCATCCAAATAACTCAGTATTAAGGTATCAGGAGAAGACATTTCACATTTCTGTAAGATCAACCTGACAGCTTACCAGCTGTTTCTTTATTCTTCATCCCACAATGGCATGAGTAATCCAAAGAGTGTTCTCACTTTCTCTGCTAGCAGCATGGTTACCTGCTGTTCACTTCTCCTAGTCTATTCCCTGAGCAGCAAAGTACTGTCTCTTTTATATCCCACTCACTTTGCAAGCCACAGGATTTGATATTGTGTAAGAGCAACTATTACCTCTATCTCATCCTAGAAGTTCTCATGCTGGGAAAACAGCTTCCCATCTTCTTTCTCTAATATCACTGCCCCAAAGATACTTTGGACAATTTTTGGTGCTATTTCAGTACCTTGGCCTGAAGAAGAAATTTATGGGCCAACATGTATTTCAGCTGTCTCCTTAAATACTAAAAGAACAAAAGTACAAGTACTGAATAAGACATAAGCAAGGTCAGTTTGGGAGAAGGTCCTTGTCTCTTACAGGCACCTAGTGGTGTCTAAGAATGAAAGACACTAGTGCAATAGGCTTTGAGGGGCTGAGTCTTGTACTCTCAAAATACAAAGCTCTTAGAAAAAAATACTATAATAAAATCACTACCTAGGACTTGAGTCAATCCTTGCAGATATGTGTTACTTACCCTGGGTTGTTGCACTGTATCACCTGAAGTCCAGAAGTCTGAAGAAAGTACATTTAGTGTCACAATCAATAGCTGGAAGAACACTTGAAAAGCAAGAGTATCCCAAATTCTCTGGGGAATCTTGTGGGTTAACACCTTCTATGTTCCATTACATCAGCCTGAAAACATATAAGGGTCCAGGATGTGCTCAGCCTTACTTAACAGAAATTACCTCCCCTCATCTTTTTTTTTTTTTATTTTTAAGGGATATTTTTTCCTGTTGCCTGTGCCATTCACTGTTTTCTGAATAATTGTGTCTGTGTAGGTAAAAGGCCTGTGGGATTTGTTTGCCCTTCTGGCAAAGGATGCAGGCATGTCCTAAAATGGAGAGCCAGACTTCCCTTGTGTTTGCCAGTGCTGTACAACTGGCCTTTTTGAAATGCTACAAAACAGAAACAGACTAAAGGAGGATGGCAGTACTTGCCAAATGGCATCTCCCATCAAATGCACACACTGGTCTGGATAGCCACTTGGGTGAAGAAGTAAAAATCTGTTACCACTGGGATAGAAACAGACATCCAATATCCCCACCCACACAGATGGAGGAAAATAGAACACCTCACTGGAAATGGTTTTCAGAAGGGACACAAAGCAGGAAACAAAAGAGGACAGACATCAACAGCACCATTTTTTTTTTTTTTACAACAAGTTCTTTTCCCTCTCTCTCATCTAGTGTCTAATCCATAAAGGAGCCTAAATCTCATCTTAAAACACCCCCTCTGTTCCTGAATGCACTTTACAGACAATGATGTATGAACACAGGAAAGCACTGTGCTTCATAAAAAAGGACTTTCCTGTGTCATTCTCTGTAATCATATAATAATATTTCACATACAAAATAAATGGAGAGAAAACATAGAAAAGAAAGAAGGCTCAGGATTCAAACTGTGAGGCCTAGGTTAATACCATGTTTATTCAAAGCTTTTGACTGTCCTTCTGCAGCTCTCTCAAACTAAAGTAATAAACAAAGTTAACAGTAATAATACTGATACTGCCAGCAGTAATAATTTATCCTGTGACAGAGCAAGAAGAAACCATCAAGAAAATAGCCTTGCCACACTCAGTGACGGGATGGCATTCATAGTATAAAGGATACAAATCAGCAACACAATGGGATGCAGGACAGATAACACTGTGTTTGTCTTGAAACAGGACTTGTTTAGCAGTAGATCAGACAGAGAAAAGATACTGATAGAGGAGACAAGGCAACAAGAGACAGAGACCAAGTCTCAGAAGGAGGGAAACAGAAAACAAATGGATTAAATCACCTATCAACAGAAATGATTGGAAGTTTTCCATATTTTGTTTCTCCACATAAGTTCTTTGAAGAAAAC
Organism: Lonchura striata; assembly: GCF_050655825.1. NCBI lineage: Eukaryota > Metazoa > Chordata > Aves > Passeriformes > Estrildidae > Lonchura > Lonchura striata. Next base: position 53,164,412 of record NC_140707.1, on the reverse strand, counting down.
AGTTGTAGAACAACACACAGGTTCTAGCAAAAGATACATTACAATACAGTCATTATTATTATCACTGCTTAATAAAAATTCTTTTTCAATACAGTCAGAGCTTTTAGACCATCACCAATTATTCTGACACACTTTGAAAACAGGACATGGCACAATGGTTAGGAACTAAATGAAAGCACAAATAAAATTTGCAATAAAACATGTTTAAACAATTTGGGTCCAGGAATGGGAATTGTGCCAATGGGAAGTCCACTCAAAAAAACTATTAGCTATTAGTTAGGAGAAATTAGGAGAAATGTCATAGTGGGGAAGTACAGGTTTAAATTTTATGTGCCAAGTGATTACAACCCCATTTGAACTGGGCCAAGGAAGCCAGACCAGCACACTTTCTGCTGTGAAAAGCACACAGATATATTTAAAGGCCATAAGCACAGTTGGAATGTCAGTTGTACCATCTGTCTTAAATGGATCCTCTTCAATAATGGTTCCACTCAACAAAATTTTGAAGCCCTATTTTTGTGTAAGCTCAGACAGTAAGACAATATTTTAGCCTATAGCCTCTAAAATGGTCTTTAGCTCCCTTCACACTTAGCACAGCTTGTTGAATTAAAAAGATTAGTCAAAACCAAGTACAGCATCCAGAATTTATAATGGAAATTAACAAGAAACTCACACCTACTTGTGGAGTTTGTTTTGGTTATATGTGTGCATGTTTGTTTTTATTATTCAACACTTGCCACAGAAAAGTCAAAGACTGCATTTCACTACTAGGCTCATGCAAAAAAAACCCAGTAGTGATGGGAAAAATATAGGTGAAAACATTGCTAATATAGTTGAAAGTAATGCTTGCTCCACCAGTCTTCAGAAAGCTTGTTTCACTTGTGTAGACAGCTCACAACTCTAGTCACAGAATCAGGGTCACTACATATCAGAAGATAGACAAGTCAAATTGTAATGGTCATACTTCCTGAGAATGTGCCTGTTCCTTTGTAAAACTGTTTTATTTCAAGCAGCAAGCCCCATGATTTGACTTTGGCAAAGCAGAGCTGATGGTTCCAACAAGATCTGTGGTCATCCTGCATTTTTATTGTAGCACTTGATTTTAGCACAGATTAAATTCTCCACAATTTTAACCAAGTGAAAATTTTTTAAGTTTTGAAATGATTAAATTTCTCCCTTTATCTTCCTAATAAAAGCAACTCTGAGAAATGGGAACATACTGAAAGTATGGAGATGACTAACTGATACCAAATTTTCACATTTTGGAGGTTGCTGTCAAATAAAAATTCAACCCACTTTTATAGAAACTGTTAATATTGATGTTAAATCGTCCATCCCCTTGAACAGCTCCAGAAAATGTAAAAGTTATCACTGTGAGTGGGAGTTAATCCTGTATGTGAGACAGTGAGTTCCAGAATCTCACACCAGGAATTGTAAATACCATGCTCACTGAATGCAAGCATGACTCATCGATCTATCTGTACAGATGAATTGTATCACTCCTGAAATGAGAGGAATGTTACATATCCTTAGTAGCACACAGCAATGTCAAATGTCACTTTAAACCAGGAAATGCTTACTCAAGCAATGTAGAACTGAATTATAACAATCTGACCCATATGGAAGGCCAGTACATTTTCCCCAATGTTTTTGACTTCCCAGAAATGTTCTTGCTTTTATTTTAGGATTGCATATATAGGCACAAAGCAATATAAAATCCCTTTAGTTTTTGAAAGCTACTGAGATGACAGGCAGGCATGCCCTGCCTACAGCTGCACTTACACTTCAGTGTGCTATGGAACAGACACACAAGAACAGAGTATGTCAGTAGGACATTGCTTTGAACAAGCAGCTCTCTGCAGTGGGACAGATTCTCTAGTACCTTCTCTGTACAGAAAGATGGAGCTTCCCTGCCTGCCTTAGTCACTAAAATTCAGACATGTATTCATAGTTGCCTGGAATACTCCCATACTTGGTGGTGGGTTGGAGCACTTTCAGAATGAGAGTGTCCCCATTTATCCCAATGGCATGATCTGCTCATTGGGAGCACCTATCCCTCTCCTGACTATAAACAGAACCCAGAAAACACCACTGGGCTTAAAATGCAAGATTACAGACAGCTGATGATATGTAAGCTATATAGATCACAATTACATTTTCACAGCTCTTTCTCATTGTTGCCATCCTCTGACTATACCAAAGGGAGTGTGAAAATGTAGCAGGTCTTTTGGTCTGGTGTCTTTAAGGAAGATGCATTATCTCAAAATACACCTACATCTGCCAGCCTTTGCTATCACATAGCAACACTTATTGACCTCAAGTGGCCCAAGCAGGTTTTCAAGTAATTATTTTCAATAATTACTTGAAAAACAAAACAGCCTCTACTGTTTTGTTTTGTAATAATCTAGAAGTATTTAAGTTTTAAAAAAATATTTTTTTTTGCCAATAATGCCTGAAAGATACACACTAAATATGTTGGAGTTATAAAGACCCCAATGAAATGACAGCACTAAATATAAGAAACGTGGTCAAGACATGGGTGTTTACATCAAACATGTCATAACCTTGTTTTCTCCTAGCCAGCAAGTCTTTTAATATATGGTGTGACACCTCCATACTCCATTAACAGACAGTATGGAAGCTGCCCATCTTGTCTTAATCAAACACTGGGACAGAAAGATAATAACACTGTATAGTATTATTGCTGAAATATTTTCCTATGTTTATTTTTTTAAAATCCTAGTTTTTCATGTACTGCATTCTCATTAGATTTTGATGCAGTCAGCATCAATTTCTAAGTAGCAATAGTAAACCTCATGAATCATTTTGGCAAAACCTTCCTTGAAGCGACTTTGAAAAGAGAAGAACTTTTGCTGTCTTTATCTTTTTGTCTTTGAAAATTGGCACCATCACACAACTACATACTCCCCCATTCATAAACGGCAACATACTTACAGCTAACTTTCTACCTCTTGCAGTTTGAAACTTCAAAGAATCACCTTCCTAATATGTGCTCCTAATTAAATTTCAGTCCCTAACCACAGCTGCTGTGATTCATGCATACCCTGCAAGGTTCAGTGTTAATTAATGAGGGCTCCTTAAATTCTCTGAGCCAGGGTGTGGGAGAGAAATAGGGTGTATGCAAGACATGAGGATTTCATACAGTTGGTTGTAGGGTGTTGTGATGCCCCTCTGGGAGGCAGCTCAATTACAGTATGCATCCAAACAAGAATGAAAAAGGAGGTGGGGAACTGGGAACAGAAACCCACACAGTGTATTATTCATAAGCAAATATGTAATTATGCAGTCTCATGAATTAGGGATCTACACATTTAAAGAAAGACAGAAAAACTATGTCAGAATATTGCTTTGCAAGTGTATTGGTTTAATATTCCCTTCTTACAAAAATTTAGAGGTAGAGTGGGACACAGTCAACAGATCCCAGGGGCCTCTAGGCAATCCAGGGACAATTTCTGACAGGTACAATCTGAAGTATTAATAAATTTCATGGAGTGTGGATTTCTATAATCCTTTCTGGGACTGCAATTCAAGGCCGCAAATGAAAGCACCCATCAGCTCAGCATGTCTACAGATAAGAAATTTCAAGGTGAGATTCTAGAGCTTTGCTAAATAAGCAAAGCAGTTGGTCTGGCTCACATGCATGTAAGTTCATAAATAATCACAGTTATTATCATGTATTTGTTTTATGCACAGGGTGGGCTGCTTGAGACACCACAATTCTCTCTTCAGCTAAATGTCTGCCAGTCGAGAACACATCTACTCCTCACAGGCTGCACAAAATATTGATCTGAGAAGGCTGTAATTGGTTGGATAAAACGATGAGCCTTGGACCTTTGTTCTTCCGTATTTATTTTTTACATGATTGCGATATCCTGCCTTTTCCAAGCATCTTTCATCCTTTATGTCTGTTCTCAGCAATGCAGCACAGAAACTGCGACCCCAGAATCAGGGTCTGAAATTAAGTAGCCGATAGCTAAATGAAACCTCAGAGGGGAGGTTTAGAGAAACAGAATGTAAATTAATGAGGAGGGATTTAGCCTTAGCTTTCGCAGTGCTTCCTCTTACAAAATATTCTTTGGCATATTTAACATTCCTGAGTAGTCATATCCTCAGTCTTCATCTTACCTAACCACTGATATTACAGGTGCTGTGAAAACCCTAATCCCACAGGTGATAAGCATCATGCTTGCACTTGTGGTGGAATTGCATCCTTCTTTCTCTTTCAGAGGGAAGTTTACAGTAAAGACATCAGCAAGCCTTCCCAGAATCAATTTTATGTTTGGTCCTCTGAGGACTTTAACTAACAGTGGATAGACAATAACCACAAGGGCTCTCAAAACACATTATTTTTTACTGCTAGCAGAAATTCTGCATAGGATTAAGGAAAAAAAAAAAGAAAAATAAAGCAAACCCCATATTTTTAAAGTAATAGGGAAAAAAACCCCTCTAATTCAATACCTATCCCTAGTGCTTACTGTTCCTTGCTGGTTTGGAAACCCTAACCCAAGGATACTCAGTCATTGTTTTTAATGATCGTGTAAGTACCTGATAACTTAATCATTACTTTTTCAAGCCAAGGACTGGCTCTGACTCGGCTGTGCTAGTCTGAGCTAGTTACTCCCTTTGCAGGGCACACTGCAGCTGCTCACAACATGAAAATGACACACAAGAAATCTGAAAGCAAAGCTACTATGCTGTCATGGTCTAAGCAGCATTTATCCATTTATCCACTGCCTAGATCTAGATCTGAGTCAATCTCAGGAGGAGCCTTATACAAAGCTCTTCAAAATTTTCAGCAGGAAGAGGGGGCTGCTCTATTAGTAACTCCAAACAACTGGTTTACCAGTACAAACTCCTTCAGGATACAGGTTTTCAGCTCTGGTTAACAGCTTCTGGATTTTAACATTTGTATATTGCCTAAAAAAATACAGAAACTGCAGATATATTGCCACTGGAGCCTTTTTTATTATTGCAGATAGCAGGTTGAAACCATCATGGTCTAGGAACAGCACATTGTCTTCTGCCTATTTCTGTCTCCAACAGGCGACAATTATCACCAATTCCTTTTTAGAAAATTTTGCCATTGGCAAGCCCTCTATTTCCCCAGAAGCAATTATGAACTGGTTGGTCTTGTTTCCTTAAGATACAAATAATTTTTGATACTTAGATGTTAAAAGACAGGAGGAGAAGCTTTCACCACTTCTCCCCAGTGTACTCAGAAAAAGTATGACCCCTGGGAGAGCAGGATTTTTCTTTCAGTTAGACTAAAGGAAGAATCCAAAAGACACATCAAGACTAGTGAGCATGGAAGTGCAGCCCTACATTGGCAATTCCTAAATATTATAGCAAAATACACCTTTTTAGCTGAAGAAGAGGAGGCTTAGTTTTCCAGAGTCAAACCAGATGGGCTCCAGTCCAATTCAGCTCTGTAATCTCTCTTACTTGATTTGTCAAAAATTTTATCATGTTCTGATTTATCCCAGGCTATAGGCTCATGGGGCTGCTATCCTCGAGAATTGTGCTCTAAATCCTTAGGTACTATTCATATTGGACTGTATTTGAATCTTTCTTTCTACCAGCCTTTTCCCACTATGGCATCCACACCTGAGTATAAAATTGTATTTGTATATGCTTTTTCACAGCACTCAGCAGCAAGACACAAGAGAACTTTCCTCTGTCCTTCCGCATCCCCTTGTCCCACAACTTCTATCAACATGGAGGGAAGGTAACCAACTTTGGTAGTGCTTCTGAGACAATCAAGCTGCTAAACAGAAAACCTCCTAGGCAAATGCTCTAGTATCCCTCAAGACAAATACAACAAAGACAATTCTATGTATAATGCAATTACTTCCACCTTTAAAGACATGTTAGAGTAGTCTATGGAGCATTTCATCTGTCCATGGAATTTTCAGGTTGCAGGACTCTTTATTCCTTCATGAGGATCTATCCCTCGCTCATTACTACATCAAATGGCTGAGATCTCCAGAAAATCTTGGAGACTGAGGACTACTGCTGAAAAGAATGCTTGACATTCTCTCAATATTCTCCACAATACTATGAAATAAAAAAGAATCTATGTATGACTGAAAGCTCAAATAACAAAGTCAACATGTAACAAATTAATTGAAACCTTGACATCCTCACAAAATTGCCAAGAGATAATGAATTTGTGTTTGCTTCTGCAATGTTGTCCTCCCAATTTTTATATTTGGAGAGAGGATTGCAGAAACAATAAAAAATTATTTGAGAAATAGGACAGTTGTCTTCCCACTCCAAATCACTAACACTACTTTATTCAGACTTGAGATCATAAGGTTTAGAAGATCCTTAAATTGAAGTGGGACTAGGATTTAACAAATCAAACCCTTCTTCCTAGATCTCAAAATGAGCCTGGCTATACTGCCATGTGTGAAGACATTAAAAGCAGAAGGATAAACTCTTGTAACCTTGAGTCTTAATGATATTTTAATGTTGCAGAATTCAGTGGAAATGTGGCTTCAAACCATTTCCCCTTTTTTTGCTGTCAGAATGTAATGATCTGTAGTTTTATGAATTTGCCACTCTTAGAACACCAAAAAAATGTACCTACAAGAAACATAATGGCATGATACCTAACTTATCAGTTAAGTCTGAACTCTGTAGTCAATATTTCATAAAGATAAGGGCACATCACCTTCAGTACCACACCCTTTAAGAACTGAATATTGTCCATTTAAAACATTTAGCTGTAAGGCCATGCAAAGCTTTGCAATGCATCCTCTGTAACTGCTGATGATTACAGTGATAATCATGACTTTTTCTCCCTACAAGTTTCAAAGGCAGCATATACCAAAGTTAGCTGTGTTTCTCATTAGAACACTGGTCCATACACTTTCAAAGTAATTTGCTTCACGCTTAGAAATTACTTAGAAATATATACATACACATACTGTGGGGATGTGTAACAGATCTGTAAATTTATTTACAGTGCATTCCTCAAACTTTAGATCATGCATATGACCCTTTATAGGTTGAATAACACTGAAAAACACTACAGGTTTTACATTCCGGTCTCAGCTCTTAGTCCTGGCTTTCCATAACTTTAAATAGGTCAAATTGTGCTGATAAATAAGCCCCTAATATCTATGTACAGATTGTTAAAGAATAAACGCCTTTCAGAGCATTTCCTAAGAACAAAATTAGCCAAAGAAAGAACTAGATTTTAGCTGAAATTACCGTCAATTTACTCTACTGAAAGCTATGAAAATCTTATAAATTCCTGCCCTTCACTCTTTATAAATAAGACTATTATTCCACCAAAACACAATCTTTTATAAAACTGCTTTGTTCACAAGACAGAAAAAAATGGAGAAAAATAATCTGAGCTTTCTTCCCTCAGCTACTCAGAGTTCCTTTCATATAATCCAAGGAGTTATGCTATGAGACGGTGTTGTAACATAGGCTTCCATAATTAGTGAATTCTTGTCCAGTGATACCTGGAAAGGATACAAAAGTCACATTTTGCCTCTCACTTTCTGGAAAATGATGAACCCTTCTATGTTTTTTTAATATCTGAATCTATGGAATGTGTCTCAACTTTTTAGAGATGTCTTAAGAAACTAGTTTATCTTTCGAAGTGTCCTGGAGACCCATGGACAGGAGTACTCCATATAAATTTTGTTCTATTTAACTGGATGAATTTTAAATGTCATGCAGTAGTCACTTTGAGAACATAACAGACAACCACTTTTGATTATGTCAAGTCTTCATGATCTTCAGACTTGTTTGCCCACCCTCTAGATCTTCCAATTATCTAATGTGCTGCCTGGTCTTCTTCTTAATCTTGAACTATGAAAAAGCTGTTATTGCTCACATCATTTGGGACAGTGTTTTCCATTTTTGTCAAACTTCAGGGGAAAATACTGACACCCCAGATATGAGCCATATTCTCTACTTAGAGAAATTACTCTATTTAGAGAAATTACATTCATAAGATGGTGTGTTTAGGGAAGTGGTGATCTAGACCAGACCATTGGCTCTGTTGGACCTTGTACGTGGGGCTTGAGAAGTCCATTGCAGAGCAGTAACAGCCACTGCATTGAAACCTGTGGGAGTGCCCTGTGCCAGCCTATGCTGTGGGCTGGTGGGTGATGTCAGAGAGATAACCTCACAACTTGCCAGGAGTGGCTACATGATTCTGTTTGCTACTCAAAATAAAAGTGCTACAGAACAGGAAGGAGGCAGGAAACTCTCTGCAGACGGGATCTGGGCAAAGTGCTGTGGGAAAATATATCTGAGCTGCACCCAGTGCTGCAGAAAAACAAGGTTCCCAGACTTTGAAAGAGTGTAAAAATTGCTCACTATCTATATTCCTCTGTTATTGAAATGGCTATCCTATTAAGCCATTTGTCGCCTATCCTTTATATTTAAATCCAGAAAGAGCCCTGCTTTTTCAATATCATGCCCTCTTCCCTTCTGTAGAACATCAAGCTGGTCCAAGAGGTCCAAAACCTTGCTGGAATGAAACACATACTTTACAAGTATTTTTACCTTCACACACAAGAACAGCAAATACTCCTCTAAAAGATCAATTTGTTTCTCATACTAAGAGAATACTTCATTAATTGGCATGACAAATACAGGCTAGGAAAATACACTATTAATCAATAAGCATTGGAATGATAAATGTAAGTTGAAAGCTTTGCAGCATCAATGGACATTAATTTCATAGTTATGTTATCTGTCATCTGTTGTTCAGGCAACAGTTCTTAGGCTGCCTCTGGAACATATAGAAATATGTCTGCCAGTGTGTCAGAGGGTCCCATGTCACATATGGCATGTGAGATGTCCTGGGAGAAGAGTGGCTGCTCCACAGTGCAAAGGATTCAAAGTGATATCCTTACTTGTTCATTCATTTTAAGCATATATTGTAATATCGCAGTTTACAGGCGCCAGGTTAAATTGATTTATGGATTATATTAACAAGTTTTAACTAAACCCTGCAAAATGGACAAGTGTCTTAAAAACATTCCTACAAAGAAACACAGCCTGAGAACACTGATAACATGAGCACAAGTGAACAACAAAAAATGACAGAGTTTACACTACTTCTACTCCTAGTTCAAGCTCCTCATTTATGAAGCAAAAACAGTGACAATTTGGTCTGACAAGAACTAGGCCAAACATATTTTGTAATTATCAAGAAGATTATTTGAAATATGCATTTTCATCCACTGTCTTAATGATAAACCCTGTCCTAATACTTTATGCTTTAAGATAGTAGCCTCCATGATTAAGAGGGCATTTAAAAAATGAGCATCCAGAACATGAACGCAAACATCTTACTCATGCAATATCCGGCACATTACAGGACTTAAAGGCTGTTTAGCAGTAAGTGGTTTCTTATTTAAAAGTGAAAGAAAAAGAGCCACATGTTAAAATGCTTGTTCCTCCTGCCATGGTAAAAATGACTGGAATAATACATGGAAAACAACATGGCAAAAAACTTAAATGTATTCCTTAGTTAGCAAGACTTTAAACCAGCAGATGCTTTACAAAACTTTGTTGTGAGATGGGTGGGTATTGACTATGAAAATCTTTTGTACCACAGAGAAGTTGTCTGGTTATCTTGTGACAAAGTGCTTGCACTGAGCTATCCAGCTTAAGAATGAGTTACATACTTTAGCAAAAAAACAATTGTTCCAAATTTGCTGACCTTTTTTGAGATGACAAATAGCTGTCAGCAGTATGCTACCTAGCAAATATATTGAAAAAAATAAACACAATCTGTCCCTTCAAAGACAGGCGACATTTTAATGATGACTACAAAAACATTTGCTATTCTAAAAATAAATAAAATTAAATAATTATTTTAAAATATTGTTTGTCATCATAATCCCATCCTTTTTTAATTTCTATTTTTGTGTACATTTAATAATACATACAATATATTAGTAAAATAGTACATATAATATGTACTATTATACTACTATATATCTCGTAGTACAAGCAGAGTTATGCCTAAATATATAGGGGGTGCAAGCTCAGAAACTTTTTAATGATAAGTAGGTGAAATCAAAACTGTTTGGAGATCACTACTGTAGTATACGTAAGTCAGCAGTTACAGTGGCACATTATCCACAGCATGCTGTGCGATAAGGAGTGGTTCATAGAGTAAATGGAAATTGCATCTAAGAATACCAAAACCCAGAAGAATTGGGGGATAGTATTTTGCAGACAGCCTGCAAAAAATAGTTGATGGAGCTGGTAAAGCAGTTGGCAAAAATCAGCCTGTGATAGAGCTGAGGAGGAAACAGGTTCAACAGACAGTGCAGACTGGCAGAGCCAAGGGAATAGTCTATCATAGGTGCTTTATGCACTTGGAACCACACGTACATACCTCAGCTGTGAAATGTGGCTAAAGCTGTGCTGCTTCTGATGAGATGCCACTCAAGTGCATTTCTGTGAGTGTCCTATACTTATATGACGCAGTGGCTTTATCTCTGCCTATAAACATTGCAGCTGCTGAAGGGGGAAATAAAAGAAGCTTCTTTCTGAGCAGCTGAAATCATACTTTTAAAGTGTACAGTTGGCTCTTTGATAGATCCTTGTGAGACAGCTGAGAAATTATGACAGAGGTGAAAATACTTCCTTGTAAGCTGCAGAATTTCATCACTAAGACTATCAATCAAAATTCCATTTGTCATCCACCCTACACATGTAGTAATACTTATTACCAGAGGTGGGAAGCTGCTGCACTCCTACCTTACAGCTAATCCTTGTTGTAAAAGATCACAACAACAATTTACACACAACCAACCCCTTTACCACAAGAGATGCACCCTTATTCACCATGCTCTCAAAGATCTTAATCTTATTTTACTAAAAGGACTGAAAGAGATGAAGGACTGTGTATTCTAAGGGAATGGAAGGTAGTACAATTAAGGACTGTTTGCAGGAATGACTTTCCCAAGTTTTAGCTGAATACACCACTATCAGTATAAGGAAGATGAGTGGGGTTTTTTACCCATTTTGAATATTCTTTAAATACTCTTGGTTAGGCACCAATCTCAGCTAAACCAGAGCAAATTCTGCATGCAGTGCATTCTTCATATAGCAGGAGGTATGAAATAAAATCCAAAACTGGCCATATTTTTAAGTTAAACTTTTCTGTGTGGCAAAAAGTTGATTAAACCCAAAACACACAACATGAAATAGGAACACAGTAAATTCAGAGGAAATATTGGGAATCTACCATAGTATTATTGTGTTTGAGGTTGCTAAGAGCAATAAAGAGAAAATCTAAGAACTAATGTACTCATGGTAATGTAAATTGAAAAAAATAGCCAGAGTAATTGAATGGATGGCCTCTCCTTTCCCACTGAAGTTAGAAGATCACTTCCATCAGTAGTAAAGGGCCTGTGACTCACTAAAGTCTCACCATTCCCTTTAGAAAGGTGTGGAAGCACCTCTAGCAACACAACATGCTCTTTTTACTATCTTCTAATACTTCTAGAGATGCAGTACTAAGCCAGTCCTCTGACATACCTCTAGTTTGTTTCTTATTTCTCAAAGCATGATTTAATGAACATCAATACATGGTTCTAGATGCAAAAAGGAGATATGTAGTTACACGTGGTCCAATTTTTTCCCTTTTACAGGTGTCCTCCCTTTGGTATTGTTATGAATGGGGTATTCATACATACACACAGAGTATTCAAAACAATACTAGCTTGTTCAATTCCACCTTTCAGCTCTATTCTACCTTTTAAGAGACCCAACAACTGATGAAATTAAATGAAAATGAATGCATGATACTATGCTTGCACCCTTGATTTATTTCTCGTGGTTACATCTACTTCACCTACACCCAGCAATTTTTCTTCACCATTTGCATTCTTCAGAAAAGCCAAGTGCAAATTAATAGCATTTTCAGGTTTTTAGTAGATAGACCTTTCTGAGGGATGACATCCTCACTCTTGGAACAGGAAACAACATCTCAAATACCATGACAGTTGTAGGTAAATATGACACTGGTAGGTATTAGACTGACATGACATTGACCAACATCTACTGGACACACGGTTATCTTGCCATTAACGCTTTTTTATCATACACCTTTGTGAACACCAGAAAAGCTCATCAGTTAAATTACATAAATTCTTCTCTTGTAAGTATCTAACAGTTATTTGAAGTGACTCTAATAATACTCTGTTCAGTGCTCAGCACATTAATATTTCTGTTTCATGATTTGTTCAGTAATGGCACTATAATAACTCAGCACCTCATCAGCTGCTCTAAACAAGCATTTTTTAAACTAAATAATAAATAATTCATAAATATTTATAATTGATAAATTAGAGAGTGGAAAGATCAATTGTTGTGTATGCCGTATGAAAAGGACATTCCATTAAGGCATCAACAGTGCTGTTGGCTGGAATATTAAAGAAGAGAGAATAACTGTGTATTGGTGGAAATGCAAAAGAAGAGAGAATAACTGTGTACTGGTGGAAATGCAATGCATTCAATCCAGTCTTTTCTTGTATCAGATTCTGCCTCAGTTTTTACAATATTTATACTGATTCAAACCTATGCTTCTACTTGATCTTGCCAACTTATATTTCAGCTCAATCTTAGTCTAGCCTTCCAGCCAGCCTGTACAGTCTTTAGCCTACTTGCACAACTCTGGGCAAAAAGTTTCTGGACTGTCAAATTAAATGTTAGTATATCTGAAATAGAACTCCTAAACTTCCCTCTCCAAATCTTTCCTTTTACTGTCACTGAACACTTCTTCCTACATTCTTTCCTATCACTTATAGGATCATAACAATCAGAAGTAAGTGTTGCTTCTATTCTTTCTGGCTATGCTTAAATTGGGAATTGAGCTGCTTCCTTTCTACACCTCCTTTGGAAATACTCCCCAAGTTTCTCTATGGAAGCTGGACTACGAAAATTGCATATTTGCATTTCCTGTTCAGTTAATGCAATCCCTCCTTTCCGTTTTTTTTGTTTTGGTTTGCTTTTTTGTTTGTTTGTTTTTGTCATGGGAAATATGTAACAGTATTTCAAAAGACTGCAACATAACATGCAGTAATTCAGGCAAGAAGTGAAGAAATTCCTTTAACTGAATTCAGAGAGATTACTTCCAGGCATAGATATACTGGAATACCAAAAGTAATATCTTTTATCTTGACAATCAAGTTTTGATGACAACATGTGGGCAAGTAGGTCAGATGAGGCAGCAGTATAATGCCTGTAGCTTACATTTCCTTTCCTTTACATCTCTCTCCCTTTCCATCCTTCTGTCCTCTCTGCAGCTAATGTGGAAGGAAAAAAAAATCTCAAAAAACCTAATGAATTTCTTGATGCATTTCTGAAATAATTAAGTAATTAAAATTGGGCAGAATAGAATAGTATTTTTCCAATTGTTTTTTTCAGATATTTTTCTGTTTTTCAAAAACTTGAAAACATGCACAGAAGTTAAGATATTACTCCAATGCATTAGAAATCATGTGCCATCAGTCACTGCCATGGATTTTCTTTTGTCCTTGATTCTTCTGACTGATTGCACTAGACTTAACCTATTAAATATTTAATTGCTGTCTTTCTTGGCCTCTGTACATCTGTAACTCACCTTGAAGCCATCTAATTTTGTATTATGGTAAGATTAAGTCCCTATGACTGTTCATTTTGTCATTTATCACTTTTCAAAATGATGCAGTCTAAATACATTTTTTTAAGGAAGATCCAGTGGTTCCATTTGTACCTCCTATTTTTCCTTTAAAAGAAATGATGATGGCTGCCATATTCCTCCCAGCCAACATCAGCACAAACAAAAACATAGTGTACTTAATTACAATGGACAAAAGACAAAAAAAATGAACTCATGCAACAATCCATATTCTCCAGTAACAACATAAAATGTTTTAGATTATATGTTTTTGCAAGGACTGTAAGAGCAGAGCCAAAGAGGAAAAATGAGAATCTCAAAGTATGTCTCTCTAAGAACAATTGATGGAAAGATGCCAGCAACTGCTACACAAAAGAAAACCACAAATAGTCATTATAATTGCATGGCTGACAGTCTCGTCAAAGTACCTTGATTAGCATCTGTTCTGGTCCCAGTACTGAAATACCCACAGCAAGAAGACACTGCCAGCTGTCACCAGTACAGTTCTGAGAACAAGTCTCAGAGATGTTCAACCTGCTTCTTCATCTCCTGAAAAGTACAATCACTTGCTTCAAGGATGAAGGGGAAGCAGTAGACACAGCTTTTTCCTGGGATTTAATGTAAGATTTTTGATACCATCCCTCACAGCACTGTTGCAGACAAGATGCCCAGCTGTGGGATGAGCTGTGCACAGTGTGCTGGGTTAGAAACTGGTTGAACTACAGAGCTCAAAGGGCTGCAGTGGATGGGGCTACATCTGCCTGGCAACTGATCACCAGAGCTGTTCCTCAGGGCTCAGCTCTGGGGACAGTTCTGTTCAATATGTTTATCAGCAATCTGGATGCAGGAGTTGAATGCACTATTAACAAGTCTGCTGTCAGTAACAAACTGGAATGTGTTGTCGACTCTCTTGAGGGATGAGAAGCCTTGCACAGGACTCTAGATAGATTTAAGAACTGGCCAATCATTAACAGTATGAAACTGGACAAGTCCAAATACTATATGCCACACCTAGGATGGAGAAAGGCCAGGAACAAATATAAATTGGGAGAGGAGTGGCAGGAGAGAAGCCCTGAAGAAAGGGATCTGAGGTGCTAGTGAGCAGCAGCTCAATATAGTCAACTGTGTGCCTGACAGTCAATACAGCAAACCGTGTCCTGGGTGTATAAAAACCAGCACAAACAGCCAGTCAAAAGATGTGGCTGTCCTGCACTATTCAGTCTTTGTGTGGTCCCACCTCAGTACGGTGCCCCACAATTTGGGAAAGGATGTTAAGGCCTTTGAAAGTGCCCAGAGGAGGGAGGAAACAAAGCTGGTGAAAGGACTGGAAGGCATGTCAGGAAGTGATCAGTCAGTTGAATTAGATCATTGTTGTAGGTCTCTTCCAACTGAAAATATTCTAGTCCATTCTAACTTGCATGGAAAATTCAAGGAAAACAGCTTAATTCAATATTTGCCTTGCCCATTCTAATTCTGCAGTTCTGATAGGCTACTCAGCTTGTCAGCACCTCACATAAAGAATCAGACTTCCTCAAATGTAATGTGACTCAAGTTTATTAAAAGTACTTAACAACTTGGAGACTAGTTGTAAGAAACTGTAAACCAAAGATTCAAGAAAGACTGAGTTACCTTCCTGTTGAGATTACTAGAAGGCATTTAAATGACTACAATAATAGAATTAATTATATTGTTTTGGTATTGTCTCCAATACCAGCAAAAGATAGAGGACTATGAAATGAAGAGCTTCAGACATTGTATTTTGTCTTATAAAAAGGGTAAAAAATCCCTTAATCATCTCCAAGCACCAATACCGTACATCACAAATATGCCAAGAAAACTGGCATTAAATGTTATTTCTTTGTATTCATGGCATAACTGTCATTCTGCACAACTGTTATTTCTATTTATTTCTATTTCATTCACCATTAAATCTCCAATCCTGATTCACAAGATGCTAATCCTACAGACAAATGACAAAATAGGAGCCAAAGAATTGGTAAAGAATCAGCTGTAAAACTAGCTCTCTTTAAACTTTTAGCAGCATGAAGAAGTGTCTAAAACTCTTGTATCAGTACATACTGGTATTTTGTTTGCTCAGTTTTCCTTTACAACCTAAGGAAATGAGCTCATCATGGTTGTGTTATAGACATTTCTCTCCTTTGCAACTCTTCTTTCATTTTGTCCAAGTTGCAGTGGGCATCTGCATTTTTCTTATATTTGCCATATCTACATTATATTTTAAAAGGTTCAGGCTGTAAAGACAGTTGATTCATCGGCAAAAACCTTGTCCATTGCTCCTTTCTCTTCAGGAATATATGCCTTTCAATAGCATTTTGAACAAATGATAAACTATATAAATTACTTAATCCATGAGAAAAAAATGGATCAAGGCAGCTAGATAGTAGTTATAGTCGATAATTTTTTCTTTAAAGTAGATTTTTGAATTCTCTTCAGGACAGCATGAAAACAGATGGGAACTGTATTTCCTAGTCAAGTGCTGAAAACTCCTGAGTTTTCTAAGAGATGCTTATTGAAAATGCAGGGAGAAGAACATGCCATGCAATCTAACTCCTGTTCCTGAGATATAGGAGTGGGAGTTAGATTGCATGGCATATTTGATGTCTTTGGGATCTTTTCCCAAAGAGGCAGACATCAAACTATCCTTGCCTGTGTGACACTTGGTTTTTGTTTGGTTTCTCCCACTCCCTTCTTCCTTTTGCATTTTTGAATATAATTTTATCCACTTCAGTTTACAAACACCAAAATAACAAGAATATCCCAATTGTTTATGTTAATGGCTCAATCCCTTCTACTGGCTGTATTGAGAACAGTCCTGTCTCATGCAATGCACATCTTAAAAACTGAGCACAATCTCCTTTTGATCAGAGGCTGACATCATTGGTTTGAAAGCATCAGAGAAATTCTGAGGGACACTACATAACAATATGGTAACATGGTGGTGACTGCACATTACTAAGATGATTTTTATTGTGGGCTGATTGGGCCTTTCCACACATTAAAGTAACACACAAATTCAATTTCATAGCAGCAAGTTTGCAAACTTATGAAATAAGAAGTTGATACTAATATCCAAAGTTAAAAACATTCAGAAGTGCAATTTACAGCAGCGTACATCCAGTCTCAGCATACACTGCTCAGTACATAATCACTATAAACTTCTTGCAACAGTAAACATGGCTTCTAATCAATCCCATTCCAATACATCCCACTTGCAATGGGATGGATGGGACCCACTGAGGAGCAGTTGTCTCACAGCACAGTGATGGGCCCAACGTTTGCACAAACAAATGCCATCTAGAGGTTTCTATGACTTGGCTAGATAAATCAGAGTGGATCTGTTTCAGTGTTGGAGACAGTCCTTAGCTGATTTGGTTTGACTCAAGTCTTCCACAGTCCTTTCCATCCA
Source organism: Lonchura striata (assembly GCF_050655825.1). Taxonomy (NCBI): domain Eukaryota; kingdom Metazoa; phylum Chordata; class Aves; order Passeriformes; family Estrildidae; genus Lonchura; species Lonchura striata. The sequence continues at coordinate 53,147,316 of NC_140707.1, read as the reverse complement.
TAGTTTTAACTATTCTATTTAATTATTTATTTTGCGTTCAAAGGATTCCATAACTCAGTATAGCTAGAAACAATTTTATCATACCAAAGTAGGCTTCTTTTTTTGACTAATTGCTGCATCCCACTGAAACATCACAATACTACAGCAGATTTATGGCAGGAATCCAGCCTCAGACAGAAGTGAAACAGTATTTTTAGGAATTGATAAATTTTGCTTACTGCAAATATGTTGTTCCGTGCCTTTTCATAGGCTTAAATAGTTTGGACCTTTGTTCATTTTTACTGTTTAAAATATTAATTCTCTTACAGCACAATAAAATGGTATGTTATGTACAATATTTTATTAGAAGGATAGAAGATTATACACCAGAGTCAAAGTAATCACTGCAGTGCCACAGTGGTTGCCAACAGAAAAATAGGAAAATACTGACCAGTTTCAGTTTTGGTTAGCTCCACTGAGAAGCTGTTGGCATTATTTGTGACAGTAATGCCACAAAGACCAAGCAAAAATGTACGTTTTCTCCTTTCATTTGGCCATCACCAGTATCTGCCAATTTATCTCACATACCATTCCCAACCAGTGATCACCTCTTCTTCTTACATAATGGCAGGGATGGGATACTTCACACTTCATTTATAGTTCTAGGGCCTTACTGACAAACACACCCATCATGCATGACATGGTCCTTTTAAGGATTTTTCCCTGGACAAAATGATTCAGAGCAACACACAGATGCAGGTAGAGCCACAGGATGCAATTTTAGAGACTTCAATAATGAAATCCCACCAACGTATCATAGAAATTCTATGCAACATGAGTGCAACATGATCAACCGTTGCTATTTAATCTAACATTTCACTGGAGATAAGAGAAGCAATTAGACTGTTGAAAATTGTGTTAACATCTCTCATAATTCAATATTGACCATCACCAGCACTACAATATGTGGCAAAACTGATAACTAATTTTGTCTGCAATTCCTGTAATAAGGCAGAAAAGAAACAAAAAGTGATTGGAGGTGAAAGTGTTATGGGATTATTTGATGAAACAAAACAGTGTTTCACCAGTTTGACTAGCTATATCTGTCCTTTATTCCTTACCAAAAAATAGTTCCAGTTTTTGTAAAATACCATAGGCATATTCACAGACAATTAATTGCTCTAATATCAACATATTTCAAGAGTGAAAACATATATTCTAGTAGTTATTCCACCCAAGCTCTCAGGAAAGGGATTTTGGACATTACAAAATGCATGAGAATATGTTATGAAATTGAGTTGTGAGGGCTAAAGAAACAAAAGAAAAAAAAAAAAAACAAGCATAGTTGAGACATTTGCATCCTCTAGTTCCAAATTATACACCCTTTTTACAACACCCTAATTAAGTCACACCAAAAAAAAAGCCTTGATCTGGACACTGCATCAATAAATATACAACATCTGAATACTACAAGTGCCAACAGGAACAACAGAACAACCCAAGTTGATAATAATATTCACAAGAAACATAAAGCCTTTCAAGCAGCAGTGTCTAGATGCAAGAGTAGATTCAAAGTATTCACCTTATAAATCATAAAGATTCTTAATACTGAAAGGTTTTGAAACAACTTATGTAGTACAAGCAGTGGAACTCCCACTTAAGTATTTTAAAATAAAGGTAAGCAAAAGACAAGTACAATAAAAATCCCTCTAAATGATTAATTTATTTTACAAGAGAAAGATGAAAAATCTAAGAGTAATTTCTAGACAAACTCAAAAACAACAAAATAAACAATTTCCTTAAGATTTGCCCAAGATGTTTGTGGCAGTTTTGGACATAAGGATGACAAAAGGAAGGACTGAGGTCTCTAGTGAAGGCAAGATACTCGGGCAGAGAAACACATCTATGAAAGACTACCTATGGCCACCCTGTCCTTTAAAACTTTCTAAACATCTCTGCATTACTTGGTCTTTCTATTTACACTCATAAATAAGTGAATAGCAGTCCTTCTGCAGCCATATCTTGTGCACACACTTACTATGGCTTGTGTTGGAGCAAATATTTACTCCAAACAGCTTCAATTCATTTCTTTCACCTGAAATGCATTTCTTTCACCAGCAACTTTGAAAGTTTCAAATAGGATTCATTTAGAGACATAAACCAAACAGTCCTATCAGATTATGTGCCTTAATGTGCAAAGCATATAAGAATGCCATTAAAACTGGCTGTAGGTCAGCTAACTTGTGATTTTGTAAATATTAGACACATAGCCAAGGAACAATGAAGCATGGGAGGGCACACACAGATGTGTTTTTAAAGATCTGTTCATATTTATTGCCTCCAGGGAAAAAAACCCCAAAACTTTAGGGCTTTTCCTGGAGGATTTCTTTTTCAAACAACAATTAAAAGTAACTTCTTGGAGTATTTCTGTTGATGGACAGTGTTGGATGCATGTTACTATAAAAATATTTATCTTGCTGCCAGGAAAGGTACATAAAAGTGTTAGTCACAAAATGTAACCCTGGTGGGACAGCTATATTGATTGATTGCAATAATTACAGTCACAGTTCCTATTTCATTACTTGAAGGCCACTCTGTTCTGAGAAAGGTGCAAGAGAACAGTTTTCTCTGCCTTGGGAATGCCAGTTTCTAACTGATCTCTAGATTTTAAATGAAGTCACCTTTTCTTATGGTCATCTCAGACCTTGGAATAAGAGGAAATAACTAACAAGGAAAATAAATAAATAACACAAAAAAACTCCACAACTAGCTAGGAACATAAATAACTAGGAAAGCTAATCCAAAAGAAGGTAACATTTGTGGTGACAATTTTCTAAACATTCTGCATACATTCTGTTGCTGGCCTCAGCCCATTTAAGTTTCCTGCATGCACTACGCACAGGCAGACCCTGAAGGAATTCAGTGTCACTAACAATGTAACAAAAACTAGAAAAGGGAACTGGGAAGCAGGAACACATTAAACACCACAAACTTGTCATCCCTAACTGTGGCTTTATATTATTCCCTCAGTAGGTAAGTTGATACTGATTTTAAAAAGTCTAGGGGTTGGGACTGTTACTGTGCTATGGAATTGCTATTGCATATTGCACTGGACTTGAATGGATCATAGTAATAATAATGGAGCTCACTGAAACCTCAGAGATTACTCTCTCAAATGTCATTTACTCTGGTGATTTTCTGTTTCTGTTTAATACTTCTTTAGCTGGGATTTGTAATGCCCACAAAAGTTTAAAATTATTGGCCTTCACCCAGCTGGTGACTCTCAAATTCTCAGAGCTTTCCTGTTCTTATGTACTAAGAACAAAAGAATGCAACTGTTGATTTCAATGTTTTTGTTTCAGGAATAAGCTCTTTCAGGGATGTCTGTGTACATTTTTGTGGCTTAGTTATTAAATAACATTTACTGACAAAAGTTTTAATAGAAATGTAGCAATGCCTTGTATTTACAGATCATCTTTAGTTAAATATCTGAAAGCACTCTATGAATACTCATGACATGAGCCTCTTAATTGGATTTTGAAGGAGGTAGCAGGTGTATTTCACAGAAAGGAAACTTCAGCACAGTAAAAGAAGAAAAAAAAGACCTTTCCAGGCAATATGATCAAAACGATAAACAGATCTTATAATACGAAATCTTGTGTTTAATTACCAGCCCACTTTTCACTTATACATGAAATAGTTACAATTCTGTGTCACCTTTTCTTAGAAAGGTTTCATTGCATAATTGAACCAAGTAGCACTGAAGCACTACAACATCTCCTGCTTAACCTTTCCCTTCTCCCTGACTGCCACAGACTCATACCTAACCTGTTGATGTCCCTTTCTGCCTTTTGGCCTCCTGCTTCACAAGCTGGTATAACCTCTGGTTTTTAGTAGACAGACTGACAAGAAAAAATGGGCGGTATCAAAGATACACACCCACATTTAATTAGCCTTCAACATGACTGCTTCGTGGAGAACAAGGAAGTTCATAAACATAAAAAAACCCTAAACCCTCATTTTAGATCCATATTCTTAATTAAGTGCTGCCATTGACAGAAAGGCTGCTGTAGTGAGAGACTAGCCCTGCACTTATGGGTCAGAACAGAATGTCAGAAGTTAGAAATGAGCAGATATAGGCAGTCCATTATTCCAAAAGACCAAGTCATATCATTTCTCCAGCTCATTGCTTTTTACAGCTTTACATCTTAAATATTTCAATATCTTTATATCTCATATCACATCTCTCAAGAGATACTCACATTTACAAATGGGAACCTAAACCATAGAACAGATAGGTGTAACAGATACCGAGAAGAACATGCTGTACAACAGTGGTAAAGATGCTTTAGTTCAGGAATGCTTGTCTGCACTCCTTGGACCTCAGCCGATTTTATGTCAGTGGATTCCTCAAGATGAAAGGAGCAGAACTAATGTACTACACTAGGTTGCTAAAATAAACATTAAAAATGAGCCTTTTAAGTGAAAATTCTAGCTCTTGATGAATACATGTCTTATTTCTAAGCTGATGAGGAGGACAGATCAATGCCAAAAACCTTTCTGTTTTAAGGTGCCTGTTTAGTCCCTGTGGCATTCTTGTAGCATATAAACCTGCCACTAATCACTTTTTGTATTAGAAGTAAATTTGCAGAATGACTAGGACAAAGATTTGCCTGACGTTTGCAGAGGTAGGATTCATTGCTTAGAAATACCTTGGATAATTTTCAAACCACTTCTCCTCCTCCCCCTTCATTTAGTCTTCGTTCATTGCTCTCTTTTCCCCTTATTTTCCTTCTGTTTTCATTCCCTCGCCACAACCACCTTGGTTTCCACTAGGTGGTGATGAGGGAGAGAATATGTCTCTGCATTTCAGCAAGACTATTTTTCTTCAGGTAACAAAAAGATATTTGCTAATTTCTCTATTGTGAGTGGGTTTTGAAGATTTTCCAATGCTCAGACAAATATTTTTTAACTATTTCTAGAGAATTCAACTGTTAGAAAGTTTCAGGTTATAGTTCAGAACATTTTTATTGCCCAAATTAGGCAATTCTTCCAACAGTTGGCATGATCTGGCAGCAAGAACTCCAGAGCATGTTTCTCCTGCATACCTCTTGTTCCAAGGTTTGATGCAATAGCTGGCATCCTTTCCTTCTTCTTCATGCCTGGCAGCAATGGAAATGGTGCACACATGGTGCTCTTCCCCCCCATGACAGTCCACCTGCACACAACAAGGCTACTGCAGTGCACAGCTGAGGGCACAAACACACCAAGACCACCCCTAACGCCACGGGGCCAGGGTGGGCACTGCTGCTCACAAAGGGATTGTTGTTCTCAGAGCCATGTCAAAGCAAGCAGTCAAGCCAGCTGCTCCCTGAAGCATCCTCCAGGCCACAGCTGCTTCCATGCATGCACCCAGGATGCTGAATTTCAAACGCTGCTTGAGCACAAACACGTCACTGATGTCTGTTCTATATTTTCCTGCCCTCAGCTTGCTGAAGTAAGGCATGGCATCCAGGAAGCCAGTTGGATATTTCCTACTGCCTTCAGTTGGATCTGAATGGTGTCCCTGCTGAATAGTATTGTGGTGACAGCCTTTGGAAGGACAATGACAGAACAGCTTTTAGCTGAGATGCTGAAACATCATGTATGACATGGAAGAACAAGCTGGGAGTGTGTTGGGAGCTTAAGCTCTGTGTCTGTCTGTGAGGACTGACCACAATCTGAGTGATGTGCTACAGCAGCCAGGCTGCAAAACACCTCACATATTTAAGTAATCAATAAAGATTTATCTAGTAAATAATCACTGCTAACCAAGGATATCTCTCAGTGAGGGCAGGTTCTAGACAGACTAACTGATGCACCATGGAGAAAGGACATGCTTGCAAAAGGCAAGGTTACTGTGTTGTTAGCCCAGACAGATGCAACTTCTGTAGTCTTAACTAATGCAATAAAGATCAACTTAGAAGAGTGATCTAATTCAGTTTTTGTAAGGGATAATACAGTAGTTAGAAGAGCTTCTTTCTACTTGTGAAGGAAATTATTTTACCTGCATATACAATCCTTGTCCACAGCAACATTAGGTGCATCTGCCTTTACTGATTGATTTGGCTTTTTTTTGTATCTTTTCAACCCTCTAACCCTACTCGAGATCTTTACAGGGCACTGGTGTGTGAGAACTTTTACTTCAGCTGTTACTACTCCCTTACAACTGGATGCCTTCCTCTCTTCCTTTCCCTCCTATTTTTTTACTGTGCATCAGAAATATTAAATTCACCTACCAGTTCTCCTTTTCTTTTACAAAAAAGAAGATATTGATGAAATTATTGATAGCTGAAAACAGACTTTTAAGTGGTGGTGTCATTTCACCTAGAACTACTATCCCATATCCTTGATATGCTCCAGAGCCTGAAAAACCAAAGAGTATTTATTTATGAAGCTGTTATTTTTTTATCTCTATCAGCTTTTTCAAAACATAAAAATTGAGTTTTTAACCTTACTGGTCAATTTCTCAGATACCTTCTTTCTTCAGACCAAACCTGCATCTCTCAGGATCAGATGCAAATATATTCTTTTACTTACTGTTTCCAAGATTTCACTACAACTCTAAGTCAGGAATCAGTAGCACAAAAGGCTGCAGGTAACTAATGCATTGAGAAAACACTGACTATACTAGAAGTGAAAGAATGCACAAATAAATTCAAGTTATCTTTGTCAAGATGGGAAACGTTTTCAAGAAAGAACAGAGGCAGGACAGGACCGAGCAGCATTTAGTGATACACAAGACAACGGATATACAACAATGGCATCTACATTAGTATTTCCCCCCAGCAGCTCAGCATTCTGCAGCAGCAGCAAAATGACTTACACTTCAGTGGAATTTTAACCACAAACAAATTGACCACTTTCTTTGTTCCTCTGAATAGGAAGGAATGAAGACTAAATCTCCCATAGGAATAGCTTGTATGCACAGAAAGTAATGTAAGTCATTTATCACTACTCTGATGGTTTTTTCTAATGAACGTTCTCTAGCTACTGAAAAATAAAACAATAATGTAACACACATTTTGTTACCTGAGTGAAAATGCCACTCACATCGTCTCTTTACTTAACTAGAGAATACAGAACAATGAAGGTTGAACCATGTAGTACCATCTCTGCAGTGAAGCAGATTTATTCATACAAGATCCTCCCCCTGCCAACCCCCCCCCCCCCCCCCCGGCCCGATAAAAAAAACAACAACAAAAATCAAAAACCTAAAACCAAACAAAACTAAACCCCACATTTGGAGCTAAATTGCTGTAATGAACAAAATATTAGGTGAGTAGAAGCAAAAGTATTGAAACTTCCAGTCTCTGGCTTACCAGTTCCAATCTGAACTTTGTAAAAAGAGGCCGAAAGCCACCATTATCAGATGATAAAGGGACTGTATGAAATCAGCACATGGAATTTAGTTCCCGGCCCCAGGGGAAAATGGTGGGGGACTGTGGTCCCAAAAATGAAAAACTGAACTGTTGTTTTTTCCCCGCTTGGCAGGGCATCCTTGAAAGGAAAAATCCTGAAAGCAGTCTGTCCATCCATGCATTGGTGGTGAGAGCACTGTGCATGGAAAGGAGAAGGGTAACCATGGCAAACTTTTTTCTCCAGGTGGTGCCATGTGTGACATGGAAGCACAGGAAGTGGCATCTGTGTTTCTTGGGGGGTCTGTGGCACGGGAGGGACTCCTGTCCCCCTCGATGGACTGAGTATCGATTGTCTGGAGGGTAGAAACCTGATTGGGGTCCAGGTTGTGTCTCACTGTGGTTTGTTGGAGTTGGGTGGTGGGAGGAGGAATGCTTTGGAAGGTTTTCATTTTGAATTTTGTGTGGGTTTTTTTTCCTTTTTTTCTTTTATAGTAGTATATATTAGTCGTAGCTTAATAAAGTTTTTTCCCTTGTTATTAAGCTTGGGCCTGCTTTGCTCTGTTCTCGATTGCATTTCACAGCATTCAATTGAGAGGTTGCATTTTCATGGGGGCACTGGCACTGTGTCAAACCATGACACAAACACAGTGAAGGAAACAATAATTGGTTTCCCTCGCTTTTGACGATTTCACTGTAAAAAAGCCCAACCCACTGACACTGACTGCCTCACAGACGCCCAAGAAGGCATTCAATCAGGTACAGTGAGTGCAGGGATACAGGGACTTTTCCATAGATCATACTTGTGACATAATTGCTAATCAAGTTAACAGAAATCATTATTATCCTTTTCACAGTTGTCATTAGCACTAAATTCAGTTAAAATACTAAGCAAGAGTATAACATCAAAAGAACAAATCCACAGAAAAAAAAACCAACCAAGCAAACCCACAAATGAAAAAAAAAAAAAGAAAAACCAACTCAAACCAAAATACCAACATCTCTTCAAACTTTTCCATTAATATCATCTCTAAAAAACCCACTGGCATTTGATAATGATCTATGAACATGGAAAAAATACCAGTTAGTAATTATTTCTGAGAAGGGTTCATATGGTTTGGTTTCTGCTATTACTTTGACTATTACTTCATTAATTATTTGTGTGCAAGTTTAGTTCAGAACTGCATATTCACATGCCTTGCAGCTTGAAGATCTTGAATGCTGCAGCAATCCCCCACTTCCTGGATGTATTGAGCAATGAAGCTGTCCAGCTGTTCTGCGGTGCTGAAATAGTGATTCAGTAAGGAGGTGATGGCATCAGATTTGATTTGTTAGTTTGTATTGTGGTTTCTAGAACCCATGAATCCTTCTCATTAAATAACCATCAATCGTGTTGGAGATGATTAACTTCTGAAGTCAGAATTAAATCAGCATTGAATCTGCACTGCTATTAGTACAGTTAATTTTCTGTTTGATGGCTGATATGCCAGGTGTCCATTGTTCAATGTAACTTGAAAAGTGAAAAAAATAATTGCATGCACATGCTCTTCTCATTTCAGTAATACACTGAATTCAATTTCAAAGAGTGGGTGAGAGCAGTGGGAGTTATAATGGTATTGACCTTCCCCTCTGTGGAGGATGCTAATGCTGCAAAACAATCAATATACTAAGAAGACAACCAAAAAAATGAGGCCACATTTTTGCTTTTCCTCCTTTAAGATTTTTATACTGATGATGTGCCAGGAAACTCATTTTACATTAGACCAGTAATTCTTTCTATACAAAGAAGTGTTATATTAGCAGCTGACAATCCATCGGAGCCAAGAAAGCCTTCTTAAGAAGGAAGTGAAATAAGAGAGGTTGCAGAATGAAAAATTTGACTTTTTTCTTGCATAAAATAAAATTCCAAAAGCAATAGTTCCTTGTCACAAAAAAAAACCAACTAGATCAAACAGCAATTCTCTCCATCCTCCATTGAAACCAGAGTTAGAAACTTACAGGGTGCTTCTAAAGAAGGAAAAAAAATCCACCAGCTTGCCAGCTGAGCATTCTTTTTTCTGCTGTTACCAGTGTTTTCTGGGCAGAGTACAAGGTTTATCCTTTTGTTCATTAGGCAACAAGGTCTCTGCTGCACATAAAGTAAGAGCCAAAGTATTCACAGTCAGGATGTAGAAAATCAGCTTTTGCACGAGAACGAGAGATGGCAAATATATCATACTATTGTATTTCTAAGATAGTTTTTATTTCTATAGAAGTAGGTTTTATTTCTATTTATTGGACTTCTAAGAAAAATACTAAAGAAGCTGGACTTTTGTTAATGTTTCAGTGCTGGGCATAGCTCTCTTTCAGCTCTCTTGTAGTGCCTTAACCTCAGGCCATTTGTCTTTTATCCCTCTGCCCACAGAGCACAAAACACGTTGAAAGACAGAACTGGCAGAGGTGTGAGCAAGAGAGAGCTGAGGAAGGGGTCATGTCACTGGTGTGCACCTTGGCAGCAGCAGCCTGTGCAGGTATGAGAACAGCCTGTCCAGATGTCTGACCCCTGGAAGTGTCACCCACTGAGAGACAGCCTTGTCCTTCTGCCAAAACCATCAGACAGCTAAGCAAATCCAACATAGCTGCAATATGGAATTGTTGTCATGACAGAAATGGACATCTTATAAAGGCCCATTAGCCTTCCTGGAATTTATAGATACTGTTGGTCTACAAAAGAATCATTAAAAAGGTAAAAATACTTGTAGAATATACCGATTGGAAGAAGTTGATAGGCAAGCAAGCACTAGTGCAAAACATTGAATTCTGTTTTGGTAAGTGTGTTTTTGACATGATGGCCCTTTAATTAATAATTATTTAACCATTTAGAACTTATAAGCTGTACACATCTTTGTGTATGTAACCACAATTGTTTTAGCTACTCCTTCCTCCTACTAGTTAAATTTAATCAGACTGGGCACTGGCAAACTGTCAGAAGTGAGTCTTGCCTAACAAGGCAATTAGCCCAACAATTAGTATATATACAGGATCTATCCCCTCAACATCTTCTAAAAGCCAAAATCAGATTAAATACTTTTCCTGAAAGCAAAACCAGTCATAGAGCGGCATAGAGCAAATGAACCTACTGAACTAAATAAATGGAAGTACTTCTCAAAACTAGTTTGGCATCCACACATCAAATATTCAATAGCATTTACTTGATCTTTATTATAGCCTTCTGCCATGCCATTGTTGTTATTTTACTGTACAGTTGTAGGCAGCTCATTTTCATCATCAGAGACTCATTAAGAGTCAGCAATTTGATGCTTAATGACTTGTTAACCCTGAGTAAATATATTAAAATAAATTCAAATTGAATTGAATTTGGCTTGTTTTTTTCTTTTTTTTTCTTTTTTTTTTTTTGTTCAATAACATCTGTAGCAAGAGAAAGTACCATTTAAGAAGGGATTTTTGCTAAAATGTTCCAGATGGTTCACACTTACTTTTCAACATGCAATCCACCTTCCTATGGTTTGCACCCTTGCATTTTCTGATATGTCCTTTCAGTTTATATAGTTTCTTCAGCTATGGTGTTAGCTCTGATATGGAAGATATTCAGCCTACTCTCAAAAATGTCTCCTAGATACTTGAGTACTACCCTCCCCCTTCTATTTTCACCCCATTACAAATACAGCTTTAAAAAAATCCACTCTTGTTCTTTTTCAGGGTTTGCTTTTATAAGCAAGGAATGTGAAAGTAAAATCATCAACACCAACACCCAGACTGTTCTGCTTGGATTTTCCTATGCCTAAGGACTGCTGAATCTCAAATGTTCCTCTTTTCATTTATGTCCTAACAAGAGGCAGTTACTGAGCTCTAGCTGGTTCAAATCAACAGGATAACAGAAAAACAAAAATAAACATCTGCTGGAGATCTGCAAGTCTTAGTCTTTCTCCACTGGGTGAATCAAGCATCTGAAGCTTTAAAAGGAGCTGTTTGATGTTGTATTTCAGACTCCTACAAAGCTCTTATGGCCAACTCAAAACTACCTGTGGACAATCAGAAATGAGGTGACCCTGCTCTACACCATCAGTTTTCAGGCACTGTCTGCAGGCACAGAAGTGAAAGAAAGCACACTTCCAAATTATATTATTCTAATGACCATTTTGCTCTGCACTCACTGTTCTCCTGACTTACGCTGCTCTTCTCTCAGAAATTATCACTAAATAACAGAAGTTCTATTGTTTTATGCACTAGAACTATCCATGCTTGACAGAGTACAGTTGGTATGCTAACACATTTGTGGGAAGCAACTCCCAGAGTTGGTAACGAAGAGATGTCTGCTAAACATTACAGTGTTGGGGTTCTTTTACGATATCTCTAGTGAACTTACTGACAAAACTGGTGTTGAAATGATTAATTCAGAAACAACACAACTGCAACAGAATGAGCCAGACTTTATTTTTCTTATACATTGTCCAAGTTCTGGATACGACATCAGCTAAGGAAAATGCTGATATTCTGCCCTCAGATCAATGCTCTGGATTATTAATAGTATCATCAACTGATAAAGGAAATAAATGCTGTTACAAGAAAATGTTAGGGGTGACAGGCTGAAATGTGAAATCAAATTTTATAGGCAAACTGAAGGATGCATATATATTTAACTATTTTTATTCCTTAATTTGTCTTATTATATTTTCTAATTTACAGAAGCCATTACCAATTTTAAACTTTAATTTTTTTGGTTTTTAAAAAATTTGCTTTTTTTTACATAATTTGGGCATCTGCACCTAACAAGTTAATATACTACCCTCAACAAGAAAAAGCACAGGGAACATAGATGCAGATAGTCTTGAGTGGAATAGCTTGAATAAGATTTGTGATGGCTTTTTTCCCTCCCATGGTTTTACTTGGCAGATTTCACAGACAAGAAAGACAAAAAATGTCACTAAGCACAAGCAGAAAGATTCTTTCTCAAAGTGCATTGTTTAATTTAGTGTCTGTATGTTGCTCAAATATATTTTCCACAAAATAAATGAGACTTTAAGAGTAAGTGAAGAGGGTCCTTTTGGATCTCTAGTCAACCATGGGTTTACTCAGTCAAGTTTTATACTTTGATAAAGTATGTATTTTCATTTGAGAATATAGCTTTGATTTCATATTGAGAGACAACTCAAAGCTTCATTGAGTCTTACAGGAGTGCTGTTCCTTGGATAGAACAAAACAATTGTTGAGTTCAGAAAAAGAACACCAATTTAAGTTATCCTATATAATTAAGAGAAACAGATACTGCATACCCAAGCTGGAATTTGGTGTAATACGGCAAGACTAATACCTCAGTTTTTGGAAAGTTATAGGGATCTGACAAATGCAAAGGACTTGAGGCTGCTGCTTTACTTCTGTACAGAGCTGAGCTGAGAAATACTGCTTCAGTTGATTTTAAAAACTGCTTCTAGGGAATGCAGGTATTTACATCCAGGCTTTTGACCAGTTGCTTTTTAAAATTCCTTATGGACAGTTTCACAATAAAATCCTAAAAAGACTTGCTATTTTAATTATGGACTGTCTTAGCAAAAGTAAAACTGAGAGGATGCTTACAAATGACAGGTAATTAATATCCACACTTCTCCAGAGTGAAAATAGATAAAAATAGTTCCTTCACTATTGTGGTAAATAATAAAAACCAACCAACCAATATTTCTGATCCATTGTACCATTCACTCAGAATCAGACTCATTTTTGGGAACTGGTGCCTAAATGAACAAGCAAGGGATTGGCCCACTGTGGCAGATCCTTGCAGTGAAGACAACAATACACTCTCCCTTCCCTAAATAGTGTGCCAGATAGACAAATCAATGAAAGGCAATCTCATCAAACTTGGCTGGGGTGGCATAGACTGTATGGCAGAGTATTGTCTGACCCAGATTCATCCAGTACAATGTTATGAGAAGTTTGTGCTGACCCAGAGATGAAGCAGAGAAACGAACACAGAAATTTGCACTGTTTCTTTCATCTAGGGAAGCCTGCTAATCATAAGGCATGTTATACATTTCTCTTCTGTACAGGAGGGCCTTTATTTTTCCTTATATATTAGAAATAAATAAGTCTAAAATCAATTTTTATCATTAAAAAGCCAGCTTAACTTGGAAGGCTTTGTTTACCTACTTCTTGTGAGGTCATTCTTTTCGTTGAAGAAGGTTTAGCCTATTTCTATACTCTGTCATAATACATAACAACTTTTTTCTTTCATTCTCTACACTGAGATTTAATACATAATACTAAGTAAGGTATAGCTTGACAAGATGTCATTTTTAATGGCCTAAAAACCATGCAACTCCTACTGATTCCTTTATTAAACAGATTCAGGCTGGTACTACCTCATCAGTATTTAATGATGTTACTCACACAAGAGAACCTGGGATTGTGGAGAGAACAATGTTTACATCTTATATAGGAAGCTAAATCCAATAACAAAAACCCAACAAAACAACCAACCTAAAAATCCTCCAGGCCCACCCTGCCCTGTAAGTTCCCCCCAAAACAAACCAAAAACCACAAAAGAACTCACAAAAGCAAATACCAAAACCAAACCAAAGTGCCACCAACAGGAAAAGAGGCAACCAGTGACAGCAGCAAGTTTTTCTTGAATTTTTACTTGTATATTCTTGTGAATAGGTAAACAAAAAAATCATAGGCATTTACATCATTCAATTATTATAATTCTCTCCCAAGTGCAAGGTTGTCTCACTTCTGCTGGTATCTTAGGTGATCTATTGCTAAGACAGAATAAAATTCCATCAGTAAAGCCATGATGTTTATGAAGTAATTTTCTGAGGAAACACTTGAAAGCTTTCAAGTGAAATAGATGACAGAAATTTAGAACATTTCAATTATTTAGTGTATTTCTTAATGCTTTCTTCTGCTTTATTTTGTAATATTCAAATAATTAGCAGTACAAATGGAAGTGGCAAAAATCCCAAATCTATAGCACAAACACAAGAAACCATGCACTTAGGCTTTTGCACTCCTCAGTTTGCCAAATCTCAGCAGCAGGAAGTTTCTCCTCTTATGCAGTGTCTTAATTTTCCTTTTTTTTTTTTTTGCCATCCTTTCCTCCTTTTTATAACCTTTTGTTCACCCTATGAATTATTTTCCTTTCTTGTTACACTCAGAGAGGAGAGTGGATGGAGTTTTATTCACAAGTCTGAAATTAAGGATATTGCCATTACTATTTTCATTATTTCAAAGATGCATTGAGTTTTGGTTTTGCCTAAAGCTTGTCCCAAATTCACTTTTGGATATTAAGAAATTAGAATGATAAGGAATTGATTTCTGAGCAGTCAACCTTCACTTAGTTTCTTTCTTCTGAAATACTGTTGACATTGTGCTACAGCAAGCAAATAAAAATTAAATGTTTAAAAGGTTAGAGTATAAGTAAAAGAGAAAACTCTAATGACAACAATAGTATTTTGTATCCATCTATTTTTCCAGGTAATTGACTGCCTCTTTATGGTACCTTTAGAGACTTGTGACTGACTTCTTACAGAACAACCAGCACTACAAAGACATAACCAGCTCAATCCTTTAATTTTACACCCATCATCACTGAGAGAGCAGCTGTCTCTCTGCACAGCCAGTAAGTTCCAGCAGGGCCATGCAACAGACAGAGCTACTGCCAGAACAGTTTATAGGAAAAATCAAGTTCAAAGGAAAGCAAGTGCAGGGAAATCAGCATTTTGAGACTCTGAGGTGGGGAAGGCAGGTGTGGTTTTTACCAAGTACTGCATTTCCTCACAAAATAGTTTTCACCTACTTTTTTCATTTTTAAAGGTATGGAGAGGAACTGGGGGGTTTTGCAGGTGAAAAGATTTTCTCAAATTATAGCTGGATAGTGCTAGCTATAGAAAGTCACAGGGCATATAACCAATATAGCAATATTACAGATAGGTGCTGCAACTTATTGACAGCATCTTTTGGTTTTTATCTCAGTCTTCCCCTCCAACATTGTCCATACAGCTTTTATCCACTTAATACTCATTGCTATTCCTTGCATTGTAAGATTATCTCACCCTAACATTGTAATGCTCCTTTCTGCATTGTAATGCTCCTTTCTGAGCCTGCTATAAGGCTCTGATAATGCTTGTGAATGCTGACCCGCTTGCCAGTATTTGATAATTGCTGCCTTAATTCTATCAAACCATTCTGCTGTTTCAAACCTTCCTGATACCTTAGCCGTGCACCATTCTTGCTGTTGCATCCCTGCCCAGTCTCTAGCCCTGGACACAAAACTCACCTTAGTCTTAAATTCCACCGCTACTTCTGTTTGAACATCAAAATAACTTTTTCTAGTATGATGCACTCCTCCGTGATTCCTAGACCAAGACTTTCCAACTCAATTCCTTGAAGTTTAAAAACTCTAAGAAAGTTTAAATTCAATAGTCAATGCCTACCCCCAAGACTCCCTACTTTCCAAGTACAAGAAATGTCTCACTCTAATACATAGGCATAAAATCCACATTAAAGGAAAAAAAGTTGGACCTCTTACATTCCTCTGATGCCATCTGTCCTCCCACAGATGCATAATATAGGGACAACTACAGGTTTTCCTTCCTGAATGGGTGATGCCAGTGAAGCTGTGGATTGTCGTTGAATATATATGGAGGCATCTATTTCTCACAATTCTAAGCACATGTGAGGGTGGATTAGATAAAATACAGGTTATTTTCAGGTGAAATTATATTGCTTCTAAATTGTACTTAAGGGGTGTGCAAAGAGATCAAAGTTAAAAATTTCTTATCTAGAAGCAGAAAGTTACTTTGTGTGATAAACAAATATAAAAAATTTTGATGAATGAGAAAATAGAGAAATGGTCAGTACCCTTGAAAATCAGCTATGTTCTGCATAAAACAGACAAATTGCTGATGTACCAAGCACATAGCTATATAGATTAGTTCATGAATGATTACAAAACCTTTTCAAATCACTAGTTCAAAAAATGCTTGAGACCTAGAAATTCTCAGAGCTGATCCATTACCTAAATGACACAGCATACTAACCAGCCCAGCAGCTCTGCCAGAGGTCAACAAAAACTCTTTCCTTGTACATCAGCTAAAACATGAAATGCTTCCACAGAAAATATTTCAATTTCTTGACTGACCATATACTGCTCTTTTCGATTGCTATCTGGCTGGGGACATAGCAGACAAAATTTTTTTATGGCCTGTATCCTGATCAGAAAAAGACAAGCATGCAGTAAGGTTACCTATAAGAAAATATTTTCATTTAGATGTGTTGGGTGCCTGGAGCCTCTGTCTCACTACAATTTTGGCAAATATTCACTGTGGAAAGAAACAAACTCCAAATAAAGGAAGAACTCATTTCTCATGCTATCAGGGGATCTCAGAAGATCCTGAGGTGTGTCTATTACAGTTACCAGCCATGGTAACAATAATTCAACAGAATAGGATATAAATGGGCTGCCTAAATGGGAAAAGACTATTCATCTTCCCAGAATCCTCTTAGCCTTTGACAGGTAGTTATTTTCATATCTACACATTGTCTCTCTTTGTGTCAGTAAGTCCACATACACTGCCCTGCAGCATATGGTCATCTCTTTATAGCTGCCTATTTTTCTTTGTATATTTTCCCATTTGTGAAAAATCTGATCATATGTCCAGAGCGGCTATACAAGTAGTATCTTTCCCATGTAACTGCTTATAAGCTTTTAAATAAACTTTTTTGAATAACTCTCTAGAAACCTTGAGGAAAGTGAGTTTAAAATTTAATTACACCTTTCCCTTTCCCTCTTTGGTCCAGATCAATCAGTATAAAGTATAAATATCAAAATGGGACGAGTCTTTTTCCAGCATTCCCAAAGTAAAGCAATCCTTCATGCCTTTGTTCTTTTCCTTAAAACTGGACAGAAAATAAAAAAACCAGGATTTTGTACTGTTTCCTGCTGCGTAGGTTTCTTCCTTCTCCTTCTTTCTGTGAAGAAAAGTAAGTCAGTTGAAAAAAGAAAAGAATGAAAAAAATAAGCTTTGCTGACTGATCCATTTCCCACCAGGCAGTCCTATTGTGTCTGAATCGCATCTTCCTACTTGGACTGTGAGCAGGCGATTGATTGAAAACATTTGTTAGTGCCTGCAAATGGGAAGTCAGCCTTAACTTTGAATAGTCAAGAAGTTGGAATTTTTTCCAAAAGAATTTATTCAAATTTTATGCAGGTGGATATGTCTGCTAGGGATGAGAGTCAGAGGTGCTTTGAGGGCAGAAAAGATCAAGGTGGTAACAACTTTCTAGATGATGGAGAGAAACATGCAAAGTCCTGAAAAGACCAGCACCCATCATTTTCCCTCTTCCAGCCTAGTGCTGACATTTCCTTTTCAACTGCGCAGGAACATCCTCTCACTACTTTCGATTCATTGCCCTTTGCTGATGTGTAGTGCCTCTGTGCATTGCTAATCTGTTACCACATCTGCTTTCAGCAATGACCAAATCTGGGTGAGAGTGACTGATCCTGATACAAAATCTTAATGTTCTTTCTGAACCCATCAGGATGACAGGACTGGATGAATAATGCTGTTAGAAGAGTATCAGTAACATGTTTGTCAGCATAAGACCCCTTGAAACTCTAGGCTTGGCTGCAGCACTCAGAGCAATGGAAAAACAAAGATTTCTCTGGAAACTCTGTAGGATCTGGGAGCTGCTGCCTGTCACAGTGTTCAGGCACCTCTGGGATAAGTAGATGATTACCTGACTGTGACTAGGTGACAGTCCCTGATCTGTGTTATGGACTGCAAAATCTCAAGGCAGCAAGCCTTGGACTTTTGCTTTTCTGAGTGGAAGTAATCTTTGATACAATCTGACCTACTTTACTTGTAAATAAACAACAGGGACAGATACTGCTGATCAGCTACAGATTGCTTTTTGCTGCAATGAAATCCCACTGAGGTCCTGGGGACCTGAATGCCATACAGTGATGACACAGTGGTGCTCAATAGAAATACCAAAGTGGACTGCCTAAATTGAAGAGAGCATTCAGCCCAGTTAGGAAATAACAAAGGATTACAAGTCAGGAGGTGCCTAGAGCAGATCTCCAGGGCAACGTGATTAGCTTGACTTTAACCCTCGTGCCTGGCCCAAAAGCAACAACAGCAGATGAAAACCCTGGAACCTTTTTATGATCTACTTCAAAAAGTGATTGGCAAAAAGCAGCAGGAAGGATGCCAGTGTGTAATTTTGAGTCTGTGGTGCAGCAGACAGGATTCCATCGTAAAAAAGCATTTCTACTTCCCCTATACATGTTGTGACACAGTGGATCTAAGATTCCTTACTGAACAGCTTCAATGTAGGAAGGAGCAACTTATGAAAACCTAGTACAGCTGAGAAGAACTGTGCAGAAACTCTTCAAAGGAGTCATTTCAAAGAATTTTACACAGTACAACTGGAGAAAAATGGAAAGCAGGGAGAAATTCTATAATATTATATCCAGGATCAATGCCTAAAGGCAGAGAAGGAAAGTGCCTGTCACCGAAATGCTTTGAATTTGTCAACCAGAATTCAAGTTGATCCTGGACTTAGGCTTTCTGCTTATGTTTAAGATGACTGTATTTGACTTCAATTCCTGGTCCCTGCTTTGAGCAGAAAAAAAGGCAGTGTTAGAGACCAGTAGTAAATAGAAAGTAATAGAGTGAAGAATTTACTATTCTGTTTCAGTTTTTACTCTGCCTGTAACCTAGTCCACACTCTTCCCTCCCAAAGCTAGTGCTCATTTTTAAGAATAAGTTGAAGAAATACATCTATGACTTGCTGAAACTATGTATTTATGTCAGCCTGTTAACTTTTCATTGCAAGATGAGCTTTTCATGAGTGAGAAATTTTTACAGTTCTGAGAGGTGTTTTACCATGATGAGGTAGTATTTTCTGTAGCTATTTATAGCATGGAACAGTGAGGAATACAAGACATCTTGGATGGCCTACTATATACCTTTCAGCCCTGACTCTATTCTCAGCTGAAGTAGAGAACTCAAATCTGGACTTAAGTAACATCACTGAATGGTGTGATGATAAGCCAGAACATTTGGCAACATTAACATTTTATTATCAGCATATTAGGGTCAGATGACTATCTTTGTCCATATTTAATATTCTTCAGATTTTGCCATCTCAAACTTATCAATTTTCACAGCAGCCAGACATCTGCACTCTGACAATCCATCACCTTATTTAAATACTGAAGCATGAGAAGCCTCTTAATAAGGTTAGAAATCAGGTCTGTAACTTGAAAAAAAATACTCTTGACCATATGGACATTGGAATTTCATTATAAAACACTCAGTGACTGCAAGACAAAGCAGAATTGACATACACCAAGATAAATATGAAGTATGGTTGCTTATGACACATTTTGGATTTTGTAGCTCTATTTTTTGTTGTCTTGGGGTTTTTGTGTGTGTGGGAATGGGAGCTACAATTGTTACTAGCTATAACTTTTGAGACTTCTATTAATTTTGAAATGGTACGTCATTGAACTATGACACTTTTGCCTCAGACTCGAACACAGTGCAGTGTAATTTGTGTTCTTTCTTCACTGTGCTTACTGTTCCATAAAATCTTTATTTATATTGGTTTAGGAAGCAGGAGAATTAGCTCTAAGACACCAGTGATCTCTGTGTAAATCTGAATTCATTCTATTTTAATGAAAATCTTCCAGTTGTTCTATTTAAAACAGGGTAACAGCAAAAAACTAAGTCTAACTCTTGGGCTGAGGATACAGTCACTGCAAAGGATAAGCACCTATTCAGCTTGAGACACATGCAAATGTAAATCCAAAGTGAAATATGTCACATGGTTTATTTTGTTATACAGTTCTTTCCTCCCTCCCAATGCTTTGAAAGCACTAAGGCTGGCTGAAAAAAAATCACAGGCACAGCCAGGGACACAGCTCCTGTGCTGGCTCCAATGGCTCCCTGAAACGCTTTTCAAAAATGCTGGTGCAAATGTTAAACTTTCACTTTAAGGAAATAAAAAAAAAAACAATTTTACCTTTTTGCTTTGGAAGGAAACAGCTGTCAAAATACAACCAGGTCATGTGGTGGTGTCCTGTTAACCCAATTTTACAGAACCTCTCGGCAGCCAGACAATAGCAATCTTTAAGATGCAATTCAGCCTCCATCTGTGTCATTATTGTCAGTTATGGATACTTTAAATGTTAAAATTACAAAAGAGAAACAAAACTAAACAAAACCAAACCAACCAAACAAATAAAAAATAAAGGGCAAAAAGCAATACCACTAAATGCGACCCTCCCAACATTTACATAGAACAGAGATATTGTGGTTAGAGAGTTGTGAACATTTCTCTAAAGTGTTATTTAATACTAGCCTGCACCTCAAGTATGGCAATCTAAATTCCCCTACAGAACAAATCTTTTGGTTTTAAAGACATAGCAATTTCTCCCCATGCTTAGAGAAAGAGTGGGCGTTGTGAAAATCAGAAACTACTGCACAACAGAAGGTCTTATGTTCCACCTAAATATTTAGCTAGAAAAAGGAAGGCTAAATAGCTGTGCTTTTCCTATCCATAAATTTCCCTACAATGAAGAGAGGTGGGAGAGAGGAAGAAAAGTTACGCTAGAGGATAACACTGGCCCCAAAAGAAATGGCAGTACATGGGCTAACAGCGCACCATAGGATGCCAATTAGAAACTGTGCCTCCTCATTACAGGATTTGGGTTCCATAACAACTTTTCAAAACACAGCAGAAGAAAAAAATCAATGAGTTAAGAGACAAAATAGTATTATTATTGAAAGGAATTAAATGATACAGTGACTTGCAGTAGCAATAGCTTGGGATCAGCGACCCACGGGTCTTTTGGAACCCTAAGGCCAGTATTGTAAAGGAAGGAAATTAAACTATGTCAGTAAGAGAAATCATTTAGACCACTACCTAGATCACAGTGACAACATTGCACTCATGCTTTCTGCAGTGCTGTTGGGCCTTCCTGCAGCCTTGCTGAGCACTTGGGCAAGGAGCTCCCACCTAAACCAGGACAGTGAACCAGGACCAGCTGCAGTGATAACACCAGGATTTCTTCTTTTGAGCTACTAGAGGTATCATATGCAGTCAGAGAACTAATTGGGAAAATTTTCTGGAAAATGAGAAATAGATACTACGCTGAACCATTTATTTGTTATGAGAAATTGTTGGCTGTCCCGGAAAGGTATAATCTTCCTAGACAAGCCAAAGTAACAGCTGTCTGACAAAACAGTTTGTCAGAATAATAATTTTCCTGGGAAAATGATATTTCCTGCTATTACATAGCAGGTCCTGTGAACCCAGCTGTCTTTTTAATGGTGGCAGCTCAAAATCTTTCTGTGGGAAACCAACTCATTCTCTCACTCCCACCCATGCTAAATGCCATTACAAGCCAACATATTAATATCACTCCACTTGTACATTACATATGATGCTTATGTTTAAATAACACCCTCAGATACAGTATGAGCAATCTGAACTTTCTGATGAGACTGAAAACTGGCTGCAGATTTTAGGTCTCTCATATAATGACTGGTTTTCCTCACTGTTTGCTGTATACAACAAATCTGGGAGATGAGCTTCCAAGTTTCTGATTTTGTTTAGTAAAAAATTACCATTTCAAGCCTTAATACATTACCTTCCTGGAACAAAATCTTCTCCCAAATACACAATGTCTGGTTTGTGTAGCAAATCCTACTAAATACATTTCAAACTGTAAGGAAAGAGGAAAGAATATGGGGACACACACAAGTGTTGCACAGCAAGACCAGAATTGTGTTCGAAGAACAGGATTCTGAAACTGTTTCATTTCCTGGTTACAAAGGCACTGGAGAAACCACAAATATATACAAACTATGCCTCCCATGATACTTCACTTGAAATCTGTCACCTGTTTATGCCACATGCTGCCATTCCAAGTTAATTAAAAAACCCAAACAACAACAACAAAAAAAAATCAGTAGCTGTAGAGGCATCCAGCTTACATCCCTCCCTCTTTATGGAATTTTTCCCACCTAAAAAGCCTCAGTCCAGTTTTGGTTCAGACTGGATACTATGCTCAAACCAAAATACAGCAGCAGTGTCTGCTAAATAGCTGGCTCTCCAGACTTCCTAATGCTTAAATTCCTGCAAGTTATCTGTGGCATGTATGTAAATGAAACAGTGCAATGAAACATGGAAACACTGGGGTCTCAATTAGTTTCATATAGCAAAGCACTTTTAGCCCATGCACTCCCATGGGAGTGTGTGTTACCTCACAAGAAGTACAGAGCCAGTTTCACTTCTAGCAGCTGTCTACAACAGAGGAAGGAAATACTGTAGGAAGCAGCTTTGGCTGGAGAATTTTATCTCAAAGTCTATTCAGGTCAATACATGAACATGACAATATGACATTTCCCATGCTGTATGGTATGTGCCTTTAACACCAAACTTTAATTTGTAAAACCTTTGCTTTCATCATAAAGAAATCTCGCAAATAGTGGGTAGTTCCAGACCTCATGACTTTTGTGGAGTCCAAGAATATCCTAGGAGAACCCTGTGTCACAAGAACACCCGCTACAGCATTTGCTACTAAATTACATCCCAAACTTGAGAATAATAGTCCCTATTATGTAAGGCTTATAATTCAACTTTTCATTTGACATCTCCTTTGTGTACCGTGGAACCAAACAGGCTGTCTTTTCTGA
Source organism: Lonchura striata (assembly GCF_050655825.1). Lineage (NCBI taxonomy): Eukaryota > Metazoa > Chordata > Aves > Passeriformes > Estrildidae > Lonchura > Lonchura striata. The sequence continues at coordinate 53,124,239 of NC_140707.1, read as the reverse complement.
ATGGAACAACAGTTCTCATTTCATATGTCTCATTGAAGCAACACCTCTATAGAACAGATGGGTCTCCTTTGCACTACACTCTATGAAAAGAAGTGTCATTTAAACATGAGGCCTTTATATCAACTGCAAATGGAAAAATAACCAGCATGGCTTTCTGATATTGGCAGAATCTGACTGCCTGCTTCTATTTGTATGCTTTTGAGGATGAAAGTCTGAGGAAGAATAAATGAGGATAATTTTAAAAAAATTAAAAGCCAATACTTACACCTTCAGTTTCTCTTCTCTCCCCTGAAATTAGATGGAAGATAGTGATGGGCTGTGTGCACACATGCAATGTGCATACAGACCCCTTGCACAATTGTAGAAGAAAAATCTAATTTCAGGAGTACTGCTAGACACACAGAACTCAAGAAGCAAATAATATCTGTACATAATCCCATACTGCTCTCAACAACTCCAGTGGTGTTTGCTGGACATCTGCCCTGGTAGCACAACGGTGCAACATTTACAGTCCCATGCTCTCTCTATTCCACAATTCAAGATGAAACTAACACACTACTTGAATAATTGGGTTTTGTCTGGCTGCTGCACAATGCCATCTGGGTTTAAGGGGTTTTTATTCTCCAAGTTATGAAGTCAGCATCATACAGCTATTTTGGAGGATGGCTATTGCACACTGGTCACAATTTGAAGCCATTTTCTTCCACTGATAGAAAAGAGAAAAGCATTAAAGTAAATTTCTTTGTGGAATTGACTTTAGCTACCTAAATCTAAATGACTATTGCATGCCTTCCAGTTCAAGGGACATTAGAAGGGGGTGAGAAAGGGATCATTAAATGATTATTTTACCATGCACATGGCAGCTGAACGAAAGTCCTGTGTGATAAGAATGGGGCACTTTTTAGGTTTGTGAAGGTAAAAGCGCATAATATTGACAACTGGTGTAATACCTAGAACAGTCTTCTGCCTCACTGCTCTGAGCTATCACTATTCCAACAGAAGGAAGCACCCACCAAAATTGACTTTTTCTTCCACAAAAAAACCCCAGACAACTATCAAGAAATAGAGCTGAATTGACAGGCATCCCGAGATCCGTAAGTTTCTAATGTCAGCTGCCTTTCAAGGAAATACCCTGGGTATGTCCACAGGTCAGTGTGTCCCTTACTCTTGAAGAGTAAGTGGGTGGAGCCCAACCTGTGCAGGTTCTGCAACTGCAGCAACCATAAATGCTTGGGCCATTGGACTGCCTCTGTAGATGCATGATTTGAGAAAAGATGATTACCAAATTGGATGAACAAATTAATAGACTAAACTTTCAAGCAAATCTTGAGAAATATCCTGCTTTTTCTTAACAGAAATCAGTATTTTCCCATCTCAGGACAGAACTGGAGATAGAAGTCTGCAGAAAGGTTTGTGAGAGCCAGATACCCCAAGTTTATGAGCCAGTATGTCCACAGAGAGGAGAAAAAGGAGCACATAAAGGATTAGACAGATCAAATCCAAATTAGATTATGCTGGCAACTTCCTGAGGAAATACACTCAGGTGAGATTTCTAGGCCATCAATCTCTTGCAGATTCTTATATGAGAACTCTTAGAAGAGGTTCATATCAGGCTCAGTACTCCAGAGCCCTCTCAGCTGTCACTGTTACAAGAAGATAGGTTGCAGTAATAAATCAGCCAGGGAGAACAGGCTGCTTTTGGCTACCACACAACTATGCTGGGACTGTGATCTTTCCTCCCTGGCAGCTGTGTCAGCTTTCCAACACTATGCAATACCCATCTCCACATAAGAAAACCTGTCTTAGCTCTCGCTGTGCTAAAAATTACCAAGATCAATGATACAAATGACCTTTTTATTTCAATAATATAGGCAACACTGCTCAACAGACATCTACAAATGACTTTTTTTTTTTTTTTATGTGTATACATGAGCCCCTTTTTCACCAACATTTCAGAGAAGCACACATATCTATTTAAGAAGAACTGGTTTATGTCTAATGATCAAAGATGGCAACAGTCAGCCTTTCAGACCATCTTACTGTCTCAGAAGAAGCAGGCAACTTGCAACAAGTGCATCACATCCTGCAGAGGATGTAGCCAGGACAATTGTTCATTCCATTAATGTTTTCTTTTCCTTATGGTGGGAGCTCTGCTGAAAAAGAGGTTTTTGTCAGTGGGAGAGCAATTCCTAGTGTTACTTTGTCATATCCCACAGCCAGGTATCCTTTACTTTTCTCACTGCTACAGGTAGCTCACATTCTACCTTCATTTTCCCTTAACATACCTGATTTAGTCTCTTTTCCTCCTAATACTCTTCTCCACATTGCACATTCCTTTTCTTGTTTTATTTAAAAGTAGTAAAGCTGTTATTCAGCAGCTGGGAGAAAAGAGATTTGATGAGACTCATCTATTGCTGAGACCATGCTGACCTGGATCTTTCACTTTTCTCTTTCTCTCCCCAGTGAGCTGCAGTAATAAGAGCTCAGCAGCTCTAAAAGCAATCAATACAGAGATGACGTGGGCAATTACCAGCCTGGACAACTCAAAGGACTTCCAGTAAATAAATAAAGAAAAAACAAGTAAGTTTTCTGAAGCCAAACAACTCCACCAGGAGCCTTTGCTGAGGTGGAAAGTCACAAGGGGTTGTAGTGAAATAAATCAATGTCCAAGGCAGATGAGGAAGACTGCAAGGAGGGCATGAGAAGCAGTATGCAAGCTGGCACAACAGAAGCACAAGGGTCCAAAGACATGAGGAACAAACTCGAGTTGGTTCCAGCAACCTGTCTGCACCATTATATAACTCCATGGACTACAGACATACAGCAGAATGCCATCGTTGCCTTGCTATGTTCACAAACTCACAGTCATACAAAGGTGTACCTTAAAGACATGTTAAGACAAGCATTCCATTTCTCCTCTCCATTTCAACTCCCACCCAGAAAGCCTGCACCATCACAGCATGTATCTTATACCTCAATACTTCCCTTTTCCTGGGGCCAAGACTAAATCCATTTCTCTGTGGAATGCTAAGAAGGAAAAGCTCCACAGCTATGGCAGAATTTCACATTCTTCCATCACTCTTCAAGATGCTAATACAATCCTGGAGTGCCAAAAAGCTCAACCCCCCATATTAATCACCTCACTAATGTTGTACTTCTACCAGTCCCATTAATATAAAATAGTGCTTACTGAAAGAAATTTTTAATGGCTGTCCTCTTGCACATTGGTTGAAAGAAAAATTCTCCTAGATCAAACCATTTGCATTAGTTTCGCCAGAGTGATTCCTTTTACTTTCCCATCACTCCATTTTTATTTATATAGATACTCCTTAATCCTTCAACTATCTAATGTCTCTGCTTCTTTTTACCCCTTCATCTCTGACACAAAATGTTTGAGAATGTCTGATGTCATTCCTCCCTCCTATCAAAACCATGCCAGAGGCAGCAAACTAGATGTCCTGAGACTGCAGCGTAGCCCAATGGAACTGTTTTTCACGGCTTGCAAAGCTGTTTCACCACATGGTGCTCTGCATCAAACAGCTCTTACAAACCTTCTGCACCCTCAGGGGGTTTGACTCAGGCTTCAACAGCAGCAGGCAGGTGGTCTGCAGGATGACTGACACTTCAATACTTACTATAGGACTGGGGGTGGCAGGAAGGCACATACATACTTCTTGTCTGTCAGTGACAGTAGAAATGAGAAAACAAGTGACACCTGCTGTTAATGACAAATGATGAGCTCAGGTTCAGAAAGGCTCATTCACACTGCAGGTAGTATTCATGTGATACATGTGGGCTCTGAGATCCAGAGCAGCTTAAGTCACTGGCAAAATCTGGATAAGGAAAAGAGAAGAGAAAAAAAAAGATGACCAGGAAAAAGGAGAGTGTGCTGCAGATGGTGCTGTCCATGTTGACATGTTTGCATCCCTCACCTCATAACTTCTTTGAACTAAAATTTTGCCCATATACAAAAACTGTATGCTCAGTTACTGATAAAAAATCCCAGCATTGTTTGAGATCTGTAAAGTTCAGGATGTAGCCATTAGAAGTGCAGACTGTTATGCTGTTAGTGCAAAGACAAATACTAGGCCAGGATTAATCTAGGATGACAGAGATAAGAAGAGGTCTTAGCCATGGGAGTTCTAGTATCATCCACCAAGTATGAAGTTTCTGCCTGTTCATTAACATCCCATATGATCCCAGCATTTCTGTTATGACAGAGTCTCCTGCAGGCATCACTGCTTCCATGAAAACACTGTCCCCAGTGCCTGTGCTCTGCTAGGGGCATTTGCATTTGCTCTGAGGCTAAAAACAGAGCGTGGCCAACATAATTTCTATAGTAGCAAGATTCTCTAAGGGGGAAACTATTTCATCCATTTTTTCAACAAAACCTTCTCTAGTAGCAACTGGATTTATTTGCTCATTTGTCACTGTTTTTTGAAACAGATGACCATTAAACAGATGCTAGTGAGAGGGAAATACTAGGGCCCACTAAACACTAGGCTTAGCCATTCCTTTGAAGACTGGGCCTCATGGCATATATCAGCAACAATGCTTCTTGGAGACCACTGAATGGATCACAGTTCCTCTTCCCCATGTTCCTTCACTTTTGCTAAATGTGAGGCAAAAGCAGTGTGAATATTCCTGTGGGGTTTTTTTAGGAGAGAATCATAAGTGTAGCTTGATGACTTAGGTTTGGATTATCGACAGGAAAGTTGACAAAGAGTTCTGGCTTGAGTGATAAACTTGGATATCAGAAAATAAATCTAATGGAAAAATAAAAATCTATCTGTCATTCTTGGTCACACCTGCAGAGACTAAATTGGCAACTGGGATTTATTTTCTTAATTATGAGCAACTTGGAGCTCTCCTGTCATTCCTTGTATCACCTCTTAGGCCCCACAGATAATACAATAGCATGTTTCATTCTAAAGCAGAAAAATTCACCTTGGGTCACCACCCCTTCAAGGTTGTTTGGTTTTTGTCCCTTCACCCTCCCCTGCCTGTCTACAGTTACCCCATATATTCAGACTGCCATGTGCAAAGTCTTTGTCCTTTGAACAAAGTATGAGAGAAGGGCAGATGAAGCTGAAGAGAGCCACCAAGCCTACTGACCCCATGCACCTGAAACCCCAAACTAGGTTCCACTTTAAGTCTGTACAAACACAGCTGCAGGGTCACTGCAAGATTTATCACAGTACGGATTGTAGGATCAGCCTCACAGTGTCTACTGACACTGTAAACCCTTAGCCCTTTTGCTGTGGGGGCACCTTGAGATACATTTGTTGATTAGTCTTGCAGTAATGTATCCTTGTAGTAATAACTAAGTAGTCTAATTTCAGGCATCTTAAAAAAAAATGGTCTAGCAGAATTGAACAACATCCAGAGATTTATGGATACTTAAGGCTGTTGTGACTCACCAACAGTCTCCAAATATCTTGTATTTTCTTTCACAACTCACTAGCTCTCCCTTGGATATCATCCTCAAGACTTTTGCTATAAACACTATAAAGTTGCATTGATTCTTCAGAACATTAAAGATGAGTATGAGGTAAGTACCTCGAAAATGCATCCCATATAATGGCCATGTACAAAAGTGAATCTGCTATAGCTGTACTTTCATTTACTGTTTGATTTAAAACTAGTGATCAAAAACTCTCTATTGCATAAAGAAGTTTCTGTGGTATTAATCTTACAACAACAAACTATTTAACAGTGTCCTACTGAAGTGTGCTTTCATTCCTACAAGGCAGGGTAGGGTGACCAAGCCATGAAGTACAATCAGAATAGAAGCACAAGATAAAGAACAAAAGCCTCTAGTCCCTTCTGCAAAGTAGAATTGTCATTCATAATAGTTCTACAGTATAATCTAACTGTGAATACTGAGTGCAGGAATATGTGTTGGCTAGTGGTTAGGGCATTAAAAAGAGAAGAAAAACATATAAAAAAGTTATTGCATATCTTGACATTAAACTTTTAGTTCAGCCAAGCAAGTAAAGTGGTGCAAGGAGTGTATCTTGAACCGAATCACCCAGTGGTTCCTACTTCAGAAAGACAAGCTACAGCACCCTTACCAAACTACTACAATACACAGTGATTTGCTCCTCACCCCCACATGAGAATTATCCCAGATAAAGGAAATGTGGGCATTACATCCTCAGAAACAACTCTTTCGTTTTACAGATATTCTCCCATTCTGCCATCCAACTTTCTAATGCAACAATGTTCCTGCTTATTTTTTTAACAATTATCCCAACATGTACAATTTCCCAGTCATGAACTAATTTGAAAAATAGTAATGAAGCGGTTTTGTTGCAGAAAATTAGGAATAAAACCCGCTAACACCCTTTGTAGTATTAGAAAGCAGGAATTACTTTCTTTTCAGTGCTGAGAAGGCAGGAGATATCTCCTCGTATCACACACTGCAGTTATCTAACATACTAGTTTTATATCTATGTAACTAATACATATTCGTTGCATTTACCCAAACTCATACATACATGCCAAACATTCCTGCAAATACTTTTACATATTTAAGTCACTTATCAGAACTCATTTACATTAGAGTAGGGATCTCTTAAAGGTCTCTGGTGGTTGGTTTTGGGAATATCCCATTCCTCAAAGTATCCTTGTAAGGTCACAAGCCTCCAAAAAAGCAGTTTCTTCTTCTTGAATTCATCCTAGCTATGTGGTATGACCAAGATATACCTTCTTATCAGCTTTGTTCAGGCCAACAGATTTTAGTCTCAAAGCTATGATATCCACTTGCACACAATAATCAATGGTATGGGTGAATACAGGACTAAGCAGTATCTGTTAAAGAGAAAGGAATTTACAAGATTTAAACACTATTTACTGCAACTAAAGATCTTCCCAACAGCTTTCCAACCTTTTCCAAGAAAAGCTCATTCTTTGTCATGATGTAACCCTCTTCCCCAGCAACTACTGCTGTAAGCTTTTCCCTCCACCCCCTGTAACAGTTTTATTTGTGTATCAAAGACCCAGGGCCTGTCTATGACACAAAATAGTTACTGACATTAAACAGCTGAGAAAACTAGGAGGAAATCTGCAGAAAACCAGTAAAGGTTAGAATTACAGAGAGAACTAAGTTCAGTGAGAATAAATCATTCCTATCTGCAGAATTCAAGAGTGAAAACACCAACACAAAAAAGCTAAGAAATTCTGTGAAAAAATCAAGGAACTAGTCAGGCCTCTTGCTCTAATTGGAGACCAGTCCAGAACACATACTTGGATCAAACTAACCACCTTCCTCAGACTGCTTCATACAGATCCTGGACTTTACTTGCTCTACTTCTAAAGTACATTCAAATGTTTTGAGGAGGCTAGGAGTTCTCACAGCACTGATGCCCAAACAGATATCCTGCAAAGGAGGATATACAGCTCCCAAAGTGCTTGGAGCACACCAAGCACTTGCTTCACTCCCCATCTCTTATCTTCTGGCTACATCATAAGGTTGCCAAGGCAGGGAGTATCTCGTGGTTGCTTTTCAAGGCAGACAATGAGCTCTTTGTTTTATTATTAGAGTTCCATCACATTAAAGTGCTATTGATAAAAATGAATAAAATTATCCATGTGGCTCAGATGAGTCAGTGCTGCCTCATCACAAATTTTCCAATAAAAATAAAGTTAGGGCACCTTCACTGAAACATAAAAAACTGGCATGGAAGAAATTTTTCCAAGTATCTAAGAACTGTCTTGAATATCTTAGGAAGTGTAGAAACCCAAAGCTGCACACGCTCTACTACACTCCTTACCTACACAAGCCAAGGTTTATTCAGCTTTTATCCATTCTAAATGCTGTTTAAGTTTCATCTCATGCTTTCATCAGCTTGCAAACTCAATTGTGCTTTCTCCAATTATCTTTTATTTCTTCTATTGACCCCATATATTCTAAAATTCTTCATTCCTAGTATAAAAACTCCTTGCTTTGTGTCTTATACAATAATCCCTTCAATACTAATTTCCTTGAGCTGCTTTTATAGACTTTCCCTATTTCAGCCATTTTGTTGTGATCAAATCCCAATAACTCAATATTGTGTTACTTTTGCTACTAATTGATTTAGAGATTTTAAAAGCAGAAGCATGTGGGTGTCTGTTATGACCCAAAGTCCCAGTATCTGGATCAAAATGGGACAAGGTAGTGGGAGAATGAAACACATCGGATCATATTCTCTGAGGAGAAAGCACACTTCAAGGTGTTTTCCTACAGAACATTACCATAGGGTAGGAGGCAATGGAACAAAAAACGTTGGAGAAATTACAAACATTAGAACTAGCATTGATCAGTTAATAATGAAATTTCTGTAACATACAGACAGGGTAATTGGTGGCGGGGAGAGATGAGTGTGATAACATTAAGAAGCTGAAAATGCTGGTGACAGCAGGAAATAAGCAAATCTGTTCTGACAGAGCAAGAATGGATGTGAACGTCTGCCACATTAATGATAACTAGAAGAAACTAGGCAACTGGCTTTTCTTTCTCTTCCCTGCCCCCCCCCCTCACTTTTGTTTTTTGGGGTTTTTTTCTGGTGGATGAAGTTAAGGGGGCAAGGAAGAAGGCAGTTTATATAACATGGACAAGATGACTGATATTTGTTGTTTGCAGTCCTCTTGGAAAGACAGATCTGCTGAAATAATAAAAATAGTAGCTTTATATTTCCCAAAAATCAAGGAATAAGGAAGCTCTCTGTTGTTATTGTCATTAAATATTTATACTGCTGTACATAGAAAAGAACACAGGTCAGGGCACAAATGTTCTGTGCAAATATTGCAAAGGATAGTCCAGACCCAAGAACATACCAGTAGAAATAAAAACAAAACTCAAGAGATACTGGAGGAAAACACAAATAAAAGGGTCAGGTAAAAATCTGAACTGAAAAAAAAAAAAAAATCTGTCTTTTCTCTCTCTTTTAATCAGTCCCAACTTACCACCACCACTGAAGAACCTGATCATTGTCCTGTCACCATAAATCCAGAGTTCAATGCCCAGATGAGGGGGGAAAAAAAGTTCAAAATCCCACTCATGCCACCTCCTTCACAAACTTGTCTTCTTAGCATAGATTCAGTTATGCTCTCTGTCTGCATGACCTAAATTCCATTCTCCATCCCAGCCCTCTGTGCCTTCTGTCATAGGAATGACCAAGAGTCAGAAGTGGCTGGGGGACAAAACAAGTGTGTGAAAGGAAGGCATTCAGAGCAAAGAGCTCTGCTATGGTGCCCTGGCTACTGCACTCCTCTCTGGAACTCCTCTGACATACAGCCAAGGACTAACTGGTTCAGATGATGGAAACCACCTTATGATTCTGCATTTCAACAGCAGGTATTCACTTGAAACAAATGCATCACTATACTAGGCTTAGCCCTGAAATCAGAAGAAAAGTTCACTTGATCTCTGTGGGGGAAAAAGTCAAGATTAGGGGAAAAGGAAGACTGAAAACCCCCACAACCTCACCATCACCTACAGAAGCATTTTTAGGAAGAATGAATTAGAAAAAATTAAGAAACTTTTCACTTTAGAAACACAAACATTTTCCTGGTGCAAAAAGTATTTTTGCTTCCCAAATTATATATGCCTCCCATTCTCCCTAGATGGTAATAAAACATACAAGCATTTTCTAAGCGTTTCTGTATGCAATCCTTTTGTACTTCATGGCTCCAGAAACCTAAGCCACAAAGAAATTTGGAACTCTGGAGTCTGTAGCTCTCCGTGTCCCAGGTTCTGAACCAGGCAAGCCATAAAGAATATATCATTATCCCACACCTCAGGAACATCACCAGGCAGTTTCTTTAAAATGCTAGAAAAGAAGGGAAAAGAGATGGCATGCAGTCTGCTAAATGGGTGCCCTCCAGGAGGCTACAGAGGTTTCCATCCAAAATCTACTCACTTTTTTTCAACTAAATAGTCACTTGGATAATTTATTTTCTTTTAGGAAATTAACATTTCCAATTAGAAAATTCTTGACCCAGATCCAGTGTTCATTAATCAGTGTATATTACTGAGCACAGAGGACTAATACATCTGTGCATACACAGACATGCTCTTCCTTCCCTGAAGCACTTTGGTGTCCAAAAGAGTGGGCTACAATATTTCAGAGATGTACATGTAGCACAGCCTCAGGCATACTGCACCTGCTGAAAGGGTTGGCTAACTGCCAGACATCTTTCTTTAGGAAAAAGCATTTGCTTTAATATCTGCTAATTCCAGGTAGGGGGCCGTGCTCTTCTTGTTTGGCTATGTCTTTGCATTTGCAATGAACAAAAGAAAGGGACAAGGCAACCATCTGTGGGTGCTTCATAGAAAAATAAAGCCCCGGTGGGCTTCTTATTACAAGGAGGAAAACAGAAAGAATAAGAGATAAAACAAGCTGAATGAAACAAGCTGACACCCTGAGCTCATTTCTCTGCAGTAGACTTGTTAAGCATTCCAGCCCAGACAACCCGGAAAGCCTTTGAAATGAAATTTAAAATCAAAAGATTTCCCCAAAGCATTTGCTTTTCCTTATAACAGTTTTGTTCTATCTAGTTTAGAGAAAGGGAATCCTACTCCTCCCTACACATTTTTATAGTCTTAAATGGAATATAGTTAGGGCATCAGCCAGACACCAATAGTCAGATATATTAGGGGCATTTACATTTGGCAACTAGGGATGATGATAAATACACTGTAATATTTTGAAATAATAAGTATTTCCAATTAGGTGCATATGTAATTGCTATTCTATGATCAGATCCAGTCAGCACTAGAATTCATAATGTAAGGTAAACAGAATTTTCTAAGTCCCTTCCCTCCATATGTTATGCTATTTCTGTCCACATAAACAGCACAGTTAACATCAGCAAAAAACAACACAACCTGCCTCCAAATACAGTCTCACATCTCTTAACTTTATCAGTGTCTCAAGATTATTACTAGCATGAGCCAAAATACAATGCTTTTAGTATAAAACTAAGGCTTCACATTAAAACAAAAGAGTGAATCAGCAAATGAAAATACAGCCTCCTCCCCATACTCAAGATTGAAGTAATAGACTTCTCTCTGGAGATTTCCAGTAATGAATTCCTGTTTTAATTGAAGATGCAGCCAATGCATGAGATCCAAATAGGCCTCCCTCTCTTTCTCTCTCTAGGTGATGCTGTGCAGGAAAGAGCTTTTAAATCAAGCAGCAAGCATAATGAACTTCAATTTCCCTTTGACAAGGGCAAAATTACAAACATACACTTCACTTCCAGACAATTAATTAATTTGTTTACATGATTTCTTTGCTTTGTTTTACTTTCGTGATTGTTTTCGCCCTCCACTTCTTTTAAACTCTTTAACTCTCTAAGGTGTAGGATTAGCTTTTGACAACTCATCCTGGTCTCGGGCACAGAGGCATGAAAATAAAGCAGATTTTTGCAGCAGGGAAAGGAAGCACTTCCCTTCAGGCTTACTGCTAGCACCTAGGGACAATGTTAAAGCACACATGCCCATTCTGTAGAGGACAGCATCAGCCTTTGCCCCTTGTTGCAAGGCAGACACTGTTGTTGCCACTTGGAAAATGTTTACCCACTTATTAGCATGAAAGGATGGACTCTCAAACTGCTGATGTCTGCAAAGACCACAGGCTGACAGTCAGAGATTAATGTGACTGACTTCCAGGGGCCAAAGACTTCTCCACCAATGGAATGCGAAGGTGAAGGCACCAGAATAGGCAGCCAGAGCCAGCAACCACAGGTATGCACGCAAATATGCAGCCTCCCAACACTGTGCTCCCACTCCTGTGGGATAAGGAAGCTACCTCAAAAGCACTTGGGAGGAGTACTAATGGGAAAAAGAGAAAAAGCACAGTGGACTCAGCAAAGACAGGACTGATAGATTTGAGATAGTGAATATAAATAATTTTTTGTTGTAGAAAGAATTTTTTTTCTACATAACACCACAGACTAAATCCCTCCAGCAATATCAATACTGTCTACATTAACACAGTGGTACATGTTTAATTTCATTTCTGCTGCTACAAATATAGGCCAATAAATTTGACAACACATCTGTTATTTACTTGCACTCAACACAAGCATATTCATGACATTTACTTTGCCAGTTTTAAATTTAACAGCTTTCCTTTTATTTATATCTACTTAGTGTTAGTGAAATGTGCTCTGGTGACTTTCCATATACATGTAGTAACTGCAGCACATTTAGCAACAGTAAAATATTCTTTGGCTATGTACCATTACTGCACACATTTCTGATCACAGAGGACGAAAATATTTTAAAGTGGTATGAGATTGTAACATCCATTCACTTTGAGTATAACTAGTAACTGTGCAGCTAAATCATGCCTGCAGTTGTACCATCAGCAGAGATCCAGGAACTCATTTCAGTGCTCATTGAGTTGCTGACATACACCGAGATCCTTCATAGACTCTGACTTGCATCACAAAGAAGATTTCACATGAAATATTGGCTCATTCCTATCCTCTCCATCCTTTCATTACTCTTTTGGAGTAAAATATGAGTAGGGGCTTAAGAAGTTGTGACCACAGATATAAAGGAAACACCACAAATATTACACAGCTGATTCTCATGAGCAGTGGGAGAGCTTTTCAAAGCAGTGTAGAGAGGTGATGAGTGCACCCAGGTGAAGGACATGAGCACAGGAGCATCCACAGAGAGCAGTGCCTTGCACACACTCGTGCTGCTCGCATGCAGGAGCCAGGGGCAGGACTGTGATGACAGAGCACAGCTACACAGCCTTGCTCTTGCACTGCCCCTGAGCTAGGCTGCCATTCCTCTGTCTCCTGCACCACAAAGCCAGTATTACAGTGGTTAGACCATGTAAGTTTGCAGATTGCGTTAGACAATTTACAGAAGATCAAGGAGGGAGATGAAAATTCACAAATCAATACAAAAGTGCAGATGTGAAATTACAGCAGTAAGATAACTTTTCCTGTCTGACATCTGGTTTGGAATTCTCTGCATTTTCATGGTACTACAGCTGGAACAAACAAGCTCATTGACATTTGACAAAGCAGTACAACTACTATGCATTCCTGTAGCGTGGCCTTTTTCTTTTGGTATTAGTTATAGCTGTTAACTGCACAAAACTGACTCCTTAAATAAAAGATCACAAGCATGTTAGAAAAACTCAATAACTGTGGTGCTTAACAAGGCCCTCAGCCCAAGGTCAGATTTTACAGATCCCTCAGACTCAATATGATCTGTTGCAATGAAAACATGCTAGCAAATTGAAGATCATACCACAATAATCTGCTTTTCTAAAATACAGTGTATAGAGAACTATGCATATCAATACACTTCATAACAGTAGGACTGGAGTACACGCAGCATGGGGTCTTTTAGAATCTGTTTAGTAGCTATGCAGATGTAACAGCTTTGCAGAGAGAAAGAATAAGCAGTGCAGAGGAGCCAAGTATTTATCTATTGAGTGGATGTGGATACAGCAGCCAAACTGCAAGTGCATGTGCATGTGTCTGTTGGGGAGGTTGGTGTGGGGAAATGGGACAGAGTAAGACAAGACAGCTCATACCACCTAGACTTTCTGTCCTGCACTAATCTGCTACCTACTTCCCAGCCTGGAAATACCTTGCTAGCTCTGCTGAGGACACACAGTTGGCTGCCAGCTTGTGTTTCTACTGTTAGCAATGGAATTGCTGCTGCCCCAGACTCCAAATCCTGAGGTGTGAGGGAAGCTTGGAAGAAGAAATGAGCAAATACAAAGTGCAATTTAAGGCTCTGTCATTTGCTGGGTGTTATGCACACTCAGAGGACTATTTTACTTAAATAATCTATTATTTTTAATCTGCCTTTCAAACTCTAAGCTCTTTTACAGTTAAAATTACAGTCTGTCATGATCATAGCACTCAGGAAGCATATAATAGGGGGAATATGTAAGCTGGTATCAGATATTACTACCGAGTGAGCCTGTTCTCTGTGCCTTCCCTCTAGTCCTTCTCTGGCCTTGAACCACTATCTGCAGTAAGCCAAAAGAGTTTTACAAGTTTCTCTCAAGATCAGTTTGCTGTTTAAGTAGGCAGCCTAGTAAAAAGCTTTCCTGAACAAATATATTTGTTTTATCTCACTGAGTGTTTATGTCACAGATTATTCATCTCATCTTCTAGCAATTATTCTATCTTTGAGCCACATTTTGCAACTGAAAATCTCCTAAAGGCATTAATTGTGTGCCCCAACCCTTTTATAGAAAGGTTTTCTGGGGTAATTATAATCAAAACCTTATTCCTGGAGATAGCTGTAAACCACACTTTGTTTCCCATAGCACCTTGGTAAAATCCCCACTAAATGTCAGCACAAAAAGGTATAAGGCAACTAAACTACACACCTGTGACTCAAAGGCCGTAAAGGCACAGGCCACTCTGCCCTATAGCATAGGTGGCATACCACAGGAACTGCCATCAGGATTATGGCAGTTATGTTATGATAATTATCTCCTAAACACAAACTGGACACAGCTCCCCTCAGTTGCCTGTGGCTTGCATTTCTCTTAAAGCTATGTAATAAAGGAGAGCAAACTAGAGAGATGTAAGCTACTGGTAGCCGGAGCAAGCAGCACACTTCCCCTGAGCCCAACTTAATGCTGATGGTAGAAGCGAGCACAGACAGACTCTGTTTAGTGGTGTAAATCCAGGCTAAACCCTCCAATTTCACTGGAATCACTAGAGGTTCACACTAAGCAAAACTCCAAGACTATGCCTCTAAATAACCGTGCAATAGGTAAGACACTTTAAATATCTAAAGTTCACAAAACTGAGTAAGCAGCAATGAGCAAAACTGTCAGATTTACATGACATTTTTCTTGCAAAGCATCTTTGAAATGTGTTTAAGGTCATCCAAACATCCCCTCAGAATAAAGGAAAAAAGCTGGTTCCTTTGAATTTTTTCAGCAATATTAACATTTTATCAGTGCCATTTCTGAACAAGTAGCAGCCCAATGCCAGGGCATGCTTTTCCATAGAATTGAAGACCACATTCAGCTCATTTCATTAAGAGCTCTTCACCCTGCACAAAACAGCAACCAAGTCAGGTCACTCAAAAGCAGCATGACTACAATGGTTAATTTAATTTCCAGAAAACTGATATCTAGTCTACTGATAGAGGATTTTAAAAACAGTAGGTGACATGCCTCTTAGAACTTCTATTAGGAGTATCAACTAATCTGTGGATAAAAGATGCAGTTAAATTAGCTGACTTCCAATTCGCAACAGATACCTGTGTACACTACAAGAAAAGACAGACATAGCCCAGAGATAGTCAGACTGCCTTCCCCTTGCTGTGCTCATAAAACTGTTACACATATTTGAGATAAACCATAACTGCTAAAAGTTGTCTGACAGGTGCTCAGCCATTCAACACAAAAATGGATAGCCAGCAGAAATTAAGACTTTTAATGACATGCAAAAGCTATTCAGACATCAAAATAGGCTTAGGGACATTTGAGAGATGCTTGCAAGAAGCATTTTCATTTTCATACAACTGAAACTACAGTATTCAACTAGGAAAATGCTTCAGCTTTGGGAAACCATGGGACCTGGTGTGCTTTTAGAATCAGGGTAGGTTCCTGTAGTTTTGAAATTGAGTTCCCTGAGACATTACAATGAGGGTTCCAAACTCACCACAGGTTCTGGAGATGAGGCTACAGAATTTCCTGCCTCATGAAGAAGATATGGTAACAGGAAGAAAGAAACATTAATGATATTTATTCTCTGCCCTAATAACTCTGGCAGAAACATTCACAGTTATTCTTACCAGGTTTTGGGTGATGCAGAACACAAATAATTAGGTGCTCAGATCTGTAAGCACACAGAAGCAATATATATGTACTAATTATAAAGATGCACATCAATGGCATGACTCATCAGAAATAAATGAAGCTACTGTCAGCAATATATTTTCCTCAAGGAAAGATACTTAAACAGGAAAGAAGAATAAGCTAATGCAGGCAGGCATAAAACAAAACATGAAATTTACCCCATCTTGCAATTCCTACAATAATCATGAGATTCAACTTGTCCCAAACCCCCTGCTCACAGCCATTAAAACAATTTATTCTTCTTTCCCTATCACATGCAGAAAGCTAGAGAAAAGCTGCGTTGAGGTTAACCCCTTGTTCACTGAAAAGCATCACCATTTCAGATTCTCACAATGAGCTTTGAACACATGGGAGATGCAGGCATAGGCCAGATAACACCCCACTCAATCTGATTTACTTCCCCAAACAAATACAGAAGCCTCACTTCCTCATGGTAATTTAAAAAAA
The DNA here is from genome assembly GCF_050655825.1 of Lonchura striata. NCBI lineage: Eukaryota > Metazoa > Chordata > Aves > Passeriformes > Estrildidae > Lonchura > Lonchura striata. Next base: position 53,107,944 of record NC_140707.1, on the reverse strand, counting down.
ACCATCTTTCCCAAGACCATTGCAGGGTTCTGCATTTAAGTCTAGAATTGACAATCTCTCTACCTCTACAGCCCTCAACAACTCAACTTCTACTTTTGATCTGCCATAGGTAGATGGGCGAGAACTGTACAAAGAGTTAGTTCATGAAACCTGGCCCCAGAGATCTAGACTTACCCTCAAGGCTTTTTTTTCTCTACCCCTAATTAAACTTGATTTTACACTTACAAATACAGACCATTCTCATTCTCTCTCTCTATGCACATGCAGAAGCTCATACTATACACATATGTCTGAATAAATACACATATAAATATCTGTACTGGTTTAATGCAAATTTTAAAGGCCACTTGTATGTTAGGTATGGAAATGAGTCATGAACCTTGCTTTGAAGATTTTTTTCATTGCTCTACAGAAGAAATAAGCTCCAAACAGTCCCAGAGAAAATAGCCTGTTGTTAAGGGCTGCTGAAGCACTAGGTTTCTCTAGTTAGACATCAGTGGTATTTAGATTTTCATCAGTCCATAAAGTTGTTTCCTCTTCTCTGCCAGACTACTTACACACAGAGAGCTTCTGTGAGAACAAGGTCATTTCAGTAGCTTTTGGCACATTATTCTTTTTAAATTATAAATTATCTCAGATTCTATCTTTGACCAATGCATTGAGTGCTAGCAGAGCACTCTGTGCTCTGTGACTCCTACTAATGATCTGATGTTGATTTTAATGACAATGAAAAGGAAAAAGTAGTACCTCAAGGGATTCTATTTGGTACTATGCTGATTAACAAAATAAAATTTGGGGTTATATCACACCTTTTAATCTCTTGGTATTACAAAGTATTTAACAAAACAGTATAACTGGTGTTTGAAGTGACATAGCACATGGGCAAGGGAAAAAAAAGCAGCAGCTACAATGTACTTGAGAAAAGCTTCCTCAGTCTCAGGGCTAAAAGCAGAGGCTTTCACACAAGTTGCACCAACACATGTCTTGATATTGGTTAAAGTAACCAGATTTATCTGGGTAAATTAAATGGCCCTTTATGCTGTGTTTGGTTTCCAAGGAATTGACATTGCAGAGGAGCAACAAAGAAAGGGAACTAGGAAACCTCTTGTCATTAACTTTTTGGTGTGATCAATTATTTTGTGATCTTTTGAAGATTGCAAGTAGGAAGAAACAGGAAGAACGTCAAGCAACAGTCTTTAAGAGAAATGGAGGAGGTGTCGGTATTTTTTTAATCAATACAGAAAGCCAGTAAGTGCTGTGATCCACAGTTGCACACAAGTTTATCAAATAATTATAATTTGAGACTGGCCTTTGCTTGAATGCCTAAAGGAAAATAGAACAAAGAGAATTCTACATCCAGCCCTAAAAGCCCACTGAAAAATCCAGGTGGTTACTACAGTATTTGATTTTGCTTCTGTTGCTGCTGACATTTACCTGGACTCCAACACCTTGACCTGTGAAGCAATCTGTTGGTAAGCACAGTTTGCATCATTATGGATAATGCATATATTATGTACATTGCTAAGTGTACAATGTTTAATGCATATATAATAATACAAATGCCACAAAGCATTAGAGTTATTTATACCTGCATGATTCATACACAATACCACTAAGATCTGGCTAAGATTCCTTTTCCCCAGTAAAGGCCAGCACTTTCAGAGGCCAGCCTTAACTCTAACCATACACTGTTACATCATTGTAGACATCCATGATATATAACTAAGCTACAAAAAACAGGCAGTCATGAGACTGCTGACATTTAGAACTGTAGGGTTTTCACAAACATCTGCTTGATTTGGGAATAAATTCACAAAGTCCAAACTGTGCTTCCCTGTGCTTTTTTAAAAAGTCAGAAGATGACCTTGATCTTGCTTGACCCTAATGATCTATGTTTTCTTTCAAGATTTTGTATACCTCTGTAAACAAAAATGCAGAATAAGAATAAAAGCTATCAGTTGATGAAATTCATCTGAATTTAAGAGTTCTTATTACAAAATTTTAACAAGCCACTAACTTTTACAGTCTTCAGATAGCTGAGGATATAACACTCATTTCTGCTAGCACTTCATAGCCATCTATAATTCTGCCACAAAGATTATTTTTCTAATTTGTCAATGTGACATGGTCACACATCACAGTGATCCTAGCTATGCATTGCTTCACAGATTTCTTCTCTCTGCCCAAAATACATGGCCTGTCTTTATTTTCACAGCCTAGCCTGTCTAGTTTTTCTTTTATTAAGAGATAATTTCTGATCTTCCAAAGATCTATTGTTTCAGTCTCCACTCAAATTTACACATAGGCAACTTTTTGCCAGTCCTGTTCTTCATACTTGGCAGGAGCTCCCAATTAAATATGCATGAAGTACCCCAGTACTCCCCTGCAATTTTCAGTTAAAAATCTTAAAAACTCTTGAAATGTGGAGATTGGCACCCCCAGCTGCCTCATTGTTATTCCTGCCTTATTCCCTTCATCTACCTATGAAGGTGTATCTGTTGTCTTTCCCTAGGTTACTAGCATAACACTCTTGATAGAATAGATCATGTTGGTTTTTTTTTTTTTACACATAAATTCAGTTACTGAGAAAATACCCGACACTCAGTTTCGAGTTCTGTAGCTCAGTATCTTTTTATCATTTTCTTTCAAACCATGTCTCCAATGTTTTCTTCTGAGTAAAGTAGCAGGTGATAAGGACAGGAAGGTAAGCAAGAAACTACTAGAAACAGAAACCACTACAAACAGAAAGGCACTACAGCTGTTTTTGAGCTAAATAGAATTTTGCACCACCTGTGATAAGAGATAACTTCAAACTACTAAATCCTCTTCCACAAAGCCTATACCCAGCCAGGCTGAGCAGCTTCAGTGTCCTCAAAACTAAATAGACACATTCAGCACAGATGCCCCTGTTCAACACATAGAACCTGAGAACCATCACTTTCCTGCAAGTTAAGATTTCCTTCACCCTCCTCCTCTTTTGCAAGTGTGTGTACGTGTAGCCAACCATCCTAGCGACGAGCAGAGCTTCATCCTCCGCAGGCAATGAGCTGCTCCTGCAGCTGTTAGCACAATGCCTCCCTTGAGAGTGCTCTGAAGTTCTAACAGCTCACCATAACTTCCACACCACCTCTTCTCACAGGTCTTTTTTTTTCCCCAATTTCATTTATAGGTGAACTCTAAGACAAGCAAAAGGACAAGTACCTTCCTCTACATTTGGATTTTTTGAATCCTCATGAAGAAATTTCCCCTTTAGGGTTTCTTCTTAGAAATCAAACACATTGAGCAGTATTTGTATGAATACAAATTTTTAAAATTTATTTATAGACATTTAATATATATACTTGTATTTACAAGTATATATAAATATATATATAGATACATGCATATATATATATATATATAATCAACCACCTTCAGATTGGCTGGATTACTTAAAACTGAATGTCACTGCCTTAAGAAGCTGGGGACTCAGTCAAGAATGTAAAAACAGAGATGTGTAGGGAAACAGTCTCTTGCTGTTACCTACATTTAATTACTCCTCACCACTCATCTATCATACTACATAATTTCAGTATATAAGAAAAGACAATACTTTCCTAAGCATGCAACAACCCAAATCCCAAAGGTTTTAGTACAGGCTTTCAAACCCTCTCCAAGCAAGCAGGGAAAGGGAGACTAGCTTTGCTTTCTGGACAGTGATTTTTTTGGGAACCTTTTATGGTAGCCTTTTTTCAGGCATGCAGCAGGGTGGGTTCAGATAAAGCACTGCAGACCAGTGCTTAGGTTGCTATTGTTAGATACTGCAAGGCTCCTAGATTCCATATCTGGCTCTAGCGACAACTCCCTGTGTGGCCCTGCTTTAGACTTGCATGAGATTAATTTGCTGCATCTGTAAAATAGGTATGATAATAACAGTCTAACTATTTTCCTACTGACCCAGGCAAATTTTCTGAGCATTATTAATTTATCCACTAGGACCACCGCTTCCAGTGATAAGCACTGTGAAACTGTAGTTTCTAGGTGGATATTCTTGCCCACATTGTATTCACTCCATCTTTCACAGGATAAGCACTGGCTCCAAGGCTGAACACCATACCTTTTGTATTGAGGGGTATTTCTCTTGAGAATGCACCTGTACAAGCCAGAACTACTGCACTTTGCCTTGCCAGTGATGTACTGTAAAATCTAAGGTAAATCATCCACCTCTTTACCTTATTTTGCCTGTTTTATTTAATAGAAACTTTACTGTGTTACTGGAAATACCTGCAAGGTTGCTCTTAGGGTCAACTAGATATTCATTACCTCAAAGAACCCAAACAATGCAGACACACCTAACAGCCTATTCCAGTGCCACAGTGCCTTCTGAAAAAAACATTATATATGATTGCTTGCAAAGAAAGAACTGCTAGAGACTAGCTCTAGATTAAAGGACCATCTTTTAACAAACAACACGTATGTGTTGCCAAAAAAATATTTGAGGAAAACTACTAATTTCTGAGATCAGAGGGAACAACTCCTTTCTGGTATGAAAAAGAAAAACCCTTATCAAGTAATAAATAAGAGGGAAGAGTTTTAGCCCATATAACCACTGAGGCATACCACTGAAAGAGGAGAGGCTGAAGAAAGACTAACAAAAGAGATTTGACATTCATTGTAGACAAAAAATACCAGGGATGTAATTCAAACTGCCATCAAGGCAGAAATCAGCAAAACCACCAAGAGTTACTATCTGCCTACAGAACAATGTAATGAACACATGGAATTTCCCTTTATTATGGGTATCCCATGTTTTTTAGAAGGAAATGCATCATTGCAGAATTGTCAGCCAAGGGATATGACTAAAGGCATCACTGCAGCATAACAGACTTAAAGCCCTGCTCATCTGTTGGAAGCAGCTCATGCACAGCATGCAGACTTTAATGATGGCTGGAAAGCCCTTCTAGGCTTAAATCTATTAGCACACTTTGAGATCATAGCATGACTGCCAGCAGTAGCTGCCTTAAAAATAACTCCTTAATGTTTATTCTATAACTGGCAGTCACACTGTTTATTGGAGAATAAGATGATCACTAAGGCAGGTGGAGATGCCACAAAGGGCATAAAATGATGGGTCATGTGTTTTTTTTAAATCTGTCATAAAGCTCCTGTCTATATGTTGTGGGTAAAAGCCACACAGAGAAAAAGATATCTTCAAGACTGAATGCAGAAAGGAAGAACGTGTGATTCTATCATATATCATCGCCAGGGATGGTTCTGGAAATAGGATGGGTATACTCTTCTGGGGGTATAAAGGAAATTTTTTGGGTTTCATTTTTTTGTGAGGGTTTTAGGAGTTAATTCCCAGACAGCTTTGCTGTAAACTTCAGTTGAAAAATGCCAAGTCTATTTCACTGTATTGTTATAACCAACTACAAGCTCAAATCTGCCTGTAAACCATGTGAATTCAGATGCTACCTCCCATCTAATTTTTTGTTACCAGAAGATTTTTATAGCAAAAAACCAACCAGGAAACAAAGGTAGTAAGATGATAGTAACAGTAGGAAAAAAATAATTAATGACTTTAAAGGTGTGGTGTTTAGCATCTGCGACTTCTTTTGCAACAATTCTCCATGCATTTGGAGGTATTGCTCATTAAAAACTATACCAATTACTGGAACTTTCTGTTTTCAGATCTGCATAGAAATGCATAATGGTACTGTGGAAGGTTTGTTCATGCTTTCTTTCTTTCTTTTCTTCCTTCATTTGCTCTCCAAAATACAGATGATCTTTTTTCACTTTAGTTTCAGTTACTTTTACATGAGAAAGCTTCCCCTCACTGCTTCATTCTTCTCTCACCTCTAATACCCAAAGGGCTATCTTGCATGAACTCCTCTAAAAAAATTCACAATCAGAAAGCCCACTTGCAGGATTTTGAATCTACAACTTAGAATTGAAGGCAGGGAGCTGGAGAAGTTTACATAAAAGCATTTTTTTTATTCTATTGAAAATATAATTTTCACTCTACCTGCAGGCCCAGATGCCATCCCCCTCTCCCTTCCCCAAACATTCTACACATACACATACTCACTCTTCAAAAGCATTTGCATAACAGCCTCAGTACTGAATGGAAGCAATATATACAACATGAAATGGTCTGGTTACAGCTACAGCTGGACTTCACACTTGTATGCAGTATTACAGTGCCCATAGTGCTTTCCCCATAAGGGGATAAAGGTCAGAAAAAACCCTTCACACTATCCAACTTTGCCTACTGACATTATAGGATGACCTTCTCAAACATGGCTGAGGTACTCTTTACCTAAACCATTCTGTGTCCTCCTATATAAGCCATCAATCTTGGAAGCTTCTCTGTTGTACGTATGCATGCAACCAAGCCAACACAGACAAGTTAAAATGCTATGTTTTGAGGACAAACTCAAATATTGAATTAATAAAACATCGACCATAGACTGGATGTAGCATTCAGTGCAAAGTGGTCCAAATTCTGCTAAGGGTGACTATAATAGGACCATTAAACATATGTGGCAATGTGATACATATGGTTTTACAGACAATTATGCCACCCCTGTGAACTCCAATCAAAGTTAGTTATTGTTTCTTGGCTGAGGTGCTTGCTTGTGGCCTATTCACTAATTCTATTTATGTATTTCTAACAGGGATTTCTGGTACAGTTCCAAATAGCTTTATTCATTTACTAATAATGTGAACTGGGATATGCAGATATTTTTCTCTGTAGTCCCCTGGAGATCAAGGGGCACAAACTTGCATAAAGCAAGAGCCAACAAATGAAGTGAGTAAATTAAAATTGTAAGAGGAAGAAAAAAAAAATCAACCAATTTCCAGATATTGAAATTATTGTTATTGAGAAGAATAATTGCACAACCTCAAGGAATAACTGAGCAGTATTTGTTTCAAAAGTATTCAACCAGCTTCACTCTATGGTGTAAGCACATGGCTGTGAGAGGCTCCTTCAACTACTCATTGCCACTTCCCTGCCCCTTTTGTATCAGTACTAATTAGCAACATAAAGAAATATCCCCTGCATTTTTGTCATCATGCTGTTCAAGTTGCCTAATTTTTTGATAGCATAATCCAGTGTTTGACATATGCTTCTGCAAGATCATATTATCTAAAACAATATTACCAAGCAACCTCTGAATGAGGACCCCATTAATGAGGACTATTCAAAGCCCGAGTGAGGGGTAAGTTGAATAACAGATACTTCTACCACATTAAAACCATTACAGAGCAGGCTTCTTCCTAATATCACTGCTTGACATTTCCTATTAAAATAAATTCTTTCAAGCTATTATCATTGCAAAAATGAAAATGTTTACACTGAAATCACCAGTACTGTCTGCCTTAAGTTGTTTGTTTCATGAAGTTTTAACCTCAAAAGAATATCTGCCTCTTAATACTATTCCCTCTTTGGAGTCAGGAACAGCCCCCAGGCCACAACATTTTCATACTTTAAAGAAACATTTGTGAGCAACTGATCCAATCATTTCTCTCAACTCACTTTAAGTGATTGCTCACAACATTAACAACCTTGGGAGGCTTTATTGTGCGAGGTGACATCTTTTAGTAGACTAATACAGAGTACAGCCAGGAAATTGAGATTTTAGGGAAGTATAAGCCTTTCTTCATGTCCCAAAGAGAGAAAAATGTTACTTTACTACAGCTTTCAGAAGAAAACCTCATTTCCCCAAAAGCTTCCAGACATTCATCTACTAGGAGGCCAAATAAAAGTTATTGCAAACATACAAATCCTGCTTTGATCCTTAGGACATTACAGCTACAACAAAAAAACATTATTCCCATCAGCTACTGTGTTGCATTCAAGTAGCAAAAGGAAGTGAAGTTACAATTTATATTCTAGTCCTGTTGTGACTTAGAGATGTTCCATGGTAGAATCTCAGCTTTTTGAGTCATTTGTTTGTTTTAGTCAAAGCCAAGGAAGTAGTACACACCCAAAAGAAGAGTATTTGCATGGTCAGATACTTAAAACAGGTAAACAGAATTGTTTTACTGTTCATTTTTACTTGCCAGCTATAAGCCCAGGTTATGATTTACAGAAATACTGAGCATTCAACTTTAACTTAAAAAGTACTGAGCATGCAGAAATGCTGAGCATTCAACTTTAATTTAACAGGAACTCTGTGTGAAAATATGCAATACCACCTGGTGCTAACAAAAAATTCTCAAAACAGTTTATCAATATACAATTTATTACGGAGAATAAATTTGCCCCAAACCCATGGAAACTCTTGACTTTAAGACTTCTGTTCCTTAATAATGACCTTCCAATATATCTGTGTACCTTGGTGGTGACAACAGGGATGGAGATACACTGTCAACAGATGAGGGCTTGACTCACTTGAGTACTGATGAACTCATAACCTTTTAACATCTGCACATAATAATACTAAAGCATTACTATTTTGGTTTAACCTCAGCAAGCAATCAAGTACTATGCAGATGCTCACTCAGCCCCCCCCCCCCACCCCCCCCTCACTTTTAGCCCCCCCACCTCATTGGGATAGGGAAGAGAACTGGAAAACAGAAAAATCTGTATGTTCAAATAAGAACAGTTTCAGAACTAAAATAAGGAAAATATTAAAAAAATATTTAACTGTAACAAAAAGGGAGATAACAAAAAGAGAGAGAAATAAACCCCCAAAATTGACTAAAGATGCACAATACCATTGCCCACCACCCACTGACTGATGCCCAGCCTGACCCCAGCAGGGATTGTTCCCTCACAGCCAAGTCCCTGCACGTTAAATATTGAGTGTGACACTCTGTGGTATGGAATATCCCTTCAGGCATTTGTGGTCAGCTGTCCTGAACATGCTCCCTTCTTGCTTTTTGTGCACCTCCCCTCTGGCAGAACATGAGATACTGAAAAGTCCTTGACTTAAGGTAAGCACTGCACAGCAACTAAAACATCAGTGAATTATCGATGTTATTGTTACACTGAACCCAAAACACAGCATTGCACCAGGTTCTAGCAAGAAAATTCACTTTATCCAAGCTAAACACAAGACAATCAATCGACAATGTCTTATTAATAATTCACAAGCAAGAAGAAACTTTGCTCCAAACATTTGATAATCTCCACAAAGAGATAAACTAGCCTATAACAACAGATAGCAGCATTGATATGCAAAGAGGGAGGAACTCAACAGTGTTTTGTAATCTCAAAGAATGACCTTGCCTCATGCTCCTGAGTCAGTAATGATGGCAACAGCACAACAGGTATGAGCCCAAACCCTAATGTTGAATCAATAATCACTATGCTGGGTCATGGCCCCATATCAATCTGAGATGGTTTTACATTATGATGTTGCAACAACCTGTATGATACTGCAAGGTCATATTGCATTGGCTTGGTGGTACCCATGCCATGATGTTGCATGGATATATACAGACACTTGCCTGTGACAACAAATGAGTATAGAGAGATGGTAAATTTTGAAATTACCATCATGGAATAATCATGCAGGATAATACTGATAATGATTGGCGACTTGTATGTCACAAGGCCACTTAATTTTCTTTTTACAGGACAAATTCAGATGAGTGTGAGTCCTAAGTAGGTAAAGTTTTGCCAAAACTAGCAAAGGCACCCCTTTACCCAAACTGTCCTTTCACATTTTCATTCTGACCTGAATGGACAGCAGGTACTTTGTTCTTGCACACTTTTTATCTGCTCAGCCATTTGACTGAATATGATTGACCTCACTACAACCCATGCAGAGTAACAAGATTCAAAAGGAAACTACTGTGACAGGGAAATGGTCCAATTATGCTGAGACCAGCTTTTTCCCTGGCCAAAAAAGATCCAAAGCATAACACATCAAGACACAGAAGGAAGCAGGAACCCAGTGATTGCTGTCAAAGGAGGAGAACAAAGGGATGGCAATTATTTTAATAATTTTCCAAGAGGTGGCAATAATGTTTCTTATAATTGCAGAGAGAAGCAGAAATGTCAATAGTTCCAACAGCCTTTCTTTCTGAATGGAGCCTGAATCAGCTCTTCATTTGGGCTATTGAAGCATCAACTATTTCCCATTAAACTATACTTGGGTCAGTCTGCTTTGGTCACACTCAGCTTAGATTGAATTTGAGAATGATAATTACTGTGAACTCACATCATTTTCCTGGAGTGAATTTGTTTCAGCTTCTTGATACTATTTCCCTATGCATGTATCCTTTTATGTTCCCTTTATTGATACATTGTTTTCTTCTATTTCCTTATTATTGCTACAATGCTGATAGTTGTTGAAGTACGTTTTCCTTAAATCCATTTAATGAAGTTTTATCTTTAAAAAAACCCAGACACTTATTTATAACCGTATTATAAAATATAACAACAAGGATTGCTTTTAAAATACAAAAATAGCCCAGTAAGATTAAACAAAAGATGGCATAGCAATTACTAGTTCTTTTGTCCTCATTTTCAATGGCACCTTGTAAGCAACAACCCAAGCTGACACAGACCTTGTACTCCTCTACCTCTGCTCTGTGTGTGCCTGTGTACTGGGCAGATTCACTCTCTAAAAGCATGCAGGTTGAAAATTACACAGAAACTAGTAATGTATGTTTTGAGACTACTCAGCAGAAGAACAAAATGTAACAGTGAGGAAGAATGTAACTCTGTGCATTCTCTGCACCGTGCTGGACACAGGAACTGCACAGAAGGGTTTGTGAACAATGTCAGCATTCCAGCCCCTCTCATGGCACATAAAAGGCTCTTCCACAAAGGATTCCAAGATGAATAAACATTCTCCTTTCTATCATTTCCCACCCGCTGTAACTTTACAGGTGAACTGATCCAAAAAAAAAGCAGTTATACTAGAAGTGCATGTAATGAAGTTGGAGTATAACAGTGAATTTTAAACAGAACTTGTCTCTGTCTCCCAGTACTGTGTGTAACCTGTTCTGGAGTTCCCAGCCCATCACCTCATATTTCATTTTGACAGTTCAGTGTATCCCAACCTGAGTGCTTGACCTGAAAATGTAGACATGTTTCAGATGAAACAGAAGGTTAATTAGACAAGTTGAAGCCATTAATGAAGGCTATCCATTATTAATCAGTTAGTCCACTATTCACTTTCCCCATATCCAGAAGTATTTCTAAGTCAGTGATAGGTTTTTAGGGCTGATGACATCTCTTAGCAATTGTATCACTCTGGTTATATGATTAGATCCCACAGGCAAAGGACGAAAACATTTTCAGACAAAAGACTTCTAAGGAAAAATCTGAAGTGATGAAAGACACAAGACAAAACTACTTAACACCTCCAGGACTTTCCTGAGCTCTGCAGTGCAGTGCACTCTGGCCTTGCATCTGAGTCACTGAGTGTTGCTGGTAATGAAGCATTGAACCATGAGACACAGAAGATTTTTATGTAGGTTTGCATTTTCATAAAGAAAAATTATAGCAACAGCTGTTTTAAAGTAAATATATCAGTTGAATAATATATGCATTCTGTGTCATAAAAAGCCTACCAGGAGCTTGCAACAGACAGGTAATATTGAATACTCATAGACAATGCTGAAAGATGTCAGAATCTAAGCAGAGAAAATTATCTTCAGAAAATGAGAGCAGAGTTTCTATTAATTGTCCTCACACACATGAAATTTATTTCCCTTGCAAAATAAATCTATCATTGAAGAAAAATGTTTAATTAAGAAATGTTAATAGAAACACGCCTTTTCAACAATTTATATTAAGATTTTATTGCCACGTTAAAGATGAAAGCCTACTCAGTTGTGAAATCTTCACTTATACGAAGTGCTAAAATCATCATCATTGGTTAACTGTAGAGTAAGGGAAAAAGATTTAGGAAATACAACACAGAATCTGTCTTCGGGGGAGATGATGATTACCTTGGTCTTTTCCTTCTCTGGGATTTTTCATTACTGTTAGATGCAGGGTATTTTTCCATTGCCATTTTTCAAAATTTAAAGATGCTTTTCTTGTGTCATGGTTTGCATCATCATAGATCAATTTTAACTTCTAACCTGAATTATTTTAAGTTTCTTATGTAATATCACATACTGAAGTAGCCAGTTCACAATAAATCAGTATACAAAATTATCATGAACTGACAAAATCATATTCCTCCCCTCTAAGGTTATTAAAAATAAACCTACCTAAAATCCCAGACTCTATTGAATGTGCATTATTATGCCTTCTGCTTCAGTAAATCTTCTATTCCTTTTTGGACCAGAGATCTGCAGAACAAACTTTATCTTTAGTAATACTTAATGTCTTAAAATTCAGCTTTTATCCTCAGGAGAAAATTCACCTTTAGGTAATTCCACTACTTGATTATTCAGTGTAGACAGAACACTTTCCAAGGCAAAAGTTTACAGAAATTTTACACAAGATATGCCTTCCCCCCACCATTGTACTAATCTTATATCTCTTTTTATTTTACCTTCCACTTTGAATAAATTATTGCTTGTAAATACTTTTGTGCTGACCTTTGTCCCTCTTTTTCACATGAAGTTTCAGTAAGTCCTGGACCATTTTAGACATTAACTTGCAAATTTTTAGTGGAACTTTGAGAAATGTTGATTTCATCCTTCTAAATGAAACATCACTGTTGCCTTCCCCCCCATGTTTTGAAGATTATACTCCCTTCATCTACACTGAATCATACTTTTCCTCAGTTTGGCAAACCTTTAACAAGCTTCCAAAGCCTGAAGGAATCCCCCAGCATGCCAAACGTGGAGGCAGAAACTGACAATAAATTGGCACACACACAGGCTAAAAGGATCTGCTTCTTCATGTTGGTCTTAACACATTTAGATACTTCTATCAGTCAAACAGAGAGGACATAAGTAACAAAGAAATTCAACAACAAAAACTAGCAGGGTTTTTAGTAAGATACTATCATTACAAACCTTCAGATCTAATACTGGTCTCTGTGAAAATTCTCAAAAGAATAGTCTGTTTTTATCAAAAACAATCAAAGCACTTTTTTGAAAGTAAGACAACTGACTTGTTTATATTAGCACAATAAAGCATCCTCTTACCTTCAAGCAGTAGTCCCTTTATACTTTGAAAATTAATTCCAGATCCTGTGAGGGTTCTATTTTCTTTTAAACTTCTAAATGACTGTAGTTAAATTTCATGGCTTCTTCCAAATTTTCTACAATTTATGAGTCAGTACTTATAACACTTTTCCAAGCACACCATCCATACTCTGCTAACAGCTCTGACATGGGAAGCGAGGCATGAGGCACAAATCATAAGAAGCAGCACAAACCTGGACAGCATGAGATGCAGTGATGACACCCTGAAGCCTAAATTTACTGTCTTTGAGGCAGATCCCTTCACCTGACCTTTTACATGCAAAGCACTCTTTTGGGTCAAATGTAGCCATTCCATATGGAGCAGATTCAGGTTTACCAACAAAAGAATGGAAGGAATTTGAGTCTTCCAGTTGCTCAAAACTGCCCCCCTAATGCTTTGTAGTGGCAGTGGCTTAGACCTGTCTGGCAGCCAAACTCTCACCCAGCTGCTTGCTCACTTTCCTTCCTAATTTGTTCTCCTTTCTGCTGAAGACTAGGAACAAGAAGGCTCATGGTTCAAGATAAACACAGGGAAATCACTTTACAATTACTGCTGGGGACAAAACAGATGCAACTGAGAGAAATTAGTTTACTACCAATTAATGTATATTTATTTATTTACATGTTGGGTTAGCAGGAAACAAAAAGACCAACATTAAAATGGAAGGAAAACACCTCTCCACCCCCTTTCCCAGGCTCTACTTGACTCCTTCACTGCAGATTCCAGTCCCCTGCCTTTGTTATTACCCCAGGCTACACACAGTCCCCTCAGTGAGCCAACAAATGGATGGGGCTGGTTATGGTCAGTACACAGCAGTTCTCTCTGCTGCTATTTCTTTCTTACACTTTTGCTTTACTCCAGAGTGGACTCTCCACAGGTCATTCTTTTTTATTTTGAAATAACCATCTGTTCCAGCCTGGGGTCTTCCACAGGCTACAGCAGATAATCTGCTGTGTCATGGAGCACCTCCTCCTCCTCCTCCTCCTCTCACCTTGTTATTACCTCTGGAGTTTATCACCCTTTCCTGAATGTGCTTCCACAGGTGACACTGGCTTGGCTGCTGGGCTCAGCTGTGTCCAGCACTGGGTCCATTTTGAAGCCAAATGAATCTGGTGTGGGGCAGACCTTGGTCTCAGCCCACAGAAGCCACCCTGCAGCTTCCACCTTGCCCACACTGACACCCAATACATGGTTTTACGTATGTGATGTAATTATTCAGATGGATGCATAACACCCTCTCTTGTTCCTCCCAGTAGCATTTAAACAAGGTTCATTCACATCTGTGGATACACCAAATTTGAAGCAGATTAATTTACTTTTGCAGATATCTGCCCACTTACACTATAATTTTTAGGGGCCCCTGTCATGTACCTAATTTAGGGGTCCCTGTCTCTGTACCTAAATTATACATCTGAGATAGCACAGATTGGTAGCGATGTGGACCACAGCCTCTTTAGTCCAGGCAAGACAAATCAAAAGTCCCAAATTATGGAGGAAGTAATTTTTTTGTTCTCACTGTAAGTAAGTGACAGGAGCAACTTTCTCCCTTGTACTCTTCCATTTATCAAAAATACACTTCAAGTGAACAGAGTGAATGTCACTAACCTTCACACCTGACAAAAGACACAATGCAACAATCTCACCAGAGAACAGACCTGCAGATTAACTCTGTCTGCCCCATATTTGCTGGTTTCAGGAACTTATCACCTACTCCAATAGGCAAGAAGTACAAAATAATGGTTCTAGTTGTACTTGAGTAAAAAAAACACATCAAGATTAATTTTTAATGACTTCTTAAAAAGTACTGAACAATACTCAGCAGCTAAAGCTTTCAGCTCTTTAACTAGCTCAAATATATTCTCTGGACTTTGCCTTGCCCAAGTGATGTGAGTGACCCCCAAAACTACTTATTGTATCAGCAGCTCTGGGAAAAAGGCAGTGAATCTCATTCTCCCAGGAAAAGGGTGGCTTTTGACATAAAAGTGCAAATGTGAAAGCAAAAAACTTCTGTAATAAGCCAACTAATTTTATTCTTTCATGTTCAAAGAACCAGAAACCATACAGTGACTGCCAAGCACCACCTTCATGGAAGTGCCAAATCAGGAATTTCTTTCAGAAAGCACTGGGGAAGATTCATCATGAACCAAATACTACACTGCATAATCCTCTCAGGCACATAGCATTATTCTTAGGGTTGTCCTGTGAAGGGCCAGGAGTGGAAAATGATGATCCTTGTGCATCCCTTCCAGCTCAGAATAATCTATGATTCTGTGAATCCTATGAATGCTAGAGAAGGGATTTTATACTCACAATTCCTCATGGCAAAAAAAAAAAAAAAGTTTTCCCTAACCTTGATACATTTAAAAGTTGCTTAAGCTTACAACTTGCCACTTTCATTGAAGATAAAAAAAAAAAAAAAAGAAACAGGAATCAGGCACCATGTACATCCCGTAGTAGCAATATTGAGAAATCTACTGGATTATCATCACTTTGGTCATTATGATGTGTGTCAGAGTAAGGGTGGGTGTTATGCACAGAACAATACTGAAAGCATTATGCAACACCTAAATGAGGTGGGCAAAGCAGCTCACATTCATAGTTTTGCCTATTTTTGTATTTTTAAAGACAAAATGCTCCTTCCCTATGCCTCTATAAATCTCTTATTTTCCTAGCTTCTTTTCAGACCCAGTTTTGTAATCTAAGTTTTTCATTAAGGAAATAAATAAGCTTGCTAACAAACAGCTGTTCTGAGAGGAGGAGGACAGGAGTAGGGCAAGCAGGAAATACATTGTGCAACTTGATCAAGGGATCTTAAGACACAGCCAAAGAAAATCAATATTGGGTGCCTTGCTTCAAAATTGCATGCAACAACGTATGACCCCTGTCCCTAAAGAGCAGCAATCATCCTTCAGTGCCACTGCTCACATTACATGTGATGTCTTTTCAATTATCTCAAAGGCCAGATTTACCACTCTTTATTCACAAGTTCACAAGCCCATTAATGGCCATCTTGGGAATCATTGCAAGGCTGCAGACTACATACCACACGATGATCTCTCTGATAAAGGTTTTATAAACTGAGTCAATGTGCCATCTAATGTATCAAAATATTTTTTTTCCTAGACTGACAAAAGAAAACCAGAGAACAGCCCCTCTGCCTTCTAAACCAGCATCATCATTTAACACCAGCTGTCACTGAAAGTTGGAAAAATAAGTTCTAGGAAAATAATTACATGTAATAAGTAATGATGTTATGATGAATACCACCACACTGGGAGGGAACTGAAAGGTTTTGGTTGAAAACACATCTTTTAAAATGATCCTACCACTGCTGTAAAAGAATTTTGGAACAGATGTGATTGGATGACATCTATCTGCAGATACATCCAGTTGTGTCTACGCAGACAACCAAGCTCAGAACCAAAGACTCCCTGCCTGGTTTTCAAGGACCTAATTTGGGTCTACAATAAAGTAGTGATGTAAATTTGGTGCTGCAGCTGCATCAATAAATTCTCCCAAACACAGCTGGACATTCAGGTGTAAAAGCAGTGAAACCTGCCTGGAGCTCCTATGTTTGAATTTGCATTAGTCCTGGGATATCTTCACGATGACCCCATTATAATACAGAGATAGCCCAGAAGAGCCTGAGGGGTTTGGTGGGGAGTTGCTGACATAAAGCACAGGCAATGCAATTCTCTGTAAATGCCACTGATAGGTAAACATCAAAAAACAGAGAGGAGCTAAAGGGAAACATTGGCACAAAACAAATGTAGGTTAGACTGACATGTATGAATTCATACAGACATTAAAATAAGTTAAAGTCTTAGGAAAAATATTGATTTTTACAACAGCATTTCAATAGAAATACCAAAACCAGAAAACCAGAAGGGATGAGGTAGAACTGATACAGCCAGAAAAGAGGATGCAATGGTGCAGCTATGAAGGTAGAGGACTGGACTGGATAACTTAGATAGTCCTTTCCCTGTCACGTGTTCCTAAATCAAGATGTGCACCCAGCAACCCCAAAACCCTCATCTATATGTAGCCCCAAAACCAAACAGATGTTTCCCATCAAAAAAGGAACACCGGAAAAATATTGATCAGGATAAAAACTAATGAAAATTTTAAAATCTGTTTCAAGCAAAAAGATTTTCTAACATGTAAAATAGTTGGAACTATATGCCTTTTTATCTACAGATTCCAGTCAAAATTGAATTAATCTCCTTTGAAAAAAAAAATTAAGGTAGTTAACAGCAACAACTGTGGGAGGACTATAGTTAATTGGGCTCCCCAAAAGTAAAGTTTTAAAGAAATATAAATGAGAAGACACAACTTCCTTCCCTTCACAGAAGCAGACAAGAGAAGGCAAGAATATGGTGCACAGCAGTAAGGAAATTTTTGCATTAAAAAAACCAGAGAAGACTTACAAGTTCTTCAAATAATTAATAGAGAAAGAAACTTTCTAGTCTCAAAGCTGGACAGAATTAGTACAGTTGGATTTTAACACATTGTAGGCAAGTCCTTTCAATGTAACGGAACAATGGACTAAGTTCCTCTTGTCGAACCTTCCCAAAGATATAAGGTTAAAAAAAGTCTCAGCAGTGATCTCTGGAATGATGGAGGATGCAGAGTATACATTTATACACAGGCTTCTGTATGTTAGTACACCACCATGCAGAAAATCACACCCAAAGGGAACTTCTACTTCTCCTTGGCAGTCTCCTAGTCCAATAGCTTAAATACCTTCTAGCACATTAATGCTGTCCAGCTCATGATACAATGCAAATCCAGTGGCTACTCCTGAAAGTCTGTATTAAGCAAAAGATTATTGTTCATTGAGGGCATAGTCTCTCTGAATATATTTAGGATACAACATACCTTCTATGAAAGGTAACCTACTGATAGCAAGAATATTTGTAAGAGTTCTTTAGCAATTCACCCAAAGACCTGCAAAGTTAGTGGATCTATTTCTATTGCTAGTTTAGATAGCATATTGGAAGCAGGAACATAGTTCCCTACAGAACTGATTAATCCCACCATCTCTTTAAGGCTAAGCAGTATCATACTAAAAAGGTTAAGTGATCCAAAACGTGAAATCCAGTATCCATGCTACTGGATGTCAGATGAGATTTTCTGAAAATAATACAATAAAAGAGACATGATAAGATAGGAAAGGAACCCTGAGTCAGTATAATTTTTTTTTCATAATTAATGAATGTTATTACCCACCTTCCAGAAAGTGTACTCTTAACATCAGTAATTGACAAGAATAAAGAATAAGCTAAAACAAGGGCTGTGCGAACTGAAAGTAAATTTGGACAGTCAAAGCTAGTAATATACTTGATTATCAGATATGGGTAAAAATATGTTAAGCTGATGCTTTGCACTGTCCCAGATTATACCAGTTATACAAGGCAGTCCTTTTCTGTAGGCTAGAAATTGTTTAAACAAAGCATCACAAATTTAAGTGCAGCAGAAAAAAAGGTATGCCAAGATATTTAAGAGAATATTCACACTACATAAGCTTTACTTCAACTTGCTTTCAGACTGTTGAAGTCTTTACAGTCTCTTCATCCCACTATCCCACTTTTACATGAGGAGGTGGAAGAAGAAAATGCCTGTATCATGTATTTAACATAAAAGCCTTTCAAACCAGCAGGAATCATTCAGTTCAATCATGCTTTATGTACTGAAAGGTTAACTAATGGGAGAGGCTTATTAGCAAAATAACACCACTTCTGCCTTGATCAAACAACACACAAGCTAAGCAAGCTCAGGCTGCATGCACACTTAGAGAGGAAAAACAAGCAACAAATACACCACACAGCATTTTACACCTGGTGCTGTAAAACCAATTCTCAGATGTGTGGGCAACAGCAGCTTTCCAGGGCACTACCTTCCCCCAGCGGTTGGTACTAAACCTCTTGGGGTGGGAGAAGGGAGCACTTTGAAGACTTCTGATTTAAGAAAAGATGAACATTTGGAGCCAGCCAGCTACAGTTCTGAGGCAACAGCCTCAGTTACATAATTTAACCTCTAAAGCCTCAGTTTTCTCATTTCATAAGCATGTTTAAACTACCTTTGAAAGAGATATGGTGATGTGTTTATATAGCTGTTCTAAAATTACATGCAATAGTATGTTTTAGGCATTATAATAACTGTTAGAACAATGTTTCTGAATAGAAAGCTTTTTCAAGAAACACTAGTTTTTGCTAGAGTTTTAGCCAAATTCCAGTGCATTTTCTCCTCAGAATTGACTCTACAGTGTCCTTGTAGAAAAGGAAAAAGCAAAATTGCCCTTAATTTCCTATATAAAACTGTCTAGGACTAGTCATTCGTGTTCTCTACAGCAGATTATTTTCAACTCAGCTGCATATCAATGATCAAGTTATCTTTTCCCTGCACTGAGTTTTGAAACCCTATAAAATTCAAGTTCTATAGCAAACAATGTCTAATATCGCTTGGATTAGATCAAGTTCATATTCTTTTTCCTCATAAGATTCAATAATATGTCTTGTTTAGGATGTTCTTCCTAGAGGCTTAATAGAGAAACAATTCATTTTGCTGTAGCTGACGTAGTATGAAACAGTTGTTAACCTTTGATGAGAAGGTTACATGAGCTACCAAGCTGGGGTAAATTATACTGACAATTGCCCTTGTTTAATTGCTTTTGAGTAGTACTCAGTATGTCTAAATGTGTGGTGAATTATTATTGTAGCCTGCTGCTATCCATTAACATGGAGATCAAGAATTTTATTTTACTTTTTTGATGCAGCCATAGAGAAGGTGATAAAGGCTTTAATTGCAAACAGATTTATTTTAGAACCTATTAGTGCAATTTATCCAAGCATACAGAAGATGAGTTGGTCTGAACAAGCTTGTAAGTTTAAAGCTTCTTATAAAAGGTAAAAATCTGTATTGCCAATTGTTAGCATCTACAAATATGAAAGATTTTAGTCTCTTTTGGAACAAGTACTGA
Source organism: Lonchura striata (assembly GCF_050655825.1). NCBI lineage: Eukaryota > Metazoa > Chordata > Aves > Passeriformes > Estrildidae > Lonchura > Lonchura striata. The sequence continues at coordinate 53,087,875 of NC_140707.1, read as the reverse complement.
AAACCTCACACTTGTCTTCAACTCTTGGTTCTTTCAAGCAAAGAACATCAGTTGAGGTGATCTTATTTCTTTGACTCTACCAGAAAAAAACCTTCACATTACTTCAATTCCTTTGTATTTAGCATTTAAAAGAAAAATAAAAAGAAGCAGAATAGAAATTTTCTCAACATCAAAAAAACTATCGCAAATGTTTCTTTGTTTATTCACTCACTGACAAGACTGACAAAATTTGAAAATCTCAATTATTAGTTCTGAAATACTAAGAGAAAGTACTGCAAAACAGGAAAGGCAATTCAGCTCAGGTTTTATTGAAATTATATTATATAGCCATAGATGACATAGTCTACCTAAGCACTACAGTCAAAAGAGAGAGTAAAATTAATACCAAGAAAACCACAGTATTTGTACAGTATAAAAGAACTAGCAATATCATAATATTTATTGCCATACAGGGTGTTTGGATAGATACTGTGAGGTACTCTGGCATTTGATTGTTTAACGTCTAGTAGCAATTCGCAAAACCACAATGAATCCTAAGACAAACCTGGACAAAACGGTGGCTGCATATTTAGGGAAGACTCTTTCTTCTGAGATATCCCATTTGCTTCTAATTAGGAACAATTTTTTTAATTTCTGCACTTAGACTAAAAGTGCACTTAGACTAAAATGCTAGTGTCTGACTTTGCCAGTTGTACAACATTAAAAGTGGCAGATGTGTATTCTGAAAAAATGCTGTCCACTATACCAAACCACTACGATCTTAGCAGATGGTTCTGTGACTCAGCAAAGCTCTTTTAAGTTACAGTATTTAGCTGCCCTTATCTTTAAGATAGGTTTCAGAAATGTAACTTCCCACTGAGTGTCATCCATTTCCTCCAATTCTAAATTTTCACTCTGTTATCCAGCTGAATTCAACAGATTTGAGATCCAAACTCCCCAAATTATTTTCAGATTAATAACTCTAATCAGGCTAATTTATGGTCTAATCAGCAATTTTACCATTCATGCCAACATTGTACTACCAACTCTTTCTTCCATGTCTCCAATCAGCTTCACAATGTTCAATGACAACTGCAAAAACACTGGGATCTATGCACAACCTGTCACTGAGCGAGGAGTTAATGAATCCCTGTATCAAAGCACTGAGGGTCCATGCTGCCTGAATGGAGGCAGGGATGCAGAATCCATCATCTTTAGCCACGGGACACCAGCGCGCCATTTCCCGCTCCGCTGCACTCAGCGCCGCACGCTCCTTCGAACACCCGGGGCAGCACTGGCGACAGGGCAGGGAATGGAGCACAAAAGACAGACTGGGTGGGGCACTGAGAGAGCCGGGTGGGGCACAGAGCCAAATGTAAATGGTGCCAGCCATGAACGGGCACACCGGGGTGAAAACCTCCCCTGAGTTCATAGCTTTAGTCACAACACAGGCCTCCTACCAGAGACTCCCACTCAAGAGCTAGGAGATAACAATAAATGGACAATTCCTATGCACAATATGAACTAGTCAAAATTCAATGAAAATGGATTATTAATCACCTGCAAAAATTAAAAAAGTACCATTAACATGTTTCAAAGCTGGCTTGAAAGCTGAAAGTCCATTTCTTTTCTTCAAATTAGTTTTCCTTCACAAATTCTTCTGTGCTCTAGGGAACAATAAATGCAGCATGCACGAACACATGGGACTTCACAGACCAAAAGGGTTTAGGAAAGGACAGGAAAAGACTGAGAGCATTTTGGGACAAAATCATTGTGTATTTAAATAGAATGCTTCCATTAAGAAAAAAAAAAGAAGTCAGGCTCTTTGGCAGTTTTACACCAGCTGGCAAAACAACACATGACATGCATATCTCAGATTTGAGAGTCATTCACATATAGCCTCTCTCAGGCAAAATAACAACACTGAAATCATATATATTTGGTATGGGGATTTTTTATTCAATAAACCTGCTATAATGCAGCTGAATTATAGTCCATTTTTTTGTGCAGATGATCTGCATATGGCAGCCTATAATACATTCACTATTTTCAAAGTACATGGTCAGGAACAGAGGCCTTTTTCCAGGTCAAGACTATGCAGGACAGCTTGACCCTGCCTAGTAACTGAGCATTCCCCAATCTGGTCATTCACTTGCTCCTCCTGAACAAGGATGCAAAGAAAATTGGAGAAGCAGAAGTAAGAGAACTTGTGGATGGGTATAAAGACAGTTTACTAATGAAGCAAAATCATACTGCTTCCCATTTACAGGCAGATGTTGAGCCACTTCCTGGTAAGCAGGGCATGTAGAGACATGCACACCTTACTTGGAAAGACATAGGCCATAAAACATCAGCATCCCCCCTTACCCTTCTTTTCTCGGCATTTTTTTTTTTGCCAGGTACATTATCTTATGGAACAGAATGTCAGTGTGGTCAGTTTGGGTTAGCTTTTCCAGCTGTGCTTCCTTCCAAATTCCAGCGCACTGACAGCATATTCACCGAGTTATGAATTCATTATGGTTTGTCTTTTAATTTACAAATTAGCTTTTAGGGTAATTTTACCATCTCCAATTCTTGTGATCAACATAAAGAAATGGAGTGCCATTAAGATGACAGCCTCAACTGAAGATGACTATCATCCTAAGGAAAAAGGAAGATATGACTTAAAACTTGCACTTAATAACACAAATATAGAAAGGACATAAACACTTGTGCTCTGTAAGACACTCATAACCTATTTGTAATGCAATAGCTCAATGCTTGTAGTCTCCCAACTTATTCCTTGCTGCTAGAGAACAGTACTGCCAGCCCAATTGTGGTGGTATCAGCACTCTATCTGGCCTACACAGCTAAGCAGAAATCTGCTCCACTGTAACAAGGGGAGGTAGGACACTTCAGATACTGCAGTATATGTACATGTATGTCACATCTTAAATGAGCATTTTCTTGCCAATCCCAATTCCCTTAAACAGAATACAACCTAAGTTAAGGTAAAGGTATCCATGAACTAGTTAGTCTGAACTTTAAGAATTGACAAATCACAGTAACAAATGTTTATAAAATATATATGATGATGTGAAGGAGAGACTCCAGTGAATCTTCTTACACTAATGTTAAATCAAAACAGTTCTTCCGGTCCCTCATTTGGCTCATTTTCCATCTTGTCTAGGAGGTTAGCAGTCAAGGCTTTAAGCATACATTAATTCCCGGGTGGTACATATTAAAGATTGTATATTCAGAAGTCTCTGCCAGAGAACTTACTCGTAGCAGAAAGCTACATTCAGACAGTTTTTATATATTAATAATCACAGGAGACCTGCAGAGCACTCTCTCAGGATGGTTGCTAGATTTGTCTTTGTAAAAAATGTCTGTATACAGTTTGTTCTTTAGACCTTCTAAGGACCTAGACAATATAATATTTCGCTTGAAAGCTCATGCTAATTCTCTCCCCTTACCAGCAAGCAGTCTAGTCACTCTCATTCAATAGTTGTTCACTTCCTCAGCTAAATGTGTTATACAAGATGTTGACTCCTGCACTTAGCCATTTTATAAATAAATTCTTGCTTTAACAAAGAAGCCTTTGTCACATTTCACCTTTTGCTGATCCACTGATTGCTTCACTATAAAACATCTTTGATTGAATATGTGTTCTAAAACAACCTATAGAGGCTCATAATTTGTATAAATTAAATTAGGAAAAATGTACACAGTTCTTTGCTGTATCATGAAGGAAATGAGGCATGATGGGCACTAAACACTTTGGAACTCATATCTGCTTAACCATTTCTGCTATTCTCCAAGAAACTGTAGTAAACTCAAAGATAGAGATGACACACTGCTTGAAATACTGGAAAAGTAAGAGTAAACACTGTTCTAAATAGACATCAATGTAAACACAGTCAAGATATGGTAGATAAAATTATTTATGTTCACAAAAAATAAACTTGAACAAACTTAGGGTTTTATACAAGAACAAAAAAGGTGGTCTAACATGGTGAATCACCCTAAGAGAAAATTGTAACTAACATCAGTAAAGGCAGCTAAAAATAAAGCAAAACACAAGATAGGATATTGAAGCAGATCACTCTTCTACAGCCTCTGCTGATATACTGCCTGCAAAATAATGCAGGTTAGTCTTAAGGAAACCCTGCTCTTTCTACTTTCTTGGATACAAGAATGTAAGCCTGTTAATGCCGTCTGTATTCAGCCTCAGAAAGGCTGAAATATCTTGCATCAAAGAGACTTTGGTTTCAGAAAAGTAAGACAAAAACTCCAATTGTATTTTGCCATTTATTATCTCAGAGTAGCCTTAAAGTTATTCAGTTCATCATATACCCTCTGGTTACTATAAGGACAACCCTGCATCTATCCCTCTCCTGATTCTAAATCATCTGCTCCTTCTGTATGTGCTCAGATGACATATCACTGCAGTTTGGAAGGCAGACTTCATAGACAGGAGCCAGAATTGGTTTTACAACTGTAAAATCCACAGACTTGGGCCAGAATAATTGAAAAGAAAATAAATTACAAAGTACACATTCACTTTCATCCATTTATACTTATTTTGATTTAGCAATGCCATCTCTAACTCAGGGAAAACTTACTACACTTATTGCTTAAAGATCAGAATGGGCTACATCAGATTCTGTAGCCTTCAGTGCTAGTCTAGTGCTAAATGATGGATCCCCCCCACCCTGGCCTGGGCCTACTTTGGCAAAACTCATCCTAAAATCACTAACATTTTTGCCCAAACCTGAATTCCTTCTTGTGGGGAACTCAGAAACTGGAACAGCTTCACATCACCATTCTGAAGATCCAGAAGCTTGATGGCAGTTTACCATACAGAACAAAATAAAAGAATGCAGACTAAGCCAACAGCACACGTGAATGATTTCTGTCTCCACAATTACTACAAGAATGACAACCATCATCACTTGCAGCCATTTCTCTCCCCATTTCATCTCTATGTTTTGTATGTGATGAAGCACAAAAAATAAGGTGTAGTGCTGCAAAGTGAATAAACAGACAGAAGCATTGAACCCACAACTCAAGACAGGCAGTCATTTAAGTAGCCATTGTGGAAGAAAATTTCCTGGTATAGGTTTAGACTTGTGCTTTGATTGAATTGTCAGAAAAACAAAAAAATATCATAAGGAGGGATCTGATGCTCTAGCAACACTCTCACTTCATGTGCTACAGTCTGTTCACACAAACACCTCATGCTTCATATGCAACATCGATCTGGATGGTGTGCCATCCATTTCTGCAGGGCTGCCACCTCATTCTTCACTGTAAGTCAGGAGAGAAAATAGTTTCAGAGGCTGTAATTTTTTGTCATATAAAACAGACCTCTTAGTCAATAATTTTCCACAATATCTGAAAGACTCATAATTAAAAAATGAATTCTAACAGAACAGCTGTAAAATAAACAGGTAAATTCATAACTTTGACTTCAAATCTACAAATAGAAGAGATCAATGGACACTCCAGAACATATATTATATTAAGAAAGCAGGCTTAACTACTAAAAGGTCTCCTTAGAAGAGTATGAACAACTTTTACAATCTTTAAAATACAATCAGATCTTGATAAACCATAGCCATTACTATTACTTTTGGATTAGGTTTTTGTTTAGTGATGCACATTAGAAAACAATGATCATCAGGTGGCTTTTGCCACTTGTTATCACCAATAAAACACCCAGGGAAGGGTGAGGAGGTCAGCATGCAGTAAATAGCATGCAGAAGAGTCTGTGAATGGAATATCTAAAAAGGCCTCAGGAAAAGAGGTATCCCCAGGAATTTTTATCAACCCAGAAAAATCTCTGTCAGTTTTATTATTACTATTATCATTAAATATAATTGCACCTGAAAAAGTCAAGATGCTAAATATATATAAAATAAATTACCTTAAAATTAGTGTTTTCTCTTTCTCTTATAATTTGCTTCATGGTTTAAGTAGATGGGTTTTCAAAGTTTATTTTATTGTCACTTTAATCTGTTTTCATAGCTCTGATTTAAAAATCTATTTATCCCACATTTCTATTACAATTTTACACATGCTGCCTTGCTTCTCTTGACAATTGAAAATGGCCTAATGGAAGGCTTTGAAGAAAAGAAGATGGACAAGTCTTTGACTATGACAGCACAAGCATGTAGCAGTTTTCAGACAGTTACAAAAGATCTTGGTCTCATGAAAAGTTTGCATGAAATTTGTTAAGAGATCCTAAAAGGTCTTAACTGTCATTTCAAGATGCACCTTTAACTTTAGATTTCATTTTTTTTCTGAAATAATCCTGATGTAAACTCACTTCTATTTATTTGAACCATAAACCAGAGATAACAGTCTTACAGACATTCAAGAAGTCACTAACACTTTAAAAGTTTCTCTTCAACTTTCCTATTGCATGTCACAGCATGAATCTCAGATGACATTCTTTATTTGAACAGTTAGGTAGAGTCAGTTATATATATGATGAACAGTGATACCATACCCAGAAGAGCACAGCAGCATGCCTTTGCTCCTCATGAATGACTGGCAAATCCTCCTAATCCATCCTGACCACAAAAGAACAAGAGAAATTAAAGCTGAACTAGTTCTATATTTACTGCTAGTGAACAGCTTCAGGGATAAAATTGGCCAAACTACACAGGAAGCATTCAATAGAACTTTTAGCAAGAATATCAACCACAAAAAGTAGATTTTATTTAAATATCTGAAATAATCTGAAACTAGCACCATGCCATACAGAGTAGTTTGAAAAAAAAATATGTAAAAGAAGCTGAAAATTTTTCATTATTTTCTTTTCCAAAACTGATTGGAAAGAGAAAGCAATGATTTTCTTTTGTTATTATTTTTTTTTAATGAATGTGTATGTCTCAGGTTTAATTTATTTGTTTCAGTCTATTCAGCAAAAATTTTTGTAATTAAAAAAAATCAGTCATTAAAATGTCCAATTAAGGATAGAGAAAGGTAAATGTTTGAGACCAAGATACAGAGAAAAAAAATGTGCCTTCATCATTAATGCTGCAATGAGTCATTATGCAAGTACTTATCTTACTGCAGAACTTAAATTTCTGTTGTTGGTACTTGTGTCCATTTCCCCTCTTCTGTCTACCAACTACTACAAAGAGCCTGACTTTCATTTTCTCTATAACATCCCATAAGGCATGCAAGAGCACATGATCCCATCTTAGACTTTTTCTACAGCCTCAACAAATTCATATCTCTGCACCTCTCCTCACATGCAACAAGACTGTTTTCCAGTTAATTTATAGAATTTTGCATGTTATAATGTAACACCTGAAGAATATACATTGCCTTGCTCAGATATGTCAAGTCACATTTACATAATTTGAGTCACAGGGTTGCAACCAATTAGGCTTAGCACTGCTCAATTTTACAGTCTTCTGGGGTTCTTTTTGTTTTGTTTTTAAGAAATGAAGAAAACCTGGTTTTATATTAAAAAAAGAGACAGGATTTGATGTCATTTTCATTCCAGCACAAAAAAGCCTAAATATTTGGATATATCACAAAAGAGAAAAACCAGAATGGGTGACAGTCTAATGGCTCAAGCCATATCTATCCTATTCCATTGAATCTGAATTTTACAACAGGATTCAAAATAAAAGCAACTTAAAATGCTGGCAGTGAGCACTAGAACATTGCTTCTGGTTGTTCCAGAACCACCCTGCAATATATCCAGTGCTTCAACATGACTGTGAATATGGCAAACTCCAGCAGCAGACTAAGGCCCTTCATCATTTACTTTAGGTCTGTTTTGGCCCCTAGCATTCCTTCCTGTTTACTTATATATCTTCAAGGTTCCATGAAATGTCAACATACCCCCAGCTCATTCAAAATTTGCAAAGGGCCCAATTGCCTTTCCACTATGAATTAATGCATAATACATTGCAAATAATCTGAACATCAAGTAACACAACCAGCATTTACCTCTAGTAAACCTCTTGGCTATTTGCCAGACAAAACCAAAGCAAACAGCCTCTTCTCTTCCCAAAGAATCACATAAAGTAACAAACTCAGAGTGTTTCCAGTCCTAGTGTTTGCATTTTCTCAAGTAATTCAACTATCCTAAAACCCCCTTCATTCAAGCTCTCACTATATTTTTTTTCTTGCAAAGCCATGTTGCACTAACATAAAATTCTTATTCTTTTGAACTACCCTGCTAAAGCAAGCATCAGCTATGTCAGCTTGAGGATCTGTTCAGTTCTCACTTAACAGTCTTCATGAGGAATAAACCAACAACCTTTACTCTTAAAAGCTTCTACTCTTTGCTTTCCAAGAATAGAAATATTTCACTAGAAATTCAGCTGTATTCAGGACTATGCATATGAATCAGTAGATTACCACTGATGCAAAATGTTCCTTCACCTTTTGAACAAATCCTACTCCTGAATCACATAAAGCTTTTGAGTTTTGTTTGTTTCCTCCCTCCCAAATTACTTTTGGCATCAAGATTTAATCCTTTGTGCATCCCATTCAGCAACTCTACAAAGCTCTAAAGAACTACTATAAGCAGTTTAACCTGATGAGAATTGAAGACATAGAAAATACAGAATATGACACATGATATTTTAGAGTAACAGCTTTCTTCAAATTCATATCCAGTTAAGAGAAACCCAGGTCTGGGAGAGACGTGGGCCTGTCTGTACTCACTATGTGCAGCTGCAGAAAATCACCAAGCCCAGGGGCACTGTCAATCCGGACAAGAATGCCATCCTTCACTGTTGTGCTGAAGCCCACAGCAAGACGGTCTGTCCTTGTGCTTGGTCTGTCATTAGCTGGCCAGGTGTACAGGATGAGACCTCCACTCTTCCCAAAGATATATGTGGCACCAGCTACAAGATACAAAACAAAAGAAAAATGTATTAGTTACTTATTTGCCAAGTCTGGTGGTAATCCTATGACTTACGAGAGGAGCAACTTAAGCAAGCACATGCTTTCATTAGTTACAGGGGTGAAAACAATGTGTCCTGCTGGCCAGGCCTGATGAAGTACATTACTAGTTCCTAAGTAAAGCCATGCAGCATTTAAGACAAAGATAAGTGAAGAGTTTATCAAAAATCATCAAGATGGCTTATCAAGAATGAATTATTTCATTAGTGCTAATACCCCAGACAAGGCTGGATAGAACACTGCTGTTCAGGGGGTTAAATCACAAGTCACTCCTATTTCAAAAGCATGGGATTCAGTGTCTTATAAGGGGATTCAAAGGAAATATTTTTCATTTCTCCTTAGGTTGGACTTGCCTTCAGCTAAAGTCTATTCACACATAGTAGGAGACTATACTTTTCTCAACACTTCTTGAGATTTTTTTGATATCTAGTCCACATATTTCCAGCATCATTTGTCTTGTCATAGCTGAACCTGGGAATTTGTTCCTTGCCCTTGTTTTTAAAGACAACACCAAACTTCCTCCATGCTGAGCACTGTCCTCCCACATTCATGAGGGCCATCTGAGCTGAGGAAGGCAGAAATGCAAGTGAAGAATTATTACTGCAGACGAGTAAGCTGAGAAGCTAAAGCATTTGGAGTTCACATTCTAACTTGAATTAAACAGTCTGAGTTAGGAGCAAGATTTTATAACTCAGCAGTTATAAAATCATCCCCTGAGCTTCTTAAAAAATATACCTAAAATTCCTGTCCTGTCCAAATCTTCAGGCAGGCCAGGAACAACACTCCTCCATGTTTCAGCCACTTACTCATTCAGCCTCCATGTTTCAGCCACTTCTCATTTTTCTGAGCACTATTACAATTGTTACAGAATAGTAAGTAAAAATAACCAGCTTCTGTTACTGCAACAAGGATAAAACATATGTAGAAAATACAGGCAATTACTGGGTACATGTTCTAATCTGAGTGAAACTACAGCTGAGAATTACAACATGTACCATGCAACCCTGTGCAGAGTAAAAGTAGATAGATACAGAAACAGGTAGGATCATAGAACGGTAATTTCCACACTTGCCTACAAAGCTGCAGCTTCACTAAAGCTCTCTATGACCTGAATTCCAAATAAACGCTACACATTAGTAGAAATAATTGATACACTTCTCCCTTGCTAAAGAGGCTTCCTCTACACATCTCAGAACACATTACTAAAACAGACATCAAAAGTTCAGCCACAGAGAAATTAAATTATTTGTGAACAGCTGACTCAATGACAGAGCGATAATGAATCATGTTTCCTTCTTCCCTTCTAGGCTTGTGCACGACCAACAGAACATGCCCTCAGTAAATTCAGACAAATGCATCCAAAATCAGAGTTATATAGGAAATTTCAGTCATAATTCTGAATTATCAAAGGAGCATATTCTGGCATTCTGGAAATGTGAACATACACTATTTCACTTTGAGAAAGAATAATTTTACAGACTTGGTCTCCTCATTCAGATTTAAACTCCAGACAGAGGGTGTACAACTATTTTAAGATGTGTAGAAAGAGGTTCTGTCTGTTTGAACACATCCCCAGCTCTATCTACAACCTTATGGTTAGACAGCTGGAGATGACCAGGTAGTGAATTACTTATGTCCTCCCCCCATGCTCAGGTGTAAGAACAGTCCCCCTAAAACTACACTACAAATATACTCCTTCAGTTTATCTGTTTGTTCTATAATTTGTGTGTGTATTTGCAGTACAGACTAAAACTAGGCAAATTAAAACCCACTTCTCAAAATTACTTTCACTTGAATTTCAATTTCTCCTCCTTTCCTCTGCACTAGTTATCAGGCCTTTCAGCAGCAAAGACAAGCTTGGAGGTGAGTTCTTCACTCTTTATGAAGACAGATTACTTTTTTGCCTCTCTAAGAGTCATTTGGCTGCAGGTAGACCACGTCAGTCCTCCAATGAGAGCCAATTACATCCTCACAGGACTTTCATGAGACTTAAGTACTTAAACAGATCTTATTTTCTCCTCACAGAAGATAGATTGCGCTTGTAAGCCTAACCTGACAATATTTAGTACTTTGGTATGATGGTACCAAGGTTCCTAAAAAACAACACAGTATAAATCTGCCTCTGTTGGGTCTTATTCCAGTTTTCTCTGAGATGGCTCTACATAATGCTTCATGAAGACATGTAGTACTCTGTGTTTCAGCTGGGAATGTCAACTCAGTTCTGGAGTTCACCTGGTCCACAGGCTGTCCAACTTTACGTCAAAAGTGTCAGGGATTTACTGTGATGGATTTTGCAGTCATATATTCTGGCAAGGCAGTGAGTTCTTGAAAGAAAGATAATTCAGATGCAACAACCAGAGCAGCACTAACCCAAACCCAGATTTCTGTAAGAAGAAATCTCATGGCCAGTAGTTGTTTGTTTATTTTCCAGGTCAGAAAATATCTGCCTAATGAGAGATGGGACACTTGCTTTACCTGTGTGTAGCTGAATGTACAGATATTTGTTGGATATATCAATGCCCCTTCCCTTCACCAACTTTTTGAGGACAAATAGGATATCCATTGACATTTTTGGAAAGAGACACATATTAACATTGTGCCAGTATAATTTTTTCCCCAAATCATGAACAAAATAGTCTATCCAGTCTGAAAACATAAGGTGCAACAAGTAAAACTGAAATATAACAAGAGTTAGTACCACATTGCAATCACATAAAGAGAAAAGATAACAAAAAAAAAACCAACCATGCAACACAAACACACTTGACTTAAATACTTCTATTTGACTGCATCAACCATGAGTTTATAGAGTTTGGAAATATGAGACAATTGAAAACGACAAGCAAATTATAACCCTGGACTTCAGGAAAGGAGATTTCAGCTTCACCAGAACTTGACAAGGCCTGGACAACTCTATTGGATTGGACTTGCTTTAAGCTGGTGTAAGGTGGCTAGACCAGTTTACCTCCAACAGTCCCTCCAGACCTTAAATCAATAATTATCCTTTTTTTTTGTGGTCTTGCAGAGAATTGTAGAATAATTAACCAAAGCATTCTGATTAAAAAAAGAAAGCTGGTGAAATGCACATCTGTTCATCTTGATATCTTCTTGTACCTAAGGTCTGTCACAGTCCTCTTTATCAGACAAGAAATTGTAGTTTTTTTCTAAGATACTTTCTATTCAAGACAGACGGGAGACTACACTCTTAATAAGCAGCCACTTTATATTTAGTTTTTCCTCACTGTCGAAGGTTTAATTATGCAACTCCTTTAATAAATACAACACCAACTGGTCCTTAGCAATAGAAAAGTCTGAAGGACTGATTAATTTCACTGTTTTATAATATATTATTGTTACAATGTTTCACCACTTAAACTACATAACACTAAAGTCAACCCATACCATGCAAAAAAAGTAGAATAATAAAATCAAGGATACAAGCATACATAATTATTTCCCCAGTCAGTTTTGTGAGCAATCTCACTTCTCACAGTGCCCTGGGCCGGATTACCAACACATAAAAACAAATGGAAGCAGAATATTTTCAGCTACTCTGCATGTTGCATACAGAATTTGGTCAGCACTGGGAGCTCAGAGAACTGAAGAAGCACCTAGCAAGGAAGCACCCTACAGATTTAAGTTACTAGGACACCATTACATGTTTAGCATGTACAAAACTTATAAACTCACAAAATTTAGTGTGGCAGACTGACAGTTGACTTGTCCCAGAAATTACATAACTTGTAACTTATATAATTGGTATTAGAGATCAAAGATGCGTATGTTACATGTGACAATGCAGTGTGCATATCTAGCTCAGGTAAATTACGTATTTGCTAGTTATATTCATGAATAGAGCTGTTAGATTATTCAACTTCAGACAAAATAAAATAGTTTGAGGCAAAGACTTCTCATTGAAAACTTCTAACAGTAAAGTCATAACTAAGATTATAAGCCACAGCAAATAAAGCCTACAAGTGAGGTGTTTTAAGAAGCATTTAGTTTAAGTTAGCACCATAATTTGTAATTTTAATTCATAATTGCCTAAAGACTTCAAAACCTTATTTTAAGGATGAGTTTCTTCAGTCAATATAGTATAACTGCAGCTAAGTAGAAAAGAAAAATAATAATGTAAAAGTAGAGTAGTAGAAAACAAGTCTATTGCATCTGCACAAATTATAACTGCCACACACTCCTTCAAATTTCCCCACACTAAATAATTGATTGCAAATTCTCTATTTGCATCTACTAAACCATCAAAAGCCTGGTTTGCTCAGCTACAGCACAGCACACACACTCATTTCCCTGTGGCCAAGGAAATGTAACATTTGGAAGGCATTACGGTGTTTATACTCTGAAGGGTTAACTGCAGCAACTCTGCACTGGGAGGTGAATACAAGTTTAACATAGTGTTAATGCTACAGGTCATATTTTTACCAACATTCTAAAGTACCTTTAGAATGCAAAGTATGAAGAACCCAGGCCAATTCAAAAGCTACAATACTTACTTGAGTACCTTTGAGAAATCTAGCCCAAGGGAGATAGTCACAAGTGGTATGGAATGTAGGAGGGCATGGGTGACCTTTTAAAAGCCTTTTCTGCTTCAGTGATTTAGAAGTTCACCCCTGAACAATAATAGGACTTTGATAAAGTGACAGAATATTTGCAAAAAGAATGCTGTGGCACCTCCTGAGATGAGGCCTGGAGACATATCCTGTGCCTTGTGCCACTGCCTGGATCATCACCTTGGTGCTTGGAAAGCAAGTCCTGCAGTAGCATAGTACCCTAGAAAGAATTGAGGCTGACAATGGAATTCATTTCAAAAATAACTTGTGGACACCTTGGCCAGGGAGCACAGAGTGGGGCATCAACTCCCCACCTGCACCAGCCTCTGAGAAAACTGAACAATGGACTGTTAAAAGTCACATTGAAATCAATGAGTGGTGGGACCTTCAAACACTGGGATCTACATTTAGTGATGCCACGTGTTCAGTTGATACCAGAAGCTCTACTGGTCGAGTTGGCCCTGCACAGTTATAATCTCCACATACCAGAAGGGGATGAAGCCTCTGTGGTGCACATGACAAAGGTGTTAGGGAGGACAGTTTGGATTAGTCCTGCAAAGGCAAATCCGTCTGTGGGATTGCTTTTGCTCATGAACTTGGATGTATTTGGTGGGTAATGCAGAGGAACAGGGAAACACAATGTGTACCTCAAGGGAATTTGATTTTTGGGTGAGAACAGTCTGTAATGCTGAATTTTATAATACTGGTGGCTAAAATGATGTTGCCACTCTATGCCATAAGTACCACGGGCAATAAGGATGGACTGCTTCAGTTACACCACTTGTGAGTTCGTGATGCAACTGGCAACCAGACAACAGCACACAAGCCCTTCTGTCCTGGAAGACATCTAGGACGGATAGGACCCACATGGAATAAATGAACTCAACAGACATCTTGGAGGGAAGCCATTGAGTATAGAAATGATACCTGTGATTGTGTTTATATATGTATATAGTTGGAAGGCGTAAGATTTGAGCATAATATAAGTGGTATAGAATACCATGCATTAGATTGAGGAATATAAGTCCTAAACCATATCAAGTACTGGTATTATTTTACTTCTTAACATTTTTGTAAAGGGAGTGGAAATTTTTTTATATTATATTCTGCTTAGTCCAGTAGTTCAGATGAGTCTCCTAGGGTATTTCATATGCTGGTGTAAAGGTCCTAAGAAGTTTATTAATAATCATAACCTGCTGCTATTTAACAAGAAGCTATCAGTTCAACTACAGGAAAATTGATGATGGCATTTTGCTCTTCTTTCTTGACAGAAAATTGAAATTTAGGTATTTTTCAAGAAGCAATGTTGTCAAAGGATGAAATCAGTATAGGTAATTTTCAAGAAGCAATGTTGTCAAAGGATGAAATCAGTAACACATTGTGCATGACCACAGGTTACATGAGCAAATCAAGAACCATTTCACATCAGAAGGAAAACCTAGGTAACACTTGTAATTAGGAGCCCTTTAATCATGAGGCTTCTGAAAGCATAACTATGTAATGGAGACCTGATCGTTTACACAGACATTAAAAAAATCCCACAAAATCTCAATAATAAAAGGTAGACATTTTTCCAAATTTACATAAAGAAAAAGTAATGGTGACCCTTATTTTACTGTACCTGGACTAGGTAGTTCATTTACTATTTCCATCACCAGAAAAGGTATGTAAAAGGAATGCAGGTTAGAATACTGGCATGAAAGTGAGAAGAGATCAGGTATATATCTGCAGAAACTAAGTAAGGAGACAAAATTTGCTGCTGCAGAAAGCATCATAATTTGGTCATGTAATAAAAAGCAGTTCCAAAAAACATGGTATATAGAGAGTTATTCCACCCTCATACGTGGAGATGAACAAAGCAACAATGAAGAGCTGTTAAGATCAATTTCTGTTCTAATAGAAAACTCTAGTAACATAGATTGGAAGTTTTCACAGAAATCTGATCAGACTGATTTGATCACTGTCCCCAAAATTAAGGTTCCCAGCCATATGTTTGCAGTTTAAGGTAGACTCCATATTTGATCACTCTGTTTCCAGTCAGAGGAACAACTGTAGGGTAGCTCCTCAGGTCTTTACTTGGCCAGATAGTTCAGCATCTTATTTATTTGTGCTTGCTACCCTTGACAAAAAACAATCCACGCTTTGACCACCAGCTCTAAGAGGAAGCAAACACACACTGCATGGATCAGAAAAGAGAACCACAACTTTCAAATGACATATGTCCATTTATTACTTCCCCAAAACTTTATGACATCACAATACAAACAATAAAACATCAATGAAACCTGTACACTGCCAAAAGGAAACACACTGGCTGAGTAAAAAATGAAGCTTCTGATAGTTGCTTTTAATACTTAACTCATTCTGGCCACATCAAATACACTACACACATACCGCACAACTCCAAATTTCCACTACATTAATTTCTTAGGACTAAAAATATTTACAGAATGACAAAAGAATATATTGAGGACAGTTGAAGAAAGGAAACAGTCTCCTTATGAATTAACAACAATAATGATGAAAATAGGTAAAGTTTTCACCTAACTTTGCAATATACTCCTGAAGAGCATGGATGATTTAGGTGACTCTTCATTACTTGAAATCACTTCAACTGGCTTAATTCTAGGTGTGCTGAAATATCTATATTGCCTAGAGATGACCTAACAGGTGTTTTCAATTGCCAACTTCTGCAAAGTTACTCCTGTGGGTCTTGTCTGCTAAAGGCACTGCATTCAGCATAATACAGCTTCTTTGCCTCACAGTTATATTGGAAGCATGACAGCATTTCTATCTACTCTTATGAAATAAATTAAGAATGGAGAATAAAAAAAGAGACCAAGAGAGAATTGTCCCATTCCTTCTGCCCTTTCATATTTACCAAGGCATCAGTCTTGACAGCAGCTATTCTTCCTTCTCCAGTTATAAACCGTCATCTTGTTGCTCTCAATCCCAAACTTCAATGACATTGTTATCATAATCCCTCTTTTACTCATCTTCCTATCCCACTATATATCACACCAAATTAAAAAAAATGTAATTAGACAAAAGAATTAATTATATCTCCAGAACCAAAACCAAGCTAGACATTGACCCATCTTATGCCTTCAAGCACAAACACCCAATGTTCTTAGATATGAATCATCTGCAATATCTGGACATCCCAGGGACATCTTGTGAGCTATTGTCACTCAATCACACCCATCAAAAAATGCAAGTCTCATCAAAACTGAGTATCATCAATCAGGACAAAAAGTCTTATTCCACCTACAGATCCCCTCTGGCACTTGCACATCTCTGAGACTCGGTTACTGTGTTTTCCACACCCTGAGTTTAAAAGGTCTATTGATACAAAAACCTTCTTGATTAAAAAAAGGAGTTGGGGGTTAAAAAGGTTACAGAGGATCTAATCATCATCATCATCATCATCTGGCTCAATTGACATTCCATCACAGTATCCTTCCTGGGAGAAAGACAGGCCTAACACTTTCTATGATATGACTGCTGAAACATCCTTTTATTTATCAAGAGATTTAAATTGCCTAAGAATAAAGAAAACTTAAATCCCTGGAAAATGCAAGGCTTCCGGTGTAATCCTCAAAAAAAAAAAAAAAAAAAAAAAAAAGGCTAAATAAAAAAGCAAGCTTCTGTGCTCAGAGTTCTCATGAACTAGCTCTTCTTCCTTTCAGGATGCTCACTCTTCCCTTGACAAACCCTCTGAGACTGAAATTGAACACTATATTCATCTCAAAAAGCAGGCATTGTTTGACATGAAACTGATATTCCTTCCTCAATTCAAAATATGAAGGAGGAACTATAAAAACTGCAAGACTAACACAAAACAGAAGCAGCAATTCAGATCACGCCTGTTTTCTGTGTTTGCCTTTTTTAATGACAGCAAATTAATACGAGTCACTTTCCTCCCAGTATGTGTGCCTCAGCCAACAATTGGATAAGACAGTATGTTACTTCTTATTAGTTACACTGCATTAAAAAGATTGGAAGAGGAAAAGAAGGAGAGCAAGGGAGTGTTCCTAGAACTACTACAAGGTCTAAGATAATTAATGCTTGAAATAGGAATTCTCTAAATCTGGGATACCAGGAAGATTGAGGTTTTTTCCAAATATGAATTTGCCATGAGGCATGTTGGGGATGTTTATCATCTAACAAGGAATTTTGGGAATAGCTCCTGACTAAAACAGACACAAGATGACCATAGGCACACCAGCTTAAACATAAAAGATCGCAACACTGAAAATATTTCAGTAATACCTTAATTTCCATTATAACAACATGATTGGTCAGACAAGGATTACTGTCATGTCTTCAGAATTGATCCTAAGTGTATATCCAGGGAAAAACTAAGAGTAGAACAAGCCTATTTCCTTTAAGTATGTACTCAGGCCATGAGTCTTTTCATCAATTACTCAGCCTCATGTGGTTTGTTTATACAGTAATCCCAAAGAGATGTATTTTTCAAGTACTTATCCAGTCTCTCTTTGAATTAATTTAAAAGTTTTGCATTCACCATAATGTCTTAAAAACCCTTCCCAATGACTCACACAAATCTGCCATTGATGTAGCAAGTTAAACATTAGCCAGCTGTGGGCCCTATCAGCACAGGCAGCCTACAGCATCTTGCACTCTATTAAAAGGACCTAAGGATGTTAGTAGATGAAGTGATTATTTCCCTTTACTCAGTGGTTGTTAAACTGCATCTAGAATAATGCATCTGATTTTGGATTGACAAACTGGAGTGAAGTGCCACAAAGGAAGTTGGGTGGATAAAGTGCCAGCCTTGTGAGGAAATACCAGCAGATTGAGGCTTTATGAGCCTGGAGATGACACAGCTTCAAGGGGACGTAAGGGCAGTCTCCCAGCACCTGCCAGGAGGTCATGGAAAAGCCAAAGGTAGGCTTTTCACAGCTGTCAACAGGGTGCAGCTGCCACACTTCGAAGTAAGAGAATCTGACTCTTCAGCAAGGAAAGAGCTTTCTCCTGACAAAGACAGACATGCAAACAGGTTGCCCAAGGAGATTTTAGAGTCTCTGTGGGTGGAGGTTTTCAAGATATGGCTACATGAAACCCCAAACAACCGGGTCTGACTTCACAGCTGACCTTGGTCCAAGCAGGGGTTTGGACTAATGACTTCCTGGTGTCACTTTCAGTGACTGAAAAAGGATCATCTTTTTGTGTGAAGAATCACCTTTTTCATACTTCTCTTGATAAACAGATGACATGCTCCCTAGATCTTGTTCTGTAAGGCATAGTAATCTGTACCTATATCTATCCTCTTAGTGTCAACTTTGCTTTGCAGACTTCTATCATACCACACCTTCAATCCTTAAGTAATTTCTTTCAGTAAAGAGACCAGTTGTTTCATCAGATTCAGCTCCCACAGCTTTATGCAGCTAGATGACAGTTATCAATCTAGAAAAAGTCCACAAGGACAATTCCTCCACGTCTTTTTATTTTTCCTTTTTTTTCCCTACATATTACAGAGTATGAAAAACATTTTACAAAAAAAAAAAACACCCAAGCTTCCCACAGTACTGATAACAAAATAATAAAAAAGCTTAAAACCACTATGCACCAGAAGAGACAAAAGAAACTACAAACATAACTGAAATATGAAATTTGAAATTTGAGTAAAAGTGCCTGGAAAATTGCGACCCCTTGTAGAACAGGATATGTTTACTAGGGTCAAGTTATTCACCACCTACCAAGAGATTCCATTAAATGATTATGTGCAACTGTGACTAAATTCAGTAAAGGTAGATGGAACCATTTCTGAGTTGCATTCTGCTGCCAAAGAGGAGGTAGCATCAGGATGCAATTTCTTATTTCTTGATAAAAGAGCATACTGAGAGGATGTCCTTTGAGAAGCCCAGAAGGCAGCATGCCAGAGGAGCTGAATACAGAGACTGCTGTTAGCAAGGAGAAGCACAGCAGGATTCATAGCTCACTTGGGGCTTGGAGGAAGAACAGGAATGTTAGTTCAGTACAGTTTTATAGAATCTGAATGGTAACAAAATAGCCTAGATACCCCTCAGGATGGATGAAGGCCAAAATGCTATTACTGATCTCAGCCCAGTCAACACTTCTCTAGATAATATCTTTCTAGTGTTTGTCCTTAGCTATACTTTATATTCCATTAAAACAAATGAATCCTCACAAAAAGATGAAAACAAAAAATCCGAGCAAAGAAAATCCCCAAATCAATGAAAACTAACCAACCCAAAAGAATTCCCCAAGACCCCAAAACCAAACAAAAACCCCACACAAAACCCAAAGCAAAACCGCAAACACAAATTCTGTACTCTCAGCTTCATTGAGTCACTTCAGGTTAAGTAGGATAACACCTGGCATGACCAGTCTGAGTCTACAAGGTTTCACTTGTTTCAGCTTAGGCAATCCTTCACTCTTCTTTACATATCTGCTCACATTTCCTTAATCATAGATATGAAAACAGAAAATACAGTTTAAATTTGTATTCACCGTCATCACTGCAAGAGACCAAACCCAAATTTTCAGTCCTGACAGCTAAAAAATGTTGGGCCAGAAATATCAGCTACTGGCTATTCATTAGAGCCTCAGAAGGTAGGAGTTTCACCAAATCTAATATACTAAATTAGCGGCAGTGTTTGGAAAAAGCATCAAGTTTTCAGCTATCTAACTTTTTGCTGGCTACTAGCATTTTAAAAGTATACTTTTGAAACAAACTTTATCTATCACCACTAGCCATGTTTTGGTTCTCATCAGAGCAGTCTCAGAGCACACAAGCTTAACTCCTTAAAATCTTCCAGTTTAGTTTAAAACTAAACTGCAAGATGCAATCCAGCTTATAAGAAGATACTAGTCTATAGTACCAGACTAGAGCTAGTCCAAAGTAACACCTCAGAGGAAAAATGCCTGCAGTATAGATCTCAGGGCCTTGGTACTTAATTTCATTCTAAAAAATCAGCTCTCATGCTGGTTCTTATTGTAGACACAGCCTAGTCTTCAATGACTAAATGGGGCCCATTTTGGTCCATCAAGGAAAGAAACTCAGAGTTCTGAGCTTTTTGACCTTACCTCAAATATGACATTGTCCCTTACAAGTAGTGGAAGGTCAATGATGAGAACAAATTCATTTGTGGAAGCTCACCATTCCCAAGGCTCTCTAACTTTCCCCAAGGTCACATAGTGGGAATGTAAAAACAAATAGTATCCAGAGCTATTAATAGCACATACAAACTATTCTGTAAATGATATTCAGCTTTTCTTGCTATTACCTCTTTCCACCATGAAAGGACATCCACCACTAGAGAGATGGACATAAGCAAACTTCATACAGGCAATCTGTTAAAAGTACCGTGCCAGAGCAAGAGACAAGTGTAATGGTTGTTTAATCATTCTCACCATGAAGTGCCAATTCTTTAGTGCCTTATGACATTCATGAATGATGCAGAGGGCTGGCATGATGAATGCAGAGCAATTCCGACTGACAGATACTTTCAGAGAATTTATATCCTTCCCACACTCCCAGGACAAAAGGGCTCTTGAGCTGAGTTATCATTTGTTCCACGAGAGGATTTACAGTCTTGCCAGCAACTCCTTTTACCTTACTCTATAAAGCGTTTATTTTGATATACTGATTGTGATCATTCAAGAACAACTGTATCTGAAGAAAGTCAGCAGGGGAGAGAAAAAGCAGAGTGCTCTGAATAACTTGCTCACCTTGACCTGGGACTTCATTCCCCCTCAGCCAGTTTGCTTTGTCTTTGGTATCAGTTCTTACCCAGCATCCTCTGCTATTCCATTGTGTTACATTACAAATGTAATATCACTCAAGGGAGACGTGTAATCTCCCATGCCAGGCTACGCTTCCTCCATGGCAAAAGGTGAAGTTTAGCCTCAAAAACCATCCACTGTAATCCCTTCTTATAATTTCACTAGAAAGCACCTCAGCATCACAGTTTTTGCACCATCCTAGAGTGGACTCTATTTTACAGTCACACATAGCAACAGCCCCTGCCATGAGATTCAGCGGCAAAGGAGCACCCAGACCTTATCCAGAAGAGCAGGGTGATACAGGCACAGAGTACCACAATCTCAGCAGGACGTACAGACCACACTATTCCCCTGCTGGGATGAACACATCAGCATCAGAGGTGCATTGCAGTTTAGCTAATGCAATGCTTCTCACCTCTGGCAGAGACTACAAGTCTTGTGACTTGATATTCAGCCACTCTCTAAAAGTTTTTTCATCACTCTTGTATTCTGAGAAATTCAGCAGTTACAATCTTGACTAAAATACATGATCACCTAAGAGGCCCTGAGTCTGTGGCCTTCAGCTGCACAAAGCAATAGCATGTGTCACACAAGTGAGGATAATGAAAGGTCTGTGGGCTGATCGCATCAATCTAATGACAGCAGTGATTTCCCTACACTTCATTTTGAAAGCTTTAGGTGACTTCAGGCAGAGAAGCAATAAGTTTCTATGAATATTACAAATAATATCCATAATATCATCACAGACAAGGATATTATCTTTTTTTACCCATTTTAAATTATGCTTTAATGTCATACTTTTGCACCTCTATAAGTATTTGATTTTAAATGCCTTGAAATATCCTGCTCTTAAAGGGTGCCTACACAAACTAATAAGATAAATTTAAGTTGCTTGCCATTGAAATTAATCAATCATTATATTAGAGAATATTGCACCACATCACCATACATTGTTAAGGTAGACCAGTGGCAGGTGCTACCAAACACCTATCTAGACATGTAGAAGGGACTTCCTAGAGCAGCAAGTGAACCATAGAGTTTCTAATGTGTATTGTTAAGAAATTCTAGAACGATAAATTAATAAGGCTGAAGGAAAAACAAAATTGCATTAGCCATGTCCTCTTAACCTCTTCTCCCACTGAGAAATTTTGATTAAAATCGATAAGTTATATTTCAAGTGTGTATTAATCACTTCTAAGCACTAAACCTCAGTATTTTTGTTTCTGTCTCTACCACTTTTTTGTGAATTTCCAACTTCATTCCCAGTAAACCACTTAATTACTACATAATTTATTTGGGAGACAACATGGGGAAGAGTTTCTATCAGATCAACCTTTCAGGGTGCCAAAGACATAAAATTCTATATAAAGTTGATTTCTGTGCTCTCTAAAGGGGAAAAAAAAATTCTTTCTCAAATAACCTGGAAAAATAAATCCCAGTCTATCTTTTCTTTCTCTCCTATGCTGTAAATACAAACTATTGATTTACCTCTAGCTCTTTCATGCCTTTCACACGCTTCAATAATACAGAGGATTTGTTCATCATCCTTTCATCTCCAGGCCTGGAATGCCTCTTAAGCTCTCAGTTAAGGGTCACTCATTCTTCCTCAAACTGCAGCACTAGCATCCTACAGAGCTCCACAGGTGACAGCTAGCAAGACATGCAAGTAGCACATAATCACCTCCGTATTTTTTTGGCAGGCAAGACAGAAAGACAAAATTTATATAAACCCTAGTTATTCAAACTTTTGATCATTTATGTTTGATCTTTTGTAAGCCTCCTTCTGAATACAATATAAAACCAGTTAAATATGGATAAAAAGTAATTTCCAATGCAGCACCTTGCATGAAGTTGAACTGGCAGCATTGCTCCATCAGGTCTATAATCCCATAGAAAATAGGGAACATGTGGACATTCTCACCTCAAATGCTTAGAAAAAAAGAACCATTGGATAATTGGAAGGAACATGTAAAAATAATTTTGTTTTCCCTCTCCTCCAACTCAAAGCAAAATCAATGAGAGAAGGTTACTTAGGAACTACATTCAGCTTTGAATGTCTCAAAGGAAGGAGATTCTCCAATTTCTTCATTGGCAACCAGTTCCAGTATTTTATTCTCCTGCTTTGTAGTTTACTATTTTTTGTATTCCGTCTTGTGCCTGTTGCTTCTCATGCTATTTCTGTGGATCTCCAAGATGAGTCTTATCTATAAACTCCTACTCTGGTAATTAAAGACAACTGCAGTTTTTTCCTCCCTTTCTCCCCGTAGGGTTCAACAAACCATGTTCTCTTGTATTTTCCAGCATTTTTACCACCTTCACAGCCTTCTGCCAAGTGAAGCTCAAACCTGAATGCAGAATTCCAGATGTAGTCTAACAACTGACAACAGGGAAGAAAAGCATTCCCTCAGCCAGTTGACTGCACTCTCACTAAGGTAGATCACTGTGTAATTGGCTCTCCAAACAGGACACATTGCTGACTCTAAGTCAAAGGGTTAAACACTTTTTCTACACAGCTGCTTTCTTCCATTCAGTTAGCACAAACCCTGTTGCACCTCTTGCCCAGGAATTCACCATCCTAGATGATTTGGCTTTTCTTTTGTCAAATTTCATAAGATCCATCATGATGACCCCATTTCTCCAACCTGTTGAGGTCTCTCCAAATTGCATCTCATCACTGGCTGTCCCAGTTTGGTAATTTGCAAGCTTGCAAGAACCACACTCAGTTTCATCACCCAGGTCACCAGCATATACATTAAACAATACTGACATCAGCATCAACCCCTGAGGGGTATCATTAGCCATAAGGTGCCTGATAAACTTTGTGCCATTGAGCACAGGCCTTTCAACCAACTCAAGCCCAGTCAAGCCAACTTCCCACCCACCCAACCCATATCTCAAAGGTTGGTATATCAGGATACTGCAGGGGACTGTATCAAAGCCTTTGTAGAACTGAAAGCAAACGACATCTCCTGCACCCATTATCCAGGGAGCCAGTGTCATTGCAGAGGGCAATGAGCTGAGCCAAGCATAAGCAGCCTGCAGCAAATATATGTGGGCTATTCTAAATTAGGTTTTCATCCTTGGTGTGCTTGCAGGTAGCTTCTAGAAAAATTTGCTCAGTAATCTTCCCAGGAACTGATGCTATGTTGACTAATCTGTAATTCTCTAGTAGATGTGGCATTTACATTCCCCCCCACTATTAATAACATTTTGACTATTTTGTTTGGTTTTGTTTTTCCCATCTATTTTCTCTCCAAGTATCTCACAATTTCTCACTGTATTTATTGAGGATCAAAGCACCACAGCATGATGTAGGCTCTTCGATCTTAATATTTCTTCTATCCTAGATAGAATTTCCACTCTTCACAAATGCTCTCCTCAAGATTCCTGTTAAAAATAGATCTCTCCTTGTAAAAACTCAGTCACAGGACCTGCAAGTATTTATTAATCTATTTAGGGGCCTGAAAACATAAAGAGAAGCTCCTGTTCCACTTAGTTCATCAAAGAATAGGACCTACTCTTGACTTATGTGATTGTCTGTTTCATGAACACACCACGACCACGGCTACTACATATATCATAATGTCCCATTTTCCTGCAAATCCCGAGAAGTGTTTTCCTTCTTGTGGAAGGGGTCTAGACTCACCGTTCATTAATCTGATTTTTTGTTCATTTTATGAAATTTGAATGGGCTCCGTCATATTGTATACTTGGAGCTATAAATCAGATCTTCTGATTTATGTATTCTGCTCCAAATCCAGCTCCTAATTCTGCTCCTTTGCACTAGAGTATAAGATTACTAAATAATTTTTCCAGCATTTCCATCAGTGAATGCTGCTGTAAGATACTCATAAAGCCTATGAGAACTGCAGTTTCTTCAGGGAAATCCTTCCAACATGTCATTCTGACAGTTACATCTTCCCTTCAGTACTGATAAATTGAAATGTGTTCAAATAACATAAAGCAAGTTCCAGGAAAAGCCAATTTTTTTTCAATGGTCTTCAGAGGTGCAGGCTGTTCCATGGGCTCATTTTCCTTTGTTCAAAGATTCACAGGTTATTTTTAAAGGTGGCTTCCATACAGTACTTTGAAGTAGATTATACATTTGTATATTAATTTTTTTTTTTTACATCCAGTTTCCATGTCACTTTTGCTAATCCTCAACATTATTTATATTTAAACAACAGCCTCTGGCTTTTATTCTCTCCATTTGATTCTCCCGTAAGTCAGAAAATGCTGAATTGATAAGCTGACAATAATTGTCACAACAGAACAGTAAAGTCACACACATAAGCAAAAGAGAATGTCATTCTGACCTTACAACAAGGGTAAATCTGAGTAATTCATCTCAGGTCAGTGATTTAATTCAAGTACATTTAGTTATAAAAGAAATCATGCTCATTGCAGTACTTCAAGGCAGTATCTATTTGCATTTTAATTTATATTCAAATATAATATTTTCTGTAGCATATTGTATTGGGGAAATAATAGGGAAAACCAATCATTGGAAAACCGAAGTCACTACCAGGGAAATTTTCCACTTCTTACAGAATGTATCAGAACTTCTTCCACCACTCACATATTTCTGTGACAATGGAATACCATGAGTATGTGGGATGACTCTATCTTTTTCAAGGCAATCCTCATATAACACTTCTAGAATAGAATTAAACCACACACAGTTGAGCAGAATTATAGACATTTCTGTCCAGTTATTTTGGCATTACACATAGTCTATCAGCAACCAGTTACTGTTATGGTTAAGCAAAAGAAACTGAAGGCTTGTTAGGGCTTATATAGCAGCTAGATCATGCAGTGGAAAAAGACTAGAAACCAAACAGTGTAAAAATTTTAAAATCCTCTCTTCTCAGTTACTCTGAGTTAGGCAAAACATGATGAGTGCATTTAAGGCTGTCCTGCTTATTTGCCCTGGTGTATCTACAGCTGAACTACACCAAGGAGAGGGTATAAATAATGCCTTACATAGCAAAGAAAAGAGACCATGTGCTAGTGGATGCCAAAATACCATTGTAACTTGTCCACTTGTGAAAGACCAGTCAATCCAGACACTGAGCAACTACAACCACACTGAGCTCAATCATGATAAGACATACATTTATTTCTGTGTTCAGCCAGCAAGAACCAGATAAATAGCAGACCTGTCAGCCACTGGTAAAAGGAGCTGTTATCTCAAGAATAAATAGCTACTATCTAGGACAGTTACTATTTTGTACCATATTTGCAGACACATTACATTTGTTTTCTATATGCAACATTACAAATCAAAGCTCTTTGGTGGGTGTGAGAACCCTGGTCTGGTTCAGGGGTCTCGTGTGGTGGTAAAGTCTCTCCTCCAACCCATGCTTCCAAAGAAAAACTCCACAGCCTCTTGTTGTTCGGTCTCAAGGCAGTTTCTTGTGAGTTATCTAAAAGATTGTCTTCTCGGGCTGCGGCTGCTTGGTCAGTGGCCCAGGCAGAGGCACACACACACCCTGACACCCTCACTGTCTGCTGTCTTCTCTCCCCGCCCAGGGCTGCTGCGATCTTTTATATGATATATTACGTGTTATATGTTTACAGTTTTTCCCCAGTACCAACTACCTACGTTACAAGGTGCTTTTCTACTCTAAACCAATCCATAAGTGCCAGCATCACCAAGAACATGGAGGCAAGGAAGAAGAAGGAGGAAGAACAGGATCAGCCCACTTTCCTCCATCTTAGAACTTCTGACCCCCATGTACAAAGTAGAAACCCCCCTGTACAGGTGCTTAAACCCCCTATACAGTACTAAAAAATTTTCCCCTCTACTTTGTAACTACTTCTACTATACTATCTAACCCTTTGTGACTGCTTGTTCCACCCTCAAAATTGGTAACTCATTCCATGGCTCAAACTCAAAATCACAGTTTCCAGCTGCCTGCCAGGGTCTAAAATGCTTCTGACCAAGGCCTGGAACCTCTAAAAATGTCTGAGAGACGTTTTGAGTTCCAAAAGGTGGGTAGAAAAGTAGAAAAGTACTGTTTTTTTTCCTCACACTACTTAGGAAAAATTTTGTAGGGGGAAAAAAAATCAAAATAAACATACTAAGAAAATACCAGCATAAAAAAAATATAAGTTCCAAAAATCTCATGTGATACTCTCATGATAGCAGTAACTGTATATGCTAACCCAACTAACAAAAACAAAAGAGCCCTCCCCAACTCCTGCACTCTTAACAACATGCCAGCATCTTGCTTAAGTTTGCAGGAAAACATAAATTTCCATTGTTCTCAGGTCTCACTTTCAGATGTGGAGATTTCCATCACTAAGCACTACATAAATAAAGATATTGCATTTCAGCATGCTTTCTCTTACTGCAAACATATTGCTATCACTCTTTTTATTAAAAGGGGAAAGGTTAAAGAAGTTGTTTCCTTCAATTAAACTGCAAAGTTTGGTTTTACTTCTTCAGCAACATTAGCATCACAGATTATTGTGTTCATGTTTATTTCTCCTTCCAGGCTACCCTCTGTATGCAGAAAAGAAAATAATTGCAATGTTTTCCCCTCCAGATCTTCCTCTATGACATACATCTTCAACAAGACCCATGAGAAGTGAATTATGAAATTATGGCAAGTAACATTTAATCAGAAAGAAAAGTATTTGGAACTTCCTAGTTACACATGTATACCACTTCAGGTCAGCCATCGATTAGACTCTCTAGAGACTACTGCAAAACAAGTTGAAGGAAAGTATTTCTGTTTGAAAAGACAACCGATCCAGCATTCTGAAATAAAATTATTCTTGCTTCCAGGCACACAATCCTATTACTGCAGCTCCCATTTTTCCTTTGCTATTCCTGATGTTCCTTTGTAAATTCACTTGCATCCAGTTTGACATTACAGGAGATCCTGACACACAGAGACATCCTGTATCTCCAATACAGGAATAGAATTTAGCAATTTGTTTGTTCAGTACCAGCCCAAGGATATTTTAATGTAATGGTGGTATTTTGCCTGCCACGAGAATAAAACAAGGTTTTCAACAACAGCATGTGTGTCAATAATGTTGAAACACAGACATCTTAAATGTATGTATTTTTATGAATTAAATTAAACTCACTATATCAATTTACTTGCAATTTGAAAGGAAAAATAGACGGAAGTATTGGCTAACCTCATCCCTTTCTGCTCCAGTCTGAATTATCCACATCTAAATAGACTCACTGAGGAAATGGAAAAAAGGTTATGTACTCTACACATAGCTTCTCTAAGGAGTATGTTTCAAAGACTCCTATAGTGAAAAAGGAGATAAACTTCCTATATGGCAGCAAAAAGAAACAGCTGGGAGTAATGCAATGAAAATGGAAGGGGGAAAAAAGGAAGAAACAGAGTCAGCTGAATATCAAGAGCAACAAGAAATTAATCATGATTATATTAAGGTTGGAAAAGACTTCCAAGATGATCAAGTCCAGCCTTTGACAGAACACTGCAATGAGCAGAGTACTAATGAAGATGAGATCTCCCCATGCTTTTATTTTCCCCCTCCTAGTTCTGAAGCAGGCCTTCCAAAAACCATCCTCACTTCAAAGCTATAGTGCCTAAGCAGCCAATCAAATTTTCTAGATGCGTTTCTAGTGGACACACAAGAAGCTGTCTTCCAGAAGTGTGTATGGGTCCCAAAACCTCAGGTACAGCACTACTGTTGCTGATGACCAATCTACATTGCTGTATAAAGACTGAAATTTTTACACAGAGCCTATAATGAGCACTGTTCAGATGTGTCCTTAAAGTTCTTTCCAAGTGGCAGTTCAAAGAACACCACCAGCAATATTTATTTCTTTATTTTCTTGCCATATGTTTGGGACCTTTTACTTGGGGACTTTTGTTTGACTTCGGTTTCAGTTTCACTGCTTTTTCTCTCTCCCTGCTGATGCCTGCCAGAGGCATCACCATGGTGACTAAAAGACCTCCTGAGAAGATAACAAACTCTCAAAGTTTTTCTTCAGAGCTATCTCCAGCTGTTGCAAACGTTCCCCATTTATCTCTTCACAGCCTCAATTAGAGCAATTGCATCTTGGAACCGATTTCCTCCTCCCTCCTACTGAAAATGCTTTGGTCCACCTGTCAATTGGCAGCCTTGCTTCATTACTTGCTGACAGCTCACAAAACAGCTCCCTTCCCCTGGCAAATTACTCCTAATCAATTCCTCCTGCAACATTATCTCGTAGCTCTTCGACATACAGACACACTCGCACACGGAGAAGGGGCTAGCTGGGATGGCTGCCTCCCTGAGAACTATGATGCATAAGGAATTTGATGCATGGAATATTTTCCTGGGCTTTCTGCTGGTTTGTTCTGGGACACTGGATGAGCTTCACAGTCTTACTCTCACCTTCTTTCTATACAGGGTGCTTAGAGAAAAGTTGATGGAAGAGAGCTTGATTACTCAGGATGAAAACAATGAGCAAGTAAACAAACAGTATTAATAGACAGTGCACTACATTATAATTTACTGTTTACCCACGTAAACTCCCTGATAATCTGTTGATTTTTGCTTAGTTGCCCTATCAGATAATGCTTTTGCTTTAATTCCAAATCCTCACCCCCTTTCAAATGACAAATACCACAGAAAGACAGCTGCCCATTTTATAACCAGAGACAAAACGAGCCTTCACAACTCTGATGTACCATCTAGGGAACTTTAATAACATTAAGTGAATCAGGCTGTCTTATTTAGAGAAGACGGAAAATATGGAAGTCATCATGAAATGTGACCCCATACTACCAAAGATTATTACAACTGTTCTTCTGACAGGTGGATGTTGCCTGGTTCTGTTACTTCAATATTTCTTAATGTTGTTTTTTCTCAATGGTGCCATACTATTCACTAGACATCAGTCTAGACGTGTGTTTGAAGAGTTTTTAAGCATATATGTAAGTGTCTTCTCTGTTTTTTAATGGTTTGTTAAAGTAATAAAACACACTGCAAGTACCTGTGCATGTGGATACAACACACTCATCAACTTAGTGCTTCTAAAGGGTGTGGAGCACACGAGGGCACATTGCTGAGATGTTAAAGGTCTTTGTTTGCTAGCATATTTAAAACTGCTGAAATTTTCTCAGTTGACATGGCTCTGGATAAGGACATCTGCTTGGCAGATTTATCACTGGGAGAAGCCACACAGGTTTTAACTGCACTGCCTCCAACACTGCTGCTACTGAGTCATGAATTTCTGGGGCTGAGAACTAAGTTCACCTTTGAATGGTTTTCACTCCTGGCCCTCCCAGGTGAGGCTGCCAAGAAGATGTGCAATCAGAGTCATGAGTGATAATGGGAACTGCCAAATGGATCCCAGATGTACCAGTTTCTGCCTCTGTTCTGCACAGACACAGCACTAAGCCTTTAAGGGCTAATGTAATGTCACGGAGCAGTGCTTGTTCAGCATCCTTATTATGTGCAGGGAAGCAGTTTTCCTTTTATGCTACAGAGTGCAGAACTGACAGCTGGACACAAAGATCAGACTAAGGAATATTGTTCTCTTTTCCTCTTTTTCCATATGGAAGAAGTAAAAAAAAAAAAAAACACTGGTCAACTTCCCTTAGAATAAGAAAATCTTTTTGGTCACTTCATCATATAAACTGAAACAGGCTGCAAATTCTAATATTTTTTTTTTCCATTTTCAAGCATTTAGTAGTATGGAAGGCCTATATTTATGGGTATCAGTAAGCATGTGACAAGTGTAAAGGCTGACTCGATAAGCCATATGTCAGTCAAAGGTGGGGAAATCACATGTACTAATATCCCCAGAGACAGGAGCATTTCTAGTCTCATTTGAAATTAAAGGAAAAATGAAATAATAAATTCCTTTTCAAATCTGTGCTGTCACAGAAAGAAATGGAATAAAACTATTAAGGGAATCCCAGCAATCTGTAATAAAAACATGCTAAGAAACAGAACCCGACTTTACAAATTTTAAGAAATGTTTTTTCTATCACTAAAGATTTCTTTGTGCTCTCTGCTTGCATTTACTTTAGGCAACCAATACACCCCAAGGAAACAAATCTCAGCGCTACACAAAGATAGGATGTCACCACAGAGACCTTGCTCAGACATATTCTCTTGAAGTGAATCCCAAGAAAGACTGTGAGGTCACCTTCCCCTTTTTAGTTATTAAAACACACTTGCATGATGCTGGCTTTATAAAATGTGATGGTAATGTCTAACAGGGATTCATAACAACACTGTCTAATTTAAATCCATTTTTTTTTCTGTGATTTCATAGTGCTTAGAGAGAATAAATACTACTCATATTTGTCAGCCAGGAAAAAGCACCTCAGTGGTCCACACTTCTGGAGGAGCTTACAATTCGTAGTAGAATAAATCAAAAAGTGCAGTAGCACAGCATCTCTGTCTCCCTGTGATATACCAAGCCCCATAAAGTCAGTGAGACAGTAGAAAAAAATTCAGGGATTCCAATAAGGGGATTCCCAAAGGTGGCCTAGGAGTCCATACAGACAATCTGAAACTGCAAAACCACATTACTATGTTCCTGTTTTGTTTCTGTTTAGAAACTCTATGATGCATTTATGATATTTCCTGATAATTATTTTTGACAGTAATTCAATGCTGAAAAGAATGAAAGCTAGAAAACACACGCTGTTCCTTACAATATCTCATCCATTTTGATAGGGACCTATGCTGATATCAGAGAGTTACAGCTTCTGATGAGAATGCAATTCCAATAATAGAAGTGACCAGCAAATTTTCATGGAATGAGTTGCACAGAAGAGCACCTAGTAATAAATAGCTAAAAGCGATAAGCACTGAAAATGAAAAAATGGAAAATCACAATCATGCCTTCATAAGTCTTACCCCTTCAAACATATGCAATAGAACATCTGCTGCTCTTTAACCTCTCTTAAAAGCAGTTACATATCACTGTGAGGAAAAAAAGTTCTCCTGACCTACCAGTGGCACAAATGCAAGCAAGCTGATATAGTAGTTTGATGTTTATGAAGTCTTTGTTTAAAACAAGTAAAAAGCATCATTTTCTTAAGTGTTTGATATAAATCAGAAGACAGAAACTCAACAGAACCAAAAAATTTGACCTTAAAGATTCAGTGACACTAAAATAACTGCCATGCAAACCCCTAACCTCTCCTCCCTGCTGCTCAGAACTGGGAGCCCTGTGGTGGTTTGCCATTGAGGCACTATATCTTACCTCCAGGATCCACATTATGTTATCCTGCAAGTGCATTCTCTCCCCAAGATTACATAGTTTGTTGCTTCTACTAATTAATTACAAAAATTACAGTCAAAAAAGCCTACTGCTCAAGAAAAGAAAGGGTGTATACAAAAATGCACTGAACTGGAAATGATACCACAGAACCCTGCAGCAGAATGATCTAGAATATCTAATTAGCTATTGGTGAATTTATTTTAACTCAAAGGTTTCCTTTTCAACTCATTTTCAGAGGTTTGCATGAAAGAACAAAAATTGTTTACAAATCAAAAAAGGAAAATTAATTTGTGGGATGACTACAAGAGACATAGAATTCAAGCATCTGCACTATAACCCAAGTTATCTGCATGGCATAGAAGAGGCTCAACCACTTTTTCTTGCCTTACTAGAAGCCTTACAAATACATCAAAGACAGTTCTGCTGCTGTCCCACTGTCAGCCCAGAAAGGTTATCTAAATCCCATCTTCTTCCCAAAGATAGAAATAAAGACTACAGAACAGGAGAACAAAGATTTAGTTCAGAGAGACCTCTGACAGTCAAAGGAAACATAACCCTGTATTTTTCACATGGGAAGAACAATCTTCTGTTGCTCAGGCATCTGTTTGTGAAATCTCTAAGACATGACAGGCCACTTCTGCACACATTGCCAGTCTAGCAAAAAACATAACATGGAATAATTTCCATCTGTAGAAAAAAACTCAGATTCTCACATTTACTCTTTATGACCTAAAACCAGTTCACAAATATAGGTATACAACTGTGTGCAGGAATCTTCTTATTAGTAACAGTAGAAAACTGTATGTTCAACCATTTGAACACATTAAACTCAAACCAATTTAGCTCAGAAAATATCCAAGGTGCAGAAGAAGATGCACCAAAAGCATCACCCCTTTTGCTGGAAGTTTTATGTGAACATGTGAATCTTTGTAACTTTAAAAATAATTGTTCCTAAAGATCATTCACTTACGCTCTTCACTGGAAATGTAATTGCAGCGTCACCTGGGAGTTAAAGAAAAAGATTACTGGAAACAACACAACATTGTACTTATTGACATATTTACTAAAAATAGAAAAAGCAAGTACTCAAATTACAAAATAAACACAGCTCTAAGCCATCTGGGGTCATTCTTACAATGTTGTTCCCTCCTTACCCAAGCAGATGCCATTCTGACTTTTAATGAAGTCAAATTAAGATCTTCCAGAGAACTTCAATGCCTCAAGATGAGACACTGCTTCTCAGTTGAGACTGCCTTAAAGCAAATCAAAAGGATAAATGTCTATCACATCTTCACCTTTTTTCTATGTACTGTGCTTGGAGCATGCAAATAGAAATTCACAGCATTTTCCATCCCTTCAAGTTGCAGATACGCAAGTCACGAAATGATCGAACCTACAGTCTTTGTTTGATTCTAAACTTATTGAGATGAAAGGCTTTGAAACAGGACCTTTAATGTTTGGAATGGATTTCAAAGAAGCCTCTAATTAAATTTATTTTTTTATATTTTTATTTTTCATGATGGTATAATGGGACAAAGATTTGAAAAATTCTGGTGAGGACCATATTGATATACAAAAGGGCTTGAGGAATACTTTTGGATTTATTATCTATTATCTGCTAGTATTCCCTTCACCTTTAAGTCAGATACTCCAAAAGAAGATTTTAGCCAGAGGGTTACAGCTGCTCAGGATATCCTCTGTATTCAGATCCCATTTAATTGCATATTATCAATCATTCCCTGGAGAACACATTTAATAGATGATGAACGTGTTTCATGAACAAACTTTCTCAAGAGAGTTGTGAGATTTGAAAGCCCTCACAGAGAGCAATGATCTGTGTAACTTCATATTCCATGGGGAACACCATTGCTCTGTTTGAACTCTCAAATGGTGTGGGAAATGGAGCCCACCACTGGCAGAGGAATTCTAATTCAAAAAATACATTAATAGGTAGAATGAGCAGCCATCATTTTGGACTGAAAAATAGTACACTTGTTACCTGGGTGCTAAATATTGCAGTTCTTCAGAGAGATCAAAATATACTTCTGTTCTGCCCCTCAGCCATTTTCTGCTTATTCCCTTTTAGCCTCCAATTCTCTAGTCTCTCTCCATGTACAAAGTGAAGTGAGAACACAAAGCCTGAAGGAAGCCGAAGTTGCAGTCACAGGTGTCTGTCAATTGTAACTGTTCAGTAACCAAGAGGAAGGGACACTGAAAGCGGAATTCTCTAACAGAGAATAGATTGACAGAAGGTAAAGCACAGGAGACATAACTGAGGGCATAATCAAGACACAAGCAACCTCCTTCTGTCATGTTCATGCAATGTTTATTCAGTATCATCTTGATCCATTTATAGATAAACATAAAATATTATCTATAGTTAAACACATGGTGAAGGATCTGGGGGAAAGGACTGCCTCTAAACCAGTTCAAGTGCACAGCAACAGCATCCTGAACCACAGAAGTTTTCAACCATACTCCCATGATTAATCAGATTATGACAGAAACTTAAAAACATTTTTCAGAAAGCCTATCAACACAATATTAAGAGAAAAAAAATGAGTTCAAAATAAGTATCACAATCTACATATGTATATGTTTTGGTAAACTTTTCTTCTAGATTAAGTCTTTTTGCCTTACCCTTACCCTACAGTCTGCAACATACAGTCTTTTAACTGGAAATCAGGTAAATTGGATCAAATTAGACAGAAGTTTTGATGAATTAGATGCAGAATAAAACAAACAAACAAACAAAACCAGAAGGGGAATTATGTCCACAGCAGTCCAGGCAAGTATCCATTACAGCCAAATGGCTTCACAAGTTTCCAGTTCTCTCATGCAATCAGGAAGCTATAAATAAATTCTTCCTGTTTCACTGTTGTAAGATCTTTCTTCCATCAAGTAATATTCTAGAAAAGTTAGATATTCCAAAGGTGCCATTTCTGACCTTCTGCATTTCTTTCTTTCTTTACACTGTTTTCAAAGAAACACAGATGCAAATACTACAAACTGACTTGGAAAACAAAACAGACTTGGAAACTTTAAAGGATCTTCTGATGCAGCCAGCTGTGTAAAAGGCAATAGTGTTTCTCTCAGATCTATGTTTATCTTGTTTTAATGAAGTGGATTGCACCTCCTTTTAACACATTGCTTTCTATCTATATATTTTTATCCAACAAGGAGTATCTAGAATCAGTCGAAAATTCATTAACACTGACATTTAGACAACACAAAGCCATTTCAATTCAATTAAACAAACATAGTGTGTTAACCTTCAGCAAAAGAAGTAGCCATTCATTTTTATAGGCTTCCGTAAACAGATTTCTGGGCTTCAAAGCCAAGATCAATAAAGCTTCTGCAAACAATAATAGTCTCACACAGACTCCATCGACAGCTGCTCAGAAAATATAGGCTGATTCAAAATATCTTAGTGACTGGGTGCTTTCTCAGTTCTTTCCTCTTGCTCTTTAACATCAGAGTACAAATGCCAAGACCTTAGTGCATTCCTTCAGAGCAGACACCAAAAGGAGCTGTTCCATTCTTCAGCAAGAAAGTCTTCCCACTGGGAGAAAACTTTGGGACAACAGTGAAGCCATGTGTTACACAACTACCTAAATGCTGATGAGACACATATTATGCTGTAAGACACTATTTCCGTAAAGCAAGAGAGATAGATAAAAGTCTTAAGCCTCTTTTTCCTTTAGATCAGTGCTATCAGCTTAACACTCAGGGAAAACATTCACTCATCCACTAAACGGACACAATTCAGGGACCAGCTCTGTCCAGTATCTTGCTTTCCTCCCTATAGTCTTGTAATGCAAAGTAACAGATTATAATTCAGAACAGTAGCTTCTGCATTCCTTAGCCCTTCTAAAACACTGATGATGCAAAGGCCAGGCTTATGTTCTTATCTACTCTAGTAAACATTTTATTTCTTCTTACTTATATCCCAAGAATCTTTTTGACTGCCTGTTTAAGGGCATATGCCTATGTACAGGGATTTCCATGGGTTTGGGTTTAGTTGTTGGTTGGCTATCTCTTTTTTTTTTTTTTTGAGGGGGTGTGTTGTTTGGTTGGGTATTTTTAAACAGCTCTTTAGAGCAGAGATAGTATCTTCTTTAGTAATGCCATGCTTCAAGCCCACTTATAACTGATAGAAAATACCGTAGCAGTGCTGTGCTTTATCAAGTGGAGTTATTATCATAATAGTCAAAAGAAGACACTAAAATAACTGGCTGATCAGGAAACACAAAATGCAAAGAGGTGGATGGCAAATCATATCTTTGCTCTTCTAGGTACATTAAGAATCTTGCAGACACAACATCGCTGAAACTAATACTTAACAATGAGATGCAATATCACTGTAGTTACATGATCACATATGGCCAGCATTCGAGTTATTCCTTTACTGTGGCATAAGCTTAGGTCCTTATATTGTTTTTCCTTCTTTCTCAGCAAACTCCCTCTGAAGTAAGGAAAAGGGATAAATACAGAATGAGTACAGAAATTTAGAGACTTCCTCCTATCATCTCTCATATGTCAGTGAAGGACTGAGGTGAGAAGTCAAAATGTACTCTTCTCAGAGATCAGGTCTCAGTGGATTAGGCTGCTTGAGAACTGCTGAAAAGTCTTATCTCGGAATAGAAGATTAAGGACTAATTTTGTGTGGTCAATATGAAGGTTTTGGAGGGCTTATATAACTCCATAATGATTGGTTCAGCTATTGCATTAAAAAAATGAAGTGCATATCTTTCCTTTAGAATACTTACCTACAACACCACAGAGTTTCATAACATATGAAAAGGAAGCTATCACACATATTTCTGTCAGACATTATACACCAACAAGGCACATTAAATACATTTCATTTTTTCAGAGCTTAGGACCTCATACATTGTCTGATGTGATGAGATAAAGTATAATTTAATCACAAATATCAGAGATATCAAAGGAACTTATAGGCTGTGCAGTCCATCTTAATAATGGAAGACAAGCATTCCCACAGATGGCCAGCTATCAAATTCATGGTTTAGCTGTAATGTTAGGCTACCCCCTATAAGTTTGATATCACTCTATTTTCATAGTCACGCATTTCATTTGCTGAAAATTAGAACAGGATTGGGCATTCTGGGGGTATTTAGTAAGTAGGTATATGACATCATACTGGCCAATAAGTAGTGTTCTACAACATATTAACCCTTTATGCACAGATGACATTCTGCTGAATACCTACAATTTGCAGATGAGGTGGTTCTGGTGCTTGCTGGATACCTCTGATTTTTATTTACCATATTTCTTCACTAGAGTGCCAATAAATTAATTTTCTATTCATGGACATCTCATCCAGAGGAATCCTCAGCAACATAGCATTTACTGAAGCAATAAAACAAAATCCAAGCAATAAGACTGGTGGGGTATATTCCCATTTAATTTGATTCCCAAATCACCTTGACAGATGGTGAGGGAAACTAGTTCATGGGCTACAACAAGGCAATTAATTTAGGTCTTCTAGGTAGAAGCCTGTACAGTGTATAAAAAGAATTTTTTCTTCCTTTCACTACTGCCACTAGTGCCAGATTTACAAGATGACATTTCCAATGAAGTCTACAAGGAATAAAACGTACTCCAGACATCAGCACTGCTGGGAAGTGGGTGCTACTCTGTACAGCCAGCAGAATTATTTTGGCTTTCAAGGGCATTCAGTAACATTAGCTAAGTTAATTTTGAATGTAATTGTGCTTCTGCTAGTAAACACCATTTGTATCACTGCATAAGAAGTTGCAATGTGTTGTGGTAGATTTGCTTGGTTCTGTCCACTCCTGCTCTTACCCCTCAATTTATGAATGAAATCTACTTTTTACTATGAGTGCCTCTTTGGAGTTAAACAAAGTGAACACACAAAAATTCAGCAAAAGAAGAACTGTGAAGAAGCACTGGTGGGACTTAAGGGAGTGAAAAGGAAACAGATCCTAACAGAGGGTTACACAAAACATCTGAGCCCTATGGCAGAGGGCTCTCACTGCTGAATTCAGTTTACCTGCAGAAACATATTGTCATGTGGAAAGAAACTAATAAGCTTACTTCCAAAGGCAGCAGTTCATCACACCTCCAATTTCAGAGGTTACAGGTTTACTCAGATGAAGTCAGGTAACAGGTACCTCATTTTTATCACACCTAGCCTATATGAGGAAACCTGTTCGTGGGAAAGGGCATCCTTTATACCTCTCAGCACTAAAGATAATCACTGACCATTCACTTGAGAGCTCATGTAGCTGTTATATTACTTTTTATTTTTCATCCTGCATTGTAAAAACACCACAATTTGATCCTTGAACTAATGTGAATAATATAACTATGTTCCTATATCAGTATCTTCACACCCATACTAACGTGAACAGCTCAATGAAACCTATATACTTCAGAAACAGATCAACTAAAACTCATCTTCTCTCTCATTACATAAAATTATGTCACAGATGAGACTAATCCTCATGAATCACACAATCCACTTCCTTGAGGCATTCAGCTACTTGAGTCATCCTTTATGCTTATCAGCAATTTGACTAAAATACCAGCAAAAAACCCCGAACAACTGCAGACACCTATGTGGGTGTGATGAGTTGGCCTGGCAGGAAAACAGGAACCCACCAAAGCCACTGTGTCACTCCCCTCCTCAGCTGGACAGGAACAGAAAATATAAGGAAAGGCTCGAGAACCAAGATAATGACAGGGAGAGATCATTGCCATTACTGTCATGGGCAGAACAAACAGACTGAAGTTGCAGAAATTAATTTATTACTAATTAAATCACAGTGAGATAATGATAAATAAAATTAAATCTTAAAAATACCTCCCCATCCCACAAACTCCTTCCCAGGCTTAACTGCACCCCATTTTTCTCTACCTTCTCCTTGCAAGCAGTGAAGAGAAGTGGGTTAGTTTGTCACACACCATCTCTGCCACTGTTTCCTCACACTCTTCCCCCGATTCTGTGTTGGGTCTCTCCCATGGAAGACAAACCTCCAGAAACTTCTCACACAGCCCATGGGCTACAGCTGTTCACAAGCCAATGTAACATGGGACCCTTCCACAGGGTACAGTCTGCCCAATGTGTGGTTCCATTATAAGCTCAGAAGTCCTGCCAGCAAATCTGCTCCAGTATGGGCTCCTCTTCATGGGGACCCAGGTCCTGCCAGGAACCTTCTCCAGTGCAGGCTTCTCACGGGGTCACAGTCATTCAGGTATGCACACACCTGGTCCCACTATGTGTTCCTACATTGACTGCAGGTGGATTTCTGCTCCACTTGGACTTCCATGGGCTGGTTTCAAATGTGACACTGGAATAACAATATACCTATGTGTCCTGGTTTCAGCTGAGACAGAACTCATTTCTTTCCTAGCAGTCAGAAGGGTGTTGTGTTTTGGATTTACTATGAGAATAATGTTGATAACACAATGATGCTTTTGTGCAACAGTCATTGTGGAGTTGTGTTATTTGTATGTTTTATTATCCCTGTATTATGTATTGGTTTATTCCTTTGTACCCCCATGTACAACTTGGTTTATCCCCAGTTTTCCCGCCTTGTCCTCCCTTCCCGCCTTCCCAGTATCTATCCATCAACCTGGAAGAGGCGCAGTCTTTCCTTTTACCCCTCCCAGGTGCCTTGTCTGTCACTTGGTGTTCCTTCCCATCCATCCAGAAGCTTCCACCTTGGGCACCGGGTGATTGGGCGAGGGCCTGGGGCTCCCCCCATATCCTTCCCCCATTAGACCACGTTGTATCCCCCCATCCCGGAGCCACCCCCTATCCCTATCCCCATTGGTCGTTGGATACCCCTCCCTTACAGTTTATAA
Source organism: Lonchura striata (assembly GCF_050655825.1). NCBI lineage: Eukaryota > Metazoa > Chordata > Aves > Passeriformes > Estrildidae > Lonchura > Lonchura striata. Next base: position 53,047,567 of record NC_140707.1, on the reverse strand, counting down.
GCCAGTGCAAGCACCTTGTGCTTGTTCCTGTTGGCTGGCACCGTTCTAGGATATTTGGCCCCGTTGGCCACAATAAACTCGGACTTAGCCCCCAACAGGATCCGTTCTTCATTTATCGCCGCGAGGCTTGCCAGCGCTGCCCGGGACCCACGAAGGCACTCTCCAAACCCCAGCTGGGCGTGGCGGAGGGTGCCTCCATCGCCCACTCTCGCCCCAGGAGGAGAGCTAGCCGGGACTGAGAACAGGGATCTGGGGCGGGAGCGCGGCACGTCATTGCTCAGTAGCACTTACCTGAGGTCCAGGACTTTTGGGTTTCCCAGTTTCTCCTGGTGAACAAGTGCACAAGAAGCCATGAGGGAGCAGCTGACCAGAACTGGCCAAAGGGATTTCCCATACCAGAGAATGGAAGGATTTGGCTGGGTATCACTCAGACAGTGGTGAGCAATGGTACCGTGCATTACTTGTCTTTCTCGAGTTTTAGTCCTCTTTCAACTTTTGTTTTCTTCTTTTTCATCATTATTATTATGATTACTATTATGTTTAACTTAACTTCAGTACTTAAACTGTTCTAAAACCCATGGGTTTTACTTTTTTTCCACAATTCTCCTCCCCATCCACTTGGGATGGCAGGGACTGAGACAGTGGCTGCATTGTACTTAATTGCTGACTGAGGTTAAACAACATACATAAATAAAAATTACATCAACATTTTTAAGAGGGAAAGCATTTCTATTTCCCCCTCATGGAACACTTCTGTATTTAACCCTACAGCTCTGATCTGGCTGTACTGAAAATATTAGCATTGTTTAGGGGGAGTAGAATGAACTCAAACAGAAACTGTATTGTTTGCTTTGGGGACAGTAAAAGGAACATACAAGGACTCCCTTTTAAATACATGCTGTCACTTTGCCTATGCTCCATACAAACCAAATACACAGAGTTGATATCCTGATAAACAGTTTGTGCTAAATTAGGATCTAACAGAGAAGGCTATTTTATTATACAGAATTTCCCACATTTTGTCAGAAAATACCATCCTCACGGCTTCCACAAGGCTTTCTTCTTACCATCCCATGCACTTTGCTAAAGAAAATAATAGATTTTCATTGCTTATCACATGGTATAAAAGACATAAAAACTGCTATAATTTAACCATGTTGTTAACAGCTGTTCCCCTTCCCCACTGGCATTCACATCACTACCATTTAATGGATATCGTTAATGATGTTTCTGCTCAAAAAAAAAAGGGTCCAAGACAGCAAGGATGATAATCAGAAAATGTTCAAATTTTCAGCATAGAAATCAAAATATGAAAATCCAATTCCCTTTTCTATCTTTCCTTTCAAAAGTACACATGCAAGATACTGACAGCAAAATAAAAATGGCACCACACTTCATGATTAATCACTTTCTTCTCTTTCAACTACTCTATTACAATTTTCATTAGTGGGAAGTAAAAGTACAGCAAACAGATGACAAAGTACAGTCCTTCCTAGTACTATGGAACAGCCCCAGGACATCACAATTACATGCTTTTCCACAAGACAGGCACCAAAGGCAAGCAAATGTACTTGTCCAAATGGTACTACCAAAAGCAGATTTGTGCTGGCTGCAGAAAGTAGTTATCAGGGCCAGTCAAAATACCAAATTTCGAAAAGGCATGTTCTCTGAAGGAAACATCATGTAAAAAGAGTGGTAGACTGTAACAAAAATGCATAAAGAAAAAGAAACACATGAAGAATTTGAGGCAAGTGGAAGTGAAGGGTGAAGAGTAGAGTGGGGAGGAAGCAACAAGATCTATAGTTAATTATTTCTACATATAAGAGAGAGGTAAATGAAAAATTTTAGAACACATGAAGACACATATATCACCATAACAGACCAAGAAAATGTTTTTTTTTTTTCAGCAGCACCTGCCTGTCCTTCCCAAAGAAGAAACATGCTTTGATATGACTTTACCAAAATCCTTATAGAACAAGAAAGAACTCTAGAAATATAGTTGTAAAAGTTCTACCTAAAATATGAAGAAAAGTCATGGCCAAAGCACTTGGCCACAGTACTTTGGCATGCTTTAATGCCCCTTGGAAAAAAAAAAAAAAGTCAACCAAACAAAAAACCCAAACACTCCACAAAACCCACAATTAGGTGGGCAAAGTCATTGCACTGTGTTTGATGACTCACTGAGCTGTGATATCCTTTACAATCTCTGCTCGTACTGAATATGCTTTCTTGAGCTGCTGTCTGACCATAAAGCAGACAGCATGGGCTGGAGGTTGTTCATTTAATTGTCTTGCCAAATGGATCTTCTTTAGGACAAATCCCAAGGGCTCTCTCCCTAAAGCTCTGACTAAAAGCCATGGATCAGACTTTTGAGAACCAACATCGACTACAGCAAATTAAAAAAAACAAACAAACAAACAAAAAAAAAAGCAAACCAACCTGCTCAGAAATTCAGACTTGAGGAAAAAGATTAAGAAAATTAGAATTCAGTTATTCCAGTTGCTTGCTTCATCTATCCCTTATCAACCTGCTTGTAGACTAATCAATACATAGATAGCAAATTATTTCATACACACAGTGACCTTGCAAAATATTCCAATGACAAAATCAACCAGGCACAACAATAAGACTGTTTGCTACAGAGGTTGAAATTAATATTGAAGTCACAACAGAACATTTTGCATTAATGCTGAATACAACATATCAGCAACATATCCGCTTTTCACACTCTTTTTGAGGAAATGAGGGTTTACATTTCTGCCCCCTGTTCTTTTCTCCATTGTGCTGACTTAGGTACTTGGAATGAACCAAACCAAAAACTGTTTTCTTGAATTATTTTTTCTGGATCATTGAACTGGTTCATCTCACGAACATGCACAGTAGAGTCAACACCATCCAGGCAATAGCAATAGAACTGTTTAACTTGACATCACTGCCAAGATCTCAACAATGCCCAACAGTAATGTACACAGTATCAAAATGCTAATTCATTAAACATTCATTACTTTATTTTCAAACAACACACAAAAACCACCACAAAAATGTAACCTACCATGCCCTAACCTCAGTGACCAACTGCTTTCAGATCACAAACAAGCAGAAAACAATTAAAAAACCCTGCATCTCCTCTCTTCCCTGCCTTTTTATCATTAATAGATTAAAAAGTATAAAAATATTGAGATTACTATTCTGTATAGACTTGCTTCTGTATTTCCCACTTACTGTTCTATGTACCTCTCAAGTACTGAAGAGTAGAAGACAGTTTCATTTGGATTGTTTTTCTCTTTAATGATTATATAATTTTAAAAATACATTTTAGAGAAGCATTGACCCATCAGACACCTTGAGATTCAACTAGCATTAAAGTACTTGAGTTCAGCTGGTGACACTTGCTTTCCCACATTCCTCTGCAGCTGTCCTTTTAGTCCACTTGAGCCTTGTTAACACAGTGTTTCTTTTCTTTCCCACCCCTCAAGTGGCATGTCTGAGAGGACAGTATTCCTGGCACAGATGCCAGAGCAGCATCTGTACTCTACACAAACTGTTTCATTTCACTGAAAGGTAATGGAACCAAGTAGCCTCTTACTCAGTGCACGAGATCTGCTCTAGTGATCACACTCCCTGTTATTTTAGGCTGGGTGCACACAGTATTTTCAATCAACAGCTCAGCTTGCACTTAAGAAAAATATACCATTAGAGAAGCAGACAGGGACAGAAAACTTAGTTTTGCTTTACTGGGAGAAACCCCAGGTAGAAAAATCCTCATGGTTACAACAATCTACGCACCATAATTCCCAGTAGTCACAAGCTGAAATTGTTCAAACAACGATCATCAGCACTTCAAATTTCATTAGGGAATATAGTTCTGTTTCTGCAGCTGGCAAGAGGAACACATCTCAAGTATGAAATGATATTGTGTTTGCCTTGGCAATGTTTTGGCTGCAGGGGTAGCTTCTGTGGGAAGATGCTTCATAAGGGTTGAGTCTAGTTTTGCCATCAAAACAGTTGGTGGTGAGCGATCTCTCCCTGCCCTTATCTCAAACTAGAAACCCTTGGTTGCAGCTTTTTTCCCTCTGTCTAGCTGTGGAGGGGGAGTGAGACTAGCATGGTAGGCCAAGGAAGGAAAGAATAACCAGACATCATCTTCACACTGATCTGCCCAGGAATGATCCTCTACCTGCAAAGCCTCTCCTTCCAGAAGGGGAGTAGGCAGGAAGGCCTTGGCTGCAACATACTAGGAGTGAACAGCCTGTTAAATTTCTTTGTCATGAGCCACCACCACTATTTTGTCACTCTCATCATTAAAGGTGTTCAGTTTGCCTACTCCAATCCTTTCATAGCCTTCTGCTAAGGGAAACATCGTGCACAAAGATGTAAAGAAAACAGTAAGAAGCAAGAAATGAGAGACTCACTGCAGTTAAGGATTCACAGCTGATGAAGTAGAGGGTTTTAGGTTATTTTTAAACATTGATGCAGTAGTGTAATGTGCTAAAACCTTAAAAGCCAGCATCATAAGACACGCTGTCTTGGATTCTGTAATAAAGCACTTGCAGCACCCTAGTCCATGTGTCAATAATTGAGCTTCAGGGTTTTTTCCTTCTTTTTCATTTTTTTCCTTAAATAGTATGCTGATATTCAAACAAGAATATTAATTACTTCATTGAAGAGAAGTATCCTAGGGCTTTTTATCTCCTGCTCAGCGTATTATGATGTACTACATGGATTAGACTGCACCAGCTGCTAATTTTTTTAAACAGAGTTCACACAAACCTTCAGCATGTATGCTACTATGCAGGAATTTTCAGGTCAATTAGGACTAGTGCAGCCAAAGCTCAAAAGGTGATCATTTCACTACTACAGGGATAAAGCTGAATAAAGAACATGGGAGATGTAATTATGTTAAGAAAGAAGAAAATTCTTCTAATGGCTAGACAGACATTACTTCATGGTCAGAAAAAAAGTTGTAAGTAGTTCACAGCCTCAGTATGGATTTCTATATGACCTTGAATCAGTTCTCACAGCTCTCACCAGGCATATTAGGGATCTGAGATCCTCAGCTAAGAGGTACTAGAACCATGCAAAATTAGGGACTATTTCAGAAACACCTGCCCTCCCTTCTGTTTTTTTTTAAATGCAGGTGACACAATCAGTGACTTCAGTAAGATACTAAAACTTGCTTAGCACAGCCCTTCTGCAGTCACTTTCACCTCCCTCTCCTTAGGCTCCTTATTTAACCCCCTCAAATACACACAGAGGGACCCATAGGTGGGAAATTTCAAGAGGCAAAGACATTCCAGAGAGTTAAGATTTAGCAGTGCATGGATATTTATTAAGTACATGTAGTGGACACAGAGTGGCATTGGTTAGTCAGTTTTCACACTTCCCTGCCCCTCCTCCAGAGTTACTTTAAAGACAATAAACTTTATAATGAAGTATTGATAACATCTTCCCATTTAGGCTAACAGGCTTATCACGCACTCCACCACTGAATATGCTGTTTTAATTAGCAAGATGGATCTCAGAGCTGATACGTTCTGTTGTGCTATAATTTCTGCCTTTACAGTAATTTTCTCCTGTTTTTCACAGTATAATGTGCTATAAATCCTACTTAGGCTGCCTCACTGGCCTGTTGCTGCTCAGAGTCAATCTTTCAGGCCCTCCGTTTCCATGACAACTTCCCGACATCCTCCCATTTGCAGGATTATCCTACTGCCCCCTGGGGAGACTGTTTCCAGTCTGGATGTTCGATGCTCATGGGCTCCTAAATGTGGAGCTCCATTCAGCCCCCTCTCTGCCTCCAGCAGATTTGGTTTGCCCACCCTTGCCATGCTGTCTGTGCCTGGGGTTGTACCCAGGGAACTGAGCAACCAGTCCTCTCTTTATCCCTCTGGAACGGGGGTGCCTAGAAGAATAACACAGACTTGGCTGCTGTAATCCCTAAACAAGTCACAAACAAATTAAATAACCTCTCCTCTCACTCCAGGGTTTTGTATTTTTTTCATTTTTCTCTGTATCCCCTGCTCCCATATTCAATCTCCACACACACATTTCAGACTATAAGCACATACCCTTACTGGTTCTTAATTTTCAGTTTTTGTCATGTTATCTCTCTCATATTCTTCTTTTCCTTATTTTATCTTGCCTTTATTCCTTTCTTCCTCTCTATAATATTTCCTCCTATACTACAATGCTCTCTAAAGACAGCTGTGATGATCCAGAAACCATTACAAGGTCATCCATCAACTGCTCCTGCTCCCCCAGGTCATACACCACATTCCACTAATACTTAATTAAATTTCAGCCTTTGAAAAGAAAAGCAGGATTTTTTTTCCCCCTCTCCTATAGGTCTCCTTGTTTATTTTTTCTTCAGTCTCATTTTGAGTTGTGAAACATTTATAAGTTCAGAGCAAGTATCAATCCCTCCATGCTGTTTCAAGGAAGGAAAAAAACCAACTAGGATTGACTGTTCTCTAGAGCTAAAGGAGAAGAAGAAGGGCTGCACCTGAGACAGCAACTTTTCTGAAGTCACTGTATAAAGACAGCAATTAGGAGCCTCCAATCATGCAGGCAGTGGGGAAACAGCATTTCTCAGATTTTCCTCTGCATGACCTATTGATTCTCCAACTTTATTTCTGTTTTTATGGATGCAGTTCTTGATAAACAAAGGGTACATAATTGTTAACAAGAAGAAACACTTTAGGGATAGATACACCACCTAACCTTAGGCATCTAATAAAACTCAAAGCTCACAGGTTTACAGTTTATGAACAGACAGGATCTTATACATCAAGTTCCTCTGAACTTTGGCCTTGGCACCAAGCTGAAAGTGCAGGTTAGGTGCTTCAGGCAGGCTGGGTGAAGAAGGAACCTTCTTACAAAAGATTCTTCTATAAGCTTATCATTTCCACACACCTAACCCACATCTGCAACATGGCAAGTCTCCAGCTGGACTTCAGTAAGGTATGACAGATGTGGGCACAACAGTACTTCATCACACCCATGGCACAATTAAAAAGCAAAATTACTTCTGCATGGAAAGATGGGATCATTCCCATCCTTTACTCTTCAGAATAATAACAAAGGAAGCGCTACAAAATAGCAAGCAGAATCCACAAGTGTGAATCAAGTAATTTGAGAGCACGTATTATTGTATCAGATTGCTGATAAAGTGAAATATCTTCTATCTTAGCTGCAGCCAGAGTATTAGCAGCTACAGAAAATGCTGGAAATCCTTCATAATTCAGTAGCATCTGCAAGCTTTACATTTCCACTCTAGTCTAAATTTCCAAAATACAATCTGGGATTTGAAACACCAAATCTCAGCTCTAGATCTAGCCCTTAACATGAACCTTTACAAAGAAGGAGAAAGTACAGCAAAAGAATTTGGATCAAAAAAAATTAACTTTCCCTAGGGAAGCCTCACTAAAGAGTTTTTTTGTTTTATTCCCACACTAAATATTCATGCTGTCATCAGTTTATATACAATAGATTTCATGATTAATGTATATAAAGCAATCCCAATAAATTTAATGTAATAAGTGGGATTCTTTTATTCACCTTCAATAATATGGAATGTAATTCACCCTTTAGAATTTGGTTTTTTATACAAACTGAGAAATCTGATTTTAAGAATAACAAAAGATTACACACCTAAGAGGAGAGCAAATATTAGAAAATACAGAATTAATTTCCATTAAGAAAACTTACACAGAAGTAAGGATACTTTTCAGAACTAAAATTTCTGAATTTTTGTTCACATTAAGGACAATTTCTTGCTCTCATGAGTCAGGATACCTTCCATCTTGCACATGAGAGCTTCAGTAGCTAAATTAAACAATACTTAGCCTGTACATATTCCATATTCCCTGCCAAGATCATATTAAATGCCTCAGATCACACACTTTCTACAGATTGGAAAGTGTAATATGTTTGTCACAGTTATCATAGGAATTTCAGCAGCTTCATGAAGGTTTTCTTTGAACTGGATAAAGTGCTGAGCTAAAGCCTAGTTTAAATTTTCTTTTCTCCTCGATCTGTTTCTTGTTTTAGAACCAGACTTTGGAATACCTTAACCAAAGCACCACATTTGTTCCAAGTCATACCAGAGATCAAACTGTTTAGAGGTTTTATTTGAATTGACACTGCTGTAATACCTACGTAATCATTAATGATTGTTTCTAAATAGTACATATGAAGAAGAGGCAGTCCATATCAGATCTGCACTCCATCTGCTCTGATGTTCCACCCTGATGGCTGTCAGTACCAGATACTTCACAGTATCTCCTTTAACCTTCTGGTTAACTCCTACTAATAGCCTCATTCCCCTTCTGAGCTAGAGCTTGATATAAAATGCCCTTCATCTTATTAAAGAGAACAGAAATGGTTCAGATGAGTCTCAGATTCCACCTCTCAAGCCACTGACTCGAGCATTAAACATTTAGTAATTTCTCCAGTCTACATGCATGAATTCATCTGAGCACACAGCTACAGACATATTTTCAGGGAGTTTGTTAACATCCCTGCTGTTCTAGTAAGGATTTCCCATCCACATGGTAGAAGGGCTATCCTGCTTCTAGCAGGACTAGAGAAATTCCAGAAAGCTAAGCTCGGCAGGACTATGAAAGCAAAGCTTTTAGTTCATTTCCCTCAAAGGGTTTACTTATTCCTGCACCAAGAAGTGGTGTTTTGTCATCTATAAATACACACACACATCTATTTTCCAAACTCTGCTTTGAGAATAAATTTGAAATTGATGTCCCTAATGATAGCCCCCCAAACACCTCATAAATCAGTGACATGTTTCCATAGTGACATTACACTGCACTGACAATGGCTTTGTCCATGAAGGCAAAAGACTAAGTCATAAGTCAGCCCCCAAGCTTGATAAGCCCAAGACAGTTACGCCAGTCAAGATCATCAGTTGATAAACTGGAAACAGTTCTTTGAAACTGGAACAGTGTTCCTTACAAGTCACAGCAGAGTGCTTCAAGGCCCTTCTTTTTTATAAAGTAAACTGCTGTTCTTTGTCACTAATGAACTGTCTCCTTTTGTAAGAAAAACAATAATAAGACATTAAGTTTATGTTTTCCAGAAACATCAGCTACCTTGAATTTTGGTTGTTGTGTTCTCACTCTCCCTTCTACTGTGCAGATCTCCAGACCTCACACTGTTGTTTGCAGCACAAGGCAGCTGGACCAGGTGAGTTCTGATCCATCTAAGACCAGAAAAGTTGCTTTATTGGAGGGGTTCTCTTCACTTTTGGTTGGTTAAAGTTACACAGATAACAACTCTTCACCTGAATTCCAATGGCAGCACCTGCTTAAGGTTGGAACATGAGAACAGCAGCCTTCACTTAAGGCTGGCTTATGCTGTCACACAACAACATCCTGATACCTTCACCAGCACAAGTGCAGAACCTGGCTCATTTTTGGCACAGAAGTATCATGTTCTTATTAAAACATTTTAGTTGAATAGACTATTTCTGTACACCTCACAAAAAAAAAAAAAAAAGCTGCACCCCTGTAGCTGTATTAGTGATTGGTTAAGAAAAACTCTCTTTAATTGTGTAATACAAGTTATACAGTAATTTTAGAATTTTCAAGTATATTGGTAATAAACTTTACAGTGCACCATAGACATGCATTTCTCCCACTGTTCAAAGCAATAAAAAACAAAAGAAAATAAAACCAAATTCACACCAAAATAATAATAATAGAAAAAGAACACAACCAAAAGTCACAACTTGATCAGAGCCCTTCATAGGTTTCAAGCTCCTGAAAACACAGTATGATCAAATCTTTGTTCAGGACAACTCATCAGTGGTGAACTGACTCCACACAAACAGTACCACACAATTCCAGCTCCCTAATACATACAAACAGCAAACAGTTAAGACTGTGATTGTGTGAAAATTGCTCTAATACTCCTCTGACAGCACTCCAGCTGAGAAGTCTCCCTGAGCAGTGAACAGCTGTTGTGTAGTATTCACATTTACTTCTTGGAGAGTGCTCTCAGCACAAGCTCTCCAGTATAACCTGCGAAATGATGACATACTAATGACTACCCGAGGTCCAAACAAAACCCCCAAACAAACAAACAATCATGGACTGTACTGTGAAACACTGTACTTTTTAAAAGTTGGAGGGCCAAATAAAGAACTTTTAAAACTTTTCTTGTGGACTCAACTATGCAAATTTCAGTCCAGATTTTCAAAGAAGTTTTGCTACACAAAAACCTTCTGTGCACTTCGCACTTTTGCTGAACCTTTCAATAAGAGACCAGACAATGCTCAGAGACTGGACATCTCTCCATGAACATTTGAAGGAACCTGTGCATGTGTGGAATAAGAATGAGGGAAAGATGAATTACCCATATGTTATGGATAAACAACAGGTTCCCGACTCTTTTTTCATATGTTCTATATGTGTTATCAACAACTTGAATACATCAGTTTTTACAAGGAGATGGATTTTTCTGACAACAGTTTGTTATCCTACATATAAATGTATAGGATACTGAAGTACCCTGTGTTTTGAAAACAAGATTATCCTCATCAAAACAAACAGGAAATTCAAAGAGAAAAAAAAAAACACAGAAGGAAATATTGTACTTATCTAAACTATGACATTAACCTGGGAAAGTACTTCAGCTAAAATTGTTCCAAGAGTTGAGTAATACCCCTGAGAAAGCACACATTTCTAGCAATAGCAGCAACTCAATGATACTGGCTGGAAGAAAATTAAGATAACTATCTCAGTTTTCCTACCACAGCATTACCCAGTCTGGAGTGTAGAAACAACATTTCCTCCTGACACTGTTATTTCTCACATGCTGTATATAGCATTATCTAGGGATACAGGTACGATACCAGTTAGCTGGAAGTCTATTTTGTTTGATAACAAAGCTTATGCTCTCCAGACTGCATAAAAATTGGGTAATGAGCTTGCAAGCTCTGTTCCACTGCATTTTTATGGGAGGATCTTGGTCTCCTGGTGCACACAAGAGCAGGGAGATGCAGTTTCTCCATATGCAACTGCACTTGGTGTCACTGGGCCGCATGATGGGGATGTACTGCTGGGACCATATGTTGAAATTCAAAGCAGACACTTCAAAATGCCAAGGCACCCAAGGTCACAATCACAGTGCTTCAAAACAAAATGTTAGTCTCTGGCAGACCAGGATTTAAAAAAAAAATTAAAGCCTACTATAAACCTTTCCATGACAGATTCCACTGGTTCATCACAGTTATTCATTACCAGGTAAATAACAATTGATTTCAATGTCCCTGCATGCATCCTGACTCAATAAATCGTTTTTCAGCTGATGAGTTACAGCTGTCCCTGAGATAAACATCACCCAACTTTAAAACTACATTAGAACACACCCATGTCAGCATGACTACTGCAGGTTTTATTTGGTGATAAAGGTTAGCGAATATCAGGAACTACTTTCCTTATGCAGCTAAATGTGTATATATATTAGGTTTTCTCAATTTTAGTATCCATAATAATACTTAAGACACACATTAAATAATTAAATAATAAGAAGTGGGATCTACTAAAGAAAATCTGATCAGGCCAGAGTTTTCTTGTGTGGGCACCATACCCATTGCTTGAAGTGTAACATACCTCTTTTTGTTCAGTTTTCACCCTAAAATGTCTTATATGCCTCTGAAGACAGAGAACACTCTTGAAGTCTTCCACATCCACCCACACCTGACAGTACAGCCCTTCCAGTCAGAAACAATCCCTTCCACCCCTGTCAAGAAATAGTACAAAAGAAAAGAGGAACTGAATGCCCCCTTCCATCCCTTAAAATTAAAATGCCATGTCTTACTCTTTGCAATATTATCAGGCGTATCCTTATGTCTATTTAACCTTCCCTTTCCACAGATGCCACTTGAATCCCAAGATTCACACAGCTTATTCATACAGCATCTTGGACCCAGTTTTCCAGTCCTGCACACATTCTTGGGGTACCTCACAACCAAGTTTTCCCAGCATTTTTAGATTTTTAAAAAACTTCTTTTGTTTCTTATTCTGTCCATCAGCACTAGCCATCCATACTTATCCCTGCACATTCCACTTGCACACTCTAACCCTCTTGAGCTTGAGAGCACTGATTGCATCAAATTGGGCATAGTTACATTTAGTGGCTCAGTATCCAGCAAGGACAGGCTCCAGCCATTTGAAATCTCTATTTAAGCTCCCTGCGGAGCTTGCAGGCTTACTGAGACAAGGATGCACTGAATCTCAGATGGACACTGCACTGCCAGTGATTGACTTATCTGTGCCTTGCACCCAGAGAACACTTCAGGTGCACACTCTGTGATAACCTTGCACCCATCTGTGCGACATGACATGCCAAGAGCAGGCAGAGGAGGGATGGTCCCCCTCTACACCCTATACACACAGACATAAAGAACCTGTATAAGCTGTTTATGCAGCTGCTGACCCAGGAGCTCATTTGTGCATGGAAGCACTATCAATTAAAGAAATCTTTATTACCCTGGAGGAGAGAACACCTTTTGCATTCTGCATTATTTTTCCTAGACCAAGGAGCATCAGGTCAGGCACAGCAACAGTCTGGCCCAGTGCTTCCCAATGAACAGCTTGCTTGTGCTGCATCACGGTGGCTGCAGCAAACTACCTTTGCTTTCCTACTTCTCAAACACTGGCCTAAGGTAATTGCAACACATCCAGAAAGGACTATGTGGAATGATATGCTGGGAATGTTTTTGAAGTACTTTTCAAAGCAGTGAATAAAGTGTGGCATTTCTTCAAATGTAAACAGGATCATCTTTCATCAAGCAGTTAGAGTACAGATCATCATTGTGTAAATTGTTCCGTCACATTGACAGCAAGTGTGGAAGTATTCCAGACAATGGAACACAGGTTTGTACCTTCTACTTAGCATAAGAAAAGGGAGTTCTTTCACCCAAAGAAATATTTGGTTCTTAGAGTAGTTTGAGTAGAAGAGCACTGTGCAAAAAGAGGATAAGAACTATTATGCTCTGTTGCTCATATGAGCATGGAGGCAAGGGGTACAAAAAGGGGGAGAGCTTGCACCAGACTGGGGCATGGAACAAAAGCAGCAGCAACAAAGCTTGGAAAAGGAGAAAGCTTGGCTCAACACACTAGGGAATGTAACTGGTTGCAAAAATTTGAAGTGTAAGTGCAAAAACAAAAGGTATCTTAAACAACTCTTAAGAAGAAAAGGATTAAATTAAGCAAAGGAAATTGCAGTTTGAATGCCAAAAAGTATTTCTTTTGAAGGATTTTGCTCTGTGAATGTGTTATATGTGATGAAAGACATTGAAGACTACATGCTGGAAATATATTGATTAGAAGCAATGCTGAACTGGCCACTCTGAGCTTGTTGTGCCTTGCCTCCCACCTCTCTTGATTTTAAAAAGTTTGGCACACTTTTTCTTTCTTCACCTTCAGCATCAGACAGATGCCAGAAAAGCATTTGATATTAAGCAAAAGCCTCACACTGGTACCTTCAGAAATCAGCTTCAATGCCCTAATTAGTCAAATACATCTTTGGCAGTGTCTATAACCCTTATATAGTCACAGCAGTGAGAATCATGCAATCACGAAATCTAAACAGGAAAACAGATGGTCTTAAATAAAAACTTAGTGTGTAATTCATTTTACAACATGGTGCAAGATCTCCAACTTGATAATGAAATGGGAAGAAGCAACACTGAAGAGATCTTTGGCTTTGAATTCCTGTGTTTAATTTGGTTTTTAGATTAAAATAAAACACAAAGATTCAAATTCAAATGAGTCCATGAACACAGAAGTGTATGCCACAGAACTGGGATGCAGTTTAATAAAAGTGGGATAGCTCTCAGAGGATAGCAATGCATTGATTTTCATTAGTGCATCTCATTCTCAGGAATATGCAAGCAGTGGCACTTATGAGAAGGGAGCACCATGGACCTCTGTAGGAGTGACCACGTGAAAAAGCTGGACACAGCAGTTAGGGTGCTTGAGGCCAGGACTGAAGCAAACTCCTGTAGCTTATCTAAGGAGCCCATGTTGGAACCATCAAAAACCACTTCAAATTCTAGGTCCACTGAGCAAAAGAAAACCAGGACTGTAAGGGATGCTGCATTTTAACAGCTGAGGTCTTCAGCAGAGCCAAGTTCATGGAGCCATGTATGTGCAGAGGGTTGCCTCAAGGTGAGGTACATCCAGCAACTTGTAACAATGGGGGGGAGGGAGTTACAGGGGAAGGAGACTACCACAGAGAGCTCACAGACATTATCTAAAAATTATCTACCCCACAATGAAGCTTCCAAATGAATTTCATCAGCACATCATTACTAAACGCCATTGATTTGGAAAGAAAACAATTAATGCCAAACCCAACATCTGTGACATCTTTTAATATGATACTGCAAACCACAGGAGTGTAACTTAATAGCTAAGCATTTTGAAATACTCTAAGTTTTACTGGAGCATTCAGGAGAAGTCTTTAAGATTTAAGCAAAAGTCACCCAACACACAGAGCAGTGCTATTACATGTACCTGTGCTCCTATTACAGGAGTTGGCACAATAACATGAGCAAACACACACAAACTCCAAAGTCTCAGGAGGATACCTGCTACTAAGTGATACATGCAGTGGATGAGAGAACTAGAATCTGCACACCAAATGCAAATGAGACTGACAGTTAATGGCATTTGTTCACTCTCAGCCTGTGTAAGAGTTTGTCTCCTTAATAACACAAAACTCCCCCTTAGCTTTACCTTCTCCAGCTTGAGAAACTCTCCTTCCTCAGTTACAGTGAGGCATCTTAGCTGTGCCATTACATCTGAAACTGATGGGCTAAGTCTACAAGTAACCAGTTCTGTTAGGCACTGAGAGCACTCGAGCTGTGGGAGCATCCAAGCAAAGGCTCTGGAGAAGTCCAGTGCTGCTCTGTCAGCAGGCATGCAGCTGTGCATTGCCTTCTTTCAGCCCCCTACTGCCCATTTATCTCCTTTTAAAAAATCTGGGAAGCCAACTAAGGTGTGTCAAACTTAATCATCTAGTTTCATAACCTGGATGGATCCTCTGTAATGAAACCTGAGGGGCTCCAAAGAATCAGCAGGGTGGTGATGCCAATGGAAAAGCTAACTAGGCAAGGTGGATCCATTTAAACCCAATTCTCACTTGGTGGCATATCTGCAGGGTATTTTTAGGACTCCGAAAACACTACTGGAACATCAAAGAATACAAAATAACCAAAACTAGTCTTTCACCTGTGGGGTTTACTGAGTTGGGAGGAAGGGAGAACAGGCTTGCAAAATGTGCCACTTAAGTCTGGTAACCAAAACCTAAAAGTAAAGTACTCTTCTCAAAGTGTCCAGAAAAAACAAGTACCCCTTTGACTTCTTTTGCAAGGAAGGAAAATAAATAAAACAGACACAGGGACAAACATGTTTGCCTTACACATTTTCTTCTTACTCTTGTGAGTCATTCCTCTTCAAAATAAAAAGAAATTCAGGGGAGCATGCCACAAGGCAAAGAGCATCTGCCATTGAGATAACATATGAAAGCCTGTCTTCATAGTTCATCATCCTAAAGTTCTGGGTGGCTTAGAGCCTTTGCATGAAACTGTTATTGCCTCTGAGGAGGAAGGAGGAATCAATGGCAGGGAAGAAAAATTGAATGCAGCTCTGTGCATTACTTTTATTGCTGTTCAAGAAGAGAAATACCAGAACCAGGCTTCTGGCTTTTGTACCAGAATCCACTGCAACCAGAGATATAAAGTCAGTAAAACAAGATTACAGAATTTCTGAGACATCCTTTACTGCCCAGCACAATAGCCCACAGGACTCAGGTAACAACCAGAGAGCCCCTGCCACAAGAGGTGGGAAATGGCCTTAGCAGCTTCTTCAATCACTATACAAGGTGCAAACTTACACCAGAAGAAAAACAATTGGATATTGCATGTCACTAGGTATACTTTGTTTTGCTGAGGCAGGTTTCTCTATGTGTTTTTTTCCTACCTTCAAATAAACATATTGTCAGGAGAAGTCAGATCATTACACAGCAGAAACTAACTTCAAAGCAAGATGGTCAAACTTGGTTCCAGGCCAGGCTACATGCAAGCCTGTGGAATGCAGTGGACAGTTCACATTGGCACTTAATGGTCCCAGAAAAGTTTCAAAAAATAGATTGTATCAATTTAGATCACCTCTAGATTCAGGATTCAGACTAACAAAGCTTGTCACAAATGTGAGCCCATCCCTACCATATTATAAATCAATTTACAATAATAAAATCCTATCTGTGAGGGAGGAGAACCATGGCTGGTGGTCTCCAGCCAAGGAGAGCCCCCCCTTTTTTTTGTATCCTTCTGCAGCTATTTCTAAAACTGCTTGTAATGACAACAGCACTAAAGAGTCAAGAGTAGAGAAACTGGAGCTAGAGATTTGAGCAAGTGATGGGAATGCTTTCAAAAAGAGTGACTTTGCAGCAGAGATTAATTACACATTCAGTGCTGAATCAAGTGCTGTCACCCCAATATCCAGCTACTCTACCTTTCTCTGGGGCTAGGAAACATCTCTCACTACTAATAAACTTCCACCATCTTTCCACAATCTAGACAAGGAATAACTTCTACTCAGTCCTTGTTTTAAGGATTAGATTATCACTTAACTACCCATTGTCCTTTATGTGCACACAGAGAAAAAGCATCTTACTTGAATTATTTTTTCAGTAGAAAGGTTCATAATGAACGCTTTCAAGTTCTTCCTAGAGTTGCCAGTCCACAAATCTAGACAATATTTACATGTGTTCAGGAGATGCTTGGCTGGCATTAGTCTGTGGTCTGCCTTCAGACAGATTCCTGCAGCTTACAGAATGCATTACTGCTATGATTCATCAAAGGATACTGTTTATTTTCTTATTGTCTTGATGTGGGACTTTTTCTGCTTACAAATGATCTATGAATGTCCTTAGTTCTTTTCTGAATACTATTAATCTCTGCCATCATTTAGTAATGCCCAAGTGTTCACAAGTGGATACAAATCTGAATACCAAGCAGTTTTTAAAAAAGGTGGAAGTGCTTAGTTCTTGCAGTCAGAGCACACTGCTTCTTGAAAGATGTTTTAAGTTCCCCCTTGTACAAATGTGATACTCAACCAGATCATCAATAGCCTTAAAACAAGGCTAGGGCACGTTTTCTTGTTCAGTGTTTGTTTCAAACACGGTCCTTTTGGAATACCAAGAAGCAAGTAGAAATTCATAGTTTCTGTGGGATTTGCACATTATTACCATAGGAAGAGTCTATGTTTTGTAGTTAACCTATCAGCTGGAAGTTCTATCTCTACGTTAGAGGTTAGAAAAACTATAGGTAGACCAGGAAATTATTTATTTTAGTCAAGATGCATACAATAGCTGATCTCAGAAGACAAGTGACATAAAACTCATTGACAGTCTCCAATGAAAATATACAGATACACACACCAGCTAGAGATAGAAATCTCAACTTCAGACACACTGTTCTTTTTACACTGACCACAGGTTACATAATCTGGGATATTTCACCACAAGTTTGAAGCCTAGCTAAAGAAAGCTTTTTTCCATCCTCCCAAGGGCTCAAGAAGCTGATACTGTGAGCCAGAGCAGGTTTTAAATACCATTTCCACAAAATAAAATTAAAAAAAAAATATCCCCAGTAATTTTATGAAGCAACTTTAAAGGGAACCAGTAAAATATCAACTTCATTTCTACCCTACTCCCTCTCTCAGAACAAAACTACTGACTCCACTTCATCAGCACAGAAATATACTTTTGACCTGATCCTGGACAGTGAGCACTAATACGACACTGTGTAAAATACCCAGTAAAGTGCAGGATCATAATCTAAATTCTGTAAAAATTTTGTCATACTTTCTCTAAGAGTCCTTGTTGCTCATGTTTTCTTCATTCCCAATTTGTGACCTCAGGGCACAGCACATTTTGGTTTTTTTAAAGGTAAAAAAAGTCCTACAGTTGTTTTGTCTCTTAAACATTTCCACAGAGCTGACATTTGCAGACAAACTACACCTGCATATTCCAAGTTCAAAAACCTTTGCTTAGAATTCACCAAATGGGTATTGCAACACTGTACAATATCTGCTCCTTTTTAAAAATAGTATGAAGCTCACAGCTTTTTATGGAAGGGAGACAAAGACACCAGAGCACCAAAGCAGATGGATTCAGCTGCACCTATAAGTTTTATTTTGCCAGAGAGACCCCAACACTGAAAGTAAATTTTTCAAGTGTGTGTCCTAGTGACAGCATTACAAAGATAATTTAGAACCAAACACATAATTATGTGCATTTATTTCAACCTTCCATTACTGGAGATAACAAGATGAATAGTGGAATGCAAACTTTAACAATCCTGTAATTACAGCCACTGAACCGTATGTTATTGAAAGAATTGTGCAAAACCCAGATGCAAAAAAATCAATGGGGTATTTAAATAGAAGTGAAACAGTAAAATAATCAAGTGATAAAGAAGTAATGTGCAGCACTAAATAGAGTCTCAGCATCTCTTTCTACCATGTTTAGCAAATATTTTCATTTTTTTCTTTTAGGTTATCACTCTTTCCACTACCATGTATTGTTCAGAGGTTATTCTCACAAGTGGCCTGGAAGAAAATACTCTGATAGCTGCTGTCAATAGTTGAATATAATAGAATTCTAGAAATACTGTGAGCTTTTCAGTTTACACAGATGAGAAAGACTTAATTATTACAGGTGACCAGGATTAGAACCAGTTCTTACAAGGACCCAGGTCTTCAGGCTGACCTCATGAGATGTAGCACTCTCCTGAATTCCAGCAGCTAAACTTAGGAGTTATCCTACCCCTGGGGTAGGCTAGCTTTAAGAGCCAAATACAGACACCAAAAGCAGACTATTGTCCACAGGCAAACTGCAGTTCCCATTAATACACAGCACAGCCAGCTATTTTAGCAAGATTAACTCATTTTCTTTGTGATGGGTAAAGATCAGGAGGAAAGGACAAGTTGTTCTCCTCTTTTCCCCAGAAGAGCTATTTAGTAACATACAGATATCTGTATTTCAAGCAGTCTGAAGCTATTTTAGTCTACAGAAGAAAAAACATGCAACCTGGATTTTAACAATCCTAATGCATCATGGCCTCTTCTCCATTTAACCTATTATTTGACTTCTAATTTTGATAGCACAGAGTCAAGGGACCTCTTTAACGCCAAGTGTCTCTCCCTTCTCCACAAACACAACAGGGAAGGAAAACAACAGACTATACTAACAACTCACAGCATACCAAGAACCCTGGACCTTGTCCTGGCATTCAAAACACAGCCATTTAATCAAGTTACCTTAGATCAGCAAAGGCAAATGTTGTCTTGGGGTGTGATATGAAAGGTTAGAAGTACATTATAGTCTTTCTACTCCTGGAAGCAAGTATGTAATACCATCCCTACTGGATATTTGAAAAAATAGGGAAAATTTCACACTAACTTAGACACTAGCCATTACCAGCAACAGCATTAACTCTAGAACCTACTTTGTAGGTCAGACCTCACAGTTTGCCATACCCACCGTGCTGCTTCTCAACAGCTTTATGCACCTAGAGTGCTCTGCCCATAACAGCTCAAAATATCAAGCTACCCTACAACATCCACTTTATTATTCTTGTCTTCCTAATGGTACGACTGGCCAGGTTTAGCTTAATACTCCTTTTATAACTCATAGGCCTTTTTGATAGGACCATCCTTAGTTAAGGATGGTCAGTTATCATAGGTTCTCTATTATAGCCCAAAGATGAGACAACTGGGGAGCCCAACCTCTGATCTTCCAGAGCTCACAAGCTGCTATGCTACTTGTCACCATTATAATTTCTCTTCTTTTAAAAGACAAATCCCCACTCTCTCCTCATATGAAATTTCCTGCCCTAAAGAACTAAGCATTCTTACCACTCACCAATATGTCAATCTTCATAATCCATGCCTTCTCCCTGACAAACAGGCTCATGGTTTTCTCATCCTCTGAGGTTGCCCTCTCCTACAGCACACAGATGTAGTTGACTATGAGTCCCAGCTGGAGGAAATGAGGAAGCCTCCTTAACCCTTGATGGGCTGCAGCTGAGATCTTTAGCTCACAAGTACTGAACAACTTCAAGGCATTTTTTGAGTAGGGCCAGAGAGTTTATATAAACAAAGTGTATTAAAAGTTACCAATGGTGCATTTTACATCATTATTGGTTGGTGGGTTTTACTGGAATTTCATTCTTCATGTTTTAAATGCTTTAATAACTAGAAGTATGTCCCTGTTTGTCAGGTTTCAAAACTTTTGTTGGTATTAAAAATACACAACCATCAGTTAGATGTATACCCAGGAGATATTTATCAAAACAAAATTTCAATGAAAAATAGAATAATTTTTATTTGCCCTCCTTCTGCATTTCCCACTGGTTAATTATGCATCATGTATTAATTCAGCAACATCTAACGAAAACATCCTCCCATGTTTCCACCTAAGAATGTCCTGCTTGAAGGTGGAAGACCACCAATTGCTGAAAAATTTTAACTCCACAAGAACTGACAGTCTAAACTCCTTGGACTTCCAATTAATAGGTTTGAACACACACGTTTAATTAGAAATACAATTAATGCAGGCAGAAGAGAAACTCACACCCGAGTAATTAAATGGGAAAGACCATAGGGAGCCCGACTGTAACCCCTCTTCCCAGGTAGTTTGCAGTATACAATGTTATACTCTGAGTGCAGACAGTTAGCATACTCTGAGCTCCTTTAGACCATTTTTTCCACCAGTCAAGTGAAACTAAAGGATAAAGGCAAATTCTCTGTGTACAAATAAAAGATCAGAAATATAACTTCATTACAACAGTCTGACTCTAAAATGTTATCTATAAATAGCAAATAATTACAGACTGCTTCTGCCTGAAATCCTGGAGCAGATGAAGTATTGGTTACCTCTTTTAAATAAACTTTACCTAGAGATGGTACCATTACTAGTATTTTCTCTCCCCATACACTGGAGGGAAACTAAGTTACACCAACATCCAACAGCCCTTTGATATTTAGAGACTGAAAGCAAATATATTAACTGAACAACATGGGAAGGAGGTTCTCCCTGTATTGCCTTTCCTAATCTTTCTCACACCTGCTTGAGCATGCAAATTTTATTTCTCCAGGAACAAAATTAAGTTAAAAGCAAAGGACAAGCATCCCTCTTCCTCTCATCCCCATGCTATTTTACATGGAGTTAGCATCAAAAGTCCCATCCAGTGGAGTCTCACTTCCAACCATACAATTTATTCAGCAATAAAGTAGAATACAAACAATTCTGGAGCATAAACTGAGAAATGTGAATTTAAGATTACATGACCTTAAAGGATATATCTAAGCCAATATAGTAAACTTGGATGAAGAAGATAAAGACAGATCAATCACGATGCACATTAAGAAGCTAAGGTATTTCTAGTGGATTTCTCTATCCTGTTATGAAAGTCCAAAGAGAATTTTGACCTGTTCAAAAATCTAAGATGGTACCAAAAAACTGCCTATACTTCCTGATTTCTTTTATGCTTTTCTTTTGATGACAATACCAGCAGGCCCCTTAAATAAGTTGCACTTTGTTAATAATTCCAGTAGCAAATAAGATTAAATATTTTATTTTTCCTGACCAGTAGGGAAACAACAGACAAACAAACTACTGCATAGCCAGGTGCCTCCAAGCTAATTAACACCTTTTTTGGTTGGACTAAGCTAAGACAAGTTGCAAAGCACATATGCAAAACATGCAAGGAAGGAAAAGGGAAGAAAACACACCTACGCATGGAGGGAGAAGAGAAAAAGATTAGATAAGGGTGGGGGGGAATAGCACAGCAAGCATTTTAGAAATCTCTGCTAAAATCACTGCTTAGCTGGCTGGGTGAGAGGAGGTTAAGATAAAGGCAAAACCTGACTCTCAGCTCCCATTTACCTCAGCAGATAAACAACTTTGGATTAAAGGCAGAAAAAAAAAGCTGAGATGTCAGCATACTTCAAAAGCAGAACATTTTACTCAGTACACTTTCCATTAGCTGAATTGCTTCTAGCTCTCTCTCTCACTCATATATTCCTCACAGATTTAGCTTACAATAGTGTCAATGACAAAGTTGAAGTTACTGATAAAAGCCTCATGGAATCAGTCTAATCCATGCAGCATAGACATGCCATTCCCTAACGATACCAAACATTACTGTTGGGTAATTTTCTGCACAAAACCACAAAATTAAAAAGACGTGCTTAGTATTTTTTCTCCTTCTCCCTCTATACATAATTTTATATTCTGTCCTTATGTGGCAGGACAGATTATTAAAAATTATTTATCAAAATTAATTTGGGTGGTGTGAGTACCAGAAAGGAAAAATCCAATGCATTAAATGTGATGTCTATAGTGCAAATCTGAGGCCAGATTCTTCTTTGGTATTAAAAAAGGCTATTAAAGTGAGTAAACTAAATAGGCCTGAAACATCAAATAATCTAAACACAATTTCTAAGTCTATGAAGTCTGAGAGCTGTTCATCTCTCTTTCTGCTTTTTGAACCCTTTTTTTTCCATATATCCTTTTTTGTTGTCACCTTATCAGGAACAAACAGTGGGGAGACGTGATAATAGTCTTCAAGTACCTGAGGCTGCTGCAAAGAAGGAAATAACCCATTCTCCTCATCCAGGGTGGATAAGGCAAGAAATAACAAACTTCAGCTACAGCAAAGGAGATTCAAGTCAGATATATGAAAAGGTTTTCCATATTTAAAATATTAGAGCTCTGGCTCGACTACCTAGGGAGACTGTTGAGTATCTGTCACTGAAAGTCTCTACAAATAACCTTGATCACCATCCATCCAGAAAGACACTTGTATAATTTGTCTTGCCTTGATGCAGACAGATGAGGAGATGATTTCTTAAGACTTCTTATCCTGAGCTCCTGTGATCTCATAAGGTAAAAAAGGTCTGGATTTGGTCTGGTAGGTACTCGTAAGACAGGTCACCTGACAAACCAGTTGTGGAAAGATTTCTGAGAGTCTAATCAATAATTATCCAATATCTCAACTAGGCTATGCTCTACCAAAAGTGTCAGCAATTTAGTAAAAAGGAAATTCTGATTACTTTAGTCTACTAAGATTGTTTTCTAAATCCCAATTCTAAGCTGAAGTCTCAACTACAACCCAATGTTTAGACTGTCTGTGATTTATCATTTTAGTAAATCCTTAGATCCCAATTAATTACAGTGGCTGTTTTGGGAGGTATACTGGAGAGAGATCTTAATCTAAATGGTGCTGTGAAGTGGCCAGGAAATACACAGAGTTGACCAGTAGTACATGCTGAGGGTAAATTCCCAGCTCCAGCAAAAGCAAGTAGCTCAACAACATCACACAGAAGTGAAAATAAAGCAGACACAGATCCACTGTGCAGAAATCAGATGGAGAGAGAGAGAGAGGGATCCATTTGCTTGTCCAGTTTTGTATCAGTTGCCAGACTTGAGTTTTAAAGTCATATAACGCATAACCAAAGCAGCTACATTTTGCATGGAATAACTTCAAAAATTCCTAATGAAAGTTGAATAAGACAAAATAATATAACACAAAGTTTTTACGAACAGAAAAATGGTTTGCTTGTTTGGAAGCTATACATTCCTACTGTTTTAAGAACACTTCAATTACATCTTGAACATCTTCTGAAGCAGGTAAAAGAGGAGATTCTCATCTCACTGTGACCTTTCCTACCTCCCTATGTACATTCCCCTCATTTCTGTAAACAACCCTGCCTCATAATGAAAAAAACAAAAAAAAACAAAAAAAAAACCAATAGAATTTTCCTCTTCAGGTTTGGAAGGCAGATAATCTAAACAACACAAAAGCAAAATACTCCATCACAAGCAGATCAAAGGAAACACAGACAAGAATTCTACAGAAAAGTATCTAAAAATCAATTGGAAAAAATGTTTTAAGAGTCCAGTATAGTCCTTTCTTCATTTATTGTCACAGGACATAAGCTAATTATGGATAGTTCGATATGAATAAAGTATTCTAGAGATTATATGTCATTTACCTTCACCTGAGTTCCAGCTAAAAGACATCTGCCAAGAGAAGTAATAGACTTTCCTATGGTCCTTAGCCACCTCGAGGAAACCCAAGTGTAGCTGCTAATCTGAGCATTACTGAGCACTTTGGTTATAAAACCACAGTTGTGACTACAGGAAGCTGCTTTATTCAGTTGTCCTGCTGCTAAATATATTAAACAAATATTGGGCACGCCAAGCCCACAAGAATGCTAAGCATCATATGAAAAACAAAATAAAAGCAGTCATTGGGTAGGAGTTTGCTTGTGCTTAAACCAGCACCATGAAAGATATCTCCACTGCTCCATGGGAGTTAAACAGAAGAGAAATCTGTATAAGAAAATCAGAAGCAGTCCTGCACCAGAGGACTTCAACAGGTGGACTGTTATCAGAGAGAGTGGGGCTCACTCAGTCTCTCACTGGGCTTTCCAGAAACCTCAGACAATATTAAAAATGCTGCAAGCTACTACTTCAGGATAGTGTCACTGTCAGGAACCATTAATTCCAAAAGTAGTCAGTATCAAGACAGAGCAGGGAGGGGAAAGACAAGAATAAACAACACAAATATATGGTGTTCCCACAGTCACATTTATATAAATGGCACATGAAAGAAGGAAATGTTCACTGAAGAGAATGAAAGACTGAAGTCAGATGAGAGGAGAGTACCCAACACAACCCCACAGAGATTGGAGCAAATGTAAAGAGCCAAGTGGAGACATTAGAGAAAAGAAAGAAATTTTATACAGCTTTTTTTTACAGAAGATGATGTACTATTAAGATTCTTCAAAATGTTTTTTTCTTAAGCAGTGAAAAACCAGCAGCATGCAGATATTTTTTTCTAGCAACAAAGATGTTTTAGTGCCTAGATGTGGACAGGCACATTACTGGGTATCCAACATTGGTTGTGTCTTTACTGGTTAATTTATCAAGCTGCAGACCTATGCATTTCTCACTAGAAATCACTCTGAGTACCTGGAGTACCTGATTCTTATTTATTCTTATTTATACTAAGGCTTACATTCAGTGTAAAGGATCCTTATTCTGTGTTGCCTCTATACATCTTCTACACCACCATCCCTTTGTGAAAACACCTTGGAATAAATGAGAATCACATCTGTAGGTTGTAACTAATTATTGCACTTCATATTTTTACGGCACATGTTATTTCATTTCATTACTGCCCTGTTTTCTCATGATGCCTGTTGACAGTGACTGCAGTGAGAACATTACATAAATTTTATTTTCACCCTGGACTTGTCGGAAGGCTGTTCCACCGACAACATAAGGGAAAACCAAAAGTCTATCCAGAGCAACTTCCCCTCCACAAGTTTACAGAACATAACCATGAGATGTGTCCATATAAGGTGCTCATACACAGTCATGATGAACATAATAGACAAATCCAGATGTATGTACTATACACAGGACAGCAATAAACCAATTAACTAGAATTAGATGAATACATTTCCAGGCTCTGCAAATAAAATCTACCACTTAGAATACAAACTGCAGAGCTATTTGCATTTACTTTTAGTGTGCTCTCAGGAAAGTACTAATCACCTCCTCAAATTCCTACATTTCATTAGAAAACACCATAAATTACTCTTCTTCTACCCCATATGTAAGGGGAACACATCTTTCAATATACTGTAATTATGCCAGTTCTGGATCTGAAATCTACAGTTCCAGAATTTACTCTGTGGCTGCACTGATAATAATATAGTGCGGGCTTTAGCAGACTTAATACCATTTTCAGGACATGGTGATACCACATACAGATGCAAGATGCAATTCCACACTTTCTCACCTAAATTTTTTCCATTTCTAGAAAACCCACACAGAACTTCATCCTGCAAGGCATATTTTCAAATTTAACTTTCTGTCTAAAGTATATAGAATCTTTCTGCCTGGGTGGTCCACAATTTTTATTGTTATGGAGAAAAAGATATTGAAAGAGAAGAAAGAGAAAGGAAAAGGAGGGGAAAAAAAAAGCATGTATGAGAAGAAAAGAGAAAATGAGTAAGATGGTGTGAGAAGAGTGAAAAATACAGAGGAAAGAAGAAAACATGTCAAAGCAAGTCTGCAATAAAAAAAGTTAAGAAGGGGCAGGAAGGAAAAAAATTTAATACATGTTTACTCTAAGATGTGATATATAAAGAAAAAACATATGAATCTCATTATAATACCCCATTCTGACAATTCATTGCAATACAGTAACTCAAGTATCTATTATCATTTTCAATCTGCTAAAGAATAGATGTTTAGAAGATAGATGCTGAAGTATGGTATCAACATTTCCCTACAGCCACAAACCTCACTGTCAGCACAGATAAACCTGTGCCAGGATACCTTTCTTATCAGAATATGGGCAATAAACAGTTTAAAATCATGTTAGATTGAAAAGATCATTCTTGTTGCAGCTCCCTCAGAGAAATCAGAAGAGCAGCACAAATATGTTGAAATCAAAATACCTTTGCCTCTTGATAGCAACATATTAATTATGTACTGGAAATCAGCATTAAGGGAATGATTTCTCCTTACTGACTCATGCCTGCTAAGATGCTGAGCTACAAATTTAAGAATAAGCACTCTGGCCCAGTCTGATCCTGGTAATAGGGAGATTTGTGCAAATTTTGGTTATCAAGATTTCTGAAAATTAAATCTAATGAGAAGTTTCTTGTTGTTTGCTCCTAAAAGAATAAAAACCTGCTGTTGACAGCAAGAGATCTAATCTCTGGCCAGTATTTCCACACTAAAGGAAACAGTTAATTACAGAGTTTTATTTGTTTATGAAAAATTCTAGGGAAACGATAAAAGGAAAAGGAAGAATCATTAGTGAAAAACCTTCCTGATAGTGAGCTCTATCAGGCTGTAAAATTGTCTCTCAGAGGAAAAGAGTCCACTGGTGATTTTTAACTGGAATGTATAAAAATCCTATTGAAAGTAACGAAATGCAACACAATTTACTCAGAGATTCAGAAATTCCTCATTAAGTCTTCTGAAGAGCTACACCCTTAGATGAAGGGTTCTACCAACGGTCTTAAAACCCCCAGGGAAAGACTGCAATTCTGAATTCAGAAGAAACAATTCACAGGACAATTCTCTATTGGAATAACATATTAATTCATCATTCATACCACATGTACTCACATCACACTTGATCTCACTTATTAAGTCTTTTTCACTTCTAATTTACACACAAATATTCATTTTTATATTTCAGGTTCATTATATGAAACACCATTTTTTGAGTTATATCAGTCAATAGTTATTAAATTGGGATCAATGTCAGAAATATCACTATATTTTTCTGTAAATGACATCTTTGATTTGCTAGCGAATTCCATGCTTTGTAGTTAACAGTCATAAGAATTACCTTTATTTCTTGCATTATACTTTTACGAAATTGTTATAGTTCTTCATTAGTACCTTGATTCTTTTTCTTTGATGGCTAACTAAATAGTCCTAGGAAGCAGGATGTCTTTGTTATCAGCTATCAGTTTGTCCCCTGGGGAAAGTCCCATTATTTCCATGAACCGTGCTTTCACCTACTGCATAACACTGGCTGACAAATTTCAAAGAAATCTGATAAGTTTATTTACTACAAGGCTGTCAGAAGGGGCAGATGTAGAACAAAATTCAGAAGCTGAATTCTAAATTAGAGCCTGTTAAGTAGGTCCTAATTCCTTACCAGTTTAATTTTAACAAATTCCCATTCTAAACAGGAATATACTTCATCCTAAATGCCACATCACTGGACATATTAACCAAAGCAGAGCAAGATACAGACTGACTGATGTCATGGGAAGGATTTCTTCAAGTATTGCTCCCTATGAAGTGAAGAATTTCTTTCTTCTGTACACCCAAACATCAAGGGACTGTGCATAGAAAGGGTGTCTCAAAGACTGTACTGCTTCTTGCTACAATTTCCTACTCATTCTTGTGCCTTCAAATATACATGATAATGTTAGTGGTAAGAGAAATGTATATATTATTATTGGCTAAATGAGCATTCATTTTGCATTAAGACTTTCTGTTTTATAATCCAATCTTTTCACAACTCAAAAAATCCCATTGCCCTATTATCGTCTTCCATACTTCCTGAGAGAAATGGCAGACCCCCATTGTCTTATTCCAGTTCCTTGTCCCATCTTTTAAATATTTCATGCTTTTCTGGTTCTGAAAACCAGGAGACAGTCATCACAGCATGGTGTGTCTAGCACACAGTAGACACTAGTTGCTGGAATCTTTCATGAGTTATGATTTAAAATTTAAGAATGATGGATGGTTGGCATATGAGATACAAGCACTCTTTTTGACCTGACCCTTGAGAGATACTTTCCTACATTCATTAGTTGTAGAATCACACTTTATGCTGCTATTTCTATTATAAATAATTAGCGTTTAATCAATGTTGTCATAAACAGCCAAGCAAATACCACAGACTATACTGGAGTTCACTGGATGATAGGTTTTAATAGCTGTGGCTCATAATCACAATAAAATATTCTCCCTTATGTGTTGTGAGTAACAGCAGTATTTTCTCATGATGCTTATTTGTCAGATATGAACTCTCTGTAAACCATTTACTATTCATTAGAAATGAGATATAAAATTCAATAGACAAACATGAGAAAGCTCTGAAGAAACATGAGCATTTTCTGCTCTGCAGTCAGTCAGCCAGATGCGCTTGCAAAGAAACGTATATATGCTCATCTCTCCTTTGACCTAAAACAGAGATATGTACAAAATCTCACTGATTGTAATTAGGAGATTATATATTCTATGTGACTCCTATGCAGGTGAAGAAACTTTCTTTATCTGATTAAATAGTTGTGTATACTTCTGTCTTGATAG
This sequence comes from Lonchura striata, assembly GCF_050655825.1. NCBI lineage: Eukaryota > Metazoa > Chordata > Aves > Passeriformes > Estrildidae > Lonchura > Lonchura striata. The sequence continues at coordinate 53,018,611 of NC_140707.1, read as the reverse complement.
TCAGCCCCTTTTATGCTCTGCAAGAATAACAACCCTTCTGGTTTTCCTGAAGGTAACTTCCACCCACAGGAAGAATGCCAAGATACTTAATTTCTATATACTCCAATATAGTTTAGAATAAAAAAGTGCATGCAACAGAATAGCTGTTCCAGTGTCACATATGGCCAAGATACTCTGCAAATTAATGCAGGCACTTAGCATTTTGACTTAGGGAAATAGATCAAAATATTACAGAAGTTGCTTCACCCCATTCTACCATGGAGACTAATGTTATTATAAAAGGTTTATTTCTAAAACCTCTGTACATATTTAACTTTAGTTAGTAAGTCAAGGTACTTCATTAAATGCAGACTAGACTTTTATGGGATCCTTGCTTGCTTTCTTTTTCTTTTCAGTCTCATCCATCTCCTCTAGTCTCAGATATGCAGCAGTGATTTATTATTTCCTATGGAGACCTAGAGAAATGCCATTTCATTTCCCTGTATCTTTCTATTTTTCTAGGATGACTTATGGTTGAGAGCATATTTTTACATGAGAGCCCAAGTACTGTCATCTGATCGGAAGAAAGAAGGGCTCTGCACACACATGGAAGGAGAGAAGATTCAAATCCCAGGCCATTCATTTCTTCCATAAAAATAACTTCCAAAATGCTATATGTATTAGTAAAAAGAAAACACTGATATTTTCAAAAGCCCAGCAACTGAAAATCTTGAAGGCTTTCAAACTTCTGGATCATCACTTTAGAAGAAGTGAGATAGAGAATACATGTGGTGAAGCTGTAGGAAACTCTCCCTCTTTTTCCTTTCTCCTAGGGAACAGCCTGCAGTCATGGGCTGACAGGGGAAAAAACCTACCAAGGTCCACTTCGACCTCTGCAATGATGCAGGCTAAGTCCTCTCAATTCCAAAGGTTCCAAATAAGGGCAAGGTGATGCAGATAAGCTTTTTTAAGCTTCATGGTGGATGGAGCCTTCAAAGGCATCTGCCAGGATGGCTGTGGTTTGTGCACATCCATGTGTGAGCTGGGGTCTCCATCAGTGCCTGCCAGGTGTGGCCAGAGGTGCACTCCAGATGCAAATTTGACCAACAGAGGGCAACCACCAGTGCTTGAAATTGGTTGCCTTCTTCTGGTAAGCAGTACATGGAACTGAATATATTTCAAAAACATATACTAGTGCTCTCTGCAGAGAAAACAATCCTAGCAGAAGTCATATCCACCTCAGAAGGATGCAACAGAGCTGAAGAAGGTAAGAAAATGGCAAAATGGGAAGGTTTACGTGCAAATGGAAATTAAATTAAGATTATTCAAATTGGAACACAGGACTAGGAAGATTTACAAGACCGTGAAAGAGACAGGGACGATAAATAGGGAATAATTAGTCACTATTTCACAATCAAGAAGAGAAATCAGATTACTAAGCCAAAGCTTTTTGAAAAATAAAAATAAATACTTCTTTTTCCCACATAATTCATAATGAAAAGTTGTGATCAAAAATATAAATGGACTGAAAACATCATTAAAACAGTTCACAGAAGAGAATTTCACTGATGATTTAAACACAAATATGTAAATAAAATCTCTGACCTTGGAAGGCTTTTTTGGGACATGGGAATATATTTCAGAAAAGGGATAACTTTATTTTTGCACTGGTTTTATACTTATTCTTCTTACTATAATATTTTCATTTTTATTTTAACATCTGACCATGACTGGATATGAACAGAAACATGCAGCTGTGTATTAGAGCTAATTAAAAGATTTCCCTTCAGTTTATGGAGCAAACAAACATATCCTTCCATTGTATAATTACATTACACTGTTGTGGACTTTCAAGCAAACATCATGTAGTATACTCCTCGGTGTAATGCAAAACCTGAAAAACTTAGAGAAACACAGTTTTGCAAGGTATATTTTAAACTACAAGAACAATCCCATGATGTCAGTGCTGACTGATCAGAATTCTGACTGTTTTGCCTTTGTGGACAGACAGCTCCACTCATTGTAGTTTTAAGAGTTAAGAGTAAAGGACTACAATGTGTCATTGTATAAGAGAATGCATTTTTCATGCAAGGCCCTGGCTACAATGCTGACAGCATATTATGAATACAAAAGCAAAATCATCTTCATGAAAAAGCTAAAAAGAAAAGAGATTTGTGGCACAAAGCAGATACCCTAGTTGTGGTCTGTGGAGCACAAAGGGTAGATAAGACATTTCTTGGCTGTCTGGGAGGAACAGTTTCATCATAAAGCTCTCCCTCTGTCACTCTTTTTCCAATGACAGAATTACATTAAAAAGAAAGATACAAATGTACTCATTCCTAATCTCACTTTTCCCTGCAAGCCATTGATATTACTGTCATCAGGATGTTGTGGGTTGAGAATAAGTGAAGAGATGTCCCAAAAAGACAATGTATCTTTAAAATGTTTTTGAATCCCTGTAATAAATAATGCATATAACAGCATGAGAAATAATATGACTAAAACCTAAATGGCACAGTTTAGGAGTTATCAACTCAGCTGGATTAAAAGGTAAACCTTTAGACCTGAATAACTCAAACTGAGCTCCAGATCTGAACATAACTTCATCTCTACAATTCAAACAAGCTAATTAATTTTTTACATAAGCAATTTTGCTTCTTTGGGAAAAAGACTATCTAGTACAATGTACATATATCCCAAGATAAATCCCCTAAAGAATATGACTTATGTGATCTTCTAAGTGCTCTCACAATAATTACACTTTTTGAACTCTGCTGCTATGCAACTCTTATATCCAGTATTGCTTGAGGACACCAAAATAAATAGTTAGTAGCTGTGCTGGACTGATGCTGACCAAATGCCAGTGCACCCATGAAAATAATTTATTCATTTATGCTTTAGCATAAACAAACAAGTTTCATGTTAATAAAGGTATAGATAGCTATTACACAAAAAAATTGCTGTACATTTCATAAAGTACCCACCACCCTTCATCCCAATCACTTAATGTGGAGAATTCAGGTATGTAAGGCAAACCAAAGCCTTTCAGTTTCATTACCTTGCCCAAAAGCCCAAATTAAGAATCCAACTTTGGGCCAAAACACCACAGTTGTTAGCACAAAACAGGCATAATGGAGTTACTTTCAAAGATATACTGATAGTTAGCTAGCAGGAGATTTAAAAAAAAAAATCCAAATTTAATTGTGTGGGTTTTTTGTTAGTTTCATTCACTCATTTGATATGCAGCTATCAGAGGCTGCTGAGTGCAGTGGAGTCTGGCAGGGGCTTGTGTGATCAGGACCTAGCTCTGCATAATGACCATATTGATAATGTCTCAGGTTGGCAGCCGAGGCACATAACTGAGACATACCAGCACCCTTTTTTCTCTGTTCCACAGTTAGTGCAGCTGCTTGTCTCTAAGAGTGCTCTACTGGCATGGCCAGCTGATTTTTCCAGGTGGAGATGAAGTATGTTTATAATACCCTTCAAAATATTCAGCTGCAGAAACTGCAGAGATTGCAAAGGGTTTTATTAAATGCAAGGGGAACAAAGAACTCACAATCTCCTACAGCGTATTATAAAAGTTGTTCCATGCATAAGCAAATAAATAATGATGCGTTCACATAAATATAATGGATTTCTCTTCTCCATCTATGGTTCTTTCCCTCCTGCAATTATTTCTGAGTGAAGTGAAATTGTAAATAGCTTTACCCACTAAATGATCTTGAGAAAATTATTTCTGAAGTGCCACAGTGCAGCTTGGGGGCTTTTCCCAATCATTCAGTGCTCAGATGATTAGCTTGAAGCAAATTTTTGCAACTATGCTCACCAGGGCAAAAACACATTGTGAGGAATGATGAAAGCAGAACCTAAGTCACATTTGATTTTCAGCAGAAAAAGGCTTTGAAACAGGACTGGAAAGATGCTGAAGGCCACAACAGAAGTGCTTGCAAGAGCTGGGGTTGTGAACTGGAACAGTGAAAGCCGAAGTTATCCATACTGAATTAGCAAATCTACAAACTTCATTTCAGGATAGAGATGCCAGGCTTGGACTGCAAGAGAGCCAAGGAGAGCAGTGAGCACTGCATGAAATGAAGCACACTGGAAATAGTGCCAAGAAACCCAGGTTGGGACAGCATGGACGAGCAAACAACCCTGGCAGAGCTGTGCAGTACCCCTGCATGGGGCTGGGCTCTAGCCAGCAATGCTCAACCTTTCCACTCAGACAAGAGCAAATCCATCAGTTTACAGTTTCTTCAGAGTCTCAAGGCCCTTTATCTCTCCAACTAAGGGATCAGAAAATAAGTAATTATCTATCTAGTTTGAATTAGTTCCTTCTAGAAAATGGTAGAGAAAAACCTTTGAAACACCTGTGTAAAACACTCCTCTGTGACTAAACTAATCTTCCACACCATTACCAAGATTCCTCTATGGAAAGGCAGGCATGAAACTGTTCTGATTGAAGAAATGTACGGCCTTGGTCAGAAGGTGATTCTTTACCCAGTAGGTTTCAAGAAAATCCACCAATTCCCTCCAATTTCTGTGAGAAGCTTACACCTTAAGAGAACTCAGCAGCCACAAAAATCTCCTAAGTAGTCCAAATCTTGATTGTTTTCATAACAAAGGAAATAATTTGCACAATATATCACTTTGAAAAACAGTTCATCAGCACTGATGCCTCAACATCATCTATACACTAGAAGATTGAAAGATAGGAGATTTTATTCATCATAAATATGCACAACTTGGGTTCCATCAGGCTCCACATCAGCTGGGAAGACAGTGTGAACATCCAAGGAAGGGGCAGAGAATAAGGATGTCTAAAGAAAGAGTTTACTCCTGATTTTCATCCTGCCCAAAGTTATTCAGCTTCACTCTGTTAACAGGAAAGGATGTCAGGATGGCAACCCAAGGTGCTGTAAGGAAATGATTGGTGTCCATCTGCTCACTACTTTTCTTCACCAAACACATGCACTGTTGTCATGCTGCAGGATGGCTCATGTTCATTCTCTGATATTTCCAATGCACACAAATAGGCTGTTTAGGAGGTTCGATAGCTGAGTTAAATCATTGCCAATCAAAAACAGCTGCTCAACAGAAAAAAATGTTGCCACTGATGCAATAGAGGTGCTGGTCATCTTCCTTTAACTGGATGTGGTCACAAGGCACAAACCAAACACAACCCACACTGCACATCTCCACTTAAAGATTGTCAGTTGTAAGTGAGGGTCTACCCTAGCAGAGTTGGTATGGCAGTCTTTCAGCTGGATATTGACTGGTTCTCACCCAAGAAACCAGTAGGAGTCAGTTCTAGGGGACATCTAATTCTGCAAGTTCTCTGTGACTGAAGAAAGATCCACAATTATGCATAGCCCTATATATCACGATTGGAAGCAATAAATACGAGAAAACCATATGTAATCTTTTTTATCTCCTATTTTCATAGAAGAATTAGCAACCCATGAGATTGACTAGAACAGACTGAGTGTTTCTGCCAGAAACAGAGTAAGAGCATGCATTAAAATGGATTTTTAAATGTATGTTGGCCTGAGGGAAACAGCTTTGCTCAAATCTTTGTAAACAGCTATTCAGTCTCTCCCTGCCTTTTGAAGCAGATGTTCATTGAACTGTGAGAGGGAAAAATACCTAAGTCCAGGATGTGTTAAAGATCTGCAGCCTCATCAAAAAATTCAGGTACATCTTTTGTCGCTATGATGGGTACAGCTCATCTCTGCTTACAGTAAATTAAAGTGATCCCAGCAGCTGAGACCACACTGTGTCAAAGAACTAGGTGTGCAACAGAGCAGAAGACACAATTCGAATAGCCATCATCAACAAAACTTTGTCGGCTGAGAAATGACTGATCTCCATCCTCATTGCTAATTTATTACAAAGCATCATCTATTAAGGAATATCATTAGATGTCTTCTTGGCTTTGATACTTCATACTTGAAACCAAAGCTTAATTTTTGATCCATGGACATGTAGTGAGGGACAAACCCACCACAGAGCTATGAGGGAGTATCTCATCTGCTACAGTACTTTCCTCTGTAAATGAGTAAATGGCGTGAAGTGACTGGAGGAAAACAATCACTTTTAGCTGGCCTCTACTTAGCATAAAAACTTAACAGTAACTATACAAGCATCTCTCATTAAACCAATACATTCCCAGAAATAAACAGGGTAAAGGTGCTCCAGGACATTAAAGTCATCGCCCTAAGACTCTCCTGGCAAGAAGACAAAGACAGGGAACTCCATCTGCTTCTTTAGATATTTTTGTGTAAATGATCAGTCACCCAGTCTATTAAAATTGTACCTGTTTTTCCATTTGAATATATTTATATTCAGATCCAAGTTACTGTTTTTCATTATATATTCCTCTGCAGATTAAAGATCCATTAGTGCCTGGTATTTTCTTCCTGTAAACATACTTTTATACTGACACCAGGTTGCCTCAATTTTTCTTTCCTAAGGTGTCTTTTAAAAATGATGGAGTGGTGTTGCAGATAATACACCTGGGGACACTTTCAGATAGATATTTTGTTCTGTACCTATTTTTTTCTCTGATATTTCAGATGTTCCAAAAGTTGGCTTTACATGTGAACTAGTTAGGAATTTGATAAAAGTATGGAACTACAGCTGCACTGTACTTCAAAAATAGATAAGGATTTTTTCCTTCTCTCTTTCACAGATCCCAGATTAGAAAATATTTGGATTTTTTTTTCTAGGTTCAACAGAATACTCTGTGCTTTTTCATTGTGTCTTTGTTCTTGGTGGAAATTTTCAATAGCTGCAATAGTTTACCCTAGAGGTGGCTGCATGTGCCTATGGCTTGAAAGGTACATCTGGAACACTGAGACTGATTAGAGATTACTGGAGCTTTTTTCAGGAAAAGAAAGTAGTATCAAATGCATTAACTTTTAATACAGAGTAAATATCTGCTAGAAAAAGCACTGAAGTTCTGCTTTATTTTTGACCTTGAGATTACAGTCTGTGTGCTTTACAGAGTCACAGTAGCAATCTGAAACCACACATGCTTTGCATTTAACCATGCCAACAATGATGAATCTGGCTATCAGAGAGAATACTTAAATCTGTCAGTTTGAATTAAGGTTATATTTATCCTTTAAAATGCTGATGATAATAATGATTTCTCCCAAGAGTCAATAAATCCCTGAAAAAGATTAAAAAAGAAAAGCACAGGGAACAACAAATCAGATTAATATTTTTCACACAGTATCTTCCTCTCTACCTTCTCTGTTCAGGTGAATTCAGGAGCCTTATAGTTATGAACGTATGACTTGAAAACATATGGAACAAAAAAGTAGTCTCAGGGGATCAATATAACAATCTCAGTGAGTCCTAAACAAACAACAATTCATTGCAAGATCTCTAAGGACAGGCTTAAAGTTAGGCACAGCCTTGTATGTTGTGTTTAGTGAAGAATAAAGATCTCCTAGATACTGTTGCCATTTTCAGAGCAAATCTTTCTTCTTCAAATCACCCTGAACTTTTTCTGATTGAGAATGTTTGGCTAAAGTAATTCCATGACCTCCATTCTTCCCCTTCCCAAAGTGTTCCAGATAAAAACACATCTTCCATTTTGATTCTTCTCAGAAGAAAAAGGAGTAGAGAAACACAAGGGTAGTTGCACAGATGTTCTTACTTTGTATATAAAAGAATAATTTTGTTTAAAATGTTTGCAGCATTAATAACCAATAATTTAGCAAGAACTGAAAAAATTTTCTGTGCTTTGGAAAAATCTATTTGTTTTTAGAATGTGTGGGTGGTGTAGAGATGTCACGACTAATGTGATTTGCAATACAACTTGATCAAATTGCAGTGACATCAGTACTGGTACAGAATGCTAGACTGTCACCCCTAGAATATAAAGTCCACAGAGTAGATACAACTTGAGTTATAAAGGAGAGATTCCTATTGATTTCTGCAAATGTATTACACTGGGGAGGCATTTTCCAGAAAGGGGACTGAGTTTCTTTCAGTTTTTCAGCTGAAGATGTCAAAGTTGTCAGAAAACTATCAATGTGCTTTTTTAAAGAGGGCTAGCTCCTTGTATACACCCAAATAAAATTCCTCCAAATGAAAAAGATCAGCCAAAATCTCACAAAGTACTTAACTCTCCATCACTATGGAAGTGGATTGGCATCCACCTTCTTTCTCTACAAATTCCAATAGTCCTTTCTTGTAGCTATCAGCAGAACCTGCTGAACACACATTCTGTGGGCAAATAATGAATTGAAAGGATAGTAATTATCTCCATGTGGAAACCTAAGGCTCATATATACTTCAGGTTGCCAGATTGAAAATTACATTTATTAAGCCAAACAAATTACTTGTGTACTGTACTAGAGGCAACCCATAGAGGAATTTACTTCTTCTACCTTTTTACCAACCTGTGTTAATTTAGATAATAATAAGTGATGATTTGCCACATCAAATGATTGCAATAACTCCACAAAGTTTTATCCTATCAATTGGCCCTTCTCAATTAAAGAAAGAACAGAATCATTGCAAGCCAAGGTTTCCTAGGAAATCTTCTCTCACTATTATTGAACTGATAAGAGGGGTCACAAGGTCACCATCTGAAATCTACCCAGATTTCAATAGACCTGCTACCACTATTGCACCAACTGATAACAGTCTGTATGGTTTCATTCCAGCCTGCACACTGCAAACATATCTCACTAATACTATAACCTTGGTTTATTTCCATATGCTGGGTAATTGCCATGTACTAAGCGATAAATTAAAAAGATTAACCAAAGTACTAACTACAATAAAGCAGCTAATTTAAGAGTTTCAGCTCTATATTATCTTCTCTTTATTGAAATGGAACTTAAAAATCCTCCCTCTGCTTCAGCTAATGATAAAATTTTAGATAAAGATAGGTTTCTGTATTCTCTATTGGTTGACAAATAACAGTTTATCCTCTAATTATGCAGCTAAAATAGCATTTTCCTTGACTGCAATTCCACACTTGCATATGGATCTTAGCCTGCCTAAGTGGAAGACTGCCCCCACAGCAGTAGTTTTCACTCTCCTGCAGGTTAGAGGACAGAAAAGCTGTCAGAATGTCAACAAAGGCATTTCCAGAAAAAATTCCTGGTGTGATGTGGAAATAGCAAAGATGAAGAACAGATCACCAAGGCCCCACCAATACTCTGGAGTTATAGAGCTTTTACCATTACCTGTAAGCCTTTCAATGCACATTGAAAAGCTGTAGTTAAACAATAATAAAAACTCCTTCAATTAACCAACAACTCATTAAATCTTTGGGGAGGATGTCTGCCCCCTCTGTGTTGCTCCCTAAATCAACAGTATGTGCTAATGGTCAGGAAGAGATTCAGGCTACTATGGTCCTGGGTATGAAAACCAAATCTGCACCACTAGTCACCTGCCTGGGCTCTTTTGCACCCCAGCGTGTCTGACTGTAAGATGTGAAGTCCTCCATTACTATTCTGAGCATTGGAAAGACAGAAAGTGTGTGAAACTGCCAGAATGCTCTAAAGGGGGTTTTAGAATGAGGTTCTTTGAAATCCAAAACATGGATTTACAATGTGCTATCTTGATAGACATTGCTCCTTGCTACCATTCATAAAATGATAAAATCATAGAATCATTAAGGTTGGAAAAGACCTTAAACAAGTTAAACAAGACTGCCCCCAGTACTGAGCCCTGGGGAACCCCTCTAGGGACTGACTGCAAGCTGGATGTGGCATCATTTACCACTCTCTGGACCTGGCCATCCAGACAGTTTTTAACCCAGTGAAAAGTGCACCTGTACAAGCCATGTGCTGCCAGCTTCTCCAGGAAAATGCTGTGGGAGACAATGTCAAAGGCTTTACTGAAGTCTGGTAGACTAGGCTTCAACCACTAGTCAAGTCACCTTTCCTTCATCCACTAGTCAGGTCACCTGGTCATAAAAGGAAGTCATGTCATAAACTGAAGATTAAGAGAAACTCTCTCCTCGTGGGTTGGCACATCCTGGGAGTACTGAGAAAGGTTATATGTTCATCACAAATAACCTTTAGCATCACACCATACTTTTCCCTCTTTGTACTCCAAAATCAACACAGGACTTTTTGCCTGAATTGTATTTATTCTGCCAAACTCAGAGCATGTCTATACAAAGGACATAACTATGTCTTACCCCACTCTGTGCTCAAAGTTGTCTTAAAATGAACCAGCTCAAATCTGCAGCTACATTACTGTGGGGCTACGCCCAGGCTAACACGTCCTGCCACTCCACAGGTCCCATTATCTGGGTCACAATGCCAGGCTGTCACGACTCTGTACATTTTCTACTTGATCTTACTCATGTCTGAATAACTTCATAGTCAGGCAGAGTGTTCTCATATCCATTTCCATCTGTCCACTCTCTCCACTTCAGCTCTCTTTGAAAAAATGTTCTCAAGCTTCATCTTAAAAACAGTTTCCTGACTCTTCATATGCCTGTCTCTCTTTGGAAACTGTCCAAAAACCTCACCACTGTAACGGTTAAGAATTTTCCTGTCATCTCCAAATTCCATTTATCCATTGCAAATTTATACTGTTACCTTTTTCAGTAAAATTTGCCTTTCTGAACTGCTCTCCTTTGTGCTTTACTGACTGATGCAGTTACAGGGAATAATCACCTCCACTCCTAGCATTTGCTCTGTAAGGCTGAATAAATCAAACTGGTTTACAATCATTTTCTGGGAAGAACTTTTCATTCCTCAACAACCTAGAAACTCTTTATCTGTTCCAGAAGAAGTTCATCTTTCCTGAACATAAGTGACTAAAACCAGACACACTTTCTAAAAGAATCCTCACCAGTTTGTACAGAACAGCACTAATGCTTCCTTATTTCTGCTGGATGTACGATAGGTCTGCTGAAATATCCTGGGATATAATTTGACATTTCCATCACCTTTTCATATTTTTTCAAAGCCCTTTGTTTCACAAAACTGCACTTTAAATCTCAGAGGACTATGTTCATGCACAACATTTCTGATCCCTTTTAATTCCAAGCAAAGACAATATTCATCAGAAAAAGTTCTGCTCTATGTCTAGGCACAAATACCTTGGAATCTATGTGCAAAGGTTGGTTTTAATTGGATCTATCTTTTCTTTGTAGTAAGCTATAAAAAAATGCTCCTACTAGAGTTCTGACATTTTCAGTTTGGGACTAATTTATATCGATGCAAAAATGCAAAGCAATTGATTAGTACGAATACACCAAATGTTTTCCAAACCCAATTCTTTTTCAGAAACAGTCAAGAGAAGCAGAATGCTCTCCATCTTCCTGGACTGGTTTACCCACTCCATTCATCCCTCTGATGTTCTGGGTAAACCAAATACAAGAGCATTTTCTTCCCTGAATCCCCTTCATGCTTTTTGCAATCCTGCTACAATGCAAAGGATCCTGTAAAAGCAGTGTGGTTTGTCAGCCAGATCTGACACTGGCCTTGGCCTCTCTTCTCTCGAGTGGCTCTTGAAATTCAACAAGAAGATGACTCAAGTGCTGCTGGAAGGAGGGAGAGTACAGTGATGCCATTCACACCACACTCCATACAATTTCTGAAGAACTCACAGCAAATGGCATCTAATAATCTCTTCACTACCAGCTTTAACCAGCTCCTCTCTGGATCGTGACTAAGTTCAATTTTTACTAAAGAGACCCTGTCATGTATTTTACATTAGTTTGCATGGGGCTTTTCCCCCTCTGGATGTCTTAAGCTATTTCTTCTACTGTGGAAATATTTTATTTTGAGCAGGTTTTCCGTCAAAATAAGTCTGTGAAGGTCTGCAGAAGTCAGTTCACACCACTTGAGGAGCTTTCCTTCAGCAGACAGGTGTGGGGTTTTTATCCCAATTGTTTCTTTAAGACAGGAAACAAACTCTTCATACTATCTATCTTTGTATTTCAGGTTAAATCCAGGACACCAGCAACAAACCATGTAAGTAAATTTAAGTACTGAATTGGTTTCCTTTAGGAAAACTAAACAAAAAATGTAGGTACTAAAAACATACAGGGCCTGGTTACAAATAAGCTAAAAATCTCAGTAAAAAAAAAAAAAAGAAAAAGACAGTATTTCAAAATCAGCTTGCAAATTTGGCAGTATTTAAACCTTTTTTCCCCCCAAACAGAACAGGAAAAGTAATAGGGAATGAAAGGCCTGCTTTGTGAGATCCAGCTGGGCAGAATGATGTGGATGTGGATGTGCAGTAACCTGTTGAACAGTAACTTAGGAAGCTGACTGCTATTTTCAGTTCCACCAATGATATGCTTCAAAAGTCTCAATAAATTCCTTTATTTCTTGTGTCTCAATTTACCTACCTACAAGACAACAATAATGATTCAGACATAACACAGAAGTTTGAAAATCAGAAAACACAACCTAAATGCTAGGCATTAATATCTAATTTTTTTTCATGTAAAAGGACAGCCCTTAACAATTGTAACAAAACTGCACTGAAGTGTTAGAGACCATGTTTTCAAAGAATTCCTTTTAATTGAGATCTCCCCCAAGTCTCATTTTAGCTCTGCCCTACTTTGCAGAGGTATTTTCTATATTGATTTGTTTTTGCTTAGGTAGGTTGGTTATTTTTTTTAGAATGAGAGATTTTCCAGGTGTTCTGTACATTCATAAATAGCCTTTGAAGCAATCCAATATGATTTCAGCTATATTAATTCAATCCACTTGCCATCCTTGAAACAATTTTTGACTTTACTGAAACCAGTGTTTGCATCTAATGTAGCAAGTATTGTAAATTGCCCTTAAGTGCTTAAAAATTAGTTTCAGGCTGTATCTGGCATCCATTTGTCACATAAATGCAGCAAATATAAGGCTTTTATCAGCAACATCTAACATATCTGAAAGCCACAGATAAACTGTCAAATAGCAACAAATTTTGTTTGAATCTAACCTAAGTAAGATTTGAAATAGAAGAGAGTGTTGCAGCCAGTTAACACCCTAGGAAGCAAGATAGTTTTCTTCACAAGTATGGTAAGGCATATCTCCCAATATGGGGCATGTATGTGCATATATACACCACACGTGGATGATGACTCTCTATTTCCTAACTAATTTACAGCACATTACAATCCCACCACATTAAAGCCACACCAGATCTCTATGATGCAAGAAGATGAACAGACATGTACTGGTGCTGTGTGTGTGTGCAGGCCCAAAATTATTTAACAGGGAAAACTTCTACTGAAGTAAGAAGAACAATGTCAGATTAATCCTAATGCTTTCTACCTCTAAACACATTTTACTAGTTTTCCAAATGTAAATCTACAGTACTTAATTTTAAGCACTTGCAACAAAAGTAAATAATTAATTAAAAATCTGATTTTCATCACACAAGAATTGTAGCTTCCACTGAGGACACTTGTGGTCAAAAGCATTCAGGCTTAGCACAGATATAATAATAATACTACTAATAATAATGGTACTGAAGTACAGAAGTCCTATTGAGTCTCCTACTTTTTAATTTTCCTCAGTTTGCAGATAAATATCTAAATAGGTGCTAAGACTGTTGCATGTGTGAAATGAATGGAGAGGCATGTTCCGTTCCTCACCTTCAAACTTCATACTCTTTCCATCCTGCCAACAGCTTCAATAGTCCCTATGACAGTTGAAAAGTACTTTTGAAAGCCTCCATGCTCTTTTTTAAGGGTCTACCAAGATCTGTATATATGGTTATCACTGTTACTACATTTTAGGACTCACTAACTTTCTTGAAAGAAAGTTAGGAGTGAATTTGATCTCCACCTTTCTGAAGCAAAATAATTTGGAAATATGAGGTATTACAATGTTCAACTCTTAGAGTACTTTTTGTAAAAAGGCACTGAAAATCTTTTGAAAGAATGAGATCTTTTCCTTCACCTTAAATTTTACATAGCAAGATCTTGGTTTGTGGGTAGGCAGAGCAGAAGGTAAGGCTGTCTGGTTCATTTAATGAATTTCATATAATCACATCAGAAGCCTGTACAGAAACAGAATTAACCAGGAATGGTTCTTTAGAAAAACCCCTTGAAACTAAGCAATTATTTGAAAAAATTAGCCCAAACTCTCTTGCATTTATGTCAGTTTAAATGTGATGCAAATTCCCTAGCTTCTCTAGCACTGCTTTCAAATCACAGGCATAGCAAGAAAAGAACCAAACCCAATCTTCTTATTCCCAGCTCATAAGCAACAAGAATTCAGCCTGAGGTTTATGAAATCACTTCCGTACCACATATCCCTCCATTCTTCCTCTGCCTCATTTGCTGAACAAATGAAAAAAATCACTTTCCGTGAAAAAGCAGCAGTAATGGAATTATAGCTGTGAAGGTAACCTTAGCCCATTCCAACTCCAGTCCACAGCAAACTGCTAATGCTGTCCCAGAGAGACACACTCTGGAGTGGCCCAGCAGCAATCTCATTGACTTTAGCTTCCTGCAGGAGTGGGACACCATTCCCTCTCACCTGGATCCCCCCTGCATTGGCTGAGCTGCTTTTCTCCCTTTTCAATTGGATATTAAGCCAATGATACATTATCATCTAATATTTACATAAGGTCACATTATTTTTAGATATATTATTAATCTGCTGGGGGAGGGGGGGTGTTAAAAAAACCAGGAAGATAAAAAAACTAAAAAGGAAATAAAATTTTTCCTCAATGCTTCATGTAATTTTCACAGCTATACACTGTATAGTCCTCACAGGCTACAAGGATGAAGCTTGAAGAAGAGAGAAGAGTAATAAGAATAAGAAATCAAGAGGCATGGCTCAGTCAGAATTTCTGGTTTCTGTTGCCAGTCCCAAAAGAATGCACTGACTAGTACAACACATGTTGTTCCTGTGCTGCTAGTAAAAAGGATAACAGTAGTTTATTCCTTTCTCCGGACGTTTCAAGAGGATCAGATAGCCACAGAGCTGCAGCCAAAAGACTGCACTGCATTTCCTTCATCCTCTCACCCTACAACTTCCATGTGCATTGAAGCATAAACATGCCTAGCTCTAAACACTTTTCTTTCATTAAAACAGAGGGGATGTAGGTAAGGATCCCCTATACATCTTGCTTACACAGGGTTTAGCACAGTTGAATGGCTCTGGGAATCATTCCTCATCTCTGTAAGGTTGTAGGCACAGCAGAGAGAATGCAAACACATATTACAGTCAAAGAGAGGGTCAGGTGCAAGTCAAACCCAGCTCTGGATTTCAAACTCACATTAGAGTCTGGAGAGACTGCTTTTCAGAACTGAGAACCTGCTTTTAGAGGGGATGTATAACAGTAATGGTATCAGAGGCAATGAGCTGAGGTGAGTGTTTGCTATTTTCTCAGGAGCTATAGAGAAAAGAACAAAACAGAAATGAAAGGGAGGAAGAGAGGACAATGTAGGCAGCAAACACTCATCTGCTTCAAAATTACCAGGAAAGCATGATAGTAGGGAAAATCCTACAAAAAAGATACTACACTGTCAGCAAGAAAGGGCTGCTGCAGAGGGGGATCAGCAAACAGCCTTATTCTTAAGGCCCATGGATTTTGAATTTTAGAGAGATTAAGCAGCCACATGATACTGGTGCAGGAGTGGAGCATTATGTTCAGTTCACTCTAAACATGTGTGAGTCTTAATACTGCTTTAATTGTCTTGATACTATTTATGACATAAACTCTGTAAGAAAGACATCTAATATGCAGAGCACACATATGGTCCCTTCTAAACACAAAATAGGACAGGCATTCCCCTCTAAGAGCAGCCTGCTTTACAGATCCAGCACAGCACAATATCACATTGTCACTCCTATGCCATTCGTCCCTCTAGTCATCATCAAACAGTAATGCAGATTGTAAATGAGAACAGGCTAAAGGGCTAAATGTTTCTCACTGCTTTCAGGAAATTATTAGTGTATTATGTACCCAGCTTCCTTACTTGAACTATCTCTATCTTTGGGAGCCCAACAAAAAACCCTAATGATACCCTAAGGATGTTTAACTTCCTCTACATACTGCCTCTTTTTGCTAAGCCATCCAAATGTGAGGTTGGCCTGCTTTCAGCACATGACAGACCAAATACAGATATAACTGGCCAAGTTCAAGCAAGGTATATACCATGCTCTCCAAAGAAGATGATTAAAACTTAAGGAAATACAAGTCGAGTCATCTTAAATCAAGGAAATGGGGCAATGCTGTAAAAGTAAAAGGGGAAAAAACTATTTTGAGCATGTCTTGGAAAAAGTCTGGGACACATTCATAATGGCACGATATTCCTCAAGGGTGTCTTCTTAAAGGATATGCAGACTGGCGCTAGCCACAAAGCAGCAGGCTGAGAAGGACTGTGGGAGGGAGCAAGAGAAATTTGGGACAAGAGAGGGTGGTCTAAAGCAGTCATGTGCTAGGAGGCTGAAAATAAATCAGCTCACAACACTCACATAGGTTGTTATGCAACAGTGCGTGAGATGCACAAGTATCCTCAGATCTGGTCATCAGTATCAGCAGCAAAGGCAGAAAAGAACATTTTGGTATCCAGTGTGTCAACTGTACAACTGCTTTCTTCTTATTATCTTAGGAGAAGAATGTAAATATGAAAATATTTTATTTATATATTTATTTATTTTAAATTTTATAAAGGCAACCTATTTGTAAAGGAACAAAGTGCAAATTCACTACCCTTAAGTGTAATTAATTAATTTCCTTGAGCTGATATAAACGTGGCCAAGACACTCCTGGCACTTTTCACTCCACTGTTCTCCCCACAAAATGTCTCATCAGTAACACTGAAAATCTCTTTGGCCTCATTGAAGCTTCACCAGAAAAGTCCATCCATATCCTTAGTGTGTTTCTTTCCCTGACCTGTCCTCATTTTGTATAGTATGTCAGATTCCTCTCTCTTCAGCTGTTATTCATATTTCAGAAAGCTGCTGGGACTGAGACAGAAACACAGGAACTTACTTCAGCCAAGCATAGGCCCAAAATTGGCAAAAAGGGTACAAGAGGAGGCCAAATAGTGTTTCACTGCTGGGCTCCTGGCCTTTTGTTGGTCCAGGGCAGGAGCAAACAAAAGTGAATCATGTCTGCTGGTGGTTCAGGACCCTTCTGACATGAATTTCGTGGATTTGGATTTGATTTTTTAGAGACAGTATCAAGTCAGAAAAACCAACACATACTGTTATCCTAGGAGCACATTAAAAGCAAGGAGTCTTTGGGGAATACAACAGCAAATACAAGGAATGATTGCATAGCAGAGATTCCCTTCCTGGCCATATAGATGAGCTCTCCAAGTCAGCACAAGTGTATGTAAGCTACCATCACTGTATACATATATACATCAGGTATATATACACCATGTATATATGGTGAAAATAAGAGAAGCTGGCAGACAGGCTATCACTTTATCATTGTAGCCATGGTTAATCAACTGAACAACAATTCAGCACTTCCCCAAGTATACTGACACACTATATATCCAAACTAATATAGCCATATTAAAATTCTTCTAAAGGCTCTAGCTAAAGGGCTAGTTTCCCTTGAAAAGGAATCAAAGATGTGATGAGAAAATGTACAGATTTTTTTTATTACCAATTATGAGGGTATTCATGCAGCACTGCTTAAATATTATCTTCTAAAACTGATAAAAGGGCAATGTAAGAGAGAGTTCTTCAGAGAGCAGACCAGACAATTAAAGCTCTTAATTACAAGGCAATACCCAAGAAATTAAAGATCATACCCAGACTAAACTCTGTCCTTTATACCAATATTCATCCCCCTAAAATACATCTCTTAAAAAAAGTCTACACATCATAATTTTCTATCATATTTTTAAAGAATTTTAAGAACATTTCATGCACCAGTTAGTCCAAAGATACTATGATACATTAAAAGTTCAAAGCTGCAGCTTCTCTCTTCCTTTTATACCTCATTTTAAGAAGGAACAGTTGCATGCAATTTAATATTCCTCTTCACCAAGCATTTGTACTTGTTGCTCTTACCCCAAGACTGTTGTAGAAACTCCTTTAACACAGAGAAGAAACTACAGTATATACTGTACTCATGGTAGTGAAACAGAGCAATCACATGTTTGAAAGAATATGGGAAAATTCAGACCAAGACTCTTGTGTGCAGAGAGGAGCACAGGTAAATCACCCCCAGCCACCTGCAGCACCCAGTTAGCCACCATCACATATCTAGGCAGCACCATGATGGGTACACTACTGATGTGAGGGAAAACATGAGCAGATGGTGCACTACTGTCTCTAATTCATCCTCTTAACCAGTGACATATAAAAAGCAGTAAAACACAAAGTGGCATTAGACCTGAAAAGTTGCCATAATTGCAATAGCATTGGTAACTAACCATTCAGCCCCACGTTCTGAGTAATTAGGGCAATGGTTAATGACCAGCACTTGGTGGCATTAGAAAAATGGAACAAGAGATTGAGCGTGACAGGTGGGCTGGTAAAGAGGGGGAGGAGGAGAAGATGTAATTTACAGCTCTAAGGAATCACCTGTTAAAAAAACCATGTGTCCTTCTTTACTGAAAAGAAAGAAGTTCCCCATCCTCTATGGATAAGGAAAGGGGATTCAAAACAATGGCAAGGTGACAGTCTTTCACAAGAACGTTTTTGGCTTTTCTTCTCCCTCCACATATGGATTATGTGATTTTGCTCTGACAAGTCAGCAAGAGAAAGGAAAATCTAGCAGTCAGGCTTTTGCAAGACAAATTCTGTATGCTTAAATAATTAGAGAAAGATGTTACCTTGCTTCCTCTTAGAATAAAAAGGCTGATGCAAGTCACCTGCACTGAAGCTCTATATGCAGTAGGAGGGGACTGGGGGAGTTCACATAACACAAAGAGAAATACCACAGAGGGAGGAGAAGCTCTTGCTTACCCTCCAGTGTAAGGCTTTAACAGTAAAGATTTTTTTGCAGAAAATGCAGAAGATAGATATGTATGACTTATTTTTTTATGGTCATTAAGAAATCTACCCTGAACTCTAGCACAACTCCAGCTAACTTTCTTGTTTTAATTCTTACCCGAAGTCCAACAGCAGCATCCAAAACACAGAATACCTTTTTTTTTTTTTTTTTAATTCTTTCAATGTGGGTAGGAGAGGGGATTTTTGATGGAAAATTGTCAGCAGTGATGGCTTTCCCACGCTACAGAAAACTGAAATGTGCAGACTACTACATGTCTACATTTGTCTAGTTTAAAGTTCCAGCCACACAATCATGTCATGATTTCATCACTTATAAAAAATTAAAAGCTCTCTTATTAAATTGCTGGTAGCTATATATTTTTATTGCCATCCCTCCATTCTACAGAATCACAGAATTATTTAGGTTGGAAAAGACCTTTAAGACCATCGAGTCAGAATGTAACTTAACACTGCCAAGTCCACCACTAAACCATGTCCCTGAATACCACATCTACACATTTTTTCAATATCTAAATGGATGATGACTCACCACTTCCCTAAGCAATGATTGACCCTTCCTATGAAGAAACTTTTCCCAATATCCAATCTAAACCTCCCCATCACAACTCAAGGGCATTTCCTCTTATCTTATAATTTGTTTGCTTGGGAGACTGACACCCACCTCACTACAACCCCTTCTTTCAAGTAGTTGTAGGGAAAAACAATTATATTTAAGAACTATCTCTCCTCTAAGGTAATAGCAGCTTTATGCATAGGAAAAGTACTTCATTCACAATCATACCAAGACTAAATATATCTGTTCCTACTCAGTACTGTCCTTTAGCATAACCAGAGATTCATTTAGTCCTCTGGCCATCATATTACCCTGAGAACTCATTTTCATCTGAGTAAAAGCCATGATCCTGAAATCTTTAGCAAAAATCAGTACTTCGTAAAGTACTCTGCAAGGATGGCTTACATACTTTGTTTTAAAACTGATAAATTTCAAAGCAGACACTTTAAAATGCATTTTGTTCAGCTGCCCTCAATTTGCAATATAATTCAGTCTATCAGTGACATTTCATCTCTGAATGTTTGGACTACCCTCTGTTTGAGTCATTCAGTGCCAGGTGGTCTCTAAAGATCCTATACATATGTTTTTCCTCTCCAAACACCTGTTTAAGGCACAACTGTACATTTTTATTCATTCAGAGGATCTTGCAACACAGGTGGCAGTGACATTGTGAAGAAGAGAAAATAAGCCAGCTCTGTCAAATAAGGCATAAAGAAAGGGTCATGTTGGAAGACTAGCTTAGCAGAAGAAAGCTGGCATATGAGTGAAGCAGGAATGAGCCTCCTCCACATTTCAGATCACCCATCTGTGGGGCTGGGTACCTCTCTATACCTGAAACAAAAAGCTCTGAGACTGACATTGCTGTTCCAGGGTCTGAATTGAGAGTATGTGTCAAGGGGTGTTAAGGGTGAGAAATACACACCACGACCATGCAGAGACAAAGGGACTGAATAACCTGTATTTCCATGATAGGAAATTTTTTTTGGCATGGAGAAAAATTTAAATTGACTATCCCTTCAACCTTTGTGGTTTTGGTGACAAAGTCAGCAGATTCTGATAAGGGAAAGCAAAGGCTTTTTTTCTGCTTAAGAAAATATCCTTTTCTAATGGGAAGTAGAAGATTCTAAAGCCTCATCCCACCTGCCACACAGCAGCAGTGTATGCCACATAACAGCATGCCTGGGGAAACTGGCAAAGGTAATAACATTTCCTCTGAACCCTTGATGGTGGATAAAGAAAAGGGCACTTGGTCTTCCTCTGTACTTTTTGAGCTGTCACAGAGATGTGATGCACCCATAAAACAAGGCAGGGCTGCTGAGGAATTCAGTGCTCCAAGGGAGCTTGTTTAGTTTTTTTCCATCCTCTGAGAGTCAGAGGCCTATAAGAAGTATTGTGGTAAGCAAAACAGCAAGACCAGAGAGGGAAAAAAATGTGTTTCTGGATTTATAGCCATTTGTTCTGAGCCAACTGACAGAATCCTAAGTGGGAGGGTGAGGAGCACAGGGTGCAAAATTAGCCTGCATTTAAATAAGAGACATGTGGGTTTGGAACCCCTCCCTCCTCTGTTTAAACAGCCCAGTGCTGCCGTGAACAAAGCCTAAGAAGATTATGTTCTGTGAGGATAATCTCAGCTCTCTAGTGCTGTCTTGGCTTCAGAAACACAGCATTCCACTTTTCTCACAGGGTCATTTCTACCCTTTCCCTTCAGCTCCTATATGCTTCTCCAGCTATTCTCTGATTTCTGGAGTGAACTTTTTAAATGTTATAATTATCAAGGCTCCTTGGATTTTCTTGCCTTTTAGGTTTGAGAGAGATTCCTCACCGGAAGGTAACAGGTTTAGGTGTCAAGGTGCTTTCTCAGCAATCTAGGTACCCCTTTGGAAAGCAGAGGAGCAGCATTCCCCATGTATATGGGGACCCAGCAGCCCAGAGCACCTCATTGCCCACCCAAACACATTATCTCATCTGAGCATTAAATAACACAAAAAATATTCCAGCAGATCAAATATTGAGCAAGCAGCAGTGATGCTGTCGCTTTGGCAGAATGTGCAAATAGTGGTGCAGATGGATAGCATTTGTGAAGTAAATGAGCAAGATGAGAGAGGACCCCTTTGATCTGCCCTGTGCAGCTCCCACTGCAGCTGAGGGCACACAGCTCTCTGCCAGTCAGGGATAGCTGTTCCCATCCTGGCACACCCTTTCCCACTCACATGCAGGCTCTCTTGCCTTCCCTGCTGCAAGAGTGCAGAACAGCTTGCCTGGCAGGCACTGTGCACCACTTTAAACATGCTGAAGCCTGAAGAGTGCCATTTCTTTATGCTAGGTTTGAATTTGCTCTGTGCCTAACAGAAGACTGGGGAACATGCTGTGTATGGTTTTCACCTGCTTTAAACAGGTAAAACAGGTAAATGAACATCACAGATATTTTACACACCTGGATACACTGTTCATATTATGCCTTGGTTGCAAATACTGTTCCCCAGGTTTTGGGGTACATGCTCATGTTGCTTCATTTACATCTACTAGCTGTATATGTATATGTATATAACTACCAAGACAACTGATAAATATGCAGGAAGAATAACTGGGAAAAAAAAGCAACACAAGGACCAGGTGTCAAAACACTGTTAAGAGCTGCAGCACTTTCCTAAGGTAGGGTCGGAGGTACCTGGAAGCTCATTGCACAGGACAGGCACAAATCTCTACACTTCTCTGTGCCAAGACCACAGGATCAACCTTGTCCAACACCTGGATGTGATAAACCCAATAAACAGCCTGAGAATGCAACTTCTTCCTTTGGTCCAATCAAGGTTAGTCTGCATTGTACTTGGTCTTGCCATACTACCTTAGTCTTTCATTTGGGCTGTGGACACAGAACTCTGGCACTGACATGAAAGCAGCAGAGCAAATAACCAATATGACAAAAATACCCAAAGTAATTGTAATTGCTCGTTGTGGTACCAAGTCCTGCAGTGTTGACACCAAACAAATTCCTTTGACTGCTATGGATGTTTGGCCTGATTATGGATTATCTGAATCAGCCTGTATACCACAGGCTACAAAGTAAGTAGAGCATCAGAGGAAGAAAACAAACATGAATTGCTCTCAAGTTCACCCTCAGGCTTAGGAAAGATTGAAACCAGCCAGTACATTGCCTCATTCCATCATAGTCCCACTGATCTGGAGATGCTGCATTAATATTTGCCAAAGTCTTTCATATCAGAGCTCTGGATGGGAAATCCCAATTCCCAGTAAACCCAAATAAATGCCCAAATTAATTTAAAAACCAAATGCTGTAATAAACCCATTTATTCTAATGTAATTTATTTTACAGTGACATGTTGCAAAGCCCAGCAGAGCACACCTGCTGCATGAAAACCTCAAGGGCATTTTATGAGATTTCCCTCAAACCCAGAAAAAATGGCCAAGAAATTGTCTTTGTGTTACAAAGTAGCATGTCTTAAAATACATTAGAAAGCTCTGAAGGATGCAATAGTCTCTGTAGTCAAGAACCTTAAATCCAAAGTACTTCCATCAGGGTATACACACAGTGCAACTGATTGCAGAGCTCCTGAGGTGCCAGCTGCACATGGTATAAAGTAGTGGATCAAATATCACATGGGATAAAAAAAAAAAAAATCAAATATCAAATGTTGTAAGGACATTCAGTGTCCTTTCAGATCACATAGTTTCTCTAGGTGTGAAGACACAGTCACAGTAAACCCTTCAAAATCCACCTCCTGCTGAAAATACAACACACAGGCAAGAAGCCAGCTAAACCACTTCTGTCTACGAACGTCCTGAACCTTCCTGGTGTACATGCTCCTTGTGGCTGGATGCCCCTGCCACAGAGAAGCTCCCTAGTGCAAGCCTTTCATTTTCTTCCTGCACCTATCCAGCTCGAAAATCTCATGTCAGGCATTAGAAAAAGGATCAACAAGGCAAAGTCTGACATCAGTTGGTGCTATTTGACATGAGCACGTGCATAGGTGTATGTAATTCTCCCTGCTGAGAATCCTGATCTCCCAGGCCCCACAGCCACACCAGCAAAGAAAGAACAACACCCCAGATAAGCATGGAGAGAAGTACTAAAATGACAGCCACTTTGCATTTTTAATGAGGATTGTCTCCTTAGTGTCTCTGTACCTCCACAAAGCCCTCCTCACTGCCTCAAAACTCATCTTGTTTCTCTCAATTGATTAGGAATTTTTATTCTTGCTTTTACCCCTCCTCCCTGCCTATTCCTGCGTCCTTGGTGTTAGTGTGTCCTGGCAGCAGCAGCTCTGTGGTGCTCTCCTGATTTTCCCAGACCCCTCCGACCCCTTGCGCTGTCAGTCACCCACAGCTGCCGCTGCTCCTGCAGCACTCACACCGGGCAGTCAGCAAAGTCTTTTTCCCCCGCCCCAGCCACGAGGAAGGAGCATTCACAAGGCTCTGGGGAGCATCCATACTGCCCATATCTGTACCCTAAGTCTGTCCCAAATCCAAACTAGGGCAAGAACTCTATATACATCAACCCTCCCACTTAACACCCTAGTTTTCATGAATGGAAAACCTGGAAAAATGAGAGGGTGCAGAGGTGCCACATGATCTTGTCCTTGTAAAATATTCAGATGACTAGGAGACCAATAATTCGTGATGCAATACAGTATACATGCAGAGTAAATTTAGCTACAGCCTGACATTCTTGCTTTCTTGATTGTAAACAGAAATAATTGTGCTTTCCTAATTAGTGCATGAGTTTTGAGAATAAACATCTAAATTCTTGAGGCACATCTTAGCATAAGAACAAAACTCACAGAGGCTGAAACCATCTACAGAGGCCACAGGAAAGCTTTGCTTAGCTTACAGAGGATGTGCTCAGAGAAGGGTGACTGTTTCCCAAATGGAACAAAACCATCTTAAAGCCATAAAATCTCCAGAGTACCTCCAACACTACCAGACAAAACATTCCCCTTCCTCTCACATACTCTTCTGATCTCTGTTTTACCCTTTACTAGTCATCCTAATAGATCTTAACAGCTGTATACTTTAAATATACTTGTATACTTTACTAATGCAGTTCAACAAGGCTAAAATTTCACTATGTTTCCTCAAGGCATGCACAGCTCAGACTCTTTCTTTCCTCCCAAAATCCAAGGTTTAGATGACTGTCTATGACTGTACAGAGTGAAAGCTCTGGGTATACATCAAATAATTCAGAGGTAGAATAAACATCAGGAGCTAAAACTGACTGACCTTCTAGTCCCTGAGCTCAGCCCTTTTGTTTTCCAAGCATTTGATGGACCAGTAACTCACTTTTCAATCACATTGAAACTTGAAGGTTCCTAAGCCAAACTCTTCGTTCAAATAAAACTATTTCTGTTCTCTTTGTAAAGGATTGCTAATGTTGTAGCAAATGATGGTTCTAACCTAGGCAGCACTGCAGCCGCACAGCAAAGTTTTAGTGAGCAAGTTGAATCCTTTTGGCAGGTTTATTCACTCATAAGGAATTCCTTTCATTATTTAGTACAAATAAATATATACCTTCATAAAAGGCTTCTGCTGCTCATGATGCTCACTTTTATATTTGATAGCTGAACAAACAGTTAGAGACCTTTGCCTGTTCCACACTAGTGTGCAAGAGGTGTTCTCTTCTGAGACTGCTTAATTTTCAGAAAAATGTTGGGTTTTCATATGGAATTAGATAGATTTTGCATCAGATTTTGCTTTCTACCTTTAAACTCCTCTAAGAGAGTAAAAAGAGCATGCAGCACACTTGGTTCATCCAGCAAAACAAGGCACCACAGGGAGAGACTCCTGCCTGACCTCTACAGGCATTAGATAATGACTTGAGCTATGTGATTTGAATATCCCTCTGTTAGAGACTGAATATGCCTCTGATGCATGTTCCCCTGTAAGGACAAGTAGTGAACTAGGACTGTAAACAGCATTTCAGACCCTCACAAATTTAGTTCTACAGTAGACTAGGAAGGACCATGTAGAGACCCTATATATGCCTTCTCTCTGCCCATGCCTGCTCTCCTCTTACAACAGCACTAGCCTGCCATCATTTTCAAAGGTTTGCCACTGAGCTTTGAGAGAGAGGTGGGAGTTATTGCTTCCCTCCTCCTGCTTTAAGATGGCTGCACACACTGGATATTATAATCCAGTGCCTTATAATAGCAATTTGGTACTATTTTGAGTAAATGTGTGAGCTGGGTTCTGCTGCCCTGTGGCAATAGACGGTATAAAGCTGTAGGTCTTGTTCACAGCACAAAATGATACTTCTTTTAACATTTCTGCCTTGTGTTGCTGGCTAGCCCTTTAGTCTCACATTATTGAAGACTGAAAATTCAATGCTGATCATTTGCTTTCTGATTCTTCACAGTCCTTTCACTAACAGTGAAGTAGCCTTCACTACCTTAAAGGTAGACAATCCTTTTCAGCATCTCCTGAACTTACCACCTTCAATAGTCAGTGCATATTTTCCCCCAGATTCTGCCAATGCTAAGAAAACCCAAAGAAGAGCTGTGTGCTCTGATTACGTCCAAGCCAGAAATCATAAGTGCAGAATTTGCTAGGGGAAATAATTGCAAAATAAACAGATGAATAAGATACTCTGCATTTTGCAAGCCTATAAAAAGCTGGGCTGGAACAGAGTGGGCAGGAACTTAAGGGCTGAGTGCCAATCAGGATAGCTGAGGGGTCTGTTAATTTATACCCCAAAGATTTCCTTCTCCCTTAGGTTGTAACTAATAACACAAATTCCTATCTAATGCTACTAATGCTATTATGCTGGAAAGCCCAAACCCGAGGAGGCAAAAGGCAGTGTCTGGCAGCAGATGCCAGAAATTAGTCAAGATCAGAAGCAGAGCATGTCTTCTGGCTATATGTATGAGATAAATGTGGACTTCATTTCTATCCATATCCCCCATACTCTGCTCCCCTGAACCCTCGCAGTGCCTCGTTTTCCAAAACTCTGCTCTGTTCATGTCAAAATGATAATTGTTAATTTATTCTGCTTTTCTGGTTGCTGTGCTAACCCACAGTTTGTGCTGCCTGGTGTCTAAGCAGCTTGTCCTGGGGATATGGTTAAACCTGCCTTTGATCAGCATTTAATCCTTCAAGGTGCTCCAGGGGCTGCGTTTTAGTTTTTATGTGAAAGCAATGAGAAAAGGCAGAAAGGAAGGAACAGGATTTTCACTCTTGTTCTCCCTCTAACCCTCAATTTCTCCAAAAGAAACATTTCCAAAGGACTGGGGTGGTTGTTACAGTGGGAGAAGGAGCTGCTCCATAGGCCTGGTCCAGAACTGATGACTGTGAGTAGCAGGAGCCCTGAACTTCAGGAGCCTAATCTGTCCATCTCCACAGGTAGCCCAAAGATCTGTGCAAATTTGTTTCTCAGCTAAATATAAGCTGCTTGTTAGGGAGAGAAGCTTATTCTCCCCTTCCTTCTTTCAAGCTTTCATCAGGGAGAACAAGTAGAGGTAGCATTTTAAACAGATGGGAGCTAAGGGAATCTTTCAAAGTAAATAAATAAAAAGTAACTTGCAGTTCCTACACACAGCTAAATATGACTGTCTAGATAAAGCCCTAACTGTGGGGTACAGCCATCTGCAGGAATGCAGAAACTGCGGTAGGAAAACAAGGGGTGGGGCTGGGGAAGAATTTGAGAAAGCAAGACTAGACTGATTGAAGAAAGGCAGCTGATGCCAAAGATCCCAGAGAAAGCTACTTAGAAAAGGATTCCGTTCTCAGTGGTCTGATGTCCACATCAATGTATTGCCATAGCACAGGACTTCCCTCAATGGGGAAAATGTGCCATCCATTCAAAGAGTTTACAAGCACTTGGCCCTTGAAAATCAAAGAGCAGCATACTGTCCACTTGTCCCCCACATTTCTGGCTTTAGACTCACAATTTAGAGGCCACAGAATGGTACTTCTCAACCTCTCTGCACCTGGAGCTTAATCATTGCAATGATATGACACCTACTTTTCTGTTGGCTAGATCATGTCAGCCAAGCTCTTGATGTCACAGAAATGAGATACAACACAATAAATGCCTAGCTAAAGTACTTCCAGGGTACTGATCAATGCAGTTGTCTAGGAAATTATAAGGATATTAAAGTTGGTTACCATTCCCCAAGTGCTCTGGTAGGTCACTCAATTTCAGATTAAAGGAATAAATCAAAAAATGGTTGGAACTGTAACAGGAGAATCCTACCACTGTGACCACCTTATATGGCTTGGTTTAGTAAACTTGGGATACTAAATCCCTGGATCCTTGGGATCCAGGGATGTAGCTCCTGGATTTTACTTGGTTTGCACGAGAATTGTTTTGTGCACAGGATGATATGCTTCTTTCCTCTAGGCCTCAGTAATCTCATGATATTTAGTTTCCTTATGAAACTCAATTTTCAATGAAATGCAATTAATGATATTGTCCTATTTCGGTAGGATACTTTTAGCTGGCTCCAGACATGTAAACAGCTGTGAAATTGCAAGTAATAATTTATCTCATTTGCACTTGCTTACAGCTACACCATTGTAACTCTTTGTATGCTCCCATAGTTCTGCTCTATAACTGGAGATTGGAATTAGAATTTTAACCTGCTACTTATCACATCAGAAAGTGCGACTCACTCACCTCTGATATTTAGGAAAAAAATCTAGTAACTACATGTGATTTTGAAGTACCAAATAAACTTCACAGCTTGACTTAAATTTCACAAATCTTCATGCCATGACACCACACTAAAGGACTGCCAGCCGAATGTGCAGCAAAGGAAAATCCCTTAGCAGTTCTATACATGACTTGTTCAAATACCATACAGGAGAAACATTTTTCATCTGGTATGGAGAATAAATTAGACACACGCCAGCCCCAATTTGGCGTATATTAAATTCTGTGAAACACCCCTTTTTATCACACTTAAAACATGCGGAAAATACTGATAATACTGATAATTAAACTAGTCTCCAGAAGAATTTAAACAGATTCCAGGGGTGACTATATAGACAGGATCTCCCTGACATCCTATGCTCTCTGCTCCATGGCTCTGAGCTGCCTCAGGGCAGGAGGGGAGCAGCCCCTTCCTTCCCTCTTCTGCTACTCTAAGCCCTGCAACCTTACATAAATTCTTGGTTTCTCATATCATGTTGTACACTGCAGCACTAAAGAAAACATCACATTAGCTTTGCTGAAGAAAAAAATCACTGCTACCCTTGGTGTGCTAGGAAAGGCACTTGAAATAAAGAGTAAAATCTATTAGAAAAACATGTCCCAATCCCTCTTAACTGAGCTTCAGCTATCCTTACCCATTTTTTTTCCTTCTTAGGCTTTTTCAATATAGAAAAAAAAATGTGTAAAAAAAAATAAAAAAAACAAAGCCAGCTAGCACAGCAGGAGCTACATGCTGATTAGAAAAAAATTGCTTTCTTGGGGTGCAGGATTGGGGGCAGGAGCAAATGAAGCAAATAAATGGTATTAATCTTTTAAACCTGAGAGTTTTAGCTACTGCATTAAAAATTTGGCAGTGGTATCTTCTAATCCCAAAGTCCAAGTACAGAGTATTATCCAGCAGACTGCATTCCCACACTTGACACCTCCCTAAAAGCTTTCTGTCATGTGTGCCAGTTTTATCGGCTACCTGGAGGACTAAAAGAGAATTCACTCACTAATTCCCAACCTCAGAGCAATCTTGCTCTGTTCCTTGAATGGCAGGGTGAATAGGGCACTATCTTTAGAAAGCCTTTGCTTATTCAGTTACACCACCTTGCATTGCTACCAGCCCTGAGTCCAAACCATATTAGTGAGTAGAAGCAGCAAAAGCATTCACTGGTGGTCTAATTCTGCTTTCCCTGCCTTGCCCTGAGGTGTGACTGCCTCTGATGTGGACCATGAAAGCTGATGAGCAGCTCACAAAGGCATGATGAAACACTGCAGGTCAAGACATGAGGAAAAAGTCAATATCCAAGGAACCCTGCAGGAAGAATGTAAGGAGTTGGAGTAAAGATAACATAATTGGGATGTAAAAATAACATAACTGGGACATAGCCAGAAATGAGGATTAGCACTAGACAACATCAGTGACAATGAATGAAGAGGACTCCCAGTTGCATGCCTTATACCATGAGTAACAACCTGCCCCAAGAAGAGTGAGCCCAATGCTAAAATGCTGGAAGTGCCATTCCAGAGGAAATCCAGGTCCATGTAGTGCAGTATGTGTCTATGGCAGTAGCCAGTATCATAGCCTGTGGTGAAAGGACATCAAACCTTGCTGTAAGAGAAAATTGATGTAGTTCAGTAGAACAAATGATGCAGCTGGAATAAACAGGCAAAATATCAGACACAAAATATTTTTCACATCAAAAAATGAGTCTGTTACAGACCAGTTTTATTAGTGTTGCTTCTTTACACACTAACACCACTGCAGCCACAACAACACTATTAACTACAATCTGCTGTAGTACATTTTGGGAATATGTGCTTCTGTACCTCCTAGGTCTCATCTTCATTTCTGGGCATAAGCAGAAACAGCACATTTCTTACTTAGAGTGAAAGACCTCTCATGCCTTGTCAATGGCCACTGTGAGGCACAATCTCCTCGAAACCATGCCGAACAACTTCCTGGTCCTCCACCAGAGGGATAGGGAAACACCACCGAGATTTCAGATCATTAATACTGATGTTTAACAACTCCAGATCTCCTGCTCCTTTGTGAGTTCATCTATAAATACAATATGGGGTCTGCAAGGAACATGATAACTCTCCTTTGATCCTGTCCTCTTTTGAGTTATAAAACAAGATCTCATATTAATATTTGGGTCAAGGGACAAACTGCTTGGAGTTTTGGTGTAGCACAATATACTGAATGCATAATTTTTCCAAGTCACAGCTTCTCTTCTGGATTCTGACAAGGAAAGGCTGACACACCGGATAAACCAGGGAAGAAATTACATCATATGCAATCTGTTACTTTCTCTCTTTCTCTTTTTTTAAGACACCTGAAGCAGATAAAAAGCAGGGGGGGGGAGGGAGGGGGGTGGTTCAGATCCCCACAGGATATAAGCTGGCACAGCTCTGCCATAGTCACTGAGTAGAATGAGTCAATATATTGATACCTACTGAGAAGTTATCCTGTGTACCTTAAATATTAACAGCAGAGTCAACATGAAGGAAAAGGGAAAGGGGCTTCCACCTCATCTGTTCACCTTTTCAGCCTAATGAATGTATAAGTTCCCTAATAAGCACACATACACACACACACACACACACTTGCTAAAATAAGCCTGGCTGAGTCAGAGAGCCACTGTGGGACCCATCTGCCCCTGCTGATCAACCTCCTCCACCCATCCACCCACCTTCTGCCCCAGAATACACCTTGCTCTCCTGCCACACGTCTGTGTGAGGCACAAAGTTCCTTGTGCAAGCAGAAAAAATAAAAATAATAGCCTAGGCAGGCTTCCAAAAGTCAATTATCTATCTGCTTTTTTTTTATTTTTTTTTTTTTACAAGGTAATTGGTCCACATTCTGCTATTACTGTTATCAATGCAAACCTGGGAGATTACAGTTAAAGACAGCAGAAAAGACCTAGGATGAGAACCAAGTAGTCTCCTGCTGTATCTGAACTTAAAGCATAATTTGGCAGTATGTACTATGCATTCTTGCTTCTTTTTGTACATGTTGCACTGGTTCATGAACTATTTAACCTGGGGAAACATCAGAAATTTCCTTCATAAATGTATTTCAATCCAGAGGATTGCTCAAACAGAAATGTCCAAAAATTGGATTCAGAGGAAACCACAGCTGAGAGGCTGTTCGATGACAAGAATTATGGTATTTAAACATAGCCCAGAAACAGACAGTGCTGGATGTATGTATGAAGGTACCTAATACTTTTTGTATAGTGCTTGCTCTCTCTCTCTCTTAACTGAAGGAGCCAGCTAAACAGATAATTTACATGTTCTGAAAGGCTGTGATTTGCACTCTGGAATGGGGAATGAATAACAGCAGCAAGCAGCAGTGTCCTTTTTGAATCCCAGCACAAACTATATACACCATAGGCAGGATCTATACATTGCCCCCCACTGCAGAGTGAAGCTTTCCAAATTAGGGCCGCTAGACTCAGGACTTCCCTCATACCTCTCTCCAGCACTGGCACACTGGAGAACCTTTGAGAATTCTCAGCTGTGTCATGTGGCAACAAAAATAATCCAGTTTTGATCTCCCCTGAAAACCTTTGTCATAGATGTGGTTATTTCTGAAAACAAAGTTGACTGTGGTCAACAGCCTTTGGGGATTTCTGCTGGATTGGGAAAGTTTAATACCAGGCATGCTGGGCAAAGGACAAAAATACTTCCACATTATATGTCAGGAATAAACACAAGGCGATTCAACTCAATCAACTCAATGCCTTCTTGTTCCTGTCACACCTGTAAATGCTACTGACTGTCATCCAGGGATATGCTTTTCTAGGACAAGCAATTTTCCTGTGCAAGGGAAGTTCATCACCATTAGATATGAAGGACTACCCTATCCTTCCTCATCTCCAAACTCTGCTTCCTTTGGCAGTGTTCTGATGCTTTAATGTTTTAAAACTAAAGACTTCTTAAATTGAAAAGTGGTGTTTTAAAAACTACAGTATTTTACTTTTCAACATTTTTCATTTTTATAACATTTTAAATGCCAATTCTATTATCAAAAATGTTATTGGAACTGTTACCAAAATGGTTATAACTGTAGTAAACCCCCGTAGAATATAAAACCCAAATCTATTTTGAATCATGTGAACAGAAAAAGCATCAGAATCTCTATAGTGAAAGGGTAAGTTGAGAAGCATTATGCAGCCCAGCATTTTAGTAAGTCACACAGTTAACTCGCTTCTTGCTGCACTCTTTCCTTGCTTCTCCACACTGAAATGTAAGAAATACAAGCACTGAAATGAGAGTGGAATTTATTACCTTTCAACACAACACAGACTGAATTTTCCATAGTCTACGATTCTACCTACAAACATACCAAGCAGAGTTTCTAGGGGGCTAGCTTCTCACTTGCCCACAATTTCATATAAGTATGAACTATACAGGTTAAGGACACTGAATAAACTGTTTTACTGGGGTATGCTTTGCAATAAGACACACAGAATGCTAAGTGGTCCTGACCACAGGCATACATCCACATACACACAAATGGTTGGGTCTCCAGAGCTATTTAGGCTGTAAGAAGAAAGATCAATGAATAGGAATTAGGGATCCTACTTGCCTTCTTGCCTCTAAAATGCCAGTGCTAGTGAATAGCTGCATGTGAAACCAACAACAAAAATGGGAAGGTAGGAAAAAAAACCCTTTTCTGAGACATAAATTATGATCTTTTTAAAAAGTAATGGCACACAGATCTCCCTCTTGTTTAAATGCTCTCTGGGAGCACAGCCGTTCAGAGTTCAGTGGAACAACTAAAAGGGTTGTCACGTTAAATGGAGCCAATGATGGCTAAGTCTCAATCCCCAGTTAATCATTTGCTCTCACCAGCATGGTAAAACTGAGCATCCCAAATCTCCAGGACAGTTGTGTTAATGAAATAAGCAAAAAAAGTCAATTGAGATGTTATCTAAGCCTGCCTGATGAGATTGTAGTTTGCAGACAACTCTGGCTTATCTTAGATGATGAACTATCGTGGATAAACAGAATGCATCAAGTCTGTTTCCCCAAGACCTTGACTTGCTTGTGGTAGGGGAATATGAATAACATCTAGGCAGCTCAATATAGATTAAGTGAGGAACTGGATAAGATCATGGTGTTAACGAATACACCCTTTAAAAATATCACCAAATACCTAGTCCGATAACCACATACTGCAAAGCTTTATGCTTCTGGTATACATTACTTTAGGGCAGGTAAATAAAGGTTAAAATCAAGGACCCTAAATGTAGCAAGTAGTTGCAAACACATATAAGGTTTTCTATGTGTGCCCTCACAATAGCACCCAACTTTTACATTATCAAAAGCTACTATCCATCTAAAAATTCCTTGCAAAGCTGTGTCACTATCACAATTCTGACATATAAGAGGAAATTGCAGTATTGGCTAGGATTATAAAACCAGAACATGCAAGACACAGAAAAAGGCTCTTGGACCCTGCTCTCCTCTGGATTCACAAACACTATGTATCAGTGATGTTAGCCAGAAAGAGTTTGGTAAGAAAGACACAGAAATCTTGCAAAACGAAGACTAAATGTTGTCCCACACATCTGTGATCTCATGAAAATTATATATTCTGTTTGATAACTGCCACTGAGAAACAAATTTGAAAACATCTAGTTTAGGCAGGCAAATCGATAATGAGTAGACAAGCAAGGAGTATTCATTTATGCAAATGTGACTGCATTATAGGTGTCTGAACAAGCTATTGTAATGCACTGCATTAATGTGCCAGATTGTTTATCCTGAACAACGTATTGCCTAAACAGTGACTTGTTTGGGCTTTAAATTTATTTAGCTTTAAACACCCAAAAAATATCGGTACCTAGTAGTGATGATGGGATTGAGGCACAGTTCAGCCTTGTTCCAGCAGCAGGTTACAGACTGAAAGTTCTTGGTGCAGAAATAATATGGAAGTTCACTCTGCAATCTTTTTGTAAGACAATAAATGACATTTTAACAAGCCCACAACTATGGCTGGGTTTGGAAAAACCTACAGCACTGGGCTATTACACAGTGGCAGTTAAAATAATACCATGACCTTATAACTGATGTATGACACTGCTCCATGTCTTTGAATGCTTTTTCTCAGAATTTCACTGGCAGCAATTTCAATTTAAGAATTCCTCTTCAGTTAAAATCCCAGCTAAAGAGTCACAAGTATTCCATTTTAAGCCTAAAACTGTGCAAAGAAGCATGGTTTAGAATACTCACTTCCAGAGCCCTAGTCACCTACAGTAAAGTTTAGAAATTTTTCTCATTCCCCCTGCTGTTCAAGCCACAATGTATTAAGTAAAATAGAAATAACAGCAACTATTTTGAGAGCCTTCTAAATGGATTAATACTCATGTAACCCAGGCTTTCAGAATGGTTCTAATGGCATAGATGTTAGTTTTTGTTTGCATTTGTATACAAATCATTTTATGACTAGCACAGGTTGAGAATTTTCCAGTGAAGGGTAATTCATCAGATGTAAACTATTTTTAGGGATTGTTCTGTATTCCGTTTTAAACAAGTTTAGTCATTTAACAATAAGGTTTCAAGTTCCATTGAAAACACATTTTTTTATTTGGAAAGCTTAATAAATAAATACTTAAAAAATTTTAAAAATGTGATGTTTCTATACCCATGATGATTAATAGTTATAAATGAGCAATATTTGCCTTTAGTAGACCAACCAGTATAGAAGGAAAAAAAATCAAAACATAAGGAACATAAACCCTATTCAGATCTAAAAATAGCAACAGTTTTCAAAACATTTAGGTTTATACCAATAGCTCTAAATTTAACACTATAATCTAATAAATTAGTCAGTTTGAGGCAAGAGTACTGTTACCTGTAGGTCCATGGGGAATGGTGCTAGAAATGGTAATAGTCTCTCACCCTCAGAGGGAGAACTAATTATTGCCTATATGATATGAAGAGTTCACAGACAGCTGGACATAAGAAGAATTACAACATATAATAAATGATTATTGCTATCCACAGCCCTTTTATCAGTAACAAATTTTAGTTTCTAAGATCTTTCTTTGAAACTGTTTTGAAGGGCTCCTTTGAGGATCAGGGCTAATAGGTTAGAGTGATTGTGAAAAATGTTCTCCCTTGTTAACTGGATGTTTCTATTTACTGAGAGTCTGGGTAAGTTTGCCATGGTATATGGCAGGTTTCTGTTTTCCCCAGCTTTGGTTCCATAAGGACTTTTGCAAGCACTGGATGACTTTGCAACACTGATTAATAGGTTGTACCATACACGTGTTAAAGTCCAGGGCTCTGGACCGTTTACTGTGAGGGACATTTTACTATGGCAACTACAGAAATCAGGCAGTCTGTGCTTGGTTTCATTAAATGAATTTTGTTCCTGGGGATGAATTTAGCAAGATTGTTGCAGAAGTAGCCTGAGAGTACAAGCATTGTAAGGAATGGGTTTTGGGAGAACATCTTTTAATGATATTAGTTTTCTTGTAGAAGTTTAATGATTTTCTAGCTAAATTCCTTCATATGGTGTTAAGCCATAAGCAGATGCATACAATGGGTGTGTTTGTGCACAGAAAAAATATTACCATTGTTTTGCATCAGGTTCTTTTATGTTTCACAAAAAAATTTGACCAATCTTTCTCAAGCAGTAAATGTTTAAAGAAGATACTTGGACTGATCTCTAGATTCCTTGGAATAGCCAGTTCAACATTTTCAGCTTTTTGGGGTTTTGTCCATATGGCAAAAAAAAAAAAAAAACCAAAAAAAAAAAACCAAAAAACCAATATTGAGTAAAATAGATGGGACAGCTCTTCATTTGTTTGTACCCTACTCTACTCACATCATATATCACAACAGCAACTGGAAGTCCTTTCTGCCCAGGTCATAAGTTCCCTGGAATCCCTTTTCTGTGGCTGAGTCTGCCAACTGTAGACAAAAGCAAGAGATCGATAAAGATTTTCATCTGAAGCTGGCACAACGTACAGCTGAGGCTGAAACTGGGATACTCAGGTCAGAGCTACTTCTTTAGACAGGCAGGTACAGACTGCGAGGGAACTGACGTGACCTGCAGCCAGCTGAGAACACAGGGCCAGCATAACAGACTCTTCTTGATGCTAAATGTCTTCTGGTTTGCAATGGTGAAAGCAAGATCAGGCTGGTTATGTCTCCCAAGACTAGGAAATGTTTCAGCTCCCTATTACCACCTGGGAGTTTAGAATATGCAGAGGTCAAGCTCTGATTTGTCTAGAGTGACAGCAGAAGGCAGGGCTAAACCATGACCCGTACTCACAAGTTGCTGTTTCCATACTCCTAGCTTAGACTACTCTGCCTCTTTCCCTGTGGGATACTCTCATGTGAAAGCTGCTCTCTGGAAGATTTACATTAGTAAAAACACTGAATATAAAGGACT
The DNA here is from genome assembly GCF_050655825.1 of Lonchura striata. Lineage (NCBI taxonomy): Eukaryota > Metazoa > Chordata > Aves > Passeriformes > Estrildidae > Lonchura > Lonchura striata. The sequence goes on along the minus strand of NC_140707.1, from coordinate 52,982,084 downwards.
TATTTCTATGCACCATGGACAGTAACTGAAACACTGTGAGTACATGGCAGATCCTATTTGACACTGACACAACAGGCTTAATGTTGCAGTTTGGAGGCAGAAGAGAAAACATTTCTGGCAGCATTTAACGTGGCTGAGGTTATTATTACTAGACACAAATGCAAACAAAAACAACTCTTCTGCAAAGCAGCATGTAGTCTCTCTCTCTCACACAGACATCATACTTCTAGTCCTCAGAAATCCATGGTGTGGGCTGCTATTAGCAAGAAAAAGAGGTACAATGCTGTAATTCTTGTGTAGCAAGCCAAATATTTCAGGAAGATATGGACATGCACTGTACCAACAATCTACCCACAAACCATATTTTTTAAGGGGAAAAAAGTAAGTATTTCAGACATATCAGACTAAAAGTACATGGATGGATTGATCATGATGGTCAATGCTTCCTGGTAGTGCCAAACTAATAATACATGTGCCTCCCTTCCCTGTGTACGTATTTCAGCAAAGAAATCATAGACAGGAACACAACCATGCCACCATGCAAGAGCAATGTGAAAAGTGCACTGGATCAGATGCCACCAGTGCCAGGTTGTACTATCAGCTTTGACTTTGTGCACAGCCACATTCAGATAACCTAAATTCTATTAACCTCCAAAGCCTGTTAGGTGCTTCCAATCAGGCACCCTGATAACCTGGACTGAAGTGACAGAAAGCAGTAAACCCTGGGATTTCAGCAGAACTTGGGCTGTTCAAATGTGGCAACAGTTTCTGGCTCAGCAAACTGCTTTGCCTCTCCATGTCCCATTTTCTCATCATAGAATAAGAAATACAAAAAATGTTGCTTGCCCTCTATCAGTGCTGTGATGGTCTAAGAAGCTGCATAAAATGCTTTGAGATGGCAATCTAAAAATAGCTAAGGAAAAAGTTAGCAAAAGAAAAAGACTTACACAGAACAGCATATGAAATATTATAACCAAGACAAAACTACAGTGAGTCCCCTTTTCAGTTTACAGCATAAGGTGATCACCATTTGTGAGGTCAAGGAAAAAAAAAAAATAAAACCCTCCCTTGGGATATACAATTAAATATATCAAAGAGGTTATTTGCATCCATCTGTAGCATCTGGCACTGGCCACAGTCAAGAGACAGAATACCAGACCAGATGGACCAGTGTACACGGAAATTCTTGTAATCTTCTCTGATTAATTTCTTCCTTCAGGTTGGATATGTCTCTTCAAATTGTGTATCAACATCTAAACAAAACTAGTGCTGACATATCATTGATTGTACTGTGAGTTTATCTGAAGCTCAGCATCCTGGGCCAGTTTAGTCCATTGCTTACCTCAACTCTAAAGGGGAATTTCTTTATCAGTGAATTTCTACATTCACTCACACATTTTCTAAGCCTTGTCCTCAGAGATTACTGACAGAGTCCATGACTCAACTGTAATTTGATACAAAAATCTTTTTTAGTTCCTGAATCTTTGCTACTGTAAGACTGTAGCCCTACAAAACTATAGACTATAAGACTCCAAATGATTTTCTAATAGTACAGTTTTGTCCATGAACTTATAGAACCTAGGTTTGCAAGGCAGGATCCTAAAACTTTCCCACAAATTCTTTTAGAATGATTGCACCATTTTTCTGTGATCCATGTAAAGACATGCAAAGCAAGGGTGAAGTAAAACAGCAAAGATAACAGAAATCTTGTATTTTACAAGAGTCACCCATTGCATTTTTTTTTGTTTGAGGATCATGTAGGTAAGAATAATCAATTATTTTTAATCTTTATTTTATTTATAAATAATTTTTTTTACAAATAATTGGAAATCATTAGCACTGCAGTATAAAATGATGGCATTACAATAATATAATACATCAGGGACTTTGTTGCCATATTTTAAGCTTCTTGACTAACTAGGACCTCTTTAAACATGGTCAAGTTCAGTTACATGAAGGCCAAGGATTGAATCATGCTCTCTAGGTGCCCTTGAATCCAGGAAATCTAACAAGGTTATAGAAATGGGTTGCTGTAAAATGGTTGCTCAGGCAGTGAAATTGGATAAAAGAAAGAGCTTCTGCAGATATGACTGCTTTGTCTCTACACAGTATTTAGACAGAAATACTCCTCACACAGAACTCCTAGCCCTTTCCTGAACCTGAACTCAGCTCCCTTATGGACATGAACTAATCATCATCCCAAACCTCAGCAGAAATCTAAAAACCAAACACCGCTTCTGAAGAGAAGCAAGTTTCCCCAAGGAGAAATACTGCACATATCCCTGTGTACACATGGAGGGGTGCCCAGGCAAAAATGCCCACTATTCAAGCCCTGTATTTGAACAAACTGCTCCTCTTAGTGCCTTGTGTAACAGAGGAGCACAGACAGAGCAAGCACACATCCAGAGGCACCAGTGCTGACTGCCATACAGCCCTGCCTTTACCTGAGCCTGTCCTAGTGACCTTCTTAGCAACACAAATAAAGCACTGCACAGCTCTCCTCTTGCCAAGCAGCAGCAGAATCCAGCCTTTCTCCCTCTACAAAAAAAAAGTACCTTGAGTCTTTAGACTGATAGGCAATAAGTTAAATTTATTAATGTCTTGTTCTAGTTATTGACAATAAGACTTCCAAAAACACATAGTGAAAAGCAGAAAAAAAAAAAAAAAAAAAAAAAAAAAAGAGAGGAAAAAATAAAGCTAATTGCGTGATTCAATCATCAGAGTAACTGGACTTCTAGAACACATAGAAAACTCCAAAGTCTAGATCCAATGTCAAAAACGTGTCTGGCTAAAAGACCACTGTACATTGAACATCAGCAGTTTGGGGCTCTGGTGGACAAGATGCATACCCACAGCCTTCTTCAGACTTGAAACTCCAGCTCAGATAAAGAGGAGCCAACAGGGCAGCCCCTTTGCTGAGCTCTGATACTGCTCCTTCCTGTCCTGTTTATTTGGTGTATTTTTTCCTCTAGCTTTAAATTGCCTGTCTCTTTTCTTGAGAATTACTTGGGACTTTAATGGCTCTCCTAATGCTTCCTTCCTTTACTTCTGATTAAAGAGAAAGAAAGAATGGGAATGAATTTACACTTCAGTTTAATTTCCATCTTCCTTCTCTTTTCTTCCTCCCCTCTTCTTTTCCTTGATTGCTGAAATAACCTCAATAATTTTGTTCACGATTTTTGATAAAATGAATTGATTGAACAGTTGCAGACAAAATCTGACTTGTGACAGAAGCAGAAGACAGCCAACAAGGACAATGAAAGTAGAGGCTGGGGTATACATTCAGCTTTTGGGTCACTGGTCTAAAAAATCCCCTCAGATTTCTAAAACCAGTGAAGAGAAATGCATGTCCACAATGCTCCTTGAAGCAGTAAATGAAACCATCACCAGCAATAGGAACTGCTCTCACACAGAAAGGACTGAAACAAAACACTGCATCTAATCACACAGCCCAGGCATTGCCAATGCTTCTGACAATGTATTCTTAGGATGAGAATCAGGATTTCTTTGCAGAAATGTCTTCCTAAAAAGGCACCTATCCTTTGAAGGACTTCTTCCAAAGAGAGTACCAGGAGCCATACCACTGTGATGTTCCTTAAATTCCAAGGACCATATATGCTGGCTGAAGTTTGAAGATACCTTTCCAGAATGTTGGGGGAAAAACATAACAACAGAGAGAACTCCTTTCACATGTGTTATGTCAGGATCTAACAAGATTTTTAAAAATCATCATATTTTTGCACTACAGCATAGAGAAACTGAATCATCTGGCAATGTATGATTCACCATCCAGTAGATCAAGCTAAGCCAGGAGCAGAGCTAGGGAAAATATTTGGGGGATCTTGTCTTCAGTTCTGTTCCATGCTGTTGGTGAGGAAAAACCTCTTCAGCACTGCTCATTAACAACTGGAATATGGCTTCAATGACATCAGTGAAAAAATTTCTCATCAAGGAGTGAACAAAAGGCTCAGGTTTTGACCATTTTTCAAACAGTTGTCAAGTATTGATTAGACCAGTAAGGGAGGCTGTTCATTTTGCCAGTGTATATTTCCTAATGTCTGGGCCAGGAAAAGTAGTCAAGTATATGGCTTGTTAAGTAGAAATTAACCTGTCTGAAATAACAATTACCTGAATTGAAATAAGCTTTGATACACAACACTGGCAGAATTTGCCACCCTGCCATCTGAGCAGAATTTGCCACTCTGATATTTGATTACAAGATATATTCTTTTTATACAAAGCAAATGCACATCAATTCTGAAGGACAGGCACCCACATCAGCTTATTCTGTTCCAGCCTACTGGAATTCTGGTATGTTCATAGTGCCTAGTGTCAGAAAAATAAGTTACAAGGTAAATGGATGTGTATATGGCACAGAAACTTTTTGTCTCCAGATTCTCCATGAAAAAAAAAAAAAATTGAAAATAAGTTAGTAAGAATTCTCTGCTCTGTTTCTCTTCTTCAAGCCTCTATAAGGTGCTGAATATATTTCTCAAGGAAAATTAATTTCTTTGTCTTTTCCTTGCCTCTAATGAACTGCCTCTGAATGCATGAAGGGACAGGAAAGAAAGCAGGCTCCATGGTGAGATAATAAAAAGTGAAAAGGCATTCAAAGCCATCAGTATCTTCCGAACTTACACTGACAGAAATATGCTGGACTGTAGACAGGGGAGCAAGATCAGGGAAACTTAAAATAGCTTTGGCATTCACTACTAAGCTACAAAGAAAAGATGACCTTGGGGGAGCAGAGGTCATGCCACAGAGAGGTGACACAAGCACATGACTAGATGTAGGCCACATAAACTGAGGATCACTCTAGGTCCTATCCAGGCCACCAGCCTAAAGACATCATCAGTGAACATCAGTGAATGACAAACTCTCCTGTGAAAGCGCAGAACATCATTATTAGCAGTAGCATAATCAGAATATAAGAAAAGCTGAGATGAGCTACCATTAGACAAGTAAATCAAGAACAAATAAAGGAAAGAGAAAAATGTCCGGTTTCAACCTACTGCTATCACTTTTATTTCACCAGATACTAAAAGATTAACAGTGCTTGTAAGAAAACATGCCTATATGACTGCAAGCTCCAAGAGTCTTTGGAGTGAAACTGTCCCACATGATCACCATAACTCAGGAAGTTACAAAATACGAAGGCTTTAATGTAATAAACACAGGAGAACCTATTTTCTATATGTAGTCCAGTCAATGTAACAGCCAAATAAAATTAACCAGGTCTGTCGCCCTGATTCTTAAGATTTTCTAAAGCCTTCTGAGTTTACATTCTATTAGAAAACTTTCCCACACATTTTCTATAAACAACATATTGTTTTGCATTCCTTCATGGGGGTGGAGGAAATTGATATACTAGTAGTTTGCCCAATGTCTTTGGAGAGGTGGCACATTCACTCTCCAATCCACTGTCACCTTTAGAAAAACATAAAAGTTAAGAGGCAGAAAATAAACCTTCTTTTTTACCTTGCCATCGCAGTGGCTCGTGTTGTGCTTTCTCATGTCCTATAGTGACACAGGTCCTTCTTTTTTTTTTTTTCTCTCTTTTTATTTTTTTCTATTTTTTTAAACTCTCTTACTCAGAAACACTTGAATTTCTTCAGTAATTTCAGGCCTATTGTGTCTTTTACGTGTTCTCTCCCTTAACCACCCTGTATTTGACTTCCCAATGCTACTCAGGGAATTTCCATACTCTGCTGCTTTGTACTCATGCTCAGGGTTGAAGCCTTTACCAGAAAAGGAGGACTTCTGTGCACTGAAACATTGGTAGCTGAGACAGCAAACACACAGAACCAGCTGGACAGAAAATATTTCTAGACGTTACCCCTGTAAAGTCCCCACTGGCTGGAGTTATTAAGCAAACTGGCTAGAGCAGGAGCAGCAGGCTGCTGTAACTGCAAGATCCAGCCATGACAGGAAGCCATGAAAACCCTCACTGGGCAGTGTAGCAGATGAGCAAGGAAACAAAGGGCTCACCAGACATGTCCAGAAATTCAGTTCTTGTCACGCAGCATGACATTAAAGATTGAGCTTTTTGAAAAAAATCTGAACTTCAGCTCCCCACCCCTTCCAATAATTTGATCTTCTTAATTTAGATTGATAATCTTCCAATGATTTGACCTGATTAACGCAGATTAATAATCTTCCAGTAATTTGACCTGATTAATACACTGAATTTATTCTAAATTCAAAATCAAGTTCCAAGGATAGCATAGAAACTGATTCCCTCTGAAGTTATTAAATGAAGCCTGGACTGCTGACTAAACTGATGGTACTGTCTTCCTGAGCCCTCTGGAAAACAAAGTGTTCCCTCACACTTTACCACATGGTATTCACAGAATAAGAAAAGGGTCTTTTTTTAGCCGTATTTTTACCTCTTTCTGATTTATCCACCCTGTTTCTTGATCTTCTGCAGACACAAGACTCTCCGTAGATTGTAAAATACTTCCCCCTCTTCTGCCCTCCAGCATCAAGAATGCAAAAAGATGAAATATGAAAAACTAAGAGATGATAAAAGTATACTTTAGCACTGGATCAGTTTAGTAATGTCCTTTATCAGCCCCACTATTCATGCTTCGCAACCACTATAGCTCACACTAACTTCATTTTCATCTTAATACACCATACAGAAAAGCAGCCTAAATATACATCCCCAGATATAAAGCGTATAATCTGTAAACTACAGGAACAGGCAGATCATTTCCATTAGTTTCTTATGTAGCAAAAACCACAATTTACACCCAAAGCATATAATTATATTCAAATTCTAAAAGACAGTTTCGGAAGTACTTTAAATTCATAGTTTGGGGGAAGTCACCCAGGGATATAAGTAGTTGTTTTAATGTGCAAAAACAACACACATATACAGAATGCAAGCAAAGTAATATGCAAGAGTGGTGAGAGAGCCAGGGTGAATCACAGGTCCCTGGTTACAGTGGCCCTCTGGAGTTTGGCATAGCCAGCACTCTGCCAAAATGCTCTCCTGGCTCCTTCAGAAACACCAGTGCTGGGATTTGGCACTACAGCCTGTCCAGGCTTTAAAGCCATAAGGGGAAAAACACTACTAGGATCTATGTTCAGAATTTGAAAGTGTCTTGCTTGTCCTTCAAGAAGAAATACAAACATGCTGCTCTTTTAAGGTTCTCTGACATCTAAAGCCCAAGAGGACTGCTGGGGTTTCATTCATTTCTATGGCTCCCTGACAGGGATCTCAAAGCACATAGATGCACCAGAACTGCTCGCCTCACCTAGGTGAAAAAATAGTTTTCTCTTAATTTCACAGATGAGGAAAACAAGTCAGAAAGTAAAGTAATGAATTGTCAAGGTCGCACAACAAATCAGAGCTATCGTTAAACTGCATGTCGCCTTGTGTACAGAGGTTACACAGAAGACATGAAAACCTTTTTTTTTATTTTTTCGCTAGTGAAAATGACCTTTTATAGTTATCAAAGACCACCAGGCCAGGACAGCAAATGCAAAAACAAACAAACAAAAAAACCCAACCAACCAAAAAAAAAAAATTCACAAATAAACCAAGGCAGCCAATCAGTACATGACTGTCATCCTGGGCAGCTACACAGAGAGATGGTCTTCTTAAAGCACAGCACATGGAAAAGAAAAAATCAGATGAATGGTCATTCTTTGCACTTCCCAGACAAAATTTATACTCCTTGCACTTAGAAGCTCCAGCTCTTTATTCTGATATCTTCTGTATGGCAAACCATGGAACTTCCCCACCACCAGTTGAAGACTATTAAGTTCTTGCCAGTATTGCCACATTACATGATCTAGGTGCATTTTCCTCCTTCTAGTGAGATGTGTAAGGAATTTGGAGTTCCCAAGAGCACAGTATATAATAATCCAGTGGCTGTCACAATACTGTTCAAGCATAAATTTTCATGCCATGAAAATTTTTTGCCAAAATGAAGTAACATTCTCATTCTGCAGTATCGTCACTACATAGCTGATATCATATAACCATATATTCTTTACACCATCAATACCTATACAAAGTATACAGCAGGATATTTCATCTGTTTTTGAAATGTAGTCACCTCTGCAGCAGAATGTGGCAGTTGCTTGAAAAGTCAGGGCTGTATTATCCAAAAGCAGAAGCAATAAAGAAAAGAAACCTCTCTCCAGTCTAAATTGCAAAGGAAATACAAAAAGGAAGAAAGTCATGATCTAATTCTGACTAGGACTAGCATTCCCCCTTTTGCAAAATGTGCTATAAGATAGTGAGCAAGCACAACATCGCTTTCAGAGGAGGCTTTTTTACATGTCTTAAGAGACTATACCTTCAGCAGTATAGATCTGAGTAATCTTTCAAAGAGCACAGAGACATATACTAAATAAGACTGACAGTTCAACAATTAAGTTTCTCATGATCCAGATCTCATAAGATCATTGGAATCTCCTAAGAACAAGTACCAGGTGAACAGACTTTAGCATCAGTTTTGGAGATCAATGCAAACTATTCCAAGTTGAGAACAGTTAATACAGAATGAGAAGTCAAAGCATCTGATCAGAAATTGTTTCACAGAAAAGCATGCAAAGGATAAGTCAAATAGCAATGTCATTTTGAGGAAACAGACTTTGTACATACCGAATTTTTTTCTGTATTCAACTACTGAAAACTGTGCTTTCTCAGAAGAGCTACAGAGTCAGCACAAGGAGGGAAAAGCCCAGCTATGATCACTTAAAACTCCAAGTGAGTCAGTTTGGATGCTTTGATTTCTGGATAGCCAGCTTGAGATAATTTAAGGAGATTTCTTTTAAAAATAATTAATCATTGTAAACATCTCTGAGGAAGGGAATGTAAACATTCAAGCATACACCAACACTAGCCTCTGCCAAAAAATTAGGTTTCATTGTTGATATGAGAATAAAGACAAGCCACAGAAAGTAGACAGACTACTAGCTTTTCACCTTTGCAGAACTTAATTGCAACCTTAATTTCAGCTCTGAGTGAAGTTAATTTTGGTGGATCACTGACTGCGTTGTACAGAACAATTTTTCCTATTTTGTTAAAGCTACCAATCTTTGCTCAAAGTAATCTCCTGGTGAAGGAGGAATGGGAAAGGTCCTGCTTTGTACTGGGGAACAGGCAGTGCCAAGGATGGGGAATCTGTTTCCTATCATAATGAAAAGGCGGGATTGCAAGAACATAGAATGTTGAGATGAGGAATAGGTCACACTGGAGGAGCAGCAAGGACATAGGTATTTTAAAAAGGGTACACTGCTAGAGGTGTGTGGAAATCTTTGATGCTGGTTTGCAGAACACCTGCTTATCTTATGGAAACACTCTCTTGATTTGTCCAAGCATTCACCCTCATTTGCTAATTTTAAAAAAGATATAGGAGAAGGAAATGCTTCATATAAATTACAGAACGTCTAAGAATTGATTCAGGCCTGCGAGTTATACCCACAAGATCTGGTGATTGCCCACTATCAGTCCTCACAACAGACCCACACTTTTTCCTATGACTTGTACAAAAGTCCAGGCTAGCCTAGGCCCCACAAAGTGAAAATGAAGAGAAACTATCCTGTGCCCACCATTGCTCCCACAGCTACAGAGTAGACCCTGCAGGCAGGGGCAGTAAAGGCACCACACATGGCCTCTGAGCACCCCTGCTCCCAGCCACTAGGGACAGCCAGAGAGCAAATAGCTGGAGAAGAAAAAGAGAAAGTAAATTTATTCATCACTAAGACCAAACACTAACAAAATCCCTTAATTTTATCTGTCAACTAGAGGCAGGCATTATTCATCAGCTGAGGCAATGAGGATGTGGAAAGGGGGGCTGTGAAGTCACTGCTGCAGGCTCCAGCAAAGCAGCTGACCCAGCACAGCACTAAATAGCCCAGGGGAGACAGGAGGATTCAGCACATGTGAACTTTCAATAAATACAGCCCCAACTTTCCCTCCGTTCCACAAGCCCCTAGTCAAACAAAACGGAATCAAGGGTTGCCCGTTCTATTATTCAGGGATAAAGATTCTGCTAGTCTAGGAAAGTCCTCACATGGAAAAAAGATTTGTTCTAACTTTCTCAAGTCTCCTACCCAGCCAGGCACATTCCTCTGCTGACAAGGAGGTAAACCTGTTAGAAAGACTTTCTCCTTGAGAAAATGCGCTGTGCCAAGTTTTGCACTTGCAGGATGCAGCCCAACTACCCTAAAGCACCAACTCAGTGATTTCAGAATTAACTCTTGTAACACCAGCACAGTACTGACTGCCAGATCTGGGTCTGGTCCTGCTCAAGGTAAGCCACAAGAAGGTATTCCGCTCATTTTAAAGGAGCACTAAGATACAGGCTCCAAACAAGTACTCACTGCTCATGAGACATTTATTTTTCCTCTGTGCTAGATATTAATTTGCTTCTTCAAACAGATTGAAATCCACTGGGATGTAAGAGAAAAAAGGAAAATATGTTTAAATACAAGACTGAGTCCCAGTGGTCAGCACTGTGGGGCTGAAAGACAACACAGCAGGGTGGCCATGATCTTGATCAGATGCCTTCCAAAATCAGTATTAATGTAGCCACCAAGCAGGGCAGCAATCAAAATTAATTTCTTATTTCTCTATAGAAAAAACAAATAATCAAAATCCCAGGACACACAGGGAGTGCACAGCCTCCTTGGAATCTGAGTCCTCAGTGCTGTTACAGATCCAAGTTCCAAGGGCCTCTGTTGTGCAACAGTGAAAGAACACACAAAAATAAACTATGCATATTTCCAACACCAGCTGTCTTTGTGGTCTCTTCTTCCTCTCTCTCTCTCTCTCTCTCTCTCAGTCTCTCTCTCTTTGTCCACCCCATTCACCCCCTTATTCACAGCCAAAGGAGGTTTTTATGACAGCTTTGCTACAAGGCGTGATTAGGAAAGAAAAAACCCAACTAAAAAAAAATCCCACAAAAAAACCAAACAAGCCACATTGACTTATGCATTAGCTGGAGCTCCCTGAATCCTCTATTTCCCTTGTTTCCTTTCTGCAATGGGGTCACAAAAAAATTGCCTGTTTCTTACTGAAGTTGATAACTGCTTTTGCTCCCTGACTCTTAAATGAGGATTTCCTTGACTTTCAGGGCAGATGAAAAAGCCATCAAGGAGAAAAGAATGATCATTTCTTGACCAGGAAACACACTGTAGACTCTCACGCAGACTACTGTCTGACTTTAACAGCAAAACCAAACACTATCACATTTTGTGACATCCTTCTCTCCTTTCCTCACAAGTGACCTACTAGGCAGAGCTGGCTATCTCCTTTCATCACATAACTAAGCTACAGAAGCTGGGGTGTTGAAAACCTTTTGGGGCAGTGACTGGCTGATCCCTCATATTTCTTGCTTTAGCACAACAGGGACTCTCTCAGATGGTCCTCAAGCATTGCTGCAAATAACAGGGCTCCTGCTGCTAGTGATTAATAACCCATAACTGAGTTTCACATGGGTGGTGCTTAACAGATGGTCTTGATGTCTGGCATGGCATTGATTCCCTTCCCATGTGGGACCTGAATGTTTCTCTTATATTTTAGGATGGATGTGAACTTTGGAGCAGAAGTGGGAGTTTGATAGGCTGAAAGGATAGTGCCACTTGTATCTGCATAAATGGCTGAACACCTCCCACTCAACCTACTGCACCCACTGCCACTTCAGTCCTGAGCCCTCGCCTCTGCAGCACGGTGCTATTCTGCAGTGCCCTGGGCTCCCCCTCCCGCACTGCCAGAGCATCGACGACCTACCTTGCAGAGCTCCCTGTCACCCTCTTCCAATGCCCTCCAGCAGCTCTGCCAGAGCACCTCCTGCTAGCACAGGAGTGTGCTGGTGCTCAGCTGTGACCTGCAGCATCTGCCTCCTGGCTGTGTTCCTGAGCCCTTTCCCTCTCCAACGCGCCTCGGCTCAGACCTGCAATACTGAACTTCTTCTACAGCTCTGCCAAGGTACCTGGAGATTTCATTGGAGGTCCATTCATTGCTGTGCCATTTGAACCCTTCAAACTGCTCTGCTGGTTGTCTGAACACTCACCTGGAGTGTTCCAGGTTTCAATATCCTCGTAACCCTGACACAGCCCTGCCAGCACATCCTCAAAGTCTCTGCTGCAGCCATGTCATGTGGCACCAACTGTGCCAGGGCTCTTCCTTCCTTCCCTCTCCTTCAAAGTGTTCCTATACCTCATTTCTGATACTGATTCTTCTTCTGGCCCTGCACAAATGTGAATCTCTAGGTAAATACTCCTATGATGGAAAGCCAGACCTGACCCTGACCTGCAGTCCTGGAGGGAAAGGGCCAGACCTTGGCCTGCCTGCCTCTCCCAGCTGATATGACTGAAAACAGAAGCTAAGGGACAAGGACAGCATACAGGAGAAGGTGGAGATGAGGAAAAGCCCCCATGTCAGACCGGCCTAGGCCAACTCCTGTCAGGGTGGGGACACTTGAGAGAGCTGGTTAAGAGGTTAAGAGGCTGTGTAGGTCCAGCTGCTGAGCATTGCTCAGCATTTCACGGGCACGATGCTGGCCCTCTCTCTCTCGGCATCTCTGGCACCCTCTTCCCCTTCTCCTTTGCTGCCAGAGTGACAACTTACTCCCTATTATTTCCTGCCCCAGGGTTTCCCAGGAAGACACTACCAGACACCAAGCAGGAAGCCAGGAGCAGGAATGAGACCTCGCCTTTTCCTTTGTACGCCTATCCTCACCCAGGAACGCTGCGAGGCAGGGGAGGAGCGGCGGCGGCAATTCCCCAAGCTCCCGGCTGGCCCTCCCGCAGCTGGGCGACCGGGAAACGAGGGTGGCCGGCGGGGAAGATGCGCTGCTGCAATGACCATGTCAGCCGCTACAAGCCAGGGAGTTAGCGATTCCCCGTCGCAGGATCCCAGCGGGACAGGAGCGGATGCCCTTCCGCCGTCCCGAGCTGTTCGGTGCTGCCGTCAGGCACGGAGCGACCCGAGCCCGCCCCGGCCCCCACCCTCCGTCCTGCTGGACCACACCGGCCGGGGAAGTTGGCTCTCGAAGCGCTGCGTCCTCAGCCCTAGCTCGGCTCGGCTCGGGGGCAGTGCAGGAGTGGAGGGTTAATGGGGACGGGGCAGAAATATGAGGCGCAGGGAGGACCCCCCTCCCCCGGAGACACAGCCATCGTCCCTGCTCCCCCTCTGCTGCTCCAACTGCTCTGCAAAAAGGTTAGAAAGAAACAAGAGTGGGAACCCACCGTGTCCTCCTCGGAGGGAGACAGGGGAGCGGTAGATAGAGATAGGCACAGAGTGGTGCTTGCTGCCGTGGAAGTGATGCTCATACTGAGCCTGAGAAACAGACGAGGAAGAGGAGGCAGAAGAAGCAACGTTAGAGGAACTCCACACAGAGCTGACGATACATCCCCAAAAGAGGGAGCACATCCACAGGGTCCAGGCGGGGCGGCGTCCCGGGCAAATGCTGGGGTCTATTCTCAGGTGCATGGTCAAGGCACAAGACACCTACAGACGGGCAGTCTGAATTCCAGCCAGGGAGAGAGAATAACGTTCATGATGCCAGGGGACCCATGCTAGCAGAAAAGAGAGTCGCTTCCGAGGCTCTAGGGGTGTGCGTGTGTGCTCAAGAAGAAAAGAGACAGTGTGTGTGCGAGAGCGAGTGCTGGCAGGGAAGGGGAGGGATGGGGGAAGGTTAGTAACCACACAGAGACGAATAAGACGCGCCGTTTCCCAGGGTTGGATCTACTGTGGCAGGAGCCCCGCGGCCGTACCGAGCCTCCAGGAGTGCGCAGGAAAGCCGCACATGTCCGCACGAGGGTCCTGTTCAGGTTCCTCCAGGATCACGGGGTCCTTGAGGACTTTTCCCTGCCTGCGATCCCTGTCTCTCACTTTGCTGAGAGGGACTATTAAAAAGGAAAAAGAAGAAATAAGCCAGGGACCCCAGGTAAATTTTTGATTTTTTTTTTTTAATCCAAATTCCGGGGGGTTTCTCTTGCTTCTCCACTAGCAAGTGTTGCAATGCAGAATTGCCAGGACACGCACACGCGCGCACACACACACGCACACACACACAGCGATCTAGATTGTCATCCTCCTTCCACCGAATCCAAGCGACAGAGGGCTCAAGCCGATTAACCCTGCGTAGCCGTCGAGCGTATGGCCAGGTCTTCCCGGGCGGGCGGGCGCGCTGGAGCAGCCGGGGCGGGCGGCGCGGCGCGGTCCGGTCCGGGCGCGGGGCGAGCGGAGCCGGGGGCGGGAGCGGGCGGCCGGCGCCAAGTGCGGGCAACTCGGCGGCGCAGGTGAAACGCAGCCGGGGCGGCCGGGGAAGCGGCTCCGCCAATGGGCGAGCCGCATGCAAATGTCCCGGCGCCGGCGAGCCAATGGGAGCGGCGGCAGCGCTGCGCAGAGGGACCGGCCGGCTCCGGGGGGAGGCGGGGCCGGGGCGCGGCACCGCCCCCGCCATTCATGCGCTCGTGCGGGCCCGCGCGCCCCCGGGAACACCCGGCTGCCGGAGCCACCGCGCGGGAACCGGAGCCCGGCCCCGCCGCGCCGGAACCGGAGCCCGGCCCCGCCGAGCCGGGAACCGGAGCCCGGCACGGCCGCGCGGGAACCGGAGCCCGGCACGGCCGCGCCGGGAACCGGAGCCCGGCCCCGCCGCGCCGGGAACCGGAGCCCGGCCCCGCCGCGCGGGAACCGGAGCCCGGCCCCGCCGCCGCGCCGGGAACCGGAGCCCGGCCCCGCCGCGCCGGGAACCGGAGCCCGGCACCGCCGCGCGGGAACCGGAGCCCGGCACGGCCGCACCGGGAACCGGAGCCCGGCCCCGCCGAGCCGGGAACCGGAGCCCGGCCCCGCCGCCGTGCGGGAACCGGAGCCCGGCCCCGCCGCGCCGGGAACCGGAGCCCGGCACCGCCGCCGCTTCGGGAACCGGAGCCCGGCACCGCCGCGCCCGGAAGCGGACCGGAGCCCGGCACCGCCGCTGCTCCGAGAGGCCCCTGGCGAAACGCGCCCACCCCGTCCGAGCGGGCACCGGACCTCCTCCCGTGCCGCCGTCCCGCTGCTCCGAGCGGGCAGCCCGCGGCCGCGGCACGGGAGCGGACGCGCTGAAGTAACAGCGTCCCGCCGCGCCGCCCTGTCCCAGGGCTCGTCCTGCGGCCGCAGCTGCTCAGGAGCAAACGAAGAGCCAGGAATGATCGCGCTCTATAAAACTCCCTATGGCTCTTACAGATTTTTAAAATATTTTTTACATGCTTTTGCAACAATAGGTGTAGGTCAGACAGGTGTATCTGCACTTAATCCTCGGAGAGTGAGGAATGCGGTCGGAGTTTGCAGCCCATAAATTAATAAACAAATGCAGTAGCTTTATCTAGTAATTTACTGCCTATGAGTTTGCATGGCAAAAATCCCCAGCCACACTGGGGATTGCAAACCCAGGAGTGGAGTGACTTACACAAGATCACGCAGGGAGTCAATAAGGAGCTTTAGAAAAAGAACCATCCAGCCCCAGGACTCACCTTGCACTGCACTGCCTCATTCCCTTTAATTTATTCATACAAAGAATAAATTGTTCATGACTGTAAGTTTTCTTGTTTTCCCCTCTAGAACCGTGTTTGTAGGTGTGCATGCATGCGCCTCTGAAACCTCCTGTTTGACTCGAGTATTTCCCTGACGCTGAGGTGCAGTGTTTTCAGTCATTGATCTCAATTTGGTACAGCATGTCAGTAACTTGTAATGATCAGCCTGAGTTGCACACCTAATACTATTAGTTGAGACTGATATGCTTGTAAATTATTTTCTAGTAACTTATAGTATAAGTGATCTAAATCAGGGGATAAAGCATCCACAAATGCTTTGTTGTTTTTCTGGGTTTAATCAGTGATTGTGAAAAGCAGGAATATTATCTTCACATTTATCTTAACATCTCTCACCTAAGAATCTCAGCATGCTTTAAAATCTTTTATTAATGAAGCCATTCAACAGCTTTAGGTATTACTTTGCCATTCTATAGATAAGGAAACAGAGGCTCAGTCATGTTGAACCAGTGAGTGACTGATGGACCTGGGAACTGAACAGACACTGAGATTCTCCATCCCAAGCAGTACATGCTGTTAGTATAAATTATTTGACTGATTGGTAGCCGTTTGCTAGCCTTAAAGTGTGAATATCAGCTTTCCTGACAATGGGACACACAGGTGGAGACAGGACTGAGTAACCTGTAGTGCAGGTGGCTCCTGGATGGCAAATTTGCAGTGCCATACAGAGGGCACAGAGCAGTTTTATCTGTGCAAGACAACTTTTCCTGGCCTTGAGTTTTGTTGAGGAAACTGAAGTTTCTGCCACATATGTGGCGGGGTACCCAGAAGGATGCTGTCTTTGTGGAGAAGAAGCTCCCTGCTGCTATGTACTTGGGGGAAGGGGGGAATATAACCTGTTGTAACACCCTTGAGGGGCTGCTGACCCATGTCAGCACCCTTGAATCCCTCATCACAGAAGTCCTAATTTTCACACAGTCCACAGACAAAGTGTTTTGAAAAAAATATTGTGTAGTTAAGCTGTATGGAGCCTGATTTAGGGGAAGGGGGGAAGGACATGTATTAAATACACATCACTGAGTAGCTGGTCTGCAAAATATAGGAAATCTGAATGAGTTTCAGACCCAGATAATTATAAGCAATGCAACAAAGATCTGCCTGCCATCATTTCACTTTGTTTTCTCTGGCTACAGCATTACAAAAAGGACAGAACGTATCACACATTATAGGATCAGTCAAAGGGTCTACAGGACTCAATGCTGCTTTTCCAGGAGGTGGGAGTAGAAAATTCATTATTTTGTGTGGAAAATATGTTTTTAAAAGTGCAACTCTAGAGATAAGAGCAGGGGAACTGCATGGATACACTCCTTGCCCCTGTCCTGCAACTATTTGCCCTGTTACTGAAAGAGAAGAAAACAGAAGCGGTTGTTTCTTTGACTAAACTGTGGTAGCATCCTTCAGATTTTGATTCCCCTTTAGCAGTCCAACACACTACATCCTCTTCTCCATACTCAATCCCCTGTTCATGCTGGCCACCTACCTCTTGGGTTGCTGTAGGAGGCAGAGCCCTCAATGGACAATAAATTACCAAGCTCCAAAGCAAATCACTGATCCTTTTCCTCATTCAGTCTGCCACCAATCCTTCCCCACATACAGAGGTACACCTTAGGTACTGGTAGGACATACAAAGGTGAACATGACTTCAGACTGCCCTGGCCAGAGACAGAAAATGCCTGGACAGTCCAAGAACAGGAGAAATAAAGTGGCTGTGCATTGCTCCTCTGATGGGGATTTGCTCTACATTCTGCCTACCAACCTTCCTTTGCTGGAAACCAGTGGGTAAACTGCCTTAGGCAAAAATAAGAAGGGCCAAGAAAACCAAACTCTAAGAGTACACCATAAAAATAAATAATGAAAAAAGGAAAACCCGTGAAACTAGCTATAAATACATCACAGGATTCTGGCGACACCGTAAAGTACTGGAACTTCACTCTGACTTGTTTTATGAGATGTCAGTGGATGTATTTACTGCCCTGTAGTTCACAGGTGACTCATTTATTTAGCAACACCACTGCAGGAAGAGGGCAGATTTCAATTGCAGTTTTCCTCTTGGGTGGCAAGGGGAAGTTTATAGTCAGAAATGACGTTTCAACTATTCCCACTAGATTTATTTCAGAAGAAGCTGCCTTTGTTGTATTCATATTAGTTTATTTAATCTGGGTAAACATGGAGTATTTCTAAATGCTCTTGTGTCTTCAGAACCAAGATGGAATCCCTTAAAGGATAATAGTTTCCACGATATGTTGCTCCCTACAGATATGAGAAAAGTTTTATTTCCTACACAGCTGTTTCTTTTACTAGAAGAGCAGAGGGCCACTATAATCCACAGAAATGAGAAATAATAAAACAATTGTTTCTGATTTTTAGAATCCCAGAAAGAGACCCAGTCATCTTCAAGCCCAGGAAGCGTTTGCACTCCACCTTATTTAAAGGAACAAGTACAACTTTCTCTATGTTTCCTATTAAACCTTAGCTGTTAATTAGTTTGTTGTACTCAGAACTGAAAAATCAGTGCTGCTGTAAAATCACAGATCTTTTAAACTGGTTCCAATAAGGAAACTCGATTAGCATTTATCAGTACAGGGTGCCTGCCAGAGAGAGGACAGCTTTGCCTCCACCAGTAGAAGCTAACAAGGTACACTGTTAGTCAGTGCTTTGGTATATAATAAGGTTAATAGAATAAGGTCAGCTAGAACAGCCTGTCATCCAGAAGCTTTTCCCAGACTGAACTATTTCTCCTAAGGTTCAAAACAGTTCCATTATTTTTTAAATGTACTTTTCCAAAAACAAGAAGGAGGGTGAAAACATGTCATACATATGACATTAAAATACAGTTTTAAACAAATGAAACGAAACTAAAATAAACCAGAGGGAATTGCATGCTGTAGAGAGCTTAGGACTGGCATATAGACACCTTTGTCTTTAGCAAGCTACTTCAAATTCTGCTGACAACAGCAACGACCAAAAAATCTGGTAAATTCTTCAGCAGTGCTGGCAGAATTAACTGCTCTGAGACTAGTCCCTGGTGCCCCACTGTCCTTGTCATCACTGTCTCTCTGCAGGCAGCCTCAAGAGGCAGGACCCAGCAGCACCAAAAAATTATCAGTGTTTGCTCATCCAGAGCGAAAGGGGAGGGTTGCTCCAGGACAGGGCTGAAAAGTACGCACACAGCTGCTGTTATGCAGTATTTCTTCTTGTGTGCAGTACTTTTTTTGCACATAACCAAATTGCTGCAGTCTCTGTAGTTCTCAGTTTTATTCTGTATCTGGGGAAAAAAAAGGCAAAAAAAAAAAAAAAAAGGCAAAAAAAAAGCAACCTTTTCTCAGGGCTTCTGTGCTTTCCTTTAAAAACCAGTAAGTCCAGTTACCCACAAAAGTTGAGGCATATGCCTTGCATGTTACCAGTAACAAAGGGCAGGTATTCTCTTTTCTGCTCAGCTCCAAGGGATCACAGATTGCCAAAAGCAACTAATATAGAAGCTTTACAGCCTAGTTGTGTTCTCATTTATGTCAGGGTGAATAAACTCAACAGAGCCAGTAGATTGACATCAGTGAAGGGAAATCTGACCCTTGGTGTCCGTTTGTAAGAAAAAGAATGCAAGTTGATTACAACCAGTTAGTCTGGGCTAGCAGTAAATTAGCCAAAAGCGATGGTAACCACTGAGACACAAATTCAGTTCTATCAAACATCCAATTTAAAGGCAAAAAATCTTGTAAAGTTCGGACTTTCTGACACACCTAGAGTGCTATGTTGGTGGAAACAAGCTGAACAAGTGCATGGGCACACAAGTACAGCAACATATCTCTTTTTTATAAGCATTAATCAACTATAATTGGGAAAGAGGCAATGTCAGGATTTGCTAATGCAAACTGACAATAACATGTTAAAATTGCCTGTTTGCTGGATAATGTGTAAAGGATGATCCACTGTACTCAGCACTATGCAAACTAACACAAGCTGTGAGTCCCTTCCCTGGAGAGATTACAGACTTGTTGGAAAGGCATGAGCCAACATATGTCAGAACAGCTTTATGAGCAAACAGTACCTTTTTTTGGCCAAAGTCTGCTAGTCTGCAAACCTATAAGAATGGAAGGCACTGGTAATAGTGCCTTGACACAGGAGTGTCTGGTCCATGCTTTCAGCCCTGAGCATGGGAGTTCTTCATTCCCTCATCCCTGGGCATTCTGCTTCACAGAGTGTGCTGCAGAGATACCCCTGACCACCTGCACAAAACACCAGCAAGCATTCTCTCTCCTAAAGCTGCCTCAAAAATTAGGACAAAATCCTTCACACACCTCAGACCTCTACCAGATCAGCAATTATGAATGCGATTTGTGTTAAATAAAGGATGCTCAAGTTTAGTTTATTTCAGTCATCATAAGGAGGTTTAGTTATTCAAGTACCAACCCTCTCTCCTTCTGTCTCTCCTACACTTTAGTCCCTGCCTCTGGGGTACTTTATCAAAGTGGACTAAGCAGGCTCTAATCTGCCCTTCAGCCATGTGCTGACAGGCAGACTCTCATCTCATAAGAGAAAACCAATCTTTGTGGCTGCAGAGCTTTCTCCTCCCGGAAGGTTGGAACTGCATCTATCTCTCTACTATCTACTCTCAGCAGAACCTGGGCTCAATGGCAGCTGCTCAAAGCTTGTCAGGTAGAGAAACAGAACCTGCTTAGATTTCTTGTATCCCTTTCAGTAATGTGACATTTTCTCAAAGTTTTTTTCAGGCTCAGAAAGATTCTAGAAATTAAAAGACTAGCTGAGTTTGAAAAAATCAGAGTTGCCCACTGCTTGACCTTAGATAATTATTGAATCACCAATGAAGAAAAAGAGCCCAACATTTTAATTTTCTGATGTTTCTTTCACAGAATTCACACTTCTACTATCTAAATTTCACTAAGTATATCAGTATAAAATGGTAGTGACCTGTAGAACTGATTTCCATTATTCGTAACAGCCCCCTCTTACAGATCTGTGATTATCCTGATTTTATGTTGAGCAAAATTCATCTCTAGCCTAACTCCTAGCAACCAATACTATGGATGGATGTGGCTACTATATTTATGTAAACATGAAGCTATGTGTACCGTCTCCTTATGTTTGGAATCAGTGTTGGCAAGTCCAAGGTGAAGGGAAACAGCCTGTCTCCAGCCTAGGTGTGAGCCCTGCCTGGGATAACACACTGCTGTGATCCCTTGCCTTCAGTGACTCTCACAGCAGCAAGAGGTTAGCTGCATCAGCAGATCACAGACGTTGCCTACTGTAATTTTGTCTGTGTCTATTCTGCAGATCTAGATTTAGATCTGGAGGGTCTGTAAGCCATGCCCTACACACTAACAGAACTAACATCTATGTCATGAATTCTTTTTGTGGAACACTAAGCTGGGAAATTATTTTCTAAGAGTTCTGAGTTCTAAAATTTAAATAGAACCTGAAAGGCTGAAGTAGAAAGACACAGAGAATAGATTGAACTAAAATGCATGCTGAGATAAATAGGGAACTATTTTAATTTTACCCATGAAAGAAGACTTATTTTTCCTTTCACACTCAAAGAAATCTTGTCTGACACAGAAAGGAAAAGCTGGAAAAACTGTTGCTCCTTTAAACTGACTTCTGTACTAATGAAAAGCAAGTTCTCTAATACACACTGTGCACAGGCTCCCCTCTGCTTCTCTTCTCTCTTCCATCTATCATCTTTGCCTGGCTTTTGCTGTAATCACCTGTTCAACTCACAGCAATAACTTCCAGGTGACTGTTGTTTGCTGTGGTCATCCAGCCGCCAAAAAAAAGAATTAAAAGCAAAGAAAGATAGAGGGGGGAAAACCTTTCCATGAATGTCTCACCACCTGACAAAGAGCGAACTGATTCCAGCGGCCAAGCCTCCTTGCGTGGGAGTTGCTGGTAGGTGTAATTTCCTAAGATGTATACCTTGTCACAGTGCAGGAGATGAAAAGGAAAAAAAGGTCAGAGCAACTAAAGCTAAAAATTTGAAGGACAAAAGAAGATGGTGTGGGGAACAACTCTTCTGCTTTTAACCCTGAAAGAAGCCCATTCTGTATGGTCTGTGTCAAATTACTTATTGGCTAAGGTGTAACAAACAAGAAGCTGTTTGATGGCCTTCTCTGTGCCCCAAAGGGGACATCTGTTTTTACATTTGGTGCCTGTGCTACAGGATAGTACACAGTATACAGTCCAATTGCTCTCAACCAGAGTGGAAATGAACTTTTCCCCTCCAAGTATCTAAGCTCATAATAGACTAGACAGACAAGTACCTTAAGAGGCTATATTTTCTCCACCAATGCAGTATAAACTTTGCCTACAACATTCTTGGTGATGTCCAAGTGTAATAATGAAGAATCAATTATCTGGAAATAATATATACCAGTGTTCAACTTTATCAATATTTTTTTTTCCTCCTTCTCACAAATCTGCCATAGTCAAAGAAGTCACATATGACACCTATGAATTAAAAATGCATTAATCAGGATATAATTAATCTTAACTTTTCTTCTGCACAGACATAAACATACTAAAATATTGTAACAACAGTCTATAATATGTAGCAACACTCTGATGGTATATATAAGCATCTCACTAAGAATGTGAGCAACATGATCACCGAACAGGCAAACAAGACATAGTTATTTGCTCATAGGAGGCATCGAGGCAACAAAAGGTTGCAACAAAGGACAAGATAAGCATAAGGGATGCAAACAGACAGGCATCCTGCTAACACACAAGAAACATGTCTGGGGAAAAAAGAACAAGAGAAGCAGCACTGTTGGCAGTTGAAGATCCCATTTTTGGGAGATCAAAATAGCATTAAAGAATCAAGCACATAAAGGGTAACTGGATATGGAAGATGACAAGCCAGCATCACTTCTAACTTCTCTCATCCTTCTTTACTTCTCACTTTTTCTGCAGATAGAGTGACCAAGAACTGTAGCTGCCAGTGCTACATGTAGAGAATCAGCTCTGTGGCACTGTATAGTCACAGTTAATTTAGGACATAAAGAATAACAGCTCTGTAGTTTTGTAGATAAAATAATAATTAATGATAATATTTGAGAATTAACCATTAGCATAAAGTCTGTTGCTACTTAAGGAGTTCAGTAAAGTTTTGGTTTCAAGTTCAAAACTGGTCTGATATACTAGTATTCTGTACATTCCCTTCCTAGCAATCTGTAATTCCCCAACATACAGATACACACACATTTTCTGTTGCAATATTGAGGTGTTGTTTCTTCTCTATCATACAAGAAAGATTATTTTCTTCCTCTTTACAGATACGATTTATATATTTGAAGACTTCTGCTATGTCCCTCCTCCAGTAGAGCAAGGACATTTGCTCTATTGTTCCTTAGAAATCTATGGGGTTTAGACTCTGCTCATTATTGCTGGTTTCCTAAAGACTTTTTCAAAGTATCTACATTTTTCTTGAAGTGCAATGTCCCAGACTGGATGCAGTCCTTCAGCTAAAGTCTTATGAACACTGCATACATAAGAACAATTATTTCAGGTATCTTATTGATGATACACCCTTTTACATTTCTTGTAAGGTGTTTGCCCCTCTTGCACAGAAGGAGAGCTCATATTAGCACCCTGCTAGCTACTCCCAGTTATATATTTTGTAATATGGAAAATACCACTAATCCCTGGTCCACAGGCTCCTAGGCCTTTTGCACTGGGATTTTTAGAAGGTTTTGCAACTTTCAGAAAGTGCAGCTTAAGTCACTGCATTATTATGCATTGAGTAGTTATACAGCATCAACTCTGTGTTCCCTGCTGATATGTGTAATACTTCCAAGGACAGGCCCTGGCTTCAAGGTATGCAATGCACCCACACAAACAAATCAAACAGATGGAAGCAGAATATAATCTAGGTCCATTTGCAGCAACTGATCAGGAACCTTACTGGGATACTTGGTCTCCAGCAGAGAGGTTCAACAAAAGCACAATAGCGAAAATAAGGAGCACAACGTGCTTTAAAAACATCTCTCTCCTTGTGAAGCACCTCCCTCTCCTGTCATTCCCCAGGGTCTCAAACCCCACCTACACAAACTTCCCCAGAACTGCAGGTCTCCTGAGGCACCAGCAGTTTCCTTGACTTGTCATATCCTCCAAATCACATGTAATTCAAAGAGCGTTCATAGTATTCACATGGATGCAAAAAAGCCAAATTCTTCAAACTGAACACTTCCCCTTGCCCAGCACCCTAGTCTTTGAGCAGAATGGGCGGGAAAGCACCTCACAGCAAAAAAATCCCCCTGAACCTGCAAATACCACCAGAGCAAGTACAGTTACCAGGAGTACAAGGACTTTAAGCACCAGGCAGCCATGAAAATTGGGATGGGGAAACAAAGGGAAGGAGTAGCAAACTCCCTCAATGACAGGCTGTATACAACAGATGAGGCATGAACTGCTACCAACATGGATGCACTCTCTATTGGAGAGAGCCAACAAAAAATGCAGCTACTCGAAAGTGCCAAGGAAAAAACTAAAAACAAGAATGCAGGGTTACATTTAGATGCATACAAACACATGTGCACACACAAGAGCACACACATTTCTGCTCTGCTCTCTCCCCTGCAGCCTCTTTATCTTCTCCCCAGACCATCAGCCCAGGACAGCTACAGAAGAAACAAAGAAACAAACAAAAAACAAACAAACAAAACCAACCAAACAAACAAACAAAAAATAAAACAACAAAAAAAGGGAAAACCTGTAGAGGGAACTCACTTGAAGACTTCTTTATTTCTTCCATCTGAATTTTGAATTGGTCATATGAAAACCATCTTCACCCTGGACCAATATATCCCTTAAGTAACCCCTTAAGTTATAATTAGGTCAGCATAGTTTTAATTAGATGCCACGTTTCACCCTCCTTGTCTTTTTATTAGTTGTTACAGTGAGCTCATGGGCACTCTTTTTCCCCTGTCCCCGGGACCCTGTAACTCTGATCAAGATAACCCTGGACCCCTCCTTCCTGCCCCAACGGGGTTGGCGGAGAACCAGGGAAGCCCACCCTGTCCAAAGTCTATCTAGACCCCTGACATTTCCTGTTCTTCCTCTTTGCCCCGCTCTCCACATGGACATCACAGAATAAAGAG
The DNA here is from genome assembly GCF_050655825.1 of Lonchura striata. Lineage (NCBI taxonomy): Eukaryota > Metazoa > Chordata > Aves > Passeriformes > Estrildidae > Lonchura > Lonchura striata. The sequence goes on along the minus strand of NC_140707.1, from coordinate 52,957,419 downwards.
AGCTGCACCAACATATATTGGGGTAAGAGCCTCTTTTGGAAATCTTTGTCATCTCCTGATATTCCTCCCCTCACAGCCTAGGACCTCTGAGCTGGCCTAGGATATTTAGGGGGCTGTGCAAGGGGGGGAACATCAATTAGTCACCTAAAGTAAGCAGTCAGATGGCAACACAGTCTGCCACTGACTCGTCCAGGGTACTGGCAGAAGTATGGTGGGTATATGAGGGTGAAAGAAATGTGAGTGGTCTTCAGGATGACTAACTGTGAATCATTTTGTTGCTGTCTTTATCTCTGCATTCTGATCTCCTCCTGCACAGAAATCTAAAGGTAGCTATTTTATGACAGCCCAAGCTATCAAAAAAACCCCTGAAGAGACAGAAAGCAGTATGTGATCAACAGAACAAGCAGATATACAGGTGCTCTGTATAACACATTTTCTTGCATTTTCTTGCAACTTACCCACTACCAGCCCCTACACTAGGTGTTATCACCAGAAATGTAGCAGCAGGCAGATAAAACAAGGGCATCTGACATCCCTGCTACCTGAAAAAATGTTTGCTCTACAAGCAGCAGAACTACAGAAATAACTGATTAGGAAATGAAGCTTTATGATTCCCCTTTGCTGTGCTGTGTGTGCCCTCCCCTATTCACCACAATGTTAACACATAACCTTTGGTTCCCCCTGCATTCTCTCACACTCCCTCCTCTGATGTGCTCTGATTTTTGTCATATTCCCTTACCCCACTGTAACACCTTTCATTTCTTTTCCTTCTCACATCTTGCTTTGGCCAAGAAAGAGGTAGTCTGTGTGGATGCAGGTTCAGAGTTGCAAGCTTACCAGCTGGTGGGCCAGCCCTTACACCTCAGCAGGGATGAGGAACAGGTTTAGGAAGAATTCAGTATCTCTGGGCCTCTAATGCTCCTGTTAAATGTGGTAGCTGCTGGCCAGGCAACCAAAGGGATGATGGCCAAGCAGAAGGATTGTAGAAGCATGATTTCCCCGTAAGAACAGACTGAAATAACACTTGTACGGAATGGTCCAGAAGGAATCCTTCAAAGGTGAGTAATTTTATTCCCCTTTGATCAAGCATGACTTTCCACAAGAAATGGGAGGTTTCCTCTAGCACTGGCAACAGGACCTAGACCAGCTAGACCCCAAAGGTAGGGTGGCACTCTTCCCCACTGCAAACATTGCTTCTGTATCAGAACCAAACACTGAACAAAGCTTGCACTGGAAAGAGAAATCAATTATCTAATGAAGTTTGAGGAAAGAAGAAAATACTATACAAGCATAAATTTCAAAACCAGTAGAACAGCACATTTCCAATTTCTGTCAGGGAAATGGGTGGCCTCTGAGGGAAGCCCCAAGCTGTCTAATTATTTGTGGGTTCTTTGAAACCCTTTGACCTATCCCCAGGAATACTGTTGAGCTTTAAAATACCTTTAACAAAATTTTCATCTAAAGGAATTAAGCTATAAAAAACTTCTGCTTTCAACAAAGGATGATCTAATAATTTGTGTTTTGTTTGTTGTTTGTTTTTTTTTTTCCCCAGCAAGCTGTATTACAGCAAATCACTCTCATTATTGGATTTTCTCAGGCCACTAGTTACAGGCTGAAAATAATATGTATCCAGATGTTTGTACAGAGCTTATAATAGCTTAGGTTACATAAATCATGGCAAAATAGGGTTGAAATCACACTAGACAAACCAGGCAAAAATCCCACTCCATCCAAATAGGACAGCTGGCATTTAGCAGGTATTTTTACCTCCATCCATCTTCATTTTTTCTCCTTATCTCCCATATTTGTAATGGCCCATCTCGTCCTGCACAGTAACATACACAGGCTCACCCACTCACTCCCATTTCTTCTCTTGCCAAGAAAAGCATCCTGGTGGGATTCAGTCATTTGTTGTCCACAGAACTTCTGGTGTGTGTCTCTAAATAGCAGACATCTGGAGGAGCTATACCTTCCTTGGCACAATCAGATGCTGCTAAAGAACATGACAAATGCCTCATTCTTAAAATATCTTCTCTCTTCCCCCTACTTCTTTCCAGCAAGTTTTTATTTCTGAGAGTGATTCAGAGTCCACTTTATATATTGACCAGCTTTCCCAGCTGTTGTTCCCAGGGACATAAAGAAACCAGTATAAAAGTATACATTGATAACAATCCATTATTTCTGCCCTCACATCTGTAACAAGCTCATTGCTGTTTAGGAAGAATTTATCACTCTAGAACACCGCTGCTGAGCTAGGAAAACAAGTGGAGCATTGGATACTTTAATTACAGAACTCCACTTTCCCTTCATCATTCAGAAAATTTTTATATCAAGTAAAACAGAGGTTTCACAAACTACAGAATTTTCTATCTATACAAATATGTTTCACTTTTTCACAAACAAACAGGGAGTCTACAAGAATATGATCCTGATCTTGATATGATTAAAAGATTGAAAGAAAGGCAGAAGGGGGAAAATGTTACATAGACTTCCAGCTTGCCTCAATTTTGAATGCTCGATTTTGCAACAGAAATCCCAAATTACTCAGAGCAGGGTTGTTATTGGCTTTTTAAACGTTCTCTCATATACACATGCCAATCTATTCATGTTCATGTGTAATCTTTACTTCAGTGGAGTATGCTTTCATTCAAAAAAATACAGCTAGTACATACATGCCTCAGGTCACCCAGGCAAAGGAAATTCTAACAGCCAGCAAAGTGATGGGTAGCACAGATGCTCCTAAACTGATTAAACTGCTGTTGCTAGAACACACACACTGCAATCCCTTTCCCTTTTGGTTTATTCTCAGTACCCTGTCACTCTTCTCCAACCCCTTCCAAACTGCTCTTGTTAGCAAGTTGAGAGAATTAAGTTGACTTACTAATATTAATAGGTCTCTATAATTCAATAGCAGCTTGTTCAGAGAATGCCACCTGCCTTCTCTTTAAGCAAAAGATACTGAAACACAGCCAACACTTTGCCCAGCTGTTTCAAAAGCTAAAATTAGACACACCTGTTTTAACAGTTGTTTCAGCAGCTGGACATTGGGATTTGGATCATTCAGATTTACTCACAGCTTTTTCCCCTTAGAGCCAATAGTGCAATTTTAGTGTTTCATCCAGTGTTTAGAGAAATTTATGCTGCAGGGGATGGTGTGAATGAATCAAAAGAGGTCAGAGTGTTTCCCTTCCACATTGCTGGACCTTGCTACAATCCAAGAAAAATTGCCTTTTTAGTTCCTGCCTTCAGATTCCAATGCGATCAAGATATACTGCTCTTGACCTAATAATATACAAGAACAAAATCTTGAGCCATCTATAAACCAACATAGTGACAAGCTGCAGGTATAAAATGGCAAGTTTGTGAGATTTGTACTCTCCTTTTGCTGCAATGAGTTGGCAATGCTCATAGCTAAAGCCGGCAAGTGAATCCTGCCAACTTTTCCATACAAAACCCACTTCCCCAGCATCTAAAGCATAACTGTCCCACCAGTTGTCTTCACATTTAAAGTGATCCCTCACTGCACAAACCTATGTCATGCTGGAAACAAAAAACACTGAGGTGCTATGAAAGAATTTAATCGAAAGTGAAAGACAAAATAAATTAAATCTTACTGAAATTACACTTTAAACACTTTCTGGAGCTGTTCCCAAGCTTCTGCATCTGACCAAGTTGCTTGAGAATCCAAAAATCTTGCCCTAAAATAAAGGTTCAATTCCCTTAAAGTGTGATATTTCACAATCTAGCTCTGTTTGTCTTTTTCCCTGAGGCAAAATCAATTTATCCAGACCCATTTTTTCCCAAACTAGTGTCAAGCCTTCTGATGTTGACTGTGGGACCAACCAGTAAACACAATCAGGGAGATAATCTGTGTTACAAAGGTGCAGGCAAAACCAGGAATTCCATGAATTTGTGTTATAACTAAGAAAAAGATACAAAAGAATCCTCAAAACAATTTTCGAAGTTACAGTTGGCCCTGGTGTCTTAGAGTTCCCATATAACCAGAAACCATAAATTTGTAAACATGAGTGCACTGACTTATATAGAAATAAACGTCTCACAGAGTATATATTCATTATGTGCTCCCCTGGAATGGGCACCTGAGTGTTTTCAAAGAAAAGACACACTTATGATATGAACCCAGAGAGGTAGCATGCACACCTATGGAGATAATTTATAATGTCCATAAATGTATGCAAGCATATAACCATGGCCATACAGGTCTGTGGCTGAGGGAGCAGGGACCTTGGAGCACACTGCACATTATCAGCTTCCCATCAAAACACACTGAAAATTTTCTAAGAGAAAGGGGCAAGGGTAGGGAGACTACTTGGCTGTTAAATCCAGCAATAAATGCTTGTCAAGAGTGTTTTTGAGCAAAAGTGTTGGAGAAGTGGGGCCACAACGATCAAACTGCCCAAGTTGAACTCAAGAGCAGGGAAGACAGGAGTGACACAAAGACTTTCTCCTGTTTCTGGGAAATAATGAACAAATCCTTCCGGGTAATTACTCTGTTACACCTGCTAGCCCTGCTCTCAAGTCCGTATGAGACAAAAGATGCTCCTATCTTCTCTCAGATTAAATGTGCCTTGTAAAAAGCGATCAGAGATTGGCATGATAATTATCCTTCCTCATTAGACAGCAAGCCCTGAACCTGACTGAATATGACTCCTCTGTCAAGGCCTTTTGTGGGCTCTAATAGAACCCAGCCAACATCAACAGGCACAACACTTCATGTGAACAAAACAAAGCAACAAAGCAACATAATCTTGTCTTTTTAGTTGCTTTTTTCTCTTCCAAGCCTAATAAGTGAGGTGGGAAGGTGCCAAGTTCTTTTTTAACTAGTATAAATGTGCCTAAATGTCACAGAAGAGCCTTGTGAAGTGAAAAGCTTTCCAAATGTTTTTTTTCTCTCACATCTAAAATAGATTGCTCTTTTTTCTTTTTCTTTTCAATTAAAAAAAGCACACTCTCTCAGACAACTGCCTTCTACCATTCCAAGCGTCAGCCAGCTGTAGGGACCCAGAGAGCTTTCAGTGTTCTTCTGGAATATTATATGCCAATAGTGCAAGGGTACACCTTTGCCCATGGAAGCCAGAAAGAAGGGTAAGTACCTGGGTAAATACAAAGTTAAAAGCTCTTCTGACAAGAGCATGAGCAAACCTAAAAGGCCTTTCTGTGACAGAACATACATGCTCCCTTTTTTTTTTTTTTTTTAATGCATTTGAAGCATATTTGTTGCTTTGGATCTTTTCTGTTAGCATGAACGTGAGCTGTGACTAACCCCCAAGAACTCTGACCCCAGTGACTGCAGCACCACATGGAAAAGGCAGTGCTGAGGCAAAACACTAGTCCTGGCACAGACAGGGCAGACAGGACAATCTCATTTAAAAGGGATGAGTGGGAACCGCTCAAGCTTCCACACTGGTGCACACCTAGATATGACTGGTAGATACAGCACACTGAGAAGGATGGGTGGCCAATGGTCAGTCGTTATGGGAGCTTTGTGACAGCAGATGAGGGCAGACAGCACTGGCTAGTGCAGCAACTGGAGAATTAGGAAGAGCTGCAGAGAACTGTGCTCAGTGGCCTTAATGAATCAGCTACTTCCCTTTTAGTACAACCAACTGTGGTCACTTTATCATCCCAACGGTCCCTATCTCATCAGTCTGGCTCATTTCTTGATGTTCTCAGTCAAAAAGCTCTGACTGCACTTCTGGTCTTACCAGAACAATGTCAGGAGAGTCATCCCATTTGGTTCTGCAGCCAAATATAAGGCTCAAAGAAACTATTATATCCCTATAGCCTGTTCAACAAAACATGCTGCAAAATGATGCTCTTTGCAGCAGTAGGAGCAGAACTGTGTATATGCATTACAGTATCCTGCACCAGTGTCAACTGAGATGTGTGGTGCCAAAATGCAATGGCATTTAAAAAGAAAACTTATTCTTCAAGTCATTGCATTACAAATACGTCACAAGAACACAGAATACACATATAACCTACAGGAATGCTACAACTTTACACATAAGAGCAGAGTCAGACACTGAATTTAGGACACCTGACATAACAGAAAGGTTACCTTGAATATGCTGCAAAGGAGCCCTCTGCAAGCTACTCACACATGGGACTCCACTGCAACCTATCCGATTCTCAGCCTCCTTCCAACACCCAAATCAAGAGACACCTACACTGGAAAAACGAAATCTCACAAAAGTAATTTTACTATTTCACCATCTGCCACAGTCTGCTCTTTCCCAAGAAGGAATGTGGGCCTTTCTGTTCCAGGCAAAATCCAGAAGCTCAAACTAGTAAAACTACAATCCTCTGAAGTCTAAATCTCAGAGCTGGATCCTCAGGTGCAACAAGAGGGATTTTTAACTTCTTTTTTTGTTTTAATATCATCCTGTTCCCTTTATTTGCCTTTTCTTTTTTGTATGTGGGTAAAGGGAGAGAAAAACTGGGGGTTGGAGGGCTGTTTTCATGCTTTCGTCTGTAGTAAATAAAAAATTTTGTTTCATAAAAATTAAATGAGCAGATTCAATGACACTATATGCCTGCAGGAGCTCAGATTTTAAGATACACATCAGCCACCAGTGGCCTCAAATTAAATTATGCACTAGCAATAAAAAGCATCTCACATTTAAAAAACAACAGAATTCTTGATCAGTGAACATTTCAAAATCTCTGTTCCGCAGAGGCTTACCCAGGTGTTTGCTATGCAGATAGAACATTACTACACTGGAGCAGTGGTTAATTGCTGTGATAATTTAAATATGCATTTATTTGTTTTGGATTGAGAAAATGAAAAGCTAAAGTGGAGTTGTTTTGTGGCCCCAGTGCTAGTTACTGGCTACCTCATCTAGGTAAAACTTGGGTAGGCAACATGGCTCTTCCTTGCCTTGCCTATGCTTTCCTAAAACTAATCATCATCACAGAAATATGACTTATTTCGTTGGTCTCCCTTCCCTGTGACCACTTGCCTCTTTCCCTTTTCTGTCTTCCTTCCATGTCTCCCTGTTTCATGGGCTGCACTGGGACTAGGAGCAGGAGTAGCACATGCATAAGCCCATTCATTTACCTTGCTGCTTACAGCATTTCTCAATTTCAGGAAAGGTCCTTTTTATTATTGCTGGCTGGCACTTTATTTGCATAAGGATGAACTATGAAGCAGTGTTACCTCTCCTCTTCTGCAATGCCAGAGTCTCCTGATGAGTTTTAGGAGTTTTAAACAGGGTTATGCTTTCTCTTGTGCCCTCGTGCAAGCTTGGTGTTCTGCCAGGCAGCTGCAGAATGGCTGCATTGAGTGCTGAATATTCCCTGTGCAGCAGGCTAACAGGAGCTCGGATGGGGAAGGCTCATCCAAGCTCCCACAGCCAAAGCCTGGCAAAAGGAATGAGCATTCCTGCTGCCTTAAAAATGATGTATGTGCACTGGACCTGCACAACTTACACCATGTATGGTGCCCTACAGTGCTGCCTGAAGCCCTGCACATGATATGAATTGCCACACAAAGAAACACGCTCAATAGCAGGGACCTGAACACTACCAAGATCAAGCAATAGTGTAGAAGGCAAAGTAACTCCACTGCCCACAGTCAGCCTTTGCTTGCAGGGTTTGTTTTTATGTAGATATTCATGTATAGTTTAATGGCTCGCACATTGAAGGGGATGGCAAGAGATAACCTGGCTTGTTCCTTTTGGATAGGATTAACAGCTTTTACACTTGTTCAGTGCTTCTTGAGAAAAATAACTGTTTCTCCCAGAAACTTCAAAAGACAGGAGGTTTCAGTCTGGCTGGAAATGCTAACAACAGGCCTTATTTTGGTACTTCATCTCTAAAAGGAGGTGTGGAAAAAAAAAAAATTATTTTCTCATCTTCTAGGAATTTACCAGATCAAATATGCCTGACCTTCTGATGAGCGGGAAATGTTGAAGTGCTTTTCTGTCAATGCTTAGACCTGAGAGAAAAGTTGAGGTCATATCCAGCTGGTCAGACTAAATTACAGAAAACTAAGTAGCTTAACCTCAGCAATTCACTTGCAAAAGCAGCTACAAGAACCCCTGGCCAGTGTGATCCCAGCAGCCCACATACAATTCACCTCCATGATGCCCTCAAAGCAAGGGGTACACATTTACAGTAAGTCACATACTAAATACAATTTGCAGCCTGTGAGCCACAAGGCCTACTGCTAAGAAAGATATGGGATCAGCACTTTTTTTTGGTAAATTTTGCCAGACATTTAGGTAAAACTCTTTGTCCTGGGGAAATGGCCAAACAAGATTATGCAATACCACTGACATCTCATTTTCTGTATGCTTGCTAATTCATCCTATTAACAAATTTCATTTCAGTCAGAGACACTGGCATAAAAAAAATATTTGCTTATATTCAGCCAAGTTTACAAAATTTTTGTAAAATTAGGGTCTGCCAGTTAATAATTTATGTCAGACTCATGCAAACTACCCAGCTACATAGCAGGAGAGGAGACTCCATTCTCCTGGTCCAAAGATGCTGCTTCTTGGACTGCAGAAGATCCTATCTCCCCACTGCAAGTGGTGTACAGAAGTGCCAGCATACTCTGAACAGCTCTGGGCCTATTCAGCACAGCAGCAGAACACTTGGTTTTATTCTACATTGAATACATAACCCTGAAAATTTACAAAAACTCCTGCTCCAAAATCCACAGCTATACACAGAAATTGTTTACTACATAGGAATATTTTATATTTGTAAAATATATGGTATCAAACTATTCCAAAGGGATTTACTGCCAGAGTGTACACAGAAAGGAAGCATTAAATACTCCAACTTAAAGGAGAGCCAAGCTGAGGCAGTGAGGGACAAAACACACCACTGGTGGGGGCGGAGGTGTCTCTGTGTTTCTACACAGCCTCAAATGACACGAACACATGCTACTGTTTTTTGACATGAAGAATAAAGCCTGTTGAAGATGCCGTTACCTGATCCTGTTTTTTCTTCATTGCTCCATTTGTGGCCCTTCCACACATTACTAATCCTGCTCTGAAGAGTAATTAATTTCCACATGGGCTTTTCTGCAGTGCCACTCAGCAAAGCACTGGACTGTTTTGCAAAAACTAAATTACTCTGGACAACACCTTTCTCAGGTGATAAGCTCATTTTCCAAATGCTGAGTTCAGGAATAGGAAAATTGAATCTAAATGTTCACTAGCATTGAATGCACAGTCTCAGATTGCAAATTCTACATACACAGTGTGCTTAGCACCTTATGGAACCTTACACATTTGAAGCATAGCTAGTGCTGACTTCATTCCTGCTTTTAAGGGATCAATACTGTTTTCATCCAAGCTCTAGATCTCAAGTAAGGGACCAGAACACAAGAAATGTGTAATTCAGAGGTGACCTGAAGAAAAAATTATCTTAGCAACTTCCCCAGTATCATGCTGTGACTCTGGTGAAAAAAGAGGGATAGAAGAATGAGATGTCTCTTAATCAATGCTTTGCTAAAGAGGTATCCCTCCCTTTTAAGAATTCAGCCTCAGAAAAATCCAAGTGCATCCTCTGTACAAGGCCATCAATTTGAGAACAGATCCCAAGTGCCAGAAGCTTTTTCTGTGCACAGCATGGGTGAAAGGCATATAGGAGAAAAAATGAGTAAAGATGTTACCAAACATTGTAGCACAAATACCATAATCAAAGGATCACAAGGTCTATTTACACTCATTTTTTAACTCCTTGACTTTGGATTGTCCCCAGTCCTTTCAGGTTTGTTAAATAGGGAACAGCTTATATAAATATTTATATAGAGATAGATAGGTTTGTAAATACAGATATACAAATATATAGACACACATAAAAACATAGCCTTCTCTTAAACTTATTTAAAGTTTCAGTGGGCTCCTTTTGATTTAAAGAGATGCTACCATATCCATCGGCATTTCTGTTTTACATTTTTTATTGAACAAATCTAGAACTGAAAACTGATTTCCTTCAAATTCCCCTACCTACATAATGCAAGGAAATGAAAATGTCTGTCAGCAAAAGTAATGTGTTTAATACCACGCCAGCCCTAAACATCAGTAGAGATTTCTGTGTACTGCAGATAATTCTATCACCAAGCCATATTGCTCTGTGATGTGCTTTTATCTTTGCTGTAGGATAATATCAATATTTCAAGCACGAGCAAAAGAATGTTTTATGAGATTGATGTGGGAAAATACGGTGACAAGAACATAAAAAAGGGCAAAGAAAAATGCCAGCTAGTCATCATAAATGCCTTCCATTCCCACCAGAATTTGTCTAGTTTATCCAACTTTAATCAACAAGTAGAGGTCCACTGGGGCACCAGTGACTTGGATTGCATTTTCAGTGCCAAAGAAGAACAGCAAGGAAAAGAAAGAAGAATAAAGAAGGTAACAGGACGAGGAGATTGTCACCTACATCCTAGAAGTTTAGACCTTTAGAGGCCAAAATTGTATTTTGTTAAACTTTTAAATTAAATAAAAAGAAATTATTTCTGAAGAAGAAAAATAGAATGGAAAAAAAAAAAAAAAGTATTGAGCCATTTGCTGTACTGCACACATGCCTGATAAAGGCCAGATGACACAGGGCAAAAATACTCTGGGAATAAAGCCATGATACCCTGAGCAGGCAGCTTTTAGGGCACTGCTGTTCATGGAAGTGCCCAAACAAGAATTTAACTCTGTATGGCTCTGGTTGGGTGAATTATTCACCTCCTGCCTATTTCTGCAAAGGTAGACAAAGTAGGTTTTTTGCAGCAAAATTCTCAGCTACAGATACAATTACACCAAGAAAGATGGTGCTTTTCCCCAGTACAGCTAATTAGCCACCTGTGCCCCACACTGGCACAGGATCTAAGCTTATTTATATAAACTTTGCAAGTAACTCTTCTGGCAAATCCACCAACACAGATCATTTGTCACATTGTCTTTTTTTTCCTCTGGGGCTTGCAGTTCCTCCCAGTTTGACAACAGAACTGATGACTAGTATTTAACCCCTTTCCACATTAACGCTGCAGCTGTTCAGCCAGACTGATTTGTTACTGTTGCTTGGTGTTAGGGACCTCAATATTCATTTGTGGAACTGAGAACCCTTACAGGAAGCTGAGTCTCAGGAAAAGAGTGATTGGCATCCTTTGCAATCAGTTTCAAAACTGTTCCAATTCATTACAATTGAGATAATCAAAATACTAGTTTTGTCAATCTTGTCTGATTTAATTGGAAGCAAAAGGAAATCTCACAGCCCGATATTTTCTAAAGTATCCTACAACTCTACTGTCCAACTCAATGTTCTCCTGGGGACATTCAGATAGTTTTTAGTCCATCTGAAACAGTGATCATTTCAAACCCAATTTCATGAAACGCCTAAAAACTCTTTGAAAATAACTCTCATAATAAGTACTGAACCTTTTATGATATTACATTATTATCAGACAGTAAATTCGCCTGTCTCCCCAAATACCTTATCAACTTCTTTTAAATACATCAATAAAGAGGGGGAGTTTTGGTGGATATTATTTCACAATATGTGGATCTGAGACATTTTAATAAGGAATGCACTTTGAGGCTGAGGTATGAATTGTACACCAAAGAGAATGGTTTAATACACTGCTTAATGCTGTCATCAAAAATGATAACAACATGATGGCTTTTACACATTTCAACATTACTTTAGTGCTGGAAAAAGTGGTAGTGAGAACTATATTTGTGTATTACATAAATGTCAGAAGTAACACTGAACCTGGCAGGTGACACACAGTTCCAACAGCATTGCCTCTCCCTTACCAAAGAAATATTACCTGAACAGAGGGATCCAAGGATTTCCTCTCTTAGAGAGACATGTTGATAACAGCATTTGAAACAGGAGCAAGATGGACAGGATACTCCTATCTACCAGGGAACAACCCATGACCAGGAATCCCCCGCTGGGTTGGGCAGGGTCATGCAAGAGATGATTTTGGAGAGGCGATCACAGCAGCAATCTCTGTAAGCTCTCTGTGGAAGGATCTAGAGAGACATCCCGAAGCACAGATAGATATGCCTGTAACAGCACTGTAGCAGTAGTTACAAGGATGAAAATAATTCTTTCAGGAGAAGGAAAAGGTTCCTCCCTCAGCTATAGCCTTTCTAGCAGAACCTTGCCAGGAAAAAAACTCTGAACTGTATTAGCCTGTGATCATACAGAAATACTGTTGGGGGTGCATCTTTCCATTTCTTGAAAAGAGGTAGTGGAGGCCAGCAACTTAAAGACAACATCCTCCTTCAACTGGCAGTAGCCCAGGGCAAGCCACCCGAACCTTGGTGCCTTTCCCTTTCCCAAAAGGTAGAAGGGAAGAAGTGGTATTTTCTGGAAGCAATGCTGGATCCCCCTTTAGGGAGTTACTTCTGCATGAATCCATAACTGTAATACTAGCAAGATTTTGACTCTCATAGTCCCAAGGATGGGAAGATTGTCAGGCCCCTATAGGAATTTCCAGGAATGAATATGGGACTTAACTACTGAGGCATTGACTATAAAAGGGGAGGCAGAGGAAGTCATATTGCTCTGGCTTTATTTAGTCCAAAATGTAAATCTTATTTTTGTGTTCCCCAAGCCCCAATAGGCTTGTGATATAGGACCCAGTCTACTCACACAGCACATATCCATTTAATATATTCCTATGGACTCAGATTGACCAAGTGGCTCTGTCTTTGAGGTACTGTTGTAAAAGGAGAATTTTTAAACTGCTAAAATGCAATGTAAAAGTAAATGGTTCTTTTAGTGTCCTATAGCAGGCTGTGCTAAATTGTGCAAGCTCTAGCAAAAAGTATTAACTTGTACATAAATGTTTTCTCCTGCTTTTTTATTCTTCCAATGAACAGGAAGTCCCTAGGGTCCTGTTAACTGAGAACAGTAAAGACTACTTGCACTTGTCAACAGAAACAGGTTTCACACCTAACAATAAAGTATTCTGTCACTTTATAATGTGTATTTGCTTTTAGCTCCATACCCCTCAAGAGGGATGGTGGCACTTCTACACATTCAGTGGGGGTAAATGGGGAACATCTGAAGCCACCCTGTGCCCACTTTCTGGAGTACAGGAACTTTTCTTATTCCATGGTACACCATTACCTTCTTGAGGAGTCAATACCTCCAAATAGTCAGGCAACATTTTCCAGGAGAGTGTTTGGATTTATCAAGCATATAGGACAACTTCCAGATTTCTCTTCTGTTAGTTTTCTAGCACACCAGTTTTCCTTTCCCTAACAATCAAGACCTCTGTTTCCCATGGCAATATTAAAAAATCTGTGCTGAGATAGAATGAGAGAGCATAAGTGACAGAAATTTCCAAGAGGGAGCATATGTTTCATATAGGTTCTCTTGAAGACCAAACACATAGCTCATATGTAGCTACTGACCTAAAAGGTGTGCATTTCCCTTTCCTTTGCTAGGGAGCATGTTTTCTACACAGGAGAAGTAAAAAAGCAGGCTGGAGTTTAAGGCTGGAGCTTCTGCTTTTCTAGATTTTATCTCTTTTCATAGGCATAGGAGTCCTGACTGTTTTCATATTGAAATATGTTTGGTGAAAAGGTCAGGAAAGTCTAGCCCAAGGTAAGTTAAACATTAGCATGAAGAAAAAAGAATGTTCTTGGTGTTAGGCAGTGGGAGTTTTATAAAGTATTAGCTCTTAATGTTGAAGTACCATGAATGAAGGGAAGTACACAGGCAAAAAAATCAAGTTTCTGAGCTGCTCTATCCTCCTCTCCCCACATACCTCAGCCCTTCCCCTCAGTGCTTGTGTGAATTCTTAGACTTGGCTTCTCACAAAACTGACCAACATTTACTAAAATGTGTGTACAAGCACATCTATTTTATTTATTTCAATGTAAGTATCTTCATGGGCTTTATAGAAATAAAATTGTTTTTCCTCCCAAGTATGAAAACATAGCACATTCAGTTATTCTTTACCTAAATACAAATTAGCTGGAATACTGGTATGAACTAGGCTTAACTCAGTGTCCAAAGACAGTACATTATTTAAAAATGCTTCATGAAATTACGATCTTAAGCTTATAAATACAGTTAGTTTCTCGTAGCTTTGATAGACTTTCCTTTTCAACTTGTTTGCAGCTTTTCGAAAGTAAAAAACCTAATAACATTTTCTAGCTGGTTGCTATGAACACTGCATCAAAACTGCAAGTTCTAAAGAGTGAGGGCTGGTAGTTTTGGTTGTCCTGGGTTTTTTGTTTGTTTGGTTTTTTTTTTAAACCAAACAAGTTGATTTTGGACTTAAAATTGCATGTGTTTAATTAGGAACTGCACTTGTGGATTCTCTTTGGGTGCTGACCCAGCTGAGCACTGCTCCTCAGCTCTGCATTGCTGCTCTGCCATTATGTCACAACTGATCTTGAACTCTTCCATCTGTGAGTTATTCATTGCCTCTCCTCATGTTCGTCTGCCAGCTATTTATAAATTAAACTCCACTATCACAGCAGTCACTAGTTTCCCTTAAAGAGGATCTAAATTTACAGAATAAAATGCTGAAGTTGCACAAACACTCGCTACACAGGGGAAAAAAAATAACTCCCATCTTAGAAACAGCAGTTACTGTGAAATATTTGAAGTATTTCACTTGGGTCTATTCTAAGGATCACCATTTGATGCAGCCATTTTGGATTTTAGCAGGCATAAGGGCACCAACCAGCTTACTGAAAATCATTTACACATATGCTGATAAAGTCCTGGCTTGCAACAGACTGAAAAAGCAATCACCAGTAGGCAGTTTAGCTTCCTGGAGCTTCAGAAAGCCTGTGCATAAGTGACTGGAGGCTGAAAATCCCTAGGTATCTTATAGCCATACTCTGTCAGAAATAAGCCCTGGGGACCAGATCCTCAGATCTGTATTCCCATTGCCTTTGGGAAATCCTTCTAATTTATACCAGCTGAGGAATCGGCCTTTATATGTTTAGTCTCCATAATTCTCTTCTACGACACCTTAAATAAAATGAGAATGATAAAAGCTGAAAGGGTATGAGAGCGTGAAAAGGAAGCAACTCCCTGCTCTATTTTATACCAGTAAAACCTCTGTTCAAGGCAGAGCTTGGAACAGTGGCTTCAGATCTACCCTGACACACAAAGAGCAAAACCTGACCAAGGTGATGTCCAGAATTAGGGGCACAACTCTTGATGCATTTTCTTATCTCTGCTATGCTTTCTTCCTGACCTTGGTAAGTTGATTAACCTTTCTTTTCTAAGTTTCTGTAAAAATGGTATGACTCTGCACCTCCCATAGAGGTTGTGGTGCTTAATTGGCCAGTATCTCTCAAACACTTGAAGTGGTTTGGATGAAATATGTTGTGTAAGAGAAATAATTGAAGTCAATGGAGCTGTGACAACTGACACTAGCTGGTGGAACCCTGGTGTTTAATAGGATCAGAAGGAGGCTTAGTTAAAATGACAGGAAGCCAAAGAGGCATTTGGTGGTAATAAGATCATAAACGAGTCAAAGGGCTTACTGTTTGCTGTAGTAATACTCAGAATTTTTCATCTTCCAGTCATTTTATCATCATCCATTAATTCTCAGGCCTCCCTGTAAACAGATCTGTAATATGTCCCCCATCAAGCAGATAGAAAAATTAGGCAGATGAGTGATGTGACTTATCCAGAGAACAAGATGTAAGAAATCAAATTTGAGCCCCTGGTTCCCAAGCCTATTCTCAGAGCTCCCTTTCTGCCACTCTTTTGTTGTCTATATATTTCCTTATCTTTCTGTTTCAATTATGAAAGCCCATCTCCTGCTCCTTTTTCTTGAAGCATCCTTGCCTAATTCCCTGTTAGATACTGCTCAGATCTAACTCAGATCTGCTCTTCCATCAACTTCTCAAAGCTTTCAGACAGAAAGCAAAGCTGGGGGGAATGCTGCTGGGCTGAGCAGCTCTCCTTGTCTTAACAGCCCCTCTTCTCAAGTGCCAAGATGTAACAGCTTTTGCCGTTCCAAGTATTTTCCTGGTTCCCTAACAGTTCCC
This sequence comes from Lonchura striata, assembly GCF_050655825.1. Classification (NCBI taxonomy): domain Eukaryota; kingdom Metazoa; phylum Chordata; class Aves; order Passeriformes; family Estrildidae; genus Lonchura; species Lonchura striata. Next base: position 52,941,412 of record NC_140707.1, on the reverse strand, counting down.
TACAGCACCTGGCTGCAGCACTGCAGCGTCTCTTCTCAGAAGCAGTTCTCATCAGAATATGCTGGGACAAGGTCTGTCTCTTCATAATGCCTACTGCTCATTGCTGGAAAAAATTCGTGACCTGCTTAAGCCCCTAGGGAAAATTATTGTCATTACTGCAGCTCTTGACAATGTCTGACATTAGAGGATGCAAGGCTGAGGTTATGTAAGTGTGCCAGACAAATCCAGATGTTCTAAGGAGTCCAACCACAGTTGCTCTGCTCCTAGCCCCTCTCTGGAATGGGTACCAGGCCAAGATTTTGGGTACTCAGTCTATCTAATAGCCTCCAGGCACGTCTCCACAGACTAGTTTCTGTGTGAGGGGAATACATGAACTTGAATCAGTCCTCCACTTGAAAATACAGAAGTATTAGTGTGCTGGGATGCTTCTGTATTGAAGCATCCCAGAAGATGGAAATGGAACATGAGATGGGGCAAATCATTCAACTGTTACACAAACCCAGATAATATAGTTTACTCTATAATAAACACTTCCAGTGCTGCTTACAACAACTATGCCACAGTAATACTGGGGCTATTTGCTCTTGTATGCTAGGTTTCTTTAATTTTTTCTTTTTAAGTTATTTGCCCTAGATTTACACTCATAGTTCAGAAAGAAAAGATTTGGCTACATTATCTCTACTTAACTAAAGCCCAAACTGGAAGAGGAGAAAATGGAAACAGAAAATGGAAACAGAACTGGAAAAGGAGAAAATTTAAAACATTACTCAATCAAACCTCAGCACTTACTTGTGATAACACCACCACGATGAGCCACATTTGCACACATTATTTTCTGGCTAGCTACAAAAGAAGCTGGCTTTTTTCACCCTTAAAAAAAGCAGCCAACAACCACCACCAACAAAAAAACAAAAAAACCCCAAAAACAACAACAACAAACAAAAACAAAACAAAAAAAAAAACCCCAAAACAAACCAAAACCAACTAAGTAAATAAAAAAGAGAGCATTTTAATTGCTATAAAAATTGCAACTTTTGGTCCAGATGAAATTTGAAGGACTAAGGAAGCAAACTGAGTACAAAACCGGATAATAATTTGGTTTGTTTGGGGTTTTTTTTCAGAACAAAAAGATAAAGGATGCATATTTGCCCTTGCTGACACTTGAGTGCTTTGATGGTGATATAACACTTCTTGTGCATCTCTGTTTTATGCATTGGAGACAGCACATCAGACACATAAACTATAAAGGTAAACTGTAGATTCTTCCAATCCAGATGAAATGGTAGTTAGACTCATAAAACAAATGCTATGAAAAAAAAATTACTCTTCCTGTCCTCTTCTGTGCTCTTTGCTTACTAAGATGTAGATTTGGAGACCTTTGATTGATACGTTAGGCTCTTAACACAGTGAGTATCTTTTGTTACAATACAAGTAACTAAAATTTTAATTCCAAGTCAACAGATAGGCTTCATCTGGACTGACTCCCTGCATAATATACAGGTTATACTCCCTGTATAACCTTAGTGAAATCTCTTGTCTTATATTCCTCCAGTGGGAGCTATTGCAGCCAATTCATTAATGTGTAAAAATGTGATTTAAGACCATGAGGCAGAAAATCTTCAAGAAAAAGCATTGTCGTCATAGATTTACATTAAATTATCTTAATAAAGTGAATACTATGTAACTACCTTTAGTTACAAAGTTAAAAAAAAAAAAGTTAGCCATGCAGAGTCACACTATCTGATAACTAATGCAGCAGGGAGATCTGTGACAAGTAGATCCACAACAGCTAAAACTTCTGAGGTTTTCTGCAAAATTACAGGTGAAAACAATGACATCTTTCATTTAGAGGCTTGTTCAAAGCTCATCTCCTAATACTGTTTCTCTGGAAAAAAAAACAAAACACCAACCAACCAAAAAAAAAAAAAAACCCAAAAAAAAACAGAAGAGAGAGAAGGTAGCAATTACCATTGGGGAAAGCACAAAAGATGACTGCTGTGTGTGTGCCAGGCATTGGGGAAAATTACTACTTTGTCTTTAGCAGAGAGATGACATTATCCCTGCAGCCAAATAGAACCTGCACTGTAAATGCAATGTCCAAATACATTCAACAAGAAGAGGAGAGAAATCCAGCTGGATTAGAAACAGAGCCATTCATGAACTAATTGGGACAAAGAAGTTTTGCTGACATACAGCAGCTTACTAGTCATTTAAAAGATGGGGCAGTACCATTCCCATTTTTGGAGCTCTATCAGGTTAGTGATGAGAATTACCCAGGATAACAGTGGGAAGCAAAGTGGTCACAAGCACAGGGGAGGTAGTCTCAGCTGGCACTGGGCTTTTTGGATGCATTTAACTGAAGGATAACCCTGTACTGCCAAATGGAGAGACAATACTTCCCTGTTTGTAAATAGATTCCAGGATTTTATTTTTTTCTCAGTAGCATTGATCTGGAATGATCTACAATGATCCAGTGGGCATTTACCAAATAAAATGATGGCTCATTGTACATGTGAGCTTTTCACATTTGTGCCTGCTTCTCTCTATGTGGCTGCTGGCTTGGAGGGAGAGACTTGGACAGAAAAGAGAGATTAAAAAAAAAAAAAAAAGGCAGCACAAGAGCCCAGGGGAAATGGGGCAAAACTGTAATGAGAAAAAGGAATAAATAAATGGAAGTGGTACGTATGCAGCACTTAAGTCTCTGTGAGGTTAACACTAAACGCTTAGTCCAAGCTACACAAATGCTGCCTGGGGACTGTGATTAGAGCAGGCAGCTCAGGGAAGGCAGCAGCTTCTCAAAGCTGGAGCCAGGGGAAAGCTTTGGGAGCTCAGCAGTGTGGTGAACATTTTTGAGCATTAGCTCTATCTGACCAAAGGAACATGCTGCTCACAATAAGGGTGAAAGCACTCCCCCTACCACATCTATCTAATACAGTGCCATCACACTGCCAGCCTGTGCAGAGATGTCATGTTATTCTGTCACATTAACATCACAGAGTTTCAGAGCAACTGGAGGTATCACATGCCCTGTCCAAACTGACCAACTCATGAAGCCAACAGCTTGAAATGTCTCCTTCTCATGTTACGGTCCTAGCTCAAGACAAATGAGCAGGCAAACAAATGCAGATCAAAATCCTTGTTTGAATAACCTGCCTTTTGTAATACTTCTCCTTTTTTCAGAAGCAGGTATTGGACAAAACTGCTCAGGCACAGCCCTCAGTCAGAGGTAGCAGCCAAATTGTCAATTTACTTATTCTGATTCATATTACATTCTACCTGCAGGTATGTAATCAGGCTTTTATTCACCTAACTGCTTAATCCTCTAACAAGCAATTCATCTGAAGAGTTTTTTTGCTGCAGGATTTCCACTATGAGGATCTTTTTTTTCTGTTGGAGAAGGAACTCACTGCTTCAGTGCAATACTTTTGCTCATTAAAAATAATTTCTCAGTAGGTTTGGTCATAGTAGCTCTTCAGTCACATTAGAGACCATGTTGCAGCATTACTACTCAAGAACATGCTAAAGACCAGCAGGGAAAATGAAAGGGAGAGAAGAAAACAGAGGATGTAAGTACAAGACAGATTGCTGCAAATTATAAGCAAACACAGACCTGCTGCTGCCCACTGAGGTACTGATTTGTCCAGCCCTGGGAAATGTGCTTGACCATAAAGTCAGACTGTACCCTCATCAGAATTTCTCACCTACTTACAAATATAGTTCTTTATGTATTTTCTCTCTTGCCTCACTTTCTTCTTGGCTCCCTTTCCTCTTGTATATTCCTTGGCTTTCTTCCTTTAGTACCGTAACTTCTGTGCTCACCAGGGATGTTTTGAAGCTTGCTTTCGCAACACAGACTCATTCCAATCTTTAGGGAAATTTGGTACAGAGAGAGCCTGCGGTTTGTATCAGCAAATTCGGTAACACAAGCACATTGCCCCAGAGAGACGGTGTGCTCAGCTGCCAGTGAGCTACTTCAGCTCCTTAGCTTCTGCAGCAAAGCCCCTCCTCAGGAAGCCTTGTGTGCATGGTGAGGGGCAGGCCTGCAGGACCTGTTCTGTTACAGGACGTAACAAAACCTGACAACTTTCACTGAAGCTCCCTGTTTTCAACTAAATAAGAGAACTGGCACAATCTGGAGGTGGAGAAAGATTATTGCAAGTTGCAAAGCATGTTAATCTCCCTTCTTCTGACTTAAGCACAGGCACCAGTCAATGACTATTTCTAATATACCACGTAAATAAGGAGTCACGTTATTCAGAGAAGTATTAGCTCAGACAAATACAGAAAGAAGCAAGGTACTACTTTTCATTCTGTGGGACAATTTCACCTCCAAAGTAAGCTAAAAGCCTTCCTGAGGCTCTTCATCAGTTGAATACAGCTTTGTTTTAAAAAAATCAAAGCAGAGTTGTTGACACAGAGTCCCTTAGCATAAAAGTTCTAATAATTTCAGAGAATTCATGGTTGTACAATGGCATCTACTTTTCTTTAAGCAGCTGAGAAACGAGAGCTGGATAGTCTGTCCTGGACACAGGAAAAGTATTGTGATTGGTCACTGTTCAGCCAAAGGAACATACTAAAAGATCAAATAAAAAAAAATGCAGTATTTGTTTAGAGAGAGAATACTGCTCTAACGCAAAAAGAGCTAATATGCCAGAAATCTCCCTGCCTGCGGTAAAACAAGAGACATACAGCTCCTGGGATTATCCTGCACCAGGACAACCAATGCTGCAGAAGGAATTAACTAGTTGAGACCTTCTAGACCTTTTCCATCCTTCATCTTATTGAAAAGAGCTGTCCTGGTCACTGTGGTCATGTAATCTCCTAGGAAGACAAGGGAGCCTCCAGGCTTGAGTGGTTCATGTCAGTGTTCACTACTGACTCCTTTGTACCTCTGCTGTGTCTCAGGACTACTTTGATTCACTTCTAACTTCCAGATTCTGGCACTGGTAGGTGAGAAATGGCCCTCCCACTCGCTTTTAAACCCTGGGGAAATTCTGCACTCTGTTTTATTTCTAGTATCTGTTCAGCTGGTGTAATTGGGTTGTTTCAGGATGGATGAAGGTAGAACTGAGAAATGGGTATCCATGCGTTACTGAAAGGAGAAAAACATAAACAAAATCAAAGACTTGAAGTTAAAATCTTAGACACTCCCCTCTCTTTCAAAATCTCATCTGTAGCATGTCAGCAAAACAGATGGTAAAGGAATTCAGAAGACTCTCTTGCCTCTTCAGACTGGTCCAACAGTGATGATGGCAATGCCAAGAAAGCATCTTTCACCAGGAAGGGGAAGAAGTAGTTTTTCCATTCAAAAAAAAGATGGAATTAAAGCAAAGAGAATGCGAAATGAGGAAGCCAGCATCAAACAACAGATATGATGAATTGAACTTACAAACAGATTTTCTAGTTGTCAGGCCAGTATGTGCTAGTTGTCTCCCAGAAAGTATGCTTTACAAAGCAGTTAAGAGAAAAATCTGTAGGCTGCTACATAGAAAAGAAAACCCCACAGGACTACAGAAAAATGTCAGAGGATGCACTGGAACCTCCTTTTTTCTAAACAATTAATGGGACTAGTGCCAACCCTTGTATATGGAAGAATATATGAATACCTGAAGAGAAATAAGCATGAATTGTCAGTACTCATACAAGAAAAATCCCCATGAACACCTGTCACGCTTACCCATCCTTTACCAAGTGTAATATGTGGCTTCTAGTGAGACTTGCCAAAAACAAACGAATCACCAACCCATTGGGTAACATTTGTACACTGGCCAAAATTCAAACGGATGCCTCAGCATCACAGTCATGCTGGCCAAGACTCACCCATCATCACTTTAAGCCTTTCCATATGAGAGAGTCAGTCAGATTTCCTTTAGAGTCAATAGGGGTATTTCCAAGTCTGAATTAATCTGGTGTCTTTTAGATGTCCATTTTAGAAAAAGAGGAGAGAGATACAAATTTCAACACTGAGTCTCAGAATGGAAAAGCAGATTTTAATGTGTATCAGATCTTTTACTGAACCAACTCTCAATCAAACAGATGAGACCTGAGGAATGACATAGATATACATAAAATTCAAGTAGTATGAGCTAAAATGAAAGGCTACAGGAAGTATTCTCTAGTGTCAAATGGGAAGTTTGAGTGCCACAAAGATCAACAATGGTAACGTACTCCATCAGATGTTCCTCTATATTGATGCATACTGCCAGGAGAAAATGGGTACAGACTCCACACTATGCTCCACCAGGATGTTAGCTACAAAATTTAGCATACATACAAGGTAAGTAATGCAATAAGTAAACATAGAGACTAGTTATTGCATTAAATTCCATGACTGAAAATCAAGACTCATTCCAACAAGAGATCATTAGGACTCCAGCACCCAGACTTCAGCCTGTGTACTTTTTAAGCCAGTATTGTCTCTGAGTTTGGTAAAACCAGCTCTTCCTCAGGAATTCAATGAAGAGAAGGCTGTTAGCTGTGACTAATCAGAACAGTCTCTTAGGAAAAAGGAGAGCTTAATTACCTTAGTGTTCTACTCAGTAACTTTTCTAGATATACCACACAGTGAAAGATACGTGACAATGTGGGTGCCAGAGTTTATATCATCACGAGCTTGGGACAGCCATGTTAGTCATGAGTTTGATTCCTGTCTCCTTTTCAGAGGTGCATTAGCTGCTATGGAAACCTTATCATTAGAATGGGCATGGCTTTCTGACACCCAGATGAACCCCATGCTGATGCTAAATGATGTATATTCTACACAGAGATAGGTCTGACCCCAGCATATTAACTAATCCTGATCCATCACACACAATCTGAAATACATTGCTACACAAAGGAGGTAATTGACAGAAGTTTTGCAGTTTTTTTTCCTATTCTTTCCCATTCCTGACTGGCGGTGGATTTCTCATACCCTGTAACGCCATGAAAACAGCAAACTGCTCAACACACAGCTGCAATGATTGGCAATGTGACACTTAAAGAAGCCTGAGACAACTTTCATGCTCCAGAAAGACTAGAATCCCTCTGATGAAGTACAACCACAATGTAATTTATTTAAATTTTTATAGTCCTTTCAATTTTCCTTTTGAAAGAATGCTGCAAGAGGTGCTGCTTCAATTGGATCAAGAGGTGTACAGAGAAGCTAGACTTTTACATCCCCATGTTAAATGGTACTTACCAAAAGAGTAAGATACAAACACAATGAGACCATGAGACCCTGTCTTCAGAAAGAAGAAAAAAAAATAAAAGAAAAGCAGTTCTCTTTAATTAAATAGACTATCAAATTCCATAATCTGAATGAAAATTTTTATAGGGAACAATGAAACAAGAGCTTCTCTGCTCAATGAAATCAATGGCTCATCTGTTCTTGTGTCTAAATGTGACAGCTGCCAAATTTTCTAAGCAAGATGTAACCAATTCCCTTTCTGCTACTGCAGTTCATTTCCATGCTACTGCACTATAACATGTATTGTTATATTCCTCCCAATGCCATTCTGTGATCTCAGATAGGAGGATCAATTTGGAAAAGCTTCAAATGCTGCAAAATATTTACAAGATTTTAAACACCTGGAAAGCTATGAAATTATAATAAAAGCAGCAATACAGTATACTGTTATAGTATACAGTATACTGAAAAAGCATTAGCTTTTTCAACAGTGTGCTTGTGATTTACTTCATTTCCCCAGTCTTCCACAACTACAGAATAAATGATGAGATATCACAAGGAAAGCAACTGTCCAGATCTCTCACACAAGCCCAGAAGTGTATGAAATACCTTTGCTTTAGCAACCAATCCTGTACCACTGTGGAGACATAGAAGACTTTGAAAATCTCAGTGAAGCTTCTAAAACAAAAAAGTTGAAATACTCAAATTATCACATTGATCACAGCATTCAACCTCCAAAATGTCATTTTTGGTCTTTATGTGAAGAAGCAGCAAACGCTCGCAGTATCTCATTGAAGATGTATGCCTCAGTTTACCAATTAATTCTGAACAGCAACCTCCTTTGACCAAAGATTTTTTAGCCCCAAAACAGTTATATCTTATCTGTTATCTGATATCAAATTATATCTTAGTAATTAACCCATAGTAAATTAGACTTGATTGATTAAAGTCAACTGCTCTGCAGAAATAAAATTAACTGGAAACCATCATGTAGCTATTAACTTTTAACAAAAAACAGAGCAGTCTGAATATGAAATAGCACCTGAGCTGCATATTGCAGTGGAGAAACAAGTTCAGGACTTGGGCTCCCCCTGCAATAAATAGTTGCAGTGCTCCATGTTTGGAAAAATGAAGACAACTAAGCACAACACAATAGGCACGTGCATGCTTTCATTTTTATTTCTTAGCTAGAAAATTTCCAATGCTGCTTTTGAAATTGCTAGCAACCTATCTTCTTTGACAAGGCTGTTCTTTCTACTATTTGATGTTAAGCAGAACCAAAAAGAAGTCTCTGGTGGGGTCTTACACATCTTTAGTCTTGCTAAACTAAACAGGAGAACTTCACAGCTCTCCTCTGAACTGTATTCAAGGCCAATAGCTAAGGACTAAGAATTAAAATCCTCAAAAGAATGTAAAAAGGTTTGAGGTACAGCATGCCTGTGCCTCTATAACAGATGGTTACTTCGGTTCCATGATCACACAAACAATTCTCGGTCAGATCAGCAGATACCTTGTTTACCTTGGACTTTTATAACTAGGGGGAGGCAAGGATACATTCTTCAGGACACTGGTGAGCTAATTACAAAGAGTTTCAACCTTTCAGTTTGCATGCACTCAAAAAATGTTGGGCTTTTCTTGTAGGTCTCTATATAGCAGCCTTAAAACAAATATAATCATTTTGCTTTACTTAGTTACTTTTTATATAACTTAAATGTAGCCTACTCACATCTATTAGTTAAAATCTAGAGGCATTCCAGTAGATCTTTTCTATACCTTACTAATGAATCCACCAACTTACAATAAAAAATCAGTTTATCAATAATTTTTGCTAGTAAAGATCACTGCTTTGAAGATAGTTCCATGGTCTGTTAACTTTAATCTCCTATTTCAGGGCAAAGTGCCACCACACTGTAGTACTTGCATTGCACTCAGTGGGCCTAAGACAATCTCGTGATGCCCGAGTGCTGCAGGTTGGCCTTTCAAGCTGGATAACCCTGAGCAGCACTGCAGCAGCCCTGCAGCAAGCCTAGGACAAGAGAATCTCTTTCTGCCTGCATCTCTCAGTATCCTATGGCTGTGTGGTGCTCACAGGGCTGGGAAGGAAGTCTACAGAGATAATGGCTGCAATTTGCAAGGGCTTTTCTTTGTTTCACTGTCTGAGCTTGCTTGCTGAGGTGGCACTAATTGCAGAGCAAGGCTTCAGCTCAAGGGGCCTCACAAGCAGAGCTGCTTGCTCCTGAAGCTTAATTCCCTGATTCGTGACCTTGGAACAGCAGGGACAGGGGAGAAGAGGGAACACACATCTGACAGTTGTTGCAGTGAGGATGGCAGAGTGGCCTGAGGGCTCAAGACATAGATCCTGTTCTCAGCTCTATTTTCTGCTGGATGTCAGCTGTGGATATCTCACAAAATCTTTCCTTGGACTTAAGTTTGTCTCATAATGGTGATGATCAAGTGCTTTGAGATATTTGGATGAAAGAAAATGAAAAAACATTATGGAGCATCTTACTATAAATATAGGACTAGACAAACACCTCTGAATTTTGTTAATATTCAGGTAGATAAATATAGAGCTGGTTGCACTGAGCTCCTTCTGTGTTTTCCTTCTGTGAATATTATAGCAAAGGACACATAATGTGGAATGAGGGAAAAAAAGGAAAAAGGGGTAAAAGGAATAATTTAAATTTGTTTTTTGATTGTGTTACCTCATTTGCATTTGAGAACTGATTTGTTTTACAGGAAAAACACAATATGATCTTATTGTAAAAATAATAGCAATAAACCTCCCTAATTATAAAGTCCACTGAACTTTCCTGTAGCCAAATCCCTGACTAGCTTCCTCCTACGTGGCATCTGAAGAACCTTCTTTTCTCTTCAATGATCTAGAATTCTGTGTACCAGTATAAAAGTAATTTAAACTACACCAAATTTTCACAGGTAACTAAAGATAGGGATGGTAGCAGGAGACACTTTTAGGATACAAACTGAACAGGGAAATCACATTGCAAAAGTTTAAAAAGAACAGCACTAATGGGCGAGATGAGTGGGAGTAATTCTCCACAGTGAGAGGCATTGTGTCTGCAAAAGGGCAAATGAAGGACACTTTGAGCCTTCCAGCTCCACAAACCCAGAACCAGGGAGCCAACAGAAGGGCTTCTTTCCTGACACCAGACTATGCCAAGGGCAGCTCCAGCATTGCTGTGCCAGCACAACCAAGAGATCCCATGAGCAAGACAGTGCAGAAAAAGGCACCATCTCCAGAGGAGGATTCTCCAGGGTAGAAGGAAGATTCTATCTCCAAATAAAACTAGGTCAAACTTCCACATGCTATTCTTTTGGTTTGGTCCTTTCCAGCTTCATCTATGCTCTCTGTTTCTGACACCTGAGAAAATCAGTAACTACCTCTAACTTAATGAATTCTATGTCCAGCACCTCAGTATTGGCAGTAGTGTCTGTCTTCTAAAGACAAAGGAGGAGCTAATGACCTCCCTATGCATTTGACAGGAAAAAAAAGCCAACAAAGGAAAAGCAAAAGTCATGCAGTACACTTTGTCCTTAGGCAATTAGTAAGGTCAGCCCCAACAAGCAAAACATAAGAAAGGCTGATTTTTAGAGATTCAAGCTGAAGCCCAAAATGTCATTGTGCACCTTATTGGGCGGAAGTCTGATTACTAACAGCTTCTCACTAACAGCTTCGACTTCTCCCACCAGGACTGATGGGAAAGTTATATTCACCTCATAGTAAGCAGAAGTCAAATTTCAAAACAGTTTTACATCAATAGAGGCAACAGAGGTGGGGAGAGGTGAAGATGCTGAGGTGAGAGGCATTGTAGTCTTACATCTTCTCTTTCAGATTTGCTATAAACCTTACAGAGATTGAAATAGTGGCAATGGAACTCCAAAGAAAATGGACTAGAAAAAGCAATACACAAGTACATAACGTTATGCTGAGCACAATGGCCATACTATGACCAAGGGGCCAGAAAGACAGATGAAATTCTGATTTTTTCCCTGAACTTGACACATCTTTGCAAGTTCATCTTCAGCAAGCCATTTATAGGTCTTCTGTACATCCCTTTCATAGTTTATAAAAGGGACAAAAATACTTTGAATTCGTAATACAAGAAGTGCTGTACATGACCAAGGTGTTGTAATTACTATTAATCCATATAACCCAAATAAACAAACCCCAAGTCCTTAAAAATAAGGAGTGTAGGACTGGGCTATGATGTTCATAATAAGATATTTCTTATGGATATTAATTAATTAATTATTTTTCTTCTATACAGCATTGATACAGATAAATATTCTTCATGGAAACGAGAGAGCCTTGGCAGTAAGCTTCAAGACTGCCAAGTAAAAGAGCCCAAATTGCAAGTGTTCCTGAAATAACAGTTTGTTCACTGTGTCCCACTAGCATCTCCTGATACTGTCTCACAATTTCTTTTTACTCTATCTCACTTGATAGAAAGAATCCTTGTAAATCCAAACAGAAGCACATTTAAAGCAATTAGTATGCCCAAATTAAATAACCTCCCTTCCCTCTTATTTACAAAGACACACATATTTTTATCTTCAAGTGTTTCTAGTCTACAAATTTGACCAAGAAAAATCTGTAGCCTGATAATGCAGCAATTACATCTCCTGCTGAAGGAAACCAGTTCCTCCCTACCATTTTCAGTACTACCAAATGGTTTTTTCTATCATCTTTCAATGTTTACATTATATAGGAATATGTAATAATAATACTAAAACATTACCCAATAACATATATGCAATAGATAAGAGCATATAATAATGTAGCTTTTAACAATATTTAATTATGTTACATTAGAAATAAAAGCAATACTACTAACTTGCACTGTGGCATGAGAATCAATTGAAGATACAACATTATTGCAGAACTTGCACTCCATATTTAGTATCCAGATGACCATTATAGATGAATGGTAAAGAAAATTTTCGTACTGGATCTGCTTCCCATGAATAGATAAGGTTTCATCTAGATACCTGGAAAAGCACATTAGATTTCTCTATCCTCTCATAAAAATACACCAGCAGTTGTACTGGACAGGTGTGGGCTTAGCAAACACATTGGACTGCTCTGACCACACTGACTGCATGCTCAAAGCTGTTTATGTCAAACACATCGACCACCTTCTGCTCAACTTAGGTACTGCCTTCATAATTGGAGCTTCAAGCAGTTAAAGATTAAATAGAGAAATGCAAGAAAAGGGGAAAGTAATGTCAGGATTTTTTGAGATACTTGCTGAAGAAGCAAGTTAAATTCAATAAAGATTGAATGTTCATTACAGTCTCAGTTTAAGGCAAGGTTAGTGCACTGTGGCCACAGCAGTTTACCTTGGTTGGAACTATCACTTTAATCTGTGTTGTCCCTCTCTGTTGATCATCTCTGCTTGTCATCTCTCAACTTGATTTTAGAATAACATCTCTTTGGGAAAGCAACCATATCTGTCTGCAACATGTTTTAGCCATTGACTAGCATAAGGCAGAAGCAATATGAATAGAGAAAAAGTTGGAAAAATTTGAGAGAAGGAGAGAGAGCTCCACTGGCCGTAGCAGTGAGCTTTAAAACCCTAAGTTTTAAGTCCAGCTTGGTGCATGCCACAGAGGATTCAATTTCTCAACAGTGAAGTTCACATTGCAGTGTAAAGAATTTTGGAGCAAACACTGTTGGCAGTGGTCCACCTAGAAGGTACCAGTCACTTCATTATATAAGGACCAAAGATAAAATTAGATTGAGAACAATGTGTAGCATCTTCTAGAGCACAATGACTCACATTCACACAAGCCTGTCAAGCTGGAAAACAGCCATGGAGAGTGTAAAAACAAGGCTGCAGTAAAAAGTACATCTCCAGATTCTTTTGCTTAAAATAAAGAGAAAACTCAAGAGCTAGGGGCATATTAGTGATCTGCAACTTACTGCTATGGGCCACAAAACTCATGAACCATAGTAGATAAATAATAATACCTCCTTCCCTAAACATTGCAAATCAGCAGAGGGAATTCATGAGGAAAATTATGACAAAAGAAAGATTAAATATCCCTAAGAGGAGTCTCAGGAGAAACTATTCAGAAGGTTAAACCTTTTCCTGTAATGACATGTCAACTCACAGAGAGACTCCAGGCTACCTTATCCATACATTCCAGTTTAGCAGAAACTGTAAAATGTAGGATTCTGTACAGTTCCACCATTCAGAAACAGTGTATCATTCTCATTGTGGTACACACAGAATGAGATGAGTGGATCTGTCTGGCTACGAACATCTGTTCTCCTCCCTCATTTCAATTTCTAGTAAAGGAAACAACATTGCAGATCCTCCCTTCAGTGCATTCTCTACCTACATAATCTGCACAACCTTGCTCATCAATTTACACAACCAAGGAAATACAGACCACTTTTTGTTTCCAGTCTGCTTTTATCCACCTGAATCCATAAGAACTCATGTTTTATAATTCATCAGAAAATTGTCCTTGAAACAATTGCTGGGTCCTGACTGATGTCAATGCCTACAGCAAATATTGTCAGGAGGCACTTCCCAGGCACTGTCAACACCTCTCAGTGAATATGTTCAGAAGCTGTCTCCCATCAACTGTGAAGAGCTCTCAAATTATGTGGTCTGATGCTATCACCCAACTGCTGTCATCTCACAACACACCTGGTCAAAGCCCTTCCCAAGCGGCTGTTGCCCTCCAGGTCACTCCTCTGTACCGGTGGTAACATGAAGAAAGTCACAATGCAATTTGGCTTCCACAGCAGCTAAACATGACCTCTACAATTCATCTCACAACCAGCAAGCACATTACTCTGTACTTTGGCCTTGGATAGCAGGGAACCCCTGCAACACATGGGAGTTACAGCACTGTGTACCACTGAACAAGAATTATCCAGCAGTTTTATCCAAGTAAGCAAGTAAAAATACCACCACTGAAACAAAGTGGATCTCACTGCCATCCACTCAGGTTTTACCTCTGCCATAATTAGGGGGAAAATCCATTCTTAAGATGTCTCTTCTCCCTTGCTGTATCTTCTTTTCTATGGTTCACTGTAAGCAACACTTCTCAATCTTTAATTCCAAATAATCATCTCATCCCTACTTAATCACAAATTAGTCAAATTGTACACATTTCATTTGTTCATTTAAATCCATATGCAAATGTTTGGCTCTCTTAGGAGACGTACAAGGCAAAGAATGCTTTTAGTGAAAGAAGAAAATGACAGATTGTCCCTCAATGTGTCTGTGTATATATACACACACACACACATACACTGTATGTTCTGGCACATGGTAGGGTATATTTACTGTATGAGGCCATATGGTTGAAGAACTAGAACAGAGGAAAAAAGCCAGTTTCTGAATGTTATATGTCTAGTTTTCATATTGTCAAATATATTTTAAATATATGGGAAACACAGTTCATAAGATTCATAACTGGTAAAGAACAGGCAGTCACATATAAAAATCAGTGAGTGTTCAGGAGTCAGATTTACAAAGAAAGAAGGTGAAGCACTTCTAATCTGTATGAAAACTAATCACTGCTCCTGTATTTTCATCTTAATAAAAAACTCTCATAAAAATCTGAGCATGCCAAATGTAGCAGAAGCAATATCATAATCCTTGTATCATGTGTGGATTTACTACAGTATGTTTCCACTTCCAGTGGTGGAATCATTGAGCGCTCTAATCATGCAATATAAATATGTCTATAGAATTCTTGATGCTTTGTGTGCAAGTGTAAATATGTTCAAGGGATGAAAACCCTGAGAGTTAAAAGGCTTTTTCTACCCAAAAGAAAACAGCATAACAAGAAGAATTAGCTGAGTGCTGAAAAATAAAGCAAGATAAATTCTGAGAAATAAGCACTCAATAAATTCCAGTGAGTTTGTATACGTAGATTATGCTTGTAATCAGAAGTGATTCAAATTTTTAGAGTTACCTACATCAATGCTTTCTTATCCTTTGTTACTTGTTGTTTTGAGGTTTCTTTTATTCCTTTCTTATGTCATTACGGATCAGAAATAGCCATATTTTGTGACACTTCCTTTTCACTGGAGTTTTAACTGAATGAGAAGAGTCCAGTTCTTTGACAGCAAGAGCCAAAGGCTACGGCCACAATTGTTTGTATCCATTTATCTATGCCAAGTTTTGCCTTGTGAACTCATCATTAAAACCAAGACATAGGAAAATGGCAGCCCTGGGGAAATATTAGACAGAAACTGGATCCCCTCTTTAGGAATTTTAGGTGTATAGAGAATTAGACATATTGTTTTCAACATGTTCAGCACCTTGTTTGGAACCTCCTAATGTACTGAATTACATAGCATCATTGTGAAACTAACAGCTCTGATTTTGCAAAGTTATTATCTTAATTAGACAGCTGTGAATAATTCAGGTTACTAGAGAACAATTAAATTTATTTTAGTCTAGCAAACCAACATAGAATATGGTAAGTTGGGAGGAACCCACAAGGATCATTGAGTCAAACTCCCAGCCCTGCACAGCACCATCCCCAAGAATCATAACATGTGCCTGAGAGCATTGTCCAAATGCTTCTGGAACTCTGTCAGGCTTCATGCTGTGCCCACTTTCCTGTTCCAGTGCCCAACCACCCTCTGGGCAAAAAACCTCCTAATAGTCAACCTAAAGCTCCACTGATACAGCTTCAGGTCATTCTCTCAGGTCCTGCAACTGGTTACCCCAGAAAAGAGATCGGTGTCTGCCCCTCCTCTTCCTGTAATAAGGAAGCTGTAACTATGATCAGGTCATCTCTCAGGCTCTTCTCCTCTGGGCTGAACAGACCAAGTGACCTCAGCCACTCCTTCTATGGCTTCCCCTAAATGCCCTTCACCATCTTTGTGGCCCTCCTTTGGATACTTCCCAATAGCTTAATATCTTTCTTATATTGTAGCACCCAAAACTGCCCCCAGCACTCGAGGTGAGGCTGTCCCAGTGCAGAGCAGAGCAGGACAATCCCCTCCCTTGCCTGGCTGGCCATGCTGTGCCTGATGCACCCCAGGACAAGGCTGGCCCTCCTGTCTCACTGTGAACTATGTCAACAAAGGACTTGACTGTACATCAAATCCCAATATTCTCTTCAAAAATGTGCCAACACCACAGGTGCTTTAATAAATGAACTTAAACCCAAGGATCTCCGTGAACAGATAAGCTCTGCTTCTTTAACAGAAACCCATTCTTACATCAGGATAGCACTAGGAATAAATTATACAATGTACTTCAGTATACTTCAATTAACTGTTGCCTACACAAAATACCTCTAGTTTTGGCAGGCCTTATTTCCCATTCCCATAGCCACTGAACCTTTGTGAAACCTAAAATCTCTTCCTATTTCAGTGGAACTGAGGTTCCACTTCCTTTCAAATATGAGGATGATGACATCAGTATCTACCTCAGAGGGATTCTGAAGATTAATTCTCAGATGACTCGAAATTATCTGAACTGTGATATGTGCGTAGAAACTATTAATTATTAGCAGGTGTTATTATAGTGACAACTTCCTACATTTTAAAATCTCACATTTTTGTGAAAGAATAAAGAAAGAGAAACACCGCTTAGTTTCTACATCAGGACTTAGATTTTGATTTGATTTTAACCTTCAATATTCTTTTAACTTTATTGTGCAGAAAAAGAAGATTGAGAGCAGGGACTGGAGAAGAATCTGAAATTCAGTGAGATTCTCTTCTCTGTCTTCTTTCTTAATAGTTTCTTTAGACCTGCAGTATTACCCATCAGGACAGCATTTTGCGCCACTGGTTAGAAATGTGCTGAGAAAATACAGTCTCCAGCTGGCAAAGGCAGCACTTGATACATAATGTGAAACAAGCAGCAACAATGACAGGACAAAAAGGACTTTGACAGAGAAAGATTGATGGTGGCAAATGGAGAAGTGTCACAAAGCCAACCTCAGGCTTGCCAAACTCCAAAGCCATATTTTTCATCTGTGGCACTTTTTCCCTAGTGCAGGCTGCTTGTCAATGGGACTAGTTCAAGTGTTCAGCAGGTGAGGAGATGTGGAGGTGAAGAAGTAAAGACATCATTCTTCATTACTCACTTCAGAAAGGAGGAAATGAAAATAAGGAAGAGTCAACCACAGGACAGTCTTGATTAATTACCAGGCTTGTCAGTGACAGTGAAAGCCAGAGGACAGTGAATTTTATTGCTATATACACACAGAGCACATACAAGTTCCCTGAGAGCCATCAGTTCAATGAGGCAGGCACTAGTGTCTGGATCCTGAAGTCCTGCAGGCTGAAAACACAGACTTGAACAACCATCCAGCCCCACCTCACTCCACATTGCTGCTCTGGGCCTCAGAGCTTTTTGCTTGGCAAGTCTCATGGTCTGGCAGTAGCTTTGGCCTTACAGTAAGCAAAATGTTGCACATTGCATCTACAGACTGTGAGAGCAATTCTGTTGTGTAAAACTGGAATGGTTGCAGAGGATTTAAATACTTCCAAAGTGCAAATCACATGAAATGGTGATTTTTAAAGTTTTTCTGATATCTATCCTAAAATTAGATAATGCCTTCATTTAGAAAACCTACCTTTATTGCTAAAGAGGCCAATACCTGATCTCTCCTAACATGTTACTTAAAATAATTTAGAGTGTAATTATGGGTCTCAGACCATGTAACTTAGTATTCAAGAAAAAATGCTGGGTTTTCCTTCCCTGATTTCCAACCTTGTAAACTCAACCTCTGACCTAAAGTCTACACACATCCAGCTCATATAACATCTGAAATAAAGAATGTACTTTTGGAGTTCACAATCAATCCTATAAAAACTTGTAAGACATGAAAGATGATGCAGCTCTTTTCTCTGAAGGTTCTGCTGACTTTTATAAAAGTGAAAAATACTTTAAATGCATCTTAATTTCTACATCCTGCAGTTCTAATTCTGCAGTCACAAAGGATTAAAAATTGTGCCTATTATTATTTGAGCAAATAGGCTTGAAATCATATTCCAACAGGTTTCAATCACTGTGGCAGCTACTGCAAACCACTTGTCCCATGTTCGTTAATAGTAAAATTGCTTTCAGCACTGGTTGAGTGGGGATTAGAGCTACTGATGACAATTACAGTTAAAATACAGGTCACTTTCCCAGTACACACTAACCATGAGCCTCTGCAGTACCCAGAATAAAGACTCTGACACTAAGGACCTGTACTGTGAACAATTTTTTTACACAGTCACTGAAAGAAGGAAGATTTTCTTAACTTAAAGACAAGTATTGAGAGGTCTTAATAGCTGTAGGGGGTCTAAAAAGCATACCTATCAACGTGGCCTTTTTCAATCTCCTCACACCCTGTCATCTCCACCTCAGGAGTTAAGCACAAGGACATCCAAAAAGTGAACTCTGCATACATCCAGCACAGAAAAGTTGGCAGCACTTCTGGGCACATATAAGAGCAGAGTAGAAAAACCTCCTGGTAAAATTTCACCAGAAAATGCAGATACAGTGTCCCAGGCAGCCATTCTGCCTAAGCAGAGTTTTTAGTATATTTTAAGCTGTACTTCTACCATCAAAGTGCTTTTGTGGATACCAAGCACAACATTTTGCCATGGAGACTTTCACCACCCTGTTAGCAGAACACCTAATGCAACCTATTTCACAGCCTTCAATGTGTGTATCCTCCTAAAATGTGAAGGACATAACTGAGAATGACATAACTGATGTCACACTACAGTATGATCTGAAAATAAAGTGGTGGGTGGAGGAACATCTTTCAGAAAGCCATGAACCAGTTGTATCCAAGCTGCATTAGAGTCAGAAGCAGCACATCTGGAAAGCATTGTGTCTGCTAAGAGCCAGAGACCAACAGCTGTACATGGATAACACAACACTGCTAGGAGAAGAACAGCACATATCTCTGCATGGATGTGTTCCACACATTACTGAGAGACAACTCATGGAGCTGTGCCAATGCACCCCGCACCATGCTCAGCTGTGCAGCACAGAAAGGGCAGTCACTGCTCAAGGTCACTTTATTCATCTACAGGAAGTATAGAAAATGTGCAAAACCTAAACTCCTAAAAATGGCATCACTTTTATCTCCCTGCTCCCCCCCAGCCCTGATTATCATGTTAAAAATGGTCCCATCTCTTCAAAACATAAACACTGTCACCCTCAAAACATGCATGCTTTCTCAGGCAAAATGAGTCACTTTCTAAGTAAAGGCAAACTTTCTTTAGAATCTTTTAAATGTCTTCATGCAATCATGAAATACCTGTTTTAGCAGGGTTTCTCACTAAGCAGGTGGCTCAAATCCCAGAGAAGGAAAACTATATAGATTTGTGCCTTTTTAAAAATAGTTTAATTTCACCAGGTTCTAACTTGCAGCTCAAGGTGCAGAAAATATCTACTACTACTAGGGCCTGTCTTTTCCCTGACACACTTTATTCATTGATCCCACATAATGAAAGCCAGCTTGAAAGACTGTTCTATTTTGCATTCATTTTTCATGTTCACTGGCTCTCAGCATCCTTCACTGCAGCTGGTGCCTCAGTTAAGCTCCACAGATCTGCCCCCCACCATCAAAT
The DNA here is from genome assembly GCF_050655825.1 of Lonchura striata. Lineage (NCBI taxonomy): Eukaryota > Metazoa > Chordata > Aves > Passeriformes > Estrildidae > Lonchura > Lonchura striata. Next base: position 52,921,664 of record NC_140707.1, on the reverse strand, counting down.
CCATTCTGAAAGTACCTAAACCTGCTCTCAAGTGAAGAATAAGAACGTACCTGAAAACACCTGAGTAGCTTTCCCCTTCACCTCTCCTTGCAGGTATCCTTAATTTGTTCTTCCCAGGTAAGCCTCCAAGTTATAGCCACTATCCTTCTTCCTGGCCTGACAATGAAGCCTGACAACACTTTCTCTTAATCATCTGAAGCTGTCAGTCATTATGATTGACACACCAACTCACAGCTTGAACATATTACACCCACAGGAATCCCGCTGCTGTCTAGTCTACACAGTGATAGTTTCTGACCAAGCGTTCTAAACCAGGTCTGGACAAAGGGTGCGAGGCAGAAAAACACAACAGATGTGCCACCACCAGGTTGGTGCTCTCAATATAACTTGTGTCCATCTCACAGCTCCAGAGCAATAGCAGGAAGGAGATTTAGATCACAAAATTGCTGAGGCAGAAATTGTACATTTTATTATGTGCAAATTTAACACACTGTATGACACATCTTTATCTTTGTGCTTGAACTAATAGAGAACTTCCATCATTAGAGAGGAGTTATGACACAGCTGAGAGGTTCTGATTCAGCTGTTAAAGGAAGCTATATACAAATGCAAAGTTTATCAGACAAGGGAAAAACTTCCTACCTTTTGCTCCAATGCTCGAACCAAGTGTATCAAATGTTAGAAAACACTTTCAGTTCTTCCCTATGATACTTCCATCTTTGCACCTGATAATACAATCACAATTCAAAGTGGGAAGTGAAAATTGCCTAAGAAACCAAAAACACTATGTTGTTTCAATTGCCAAGAAATGAAACAGAAATACTAGATAAGGTACAAGAAAGACTTTCCACTTTAAAAATAAACTATGATTACAGAGTACATAGTGTTTAACCGACAGAAGAAGATAAAGAAGTTCTGCAGAAATTATATGGTGAACTTATTCTTAATCCTGGGGTTTAAACAGGATGATGTCTCCATACCATGCTGCCCTATGCCTCTTCCATGCTGAGCAGGTATAAACTCTCAGCGCTCTTTGCACTGGGTTGACAAACTCCAGGGAGCACAGGCTGGAAGAGAAATGAATCCCCTACATTCAAAGTAACATCAAAGACTTGTCATTTATTGTGTGCTCAGATGTTTATTCCCACTCTGCTTAGTCTGGTAAAAAGTATGGATCAGATGTTTAATGTTTTCAACAGCCACCTAACACTAGAATCAATACTGCCAAACACCATGGGTTGTCCCTCATTAATACCCTTACATAAGTAGTGTCTCTGATTTAACGCACTTTTAATGGCTTTGAACATTTGATCCATACACTTCCCTTGCCTAAACAGAAAGAAACAAACATCTCTTGACACCCTGCACAATGTGTGCATGGGCTATGAAACCAAAGAAGCAGAGCAAACACTGGGGCAGTGGCTGCAGACAGTCATGCTCTTCACTGCCCTTAGCTCTTTAATTAACAGATAAAATTTCACCATTCCAGCAGATAAGTGATAGTGACAGGAAAGGCAAAAAGCAGAGAAAGAGAACAAGAAGGAGAGTAACTTTCATCTTATTGCTCATGTTTAAGGAGTAGTTTGGAGTGCTAAAAACACAAGGAGCAAAAATGTTCTGATTTTTCATCTTTGGGCACTGTGCTATAAAGACTTGAACTTATCTTTTTAGGGGTCATGCAAAATTCCCTTCTTAGGACTTTTGTCCTAATGCTGTATCACACAGTATGGAAGTATTTTTGCTGGATATCATATGATGGTGCCAGGTGAATAGACAGCTACACAGGATGCTCTGGGGCCTCATGTGATAAGCTGATGGTGTGAATATGTAAGACAAGCACCTGTGGGCAGATGGACTGTCCCAGTGTATAAACAACTGAAAGGGATCCACAGGAAATAACACGCCCCGCAGATCCAGCCCCCTCAGAACTACTCAGTGGCTGTTGGCTATGCCCTCTATGTGTGCATGTGTATATATTAATAGTTACACACACAAGCATATAATCTCTACTCAACAATTTCCAGAAACTAATTACAGCCTTGACAGGGTGGATCTTGCATCCTGATAAATTGCATAGCCACAACCCATATATATTCCACAAAAATGTATCTCCGGATTACTATGCTTGTGGTCACAGCTCAGTGAAAAGCACTCTCTTCTAAAGGATGACAAACAGCATCCTCACACTTTTTAGACTTTTGCTCTTATGACTGCATCCTAGCAGCTTATCATGTGTTTCCACACCTGGGGTCTCCAAGGAAATTCTTTAGCACCTAGTGACTGCCAGAATTTAGATTTCACTATGATAGAGACCAGCTCTGCATTTCCACAGGGATTCTGCTCTCTGTCTCTAATAATCTGCACAGACATTGCTCTATGGAACAAATCAGAAGGGCAAATGACAATGCATTTCTCTCCCAGCAGTTTGGCCTACCCATCACCTTACTTTAGCTCAATAATTTTGTTCTGGCCTTATTGTGGCTGCCTTCTATATAAATACATCTTTCACCTTCTACCTTTGCTTCAGGTGCTATTTAGACAACATAATATTTTCTTCCCTGTGGAATATGGGGGGATGGGAATGTGGCAGACCCTTGCCTCAAGGAGAGTGGTACATCACACTCCAAAATCACATGGGGATTTGTTCTAACATAGTATCATCTGTAACTCAGCTGAGTCTTCTCTTCAGTCATTGATTCTGTCTGCCTCATTTATTTCCCCTACACAGATGTGTACCTCTCCCTCAAATAAAGAAAACAAGACAGAGGTGGTAAGAGGAAGAGGAGGAAGGCAGGGCATGTTTGTTCCATAACAGCATGGAACAGCATAACAGTGTGTGGGGGATGGAGCAGGGCTAGTGCTATCCTCCAGTAACCACAGCTCAGAGAGAAAAGCTTGCACTGCAAGGTGTGAAACATCTTTGGAATGTGATTTGCACTTGATAACCAGATTTTATTTTATATTATCTTCCTTTTCCCTGTTTCTCTTGCCAGCCTGTAACACGTGGGAGTATTTTCCTCCTATTAAAGGGAAGATTATCTCCAATTCTTGCAATAAAATAAAACACCTAAACAAACACATGAAAAAACCTCACCAAGAAGAACACTCTAAAATCCATCCAGAATAGCTCAAGAAAGCAGCTAACACAAATGGGATCAAACAGGAGACAGAGGACTTCTGGTCTCAGTATTCTGACGGAATTTCTGTGTGGTCACCTTTGGTAGTAAAAGTCCTTGGGAGAGTTTGTGGCCTGCTGCTCTTTAGAATTTAGAAGGTAAAACTTGAAATACCTTTATTTCTTACTTGTGTAACATTCCTCACTCATTTTAATGGATGAAAGCCTGTAGTACTGTGGCAAAAAGGGGTATTCAAAGAGTCAGTGCAGTGGAAAAGTGTGGAAAGCCTTAAAATACAAGGCAGCAGTCCATTACCTACTCTACTAATGGTAGCTCAGCCACTATCTCACCAAAGGGTGGGAAAGAAGAGAAAATCCTGAGCTGTTCAAGCAAATAGCAAACATGGTCTGGTACCTGGGGCCTGGGCTAGCAATTAGGAGACGTGGTCTTATTCCCCAGCCATGTCTCTCCTCTCCAGCAAAATGTCCATCACACTAATACTCTGAAGTTCAATTTCTCCATCTGTATAATGGGCACATATTGGCTTTCTTCCATAAAACACAAAGATGCACAGAAAACTGCTATATAAGTGCTAATTATTGTTAAAAATATGATTCTGTCCTAACTCCTTCAGACACACTAGCAGCAGCTTGGAAAATGAACAGTGCAATCTCAGTAACGATGATCATCCCAACAGCACTGGTATGTTTAGCTCTGTATAAATCAGGCCTGGCAGCTTGATGAGTTGCAAGGAAGGCGATATTACGTCTCCAGAGGAATGGACAAGTGCTGACAGCTCACCAAGGCTTCCTCTGCACAGACACTAAGCAGCTTTCTGCAAATGCTCAAGCTCCCGTGAGAGGAAAGAACGCTATGAAGAGAGGGAAAGGAAAATATTTTGCAAACTTTTTTCTCTTTTTTTTTTTTTTTTAACTTCTGTTGCGCTTCCACCTCCCTCCCCAGATCCTTTTTATTACAAATTAAATAATTGCTGGGCTGTAGCCCAAAACACTGAAGATTTCACATCTTGTTTGGTCTAATTATATCAGTCGTCCTGACAAAATGGTTTCATCAATGGAATTGCCTTGCTAGAGCTTCAGCTAATCAATTCTTTGACACTTAATTAAGAACTCTGCTGGTCTGGGAGGATTCAGGGAAGTTTGGGGGGATGGGGGAATGTTGAGCAAAAAAGTGTCTGTAGAGTGCAGGTTGTTAAAACTCCTGGCACAAATGGACCTCTAATTCCTTCACTGTCCCCACTTTAATATTACCTCACACTTTATCCGTCTCTCTAACCCCTTGCTTCAGTTGGGTTTTTAATTACTTTAATCTTAGCCCTGCCACCAGTAATGGCTTCAAAACACCTCTGGGGCCTTAGATTTACTTTCAGACAGATGTTTCCAAAGCAGGCAGCAGCAGGCAGGCTCAAAGCATAACACTTCAGGCTGAAAGTGCAGCGGACCTCAAACACTAACCCGCCTGAGCCGGGCAGCTCTCGGGGAAGAGATCTGTGCAGGGAACACACGCTGCCCTGGTGACAGGAGCCCAGAGCAGGTTCACTTCCCCAGCATCATCCTGACAGTGCCTGCATGGCTTGCTTTTGATCTGGGGATCACCCATCAGTGCAAGTTGTTATCTAGGTCTGCAGCAAAAAGACTGTTGTTTTTCTTTTAAATGACCCGTGCACTAAATTCAAATCTTATATTGGTTTTCCTGATTGTACAGGCTTTCATCTAGCTAAGGGAAGAACAGATAATGACCATTCTGGCATAAAGTTAGAAAATAACAGAGTATCTGATCTAGGATAACTATTTCCATTCACTGCAAAGTTAACCCACTGATATTTTTCTTAATAGCTCACCACCAGCAATGTGAGTTTCACCTGGACAAGTAAATTGTATTATTTTGTGGCAGTGTGATTTTATTTGGCCAAGATCAGAAATTAAAAAGTGTGATCTACCTGAAAACTGTGCCATTTAAGAAAGAAAAGTGGCCTTTATAAATAACATCAAATTAGAAAAAAAAAAAACAAATAAACAAACTAAAAACCAAACCCACACATAAAACCAGCAAAAACAAATTGGTCGAAAATTCTGGGTAAAATCTTAGTTTAAAGAAAACACATGGCAAATGCACCCAATGTAATTTCACATGCTAAAGCCACATTACAAAACACATACTGCACCCTAGCTTGCTGCTCTTCTTATGGAATGCACGAAGTGAGTAATATCAGAGGTAAGAAAGAGATGGGATACTCTTGGCTTGACCATACATTAAGCAGATTTGCATTAAAAAGCTTGGTTACACTGCAGATTCAGAGCCTCAGCTTCAATTTCAGCAGTGGCAAAGACTGACTATTAAAGAGTTAGAAGGCCAAGTGCTTTACTGCAGAAAAGAAAGTAGCCAGAGACAGGCTCCTTCACATTAACACATTCAGAACTGTTACTCAGAACTCTGAGGGCAGTTACACTTTTTCATTCTAAACTCCATAAACTTTGGAGTGTAGCTGAGGAGACTTTGGTTGAAAGACAACCCTTGAAAACCTTCTCTATATTCTGAAATTTAGGATTCAAATTCAAAAATTCTGTTTCAGGTTCATCCAAAAATCAGATACATAGCAGAAAAGGAATTAACCAAAGATATAACAAGAAATGACAGTGTGTTTGGCACACGTTTGTTTACATCTGAAAGACATTAGCCAGTAACTGTAAAATCCTCTCTTTGTTGTGTCCATTCTTAGCTTGGAAATCCAAAAGATTCCAAAAAGAACCAAAAGAGCTTTAGAAAAAAAAAAAATTCAATTTTTAGGTGTAATGTGTCTAACTTTTACCAATATTAGATGGCAAGACTGTCACACATGGGAGATTCCCTGAATCCATTGTCCCAAACAGGAAAGAAAAAATTGTAAACGTGACAAATTCAATATATAAACTTGAAATTTTGGCCATCCTGAAAGACTGCAGGAAAGCCAGATACACTGTGCAGAACCAGAAGTGGAGGCAAGCAAACAGACATCTTTAGCTCTCAGCTTCCAAGGAGGTTAACCTCATCCCAACAGCATCAAGAAAAGAGTGACTAATTTTGTCTTTCTCAGTTTTGTCATTGTCTTTCTCCCAGTTTTAATATTGCAACTGAGAAAACCCTTCCCTTTGCACCTCCTGCCATCAGGATATACTTTTCTGTATTCTTTTCTCTCACTACTCTTAACTTTCAAATTCTTTGTTTTCCACAAGAAATTAATCGCCTTATCCCTGTTCACTAATTTTTCACTTCTCTGAAAACAAGAGTTACTGTACTTTTATTTCCATTGATAGAGGTGTGTCAATTTACACAGTGAAAAACTTTTTTATACTAGACCATAAACTTGATAAAAATAATTTAAGTAATAATGGGAAAGTTCTTTTATTCACTGTTAAAACAAATCTGAGTTTGTAGCTTGCAAAAAACTGTGGATTTTTAAAGGAACTAGCTGACTATCTGGATCAGCCAGTATCAAAAAAAAAGAACACAGCAAAGCAAATGGTGGATGAGGCTAGTAAAAAATGAAATTTGGGAATTAATTAGGAGCGGAATGAAAAAGATTGAAAAACTACCTTTATAAAGCTCTGTATTCATTCCCGTCCTTCAGTGGTGACTGTCAGGAAGTTAATATTTTGCTGTAAGAAATGTGCAAATCTTTCATATTTGTAATTTTTTTTTTTTCTCGGTGGTGGGTAAAAAATTAAGGAAAAAGGAGAAAAGGTCCATTTGCTTCTTCCCAGAGAATATGATTTCAAATTTCAATTAAAATGAAATGAGCAGCACGATTATCGCTATGGAGCAGGCGCTTGGTAGCGCAATAGGCCCCTTTCACTGCCATGGCAACCGGGCCTCATTGTCACGGCTACCTTGGCACTACATGTAATTGTCGATGTGTGAGCCTGGCTGATAATACACAATCAATACCCCATAAGCAGCAAACATCATTTTCTGTCTGAGGGAAAGGGAAAAAAAAAGGCAGGAATGCTTGCAAAGGAGAAAGAAAGCAGCAAAAAGAAACAGGGAATTGAGAAAAACAGAGTAGGACAGAAGAAGGGAGACCTAAGTCCAAAACACCGTTAACAATGAAGCATGCAGCTTTTTTTTTTCCTATAAAGCAAACAGCTGGAAAAATCCCACCAGCACACATGAATGCCTGCTAAGTCCTTCTAATAATATATTAACTAATTGTTTATGCCAACATCATTAAACTATTATCCAAATACCACATCAACCAACAGAATGCTTTTTGTATGTAATTAACAGTAATTCTGGTAATGCCAAGTTGTCTGGAAAGAGCCAGCACTTACAGTCCAAAGCAGGAAGTTGATTTTGTATATGGATCATTAGGTTTTTTGACTAGCTGAGTGTGAGAACAAAACAAAACAGCCCAGGGAACAAACAGATCATGTAGGGGAGTTTAGTTCTCAAACACATAGCAGAAAGCAAAGTGTGATACCAGCGTGGAGACAGGTGCAGGAGGATAAATGGAGAAATAAAAAGTCTGCTTAGTATTAACACTGATACTTTGGTCACCTCGTGTTCCTCTTTGGACTCTGTGTCCTTTTACCTAATATTTGCATGCTGTGCAGCGCAATCTGGTCCCATTATCAGTGACTGAAAATGGAAAATAAGAAAGTATATACAGAAGAGTACAAGAGAAAAGCGGAGAGCAAGAAATAAAAAGAACAGTGCAGGAAAAGCAGCTGGAAAAGTGAAGGAAAAAGCTTGACTCTATTTTTTATAAGTGTGGGGTCCTAAAGATCAACCACGCAGGCATGTTTACTTTAGTATGAGCTACCTGCATGTTACACCTGTACAAGCAAGCAAGATAGAGCCTACAAGACTGGCACCACTAGAAATGTGGCCATGCAGCACCAGCCATTCTTCTCCAAAGAACAGCAAACCTATAGAGATTTCAGCTCAAAGTGGGTAATATTGTTATGAGATGGCATGAACTCACTGTCTTCAGATTTAAGGAATTTTATTCCCTCAAAATTCTCTAGGGATAACTCTGAATCTGGACTCACCTGAAAAAGTGAGGCAATATTAAGGGGATTGAATTCCTCTATATATAGAAACAGGGACCTCAACAACTTCTTAATACCAGGAAAAGCCATAGACTCACCCAATCATGGGGACATAGGATGCATCTCACACCCCTGCGCACCTCTGGGTGTTACCAGGTGGTGTTAGTGAGGCTGAAGATAGCTAAGAAAAACGTCTTCAGAATGGTAAGGAAAGGAAGCACCCCATGTTTTCAAACAGCCTTCATCTAGATATTTTTTATTTTCTTTGTAGATTTATGTATTCCTATGAGAAACTCAGAAGATGTTTTGTAGGTATAGAGGAACAACTTTTGGGTTTCATAGCACAGGGCAAGGGAAGCTGATGGTACAACATAACAGAGATAAGCTAGTATATTAATACTGAGTGCACAGTGGGAATGTATTCCCATTTTAATCCTTACAAGATAATCATCTGTAATAAATTAGACACATCAGAGACACAGAATAAATTCTTTGCTGGCTTGGGCAAGCACGGGCAGATGTGAATCACCCTATTTTGTGCTCTATCATTTCTTAAATATCAGTGTCCTATCTGCTGAATCTGGGCATATACCTTTGCTTTAGATTGGTGTATTTTCAAAAAATATGCTTTTCTGAGATATCACATGTAGTAATATTCATTTATAAAAGCACATCATGTATTCAAGCATCCAATATAGAAGTGAAAATGTGTTTCTGAATGAGTCTATTTAGACAAAGTTCCCTGTTCCCACATGAAACCACACAATACAGTTGATGCTGAAAGTTCAGCTTTCCAAAATAAAAAATTCTGTTATAATTACACTGTCAGCATTATTTTAGTTACAGTATCAGTCACCTTTTGCATGAAGGAGAAGTGCATCATACACATTTTCCAAGTCCAGGAAGAATCCTGTGTTAGTACTGTAGCAACATGCTTTGCATTCCCTTATTACCAAGCAAGGCAAGTCCCATAAAACAGATCAAGGGATAGTTACCTGAAGCAGCTTTAGCTCTTCCCATTTAAATCCAAATCTGAGAGAAAGATAATGAAGCATATGGGTCTCACCACACCTTAACTAAAGACCAGCACAGTCTTATATCATATAGCCCTGCACCTTTTATATGCCTTCAAACTCTCTTGCTCTTCTGAAACTACATGATACCATCTTGCTAAAGCTCACACTCCCTCCAGAATGATCAGCTGTAACTTGCACCTTTATTTGTCAAATTCACACTGCATAATAGATAGGATAATTGGGCCCCAGTCAACTAACTTTTATGGAACAAACCTGATAACAACAGACTGATTGACAGCCCCAGCTGTAGAACACAAACACAAAGTCTTTTAGATTATAATGTTCGAAATGTTAATGCTAGGGTTGAAAGCAAAATTAAACAATAATAAAGGACATACCTGTAACAAATGTAATGTCAGAAATTTCCCTGGGGCTTGAGTTAGGTCTGATAGCATTGTTCTAAAATAAAACTTGAAGACACTATAAAGATCTAGTTTTAGTAACACTCCCCTAGGCTTCCCAGGGATGACTTATCATTTCCCAGTATCTGAAGAACTACTTTCTAGACACTCACTTAGGAAGCTTTCATTTTCTTTTCCCTTTATGGAGTTGTGTTTCATCTTACTTTCTACCTCTGCTCCTGACTAGTCCCACTCAATTACACACACTCTGAAAATGAATATAAACGCCTAGCAGACAAAACCAGCAATCTGTTTAGTTTTGGCTCTTTGTCAAATTATCCAATCTATTCTGACTTTTAAGTTCTCTTTGAGACAGTATGTCAAGAGAAGCAATCAAAACCATTTTTTGTTTACTGTGTTCTTTTTAGTAAAAGCAACCTTTTATCCATTTTCTAAAGACAAGTTATTAATGATGTCTAATTTGTGCTATAAATAGAAGGAAGAAAGAAAGCCACTCTTTTCCTCCCAGAACAATGTTAAAAATATCCATTGAATGTACTACATACACTTATAATGCCTAAGTAATTAAATAATGCGATCTTTTAACTAGTAAGGCTTGTAGATGCAGAGACCTTCCAGTTCACTGCAAGATAAATGCCTGCCATACTGGAAAACATCCTTAGCTCTGAGAAAAAACATATGTGTTGCTTCTGGTACTTTTATCAAGACATAATGAAGAATTCAAAACTCCCTCTATGCTTATTTTCAAATATTAGAAGAAAATGTGAAAAGAAAATCTGCAAATATGGCCACCTTCCATACATCAAAACTAATTTTGCTTATGAGCACTGGGAACAGGAGTGATGTGCATACTCAGGACAGAGGGATGCTACAGCCTGAGAGAATGGAGAACAAAGGGAACAGCAGTTTGACTGAAATATTAAAGCTCTTCATGTAAGCCACTCCCACTTTCTGAGCTTGAATGAGATCCAGTCCCTAGTCACAATATTTACAGCTGCTTATTTCTTATTTGCACTACTTAAGGTAAGTCATGGAGCAGTCACACGATGGAAAATTAAGTTTCTTATAGCACAGGGAGAATATTTTGCCACTAATATTCACAATTAATAGCAAAGCTCCAGAAAACCTGATATGCCAACAAATCTTAAAAAAAACTTTTTCTGTTAAACAGCCTACCTTTTCCAATGAGATCTAACAGGCAATCTAAGTTGGCAAGAACAAAATCTGTTTGAAAAGGAACTTGGGCCAGTGGGTGAATATGTCTGGCCTCCTTGTGCCTCATAACCTTTCTCCTGTCCTTCCAGCTCTGGGTGACTCGGGCATCCAATGGAGACAGTGATTTTAAGTCAATGTTACAGTTCAAACTGCTCACAGACAGGGCTACAAGCGATCACAGGGGCTGTTTGACAAAACCTGCCTGATGGTTGGAAAGGCAATCTCACAGAAAACAGCGTGCTTCCATAGATGTCTATGAGCTTTTCAAGGGCACATAATGCAAAAGGGGAGAGATAGAAGAAGGGGAAGGAAACAATTCCAGGTTATGCAATTAGGAAGAAAAAGACACAAAAGAACACACAGGAGAAATGTCAGGATGCATTTCTACTTGGCAACAAAGTCCCTGGAACAGCCTCCAAGAGTGATGGTGGAATTTGTGCTGCTAAATTCATTTATAATTAAACTGGATGTATCACTAGTGATTGTGACATAAATAACAAACTTGTAGCAAATGCCAAGGGAAGGACTAGATGGCACAGGTGTTTGCCATTTCTTGTGTCTAAGGCATCTTTCACTTCATTCATAAGTGCTTTCTAGTCTTTATGCATAAGCCTTTTAATCCCACTACCCTGGCAAAATTCCAACTAAGTAATTAGTTTCTGTCAACCTTAAATTTCTTTTTGTGGCTTTGATTTGTTATAGCATTATCACATCTCCTCTTAAGTGAAGTATAATATTTTGCTGCTATGTTCCACTACAGAAGTACTTTTTAATACACACAGAAGGAGAATGTGGCGGCTGTTTAAAAAAGCTCACCAAACATGAAAATGTAACACAGTAAATGGAGGAGGAGATCGCAGCCAATACAAATCTGTTGCAGAAACTGAGCAGAAGATAACTCCTCAAATTGGAACTAGACCAGAACCCTGGATTTAACATATCTGCAATTGTGAAAACTGACAGATCTTTACAAACACCAACACTCATTAAATAGGCCTATGCATTATCCCCAAAGACCAGCGGAATCAGAATGACTTCAAGGGGTAAGAGACCATCTACCAAGTCATCCCTAAGGATTCCTGCAAAAACCTGTTTCTTCAGGTGTTTTGAAGATATTTTCTTTAAGTCCTAACTAATGCTATTTGAAGTCTTGTGACATCAGAACACAAGGTTGTGAGGCTACATGAAGTCATTTAATTTCCTTTGTAGACCACCCTCCTGTCCTGTGTTTTTTAACACATAACTCAGTTTTAAAATATATGAAAAAGACCCCAAAAACCACACTTAAAAAAAAAAAAAGTATAAAATTAAGATGTTAGATTCTTTTCCTCTACACTTATTTATTCTATTAAAACTTGGCAATTTAAGTTCTTAGTTGGGTTGATTTCTTCCATTTCTTAAAAATGAACCCACACTAAAAATTACACAACACTGCTTATTTTAAACTGTAAATGTTCAAGAAAAACACATACCAGAAAAAAAAAAAAAAGAATGTCTTCCCTTTGTTCTTCCCAATAAGTTGCATGTATACCACATGCAAAAGTAAACCCTTGGAAACTGCATGCTAGGATCTCAGGAGATGTGGAGGAAGAACTAGAGATGACAATATTTTCTGACAGTCATTACTATTACTGCTCATATTTTCAAGAGGAGCGTCAATATTAAAGAAATATTAAAGCATTTTTTTAGAACTGCAAAAATAAATAAACAATTGCATTAGTTAAATCCATTCTCACATCTTGAGAGGTTATTTATTTTCTCTGAGGGCTGATAAAAGTTCCTGATGACATGCTTTCTAATTTTAAAATTGCTCTCACTTCACAGTTCTGAAAAAGCGGATGTCAGGGAGTGAGTGGGTGGGTCTGTTTTAAGTGTGATTCACACATTAGATTTTCTTATCAGCTCATGCCTATTCAGAAGTGCTATCCATGGGCTGTGGGGTTCAGGAGGAATCCAAAGGACCAGAAAGGAAAAGGGTAATTTGGAAAGAACTGATTAATTGATTAGGTGAAATAAAATAGGAAAGTTGTTAGAATATCTTTGCTTCATGTGTCAGGCATGCAAAAGATGCCATATTTATACCTCAACTGAGTATGTCACACTTGCAGAGAGCCTTTCCCTGTCCTGAGCTCTAGGTCTTCCCACCATCTTGTGATCTCAATATGCACAAGCACATTCAAGGCTGCCATGGTTTCCCCCAAAAAAGGAGACTTTTTCAGAGATGCCTGGGACTGGAACACAAGATCCAAAGCCAAGGCTGATTCACAGTGTAGTATTTGTGAAAGGTTTGTGTTTAAAGCATCCTGAAACACAATGCCTTGCTAACATGTCGTATCTGCTGTACACACATTTAAATACTTCCTGCTCCTAATGTGGGTCTGATCAGGGTAGCTCTTCCCCAAAGTAAATAATTTCCAGGACAAGAAAAGGCCAATCTTGAAATGAGATACAATCAGGTGATGATGTCAGCTATCTAGGTGAAACTCTGCTGTCAGACCACTAAACTCATGACTTGGCCTTTTTTCAGATCATCAGGCTGGCTAGCAGAAATCTTTCCTCAAAGTCCTTTCCTAGAGGGAAGTGCTTTGTCTCTTCCCCCTCCAACTGCAAGAGGTTTGCTGGTATTGAAGAGTGTGTTATGGAGTAACAAGATGGCAAACCTGTGTCATAGTCTTGGTGGAAAAACAAAATTCGGCTGTGACAGCTATACAAGAAGATTCTGTATGATGGCTGCTGTGCTGGACACAGACATGCCCTGAAGCACAATCTGGTTTTCTCACTGCCTTCATGATTAACATAGCCCATGATGAACAGCCTCATCACAAAGTCTGCAAATCCTGCTCTAGCCTAAGCAGATTAGAAAGGTTCTGTTGACTGCAGTGCACATACCTTGTCCCTCAGGAGCTGGCACGCACAGCTGAGCTGGGGGAGGTAGGAAGAAGGTTGGGTGGCAGGGAGGGAATATGTATGACACAGACACGTACAACCTTGTAATTAAGGGTAATTTCAGCAGCATTTACCTGTGTTTCAGTGTCTGACAACGTTTCACTTGTGAATGTTGCAAATGCCTCAGCTCTATAGACTGATCTTGTTTTTATGTTACTGGAATGGGAGGAGCAGAAAAATGAGAATGTCATTTTCTGAATTAATTGCCTCCTCTGATTTGAGCAACATGCGCTGAAATGCACTTTAACTCTTGCTCAGGATCTATGTGCCTAAACTAAAAGAGAGCTGAAATGGAGCCATGCCATTCTGTTTACAAGCCATGTATTTGTGCTTACAAATAAAGAGTTATTGTAGAAGCTCTCCTGCCTGCAGAAGGTAACCAAGGATGAATGCTGCCATATAGAAAACTCAGTGTTTTTGAAAAACTACACTGGAACCTTAACTTCACCTAATATGACCTCTAGCTAGCAAAATTATTACCATAAATATCACCTTTGTTCAGTCACTACCCTAAAAGCCACTACTTGATTTCCATTTCCTTTTGCTGAAAATCTGAGGTTACTCATCCCTTAAAAAGTACTATAATTGGATTGAAAACCAAGCTGAAACTCACTCAACGTATATCCCTAATTCTGCAAGTGGGTCAGTTTTGGGTACATTACGTCATTCCTTTCCATTCCTATTTGCCTCCTCCCTAAGGCAGTAGCAGCATCTTTCACTTTTGTCAACTGCTCTGAAATCAGGGACTCATAGATGTCTGAATAATGAAAATTTCAGAGATGTACAGAGTTAAAAAGTTGCTCTTAAAATTGCATTTTAAGAGCAACATCCAGTACTTGCCTCACTTTTTTATTTACTTATTTTTTTTTTAATTAGCTTAACAATTGTGCTCCAGGTCCTGACCCAAAATGTCACTCTCTGTCATGTCAAGGTATGTCACACATCAGACAATGACATATTGGACATGATACTTTTTGTCATGAAAAAAACTACTCCATTCTGACTTGGTGATGGGGTAAGAAAAAGGAAATATAAGGTGCAAATTATTTTACCTCATTTAAATTAAAATCGCAGTTTCTTTTATCCATCATTTTTCCTTAAATACATAAAATATTTCCAGAGTTTATAGCACAGAATGACTGAAAGCATCAAGCAGAAGTGCACAAACTGTGCCCAAGTGATGCATTTTATATTCTCGAACACTTCTGTCCTGGGTTCAGCTCTCCAGATAGTTCAGGCCTAGGGACTTCAATAACATTGTCACCCTCTTCAGAACTCATTCTGTCCTTCCATTACCTGTAGCAATTATTCCACAAGGTAGCTCAATCAGCTCCACCAATAAACCTATGCTGAACCTTGTATTCTAGTACTTCAAAACTTAGAAAAGCCCCATCTGGCTTTTACAAGAATCTATAGCAGAGGAGTCCGAGATCACTAGATTCTTTTACCCCATTTGGCTGCAAATTTGACCCTATACCTCTACATACATCTGAAAAACCTGTAACCTATGTTTACTGTTTTAATACAGTCTAAATCCTGTTTTCCAGTTTTATTTCTTGCTTCCACTGTGCAAAATGAGTATTTTCTAAGTAGGCCAGTATACGACCTGGCCTAGAACATATCTTTTTCCTGCCAGTGTGATATGCAAATCTTATTCACATATATATGGTATTTTCCTTTTAAATGTGGTATTCCACTTCTTCCATTTTTTTTTCCAGAGCAGCAGGGAGCAGTATGTAGCTGAACTAAATTTCCTGCAGCTCACAAATGTGAACATGCTCTGTGTGAACAAGCCTTGGAGTAATGATCACTGATAATCCATCCGGGCAGAACTAAGAACAATTATGACCTCCATTTCAGTATTCAAAGCAGCAAAATCTTTCTCTAACAGAAGTAATCTGTCACTGACAGCAGAAGGCACCACAATCAGCTGAGGAAACACTAAACATATTCTGGTGAACTGTGTGGTAGCAGCAATTAACTTTGGATTGTCATGCACCCACCTCTGAGAAACAGCATGACTGTGTCCTTTGCTAGTATCAGGCTGATTGGAAGGTTCTTCAGCATTACACTTAGATCAGCAACACTGAGTAGGTGGCTCCCTCTCACTCACTGCACAGTGCTGTCTATCCCTTTAGGACACCTGGCTGCTCACACTCCCAGACCGAGTCAATCCCAACCCTGCCAGCAGCAAAGAGGCGTGACAATGGTCAGAGCAGCATTGAGAGGAAGATGATGCTGGTTAGTACTTGACACTGAATTGTAAGGGAGGAGAGTTTACTGTAAATAGAATATTAAATTAGGGATGGGCTCTTTCCTATTGGAAATTACAAGAAATAACATAAATTTTTGAAACAACTTGAGCTTATATATGCAACAGGAGAAAAAACAGGAAGGGAAATATTTGTACTTTGTATTCACTTCCATGGATTGATTTGACTGCTGTTGGTGGACAAAATATCATAGCAGCAACTTCTTCTTCACTGACAATTCCTAACAATTGAAAAAAATCTTCCTGTCAGAGCAAACCTTATCCTGCAGAGCATACTTGTATCTTAATGCAACTCAGTTCCTGCAAAGATAGGGACTGAATTCCCTGCGTATATGGACAGGACTTTTTGAGGAGTTCCTGTCATGGACTGGAAACATAACTGACCCTAAAAAAACAAAAGAAAATAAAACTACGTGATGAAATTGTCAGATCGTCAGGTCTGAGAATGGCAACATCAGCCATACTTGTCCTAAGCCCAAACACAGAACCATAGATCTGTCCTAGGCAGACAAAGCTACTCAGTGTAATAAAAATTAGAGAAGCAGGAACTCATACTGTGTTTGCAGGACCTAGCAGCCCTCTTCAGAATGTGATTCAGGATGAGTGCCTGAAACTGGTGCTCCAAAACTCTCTGACATCTCATTTCTCTTCAGAGCCTACACAGTGCCTTACAGCTTAGTTACTCAGAATTAGAGCGCATGAATAACTTCCAGAATTCTTACGGATCAATCACAAGTCCAACTTTCTCTCTGAGGAAGACTGACAATAACAAATAATAAATTCTGTTTAGTCATCTTTGACTGGCAATTAATCATCAATCCCCATGCCAGCACCTTCCCTCCTGCATACTTTTCTGGCATCATACAGGTATAGCCACATAACAGCCCCATAAACATACCAAGTGCCTCTTTTCTGGAAATAGATCCCTATCTCCAGAAGGCTGACTGTGGTCTACTCACCCCTCCAGCCCTACAGAGTGCCCTAACAAAGCAGCCCTTGGAGAGCAGGTATCCCAGGTGAAATCCCAGGGACACAGAAGCAGCAAATGCAAAGGCAGCAGCTGCCAAGATGGATGGATGTCTCTGGTACTGCAGTGAGCATCACAGCCTCTTGCTGCTCTCTATTTGGAACTGAAAAGACCATTTGTAAATCATTTTTAATTGTCATGTTAGAGTGCACAGAGTGCAGCAATCAGAGAGCTGGTGGTGTTGGAGGCTTGACACCACCATCAGGCACGGATCAGCAGACAGGATAATAGAAGGAGAAGCTGCAGGGTTACACAAGCCAGCACAGGCAGGCAAGTGGGAATGAGAGAGAGGAGGGCAAGTGCATGCCCTTTCACTGCTCTCTTCTGGGGAACAACTCCTGTGAGCTCAGTGGAAACACAACTTCTTACATCATGAATTAACTGGGTCCATTGCAAAGACACACAACTCAAAATTTTTGGGGGATTTTTCACAATTAAATGTCCGGGTCACTTGTAATTTTTCTCTTTTTAAGCACTGGGAAGTGACTTCTCCAGTGCCTAATAGCTCATCCCTATCTTGACTAGAAATCATCACGAGAGGTTGCAGCTGAAGTTCAGCAGGCTCTGACAAGCTATTAGCCTTATTGGTATTATGCCTTTAACCATCTCTTAAGTGAAAAGGGTCCTAGAAAATCTTACCAAGCCAGGGATCTTCTTTCCAGAATATATTGTTCTCCAGAAAAAGGTACTCAGAATCAGCAAGGGTCAGTCACTCCAGACATATCTTTTCAGTAAGCCCTATACTAACTGGAGAAAGAACATTTTAGATTGATCTAGAAGCATGGGTTCAGTTGTTTCTCATTAACTTGTCTGCCTCAGGGTATCTGTGAAACACCAAACACAGGTTTGGATCCTGTTTGTAAGAAGTAATAATACATAGTAATGGGTGTTCATTGACCTTCACATGCTTCTCACAACTACTATTTACTGTTAAAAACTCTACAGCACTTTAAACCAAAGTACATTCAGTTGAGTTTCAGAGGACAAAACCTCTGAAATTCCTTGTTCACCTCTCTGATCAGTCAGCTACTGGGGAGCATAGAAAAGCAAGGGCTGAAATCAAGGATCTACTCTGCTTTCATGACCAAGTAGCCAGACTATGGCACTAAGAAGTCCTGGGTGCATTCTCTCAGTAGGTACAGTCATTATGCGAAACAGCAGACAGCGGGAGAGAAGCACAGAAAAGGGTTCTGCTTCACTGAGGATTCTTATTACTGATTAAATACAGAAGATTGGATTTTCTTTCATTATTACTCCCCAGGAGACCAGGGGCCTTGAAGATCTAGGATGTTTTGTAATCTGACATAAGGGACACCTGTTCATCTGCAGCACATGGATTCACTTAGAAAACACATTCTGATTGTACTGAGAGCAGCAGAAAAGCTATGCTTGCAGTTTGAGGGTGGAAGGTACAAATGGCTAACTGCTGCCCTTCAGTCTCCAAGAAACTTCTTTGATTGGTGTTATCCTCTTTATAGTTTCAAAGAGCTATCCTTGAATTAGAAGTAAGAAGTTAAGAACAGTCATAGCCATGCCCACTTCTTCTATAGCAGCACTCCCATGGTCATTTTTCTGCCAGCCAGAAATTAACACTATGATAAATGAATTTCATTATAAATAAATACAGAAAATAAATACCAACTTTATATTATGAAAGCAGCACACAAATCCTCCAAAGATTAGTTCATTATGTTTAAGAACAACTCCAATGCAATACTGATCAGGAGAGAATCAGGCTTATTTTTTCTGATATTCTTGCTGAAGCTTTCTGAGCTGTAGGGAACAGAGATGCTTCACAGTAGCAAATACAGCCAGTTCCCTATGCAAGATTTCAGTGGCCTTCTGAAAGGAGTTCTTCTATATGTCAGGGGAACCCTTTTAGAAGCCTTGAACACTTAGCTTTTCCTCTTCTCTGTTAGGCCTGTGATTGCCATCATACTTTCTTATCTAAGCAACTACCTAAGTGGCAAGAAACTGGAGTGTTGATTTGGTTGAAAAAGTTTTGGCTGTAGTTTTCATTGCTGTAGTTTTCATCTGAGCCCCAATGATTTTTATTTAAGGGTTCAAAAATATTGTTCAGTTTGATTCCTTTCAATGCCATGGTGCTAAGTATTTCCTAACCCTCTACACTGGGTGAACTGAGAAGGAATGAAATAATTAGGTCACTCAATAGAATTGTTAACAAAATCTGCCCCAGTGGTAGAACTGAAAGAACTCACAGAAAAATAACGTAAGAATGAGCAAGCTATGAGAAGTATGGGTTGACCCTACAGAGTTCTGTAGAATATTGATACAGAAGTGTACAGATGACAAATTAAGTGCTAGCTTTGTGAATTACTTCACTTTTGAGCCCATTAGCAGTAAAATCTAATTATTTTTACTCTCAAAGCAGAACCCGAGGATAATACTACCCACTCTGACAATATATCAAAACAAGAATAATAGGGAATCTTACATAAATACACAAAGAACCTTTTCCCTTACTGCCAGTCCCAGTTCTAAGAATCAAGTAAACAGACAATTCTGACAGATAAGCTTTGGTAAATGTATCTCAAACAGTTTAACACATTACTGCACACACCTGTCTATCCCACTGCTTTACTAGAGAGGTCCACCCTCAAAAGTAAAGAAACAAAATGGGGAGTTATTCCTTGCCTAACTTGCTCTAGGTTACAGTCCTAACTAGTACCTTAGCACAAATCCTCTTCTCTGATCGATTCACCTGAGTTGTTAGATTGTAAAATCAGTTGTGAAAATGCAGACACTCCCCTTATTTTGTCATTCCATTGGCAAAAGTGTTAACTATATTTGCACTGAAATAGAGTCCACAACTGAGAAATGCAGTGCTAAATACACCTGTTTCTGCCCTAGTCTATCCATGGATGTCCTAGGATAATTCAGGCTATCCCATTTTTGACATTTTATTCAATTCAAGGTCTTACAGCTAAACTGTGGTCTGCAAATACATTAATCAGGCCACTGACCAATTCAATCGATTTGTCTGTCTTCCTTCCTTTCTGAACCACAAGTCTTTTGACATGAACTGCCTGTAAAGCCACTAACAATCTCTTTTCATCCAACCAGTTCCCTCTGGAATTGCTGAAGAAGCTTCCTTCTACTGGTGCTGTCCTTCCAGAGAAGCAACATTTCACCAAGGAGCACAGTATAAAGCTCTGTGAATGGTTTTAGTTTCACACACTTTGCTTTCAGTTCTATGATTGGTGCTCTAAGGTGAAAATAAGTACACAGAATAAAATGCAAAAGAGATAAGCACAAAACAATCCTCCAAAAGGAGTAACTAAATAGGACAGAAAACAAAGAGAGGCTCAAGATGCTATTCAAATCACACTTTTTAAAACAACTTAGAAAATCTATTTCTTGACTACCTTGATTTTATGTAGGAAATTGGGGGTTGGAGGTAGTTAATTTATGCTTCGGGGGAAAACAGAATGTTACCCCTCCCATTTGCAGTTTTCTTCAGTTCATTAAATGAAAGAAATTGATTTGGTGAAGGTAATTTTGTAATTAAAAAGCTTATCATGGCTTTCTCTAATGAGCTAAGCAAACAGACAGTAATTCAGTGACAATATTTACACAGTGCACACTGGGGGACGTTTGTTTATAAAATTAAATAATAGAAGGAAATGGGAGGAAGAGAGAAGGAAAAGAAAGAGAAGGAGAAGAGGTCAATTCTAGATTCAAGTTAATTCCAGGGCACTGGTTCTCTGATGACTTGCTCCTCTTTCCATTGCATCACAGCAGCAAAAAGAAGAAAAGGTTGTAAGTGACCTAAGCTAGTCCCTTGTGTAAGTGGGCTTTTCACAGACTGAATTTACTATGCTCTCATCTCCAACTGGGACCGTAGCCAACTCTCTATTCAGGATTTCAGGGAACAGCTTTATACTCATTCAAGACTAAGAATTAACTTTCCAGGATACATTTCCTCTCTCTAGGCTGCCAGAGGATTCATACACACCAACTGAGGGCACAGTATGGAAGAGAAGACAAACTCTTGAGAGCTGTAGGTAAACTTGACTTCAAAAAGCTCTTCTGTTACATTTGGAATGAAACTCAGAACTCAAACTACTCCTCTTTTACCTTCAGAAAGCAAAAAAACATGACAAAGATCCTTCCTCAAGCAAAGCTTTGTGCATTGCAGGATGAAAAAAAAAAAAAAATGAGAGAGAGAGAGAGAGAGAGAGGAAATCCAGCAGTTCCCTGAATATTTTTTCCCTCTTGGTCTGCTCTGTTATGCAGAGGTACACCATTCCCATCCGAGGGGAAAGCTTCCTAGTACAGAAAGGAAGGAGTCTCTTCTCTGCCTGTTTTCCTCAGCCTTCAAAGTCTGCTCTCCAACCATCTCTCCCTGCTCTGTGTAACTATGGATGAAACCCTCTGGCAGTTTAAGACTGAAGGGAAGTGAGCTCTGGAAAAATCATTCTCAGTTTTCTGAGTTTCTCACACTTAAAAAGTTGTTCCCTCTATTCTTGAAAAGAGACCTGGCTCAGATACTGTAGCAATTGACAAGTGCAATTCAGGGAAAAAAGATGAGTCCTAAAAAGGGTGAGCAGAAGATCAGTTAGATGCGAGGCAGCAGAGAGACAGGAAAATGCTGCTAAGAAAAAGGTTAATAGTGGGAGCAAACTCACAAAGCTTAAAAGACCAGAGAGAGAGAACAAAATGGGAACTTCAATGGACAGAGTAAAAGAACCTGTGGATCTAAAAAATTGTCACGTTTCAACTCGGAAATAGCTGCCTTCTGATGCCTAGCATATGCTTTCAAACCCTTCTTTACAGTGATAATGTAGAGCAAAAAACTCATATTAACAAAGAAGAAAATAGTTTAGGAGATTTAACTCAGAAATTTCCAGATGAATTCCCTTATAAAGGATGAGGTAGATTCATCCCTATACATCATCAGAGGTCAGCATGTCACTCTGCCTCATGGATATATGAGAGGGGACATAACAATGAGACTTCCTTCTTTCCTTAATATTTACTCCATTATAAGATAACCCACCTCCATTCTGAACTGAGTCCAACAGGAAGCACTAGTAAAGCAAATGTCCCAGCACCTCCTGATACTCTGACACCAAAAGGCATTTTTAGATTTAAAAAAATGAACAAATGAGTTTCTGTCTGCTGAGTCCAGGTCCACACCTACACTTTTCTGAATAACCTCTCAAAAATTAACACCAACCGAATTTACTAAGTTACTAACTGATTTCTGTGGTGTTAAAAGGTACATGCAACTTACATAGAGTTGCATGGAGCTCAGTCAAACTTCTCACTTACTAATCATACCTGATGCTTCCTTACAGTAAAAAAGGAAGTTCTCCATCTCTGCTTTCCTCAGAAGTATCCTGTACATATCCCATTTTTTCTCCAATACTGGATATTGCCTAAGAGCATTTTGAGACCACAAGGCAGGCTCTGAAATTCTGCAGGAACTGAACTCCTTGCTGCAGGAGCTGGACATAGCCTACTCATATGTCTGAGAGTACACTCATGATAGTGGCTTGGAACAGAGGATAAAGTCTCTAAAATGAATTAGAGAGACACAGGGCAAAACAAGATAGATAAAATCACAACCAAACTGAGCATCTGTAAAAATCCTTAATCCATTCTCCTAGACAGAAGACTCCTGTGAGTTCTCCAATACCACACCCTGATGGCTGTCCCTGAATATTCTCTGACAAGAGGGCACGATTGCACAGTCATTAATACCAGACAGCCACACATTCTAACAGTACTAATTTGACACATAACAGGCATAAACCCATAGCTTCAGCTCTCTAAAATTAGCCAATGAATATGACAGAACATTTAAGGCTATTGTCCTGTAATTTGGGGTTGAAAGCACCTGGCCCAGCATATAATCAGAGGTGCAAAACCAGATAGTCGAAGATTCAGCACAAAGTCTCTGAGCACACACCAAAATAATTTGAAAAAATCTGAGAAATCAGAATAAATTTATTGGTGCCATGTGGCCCAGCTTTTCTGTTTTCATCTGAGATGTCCTAAAGCTGTGTCATTGAAACATCGTCATTATGCATGGCAGGGAGAATCTCTTTCAGTACACAGGCACAGAGACAGAAGCTAAGATATGACCAGAAGTGCTCTGCTTGCCATGACTCACATTCAAATGCATCTAGGAATTGCTGATAATTAAGACTTATGAATCTCAGTACATACACTCAAGCTAACAAGAAGCCCATGAGTTAAAGGAATTTGATATACTCACAACAGTTACTAATTGCTTACCAATGAACTGAATAATTGGTTGCCAATACTTCTCCAAAATCCCCTTTTCAGCTATATTTTCCAGCATAAAAACTATTTTCCTGTTCTTCATCCTTTGTCTTCTCTCATCCTTATAACTCTTCCCTTAAGTGCTTTTGAATCCAGAAGCAATCTCTTCAGGAGAACAAAGTTAGCCAGTGATGATTTGCTGGCAAGAAAACAGACAAGAGCCCAAGAAGCTGCCTAGGTCAGACCTCAGGGTAGAACTGTGCCACCTCATTAGCTGCAACAGTAACATGAAAATCCCAGTGGCTCTGCAGTAATAAATATGTAATAAATACTACCTTTATATATATGACAGAAAAACCCTGCAAGTTACACTGCTGGGGAATAATTCTGCTTTGTGCTTAAGCAAACTGACTAAATAGAATATAGCAAGGCTTTTCCATCTCTTAGTTCTGTAACCTAATATTCTCAGCAAAACAGCATATACATTTCTTATTTCTGGGTTTTTTTTGGTTGGTTGGTTTACTTTCTGTTGTGTTTTGATTTGGTGTTTTTTGTAATGATAAACTTGTAATTGATTTGTTTATGGGAGACTGGATGTAGCTGTCTATATGGGTGTTCCCACAGGATAGAAATAGAGGTGCTCTAGCAGACAGCACTGCTCATGAGCTTAGACTATGAAGACAGAGCAGGGAGTCTCCTACAGCTCAGGTAGAGACAGCCATTGGCTTTTGGAAGAATAGGACCAGACCTATGTCCAGTGCCATTATGTTGTATTGCAGGGACTCTTTTTTGATAGGATAGTAACTGTTGGGAACTCACCCTGGATTTCCATTGAACTGAAACAAATTATACCTGAGGCAACAGTACACAGAGAAAATTAATAGATAATGACTTAAACATCTGAGGGACAGCTGAAGAGAAGGCAAGTCAAAGAGCTACTGAGAAAAACAGAACTGAAAAATGATCCACACATCTCCCACCTTACTGTCAACCCCGGGTGGGTTTTTTTCCTTTTCTTATATTTTTTTTTTAACTGTGGGAAGTGAGGTTGTCGTGATGAGGGGAGAATGAGGTGGCTGTGAGGTTTCTCCGAGGAGTACTTAACTACTCTCTGGGTATTTTAGTGCCTGCACACGTGAAACATTTGAGTATTAGCTTACCACTCTTTCTCCAGTTAAAAGCATTAAATTGCAGATACCAAGTGTTTTCCTCCCCTCATTCTCTTTAAAATTCCTGAAAGCTAAAGCAGTTTTGTCATGACTCACATTATAAAAAGAACAAGTGATGTGACTGCTCCCACTTATCATGCACATGTACAAAACAAATATTCTCTGTCCGCTCTACCTTGACTTGCTGCTGCCTGCAGTCCTATCATCACTGCCATCTGTTTAAGCATTAATGCCAAGCTCTGCTCCATGAAGCAATTTCTTCTTTTTTTTTTTCTTCTTTGTTTTTCCCCCCTCGAGGTTGGAAATCTCCCCCTACTCCATTACTCTTCTATCACTCCCATTAAATTAACTACAATTTGTATAGGACAACAGAAAAAGAATTAGGCTACAACATGAGTAAAATCCTAGATGGTGACAGAAAATACCCATTCTCAGAACACAGAGACTGGACACAAATCACAGTAACCAAAGAGAATTTGAAAACAGACACTTTTTATGATTTTATCTACAACCACTTATCTCCAGAATATATGGTTATTCTTACTAGAGTTATTCATGAACATAATTCATTCAGTGACACGATCTGATCACTGTTATACCTTTTGATTCAGCAAATTTGTTAGCGATGAAAACATGATTAAGTTTCTAAATTAAAAATACATTGAGAAAACTGGTGAGGCTTTACATTAAGTTCATAAGTCTTCTCAATGAAGAGATTAGTTGAGTTTTCTCCATAATCAAAGTAATGTCAGTTTCTGGAATAGAGGCTTTTCTTTTGAAAAATTATATCACCTCAGCCCCTTTCAGCTCTCAGCTTACCATATTACCACTGCTGCAGTTACAAAGATATCCAAAGTAGGATATGAACTTTTGTGAAGTCACATGAAAAGTTAGGTTTTAATTGTCACTTGAGCATACATTTCAAAAGTTACAACAATGAATAGAATTTAACCATGTAGAACAGGTGTCATATTTGGGACAAATAACAGATGAAATTTCCAATTTCAAGAAAACAGATTATAAAGTTTTACAAGATAGGAAATAGCTCTTCATTAAATCCTCAAAAAGAATAGAATTTTTGCAACTACCTCCTAACTTCTCCTCCTTTTAGACTATGAACATATACATGAACCCTTTACGTATATATGGAGCTGCTGAAATTATGAAGCACTGGACCATATTTTGGTGACAAGTTTTTTGAGTGACACTAGTTCATCTCTGATACAGCTGAGCCTCCAATCTTCTCAGTCCTTGATAATGAATTTAGGTTCAAGGAGCTTTGGATCTGATCCTATTTTCAATATAAAAGCATAAAGAAAACTCTGCCAAGGGCTTGTGCATATTTCTACATTTATCATAACCAAATTTCAAACCTCAGCCTTCCCCATCTTTCTGAGGGACAGGTAAATGGTTAAAAATCTGCAGTACCATTTGATAGTTCAACCTTGTTTTGTAATAGACACCCAGATGAAGCCAGAGGATTCCTTACTACTACAAAGTTGTGATGCACGCTGCTCTGACTCATCACAACCTTTTTCTTATGACCAATAAAGGTTGCACAGTCTCTGTAGAAGGCAGAATTTCTAACTCACTTTTACAAAGCCTTTTATAATTGATACTGTCTATAAATCAATGAGTAATAATGATTATGGTTAATTTTTAATTCACTGGAAATAAAATCCATGCAATTTTGGCCCTTCTTTATTCCTCATGGACTGAACCATATTTCTGTGAATGGATTCGTTATTGAGAAACATCCACCAAATAGTTCATTTGAGCACATTTCCGCCTCCAGAACACTTGCGAGCTGCTCACTTCAATTATCTGCTATTCACAGTGTGCGAGTGGCAGCACAGTACTGTTTCCAGTTCCTGACTACAGGAAAAAAAGTTTTCAAATGGGGGAGTGATAAGCAGTAAATGCTAAATCACTTTTCATAAATAGCTTTCAGAGATAGATGACTACATGCTCATGTTGAAGTCTATAAAACCTACAAAATAGAGAAATATTTTTACAAATGTCTTCAGGAAAGGAAGAATCTGACTCTACATACAACTATAATCATATTCAGTACTTTATTTCTAAAATAATTTACAAGTTACTTTTTTGTATTAAGCAGCAATTTGATATCCATAAGTGAGATTTTAAACTCTTGAGCAGTGACACTGTACTGAAGAACTCATTGCTAGTTTTCAACTGGAAAGAAGAGACATATTGGAGGAAACTCAGTAATTTTAAGCAGATTCTGCATCTTCTCTACCAGCAATCATCACCACTTCCTTTTCCCATTTTGTGTGCTGTATACACATGTGAACAATGTAATCTTCCGCCCAAAGTTGTAATGCTAAAAACCCACCCACATTTTTCCACTACCTGTTAACTAATCACTGCAAAGTTCTCTGACTGCAGCGTGGAGCATAATAATAGCCACGAAGGGAGATGACTGAAAATTCCTTGGTATGAATCTCAATAGCTAAAAGCTGGTTATGCTATTTCTGTTCCAGAAGGAGAGGTGCTATACTATATAATTTAGTGACTGGATAACAGCATTCTGCTGCCATGGTTGAGATGTGGCACGTGATGGTTGCACAGTGACATTTGGGTGGCTGATTGATGGAGAGCTTTTGCAACACTGAGTTTGACAGGGTGTGGCTGTGCCATGACTTTACTATGGGTGACTTAATTTTTTTAAGGTGAGAAATAGACAAGAAGCTGTTTGAGTTGACAGAAGTCAAAAATGAGATATAATAAGTACCACTCTAGCCATCTATAGTAACAACATCTGTTCCTTCTGAGTCCTCTTTTCATTTTAATTTTGAACTGTCAGTAAAAAAGACAAGATACCCAATGCTGCAACCAATGTCAGAAGAAATCAGCCAAAAAGCAAGAAAATGAAAGGCAACAAACTTCCTACATTTTTTTTTAGCTTAGTTACCCTAACCCCCTTGGCTCTTCAAAATCCTCCCTCTTGTTTGCCAATACAGTGCTCGCCCCCTCTTTATTTTCCAAAGTATTTTTTACAGTTAAGGGCTGACTGTATGCTCCAGGGTTGACGGGGACTTTGACTGGATGCTCACTTCAAAGGGAATGTGCTGGGTGCTTACACACAAATGACATCTCCTGCTGCACACAGTGTGCCCTGATGAATAATCGAGGCAGCTTTTATAGAGACGCGAGAAATGCCGATCACAGTTTGTCTCTGAGTCAGCTGACATTTTTATTTTATATATAAAGCAAATTAGGGTGGAAGACAGACAGAGAGCAAGAGATGAGGCTGTGTGCCAACCTCTTCAGATCTCATTTAGTCATTGTTACAGAGCATTTAGTCTTTACAATCCAGCATGCTAATAAGGGACATATATCCCTTCTCTGAGAAATTAGTACATCTTGAGACAGCTTAAAGGAAAGACAAAAAAAAAAAATAAAAAAAAAGCCACCACAACCTTTAGTGTAGACATCTATGCCTCTGTACGTGTAAAGGGATTAGAGAGGAAGGGGAAGGATTTGCAACATTGCTGAGGAGAGGGACATGGGGGGGTGTCAGATATTTCCACAGGCTAAGAGCCATTCCAACATCTATTAAAAGGAACCTGGCAATTGCATTGGACACAAGCAATGACAGTGGAAAACCAGCTCCCTTTATAGAAACTTTGCCAAAGTGCTTTGTAAGCTCTGCTGTCCTTGTGATAGGCCTCCACCACCCTCCCATTGAGCTTGAGGGTACTCCCAAACCTCAGAGAGACACATCCCCTTGCTGGGAAGTGAGTGACAAGAAGTGTAGGCCATCTACTTGACAACTTAGTGAAGATACAAACTAAACTCCTTTTCAGATTTCATCTTTTTTTAAGAAAATAGAGTTTCATTACTGCTTGAAAAACCTGACAAAAAAAAAAAAAATCAGAAATTTCACAAGTGGAAGAACTGAAGCACAACATATCAACAGCAGAGTCTGGAAAAGAGCTTGGAAAAATCAGCCATCACCTTCTGCCTATTCCTTGACATTTTTGCAGTATTTCCACTTATCTCTGGGTCCATTTTCTATCTATATCAGAGTCACTTTTCATACAACCTCATAGCAAAGCTAAAATCAAAGCCTACTTTTCTACCACAGTGCTTCAAGAAACAGCTAGGTAGGTCCTGATTAAGAGAGAGAGCACCATGCACAGCCAGTGAGGATTCTGGGAGATACTTCAGAACAACCCGAGTTTCACATTTTTGATTGATCCTGCTTGAGGGATGGTCTGTTAGAATAAAGATATTTATTGCTTTTTAGAGAAAAGGACTGTTTCTTACTAATCAACCTGTGCCAGACCCAAGTTTCAAGACAATAGCTACATACAGGCTAACTTGAAATTTAGTACATGACTACCTACTGTCAGACAATCCTCAAATATTACAGTCCAGTCAGTGCTGAAAAATGTTAAAACTATCACTTACTGTATTTAGTGGAAGAGGAAGGGAACTGGGGGAAGGAAGTAGGAGAAGGAAATAGCACTATACTAAAGAGGGAAAAAAAATAAGGTAAAAAAATTGGAAGAAATAAAGGGGGAGAAAAGGGAGATGAGACTTCACAATAAGAAGTTGTTGAGACAGGAGCACAGAAATGGATAAAGGGCAGCTGCAAAAGGATAAAAGATTTTAAAAGCTGAAAAATAGATTACCTGTTTTTTTCTCCTCAAATTAACTTTTTGTGGAACATGGCTGAAGTAAAATTCACTTACAATTCTCCCCTCTCCCTGCTAAAATCAGCCCAAGATTTCTCAGCTGAACTGCCAAAACTGAAATTTTACAGTCAAAATAAAGTAGATTGGGAATGCTACCAGCATAAGAGCTTTAGCCCACTACTCTTGTCCCTTACAATTTTATGTGGGTATTGGAGTGACAATAGCAGCAGTAACCCCTGGCTAAAGGGCAGGTGTCGGTGAAACCACCCCTAAAAGGCTTTGGAGCTGCAGCCAAAGCCAGGTTTCTTGGCCACCTCAAAGCTTTCAGTGATACAAACCTGCAGTCCAGGGAGTGCAAGGCATCCCAGCATCCAATTCATCTCCTTCTGGTACAGGCAAAGGTGTCAGAGGGGTTACTCTGTGTTACCACTCTCAGCAAGCTACCACTAACAAGCACCTGCTTCCTTGAACTGTCCTGGCTGCTCTTACCACCATGGAAGAAATCAGTACATGGTGTTTAACTGTGCACCATTGTTTGGTCTCTGTCTTCTCTCTGCCTCTTTTTGCCTCACAGCTTCATTTCTCTAATAACCAAAATATTTCCATTTGATTTTCTCCCATTTACCCTTTCTACTGTGCTTTACTTGTGTCCTTCATTTGCAATTAAATCTATTACTGGACTACCTAAAAATATTTCATTTATTATAATTATTCCATGTGCCTTCTTCTGCAGTCTTAATATTCTGAAAAGCAAATTGATTTCACTCATACAGAACATGAATTCCCTCTCCCTCCCTTGCTCTATGCAAGATGGAGTAAGAATTTTCCTTTTATTTTTGGAATCTCAGCATTTCTAATCTCAGGATTGTGTGCTTTAGATGAAAAAAACCAAAACCAGACAAAAAGAAACCACTGAAAAAAATTTGCATGTAATAAATTATAATAATAGTTATTATTATTATTATTATTATTATTATTATTATTACTACTACTACTAAAAGTGTGGCTAAGTTCTGATTTTTTCCTACCTAGATCATATATCTTCAAGAAAATATTTGCTCTGTTGAGTTGCATGTTTCCACTTCCACTTATGGACTCTGAGATGAATGAAAACGAGTTAAAGAGGTGTGCTGATAGTTTACATGATTATTTTTTATCTTTGCTACCTTATCAATTTCAAAATGTCATTGTATTAATGACTTAAGTGGTTAAATAACCTATGAGCTATTTTCTTTACACTGAATTAAAATAGGGGCTTTTTTTTTTTTGTATTTTCTTCTGTTAATGTAATGAGTTAAACATTTCCCAGAAGCACAATGCCAGATCAGTGTCACTGACTGCAAAGCTGAGGCTGCGGCTGAATTTTGGCAGCTTGTTAAGTGAGAAAACTGGGCAGAGACACTGACAGTCTCTCTCTCCTATCAACTGTTTTGCTTATATGTTGGGGTAAAAGAAGTTTTCTAGATGGGAAGATGCTGAGAGTTTTTCTAATTCTTTAAGCAGTAAATGTTTCTTTTCAGTTTAATTTGGTGGTTATAAAATGCTCCTATTTCATTTGTATGCCTGTTTGGGGGTCTGTGCAAGATTCAGATTCATTATCTTGTTTTATCAAGCATGTAATAAATAAGTTCAACTAATTTGAAACTTTCCATTTGTTCATGTTATTTCTTTCAGTATCTATGCTAATCACAGTTTTTCTAGCTCTCTTTTTCTCCTGTTTGCTGTATTCTTATCACTATTTTCTTATATTTGACTGGAAGTTCTTCATAGTCATGCTGTCATATACATTCATACAACACAGACTGCATTGGGACATTGGGTCTCTGATACTTAGGTGAATTTGAGAGTGATCAAAACCAGACCAAATAAACAAGAAGTAAAGGTAAGTTTTTCTCTCGTTTTCTCATTCATGATTATGGCATTGGGAGAAGAAAAACACAAAATAGCTTTCTGGGCAATTTATTATAGCTATATATATTTGTGTTAATGCCTGAATACCTAGTAACTGCCCTTCCACGGGACCACAAGTGCAAGAAAGCCATCTACATTGGGGCAAAGAAGAAAAACAAAAAATTCAGACCTAACTTATAAACTTCCATATTCCAAAACATCTAAAATAATGTTCTGCTTCTTTAATTGATCTCTATCTCACTCAGCCTTCAATCTTCTGTAGAGAGCTTTAAAACTTCAACCAGAGATGGGTCTTTTTGCAATTGTTTCAAAGACAGCTCAAGTAAGTACATCCAAGAGCAAAGGAAGACAAAACCAAAGCCAGTTCACAAGGAGCAAATAAAAATAATCCAAATTTTCTCACCAAAATAAATAGGAGACAAGGATATGGATGATGTGCAAAACCTGCAGAGATTATGCAGAAGAGTACTGTCACAAGTACATATATCTTTCCTTGTGCAATTTCACAGTTGAAACAAGTCATTCAGTCTGTCTGCTCAAAGGAGATTCAGGGCCCAGGTGAAATCACTTGCCATCCACTGGAGACTTCTATTAACAATAAACCCTCCCAGTACTTCTCCCTGAATTACATTCAGGAAGCAAAAAGTTCAAACTCCATAAGTTTCTATCTATGCTTTTCCCCCCTCCAGTTGAAGCTCGTCACCATTTTAAAGCACCAAGGCAGTCTGAAAGGTTCACCCTAGTGACCATCTTGCAAGGCTGTCAGAGTGGAAAACTCATTGAGAAGCAGCAGCATCAAGTGAAGCACAACATTCCAGAGAGGGCTCCCCTTAGCCACATTACAGTAACTGGAACTTCTCATGACTTTCAAGATGCCACTTCAGTTCCCTCCAAAGAGACTTAAGCAGCCTCTCTGCCATTAAGATGTTCCTTCATTTGTCAACAGAAAGCTGCTCAATTGCTAGCCTGAGCAAATTTACATAGAAATTACCAGTGATACTCTGCAAACAGTTAGGAGAACGACAGCAGAGACACACAGCAGAAACAGTCCAGGATACACAGCCTACAGAGTCACTACTCAGAAAAAGACATAGAGGAAAATGTTACCAGGAAAATTCACTGGACTTGCAGAAATATTAATATATGTGCATTCAGCAGTGTGAGGTCCACTGGGGCTCTGAGCATACTAGTTCATCCGAAACCTTTCCACAGAATGAAGACGATCTTGTCAGCATTTCCTTCCTACCTGACAAGTATTTCCAGTTGCCAGGCAGCTGAATCTTATGTGCAGCCTGCAGATTGAGAGGGCATCCTGATAAAGAATGCCTGGCTTTTCAGCCTAGCACTCAATTTATCCTCCTGTCCCTGACAGACAAGTCTTGCTGCCACCCTCAAAGCTCCTCCTTGAAGAGAGCAGTCTCCCCCTGTCACACTCCTCAGCTTCTGCATCTACTCTCAGTCTTTCCAGAGATCTTTCCCCAGCCCTAGAGACAGCACCCAGACAAATCAGGTGTAAATTTAATTGGTCCAAAACTGTCATTTTTTCCCCTTTTTTTTCTCCTTTCTAGGGTTCTTGACCTGATCACAATAGACTTTTATGTGAAAAATTGTAGAGCTGTGAAGTCTGCCCTTAATCCCTTTTTCAAGCACTACTTGTGGTAGTCTCTAGCTTCCAAAGCCTTGTATGAGTGCTCAGACAATCAGAGATAAAATACAAATCTGACATGGTTGCTTCTTGACCAGGAGCATGACTGAAAGAATGCTCTAAGTTCTCAATGGCAGCATTTCCCCAAAACTGCCCTTCAATGGAGCAATTTTTCTACAGTAATCAAAAGCCCCAGCACAAGGCCTTTACCCTATAAAAATTAAAATGCAACCCAGAAACTTAGAAGTAATTATGGTTGAGGAATACTAACATTACTGGGCCCTGTCTGCCCAAATAGGGACACTCCAGGAGTCAAACAAAGTAGTGAGCACTAGAGCATATCAAGAAACAAGTCTACATTTCCTTAGACACTACTGCAGCAGAGACTGTTGGATCAGTTAAGGGCAAATAAAGAGGAATCAAACAGCAAAAAACTGTCTTCCTTTGTGTGGTGATGTACATTAATGGAGGTACATTTGTGTGAGTGCACACACAAGAGAAAAAAAAGGTAGGGATTCAGCAGGGCATGGGGTATCTGATCCTTACTATGTGCTCTTGACTCAAATGACTACACAGAGTAGAAGAAAAATCCCATTTCAAATAATGATCAAAGCCATCATAGGGAAATGAGTAGCTTCCACTTATTAAGGCAAACAGACATATAATATTTATTCCACAGTATAGACAAAATTCTGCCTTCTTTCGAGGAGAAAGGAATAAATTGTTTTCCCAAAATGATATTTTCAATCAATTTCCCTTCAAGCTTGATTTAAGAGGATGCCTTGCTAGAACCTCAGGCAAATGGAAGAAACTGAAGATACTACCCATGAAAGGTGAAAATGATGATGCAGTCAAAAATAGTTCCATCCAAACACCAGTGTTGCACACGCCTACAGTCATGCACTCCTCTCCTTCCTCCTGCTCCTCTTCAAATAAAAGTTTTGCAGCAACAATTCAACAAAAGGCCAACAACAATGAAGCAGGAAGAGTTCAGAGCATAAGAAATAACAGCAATGGATATAAGTTGGAGTGCGTGTTGCTTTAGTTAGGGATAGAATTCCTAGGGAAACTTACACATCATTTTGATACATACACAAGTATATGCAGTATATGTTATTGATTTTTTTTTTTTTAATCAGTGAGACCTTTGTAGATATTATCTTGTTATTAATATGCATGCATATAAGAAAGAAGAACAGTCACATCTGGTAAAAACCTTGGCTTCTAAGAAAAGCTGGAAGGGGACAGAATGAAGTATGAGATTGCTCCCAAGGCTTCGCAGGCACTTAGGTACTCGCAGAGCTAGGTCATCAGGGAACACTTTAGCTTTAAAAATACTGCCTTGCTAAAAATTGTGCATATTTTCTGGGGTTACAAACAGCACCTTTGTGTTGGAAAAATCACAGTAGTTTCTGTTTCAGAAAAAGACTGATGTAGACTTTCCCATCTATTTCTTTTAAATGCAAATTGTAGAAAGACTGTTTCCAGGAGGACAGGAATTTAAAAAGAAAATTCTTAGTATTTTTTAATTTTGGAAAAATGTTAACAATATGACCTACAGAGAGTATGGACACAGAGAAGAGTTCCAGTAATATCAGAACCCAAACACATAGACACAAAATTTCAACTAAACTTTTAACAGACAGAAATCTGAAAGACAGAGGACCCCTTATTCTTCCTCTCAAAAGGTTCCTCACAGGATGCAATTCCCAGTTATATAAATAATCTCTTCAAAAGTCATGGGATTCTTACTGCAAGATTTTAGTGGGGGAATGCTAATTTAAAAGACATAACTCCATCCCATTTTCTTTCTGACAGACTTTTTATTTGAATGGATGCTGCCTCAAGACAGAGCCACTTTACATGTTTGAGTACAATGAATTCGTCATGGCAGTACAGTAAATAAACAGCTAGCAAATGATTTGGGTGTTCAATGGACTTTGCAAGCAAGATTCTTAACAATAGCAATGTTAGTTAAGCAAAAGCTAATGAACACTTACTACAAACGACATTCCCATTTCCTGGCCCTAATTCTCTCATTACTTATCTGCAGGCATAACAGGCATTTACTGGTTTTAGCATTGCTGACAACAAAAACCAGAAGCACAAAGGATGCCACATCCAATGATGACAGCCCCAGAATGGCAGCTGTCAATTAAGCTGGGGAAAGGGACTGCTGGGGAGGATGGAGTTAACTCCCAGCACAGCCCAGCAATGAGAACTCACTCCTGCTGCTCCTGGGTACTTATCCATGCACACGTGCATCTGCGCATGCACCTGCACAAGGAGAGCCTTATAGCAATCTTTTAAAGATTAAGATTTTCTTCACAAATGTAGGCCAACATTTTCAAAAATAGATGTCCAAAGTTAGGCATTCCAAAATCCGTATTTAAGCATCTACAGAATTGTCCTCATTCTCAGAAGTGCTGAAATTGCCAAGAGCTGTAAAATGCTCAAATTCTGAAAACCAGGACACATCTTTAGGTGCTTGAAAACAGATTTAAGAGCCTAAGTTTAGGCATCTGTATTCCTAACTGTAAACTTCAATTATCCAGGAAGACCTGCTGTAATTCATCACACATACATGACATTCTCAAAAATGTACAATACTAATTGTCCTAAATTTTCAGTTGCAGCTGAAAAGTGCACCACCCAAATCAGAGCAGGATCACAAAGGCAGCCACTGTCCTTCTTCACCTATTTTCATGTAGTATTTATGGCAGTAAATTACAGTGATTGTCAAAGCACCCAGTGAACAGTGGCAGCTGACCTAGTCCATATTACCTTTATCTACCCTGCGTCTCCAGCAGAAGAAAGGATGAAATTGATGTAAGGTTGCACAAGTAAAATTAAAGAGTGCAAGTTTTGGCCAGGAGTTAATTTTTTTTATAGTAGCTGGTCTGGAGCTATGTTTTGGATTTATTCTGAACACAGTGTTGATAATACGGGGATATCTTAGGTGTTTTAGAGATAACTAAAACACAGCCAAGACCTTTTTTCAGCTCCTCGCACTACCCCATCAGGCTGGAGGTACACAGGAAGCTGGGATAGCACATAGCCAGGGCAGCTTACCCCAACTGACCAAAGACATATTCCAGACCAGATGGCACCATGCTCAGCATATAAAGGTGAGGGAAGAAGGAGGCAGAGAAGTTGTTCAGAATAATAATGCTTGTCTTCCCAAGTCACCATTACGTGTGATGGAACTCTGCTTTTCTAAGGAAGGACTGAACACCTGCCTGACCATAGGAGGTGGTGAATGAATTCCTTCTCTTGCATTGCTTGTGCGTGGCTGTTTCTGTACTTAAATCTGCATCATACAAGTGAAATAGACTCCATACTTATCGATGTCAATCACATTTATTAAACATGTGAATGGGGTATATATCTGCTTACTTAAGTGTTACCAAGTAGAATTCAGTCACATCTTTTGAAATTGATGTGGCATGCTGGTGCCTCACCAATCAAATAGCTTTCCCCTGTGCTACACATGGTAAAAGCAAAATTACAGCATAGATAATATGTAAAGGAAAAAACACACTAAGGAACGTTTTATCAGTGAAATAGCCAGTATAGAGAAGATTTTTTTGTCTATGTTTTGATAGAACAACTCCTCTTCTGAACCCAAAATCATTATATTATCTCTGTGAACTACAACTCTTAACAAAACTCTTAGTATGAATCAGGGTTTTCTGTATGTCTCTTCTCCATTTTCCAGCAGCATTTTAAAATATTTGCTGCATTTTGTAGCTTCAGTGATTAGACAGCAGCAAAGACAACATACTCTACAAACTGCCTGCACCTGTACCCAAATAACTATACTGTCCCACACTGCAGTCAAGTACTTGATGAATGGGCATACTGGAACCACACTAAATTATCCTGAATGTGAGGTAAGTCATCATATGTGGCAACACCTTACTAAAACAGTGAAAACAACCATACTTGCATAACTTATTTTATTAAAATATTTCCCTATTTGTCTATCATTTACATTTTTAATATATTCTTACAAAAGGTCAAATTCTCAGTTGTCTTCAAATGTGGCATTCCACTTATATCAAATTATTATCTTGAACAAGTGAGAATCTGATTACAAATTGCTTCACTTAACAAGATATGACCACTTCTGGGACAGTTACAACCACCATTCAATGGCACGCAAACAACATTATCTAAGAGTTTATAACTGGAAATAAAGTAAAAGACCTTTTTCCGAAGAAACAGCAAGGGGAAATTAACATAGGAAATTAATCCAAAGTGGCCAGTGCTTTTAAATATATTGTTTCAACATGATGTCCCAAAGAAAAATACATCTACTAGGTCACCCACAACCATGAGCACAGTTTAGCTTAACCTCATCCAGAGCAACCATGTATGAATCCTAACAGGAGCCATTGTCACTCTCTCTGCCCCACCAACCTCCTCTGGTGTGCAGCTCCCTTTGTGAGCTACCCACATATTAACTCATCATATGTCAATGGGACTATCTCTGCTGTAGCCTATGTCTGTATGCTTCTTGAATCCAATGCACAGAGGGACTTGCTTACTCAGCTCTAAATTCTTCCCAGAGGCTCAAAAGCTGCATAAGACTAAGCCTATGTGTTCAAGCATAGCACCAGTTATATTGGCTCCCAGACCACTCTGTTTACTCATCAAACTGACCAAACACAGGGCAATTCCAAATGCATGTCTGTCAGCAAAAGGCCCTGCAAAACCTCTCCTTAGCTCATGTGAGCCAAAAATGCTCCAGTGCAAAGGTGGCACCTCTGAGCTTTTTGTAGCAAAAATGCCTTTTCAGTTGCTACATAGCCCAATGACACATGAACTACAAATAAATTCCAAAGGTATTATAAAGGAGAAATGGTCTCTTCAACTACTTCTTGACCCATTTTGCTACAATTTTCTTTTCTGCAGTGACTTAGGGAAAAAGAGGTTATGGGAAAGACTGCAAGGAAATACTTGAATGAGTTGAAAGTGGTGTTTAACACACAAGAAAAGACAGGTCAAGGCATGGCATTTGTGCCAAATAGCTGTTAAAGAGGTAAAAACAGAAGAGTGGAAAAACAAAAATAAGATCCTGAAGTCTTATAAGAGCTAAACAGGAATCACATGAAACAGAAATGGAAGGAAGAAAAGAATTTTATGGTGCCTTGGATGACAAGTAATACAATTTGAGTATGAAATGGAAAAAAACCCTGTCAGTTCAGAAAGAAATGTGAAGTGAGCAAGATGAGCACTAACAGAGAAATGGCTAAAGATTGCTATCTCAACAGCCACTTGAATAAAGCACACAAGGAAATCCAAAGGAACAAAGTCACAACAGTCAGTGCAAGAGATTAAGAGAATTATGAACAAATCTTCTAGCTGGAAGACTGAGTTTAGTCAGGAAAGTGACACCTGTTGCTGGCTGTGCCAGATCAAGAATTAGATGAGTGACTGTTGGCCAGTCACCTGCTTCCTGTGAGCTGGAACTCAGACCTACTAGTGGGCCAAAGGAGGGAAAGCATGCTTAGCTACAAATTTTAGTGTATGACTCCTGTCATGGATAGAGGAGTTGCTCTCTGTGTCTCCCGGTGTAGGACAAAACAGCTTCCCCTGAATCTCAGTATCTCTGCATGGCACAACTTCCCAGAATGCCACCATTCACATAGCAATGCCAGATACACGTTTTTTACAGCAAGCATTTGTCTTTGAAACCCTAAGCTCAGTTTTGCAGACTTCCACACAGAAGAACACCAGTGAAAGTTGCATAGAAACGTTCCTGCAAGAAATGACTCAATGGCATAAGTAGTAGGAGTAATGGGACCACAGGAAAACATTAGGGTAAAAAGGCTCAGATTTCTCTGCCATACACATTTCATCTTTATATTTTAAGAAAAATCAGCTTAAAAAGCTTTCCATGTTAACCAATATATCTGCTGATCCCTAAGGACCACATCATCAACTTTAAACCTTGAGTTTATGAAGCTCATTTTTTCCCTTTATTAGCTCTTATTTTCCTATGTGTGCTACTGGAAGTATCTCTGGTGTTCTTAGAGAGATGGTAGCTTGCAGCCTCCTTGGTCCCTGTGGAGCTATGTTCTTCACTATGACCCTGTTATTCTGACACTGCCCTTCTTACTGCATCCTCAAAGGGCCAGCTCCCTCTTCACAGAGGCAGACAGTCACAGTCAGAAGAGATACACATCATGTACTTTATTATTGAGTAATTGCATCATTATTAAAAAAAACCCATAATAATAGAGAAGGACCCTTTGTCTCATACCAATGCTAGCAAATGCACTGGCTGCCATTAGCAGATCAAAGCCAGTGAATACTGAAAAGAAGTGGTTTGAAATTTTGGTTAAGTTTTGCATGGAATATGGTTTGCTAATATCCAGCATTCAATTCTGCCTCATGGCCTGTGTCACTGTAAATGTTCAGTTCCTGAGGAGAAGAGAAGAACGGACACTTAGCAGTATTGGGAAGAATGTGCTTTAGAGCTTTTGGAAACTTTTCCTATAGTGTAAGAATGCTTTTGGTAGGTCGTTACTGATTATCTGGCCTAAATATTTATTAATCTCTTACTGGACGGTTTGTTCATGTTCTCTAAGTATTGCATTTTGTATTTCTTTTAGGTTTTTCCAAACAATTTTTATCAGTGAGAGATTGCTCATTAGTTATATATATTGTTTCGTATAACACTTCTAGTTCACTAAAGATTTCCAATGTACTTAAGATTCCACAACACTATACAGCAGTGAGTTCCAGAGGCTCATTATGTACATGACAACAGAGTATTTCCTTAGATTTCAAATTGGCAGCTTCTTTGGGAATCATCTGCAAATATGCACTGGTAACATCATATTCCAATCTTGCATTAGCTAACAGTCTCACTGTGCTTAATACAGATACATAATCAATTAAAACATGCACATCTTAAGGACTCTGCAAAGAGAGCTGTGTTTAATAACAAAGTGTGTTTCACTTTAGATTAATATCACGGTGCTCTGTAGCTTATGCTTTTCTGGAGGAAGAAAGAAGTATTAAAAACTTTCTTTCATTCACTAACTTAATCCCAGTTTGAAGGGCTTAAACTAAAAATTTGAGATGGGCTTTCATTGTTGGGTTTCTCAGCTTTCTAATTATATCCCTTATTCTATAAAACATAGACCACTGTAAAGAACCAGAGGAATTGGCAGACTGAGGCAGTCTGAAAACGTCTTAATTCTTCTGACCTTTATCAGAATTTTCTTTCTCCAACAGAATACACAACTGACCTTTTCCACCTACTGACAGGACAGCTTATGGCAGATTTCCATTATCGAAAGCTTTCTGCAAATTTACTGCAGTTATTACGGGTAACCCAGCTCAGCTCTGCAAGGTTATTATAATAAACAACTCCCTGAAATCTTAACTGTTGTTTTTTTCTCATTCCAGAAAGTCACAGTGGCCATGCTTGCATACCTGCTAGCTTTCCAGGTGTGCACAGAGGCCAAATACCCACAAGACAGCCAAACATTACAGCTGTTCCCAGCAGAAAGATGGCTGAAGTATTGCCAGATGCACCAAACATTCATCTAGGTTACAAACTTCACTGTTTTGAGGGATGTCTCAGTCATTAGGCTGCCTGCCTAGCATACAGGAGATCTCTCTCTGACTTAGGAGGTGACATTGAGAAAGTCACTAAACCCCTGTGGCTCTGCTCTTTGTAAAAAGGGGGTGGACTGCATCTCCTCTTCAGTGTTATGAAACTCTTGTAGACAGTGAATCATTTACCACTACTCTGGTAACAAGGTCCAGATGGAGAAATTTGCAGAATATTTTAGTTTAAGTTTCTAATTGAACTACAGAAAGAC
Organism: Lonchura striata; assembly: GCF_050655825.1. Taxonomy (NCBI): domain Eukaryota; kingdom Metazoa; phylum Chordata; class Aves; order Passeriformes; family Estrildidae; genus Lonchura; species Lonchura striata. The sequence goes on along the minus strand of NC_140707.1, from coordinate 52,881,120 downwards.
AACAAAATATTGTGAGGTATGGTATACAGGTTTTATTGGTACAAGTTGGATATGTGATTATTCATGCCTATAAAAGCCAACTGATCAATGAAGTTTGTATCAACTTACTAGCAATAAAGACTTTGTATTCAACCACACCATCCTCGTCTCTGTAAATTTCATACTTTTATTAAGAAACCCAAATGTTTGTGATACTTTTTATGCTTTTTCACATCTTTTTAATTGAAACTATATTTACATTGCTCCAGCTGTAAAGCCAAACACTTTTAGTTACCATATGTTCAACTGCAAGGATCACTGTGGCAGAGAAAACTTTATATTTTTATTCCCAAAATAACCTGCATTCTTATGCTTGCTTTCTTTGTTTAACCTAGAGTCAATATAGACACATAGAGTCAGGAGTATTTTCAGTGGTTATCACATATCAGAGAGCACCACAAAGTAAGAAGATTTTCCATAACTATATGTGCCTCTATGGTCAGCAAAGACAAAACTTCTGGGGTTTGCAGAGGAGTCCAAGGCAATAAGACTTCAAAACAAAAGAAAAGTTTTAATCTATAAATCAATTCAGCAGTTACATTGAGAGTGTGGGAGTGATATTTGCCTTTCTCACTCAGGCTTGGTTGGGATTTAAAATCCCAGGGGTTTCCATACTGCATCCTACTGTGGTTTTACAGGGAAATGAGCACTGAGAGAGAAACATGAATGCTCAGACAGGAAGGCCAAGAAAAGGATAGGAGAAGAGTATGTGCAAAACCACCGCAATGGAAATGGGAACCAAACCTCCTTACACGCACGACCACTCAAGATCACGTTTTGAAAACTGAAGTGGAATTAAATGTGAATTGAAGAGGCCTGTGATGAATCCTACCAGTAAAGAACTTCTTGAGACAGCTAAAGAAGTCCTGAGTGCAGCACTCAAAAATTATTACAAACAGCACAAAATATTAAGGCCAATATATGTAATCTTAGTGCAAGAATTTCAGTGTTCCGAGTATATTTACTGTTTGGTAAATGTTTTCTAGGTAACATAAAATTCCACTGCAGACAATATTCTTTGCTTTGCTGTATTTTGCCACTAACCAGTCATAATATTTTGTGCCACTATGACAGAGAAAAAGCCATTCATAAAGCCTTACAAGGGCCTTCCACAAAGAAAAAATATAGTCCCAAAAACAGCATTCCAGGAAAGTGTTATTTCAGACTTTAAGGCAACCAGAACTAGTACATGGTTCATGTACACTTAATTTAGAATTCTACTGACACTACTCAATAGTTCATTCTACGTTGAAAGGAATTTACAACACAGATATCATTAAAAATATCCCATGCTTCAGACAGAATGTCTCAGACTGGGAATGAACAGTGACTTACAGTCAAAATCTAATAACAGGAACAAAGTACTATATAAAACATACTACATATATATTTTAAATAAATATATAGTTATACATTGCACTTAGAAAGAGAAAAGATACTGAATGAAAATTAATGTAGGTAGAATCCAGAAAGGAGCACATATTTTAAATCTTACACAAACGTGTAATTTCCCTGTAGAACTCCAAACTGATTTTTTTTTTGTTTTGTTTTGTTAGACAGAAAAGTTTGGGTAAATATGTAAAAACTGATTATTCATTATTACTTAGCTAGTGGGTTTCGCTCTGACATTTCCTTCTTCATTTTCCTTCAGACTGCCTATCAAATACTACAAAGCTCCATTTGACAATGCTAAGCAGGAATAGACATGAAGAAAATCTGTGACCATCTTAGACTGATTTAGGAGGACAGTTTCAAATTTGAAGATGAAAATTCTAGGCCAATGCTGACTAAAAAGAGAAATAAAATCTGCAAATATGAGATGCATAGGAAAGATGGAAGATCAATGCAAAATAATAAAAATCAAATTAAAAGCATAAAATTATAGACTGAAGAAATTTAGACTGGAAATCTTCCAGAAAGTGAAAAGATGCCATGGAATTGTTATTTATTCTTTACAATGTGTTCCACAGAATCTCAAAACTAGATCACAAATATAAAGCAACAGTTCAATTTCTCAGAGGATAACATCTCATCACTAAGGACACATAATTAAAACACAGAAGAATGGAATAAGCAATTGAAAACAAAGCTGTAGGGGCCTCACTGGTGCCAAGAGTAGCATAAAATAAGTTTTCTATTTCTGAGGAGAGTGATTGTAGCAAAAGTAAAAGACTAGTAGATGAAGGAAAAAGGATCCTGCATGACAGAGTCTTGGGTTTTTAAAGAAGATGTGATTATAGAGGGATGATACTCCAGTAGTAAAACACATGCAGTAGGACATCTCTTACATGCACATTGAAACATTGCTGCTGAATGCAGAGACAAGGTGACTTTACTGAGGAAAGGCCACAGTTTCAGGCACATATCTTTTGCTTATCTTTTACAGCCATCTGAATATACCCCCAAAATCTGATGCACTACGAAACCTCCATGAAACTGCTGCTCTGGGATCCTTTGTTCATTTTGCCACTTTTCACATCTGAACTCCTCCCTCTTCAACAACCCAAAGGTGAGATGCTCCCTCAGCCTGTCTCCGTCTGCTGCTGTCTGAGTACTTTGGACTCATTTTGCATCACAGAAAGAATGTCATTTTCAATGTCTGCCATTGACAGCTATTCCCCTTTCCCACTCATGCTTCCTCATCAGGCTAACACATAGCTCATGCTATCACCCTCGCTGAAGGTGAGAGAGATGGCCACTTTAAGCATGCCATGCTTTTTCCTAATCTGTAACTGATAACCTCCAGTGTGACTCAACTGTTTGTCCCTGAGAAAAGGCTTAACATAAAGCAAAGCTGCAATGGTGAAAAGCTGGATAAATAAATGTTTGAGTTGTTTGGTTTGGGGATTCTGGAATATTTAGTGACAATTGACAGAATTTTGGAAGCAGCATCTACTTCTTCAACACCTTGGGACTGCATTGAAGTCATGCTCCTAAACTAAACTAAAGATAAATAATGATCTTTCCTTGGTTTTGCAGCATGTGCCAACTTAAGATTTCACAAAACTATAAAGATTTAATACAGATCCTCAGAAACCAAGTATTTCAAGAAACATCAAGCTGATATTTTCCGCACTGATCCAGGGGAAAAGAGTATGTATAGGCTGGAAAGCCATAATTATGACTTTATCTTTACATTCCTGGCCTCCAGGAGAGGTCAGAGAAGAAGGAAAATAATTTTGTTTTCTCCTCCATCTTTAGCATGGTTTGTTTGTACGTGCATGTGGGGAAAAAGATGAAGGAAGGTACCTGAGAGTAGGAATTTTCAGGAGCACAGCATGTCACCAAATACTTTGTTTCTCTACCATTATCAAGAGCAGTACTTGATTTGTCCTTTCCCGACAGATTTACTTGGTAGGGTTTGCCACATAGAGGCCTTCTTTTGCCACATTGTGGCACAGGAACTCTGGGGTTGTCTCACTGAGGGGCTAATTAGGGATTTCTATTCCATTCCAGTATCTCTATTTAATGCCTGAAAATACAGACACCAAAGCTTCTAACTGGACTCATCCTTGCTCTGTATTTCCATCCAACAGAGAAAAATCCCCTACAAAAATTGCTAGTAGAGGAAGCTAACATTAAAAACAGAGTTTGCTTTTCTTCTTCTAAATGAGTTAGTTAGAAACCAGTCAGCTGTTTGTTCAACATTCTGAGCCAAAGCCAGCACCAATCTCTCCCTTGACTTACATTTGCTTTGAGAGTGCAGACAATAAGCAAGCTGGGGCTTAATGAGCCTGTATGTGGGGTCAGTCTGGCAGAACGAAAGAGGATGGTCATTTTTTGAGCTATCCCAATTTGAAACAGAAACTAGAGGGGGGATAACAAGAGCAACAATGAACTAAGGACTTGCAGAAATACCTCACAGAAAGGATTTAATAGAGAGAAACTCCCTGATGGTTCCTTTACTCCAGCTGATGGTAAGATACCACATTTCCCAAGCACTGGCACTGAACAGCTAACCCAGATGAGCCAGCATCAGCCTTTGGCATAGTGCAGTGGCACATCTGGACTGGGAAGGAAGGACTGAGCCTGTTGTACAGAAATGTATATTTACTTTTAGAGAGATTTGTTTCAGATTAAATGCATACTATCCAACATGAAAAGGAACATGATTCAAAAAAAACACCCCAACATCTCTAATTCTTCAACTATTTCTAAACAACACATAATAGAACCCATTTGTGTTAAAAGCACAGACTTTCACCATCAGAGCCAAAATGAACCTCCAAAGCTTGTCTCAAAAACATGGAAGATAAAAAATTCCAGACATAAAAACACTCCACCAACTAGGTGGAGCTGGACAATACATGCTAGAGGAAATTCAGAGATATGGTAGCATCTTCCACTAGTCTCTTTTCCCCAGCTTATGCCACAGACTCCATTCTAGGGCACATTTCATAATCTGTCTTCTACACAATTTAACAGCCTCCTTTGATTTGCCTGCCCTCTACACCTCTAAACAGCAAGAGGAATGCCAACTCATTAACCCAAGAGATACTCAGTTATAAAGGGGATAGGCTGAAAGCAAATTCTAAAGGCAGACAGGATTAATGTCATAGACATATCTCTGGGCCACCCACAGAAGGAATTCTCAATTATTCCAAAGCAAGGTAACAAGCTTTTCAAAAATTTACCTTGGTAGAACACTCCCCAAGCTGCAAAACAATGATCAGAGAAACTGAACATTAGACAACTAAATGGTTAAAATCCTGCTTGTGATTTGCTGCAATGCTTTCACTGGGAATGTCTGAGCATAATAGTTCTGCGTAGGAAGAAAGGAACTGTATTTTAGTCATCTGCATATATTCTAGTTTTGGTTGGGTTTTTGGGTTTTTGTTGGCTTGAATTTGGGATTTTTTTTTTTAAAGGTACATTTAATGATTATTCAGAAGTGGACTATTACAACTGTTAAAAATAATATTCTTACAGATTGTAATCAGCTCCAGTGTCTTTCCACATGTGTGTGGGTTGGAGATGAGCACCATGGCCAGTAGGCAGGGACTTTTTTTGTACTGATGGGGGTGTATATTAAATCTTTAAAAGTTACTCTGATTAAATCACATCAAGTCAGCATAATTTTCTTCACTGTTTAAGTATTTCAGCTGCCAAAATCCCTAAAACAGAGTGAGCTGTGCTTCTGAACATGATTAGGTTTGTGCCTTTTTTTTCAACCAGATTGATACCCACCAGCTCACAACTTGGCTGGGACTTTTCAATCTCGTTGTCAGAACAGTATCCAGAAAGGGAATTTCATAGTAAGACTCCAAGTCTCCTTTTCTCAGCAGCTCTCTCCTTTTAGACTATTGATAGAATTCAAATTATGTAATTTCAGTTCCCTCAGGTACCTTCAAAATACTCTGGCTTTTGACATAAGTACTAAGAAAATTCCTTCATACAAGGTTTTTCCATTAGCAAATGCCCAGGGAGCAGGAGAGGTGGAAAGATTTTACTTCCCGATTAGTTTTATCTGGGATGTTCAAGGAAAGTCTTCCTTTCCTATTCTTTCATCCATCCCAGTAATATCTAACTAGGAAAGCAGCACCAAGTTTTATGGAGCAGTTGTAGCTTCTCCCTAGCAATGATCCTTTTCTGTCTGTAGCTTTCACATCATTGTTTTGCTGATGCTTTTAATTTGTCTTGGTTTGCATCCATTTTAAATGAAATAACCTGATTAGATTCCTTTTGTCAGAAGGCTGAGGTCACATCAATCACAGTAAGAGTTTTCTGGACACATGGAGAATGAAAATAGGTTGGATACCTTTACATTTTCCATTCTCCTACAAAGAGTCAGAGTATCCATTCATATAATTGTCTTTAATTCAAGCATGAAACATTTCATTGTATGTTTCATTCATCCCCAAAAATGCATATGCAATCTAACTGAAACTACTACAAATGAAAATAATATGCAAACTGTTCCAGCCGAAACAATAATGTCAAGTAGAATCTAAAAAAGGCTACATAATGTTTCAAAAGAAAGCCTTTACATTTTCATATAAAAGGGAAACTCTCAATTTAAAATGTCTAAATTTTTAAGTCAGTAAAAATAGTAACTAAGCACTTGTCCTATTCACATACAGAAATACATTGAAGTATATTTTAATTATAGAAAAAAAAAAGTGTGCTTGACTTTTTCCAACACTCTTTTCTATTTCAATCAGCAAATTATAAAAACAGCCTTTGCATTGCAGTTTTACATACAACAATTTAAAAAGCTACCTTTGGCTTTGCTCTTCAGTTTTCTACTAATATATGAAATCATCACAGCTACACCTACCTGTTCTACTCATCTGTATTACCTTCAGCACTTGAAAAGTAAGCCTACAAATGCATTTTGCCTCCTAATCTCTTAAAGAGGTTATTGGTTACACCATCCAAATTATTGAAAAATACAGATAAGCAGTGTAAATTTCTGGTGGTCATGCAGAAGGTTTAAAAAACATCTCTCCTGGCTTCAGACATACTTTCTGACATATATCCTGCCTCTTTTTATTATGCTAATGAGTCACATACAAATATTCATACTGCTAAGACTGCTAAGAACCTATTCCATCAGCAGACTTCTGATCTGTCTTAAAATCTGTTGCTATAGATCTTTGGTCCTTAGCCCCATGTGGATCAGGATACTCACATAATCAGTACATTCAATGTAGCAGTATATTTGCAGCTACTATGGAAAAGTTGCATTTGTTTCTCTCAAATTGCATTTATTTCTCTCAAGTTGCATTTGTTTCTCTCATTTTGCATCACAGAAAGAATGTAATTTTCAATGTCTACCATTGGCATTAACAAAATTAGCATGCTGAACTATTGCTCTGGTTTTAGCAAGTAAATGAACAGGAACTAGGCAGAAAGAGACCAATGCATTCATTTTCTCATATAAATACAGGCTTAAGTAACCTTGCTCTGCAGAGGTGAGAGGTTTCTAGACAGTGAGATAATCCAGCTTGGTAGTTTCTGTCAATTTAATTATTTTTTACTGAGACTGGCACTGACGAAACCATCTCTGACTGATAGCCCTGGAGATGATGTCCTGTGTTATCTATGGAACAGATAAGCACGAGGAGCAGCAATGTTTTTAGGTCTGATCTATTTTCATTTCAGTCTTAAATGTGTCCTTCAATTTTTAATTGATGATAATGACATCTCTTCCCTACTAGCACCCTTTTTTTATTTTTCTGTAAAAGACAGTTATTTCCTTCAGCCATATAGATTTTACTTCTAAACTGATTAATTCCCCCTAAATACAGACAGTATCTTCATAAATACTCTTATTACCATGATTGCCAAAAAGTCTGCAAGTTACTTAATCAGTGACTTAACTTTTAAACATGGAAACTAATCTTTATTTATATTAAATACAAACACCTGCATAGTTACATTTTAATAAGGTTTTGTTTTATGGAGAAGGAGATCACTAACAGAAGCTGACATTACAGAAAGCAATGAGGAATGGAAATAAAGAAAAGGGAAAGGAAAATGAGGAACAAATAATTTTAAGATATTGGCTGTCACGTGCTGTTTCACCTGTATATATGCCACTAACTACATGGAGCAATGAAACCACTTTGAAGCAAGAGAATAGCACGAAAACGTCATAACTGTGACAGAAAATTTACAACCAACATCTGCAGGAAGCAAAAGAGAAGGAAGCAGGAAAGGATAATCTAGTGAGCAGGCAATTATGAATCTGCTTAAACCTGAGTCTCAAGAAAGATACAAATATAGAGGCTGGTGTGCTCACAGTCCAGCTCATGAAGCAATAGTTGCAAGACCCAACCACTGACATGAACATGCAGGGAGATTCTGCTGTAGGCGGCAAGGAGGTAATCAGATCCTAACATAAAAGGTAATATCCTAATTTCCAATCTTGATCTAAACCATGAGGTTTACTACCCTTTCCCACTTCCCTGTCCCCGTTAATAGAAATATCCAGTTAGAGCGATTATCAACATAAATGTCATCTTTGCATCTGCCTAAACTCCTGGCCTTGATGAAACCCTTTGGCAAATCATGCAATCTAATATCTAGGCTCAGCTTGTTACCATACCACAGACTTCTTGTGCGTTACATGCAAAATCTTTTAAAAAAGGTTTTTAAAAGGAATTTACACACATTACACATCCTTACAAATCTGTTAAATCCTGTTCTTATAATGAGGATAACTGCACCTTGCTGTATCTTGCTTATCTTTGCAACATCTCCAAATTACAGACTGTAAAAGCATTTACTACTTGAGTCATGACTAGGCAGGTGTGTAAGGGACAATGTACTTAGTGATGAAATTAGGTAAACTGTCACATAATGGCTAGTCACCAGCTCCTTTAGCTTGGAAGAATTATGTTCTAAAGACCATTCTCTTGTTCTTTGGTAAGTTTTAAGTAAGTGAAATATCAAGACTGCTCACGATTGCTCTCCAGGGACAATCATTTCCCCTGGACCTGCTGGCCACGCTACTGCTAATATTGGCCAGGATGCCAGAGGCCTTCTTGGACACCTGGGCACATGTTGGCTCATGTTCAGCTGGTTGTCAACCAGAACCCCCAGGTCCTCCATATCCATACACTCTCAAATCCTTTTCTGCCAGGAAGATTTCCAGCCACTCTGCCTCCAGCCTGTAGCACTGCCTGGGGTAGTTGTGACCCCAGTGCAGGACTTGGCACTTGGCCTTGTTGAACCTCATACCACTGGCCTTGGCTCATTTGTCCAGCCTATCCAGATCCCTCTGCAGAGCATTCCTGCTCTCAAGCAGATCAATATTCCCAGCCAACTTGGTGTTGTCTGCAAACTGACTGAGGGTACACTCAATCCCTTCATGCCTATCATTGATAGAGATATTGCAAACAATTGAGTCCAATACTGAGGGCTGTGGAATACCACCTGTGACTGGCCATCAGCTGGGTTTAACTCTATTCACCATTACTCTTATGGCTTGGCCATCCAGCCAACTTTTCAACCAGCAAAGAATGTGCCTGCCAAACCATGAGAAGTCAGTTTCTCCAGGAGAATGCTGTGGGAGACAAAGGTTTTACTAAGGTCCATATAGACAACACCAACAGCCTTTCCCTCATCCATTAGGTGGATCACCCTGTCATAGATGGAGGTCAGGCTGGTCAAGCAGGACCTGTCTTTCATAAACTTGTACTGGCTGGGCCTGATCTCTGGGTTGTCCATGTTCCACATGATGGTGCTCAAGATGATCTGTTCCATAACCCTCCTTAGCACCAAGGTCAGGCTGACAGGCCAGTAATTCCTTGGATTCTCCTTCCAGCCCTTCTTGTAGATGGTTATCACATTGGCTAACCTCCGGTGATCTGAGACCTTCCTGCTCAACCAAAACTGCTCATAAATGATTAAGAGTGGCTTTTCAAGCTTTTCTGTGAGAGAATCCCTCAGTATTCCTGGGTGGATTCCATATGGCCCCATAGACTTTCATGCATTAAAGTGGAGCAGCAGGTTACTAACTCTTTTCTCTTTAATTATGGGGACTTCATTCTGCTCCTCATTTCTGTCTTCCAGCTCAGAGAGCTGAGTGCCCTGAGGATAGCTGGTCCAACCACAAAAGACTGAATCTAAAAAGGTACTCAATATCTCAGCCTTTTCCTCATCTTTTGTGGAAATGCTTCCACCAACACCCAAAAAAGGATGGAGACTCTTTATGCTCTCCTTGATAACAGCAAATCTTTCACCCTTCTGACTTGTCAAAAGAAGAAAGGCACCATCACTATGACAGAGAATCCCTGAACTGCCTATTGAGCTCTGCCTTGGACAAAACCTACAACAGAGATGTCAAGGAGGCCTGCCAGGAACAGAACATGTACACAGCCCCTCCATAGTGAGCTCCTTTCCTTATGTTTTGGCCCACTCCTCACCTTGTTTGCTAAAATCCTTAACAAGGTCAAAATTGGAAGACTTATTCCCTACTGTGGCTGCTTTGACACAGATTTTCCACAAAACCTTAAAGTAATTTTTGCAGTTTAGAAAATCTATATTATGAATGATAGAAAAAGGCATGAATTTGTATCAGGTGTCAGCAAGACACCTATTACTCAAACACTAACAAGGTCCAGTGAGGCCCTGTTGAGCATTCATAAGACCATAGGCTGGAGGTAAGGAAGGAAAGAAATGAGTCAGGATGGCAAATTGTTCTCTTTCAGAATTTCTTTGCTTGGTATCTTTGACAATGCAGTTTCAAATCCCAGTAATAGACAGAAAGATTTCAGACAAACATTCATTCTCAAGTCAACATCTTAAAACAGGGACAGAGAATGCCCTCATTTAAGATTCAAATTTAGCTCCCTCCTACTTGGACCTTTGTGCCATCTTGTGCACCTCTTACAAAAAAATATTTACATGGGAATTGTCAACTCAGAAGAAAAGGGAGAGGAAATTTTTACATCAAAATAACAAAGACTGCTGCAAGCTGGCTTTCTCTTTTACTCCTTAAAAAATCATTCTGTGGCATGAGTCAGATAATATGGAGTGGGAGGATCACACTCCAGCAGGCTGCGGTAGAGCAGGTGGAGCCATGGAGACAGCTTGGACATATGCAGCATGTGTGTTTTCTCTTGAAGGACTTGGAGAAGGAAGTGCTACAAAGCTGCTTTTGCAAAGGTATCTTGCTGGCTAAACTCGTACTTTAAAAATACTGGGATTCCTGAGATGTTTTCCTTCACCTGCCTCAATTAATGTTTTTATTATGTAATTTTTTTTCTAAGATGAGGCAAAAAACCACAGATTTGTCTCACAGACTATTTGGGAAACGAATTCTGAGAGCAGACGACAGTTGTTCCAATTATCAATGCATAATACTTATGTTATTTTCTGGACACAGAGCAGACTCAACAGTGTAAAAGGCATATTCCACAAGGGGGACTCATATAGTGAAGCTGAATCATTTTTCCTGGCCCCTAAACACTGACTTTTTTCTGATTCTTCTGCTTTTACACTCCAGGTTAAAGTAGCATTGTGGTACGTACAAGCAAATTGTCATGTTAACTCTAGTCAATGGTTTTTACAAGGCTCTGTATTCCTCCAAACATCAAGAAGCTTTTTAACAGTGCTGAAAGCCCCTGGATTTAATGATCAGTTTTATTCCATTTCCAGGATTACAGATAGCCTGGGTCGGTTTGTTTCCCTTATCAATAAAACTGGCATCAATAAACAATGACAGTTATCCCAGAGAAGTCACATTAGTGTAAATGAAAACACCAAATACTTTAAAAAATCCAATATTTTAACTGCTCCTGTCTTGTTCCCTTCTTCCTACCTAATAAAATAATCTAGTCTTAGCTTTTGAGGACAGTGGGACTTCTATTTTAGGTTAAGATCAAGAAACAAAGAAAACAAAGGTCCATGGTAAGGAGGCCAGACCTTGCATTAATGTAGCCCCTCAGTGGCCCAGTAAATAATTTAAAATAAATAAACAATGTGAACAAGACACATTAAATCCACACTTGAATAATGAGAACTTAGGCTTGCTGTTCTTTGGAATATTATTTATATGAAAAAACAGTAGCCCCAGGTGTTCTCAAACAGCCCAGCAAGCTCCCTTAAGGTTTGTTATCTGACTGCTTGCCTGAGGGCCACTGGATCTATTACAGTCTTGCTGTAGCTTCCTACAGAAGAAACCCTTCCTGAATGCCTCAAATCTGGCACCAGGCAAGTCAGTGGGTATTCCAGGAAAATGCTGTGGAGACCCCAGTGAGACATTACTTACGGTGCTTGGGATGCCAGACTTTTGATATCTCAGATCACATCTCATTTTTAATGTGTGTTAGGAGCTTTTATCCAAGGTGGAGGGAAGCGTCCCCTCTCCTTCCATGGCAGACAGCTTAGGCTGGGCACAACCGAAGTACCAAGGGATAAGGGAAAATCCTCAAGGGGAAAAGTGGTGATGAAATTGGCATGATTGCTAGTAGTTGCTTGTAGGACACTGAGTGAGTAATTTGGAAAAACAAGCTCATTAGAGGAAAAGAGGAATGACACCAATCTGCTGTAATGAGCAGGCAGTAGAACAGTGCCTTCATGTCTAGTTCCATTCTGGGTTTGAGCCACACACTGCAAAGGTTGTGGCCTTGCTGGGTGTACATTAACACAACCTAATGATTTGTCCTCTCTTTTTAGTCTCCCAAGCTAGTATCAGTTTACAGTGAGAACAAAAGCAATGCAGCAGAATCGAGGGCAGACTAGCAGACTAGGAGATTTCCATCAACCATGCTATATAGACTTTTATTTGTTAGGGTGAAGGAAATGAAAGACCGGATGCTTTAAACAACTGTTTTGGTCTTGAGGTTAAGCAGTTGCTCACCTGGGGCAAGGAGCTTCCAGCTTCCTCCAGACTGTGGGCATTTTTAAAAATGATCATAACACTCCTGAGTACCATGCAGCTATGAGAATATTGTCCAGGGAGTAAGTTCTTCACATGATGAAATATTCCTTTTACAGATGGGAACACGTTTGCACAGAAGGATTAAATGACTTGCCCCAATATTATAAAGTAAATCAGTGATAAAATAGAGAAAATAATCAGATGTCCTGATGCCCACTTCTGTACATAAATCACTAGACCATAATTTCTTCTGCAAGATCATAATTTCCTCCTTTCATATGCTATCTTGCTGCCAAGAGAAAGATTATTCTACATGCTGCATGGACTAACATTTTTCCAAGTCTAATTCAAAACCTGTCAAGCCATGGAGTTGCTCTTCTATTCCCCTGGGAAATGATTCCAGAGCTTGACAGGGCAAGGACATATCTCCATAACAGGAAGTTTTCCATAATATTTACCCTTAAATTTTTCTGTTCTCCATTTGTAGTCATCTAAGTATCTTCTCTTTCTATAGTATTTATGATCATCAAATACTAGCAGAGTTGTATTTTCCCTTCTCTCTATCAAATATCACTTAAGCAAGATTGACTAACTCTTTCAGTAATACCTCTAAAAGCAATTCCTTTAATTCCCAAAACAGTTTTAATTTCTTTCCCTAAACTTTTTCCACTTTTCCAATATTAGACACGTATTTCAGTGTTTCCACAGTGTGCTGTTTAACCTTGACCAATACTTCTTTTCTCCCTGCTGATGGGATAGACTGCAGCAGAACACAGGATGCTGGGAAAACTGAAGTTTAGAGCAGGAACTCAGTGATGTCACAAGACCCCTATGGTTGAGGGATTACCAGAAAGTTCCAGGAGCAATGTTTCTTTTCATCCATTGGAACTGGAAAGAGTGCCAGATCCTACATTAACATTGGGCTAATTTAGTTGAGAGGCAGAACTTGCTGCTTCCTTCCTGTTCTTGTTACCATTTTAGCCCACTGAAATCAGAAGAAACAGACATTAAATTCCATCATTAAATAATAAAAATGAAATTGTTTGTTTCACTGCTTGGCTAAATCAGCAAAAGACAAACACCAATACCTGAAACCCCTGCGGTTTCTACTGTGGTCAGAATGAAGCCTCACAAAAATGCTCATCTCAGCAGAAATATACAACCCTGGCCTGCCACATTAGCATAAATTACAGCAGCCAGAAATTATTGCTGCCTCTAATCTCCAAAGACTCAGGAGCTGAACTGCGTTCAGCAGAATGACCTGTCCTCCATGATGCATTAGTGTTTGCTCTCTCTCAGGCACACACAAAGCCCGTCCTTTTGAAGCACAGAGATTTATGTCTCCCAAAATAAAAAACCCTATACTTTAACTGCTCCTGCCTGGTCCTCTTCCTCCTCCCTAATAAAATCATCAGCTCTAAGCTTCTTGAAGACAACTTTTTAGGGCTTCTATTTTGGGTGAAGATCAAGAATCAAAAAACAATCTAAAGCTTCAATTAGCATCTTGCTACTGCCACCCAAGAAGAAACAATAATTTCCTTTAATCTTATATTTCTAAACTGAAAGTGAAGTGAAATAGTTAACAAGAAATTACAAAGAACCTGTATGCAATCATGCTCGTACAAAGTCACACACAAAAAAACAACCTGCTGATCTTCTATTTTTTGAATTTATGCTGTCCATCCCTCTGACCCATCCCCTATATCCCATGTCTTCTCTAACTTGTCTTTACTACTCCTTAAAAACATTACAATTAAGCCTGTGAACAAGTCTGTCAAAACTAAACTAGGAAAAACTAATATTCACAAGTTCTTATTTCTACTAAACATTGGCTTATTTTAACTTATTAACTGGCTTTTTAAGTGCTTTTAGTTGCTTTCAAGAAAACTGATGATAGCTAGGTTTAAACCAAAGTAAGTACTCTGGCTTAACAAGGCTTATAAAAAACAGTATCTTAAATTTAACCAGTACAACTGATGGCAGAGGAGACCAAAGACTGAAGGTTTACTGTTGAAGACAGAATGACAAAGATCTGCCTAAAACAATAATAATAAGCAGATGCTAAACGCAGTGGAACTGGTAGATTTAATTGCTACCCAAGTATTTGAAAGGTAAACATAACAGAGAGTTGAAACAAACTTCCACTTCAGACAAAAGGATAATATCATGCTGTTGAGGTCTTAAGCAATTAGAATTTTTTTAAAAATACAGCAAAACACAACAAACTATAGCTATGCAACTCCATCAAAAGTCATGTGAGAGAAGACACACTCTCCAGGCAGAGAGAGTGACAGAAGTTTAGGTCTGGCTGAGCTCAAGTGTGGTGTGGGTGAGGGATGTGACATTTGAAGAAGGATACATATAGAGAGAACCGGTGCTCTGAGTAGACAAGAGCATCTATGTTTCATATCTCATTTTATTTGAGAATGAAGAACTTTATATAATTCTTTAAAATAACAAAAATACATGAAAATTTTCTGACTCTGTGAAAATCATTTCCTCTTCATAATGGAATAAACTACTACCCTCAAATTTAGACCAACTGTTGTGGTGAAAAGAAGTTAGTTTATGATAGGAAATAACTGGGATCTATTACTAAAATAAGAGCACAGTGCTGACAATGGCTGAGGGTTACTACTCTGAAATCACCCTAACATAAAATGACAGATGAAATCAGATCTAGATCTATGCATAACACAACTCTTCCACACATCCAACTGTTATGTTCTAAAAGCCAAACAGCAAACACAACCTTCCACAACGCCACCATGGGACCTGAAGACTCCACACGACCCTTCACTCTCTAGGACTGAACAGCTGTCCTAAATATAGAAAGCATGTTAATACTAAGGATCACTGCTATTACAAATCTACCAAATAAAATATCTGGAATAAAACAGTTATTAATAACCATACTTAGGACATTTTATTTAGGACTAGATGTTAGCAAAGTGCTACAACATCATGTTAATGGCTATTTGATGCAGACAACCCACATTGCAGAGCTAGGAGAAGACCTAAAAGCCTATTTTCAGAGAAAGCCTTGCATCTACTCTAAAAGGCCTTTTTAAAGACCAACAGCAACACCAGATTAAATCTGCAACAGAATGGATGACTTTCAACTCTAAATCAGTGTTGAAAGTCTCCCACTCTTCTATTTCAAACTCATCACATGTTCCCACCAAAATAATCAGCTGTGAAAGAGTGAATTACGGTTATATTTAAAGTTCATACTGTTAGGCTTTGGAGCTGTATCTCCTTGAAACAAACAGACACAGTCTTAACATCCTTCAAAGGCACTGCTTATAGGCTGTCTGCAGCCTCATCCATCTGCTTGGAAAATATTTAAAAGGATACCTATCTATGAGACACAATCTATTAAAACATTGCCAGCAAATACTTCAGGCAGCACATAGCTCTCCCCTCATTTATACCTCTCCTTTCACAGCAAGAGACAGCACTTTCAACATTCAGGCCTATCGGGTTATGTCAGAAATATAACCACTGTCCTTGTGTCATATATGTCAAAGATATCTCTTTTTTCTTCCTCTTCTTCCTCAGATCTAAGTCCCTAAGTCTAGAAAGGTTGTCTACTTCTTTTATGCCTCAACTGAGAAATCAATAAATGCTTTCAGCCTTTCCAACTTTATGTTTTTATTTGACAAGAGTATACAACAACAACGATCTATGTGACACAGTTACAGCAGAATATTCTTAGGTGTACTATTACTTTTTTGCAATTGAACGGGACACAATAAAAGAGATTTAACCTAAGTGCTACCCTGCCTCTCCAATGAAGAGTGTGAAAACAGTTAATTAAAGTAACTTACCTAACATTATATAGTCTGATACACCTTCCAAATCTTTCACTGGGTAAATGTTAAGGTGACACACTCACTCTGTGGTGAAAGATCATCCAACTCAGGGTGTTGTCCTGGAATACTATTTAATTACCATTATTCAAGTAAATGTTCCCTATTTCAACACGCATACACTATAGTCCCTCTTGTCCTTCCTCCCAACCTGTTATGGGCTCACTGGACATAGCAAGAGCTGTAGTGCCACGCTACAAAAAGAGTGCTAAGGAGGATGGAGATGTAGGATTCCTGCTAAATTTTGGGATGCTTTGCCAAAGATTACACCATAGGGATGAATTAAGGATCATGATATGATTATTAAAATTTACATGATAACCATAAAGAACTCCTAGATATTAAGGACAGATTAAGAGCTCCCACCTTGTCACAAGCACATTGAAGATGACAAAAATATTTTTCTCAAATGAGCTCTTCATTTTGCTCATTTCCCTCCACCTAAAGAAAAATTCAAAACAAAACAAAATACAAACAATTGCCAAAAGCTCAAATAAGTAAACAAACAACAGAGATCATACAAACTCATCACAAAAGAAACTACTTGAGTTTCTTGGGAGAAATATTCAAAAAGGCAAGGCTAAGCTAATTAAGTGATGCCAACTGCAAACAGACTGGGATGCCCAAGGCACCTTCCTGCCCTGATAATTATATATTTGGGCTGCATTGCCATAACCCTGGCTTATGGCAATCTCTTCTCGTTTAAAAAAAAAAAAAAAAAAAAAAAAAAAAAAAAACCACACACAGAAAAGAAAAATCAAAGTCAGCTATGGCTCGACAGGTCTGCAGTAAAGCCCAGCCATGTAGAAAATAAAGCAGCAGCTGCACTACAGGATCAAAAAACAGAGTGAACAAACTCCATTATCAGGCAATCAGGCAAAATTATCTTACTCTATTAAAAAAAAAAAAAAAGAAAGAAAAAAAGATAAAAGAAATACACCCACCCTCACTCCCCAAATGTCTCACTGAAACCCAAGGGATTTGGGTTTCTGACGCAGGATTTCTGCATATTATCCATTACCTGCCTTACAGGCTTATTTTTTTCAAATGTTTAGCTGTCATCAGACTTCATTTAAGCATTTCAGAAGGAAGAAGCAAAAAGCATGCACAAGGTAAGGAAGTCTAATGCAGCAGACTGTCCTTCGCAGTCATATTCCATGCACAAGGCTCTTGGAGGAGTCATCCTGCCAAGCAAGGGAGGAAGGTTGCTCCCACATCCTGTCAGGGCATAACAATGACATGGCAAGCTCAGGTAAGGTATGTGTATCATAGCATCAGCAGACAGCATCCAAATCATCTCACAGAAACAGGCTCAAACCATATCTCCATGAACAACTATATTGCTAGAGTGTTTAGAAAGTTTAATACTGCTAATAGACATACACATAATACATACATGAGAATCCAGAGGCAAATCTTAGATATTAAACTCTCACCTCAAGTTCTTCTCTAAGTATATAAGAGCTCTCCCCATGAAAAAGTTCAGCCAGCCTTTATCCCGTAAGATAAGTGGACATGTGGCAGAGACCTCAGAAATACTGCTGGCTAATAAATTTTGAGGCTCTAGTATATACATGCTGCCCAGAGATACAAGTACCTTCCTTTCCCCGAACCTACTGGAGACAAATCCCTGCTTGGGGATGGGTAAACGTTTCCCTACAACAACCCTACTTAAAGCCTTAGGAGGAGGAGGAGTGTCCTGTTATGCCTGAACAATTTCTGATGGTGTTCTCAGTTGATAGCAATTAATTGCAATTCCTTAAATACAACCAAACACCATTCTCCATCAAATGTGACTAAATTACATCATCATTTCCTAATTTCCCCTGTTCAGTTCTCACACCATGTCCTGCTCACTTTTTTCTGCCTATTTGAATGCATGAATCCCTGTCTGCAAAGACTGAGGCATCTAAAAAGGCCAACCTCCAGGTGTTTATGGGACACATCTACTAACTTTGTGGCTGGAATGAATGCTATGTATCACTCAAGTACCCTCTTTATTCATGCATATTTATATTTATGACTTGTTAAAAAAAAATCCTCAATGCCTCAAGACAGTGTTTACAGGACAGAAATTTCAGGAAACCATGTTAACTAAGGGGTGTCAGTGCATGGATAGTGTCAATATACATCTTCTAAGTGGTTATCATACAAAGCAAAGTGAACACCAGCAAAGACCTCTGGAATTCTGGCTCTTTCAATGCCCTGATCTTCAGCAGAAACTTTGTCACTTGTCTCCATCTCCTACACATCTTTAGTCTTTTGGGATTGTCAACCCTCTGCATGTACAGAAGAAGCAAAAAACCATAGAAAAACCACAGAGCCAGCTATAAAGACCAGAGAGGAAAAAGTGGGTGCCTTTATAACAGAAAAGTACTGAGGTACTCTTTGATATAACCCTGCACTACAGAGAAATCAACTTATCCACAGCAACAGAAGCCAAGGGCACAGAACACACCCTTTTACTGAATTTGGTACCATTTGTGAGATGATCCCAGCATAAAACAGCACAGATAAATCCTGTAGCTGCAGCAAAAGTAGGTACCCAAGCTTGGAACAAAACAAACCTCACAACAGATTAATCCAAGGAATTTTCATTTAATCTCCACAAGTCTTTTACATTTAAGGCATTTCTGTACTTTGACAATTGTTACTGCAATATACTAAAAGTGCATTAGGATTACAAATAAAAGGATATATAAAAAGATAAATTCTTGAATAACCATGCTGATACACCACTGAAACACCAAACTGGACTCAAAAGATAGCTTTGATTTTATAAGCACCTCCAGGTAAGCTGAAAGCATCACTGGACACTGCCCTGCTGTAGTGATGCCTAGAGAGGAAGGAGTAGCACCCTTTGGCAAAGCCCTTCCCTCCACAGAACCCAGCTGAAGAGGGCAGGTGGCTGCTGCACCAACACACACACATGCTGAGATGGACAGGCAGTCTTCATTGGGCCTGCAGGAAGCCAGAATTGCCCTTCTGGCCTCTTTCATACTCCAGTACACTTCAACTGGAGCAAAAGCCCATGTTAGCTGCAGATCAGCAAGCTGCAGACTCACCTGAGCAACAGGTAGAGGGATAAATAATGGAAGTCAACATGTTTGAGAGCAACTGGGAAGTGAAAAAGTTTCACACAAAGCAAAGACAAACAGCAACACAATAAAAAAGTACCTGAGATGAATGCAAGTGTTACTCATCTGCAAGAGGTGACAGCACAAAAATAAGTGAAAACTGAGTGTTGCACCATGACACAAAATAACTCACGCACGCACACTAAGATTGAAAGCGTAAGAGGATGTATAAGGAGGGAATTTTATTTCTGACTTTGTAATATATAGAATTCTAAAAGTGGTAGTGGATTGGAGGATGGAATTGTTACTTCGCCAACCACACTGGTTAAACTAACAGTCTATTAATTCTGTCCTCCCACAAAGAAGAATGTAAAACACTTGTTATTTACATGACAGTGCATGAGAAACTCTAGTAGAAATATGTAAATATCAGAAGGTATAGAAAACTTTTAGAAGAACTTTAAAACTTTTAAAAGAACAGGGTGACAACTGGGCACACTAGGGAGTGTAACAGGTCCTCTAAGGATATGGTGATGTACAAATTATGATCTGCCTCTGGGAAGGCACTTTCCTTAATGCCTAAATTGTGTGAAATGGGCATGGGTACTTAATGCTGGGGCATTTTATAGATTTGCCCTTATGAAAAGACTAGGTCTTTTTGCATTTAGAACAGCTGCAAGCCAAGGGCTGTCTGTACTGCTTCAAGGTGAGCTGCAATGCAAGTCTCCAACTGACCTTCAAAATGGTGCCTCAAGGAGCTGTCCTCAACAGGAAGATCTTACTACTGCTCCTTCCAATTTCACAGCCACAGCTAAGACACAACTCCAACAAAACTCAGTCCTTAAATTCACCTTGTGAGACCTCAGTGCTTACCCGCAAAAAGCCAGTTTGTGGATGCACAGAAGTTCTTAAAAGAATGAATGGTAGGTACACAGGACCAAATTTGAAGAGAAAAAGAAATAGAAAAGAACACAATGCATTGACTTATTTTCTCAAATTCTGAAACTTTGCATGACTTCAGATTTGGTCTGTGGGATATGTTGGAGCCCCACTGACAGAGTAGATTTCAAGTAGAAATCTTTCAGTAATATACTCAACAATCTGACTACCATTGGCAAAAAAGAAAACACATACATGTGGCAATAGTGTATGAGCACATCTCTGGAAGATCAAAATAATACTTCAACGTAAGAGCTATATTGAAGTTCTTATTGCACATCTTGTCAGGAACTACAAGGGTGTTTGCATAAAGAAAATCCAGCATAGGCATAAAAAAGGTGTTTAATTCACTTTAAAATATAATACTACAGACAGAAACGTTAACCTACTTTACCTCTTCTACAGCAATGGGATGAAAAGAGATTTCAAGGTCATCATTCATCATCATTACAGCTTCACAAAAACACTACTAGCAGGAGCTGTAGATAAGAATTATGTTTTTGCCACTGTATCATCTAATTCCTGTAGTTTTCATAGGAGTACCGTGTGATTTGGTTATTTTTGCAGCCTTTTTGCATTTGCAGATGTTCTAGCAAATGGTATTTATTAGAGTAACATTCCAGTTCTTGAAAAGATGCACATTTCAAATGGCATATTTCCCAGATAATGTAAATTTGGATGGGCTCAATGAAATGGAGAAAAGGTGAAAAAGAGGCCAGATTCACCAAGAAATATTTGCTGAAGAAGTTCCTGAAGAGATTATTTAACCAAAACTTTTCAATTTCTGTAGGCCAAGAAAGAAGAGTATATATGCAAGTGTATTATTTGTTCTGAGACACTTTTAAATGTCAATATTAGTTTTAAGATCTTGTTATCTAGCTTGAAAGAATCATGTAGAATACATGTGTACAGTCCTCTCATGTCTATATTTTTTTATAGTTTTGTAATATATGGTCAGAACTTAGATGTCTCTAAAATGTCTACAACACAAAGGTCTCTCACTGTCATAAACATGAATGATAATACTGTCTATTCACATGCCATTTCCAATACATGGATATCAAAAACTTTTGACAATAAACTTTGTAAAGACCCTGTGGTGTATTACAAACATTAGCCTTTACTTTCACACCTACAGCAGGCTGACCTAGCATCAGAACTAGGTCTGCAGCCCAGGAATTCTGACCATTTTGACTACTAC
Organism: Lonchura striata; assembly: GCF_050655825.1. Lineage (NCBI taxonomy): Eukaryota > Metazoa > Chordata > Aves > Passeriformes > Estrildidae > Lonchura > Lonchura striata. The sequence goes on along the minus strand of NC_140707.1, from coordinate 52,859,661 downwards.
CTCATGCCATCTCTCAGTCTTCACAGTAGCCACACAGCCAACTTCATAGTTCTTACCTCTAAATATTCTCCCAAATTCTTCTCCACACATCAGCACAGGAAAAGTCAATCTAACACTAAAGGAAATATAACAAAACCATCTATGCTGGAGATAGCGGCAAGCAATTTCCAATTATTCCCTGATAGCTTGGCATCTCTTCATAGTGTCATTTAATGCTATCAGATAATAACTAGTTATTTCTCAGACAAATAGGTGGAATCTAATCCTCTTCTACTTGGGTTTGCAAGACTTTTCTTGTGAGTTATCTTCTAAGAATTATCTCCTGAGATTTTCTTATCCAATGGAACTGGCTAAAAAATATCAGGTAAGTTCAGAGTTCACCAGGGCATTTGACATTTTCTTCACAAGATGTTCTCATGCCAAATAGGTGAGATATTAGGCTGAATAATATTGCCTATGCTGCAAACACCCCTGAAAGGAATGCATTTCCTTGGAGTGAGCAACCTGGAACTAGATAGAAATGCAGTAAAACAGAAAAACTGATGGATATCAACCCAAGCTGCACATCCATCAAGGAAAGAAATTACCATGTTAGTCAATACTAATTTTTAGCTTCAAAATTTGTACATGGGAAAAGAAAACAGAGTAACTCAGAAGTCCTTGACACAAGTTCTCACTGCTCTGCCACCACATAGATTTTATTCAACAACCAAAACACACTGGCAAGCTGCAGCTTTTCATATGAAAAATGTTCATATCTCTCTCCCCAAACATATCATAAAAAGTTTCCCATCACAGACACTTTAGCAGATTGTTTATAGTCTGAAAAAAAATAAAAGAAATTATCTCTCCTTCCTTCTAAGGGCACTAGGCCAAGGCAACACAAAATGGAAACTGACATGGCTGTTGATTCACAAAAGATTTGTTTTAGGAGTTATGCTAGGGTATTCCTTACCAGATGTCCTAGTCCATTTCCTTTCCCAACATCCTCCATTAAAAAAAGATATGATAAATGCAAAACAATTGGAAAAACATCTGAGGATTCATCATATTCTGTAAACATATTTGCAGCATGGTGTTTGTATTTATCTTCTTTTCATCCACCCTGATGTGGGCTGCTTTTGTAGTTCTCCACAGACTCAACGCTAACATCTTGGGGAAAACAATACCACTTTAGAAGTTATTTCAGAATGTGCAGATATAATGTAGGAACACTATTCACAACCTTTATATATAGTTTCAGAGGCAAAGCAGAAAGTACATTAAGGCTGCTCTGCATAAAATTTCTAATGAAGCCAGATTTTGGTGTGAGCTAGAAAAGAGACTTTCTTTGAACTCCATATTGCTAGCATTTGCATTTTGAAACTGACATTTCCCCTTGAAACTCCCAATATGTTTCTGTTACCTTCAGGGAACAATAAGGGAGCCCTCCTGTGGATAATGCATCAAATTTAAATTCCCATGACCGACAAGGAGACTATATAACCTAGGGGATAAAATGGCTCTATTTTAGAGCAAAGAGAGTGAGGTGGTAATCCACTGGAGGCTGTAGTTTAATTTAAATGGCTATTAAATTTGTTCCATTGGGGCAGTTATAGCTTAATTCATACTACTTTTCTGAAGCAAAAGAAATCATATCAAATAAAACATCTAGGCTACAAAAGATATTTTATCAAGACAAAAAAAAAGTGTGATGGCTTTTTATATAAATTGTGAATGTAAAAATATAATTATTTATGCTTCCAGCTCATGGACGGAATCTAATTCATGAAGTTTTACTTTAGGGACAATAGTCACATGAGATCATCAATATTGCTTACATTAGTATAATTAGGTATTTGCTCAGTCTGTACTCTGCGTTCTTTAGTGCATCACTTTTTCCTTTATACAAAGCATGGCAAAAAATATAATATCCTCTTCCTCCTTTCTGAAACAGAGAAATACTCAGAAAGAGAGAACACCAAAACCAAGTTAACTGTATTGCCTACCTTCAGTTCTTGTGTTCAACTCATCCATTTTGTTGGCTTTAAACAGCAGTTCTGCTTACAAGGAGCAAAGTGGACACATTCACCATCACAACAAAATGTTGTTTGTTGTCTGCCACTGGCTTCAAATACTTTTCTTAGAAAAACTAATGAAAAAAAAAAAAGTATTTGACCCTACTGGGATTTGAGCACTGAAAAAAAAATTCATTTCTGTGGCAATGAATTTTCTGCTTCCAGAAAAAAGCAAACATCTTTAAAAGTTTTGCATAATCTTACATTATGGACTATAGGTGTTGACTTCCATCACATCTAATAGGGCTTTCAATTGCTCAGCACCTTTACAGAATGGAGATTCTGCTCTGAAGATCGTACTTGTTGATTTTCTGCAGTCCTCAGACTTTCTCTCAACTATCCTATGAGCTCAGTTCCCTTAGCTGATTTCACTTTTGAAGCAGTTGCATACCAAATGCCAATCACGGTAAAACCTTACAGCTGTAGGGACTCCTACTATAGAGGACACTACTGCAGGAATTGTATAGTCAGGTCAATTCACCAGCAGAGAAGACAAAAAGCAGCACTGGAAGTTTACAGAGCACAACATTTTTTTTATAATTACTTTGGCAAGGAACTGAAGAATATTCAATGCCATTGAAACTGCAGGGAAAACTTAATAATCACTTGTAGTCCAGGTTTGTTCACAAGACTGAAACTAATGCTCTATATAAACTTACTACACATTATTTCTGTTGAAGGAATTTTAACGCAGATTTTTACAAAAGTAGAGATAAAATTCAACAGTCTTTGCTATCATGAATCCTCTCTATAAACAAAGAACATTCAATCTAACAATATTTTCTTGCTTTGATCTGCTCTCTGAAAAGCTGCACCTAGTGGAGTATTTCTCTATCCCAGATGACAAGTCAATAAGGAATAAGACACAAAAACATGCCTTACTTCTTTCTTAGTCTGCCATTATATAAGGCCTGATTTCCAAATTCACAGACATGAGCAGGAAGATTTCCATTTCACTCAACTAAAAAACCAAATCTATAATACAGGACAGAGAGAAAATATTTGCAAATTCAAACACAAGCAGCAATCTTAGAATTCAGTATGTACAGAGTAAGGCAGTAATATTATAGACTCAGTACCTACATACCAGTGTCAGCACAGCAATTCTGAAAAATGGTCCATCAAAAGAACAGTTACATGCACATGGCAAGAAATAGGACAATGTATTTAATGTTTTAGATTAGTAGTAACCACTATACAGGAGAAGAAATATCTTCTATGAAAAGATATCTGAAATCCTAATGCACTCTGGTATGCTCAATATTGCCTGCACCAAAATACACAAGTAAATTACACAGAAGGATATTTGAAAGAAAGAAAGAACAAAAACAACAAATGCAAAAAAGCCACACACAAAACCAAAACACACAACTACTTGAAGACATGTAAAAACAGGAAAAACCCTAAAGAAAACCAAGTACCAAGATACAAGTGAAGAAAGAAAATACCTTCACTTCGGAATAGAAACTCTATTAAATATTAGGAAAGCAAATCAGTGAGAAGAACATCTGGGTCCAGAAAATAAATGTGGGTATCTCACAATTACTGGTCTCTCCAGATTTCCACACAATTGCCCTATTTTGTCATGAGCCAAAAGTTACAAAAATCTCCATTGCTCCTAGCAGTTTTAGAGAAGAAACCACCATAGAAGAGAATTTCCAAAACTTAGGAGTTCTTTCAATATTAAAAATAAAAAATTTCAAGTCTTAGGATAACATTCAAAGCCAGCCACATTGCAGCAACGGTGACTCATCGAATTCTCACCTAACACAGCATGAGACAGGAGAAAAGATGCAGACAAAAAGGCATGACATCAAACCAGTTTCAGAGATCTTTGTGACTGGAGGTAGATTTCAGCGAGTAGTTTTATAATACCTTCAGCCCTTGCCTTTTACTGGAGTATGAGCCAGGGTCACCACTATCCTGGAGATGAGATACTAATATACAGGATAAGGAGAGGAAAAACAACATAAAAAGAAGATTCATGACAGAATTTGGAATCTTTGCAGCGTTTAATACATCTCCTTAGAGATCTTAATTGCACATCAATCTTCTTCAGCTGGAGAATGAGAGGTGAACGTGCAATTCTTTAGCTTGTCACAGAGGGCAAACTGGAGTTAGGAGAAAAGGAGAAAAGAAGGGCATGCTCAATCGAAACTGGATTTTCTCTCCTCTTACCACAAGAGGACAAGAAGCTTTTCCTTAGTGCTTGCCAATACAGGAAAATTACTTTGGAACAAATAAGAATGTGGCTTAACAGCATTCTGTCTGTAATTCCCTTATTCTATACCTAGAGTTCTTTTGGCAGTTAAGCTTAATCCATTTCTAACCCACACAAAGGCATGTTCAGTGCAGGGTACCCACGCAAAGAATTAGTAGAGAATAAGCATGCTAAAGTAAGAAGACATAAGCACAAAGTTGTTCATCAACCTTCATTGCCAATGTCACCCTTGTGACACTCTTGCTGCCAAGGCAGGAAAAAGAATTAGGTAGGAATTGTTGCTCTCTTCTCCTATAAATGAAAGACAGATAAGAATTACCCTCTGCTGGTATCAGAGCAAGCCATATCCAAGCTATCTAGCTGTATTCAGACTGGCATATGCAAGACAAAACAAGAAGAGTGTAATGTCCAATCTATGCTATGTTTAGATGAACTGGACACAATCCTCTTTAAAGCCTTTAAGCTGTGTGTGATCTATGAGTCTCTAGACAGAACTTTAACATTTCTTACTGTAAGTCTTGGTTTTAACTGAGATGGAATTAATTTTTTTCCTAGTATCTGTTATAGTCCTGTGTTTGGGATTTAATGTAAGAAAAATGTTAATAACACACATGATGGTTTTAATATTTATACTATGTCAAGGACTTTTCAGCTTCTCATGCCCTGCCAGGGAGAAGCAGAAGTAGTTAAGAAGGGACACAACCAGAATAGCTGACTCCAAAATAGCATATGGTGTCATGCTTGTCATATAAACCAGGGGAAAGCTGGTTAGGGGCCTCTGCTCAGGAGTTGGCTGGGCATTGGTTGGGGAGCAGTAAGCATTGTGTATCACTTGCTTTGAGAATTCAAATGCTTTAGTTATTACAATAACAATTATTATCTTTTCTTTGTGTTCCATTTAATTGTCTTTGCCTCAACCCATAAGTTCTCATTTTTAGTCCTTTCTTCGTCCTCCATCCCAGTGGCAGGGCCAGGGACCAAGTAAGCAGCTGAATGGTGCTCAGTTTCCATCTGGGCTTTATCCATGACATTGCATGAACAACTTATGTATGTAACAATAACAAGAAAAACAATTGTTACAGTCCAGACTTATCAGATCTAGGTTGGAGATTAATGTAATCAACAGACACTTGATTAGTAACTATGACCTTGTCTGTATTTCATCCCATAAATTCAAGATTAGTAAGTCACTAGAGTTGAGATGACTATCTCAAGCTCCAGTTCTCAAACTCTCCTATTCTTCAAGTTCATGTTCCTAAAGGTATACCAACAAAGGAATGCCCTGCAATACGACTCCCATTCATACCAACAATAATTTGTTCTCAGGAAAGCTTAGAGTCAAGCAGAAAATAAAAAAAGACACTTAAAAGCATTCCCAGTTTCTAATTCAGAAGAGCCACATTTTAAACTACACTCCTTAAAACACTGTAGACTTATGCCCCACTTTAGTTTTGGGAATATGTAAAATTTCCTCACAGACCTAAATGAATACTGTCAGGATTAAAATTATGGACTGTCCTCAGATGAGCATGCAGCGACAAACACCTTCAGAGCTTTTTAAGCCATCTTCCCCTAGGTTACTCATAAGACTATTTGAACACGTTAGAAAAATGTAGGTTAGATTTCCTTATTATTTTAATTTAAGATATGCATGAAATGAGAGATGGGTGGTATCAACCCATTGCACTTTCTCTTTATGATTGGTTCTTTCTTGCTCTTATAGTTAACATTTGAATAGTGAAGAATAGAGAAAGTCCCTCCTGCTTCTAGAAATAATCATATTTGAATTATCTTTTCCTATAAATATAAAAGCTACTATAGAGTCTATACTTCCTCGAGGTGAAGCATAGGACACATTAATTTTTAAAACCAAACCCATATTTTGAATCTAAGCAGCACATTTCACATTTCGGGTCTGGCATCTCAACCATAATGTAAAAGTTGCACTAGCAAAAGATGAAAAGGGGAAAGCATGTTTGTCTGCCATGGAACTCTGCTGCCCTTAGGCATGAGCCAGAAATAATCCCAGAGGCAGAATGCAAATGAAACGTCTTGTCAGCGTGCAGGCCTTAATGCATTTTACCTTAAACATTTACATTAACAGATGGTCCCCTGCAGTCCCATAAACTCACTCCTGAGTTCATTTCCATCTCACTCCAGGCCCCATTTGTCACTGGTTGGACAGAAGAATGTTGCAAGGGAGTTGAGCCAGAACAGAGGAATGGGAGACACTGTATTAAACGATTGGTGTCACCTACATATAAGCATTTGACCTCAGTTACAAAGGGAGAAAAAATTGTATGTAAGAGGAAAATTAATTAATATGGTGATGATCAGATGACCTAGAACACCCCCCCCCAAAAAAAAAAAACCCAAAACACAAAACCAAAAACAACAAAAAACAAACAAAACCAAAACACCAAAACCAAAACAAAACACAAAACCCAAAAAACATTCCCCCCTAAAAAACCAAAAACCACCACCACTGAAAATCAAATAAGAAAACCACACTACTTCTTTTGGGGAGGAGGCAAATGGTACTTTTTAAAGTGGACATGTAGCTGTGTACTGTGACAGTGGCCTAGGTTGGCTCATGCATTTAAGGAAAAGTGACTGATATCAGGAATGGCATAAGACAGCCTGACTGCTCAGCCCTCACTTGTGAGAGATGCAAAACTCTCCAACCAGTCCAGTGCCCTTGTACAAGACTTTGGCTTTTGCTGAGTCTCTAAATTCTCATCTCTGTCACAGAAAGGGATATTGGTTTAACCAGGGGAAGAATAGAATTAAGCCCTGCCATGGTAGGTTGAAAGGTACCAGCTCTTGAGCCACAGCTCATCTGTGGCTTGGGTTTGTTATAACAAGGAAATAAATTTTGATTTGCCTGTGTAATTTTTATCTTTGCCAAAAGACAAAAAGAAATTGTTGGAACAGAGATACCTGCCAAAACAAAACTCTTAAGTGCAAGAAGAAAAACCACAAATCAGTCTAGTTGAACTCTGTGAGGGATAAGAACACAAATGGATAAAAACTGGTGACAAGGTGCTACTTCTTTATTCAGGATCTGAAGAATATGAGCAACAGAGTTTGATCTATATTCTCCCCAGAGTCTTACACAGATGCCATAGGTGCTCAGACTGTCCCAGATGTACAATACACTGAGTTATCTCAGAACATTTCTCTGAAGCACAAAAATATCAACTCTATTTTTCAAACTGAACTACATCAGAGATAAAGAAAATTGTCACTCCACAAAGAATACCCCTAGTCAAAAAGAAAAATTAACTGAATCACTCAAATCTCCAGTTAATGTCATAATCATTCAACTCTGTCCAGACCATGCAACTGTTCTTTCTCCCTTCCCTGTGCAAGCAGGAAACAGGTACTGGGATGAACTAGCGCTATGGCCTAACCTGATTTGCTGTGATGGTAAGAAAAAGCATTTGCAATCCCATTGTTTTCACCTGAGAAAGGATGCCTTTGTTTATTAAATTAAAAGCTTACTTTACTCCTCTAAATTGCTTCAGGGGATAGAATATGCTACACTTTACATTGCTTCCATGGATTTTATAGTGTAAATTTGAATATAAGACTTATATTTGAGAATTGATGACAGTGCTCTACAGTAAAGATCAACATTCATAAGAAAGTCCCATTATGTCAGATTACTACAATATATTGTTTTCTTTAAATCAGAGGAAGCTTGCCTACTCCTACAGTCTATATCAAGTCTTTCACTCTGAGTCAAAATGTAAGACAATTGTGAGAAATACTGTTTTCCAGTTTTCCATTCACCAGTAATTTTCACACAGGTTCTTTCACTGCAGTTCACTATTGCCCAATGACTTCACAGATCATGCACCAGAGCATCCAGGTACTTTGGAACAGGATTTTGCTGGGCAAAATTTAAGAATATATTAATAAAGATGTGATTTTTCTTTAACATCTCACACTTCAGAAGTAATTCAGGAATTTGGCATGCTTCCTCTATTTTAGAGGCTCGTTAGAAGACAAGCTTTATAAAACAGAGAAATTCTCCAAAGATCCCATTCTTGCTTTCATGACACTCACACATTCTTTTCTTTCCCTAGAGCTCAACAGCATCTGCCCTGAAGGAAACCTCTACCCCTAAAATGAGTTAGCAGTGTTCATGATAACCCACAAATTCTAAATTTCCTATTATCTGCCTAGCTGAAAACCCGGCTGGTACCTGGCAATGAAAGCAAGTCATAGCAGAAAGGGTAAAGGAGAGCTGCTGGGAACTGCACTCAAGGCAAATACCTCTGGCTCCCTCCTTGTAAACCTAGGCCACTTCCAAGTATAATTAAGGGACTGTGTCAGGAGGGGAAGAACAGCCTTGTAGAGATGGCCAGTTATAGAAGAGCCACCTATACCTTTAACATTGTTGTAAACTAGTTAGAAATATCACTTGAACAAAAACTGCCCATGACCTGTATTTTAAGCATTTTCAAGTACAAGTAATCAGTTAATAATTAGGGCTCTTTGTCAGAAGTCTCTCTCATTTATGCCGTCTCTGGGCACAACTTTTTATTCACCTTTCCACCTGTACATGATGAGAAAACAGGAAATATAGCAGTGAGAGTTGTTCTTCAAAGATATAATAACAAAACAAATATGAATGACAATAAGAAGGAAAACCATATCATTTTGGAAGTCAGTGGCCAAAAAATCACACTGCAACTATATTCTCCTCCAGCAGTTAAAATGTAAGTCTGACTGTTGCTGAATTCCTTCTACATTAAACTCGGTGAACACCTAGGGGGTTGCAGTGAGAGGGAATTTTAGACACCACTGTATCCCAAAGGCAATGCTCAGAACTTCTGTAATCTCAAGGCCAGCATGGTCACTGTGAAACTCAGCCAGCCTGCTTGCAGAAACAACCTCTGCTTTTACATCAGGTTACCCTTTTCCTCCTTCCTGCTCCTTGCACTCTCAAACCAGCTGGGGAAAGTTCATGCCCTCATTGCTGCAGTATTCACTAGTTTATATTTGTTACTATGATTACATTTTGGTCTTCAGCTTTAAAAAATCTGAATAAATCCTACAAGTTTTTGCAAACTACATTCCCTAAACAGACATGCTGATCATCTTCAAGCAGCCAGGCTTTTCCAATAATTACCTGCTAGGATACTACAGTGCTCATCCACTTATTGTGGACTGATCGGGAAGATTTTTACAGATATCACAGTACGTGCTGCAGTGCCCAAAGTAATGGCAACCACACAGGTATTTATACACCTCTAGAAAACATCCATACAACATTGCTTTAATCTGCATTCATGTATATCCTGAGTGAGTACAGGTGACTTCTACAGGAGCAGCAATTCTCATAGGTCTTCTTGGGGGAAAGGGCTTCATGTCAATGAACAGGTAAGCTGTCCCCATTGCCAATTGCTGGATTTTGTAATGGTGACTACAGTGCATTTCCCACAGAATCATTCCCTGAGCCATCCACCACAAGGAATTCAAGTCCAAGAACAAAACAAACGTTTGAGTACAGGTCTAATACTTGCAGAACATTTGTGCATACCTTACTCTCATTTTTACATCACTTTGACTCAACTGTAAAGGAAGGAGATCTCCACTATGTGTTACTAGATGAGATCATGATAGTAAGCATTTAATTTCCACCAAGGCAAAATTTTACTCATTAATCTTTTGTGTTCTTTCAGTGAGTGGTGATTTAAGCGAACTATATTTATAGCACTGATTCTGTGAAGGGAAAGAGTGCCCAGTGAGAAAGGACTGCAAGTGATGGATCCCAAGGGAGCTAAAACACAGATGTCATAAAAACCCATTTCAGAAACTGTACACAAAGGCACAGCTGTGCAGTGGGAAGCAAAACAGGTGGCACTGGCATCAGGGGCTGGCAGAGCATGGAAATAAACATTCTGCCTCGTGTTACAGTACAACATTGCCACAAGATACCATCAAAAAGGACCTATAAAAAAGGCCTCTTAAAAAAGACCTATTTCTCCACTGCCTCTGGAGTAGTTGCTGAGGTTAAGAAGCTCCCTTTAAACAAAGCATCCCTAGAGCACAGAGAGCATTTGTCCTCGATCTGTGAATTTATACAAACTACCAAAGACTTGTGAAGCCAGCTGGAGTTAAGAGCCCCTTAGCAATATACTAAATCAGTTCCATACTCACCCCGAAGTCCTCTACTTAGAAGCAGCTGTTTTTCTACTGCTTTTGTTCAGCTTTGCACCCTGAGGTTGAATAGGCCAGTCATCCCTCTCACTCCGTGTCAGGTCAAGAGATAGCAACTGAAGCAGCACAGGACGCAGGAGTCATCCCGTGACACTTGCAGGTCTGCCCACCAGACCAGGCTGCTTCATTTCCCTCTAATCTGCTGTTTTGTAGACATATTCTCTCTGCACAACAGATTTTGAAGAGTTAACCAGCTCTCTTCTAAGTGGTTAGAACAGATTTAAGGGCAGTGTGATCCTAGCAGGATGCGAGGTTGTGCAATTTACTGCTATAAATCAACTGCCTTGATTCAGATTTTGAAGGCTGGAGCAACTCCATCTGAGGCAGTGGGGAGTTCATGCACTTCACTGACATCTGACACCTTGCAATGTTTTAAAAGTATGTTCTGCAAAGCAACACCAATAAAAATGACAGTGTAGAGCTCCGTTTTTTTGTTCTGTGATGTCAGATCAAATTTTCTGAACAGGCACTCAAAAAATCTAACACAGCCATCCCAGCCACACTGTCTCTTATGTCACCATCCACAGCATTCCTATTTTAGGAACATAACTGCCACTATTGGTGCAATCATGACACACTGGAGGTCCCATTATGTCCCTTGCTTTCCAAAGGTTCTAAATCTAATCTTTTTGAGTAGGCTATAAGAATCACCCAAATAGCTAGCTTGGGCCGAAGTTTGTGTCATCTGTGCTTGTTTTCACATCTGAATTTTATTCTTAATTACAAAAATAAAAATAAAATTTAAAAAATAGTATTAGCATACACTTAACTCACTGTTCATCTGTAGAAAGAAGGTATTTGTATGCCCAGCTGCCTCACAATATCACTGAAGAAGATGTCAAGTTGATAATAATTGAGACACCAGTAAAATGCAAAGTTAACTTAAAAACATTAAAGCAGCCTATTAAAAAAATGGAAAGTGTATGGAATTACTTTAGATATCAGGCATTTCAAACCCTTCAGTATTTCCTCTGTTGGTATCTGTGTTTTTTGAAGGAACATGCCAGAATTTACTATGACTAGAAAATTGCCAATGCTATTACTCTTCAAATATGTATATATTTTGATGAAGAGGATCTTCTTCTACAGTGTTCCCAATGATTCTGAGATATGCAAGTAGTACAAAAGTGCAGCTCAAAGAGATTAGTCACCAAAGTTCAAGACACAACACTTACAGAGAAAATAATAACATAGCTGGTTGAAACATATCACATTTTAAAAGAGAGTTGAGGATAACTGTAGAGGCCACCACAGAAGTAGCTTTAAAAAACAAAAAAGCCTCTCCTGTCCCATGGGTCAACTCCAGCGACAGAGTGTCCAGCTGGAACTTGGCTTGCCTCACTGCTGGAACTTTTGCCAGCCCAGCTTCACTGTGCTCCCTCCTTTGACCCCTATATAGATGCTGCAAAATTTTGCTAGTTCTCAGACATCAGGCACATGAAACAACCAAAGAATTTTTAAAAATTACTATTAATTTACTCTAGTGACATTTTCCTTTAACAGCTTAAGTATTTAACAGCGTAAATCCAGCTTGATGCCAAAGAGCCTTGCACTCAGACCATCAAAAGATCATGAAGCCTGGAAAGATAACCTTGCAAAGCAAGCATAGTTTTAGGATAGTACCACAGTATTGAGCTCAGTTTTCCAACAGATTATATGAAATACCAGGAAAAGATATTCCAATATTTTGGGACAAATCTAATGATTTAATTTTATTTATCTAGAGAGATAATGATGGGTATATGAAAAGTCATTGAGCACACAAATGCCTTTAGCACCAATGGGAAGCCAAATATATCATTGTGACTGCAGGGGTAAGAAGACAAATAAATCAAACTTCTTATCTCAGGACATAAATTCAAATTCCTCAAACCCTACCTCTCTACTTTCAGGAGAAAGTATGGATAAACAAATAATATTGGATAATAGCTAATTCTTCTCAGCCTACTGTGGTTTTGGCTCAGCCCTGCTACAAATGGTTTTCACTTATTTAGCAAACAGTGGCAACCACCCCATCTGCATCCAAAGATACCTGGTTCTACTAATTTTTACATCTCAAAGCACTGCATCTTACTGCACCCATCAGATTGAGCCCTGGCTATTGATTAATCCTTAGCAAAAACTGCTACAGCCCTGTTTGGTCATAGGCAAATAATATCAGATTCCCCAATTCCTTTTTCTTTTCTTATTTCCTGGTTTTTTTTACTTTTTTTAACTAATTAGTTAGTTAATTAATTAAGTGCCTGGCAAGGCCAAGGCCCTCCCCACAACCATACTTTTGAGTAACATGCCAGAGCACCAAAATGGCTCTTTGTAAATCTAATTGAAACAAAAGCTATTGACCCAGACACATTTGCAAGTAAATCTGGTTGGACTTCAATCAGAGAGCATGCGTTTGACAGCAGATTATGCTTAAGTGCTACAGCAAGAAAAATTAAAGGAATGAAACACACACCAGTAAGTCTAGCAAATGAGATTCAGAGCAGAACAGAAGTGCAGGGCTGTTTTTCTTATTATAGGAATCTAGCACTAAGGAGATTTGTTGCCCTCCAAGAATGCTTGGGCACAGGAAATGATCCTACACTGCTGTGAAAAGGGCAACAACCAGAGACAGGGGCTAAGGGTGAAGTTAACTACATTGCAGGAGACCTGAAAATGTCACCTTGTCTTTTGATTAGGGGTTTTTCAGTCTAAAGCTGAAAATGAAGAAAGCACAGTTTGCAACTGCTGCTCCAAGAAATTCTCTTCAGAAAGGCCACAGCAATGCTACAAGTCAGTGTAATGCAGCTAACAGCCCTGTCCTCACCCAGATAATAATCTGCCATATATTACTGGCAGATTATTTGTAATTTAATAATTATTAAATTACAAATAATTTCATAATTATTAAATAAATTATTATTGGTAATTTCAGATTTGTATTTACTAAAATAAATATAAATTCCTGCAGAAACAACTGCAGTAGACAGCTGAATCCCCTCTTCCACAACCTCACACAGCACAAGAAACAAGGCAATCCTGAGCAAGAAGGTAAAGTGCTCCTCATGCAAGGAGAGCCACAACATGAAACAATCACTGCTTGCTACAATTCAACAGAAATAAAAACATTATGTCCTAGAACAACCCGAGGGCAGAAAAACATGAGTGTTCTTAGGGAAAAAAAAATAAACAAAACAAAAACACACACAGAACATCATCTTCATTCCCACCAGAAAGGGGCTAAGACAGCTCATCATTTTTATTTAACTATGCTCATTTGGGTGTGATATATATCAAAATAATTTTGCCAATATAAACCCTAATTGAAACACAATTCTGTATGTTGGCACAGTAATCATGGCAAAGACCAGGATCTCTGACTCTCTTCTAAAACTACTGTGCTCTGCATTTGAAGCCTTCTTCATTCCTTTTCCTCTTTATCCAATTTATACCATGGTGAAACGTCATGGTTCATAATAAATAGATTAACTAGAAGTAGAAAATAATTTCCAACACTTTTCTCTTGAGACTAGGAAAATAACCTTCCCCCTCAAGGTTTAAATGAACTTCATGAATGGATAACCAAACCTTGTAGGCTGGCATGTCCCAAGGAACTTTACAGACATAAATCTCCAATCAAGCCCTCCTAGTAATCTGTGTGCTCTCTGCTGCTGTCAGCTGGGTTCCCACTGCACAAGGCAGGCGGTCTCACAGATCAGTGGGCAAGTTGTGCCTCTGATGTGTTTGACTGTCACATTCATAAACACAACAAGCTCTGCCAGCAGCAATAGCAAGGCAGCATGGTGGGGGATTCAATACAGTTCACAAGCTGCAGAGCACAACATTTATCAGTGCAAACAAACTCAGTCCACGGCTCTCCAAGCTGGCTTTCACAGCAGGGGCAGACAGCTGCCAATGCTGCCCTGTGTCCTGCATTTGCTCACTCCTCAAACCCTGAATCCCCATCACAGGAGCTATTCTTCTGGCACCTACTGGAACTCGTGGCTACAGCCTTACAAACACTGACTACTCAGGACACTTTTAGAAGCATCTCAAAGAGATGCCCCACCTCTCTTTTAAGGGGAATTGAGTGCCAAGCCTTTCTCTGAAAAGGGACAACTGTATAAGATACACCAAATGACTTAGACAATTACATATCAGGTCCAAGCATCCTGGTACCTGAACCCAGCTAAGATCATTGTCTATCAGGCCATGACCTCCATCCACATATCAACTCCTCCTAGCATACAAGTGGATATGAAGATAAGTGCTTTTAAAAAATAAAGTAGTAAAAAAATATTACTGTGATTCCTCAATACCAAACAATTTTTAAAAATACATGTTTATGAACATTTTTCTCTCCTCTCCCTGAAATGCCATTACTTTGATGAAGTTGAAGTATTTAACAGCACATTCAATTGTGAAATATATAGCGAGGAAAGGATTCTATATTCAAATTTTAAAATAGGAAAGTAAAATATTATTATATTCTTTAAGTAAAACGATTGCTCTGGCCAAGAAATCTCCAAGAATTTCATCCATCCCTGGAGATGAGACTCTTAGTTTCATGCTTGATAAAGAATAGCACCACCACTCCCTGGTACCCTTGGCTTAGTACTGTGTCTTAGATCAGAGCTGATGGGAAGCAGACTGCTACCTACTGCATTGCTCCAGCTCTTGGACTCTCCAGACATCAGCAAAGATGAGAACCCAATGCATGGCAGCTGGGGACTGAGCTATGAAGGGAAAGAAAGCAAAATGAAAAGAAAAAAATAATTGAAAAGCGAAAACTACATTGGGTACCTTGACAGATATTGACAAGAATAGAAACAATAAAAAAGTCCCTGCTGTGAAAAATTCGTCAAGTAGGGGATGATGCATACCATGCAGACCTCATGCAGTGTCCTCCCTCAAAGATGTCACAGTTCTCATCAGCTTTGCTACTGTAATATTCCTCCAGGAGAGGAGAGCTTAGCTGACACCCTGCCAGTCGTCCCAATGACTGCTGACAGCCTCAGGGAACATACGGACGGGAAACTGATGCCTGCGTTCAAAGGCTGCTGTCAAACCCAGATAATAACCCAAGCTGCAAGGCAGCATTGCCTAAGCATGTGGAAATACCTACAGGATCCATACGTACACACACACATATTTACATAGCCTCGGCTGTATCCACAGAGATGAGAGGGGGATAGAGTTGAGTCTGCACGATTCCAGCAAGCCTGGGGTGGTGTTGTGAGGCACAATGTGAGCTTATTCACATGACAGCTGCACTAATTCCTTTGATCTGCAGTGACTGGGTTGCCTCATTGCTATGTTATATAATAATATAAATTAAGATCAGCTACAGTAAACAATAATATAGCATGAAACACAGTCAGTGTTTGTTCAGTGGACATTACCAGGACAGACCTAGAAATAGCACAGCACCTGGAGAGAGAGAAAATACTGCCCTGAGGTTTTGACATGAATTTACTGAGCAGGACCTACTGGATGCTCCTTGCCCCTCATCCTCAGAGTCTGATCATCTTGCCTCAGTTTTGGACACACTGCAGACAGTAAACTCGGAGTCTGTGCCATTCTCCCCTCACCTCAAAGCTGTAAGATACTAGCAACCCTTGGAGATTTGACTTCAGTCAAACTGTAGTATCCATTTCCCACTTGAGTAAACCCAAATGGGCACTTGACTACCTGCCAAACCTTGCCTGCAGGTAAATCCTAAGGATGTAGCAAGAACATTACCCTGTGTTCCCAGTGTTTATTTGACTAATAGCAGTAAGAAAAATCAAAGGAAAATGTAATATGACATTAAATTAGTTCATGTTCTGTACATATAACTCTTTTAAAAGTTTGCAGGAGTGGATATCACTTGCTTTACTTATTGGCAATATCACATTCCTGAAGATGCTTCTTTAATGCATGTCAGTAGCAAAGATGAGGGCTGGTAACTTTGAGGGGTGCAGTTAATTAGCACACTACAATATTAAAAGTATTCCTAAATTTTTAATTTAACTCTACCTTCCTTTTTTTTATTGAAGACTTAGAAAAAGGATAAAAGACCTAAAACCTCCACAATCCTATCCAAACATTATTTTTTTTTATTAAGGAATCCACAGGAATTCATGTGCCTTGTTACTGTCCAGAGCACTGTGGAAGCTGACAACCTAATTACCAATTTATAGGCTACCCAGCCTTAATCCATCTAAGCAGCAATGCATTTCATAGAGTACAGATATAATTAAATATTCATCACTTGGGCTGTAATTTGGTCATATTTAACAAATATGGTAAATTTGGTCAGTAGTTTACCAAAAATGAAAAATCTGCCCACCTCCCCAGCAAAACATAAAGCAATACTTATGTGACAAAAAAGGTGACAACAGTCAACATCATTTGATGGAGGGTTTTCCTCCTTCTCTCTTTCTTTATTGTACCATCTGGGTTACCCAGGACTCAAAACCTACAAGAATAATTCACTTTATCCTGTTCCCAAAGCAAACCACAAAAAAGATCAGACCATGAGTTCCTGAGGCCCTATGATTTACAGTCAAGCAGCTCTGATTCAGTCCAGAGTGAAAGAGATCAACAAGAAATGAAACCAGAACCATCACTAAACATTAAGTGTTTTCAGCTTGTCGCAGCACTGATTAAAGAGGAAAATGTTTCTCAAAGAGCATGTGGAGCAGTCATCTTTCCCAGCACCAACTTTGTGCCATTTCTCAGATCGTGACAAGGGTTTCTCTAAACCAGAAACAAATCAGACCCTTACTAATCAGGTTGCCTAAGTAAAACAGCACTTTTTAATCAAAAGTCAGCCACAAACCAAATGAAATCTTACTAAAGAGAATGAAATCAGAAATTCCACATTAAAGTTTCTGTTGGCTAGATGGATACGAGGTACTTGCTATGGCTCAATAAAGCCTTGTCAGCCAACACCATCATGTGGGACCAGACTTTTAGCTCCTGCTACAGTAGAAGACAAATCCTGAGAAATGTGCTGAGACAGCTGCTGTCACAGCTAAACATCATTGGCTTTTAGAGCAGCACCTTTTAAAAGATAACCTGCTGGCCACATTTCTTTTGATGCAGCCCAGAATACAGTTGTCTTTCTGGGCTTTGAGCGTGCATTGCTGGGTCATGTTGAGTTTCTTATCCACCAACATACCAAAATCCTTTTCCTCAGGGCTGTTGTCAGTCAGTTCATTTTTCACCCAGCCTGTATTTCTGTTTGGGATTGCTCCAGTCCAGGCACAGACCTTGCACTTGGTCTTGCTGGTTACCACAAGGTTTGCACTGGCCCACCTCTCCACACTGTTCAAGTCCCTCTGGCTGGCATCCTTTCCCTCCTACACATCAACTCCACCACTTGGTGTCAAAAATCTTGCTGACGATGCAGTCAATCCCATTGTCCATGGCACCAACAAAGATGCTAAAAAGGCCCAGTCCCAGAAATGACCCCTTTGGAGCATCACTCATCACTGGTCTCCACTTGGACTTGGAGCTGTTGAGCACAAGTCTTTGAGTGCTACCATTCAGGCAATTCCTTATCCACCAAGTGTTCCACCCATCAAATCCATGTCTCTCTAGTTTAGAAGCAAGAGTGTCACTTGGAACAGTGTCAAGTGCTTTGCACTAATCCACGTAGATTACATAAAATCTACTAACACTCTAACCCTGGTCATAGAAGGCTTCCCCAAAAAGGAATGTGACATTGCAGGCTAAATCATAGCTAGGACTGGAAGTGAACGACTGCAGAGAAGCTGTAAAGGGACTGTTAAACAAACAGAGACTTTGCTGCTTAGCCAGAATACTTGATGCTAATGCTACTGGCCTAAAAATAATCATCAAAAACAGTATACAGTTCCATTCTAAGGAAAAGCATACCAGAACTTTATGGATGAGGGCTAGCCTCTCCTCCCAAGTAACTAGCAAAAGGACAGTAGGAAATGGCCTCAAGTTGCACCAGGTTCAGGTTGGAAATCTGGAGGAATTTCTGCACAGAAAGGGTGTTCAGGCATTGGAATGGCGTGTCCAGACAGAGTGGAGACATCATCCCAGGAAATGTTCAAGACGTAGTGCTTAGTGCTATGGTTTAGTTGACATGGTTTGATCAAAGGTTGGACTCACTGACCTTAGAGGTCTTTTCCAACCTTAATCATTCTTTGATTTCCTACAGGTGCACAGGATTCAATCAAGCCTATGCCCATGGTGCCTTTGACAGCAGGCACCCTTCCCTTCAACTCTGAGGAGACTCATCTTCACTTTTCTCTCTACCTCAAAAATAACACAAAATGTAGACAGGATCATAGCCACTACCAAAAATCCGATTTCTCTCCACAAAGCATACTCAGTACTCTTCAGAGCTCTCTAACCAAAGAGCTGACCCTGTCCAACCCTGCACAGAGGGGATCTTTGACTGCATGATCTTGCTCTGCCACTAGAAAGAGGTATTACTGTCATATCTATTTACCTTTGCTGGCTCCTGGCAGCACTGGTAGGCTGTCAAGAAAAGAAATGAGCTAATGTTCACCAGCAGACCCTTGCCCGCTTCTGCTCTCTGGACATGACAAGCCCTGTCATTTCTCATATGTGAAAAATCGGAGTAATAATGCCTCTCCCCTCCAGGATGATATAATGGTGTCTGCACAAATAGAGAAGAGCAGCAGAAACTCTGGCATTTGGTATAGTGTGCAGTATACCAAAAAAAAAGGAAAATTTTTTAATGTCATCTTTGATCAAGAGAGGATTTCATACATGGGGAATTGGCTTACTTTGCTATTGAAAAAAAAATCCATTGAAGCTGGTTCCTCACTGTTGGTCCTTTCAACAGCTCTGCCTGTACAAGTCAGAGGTGCCACATTTGGTACTTCCTTGTTTTCTCCAGCTGTGAACCTGGTAGAAGGATCTGGAGCTCACACTGCCTGTAATGCAGACCTTGCTCCACTGTTAGAGTTGCACAGGCCACAGGCAAAGACTGCTACTGCCACTCAGTGCTGACAGTGGCACTGATCACTTCAACCAGCTGAGGAAAGGAGCAAACAGTGCAAAAAGTTGAGACTGCAGAGGTAACTATTCCTTCCCCCTTGTCAACAAGCTTTTTCCATGTGAAAAGCCATTACCAAATTTATTCCCTCATAGTTCAAATTCTCTCAGAGACCCTTCCCCATACAAACATATAAGAATGAGTCAGACATTGAGCAGGACAAGCTATATCTCCACCCAGAGATCAAAGCTGCAGAGAACCTCTTTTCGAACTTGTGTTCCCCCTATCTATCATGCACCTCTCACCTTGACCACTTCAGAGTATTGATGAATACCATCTCTTTGCAAGTTCATCAACAGTATCCCACAAATAATACAAATGGCATTGAGAAACACTAAAGAGAAGCCCATCAGCTGCTGCCTTAAGAAGATGCAGAGAGTGTTTAGCCAAAATTATCTTAAGTGCTTGTGAACTACTTCTTGTCACTGCTGGTTACAGAGAATTTATTCCTTGATGATTCACTTTTTACACTCCAGTGCACAGACCATTTCAAACAAACTCCAAAAAAGATACTGTGATGTACTGAATAAATTGTGCAAAATCTCTGAATGGCTCTGACATGTGCAAGAAAATAATTGCATTTATGGAGCTTCAGCTGCTATGTACTTGCAGGAAGAAAAAAATTTTAAACACTAAGCATAGCAATTTAAGAAACAATGTGATGTAGCAAGTCTGTTGCATAACTCATAGCAAAAAAGGGTAATTTATCAAAAGAGAGCTCTATTCATGTCTTGATCCAGAATCCACACCAGAGGATAAAACACCCCACAATAAAAGAAAAATCCAAACCCTAATAAAACCTTTGGCTGACTGAGCATGAAGGAAATCTTTTCTGACCATGTACCAAAATATGCAAAGACAAAGCATGTAAAAGTCCACCTGTGCTGTCACCTCTTCCTCTGCTACACATTGTATACAAAGGATTGCCTTCGAGGGTGCAATTTAATTCTGCTCATTTCAGAATTAGCACAGTTGCTATTATAGCAAGGCCACTTTCTCTGTAAGAATTCATAAAACTTGAAGTCCAGAAGTTTATCTGGGTTCTTAAATTGGCAACTACACTTACAGAGAAAAAAGGAGAGAAACAGCTTTAAAAAAAAAGGAAAAAAATTAGGACAGAAGGATTGGTGAACTGTCAGTGGTCAGCAGACAGATATCAGCAAAAATGAGAGGAAGAGAGACAGAATAAAAGGAAGGAGAGAGGCAAAAGAAAGTACAAAAGTGCATTTTTATTACAATATTACAAGCCCTCTGATTGCTCTAATTACACCTAAAGGAAAATAAAAGTAGCAAGTGCATGAATAATTAACTGGCAAGGAAGGAAGGCTGCAAAGATGCAAAAAGCCCAAACAATCTTAAGCTCTGGGCAGGTTCTCTGTAAAGCAGGAAAGCATTTAGTTCCTGGTGTGTGGTGGTATTTCTTTTTTCCATTTTCCTGCCTTCCTGTATGTCAGCTGAGCTTTACTTCTCCTCCTCCCCCACCATTCTTGGCCTGTGGTAAGCCACTTCATCTTGTGATGCTTATACTTCTTACTGTGACTTACCACTTTAAGTGCAAGCTGTCTGATGCTACAGACTGGGTGAGAGCATCTTCTAGGAAAATCCAAGAGAACACACAGGAAATGGATTTTTTTTTTTTTTAAAGATCAACAGCTCAATTGCAGTAGTCCCTAAGGTGTACAGTAAAATCTGAGGCTTCAGTAGACACTAAAAACATAATTAGACCCTTTAAATGTAATAGTGCTCACTTTCACAGGTCTTCTAAACAAAAACAGTTTGGTCCCCAATGTCTTAACAGATCTCCAATCTTAACGATTTATACAAGGAGATAAATTAAAGCAAAATTATGGTGTTCTTTTTGTTTGCTCCCTAAACTGTCCTTTAATTTTGAAAAAGTAACCCTCAGGAGTTTTTCCTTACCACAGAAAGTGAAACTGAAGTGTTAGGCTTTGGAATTTATTGTAAAATACAAACCTATGCAACTAACCAATCACATAGGAAAGAGCAGAAAATGGTTTGATCTTGTACAGTAGCATACACAGTAGACAGATGGGTTCAATGGAGCATCTCTGGAATGAAAAGAAACAACCTAAACCAAAGGTGATCAAATAAATATCTTAGGTAAAGCTTTTATGTTCAATATAAACAAAAACCAAACACTTCTGAAAATATTAGTAGAATTTTAGAAAGGAACTGGAGGAGATAAGGCATGGGTAAACATGTCATTAATGACTACAGAGAGAATCTCAGATGATGAAGTATTAATCGCCATTTCATCTATTTTGCTGAAACCTCAAAAAAAGAGAGCAATCAATTCCAACAGGAAGTTACTAATAGGACCCAGCAAAGGTTGTGTCTTTTCATCCTGACGCAATGTCTTTGCTGATCCATAAGAATGAAAACATTTGCTTGCAATTAATAAAGGAATTAAAAAAGAAGTCTTGACCTAATTTTCTGTCATTCCAGAACAATGCTGATATCAATCACTTTAAGTTTGTAGTGGGCTAAGTGCTAAATAAAGCTACTTCCAAATTACAGATATTTACCAAAATAAACAAACATATTTATTTCACAGTAGGCAAGGAGAATAAAAAGAACAAGAAGGAGGAAAATAAAGATTTAGAAAGAGAGGTCCTTGCATCTATTTATTTATCTAATATCTGGAAGTAAAAGCTTTTTGGTGTGCAGAAATCCAATTGCTACATGCACCATGATGGATTAGCTCTGGTAAGACGAAATAAATAGCCATTCATCTTACTGCTCACATCAGCACTGGGTGCACCATGTACAGAACTGAAATGAAAAGCCTACAGACAACCCTAACCTGGGGATGAACAGACATTTGCAATGTTCGAGTTGCTTGTTTCCTACAGACAACCCCTAACATGCAGTACAAGCATTTGCAAAACAGTTTTGGTAGCAGAGCTAACTCTGACTGCCCTTTTGGAGTCTCAAACCAGTCATATTTGAATCAGCCATTCTGTAATTCTCCACTCTCTATGGATCGTCACACTGAGAAAAGCATGTACATAGTCATCCATCCTGGAACTGCTTTAGGGCTCTCTCTCCTCTCAAAGCATCTCAGGAGGTGTGCCCTTCAAAGACCTTTTGTCTACTGCTGTAATACAACTTCCACACTACCTTCACTAAATGCTGCAGCAGCATTTTGTTCCCACTTTTAAAGTCTCTTCTAAATATGAAGATTTAAATAAACATCTTGAAACAGCAAATTAATGTATCTCAGGCTCCTCTTATATACATTTTACTGATCAGAGGTATACTGCTCTAAGGAAAAACAGAATTTCTGCATTTATAGCAAGAGAATTAAGAGAAAAAAAATAGTCTTGCTGGAATCTGAACCTATGGTCCAGGATACTTTCCATTTTGATGCTGAGAGCACTGAGTAATGATCCTCAGTCAGTACACCATTTTCCTCTTCACTTGAATAAGAAAAGGCTTAAGAAAGCCCTGATCTTTAGCATCCTATTTCAGGGCCTTTAGAAAAATTTTGAGGATATCATCATTAGTATTAAAATAAATGCACAAAAATAAGGATTCGGTTGAACAGAAAGTTGAATATGGACATTGAGAAACTCAAGCATGGCAACACATTTTCTCTCTGGCACAGCCAGAAGTGACTTTCTATTTGCCAAGCCATATACTCACTCTCACTTACTGACTCCTGAGCCCTGCAGCGAACACCCTGTTTCCTTCTTTCTTCCCCAACAGATGTAATTAAACGCCTTCAGGACAAAATTGTTTTGTTATTTGGTTTCTTCTTTTTTTGTTGTTGTTTTTTTTTTTTTTTTTCCCAAAGCACCTTGTCCTCTGTCTCACACTGCTTTTTATTGCTTAGGTGAAAAAAACTTAATGATTTTTCAGACTGTATAGTAATTACAGTCCTGGTGGAGTCTGTAGAGGCAGGAGGTCACTAACACCTGAGCAAATCTGATTCCAAACAGCATATCTTCCTTTACCTGAAACAAATAAGAACTGTAGTTGCCTCAGGGTATTCATTCAGCACTGTCTTGCATGAGTGGAGGCATATGTTTCTCTTCCTCATCAGTGTTAGTTTGTCAGAAATTTCTCTTTCCTAAATCCCCTGGTCAACAGCACCAATGGTACAGCTGCAGTTACTCCATCTTCCTCTGCCCTCTGAGAAGAGGAATAACAAAAGGAGCCCAGATAATAAGATCAAGGGCTGAGGAAAGAGTGAAGGACTTCAGAGTGAAAACCGTCCTCTCCCTAAGGCTACAGAAAAGTTCCAAAGCCACATCAGGAAGCAGTAAAAGAGACCCTATTTGAGATGCAGAGCAATCAGAGAAAGGAGAGAGCTCTACCTACAAAGAAAATTGGAAATGAGAAGCAGCAACAGAGGAGGCTCTACACAAGTTGTGCATCTGAGCAGAAAGAAGTCTGTTTTCTATCAGCTCTCGACCCTGAAAAAGGTGATGGCACCATAGACCCACCTTCAGCAGTCCTCTACAGGAAGAGGAGCACCAGTCCACACATACACACCATGACTCCAGTCTCCAAACAATAAAAAAACTCCAACCCAAAGTGATGAAATACTGAATGTTTCCTAATGTACAGTATCCTCACATACTTTTGTTATCCCTCCTCTTCTGAAAAGAGACTTTTTAATCAGAGTGGCATGCATGATTAGTTGTAAGATACAGATGATTACTCATATGTGAACCTCTTAGGAGGTTCACTTAGGAAAGATAGTTCCTGATAAGCTTTATTAATATTATTTTAATCCACAGATAAAAAGTTGTTCAGAGGGTTTTGGTGTTCATTAGCTTCAGTTCACATTCACCTAGCACTAATTCTATTAGTACATTTCATCACTGAAAGAGAGCTCCCATTAAATAAACTTCATGAACTGTTCCACAGATGTTTAACAAACAGTACAAGCTACCTCATACTCACAATTCTAAAGATCTGTGTACAAAAAGCTCCAGCAGATTTATTTCTAAAACTCACTAGCCTCACAACTGAACATGTGCCCAGTTGTTGCATCCTTGTTAAATGCTTTCATTATATGAGCTTTTGCTCAACAGTAGCTCTGGGCTCCTCCCAGGAGCCAAGATCTGATGAACAAACATTCGTGAAACCTTTGGGAAGGAAATAATTGCAAATGCCAAACCACCATAAATCCAGACTTTATGAGTCTGTTCTTGGCCTTTCCCTTTGGCTCAGATGTCCTCTTCAAAGGGAGACCTCTAAAGAGAATCCAACGGCTGTCCACTCCTTCACGCGACAAGCCTGTCGTTCACCTAGTAGCTTTCAGTGATGATCCAACATTCTCTGAAACTCATGCAGCTTTGTTGTGCACTATCACATGCTTGTCTCATTTCAACACAGAGGTGGATACATTGCCTGATGCAGCTCATAAATTACTTCAGGCTCTCTTTCTGTAAAGGTGCTGGACAAATGAGAGCAATTATGAGCATAGACAGCAGCAAGGTCCAGCAGCTAGGACTGGACAGCACGGGCTAGCATTAAGCTAGCACTTCTGACTGTCAGGGTCCACCCTCTCCCACGCTCTAACACCACATCTGTTGTAACACAGGAGCAACATATCATACCATCATCCTGTTGCCACTGAAAAATTCAGTGTGATGACCAAAGAACTCACAGATTTTGCTGGGACCTAAAGCACACCCAGGAACAACAGTAAAGACACACAGAGCTGCCTCATTAAAAAGAGGGATGATCTGAGAAATATCAACGTGCCAGACAGCTGCTAGCAAGCACAAATTGAAGGGTAGCTGGATTGTGCCAGCTGTCTCCAAAGCAGATGCTTAGGGTAGGACACAACTTTCTGATGAGAGCAGCTGGGAGTAGAAAGTGTGGCCCAACAGCCCGACAAGTTAATGCTTGCTGCAGAAATGTCTCCAAGGGTACAGCTCAGTCTACTGAACAAATAAACAACAATCCATAAGAGAAATAGAGAAGTCTTCAGATCCAAAGGACATGAGGAGGCCACACTAAGTTCTTGCTGTTGACAGCATTTCTCTGCCAGAAGTTCCATAAAACATTCTGCTCAGAAAAGCTGTTTATGTTCCATCATGTTGCTTTTCTTTAGATTGCATTTCCAACTCATGACTAGTAAAGCCCATTTCTAAGATGTGGAATGCTTATTTCACACCAAATAATCCTATAAGCTGTCAGGGGCTATCATATTCCCTTCCTATACAAAGCACTTGACAAAGAGCTTTATAAAAGCATTATCCCCCTATTACAGGTATGCAATTAAAGATCAGATTACTGATTCAATATTCAGGGAAGCTGGAAAGGTATATTGTTCCAGGGACATAGACAAAACGCCAAAATCCAAACTATAAGGAGAAAAGTATCCCTCCAACCAGAACATGCAGAACTTTTATCATCCTTTTTCATCCAATGGTTCCCAACAAAGTGATGAGGAAAGAAAGGCAATGAAATTTTATGTGTTAGATAAGAGAAAAAAAAAAAAAAGAGAGAGAGGAAGTAAATTGGTATTCTTAGGTCATATAAAGAGTAAATGGGAGTGCTAATAATAAGCAATACATTCCCAAAATGTGTCTCAGGCTCTGAATGGATCATGCTGCCTTGCTTTGACCTAAATGATGGAACTAACTTTTTTTTCACATCAAATCAATATCAGAATATGAGTCCTTTCTGGTTTTTTTGTTTGTTTTCTTTTTTTTTTTTTTTTTTTTAATCATGGCAGTTGACAAGACTTCAATCACTGTTTTTAGACAAAATGACTGCTCAGTGATACGTGGCAAGCCAGAGTGGCTGCATTTGAAGTCCATGGTTCATTCATATTCTGTGACAGATGAGGAATATATAGTTATCATTTGTGACAATCCCTGACAGAGTTTATCAGTTTTAAAGGGACAAGTATTCTCTAACCCAATTAAAATGGATTTTTTTTGAAATATACACCTATTTCACTCAAAACTGTGTAACTTTAACACAGTACTGTTGGTCAGCTCCATAACAAAGAACTGAGAACAACAAAGTAAAGGTGCCAGCTACTGAAGCAATGATTCTTCCTGTCTGATTACTTCCTATAATGCATCATCTCAAAAGCAGACCCACAGAGTTCCAGGTGCCTCCAGGCTCTGAGAAGCATTGAGAAGATGGCATTTCAACTCTGAAACACATCCAAGCAAGACATGAAAACAAAGCAGGGGGAGAGGGAAATAAAATTCAGACAAAATCAAACTTCCAAATTTCTAGGTCAATCTACACACATATTAGTCATATGCTGGGTCTCTGTGTGCCAGGACATAATGAAACTAGTATCTAAATAAAGTGACAGAAACAGAGACAACATAACCCTAGTGTGTCTAATGAAAATTCTTCTCTGTTATAAACAGAAAATAAGGGTGCGGAGAAGATGCTGCTCTGTAAAACTACCAGTGAAATGCTTTCTCTGTATATAGAGAGCTTTAAAGTTCTATAAAGTTCAAGTGGGTGTAACTTGCCTTCAAATTTGAGGCAGCCTCATTCAGAGGACACATTGCATGACTTCCAAATATAACCTGACTTTTATTCTACCTCATTGTCATTACCTCTTAATCTTAAATATAGGTTGAAGGAAGAAGCTGCCTTCTACTGCCTGAAAAATTAAAAACTGGCTTATGAGAAACCCAACAACTTCCACGTTACCCATGGAGATCATCAAATATTCCATCTTCTGTGCTGCCTTTGGTGGGAAAACAAAATCCAAAATCCACATACAATTTGCTTGGTTTGACTATTTCAGATTTTATTCCTCAAAGCCTCATAAAGACATCTGTATAGAAGCAAAAAGAGGAGTGCCATAGCCAGGATTCAGAGTTGCTTATGCTATAAAACCTGCAGCCTCACTGTTTTTTTTTGTGATGTTAGGCAGGCAACAGGAACAAGGACAACCAATGGAGAAGACAATCAAACTCGTACTCTTACAAAATTCCTCTGGACCTGCAATGAATGCAAAGGATGCTTTAGCCTCTCTATTGCTTCTCCATTCTCACTTGGAAACAAGATTACAAATTCATCCTTAACCACACAGTGTTTACGGTGGCTAATACTTTTAGCACCCCACTTCTCCTGGTCAGGACAGTGTCTTTGAATTGCAGCCCTGACATTTGGCATATCAATTGATTTCACTATCTACTGTTACCTGCAAACTTAAAGAGAGGGATTATTCCATCCTATCACCTCATTTATTAGCCAATGCAATAAGCAATATCGGCTCCACCACTGATCCCTTGGGAACACCACTGCCCTATGCCAAAACACAGGCAACTTTTGTTTCAACTTCCTAAAGAAGCAGCTCTTCATGTGGAAAATGTGGGGTTAGAAACTAGATGTTGTATAAGGTCCATTCCAACCCAAGCTGTTCAAAGAACCACCAGTACTGTGATGAAAAAATAAAAAACTGATTGGTTGACAAGTTGGAACTCATCACACCTTGGCAGGGGAAGAAACAGCATGGATCAGATCCACTTCACAAGTTTATTAGTTATCAGACACCAACATCTGTTCTCTGGCCACCATTCCTAAAAAAACTAATAAAAGATTTTTCCAAAGAAGCGATGAGGAAATCTGGACTCTGACATGAGCCATTATTTACAGAGTTAATAAAAAGGCCCTACATTATTCATTCCAAGATCTGCACCAGAAGTCCTACTTTCTCAACCAACATGAATAGTTTTTGCTTGAAGTGAACACTTGCCACCATAATATCCTTATTATTCTGAATACATGCTTTGCATTATTTCTACATTTTTCAAAGGATATTAAAATATAGTTGGAAACATCAGCAATCAAGTGTCCCTGTGAGGTAGATTTGTGCTGTTAGTTGCAATTGATGAAGTGCAGCCACTTCTAAGGTTGAAAACAATACTTAATTACAGTATTTACACACACACAACCCCTGATATTACATTGCAGGGTCCATCCAATCCAGAGGCTTATTTTAAAACTCTGATATTTGTACTTAAAGCAGTTTATAGTCAGACAATGAATCTTCCCACTAACTAATTTTGAATAAATAAGGAAAACCACTAGTTGCAGGATCATCTGGTCACTTACTACCCTGTCTGTGGATCCTGCATACTAGGAAAGAAGCAGCCAGCTTGACTTCATCAAGCAGAAGTCTTCAAGTTATAGTTCAGAAGTCTGAAATTAATATGCAGTATCATTAAAAGAACAGAGAACATCTCATCTGATTCTTGTACTTGGGACAGTGATAGAGCTGGACTGTAGAATGGAGTCTCAGAGACAAGTCTCAGTTCAGAGTACTCTATGCCAGTATAGTATATGCTGGACCAGCAATTTTGGCAATTTGTGATGCATTTCTTGTATATTTACTGTTCACATATAGCAAATGCTGTGGCTTAATTTCGTTATGCTTCTGCTCTGAAAAAAGTTGAAGCAATAAAACATGATTGACTGACATTTTTGTCTCCATGCCACAACACTGTTCCACAGCGCCATGCCACCTGTCACCACTGCTGGCTGCAGGAGACTGAGCCCTCTACTAATATTTCCCCTGACTATCCATGGCTCACCGATCAAAGCCCTCTGCATTTTCAGTTCCTTTAGGGATAATCTCCTCTATAATTGTACTGATGGGCAATGACAGGTAACAAGGGAGACCATACGATTTTCAGTCTGAGGTATAGCAAGTTCTTTCTGGATTGTTCTCAAATCTGCATGCTCTAGGCTTTCCTAGCAGTGTCCTACAAGCCATCTCAACACTCACACTGCAGGAGATGCCTGCAATTCAAGACTGCTGAGGAATCAAGTGAATCAGAAAAGAACAGTGATCCCCATCCAGTCACGCATTTATGGGAAGTAGATAGGAAATCTGTGTGAAAGAAAAGGTTGAGGTAATAGATTTGTCTCAAAAGTTGAAAATTATGTCATCTAACAATGCTTTCTAAAAGTTTGTCCTTGCAACAACTAAGAAATATGACTAGAAAAAATAATGTGTGATCTGTATACCTTGGTGAAAAGAGAGATGGGCCAATCTTGGCTTTCTGGGCCAATACATGGCAACAGGACTTCGTAAAGAGTTACTTTCTGTTCCCCACCTCAGCTTCCCTAACCACAATTATGAGTTAGAACAGTTAGCAAATTTCCAGCAGCATTAGAAATTTATACATACATAAAAGAAAGCTCCTCAAATTGCAGTTGGAGAAGAACCATACACAGCTTCAATGCTGGTGCCTCACACAGCTGGAGCCCAGGGACAGCTGTAGCCCACAACTCTCTGCTATAAAGGGCTGTACAGAAATGTTCTCTCAACATAGAAGGTAGTGACATGAGCTAGCACAGAACAGCTTACTTCCTTTAAAGCCCTAAAGTGATCAAAAGATCTGATGGGTGCCACAGAGCATCTAAAAGGAGTGAGAGCCTTTGGGATCAGCTGGGTGCCAGCCGCTCTGTAGGCACAGCTTGCAGAGCCAGCAGGCTGCCCTTCTACACAGCCTCCATTCTCAGCCCCTCTCTGTCAGGCATCTCACAGCTGGGGGGAAAATGCTGGCTCAGACTCACAGGGGACACAGTGGCAACACTTAAAAGAAGACAAGGTATTCTGCTTCAGAAAAATGTAATTAAACAATCCTCATGCCAGCCACTTTTCCTCAAGCTCTGCATCCATTGTACAAATAAAAAACAAGAAAGAAAAAACCCACCACAGATTCTTAGCACCATATTAAGTTTTATGTCCATTAAATTTTACCTGCAGAAAATAAAACAATTTGTCTGTTTTCTGTCTTTTCATAATGCATTTTTATGCCTCTAGGTGTCTGCCTGTTTAGACTCTAGGGGCTGTAAAAAGTATTCTGTACACCATTACCTGAATAAACACCCTATAAATTACAACTGATATTTATCAGCCTCGTGGCAATTCCACTACATTAGAAATAGTACAAGACTGTATTTAGATTGATAAGATATGGGTAAAAGATTAGCATACAGAAATGTCTAAATCCATGTCTTCTATTCTAGACAAAATACATACACGTTACTTTAATTAACTCTCCCCGCATTTGGAATTCCACCAGGGTACAAAGCTAGCTGGATCACTAAATGCAATAATATTTTCAGCCCAGCCCGATAGTTCACCAGAACCTTTCAAATCAATTTACCCAACAGAGACATTTGTCCCTGGCCTGTCACTGTGGCCTGCATTGAGCCTCCTGCACTTCTTTATCTTCTGGCAGGGCCATCATAAGCAAGTGACACAGAGGGCGATATATGGGTACTCAAATAAGTTATAAATCCTCCATCCTTTCATCAGCCATCAGCCTAAGTGAATTTACTCCAGTCAGTATTGGCAAAGACTCCTTTGCTCTCAGGAACAAGTCAGCTCTAAGATGACATGTTCTTCAATGAAAAGCTCTTCATTGTTTTTGAGAAAAGAAGGCATTGCAACAGGAAGGAGTGGCAACAGGCTGCATCCCTGACAGGTAGTGATATGCCTAAGTATCAGCAAGTCTCTTCCATGCATTTGGATGCTTCTCAAATGATTAGAAATCCAAACTAATAATCTGTATCATAAAGAAAAAAAATCTAACAGCATAATTATTCCACTGACCAAACTTTGTTTTAAGGCACTACCCTTAAAATAGCAGTAATAGTAATATAAAACGAAAATGCTAAAAAAAAAAAAAAAAAAAAAACAAAAAAACACCAAAAAACACCACCACAGAACACCCAACACCTAGACCCAAAAGAATGGGCAGTCACCTGCAGTTCAGTATAAAGATAAAAAGACTGAGTTGTTTTAAATACTCAGAGGAGCAATGAAAAATACTCTCCTTTTTCATAACAGCATCCTAGGATTTCTTACAAGGTCTTTTTGAACACCCTTGAGAATGTCACAGGTATTCATTTCACTGTCACACAGCTAAAAGGATGGTAATTGAAGAGTTGAGTAGCCATTTACTCACTAATGCAAGAATCCTTGACTGAAGGGTACACAGGTAGCCAGATGGCCCAGACCAGTAGACACATCTTTGCACAAAGCACTTGAAATGCCAACATCCAACACTGTGGGTACATACTAACCCCTTTCCTCCCTGCTGTAACACACGTGTTTGATTAGCAGATAGCACAACTGCAAAGCTCCTGGGTCTTCACTGCTTCCCTCTCCCTTTTCAGTGGTATGGATAGCAGCTCTACAGCACCACTCTGCACCTCCTCTGCCAGGTCTGAGGAGCTTTGTCATGGCAGTCCCTGGATGCAAATGGCTACATAGCTACAGCTTCTGTCTACAGAGAGAAATGCAGAATAAAGTTTACACCAGTGAAGTCAGAGCCCTGGCCTTTTCCCTAGCAGAGGATATGTGCTGTACAGCTAATAACTAGTTGGACTGCATGCAAACACAGCTTTGATCATATGAGTATCCTGTTATCCACTTTTTTGTGATTTCTAGTTCACAAATTATGTAAAAAATCTTTATAAACTACTATAAAGAAAATATTCAAACACTTCCCCAACAAAACAAAATTTAAGGCATTTGGTTTGACAGTATATTCAAAGTTTCAGCAATAAGGAGAGGATTAGATGACCAACAGATCTACTCTGAAAGATCTGGTACAAATTTTCTTACCCTGGCATACTGAGGAAAGCAGAGATATGGGTGCTTTCCACCCACCAGCATTTCCTTTATTTCAGGCACACAAGACTTCGAAGCAGTTATGATAGAGGCGTGGTTTAGGTTTGAGACAGCCAATCTGTTCCATCCTGGACACCCAGGCTATAAACTTTACCAATGATTTCCTCATCATCAGCCTCACAAATCGGTTTTCCAGAGGTTTTCCGCATATATTCAAATTTAGTTCAAAGCACAAAACATCAGCCTAAAAAATGTAATAAGCGTCTCAGTTCAGCTAAAGGCAAAGTTTTAGGCATTTAAAGCCTAATTTCAGTTTGAAGAAAAGTTTAGGTCAATGTTTATGACCTAAGAGCTTTTCTTGTAACAAGTTCACTACAAGGCTTTCAAACAGAAATCGCTTAGTCCACCCTATCCTGGCATCCGCCCTCCTCCTCTGCACCCATTCTCAGAAGTGCTTGTGCAGGCACACTCATACTCTCATCCCAGTCATTTCAGACCATCATAAAAGAAGCAGCCTCTTCTTTCCCATGCATACATCTCATTACCCACCCTTAGTACACATCTTGAGTAATGCAATTTAGTTCAATGTCACCAAGAGAAAGACATTCCTCTGGGACTGTCATTACCATAAACCACAATCTGCTGCCAGCTTATATGTCCTTATCCACCCCTTGTTTTAACTTTATAAAGCATAACCAAGCATTTTGCACTCCAGTGCTGTCACTTAGATTCAGAAATCTTTTCCTCTTCCCCTCAGAGTCATGCTTTACATTTTGCTTCCCTATACATCCCTTAATCTTTCAACCCCAGCATCACAGCACAGTTCTGTTGCCCTTTCAGTGCCCATCTGCCCATCCCATGTTGACTGCCACCTTACAGAGCTGCTGCCCCGGCCTGTTACAAGTCAACCGACCTCTCAAGACATGAAAATCTAACCAGCAACCTCAGAGGGCCTGGTGCTACTGTCAGGTGAAGCAGGACAGTCAAACAGGTCATCAGTGTAATCACAGCTGTCCTGTATGAATAAGCCATCTCAATGATCCTACAGCAGCTCAACAGCTGAAGGGAGTTAAAGTCATGCAGGAGATTTTAAGATCTCTGCAGCAGAGATTTTTTTACTACTTCTCTGTGCCACTTCCTCTACTACTAGCATACTTCCTCTGCCACTAGCATAGGTTAAGGTGTCATAACAGATTACAGAAAGAAGCTTGAGTCTTGGGGAGAACTCTGGAAATGACCAGTATTTATATTTTGCTAAACAAAAGTCATTAAAAAAAAAGAAAAAAATAAACAAAAAGCCACCCTCCAAACTACTAGAAGGAGCTACAGAGGGTTTTAGCAGTAGATTTAGTAAGAAGACAGGGTCAAATCAAGTATATCCAAATCAGAACATGATCTGCAAGGTGGTAGTTAAATCCCTGGATGATGTGTATTGTTAGTATATGACTGTACCCTATGTCTATTAGGGATAAA
This sequence comes from Lonchura striata, assembly GCF_050655825.1. NCBI lineage: Eukaryota > Metazoa > Chordata > Aves > Passeriformes > Estrildidae > Lonchura > Lonchura striata. The sequence goes on along the minus strand of NC_140707.1, from coordinate 52,826,047 downwards.
AGTCTTACTTTTCATGAGTAACTTGAAAAAAGTACTTGGAAAAGAAGAGCAGAGGTCCCCTGTCAAAGGAGACATTTCTGGACTTAAAACAACAAATATGTGAGATTTCAAAATCCTAAAAAGTGAACTTGTATCTACATAGTGACTGAAGCTAGTCAGAAAAGCTAGGAGAATAATTTCATTGTACATAAGGTAGTTTTTGCCTTATTCATACATAGAAAAACTATTTTAGCTTATGAGAAGCAGTTAAATCTCTGTTACTTAATATATTTATTTGCTTTTATTGCTTCATCAGTTTTAATAAGGTCTCTTAGTTTGGGTTAAGATTCTTAACCCAAAGTCATTTTATGAAGGTTTTACCAAAAATCAGACAACCTCTGAAGAGAGGTGCTGAAATATAGATATATAAATACTTCTATTGCCCAGTTAGAGAGCAAGCATATATTCCATGAAAACTCAGTTCCTTCCAGGATGCTTTACATGAACCCAAGTGGTCCAGATGGTGCTGGTTACATACTGAATTGTTCACTGATGAGCAAGCACTGCAGATGCATCACCCCATTACTGTATCCATCAGAAGACAGATTTTCTTATGTTTATGTACACTTCTGCCATACACTGTTCACAACAGCTCACTGGACTTCCAGGTGGAAAAGCTTTAAAAGATGTCTTAGTCATACAACAGCATGTCTCCTTAACCCTTCAAAACTCTGGCAAAAAAAGGAAGGCATATGCAATTATAGCATGTCCAAATACATTTTGCCTCCTTGAACTCTTCTGCTTTGAGCACGGTGTGGAATTTTCCATCATCTGATTTTTTTTTTTTTTAAATAGTGTCAGTGACAGTGTTATATGCTGTTGAAAATCCATCAAAGTCTATCTCAAAGGTGTGGAGCATTATCTTGGTATGCAGCTAATACAAAAAGGACTTTGCAATGAAAGGTGCTACAGGAGCACAGGTGCCAGGGATCCCATGTTACTGAAAGATTCATGGAGTCTTTACAACACCTTATTCCTTGTATTTTATGTCTCTGAAAATGAATATGTCTGCTCCTTTTTTGCTAAATTTTAGTGTCCATGCCTTGCAGATGTGAATGATAATGAGAGTTCCAGAGGGAGGAAGAGTCAGGTCCTAGAGTGCATGCAGTGACCCCAAACTTTAGCAAGGCAAGGTGACTTTGGAATGTCATTCCTTTACTGTGGAAAACTGCAGAGTGAGAAAGACAGCATAGAGAACAATAGTCTGGTGTGCCAGGGCAGAACCCAACTGCTGATTACTAGCTCCCCTTGCACAGAAAGGCCAAAAATGTCACATGGCTCCAATAGTAAGATTTAAATCCTCCAAGAACAACAAAATAACACAAAAAAGACTGCTAAAGGGGAAAAGCCAGTGCTGTAACTGCAGCTGAAAAGAGTCATTCTTTGTACCAAGAGATGCTATGACAAAAGCATTAAAAATAAATCATTCTGACTTTTTTTGTTCACCAGTGGCATTTGTCTGCCACTGCTTTTAATTCAAATTGGGCTGAAAAACAAGACTCATCTATTTTGAATCCCGGATCTCATGTAACAGTAAAGGGAAAGCCACACAGTTATTAACAGCCAAGCAGTATAGAAAAAGGAACTTGATAAAGGTGGTAGATTGCAGGCAAAAAGAGATCATTCTGCTGCTTTGGGATTTCAGCAAGGCTGTGGGAAAGCTTATATATTAATAAAACATGATTATTGACATTCACTAAGACTTATTGTTATGTCTTTCCCTTTTTCTTGTATACTTGTACACTTGTACTTATTTATCACAGTCTATAAAAACCGATCATGAAGTGTAAAAATGTTAGAATTACTTTATAAAGGGTTATACATTTATATAGTGTAATTCTGCAAACAGCTTCCCAATATCTCAAAAGCATTATACATAAGAAATGGCATCTTGTTCTTTAGATTGAGGTCATACTGCCATTTTTGGCATTAGACAACACCAGAAAGGCCTTTGGATCTCTCATATTCTATAGCATTCAAATTCTTTTTCCTGTTCCATGGACTAGGTTATTCAGAAGATTTTTTTCTCCTAGGCATGAACATTTCTACACTCCAGAAATAATTATCTTATCACTTGATGTGAGCCCCAGTTGGGCAGCCCATACGTGGCTTAGTTTTACATGTCACCACAAAATACTAGTTGTTTATACCAATAAGCAGTAGATTGGCTAGTAGGTACTTCCTAATTAGTCTTCATTAGCATCCACATTATCTGTTCAACATATGAGGGTCCTTTAAGAGACTACCCATCTTTTAAATGAAATGGCTCATAATTGACCTTATTCTGTTTCTGTGAAATGGTATAGGGCACATCAGCTTGCCTCCTAGTTTGTTTCCTTTATGTCTCTCCCCAGTAATTTAAAAACAAACCCAAAATCTTGCTGTGCTGCTAAGAAAAACAGGTTCACGTTGCAAACCTGTTTCCATGCAATAAATTCAGCATTAGAGCAAACTTCTGAGGTACCTTCCATATGTCAGGTTTCTTCTTTGTATGCTCTTTCAGAAGAGACAAGAGCCCCTAATCTGCTTGAATCTGTTCTGTCTTGGCTTGCTACCAACTTGCCAAGAGAAATGATAATCACTCGATCTATTTTAGAGAAGCACAGGGAAACAGGTTCTAAAGAAAAGGGAAGTAGCTACTTGTTCCTAGATTTCACCAGGATGCCAAAAGAGCACACAGTCTGGGACTACATCCACTCTGGAGTCCTCCAACCCCTTGAGCTGTTGTAGATTTTTATTCTTCTTTCTACTTCTTTTTGTCCTTTTTCCTTAAGACATGCCCTCAGCTTCCAAAAGAGAGACTGAATAATCTCTTAGTAGCTGACAGAAACAAGATCTTCCCACAGGCAATCATTCAACTAGAATATCATTTATTCTCTGCTTTTCCCCACCTATCGTTATGCAGTTTCCAAACCCTGAATGGCCTTGCAATCCTTTATGCTTTTCTTTACCACACATCTGAAAAAGATGTAATATGAGCTACAAATACAGTTTTAATCAACTAACTGAATGCACCATCCTATTTACAAAAATGTAAATGAGCAACAGACAGTAAGCTTAACAACTATCTATTTTAGAAGGAGATGATTCAGGCCCTGAAGGATTCTGCTGTTCTTCATTGCCCATAAGGGGAGTTTGACTAGTTCAAATATCCCTATGTGGCAGGTGTCTGTATAAGGTAAGATTGAGTCTACAGCATAACTGAATGTGCCAAGGTTCACCGAGGTTTGCTTACCAAGAAACAACTCTGCCAGACCAACCAGGCACCACAAAGCACCTCTGCAAAGGAAACCAGGAGTGGTCTGCAGCTGCTCAAGTCAATGCTGGGAGAAAAGCACATACCCCAGTGCTTACAAACAAGTCTTCACTGAGTCTTGTGCCAGCACTGCACAGACATTGCCACCATTATTTATTCCTATTTACCAAGCATCAAAGAAGGTAAAACTTGCAAGGAAAACCAGTAACATAATTCAGATAAGAGTCATACTTCCACATAATACCCAGTTAAAAAACAACAAAAACATTCAAAAATCCAGGACTGTGATTTCTGAACACAAATAAATGCCAATGTATGTACAATACTGGTCAAGGAAAAATAACTAAAACAGATGCAGAGGAAGGCTATCAGGGGACAGACAAGCCTGTCTGTGAAAAAGAATATTAAAAAATCTTGGCTTGTTCAGACCAGCTAAATAAATGGTGAGAGGAGATACATTTACTGTGCACAAACACCCAGGGGTAGAAATAGCTGAGGAGTGGAAATGACTATTTAACTAAGGACAATACTGATACAAGAACAGATGGTTATAAACTGCCAAAGAATAAATTTAGATTGGAAATTAGACAAAGGTTTCTAATCAGCAGAGCAATGAAGCTTTTAAAAAGCCTTTACAGGGAACAGGGGCAAAAAGCTGCTCTAAATGAGGGATAAAACTTCATGCATTTCTAAAAGGTATTATGAAATATGGTTCCCTATCTAGGCACAGTACTGGAGGTAAGGACTCCTGAGGTTCCTTGCAGCCTCCTGCTTCTCTGTATTTCACATTAAAATCCATTCACAGCAGCACCAGCATATCAAAAGTACAGTTCTGAAATACCTTGCCCTCCCAGAACAACTACATGAAGAACCACTCCAGCTGGACTCTGCTGAAGGGTAAAACAAGATAATTTCTAAGGGAGGGACTTAGGGAGCAGCCAAATCCATGGAGAAAGCCGGAGCTGAATTTTTACCCTATTCTGAAAGCCATTGATAGAATATGTCATCTCCTTTAAAGATTCTAAAACAAAACTCTTGGAAAATTCCAGGGGCTCCTGGGAACAGGAATACTTCTCCACACATTGCTCCATGCCAGACAACCCTCCAGATGGCCATCAGTCACTGAAAGATGCAGTTTTGTTGTCTGACCATACAATATCTTTATCAAAAGACCAATTATTTTTCCCTCTTTATTTTAATTAAAGTTTTCCATAAAATACAAGGATGAAGCTCAACATTATCATTACACATTGTGTCTTTGTTTTCTATGAGCAGGACACGATTAAGTCTTTTGCAGACCCATACACAATGGTAAATATTTGATCTTTTAAACCAGTGCAGGTGCCAAAAGTGATAATGCAGAGGAGGAAGGTAACTTCCTGAGAAGTACTGCAGGTTATAGGGTTTGACCTGTTTGCTTCCCTTTGTTACAACTGCATCATTTAGCATCTGGGGACATGCCAGATACAACCTGCATCATTATTTTAGGATCAAAAAACCACAAAAAAACTCTCAAAAATGAGAATTTGCCACAAAGACTGTATCTTGTCCTTTGGAGTTTCTGGACTAGGGAGTTGCTCCCTACCAACTAGGGAGTCCAGCAACTCCCTATGGACAGCCATTTCTATAGTCCATACTATCAGGGCAGTTGAAGATATTCTAAACATTTCAGGTCAAAGTGCTTGGAAAGTCCTAGACCCTGAGGAGATATTCTCTGGGATACTCAGAAAATAGGCCAGAAAATAGGCCATGGATAAGTTATCTGGGAAAGACAGTTCCTGATAAAGTGAGGAAAGACATGAGGTATTTTTGTATAACACAAACTTCACTGCTTCTTCAGAAAATCTTCAGCTAACTGATGTAAGACAAGACAGTACGTGGTTTTCAGTTGCAAGCTCTGTCCCCTTGGGTAAATTATGAGAGCTCCAAAATTTATACAAATAACCCTAAACTGACTGTTACATGCAGAGGCCATAACCATTACCACTGTATGTCTCCTTCCACAGACTAAGATCATGTTTACTGTGACTGAATCCTCTGATGATAGGAGGTTTTCAACTGCACGCCTGATTAAATGCTGCCTTCCAGAATTCTTGGATAACAGGAATTAAATTTTAATGCCCTTAATCTAGTTGACACTTTTTCATAAGCTCTTCCTCCTCTCCTTCTCCTGTTATAAATGACCAATTACCTAATCTAAGCTAATGCAGGCTTTGGTGGAGGCTAATGAAGATGCGGTGGGTGAGGTCCTGCTTGCAGCACAGCTCCATTAGGAAAGGTTAATCACCTCCTATCTTACAATCCCATGTTTTAGCTCCAAACAGTGAGGAGGCAGAGAAAGAGGCATCCATCACATTAACCAAAGAGTACAGCAAATGCCTGGCACTTGATCAGCAGCAAGGTGCTCTCCTGATGGGAAGGCTGCAAAATGAAGATCCAGTGACCTCCAAGGTTGCTCAGGGACAGAGATCCCCACGTAAGAAGTAGAGAAGGGAAATGCCCCCAGATAACAGTTGAGATTTGTACTTTAGAAGAGAGGTCTGCATCTTCCTTCCCTGAGAAGGAAGTGCATCACACTGTATGTGATGTTGCCCTTTCAAGGAATAAAAAACCTTTTCTTAATGAAATGAGCATAAGCAGCTGAAAGAAACCAGAGAGGAGCAGTCCCAACTTACACAGAATGAAACAAACCTTTGGTTACTTAATATTATTTCATAATTCCTAACCCTCAGGAACAACCTAGGCAATGGAGTAGTGATATCTCCTCTCTGCATTTGGACTATCCATTGCTCTTCAATGTTGATCAACAAGAATCATTTATCTCCAGTGAATTTAGAATGCATGTGCACATAGAGCCAAAGGGTTTGTCTGTGGCATCAACAAAGCCTAAAACTGCGTGGCTACACCCGCTTCTGTGGATATATAGAACTAACCTTCATGACACCAACTCAATCCATTACTAAGTCCTTACTCAAAGAAAGAATAATTTATTTTGTGAACTGAGGCAAAGGGATTGTTGGTAGGAGGAGAGGAGAAATTCCTAAAACTTTTACATTCTGATTGACTACACAATAATGTTGAGTAACTACTACAAAAAAAAGATTATTTTTTTTTTTTTTTTTCGGTTTTGATTGGTTGGTTGTTTTTTAACTCAGGGTTTTTTCTAAAATTGTCTTCATTCATTACCACTGTCCATGACCATTAAATTTCCCTCATATAAACAGTGAAAATCCTCCCTCCTCATCCAGAGATGCTCTGAGAAAAATGAGAAATACTTCAATTGTAAGACAGATGTATTGCTTCTTTGCTGTCTTTATATATATATATATATATATATATATATATGGGGTTTTTTTGACTCCAGGTTACCTTCCTTGCTGGACCTCTTCAGCTATTAAGGTTCTTTAGTGTCCTTGCCCAGATGACACAAATATTTTCCCTTTCATCATCTGAGATATCTTACAAACCTAATTTATGCAATCAAGAATAGGTCCCATGATGTCAAAGCTGAAATAGGATCTTCTGAAACTGGTAACATGTATGGCAGAAGATAGTAAACAATTTTTTTTTAGCTGTGTTTAGTCATGACCAAATTTAGGTTCTTTATAGTTCTAGAGCAACCTGTCATTTAGTTTGCAAAGTAGGAGGACGTTTCCATGCAGTTTACACTTAACCTTACTTAAACAATTTCTGCTTCTCTCTACTCTTGATCAATAAATATTCAAGTCAAACATTTTATGTCAATTTCTTCTGAAGCAGAAAGGCAGACAATAGTAGAAAAAGAATCCTCGGCTTGGAATTCGAACAGTGAAGAAAACATTCAGATGGTGATCCTTCACAGCTGCTGACTGAAGAAAATGCCTACTTGAACTGCCAGGAACTCTGATAGCTAAGGGACAAATTGTGAAAAAATACAAAAAGAAACCCATACAGACAGCTGAAGTGGCAGGCAGAGGTTTAAAATTTTATCTGAGTGATCTCTTTGCAAATCTGCAGAGTGTATGTAAGACCAACATTAGGCACAGGAGAATAAAAAATCTAATTTAGGAGTATGAAATTGCTTTTTGAAAGGATTTTGAAAAAAGCTTAGAAATTATCCTTTCAGAAGCTCCTGTCCCAAAATTGCTTTCGAATTATTTTCTAAATACTTAACCCTTTATTTTACTAGAATAAACTTTATTTTTTCTTCTTTTTTTCTAAGTCTTATTAATATGTCTCTTTAGATAAACTAGCCAACACTGAGCTTACTTGTTTTAAGAACCAGTGATAAACATGCGTTTTATGACCAGCTAAGTTGAAATAAATATTTTAAGGTTCTCAAGCTGTGTCTACAGAGTCATACTTATCAGGCAACACACAGAGACTCAAAAGGGCCTACTATTATACCTACTTATGCTACAAACCAGTGTAGTTCAATGAACAGATGAATGGATGCAGCAAAGACACTAACTCATGGATTGCAGCGGTCCAGGTGAAGACATCCACCACACCCCTTGAGTACTAACAAAGAAAAAGAATTTGCTCTATACAAATTTCAGCAGAAAAGCTCTATATCTTCCACATGGAAAGGCTGCAGTTAAACAAAGATCACCACTAACATCCACCAAGAGACAGAACCTAGGTGCCCTCAGGCAGCTCCAGCAGTACTCTGTCATAGGTGGTTTCACAGATCAAAAGGGAGAAGACAGATTTACTGCCCAGGCCAGAAAGTTCCAGGCATAGGAGGAGTGTGGGCCTTGCTGTGCCCTGCTTCTTCAGGCAATCATTTGCCATTAGAAGGTTTTTCCTTTTCTTTAGTGTGTGAAACAGAAGGTAATTCTAGGTGGATTCAGTTATTCATGTGTCATTAAATATTGCTGCAGCAGGTCACTGTGCTTGTTAGTTTGTATTTACTGGTGACTAAGTGAAATAATAGGGCTTCTGCCACCAAGGACTTTTCTATTACAATTAGGAAAAATAGGAAGAGATACTTCCATTATCAAGTTTACAAGTTTTACAGGTTTCTGAAAACATCTGAGCTCAACTTTTGTTTTCTGACAGAACTAGCACTACCAAAATATCCAGTCAAAAGCTGCAATTGGCAAAGGATAGAGGTTATGAACAGTGGCTCTGTCAAAATTTCCTGTTGGATTTCCAACTTAAAACTTACAGTTTTCAGCATTTATTCAATAGTATTCATTTACCTGGAAAATATAAAAGTCGTGTTCAGCTTTTGACCTCGCTTCTCTGACCACAAGCCTTAATTAGAGCCAAAAGCAAGAGAACTGTTCTGATGTTGAAGCTTTTCCTCAAGAACTTTTCAGGATCTTCCAGTTCTTCAAAACATCCCACAAAGTAAGCTATGTATTGGTCATCACAGCAGAACAGCTGTTATTTTCTCAGAGACTGAGCCATATCTGAACCAGAGGAAGATACCTAAGTGACCCCAAACTAGCTCATCCTCCCTGCTATCTTCCAACTGCCTTTTGAAGAGGAAGCTCTCCTTGACATCAAATAGTCTCACTACCTTCTGTAGGTAGCAGTTCCCAGACTAAAAAGATATATAAGACAAGAGCAACAAATGCCAAAGGAGACTTGGAGTCATTAAAAAACAAAACAAAGAAATTAACAAAAAAACCACAAGCAAATGGGAACAAGGGAAAATTTGCTCCTTGCTTCCTAGTTTAAAAATTCTGTCTCTGGAGAGTTGAACCCCTTCTGCTCTGATGTGTCCTCCTGCTGTTTTACTGCAAGCTCTGTCGATTCACAGCTGCTGCTCTGCACAAGTCCTGGGCTGCCTTCAGAAAAAAACATATGTAAAAGCTGGGGAACCATTTCCCCCACTCAAACAGCAAATCCCAAGTCAGAAAGAAGACACCAACGCAGAAGTCAAAAACCTGCATTCTAACAGCAATGACAAGGAGAGTTGGGGCAAAAGCTGTACTTACCAAACTAATGAGAGTAGTATCAGCTATTTCCCACACAATCAGGTCCTGCTTTGAGATAGTCTACCTCACCCATGTCCCCATATTCTCATCCAAAATGCTCTCAAGTTACTGCTGCATTGTGATCCAGACTGGCCTCCAAAGCTCAGTATAATCTATATGCAGTGAACACAAATCACTTAACTGGAACAGCAAGAAGAGCTCAGTTATTTGCTAACATGCATGCTTTTGAGGAAGCAAAGCAATTAACACATTGTATGCAGAAAACACCTTCACAGTGTTATTCATAAAGTCTTGATCATAATTCTCAATCCCCTAAACCTTGAAGTCATAGCTACTACATGAAGATAAGACAACCCCAGAGAAGTATCTGGGGAGGACTTAGAGTCAGAAACCTATCAGTGAAGCCTAGCTTTTATTGTTTGGTATATTTTCATGGTAGCAGAGACAGGACACTGATGGAAAAGTGATGAGAAACATCACTTCTGAATTTGAAAATCCCTCTGGTGTATATCTGGTGATACACAGAAGCACTTCTGAAATTATATCTGGGAATTAAAATTTGAATGAGAAATCAGAGCATTGGAACATTTACTAGCACCATAAAAAACTGCTAGAGGTATCCAGATAAGAAGCTTTTCTTGTCCCAGAGAACATGCATGACATGGAATTTCCATGCCATAGCTCTTGGGGATTAATGATGGCAAAAACTGCTGCTTATATCCAAAACATGTCCTGAGGTAAGGGAGTAAGAAACAATCCTTACACAATGGTGTCATCAATGTAGTTAGGTCCTAAAGTTCCCCAGCTGAGTAAAAGTAACAACTGTGAAAACTGTAAGATGTGCATTAGGAATCGTGCTGAAATGCATTAGGTATTTGAAATGGAAAACTGTTACTTGACTTGCCCCAGAATTGCAGTTGTTCCACATGAATCAGGACTAGTCATAAGAAGTTAAAAAGTGGGGAGGATCTCATCCTCATTTAGGCACGTAAAGATTTTGTACCTCTTCTCTACTAAGCACCTCCACACCACTTATGAGGATTGAGACTAGATATTATAAATCAGGAATCCGCTCTCTGTCAGCACAAAAGCAAGAAAGTGCAAGTTCAAGCTTTTGAAAACTCCCAAGAACAAAAATGGGAGGACAAGTGAGGTCAGACTGTTCTTTACAGAAACATGAGGAAATGAGAGGCAGAGGTGTGAAGACACTGGACACACATCTACAACACACAATGAGTGATAATCCGGAGTGGATTTTATTATATATAATGGCAAACTCCAAGAATACACAACGGATGGAAAAGCCTTTCACCCCAAATACCTGCTTCTGTAAAGAAAAAATCTGTTCTACTGAACAAAGGGAAGTTCTCTATCCATAGCTACAAAAAAAATATTAAAAAAAAAAAAAAAAAAAAAAAAAAACAACCCTGATTTGCTTCTTTTACTTTCCACACTGACACAAAACTTGCTTTAGCAACCCAAGAATGGCTAACACCCTGGCAAGTTTGTCAAAGGTGACTTTACCCCCCCCAAAGAAGCCTCTTTCTCTCTTTCACCTTGTGGCAGAAGATCAGTGGAATTCAGCCATTTCAAAGACAAGCTTCCAATGTTTCCTCATTGCAAAGACAGTACCTTCAGTAGTGCTCTACTCCAAATCTAAGTGAAAGCAGGAGAAATAAAATTACTCCCAAAACCATAAATAGGAAAACATATGGTAGGAGAATGAGAACAGCAGAACTGCTAGTTATTTTAAGTGACAAGATCACATAATTTAAGTTTCCAGGGCTGAAGCCCTGGAACATTTTGCACAAGACTCAAATAAAGAAATAAATAGGGAACTAGGCAGACCACTGCAACATGCAGGCATCTTCCTGACTCAGCAAGCTATCCACGAGGAACAGCCACAGACAAGAACACACAATCTGAGTTTTTTCTGTTTTCTCTTTAGTATGTCTGCCCTGAAACTACGGCATCTGGAAGCATTCTCCAGAAGGTTTCCTAAACCCTCAAGTCATGGCAAAGCTGCAGGACTCAATAAATATCAAGGAGGACATAATCTGTAGAGGACTATACAAAGCCTTAGGTGATTCTGGAAAACCTCTTTTTGAGATTAATTTGGAGAGGCGAAAAAGACAGCTGGAAGATAGAGATTATTTCTAACTTCATTTCAAGTTTTCATAATCCAAATAACCACCAACAACCTGGGAAACTCAAGCAAAGGATGCTTGGGGTCTGTGGGTACACAGCACCATCTCGTGGAGTGAATGGAACAAGTATAAAAACCAAAGACTGATTCCAGCACTTGAGACGTCTGCAGCTTGGCTTTTTGACAGGCTCCTCTTCTAGAAGGTTAACAAATCTCTCTATCGAATTTGTGCATTATAAAAAAAGTTCACTGCAGATCTATAAAGAACAAATGAACAACAAACAACTCCCTATTTTTATCTCTCAAACTCATCACCGTTAACATAAACACTGCAGGCCTCTTCATAAATAGAGTGTGGGCAGACAACCATCTGTACTGAATTTTATTTGCCAGCAGGCCTAGCACAGCTGTGAGCACCCTTTTCTTACAAGTCTGAATCTCATGTACTTAAGGTGGGCAAAGAAAACAAGACTACAAATACAAAATTTGGCAGGAATAATAACCTATACTTCTCTCTATTTAGTACTGGAAAAGAAAAAAGCCCTTTTCCATTTAGAAAAAGAAAGAAACTCAGAGAAGCAGCTATTCCATACTTTCCAGTATTTGCTCCCAAATATGGTGGTATGCTTACAGAGTGTTGGAGAATTAAGTTACCCAGCTGGTTCACATCTTACTGCTAATAAATAAAGATTTCCAAGCACTACTGAAAACATGAAGACCTGATTAGTTTCTACCTTATGACAGGTAGAATCTCTGCAACAAGTAATTTAAGTGTCCTGACTTATAAAGGAGCTAGGCAAATACGGGGGTCTCTGTGAAGAAAGGATGTAGTTGGTCTTACTTTCAGCTCCATCTCAATTATTGTGTTATACCCAGCTCTACTTCAGCAAATACTTCAAAGTTTATTCTTAGTTCATCTTGGCCTCCAGGATGAAAGTTGTTTAGAAACAGAAAGCACTGTGTATATTGTCTATGCATTTCAAATAGCTCCCATAATTATTTTAGAACAGGTCTTTCAAATGTGAAATGTGGGTTAATCATGTTCTCTGGTACACCTAATTTAAGTTTAAATGACTTGAACTATCCATATTCCATGCATATGAGCCACCAGTAGCAATTCCACAGCCAAGTGGAGATCTCCATGAGGATACCTCCCTTAAGACAAAGCATAAATCTATGTATCAAGTATCCATCAGAAGCGTCTCTATTTCAGCATGATACAGTAAGGGATTTAAATCTCTAACCTCTTCTAAATAGGACAAATGCTACTGGTAGAAAGTGCAAAAAATGGAGATAAACAAAAGAGAACAGGCTAGTGGTTTAAGTTTTGGGGTTCTTTGGGTTGTTTTTTTTTCCTGAGAGTACAACCACTTAACTCCTATAATTTGTTTTAAACAATGTGAAGCATAGACAATTCTGTCTGATCTCCGTTTCCAGCATTCAAGTAACTATAACAAGATAAATTCTCAGGATAATCCCCATGCTGCAGCACTATATGCTTCAGCATCATGTGGCATGTAGGATTAACATGGTGCCCTGCCTAGCTCAATATACTGGACAAGCGTGCACAACTCAGCAATAGTTCACACAGGTATTTCAGATTTTCAGATATCTATGCATGGCAACTCATGTACCAAATGCATATTCTGCAGAGCTGACCCAACAGTTACAAGACAACAAAACCATGCCCTCTTGGGCAACTTTTCATACTTCTGTCAAATATGCCTATTGAACTCAAGATAGATAGTGGTGTCTCTGCCTCTCACACACATGTACAGGCATTCAAACAGGTTTTTCTCTTGTCCCATATCACACAGCAGGAGTGCCTACAACCTATTTGCTGGCACTCAGATTCACAGTCACTGCTTCTGAGAACTGGCTCATTTGCACAGAGCCAGTTCTGCTCAGTTCATTCTGCACTGGTAACACAACCAACCCAGTGGTACAACAGCAGCAGGAAAATGAGTCTGCTGATGTCAGCAATAGTGCTGCCTTCTGTAACATGCAGTTGGCTTGGATCCAAAATGTAAACCCTGGAGCACAGGCACTTATTGTGACAGTCTGCATATCCAAGTGAAAGACACCTGATGGCTGAAGCCTTCAGTAATAAAAAGAAATACCAATATTAGCCCTCTCTTCAGCATTTTACTGAACTATGAAACAATCTGTGACAGATTAACTGTTAAAGACACAGATCCTTCTATGGGACCTATAAATTGTATGATGCATGGCTTGTGATATTGCTATCTATCTCCATCATTTGCCTGAGATCAGAGGGCAGAAATGTAACAGACAGAAGGTCATTTAGTACAATCTGGAAAAAAAAAAAAAAAAAAAAAAAAAAAAAAAAAAAGAAAGAAGATAAATATGACAGATGGTTATGGGAAGCCAGCAAACCTGATACCAGTTTTGCTGTGGTCAAGCACTGCAAATAGGTTTCAGACCAGAGACAAGAGGAAGAATAGAGCCTCAGCCACATTTCCTTTAATATAAATGTTGGAGTCTCTCTGGAAGAAAAATATGCTTATATTTGGCAGTTATATTACTGCAGTCAGAGTCTAGTCAAGACATTCTGGTCTAGAGGTCAGTTATGTTACCTGAGACAGTTACTCAATAGACATGAGCACAACTACTCTCACATTAAGGCTAGAGACACTTGAACAAAAGCCACAAAGATCAAACTGCTTTCATAGGAATGGAGCAGTTTTCAAATCTCTTTCCCCATCCTACTCAAGGCCACACTTTCAAACATTGTGCTGGCAATATACAGAAGGGCCTATCCTAGACTAGGGAGGCCACCACAAGACCATGCTGCTTGCTTATGTCCATCACAGAGGTCTGTAAAGAGCCTCAGGAAGTCACAGCCAGTAGCTTATTAAATAATAAACCTAGGCAGACGAGGATGAACTAACTTAGGTCAATGCTTTCAAACTAAGATTAGTTGTCTTCTTTCTCAGGTTTTTAAGCATTTTCTGTTAACTTGCACAATAAATTCATCCTTATGATGCCATCAATAAATCATAAGCTTTGTTTTGAAAATAATGAAATAAACCACATTCTGCTTTTTTATTCTTTCATATTTTCTGTTCAAAGCTATTCTAAGACTTTCACTGAAATATGCAAAGTTTTACTTGCCCTAAATGTGAAGTTTTCATTGATTAAACTACCACCCATGAAAAATTTTCACCAGCTCTGTATGCACCCAAGACTTTGAAATGAACTAATGTTCACAGATTTGAAAGCTTTTTCATCTGCAGGCAGCTGTCAGCTAACTGGGGTTTCGGTCAACACTTACATCCCAAAAGTATTCAAGTTATATGATTATTCTTAGGGTTTCTTACTAAAAAGTCTAATTCCTCCCATGATCAGAGAAGTTATTTTGTGTCCCAAAATCTCTAAGGACAGCAAAAGTCCCAGGTTGCTCTCCCAGCATTTGCCAAGGTCTCAGATGTCAGTACACAAAGAAACACCTCCACAAAGATAAATTAAATCCACCAAAATGTACTCCCCTGTACAAAGCTTGTTTCACAGGTACCAAAGCAGCCAATTTCAATCTGCCCCTCAGGGATCATTATTAAGATAACTGTAATTAAGGTTTTTCATCTAATCCCCAATGTTCTACAGCTGAGATTATATACCAGCTCCTGGGTAACAAGATTGCAACATAATAAAGCTATGTCCCAATATGCAGCTAAACTCCACTGGAGATCAATAGTAGCCTTCTGTCAATGACAGGAAATAATTAGTACATTAGGCAGCTCAGATACTGAACAAAGAATCTCCTTCAGGACCTCTGACTCCTCCTGCCTTTGTTTTTCTTTTAACAATTTCCATTGCAGAACAGTGAATAAGAATAAAAGAATCTGTCTCTTGGTCCCTACTGACCCCAGCATCCTCAGGTAGCCCCAGACTTGCGGGCTCAAAAATCATCAAGAAGAAAAAAGTTTAAGAATTCCAGTACTGCCTGAATCTCTCTGCATGTTGGCATTCTCTCAGCTACCCACACTGTAAATATTTTATGACATAGATTTGCCCAACTGATGACTGTAATCTTAAAGGTAGCTTTTGGTCTAAGGTATATGAAAACTATATATATAAATCTTTAAAACAAAACAATTAGGCACATTTGATATGTGGACTGTGAGAATCCCATAGCAGATTCTGATCTGCAACTATTGGCATAAATTAGAAGTTACCTCATTGAATTAAATAATTACTTTGTATTTATAAATGTTACTGCAAACAAAGTCTAGTCTGTAAAATAGAAAAGATTGACTTCAATTTTCATCTATTTGTTCTCACCCAATAATGTCGGCTCTTCTTTGTAAACTGTTCTCTATGTAGACAGCCTGGGAAACAAGCAATAATCACCTTGAGGACCTGAGAGGAATAAGGAGGCAATACAGTGTGTGCTACGGCAAACAGCTCTGTGCTGCCTGGGAAAGCACCAGGTGAACCCTATCCCATCTTGTTAACACCATTACACCCCACTTACCACACATCAGATTTAGATTAACAGCTGAACTGCACACATATATAACTCAGCTGAGGGCTGCAAAGATGGGAGACCACACAAAGCCCAGGTGGGACAAACAACAGATTACAGATTATTACAAGTCAGAGTTTCCATCCTGGACAGTAAGCCCAACATGGAAATCATATTTTCATAATCCACAGTATGACTTACAACAGACTCACAGGGGATTGGAGGGAATGATCAAAGCCAGCTGTGTGTTCACCTGTACTAGTGACTGGATATCCTGCTGCAGATCAATTGCAACAGCTGAAAGACTAAACAGATTTTTCAAGGTTTTTTTTCCCCTTCTCTGCACAAGAACAGGTATTATCTGCATACCATATGGCACTCAAAATACCTCATGCTGATGAAACCATAGTAGGTGTAAGATTATCAAAAGTGTTTGGACAATACAATTGAGGACAGAAGTTTCATAGCATTGTGTAGGGGAGAAAAAATCCATTTCAAATAAAAGTCCTTAAGCACAGGGTGATTCTTGCCAATAAAATCCAACTCTACATACATTTTTCCTTATCTTCCAAATTCAGTTCTGTACTATCTTCTGTGAAGAAGCTACAATAAGAAGAAAAGAATCTTTAAAGAGTAAATTTGATGGTTGAAGACTTTTTGTATTTTTCTGAGTTTTTACATTTACTGCTTCTTTAAAAAATATGAACGTGTGCAGAATATTACAAAGAAAATGCTAAATTTAAAATTAATCAAATCATTGTTGCACTTGACAATTTAGAACACTTAATTTATTATATTACATTCAGTCAAAATATGTGCTTACAGATCATCATCAACAAATGGAGCTCGGGGTGACAAAACAGAGACTCTTATTCCACTGTACAACATTTCTGTTTCTGCTGCCAACTTACATCAGTGTCTTATCAGTGATTCCACCCTGGGTGTTCCATTACTGAAGGAACAGGTTCTGATGCCAAATCTCTCATGAGGCAAAACACATAGGCAAAATACAGCACCACTTGCTCAGCTACTTTTAAGATGAAAAGTGAAAAATATTGCCATGACTAACAAAGAGCATCAAATTAAAGAAAAATACTGTCAAAGGAAGCAGAGATCACAAGGAACAAAATTATGGCAAGAGCCTTCTGTGACATGCTTATGAAAATGGCATAGCTGATGAACTGCACCAAGAAGGGAATTAACTGCTTGAACTGCTCAAAGGTTGATAACAGAAGCTGTAATCACTCCCACCTGTAAAAGTCTCTCTCCTTCCATGTTACTGAAGTTTGTAGCATGGCTAGACCATAGCTTATGTGCTGACAGCAGCCAGGTGTGCACAGATATCAATGACTGATTGCAGCTCTCATTCTAAATGCTCCTTCTGCCAAGCTGTAGAAGCAATCGTAATTAAATTACTCACTAGAGACCTAGCTGCATTTTGGGGATCACAAAAGGATAAAGTTGGCTAGCTTTCACTATTAAAAAAAAGGAAACACTTTCATGTCAGGGCACCTTGAGAAGCTGAAAGGTGCAGAAGAAGCAATTTCAAAAAGCACCTGTCACTCAAATTCCCTCTTTTTCCTCCAAAACAGACAAATTTCTCCCTCTAATGTTGACAGCACTGCCCATTCCAGATGACTCCCAAAGGGAGCATGGGGCAAATTAGTTCTTGATCTGCAGTCTGATCTGATGTTTAATAGCTGTTACTCAGGAGAGGGAAAAGAATGAGCATTCTTAAATCACTGACGAGCTAAGGCAGTTGTGTAGTAGGTTATTACTAAGCATCAGAAAAATGCATGGTGCTTTAATAAGTAGCACCAGTTCCTTGCCCAAAAGATGTTACCTTTCCCAGACCTGCAGGGCAAATGAAAGTAAACAGTGCTAAGGAGGATGAAAGCAGGGTTCATAACTGAAATCACATTGTTATAATTTACATCATGTACTAAAGTACAGCATTGCATTTCCCTTCTTTTTTATTCCCATCCTCAGAGGATATGGTCATGCACTGTCAGAAGACACCAATGGCTTACATTAGGAACTGAAAATGAGCCATCAGCCAGAAAACACTAGTTATAATAAGTGAAAGAACACTAAGTAAGAAGGAACAAAGTATGAGGAGAGAACTAAGAAGTAGGTTGAGTGTCTGACCTGTTGTAATGAAGCATGATTCATGATTCACTCAAGATAAATCAGAGGTGACTCTTTCTTCGTGTAGGATGGATGTCTCTGTAGTATCAAAGGCAAATCCCCAAGCATGCTGATATTTAAACAGCTGACTGTTTTAGCCATGCATGACTAATGAAGTCTATGCAGATTTATTTTCTACACACTAGCAACCTCTTGCTCTCTGACTCAGTCAGTGAGTAAGCTGGGCACATTAGAAACAAATGGGTAATAATTAAACATGAACAATGAAGAGTGTTTCTGTAAGTAAATCAAGCTGAGTTTGTTGGCATTAACATTAAAGGAGGTTATGAATTCTGGACAAAAATTGGCCCAGATGATGAAAAACACAAAATACTGAGACAGAGGGAATAGGGCTCACCTCCCAGCTGGGGGTCTGAATCCTGCAATGGAGACCACAAGCAGTAA
Organism: Lonchura striata; assembly: GCF_050655825.1. Taxonomy (NCBI): domain Eukaryota; kingdom Metazoa; phylum Chordata; class Aves; order Passeriformes; family Estrildidae; genus Lonchura; species Lonchura striata. Next base: position 52,807,601 of record NC_140707.1, on the reverse strand, counting down.
CTGCTCAGTGACTCACAAAGTAAGTTACAGGTGCAAATGGCTCATGAGCACATCAGAATAAAGCCATCATCATAAAGGAAGGGTTGCTTATTTAGCCATTTTCCCTGCTAGTAGCCTCTTCTAGTGACTATTCTGCTATGCTATTTAAGCAGGTGTGAGGGAAAACCAGTTCTGCCAGTGAAAACAAGTTTACAGATTATGCTCCAGAAGCATAAATACACTTTCATTCATTTACTTTGTAGGGTGCAAAAAAGAAGGGCATTAATGAAGAGGGATGGGCCTGCTCTGACAGCCTTGGTATCTCACGCATGTGGGGCTAAGGTCAGCTTCAGTCTTCCTTAATCAATCAAAAATACCCTGTGCTTTACTCTAAAGTATTTGTCTAAGACAATTTTTGCTAATTTTGATATCCATCCTTTTATGTCAAGTAAAAAAACTATTTTGGCTAGTAAGCCTCACTCACTATGATTACATAACTGAAGTTACCAAAAGCTCTTCCTGTGATGGTGTTAATTTAATGAACAATGGAACAAAATCACCATAATTCTCTTTCCCTCTAATCCTTCCCTCCTCCAAATGTGATTCACATAAAGACAGTAAAAGCATATAGGTTATGCATCACAGTGAAAGGGATTATGAAAAAAAAATACATATTATTGCACAAAAAAACCCCAACAGCCCTCTATATTACTTCTCTCCTAGACAAAAAACAAGCATCACTCAGCCAAGCAACCTCATTGGAAGGATCCTTGAAAAGGATCCTTGAAAAGTATGGAGAGTGGAGGCATATGAAGACACCAACACAAGCGACAAAAAGCTTGGGCTTCCTTTTCCTTTTACGATTCAAATGGAAAAGTTATCATTAAACCAGGTGTTTTAAACTAGGCTATTACAACCCAAAGTTTATAAATAAATGAATAGATAACCCCTCTAAAAGGACAATAGTTAGCAGATGGATTTAACTGTTTCAACAACAATGTAAAACCTGTTTCAAAATGTGATTTATACTCTGCTTGCATAAGCCATTGCTGCAAATCATTGATTTTTCACAGGCAAACACCTCCACTAATACATACTTGTGTTACCCTGGCAATTGATCTTGGAAAGCTTGACCCTCAGTGTTACTCATCTGCATGAAGCACTGAGTAAAAAGCAGCATTTTCTATTATCTAGTTTGACATGGATATACCATTTTCATTTGCTAGATTGCCAAATGCCTCTTCTTGTGCATTCTCTTTTGTGCAGAAAATTTTATTGTTTCATCAGACAGACAAGAATGTGAATTAATCAAAGAATCTGTAAAGCTGTTCATAGACAATATGAATAAATACAGGCCACTTCTCAGGTAGGTTGGAATACTTAACTAGCATGTTTTCATCACATATCATGATTAAAATTATCAGGATGGAGTTCATCCCAGATGTAAGACACTTCACTAACATCATGGGTTAACTTTCCTTCTGCTACCTTACATGCTTAAAGCTGCAGATTTGAACAGTCTAAGCAACAGCTTGGCATGCCAGGGTTGTTTAATATTTCTAATATTAACTGCAATACACTAAGACTGACTTCCTACATCTTAGAGTAGTCATGTAGATTCTTAAAATAGGTTGCAGTCCACATTATTGAATGTGATGATGAAATGACTAAAACATCTATAAAGATTGAAGACTATGGAAAAACTTCCAAAATTTGAGAACATATTGTAAACGGCATGGAAAATAGAACCAGAATATCCTGAATAGTATCACTGCTTCTATTTCTACTTTTCACTTCAGGTGTTAGTACTGGCCAGTGTGAAGGCCAAACCTTTATATTTACTTTTGTACAATGGACCTTTTCAAATGAATATGAGGAGAGGGGGTGTTTGTGGGTTATTCCTGTGTTTGGTTTTTCTAAGCATCAATACAGTTGTACAAGACAGAATGGACCATATTAAAACTGAATCTGCACCCCCATAGCTCCCACTAATTTCTTGTTCTGAAGCATCTTGATTCCTAAAAAGTAACAAACATCTAAAACAGAGCTACAGACAAACAGTTAACATTAAAGGCTATATCATCATTCCCACTGGGAATTTAAATCCTAGTCTTGTTAAGCATTACTGGTGAATGGATAAACACATCTATAGGTTTACAAAATGCATCTCTGTCACCTCTGAAGGGTAAAGGGCAACTACAGGTGCTTCCTCTTCACCCTTCAGAAACAGTAGGTCCAAGCCAGTTTCATCTGAATTAGGAATTTTAATGTCCTAGCCCTTGGACAAAAATTTAAAAGGAAAAACATATCGACACATCAAGATTTACTCAGCATTGATAAGACTGAATATCTTTGCAAAGTTTGCTCTAGCACATAATAAAAAAAAAAAAAAACAAACATAAATCACACCTACTAATAGTTAATTAGGGATAATCTAGGTGATCAACAAGAATAATTGAACACCATAGTTTCCATTTATCTATCTCAGAGGCACAGATATATTTGTCATTAAACACACAAAAATGCTAATTTCCAGTGTGGACATTTGACTTGATTAACATAAATAAAAAGGGAAACTATGTACAGTAAGTCAGCCTTTTGCTATAATTTTCCTTATGTAAAACTCTACCTGTTCCATTTACTTCAATATTCCATATTTACACCAATGGGAGACCACCGATTGCTCATAAGGTGGAAATAGCCATCTACTAAATGAATGTAATGGACTTCTGTGACCAAAAAAATGTTCTACCAAAAATCCTAATGCATTTCTAAATGAAAGACCTCAGGTTACACAGAAGATATCTCCTTTGGTGTCATTATTTGCACTAAAATCCAGTCTAGAGTATTTGCTTCAATTGATAGATGCCTATACTTTGGTTAGCAACCATATCTTAGAGGTAGGAAGGAACATGACTTTAGCCTTCTCAACTACACACCCACAATGTATCTTGATATTATCAGGAAGTCAGAAGTAGAACTCTATTTCCAATGTCATGATACATGACAAAGACAAAAATCAAACAAATAAACAAAACCCACCAAAAAAATTTCATACGCACTTTTTGAAGGTCCCAAATGACGTCTTGTCATGTTCCAGGAGTCCACACAACTTACCTTTCCAGATCACTTTGAAACCAACATCCTTCTGCCTGCATTTGTAAATTACCAGCCAAGCCTAATAACTGGAGGCTGGCTCCTACACTGCCCACAACACCCCCACTCATTTCAAGCTCCCTTCTCTGCATTATTTCCAGCTGCCAGCTGAGCAGCAAGAAATCTGCAATTACAGACATAGGAACCTGACTCTTCCTGATGCTTCTGGGCCCATTCTAAGCCATTAGCAACATCTTAACAAGGGCACTGTTCTTGAGTTGTGAAGCCAAACACATTAGAAACAAACCTCACAGTATCAATAACATAAGAGATTTCCTGGATATGTATTTAAATGCAACCCAAGAGAATTCAAATTAGTGTTTCTTTCACACATTTGTGTGCTATGCTTAGCAAGTCTAAACTGATTGACTGAACAAGTAGTTTGAGAGTGGGAAAGTGGGTGTCCAATTGATAAAAGCAAACCAAAATAAAAATGCAAAAAATTGGCACCAAATCTTGTGACTCCAATATGAAATGCTTCTTCTGGACCCAAAGGAAACATTCTGAATTCCAAAGCAACCCAAAACCAGATATAGCATTACAATCTATAAATCTGTGTCAGTAGTACCTTGTTTATACAGCCCCTGTCAAAGTATGAAAGCTGATAGGCCTTTCCAGCATCTGTTTGAGAGAAATATGCTGGAAGAAATGGGAGACCAACACAGACAACACTACATATTATGAATTACTCAGAAAAGCAGGCATTTGGCCTTCAGCAGAAATGGATTGTCGACATATGCTACACAGCTTGTCATATGTGCCACCAATTCAGTCATGTCTCAGACTTTTAGGGGAAGGGTTGCAGATATGACAGTGCTGTGGTACCAATATTGCACAAACCTTGCTGGTACCGCTAATTAAGTCAACCACAAATACCTTAATGAAAAGTAGTCTTTTTCTGTGTTTAACATTTATACAGTCAGTGAACCAAATTATTGAAGCCTACTATTATGCTTACTACATCACTCATGATGTATTCCTTTGTTCCCTGCCTTGGAACAAGTGAAGGAGGTCACCTCAAATAAGAGAAGCAAGCAGACAGTAGAGCTGAAGTGATCTGTTCCCTCCAGGCAGAAGCAAAGGCCAAATCATGATGAGCAGAGGGAATGTCAAAAAGCTGATTATCTGCCCCCTAAAGGCAGACTTAAGGAGTTTGTTCAATTATTTCATCAGAGATCCTAGTAGTAATTGGCCAAGAACATCCAGTGTTTTGAGATTAAGCAAATCAATACCCCAAGAAGCACAGTGGTTCTGCGGTGTATTTAACTGATCACTGGCTTTAAGTGAACCTTCTCAGAAACATTACTCAGCATTTCAGCACACAGCTAGTATTTCAGTAGAAGATTAGAACACTATTATCTAGAACATTACTCATTTTATATGCATTCCATGACTTTTCAAACCAAGATTTGAGTGAAAATCTCAAAGCATAATTCAGTACACAAAACTTAGTCATTTTTTACCTATGAAAATATTACATACAATATCTGCAAAGTCATTCTTGGTTTCTCTAAACCAGGAATTCCATTAACATCAATTACCACCATTGGACTTGTGGTACTTGAAGAGGGGGAAAGAAAAAAAACGAAAAAAAAAACAGCCAAACAATAGGCTTTAAAGAAATTTCCAAGAAAAAATGTTTGGATTTGGCACCGTGAAAGATATACTGTAATTAAAAAAACAATGAATTATCTTTTTTCAGTGCTCTCTTATATCAGAACTCACAGGTCACCAATTCACTGAAAAGTCTACTTACGATCATTACACTGGCTCCCAGAATATGAAGTCATGGAGCAATCACAGGTGAAGCCTTCCCACTGCTGATTACAGATACCCTGATTGGCACAGGAATCTTCTTGGCAGGTAGTGCTCGGCCCTGGAGAAAGATGACAAGAAAAGAGTGAAATAAAGCTGAGAGAATCACTTGGGTCAGGCCCACGATATCTTTAATAATCACTACCATTATCATCAGGATCCTCATGCAGAAGAAAGCACTAACAATACACTGCTCCATTCCTGGACGTGCAAGAAACTCAGGTAAAAAGAGCACAAAGACAGTGTACACCTCACAACAAAACAGCAAACTGTAACACAGAGTGAGGAAGAGGGAACAGCACCATATTTCCTCTTAGGCAGGCCCAACTCATATGTTCCAAACTTGCTCAAAAAATTTTACAATAAAATAGGGAGTGATGCCAGGCCAAAAAATATGGCCAAGTTGTGCTTTCCAAGAAGTTTGATCCCCTAGTAGAAATGAAAGGTAATTATTAGGCCAATGAACAATGCCTCATCATACTCAAAGAAAACGGATAATGTAGATTCAAACTGAAGTTTTGAAGCCTCAGCTGACTATAATTTGGCTTTATAGGTTAAGAAAAGTCAGCCAGAGAAAAACCAAACACTCTGACCTATCACATAGGTTCCTCTGGAAACATGCTGATAAAGTCCTCAGAAGGGCATGACATGTACCTACAACACTTCTATTTTTGGACTGCTTTCCATGCTTTTGGTAGAAGCAGAGAAGGAAGCAGCCACCACTAACAGAACAGCCTTTCATTGTTCTGTGATTTGCAGCTAACAGTTGCTATCCCACTCAGGTAAGCCTTGCAAAGACAAAATCCAAGCAATAGGCAAAAAAGTAATCTTCAGAGACCCTGAATTACAGCTACCGTGCCATCGACAAGGAGGTAGCTGGATTCTGAATGAAGCAAGAGCAGGCATGAAGCTGCAAGTCATAGATTACAAGAACATGAGTTTGCAAGTTACTTCCCAGGCAAGTATTTTATATTAAGCATTCTGGACAAAGGTATGTCACTCCTGTTGTGCAGGATTTTAAATAAAATGTACATATACATTGGACATACCTACTATGCTATATCCTGCATGGGTTGGAAAAGAAGAATTGAAAGAAATAAAGCAGATAATAAAGGATCAACTGGCTAGGCTGCCTGAGATCAGTTCATTAACCACTTCTGGTCTAGGAGAATGCCACAAGGACAAAGAAATAATTGTTCAACCCATCCCAGCATCTTTCTTTACAGTCTCTGCTAGCAACAGCAACTCCACAAGACTCAATCCCTTCCTTATTTCTTCATCACATCAACACTACCATCTGTATTTTATAGATGAGAGAGAACAGACCAAAGCAGAGACAGCATTTTAAAATATTTTAACATAAAATTAAACCCTTCAACCTCCATCAGACACCATCCATAGTGATTTCACTAAATCCCATTTGATACTGAGATTGCACATCTGGGCACTTCTGTATTTACAAGCCCTTGTAGAACCCACATCTAACTGGAAGTCCCATGTCACACCATGATCCTCCCAACAATTCAAAGAGCAAGCCAGAAATGAACCCTTAAAGCTTTGGTGCAGAGTTTCTGCTCTCCCCACCAGATCACCTCTCCTCACTGAAAGAACAGAATGGATGAATTTCAGTAGCTTTTCTGCTATCTGCATTTCTTTACATCTCTCCTGCAATGAGAACGAACATGTGACTCAGTAAGCAGAGTTTGACTGAATGTTAACAAAAACCTGAGCTTCTTCCAGAATTTATTACACTGTTTTAAAAAACCAAACAAACAAACAAACCCCAAAACCTCTAGGTGAAAGCATAAGTGTGGTTAATAGAAGACAACAAAGTCCCTGAAGGAAAATTCACCTATTGAAAAGAAGTGACAGCAGCAGCCACAGCAAGAAAACCCCTTGTTGCCATGCTGAAGGAAAGTTGAGCAGCATTTTTCAGCACTTTTCTCCTCCCCTCCGCCTCTTCTTCCCACCCACCTGACTCTCATTTGCAGCCATATGAATCCCAGTGGTCTCAGTGGCACAGTGTGAAATTAACAGATCAGTTCTAGATTAGAACAGAGCTGACAGACTTTCCAGCGTGGGCTGGCAGGCACATGTATGTACAGGCCGCCCTCCTGCCTTAACTTTTGTAAAAATCATGGATATAAATATACATACATGCGTATCAGGTTATGGTCTGATACTTGCTTCAGACTTACTCTGGCTGAGCAAATGAAGGGCTAACATTTAACAATCTGAAATAGAATATTAGTTGCCATTTTGCCTAAAATGTCTAATTATCTGAGGATAAGGAATGAGGATCAGATACCTCTCCTGCCCATTACTATCCCACTATCTAACCTCTAACCTCAATCATGAATGCCAATGCTCCTAGAAGTATAAACAAGCAAGATAGCTATACCTATATTTTAAAAATTAAACCAGAAAGCAACTGTGACTCTATGCAAACTTGCTACAGCATCAACTATATAGACCATTACATAGCAGTAGAGTAAAATACCATTTTCAACAACGATTCTCCACTTTTCCTACATTTTCTGAGAACGCTTTAATCACTAACTGGCCTTGACAACTGGTATATCCTTTGTCTAGGTGCTACAAGAGAAAGGACTCTATTCAAGGAATAAGACTGCATGAGGCCCAGCACCTGTGGCTTGAAGTCTTCAATAGAGCCCAGAGAGCCAAAGTACTTGAATTCATGGCCTGTATTATGGTGTCTATATTGTATTTAACAGAAATCAGCTGTGAAGATGGGAACAGCACTTTCAGCAGACAGAGGGGGGAAAAAAATAAGGAAAACAATGAGGAATTTTGAAAGCCTGACAATACCACAAGGAAGCTTGAAGCCTGATCTGCCATCTTTAGAGTCAGTCGTGACAGCACAGCATAGGTGCTGGGTACTTGGCCTCACTTCTTAGCACTATGGGCCACTTGAATCACAAAAGGAACGTTTTCTCACAGAGTTCATCTACTCCTGCTGCTAACAGTCATTGCCTGATGTCATAATCCTCTGTAGCAACAGAATTTTCTTCAGAGCAACTAATAAGGATGTCACAGGGAATTAGGATTTTGGATTAGGGAGCGAAGTGACAGAAGCACAGGAAGGATTATAAAACATTAAGATTGTGCTACCACGTACGTGCCCTTTAGTGCTAACGAACAAGAAAATAAGATAACAAACAACTTATATATAAAGCAGTAGAATTGTTTCTAAATTACTAGTGCCATCAGGACTCAGGTCTATTTTTAATCTCATTCCTCTGGCAACACTAAGAGCAGATAAAGTATTTAAAAGCAAAGTTTCAGAACTAGTCTTCACATAATAATCTGAGATACCTCTGATTTATCTGTTTGTAGCTGAGCTTGGTACAGTGCCTTCTTCGTGCCACACACACAGTGGAAAGAGGAGTAAGTGGGCAGCAGATACCAAGGAAGTGCAGAAATCCCCAGTGCAGAAACGCAACCCTGCTAGCAGAAGCATGACTTGCTGTGCCACTTCCTGTCCAGGTTAAGCCTACCAACAGAGGCATCTCCTTTGGGACATGAAGTAGAAAACCAGGATTCTTCAACAATATCCTTTTTTTTTTTATGTCTACATGTCTAATTTTTACTGGAACAGTTCAGTATCCAAGGACTTGCAGGATCTGAGATTTGCTCAGTCATCCCCCCTGGGAAGGAGACCAGTACTACACTTTTCTTCAGCTACCTATCCAGATGTATTGTTTGTTTATTAATTTTTCTTCTAAGTATTTGAAGAAAATCACTTTTGAAGAGTATAATAGCCTAATCTTGTATCTGTATTCTGCTTAGACAAATTGCTTTTTCTACCATCTTTCCTGCAATATCAGTTGTATGGTATGTTTCTCTTTTCACTGAAATTAAAAAAAAAAAAAAACCAACTCTACTGCTGCATGTTGCTAAAACTTTCATGTTTCACTGGCAAGAAAAGTCATTCCTTCTGTATCTTTTGAAAGCTCTTTTCAGGAAAAGGAACTCGAGAAATAAAAGACAGCATTGTGTTTATTGTTCTTTATTGTTCTTCCAAGTTACACATGGAATCAGTTTATACAGCAGTTGCAGGATTATAACACAACTGCCTCATGCTTTGATCACAACTAGCAATAAATATTAAGATAAGGAAACCACTATTGGTCTTGCACATAACACCTTCCTCCACACATGAAAAATTCACTCTTTTTGAAAGGAATCAACATTTGTGTTAATGCTATGGTCTCAATAAGATGAAGATCAGCAACAGGGGAAGTTCAATAAAAATATGGTTCCATTTTCATTCTTCATCTCCCTAAATGCTTTCATCTCTTCCCCTTCTATCTTCAGAAATGTTACGAAGCAGTAGGAAAGTAATATACACGACATCTTTACAGCCTTTGCAGACTAAGGTGCTTTTTTAGTCCTATAGTTCCTAAATTACAAATGTCATGCAGCACTGAAATATCTCTACCACTACTGTAAAGTCAGATATTACAATCAATTTACACCTTTGATAAATCTACACACTACTTCTGTCAGCATTCCTCTTTCATAACCAGAGAGCGTCAGCCTTTTTTAATTCAATCTGCAGTAGCAGTTCAGCTCAGAAAGGCATCGGGTCTTGGAAACCATATGCACTAGCTAGGAAATAAACCAGTTCCAGGATTCACTCTTTCTTGAAGGTTAAGTAGGAAACAAAGTTATACCAAATAGTTTTCCAATGTTAGAATAATTTGGAAAGCAAGATTTTTCCTGTTTAAAAAGTGAGCAAAATTAAGGTTGAATCTCATGGAACCATCACTTTCTGGGACGGACCATACCACGTATACTGGTACTGCCAAATATATATTGGTGTGGCAGCATTTACTTTGCACAAATGCAAGGAACTAAATTATAGTCAGGGTTTAGTGCATGATTCAGAAAGTTAGATCCTGTATTTTGAGTCACAGATAGCAGAAAGCAGGAATATCACAGACTAATATAGCAAACCAGAACCAAAAACCAAACAGATTTTCAACGATTGCAAGGCCAGCTCTTCAAGCTCTCAGTTTCATACTTTGTTAAGAACTCATCATCCCTTTCATCACCTAAATAAGGTTAGACATCTGTCAGGTTCCATATTTAAAGTTACTCATTGTCAGAAATAACTCAAAAGTTAGCATTCTTCTGTCCTCTGAAAAACGTAGCCATCTTTTTCATTGCCGCAACAGAGCCTGAATACTTCATCCACCTGATACAAGTCATGGTGCTGAGTCTTTTTGTTCCAATAAGTGGCTGGTCTAAAAACTTCAGGAACTGAGACTAGTTAAAATAACAAATATGCACAAATGTGCTTTCTCCCACAGAAAGCACATCTCAAGGTTACACAAGAAGGGAATCTAGAAGCAATGGCAATTCATAGAAAGGTATCTGCCAAATGCTGGGATTTCCTTCCCTTCAAAGAAAGCTGGCATATACCTATCACCCTCTCCCTTGCCACTCTTCTACTTTCCATTTCTAGGTAACCTAAAAGGTTATGAGAAACGTGTTTATACACATGCTGGTGAGGAAAGACTGAAAAAAGGCCAAAAGAATAAAAATCCCAACCAGAGAACAAAAAATCAACTGCATAAAAGGGAGTATGCCTGCACACAGAATGCAACAAGGGACAGGGAGACACAAATGAAGCAGAGAAACTAAACAGCATTTGGGCATTCAGACACAGAAGCTAAAAGCATAAATGAAAATTAAAAGGGCTGTACGTGAACACAAAAAAAATGGAGTACATTGGAAAAACATCCTGCCTTACTGCAAGTCACAGCAATAAAAAAGAATCACAGAATAGTCTGATTTGGAAGGGACCCACAAGGATCATCAAGTCCAGCCCTTAAGTATGAGGCATCATGGCCTATCCTGAAATAGCCAAACCTATTTAGCAAAGGTTGGTTTCCTGGAAAGCCAATACTCCACTTTATGCACTCAAGCCACACTTCCCCGCAGGCTTCAACGTAATCAGATGTCTCTACCTGAAGGGCAAATACTCCTACAGGGTTAAGACCTCTGTAAAAAATTGAGCATGAGATGGAATAATCTTCACAGGTGTAAAACTCCTTTGGTTCTGAGGGCTCTGGAAAAATCAAAACAATAGATCTCTTTGCTCCAGAACTCCTGTGCATGATGCATCCACTTCAATAAACATCAAAAATCAAGCCCAAGATTTCCTGTGCATGCATTCTGAATTCTGATGGACACATAACTGACTACAGAGAACAACAGTGGCTGTGGCAAGAGAGAGACAATACTTTCTGATGTCTAATCTATGTCCCAAAATCATTGCCACAACTTGAGTGGACAGCACAAAACATCTTAATCCCAAGGTTATTTACTTCTGGGACACTTTTTTCTTATCACTTTCTTTTCTCATCAGTCTCAGTCCACATAAATTTCCTATTTTTTCAAATATCATCTTTTACTCCTTTCATTTACATAAACTTCAGAAATCCCCTAAGGGCAGCACTTCTCTAAATCACTCACCTGTGTAAAACAGAGTATTTCAAATTTTACAGTAGGGAACAGGTCATAGATGCCAACAAAATGTAGTTGCAGTCAGGTGCTCCACATGCATAAAGCAAAATACATCACATCAACTTCTCTCTACATCGAGGCTGTCAAATTTTTCAGATTCAATGTCTCATATGGATCCAATTGCTGAAATTATCTCAGCCTGTCAGTATCATTACCTGTTGGGTGAGCGAGTATCTCTTAATATGCTCCTGTCAACAACTGCTACAGTGAAAAGCTGCTTACCTATTAAAATATCCTTATTTGTCCAAATTTATTTTTATCCTTTTCTACTGAGCCACAGAACACCAAACTACGTAAAAACACAGATGATATCCTGAAGGAAAGGCAATGGCTACCTGCCTATACCTGGAATACAGAACAAGAATATTTTAATTTGAAAATGGTATGTATTACATTAGATAAGGTCAGCAATGTCACCAGGTTTTCACAGTAAACACAGTGAACAGAAAAGGAGTTTATGAATCATGTGATTAAAGCTACAAAACCTCAATTCCAGAGATATATAAAATGTCAGGAAGTCTCTATCTCAGAGGGTGAAACAGGAACATTCTCTATTTTGTCTCACAACAGAACCTTAGGCATTAAGTGGCTTAGACATAAAATTTAAAGATGACTAAGATGATCCCATAACAGATGCCATCCACGGCTTCAGGACTGCTAAACAGAGACACGTTGTTCAATGCCTCTGACTTCCCCTTCTACCTGAAACCATTATCTCCTTTTCCATTAAAAAGGAGGAGCAATTTTTAAACTTTTGCAGCATTCCAGAATAAATTAATTTGTACTCGATATTGCAGTCTGTACAGATGAATTGGGAAGTACATTTTAATTATCATATTTAAAAATATTCACTTTCAATGCCATGGAAGACATCTTTCTGTTTATACTAGTATCAAAGACCTATTATCTCTAATAAGCATGTTTCCTTAGTTATGTCCCAGAAAAAAAGTCTACAGGGTCTCTGAGAATACCTGGCTTCCTTCTTTTTCTCACAAAAGCTACTCAACCTAGTGCCTTTCTCAAATAACTCCTTGACCTGGTGGAACAGCAGCTCCTCGACAAGGACACACCTGCAGGGGGGATGACTCAGCCCCAGCTTCTTGGACAGGCACCAGGCACTCCGTACCACCAGGGGCCTGCAGACCTGCCAGAAGGTCTCTTTGGGAGGAAGCCTGTGACACCACTGGTGTGGCAACAGCTGCCGGGGAAGGAGCTTTGTGGTGCAGAATCAGTGCAATGTTGGCAGCGCTGACTGCTGAGACAGGGGGCAAGGGACCTCCTCGTCCTCCTCGGGGTCCACAGCTACTCCCGTGTGCTGCTCTCTGGTTCTGGTTCTGTGCTGACCCTCCAAAAAGGAACCCTTCCCACCCAGATTATGGCTTGTCAAAAGCCATTCTAAATATTAAGGGAGTTTGTTGTTTAGAGATTTTTCTGGGGTTTTTTTTGTTTGTTTGTTTTATTTTAAAATTGAAATTCCAGAAAGTTATTTCAGTGTTTTTTTTAATAAAATCTAAATTTAAAAAAACCCAACAAACTGTTTATACCTCCTGATCTCCCTCCTTAAGATCAGTACTAAAGAAACCAAGTCAACTTTCTGTTTTTTAAACCTCTGAGGGCCTTATATGTCTTGATGCACAGCAGTTATCTGCCTGATCATTAGGCTTTCCAGGAAATCAACTGGTGCTTTTATGGCTATTCAGAGATTGATACAGTCAAATCACCCAGGTCAATAGAAGCAGCTCCATTGTTTGCCATGTTCTTCTTCAACCCAGAATCCCCCACCAGAGATGCTGGGGTTTGCCATTCTGTTCCTGTCTTAGAGGTGTGACTACATCCAGTAAAAAGCACTAAATGTTACATAAAAACATTTTCCATTGACACAAGTAATGGAGAAGAACAACCTTCACTACCTTGCAGGTCAGCTTTGGTCAATTCAACTTTGTTAGCCAAAAAAAAAAAAAAAAAAAAAAAAAAAAAAAAAGTAAAGACAATAAACAACAGGTTAGTATAAAAGCAGATAAACCTGGGTAACATATCACTTTGAATAAATAAAAGCAACTGGTATGACTATCACAGCCAACATGCATTATCAAAACACACAGAAATGACAACGTAAGCAACAAGGGCACAGAGGGACAGTGACTACATTGATGCAACCAATAGATAACAAAACAAAATAGACAGAGATAAATGCATTTAATTCATGCACACACAAAATCTATAGATAATAAAAAGAGAAGAAAAAAATCACATTCTTTAACCCATCTCTCAGCATTTACAATAATTTTAGAGAGATTTTGTCTTGTTTGAGAAATATATAGAATTAATTTAAGTAAAAAAAAAATCTATTTGACTTTTAGTACCTCTGTCAAGCATGCACTTAGTTTGTTTGGCTTTTTGTCCAAAGTGGATTTATTGCCAGAAAACACAGAGAACTGATAATTCTATAAGACAAAAAATTCTGTTTATCCAAAGAAGTGAACTCAATACTGGATATAAGTGACAGTAACACCTTGCCCCCTCACAAGCTGTCACCTGCTCATGGATTTCAACACATTCTTAAAAAAAACCTACATCAACAGGCAAGCAGACAGCTCAGGCCTTAGACCCATATAGTCTTAATCAGTCATTAGAGAAATCAAAAAAACAGAGTACCAGTTCATTATTCCATCTAGGTTAGAATGATCTTGTTGTCTGTGGTCAAATTATAATCAACATGGCAAAAAATAAAATCATAGGTCTACTAAGTCTGACTGTCTAAAGATCCAAATACACTTTGTGAAGACAGAAGAGCATTGAAAGCAAAACAATACCACTGATGCTCTTCCATGTAGGCACAGGGTTTTATTTTTTTTTTTTTAATTTTGGGCTTTTTGTTTATTTTGGTTGGTTGGTTTGGTTTTTTAATGGAGTCAGTCCACAAGGAAGACACACAGATTTTTGGTGCGTTATACATTGATTCTAAGTTTTCTCTTTCAGAGTGGAAAAAGTAGAGGACAAAGATGGAAACACAGGCAGCAGCTCTGGAATCCTCTGCCTCTGATTGTTAAATATTTCTATTACACAGGACAATAGGAACAACAAAACACAAAATCTTTAACCTCATTGCTCGAAAGATAGCTATTTAAGAAGTGCATACTTACCCTCTTAACCTGTTCTTAAAAAGTTCTAACATCACAGCTGATACTGAAGAAAGATTGGTAGTTCTTTCCCCATTGTCTTCTTTTACATTTACAAACCAATAAATTAGAACTGACACGTGCAGATGCCATTTCCTGTGCTTCCTAAGAATTTTAACATTTTAAATCTTTGCTGTTTCACAGCCTATGAATGACTCAAGATAGCAATCATCCTCCCTTTTGAGATAGTAAGAATTTTCTCTCCACTTTTAAAACCACTTTACTACATAAAGCTATAAAATCCCATTTTCCTTAAAAAAAATTCAAAAGAAAGGAGGAAGGAGTAGAAAGAATAGGATGCACTTCACCATGCATGATTTTAACATTTATTCTAACAAAGTAATTTCTTGATAACAAATAAGTACTTTTCTTACTTCCCTGCACCTCATTTTCTTTGTAACTGAAAGAAAAGCTCATATTTGTTCCGTAAATCCAGCAGCACTATGCGACTAGAATACAAAAGCAAGGAAAAGGAAAGATGTCAAACCATCATGGAGCAAATTAATGCTCCATTCTTCAGTGGACAACCTTTGATTCCAGATAGAAAGTGAAGTATGACCAGATATGAATTTTCTCTACTGAGCAGATGAAGGGTGAAATCCTTTTTGACATTATCCTGCTGTGAGATTTTAAGCATGAGATTAGATTTGCTGTTTTCCACATATTGCTTAGTATGCAAAATGTGCTTCTGATTATCCAGCCTGTATGTGTCATTCATGCTTTTCATGCACCAGTGAATTCCAAAGGTTAACTATACTATTTCATGGAAAGTAGCAAAAGATTATGATTTTACTGTGGGATTTGGAAAGAAGATTAAATTAGAACCAAAAAAAAGTCCCAACACATTTGGAATAGTGTCAGCTAGTTTAATAATAATCAGTCTCCTTTGTGAGAAGCTGTTAGTGGAACAGGTAAGGTAGAAGCAAGATCTCTAAAGCACATAGAACACTACTGAAGAAATAAAATGTTCTTTAGCCACTGCTGTTAGGGTTTTTTTGGCTGGGCACAGGATGGGGTAAAAATATTTAGAACATGCAGCTGAATTTCAGATAGCTCTAGTGCTGATGGTAAGCAATATAGGAATGTCCAATTAAAAGAAAGGAAAATATGTGAGAAGATGGGGCAAATTAATAAAGATATTAAAAATGCCTCAAAGGCAGGAAGTACTCATCAATATAGAGGGCATCCTCTTTAAACTACACAAAAGATTACACATCTGATTAACTTTTTTCTTAGGCCAGTGAGAAAAAAAATATAAAAGCCACTGAATCAGATTTTTGTGGATGAAATAAATTGATCCATTTATCTAGTAGCAAGACCAGGAATGAGGAATTCAGCAAGAAGAACCCATTTTAAAAGTCAAGAAGTGAGAAAAAGCTGAGCTGAAGTTTAAATTTACTTCAAATAAGAGAAATGAGGTCACTTGGTACAACTTCTTCTATCTACCAACTCTTCATATATACCATAGCAGACATCTCTCTCAAACTGTGTATGTTTGACATAGAATAGCCTATATTGCTCAAACTCAGAAGTGAAAAGTTTCCAACCACCCTTCATAGGCTGTTGAGATACAGACTGGAGACAACTATGTCCTGATAGAAGACTTTTCTTCAGTTTCTAATGCTTTGCTCATGTTCAAAAGCCTCCATCCACAATTTCAAAGTGGTTTGCAAGACATAGATGAATTTCATACTTTTATCACAAATACAAGAACACCTGGAGGAAGAATTTTATGGGCGGGAAAAGCAAGGCCAGAAGTAGTGGCAGACTTGCCTTCAAGCTTCCACTAGAGGAGGCCATCCCATTTGAAGTCCTTTCTGAGAACTCATTTTATCTCTTCAGTGTGTTTAACACCCTAATGCAACACTGGCACAAGGACTATTTAAGTCTTAAATGCTTCCCTACTTTTGGTAGGGCCCTCTCACCACCAGGCGGTGGCTAGGGGAAGGATCCTCTTGTTACCTCAGAGATAATGATGAAAGCTGCAGTGAGCACAAGAGATCAAGAAACTGTGAAAAATGAACAAGTATATGGTATCAGGTCATTGTCCCCAAGAATTTTTCTCCTCAGAGCTGTGTGTAGCACACAGGCAGCAAGGTGGTTTTCTGGTTTCGTAACATCCCTTCCAGGGAAACACAAGCTGCCACTACAGATCTGACCAGACTGTCAAGATCTGTGAAGAGCTGCCTATTGTTCCTGAAAAATGAGGAATGTAGCAACTGCAAAAGACCAATGAAAATAAACCAAATTACCATATTAAAAAAAATAGTGTGTGATATGAAGCTTTAACTTCATAAACTCATTTGACATTTCACACTCTTAGGTTCTCTTCTTCCAGATAATCCCCCTCAAAATTCTTTACCAAAAGCAATGATACTACAGGATACATTGAAACACAAAACATGTCAGTGTGGTAGATATCATCTTGTCAAACACACAGGGGACTGAATGGTAGATTTCAAAAGCTGGAACCATGAGCTTCTACAGCACACATGGAAGCTGCATGATGCAAAAGGGAGCTTATATGTCACCTCACAAAAACAATGAAGAGGTTATTTAGTTGTGCTAGCCTAAACAAATCCCACCATATATAATTTAAACAAATTATATCAATAGAACCACTAGGACATTGGCAGTTAAGTAATTCTTGCTTTAAGTCTTGAACTGGCTTTTTTTAGCACTACTATACACTGTTAAACACCAGCCAATTTGAGTCCCAAGGATGCCTGCATCTCAAGAGTGACTCGTATATATGACTAAGAATGTTTTGGAAGGTTACAAAGAAAAATATGTCCTATAAATACAAATTATTGAAAGTGCTTCCTGTTCAAGTAGAAGCCTTACTCATCACTGGAACACAGATAATTCTGTGGTAAGTGTGTGCTTCGGTGCACAGGGAGGCTGAATCACGCTTAAGCACACGAGAGGAACAATGTGCTCGAGGAAGTTCAATGGCTTGCTCAAATTGAATAAAAGAAGGTAAGACAAGACAATAAGGAATATTATTTTCCTATTGAAACTTGTGAATCTTAATTGGTGGTATGACACAGGGTACTGAAATACAAGAACAAAAATAAAAAACAAACAGGATGTAGCAATGTCACCCCTTTGCAGTGGTACTGATGCATCTAGCCAGGACAGTATTCTCTGCTGAACACATCTCATGTTCTTAAGGCCTTTTTCTTCAAAATAGTCTTTGATTTTGTCTTGAGATGAAACTGACAGTTTCTAGGAAAACAGCTACCACATTGTAATCTCTGCCTCTGAAAGCAAGGCCTCAACAAAAGACAAGCATTAGCAGAAATCTCTTACAAGACCTTTGAAAGACAAGATTCATACGTGGGAATGGAATAACATTTCTTTAAGCAAGTATGTTCCCATCATGTATGTGGTCCCTCTGCCCTTCATGATGAAATACAGAGATGTCCAGCAAATCAACACACAGCATGACTATTCAGACAAAAAGTCTGCAATTGTTTATTAAAAACATATTTAAACATCATGAGACAGCAAGGACTATTTGGGACTTCTGCCTTCAAAAACATTAAGACTGGACCCAAAGTTACTACAAAGATGCAAACAAACTAGGGAGATGTAAATGAGGCTTGAAAACCTTAGAGAATGGGAGATAGGTGTGACTTTCACTGGCAACTGTAAGAATAGGCACCAGCAGGCAGTAAGCTAGATCTGAGATGAAGCTTGAGGATTGTTTCTATTCAAAAACTAAGAAAATAAAAAACAAGAGCAAATATAACAGCTTTACGGTAACCAAATTCTCAGGGTTTTTTTACTAATCCTAAATATGTTGACAAAAAGAACACTTTCCTCTTCAGCCATTTCATTGGTACTCAACAGGAACCATTTGGGAAGGTAGCAAGGGCACAGATTTCCAAGAACAAGTTCTTCCAAAGGCAGAATGATGACCATCATTGACCTTATCACCCATATTTTTAGGTCTCTTTCCAATTCTGAGTCCTGTCTGAAGGACTTTAGAAGAAAAGGGGGACTTGCATTCCAGATTCTGAAGCAATCTTCACATTCAGGCAGCAGTTGTGCTGGTACCACACTGGCACACAGACAAAGTGCCACATTATGTGTTTTGGGATCAGCACTGATATTACACAACCTCAGCAACACAACACTACATCAAATAACTACACTGGGTATAGGAGAAGGAAACACCACAGCTGTAATGGGACACTCTTCTGGGAAAGTCTCATGGCTCTATTCCTGAGCCACATACAGAACAACAGGATAGTCTGATTGGGTGGTTCTCAGGAGGAGGAGGGCTAGTAGAGATCACATGCCAGCCAAAGAGCCAATAGGTTGTGATAATTTTAAACAAGAATTACAAAAATTCGCTAATATTGGAGAGCTTTCAGTGCATCAAATACAAATAGAACAGACTTTTTCATAACTATCAAATGCTTTTTTTCCTTGAACCTTATAAATAACTATAGAGAAAAGGGGTACTTCTTTTGTTGGCTCTGCTACAAATGGGCAAAGACTCAAGTTCTCCTACACTGTGCTCATTTCCAGAAGGAACAAAGTGGTTAATAGACACTATTAAGAAAAAGAGAGAAAGACAGAATAAAAAACAGCCTACAACTGCCCACCAATGCTGTGGGCAGTTGACATGGAGAGAGCTCCTGTGAGAGGACACAAAATCCTCACCAGCCAGAGTATTATTGTGGAAGCATGGGAGGAGGGTTGGGACACAAGAGCTCTCAGCCAGCCAGAACACTGAGACACGAGCAAGGGATCAGATCTGATTGGATGATCAATTTGGTATTTAAAGTTATCTCTCAGATGATACATTCAATCCTAAAATGGAACAGTCTTGACAAGCAGCAGGGCTTCATCATGATGTAACTTGTAATCCTGACACAGCATGGAAAGAGAATCAAGGAGTCTTTTCATGTTGTGAAATCTTTGAAGGATCAGTTTGGGACATACATCTTGTTTTAACAAACATACATACAAACTTCACAGGAAAGGCTATCTACCTGTAGTGACTGGTAGCCAACACAGCAGACTGGTACTGAGTGATTCTAGACATAATGGTGATTGTCATTTAACCCAGACAGCAAAACCTTGGTGTTCTGGATGGTAAGTATCCCAAGTGCTTTGGGAATTTAAGCTATATGCATTGTACTGAGTCAGTGATGCTGATGTCAATATTCTTTTAACTAATGGGAGCTTACAGGAACAGCAAATTACTTAAAGAGGCCTCAAGAAATCACTACTGTTTTCATGCTGCAAAAAGTAACTCATCCCACTTAGTTCTAAACTGGCTGGAACAACTGAAGAGAAATGTTTCCCAGGCAGAAAAGGCAATGCCTCCAGTACTTTCATGGGAGACCCACCTCATCAAAAATGAACTCCTTTTTCAGTCCAATCTTTACCATTCAGCTCCTTCTACCTTCCATTACTCCTGTTTCTATTTGTTCTTCCAAATACTTACTTCTGTGGATTCCAAGAAAGGGTGCTCTGAAGCACAAATGAACTGAATGCTCAGAACATCTTTCAAAGTATTTTAAGGCTACTGCAATGCTAATAAACCACTCTGAGAAAACTACTAGTAAGTAGTAGTTTGTCCCCTAGTACCATCCTTTCCCACTACTAAAGGTACCACCCACATGGGATAGAGCATATAAGAAAAGAGCTGCTAAGCCACTCACAGGAACTGTCAATCCATAAGCTGCATTTGGTAGAAAAATTGTAGTGAATAATACTGCCATGGAAGCAAACAAATGAAATGGACAGTAAGGTAAACAGGTAGATGCACAGAGGGCAACAATGAAATGTGAAGTGAGTGCTGGAGAGGGGAACTTCTCTGAAATCAATTATACCTTCACATCCACGCTCAATCTGCCCGCTGCGGTGCAGAGCATCGTTGATAAGGTCAGGCAGACGCCCATTTAAGTCTACAGATGCCAGACAGCCCTGAAATCCATCACGTGAGGCCACAAGCTTCGGGAGGTTGCTATACATGCCTTGAGCTAGGCCAGCAATGTAAAGATCACCTAGAGCAGAGAGGGATAAACATGCAAGGAGGAGGAGGTTACACACCTTCTAGAGTCACTTTTCTTGCCACCACACATGAATAAAGCAAAGTGAACACACATTCAGAAAAAGTTTAAAATAGAGCAACGTATTGTGCAAGAAATTATTTCTGCTTCCTTTACTACAAAAAACTAAAAAAACACCGAAAAGCTAAACAACCAACCAAAATAAAAACAAAACCAAACAAAGAACCCATCACAAAATCCCCTAAATAATCCCAGTTCTCATTGCTACCTAGGAAAATCTGAAAAATGACAATTTCTGAAAAAGCAAAATATAACACACTATTTGGCTACAAGAAGTTGTGAAACAAAAAAGAGATAAATTAATTTGAAAGCCAAAATGTGCAAAGTCCAGATTTACTATTCTGTAATGGATGGTTACTCCAAGCTTTTTCCTGTTCACTTGTTCAGCCCTGCAAGAACAAAGATGGAATATGCTAATCTTGCAGAGTTTACCTTTAAGATCCAGATTTTTGGCCCCGTTGATAACCTGAGTGACCACCTTAGTATCCACTTTTAAGCTGTGTGTGTTACTGTTATCTCTGGTAATGACAACATTGTGCCATTGGTTGTCATTCAGAGGACGATCACTGTTGCCTTTGATAACATTAGGTCCATTTCCAAGGTCAAACACGTAGTGTATATACCTGTAAATACAGCAAGACCTGGTTAATATTCTGGAAGAACGCCAGCATTACTGAACCTTATTCTAGCCAGAGCTGGTAAATTAACTTTAAAAAGTCATGAAGGGAAATATCTCTGGGTTATAAAGTTCTAATAAGCCAAAATATTAGCCACTGCTTGGAAAGAATATAGTTGTTTATTTTCCACCAAAGTGTAATGATTAGTATTTTGAGATTACAACATTTCATGTAATCAGATTCCTCTTTTTCATTTTCACAAAGTTCTCTCAGAGCCACAAAACACTGTGTGCAAATATTTTTTTTTAATTGGTAATATTGATAAATGTACTGGGGAGCAACACTAAATATGCTTATTTGGGGCATATATTCCCCAGGTTAATTCTGAGTTTTGAATAACTCCCATAAGAAGTTAATTAGGAAACTCACTTGAAATATTGTACTAAGATTCTCATGAGATCCTAGACTTATTCAAACAGCTGAAAAACAATTAGCAAAGCTTTTGGCAAAATTAGAGACCCTAACAAAGACTGAAGTCATGGGAGTGTTACCCTGAATTATTTATATAATTCAAACACAGAAATCCACCTGAGGATGCAAGAGAAGTATTCTACTCAGAAAAAAAAAAAAAAAAGAAAAAAAATTCTACTCTCAACAGAGCACCAGGAGATCACGACTGTTGCTTTTTTTATTACTCAATGTCCCGCTTACAGAAGTATGTGCAAAGCCAAAAACGAAAACAGATTGAACTGAAATAAAAAGGACTAGTAAACTGTCTACCCTGACTAAATCATCAGAGATCAAAATTTCTTCAGCTAACAAAGGATTTTTTTATAAGCTACAGGTCTTCTGAAAAGAATACAGCAGTTCAACAGCAAGCTGAGTTTGCCTTTCATCAAGCTTCACCAGCAGAAGTACAAATTCACCAGCCCATATTCTTTTTTTTTTTTTTCCTTCACTGGAGATGGCAGAAAAACAAGTATTACAATGGGGAAAGAAAAAAAGGGGGGGAGGGAGTGGGGAAGAAGAGACATACAAAGCCCTCAGCACATCTCCTCCTCTGTGCTAATCTGCAAGGTTGACAGGACAAAACATTAGTCTATGTCCCAATGACTTAAAATATTAATGTTGTACACTGTAAAAATGTCCCTCCCCCAGCCACAGGAAGAAGTCGGTCATATAATCAGGAGTCTTGAGCTTCAGTGTTTTTGTTTAAACACATTGTCTTACAGCTCAGCAAACAGAGAAAACAGGAGTATCAGGCGAACTTCTCTTCATGTAAGCATTTTACGTTCACCTATAAGTAATTTATCTATAAATGACCTGGTAGAAAACAACAGAAAGCCACCTACCCCTTGACTAGTTCAACTGCAATAAAGTCATTGCCATCACCACTGTTAAAGAGGATGAAACCATCAGCTGAGGTTGTCTTGAACTGAAAGAAGAGGTGCATGGATGTATAAGCCTGCAGGGTGGCCAAGCTCAAGTAGCTGCTCTTAGTCTTGAATGTCACAGGGTCAGCTATAATGTTGCGGAGACCAAAGCGTGCCTTCAGCTCGCAGTAGTCAATGTCCCCGTTCTTGCACAGGTCAATGTAGAGCATCCCGTTGAACATGAGGCTCTGGAGATGGCCAATGAAGCTGGAGGGGATGACAGAGATGTACCGTTTCTCTGTCATGATCCCTGTCTCAATGTTGTGGAACTCCAAGCGGGTATGATCACCAACCATTGTGCCTGAAGGACAGAACCAAGGAGAAATATTGGGGATCAGCAACAGGTTATATGGAACCCTTCACACTCCAGTTTCCAGACTAATAACAAACTAAATCCTATCCGATCACTGATCAGTAGCGTGCATAAGAAAGGATGTATAGAATCCTGGTGGAGAGGCTTTGGTGGAGATGTGTGAGTCTAGCACAAAAACTGGCAGAAAAGACAGGCCCCTAAAGGGCCATGGGCAGCAAGCTCTGTACTTTTCCCTGTGCTTCACAGGCTTTGTCTGTGAAGAAGACCAGGCATCTCCCTTAAAGCCAACAGTGATCTATTTGATGCAGCAGACCATCTTCTAAACAACGCGAACACTTCTGAAACAACTTTTCCAAATGCATCTCCTGCAAACACTTGATAAACATAGATTAATATAAATAGAGCAGTGAAAGAAGTGAGAACAAACATAAAATTGCTGATATTTATTCCTTTGTTCTCTCCTGATGCCTGTTGTTATTCCTCTCCCTTAAGAGCACGGCAGGAGGAAAACAGACAAAAATGCAATGGGCAAAAAGCCCTCCATATAGTTAAATCATCAACCTACCACTTGGGGCATTTACCACATCATGACAAGATTTTAACCTCTCAAAATATCCAAGCTATTCAGTATACCAAATACTACTGTCAGATTCCTCCTACAGCATATTTAAATGTTTCACCAAGTGATCTAGGCACCAGTGCAGACACAGAACCCATACAGACAGATGAAATACAACAGTATGCTATAAAAACAAATTGAGCAATATCAGAATGAAAACCCTTTCAACCAATCTTATTTTAGCCCTCCATAGTTATTTATTAAGGTAGTTTTCACTATTTGGTCACGTGCAAATTCTTTTTCTACATAGGCCTTGGTCCATTTAGTAAACCAGAATGAATAAAATACTAATAATTTAATTGTTTTCCTATCATTCACTGTGCAACCACTATTCAAATTCTGCTGCATAAAGGCTGTTATTTTTTCCTCTCATTAAATTTTCTGCAGTTCTCATTGTTTATGAAGTGTGGTGTTGGCTGTGGGGGGGCTGCAGGGCAGCCTTAGTGAGGAGAGGCCAGGGCTATTCCATTCCTGATATAGCCTGCTCCAAATGCCTCCAACCCACCCACCAGGCACAGCTGAGCCCCTTGGACAAGATGGTGGTACCTGGGAGAAAACGTGTAGGAAAGGACACAATGCTACCCACAAGAAACAAAGGGAAAAAAAAATCCCAACTCAAACTCCTGTGAACACGAAGGACTGAAAAGAGGGAAGAGGGGGCATTCCATGTTCCAGAGTGGAAATTCTCCATCCTCCACAAAGATCATAGTGGTGCAGACAACTACACTGCAACTCATGGAGGACCCTTGTGCTAGAGCAGGTGGATATTTCCTGAAGGAACTGCAGCCCCTGGAGAGCCTACACTGGAGCAGGTTTTCCTGAAAGCCTATGGGGACCACCCATGCTGGAGCACTTCATGAAGGACTGCATTCCATGGCTAGGACCCACACTGCAGCAGGACAGAAGTGTGAAGAGGAAGGAGTGTCAGAGAGGAGCTGTCACAGGCTGAGCACAGGCACCATTCTCCAACCCCCTCCTCTGCCTAGTGGGGACAGGTGAGAGAGGCAGGGAGGAGCAAATCCAATAAAAGAGAGTGGCAGACACTGTTCTAATTTCTTGTCTTTGTTTCTCACCATTCAACTCTATTTTTAATTGGCAGTAAATTAAATTAATTTTCTCATAGTCAAGTGTGTTTTGTCCATGATTATAATCACAGCACAGTCCTCTCTTTTGGTAGGTTTTCCAAAGAAAACAGCCACACTATCTGTTGGTCCCTCTCATAAGATTTTAACATGCTGGTCAAATTCACCAGGTTTAAAATCCAGAGGGAACAAAGATATTTAAATTCACACTATTTTTGTGAATTTTGACAACTGGATAAAACCAGAATAAATATTTCTGGTGTGTTGTAAACATACAAAATTTAGCAACAGTATCTGACTAGAATACTCTTATATGCATCTGCTGGTCAGCAAGCATATCTACACAACTCTCAACAAGTCACTGCAAGACATATTTGTCAGTCATTGAAATTATACCTAGGAATCATACCAATTAGCATAGCTGAACCCAGAACAAACTCCTCTAATTCCTCTAGGTTATATCCACTGGGATTTATAAGCTTTCTCATATTCTGTGCTGTCTCCTGAAGTCTCCTATAATTTCTCACCATAAGAGGTGAGAAAAGGCATTAAAAGACACAAAAACCCCCAAAACAATCAACCAAAAAGCAGTAGTCCTTTCAAGGTTTTTCCTATGAGTTGTGATTTTCTTTTTCTGTTGGGGATAGAAGAAAACCTGAACACACTTATAAAGACATGTGGATGATAGATCCTAGCTTGCAGTGTATAGAGACCCAGATTATATGAACTGATGGTCATCTTCTTGCTTAGAGACTCTGGAAACTCTGAAATATTTCTAGCACACCTCTCATGGTCATGTACGAACTGCAGTTTTTCAGTTTATACTTTGTCCAAATGGGAACAAGTTTTATTCAAAGACAGCAAAAAAGCATAGTTGTTATTAGAAAATTTTCTTTTCGCTATCTACTTCAAATGTGAAGAAAAATATTTTATAAATCAATTCACCTTTTTCACTTATTCCAAATTTTACCAGTGGATCTAAATTTCAATGCAATTATACAAAGACCATGGAAAACTTCAGTCCAAGCAGACACAGCTGATCAAACTTAGAAGCAGCTGAAGGCAGTGACAAATTTATGACTATTTAAAAATTCAAGTGTCAGCACCAATGCAAGTGTTTTTAAATCCTGAAAGAGTTATTTACCAGAAATAATATTATTTTAGTTTGAAAAATTGACATTTCCAGAAGTTGAAATAGGACACAGGGAAATTTATCTAGACAGCTTTCTCACTTCCACTACTATGATCCTTAGAGGCTCAGAGTTTCAGTTTCAGTATGATAAAATTAATGATTCTTTCCAAATCAGAAGTGTATTTTCTTAAAATTAGAAAAGTCACTTAAAAAAAAAAAATCCTGGTTCTTTATTTTGAAAAATTAGAACAATAAAATTAAGAGATATCAGTTCTCAAAGGCAAGAAAATGCCTCCTTTTTTCTTCTACACTTAAAAAATACAAGGCAATTGTGCTCTAAGTAGAAGAAAAAAGCCAAGACTGGGGAATCTGGAGTACACTGGATAGGGAGCCCAAATATAGGGGGCATTAAAAATGGAGTGACGGAGTTTGGAGGAGGTGAGCTGAGAATCTTAGAAAAGGTGAAAAATGAGAAAACTGAGGCTGGCTTAATTAAAAAAAAAAAAGAGTGCTAGAGGCAGTACTGTAGAAAGTCAGGAGTAGTTCAGTGAAAAGCTGCAAAGGACATGGCAATACAAGATCAGAATCAGGACAGAGATGTAATTTCCTAGGAAATCATGGAGTGCAATCCAGTATTTTGTGATCTCATTAGCTATCAGCCCCACCTGCAGAGTTCACCTCTAGTTCCCCACTGTGTTCTATGGAGTACTGTACCTACTACAGCAATCACAAGCTCTCTAGTTCAAGTGGCAGCAGACAAAAAAATTCCAGCCTCCACTGTGGTATCTGGGTGCTAGGAAGATGTCATAGAGAGGAATATATCAGCTGTATTTGTGTCTCATTTACCACTGATGTTCTGACATCTGTTCTGAGGTCAGGAGGAATGTGGGACAAAGGTTTTGTGATTAAACAGTAAAATGCTGTCCAGAATTGGATTCTGTCTCTGCCTTAGATGTTCTATGGGAAACGAAGTCAGACACTTCATTACAAATTTTTCATAGGTGGTCATTAATTGTCTACATCTAATTCCCAAGTGGCGGGGTTGAACTTATTTAAAGGATGTAATTTACAGACATGCTGAATCTTTCTGATGCAAATGACTAAAAGAACATGGCAAATTGGTACCAAATACATCCAACTTTAATCTGGTGCCGTGTTCCCAAACCTGTAAAATAGGAAAAAGATGCCCATAATACTTCATATAACATAGACATGGGGATAAAGCCAGTTAAAGCTTCTTAGTTCTGTATAACCATAATGATGAGTAGCCTACAACACAGACACACAATTAAAAAACTAAAACAAAAAAATTAAAGAAAAACCCTCTAAATTTAGAGCAAAATTCAGCTACTGCGCATTGTTCTGAACAAGAAATAAGAAGACAGAAATCAAATAGACTGTTCATTTTTACTGGGGGCCCAATTTAGACTTCTGATCTATGCCTAAGACAGAAAGAATCCTGTGGAAAAATCTATGTGACCACACCACTGAAGACTGTTATCATCTGCCCAAGGAAGTGGGATGCAGATTGCACAAAAAATCTTAACTCTGGTTTTTCTGAGTTTGCCATGATGGCATTCTCTTATCAGATATTTTTAGCTGTAATGCATCTTTAATTATGTAATTCATATACATGTACATATGCGTATCCTATTTTAGTAAAGGATTGTATCATTATTATTTATAAACTGAGCTTCGTGAAAAAGACTTCAAAAACAGATGGCTTTGGGGGATCGATTCGGTAATGCAGAGAGTGCCACCTCGTGGTGCTTCCTAAAAAAAGCATATCCAGAAGAATTGTTCTCAAGTTTAGAAGTAATCGGAATTAAGTGCTTCTTTTAAGTTCCCTCTTAAATAAAATTAGTTTTTTCTATTAGCTAATTTTGACCAAGCCACCACCAAGGCTGACTTGCAGCAAGGAAAATGAATTATTTTTCTTGCATCTTTTTTGTTCTCTCTTGCAAAATCACAGCCTATATAGGACAGCACATATTTACTGCAGAGAAGAAACGTATTTCTAACCATTTTCCTGTAAACCAGCTTCTTTGGGCATATTTCACATTTCTGACTCCTGGTTTTCCACTAATCTAAATTACCACAATATTTAAAATAATCCATATTCATATAAAAGGAAAAAAACCTCTTTTTTCAGGGATAGGATATAGTGTTTCGGCACTATGTGTAGCAGCTATTACTCCTAATTGCAGTCTGAATAGAAGCTGCTCAGAAAAGGGGATTTCAGCTTTTGGAAAACCAGCGTGGGTGTCAAGTAACAATTATACTTGCATCAGTTTGGCATCCAGGATTCCTGGGTTGGTTTTTATTTTATTATTATCAGCCTCCAGACTGCTGACGTTTTTCTCAAAAACTCAGTTCCTAAAGCTATATACAAATATGAGAATTTTAGACCTACAAAAGAAAAGAAAGATAGGTTTTCTGGCTCTTGTAGTCATGGAGAAATGGATCTGGAAAGTATAATCTCTAAAATTCTGCAATTAAAAAAGGATCAATCTGGAGTACTTTGATCATTTCAATGCAAGTTTTAACCTGGGACACCCCAACTTTCCTGACTGATCTTTTCTTTCCTCCTCTCAACTACATTTCTCTGCAAAAAGAAGCAGGAGCTCAAAAAGCTGTCTGGAACTGCAAAAAATTATTTTTAAAAATCAAGAAAAAAAAAGAGAACAAACTGCTTTGCTTGCTTTGTCTTCTGGATGGCTCTGAACCACGCACACAAGAACTTGTGAAATAAAATTTAAAAAAAACCCAACCAACCAACCAAAAAAAAAAAAAAAAAAAAAAAGAAAATAACCTAAAAATAATCCAAAATGTCCTAGGTTATTATTAAACTAAAAAAAAAAAAAAAAAAAAAAAAATCTGTGCTCTATAAGACATGTACTTCATGCAGATTTATCTTCAAGGAAAAGTTTGTGCAGAGGAGTGGTCCAGAGAGCCTTGGCCTTGATTCCACAGCACTGGAAACCATCACACGTGCAACTCAGGAATGGCGTTTATTCAGTCTACTTCAGAAAGAGCCTGGACCAAGAGAAAGTGCTGCTGAACCCCTCTACAGTCTGAGATAAGTACATGCTTATCTGTCCCCTAAACCCGTATCTCAAGTTGTCACAGTTGTCACAGAAGTTTCTGGTGCTGGCTATCAAGTCTCAGACCTGAACATTCATTTTCAACATAGTAACACAAAATAAATCACGACTGGCAACAGGGAGGGGTGTGGGGAGAGATGCACAGAAGAACAGGGAGAAGGAGCATAATGGCAAAGACTAGGAACTGAGACACAAAGACAGAGATCAAAAAACCCTGATACATCACACTTACCCTCAGCAACATCGTCATCCACGATCAGCTTGAGGCTCTTTCCTCGCCGCACCACGCGGACAGTGTGCCACTCATTGTCATTGAGTTTCTGCCCAGCATAAAGAGTTTCAGGTCCCTTGCCTGGGAAGGGTGATAGGTGCAGCAGTTAAAGCCAGACCCACAATTGCTTTAGTACTTCTCAGTGGGAAAAGTAAAGAAAATCAACTTGGTGTGATACAGACCAGTAGAGTGCACAGGTATATAACAACCTCTAATCAACCCTCACACCTACAACTTTCAGCTTAGGGAATCACAAACCCTTCCACTCAGTCAGGTGCCTTCCTCCATAGAACCCTAACGTCACATGCATTTAAAATGGATAGAAATCTCTCTTGTGCTATGGTACTGATTTCCAAACATCACACTGCACAGCACACTACAGTAATAGGAAAACAAGTTGATGACTGAAATGTCTCTAAAGTGGATCCATTACAGTAGCATTTTGCTCTCCTAAAAATCTGGATTTACAACATCCCCAAGGTACTTGGGATTCTATTCAAAGTTAAACACACTGGTCTTTCAACACTTCAGTATCAAACACCAGGTTGGTTTCAGTCTCACAAAAACCCAAAAACAAAAATCCCACAACCCCCCCCCCCCAAAAGTAATTAAAAAAACCCTCACAGAACTTCATACCCCACTTTATAAATAAATTTTAAAAAATTATAATCTCAAATAAAACCATTCACCAACCTCACTGATTGCTTTAAGATTCTTTGGCAAAGCAGCCTAGATTTGAGGTGCTTACTTCACCCCTTGGATATCAGTCAAAAGAGAAAGAGGAGCCATGTCTTCTCCAAAAGGTTATACCACAGTTGCCCTTGCAAACAATGCTCCTGGGAAAACAGCATTAGTGCTACCCATATTTGTTTGGTTTTGCTTAGCCATCACACCTGACAGGCAATTACTTAAAAAATTAAATGTTCAGATTACAGGACCGGAACACCTCACTCATGTCTAATGGTAAGTGAAATTGAATAATGGTGTGTGCTAAATTAAAAGCATCTATCCTTATTTCAGTACAGTACTGAAGTGGGGGGGTTTGATCCAGATATACCAGAAAATGTAGAAAGAGTACAGCCAAACTTGTTGCACACCAGTCTGGACCCACTGCCCAAAATGGCAAAAGGGGAACCCAAGAAAAAAACAACCAATGAGAGATATTGAACATATTAACAGAGGTGGGATAGGGACAATGAGGCACTGCTAGAGCTCATCATACTGCACTGGTAAAACTAATGGCAGATAGTCCACAGCCCACAGGATGCACAGTGCCTAATGAGCACCGTTACTG
Organism: Lonchura striata; assembly: GCF_050655825.1. NCBI lineage: Eukaryota > Metazoa > Chordata > Aves > Passeriformes > Estrildidae > Lonchura > Lonchura striata. The sequence goes on along the minus strand of NC_140707.1, from coordinate 52,776,960 downwards.
TAATTGCTTCTCACCAAAAAAGGAACATGGGCAAAGAAGGTGGTGTCTCATTCAGCTAGGATTCTATATGTAGTATAGGAATTCTTCAGAAGGAGAGCAAAGAAAAATAAGTATTCTGTTACTCTTTTTTTAAAAAATCATGCAGTTCATGCTAATAAAAAAAGGAGATTAATACCTTTTTCAGATAAAGACCATTGCCAGACTATTTTACCATAAACTAAGATGAGAAAAATGTTTTTCTAGTGATCTGAAAGATAAGAGTCATTCTTGGATTAAAAGGATTTGGAGTCATACATTGAAGTTACAGAGAATAAATCCTTAGCAGGAGAAACCCATAACTTCTGCTGTCCCTCATCCATGTGATAAAGTTACATACCACACACATAATCCAGCTGAACAAGGCAGTTAGATCATGGCCAGAAAGTTTAAGTTTTTTGGCCCCAGACAAGCAAAGCACTAAGAAAGTTATGCTAGATTTACCTCAGTAAGTACATTTTATCCTAAAGCAGAATTCACAAAATGATATCTCTGTCTAGATAAACAACAAAATTATTGTCTACATCAAAATATACAGCATCAGTCACTATACTTCTACACAGCCACTTCCCAGGTGGGAAGATGAAGGAGGTCACCTGGAACTGTGTGTTTATATAATGCCATCTGAAAGCAGAGGAAAGAGGGGAGGGGTGGCAAATGCTTTCTAAAAAACCCAATCTTTTCCACACACCCATTAGAGCACTGGAGGGCTCAGCCAAGAGGCATAGTCAGGCATGCTGGAGTCTGCTCAGCTGACAATGCAATGCTTCCTATGCAATAGCTCTGTGTCCAGCATGGTTGAATAACTCAGTTGCTGTCCTTCTAGTTCCCATTTTTCAACCCTAGCCTGACAAAACAGGAATCAGCTAAAACAGTCTGGGGTTTGGCTCATCTTGATGCCCACTGTATCACTTTCAAAACAAAACTGTGACACCAATAGAAGTTATATGAATATATTCTTAGGAAAACGTACCTTAACCAATTCACAAATAAATGAATAGAAAGTTGCAACATTCTCACATTTTCCAAATGAATAAGCTTGTCTACTTAGAAGTAACTGGTTAATAGCTTGGGCTAAAAATTTGAAAACTAAGCACTGCAGATATGAATTACTTTATTATTTAAGTCCATATCTTGATCAGCCAATTTTATATTTGATCAGTAGAAACCAAAGAATAAGTTTTAATACTTTTGTTCACTTACTACCCTCTCTTTTGCAAAAATGGACATTGGCTTTTTTTAGTAGGGTTACTCAAACAACGCAAAAATTCAATACATGAACATGCTTAAGAGCATTCAGATAAGTTTTTCAAGCCAAACATATCTGATTTTAAAGGAAAGCATTAAAAAAATGTTATTTTACTCTATTTAAACTGGTTAATTTTCAAATGTTTTCAAGACATTTATGCAGCAGTGGGCTGACCTGAAAAACAGCAAAATTTTGTCACCATTTTTCAACTGAGAGTGTACAAATAAATTGCTATTCTTTGTATAAGCTCCCATTGAATTCTAAGTAGTTCCAAGAACTGTGTATACAGGGACTTTAACATCTGGATACCAAAATTCATTTCATTGAGCATGTGCATTACTATGCAGATATTTACATGTGATCAATTTTTAAACAAGGACTTGAAGATTCCTAATCCAACAGTTGCTCATGCTGGGGAAGATAGAAAGGAAATAGGCCACGTGTTCCTGTACCATAATGCTGTCCCTAAGAAAAAACTCCTGCCAGGCATTTCTGTAGTCTTATGTTTTGCAGTTTTATGTTTTTTCCTCCTTTCAAGCTATCTGCAACTACATCATCCTTCAAAAAGGACAACAGACAAATGAGGAAGCAAAACAGAAGATCAAATGGACAGAGAAAGAAATCTAGAGATTTTTATCTTCCCTTTGTATAATGTTTTTTTTTTATGATAAAAGACAAGAAAAGGCAAAGGAACTCTTGTAGCCATGAACAGCACACCTCGAAACACTTTCTATTTATAATACTTTGGGCCACTGGGCATTAGGTAATTTTGACAATTTATTTATTTTTATGCATGAAAAGAGTAAAGGACAACATAAGAGTAAACAGAACAACAAAGTCTTTACTGTTGCAATAACTTAATAGTTAAGCTGACAGCCCCTCACTCCTGTTGGCATCTCTGATCATCTTGGTCATTCCATCCCCTTTCCTACTGCTGTATGAGGGACTGTGCATTGTATGGAATTGATCACCACATTTCCTTTTTCCAACTCAGTTGAGGCAGGCTAGTGAATATTCCTTTTATATTTTTCAGTGGCAAATACTACTTAATCAGGAGCAAAAATATCTGTCTCTCAGCCATCCCCAAATTCTGGACATGAGTTCAGTTGCAGTTCAGGCTTCTTGAGCAAATATTACTTGATTCAGCCACAGTGACTCCTCCTCATTCTCCCATGAATTCTCCAACATCTACTCAAACTTTTATGCATACTGTTCATAAAAAAAATTAGTATATGCTTTCAAACATGGAAGAACTCCATCCAATCTGCCCAGAGTGTCCCAAACATTATGTATGTATCAAAGGTGCACTGCTGCTAATTAATAGCTTGGCTTAAATAAGCTATATAAAACTGCCAAGAATACATGTGCCAAAGTATAAACAATCAAAAAGCAGATCATGCCTTCTAAAAATGCCAAGTTGCTTTCCATGTGCTCCCCAAGAACTTGCTTGTTCAGAACAAACTGGTCAGAGGCATGCGGTTCTGACAATACCTCTGAAAATGCACTTCTTGTTCACCCTCAGTGGCTAGCAGCACACAAAAATTTCCTCTATGAGATAAAGGAGAAAGAGGGTTAATCCCCTCTGCAGTTTCTCACAGGTGGATCAAAAAATGTGCTTTTACTTTGGTGCAGGCTTTCATCATCTGATCCGTTTATAAGATTAAAATTACTTGCATGAAACCAGGCTATCTTTATCATTGCATATCCTATCCAACACTACAGAAGTGAAACAGAACCACAAAAGCTGAACAGAAGGGACATTGCTATATTGATGAGAATGGACAAGGTGCTTCCCTCAGCACAATTACAATGATAAATAATTCTACAACAATACTAACACTTTTCAAAGACCCTCAGTAATGATAAGGTTTTCTCTGCTTTTTCTTTTCCACTAAAATCCTTAGCTACCACCTCCTTTTCAGTGGAAAGATGAATTTTTGTATCTCTTTTATACAGGGCAACATCCTGTCAGAATGGGGAAAGGAGGGGCTGGGAAGGGGAAGTTTCTTTGCCCCCTCACTCCCCCTTTTTTTAAATTTGTGATGGAGGAGGGACATGGGTTGTTTTTCCTTACACCTTTATATAATGACCAGAGAAGTTGTGGCTTGCTGTATAAAATGTGTACGCAGAGATTTGTGAAACATGACAATGAATCACAAAACCTCAAAAAAGGAAAAAATAGGTACAAGGACAAAGATGCTGGCAATTTTTCACACACCTTTGTGGCTTCCTGATATGCAATAAGTTCCTACAAAGCACAGGTCAAATATCAAAACACAAGAATGGCTCAAAAGCAGAGCTGGCAGGTTTTCTGAAAGCCAGCAACTCTCAGTCTTGGTTAAACACAAACCACTAGTGTAAATTTTGTTGTTTCTTTCAGGCAGCACTAGTATGGACAAAGTGTTTTAGGATGGTCTTTTCTTCGACCAGGATTTGCTGTTCAACACCAGGAGCATTGTTAATTGCTAAGAAACAAGCAGCAACCCCAGACATTGCAGACATTTATCTGGATAGCCCAGTCAAATCAACCTATATTCTCATACACACACACTTGTTTTGCTCATATACAGGCTTTAGAATTCCTTTTTTCAAGAAAATGTTGGCTGCCAACAAGAAATAAGCAGTTCCACTCCCCCTACAGATACTCAGTATATTCACTGGGAACCTTACCTGCAGCAGTCTTTCCATTTCCTCAAGGAACGGGATCATGTCCATGTACTACCCCACAAGTTTAAACAAAACATACACGCACTTAAGAAACAACCTTTCTGTGAGGCATGCTAAAAACTTTTATGTTTACTGCTTTACACAGTGGCTTTACTATGAAAAGTCAATAAAGTTGAGATTATTTACATCAGCCTACCCAGAAGCAAAGTTTAATTATTCACATCCATTCAGCAGTAAAAAGCACATACACAAAGTCCTTTAAACCTCCACAGAGTCAATTAGCCTCACAAGTGCAAGTAAGAATTCCCTGAAACACCCAGACTAATAAAGTGCAGGGAATTAGCTCAGTAACTAACTCAAAAGTAGCAAGACCACCTCACTAGATCTCTCAAACATACCCCCATCTCCATATAAACATGTCAAAAAATAAGCTAGGTGTAATTCTTTTGTATACAATCTATTTTAATTTTTTAAACTCCTTATTAAAAAAAAAATAAAACCTACCAAATCCAAATTCAACAAAACAAAACATATTTCTTTGCTTTTGCTATAAATACATATTTCACTATACTGAATAACTGTTATTTTCATTTCAAACACCATGGCCAATAAGGCTGTAATAAGGTGCAGCACAGATTCAGGCAGCATTCAACACAGTTGTAGCTTTTTCATAAAGCTCTGAAACAAAAATTAGTGCAGAAATTAGGTTGCATGTCTTTCAGTGACATGAATATAACTTGTGATGAAGAACAAGAAGATAATTCGATTGCATATATCATACAGGTCACACATGGCACAAACTGCAGTTATATGGAGGTTTTTCCATCAAAGTTAGTAGGTTATGCTCCTTGTTTACTTCAATTTCACTGCTGCTGAATTTTAATGCTTAGACACTACATTGTGTATCAAGAGCAAAATAATTTTTAACAGAAAAATGTTTGTGTTAATAGAAATTTGATCTCCTCAAAAGGGTTTAAATAGGAATTTTAATGACAGGATATTTCATTTCACCCAAAATAATTTTATTCTTATTTAGAAAACATCCCAAATATTTCAACTTCAATCCAAATGAAAAAAAAAATCCACTGATTAAAAATAAAATTAAGCATTATTATCTATTCAAGATAATCTTAATTTTTAACGGTACTAGACAGTTTCCCATTTTTATTGAGTGAGCTTTTTCCACTTTTAAGGAAAAGGATTTTATTTTATATTCATAATCAGGGAGGAGGTCAAAAAAGGACACAGAAACATGTAAAATAACCTCAAGTATTCATGCTTTTAAAATTAAGATTTACACGAGTTTAATTAAATTAACTTCAAAGTGATTTCAGTCACACTGACTCTATGTTTGTTTTCAGATAAGGCTGTCATGTGAACCACTTCACATTTGCCTAATGCCTTAAACTGTTGCTCCTAACAGATCAGGGCAACAAAAGCTCCAGCACTGGTACAGCGAGGAAAATAGAAGCTGCTATATTATGACTCATCTGCAACTTGCCTAAGGAATTATTTGTACACACTAGATTTTCACAGGGCAAAGCTCAAGACTACTCCTCATGTAAGTGGAGCAGCCAGACCAACACAGGAGCAGCATCTACTGCAGGGAACACCACTAGAGGGAAATCATATTCACTGAAGCTGCTGCTTAGACAGTGTTAGGTGAGTACAAAGGAGTGACAGTGCTCAATGCTGCTTTCCAGAGTTTCACCCACTGATATATTTTGCTTTGAAGATGACTCCACACCAGCAATTAATAAAATAACTCTAGAACTTCAACCCAGTTTTGAATCCATAATAGCAACCACCCATTGAGTTCAGGTATATTTGTTTAATGGGTGTAATTTGCCATCCAAGAAATGAGTATATGCAGAAATTACAAATATGCAGAATCTCATGAAGTTTTACCATAAGAGAGAGTTTTAAAGTAACCATTATACTAACAATTATGCATAGACTTTAGCACACCACAACAGTAATAAAGAGAAGACATTTTATTTAAAGGAAGCTTTACATTTTATTAGCTTTCCAGTGATGCAGTAAAATCAAAGCAAGATGCAGGAGTGAAAAAGTAAGAGATTTAATTCTTCTCTTTATTTCTGTGTAGACACAATAACAGAGATACCAAATCCAAACAGCTTCACACTAATCCTGTTGATGTACCTTACTTGAAGCATAGACAGATTATGTTACCAACAGTAAGAGGAAGCTTCTCTTCCTGTTTAGTTTCAAATCTCTCTATAAATGCTACAAAGCAAGTGGATTAATTGCGATGATAGTGAGAAAAAGATACTGGCGATGAGGCTGAGACATATTTATTAGACAGACACACATATAGTGGCAATGAAATAATTTGACTGCTAACTGCCTGGATGAGTTTTAAACCACTTTGAGGGGAAAAAATTATGAATCAAATGTATGAGTCTTTAAACCAAGAATCGACCCCTCTGCCTCATACCCCTTCTCGAAGGTCTTTGCTTTGCTATGTTACTAAGTATCAGGAAGGAGCAGGCTGGAAAAGCTCGTATGGTCCCATTAAGTGAGTGTTCCCATGCTCGAAATGCCTCTATTACTTAATTTGAAACTAGTCTTTGAATTTTGGAATGATATGATTCTTAATGTAGAGCAGAGGTTTTGTGCCTTTTAGAAGTATTATAGTAGCAACTTCTCATCTAAATCTACAAAGCAAGGAGATCAGAAAGATGGATAAATCATACAGTACATGGCAATACAGCAGTTTATGGTAATTGCACATGTCTTTCAGAAAAGGATCTGAGACCATTTCCCAACAACAGGAGAGTGTCTCTGCCCCTCTTTCGGAACACAGAAAATAACACCAAAGAAAGGTTCTCCTCTTCCCAAAGGCACATTTGGCAGTTGAACAGAGAAACAAAGCTGAGTCAGAGAAACAAAAAGCTCCTTGAAGCTCCAGTCTCAAATATTGCATTAAAGGGTTTTTTTGCTCTTTTTTTAATGACCTTTAGAACACACTGCACAGTCCTCACCAACAGCATAGCAATATAAGTCCTGGAACCAACACTTCTTTATCCAGATATGAAGCACAAAGAACAGCATTGTCACATGTTCAAAGAACCTAAACTTTTCTCTCAATTAAAGTACCTTTCCCTGTGGCACCTGGGTGCCTGAGGTGTTACAAAGGCACGCAGAGTTACACCTTCATTGTTCCTAGGAGTATGACATGAACTAGCTTCAGCCTCCCTCTAAGACAATAACAGCATCACAGAAATTATGTCTAACTGATTACAGAGACAGCAGGATACTGGGCTTCTGCAGGGGCTACAAAACACTACATATGCCCTTTAGCTTTGGCTCTCTTTTTACTACCTCCATTCTGAAGAGTGTCACTCTTTTTTATGATCTTTAGAGTTTTTTGACTTGCATATTAACCAGTATGTATAAGTCTACTGGGAACCCCAGTTGTCTTGCTAGGGGGAACATCAAAATGCATAGAAAACATACTATTAATATGTACAAACAGAAAACAAAATTTGCAAGTGGAGATCCTTTGTTTTCAGATATTATAGGCAAGCTGTGTGTGAATAAGTGGTAATGCACATTGGCCCTCCCTGCTTGAAATGAGAAACTACTGAGAGAAGGATGGTAAGTGGTACTTGGACCTAACATGGAAGCCTTTTTATTTCACTTAAGGAGCTATTGAGGAAGGAGCAAATACTTTGGAAAGCTGAAGTATCAGTAGTGCAGACTGGAGTGTTTAATGCTAAAGGCATTTAAAAGCTTACCCACCTCAGAGAGTGGGAAGAGAATAGAGACCTCAGCTGCTGTTACTTTTTGAAGAGCCATTTACTATTCTCCCATTTCTTAAATAGGAGTGGTTAGCACAAGATAGTGACCATTTGCAACACAGATTATATTATTGTGACTGAAATTTTTCCTGATATTTAATAACTACAGCATTGGTATATTTTTTACCTATTTAGATAAACCACATTTCCAGGTTACATAGCAGAAAACAAGTACAATCCAATAAAATAAAATAAAAACACTTCATGGGGAAATTCTACTGAATCTACCTATACAAGGAGTAGAGACATAGAAGATGCTCTCCAAATGCCCCCTTATCCTTTCTCTTCTTGTGCTGCGAGTTAAGTACCTCCTTTCGGTTAATATCCTCTAAGGTTTTCATTTTCTTCTTAGTATTCGCAGGATTCCTTATTTATCCAGGACACTACAACACTAATGCAACCTCAAAGTTATAGGAGGCAGAATGTGGACAGAGTTGTGTTGCCAGAAAAAACTTGGACCCTCTTGTCTAGCTGCAAATAATTTTTTCTATGACATTTAACCCTTCTATTTCTGAAAACCTTTCAGCAGTAGTCACAATGCGTACTCCCCAAAGAACTGGAACCCTGATAGCAGAAACCCACCTCAGTGATAGCAACAAGATCAGTATCTACTGATGAAAATCTTCTTCAGGTGCTTTACAGAAACCACCAATCTCCAGTCTCCTGATCTCACAGACTGCTTGCTTTCTACCTAAACTGAGAAACCCAGATGAGAAAGACAAGTGGTGTGCAGACCTACAGGCAAGAGCCTCCTTATTTAGCTCAAGGAGCTATCAAGGAAGGATCACAGGCTTCTAGAAAGCTGAGGGATCAGACGTGCAGACTGAAGGATAGTTGAGGATTTACAGATAAAGATGACATATCAGGAACTCCTTTGAAATTCAGATTTTAAAAGTCACAGCTTTCATGTCAGCTAAGAAGCATGTAAAGGAAAAAAGTGCCCTGGGAGAAGAAGAGGAAATTATAAAGTTAAGCACAAAACATATCCATATCTCTACATCCTCAGTGCTCCCAATAGCAAACAGTGTAAGATCCAAACTGATGCCATCCCTCCTCTCAAGAGGATGCCATACCTCTTGAGTTACTCTATTTCATATGTATACCTTCATAAAAATCCTCTGTGCTTCATATATCTACATGTAATCCTAGTTTTGTTAAAATTAGATAAGAATACACCAGATAATTAATTGTAAGGAATCATCCTAAAGCAGCAACATACCAGGAGAAAGAAAAGAGAAAGAAAGCAGATCTCTTCCCACAGGAAGCAGACTTACTCCTGGAAAGGTACCACCAGCATTTGGGGGCCTTCTTTTGGTGCCCAACACAGAGGAAAGTTAATTATCACTTTAAAAAGGCCCCTGACAGCAATATCAGTGTGCAAACCATGAGCTGAACACAAGGAAGGAAAGTAGGGACTTTTTAAACCCTGAACTCAACTGATGACTGTGCCCCTTCATCAGCCATCTTGGTTACAATCAAGGTTTATCAGTCCTTGTGCATCCCATTCAAAACAGTAGGAAAAATTTTAAAAGAAATTTAAAAAAATCTAATTGTATTGGGATTACATATTAGGTCAAGCTCTTTCAAAGACAATTTAAGCAATAAGGTTGCTTGACTATCAAGCAATAGCCTATATGCTGACCTCTGGCTAAGTTGTAGAAACTAGAATTTGATTAATGACATAAACTGGTCACAAACATCTCTCTATAACATCTTTCCATTTCCCATGGAAAGCTTAGTGGTGAGCACACTTTATTTTCTGTTGCAAGTTTGAAAAGACATCTTTTTCCTCTGAGAAAAGGTTAATTTGTATGTTGCCTTTTCAAAGACTCAAAAAAGCCCCAAACCCACAAAACTTCAGCACAACTTTTTTCTTCCTCTCCAGCTGCCTGTTAGAAAAGGAGGTAGCGATTGTTACAAGGAGGGTAGATTTTACGCACCTCTCTTCCCACAAGGTCTCTATTCCTAGCTGGTGAACAGCTGGTGTGCTGCAATGTTCATCAAATATTTCTCCAATTTCTATCATTCACAGGAGCACTTCAAAAATGAATCTGTGCATATTTAGAAAGCATTCAGATTCTATGGTGAACAAATGCTGCAAAACTGCTAGCATTTATACAGTCCATACCATTGGCAAACATAATTTTAATACTATCACAGCAGCAGAACATTTACAGATTCTTTTTAAAATGTGGATCTTCAGATTCTACAGTCAGTGCAAGATAAACACCAGAGTAAGTAGAAGAGACCGTCAAGTCCCATAGGTCAATCAGTTGAGGAAACTTGATTCCCAGGACAGCACCAGACTGCTAATCCAGGCCATGATACAAATGATTGGCACAACTATACAGCACGTGAGTTTTAAGCTCTCTATAGTTCCCACAAATTCAAGGGGAATAAGCACTCCTCTCAAGAAGGGTTTTGGCTGGAGGGAGGTGTTGGGTTTTTTGCTTTGTTTTAAGATGCAAAAGGATAAGGCATTTCAGGATCATGTATTAAGAATCACTGCAGAATCAGTCAGGAGAAACAAATGCAATCACTTAGCTCATCACATCCCCAAAAACATTAATGATGTAGTGAAGTAAGGGTTTTATGGAATATTCAAAGCAATTGCCGAGCGTGGAAAATGAGGATTAGACCTCAGAAGACTCCTGTTTCTAAATCTTTAAAGTACTGGTTCTTCAGAAGTCAGGTTTCCATAGAAATAAATCTTTTTATCTGCAGGTGTTACATTAGCCTGATGTCACTAAGGTCTTCTAAAACAATGCACTGGGTAACACTCTGTAAGACCACAGGTCAAGTTTGGCATATTTTTTTTTTTCTTTTGGTTTGTTTGTTTGTTCTGCCTTTATTTGCTTAGCCTGTATTGCTACTGGATGCTTTAGATTACTGGTTGTAAACCACTCCCTCTTACTGGTTTGTGAACCTTTATCAAGTGTAGTATTTCCATCCAAAGAACTGGATGGCTTGTTGGAAACCTGAATTGCTTGAGTGACAAGCAATTATCCCCAGTTAGCAGCCTAGGTTTATCACTCAATGGTTAAACAACCCCACCTCTGGGCTGAACCCCGTTTGCTAGGAAGTGGCCTCAGGGTTTCCCTCTCACTTCTTTTATTTACTCTTTCTTTTAAGGAAGAGATAGAAACTAGTTCTGACCCTTTTCCATTGCAAAGACTAATTAATGGTATCTCCAACAGACAGCAGTGCAGTTTTAACAAATGCATGTGCACAAATTCAATGGCAGCTTGACATTCAGAGGTGCTGAAAGGAAGCTATAAAGCACATCAGTTCAGAAAATCAGAAAAACTGGTATATAAATTCAGTCTCAGTAAATGGTAAAGTAATTTTACAGGAAGGGATGTATTTATAGATGCGTCATCTCTCATTCATTCCCAAGTCCAGTTTTAAAAGTTGCTAAACATTTGTTTAATGCAAAGCATGCTTAATAGCAAATTGGTAGCTGAAGTTTTACCTGTAAACCAAGCCATTTGTACAAGCCTGCAGGCAACTGGGTCACATTCACTGGGTCTCTTAATGTCACTGTCACAATTTCACACAAGTACCGAGTAAAAAAATGTGTTAAGTACTACTGAGATGAGTTGGAATTAAGGAACTTCTAATTTCTCATTCAACATCACTATCATCACAAAGCAAAACAGCTTCTAGTTTTATACCAATGCTGCCTTTAATGAGGTGTCAAATACAGACACATGGTTTCATGCAAAGAACAATTAAAAGACTATTTCTATCAGAACACCAATCTAGGACAACCATCTGGATCACAAATTTACTCTTTTATATTTATAGTCAAATATAAGCAATCGCCACATAATCAAAAATTATGCAAAGAACGTCTGCTCTTTTCAGCACAAAGAAATATCCCTTCAGCATTTAAATAAATGCAATGAAAAAAAAAATGCATCTTTTATGTGACTTTTCTCTTCTGTAAGCCACATCTGATTATCTGCTGAAGAATGCTCACTGTTAGAACAGAAATAGCATGTCACACCATGCCATTAAAGTGAACATTAATACTATAGGCAAACACATGTTTGCAGAACAAGAACTGGACCATGGAAATGCTGCCACAGCACAGATCACATTTGACATCCAGGAAATAAAATAACAGGAGGCATTTTTGGTTCACTGAACAAATTGACAACATCAGCAGAAGAAAGAGAAAATCATTTCATGCCAATCAGAAAACGTCCTTGGTTTCTGGACGAAAAATTGCCCTGTGAAAGCAACCCAAATAATGTTCTGCATGGAGATTTTTTTTTTAATTCAAAGCCAAATAGGGCTGAAGTATTCACATTATGCCTTTTTTGCTCTGGTATTCAATGGCAAGGCCAGGCCTCTGAAGTTTCTAACATACATAAATAAATTCATGGGACAAGAAAGGCTGCATCCAAACGTAGGGAGCCAGCCATAGTCCATGAAAGAACACCTTCAATCACCTTTGAAAGGCTGCAGTCACAGAAGGAGGTCTCAAAGTGACAAATATATTTTTAAAAGCTGGCCTTGTTTTATGCAGGGAGTTGAACCACAGACCTCCAGAGACCACTTTCCAACCTAAGTTTTTCTATGAAAACCTTTTATTTCACTTGCAACCTGACATTTTTGGAATATAAATAATTTTTGAATATGTTAAACATTGACGCATTGTGAAAAATGAAAAATCAAAATATTTTTATATTAAGTGTCATAATATTTTTATGTTTCCCATTTATTTTTTCATAAATACTTGCCAAGTTCAAACTAAATTGACAAATAGATGCAGTCAACATAAATCTGCACATTTCAGCTAATAAACTGTTCAAATGAAAACACTTAATCTAGTTGTACTTGGCAGCAATACTACTCCTGGAAAAAACAAAGCATTTGTGAAAAAAATCTTTATTCAGAAAAAAATGAATATAAAATTAATAACATCAGGCAATGCCCATAGACTAATGTACCTATTTATAAATATTTATTAATATAAAGCACTGACCAACACAGAAAAAGCTATTCTTAGCATCAGACATGAAAACAACTGACCCCAAGTCTGTATCTAAAAACTCAGGTCTGTGAACCAAGCTGACCAGCACCTCTGCTGTGCCATGAGCAGTGATGCTCTGAACGCACTAATGGCAGCTCCCTTTTATATCAAAGTTATTCTTTTGGACTGCGCTCTTAAGATGGTACAGATGTTTACAGTATGATCCTTTACAGAATGATCCCTAAGGAAACAGGCAGATTTTGCATATAATTATCAGTTGGGAGAGTTTGCCCTCATCACATTGATTTTGATTCTTTTTATCTTCATAGTGAGAGATTTGTCAAAAATGCTTCCTACACTCCTCATCTGTGTTCATGGCAAAGACAGCTCCTACAGCCCAACCACTGACATCACAGCAAAGCAACATGGAGGAAATCAAGTCTGCCCTGAACCATTCTAAGGGAACCATTCTAAGCCAACCCCATTCCCTCTGGGTGCTTCTCATCACAGCAGTGATTCAGTTCAAGTCCTCTTCAGTCACAGTTATTAGACATGAACAGAGCAATCCCCAGGGCCTCTCAGCAGGAGGAAGCCTGGGCACCTCCACTTCTCCATATGCTCCCACAGAGAGGGAAATGGGATGTATCTCCAGGGCACCTGATTCTGACAGCTTTCCTCTGAAAAACAACAAAAAAAAAAAGCATGCAGACATATTTCTCCTGCATCCCTCTCACCCTGAACAAACACTGGGAACGAGTTTTAAAGTCAGACTGCAAGATTGTGCAGAGAAACGCCTGAATCTCTTTACCAAGGTTTTTTTTTTTTTTTTTGTAGCAGTTTTCAGTTTCTTTCCTGACAGTGTGAACCCCTTTATTAACATAACATGATTTATGCAAATAACCACAGCTAGCATAGGAGGCATTTATTTTGTTATGCCCAGAATTTACAGGCATTAAAGGAAAGATAATTCTTTCTGTCTGCCTGCAAAATTGCCACTAATATTACACAAACACTTCTCTGGCTTTAGGCCAGAGCCCCTGCTATGCATGCATCATACATTCAGTTAACATTCAGTTTCAGGAGAGCAAGGTCTACAGCTGAACTAATTCTTGGACTAGGACTGGTACCACCTTTTGTTGCTGGCCTTTGTGGTGAAATTGTATCATAAGGCTGGCAGCCTGGTTTTCATTAATAGAAAGGTTTCTGCTAGTCACCACTCTGAAGCAAAGGAAGCATCTGCACAGGGGGTGTGGGAAGGCATGGTGGGGAGATGCAAAGCAAAAGTTTATTTTCACACTGTGCTGATCCTGAAAATTTCTCTTCCTTCTCTGGTATTTTCACACCTTCTGTCCATATGGGCAACACATTGCTTGTGCAACAGAACCACAATGGGCCAGAAAAGTCCTGCCTTGCAGCATCTCTCACTCAGAAATGACAGAGACCAGACTGAAGCAGTAAAGCACCTCAGCAAACGACTACAGAATGGCAAGGATCAGAGAGGCTTTAATTTCATTATAAACCTTTAAAACATTTGCATTTAGAGCAACTTACATATCTGTGAAACTTAACCATAGATAGTCTTACAATGGAAAAACAGGTCAAGAATTTCTTGCAAAGAAATGCAGACTGTAACTAGGACAAAAGAATACCTTGAAAATATACGGATAAGCATCTCTGCTTTCACTAACACTTTCATGTGGAATGACACTGAGCCAATCCCATAGAGAACATGAATCAGCTTGATTTTAGCTGCTTAAACTGCTTTCTAGCTACCACCTAAGTATACCAATGCTAAGAAATTAATCACCATCAATTATATTCCATGTTAACAACTATCAGAATCTGCCAATTATCTTGTAATTTCAAATTACTTTAAAATTTTCTTTCTCATTTCTTCACTCACCTATCCTGTCAAAAGAATTAAATGCATCAAATAATAAGAGGGGAAAGATGTATTTCTAAAGGCTTAGAGGGAAAAACCTCAACATTACAAAGAGATGGCAAGAGCCCTTGGGTACATTCAAAATGTATTCAAACTTGCAAAACTGAACAAACACCCAGAATTATTTCCAGCTAACACCTTACACTATCCTGTCACAACAGATGTATAACAGATATAAGAAGAAATGACCTCAAAGAGCTTTACACTTAAATAGCCACAGACTAAATCAGAGGCATTTCTCTTTCTTACAGAAGCATTACAGAACAGAGGTAGAAGAGTCTGAAGTCCTCACAATCATACTTACATAACAGATTAACAGGTTTTTTCCTACATTACAGCAATATTTAGAGACACCTTGCAAAATATTATGCCTCCCTGTAATGACTGTTTATCAAAAGTAAATGGCTGTTTATCAGTCTAAGCACAAGTAGCTTATTTCTCAAGTGCCATCAGTGTTGTTTTTCTCCAAAGATAATGGCTGGTAACCTCAAGGTATGTTTAGGCAACATTACAACTATTATGGCAAAGAAATAACTCACAAACATGTTGAGAGTTTGCATTATTATTGAGAGTCTGGATTATCTCTTTCTCGACTTCTCTAATCCCCGACAACTGCTGTGGAAAACAAGGAGAAGTCTGGTTCAAAAGTTATTTCTCTCATTGACTCCATATCACTGTCACTTTACACTACCTATCTGACTCTTTCCCTGCAAGATTCCTGAGGAATTGCAAGTTTTACCATGCTAAGAAAGCCTGACTAGGAAAGCAACTACTTGCAATGGTGCAAATATAAGCCTAGTGCACACATGCAACTCTGGGAAGGCCATGTAGATAAGCAAGAGCCAGTTTGTCCTCAGTTTATGCATTGCTGGAACTAAATTAATCCCATCTATAGTATCTTTGTGATTCAGGAGTACCAATCTTGTCAGAAATTAGTGAATTAGCTAGGAAACACAAGAAAGTTTAAATGAAAGTAATTTGTAGAACAGCCTACTCTACTAGTGACACAAGTGAGCTGGTGGTAGATAGTATTCAAGACATCTGATGTTCCCCAGATTGCTGTGCTTCCTATTAAGCCTTCCTCAGCTACTTACTAGAGCTGTAGTCAGATAGCCAGCCAGCCTTACCCTATAGATAATGGGAGATCTCCCTGATAGAAAAATAGAAGTAGTGTCTGCTCAGCAGTAAACACAGCCCAAACATCTTGTATTCATAAGTAGTCAAAAATTCATAAGAAAATAACTACAATATAAACTTGTATTTGAACTTCCCAATCAACTAGAAGACTATCTGAAGAATGAAAAGCCTTCTGCTACCCCACCCAATGCCTCTCTTCTTCACCTAGAGAAAGTTGCATGCAGAATAAGTTATGAGAGTTAAATCTGCTAGTCAAAAGAAGTCAGAAATCAGAAATACTACAAGGAGAAAAAATGAACCCCCAAATTCCAGAAAATCCTGAGTCCACAGATCTGTTGCATTCAAGCCCAGAAGTAGAATCTCAGACACCTCTACTATCATCAATTGCTACAAAGTCCTAAAGGAAGAGATACAGTCTTAAAGAGTCAGGATCTAACAATTGCAGAAGTTTGAGGACAGCACTTTGGAAGGCAGCGGAAATCAAGGGAGATAGCTACCACTATGAAGTTCAGAGGCAATTCTGCAAAATGGAGGAGCCACTGGTATGAGTTACTGTTGAAATTACCTAGAACAAATAGAAAGGCTTCAACATTTTGACTAAACATAGGTGATTTATATGCACTATGGGCAGCCAGGAGGAACTGAGAAGTTACAAGCTGAAGAAAAAGTTTGTAACAGCCAAATCCATCTATTAAGAAGGTGGCTTTTCTTCAAGCATCCTCCCCAGCTTGCTAAAATTCAAGCAAATCTTCTTTGCTTAGCATCTGGATTTTGTTTGGGCACAGGAATGAAAGCTTCTTCTATCTACTACACCCACACAAATTGAAAATTTTTGTAAAACCTGGAGAGTTCTGTTAAGATTTATATGTTAAACTGATGTAATTGTGATGCTTTGCGTAACAATTCAGAAATTCGTTCAATCATAGCAAGTAAGTCTGGTAAGACTGACACATATGGTCAGGCATTATTGTCCACAGTTCACATTAATTAAACACACTTAGCAGTGTATTCAGGGATTTCATAAAATCACTGATGAAGAAAAATGCTTATAATTTGGACAAGTCAAGTAGTCATTCCATGACTGACTACACACAGATGAAGACTCGCAAAGAGGAAATGACTGAAAGTGTCTACTTTGACTAAAATTCACAATAATTCACTTTCAATGTTTATCATAAACATAGCACAGAGTAGAAAGTGCAGTATTTTTAACTCATTTATGGTTTGAATAACCATGTCAATAAGCTCCTTATTTGCAGATCTAACAATGCCTGAAACACTTATCTTCACTGAGAAATACAACCAAAGACCCTTTGGTTTTTTGTTCTGGTTTTGGGGTTTTTGTGGGTTTTTTGGTTTTGCTTGTTTCAGGCATTTTTCTCCTGATGTCTTCACTTTCATTTAGTACCTTTTCACACTTCTGGTATATCACACTTTTTGTCCTAACAATGTTGCATAACTTTAGAAAAGAAAAACTTCCCTCTGGTATGTTTAATCCCAACAAATATAAGAGTATTGTGTGCTATTACCAAAGACTTTCTCACCTAACAGCCAAAGAACAAATTTTCCAGTTGGTTCTAGAACTGTGATTGTCAACCCTGTTTCAAGATATGCTCCTTGACAGCTTCCAGCATCCTTTCATCATTTTTATGTGATGTTTACATCCACTCCTCTAAATTTAATCTCTTACATTACCATTATGTTCTACTTTGATTAGATTTTTCTCTAATAGTAATAGCAAGGTACTTACATAAGTGTTGTATAAATGTGATGAGTTCCTTATGAGAAAGAAAAACTGTATAATTTTACTGGAGCTGCAAGGCATGTTCTCTCAGCTGCTTATCTCCAATTCCACAGGTAATCATCCGAGTGCTGTGAAGGATTCTGCTTGCAAGGCTCTGCCACTTCTCACAAAGCTGTGTGCGTGTAGCACTTGATCTCACACCATAGCAACTGACAGCAATGGTGTCAAGAGAGAGAACTTTGGTATCTGTCTTTAAGGTGTTGAATAGTCTTTTGATGACATAAGGGTGGAAATCACAAGTTGGTGGGTTTTTTAGTGATATTCAAAACTTTCTTGGATAAGTCTCTGCACCTGACCTAATTAAACCTACTTCACATAACACCCCAGATGAATTGCTCAGGATATCCATAGAGTTAAATTATTCAAAATTCTCTTATCTTGTCTCTTACAATCATAGAATGGTTTGGTTGGAAGGGATCTTAAGAATCATCTAATTCCAACCTCCCTGGCATGGGCAGGGACACCTTCCACAAGACCAGGTTGCTCAGAGCTCCACCCAACCTGGCCTTGAACACTTCCAGGGATGAGACACCCACAGCTTTCCTGGTCAACATACTCCACTGTCTTACCACCCTCACAGTAAAGAATTTCTTTTCAATTTCCAATCTAAATCTATTGTGTTTCGGCTTAAACCCATTCTCCCTTCTCCTATCAGTATGTGCCCTTGTAAAAAGTCCTTCCCCATCTCCAGACTCATTCAGGCACTGGAAGGCCACAATTAGTTCACCCCTAAGCTTTCTCTTCTTTAGAGTGAACAGACACAATTTCTCACAAGAGTGGTGCTCCAGCCCTGAAACCATCTTCATGACCCTTCTCTGGACTTGTTCCCAAGAAGTGCATGTCCTTCCTGTGGTGGGGCTCTAAGAGTTGGACACAGAAGTCTAATAAAATTGGGGTTTCTACAGAGCAGAACAGAGTGACCCTTCTGGCCACACTTCTTTGGATGCAGCCCAGTTTGGCTTTCTGGTCTGTGAACACACACTGCTGGGTCATGTACAGCCTCTCACTCACCAGCACCTCTAAGTCTTCAGCAGGGCTGATCTCAAACTGCTCATCCTCAAACTCTGTTGAGACTGGGGTTTGCCACCCAGGTACAGCCCCATGAATGTATAAGAACTACTTGGCCTGGCTAGCACACAACTCCCAGTCACCCAAGACCTGTACACTAAAATGTTTTTTTAAAAAATTAATGTGTATGACTAATGAGAAGCTGGGTATCAGGAGAGACACAATAACTTAGCAGATGGACAGATAAAAAATGAGATGATACACTGAAATAGAAAGTGGTATAGAATGACATATTAAACTAGAACAAAGGAGAACATGCCTACAGCAGGAACAATCACTGTAAGAAACAATAAGGATAGGCTTTGAGGTACAAAAGAGATACAGAAAAGGTGACAGGAAAAAAGACTACATAATTTGAAAAGACCCTAGGGAATAAAATAGCTGAAAGACTGCTAAAAATAACAGTTTGCTAGATATATGGTCCAAACATGACATTTGAAGAAGAAGGGAAAAAAAGACTAAGAGGTAAAAAATTGCTTTTTTTAAAGCACAAAGCTGAGGAATAAAAACAAACTGCAGGCCTTCATGCTGAAAATAGCATTTGCAAGTAACCTCCAGCTTTTCTTCTACAGAAAATGTTTCAGAGTGCCAAACAACAAAGGAGAGTATGACAAGCAGCATCCTGGGCATTTCAAGGTAGGTCCACAAAGCACAGCTCAGTGTTCAATCAGCTTTCCGATAGAAATACTGCCCTCACACTCACATATAGTACAGCCAAGTCACTGTAACCTCACATGTACAGGAGCAGCTAAAGAACAACTAAATATTCAGAATCTGCATTATCACAAGCATGCATATTTTATTGGAATGAGGAATGAAAGAGAAGGTTGTACAGAGAAGACCAACATGTAGTTATAATCCTGTATTAACTCCTGCATTTAACAGTACTTGAAGGGATTTAAATACTTGGATATTTATATGAAAATTGTAGACAGACCAAGTTATTTTCCTAGGTACACACTTGAAAAAACTCAATAGGAGTAAAGCAACTATAGTTTTTGCTTGGATGGTAACTTCTTTTGACCCCTTTCACAAAAGAGCTAGATGAAAAATACATTTAAATCACCTATAACTCCTGTTCTTTTTCCACAAACTACACAGTCATGAATCCATCTTCAGCACTTGCAGAACATAAGTCAACTGAACTTTCCTGAAACACAGGAGTCCTTTTCACAGCAGACTAAGAAAAATACCATGTTGGAGTTGGAATCAAGATCCAATTTCAGTGCAGTTGCATTCAGGCTTAATTGGCCTCAATATCTCTCTCATAAACATAATGAAATGGCACAACAACTACAGCCACTGTGGTACAATGCCACAGAGAACCATGCAGGATATACCTTGCCCAGAACTCATCTGTTCTATTAGTGATGTTCAGTGAAGATTCTATGGCTTCTCTAGTAGAAATGTAGATGTTGTGACTTCTTGGGCCACAAAGATCTAAGCAATAAAAAAAAAATCAGGGAAAAAATAGCAATGACTTTTTCCCACTATTAAATAGCCTACTATTGCTATATTTTATATTTGTCACATAGAAACCATATTGAATGAACTTCAGAATGTGAGTGGACTTCCCGGGCACAGATAACTCATGAAGAACAGACAGTGTGCTCACTTAATTTACTTCACTAATAAACCAATGAGAGGCTTCCTTTAGAGTATTATACATGAAGGTAGAATAATAACAACATAAATTGGATTGCACTTTAGGAGACAAAAATAAATAAGAAGTCACTCTGTAGGACTGCTACAAAATTAACATAAAACAAACAATATCAACATTGAAATTAAGTGTTGGACTGCTACCATATTATTGAAGAGGAGTCAGGATAGAATGGTGTTTGAAATTTAATAAATAAGCTGATTTTAATTCCAAAGACTTTTTGGCACCCAAAGCTTTCAAGTCAGGCAAACACCTTGGGAATGCCATGAAGCTGACTGAGTGACAAGTTCTTTTGTTTCTTGCATTTTGAGATGCTAAGTAGGGACTTTTTAGGAATTTGCGCAAAGATCATCTGGTCTTCTCTTTAATATTGATCTTTCCCAACACCTGTTCAACATCAGCTCTTCTAGGTCTTGCACCTTATCATCTACGTGGTACACAGCTGCATCCAGAATGGACTACAGCATTGTACTAGAGATGCTAAAATGCTCAAGAAAAGTCGAAAAAGGAATTACTGCCCCTCCATACTGCAACAGAACATTTTCCCATGGAGCTCCAAATGCAAAAGGACAACCACGCTATAATGGATGCTAAAAGTGAGGGGTTTTGACACTCACATGACAGCATGTCCTCCTTTCAGGACTTGGAGGCAAATTCCCAAAGAAAATTATTGGCAGAAAGAGACATCTCAAAGAGAGACACTAATGGTGAAGAAAAAAATTTAAAAGTATTGTGCAAAGGAAGTTGCATCTTTGGACCCAGGAGTCCACAGTAGATGCTTCATTACATGCGCTGCCTCAAAAGTCAATAGGATTGAAGAGCCTGAGCAATACAAATCTCTGGGCTTTACATAACTCTCCATGCAAATCTCATGTTCACTCTTTGAGAGCTCTTCAGCACTTCATCCTGCAAATCTCATTTACCTGTCAGCCTCCCTATCCCTGGAATTCTCATGAGGCATCTCTGATAAAAACTAACACATTCAACTGCACACTGAGCAAGCATCCAGTCCATAGGGGTATTGAATGCATCCCAAGCTTCATAATCAGATATAAGACTGCCCTCCATGGTACCTAGCAACACTACCTTGTATCATTGTATATTTTTTGGAGGAAAAGGGGCTAGTTTAAGCTAACTCAGTGGTATAATAAAAAAAAAATAAAAAACAATCCAACAAACAACTACAACACAAAAAACTCTCCCCAACACATTTACCACAACCATTCAAAGAAAATAGGGGGTTTGACATGTTAGTCTGTTTCTACAACACTTATTCCCCACAATGGATAGAATAATTTTTGGCCCAATGTGAGGAAATTGGGAGGTTCTGAAAAACCCTCATACTCCTATAAACAGAGAAGCAAGCAAAAAACTGTTAATAACAGCTGAGATTGTCAGAAAGAGACAGTTCACAGCAAAACTGCTAGGTTGGGCCTGGTTTGCTCAATTCAGAGGACTGCCTGCAAGCTGAAAAACAGATGAAAATATAATTGAGGCATTATGTGACACAAGAGATCTTTCTAAATGCCTTTGAAACACAGTTGGTGAATAAAATGTAACTATTACACTTAAGTATAAGAAATGTAACAGTCTCAAGTCATGACTGTAAGTTATAAGAGTTTTGGGAAAATAACCACAACAGAAATGTATCTGTCAACTTCGTGAGAGAATGAGAATGTATTCAAGAATCAGAAAGCAATTACAAACAGAGCGAACTGTGATAAAGTACCACCACTTTCCTACACATGAAGAAATGAGAGTCCCAGGAGAAAAGCCCCTAGAAAGGAGGATAACAAGAGTCACTTATAGTTTCCTTTTCAAAATAGAAGTTGCTACATAAATAACTATATTATGTATCATATAAGATGGAGGAAGTTAAACTACCCTATATTTGAACTGTGTTTTCTTCCTTTTGTTTTCTTTGTGGGCTTTTTTTCTTAAATTTCTTGTAGCAGCAAAGCCAGAAATTCCTTTTGCAGGTCACCCTCATAAGGCATCAGATGATTGTATAAATACTCTTAGTGTACCATGACAGAGAAGTAACAAGTAAGTTTCAAAATCCTTAGCAAATTTTTTTTTTTTTTATAATCTATTAAATGTAAATCCAAGTGTCTTTGCTACAAAATTGGATTTTTGCAAAGGAAAAAAAAAAAAGTCAGTGCTTTAAAAGCTATTTTAGGAAAAAAATGTAAGGGAAGGGAAGCCCTTTAAGTATTACATGTTTACTTCCTTCCCAAAGGAATAAAGTGTTTATCCCTATCAATTTTAATGTTTGTTTGGTAATAACACATTGACAATTTAATAGAAAGATTAAAGGAATTTCTGTGTGCATTTACACGTAATCCCACCAAACCTTGGATGGTCATTCTTTGAACAGTCTAGTCCAACATTTATTCAGTGTATATATTCAAGGAGAAAGAAAACAGCAGGGACATGCCAAGACTGGTTTAGCTTGGGAAAGGCAGAATGCCAGACTACAAATAAATCTTTGAAGAAACATGGGCTACCCTGTGTTAATAACCAATAAAACCTCCTTTGCTTACTTGTAAATTAGCTTAGTTCTAAGGTAAGTCTCCAGTTCACCACTGAAGTTGCAATACTGGAGAGACTATTCACAAATATAGTATATGGAATATACCAAGATAATTAGAATTACTGTCTCTTTGATTAACTTTCTGTTATTAAGAGTTGCAACAATACTACAAATAGTAGCAATGATAGATGGTAGTATTATCAAAATTACTATTGAGCCGCTCAAGGACCCCAAAGGAGTTAACATCAACTTGTATATCATGATTGAAAGGAGGTAAGATTATTAACTGATTTTATTTAAATTTCAAAGCAGAACCGGTAGCAATATTTTTTTTTAATAAAAAGACTGCATATTGACTGCATGTTTAACAGTTATTGTCTTTGGGCTATTCTGTAAACAATGAAAGAAAAGAAAAGCCCAATGATGCTTCCACAGCTACATAAGGTGGATCAGAGATGCTAATTCCTTTCACCATTTCTCTATGGCACAATTGTGTAAGTTCTATCACCACAAATCCACATCACAACTTCTGATTACACTGTAAATTTTTTTTTTTTTTTTTTTTTTTTTTTTTTTTTTTTTCACAGCATTTGGAAATCTAAACCAAGACAAGTTGTAGGCTTCCTTTATCAAACAGGTTTTTTCAGTAAGATATCAGCGAGCACCTCAGGGTCAAGAAACTCATATTGGAGTATGTTCACATACATGGATATCTAGAGTGTCTGACTGCCTGCTTTCAGCTCAACTACTGAGTGCCACTTAATGTCCCACATGATCTAAGATTATCCAAAGCACCATGATATCCACCCACAGTATCCATGACATCTGATACTGTGAAACAATAACATGACAGGATTTTTCTTTTCAAAGTTACCCTGCTGTAGTGCTACTTCTACTTTGACAGCTGACACTATGTTTGATATGCTGGTGGAAATGCTGGAAACACAGTTTTTCCCAAGGGAAAGTTTTCAAATGTCAGTTCACACAAGTGATGTGCCTGAGGCTGAATATTTTGTTTAGAATATGTTTAAATGTTGATTTGATCAAACTGAGCTATAGCAGAAAACAGCAAAGTGCAATTCCTATCAATAAATTGGCATGAATTGCTTTCAAACCAAACCAGTCATAATTTTTGCCACTGGTTCCACCTTTTGTTTAAAAAGCTATGCAATTAGAGGGAGAAGAATTGTAGCCATTATCATAAATATTTGCCACTCCATGACTCTGCTTTAAAAAGATCAATACAGAATCACTTTCCACTTAACTCCTGTCTGCCAATGTAACATGTAATGACAGAAAAAAGGAAAAGCAACTTCTTTCCATTGACAGCTAACAATTTCCCTTACTCAAAGTATCAAGCAGATGAAGTATCATAATATCTTGACAATCTAACTGAACTGTTACAAAAATGTCAAATCGGCCACTACCCATTCATAACTGAAAGGTTTTGTAACCTCTTTCTTAATGAAAATTGGCTTTCACACAAGTTTCTGGTTTAAATTTGTACTTTAACAAGAAAAATCTTCCTACTTCTTGATAGGGAGCAAGCTAACACACTTTTGAAACTTCACATCCTTCTTTGATGAGAAAAATAACTTGTGTTATCACTAAATACTAGACTTCTTGAGTTATCCCACTATCTTTCTTCCTACTTTATAAATACAATTTTCAGCAACACTTGACCATCTCCCCTCTGAGTTAACACCACTTCTACAAAGTGGAACTCAGTTGAACTCCCATGTCCCACTTTGGTACCCTATGCTTTTCCCCAGCTTGCCTATGCTAGGTTCTGAGGTTGGATTACAGGTTTCATTCACTGGTTTCCTGCAGAAGGGTCAGTGAAAACAAAAGCAACACAGCTGACAAGCTTTCAAGCCTTGCTTGCAGAGGGAATCACCAGAGAAAAAAAAAAAAAAAAAAAAAACACAAAACCACAAATGAACATGGAGGATAGTATCCATGGTCATTATCAACAGCAGTCCAACATGAGAATATTTAAAAGCACTTGTAATGAACTTATGACTAACAGAAATGGGATCTGTCCCAGACTAGTTTCCATGCATTGCAGGGAAATATTTTTGCTATTACTTCTCTAGTATTGCACAGTGGCATTACTTAAATGTAAAGACATTCTTTTCCACAATCTATATAAGAAGTATTGATGGATGATCTTTAACTACTTTCAGATGAAAACTAAGTTCAATACTTGTCTGTATGCATACACACCATAATCTTCAAAACAGGAATATAATCTATTTTGCATAATATTACCTCCACTATGTGAAAGAATGCCAATTACTTGGGAATAATGACTTATGGATGACTAAAACAAAAAAAAAAAAAATCTAATTAGATGAGGGTAATGTGCAAAGATCTTTTGGTAAGTAAAGCAACCATTCAGATGGGTCACATCACAACAGAACAGTCACTGCAGACTACATCTTTCTTGTCATTTACAGCTGATTTCCTCTGTGACATCCTCAATAGACCTACAGATATCACTTCTGATGTGCAAATCACAAAAATACACTTTGCCTGAACAGCCCACAGGCAAAATTTTATCCGACTCTCTGTGCATAACTTAACACCATACCTAGGAACTCAGCTCTGTTGGAAGCTTCTCATTTGCTTCAGACAGTATATTCTACAAAAAGGTGCAGCAAGCAGTGTGTATTTATACATGCATACACAAACACACATACATCTACTTTTTGTATTCTTACTGCAATTTTAACAAGCATTCAACTGTACTTCTTCAGTTGTTCTGGGGGTGGAACCTTGTATCTGTGTAGAGACTTTCTGTGGGCTAGTACCTGCTGCAAATATTAATAAAATAAAACTTCAGCAGATTAGTCATCACAAGACCTAGAGGCAAGTTTTGAATCTGTTTAAACATTCACAGTAGTTTCCAAAATACATTATTTCACCATAGATTGATCAGATTTTTTACACTAGCATTTTTGCTACTCAAACTGAATACTTCCCTGCTGAGAGATTTATACACATCTATTTTAAAGATCACTTTGTAAGCAATATCAGTTTTTAGAAACTTCTGAGAGCTCTACATCATTTTACACCATCTCCTTAAGATTCCATGAGGTTTGCTAATAGCTTCTAGAAGCTGCTGACACCTCAGGAACATGAGAAAAGGACCTAGAAGACACTAACATTTGGTGTATTAACTGTTTTATTGCTTCATTTGCCAATAGAGAACTTCTAGAAAAATAAACATAATAAATACCCACTGGGCAAGGTGCCATATATGAGGCTCATAGGCATGGAGGGACATGAGTGTTATTTCCACATGTGCATTTCATGCTCACTTAACCTGGGTGCAACATTTTCACCAGAATGAATTATGCGCACATTCACTTGTCAGTTATGAAAAGTACTACAGAAAACTAGCAGAGACTTCATCTTGCCTTTCCCCTCCCCAATTTCAGCACTGAAATTACACTGAGTGTTTGCACAATCTGCTTCCCAACAATCAGCCATATACAGTGCACTTTAGAAGAATACAGAAAATCAGAATATGGCCAAACAATCTAATATAACAATATGGCAGACACACAAAAAACAAGCACTGTTGTGAGACTCAAGCTTTATTACTACCAATATCAACTGATTTCAGTAGTTACCAGTGAAAATTGTTTCCTAATTGACCATCTGTGCAACTGCTCACTCCTTTACTCCAGTGCTACCAAGATGCATTTCATTACATCAGACAGTGGCTCTTCATCAGTATTTTATAACCTCCTGCTCTCACTCTTCAATTTTCTTCAGGAGTATTTTATAAAAGCTCTGTTCTAAGTATTCGTGACAGCTTTCTAAATCCCCAAGCTTCTCGAATACAGTTACTCCTTGCAATTACCTAAGCAGTCTACAGAGAACAGGTAAATTCAATCAAGTACTGGAATATCACCAACAATGGGAGCAACAGCATTACTTATGGAAAACAAAATTATATTCATCATTTTAGTATCCCACTGGATGAAGCACAAGCAGCAGTTTTCATTACTATGAACAAGTCATCACCTTTATACTATTCATCAAATGAAGTAAAACACTGGAATAAATAAATAAATAAACAACTAACTAAAAGTACTCAAAATAATGAAAAAAGTAAAATTTTGATAGGTGAGGAGAAAGAGAAACAAACAAATGCTTCACCTGACCCAAGCTATCCAGTGTAAGTAAAAAACTCATCACAGCACAATGTGTACCAGCACAAACACAATTTTCACTTTTTCTATACAAACCTGCAAGCTGCTCACACTTTCATATAGAAAACAAAACATCTTTCCTATATACCAAAATCACTTAATGCATCTACCATAAAAATGTGTCATTAGCTAGATGAGTATTTGAAAAGGCTGCACATGCTTACTTTTCAGGGTCCAAGTTGTTTATCCAAAAACTACACTTTCCTTTGTTTAATCCAACCTAAGCATTTTCTTTCCATTTGCCTATGCAGACACCACAAAAAGGGCACATATTCCTAAAAAGTGGTGAACATTTAAAGAGAGAGAGAAAAAAATAGCCCCCAAACCTTTATTAGCCTATTTCTCTAACAAGTACCTCAATTATTGCATTTAACAATGTTTGAACCTGTTCCCATTAGGCTTCATAATTGAAGCCTTTAAATGGCCATGAAACCTATATATACAGGCAATTACTTTTTTCCTCTTCAGCCTTACAAAGCAAACATTTATTGTTATAAGAGGTCTATTCATCTTTGTATAAAAATGAAACTTACAGGAGGCTAGGACAGTCCTTTTGTCTGCTTTTCATAACCTGCATACATGGTTTTGTTCAGACTATTCAGACTCGGTACAATGTGGACAATCTCTGATTTCTGTCAATAACTCCAGTTTACCATTATGCCAGGACTTGTTGCCTCTGCTTTTACCCTCAAAGCACTTATCTATTCATACATTTAAGTTAGTGAAGCACTGGAACATAAAATAAAAAAAAAAGAAAAAAAAAAAAAAACAAACAAAAAAAAAAACAGAGTAGTCAAAGACACATCAATATTAAATTGAGATCAGTCTGCATTACTAAAATGCCTTTCCAACTGTTCTTTCAGGTATCAGGAAAACTAAACACTGTGTTAAAAAATATCCACAAAACAAAAATGCATAGATAATTAAATCATTACCTGCACTTTTCATACCTAAACTCCCATTTCCTTCCTCTCCCAGTGTTCAACCATTTTTACCATACCTAAACAAATTTTACCATACAAAAAATAGCAAATACACAATGTCTAGCCAATTTAGTGTATTTTTGAAAATTTAGCTGTATTAGTGGTTTATTGCTCTTGGCATTTCTTTTGGTTTTCTCACCATAGTCTACATGCATCCAAGCTCTGATCTTAAGAAGCTGCAAATGCAAAATATCTCCACATAAGCAAAAGTGTTTCTGTCTCTTTCTTAAGACTCATTTCATTTGTCAGAAGGTGCACTGTAGGAGGAAGATGATGGCCCTGGAAGGCTGGCACATCTTTAATTTCTAAAGGATATATTCCACAGCTTTTCTTTTCCAAATTCCTAAAGTGGCTTAGTAAGGAACTTTGAAATAAACAAGCCTTAATTAGGGACCGATTAATCACATTAACATAACAAAAAAGCTAATAGCCTTAAAACTACACAAGAGTAAATTTAGATAACATCAAAAGAAATAGCTTCTTAAAACTAAATGTAATTTCAAAGAGAAAGAAAAAAAATTTTAAAGTTGTGAAAGGGCAAAAACAGGACTACTAAAGCAAGATTAAATAATAATTCTGGGGAAGCAGCACCACAAAAAGTCTGCAGCAGTTCCAGCACAAGTTTGACCCCTCAGATGTACAAAGAGTGACAGAACTGGGGGGGAGCACTGATTTGTTCTTTAGTACTCATTTTTGTGAAATGCATTTTCACAGAAACATTTAGGTCAGGAGGGACCTCTTGAGCTAGTCCAATAGCTGTGCCTCAATCAAGGTGACCCACACAAGGGTGCTCAGGAGGATGTCCAGTCAGGTTTTTGATATCTCTAAATGTGAAGGCTCCACAAGCTCTCTGCTTCCATGTTTTAACAACCTCTCAGTGAGGAAGAAAAAAATGTTTTTCACCTGGTGTTCCCATGGAAATTTTCTATTTTTTAAATATCTGGGCACTGCTGAGAAAAGCTTTGCTTCTTTAGTGCCTCATAAGTCTTGACACTCTTGAGCTCCTCTTCCTTCCCACTGCTACTTCCTCAAATCCTGAGATCACTTAGGAGCTGTCTGCTAATCTGCGCAAGCCTCCTGCCTGATTTTGCTCCATTTCCTACTTGTTGGGACAGATGTTGCTTAAACTTGGAAGGTCACCTTAGAATCTCCATCAGCTCTCTTACAGCCCTCTTTTCAGGGCTGTATCCCACAGGATTCTTCTAGGCAAATCAAGGAATGAAGCATGCTTTACTCAAATTTAAGGATGTGTCCTGGTTTTTGTTGTACTCTCTCCACTTAGGATACTGAACTGCACTGGTTCATGGTCAGTGCAGCCAAATCTGCCTTCAGCTTTCAAACCATGGCCACTTCTGCCTTGTTTGCAAGTACCAAGTCCAGCAGAGAACACTTCCTCATTGCCTTCCTAATCATCTGTATTGAGAAATCATCATGAACACTAGAAATCTCTGAGCCATACAGTTGTCCTCCCAAAAAATACAGTGTTTAATGCTCTCCAAGAACCAGGGTCTGTGAATAAAATTCTTCTTCCAGCTGTCTAAAGGCAGTCTAAGTTCTATTTCCAATCACAGACACCAACTCCAACACCACCCATGTCTTCACCCCCAAACTCTTGACTGAGTCCTGACTGGTCTCAAAGCACCACCCCATGCATACAGCTGCTCTCCTATCAAGCACAGCTCTTTCTCCTTGCCTTCCCAGCCTGTCCTCCTTAAAATGCTGTCTCTCTTGATTATAGCCCTTCATCATGTAAGCCATCCCACCATGCCTCCACAATCTTGGTGAGGTCACAGCCCTGTTACTGCTCAAGGACTTGCAACCCATCCTTTTGCTCTCAAGCAAATATGCTGCATAACAGAAGTCCTCCACACCTCCCCAAGAAGCTGCAAGACACTTGGATGCACAACTTCCTCTGATGGCCCCATATGACATCAATAAGCATGTTAATAGTTTGTGATTTCAGAAGAATTGCACAAGAAATATTCCCTTTCACAAGTTACTGGCTCGGTCAGAAACAAACCAAAAAAGAAAAGTAGCAGCATGTATTACTAATGGTTGCTAGTACCTATAAATAGAGGAATCCGACAAATGCAAGAGCAGAAAAAAGAGGCAATAAGACAAGATGATGAAATGAAGAAAGTTGAGACATAAAGCTTAGCAAAAAATGTGATAAAATATACTCCACAGTCAAACATAAGTATGTGTGAGGGAAAACAGTTAAAATATTTGGTTTATGCAAAAGATGTGACAAGATGTTAAGACAGTTTAGGGAAGCCTTCTTCCTCTTCTAACAAAGAAGAATTGTACAGATTTGGGTGGGTGTTTATGCATGTTCTGTGTTAAAGTGAGTCAGTAAAACACAGAACGCAAGATGACTTTCTGCTGCCCTTCTGCAAGAGCAGACCTTGTTTTTACCTCCAAGGAATATTGCAGAAAATGCATTAAAGGACAACAAATAAACTGTCAGCTTGAACAGGGTAGGTGGATTCTTCTCTTATAGCAGATGGTGTATGGGATATAAATAAACTTTATTCAACACACAATTGTAATGAAAGTGAAATAAAAGAGGAAGAGGAAAAATTGTGTTTGATTGATACATTCTAAAGAATTATTTAACTGTACCCTCCTCTACTGTCTGATCTTTGATGTCAGTTCCATGCAGAATGCCTAGGGAATGGCTGTTACACTGCATGATGGGCTGTACATTTCTTACAACAGAAAGTTTAGTTTTTCTTATCAAAAGTTTTCCCCTCTCACTCTTGAGGTTATGCTGAGACTGCAATTTGTGCTCTTATCATCACATCAGGGTCATGACTATGGCCACAGGTACTGGTAATAATGAGCAGAAGGCTGTTTGCCACAGACCAAAACCCTGCATAGTGCCTGCCTTGCATCTTAGGACCATTCTGGACCCTACACTAAGTCCCTGCTGCTGTAGAAGTAGCCCACTTCCATGTCTATCCATCTTGGTATGCCAGCAATATCCAAGCTAACCTGAATTGAACTAGTCTAAATCTATCTTAGGAGCTTCAGGGAATATATATCCACAGGGGCTGGGAGGGTCTTTGCCACTCAGAAGCTACTGAGCTTTTCTACCTCTACTATTCCCATAGCAGCTGCTACAAGGAGACCACCTTGCCAGTATAGCCCCTCAGCTTCTCCAACTAACCTACAAGGCATTTTCTAAGCAGTCTATATGCTTCCCCAGATGATCTTCAAGGGTGTGAGCTACAGAGAGGCATCCTGCTACAGCTGAGGTTCCACAGCTTTCCTCTGTGAGCCAGGCCATAGTCTGAAGGCTCAGCATTGTGGAACCCCGGCTCCTGACCTGGGAAAGGAGCAGGACTCTTTTGCTAGCTTAGTTTCTAACACAACCAGTGTGCAGAAATGTCTTTGAAAACAATCCTGGGTTCTGTATTCCTATTAAGAGGTACAGTGAAGTCAGCCCATATTACTCTCACATAATAAGCTTCCGCTTTATGGGAGCAGCAGCCAGCACAGACCTCACATTTCTGTTCTGCAAGTACAGGTTTCAGTTAATGAGCTAAAAGATATGCTCTATTAATTATGAATAATGTACAGCAAGAACTCACAGTAGAGATGCCCAAGAGAGTGTGCACATGAAAGCATTAGACCTTTCTGACATTTACACATTGTGGTGCTTACAGCCTTGCAACAGTAAAACCCCTGAATCGTTACTATGAAAGGCCAATTTCAGTTTCTGTTGAAGATCATTACAACAGTAATACAACAATACAGCAAACTGGAGGGAAAAGCTCCAAGTGATTCTGAACTTTCAAGCAATCATCAGTATAAGTTTTTGTACAGGTGGTATACACATACATATGAAACTGAATTAAGACTCAATACAGATTATTTTTATCTCTTAAGAAATTTTTTAAAGCATACACAATATCTAAATGTATATATCTATCTTTATATATATATATACACACACATATATAGCCTTCAGAGAACCACTTCACCTTTTTCTACGCTTTTCTCCTGTGAGTGCCCTGGCACTGCCCATTATGTGTGTTTTAAAGGCAGTGGCAAACAGCTGATGCCCGGCCAGGCAGACACGCCGCGCATCGGGCTCACGGCTCCACCAGGAGCGCACACGGGCTCTGAGTCACTAGATGGAGCTCAGCACCCACCAAAGCTACAAGAAAGCAGGACTTGGAGAAATGCTGTAAATCAAACAAATTTATCTTCAGGCAACCTATTTAGTTGGTTTGCTTTCTTGTTTCATTTTTCTAAATGGTTCTGTGAATTCTTAACCATAAATCTCAGCAGATTGATAGGACACAGAGAGAAATAAAGGAGGCACAAGGTAAGACTGCTCTCTGCACATTCTAGTTTATGCATATAAACCCCAGAGTTAGCTGATCCCCATGCAAAGGAACAAATGCCTTAACTGCTTGTTTCTGGGGATAATCTTTTCCACTGAGGTAAGTCCAAATTAAAAATCTTACTTTACTGGATGAGAATACTGATATATAGAAAGCTCAAGGCTAAACATAAAATTTGAAACTGTTTTAAATCAATTCTATAGTTGCAATATATACTTAATATACTACAAGCTTGAGCTGAAACTAAAAAATTTTCATGTCCTACAAAAATTAAACCTCAGTAGCCAATTCAAACAAATATACAAACTCCCATCAATTTAACTGGCAACCAAATATCAATAACCTTTGAGGATTAAAACCTAATGATCTGCCTGAATTTTATACTTCAGCTAGTCTTGCAAAAAGATCCAGGTTTATAGTCCTTTGCCTAAATCAAAAAGACTTTTTCATAATATTTACAACGATAAATGTCTCCAGAAAAAAATCCCATCTACTCTTAAAAGACCAGGATGCAATGTAGTAAGACTTTAGAGAACCAGAGCTTCATCTCCTCTCGATATGTTCTTTATTAGTGGGTGGTTAAAGAAAAACACACAGCTGAAAAAGGGTCTTTCTGCTATTGTGGACTGCAAAGAAACAAAAGCACCAAGAGTGGAGAGATTTCTAAAATAAGATGACTTTGCTTAACAAGTTGATGCTGTCAGAAAGGTTTGCAAACAGCATTCTTTGGTTAATGGACAGCTTTGCAAATGCTTACCTGGCCTCACTTGCAGTTTGCACATATCTTCTCTAGTGACCTAAAGTGGAAAAGACACACAGTACAAGAAGGCAGAAATGTCTTTTATTCCCCATGCATCTCTTCCATAGCAAAACATTCCCAAACTGCAAAACATGTAATCAATGGTGCTTAAAACATAGGTGACTCTTCTCAAAACCTGAAAGATTTTCAGGCAGAAAATTTCACGCAGAACTGGCCTTACACAGTTAAGAGAAGAAAATGTGAACAACACAAAAAACATTCCATAGTGAAGCCACCTCTTGATCTGGTTTGTCTGCTCACAGTACCCTGTGCCTAAGAACAGCCAAAACAGAGCCCCAGTGCAGGTATAAAGGAACGTAGCAGTAAGTAATCACAGAGGAGTCTGGTCATCAAGAGAGGAATCTCTGTATGTGAGAAGTATCTTCCAAGACCCTAGGATGGAAAGACTGAAAAAAAACTAAATGAGTGCAAGTCTCATATGTCCCCTATGTATATTCCATCTATTAAAAGAAAATTATAACCCAATCCTAGATGTACTTTTATCCAGATGAATTTTCTATTAAAGAGCTGCAGTTAAGCTCTTTGCCTTGATGTTATCTTGTGGTAATGAGTTTCACTGCTTAGTTACAAAACATGTCAAAAGTATTTTATTTTATCAATTACTATTAAATCTGCTGCCTTTCAGTTTTAGTTCCATGATTTAGGTTCTTCTGTTACTTCAAGAAAAAAAGAGCAATCCATGCATTTTATCACCATTCATGACTGAGTAGCTCTGTCATTGTCTGCCACTCACACCATATCTAGCTGATATATTCTTGATTTCTCCTAGGAGTACAACTTGGTTGCCAACCATTTATCACTTGCTTGTGAAAAGGAAATAAAAAATTACAGTCTCAGAAGGAATTTTTCTATTCTAGCTAAATTTTAGTTAAATAGGTATATATATTTAGAAGCACAGAATACTAAAGATGAAAAAGATGAGGCCTTGTACCATCAAACAGAAGGAAATGCCTCACTGGGAAGTATACAAACAATGAGTAAGAAACTACAGTCAAATCAGTGAGAGTCTATATTTTACAGTGAACTTGCAGCTAAAAAACAAACAAGCTCTAATCCACTTAATCCACTTTTCTATTTTCAACCGTGGCCATTGCCAGAGGCAATGGCATAGCTATAAGGAAGAACAAGAGTGGGACACTGTTCTCTGCATCATATTTCTTCTCTCTTTTTTTTTTTTTTTTCTGTTGTTAGAGGTTGACTATGAAATTGAGCCATAAAACTCCCCTCAAACCTCTATGAAAAACAGCAAGATAGAATCCAATCATCAATACAGAAAATTGAGAACTTACTGAAGTTTTGAAAGCATCAATCTGGATGATTAAAACAGTTTATCAATAGTTTGAAAAGTATTTTCTTGTAGTAATTTTGCATTTTGTGTCCTTCCATTTTTAAGAGGATTTTCTTAGTGTTTTATTAGTTTCATAAAACTATATTTCCTCTGTCATTTATTATTTTTTATTTTGGTCTTTCCTTAGTTTCTGCTAAAAAACAGAGGTCTAAATTTGAAAAATTATTTCTCACATCTTATCTTCACACAGTTCCACAACACAAAAGATCTTTTTTTACCTAGAAAGACAATCTCAAATTTTTCAGGAACTGAGAACCCGGTGTTTGTAGAAGCAAATAAGTTCACATAGCTCTAAAATTAGAGAATCCTTTTCTCAATAAGTAAGCATTCCAAGCAGCTGGATTCAATTAACTAGAACAAAGTTAGTTTGCAGTAACTAGAGCAAAGAAACTAGCATTTAAGATTGAAGAAGGAATATTATGCTTTTAAATGCCTTGCATCTCTAGAACCCTTTAGGTTTGAAAATCAAAGTCTGAAGTGCTGCATATATTTAACTAGATGGAATCTTGAAGAAGATTTTTTTTCCTCCCTTCTTTTCTCCTCTCATGTTTAAACTGAAACCTGTAAAGCTTTCCCAAAGAACAATTTTGATTACTCCAGCCCCAATGGATATTTTTTCCCCTTCTATTTCCTTATTCTCCAGGGAAATAAAGGGCAGAGAATAAAGAGCCTTTCTTGGGCTTTGTTTCAACTCAAAAAAGAGAAAATTATTAGAAGACCCTAGAGTGCTGTGAAATGGAGGGGAAAAAATAAACATTGAAGAGAGGTAGTAAAAAAAACTTACAGTCCTGTTGGCAACTATCCAGCATCAACACATGCAGGGAATAGGACATTTGAAACTTAAGTAATATTTTAATATTACTGTTTTCCAGTCTGTTGTTCAGTTTCCTTTCTCCCATAACCTGTCTCATTCTATGTCAGAGTCACAAGAAGATAAATATTCCTTTTGTAAATCACAAGATAACTTCTAGACCAAGCTCTCAGTCCTCAGCCTGCATTCAGGGCTGCATGTGACAGCTTGCCTCCCTAGACATCAGATTCTCTAGCAGCAGAGTGCAGGCAGGACCTCCTGACCAGCTCATCCCACAGCATGTTACTCCTGTTCCAGAAAAGGGTCCATTTAGATGAGAAGCTAACTACAAACTCAATTACTTGAAACAAAAGCCACAGATCTAGGTGAAAGCTATATTTCCATCAAAATTAATGACTATATTAACCATGAACAGGTATCACTAGACATTAAATTAATTCCAAAATACTTATACTCCACTGGTTAAATACACAAATTGTTTTACATACTACTAAACTGCATTTAATTCTTAAGTGAAGCATAAAGCAATACTAGAGCATAGCATAACAAGTAAAGACTGTCACGGATAAGGGTAGCTGAAAAAGAAAAAAACTGAGAATTTGGAAATAAGGGGTGCCACTTAACATTCCCATCCTTGGCAAATGCCAGTTGAACAGAGCCAGGTTTGCCTTCTCAAGCAACACAGTTTGCTATTGAATCAGAGGACAGTCACATGGTATACCACCATACAACATATCAAATCCCACTAAAAACATAATTAAAATTATGAGATGCTGTTACTAACTAGATTCCTGAAGAATCCTCAACAATCACATGCACTTCTCATCAGCAGCTATAGCCCTGCTATTTATTTATCTCCTGTCTGTCTTAGTCTTGCCAGGCTCATAAAATTTTACTTAGCACAACATACTGCTTCCAAGCACATATGTCTGCACTACTTAAAACACACTAGTGTTATCTGAGACACCTACACAGCACTGGCAAATATGACAAGGCAAGTTGAGTGACAACTACAGGCCAGGCTACCAAAGGAGATTTAAAATGACACTGTACACACCCTACAGTCAGTGGAATCCCACCCCTATTCAGCTCTCCAAATCCAACAGATTGGAGAGGCTGGAGGCAATCCACGCTCCTCACTCCTCCTCTGCTCCCCCAGCCAGAAGCTCTTCTCCCAGTAAAGCACTGGTGGGAAATATTGCTGCTGAACAAGTGAGATGACTGGGCTTTGGGAAAGCATCTTGTGGTGGGGATGGTCCAAGGAGACCACTGATGTTGACAGTTGCTTTTGAGAGAGGAAACTCTAGGAGAGATGAACAGAGTCCTCCTATCCATACTGCAGTCTGGGAAAGAAGCACCCCAGAAACAGGTTTCCAACACATGAAATCCACTGGTGCCCAAGAGGTCTGGCCACAGGCTGAAAGATAGCACTTTTCATCTAGGCCAGAACTCCAGTTCCCCCTGATGAAACTTAACTTGACGACAGTACAATGGATTTTGGCACTGGTAGTATGAAACACTAACAACCCATGCCCCCACAGCTGAGCAGAAAGCAGTCAGCAGCAGCATCACCAGCAGCAGCCCTGCGACTTACAAGAAATGCAAATTCTTAATCATCTCTGCCATGCTCCCAGACTACCCAGTCTGACAAGACCACACTACAGTAGGAAGAGCTGCAAATAATTTAATGGGTAAAAATATGCAGGTTTCCACTCTGAATAACTGGCTTTGAAAGAATCACAGTGAATTTCAATATCCCTACACCTACACACTTGCAATAGGGTGAGAAAGACTTATAAAACCACAGGCAAGACTAGTTGATCCCATCCAATTCACATCTTTACTATCCTAGTTGAACACAGAGTATTTCTACAGAATTTCCTATATTTATTTATTAAGAGTTTATTTCTTTTGCTTGTTTTGATGTAAATTCCTTTAGCCAGTCAAAATGCAAATTAAAGTTTAGTTTTTATCAGCACCAGTCTGAAAACAAGCACAAACTTATTGCATTTCAGTCCTCACACTTTCAACTTCCCCATCTCTTTTTTGAAGTCTAATTTGAAGATACGAGTTCTCTACTCCTTAGGAGAGTTCACTTCTCCATAACAAGTACCAAGATGCAATAAATTCTCCTGCGTGTCACACAGCTTATTCATCCAGTTTTCCAAGAACAGTATTTTGTTGACAATTACTCACAAAAGAGTTCACCTTGAGCTCAGAGATCATTGCATGTATGGGTACCATCAAAAGCTACTTAAGTGATAATGGTGCTGGTAGACAGGAATCTGCTTAAACAGGTACATATTAACCATCCTGAGGGGCCAAGAATGGACTTTATACTATCATTCTTCTCACAAAAAATAACTGAGCTATTAGAAACAAAGTTTTCAAGTCTTTTACACATCTTAGGAGGAGTAATTTTAAAATCTCTGGGATCCTAGAGACAGAACAAGGACATGGCTCTAACAACATCCAAACTATGAAAGGCAAGACATAAAATGGAGTTTGCAGAACATGTGTGCACAGGCTAAAATCCAGATAACTGTAATAGGTTATTTACTGAGAGAGTACCAGAGACTGAAATCTCCATGTACTTCACTGCCACTGCTAGGTTTTACTGGCTCGTACAAATATTAATTTAGTTGTATTGTTTTCCTGTTATTCTCACTTCAAATTAATGAACAGCTCTAGGGATCTTTGCTTTTGTTACTAACAATTTAAAAGATAGAACATAAAATATATTAATAAATGAGAACAAGGAATTTCTTTTCTTCTCCCAAATGAAATTTAAACCAAAGAGGCAACAAAAGAGAGCACAGGGGAATCTCCTCTTATATCTGGAAGAAAATCATTGTCTAAACACCCAAACACTGTCTAAAGAAAAGGATATGGTATGACTAGTAACATCACAGACAATACCAATGCAGGCATATATGAGAAGATGAGTGTTCCAGATAGATGTACATCTCCCAAAGCTATGCAGTGTACAGACTGTCAATGTATCACCAACCAAGCAGACACAAAACCACTTCAAAAAATCACAAGCAATGTCTGTATAACCCCCATAACTTAGCTACATCATGGGGCACATAACTTGGTTCTGTACAACTTCTGTGTGTCTCCACCACACTCCATTTCATGGCAAAAAAATATCCCTTCAACCAAGCCTCCCCTCCATTTCTACAGGTTTTTCACACACACTTTGACTCAGAGGAAAAAGTTGTTCCACATAAAATAAATATTTCTGAAGAGAAGCCTGTGAAATGCCTGTGAAACTGGCGTGGGGAAGGCTGGGTTGTCTACCTTATGAGTAAATATTCTAATTATTTTTTTTGTAAGGCTTCAGAGAAATGCAGAGGCTTTCACTGTGTGACCACGAGGTAATGGTGAACTGCTATTTTTATTCAAATTAAAATTTTAAAAAATGGTCATACGGATTAGGCAGTGGATTGAGAAAAAAATACGGCCCAGGTTCTTTCCATTCTTTCCAAACTCTTCCCCAGCTTCCCTTTAAACCTCTATCTGTTCATCCTTGATCTATTAACTGAGACAATACTGTCTCTCTCTCTCATGAAATACCAATATATTCAATGCATCATAAATGTGTCAACAATAGCTATGTCAGAAATAAATGGCACAACACATGCAACTGAATGCAACTGAAGCAGGAGGTGGTCCCCACCTTTCAGGCATCAGCCCGAATGCTGCAGACGGCCTCTGCATGTTTTAGGTGGCTGAGCAGATCCTGGCTGGTTTTTTTGTTTTGTTTTTTTTTTTTTGGTTTGGTTTTTTTTTTGGGTAACAGAAATTAAAAATTCTGGATAATATATGAAATGACAGTGACCAATTCAGTTGAAAACTCTGCTCCTCTAGTCCCTGGTTAACAAGCAAGGAATGGAGATCAATAATTTTTTTAACAAAGTAAATACAGAAAATGGCTTAAATACATGACCCAACAAGATCTTTTGAGGCTTTCATTCACCTCTAAGTATTGTGAAGTCCACAAATTACAAAGAATGCATCTTTGCTTTCAGATGTTAGGAATGAGAATGGGGGGCAGGGTAAGAATTCATCTTACCTTTTTCAGAAGCACCATCTGATTATACTTTTCAAAAGCATTTTACATAGAGTTTTCACCATGGAATATTACTGAACACATACTTACTTTTGGTGCAAATGTCCAATCCTCCATCACCTACCATAGATATGCTTCAGGCATAAAAAAGCACCAGGAACAGGATTTCTAACCAAAGCAGAGAAAGTACCAGAAAGATCTTTTAACAGGAATAGACAGGAACCAGCATAAAAGGAGATTTAATTGGGAGGTTATGCCCACAGATACCCATAACAAAACATCTTTTTCTTGAAGGACACATTCTTTCTCATCATAAACTTTCCATGTCTCCAAGCATGACTTACCAAAACCTCAGATGTTGGGAGCCTTTCTGCTTTTATATTTTTCTTTTCTTTAAAAAGTGAAAACAAAGAAAACCAAGCTACATAGACAAGCAAGACAATTTAATTCACAGCAGCACAAGCTGTATCATTTAGTCAAAGGAATGTTCTAAACACCTGTTTATGAGCAAAACCAGTCATAAAAACAGCTGTTAGCAGCAAACAGAAGCTAACAACAATTTCCCATCCTTTTCCAGACACATAATGACATTTAAATCACATAGCATCACAGAAGAATTGCAAAGAGCTGATGGTAATTGACATAATTACTTGTATGCATTTCTCCACTACATAGTGTTGTGCTGTAAACCCAAGCATGTTAAAAGTAAACAGAGCTTTTGAAATCCTAAAACAAGAATATAACATTCCCTGCTGGATCCTTTTAACTTGTAGGTGTAAAGAAAACAACTACTTCAAAGTTTTAAACTTCAAAATACATAATTTAAACCTCAGGCAGACACTGAAAAAAAATTAAAACTTCGCCAGCTCCTTTTGGTTAAATGGGTTCAGATCAGAGCGGAGATGATACACAAGCAGGTAATGAATGTTTATGTGATTAAAGATGAAGACAAAAAGAAAAGGAAACCACTAGGGAAAATATGCATAGTTGTATTTTTCTTCTTTCTTTCAAAAGAACCAAATTTTCACCTGCAGATCTTTTACAGATCAGAGCAGAGGAAAAACACATCAGTGAATGTGAATCACAGAAAAGTCTCCTTCCTTGAGTACATATTAACATCAGCAAAACCATAAGGGAAGCAATGAATAACAACATACTGAAGGTTTCCTCTCAGAGGGGATTGCTGTTTTGGAAGGCTACAAAAAACCTAAATGACAAAAGATTTTACTAACAAATATTTGAATCCTATGTATCGGCCACATACATGGACTTCAAATTGGTGTTACAAGTTGGGAAGAGGAAAGTAGTTCTGCAGTCTAATGTGTCTCTAGCTATATACAGATCCATGGGTAAACTGGGACACCATGTGGAAAAAAAATCTCTCATAAATACAGTTAAAGCATCCAATGAAGAACATCGGGGGGGAAAAAATCTCACATATAAATAATAAATGCATCTCTCTAGATGATAATGATCAGCCCAGGTGAAGGATTTATATCAATAGAATATCTTATAATAAGCATGGAAGAATGTAGAGAGGAGACAGCATCCTCCATATACAAAGAAAGAAGGTTCCAAAGCTATCAACTCTTCCATAAATATAAACTTTCTAACAACCATTTCTCAAAAGATTTCTTTTGGACTCTCTATCTGAAAACATTTTTGGACTCAAAATAAAATAAATAAGTGGCAGTGGGAAGAAGTCTACTGACCCAGAGTGTAATAAAAAAACCCTCTAAGAAAAACTCCAACTCTGTCACCCCCAAGACATTTTACTTTGGCACAGCTTTTACCAATACTCCCAACAAGGCAGAAGGATGCTGTGGCTGCTTCCAGAGCCACAGCTGTTGACAGATGGGAGGTGTCTCATAAGTACTTTTTAAAGATTAAAACAACCAGATATTTTATTCCTCTACATAGCTCAACCTGAGCTGTATCTTAGTACCTTTCAGAATTAATCCTTCATTTTCTCTGTGTTAGCAATTTATTGGGACTGAACACAGGCTGAGATAACTCTCATCTATCAGATGGCATGTCAACAGATAACCAAATAATGTGTTCTCTGTTCATTTGTAAAACAGCCTTTCTATTAAGCACAGAGGAAGCCCAAGTGATGTTGAAGCTACACTAATGATTTTTCCTTCACAGCCACAGTACCTAGTGTTTAGAAAGAACAAGGTCACATGCCTCTAAAAACCCTTGCAGGTTCTGGTCTCATGTTACATGCAAACAGCTATTGAAACAACACCAAGAAAAAAATGAAAACCTGTAAAGAGTGGAGTGCAATGAATGAAGGATAGAGAACGGGGGACATAAAGGATTTACATGATTAAACACTTAACTTACACTCCACCTTAACTTAGCTGCTATAGTGTTTCTGGATCAATTGCAAGATAAGCTAATTAGAACTGAAAAAATAAATAAATGTTTAAATAAAGCATGTCTTCCTCCAAAAAAGCCAGAAAAGCACATATTCTTCCACAGAAGGATCATAACAATCTGTATGTCCCCAGATTAAAAAATGCTTGTCTTCCAAGATGACCCCATGACCTATCTCACAGACACTTATAAAGTACTTTCAACTCTACAGCGTGAGGATAGCTCATTTTTCCTACTTAGTATTTAACATAATATATACTTCAGACCTTTTCTAATGTAATT
Source organism: Lonchura striata (assembly GCF_050655825.1). NCBI lineage: Eukaryota > Metazoa > Chordata > Aves > Passeriformes > Estrildidae > Lonchura > Lonchura striata. The sequence goes on along the minus strand of NC_140707.1, from coordinate 52,734,783 downwards.
TAACTTAGTCAAAGTCAAATTTATCTATCCAGAACTGGAGCAGGTAAATCGTGTTGCAGTTAAATCCCAGCCAACTAAGTACCACAAGCTGCTTCCTCACTCCTGTCCTCACTTTGTGGGATGAGGAAGAGAGTCAGAAAAATGTAACAGGCGTGGGTGGAGGTAAGAATAGTTTAATAATTGAATTAAGCAGAATACTATTATAAAAGGGGAAAGATAGAGAGGAACAAAACCCCAATATCATTGGGGTTCACAACCCTAACCCACTGCTCACCACCCACTGACCAATGCCCAGCCAGGCCCCTCTGCAGCACCTGGCCCTTCACAGTCACATCTCCCCAATTTATACACCGAGTGTGATGATCCATGGTATGGAACATTCCTTTGGGCACGGCAGGTCAGTTGTCCTGAACATGTCCTGGCTTCTTGTCTACTGGCTCACTGGCAGACACCAGAAAACTGAGAACTTCTTGACAGCAACAACTACAAGTCCTGCACAACAACTGAAACCATCAATGTGTTACTGACACCATTCTCATACCAAATCCAAAACACAGCTCTGGACGAGTTATTAGGAACAAAATTGACTCTATCCCAGCTAAGATCAGGACAATATCAAAAGTCAAACTAACATTTCTACCTGTGTCTGTCTTAACCTCTCATGAGAGCTATTAATACTAGTCAAATAAGCTGATCTCCATGCTTACAGTCTTGGTTATCAAGTGCATATTTGCAGTAGAAGCTACTTTTATTTTAATGCAGAGTCAGTTTGCATATGCATTGAACCTGCTGTTAAAGAATATCAGGCAGAGACACATCATTTCCTCAAAAAATCCACTGTTCTACAGCCAGGAAAAATAAGAAAAGGACAGATTAACTTTCTAATGCTTTAGTTTCAAGGGTCTTCCTGATGTTCAGTAGTGTCCATCACCTTACTGTGTCACTGAAATTCACATCCTTGGAAATTTGCAAGGCTTTGCATGGAAGTCTTAGAACTGTGACATTCAAACTGAAAGATCAATATTTACCATTTTTAAATCAAATTGTTTGTTCCTAGCAGTTTACAAGTGGAGTAAAATAAAACTGAGTATGGCACATACATGCTCTGTTAACAGCAAATCTATACATTTGAACTACATAAAAATGTAAGGACAATACAGTAGAACTACTACATTTTCCTCAAGTATCTTAAAAATAAAAACAAACACAAAACAAAAATTAAAAAGAAAAAAGGGTTTTTTTAAGTTTTCAAAAATATTTTTGGTAGTGAAGCAAATAGTTTATGGGCAGTGCTGTCAACCACCAGATCTTCCATATTCCAACATTACAATCTCACACTGTGACACTGGCATAAAAAACAGGCAGAGACACTAGAAGCAGCATATACAGGGTCCCTAAAATTACAGTATATTACTGTGGAAAAGCAATTTGCCAATGCTGACTGCTGTATAATATAAAAGCAGTATAATTTTAAAAAGCCCAATACAGAAAGTGAACTGACCCTGCATAAGCATGCTGCTGTCTTCTGTTATTAGAGATTCAATAAGCCACAGACAAAACCATAAAAACACAACCAACAGCATCTACAGGCTCCCTTGTGTAAGTTCAGGAAATCCTCATTCAAAACTTCTAGGCTATATATACTTAGATGTTCATAATTTTAAACTTTTCCAAGCATTTTGTGATATGAATGAAACAGGCAATCAGAAAAAGTAATAAGGCTGTAAGTAAAACTACAGCAGACATAAATAGACTAATCTTCTACTACTAGCTATGGCTGAATACACACACATCCAAAATATCACAAAGACAATGATCTCAAATTCCCAGCTTTTTTTGACTTCATTGTTATAAAGTTTTCCTGAGTAACTCTCTTAAAGTTCCCATTTTATGACTAGCTTCAGACCAGATATTGACAAACAAAGCAGTACTCGTTGCTTTCTGCATGACAAACACAACCTGACTGAATCCCTAAGCCTACAGAAGCACTTGAACTCTTTTTCGGCAAGATCAGTGCCTGATATTTCTCTATGCTGTTAAGAACCCATGTTGGTGTTTATACACCTTCACATAAACAACCAAAAATCCAGTGTCCAGCAGGGGAGTGTCCCTCATGGCATGACAGGACAGGATGATCCTCTGCATCATTTGTCTTTTCAGTAAGAAGATATATTGCTGTAAAAGTAATCAATCCACAGAGACGTACAGCAGTATTTGTAACAGAGTGCATCAATCACGTGTTACTGAAACACTTCAGGGAGGACTGCAACAAAGAAAAATCAAAGTGTTTTGAAGAGAACTATCTCCTCCCCACCACCATGAAATCTCACATCAGTAGCATTCATCTCAGCTTTAAAATTGTAAATATGCTTAGAAGCAAAGATTAGTTTCAGTTAATTTCCACTCTATTATTTATTAACACTCAAAACGTGTCAATAAAATTTTGCAACTTTATAAATCCCTCTTTTAGAAAAATTCAAAAAACACTAACTAAAAAAAATAGTAACTGTCTTCATTTTATGAAATGGGAAACTGAAAAGTGTTAAGGTGCATGTAAATCATAAAATACTGCCTGAACTAAACTGAACTTAGCTGCTTTGTTTTCTGATCTTTTTCCCCAACCATCAATGTGTGAATTCCTTTGTGAGTGTAATTCTGAGAGTTCTCCCAAATGACTCTGTTTTTCAGAAAAAGAACTATCCAAAACTTCATTTTTCCACAGAAACAAAGACAGTGTTTATGCATCTAGGAAATAGGTTTAGGAAACAACAAGTAATACTTGTGAATTGTTTAATAACAATGAGAATTGTGAGTCACATGAATGCTTAGAAGAATACATAATAAGAAAGCTGTGCCCAGTCTATGGAAGCCATTCAGAAGATCATGCACATCAGTCTGCTGAGATACATCAACAGCTCTGCATTGGGACACACAAATGGGAATAAGCAGGAACAAAGAAAAAAAATACAAAATTACCAAGTATAAGAAACTGTCTATTGGTGACAACTGAAACCACAGCCAAAGTGACTTTCAGCTATAGGAAAGTACACTCATTTAGATTACAATGAAGAATGGACAAAAGGACAGAAATTAATCAAATCTCAGAAAAGTGCCAACTGAGATTAATTTTATTAATTACAAAAAAGGGAGGGCAGATAAGAGGACTTGCATTTTACACTACAGTAAAAGAGTAAAAACTGTCACGTGCTCTGCAGCACACAGGCAGTCGGTGGTGGCAAGCAAAGAACAGTATCTATTTAATTGTGTTAGCACTGCCCAGTAGTGAAGTTCTTTTCACACTCAGAAGTGCCAAGTAGTGTTTAGCAAGTCTTGGAAAAAGAAGGATCAAAGGCTGTATACAAACACTGCAAAACACCAATGAGAATTAGAGAGCACAAGTCACTATGACAAAGTTCCAAGTACCAAAAGAAGTTGCACCACATGATAATGCAACCAGCTTTGGATGAGATTGGTGGGAAGGACAAAAACTGGAAACAAATAAAGCATAGATGAAAAGGCCAATTACCTGATTACCTGGTATCACTTAAATGCTCAAATTGAAATGGGCCCCTTCAAGACTGTTCCTCAATCACACCTGCTGAAATCAATACCTTAGAAAATGCTCATTCTCACTAGTACTAATTGTGTTCAGAAGGAAACAGACTTCATGCATTTATAGTACCAGCTAGATCACCCAGTAAAGGCATTACAGGATAGCAATCAAATAGCACTGAAAGTGACCACTACAAACAAGTAGAAATGGGATTGTAATGAGCACCTGTTATAAAAGGAAACTTGTGAGCTTTTACCCTCTAATGGTTTTTATTCCCTAGAAATGCAAAATCAACACCTGTAAGAAACTCAACAAACTAACTTGGCTAAACTACATATTTGGTGGGAAGGTGCAGCAGAATATCAAGACTTCAATTTCCAAATAAAGAAAACCTGGCTTTAAGTACCAAATTTATTGCAAACAATGAAATAAGGTTGGAGAGAAAATGGATGTAATATGAGCCCATCCTACTCAGTTTTTCACCTGATTGGCTTTTGGGATGTTTTGGTTGTCAATTATTTTGCTTCAGTTGAAAATGATTACTTCCTCTCTATCAGACCTGGGCCAGCTGTTTATTCCTTCAGCCTAGAACATCTGTTATCTTCATTTTCATGTCATATAGTCACTCAGACATTAGTCACCTTCTGGACAAGTATATTTTTATATAAAAGCTCTCATCTGCACTATCTGTCACACCAGAACATTGTACCTGCATCCTCAATCTATACCAGAAAGGTATAATCCAATTTTTGTGAGAAGTTTCTGGTATCAATAGGAAAAAAAATGGCTAATCAGTCAGAGGCTTGAAGAGGTAGTGCTGTACCCCAGAGAACACTGAGATGATTGAGGAGCACTTGTACTTATAAACAGCTGACTTAGATTGTCTCTTGGAGGAGGGGTACCTCAAATGAATGAGGCAAGTCTGCTGCCTGCAAAATGACAAGATGTCACCACAAAGAATTGTTCAGTTACTAATTATTAGGGTATTTCTGCTTTCAGCAGAAAACTCCCATCTGGTTTAGATAAACTCCAGCAAAAGAAAGCTTTGTCCAAATGCTCTGACAGAAAAAAATTGGAAATGTCAGAAAAGTTAAGCATAAAGTAAAGCTAGTAGAGTCTTGACAACATTGTAGAGAAAGGATAAGGTAGGCCTAATAGTCAAAACAATAAAATAAATCAAAAACCTTCATCATTCCAACCTTTATTTTAGGCAAGTTGTGCTATAAAAATAAAATCCAATATGCTTCATCTTTAGCCAAATGTCGTGAGGAAAAACTATTTTAACTTTTACATCTGTCCACTCAGTTTGGTAATAGGCACATGGCTATAATGGATTCTTTCTTCATTGCCTGAGAAAGGGGGGCAAGACATGAAAGTATCATGAGAGTCTCACTTTTCTGCAAACATTCCTGCAGTTCAAGAAAGAAAGCAGCCCAGCAGTATGGAAAACTCCCATCCCTCCTGCACACAACCAGATTGCTCTAAATGTAAGCACAATACAAACACTCAAGCCTGTCAATCCTGCACCTTCAGCAAGAACTCTCTCATTTTAAGCAATCTCAATTAAAGAAAAATTAATTTAGCTCTGTACTATGCCCTTTTGACCTCATTTAGGCCTTCAGCCTCACAGTAGCCCACAGCAAAATGCAAGGGTGGCAGCAGTACTGGTTAGTAAGTTTTGGACACTGGTGCCTTCAATACTGAATTAAGAAGTGCCAGCTCTACAAAGGGTCATGCACTGGAGAGGATGGAGCACAGAGGCTCCTAGGTGCTGACTCCAAAATGGAAGTCAGGACTTACAGAGGCACCAGAGCAGCAAACAGCCATAGGTTTCTCTCTTCAACATACTAAACTGACTTTCCTGTGCAGGTAATGTAGTTTTTGGCATGGGTGAGACTAGGTTTTGATTTGCAGATATAAATGGAACTGTTTCTCAACTTGGTGAAAGGATTGCTCCTGTTATGTATAATGTACAGAGAAATATAATGATAGTATGTATTATAAACCTGCTAAAAGTCAAAACACTATGCTTTTTTTCCAGCATTATGCAAACTGTCTCCTTGGACATTCTGGACCTGCAGAATACAGAAAAGTACTGCCTAAAACTAACAGTTGTTTTCTATACCTGATAAACTGTTGGTGAAATTTTAGAGAAAGAACCAGCAGCTGTTATGGAAGCTGATGAGTTCTGTGCCCAAGTCTTTAGAGCCCTCTCTGCCTCATCAGAATTATCTTGAACATTACAGGGTGACACTTAAAGCACTTCCTGACAAGAAGATTTGCTTCTTGCAAGACATGAGCAGTGTTTAAACACCAGAAGGGCACACCACTCATAACCCAGGATTCACTTATTCATTCACTATTACTCAAATATCACAAATTATAGTTTAATACCACCATCAAAAAGAATTACAACCTTTCCTTCTGTCAGCAAACCCTGAACTCTGACAGAAAGTGTCTGATTTCCAGGTGCTTACCATTACAGCTACGCCACAGAAGTGATAAAAAAGTTAAAAGTGACCGAACACAGAGACTTAGGTTGACCCTCCCTTTCATATCTAAATGCAAGGTTTTTTTTAACAAACCTATAACAGTACTCACATCTATCATTAATGCCACTAAACTGTAATTAGAGCTGGTAAGTATCTAGTTCAGAGAAAGCAGCAAGCAGCAGGTGTCCAACCAAGTGATGCCATGTTCCCACCTTCCCTTCAAACAGTCTTTGCTACAGAAGCTCCTGGCATTGTTGGGCAGGGGCAGACCAGGAGAAAAGTTCTCACACAACTTTCTATAGCTTCAGGGAAGCTATAACATACAGCCATATCAGCAAAGAGACCACAATTTCTAGTTCCATATGTTTCCCGACAGTATTTCTGCAGCCTTCACAGCATTTTAGACCTTATTAATTAAGGTCTTGCAACTTCAGGGAGATAAATATCACTCATTCATTTACACATAAAATCACTAACTTTGAACAAAATCAGTTCTAGAAGAGCCAGGAGTGGATTAATACATTAATACATTTTTCTGGGCAGAACAAGTATTATGATCATATGCACTGACCTCCTGCACAATGCAGGCCACAGCACTTCAGCCAGTAACTTCAACACTCAGACCATAACTTCAGTTTGAACTAGAGCTTATCTTTTAGAGAGACATTCAGCCCTGATTTAGAGTCTCCAGGTGATGGAAAATCTTCCATCCAACTAAAAAATTGTTCCAGTGATTAATTACCTACACTTAGAGATGGCTTCCTTATTTCAAGTCTCAATTTTTCTAGCTTTCACTTCCAATCATCAATCTTCATTACACATTTTCTGCTCCAAGAAGATTAAGGAGCAGTCTACATTAAGAGATCTCTTCCCTGAAGAAGTATCTGTAGGCTGTCTTCAATTTCCCTCTTAACCTCCACTTCCATAAACTCTGTAGAGTGAGTTTCCTTGTCTCTCTACTCAAGTTATGACACTCCTAAAGTACACATCCTTAGGAAGTAAGATGTCACATCACTTTTATAGCCTCCTTCTCAACACTTTGAAGTTTACTAGGAAATGTTACTTTTGATGCAAAGGAAAAAACCTTAAATCCTTACTTTTTTATGGTCTCCAATGTCACATCCCAGGCAATTCCAATGCATTAATATTCCTCTATTTGTACAGCCCAGTTATAGAATTAGAGAGAGCATATGCTTAACTGGCAAAAATGTTTCTCTGCTCCCTTTTCAGAACTACTGCTTCCAAAGTAAGAAATACTCTTTGTTACTAGAAACAGTAATTTGCCACAGGCTGTATTAAGAAATCAATTACCCAAATGATCCCACCTCACCAGCTATTAAAAAAAAAATAAATCTAGGCTGATTGATTTTCCCACACCATTATTTGTCTCTTCATTACCTTTTTAGTAATTTTAAAAGCTGTGTCCTTTATCTACTTGTAGCATTACACCCATTGCCTCTTCCATGCTCCTGATCAAATCAAGTGGTGCATGTATGGCACACATCCTCCACGGTGCCATCTTTCCCCTTCCTCAAGGGGTCACTGCCACAGCTATTAACTGACACTGCCCTTTATTTTCCATTGTCCAGACTTCACTAGAAATCAGAACTGATATTTCACAGATCAATTGTTTCACCTTTAAAAAATATTTTTAAAATAAATATTTAGGTCTCAGAGGCTTAAGACCCATGTATATAGTACACAATATACATGCAGGATACTCTGTGATCACTGCCACTGAACTATTTTGAGATAATAACTGGCACTTTTCCAAATGCAGAGTAAGGTATTTGCTGATTACCATTCCTTTCTCTGCACTACCAGTGATCATTTTAGATATTCATAACTCACACTCTATAATGGAATTTTTTTTTTAATTAAATAAATAAATCAGAATTTAAACTTATTCACCATAGCCAAGTTTATGGTGAAGTATTTTTTATTTTGTTTGATTTTGTTGTGCTTTTTTTTTGTTTTAAACAAATTCATGTATAATTCCTATAGTTTTCTTTTTCAATTGTTCACATTCAATCTTCCAATTTCTATCTCTTTCCCATCAACCCAAAAAGACCATACTCTATAACTCTATCACAGGACATTTAAGCACCACACAGAGAGACACAAGGACTTTCAGACATTTCACTATGCACAATTAGTCTCAAATAACATCGGACTTCATCGCCCTTGTATGTCCCAGCCACATAAAGTAAAGGAAAATGCAAATGATTTTTACAAATATACTCCCTCAATATAATAAGAAAGGATCATACATAGCCCAGGTGTATTTGGTTCAGACCTCAATACTGATAAACCCAACATTACCTGTTACCAAGTTTTGTCCAGAAAGAAATCCTTCAGCTTCCAAGTCAGAAAGAGACCCAGGGAAACTGGTGGCCCAAATGCTGCACAGCTATCTACCAATGCACATACAAAATCTTCCTCTGTAGGAAGATTTTCTTCAAATGCTACCTACTTCATGCCTTAATAACATTATAAAAAAAAAACCTCCAAAACAAAAATAGCTGGGATTCATGTCCAGTCAACAACAGATCACCAGTCTCAATACAAAAAATCAGTAACTGCAGGTTATTCCCATTAAATACTCAAGAGAGATACAGAAAGTACTTTGGTTTTGACTTCCACATCCAAACCCACTATTGCGTTTTCCATTAGGCTGCTCTAGTCACCGTACCTGCAGAAAAGAGACAGCCCTTGCTCCCTGATGGTAAGGCCCAGTTAAACTCTACAGTAAGAGCTCCAGGAACAAAATCTAGTTATTAAGCCTATTATTTGCAGTAAATGACAAAACACTAAACAAGAACAGAAGCTTACCATCAGGAAAAGATGAGGGTAAGTGCAGTTACCTTTGGCAGCAAACAGATTCACATTGAAGCTCACATTTAAGACATTTTTAAACTGAAGGACAATTTCTGAAACCAGGTTATCTTATTTCCTTCAGGATAAGCTTTAAAGCAAACAGAAATAAATTCTCAAGTGCAATGGCCAGTGATATACCAGAGTTCAGGCTACAGTGTCATAATGATTCCTGCTGGTTTTACAATTTATGAACATAGGTTCACAGCCAAAAATGCTGTTTACACACTGAAGAGGAGGGGCACTCCCCCACAGAGATGGATGAAATCAGTGTTTCATTTTATCTCCCTTTCAAAAAGTTGAACTAATCCAGTAATATTGACCTTTTATATTTAGCAATAGTTTACAATGTTCTCAACTTAGAAACTTTATTCTGTTAGTTTTCTTCCCTCCCTGTGTCATATACAGCTTTACATGCTTCTTGGTCACCTTCTCATTCCTTCTTCCTCCTTATCTTCCTGTATTCATTCCCTTTGTGTTCAACCACCTTTCTTACTATCAAGTACCATTTCCTTAGACTCTTTTCATCCCCATATACACATGCTACTTAGATGGGAACAGCAGAGGAAGGAAAAATGCATATCTTCAGAAACACTGTGAGTCAGCAGGGCTGGCAAAAAAAATTACTTCCACTGATAACATGCCACAGGAGTCTCTCAGGCTACTGTCTGTCCCAATGAAATGAGTAACACATGAAAAGGAAGGAGGAAGAGGCAGTTTAGACTTCATGCTCTCAGGTAGGGCTGCCTCTTCTAAAACAGCCCTCTGAAATATGCCATTTCAGGTGTAATACAAATAAAACTACTGTTTCATCTGTGTGCCTCAAGTAAATCAGAAAGCTTCATGTGTGCTGGGACAGCTCCAGTGCTGCCAGTTTGCACCCTGAGGCACAAGGATTGCAGAGCTCTGAGCACAAGCCCAGCTGTGCAGCTCTCCCACACCAATGTGGAGAAAATCTTATCTGCTAAGTGAAAGTTAAATAAATGAGAGAGCAGATAGCAATGAAGCATTCAGCCAGGAAAGCAGGAAGGACCCAGAAAGCCTTAAACTGACTGGGAATTTTTTCTAAGTTCAATTGAGAGGGCTGGAATAGTAAATTCAGTTATATTCAGGATAAGCAACCACAAATAAATCTCAGAAGTGCAGCACTGAAGCTTAATGAAAGTAAGTGGCATTAGACAATAAAAGCAAACACCGGGTTTCATCCATCTAGTATCCTAGGTTATTAAATGTTTCTTAAAAGTTGCATCACAAGAAAGAATAGCATAAGCTAAAGTTCTGAATACAAGAAGGCTTTAAAGCCCCACTTTCACTCCCTGTTTTGTCACTCCTCTTGGAAACCCCTTCTGTCCCCAGCACATGCTTTAAGCCTGTCCCAGCCTTTCTGTAAACACATAATGGACAGCAAAATTTCCAGTCCAGAAGGCAAAAAGAGAAAAATTCTAACTAAGACAGGTGATTTATCCTGTCCAAATCAGAAATCATCAGCATACCCTCCTTGCAGACTTAGTTTTACTGCAGTGTAAGTTCTGTGGAGAAAGAAAAGAAGAGGGGAAAGAAGTGTGCACCAGAGAAAAACCCCACCCATTCCCAGACACAGCCAAGCCCACAGACCCTGCATGTCTCCTCCAGCCCCACTGAGCTGCAGCTATACAGAGCCTGTCTGCTCACATCTCGCTCCTGGAGAGGAGAGCAGACGCGGGAGGAGCAGCCCAGGGCTCCCGCAGGCAGCAGCAGCCTCAGCACAGCTCTCCCCAGCTGCAGCCCCCAGCACTCCCCAGGTGCCTCAAATGGCCCCACACCAGCTGAGCTCCAGCACTTCAGTGGCTGCACATGTTGCCCCACACCATCTGGTACCTAACAGGAGAGAAGACTTTTCAAATATAGTATTTTCCTGGGCTTTTACCAGCAGAGATACAATGAGTCAACACACCAGGATGAAATGGCCTCAGTCTGTAAAAGCAGTGGCCATGGCACGTGCCAGACAGTGGTGAGGTATTACTGCTGCTGAAGGTGAGTAGGGGAAAGACATAATATCACAATGCAGAGACTGGCAGAAGCTCCCTCAAGACACATAGCCACTCACTTCCAAAGCAAACCCAGCCCCTGGATGGCTGAGGACAGAAGAAGGGTGCCATGCCATGAGGAGAAGGCCTTTGGCTGGGCAGTCACAGGACTTCCCCAGCTGTTCAGGACCCACCTTTGGAAAAGGAAATGCCTACACAGCTTCTGTCCCTATCACTACTGAGTGGGACTACTCTGCATGATCTTGCCAGGCAAAAATGGTGCCAGGTCCCATATGTCCCACCTTGATGTCAAGGCATACCCCCATTCACTCAGAAGAGCTATACCAGCACTGGTTTCCACCTCTCTCAGCAGATTCCAACTTGATTCAGGACTCAAGTTACTTTCCTCATACCTTGGCTATATCTTAGGTGCAAGCCAACTCCCATATTCCTGCAGAAGGCCCAAAGATTTATAAAGAATCCCAGGAAGGACTACAGCTCCCACCAAAGTCTCGATCTGCTGAGGATGCACATAGTATGGACAGACTGGCCCAAGATGAAGGCTGCACAACTTTTTGCAAACTCTAGTTAAAAAATGGCACTGAGATGGTGTACAAAACGGCAGTGTCTGATGTCAAGTCACTGATATATCAAACCCCAGTGGTACAATTCAGGGCACCACTATTCCAGCAATACTACCAGAGGATACAAATAATGCTAAATAGGATGAGCCTAACTTTGAGCACTGGGAATGGGGTACAGTAATCATTAGTTCTCAAAAAGGTACATATACAGGATTTTAATACGTTGGACTTAATGTATGGCTTTATTACATATATTTAATATTTAATTGGTAAATGCCCCTTACGATTTTAAGAGACTTGTAAATCCTTAGTGTAGATACAAATTTCAAGACAAATGTACTGAATGGTGATGCATCCAGATGTTGTTGTTGAAACAACAAAATGTTTCTACACAGATGTTTCATAGTTCAAAGGGCATTTAAATGAAGAAATCATCCTGAGTCATATAGGAGGTCAGGATAGATCATAATGGCATCTTCAGGCCTCAGAATACAAGTTGTAAGGCAAACAATAATGCCTAAAGATGTATTGGTAAAGCTGAACTCCCGAAAACGGATTATCATAGACAATTCAATGTCTATGTGTTTTGCAGAAGATGGGTGACTCCATGGAGTACTTATATTTGTTTTTCATGACCTGTGTGTACTAATATGGATTCTATTACTTCTGTGGTCATTGTCTCAGCACTTTGTAGGGCATATCACTTGCGCCAGTGAGGAGCTTGGACTACACTGACTGCTGTTTCCATAATTTTCAAATCAAACAGTGTCTTCAACTTAGCATTTAAGACTATCTCTGAAGCATAACATCTGAATTTGAAGTTAGCTATTAGTCACATACTCCCTTCAGGGTAACAGTTAACAATTCAATTACCAAACCTGCAAGGTCTCTATCTAGCAATACTTTTCATAGAATCCCGCTAGCACTGATTCACATCCTTCCTAGTCCTTCTCAGTTTGTGACTAGCACTGAAATACTGAAGTACAGGCTTACAAGCAAAATTGTCTACTCAATTTGTATGCCCTTCTAATGCAGGCACACAGTCAAGTCGGCAGTGTGAGACAGCAGACTGTCCTCTGTGCTTCTTCAGACAAGCATAGATTATCTAAACTGGTATTTAGTTTTGACATATATGACCTTAGGAGTATTGAACACAGAACATCTCCTGACAAAGATGGGAACTAGAAAACCAACCCCACATTTTGGAAAATGTTGATTCCCCTGTCAGATCCCTCTCTAGGTGAAATATTGTTGTATTTTATTTTTAATTCATTCAGCATCCTCTAGGTGCTGTAAATAAAAGATTGGAAGGCTGTAATTTAAATTTTCAGTGTCAGTATATATAACAAAAAGCCAGATTCCTTCTGAGAATAAATCTTTCTTAGCATCAGTACTTCAGCCTGTGGATTACTTTTTCCATGTTAATATAAAGGGGAAGATGCTAGCAGATATCACAGTTCAGTGTTTAGCAAGAATTGTCACCAGATTAACTATTATAATGAGTGAAGAGATGCTAGATCTGTCAAGTGGGAAGGGGATATTTGTGGGCTTTTGCTCTGCAGCAGGTAGACAATTGGTTCAATTTAGCACTACCTGCTCTGAAACTTCTGTCCAAAAAACCTTGAGAATTCTTGGCTTGGAAGAAATATCAACTCAAAACCAATTAGCAGCAAAACTGTACTTTCCCAATTGGATCCCTTTTGGATCAAAATTAATCTAAATCATAGGATTAATGTCTCATGACTCAAAAATCAGGAATTTGAGAGTAGGATCAAAAACATGCATTATTTTGAGGGAACTAATTTTTTTTGTGGCGAGGCTGGAGATAAGAACTTTTATGTGAGAGAATACTTCTACATTCTTTCTTCTTGCCTTTTTAAATCCATGTGTCTAAAGTTAAATACCAGTTTCAAAAATCCGAGTCTATCTGACAAAACACCACAGGAGGGTCTTCTGTCTCACACTTCAGATTTGACTTTAGAAGGTCATAAAGATTGAGCAGACAATTCTGTTCATCAAGTCTGTACTTCCTGCAATTTAAATCCTCCAGAACAGAACAGTAACAAAAAAATAGTGGCCAGAACGAGAACCCAACAGGCACAGTCTTGATGGTGTTACTGGTCCAGGGTAAACCTGCTTGAAAAGCAGATGTGTAGAGCATAAAGAGAGTGGTATTTCTGAACACACAGGGTTCAGCTGGCAGCCTGAGCTTGGGTGTGAGTGCCTTCCCTCTGCAGGAGTGTGCCAGCCCTATGGCCAGTGAAGGAATAACATTGGAAAGAATAGAAAAATTAAATGGACTCCTAAGTCCCTTCTGCTAAGCAACCAAAGTCATTGCTTGTTAGTACTAAAGAGGAAAATCTCCTTTGAAATGACTGAAGGCAAAGGCTTGGGGAAAGAGCACTGGACACTGGCAGTCATTGTACTGCTGACGACAGGGTACGGAGGCCAGCAAGGATCCTGGATAACTCAGCTGATGGAGTCACATTTGCCCTTATTTTTACTGGAAATCCAAAGCCCTTGTCTTTTCATTTCACTTGATGTACCTCTTATACTTGCATTTAGTTGCCTGCATCAGCACCCAAACTTTTGTCTCAAGCTGCCCAAGATCTGTAGAAATTAAACTTCGCTGACACTGCCCAATCTATATCTTTCTCTAATGAAAAAGCAGCTGAAACCATGGAAGATGCTATGGAGAAAGAAAATTCAATGAGCAATGCTAGCACAGATTTTTAAACCTGTTGATTATTTTTATCTAAGCAAAAAAATACTTGCTCCTGTTGAAAATCTCTCTGCATTAGCACTCACATTTGTTGGCAGAGTTTTTGGTGAAAGTAGAAACACGATCTTAGACCTGCCTTGAAAAGACAAGCAAGCTCAGCTGGCTTGTTCTAGCTATTTACAAAGCAGTTAAAATGGCCTCTTTCTTCTGTACCCTTAGCATGAACAAATCAATAAAAACATAAAATGATTTGCCAGAGTGAAAGAACAAATGACTGACTGACTGACTTGCAAGATAAATAGATTCTGTAAAGACACAAAACCATGCAGAACCATTAAGGCCCATACGCCAATTGATAGATGCACTCAGTGAACATATACAGTGCAAGAGTGTTCAGCAATTGCAGCAGAGAAATTCTAAAGACAGAGGCTCTCCCAGAAGTCAGGAGGTAAAGAAAAATGTTTCCAATCTATAACAAAACATTACATGCACACACACGCTGTGTTTTAGAGCATGATTTCCTTTTTTATATTCCAAGGCTTGGACGTTGCTTTGTATGTTCAGATCAAAGCAGCAGCTGTCAGAGCTCTGGTATTGTTTGGCATTATTTATAGAAGGGCAGAGAACAATTATTCTCAAGATACATGAGGGCTCCAAAACAAACAGGTTAAGAGCAAGCTGAAAGAATCTGGAAGCCAATTTGCCACATGTTGCATATTAAAAACCCAGATCAAAAGTGCAAGTCCTTATTCTCTCTCTGCTGACTTGAGAATACTGTGAAAAAATAAAATTAATATTCTATTCTCATGACCAGTTGACCCTCCCTTCTCATATATTTCTCATGATTTCCCACAGTGAAAAAAGTACTTAATTCTACTTTTAGACATCTAAAATTGACCTTGTGAAAACTATAATTTCTTTCATAATTTTTGGATCTTTCACCTTCACTTGTTATTTAAAATTGGTCTCTTTTCAATCTCTTTCTATCTCCTCACACATAATTTACTCTCTTCTGATAACAAGTATTTTTCCTTTGCATTTCTCCATGCCTTTTTTACCTAGCTGATATACCACATTTTTTCAAACACCATCCAAGAACTTATTTATTCTTTTATATGGGATGCACATTACAATTCTTTTCCTGATAATACCTGTCTGTGCTTCTGACTCAAATTCAAAAGGAATATTGCCTTCTTACTTCAGTAAGAAACACAATCATATTCTAATTACATGGGTGTCACTAGACCTTGTATATACATCTCTCTCTCTGTAAGTTCATATGAAATTAAATGCCAGGAGACACAGTTAAAACCAGAAAAATTCTGAACATATGTATAGAGTTGATAATCACATGAACATTTCTGTACAACATGAAGATGCCTGTGACATAACTGCATAATTGGAAAAACATTTCAGCAACAATCCACTTCAGTTTCATGTCAGATTCCAAAACAAGAATCTCATCAAAGCTGTGAAGTTTAATGCCAGCAGTGTTTCATTGACCTCCTGCCACTTACCAAGGTAAACTACAGGAGCCACAGCTCTAGACATTTCCATGAGTGCAAAGAGAAAGCCATGTCAACAGGCACAGCTTCAGTCACAGCTGTAATGATATTTCCCAGTGCATGGGCCAAAGGGAAACCACACTGACATAAAACTCCTCACAACATCCAACAGGGTAAACAGATCCTACTCTCATGGCACAGAGTCAGCATCATCTCTTTGTTTTTATCTAAAAAATTAATAATATTTTAGCACACAAGCAAATTTTAGCTTTAGTATTTCTTCCTACAGCAACTAAGAGACTGCTATGTCTGTAAGGCAGCTATCTAGTTCTGGTGTATAGTAATGAAAGAAGCAAAACATCATACATGGAGAATGTCATAAACCAGGTAACCTGTTATCCAGTCTGCAGATATTGCAGCCATCCAGAGAGAGAAATGCAATTATGTGCAAGTCAGTATAATTTCTTCATGTCAGCCTCATCATTCCAGTCTAGTTATTCTGTCATTTTTATGAAAATTTCAACTGAATCTGAAGTACAGTGCATAAATATCAAGCCCATAAACTCTTACATACTAACCACATTTACAAGAGTCCAGTTGTTGCTGATGCAGGAGACAGAGCATTTGTTTCATTGTTGTTTAAGGATCAGGTTCATAATTTCACACTGTTTCTGAAAATGCAGGCACTATTGTAAGAAACACAGTTATCTCCCTCAATGTGCTTTTCTGGACAAATACAGATAAATCAAAGCACAGGAGAGAGACAACTGCTAATAACACTTTCAAATTTCATTGTAAGATTTAATAATGTATGGATACAACAGTGCACACACATATTTTTGTAAAAATTTTCATATCTTCCTGCTCATTTAAGCTCATTTTCTTTATTGCAGTTTAATCTTGTTTTTTTGTTCCCATTGATGTGGCATTTTTCATTGAATTGATGGTATATCTATCTAAATAACTACATCTAAAATTACACATATGCCATGGATTTGATTTATTTTTATTTCTTTCAGAAAACTAATTACCATATACAAAAGAGAAAAATTTGTTTGCTGTGATTCCACCAAAATGAACCAGCCGGACAATCTCACCTTTAACATTTTGAAAAACATTTCATCTTACTGCCACTTATTACTGTAATGTTGTGGGTAATAAACAAAAATATGTTTGCACAATACCTTTTTACTTATGATATTAAGGCCATTATAGACATTCATGACTTCAGTTCCTAAAGCCTTCTGGCAAGGTCACTATTATTAGCTGCCCACCACTGAAAAGATGAAATTGTGGTAAATAAATTACTTGCCCAGAGTCTTGATACTTCAGAGTTATGTAGAGATTATTATTACTATTATTATTATTATTATTATTATTAGTAGTAGTAGTAGTAGTAGTAGTAGTAGTAGTAGTAGTAGTATTATGGGACTGTGAAGTGATGTTGATTTAAGCCTCTGTCAGGCAATGCTCCTGATAATCACCAGGAGGTGCAGGTGGCTTCAAATTGCCCCTAGAGGAGGCCAAGTTAGCTTCCAGCTTTAGATGATTCTCTGGAAGATCTTAGTCCTCTTCACTGAGTAAAGAGGGACTAGTGTCAACAAACTAAACACTGCTTAATTTAATCATTAGTCTAAATATGAATGCCCATACATTCCCTCTATGCCTTTTATCCTTGAACATATTTGGACAATAAAATCTTCAGAGCAGATTCTGTCTCTGAGTCATCCTGTAAAAATATATAGCTGTCCATACATAGATATTATTCCTATCAGCAAGAACTGAAACTAGGTTTTTCTTCATACAGACCCGAAGCGCTTCATATCAAAACAGAAGTAGTAATATCATGTGCTGTGGAGGCACCGATGGGATGTTCTTATCAAAGCAAGGATAGACTACCTGTCTACTATGTCAACATACTGGTATTCTCTGATGTTAGATAGCAATCAGGTTATGGATGTAAGTTAGTTCACCTACCAAAACTGCCTTATCATTTCCACATATAAGTATTCTGGTGTCTCATGCCTGTGAACACACGAGTTGGCCACAGTAGAAGGCTGTGGAGGTGAGGTAAGAATGGGGATGCTGGGTTCCTCTAGCCACTATGGAAATCCTAGAAGCTATAGATAGAATTCTCAGTACTCAAAGAAAGTAAGTTTGAAGTATGGACCAACCAAACTGGGGCAGTGGACTGGTGATTGAAGTGATTTAGAAACATCTGTCTCTTTAGATCAACAGTTCCACAGCACAATGAACCTTTCTGACCTGTTCACTAGTAGTATTATAAACTAACAGTAAGCAGAACAATGTACAACACTAATCACCACCTGATCTTCCATTGTGAGATTTTCTACACTCAATAAGAACTGACTCAAACTTCCCTACAATTTCTGATGCTTAGAAATTAGGGTTTGAGTTTGTTTCACGTCTTTGTTTGCAGCCAGAGAAATTGTATGCCAGCGATTTTGTTAGTACTTCAGATAGTTTTCCTCAGATTTTAAAATGTGGTTTCAGTGCTCTTGGTTAATTTCTTCCTAGATTTTCCTCTGCCCTTGCAAAATCTGTACAGGTTTTACACTGGATCTACTGCAGTTTCAGAAGACTGACTGCTACTTAGAAGCAAAAGGTCTGAAACTATTGTCCGATGCGACTGATTGTGAGGTTTTATCAGTAGTGATACAATTAACAGTGTTCACATTTCATGGTTAGTGTTTTATCTCTAACTGATTCATTTCAGGTATACTTGCAGTTAGCAGTTAAGCACTTTTCTTTCAATCTGTGTGCAGCCTGCAGGTTTCTAAAAAGTGCACTGGCAATAAAGTCAGTCACATATCCTTAGAAAAGTAAAGTTGGATCCCTCCATATACTATTGGTGCAGTAAGGAAACAAGAGTGAGTAAGAATGCATAATCTTTCATTTTGCTCATGCTTCCTGCTCTACTAAAACTTGAAGTGTAGCACCAGGGCTAAATGGATGCAACAAAGCTTTCCATCACTGTCAGAAGTGCTTGAAGAATGGTACTATATTAGGGCAGGTTTGAAAGCCCATAATATCACTGCAACAGCTTCTGCACATTCTTTTCTTCACTAATTCCGTGGTGACAATAATTCCACCACTATAGCAGCCTCATATGTATTAAATCATCAGCATCAGTATAATACTCTAATGATAAAAAATGCTTAAGAGCTTTTCAGAAATGGCTTTTAATTTTAGGCTCAAATTTTAATGCATTATGAAACAGAATCAAATATTCTTTCAGTGCTGTGATCAAAAAATGATATGACAAAATAAAACAGTGCCTTTGCCCATTTTCAGATTAAGTTACTGTTCCTCCACAAAAAATAAAAAAAAAAGGGAAGTGAGTTAAAATATTTTACAACACATCCCTCCTTTATTTTATCAGAATTGCAGTTGTGCAGGTATCTCTAAGTGTTAGTTTATTCCCAAAGCTCTCAGGAAAGTGATGTTTCTGGTCCAGTCAGAAAAAGCAAAAGCACAAATCTTACATGAAAACATGTTCATGTTTACCCTTGGAGTCTCAACATGATACAGGTCCCCAGAGGTAAAATACATTAAAACACACATTTTTGCATTCAAAGCTAAGTGATTGACCTAAATAATTCAGACCTAAATAATTCAGATCACAGTGTTTGAATTAGGCAACAACTCTCCCAACATGAACACATACCTGTACAAAGAACTTGGACTTATTTCATTTACCTCACGACAGGAAAAAATATATAGAACCTCTGAACTTTCAGTTCTGAAAATTTCCCTGTAGTATTTGTGAGTAGATCTCTTAAAGCTTTAACATCTGATTCTTCACAAATGCTGAAATCTAAAATGCTGTGAAATTTGACAGCGGTTGACTACGCTCAGTACCTCTGCAAAATAGAGGTAAAGTAGAAAAACATCTTAATAACCTCCTAATGGACTCCTGAAAACCATCATTTCAGCAATCAGAATGACAGAAAGCTGGCTCTTCTCCCCTTACAGTACAGAAATAATTGACATTTGAAAACTATAAAAAGCGATGCAAGGCAGAGGAATAGATTTGTATTTTAACTCCATTTGAGTGAATTGGGGAAAAAGGCTTTGCTTGGAAGGGCAAAGCAGAAAAAATAAGGAAAAAGATATTTCCTTATGATGAATCAAAGTTTACCTGAAACAGGAAAGTATCTTTTACTTTTCTATTATCCACAGTGAGGGAGGTGGCTGGCACTCATTCAGAGTAACATTTTCCCACTCCACCTTCCACATTCACACTTTGCAATTTGAAAGGAAATATTCTCCTACCCTTTGACTCCCTAAAAAAATTTCAGAGCCCAAGCTCTTCATCCTGTTTTTCAATAGTTCTGTTGCCAGAATCTTTGTGCAATTTGTGCAAACTTCTTTTTCAAGTTTATCTTGGCTCAGTTCAAAAAGTATCAGACTGAATTTATGGTAAAGAAAAGCACAAGATCTTGTAGAAATTTAAAGTCAGGGGTTTTTGTAATGAAATGAACATCAGATGCAGTTCCAATATTATCTTAAAATGGACTTCATATGTATTTGCTTAATTACTCCTACTTAGAATTCTCAGAGATGTTCTGGCTGCTTCAGCTGAGGATTTGGCTTTAAAGTAGCATCATGTTTTCCATGTGCTGCCCTGGGTTTCTACAGCCTAATCAAGGAAACTCCTTTCTGAATTCATGCCTAGTTAGGAATGACTGAATATCAGTTATGACGATATGACTGGGTTTAATAAATATTTTCTGTACATTCTTAGTCTAGCTGCCCCACATCCACTCGGCTTCTCCCATTATGAAGGATTATCCACACTTCTGTATGAATTATTATAAAATACTTCAGCTCCATAAGTATTCTACAAAATTTCCAATCTCAGGAGGTGTTAAACATGTCTATAGGCATTCCAACTGATATATTTTATTAAGGATGTTCTGTGCCTACTTGTATATGCATATTTTTCTTATTACATCAAACCTGATCTTAGGTATGACCAGCTTTCCTGAACCCTACTTTTGGAATCAGATGTAGATGGCAGAAACAAATGTTTTAAATGCAGTACAGTATCCACAGCATGTGGATGTAATCTCTGGGAAAGAACACTGCAGTTAGGATAACCTGATGTGGTGCAACTGTCAGAGACACAGAACAGCAGTTTCTGCTATGTCCCTTCAGCCTCCATTTTTGTGTTTATAGTATTTAAGGCACAAAGCTTCAGTTGCATGGCATCAGCTGTTTTCATCTGAGGCAAAAAGAAGTGACTCCAAGGAAGAAGAGCATGCAGTTGTTTGCTGTGCTGATCAGTGCTGGCCTATGGTACAGTCCATGCTTTGCCAGAGTTACTTTAATTGCTTCCTAAAGAGCATAAAAAATATGGTAGCCCAGTGCTACTGTCAAGCACCTGTTTGCATTCAAGTCTCATACAGCTCTGCCAGTGAACAGAATCTTCATTTCTGCTGCTTTCTACAAAGCACTGTGAACATACCTTCAACCCTTCACAGGTAGAAAACAACAACATAGCAAACACAAAATGAACACATCACTTTGGATATGTATTTAAGCTTCTCAGCACATGAACTGAGAGGAGTCTACAAAATCTCCAGCAGCACCACGAGATGGTGCTCAGCCCCCTCTCTAAGACACACATGGAGTACACCAGAGTCAGGAAAGTTTGCTTGAACTGGGTACTGGCATTCCCAGCATAAGCACACACAGACAGATCAGCATACAAATGATTCTCTCTATGCAGCCCTGCTGGATACAGCATTCCCTGAAAAATACCATTGTGCTGCAGAAAAAAAAAAAAAAAAAAAGAGAGAGAGAGAGAGAAAAAAAAGGTTCTGCATTTTCAAATGTTTTTATGCTGCTCTGCCTTCTCTGTTGTATTTTATTATTCTTGAAATAACGTGTGACTAGTGAGTGAAATATTATAAACCTTTATTACAACAAGAAGAGGTCAATTTTATTGGTGCTACTTTCAGTGGCAATGATAATTTAGGAAGCAAGTTAAAATTATCGTAAGCAGAAAAATATAATAAATATAAGTATACAAAATATATTTAATATAAAAATATAATATAATAAATTGTAAGAAACAATATTTCATTCTTTCTAATAAAAAAAGCACAGAACTAAATGAGGCTAGTTTCTGCCCATCACAAAAAAAAAAAAAAAAAAAAGTTATATTATCCACACTTCTGTCATCAATATTTTGGCAATTGTAGGCCTATGATCTGTATTTTCATAGGAGAATCTAATTTGGCGGCAGAATAGGCTACAGTGACAATGTGATTGGCTACAAGAAATTAATGTTACAGTATAATAGTAATTACTAGCATATGGTTTGGCCATCCTGGGTACTGACCTCTAAAAATTTCTGTAGTCCTCTACAAATATGCTTCTACCATCTTGCATTAAAGTTCAGAGTTGCCACATGATCTTTGATGGCATCTTTCACAGAAGAACTGGCTACATATTAGCCACAATGGATATTTAATCTGTAAGAGCCCTTATAAACTCCTGGCTTCATTCATTATTCTACTAAGCAAACACTCCTTACTAGCCTACAAGGAAAATCTCTCACATATCTATAGCTCTTACCAGGGCCTCTTAGCATTAAAACATTTTTATACTATTTCTGTCTTTAAAAAGGAATTATGAAATTCCAACAACATTTGCACCAAGCAGTTTTTCCTCTTGCACTGAATGTGCAAAACCACTGTTATAAAGTCTACACATGCCCACTGCAATGTAGGGAATCTGTTCAATATCTGCAGCTCCTATTTGAATAAATGCAAATAGACTTGAGTTTTGGGACCATGAAATATCAAACATGTAACATCTTTCCCCAACCCAGGTAAGAAAGGCTTGTGGTTTTTCTTGCAGCAGAATAATTTGGCAAATACTGTCCCTCCTCTTGAAGCTAAGAACTCAACTCCACAAATTCAGCAGGAGAACCATGCTAGATGGAAGACTGCAAATTTTAGTTTCAGTGCTTTGTTTAACAGCTTGGTAAACAGCTTGAAGCAACAGCTTGAAATCTGAAATAAGTTAATATGAGTCAAAAGCAATACCAGTTAAATTTTTTCTTTTCCCTACCAGTTCAAAACAGTGGGCTGAATAATTTCAAATAAGATTCCTCTACAAGGAAAAAGTGAACAGAAAACACACTAATCCAAATGATATCAGCATGCTAGCAGTTTATTAATATACAATTAAACCCTTACCTGACCTACTCTTGTATTAACAGGCAATTAGCATAATAACTTGCCTGTTTTACGTTTTCTGGTGATTCTGTACTCCAATTTCATGAGCAAACAAAAATAATAAAATATGCTTAGAAGACTAAAACTCTACCTGGTGATTTGATTTCCAGTTCATAGTCAGGCCTGGACACTGAGAAATCCACTCAAAGGAAGAAGCTATTTTTCCATAATGAAGTGAGTTCACATGACTGTTTAATATAGCAATCACTGAAGTGACACAAATCAGAAAGAAATTTTACTGGGAAAATTACTTAAGAACTTCTCTCAGGCTTTCTAACTTTTCACATTCAAAATGAAAATGCTCAGCATATTGCATTTTCCACTAGGTAGAAAATGATTTATGATGATATAATGAATTTTTACCACTGATCAGACACATCTGTGGCATCTTGGTGAGGTTTCTTCTGCCATCAAAGTTTCCTACATATTGTACTCCCTTTGCACAAAAGAAGCAAGAAGGCAACTACTGTCTTCTTGGCCCTGAAATCTCAAGAATCACTTGTATTTGAAAGGAGCAGAAGACATTAAAAAACATTACAGCTGAAAGTTTTGCTAAGAGCACGTTTCCAGAGATGCAGCAGCAGTGCAAGCTTGCCATATGCATCACACACCAGTGTGCACCAGTTTGACCAAGCAAGACCCTCTCTGGGAGAAAAAGGGTTCTTGTTCTCCATTGCTCATTTTGTCCCTGCACTAACAGTAAATATTTCTGAGCTGCTTCTTCCAGAGGCAGACCTCAAATCTGCAGCTCACCTTTCCCCAGATCACTTTTTAGCAACTAATATTTAAGCACAGAAGCATCAATGGATATTTTTAAGTCAACTTCTGTGCACAACTGCAGTTCTCTGCTCCCAGAGAGAAATTTTCTAGGAGCAGTGCCTTTTGCCAGACAAACCAGCCGAGTATTGGAAAATACAGGCAATGTGATGGATCACAGTGGCAGGACAGCAGCAGTCACTGCTGAAAGAGGTGGTGTGAGGATTGTTAAACCAGGAAAAAACCTCTCAGCTGTGGAAAGGCAATTTTTCTCTACTATGAACTCTCTCACCATTCATAGAAATAGTAGCCAATGCTAAAGTCCTAATGCAGTCACTATTTGATTTTAAGATAACCAACAGCCTGACATCTTAATCTTGGAAACAACATGTTTCATACTCCTACATGGCGCCCTGGTTCTACCTCTCTCACAGAAAGTTTGCTCAAACTTAGTGCCTTGTGTAGAAAAAGAAAACAAGTGAAATGGAAAAAGAAATTACCAAATCCTCCATGGACATCATAAATGACATTGTTTCAGCCTGCCTTTACTATCTATCTCACTGTATGGCAGCACAAGCATTGCCTTTTTAAGTTCTGAATCAAAATGTTTACAAGCTTTCAAGGGTATGTTCTTTTCCTGAGTGTACTGGCCCTGGCTGAGAGGGAGTTAATTTTCTTCAGAGCAACACACATGGTGCCATGTTTTGGATTTGCAAGCAAAACACTTGATAACACAGGCAGGGAGTGAGAGAGCAGCTGTGTGTTTCTTAACCACCTACAGGGGTTAAACCAAAACATTGAGGAAAGTGCAAGTGATGACAGCTGATCTGAAAAGAACACAAATCAATTTATACAAGGAAAGTGGCCAAAATAACAAATTGAGGTGCTTACACATTTTTCTATTAAAGCCTTTTTTTTTCCCCCAGGCATCCTGGCTGAGATCCTGCAAATATTGCCATAGAAAAGGAAAAAAGGAAACATGACTGTTTTCCCCAGACATGAGAAAGGAAGCTGATAACATAACAACTGGTGGATAAGACAGAAATGTTGCTGACCACAATTAGTTAATTCAATGTATCATTAAACACAACCTAGAAACACAAGCCTTCTTCCTCGGTTACTCCAAGCTTCACCAAGAGTATCTTTTTCCTTTAAAAATAAAATAAAATATAAATAAATCTACCTCAAACTTTTTATATTTCATAATCTTTGTTATAGCATCCAGGATCCCAATAATTATTACCATTTCTAACATTAAATAATGGGTATCTATCTTAGTGACTGACAGGATAATTACTATCATTTGTTTTGATCTTCAAAACAGTTCTCTTTTTTAGTTATAATACTACAGAAGGGGTGAGAGGCTAAAGGAATTGAAAATTATACATATATATAAAATGCACAACAAACACAATCTTGTCAAAAGTCAAAAGGAATCAAGAAAAGCTGCTGGGGTAGGAATTATAGCCAGCAAACCAGAAGAGCTGTTTTCCAAAAGTGGGGCATTGATTCCTGACAGATTACTGCTGAGTTTCCAAGGTTAGTTTACTTTCTTGTTAGGTCTCACCACAGCAATTTAGGTAAAAATAACGCAGACCACATTCTACCAGCCTCTTCTTTCACTGTTGCCATCTCTCCATAATGATGACCTGTCTCTCCCTGCATTCTGGAACCAAAGACTCAGAACTGAGACTTTCAAAGGGACAATATTAGCTGGAAGATGAAGGCTGACTGCTGTTAACTGACAGCTGGGCCCAGCTGAATTCTAGCAAACATGGACTTGTGTTTGTAGCCTACATCTGTGGCCCCTGATGAAATATTCTGGGATTCAGGGACCTTGTGATATAGCAAACCACAGTTTAGGATTGCTCAAATCAATTATGCCACAGCAAAGCCTTAAACTTCATGGCACTGTCTGCATGAGGAGGATTAAGTATCCACCGATCTTTAAAGCTCACTGATTTGGCTTTAAGTTTACAGAACAGGTGGCACCCAACATAGCAAGCAGTGCTTGTGCTGACTAATTTTTCTCTTTTTCTTTATAACTATTTAAAGCATCATTAGAGATGCTCTCTCTGGGTTGTTAGCAAACAAAATTAATAATATATAAAATACTCGCTTTCTCCTAGATCCTGAGGCATGAGTTTTCAGTTTTGTGACAATGTTCTTGGAATTTAAAAAAAAAAAAAGGGAATGTTCTGGCAACTAATTACACAATGTAATCTATCAAAGACATTTTGTCTAGACATCACTGAAGTGGAGCAGTTTCTCATATGTGCTTTACATTTTCCCTCTCACCCAGATGGAAGATGTCTATGTAGAACCCAGCCTAAAAAGGGACTTATCCTCTCCGCTGCAACTGATAATTGCATGGATTCTGCTACTATCTTTGTAAAACAAGCTCAGAAGTACTACTTGACTTTGTAGAGGTACCAAACAACCTCTGAGTAGGGAAACATATCTTGGTTTGGGTTAAGGACAAGGTTAATTTTTTGCAGCAGCCATGACGGTGGGAAGCCTGGAGCTGTGTGGGCATGGCCAGGGTCCTAATATTATTCAATACCATTTCATGTCATTGCCAGGGCAAGGAAAGGGATGCTCCTTCTCTTCCTTATGCCCTTTCTGATCATGGGGTAAGTGTGGTGGGTGGAGGGTCTGCCTGCCATTGTTTTTCATTGTCCCAGGCTTGGTGGGCATTTTGCATGCAAATCACCCTTTCTTTGTACATATTTCGTTATTGGTATTGGTTGCTGTCCATTTTTTTATCTCATGGATTATTTCAATAAATGGTTCTTAACTTATCTCTGCCTTTTGTCTCCCACTGAAGGTGGTGGGGGGGGAGGATTTGCACCTCACGGTTTTCTTTTCAGTGGGAGTACTAAATTGAAGAATGCTATTCCTAAACTACAACATTAAGTCAAGAGGGTATTTTTGCTACTTTCTTGAATAAAGAAAGTGTGAGACAAAAGAGGTCACTTCATAGTAGATGCCACAGGGAAGAGGAATTTGCTGCATTATGAAATAAAGTTCATCTCCACATCCATAAAGGAGCTCAGAGGGACAACAACAGGATGCGGAGCACAAATAATATCTTCTTGGGTTATATCCAGGGCCATCAACCCACCAGACACCCATATGCACAAGCCCTGAGGAGCATGGGGCACAGCAGCAGGTAGGAGGATAAATCACAGACTCCTGAGCAATGAAAACCTTTCCAGGTCTCTCCCAGGACTGTTCCAGCAGAGCCACTGCTTCCAGTGTCCAGGCATGACACTCATCACTGTATGACAGCTGGACCAGCTCTTGATATATCCTTTTGGATTAAGGGGATGGCTGCATAGGGTGGGACAAAAGTGATGTTTGGGAAAAGCAGTTTGGGGTCAGACAGACTTACTATGGGATGTTTAGGGGAGAAACCAAAGGTTTTTTTAAAAGAGAGAAGTTTAGGTGATTTTGGCAAGAACAAAACTGGGAAAATAAATATAGGGGTAAGGGTATTAAAAGGCTGGGCATGTAAAAGATGCTGATCAGTATTTTTATCTGATCAGTGCAGCCTGTTCTGTCTTCTTAATAATTTATTTTCTGTGTTTTTCCTGGATGAGAGCCTTTTATTCTCTGTGCATTAGGGTGTATGGGGCTATGAGTGCTGCAACTGGAGTCAGACCATGGGGTCAACTGGCCCAGATGTTCATGGTGCCAGAGACTGGAAAGAATGCAGGTCTGCAAGCAAGTGTGTGAATTCTAGCAATGGGCCTGCCAAGAACACAGCTGGCTACAAACAGAACTGGAGAAAACACTGGCAGTAGCCTCACCTCTCTTGGGCTGTTGGATCTAGCAGGGAAGGTTCTCCTCTAACAGGATTCTTATCTTGCCATCTGACAAATATCTGGGAAGACTGCTTTTGATCCCCTGACAGAAGTCTTCAAAAGACAGGCTTGCTCCCTTCTTTTTTCTTTTTGCACTTTGGTGCAGCAGCAGCACAAGGCCAGAACAGCATCCCAAGTGCGAGCCTGCTCAAAGGTGAAATCATTCTCAGCTGGGCTGTGTAGATGCTACAGACAGACACCAGCTTTGCTTTCACACTACAATATTGGTGTCAACATACTATCAACTTCACACTTTTCAGGCTGCCTAGGTATTCATTTCTTCCTGATTATGTTTAAACAGAGCTAGGAGATACTACAGTCTCAAATATGATGTGTATGTTTAACCATACCACTTCACTTTCAAAAGAATGTTTTCTTGTTAGAGTACTATTATTAAGATTTTATTAAAATGACAGCAATATAATGAGGAATTGGATAAGTGCACTTGGTTTTACAATATTTTGATTAGAGCTAGCACAGCTTCCTATTTACTTACGACGATACAGAAAAAAAGAACTTTAAACCTCTCCCAGAAAGTTACACACCATAGATTCATATTTTATGTTGTTACAGTGGCACTTAATAAAATGAAGCATTAACACTGCATGAATAAGGCACTAAATACAGTAAGCACGGCAACTGAAATAGGAGAACCAAACATACTCCAGCTGTCATTATTATAAACAATTATTGGATTTCTAACAACATGTTAAATTTGAGACCTCACAGAGACACAGAATCAAACATGTAGTAGTGATTAGACTGATTTATTTATCCTCTTCCATTTATGCTTTTAGCAGCAGGTAAGAGAAGATATGGAAGTTCTGAGGCATCAAAAGTGATATGAAAGCAGACAATGGCTTTTCTGGCATGCTTTAGTGAGAAGAAAAGGCCTTATGAAATAACAACAAATAAAACAGAAGTGTTCACTGTCCCAAGGAGCTACTTTTGGCAGATCTCTCATAAAGTTAGTGTCAAAGTATGTGACTGAATATTGACACACCATAAAAGGCTTGTGAGGAGAGAGAACTAGACCAAGAGTAGTATCCAAAAAAGAATACAGAGTGAGAACACCTCCAAAATCTAACAAATCTGTAGCACACACAGCTCTGCCCTCCATACCCAATACTAAGTAGAATGCTGTCCACATGTAATCTGATATGAAGTGGAGTCACTGCATATGGAATAATGAAATTAAGGACTAGATACCTTTGAAAAAATGAATAAAAAGCAGAGCACCAGACATGACACAAACTATAAAACTATCACAACTTCAACTTTCTTCAAAGTGAACATCCCATTTCAATAAACTGTTTACAGGAGAGCGACCATTTTCTTAGGAAATCCTATTTTAAAAAGAGGATTTAAAATCCTATTTAAAAAAAAAAAAATTGTAGACAAAACTCCAAGAGACTTAAATTTATATACTTATTCTCCCCAGGAATCCAACCAAAAAAATTGTGCTATCCATTATGTCTGGATTATGTTGAGGAATCGTTCAATGTACCTTCACACAGTTTATTTGGAGATCCTGGTCCTGCTTTTGGTTGTGCTGACTTCGTAATCAGGGGAAAAGAGAGTAACTACTCAGGGGAAAAGAGAGTAATGTATGAGCAAAAGCATTGTTGGGTCTTCTAAATGTGCAGAAACAGAAAAGCTCAGTTTAGGTGTCTTCAAGAGGGAAAGGAAAGGATGAGATGAGTATTAAAATAAGTACAGAGATGGTAAAAAGCTGAAATACAACAATTATGAAACACAGAGAGAAGGTGAGATGAAACAGTGGAAAAAATATTTTTATCAGATATACAGTAGCCCAAAGATACATAAGAGAAAAGCCCTCAATCTTTTCAATGAAAAGTAAGAGCAAGTATAAATGCTTACCTGGGACAAGATGCAAGACTCCTCTCAAACAGGATGAGCTTCAATGCTTGAAGTAGTATGCTCTTAAGCTACATGTTCCACAAAAGCCAAAAAGTACTGCTCTGTTTACATTTAAAACCATGCACCTTCTATTCAGTTACTAGTGGCAACTGCTTGACCTGAAACTCTTTAGCTGCTGGGAAGCCCGTTTGTCAAGTTACTTTAAAACACTTGTGCTCATTTCAACAGACCCTGGCAGACATATCTGTATGTGGATAACTCCCTCTGCACAAGTAATTGTCAGTGTGCCTGCAGGAATGCTTACAGTGATATTTGGTCTGCTTCTGCCTAACCATATTTTATTCATTCAAGAGTATAGTTTTCACCAATCCCCAGCAGGTTCCCTTCTAGGAAACAGGACAGATGAACTGAGTTATTGCAACAGGCAAAAAAGCCAAGGTATTGGAGGGACTAAGGGTAGAGATGATCATTTTCAGCAAAGCATTATAAAAAATAAATTAGGAAGATCCAATGTGTATTTAAAAATGCAACAGGCTCAACTATTAAAAATGCATGGTAGCAAAGTGATTCAAGATGTTTTGATGTTTATGGGGAAAATAAAAAACCACAGAATTCTGCCTTTTCACTGCTTTCATTATAGAATTATCTTTTTCCCCTCTTTTTTCTCTTTTTTTTTTTTTTTTTTGTTTGGGTCTTTTGTTTTTGTTTTGGTTTGGTTTTTTTACTATTTTGTCCAATTAGTGCTAATTCTTTAATTACATAAAACCAGACAATTGCTACTTGCTACTAAAGCTGACTTCCCACCTGAAGATAGTCTTCCATAGCTAAAACTTTAACAGGCAGCTGTCATCGAAAGCTGAAGATGTTGACAACATCAGATTGTTGTCCAGTACCAGAGGAAATGGATCCTCAGTTGGTAAATATAAAGAAATATGGGGCAAGTGTTTTGATGAAGTTACAGATGGCTAAGCAGCAAGAGCATATGAGCTCTCATGAAGCAAAAGATCCTATTTTTATGTAAATGTCCTCACCACTGCTGTGTAAAATCTAGCAATCTCAGATACCAGATTCAAGACACTTATTCCCATTGCACATTCCATCTTGAAATTTAGTGTGAAAACTTCAAAGAGCAAAAGAAATTCAACAAGATCTTTCAAGATTTGAGTAATACACTGAGTAATCCCACTTGTAGCCTTTTAATCCCATACAATAACTAAGCACCGTGCAGCTGCTTGTTTACACCCCTTCTCCCATCAGTGACATGAGGAGGAAAAATAGAAAAAGGCAAAACACGTGGACTAAGATAACAATTTAATAGTTGAAATAAAGTAAATTATCATGAACAAGCTTCTAGGGCATATCAGTGCTTCTCCCCAGCTACAGGCTAAAAGGGACCGCTTCTCAAGTCCAAAAAACTAATTGCTCACACTTTCATAGAGTCTCAATCAGCTGGCATTTGCCCTTCATAAATATTTCTGCATAAAATCTAACACAGAGGACCTGCCCATTCAGGAATATGGTAACAAGTTAAGATAAGCCTCAAAGCACACTTGAGAGCTAAACAGATCCAGCGTTTGGGGAGTGCTTTTTACTTTGAGGCCTACATCAAGTTTGATCAGCTCTTTGAAGTAGAACAGAAAAGATTTGTCTTGCTCAGTCACTCTAGAAATGGATATGATCTTTCACTATTTTTTTTCACAGAAATTTTATAACCCTTCCTCCCTATTTTTTCATGCTGAAAAGAATCTTAGGTGACCCAGAGGTTCAGATGGAATTTCTTATAGAAACCTAAGAATGGCAAATGACATATATACATATATGACATATATGTTGTATATATGGCATTATATAAATGAAGTCTATATAATATACTTTAAATGTAAAATCTAATTTTTCTTTATTCTACACCCAAATAAAAAATAACTTTGAACAGATATCATGTCAAGTTGTCACCATTCTGTAATAAGGCAAGAGTTTGAAGCTTCTTTTCTTTGTTCTTAAATATGCCTGCCTTTTTGTAGTGGAGAAGTGCATACAGTACCTGTTGTTATTCTTATGTGGTTCCTTAAAAGTTTTCATAAAGACAATAGGTTACCAGTGAAATATAGTATCAGCTCATCAGGTTCCTGAGGTGCTCTTCTGCAAAGCTATGAAATAACAGTTCATCTCCTCTTTGCAGAAACCTAATACAAAATTTTCCACATACAATCACCTTAAAGTCTTCCCTCCTCCCTTCTCCAGCTTCACATCCCACCCAAACCCTTCAGTTTCAGAAGATTTAAAAAAAAATAAAAGAAAAATAAAATAAAAAAGGAAAGAAAAACAGCTTATAAAACAGCAAAGAAAATAAACTTATTTTAATATATATAGAAAGAGAACAAAATGAAACTTGAGGGAAAACTTACTGGCGTTACAGTTTATCCTGATACAGTCTAGATGGGGAAAAATAAATGAAAGATGAAATTGCATCCTTCAAGGTAACAGCTGCAGACATCCAAAAACAATCAGTCCACCCTTCCGGGGACAGACACACGCAAAGAGATGTGGCCATTTTATACTTATACACAGTCTGTACAAGTTCAGGAGTGGGTGTATATGTACAGTATATTCTATGTAAATATCTGTTACATAAATATATATATATATATATGCATATATATATATATACATATATGTATAGAGAAATATACCAATATACATACATAGCCACATGTTGACACAAAGTTCTTTTCTTTTTTAGAAAAACCTACAAATCTAAGAGAACTTCCACTCCAGACCATGACTTGATATGAATTACAATTTAAAAAATTATAATTAAGGCATAAAAATCTCCCTCAAGACACAAGTCATACTCAAGTGTCATTTTGCTTTTTCGACACCTTTAGCAATTTATCTAAGAAGCTTGAAGCTCAAAGTGAACGTTTTACACTTGGTTTATTTTAAATTAATTTGTATTGTTATTGCATAAATACACCATCTGTCAACAGAGAATACCTGTAAAATCAGCCTGTGAGATTTTTTGGTGCAATATTTAACTCTTTCCAGCTCTCCCAAAGATAGATCCTCTTCTAATTCCCCCAAAGCCAGCCCAAAACACTTTTTAATATGTGCACAGACACATTTAACACTGTCTGCTCAGGTGAGGAAAGGGTTAATATACTGCCCAGTTGTGTCCTATCATAAAATGGCCACTTGCAAACAGCTAACCGCACGAACGCCCAGCCCAGATTTCAGCTAGCTCTGGAGGTTGGGAATACTTTTTTTTGGGCTTGGCAGGGAGAATGGGGAAGTCTTTCAAAGGTCCCCAGCCCCGCCAGTTCCTCAGAGCCCAATCTCATCTTGCTGTCTGAACGCTAAGGCTGAGTGGAGTGTTTGTAACGTTCAGGGAGAAGAGGAAATGGGCAGTGAAGTGGCAGATCTGGGAACCTTTGCTGCCCTGCTTCATTCAGACGTCACAGGCAGGGGAGGGACAAAGAGAGGTACAAGGAGAGAAAAATAGTTATGCTTGTGGAATCTAATAAATGGTAATGGAAGAGTCTCCACAAAGAAAGCAAGTTGAGGTAGAAGAGCCTGAGTAGAGGGCTTCTGAGCATTGCTTCTCTCTTTTAACACACTAATGCTCAGCATATCTCAGGATATGATCCATAAGAGGATCTTTCATTTAAAAATGCTTATTTACAGCCTTGTGAACATCAACTGCTGTGGCTTCTAACATGGGCTTTCATATTAGTGCTATTACATATCTTGGGCTATGCTGGCCCTCTCTCAGGAAATCATGGCCATGAGTAATAACACCATGCACTGCACACATTGTCTGGACAACTAGAGTTTTGGTCACCAGGAAAGGTTGTATTTATTACAGAGATATGGCCCAGCAAGGGAGATTATATAGAAAGGCAGAGAAATATAATGCAGTTTGCTTCTTTACTGGGCCAATTTTATGTTCGCTCAGACAGATGTAGGAAAATTACTTCAGCAGCTTAACTCAGTTCTTAAAAAAAATGAAGGAGGGGAAAGAACAAGAGTCTATAAATAATAAATAAAAAGTTGCAATGAGCAGGGACATACCAATCACGAGTAACATAGCCAGAGAGAGTCTGTTTTCAAGCAGAACTTCTCCTGAGAAAATCTGGGTTTGGTTTTGTGCGATTAGGTTTGTCATGTGTCGTCAACCGCAACAGAAAAGTGGGAGCAAACAGCCCTGGAGCAACCGCTACGATCACCATACAGTGGTGGCTATATCCCTTACAGGAGTTGGGTGGGGTAAAGGGAGCTCTGAAGTACATGCAGGGGAACTTCCCTCTCTGACCTGATGGAGAGTGACAGCAAGAGAGACACCCAAGTCTCACCACAGGCAAGTGAGGTCAAGAGAATTGCTACAGCTGGAACATGGGAATTTCTTACAGACCAAAGAGCAAGTGTGCTGGAAAGGGAAACATACATGGCTGGTCTTCAGCAACATTCATCAAAGACACTTAAAATCACTCTTGTGTTATTGATGTCTGCAGAGTTTTGTTTTGTGGGGTTTTTAAGTGATACCAAAATAACTATTTGTCCTAGGGCTTGCCCTCAGGCTGAAACACTACTCCAGATGAAGGGATAGATGTTTCAAACTGAAAACCAGTGTAACCCTTATCTTCACTGCAAGATTCCTATTTCAAAGGATGGAAGTCCGGGCCACTGAGAGGGCTGCCTTGACAAGTGCCCTGACATGGCACTACTACATCTCCAGGCTGTGAGCACAGTCTGCAATGCCATGCAGTTGGGAGCCAGACAGAAACACCCAGGTGCAAAGCAGCTCCCCATCCAGCTTTCATCTAACTGGGTCAGTGTGGATCCTGCAGGGCAGCTAAGAGAAGGTATCTTCTTGCACTGTTACCCCAGCACCACCATATCATCCACATTACCATCAAAGAATGTGCAAAGGGTATTTTTGTTGCCTTAATTTTGAGCCTGGCCCAAAGCAGTCCAAAAAAAATTTCCAACCATTAACACATGAAGTTGTTCTCGCCCCTTAAATGAGTTTTTGAAAAGGAAGAAAACACTTATGTTCCACTAAACTAGTAAAACAGTACAAATCCAAAGCAGAGGTTTTTCCTGGCAGTGAGGTGCAGATGTAGTCTGGTCTTTGTGCTCAAAACAGCAGCATCTGGCTAATTCAGGAATAATTTTAAAAACTCCTTGGGATTCCTGCTGCACAGTACCAGGGCAGTAAGACTTCTGGTAATCATCATCTGGAGCACTCAGCCCTGTTATCAGTATTTACTTCTGAGATAGATTTTGGAGATGAGTATGCCTGAACAGCTGTAAACCTAGTCACCTACCAGTTCAGCAACTGGAAGAGGAATGTGGTGGGTAGTAGGCAAGTGAAAATAGAGTCTCTTACTGCATGGGGAGCAGAATTAGCTGGGAAAATCTCCTTCAATTACTTTCTTTTCATTAATTGTCTAATATACACCAGAAGTTCCTTTCTTAGTGCTCAGATGAAAGGTTTTCCAGAGCATATCACCTGGAAAATGGGCCAAAGACACTCTCCTCCAAAAAGGTTAAATAACTCGACTGCAATCAGCTAACACAAGGGATACATTATTTGAATAGAGGTATCTTTAGCAGCAAACAGATCTGTAATTTAGGCCTGTGTTTCTTACCATTTTTATCTTTTTGTCTGAAAATAGTAATATTTATTTGACGCTGCCAAGCCTTTAGGCTGTTTAATCCTTGAATAAAAAAGAAAGCTACCTTTACTGTGTGAGGACAAAATGTTTTTTCCTTTGGATAAGCAGCTATATGTGGTTTTGGAAGAGTACTTTAGGGCAAGAATAGGACAAAAAAGATAATCAAGGCCCAAATTTTTCTAAGCTTACTCTGAGTTGTTTCCTATGGGAAAACCAGATAATGTCCTGTGCACACTTACCCTACATTATATTGAGGCTCCTTGCCTATCTCCTACTTGCACTATTTTCATGTAGAAATATCAAAAGAAACTTTCCCTTTTGGACAGACAAATGTGGTTCTAACAGCCTTCAGGATTTATCTTAGGAAAAGATAGGTGAGAGAGATGATTACACCTCCTTAAATGAGACGAGGCAGGAAATACTTATCCTAGTCATCAGTGACCTGAAGATATGCCAGGCCAGGAAGAAAAAAAACTGAAATAATCTTTAATGAATGGCAGTATAACATTATAACCCTACCACTTATAAATAGGAGGAAAAATGTGAACATGGATCTATCAGACCAGCCATTTCTTTCCCTTTCTGCACATCATCTCAGCATCAAAAATTACTCCCAAGCATGTTCCAAGCTATGATTTGCCTAACATCTATATCTCTCTCTCCTTCCACTCCAGACCCATTTCTTCAGAATCCTCTCAACAGAGATATATATCAACATTTAGATTTCTATTCTTCGCACAGCAAAAACTCCACTGAGAGTCATGCTGTCAGCATAAAGATTTGCAGTGCCTCAGGCACCCACACTGGAAAGGTCTGAAGCAACTTCCTTGCCCCCTTCCTGAGAGAATTATTCCTTTCTGCTCTTCCTTTCCCTCCTCCGTTGCAGAGCAAGCTCCCAGCTGCCCATGCCCACCCAGTGTCTCTCCCCTGGCTGGTTTGGGCAGTGTGAGCTGAGGGGTGAGAGGGATATGCCAGCCGCTGCAGGCTGCTCCGTACGCTCTGTTCTCAGGGCTGTTTGCCGTGCGGGCCGCAGGCTTCAGGCCTTTGAAGGGTCGAATACCATCTTTTGATTTACCATGGCTGATGGGGCATGGGAAAGCTTTACAACTGAAACACATAGAAGAGTCAAAAAAAAAAAAATAAAAAGGAAAAGAAAAAAAAAAAAAGTAGGAAAGACCTTAATAAAGACACAAATGATAATAAGTAGTCAAATGGAATAGATCACAGAAGAGAAGAAAGAGACAGCTCTTAGTAATAATATTAAATGATATAAGAAAAGCACAATTAAGTAACTCACCCCTCAAAACAGTCCTTTTTCACAGGCATTTATCATGGGTTAGATGCTCGGGGGATACTGATGTATAGCTAGTCAGCACAAAGCACACTCAGATCTTCAGAGGTGGTGCTGACTGTTTCTCACTGGTAAGGGGATTTTGGCAAGGTCGGACAAAGATTTAGTTCTTGTTTGTGACATTTGGGCTATGAGCAGTCTCCGTACAGAGTTATTGTGACTTAGAGTAAACAACTGGAAATGAATGGCTCTGATAAGGTGATTCTTCCTCAAATTCTGTTTTTCAACAGCAATGTAACTGCTGTTTTGGTAGAAGGAAAGTCCTGTTTCAAGGACATTTTCTGACAGTTTTATAAATCTGAGTAAAGGAGAGATGAAGCTCAATCTGGGTTCCAAAAGTCTAAACTACCCCTCTGTTTCTTAGACATAGAAGAGTGCTGGCAGATTTCCATTGATCCAGCCCATAGTCACTTCGGGGAAGATTTAACCTCACAAAAATTCACAACTGAAAAGCTGGCAAAATGTGGCATACACATTTCTTCAGTCCCTGCTACTACACAGAATCAGCCTTCAGTTTACACAGGGGTTTGTTTAAAGATTTTGTCCCTGCATTAAGCTGTCAACAACATATCTTTCCTAAACATGTGTAGACCATCTGTCAAATCTTTAGCGACATCTTTTAGGTGCCAGACGGAGTTGAGCAGTCCACCTCTAGGCTAAGTGATGGCATAACAAATCCCAGTGAGTGCCAAAAGTGACCAGTGCCAATCAGGCTTACAATGTTGACAGGCCCTGAGGGGAAAAAAATCTTCTGCCAGCATGATATAATGAAAATTGGAAAGGAAAAAGTAAGCTTTAAAAAATAAGTATATTCAGGGTGTATACCCTCCTCATATCCACTTAGGGTCTAAGTCTAGGAGGCCCCAAACACCCAAAATTAGCAATTTCCCCAGTTCTCATTTATTTTTAAGCAGATATAAGAGAATCAAACTAGTGCTATCTTTCTCAGAACAAAAAGGTGACAGTTTTTTATGAAGTCTGGCAATTTTCATGCTGTAGTACTTCTCATGTGGGAATATCAAATGTGATAAAAGCATCCCTTACTAAAATACTAACACATCCTTCACAGGGTGCAAAGAATTCTCCTTTCAACAAGTAGAGGAACTAGGGCTTGGAAAGTAAAAGAACTGGCTCTGGGCTACAAGAGGATACTGTAGAGTTGGGAAGATACTCAGTTGCCCCAAC
The DNA here is from genome assembly GCF_050655825.1 of Lonchura striata. Lineage (NCBI taxonomy): Eukaryota > Metazoa > Chordata > Aves > Passeriformes > Estrildidae > Lonchura > Lonchura striata. Next base: position 52,697,062 of record NC_140707.1, on the reverse strand, counting down.
ACTTCCCAATAGAAGCATGCCACTACCAATTTTTAGCAATTAATTTTATTTTCTGAGAAAAAAATAGCTAGCCATAATTTTCAAGAAATGAAATGGGGGAAATATAATATTTTTTTCTTGATTATTAACAACTAATTAGATCAGAAGAAAATGCAAACACATATAGATACACAAATGCTCTGGGGTTTTGTGGAAGATTCTCATTGCACAAGTAAGGAGGCTCAACAGCAGTTATTTTGAGCTGCTCTCCAGAGAAACACTGCAAATATATGAAATTCTCCTTCACTTAGAGTTAATATAGGCAGAGATGGCTATCATCAGAGTGCCATTTCTCTTTATTTGAGGAGTTACTTACACAGCTGAGGTTCATCTATTCCATCTGTCCTACAGGCCAGTCTGGTTAGCATAGCAAGTGCACTTATGCAGCTACAGACTCGATAATGTTTTATGCTTCTTCTGTCAAGCTAAGCAGAGCAAATATGCAAATATATGGAGGTTTTTTGGTTGGTGTTTAGCTTTTATTTACTAGAAGGCAAGAGTTTCTATAGACTTTTAGATGGACACTTTTTTTTTTTTAAGATTTATGAACTTTTTTGATTAATCTTCTTATCTTCACTTCCTTATTCAAAAAGTAAATAACAAGGTCTGGGTCACAATTTTAAAACCAAAAGAAACACCACTAGATGCAAATTTAACAAGTTAGTTTCAGAGGACAACATATTCTACAAACAAATCTGCTATATGGTTTGCTCCTGGTAGGCACAGCAGAGCTCTGAAGATGGTGACACTATTAGCTCTAAAAATGTGCAACTTGTTCCAGTGGACTTTGGAACTTTAAAAGCTGACAGAAGCTTTCATGGACCATCCACAAACCTTCATATAGGAGGTATAAAATTATGCACTATTGTGTTTGTTTTGCCTTATTGAGTCAGCACATGGAGCAACAAGCTGTACCACTGGAAAGTGAAAGAAAGCTTCAACTCGTGTATTTACATTCTTTAAAAAATTATCATTCTGTAGAATACCTAAAGACTGGCAAGAAAATTAATTGAGGCTAATCTAATAGCACATTCACTCCCAATTTTTTTTTTTTATTGTTCTTATTGTTGGACTTGTTTATAATTGTCTTTTTAAATTGTTTTCTGGGAAAGCATAACTCTAAGGAGACAGAACACAGCCCTTTGGGATGGGGGCATGCACTTTTATTGTTGTAAATTTCTTTTTAAAAAAGACACAAGAAAAAGACCAGGCTTTTTCATTAGATAAATAAAATATGGCAAGCGGTATCAAATGCTGCCAAATGATGCAAAGGACAGGGGGTTCATAGGACTTCTTCTTGCCACCATATCCAGTTTGCTTCCTTTCCATGTTTGCCTTTGACTGTTTTGAGTGATGCTGGATGAATGAGGGATGTAACTGATCAAAAGATGGACCAAGTAGCATGTTTCACACAGAGCTCACCAGTCCCAGACCAAGAAAGGAAACTTAAAAACTTAAAGACTTAAAAACCAACACTGTCCATAACGAAGAACTGACAGCAAATCTTCATGCAGCAATGCAGAAGAGAATTTCTCTCCGCAAGAGAATATAATTATAAAAGTTTCAGCAGATATTTTAGAAATCAATCCAATCAAACCAACAGAAAATAAATGAAATAACTTTAGAAAACACTAATCACAAGCCCAAACTAATAGAGAAGAGGGCAGTGGGAGTGTTTATACGATACCTAAATTGACCATAAGTTTGACCCGGCCTCCATCCAGCTCCAGGCGCAGAGTGTCAGCAGAGTCTCGGGAGGTGGTTGCCATCAGCAGCCCATAAGCACGCTGGGACATGAAACGGAAGGACACATCCTCTGCTTCTGTGTGCATAACCATAGGCATGATGATCTTCATGTACATGCTGCCATCATAGCTCAAGATAGAGGCCTCTGCAAGGAAACAGCAAAATTGCAGAAATTAGAAGTTACACCTCTGAGGAACCCTCACATCTACCAGAGAGTACTGTGCTTACAGAATCCATAGCACTTGCACAGAAAGGGATATAACTGGGGAACAGTGCAACATTTAACTGCACTCAGAAACCCTGCAGGGCAAATATGAGCAGCAAAGAAAGAGATGGTGTTCACTGCAACTGGTGACAGCAGTACCCATGGACACACAGTTCCCAAGGTCAAGCATGTAAGGACAAAGCCCCTTTGTGATTATAAGCTAGCAAAGCCTTCATTTTTCACATTTCCTTCAGTGCACTGAAGACCATCCTTCACTAGGACTAGCAGCAATGACTAGAGTGACTAGAGTTCTAATTTCTGGTACTCTTGCTGTTGCTTATTTAGAGAGAAATTTCATTTCATTGATATCACTTTAAAGACAAACAACTTTATAAAGTGAATTTCCTAATAGGTCTTTTCTAAATCAGATTTGTTCCATTTTTTGAGTTTATTTTTCCACTACTTATTAACAATCAGTGTTTGTAGAGCTCTGCTGACACAATCAATGCAAATGAAGAAAGGAACAAACCAAACTCCATTGCAAGTCCCATTCAAATGCAGGAAAAGTTAGAATATAGAGGCACTGTGAAAGCCAGTAGGAGGGGAAGAATTGAAGAAAGAAGTTATATTTTTCTATAATCTCTGAAGATGTCAAAGAAAATTGGAATTTCAGCTGAGGAAAAGAGTTAAATTTAGCATTCTCTATTTGTTCAGGGTCTTGCCTGCAGAAAGTGATATTCTCCTCTAAGGGGTAGAATTAAAGTCTTCCGTTAGAACTGCAGCAAGCACTTCAGCATGGCAATCATTGTTTCTTCACGGAGTATGCTCAAAAGCATTTTTATCTGCAAACTTTACTAATCTACATAAATATATTAATACATTAATCAGAGCATTTATATTCCCCACAGCCAACCCCTGTCAAAGGCAGAGCTGTAGAGTATTGCTCCATATTGGGCTTCTACCATAAAAATACATATCAAAATGCCAGAGTTTAAAAAAAAATAGACTGGTTCAGCTTCCTAGAAACATGGGGATGGATTGCTCTAAAACTCCCTTACCAGTATCTCATCCAGTTCAATTCACCTGAAGTTTTTCCAAATTATTGACTGGGATTCTCTCCAGGCACCACCACCTCACCACACCTAGAAAATTAACAGCCCATCTAATTTATCCAAGTGCAAAACATGTATCTGGAATGATGATGTTCTCCTTATGTTTTCCTTCGTCCCATTTTTCCCAGCCAATGAGAGCAGAACTTCCATCAGGAAACAGCAAGCTTGGCAGAGCCAAACCTTACATCCTCTCAATGTCTAAATGTCAGTAGGTTAAATGGATGAGAAACTGAGGAACAGCGAAGTGTCCATGCCATAAAGTACCCATGGCAAGCTCCAAAATGGGCAGTAACAGAACTGTTCATGCAATGCAATAAATATGCAACTGAGGTGATAAATAAATAAGCTGGTAAATTAACAAAGACATGTATATGGTTCCAAAACATTTGGTGGGCATCATTATAGTTGTGCTGGTGCAGCAACCCACCACACTAATAGCTGGAATGCAGCACATCTGCAGTCATAGGACACACAAACATTAAGAAAACTTTTCTGGGAGCACCATTAAGATGAACATCCCTGCTCATCAGTTTTTTTAGCTGCACTCACCACACACTGTCATGGTCTGTAGGCAAAAAGCTTTCTACACACATCACCCACTCAGCCATTACATTAAACACATCTCTGGTACCAGCTGCCAGTGCTCCCTTGGGGTCCCACATCTTCATTTGGCCAAGAAACAGAGGAGGAAAGAAAGCTTCTTTTTCAAGGTGGAAGAATAGTTTCTTCTTTTCAAAGTGCAATTCTCTTCCCCCTCACGTCTGCACCTCTCACTTGCCACCCACAGCTGCAAGCTGGAACTAAATGTACTGTATATTATACATACACTCAAAGGCAATGCCTATGTACACACAAACCTTTCTTGCTCTCTTTCCTCTCTCTCTCTGCAGATTGTATTAGAAAATGCAGCCAAGCATGAAATGGCTCTTTTGACGCCTTCAGCTCAGATGTGCCTTGCATGAAACAGTTGCTGGCCCTAGCACATGAATATCTGGGAGAAGGGGGTTGGAGGATATTGGAATAATGAGTGGGAGTAGCTGACACAAGTGTCCCAGCTCTGCTGCTTCCATCTCCACAGTGCCATGCATTAGGTGCTTCAAAACCAGGAGTTTTCTGCAGTGACTAGAACAAACCAAAAGCATGGTAATAATGAGTCTCTTCCCTTCAATAAGAACTTGTGTCCTTCAGCTTTACTGATCCCATTGCCGGATAATTACTGTCCTTAGACAAGAAATCCCAACCCTTACTATTATACTTATGTAAGGAGGACCTGAAGAATACTCCAAATTGCTGAAGATGACATAAAAGTCAAGACAGTGTTTCAGCTGACATTCCAGAGTAGCCTAAATCAGGTATTACTGTCCCTTCTCCAGCCAGTCTTCTACAAACACGATGTGATGAAACCTTGTAACAATTAAGCAGATAAAATTCAATATCTTGAAACAGCTGAAACAGCCTCTACACAATCCCAGGAGACAATGTTCTGTCTCCTATGTGTGCCCTATGCACTTGATGTATTCCAAAAATGACAACATTTCATTCTCACTTTGCAAGCCTTCACAGTCTGGAGTATCTGAGAGCATTTCAGCACATCTTGCAAGCAGAACATTCCCTCCAGTTATGAAAATACCCCTTCAGAAGAGGGTACTGCCTAGTAGCAGTCATACAAGAAAAACCTATTTCCTTTTCCTGTCAGTCAGTCCCCAAAGCTTGAGAAAATCATTTTACAGTTGAGCAAAGCATACAGCAAAACTGCTCAGGGTTGAATGTAACCTGCCAACAAGTGCATGACCTCAGCCTCCCAGACACCTGTGCTGGCAACTTCTGCCTGAACACAGGCAACCATTCAATTGTCCTCAGCCATCAGCAGCAATGGGACCGTATGCTTTGTTCAGCACCATAAATACAGGCAGCAGCACAGTTATCCAAGTTTAAAATACATGCACATTTCTACCACCCTTCTACTTTTAGGGCAGCTATTATATTGGATGCATAGGAGCAATATGTGAAATCATGTTTGAGACCCCCACAGATTTGTACAGACAAAAATATTGAGTGGCATTTATTTGTGATCCCAGTGCCAGAAGCTTCATTGCCATTAGCTTGGAGACAGGAAGAGGAAGAAATCAGGTGCTGGTTCAAAAGTGCTCTGACATAATGCCAGAAATCTGTGAAAATCAGTATGTTATTAGGAGCAATTAGCTTCCCAGTCTTGTGCTCTCAGACCCTGCCAGTTTTAATTTTACACTTAGCATCCAAAGGAGCAATTCATTGCAGCTTCCACACAAGGCTCTGCATAAACCTCCTAGGGAGATGGAACAGGCATATTCTTAGCATACAGACAGAAAATTATTTAAGACCTCTTCATGCTTTTTCTCCTGCTTTCAAACCACTCTCTTGCATTAATCTCCATTCCTCACCTCTTTTCTTTCTCCTCCCTTTTAGTTTTTCTCTAGTCTTCTGTTCTTCCCTGTGGTCTTTTTCCTATGCCCCCCAGACTACAATACAGTGTAGTTTCTTACTGAAATTTTCAGAAAGGTGACAGTGTAAAAAGAATTTTAAATATCCACACTTCATGAAAGTTGCAGTCCCCAGTGACAGGAGTTCAGGGCACAGAACATTTTCCCCAGCTACATTTGTGAGACCAAAACACTTAGAGCAAAGATTTCTGTGTTCTTGTGAATTCAAATATCCCTAAAGTGCCTAACCTTTGTACTCGCAAACCAAACATTTTCCTGCAGGCATTGATTGCGCAGCTCACCTCCTGCCCTCACATATCCAGTAGCAGACACATGGCCCCAGATAAAAAAATAGATTTTCTGAAAGCCAAAATTACACTTTAAAACAAAACAAAACCACACTAAATATATTTTTTAAAAAGGAGCAATAAATCCTCTTTCCTGTCTTAGTGGATTCCATACAGATGAGTTTCAACAAAAAGAGCCTGACAAGTAATTTGGGAAGCCCAAATGTAATGACTCAGACTGAATTTGATGACAATCCAGGAGAAAAAGCTCCTGTTTTGGTGGACAAAGATATGGATAAAGACACGATGGGAACTTTAGGTGCTCAAAAGCGGTTGGGACCTTGCACATCATCCATCAGGATGGGTGCCAGAAGCTGTGGAGTTCCCTGTGCCAGTGCCTTGCTGCCCAGGGCTGTCCCACACACACAGGAGGTGAGTGGCACAGATGTGCAAATGGAGGCCAGGTCCAACCAAGAGCCAGGAAACCTCATGGTGATGAGGCAGGTCCATGCTCAGGCCAGGAAGTCAATCTGCTGGCCAGGTTCAGAGCGATTGCCAGGCAGAGCCACAGTGACAGGGCTGCAGAAGGGCCTGGCCCAGCAGCACCCATGGCTGGCACACTGTGGGACCTGGGGACCGGCCCTGCCACAGCATCACCCATCTCATTGTCACTGGACTTCACCTTAAACTTAGTCCCCCAAACAGGAAAGAGCAATTTGAAGGGATGTAAATGTAATTCACTAGCACTGAGAGGGACAATAAGAGAGAACACAAAACCATCTTTAAAAACCTGCTTAAACTGAAGCATTACATTAGAAATAAGAATGGGATTTATTAGTCTAGCAAAATACCATGCAAACCATAAATACCACTAATAAGCCACTGATAGGGTTTACTGTGCTAGTAAGTACAAAGCTATTCTGCTTTAGAGATTTCAAACTGACAAGATGTCAATAGTATTATTATGAGTTGTTATCCACTGGAAACTAATAAGGATAAAACAGTAAAAAACTTGGACACATACAGCTACAGAAAAGTAAAGAAACCAGACTGATTTTGCTGGTACTTTATCTCTCTGAAGGACAAAAGTATCTTTTCAACTTCAATTCAAGTTTTTCTTTGCTTCAAATTAGGATGCTACCTTCTTTCTCCACTCCCAAGTGGGTATATGGCTGCTTTACAAAAGATCTTTGTATCTTGAAACTCAGTATATCATTATTCCATCTCCCTCACACTATTTAAGACTAAGTACACTCCTTTCTACTCAGCTTCTTCTAGCTTATATTTTCTAAAACCTGCCACTCCTGCTTCCCATCTCTGGCTTCTTTCTCCTGTATATACTATTTTCTTAAGTTCTAGTTTTCCAATTTGAATAGCATATGTCAGTTAAGACTAAACAAGCATTTAAAGTAATTACATAAGACATCCTTATCACTGCACTGTGCACAAAGTAGTTTCAAATGAACAGCGTGAGACATAATAGAGCAAGCTCCAAGGCATTCATCACATTTTCAGGAATGCAAGAATACTGGTGGAACAGTAGTAATAATTGTCACTTATAAGGCCCCTGCTATAGACAAAAATTGCTAGCAGATGTTAACATAGGCCAGATGACATCCAGATGAATATTCTTCACCAAACATATTTTTTAAAACCTTGCAAAATTTATTTAATGATATTAATTAAAACATTTAACTTCTCAGCCTGAAAGTTCATGAAGAAACCTGAAGTGCAAACCACTATTTATTTATCTAGAAAGTCAGAAGAAAATAAATATTCACTAATTTTCTATTTCAATACTCTATTCACCAATTTTCTTCCCATACCACTGTCTCCCTCTGTTCCAGTACCTTATATATTCTTCTACCCCTTTGAAGTCCTCCCAAACACATAACCAAAGCCTGCAGATAATATTATTGACTAAGTATCCACAAAATGGAAGACATAAAAAAACTAGGTAAAGTCAAATAAAGAGCCTGAGGCACACAGAGCATGTACTATAATGTCCTTCAGACAGAAAAAAAATTATGTTGATTCATAGAATTTAGACTTTGAAATTACTTTGGTTATGAACAAAAGTCGTTCTGATTTTTCTTCTTAGAACAGCACCAATTTTCTTTTTTGAGTTCAAAATTAACACCTGGATATTCTGCTTCAATATTATACCAAAATCCAGTAAAGTTTTCCTGAGAATTTTTATCTTAAAGTGGACTAAATCTCAAGGAACTAGTTAAAACTGTGAGGCTTCTGCCAATGTAAGGTAAAATCCAACAACATTTTTTCCTGTCTACAACAAAAGCTTCAAATGGAGACCTTCCAGATTTTAAACTGACCTAGGGAAGACTATTAGGGACATGGCTCCCAATTCTCTCTCTATTAATAAACCTCTCTAACATTTGTCATCTGGATTCTAGATTTGCTTAGCTTCTGTATTTAATCAACTCTCCAACTCCCCTGTTAACCTGTGCCTACCCTACAAAGTAGTATGTACTAGTTTCCATCAGCATTTAGGTTTGGCATGCCCTTCCTACAGTCCTGTTGTCACCAGACACTACAGAGTATGAGTTAATCAAGAGGTGTTGTTATGTGGGGAGTTACCAAAAAAATAAATTCCTCTCCTCCACAATGAAAGGCAAATACTTCACTTCTCCTTTCTCTGGGCTGCAAACATGAAGAACTGGCCTAGGAAGGAGCTGTAAGAGCACTGAGTACCACAGTGGAAATATTTGCAGACAGAGGAAACTGTAGCTTGTAAATGTTATTGCTAGCCCTGGGAGGTGATGAGTGAGGTTATATTGCCGTACTGAAGCTTGGCAGAGACTCGGGAGAAACAAGAAGGAGCACACGTGCTTTTCAAATCAACTCCAAATGTCACTCTAACATTTACAGAGCTGTGTACAACTATTTGGGAAGAAATCTCTGGCAAGGCTAAGTGTAGAAGAATTTCTCCTCAATGTAAAGGACTGTAATGGGGAATTCTGTAGGGAACATGATACTAAAATCAGAGTTTGAGAGTTTGTATTACCACGGGTGGCACTTTAGAAAGTGACTCAACATCCATTTCCTTCAAACATCTTTGAGTCCTCTTCATGTCAAGCTACATGAAGCATTTGATTGCTACCTGATGAATAAAGTGCACTGAGAAAGGGAGATTACAGCAAAAATGTTTGGTTTACCTCAGCATAAAGTGAAAAAAAAAAGGTAGCAGAGACAATTTGTAGCAAGAGAAAAATCAATAAAATTGTACAGAAAAAAATACACAATGAGGGTCACCACGCACTGCAACAGAACAGCTGCAGAAACCCCAATCTTCAAGTTAGTCTCACTTGAAGCAGGTGGTGGGGATAACAACTTCCAGAGATCTCTTTCAACCATGATTATTCAGTGCTAAGTGCCAGAACGCCCTGATTTCACTGGATATTGCACCTTTTCACAGACATCACCTTACACCTGCAAATTGCTACTGATTTGAGATGGAAAAAGGCTCCAGAGTCACCATCTCTGGACATGTTCAAGCGGCATCTGGATGTGGCACCTGGGAATATGGCTTGGGGGTGATGATGGTTGCTGGGTTGACGGTTAGACTAGATGATGTTGACTGGTCTCTTTCAACCTTGATGTTTTTTTTATTCTGTGATCATCAGTCTGTCGTATATGAAAAGCAAGGCTGTCATGTAAACTACATTCATAACCTTTTTAAAATCCATAAACAACCTCTTCACAGTTCTGTTTTTCCAATATGGCAAAGAAAAGCTAACTACTATTGCCTCTGGCTGTTGGTTTAAGGAAGGTACACAGCATTAGACAACCCTCAATTTAATTTCCTTTCTTTTCCTCATTTGACAGCCCCAAATCCCTAAACTATGTAAATTCCTGGAAGAAGTACTTTAACAGAACAGGGAGCAAATGGAAAACATTGGTTTGCAAACTGTAGGTGAATTTTGTCCGTATCATACTGGTTTTGAAAAACCAAAAATTCTTCAAGCCAGTGATTAACAAAGGGCCAGAAGTGAGACACTGCTGTGCTGAAAATAAGTAAGCAGAGGAACTAGGTAACTATTTATTAAACTCATATAAGGCAAGCAGCTTCATGGAAACAAGAATGTCACAACACTTGCAAAAGATGGAAAACAGGTCATCTTTGAAGGGAAGCCCAATGCAACACAGCAGGTAGTAATAAATAACAATAGTAATACATGCTGTGGAAAAATACAGGATAATATGAAATTTGGAGTTTCCAGCTACAACTTCCAAGCTTGAAATACAAGATAAACTAAGCCTGAGTCCATAATTCTAGATCTGAAGGAAGTTTCCTTCAGAGCCTTTTCTTCTCCTACCACAGATCTGCTGTCTTCCCTGAAAACAGTCTCAAAACCACTAACCTGAGAGTGGTCCCCATGTGAGAGCTACACTTGGTCAGCGCAGCACAGAGTGCTGAAATGATGACAGTGATTTCCAGGCATCCCACAGACTCTGTCCATTCCTAATGAAGTCATCAGCAGAGATGCAATGGCCAGATCTGTTCACCCAGCTAATTACAACCACTGTTCAATTACTGGAACCATGACAAAAAGGCAAAGAGAAGCAGAAACTAGTAGCTGGCATGGAATGGCAGTTGATATTGCCAGGATCATGAAGACTCAAGCTAAATGTACATGTTCATGCCTGTAAATTTTACTAGCAGATAAAACAAATTTAGCTCTATTTTCAAGTAACAGACACTGCCTTTTGAAAACATGATTGTATCCCAGACTAAATTTCTCTTTACAACTCTGGTACTTGTAGATAAACGTTTTTAAAATAAAATTAATTTCAGGAAAAAAAATAAAGGAAAAAAAGAATTAGCATGTGAGGTGTTTATGCACTAATGATGACCCAGAATTTCAGTGTTTGGATAACTACAGGAATGTTCATGAACTGTCCCTCTCTGACTTCAAACATGACCAAGCGCAGTTTCTGTCTTACAAAACCAGTATTTTTTGGTAAGGACCCAGTTAGAAATTCATAGTCCTTAACACTGCTTATAATTCTCACACAGTTATTAAACTCCTACAAGCCTATCTCAAATGCCAAAGGCTGGAGTGCAGGATCTACAGTGCAGGACTGTGTACTGGTCCAACTACACAAACTGGCATTCAATTAATGCATTTAGAAATAACAGTAGCCAGAACAAACCCCTAGTTCAAAACTCAAAGATTTGGGTTCATGGACAAGAGAGTTCCATTAATCTTTTTCTTCTCTCAGCTCCAAGAGCCTCCACTGGTCTTGATGGAATTGTAAATGATAATAAATCCTGCTTCATGTTGGTGCTGCGAAGATTTATTCAGCATTGACAACTTATAGGATTCTCCAGTCAAAAGAACTGTAGATGTATAAATTATGACAGCAGCTGTGACCCTAAAACTTTCACATTCACCATTGTGCAGCCCATTTTATACTCTTTGAAATTCAGGGCAGCAGTCAGAATGCAAAGAGTGTCATACTCCAAAAGCAACAGCCTGATGTCACAGTCAAGCAGAACTGGATTTTCTTCAACTGCTTCTATCATGGACTTACTGAGCTGCTGAGACTACTCCTATTCAAAACAAGACCAGCCAAATCTTGAAATCACTAGGTAACTTAGACTGAAAATGTCATTTATATGCAGAAGATTTTCAGGTCACCTTCTATGGTGTATATAACTTTTACTGAAACGCATGGATCTCTCCTGCTCCTAACTGAAATTGGAAAGCTGTCACATTGTCACTCCATATCAAGACACTTGCATCCATTACAGATAAGATGTAAGAATGTACCCATATTCTGTATTGTTCTCGTTATACTAGAGATAATGAAAAACTCCAAGTTAAGATAGCTTTAATGGTGAATAACTGGCTATTTATCCTGTCTAAAGCACTTCTGTCCACTACAATATATTCCAGAGAGATATTTACTCTCTGGATTGCTAGCAGTGGATTAAACATAGCCTATTAGGGAAAAGAGTCCCCTTGGACCTGTTAACTGCCTCAAATGTAAAATTCAATGTCTGCTTATCAGTGACTGCACTTCCTGATTGACATTACTTTCCCTACACTTTCACTCAATGCTAGGCAGCAGAATGAACTTCCTGGGAAGGAACTCTGCCATGAGTGGGCAGGTAATTAGCTTCACTTCACTGTGGTCTTCTCAGGTTCTCTATGTTTTTGAACAATTTCTTTATGAGATTGAGAACCTAAAATACTCACATAGCAATAGCAAGGAATAATTGGTCCCCCACCCACATCACTGTTAGTCCTTATACAGTTCAAAAAAGCATTCAAGATGGTACAGTTGATATCTCTGTCACAAGGGTGGGGAAATAAATTCAAACATCAACCATTTATTCTTAAAGACCAGAGTTCAGAAATTCCTTAGACAGAGAAAAATAGAAATTTTGTAATCTCAGACTAAGACTGGGTTTTCCACACTCAGAAATCACTGTTTAGAATGACCTGCAGAGCTGCCTGTGCACTGAGGAAGTGTGGGACAAAGGGAGGAATAAAGCTACCTGTCACAAATGTGATATATTTCCTAATCTGGGTGGCAGACAGAAAGTGCAATCTCTAAGAATGGATTTTGAATCCTAATAAAAACTTAGGTGGTTGATAAAAACATCAACAGTCAGTCTTAACACTGTACAGTAGAAAAACCAGTTTGCTTTCATCTAAAATGTCTCCCAGGCCACTAAGTGCAGAAGAGATGGAACTAGGAGACTAAATTGCAAAACCCATCCCATTTAGATAACTGGGATCACATGTAAGGTCAGGGCAGTTAATCATAACCTATTTGCTGAAAATTACCCATAAAGGATATTAGATGCACAATACTTTTACAGCAATTAGCTCTTGTTGATATGAATATGAAATAGATACCTAGTAAGAGTTACCTTGGTAACAAAAGGAAGGAAAATAATCAGAACAAACATGGAAACCAAGGTAAACTTGGGGGATGGCCAGTTCAGATATATGTTTGGAGAATTGGAGAATGCTTTCACGTGTACTATTTGGCCAAATCTCCAAAGAGTATCAGAGGAAGTGATATTATTAGAACAGAGTCCAACACAATTTAACAAAGCATGGTATAAGCAGATGGGAGCGTGGCTATCAGATTAACTTTGCATAAAAGCTGTGGCAAATCCATCATGAGGTTTTCCAGGTTCTGAGAAGGCCTGACCAGAACTGGTTATACCAGCAAATTGTGTTTACTTCAAAGATGAATATTTTCTCTTCCCTCATTATACAAGGATGAAAAAGTGGTGGGGGAGAGAGTCTGACATTTCCTACTCTCAAATGGTATTTCTCTATAGAGGTAAAAGCCATTAATCATTACTAATTAAAATTGAGGGAAAAGAAAAAAAAAAAAGTAGTTACATCTGAAAGCATTCTTTCAGTTTTTCCACTTCTTGCTGCTGGCTCCTTCTCTTGGGCTGTCTCAAATCTGCACCCCTACTGTTTCTGTACCCATTGGAAGGGGTAGAGAAAGTTGGGCTGCAACTTCACAAACACAGCCTCCAGCTGCAAGAAGAAGAGTCTGGCTGCTGCCCAGGCCAGCAGGAGGAGTTAGAAACAGCCATATGGATGTGCTCCTCACATCTGCCCACATTTAGGGGAGTCACATAATCCAGCCCAGGAGATAACAAGCACTCCAAGTTCCACAAGGACAGAGTGGTAGGGGGAGCCAACAGCTGTTATCAGCTGTGGCTGAGGCACGGCAGTGGAACCTCCTGTGAAACTGGTATAAAGCCTTGGTGTCCCAGATGGCCTCCAATCTGAAAAATATTTGGGACACCACCCAGAAGCCTTCCCACAAGGGATGTAAGGTTGAATTAAAGCAAATATAAGGAAAAGAAGAACTCATAGTCTTGAAGTTTCTACATTCTAGAGGATCCTGTACAATTTCAGAAATTATTTAGACAAAACTTATTTTGTAACAACAGGCTGTTTGAGCCTGACTGTAACATCTGCCTATTGGAACATCTTCAATTTAAAATTGAGTACATTGCAAAAAATAATCTAAACCCAACTATCTGTATGTACTTCATCTGTCATATTTCCCCCTTCTACTGTTCATGGCATCAGAATATGCTATTTATTTTTTTTAAATCTTTCCTATTTTTCTTTCTCCTGTTACTGTGCAAAATGCCAATACAAAGAATGGCAAAAACAGCAAGCTACCTGCACCAGGAAATAAACAAAGCACGTCAAAAAATTACACTTCCTGTAAACTGAAATAAAATTTAATTATCTTTTTCAAACCTGTCCGTCCTTCAATTTCCATTCAGCTTTGGAACAAAACAAATCAGAATATGCACAGTGGTTTCAAATACATAATACCATAATTTTCAATGACAGTTAAGGACTGATTCATCCTTAACAGCAATTTTATCAAGTCAGAATGAGATTCTGCAGAATATCAAAGTAACAAGGGCTGTATCAAGCCACATTGCACCCTTTCCCCTGGGGAACACAGAGTTACACGTACAGCACCTTGCCTTGCACAGCATATCACTTCTTTACTCTGTATAAACATCCTCCCATGCTGGCCAGACTGAATACCACAAAGGGAGGAATACAGCACAAAAATACATAACCAAAGGAAGACAAGCAAAGCCCTCACTCTTCCAAAGAAAGTCAAGCACTGAGCAGCCAGCGCTCAGGACATATTTGGACAATCCTCTCAGACACATAGGATGATTTTTGAGGGTATCCTTAGCAGGGCTAGGTGTTAGACTCAATGAACCTTGTGGGAACCTTACAGCTCAGAATATTCTTTGGTCCTGTAATCTATGGTGTTAAAACTGCCATCTAATGGTGAAACTGTAACTTTGAAGCAGGCAGAGTAGACAGCACACAAGGAAACAAATCCTGCTTTGACCTGCAGCTCTTGGATTGAGATTGGCAATCACCTTTTTCAGCAACATTTACTTATATGCTGCTTCCTCCAGCACTAGCTGCTGGTGAAGCAAAAGTGTATGTTTTAAGTGACAAAACGTATTTTCATCAGGATGTGATTAATGACTCAAACTGCCAGATTTGATTTCCAGTTTTGTGCCACAGATAAGAGACTGCACAACGAAGAATAGAATAATGCCAAAGTTCAGGCATGGATTTTTTGAGGACTGATAATGTTATCTTAATTTCTGATAAAAAAAACCTACCAACATTGAAAACATGCAGAAATGCTGAGTTAAATCATCTAAATTACTCCAGTGATATAGATTTACTGGACATTTCAGCTATTCCAGAACCAAATCACTGTCAGCAATCTATCATTTACCTCATGATCTGGTGGTAGAGATTCCAAATCACTTTCCTGGTGGCTCAGGTATGGACAGAATTTTTGGCCTTGCTATGCACCTAAACCAAAGGAAGCTAGTTCAGACAAGTCAGTATTTGCCTTTCCACTTTGCTTAAAGTATAATTAATAGTACCTCTTTATTATGCTTCCACTGATCCCCTAATAATGGTAGAATCATACAATAGTTTGTTTTGGAAGGGACCCTTAAGATCATCTAGTTCCAACCCCCTACCATGGGGAGGGACACCTTCCACTAGGTCAGGTTGCTCAGAGCCCCATCCAACCTGGTCTAATAATGTTGGTCTAATATCTAAAGCAGAAGGACACAAATTAGGACTCCTGAGAGCTATTCAACAAGTCACTTTGTGATTTTCCTTATCTGAAAGCTGGAAAGATTGTCATTTACCTCTCTTCAACAACATGTTTTAGATTCTGACTAAGCAATCATTACAAAGTAAGCCAAATATATTAAAAGGATATCACTAATGGAAAAATATAACCTAATGAACCCTTGTATTGAAAGTACTATATGTCAGGAACAGGTGTATTTGGAATCCACTTCTGACAGGATATTGACATCTAATTCCATACTATCAGCAAAGATAGTTCAATTTGCTCGCCTTTTTATGTGCAAGTGAGGGCCAGTGAAACTGTCAGACTCCTGATGAAAGACAAGTACCTAGGATACATAGAGAAAAAAATGGTTCTTTCATAAAACTCTCTCTCCAAGTCATTCAAGAGTTTAGAATCTCAGAGCTTAATACATGAGCCATCATTCCCCATATCACTGGAGAAAAGGGATGTTAAGCTCTTCACCCACAAAAGCAAGCATGCAGCTTCTTCAGCAGAGAGACATTTCTATTTTCAATATAAAGTGAATCACAGGATCTTACACTGGGGCTTAATCATGATCCTGAAAGTTCAATACAACATCTGTAGTGAACAGCACGCTCTGCTTTCTCCTAAAGGTTCCTGGAGGGCTGCAAGGGTATGCGGGAAGCCCAGAGGGTGGAAAAGCTGTGTGTATTAAGGAGTTAATACACTTTAGTATGAATTTCAAGTATGTTAGAAGACAAACACAGTGTCAAGCTTTTCCCCAAAACAGTCACTAGTAGGAACTTAGCAAATCAAGCGAGCCACCAGTTGCTGGGTGAGCAGAGCAGGCGATGGGGATGCAGAGACCATGGGCAGGGACTGGTACACTGGGGGCACAGTGAGGGGTGGGTGTCAGTGCTGCTTGAGGCCATTAGATGGTGAAGGAGGCTGTAGTTGTCTCCTCACCTGTGCCACTAGTGCTGAACTACTTGTTATGTGTTTTTTCAAGAGACAACAGTACGGCTCCTCCCTGGGGTAGAAGAGAAAGCAAAGACACATAACAAATCCCAGTCAGTTTTCTGTGTACTGTCACTGCCACCAGCTCTCACTGTCACTTTCTGGACAAGGTCCCAGGTTTCCATTCCCATCTGCACAAGTTCTGGATCAGCAAGGGCTATTTCAAAAGAAGCTTTTCCTAATTTACACCTGGAAAGGATGCAACACAGCTCTGTACCACAATACATCCACGAATAGCTGTTTTCTAAAATAAGCAGCTGACGTACTCTGACCAAAGAGGAAAAAGAGTAGATCTCCTAATAGGATGGTTTTCCTGTCTTTGATTCCTGTTATTTGAACTCCTCCACGTGATTTCAAAGCATTAAGATGCACTCAGGAATGTCTTTTGAAGTGTCCTACTTTCACAGCAGAAACTGAGACAGAAATAAAAGACAGCTCATCCACTGTCACACTGCAAAGCCAGGACTGTGCAGGGACACAACCCGCTGTCCACCACAGCTGGGCTGCTGCCCTCTCTTTGCTGGATGATCCAAGAGCCACATGCCACCTTGTACTTTTCACCAGACAAACCCTGAAAAATTCTCAGAATATCAAACAAGTCAAAATAATGAAGAGGTCAATAACTCCTTTGGAAATTGGAAAATAATCCACAAGCCTAAAAATAATCTAAATCTGTAACGGAAAGGAGACTGATCTTGACATTACTTGAAACATAGATGGTAAGACTCTATAGATAAAACACCTGTTTTTCTTTCAAATTCTGCAGATAGAGAGATTCAAAAGGGAAAGAATTGAGGCACAAGACAGTTTTTTAAGATTTCAATTGGCATTTATTTTGGACTAGAATTTATTTACTGCAGAGTTAAGCATCTCTCATAGTTACAGATTCTCTATTTATATCTGCTAACTGTGCATATTTCCTGGTTCTCTGATTCCAGACCAGCTGCTGGGCACAGCTGTGCTCCAACAAAGGCACCAAAACCAGCAGGATTGCTGTAGGACTGTCATACTTCCCTAATTTCATCTGCATCTGGAAGAGGAAATCACAGTGCTTTTCTCACCCACTCCTCACACAGCTCAACAGAACACCACCGATGTAATTGAAAAAAAAAAAAAAATCAGTGATAGATTGCCAGTGTGAGAAGCTCCCAAGCTTCCACAGCTTTTAAACATTGCACTAAAACTTCCTGCACAACATAAAAGATTGCTAACACAAAGAATACAGGAATCAACCTAAACAGTCACCTGCAAACCAAAAGACAGAGCAGAGAACATCCTGTGAGCAATTTGACATGTGGAGAGAAGAAGGCATAGAATTGCAAACAGTATAGTGTCTGGCAACAAAGAAGCCTCTATTAAGTGGGAAAAGGGTGGAAGTAAAAACAATGCAACTAGGCAGAGCACCCAAGGCCTCACAACATGGTGCAGGCTGTATGATCACATACAGCTATGTGGCATCTCAATCTTGAAGTGGGTTTTTAGAATGCAAATTTCATATTTCTGTGGGCATCAAACTCAAGGATGCAACAAGATCAAGCCTGCACCCAACATAGGGTGCACATCCTCCTCCTGGCATGCACCACTGGCTGCTCTTCCCCCACTCACCAGCTGTCCCAAACAACAGCCTTATTTAATGGCTGCTTCACACCCTGAGCACCTTACTTATATATTTCACTCTAAGAGCTGATGGGCCCCTAAGCACTACAGGGGGCAACACTGGGGTTTGTCAGGATTTACTGCTTTTATTCATCAGAACCTAATTGATTTGCCAAAGATCAAAGTCCATGACAAAGCAGGACTAAATGCAAGTGAACTAAATAGTGGACTATATTTTTGTTGGTGTTTTGGAGGCTTATGCAGATGAATAATATTTTGGATGACAGCTTGTCAGTCAGAAAAGTCTCTGTCTTCCATCTGCCACAAAGATGAACAGTTAGTAGCATACTTGCTGGTTCTGCTTATGCACTGGCTGGAAAGAACGAACCTTACAGTAGGCTCTCCTCACCAGCAAACTGGAAACAGCAGTCCATGCTTCTCTTTCTCATATAAGTCTGTGAACACCTCTTCGAACTGAGATTTGAGCTTGGGATCTGAAGGATTCTTGGACACAGCTTTTTCCTGCAGTGCATTTGACAAAACCTTCCATAGCAACCGTCTTTTCTCATGTGATACTGTAACACATGCCAAATAAATTGTTTCTAGTTTTCCCAAACATGGAGTTTGTTCCACAATTCTTTGAGACCCAGCAAAGAAGCTGAGTAACAAAATGTTGTTATTTTTACACCATTAACTATTGTACCCCTCCTAATTCAGTATGAGTTATTATAACAAGTAATTACATTAAGAATCAAACAAAACTTACTTTGGTAATCAGTGTCTTGCATGTTGTATAAATTTATTCATATATTCACTAATTACGAAAACATATCCAGTCATTAAAGGGATTTAGAAAGGAAAATAGGTCTTTTAAAGTTGGAAGACATTTCCAGGGTTTGATTCTGAGGCATACATTTCCCAGATTGATTCAAGATAGAAGCAGAAGAGCTGGCTAGATCACGGAGCTCCCTCCCCTTCCTGTCTTAAAAATCATATTTCACAGAAGTGTAGAGGAGCCTGGCCTTGCTGTGTTGTTTTAGCCTTCCTAGTTTCCAACGCCTAACAGATGGGATTTCCACCCTTTTTATGAGTCCTGCTACACCAAAATAAAGGAAAAAATAAAACAACAAAACAACCAGCTAATTGTTGTGATAGTATGATATTCACCATTTTCCTTTCTTAATTTAACCCAATATTCCTGTCCTGTGAACTTCCTTAAGGCAGTCCTCCCATCAGAGCTGATTCATCCTCCTCTCCTCAGGTTATAATTTACCAATCAATATGTACTGAAATCAATATGTACTCTTCTAATTTTTCTCCATAATTCCTCCCTTCAGCCTCTTGATTATATTTCAACTTATTTTGCCAATTTCCTTCATATTGTTGGATTTTACTCTAAGCTGCACAACAGTGCTTTCTTTGCACCTTTTATACTTCTATTTCTTGAATATACATTTCTACCTGTGTGACTAGGAATAGTTCTGACTAGCAGAGGTGTAGCTGAGTACACAATGGTACTTCATTAGTACACAATTTAAGTGGTGAGGAGTTGATATTCAGGCTTTGTTATCTTGGCAAAGGTCAATGGGTAGAACTATTTAAGGCTCCTTTCTTGTGTGCTCTGTAAATCTCATATCACTATTGAGTTAAATACATCCAGCCAATTGCTGACACACCATACAAAATTTCATCATTTGTTTAGTGCCTTATAAAGGGCAGTGAATAATTTTACCTTTTCAATGCCAAAGGAACAAGAAAGTTTTTTTCCCCTTGAGTGGCTCAAGTACTATAGCATTTTATCTATAAAAGGTTGCTTATGTATCTCAAAAAAATACAGCATTGTGTCTCAACAACCACATAAGGATTGTAATAGCACTGCAGGTGTATAAAAGTAAAGACAGAAAGTTACTGCTATTTTAAAAGAAAATATCTGACCTTTACAGATTTTAATACACATTTTGGGTCTAGGCAATGTTGTTCTTTTGGGGATATGAACACAAATTATCGACACAACACCAAGAGTAGCCCCCATTTCTGTACTGATGAAGAATAAAATACTCTGTGTCAATTAGCAATAACAGGAAAATTAGTTAGATAACACAAAAATAGGTATCATTCATCAGCTTAGGTTTCTACCAGTTCTCATGCAGGATGTCCACTAAGATTAAGAAAAGCTATGAAACAGAAAGTCAAGTATTAGCAAAAAGTACAGATTTTGCCAGTCTTCAGCTTTTCTTATCCTAAAATCTGAAGCTCTTAGTGATTCATGTATTTTTCCACATTGCAACCCTTTTACAATTTTGGAAAGTCCTAAGTATCTGGGTTTTTGGGGAGGTTCTTTGTGGTTTTTTGTTGTTTTTTTTTGTTTGTTTGTTTGTTTGTTTTTTGTTTGTTTTGTTTTTGTTTTTTTTTGCAGCTGGGGAACACAAGGCGCATAAAAATGAACTTGCCTGTAGTTATTTAAGCCAGAAACAGAATTCTAAGGTATGTCTACATTGTATACTTTTCTAAAGCACTGAATTAGTGAAGTCCCATATATGTCAAGGCTTGTTTTGTGAGAAGCCCTGATCAGATTTACTCTCCAGGCTGGCAGGGATGCTGAACTGACATGACACAACTCACCGCTCATCTGCAGGTACTGCCACTGTCAGCAGATGGTCTTGCAAAGCAAACAGGATTACACACAACATAGCACAGGATGCTCTGTGCCCAATACACTGCAACACAGCTTCTGAACAGCATCTGCAGGGCAGCTTTGCAAAGATTTCTGAGTAACAGCATTTGTTATGCTTTTAGCCTGGTCCATGGGAAATCACTAGTTTTAGCTATCACTGTCAGATAACATTTTAATCTTTACTTTTTCTTTAAGTTAAGGCTTATACAACTTCAATTTGCCTTATTAGCACATCTACTAACTTCTTCCATGTTTTAGTCAGTTGGAGATCCCTGGATAGTGATCAGACACACAGGGAGTGATAGCTGAGTGAGCAGTGCTTGGTAAGTGAGAGGCAGTCCCGTGGGGAGCTGTGTGGTAATCAGCTTTTCATTACTACATGCTGAAAGGCCAAAGTGATTCATGAGTGCTCTTCTGAGTGGGAAAAGGGAGAGGAAGAGAAGATGAAGGAACTGTGGTTCTGATATGAATTATCTCTATCCTATCACAGTATATAAGTATTTATCTCTAGAAACTGCTAACCAAATATCCCAGGACTATATTATCATGTCTGCAGAGATCTGCAAGTATTATTTTAGAGACATAAGATAGCTTTTTTAAGGTGGAAAGAGTAGCTTAGTGCCCTAAGAGTCTAACTAAATTAAGCAATATCTTAGATCCAGACACTTAAATCTCAGTAAATTAAATCTTCTCAGAGTCAGGGTTATGGCTAATTACATTTGTAATCTTGAATCTTACTGTAGGTGCCTTAATAGTTCAATATCACAGTTTCCCAAAATATAAAATGATGATGATATCAATCTCAAATACTCTGCATATGGGAAAAAATGGCACTTATTTGTATAGGATTATAAATCTGCATCCTTATAAATAGTTTAATGTGGATTTATTTAGCATATTCTGATAGCCCAAAGACAGGTAGTGATGTCAACAACTTCCTGGCTTTCTTCCAGCTACGACCTTGTCTGCTCATTTTAAGTTTGAAAGGTCCCCCATGAGTTATCTGTATGCAGAGATTCAAAAATTCACCCAAGCCTCTATTTCTGGCTTCTACAGACAGAGAGATAATACTGTGAGATTTGGCAGGCCCCACAACACTGCAAAGAACAGGCAAAGAACATCCTGAAGTCCATTGCCAACCCATGTTTGAAATGGGTTACAGTTCACTGCCAGAGCAGGAAACACCTAATTTCCAAACACAAACAGCCTAATGCCAGGACCACAGTCCTGGCTGTATCTGTCTTCTTCCTTCCTGCCCTGAAGCTCCCCTAGGTAGCCTTCACCAGGAAACTGCTCAAGTGTGTAATCCAGAAGCAATGCTGAAGCAGGAAAATGCACAGCTACCTGCAGGCACCCAAACAGATGCTGAACTACAGTTCTTGACATGCACAATCTCAGGATACTGCCTTTCAAGGGACTGACATGGGAAAAGAAAGTTATGAGTGCCAACCAGTTAAATAGGATTTTATAGACCAACACTTTGATGGAGCTGAGTGAAAGGTGTCTAGGAAAACCAACTCACAGCAAAGGGGACATGGCAGCTGTTTCAAAGCTGCTTCTCCTGAAAGATTTACTGACTGAGCCTTGGCCGGTGGCACAGACTAGGGTAGGAGCTGTAGGCAACACACACATAGACATACAAAGAAAGGTAAATGATCTGCAATTTGATTTTTACAGCTTCTAGAAAAAACAGCAGTGTAAAAGAGAATAGATGGGCTCAGCAAATTGTCACCAGCCAGAAGGAAAAGACAAAAGAAAAAAGAAATCACAGCAGTGTAAATCAGTCAGGGAGAAATGGCTAAATGAGGATACTGATTGCTAATCTACATTCTGTCACTCTGACTTTATAAACAGGTGAGCTAAAGAGGCCATGTGTGCAAAAGCAGCCCTGTAAAAGCACTGTTTTTCCCAATCTCATCTGTATTCACAGTGGACCACGTTTTCACTTTATGTTTGCAATGTTCCTGTTTCTTCTGCAGGTCCATTAGCACTGTGCACATTGCACAGTCAATACCAATTCCAGCCTACACTTTTCTGCCTTTTTTATTTGGACACAAGTCCTTCTGTCTGCTGGATTCATTACCCTTCAACATGGCTATTTGTAGTCTCCCTTTATGTTTTGATTATTTTTTAAAGCAGCCCGAGTGCTTTGACTTAAATACAAAAATTACTTTATTAAAAGATAAAGTAAAAACAGTGAGGCATTTAAAAATGCCATGATAAATAATTTCTGGTTTTCTTTACTTTAATCCTTTTTATTTTCCATAATTACTTTGCCCAAAAAACTTGCAGGCTATAAAATTACCCCCACCCCTGTCCCCCCAAAAATGCCAGCCTTTTGTTCAACACAGGTCTATTCATTCCTTTCCTTGTTGCCTTTTCCCACATCCCAAGAAATCTTTCAGGACATTCTTAGTTCTTCTGTACCAGACAGGAATGTGAAATTTGATCAAACTGGAAGGTGGTAGAAGGATTTTGGCAGGCTTAGGGGAATGGCATACAAGAATTTGAACAACATACAGAACCATGATGTCACCTTAGTAAAAAGGAGAGCAACAGCCTAAGACAGGAGTCAATCTCCACCCTGCTGAATTCTGGACCATCTCCACCTCCTTCACCAAGGTGGCTAAAGGCAGCTCCTTCACACCACAGTGGTGCTTCCAGCATCAGACTAGGACTGGGGAAAAGTGAACTGCCAACTATTACCTGTGCCTTACTTTATTCATTCCCTCAGATGATGAATCCCATATTTAACATGAAGAAAAGATGAAATTATTAAAAACACAACTTTGAGGCAAGCATCTTGGATGCAGCACTAAATCAAACTCCAGTAACACTTGACAGGGAAAGAAAGGCTAAAATTCATCACTGGTCAGTCCTCCAATAGGACAGAACAATCAAATGCAAA
This sequence comes from Lonchura striata, assembly GCF_050655825.1. NCBI lineage: Eukaryota > Metazoa > Chordata > Aves > Passeriformes > Estrildidae > Lonchura > Lonchura striata. The sequence continues at coordinate 52,673,389 of NC_140707.1, read as the reverse complement.
TGTAGAATAAAGGAAATTTGCACAAATTGGATATGAGAACTGACCAAAAGAAATGGGGTAGCAGTGATTTGTGGGGTTTGCATCAAAAACTCAAATTGCAACAGAAGAGAACTTCCCTGAAGAAATGGCAATAGAATGGTGGAAACCTGGACATTTCTATGACTGGGTACTGAACTGTTAGGCTTCCACCTCTAGGAGCCAGAACCGGTACAACAAAATTCGTGTAGAGATTCTAGATGTTTTGAAATTCCTTAGTATGCCAAAAAGCTTTCCTTTGATCCATTTTTTTCCTCTTTGGTCACAAACACTCTCAACACAGAGATTAAAAAAAAAATTACAGAACTATAAAATATTGGAGACCATTGCTGTATTCTTGCTTCCTTCTCATTCTTTAGCAAGCACACACCTTTTGCCAGTCACTTGTTCAGAGGGAGATCTTTTCCTCACGTGGCAGATGATACATGCAGCACAAACTCCATTTTGTTCTGCTTAGTTCAAACCTTGCTCTGCTCCCCGGGCTGGGTGCATTAAGCTGCCTCATGGCTCTCTGTCTTCAGCAGTTTCACACACAAAGGAAAGGAAATCAGAGCTCCAGAAGAAGAGTTCCTCCTTTCCCCCTTCTACTTTGTAGATCTACCATACCAGGCAAGTCAGAAAGACTGACCTATTTCCTAACCTCTAATGCAAATACTTCTCCAAGAGATGACTAAGGTATATAAAGGAGAGGTACTCTATGTATTACTCATTCTAAGTACAAGCCTAGGGCTCCAAGAGCTGTCAATCTAACATGCTTTTCAACTGAGGGGCTGAATTGTTATTTTCCATTTTACTGATTTAATGAAAGGTAGTGGATAAAAAAACCTCACTGTTTAAAATACCATATTTTTTCTTTCTCAGCAGTCTGAAATGGGGCCTGTGGGTATTGAAGCAGTCAAACTGAACTAATTCCATATGACTCCATTTGAATCCTAAACTCTGGTGCTTTGATACAACTTCCAACAGTAATCTCTTTCAACCTTCCCTGCCCTTTCACTCCCTTCAGCAGTATTACAACATGAAGAATTACAATTCTTCTTTGTTCAGAAATGGAAAAACACTGTTCCTCACAAGAACACAAGATTAGTGTGGCAGGTAACCCAAAGGGTCCAGGCTGACCACAAGAGGACCTCACCCTAAGAGGTAAAACTACAGAAGTGAAAAGCTGTAAGATATAAAAAAATGGAAGCATCACGAGACCAGTGACACTTATGGAGCTGTTTTTCTTGTACATACTCGCTGCTGTGTCCTTTTAGTGGGAGGACTTTTGCCTTAATGTGATGGATATCTCCTAGGTTTTATGTTCTGTCTATTACCAGCTTATCACCTATAATCACGACAGAGCAGGAAGTCACTTTGAAACTAATATTAGGACTTGATTCATCAAGATGCAGTTAGTTTCCCTCTTCTGAACCTTATCTCCCAATTTTAACCTCTTGTTCTCAATTACCCAGAAAAAAAAAAACAGGATTCTAGTAAGAAATAAAAATGATGAGTATTACCTTTCCTTTATACATTCTCAGATGCCTTAGCAATGAGAGTGAGAAGGGTTTCCCTCTGGAGGGCCATGCCTTGGAGTCTGGTACCTAGCGGCAATGGATTCACTAGGACCACCCTGTGAGCTGCTCTGTGAGATAACTGCATTTGAGACAAGACAGACAAACCAAGCAGACTGGGGGCAGCCAATATACACCACCAAATAAGATCTTTCTATGCTTGTGGTGATGGCTGTGCTTCTGCATATCCTTTCCGTATCACATAATAGCCTCATCCAATCAATCAAAGTGTCCAAGGGACGACTGCCTATCTCCACATGCAGAAAGAGTCAATTAAGGGAGTGTCATGAATGCCAAGTCTTTCCTCTCCCCCTGAGATGAATAGAGGAAAAGAAATGAGACAGAAAATGCACTGTGCCGGTGCCTGCCTTTAAGCACGATGGCTTTGACTGGGCAAAGCAGGGAGATAGAGAAAGCTAATTTCACAGATAACATCTCCAAGTTTTATATAGTAATTGTAAATATTGGAAATAATTTTTCATGACAAATGAATCTACTTCATCCTGGCTTCTTCCATCAAGATATTCCCTTTAATTGTAAGGACAATTGGCAGTCTCAGCAGAAACACAAAATGGTCTGATTGGAGGGTATGGAAAGGAAGTAGGGTATTTAGTCACAGGGACTGAGTTCAGCCACTAAGCTATAAGAGACTCAAAGACAGAGGTAGTCTGAAGCAATTCTTGAACCTAGTGTCATCAGTTAGTCTCTGGACACCTGACAAATCACACCAGATGTGGTGCATATTCATACTACGTCCATTCTGGATCATGCATGTAACATGCTGTGAGACTCGACTATTAATGATTACTGACTCAAAACATTTGCCCATTTAGGGAGGCACCACAGTGCTGAGGCAGGTTTGCACCCCTGGAGGAAGGAGAGGAACTTTTGAGTGTGTAATGGCTAGTCTGCATAAAACAGAGGGGGTAAACTGTCTCTGCCTGGAGGCTGCAAACCAGGCTTTGAGGCTGATCAGAGGCAGACATTGTGGAGACAGGATGGTGTCTTTTATCATGCATTGTCCTCCTGCACACATCCCAACCCCTCCTCCAGGGGACGGTCACATTCGCACTTAGACCTATCAATATCAGAGACAGCTGAGAAGGGAACATAAATCATCAAAGACCCTCAAAGCACCCCCAGACTCATTTCTGTGCCCTTCCACCAGAGGACTGAAATCTCCTCTCCCAGAGGAGGTATCTGAATATTCCCACAAAGTCAGGGTGTACTTTACCTATTAAACTTTGTGTTTTGTTGGATTCTTCCCCAATCCCCCAACAGATCAAGATAGATCAAGACCGCTATTTTAAAAAACAGAATCTACAGATGGTGATAACGTATCTTTTTACTCTTATACTTTCTCTTTCTTTTCCCTATGCATTTTCTTAAGTAATATTTTTATGCTTTCATGCTGCTGTATTACTATAGATAATAATAACCAAAACTGCTACATACCTGCTTTCCATTGCAACTAAATAGTTTCAAAATAAACCCTATCTATCTATATATATATATATATATATATATATATATATATGTATATATGCAAATTTTCAAGCACTGACCATTCAGTGTCCTTTCATTGTAATCCACCCAAAAGGATCTATTAACAAAAACCTGTGTTGTGTCTTTGTGGGGAAGAATCATAACACACCATCATGTGTCTTGTAGGGAGTAACCTGGGAAAGATAATCATTAAAAGGTAAAAATGTATTTTTCTTCTTTCATGATGAATTACCTCTTCAAATTATCTAAGTTTTACTAAAATCTGCCTTCCCCTGTGTGCTGGTTTTTGCTGGGGTAGAGTTCATTTTCTTCACAATGAGTAGTGTGGGACTATGCTTTGGAATTGTGTGGAAAACAGTGTTTAGCACATTGAGAAGTTTTTGTTATTGCTAAGCAGGGCTTACACAGAGCCAAAACCTTCTCTGCTGTGCATACTGCCACACCAAGGAGGGGGCTGAATGTGCTCAGGAAGCTGGGAGGGGACACAGCCAGGACAGGTGGCCCAGCTGACCAAAGAGATATTCCAGACCATGTGACATCATGCAAAGAATAGAAAGTGAGTGGAAGGGGAAGAGATTTGGAGTGATGGTGCTTACCTTCCCAAGTCACTGTTACATGTGACAGGGTTCTGCTCTCCTGGAGATGGCTGAACACCTGCCTGCCATGGGAAGTGCTGAATGCATTCCTTGTTTTGCTTTGCCTGTATGCGTGGCTTTTCCTTTTCCTATTAAGCTGTTTTTATCTCAACCTGTGAGTTATCTCACTTTTAGCCTTCTGATTCTCTCCCTTATCCTGCTGGTGGAGGAGCGAGTAGCTTCTTGGGGTTTGGATGCTGGCTGAGGTTAAACCATGACACTGATATTCAGGTAAAACTGACCTGCTGTGACAAGCTGCCCTTCAATCTGAGAATTATCTGAGTAACACTTTGTGCCTTGACTTATTTTGTGGCTTACATTAAGGAGAAACCATTGTTCTGAACTGTCATTTATAAACCAGAAGAGAAACAAAAATATCACTATAATACTGGTCCTGTAGAAGAGGCCTAAACTAATAAAAGTATCATGCTCTGAAAGCATTAATCAAAAGGTCTTACCTACCCAGCAACATCTATTTTTTTGTTGCTGTTCTAGTGTTCTTTACAAGAGTTGACAGTACACAAAATCATACAGTTCTGAGTTATCGTATTTCTTGAACTGGAAGGACCTTATGAAAGCTATGCTCAGCAGTAAACAGCCAGAAGTGCAGAAGTTTAGAGAAAAACAGCAGAAATTATCTTCTTCTGTGCCACCAACTAACATATTCAGATGAGATGAAGAGCACCTGGAGTATAACAAATTCACATGCAAAACGGAAGTCAAGAGTGGCCTTAAATTTCAAAAGCATATGATGATGGAATCAGGATGAAGAAACAGGAGGAACACATGGATAAAAAAATCATACCCATAACATTATACTATATAGGAGAGACAATCAGTTGGTTCTTATATGGTCTCAGATTTTCCAGCTGCTCGGCAGATGCTGTTGGAGATTGTCACATCAATGAGACTCTTCAAAGTTAAAGTTCAACAGCATAAAACCCATGAAATAGTATTTTCCCAAGCAGATGTAATCACCCTGACTGCAGAATTAACTGCACACTCTTCTGTACTGAGGATATCACAAAGGCACTGGAGTGCAACAAATGCAGTTACTTGTCCTGGAAAGCACATCTATTCAGAGTGGCTTTTGACTGAATGTATATATCTACAGACAAAAAAGTTATAATAAGTGGTAAGGATCACAGTATAAATCCACAAAAGTGAGACACTTTTAAATTATTCATTAATATTGTTTCTCTTCCCTTATAAGCCCATCTTGTCTGCACAGTCCTTATTGGAGCTAGCACAACATCTAATGAGCATCTTGGAAATTGTTTGAATGTTAGCACAGATGTTATCTGATAGAAGATAAGGAAAGAATTATAAGATGGAGGATACATAAAAGCCTAATAGGCAGAATAATAATAAGCAGTTGTACAACAAACAGTAGACTTCTGGTCTGACAGTCAGTCTCTAAGGAGAGATACAAGGGAGTTAATCACATAAAGTCAGGTATTTCCTGAGCAGGACTGTGAACAGCATCTTCCACTGTAGTAGCTGTCTGGGCCAGCCATAAAGGGATCAGCCACAGGTGTTATGAATGGATTGATGGCAAGTGAGAAAATTAACTTCTCACATAAAATGCTCTTAGGAAAGTTAACATTCTTCAGATCATGTTTAATGAAGATTTTACCATAAAATTAGTGAGAAACAAATTGAGATGGGTGTGAAGGGATTGTATGAATTGTTTTTGCTAAATTCAGATGGAATTTTTTTTCTGCAGCTTGGCAATAATTTGGGAAACTCTACAATAGGACCTAACTGGTACTAGTAAGTCAGTGAATAGATGAAGTCTAGAACAGACCTATTTTCTAGCATCTTACCTTATAACATACAATCAAAATAATTATTCTGATGTTTTGATTTTCTTAAGTCTTTGTTCATGATCTAGCAAGAATTAAAAGAATTAAAAACATTGCAGCAAAGACTTTTCTCCTATGTGTCCATCTCTCCTGGGAACCATCAGTCCTACAGGAAAATCTATTCTCAGCAGTTATCTAGCATTTCCCTGCATGCTCAGAAGGTCTGGACAGTGCAAAAAAGCATCAACACTTATGAGATGCTTTGAACAGATCTTCTAAGATGTGATTATCATCAAGTATCTTCACTGAAATTAAAAATAGATTTAACCTGCTACCTGTGCTTGAGACAGCAAAGTATACAGTACTTATCCTGTCTAGTAAATGGTTCTGTGGCATTTCTTATTACCAGTAATTTTGCAACATCTCCTTTCATTGCACACATAATGGGAAGAAGTGTATTGTCATTCAACTTCTCTTAGTAAACACTGCTGCACAGGTACTTGGCAGGTAATAAAATGTGCAGAACTGTGCTCAACATCATCATTGTTAACAGCAGATGTGTTGCTGTTCACAGAGAGTTTACCACAAAATACAAAAGAAGGCAGCTTTGCCCAGGATTTTGGCTGTTCATCTGTGAGGCAATAGAAATGAGCACTTGTTCCAGCCCTTGGAAAAATCAGAATGGGATATTTCTGTCTTTCTGCAATAAACACTGAATGCAGCTCAGCAAAGGAGATGTCTGGAACAAGCCTTTTTTTCCTCCCCTTTCCCCTGGAAAGGACTCGGGCTGTGTCCAATTCTGAGCAAATACCTTTTGAGATTTAAAATCTAAATCTCAACATCTTTTATTTCAGCCTGAAATGATCAGGAGTCTCATATCAACCTGCCTTTCCCAATACTATATACTTCTTCAAAAAAAAAAAAAAAATCCAAGCAAACTACAATCACATCATTTAAGTAGGAGAAAATGTTAAAAAGTGAGTGATCAACAACTTTTGATTCTCACTGGCCTAAAATGATCTGATTTTCAGTTGTCTTTTGCTTTGTGTACTTCCTGGGCTCTTGTCTTCTGCAGTCACTCTCACAGTGTTTCAGTAGAAGGAAAGGGTGCAGAGAGTTTTCAAGATCTACCCGACCTCATGCATCCTTTTGAGCCCAAGATATTTTCACTGTAGCTACAGAAAACAGATAATTTGAATACAACTCACATTCTCTTCCTCCTGCCAGGGCTTTGAGATCCTTTTCAGAAAAGTCCAGGGTACTTTCTAATCACAGCTAAGTAGTACATCATCCTCCATGAGCCAGATACCAGCTCCTACCTCCAACATCTTAAGTGCAATTAGCAGGGAGTTGCAATGACCTGATGCAGCTGATGTCAACACTCACAAATTGCAAGGCAAAGGGTAAAGAAGACATTAAGTACTTAAAAAGACCCACCAAAAGTCTTTTACAGCTACTACACAAACCCACATTTCCTGCTCTCCTGCATGTCTGCAACAGTCCTCCAGCCTTTGCTGACAAGATTTGCAACTCACCCTGATTTCTCTTAGGTTGAGTTTGGACAAGCAGCTCACATGCAAGAGGAGGAAGCATGGTATCCATCACATTCGAGGAAACTTTTTGTCAATTGCCTCAAAGTTTGCCCTGCATCTGATGATCAGAAAGCATTTGAGAAGCATTCCCATGGGATTTCAGATATTTTAAATCCTTTATTTCAAACTAACCAGCAGAATAGCAGACCTGTTGAAACAAGGTACTTCAAAAGAGAGAAGCTGCACTGCAGACACTCTTCTCTGGTACTCTACTCTTTCTAAAACTCTAGGATACAAGAATGATTCAGTACTACCAACAGGACAAGCACCAAGGTTTGGGTTTTTTTTTCCCTAATGCCCAGCACGCCACAACCCAAAACTAGCAAATTCAGTACAAAGACTCAGCATGCACTTGCAATTATAATTTTCATCATAAATCCACTTCACTGTGCCTGTGATTCATATAAGAGCTATCCAAAACTAAATTAAGTTTAGGAGTCTTTCTGGCATGATTAAATCTTTTTCTTCACCGTATTTAACAGCAGTGCAAGAGAGCTCAGGGAGCAGGGGGAGGTGAGATCATTACCACATTGCAAGGCAGTCAGAGTATCACTTGCAGGAGGAATTGTGTCCTGTCTATTAGCTTCTTCTCTATTTCTTTCCTTTCTTTACTATAGTCAAACTGAGTTAGACTGCTTAGTAGAGAACCATTATGGAAAGGTGACAGAGAATAAGAAACAAGGATTTAAGAAAATAACAGTGTGTTACCTGGTCATCATGGTCTCTGGAGGAAGGTGTGAAATGGGGACCATATCAAGCTAACTGCCAGCATTTGCTGCTGCCTTTGCTCAGCCTCACAGCCTGGCACTGAGCCCTTACAGCCCATGAAAGAACAATCTGGTCTTTGCCATGTCTTGCCCCATCTCTTCCATGAAATTTCAACAACTAACTTGTAGTGTCAAGGAGAAACTACATTACTATTACTAGAAACTATGACACTTTCAGACTGCTAACACCTTTGTCTGCAAACATCACTGCCAATACTGAAGTAATGACTAAATACTGGAATTGTAAGAATGAATTTGAGGCCTTGGCAGCAGTTCTCTTCCCTGTCAAGCTCCATTACAGCCAGGTTTCTCTATCTGCAGAAAAGTACTGTCTGAGAAGACCACTGTAACCAAAGTCTATGTTGCATACAGTGTAGCTGGCTGAATATACAGAGGTGTTATTTCACTAACAAGGCAAACTCCCACAGGCTTTAGATACAAGTGACATACTGAATACTATGTATTTGTATTGGTTCGCCATGAATAAATAGAATGCAGACTTCTTTTCTGACTGACACAATCAACATCCCTTTTAGTCCCTTTTAAATGTATAATGTCCTTAATATCACATAAAATTTATGAGAAATACAGCATTATAAATGTAGAAATCCTATACCTGGAAGGTGGGAGATAGACTTTATCATCAACAAATTGATTATCTGCTTCTCTTCCAAGAATTGAATGTATGTCCTTCCTATTTTTAGTACTTAAACTAACGTTAAGTATGCACTTTGCTCTGTGATAAAGATTGTTTTTCCTGATAGTCACCAGGCACAGGACGTTCTTTATTCTAGGCTTCCCTGCTCCTTAACACTATCATACATCTAGGGCTGCAGGAATTACTCTCCTCTTATAGAACAACAGAAGTGTAAGAAAACAATTAAGAGTGAAATGGCAAACTGGAAAAGGGGGCCAGCAGCTGTCCCATATTAGAAGATCTAGCCTTCTCCTTCTTCATCCCTACCCTTATGCAACAGCTTGGCTGCCCCCCAGTCCTGTGGCAGCTCATCAGTCACTACACTGCAGTGCCATCGTAGCATGGCAGAATCCCTCACTTTGATTACCCTCCCAGTCTCCATCTCAACCTTTCTCTTTCCAACAGTGTTAGGATCACAGATCAGATGTAATCAGGACGTGAAATAATCTTTGGGTGTCAGACCAGAAAAATGAAAATATCATTGGTCGCCTGCAATGCTTTTTGTTCATGGATACAAAATCAGTGGGCACTAAGGCAGTTATTAGACATTAAGCATTTATATCAGAGCAGTATGAAGTTCCTACATAACACCACATAAATATTCTGGACTCAAATGCTCTTCAATTTGTATTATTTTTTTCATGTATCCAGCCTCAAATATTTACTCCCTGTGAGCTGCTTCTCACATTTCCAAAGAGCATCCAGCATTATAATGCCATGTTTTGCCTGACACTGGGACTAAACAAGCAATGGGTCTGTGGTTTCTAGTTACAGACAATATTAGTTTCTCAGGATTAGGACCTTTGCATACATATTTTTTACTGTCCTGAACTGTTTCATAACAGTTTGTTAACCTTAAATATACTCTAATTCTAACACATATTTATTATGACCTCAACTTCCCATACTAGACATTGATTCATAACTGTATCTCCCTAATTCAGACTGATGCACATCAGAGCACAGGCCTGACTTGATATTCATTTCTCCCAAATTAAAATGCTTACATGCCTTTAACCTACTGATTTCTTTTCACTTAAAAAAAGTAGAAAAAGCTAATGCCATCGATATATAAAGGTGCATGACATGAACCCTGTTCTTTATGTCACTGTTAGCTTTGGATTCTCTTCTGAGAGCCAGGTCTAGGAGATGGACATGAAACAGACTCCACAAATCCCCAAATCACAGAGCTGGTGACTCCTAAGACTAAATAGAGACCAAAGGCAAACATACATGCCATTTCTTGGGAGAACAATGAATTTATGATAACTCTTCCTTTTATCATGTTTTCACAAAACCTAATCACACAACTGGCCAAAACAATTCCCAAGGCTATGGCTGAGAAAACTTCTATCTGATGCTTTCCAGAATTTTCAAATCCCAGGTAGTCAAAAGAGAGAACTGCTGAGCTGACATTGGCATAGCTGATGCCCATGAATCTTACATTTTCACCCATGTTCCCCCAGCACGGATGGCAGTGTTGATGCTTCAGCTGTTTTAAGGCCTACTGGCAAATAACTACTATTCCTGCTTAGGGCAGCATGCAATGAATTTCTGGCTGTGAGCAGTTTTATGAATAATCACAGATCTTGTACTTGAAAATCTAAAAATCCCATCCATATAGGAAGAATTTTGGGCATTAACAAAAAATTTCTGCAATGAAGAAAATCCTCTGTAGAGCGAATGAATTGCAAATCTCAATTATGCCTAATATTTTATGTACTGTAGATAAATTTCATGTTCTAACTCGTAAGCAGCATGCTACTATGATTAATATTAAAAAATGCACTAAGTGGGAAAGGTGTTGCTCACATATTTATAGCACAAGTTCAAAAACATCTGAATTTTGAGTTCTAAGGCACATGCTCTCACCATGGTGCCAAGTGAGGTGATATAAAAAAGGGACTGAAAGCCCTAAGATTCTGCTAATGGTTTACAGTTATTTCTTGGGTATACTGTGAATGCAGTTTAGCCTGAATGCAGTGCTAATGGCCAAATATTAACAGAAAGAATGGTTTAAATGTAAGAAAACACCCTCTAGGGAGGTGGGGTTTTTTTTGGAACTGATCTTAGCCCCATATTTTTTTGTAAAACCACTCACCTATCTCATTCTGATGGCGGCACTAGCATAATAAAGATAACAACAATTAATGGAACCACCTATGTAATTGAGAAATACATAGTTCAAATATCTTCCATTAGTAAATCCTTCCCACATGATCTATAACACATAGAAAATTAGCCTGCCTACATGAGCATCAGCTGGGCCTCATATCTCCAAATCATATGTCTTTAAATCATAATTCTGTATGAGTATCAATAAGATGCAGAGACTCTCCCATGAATCTCCTGCAGATTTGCCTTACCATAGATGAACTTGGAGACATGCTGTTTTAACACTATCCCAATACGGCTGTACTCATAAATAGCCATCAAGGAAATTCTACTAGACAAAAAAAAGAGGAAGTCCAGATAGAACTGGGATTCATCGTCTCTCCTGTGCAGGAAAAATCTCCGTAACTGAAGCTCACAGTTGGTACAGTTTCTAGTAATTTGAGACTTCTCACATGGAGCTGTATTTTCCATCTCAGGAGACAAACCATACTCAGCTAAAGAAACTCGGGAACCTGAAGACAAGATCATCAGAAGGCTTAGGGTGGGAAGTGGCCAATTAAGTTCATAAAACAAGGGTGGAAAAGACTGGAAGGAAACAATCAGAGAAGACAGTTTTCCTGCTGTGGAAAATTGAACTTAGCATTGGGAAGACCAACAAGGGCAGGGGAGAGTCTTGTGGGAACACTGGATTTTGTTCTTGTTCTTCAGCTTTGTGTAACTGAAGTCAGAAAGCACAGCTTACCTCGCTCACATGTTCTACCCCAGTAGCCAGTGCCAGTGCAGTCACAAATGAAGCGGTTCCAGCCATCCTTGCAGACTGCATTGTTCTTACACGGGTAGCTGTCGCACTGCTTGGTGCTGAGGCGGGAGCAGGAGGACTTGACTCCGGCGGCATTCTGCGCCTCTGCCAGCTGCCGGATGTTCTTGCTTCGTCCGTCAATGAACAAGTCTCGGATACAGCCGACGTAGCCGTAGTTCAGCATTGCTGTCCAGAGCTCTGTGGGAAGGATGAGTCCTGCCCGGTTCTCGGGCAGCCCACCCAGGTACATGTCACCTTCCAGATCTAGGATCTCACTCTCCCCGCTAGCAGTGAACGGGGTGCGTCGGCTGTTCACTGATATAGTACCTAAATGAGGAAGATAAGTAAACATCAACACTTTCAACTACAGATTCAGTTTAGTTCATTTTTTTCCAATAACTAAGTGAGGTTTAAGGCTCAGCATTGGAGAGTGAAGATTCTTTCCTACCCAAATGGCATTCTAACTGTGTCTTTCACACAGCTCCCCCTCCTCCTGATCCACAGTGCTTCCATGCAGCGACTGATCATGCATCTGTATCCCAAATTGCATTAGAAAGTCAGAAGCATAATAATTCAATAGATAAATAATAGCATGTAAAATTTGAGCATTACTCAGTGGTATTCGTCCAGCAAAGCAAAAACTTATTGAGAACACACAGGAGTTTGGCATAAAGACTAGAGAGAAAAAAGATATGCAAAAGCATTTTAATTCCCACTACATAGCTTTTTCAGAAAACACTCCATCAGTACCTCCATATCTGGACCTGGATGATGGACCAATACAGACACATTTGTAAGTGACATGGAGAGAATGGCTGATGCATTGGAGGAAGCACTGAGTTACCATATAGAGAAAGCATTGCAAGGTGGAGCAAAGGACTGATAGCAGTGTTTGATGTAAATCAAAACCAATAAATAGGAAGTCCTACACCTGAGTCACAAAAGCCTCACACATAAGTACAGGCTAGTGACAAGCTGGCTAAGGAGCAGCTCTGCAGAAAAGGACCTGGAGACAACTTGAACATGAATTAACACTGAACTTGTAGTGGCAAGAGACAAGAGCTGCAGTAAGGTGCCCTGGTTCCAGCTAGAACAGAGGTAATTCTCTACAGTAGCTGGGAGGGTCATGGCCAGGGGAAGCAAGTGAGCATGTGGTTTGCAGAGTCTTAATGGGACCACTGAATGGAAGAGTACCATTCTTAAGTCACAACATAAGGGAATCTCCAACTCCACAGAAAAGGACATTTTTCGCCACAAAAGCGGTCAAACACAGAAACAGAAACCTCAGAGAGGTTTACCAGACTGCAGGCATTCAAAGTTCAACTGCATATGACCCTGAAGAAAGTCTAGACTGAACTAGAAATCTTCAGAAGTTTGTTCCAAATTAAAAAACTGTATGCTTTACAAAGCAAGTTTTCTAGTTTCCATTTTATACAGGAAACTTGAGAAAGGCAGAGACAAACTTATATCTGAACAACAGTTGTTATTAAAATTGTGATAGCTTCTATATGCTCCAAATCAAATATGGGCATAGTGCACTGAGGTAATTCACATGTATTTCAAGAAATTGACCCAGCTCACAAAATAATCAGAACATATAATACATAAATATAACCAGAACATGTAAAATAGGTACAGAAAAACAAAGTGACTTGTTTAAGGTCAGACAGTGTGTCCACAGAAAAACAGGGAACATAATGCACATCTCTCACATTCCAGAACAGTGCACTCTTCTGAAGAGCATTCAGCAGTTTCTGTGATAGGGATATCTGCCCACTAGACACTCATCTAAAAATCAGCAATTCACTCTCCCTAGCTATAAATCATCACATCGAATTGCCTTGTCATTAAGACAGTCTGTCTTCAGAGACACTATCCAAGCTTTAAGATTAATTCCACATCATTGGATTTTTATCAGACACCCTACAATAAGGAAGAAGAGTTAATAGAGTTAACTCTATCTATTGGCTCTGTGAGAAAGTACACTCACCTTTTCATCAGTTGTTAGAGGTATCTTCTTAGAGAACTGCATGATACAGACACAAGGTATTCCATGTGTGTGATTTTCCATAATAATTGAGGAATAATATTGGAGGAAGCAGTGTCAGAAGCAACAGAGGCATTACAAATTAAAGGCTCAAAGAGAACCACAGTAATTTGATGAATCATTTTGCATCAACAAGCAGAGCACCATAGGCATTTTTTCTTTTATAAAATAAGGAAAGAGAAAATATGACAATATACATACTGTCACACAGCCAGCATGTCACAGAGCCATGGGAACACAACTCCCCTTCCAGCATCTCCACTGCTATTTCTCAAAAGCAGCCTGTAGAGTACATATTACTCTAAAGCTTAGAACCAAAACACTGGAGGAGCTCTAGACAGCTGCTACTGTGAAGAGAACAAACATGTGCGAATGCCACAAAGGTAAAGAACCCCCTAAAAGACAAGAAATATTGGATAATTGGAGAAAGATGGTGAGATGATGAACAAAAAATAGGCCAGACAGCAACCAAAATATTCTGAGTGTTTTGTACCCTGCAGTAACTCCTGCAAGGAGATAGCACTAGTTTGGATGAACAGCACTTTTAAGACCAAGCTGCTGAGATGGAGAAATTCTATATTGATCCAAGAAAGGCACACTGGCATAAGCTGACACCCTTTTTTTTTTTTTTTTTTTTTTTTCCCTTCAGAATACCATGTTTTCCATTCTGCTTAGAGTAGATCCAAGTCCATCTTGAGAAATCAGAAGTATCTACGTACCTCCTCTGCAATGCCATCTCCTCTTTGTGCTGGACCGAAGAACAGACCAAAACACCCCTTGAGGGCAGAACAGGCACATCAAACAGTGCACTGATACAACTGAAAACCAAACCATCTAGTAAGATTTTTAGTGTCTGATCAGTTGGGAAGTCATGTATGTTTTGTAGCTGATGACTACCTGAAAATATTGTCCTGTGTAAAATGCTCACTGTTCCCCAGCTAGAAACTGTGACAGCTTTTGTGAACCTGGTGGGAGCTTTCCCAAAGGACAGAAAGGTTACAGGATGTTAGGTGTCCATGTACATGCTGCCAGCTTCTGTCAGAGTAGAAAGAGAAAAACATTTTTTTTGGCTCTGGCAGCCAACACAAACCAAAGCATACACAAAGCCTAAGGGGACTAGAGATGCCAGAGGTTATCTGAGCATGACTGCCAAGCTTCCCTGCCTTAGTGCACTGCGGTAGTGAATATTTGGATTTTAGGCTATTTTAGATCAGCAGAACCTGAAGTTTTGGACTGTTAGAAAATGGGGAAAAAACAAAGAGAGATGACACCTAACATAGGCCTTGCTGCTTTAGTAATGAGAATCATAATTTGCAGGTCACTTGCTCATTAAACTCAAAAGGGTGTTTATAGCAATCATTAAGTAAATTAATTGTTTCTGTTTCTGAATTATAGCAATCTATACTAGGGGGGAAAATATCTTCAAGGTGTAACCAGTCTCCAGTCCACATGTGGAAGAAAAGCCAAAGACTGAACAAGAACTCCTCGAAGTCTTAAACTCCTTTCTCACACTTATCCAAAGCATCATTGTATAATAGTGACTGAGGTACAATGTGAAGAAATTAATGCAAATATCCTGGTTTTCTCAAGACACAAGACATCAGTCATTAGGATCATCAACTAAGTATTCATTCCGAGAAGTGAACTAAAGAAAAAGAAGAAAAAAAAGAAGACAAGACATCATATGAACACATTCTTTCTTGTTGAGAAAAATGTTTCAAAATCTGATACCTCTAATCAGTGTCCAGAATATCATAAACCTCCCTGCCAAGCGACAAACAAGTCAATCCTACAGGGTCATCCATCAAGCAGCAATGTGCCACACCCTCCTGCGAATGTGTCCATATTTACACATATCCCTCTTGGTAGGGTTTTGCAAACATTCTTTGCATAGAGCCTGTGTCATTCCTGTCTCTTCTCCCTCTGCAGCTGCTTCTTCAGGGATGAGATAGTCCCCAAGTGAGTAAGCAAAACTGAAGTCAGCATGAAATACAACTAATTGAGTTTGCCCCTGGAAGTTAATTACATTTTAGCAATTCTAAAGAAATCAAAGCTCCATTTATTTATTTATGGCTTCCTTTGTAAAATGTTCCTATCAATGTCTTTAGGAGACAGCAATATATAACTATATATATATAACTATATATATATATATATATATATATATATAAAACGCACATATTAAGTCCAAGCAGAGCACCATGCCAAATACAAAGAAACTACTCATATCATCAAAGGAAAACATAGCTTCAGGCAAAGACCTGTTCAAACAGCTAGGCATTCCATGGTATCTCAAAGTCAGCTCTTTTAAAAAACCAAGGGAAGAAAATTCTAGCACTCAATTCCCTATACTGATGGTATTCAGCAACTGGAAACATAAAATTAGCGACCTAAAACTATCATCAGGAGATCACCAGACAAATCTCAAATCCACTGGCAAATGTAAGTAAAATTCCTTTTGAAGTGAAGGTTTTGAGATACCAATGGTTCAGAAAAAAACTGAACTACAATTGTACAATTCTCTAGATGAAGCTAGAGTAACTGAGAATTTTTTTTCCTCCACAATTTCAGAGTAGTATGTTAGCTTGATATTCAGCACTGGAAACAAGAAAAATATCTCTTGGCAATTGCATGGTAGGTGTATTTTTAGAAATAAAGTAAAACCCATATTTGAAAATGAGAAGCTGCAAAGAAAGAAAAGAAACATCCACTGAATATTGTCTCAGATTTTAAGACTAGAATCTGTCATTCAAAACAGTAATGAAACCTAACTCAAAACTACAGGATACTAAAACAGAATGGAATAAAAATGTTGATCTGTTGCCATAATTTTATTACTGGTTATGCCCATTACTCTTATTTTTCTCACAACAAGATCCCAAATGCAGAAACCCAAGTTAGATCAGGAAGAATTTCTCAAACTGAGAACAGTGGTACTGGAGGACCTTAAACCTTACCAAGAAAGAAATCATCATAATAACTATGCATGCAATTGCAAATATAGGTCCAGAATATTGGAGGATTGTGAATAAAACATTAATAGATAACCTCTGTGATGTGCTATTCAAAATTCACACTACACATTTAATGAAAACATTTAATGAAAACCGTTCACATTTTGCCTTGCTGGATAAACACCACTGGAATAACACTTTGTTAAGGAGGTGATTCATATCTAATAGATTTTGAATGTTCTGAGAATTAATACATAGCCCCAAGTCTGAATCTGAAATATGAATCTATTTAAGAAAAAGTTATAACTCTACCCGATCGTCCATCTCGTTGAATATCCACATGATACCACTCTCCATCATTGGCTTTCTTCTGTGTGGCCTTGACTTTAATGGTCCCAGAGCCCATGTCCAGCAGCAAGTAGAGGTTTCCATCTAGAAGCTCAACTGCAAAAAAGTCTACCTTTGTATTTTTCTGGCTTCTGGTATCTTTTCTCTCCTGAGGCTTGCCGTGGGTGAAAAGGATCAGTCCATTGGGTTCAGTGGTTCGGAAATCAAATGAGATAGAGCCCATCCTCTTGGTATTCCATTTAGGCAGACTAATATAGGCCTCAGGTGTCTCAAAGCTGATGGGATCCAGTGTAGCCACATTTTCACATATGAATTTCACTTCCCCATAGATCTTCATCTTAGTATCACCAATCCGTGCCAAGCGAGACAGCTCCAGACGAATGTCATTATTCTTATAAACAACCTGCCAGACACAAGGAAAAGTATCATACATCAATGCTGCATACAATACAAATACCCCAATTACTCTCAGCCATGGGAGATAAACTTTTCCCAAAAGGCAGTGGGGCAAGGAAAGGAGAGGGCGCAAGAGTCTAACATCATGACAGAGGGAGTGAGTTGAACCAGAAGAGTGTATAGAAATGACAGCAATGGGCACTTGGCAATGACTATAGATCAGATAAGCAGTCAAAAGATAATATTTAACTGAAGGGCAGTGAGAACAATTAACTCTACCACAGGCCCACTTGGCTGTAAAATCTTCTGTACATAAAATCCAGTGTGCGTCTGGTATCATACTGTTATATTTGCATAAATCCCATACAAAATACATAACAAAGTGTAACCTCCATGTCCATCTCTACTAGCCACAGCAGGGAACTTGGTACTACTGTCATTTCTCTATTATTCCTATAGCCTACTTAACTACCAGGAGAGAGACGCAAAAAACTTTCAGCAAGTTGTGAACTATTAGTGATTGCCCTGTGGGTCTTGAAGAAAAAATAAAAAAGACTTAAAATTTCTCTAAGAAATCTTAGATCACTACTTACACAAACTTGCCATTGAAATATCTCTATAGTTTACCCTTACTTCAAGAAACCAACAATTTTTGTGCTAAAACAAAAAACCCTGTACATTTTCAGTGTCTGGACTCTCACTTTCTCTGGGTTAAGGACCAGAACTCTGGGATCTATTCTTGCTACATGGATTGAAATTAGCCAAGAGAAGAGTCTCAGACAGGCAAGCACTCCTGAGCATGTCTGGCTCCTACTCTTCTCCTACTCTTCTCTTTCTCTCAGGTACAGAATGAATTCCTGGAAAGCAGGCTCTTCTCTGCCCCATGCCATTCTCACAGAGGCAGGAACTGGAGAAGGCACAATATTTGAATACTTGTAAACTGTACTTCTTCTCAATTCCCTTCCATGCTTGCTAAATGCAGAGCTGGCATGTACAGCAAGTAAAACCACTTCTGCAAGTAGCACAATTTTTATTGAATTCTTGTTCAGCGATACTTGAAGACTCTAATTTCTTCTAAGGAGTTATTATTCTAAAATACTTTCTGTCTGTCACATATAGCATATATATACACATCTTTGATTTCTGCTTTCAAAATCTTATCAGGATGAGCTGTCAGCAATTTGCTACAAAAATAGAAGGGAAAGGAGATACACATTGTTACTTCTACTATTAAGACAGGAAAGTCAGAAAAATGTGTATGCGGTAAATATTAAAAGACAAATGAGAGAAAGAATGAAGGATAGGCTTATAAATTAGTTAACTTCAAGATGAAAAAATAAATTAAATCATGATTCAATACATTCATAGCCATCAAAAAAATTTCAGCATTCTCTAAGCATTAAAGGAGAATTTCTCCAATGTAGTCAGATTTTCCTGTTGCAAAGGCAAAACAGAGTGAAAGAAGAAGCCAGCTGTTAAATTCCATTTGGAGAAATGGCACAAAGCTCTAGCTCTTCCCAGCAGAGGACAGTATTGACCCACAGTATCTGGTTTTGCTCCAATAACATGCTCTGCCTTCACACAGGCATCAGAAACATCAAGGCTATTAATATCTGCAACAGGGAAAAAATTCATTTTAAGTTTATGAGACTGTAGTAGTATTATTCTACAGATTAATCATGTCAAATGCTCTCATTAGAGAGACCATACACCTCCTTCCACTGACACAGCAAGGGGGTGCATTAGAGCCTTCTCTCTTCCCAGACAGAGTTGCACCTCAGTCAGAGTGTTGTTCTAAGCACTGCATGAAGTCCTGTCACTGCTTCTCAAGGAGAAAGAGGAAATAAATAGAGCAACAAAAAGAATGGAACAGGATGCTTTATGAGGATAGACTGAAAAGGCCAAGCTCATATTTGGAGAGGACTGAGAAAAATATTGAAGTTTACAGAAGATGGAGAAGGTTAGTATAGAACTGCTCTTTGCCAAACCCAGCAATAACAGAGTTAGAGGCACTTACTGAAACTTGTATGAAATCAGTATAAAATTGATTTTTAGAAGTACTTATTTACATAGAGGGTAGTGAACCTCTGGAACTTGCTGCCAGGGGAGGTCATGGAAGTAGGGTGCAACAGAAGACACAAAAAGAACCAAAAATAACAACAGACAGCAAGTCCACAAACTGATACTGAATGAAAAAGGAAGGAGTGCATCTTCTAGCAATTGTAAACCAACAGCAGTGAGTGCTGCAGGAATGTAAGGGAATGCAGCACTGACAGCAGCCATGGTCATGTGCTCCCCCTAAATAGCACCTGCACCCTCCACTATTGAAGACACCATACTAGGTGCAGGGACTGACCATTCTTCAGGCCCACAAGGGCTTGTGATTTTGGTGCACCACTGCACTTTTGGTTTCACCACAGCATGAAGTTGCTTTGGTGAGCAAGAGAATGCCAGACCTGAATGAGCTGTGGCTTTAATGATTCTAAGGAAGGAGAGCTGCCCTTATAGGATACCACTAACAACTGGTCAAACCAACACTCCTCTAAACTGCATCTTGACCCAGTCTTCCCATACATGAGAGGAGCAGACAGGTAGCACAGTACCCTACATGACTGATGGGTGCTGCTGGGTTGTATCTAGCCATGACTCTGATCTGTTTTCAGCTATCTCTGTGAGTTGCTGGTAAGGGGAATATCATATGCACATTAGCAGCTCCCACACGCACCCAAGCCACGTACAGGCTACATCTCCCTCTTTGATGTATTTGATACTTGAGTAACAGGTCTCATCTTTTCCAGGAAAATGCAGAGGGTTTGTCTCTCAGTTTATTTGAGGTATGATGCTGACTGCTTTGTGTTTTGTTGATCATACAAGTACCACAGCTGGAGAACCCTTGAGGCAGAATGCCTTCAAAGGAACCAGAAAAAAAATTACATAAAGTTAGTTGTAATCAAGAAAGTGACTAGCAATGAAGAATCTGAGGCCAAGAATGAAGACACTAAGAAAGCAAGTGCAAAGGAAGACCTGGGGAGATGACAAAGGCTGTTGAATAGACACAAGAGAGTTCTGAATTCAATCTTTAAAAGAAATATAACCACCCTAATCTGAATCTCTGTTATTCAAAGGTCGTTCTAAATTATTTTCTTTTTAAAAAGCCCAGAACAAAACACCTAACTTGAGAAATCTAAAAAGGCACCTATGTTTATGGAATAAGTGCAAGTGTTTCCATAGGTGACTTGAAGTATTATTGACAGACACATTTGGACATCAGCATCATGATGTATAATCAAGTACACCAGAACTCACATAACAATAAAAGGAAAGGACAGAAATAATGGCTGGGTGTAAAGCCAATATGAATACTTGGCAGGAACAGAGAAATGTTAAGTCAGATTCTGATAATGGCAGTTCAATTGTTAAACCAAAGGTTCAAGACTGAGGAGTGAATATAATCAAATGACTGGCATGCATGTCCCATAGTGGAGAACATTCAAATTCAGTCTGTTTAACAGGCAGAGGTTAAAATGTGATTCGATTGCAATCTACAAGTACCTGTGCAGAAAATGGAATTTGGCAAGAGAGTGGTCTTCAATGCATGTGACAATGAGATCTGGGGGCTAGAGACTGAAGTTAGAGAAATTCATATTTTAAAATATTATGACTTATTTTTACATTAGGGTAATTTGCTTGTGAAACAATTTACTACAGGTTATAGTGTGTTCTCTGCTACTGGCAAATTTTAAATTAAAATAGTATCCTGCTTTCTCTAAAAGACATAGTGAGACAGGAATTAATTATACAGCAAATCAGCCTAGATTATCATAATGGCTCTTTCTGGCCTCATAACCCATGAATCTTTGTGTTTTAATGAAATCAACAGAGGCTTCAGTGCAGTTTGCATGACAGATGATGCACATCTTCCCAGCTGCTAATTCTGCCTGGTAAAGGAGAAGATGCTATTGTCAATTCTGGTCTGACTTGTCATCAGTATTTTCAGGGAAGATTTTTTTACATTTTTACATGTTTGGGGCTCTACCTTAAAACCTTCCACTAAAAAGGAAGGCAAGAAAAAAGTCTTGGACAAAAAAACTGATTCTATAACTCAAATATATAAGCTTCAAGAAATAGTTTCTTAGAATCACCTGCTGCAAGTCAGAAAAGATACATTGTCATGTTTCACTGAGCATGGTTTCTGCCAGCAGTAGAATCTACCATCTGCATAGCACTTCCTACCTCGTAGTCTCCTTTTATGAGCAACCTCTGAGCTAACTTGAAGGCCCCTCAGTATATGCCAAAATACCTACTGAAACCCAGTCCTCTAAATTCAAATGAGGCCATGACTGTCTCAGAATGCTGCTCCTCTCTAGGACAGTCTTCTAGGGCCACACATGGCTTCAAAAGCAAATGAGAAGTAAGCAAAGCAATGAAAGCAGTGCTCATAGGCTTCTCGATTTATGTCAGGTGCCTTCTGAACAATGCCAGTCTTGCCTGTTGAAACAGACACAAGCTTGAACTCATCCCTGATATGAGGTTTGATATGCATACCATATCATAATGGTATACATATCAAACCTCATATCTGATATGCATACCAGAGAAGGGCTAATGGAGTCAATGACATGATTCCTGATACAGACATAGCCATCTTTATTTTGGGAATGAAGGTGGAAAAGCAAAGGGATGAAAATTATTAGCAAAAGCTATGCACAGAGCTTTTGAAAAGTAACCTTCATTTCTCCAATCTTAAAATCACTTTATATTGCAAAAATGAAACAAGAATAATGAAAACAATTGTTTTTTCCTTTCCCATGGGGACTGTTTCTAAATACACTTTAACAAGGGTATATTGACCATTCAATGCCTTTGTTTAATGAATTAGACTAGTATAAATGGACGGTCAGGAAGGAGATAGTCCAGATACACATGGTCCTGATAATCAACAGTAGAATTTCATTACATCTAAAACACTCTGAGGGGAAAAAATATACACATTAAATCATGTTTCCTATAAATCTGCTGAGAAGGAAGAGCTTGTTTTAAGAAGAGCTAAAACAAATTCACAATCTAGTTTTGAGGTTTCTTTAAAATGGCAACTCTGCAATTCTGAAGCATTCAAGGAATTTCTCCAGCTAAAATTCTTACAAGTTTCACTCATGGGCTAATGACAGCTCTAATCAGATGGCTTTTCACAATGATGAAAAGCATCTCTTTGCAATCAAGTGAAGTTGCAGATAGCAAGAGAGCAACAAAAAAGGAGGGAAAATTATGTGCTAAGTTTGGCCAGTAGCCAATATAAAAATTCCTCTCCAAATGGGTGTTATTAAGCAGGAAACATGATTTTCAGTACAGGCTGGACACAGGCATGCTCCAAAGTGGAATGGCTGCCAATAGCCTGGCAAATTAGATTACTACCATCATGAACCATCATAAAAAAAGAGCAATAACCTGAAGGCTGCATATGTTTTGCTAGCTAGGAAGAGCACCTCTGTAGGCCAGCCAGATTGTTCACCTATTGCACCCTGGATATTGCTTTTTTCTGTCCCAGGCTGCACTCCTTCACCAGCTGCCCATATAAATTTTCACAAAGGATAACAGATTCAGGCTAGTGCCTAAAACTTCTTTAAAGGCATCTACATATAACCAAGCAAGTTCCTACAGGGAAAAAAAAAAAAAATAAAAAAAATATGGTTTATCCATTGGTTTATTAGACCTGTGTTTTCCTAGCTATCCCTGACAAGCAAGTAGAAACAAACGCACTGGGTTAGCAGCACTTCTTTACTTTGTGCCTGGGACAGACTTTATATCAAGAAATTCAAGTCTTCAGTAACTAAAGCTCCTACAGTTATTTAAATAGCACTGTGTGGACTGTGGATACCTAGTATAAACATATTTGATGTTCCACTGGCATGACAACTGCATTCAGGTAATAAACACAACCACCATTCCCCACACACTGACAGAGGTAATTTACCTCTTGTGTAAAATAATGTATTGAACATTGATGAAAAGTAACTGAAACTAATCAAGACTTGAATGTGACTTGTACAATGTTGACTGGAGCAATGCAAGTCTAGATTTCACCGGAATCATGTTTAACAAAGACTATGTGTTCACCCAGTGTTGAGGAATCCATTCAGTGCAGGCGGCTCAGCTCGCAGCTGCAGCAGCAGGCTGAGCTCTGGGTGGGAGGAGCCCGAAGAAAGAGGCCCTGAGCTGCCAACACTTGGGCTAACACAGGACACGGAGACCTGTGGGCCAGCCAGACACCCAGGGAAACCACAGGAGCCAATGACTCCAGACTTTGGGGCACTCTGACTGTGGGGGTACAAAAGCCCAGGGATTCCTCTGTTCAGGGTCCCTCCTCAGAAGCACCGAACTCAAGTTGTTATTTTAGCTATTGAACCAAGATTAAACTATTTTAAGGATCTGGGGATTTGAGATTCTGCTATAGGAAACCCAGAGTTGAGCTGGTAAAGAAACCTTGTCTGACCATGTGAGAATGGTACATATAGCTGCAAAGGGGTCTCTACCTAGCTTGGGTGCTGCAACTGGGATGCCAGAGTGTCTGGCTCCTGGATGGTCAGACAGAAAATTTCCTTCACTTCCAGCTAAAAATACGAGTATGGTGAATAGAATGCCTAAACAATAAGGCAGAAATATTTCAAGCTTCCCTAGAAATTTTTTTCAACCTTAAAAATCAGTTACGGTTTCTGAATAACTTCAAGTTTTGTGGAAAATTCCAGAAGAGAAAAGAGATTGATTTAGTCTCAAAAGACTTCTAGGAAGTTACAGAGAAGCATTCCCTAAAGCAGGATACAAAGAGAAAGGCTTTCAAGGTGCCAGCAAAACTGGAATGAAAAAGGCAGAGTGGAATTTCTTCAACTGATTTAGTGAAAATGTTTCCTTAACAGATAGAGGAGACAGAAGACCCAGGACTTCACTGGGATGGCAACTATCCTTTGATCCCAAAAGGGACATCACAATGGCCACATGGCCATCGGTGACATGCACCAGCTGTGGAGTCTGTGTACAGCCAGGCACAGGCATGCAGCCATCAGGATGTCACTGCAGACCCCACAACTGCATCTTGAGATAAACATGATGTGGGAACAAGAGAAATTATACATATTTATTTGTGGAAAAAAAAAAAAGTCATGACACTGTCTAGATGAGAGAAAAACCTTTGTATGGTTGAAAGAGAAATGCTGCTGAAAGATTCTGTAGCCTCCAAGATCATAGCAGTTTCATCAGCTACAGAAAAGGCAGCAGTAAGATTAAGTAGAATTGGTTTTAGCATGAACTATGATTTGAAGATGAATGCTCTCTTGCAATGGAAGCATCAAGTCCTCTTCTTTCCTTGCTACACAAACTTCAAGTTCTGCAATAAGCGAAGAAAGGGATCACAGGAAATAAGTTATCATTTCTGTATTTTTTAAAATATTATTTTTCTAAGAAATTCTAGGAAAGCATCTAAATTCAATATTTTCTGAAGTATATTCCTCATATCACAGCAGCCAGCGTGAGATTGTGGAACTGGTTTTACAGAAGTGCTCATTAGCCAAAATATGTAAGTGAATACAAGGAGATATTTAGTCTTTACTGCTGAATCTAAAAAATACTCTGAGAAATTAGATTCAGATTCCTCATTGTTTCTAAAAATCTAGCTGATTTTTTTTAATCCAAAGGGGAAAAACTAACTGTCTGGTATTTGACAGTAACATAGCTCACCTTTAAGTCACAGCAAAGTGTTTAAGGCATTTCACTGTGGATTCAGGTGCACAAACTGAACTTTCCTCTATTTTATGTTCTAGTCAACCTCCATTTGGCCTAGTAACAGAGAAGAAAAAAGCTGCAGGACAAGGGAAGCCAAGACAGCCAGCTGTGATGTTCCTTACTTGTGCCACACAGATACACCTCAGGCTAGCTCAGAAAAGTAATTTGTACCTTAAATGTATTTCTGCATATAAGGACATAGAGAAGATCTGTTTGTACTTTATAAATATTCATCCATATACAATAATGAGGAAATTCTCTGTTCTACACTGAGCATAGTGCAGAGGTAAAACAAAATAAAAGAAATAAACACTTAGCTACACATAGAAAATCATTCATTGGGTGGGTTGAAAGATGCATGCTGGAATGTAGGGAGACACAGAAAGAGATAGTGCTGTACTCTCCTGGAGATCATGTTCACTTTGAAGAATTGTACTTCAAGAAAATAGTGGAACATTGGAAAGAGTCCTGACTAAAGCAATGAAAATAATCAGGGGTCTAGAAAATAGAAGTTTGAAAGGAGACACTATAAAGTGTTCAAATAGAAAAAGGCTACTACAAAGCAGAAAGGAACAATCTCTTCTTTGTATCCATGCTGAAAAGGACAAGAAATAATTGGCAAAAAATTACAGCAAGAAAGTGTTAGAGAATGGCTTTTTTAATTTAAGAACAGTGAAGCACTGGAAGAGGTTGTCTGAAGAGCAACAATCACTCGAGACCTTGAATTTCAGGCCAAAAAAATTTGCTGTCAAAACTCACAAAGATGTCATTTATTTTTGTTTTGGGACAGTGGACATGTAAAGGATTAGATAACCTCTAGCAGTCCATTCTAGTTGTATTTTCTGTAATTTTGCATTGGGTGGGGAGGGGAGAGTAGAGAAACATGTGAAAAAGCAAATAACTATGTATTTAAAGACTTTCCTGTAGTGTTCAAGCGCTGGAAGGAAGAATAAACATTATAATAACACAACTGGCACCTCACAAATTTGAAGAGCCTAAATTTACAAATCACCTCCCTAGCAAATGAAGGCTTGAGAGTTAAATAAAAAAATAAAATTTAAAAAAATTCTTAAAATGAAAAAATTATTATCACAGCAGCTTCTTTACAAGCTGGAGTTGACATCAATTACATTCAGTCCTGTAGTGAGCTTATACAGACATTCACCAGTTACAAAATATTTTGCTCCTCCCAAACGCATCCTGAAATCTCAGATTTGTCTAGCAAGCACAAGCTAAATCTGTCAAGCTTGGTTCAGTGATGATTAAGTGAGGAAATGATTACTGTCAAGTGTCTTAAGAATTTCATATGAAAGGCTGAGAGGAATTATTTTAGGATGGCCCCATTGATCATTTAAGGCTTTAGCCTTATTACACTGAAAAGTCTATCAGACAATGACTTAGCAAATAACATTCTATTTACTGATTTCAATGTATTTTAAATCCACCTAAGGTTGTGCAAGTACAAAAGACCTATCTCAAGAAATAAATATGTTTAGTATGGCTGGGTGAATGCTTCCATCAGGATGACTTTTTAACAGAGAATTCCATTTCCCTTGCAGAGAATTAGCAATGAAATGCTTCACTTCAATCTGTAACAAGCCAAAATGGCAAGTTTAGTTTTATCAAACTTTACAGAAAAGCTTTTGCATTAACTTAACCATAACATAAACCAGTATTTCTCCAGCATTGCATTGACTTTTAGTAGTGGTCCCCATTTTTACCTCTGGTCTCCACTCCCTAAGAAAACACTTTGACATGACACAATGTCAGTGTCCCACCTGATAATCAGCAGAGACACATGACTGCTTTTGCCACAAAGCAGCTTAACCAAATACTCTGGTCCCTCTGTGAGAATGGACACAAAGGCCCTACAGGTCACATGAACTGTACTGGAAAATACAGTTTGTGTTAAACTGCTTCCAGATTATTTGGGGTCACCTCAATCAATATGAAATAATTTTATTCATAAAATATCAGAATGTTACACATTAATCCACTTTTAAAGATTTAATGGATTTAAAGTTTTAAAAAATTCATTTTACCAGCAACAATGAAAACAAATGTCAGCTGGAGGAAATTCCTTTAGAACAGAAACTCTTAATTTCACTCAGTTTTTCACTTCAATGGTAAAACATGTTTTAATGAGAACAGTAATGTGTCATGTCTTCTTTGAGAATACTGTAGATATTCCTCACTCATAGATATACAGATTTTCCCCACAACCTACCTTCCCTAGCCAATATGCCTTGAGCCTGCTTCACTAGAATATCCCTGGAAGGTACAAGAAGGAAGTTCAGTCTCTATATGCCAGGAGTCTCACTGCTGAGGTTTCCAATGAAAGAAAAGCAACTGCTAAACAAATTGTGCCAACCACAGCAGCAGCTTCTATGTTTTTGTCACTTGCCCAGCAAAAAAAAAAAAAAAAAAAAAAAATTACTATTATATATGGGAGATCACACGCTCAAAAGTGAGCACAGCTCAAGTAACAATGAGATTACAGCCACAGAGGAAGCATTTAGTGGATTTAGTATTGCACATACACTAAGCCTACAAACTTAAAGTGGCACCACTGCAGGCAGAATGGTGTCACTGTAGCTGGACTCTTAAAGCTGAGAGTGCTCCATCCCAGCATGTGTCCCTCCCTCATCCTTAGCACAAAGGTCTCAGGGGCACTGGCATCTCCCTCCACCTGCAGTGTCAGCCAAAGAAAGAGTCATCCCTCCAGCTAGGCTCTCCTCCTGTGAGAAACTAAAGACGCTCTGGTTCTGCTGAAGAACTCCCATTATAGGATGTCACTGTTTTAATATATCTAGACCAAAATACTATGGGATTCCAAACTTCTTTTTTAATGCCCTTATTTTTGCCCTGTGCAAAAACTTGCCAACACTGACATCTCTGCAGGATCTCACTTCTCATCTCTCTCCAAATTCTACATCATGGAACAAAGTTCAAACACTCCACGGGTAGGATTCCCCGGACATTTACCTGCACTGGGCCTTATGTTGCATGAAAACAGAGATGCCATGACTATTTGCTTGAATACTTGCTGTAGAGGGCAGGGAATGTAGTTAATTCCCTACCTGAAAGAAGCATCAAGAGAAAACTACTGTCATTTTACAACCCCCAACCTGGTGTGAGTAAAAGTACCATAAGCTCATTTATATCTTTCTCTTGTGTGTATCTAAAACTCATCTGTGACCTTCATCTCTAAACTTGCACCACTAATAAAAGGAACGGGGGAAAAAATAATTAAAAAAAAACCACTACCTATCTTCTACTTGGGGTTGAGCCCCAGTTACCACAATGCCAAAAGGTCTAGCTCATCTGTTCATCCAGAAGCCACCCAGCTGCGCCAGCCACACAGCTTTAGTGCACAGCACAACAGTGAGACCAATAAAGGGAGGCTTGGAATGGGACAGTTCCCTCTCAGCTGTTCATCTGGTTTTCTCTGGCCTCCAGAGTAACTTACTAACAAAACTCTTCCCTGAGCCCACCACATTTACAGGTTTCTTGGGGAAGAGTATTAATAGATGCAAAGAGCCCAGTGGCACTACCAGAATTCACCGAGGCTGCTGACAAAACTTCACCTTCATCCCTTGCTGGAAGCTGTGCTCATGGAGTGTAAGTCCAGCAGCTTCTGGGGGGATAGGGAAGCATTCAGCACTTCCAGAACTGCTGCCACAGTGAGAGAACTTTAAGGACATGAAAGCAGAAACAAAAGCAAACACAGGTGACATTTTCCAGTGGAAGCACTGAAATTGGAAGCAGAAATGGGGGACAGATGAGGACCTCAGCACCCAATTCACCACCAGATTATATTTTCTTCCCAAAGCAGGTGGGCTGCTGCAATCAGGAAGAGAGAGAGAGCTCTTCAGAAAGCAGAGGTCAGGACTGGAGTCAGCACTAAACACCAGACAAAAGAGACACCTGATTAAGTGGTTCCCAGCACAAAAGGTGCTGGGGGAAAAAAAAAAAAAAAAGGTCACACTGTTGTGAAAATACTTTCTATAAGAAATTCCTACAAAGCAGTTTAAGTTACTCAGTGAATATTAGTGTCTTGGCATTCGTTTATTTAATATTGTATTATATTCCAATCCCCCATTAAGGGCCACTATCCCTGATTTTGAGAAAGAGGGAACTGAATTCATACAAGTCAACAGATGGCATAAAAGAATATTCCTTCTTCCTAGCTACTACCTTGTGCATAAGCTGGAGAAAATATTTTGGTAACACAGATCAGTGCAAATAACCTACTAATCTCTCTCAGTTTTAGAATTCTATAATGTAAATACTGAACAATAATAATCCTTTCCCTCAGTTTGTTTACTTTTGCTACAGTGCCATTTTAATGCACCCAGGCATGGGGTTTCCATCTCCTCTGTGTAGAGCTCAAGGAAGACTGATCTCACAACTAAGCAAGCTTCTTTGATACAAGACTAATTTATGTATATTTTCTGCTTAGCTCAGTACTGTCTTGCTGCTTGAGAATTATCTATACCAGATCTTAAGCAGAGCAATAGAGCTTACATTGCTCAAACACTAACAGACAGAAAACAAAATCTGCCTTAGCCACTCTGTCAAGAATTGGCCTAAACCTTTCTGTTTAAGTGGACTTCCCATGCATTTTAGAGATTTAAGTCCCAACCTTTTCCAGCCTTTAGAGCACTGAGGTACTACTGTAACAGCAGCAGTTTCAGAGCATGAAACTGGTTAACTTCCATTTCTGGAGCTGACTCCTTTGGAGGAGGGGGTTCAGAAGAGGGCTCTGCTCTTATTATTACCCAGACCATGTTGACCAGAATATAGAAATGATTGGTCTGTCTACATGGTACTCAAAGAACCTACTGTTTCTCCTCACAACAGTTTTATTCTCCACTGAGCAAGCGCTATCAAAAATAGCAAAATACATAGAAATCAGTCAGCCATTATTTTTCTAATATATCAAGAAAACTTCTCTGTATGTTTTACTGGCAGCTGAAGGGGAAAAATAGGAAATAAGAGAAAATGGATGACATAGTCACAAAGCTTGAAAAAATATTCCTGGAAACAAGGACACATATATATTCCTTATTGCAGGACAGGTTGAATGTTTGGACATGTAATCACCATACATGCTATATTTTATTGCCTAGGTATACTTACATACATTGATACATATCTATATGCTGTACATAGATGCACAAAAAAGCATATGTATTTATGTATTGATGTAGAGATCTGCACTGGTAGCTACTAAAGGCATATATGTGGGTTTATATGCATTTGTAAACAGTGTCTGTCTGTACTCAACTGTATGTGCATACATGCCTACATGTGAACTCATCTTTTCACTTCTGAATTTTTAGGCTATGCTGTTGTGATTTAACCCTAGCCAGCAACAAAGTACCACATGGGATGAGGAGAAGAATTGTAAATAAAATAAAAGGTAAAAACCTGTAGGCTGAGATAAGAACAGTTTAATAATAACAGTAATGGAGAAAACAAAGGAGAGAATAATAAAAACTCAAGACAGCCAAGTGATGCACCACACTATTGCTCCCACCCACTAACTGATGCCCAGTCCATGTTTATCCAGGACAGTAAAGGCAGCATTAGAAGAATGCATAGGATCTGCATGCAGATCCCCACATTCCATTCTTATGCAGCTGTGTGACCAACAAACTGCTTGGCATCCTGGTAACTGCTATCCTCTTCCCTGAAAACAGCTCACAAAGCAAGAGCATATCTTACTATTGAAACACTTTGCTGGTTGGAGCTGAGATAAATTTTCTTCACAGTAGCTGGTATGGGGCGGTGTTTTGTATTTGTGCTGAACACAGCTGCATAAGAATGGAATGTGGGGATCTGCATGCAGATCCTATGCATTCTTCTAATGCTGCTTTTACTGTCCTGGATACTGTCCTTTTGCTTTTCCTATTAAATTGTCTCTATCTCAATCCACAAGTGTTCTCAGTTTTGCCCTTCTGATTCTCTCCCTGACCCTGCTGGTGGCTGTGCAGTGCTTGGCTGCTGGCTGGGGTTAAACCATGACAAACAAAACACCAGGATCAAGTTACCATTAGAGAAAAGACTGGTAGAGATGAGATGACACCAGAATCCTTTCAACTGAAAATGCAGCCTTTCCACACCTTCCAGTATATCCAGAAGTAAGATATCAGTTAAGAAGATGCAACTAACTTTGCTGTACATGACATTGGACTGTGTGCTGAGTGGGAGTTTGCAGAACCTAATCATGCTCCTTCATACATTTTTTTTTCTTTCACACTGGCATGGTCAAACCTGAAAGAAGCACAGAAAAGGGAGGAGGCAAAGAAAATGACAACAGGGGCTTTTAAGTGAAGTATTTCTAATGTAAGCTGTACTGGATTTGATACCTTATTGCCTACAGTTCTGTTCCAATTCCAAATAACTCAGTGTCAGCTCTGATTATTGTACTATTTCAAAGATGCAGTTAAGAAAAAAAAAAAACAACACAACAACCACATTAAAACCACATGTGCAGAATATTAAGAGGAAAATGCTGAAAAACACATTGTTAGAGAATATATGTTCAGTCCATGATGCTTCCTAGCATCACTGTGTCCTGCCATTCCCAGGCAGTCATTGCTCTGCTTGGCTCAGGTCCTTCACATATAAGGCACTCAAAAGGAGAGCATTAGTGGTGATGGTTAAAGCACACTGAAAGTGCTGCTGTTTTCTATATTTTACTATGCTCTTTTTTTCTCTTCCTTTCCCTATGGCAATACACTCTGAAAGGGTTGCATTTTTCAGCTACCCCATACTTCCCCATTTTGCTTTGGGAGCAATATAAATAGTAAACAAAGCAGGCAAGTTATTTCTCTAACTCCTCAGTCACTCTGTCAATAAGGTCTGTATTGTTTTATAACACAATGTCTATGCCCTTCAAAGCACAAGAATTTCACACTGTTCTGGCACCCACAAGCCTGATACCTCTCACTGCAAACCCATCATTTTCATGCAGGACTATCAACAGGTATTACTACGGGTAAGAATTATTTCCCAAAAGCTTCTAAAAGGAAAGGTGGCTTGCAGACATCTGTCTCATATTCTATTAATCCCTCACAAAGCCACAGAAGTTCAGAAGCCAGAGAAAAGAAATATTCTCAACAGTTGTTTCTGCACTGTGCTACAAATTTGTTTTGTTCTACATAGGCTAACATGCCTGTTAAAGGCAGATCATCAGCCTCTTACCATTTTCTTCCTTGCTTATGCAAAAGTATTAGACCCTGAAAGCCAAACCCTAAAATAAATTTGAAGCAAGGATATAAACCCCCTCATGTTAATCACATCCTGCAAACTTGGCTTGCATGTTCCTGTAAGAGGTATAAGATGCATAGTCAGTTCCTTCTAATACCAAGTTTCATTTTGCCAAACTGAACATATCATCTATGCCACTAAAGGAACATTACTATTACATTATTACTACTATTACTGCAATTACTATTGATTATTACATGTTGAAGACACTGGTATAGAGAAGTGAGGAGATAGGAAGTGGCAGGTAGCAAACTGCAAGTGATAGTTTCTACTGACATAGAGAAACATAAGGATCATCCTGTACCATCAATTACCAAAAATTTAGGACTGCAGGCTTATTTCAATGGATCCCTTGCATTAAACAAAAAAAAAAAAAAAAAAAAAAAAAAAAAAAAAAAAAAATAAGGCAAAGAAGAAGAAACCCACATAAAAATATCGTTTTCTTTGAGGTTTCTTCCAGTTATTAATAAAGCTTTCCAGGTGCCAGAGAGAGACAGACTGAGGCAGCACACTGGGGAAAGTGACATTGCCTAGAAATGTTCAGTCCTACCTCAACTGAACTACAACCACAGAGCAACTTCCAGGTACTACAAAATAATCAAGGGTTTATGGAAAAGAACAATAAGATAGCTAAAATTCAGATTACTTATCACTTTGACATACTCAGACATAATATTTCAGTTCAGGCCATTGCTAGATTATAGATTTAGGATCAAAGACTCCAAGCAACTTTCACACAATGGGAACCGTATCTAAGCCTTCGAAATAGTGACTATGAAAAGAGCATGCATGCCTTGGTGCATAACCAATTGAACATGAAATGCCTTTGTAAAGCAGTTCTGAAGAAGATTAATTGTGATTCTTCAGTGTCAAAGTAGGAAACTATGAAGAAAGTACAGACAAAAGACAATTATTAAATATATAGTACTAGTGAAACATTTTCATAATACTGTGGCCTGTTATCTTGCCTATGCTTTAAAAAATATGTTAAAAAATATCAAAGAACACAAAAAAACCTTAATCTTATACTATACTGGGTGAGCTATCCAATGGATTCAATCTATTTTACCCAAAGATAGGTTATAAGCTGATCCAAAACTACATGCTACAGGGATCTCTATCTGACAGAAGAGATCTGCTTTAGTTTAGGAGCTAAAAGCATAATGATACAGCCAAATCACAACTATTCAGGTTGAAAGTAATGTGCAATGTGTCCTAGTGATCTGATGAAAAAGATAAGTATTTAAATCACTATAAGATGCACTATAGTAGTTAAAAAATTGTATCTTGATACAAAAGTGTATCATAACACTAAGATGGCAATTGTTTATTTAAAAGGTTTAGCTTATATAATTTATTAAGTATGCAATATTTTTTCTCTGTTAGATATAAATACATGAAGAACATAAGTGTTTATATCACAAGAGGATGACAAAGTATTTTGCAATCCATGAGAATTAAAAGAGGATGTTGATCAGCTACCAGGAATAAATATGCTTTATTTTTAATTTCACAGACTTGGGTCACTTGCTCCAATTCTTAAAAGAGCTGAATGAGGAGATTTATTATCCACTGGGATTTATTTTTAATCTTGGAATAACAGAAAGATAACAGAATAATAAAAGAATGATAATGTTCTGTGAATGTTTTAAAAAGCCAAACAGGACAAGATGTATAACCATAGAAGGGTTTAGCCTGGAGGAAACATCAGCCCTGGAGGAAATAGCACAACGGCTTCTATCTGAAGTGCTTAATAAAAAACATTAAAGGAGAGGAATACAATAGCTACTATCATCAGACCTTCTTCTAAAAGGAGCTTCTGTCAAATAAACTTGATATAATTCGAATTACAATGGTGTAAGAAGAGATGAAGCATTTTTTAAGGCATTTAGCTGAACACGAGAATACAGCTCTGCTCAAATAAACAGCATACAAGAACAAAACAGGATGTAATAATAGCTAGCTAGCTAGCTAGATAGCTAGATAAAGACAGATGGATGAATGGATGGATCATCATTCCTTGGCTGACAAGTCTCACAAAGTATTTGTCAGTGGCGTAGCATTACTGATAAGGGGCATTTCTAATGCACCATAAGAATCTATGTTTGATGCAATAGTATTAAATATTTTGCCAATTACCTAGAAGTAAATATAAAAAGCACAGAAGCTGGTACTCGAAGGTAACATCAAGTTTGGCAGACCACTGAACAACCTTTCTGATATGCCAGACATACAGAGTTATTCATGGAGCATGGAAATCCAGTCCCTTTCATTGCAAGCAGCTTTTAAAACATATGAATACTCAAATATAGAATCTTACAAACATGGAAGACAGGCCATGAACTACAGAACCAGGAAGGGGAAACTGCAAGGAAACTGCACTTTTGAAAACACTTCAGAAAACATGAGAGAAAATGTGAGCTTCCAGTAAAATACTATGGGCAAAATGACAGTCCAGTGTCAGGACAAATTAATAGAATAAGCAATATGCAGCTATAATACCATATGCACTATAACCCTAGGTATAATTCTAATGTCTACATTTTGTTAAAGGACTCTAAATAATTGCAAAGAATATATCAAGCAGCTTCAACGTGATTTGAAAACTAGAATAAATACCTTAGACTAAAATACAAGGTGCTACATCGGTTTAGTTTTTCAAAAGAAGAATAAAGAAAATATTTGATTACAGCAGAAAAGGGAAGGACAACACATTTCTGAAGCATCTTTGTTTCAGTAGAAAACTGCATCAAAAGAATCCACACTTTCAGACAAATTCCAAACAGATTAAAGATCCAATTGCTTTTGTAGTAGAAGGTGGTTAACCAACACAACAACTTAAAAGAGGTCCAAATTATGAGATTTAATGTGGGGGACACAGAAGAAAGTGAGGTTTTATATTTGTTGTTTATGACCACTCTGAATCTACATATGAGTGGAGATGAATAATCACCTGAAGCCTGAGCTAGCTGGGTATGGAGGGGGTTTTGAGCCTTAAAATTCTCTGACATTTTGAAATGTTTACATGCCACAAATCACTTAATTAGGAAGAGAAAATATGAATGTGGACTCAGTTTAAATAGCAGGCATTTTTATTCTGCTGAATTAAGCAATACATCAGGTGTTCTGTCTCCTGGTTTTTATTCCTGATCCTGTCACTTACCCATTTAATAACTTTGGCCAGGTTTTCATATTATTTCTTAGTTGAGAAAGTCTTTAAATAATTAAATAGTGCTAATACATGTAATTATCCAAATAATAATTCTTTTCAATTTAGTCACTTTTTATTTTCACATATGTTTGCTGTTAAGTCTCCAGTATCCAAAATGCAAAAAAACCAAGGTGCAGAGAGAAGCCTTACTTGTCCTTAAGACATCTTTAGCAGCAGTAAACAGAACACAGAAAATGACAGTCACAGTCCCATGGAGAATAACTCTTTGTAGAAATGTTTCCAAGTTAATACACTGAAGGGAACAATGGCATTCCTGGCAGGAGAAGATGGACAAGGTGACCTGACAGATGTTTACTATTTCTACTATCTATTATTCTCTGGAGTTTTTTCCCAGTAGGGTAAATGCTTATAATCTCTTTTTTACACACCACCAATCTACCTTTCTGAGGAAGCAGAAAATACTCCTTGGGTTTTAAGTCTTATGTAAAAGACAACTCCAGATGAATTCAGTGCTCAGAAAAGGAGTCCAGTTGGGCAGTAATAAACCTTTTTAACAGTTATTTCCACAGTTACAGTCACAGGAAAAAAATACAAATAATCACTGTCTGATCATTAGTCATGGGTGGAAAAATCCCCAAATCCAAGTTAAGGCTTGAGAGCTGTCTGCAGCTACCACAGCCCATAGTAATCTGAAGATATTTTCCTATTGGAAATCTCCCTCCAAACCTTAACAGAATTCCCAATTCCATGCATAGAAAAATCATCTTTAATGAAAGACAAATCCTTTTACAATGGAGCTCAATAAGTAGAGCTGTAAAACTGTTTCTAATATCCTCATTTCCAATCAATTGTTTTGCAGGCCTAAATAATTATAAATGGTGAAAGAAGTCATGCTGTTTTGCTCTTCCCTGCAAATATCTGGGATTCATCTAGCCCTCCTTGTTTTTCTTTTAATTTAAAGCAACTTCCTCAAATGTAGGCTGCCTACACATATGAACAGCTGTTTTCATTCAAAGGGGCATCATTACACCTCCTGCCAACATGGGGCACTCTAACCTTTTCTCAACTCTTGTGTGTCTATTCCTCCAGCTCTTCCAACACATCTCATTTCCACATCTACACATTGCTGCACAAACTTGTATGCCAAACTTCACACCAAATTCATTCTCTGCTGCCTTCCCCCTTGGCTGTGTACAGGCTTTCAGGAACACGACCTTGCTATGCAATACTTGCAATGAACAAATTATGTGTACTACAGCCTCTGACGGGCTGTGGCACACTGTAGTTAATAGAAAGCAAAGAAAATGGAATCTCAACTTTGAAATACTGCAGGGAGCCTAGAAATGGTGCAGCTGTACTAGGAGATATTTAAACACAAAATTCTCCATATTACATTGGATCAGTATCCTATATCTGAAAAGCACCTCCTCAAATACCCAAGCAAGTCTAGGAAAGCATCTATGTGGCAATACCCACCCATAAAACCATATCAGACTCCACTTATCTGGGGCCTGTGAGAGTCTGCATGCAGAAACTTATGTCTTTGTATTTCATACACCATCAATAATTTTTCTTCTGTGATTTATCCAGGCACAGCAACATCCCATGGCAAGGACTTCCATGACTTTAAATGCCATCATATTTCTTTTTGATTATTCTGAAGCTTGCCCTACCTTTGTCTTTTGAACTTACACTTAATCCCTGTCTTCAAAAAGAAACTGAAAATAAACTATGATTACCCATTCTCATATCCTTTTTCCATCAGTTCAATTACAAAGAGCCCCAGGCTGTACTTAGAGCTCTTGTATAGAAGTCTCTCTAATGACCTTTAATGCTCTTTGTTGCCCTTCTCCCCTTTCTGAGATTAAAACAACAGGATGCCAGTGTCCAGTGTGGTTGTATTTAATGACATCATTATATTTTCAGGTTTTTTCTTATTTCCTTCCTAGAAATGTATAATATTAGATGTGCTTACTTGCCCAATATTGACCACTGAGCAAATATTTTAAATAACTATTTAATAAAACATTAGAAACAACTCGAAGTTCATCATTGCATGTGCATAATAGGGATTCTTTTCTCTCCCCTACCAATATAAACACCTCAATTTCTGTTTACACACATATATTTTAATCTGCTATTTATTTGTTCAGACATTCAGCGCTGCTAAGTCATCCTCTGCAATCCTGCAGACAATCCTTACCTGAAAATCTTCATATTCTCAGTAAAATGTAAGCTGTCTCCATTCACATTCCTTTCCACTCATAATTCCACTAATGAATCTTCAGACCTCAGCATAGATCCCAGATGACTTTCCACTAAGGCCCTCCCATGGGAACTATCTAGTGCATCCTGTTTATTCCATTCTGGTTTTAACCTTCCAACCAGTTCTTCCTCTGTGCCCAGACCTTCTTTCTCTGCCATTGCTTTTTCAGCTCCTGAAGAGCCTTTTGGTGGGACACATCACTGAAAGACTTTTGAAAGCTACACTACATTAGCCAAAACTCTCCTGACCATACACTTATTGTGACCTCAATAAAACCAAGGAAGCTCCTGGCTGCGACAGCTCAAATACAATGCCAGTACTACTCTTAAGGCCTTGGCAGCACCATCAAAGCTTGTCTGCTGCACTCCAAAGAAGTGGAGTCTGTGGAATGGTTTTAGGGGTGTGTAACAGATGATCTGTTAGATGGGTGTCTGAGGAGGCAGTTTTCAGATCTAGGCCTTTAACATGGCTCTTCATAACATTCTTCTCTAAATTAGAGAATATGGATTTGATCGATGGACTGTTCAGTGGATGAGGAATTGTTTGTATGGTTGCATCCAAAGGACAGTG
The DNA here is from genome assembly GCF_050655825.1 of Lonchura striata. Classification (NCBI taxonomy): domain Eukaryota; kingdom Metazoa; phylum Chordata; class Aves; order Passeriformes; family Estrildidae; genus Lonchura; species Lonchura striata. Next base: position 52,635,077 of record NC_140707.1, on the reverse strand, counting down.
CCCCAGTGCCCAAATGGAGATCAGTGAATAGTGGGACTGTGACTGTTCAGTACCTTCATCAGTGACATAGAGTGTCATCAAGTGCACCTCCAGCAAGTTTAGAGATGACACCAAGCTGAGTGGTGCAGCTGACACACCTTGAAGAATGGGATGCCATCCAGAGGGATCTGCACAGGCTCAAGAAATGAGCTCATGGGTACCTCATGATGACTAACAAGGTCAGCTGAAAGCCCTGGAGCAGGTGAAGAGGGGGGCCTCAAAGATGAGCAGAGGGCAAAAACACCTCTCCTATGAGGACGGCCTGAGAAAGTTCAAATTGTTCAGCCTGAAGAAGAGAAGGCTCTGCAGAAACTTCATTGCAGCCTTTCAGTATGTAAGGAGAGCTTTTAGAAGACAAAAGTTTTTGCAGGGCCTGTTGCAATAGGGCGAAGGCTTACGGTTTTGCACTAGAAGAGGGTAAATTTAGATTAGATATAAGAAAGAAATATTTAATTATGAGGGTGGTGAGGCACTAGTACAGATCTTCAAGAGAGGTGGTATGACCCCTGTAAATATTGAAAGTCAGGCTGCATGGGGCTCTGAACAGCCTGATCTAGTAAAAGCTGTCTCTGCTCATTGCAGGGGGGTTAGATTAGATGACCTTTAAAGGTTTCCTCCAAATCAAACCATTCAGTGATTCTTACCAAAGGTGTCCTCATACATACCAAGTTATTCCCTTTAACTCCAGTTGCAAAGAGGAGACCAACATTTAATTGCCTTCCTCTGCTGGATGCACAGGCAAATCCAGCCTCCAGGAAAAATGTGGAAACAGCTGGAATCAACTTTTTAAAAGCCATCTGTGGTTTTCACACAGACACAAAACTCATAAGAAGGGATAGAGTGCTTTAGAAAATGCACTTGATGTCAAAGCTGTCCTTTGAATTATTAATGCACAACTTTAAGTGAAGCTCACAATAAAAGTTATTAACCTAATAAGTTACATGCATAATTAATTTCTCCTATGATATATGATTTGTGAAGTTCTAACAAAATGTGTCACAGAGGTTGTAAACATGAAAACTAGCCTGAAGCCAGAAGAGCTAAGCATATGCTAATTAGAGAACATAAGAGAAATACAGAGTAAAAAAAAAAACTGAGAAGAGAGAGGAAGTGACAGCACTGCATATCTATGTGGTGTACTAGTGTCAGTTATGAATAACAGGAACTAGGCTCAGACAAGAAGGGAGAAGCAAGCAGACCAAACCAAAGGAGAATGGAGGTATTCAGTATTCTCATTATCTTAGATGAGGCTACTTTAAGACAAATCAGCCCTGAAATACGAATCAGGGAAATGGAGGAATGTCCTCAGCTGACAGTTTATCTTGTTAGCTGAACAATGAAGCTGCAGAGGAAGAACCCATTCTTAAATATGAACTCTAAATATGAACTCTGCTTTCTTAGAGTAGTAATTTCTTTTAATAGTGCAATTGACTGTTTAGCCACCATCTGGACAGAATGAATAAAGTGGGCATCCCCAGTAACATCTACTTGAGAGGAATAACAGAAAAAACCAGCCTTGTCCTTTAGAAGTGGCAAGTCATCACAAGGATCCTGGTTTATCAAAATCTTGAGAAAGCTTTTTCCTTTTCTATATGTGATTTTCTTTACAGTCCTTTACATCTTTGAGAAGGGGGATATGGCAGTCTCCCTCCTTTGGGAGGCTACAACCAATGTTCCATTTAGTCAGTCATCATAAGGGAATATGATGGGCAGCTGCAGAAATACACACATGGTTATATCAGCAGCACTAGGAGAACAAATTTCACTTTAGCATCTCACTGCTCTTCTCAAGAAAAACTCTTATTTTGAAGATAGCCATAAAACAAGTAATAGAGTGTGAACTGATCTAATTTAATTGTCTATTTGTTGGGAAGTTGTCCTAGCATCACTGAAGTTGAAACACAGGCTAGAAACCCATGTCAGAGGTGTGAGACAACTGCCCCCTACATAAACATAATAACCCACTCAGATAGTGAGCTCATTTACCTAAAACCTCCAAGTACCAAAGCTCTCAGGTTCTGCTGAACTTTTAAGTCAGCAGTTAACAATATGAGGAAAACACTTTGCTGCCCATGCAGTAATCTTGCCAGAGACTGGGAAAAAATTTGTCATCAGAGCCTGTTTCAGATAGTTGCAGTGGTTTGGCCAATCCAGCTGCAAACATGAAAACAACAATTCTCCCCTCCTAGCATTTCATAGCAATGTTTTAGTCACCTCAAATCTCTTGCATTCCACAGCCAGATCTTTTCTCTGATGGAAGTTGAGAAAGCATCAGCATACTTATCTTCACATCTGTTCAGGGCTTGAAACCCACTGGAACACTTCACAAACAAAAACAAACTGGAAAAGGAACACACTGGAAGGCAGCCAAGAGGCAGGATCAGAATGGTATGGACTTGACCAGCCTTCTGAAAAACCACTGGCTTCATTCCCTATTGCTCCTGCTGCCTCATGTTGGTAAGTGCATGCAAAAGCAGATTGTCCGCCTACCTCCTGCCCCAATCAGGGGAGCATCTTGCCTCTGGCTGGCATGTCACTGCATTCAGCTGTAGTTAAAAAGGAAAATCTCAAGGACAACCAATCCAGCCAGGATGTTCTGCCAAGGTCCTGTTCCTAGCTGAGGAAATAGTCCTCCCAATTTTTCTCAGCCAGAAAGAGGGAGAGAACGTACACACACACACACACCCCCACCCCCATTATCCTAAAGCCCGCAGGTGCCAGCAATCTAAATAAACGTAGAGCAATTAACAGAATTAACACAGCTTTAAATAGCTTGGCACACCAGATGCGGACTCCTAGCAGGGTTCTATAAAATGTAAAGTTATTACAGATAAAACCATTAATCATCTGTTCAGAGACTTGTTCTAGATGCAAAACCCATTTCACTTAAATGGCTAATAATCAGAAAGAAAGGCGCAGATTTAACAGGAATGATTATGCCATTCTCAAGCCCCATTTCTAAATACCATTTTCCATCTCTGCCACAGTTCCCAAACCTCCATGTTCCCTCTGCTTGCTAATGCTGATACAGTTAGAATGTTTTGCAGGCATCACTCACAATTACCTCTCAGAGTGCTAGAAATGAGACAGCACCTCTCAGTCTCTCTCATTGTGGACAGAGGAGGTTAGTGACTTGCACACTACACATTGCTGCTTTCCTGGATGCAGTTGTTATTGTTCAGTTGTGTGTCATCAGCCCCATGCAGCTCACAGATAACTGATGCTCACCCTGATGAATGAAGTGTTCAGCTGCTAAGATTTGTGCTTAGAAAATACAAGCATTTGAATATTCCCCACATTGTGGCAATGTGAAGTCACCAGTAGCCACCATGTGCAATATAACAATCCTCCTGATATTCCCTTAAGACCTATTCAAAAAACTTCCATTTACTACATCTATGTCTATACAGCTACAGGAAGCAGAGGTCAGGGGCTGACCCTAATTCACCTTTGAGCTCTGATGTTACCATTTCTAGCACTTCCATTTATGGAACCATAGCTTAAAGAGCATTAAACCATCTAAGTAGCAATTCAGAGCTAAAATGGCACCCTTCCACATATCTATATGACTCTCATTGGTTTGCTTAGGAATCTAGATACATACACTGTTAATTCCAACTAAATGAATTCTGCCTGTGCAGTTTGAAAAAAGGAGGGAGATAATCCTAAAGTACAAATATTCAGTGCAACAGCTGTAGAGCAAAGCCAGAGAGTACCAATGACAAAGAACTAAACCAGAGAGCATATCAGAGACTATACAAAACCTGCTTGTATTATACCAAGCCTGCTGCCTTTTCCATGCAGCTCAAATAACAAATGCTGCCCATTAGCTGCCTGCCCACTCCTGTGCTCCTCACTCGACAGCTGGTTCACTGCTACAGGGGAGTGGCAGACCTGGGCGGAGTTGTTCAGCCCACTCACTCAACATTCAAACTTCGTCTTTTCCTGCCTCCTTTGCTGGCACAGCTGAGCAGCCTGGATTTTTGTGGTGGGTAACAGCAGCTCAGTCTTTCCCTGATGCACATTTCATAGCAATACTCCAGCTTTCAGGGTCAGTCTGCTGCTCCAATAGAGGGAACACTTGTCAAGTAGCTGAAAATGCCTGTTTTATACACATGTATAAAACAGAACAGTCTTGCAACTTCTCTCATGTAATTTTATTTATATTAGCATATGGCTGTCCTGACTCTCCAAAACTACTCCTATTTGTATTTCTGTCTGACAGGATAAGGATGGATCTTTAGCAATCTCTTCAGTGCAACATAACAAGCAACAAATAAAAACATATCTCATATTTCTTTTCAGCATTCATCCAAACAAAGAGTTTACTGATCTCAGTGAACTAAAAAGCCAAGTAAAGCAAAAGAGGCTCATTTACTTTCAGTCCAAGATGAGCACATCAGACTTTGGACAGCTGAAGTTAAGATCACAGCGTCCATTAGGATAGGCCCACATTTGGATAACAACATATGAGAAAGATAGCTAGAAATCTTTACCAGAGTAATCACCAGAGTATCACCACTGCTCTGCTGATGACTTCAGACTCAGCTACATTTGTCTATCAATACATCCTGTCTTAGTTTGCTCAGTCTTCAGTGGGTAGAGATTAGACCACATATTTCTATAAGGATTTTTGTTTTAATATTGAAATGTTACCAACTAACTTTATTATATACACCAAACACAGGCTATATTGCTCCAATCCTGATTATGTTTTCTGAAATTCTTGATATAAACATAGTTCTACGCCTGTAAACACTCTCATTTTCTGAACCACAGCACATGGCACATCCCTTGCAGCCACAGCAGGAGTTAGGTTCATTATGCAGGGAAAAAAATGTCTGATCCCAATGATCCTACTGCAAAGCAAGCACAGATGGCCACAACACCAGGACTGAGAGCCACATGCGGGCAGTTCAGTGGGGATTTAGTGGAGTGCTCCCTTACTGTTGTGACATATCAGCCCACTGGCTACACTACCCAGTGGTGTCACCAACCTCTGCTGCTAGTTTCTTTCCTAGGCACCTGTTCCAGTGGCAGTTGAAGACAGCTGAACTCAGTCAGACCCTACTCTGTTTTAGCTCCATAGATTCTCTTTAGCTTGTAAGTATGTTAGCAATAGATAGCTCAAACAGGTCTGCAAAAAGAAGCCTCTTACACCTCATGCATAAAAAGATCCAGTTTCTATGTTTGTTCATCAATGCTTGCTTTAGAAGGTACGCTCAATCTACATATATACTCTATTATTAAGACGTGGCTGAATTTTACTTTTGTAAAATTTCTAATAGTGTAGTAAGTTCAGTTGTTCAGTGCTACTGAACTGTTGATATGCAAATTATCCTTTAAATTAATCCTCAAGAAAATATGCATGCTCAGGCTGACATAGAACACCTGCAAGATGCTGTTTGCCAACTGATAGGAGTTCCAGAGAACAAAATACTACATTGTAATAAATGAGACCCTAACAAGAACCTATTTTTTTTTTAGTTTGCAAATAGAACTATAAAACAAAGTTTTTAACTTCTAGATTCATTATGGCTGTAGGATTCTACAGCCATTACTATAGGAATTGTGTTAAAGAAAGAATGTTAGGAGCCTAGAGTTTTTTTCAGTATACAGTTGATAAAATAACATCTCCTCCATCTTCTGACCCAAAGCTAAAAACTCACTTCCGGTCTTTGGACTTCCCATGTTTTACTAATAGAAAAATAATTTTAGCACTTCATTTTTGTGCTTCATTCAATAAAGATTAATCTCATGAAGCAATTTAAAATTGTTTTCCTGCTTAAATGGAATACTTCTCATGGATCTATGAGATAATGAGTAAATTTTCTAGAGTCGTGAGTACATTACTCTTCCACTTTTCTGTGTATCCAGAAACATTTGATGAAAGAGATTGATCAATAACTGAGGTTAGCTTATGTTATTTTGCAACAAACACTTATTTAATATAATTATGCCAGCAAAGTTGTTGTTGTGGATGAATATAAGCCAAGGTAACCACATTCTTTCAGTGTCATGCATTAAGCAAGTAATAATGCCATCAGAAACGTCACTTTGGTAGAGTAGGCAAAGGCTAAGCTACATAAGGAACAGAGGTTTTGAATAACCCCTTAACTAAAGCAAAGCTGCAGCTAATATAGAAATAGGAAATGCAAGCCAGCACATGACCTAAGCTTTTAAGCCTTACCCAATGAGAAAACACTACCGTATTTCCCTCCCCATCTATTGGTCTACTCAGAATTCTCTCAGCATCTTGCCTCCTATTGTATTGCTCTCGATTTCCAAATGCCTCCATTCCCACCTCAAAATTAAATCTTTCCAGAAATAAGTGGGGATTTTTTTTCTGATCAGCTTAAGAATGCCATCAGCAGCTACTCAAAATGCTGGCCTGCATCTCCACTGTTTTATGTTGCTACAACAGTGGTACTCAAAAACCTGATGAAGACTTTGTGTTGGATGCTCTGCAGATGCACAGAGAAAATGACTGACATTCTTGACTCCCAAGACACACACTGTACAGTTGCAACAGGAGACTGATCCCCCAGAGCAGCAGCAATGCAATTGGAAATTTAAGAGTGAGAGGCAACCAAAAACTTTAAAGACGTCTAGATCTGGAATCTTAGGAATCAGGGTCATAATCATCATCTGGTCTATTTTGAAGGCTCTGGCAGAGAGTATTAATGAGAGACCAAGAGTGGAATAATATTAAGCATTTGGCTGTGGTTTGTCTGCTTCTACATAGTGCCACTAGCCTCTCTCTCTCCTTTCTTTTACAAATGTTAAATTAATTAAATAATACAGATAGGAAGCAGACAGGGCCAAACACAATAGGAGAGCTGGAGCAGCAGTATTAGATTAACATATATGGGCAACTAGTGCCATTCATGTTGTAACTTCCTCCACTGTACCTCAGTGCAATCCCTACACTGCACTGTTGATTCCTGATTCTCCTCTTATGCATTCCTGGGAATCTGTTAAGTCACTGCTGTGGAAGGGGATCCTGGGCATGCAAAAGTTTTTTGGCTTAGGGAGGTATTTTTACAACTACAACTTCCTTTATCTGCCTGTTTTCCTCTGCCTCCAGTTTTAGGCTGCCTTCCATCTGCACCTTCAGCCTCCTCCCAGTGTGACACTGCAGTCAGAAAAACTCATCCCCAAAGAGAAACCACATCATCACTACACATCAAATAGTCCTGAAAAAGACCAGGCTTGCAGATAGCATCCGAGATTTACATACAGCAACTGGGCACACTCATGAACTGTTTTGAAATCAGGCTCCTAGAAGTTAAATTGCAGACAGAAATGATCTAAGCTTTCACAGCATTCTCCCATCACAGACAGATGGTGCCTGACCCCTGTAATAATTTCTGCCATATTCCACCCATATGCAAGCCTCACTGCTTCCATCAAGCTGTTAGTACCAATCAACATTTTTCAGAATTGAGATTTTAATAAAGCATTGATAGAAAAATGTGAAGATTTCATAAATTCTCTCATGAATATCCATTCTGTAGGGACCACCTTAGGCTCTTCTAAAGCATCTCCATCTGCACCATTTAAGTCCTGCTCCAAGTAAATCAAATCTGAGTGTCTGGCTCCCTAACCCCAGGAAATATTCTGATTCTCTCCCTTCCCTAGCAACTGGATATTGAAATACCATTTTCCCCTCTTTGCCTACACAGCTAAATTTCTACCCTGCCACGTTCCATCTCCATCCTTGATTACTAAAAACTCCTCCCTGAAGCCCTTGATTATACAAAAAACACAGCTGTTTCTTGTTACCTTTCTTGTTCTAGTCCTTTCTGGCCATGCAAGTCCCATTCAACCTAAAATTGGATCCTTTTTCCTTTCTACCTTCAGTCAGAACTTCTCCCCTTTTAACAATCACTATCTGTTAAAGCAGTGTCACACCTTTCCTGACACCCATTAAAATTATTTCTGCTCAATTGTCTCAAGATGTGTTCCTGTATCTTCTCCTATACCATCTCTATATCTAGTTTCATTCATGATATGAAATGTATGAACCAGCTTCCCCCAAGATTTTCTCTAGAATGATTAATTTTAAGAATGAAGGTCCAAAAAGCCTTAGATTCTATGCAATTAGATTCAATGCAATGTCTGTGTACTGCCCTATTTGCATATACTGTATGACTATTTTCCAGTCTTGTTGCCTCATTAGAGTGTCAGGTATACTGCCAGGATGGCTACAGAGAAATGCAAAATGAACATAGTTCACCACACATAGGGAACTCTTTAATTCCAATGAAAATAGAGGAAAAATCCCAGCCTGAACTACACATTAAATACTTGTATTTATGACTTAGGTATATTACTGCTAGCAACTAGTGGAACCTGTTCAGTCAAAACCTGTAGCCCCGAAGGAAAGAAGAAACATGAGAATCTATTCTATGGTAAAAGGAGGTACCATTAGGTCAGAAATCATCTGACCTAAAGAAAACATTATCTAGATAATTAGATATTTAGATCAAATTTAGGAAATATTATATAGATACTACAGCAGAGGAGTCCTGAGACCCTTAGTTCCTTGTCAGGAACACATTCTTAGACGCTCCAATTCCTTCTAGCCAAGTCTTACATTCTGCTCACACGGAGTATCTACCCTGCCAGAGCTGCCCCTCCTCCTGGCACCAGCCCAGGCTGAGTGGAGAAGTCCCTTTCTGCTGCAAAGGGGCAGAGATGGTCACTAGGTACTCTGCTCCCTGCCACTTCAGCACCAGCACCTTCTCAGAGGAAGTGGGAAGGCAATGAGCCACTCAAGGAGCCCTCTTAACCCCAAGATAAGCAAATTTGTTGGTGTACTCTCAGACTGATGCAGTCTAGAGGAAATAAAAGAGCTTACAGAGGAAAGGCTGAAAGTTTCACCATGAAGTCTCCATAAATCCCTTTACCTTCCTAGGAACATGACAAATCCCTAGAGCCAGTCTTGAATGAATGCAGAGACCATTCTGCTTTAACGCCTTCAAGAGATCAGTACAGGGCTTGGCAGGATGCTCTTCACCATTACAAATAGTGCAATCTATTTGGGGTGTGCTGTGTCTCTGGTACCAGCAATTACATAGCTAGGACTTAACTATGAAAGAAGAGCTTCGCTCTACTAGAAAGGATAAACTGAAAGGAACAAAATTTGCTAATAGTCTACCCTACCACTTCATCTAACTTACTTAGCTCAGAATATTTTTGTTAAAAATCCAAGCTCCTCCAGTACTGGCTAATTAGAGACTGAGCATCCATTTTGGCCATGGAAAAAAAAAAAAAAGTAAGTTTAAAACATTAACTATGGAGACTGATTTATGAAATATGCTGACAAGCTACACAGAAAGCCAAGTAAAGTTCCCCGTAGCCAGTTTTCGAACCAGACACATCATAAGCACACAAGCACTGCACTAACCCAGTTCTGCCTCCTCCAGGACCAAAGCTCATTGAAAGTATTACTGGAACACCACTGTAAGTGGGGTGCTTTTAAGCAAACTATAACTCTAAAGCAGCCATCAAGTAAAGACATCTGCTCATACACATCTCCTGTCATTGCCTAGTCAAGTGAAGATTACAAAGCACTTTTGATTATCTGTTTTCTTCCTCTCATTCTTAAGCGGTTGCTTGGGTTTTCCTTCTCACAGAACATTATGAGCCTGGGATGACTATGTTGGCGGCTCTTAGCACATTGTGCAAGCTAACAGAATACAAATGATTATATAAATAATAAAGCTGCTGAAGATTTTCTTGTCACTGCTTTCTTTGCTCCATTGGCTTGACTTAAAGCATACATAAAAATGGCCTCTGCTAAGTGTTATGTTCATAGCATCCATAAATAAAATTAAGATCCTGATTTAAAGAGACACTAAGAGGCTGTATCTCCTCCTGATTTCAATCAAACTGGGGATGCTCAGTGCCTAGGAAAATCAGGCCCAAGGCTCTATAAATGTAACGAGAAGGATTTGATCTCTGTATGGCAGTTTGTATTCAAGCAACAAAGTTTCATTTCCTATATAACATGCTCACGAACTCTCCTCTACCATATGTACATCCCTTTCATCCAGAGGTCAGGCAGGAGAGCAGCTGCAGACCCTAACAACTCTCCCTCACGTCAGAGGCCTGGCACATAACACACAAACCCTGACACCACGAGTTGAGCATCAGTAGGTTGATGACTTGTCAAGGCAATTACAGCCACAGAACAACATCTAGCTCAGCATTGCTGCTTCCATGACCCCTATGTCTTTATAACACTTTGCGGAGACCTCAATATCTGTATCCCTATAAATCACAGTGATAATCACAAATTGCATTAGAAAAGAGAAGAAAGAAGAAAAAAGATGACTGCAAGCTAGCATCAAAACTAAACTGTTCCAAGTTTGGGATTTGGACAGAACTCATCTTTTAACTGTTTTGTTTTGGGATTCTTTTTCCAAGGATCACTTTTTTGGTTCCTGCGGCTAGCCCGGCAGTCCAATCTCTATTACATATGTGTGAATTTTCTCAATGCTCTGGAATAACTATGTGGCAAGTGCAGCCAGGCAGAGTAGGACAAAACAGTTTTCAGAACCAGCTAGCTCTTCCTGACCAATGCAGCCACTCAAGTGCACAGACTTAGCAACCCAGTGTAAGGACTTAAAGATCATAGCTGTCTGTCTCAAATACTGTTAAGGCCACAGAACGACTTTGCCATGAGATGGGCACAGAATGGAGGGATGGGACAGTGCTAACTCCAAGCAGAGGGGAGATCTGGTCAGCACATCCTGGGTAATGCATCCAGACAAAACTTCCCACTGTGGTGAACTTTGTAAAGAAACAACTTCTACGCATATCACTGGTCAAACAAAGATCACCCCAAGTTAGGGGACAAATGGCATCTGTGACCACTGAGGGACCCCACCACCTCCCAATCCCTTCCCCAAATATGCCTCCATGGATACCAGGAACTTGGACTGTAAATTAAGCAACCATGACCAGGAACTTGAGATAACAGAGGTGATTCTATTGTCCAAGTGCTATCTCAAGCCTAGGGGGAGGTAAAAAAAGCTGTGAGAGCAGAATGTATAACTCATAATGGACATAAAGAATGCAGAAGTTATGGGCCACAAGGAAAGCGACTATGCTGAATCAGCTTGGACTGGGTAAAAGGTAATTCCATCAGAGGGAGATTGTGACCACTGATTCACAACCCACCAACTCAAGAAACCCACCAACTAAAAAAACCAGAAAGACTGAGCATGGGACTAATTAACATTAGAATCAAGTGAATGATTAAACCAATAGAATAAAAAATGTGAGTAACCAATGAACATTAATTCCTTTGTTTGAAAAGATACGTCAGCAGTTTTGAGTGACCCCAGGCCTCCCACCACTGAGAAGCCTAGAGTGAAGGACCAACAGGACACCACCAACTTCATGGGTGGTGACTATCTTCTGTTTAATCTCTCTCTCTTTTTCTCTCTTTTCTACTTCTTTCTACCTCTCTACCTAACATTTTATTGTTCAATAAAATCTATACTATTGACTTCAGCATATGGTATTGTTTGCACTTTAATTCAGGGAGAGGCATCTCTCAATAATGATACCATAACACAGAGTACACTTCATGTCCACATGCCATGTGATTGGCACACCTCCCTGACACACTTTCATGCTGCATTTTCCTTGCAAAATTAACACTTTTTATGCTACCTTAAACTTTCACTTTTCTGTTTTATTCTATTTCTGTATCTTCCTGGAAAATTCAGATCTAACTATACTCCCAGTTGAAATCCAGGACCTTAAAAAGTATTCTAAATAAGCTTCTGATTATGATTTTTTAATCTCAAAATGCTACTTAGTAATCAAAGGCTACTGTTCTTTTTATAATGGCTATTGCCTAAGTGCCTAGAATATAGTAATGCTTTCTTCTGAAGGGCTAACAGCTTAGAGAAGACACCTCTCCTACTACCATGAGCATTTTTTTTGGTAATCCAAGCACTAAAAGTACGATTCTGCCTTAAGTTCATAAGTTTTCCAGCCTTCTGACCAGCTAAATGATGATGAGTTTATCTTTACAGAGATGCCGCAGTTATCAGTATAAAATTAGGCACCAGGAAAGGAATTAATTGTGTAAGGCAGGAAAGAGTGATGACTTTAGCAAATTAAAGCACACAGACAAGAATTAATTTCAAATAGTTACCTCTTTGAGGCAGCCCATGAAGTTATTGCTTACTGGAGACCCAGGTAAATCGGCAGTACTGGGGCTCCCTCCCACGTAAAAGAAGTCATCTGAGCCCAGCATGGTGTAGTCCTCCTGTGTGTAGCCCGTGGTGGTAAGGATGCCATCCACAGAGATTGTCACCTGTTTGAGGGACACAATGGACAAAGAAAATCCCAGTAATGACCTTACAATCCTGAACAGAACAACTTACCTCCCCTATAATTTTATGCCAGTTTTATTAAGGATTTTGTTGAGATTTGGTATGCTTTTTTTTTTTTTTTTTTTAGTTAAGTCGAGCTCTATTTTCTGGTCTGATTTTCCCACAGAGAAATGCTTCAGCATCTGCTTCTTCCTTTTCTGGTGCATCAGCACTCTCAGGCTTACCCAGCAGCCTATCCGTCCAGATGCTTTCCATCTATTCAGGCCAGAAAATATAACTGTCTTTGAAAGATGTTTCTCATATTAGCTGATTTTATGATTAATTAGAATTTATTTTAATGATTACAGTTAGTTATGGTTGTTAGTAAAAAAAAAACACTAATGAAGACGAGGTTGGTATTTTTTATTTTTTAAGTTTCTTTTGCTCACAGCACACTGACAATCATGCATTCAGGGATAGGGGGAGAGGGAGCTCACTTTCAATATGTTATGGATGTGCATGCCATGTACCTGGAGAGACACACACCCACCACCCACCACAAACAAACAAACAAACAAACAAACAAACAAAAAAAAAAAAAAACAGAAAAAAAAGGAAAAAAAAAAACAAACAAAAAAACCTCAAACTAACCCATAACCAAAATATAAGCAGAAAATAAACCAAAATAAAATAAATAAATTGCACTCCAACAAATGTGATAGACATGGATATGAGAAAGAAAGAAAGAGCTAAAAAGCGTGCACACACTGCACTTTGACCTGTCATGCCAATATATCTGAGGTCCAGAAAGACAACAGAAAAAAGCAAAATAAAGAGAGAGAAGGAGAAGAAAAAGGGAAAAACAACCATTTCACACCCACATGCAATCAAAAATAAAAATACCAAACAAATTCCATAATAACAAAAAAACTCAAAACAAAACAGAAATGTCCCCAAAATCTCTAACCACAAACACATGGAAGGTGAAGGGTGACAGAAGGAAAGGGTGGGAGAGGAGGAAGTGAATTCAATGTGTTTTGCTTAGATGTTGTTAGTGGTTGCAAGGGAAGATGGAGGAAAATAGATCGAGGCCAGGAGGAGACGGGCGAGTCACCAGACGTGGACATGCCATGCAGAGTGTGTACTGAAACAAACAACCGGCTGAGCTCCTGTTGGCCACGCAGGTAGAGGTCAGAGAGAGAGAGAAAGTGAGAGAGAGAGCAAGAGGGAGAAGGAGAAGAGAAAGCAGAGGGAAGGAAGTGGGGAAAAATCATGAGAAATTGGACAACTCTGGCCAGTTTGCCCGTAATAGCCATTGTCACAACAAAAGGGTGAGAGAAAAAGAGAGCCTTCACCACCATGGACTAGAGGCCCTGCAATGGTTCTGATCTAGAAACCTTCAGAGTAAAAAAAACACTAAACTAAAAGCCAAGAAAAAAGTCAAATGAAAACAAAAGCAAAAGAAAGAAATCCAAACTCAAAAACAAGGGACAGAAAATTCCAACAATTTATCACCAAAAAAGAAAAGAAGAACTGAAGACAGAGGTGAAGAAAACAATGAAAGAAATGTCCAAACCCTATTTCCAGAAGAGCTGTTAGTTGCTTTTGATGCTCATTTTTCTATTCAAAAAGAAGAAAGGAAAAAAAAAAAAAAAAAAAAAAAAAAGAAGGGGGAAAACGACATGTTTTTCAATGAAATTAGAATAAAATTAAAGGAAGCAGTAAGTATAAAGGATGGGGGAAAAGAGCAGGTAGGGGGAGGAAAAGGCAGGTAACACACGGCAAACCCAAAAAAAGAGACAATAAGAATGATATCTACCAGACAATGTAGTTTGTTTACCATAGCGTGTCCAATGCCTGAGTGCTTTGCGGAAAAGGGGGAAGAAAGGAAATTAAAAAATCGTGAACAGAACGATTGTTAATTAAAATAACTAAAAGCAAAGATGAGTCGTTAGGGTGTTAGTACATTAGTTGGTTAGTAAAAATGACACATTGCATGAATGATCTAGTGTTAGTTTTTCAAAAAAAGGAGTGGGGCACCTGAGACACACGAAGTGAGAAAGAGGACAATATGACCAGGACTCTATGGGGAACCATGCCATTTGGACTGTAAAGAAACACCTACTCTTCCCACCCTGATATTAGTCATTAACTTCAACCCTCATACACATTATCCAGACCTGAAGCAAAGTTAAAACAGTGCAATACTTACTCTTCAATTGTTCATCAAGGTGCTTCCCTCAAACAAGAACCTTGGGCTCAGAGATATACACACAGAGTACACAGCTTGCCCCTTCAGCACAAACCCAACCATGACTCCCTTCTTCCACCCACCACCACGCCAGCTCCTCTTCCAAGCTTCACTACCCTCAAGTGCTGCAGAATATCACAAGACCAGTATTTACTTTGGCTGGAGGATACAGATGAAGATGAGTCCAAGACTCTGTGTCTTCCTTCCAAGTTTTCCAGTCTGCAGGTTTCCTTACAGTAGCTGAGTTTTTGACTTTCAGGACAAGCACATAACAGTGCCTGTACTTGGCTGTTTGCCTGTAGCTCACTTCTGTCATCCAAGATACAGGAATTTAATCTCTCTTACTGTAGGGAGAAATGTGTCAAGAAACTGTGTAGAAAGAATTGTGTGCCTTGTGTCCAGGCTGAAGACAGAAGACTTACAAGACCTACTGTCCCTCCTGTTTTACTGCATCTCTATTACACAGGAGCTAGGAGAATTGGTTCAGCAGAACTTTTTTAAGCCATCCCAAGGCATGCAGGCATCAACTGTTAGAACCTACACTTGGCTTCTTTGTGTTTTAGCAGTTAAGGAACTAAACATCTTAATAGTAGATTTTGCATTGTGACTAGCTTTAGTGTTAATAGGAAAGGGCAGCCTGTAGAGGCTCCAAGTCCATGTTCCAGTATGATTGAAGTTGGCAAGAATTATCCTAAATTACACAAGGAAGATCTACATTGCCTCATGTAAAAACCATCTGCTTATAGGCTTCAGAGTTGTGCATTAACTAGGAAAATAGGTTTTTGAAGACTTTGTGGCATTGAGCATGAAGCCCCAAGGTTATTTGCCAATGGGAATAATAATAGTCTGTACTTGGAAATAATGAGCACAAACTCCTGAATTCTTCACCAAGGAAGTCTTAGTCACAGCAAATTGTTGTGTTAGTAAATTTATTTTTACAAACAAGGGAGTTAAAGTATGGGACTGGGAGAAGAGCATGCTAGAAACCAGATGGAGTGTCAGCAGCAGCCCTGAAGACAGGCACAGGAGGTGTGACCTTCAGTCTCCTCTGCTCCTTCTCCCACCAGACCACACTACCCCAAAGACACTCTGAAAGCCCCAGTAAAATTCAGCCGTGATCCTATCACTAAGTAAAGGTTTCTCACAAGGCAGAAAGAGGGCTTAGTTTTAACTGAAATAATAAGATAAATAAACAAGGAGATTTGCTTTGACATTAACAATCTCTACTCAAGGGAATCTGTGGATTCACTTGGTTTCTCTCTAAGGAGATTAACTGCTGTGATAGTCATTTGATCTAAAAAAAAAGGAGCCCTTAGTATTCTCCCAGCTTAGGTACAAAACATTTAACAATTCCAAAAAGTACTAAGCACAAGTCCAACTATTTAAAGTTCCACTCTAATTCTAGAAACAGACAAAAAAAATATACAAATCCTCCTCCCCTTTCTCTTAGCCTCCAAAAATGAAGAGGAAAAGATTAGATGGCAGCCTGAAGCTGCTGATAGTCCACTTAGCTGGAATTTATTAGATTTAGATAATATTCTTGCAATGTCTAAATTATTGCTTTTAAAGTTATTTTAAAGAGAAATATATCTACCTCCAGTGCAATATTTTCAACCAATTACAAGGAGGCTACTGATTTTCTTATAAAGCTTCAACATTAAGAGGCAATATATTTTATTGGGATTTTATGTTTGGTTTTGGAATGGGTTATTTAAGGAAACATGACCACAGCTGGAAATAAGACTTTCTAGTGAACTATATTGTACTGCAAAGTAACAGGTGAATTTATGTCAGAAAGACATAGAATCAATAGTGTTTTACATACAAAATTATTTAGGTGACACAAAATTATATTGGATGACAACATTTAAGACTATCATGACTGCTCCGCCTCAAGGCCTCATCACTTCCAATATCTGGGCAGCTTTAGATTCTGGGTCAATGTCTTAATTTTGAGACAGATCAAAAGTTAAAATGCAAGTATCCAGGGAAAAGATGACTAAAAAGAAGTCCAGCTTTATTGATATTTATTGGTTGAACTATATTCTGTCATGTTTAACTATAGAAATGGACCCCAAATCACCTCTGCTAATTAAATGTAATTTTATTTGAAGACTGGCCTTTCTTTGCAAAGAGCCCATCCATCTCATTAAATCATCTTCTCTCTTGCCCAGTCAAGTTGGACCCTTTAAGATTTTAGGATCACTTAGAAACATTCACAGTGAATAGATCAGGAGGCTAAAAAATTTTATGGTGCTGCTTTATTGGCAAGGGACTACCTATTTTGTAATAACTGCCAAAGTACTGTCCTGGTCTCATCAAATACGAAAAGGCATAGACAGATTTCCATTTTCTCAGTCCACTTCTGTGGACCAATTAAAAAATCACTAGTTAAAATATTAAGAAAAAGAATGCCACATCTTCCCATCCACAGTTTTGTTTCTGACCCTTCACCTTCTTCATGTTCAAGATCCAAACCAATCCTGGCATGAAGCAAGGATTAATTTTGCTTCTGGCACATTTGCCCACTGAAATTCACTTCAAATGAAAAATAAAAAGTATTATTAACTAAAATGGCCAGTGACCTCTACTGAGATATTCAAGGACCAGCTGTTCTGAAACTACCTAAAAATTAAAAAAAAAATAAGATCACATCAAAGAAAGCCATATATTCTGACCTTTCGAGACTGACAAACCTAGACCAGTCAGTGCACCTTCGTCTACTGTACTGATGAGAAAGGTTAAACAAAATAGGATCATTAAGAACCATCCAGTGCATAAGAAATGAAATTTTCATCTGTATAGATACTATTGAAAACATAATGATTTTTTTTCCATACATAAGAATTCTGTAGTCTCATTAAAGTTTGATGACAGATTTTTTTTCAGACCCTGAACTCCTAAGCATGTAGAAATACAAGGATTTACATGGCAAAGACAAATAAAAATCTGCAGCCCCAAACACAAATATTAAAAAGACATGAACTCCTGATAACAGAAAAATTATCCACTGACCTCTACTAGTAGGGACTTTTTCTGATTCCTGGCACTGATTATCCTATAGTCACAGATACTTTGCTCTTAGCTAGTGTAAAACGCTACCACAAATTACATTGTATAAACTTACATAAAGCTATTTAAAGGTTGTGCTAATATTGACATTAATGAGAAAATAAACAGGTCACATTGTATTCACAATTTAATATTTAATTTAATTCTAAATCTTAGTTTACAAGCTATTTCTGCTCCTCTACCAATCAGCAAGACATCAAATAGCTCCTATTCACCATGTAAACATCATTTGTTATGCAGCGAATGGCCCTTAGTGACTTGATATATTTACCAGCTTTCAGAGCAGTTATTTAATTTTATCTTATCTATTTATGTATGAATTTATATTTCCTAAGAAAGGCTTCAGGATTTTAAGACTAGCCTACTACCAAATACGTCACCTGATACAGTTGTCTGCTAGGAAAAGCAGCATGTAGATGTGCAAAATTACAGTAGTAAAATCAGAAAAACTTTTCCAAAGTGGAATTGTATGGTTCTGGATTAATCTGAGTTTGCATGGGGTTTTTTGATCCTTCCACTTTTCCAGTCCTCACAGCAAACAGAAGAGTCTCAAGGCAGAGACAAGAAATAAAGTAGAATCTCATTATAGAAAGAAGGGGAAAAAAATCAAAAGGAAAAAAAGAAGAACAGAGAATCAAGAAGACTCAGAGAGACTCCAGCCAATTAATTCCAAAACTATAAAGTTGAAATAATTACACACATACCCACCAGTCTGCACACCTGCACACTCATATGCACACACAAAAGAAAAGGAAAAGAGAAACAAAAGACTTTCAGAATTAGAACTGTGACATCATGGCAATGCTAAACCAATTAACAAAACTGAGAGAAAAAGGAGAGAGGTGTAGAGCGTTGGCTGTTGGCAATAGGCTCTATTCCCACAATAATTAAATGCAACAAGAATATTACTGATAAGATTGAATCATAATTAAGGAAATAATAAAATTTAAAAGGGGAGAACAGAAAAAGAAAAAAGGAAAAAGGAGATGAAAGTAAAGTTATATCACAAGTTTTTATTATTAAATCAAACGGGGAAAAAAATAGAAAATTAATAAAGTGGAAATAAAGATATTGCAGGAGGGATAAATTCCCATTAACTAATGTTTTTTTCACTGTCTTTTAGGCACCAAGATCCAGAATAGGTGGAGAAACTCTAGCAATAGCACTGAGCTTTCCCATTTCTCCATTACTCTCTGCATCTGCCTGTCCCAATAAAACAAAACAAAACTCTCCCCAGCACTTTCTCCCCTCCACCATTACCTGCCGCAGGTTGCGTGTCACCTTAACGTCGTGCCACGCGTTGTCATTGAACTTGCCGTTGACCGGCTCCACGATGGCCTCAAAGGCCCCAGACCCCAGGTTGATGACCAAGGAGACTGCACCGTCTTTCAGGGCCAGGTTGACGTAGTCAGCTGACTTGCCCGTGTGCAGAATGAGCCCGTTGCGTTGCCATGTCTTGAAGGAGAGCGTGATCTCATCACTGCTGCTCTGGATGGGGTTTTGTGACAGGTCGTAGCAAAGGTATTCGGAGCCACGGAAAGTGGCCATGTTCTCATCTCGCGCTGGAAAGGAAGGGAAAAGAAAGATCTATTCAGTGGTCAGCCAAGAAGAGATTTACGGTTGTCATGAAGTTTAGGCATCCCACGGCACTGTCAGCTGTAGAGCTAAGTATCAAGGCATGTCAATAGCTGTAGAGCTCCTTTTGTAATATGGCTACCAAGAGAATTAACTGCAGGGTCGTCAGTAGCGATGAATTTCAGCGCTGTGTTTTTAGTTTCACTGTAGCACTGTCTCCATAGGGACCATTCTACAGTATGCAGTGGAGTCTAGGAAAAGCACATTTAAGGACTGTTATAAGACATTTCACATCCTTTTTAGGAGAAGGATGGAAAGCTCTATTATTCACAACACAACCACCACATATGCGTCGATTAAAAAAAACAGCAACATTTTCCAAAGATCAGTATTTAGATTCAGCTCTACTGCCATCTGAATCTATCTTAACCTATCCGACAGGAAAGTTAAGAAAAACACCAGAATAGAATCCTAACAGAACTGCCTCTTTCTTTCAATTGAATTGAAAGACCAAGCAAACAAGAGGGCCACATGAGGTGTGTACAGATTCCTTCTCTGAGAGCATGAGGGAAGTCCACATAAAACATTTTGTCCACAGATATAAGTAATGTTGCTGGTAAACACATCTGAGAACTTTGCCTGTTTTATCACCTTATCCAGGAAATCTGTACTAGATAAGGCCATCTTTTTCAATCAGCAAAAATAAACATGGGGGAATTATTCATAGCACATGACATTTAATATTTCCTCATGAAGAAAATAAATCTCTTCTATACAATAACAAAAGCCACTGCATTTATTTCTCAGCAATTGGAAGCAGCATTTGAGTACTATGAAAATCCCTTGTGTGAGCTAGTGGTCTACTTCCGAGTACCTGGGTTGCCAGTCACTCAAAGCCAGTTCTGCTGCATGAGCCAGCTGCAAACCCTGATTTTATCCAGTAGAAGAAACACCAGAGAGTGACAGGAAGGCTTGGAGGAGGACTAGCTAGTGCCAGCTGGGAGGAAATGGTACTTGCAATGGAGTCTGTATAGATCCCACCCCCCACTCCATATTGCAGCACCTTCCTGACTCCCAGCTGTGAAAGCAAGGCTAAGCAGTAGATAGTACAAGTAATCAAGTTATCATTGCTTACAAATCACTGCACAAGGCAAATGCTGGTGCTATTTTCATTGGCATTATTAGTACTTTTCTGCTTCGTTTTGTACCATTTAGTAATCTTAATAAGGATTAGCCAGAATTTATTAGTACAAGACTGAAGGGAAAATACTTGTTGTCATAACCATTCTTGGAGAATAACTACATGGTAAAATCTGTGTTCTCACAGCATAAAATAATGACAACAAAACAGCACAGTATTGCAGCTTTTAAGTATAACATTCTCAAGCGAAAGGTCTGCTTTAAGCAGAGACTCCTGCAGAAGCAATGCGTGTTTGAACTTCAGTAAGCAAGCCATGTGTCCAGATACTCCTGCAAGCAAACAGCCACCCAAATTGCTCCATGCAGTAGCACACATTAGAAGCCAACTGGCTCAAAAGCAGCTTTTCAGAAGAAGACCTGTGGTCCCAGCAGACTAGCTGAGGACAAGCCAGCACTGCCTGTCCTTTCAGCAAAGGCCAGCTGCATCCTTGGCTGTCTTAGCAAGAATGAAGTCAGCAGGCCAAAGGAAGTGATTCTTCCCCTAATGGACACTTACAAGATCACATCAGGAGTGTTCTGTCCAGCACTGAGCTCCCTCATATAAAAATTACATCAAAATACTGGAGTCAGTCCAGCAAACAGCTACCACCATACTCAAGGCACTGGGTTGATGTGTGTGGAAATGCTGAGGGAACTGGGTTCACTCTGCCTCAAGGAGAGACAATTCAAGGGAAATCTTACTGACCTCTTTAATGACTTAATGGAAGAACATAGACAAGACAGGGTCAAATTCTTCTCAAGAGTTGTGCAGAAGGATGAGAGGCAGCAGATGCAGCTGCCTCTGTGTATCCCCTGAGCTACCGCACAGTAGCTTCTGTCAGGCAACATGAAAGGTTTATTTCCAAGCATAGCCTCTCCATACTGTCCCAAATGTTAGGATGCTCTGACATACACCATAGCTGAGATCAAAAAGCACCTGAAAATTACCAGAGAGCATGGAAGAGGGAAAGAGATATAGGTTCTTTCCGCAATGAATGAGAAGGAAAAGCCCCGAGTAGGCTGCAGGTCTCCCAGTATTTCTTTATGCTTTCAGACACAGTCTGGTAACACCTGGAAGACCACAGAGCAGTTAACCACTTGTTACTTTTTAGCTCATGACCCTTGTGCTGTACAGTTTTGAAGGTTCCTCAGATTGCACTGTGATATTTATATCTTCTGTATTCTTTAAATAGTGGTAGTGTACCAAGCAGCTTCTGCACAGGAGCACACAAGCTAACATTAAGATCCAAGCTGAAGTCAGCAGGGATCATTGGTTCATGTTACATGAAGCAATAGATCAAACCCTGATTTTTCTGATATGCAAAACCCTATATATAGGCAGTGATATTTAATTTAATTGATGATCTAGTTAATAAAGGGTGGCAATGCAACTGCATAAAATAACATTTACTTAAAACATATTTTGGATATGTTTGAAACCTATTGATTTCTGTATGATTTGCAAGATTTAATTTTTAACATAGTTAATACTAAATAGATATATAAAAATCAGAATGTCAGTGCATATAAGGAATCAAATCTTCCATTCCTCTTGTTAGTATTAATCTAAATCCATTATTACTTCCTAATTCATTCACATAACTAAATTCTCTGCAATAGCTGTGATTTTCAAAGATCCAAGTCCTGTACCAAATTCCACACTGGGACTTAAACTTTCACATATTCAAGATGCAAAAAAATCCCTGAATAGAAGCAAACTCAGAATCTTCAAACTAGCACAGATAATTTCCTTGAATGAATGGAGTCACTGATCACTTTAATGGGAAATGTTACCCTTTTCTCATCAATCCCTAGCAGACACACCCAGCACATTAAGCAGTTACTATCACCACCATGCTGCAAAGCCAGTTTTGCAAGTCTCAGATTTATATCCGTTTAAAATCCAAACCAGCCATCAGAACATATCAGAGGTTGAGTGCAGGAACAGAAACAAAACCACAGCAAACAAGTACCTAAGCCAAGCTCCTGGCTCTTCTCATCCCTGAAGAAAACCCAGAGCTCACTGTGTCTCAGGTCCCCTACAGAGGTAAAGAGCCCAGGGTCTTCCCTTCCAGTATACAGCTATAATGCATCTTCAGCAAATCCAGATGGCAATTTTAGCCTCAGTTTTTATGTGCAATGTTGTTGCTGTTCCTGTCAAAGCTCTTTCTACGAAGAAGAATATTCAGAGCTCCCAGAATCACTAAGAGGTAGAAAACTTGGCATTTTGATTTATAGATGAGGAAACCAATGCACAGACATTTTAATGGGTTTACTCAGAGCCACCAAGAAAACTCAATGCTAGAGAAAGAATTTGAATTCAGGAGCTCCTATCTCTCTATCCTGGGATCATTCCAGAGGTTCTCATACATTTGTGGAGGGAAACCAACCTCCTGCTTTTCTCTAGTCCTTCCAGGATCTCATCTTAGCTAAGGTGTGGAGAAAGCAGCCTCTAAAGTTTTGAATGATGCTTGAAAAAACTACTTCATGACTGCAAAGCTGAAAACAGCAAACCCTAAAAGCACTCATTTTGCTCAAAGGTGTGAAGCTTCATACTCAAGAAAAGCAGCATCTCATGTAACAGAAATTTTGGCCTCAGACACAATTAAGAAATATTTAGAAATATATAAAATGGGTGGTGACTTTTCTGACATCTCCTGAAGCAAACCTCAAGTAGCTCTCCCTAAAACCAAGGGTCAGCTGCTCACCACTCTCACCTTCACTGCATTACAGATGTCCTGTGAGGCAGGACCCCTATCTCACTGGGGTTTGGTTTACAGTCAACATTATGTGACTGAATGTTAAAACTAAGGAAAGCACTTGGAAGTGATCAAAGCACCTTGCCCAGATTGATGTCATTAAAACAAACCTCCAGGCTTAGTAGTTTAGTAAAAAATTAGGCTTTTATTTTAAAGAGATCATCTCAGAATCCAGTAGTAGCTAAAAGCAGATTACTGCAGCCTTTGTTTATCCTTCTGCTGGATTCTTCCTTTCCAGCCTTTGAACAGGAAAAATAACACATCCAAGTAATTGGTTTTTTCTAGTCTAACCATTCTTCAAACCACCCGATCAGATCAGTAACACCACTCATAAGACTCTCTCATTTACAGATATTATTTAATTATTTAAATACATTAGAAGAAGTGTACAATACATTCTTCAGTGCATTAAGCGTCTTCCAAGCACCACCAACAGTGATACTGATATGTGGAAGCTGTGAGAGCCATATCACAGCTGCATTTATATTACAAATTGCATTTATATTACAAACTGTAAAGTAAGAACATATAAGTCATATTAACGTCATAATGACTGAACTGATTACATTGATCAAATCTTGGAAAAAGAATATGACTTCTAACCTCAAGGAAATTATAGGAATAATTTTTCAGAAGAAAAAGAATTTTTGCAGTTGGAAAAAAATTGTCTGTAAAATCATAGAATGATGTTATAACAGATAAAAATTAAGTGCTGAGCTGCAGTCCTACAGTAAAAGGAGTAGTCTCTTAAATGCTTACTAATGTTAAACCATTCTGGGAAATGTTACATCTTTCAGAAATAGTGTAATTTACTGTTTCCTCAGACTCCTCATGCTCACTTACTCCTTCTACATAACTTGTAACTTGGAAGCAGAGAGGAATCAGCATTACAAGATTAGAAACAGTGTGGGGAAGAATCAATGCAAAACAATTCCCATCCTGTTTAAGAGATGCAAAAAGTCCACAGCAAAGAGTTAGGCCAGAAGTCCACAGCAAAGGTGAGATGTACTCAACAGCCAGTGCTCTTTCAATGCCAAACGCAAATTTTGCACGTAGTGTAGCAGCTCTAATCTTATGCAAAAAGCTCTTTCACCTCACCAGTAAGAGCAAAGGAAGCATTAATGTTCACCAGAGAACATCAAGTGCCTAGCATGAATCATGCCCTCTACTCTCTTATCTGCTACTCTACCCATTACCCTTCAAATCTAAAGTAAAATGCTTGTTAAAAGGTCCTCAAATTTAAGCCCAGAAGAGATCAAGGAGACTTGGCAACACAATGAATGTTCAGGGGTTTTTGTCAAACCTGACTAATCTATTATTTCCCTGTGCAGCTAAGCTCCTAATGAAAACAAGAGGAAGAACTTCTTTATCTGAAGATACTGCATGAGAGCTCTGGAACTCCATGTTCCACCTCTGCTTTTGTCTGTGTGTGTCCTTGGATAATGCTCTTTGGGCTGGCTCCAGCGCAGAGGAGGCTCTGACCTGTGGGATTGCAAACCATCCCTAAGAGGTCCAGAACTAGCCTGCAGGGTGACTTCTTTCACCTGATGAATTTGGACCACTGCACAGCAAAGACTGAGTGCAAAGCGAAGGAAGAGGGATAACAGTGCCTGTATCTTTAGCCCAAAGAAAGGAGAAATCTTCCCTAGGCTCCTGATCCTCAAAATAGTTGACACGTACTAAATGTATAAAGCAGTTTCCATATATCACTGTCACATAACAGTGGCAGAGCTAGTAGCCTGTTAGAAGCACAACTGCCCTATATTTCTAAAGTATGACTATGAGCCTATTAAATAGACAGTTAGGGATCTTATCATCTAAATAAATAAATATTCACCCAAATGAAAAGCTATTTTGCTTGTCAGTGCTAGGAATCTCCTTTTCACTCAACAGTATTATAGCAGTCATTTGGCAAAATTTCTTCTGAGAGGAAAAAACGTAAATCAGTTATACCACACAAAATCTCCTAGTGAGTCCACATATTGAGCACAGATTTTTTTTAACCTAGTTTTGCCAATTATATGATCCACAGGTTCCCTACTCACTCTCTAAGCAGCATATTGCCTTTTCTGAAGAGAAAAGCAAGAAAACAGAAGTGTCTGAACTCCTCCAATGATGCACACAAAATAGCTGAAAAACACAGCCATAAAAACCTTTTAGCTAAAATGTTTTGATGACAAAAGTATTAATACTACAATAATGAAAATTAATAAATGACATGTCTACAAAAGATTATAGCATATGTCTGGTAACACCATTTCTTTAAATTGCTCATTAAAATTGATCTAAATGACAAAGTAGAGGCATGGAAGCCAGAACCTCAGGTTTTTATCCTCAACTCTGTCACTGATTCACTGTGTAACCTGAGGCACTTAATTAACCTTGGCTGTCTCCATCTGTACTATAAAGATAACAAAAACATAGGTTAAGTCCTTAAGACCTATGGGAAAAGAACTTTATGAGTTTAAAAAAACTCTGAAAACCAAGAAATGTTCCACATCTGTGAGGAGACGCCCTCTACCAACCCAGTGTATATGTAGTGTACAGTGTCCTGAGAATCCTCTTCTCCACATATTTTCCATTATTTGCTAAATACAAACTGTACTGGTATCAGTGTGTGATGTTGTGTTCTCTGTCAAAGAAATTATAAACTGCAGGTATTGGTCTGACACCATGGCACTATGTACTTAGAGCTGTGTTTGTTCTTTATGTTCTGATCAGCTGACCATAGGGACTACAGAAACAATTCTGCAACCATGTCTTCCTTAACCCCAAAATGAAGTTTAAAAATTTTTGTTTACACGACCTGAAAAATATATTTCTTAAAAAAACATTTTAAAACAAAATTTTAAAGCAAAAGCATGAAACACGTTTCTTTTGAAATGAATGATGCTGAATAAATCAATTTTTAAAATAATTTGCCTGAAAGAATTTGATATAGTCATATAAATTAATAATTTGTTTTGGTTGAACAGAATATACTTTCTCTTTTCATTTCTCTGAACAATTTTTCTACTCACACTCCTAGTTCCAGAAGGTAGAGAAAAAGCAAAGTATTGCTACAAAATTTGCCAAGAGATATGATGATGACTCGCTGAGCATAAGACCTCCTCTGGATTCCTCAGTGCTAGGCACAGATGAGGGCAGTTCCCAACTCTGCAATTCCTATAGTTTTCCTATTTTCCTGCTACATAACTCCAAAACATAAGCATGCCAGTCACTGAACACACCACCCAGTAGAAATGTTTCCTCACAGGCTGCATGCTCAGCAAGGTGCAAACTGATGAGCGAGAACATCACAGCACCATGGCCATGAAGTTCTAGGTCTAACATGTTCACCAGCTCTGCTGTCACAGAGGCATCTCTACTGCTGGGTGGCTACCTGACCCATCCACCCCTCTGTGTAGAGCACACATGACAGTACAGGTAAGAGTGTGGAAGCATACAGCTGAGCTCTTAATTCACCAGCGTTTCATCTATGTATTCCTGACCAAAGGTGCTGTTTCTTTTCACAGACCAAATAACAAAAAAACCCCAAACAAAAAAATTAAAAAAAAAAACAACAAACTGAAGAACTGAAGCAACTTTCAGGCCAGCAAGCAACACTATATTCACTCCCTAAGAGAGATTTGTTGTTTTTCAGCAGCAATCTGTATCCCAGCTGCAATTCCCAATTTCACACTACCTTTATTTTTCAAGCCTATTAAAAATCAGAAGTCAAACACCAAATACTAATCTTGATTCTAAGCATTTAGACTTGTTTATTACTGGCTGCAGATTCAAAAGCAGTAACACTCAGCTATTAAAACAGTGTTCACTTGGCATTTTTGTTCCTTTCCACACTGAAGGCAAGGTCTCTCCACAATTTTCTGACCTTAGTAAAAAGTCATACCATGAGAAATAAGAACATTAGGTAACTATCACAGTCTTCCCTACATGTGTGGTATGATTAGTCCTGCTTGGGAGAAAAAACATGAAGGCTGTCAGAGGGAGTCTTCCAAGACTGATGCAGGAATGAATAAAATTATTTAGACCAACACTGAGAGGAAGTTGAAAGGGCATTCATAGCAAAAGCACATGTAAGGAGCCCGACAGGAGGCAAAATTCCTGCTTCTGTTGAACATCACTATTTTAGAGAACTGCTGGAAGCTCACAAAGAAAGGGGCAGAAGGGAGAGAGGCAGCAGTGCCAGAGGGGAGTGTGTGCTGCTGCATGCCCGTGGCTCTGTGCTGGCAGCAGCCTTCCAGCAAGCGTCGCGCTTGCTGCTGAGCAGGGAGCCCCTTGGGCATCCTTCCAGCGGGAAGTGGGAGTAGAAAAATAGTTACCGCTAATCACTGTAATAACACAATAATGATCCACAAAATTATCCTTTTCAATACCACTGAGCGGTATTGAAAGCCATGCCCATGGGAAAGGGGAAGTGGAAAGAAAGGTGAAAAGCAAAAGTGCGGTGGAAGAGAGACGAGAGCGGAGCAGAGCAGCACCAGTGGTATCACAGAGACTGCGGCAATGTCAGCTTCCCACGGCTTCTGTGCTACTGGAGAGTGGGTACATGTGGAACCCCAGTACTGCCAGGATAGCAAAATTCACTGCCAAACACTACTGCTGCCCTTCATTTATGCTCGTTGTGAGACATCATTAGGACCATTTATGGAAGTAGCAGTATCCAAACCCAATTTGAGGCAGAACAATTCTTCTCAAACAAAGCCACAGGCAAGAGACTGTTACAAGCTGGCAGAGCAGCCTTGACCAGTAATTACTTAGGGGCAAAAATGTGTGCATTTGTATGCAATGAGAAACATGCTAGGCTTCTGCTATGTGGATACAGCACAAGTTCCGTGCGTGTTTACCAGGGCAATGGACACATGCAGCATAGGAAGGACAGTTGCCTACCCAGCATATTTCTGTGGAAAGGCAGACAAAGTACAGCTGAACAAACACAATAGATAGACATGAAGAGGAGGTGTTCCCTTTGTTACAGTGTGAAAAGAAATGACCTTAGTGTGAAGAGATTTACAAGAGCAAGAAACAGAATCAGGCTGAATGCAAAATGTGGGATAATTAAAATCCTTATACAACTTACAGTACACATCCAAGGGCAGGAATGAAATGCATCCTCCCCATGTCACTTCAGGGCATACACACATGAGGACTTACACACATGCATGTACACAATAAAAATGAATGTGTGTCTTGGCCAGGTGTAAATACTGATACACACAGTCTCAGGGCATAAGCATAGATGTCCATGGTGCACGAGGATGCAAGTGTGGTGGAGGCGTACAGAACTGGCACTGTGCATGGGGGTGAGAGGGAGGGTGTGCCAGTGCTTCTGGCGCATGCTCCAACTTCATCCTGGGCTTTTTTCCTTCCTGATTTAGTTTTTTTTTTCTGCGGCAGAGCAGACTCCATGTCTACAGGGAAGGTGCTTAATGAGTCAAATCCAATCTCTCGAATGCCTTATCAGTTGTGGACAGGCCTGTTTCTGACAGCTGACCTTTCTCACTGCACGCTGCTGAAAAACCCATACACCACAAACAATTAACACAATGCTGAAAACACAAAGCTGAGGGAAGACTCTAGATGACTATAGACAGCACTACATCAGAAGGAAGAGAATGATGCACATAAAAATGACAGAAAGCATCTATATAAAGGGTTTCATTCCACCTTATTTTCCCACACACACCCTTTATTACCATCTTTACAGCTTGGCTGTAGCAAAGTTATGTGCAAAAGCAAGGGTCATGTAAAACAAGAATAAAAAGCATAGAGAACAGGAGACATTTTTGTGATGTATATGACATTAAGCCCATGCACAAATAAATACATGTCAGAATAAATACATCCAAAACTAATACAAAAACGAAAGTTCCTTACTAGAAAACAAAAGCATACAGAGCAGAGGGGGTGAAGACAAATATCAGCCTGCCCTCCAATACTTCTGCTGTTATGGGACTAGTTCCTAAGAAAACAGACAATA
This sequence comes from Lonchura striata, assembly GCF_050655825.1. Classification (NCBI taxonomy): domain Eukaryota; kingdom Metazoa; phylum Chordata; class Aves; order Passeriformes; family Estrildidae; genus Lonchura; species Lonchura striata. Next base: position 52,605,881 of record NC_140707.1, on the reverse strand, counting down.
ATACATTTACTTAAAAGCCTAAACTGAATATTGCCTGAATTAGAAAGATCAGAAATAACAAAAATGTCAAATAGTCCCTTCAATAAGGATAAGGAGACTCATCCCATGAGTGCAACGCCAGTTCCAGGTAAGCAGGAGGTTGCTCCTTTTGGGAGGCCCAAACACTTAAACATAAAGTGGACTGTCTAGCCAGTTGTTCAAGAGATTTGTTGCTCAAGAAAGGGTCAGAAAAAACCTGCATGTTTTCAATTCTGCTGCCAGCTCAGCATGAGGCTTGGGCAAACCGTAAACATTGCATTTTCTGAAATCTCTCTTCACTTTCAGAATTTTATGCAATAGGTACATGCCACCAACATGCTTGAAGATCAAGACTCATGTATCTCAGATTTCAGGAGCAGATCCTAGGCACACAGAATTCATACCCTAATTTGAAAAAGTAGACACCTATCCTTTGTTCAGTAGTCTCCCTGTATGAGCAAAAGAGCACAGCCCACCATTATCACGTTTTGGTTTTTACTATTATTTAATGCAATAACATAACCTCCAAAAGGAGTATGTTTTTTCCATCTTAACAAGTCCTTATATGTTCAAAATAGGAGCTAGATTACACTGAGGAAAGTTCACAGAAAGAAAAAGTTTGCTGGAAAGTTCACAGAAAAAAAAATTGTCAGAAGCTCCTGAGAAGTCATCTGGATGCAGCATTTAACTCATCTAGACACCTGTGGAAAACTAAACATGCTTTTGAAGATTTTGTATTCAACCCAGACAAGACTGACACAAGAGTGGGTTAAAAGGTACAAAAAGTAATTTAAGGTCACAGGGTGGAGTAATTTCCACAGCAGTGCAAAATATGTGTCAGTTTAGCATCTCTGGCTGGTAGTGATGCTGATGAACAGAAAAGGTATTCAGGCAAAAGTACTCCAGTTAATCATTGCAAGTACATAAGACCTCTTCAAAGCTCAACAAATTGAAAAATATTTTAAGAGTAAATATTTCATTATAGGAGGTTTTTGTATTCCAGTGTATAGAGATTTGTATAGAAGTTTTTGTATTCAAGTGAAAAAATTATGCCATGACTATAATTCTTTCTTAGCTATTCCCATGTGGTCTTTTCATATATACATATTATATCTTTTTATTTCAATGCAATAGAAATTGATGCTTAGTATATACTGTAATTATCTTTAAATACTTATCAACTTGTCTGTTTTCATAAATTTCTGATATTATCTATGCTATTTGGAATAATAGATAACAGCTATTCTATCAGCTCATCCAAAATTAGTAACTTCATATCATCAATGAAATGAATTTCATATCTTGATGTGACAGCACCAAAAATGAGCCCAGCTGCTTTCATTAGTTCAAGCTACTGGGTAGCACAATCTTATTAAAGTCTTGTACACATTATCAGGACTGCATATCAACTAAAAGCAGTCGAATCAGTGCTTCTCTTTAGTACTATAAGACAAACTCTGAACTCACTGGCCTTGATAAAAATAAGGAGCAATTTTATGGCAATTAGTGAGGGTATACTGCTGGATGTAAGACAGCCACCATGCTGGTATCCATGTTCATGTTATTTTTCCTAAGCCTGTTGCTAGAAGGTCAGAACTGATGTAATTCTTACTCTTACAAGCAAAGCCCAACTGCTATAAAAATTACTTTTCAAATCTCTCTGCAGGAGATGTGACACTGCCCTTGTGCTACAACAACTGTTGAAAAACCTGTGATTCTCTGTCAGTACAGAAAGGTGCTGCCATTTTTTTCCTGGAGACAAGTACACCCTAGAGGGTCTTGACTTCTGTGGTTTGGAGGTTTGAAACTAGGTTTCTTTTTTAGCAGCAAAGACTCTCATTCTGATTTAAACACCAGGGGTGTTTCTATATTTTATAAATATTTTCTAATTCCTCTTTCACTGAAGTGTTGTCCCCCTTTTCCCACACATTAGCAACTCCATTAACCTGCTGACATCATAGTGTTATCATTTTGGAACTGAAAGCTGGTCAGAGATTTTGGGAAGTTAGGATGGCAGTTTTGGTCACAACCCTTAGAGTAAACCCTTGTGTATCCCATGCATGTGACCAGCATGAAGGATCGTTGAAGCCCTTGCCATGTGAAAAAGATCACCGTGTTTAAAATACAAGACAATTCTGAAAGTGGACTCTGACAGTTTGTAACCTCAAGAGCCTCCAGATTAATTGTCTCTTGACAACTTTCTGGTCAAATGTGCTTGTTCTAACAAAAAATAACTGTTGGTGGTTTGTTTCCCTGTAACTTCTATGTCTATCACTACTTTGCAAAATCACAGAGAAGCTGAAATCTTTTTTCATGCTGCCTCAAGAAACAGAATTTTGTCAAAACAAGTTCTATCCATACCTTCATAACACCATGATCTGTTATGGGGCTGCTGAAAAAGGACTGTTGGCAAAATTTGGCCTTCACATTGTAATTTTAAGAGCTTTTCTGTTAAAGCATATGTCAAAACAAGGTATAACAATTTCTCACAACTCTGTTGGCTCTGCAGAACTTAAAAAAGTAAGAGGGATTAAACCATATAACATTAAATTAATTCATATAGTTGATCTGTCTAGATAGATATAGATATAGATATATATGCAGTTTTATCATTACACACAGATAACTTGACACAAAGAAGTAAAGAAACTTCACTAAATACTTTTTCCCCGATTTTATGCAATTTTTTCTTGCTTGGCGCTATACATCAATCCCACAAAGGGACTGAAAAAAAGAGAACTGTATAACTTAACTAGTCTGGGAAGACAAAGGAGGAAGAGAACTCATTGCATTTAGTACATACCAGTACTGAAAGCTTTTTTACAACTACCTGACAATTTGCAGCATTAAGCTTTACCATCTGCAGCCCACAGAGCATCACAATTGTTCCTGCTGTTGCTTTTAAACTTTCTTGGAGCACCACTTCCCTGTTTCTTTGTCCTAGAGATGTGCAGATTTTGAACTTCTGTGATCTACTTGGCTCGACCATACCATTATGTATAAATCATAAGACATAGTTGTGCCCTCCTCACCTGGGGATATCTTATTGAATGGCCTTCACAATGAATGCTAGTTAAAACACGTTCTCAAGCTTCAGAGATGGCAGCAGACAAATGTTAGTGCTGACCTCAATATTTCATAGCATCTAGTAAAAGAAAATTGTTGGCCCCAAAGATTCTGTTTTTCAGCAGGGGTAAATTAAGAACTCATTTTTAAGCTTCTACAAGAACTGCAGCAACTACATAAAGTTCCTTTAGTTGTGGGTGGTTTATATATATATGTGCTAAAATTGCTTCATCTGGCAGAACTGAGGTTGGTCATCCCCAAAAGACAGAAATGATCCTTGACAGAAACTGTAATTTCCTACCAGCTACAATTTCTAATAGTCATGCAAGCACCAGTCAGACCAGGCTGTGGTCAGCCCTCCTGATCCTTCAGGTGGTTACTCCCCTGCAGGCTTATAAACCTCCAGACTCCACCTGTGCCTGCTTTTTCACCTCTATAAAATAGAGCTCTTTTCTACTGGCTGTAACAATTACTCTTTCCAGAGTAGAACATACCTTGTATGTACAGCTGTGCATCAATATTCCATAACCACTGAGGACGAAAACACAGCTGGGACATGACCTTTCTTAGCTGCAAGGGGAGTTTTAAAGGGGGAGAAAGACATTGCAGCAATGGGAAACTTGGCTTCTGCTCATCAAGGAGTAACCCTGACTGAGGGGCGGGGCATTTGTGTCTCTGTGCACTAGGCAAGCATGTAGAATACATCACATCAACTCCTTCATGGCAGCTGCCCACATGCATCACCTTAACCTTCAGTAAACACAACGCAGCTCATGCCTCAATTTGAATGCACTAGCTTGCTTTTCCTTAGAATTAAAAGAGTACACGTGTTCCTTTTTAATAGCCAAATTCAGTCTAGATTTCTTCTGAGTGATTTTTTATTATAATGGTAATAATCTAAGCCAGCTATCTCCTTTCCAGCACCACCCACCTGATATTATTTTAAATTCTTTCAGCATGCAGGTTTTTCACTGAACTCTTCTCGGACTTTTCCAAAACTGCCTGAATAGCACTAGAGATGAACGCACCATTTCCTGGGTTGAACTTCAAATGTCAATGGCTCCAGCCCTCCTTCACCTCCATGGTTGCATCTGCTATGAACTCATAAACACAATCCATAACCTGTAACATTTGAGTTTATCAATTATTTTCTCACTGCTGCATCTGCCTGCCTGAGGTGTTAGGTTTCCATTGGGATCAACATACACCTCTGATAAATGAATGTTTGTTTGCTAACTGCTTCATATTGATGTGTTTACACTGAATGCTAGCACAGAGGGAGAGGGAATAACAGATTAGGGACCAGTTCAAGTTATTTTTATAACACTTATAATATTCATGTGGTTACAAACAGATTTCATGGCTTTATTTCAGTGGGAAAAATTACAATGAGAAGATTATTTTTTTTTACCAACTGGCATCACACCATAGCAATCAGCTTTAAAGGCAGATACATTGGAAATAACTCATACTTGATGTTCCTGCTTGCTTCTAAAAAAAGTAAAAATGCCCTTACACAGTGATAAATAAAATCTCATATTATAAAATCAACAGATGATCACAAGAAAATATGTCCAACTAGTATTAGAGCATCAACCTCATTGCAGATTTTGCCAGCCAGTTTGTTAGATCTTACTAAAAGTCTCCTAGAGGTCTCCAACTTTGCCTTCCACTGACTAGTGTTTCTGTGGCTCACTCAGTGCACTGGGTAGCTTACTTTGAAGCAGTCACATGGCTGTGTGGAAGCACATCACTGGATGGCCAAGCTATAAATGGCACATACGTGATAAACACATCACAAAACAATCAGCATAATCCAGCCACTGATTGTCTTAGCAGAAGCCAGCAACTGAATGAACTATGAATATTAAACTCCTCTCCAGAGCAACTTTTTGAGCCAGACAAAGCTCTGATGTACACCCATTAGCCATCTGTATGGCATTTCGGTCAAAGATGGCTCTCTTAGCTTCAGACTCATCACCAGAGCCTAAATGTTTTCTGTTTAGGCTGCTAATGACAGACAGGGAGCATGAAAAACAAAAGGTGAAAGGAACAGAAGAACCTTTAGTGATGAAAGACATTTTAAAAGCCAGAACTGACCTTGCCTTATCTTCCTAAATATAAAGGCAAGGAAGGGCTCCCTGTAGAAGACAGAGTGTCTGTTGTTTCACGTGTGGGTACACAACTTCACGCGTGCAAGCACGCACACAGCGGGAGGCTGCTCTCCGTGGTGGAGCACAGGGTGCTCCAGAGCAGCTCTCGCTGCACTGACATTCCTGTCACACTGCACGAGGGCACGCAGCGCGTTCAGCAGGGCAGGCAGCCACACACGAGGGATGCTACATGCACACACGTGCAGTCCTTACGGACACAGGCAAAGCTGGGCTTGCAGCTGCGTGTGTGCTGTCCGCACATGCAGATTCATGCACCACGACACACACGTGCACTGGCTGCACAAGTGCTTTTGAATGTGCATGCGCACACAGTGCCCATATGTTTGCATGGGCTGGGCAGGGTTCCCTTCTCCCTCTCCCTCTTTTCTTCAGTGAATGGGAAAAGGCTGTCAGCAATTTCTGTCAGCAGCTGGGAGACACTTTTCTGCAGTTAGCTGCAATTTGTTTCAATTATGTGTATTAATCACAGCCTGCTCCTGATGGGATTCTTCATAAATGAAAAATTTTTAAAAATCAGAGCTTTTCTTTTTAACAAGCCGAATCTTCTCTCATGATGGTACTTAATGATTGCAGATTTGTTGGGAGAGTGGGGGGAAAAAGAAAGAAAAAACAAACAGGAAAAAATACCCTTAAACACTTCCATGTTTGCTTATTTCATTAATAAGTACCATGGCTCAAGAAGCTGGCAGGGCATGCAATTGAAATGGGGGTCAGTTCACTGTCATTTCAACTGTGGAAAGAGAGAACTCTGAATAGACTTCACACATAAAAATCTCCTAGCTCAGAGAAGTGGTGGAATTACATCAGTTAAGGATTTTTGGGCTCCAGTTTGCTTTCTTTGAAACCTAAAGCAGAAATCACCTTGCTACTGTTTCAATATCTTACAGCTGGCATTAATTAAAGACACTGGAAAAAGTAGCGGAAAACTGGGAAACTCATAGCTGCCTAAGGGCTGCTCCCAAAGTCTACTGAAACATAACCAAAATATCAGTGAGGTGAATGTTATGCAGTGTCTCAAAGTTGCCTATTTCATCTGGGAGTCCTAAGAGGACTTCTGAGGAGCATGCTCTACATTTGCAGTGAAGAAGAAAAAAAAATCAGATACTTAGGATGTATGCTGATATTTTGGAAATATTCTGCTTAAACAAGCTCCTCTGCAGAGATATGATGGTGTACCAGGTTATAAGCCAAAAGGATCTTTCCTTCTTTCTCATTATCTGCTTTCCCCTAGCAGTTATTCTCTTACCTTCTACTGTATTAAAGATTCCCCCCACCCTGATTTGTCACAAATCAAAGTGAGGGCTGATGAACTTGGAAAATTTAGGAGTCATTGAACAGATTTTACCCAGAGGTAAAATTTTTTCCCACAGGTGGAAATATTTCTAGGAAACTGCTAGGATTCAAGCAATGGGCACTTACTCCACAACCGTGGAATTTTAAATCAAAAATTATCCAAGTACCAAAAATGCAGATGATTTGCAAGTCATGATCAATTTATTTTATCAAAGACTGGGTTAGAACAACGAGGCTGGGCTAGAATAACAAGGAGGTCTGTAAGACTGGTACTCCTTAAAGCTGTATTGCAGTGAGTCCTTGTAAAATTTGCTTTGTAACAACCTGTTTAGCTAGATTTGCTCACTCCATCACACTTAGGGAAAAGAAGAATGATCCTATTCTAGGTCCATATGGCACAGTGTGTATAATACATCACTTAGAGAATTTCAGCGTACTCCCACCTTTAGATTTAATGGCACAGACACCGTTTGGGTGTACAAAAAATACACTGAATATATCCCCTGAAATCATCATATCAACAATGACAAACTCATGAGTGAAGATGTCTTCACACTGGCAGAAAATGCAACTTTACAACTAGAATGTTTGGGTTTTTTTCATAAGGGCCCAGACACAATAACAAAAGAATTTATAAAGTATATCTGTATTCAAATGAGCTCTTTTCCTAATTAGTTTAATAAAGTCATAGGTACAAGCGAGTCAAGTCAAACAGGTTCTGCATCAGACATGTTTTCCAGGACACCAATATGAGACAGGGATTGATGTGATGTGATTCTGGACATAGCTAAGATGTTAGCTTCAGTAACTAGGGACTGTGCAGCTGCCAGAGCTCTGCCATATCATGTGATTAGGAACTGCAGAATGGTGTACATTTGTGGGAGAAAATGATAATTCCTCTGCTCTACCCATCAAATGCATGTCTAGACCCTGATCATCTGTGAATGTCATTCCCAGAGATGCACCTACACCCACATGACTATATCTCTATGAGGATTTCATGGTTCTTTGCAAGAAACTGTGGAGGAGATAGTCTGTACTGAAAAGAGCATGCCTTTGCCTGCGTGATCTGCATCGACAGAGAGCCCTTTTACTGATGTCAGAGCAGCCTTTGAGTCCAAGCAATGAGTTTCACAGGTCTCGATTTCTTCCAGCTAAAAGGTAGGTACCTGAAAGTTTCTTGTTTAGTTCAAAGTGTTATCTGCAGAGGGACAGGTCTCAAGGTCCTGGGACAGGATCACTTGCCATCATCAGTGTCCCTTGTTCTCATCTCAGATTTGCACAAGCAGGACATTTAGAGAAACTAAACCCAGAGCAGTTACTAAGTGAAACTAACCCTCAATAATTAAGATGTGAAAGAGTCACAACATTAGGAATCATTTAGAAACCAACATGATCTACAACCTAGATGCAAACTGCCCAACTTCTGGGCACTCTGTGGTCAGCTGTGGTCACAAACTCTCACCACAAGAAGCAGTACATCCCCTCCACTAGACCTTTCCTCTACATTTCCATCAAAAACTTCCATTACATTGTGTTTTATTTGCCAAATTAAATCACAGCCCACATAAATATGCTGGTAGAAGACTCATCTAGAAAACTTTAACCTTACTAGAGTCATACTGACATGTGCACAGACAAAATGGAGAAGAACAAGGAAGAACATGGGAAGTCTGAAAGGGGCAAAAAGCTTGGAGCTTCACAAAACTCTTGGGCTTCAGACACAGCAATTTTCAACACTAAGAATAATAAATCCAGAGAACGTGATAGAGAAAGCAAGATGGAAAAGAGGTGGGGAAAGGAGAAAAATAAGAAAGAAGGAATACAAAGAAATAGAGGAAAGCAAAAGGGACAAGTGGAAAAAGCAGGCAGAAAAGGGGAAGAAGGAGAAAAAGAAGAGGGAATGAGAGAAAGTGACAGACAGAAGGGTAGAGAAATCTCTGCTGCTACAGTAACAAATAAATCCCTGCAGCATGACAGGCGTCTGCTGAAGCATTTCATTTCCCCGCAGCATAATGGTGTGTTATTGCCCATTATCTGTTCTGTCAGTGCCAGAGTCGATATTAAATGAGGGGCAGCTGCATTTAGCTGCCATTTTTCAGCTGTCTCTCTGTTACCATGGAGACACGCTTGCTTTTTGATGAACCTGGCTGCGTGCAGAGGGGTGCGTGCGCACGAGGGGGAGGCAGGAACACTGCAGAGCAAAGGATCAAGACAAACAGTGGAGGGACACAAGCAAGGGGAGGGCAGGTCCCCTGTACCCAGGCACCACAGAGACAGCCATTTCAAAAACCCTCTTAATATGCAGAAGGGCCCACAGCCAAGTGTACAGATATTGCCCTGACTTTCATAGATTCTAGCAATTGCTTCTTCATCCCTCTGCCCTTCTCCTTTCCCTATACCCTCTGCCCCATATCAGTAGCAATCCTCCCCTTGTGTCTGCTATCTCTGCAGCATCTCTAAGACTATTAAAAGTAATGATTAATTAAGCTTCTCAAAGACCATGTACCAGGTTGATGAGCATTAATATTGCTAAAAACTAATCAAGAACATAAGCACAATGAGATTGGATGTGGCTCTCTTTCCCAGTAAGATTTATGCAGCAAGCTGCTGCCACACATGGGTGCTAAAGTCTAGATAACTTCACTCACCCTTTTCCTGTTTCAAATATGAGGATGTATTGAATAATGGATGTATATGTATGTATAATGTAATGTATAAGGATGAATAATATAAGGATCCACTTTCTAAAGGGAAGAGGATGGGAGACATCTACACAGCATACTGGAATCAAATGAAAGAGATCTCATTTCCTTTTCTTCTTAACACAAATCTTTAGAGGAGAGATGCACTGTGGTCTCCCTGCCCCATTTACTTAATGGTGGCAACTTCAAACCCTGCATCTAGTATAGATTTCATCTCTAACTCTGCTGGCTTTAGACCCACAATCAGCATACCTGCAGTGGTTGGGAAAGCCCATCTGTTCTTCAGCAGCATCTCAAGCCCCAGTATGAGAAACTTCTGCTTCAAGTGTTGACCACACAAAGCACCAGAACTAAGCAGTCAGTTCCAACAGCATTTTCAGTTTACTTACATTACCATAAGCTATTTATCTTTGCTTGAGGGCCTTGTTTTTCTAAATTGCTTGTAAAGGGTTTTAGAAACCTTGGGGAGACTAACATGGTGAAAGTTAAACTAATAGACTATATACCAACACTAACAAACGAAATGGAGCCAGGGTATACTCCTAAACTTTGGAACACAGTAGTTTGCAATTCTAAACTATTAGAACTCTCTCCAATATAATTTTCTCATTTTACTAGCAGTCTTACAAATTATTCTGAGCACAATTTAGGGGTGAGGATATGCCCATGACCATTCTCAATGCCCTTTTTTCATACAACCATCTTGTTCTGTATGTTTATGAGCTCAGACAGACCATCCTGCAATGGCCAGTCTCAGTGCCAGGAAATATTTCCACACATGCTCAGCTGATTAGTAGAGACAACCAGACAATCCAGCTTGGTGACAGCCAGACAGTACTTTGTGCAGTCCAAAACTGCAAGGATAAGGGTCTTGTTGACATATCCTAGCTCTGTCCATCCTAACTCTCTGTCAAAGGGCAGACTTGCACAGTTCTGCAGCTTGGATGTATGCACAGAATGATGGAGTCACAGCTCCTCTGCAAGCCACAGAATACTTGAGCCATAGGTCTGCTGAGATGTATCCTCCTAAACAGATAAATACGAACCCTAATAATCCCACTCAAACTGACAAGGATAATGGGATGCCTGTGAAGTAAATCACAGCCTTAACATATATACCAAGAGCACTTTTGGGGCCTCAAAATTCCCTAGCACTAGATGGGAATACTCTGCTGCTATACTCTGAACTTGCAGAAAGTTCACTCACCTCTACATCAACTATCACAGTACCAAAAGGAATTGTTTGATGTGCAATGTTTATGATTAAGGCTAAAGATGTCTGGAGGACATTTACTCCTCAATGATGCAGATATGTTGTCAGACACTGAGAACATTCAGCTTTTCACAGCTGAATGTTTAAATGGCAAGCTGCTGCTTGCTCTTTAGGTGATATCTACATTTGCCTTGAATTCTGATTTACAGCTTCCCAATCCATCCTTGGATTATGTTTCTCAAAGTCCAGACCTTTTATCTCCATTAAACCTCTGTGCTGCCCCTTTGCCCCAAACCCCAGACTGAAAAGCAACAAAGTCAAATGTCTTTGATAGGAAGTTGCAGACAGAAGATGCAAAGGTGCCCAGGCCCAACTCTGGTTTGCAGGGGAGTGTCTCATCTCTTGCTGTTTAATGCCAGTGCAGGCGAAACTGAAGATATATTGATACATAAATAACACCAAGAAACACAGCCACACTGAATAGTCTTAACTTTTAAAATTGTAATTTGCTGCTTCCTTTTAGCTTAGAGAACCCTCTTTTCCATATCTCCTGCTTTCCCAATGTTTTTCTTTGAATATTTATTTGTTCATGCTGTTCAGCATTACCTAACAAATAAACTTCTCAACACTCAAACACTCAAGTAGGAAACTACTGTTTTAATAATTGTAAAAACTGCAGTACCTTCCAATGATCCATGGTATTGTCTTCCAGTGACCTGCTAGTACATACAATTTCAGTGTGTGACTGTGGAGCAGTCTTTTTCCTTTATTCAATATATTTGCTTTATAGAAGCCATTTAAAAGTCACTGTTTCTCAAAACCTGCTAAGCTGTCTCTGCTCCATGCTGAGACAGTAAAAACAAAGGATCAAAGTGCATCATTGTATTTATATTGTAAGTCCTCATCTCCTAGTTGCAACGTACTCATATTTTGTCATTTTCTCATCAGAGCCCCTTGCTCTGATGTTTTCCCACTTTGGGCCTTCTGGAACTTGACAAAACTTTTAAAGGCATATTCTAAATAAACTCCTCATGCAACATTTGAATGGCACAATGCTGTTGATCTTTCCCTCAACTGTCCTCTTTTCTCTATGACAGTTGCATAGAACTGCTCATATATCTTTTCTTATCTTGCTGGCCATTGGTTTCTTTAAAATTTCTGATTTTCCCACACTGATGAAAAAAGTTCTGCCTGAATTGCTTACATGCTATTCCTTTCTTTAGCTTTTATCCACTTTCATAACCTTTTGCTTTTGAATATGGAGCTATCTTAAGCACTACAGAGTACCAGACTGACATTGGATTTGCAGGATCTTTTTTCTCTGGGGGATGCCTCAGTTCAGAGTGTCTGATCAAAGTTATCTTCATAGACCAAGAGAATTTTGCATACAGTAGTGGAAACAAACATCTGATATACACAATTGAAAATATGAATGCTAATGAACTGTTTCATCTGTTAGGTCAATGACACTGGTATTGGGTTCAATGAGTCAGGGAAGCTAAAGGGAAGAAAGAAATATGCTCTAATACTTAGAGATTTTGTTTTAATGTAATCTCTGGTCAGCAAAGAATATGACAAGAGCAATAACAGCAGGTTTTGAGACAAATGGGAACTCAAGGGGGAAATTATCCTGCAGAGCTCTCATAAACAATTCTGTGGTCATTTCAAGGAGTTTCTAGAATTGTGCCAATTGCAATCAAAATTAGTTTATATAGCACAGATAAACTGGTTCCAGAACCTGCCTAAACTGTCCCATTTGAATTAAGGAATACATTCAGAAGAGCGAGGGAATTAGAAATTAACTCCTCTGACCACATTCTGCATACCAAACAACTCCACTGAACTGAGAAATGAAAAAAAGGACAACAAAAATGTGAAAGAAACCCAACCGCTAGATGCTACAGACAGATGGTATTTATTCAGTAACAGTTTCTAATCAAAAGTATTGATTTCTAACTGAAGGATTCTTTGTGGAAAGCTTTCAGACAGACAAAATTAGCACTTAAATTTCAAGGAAACAAAGAAAGATATATCTAACTTTTGATCTCTTTGCATATTTATTTTCCCCACTCTCTCTTTCCCAAGAACAATACCCATCAGTTTTCTTCCTACAGCCTACTGTCTCAATTTAGTCACTGAAAAATATGTCATGTTTGGCTCTAATTATTTGCATTCATGTAGCACAAGGCAACAAAGCTGAGGATCAAATCCCCAGTGGCACAGGCTGCCACAAAGGTGCCCCTTTAGTTCTGGCATAAATGGGCTAGTGCTCCTGGTGATGGTATTCCTAAATCTGAATCCTACTACTAGTGAAGGAATGGTGTACATCACTCTGCCAACAGGAGGTCTGCTTTTCTGTGCCTCAAAACAGGATTCAACATTGAGTATTTCAATACTTCAACAGAACCTGGGACAGCTCAATTCACAAAAATACAGGTCCAAGGGGCAGAAATGTGAGAAGGTCAGAGCCCAGTAACACAGACAGCTTTCTATAAAAATGTGGCCTCCCTTTTGACTATTCAGGAACAGATTTCAAATGTCAGCATCCCTGATGCTGAGCGCTCCTTATGCCTTGCCTGTTTGTAGGCCAAGTCATTCAACTGCAGAGCTGGGAAAGAAGGTTGAGTCCTCCAGATGCAACCTTTTGGCACTGAAGTCTCTCCATTCCTATGCTTTCCTATTCCATATTGCCCCAGGAGGGGATACTGTGTTTTGCAGAACACTAAAACACAGTCATGAGGAATATAAGCAACGAAGTGTATTTCCATGTCACAACATACTTTATTAGCATAATTCCTAATTGGGACTGTTTAGAAGCCCCATAAGAGCAGGAATAATTACATTTAACAGGCAAAGCGATAAAGAGACAAGATAAGTCAATTCTCCATCCCTCCCCCCTTCCCAATTGCTACAAAATACTTTTTATTTCATCTTCCTTTGGGAAACAAGTACAAGGGAATGTGTTCTACAAGAATAAAATGACAACTTCTAGTGTGCCCAGGTACTTGTGACATCCTAACACTAGTTTCCTTGAGTGGGGCCTTATACACATTTGCAAGTGGCAACATAAAACAAAGACAAAATTTGGAACCCCACTAGAAGACAATCTAAAAGAAACAGCAAGACCAAAGTAACTAAAGGGAAGCATTACAATACTTTCCAGAGCAGCACACTGTGAAAAGAACCCATCATTTATATACAAGTTTGCGATTTCCACCATGTTTAGTACAAACATAGAAGACAAAGCACTTAGTGCCTTATCATGAAGCATCACTTCCTAACCTGCCCCTGGGATCTGAAGCACACGTCAAGCAGCACTGAGCTGTTGTGGTGCAAAACCAGTCAGAGGATAATCCAGGGGGTGCAGAGACTGGATCACAAAGCATTTCTTCTGGTATAGCAGGAGAGGACAGGCTTGCGACTTGCCAAAAGTACCATTCTGTGAGGGCTTGTGGATAGAGGAAGCTCCTCTTTGCAGAATCCAATTCGATCATTATAAAGATAGTGGCCCTCACAAAAGCAGCTCCTTTTGGGCACAGCAGCCTACCTTGGATATTACCAACTTACAAAAACACGCAGGAATCTCAGCAAAGGGAGTCTGTTGTGGTAATAAAAGAATGTCTGACAAGGACAAGTCAGGGTCCTGAGCACACCAAGACACTGGGCTGGGGACTGCCCCCTCCCTCCCTGCTCTCTCTCTGGAGCCAGGGGGACATGCCCTGGCTGACAAGGACCCAGTCCAGTCAGTCCAATGGCTTGCAGTCACCAGAAGCTGTCAGTCCCCATGGTGGATCTGACACAGCAAAAGATCTTTAGATGCCAACTGGTACCATCCACAGCAATTCCAGACCTGCTGTCCCAACAAACATGACATGATGCAGCTATTCCAGCTAGCAGTTTTAAAATACCCTTCTAATATGCACTAGTCACATTCATTAGAGCCCAGGGATAGCCAAAGCATTCTACCCCTCTCCTCCTGTCCTTTAACTTCTCTAAATCTTAAAAGAACATTTGTTTTCAAGCTGACTTGTCAATTAATTTCATCTTCTCCCAAAACTGCTGGCAGTTGCAGATTCAGATCAGGTCCAGAACTGTCACCACAACACAAGGAAAAGGACTTCTCTCCATTTAAACTGCATTTTACATAACTGGGATATTAAAGCAGCCAAAGGCTCTGGGGTTTAATTCAAACTTAGACTTTTAGGCATGATTCTGTTCTGCTGCAGGTATTTTAATTTCCATTAGAAAGAGAAGTGGAACAGAATCTTACATGGTTTCATATGCATTTGTTTTGATTTTTATAGTTGGCTAAAGTGCTATATTAATAGCACAGCAGGGGCTGCACTGAAACCAAAGACCTGGAAAATAAAATACTCTCACTATTCATTATTTCAGTACTTGCAAATTCCAACAAGATGAGACTTCTATATGCTTATCATGAACGAAAAAAAAATAGACATGGATTAAAATAGATTCAAAAACCCCACTATTTATTTACAGTACATAAAGCAAAAATACTTGCAAATTGTAAAAAGCATTACCCTTACAGTCCTCAGAGATTCAAATGTATTGGAACAAAAAGTAAGTCATACCCAAATTAAATGCTCAAAGAGAAACTGGGAAAGAGACTTTCAATCTGATATGTAACTGCTGAAGACAGACCAACACAACTCTTAGAGCAGAGCTCTGAAGGCCTGAGTCACAAATCCAAATTTCAGATATCTGGGTTTTCACAAGATATTTGTCATGCCTCATTTAAATCTGTCATGAACCTGATATAGAGACATGGTTAAATCACTTGATCATATTTTTCTTAAAAGACTGATATTGAGCCATTTAAAAGTGTTGTGAGATAAATTGCCCATAGCATTTCAAAGCAATAATATTACCGCTTAATTTTGCCTAGTATTGAACAAACACTCTTCAGAAAGCACACACACAGTTGCTGAGGTCTTAATTTCAGAAAGAAAAGCCAGTGTCACACATAGCCAGAACAATCAGAGTTTTCAGTACCCCTCTCCCCCTTTACTCTGAGTAAATGAGCCTCATCTGAGCTAATTACACCAAAAAAAAATAGTCTTTTAAACAACTATTCAAGAAAGCATAGAAGAAATATAGATAAAAAAAAATTTCCCCAAAAAATAAAATAATACACAAATGCCTAATAGTAAAGCGCTTATGACATTCAGCATGATAAGCCCGTGCTGACCTTATAGACACAAATCTGGGGTGGAGGGCACATAGGGCTTCACAGATGATGTCCTATACCACCATGCAGAGCTAAGCATTCTCAACACATGTATGTGTGGTGGAAGGGGCCAAGTCTGCTGCTCAGGGCACTGCCCATGGCTGACCCTTCATTCTGCTCCTACAGCTACAGCAAACACGCCCACAGCCTTTGCAAGTCACCTAATGCAAGAGAGCAAGGGTCTGAATGGCCCTTCTGGGGGCTGAAATTTCTCTGCAGCTCTAGGAAAGCTGTTGTCAGGATCAGGACAGTAAAAGATCATGACTCCTCAAATAGTCTCCATTGTGTGCTGAAGGGGTGGGAAGGAATCCTACCCCCAATGTCAGTCTGCACTCTACGTGTTAGTAAAGACCAGTGCCCAAGCACCAAAGACAAAAGTTTTAGTGAAGGCTTGAGTCATTTAGAACTGATCTGACACCCCCCCACCAACTCATTTCACATAAGTTCTAATTTCATAGAGAACTTCTATTTAAATGTCAAATGGGGTGGTAAGTCTAGGACTGTGGGCAGAAGCATGTGTTTAGTCTGGCCCAGGGAAGGGTATGTCCTCTAGTGATGCCTTGTAGCTACAGTAAGTTTAGTTCCTATATGAACCAAACACAGGGATAACAGTGGTTGATCCTGCTATACAACCATAAATAAGTAAATATGAAACCCAGTAACAAGCACAGTTCTTCAACATTATGCTATCAACTGGCTGAGAAATCAGTCTCAGACTTGTCTATCAGACATCTGGTTAGTGATACAAAGCTGTTTGACTTGTAGCATAAGATAAACCATTCATTAACAATTTGCCCTGATGATATAGGAAACTAAAGGGGAAGAAATACACTGCAAACATCTCCTTATATAATGTTTGTCCCCAGAAATATTCTGCTGAGGGTTAATGAAATAAGTATTTTGGGGGCAAATGTTTAAATATTAATAAAGACCAACTTAAATTGAACATCTAACCAACAACAATGAAAACTGGTGTCTTACAATGGCTCCCTTTCATCTTTTGGTAAAACACAGCTCTGCATTGTAGAGGCTCTTTAATTTGACCATTGAATATTCCACAATGAGAAGTATTTTTTGACTTTTCAGTTGTTTTTGCATAAACACATACCCAGTTCTCTAACAGCAGCGTAAATCCTGTTACAAACCAAGGTTTATTTGCCAAAAGAGATTAACCAATAATTCCAAATTAACATATTTCAATTACATTACAATTAATTTGCCAGCAATAAAAAGAAGGGAGAAAATCTAATGAACAAAGCATTCAGTTTTCCCATTCCCTCTGGTCCAGATGGAGTGGTGTGGCTTCAAATTAATGGAGAGATCTCCAAGGTCAAGAGGGAATGGTTACCTGATAGGGTCTGTGAACCAGACCCTTCTCCCCTAGTCCCTGCCCTTCAGTGAGACTGCAGCTTTTGCCAGGAAAAATTATTTCAGCTGTTAATTTAGTCTGTTCTTTTGTAAAATAGGCCTAATAGTACTCACTTATCTACTTCACTAGGATGCTTCAAGGATTAAAATTGATGTGTCCCTGCTGAAGTAATGTGCTATAATTACCCTGTTAATGTGCCCTCTCTTGGATAGAATGAAAATTGCTTAGCTGCGTGTCACAGTCCCACACCACCAGCGACTTGGGCCCTGGGCGAGCTCAGGCAATTGGACAATGTTCCCTCAAGCTGATTTCTCTTGTGCAGCTGAAGGGAAAGGAAAATGGCAACCCTGCAGACAAGGAGTGCAGCAAGTACACTGTACTTGAGTCTGCTTCCTCAAAGTCACTAATTACACAGAAGAGTGCTTCCTTACATATCAGTGGGAGGCAAGGACTACATTTTCTCCCTACATCTGGGTGACAAAAAAAACCAAAACCTGTTGACATCTTCCTTTACACAAACTAGATCCTTTCCTGATGAAAGTAGTGAAGCAATCATATTCTTTTAAATGTATCTGCAACATACAAGCCTCTGCCTGTGCTCCAACCACTTTTTCCTTAATTATTTCCAGTATGATTATTCCCAGATAAAGGTCCCTTTTTCTTCAGCTGTTCTAACTTCTAAAAATGAGAATAACACTAAGAAATTACGCAACACAAAGGGAGAAGGTCTAAAATCTTATTTCTTTCAGAGAAAAGTGGTCAGAAGTACCTTTATTACAGATGCACTGTGGCAACTGCAAGTCTGTCTCTACTATCCAGAGATATGCATGGTAAACACGGGGGAGTCCAGAAAATCAGATACGGATAGCAGTTGGCATTTGTGGAAATGCAAATAAAAACAGCACCATTTAATAAGGGGCAGGCAAGAGCCTGACATGAGTATCTTCTGCCTCCAAAATTTAAAGAAACACAGAGCAGAGCAAGATTTATGCACTGAATAGCATAAAGTTATGTCCAGATAAATAGGATTTCCTGATTTCACAGCCCTATTACAATAATCAGGAATAAGTTGACCCTCCTGTCTTAGGAAAAGCATTTCAGGGGAGCAATTTCAAACAGCAACACAAACAACAGTGTTTCAGACAGGCCAAGACCTCCTAATTCACTACACATGGGTACAAAGCCAAGAAACAAACCCCACTCCTTCACCCTTGGAAACCTCAAACATCTAGCCTCATACATGAGAATCCTTCCTAAGCAACTCTTTTTCAGAGACAGCTAAGTATTATCACTGCAGGAGCCTTAGAGGGTCTGCATTTCTTACAGATGTTATTTTACCCAAAGGATTTTCTGCCAAAGTTACAGTGAATATTTCTATTATACTCCTTTAAAAAATAAAGACGCTGTTATAAAACTTCATAAAGTATTCAGCACACAGAAATCCCTGAGCAATGATGACTCCACACGTTTGCAGTGCACACGTATTGTTTAAAGCACTGCAGGCATCTAAGACTGGTCTGCTATTTTTAAAGGTAGTCAGAAAATGCAAGCAATACCAATGAGGTAAAAGATACAGGATTTTTAAGAGTCACAGCTTGTGTTGGGAACCAGTTGGAACCCCAAGACTGAAATCTGAGCTCTGCAAAGAACATCTTTTTGTTGAAACAAGCTCTGAAATGGCCAGAGGAAAGCTCAGCTGACAGAACTGCTATGACCTCTGTCTATCAGAAAAGCTGGTTTTTAACAAAGCCATCGTATGGCACTGAGCTGCAAACTCAGTGCAGCATCCAGGGGCTTGCATGGTTATCTCAGGCTGCTTCTGGGTCAGTAGAAGCTGTTCTGATTAGCAGCCCATGCTGCAGGAGAGAACAAGATTTCCAAGTATTTTCACACAGGATTATTAATCACTGCAAAGATTTTACTCGTAACCCACACTGTGTTGTGACATATGGCTGCTTTGCTGCCTCTGTGAGTAAATCTGGTACATTATAACATTTCCTGTGTGCCAAGTGTTTAGCAAACACACATGTTGGCAGCCAGAATATTCCTGGAAAGAACATGTGTCTTGAAATGAAGCTGTGCCAACTGCTGCTCCATGTCATAACAGGGAAAGTGCCCTAATATCCAAGTTCAGCAGTGCTGGCACAAAGAATGACTGTCATCCAAAAAGCAGAGCTGGAAACGTACCATGAAAAACACAGTCAAATTAACCAATATGTGGGTTTGAGTACATCTGCTTCAGAAGTATCTTCTGCTCTTCTCTTAATTGATGGAAATAAGAGATTTCTATCAACAGATACCTTGGAAACATTTAGCCAGAGGTCAAATGGATAACAAAGCAAGTGTAACAAGACAAAGAATGTCAAGTAATTTGTATAAAAATATTGAATTGCTGCCCAAAAGCTATGAATAGAGGAATCAGAGCTTCACATAGATCAGTGACCAGTATGATACATATACCTCTCTTATATATAGCTATCTAAATATTAATATAACCTTAAGAAGCTGATGTCTAAGAGAACTTAGAAAAACCAAAGTGGCAAGAAAAAAAGAAAATATTTATGAAATCCAGAAAAATTTATAACTGGGTATTTGGAATGCAAAGTACAGTCAGATCTTAACATGATGCATACTATAGAAACAAAATAATCCCAAATAAGTCCAAAAATCAGCATCTGTGGATATGATTTTTTTCTGGATTTATTTGGTTCAAGAGTCTTCTGTGATAATTAGTTCTTATCCTCCCTTGTGTAAGTTGATTTCTGGTATTTTCTGAATATTCTGAGAGAAGTGTATATTAACAAAATTACAGCCGATAAATATTTCATCATTTACATTTGTGTGTATTTCACCAACACTACACACTGCGAGTATTTGGGAAATGTTTGTAAATAATACCCACAGGCTTGAAAAGAACAATTGTGTGACCCTGCTTACAAAAAAAGAAAAAGGAGATCTCTCTAATAATCAGTAGCACAAGGATTGTGGACATGTGATAATTGCAGTTCTACTCCATCAAAACTTACATGGTTTCATATGCATCAGAAACTACAATGAAACAGAAGCATCAGCTAAGACTTTGCAGTTTTATAGCACTAACTACTGATATTATTGAAGAAATGGAAAGAAGAAGCTGATATAATGGGTTTTTCTGCATGAGACAAAGTGTGGCAGAAATGACGTGTAGATTGTGGATAATTTTTTTGTTGAAGGATAGAAGATACTATCTCACCTTACCTAAATAATGCTATTCTCTCTAGACATTTGCAACAAGTTGCATTAAGTAGCTGATAACAAGTTAAACACTGCAAAAAACATCTATGTGCAATTTTTGCCTGCGATTATTGAGTGACTGACAGGTACTGTTACCTGCATTTCAGCACACATAACTTCTGCTGAGTTTTAATTACGGTATTTATTTTGAAAAGCTGAGTGAGAACATTATCAAGAAGGAAATACTCCAGAAACAATGAGAGGAGGGGAGTTGAAAGGCTAGTAAACAGTTCTTATCCAAACCATCTTCATCGCAGGTACAAAGAAACTTTCTGAATCTTCTCCCTCCAAAAAAGGCTATCATTTGGTTTCTCCTTTCCAGCTGCCACAGGCAGCAAACCTCCATTTGAACTGGCCATTTCCAAATGCATTATGCTCTCTGAGATTCTCTTTTAATTACACCTACTAAATTTTTTCATCAGAAATTTTAACCCATCCTATATATTTGTTTAGAACACAGAAATCTGTACTGCCTAAGTTTGCAGTTTGCCAGAAGCCTGTACCTGATGCATGTGGCATACTAACACAATTAAAACTGCAGGTCAGATTGAAACATTCATCCAAAACCCACTAGAATCACATTTTTCTAATAAAAGAAAGACATTTTCTAATGGCTGACTTCACCACTGATACAAAAACCTCCTACTGGCATCATCTTTACCCAGTGCATCACAGGATACTGCTGATTTTACCACCTAAATTGCACCCTGCCTTCCTCCTTAAATAAAGGCCAATAAATCTTACCAGAGAAATGCAGGTATTAATCATTTGTGCTTTCCGATCCTTTCTACTAACTTCTCCTGACATTTTCATTGCCAGAGAAAAATCCATAGTTTCAAATATTCACCTAGACATAAAAGAACACTTAGAGCATTAAAATTTTTAAATAAAAAAGCCACCTTTAGAGGAGTAGAAAAGGAAAAAAACTAACTAATCTCACATGACAGATTATAGGGCTGAAAGTGAACTAATTTTTTTCTCTAAAGGTGCCTGCCTTTCAACAGCACCTTCCAATTGGGATATTGCATGTACTTTAAAATATTTATTAATCTAGTTTCTTACAATTTACACCACCTATGGACTATTGAACGTCAGTGAAAGTATTCATACACAAACAAAAGGATACCAAAATAGTTATTTGTCCAAAATTTAAAACAGAAAAGGGCAAATCTTTCTGTGTCCCAGAATGTACCTTAATGACTGTCCTTACATGCAGCTTGGTCCTTCACAGGAAGGAAAAAATAATATCATGTTTCCTGTATTAAGTATCTTTCACTGCAATGGAAATTCATTGCACATACATTTGTAGGTAGAGGCAAGTTATAAATAATTAATATGATTACATGCAATATATATCAGGCCTGCAACAGCTTATGTATGCTGGTCTCATACTGCATCTGCTGGGAGAGTGTAATGTGATTTAGTAGATAAAACACTTATTATTTAAAAGGGTTATCAAATTTTGAAGCTGCATTAAATTATACATTGAGTCATTGTGTTTGTGGGGGTGTATGTACTCCTGTAGTTCCTGTGTACAAACCAATCATGTTGCCTGTTAATCCCCTACACGTGCATAACCCAAAGCACTAGACTGTAGGGAGTCAAAGCCCAATACAGCACAAAAATAAATGCATTTTAACATGCACTCCGAGCTTGGCTCTAAAGTCAGGATAGGCATACTATGGACATTTTCTAGGAAGGAATACATAATTCAGGATTGCTTTATGCCTCAAATCTGTACTGCTTGACTGCAAACTGAAATAGCACCTCAGCATGCACGGCACACGTGTGTGCGCACCACGTGAGACGTGCCCGCTTCTGCTGCAGACGTTCCACGTCCCCTCGGGTGCAGCAGGTGCTTCATCTTCAGAGCTGTCTGCCTGCCTCTCCATCGTGGTAGCAATACGTCAGTGACCACTCAGCAGGGAGCAAGTGCTTCAGACAAAAAAGGGGAAACACCCATCTGTGGTATTTCTGGCCCATCTCACTTAGTAATGCCAGGTGAAGGCTTCTTACACACAGTTCTTCCCATGCTCTGCAGTCATAACCTCCATGGCTATGAAGTGCTACTTCCTCTAACACAAGGCCTGTGAGGAAAAGTGTGACAGATTTTCTAATATATGCCACCTGGGACTCAGCAATCTTTTTTCATTTTTCCCCTCACAAACAAGAGTCTTTCTGGATACTCAGATGTTCTGATAATAAAACATCTAGATCTTTGTGATACTTCATCTTTCATGCATCAGGTTGAATAAATTAATACCAATCTAGTCCATTCACATTGCCAGTACAAGATAACATGAAGGCTTTCACCCTGAAGAAGTGTTAAAAATCTTTAATGCAGGACAAAGGTCCTGTGTACAGCCACTGCAGTATACGCACATACACGCATACCCACCATAATCCCGTTAACTCACAGAACAGTTTTCTTCAGAGTATGTTTGTATATGATCATTCAGTTTAAGAAGGCATCACCAAAAACAGAAAGGATTCTTAAGAGCACAGGGTGGCAGGGAAGGGTAGGAGTAAAGAATAAAATTATGAGAGAGAAGAGAGAACTTCTATGCAGAAAATCCTTGATTTAACCAAAATAAAGGATGAGGTAGAGGCACAAGAAACAATGAAGCATCCTATAGCATCTGTCATACCTTCATATTGCAGGAACAAGAAAACTGGGATCTTTTTACACAATGCATTTCACACAATTACCTGTGGCATTCACTACCACACAGTAATACTGAAGCCCAGAGGCTCAGCAGCATATAAAATAAAGCCAGGCACTTTGGCAGATAACACAAACTGCTGCAGTCACAGCATGTACTTATTAAATGGTGTTTACACATTTCTAGAAAATACACATTAACCCTCTAAAACATGTGCAGAAGTACTAAGTTAGAAAAGACAACAGTCAATGGACTTGTCTGTCAAAGCTGACTGGAGCAAGAATAACCATCTTCCGATGCCCTTTTACATGTCAATTGTAGCAGCATTGCTAAAATACTAATTTTGACAGCAATCTGAGAAGTGTCACATTGACGCCAAACTGAAAACCGACGTTTTTCCTTCCTGAATGTTACCTTTGCTACTGGCATTTATTCTGTATTCCTCCACATGACAAATGAGAATGTCAGGTCACAGCACTGCACCTGTTTTGGCTCCCTGTTACTTCCAGGCTCACAGAGAAGGCTCTCCTAGTTAATTACTATGCAAAGTGAGAACACAGACAGATAATGACAAGTAGCACAGAAGTTATTTGGCTTTTTTTGCTGCACTGGGAGGGTCTGAACTATCAATTATCTTTTCTGCACTTGAGCTCAGCTCCACCATGCCCCATTCCAGATTCTTCTCACTTTTTCTGCAAGAGCCTTGTCTTTACCTTTACAGCTTTTCCTATAACATCAATACTTACTTAAGATAAAATGTGAACAAAAGTTACCAAGTTATTCCCCAACTGACCAGCTCACCCATAAAAAAATAATCATAATCTCCTAGGAATTACAGGCCAGAATCTCGAGATCCTGTTATCCACTGACATTGATCAGGGAGGGCTGCTCCCATAAATGCAGGCAGTACCTGGTGAGCAGAGAGGATGATACATCATTTTTTTTCCTAGATCAGCAACTAATCACTCCCTTCCCTTTAAAAACATTTATGTATATGTAGAAAAATGAGCTTGATCTATTAAACAGCAGAGATCATAATGGAAAAACAGCAAATCCATTCAAAGGTACTGATTCATCAGTGCCCTATATAGTCAAAGGTGAGTGAATTTTAGGTTTGTTTAGAGATTTTCAGGGAACAGGGGGCTTGGAGGGTTGAGGGTTGAGGTTGGGCTGGTTTGGGAGTTTTGGGTTGTTGGGTTTTCCTTTTGTTTCTGGGGGATTTATGGTGGGGGGGTTGTTGGTTGGTTTGCTTTTTATAATCATTGAGGGGGTTTGTTGATTTTGGTGGTGGTGGCTGGGGGGTTTGCACTTGTTTTTTTAGGTTTTTTTGTATCTCCTTTATAACTTGCAGAAACTCCTGTCTCCCTGGGTGGATGAAATCATGATGTGCTTCACCCATCAGTAATCTATGCCCCAATGAAGTAGTATCAGACAGCACTATGGGCCACACTCAGCAAGTTCTTTATAACCACATCTCTTCAGCTTAATATTCCTAAACATTCCTGAAAATTAATTTTCACAGTTTTACATTCACTCAGTGGTCAATTATCTTGCAGAGATAGTAGATGGAGTTTGATAATACATAAGGGTAACTGAAATTATGTGGATTTAGAATACCTTAAAGGTGCACACACAGTCTGTCAGAAAATAGAATTGTTAAGCTTTAGAAAATGACTTTTTGATAAAAATTATTATACCAAAATATTTACATTACCAATTGTTACCAGAGAAAATCACTGGAAATCAGAGCCTTAAAAGTCTGTCTTAACAATGGACTTCTGAAGTGTGTATTTCATTATACATCACAATGTGTCCTCCTGGCAGTGAGACTTGGAGTCACTGGCCATGGGCCATCAGATAGATGGATGAAATCTGGCCCCAGTCAGAGAGCACCAAGAAAGAAAGCCACTGAATACCCTCTGCTCTAAAGGCACTATCATGCCATCTCTGTACTGCAGAAACTACATTATTAGTCAAAACATATGTATTTTGAAGGAATTAATTCACATTTTCTAAGAAAATTTGGTTTTGTAGCTTTTTCAACCAAAGAAAATCTTGGGTTAACCATGAATCTTTTTTCTGCTTTGCCCCATATTGAACTTAGGTGTGAGGTTTGATGTGCTGAAAGAGGCTGATGGATGATTCAGCACCATCTCTGGGTTCTGCCTCACTCTTTGGTTCATTTGTGGGTTGAATAAGGGGAAAAGTTAACTTGGTGAAAACAATGAGCAGTGTCATTCAGAAGGTTCTAGTAGCACTACCCAAGACACTAGGAATAAATTGAACAAAGACAAGGAACAGAGGCAAAAAAAAGTGTAACAGGTAATCCTAATAGCTCTCCTTGGCACATGTTTGTAACTCCATGGTACTTCCCTGCTCTTCACAGTCATGCTCCTTCCACTCCCCTCTGCACACAGTCCCTGCATCCCTCCCAAACAATCTTGCAGTGCCTCACACTGGGCACTGTAACTTTTCCTTTAAAGTTACATGAAAGAGCATGTATCTTCCATGCTGCTGAAGTCAGGCTACCAGTCTCTTTCAGGAGCATAACCAGATATGTCTCTGAAGGCAGACAGTAATTTCTGTACCTCTTAGAAATATCATATACTGCTATTTTTGCCATCATACAGAACCTCAGTCTAAAGCCCAGTCCACTGAGGTAGGTAGTCCTAGGTCTATGGTTTTCCACTGAATAGAAAATTAGTTTCCTGCTTACTCACTATAATGTTATTTCCATGTTTGTAGAGATATGCAACAGGAATTAAGGGACTTTAGCCTCACTGAAGAGGAGCCTGGCTTCAGATCTTTCAGGTTCTGTGGACAAGAACTAAGTGTTCTAATTTTTGTATTAGGAAGAACAAACCTTGGAAAACCAGCAAGAAAAATAAAATCCCCCAGGAGGAGTTAGACAATGCTGTTTCCTGCAGAGTAATCTAACTGAAGACATTTTAACTATTGAGTAATGAACCCAGCCTTTGGAGATCTGTCTAAAACAAAGATAACAACTAGAAATTCTTGTTTTATATGCTTCTATTTTCTACTTTATAACTTAGTCCCATTCTTTCTCTATGTTCCCTCAGCTGAAACACTGCCCACTATTACAGAAATGGTATGCAAGGTCCTGTGGGTCAGTTGTTCACCACTGGGGGGCATGAGGAGAAAAAAAAAATCCAAGTTCTCTTGAAACAATGGCAACTTAAAAGAAAAGCTTTATTAAAAATTCAAGTTGGTGCAGGGCACTGGACATTCCATTTCTGCTTTTACAAAAATCTGTGTAGGACTTCCACTTAACAAATTTAAGCAAAAACATATTGCACATCTTATCCAATCTCAAACATTTTTAGCACATAATCACAAATTCTGATTATCATCCCACTTAGAGACTGGAAGTATTACATTTTGAAGCCTGGAAAGGGAAAGTAGTCTCCTTATAATAATCCCAGTGGCCCATGGCAGCACCTGAACCATTATGTCTACAAAAGCCCTGACAAAGCTTTATTTTTCTTCACAGCTAGTGGTTGGGATTTGGGTTTGCTAATTAATGCTGTGGTATTTGCTCTTGCAATGCTGCAAAAGGTGCAGGTTAAGGTTAGAGAGTTCAACATTCACACTGCACAGTATGTTGGCATTTCATTGGAAATCTGCCAAAGTATTCACTGTGACAGGAATCTACTCAGCATCATGGATTGGGAATGACCAGTGTCTCAAATAAAATGAGAGAAAGACTACAAATAGTAGCTTCTATGAATGCAAAAGGTTTCCATCTGGAAACCAGAAAAGAAATTAATACATAAATTTGAAACACTCTGCAAAAAAGTGATCCACCTTCAGTGGAGTTTAGCAAGTACAGCTCTATGTCAGTAGAAATGGCAGATATGAAATGTAATTACCTTTTTCTTCCCTCGAAATTCAGTGTTACACAAACTAGGACTGACAAGTGAACAAAGAGACTGAAAAAAAGCAGGTTTTATCACCACAGTTTGTTTGAAAACCCAGCCTACAACTAGCTGCAAAATCCAGGGGCTGCTAGCCTATGAAGCAGACATGAATTAACAGTGAGAGTAATAGCTAAAATACTCTGCACAGCTAGTTCATGTGCCTTTTGCAAAAGCTTGTATGCTCCTTGCAAGAAATAGACATGTCCATGGAAACAAAACTGTCAGCACTATTCTGCATCCAAAGGTCTCATGACATTTTACAAAAGAAAGGAGCACCATTAACTTCCATTTTACAGCAGAAGAATCATAATGCATAAAGATTAATCTCATATCAGCAGTACCAGAATTTAGATCATGCAGTCCTTGCTCATGCAGTTGTTCTCAAATCTCTTTCTTGTTCAAGTATGAAGAAAAACTATTTTTTCAAGGCTTCAGTGGATCTGACCAAGAGATGAATGCTATTTAACCTGAAGAGGGTAGGATGTAAGACCTAGAGAAGCTGAATGCGTTAATCCCGATCATTGCCAGCAAGTCACAAGAGGTGATACTTCATCTCTACTCAGCCCTGGTGAGGCCACAGCTGGAATGCTGTGTCCAGGCCTGGGCTCCTCAGTCCAAGAGAGACTGGGAGCTCCTGACACAGGTCCAGTGGAGAGCAACAAAGATGATTTAGGGACTGGAGCATCTCTCACATGAGGAAAGGCTGAGAGAATTGGACCTCTAACCTCAAGAAGAGACAATTGAGAGGGGACCCTGTCGTTGTACACAAGTATCTGAAGGGAGAGTGCCAAGAGGAAGGATCCAGGCTCTTCTTAGTGGTGCCAAGCAATAGAACAAGAGGCAACAGGCAGAAACTGATGCACTGTAAACTCAACCCAAATATGAGGAAAATTTATTTCCTGTGTGGGTTACTATGCACTGGAGCAGGTTCCCCAGAGAGGGTGTGGAATCTCTGTAACTAGAGATACTCAAGAACTCTCTGGATACAATCCTGTACAGTGTGCTCTAGGATGACCATGCTTGAGCAGAGAAGTAGGACCAGATGATCCCACTGCTGTCCATTCCAACCTTACCTATTATGTGATTTTTTTGAAACAACCATCTGAGTCACCAATCCAGGATTTGAATTTAATTTAAATTAATGTAGCTGTTTAATATATCTTAGAAAATTATAAAATAGGCTATACTATTGACAGCTGCTTAAAAAAATGCATTTAATAAAACATTGAAGACGTTCTCGACATGATTTGATCAGGATGGTGAAAGGACAATGTAAGTGGCACAAACATACATCTGCTGTGTTTAGAGTACCACCACAGACCACATTGTTCTGCCCTGTTTTCTCCCTCTCCATCTTGCCTAATTTGGACCTAAATAGAAGGTCTGAGAGCTGTCAAACTCTCAGCTCCAACAGACTGAGCTGATATTACCAAACACCAATTTCTGTTCACCTGTTGTAGCTCAGCTTTAGCATGCTGCAAAATCAAGAGCTCCCTAGTTTCCCCAATGAGCCCAAACAGCAGCTTAGGAAGGCAAAAAGAATTATCAGCTCCCCAGGACTATGGTTGCCCCGTCCCTCATTAAGAGAAGCTACTATCATTCATTTCTCAGTTTGCCAAGTTATAGTAACACATCTTGGTGGATTCTACCATTTTCTGTAAAGAAGCTCTGAGAACTTGAAATGAGAACTTGAATTTAGCACAGCCTGGGTACTCAGGATGCATCTTGTAGGCCAAGTTCTTGTATTAGAAAATCTTCTTGGCAAGTATTACAAGTATAATGCTATTAATGCTCTGTAGTTGCATTCTAGGATGGAACTCTCACAGATTTGCCCTGGCAAAATTAGGTATTTAATAGCTTCTTAATCAGAGAGAAAAATTAAGACAGTGTTTCACATAGACTGTTGCCAAAAGTTACTGCTTGTAGGTTTGACCATAAATCTCTACCTCCCTCCACTGCAGAGGATCTAGCAATTACAAGGCTGCTATAAACTTATTAAACTTTGGATCTTGTTAAATACAACATCAAATCTCACCATAAAATTTGAAGTCAAAAACCTAGATGGCTCATTCAGTACAGTGAGGACTGAGGCCAACTCTGTTCCCTAAACCATGCAAGGTTTCAATGCTCTATATGAGATTGATTACGATATGATTTGCTTTTCTGAGGTGTACAGCTTATGCCTGTCTCACTGTACTTCAGGTAAGCATGTCTGTTCATCTCTCACTTCTCCTTTGTGACAATGCTAAATAGGAACGTTTCTGAAATTTTAAACAAATTTAATGGAATGACAATTGTGCTTCCCACCTCGCTGTCTGCAGCATTTACAATAGATAACCTATGGAAGCAACTGAATGCCAGCCAGACAATAAAAAAGAAAAAAACTAGTATGACAATACCTGGGAGAGCATCTTGGTTTTGCATATTTTTTCTTGGTAGTTAAATGTCCAAATTCACCACTACCTTCCTTCATCTTCACACCCTGGCTCCTAGGTACCCAAAAATTCAGTAGCCCATTTCTGTTTAACTCCATTAGAGTACCCTCTGTACAAAACTAGAAACATATATTGACATTTACCATGTCTTTTTCATGGCAGTGTAATGGCATGCTTGAGTGAAGACATCAAAGGGCCACAGAATCATAAAATGGCTCAGGTTGGAAGAAATCTTAAATATCATCTAGTTCCAATCCCCTGACATGGACTAGGACACCTTCCACTAGATCAGGTTGCTTAAAGCCTCATCCTTGAACGCTTCCAGGGATGGGGCATCCACAACTTCTCTGGGCAACCTATTCCTGAGTCTCACCACCCTCACCCTTTCTTTCTAATATCCAACCTCAGTCTACCCTCTTTCAGTTTGAAGCCACTCCCCCCTTGTTCTGTCACTACACACCCTGGCAAAAAGTCCCTCCCCATCTTTCTTGTAGGCTCCCTTTAGGTACTCAAAGGCCACAATAAGGTCATCACAGATGCCTTCTCTTCTCCAGGGCATAAAATCCACACTTTTTCAGCCTTTCCTTATAGGAGAGGTGCTTCATCCCTCTGATCAACTTGGTAACCCACCTCTGGACTCTCTTGAACAGGCCCATGTCCCTCCTGTGCTGGGGACCCCAGGGCTGGTTGCAGTTCTCCAGGTAGAGTTTTACCAGAAGGGAGGGGCAGAATCCCCTCCCTGGCCCTGCTGCCCACGCTGCTTTGGATGCAGCCCAGGACACCTTTGGCTCTCTGGGCTGTGAGTGCCCATGGCTGGCTCATGCCCAGCCTCTCATCCAACCAGCACCCCTGGTCCTTCTCAGCAGGGCTGCTCTGATCTGTCCATCCCCAGCCTCTGTTGATACCAGGGTTGCCCTGACCCAGGTACAGTACTTGCACTGGTCTTACTAAAACTCATGAAATTCCCATGGGATCTGTACTGGGCCCATTTCTCAAGCTTGTCCAGGTCCCTCTGGATGACATCCTGTCCTTCAGGGTGTGGCAATTACACCAGTCAGCTTGGTGTCATCTGCAAACCTGATGAAGGTGCCTCCCTTTGCCTATAAAATTAACAAATATATTAAGGAACACTGGTCTCAATACAGATCCCCATGAGACATCACTCATCACTGATGTCCATCAGGACTCTGAATGACTGACCACTGCCTTCTGGATGCAATCATTCAAACATGTTGTAATCCACCATGATGCTGGTTAACTTATGCATAGAAGCCCTTCTTGTTATTCTTTGAGTCTCCTGCCAGGTTTAGTTCAAGCTTCATCTTGGCCTTCCTTACCCTCTCCCTACACAACTGAACTTCATCTCTTCTCAGGTTACCTGTTCCCCTGTCTGTGCATTCACTTCCTTCCCTTTAGTTTGACCAGCAGTTACCTACTCAGCCATTGGGGTCTCTTGCCTGATTTTGTGCTCCTGGAAATTGCTAGCTCCTGCACTCTAAGGAAGACTTTCTCAAAGACCTACCAGCTTTTTCCACTCCCTTCCCTGAGGGCAGTCTCCAAAAGGATGCCACTGGCAATCTCTCTGAAGAGCTTTATTCTGTACCTGACCCATACCCCTAAGGACTGCCAAATCCACCAATGCATGATCACTGCATCATCCATAGCTTTTAAAGCTGAACTAAAACACAGAAAAAGAAAGCCTCTTCATTAAAATCACTTAGCTGCCAGTAGTGGCCATAGAATTATTTTCTCTACTGTTACTATTAAATTATTATTACTAATGCAATTCTTATTATAAGGATGCAACTGCAATTCATGTGGTTTAAAAAAAAAAGGCAGGAGGTATTTAAAATGCTGCTGCAACAGTAAATATCACCTCTGGCATATTTGTCGTGGAAGAACAGAGCACGATTTGGAATACCTAATTGAAATGTGCTACAGGAGATAAGGCTGGCTGCAGAGACTGACATTTAAAAGCGGGAGACACCAAACAAGACATAAAATATCACTGTTGCTGCCTCAAAGCAGAAAGCCACTTTCACAGAACTGAAGTTTTCTCCTACTCACCCCTTGCCCCTCCCCAGCTGACAGATACAGCAAGCAATTAACCCCTTCCCTGATGTCACCAGTAATACCACCCCCACAGAAATATAAAGGTTGCTACAATTTCATGTAGTTATTTCCTCCTGCAAATCACGCAGCCCTGCACGAAGGAGCATGTCTTCCTTCTTCCCATTCCTGCAAAATCTTGTTTCTTCCCTGACACATCAACATTTCAAATTCCAGCACACAAGATGCTGGAAACCAAGCTCTCCTCCTGCCTAGCCCTGCATGGCAGCATGTACACCCTGTGCCTATTGGCCTCTGAGTAGAAGAGCCATTAAACTCCTCCTTAACTGGAATGGAATCCAGGGATAGTGCCAGAATACAGACAGAGCTTATGAAAAAATCCTTGGCACACAAGGGATAATACGATATGTTTGACTGCTCAATCTTTTGCTGCCTTAGTCAGATGGAGCTCTGGTGCCTTTGAGTCATCTGATCTGGTGTTGTGGACAAGCAGCACGGGATATAAATCCAGCAGATTCCATAAATACACAGTTTGCATCAACACTTCAAGCAAAGACTTAATTAGAAAGTTACAGCTCATTAAAAGAGCACCAATTAGCTTTTTCAACTACATATTTTTTCCTCTGCCAGGATAACAAGGCAAAGATTGGGATGCATATCAGAACCAAGCACCTTGTGCTGCTCAGTGAAACATCTCAGTGTTGTTGAAGGAACAGTCCTGGTTAAAAAGCTGGGTTTGAAATAGATGTTAGAAAATATGCTGTGAAGTTTCTGAGCCACTAGTCTGTTCATGCCAATAGACTAATCACTGATCTTGAGCAAAATGGGAAATCCTAGCCCAAGAGAAGATATTTTTAAATTTAAAAACTAGATTTTTCTTTTCAGGTTATCAATCAACACTTGCTTTCATATAGCACCATTAGTGTCTCCTTGCTTCCCTGAAGCAGGATGGGCCAAAGAAGGTGGTTCCTCTTTGTCCAGCAATACACCATGTGGAAAGGCCCATGGTGTAGCCAAAGAGACTCAGCAGCCCTGTTTTCCTGGAGTTATTCTAGTCACTCCTGATAGGCAAACTGTAGTTCTATTCTCTCTGTTTTCCACTCAGACTTGCTGTGACAGGTGTCATTCTTTTCCATGTTATAGCACAAACTGTATTTCTCTTCCATTAACCCCCTTTGCCCGATTCTGGAGCGACTTTATCAATAAAACTCAATACACAGAATTAGTAATCTCTGTGGACCCTTGACTAGTGTTTCCAGGTGGAAAGCTTGATACACAATGGAAAACAGAAGAAAAATGCTCAGAAGGCTCATCAACCCTTATCACAGCATTTTAAATAAGCATGATAGAAATATTCCTTAGATGGGAAAATATCACCTATGATGTGTCCCTGCCTATTATTCAATAGTGTCCCAAATCAAGGGAAGTTTTTCTTGAGAATGCTTTAACTGTATCCCAAGAAGATATGCAAAACAACCACATGCAGACCAGATTACAATGTCAGATATCCATGTGCCATTCTTTCCATAAGCACCTACCTGGTCATTTAAGGACTTGCAATAGCAAAACAAGTGCACATTTTGTTTTCTTAGACGTCAGTG
The DNA here is from genome assembly GCF_050655825.1 of Lonchura striata. NCBI lineage: Eukaryota > Metazoa > Chordata > Aves > Passeriformes > Estrildidae > Lonchura > Lonchura striata. The sequence continues at coordinate 52,572,815 of NC_140707.1, read as the reverse complement.
ACATGGGTTACAAGTTTCCATTAGAAGCTACCATTCAAAGCAGGTGTCCACCTTATTTGTATGAAGCCCAGCCCTACCAGAATTCCTGCTCTTCTGGCCTCCTTCACACTACAAACTGAAGTACTCCTGAGAAAAAAATATAACCAAACAAGCAAATTTTAAAAAATCAGTCTGTGCTCTGTGGTTTGAAGCATTTGGATGTGTTGCCAGCACACTTGAAAACCAGGAAAGGAAGCTGAAGGTAGGGGTGCTCCATGTGTCACAGTATAATATTATGATGTTTGAGATGCCTCCTAGGTACCGTGCCAACACTAGCGCTCCTTCAGTATCAATTTCTGCCACCATCAACTGACACCACATGGAACGCACTGCAAGACTGGAAAATCTCTCTCCAGAGACATTCAGGTCAAGATCCAAATGCAGGAATTACGCTGATTACACAAGAAATCCGACACAGGACAGAATGAGTGCAGTGCCATCAGTCAAGTCAGGAGAGAAAATACTTCTGAAGTCATTTTTATGGGCAAGCTCACCTAGAGAAGCAGAAGTACTAGGAAGTCTGTTAGAAATCTTGAGAATACAAGTGTAGTTTTACAACTGGAAAACAAGTAAGGGATGAGGCTGGGATTCAGATACCTTAGCAGATTGACAGAATCCTAAATTGACTCCAGAATAGGCATATGTCAGGAACAAGGAACAATTTTTTTTTTTAATTAAAAAATTGCCTCTTGCCAGTTCACTACAATGTCTGTTATTTTAAGAATGGCTTTGAATGTGTTCACAAACAGGTCCTTCCACAGAATAATGAAGAAAAATGCATGTTTTAGGTATCAATTTGAAATACAACTTACTTTTTGTAGCCACCTACTTGATTCTGCATCTTATAAGATCACTTCATACTGGGATGATCTGAGCAGCTGTATCAGACTGACATTTCAGTGGAGTTGGTGAGAGAAACACCTCCTAATTTTAATCATAGAATGGTTTGGGCCAGAAGGGACCTTAAAGATCATCTAGTTCCAGCCCCCTGCCATAGGCAGGGACACCTTCCAGCAGACTGGATTGCTCAGAGCTCCATCCAACCTAGCCTTGAACACCACCAGGGATGGGCTATCCATAGCTTCTCTGGGCAACCTGTTCTAGTGCCTCACCACCCTTACATAAAGAATTTCTTCTGATTCTAAACCCACCATCTTTCAGGGTACAGCCATTCCCCCTTGTGCCATCACTACACACCTTTGTATAAAGTCCCTCTCCAGCTCTCTGACAGGTTCGCTTCAGGTCACAAAAAGCTGTTCCTAGAGCTTTCTACTTTCCAGGTGAACAATCCCAACTGAGTTTTCTCACAGGAGAAGTGCTCTATCCCTCTGATCATCTTTGAGGTTCTCTTCTGGACTCTCTCCAACAGGTCTATGTCCCTCCTTTGCTGGGGACCTCAGAACTGGATGCAGTTCTCCAGGTGGAGTCTCACCAGAAGGAAATAGAGGGGCGGAATCACATCCCTTGCCCTGCTGGTCAGGCTTCTTTTAATGCAGTCCAGGATACAAGTGGCTTTCTGGGGTGCAAGTGCACTTGGCTGCATCATGTTGAGATTGTTGTCAACCAACACCCCAGAATATTTTTCCTCAGGGCTGCTCTCAATCCATGCTTTACCCAGCCTCCACTTGTGCCTGAGCTCCCGATGCACATTCAGGACCTTGCACTTTGTTGAACTCCATCTCTCTGCTAATTGTAGAAGGAATTCAGGGAAGGGCAAACATGCACTGTACAGTGAAAACTTGTCCACCTTATTTCTCAGTAGCTTCCAGCAGTTCTTCCTTTTTTTTTTTTTTTTTTTTTTTGGAAGTGCTAATAGATGTTGACAGAAAAGTAAGGGAAAAGGAGGGAAAAAGAGAGAATTTACCACAGTTATGTACTTTTTTTTTTTCCCTCTTACTAACTGAAATCCTCCCCAGTGACTCAGTTTTAGACTACTGTGGCTTTAGAAATAGCCTGGACAATTAAAATGCTCTCTCCAGGGTACTTCCTGCTGCTTCCACTTGACTCCAGACTCGCATCTCATTGAAGCAGTGACCATCTTTCTGTATGAAGACAGCCTAAACCAACAGGGGATTAGATTATCTTCCATTACCCATGAATTGTCCCTGTTCCCACATCTCTCTACTCTAGTCCCTAATAATTTTTAAAGATGATTTTTTCAGTGTGTCTGACTAAAATCAGCTTTTTCATTGCCTTTATAGGATATTGGAGATTCTCCCAGCTGTGCAGAGCCATTTCAGGTCTACACAAAGCACACCCCAGCAAATTAGCTTTCAGTGTATTCAGTGAATTGCTGTGGGAGACTTCTAATAGAAACAGTGCAACAGAGGAAGGAGGGAAACTAGGAAACTACCAGGCATGACACGAGCATGGAAATCCCATAACATCAGACAGAAGGAACCAGGGGAAGTCCCAAGGTAACACTAAGAAACAATTGACTGGACTAGTGAGTTTTTGTTGAGTTTTATTTTTTGGGGGGGTTGGTTGGTTGATTCACTGGTTTTTATTTTTCTTAATTATATGGTGTAAGATTCAAAGTAAGCACATTTCTGTGTGAACTAGCCTCCCCATTAAAATATATGGAATGTCCATCTCTCACAGCCAGAAGCTCAAATATAACTAGTATTCATAAGTTAACACCACTATAAGGTTGAACCACATTGTTATTTAAGGAATGAAGTGGTAGGATTGGCATTCTAGCCTCTCCAACTGAAAGGCTCAGCATCAAGACAGAATCAACAGATCTGAGATGGACATGGCATTAACTCATGCTTCTTCTGGCATGAGATGACCTTTAAGAAAAACACATTGGAAACACTGATAGTCACTGAGCACAAATGCAATTACATGGTGCTGCCAGTCAGAACAAATACACTGTGTTGTGGCCACTGAGGCAGAACAGACCCAGCCCAGGATGCCAGGCCTTAACCAGCAACTTCAGAATTCCTATTGCTATTCAGGCTCTTCTTCCACTCCAAGTGGCTGGGCTTTTTTATTGCTGGATATCTTTTTTTGCCCTGGGTTAAGCCTGTGGGTTTGCTTTTGCATACTGAGCTGTGCCTGTTAGCACATTATCAAACTAAGACTCGAGAATGCTCCTTACTGGAGATGGGGAGTATTTGTTTAAGGACAGAAAAAGTGATGAAACATATGCCCAGCTTTTGCTTTCATCTACTCTCTGCAATACATAGTCATTGTTGTGCTGTCTGTGACACCCAGGTAGGCTTGATCCTAAAATAAACTCAGGTGCATCCTACCTTTCAGCAGGAGGTAGCAGCAGCAGCAGGTAAAACAACACAAGGACACCAACTGTCCAAGGTGCTTCCCTACATCTCCACCCACAAGGAGCTGCTAAGTAAATACCAGCTCATGACAGCTAAGCTTAGCAAGTTTTGCTTCCTCATCACTCAGCAGCCTTCTACCCATTATCCTCCTATCTACATGAAGATTTGCAAGTGAACTTTCAGTTGTTCATTATGTATCATTCCCCCACACTTCTTTGCAAAGTCTGTGGCCAAACAGGGTCCTTCTCCTACCCCCTGCATCATTCCCATCTCACCATCACCTTTTTCACCAGCATTCTAATCTCAGCAGTGTCTATCAGTGAGCCAAAGCTTGCTGAAATTAGTGAACAGTTGAGATCAGTTAAAAATTTCAGAGATTGTTTAAAAGAAGAGAGTTGTGCAACATGCTCAACAGAGCATGCTATTGTCCCAAAGGATGTCAGACGAGCAGTTGTACAACCATGGCCTTCCTGTAAAGCCCAGGACTGGGTACTAGGAAATGTGATTTTTATTCCTGGCTTGTCTGAAGACAGATATTATGACAGACAAGCTATTTAGCCTTACCCTGTTGTTTTCCTGCCTAAATAATACTGAAAAATATGAAAAATTATCAGCTATGATTCTCTGACTGAGCTTTATCTGTTAAACAGAGGTTCATGGGAGCAGTGGGCACAGAAGGACAGTCCTTAGCCTTATTGTTGGAGAAAATACAGTGATTGATGTATTGTCAGACAGCTTCTCCCTAAGTCACCAAAGTCTTTACAGTGCCCCAAACAGCTGAAGTTAGAAGACAACTAATAACTCTACTGTGGGCCATTATAGGGTTTCCAATCCCATTTCCTCCCAATAAATCTTTCTTAGGTCTGTAAGGGTCTAATGAGCACTGTCAAACTGAGCTGTACGAGATGAACTATGAGTGGTGCAGCTGGACAAACTGGATCAAATGGCTTCCAGTAATGAACATACTGGCCATCAGGGGACAAGGTCTCCAGCCAAAGTTAGAAATTTCAGAGAAACCCTGAGGTGAATGCTCAAGCCTTCCCCTGGGTAAAATCTTACAAGAAGAGCCAGAACTGCTAAAAAATTACATGCTCCTTTGGAGCCTCTTCTGCAAGGCCAAAAAGCTTGTGCAGCAGTGTGAACATGCATGTCATCACTTCCCTCTGGGAAGGCAGTGCTGCATTTTGTTGTTTAGTTTCAGGTTTTGCTGACTTCACTGCCTGGAATAATAAGCCAGATGGAAGGTCTGATTTTATAGGATGAGAGCAGTACGTGAAAGTTAACAGTGGAGACAAAGTACCATGGAGCAAAGGGAGATAACTCATGGGGTGATATTCAAAGGAGGACTCCAGGCTGAAAAGGAGGAAAAGTTGTCAGAATCTGTGGTATAGGGGAATGCAGAATGTAATGAAGACAGAAGGATATCCAAGGGCAACACAAGAATGAGCAAAATAAAATAAAGAGCACCCTCTGAAAGGACAGTGCCTTTCAGATTCAAGCACTTTCTTCAGCTTGAAAGAAAGAATATTCATACCCATTCAAGTAGCTACAACTCTCCAAGACTGAGCACAGGTTCACTCATGAGGTGGCTCCAGCTGGGTCTGTGTCCCCAGCACCCAGAGAACGCCTCAGCAAGAAAGTAAGAAAGGATTTTTCAGGACTCCTCTACAATCAGCATTTCATAATCTTCTTAGCTAAAAGAAAAAGGTAGATGAATCTCTGATACTTTTTCATAATAATGTAGTACAAGTGGTAAGCCCAGCCCTTTCAATAAGTAGTATACCAAAAAGAAATGCTGTGCAGTTCTAACCAAGAAGATAAGATCACCTGCTAGTTAGGTCTATGCAATTTTTGTATTTGCATTTCATAGAGAGAGTATTATAAGGTAACATGATAGAGGAACAGGCATAGTACCAATATTTTTAAAGACTGACTGCCTGAACTCCTAAGTCCATATAATTTTCAAATGTCATCTATAAGCAAAACTCCAGATGCTCCTACATTCTGAAAATGCAGCTATCATCATGATTGCCTGCTTACAAAAGAGCAGCACCTCCTAAACTCATCTAATTCACTCCCACATCCCTTACAAATATTAACAATTGGAATGTGTATAGGACTTAACTTCAAAGAGGCTGAGATAGTACATAGGACTCATTTAGTTAATGTAAGAGGGAGGAAAAAAAGTTACTTTTCAATTAAATGATAAGACAAACATTGTGAAGAATTGAGTCTTTTCCTTAAATTATAGTCCTAATTCAGTCATTACACATAATTATTAAATTTGCACAAAATGATTAGATAGGCTTTACTTACAAAAGAGAAATAAATGGAGCTGCCAATGCTGGCATATATCACTATATAAAATAAAGACCAGAAGTCCTCCTTGGTGTGCCAGCCTGTTTGTGGGTGCATTTGACCCAATATCCATTTCAGACAGCTCCATTTTTCAATACACTAAATAGCCAATGGAAGATACCATCTATATTCACCTTAGAGCTTTTGATATGTCCTATTCACAGGAACCATCATGGGTGATGTAGTGCATATATTTGTGTGCAATTTAAAAAAAAACGAAACACAACAAATGAGCAGAATTTGGAGAAATAATTTAGTTCTTTCCAACAGAAAAAAATAGCAATGCTGCAAGCAATGCAATAGCACAGTAAAATGCTCTGCATAAAACAGGCTATAAGGAAATTTCCAGAACTGATCAAAGCTCTGACTTATCAATAAAAAGGCACAGTAAAAACACCTTCTGCTATGTACTTGGCCACTAGGTCATATGCAGTAACATGTATATTTCCCTTAGTGGAAACTATTTGCTTCACTAGTGGTAAGAATTGTCACATTTGAAAGGTGCAATCTTAAGCATGTCAGAAATTTTATTTCTCAATTATGAGGAAAAATAAATCTACTTCAAAATTCAGTTTTTCCTTCTCTACCTCTACTCTGCTCAGCATGCTGTACTTAAATGTGAGATAAGATGTACTTTAACAAGATTTTATAAAAGAAATAAAAAAAACAGCTGAAGAAGGATGCTTGCTGTGCAGAACAGTAAGCTTTCTAGGTCTTACAAAACTAGACTCTTACATATTCACTAGAACACTTATTGAAAGCATTTATGACTAGATAGAGGGGGGCTTCTAGGTACTCCTGCAGATCTCAAAGCAAACATTAAATGCTGCATAGCCCGCCTGCACAGCCATGGTTATTGCTGTTTGCAGAGAAGCACGCAACACTGAAAGGACAGAAGCTGTACCAGGGACTGCAGCTGTGCTGGGGATGGGCAGTGCAGGAAGGCTGACAGCCACTGCAGCTGGAAGCAGCTGGAAGCAGGGATGTCAGGCCACCAGAGGAGGTGACCAGTCTGGCCTTTTGAATCCCAAACACCAGCATGCACCAAATTAAGCAAATTATTCAGCGGCTGTAAAACTGCAGAGGTTGCTGAAAACCCTGAGCAATAATCCTTGTTTGTTCAGCAAGGCCACTTAATCGGAATGGGTAATACACCAAGGCTTCACCACAATTAATTGACACATTAATTGACAAACCATTGCCTCTAGCTTGCTTGATGCCAGATGCTGAAAGTTCTTGTGGACTCCCTGGTTGCCCTCTACCCATGGTCTCATCCTGCTCATAAGCTGTCCTGGGGACACAAGCACTTTGCAGGAGGCTTCACCAGAGAACTTGCTTGTGTAATGTGTTTCAGCCTATCTGTCACCAAATATCACCCTTAGCACAGGATTTCTGCAAAGGGAAAGCAGCAGGCTCCATTTGGAGCTCTGGGAAGGCAAAATGGAGGTTCTACAGCAGCTGGAGACCAAGGGGGAATATTAAACACTCCATGCCTAATCGAGCATCTTTTCAAATTAGTCTGACTGCCTTATTTGCTCTATTCAGATAGAACAATGAGCTGAAATGTTACAAAGCATCTGCAGCACTGAGCCCCACAGGCACCCTCCCCTTCCTGCTGTGCTGAGCCATCACTCTAATACTTTTGCAGAAAGGAAATGTAGGCAGACTGGGGTTGAGAGCCCCTTTTTGCCCATCTTTCCCCACATGGTGCTGGTAATATGCATTGCCACATGCCAGTTGCACAGGAACCACTCCCACCTAAACACCTTTAGGTAACTACAATCCCTTATACATAAAACTTTTAATTAAAAAAAAAAAAAAAGACTTCCCTTTTTAATCAAGAACTAATAAAGAGTATCTAACCAGATAAACCACCTCCAATTATTTTAAGACAAACAAGCCTCATTTTCAAATTAAAATGGGAACAAATGTGTTAAATGCACAGGAATGGTTTGACTCATTCAAGGATAAGACTATAAAAATCTATAGCTCATGATGTATATAGAGGGCCAGAGGTTGGAATTATCTCATAGGTCCTTTGCAGTTGTATATTAAACATTTTATAAAATATTATTTCTCTGACTCTTCACCACTTCAACCTACATGCATACTCATCACCCCACATAGTCACTGTATGCCTGCCCCCAAACCAAATCACAGAAACTACTGATCAAAAAGAATGCATGAACAGCACTCCCTATCTCAGTGCCTGTTCCTCCCAGCCCCAGCTGGGTCACCAAAACAGCACTGGAACTAAAAGTACAGCACTTAAACTTCGGTATAGACTGAAGCTAGAGCTTTCCACAGAGCAGCTGTAAGAACGTTTTTGCAAACAGGGCAGAAAAGTGTAATGAGTTCAGAGCAAGCACTGTTTAATTAGGGCAGTATGAGCTGTTGTAGCTCCTTCAAAACCTCACTCATTCCAAAAGTCCCCTGCAGAGCAGCCAGGCCTGAGGCAGGCATCCTCTCACCTGTAGAATTAGAAAGGAAAAAAACTCTTCTGTTTCTCTTTGTGCATGTTTCCACAAAGTGCATATGCCAGAAAGGCCCAAGGAGAAAGGAAGAAAAGACTCCTTCCAAATACCAGGCCAAATATGGAAAAGTAACAGTGATTTTCAAATCACAGCAACCTTTTGCTCACCTAAACATAACCTAAAAAGAAGGTTGTTAGCCTCTGCTATTGGCTTGATACCAAAACTCATGAATTTCAGGAGCAAGGGAAAAATAGCACTAACACCAGTGATCAAATAATTAAGGATGTGACCTCCAATTTTTGTTCACCTGGGATCTAAACCCATTTAAGAAATGCCTGCTGATAAGCCCACCAAGAGACACACAGAGGGTAAGCCAAGGGGAGACTTTGATGTGCTTCTCCATTATCTGCACCACTGCTTCCTCACTACACCACCATGCTCCAAACTCTCCTTTTCTTCCAGCTTACCACCTCTCTGGTACTTTTTAGAAACATTTTTGATTTAATTTTCTTCAATGAAACAATGCCCACTCCTACTGCAAAAAGAAGATCAGGAAGGATTGTGAATGTCTGCCTAGATTAGGAAAGTTAACATTGATTTAGACAACATTGGGTGCATAAGGCAGGCCTGTTTGTTTACATCCTGCATGCTGCTTGTTACTCATCTTAACAGCATCCCACATTACTGGCTGCACTGCAACAGCCTCAGAATCTTTACAGTGTATTGACTCTATCTTGAGAGTTGCCATATGCTTTCTCTAACTGTTAGATTAATAATTTAAGATCTGACACTGATCAGTTCACAGCATTTGTTCATTTACCTGAAAAGCAGCTGCTGCTTAAGAGCTGCTATGGTTTACTTGCAACAAAAGCAGTTACTTTTAGTTTTACCTCTTAAAAAAAAAAAAAAATCTAAAATAAAATAACAATTAAAAAGTACATATTTTATATGTAAATATAAATAAAGTGAACGCTGTTAGTTGACACATTAAGAAACACTCTTTCAAAACCATGTTTGGAAACATAATTCATGAAACAACTAAGGCAAGATGTCTTCTGCTGAAGACTCTTTGAGCCCACCAACGTGTCAGCTTTCTGGGTTTGCAGTAACAGTTGTCTGTCTTCTCAGAGGAACAGGTTGAGGACTAAAATGACTTATTTTTGAGTGGTTATTTGTATGAAATGAAAACTTCAGATTTAGAAATAGATAAAACAGATGACCATACAGCCTAAGCGATGTTTTCAAGAAATAAAGGCTTTGACAGTTTCACATCATGAAGTACATAATAAAGAGGATTCTCAATCTTATTTCAAGTTAATCTAAGGTATAATTTCCATAGAAGAATCCCATTTTGAAATAGCATCCAGCATTAAATCTTGAGAAATCTGATACAATAAAGTTAACATAATAGTAAGTAACATAAAGTAAATGGTTGTTGTTGCTATAAAATTTTGTATATGTAAGATTGCTCTGTAATCTTAGTAGACAGAGAAACATCCAGAAAATATAATTTCATCCTCTATTTGTCTATTGCTAACCTTTGTCTGACATTCTTCTAGGCACTTCCTCACTTTCTTATGAAGCAAGAGAGAGTATAAATGCGGCAGACCACATTTCCAAAAATGAAAATCCTATAATAGTTTTGAATCCTCTGTTATTCACATCAGTTTATCCCCTCAGCAGTAAGACAGCATTCAGCTATCACTGATCTGACCTACACTCTTCCCCCATTCACAATGGGTAGTTCTTCACTGAATATAAGACCTGCTAAAACTGATTTATCCTATACTGCCTTCTGTTTGGTGAGTTATGGTGCCATTCAGTTTGTTACAAGAAATACCTCGAGCTGCTTCCAGAATTCAAACATGTACAAAACAGTCAAAAGAGACTCTGTTGTCAAGCCCATCAATGTATTAGCTACAGCAACAAGTTCCAGCAGATTTTGCAAGAACCAAACCATATAGCAGGTCATGAAAACTGGTTCAGACTTCTCATAGGCCTCATGATATTATCACTTGATGTAGAGCTATAAATCAGTGGAAGCAGTCTCTGTACTTTCAAAGCTGTAAGAGAGATAACCAAGGGTGACTGAGTTCACAAGGCAGAAACAAACAGCCCTTCTTTGGCTCATCAACCTGCCTAGACACTCTTACTCCAGAGTACCCAGCCCAAATACCAACATTCTGATGTGAAGCCTCCCTTGTTCAACACCTAAAATCATCTGCCTTCAAGCTTCCATCACTTCCATGAGCACACTCCCCCCCCCCCCCCCCCCGCACTAATTAGCTCTACAAACATCAGAGTTCATTATCACACATAAAATATTGTTTGAAAGAAGTCCTCAAGCTGGCCCCTGGAGAACCAGGTTCACTCCAGATATCAGTGTTTCAGCTTTCACATCTGACTTCTACAAAACAGCTTCTGTTCATGGGTGTCTACTGCTCCTGACACAGCTCTATCACGTTAGAAAAATTAAGACTTTAACAGTATACAGACAGCACTCATGTTTGTTTCCCATTTTGAAGGATCTCTCAGACAACAGCACCTCTCTTTGTCCTGACCTGGGCCAGTGAAATGATAAACACTGATCCTGACTTTCATAGTAAACTGTGACAGAAACATTAGAACCCTAGGTCTGTAAGAGCCTGTGGCTGAAAACAACAATGGCTTCACTATTGTAGGAAGAGATTGGGAGCATCTTCTGTTCCAATCAGCTCATTGTGGGACACTGTACTATTTGTCATGCTGAAGGAAATGCAATGCTTCTGTAACTAGGCAGGCAGCACTTCCTCATTCCCTTAGCCTCAAAGCAACAGAGATCTTTGCTATTTAATGGAGATAGGAAGCAGAGAGCTGGAGCAAATTTTAAGGTGGGTGGTCTTGTTTGAGCCATTCTCATTAAGCTGTATAAATACTCAGTCTGGCCAACCACTGTTTTCATGGCTGTACCAGCTAGTCACAAAAATTAAGATAAAAAGCAAACCAAATTAAGTTCTTTCCTGCCTGTGAGAAATTTAAACTTATGGATAACCCCCAAATGCATGAAGTAGCATACCTCTAAGTCTCCTATCATAAGCATCTGTCTACATGTGTTGGCATTTTTCCACAAACAGCTGCACATTCACATGAACTTATCAAAAAATCACCAAATCCTATATTGACAGGTTTACTCTCACATTTGCACAGAACTTCACTTCTACATGGTATGACAAACTCCAGCTCACCAATTTACACAAGCAGTGATGTAGACATGCCCTCAAACACTCAATCTGCCACTTTCCCTTCTCTTTTTCCTCCCCAAACAGGCAGAGGCACAGTTACAGGCATATACAATTCCCATGTGCATCCCTAAAGACCCTTCTGACATTCAGCCACTCTATGTTTGTCCTGAAGTGAACTAAAAGGCAATGCCAAATCCTGAAAAAGCAATGAGCATAGCTGTTAAAAAGATATTCAAATACGTGTATTCTCCTATAATCATAGTCATTCCTTGTTAAATCAAAAAGGACAGAAATTTGCAGAAGAACCTTGCTAAAACAGTGATGACAACAGACTGGCTTGCAGGAGAGCTCTTGGGTTGGAAGGAATCTGCCAGAACATTGCGCAGGATTCAATTTTAGACCACATCTCACTTAATACTCATATTAATCTGACTAGGCACAGGACAGGAATGTGCTAAAGTAATTTACTGGCATTCAGGTAGGAGATTCTGTTAATACAAAGGAGGATCACAATATCCTAATGATGGGCTGGATCATCATTAGGACTGGAAAAACAGAAATAGTATGTGATGTAATACAGTGCTTATTTCTGACAATGAAATGCCATATACACATCCCTCCTATGGATCCTATCAGCAGCAACAACAGCTCTCCAGACAACCCTGGCAGGCTGCATCCCCTCCACAGCCACTGTCCTCTAGGCACTAAAGTGCTCCCTTGGTGATCAGTGAGGATGGCTGCTGTTGGAGTATCTCCAGGCTTTCCAACATGCTAAAACTTGCATTTTCTGTGGCAAATTTACCCCAAAGCCTCTAGCTTTGTCTTGCCTTCATAGCTGAAAACATAACTATGCTAAAGAAGAAATAACAGCCAAGCAAGTTTCCCTTTACACAGAAATCACATTAATACACCACAGTGAGCCTGGATTATATTATGGATGGAGAAGCCCAGAATAGTTCCCCAGTTATGATGAATGATCCCCAAATCATGACAACTCCCATGTCCATCACCTTGTTTCTATGCTGTCCCTGCAGATGAGGATGCTGGAGCCCATGGCCTTCGACTAGGTGATTGGTGTCAGCCCCAGAGCAGGCAAAGTGACAGGGGCCTGCTGAGTGAACTAGAGAGCCCGGTGACACACAGGGATAGAAGGACAAGGGGACCTCAGTGCTTGAGGCTGGGCTGGGGAGCTCACTAATACAATCCTTCAGGAACCACCTCAGGTACAGCCTCCAGGAGACAACCCAGCATCAAGGGCACAACACACAAAGAACAGTTATCTTCTGTGTCTACACACCCCTGAATTCAAACCCTCCAATTCCAAGAGCAGGCATCATGAGCTGTTTTCACCATGTTATACCTGGGGAAACTGAGGCAACAGTTCAACAAGTGATCAGCAAAAAATAAACAAAAGGCATCAGGACAAAAACAGCCTCATCTATTGCTCTGACCACCCACAGCACTGCTTTACTCAGAAATCCCTCTACAACTGATGACTTGTCATACAGCAGCTCCCAATAATTTCTTTGGTATGTGGCCTGTATTTATTTTTTGCCCACACTTCGTCATTAGCATGTCCTTCCTTGTTGCTGTGCCTCGTTCCCCTGGTCTGTGTCATTATACTTCTGTATGCCATCCACAGGCAAAGCTACTCCTGCTTCTCGAAGCAGCTCCAAGCAGCACATTATTCATCCTTCATGCAGTCCTGCACCAAGCTGGTTCTCACCAGCATCAGGATTCAAAAATAGCAGAATGGGAAAAGGCATCCTTGGAACCACAGAGCCAGTCCTCATTTCATACCATAACAGAGGGCCTGACAGAAATTAATTTAGGAAGAGAATAGGCACAAAGGCAAAATATTCACGAGTCTTACATTTGATTACATTTCAGAGAAAAGATTTCTTTGGGTTTTTTTTTTTTTACTTCCCCTCTATCTCAAATATATAGAAGAATAAAACGTATAATCTGGAGCTGGGAATTATTTGAAAACCAAAGGAACTCCAAAAGAAATTAAAATTAGTTAAATATTTATACAGTGCAGCTCTAATTAAATTAATAAGGCTGCAGATGTGCTGAGGAGATCAGCAAACTACCTCCTTCACCTTAACCCTCCTATTCAATTATTACTGCAAAGTTTTTAGTTAATTACTGACACAACTGAAGCTACCTTTAAAAAGGCAAATTAGAACCAAAAAACTGAAATAAATAGAAAAAATAATACCTTGCAAAGAAAAGAAGAATTGAATCCTCCTTCTCAGCACAGGTATCATGCAGTAAATATTTACGAGCAGCACACATCTTTCCATATAAAGCCCCTCAAGTTCCTACACTCCCTGGGAATTCCTGAAACAGGATCACTGAGCAAATGCTGACAAACCAGATATACAGTTACATTCACTATGTGTAACCAGTCTCTGAACCATTCTGCCAAACAATCAGCATTATCTCCAAGAGCAAGTGACAGATCTGGACAACTCTGTGTGTCAAACCCTTACTCTTCCCCTCTCTGCCATGTACTGGAAACTGCAACTCTGGGTTAGGCAGCAACCCATTCATGGATGTACAGAGTTGAGTGTAAAAGAGTGAATCTACTGCATTCAGACATTAACATATTCCTCCCTGTAAGGAGAAAACCAGGTTCCCAAAGTCCTGCCCAGTGGGTCTCCTAAACACTAAACATATCCATGTTTATGCTTTTATGCTTGTTTGCTTCTACTTTGCTCTCAAACATCATAACTATTTAATTACTTCAAACAGAGAAGAGAGTCTTCAGAAATAGGCAAAAAGAGTTATACCTTCCACTGCAAAAATATCTGCTGGCTGCAGCAGCTTGAGAAATGCTACATAACCAGTGGCTCCCATAGGCAGGCTATGTGCTGCAGCCAGACAAAAAGGGTGGTTCCCATCATTTCCATGAACAGGCTGGTACTGTACGCCTGAGAACAATTAGTTTCTGACCTAAAATACTTAAGTGCTTCTTGAGTGCAAAAAGTATCTGGATCACCTACTTGCCATGGATATTGATGTGCCACAGGTAACAAAACAACTAGAGTTTTAATTCAGGAAGATACAAAACTACCTTGTAGAGAGAAGAGAGGAAACAAGAAAGCCTTGCAAATATTTATTTACAGTACCAATTACCTTAGATCTTCCTGTTCTAGTCCCACCTCTAAAGCTTGCCACTATTTCCAGGGCTCCAGCAAATAATGCTGCATGTCAGATCTCAAAAGGCCACTTAGATCATACCACAGGTCTCTGTGCTGTACCAAGAAGAAATTTTCCATTATCACTGTCGTTAAAGAAAGAACCAAGATGCACTACGGATAGAAAAGACAACAGAAGAACTTCAAGAACAAGTAATAAGAATGTTGTGAGAAAAAGATTCAGAGACAAAAACAAAGTTCAGCATTTCCACCATCCATGTATCAGGAAGCAAAAGTTAGTCTTTTTACCAGCTCCAAACTAAACTAGCTACCCTCCACTCCCCACAAAGTATAACTAAGACTGGTTACCAAAGTCTTCTTGCTCTGTCCATAAGACCTAAAAGGCCCAGAATGTCATTTACTACTTGGAAAAATACCAAACAGCACAATCACTGAATAAAAAAAAAAAGGAATGGATCCAAGAGAAAACAAAATGAGGAAAAGCCCTCAAGCATAATTTAAAGAAAGTAGAGGTCAAAGGTAGAAAGAGAAAAGCAAATGTCTGGAGACACTTTAAAACAGGACAGCTGGGTGAGACTGCTTTCTGCCTTGCTCATAAAGGCTCCCATCCCCTCTCTTTGCTTTGACTGCTTCTTTTTGCCAAAGATCTTGTTTTCCTTCTTGTCGTCATTGTGGGCTTTTCCTCCCTTTCTCCCTCAGAGCAGCTGTCACATTTACTCTGGTCTCATGAACTGCTGTGCTGCGGGTGCATGTGATTAATTATACCGTTAGCCTTCATTAAGTCAGTGGATTGGCACCCTGGTAGAGAGGCAGCGGGACCAGAAGGAGAAGCTATTGAGAGCCAGCAGGATCTGTGTCCCACAGTTTGTGTGTTTTTTGGGCATGTTAGGCTTTGTCCTCAAAAATAGCATTATCTGAGTGGTTTTTTATGCTTTGATAAACCACAAAGCTTCTGCCTCAGTGTACACGAGGCTCAGTAAAAAAAAAAAAAAAAAAAAAAAAAAACTTCCACCACCACCAAAAAAATAAAAAATAAAGGTCTGGGAACATTTTACTACCCCAAATGTCTCGCTACTGTTGCCTACTTGGTTTTGTGCAGTGGAAACTGAATAAGCTGGTGTTATTAGCAGAATTGATCATGGCTGTTGTCCTCGTGGTACTTTAAAGAGGTAAACCAGAATTTCCAGATGCGGTAGTCCACTTTCTTTTAGGATCACCAAATACACCTAAAATGCTTCCCCTTCTATACTTCCCAGAAATACTGCTTGGTCTTGAAACAGCCCAGGGAAAAGAGCACTATGGGAAGGCAAAAGAGAGTCCATTTTGTTTGTTCCATGGCATTAAGTTCTCCCACACAAGGGCATGGGACACATTCTCCAATGCTCAAAGATCAAAATTAAAGTTCTGTTTCTCTTCAAATTGCACATATTCATCTCAGCTGTTTCTACCTGTCTGGAGCTTTACCAATAACTGAGACCAAGTTTTATCTTTATAAGATATAATTGCAGCCTAAAATCTTCATAATTTTGCTAATAACTTTTCATTCTGCACTACTGAAAAGAATACAGTTCCTTAAGGTCATTACACATCCCTCTTTTCTTTGGAAGGATTCACTACAGATCTTGGAATTTCTTCTCAAAAGCTTTCCAGCTCAAAACACAGAAATTCAATTTTTTACATGATGATATTGTTTTTTACTAACCATAGATGAACACTCTGTGGAAGAGAATTTGAATTTAGGAAATAAGGCAGTTTGACCACTCTAGTTATATCATGTGGTTTAATAAACAGAAAAGCCTAAAACCAGTCCTCGCCAGATTTCATTTTTGTTTTCGTCACCATTAAAAAAATTCCAAATTCTTACACTTACAGTTCATTATTTGCAATTTCAAATCTCAAAAATTTGGTTTACCACAATTTTAAATTTTGCTACACAGCAGAGACCTAGGGGTGTCACAGTTCCCATTGCCAGCTACACCAAATCCAGATGACTAAAGGATGTATCCAAATTATGGTTTAAATTACTCCACACTAGCCCCAAGGACCTCAGAATAAGTAGAATCCATTGACCCCATTTGAGCAAGAAGATACAAAAATGTCTCTCCGGGGAAGGGGCAAAAGTGACTCAAATGGGGAGCTTCAACAGATTGTTTGAGAGACAGAAAGATCAGATAAAAGTCCAATAGAGCAGATGCTGTAAGAGGATTAGAGCAAGCGGATTAGAAGCCTTGAGAATACAAAGATCATCAGACTTATGATTCCTCTTTAAACATAATCAGGAACAAGTATCCCAACTTCCCCTACCCACTAACAATGCTCCACGTCCTTATTTGCTCTCTCCCTCCTCTTCTTCTTCCCAATCTCCCTCTCAATCATTTTATGTTCCTGGGAGTTTATTAACATCACATGACAGACTTGAATGAAGTCAAGTAGAAGTTTCTAGAAATGTGGCAGGATCTTCTTAGGCTAGGGCAGCAGGAAGACTATGAAGCTGGCCAAGGATATACCAAAAACCTCAGGTCCTGATAAAAGCTGATCTCAGGTGGGTGGCAAGCAGAAATGCCAGATACCAGGGAGAATACAAGCCCTAAATGGATGAGACCAAGAATATAACTGCTTTTCCAAACATTCTACTGTCCAAAAGCCCGCTGTTTACATGACAGCATCACCTGTGTGTTACACTGCCTTCAGTTCTCTTTCAAGTAATTTAGCTATGGCTGAAAAGCCCACAGGCATCCACTGAATAATCTTCATCAAGTTACACAATACTGCTCTTTACTCCAAATGTTGTATCCATCCAGTTTGGACTGTACTGAAAGCATTTATCCACAGGAATTTTCCAATTATCTTCTAAGTCGGTTTACAGATCTAAGTGTTGGGAAAAGATCACTATGTACTGAGGCTCAGCACTAGGAAGCTATGAAATGTATCCACAAAGTATGCATGCTTGACATTTGCTTAACTTGTCAATATAAACCCACAGGCATCCAAAAGCACAGCATGAAATATCATGCTATTCTCAGGACCAGCCACACTATGGAAAGCAAGAATTTAAGTAAACAACTGTGCATATGCTATAGGCTGAAATAAACATAATCTTTTCCAAATAATTATGAACCAACTCAGAGTTTGTATGTAATTCATGTGCTGTAAAAACATCTGACTTAATCAAATAATTTGAAGCACTATATAACAATCCACCCAATTCCACTTAAAGTAAATCATATCACCATCAGTTTTACAGGGCCTACAAAAAACCCAAACAGTCTAGAAGCCCTCATTGTCTAAATGAATCATGAAGTCAACCTACATTGACTCCATGATTATAAATATGTACATGCATGGCAAAGCTAATGTCACAGGTGGCAAACCTCCTCCATACTAAGCCATAGGCTGTGGCATGGGAGGTTTCCATCTTGTAGAGATCAATTGCATTTTGACACACCTTACTTATCACTGGGTATTGCCTCTGAACTCCTTATGACCTCTCCTGATGCTTTCCAAACTAATCTGCAGTTCAGGTCACATAGAGTCTTCTTCATGGTTTATGTTCCAGACCACTGTCTTATCGACCTCCTCTCCTAAAGCCTGGTTTATTTGTGCTTTGTGTTTGTAAGCAAATATAAGTAGATCTTTAATTCCATGTTTATAAATCACCACCCACCCTTTCCTTACCAAAGTTCTCCAACTCTAGTGCCAAATGAGAAAAGTGGCAAAACACCCTCTGGAAGTTTCTGCAATCAGCAGGTTTGGCCCATGCCCATCCTTTATCAGAAGGAATTCAACTGTTTACCACAATGATTGAAAATATACACATGTCGCCTTAGCTTCGCACATGCCTCTGATTGCTCACCTCTTCATGACAGCTCCTGATGTTTGGCCTTCCTCCACAGAATAAAGAACAATCAGGTACCATGGTTTTCACCAATCAACCCCACCGGCTTGTTGGGTTTTCTTTTCAGTCTCAGCAACAGGGTTGTGTGGCTGCATGCCTGTAAACCCTGGCTAGCTTCCCCCTCCAATCCCTCATGCCAGCCTTCAGAGAATTTGCCATGACAGGCTTGACACCTGGCTGGAGACAAGAAAAATCCTGCCCATCACAAACAGACCCCTCAGCCAGACATGTACTTCTCTTCCAACATGCTGAGAAAGGAGAAGACCCAACCCCTGCTACTGGTGTATGAGTGTCTCCTCCCCAAGATGACCCAAGTTTCCTCACTAGCCATGACAGTACCACACACATCAGAAACATCCATACAGCACTCCAAAAGCTGTACAAAACAGCAGTGGTACTACCACAAATGACAGGCTGAAAACAGAGAAGAATCCTCCTGTCTAACTCTTATGACAACTGAAGGGACAACTGCAGCCTTGTTCCAGTCTCTCATTCTGATGAGAAGGGGGAAATAAGGAGAAACAATGACAGCAAATCAACTAGAATGTGACAGAGCAGCAAAACCAGTTGGATGCACTGAAAGTAAATTCAGTTGTTATGTGGGGATATATTATAGCTACTTACCCAATTTTTCCTTCCAATGCAAAAAATAAAAATTAGATGACCTCTCATTAAGAATGAGATCTTTGTTAAAGCCAGAGGCAGACAGCAGAGTTTTATAATGCGGGAATGCCATTATGCCCTCAAGAAAAACTACAACAGTCAACGTATGCAGAATTTTGGAAGATATGTCCTGCTAGGGCAGCTGATGAGGGACCAGTTAGAGGAAATTAAATGATATCTGCACAGCAAATGGCCATTTTGCTTTGAACTTAGAATTCTGGAAACTTTGACAATGTACCCAAACCTGATTGACTTTTTGAGCCTTTGTCCCCTATACTCCTCAAGCTTCAACTTAAACATCCCTGCTAGTAAAGCAGTTTAGATACCTGAAACATCCACCAACTGCTGAACTTCTTGGTGATGTGTAAAACATTGCAAGTATGAACTTGCATTTAAGGAACTAATATTTGACCTGTGAAGGCCAGCACCTCAGAGATGAAGTAGTGCATTATCTTATCCACATCTCTGCTGATAATCTGCTTTATATCCTCCAGGAAGCTTTTCTTTTTCTGGATGCAATGGGAAGTAAAATAATTTTTAAAAAAATTACAAGAAAAAAGAACATAAAAAGGTAAAAAAAAAAAAAGGAAAAATAAAATAAAAATGAAAATGTATTTGACAGACGGATATCATTCCTGAACTTAATAAACTTAGAAGAGAGAACAAGACAGTAACTGGCAAACAATAAGAACATTGTCTTCAATAACCTGCCATGATGAAGGGGAAGGGGAAGTAAGGATCCATGAGACCAGTCTTAACTCATCTGCTTTTAACCACTGTGGAAGGAGCTGTGCTGACAGACTCCCATCTACTGGTGGATCAGATACAATAAAATACACATTGAAAAAACCCCGCATTATTAGGAGAAAGTTATGCATGTGGATATATATACACACACTTCATCTAAAGCTGGCAAGCATGCTAGGGATTCCCCAGGACATTCTCATCTGTCCTCAGTACTATCACTTTGCACTTGTCAGGTTGAGGGCTTATTTACAGCTCAAGGGAGCACTTTGATGAACAGCTCTAAATAACTTAGTGAACCATAAACCATTCTCCTGAAGCAAAACCCCCAGAATCTATCCTGAAGCCTAGTCCATAATAATAACTGAACTTTCCTACAAAAATTTTTTGTTGTTCCATTACTCACAGGGGAGTGAAATGGTTGCAGCTTTATCACCCTGTTGCTAAACTGTCCTTCCATAAGCAGTTCTTATCTACAGAGTCTCTCCCCCCTGAGTGGTTAAGTCTCTTAGTATCCTGCAGCCTTCCCTCACATCAGTCAGGTTAATAAACCCCTTCCCAGTACAGCCCCAAGTCTTGTTTGATAGCTCTCTCTGAGGCATAATGCACATATAAGTTCCGAAGATTTTCCACAGGAGATCATGATGGGAGATAGGCTTGCCGAGAGTGAAGGATTTTTTATTGCCCCGTTAAAGACAGAAATATGTGGCTGCAATTTACTGAACAGTAAGACATGCAAGAAATAAAATTTGTCCAAACACAACAAACAGCAAATGACCCAATCTGGGCACCTATCAAGGGGAAAAAAATGCTTCAGCTCAACAGCTGTCATGGCAGGACAGGAATTATTCCTGATGGAAAGCAACCAGACCTAAAAAAAAATACTTCCTATGCAGAGGGAACAGAAGACAGAGAAGGACCTGATAAGCACATAGGGACAACTATTCCTCTGGCATGGGCAAAGACAGATCTGTAACAAGCTGCAAATTACATGGTAATTATGTATGAGTTTGTATCTTACAAACTTAAACCTCTGATAAAATCCCAACCAGATCCCATGATCTGTTATCACTCTGCTTGGTAGTTTGTACTGAGCTGAAGCAGTAGAACTCAATCTATAGGGCACAGAACAGTAAAGCAGGAACTCAAGTCTGTTCCTGCAAATCTGCTGGAATATTCTGGCTAAACCAATCCCTCTCCTCATGCCTGGGTTTCTGTGCCTGTATGGGGCGCAGGCTTACAGCACATTTTTATGAAGCATCTTCTATCACAGGAAAGTAAGTTTCTTATTCCTTAGAGAGTTAAGAAGTATGATACTTCTAGGTTTTTGTATTGCATGAAGCATTATTCAGCCTTTCCATTATCTAGTTTGTGAGCAGCAAAAGCAGAATAAATGCAGCAAATACTTGACCCGCCCCCTCTGTACAGGACAAAAAAAAAAAATCCCAAGCCCTTGCATTTATGATAATTCTCTCTTGATCAAAACAATCTAGAATCTTTCCTGTGATTTTTTCATTGTGTGATAGGGTCACCTGGCAACAGGCAGAGAAAGCAGGAGCTGAGCTTTTTCATGAGCCATGGCTTGGCATGGTTGTGCTTCAGGGGAAGCACTGGAGGGGCCAGGCAGCTGAGAACAAACCTGCTCTTAATCCGGGAGGGGGCACTGGTAATACACAGTAGCCAAATCTTCAGGCTACCAAGCACCAAAATGACAGAAAACTAATTTTAAATTAAAATAATTAAGTATATTGTCTTGATGTTGTAGAAATTTAAGGATTTGTAAAATGAAACACTGAATTCTTCTAAAGTAACACAGTGCCTTCTGCACTTTTGTAGAACCAAGCATATTTCTTAGCAATAGATCTGTAAAAGCTACCAGGTACCAGGATTTGGCCAGCAGTGAGCAGACAGAGCAGTTTACTAAATATAGATATCATGGCTGCTGCCCACAGAGGGGCTCAACAAACTGTGCAGGCTCCTTGCACAGACACCAGCATGCAGTGATGCAAAACCTTTCCATACCACCTTCTGTTCCCAAACCAAACAGCCTGCAGAAGATATCGCTATGAGTACTGAGACTGCTAAAACCGAAACATCAGAAAAAGAAACCCGGACACAGCAAGTACATTCACTGAGAGACCACAATGAGATTTTACCATGTAAAGCAATGTACCTCAGTGTGTTTTCACCCAGTACACTGAGCCTCTGGATTTTCCTCTAGAATCCTCCCATGTTCCTCATTCCTTACAGCTGTGGGCTGTGACAAAGTGTATTAATGCATGAGGCCCAGTCAACAGCTACAAGGCAAACTTTAAAGAGAAAATACCAGACATGCATGTTTACAAAAACATATGTCCTTGAATTTGGGAATACAGACTTCTACTGGTCAGTTGATAATTTTGGACACCTTTCTATGTTGAACTCTGTGGAGTTTATGCTCCCACATATCTCCTTTCTTTCTTTTCTTGATGCCTGAAGCCCCTCGGGCTAGAATAATTTTGTCGCCTCCACTGCAGACTGGAACATTTAGGTTTGGCCTGCAAAAATGTCTCAATCCAGAGCTAGGCACGGGGCGTGAGGGGGAGTGAGGAGTGCCAGATTTTACACTAGGCTAGGGGTGACTTAGAAGTGATCATCCAAGCAATTCACGTGTACACTACCTAAGCCCAGTGCTAGTTCCTCGAAGAGACTGCAACATCTCACTCCAAAGTACCTGACAAGGTCCCAGGAGCAAGGCTGCTGCAGAAGGTAACAGGAGACTCATCAGTCTGCCCTGCTCTCAGCAGCTCTCTAACTTGGCCACGGAGGAGATGTTTCATCCGAGCCTCTGACTCGCCCCAGCAGCCTCACTTGCCAAATCTTGCCCTAACCAGCTCCCAGGTTCTCTCCTCGCTGCACAGGAGAATGCTGCCCTTTAGAGTAAGTACAGCTCCTCATATATAGCCTGAGTTACCAACGCCCAGGAAATGTTTTTATTGTATAGTAACAAACATGCTGCCATTCAGGAGCTCAAATCTGGACACCCTGAGCAGCCATCCTGTGTGTCGGAGGTAGGGATGGCTTCTCCTGCCCTGTCAGCCCAAGGCCGCAGAGCAGGGAATGCAGGGAAAGCAGGGAATGCAGGGAATGCAGGGAAAGCAGGGAACGCAGGCGATGCCTTCTGCCGACACCGCGGCCTGGCAACACGGGTGGGCAGCTCTGATTTCCTCCAGTAGAGGGCAATACTAACATAGGAAAGAGACAGCAAACCACGGTATTTCTTACACTAAAATAAACAAGCAGAGGAATTAAATATCCCGATCGTGCAGCACTGAACACAGAACAAAGCATTTGGATAGCACATGGGTCCATTCCGGAAAAATGCTTCTGCAGTCAGACCCCATTTAGTGGAAGGTTGCCGTACACAAAATTTTCAGATGTTTAAGGTAAGATGTTTTACTGTTCTGATTAAAATAGACAAGAGATGGTCACAGCAAAAATTTAAACAAACGTTTTTTGTTGTTAATTAATAAAGAAACTTTTCCATTACACACAACTTTAGTCTGCATATATGATAAGGCCCAAAAGATCAATGCTTCATCGTTCTCCCTGAATTAGCATGTTGATACAGACCATTTCTTGCAGACAAAGAGATAAAATTTACCAGTATTCAATTTTATTTTTAATGGAATTTCCACATGCTTGTTAGGACCTGATATTAACTTTCTACAACCAAAGCTGCCACACATATACTCGTCACACATTTCTAAAGTCTGTGACAGTATTATCTCAAACTGCAATATGATAGCATGCTTCCACAGTAAGTTTGAGAAATTAACTCCCTGTATTTTTTAAAATATTTTTCCTCTTTTATAACTAAAAATCTCCGCTTCTATAACTTTTCTATCCCATGGCTTCAAAATAATTTAAAAATATAAGCAAGTCTCACAAGCTTCTCTTAAACACAAGCAAACATCCTTCCTTAGAGACTGGGAAGTTGAGCTACATAATGTGACAGTGGGTCTCCTCTAGGTCACACATATCTGCAATGGAACAAGATGAGTACCTTTTCTGTAGCTCCAGTCTTGTATTTTAAGCATTTACCCATAGTGATAATCATGCTTACTGGCACAAGATACCTTTTTTTTCCTCTGAAGTCATCTATTGTCCTCAGATGATGGAGATGACAGATGGAGAGCAACTGTTTTCCTATTCACAGTGTTCTGCTATTATGTTTATTTGCTTACAAACAAGATAAGATATTTTCTACTCTTTCATTCCTTTTGTTTACTTTTCATTTCAGCTAAACAAAGAACACCCAGGACTATCTTCCCAGATTTTTTTAAAAATCAAATCATTTCCTCCATAAGTATTTGACAAGCCAAGTCACACCATGACTGAGCTCAATAATAAAAATAGTATATTATGCACAACTCAGTGCTAGCCAGGGCTAATGTACATAAATCTGTACACAAAGTGCTGTTAAAACCAGAAAGAAACACATCTTTTTCACTTAGGAAATGTACCAGTGAATTTGCAGATCTTGGCCCAGATTTCTGTATGGATGTTTTCTATGTGGTGCCCAGTTTCCTTGGACCTCTTTGGAAGTTCCGACACGTGGTAGCAGTTAGGTGACATTTCTTTGTGGATATGAGGCTTACTTCTTCCTCTGTCTCCCTTGCAGCCAGGCAGGGCCAATTGCACACAGCTCCTTCAGAGGTGTGAACTCTCTGTCTGTCTGCTCTATGCAATGGTGACCTCTCCAAATTATGACCCTGTTTACAGTCACAATTTTTTCTAAGGCAGAAAAATAAATATATTTAAGCACAGGGTTAGGTATAGTCACCCACCAGAAAGAACACACAGTCACAACAAAGCCTGTTGTACACAGACACAGAGCTCCTCCCAGTCACAGAACAGCGACAGCCTATTTACCATTACTCCCTGCATCAAGGCTGAAAATTAACAATTGCACCACCTGTTGCCATGGATAATTTTTAAGTCCTCACAAAAACAAAGCATCCTAAATATCTAGGAACAAGGAGGTCTGGATTGTGTCTCGTGTCTCACAGCTACCCCAAAATGCTTGCCTTGACTTGTCACCTTGACTTTAACATCTCCCTTTCAACATGAGAATAATGACATAACTTCCTTCCCTAGCAGTGACACTCAGTTTTAATACTTTAGCTTATTACTGCTGACATAACATTATGGAAATATAACATTAAGAACAGACTGGACATAGCACTCAGCACCATGGTCTAGTGGACAAGGTCGTGTTTGGTCATATATTGGACCTGATCTCAGAGGTCTTTTCCAACCTAACTGAGTATGTGATTATGCAATCAGAGTGCAGCAAGGACAGGATGTGTAGCTCTCACAGTCAGAAATATCCATTACACCAGTTAGGCCACCTTCTTTTAAGGTTTGGCAGAAAGGTATTCCAAGGCATAGCCACATAAAATGCTGGAAAATTTTTTCACCACTCATACCCCTGAATCCTGCCACCATGTACCTGTGATCAACACTTTGATTCTAGAAGGTAACTAGAGCAGGGATATTTAGTGACAGCATTGCTTGTTTTGAGTGTGACAGGTTTATTTATAACAAAAGTAGCTTCTTATTAAATAAGGTATTTTCCTCCTACCACATAAAAGAGAATCAACCTGTAGCATCAGCACTTTCCCTGCAAGCAAATTAGAGTTCCCTAAGTAAGGCTGTAAGGATAGGATAATTGTGTTATCTTAAGAGAAGCTGTGAGAAAACAGTACTCTGTCCACTGCTGAGGGAGGGCATGACATGGGAGGGCTGGAGAGAGAGGAACTGCACTGTGTCCCCCCAACCCTCTCCAAGCTGTCACAATTTGGATTACCCTCATTGTTATCCTCCTGCAGCATTAAGCTGTTAATTGACAATGAAGTAGCTGTCAGTTGGAAAAGTGGCTCAGTCTGAGACCTGGAAAACATCACACAGTGTATATGGGGGAGCTTCTAGGTCAGCCATGAGAGCAAGCAGATCCTAAAGCTAAGTAAGGTGATTGCAGATAACAAAGAGTCAGGATGCTTTCTGCATGCAGTTCTGCAAATGCACCTTGATTCAAGTACAGAGTCCATGCAGGACATAAGCACCCTTCCGTCACAGGCAGGGATCCCAGAAATGAAGCAGTCACCTGCCATCCCAGAGCTGCATCCCCACACGTCCAGACACCCTGACATTCCTGGAGCTTTCCTATCCCTGCTCCCCCCACCCCAGCCCAGCCTGCACAACTCAGCCCACACAGCCAGCACTCACTCCAGCAACCTGACCACTGTGCAGCACCCCATTCCTGCTCCCTAGGGACCAATAACACCTAGCCAAGGTAGCCCAAGCCAACCTCCCACCCAGCACATCCCACCAGCAAAAGAGAATTCATTCAAGACGACAGCTGCAGCAGGGAAATTTGAGGGCTGTATTACAACAGGGCATTTCTATGAACAATTTACATGATCAGTATGATCTTTTCATTTGCACTTTTTTATCTCCTCTCTGTACAAGATATTTTCTTACAAGCCCATTAACATTTCCTGAACAAATACTACCATATTTTTAAGCCAAACCAGTTCCCAGTTCTCTTGTCTGCCTAAACAGTGAGGCCTCTCTCTACATAACATATACATGTTCAACAACTATTTTGAAGACTGCTCCAACCTTCATTGCTTCAAGACATCATGTAATTTGTGTCCTACGTGTGCAAAACCTAACACAAAGACTGACTTAATCAGACTCACATTTCAGAAGGCTGAATTCACAAATTACCAGGGCCATTACCTAATGCTAACTATAAATATTAGCTAGAAAGCCATGTTCTGAGTTTCAAGTGAAGAATATATGAAGAATACCATTTTTACATGAAGATGACAAGAAGTCATGGAGGTATCTCATTCTGTGAGCTTCTTTCAGTTTGTATTAAAGAAACAACTATGTTTACACATACACACATATAAAAAATTTAAGTGTTGGATATATTGCCTTAATTCTGAATGCTAAGGCAAAACAATATGCTGAACTACTACAGAAAAGAGATCAACAACTGAATGAAGCTGGAAGAAAAGGACAGGTATCCACAGCTAATAAAATACACATCTTAAACAAATATTGTTGAAAGGCTCTTTGTGTAGCTTTTGTATTTTAGTGTTTCTCTTTAAATTGTCTATAAGGCCAAGAGGGACAAATGGCAGGGTTTATTTAAGAAGCATGATTTATTTCCCTTTTAATTTTTAATTTCCCAGTAAAAGTGACAGTGTTATTGCTAGAAACTCACTTGCTCAGGGGCATTTTTGTAGTCTCCAGCTTTGCATGAATTTTCCCTAGAGATTTCAAGTTCCCCTGACTCTCATCTAGTAAACATCTGACTAAACTGCCTATTAGACAATAATGCCCTCCAGGCAAGAGGGGGAAACACAGCTCTGTTCCTTTGCAGCCTTCTTCCTCCAGCCTCCCCAGTCCTCAACATTGTACAGATAATACTGCAAGAAAAAGGTGACACAGGGTGAAGCCTACTTAAATGGAGATGTCTGTTTCCTAATGTTTTTGGCTAGTGGTTTTCCTTCCTCTCTGGCTAGCAAGGACAATCCAGACTGGGGTTAACCATTTAGTTCCTGTAGTCCACCAGGCATTCTACAAACTGGCAAATTCAAAGCCCTCTGAAAGGGGCTGGAGATGACACAGCAGGAGACAAATATCAAACATGCCCTGAAAACAAAGAAACCAGCCTTGCATTTCCAGCATTAAATGTTCTCTGGCAAACCCAGCCTCACACACAAAAAGGATTCCTGCTGGCCTCTCATCTGCCAGAGCTTCTGTATCAGCACAAGAACCCAGCAGGAAAAAGTCAGAAGGTCTCTCCCCATCTTTTACCCTCTTGCAAAAATAATAGTTCTCCAATGGACTGAATATTTCCAAGAGGAGGGAAAACCCCTGCCTAAGTGAGGACAACAGCAATGACTTTTCCACAGCTCTGTAGCTGTGCATGGGGGATTTATCTGCCAGCAATTCAAGCATTTGCATCCCCAACCACACTTACCATCACCATTCCTGAGCAACCTGGTGTTGGGTGCCTTCCCTCTTTGTGCAGATTTGCACTTTCCTTCACATTCCTGCAGAGAACTGCTCCCCACCGAGAAGCCTCAAACAGAAAGCTTTAGAATATGTGATTTTTTTTTTCCTCTGCCCTACCTTGCTGGAGAGCATCCAGGATTTACAGTGCTGGGGCTGAATTCTTCTCTCTAAAGTAACAGCAGTGTGGATAAAGGAGCAAGACCCACAAAAGTGAGCTCAGAATCTAACCACTAGCTTTCTGAGCCCTGGATCAGCCAGGGACACAAATACTGCATGGAGAGTCACTTTGCTCAGCGGAGAAGAGTGTGCTTCATGCAGCAGGAGCATCTCCAGCTGGTAGTCTCCAAAACAAACAGTACTGGGGATGAAAGAACTGTGCCCTTTACACTGCTCATGCAGTACACATTTGCTATAATCTTCCCAACAGACACTTCTACTAAGCCCCACAAAAAGAAGAGCATTTAAGACACCTCAAACACAACAAAGCAATTTGCATATGCATTACATATGCATATGCAGTGCAGCAGTTTGGAATTGAACTGGCAGTGAAAAAGACTTACTGGGTCAGTTATTTTATATCTGATTTCAATTATTCTGCAATGCAAGGAGGTGAAGGTCAGAGAACAATTTAGTGCCAGGGCTGTAGATCGCTCCCAGGTGACAGACAACTAAGCCCTCCTCCTCTCCAGCCCTGGCCTATCTCTGAAGAGCACAGGAGTCTCTTATCAGCAAAGGACAGATGCAAGTGGGTCCCCAGGATGGGGGGAAAAAAGGAAAAAAAGAGGGTCCCCCAGGTTCTGGGGAGGATGAGAGGTTGCTGGGGATACCACTTTAACTATCTACTACTCTTATTTTTCATTAGATTACACAGAACAAACACACTTGGCTATTAAGCAAAAAGGCACCAAGGGACCCAAAGAAGACAAATTAATTCCTGATTTATGAACAGAAAATGCAATAACCATAAGGGGAAATCAGCATATTGCTCATGTACTAAATGATCATTTCATAGACAAAACTGGGAATAAATCCAAGAATAAAGAATAAAAGCAGCAGGGCTGTGGTTGTAGTGTTGGGGGGTCTAATCCACAAAGGAATATTATGGAGAGCACTGTCAATTCATTTACCTGGAGGAATAACAATATCACTGAAAAACAGAATACTTTGATTCACTGTAGAGCAGGGCTAACCCAAGCCAAAGGTTTGCATAATCTTAATATCAACAAAAACTTTGTATGTATGTACATACACTTAAGCATGACTACATGCGTGCATACTGTTTTTAAATTCCCATAGCATCTTCTGCTTCTGTAGTGCTCACCCTCTCACACCTCCACCGGTGAATCAGAATCCTGTTTACAGCCTTCTATTATTCCATGCTGATTTCCACTTACAAATCTACTACAGGGGATTTGTAAGTGGAAGTGCAATTCTACACCAAATGCTGAGCCATGCCAAACTTCACTGTGATCTAACTAGATAGAGCTAAGTGCCAGGTAAGAGGCACAGGGATCTGGGAAAAGTACTTAGCTCCTACAGTTGAATTACTGAATAAAAAAGAACTCCGGGCTTAGGAAACAGGAACTACATCAGTCTTACCTGTGTCAACCACGGAGAGGCTGTCACACAGTAAGAATATTGAATAGTACCAGTCCCAATACAGACCCCAAAGGGAAACCACTTCTTACTGATCTGCATCTGGATATCTAGATCTTGACTGCAACACTTTGGATGCAGTCATCCAATGAATAGTCCACCTGTTAAATCCATATTTACTGCTTCAATCACAAAAAACCTTTTAAAGCTGAAGAAAGCAAAAAGGCAATTAAAAATAGTGCAAAACCATAACATATATCATATTTGAAAATAATTTAGAGCTGGCATAGCCCAGCAGGAAAGATCGTTTGGGCCACATCTGCAATGATCTCGCCACTTTCTCTTTCCTAGAAAGATATTAAAACTACGGTGTTACATAGCATCAAGGGAAATTCACCTGGGTATCAACTCCACATTTGCTCTCTTCTCTCTAGGTCCTCTCAGTAGCCTTTATTCCCTCATCCTGGATCCACATCCTGTCCTCAGACCATAGCTCCAGCCATGCTGAATACAATTACTGTAATTGATGTGCTGCTTTTGTTAAAACTACAGTATCAATAAACAGGAGTAAAACAAGCTGCTATAGAAGATGCAGGAAATTTATTAGAATGAACATATGCAGTGGCTGGCATAATAACTGTTGATGGCCAATTCATAAATCACAGCTGGATTCTTTGGGAGACTTGTAACTCCCAGGCAGCTTCTCTCATAAAATAACAACAGTATGAGGAAACAAATTACAGAGTGCTGCTAAAGCCAGTGAAAAACCTTTGCTATACCAGTCACAGCCTTAAAACCTAATAAAAATCCATTAGCCTTAAGTTACCAGGCTCAGAATCAGCTAAAAAATCTATCAGGAAATGTCAGACAACAAGTTCTCTTGCCTTCTTTTCCAAGCAGCCAGTCACCTCAGACCTCTAACAACTTACACCTCTGACCTCTCAAGGCCTGAACTTTTAAGAGAATCCTGAAGTTTTAAGAGAGTCCAGCAACTCAGAAAGCAATGCAATACCTATCAAAGCTTACCAAGCATTTCAGAAGTGCCCAGTCCTTGCAACAATACCACACACCTAGCCAGCACATTACGACTGCTGCACCAAACACAGCAATTCAGGGCACTAAGGGAGTTATCACAGCACATGGCAAACCTGCCAGTCCTAGTGGGACTCCATGCAGGCTGTGGAAAATGACCCAAAAGCACAGCCATGGGGCTGAGCAACCCACCAGAGAAATGTCAGCCTGCTTTCAAGGTGGCGGGCTATCCAGAAGCAGGTCATCTTCAGAAGAATATAGTAACCTATAGTAGCAGCAACCTCTCTACAACGAGGCTAGAGAGGTTCGAATGGGTCATGGCTTTCGGGGTTCCAGCCTCCTAGTCGGTGAGCCCTTCCTGGCAGTGGTGGTTGGACAGTGGAAATCAGTCCAGGGCGGGACCGTGTCGGGCCCAAGTTTGGGCAGCAAATTCCAACCTGGCAGGTGGACGGGCCACCATTACTTAACCCAGAAAAGGGACATATACTTGTACGTGTTCGAAAAATAACCTATAGTAGCAGCACATCAATCTATAGTAACCCTGCAGCTTGGCCAGAAGAGTCTTTGCAAATAGATCAGAAGCAGAAATGCCATACTGTTTTGGCTGTGCCATGTTCTCCACAGGGCACAATTGTTTCGTTACAGGTTTCTGTCCCAGCACCCTCTAAAATAGAAACAGGGTGGTGATGTTGTGGTCCATTCCCTCCGGCTTTTGCAAACAACCAGGATGTGCAGGGTTCCCTGATTACAAGACACTGGTAACCAATGATCCCATGTCGATCCCATGGATGAACTGACAAACCAGGGCATCAGTTTGGCCTCCTGTCTTAATCTCTGGAGTCGTTACCTGTTCTGCACCCCCTTTCTCCCATATTCGTACCTGTGGTGTCTGATCCCTGTCAGTGGTGATGAGGAAACAGCCAGAAAGGGACCTACAGGTAACAACTGTTCCATGTAAACTTATAATGGCAATAAACAGAGTTTATTTTTATGATGATTTATTAACATGCTTATAAATGTATAGACTGGCCTGAGGCAGCATTCCATTGTATTAGAGGTTGGTGCTACTTGCAGCTGGGGTTGATAAATAGTACCTCCTATGCAACAGACTCAGGAGAACTCATTATGCAGTTTTTCCTTTAGGACACTGCACTGCTTTGGGACCAGGGCCGTGCACTGCAGCCTTACAAGCTGTAGCTGCTACATCCCAGTTCAAGCCTTTTCCTCTCCCTAGGGTACTGCCAGGAATCTGTCTAAGCTTATGCTGCAGGTTGAGGATCATGGCCAAATCTCATTTCATTCTGTAGTCACAAACCCGTCTCCTAACTTGAGGGGTCCATCTCACACATCACCAGTCTGGCTGGCTGGCTCCATGAGGGCCATGCGAGTATTTCCAGCTGTGCAACACTGTTCACCATACTGCAAAATACTGGCTTACCCAGCAAGACATGAACTAGCTCAGGGCTGCCTGTTTCTCCAGCAGGTGTTACAATAGCATTACTGTTTTGGTTCTTAAACTGCATCTTTAATTTAGGAACCTCAGAGTGCCTTTTAGCAGCATCATTATCCATAGCTTTCCTTGCTTCATATGAGGAAATAATTCACATAAATTAAAAAAAAAAAAAAAGTGCAAGTCAAAAATAGGAATGGGAAAAATTTTCTTCAGTTAGGAGATCCGCAGTTAGGATCTTTCTAGATTATGCCTCAGTATATATCAAAGCCAAGAAGGATGCAGAGGTCAAGGTGCATACTCTGAAAATCTCACAGCACTTAAACACCATAATCTTAATCCAGTTTTATAAACCTTTATCCATGAAAGTAAGGCACAAGACAGGCAACTCAATTAACTGAGGTCCTACAACTATTTAATGTCATAATTTAGTTTGAAAACATCCTGGGAAAGATAACTAACACCACTGATGCCTTTGCTGTTACAAACAAAAAATTCCAGTTGACAATAAAAAGCTCAGGAACTAACTGCTGTAATTTTTTTGTTTACTAGATAAGCAATGAGACCATACATCCCACCACATCCCTGATAAAAGGGCCTTTTGTTATTTTGGGGATTTTTAAAATAATTTTTGTTCAGAGATACATGGTATGCAGGTCACTTTACCAATAAATTTACAGCTTCCATTAAGGCAAGAGCAATAGGCAACAGCTGCAGCAAAAACACCACAAAAAAGGACACAGTAAATAATGATGCATATATATTGACAGAAAAAAAAAGTGTTGATGCCACAGTCTCCCTCCCAGGTGGTTAGTTTCATGACATTTGCATGTTGAGCGCACAGTGTACATTCCTGACATACTGGGTGTAACTCTGGCCTAAAAGCTCAGGCTCGGGGCAATGGCTATAGATGCTGTGTGCCCCAAAGATGCAATGCATAGTGAGTCAATAATAAATAACTAATAGATTTGATCAGGCTTCAAAGTGCTCAATCTTTAAAACCATGCTCATTTAACTTGAACTCTAATCCCTCTGGTTTGTTTTTTTCTTTCTTTCCATGAAGCTTCCTTTGATGTCAAAAGCGAAGGAATAAGGGCTTCCAGTACCCCTGTCATCAAGGTAATAGATGTGATAGGCTCAGGCTTACCACTGACTAGGTTATTGATTAAAATTTGTCAGAAGATGCTTTGGAAAGGCTGCAAGAGGCTTCAAATAAGGCAGAGGGAGGGCAGGAAGAGAAAGTAAAATGTATTTCACTCCCAGAAGTGTATTTCAAATGACTGAAGGTCAATTATCCCAGCAATTTACAGCCAGTCTCAACAATTTGGCTTGACTAGAGACTATAATACAATAGGGGAGTTCTCATTGCTCTATCTCCCCATATTCCCTTCTTTAGCAGAAGGTTTGAATGTCAGAAATAGCTGAAAGCACAGGGCACCTGTTCTGTGGAATAAAGCACCAAACAACCATTTGTCCATGGATCTTGGCAAGTTCAGACTTAGAAAACATATGCTACCTAGAAAGCACTGCAGAAGGGTTTAAAAGTTTGAAAGACTGGGTTGGTGACAAATCAGCAAACAGGAGAGAGATGCTTTAATCATCAAGAAGATAATTTGATTGGCAGGGATTATCAGTTATTGGAGGAAGAGATGCAGATTTGGAAGTTGGAAAGTATGTTTGTACAGAACATTTGATAATTTCACACAATCTGTTCTTCTCTCACAATCTCTCTCACTTTCTGCACTGGCCTGCCAGAGCCATGATGTTTGCCTTTCCCAGGCCATGCCTCCACTGCCAGAAAGCAGAGCTCTGCTGCTTTTCCATTGTCACCATGCTGTGCCACACACACAGCCTGATACCATCTTAGACACCAATATCCAGGCTTCTCCAAATTTTCCAACTAGTTGTTTTAACTACTCTCAAGGCAGGTAGTAACAATGTTCTGGATGGGTAATGCAAGGCTGCCATGCTATTCTCAGCAGCAACCAGATACACTGAAGGATTGTGAGTTGGTGTGTTATTTGCATCCAAGGTCACTCTAAGTGGGTTGGCACCTTCCTGCTGCCCAACCAAAGCATTCTCATACCCATGTCAACCTTAGAAAGGCCAATACATGCCTGCTGGCTTTGTCTACTGATTACTGCAAAATCAGTAGACAAAGGCAGGCATGCATCCTGCCTTTCAAACTGGTAGGATTATAAACCTGTTAGAAGTGCCTCTGCCTGCCCATGCACTAACAGGGTGATGAGTATTTTCTGTTCATTCTTTCATCTCATAGGTTACCAGCTGCTCACTTCACTGCTTCTCAGTGCAAACAAGAACTACCAAGTCTTTCTGACCCAGAGCACACCAATGTTTGATTTCAAATTGTTTCAAGCTTCTATTCCCCCAAATTCACAAAGCTGTCTTCCCCCCACAGGGGAGCAGAAGGGTTAAAAGCCCATCCTCATTCTCCTTGATAGAGGCCATCCAGCCATGACCCTGGTTGAGTGGCAGACACATAGGAAGTAGATTATCAATAACTCTTTTTTCTACTTTCTTTCACCCTCTCTCTATACAACGTCAATGAGCTGGAAAATGAAAGGAATAATGCAGGTTTAAGAGGCCAATAATTAGGTCACAGCTGATCTCTGCTCAGATCAGCTGACAGCTGGTGCCTATCCTGCCTGAGCAAGCAGCGGGGCTTTCAGGACTCACAGGTTTAGGCCAACCTCCCCTTCTCCCTTCGCTCTATTTCTTTGTTCCTAGATGCCTGAAAAGCAAAAACTGACAAATGTAATGCAAATGTACTAGGTTTCCATCCACTGGAGTTTACAGGGAGAAATTACTTTGCTTGCTTTTGTCCTAAATTACCTTAAATCCTCTTCCCTGCTGCCTTACCACCACTGTGGCAGACCAGCATCACAGCCTGAGTTACTGCTTGTGTGTTGTCCCCTTCCTCCTGCAACTCCATCCTGCCCATCCCCTAACATAATCACAATGTTTGCTTGTTTTAGCTTCCATAATCCTGTTGTCTTGCAAATCTCCTCACCATAATCCTGCTTTTGTCTGTCAATACAATTTGTTTGCAGTGGGGAGGAAGGGAAGTGAAATGTTGCTTGGAACACAGAAAGCTCTTACAGCTGTATTTCAAAGCTCTATTCGTTTTCAAACACACCCTGAGAGTTTGGCACTGCTGTCCACTCAGCATTTGAGAGGAGTGTCACAGTCTCCAAGATGAAGAGTTTGCTGGGTCAAACCTGTGGCTACTACAGCATTAATAGCATGACAGGATGTGTTTTTTTTCATGTACCTGCACACAGAGGGAGAGCAGGCAAGAAAAGAAAGCAGAGGAGAAGAAGAAGCTCCACTTCTCCTTGTCCTTGTCGACAGCTTGCACTGTCAATTCTATCTGGAAGAAGCAGTGGCAGAAGCTGCAGAGTGGGGCACTGCTGCAGGCAGTGGCACACAGGGGATGAAAGAACAAAGCCTGTACCACTCACACACTAACAGAGTGGTAATAGGCAGACAGAGAAACTAGTAATTGATTGGTAGGAGCTGTGGCAATTTTGTGTGTTTGCGTGAATAAAGAATCAGCTTAATCAGACTAATTCCTTACAGTCAAAACACAACATGGGCTCCAGCACTCACAGCAAAACTGTGTTGCATCAGCCAAGTTTCACACCAGAACAAAGCAGCTAAGAATTTCACCCAATTTGGATGCAAAATTGAGTCAGGCCAAGTGCCCAGAAAACTCTTCTGAATTCAGATAACAATCAGCTGAAAAAGAACAACAAATCATGAAACTACAAGACACTCATATGATTTGGGGTTTGTTTGCAAGTATTTCAAAAAGAGATATACCTGAGCATTTTGCTCCTCAGAAACTGGTGAAGTGGATAAGAAAAGAGGGCAAGGCATGTCATTCCAAGAGTGAAAGGAAACCTTAAGCAATGCTTTCAGGAGATTAAGAAAAGTATCATTAACATCCCTTTCCTTATGTCAGTTCTCTACCTCAGGTCTCCTACTAGAAAAGAAAGTATTAAAGCATTGCATCCAGAATATCCCTCCTCCAGGGGAAGTCTGGCTCAAGCTCTTTGCAGAGAAAAAGGATTTTTGGATTTACACTGAGCTAAGCTTGAGACTCAAGCACTTGGGATGCTCAAAGCGTATTCAGATCAAGCTGCAGACTCTGCTCATCCTGTGCTTCCCATTGCAGGCCTTACTCTACAAAAGTTTTTTGTTCTTTTTTTCCCCAAAGCGCATCATCTCAAAAAGTACATTCTGTGTAAAACTGCTCAAGTTTTCCCTACCATCTATGTAACATCTAGATTTCTGTCTAAGGTTTATTTGGTATATTAAATTTTAAGTCTATTAAGCATATAGTTCAATTTATTGGAGATTTCAAGGCAGAAGAAATACACAGAACCCATAAATCAAACAGACCATCAAAAACCAGCAAGCATTATTAATAAACTTCTGCATCCTTGATGCAACATGGACATGATTACCAGGCTAAATGTTGCTAACACAGAAAGAATGTAGGAAAGGTAGTAAAGGCTCTAGGAAAGGTATTTTATGAAGATGTTAATAAATTCACATGAGGACAGTAAAAGAGTGGACTCTTGCTATGGGATGAGCCAAAACCAATGCTGCATAACCACTGCTTTCCCAAAGGAGCTGGGACGTTGAGGAAGGAATTATGTGAGGAGCTTGAAGCAGCATCTGGGAAAAAAAGGAATTCCAGTAGAGCAGGAGTGGTCCCTTCCCATATTACTTTCAAGTGCATCAGGAACCTGTTATTCACCAGTTTATTCTAGAATATGTTGTGGTTTAGCTTCCTTTAAGTGGGAGAGCTCCTTTAGCTTCATCTAAAGATAAATACTCATACTCATCCAATAACCTTCCCCATCAAAACTTCCAGACATAACTTTTATCATCAAGTTTATCCCATTTTCATACACCTGTCCTCACCTACCCAGGAATTCATGGCATTTATCATCTCACAGCAGTGCATCACACTCCATTTAATTTCTGAGCAGTCATCATCTAAAGATATGCAGCTCGATGTTGTGTGTCTTGCATCAAATGGAGTATTTCCAGACAAGTCACAGTATTTCACACTTATTTGGTTCAAAATCTGGTATAGATTCCTCCACCTCATGTGGTAGGCCAGCTAGCACTATGATGCCTGCTGCAGAGATGCAGAAGCTTGGGTCACAGAGTAGGGAAGCAGCTCTTCCTCTAGCTGCAGCAGAGCTGGTAACCAGCTGGCAAGTAAATACCTGATCCTGGTTAGTGATTTTTATTGCCACCTACAATAGTCCCTCTGTGCTTGAGGATATATGCAAAACCTGCCTCAGAGCTTGCAGTTTTAAATACTGTCATGTAGAAGGAACTTTCTCCTCAAAAGTAACATGCTTAAATGACAAAAAATACCACCCCCTCTGCACCAGGAATCACCAATGCCCCCACTCCACACATCCAGAGCAGTTTCACCATCTCATCCAGACCACTGGTGTGCAGAGGCAGCAGTGACATGAAGAAATACCTGCTGAAGCCAGGTCTCCCTTGTCATGGATGGCACAAATACTGCAAGAAACCAGGTCTGAGTGGTTTGTTTTCAAAGGGCTCTTAATGAAATATTTGTTTAATACTTAGGTTCCTAATACTGGTTTTACAAGAGGCATCTGTCCTGGTCCTGTCCAGGAAAGCTATTTTTGCAGTAGGTGTGAGGAGACAGAACCTGGAGCTGGGTGTGCATGGCTAGGAATTCACTCTATACCACCTCACACCAACTACCAAGAACAGAGGTGAAGGACACTCTGGCTTTGGGAGGAAGGATGTGATTTTTCCAGTGGGGAGCCTTGTCCACTATTGTTCATTGTCTCATGCTTGGTGAGCATTTTTGTGTGTGAATTACTCTCTTTTTTGTATTCTTTCATTATTAATATTGATGCTGTTACTGTTCATTTTCTTATTTAATTGCTGTTTTCAGTCAGTTGTTCTTATCTCGGCCCATGATCTCTGCCTTTTCTGCCTCCCATTCAGGGGGTTTGTGGTCTTTTCAGTGGGTGCACTAAATTGGATAATATTCTAAACCACAGCAGCATCCTATTCACTTAAGATCTGTAAACCTGCACAACCAGCATCCTCCCTCCTCACACTTTACAACCGTAATTCCCCCCACCTAGGATTCCAATACAAGAAACGTGTCCAGTTTTAAAGTTTGAGGAAGCTCAGCTTCTCTCCTCCACATCTTCTCACATGACACTCACATCTCCCTTACATTTTCCCATAGCAGAAGCTTGTGTGTTTCAGTGGGCCATGCATAATTTCCTCCACATGATCAGAAGCAAAATCAACATAAAGCCATGAGACAGGGAGTGTTTTGAGGAACTTGCTGCTCTGTCCCTTCCACTCAAAAATCTGTTCATAAAAGAAGGAAGATTGTGAAGTTTGATTGCAGGATCATCCTGTGAGCACTTGATGAGGACTGTTTGTCTCTTAGAGCCCAGGCTCTAAGAGAAGGGCTGAGCAGTAGCTGTGAATAGTACATCTAGCTCCATCTAGCACTGACACTGAGGAAAAAGGATGTACTTCTACAACTCCATCCACTCCAGTGTATTCTGAGGTATTTTGAAATTGATGTAAAGCTTCGCTATCACAGAATTCAACCTTGACCTACTTTAAAAGATGGCTCCTGATCAGCAACAATACGCAAGAGTTCAGAGCATGGCAGAGAAGGGCTCTGCATGCAGTGGAGAACACAGGCAGAGAAGCACTGAGACAGGGAGGTGATAAAGGTGCAGAAATGACCAAGAGAGAAAATCTAATAATCACTATTAAAAATGTGATATTTAAGTCAAAGAGCTCAGTTTTACACCCAGGCTGAAAGCAACTAAGGGAAGACATCCTGCTTCCAATACTTTATCAGATGTTGTACATTGAAGTTGGTTTCATCCTTGATTTCTGGCAGATGCATTTTTCAAGACTCAGTAACAGCAAAGCCCTCAATTCTGAAACATCAAAATTTATGATCAGAACAGTGTCTGATCTTAGGTTACCCAAAATACAAGAGATAAATAAAAATTTTGTTGGTTTGTTTTAACAATCCATATATCCAAGTTTACTTCTGTGCCTGTTTTACAGCTGCTGACACCTTTGACTAAAACAAACCCCACTGATCAGCATAGCTCATGACTTTTCAGTTCAGAAGACATGATGCTGAAACCCTGTAAATGCATCAGCAGAAGCTGCTTTGGTTTCACTGCTGCATTAGACTGGACATAACTTGCTCTGTAATCCACTTAACTGGGACATGCTTCCCCAAGGAAGTATGTTTACCTACCAGATTCCTCAAGGAATTGATATAAGCCAGCAACACTTAATGGCAATAACTACAGCATAACAGAGACATTAATTCTGCTCATTGGGGACAAAATGCATCTGTTAAGGAAATTTTACTAAGACCTGCCATTAATGCATAATGTTTACTCAAGATCTCTGCAGGCTTACATAAGTTAAGTATTTTCCTAACTGGGACAAACAGTCGCTCCAGGTGCAACATTCTAGCCCACAGTTCTGCTAAGACTGCACGACTTACATTAAAGTAGACAAGGATTTCAGGTGCCCCAAAGCTGCCAAGCAGCTCTAAGAAATTAACTCTAATAATCTTTATGCCATTAGCATCCCTTCTACTTCCCTGAAACCAGAAGCAGCTCAGACATTGGCTCCAACAGGAGAAAGCTAAGCTTTTATTTTTCTGTATTTAACTTCCGCTTCCTTTGAGACAGAGGGTTTTGAGACAGAGAAGGTTTCAGTAAGTGTATGTTACAATAATAATGCCAACAACATTGCTGTGAATTTTTATTTTCTGCACAGCTGTGAAACTGAGCATGTACCTCAAATTCTCTATCAAACCATTTATGCTGGGACATCTCTCACCCAGCCAGGAAACTGTCAGTGGAAACAGCAATGATGATCTGGACTGTGATGCACTATCCTATGAATCCCAGGAGGAGCATAGAAGAAATACAAGTGTAATGAACAGACTGTCAGTATACCCAAGAAAGTAGGTTTGGGTATGGGGTAACATGAACAAGCCAGTGCAGAGCAAGTTCTGATCAAAATACAATGTTCCACTGTTTGCTTTTCCACTGTGTTTTCTGCACTAATTCACAGCCACTGTAACATCAAGATAAGCTTCCATATGCTTCATTTACTGACAGTAATTAATTTCAGCCTCTTCCCACTTACATATACACATTCATTTTATCTGACAAGCAAGTCATGAAATGCAAGTCCATTCTCATAAAAATACAGGGCAGCTACCAGAGGTTGCCTTTCTTCTTAGCAAAGAAAATCTAATTTGTGCATCTGCTAAGTCACAATGCCTCTGACCCTCCCTCTACCCTTCACTTTGCATCCCCTGACCAAGCTTAGGTCTGTTACTTCTCATAGGGGGATACATGAGAAAATGTTTTTAATAAAACACTTTCTTCCAGATAAAAAAGGAATAACTGGCTAGAGAAATGTCTGGGCACCTATCTCCTTGTCAAAAAAATGAATCCATTAATGATCATGAGGAAAGGAATAAATGTTTTAAGAGGCTTAACAAGTCACTCAGAGAAGCACAGACTCTACCCTCCTTCTTCTCCTTACTCACTAACAGTTTAACACATAGCAGCAAGGCAAGTAAATTTAAAAAAAATTAAAAAAAAAAAAAAGAAAACACCAGGTAATTGACCACACTTTAAGAGTTCTTTATTAGGAAGATGACTAATTTTTGTTTTCTGAAATCCATGTTTTGCTCACTTGTTCTCATGCCTTCTGCAAGCTGCTACTCAGTTATTATTCTATGCCAGTATTATTTATGGTCTCTTTGCTAAGTTAGTATTCTTTTATTAAATTTGGTAACTATGTTTTTAGTTCTCCACCATGTCTCAGTATTGAGGTGGGTGAGGGAAGTAACCATGTGATGCTGACAGAAGATAACACAAGTCAGCAGCTAAAATGTAGACAAGGCTACCTCAGAGCTGAAGTCACCATTACCTAATCAAAGTTCATCTTCACAAAACAGACAAAGTGCAACTTCTATATCATAAAAATTTGGCAAGAAACAAAAGACAAAAATAATATATAATTTGAAAACTGTTAATCCAATTTTCACTGTATCATCAAGCACTGTTACTGCACTTAGAATCAACAGAAAATAGGGCAGAAAATAGGGGCCCAAAATGTCCCCAGCAGACATAATGATGCCTTGCTTGTCAAGATGAGACACCTAACTGAAAAAATAATAAATACTTTAATTTGCTATTATCACAGAGAGCGAAGAAACATGGACTTACTGTCATGTACTTTTTTCTGCCATCTCAAATGAGTGAGGAAACAGACATGCACATGAAGAAGAGTCTTGTGTTACAGATTCATTGTATCAACTGAGAAAACAGGAACCAAATCTAGTCCCCACCACCGACCAGGCATGAGTTCACACATGTCCCTTGCTCTTGGGGAAGATATAGTACTGCTTGAATTTTCTTTAGACACACTATTTTTCACTTTCTTGACTTTTATATAACAGCCACTCTATGCCTTTTTCACTTTTTGATGATATTTTGAAGTACCACTGCTATCTTGCAAGAGTAAAGCCTATTCTGCCCTCCACAAGCCACATCCAAATTTCTTCTCACATTAAACAACGTGCCCAGTTCTAACAGCAGCTATGTCTCTGCCAATCTACCTACTCTTCTTAAAACATCTGAAAAACAGCTAAGCTGAAGAGTCATTCCTATCACCAAACAGATAAGAAAACCAAGCATAGAGCACCTTCAATCAATTTTCCCATGCATTCCTTACTTTAGATGCTTTCTTTTAGAGCTGTCTGATATAAGACAACTCAAACTCAACTTTCATAGCATTCTCAATGTATTAAAAAGAAGAATTAGAGCCATGTAGGAAACAAAGATCAAGCCCAAACTTAATAGGCAAAGTCATTAACTACTTCTGGTCTGAGATCTGACAGCAAGTCTATGTGGAAACTGGGAACAAAGTTCAAAAGTGCTGAAGTTCCTCATTAATAACTAATCTACTCAAAATATCCATTTTTCTTGAAACTCCTACAATTTCTAACACTTTGAATTGACACAACACTGTCTTTGGGATTTAACCTGTAGAAATTACATTGTACGTGTGAACTTATTCTCCAATTCATATTTATGAAAAAATATAATTAATCAGTCAATGGTTTAAGATATGATAATCCTTCTTCTCACAAATGCAGCAGTAGGGAAGTGTGAATCAGAACATAAGTAGCTGTTCATCCATAAAAAGAAGCATAAAGGTTAAACATGTCCATCTAGATATACAAACTTAATTATTTAGCACATGACAGTGGAGAAAATGCATGTCCCTTTTTTTGGGGCCCTCACACAAAATAGCTGACTCATGTGCATTGATCTGCCATTTTTCTGCTACAATATACACAAGATGAAAATCCTTTTAGCTGACCATTTCTTAACTCCACAGTCCAGTACTAAGGAAAATGTACTTCTTGTCTGTAGAGCAAATGGTTATACTAATGGAC
Organism: Lonchura striata; assembly: GCF_050655825.1. Taxonomy (NCBI): domain Eukaryota; kingdom Metazoa; phylum Chordata; class Aves; order Passeriformes; family Estrildidae; genus Lonchura; species Lonchura striata. The sequence continues at coordinate 52,530,252 of NC_140707.1, read as the reverse complement.
TAAAGGCAGGAGTTAGCTTAAGATAGACTTCCCTGACCCCTCCCAGAAAATACTCATCAAAAAAAGGCTGAACCATGATGACACAAAATTGCCACACTTTTCCCACTCAGTCAAATCAGAGCATCAGTCATAGACTCCCATAACTGGATCTTCTCACAGTTGTTAAGTTTTCTACAGAACATGCTATACTGCCATGGCAGATAATGTTGGTGAGGTTTAAGCAGCTGCTAGTCTGGCTTTATCCCATGTATGCAGGATCAAAGGAGCAGCTTTGCAATACAGGAGAGGAAAATGGCTACTGGATAAATGGGACAACAGCATATTTGATAGCTATTGCAAAAGCTCTTTGCAAAATTTCTTTGGTCCTCGTCTCCCAAAAAAGAGGTGATGGCACCTTTCATTCCTATTTTCTACACCTTTTCTCTGCATTCCAACCCTGTCTCAATTTCACCTGTCTCTACCCATTCTGTTTTTTCCATCTGTCCTTTCCCTCTTATCTTCTCTCATAAAGCAATTGCCCTTGTTTTTCTCCTTTATTTACTGTCCAGCAAGCAAACAGCAGCAGTGGTGCCTGCTTTGCACGCTGTGACTCCACTCCCTGTCTTCATTTTCCTCCCAGCTCAGGCTTGGCAGTTCCACCTCAGTGCTGCTCTCCTGAGACTCCCAAGCAAGGAGCAGCCTCAGCTCTCAGCACTCAAGCCAAGGTTAAGGAACATCATGGAAGGGAGGCAAGTGGACACTGAAAGGGGAGAAATATGTCATACCCACTACAGTCAACCATTTTGAAGGTCATAGCAGAGAATCCTCCCCTCTGCCTGCCAACTTGGAGCTGTCACTGGTACTGTGAAAACCTCTGAATGAGGGACTAATATTCCCTGCAAGCCACTACTTCCTTAAAAAAGGGACAAGAGAATGAGTAAGCTTTCCAAGGACAGAAAAAAAAGAAATTTAGAGAACAGTCAAGCTCTCAGCCAGCATGCGCTGACAGTGAGAATGAAACGTGGGAATGGCAGACCAACCACGTGCTAAATGTCTCATATCCCTAAAGAAGCTCCCTCATACCCTAAAGAATAAAATACCTCATATCCCTAAAGAAACAATATAAGAAAGGGCCCTGTCAGCTCAGGTCTCCCCCCTCCTAGAACCTTTATCCCATTATAGAGAAAATAACTGAGCACACTGTATTGCCAATACACACCTGGCTGTGCCATGGTGGTAGGGCACACTCAGCCACCTTTCCTATTATGACATTACCAAGACACACAGCTATAAGCCAGGCATTGCACAAACAATATATAAAAAGACATCTTGTTCCAAACAACATGTAACCAAAATATAAAGCAGAATGCTGCAGCAATACACAGAGAGGACAGTGCATTTTCCATATAGTGGCTTGTTTTCCCTTCATTATTTCATCCTCATTATGGACAGTAATCAACTGGAATAATGGTAAAACTCACTGGCAATGTGATTACCTCCTCTACTCATAGATTTACTCTTAAATTATCCTCTCTTGCAAATAGCTTACACAGCTCCTCCATGTAGCACACCTACTGCTGTCAGGTATATTCCTACTCTCTCTCAGGCAATTTCTGATGCCAATTCATTGTGCTCTGTCTTGGCTTTAATTACAGCTCCTGGTGCTCAGTATACTGGGGACAGAGGAGGGAGAGGTGGGCAGAGAGCAGTGTCAAGTATGTCTTAAGCTAAAGGCCACAAACAGACCCAAAAAAAAATCAGTGACTGCTACTGGAAACCATGACCAAAGTGACCCACTCACTGTCCCAAACCAATAGCAGAGCCTCTGGTGGGATATATGAGCTCAGACTCAGCTGCATCTTTACTGTCCATGCTGTCTCCAATGCAATATAACAGACTCTACATCTCAGTGAAACTTTCACAATCCATTCATCTGCCAACTTCAAAAGAATGTTCTGGAGCTCACAAGGTGTGAGCTATAATCTAGACCTTGGTGATTTCTCACACATAGCAGAACAAATCCAGAATTATTAACTCCCAAAACTATCCCAAATTTCTTTGAAGTTTATGAACTCAAACCAGCCTCCTGAATCACCATCATCATCAGCATCTTTTCTTAGAGGTTCCTTATCCTTCAATGCAAAAATGCATTGCTAGTCAGGACAAATACCTGATAAGGTCCCAACAGCAAACCACATACTGGCCAAGTTCATGGCCAGCACCAGTTTCAACCAGTTGAGCAGCTCTCCTGGCAAAATTTTGTTCTCAAGTTTAGCACTGGAATCACTTTATCCTAAGAAAATTAACACAAGAAAGAGATGAAACTGTAAGAAAAGGAGAGAAAAACAAACAAACTGGGGCAGTCAGAACTTGCAAATTATCATGGACAAAGGACAGTCCCAAAAAAGGAGTAATTCAACCATGTCGAACACCTTTTCTCCTAATCAGACAAGAACACCCTCATCAGCTGGGGAGAAGGCACACAGCCAAAAGCAATTCAGAGACAGCAGAAGGTTAAGATACCAAAAAGCAGTCAAAACAGCTGCAGGTATTTGAACATTTTTGGCCAAGACATTAAGGTGGCCTTAACCGAACTACAGCTCCTACCTCTGCCATTTTGAAACAGTGAATTCCCTTCACACTTATCACTGTCTTGTCAAAAAAAAGTGAGCTTGAAAATGCAAGTCTCACGTACTTTGCCTATGCCCTTTCATAATGGTTGGGCAAAATCCCAAAACTAATGAATTCAGAAAATTTTTTTGTTATTGAGGTAACTTTTTACTTCTAGCATCTTTAGAAGTTTCTTACTATGCTATTATCACATCCCTAAAATCTGTGTTTCTCCACTTTCTTTTATCTGTTACAGACATTAACAGTATATAACTGACATATAACTGTATTACCTTCTCTTTTCACTATTGAATAGCACTGACAAGCATCAGCAGAGCCCTGTGAGCCCCTCACACTAGCATAGAAAGGAAATGCTCAGGGTTGTATTACAGTGGCAGAAACACACATACCACTGAACTCAAAGCATCAAGAGGAGTTATAAATAAAGATTGGCATGTGTTGACAGAGATGCAAATAATTGGATTTGCAAAACCTGTACCAGGCCCATGGCAGAAGCTAAATAAATTTTCATCAAGAATTCACCAACGTCTCCTGGACATTAAAAACAAAAGGATGAAGGATACATGCAATTTATCACACTTTTAGGCCCATACCATGTCAGGCTAGGCACCAAACAGAGTGGAACAAAAATATGGTCTTTTTTCCATACAGCTTTAGTCTCTCAGTAATGGTTTGGGTCCAATGGCCTGTTTCTGATAATAGGCACAAAAAGACTGCTCAATCTCTCTGAGACCTATGGACAGCAGTAAGAGGAACTAATCTATGTCTTCCTCTCACTACAGAGAAAACAAAGCTGTTGGGCAGTTCCTGCCCAAGGAAAGAGAAGGAAAGAATGAAGAGACAGGCACAAGCCCTGCAAAACCGGCCTGCTGCTGCCATAGCTGCCAGGCACACTGGAGCAGATGCTGGGGAGCACACGGCTGCTGGCACGGGCTGGCAGCAGTTGTGGCACTACCTCACTTTGTCTCCTCATGTGCACTGAATTCTGCCCCAGGGCGTGGCAGCCCGGCTTTCCCAGGCACTGCCAGGGGCACAGAGCTGCTGTGCTGCCTCCCAGCAGCCCTGCCCAAAGAATCTCACACTGCCTACACTTGGTCCTACTCTGTGGCCACAAATATAGCAGTGTTTCAGGACAAACAGCTCTCCACACACAGTCACGAGTTCCACACTCACGCAATGCAATTATTAAGTATGTGCCAATTAGATAATGTGACGTCAAAAGTGAGGATTCAGAAATGAGCAATATGAAGGATGAATAAGCTGAAGGGACTGATTTATGGAAACATTATCAGGTGATTTTTCTGCTTCTTGCTTAAATTGGTCTTGAAAAACAGGATTACATAAACCAATAGCAATATAGAGTACAATTCTGACTTTTGAGTCTGAAATTAGACCCAAACTTTTCAAGGCTGCCCCTGAAAAATTATTACAGTTCTGTGTGCAAAAGACAGTCGAATAGCTCAGAAGTGACTTTGTTGGCAATTATCCTGACTACTAAGAGGAGCTCCTTGCCCAGACTATAAATGAAAATATTTGAATATTGACCTAAAAATGTTCTGTTATTTTATTCTAAAACAGCTGCACCAAATTATTTTGTTTCGATAAGAGCCTTCATTAAAAGTGCTGAAAATAATACATTATTAGACTATATAATTTTGTGTTGTAAACTCAGCCACCTATTAATCTACTTCTCCATATTGTGATGAGCAAACTACAATTTTTACAAGTTTTTTCCAGGGGGTTTTAGATTTGTGTAAGGTAAAAAATTAGTAATTAACAACAAAAAAATATTTCATTTGTCATGACACATAGTTATCCCTCATTTTTCAATTTCAACAGAACTAGTTGGGGTTTTTAAACAGAAAACTTGCTGTAGAAATTGATCAGGATCAGCATTTGTGTCAAGCAATGATTTACATTTTCGGAGCCCAATCTTCATCTGTATGTGCTCAATGAAATAAATGACACTGATTTACACAGTGGGGTCTTTGTCTACAGGTTTGATTATCAATAGCAGTTGATCCTATATTGCTATACACTAAACTACAGAGAAAAGAACTGGTCTACTCTTAACCCAAAACCCTACAGAGGCACAAATTACTGACACTGCTTAAAATCAAGCCATTCAATTGCCTCAATTTGCTCTTTCATATTCAACATATCATGTGACAATTCATGGCTCTGTGAAACAAAGGCCTGCTCGATTTGCTCCTTGCACCTCACTGAACTGAGAAGTAAAACCACGGGTGCAGTCAGAGCTGCAGTGGTGTAAATGCTCTCTTGAGAGAGAAGGGCCTTGTGGTTCTCTCCTCTTTCACCTTGCAGCATGCTAAATTGATCCAGAAAGCAGTTCATCTGAAAAAAACACCTACCAACAATTTGTTTTAAACAAACACTTGCAGCCAGATCCCCCATCTCCATCAGCATATGATTGTCTCAAATCACAAAAGGCAGGGAAACCAAAATTGAAAATTGATCTCTCTGTGGCCACGTAGACGGGAAGAATGATTTCCTAGCCGTGATTTTAAATAACTCTTTCTTCTCTCCCCTCTACCCCCTCCCCATACGCATTTACATTTCTTCTCCTGTATTCTCCATCTTTTGTCAAACAGGAACAAAGCCTTCCACCATCTCACTCTCTTTCTCCAGCTTTCTCATCAATATTCTATTATCAAACAAGGCTTTAGCTCTTTTTTCCTCCTTAAATCAATAAGAAGCAAAGAAGTAAAAGGGAAAAAATTAAAATCACCAGCAGATAAAGGGTCTTTACAAAAAGTTAATCACTGCTAAACACTGACAGTTCACTGGAGTGTGTCACACACAGCCCCTGCTACATTCTGCTTGGTCCCACGCTGTCATAAAGGTAAACTACCTGCACCAGCCTGCCAAAGACAAATGAGACAGGAGAGAAAACAAGTACAAAGCTTTCAGAATTTGTTTTCATATGGATGGTTGTCACTTGAAATCAGAAAAGCAACAGTTTGTAATGCCTGACCTCTGGGTGAAGGTAACACAGGAAGCCCCACAAGTACATGTCATTGAAACCTACCTTAGCTCCCAGCTAGAAGCAGGGGTAGCCAAAGTGGCCTTTGACCTTTTCAGATCTTGAAGTGCTCCTGCTTCTCTCCCAGGCCTAACACTTTCCCCCACCAACACATCCATGCATGATGCAGACAGGCTTCAGGTGTACTGCTATACATATACATGTATAAGCATGCATATAAATATACACTCAGATACATCAAAATTATGTGTATGAGATATTCCATACCTAACATCTTCACATGTATTGTCACATACATTTATCAAAAACACCTTTACATTATTTAGAACAGCAGCAGAGGGAAAAGCCAATGTGAAAAATCAGGAGAGACAGAGGAAGCAATCTGGGTGTGTCTGATGCCAAGACTGCTGACAAGAAACAGCATTTTTCTTAAGCCATATGCCTGTACTATTATTGCCAGTACTTCTTCATGATTGAAGGACCTTTCAAGAATCACAGTTGCACAGATACTCCATGTCAGTAGCAGGAAAGAGCAGAAAACAGTCCCACCACAGTCAGCAGTTCATTTTTTTCAGGAACAGCTTTTAGAACTAGAAAGTACAATCAAGTCAAAAAATAAAGTGAAGGAAATAGTTTTGATTCAAAGTAGTTTTACATCTTTGGGTAGCATACATTGTTCCTCTTCTGCCTGCTAACAAACTCAAGTTACAGCTCTAACCTCACACACCTGCCCAGCACAGATGATGCCTCCATGCCCTGTCACAGTGCCCAGCACTGGGCTGCACAGCTTCTGTCAGACAGGCAGTAAAAGAAACCACCTGACTTCCCACAGAGGGAACTTTAAAGCAGCCCACAGAGGGCTTCCCATATTCCTTGCCATCCTTCACCTATTCCTGTGACAGTTACAGGGAATTGCTGGGGTTCTGTATTCTTATCACACCAGAAAACACGCATAGACTCCCAGTGAGGAACAAGCTAAACTGAGGAGTTGCCTGTTCCAGACCACCAGAGAGGAGAAAAGAAACAGAAATGGAATTAGGAGAAGTATGTCATGACAATCTGTCTATCCTCAGGAAGATGACCATGAGACAAACCTGCTTGCTTATATGAGAATAGATTCCATCATCATTGCCAGTCACCAAAAACAAACTACAAGCATCCTTAATATTAAAAGGATCAATTTTGTAATTACCTTTTAACACAGTAAAATTATTCAGGGGAAAAACACCGAGTACAACAGGAGGCCTCTAAAGATAGTGTTTGTATCAGCAGGACAAAACTGGGATGACTCAGGAGAGAGCATATCATCTGAGAAGCTGCCACCAATCACCTCCCCACCTTGCTAGAGAGCATTATGATGTTACACAAGATGGATTCTGCACTTCTGTTTAAGCAAGAATGTCCTCAAGCATTTACAATGAACAAAAGCTTCTTTCCCCTCCATACTGCTGTAGAGCACAGTGTGTTCTTTCCACTTGGTGGTGACATGCTCTTTCAGGTATGAAGAGAATCCCGCATAAATGCCTTATAAAACACTTTGAGTCTATGTGTGCCATAGAGGAAAATCTTTAATTCTTACTTTAAAATATGCAGTTAATTTGTTATGTTTACCTGGAACAAGAAGATAAGAAAGAAGGGACACAAAAACTTGGGGAAAATGTACAGTTATATCACTCAGTGATTCAAAGCAAAATCACCAAAACCAGAACCACAATGAGTTTAAAACCTCATTCCATCCCTGTAGTGAAGAAATACATTTGTCTTTTCTGATCTCTTGGATTTTCCCCAAAAATGCCCAGCTACCCATAATGCCAAAGCTAGAGGTCTTTCTGAAAAGTTGCCCCATTCTCCTGTATTCACTCTCCCCTTTGCTTTCCTGTACAGCTAGCAAAAAACAGAAACTCTCCTTTTCTCTCCTAGCAGCATATGGCAACAGAAATTCCCCATAAACCTTTCAGAAGCATCTTTTCTAGTTTCTATGTTTAGCAGCTATATTAATGAGAAGGGCAAACTAGAACTCATGAACCAGAGACTTGTTACACAGTGAATTAATGGGTAAAGAAAGTAAAACCAATAATCATTTGAAAAATCTCAGTTCTGAAAAAAAAAAAAGCAAACTGAAAAAAAGTCAGGCAATATTTACCAATGGTGAACTACAGAACAGTGTCCTCAGTTAATGGCTTGCATCCCTCTCCCCTAGGGCCTGGCATGCTGTTTCAGCAGCTCCATAATCAAGCACTCCCTCACTCCAGCACAGGACTGCTGTCTTGACAACTGGCAGTGGTCTTCGTGAGGGTTGTCTGCACCCATGCTGACACCTAGGAGGCTCTTGGGAAGACACACTGGATGTCTGCTCACAAAACTGCTTTCTTGCAGAGCAAGCAAGTTTGGTCCCAGGACCAGCTTTGAGCTCACACTTAGAAGTGTAAAAATATATTCAGAAATTGCTCTCCTCAAAATACAGTGTAAGGAACAGTCAGGTGTGGAGTGAATATATGGATAGAGGAGGAGATATGGTAGACCAAATACTCCTGGATCCACAGTAATAGGAATACAACCCATAACATGCAGCTCAGCCTGTAAATAAGCAATGGGGAGCCCATCCAACACCTCCAAATATACAAATCTGGGAGCAGTGTGTATGACCCAGCCTATGCAGGAGAATAGAAATATGAGTCCTAAGAGTCCCAAGCTGCAGCAGAAATCCCAATCTGACAGGCTAGCTCTATGTGTACAGCCCTAAAAGCAAAACAGCAAAGCACACTCAAAAATTGTAAATAACATGCAGGAAATAAATGAGCAATGTAACACATTCAGAAGGAAAAAAATGGTAGCAGAAACCAAAATTTACCTTACAACTCTCAAAAGGAAATCACAGAATTATAGAATTGTTTGGGTCTAAAAGGACCTTAAAGATCATCAGTTGTAACCGCCATGCCAGGGATAGGGGCACCTTCCACTAGATCAGGTTGCTCAGAGCTCCAACTAGTCAGATTGGCATTCCAGGGATGGGGCGTTCTCAGCTTCTCTGGGCAACCTGTTCTAGTGCCTCACCACTCTTAAAGAATTTCTTCCTCATATCTAATCTACATTTATCCTCTCACAGTTCAAAGCCATTCCCCTTTGCCCTATCACTACGTGTCCTTGTAAAAATTTCTCTCTCTTTTTTTGTAGGTCCCCTTCAGTACTGGAATGTGTTACAGAGTCACTCTGGACCTTCCTGTTTTCCAGGCTGAACAATCCCAGCTCTCTCAGCCTTTTCTCATAGGAGAGGTACTCCAATTTCTGATAATTTTTGTGGCCCTCTTCTGGACTCATTTCAGTAGGGCCACATCCTTTCCATGCTGGGGACCCCAGAAGTGGATGCAGAGCTCCTGAAGGGCTCTTCAAGAACAGAGTAGAGGGGGAGAATCATCTCCCTCAGCCTGCTGACCACACTTATTTGGATGCATCCCAGGATACAGTTGACAACGTAGGGGAAGAAAACTATTGTCTAAAGGAAGACTGAAAGAAGACAAACACCTCAAGAGTTCTTTCATCTCACACAGTTACATTTTTTAAATTTTTCTTTGATGAACCCAAAAGAAGGTATCTCCCTATTCCACTGAAAGAAAAACAGATTCAGATGTCCTTGTCTGTGATTGGCTGGGAGTTGCCAAGCAAGGATATGTCTATATTTTTACTGCTGAACAAGAATCCATAAAACCAATCAGATGAAAGAGGGTGTCCAAAGGTGCAGAAACTCAGTGCAGACAGATGAAAGGGCCAGAATTTGTCATTCACCTTCCTTAGTCTCCAAGCCTCATGGGAAAGCAAAAGGAAAAAAGAGGCCAGTAACCATGGGTAACCACTCTCAGGTTAATCTCAGATGTGGAGGGGAAAACGCTTCTCAAGATTAATAGCTAAAGTACTCAGGGATTAGAGATTAGGAGGAGAATCCTGTTTGCTAGGATTAAAAGGGCTGCGTTCACATGAAAACCTCAACCAGCGAATTGCCTCCAGCGAAACAGTGGGTTTTATTATTATAATTATTATTTTATTCTTCTCTGATAAATGAAAAACATCAGCAGGAGGGCAGAAAAATCCTTCAAAGGTTTAGAAAATAAAATCTCTGAGGAAAGGTTAAGGGAATGCAGTCAAGATAGAAATCAGATATTAAAACCAAAAATCAGCCCATGTTATTAGTAGCACAGAAGATTATAAAGAAGGAGCGATTAAAAAAAAAATCAACTTCACTTCCCAGAATCCATGTGGTGTAGTCTGTTTCTTTGCCCTTGGTTTAGCTGGAGGCAGGTGAGCTACAAAAATGGCAAAACTTACCCAGTTTTCACATAAGGAAGGTACAGGTTAAACATCCAATGGTTGATATTTTCTGGAGTGCTAACTAAGAGCTCCATTTTGACATTTACTCTTAGTTGCTTTTCAATGACGCATGATTAAGGTACTTAATGAAAGTGTACAGGAAGGAACAGAAAAAGAATAGGACTATGTTCTATCAGATGGGGTTAATAGAGAGGGGAAAGACACTAATCCAAATCATCAAAGCAGGCATTCAAAAATTTAGTTAAGCAGCTTTTCTGAAACAATTTTCAGTGATGGAACAACGAAAAAACTTGGATCTACCACAACCAAATTTTCTGAATTAGACTCTGCTTCACTTGGCTCAGTCCTTGTACAAGTAAGGATATTCAGTCTGGATTAGGTCAACAGACCTTCAAGGCAGCTCATGAGGTCAGCAAGGAGAGGCAAGGCCACAACATTGCCCTGTAAGCAAGGAACCACACTACTGAGTGACGTACTACTGCACAGTACATTCCTCCCTTGCAGCCCAGTGCCACGGGCCCTCCACATAACCAGATCTTCTCTGTAGTCCTGTGTCAAAAATGCCCTGTCAGGAGACCTGCCATCAGTCTTCTCGAGCACTGAGAGAGAACTGGGAAATCTGATTACTCCAGCACACTTGGCCTTTCAGGTCCACAAGAGCCAAAAAATCACCATATCCCTGCACAAAAGAAAGCCCAGGAGGCTGCTGGTAATGCCATTCCCAACAGATAGAGCCATAGAGAAACAAGGTTTGTAACAGGAAAGAAAATAAAGGAGGTATTCTTAAACACATGTGCTTGGCTTTTTATAAGGCACATTTATCTGCAGAACAGACCAGAATGTCCTCAGCTTGCTTTAACAGGGAGCTGCAAAAACATCTGCATACCTGTCCCTCAAAACACATGAACAGGCATAGAGGAAAAACTGGCTCCACCTTTTACTGAGGAGGATCTGAAGGAAAAGAATTTTTTGTTGCATGTTATTTGGAAATTTTATTAAACTGCATGTGTATATAAAAAAACAACAAACAAATTTACAAAGCCAACCCTTGCTTTTTCTGATGCCAGATGGTGTCACTGCCAGACTTCCAACCACTACTGGCAAAGGATTCCCAAGGGGCCAAAGCTCAGGAGGCTGGGGCACCACCCAGGACAAGAAATCATAGTTTTCCACTATTTATTCCTATGAATGAACCCTGGTCCTTTGAGGCTCCGAAGGCCAGTAAGCAGCAGGTGGAGATGAAAGTGAATCAAGGGGAAAGTGCAAGCACAGCACAGGCTGTCACACAAATTGAACTGTTCACATACTGGAAGCACCACTGCCTCCTCCCACCTCACCAGCATCTGCATCTCCTCTCTTTCTAACCTGCTATTTTTGCAAACTGTGACTCACCTTTCTGATGAAGCCAGGTCTAGTTGGCTCTGTGCCCTGATACTTTTTTTGTACAGAACAGAAATGGCAATTTGCTGGAATTTCTCTTCTACATTCAGGTAAGCCAGCCATGCCTGCACAGGATGATAGCAATGACACTTTTCTAGCACCAGCAGCATTTCTGTGTGAGCAAGGAATGCAAACACTGAGCTTCAGAGAGACTATATATCAGGTTCACGGTCTACTTGCTTGAATTCCATTGGAAAACAGACACTGGAAGGTAACACATGGACTAGGAGGGAGAAAAGTGAAGAGGAACCTGTAGTGAAATAAAGTAGAAAGCAAAAGCCAATGTATGATGCATACATAAATGACAAGGCACAAAAAATGCCTTTCCACTATTGATTTGTGGCAAGTCCTATCTCAAACTCTTTAGTTCTTGATACCACAATTTAGGGGATAAAAAAGAAAAATACTGGGAAAGATCAGGCAATTGCAGGAATAAGGACTTTAGTGAGTACTAAGAATCAGCTTGCTTTAAAAAAAAGCAAACCAAAAAAAGCAAACAGTAAAGATAAGGAAATATGATGGATATGTATACTTCCAGGGAAAAAGAACATTGAACCAGAAAGGGTATGCTCCATTGCTAAAGGGAGAAACAAGACTATTAGATACTTAAAATCTTCAGTTTACCAACACCGTGATACTCCCTTGCAAATAACCTTCCACTCTCCTCTCTTTGGACTGCTTTCACGACTATTTCTGTCCCATCCCTACAGGCAGTGCCTCCCCACTACCACACACAGCCACTGAGTCATGTTTCACTTACCCTGTAAATCAATACTTGGTCCTACCTGCACCACTTCCCTTCCTTCACACTCATTCCCCTCTTTCCTTGCAATACGGATTTATAGTATAGGTTAGAGATTAAGTCCTCTGTTACAAGATACTACATTTCCCATAGAAGTAGTACTTTTAAAAGCTAAAATCAACCATGCTCTAGTGTACAGTAGAAACAACTCTGCTCCCTTTCAGCCACCACAATAGGGAGAACACAGGCCAGCCTTCTGAGGCAGGCTGAAGTTCCACTCTTGGAGACTAATGGCTTCAAAGACAAAAACACATCAACTACTGGTGCTGGTTCTTCGGTAGGGAATGTGAGTTTTAGTATAAAGATTTGTTAGGGCTATGTTCCACAGATAAAACAGCCACTTCACAGCTCAGATTAAATTGAAAAACTGATGGTGGACAGTGGTGTGAGCAGCATTATGCTCACAGTTAATAACACGAGCACACATTGCTACAATGCCTTCACTCACTGGCTCGTAGATGATAATCACAACCAAAGCCAATGTGCTCTTATTGCCCACTGGTACGGTTGTGACAGACAAAGCACCAGCACATCAGAGGGCAGCAGCAAAACTACATTCCCTGGCAAAGGTACATCAGTCCTAATATAGTCCTGTGCTATAAAAAGACACAGAAATTTTACTGTGAATGGGGAGCTGCCCTGTCCACCATAATCACATCATTTGGCAAAAGCAAGAGAGATAGGAAGATAAGAATCGGTTCCCGACAGGAAAAAACAAAGCGTACAGAATAAAAGTTAAAAAAAAAAATAAAAGAACACTCTCCTTTCAACTGAAATTATCTAAAGAGAAAAAGCAGTATACAGCAGAGCTTGATGTGTTTGGCTGCGAAGAAAGTTATTTACAGCAAGGTCTGGCCTCTCACTGCCACCATGTAATTCCAGGCAATTGCACTTTCAAATAGATCTTTTTGGAGAAAATCAACAGTGGCTTTGCTTTCAATCTACTGGAAAATGAAGTCCTGCAAATGCGTTACATAAAGCTGCAGCAGAAAGAGCAACATGCACATAGGCACATACTCTCAGGTGGAGCTTGGTGGGCTTAAGTACTCAACTCTGCCAGGCCCACTTCACATTTCCCAGCTCTCACATCACACTTGGGATTTCCTGTAGCAGTGACAAGTTTCCACAGGCTGAGTCCTACTGCCTATATCAGTCCCGTCTCTGCAGGTCCAAGGAGAAGTGCCATCTCCAAGGTTCAACAAAGCTGTAAGCCTCCTGAGCAAGGCCCTCAGCCATGAAATATACAGTCTGAGAGGCAAAGGATCATCCCAAAATTCACCACTGATTACAGCCCACATAATTATGCCCCACTGTCACCTTCATTCAACATCAATATCTGCCCAAGTGTCTACAAGGCTATTTCCCAAGCCTGCAGTGACCAGTACTGCCCTGATCAATGTATCTGCAGCTCTCCCCTCCTACAGAGATCCTGTCCCACTAGTGTCTTGCTATTCAAAAGCAACAGATACTAGGTTTTGAATATTTTATGTCATTGACAGTATAGAAAATATTGTAGAAAAAATCATTCCTGACAGTACAAATACTCAGAAAAACTTCAGAAGGGTGACAATTGAAAACAAAATGCACGTCTTCATGCAGAGAGGGCTAGGGGATGCATCATTATCAGAGGTCAACAACACAGGAACACAAGGGTAACACAGTGAGACTCCACAAATCCTGTCACCACAAGCTGTTACTGTGTGTCACCCACTAACCCAAGAGGGTGAGGGTGTCCATACACACACATGCATACACATGCCTGCCAGCCTCAGCATCCATTTCAGACAAAGACCAAATATAAATTCAGAAAAATAATTTCAGAACAAGTCAAAGGGATGGAAAGCAGAAGGCAAACCTAAGCTTTAAATTATCTCAGACTAGCTCAGATACTACTGTGTTTGTGAAAATAGCAAAAGAAAAAGGTTAAATTCTCATTATTCAGTCCATCAGGAATGATTTTGAGCTAATACTTTCCCTCATTCAAAACACTGAAAAATTACAAGAGACAAACCTGGAATGAGTAACTCTAAAACAAGCTAATCTTAAGACAAACATGAACAATCCTTTTTGTTTTAGGAATACTAGAGTATAGGTTTGGAATCACCTGGGCCATTTAGTAGGTTCTGCAAAATACCAAACCACATATTTCAGTAAGTGTATGCCCCAAGCTTCACAGCAAATTCCACCCATACTCAAGCTCTTCAGGCAACAGAACATCTTCAACACCTACAGCAAACCACTTCCAAAAAGCTAAAGCTTGTCACTGTAATATGGAAGATCAGTGGAGATTCAGGATCCCCCCCAAGTGCCCCACCTCTCTCACACAGAGACTATATGAAAGAGAAGTCTCCTATAATCTCCTGAAACAAACCATGCCTGTTTCCACAGTGGAAGGTGATAAAATAATGAACCAAAGCCTGACAATCTGACCAGAAGAAATTGCATTTTCTCTCCCTGAGTCTGGCCGTTGCTTTAACCCTGACATCATGAAGGGGACATGAAATCAGGCATCTGGGATAATGCAGTAACAATGAGAGTGCTGAGAGGCTCGGTGCTGCCTGCAGGCTATCTCTAACTGAATCTAATCTGCACTGCTCCAGAGAAAAATGGAAAAATTATCAGTCAGAAGCCTATTTGCACAAAGGTGGAAAACATTCCCTGCCCTTTCTAGACAACTGGTCCAGGAAAGCTCCTTTATAGGATCAAGCTGACTGCAAACCCTTTTCACTTCTCAGTGCTGACACCCATGCAAAGCAGCAATATCTGACCACTGGTTATTCCTGCTGCAGTGTAGAAAACAAAATAATTCAACACAATTAAGTAAATGCAAAAGGGATTTCCAAGCAGAAAATATTGTAGTTTTTTTATAGAGAAGTAGAGATTAAATTTTAAAAACAATTTTTAAAAAAGTAAAAAAAAAAAAACAACTAGCAACAGCAATTGCACCATGAGGGCTTACTTGCTGTTTCAGTGCCACATAACACAGTGAGTTAAGACTTCACAGAAACAAGCAGGGAGGAGAATTCAGGATCTTCTCCAAAAGTAATGCCTCTGCCACCCACACATCAGAGGAAGCACTACTACTTTTTTTTGTTTTCTTTTTTTAGCTAAGACACTTAGGACTTGATGCACGCAGCCCAGCTTTTCCAAGAGCCTCTACTAGAGGCCTTCTCTTCCCAAGAGCCGTTAGTCATATTACAAAGCAATAGATGTTTCAAAGGAAACCTCCTTCCACTCTGAGCCTCCCACAGGTGGAAATGGTACCAAACCAAACAGCCATACACGCTGGACATGTATTTATACGCCCCTGAACACAAAAGGCTTTAATTCATTAATTGACACACGCCCACCCGGCATTTTGTGTGATTTACCAAAACCACCAGCAGAGTAGCAGAGGAAACCTGCCCCTATGTAATGAACAAGCCACAAGCCCTTTCTGAAGCAGCACTGGGAAAGAGTGCCAGGCCCCTCCAACAGCACCAGCTCTTCCTGACACTCCTTGTTGAGGTTTCTGGTCCCTTCCTGCCCCATCCCCTTGCCCTCCTCCTGCTGCCGTCCCCACTGCCATCCTCCAGCCCCTGGTGCCTCGCTGCCAGGCTCTTAACCCCCAGTACTCTGAAACAAGGGAGCCCAAACAAGATGGGCCTTGGGGAATAGCCGACAGCTTTATCTCCTGAGCCACACCACCTCCTGCAGCCTGTGCACAAATGAGATAACATCCTCCTGCATCTAAAGGATGCCCCTTTTAATCTTATAACTAAAAATCCTCAAAAACATTATTCAGAGAAAGCGTTTTAAGATAAATTAATTTGAAACATAATTTATGGCCACAGACTGAACCACTACATCACTGAGCACACAGGGAAGTGCTTTTCCATTTGTTGCCCTCATAAACAAAGACACAGAGACAATCTTTACGTGGAAACATGCTTCTCAGCATGCCAAGCATAGCTTTTTCAGAAGTAAAGCATATAGACCTGTAATTAAGTATCTAATGCATCATCATGGACATAGCCTTGTCCTAGACGGTGATAAAGCCATGACATTTACAGCATTCACAAAATCCAAACAATCAATTTGGTACACCAAGCTACATAAGCCTGCAATAACATAAGCCAAAACCAAGCAAGAGTAGCAATGAAGAGATTACTATTTTTAAGAAGTTTCTGTTATGTGGGTTCAGGGAGGCATAAAATTCGAGGCTACAAATCAAATCACAATCACCATCCTTGCATCCCCCTCTCCAGCTCCCCCTTCTCTGAAGGAAACACTCAACAGCACTGCCCGGATGCTACATTTGCATTTTATTCAGCGTCCAGATCCAAGTGCCAGTTAATCACCATATTTAGGTTTTTTACGGAAAGGTTAAAACCATAATGGCCTGAATCATCAGAGCATTACTTCAGTCTGATTCTAATGTAAGCCTAATGCTTTTAGCAGTTGCACTGGGGGGAAAATCAGTGACGTGACTGCAAAACTGAATGGCCTAAGCATCTTATACAACCGTTATCTCTGTTCTAGTGAAAGTGATATAGAAACAGAAAGATGTAGGAAAAGCTTGTCTCAAGATGCACTGCAAGGTAGTTGAAGAGATGTGAACATACCCCACCAGTCTTTGTAGTCCAAGTCACATCTACTGGAACATTTTTTTTTAAAACACCTTTTCTCAAAACTATGCAAATAACCCAAAGTCATTGCTTTTCTTTACCTTTCCTGCTACTACTGCTACCACCTGGCCTATCCAGACAGCAGCCTCTCACTGCCTAAGCACTGGCACCCAGTTTGCATATCACTGATTAATATGGAAGGACAAAAATCTTGGCACAACAGGAAAAGAAAATCTCTGCACCCTACACTACCAGTGCAGCTAAGACCAACCCTGCTGCCTCTGTTGCTGTAAGACATCTGGCTATGTAGCATGCTCTTTTGTACCCAAATCAACAACTAAACAAGGTCCAGACTCCCACTGAACTATAGTAAAGCAGTACATAAGCAGCATTTCTGCTGAAGCTGTTTGCCTAATTTCTGGCTGGGCATATCCCTAAGTACTGGCTGTGACAAAGTCATGGAGACAGACACCCACTTTTCACATTTTCATTTCTTCAGGATGCAGACTAGAAAGCATTTTCTGTGATGCTTATGCCTGCCAGTGTGGTAAGGATAAGGAAAGATCACTTCACTTGACATGAATAGTTCTGGATCCTGTAAGTTTGCCAGATAACACATGGACAGAAGAAAGAAAGACTCTCAAATAATAATTTAGATCAAAAGGTGTAGAAAGAACCATGAAAAAGCTTACTCAGCTCTAGTTTTCAAGCAGAAGACTCCATCCTCACAAATATTTGCTGTACTAATGCCTTGTCAAGGCTCACTTTACAAAGTAATAGAAATGGGATTTCTCTCTTTTCCTTTGGAAAAGTTTATTAAAGTGAAAAAAATATCTGGTAAAGTAAAAAATCTTCTTTCAAGTTCTTCTCTGCATAATTTCACTCATAAATGGATGCAGAATTCTTCTAAATGCTCTGAAGAAATGAAATAATAGCTACTGTAGAGAAGTTTTTATTTTTCATACACTTAAAGCTCTCTAGGGAAAAACTGCTTCTGAGTAATCATCTAACACAACTTTTTTATGTATAAAATGAGTGAAAACATTTTTGGATGCTTTTTTAATGCAAAAATGAGGCACAACTCAAAAACAGAATCCATGTATCTACAGATATTTGTAAAATATATGCCACCATTGTGTGTAGCCACTAGAGCATGCTTATGTCAGGTTGTCTTAAGCTCAGGTTACCTTTGATAACAGTGAATCCCACACTGTTTCAAAAGTTACATAGTACATTCACCTTCCAACAGAAAAACCCATGAGACAAGGGCAGAGAAGTGGGGTTGGAAGATTTTACCATTCACATATCTGAAACTTTTATCAGAAGTGAGAACAAGCAATTTAAAAATGCATGAGCCAAGTTCTCTCTAAATCAAAGTACAAAGGAAAATGGAGCAAAAAGAGCATCAAGACAATGTTAATTATTGTCAACATTTTAATCACACACAAGGAAAGGATTTTGAAATCATTACTCTTCCTGCAACCACATCTTGATCTCAATGTTAAGATACTATTCCTTTCACAACATTGTTTGGTTTATTTTCCATATGTCATCCCATTCTCACTTTTTATCTTACTTACATTTATTCTTCCTGCAGAATAAATATCATCCCAGAAATAAAGTGTAGTGTGTCTTTATAGCTAAAATAGCTGTTTTCAACAGGCAAAAGATTTTTCTCGTGTGTGGAAAAGTTTCAACAGGAGAGAGTCTAACCAACCTATTTCTCTAAGTGGTAAATGACTGGTAATGTTCCCTACCCTCAAAAAATGCTTTCACAAATTAATTTCCTTCAGAAACAAATCAAAGCAATAATCAAAGAACTTTTCTAACTTAATTTACAAACTTCTTAGGATTCATTCCCCAATTTGGGGTTAAAAGTAAGATGAAGGTTTTGTGGTAAAAAGCTGTCTTAGAACATGGCCAGCTTAAATGGCCACAGAGCAGATAGTCAAGACTATGGAAGACATCTATCCTTTGAGCTTATCCAAATCATAATGTGTGTCAGTGCTTTAAGTAAACACAAAAAAATCACCAAGGTTATTTTTTGCTCACACATAATATTTCTCATAACCAAAGATTAGAAGAACCCACAGAAGAGCCACTGGCTATTTAAAAAATCCTAAATAAATTCTGGCTTCGTAACCACATTTCAGTTCAAATAGCAATAGCTTAGCTGCAACAGATTTTTCTCTACATATCCAATATATGCTTTTTTCTCTTTTATTATGAACTATATAAAAATCCACAACTCACACATGCAACTGATTACACTGATTTCTCTATACAGACAAGAAGGTTTATTGATACTTTGAATAGGCACATGAGATGATGCCCCTATGTCCTTTCAGACCACTGCATGCTGCATTTCAGTAGATCTTGCCACATATTTGTTAAACAGATGACCAGAGCTGGCAACTCTTTAAGGCCACCTTTCTTAGAGCACAAGAACTCCCCATTGTGATGTGGAAGAAATCAGGCAAGGCAGGCCAGAAACTGGCATGGCTGAACAGGTTTCTGCTCCTCAGACTGAGGAACAAGAAGGAAATGCACAGACAGTGGCAGCAGGGACAGGTGATCTGGGGACAGTACAGGGATCTGGTTTGGATGTGTTAGGGATGGGATCAGGAAACCTAAGGGACTTGGCAAAGGATATAAAGAACAACAAGTGATTCTATAAACACATAAGTCAGAGAAGGCCAAGGAGAGCATACTCCCAAGACAAATCAAAGAGAGGACTGGTGACATGAGATATGGAGAAAGCTGAGGTACTCAGTGAGTTCTTTGCTTCAGTCTTTACATAAGGCTTCCCACATCCCTCTATTCCCCGAGCATCTAGGTAGGGGTTGGGATAGCACATAGTGATAGGACAACCAGCTATGGTTTTAAACTAAAAGAGGAGAGATTTAGGGATTTAGGTTAGATGTTAGGAAGAAGTTCTTTACTCAGAATGTAGTGAAGCACAGGAAGAGGTTGCTCAGGGAAGTCATGGATGCCACACTCCTGGAAGGATTCAAAGACAGGTTGTATGGGGCTTTGGGTAACCTTGTCTAGTGGAGGCTATCCCTATCCCGAACAGAAGTCAGAGACAACAGAGTGGTTTCAAACAGGGACTCTCCTTGGGACCATAGACCAGTCATTCTCCCCTCAAGCAGTAAATTTCAGCAGCACCAAAGTGGTGCCAAATCACGAACAAATCTATCCTCATAAACAACTGATCAGTGGGAAACTCTGCCTCCAAAGATCCTCTTAGATCTGTCTACCAACTACCATACTTGCCAGATTTGTGTGCAACAAATTCCACACCTTTTTGTTATTCCAGGTTTCCTTTTTGACACATTATTTCTCTCATTCACATTACACTTAAATGGAATACAAGGTAACACTTAAAATAGGAACCCGTCTTGCTTCACCCAAATTCCTCTCAAAACAGTGTTGGAAGTATCGGGTAGACCAAGAGACTTGCAGATGTTCATGTTATTCTGGGATGGATAACCTCCAGAGCTCTGATTGACATGAAAAGAACTGAAAGTTTCTAGAAGCATTTGCCTCTGAATCTGTAATAATCTAATACCTTTGCATGGCAATGTCCCACTGCAGTAAGGAAACAGGGCAACATGGTATCAGTTCTCTAACCTTAAACTATGTTGATTGTAATGCTAGAGACATACCTGAAACAGACAAAAAGTGAAGGCTTTCCCAACATGCTTTTTAAAGATCTCAAAAGCAACAAAGTTAGTTACCTTGGCTGCTTTCCAACATCAGTAAGTATCCCCTTTGAAGTCACAATCAGATGGGAAATTTTTCTTCACTCCTGTACTTAATGATGTAAGTTGAATTAGCATGCTGTTAAATGACAAACATCAGTTGCAAGCTAAATAAATCCTCCTGTCTACACGATTCCAAATGTACTTTGGGATCCTTCAGGATGAAAAATGCTTAAGAACAATTGTGGTACGTTGCAATGAGTACTGTAGTCTTTTCATTTATTCAATAATAAATTGATTTCTTCCCTAGAGTTGATGTTTCCCTTGTGCCAGTCTCTAATATCCTTCCTTGATGCAGCAGTAAAATATTAAATTACTCCTGAGGCTAAACTCCCAGGCACACAAGTTCTCCGAGGATCAGATTTTACTATTTTATCATTTGGTTCAATAGTTGATCTTTGTAACATCTGTTCAACTGGTGGAGTCCTGAGACTGCACTTCCTTAGTTCAGCTCTAGAAGTAACTTCTTAGCTTTTTTAACACCTCAGGGCATTGCAGAGAATTCTCAGGTCTCCACTGGTGAGTGGGGGTTCATCTAATAGCTATGATGCACTGATAAATTGTGAACCAATAAATGCAAAAGGAAGTAGCATTATCACATACACCTTATTTCAGCCCAAGAAAGAACTCTGAAGCTTAAGGGAATTCAAATGCAGCAGTGGAAGAAATTTTTCACTCTCCTTGATTGTACAATAGCAACCTCCTTCCAATCCCTTCCTGAGAACTTGAAAATATGCTCGGTTTTCTGTGTTTTCTTCCCTTCTAGTTCTTAAACTCAGATTCCCAGAAAGGGTTCCTTCACAGGGAATGCCCTCTTATTTTGGGTGCACCTGTCAGTGTACACCCTTGCCCAGGAGATGCACAGAGACCCAGGAGAGTCCTTCAAAGCAAGAGGCAGGTCCTGGGCACAACTTACAGCCATTAAAGGAGTCACTTATATTTATATTTGACAAGGTGCTTGTTCTCTAACACAGTCTGTTGTGCAGGCAATAAGACACCTAAGAAAAGCACGTCTGTGAGATCCAGCTGCCACGTGGAGCAATGACCCATCACCTGCTGCAGGATGGATTGCACACTTCACCCAGCTGCAGCAGGGCTGAGCACAGCCTCAGCAGTGCCACTCCAAGCAGCAGGGTCCCTTTCTGCCCTTGTGTTCCTACAGGGCACATAGACAACAGCACATCTGCTCTCCCAAATCCCCAACAGGCTTCCTGACAAGGAGTCTTGCCTATAAGCTATGACAGGTTATTTGGTGCTAGTGCCCTTGAACTGGCCATTGCCCAGTCAAATTCACACCCCCACCCTCAGCCAATGCTTCACCAAACTGCACAAATGTCACCATTTAAGCTTCTCATCAACTACTCCATCTGGTCCCCTAGGCAGTGTAATAAAAGGCTCTCATCCTGAGTTTACTTCTCAGACATTGCACTGGCATGACTCCTCATTCTGGGAAACACAAGGCCAGCGTGGACCCACCCGACAGTCACATCTATACAGCTGTCCCAGGTTTAGCAAGGGAACCAAAACCGAGGACATAGATTAACAAGTACTGGGAAGTGGCTCTTCCTCAATAAAATACAACATTGTCATCTAAAATATCTATTAATAGTGATGTAAAAAAGTTGGAGTTTGACTTACACTGCTATTTGGATTTGACACATGGTAAATGAATGTTACTGGGGAAGGGGAGAACAAGAGGTGCTAAATTACCCTCTTGACAGCTCCTGAAGAATGTTGTTCCTTGTTAAGCTACTGATGCCTTAGAAGGGGTCTAAACACCTCATTTCTCAACATATAGCAAATTTCTCTAGCTGGCTACCATGAAAGTAGTATCCTACTACTGCATGTGCTAGAATACAATAGAGAACTCTAAATAATCTCTGAAAAGGATGGGACTTCTACATGAAGACATCTTGTGGAGATACCAAATTGGGACTGGAAACAGATGCTGGCACTGCTGTAGTCTTTCACCTCAGCTAAATCTGTTTCGAACCCAGCTGGGCTGGCTCTTTGGAGGGGCAATGTTGCATGAGTGTGGCATATATTGCATTCAATTCAACAGCTACTTCATTCCCTGTTTGTTGCTCTATCTGACCCTTGCTTCTTGACAAACATACACATTCACTGAGTCAACTGATGGTCTCAGGAGTACGTGTTTGTAGTCCCATCATACCTGTGTGGTACTACCACATACCTGAGCACTGGGATCAACACTGTAAAATCAAAATGTTCTGAATAATTCAATGGAGCACTTCACATAACTCCTAGACCCATGCAAATAATAGGACAAAATGTATTTGACCACTTATATAATATTCTCTGTACCAGCCCCTTCAGCCTAATCTCATTGGCTTTGCCAGTTATTTCATCACTGTTTCAGACTCCTTAGTAATGTAAAGGGTCTCACAGCTTGCAAAGGGCTTTTTAGCATTTAAATGTAGCATACTATGCTTACTTTCCTATTATTACGTCTCATTACATCCTTCCAAGCCTTCAGCAATTCTATTGAAACATCTTTTTGAAGTATTTAGAATTTCTTAAAGGTCTCCCAAACAGACAGTTTCCTTCTTTGCCCACAGTATCTAACAGTTCCATATCCTCTGGTGATCTGGCAAAGGGAAAACAATTCCTGTAGGAGTGCAATATATACACTCTATTCCTATCTCTTTCTCCAGAAAGAGAAAGCTCACTTGTAAACTTCTGGGCTGAAATCCATTGGAAAATAGTCAAAACAAATTTTTCATTCTGTTGCCACTGTAAATAAGAAACTGGCAGTACCACACAAAGGTCTAAGAAGACTGAACTAATGATGCTGTCTTCTTCCTAGAGACCATGCCACCAGGACACACACAAAAAGGAAAAGGCAACACATTCGGTCTCAGACAAGTGATAACCCAATTCATCTTGTGAGTTAAAATAAACCAGTTCAGGTAGTCACAGAGGTGAACACTCCATTCCAAACCTCCACACCAGCTCTCTGTAAAAATCAGATTTTGCCTAGGTGTACAGTTTTCACACCCTTGCTGCTCAGAGATGGAGCAGCAGAGGAAGACTGTTCCTCCTTATAGCAGGTGCCTCTTTGCATTAGCTGTAGCAGATTCCAGTCCCTACAGGAATACAGCTTCCTCCCTTCCCACTGGGAGGATTAACACTTGTGCTGTCTACAAGCAACTGCTTGTCTTGCAACTCCAAAATAAGCACCTTTGAGGTGCCTACAGGATACACATTGCCTCTGGTTCCCTGTGCTCTTGTCAGGTTCTTGGTGCAATGCAAGTTGTCAGCCACATGACCCCCGAGCAGAGGAGAGAGCAATGCCAGTGCTATCCACGGACGGAGCAGGCTTGCTGTAATTGCTTCTAAAAGTAAATTCCACTGGGCCCAGGGGAGGACAGAGACTGGCACGTGCCTGTACATACTCACACAGAGGATCTCTTATTCCTTTTAGCTTCTACTGTGCAAGCTTACTGACCTCCTGCAGTATTAATGATTTCCTCTCACCTCCTTGCTCTGACATCTGCTCAGGAGAACGGGTGAGTAAGCAGGTAATCCAATTGGGCAGGAGCAAAGCAATGAGCCAATTCTCCCACACAACTGCGTTACCCTACTGCTCTTTGGCACTGCCTGCCCCTACAGGCCCTGTATTCCAAGAAAAATCTTTTCGGCTTCCTGCCCTGAGGAGGGCTGAACAGAACCTCCTCCAGCTCCAGCTTATTTTATTGCTCCTGTGTAAGTATGACATAAAAGGCTGACTCCTCATTTCCAAGATTTCAACATTGACAAAGCAAAAATGAAACCTTGATTTCTCTTAATCTCCTCCTCACTTTCTGTGAAGCAAGTTTTAACCAAAACAATTGCTCCCACACACAGCAAATTAGACCAGACAGATCAACACAGCTTCTGCACAATAGAAACAAATTAGATTGAAATCAAACACATTCAGTAAAAAAAGTTCTCAGGTAACCTTTAGATAGGCAGTAATACTAGACAGCTGGGAATTAAGGACGGAAAATGTCCATAAAGTTACTCTAGCTCATGTCAGGGCTAGGACAAGATTGGCTAATGTAAGTTGCCAACAAGTGCTTTTCTCTAGGCTTGCTTTCCAATATTTTGGAAAGGAATTTTATTTTATTCAATCAGTATAAACATTAAGACAATTCTTACTGATAGTCAGATGAATTCTTCCTTGTCCAGACATTTCTGCTATCACTGCTTAGTTTTGAGTTTCACCTAAATTTTCTTCTCCATTTCATGCATGCTTAGGATGCCTGTTTGCCTTTCCATGTTTTACAGTCTTTCAATGGAGCACCTCAATGTAGGAAGAGTAAAGATCCTCTCTCCCACCTCTGCCATCTCCCATTCATACCATATCACTAAAGGATCTGCTACAAATCAAGGAAAAAAGCAAGAACGTAGACAGCTTTTCTCATTCACTATGAGAATGTGTTCATCTTTGCTTGGCTCAAAATAGTATCTGACAAGAGTGAATCACACAAGTTCTGAAAAATTCACAAGAAATAAGCAAAGAGATCTATAGCTGCCTTCCTCAATCTCACTCCCTGACTGTCTTATTGACTTCTGCTGCCTGCATCGACCATTTGCAGCTACCTGTCTGCTTTCTCTTCCATTAAGGTAGCTACCAATAAAACATGAGAGGAGAGGGAAGAAAGAGAAGCACTGAATACTGTGGGGATCTTCAGCACTGCCTCTTGCTGAGAGGGATAAGGAGGGACCAATGAGGAAATATACAGCACAAAAATCATTTGCCTTCATGAGAAGCCAATGAGCTAATTCAATATGAATAAAAATCATGGAATAAATTTTACTTGATTTATATAAATGCCTAAAATATCCCAAAATACCTTCATCAGTCCAGCCCTGGGGAAAAGAGAGGTGAGGAGAGGAGAGAACCTTACAGAGCCTGTATACCCAGGATGCCACTAACCTCCAGAGCTGGGTATGGAATTAAGAGGACATCTATCTTCAGAACAGACTAACCTCCATTCTCCCATTAACTGACACCTTCAACAACTTGTTCTCCACTACATTTCTTGCTCCAGTCTTCCCTCTATTCTAATGTAGGAACTATACCTACTGACACTCTTTACATGACTAAATATGCTAACCCATATATGAGGTAATAGTTGCATTTTTATGAAAAGGGGGTCCAAGAACTGAAATAAAGCAATAAGCCAAAATATGTTGGAAGGACAATATCCATGTAGTTTCAAGCCACAAAAGGACTGGTATGAACTTGGCTCCCATTTCTTTTCAAGTCAAAGAGAGAATTATATATATATAGTTCTCCAAGCATTTGACTTTTTCCTCTATCCTTTTCCATCTCCTGACATCTTTTATTTTCTGTTGCTTTAAGTTTCCCTCCTTGTGGAAAATCCTGTGTTGTTAAAAAGCTATATTTGATTTGAGAAGGAAAACAAAGAAAAAATCATTAGCTTGTGTGTGTGGGTATATAGATATAGGCTAACAGCTGGACTCGATAATCTTGAAGGTCTAACAATCTAAACAATTTTATGAATCTATAGACATGTATTTATAGATACATACAGACATCTTTCTCTACCCAAGTGCATAGATGAAAACCCATGATGTTTGAGAACTAATCAAGAAATTAGTAGCATTAATATGTACACATAAACAGCCTTAGTCTCTCACTGGAGCACTATAGATATACCTATGAGTTTTCACTTGGTGGAGAGCAAAACACATGGAGAAGGCTGCTCACCCTGGCCTCAGCCCAGTGCAGAGTCAGCAAGCACCCTGTGACCACATCTGGATCTGAAAGTTGGAAAACACCTCCAGGTTCACAGTTTAAGTGCCCACAAGAAGGAGAAAAACATGAGAGCAAAAATTAGAAATTATTTTTAAAAAAGGATCTCTTCCAAAACAGAGAATATTATGCCTCTGAATATATTTTTAGAGGAAAAAAGCTGAAATACAAACATTGAGTAATACTAATATTTAATCACAGAAAAGTTGTAAATTTAGCCTGTGTAGAGCTCCAAAAGGAAATCAACCAACCACAGTATTATAGTGTTAATTTTTTCAAATATCCTAAGAGTCAAAAGAAGGCTACAAGTAAAATTTCTTCAGAGAGCACACCTGAAAGCCAAAGTCTTCTTAAAGCTCCCAATTTAAAACATCTTGTTTTCATGTCATCATGTCTGACATGCACCAAAAACCCCTTAAAACACATGTAGTTTGTTCCTTAAATGAAAATGTAGGAGTCTGCAGATTATTTTCTTAATATTAGAGGATCTTTTAAAGCTATATGTATATATTTCAGTTACATGTCAAACATACAGATTTTTTTCAATACCATAACTGTCATTTTTTTACTTTTGTTTTTTTACAGAGATAAGCAAGAATTTTTGTGTTTCAAGGCCCACAAACTTTCACACTTCCATTCTAAAAAGTCTCCTTGAAACCAAAACAAACATGTTGTGTCCAGCTCTTCCACAAAACAAATCTACATAAATTGGTAGGATTTTGTGTCACATACAACTAGTTTTCCTGCAAGCAATAAAAAAAAAAAAAAAAAAAAAAAAACAAACAAAAAACACCCCAAAACCAACTTTCAAAATAAGCATACCTTTGCTACAGAAAGACCTATTGCAATGGGAAGTCATTTTACAGAATAGAATGGAAATTCCACTGCTGAAGGCTAGGATAGGATCAGGATCCATAGGATCAGGAAGCCCACATGCAGAGAAGGTGTAACTGTGTGAATGACAAGTTCAGCCTTACTATGTGCCTTCTGTTTGTATCTAGCAGTATGAAGCATCTGTCTTCCCCCAAGCAGCACAGGGAAGGGAAGAATCTTTCTGCATAGAGAACCATCTTGAGCAATACACTGTGGTCAAATTAAGTCAATGAGTCACACCATAAAACCAAGAAAAATCAGACATGTGGTTGCTTTTTCCTACTATGACCTTGATTTCATTCACGCAAAGAAAATGTTCCTAGAAGAAGCTGACAGCCTGGCTATGAGTGAGGAAGGAACAAAAAAAGAAAAAATAATAATGGTATTTACTGGTTTGGTACACTGGCACACAATTGAACTCCCCTAGTCCTCCAGCATCCATCAAATCTCAAATCTATCCAAAGCCAGAACAAGGCACTAGTCTCATCCTGCAGACTAAAAAATTCAGTGAGCATTTCCTTTGCTATGCAGTTAAAGCATACCCAAAGTGCATCCCTCCACTAAGCATTGGCACCATCTAGTAAAAGTGGTCTTACATATCAGAAAGACAATTGCTAAAGAGAAATCTTAGGAGGATGATCTCACTTGTAAGGAAGTTTGAGACGAGAAAGATTAAGTTACTTGGAGGGAAACCAAAGAAACAAACAAAAAAGGCAGTTCCTTGTTTTTTCATGTAGCAGCCATTAGACTGATCTCAGAGCTCTGACAGGCTGGAAGAGGGAATACCAGAGGTGGCCAAACCAGCAGACAATTAACCAGTCATGAACAAGCTTCTAAATCAGGTTCTTGATGGAACATACAACTATAGGAAGAGTCAATCCAAAAGTCTCAAGTCACCTAACTCACATCAAGGACAGATGACACACTACCTCTTCTCAGTCCAACACTCTACCCTGGAGGGCAATAACGTTCCTCTGAGCAATGTTGCTAGGTCAGTGCTGCTGGTCATGCTCAGATCTCATGGTCTCACCCAGATGACAGCCTTGGGTCTGATACTGTGCAAAAACTCAGCACAGAGTGTGTACAATACCAAATAAATCCAAGAGCCCATTCAGCACCTATGTGCACACATATAAACATAATTCATTTCTTACAAGCCAAAAAGCATTACATAATTTTGTGACCACAGAGCTGCTCTGGGCATTGTTTTAAATTGGACTCTGTAACTTCAAGAGCTTATAAACCACATTCTAACTCCTCACAGCCAGACATGTGCTTAAACAAGGGTCAGGCTAGAATATAAATGTTGCGTATCTCCACTGCCAATGCTTCAGAGCTGCTGAGTTCCCTTAGATGAGAGCTGGACTGAAGTCAGTTTGAGTGAAGGGTCTTGCATCTGGTTCACAGATCTCTTGTACTGCAGCCATAATACTTTCCCTTCCCTCTTTAAAGTATTTTATATGAAACACTGTCTCTACATTACCTCTTTACAGTTTCTTATCTCCTTTGATCTAGGCAGGATAAAGTAGGATAATCATATTTTTCTTCAAGATGAACAAAATCTCAATTTCCAATAAAAACTTACTCATTTAAAGAAAGGCAAATGGATGATGGTTGGAAAGTAAAATGGAGGGAGACAGAGACAGTGGTCATAATCCCATAAATCCACTGCCACTGTATTACTTTTATCAGAATTGAATGCTTTGCCTGAATATTGCCATCCCCTCCCTGCTCCCCCCACACCCCCACCCCCCACCCCCTCAGATTGCTCCTCTTCTGTTTCTTGCAATTTTAGCATAGGGAAAGAGAAAAAAATAATGTTTTGCTTCCAAAGATATACCAAATTATTGATCCATGAGTTGTTCTGTTCTTCTCAAATAATGAGGCGTATATAGGCAACATACATGTGACCCAAATTCTGTACTTCCTTAAATTCTAAATCTTTAAAATATCTCTGGATCTGAAGATGCAATTAACTGGTCTGCACACCAAAAAGGCAGGAAAATAAATTTAAAAGAGAGCTGATATCAGAAGAGATTTTGATAGCACAAGGGAAAATTTCATCATGCAGAAAAACATTTCTAGATAAAACAGAGATCTTTCTTGGCTTTTGATCACACAATGACCAGATTTCATGAAAGCTCTGTAGCTGTTTTACTAGTTAAAGAAAGCAATAGCTGGAGGATTTTAAAATAAAAAGCATGTAACCCTAAAATAAATTACAGATGGAATGGAAAGCAATTAAGTGATTTACCCAAACATAGGATTTAACCATCTTTATTCTTGTTTCCAAGAAGTCAGGCTGAACTCATAATGGCTATGGAAAAGCTGGTCCCAGACATCAGCACACTCCAAGGTTTGGCAAGTCAGGCCTTGGCATCTCACCAGAGGCAGGAACGACATTAATGTAGATGATGCATCAGAAAAGGAAGGACCAATTTGTATTAGTCATGGACTTTGTGGCAAAGGTGGCAGCAACAAAATGTGAAACAAGGGAATAGGAAATTGCATGGCATCACCATTAATAGCATATTACCAAGACTCATCTGCCAATACCACACTGGCTTCTTTTCAGTTTCTGTTCATTTTTTTCATTGACAAGCATGCAAAGCAGCAACTTCACTAGTTCATCACCAGTAAAACTGGGATTTGCATCCTAGCCAATTTCAAAAGAAAAAAGGTGCGTAGTTTCCATCAAAAAGGCAAAGACAATAGAAGAACAGCCGCACCCCCAACCAAATATTATACACCCCACCCCTAGATTCTTCCTATACATGTCAGGTTTATTTCTTATTCTCACTTTCTGCTCCTTATGGAATATCTTTCTCAGTCTGGTTATGCGCAGCGCTGAGCTCTCATCCATACATGAAATCTTCAACTGCAATTGCAGTACCAAAAATATTTCGGCTAAAATGCCCAGATCTTAAAAAAAAAATCCTTTTGATCCTCCTGTTGTAGCTCCTACTGGTGCTAGAAGCAAGAAGCTAGCCAGGTGGGCACTGGCTAGAAGAGCCAGAGGCAGCAAGGCAGCACAACCTTAGCAATCCTTGACATCAGCAGTCTCACCATTAACAGTTTATTTGTGCCAGGCATACATCTGACTCATTGAAACACGTAAAACACGTGCAGGATATGTATTTACCATGTGAGTTTAGCTGAGTTCCTTTCCCTACCCACCCCATACTTTATCAATTCTACCGGAGATAGCATTAATTTGTGAAGGAAAAAAAAATAGGCAGACAATTTATCTGCTAGAAGCATTGTCTGATTATGAAAGGAATGCCCAAATTTAAAACATGATTGGTAACAATTCTTGCAATTAAAAGTGTTTAACCCTATAACTAATGTTTATTTTTTAAAAAATTTTAAAAACCCACCAGAAAAAAAACCCAAACCAAAAACCACCACCACCAAAACACGAGCATTCACATAGCATTTGGAAAACTACATAGATAATACACTGTATGGCCAAGTATTCTTAACTTAAAACATTTCATTGTGCTGTTTACATACCCTAAGATGGTCTTCAGGCCAAGACAAACCAAAATTCAAACAGTCTCAGCTTGTAAAATATTTATATAAAACGTTGCATAATAGGAAGTGCCAGGCCAGTGAACCAGCAAGCATAAGAAATCTGTAACACTGAGAAGAACAGCACAGAATGTACAAAATTTACTCCTAACATGCTGTGCTGTTTGATATTTTTTTGCTAATCTTGCCTGTTAGATTATCCGGATACAGAAAGAAGTAAAATAACTAAATACTTTTTTCTGTGCATAATAATAGCCCAGCCCAAAGCCAAGCCAAGGTAACGTTGGCAATGGGCACTGACTTACATTCACTTTAACTATAAACAAAATGGTCTTAATCAAATCTTGCCTCATTCTTCACAATATTTCATTGCATTATTGTTTAAGCTCTGCAAATTTAAATATATTTCTTCCTAAAGAAAATTAAATAAAAATTCAGATTAGTAATACTTACCTATAAATTTCAGAACAAAATTTAAGACCTCAAGAAAACTTGAAAATAAACACACTGCTTCAAAGGATATAAAATCCTAAATATTACTGCACTAAAAAGGTGATTTAACATGTCACAGAATTTTTGACAAAAAAATTAATTTATTTTAAATATTAAAAAAAGGAGACCACACATACAGATATCCCAATGGCTGTTCTGTGCTATTTTGATATAAATTCCACTCTTTTATGCTGTCCAAATATTTTCCATGTGTCACAAACTTCTGAACTAAGCAAACCCATCAAAGAAAATACAAGGAAACCAACTATGCTTTGGCAGCTGACAATAGCATCTTTTGACAGTGAGGAGTCAGGAATGCAAGTTCAGATTGTCGGATATTCTTCTTCACAGCAGCTCTTTCTGCTACAATGGTCAACAGTAGGAAGGCCAATAGTGCTGACCTAAAATGAATAATTTTAAGTTCAGCTACTGGTCATATGAGAAAAACTGTCCCACCCTTTCAAAAACAGACCCTCCTGCCAACTTGCAGATATAGGCAGGTATCATTTTGTTGATTCTTTTCAGGTAGTTTTTGTAAGGTCAGCATCTCCAAAGATCTAAAAAAACATCAGCTAAATTTTAAGCTGATGACATCAACCTGATGAGATCAGGTTAAAACAATTCACATAAGATTATTAGCAAGGCCGTTTTATTAGTGCAAGAGCACAAATTCTGTGTTCAAGGCATGAAACACGATGTCCAGGCTTGTGTTCTTGTAGTATGTTCTACATCTCCACAAATGGTAACTACCCTTCCAACTCAACAGCAAGCATATGAAGCTTTCAGTCTGGTCCAGCTGGCAGCAGGGCTGGAGGTCCTGCTCTCAATTCAGCAGAATTTCACAGTGGGATGAAATCCAAAAGTCACTCAGATTTAGGCAGTCACATTTTTCCCCAGTTAGCCAAGACAAGGAGACAGGGGCTTCCACAAAAGAGGTGGTTTTCCTCTGGCACAGAGTCATCTCCATCTGAGCACAGAACAAATACCCTCCATTTCCTAAGTTTTACATAAACTGTGGGCAGCTAGGAACCTAGTAATGGTGTATGTTCAGTTTTACTTGTTAGTAGTCCTGATGAAATTTTCTGGTCACGGATCAAAGTTCTTTAAAAGCATGTGAAGTTACATATGCTATATCTCAGTGTGTTGTTAAGGCAAATGAATATTGAAAGTTACCAGAAAATAAGTATTTCTTAGCTTACAGTGCTATTAATTTTTGACCAGAATATAACTGTATTCTCTCCCACTTGACTTATTTTTCTTGTTGATCCCAAAAGGGCCAAGACAGGGGAGCCAGAAAGGGTTGTTTGCATCCTTGATCAAAAAGAACTGTACAAACTTTCCATGTCCAAGGACAATTAGAGAAGGGCTGTAGACATACAAAGTACATCAACGCCCCCTAACATCTGTCTCTCCCAAGACATTCTCTATTGCAATAATGCAAGCAGATCAAAATGCATACAGAAGCCAAAGCAAAGCAAAAGGAGCTGGGGTTTCTCTGTTCAGCTCCAAACTCTACCATAGATGGTTGGGACAATAGGCAAGTAGCTAAGTGCAATATTTAAACTTTTTACTGTTATCAAAATGGCTTAACTTTGTATTTCTCATTTGAACCACATTAGAACTGAAGCTTAGAGGTATTTATTAAATTATCCATGTAATCCAGCAAGTGAGAGTGGAAGTATGATTGCTTGGCCACTGCACAGAAAAAGAAAAACAAACCAAACAAAACAACCTCCACTAATCACATCACAATGAAGATGCAGGTTGGTAGTTATTTTTGACAGCTGTCTTTAATCTTCCTATACTTTGGATTCCCACCTCCAGAAAGGCCAGTGACACACACAGTCCCTGCTGAACTCATCAAATTGCTTTTCCTTAGAGGAGTAAATAGTCTTTCTCTCCTATTCATATACTAAAGCATAATCCAGGGCCAAGAATATCTACTAATTCAGAATAATTCTGACAAGACTTTCTTCTAATTAAAGTGAAACAAACTAGAACTATACATAATTATATCATTCAGCTTTCCATTTAGTAAATTTACAACTACTCCTGCTTCTGTTTTACTTCTGGCCCTATTTAATTCTGATTTTTCTTCAATGCAAAATAATACTGTACATTTCTCCATGTTCCTATTCTTGTGTCTTTTTTGTTCTCACACCTGATCACTTCATTTCTATTCCTGTCCATCTTTTTTTTCACTTCTCAGTCTATCCCTAGCTACTTCACTAAGTCTCTCTTCCTGACCTTCCCTACTTGCTTACATCAAAGACTCATTCTACTATCATTCTCAGCAACCTCATGCCACATTCAGAGCTTGAGAATTGTACCAAGTCCTTATGACTAGGAAATTAAATTTTAATTCAGTATGGTAATGAAAATGTAGCAATGTGGGCACTCTTCTTTTCTTTTTAATCAGGTCTTACAAGATACTTTCCAGAGAATCTGCCCACAAAACTTTCAAACATCATTCTCAAGAGACTTCCATGCCCATTTTACTGGCCCAAGAACACCACACCTAAAAAATCAAGTTAAAAACCCCAAACCCTCTGAACTTCATCTATGACTAAATTGCAAGTGACTGGAAGAGGGCAGATGCTCAGGAATGTCCATTCAGCTCTATAGTCACTCCTGCAAATCTTCTCTAGCTGTCAACACTTTAAAGATTTTTGCTGATTAATTCAATTTAATTTCGAAATAACAAAACCCCCAAAAAGTAAAACCAAAAAGTAAAACCAAACATTAAATGCAGGCAAATTCCAGAAATATATTGAATTTTGTTAAGCTACAAACATTAAGCAACAAACATCATTCTGTCTCTGCAAGCTGTCAGTCTTGAATCTATCAAGGACAGCTAGCTTGCTTTCCTTAGTTTTTCACAAAGGCAATTCCATGTAGGTAGGTAGTCCCTTCCTTTCTCTTATCACTCCTATTCAGCCAGTTCTGCAGGAACCAAGGACTATCTCATTTTTAGATTCCTGCACATTCTTTCTCACATTCTCTTGCACTGCAATTTTTTCAAAACTGGATTGTCAAATGAATAGTATTTATCTTCAGTGATCTTCCAAGAGAAAACACAATGTAGACTCCTTCTCCATTAACTATTTTTGTTATCTTATTCTGCGCATTAAAAAGTAACCAAATCCTTTTGTCCCTCTCTGAAAAGGGAAATTCACTGCTGAATTTTGTATTCAGGCAGTACATAGTCTGCTCACATTGGCCATCCAGAGAAGCAACACTTCTGAAAAACATAAAAAAGTAACTCCTTGTCTGCTTCCCATTCAAACATTAGCCATGACTACTGCAATTTGAATCCTCAGTTACTACAAATCCTGCTCAGGAAACAATGAAGGTTGTTTTACTGGGTCAAATCTTGCTGCTGCTTCTCCAAGATTGTGACTCATGTCAGTTCTAAAAAGACCACAGAATAGACTGGAGGGAGAGAATTATTATAGAAATATAGGTAGAGATGGACAGATACCA
The DNA here is from genome assembly GCF_050655825.1 of Lonchura striata. Lineage (NCBI taxonomy): Eukaryota > Metazoa > Chordata > Aves > Passeriformes > Estrildidae > Lonchura > Lonchura striata. Next base: position 52,495,538 of record NC_140707.1, on the reverse strand, counting down.
AGTATTAGTATAGTAAGTGAACTATGCTCTGAGAATTTATGTATGCAAACTATCTATAGTTAGACAATGGCAATTTATACACTTTTTTAACACACTAAACATTTATCCATTAGTATATCTAATAGCAGAGAGTCACACAGGTTGTAGAATTACTGTGCTAGTAAACAAAGGGATAATAGTATGAAATAAAAAATTAAAATCAACAAGATTTAGGAGATGCACTCCATATTAATTTCATTCATTACAGAAGTTCTATCTACACTTGTCTTTGTAGACAAGAGATCTGGGGACAAATCTGCAATTACATTTTTCTGTTCTGCAAGCAAGCCCTCTCACCCATCAATAAGAAATGGACAAAGAGTGGTTGCTGCCTCACACTAAATGAGCAAAGGCCAGTGATACATCTGATGTGTTTTCAGTCTCTATAAGGGTAAATAAGACTTTCTCAATAGTTTCCCTGGGATATTGCATACATACAGATCAAGTACTGCTAACAGCAGAAGGACCAAACATACTGATGACAGGAAGAAAAATGTTGAAGCTGCTATGGATGAACCAAATTCAGCTTGCTTGTCCTTCTACCCCTGTGCAGCTCAAACAGATCTCTTCTACTCCAGAGAGGGTCAAAAATAAGATGAATGCTCAAGTAGATAAGAAATTCAGTCTTTGGACTATTCAACACAGTAGCCAGTTACATTATTCTTATACTTTTTATCACAAGGTTTTTTTTTTTTTTTTATTTTTTTTTTTCTTTTCTTTTCTTTTTTCTTTTTCTTTTATTCTTTTCTTACATACACACACACACACACACACACATATATATATATATATAGTGGACAGTAATTTACAGTTGTCCACAATAATCTCCATCTCACTAGACAAATGTGCAGTATTAAAACAACAGTGACAGATCTACCATCCCATGATTTTGTTATCTAGAGAGAAGGAATTCACAAAAGTTTGAGATAAGCAACTTCTGGTCAAACAGCAAAACGGTAGCCAAGTACAAGTTATACCTCCCTAGTTTTGTTACTTAGTAGGTAACTACAGCAGCAGGAAAAGAGTTCAGGAGTCAAGACACCTCACCTTAGTTACACACAATAGAACATAATTGAACATAATTGACCTAGGTAGTCTAACAACACTTCCTAGCCTCAAGCTTAAATCAAGTTTGGAATTGAAATCATTAAATAAATAGCATGGCAGGTAGCCTGGCTGGACTTCTATGCCCCTAATCTTGTCCTTAAGATTTTTCCTGGGGTCCTAAATGTAGTACCCAGACAATAAGTGCAGGCAACTGATTCTACCCAGAAACCCTCCAGACCAAAGTCTCCAAACATCCTGTACAGACCTTTGGGAAAGGGAACAGTTGGGTCCTCCCCAGCACTTCTTCACTCTAGCCTGGGCATTACACCAGTCTGTAGTGCTATTTGCAGCTTCAAAACACTGCAGATTCACCACATTCCTGTGGCTGAGGAAAGCCTTATAGGTCTCAACTCTAAATCCTACCTTCTAAGAATCATAACTCCCACCTTGTCCCAAAAAACCTAAAAATAATGGTTTTAACAGTAAACCAAGCATTCCTGTTGATTCTCACTCAGTGTCAGGGGACACTGCAGGACTGCCTTTCCTCAGGGGTGGGAACTGAGGGGAATAATGTGACCAGCAAGATCAGAGCCTTACTGGCCAGGGTCTGTCCCACAGACAAACCTGGAAATGGCAGCCACTTCCAACCAAGAGTCCAGATCCTAAAGTAGTTTCATAATGACAAGGCAATTCCAAAGCCAAATTGGGAAATCAATCCATATGTTAAGAGCTAAGATGAGGTCTTGCAATTGCCAAGCAGAACCACAGAGATGAAGCTGGGCCAAAAACCAAGCCAGGTAGTCAAAGGCCACAAGTCAAAGTCCAGATCACACTATTCTATGGCTAGGCACTGTCACTGCTGCAGCTAATCAAAAATCAGTAACCCTTCTCCATCATAGCTCAGAAAAAAAGACTGATGATCCAATGCTGAGCTTAAATAGAATTCCTGGGCCCACAGGTGTGGGCTCATTAGGGCTATTAGGAGTTATTAGTTCACTCAGAGCTCCAACATACCTGCAGTGCTCAGCCTGGGAAAGCCTGAAAAACAAAAGAGAACCCCAGTACCAGTGTCCAACCCTAACAAGACCCTAAAAGTTCCAAAATTCTACTTAAATCTGGGAGAATCCCTTGAATCCTGTGTAATCTTAACTAAGAGATTTATAAACCCCCAACCTAACCTCCTACAAGTCCCAGATATGGTTGCCTTCCCACACTACAAATCAGCCAAAAAGGAAGAAAATCCTTTTCCACAGCTCCAGTAGCCACATTTAGTAGTGTGTTCCTGCTCCAGACAGCACAGCAGCCCCATCACCAGGGGTCTTAAGCCCTGCTCTGCAGCAGGAGTCAGTCTAGGCAGCACATGACTGAGCTATTTTTTTTGAGGGAGTGAGAGAACTTAATAAGAGTTAGGTCACTTGGCATTCTTAACCAAACATACCTCTATTGTTGACTCTGACCTTAGCTCAGATACCTTCTACAGCTTTAACTATAGGCACAGAAACCATGCCATGTAATAAGCAGTCATTTTCCATCTCATGAGAACCTCCCCAGGCTCCTCAGCTGAGTGTACCAGGGTATAGCAGTTGCAATGGTTTCAGTGCAAACTAAGAGGTCCAGAAATCTTAGAAATCGCTTGCAATAAATATGGCAAGTACATAGGGAAGGCAGGGAAAAACTACAAGGTAGTCTCAGAGGCTATCACTTCACTTTCTCCAAATATAAGCAGGGAATATTCTACAGAAATATCAGTAGAATTCAGATGCAGAATCAGCCTGCACTCTCAGCAATGGCAGTGGAGCCTGTGCTCCTCACAGTGGGGAACAGCAGTGTGGTTGGCAGGGGACGGAGGCTACGCTTCTGATGAGCTCTAGACAGAAAGGCTTCAGTCTCCAGTTATGGTCATCACAGACCATAGTCAACATGAAAATAATAATATTAACAACATTAAAAAAAAGGTTGAATATCGAGGTCAAAGTAATGGTAGACAAGTTACAATGGTAAATGTCCCTTGGCAGCATTACAACCGAGTGCTGTATCAGTAGGCTCAACAGCTCAGGCAGGGGAAAGTCTTCCTGTCTGCAAAAGTAATGCCTTTTTATTCACCCAGCCACAGTCACGCCCTGAAAAGTTAACATTAGATTTTAAAAATCAAATATCTCACCTTCCAGAAAACCTTGCACTTTCTCAACCCCCTGGAAGTGTTCCTCAGTCATTCACCTCAGAAATAAAGACCCCCATCCAGGGAGCTGAAATATGTGGGTTATGCACTGAGAAAATATATTAAAATCTTTATTGGCTGCTCCATCCAACCGAGTCTTTTCCCATAAAGAAAACAGCCCCCATGACACAAATTTCCCCCTTTGAGCTGAGTGCTCTGTAAAAGTCTGTGGCTCCAAAGCAGACTGAAATGCAGCCACAGATGTGTGGAGCCAAGCTCGCCCATGGCCACAGTGTCAGGGCAAGCAAGCCTCTGTGCCTATGTTGGGAGCTCTCTCAAGGCCCTGGCAAGCCCTGCCTGCAGCAGCCCCACTCCATCAAAGCCCATTTGCTGGCTCTCACCCAAAATATGGTCATTCATCCCTTTCTTCTTCGAAAAAAATTTAAACACATTCTTCCATAGCAAGGTCTCACACCACAACATACATCATAATAGGTGTTTATAAAATGTCTAGAACTGAAACCTAATCTGAGCCAAGACAGACAAGGCTCCCCTGACTTGGGGTTTAGGACAGATATGAGAGGCATTAATTGATAGCTTTTTCCAACTGGGAGCTTATTTTTACAGACATTTTCTTCTAGACTTTAAATAACAAAGGAAAAGAAGGGGAAATGGAGGAGGATGACAAGGAAATGAAGAGGATTATGTCTCAGAAGCCAAATCAAAATGGATAGAAATAGATAGAGATCTTTATATTACACACCCACAAACATTGGATCAGAATATGTCCACATCTTTTCACTGGGTGCTGTCCCACATGTACATGTTGTCCTGGGCAAAAGAATACTCCTAAATATTCTTATAGAACATTCCAACAGTGCTACTGTGAGAAAAGCTCCATTTTACAATGCTGATCCCTTTCACAGCTAGCCTTTATCTTGCAGCAATGAAAGTAGTGGCTCATGGGCAATCATTTTTTCCCCACATTTCTTACACAGTTTTTACAAAAAATCATTATCCACAGCAAAAGCTGGTTCTTCATCCTCCTTGTTTGCTACATAGGAATACAAAAATATTGTATTCCAGGCTGTACTCCAGGTTTATGGTCTGAGGAGACCTCACAAGAGTCACTGTCAGGTTCACCTCACAGTGACTCCTATCAGACCACATATCTGGAAATGCTTTTGCCTCTTTGAAGCCACCAGCTCAAAGTACCTTTCATGGTTCTGCATCTAACCCCAAATATCCGCTTAAAAAGTGCTCTTGACCATCTGAGCTCTTAGCTTCCAGGGTTTCAAACATGAGTAAAACCTAAATACATATATATAATATCAGATTTTTTTTCAATGGAAACTACTAAAACAAAACAAAACCAAACCTGGCTTTTTCACATTTCAACTTTTAAATACACCTACACTTTGATTTTCACTGTCCTTTTTTCCACCTACCAAACCAAGGAAAAATTAGCATCACCCTCACACCCAAGCAAAAAGAACAGCAGTCTCTGGCTCTATCAGATACATTCTCAGAGTCAGTTCAGGGCATAAAACACTGTCCAACATTTGCAGCTATATAATTCCACATATGTGCCATGTAAGTCATATGTCACTGCCAAACTTGAGAAGTAGATGTCTTTTAGGACTTCATTATAGAGTCATTTGGAGCTCTCAACTACAATGCTTTAAATTAACAGGAGAATCATGGCAGTCATTAAAACAATGTGGGAATTAACCAAGTGTCAGTTTTAAATTTTCCTGTTCTGAAACAGACTGACACTTTTGAAGCAACAAAATAAGGGAGAAAAATATATATTTTTTTTTCCAAAATCAGGCTGAGAATTTCCTGAGAACAGTCCTGAATAAAATACAGGGGGAATTCCCTGAACTCGCTGTATCAATTCAGTTTAAAAATACCACAAGAAAAGCCTTTTTGGCTAGGATCCATGCCTATAAAGACTCAGGATAAGAGAAGAAAAGCATTTATACTTTCCCAATTTCAGACTAAGTTCTGATCTGGTTGTACATTCATTTCTCAGAAAAACAGAATTTGTTGTCCCTGCTGCAATAAGAAGCAAAAGACATAGGACACAAAACTTCTAGAGCAGATATAGCTATTAAGTTTTGTACAGCTCTATAAAAACAGTATTTAGGAATTTGCATTATATCAATGAAATAATTATTTTGCTAACTAGCTCAATGCAACTATGTTTTAAATTTAAAAATATGGACTGACTTATCCAAGGCAGTAAATTAAGTGTTATAGTAGCTACAAATACCATTTCATACTCATTCCATTCTCTCAGAAGTCTTTAAAATAGTAGGAGCAAATGTGATTTAATTTCAGTATTTTCTCAGGCTCATTTTGGCCCCAGCAGTCTGAAAAAAACTTCAGTGAATCTGCAGCCCAAAAATAAGAACTGAAACACTCATGAGTAACTTAAAGGATGTCACCAAGCATTCATCAGCGAGAACCATGCGCTATTTCATGTTCAGCTAATCTGGATTGAAACAATGACGTGGAGATGAATGGCACCAATAGCGATGTCCTGCAGCCTCTGCTCTCTTAGGTGTGCCAACGTCAGGCACCTGGGGAATCCGGCTGTGTGTTCAGGGAGGTAAGCTTACCAAACTGTGTTTCACAATTCTTGGAGCTTAAGGCATGCTCTCCAGGACTGAGACAAAATCTTCCTTATTCTTCAAGTCCTTCAAACTCCCTCCAACCAATTGCCTAACCTCATTTCATTAATGAAAACCACTAAAAAATTAACTAAAAATAAGCATTTGTCCTAACCAAGAAGGAAAACCTGAGTTACTCTCCTTCCTTATCAGGTGCCACTACTGAATTTAAACACACATCCTTGAGACTTCCACCCCTCTTTCTCTGTAAGTACTTCAGTTACTGTTGAACTGTATAAAGCACATGAAACATCAGCAATTGGTGCCAGGACCCCAGATTTTTTACTACTGTTGGCAAGTCAGCCCTGACTGACTTGGGTCTCAGCACACCCTTCTGTCTATCAGCATGAGATATTAGATGTCCCAGTACACAGGCAATCCTCCCTGAAGGTCGTTTCAGTACACAGACCTTTCCTTCCTCAAAAAGTAAACTGGTAAAGTAAATGAACTGCTGATCAATTTTTATCAGAGAACAAAATTCCCTTCCATAGTCTGCAAGTCAGCAGCCTTGCACCTAGTTTTTCCCAATGACATACAAACTCCACCATACATATAATGATGTTTATTAGGGACTCAGAAATGGTTACCAAAATTAGATAAGAAAAGCAGTATAGACAAGTCTGGACAATACCCCAAACCCCAGGCAAACTGCTAACTTATGGAACAGTGCCTCATTTTTCATCTTGGTATCTTCTCTGACACAGAGGAAGCCATGAAAGACCCATCAAAAATGTATGTATCAAAGCAGGCATATGAACAACACTTGGCAGCTCTGAAAATATGAACATCAATCATTGTTTTGTGTATGTTCTACCAAGCCGTGAAAATTAGCCTCTCAAAGAAGGTGTGGGGGAGAATATGTGTCTATTACACTCCAAGACCTCAAAAAGCAACAACTTAACAGTTTACACCGCTTTCTTATGCTATAATAATCACTGAAATACATAAACCTATAGAAAAAGAAAGGTCATAACCAAATGATGTCCCTACCCTCTTATCATTAGATGCAATATCTATTTATATTTGACATTTAAGGTTAGAATTTTCATGATGAAGTTTCAGAAACTCACAAACACTAATGGTCATCTACATCCACCTTTATCAGAAATCCTTTTAAGATGTAAAAAAGCTGCATTTCTAACTCCTTATGAACTAGAGAGACCAAGAAGTCAAAGGGCTCACAGTACAAGCATTCTTTCCCTTTTTTAAGTACAAGCATGATCTTATTTGTGGAATGAAACTGCCACATTAGACACAGCAAATTTACTAAATGAAAATAGATAAAGAAGTCTCTTCAGGTTATTCCAACATGTATCTCATTCACCCACTTAAATGTCACAAAAAAAAAGACTAGACTATCGACTAGTCTTTTAAGCTTTTCTTCTGTCTATGTCAATCCTTTGAATCCACGTTGTCAGAAGTAGTTTTGATAAGGACAGTAGAACAGAAGAGCACAGCCTTGGAGAAGCAGATATAGGATGTAACCTGAGCAAATAGAAGTCATGCAAAATGCAAGCAGGATGCCAGTTCAGCTCTGCAAGGTCCACAAAGCAGAAGTTATGCAAAACAACAATATTGTGCTTACTCAAAAGTGCAGGTCAAGGAAAAGCTACCTAAGAAGGACACCAGACACGGAAGACAGACCTCCGAAGAACCACATAAGGACTTGCAATAAAAGATGCAACTATGTAAAATAAAGTGATACATATACATCACCATATACATATGGGGGGATAGCTAATGAATAGGTAGGCAGTGTGCATGATAAATACTCTGTTTACCCAATGCTCAGGCCACCAAGTTAGAGGAAGGATCCTCTGACTGACCAGCACACTGTAATAAAGTATGCCTGCCTTCTGATACTCAAAACTGTGTTAAAAAGTTTCTATCTGGACGATTTTGGTATCAGTATCAACTACAAAAGGGAAGGGAAGAAAGGCACTTCCATTGTCTCTGTTAGTGGCCTTCACCAGGGCTATCTGATCATCAAGTTTATCCAGTATTTTCCAAGGAATGACTGTGCATCAGCAGTGACAGAAGTAATAACTCTGTGTCAGCAACAACAGAAATGTACAAATCCAAGTATCCCTTTCCTATACAAATATTTCTGCTTAAATATTTCTTTTCTGCAAAGAGTTTCACTATTTTTTTTTCCAATGCCCAAAAGACCACCACCAGAAAAACTTCCTAACTACATCATGCAATGGAAAATTCTGATGCAAGCTGTAGGTCCTAGCATGGCTAATCACACCTCTAGGTGAATCAGAACATCTACTCACTCAGTGCTAGTCTCTTCTTCCCGGATTAATTACTCAGCAAAAAAAGACTACAAAATGGCAGCTAGCACAATCACATCACTCATACAAGACAAACTCAGCTGTTCAAATCAATATTCGTTAGCAGGCAGAACAAGCCAGTTTTGATAGCGTTCTAATTAGACAATAGATATTATTACAAAACACCTGCAATGTTTGTAATTGTTTAAAATAATGAGAACCAGTATTAGCTTTCAAAAGGCACCATATGGTAAATGCTCATTCCGGGCAGGCGGTCTCTCATAGGCTCTCAGTGTTTGAAAGTGCTCATTAACCTTTTTTTTAACCTAAATGAACTTGTTCTCAGTCAATGCACTGGCCGCTGGTTTGTCCATGCTGACCGCCCATAGAGCCGGCCTAATTGCGCCTCTCATGCTACGGGACCGAGCGGCTTCTTCGGGAGGTGACGCCGCCAGACAAACAGCTTCCCTGCTCTTCCCGGGGCTCCAGAGTCTCACAGGCCTTGGAAGCCATTTCCAGGCGAGAAGCGTTCCTCGGTGTTTCCCCAGCTAATGTCACAAGCCGAGGGCTGGCACGCAGTGCTGCGTGGAAACGCTTCTCACGGCGGCGGTGTCTCCACGGGCTGGCAGCCGCACGGCCCCAGCGCCGGACGCAGCGTCCGAGTCCCTCGGAAATCCGCGCCAGTTTCTTCAGAAATGGGAAAAATGAAGCTTTACATTCACATACTGCCTAATCTCATTGAAACAAATGCGATATCTTTTCTGTAAGTCATATCAGCAGATCTGTATGTTTCAAGATTGTCTTTTCTAATTGTAAGCAAAGCAGGTTAAACAGCTGCAGTGTTGTAGAAACAATACATGATGACAAATATAAAAATCCTCATATGGTAGCTATTGCCGTATCTCTTTTACAGAAGGATAAATTCAGATATAGTCAGTCCACACCAAGAAAGAAATTATCACGGAGAAAAATCTTCCTATGTTGGTATGAAAACAGGCCTGTGTCTCCCCCAGGCACACTTTGTTCAGTGACTTCTGGGAGCTGACTGGGAAAGCAAAAGAGGGAAGATAAAGGAGTTACTCCTTTACCACCTCCCCTTAGACAGCAACAAAAGGAAGCCAGATTCCAAATAAAAGTAAATATACTATTTTACAAATCAAATTATGTATCATTTAAGGTTCTCAGCCAAACTCTTTACAAGTATAACTACTTATGATGCCAAAGAGAGGAAAAAAAAGATTCAGGAAATTGCAAAAAAAGAGATAAACAAATCTTGAGTTTATATAAGTCTAAACTTAGATAAACTTGATAAAGTTTTGTTACTAAGCAATAATTACACAGAACCATGTGTACCTATCAACTTCCATGCCAGGTATCTCCAAACATGTTACTTAAAAACTGTTTAATCACTCTTCCTATTCCGCATATGCGGCCACCTTTTTTACAGTATAGAGGCTGCTTAAATGCACTCTGCAGATTATATAAGACAGCCATACAGACCAAACTGTAACCAATTCAAACAGCAGAAAATGCAGAACTGGAATTGAATCACCCGAGTTGGGAATTAGGACTCTGGGGTGAAAACTCCAAGACTTCCAGAAAAAATATCACTGGATTTTTAAAGATTAAAAGTAAAAAGGGTCTCCTTTGAAACATTCAACCACCAGTCATGGTACATCTAGCTATGGCAGTGGACATTAGTTTTGAGTAAACCTGGGGAAGGAAAAAGCTTAAAGATCAAATGATCTTTCAAGATCCCTTCCAGCCTGGGCTATTCTATGATCCTACTAAATCATCAAGGCACATTCTGCTATTTAGAATATGATCTTGTTATAAAGACAGTGATTCTTCTGCCTTTATTTTATTGTTTGAGATTTTGAGAAAGGTCAAAACTTCAGAGAATATTTTTTGTCACTGAAATGTATCAAGTGGCTTTCTGAGTCTGCTACTAGAAAAATAAAACTAAGCATTTGAATTTAGACATGTAAAATTAGAATTTTTTTTATGGTTTGCTTACCTCGCCTTGAGAAAAACTAAATTTCATTCAAGAAATGTGGCCAAAATATATTTTGCTGAATGTCTTGATAAGCTCTACTTTAGCCCTGCTATGGACTTCTTACAATAGAGAACCCTGGGAGGTATCAATAATGCATGTGTCACTCTGCTGCCCTTTCACAAGCTGCAGCAAGTGATGCCAAAGGAGGTGCAGACGAAAAGAGAGGGCACGGTTCCTGGGTTGAACCATAATCAACAGACCTCCCAAACTGGGCAGCTGTGAGCTACGAGTTCAAAATACACCAGACAGTCTTGCCACCCCTCCACCAAGGTATTTCAAAACCTGGAGGCACAAGGGTGGTGCAAAGCCATCACTACTGTTTTACTTACTGGTTGGTGTCTTCTTGTTGCTTCTCCTGAATATCTAACCCTGATTTCGACCAGTATTTTGTCAGTAATCTTTTCCCCCAGCTTTTTTCCCCTGTTCATTCAGCTTAGTTAGAATTATATGACCATATCATATCCCAAAAAGGGATAGGTATCACCAGGAATGTTTGAACAGCAAACATGAGACAGCAAAGCCAAAGAACACAGTAAGAAAACTTGAGGCTGGATTTATTATAAGGTTTGTCCTTGTCCAGGGCTATACACTTTATCTTCCTCATTCATTTGATTTTGAATATGTGTGGATTGTTGCTCTCAATTGTTCTGGTAAAGCACTGCCTGCTAAAGAGGCTGTGATCACAAACTCTCTGGGCACCAGCATTTGTCACCATGATTTCAATTCATAGCAATACATAAACTTTTTTAAAATGCTGTGAACATAGCTTCAGGGGGTTAATAAAGCTGCTTTCCAGTCCCCTACCTCCTTCCATTGATAACTTATGCAAAGTGTAATTGCCTGCAGTGTGCACCCTATATCACATAACTGCTTCTGTTACACGTGCTCCCCGGGGCCATCCATCACCCCTGCCTACCAGCAGAGTCCTTGTTCTTGCCCGATGATGGCAGCCAGGGTACCTCTAACACATGTGGGTTTGTGCCCAAGCTCAGCTGACACCCTCCAGCCACGGTTGACTCTATCCTGCATTTAGCATTTCAAATTTCTTTTATCCTCAAATCCAACTCAGTCCATTGCTTACAAATCAACACTTCAGCACGTACTTCCAACAGATCTATATATGTTACACATGGAAAAGAAACTTTTTTCCCCACCTTTTCTCCCCTGGAAAACTCAAAGACCAAGTTTCCTCTCATTCAAACAGCAGTTCCATCAACCTAACCCCATATTCCACAGATGTAAGTCACTGCCTGAGAGTATAAATAGCAATGTACTGTTGAAGGAGGTAGTAATGTTCTTTTAGAAAAAAGCACTAAGCAATACTACATCTTCACAGCCGTTGTAAGGCGCATAAAATTGAAAGGATAACATCACAAAGGCAGACAAAGCTGGGTAATCTTCCCTAACCCACACTCCTGAGTAGTACACGTCAACACTTATTAGTAGTACATGTTTTTATCTTTGTCATTAATTTTATAGCGTTCAAAGTTATAGTAGGCTTTTTTCCTTAGATGCATAGGAGTGTATGTAATCTGAAGACTTCCCAAAAACATTTTAAATGAGATAGACTACACTAATAGTAAGGAGAGGCTATGTCCTGGGGCAAGGAAAATTCAAGCTTGACTCAGATATGCAGCAGAAATCTCTGCACTGTGTAAAGACACAGTAAATAAAATAGTGGGCCTTTTTCAACATGGCCTCTTTTGGCTTTACTTTTGAGTCCCACACTTATAACTTGCAGAAGGTCTGTGATTTGATCTGCAGCTTCCAGGCTTGGATGCTATAACAATATTTTGATGCATGTTAAATACAACACTTCACACCCTGAATTTCTAGTGAAGGCCTTTCTTTAGGAAAAGGATGACAAATAACAAATACTGTAATTTAAAACTATCAAGATGCTTCAAAACATGTTGGTTTTTTGGAGGACCAAGATGCTTCACCAAGAAAACAATTACTAACTGTTCTTCTTTATGTATAGATCTTCATAGCTCTGCTATAGTGGGTTTTACAAGCAAATTAATCCTCAAAGAATCACAGGGCGCAAGTATCAGTTCAACTTCACAGACCAAAAAGAGAAAAAAAAAAATCAAGAGGGTGGGTTGTAAGGCATGTTCAAAGCTATATAGAATGTGATAGATTTGGTACTATTACTCTTGAAAGTCTTAATCTAACATCTACACCCAGCTACTCTCAAATGGTGTGTTCAGCCTCACAAAGGGGAACAAAGCTAATAGAAACTGATGACACATTTACCTGGTCATCAAAAGGCAACCCTAAGTTTCAAGCTGGCTAGATGTGAGCTAGTTCTGCCAAGAAACAGTGTGGTCACCTTATCTCAGGTGTGGTGCTACGCTAACAAAAGTCAAATTAAACTCCTGAGCATCAAGTGTCACATTCTATTAACCATCCTGAAGAAAATCCTCACATCTGGATGACTTAGATTAGGAAGTGTGTGGCAACATGCTTGCCTCTACCAGAACATACCGATATGCCCTAGAAAATCTTAGTCCTGAAACACACTTATCCTCAAATCTATTTGACTTCAGCAGATGTTTTTTTTCAGTGATTCTGAGACACAAGTTTAACAAGTGGTTGGGGTATACACTGAGACAGACAAGTACTTTCTTCTTTTTCTGTATCTCTTAATGACATGTCTTTCTCCTCCTCAAATGCCTACTTGCTCTGTGGATTTACAGATTTTAGCTCAAGGATTGTCTCTTACTGAGCAGATGGATAGCACCAAGCTTAATACATAAGTGCTGCTGATACACACATCATCATAATTTCCCTAGCTGAATATTATACCAAAACATCCCCCCTCCTCTAGTGACCTCTCATTGAAATGGCTCAGTTGAGTACTAGAGTATTATGTTTGCTCAGAAACACTATACTGGCTTTTGCTACAAATATTCTCAGTGCTTTGCACATGTACTGAGCCAGCAGAGGTGCAAGCTACAAGGAAAATGTGGTGGGTCTTAAGCCAAAGCACTGTATTACTTTTAGCTCATGGCTGATTAATTTAATGTATGTGAAAGGAAGATATAAGCATTTAATTGTTACTAGAAGTGGGGAAGCTGATCAGGGTTGAATTAGTAGAATCTGTGACCTAATTTCATCATTGTTTTAATGTTCTAAAAACTCAGAGCCTGTCTTCCTGCCAAAATGAGGCAGACTGCTCCTCAGACTGCCTTTTGCAATGGATTTTCCCTTCTTCTCCCTCTCAAACTCAACATTGCTGCTAAATGAAGGTGACCAGTCCATAAGGTTGTAGTTACTTCTGTGCTGCCAAAAGATACTCTACCCTTTATTTTTCATGTGTTCATGCACTGTTTTTCCTGGAATATCAGACTTGAGGTTCTACACTAATTTCATCCTAACCATAACTGACAGCAGCTTCTCCAAGTGTCCCCGAATACGCATATGTACAAAGCACATGCTAGATACTGTATGTTAAGTATTTATACGTTATTCCAAAGATATAGATGTTATCCTAGGCAAGTCTCCAGAATAATCAAGTTGTAAGACCTTGGAATAACTGAGACAGGTTGTGACACTCAGGTGTCGTAGCAGAAATGAACCTAGACCTCTATTCCTCCAAAGAGATTTTGTCCAGCAGCCTAGCTCTAACACTGGGGACATGCCTTACTTCAGGGTAGAATCAATGTCTTTTCCCCTAGAAAAACAAATATATTACCATTCCTTTACCTTCTTTACTTCCCTTTGGGAGATCATGCTCCACATGAGGCCAAAGGGAGGAGATTAAGAATAATCTTGGGGGAAAAAATTAGAAATAACAGAAAGGGGAAGGAAGTGGACTAGGGAAAACAGTTTTGTCTTTGTTTCTTTTCCCTACCTTCCCCCTTGCATGGGAAAAAGTCTGTTTGGAAAGCATTTGTTTGCAGGGGTTTCATTCAATAGGAGACCAAACATCTCAGACTCTTTCTGACACCAGTGGAGTTCAGGGTGCTTAGCTCCTCTTTAAGATGAAACCCTAAATATGAGAGAACCTGAGTTATTGTTTAGGAAGAAAAATAGTAATTGATATTAGACCTCTCCCGTCTGCCATGGGGAATAATTTTTCTTCACTTAAGACAAATTATTTACCCTCCTAGAGAACATGAAGTGTTCCAAATTCTGCTGGATAAACCATACCAAATTCTCCAGGCTGCTTATCCAGCAGGAGACTTAACACTCCCAAGTAAGACTTCTTCAAAACATGACTGCTTCTCCTTTGCAACTTACATTACCAGAGTGTATGATTAGCCTGATATTTTATCTCTGACACTGTGAGAAATATTGCTGCCATAAACCCTGCAGTCCTTAGTAAAAGTGGAAGTACTTGGCAAAAGCTAATAAAATGAGGAACAATGACAGCAATCTCCAATGAATACCTAAGGAACAAATGAGCCAGCTGCCCACGCATATGTACACATACACACACACTGAAGCATTTTTCCTTCACAGGGTGCATGCACCAGCAAAAAATGTATCATAAGGACACTGCTATTTTAACTTCATGCCATTCAAAGCACCAGCAGGGAAATGGATGAGGTGCTTTCACAGATCCTTAACTCCTGATTCATATTTCTCTTTACAAACTAAGTTTAGTTAAAGAGAAATTAAATGTATTAAATAAATAAATTTAATAATAATTTATTAAGAAATTAATTTCTTAAGAAATTAATTTCTTAAGAAATTAATTTAATTTATTAATAAATTTAATTAAATGGTTCTGTTTTTTCCTGGATTCTTACCAATGAGAGAAAGAAGAGGAGACTGTGCCTAACATTTTACAAATGCAACAAAACTTTCTGCCCCTCTTTCACACCATTTCTACTTTTCTTCAAAGTTTTGAGCAATAAAATACAACAGCTGAAGAGTAAGGAAATAGAAAGTTGAAACACTTAAGGCTGTTCCAACCACTGGTGCAGATCAGGGAAATACTCTTATGGCAGTAGTTCACGCTCTCGAAAAAGAGAAAGGGAAGATCTAAACTATCTCAGCAGAGGAAACAGAAATATATAGGCCTCTAATAGGCGTACAAATTCAGCTGGGACCATTATGAAGCATTTTAAAAATGAGAGGAATTTTGAACCTTAGAAATACTGCAGCAATAGCATGACCTTAAAGGGTTATTATTCAAGGTTCCTGAGAAAAATTGCTCACTGTTCTCTTTCACTGATTTCCATGAGTTCCCAGTATCAAAACTTTGAGAAATTCTGAAAATACAGGGTGTAATATTAAATTCTAGAAGTTACCCAGCTGAAATCCTTAAACCTCCACAAAACTAGAAGACACCATCTAGATGCAAGGAGAAAATATTTTGTAAGCACAATGTCCAGGTCCATTCTTCCATTTCTTGTAGGGTTGGTCTTGCAGTGCTTAAAAGGGGTACTTTGGGGCATGCTCCATTTTAAAACATCTCTAGATCCAAGTAATTGTTCAATCTGCTCTGCCTGCAGCATTTTGGCTGTATACTCCATTTGCTGTTAAGAAAGGTGTTTAATACCACAATTAGAAATTTGTTCAATTTTTTGAAATTTAAGTACAGTCAGACAATATACTCATATGACTACTTTTAATTCTATTACAATACTTTTGTTATGTCAATAGTTGTGTGACAGTACTCACACCCATGGGAAGCCTTGTTCCTCTTATCAGTAAATTAAGAAAGTCTCTTTTTTAGACAGTAATTCAGCAGCATTTTCTCACAGCTCTGAATTCTCCTCCATTCTCCCTTCTTCCTGCAAAATCCCACTGATAATCAATCTCACTAACCATATTCACATGCTTCACCATATTTGGCCTTAACTTATTTACAATACTCTAAAGCTTCATGCGATCCAGTTTTAGTCTGCTCCTTGAAAGATAAATCAAAGCCTCTGTAAAGATGAACTCTGGAGTTCTGCAGCAATGTCTGTCACCATAGTACCTGTCCACATATTTGCACAACTCACCTACAGATGCTCACTCTTAAGCCTTTAGTTGCTTATTTTTGCAGATTTTAGAGAAAAGAACTGAGGTGGCATCCTCAAACTGGAACTTGCCTGTATTTAATACTCTTACACTTGCTTTCTTGGAAATCTAAAGAAATTAAGGAGAAATAGTCAGCCATGCAGTGCCTGAGGCCCTTTGAAGTAGCTACAGCCAAGGAGGATGTCTTCCTATTCACAGCAGGACTGAAATACACCACTTAATTCTGCTGTCAGAAGAAAAGAGTAATCAGTCATTGCCAGCTAAGGTAACTATATTCATAATGATGACCTATGTGAGAAAATGTGAAGATACAATTTTCAACTCCCCAGTTTAAACAGACCCTTCCATATAAATCTGCTGCCATTAAAAAATCATTAATTATTACAGTGATGAGGATGATACATCAAAGAATCATAGAATGGCTTAGGTTGGAAGGGATCTTAAAGATCATTTAGTTCAACCTCTCTGCCATAGATAAGGACACCTCCCAATAGACAAGACTGCTCCAAAACCCATCCAACCCGGCATTGAACATTTCCAGAGATGGGGCATCCACCATTTCTCTGGACAACCACTTTTCCAGTGTCTCAACACCCTCACAATAAAGATTTTTTTTTCCTAATATACAACCTAAACCTACTCTCAGTTTGAAACCATTCTCCCTTGTCCTGTCACTACATGCCCTTGTAAAAAAGTGCCTCTCTATCTTTCTTGTAGTCTCCCTTCAGGTATTAGAAAGCTGCAATTAGGTCACCCCAAAGCCTTCTCCTCTCCATGCTCAACTATCCCAATTCTCTCAGAATTTTGTCAAAGGAAAGGTGCTTCATCCCTCTAAACATCTTAGTGGCCTCCTCTGGACTCACTTCAACAGGTCCATGTCCTTTCTGTGCTGGGGACCCCAGAACTGGATGCAGTTTTCCAGGTGAGGCCTCATTAAAGCTGAATAGAGGGAAAGAGTAACCTCCCTTGACCTGCTGTCCACACCTCTTTTGATTCATAATAAACAATTCCTTCTTTTTTAAGACATAATGTCTCTATTGGCTCACAACCTAAACATAAGGTTCATCAGTACTTGTGGCCTTCCATCTTCTGACCTTCCAACCTTCCCTGAACTACCTGCTTCCTACACCAATTCATTTATCAAGAAGATTCTTCTTTGATATTTATTAGCCTTAGCCTCCTGAACTCCAAGACAGTTGTCCTGATGTACCCCACCACAGAGTGTGGCCTCTGTGATCACACAGGGAGGCCCCAGTCAGCTCCTATCCCAAGACCTGAGATTTACACATGCCCAGTTTCCTTTTGGCTTGGCATTATCTGCTCTGCCTGTACTCTGAGTCATTCCCTTTAAGATGCCCCAAGGTGGGACTGACAGACTGTGATGAAGAGGGGCAGAAGGGGATAGATGCTCCCTTTATTGTGTCCTTGCATTCACCCAAACGCTGCAAGGGAAATGTTACCAGGAAGCTGTTAAAGGGCAACTTTTTCTGGAGTCACCAATACATCTCTGTGTGACATTTACTCTGTGTGGAATGATTTATCCTTTCAGAAGGAAAGGCCTGAGTCACAGCTCAGCAATAACAAGTAAATCACCTTCTGGAGGAAGATAATGGCTCTGCCTACCATAGGGCTTTTTAAAATTTATCAGACAAAACTCTACCCCATTCTTGATGAATACTTACATTTCATGTTTAGAGTATGTATGGTATTAATGCCCAAATATAGTCAAGAATACATCAGATTTATACCCTCCTCTGCTACTAATTCCCTATGGGACCCTCTTCCTCATCTTCCCCTTGGAAGACAAGACACTAATCATTCCCTAGCCCACACAGTAATTGTGGGAACACAGCCAATACTGACAAAGAAATCTGACTCACAAATTGGAAGCACCACTGGAAGAATAAGGAGTACCAGCCTCTCACTTTTCTACTACTCCAACACAAACATAATAGAAGAGCCAGGATCAGGAGAACAGCTTATCTGTACTGAGAAACTTCCTAGAACAAAATTCTTCCTAGCACTACAGAGCCTGGCAGAAGAAAAAAAAAATGGAAGAAGGACAGAAAATAATGCAACAGTATTAATAAATTATATGCACCATTAGAATGCTCTTTAACACCTTTCCCTGTGCCTTATCAGGTTACAACAACTTATGTTCTGCCCCAAACTGCCTGCTATTCACTATAAGATTATTCTCTAGTGATGTATTCTCATTATTTAGCCTAATCTACTTTGAAGCGATTTGAGCTCCAGTTTCTGCACAGGTTTAACTTTGATCACTTACAAGTGGAATCCTCCAGACATACACAACATCTATGTAAGTACAAGAAAAGACACAGAAGAAACACAAGGTCACAGTTAAGCATGTACTGGAAAAGCTCTACAGTGTGACCTAGACAGAATTACCAGAGTAAAGGAGAGAGAGATTTATACCTATTTACATTATCCTTTCAAACCAGGAGCAATTTTCCCTTACTCTAAAACACTGAAATTTCCTATGAGACTTCCTTATATAAAAGATGCAAAATGAAACTTCAGCTGCAACCGCTTAGGCTTAGAAAATGACAACACAGCATTAATGATGTCTTGTTTTATTATTACTAATAAACCCTCCCTCAGACAGGTTTAAAAGTCGAAGGGAAATCCAGTAGTTGTACCTCCACAGGGGAACTTGGGGGTCCAGAAAGTTTCTGGCATTATTCACTGCTGCAAAGAGCAAGAGTCATACAAGACCAGCAGAGCCTGAAGTCAAATATTCTCACCTGCAGCAATGGTTTTTGAATACCAGTATGTACACTCTGTAGCCACTACAGAAGTGTCCTTTAATTATGGGATCCTAATGTGATCAGAGCTTAAAGGTACATCAGTCCATGCTTGTATATGTGAGTGCAGGACCACAAATACTTTACTCAAAATTAAGCCAAATATATTTTCGGGATGGACAAAAATTTTAACTAATCTGTCCTATGTACTTGCTTTAAATAAAAGTTTTAAGTTACCTGCCTTGCCTTTACTGGTGGCCTTTTTTCCCTCCTGCCTCACACTTTGAACGTGCAATTTGATAATCTTCTGGGTTGCAGTACACCACACACAGTCCCAGCAGCATCCCTGGGGAAAAGGGTCTGTCCTTCCACAGTGTCCAAGATCTGGTTCTTTGGTTACTCCTTCCAGTATCCTCCCATGGCCACACTGTGCTGCAAAACCCCTCTACTAAAACCAGACCCCCCTGCACACTTCCTCAGCTTTATGATCCAGGTCTCCCAGTGGAACACATTTTCCTTTGGTCTGAAAAGTCTTGTCTGAGCTCATCCATTAAAGGAGAATGAATTTTAAAGAGACAGTAGCACTGTAAGCAATAAGAAAAATCCTATCTGTCATGCAATTATTAAAAATCCTGGTTAAGGAAGAGCAACTGCATTTGGCTGTGTATCACACATCACTATGGACACTACTCTCCTCTAGGAACAGCTACAGACTAACTGCACTAGCCTGTGAAAAGCCATTCTGTATCAGAAGTGGCCCAAGGACTGCCAAAAGTCAAGAACTAGAGGAAAGCACACCTTCTTACACTCAGCCAAAAGGCATATCCTGCAGCCAGTCACATCAAGAGTTCTTTGGCTAATCTGTGAGATAGGTCCATCTGCAAAAAAAGACTTTATTGCAGAGGAGCAACATCTTGAGAATGGACAAAAACAATTGATAGAAGAAAATCACTTTTCTAGGCAAGTGGTATACTATACTGTCACTTTATGTTTAAGCATACATAGACCACTTAGCTGATGTGAAGCTTGCATTTGGTAAGAATGAAAAGAACAAACGGGAAGGATATTCAAATCCAAAAGTGGCCAGGGAAGAATACACAATACATACAATTTGCTTATTTGCAAATGGACCCATCATGTACCCCTGTTCAGTACTTGCCTTAGTGCATACCTAGGCAGCTTTTATGGTCTTCTGGAAACAATAACAAAAGGTAATGGACTTCAGATCAACATAGAATTATGATTCTTTATTACAGCCCCTCAGTGTTCAATCACTCTTATTCTCCTCTTAAGAGACAAAATCTGACAGTATTTCTTCTGTGACATGTCTCTAATTATTTGACTGGAACAATCAGCTTCTTGAAGGACAATACAGGAAGTCCTTGCTTTTACCTGATGAATGTTGGTAACAACGGCTGAACAAGTCAGAAGACATACAAAGGCAGCTATGACCAGTATCACTACAGCAGAAATATGCATTCCCATTACTAATGTTGGTGATATGAGTCACAAAGTTTATTTTACATATTATTTCACTTAGTGAGGTGGTTTTCAGATATTCATTCCTTTCTAAATTGGAAGAGTATAAGGATTAGTTTTTTGTGACTTTGGAAAGCAGTTCTGTGATATTTGCAACTTGAAGAGATGCTGGTACTTTTGGTGGTCTCAGAACAAGGTCACTACTCATAATGCTCTTTTTTCATCATTGTTCCTTTTTATCATTGTAAATATTTGAGAGCTTCTTTGTACTGATCCACCAAACTTATCTCTCTTTGCCTGCCATTGCAAGCCCTTGGATGCTCCATGAATCCAATGTCCAGACTGTTTGCTCCACTGCACAGAAATGCCATCATGCTGAGAGTCGTTTGGCAACACCTGCCAGTGATGACTCTGTTTTATAACAGTCCATTAGCACAAAGTTCTTAATGAAAATGAAAGCTGGTAATGAAGCCAAAAGGCAGCAGCAGTCTCTAGTCTGGGGAGGGTAATTAAGCTAGAAGAGATGCAGAGACTGAAGAACAAAATGAGCACAGAAAAAGGAAAAAGAGACCTGGTAGTGCATTAGTACTAATGTAGTTATGGCAAACCATCCAGTTTCCTTTATGAAAGAATTTTGTTTGCATTTGGTGGGCTATTTTTTTAATTGCTAGCTGATACAACAACAACCTATTGCTCCCTCAGAGATACAGATGTCCCCTAGAGCAATTCACACAGGATTTCAACATGGAGTAGATTAAGAACCTCTGGAAAATGAAAGAAATCTATATATATATATTTTGATACATCTGAGCTTTGAAGAAGGGAAAAAATTTAAGTTATCCCCCTCTAAGTTGCCATCTCATGTTCACTAAGTGTGGAAGAAAAAGACTGGCTCCCCAGAATGGCTTTCAGTAAAATTGTCAGAAGTGAGTGGCTTACATCTTTTCACTTGCTAATACACTCTATAAGCTGTTGCTGTAGTGCTCATTGCTAAGATGTTCTCTCTTGCTACTAGACCTAGAACATCTTTAACCAATTGAACAGTAACCTTTCTACATAACTTCTCTGAGGGAACCCCAGGATAATTCTTTTTTCTCCTGTGTATTTATGCTCCATATGTGTTTCTCATCTTGCCACTTTCTCAGTGTGAAGGCCTAGCATACATACGAGGCCTTTGTCTGCTCCCTCTTAATCAAGTCATGCATGATCTTAATCATCAGGCCCTTTCAAAATACTTACAAATTGCTTGACATATCTCCACCTTACAGTATTTAAGGTCCTTAAAAGTTTAGTCTAGGTGCAGCTTATCAGGTCTCTTTATAGATGAATTATCCACCTACTACTTTATGAAGGATGTCATGGCACTTACACAACATTAATGCTGTTTTCTATCCACACTGATGATTGCAATTCTTTCCATTCTATTCAAATTTAGACATTTCATTAATATGTCATTTCTTCCCCTCTTTGTGATCACTAGAAAAGCACTAGACAGAAATGACAGTAACTTCCAATTTGTCTAGCCTTCTCAGTTCATGAAAATGCTGTTGCATTTTGAATTACTAATTTATTTTAGAAAACTCATTTTAAAGCCAAATTTTAATTGTGGGGTTTTTTTAAAAAGTAGGGCATTTTGTCAAATAACACATTGGAGCTAAACAATCACTATCTTCTTTTCATCCACTAATTCTGTAACTGAGTCCAAAAGTAATCAAATGTCTTCTATGAGTTTTGTTCATTAAATGCCACTGATAATTGCTTATGGTTCTGTTATTCCTTATAGTTACATAGTCATTATTTTTAATATTGTTTCCATTATTTTATTAAGCCTGATAATGTTTTTAAGAAACAGTTTGAAAGTTAATTCATTTGATAATTCATTGTTTGGGGAACTACTCAAATTAAGCCATGCACAGAATCTAACTGTTGAAAAGCTGCCATAGTTTTTGATTCTCCTAAGAGTGTAATATAAATGACCAGAATAAGCACAAACAGACCAGAACTAGAGGTTATATAATGATCATTATGCTATTGCAGTACAGATAAGGCATGCACACAATGTACCACAATTTTTAGAAAAATCCAGGAAGGTTTAACAGTCTCACTGAACAAGACTGATGATTCCACTTTCTTTGGGTTTGGCTAATTTTTATGTATTTTTTTTATCATCCTGTAGAGCTCAAAGGTATCTCATGAACTTCAGGGTCTCATACACTAGAAATCGTAATAGTAAAGGTGTACTTACATCTTTTTCTTTGAAGTAATGCCTGAAAGGTGGCAGGGAAAGAGTTGGGGAAAACATCAATCCCTAATGCCTCATGATAGAATTGGCACTTTTCTACTCTAAGCAGCCCACCATGCCAATGTGTAACAGCAAGAAGTACTAGAAATGGATTAGAGACTCTGACACCCCCTGCCCCATCCCCAGGGTGCCAGCTGCCCCAGATCCTGCTCAAATTCATATGAACATTTCTAACCATTTCCAGCAGCAAAGAGCTCTGCCTGACAGCAGAACAGCCTCCTGCCTGCTTTGGCTCGGCCATCACACCCTGGGAAAACTGGGGATCTACAATCAAACCTCTTCAGGAGTGGATTGAATAGCTGGCTCGGTCTACAGCTGTTTATGTGGCATCCCAGCCATCACCAGGTAAACACCTGAACCTAGGGAATCACTGGCCTGTAACTAGAGACTGGCCATGTAATAAATATGATGCTCAATAAAAAGACAGAATCTTGTAATAAGAGACTCATGAATCAATCTTGTTGTTTCAGTGTTTTCTTGCTTTCTTCAAAGCAATTTCTTAACCAAGTGAAATCTCTATGTACAATGAAGTTAATTTCCCCATTTTCTGGCAATCCAGTGTCTCAAATACAGTATGGACTTTTTCATTAATATTATATACCTCTGAAAGGCTAGGGAAGTGCAACAGAAGCAAATTCTGCATTGCCTAAGAATAATATCATTGCTTAGGCCAACTTCTAAATGGGACTTTGATGTGACTTGCTGTACCTAGTGTGTTCAGCTGAAAGCTTGCTTAGCTCAATAGCTCTGTGCCAATAGTAATCCAAGTCTCTGGGCTCTGTTCCCAGCCTTAGTAGTTCACCCTATCTCTGTGGAAAATCAGGTAGCCTCTGTCCTTCACTGTCTTCTATTAAATGAAAAATACTAACTGCTCTGAATAACTACACAGTACCTCCTGCTCACAGCTCTTCCAGTGTATCTTGTTTCCAGCTCTGCTATCTCATAACTTACTGAAGTCCAGAGTGCGGCTAACTGTTCCTCTCCTTGCTGAAGGTCCAGAGCGATGTGCACTAACCTAACACTCAACCTGAGCAGCAGGATGGCATCAGTACCCTAGACCAGAGGGCACCAGAGGACTTGCCAGCACTACATGGCAAGTCAAAGCAAGGCAGAATTGGGGTTTGAGTGGTAGAGTTGTGAGACAAAACAAAACAGCTGTACTACAGCTCCAAATCTAGTCATGCAGGCAGGATAACATAAGAAGACACTTCAAAATGTGTTTGGCAAAGATGGAAAGATACTGACAGTTATTCTAATAAAAATATACTTGGAACAAAAAGATTTTTTTTTAATCATAGCTATCCATTAATGCAAACAAGGTAAAGCACACTGACACACTAAGAATAAAATATACAAGAGAAATAATGATTACCAGAGAGAAAGAGAACAGTGGCTTAGGCAATCATCATTATGAAACTACTGAATGAGTATACTGAAATTATCATGGAAAACTTTTATTTATAACTTCTGAAATTTCATATTCTACATGGTCAAAGCTCTGGGAACTCAGTGTTCCTGTCCCCAAGGTGACCTATGAGACAAAGGCACTCCAATTAAAGGCAACTAATGCATTATAAGGGAGAAAGAGCAGTGTTAAATGAATTATGTGAAGGCTTAACAAAAAAATATCAGAGCTCTCAAAAAAGCATTCAGCAATGTCCATGCAATAACTCCACCCAAATTCTTTGTGTGGATTTCATGGGGCACTATCTCCTCATTCCCACTTATAGCCCATCTTAGGGATGCCTGACTGTCAAATGACAGAGGGGCAGAACTGCTCCAACTCAAAACCAGAATAAAATGAGTATCAGGATATGTCTGATACTTATCCAAAAACCTATGACAACAAACATTAACTGGCTCATTTTTGATACATGTAACATGGAAGGGTAAAGACCTTTCATAGCAACAGTCATAGCCACTGTTGTGACTGTCGTCCCTAAGAACAGAGTTGAAAGATTTGGGTGAAAGGGGGCAGCACACACAGTGGTAAAACACAAAGTGAGAGCAGTAGCAAGGGTAAGACCAAAAAAGTCTCTGACTGGGTCAGATCTCTGCAGAAGATCTCACACTAAGATGAAATATTTTAGGTGTTTGTCAGTCACAGCTGCTGCTTGGGGAGCAGCCAGCAGTGACTTCCAAAATCTGGAAACTGCAGAGGAGACCAAGCAGCAGGTTCAGAGGTAAGATACAGCCCCAAGGTGGGAAGCCGGAAGCCAGTACCACCAATATTAACTTGCCTGTCTCTGGCTTCAACTACCCTGTGTAGAAATATAAAACATACTTCCTGTTGGAAAGAGATTGTTCCTTTCTTTTTTGGAAAATGTTCCTTCATCAGTACAAGCTGCAAGTAATTACTCTAAGGGATAGACAATTTAGTAGGGCCTGTATTGACAGGACAGAGAGTAATGGTTTTAAATTAAAGGAGGGTAGATGTAGGTTAGATAGAAGGAAGAAATTTTTCACTATGAGGGTGATGAAACACTGGAACAGGTTGCCCAGAAAGGTGGTGAATGCCCCACCCCTGGAAACATTCAAGGTCAGGTTGAATGAGGCTCTGAGCAACCTGATCTTGTTGAAGATCTCCTGTTTTCCAGCACTATTTGCTTTCTCAACACCACAGCAAAATTTTTCTCAAATCTACAGGCAGCGCTGCACTGTAAACCCATACAGTGCCAGAGTCAGAAGATGTGAATAAGAGCTAAAGACAAACTCAACTCTTTGCCAAGGGCTACTGCCCAAAGTCCAGGCTCCCATCAGGGGTGACTTGCCAGGCCCTGTGGAAGCACAAGTCAGACTCCAGGCCAGTTTGCAGGTAAGGTACAGCATGACCCAGCCTTGCAAACTCTGCTGTCCCTACAGAGTCTAGGCATGCCAATCCCATGGGGCAGTTTCTCTTTTCATCCCAAGAGGAGGCTGAGCCCCCCTTTTCTAACAGCATTTTGTCTGCCCATTACACAGAGGGACAGAAATTACTCAAAACATCTGAAATAATTTGTGATCACAGTGTGGGGCATAAGAATACATAGAATCCTTTTCTTTTGTACTTACTACCCAAAAACCTAGTACACTTACAGAGTAATTAATTTAGTTTCATGCAACATTAGACAAGAAACTTATCACCACTTCCATTTCACACATGGACAAGCTGAGGTTCACTGTGGGCAAACAGAACAGCCTGAAGCAAAATCAGAGAAACCAAGAACCGAACTGAAGACTGTAAATCTTGTGCCTTAACACTACCTTTCCTTTCTCAGCATGACCTCCTCCCAAGCTGAGATGCTACTTTTCCATATTCAAAGGTATTACTTTCCTCCCTAGAGAGACCTGAAGGACCTGAAGGCTGAGCTGGCTTCTCTTCTTTCTCTTTGCTTAGAGAAAAAAAAAAAAGAAAGGAAAAAAAAAAAAAAAAAAAGAAACCACATCCACAAACACACTCCAAAGGCAGTCTTATTTAATCCCAGTCTAATTCCCACTGCTCTTTCTTAATCCTTTCACCTGTGAGATAATTGCCAGCATTCTGGGAAGAACTCAATGCTAATCATAGACTTGCATAAAAAGACAAAAAGAACCAGATAAAACAGTCTAAAGGAAATCACAAGGTCTGATTTAACCATGCACACACATATCTATTCCAGACACCCTGCTGAACTAGCCTCTTTCACAACAGATGAAAGGTCTGCTAATGGGCCTGGAGGAGAAGACCATAAAAAGCTATGTCAGTAAAAAGAGGCTTTAGCCTTCTCCATACTGCATTGTGGAATGAAACATCACAAAAATCAAATACCAAAATAAGCAACCAATACAAATACTAATTAGCTACCAATGCCTAATACTCAGCAAAAATCTGTAGGGATAGCTTCCTATCTTATTCTGTCCAGAAGACCAGTGTTCACAGCAGATTCCTCTTCCGTCACTTTAGCTGGGACTCCCAGATAAGAGTACATATGTTTCTACTACTCTTCCTTCTGCTTTCTTTCCCACTTTCCACTGCTGATACATTTCCTCTTCACTGAAAAAACATTGCCACTCCTTGAACAATTTAAGTGCCTTAGTTCTTTTCCATTTGCCCTTAAATTTCATGTCTTTGAAGAGAAACCCACATTGTCTCTGTGGGATGATATGTATTTTCCCAACAAAATCCTTACACAGCACACTCAGGGCACCTTTGCATTAGGATAGGTTATTTCCTTCTGTAGAATTTTTTTTTTACAGAAAATATGTGTTGTTTCCCTTTGTAAAATATGATTGCTATTTCTGTGGTCATGTACATGTTTATCTACAGATAAATACAGTTTTAATCTTTTTAGAGTATTGCTATAGCAAGTGGAATCTAATTGGGAGAGCCCTTGGTATAGGAGGCAAGTTATTTGGTGGTTTATAAAATAGATTGCACTGGTGCTTAGAGAAACAGGAATGGACAAGAGAACTCTGGCATTTATTGCCTGTTCTCCTCTAGCTCTCTCCATCTCTGTGTGCTTCTGCTTATTCAACTGTAAAACAAGGAAAACAAATAATTAACCTTCTTGCTGTATGGATGTGAAGCTGAATGATAATGCTTTGTACTCGTTGTGTATTGTTTTCAGGATATGCTCTACGTGTCAATGCAGCAGCTCCTTGTGCAGTGGTGAAGGGCTTTTGTCCCCACTCCATTGCTGCAGAGGCACAAAGGCCCCAAAACTTCACAGGGAAAGTCAACTGCAGAGCCAAGAACACAGTTCTCTCTTCTGAGGCCTCTTCACTAAGCAGGATGCTGTGCAGGAATGTACTCCAAGTATTTATAAGACACCAGTTCAGGAGGTTGGTGAGTTGTCAACATGCTACATGTGCTCTGCTGATGACAAACAATCAGCACACACACACAAAAAAATATTTTTTTCATGAGATTCACAGATAGATAAGGCTGGAAATAGCACAAGGAAAGAAAAGCAATCACTCATAAGAGTGGAGGTCATAATTCAGTATCTCTTAAAATGAACAGCTGAGAAATGGCCAATTGGAAATCCCAGCAAATAGAGCTGTAACAAGCTCAAGGCCAGAAAGAAGGGAATCAGTGTTTATCCATTGAGCTCATCAATATGAAAACTTGTAAAGAGGTTTCAAGCTCCAAAATCAGATGGGAGGAGAGTCAAAGACAAAATGATTTCTGAAATAAATTTATTTTCAGTTATTTTTGGAAGACAAAAAGGAGGGACATTGGTACACTGGAAAGCTGACAAAAATCATTATTCTCTATAAATTGCTTTGACATTGTATAAGCAGTGACCTTCACAGCACTACCAGTTTAATGGCATTTACTTCAGCAGTAGCTGATTTCACTATTAAACAGGGATGCATAGCACAAGATTACACAACTAAATCACTCTTGTAAATATTTAATATCATTTCCTTTCTTTTTTTTCCCCTTTTAACAAATCACTACCAAAGGCAGAGCACACAGTAGAAAATACATTTATTTATTCTATCCTGGAAAAGCTTAGTGCTCATGCATTTTATCTATCTAGTTCTCCAAATGACTTTGACACTTGAAAGCCCTTGTGATCAAAACAGTCTGAAGGAAGGCAATTTTGCAACCATTTAAGAACTGATTTCATGCACTGATCAACATTTACAAAACTTGCCTGATGGAATAGCATAAAATTTAACCCAACAGATTGATAGCAAACACCTGAAGGAGAAAATTAGTAAGAAAACTGCACTGGTTTAAATAAAAGTACCTTAGAAAACAAAAAGAAAGAAAATTAGAAATTGTCTCCCCACTCTTCTCTTCCCCAACAAACAAACAAAAAAAAAAAAAAAAAAAAAAAAAAAAAAAACACACCACGGCATTTAAGAAATCAAAGAGAACTCTCATACTTCTGCCTGATAATACAATAAGTGCATCCACCACATAATACTTGCATTCTATTATGGCTATACAGTGCAGCATAGCAGGAAATGAAGTGTCCACAGATTTATCTTAAAATACATCTGTTTTAATGATGGAGTCAATACAATATAGAGAACAAATCAAGTACAAGACTGTACCAAAGAAAAATTACGAATGTGTGTCTCCAATGTAATATCTTAATAGAAAATGGAATGATAAATTGAAATGCTCAGCCAAGAATTCAGTACTTTAAGGATAGCAAGTAATTTCTAAAGAGAGCCTTAGAATCTGAACATTCAGATTTTTCCAACTTTTGGCAAAGATTTTTTCCACAATCTGGCATAATGGTCTGTCACATTGTGGCAAAAATGATATTTTGTTCAAACTGCCAGTTATCACAGTTATCAGTGCCATAAAGCATCCTTTATAGCAGTATTTCATTAAACAAGTAATAGAAGTTATGTTTCTTCTCAGTAGTTTAACAACAGAGGAAAGAAAAAACAACAGATACTTAGGAACTGAAAATTCTGGGGAAAAATAATTTGGTAATCTGAAAGATAAAAAACACATATAGAATGCAGCTTGCACACATGCCTACAGACTTCTCTGAGACTGTCTGCAGAGTAAGACTATCCAAAATAAATATGAAAATGGTCAGATAAATGTGTTATTTGGATGATGGAGTTGGCCAGTCCTGCAAGGCACTGGTGCCCGAGAGCTGTGTGCCCTTGGTCAGAGCTGGGAAATGCAAATGCACAGCGATGCTAGGGCTGCCCTGGGTTTTACAAAAGCTTGCAACATCTTTAATGCAGAGCTAAAGGAAAGCCTGTAATCCCTGTGCTGCGATGCAGCAATGTGCTCTCCCCTCACAGGACAAGCCAACAGCTATGCAAGATCCTTTTATCAACATTCACAGGGTTGGAAAATAACTGTTCACAGTTTGCTTCCCAACATTAGCGAGTGAACCAAGAATTGCTCAGCGAACAGGCAGCTGAATACACATGTAAAAGACAAAGGTTCTTCAGTGATATTTATTCTAGCCAAGTTTTAATATTTCAAGGCTTATAGCAACTAACTCTTTACATAATCAAATGTAATTATCTGATCCCAGCTGGTGATCAGAACATTTATCATCAACCTGGTCATTATTAATATACCAGTAATTAGAGGAATAAAGGTGTATGCTTCATAACGCTGGCTTAATACAATTCACTATACCTAGTAAGACCTCAGGTCCCTTTAAAATACAATTATTTTAACATATTATACCTTTTTGTTACTACTATTAACAATGAAAAAATCACAAAGATATAGTATTTTAGAGCAAACACTGAATTTTTTTTTTTAAGTCTCCAATAAAACGAATTTGGTTAATTAAAAGGAATCATGTGTTGTTTTAGAAATAATCTGACCCATAAGCAGTTCCCCAATCAAACTGATTGATATGAGAGAAAAGCTCGATTAAAATGCATGCAATTGACAGAATCAAATAGTAAACACTTACCTACAAATATTACACACCATCTTCTTGCTCTACTGTAGGAGAGGAGGTGATTTCTCAGGCACCACTGTGTGGTACTGCTTGGCAAATGCTACTGACTTTTTAATGGTGACAACTGTGTACACAAATCCTAAAAGTACCAGTTCTGTTTAAAGCCTTTCACCACAAAGCAATGCTGGTAAAGAACCACTTTTATTAAATGCTTTGCAGTGTTTAACAAGAGAGCTAAGGCCATAATTTAATGAGAATGATCCAGAATCATTCAGGTTAGTGTTGGAACAGTTTTAGAGGCAAATTTCTCCCTGCACTATTTCTTTAAAATTAGTACATTTCTTCTGCTTCAGTATCAGGTATACCACAATAAAATGCTTCCAGAACAGTGAAGAATATGGCTTTTAATACTATTGCATCAAACCTCTCAATATAAAAAGCTCATCTAGTATAAGACCAATATCTCACAGAAAATCTTCTATAAAGAATCTGGGGACTTAATCCCTGCAGGTACATAACACATTCCCAAGTGCAAAATACCATTAATTTCTATAGGGTTCCCCAGCTGTTTAGGGAATGCAGTAGACTCAGCACAGCAACTTGCAGGGTAGGCTATCAGGATCCAAAATTTCAAAACAAAAAGGCTTTCAAATGCATATGCCACAACCTGTGAGGGCTGCATTCACACCTAATTCCTTGCTCTCTGCAGTGGTATTTTCTATTATCTTCCCTTATTTCATAGCCTATCAGTACTGATTTCTATACGTGCACTCCATACTACCAAGGCTCTTGAAAAAAATGAGGAAATTAAAACCTGCATGAGAAGGAGCTCTAGCTCCATGAAAAGATGAGCACAGCCAAATAAATGAAGAGTTCTGCATGTCACAGGAAGATATGCTTTGCCAAAATCAGAATCAAAACTCACAATACTGATGTGGGGAAAATCACACACCATTAGGCATGAATGAGCAGCTGACACACACGACCTTCTTCACAGTAATAGTTTTACAACCATTTGCATGGCGTGTTATTCCCTGATCTCTAGTCAAAATATTTACCATCTGGTAAAGCACAACAAATAAGTCTGCTGGTTTTAAGCTCTTATTTTTAATGTACAAGATCCAGCTTACACAGCACATATTTTCTAAACTGTTCAATACCATAATGTTATCTCTCTAGTCCACAGAAGGCCACAAGGAGCCTTAAACAGGAAACTCCCCTTTCACAGGGTTTCCTATTTTTGCAATTGTCTGATGTGTGTGACAGAGTCTATTTCAATTCCTGATGGCATTATCGTCACTCTGCTGCATTACCATAAAGCCCTGGAAATAAGCTATTACCCACCACACTCCTCCCAAACGTTATCACAGACAATCATGCACTCACAAAACAGCATTAACTGTGAGAATTAGAGTCCATTTAAACTGCAGCTGTTCCTTCATTCTTAAATAGGTTCTGAGATCAAAACTTCTTCCTGACTGGTCTCATTACTGAATGTCCATTTCAACTGGAAGAAGAAAAATATCACCTAAAAAAAATTTATTTTTTACAGATAACAATCCTTCCCTGTAATAAGACAGCCAGGTAAGTAACATTAAAACAAAAAATTTTTCAAAAAAATACAGTAGATGTTTTAGCTTTCAGATTTGTGAGTTGAAATTTTGCCTTCAAATCCTCTCTGGTGAAAGAAATGAACCTGTAATTTTGATTTTCTATTTCTCATTTCTCTTATTTTCAGAATCAATCTCAAGCTTCAATTATTTAAGGGAAAGAAGTTCTATTTATTTTTAACGACAATACTAACTCTGCATCTGCTGTTAAATGCCTAAATTTAATATACATGCTGGTGTTCTTTTCATCTAAAAACCCATGCCCTAAAAAGGCTCAAACCACCATAGTTTGCTATTATCTATAGACCTATAGTCTGCTATTATCAAAAAAAAACCACATATTACTATGTTCCATGTCCTATTCTGTTTCTTTATCTCTTTGTTACCATCCATTGGAAGGGTTTTAATCGGCAGAGGATAAACACTTTAAAATCTAAACTGAAAAACCTAAATTAAGAAAATGCACAATATCTCTTTAAGAGTCAACAGTAAATTAACTTGCCCATAACAGTGCAATAATTAGCAGTTAGTAGCTTATTAAATGGATGGCAGAGGCCAAGCTGCCATCTGGGATCTCCAGTTTCTTGTGATTGTTATTATGTCAAGATGTGCAACTTGCATTAGCTTTCATGTCACTGCGCTTGCCCTTACTTTACATGTAAATTTTAATGAAACATACAGCACTTAAAAAATCAGACATCCAACACAAGTGCTATTAGCCTGCCTTTTACAAAGCATGTGGCCTGTTTTACTACCTCAGCATCTCCACATACCACTGAATGCCTCAAATGAAAAAAACAGAGGGAGGGAGTGGAGGAGAAGTCTTTCAATTATATCAATTAAATGCTCTCTCTGGGTAGAGAGAGACCTGAGCTTCACTGAAAACAGAAGCCTACAATACAGCCTAAGACAGCAATATTTTAGCTCCTGTTTACACACAACACAACCACAATGCCTTCAAGTCTCACAGGAATCATTCTTCTTAATAAAAATGAAAGTCAGCAAAGAATCAGTGGCTTATTCACACATCAGAAAGACAGTTTTAAAACAAGGCAGAAAGAAAACATGTAAGAAAAAATTAATTACCTATAAACTACAAAATACTGAAAGCATTATTTGATACCTTATGCATACATAATTTTGTAAACTCACATGTTCATAAGTACAAACAAAAAAAATTACCAGTACTGTCCTATTATGTTTGTGTTCATAAATGTATTTCAAAGAGGTAATCAATAATAAATAATAATTTCTTTATAAAAAGAAGAATAAGACATATATTCCTTTGCATTAGCTGATATTGAACATTTAAGTGACTTCATTCCCCAAAATTTAGAAAATGTCATCACCAGTGGAATATAAAGAAATAGGACAAATGCCTTGCAGAAATGCCATCCAATACCTTACATTTGAAATCATCAACTATCAAACACCTCTACTTAGATTTCAACAAATTACATTAAAATATTTCTTTTGTCCCTAAATAAAATATGAAACCAGCAGCAAAAATTCACTTACAAAAAAAATGTATTCCAGATGAATAGCATCTTCATTCAAGGAGCTTTGTTTCTATCAAAGAGGTTTTGTATATTTGGTACTTGCTAATCATAAAATAAAATGCTTGATTTTTTTAAGTAGTCATTAAGAGTAAAGTTAGAATTGAAAGCCATCATCCTTATAATAATGAAGGATTTCTTCCTCACCAAAGGAAAACAAACCCACCACTACACATTTTACAGTCCTTTCATTAATACTTTTAATTGTAGAAACCAAAACCATACAATATTCACATTTAAAATCCAAATATTAAGATACTTTACAGGACAAAGCAGAGCTTAAAAACCACTGCCAAGGCTGGCAAGACAAATGTAGTGTTGTTTTTTTCCTTGTATAATTAGACATTTAGAGAGCACAAACGATTTAATTTGTTACTGATGTTTCACTTCAACATTTGCATAAACTCTTGGCCATTCTGCTGGACTTATTCACATACAACCATAGAACCATTTAGACTGGAAAAGACATTTAAGGTCATCAAGTCCAACCCCCAGCACTGCCAAGTCTATCACTAAACTGTGTCCATGAGTACCCCATCTACACATCTTTTAAACATCTCCAGGACTGGCAAGTCAACCACTACCCTGAGCAGCCTGTTTCCATGTTTGACAATTCTTTCCATAAAGAAATTGTTACTAATATCCCATCTAAATCCATTCCTGGTGCAACCTGAGACCACTTCCCTTCATTCTATCTCTTGTTACTAGGAAGAAAAAGCTGACTCCAACCTTGCTACGCTCACCTTTCAGGTAGTTGTAGGCAGCAATGATGTCTCCCCTGAGCCTCTTTTTCCCCAGATTAAACACCCCCAGCTCCCTCTGCTGCTCCTCATCAGACTTGTGCTCCAAAGGCCTTCACCAGCTCTGTTGCCCTTCTCTGGGCTCACTCCAGCACCTGAATGTCTTTCTTGTAAATGAGGAGCCCAGAACTGGCACAGCACCCAAGGTGCAGTCTCACTAAGTACAGGGGATGACCACTGCCCTGGTCCTGCTGGTTACACTATTTCTGAAGCAAGCCTATACAAATCCTAATGGCATTACTGGTGAAAAAGAACTTGAAATTATTTTCCTGATCAGTAAAGTCCAGTCATGTTCTTCTATTCAAGCCTACAAACGCTATTTCATTTTTCCTATGCTATTACCATCAGGTCAATATTATTGAACATCTCAAAGACATAAGAACCTCATTCTCTGAGAGCACTGCTAAACCTTCCAAGACTTAAAAGACCTACTTCAGTTAAGAGCAGGTAGGACCAAAGCAGATAATCTGATCTTGCAATGTTGATTATTAAACAACAGAATTGGCACTAGCCTTTGGTCCACACAACATGCATTTTAAAAGATCCCACTCTTTCACTTCTCTCTGACAATTAAGGAAAAACCTTCTTCATTCTGAAAATGAGAAGGCTCTCGTGTAGTTCACACTGAGCACAGCTACTGATGGAAGGAAGGAGCGAGCCATATGCCTTGGAGAAGAACCAGCAGTCTGCAGACTGCACGGGCACTACAGAGTGCCCCGTGCACACCCAGAAACCAGCCTCTCTGGTTGTTCTCCAAGTCAGAGAGGGCATCTTCAGTTCTTTGGGTTCTTGGCCCACTGGATTCCATGTGAATTTTGCTATTGCCTTCAAGAAGACAAAGGACTTAATTCTCTGAAAATAGCAGATTCCCACCAACAATACAGACAATTTTCAAAGGGGATGTGAGCCTCAGTAAAAGTCAGATCCAAGCCAAGAGTGATGGTAAGACAAAACCCACATGGTGGAAGGTAACAAAATGGCAAATAACCATTTCCTTAACAAAGACTTTCAAGAGAAAAAATTATATGGAAGAAAGTGATAACACATTAATTCCAGTAGCAAATTAAAGTTGGACATTTGTAATTTCCTTTGATATCATTTACTTCTGGGGAAGTAAACTTAATATAATTGTTCCTTAATTGCCAGTACCTCTCCAGAAGAGAGTCATATTCAGCAATTCTTGCCAAACTAAACAGAAGTCCTTGCTCATCACATATTTACCTCACCTCCATGACCAGCTCTGTACCTCAAATAAGAATTCAATGCATTTAACCTGAAACCTCAGTTCAGGTCAAAATGCAAGTGATATCGAGGTGCTTGTCTGTATCTCAACTACTCCAGCCATTACCCCAGAACACCTACAGTTCATCTTCTTTAATTTTTCAGGAATTTTAAAAAAAAATAAAATCTCCTGAATATTTTAAAAATATAGATGCAGAAAAAGCCTATTTACTGCAGTGGAAACTAATCAAACACTTGCTTTAATTGATGAATGCAAGGTCAAAGACCACTATGCTGTGAATGAGTTTTATGAAATCAAATACATCATATCCAAAATTAAATCAAATAAATCATATCTTTTAGCTACATACATGACATGAGACAGAATTGTTGACTAAAAATGACAAGAATGCCAAAAAAACTTGAACCTTCCATGTGAGCACTAAAGGCATCTGGTACCACTTTCTCTATGAGCTGAAGGCCACATGTGAGTTCAAAATTACAGTTTGAGCCCTCTGAAAGCAATGCCATTTTTCACATAGACTGATGGTTTTCTGACAATGTCACTTGCAATAACTAAAGCTAAATTCTACACATAGGGAAGTGAAATTAAATTTTCACTCAATGACACAATAAATTACACTTCAGTACATATTAATTAATTGTGGACTATATGTTATAATCCTCATGCCTAGCAGCTCAGTTAGGAGATTTGCCTTGACTTTCAGCTTAGTTCTACACAGGCTGGCCTGAAGCATAAATACCACCCAAGAAAAGAACATGAACTAACATCACACAAGACTTGCCCTGATCTACACTGACCCTTAAACCACACTAAGCCATACATCAGCTAACTGAATTATTGGCAGCTGTGTTGAGGCACAGTAACATTTTATATGGCCTGTTTAGAGCTTCAGGTTCTCATTTTTTTTTGCAGTGTATGTATGTGATCATTATGTTCTGATGTTTACCTCTTACTGAGAAGACAGCTCTGAGTACAGCTTAGTTATTACCCTCCATCACCCAAGTTTGGAGAGAATATAAAAAATATTAAATTAATTATTGAAATATTTTTCCAACCTCAAAATAGAACAAATAATATTGATTACATTATGCATTCCATCACAGAGAATTCAACAATACAAAATTGTTAGAAGAAAGCTGGGCATCAGAAAAAGGAATCATACAAATTAAGGTGTTTAATATGTCTTTGTGCTCCCCAGAACTCAGATATTACAATAGTAATTATTAAGCAGAGACTGCTTGTGTCTCAAAAGAAAGTTATTATGAACAAATCCTCTGAGCTCATATACCTCTCAAATTCATAGCTGCACAACCAGTCATTTCATTCCCCAGTGTCGTAGTGGCATGGACACAGCAACATCATCCAACGTGTTCAAATCATGCTAATAAATATATCAGATTTTTCAGTAGTGTATTCATTGGAACAGAGTAAGCCTTAGCATAACAAAACCTTTTAATCTTTCTCATTGGGAAATAGGATCAAAACCAAGATTTTTCTCAAGCCATGTTTATAACTTATCAATCAATCTTTACTTTTCCTTCCAGGCCAGCTGAAGACCCATAGCAAGTTTGCAGCATTTTGCCTTTTAGGCAGTTTTGATAAGGGATGGATTACTGTCCACAGCACACCTAAGACAGGTGTGAACTACTGAAGAGCAAGTTGGAGCACCAGAGAAGTCTAGCATGCCCTGTGTTGTACTGGGCTGCAAAGGAAATGGACCTCTCTGTTTAGCAGTGCTGATTACTTCTGCTTCCTCTGCAGCTTTTTTGCAACTCAATTTCTCTTTGAAAAACACCTCTGAATAATGGGAAGCAGAGCCAGGGGAAGAAACAATAGCTCAAAAAACCTCCATTGTTGAATAATATTGGACAAGCCCAGGTTCTGCTGCCACCAACACCAACAGAAAAGCTACCAGCAGTGGCATCACTCTAGAGCAAGTGTCAGCAGGGTGAGCTCACAGGCCTACGGCTCTATCCTTGACCAAATTGATGAATCCTTTGCACCCCATCATCATCAGCTACAGATGGCCTGATACTGAACAGCCCATATTTAGTGAGAATAGGGAGAAAATAACACCTCTCAGGAAGGCCTCAAAGCATTAATCTTAATAAATATTTCCTCCATAATTCAATACAAAAGACTGTTAAGAGACTTTTAAAAATAAAAGCATTAAGTTCTAATATGAAACACATTCATAAAAATACACTGTGCCCATCAACAAACATTTTACAAGCAATGAAATCTTAGAAAGAATGTGATCTCTACCTTTACTTCTACCTACAGACAGGAAGGTGTGCATCCAGTTAAGAGGAGGAACAAGAGAGGTGTCCACCATGGAGGAGGCAAAAGAGAAGAGAAGGAGGAAGCATAAAAAACCACAAAAATATGTCACTGGCCATACTTCAAAAAACAAGGAAATGAGCATATTTATCTAGCAGCTAAACCCAACAAAACATAACATCAAGGGAAAAACAAGAGACGCACCACAACTAAAGCACAAAACAAAGCTTAAACCACTGACAGTACAATCAGTAGCTGCCTGGTTAAGCTTTAATTTGATTTTCTACTGAGAAATGCAAACTGCTCATGCAATACCATGCCAGTGATATGCCTCAATCCACGTCAAATTCAAAACAGCAAAGGCAACAACAGACTAGGACAGGAAAAAAATAAATCTCATGGTAATATATTTGCTAAACACATCTCACCTACTAGAGCTAATGTATTTGTATATAATGTTAACATTGCATATTTACTCACACATATATATGTGCATATTTATACCCATCATATTTTTATAGACAGTAAATATTTATCAAAAGGCAGTATCTGTGAGTTTGTTGGCAAGAAAAGGAAAGCCACTGTTCCCTGATGTGTTATAGATATACAAGGGTGGCTGAAGTTGCCAGAAGCCAATAGTTTTCACATTTTTTGCCAGATAAGGGAGTATAGAAAGTGCTGATGACTGACCTAAATAGGTCATGCAAGTCTTCATGAGCCAGCTGGGTTGCAACTTGTAATTTAAATGTCCAAGTGCAACTGTTTACATAATCTAGTGCTAAATCACAATCTACTCCAAAGAAATGTTCAGTGGTTTTGAGAATGAAAATGGCCATCAACTGTTCTGATCACTTTCCAACATACCTTCCTCTGCCAAAACAGCTTGCCATACTCAACTGCATCCTGAGCAACTAGGTCATGCTGAAGGGACCTGCTGGATGACCCTTCAATAAGCACAACCTCTGAGCCATGAGCCCAGCTGAGCAGTAAGTGGCGACACAGAAGGAGCTCAACGCTCTCCCGAGTTTACTCAGATGCTCCACATGCCAAACACTGTGGCCTTGACCGTGGTCACTGTGGTCTTTTCCTACCTTTCCTACCACACAGGGATGTTATGCCATATAGAAACTGATAAGTAAGCCCCTACTTCACTTCTGATTGTTACCTAACCTTTCATGACCTCAGAGCAGACATCCATCTTGAAAAATAAAATAAAAACTGATTATGTCTCAAGTCTTTCCTCATTTCACTGAGATATATAGAAATTACATCTGTTGTACTCAAGCACCTAATTAATCTTTAGCCTACAGTGGCACTGTGTACTATCTTATTCCTTGGACTGTCTGTCCTCAGATACATGCTTACTTAATGCCGAAAAAGCTTTCACATAGAACTAGTCTAGAAAAGCCTCACCAGGCTTTACAGTCAAAACTTACATTTTCTTCCCATAGGCCAAACACCTGGTCTGGTTTTCCTAGTGTACCACTTGCACACACCATGCATTGTTACGTCGTTTCACTCCTGCATTCACAAGACTAGAAGGCATCAGGAGTGCTGCTAACTCCTGTGCACCCGTGCCAGCAAGACACTGGCACTGTCAGAGGCAAACAGAACCACAATTCTCCTCACTTTACCTGTTGAAACCAGCTTCTTGCACCACACCCTCACAGTGCAAAGTGGGACTGACTACCCCATCCTATC
Organism: Lonchura striata; assembly: GCF_050655825.1. Lineage (NCBI taxonomy): Eukaryota > Metazoa > Chordata > Aves > Passeriformes > Estrildidae > Lonchura > Lonchura striata. The sequence continues at coordinate 52,456,208 of NC_140707.1, read as the reverse complement.
ACAGACAATAGATCTGTACCTCTGTGCAGGCTGAAATATTAATGTGATCTCTGATATGGGCCTAGATCCCATTTGTAGCTCAATACGGGGTTAGCCCTGTTGTTCTTCTCAACAATTTTGTTCTGAATGTATTTGAGAATTTTAAATTGCAGACACAGGACTTACAGGCCATTATATGCAAATTTCCCCAGGATTCATAATGAGTTAGGATCATGCCACGAGGGTTATTAACATACTTTTTGTAATAACTGTACTCTTAAAATAAAGACCAACGTTGAGGTCTACATTTAGTAAGCAGAAGTGGGAGTCATTACAGCTGGCACAAGAAAGAAATGGCAAGATAAAGTAATTGGTGGGTTGCATGGAAGAGGGATGCATACCTTTTTACTATCCATGGAATCATTTCATGCTCCCTCCTAGGCATCTCAGTCCCAGGTTGACAAGAAGCCTTGGCTCATGGGACACAGAAGCAAAAAATGCAAATGGCTTACTGGCACTCTGTAAGCTTAGTTGCTTTTGTTACGCAATGCAGCAGGGACAAAGCTCCTTCATGATCAGTGACAGAAACAAAGAAAAAGTGGAAGGACTTACCTTGTTCACTCATCATCAGGTGTGAGAGGCCTGAGAGAGAGAGAGAGAGAGACAGAGAGAGGAAGTAAGAGAAAAAGAACAAAACTGGAAAAGAAGCAGTAATGTCCATGCATACTGGTCACGGTCCAATACCCGTCAGGATTGGAGCTCACATACTTGAACTAGACCAAGTATGGTTGTAGCACACAGGGCACAAAAATTTGCAGGCACTGCTCCACACACTGAGCAGGAAAGCATCTGTCACTGGTAGAAAAAATCTGCTGCTCATGGCAGAATTGTGTCTGAGGTTCAGCACATCCCTGGGGGGGTGGCTCCAGAGGCACTGCACACCACTATAGCTAAATGGGCTATGGAATCCAAGGTCTGCAATGACAGACTGCAGTGAGCTGTTGTTCCTCTGGAGAGATACAGAAATAACTTCTCCTCAGCTAGAGACTTTAAATTCAAGATTGCAGTGGTCAGTAAAAGGGATGCCATTATCACACCACACTTGCTTCAGATGAATCCTCTGGTCTAAATGCATACACATACAGAAAGCTATCATTATTGAACATGTGGCTTCATCATGTATTTTTAGGAGTCTATCAACACTGTTCACACTTACTAATTAGACACCAGTACACCAGACATAGCAAGGACTAAAAAAATCACCTGTAACCTATTTAAATACACCTCCACTCCCTTTCTGGGTTCAGTGTCCTAGGACAGTGTGCTACTTTATGGCTCTATAGCCAAAGCTACTCTTCAGTTTCATAACTGAAGGTAAAGCAAGAAGGCAGCACAGCTCCCCTCAGCAGAGACAGTCATTGCAGATGAGGTTGAAGTGTTTACTTGGGCTTCTCCACTCTGATAATTTATTCTGGTACAAACCTTGTTTGTTTCAATCAAATTCTATATCCAGGCCAATTTTCCAATAGGTTTACTGTACTGTATTCAGACAAGTTTTGTTTAGATATTCCGGTATATATATCCACACCCAAGACATTAAGCATGAAGTGACCCATTAATCAATTTTGTGACACAAGATCACAGAACTAACGTAACAAAAATAAAGTCCTAGACATTCAAGCCATGAGGAACCCCTTTCATACTTGGTTCCCTGACCAACTTCCCTTAGCTTGATTCCTTCTCACATCTCCTACCTCTCATAGCACTTAATATGGCAGGGCCTTCAATGCATATACACACCACAGACACCATATTTTAAGTCAGTTTTTTTAATCAAACAAGACTGTGACTTTTTAATTTCATGGAGGCTGAGGTGTCAAATGAATTTATTAGAATGAGAATTTTCAACAAGCAGCATGCTGAGTTTGAATTTGTTTATTCCTTTCTCTTTCATGGTTTTCCTTTGCATTGGCTGAAGAAATCTAAAATCCAGATCATCCTAAGAATATGTTCACCCACAGAGAACTTCAAGCCAGATAAGGGGATTAATAATTGTAGAGTCTAAGGAATGCAAATACCTTAATGTTCTTGAAGATTATTATGGATTTAGAAAAATAATCAGAAACATAACATAGGTTTAGATTCTTTTAGGTCTTTCAGCTATAAATAAACCTAGCAGATTTGATACTGTAGGACACTTCTAGTTTAAATTACAAGATATAATTCAGTGAATCATTTGCTCTGCTAGGAGAGTGGGTTGAATTTTTGTCTCTATTTATGGCAACCGACCCCATCATTCTTGACAGGCAAATCTTAGGTCTGATCAAACGGACACTTTAAAGTCACTGTAAAAGGCAGGAAGACAAAAGTATAATTGTTAGGACCTATAACACACAGAATCCCTGTACCAATGCCAAAAAAGTGAAAAGGCTGGAAGGTCTCAGTATGACATGTAGCAGAAGCTGGCTGAACAGGGAGGGGACATCAGATCCAAAGAGGAGATGGAGATCCTGAAGCCTTGTACACTGTGGGCAAGGAAAGTCATACCTAAGAGGCCCAGCATGAACAGGAGCAGCTACTGGGGATGGCAGGGGTTTTGTCCACTTGGACACAAACCAAGAGAAATCCCCAGAGAAGGTTCAAAGCAAGAGCCTACATTAAACAACATAAATCACACCAGAAAAAAATCCATTTTCTCTCCACCAGCCACAGAGGAGCTTTAAAAATCTCAAAAGGTCAGGAGAGTCAACACCCCTTTTTGTCCTTATCCCCAGAAGGCCAATGCCATGTGCCCTATCTACCAGGCACATCAGCCAGATGCATCCCCAAAAGCCCTTTGCCTGAGCTGAGGAGTGAACAATCCCCCAGAGAAATGCAATGTTGAGGCCCCCGAGGCCTTGGTTCAAATACCTGTAAAAGAAAGTATCCCTAATAAATATTCTGGCACTTTCTGCTCCTTCACAGATTTGAATTACCACAGCAGATTTGAAATACCATGGTACTGGTATTGTATGTACCTCTTGATTTTTCTAGCCCCAACTCAACAATGAAAGCAGGGAGATTAATGAAAAATAATGTCCTCCCCCCAAAATGCTACTTTTTCCTTTATTAAAATAGGAAGAAAAAGGAGAGTGGACTTGGAGACAGAACAAAAAAACAGTATTGTATCATATGTTGTCCATAGACAGAGACCCTTATCTTAACAAAGAATATCAACAGAATTCCAGATTCATTATTAGATAAATAATAATATAACTAATGAAATAAAATATCAGCTTTTCTCATCTGAAAATATTCCTGCCTTGCATTTTAAAGTACAAGTGAAAATTAGTGTATTTATCTCCAAGAAAATGTCATTAACAACCAAAACTTCAACCACTGAGATATAAAATCCATGACATTTGCAACATGTGTACCAAAGGCCTCAAATCAGTCAGAATAAAATCAAGGTGGAAAATGCAAACTGACATAGTTGTCTCACCTTTACATCAGTTTCAAGACATGACAAGATAATAAAACAATTTTCAAATCATAAAAGTCAAAGCCACCTCAAGGTGGAAAGTGGTAACACTTGCTATTGGACTGTAAGAAACTAATATGGCATCCAACAAACAAGTGCAAGAGCTGTAAGAATTGTTCAGACCTGCAAACTAGACCAGATTTTTCCAGATCAATAGGGACACCTATCACCATGCTATTTGGGCAGCAGTCATAAAGAAAAGCAAAATTTTTAGCAGGCTCAGGATACAAATGAACTCATTAGGCCCCAAAGCACATTATTCACATATCGTACCATCAGAATGTTTGTGCCAATAGCCATCTCATTTCAAAAAAATCCTATAAGAAAATGTGGTTTTCCACCTAAACCCAGGTGAGACATGTTTTCCTTTGAATCTTGGATTTTTTCAACAAGAAACTTTGATTAAAGTCTCAGCTATAAGGAAACCCAGCCAATGTAGAACTTAGAAAAATTGATAAAAATCGGCATGAGATCTAGTAGCCAAGGGATTTCATGCTTCTTCTAAACCAATTTAGTCATCCTTATAATAATTTACTGGCTGGACAGAAGTGATGCCCAACAAAAAGTGTGTAGTAAGTAAACCTGGAAAAGGTTTAGGAAAACTTCAGAAATAAATGGCTTATCCACCTGTAAAGAAATTTTATGTCAAAATCAAGAATATGGAGACTTTCTATTCCTGAGCCTCAAACATGAGTGACAATAAGGACAAGCACATGGCTTCAGAAGAAAACTCTCAATAGGTTTTTTAGATAAACATCTGCTTGTACTCAACCTCTCGAGGCCCAGCTTCTTTGAACATTCAGCAGTAATGTGAAGAGAAAGGAGTCTGTTTCTTCAGACCATCAGTTTGTTATTAAGATAATATGTCCATTGCTGAGGGCAGACAGACCCAAACTCTGCTCTCTGGCCATGATTTATGCCTGCCACAACTGACTTTTCCTATTTAGGTCTGGGAGGCTTTTTTAATATTTCTTTAACCTACTACCCAATCAGTATTTTCTTAAAGTTTAAAATGAAGTGCCCTTGATCTCCAAGAAATTCAAATTACATTTTTTTTAAAAATTGCAAGCCATCTGCTTTCTATATCAAAATAGTAAAATTAAGTGGCTCTAATTGTACAAAGTACCAAGGGCTAACATTGGATTCTTATGAAGCCAGAAGGACATTTTTAAAAGTAGCTTCAGAATACAATGCTGTGAAAGAGCAATGTAGTAACAGCAGTCCTCATATTTTACAGTTTGCTAGGGGCAATTTTCAGTGTGGAGGAGAAAATAAGGGAAACCTTGGAAACAATTTGAATCCTGCTCCCTCCCATCCCATTAGTACTTAGCAGTTAAAATGAAAAATAAAGCTACAAAACATAAGAAGGTGAGGATAGCACAAAACACAGCTGAGAGTGACAAGTGATTGCAGCAACAAAGGAAGATAGACTCGTTCATCTAGTTAATTATAGCTTGTCCTGTGCTACTGGGCCCATGATCTGGGGGTGTGCACGTGTGCGTGGGTGTGCACGCACTGCTGAATTGCTCTGTTATGGCAGGCAGCCTCAGTATTTCCCTTTTAATGATGCTACCAAATGATTAGCCCAAAAGCTCTTAATGAGTGGGAAAAGAGACTGCCAAGCAGCAGCAGCAACCCAGATCTCCCCTGGGGCAAGTTTGCCCAGTGAGGATCTTTTTTCAGGATATCAGGCTGCATGACCCATTCAGACAATAGCAGGGCCAGCTGCAGTGTAGGTCTGAGATAGGACACCAGACCCTCTAGTCTGGGATAAGCACAAAATCCTTTATGGCAAAGCTGAAGAAAAAATCATGCAAACCAGGGACTCCTCCAGACATAAAATTACATCCACTATAGAGAAGAGCACTCAGATGAGTACTGGAGTCTGTTGTTTTCACCTCCTTTCCAAATATCCTGAAAGTAGCAGTTCCTTAAGAAATAGGCTTTTCTCTACTCTGAGCCTCATACACCAGCTCTATTGGCCATTCCCTTTTCTACTAGGGAAGAGAGTTGACAAGCTCTTTGTCTTCCATGTGGTCTTCATAAAATAGGTATCTTGAGTTTCTCTAAAACCAAAAGTCCAAAAAAAAAATTCTGTGAGGATCCCCAGGTACCAAAAAAGAGGACATTCCAGCAGGGCCAAACAATGGGACTCAAAAGAAGCAAAACCCTTGTCTTGAGAAATGTGTAGAATGGAAAAAGAAGCAAAATCATTCTGCAGCCTAGTTCAGACCTTTTACCTGCTAGACAGGTCAGCTCTGCCAAGAGGGTAACCTGATTTCTTGGCTGTTGGTGTACATGGGGACTATTCTTTCTAAGCCAGCAAAGCAGTAGCACAGGCTGGGGAGGTCAGCTCTGTTTGATTCAACCATGACATGCATGACAGCCAAGGGGCTGCTCTCAGGCCCCAGCAGTGAGCCCAGCCAGGAGTGCAGTTTTGTTATTGTAGCCGCAGGCCCACTTCCAATCCAATTACACACAACAGCTGTGCTAGCTCCTCTTTCCCATCCCCTTTTCTTCCTCTGCTATGTAATTCCAGGATAGGTTTTGTCACTATCAGGAGCAGTGATTCAGGGTGAATGGCATCCACTTTGAGTGATCAAAGGAATAGGAACATGAGATAGAAACCAAAGAGAAAGTTTTTTACCCCAACATCTATGGAAGCAATAGTGGAAAGAAAAACATACTATCTCCTTTGACTCCCAGCAGAAACAGTATTCTGACATTCCATGTGGCATTCTCCTGTAAGCATTTGAATAGGAAGGGTTACAAAAATGGTGGTGTTTGAAAACATGAAAACAAAACATGCAAGTGTTCGCAAAGATGGCCACATGCACAAGAGAATGTGAGAGTGCATGTGGAGGACCTGAGAGTGAATGCATTTTATCTGATCCACAAAATGCATATCACTGCAAATCAGAGCACCCAATCAAGTAAGCGCAAAAGTTGAGAAAAGAATTTAGACATGGAATACAATTCTTCAGCTTAGAAAATATATCTCTGACAATATATATGATTGAGATAAAACCCCAACTGAGACAGAGAAGGTGAACAGGAAATGTATTTTTCTTTATTTGTGGGAAACACAAAAAATAGGATCTACTGAATTAAATTCTCAAGTAACAGGCGTAGAAACAACTGAAATAAAGTACTTTCTAGATTTCAATGATTAAACAGTGGGACTTGTTAGCACAGGATAAGTGGAGTTAAAAAATACAAGTGGATTAAGAAAAACAAAGACTGGATATATCCAGAAAAAATATGCCCATCAATGACTGCAGAACACAATCTGGATGCAACATCAGGTCAGAAAGTCCTTAAAACAGTAATTACCAGGAAACACCAATGTATTGAGACAAGACCTATGCTATCATAGTTTCTTAAACTTCCTCCAAAGCATCTACTTTCATAAAAAGATACTTCTAGGGTAGAGGAATGCTTGCTCTCACCCTAGTGATTACTACTACCATATCTTTGCAAATGGTTTTGTATGCAACTAAAATAATTCACATTCCAGTGTAAGAAAATCACATTAGGGAAGAGTACCTGTGCAAAGGTCATGAAATAATCAAAATAATGGTGACACCTATGAAGAACCCAAGTTCATACACACTGGCTTCAAACTCATTATGAGTGGCATTGACAATATGGCATAAATGGAATCTGACTCTGATCTAGTACCTCCAGCAAACAGGAAACTTCAGATGGGCCAACATCCATCATTTTTATGGGCCAAAAGCAGAGTTTTCCTTTAAGGAAGCAGAAGCCAGCATGCAGGTACTGCTTAAATGACCCTATGACACAGAGTAAGGGAGACCAGCTATAACAGCAGACCTGAGGCGAAGAAGGGAAAGAAGGATTTAAAGATGGTATTTGAAAGATTAAAAACCTGGATCAAAAATGTGCTACATTTCAACAATATCTGTGTTTTTATGAAGGATTTTTTCAGGTAAACAAGGAGTAATTTTTCCTCTGGGAAGTACCTAGGTAATGTCTACTGTGTTTTGTCCATTCAGTTCTATGCAAACTAGTCAGCAGTAAAATAATGACAGCCAAATGTCCAGAACTGAATCTCTTAGCCTCCTACCCCATAAACATTTAAAAATCTCTCCCACAATAGGAATAAGCATGGTATGAATAGGAAAAGTAGTATTTAGACTCTGACACCCCCCTCCCCAGGTATGAGTAACAGCCTCCATAACATCAAGAAATCATATTTAGTTCTTTCTCCTGCATATATTCTTTCACTTAACAAAAAAAAAAAAAAAAAGTGAGAGCATATAACTTTCTCTTTGATGTGTTGGTCTTTTTCCAACTACTTATCTTTCAGAATCTATACCACTGGTAAAGAATAGAAGGTGCAAAGAAAGAAGCAGATATTGTACAGAAGTGACAGAGACATCCATTCTGGTCTGTGCTGCATGCCACTTCCCAGTCAGGCACTTAAACTCTGTACTAGGGCTCTTAAACTCCATAATATTCAGCCCTAGAACTCAAACCAGATTGTGGATGTGAGGTGAGGCTGTAGCTATAACCCCAAAGGGAAAACTTAAGTACTGAAAGAAGCTATTTCTCCTCTACATGACACAAGGAGTCAGTGACCCAGCCAAGTGCAGACAGCAACAATCCCAACTCCGGGGCGTTGTTCAAAATGTGGTGTTGTTTTATAACTGAGGTGTTACATTTGCAGGAAAGGTGGGCTGACATCTGACAAACTTTTTTATATGTGAAATGAGCCAGATGGGATCAAGTTTGCTCTTGAAAAGAATACGGCAATGAGCCCCTGTTGCTGGAGGGTTCTCCTTCACAAGCAGAGACCTCACATCCAGGAAAGGCTTATGCTACACATTTCTGTTTACTTTAAAAATAGTCCTCTTTGCACCTTGGAGTAACTGCACCCAGCAGAACTCTGCAGTACCCACAGCTGCCAGGTCCAGCCTATTCACAACTACTTCCTCTTAGTGGGAAATGAGTTTGAACCAATCTATTCAACAATAATGAATACTTATTTAATCAATGGGCTCTTTACAACCCTTCTGCTGCCTGTGGGTAGTTACCACAAGCACATAAAATCCATTATTTGTCTTTCAAACAGTAGACAGTTAAAGTAACCATTTTGATAGGGGCCTGAGGCTCTGTCCTTGCAATATAGATAGCTAGATGGCCAATTAGCTCTGTTCTTGCAATATAGATAGCTAGATGGCCTGCATAGCTTAGCAGAGGAGAAGCATAGACCAGCCCTCCACCCCACCTCCAGAGGTCCCTGTCACTACCCAACCCCACAGCAGTGCCAGTGCACCTCCTAGGGCGAGACGAGCAGAGGGATGAGACTGACAGGAGTAAACAATGACAGAGCCTTGTAATGAGGTATGGGTAATTGTCAGACTGAAAATGTACAGATGACTGAGAGAACATATGAAAAAGCATTCATGTATCACTAAAAATCCACATGTGACTAAAAATCCACATGAGAAAGCACAGAGCAGTCCTGAAAACAAGAACACATGTATGAGCAATGGGAAGAATAAAAGATGCACATCCAAGCATAAATCATGAGACTGCAGGACAATAGGGCAGAAGAGCACAGTCAGAGAGCAGAAGGATGGACCGCTCCACTACTGCTGTAGTGCCCACACTAACAGCAGTAGAGTCCTGTACTGGTTGTGCTACCTCTGCCTGGGCTCCTACCAGTGGTGCTGTCAGCTCCTGCACACCAAGAGATGTCCCTGATATTATCTGAGGCAAGGCTCATTACCAGTGGAATATCATGTGTGCTACTGGTAGAGCAGAGCAAGGCCAAGCTTTCCCAATTCCTCTGCCACACACATCAGCACCTTCAGGATGTCGTGGAGAGACTTGTAACTCCGCTTTTGGTGCAGGGACTGTCAGATCCTGCCAAGGCAAGAGGAAACAGGAGTTCCTGGACACCTCAGACTGGGGAAGAGCTGGTGCAGTTTCAGCCTCATAGATAACTGAAAAGATTGCACATCAAAGTTAACAGAGTCTTCTTCTTTCCAAAGCATGCCAGGTGACGTTTGCCACCACTCAGCCACTTCCATTGCCACTGCTGTCAGTTCAGATACATACAGAATGCCAAAGTTCTCAGCAGAACAAAAAGGTGGCTGATGAGAGAAGCCAAAAGGCTAAATATGCCAGGAAAATACCCAAGTGATGGGTATTCAGGCCCTCCCTGCATCTCTCTGGACTGATGCACACAATCTGATTATCCAAGTGTAGAAAATAAGCAAATTGAACAGAGAACACATTACAGATCCAGATAACTCATTCCAGGTTAGATTTAGCAAAAGTGATGCAGAAAGCTGAGAAGGAAAAGAGCTTTGACTTGACCATTATCCGATTCCAACCAGAGCAATATAGGGTGGTTTCTTGGGGTCTCATTTCTATTTCAGATAATGATAAAGCAGATGGAACTGCCTGCCTAAGTGTGAAGTAAAAATTTGTTTCTAAAGTTTCATAGGCAACAGAATGTGGACTAAAGGGCCTAGTCCATCTAATATTTGTAGCTGAAGCTGGGAGACCCTGATCCTTTCAACAATGAGACAGCAAACGGAGGAGGGAGGTTTGGAGTTCTCTGTGGTAACATACACTATTGTGAAAGAACTTCACATCTAAACAAGCACACGAAACATACATTCATTTTTCCTTTCAAATCATTTGTGCTCTGGTGAGAATAAAATTTGATACCTAAATAAGCTCACACATTCAGATTCAGCCAGAAAGATACTCACTGGTTTATAAAAATGTAAAATAAAAAAAAAATTAAAAAAAACCCAAACTTTTTTAGTAGAACTGAAATTCAGCATGTTATCAGTGGGAGTAGCAAATGGAGTAGACTGCAGTAGGAGAAAGAAAATTACTAAAGTAGATTTTTACACCAGACTACACACAGATGTATCAGAAATAAATTGTATATAATGCACTTTTTAGTGCCAGGTTCAATTAGCAATACTAACAACCATTCTTAATGTAATTTTCATTAAGAAAACATCCCTTTAACTGACCAACACAACGTAGCTTCTGAAGAGGGAAGTTTGTGACCTTTGCTACTATGAAGACCTTCTTTTAGCAAAGCCTGTGCAATCCAGACCTTGTGATGTCCAGCAGGAAGCAGGATGAGACCTGCCTTGGTAACTTACCACCACTCCTTAAGGATCAGCCTTTCAGCTCAGCAAAAGTAGCACTTACCTGGAATATGATTGACATCTGTCGAGGTGTGTTCATGGCAAGCAGAAGGGAGAAAAGAAAGAGAAAGAAAGAGAAGAGAAAAAAAGCCATTAGAGATGCACACAGCAACTCAGCATCCTTGCATGGAAATCAATTTCATGCAAAACCAGAAGTAATTAGGTTTGTTTGAAGGCCACCCATCTGCATCCAAGCACGCCACCATGCAAGGGAGGAGGCACTGGCTCTTTCTCCACTGTGCATGTAAAAGTGAATCCACCATCATATCTGTCCGGAGAGAGTTCCTGGAATCAGATAGAACCAAGCCACATCAGTTCCTGTAAGAATATTAGTTAAAATATTCTATGTTTTTCACACACACAAATGCAAAAGAGAGAAACCAAAACCAACCTGCCTGTAGAAGGCTTCTATAGCACATAAATTCAAGCAAGTTTCCAGAAAAATAGAAAAGAACCTGCTCCCCTTTTATAGGGGCCATGTGAATTTATGACCAGGTGTAAGACAAACCACATAGTCCCAAAGTCTAGAAGAGAGCCCATTCCTTTTCATTCTTTCTGCCCATCATCTCCCAAAAACCATCCTTCATTGCAGACAGTAATAAAGGTGGGGGAGAAGGAAGTGTGCCAGAGCTCTGCATATACTCTCTTTCAAAAGATTATAAATTCAGGAAAAGTATCATTTGATACTTTTTCTCTCTGTGGTATAAGACCACATTTGAGAACCAATCACATAAATCTCAAAATAAATAAGTCCTTTAAAAAGGGAGGAGCAAGACGGTGTAATTCATAGTATTGATAACAGAGAAGGCATATATTTGAATGTACCGTTTTGGGAAGAGCCCACCAATCCCAAAGAAAGTACTTCAACAAAATGCTTCTCATAACTTTTTTTGCATGACAAGTTTAGTCTTTCTCTGAATAAGCTACACTTACCATAATACCAAGAGGAAGAATCCCCTGAAATCTCATAGGGTTAGATTAATATTTTCCTTACAACTAAACCCTCAAAAAAAAAAAAAAAAAAAAAAAAAAAAAAAAAAAACTTGCTTGAGGAAACAGAGAGACCAGGTCCATAGACAGCATTCTCCCCTGGAAGCTTGTACCCACCAGGAGTGGGCTGGTGGAGTTATCACCTTCCAGTAAAGCTTCAAAGAAATACATTCATGATCTGGACTACAGATGCCAGACTACTTCTGCCACAAATCCAGGAGCATGACATACTGAGTGCACTGGCTTCATACTAAGGTTTAAGGCTATATTCTTCTTCTCCCAGTGTGCCCTCCAATTTCCATCAGTATTCCACCTTCCTGTCCAAACCCACTGTGCTCCTGTGAAACTGGTGCCACTTGTTCTCTTGTTCTCCTGAGACACATGCAATTCAGTGATGAGTGAGTCCCATGCATGCTGCTTTTTGCTTATCACTCTTTAATGGCTCCAAAACCATTTGTAGAAAAGTCTCTGTGGAACATCAAGCTATACCTTCCCGCCCTAACAATGCAAATAAAACAATGCATGAAGAGGGGAGGGACTGTTGCATCAATTCATTTAAATTCCATAGCTTTTACTAAACATATATGGCAGATTTGATGTGGATTATTTGCTGCCTCTCCTCTTTTAACCCATAATTGCATCTAAGAACCAGTGTCTTGGTTTGCAGGCCTAGAAGTACAATAAGCACAGAAAATTTACCTGAAAGTAATTCCTTTTAGGTAGGAAAAGAAAACAAGTGTCAGGTAGCAATGCAGGCACTGAGGATGGAAAGCAAAAGAAGGTGATAGCGGGGCAGAAGGAAGGAGCAGACCCTTAAACACCACTCCAGGATGTGAACATGATGACAAAGAATTTACAAGTCCACTGCTAGGAGCAGTGTTAAGTTGATGCGCTGCTTGGGAAAAATCAGTGGCAGTCAGAGATGATCACAGATCTCAGAAGAGGTAGAAGTGATTACCATACGGTACTGCCAAGGTTTTGAAAATCCACCATCTGCTTGAAATTCTATTCTAAGCAGGTAAAAAGTTTTCAACCCATGTTGTCCTCTCAGCCTCCCTGCACACCTGACAATGGAGCAGGCACTGCTGCAGTCCAGGCGATCAATGGGGGCCTGGAACAGCAGGCGGCATCACCAGGATGCCTCTGCTTCAGCAGGAAATCTGTGGGATGGCTGGGGAATAAAAATTACCAGCAGATAGAAAGGGCAAAGGAAAGAGCTAGCCAAGGGTTAGCAAGGGATAAACACATTAAGCAAATAAGAGAAGAGGCAGTGGGCTGTAACTGATGATACACTGCTTGAAATAATACTTACTTAACTGTGCAAGAATTAAACAGGTCATGAAGGTGTTAAAAGGCAAATGATAAAGTGCTAAAAGCTAAAATAAGCATATCTAAAATTTAATTTCTCAATGGCAAGTAACAGCAAGGGGATTTCTTTTTACCTGTCTTTTTTTTGTGCCAATGTCCCTAAGAGCAGGCATGCCCCATCCCGACTGATTTAACTCTTAGGTTTTTTTTGCTGTATCCTTTTTTGCAAAGTTTCCACCCGAAACTATTTCTTTATACACTAGTTGCACCACTAAAGTCACTGGTTGCATCTCTGTGAAACTTTCACAGTACTTACCTACATGGCAGCCTGGGTCATTAGTGTTACTTCCCATACTAAATGCTGAAGGAGTTTCTTGTATTGCAGACACCCCCCCATGTGGTATCTGCTGGCAAATGCTGATTTCCAAATGGTGAAACTATTTGCTTTTTAGTTTAAAACAACAAGAGAAAGCACTGCTTTCTCTGTGAAGACAAAAAAATGACACATAACCAGTCAGTCCTCACAAAAGACCCTACAATAAATACCACTGTGGCAAGTCACTGAATCACAAAGCACAGGATATTCTGGGTTAGAAGTGATCCACAGGGATCATCAGGTCCAGCTCCTGGCTCTGCACAGCACTATGCCCAAGAACCACACCATGTGCCTGACAGATTTGTCCAAATGCCCCTTGAGGTCTGTTAGGTTTGGTGTTGTGACCACCTCCTTGGGGAGCCTGTTCCAGTGCCCAAACACCAAGCCTGAGTGAAAAAAAAATATTAAATTTTAAATATTTTTTTAAATGTTAAATGTAAGTCCTCATGGGAAACACCATCATACTTTTGCAGTGTGGAATCTTACTCCATTTTGGTTCACAATTGAAACTGTGGCTGCATATATTGACAAAAGGGACCCACCATACCTTATGGATGCTGGCTCTACAATTAGGAGACATCTAATGCCTTGAGAAAGTTAAATAACAGAGATGGCATGTAGCTACTGGGACCAGATCTGGGGACCTAAGATGACTTTCCTTCAGACCCTGCCATCTGAGATGTTCTTCCAAATTCTCTTTATGTTTTTCTGTTTTGTCTACAATAGGACTGTTTAAAAAATAAAAACAATAGGAGTGTTTCCACTCTCTTCCATTAGCACTACCTTCCTCCAACTACATAGACCTCCTTGCTGCCACAGGGACTGAGGAGGCAGAGCATTCCAATTAAGGAGGAAGCACGCAAAACCCATGGCCAACAAAAAAATTCAGTGACCATGGGATTCACTGCCACATAGATGGAGGTTTCTCCACTTCCTTCAGCTCAGAGCAGTTCAAACACAGAAAGGTCTGCCTCTTAATGTAAGACAAGGCAGAGCTTGCTTTATTCTATACACAAGAGTCCATTTATTGCTCCTTTGTAAAGGGCTGAGCCGCAAGCCAGTAGTGTTTGCTTTTGTTCTTTGATGATAATAGCTGTGTTGAAAGAGGGATCAGCAGGGCCGCTGCCTTTGTCTGGTGCAGCCCCAGCCATCTATCTAGGTGGGGTGGAGGATGAAGGGAGCAGGGGGAACAAAGCAAATGTTATAGCTCAGATCATTTCCATGCCTGTACAGGAAACATCTGAGGTGTTTTTCACTCTAACATTTTTAACATAAAGTTTAGCAAAAAAGGAAAGGTATCATGACAGCACACTTCTCTCTCCAGATGGAAAACAAAGACAACATAAACTTTCTGAAGGCACAAGCCCTAGCAATACACATCACCCTGATTTAAAGAGACCTACTTTTATTTCCATCTCTGCAATCTATTCAGTCTTGTCCCCTGCTTTGATGTGCTGTCTTCTGGCAGCTAAACTGTGAACTACTGACTGAATTCACAAGTTACAAACAAGCTGGCAGGTAGAAGCCTCCTAGGTTAAGTGGAAATAGGCACCTAGAAGTGAATGGCATTAAAGTTCTCCAGCATCACTCTCCAGCATTCTCTTACTGCTCTCACTCCGAACAGCAGTGTACAGAGATGACTGAGGAGCAGGCAGAAACTGGAGAGAGGAGGAGGGCAAAAGCCATAAAACTTAGAGGCATTTTTTGTCATAGGAGACCCACTCCCAAATGAGAGGAAACCCAGCTTTTAGACTCAAAAATTACCACACTCTGAAGATTATTCAGATATTGACACCTGAAACAGCTTTTCTAAAGTAGATTTGGCTCTCATCATTCTGCAAATACAGAAATGGATATGGGCAGAGTCTCACTGACAGAAGCATGACTGGTTGGGAACTCAGGCACTTAATTTGACATATTTTATATATATTTGTGTGTATGCATATCTATATATATATATAGAAACCATTCAGACCATCTATTGATGCATTTATGGCAGTCAGTGAAATGATTCAAAAGATACATGATGAGCCAGCCTGAACTCCTCAAGTGTGGTAGTAAGAGATGTTGGTGACTCACAACTGGGTGATTATCTCCTAAGCGAGCTCTGATGGAACATTTTAACAATATAAAAAGCTGCATTTTTATTCAGCTGGAAACACATCAAACTGGCAAAAGCAAATTCCTCACTAATTTAATATTTTATCAAATAAAGTGTTAATTTCACATGCTGATTTGGCAAGTGGTCTCATTCTACCCTAATCTGGTCTGTTATGGTGTCAGAGTCCAGGACATCCCTCTGGCTGCCCTGGCTGTCTCAATACCCTGGTATGAAGTCAAAAACATCTGTGGCTTTGATTTTAGCCTGTGTAAAAAGTTGCCAACTTTGTATGAGGAATTACAAGCCACAAGGGTTTGAGTAGTGTGATAGTTGAATTAACACAGGGTGGAAAAGTAGAAATTTGAGGTTTTTAGAATGTAGTTCAAGGGGTCAAGATGGAAGAATTTGGGCTTGTCCTAGCCATCTTCTCCTTCTTGTCCTCCACGTCTTGGTGTGATGGTGACACTTTTCTATTGGTTTAAGGTAGAGACACACTGTCTAACATAGATGATAGCTATTGGCACAGTATTGTGAATATCGTACACATAATTTTGAGTGTATAATGTAAACGCCACCTGAGGTGGGACACAGAATGTCATGACCTCCTTGCTAAACAGAACTCAGCAGGTCAGAGAAAGAATGTTATAGATAAGAAAGAATAAACAACCTTGAGAAGCTGATCCTACATATTCAGACTCCTCCTTTGGCTGCACGGGCTGGGAAACAAGGACTTTCACAATCTTGGGGTCATCCCAGCACCACCCTGAGATTATGGCACAGATGAACACATGGTCCTACTTCACCTCCTACAGACTCTTCTTTCTCTTCAGTACACAGTGGTTCAAAACCATCAGCAATGGTTAAAGCAACTCAAAAGCAAATAGCATCCCCATTGTATAAACACTTTATAACAAAATTTGCTTGGGTAAAGAGGGACTCGGTAATGAGATCAGTTCCCCACATTAGCACATCCCTGGACACAGCGCTGCCACTGGACAGATACTTCGAAGATTGTTGTGTTTGTGGTTAACCGAAGTTAAAATCTTAGCTCCATTGAATCCATAAATTATTTGAAAATTACTTTAAGACTGACATGACTTTCATTCTTGATGCTTACTTAACATCTTTTGTTTTATACTGGTAGTAGGATGCATCCCTGGTGTCCTTCTAATTATTCCAATGGGATTAATTTGCTAAATATTTAAGATGCTAGATGTTTAGGATACTGAAACAAATCCAAGACCACTCCAGCCTATGATGTCTGTCACTGAGCAACACTGGGATCATGAAGAACTTCAGAGTACTAGCAGGTGTAGGCCTTATTGTCTCACTCCAGAAGAATAGGACCCTGTAATTTGTGTTAATGGAGTGTTGAACACTTCTGATTTTATTCAGTAGAGATAAGTGGTGACACATACACAAACAAGTTCATTACAATCAATTACATTTCTCTGTGTTCTTTGTCCTATGGGATCTCTTAGGCTGCCAGCCTCTTGGGAATAGTATTCACTTGATACACTGCATAGAATTGCATACATTTGTGGTACTGTGCCTTTGCACAGCTAATACTTGGGATCCCAAAGCACTTATTAGCTGTGAATATAGGACTCATTCATCCAGTACTGAAAAGCAGCCAGCTCTGAAGTGAAAGAGACAGATGTTTAACAGCTTATAGGAATACCATACAGCAGTTTAGCATGTCAGAATTAGAACAACAAAAATTACTTAAAGAGGCAGAATGAAGCTTCGCTGATTCTACTAAAATTGTGATTTTAAAGCACTCATGATTTAAATGAGGTGAAGTGATTTGATTTCAAAACTTATCTGAATTACAGTGATTTGAGGCTGCCAATCCTTTTTTCCATACTGTGCACATTAATGTTGTGGGCAGCCTAACCTCTACATGGGGTGAAATGTGAGGTCAACTGACCTATGTCCAAGTACATCACTTTCTAACATATAGGAAATTTGAGTGGAGCCTTTATCTACTAAGAAAAATTAAGCCTTTACCTTAAGGAGCCAAGTTCTCTCCTCTCAGGGAACCAAGACATGCAGGCAGAATGTGTGCTCAAGCTAGCTGGGGTGACATTGGCAAACCACTATGGTTTTGCTACTCTTATGTGGCCATATAGGAAAGGGCTTTCATATCAACATGGTATGGATTGATTAAGTATGTTTGCTGCTTTCAGAAACCAATGCAGAGTTACTTGACTCCAGTAAGGAAAAAAAAACTTAGAAAAACAAATTGCTAACAATCCCTCTAATTAACTCTGTGTCATTACTATTCTTAGATAAAGTTGCTTGCTGATTTCACAGCTTTCAGTGAAAGTATCATCCTCTCCCACACATCCTAACAAATATGCTCATGTACATTCCTCAGCGCCTTGCTAGGGGCAAGTCAATAGTTATGTATACCACTACTAGCCAAAATCCAACTGGAATTTAATTACTCTGTGCCCTCCAAACAATCTGTTGATCTTTACTTAAGCTGCCTAGATACAGTGCCTGAGCACCCCAGGAGGAAATTTCTCTGTATTTCATCCTAGGTGTCTGGGCACTGGACAAAATAGAGGATTTGCTCCCTGCTATTTTGCACAACATCTTCATGTGTCTACATTCAGCCAGTCATGATCCCAGTCTTGTGGGGAACACAAAGATACATAACTGTATAATTTCTGAAGGGCAGATGCAAGCAGAAAAAAAGTGTCCTTCATATTCTCCATAGAGAGAATGAAAATAAACTTATGATGATGTTTTAGCTTAATGTCAGAAAAATTTGGTAGGAACCGGGTAGTGAGGCTCTGGACTACTTTGGCCACTGAGAGCTTGTCAAAAGCATTGAAGACTATTAAGAAAAGACTAGACAAGTATTTCTCATTAATTTTTCAGATTCACCTGATCTTGTCTTGGAAAGACTAGTTGGCCCTTATGATCTATTTCAATCCAATTTTCTATGATTTTATTATTTTAATTCAAAAGACACTTTACCCAGACAATCCCATCAGTAACAACTGCTAGGCATCCTAAACCAGTAGCTTCACTAATGGAGCAAGGCAGACATCAGAGTCAAGCCTCTGACATCAGCAATGCACAGGTACTCCGGAAAGAGTCAAAGGATCTAAGAAAAATCACAGTACCATTATCAACAACTTCCAGCAACAAGACTGGTGGAGGTTGCATCATGATCAAAATGTTGATCATTCTTTGATGGACTTCTCCCTTCTTGACTTTGTCAAGTCTATTCTGAAACATGTGAAACTGTTTTTCTTTGTTTATTTAAAACCTGCAACTGGGCATCCCCAAACTGTTGCTTTATAAAATATATGAATAAGCATTTTCTATTCAGCATCACCACAGCATTCCTGATTATAAAGAGCTACGTCACCTTCTGCTTTAGCCACTTTTCTGAATTGAAAAGTGCTGCCCCATCAACATCCTCTGCAGATGGCAGCTGTACTTTACCTGTAGTGAAAAGGCACCAAATCTACATCAAGACCAGTTTTGATATTTATCCTGAAGTTAGTTTTACAACTAGTATATTTTAGCACAGGTCTAAACCCATCAAAAGTCCTTCCCTCTCCTAAGTACCAATCTGACCAAAACTCCAATGAGAATAAAGTTATTATTCTCATCAGGAACACAGACTGACAAGTTTATGTGTAAGAAATGAAGACTGTGTTTGGACAAATCACACTAATATCACCCTACCACTCCAGCAGTCCTTGTACCTCACCAGAGGCTGGTGCAGATCCAGGCCCCTTCCTCTCTTTCTGTTCAGCGGTATCATGCCCACAGTCCTATAAAGAGCATTTATCTGCCTTAGAATTCACTTGAAATGCTTGGGCCAAGAACAAGCTGTAGCCCCTGTGTGCAGAGTACAATGTTACAGAAGAACATGGACATTCTCAATGGCATGCACCCAAGTTAGGCACACACATTACACTGTCTCCTCTATAAGCACTACCATTCAATGTTCCATGCTAACAGCAAAAGTTGCCATATGGTTCATTGTGCTACATATTGGAAATCACAAAGATTTTCCACCTAACTGGCCACTCAAAGGCAGGGGAAGGGACTAAATTACTTTCTAGCCTTTAGCTACAATATTTGGGACCACAATTTGTAAGGCACCCTTATATTAGGAACAGTAGCACAGTCACATAGAAAGTTGTTTTTCAATTTTCTTAGGTAAAGAGAGGAAGATGATTTCTCTTTACTCCCCAGCTTGGATGAAACAAGAACCTATGGCCTTCTAAAAGCATACAGGCATACTTCTATGTCACACTTCTATATCATTACTATCTCTGTATCTGCTCCACTCTTCCATATCTGTATTTATGGCTGGAAGCTCCTATCCTCATTCAGATTTCAGTTCATGGTGAAAAGTCTCACACACTTTGAAAAGCCTTTCAAAAACTATTTGCAACATTCCCATGAGCAGTTGTTTCTTCATGTTTTAATTACAATTAAAACTATCTTCCCATTACAAGCCAAATTTTCTCTTGACTTTAACAATAACTAAATCAATTAATATGACATTTCAAGGGCTGCATCATGTCATAGCAATACTTATTCTTGTAAGCTGGAGGTGGCACACAAGAGATCTTAGGGATATAGAAGTCAGTTTCTCTCCAGTGGTCTTGTTTCAATCGATTTAGGCATCAGGAAAGGACAGCAACTGGATGACTGCCCCTAAATGAAATAGCCTCACTGTCAGGAATACCCTCCCTGGATTCACCAACACAGCTACTACTTCTCTGACTTCTTAGATCCAGCAAAAGCAATACTGCTAGGTGGTAATCAGGACATAAAGACAACCAAGAACTTGATGATGCCAATGCACAACAGTGGACTTTCCCAAGATGACCACCATGAAAATTAATTTATTTTTGAATAGTATTATAAGCTTACATAAAAAATGAACTAGCCATATGACCCAAGAAGATAAAACTAGTTTAATTGCTGGCAATCTGCAATCTGTTCAAAGCACTGAAACCAGACTCATGGTGTTTCACCCTTGTCTACATCACCTGCAAGGGTGACACAGAGTCTGGAAACCCAGGAATTGCCCACCATATCCCACAGAAGGAGAGGAATCTCCTCCTGTTGAGGAAGAACCTACACACTTGCTAAGGAGTGTCATCTTTGTTGAGATCTCGGATCACCATGACAGTTGCAAAAGGCATTTACTGCTGCCAAATCCATTGTAAATTGTGTTGCCTCTGTTCCTTTCTTATAATCTAAAAAATGTCAGATAGAAATTAACTTTGGGCATATTTCCTATGAAATATACATCAATGAGAATATTCAATAAATAGTAACACAAAGAACAGAAAAATGAGTTAACCCAAGGAGATGTGGGGGGTGGGGTGGTAAATTATAAGTAAGCATAGAAAGGTTTGTTAAGCCTATGAAACAGCCCATGTTATAATCTATTTGCTGTACTCAATCTTGGAATTAATAAAACAAATCCCTTGATATGTCTGACAGAGTTATTAGAGGATGCTAATATTCCTCTCAGAGCAATCTGAAAAGGTGGAACTGGAGCCATAGAATGCTGTGACTAGTCTAGTCAAGCAAGGGTGGAGAGAGAAGGGGATCCCTTCTTCAAATCCACCTGACTTTCACTGTCAGCATTCCTCATTCCTGTCCAGCCTATTCTAGAAAGTGTTAGAAGCTGTAGAACAAAAGGCAAAACTACACAGCGGAAAACTCCCCATCCCATTTCTCAGTCTTGCCACTGGTTGAGCCCTGGGATGCCTGAGTCCTTCCCTGCTCACAGCAGGCTCGGGTGTCACGTCATAGAAGGGACCTATGTACCACCTCCTGTACCACTGGTCTCAAAGGACATTGCCTGAGCTCTGAAGAAGCAGCTCATACAGGCTTGGAGGGCAAGGAATATTCATTTACCCAGTTACACCTAGCACTTACTAGTGCCACATGCCAACACTCTTTGTGCTGCATCACAGCATCCAAGGCCCAGATGTCATATTACATCCATCTGCAAGATTTCCCAGAAAAAGCAAGAGGTGACATTTTCTTCTTTAAAAGGGACCTCTATCAGGCTTCATCCAGGTATTGTATTGTCAGTATCATGGTACCTCTTTGTTGGAAGGTCTAAGTAGAATTATTAACATTACACCACCAAATCCAGATCAGTTAATGTTACACACCTCGCCAACATTCATGAGAACATGCATCTGTTCTTGAAAAACAGAGCAAGGCAGAGGGATAAAACTCCTACTTTCTTCCTCAATACTGATTATAGCAAACATAGAATAAAATCTAGGCTTTTTACAGGATTTAGATAGTTTTAATTTGGAATTCAGTTCTGTATTGGGAGCCTTGCAGAAAATACTGTATTCAAGGAGCTAGTGAACCTTGAACTGTCCATGTCTGTTGTGTTGTTCCTTGTACTTGGGGCTTCAGAAGCCCATACAACAGCAATAGCAATCACTGCAAGAGCTTGCTGGAGTGCCCTTTGCCATGGGATGTTACAACAGAAACAAAACTTTAACTCGTCAGGAAAAGAGAAGTGATTCTGTTTGCTGCACAAAATAAAAGGCACTATAGCATGGAAAGGAGGAGGAAAATCCATTCACGGTGGATGATATCGGAGGTCCATTTGATGGAGCACGAAAGCAGGATTCCAAGCCTCTGAAGTGACAAAAAAATTTACTCACTATTCACATTCTTCTTTTTATTATATCTAATTACAATGTCTATTTTATTACACCATTTGGTTTTAAGTCTTCTTATTTAGATCCAGAAATATTCTTGCACACTATCTCACACACAGCTGCTTCTCAGCATTAAGGGAGAAAGTTGTCAGAAAAGGCTGGCACAGTTCTGGTCAGCCACTTGGTGCCATCAGTTGCTAAGGTTTGTGCTTCAGTAGGTCTCTTCATCAAGGAACCACTCACAGTCTCCTGTTTTAAACACTCCCTGAATTGTCTAAAACCACTGTTTTGAAATTTACTCGCCATCTATAATCTGCTAAGCATGCCTCTGGATTTGGTGTAAGTATCAATTATTGATTTGCTCACTCCAATTCCAATTAGGATGGAGTTCCAATGTGCCTGAAGAGTGAGAACTCCATTTATTACACATAAAAATACATAGTGCATGCTCCTCCAACACAGAGAAATCATCCTAAATACAGCAATGAGTAACCAGAAGAAATGCATCTTCTTTTCCACTCCTTTCTACACTTACATATAAATTTTAGAATATGTGTTAGTGGGTTTTATATTCCATGTTATTGCTGTATCTGCTACTGCAATATATATATTTGAATTAAACAGAAGTCATCAGGAGGTTCTATTGCAGGCATTTGCCTTGTTTATTGTTGAAAGGCACTGCTTGGAAAAGAGTAACTGCTGACTTCAGTAAATGTGAAACATAATGATGGGAAACAGCTGCATTCTGCATCTTTCAAAATGCTAAATTTCCTTGTGTGATTGTCTAAATGTAGACCTGCAGCCTGCAGCAGAATCTATGCAGATGCAGGCCCAAGTGCATAATCACAGGACCTCATACCCACTGAATTCAGCAGATGTCTCTCTTCATTGAATGGACTAGGCCCTGGCCCCTAAAATTACAGCATTCAAATGCAGGGAAAAATTTATTTGTTTTTTCTTTTGATTAATGTGTTAACATAATACACATAAGCTCATATTCAGAAAAACAGAAAACAGAGAGGGTGTAGGAAAAAGGTACACATCTTTTTGGTACTGAAAAAAAAAATAGTTTAAAATGTCTACTCTTTTTAAATTTGTAAAAAAGAGTGTCTGCAATAAATAGCTTCCATGCTAATTATCTCAGATTTTTTATACAAAAGATACTGCTGAAGAGTATGAAGCCTCCAAGCTACCATTCAAACTCACTCTAAGTCAATAAAGATTCAAAGTTATTCCCAGTTAGCAGTCTCTCCATAACCTAAGTGGGAACACATTAATAGACCCCTCAGTTCATCTCCTGGCTGATTTCTGAATCCAGAAAATCCACCATCAATAACTGGCTTCCAACAGTACACAAATATGTTGAGCACTGTATGAACTGCAAGAGCACAACTCCCCTTCCCACCAAGAAAACTGTCAAACACAGTGTCAAACATTAGTACAGATACCTCATCAGGGTCTCAAGCACAGAAAGAATGCAATTTAGTCTCTTATTTCTAAATGCCATCCTGTTGCAGAAAACTTCCACCAGATGCTTGTTACATGAGTAAAAGCTAGTACCTCTCCTCCAGGAACTGTTATTACTCACCAGCCAGGATGCAGCTCTACGTGTGCACGCAATAGCATCACAGAAAAGGAAGGTATTACAATCTGCAGCATACATCAGGTTGTTCCAGAGTGTTTGAACCTCTGTGTCTGATGAGGTCAAAGAGAGCCACAGCCCCTTTTTACTCCCTGAGAAATTCAGTGTTTGTAACTGCAGCATGAACCAGGGAAAGCCATTCAGCTTGCTGATTATATCTCAGAGCCTCATTCACTGCCAGGTGAGTAATCAGTCCTACACTTAATGAGCTAATAAAAACTTCCTTCACTAGGAAGACACTGCCCTGAAATAAAACAATATCAATTAGGAAAAGAGATGCAATTCATTGTTGGATTTCAGTGATAGTCATAAGCACTGTTGCTGAGGGATTTGGAAGAGGGATAGTACCTTCTTTCCTATGCCTTGTAATTACTAAAAGGGTAATATCTCTTCTCTCCTCTTCAGGAATATGTCAGTATGGATCCCACTAGAAATTGCTGGAAAGCAGTAGCTTTCCAGGATGGTAGGAGAAATTATTTTAGCTGCATCAAGGAGTGATTGGAGTATTCCTGAAATGGTATCTGACCTAACTGGGTTTTCAAAGAAATAACAAGGTTTAAAATTTGATTATTCTGTATTGTCACCTCACAACATGATGTAGAAACAGGTACTAACATGGGCTTTTGAGTTCACAGAATTATAAAGTAGTTGAGGTTTGAAAGAACACTCATGACCATCTATTCTGACTGCCCAATTCCCCTAGGTCAAAGTAGACCAAATTGCTCAGGACTTTAATCAGGTTTTTACTGTATTCAAACATGGAAGACCTTGCAACAGCTGGTGAAGTGAGCCTGGATATGAAAAACAGGACATACATTTAAAGAGAGATAATAAAATCTGGTACACATTCATATAAAATGAAGAGGGAAGGAGGAGTGGAGGGCATTTAGACATCTGGACCAGTATGAGAATTCAAACACTGTCATTTGGTAAAAGATGATTGGGCAAATCATTGCCTTGTACCACCTAACCCTGGATATTAGGCAGCATACATAGGGAAGTATGAAAAAACTATGTAGAAAACTACACAGTTGCAAAATTAGGGCAATAGAAACCTGGCACAGGCAATACATAAAGAAGTGGATGAAGCTCTTGGTATCTTCCCTTGTAACAGGTCAGTCATGGAATACTTGTATTAGCAAAATGTACAAAAGGAGATTTATAAGGACTTTTTTCAGCAGCCACCAGATGCTGGGTATCAAAAGTCTGGTGAGGAAGCTTGCCAGCTTGGAGGTATAGAGTAACAGGATTAATATTTGATCTAGATACTGATGATTTTCCAGAGAGAACAATTGAGTGCATCTTCTTGGTTGTTTATATCATGTAGCATTTTATAGACACCTTGCTTATCAGCTAGGCCACAACAGAAGCCTATAAAAGAAACAGAAACACTGTGTAGACCAGTGCTGACTACTTTCTAATCCAGGATATTACTGTAGCTCCATCTCCTTCCTCACACTGCTCACCACTTCAGATAGCTCAAGCAACTATCTGTGCCTTAAAGTGCTATTGCCCTGTTCCTATTGCCCATAGAATAGCAGACCATTTGCACTGCAATGAGCACATTAAGGAATATTCTTTTTCTCCAGGGTTAGCCATAAGACTTCGAGGTAAAAGCATGCAATCCCACTGGTTTATGGTGCCTAGACAGAATATATTGACCTTGGTCATGTTCTAGAAGGCCAGAAGTGAATTCTAAAAAATAGCATCAGTTCTGTACACCATCATTTGAGAAGCACCAATTCCTTCTCACCAGCATAATAAAATTTAAACCCTAAAGAAAAAAGACGCTATCCAAGAGGAGGATATTGCCTATCACCCATAATGCCCATGAACTTAGTTGCTTGTTAAGAGTGAGAGAAACTGTTTTATCTTCTACCTACCAGGGAAGTGGATCACTCTTCTACTCCACATGCTGAACCCTTTAGAGTAACATGAAGAGTAAGGTGGTTAAAAAATAAATAAATAAATAAATAAATAAAATAAAATAAAAAATAGGCCTTATATGAGGAGCACTGAGGTCAACAGGATCGCTCCAAGGTATACCCTACAGCCTGGGCAATGGTACAAAAGAACTGCCTTGAGCCTTGAGCCAGTCTTAAGCTTGGTGAGGTCAGAGAATAAAAACCCACTTCACTACTCCATACCTCAGACAGAAGACAGTACATATGTATCTGCTGGGTTTGTTCAGACCCAGAAGAGGGAAACAACCTCCCTTATTATTTGGCATAATGGAGCATGAGCAAAAGCCACTTCTTCACTCCTACATAGTCTCTTGAATGACTCACAAAGAAAGCAACACCCACTTCTGTTGGGGCAAGCTTTCTTAGGAGTGACACCCTGAAAAAGAATGGGGAAAAAGATAGAAAAGATTAAACTCATCAAGTAGCTACAGCCATATTGAATTTACAAAAGAGCCTGAGTCTATTTCCAAAGATTTATTCACTAAACTCTGGAAATATTCCTAATCACCACTGAAAATTTGCAAGTGTATAATGTGTGTGGGCTGTATTATCCACCAAAATCTCACTGAACTTCAGGTTGGGAAGTAAAACTATTGACCTAAGAACTGCATTCACTGCGATTCAATGATAAAATGCAAAACCCTAGAAAAGACAACTTGGGCCTTCCGATATTTCAGAACATTCAGTCCTGCTCTTAGTTACAGCTATGAAGCCTCAAGTGAGCATTAGTAGTGCTTTTTCACTAGGTTTTACTCTTCACAGTCTTTCTCTATACCAGTGTGGAAAGACATTTTCCATTGTCTCAAATGCAATGACCACCTTCTTACTGACTTCAGATCACTCAGCAGTGCACAGTCTCATGGCATATAGAGTATCATTGGTTTGCTGGATACTGCCAGCTTAAGGCTATTTATGTCAAGGTCTGAGGCAGGACCTTTGCAATCACCTTAGAAAATACAGGACTTGGCTCTACTACCAACGATGGTCAAGACAGTCTTGGTGCTGCTGTGTCAGCCCATGAGTGACATTAACCCTGGCTGTTTTCTGCCTCCTATAGTTTCCACATCAGTCTTTGCTTTCCTGTCTGCTACAGTAGGCACTGAATGAAGCCACCTCATTTGGGAGCAGGAGGCCAAAGCTTGTCTCCAACAGGACCTTCAAAAACTGCTCCAGCAGATGGAGCTTTTACCTCGTATCTTGCAATTTACAGTTTTGTGGAGAATGACAAGTCGGGCATCTGCTCTTTTCTGAAATTCCCACACACAAAAGAGAAGCCTGTTGTGTTCATCCCCTATAATGATTAACCCTGGAAAATACACAACTCTTAAAACTGGCTGAGCTTTGAATCCAGAGGGGTTGGGAGAAGTCAGTTCAGACAGATGGTCTAGGAGATAAGAGAGAAGACTATTTTGTCAGAAATTAGTTTAGTTTCACTGCATTAGCAATGTTCCATTATCTAGCTCTCTGACCTAAGGCCCAGAGGGAAATGAAAAAAGGTCACACCACCTTTATTAAAAGACTCAGCCACCACACCATCCTATTAAAGGAAAGGGAGACCCAAAGTTTCTACATCTCTTCTAATTTCATTTATGAGGAATGTGTAGACCAAATAGGATCCATACTGGCATCTGAAGACCTAGAAAACTTCATTCCTCAAAGCCAAGAGCAGAGGAATGAGAAAAAAAAAAAAAGACTGTTGTAGGAAAAATAAGACTCATGCATCACTACATTCTCCTTTTATTTGTCAAGAGTCTTGGCACACATTTGACAAGGGCTAGGAAAGTGTGAAGAGTGTGTATCTAGTATCAGGTGGCAGATTCCAGCAAGGGAATCAGATGTCAAAAGGAGGGAGATTTAAATTATGTTCATGGAAGAGATCCTCGAAGATGTGGACATTTGGCCTAGCTGAGGACAAATACTAGAATGCAAACATGAAAGTGCAGCTTTTCCTTCCAACTGAGTGTCTTGAAAGCTGATCAGTTTTCCATGCTTGGACAGCTTTTCTGCTACAATCACACAGCAAGACTGGGTTTTCCCTTGCTGACTCGCTCTCTTTTTCTCCAGTTGCAACTCCCAACCCCCAGCCTCCCTTAGCTTTGCCTCAGAAAGACAACTTTGCCTCCCAGTGCCAGTATGCAAAAGCCTGCCTGGCCAGTCGCAACATGGAGGCTCTTCCCCTGATAGCCATGATCATCTTGACAGTTCTGCTTTCTCTTAATATCATCTGTCATCTCTCCCACTGCACCTCCTCTCCCTGAATGCAGCCTCCTCCATCTACCATGTTAGGGTTGGGGAAAAGAAGAACAATGATCAATGCCGAAGTCAGAGCACTTATTCCTTCCTTCCTTCTACTACAGTAATAAGGCAAAAAGAGCCAGGGGCAAGCCTGGATGGGACAATTAGGCTGGAGGAAAAGCTGTGAAAAGCAGCAGAAACATAAGCTGCCCATACAAAAAAATCAGCTCATACTTCTGCTCTGAGAAAGGAACAGCTGGAGTGTTGACGTTTAGGTGTGATTTGGCTTAGAAAAGACTGCCAGAAAGATTTAAGAAAAAGATCCACGTAGTCACAGGTCTGCATATCACTTTCCAAGCATCCATCATGGAGATAACAGCTGTACAAATACATCTGAGTCTGGAGTGGCCACTCATTTTTGTGTGAATATCTTGGAATCCAGTTTGACAGCACTACCAACAAATGTCACTCCTGATCTTGGGATTGCCTGTTTGTTTAGATCTGTTCCCTTCTGGCCTAGTTCTTATGATGAGTTTTATTACAGATATAAAGGAATTCTACTGATGTGGTTCTTCACAGCACCAACAATTAATTTGTTGTGCACTGCACTAAAATAATTCATACATGCTTACTGCTTCAAATAATTTAATTTAAACAGCTTCCATAATAAATACCAGTCAGAACTGTTAGTTACCCTGAATAGAAGAGTTCTACTCATATTCCTGTATGCTATGCAGTAAAATAGATATCTGCTGGAGGACAGTATGGTTAAATGCAGTTTATCACAATTACACAGAAAATAAGAGAGCACTTTTGGGCTGAAGAGCACCTAGTCATGTTTTCTCATTATGTTATTGTTTCCAGTATAAGCACAATGTCATCATGCCCCATCAGCCACCATCTTCATTCCAGGCTGAAGTTGCTGCTCACTTGGGTAACAGTTCTTTGCAAGGCAACTTAATTTTCAAGGGCAACATTAGAAATGGGGCATACTGAAACCCTTTTTAGTATCTAAATAAGAGATTTTTGGGCAACAAACAGAGAAAATAAATCTTAAAAAAATTTAAGCTGCTCAAAACAAGTAAAGATAATAAAAGAAAAGGTCTTTTCAGGAATCCGTTTTTCAGTGGGACTTTCTCTCTGCTCATGTCTTGGACAGGTGTACCCTTTGCTGGGTAAAAAACTGGATGGCCAAGCCCCAAGAGTAGGGGTGAATGGAGTTATATCCAGTTGATGGCTGGTGACAAGTGGGGTTCACCAAACTGTGTTGGGACCAGTTGCATTAAGTATCTTTATCAACGATCTGGATAAGGGGATCAAGTACAGCCTTACTTTGCAGAAGCCACCAATTTCAGTGGGAGTGTTGATCTGCTGGAGGGCAGAAAGGAACTAGTGGGGAATCTGGACAGAATGGATTGATGGGCTTAGGCCAACGGTATAAGGTTCAACAAGGCCAAGTGTAAGGACCTGCATCTGCATCACAACAACCCCATTCATCACTGCAGGCTGGGGGAAGAGTGACTGGAAAGCAGCCCAGAGGAAAAGGGCCTGGGGGTGCTGGTCAACAGCAGCTGAACATGAGCCAGCGTGTGCCCAGGTGGCCAAGAAGGTCAGTAGTGTCCCAGCCTCTATCAGCAATAGCGTGGCCAGCAGGAGCAGGGCAGTGATTGTCCCCCTGTACTCAACACTGTTGAGGCCACAACTGGAGTCCTGTGTTCAGGTCTGGGACACTCACTACAACAATGACACGCTGGAGCGTGTCCAGGGAACAGAGCTGGTGAAGGGCCTGGAGAGTAAGTCTTTGGAGAAGCAGCTGAGGGAGCTGGCGAAGAGAAAAAGCCTGTGGAAGAGGAAGCTCAGGTGAGACCTTATCCCTCTCTACTACTACCTGAAAGTAGATTTGGCCTTGGGGAGAATTGGCCCCTTCTCTCAAGTAACAATTGATAGGATGAGAGGACAATGTCTCAAGCTGTGCCAAGGAATGTTCAGGTTTGCTATCAGGAAAAATTTCTTTACAGAAAGGGTTGCCAGGCACTGAAACAGGCTGCCCAGGAAAGTGGTTGAGTCACCATCACTTGAGGTATTTAAAAAAATGTGTAGATGTAGCACTTAGTGGTAGGTTAATGGTTGGACTTGATGATCATAGATGTCTTTTCCAACCTAAATGAGTCTATGAAAATAACCAACAAGACAAAAAACTCAAATTGAAAACTCCTCTCTTCATCACATATGAGCAACCTTCTATTCAATCTGCTCTACTCAGCTGGAAGTTCAGCATAGCAGATTCCTGCTTTCAGTGGTTCATTGGAGCCACTCCACTCTGGAACAAAGTTTCCAGTAAAACTTACTGTTTCTATGGTCAATGAAAGCTGGACAGAAACAGAAGGTTACATGAGAGCCTAACCCTTGCAGGTTTGAAGAAATTCAGAAGGGAGGGGAAATGTAAAACCACACTTTCTCCTATTGCCTTCCATCCAAGGGTATGTTCAGTCAAGTATTCAAGTATGTGAAATTAGTCTTACATTTTGGTATTTTAAGTGAAATCATAAACCTTTCTCTACTGGAAAGATTTAGAGGAACTGAATCCTGTCTTGAAAAGTTGTATGAGAGCACACATAAACCACAGACAGACAAAACCAGCTATAACTTTTATTGCTACAAGTCTATTTTTCCTCATTATTAACTCAAAAAAAGCACTAAACAGGGTAATCCATAAAGCATATCCCAAGCAGTGCTGCCTACTGTCACGAGCTACAGAACAAGGTTCAAGGTGGTTTCAGCAAGCAAAGTTATGAGACAACAGCCCCAAAGGCAGAACTTCTTGGTTATGGACAATCCAATCCACCAAAAAGAATAAAAAGAGAGTTGAAATTCTTTGAATTTCAACTAAAATTTTACAAGAATCCCTAAAATCCAATGCTCTGTTTTTTTCTTCACATTCAACATATACCACAGCTTTTTGTGGGTTTTCTAGCACACTTGGATAAAACTAGATAAACTACTACACTGTTTAATACTTAGGACTTAGCATTCTGGATTCCAATTTCACCTCAGGCAGCTTCTGGACTTGATACCCTTCAATAATTCTCATTCTGTTTGTCTCTCAGTTTTGCCATCAGTAAAATGGAGATAGCGTGCATTCCACAGTGCAGTAGAGTGATGTGAAGGCTGACTGATTTATCAGTAGTTGTGAGATGTTTAGGAATAGTCTGATGAAATGTGCCACATGCATGCACAATTTATTATTAACCTGACAGCATTTTAGCTCTTTTATTTTCCTGCCTTGCACACAATTCAAGTGCAGGATGCCTGAAGCACATCTGAATGGATGCCATGTGGCATTTTGATTGTAGCAGGTACTATAATTTAATTCTGAAATTCACAACTTTAAGATCACATTTAAGCACTATTTTTGAAATTAATTTTCCTTCTTTACCCAGTTCTAAAAGAAGAACATTTGATTTGTCTTGGTTTCAATTCAGTATCAGATCATTAAAATTATGAAAGACAAACACAGGCAAGGAAATAATCTCATAGAAGAATATGCTCTTTGGGCCAAATCTTTAGAAGTGAAAAAGAACAGAAATAAATACAAAATGAAGTTAAAATTATCAAAACTGCTATTTTGAATTCCAGATCATTCACAAGGCTTCAAGGTGCCTGAATCACTTTTCAAAATGGGACTTAAAGGTAACTTGACAAGATCAACAAATCTAAGTAGATTTGTGTTCAGTTCTTAGTTAAGGACATCTTCCATTTGATGAATGAAAGCTTTGCTTGAATAAAGAATACTGGGTGTATGCAGTTAATTTTGAGTACTATTTACAGGACCAGATGTACAAGAAAACATTCTATACAATGATCCTTACATTTGATATTTTCACTACAGAATAGCTCATTGATGACGCAGTACCTTGAAGTTAAAATAATTCACCTACCCATACTGCAGCAGAGCTGTGCACAAGGAGAAAACAGCTGAGCAACTGTAAGGATAGAAACTAAAGAGGATGTAACCTACATTTTGTTTCACTCCCAGACCTGAAAAGGGGTTTAAATTGTTTTAGTCAGCTTTCCAACAACAACATTTTGTCAATTAACTAGGAGGAAACTTAAGCAATTTCAGCTCTGGAAGAAAACTAGTGGAGACTGTTACAAATGCCTCAAAAGAGCGTGATATAGATTCATAGATTTTTAAGACCAGAGGGAGCACTAAACAGACCTACAATACAGCAGTGACCTCCACTGTAAGTGGTAGCAAGGCTATAATTAAACACCACTGACAAATGAGTTCTGAAATCACAGCCAATTGTTCTCCCGGGATAGAGGATCTGTTACTTAGTACTTCAGTTTAGCTATCTCTTGCCTCGGGCAAACTGGGAGTCACCACACTGGCAGCAGCAATGACAGGGAAAACATCCCAGAGCTTAAGAATGACTGTCATGCCATACTGGTGCAGATCCCAAGTGATTTTCATAGGCAGAGCTTTGCTTATCCAGCCCAAATTTCAGCTTGGGCTGGCTGCATTTCAAAGAGCATTTCTTGCACAGAGAGGTATTTATTGTACTCTTCTTTGGGAATGCCTGCTGCCCAGTCCTCAGGTCTGGCTACACTGTAAACTACTTAGGTTCAACCAACACACTAAAAAGCTAAAAAACAAACTGCTGACAATCTCAGCCTCTCAAATCAGCAGCTGTGGTGCTTCATTAACATACTCAGCCTTGCTGCCTTCACTGCCACTGTTGAGAGACTGCACTATTCAATGATACATATTAGAAGTCAAATGGGAAAGAGCCCAGTCGAGTCCTATCCACTCATAATTATTCCTCAAGCCTTTCTTTTAGTGGAGCTCTTGACAGACAACAGTACCTATGGAGCTGTCACTTCCAACAAACTGAAAGGATAACAGTGCTTCATACCACTCTTCTCTCCTGGGAGGCTTCAAAGGGCACCAATCTGGTCACTGCTGTATTTGTGCTCTAGGCTCCACTTGCTGTCTGCAAGCTGGAAATCTGTTCTCCTCTCTGGTTAAGTGTAAGCTATTCTTAGGTCTCCTTTTGCCTGCTCTTCTGAACCTGGCAGTTCCCACGGGAGCATGGTGGGGTTGAATCCATGAGTTTCCATTAGTTCCACTTGGTCACTATGGGAGTACATGCCCCTTCCTTAAAACATATCAACATTTTTGGGGTATATTGCAGTTCATCAGTAGTAGATCCATATTTGGGGTAATCATGTTGGTAAAATTTAAAATAAGCTACATTGTTACATGTAATAGTTATAGAGTACATTTTTTTAAAAAGTCAGGATTCAGAAATTCTACAAATTAAAAACACATTGCTTTTTTCTGCACATTGTCATCCAAATCAGTTGGTGTTTTTGTTCTAAATATTTTGATCTGAATGAAACCACCATTTTTCACAAGGAAAACATTTCCAGTCTGTCTGATTCTGATGTGTCTTAGGTGGTCAAAATGCAACTTCACATGTCTTTCATTCAGACATGCCACACCATAGGGCAGGGAAACACCAGACTGCCTTAAAGATACATTTCTGTGTCATATGCAAAGTAGAGATAATTTGTATAGGTATATAGGCCTCATGTCTGTTCAAAACCAACAGGCTTTGGAATTTGTTGTAGATGTGTTCATTGCTGCAGTTGAGACACAACTGAGCATTTCAGCTTAAGTAATGAAGGAAAAGAAAATTTAGGAGGAGGCAGCCAGCAAACAAAATTACAAATTGATCACTTGAGCCCTACTTTTTTTTTTTTCAGTGAAGAAAAAAAAGTCACATCTTCAACAACACAGGGCCCACTAGAGGAACATGGAAGAAAGAGGATTTGGCCATTTTCTGCAGCATCCTATGTTTACTCCATAGGTCCTCTACACAATAATAAACTTATAGTCATAACAATATCATCATATTTCAAGCTCTGGGATCACACAGTACCTCATCTGCCAAATTTTCAGCTAGATATGCCTGTATGAGTTTTGCCCCATCTTTGACACTAATAGAAACATACATCTACCTCTGGTTATCCCGAGGGATATAGCAATGCTACTGCTTCACAATGGCAATATATCCATCCATAATCTTTCATATTCACTGATCTCCTGTTATCTTCCTTGAAGTCAAAGCTATGCAAATTACAAGGACCTACACAGATCTCCCATTACACCAGAGGTCTGGTAGACATCACACAGGGTAGTTCCTTTGCACAGCCTCCCGCCTCCTACCACACCAAGTCCCAGAGCAGGTCTCAGAAAAGCCACAGAGCAAAAGGCAAAAGACAGAAGTGAAAATACAGAAATTTGTTAGTTTACGAGCTTTTTCTTTTAGGCAGTCCTAGACAAGAAATTTAATCACCTGTCACCTTCACAAACTTCACCTTTTTCTTTTTTCTTTTATTTTTTTAATCAGCATTTTATTAAGGAATGATTCCACACACTTCTTCCCCATTTAAAAGAAGTCTTTGGGGAATATAAGAAATTTCAACCACATACAGAAAGAAGCTTAAGGAAGTCAGCTGCAAACACAACTGAACTATGAAATTTGCAGATCACAACACTAACCACTCTCTTCACGGCTAGCCATTTCCCAACTCTTGTTCCTGATCAGCCTCAGTAGAGGAACATGCCTTTAGTTCCAAGGATTTCTCGTACATTACCTTGAGGAGAAAGGTATTGAGAGACTCTCCAACCCTGAAAGCCAGACTTGCAATATGGACGCAGCAGGAATAACCAGAAAATCAAACACATGCCTGTGGAGACACACCAGAGGTTCTGAAATCTCAGACAGTGCCATTTTTCTCAAGTACTAAGGCAACAAACCACAAAGAAATGAAAATCCACCCAAGAGACTACAGAGGCCAAGAAAGGCTTCTGAATAAATGCAGCAGCCAAGCAAACTATGGAGCCTGCCAGCACTATTAGAGATTGAAGCCTGGGTTTAACCTACATCTCAAATTCCTACATCTACTAAGGAATTGCTTCTTTCTTTTTTTATAGAAGTCTCTTGCCAAATACTCAGAGCCAAACCAAATCCATTATACTCACTCAGGTTACTTAACTAGTCAAATTCCATGAGTAAGAGGAGGAAAATCACACCTGAGAGCAAAATCCTGAGAGTCAAGTGTACCTTTCCTCCTTGTCTTACATTGCAATCTGCAGACAAATACACCTGTTTTATCTAATAAGCAGTCAGAGGTTTGATGAGAGTTAACAGGAAAAGCAAGGTTTTTATGCACCCTTTCAGTGCCTTAGAACCACAAAACACTTGCCACCTTCATGCTAATTAAACACTCAGAAACAATCCAATGGGCTTTCTTTGCTATCCTGCTTTTTGGGCGCAGAGGAACAGAGGAAGGGCAAACTATGTCATTCTGCTTGGGTAGCCTTTTATGCTCTTTTTGCTTCCCCTGACAGCACAAGGTGGAGGCAAGTCTTGAGTATGGAGGGTGAAAGGAGCAGGCTGAAACCAGCAGCCCCAGCAGGGAGAGAGCCAATGCAGACAGGTAGGCAGAGGTGAGCCACAGTACAAGGAAAAGCATCTGATCAGCATCTGAGGTTCACAGCAGAGGACATTTGGGGGAGGTCAGTGGAGCACATGGGTCAGATAGAAAAAAAAAAAAAGCTCTCTTTCTCCTATTGCTTGTATCAGCACCCTGCAGTGCAGCATCTGCTCCATGTCACCAACAGGGAAGAGGCTACACTGCTGCTCAGCCTCTGTCTTTACCAGCACAACTGCAGCCTGGCCTGGGAAGGGTCTGCCTACTCACAGTGTGACACTGCACAGAGTAGCAGAAAACTGGGAGATTTCTGTTGAAAAGAAAGATGAGGAGCACTCTTCAAAGATGGCCACTTAACAAAGAAAACCACCTTAATTTCTAATTGCATGTCCTAGCTAAAAAACTGACTATCAAATGAAGTCATTCTACTGGGTGTTCATGCATTATCATAATTTACTTGTCATGCTAAGATATGTATATGTCTCTATCATTGTCATACAGAAGCATATGGGATTCTTAACACCTGGAGTATAGGAAGCCCCACTGGCTACATATTTCAGATATAGAAACTGAGACACAGGGGGTAACCAGGTACATATCCTCTGCAAAGAAAGGTCAATTGATTCAGTCTTGAGTCCTTCAGTCTGCCAGCAAATCACTCCAGGGACACAGAAAGACTGTAGCAGAAATGAAAATCAGCCTCTTAGGTGCTAACACTCTTATGACCAGACCATTCAAGTTCTGCTGCCCTGCTCCACTTCCTTTATATGTTATACCTTGGTCTCTTTTCAGAATAATGAGGTGAACAAATGTACATGCAGGCAGGGCCTGGAGAGCTGACACAGCATAACTGGCAAAGGTGTCAGTAGCACAGAATGTGAATCCAGTGTACTCAGGGCTCAGGCCCATTTCAGAGCAAACATTCAAATACAAATGAGTTCTGCTTAAAGTAGATTCTGCCATCCAGAGTCCTTCCTACCCCCCACCCCCCCACACCCCGCCCCCAACATCTACTCCTGTCAGCCCCTGGGCTGTTCTGCACACAGTTGTCAGCTCCTGGACCTGTTTACAGATTGAAGAAGGGCAACTGCTTTACTCTGCAGCATGAGCTTACAATGGCAGTGAACTGTCTGCAATGAAGGATTGTGCAAGAGACACACACATATACCAGAAGTCACATTGCTGTCTCTGGACAGCAATAACATGGCAGTTGCCTTGCTTTCTATAGAGAGAGAAAAAAAACTTTACTGTCCAGCAAGTTCAAAGTTGGTCAGCAAAGAAACAATTAAAATTAGAAGTGAAATCAGAAGTTAGCGAAGGACGGATGTCCATTCTACCATTTCATCACATGGATTACCACCTTCTCCTGCACCAGGGAGCACTCAGTGCTGATGCTGACATGCAGAGGCTCATCTTCTTTGAGTAGTGACAGAGTTCACTGGGCAGATGTGCTCCTCCTCCAATTCTCTCCCTGGAGTTTTGTGGCACCATTTCCAGCATCCTCAAGGTATCTGGAAGGATTATTGCCCTCCATTTTTCACCAAAACATAACAAAAATTACCTTGTGGCAAATGCCCTGCACACCTTCATGTGCATGTGCTATAGCATGTGCTGTCTTGCTTGGGGCTATATTTACTGCTAATTGACCTCCATGACAAACTGCCTAGCTCAGCAGAAGCCTGTACAGTAATAATAAATCAAATCTTCCCCCTGCCCCTTTGTTTTTATGGCAAAGCCAAAGGAAAAAAACTCTTTTTCAGAAATCAAGTTAGAAATCCCGAAGTTGGAAAGAGAAATTTCTGACTTTTCTCACCTTCACATAATTATTATGAGTTACTTTAATGTTGATCTTTATTTAGTAATGCCCAAAAATTCCAGTTTAGATCCAGACTGTGCACACTTTGGGACAGAGCAGGAGCCAGCAGATTGGTCTATGGGCGTACAGAGAATGCTGTTTCCAAATTCCATCTAGATTTAGTCCTCCAGAAACTTGGTCATCACATTATCTTTGTAAGAGCTAAGAACTCTTCTTTTATTCTATCAGGCAGTTAGAACCAATATGGAGTAGCTACTGTAAACAGTGTATATGAGCTATGGTTTACTCTTCTATAACATTTTATAAAAGAACATTTTCATCCTGAGGCTTTTTTCCCCTGAGTTCACTCTTCTCTGGGTCCACAAATTATTGTCACTCTTCACCATTTCCACCTTACACCAAATAGCAACCTCCTTTGTACTCAACCACCATCTGCTTCACTTTATCAGAGGAAATGTCCAAGCTTTGCCTAACTGAGGGGTTTAACATCTCTTTTACCCAAGGTGTGTAGCTAACTTGCAATCCAGCAGAAAAGGATTGTAGCCCCATAGTCATCTATAATACAAGAGAGGGAAACTACAAGAATATAGCTGTCAGCATGTTACTGCAGCCAGACTATTTGAATCAATGGCATTCACCATACAGGGTCCTGCAATCTTCCTGCAGCTCCCCTGTTTTAAAAGCAGGGGTCTACAAAACAAATCCAGATAGCTCTGGGAAGGGTTTGCTTAGTCCACACTGTGAAAGGGTATCTAAAAGGATCTAAATTCAAATCCTGTGGCTCCTGCTCAGTTTTAATATTTATTATTAAGAATAAAAAATGGTGCTTCAACTCCACCTCAAAGTTTCAAAGCACTTTATTAACATTGATACCTGAACACATCATCTTTCTCTGGTGCTCATCTGGTGATGCATAAAAAAAATTGCAATCAGACTGGAAAATAGATTATCATTTTAATACAACAAAAAAACCAAGAAGAATGAGCAAGCAAAAGAGATTGGGGAAACAATTGCTGCAAAATGAAGTATGGGCAAAGTTCTTACCAGCTTTCTGCCCAATGGCCAGTGCTGTGGCATAAAACAGCAGATTTGCCCCTTGCAATATTTACTCCACAGACCTTGGAGATGATCAATTCTAGATTTTTGCACTGGGGAGTGAAGATCTGGGCCTATCCAAAGGGTGTGCCAGAACTGCCTGCTGTCCTCTAGAACAGCAGAGCACAAGACCAAATGGAGGGTCTACAACTGTTTATTGCTGGTGAATTCAATAACCAATTCAATAATTTATATTCAACTATCAAGGAATATGCAAGTGGAAGCAAATATTATGGTCATGTTCATTTGTTTCTGATTACAAAATGTATGTAAATGCATATGCAAATTAAGTGCAAGCATCAGGCTCATGGCAAAGTGCCAAACTATTCTTTAGTGTTGTGAAGACTGGGGTGGCTGGCAGGGAGATACAGCAACTGCAAGTGAGGCTGGGCAGTGCCTTCAGATACAGCCAAGGCTGGGCTGCTCTGAAGGGGTAGGAAGAGGATAAATCCTGCATTAACTTGTCACTTTAAACGAAGCTGAGGGGCTATAGAAAAATCTGTTCCCGATGCAGTTAGAAGTGTGATAATTATAGAGCAATGGGCTCCTCTGTCATTCAGCAGGCAGCATCCCCAGGAAATCTTGCTCTGTAATCAAGGGAAGAGCCGCAATCAAGCCCGTATTCAGCCTTCGTTTAGAAACAGCCCCTGCAGGCAACACAAAGGCTTCAGCATGGTTCTTTGTGAAGTTGGTGATCAACGTCTTGGTTCTCCATCTACAAGCAAAGTTAATGCATTTCTAAGCACATCTTCTGTTCACCTTTCCTCAGAAAGTCCAGAAGGAGTCTTGGAAGAAGGGTGAGGATTTAGGCCAAAATACACTTGTACAAATAGTGTTGCCTTCACACTGTCCACATTTGTGAGCTCACTCTCTACACAGCAGTGTCAGAGAAAGAGAAAATTTCTTGCAGACTAACAGCGTGGTCCTGAATGAGCAGGCACAAACAACCTCTTCTGGCTTCTACAGCAGCTCAGCTTGCAAAATTTGCATGGGGAAGGGTTTTCTTGGGTTTTTTCCCCAGAAATATGAATGTATCTATGATGATGAAATCCTGCAGGAACGTCAACCCTCTTGGCAGCAGCCTGATTCCACAGAGACTGATGAGGTTTGTTAGAGGGGAAGATGCCTCTGAGTTCAGCTTTCATGTCTAATGCCACCATTGCCCAGAAACATACAAACTAATAGCGACTCAAATCAGCCATCCTTTGTACCCTAGGGAGCTGTCAGATTCAGGGGACCAGTTTACTCCAACTGCAATAGAAGTAGTCTCACTTTTTATTCAAAACAGCCAAACTTTCCAAAGTGCACATATTTCCACTTCCACTGTATAAACTCAGACACAGAAACTGTACCTGCTCAGCTACCATCTGGGCACATGACTGCCATGATGTACACAATCCTACAAACTCTGGGTGCACATGAAGTGCCAACATTTTTTTTTGCACATTGAGGACACATTCTGGACAGGACTCACAGTTTCATCTCAGTATGAAATGGTTGTTCACTGTTGACATCCATCATAACTGGAACTGCACTTGGAGTTACAGCAGCCTGTATTACTGTAAATGGAGCTTCATTCCATCACAGTACAGAAACAGCAGGTTCCACTCGCTATTTACTTCTTCTATCTCTGGCCACAAAATAAATGAGTTTGCTATGGTTTTACCATCTGCAGACATAGGTATCAGTCAATAGCCAAGTAATGGCCTGGACACTGTCAAGAGAACTCATTATTAAAAAGGTACACATTACATTTAGCTATTCAAACAGAACTTGTTATTGATCGGATCCATCAATTCCCAGTAAAAGACCCAACTCTGATGAGGAAATGAAAATATGCACATAGACTACAGATTAGTAAATACTGTAATGGAGTGAAGGTTCCCCCCTGCCCCCCCCCCCAAAAAAAAAAAAAGGGAGTTGGTATCCAGTGGAGAGACCAATCTTTTTCACAAGTGAGACTGGGAATAAAATAACCATGTTACTTCTGCATATATCCAGAGGCATGATAAAGATACAAAACAAAAGGGAACAGTTCTGACAACAAACATCTCAGTCTCTTGGGGGAAAAAAAGCAAACAAAGAAAATACAAGTTGTTTAATGGCCAATCAAGCCACAAGCAGGAAGAGCCTGTAGCCAGTTCTGCCATTCCTGCCACATCCTACTGTTTATCAGTGGAGATTCTGCCACACTCGCAGAATTGAAAGACAACATCTTGTGCTTTTCAAAGTCAGACAAAAAGGTAGCTATACTTAATTTGGTTCCCGATTTTTTCTTGCCACTTTTCTTTGTCTGCTTGTTTCTACTTACTAAACAGCCCTTTCTTTCGGTTTTCCCATTCATCTGCACAGACACTGTAACATTTTTTCAATGGCAGTATTTAACACACAGAAATCACCACTGCTGCAGCATAAAGGAGGCAGAAAACAAGGCTGATTATAAAATTTTAACATAAATCAAATATACACCATTTAGTAATATATGTGAAAACAGGAAGAACCAAATAAGGTAATGACTGTGGAAATCTCTACATTTGATCCACTGGAAAAGTTCTCCACACAGCATCTTCTCTGAGAGTAAAAAGACCTCAGCTAACAGTGAGTTAAAATTGTTTGCTTAAGAAGGCACATTGTGACAAACTTCTTTGCTCACCCTTAACAGCAGGTTGGGCTGGAAACTGATGAATCACTATAGGAAACAAACAGCAATGGTGACTCACAGCTTCAAACAGTAACAATAGCACTGCTTTATCCATGGTGTCTACAACAAAAATATCCCTGGATTCATTAGAAGATGTATTTCAGATTCTTCCACCCACCCAGGAAATGCAGAAAGTCCACCCCTGAGCCCTGGTTAGAGTTCTCACAATTGTCCCACAGGTACACGAAATTCCTGCTCACAGTACTTTCTCTAGTGGTTCACTGAAAATCATATGCTGTTGATGTCTTGAGCAGCTCCCCAGGGAGCATGGATCCATTAGCCCAGCAGCAGACAGAGCCTTATACTGTTGTGTTTCAGGGTGCAAATGCCTGTGTGGCTCTTGCAACCTTCTATCACCATAGCATTTAGACCTGAGGTGTGTTTGCTTCATAAGCATATGAAGATCAGGCTAGTTGCCCAGCTCCTGAACTGCCTGGTCACACCCAGAAGTCTGTCCAGCCCCACGTAACTCACGGCTCAACAGTTCTGGCTCATTAATACTTTGGACTAATCAGGCCAGAGCAAATAGCTGGAAGAATTCTGTGTTCAACACTTCACAGACTCACACCTCCTGTCTAAGGTTCATGTACTGTTACCGTATTATTTATATATAAAGCCAAATTTTCTCTTATTATTAAAATCACCTTAAAATGAATGCACATATGGATGCTATGTTTATTTCCAAACATTCCCTTCCCATAAAAACATATTTTCCTTCTCCATCTAAATGCAGACTGTAAGTGTGGAGCTGTAAGGTTTTTTACTTAGATAGCAACACTATAAGGACTGTTTTCACCACATCTCACATTGTACAGGTTAAACTCTGGTTAATCTAGTTTCATTGCCAAAAGAAGTGAATAAATGGTAGTCATGAAAATATATTATTACAAATATTTCCATTTTGACAAAATTTCAGGTTGTTTTTTTTTCCCTTGAGATTGGACACTACTTGTCCAGGTTTCTTTAGTTCAAGCTCAAGCTGTGGTGTTTAAAGTCAAATGTCATAAATAATGTGTGATGAGATTCTCAAATTCACACAGGGATTTTCAGTTGACTTAAGTCTCCTGCACATACAAAATTAATTACCATCACATTGCTAAAGACCAAAGGAAAAATCTGAAATACACTTCATCATGTGGTTTGCATGACTTAAAACTCTCAAACTCAAATTCAAAAATAGAGTACCAAACAATGAGGAAACATTCAAATCCCTCTTCCCTCTGCAACACTATGATCAACTTTAAAAGCAATTTAAGCAATTTAATCAAGGATGCTAAAAAAAAATCAAGGTGCCATTCAGTGATTAGTATGCAAGTAATTGAAGGGAAGTATAGGGCTTCCACAGGCTAGCAACAGCTAACAACAAAAAAGTATACAATGTCCTGTCAATTATGTTAGTGATATGTATAAATATATATATATATATGGCTCCTGTTTGCTGACACTTCACTCAGTTTTCAGGGGCTACTGCAAAAAGCCAGCCATTTATTTTACCAACACTAACCGAAGGTACTTCTTAGTTGTATTTACCAGTTAATGTTCCCTAACCTTATTAATAAGTTGCTGATGAAATGAATGACGACAATGATGATGAAAATCTCTCCATGCTACAAATGCAGCATCCTTTCAGAAAGACACTTGTTGCAGTTGCCCACACTCTCTATCTACTAGAATTTAATTACTTCTATTTGGAAAAAGAATGGTGGAAGCTGAATTCCTTTGACAACCATCAGCAGGAATAAGAACTCTGTCATAGGCCTGCTAAACAACACATTAACTTTTTGGACTGTGTAAAGGTCAATGAGAAGCAGGGAAGTATTCTCTTACCTTCAGAACACAGCTTGCCAGCATATCCAGTGGCTGAGCAGTCACAGTGTGGCTCACCATCCAGAAGGAAGCATGTGCCACCATTTTCACAGGGGTTTTCTGAGCAAAGTCCTTCCATTTCCAGCCGGACCCCTTGACTGCCCAGGAGCTGTGGCTCAGAATTGCC
The DNA here is from genome assembly GCF_050655825.1 of Lonchura striata. Taxonomy (NCBI): domain Eukaryota; kingdom Metazoa; phylum Chordata; class Aves; order Passeriformes; family Estrildidae; genus Lonchura; species Lonchura striata. The sequence continues at coordinate 52,413,103 of NC_140707.1, read as the reverse complement.
GTATTTAAGATCCAGGATAAATCCTTGAAATGGAGGCTCACTCAGGACACCATCAAGAGTCAAGGCAGCAGGACGAATGTCCAGTGGGACTCCACCAATAAAAAGGTCACTGACGATGTTCATATACTGGCGTTGTGGACGCACCTCACCCGGCTTGGCTTCGCCATCCAGCACTAGCACCGTCCGAAGGTGATTGCGGCTGACCATCAGGAAGTGCCAGCTGCTGTCGTTTACCTGCTTGTCTGTGACAACTGTGGTCTCCGCACAGTCCACACTGAACTGCAGCTGGATGCGCCCATCAACCAGGGACACACAGAGGAAGTCACAGACACCACCATCATCAAAATAGAGAAGCAGCCCAGCAGAGACATTGGTCTTGAACTGGAAGCTGAGTTCGCTCCTAGTGCTGGCATCCCAGCGGAGGTAGCGGGCCCACTGGTTGGGGATGCCCATGAACTCCAGACCCAAACAGAGACCCAGCAAGGAGCCCAGCAGCAAACTCACCTTCAAGGTGAAGTAGATAGAATGCAGAGTGAAGCCCATTGTTTCAAGAATCTGCTCTTCCCTAGGAGAAAAAAAGAAGCCACACTACTGGGAGGAGAACCCCAGCAGTCAACACCAAATTTTAAATCCAAAAGGAAGAGAAGAAGAGCAGACAGAGAACAGGAGAGTAAGTGGAAAGTGACCAAGAAGAAGTGTCTCCTCCCAAGGAAATATCTCAATTATCCTTAGGAACCAGAGGCTTTTATCTCAGAAGTACAGGGTACATGAAGTGACTTCTCCAATGGTGCACTTCTCTGAAGGGCAAAATAACCTACAGTGATTTGTTTTGGTAGAACACAAAGGTGACACTGGTGTTCCAGGAGGAAGGAAAGGGAGAGCCAAAGCCCAAGCCTAAAATTCTTGTTTTCTAGAAGTGATGACAATATTGACGGAGATGGCAGTGAGATAGAAGAGAGAGTGAATTCATAAAGCATGTGAACTCCAAGAGGGCAAAAATAAAGTCAATCTTCATGATGCACTGGTGGATACCCAGCCCATAATTCACTGCTTGGCACTCACGAAGCTTGCAGGACCTGTGGGGTCAAGACAAAAAAAGAAAGGGAAAAGTTAATCTTACTACTCACCATATCTTTACTATGAAGCTTACTAACATCTTGTCCAATAACTTACTTACATTTCTTGATACTCTGGACATTTCTCTATGCTTGCAATTGTCAGTACAGGTCTCAAAAGCAGCAAGGACTCAAAATAAGAGGCCAAAATAGAGAACTCACCAAGTCGTCTGCACACATAACAACAATGAGCAATATAAAAATACACCAAATTATTTAACTCCTTTGATGGATGCAATCTCATTGACTTTACTGGGAAATGGTGCTGGAGCTTTCCCAGTAAAAATTACCTCTCCAAGAAAATGCTTAGGGCAAAACCAGAGTGCCTTAGCACACCAAGGAAGCATTAAAGAATACAGCCCTCCTGTCAGCCTGTCACACAATAGCTGTGGGCCAAATTCACCCCTAATTAAGAGCAAATAATTACAACTGCCTTCAATGAGTTACATCTGTTAACACTAGGATTTAACTCACTTCTGCATACTCACATGTGGGTGACTGTATGTCTGGTGTAGGAGGATGTTTTAAGTGACAAGTAAAGGCAGCACAAAGCTAGGCTTATTCTTTGAAAATTCTACCCAAGAAGAAAGTAAGTCTTCTATTAACGCAGGTATTTGTTCACAAAGATGGGTTGGACACAAGAACAGCTCTGGAAATGGCTAACATTAGCATTGATACAAAGCAGGAAAGGAGATGATGAGAATCAAAGCCTTCGTTTCACAGGAGTCCGCATGAACACAGTTTCCACAAACTGGAACACAAATATTGTGTATGCTTGGGAAAAGTGTTTTGTGCTGTGGACTGTTGCAGATGATAGATCCTCAGTGGACCATGAGAGCTGCTCACAGCAGATGCCTTGCAACCCCATGGTCCATCTTGCTTTGAAGGAGAAGGCACACAGACACTGCACAAGTGGGCAGTGCTGGAAAGTTTCTGTTTGGTAGGGACAGAGGTTGAGCTGCAGGAGAATCACTAGGAAAAGGAGGAGAGAGTTCACAGTCACACCCTCACCTGCCTCAGGCACCTGCAGAAGCTGTAAATCTCCAAAACTGTCAGTCTGACAAATTTAGCCAGCATGAAAAACAAGTCACTTAGAAAACAAAAGTGATCAATTAAAAGAAAACCCACAAGTTGGAGAGAAACGTGAGCTTTCAGTGCCCAGTGGAAACCAGGCCTGTTCCCTGCAGCTGCCTGAGTGAAGCATGTTAGCTAAATTGCTATAAACACAAATAAAATCAAGTCAAAACCAGAGGGAAGATAATTCCTTTTAATTGTTAACAGCTTGGCTGAGGAAAATGGAAGGTGGGAAAAGGAGGTGTTAGGAGAGGTGTAAAATGAACAAAGAATTAAATACAGAATCCAATTCCTCAGTTCATTTGTCATCCTAATAATCACAACTGGGATTGTGATTGTTCATGGAGTTGTGTTGGCTAAGTTAAGATCATGGGGGTTCTGGGGGGTTCTGAAAAAAGGATTGGGGGAAAAAATTATGTGGTTCTTATCCATTTACCTATCTTCTCTGTGCTCCCTAGTGGATTCACTAAAATAGCCCATGATTTATGGAAAATAATAGAGTGAGAGAAAGGTAAGAAAGAAAGTGATGACCCAAGCCTGGAATTACTGATGAGATGGAAATAGGAACCTCATAATATGTGTAAATTAGCCAGTGATGTGCTTCCAGCAGCTCACAGCTTCCTGGACCATTTACTACCACCATGGCAAAATTCACTACTCCATCAAACAGCTCTGTGCTCAGCCTGAGCTGAGAAGGGCAACAAGCCCAGCATGGCGGCAACCTCCACAGAGACCCCACTGCAGCAGGGCTCTCACCCCACCTTTAAATTCTCCTGGGCAGAGTAGATTGCACCATCTGCATCAAAAGCAGCCCTCAGTCTTACACTCTTCTCTCCCTGTTTTAGAAGACCAACACTTTAATAAGCAGTGAAAGAAACTGTAAATCACAGCAGCAGGTGTGAACACTATAGATAACCACAGATGAGATTCCTATGTCCACATACAGTTCAAACTCCTGACTGAAAAGCCTATCAATCTCTCCCAATCCTAGGATGCTGAAATCCTTTTTTTACACAGACAAATCCCAGCCTCCATAGGTCGCTTCAATCCTTGGGATATTTCAAAGGTACAACAATGGGAGTAGGCTACCTCTGTAATGATAAAAGTTCATTAGGACAGAACAAAAGGCATAGCAACAAGGGAAACCAGACAAAAATGGTTAAACAGCAGAATAGCAGTCTTGACTGAGGGAAGCCAAGGGAATTCTTTCTGCTTTGAGTGAGAGAAGCCAAGGTAATCCCTTTCTAGCTGTTTTGAAAGAAGGCAATGCCAGCTCTGTTTCAGAAGACAATGCAAAAACCATGAAATATAGGTGTCATTGCTGGGTGCTTCATTGCATTTGAGACACTGCAGCTCAGATTTTGGGAAGGCTGCCCACACCCAGCCACTAGCAGGCTAGGGCCATCTGTGACTCCCCCAGAGCTCTGTCAGCGCACGTCAGTCCTGACTCACGGTGCTTCCCATTACTCCAGTTTCACGTCTCACACAGTTAAGCCTGTGAGAACAAATCCTGCTGCAGCAGCAGGGTCTTCAAGAAGAGCTCAGAAGACCCAGTATCCTTTATAGCAGGAGGCAGGATCTGAATCCCAACCTTGAGAGAGTAAATCCTGACACACCAATTCTGTGTCTCACCCATTTTCACAATTATTCTCCAAGACATGCTGAGAATGAATAATTTTCTGCTCTTACCATTTTATTTTTAGCACAAATACTACCCTAGCAGCCTCATACAGCACACTGCTACCATAGCAATACATTACAGTTTGGGATAAAAGCTACAGAATCCCAGAGTATTGTCTTACATATTCTATATCTCTGAGAAATCTCATTGTCATGGCATGACCACATCTTGCATAAAGAGGGACTTTATGATGGACAGCAGCAAGAAAGCTATCTCCAATGCCCTTCCAACAGCTTGTACTGCCTCCCTGGCCCACCTGAGAGCTACAACGGTGAGGAACCTGCACACTGAACAGACAGCTCAGCATCTCACACACACCAAACCCACTGCAGGAAACACACCCACTTGCACTATTGAAATGTCCCGCTCACAGGGCTGACAGAGCTGCACAAGATCCCTGGCCAGGGAAGGGAGGCAGCCCCACCGCAGTGCTGAATGCGAGCGCTGCCTCACCACCGCGCACTTTCCCAAACCTGACAGCAGTCCATTAATGCCGGGTCAGAGACATCTGCTCAGCAGCCACGGAGGGGGTCTAGCCCTCGCTTTGAAGTGGCTCTCAACCACTTATCAGCTGTATGTGGAAAGTGAGTGACATTATCTAATTGCCAGCTAATTTCCATAATTACTGACTGGCGCACTCTCTATGCTGGGTTAATATCTTTGCAAATGTCTTGAAACACACCTGCCTAGGAAAGGGGGTGAGAAGCTGTTGTTCTGCACCTTATTTACCCAACTGCACAGAAAGGTTGCAGGAGATGGGTTTTTCACTCCCTGTCCTCCCTCCTCCACTACCTTCCTCTCTGGCTGCTAATTGCTTGGGGATGGACTTACTTGTAATTGAAAGTGTAATTTTCAGCAGAAAAAAGAACAGTTAGATTAATTCAAAGACAGGCTGGCTTCCCTTGCAAACCCCTGCTCCAGCAGCCCAGTGCAAGCCTGTGTAAGTCCTGTTATTCCCCTTCAGGATGCTGGACAAAATCTCACTGACACACTGATGGGAAAAGTTTGCAGTTCACCAGTCTGACACCCTCTGCCACAACCAGAACTATTCACCATGCCATAGTTTGTGCAGAAGGAAAAATATACATTGGTCACCTAAGGTCCATGTATTTAATACCCCATATGAACTCACTTTTGTCCTTTTCTTCACTCTAAAACAAACAAAATCTAAATGTTTTCTTTATTCCCCAAACCCTAATGAAGCAGCAGAGCTTTAGGAAGGAGTAAACAGGATGCTAATTTGGCTCTGCATCCATGTGTCTTCCCTCAATTGGTGCAAAGCACAGCAATCAAATCATTACAGCTCTATGACATATGCTGCTCAAAACAATACAGTAAAATTTACCCTCAATAATTGATATTAAAAGTCCAGCTTGCTAGCAGAGAAAAATGGGGAATTCATAATATTTATTCACTCATCCAGTTCGGAACAATGGGCTTCTTTTGGTTAATGCTTTGAAATCTTTCTGCCTGATCTATGCCCAGCTGAATTGTGGCAAAAGACAAAGGGTCAAAGCATTAAAAAAAATCTTTCCAATAAAAAATGCAGATGTGAAAACTGTGAGTTGCTAGAGTGGAACACAGAAATCCTCCCATCACACAACATCCTCAGCAAGGATGCATGCAGGGATGTTTACAGAGAACTGAGAGGGGACATGGAGGGTTTGAAATTCATGAGACTAGAGAAAACTGCAGGGGCTAATTTAGTTTTTAATTCCTCTAGCAGCATTTGCATCTCAGTAATAAATCTGGACACTGCCTCATACCCTTGCTGGGATGGAGAGGACTTTGGGGCGGTGCCTGGGAAGATGAGCTGAAAGAACTAGGATGAAGATAGAGACAGAGAGCTTCTATCTTCTTTCAATTCTATGATTCTTTTACCAAGGGAGATTTCAGTGGCACTATACAGCTCAGAGGGGTCACAGGTAAAGCAAGATGGGCTTTGCTTAGTGAAGAGGCTGGAAGTGAGGTCAAAAATGGAAGTTTTGCTTTGCAAAGAGCTGAACACACCTAGGTTCTGCTGAACTTGGCAGAGCTTAATGGGATGTAGCATTTACATTACTGGCTGGCTGGCGGTAAGGAGAGAAGCAGTGATATTTCAGGCTTTATCTTGGATATAGAGATATGTGCATATGAAGACCAGCATCTTAAAATTAGGGACTGAGGGTGACAATGAGCACCTGTTGACCTCTTCTCCATGGTTTTCAGGGATATAGTATTGATGCCAGTCTCCCACATCACTGTGAAACCACATATGCCTTTGCCCTACTCCAAGCCCAATTAGAAGAAGTATTCTTCCATGTTTTTGGTACTTTGTGCTACTGATATATCTTGCAAGCTTAACTTTTCCATTCCTGAAAACTGATACTGAGTTATTTAATTCTTATCTACATTCAGCACTGAGTTCCTAGAAGACAGCTGGATCAAGCAAAAAGCAAGAAGGTATGGGGCTGCAATTCAAGAGTGTCCTCTTAAAGTAAGAAAAAAATATACTATAAAGCTAAATTAGTTTGTCTTTGATTCCCTGTAGTGGATTAGTACATACACGTGCACAGCATTGACCATCAATTGTCACCTGTAGGTAGGTGGTTGGTTGGGTTCCTGGTACCTGGGTATGTGATTTGCAGTCAGTTTAAGCCAAATGCCCTTCTCCCCATTCCGAGTTCTTCCCTGAGGAAGGCAAGAATGACTGCTTATGATAAGGCTAACTAACCTCGGAGCCCACCTCCAGAAATACTGTGCAATACCCAAACTAGGCACCTATGCATGGGAGAGCTGAACTCACCTGCACTAGCAAGTCGTACCATTGAAGTGACACCAGCAGCCTCAGAAGGGATATAAGCAAACCAGTAAAGTGCTTAGTTCAATAAACAGCATGAGACCGTGGCAGCACGGCCCCATTTCAGACTCATCAGGCTGAAAAGTCATCTGGCTACTGAAAGAGTCATTTTATCATAACCACCCTTCATGTTTTTACCTCCTGAGCCTATTTAAACAAACTTAACTCAGAACCAGAGCTCTACAAATCTATCCTGGAAAAAGAAGGGTTAAAAAAGCCACAAGGGACATTGTGACTCCCTTCTTAAACACTCTCACCACCCCACAGAGGAGCCCATCTAGTCCATGAGAGTGACCTTTAACTAGCCTACCTAGCCAGGGCTCAGCATGAATGCAATTTACAGACCATTTCAGCTCTCCAGCTTTCTTAACACAAAGAAGAAAAATCAAAACCCAAGCACAATGGAAAAGAAAGAAAGAGAGAGGGAAAATAACCCTGCAGAGCAATCATGTCTGGGGCTGCTCTGATGGCTTTCTGTTCCCTTCCAGGACACAGAAATGACTCCCAGTGTGTTAATTACCCCCATTACCACAAACTCTCCACTAACAAGGAGTAGCTAAAAGGAAGCGTTGGCAGCAGCTGAGCAGTTATTGCTCTGTACTGCCACGAAGGAGAAACCAGACTCCCCCATCTCTGAGCTGGTACTAACCAGGAGAGCGATTTCTGCAAAACTCAACAGCCTTTATTGTAATTCCCATGGCAGCTGCACTGGAAACACTGGCCTTGCCTCAATTCCACCGTCGTTAAACGAGAACAAAGAATACCTGCTTTTCTAAAGACTTTGGAGCTCAACAGTTGGAGAGCTCTGAATCATTATCATTTATTTTACTCCTTCTGTAGATGGTCTGTCTCCATCCCCTGCATTCTCTCCTTTCTGCCATCAAAAAGCTTGGACAGATCTGTAGCATTGTTTATTCTACCAGATCCAAATACACCAAATGCAGTCAGTAGCTATACACATCTCAGCAGGGAATGTTACTGGGGAATTTGGTAGTATCAGAGTTCTGGCATTATTGATAAAGGCAATACTTCTTCCAGAAGTATAAAGTATTTCCATTTGGTTTTAAAACATGCATATATAGTATTTCCATTTTCGTTTAATAAAAATCAAGTCTTTTGAAAATGTGCTTATTATTGCCAAAAACCAAAGTTTGAGCACATCACTAATGTCTGAAAATAAGGCTGCTTCCAAGATTTTCCTAAGAGTGACAGTGCAGAATGGGCTTACTTTCCCCCTAAATTTATTTGATACTACAGACACAGGCCAGCATTAGACACTCCTCAAAGGGGACACACAGCTGGAATTTGTGGGGGACTCCTGACTTGGAAGCAAGAGGAAAAAAGTCACCGATCCACTGCTTTTTCAGTTACCTGATTTTAGAAGAAGGTACAAAGCACAAAATCAACAAAAAATTAAAACAAATAGCAAGAATACTAAGTAACCCTACTAATACCTTGCTCTTCCTAGCTGTCTGTCTACCCATCTGTCTCTTCTTTGCATATGCATTTTAAGTTCTTCAAGAGCAAGAACATTTTCTTTTCTGTCTAACAGAATCTAGCACAACATAATCACGAGCAGAGTTATAAGGCACTAAAGACGTATACACTAATAATTGTGATTTTATGTACTTGAGCTAGCACTAAAATGCCTTTATACTCCAGCTAATGTATAACACTTTATTTAAAAAAAAAAGAAAAGCTTAAAAGGACATTCAGAATGACTATAATAAGAACAAAGCTTTAACTCATATTTTGTTTCACTTACAGATCATAGTAAATTCACACTTTCTTTAACATATTTTATACTCCTGGACCTATTTTCAGTAAGTCAGAGCATGTCAGTCTGCATGTTTTTAAATATTGTGACAGTATATTATAAAGACAGGAGGCAGAAGCAATCAAATTTATTACTGTACTAAAAACATAGCATGTATAGAGGGGGACACTGAACCTGGCCAGATTTCCCTGTCATTAGTATGACCAGTAATTAATTTAGATCATTCTCTTAGTCTGCTGGCTCACAGGAAAATAAGCATCATCCACTTAAAAAGGAAATAAAGGGCCCATGGACATCTTGAAATCTACAGTGGATTTTCCCATTATGTAACATGTTAGCACTCTCTAATAAGTGAACTGAGTTTTAGGAGGTTTTATTGCAACTTAGGAATCTCATGCAAAAATTTATATTCAGCTTCCCTCAAAGCAAACACGAACACCTAAACGTAATGAACAGACATGAGAAGCTGTCCAGAGTGTAGGCAATGCTCTCAGTTCCTAAGCTCTTTAAACAGCTGAGGTTCCATTTACAGACCAAAGCCTTTCAGGGAGCCCAGTTAACCACTGGAAATGAAGTGTGGGTGATCTGTGTTCACCCAGCTCTCACACTGGCTGGTGCTGACCAACACGGGGAGCTGGCACTGGCACCCCGCTAAGCGCTCTACAAGTCTCAGCCACTGTGAGACGACGTCTCTGCTTTCTGAACCACACTCTTACCACTAGCTCCAGAAACATGTTGCTTTTCGTGGGTGTATACATAACAGCAGGCTGGGAATCCCCTGCCATGGGAAATCAATGCATTCTTCCAGCTATCTGTTGTTTGCATCCTCTAATACACCAATTCCTGCCAAAATTCATTCCACCCCATCCCTCTCCCCACTTCTACCTCAGGGTAATTGGTGAACATGATGAGAAGCTATGCATAGACAGGTTTCTCAGTTCTGGTGTGCTGGGGAAATTGAAGTGGAAATCTTTGCTAAGACACACTGGTTCCAAAAATCTTTTAAGTGTCACTGTCTTGGCTGGAAAAGGATAACACTTCAAATGGCTGAAGATATTGAAAACTTTCCAGATCATCAAGGAAATTACTTGTAATTTTGCATGATAAGGGTCTGTTTCTAAACTGACCAGCAATTACCAGACAGGTAAGAACTACACTAAACACATTCTACTTGCAAAGAGTCATTTCAGCCTGGCCTGTGCCTGCAGCACTACATGGTGATCTGTCAGTGTGCACCAAGCAGTCCTCCACCTAGCCCAGACTGCCTGCAGGCAAGGCTGGAATAACAAACCTGTCACTCTGCCACAGCAGTGGGCTCACAGCTAAGACTAAAACAGCGTTGTAGTCTCCGGAGCCCTAGGGACCCTCAAAGCAGAAATACAAAGCTTTGGGCACAATGTGCTTTGAAAGGAAGGCTGTTGAACAGGTAATCTTAGGCTTAGGAGTCCTACGGGCCCTGACAGTGGGATAAGTTACACACAGAATAGGGTTCTCATTTTTGTTTTTTAATTCATTTACACCTTCCTGGTGCTTCTGTGCTTCACACTGTTTTGCCCTACAAGTTTTCTCTCTAGCTGTCTTTTTCTCAGAAACTTCCTGCTCTGAAATGCAGAATCAAACTTTAAGATGTGCAAAACAAATGGATTTTTGCAAAATTCAAGTATAAAGGATTCATCTGCCTATTTCAGTGGAACCACCTAATGACAAAATTACATTCCCTGGAGTAAGAAACACACAAGATGCCAAAAAGGCAGGGGATATATGCATGTAGCAAAGCACAAGAGGAATCATCATACACACAGAGTGACAGAGTGGAGGATATCAACTAAAAGAAGAAGTCCAGAGGCTGGACAGTCCTGAGCTTTCAAAAGTACTTGAGCATGACTGCAGAAAGGTGGAAGAGCAAAACTGCATTTTATTTTAAGATTCATTTGGATAAAAAACATTAGGAAATACTGTAATGGAGAATAACCCTTCAACGCCTGAGAAACAGACTGGGGCACTGCACAGCGCTCTTCTATTTTCTCTCTGTATTAAAGCCCCAAATGCAGGAGTATGCCAAGGCCATAGACCCAGGAAGCAAAGTCTGCCAGCCAGCTTAATACCTCAGGTGAGCTCAGGGAAAGAAGAAGCTAACTAGCAGCACTATGGAAATTAATGCCTTTAGAAATTACTTCAAATTTTCTAATGGAGCATTTTAACACCACTGGAGAAGACATGTCTCTTTATTTAATCATTACTTGCTACATATTGATAAATCAATCACACAAGGTAGATTTAGAGAGATTAAAAAAAAATATATATGTACGTATGTATAGATATTCTTGCAAATGTTCCTTTAAAAGTCAGATGGTATTTTAAAGAGCTTCCAGCCTTGGGACTCACAGTGCAGTGCCCTGGAAGACAATTGACATTCTGAGTGACTGGGCTGCGAATTCAAAATCCCAACTCAACCTGCTCAAGCCAGGATTCAAACTCACATACTTTAAAAATAGGAAGGAAAAAAACTACAAAGAAAGAAAGAGAGAGCGAGGAAAATACCTGAATTCCTGCAACTCCCTAGACCAGAATCTCTAAGGTTATAGATGCAGTAGTGACTCTGGGAATATCACTATACAGTATTCCGTAGCTGCATGGGATGTATTTTCTGCTTTGCCATACTAAATATGAATCTCTCTATGGTTAGCAATACAGCTGACAAAAGGTAATTGTTTGTTACGAAAGCCACTAGTGAAAATGAAAATAACATTTATTATATTGAGGTGCTTTAATTTAATTTTCTATTTTTAATTTAAAAAGGAAACATTCTAATTTACCTGGCTTTGGATATAGTAACTTCCAGTCATTATTTGCAGTTTATTTTTATTTCTTCTGGGAAAGAAGTATAGAATAGGGAAGGAGTATAGAAGTGGGAAAACTGAGACTGCTATATAAATAGCTTCATTCCTAGCAACTGCATAACTTTTCATTTCAAATCAATTTTAAATGTATTACCCTCCCTCTCAACAAAAAAAAAAATCTGAACATTCTGAATAATACATCCTTTCTGCTAACATTGTTTTCACAGTCTGAAAAGCCATTATTTTGACAAAAACATTATGAGCAGTTCTTGCTAACAGCACCCACTTTTTCCTTTTCATACTAAGCCCTGCACTCAGCTCACATGTTGGGGAACTTCTGCATAGCTCTAGAGATAAGTGATGAGGCAGTGATGGATCTTGCTCCCTTTTGGTCCCAATTTTCACCTCCTTGTTTCACATACAGCTTTTGCTAACTAGTGGCAAACTGGAAGCCAGTGAGAGAAATGCTGCAGGATTAGCCCCAGTTTCTAAATTAAACACCACAAACCTTCACAATTATTTTTCTGCTGCCCACTGGTAAGGCAAGCAAGCAAAGACAAAACTGTACAACTCCTCTCTATACCTAAGGAGACACTCTGCCTAGAGCTAAAACATGTGGGTCGAAAAAAAAATCACTAGTGAGAGCACTCATTCTTGAGTAGACTGAGCACTCCAGTCTCCCACCCTGCACCTGTCAAGAGTACAAAAATAAGTCTGGGGAAACGGGGAAAAGCTTTTCTAATCAACACCTATATGGAAGATACCTGATGTGCTTGTAATAACCTGGCAGAAATGCTTCCAAATTACGTTGAGTAACTGAGATTTAGAAGTAACTAATGAAAATGATTACTTGATACCACAGGCAACAGATGGTTCCTGCAACCTGCCAGTTGCCAGATTCTAGGCCAAACCCCTCCCCCATGTAACTTCATCACACATTAATTTAACTCATTTTATCTATAGCACCTAGTTTTTGGCTGCCAATATTTTGCTACTTGGTAGTGAGATTCATGCAATGAACTTCATGTTCTAGCAGTCAGAGTATATGCAAGAGTCAAAATAAGGAGGCTCATGACTTGTTTGGCCTTCGGCAAAGTGCTCTTTCAGGGGTTATAGCTAGGACTACAGCAGCCACATTGTTAAGTTTAATTAGTCATTGTGAAGTGCTCAAACCACTCAAAAGGCAAGCTAACAGAAGAGCAATCTATCTTCTTTTATGGCATTAAGAGTCTGCTCTCAAATTAAGCAAGGGAAGATGTATCTATAAAACACAACATATTTTCTTCCATTATTCCTGATGTTTCAGCCCCAAAGAGGCACGGGTTTACTCAGCAGGCAAGGAGCAAGACACGGCAATGATGGGGAAGTGGGGAAGCATTCATGTGCCTCAACTACTGACCTACCTGCAGCTGCCCTCTCACTCCCCCTGCCCCAGACAGCTGTGGCAGAGCAGAACAGCTCAGTCACAGAGAGCTGACATGGTTTGCACCTCCCTGGGGGCTGCCTTGCCCAGCCATACAGAACCCTCCTCTTGTGATACGACACAGGAAACCGGGGCACTCACCTTCTCTATTTAAATACCAACAAATTAATATGTACAATGACTCCTCTGTGTTTGAAATGAGAATCATGGCCCACAGTTTATGTACTGCCCAGTCAGGAGAACTGCAACCCCTCTTGTCCCCCCACAAAACTCCCTAAAGGAGAACTCATCTCTGGGGTTCCAGAAACAGGCAGTCATCCATCTGGGGAAAAAATAGGTACATTTACATCCATTTTTGACCAGTGGTCATCTTAAAACCATCTGAAAGGGTCAGAGGAAGAGAAAAACATAAATCCAGGCAGGCTGCTTGTATGCAGCATTGCTCAGTGCTAAAGATCAATTAAGTACAACAATTTTAATTTGCTTCCTCCACTTTTCTGGGGCTTTTAAAAGTCAAAAATTAAGCAAGTTAAAAAGACATTAATCTAACAGAAGAAAGTCTCTCTCTGCATTTAATTACCATCTAAATAAAGGGAGGAATCTACAAAGTCTGTTTTGAAAAATATGGGGTTTTAGATTCACTTAATTATGAATATCGTTTAAAAAAATTAAAAGCTGCTTTCAAAGTAGCTGGTTTTCAAACATGTGCAAGGCACACTACAGTAAAAAGTAAAAGTGTCTCCACAGTTTACAGGAAAGGGAAGACATACACCACTGTAAGCTGCTTATACAGAATCCCTAATGTAGGATTTCCTACAGAATTAAATGAAAAGGGAAGAGGATATGGAAAACCCATGAGTCTGTGGGTCTTCCGATTACCTCACAAATGCAGGCTAGAAGTAGTCACCTGTTAAAAAATACATGTCAATAAAGGTGTACAGTTACTCTGCAGCACTGAGCCAGTCTGTTGTCTTGGACTACAGCTCACTCTTGGCTTTCTGTCAGATGGCTCCCAAGAGAATCCTTTACAGCTTCACTATAGCAAACACTGCTCGTCCAGGGCAACAGAATTAGAGGCATTCAAAGTACATCTCCTAAAATATCTATTCCCAATAGCTTTTCCTGACTAGTGGGAGAGATTAAGATTGCAACTGTACCATCTACACCTGCCATTCACTACACAACTAGTTGATTTTAAACCACAGGACTGCAGGCTGTTTCATGATGATGAAAATAAAGTCTGAGGTAACAATACCATAGAGGCAAGAATGCATGATTGAGCAGAGGAGGAAGGGAATGGTAGTGTTCAGTAGAATATTTGCTATTCATGTAGGTAATGACAATAAAGTCAGAAAAAAAATATTTAAGCAGCGCTGCTGGGGAAAAAAAACATAAAAGGACACCCCACAGATTCAGTTGATTTCACAAACTTCAAGAACAAACTTCCCTTAATCTTCACACTCATAATAGCTAAGAATCCCACAGGGACATTTTCCTCTTTAGACATTCATCCCCAACAGACTCTGCAAAACTAGGTTGAGAAAATTCTGCTGTTGAAGACAGCTGGTCTTTTTCCTAAGACCAGCTAGACACTGGTCTTGCTACCCCATCCAGTGCACATCCTCATTCAGTACTTTCACAATCAAAACACATGACCCTGGACATTGAAATCAGCCTGTTTGTCCTGCAACTGTAATGTAACTTTGCATTGAGAGGTACTAGTCTATGCCTCTTCCTTTCCTCCTCCCCAAAACCTTCCTCCAGTGCTATCTCCTACTGTCCACTGCCAACTGGAAGCCTGCCTCCTCCTCAGTCATTTTACATCCCACTTCTCAAAACCAAAAGACACATTCACACAGTTTTAGCCAAGCCATCCATCCCCTCTCCACTTCAGTCTTGGCTATAACCCAAAACTGGAGGCCACATCCGACCACTTCTCCAGACCACTGTGGCTTTTACAGCACTCCCTGCCCCAGCCCTCTCCTCATAAGCTGAGGAGTCCCAGCCCCTCCATGTCTCTTCACATGGAGTCTGGTGAATATTTTCCGTGTTTCTAGGTGGGATCACCAGAACTGCATGATGCCAAGAAGCTGTATCATACTGAGTTGCGATTTTGATGGGGTTTAGAGTGCAAGAAATTTAAAATTAGGAGATGTTAAAAAAAAAAAAAAAACAAAAAAAAAAAACCACCAAAGTACCCCAGCATACCACTCAGTTTACTCTGAAGTCCCTACTAACCTGGATTCTCCTCTGGTTCTTTTATAGCTTACATCTTGGAGGTGTTCAAGTGCATAACACTAAGCAATGTGATTAGAATTGATCCAGTGAGACTTCTATCCTGCCCCAAGGGAAAAATTATACTGGATTGTAAGGACAAAATTAAAGGACTTGATTTTGGACCAGCGATCCACAGGTGAAAAGCCATGCTCCCATCCTTGTACTAAACCTCCCAGACACAAAATATTTATCCATACTTACTGGATAATAATTGTTTGAGTACATATTTTCCACAGTTATCAAAACATTCACCAATCTATTCAAGGTAATCACGTGAAGGTTTGGGGTTCGGGATTTTTTTTTTTCTATTTTTGGTAGGAGATAAAGTGAATAAAAGATTTTTCTTTGACCACAAGCTTTCTTAAACTTGCTAAAGAGGAATGGAACTACATTCCACTAGCGAAAGTGATTTTCAGAAAAAATTCAAAGTGGGATATAAAAAAAATGACAGTAGATTTAGGTATGTCAAAGCTACAGCCTCTGTCAGAGAGGAGGATGGGGAAGGAATGTCAAGAATAGCATAACACAAGGCCTATAGTCTCCTGTAAAATAAGCCTTTTTGCTGATCATGTTATTAAACATTTTATTATTTCAGTGACTACAATAACCCCATTTCATGCTCCTGGGTTCATGCTTTTCCATTATCAAAATATGGCCAAAATACCAATGGCTCAGAAAAGAAATTAGTTGATTCCCTTTTTTAAGAGCTGTGTTTGACTTTAATTACATTGATACTTGCTTGGGAAATCAGACTTCAGTCTCAAGAGAGTAAAAAGGGGAAAAAGGAAGGAGAAAAAACAGATATGGAGAGAAAGAAATAGAATAAGAATAGACAGTGGTGAGTCAGATTAATCAAATTAAAAGTTTCTAACCTCCTATCTCTGAAATTTCAGCCAATGCCCCTACTTAGGAATATGGGTGAATGAGTTTTTTAATTATTTGTTTAGTTTTCTTTTATCAGTCATCTATTCAGAAAATTCTGACATCTTCAAGCAGGCATGGTTATCAATCATTAGAAAGTGGTTTTATTTGGAGCTGCTCATAAGAAACTGAAGACTCTAAAATAAGCTTAATGCAAAAGGATGGTACTTCAAGGAAGAGGAAAGCAGCAAACATGGGAGAAGTCTGTTTACCTTTCTTTCCATGTGGGTTAGTACCTAAGACTGAAAAAACGAAGCACTGCAGTCACAGTGAACAACCAGGGAAGATTCTGCACAGGTGGGTAAGAAAGAAGTAGTTGTAACACGGATCTCTCCATGGAAAATGCTTTTGCTTTTTTCACTTATTCTTTTCATCTTTTATGACTGAGTTTCTCAGTGACAAAACACCACGTTGCTTGTCCAAGCTGTGTCCACAAGTGCCAAAATATTTATTCCTAGGTTGCTATTTCACAGCTGCTGATCAGCACTCAGCAGCATGGTCAAACCTTCATCTTTCATTCCTTTCTCACTCCCCTGCACTCCTGACTTCCTCTCCTTCCAGCCTTTCTTTCCTCCACTCTTACCCCTTCTCATTCCATTTTAATCAAGGTTCTTTCCTAATTAAAACAAACAAATATGTGGAAGCAATTAACGTCTTGAAGGAAGCAGATGGTGGAATAGTGCCATTTCGTTATTGCATTAAGCCTTAACTTGCTATCTCTTCAAACTTTGTGCACTTTAATTAAGCGCTGTTACAGGCAAGTTCAATGGGCTCTAGAGTAGAGTTTATCCAATTAGCTCCTGAAAAGCTGATGGTGCATGGTGGCAGGCTCAGCATGCAGCTGGGAAGGGCAACTCAAGAGCCAGAAGGGACTAAGAACTTCCTTTACACATCCAGCAGGCAGGAAAGGGAGTGAGAGAGAACCAAATGTTGGTGATGGGGCAGAAATGTAAACTAGCCCTGCCCTGCCATGTTCAGGTGGAAGTTTTCCAGTGCCCATGTCAAAGACTCAATGACCATTAATTTTATGTGCACATAGTTTAAGGGGCCATGGTGACTTTCAGCATCCATGCCACCTTCCCAGAGACAGAGAAGGGGTGAACTTTTCAGAAGATTTTTCTATAGCTTTCAGGTCTATTTACTGCCCTCTCATCTTCAGCATTATCACCACCCTAATCTTTGGCTTCCATTATACCCACCTAGATATAATGGACTGATGAAGAAGTGTCAGTTAAAACTCCTGAGTCACCTAGAAAAATACACTCCAAAACAGAAGGACTCTTTTTTTCCCTTGCATTTCTGGTTGCAGTCAGCCCAACATTGCTGAACAGAAGCTTTTGCAGCTAAAGTAAGGAGTGAAGAGCAATTGTGTCATCCAGGTTCATCCTTTCACTGTGCTCCACAGACACATACCAAAAATGTGGACAGTCAAAATCTGCAGTGACCCAACCTACCTCCCCTCTACCACATTCTGGCAGATGATACACTCCTATTCAACACTGGAGACAAGTGTCTCCAAATCCTACTCACAAATATTTAAGGAAAAACAGCCAGTGTAACTCAAATGGAAACAGCCCTGTAGATCCCAAGCTTCTCTGCACAGAAGTGTCTCAATTCTCTATGCCCATATAAGGAAAAATATACATCTATTTTATACCTAGCATGCAAGACAGACCATTTCTGTGATTCCAGAGTCATACGGGGACCATGCAGAGGAAACACTTTCTGTGTCTGTCAACCACAAAAATTACCTTTTTTGTATAACCAAGGTTGGAATATGACTTAAGGAGGATTCACAAATTACATAGACAAAAAACATCCCTAGAGGTCATCTAGTTTGAGAACTTCTGTGAATTAATTTCTGTTTGAAGCAGGGCAAAAAAAAAATCCACTCCTGTCCTAAAGATTTCTATTAATGGAGAGTTCATAACAACACCTAGAACATTTTTTCAGGGCCTAATTATCATAGTTGTTAAAAATGGGCACTTTATTTCTAGTCCAAATTAATTTATTTCAGCTTCTAACCACCTGTTCTTGTTATATTCCTTTACCTGCTCAAACGAAGATCCTCTAGTGTAAAAGGACTTCTTCTTCTTTGGATAAAAGAGAATATGCAACATTTGCTAAGGGGTACGAATCATATCATAGTGTCCTAGCACCTCTTCATTCATCGAAGTTTCAAACTCAAACAAGGAAACCATCACAATATTAAGAAATGCAACCACAGCATGCTATAAAAAAATTATATTTTTCCTTGCAGATCCTTTCTTTTACAATTTTGCCATATACAGTGCAAATGTATTTATTGAATATTTAATCATGCAAAATTCAAAGATTATGACCATCCAGTTCCCATCTTAACCATGATGTAGCCCCAAGAACAGATGTAAGATTTTGTGTTTTCCAGTGGATTTTATCTTAACTGTGGCTTGAACACATCACATGGAAAAGAGAGCATTATGGAAACAGAAATTCTCAATTTCCAAACTTTGGGTACTTAAACTGTTATATTACCACACTATGAGGTGGCATGCAAACACAATAGGGCTATAGAATAAAGAACACAGAATCATTTAGGTTGGAAAAAGCCTTCAAGATCACTGAGTTGAAGCATTGACTCAGCACTAAGTCCATCACTAAACCATGTCCATAAGTGTCACATCTAGATCTCTTATAAATACCTCCAGGAATGGTGACTCAACCACTTCCCTGAACAGCCTGTTCCAATGCTTGACAACCCTTCTGTAAAGAATTTTTTTTCTAATATCCAATCTAAACTTCCCCTGGCGCAACTTGAGGCCAATTCCTCTCACTTGTTACTAAAGAGGCAGACCCTTGCTACAGCCTCCTTCCAGGTAGTTGCAGAGAGGGTTAGGATCTCCCCTGAGCCTCTTCTTCTCCAGGTCAAACATTCCCCACTCCCTCAGCTGCTCCTCCTAAAACCTGAGCTCCAGACCCGTCACCAGCCCTGCTGCCCTTCTCTGGACACACTCCAGCACCCCAACATCTCTCCTGTTGCAAGGTGCCCAAAACTGGACACAGCACTTGAGGTGTGGCCTCATTAGAGCCAAGTATAGGCAGATGATCACTGTCCTGGTCTTGCTATGCTACTGTTGCCGATATCAGCCAGGATGCCATTTGCCTTCTCGGCCACATGGGCACACCCTGGCTGGTTCTACCAGCA
This sequence comes from Lonchura striata, assembly GCF_050655825.1. Classification (NCBI taxonomy): domain Eukaryota; kingdom Metazoa; phylum Chordata; class Aves; order Passeriformes; family Estrildidae; genus Lonchura; species Lonchura striata. The sequence continues at coordinate 52,393,972 of NC_140707.1, read as the reverse complement.
CCCCCAGGTTCTTTTCTGCCAAGCAGCTTTCCAGTCACTCTTCCCCCAGCCTGTAGTGCTGTCTGGGGTAATTGTGAACCCAAGTGACCTGATACTTGGCCTGGTTGACCCTCATACCATTGGCCTCAGTCCATCAATCCAGCCTATCCAGATCCCACTGCAGACCCTTCCTGCCCCCCTTGTTGTCATCTGCAGCCTTATTGAGGGTGCACTTGATCCCCTCATCCAGACGGTAAACAGAACTGGGCCCAGTACTGAGCCCTGGGGAACCTCACTAGTGAACGGCCTCAAGCTGGATCCACCACCATTCACCAACATGCTGACCATCCAATGTTCTTACTGAAGAAAGAATACACCCAATACAAGCCATGAGCAGCCAGCTTCTCCAGGAGACTGCTGGAGAAAATCTGCTGTAGGAAACACTCAAAGACTTTACTGAAGTCTACGCAGCCAAAATCCACAGCCTTCCCCTCATCCATGAAGTGTGTCGCTTTGTCACAGAAGATGATCAGGTTGGTAAAGCAGGACTTTGCCTTTCCTAAATCCCTGCTGGCTGAGTCTGATCCCTTGGTTCTCCTGCACATGCCACATGATGACACTCAAGATGATCTGCTTCATAATCTTCCCTGGCACCAAGGTCAAGCTAAGAGGACTATAATTTCCCAGGATCCTCCTTCTGGCCTTCCTTATAATTGGGCATCATGTTTGCCAGCCTCCAGTCAACTGGAACCTCCCCAGTTAGCCAAGACTGCTTATAAATGATGGAAAGTAGCCTGATAAGCACTTCAGCTCCTTCAGTACCCTTGAGCACATCAATCCAGCCCCATAGACTTGTATGTGTCTAAGTGGTGTAGCAAGTCACCAATTTTCCCCTTATGAGAATTTCCATAGTATTCATTCTCACAATATTCATTCTTAATCATGAACAAAATATTGAAACAGTTTGACATGTATATGTAATCTCACACTACAAGTGAACTTATATGTAACCATTTCATCTCTATCCTTATTTAAGGATAGTTATGTTCATATGTGGAGTATTACATATAACACCACCACATTCCCAGAAAGCAGATGTGTTCAGATACACATACTATCAAGAAAAGTATTACCCTCAACTACACTAAAGGAGAACCTATTTTGCACTATTTGTATTGTCTGTCTGGTTATTTGACCTCATAAATCAATTTGGCCATGCAATTACATTAAGTAGATGCTTAACATAGATGCACTAATAGGAAGCAACAGATATGCTTGAGAATTAAATTCAGAATGCTGGCTTCTGAATTAAATCTGACTTGGCCAGTTTACATCTTTATCACCAGCTACAGGGATGAGGAAATTCCAATCTCCAATGCCTCTGGAGCAGAAGTTGAGTCCATATTGCCACAAGGACCCACATCCATCATCCATGCCATGAAAAGAGAGACCCTTCTTCTTTACAAACATCACATGAGCTAACACAGTTTGTGCAGACATTTGAAATCTGCTAAGCCCTAATAGGTGGATCTGCACACAAAGCTGGTGATGAGTTGTCTTGGAGTAGAGATCCTAACACATCACACTGGTTAGACCTGCTCTATACTATTCTGACCACCTCTGCCCATGAAGGAGGAAACCAAGTATTCAGAAAGCCTCTGAGTATGAACCAGGCAACCCTGAGCCTATTTCACAAGAAAAGACTGAAACAACATGGCACTTTTAGCCTAACAAAATGAAGGCAAAGAGAAATTACTACTAACTATAAATATTTTAAAGACAGGAAAAAAGAGAGCTTTATTAAATCTGAAAAACAATACTGACACCAGAAGAAAGTTGCACAAACTGGCTGTAAGTACAAGTATACTGGGAATTAAAATAGCAGTTCTAACAACCAGCAGAGTGAAATTCTGAAATGGCCATCCACCCAGAAAACTGGCAGACATAAAAAAAAGCCCTGGGGATTATTTTCTGTAGAAGATACATATCTGCATGCTATAGGGCTCAGGAGGCCCTCTGCAGTCTGTGTTCCTACTCTGATCAAGGTAAATATTGTAAAACATCCACAAAAAAGCACAGTCTGAGTTCCAAAAAGCCAATAAATATCAGAAAGTATTTAAGACAAGGCTGAAGGATGGTGAGGGAGAGAAACTGTCCCCAGTGTACTGTTCCCAAAAATGTTTCAAATCTCCAAAATAGTTTCACTATATGAGCATATGCTGTATCTTACACAGGCAATTGGAGTTGATCGTCATAATGGCCACTTCCGGCCTTAAAATTCAGGGATCACAAGGCAAGGTAAAAATTATAGAACATCAAGAGAAAACCTGAAATTCTAATTGCATTTATTTAGCACTCAGAACCTGACAGCTGATTTAGATCTCAAATATTTTCCCAGCCAGGTGTTGCAGTTTTACCCAGCAGGCAGATAAACACCCCACAGCTGTTCATTCACTCCTCCCTGTCATGGGAGGGGCAGATCCTCTTGTGTTAACCAGCCACATGGCTTTTGCTGAATGTATATTCCAATGTTTGAAGCTCTCACTACCCATTCGTCATGGTTTGACACTGGCACAATGCCAGTGCCCCCATGAAAATGTAACCTCTCCATTGAATGCTGTGAAGTGGAATCGAGAACAGTGCAAAGCAGGCCCAAGCTAAATAATAGGAAAAAAACTTTATTAAGCTACTACTACAAAAGAAAAAAAAAGAAAGGAAAAAGGAAAAAAAAAGAACACACAAAGATCAAAATGGAAACCTTGCAAAAGCATTCCTCCTCCCACCACCCAACTCCAACAAACCACAGTGAGACACAATCTGGACCCCAATCAGGTTTCCACCCTCCAGACAATCGATACTCAGCCCTTTGAGGGAACAGAATCTCTCCTGTGCCACAGACCCCCCCAAGGGAACACAGCTCCACATCCTGTGTTTCCATGTCACACATGGCACCGCTCGGAGAAAAGTTTGCCAATGGTGACCCTTCTCCTTTCCATGCACAGTGCTCTCACCACCAATGCATGGATGGACAGACTGCTTTTTAGGATTTTTCTTTTCAAGGATGCCCTGCCAAGAGGGGAGAAAACAACAGTTCAGTTTTTCATTTTTTGGGACCACAGTCCCCCCCATTTTCCCATTTTGCCCTGGGGACGAGGGTCCAAGAACAGAGATCTTCTTCTCTTCTCCTTCTCTGAGGACAGGGGGCACCACCACAAACCCCCTAACTTTTTCTCTGTTCACTCCACTTCTGTCTTTTCCCAGCTGAAGCAGGTCTCTTGACTTTGCTCTGGCATCCTCCTAAAATACAATCTCTCTTGAAGGAGAAGATTGGTTCAGTTTGTGGTCAACACGGAAAAGTCCAGCCAAAAGCCACTCCTTGTCCCCCTCCCATCTAGAATTCCTCCTTCTAACATCCCAGGGTCCAAGCTGTCTCTCTTCCTCTCTTTCAAACCGAGGAGGGGAAAGAAAAATTCACAAAGCTTTCATTTCTCAGGAAGGGTTAAAAGTACACTCCCCGGATGGCTCGATGCCCAGACTCCAGCTCCCACAGGCAGCTGGGCACCTTGCAGCCCCCCCGGCTCCTCCTTCCCCACGGTGGAATTGCTGACAGAACTGCCGATGTCTCTTTCTCTCTCCCTCTCGGGACAGAAACTCTGGGGGGGGAACGGAGACATCCCAGATTTCTCCACCCTTCCATCTGCAGGGGGTTCCAGTCCCTCCACCCTTGGGCCCACCTCAGTCCGGCCACGGGCCTTCCCCTCCCCACCCAGCCACGGCCAGGCAGGGGAGAGGCTGCACTGCGGCTGACCGGAACCAAAGAGAGCGAGTTCCCCTGGGAATTCTGCTTTTAACCCCTCTGTGTTCTCAGAGGCCTGTCCACCTTCAATTGGTCAATATCCAAATTGACCTCTTCCTTCCGGAAAAAATTCTTTTTCCGTGTCAAACCACGACACCATTATTTTCAGTGTAGTCTTTAACACTCCATTGTATCATTTGATTTCCCCAGAGGCTGCTACATGATAGGAAATGTGGCTACCAAATCAACAGCATACACTTTGGCCTATGTCTCCATGAGGCTGCTTTGAAAATGAGTCCCATTTCCTGACTCAATTTTTTCTGATGTGTCATGTCACCATAAGACTTGCTTTTCAAGGCACAAAATCGTTTTGGGAGGTGGCACGTGGCACAGGATGTGTTTCCAGCCAACTGGTGACTGTTTGCACAATTAAAAGGACTTAGCGCTTGCCTTGATGGGTTTGTGAGGAGTGTGATATAATCAGTCTGCCAGACCTCCCCATATTTATATTTTGAACATCATTCATCACACTACAGAGGCTTTAACAACTTCGCCTGCTTGATCACAGTACACGTTTCACCTTCATTAATAACCTGTGCTATAGTGTCCATGGTCAAGCCCACCTATATGCTGTGTAACTTCCTCGGTGACCTGGGGTGTCATGGACCCACCAAGCTGGATATAATTCACCCTTGCATTGGCACTCCAGGTCTATTTAAGCTACTTCAGTCTCAGCAGCCTTATCCATATGGCCATTGTTCTGATATTCTTCACTGGTCTGACTCTGGGCATCTACATGATGTACTTTCACACCTAGGTTCTCTCCCCAGACAGCAACATCCTGCCATAACCCAGCAACCCAAAGGGGTTTGTTCTGTCCTGTCAGTTGCTTTGGTTTCATTGCTGTATCCTCCCACACAAGGTATCCATGAATCAGTGACTACTATACTAATATAATGAATGCTTATAATGAGCTTGTTTTAACATGCTCTGGTCAGCTCTGTCTTTATTTCAACCATTAGTACCCCACATGGGGCATCAAAAAGGACTGTTGTGGTTTAAAACAGCAGGCAGCTAAAAATACCATACAGCATTTTGCTCAGTACCCCACAGTGGGATGGGGGAGAGAATCACAAAAAAGGTAAAACTCTTGCACTGAGATAAAGACAGTTTATTAGGACAGAATAGGAAGGAAGGAAAAAAATAATAATGATGACAAAAGAAGATACAAAACAAGTGATGCATATGCAATTGTTCATCACCCACTGGCTGATGCCCAGACAGTCCCCAGGCAGCAGCCCAACACCCTGCCAGCCAACTCCACACAGTTTTATTGTCCAGCATGACACCATCTGGTATGGAATATCTCTGACCAGTTTGGATCAACTGTCCTGGCTGCTTACCCTCACAGAATCTTGTGTACCCCTGGCCTGTTCATGAGTGGGGCAGCATAAGAAGCTGCAAAGTTCCTGACCTATTGTGAGCACTGATCAGCAACAACTAAACATCAGTGTGTTTCTCAATATTATTCTCATTTAAACTAAAAACACAGCACTATGTTGGTGGAAGCAAGGACACGAAGAAACACAATCCTGACCAAGGACTCATGCAGAGGTAAACTGTAAACTCCAAATTATCTGATCTGTATTAGGTAAGAGCTCAGAGACACCTTCACAGCACTGGTTTTTGCATTTGTCATCATTTATCATGATATGGAGAAACTTTGGCCACTAGATAAAGAATAAAAAACTAGAAGTCAAAAGTGCAAAGTAAATAAAGTAAATATAGTTTAATATCGCATTAAGGGGGAAAAGCATTTATCCTAAGAAAGCATTAGCAGACTATGTATTTGCAGTCTTACAGACAACTTTTAAAGAACAACCAAGCATAATCATAGGTATGAGGTATGACTTTTAGAAGCCCTTCACAGGAACAGGGAAGGCACAATCTCTGCATTAATCACCCACATTTCACCTCCTGCAACTATGGTCTACCCTACCAACTGCCCTGCATGTTGGTAAGAGTTGCTGGTAAGAGAGTGCTCTGCCCAGAACTCTCTTCAAAAAGTCAGCCCCACCCACTCCAGGAACAAAATACACTGAATCCCCTAAAATAAAAGAAGAGAGTGGTAGTTGCCCCCAGAGGAGCACAGTCTCTAATATGGGCAAAGTGAGCAAAATAATCAGAATGGGCAATGGCCAGAACATATATGTGATATTAATTCAGACATCTTCCTTTTTGAACTCCCAGATGAAATTCAAACCTTTCTTGCCTAGAGGTAACCAAAGAGAGTGCAAGAGATTCTTACAGCAGAATTTACATACACACAAGTCCTCTGTGTGACTGAACAGATGCCAAGTCAGTCTGAGAAGAACTCTGAGGATCTTCAGATGAGAGTATCTAAAACCTGCACAAAACAAATATTTATGGTCTATAAATATACACAGGCACATTCCTTCTCCTTCCTCCACAGAGCAGAAACTCCCACTACAGAGTGTCTTGCAACATGTCAGACATACTGACAAAGCAAGCAGAAACTGTTTTTTTTCTCTGCTCCACATAGCAAGGCTATGTTCTTTATTCCTACTTTTCTGATATTTATCCCTCCCTTTCTTCTCCATCTTATGCCTCAAGCCAGAGGCTTGTCTGCTGTCTCTTCATATTGGAAACATGCAAGCTTGTTTGGTTTAAAAGGTCAATCACAGCCTGTTTGTACTAAGTCTCTGATGCAAAAATCTCTTTGTATAAGCTAGGAAAAATACTGGAGAAGAGAGTACTGGATGGAGGACTGTGAGGTGAGGATAACGTATCAGGGGCATGGACACAGTTAAGGCACTGTGGTGTATGAAGGCAGCACCATCAGCTGTGGGGCTCATGGGTCTATGTCCTTGGTCAATAGAAAACAATGCAATTAAATTCAGCTCATAACAAGAAAGGCTTAAGTCAAATGAGATTACCTTATATTCATCATAAACTAATACTGTCCACAAGGATAGTGACTATCTACCAACTGATGCCCCATATATTAATTTACAGCAATTGACTATGTCGCAAAATTTAACTCCTCAGGAATGCGGCTAAACCAACAACTTCTGTTTGACAGATGGATAAGGCTATTAAGGTTGACACTTCATGATCAAGGGTCATGATACAGGCCAGGACATTTTAAAGATGCACTGCGATTAGTTTGAGAGCTTTTTTTTTTAATGCTTATAAAAAGCTCTAAAAATAAAACATAAAATTTAAAAATATATGTCATTGATGGGTTGTTCTATTTAATTTAAAGGCAAAAATCATCTTTCAAAATAAACTGGACATAGTGCATAGTGCCACTGCTTAACTCTATCCAGTTTGACCATGCTGGGCTGTGTGTAATTAAGTTCTCTAGAGGTAACAGAGCGATTCCACGATCAAAACCTCTCCAAAGATAAAACATTGAATCCTATTCTTCCCCTGCTTTGTCAATAGTTATATTATATAGCTACACACTATCTACCACTTCTGTCAATTAAAAAAAAAAGGTTGCAGTTGTTTCCTCTTTCCCTGGCCTGCCTATCATTGCAGCACTATCTTCTACTGTGTCGATAGCTGATGGTACTGCTAAGGCAACTGCACAGGAATTACCTCTTGGCCTGAATCAGATGTGGTGAGGATAAACACTCTCCTCCACCACTGGAGGAGATCCTGAAACCCAGAGCTGGGTCCCAGCAGTAAAAATGCAGCAGACTAAATGTTCCCTCATGTTTTATGCCCCACAAACTACTTCATGTCCGTATTTCTGTGCTCTCTGTGCCGCAGGCCTTGGAATTCATTTCCTCCTTCGTCCTGCCCTCAACTGTCATAATAAAAAGAATCAAGTTCCTTTTCCATTCCCAGGCCTGCCTTCTGCCCTCTTCCAAAGCAGTTGTTTTCCATAGTATAGCCAGCCACACTGGGCACACCAGGACCCTGGGTGAAAACCTAACCCAACCACAAACTCTATCAACAGAAAGACTAAAACCAGGGTTTGCTTTTAACTGGGTTTAAGAGGGACCAGCTTTTGGTACATTATTTCCAAGTTATCGATAGCCTTTTGCAACTCACTTAAGGACTCCACTCTGCACTGTCACTTGAGAGTTACAAAACCATCAATAACAATAGAAAATAATGCACCCTGAGAGAGGCCAGAGCAAAACCTCCTTCTACAAAATCTTTCTTTACCCATGTAATCTGCAGTGAACCACAGCACTGAGTAGCTCAGTAGTACAGGCTTCATCTGATACCCACGCACCAGTGAGGAACAGCACTCCTCTTCCATAAGTCAGCATGTTCATTCTATTAGGGAAAAAAAAATCCCCAAGAAAAATACTACTATTTCAGTTTTTTTCTGTGTGAAAAAGTGCAAGTCCCTGTCCTGTATTATCAGAGACAGCCTTGGAGCAAACACCCACATAGCACCCTGCTGCTATTCATTAATCGCTCCAGCAGCTAACAATGAAATCCACAGGGAAATTTTATAGACTTTCTTTAACTCTACACATCTGTTTGAAGACACTCCAGACAGACACACACGCACACTAACAAATCTTTGAGAACTTGGTTCCTGTGGAATATCAGAGAGGTGCCAAACGTACCTGTTCCCACAAGAAAAAATAAGTAGAAAATCAGTGACCTCCATTTCCAGCACATGGTGAAATACTACTGTACAAACTGGCCTTGCCTGTGCCTCCAGAGGATATCAATACATAATATGTCTTGAGAAACTCCCATGAGATATGTGACATTCAAGAAGAAATGCTTTGGGAGCTAAATATCAGCCTCTGAGAGTAAAGCAGCCAAGATGGTACAAAGAAACCAAGTAAAGATGTTCATTACTTCATCAAGACTGCAAGAAAGGCCAGAACTCACATTTGCAGTCAAAGATAGAGCCTCCTCAGCTACTGCTCTCAGATGCATGCAGTTCTAGTGTAGAGAGTCTACATTCTGCTGGGAGAAGATGGTGACTAATGTTACCCAAAGAATTAGGGGAGATAATTCAGTAGTGCAATATTCAGCACTACTAAAGTCAGAAGAAATTTATATTGGCTTCAATAAGGCTGGGAAGTACTTTTTTATCCCAGATCTTTTATTTGATACCTAAGACAGGATATTTTGTAATCAAAGACACCAAGAAGTCCTGAAGATAGAATTTTGAGCTGCTCTTTTTTCCTGAAGTTTAACCTGGGTATTTCTGAAAGACACAGAATTCCTCTGGGTTTTTTTGTTTGGTTTTGGGTTTTTTTTTTGTTTGTTTGTTTTTTGTTTTTTGGTTTGTTTTTTTTTTTTTTTTTTTGAGATTGTAGCACAGGACAAAGCCTCAATGGTTTCTACACCACTGCAGATGCAAACTACCACAGAAACTCACACTTTCCTTCTCTAGTCCAGCATGTTCCTGTTCTGGTTCAGATCAAGCCTCCACATCCTGTTTTAGAAACTGAAATTGTAGATAAAGACATAAAACCTGGTTAACTCTATTAACTTTACAACATCATGTCATGAAATGTCATCTCAGTTTCCACAGCTGTCAGTTTATGCCACAGCCCTTCTGGCCTGGGTTCCTCTTGCTTTTCCCAGTCAGACAGGCAAGCAGCAGCCTGTTTGAGCTACCCAGCTCACCTGCACACATGCACTATAGAACAATATGAATATTACATGTAGCATCCTTTGCAGCAAAGGATATATTAAGTCCTATATTTTTAATACCACTTTTAGTAGGCCTATAAAAAGACTCTATGCAAACAATTGGATTATGTATTTCTGCTCTGTATGGGAATAGGTTACCAAGTGAGAGACATGGCAAGTGGGAATGCTCCTATCCAGGTGCAGAAGCCTTTGGCAAACTGCATCTGCATGGGATTTGCAGAGAATTACATAAAACTTCTCTTCCTACAAGCATCAGATCTAGTTGAGCCCATAGGATTTTTACGTCCCAAGAGGTTTTTACTGGTATATTACACTAGAAGTGCAGGTGAATGCTGTCCTTCACAGTGACTGGATGACATGCTACTCTTCAATTTCTCCATAACCACTCAGAAATGTGACATCTTTACAAATCATTGTGTGCCCTCCTACAGCTCATATTAAAGGCCCAGAAGAAAGAGAAATGCCTGCCAGAAACTTGTAACAAAATTTGGTATTTGGAGTTTCCTCTTATATTTGCCCTTACTTCTTACAAATTAAACTAGGGCAAAAGAAATAATTACAGCTTCACAAATATCTTACCTGCCTTTTCATTGCCCCATTACTATACTTCAATTTTGGCTTGAAAATATTTCTCCAGTAGCAAGAGAACATCTAACCTCCATGATCCTCACAACTCTGGGTTTTCTTGAGTATGAAACTAGCAGGACTGGAAGTATGTTAAATCACAGACAGCTGAGATCACTCCAAGTCTTTTCCTTCCCCCTGGCATGACATGCCAAAAGAGACATTCTGTAAGAAGTAGGGTTTCCTAGCACCACTTCTGCCAAATAACAGAGAGACTTACCTGGGAATTAGGTCATTAAAACAGAGGGCCTGACTCACAGTGAGAGGTGGATCTATAAGTGACCTTTGGCATACTGGAGCCACTGATCAATGATTACTTTTTTATTAAATAATTATTTACCTGTATCAGCAGGGACTACTTCCCTCATACACATCATTAACATTAACCTTTGCTGCACAAGGATTAAAGGAGATGACACCACAGAGAACCATGAAGAAAGCAGTGAGCAGCAAGGAAAAAGGCAAAACAGAAGCTTAGCCCAAGGAAACACACTCTTCCCCTTTACTCAGGGCTGGCTCATGCTGCCCAATTTCCCCATCACTACTCCACCCATCTCTGCTCATTGTACATAAGCACTGCCAGGTCAGCCTGAGGCAGCAGGCAGTGCTCAATTCATCTATAAAGGCTGAGAAATCAGGGATACCTAGTGAAGGCAGATGGGACAAGATGGCATGCATAACAAAATATATAAAACAAAATATAACATAACATAACATATATATATGTCATAACAAAATATATAAATCAGCTACAACATTGTAATGAAAATCAAGGTCAATTCAAAAGGAAGCCGTGCTGACCCACAGCTCCCAGGATCTTAATTGATGGCAGACACAACCTGAAGTATTTCTATTTCACTGTTTGGCTTCATCCCAAAACACTTCTATCCATGCCAAACTGTTTGTCTTCACAGCATTTGCTCCTCCTGAGTGGATATCATCAGTCACACCCATCTGTGAGAGCTATTTTGTTATATGAGGAAAAAAGACCCTTAGGGAAAAGCACAGTTCATCAAATGTACTATGCCTTGGACTTGGGTTCAGTCTTAATGCAGGTCTCCTGGGGTGACCCTGTACACTAATCAGGTGTGCCCTTTGGCACTGCGCCCTCAGCAGAAAGACCAGGTGGAACCAGGTGAAACCTTGAAGAGCTGGAAGACTGAAAGCATGGGGACATGAAAAACCCCAGCAGATGGCAGGGAAGAAGCTTCTTTCTGCTTTGACAGTAGTTTGCTCTAGTGTGGCTTTTACTCTGAAGTTTCTGCTGGTTTCTCCATATACTTCTTTAGATTATATATCTCACAACAACTGGAGGGAGGATCATATAGTCTCCTCTCACACAGTCTAACTCCATTATTCCCAGTAAGTGTTGTACCTCAGTCCCCAGTAAAGCAGTATGTCTTTGTCTTGGTGCAGTGCCAAGAAGCCAAATGTCATTTGAGCCCCAGATGAGGAGAACATGCTACAGGCAGCACAGCCCCCAGCAAAAGGAAGCCTTTGGCCAAAGAGAGAAACATGGAAACCAGAGAACAATACAAGAAGTATCTAGTTCACTTCATACATCTTGCATGTATATAATAATTCACCACTATATATTTCAACAGCTGTCACCCAAGGAGAGTTCACACAAATTTGAAGTATCTCCCATCTATCTCAAAGAAACAGGAGACATGCTCAGCTGAAGTCCACCCTCATCTAACCATTATCAATGCAAAAGCAGCTGCACTGATGGCAAAAACATATGCCCTGTTTTTTGTCTTCTGGGGTGATCAGTTTTTAATTCTTTAGCCTTGATGTGTGAACCAGTAATTCAGCATGAGCCCTCCCTGACAAGAACACAAAGAAAGTCTGCTGTCTTCAGAAGAGACATCTACTGCCCTTATTACTTCACATTGGTTTTAGTCCATGCAGAAGTAAATTCCTTATGGAAGAAACAGAATCATGTGCACTAAAACAGAGACTAAATTATCAACAAACAGAGCTCAGGAGCTAGGGAGAGGTTGGGGATCCTCATCAACTACTTTGCATAGAAAAACCCCACCCAGTGTGGCAGAGCTTGCCCATCTGAAGAAGGCAGTAGGCTCTCAAGTCTTCCTCTAGTCCTGCTTCAACAACACTTTTCTTGGCCCTATAGGCCTCATCTCTTTGGACATACAGACTCACTGGTGCTTCCAATGTCTCCATCTGCACATACAGTGTTTCCTTGCATTCTGCACTTCTCCTTGCTCATCAGGGAAATGAAGAATCACAGGGAGACCTCATATTTTAAATTTACAGAATTCTTGTACAGACTAAGAAGTCGCATCGTATACATTTGTCCTTCCCTTTCAATCCTCAGCAGAGCTGCTGGGCCTCACTCCTTCCTTACTCCCATACCAACTCCCAAAAAGGAAACCTCTAACACCTCGTCACAGACAGCAGGCAGGACCAGCCAACATCAGCTCCCCAAGAGACCTTCCACTGTCACACCAAGCAGAGAAAGCTGAACTCTTCCGAGGGAAGCACAAGATTCTACCTTTCCAACCAGAGAAGCTAAGGAGGGATGAGGATACACAGTGTCAAATCCCAGCCTCAGGCTGGTCATTTGATAGAAGGTGGGATTTTAATTCCTGGTTTTAATCAAAGAAAATGTAGTTACAGACTTTGAAAAGCAGTGGCATCAAGAAGAAAAGTGGCAAGAGTCTGCATAAATCTTCCTGCCAAGACTCCTGTTTCCCTTGGAAAAGGAAATGAACCAAGAGCAGATGCAGCAGTCATGCTGATCCTACAGTATCATTTCTTCCAAGTTCATATATCCATGTTTTGTCCTTCCACTTGCAAGGTGCAGCTTGACTCCTCCCTATGAACTTGGTCAGACTGTAGGATCTGAAGAAAAGGTGAAGGGAACATTACCTCATCCTATAGAAACCTGCACCCTCCTCATTTCTTCTCAACACTTTTTCCATGTTTTTAATTTCCCACAGTGATCTATATAACTGAATTGTGTGTTCCTTCTCATTATGAATATGAATTATTAGCCTATCCTATCATTTAAGTGGTCCAAAATGATACAATTCTTCAAACCTTTTCACCTTGAACAGAGATGTATGCATATGCATATATATATATTTTTATATATAATTATATATAATTTTTTAAATTAGTTGGATCAAGGCAGTTAACGATTGGCATCTTCTTTCCTAGAAAGCTTTAAAATTCAGAAACTTGCACTTATTTTTTAACAGATATTATACTGATTTTAAGTACTTTAATTTAACAAAAAATTACAAAGATGTCTTGCTATTTGTCTTGGATCAAAAAATTAACTGGCATTGGCAAATTCTATTCCATTAAAGGATACTACCAATTAAAAGAAATAATTATTCTATTTGAGTACTTTTTTATTTGCTATTGTTGCAAGCAACACCTAAGATTAATCCAACTGAAGGATTAGAAGGGAAAATGCCTTTCACCTAAGTGCTTACTCCATGTATGTGACAGTACTTTGTGTCAAGCCAGTTTGACTGTTTCTCTTGTAAGCAGTCAGATTCCCTTTGGATTAGAGCCGTAGAAATAGGGAAGGAAAAATACATATGGAAATGTAACTGCAGAAACTCAAATATTAGCAGGTGAACCCAAAGAGAACACTTTTTCTTTTCAGCTAATATTAAGTTGCTGCACAGTCCTTAAACAACGCACACACACTGAAAATCCTCTGCCTCAAATAAACACACATTTCCCATCAGGCACAAAAACATATTCAGTGTTCAACAGACAGTGTCAATACTGGTTACAGTCTTTTTCACACACTCTACCCTAGAATGATGAGACATCTATGATTCATTCTCCAACCCACCTCTCCAATCACACACCTAGAGGAAGGCATGTTGAATGTTTTGGGGGTTGTTTTCACATCAAGGAATAAAAATATTAAAAGCATTGCATTTCTTTTGGGATTTTGTTCCTCCTCAAAAGGGAGTCTTGTCACTTAATTTTCCCTTCTGCATTTCCCCACACTTCCCCTACATCCAACCCACTGTCTGATATTCTTTCCCTTCCCAGAGATTGTCTCCTCAACCTTGCTCCTTCCAGACATCCCTTCCAGTGTTGCCTCCTGGCTCTCACCTCTGCTTTCTGTATGAAGTCACACAAGTTCCTGTGCAGATGTCAGCAGGGTCAGCACACACATGAAGCTCTGTTAGAGATACACTTCATAAATCAGAAAGTGGCCTTCTGCTCTCTGTATTCACACTCTTCATTCAAAAGCTTTTTCTTTAGTCCTTCTCCCTGCCCAGCCACTTTTACTTCCCTATACACTTTTGCCTCACCAAACGCTTCATATTTATTTTCGTGTTTTTATTTCTTACTTTTAAAACTTCCTTTTTCCTACCTCTTCTCCAGCTACTTCCTTTGGATTCTTTTGCTACCAGGCTGTCATCTATGCTGTTAGTGCCAACCACATCTACAATACAGTTAAATCATTTATTAGATTCCTTTTTTACTTATTTTCCTCATTTGTTCCTTGGAGTCCTAGGACTGTCAGTTCCCGATCACACAGATATCAAACCTACACCCTGTCCCCTCCTTCTCTCAAATGGCACAATCTTGTACTGGAAACTGACTACTCTTATAGGATACAACAGCCAAACCTTTTCACAGGGGCACCTGATGATGTGTAAGTGTTAAGGTGGTTTACTCTAAACTGATTGAATAAGTGAAACCTTGATAAGGCTGACTCCATTTGGAGTTTAGACAAAGGTTTTTGCTGACCATTCTGGGCGACTTAAAAGAGAAAAAAGAAACATAAGAGAAAAAAGATTCAACTGAGATAATTTGGTTGTGGACAAAGCTAAGCAAAGACACAAAGAAGCTCCAAGGCAAGAAAAGTCAGCCCCATCAGCCAAATACTAGAGCAAGCATTTAACTCTTTAGAGTTCAAACTCTACAGTCAGAAGGCAACTGACTGAAAGGCAACTTTCCGTAGCTAAGAGCAATGAGCCACAGGGTCAGCATCTATGATGCTAAGAGTTTCACCTGGAAATATGAGAGAAAAAAGGACAGCAGCACCTGCTCACTAGACTGCTCCATAAGGCACATCATGGGACCAAAACACACACATCCCCAACCTCCAAGTAGTGAGCGAGGACAGAGCCTTTCAAATTCTGATGCACAATACTCCACATGAAAGTTGTTTGCAGTGACCTGTTGCTTCCACACCTTATAGGAAAGTTGCCTATAATGTCACCCCCAAACTTCTGGCAGGTTACACTGTGACATGACACACTACACCCAGGCAGATGCAGAAGTATGTGTGCAGGTGAAAGAGGAAAAGGCAGTCAGAGAAGAGAATAAACATACAGGCAGCAATGATTGAAAACTCTGAAAGTCTAAGGTCTCTGCAAATGCCTAAGTAAAAGCAGAGGCAGTCTCCCAGATCAATTATGCATGCACGCCACTGAAAACACAGACTGCTAAAGTGCCAGAGCTCTGCTGGATAATTTATAGGCTGGTGTTAGTATTCACAGAGTAGTGGGCAGAGTTCAAAGGAATGAGGTGAAAAATAAAAGTTTGAGCCTTATGAAAACACCGTCACAGCCAGCATAAGCATCTGCACCACAAGGGGCTTCAGCTGTGCTGGGTACAGGCAGAAGCCAGCAGATGTTATCAAAGTAGGAGCCATCAAGTGGTATTTTGGCACAGGGGCAGAGAGTTCAGGGAGGGTGTACAATCAGAGCATGCACACGTGCGAACTTTGCAAGTGCTGAGCACGTGACTGCCTGATTTTTGGGAAAGAAGAGGAAAGCTGTGTGCCAAACAGCCTGCAAACCCATTCCATCTTCTAGCATAACACTTCCTCACTATCTTCTTGATTCTTCAATGCTTGTCATACACCAGATTTTCTGGGCTACTTCTGTCACAGAGATGTACACCAAACAGGGAATAACTGAAGACCTTCACATGCCTTTTTACTAATGGTCCGACCAGGATTTGAAGCCAGGACTGTAGGGAAGAAATTAAGCAAACTAAGCCATCCAAAATGCAAGCTTTATTTAGGTGAGCTTGAGTTTTTCAGCTTTATGACTGCCTGAGCCTCTTAGACATCTAGTTATCTGGAGACAAAGATGGCAAGACAGTGAGGTCATCAATTTACTAAGCCTTATGTCTGCTCACGTTTCAGATTAGACACAACACCAATGGCATTAGAATAAGTACTGTGCAGTTGACTTCAGCAGAGATGTAAAGCAAAGGCTGCCTCGCCCATCTTCACTCCTCTCTCTACAAGGCTACTCTAAAACCAGACCTTACAAACAGATATGCAGGTGCACAGCATGTACTGCCACTATTCACTGTTACCATCTAGTGCTGGAAACAGAGTGCAAGGGAAAGCACAATATACAGACAAGATGAACTAAGGGATTGAACTAGTATTTTTAGTATTGCATGCATGCCCAGATAACACCTTTAAACTCCTTGTCATAGCTTCCACAGCATTCAGCAAAATCCTCTCCAACCCTACTCATTCCAAAAGAGAGTTGTCTGGAGGTACAAGTAACTTTCTGTTCTAAAACCTTTTCTAAACAAAGCTCTCTGGCCCTTGCATCACCTACTTGAATTGGGACGGCCCACAGGAATCTGGTATAATACAGTGTGCTGATAAGTGTTCTAACAAATACTCATCAGACTCACTTATTCTTGCAGGTTAGCCTTCAGACTGCACTGTCTGGGTGCAATACTTGAGGCTCAATCAATTACAGAAAGTTATCTCTATTAGAGGCCACAGAGGGGCATGCTTTAGAGGCACAAATCACTTAGCATGAAAACCTTTTGTTCTACATTTAGGCAGCATCACACAACAAAATTCTTCTGTATGACTGGGTAATACAGTAACATAATTCAACAGAGTAATTATCACTACAACTAGACTCCCCTCTGTACAATTAGAATATTAAGCTGAATTTTTCTCCATAGAATCTGGAGGACTACAGTATTGATGGATGCACATTCTTTTAGTCATGAGAGGGTTGAGCAGGAAGGAATTGAATCAAGGAACCTATGTCTTTATTCTTTTAAGCAATGGCAAAGAATCTCCATAAAGAGATGGCAACACTATTACATGGAATATGTAACTTGATTGATTCTGTTGCTAGACCTGTGATCATTAAGGTCTTGGCAATTAATCTATTGTTAGTCCACAATATCATTCCAGGTGGGTTTTTAACTGCAATCCTATTACAAGTTGGAGGACAAAGGCACATGGTGCACAACACAGAATGTTGTGGGTTGGCAGCATCTGCTGATATGTCTGACAACCATTAACTGAGAAAATTCTGGAATACTATCTCAAACCAATCCTAAGATGAAGAGTGCACCAAATGTGATTAAATAAATCAGTCTGTTGTCTATGATCTTCAATGAAAATAATTTAAACTCCATCTATTGAATTTGAGACCTTTTTTAGAGATAAGAAATAGAGAAAGCAATTTGCTTTTGTAATGAAATAACTCAATGGCAGGATGAAAAAGAAAGTTTGTGCCTCCTGCCCTTTCCATTTGATTATTTACCTCTGACAGTATAAAGAAGGGAGGTGTCAGGGGGAAAAAATCACAGAACAAGAACAACAAAAACTTCACCATAAAATAAAACACATGAAAATATCTAGACAGAGTCCAGCAAAAAGAGGCTATAAAGCTGTGTTTGCATGGCAAGGTTCTGGTAACTGAGAGGCTGTAGGGGTGGATTCTCTGAGAACTTCCAGAAGCCTCTCCCATGTTCAGTAGAGCCAATGTCAGTGAGCTCCAAGACAGACATGCTGCTGGCCAAGGCTGAGCCCATAAGTGATGGCAGTAACACCTCTGTGATAACCAATTTATGAATAAAAGATTGTTTCTGCACATAATTAATTGCAGTCAGAAAAGAGAGGAGTGAGACTTTATGGCAGGAAGATCTCTGCAGAACACCAAGGTCAGTGGAGAAGGAGAGGCAGGAGGTGCTCTAAGCATCAGAGCTGAGATCCCCCTGCAGCCCATAGTGAAAACCATGGTGATGCAGGATTTGCCCCTGCAGTCCATGGCAATCCATGGGGGTGCACAGATCCACCTGCAGCCCGTGGAGGGGACCCAAGCTGGAACAGATGAATACCCAAAGAAGGTTGTGACCCCTTGGGAAACCTGTGCTGGAGCATGCTTCTGGCATGACTTGTGACCTTGTGGGGGACCCACACTGAAGCAGTCTGATCCTGAAGGGCCACATCCTGTGGAAAGGGTTCTGTGTTGGAGCAGTTTATGAAGAATCGTGTAAGGACTTACATTAGAAAAGTTCATGAAGAACTTTCCACTCCTGTGGAAGGGAGCCCACCCTAGAGCAAGGGAAGGACTCTTCTCCCTGAGGATGGAGAAGCAACAGAAACAACATGGGATAAACTGACTGTAACCCCCATTCCCCATCTTCCTGCACTGCTGATAGCAGGAGGAGGTAGAAAATCAGGAATAAAGCTAAGGCTGTGAAGGAAGAAGGGCTGCAGGGAGGTGCTTTTAGGATATTTTTTATTTCTCATTATCCTGTTGTGATTTTGATTGGTAATAAATTTAACTGCTGTCCCCAAGTCAAGTCTCTTGCCCATAACGGTATTTGGTGAGTGATCTCTCCCTGCCCTTGTCTCAACTCATGGACCATTTGTTATATTTTCTCTCCCTGCCCAGCTGAGGAGGGGAGAGGCAGAGCAGCTTTGGTGGATACCTGGCATCCAGCCAGGGTCAAACCACTAGAAGCAAGACAGGAAAGACTTCAGTGGAAATAGAGAGAAGATATATAAACTGTTTAACGTGTAGAGAAACAAAAATTACAGAGAAGAACAACCAAATCTGAAATGACATACAAATCAGTTTACAAACAGAACCCTTTTTCCAGTACAATTACAGTGACAGAATAATCACTGGAGAGCTTTACGAAATCATTCACTGAGCACTTACATGGGATAATCTAGCAAAGGGACCCAGGAGACCTTAAAGATCTTAAAGAACAAACTCCTCAAAGCACAAGAACAGTTCAATTCAATTTGTGGGAAGCCAAGTGGGTGTGGAAGGAAGCAGGCAGCTGAATGGGAAACTCCTGACAGCACTCAAACACAAAAAGATGCGAATGAAAGGTGAAAGTAGGAGTGTGCTTCTCAGGAAGAATACTTAAATTCTGCCTCAGCATGTCAGGATGAAAATTAGAAAAGCTTGAATTTGCATGAAAATTCATAAAATGTGAAAGGCATCAAGAAGGGCTTCTTAATGTACCCTGCTAGCAAAAGCATGACTAAGAAATCTGTGGGCCCAAAGCTGAATGGAACGAGAAACCACTGGTAAAAAGAAAACATCTAGGTTGCCTATGGATGGCATTAGATATTTTTTTGCAACACTTTGGTAAGACACCACTTCAGCCAACAAACCTCCTTCATTATGCCACTTTGAATATCCATCCTGCTGAGATCCATCAGTCTTTTCATTGTGTCCTTTTGGGCAGCAAAATCCCATATTTAGTCTCATTCTTTTCCCACAATAATAAACTACAGTTTCTTTTGAAAACTGCAATGGACCAGTGGACCAGTGCAATGGAATTGTTGGACCAGTGTGTCTTCCTATCTATACCAGATGAATGATGGGAAGTTTTGGGACAGAAAAAGCCACACTGAATGAGAATTAAGCTGTTTTATTTAAACAGATGGAAGATGCACCCACAAAACCACCAAAGCAAAGAATGCCGTTTGAATTATTGTTATAATTCTTTGCCACATGCCTACAGAAAGCTTGACAACAGCTAAGCTGTCAACATGCTATCATACCACCCAACCTGCTGACCAATCTTTGGGTTTTCTGCACTCCCCCAGTTATCTGTGTCCATCTGTTGTCTCCTGTCTCATCCTTAGCTTGCTAGCTCTTTGGGGCAGGGAACATTTTTTGCCCTGTGTTTGAACAAGCATTGTGTAGGTGCTACCACAATAGGCAGGAATGAAAATAACAACAATAATTAGGTTATATCTTAGTGTCTCCTTGGGTTGGAATGTTTCCCTCCTGACTTCACAGCAGTGTTCATAAACAATTATAACTTGGTGCAATATGGGGCCTCATAAACAAATAATTACATCCCAACCTACCTTCAACCATTTCACCAGTCATCCCTTGAGGGCTGATCTGCTGAGCTCTCCATATGCTCCAAATGGTGAGTGTGTATGAACTCAGTTTCAGCAGAAGATACCAGCCTTGCAGTGTAGCAGGACTAACAACCTCCATATAACCCAGAGATTTTCTTTGGACAGAACAAGCTTCCTACACACAAACTGTTGCCTCCTACTTTTCTGTGTCAACCCTGACTCATTTCTAGTGCCAAGAAGAAGAGTATAGTATCTTCATCCTCTACTCCCTCTGAAGAATGGCAAAAGCCTGCAGTTAGTTATAAGTTTATGTAAAATGGTGGAAGACAGTTACATTATAAACTGTGCACACAGATTGAGGCCAAGCACAACACTGTACAACTTCAACAAGCATATGTTCCCAGATATTCTTTGAGACTAAAAAGAAAATCTTCCTTCCTTGAGGCTCACTAGGGAAACTGTCTCACTGCACTGGAGACACTCAAATTCACTCCTAGGCCCAACTGGATCCAGTCAGGCTGTTAGTGTAAATCTAAGATTTGGGAAAAGATAGCAGTAACATGGCACACAGTATGTCTTGGACTGCTTGCTAGTAGAAGAAAGTTCTGCTGAACTGTCAGGGA
Organism: Lonchura striata; assembly: GCF_050655825.1. Taxonomy (NCBI): domain Eukaryota; kingdom Metazoa; phylum Chordata; class Aves; order Passeriformes; family Estrildidae; genus Lonchura; species Lonchura striata. Next base: position 52,373,175 of record NC_140707.1, on the reverse strand, counting down.
AGAAAAACCCCATTCACCAAGAAACATTCTCCTCTCTTAAAGTGCCATAAGCCCCTCTCATGAGTACAGAAGTCTACTGAATCAATCAATCTCTTTTCTCAAATCCACTGGGTGCAAAGACACCTCCTGCAATGCCTCATCCACACTACTCTGCTTGAGGACAATGAAAGAAAGATGTTGCAGTGAGGAAAATCTTTTGCCCTTGTCTACTTCTTTTGGTAGAAGAGCACAGAAAAATTATCTTGTAACCTTAGCAAATCTGCGGTGGTTTTTGATAGGTGAAAGCAGAAGTGTAAACCTTTTTTTCATCTCCAAATAATTTCACCAAATCTTCCCAGTGTAAATTAATCAATAATCAGGATACAAGTCTCCAATAACTTCCAATTCCTATTTACAAAGATACAGGAAACTGGGCCAGCCCTCTGCTTGTTTATCTGCAGAAATAGAAAGGCTTACAGGGCTGGATGCTAATGTAACAGTACTGAACACACAAGGTCCCTCAGGTTTTTTGGGATGTGCACTGTAAAACTGGATTATGCCAGTGGCATGGAAGGTGCTGCAGGGCAATTTGCAGAGGGAGTGGTTCACCCTGGCTCTGCTTCCCCAAGCTCCCACCACAACTGCCAGTGAGGGGACAAGCCTGCCTCTCAGGCACTGCAAGAGCTGTTGGGACCAGACATCAGGAGTTCAGGCAGCCCATTCCCTTCTGAACCTGTCAAAACTATAATAAAACAACCTAGATAAAATTATGTGTCTCCTGTCTCATCTGCTTTTAAAACTTCCTGTGATGAGGGAACTACAGTCTCCCTCAGGACAATGTTTTCCTGCTTAACTTTCCAAATACTCATAAAGCTTTTCCTAGCACTTACCTCCACATCTTCCTTGCTACAAATTAAGCTGATTACTTCTTGTCCTATCCCCAGTGGACACAGAGAACAATTAATCACTGTCTTCTTAAAACAAGCTTTTAAATATTGGACGGCTTTTCCCTCGTCAATCTTCTCTCCAGTCTAAACCAACCCAACCAATCCTCTCCTTGCAGATGGCATTTGCTACTCTGGCCGCTCCCTCCCCATCTCCTTCCACTAATTTCTGGTTTTCCTGCCCTCCTGGATGTAATGCTTTGCTATGGCTTCAGCAGCGGCTGCTAGCGTAGAAAAACTACTGCCTGTGTGCTACATGTGACGCTCCTGTTAAATATACCCTAAAATGGGATTTGCTTTTTTGCAACATCACCACACTGTTGACTCATATTCAGTCTCTGACTCACAGTAGTGCCTCCCAGATCCTGTTCTGCAGCTCTGTTGCCTGGCTTGTTATCCCCCATTTTACATACAGGCATTTGAGTAGATCTTTCCAAGTACAGTACTTTTCATTTGTATTTAATAAATTGCTTCTTATCAAATTTAGACCATTGTCTAGTTTAATTGGCAAATTATCTATGTTGTGCCAAGAAAGCAGATCAACTTCCAACCTCATGTTACACATTGGCAACAAAGAGAGCATGAAAGGAAGAACTGCTGTGCTCAAACTTCTTAAAAAGAGTTATTGTCTTATCAGAAGCTTAGCAATTCGTTACTCCCTTTTCACTCTGCATTCCATCTGATTCTGGCAGGTTGACCCTGGCTGGATGACAGATACTCACCAAAGCCGTTCTACCACTCCCTCTGCAACTGGACAGGGAGAGAAAATATAAAGAAAGGCTCATGAGTTAAGAGATCACTCATCAATTACTGTCACAGGCAAAACAGACTCGACTTCAGGAAATTAATTTAATTTATTACCAATCAAAATCAAAGCAGGATAATGAGAAGTAAAACTTAAAAACACCTTGCCCACATCCCTCCCTCTTTTCTGAACTTAACTTTATTCCCAATTCTTTACCTTCTCCCCACCAGCAGTGCAGGGAAATGGGGAATGGAGATTATGAGCAGCTCATCACTTTTCTGTTACTACTCCCTCCTCAAGGAGAGGAGTCATTTCCCTGCTCTAGTCTGAGGTCCTTTCCATAGGAAACAGTCTTCCATTAATTCCTCAAGCATGAGTTCTTCTCACGGGTTACAGTTCTTCACTAACTGCTCCAAAACAAATCCCTCTCCACAGGGTTCAGTCCTTCAAGAACAAGTTGCTCCATCATGGGCTCCCATGGGATCATAAGTCCTGTCAGCAAATCTGCTCCAGTGTGGGCTCCTCCCTCCATGGATCTGCAGGTCCCTGCCAGGAGCCTGTTCCAGCACAGGTTTTCCAAGGTGTCACAACCTTCCTTCAGGCATCCCCCGCTTCAGTGTGGGGCTCCCTCCATGGGCTGCAGGTGGATCTCTGCACTCCAATGGATTTCCATGGGCTGCAGGAGCACATCCTGCCTCACCATGGTCTTCACCACGAGCTGCAGGGGGATCTCAGCTCTGGCACCCAGAAGCCCTCCTGCCCTGCCTTCTTTGCTGACCTTGGTGTCTGCAGAGTTGCTAATGTCACATATTCTCCTTCCATTCTTCTATGGCCACAATTGCTTCTGTGCAAAGTTTTCTTTGCTTCTCAAGAGTGATACCACAGAGATGTTACTATCATTCCTGACTGGCTTAGCCTTAGCCAGGAGAACATCCATATGGGAGCCAGCTGTCATTGTTTCTGCTGGACATGGAGGGAGTTTCTAGCAGCTTCTCATAGAAGCCACCCTGTCGCCCCCGCAGCTACCAAAACCTGGCCATGCAAACCCAATGCACTGATACACAGTGGACTTCATAAATTAACAGTAGCTCCCCCTAGCCTCATAAAATACATTTACTCAATGAAATTACAATCTGCTGCCAAAAAAGTACAGCAACATCCTAGACAGTACATCACTCTATGACCTAAGGTAGTACCAAACAGAGCTGCTAGCAACTCATTAGCTCATGTCAACCAACAAGGAAGAGAAGGGGCACATTTAAAAAACTAATTCTATTGAACTACATCCTTAAGATGTGGCTCAACAAAATTATGACTTTTGGTCCACTGGAATTAGATACACCCTTAATATAGATTTGATTCATGACCTATTATGAAATTACATAAAGGATCAATGTTTCTTTGTATTTTCTCCATAAAGTCCTTAGCATTTGCTTCCCAGATATGCAGAAGGTATTTTTAATGCATAGACCTGAAATTATATTATATCATCCCCTCTTTGACAATGATGCTTGAGCTGACCAGACAAACTGGCAGATTTTAATACCAGGACATCAATGAATTAACAGGCATTCTGAGTCCCTCAAGAAGGTTGGCCTTAGGCTCCTCACAGGACTTCTACACTCTCTTTGTCCCCCACCAAAAAGTCAAAGTAATCAATAATTTAAAATTTCTTTTCTTTGTGGTCTACAAAAAAAAAAAAAAATGCAGTGTGTAACCAGCCATCATGAAAGAACAGTAAATTATCAGAATTTCTCTGACCCCGAAATTAAAAAGGATGTTAACTGAATGTGTCCAGAGGAGGATAACAAAGCTGCTGAAATGCTAGGACACATGTCCTCTGAGGAGTGGCTAAGCACTCTAGGTTTATTTAGTTAGGAAAAAAAGGGGATTGAGAGGCAAACCCACTGCTATCTACAGCTTCCTGAGGAGGGGAACTGGAGGGAGATGCTGAGCTCTCTTCCCTGGTATTCAGTGACAGGACATGCAGCAATGATTTAAAGATGCAGCAGGTGAGGTTCAGACCAGATACTAGGCAACACTTCTATAGAGAGAGAGTGACCAAACACTGGACCAAGCTTCCTAGAGCAGTGGTCAATGCCCGTAATAATATCCCTTAATGTTCAGTCTGCCCTGAAGTGTTGGACTAGTTTGAACTAGAATTATTCTATTCTGTTATCAGATATATGAAGCTTTCCTTTCAATGAACTCAATGTTTTGCAAATTATAATTTTGAATTTTCAGTAAATGGCAAAAGTGATGACTGTTACGAAAAACTGGTTAAACACACTCTGGGAAAGAACTCCAGACTTCTGTTTAAGTTCATACTTGAGGGCCATCCTGCCTGCTCTACTGACACTTAGTACCACTGTAATGAAGTTCATGGGTCATGGATCAGTACATGCTGAGGAACACCTGACTGAAAAGCCTTACAGAAAAGGAACTAGGGGATCCTTCCCTCTACGCAGCACTGGTGAAGCCAAACATGGAGTATTGTGTGCAGTTCTGGACTCCCCAGTACTAGAGAGAGGCAGACATAATGGGGGGAATCCAACAGAGGGCCACAAGGAAGATTATGTCTTTCATACTAGGAAAGGCTGAGAATGCTAAGACTGTTTAGTCTGGAGGAAAAAATATTCTAAGGGGTATCTGAGGTGGGCAGTGTCTGATCAATGTACATAATTACCTGAAGGCAGGATGTAAAGATAACACAGCCAGGCTTTTTTCAGCGCTGCCCAGTGACAGGACCAGAGGCAGCGAGCACCAACTGAAACATGGAAGGTTCTGCCTGAACATCAGGAAACACTTTTTCACTGGGAGAGTAACTGAGCCCTGGCACAGGTTGCCCAGGGAAGTTGTAGAGTTTCCCTCCTTAAGATATTCAAAAGCCATCTTGACATGGTCATAATTTCTGAGTGGCCCTGCTTTAGCAAGTGGTTGGATCAGATGGCCTTGAGAGTCCCTTCCAAATTTAACCATTCCGTTATTTTCACCAACCATCAGCAGGTCAAAAACCTTCCTAGAAAATAGTGGCTCTGTGGCTTAATCTGTTATTTTTCAAGTGTCTCCTGATGCTATAGCAGATCTTTCTGTACATTGATAATGCAGATGGTGCAAAAAGGAATTTAACAGCTAGGACAGGTTCCTTCTCAGGACAATGCTGCTGTTTCACTTACTGCATGAACTGATTGAGATCTTTGTGAGATCACTTTAATTCGGACTTATGCAATGCTCAGAAAGGTCAGATAGGTTATTCCCTCCTTTCCATTACTTCCCAGAACTAGTGAAGACAGAAAGCACAGTGGTCAAACAAACTCGAATCAAACTGTTTAATATTGTTAAGAATATATTGCTCCCATCAGCAGAGAAGTTCATTCCAGATAAGATCTCAGACTAAAGCAAGGACTCTTATCTTCTCTATGCATCCCCAACACCTGGGAGCACAAAAAGAGGACAACACAGCCTTCCATTAGCTCTTCCAGTCTAATGAGCAGAAGAGAGTTCAACCAAGCAAGGGAAGGACATATCATAATCTTTTCTCACTTTCTAATGCTCCAAGGACCAGAAAAAGTATCAAAAAGTGCACATCACGACCTCATGTGTGTGTTCAGTGACTGACATCTGCATGTAGTAAATTAAGGTCAGTTAGATATTTGCGAGTAACAAGAGCATTACAACTTGTGGCTTAACTTGCACCACAACTTGATTCACTTATATGTACAACAGCAACTATAAGAGTAGAAAATTAGAATATCAACTGGACAAAAAAGGCTCTTGAACACCTTGAAAATAATCTCTCTTCCGTTTTGTAATAAAAATGAAGTATTTTTTAAGAAGTACTGTTTTCTACCTGGTAATTCCTTAACTCATATCAGTTGAAAACTGTGTAGTTACAGAAGGAAGAAGATTCACACTTAAGATGAGTGAAGAACTCTAAGCTTAAGGTGAACAGATTTTTCTACAGCGCTTGCCTTGCTTCCCTTCATGACTAGTCATGAAGATAGGACAGAAGGTCCTTCCACACATCCCTCACCAGATCCCATTCCTCCACACTCCATTTAATTTCTGCAGTTCAAGCAGATTCCTTTTCCCCCTGAAATCAATGTTTAATTAACACACTATTGGAAAAAAAATGGGATGCAAGAGCAGACTGAAACAAAGCCAGCACTACCCTGCTCTGCAGATGCAGCCAGTCCCATTAGACAATTACCCCACTGGAAAGTTATTCCTCTCCTCATCCTCCTTCAGCTGCCAGCAAACATCATCCTCTTGCTTAGTTACCTTTCTTTCCATCTCCACAGGACTCTTTCCTTTCTTAGAAGTGGTCCACAACAGCAGAAAAAAGTAGAGGGAGAAGGGGAGCAAGTGCTCTCTGTGTAGCCTTACAGTATGACCAAGGCCTCATCTTTAATCCTGCCACCCCCACAGGAGCAGCACACTGATTCCCCTGATGACTGCCCCATCGACACAGCAAGCACAGCAGAAACAGGACAGTGTGCTGTGCCATGAACAGGGCATTCTCAGAGGGTCAAACTCACATGCAGATCCTGGAACTGCACACAACTGTGCGTACCCAAAGGCAGCAGAGATGCTACCAGCAGCTTCAAAAAGTTTACATCATACCTCCCCCTATCCTCATCAATTATTATTCTATCCCATTCCTTGGCTCTCATCCGGCTGCTGGGAGGTACTTGGATGCAGGGGATGCTGCAGCACTGTCAAGGGCATTATAAGGCAGGCCTAGGGTCCTCCCTGCTACACACACAGGCACCCACACTACAGGGCTGGCACAGCCAGCAAAGGACAGCAGAGTCCATGAACTCCTGGGCTGAGCTGCCCTAGTTATGAAGGGAGGCATCAGGATCTTTGAAAGAGTCTACCATCCCAGCACTGTCATTCCCAGGATCCAAAGCTACTAGTGTTAATTAGTTCCCATGATGTGATGGATGACAAGCAGCAGGACTAGGAATGACACAAGCAGATTGTGTTTGAAATAAACCGTCCCTCACCATCAAGGGCAGAGGAAAGGAATTTGGAAAGGACAGGAGCTCAGCACACCAGTGAGAGACGACAGATATGCTGACAGCCCCAAAATCCCTGATATACCCTTCCCACCACCCCAGCTCGCTCCTCTGCCAGCAGACAAAAGAGAGGCAGGGGAGTATGCCTGGCAGCGAACTCAGGCACCTGGCTGTGAGAAACAAGAAGAAAGCTCTGAGAAAAGGGGAAGTAAAGCAGATGAAGGGCTAATCCACCCTGTAGCAAGAGGCCATATTTCAGACAGAGCTGAACTTCTGACAGCTATAAGTGAACCTCCACCACCCTCTGAAAAGCCACACAGTGATACCCGCAGCAGCCCAGAGTCTAAAGAGGCTGAAGGCTTTAGCCCAGACAGAGCATTTTTCCAAGCTGGCTGTGCAATGCACAGTTCACAAGAGCTGTCCAGTGCTCAGAGAGCACTGTTTTCTGTCAATGGTAACAAGAGAAAATGTGTTCCCACCTTCCCTTAAGGAAGAATGCAGGATCTTCCAACATCACTAGTGTACTTCCAGTAGGAGTCTTATTGCTCAGCTTTTCAAGAACATCACTACAGAAACACTGCATTTTATCCCTACTAGACTTCAGTAAAACCATACTCAAGTTAGCTCAACCAAAAGTCACATTTTTCCATTAAAAAAAATTCACAAAGGGTATAAACCAAGCACTAAAAGTGCTATCCATTGCCCACAACAAGTAGAAAGGCAGAACAAATTTCTCCCATGATGTCTTTCTACAAACATGTCTTCATCTGGCTGTCTGGATGGCAGTGAGACATCAAAACACCACTTCTGATTCTCAGAGTCCTTTACACATGAATTGTCAGAATCTATGCCCAAGTGAAGAGAAACAAAAGAAAATAAAAGAAAAAGCAAACAACCTGGACCAAGATTATGTAGTGTACTGGTTTCAAGAAGATACTTTTAATTTGTGAAACCAGGATAGAAGAGGTATCTTCCTCACCATTTGCTGTATGAATTACAAACCAGCTCTGTTAGACTGATAGACTGCTATTAAATAGAAGAGGAGGATGAGGGAGAGATGAGAGCTGATAGAAATTTCCAAAGCTTAACCAAAATCTGGGTAATTTCTGGCTCCAGCTTGGGCAATTGTCCCAAAATAAAGCCTATCTTCTCTTCATGCTGGTGGGGGGCAGGGCCAGATAAAGTTGGATGCATTTTGGTCTTAAATTAAACACTACGTTTTCTGTATCATCATCAGAGGTCATCTCTTATCCTGGTTTTTGGTCATCATAAAGCTTCTGACTCCTTCAGTTTGTTCTTGGACAGATCACTGTGTATCCTTATCATTGACACAGCCTATCACAGCTCAGCCAGTATCCTGACATCCACCTGCACGTGCCCACAGCACAGAGCTAAAGGAAAGGGCAAAGAAAAACAGATCCAGGGGGGAAATACACTCTGCTTCTCAATAAAAATACTTTAAAGAGCCCTGGAAGAGGCTACAGAAAAAGAAGTTGAGTAGATCCACCAAAATACTACTGCTGATACAAGAAAAAGGGAACTAAACTCCACCTTCCCAGGAATAATCCAGACAGGAGCCCAACCATCTTGTACAGCCTGAAGGTGTCCTCTAGGTTGAAGGTTTAAATCCAATCCTAACAACAACAACAAAAAAAAAAAAAATTAAAAAAAAAAAAAATAAAAGGTTGTCTAGTTGCCTAGTTGCCTGTACCTGATGGATTGGCAACTTGCTTAGAAAGGGAAGACAGTAAGGGACAGAGGAGGTTTCAATTCCACTTTTGCACAGGGACTTAAAATCCACTATCACTGCTACCACAAACTACCCCTAGCACCACTTCTCACTCTTTGAATGCTTTGCAGGAACTGAGTTCTCCTCTCATTTCAAGGATGCAAAACATTCAGGGTCAGGGTAAATTCCAGCACTATGTCAATGTTTGTCCTTGTGTCAGAATCACTGGGGAAAAGGAGGAACCATAAAACCTTGGGCTCACCTTTGCCCTTCAGGGCAACAAGGAGATAACAGGGAGGCAGTCTCCATGGGATGGGAGCAGGCACACAGATCTGCAATACATTCTTCCCATTGCTCAGATGGCCACCACATTATCTTAGAGAGCAGCCATGTAAAAGCCCAATGTAATAAGGATAAAAAGGTATGAGAAAACATTGAAAGGAGGGCTACAAAGACAGTCAAGGGCCTAGAAATAAGCCTTATGAGAAACAGCTGAGGTCACCTGGACTGTTCAGTCTGTAGGAGATAGAGAATACCTCATCAGAGTCTGCAGCTTGCTCATGAGGGGAAGTGGAAGGGCAGGCATTGATTTCTTCTCTCTGGTGACCAGTGACAGGACTCGGTGAAATAGCCTGAAGCTGAATCAGGGGAGGTTTAGGTTGGATATTAAGAAAATGTTCCTTACCCAGAGGGTGGCTGGGCAATGGAAGAGGATCCTCCCCAGGGAAATGGTCACAGCACCAAGCCTGACAGAGTTCAAGAAGTATTTGGACAATACCCTCAGGCATATGGTGTGATTCTTGGGGTGTTTCATGCAGGGCCAGGAGTTGGACTTTCAGCTGAGGATATTGTATGATGGTAAGATTCCTACAAGCACAGGAGCTGCAGCATAACAACCACTTCCAAAGTAACTGAGGTAAGAAGGACAGCAGGGAGAGATCAGAAGGTAACTACTTCAGAAGGTGAAGCTGAGCAGCTGAAGCAAGATTGGCTCTGGTGAGCACAAACCAGGGGAGCAGAGGAATCTCTCCAGGCATCACCTAGAGCAACCATGTGGGGCACTGGAGACACTCCTGCTCCCGTCCTCCTGCCTGTAGATTACCACTGCACCTCAAGGTCAGAGAAAGGAGAAAAGCAAAAGGCGAACACCAAAGTAGCTCTGGTCAGATCTATTTATTCAACTTTTGCTATTGTTTCGTGAAGTAGAAAGATCCAGAAACATGTAGACCTCAGAGCAGGCACAGCCACACAGAGGAAATGTGCAGCAGCAGCTGGCAGAACCACAGGAGCACCTTCCTGCCACAGCTCCCCCTCTGCCTGGGTGTGAGCAGCCCACAACCAAAGACAGAAGTCCTTCACACCCAGAAAAGGAGGGTGCTGAGCAGTTCTGTGAGCCTTGGAGAGGGTCCTGAACATCCTGAAATGCAGGAAAAGCTTTCCTTTCATTGTCTCAGCTCCCTCATCCCCATGTGCCAGTCACCACAGCCACTCACTGAGGCTTGTCAAGTCCTACAGTGTGTTCTAGCTGGGGGAGCAAAGGAAGGGAACAATGGATGGAGGGAGAGACTCTTAATTCCCTTTGCTTCCTCACCCCAGCCTTTTCCCTGCTCCACGCAGACCTGAAAAGCCATGGCTCTCCTGCACATCCTACAACAGAAGCACAAGGAGCTTTTCTCCGCCTCTCAATTCACCACCCTCCAGACTCCAGCAGGGACTGCATGGAAATGGCGATATTCCTGTATTGTCTGGATCAACAGTACGGATAAGCTCAAAGAGGGCAAGAGAAGATGGCATGGGAGGACGAGGCAGGAATTCTTTGTTTTGTCCTGGTTCCAATGCAGCCCACCCCCTCTCTCGATCGCAATGCCCTCTAGCTCGGACATGCAAGGAGGCATTGGAAAGGGAGGGGACCTGGGACGCTCATGAATTTTGTTTCCCCTATCAAGGGGACAGCACACTCCCTCGAGCATGCCTGGCTGTGACGGAGCTCCCTGGAGTAACCTTTATTCCAGTGTGTCGCAAGCATGTATTTCACGGATGGTTACACTGCATCATTATCACCAGACGTTCATTTGACCAAAATAATGTTATTAGCATTGTCAGGTCCATTTCCCCCCACACAATTTCTCCCTCCCCAGTACACATACACTCCCTCCAACCCCCAGGCCCCTGCTATCCACACAGGGCACACCCCTCCCCAGCACAAAATCTCATGATGTGTGACACAATGTCCAGGAAAAGAGAACGGCAAGAGGGGCTGGCGAAATGGATGGACGTGCCTTTGGCAATTACTGCGTTCCTTACCCTCTGCCAGTGTTTACCAACCACACAGACACACAAAGATGCACACGCAAAAATTGAAATTAAATCACCGACTACCCAAGGTACATGACTATGGGTGTACGCGTGTACCCAAGCTGCGGTCACAGTCCTATCGGGAGCCCAAATCTGTGTGGCATGAAGTAAAGGTCATCGTGCCACTGTTGTGATGCACTAAAAAAAAGCCGCAGAGCCATCAGGATGTAACACAGAATTTTCTCGTCAAGGGATGAGAAACCTTCGGGGGAGTGGGGGCTGGGAGGAGGAAAGCGGGTGTGCGGATCGGGGGGATGGGGGAAAATGGCAGAAAATGGGGAGGAAAATGAAGAATACAAAGCTCCACTTCGCTAATCCAAGATAGACAATCCATCCCTTCCCCCCTCTCTATGCCCTCCCTCCCTCCGAAATGTTGGTGCAGATGGATTTCTGTATCTTGGTTTTGCAGCAGTGGGTCTAATGACTCCCATACCAAACCCCCTCGCTATGATAACCCCTCCCACTATTTTTTTTTTTAGACCCAGCTGAAGAATAATGTGTTTTTAGAGATAATGGGTTTTATAAAAAGAAAAGAAAAAGGGACGCAGCGCAGACATTATGCGAATAAGCTGCTCCCCGCATCACCCCCATCTTCTCCCAACCACATATTCTGATTTCATCCCCTCCCGTCTTTCTCCAGCCTTCCCCCATCGGCTCCCCCAAGGAAAGGAAAAAACCCACAGCGCGATCTGGGTAGCCGATCTCAAAATCCCAAGCACTAATCTGCTTGAATTTGTTCTTCCCCTTATATAAGCAGCACCACGTCAACATGTTCAGTGGAAACGCAGCGTAAAATGAGGCCAGGCTACAGCCATGGAACAGGGGTGATATCGGCAGATATCACTTCTATCGAGAAGCCATCACCAGCAGGTTGATGAAATCAAGTATTGGGCATCCAGCCGCTCCCTTGCTTTATTTAATTATTTTTCAATGCTTACTCTAATTTTACTTTGTTTCATTTTGGTTTCGCTCTACTTAATTTTTGAAAGGACAAAAGTGAAATAAATAATTAAAAGCCTAGAGACATACCCCCAGCAGAAGGTGCCCGAATGCTCCAGAAAGAGAATCTTCACCTCCCAACTTTGGGGGTTGGATTTTTTTTAATAAATAAATACAGTCCTGTTGCTCACATTATCCCCAAACTTCCAGTGTCCCCAGCCGCACCTCCCTACTCCCAAAAACCAGACACTTTGTTAGCGAGAGATAAAGGTTTAAGAAAGTGCTGAACACTGAAGTGAAACTGATAGAGAAATGGAAAATTATGTCTATACAATAATCCAGTTCATTCAGCTGATAAAGTGTGTTCAATCACAAACCCACGAGCAATAATCTCTGCAACCTCCTCCCCCCAAAATACTACTAACCCTTATATAAACTTGCTAAACGTAACACCGATGACCATTTCAAATGAAACCAGGGACAGACGTAAGACCTTTCTGGTTAACGCTACAATTAATAACTGACCGGATCATCACGGCAAACAAAACCTTTTGTGATCAAATTTTCCCCCACCTACTAACGTTTCTCTTAGACTTTTCACCAGTCTAGTTAAGAGTTGGCCCCCTCAAAAAATAGCCCCTCAAAATTTGCAATAAGGAGATATTGCTGAGCGGTCATTTCAATAATCACCTTTTTAGGAGGGCTGTGTGCTTATCTCAGAACAATTACGGGTAGTAAAAATACAGGAGGACAAATAATATTTAGAAAAAACAAAAATAATTTCTTAAAACTATTTACAACGAAGCGTTGAACAGTTTGACCACAGAAAGGTGGAACAAGAGCTTGGAAAAGCAAAAAGCTGAAAGTGTGTTTTTTATAAACGATTCAATGTTTTTAGCCCCGGTTCTGCCTCCCCAATCCTTTGGTTTTTCTGCCGCTGATCTCATGCCTAATCTTTTTTATTGTTTTCTTTTGAGGGAGGAGGGGCAGAAATCAGGAAGAAAAAAAATTGAAAGTGTTAAATTTTAACAAAATACATTCTTAAAACAGCACTGTTAAATATGCTATTTCGTAGCCACATCAAATTACCATTTAAATAAATTTAAGAGTAAGCAAAAGACAAGTCACCTGCAAAGCACCAGAGTCGGTGCCCTTAGGTAGGAGAATTACATCACTGCCTGACTCAAAGGTGTTTTCTTTTAAATTATAAAGCAGGTGTAATTTTTTTCTTAGAAAAAAAAAATAAGAAAAAAACTATAAAACCGTTATTTCACATAGATTTTGCACGAAAAAAGCACTGAACCAACCTTTAAGGTCACTGACTGCCTGAAAACCCACAGCAGTCACTCACGGTGGAAGTTTTCAGGCAAGACGGCTACTAAATCATTAATACAAACAAATGGAAGGCGGGGAAGAAAGACGCTACGGTAATAGATCCGAAGACTTGGAAGAGGCAAAAAATATTAAAGAAAAAAACTTTCCTTTTCAGCCTGTCTTCTTTTCTCGTTAGTATTAAAAAAAAAAAAAAAATCCTTGAGCTTTACTCAAAAAGCCGGCTCACTCTAAGGGTCTCCCTGCCGTAACTCAACGTAGTGTCTTCTTTTTCGAAAGCCCCCCCCCACATCAATTTTCCATTGCAAAATGCCCCGCCGCGGGACCTGCGATCTCCCAAAAAGTCTGACCAAAGGAGCCGGAGCGTCCCGAGGGTCGGTGCGCGCCCACTCCGCCCGGGCGGGCAGCGCCCAGCCCTGCCGGGGCAGCAAGGAACGGGGAGAGGGATAAAACGATCCGAAATAGTTGCCGTGCGAAGGGTGAGGAGAAACCCACCCGCGGAGCTCCGGAGCGGCAGCGCCCAGCACTCGCCGGGCGGGCAGCTCCCTCCGATCCGTGCCGAGCCGTGCCGAGCCGAGCCGCCCCCCGCCCGCCGCCCCTCTCACCTCCGCAGCCGGGCGGGCGCCGGCCGCCGCGCCAACTCGCGGCTCGCCTGCGCTGCGGGGCAGGGGGCTCCAGCGTGGCCCCAGCCGCGGAGGCTGCGGGGGTCCCGGAGAAGCTGGGCTGGGCTGCCCGTGCCGAGCCGAGCCGTGCCGGGAGAGCCGCGGGCGGCCGCGGGCGGAGCTGCGCAGGGCTGAGCGCGCCGCGGTGCCGGAGCAGCCCGAGCCCCGCGCACGCCGCCGCCGCCGCCCCCTGCTGCCGCCGCGCCCGCCCCACCGGCCCCGGCTTTTAAAGAGACCGCGGGTCCGCGCCCCGGCCCCGGCACGGTCCGCCCGGCCCCGGCAGCGGGCACGGCCCCGGCACGGGCGGCAGCGCTCCGCCGGGCTTCGCCTCCCACGCTGCCGCCGCCTCTTCCCAGCAAAGAGCTTCGGCGGCTGTTCGGCTGCCCTCGGCCCGTCAGCCTCTTGTTCCTCGAGCGCTCCTTCACCGGGCCGGCACAGCAAGGCGGGGTTTTGCCCCTCCGGTCCCAGCAAGGCGAAGCCGGGCAGATGCGACTTATTTTTCCTTCAGTTTGCTACCAGGGACCAGCCGTCAGAGCAGAGGAAGCGTCTTCCTCAGACAATCGCTTTCATGAGTACCCCAAAACCCTTAAAGTTCACAAAGAATTTTCCCTTCTAGCTCAGAGTTTGAACCAAACCTATTGCATATTTCAAGTCAATTTATATACTGCCTATTTCATTTAAACAAGATACTAAGTTTCCGTGTGAAAGCATCTCAAACTTTTTATCCACTCATTTACTCGCTTCTAAAAGTAGAGACAACAGCAACCGATAGACACCACTGATTATGTTGGAGTCAATATTTCAACCATTTAGAGTGTACATCCTAGATATCGTTATTTATCATTTTATCACCATTAGTACTTACAACAGCAAATGTACTCTGGGGAACATGTACGTAAAGTATTTTAATATGCCATCATGCTAAAAGTCCACCTCAAAGAAGACTAGCACACAGGAACATTATGCACCACAAACCCAAAAGAGAAGAATTAAACTTTCTGGTCCATCTCTCTAGACTATATAATCTTGTAAAATTTGTGTATGGTGCTCATACTGCAACACCAGACTTAGGAATGCATTTGCCTTAGGGACAGATTACAAAGCTATTTGTCTTTCCTTCCCTCTCTGATCACGTACCCAAAGGTTTTTGTCTTTTTCTACATTTTGCATAGCAGGCAGCCTACCCACAGTACTCAATAAATAATAAATAATTATTGTTTTATACAGTATGTATTGATCACCTTCCTACTATCAAATTGCAGCTGCGTCTGAAGTGGATAATAGCCACACAGAAACACTAAATAATAGTTACAAGTAGTATTAGGAGCCCCTTGGGAAGTTTCTCTGGAAAACACAGTCCTTCACACACCCTAACAAATTCGTATACATGCACAGAGAATATGACAGAGACCTATTTCAACAAGGTGACAATGGTCCAGCAAAAACGCATCTTCCTAACCCAAAATCATTATCCCAAGAGCAAGATTTTATCTCTTCATACGTTTGTGCAAAGGCAGGTTATTGTTGATTGGCTTTAACCTGTTTTAAATGGACAACATTACAGCCATAAGAACTATCAATCCCTCCTTAGGGCGTCGGATTAGATCCTGGTCTCAGTGACTGAACAAAATCAGGTATTACTTCATTTACTTCAGTAGTTAACTAGTTTAAAAGTGCATCTGACAAAATCTGGCTTCTCATACATTTCTTTACTTGCTGGTAGTTCTGGCAATCTAGCTTTTTGTAGCTTGCGATTTATCAAAGTAATGATTTGTTGAGATAGTCTTCTGAAACTGCACCACCTCTACCCCTTCCCTGTCTAAGATCTTCTAAGACCATGCACACAAATACTTGCATCATATTCTGATCTGGCTGCCTATCAACAGAGTGTATTCCATGTAAAATCAATGACAACAGCACTGTGTCCACTTCCAATTCCAAATTTAACTTTGGTTTAGCAGACAGAAAACAGAATTTCCTTTGTGAGAAAAAACAAATAGCAAATTTTAACCAGCTTCATCACTAAGGGTAAACCAAGTCCAAAAAGATTTGGGGAAAATAAGCTAGTTTTCATCCTATCCTTTCATCTGGAAAAAGTCCAAGACACCCATATATGAAATGTCTAAAATTAGGAAAAGGGATAGAAGACTTCATCTAACTGAGGAACTTCAGAGTGCAACATAGAACCAAGGAGGATAACAACTACTTTGGAAAAAATGCCTAACTTGGACACACAGATCTCTACTTCTGAAAAATTGTTACAGTCAGGCACCAAAATAGCAGACATAATTTTATAAATATGCACAGAATAGTGAGAAAATATTAGAAGAGAAGGAAAGTTTTGCTGAAGTTGCAAGATACATCTTTTCTGGGGTATGAAGCAAAACAGAGACAAGAGGAAAGCAGTGCAAAATGAGTTCTTTGTCCACCAAGCAATGCAATAATTGCTCAACAGGAGAGTGGATTTTTCTGATTAATTCTTCTAATTCTTTCTTTCCTTCTCATCTCTCACTCTAGCCCTGCAGTTTGCAAGTAAGTTGTATGGAGATGAAAAAAACCCATGATTCCTACAGTGAGGTTTGTACTAGAACTCTCCAGTACTACTCATCTCCCCAGTCTATGTCACTGGCATTGTGGTGAGACTTTTCAGAACATATGACATGCTCTGTCTGGATAAAGTGTTTTGTCCCCATCTAGAAGATAATTAGATACATCAGACTTTTTCAGTGTCTTCATTAAGAAAATAGCCAATTTCCTTTCCAAAGGGCCCTAAAAATTAGCAATGACAGATTTATAGACCTAGGCACCTGACAATTGTCTCCCAACACCACCAGAGAGAAGAGGTAAAGGCACGAGCACATGTTCATAGAAATGCCATTCATCTTCTTTTGCTTGTTCCCTTTAGAATAAATTTCCAAAACATTTTGCCAAGCCAATGGGCTTTTTATAACTAAAAGAAAAAATGCTGTCATAAACTGGGGCAATTCAGTCAGTGCAATTTCAATAAATTCAAGGTATTTATTGTGCTCTGAGATCTGGGCTTGCTATTTCAGGGGCAGCAGCTGTAGTAGGCACCACTCACAGCTTTTGCTTATGTCTTGCTAGAGGAGTGAGCTGGCTCACAGGAGGTTCCCATCTCCCTGATGCCATAGAAAATGACCATGCTGTTATCAGCAATTCCTGCATCCCCTCTTTCCTGTTGAGCAGGAATGATGAGAGAGAGGGATCAGAGCCTAGAAAAGACTTGAGACAGAAGTTAGAGGCATCATCCATCATGCCAGGATGTCCAAATGCTGCACCACAAGATCTAGAAGATTAATTCTAAACTAATGCCCTGAGTATGACAGCAGGGGATAGGAAAGGGGGCTGCACTGTAATACTGACACATAACACATAGAGTATCATCTCCTGGTATTCTTCCTTAGATTCTCTAAATGGCATTCACCAAATCCTTGAAATTAAGCATTTGTATGGTACACTCTAATGGAAATGAGGCTCAAGAGGAATTTGCCATTGAAACAGTGGTAGAAAAATCTGTGCATCAGGGCAAGAATGCAATTTATGCCTGGCTTTTTTTTTTTTTTTTTTTTTGGCCATGTTAGCATTTTCAGTGTCTTTTTGCCCAAAAGTTAATACCCAAGGTGAATTTACAAGCTGCAGTCCAAATTGTGATCAGATCTTCTTGGGTTGTGCCAAACAAAGCTGATCTTATCTCACTGGTGACCTTATTCTACTTGAGAGAGCAAAACACATTACAATAATAAGAAATAACAGAGATGGGGGAAAGTAATCATGACAGTGCTTGGTCAGAACTCCCTTTACCATCATTTCAGAGGATTAGTTCTAAGATCTTCTGTGAACACCATTTTTAACTCCAGCTGGAGGTTCAACATCCACAGTTATTCTGACCACTTGCAGGACATTGTCATTTACATCTTGATTCACAGACTTTTTCCTCCTCCAAGCATGTTCAGTTGCATTTAATAGAAACTGTACACATTTGTCATATTTTGACATGGAAGGAATTTAGGGAAGTGATGCAAAAGATTTTTATGTAATTGTCAGTTTGTGTATATACACTATATACAGAAGTAATTTTCTGAGCATCGTTTTGTTTAAGTAAGTGTAGAGGGGACAGAAACTATCCAGACACAACTTTGAGCATGTAGAAGTGTATGAATGAACAAAAAACCTTGATGTGTGTAGCCAAGAATGTAAGGGTGAGCCCATTCAGGTGAAAGGATTCCTTGTGGGAACAGTGCCTGAGAGAGATTAAATAAGTGGTGTATGTGCAAATTCAAGGCAAATCATGTAGGGAAAAAAGTATATTTCATTGCATCAACTAATTTGGGGAAAGAAATTATGCAAGCCCTTCTCCAAGTTTCATACACTGTTTTCCACCATCTTTAAAAGCATCAATGTAAGAGGATGCATTGTATGCATCTATTTACACATAAGCATAAACAAAAACAGATGAGACAGATGTAGGTGCACACTCAGTTCTGCAAGGGAGAATAAAATAAAAGCTGTGCATTCTTTAAACCAGCAATACAAAATTTAATGGTTTTCACATTGGCTTTGTGACCTCCCCTACCTCATATTAGACATATACCTACATCTCATCCTAAGACAGAATGACATCCATTGCCATCTCCCATTGCCATCAAGCCCACTGTGACCCTGACTCAGTGCAGGCCAAAAGGAAGAGAATCACTTCCTATGGGCAGCAGGTAGCATCCAGTGAAATGGCCAAAACCAAACCCACAGTTCAGAGCTAAAGCACAGCCTTCCAACAAGTATTTCCACCAGTTTTGAACTCCATCCTTCCTTGCTTATAACTCCATGGGGTCACTCCATTTTCTATGATGTCATCCAACCTCTCACCTGCAGTAAGACTCAGTGGGACTTTATTGCTTACTACCTCTTCCACTTGAACTCTGCCTCCTCTCCTTGTTTCTGAATCCTCAGATGGAGCCATGAAAATTAACCAATGACATCACAGTTTGGCATGGTATTTGGCAACAAATATGTCATACCTGCATGTCCATCAACAGGGTTGGGTAAGAATAGGAATTGATGAGAACAAAAAGAGGAAGAGCTGGAGAGACATGCAATCAGAACAGCTGGATTTAACATGAGTGAAATATAAATCTCTCTTTAACAAAATGCTAATCTAATGCATTCACAGGAGCTACTCCTTGATGAACTTCAGCAGCTCCTCAAGGAAGATTAAATATTATTTCCCTTTTGCCTTTGACTCCTTCAGCAACCCTGAAGTACACACACCTTGATTGCTCAAGATCATTGGTACTAGACAGGGACATTTCCTGCTATATCAACTAGTTAACACTCCAAACAATGTTGGAAACACAGACATTTTGGGAATTTGTGTCTGGCATCACGGACTTTAGAACCAACCCCTAGCAGTCTCATGTCAAATACTTACCTGTAACTGGCCACTTAACCATACAAGACAGAAACCTTTCCCAGCCAACAGGAGCAGGTGGAATAAAGATATCAGTGCAGAATAACAGCACTGGGGCACCACAAAAGAGACTGCCCACTCTTTCTGTCAAAAAGCAGACCCCTCAGACTGACTGCAGGACCCATCACATGTGTGAGTTAAGTGTAGATTCCCCCGCAAAATTTCTTTTATCCCATGAGCTCTGAAAGGTGTTTGCAAGCATCATGTTATAAATAACTGATCAGTTGGGAAGTTCTCAGGATAAGGAACAACTGCTGCAACCAGTGTCTTTCTAACAGTTCAGTTATCTCATTTTAAAACCTTATGCACTATTTTGGATAAACATGATAAAAATGGAACAGCTGTTATTTTCTCTGCTGACATGGCAGACAAACAGAATGCCTTCAAATATCATTATATCTGTAGGGGGAAGTACTTCTCATTCACAATCAGTTGCCAATAAATGTCTTTTTTTGGCATGAATCTATAACGTGAAGATTTAAGGTGAGATGAGACACCCCAAATAGGACTCCAATAAAACTGGGGCAAGGGGGGGAAATTCTCTTCCTGCTGCTATAAAACAGTGGGGACTGGGAATTTTGTCATTTCAAAATTCTTAAAGGAGCCAAAAAGAGCAAAATATACATTCTTCTCACTTGGCAAACACTATTTTTGACAAAAGCCTTTTAGCTTCTGCTTGGTGATAGGCGTGGCATATCTCCAGGGCAAGCCTAAAGCATTGTTTTTGACCTTTAATGCCTCTTTTTCAAAATTAATAGGCATTAGGTATTCATGCTACTTAAGCACTTTCTGAAAATCCTGCTGAGTACCTATCTAGGAAAATCCAACCCTCACCACCGTGGGTCTCATCATCTCTTTTCTCAAAGGAGGTTAAGCCAACACTGGCTCCCAGGCACAAAAGGAGGTCTATAATGAACTAGCAGCCAGGACTCTGGCCTGCACTGCTTACAGGGCTGTGCCCTCCTTGTCTCCCTGCCACCCCTGGTGAAAGGTTTGACCAATGCTGTGAGGCTGGCAGCAGGCTTGTGTTGCCCAGTTACAAGTTCTGCACTCATCACTCACCTCTTAAGGCATATTCTTGTATTTTGCGGGCTTAGTCTAGGCTTTAAGACAGGAAAGTTGAAAAGCTAGACAAATGCATATATTCAAAAAAAGGGACAGCAAAAAAAAATGGAGAGCAGTTCCCCTTCTATAGCCTGGCCCCTATGTCCCAGAGCAAATACAAACCTTGCTTAAGGGCACTATATAAATTGGTATTATAAATTCAGATGGTGCACCGGGGAGTGCCTCATTCTGTATGATTGGAGTCATTCTCAGGAGCAGTTCAGGCACTCAGCCTGCCACATGCGACTGCTGCCCCAAGGGCTGCCATTACAGATGCATTATTACAAAGCGCTGCAATAAAGCATGAACTAAAACAACTTCATTGAAATGAAGATTAATACTGAACATGTGTTCACCTCCTTACACTCAGAAGGAACAGTCCAGCAAACACAAGTACCACAGTGCTGGGGCTGATGGGCTAGGGGAGCAACGTGCTGGCCAACCACCGCTATTGCTGAAGGCAAGCAATACATTTCCATAGCATCTTTTAAGTGTCCACAGATAGATTTAATGCAGCAGCTGTGAAGCAGAGAATAAGGCAGGCAAAATATGTAGAGTGCTGAAACATGCAGAAAAGTGAGCTGTGTTTGAAGCAGAAAACAGAGAGAGATGCTTCAAACCTAGAGAAGAAATACCATTCACTGCAGAATGATCCATGCCTTTAGTTATCACAGACTATTCAATGGATATTGATGGATATTCTCAGCACTTCAAAGTGCTGTACTCATATGAGACTTAGAGGTGAGAAAGATTGGCTAAGGTGATAGTTTTTCCATTCCACTCACACTCAGAACAAGATTATTCCCCAAGATCTATTTGTTGGTGACATTGTCACCTCCCTTAAACTCTCCTATGCCATACAGCACTCACGACCTCCCCCTTTTGATGCCCTTTGAGAGACTCATAAATTTCACCATTGACATAAACTGAGGGTCATTACATCCATATATTTCTTGCTCAAAGTAAATTCTTGTTCTTCTGTTATGGTTTAATAGCCCAACTTTATGCTTCCTTTTCCTGATGTAGGTTTTTCACTCTTCCTTTCCTTGCAGTCATTGTAAGGCTCCTATCAAAACTAGCTGTGACTACTGACTAGATGTCCCAGTGGATTCATTCCTTCATTCTAGCAACCAAACTAGACCCAAACTTGTAGTGGTAAGTATAAATGGATCTAGAATAGACACAATCCATGACCTCCAGAAGAAGTGACCTGCTTCTGGAAGTACTCCTAGATCCTTTTGAAGTTTCCAATACATGACCCAATATAAAAGCATTGAAAGGCAGCACAACATTATCTTCCTACTAAGGGGGAAAAAAAACCACATGGGGAGGGGCAGATGGCATTTCACAAGAGAAAAAAAAATACATTTTTTGCTATATTACACCCCCAAAGTAACAGATTCATGATTAATCTGCATGATGGTATTTTGCACTTTAAGGAAAAAGTGACAATCATCTCTGTGGGCACACCCCACGGAACAGAGGCTCTGACCCTTGGGAATCAAGTGCATGCAAAGGCCTTTATTTATAATTTAGCAGTGTTTAAGACCTCATAGATGATCTGTCTTTGGCATAACACCCAGATAGGCACATTGTAATGAATGACACAGGTAGTTGAAAAAAAAAAAGAAAATAAAAGAAACCAAAAAAGAGAGTCATGCATCTCTGTATATGGGCTAGAAGTGAATGTGAGGGAAAGCACTAATAAGAGAACAGATGCCCTCATGATTCTGGCATCTACATTGCTTTCTACTTCTGGAATGAAAAAATAAATTTGTCATAAAAATAAATGAACTGACATCAAATATTCAAATTTTAGGGGGAAAAAAGCTGAAGGCAATATGTAAATACACAGTAAACAAGCAAAAGCTCCTGTTAGCAGGTTTGTCTTTCCTTCCCAGGTTGACAGGCACTGCACCAATGCAATTGAGAGAGAATGCGATCTGCTGCATGCAAACAATTTCTAACAGAGCTAAAACTCTGCACTGAACATGGATAAGGAAAGGTTGGGCAGCTGCCTTTAGACAAGGCTGCCATGTCACTGCCCGTTCAAAGGGCAGTAGTGGATTTGAATTATATTATTTCACAGCAAGGTGCCATCCATTCCTCCTTGCACTGCAATTTTATATCCCAAAAATAGAGTGGCCTTCACAGCCCTCCCACAGTGTACCTCTCACACCACCACAAATACAGCTCGATAACAGCCGATTGTCATCCATATTCTCCTGACTGAAGATGACTTAATAAAACATTCTTAGAAGCCAGTGAGCAACTTGCAATTAAAAGGGAGTCATTGTTAAGCTCCAGTGAATTATCATTTCACTCAGTTCTCCATACTTCTGCTAAACCAAACTACACTACATCCCAGGATAGACCTATGCTATGTCTAGCTCTGAATGGAGAACTCTGTAGACTTCTAAAGGGACAGGACTTCTTCAATGATCTTAAAACACAACTTCAAAGACCTACAAATATCCTAGATTTAGAGCATATGTAGAAGCCAACAAAGATCCATATGCTGATGTGTCAATGCCTTCATAGAACTGATTCACATCACATAGAAAGATACATGAATCCTTATGCAGGCTTCCTATGAAATGACCATTACATTTCTCTAACGAGCAGATTACTGCTGGGCAAAATGTTATTTGGATGCCTGTACTCAGAGCTGGAGGCACTGAAGCTTTCTTTAGGATCAGTTTAGGATCAGGATTTGAACTGCAATAAAATAATTGGTATACCTGGTTAAATGATGAGGCAGTGCCTCTCAGCATTGGCCTTGAGTATACAGAAGACAGAATCCTCCTGTAGGAACTAATCCTTCAGCTGAAGGAAGAAATAGTCAGAAGACCCACTGGGTCTGCAGTTGCTATATTTCATATTACTATCCTAATAAACAAGGTTTCCAATAGGCTCTAATTAACAAAGTTTTGCTTAGCCCAATGCTGTCTCAGCAAGAGCTTCCAGGGGTTAAGTCAATGGGACTGTCATAACCCAGACACAGGCAAGTGTCAGTCAAAGATGAACTGCAGTGTCTGGAAAACACTGTGCCCCACTAGATGCAAGGAGTCACAGTGATGATATGCAGCATGTTTATGATCACCCTATGCACAGGCAAATTCATAACAGAAGACTCCGTCCTACCCCATGCAGATACAAACCACAGCTGACTGTTGAGATACTGGCCTGCAGACAGAAGACATTGATTATCTTGTCCCTTTTTGCCAGGCACAATCTGAGAACTATAGTTCAACCTGCTTGTGGTATTGCTGATCATCACTGCAGAAAGGGTCATGTAATCTCTGATTTCATCACCATATCTGCAAGAATCATACAAAAAGTTCTGCTGCATCAGAAGTAAATTACTCTATGTTTTGTGCAAGATAGAGTTTTACTGGGCATATAAGTGTAACTTCAGAAATCTTTTAAGCAAGGAAGTGTTACAATCCCCTGTGTAAATGCTTGCTAGAGACTAGGAGGTGCCTTTTCTTGTTTTCCTTGGTTTAAGCTCCCTCCAAAGTGATGCAACCTGACTTGTGAAAAGTTATCTTATAAAGAAACAATGAATTTATACCAGCACATCAATTTAAGTTCACACTTACACGTACCATTATCACTTCTCCAGGCAGAAAACATATTAGATAAAGGACTCTCATAGCATTATCAACAGCAAAAAGGAAAGAAGTTGCATCAGATACCAGCACTGACAGAGAATTGAGGTCCTCTCCAGGGTCTTGTCTCCTACCTATGGAAGAATCCATGGTTTGGTGTCAAGCTGAAATAACTGAGAGATGGAACTTGACAGTTCAGACACCTGCAGCCATGTCTATAAGCCAGTCTCCTTCTGCATACCTCTTATCCAATTTTAACATGAAAAGCCCCTCTCCAACCACCTCCCATATATTTTACAAAGATTAACTATTTAACACTAAAAATATACCTACTATAAACAAAAATAATGGAAGGCTGTACATGAAAAATCTTGAGGAGATAGATGAGTTACTGCCCCGGCAGCATTTTTTTTAGATTTGGGGTTTTTTTTCAAAATTTTGAAGACAGAAATCTGGCTAAATCCCATCTTTAAAGACCTTCCATATTAACAAAAGTTTCCCTACTGTAAAACATTCAGAATTACTCTTTCCCGCTCCCTCTGTGTCAGGAAAAAAAAAAAAAAAAAAAAAAAAAGCCTCTTGCAAGGGGGTTATGATGCATCTTTAATGACAGAGCTGAGAGAAGTGCCTGCCATACAAAGAAGCTAATCAGTCAATCAAGAGCCAGCTCACCAGACAGAAGCCGTCAGTGCCTAACTGCTCTGTCTCCACCTGTCCAGGGAGACAACAAAACACCATGGTACATGCCTGACAATTGAGTGAAAATAGCACACATATTTATCTATTTCTAAGCATCAAAGGGGCAAGTTTTTGCTTCAAAATAACATTTTCAGGAATAGCAAACCCAGCACCACACATGTACTGGTGGGCATTTGAAATAAGGCTAGTGACTCTTTCTTCTTGAAAACAGCAGCAATCCTTAAGAAACAGAAGGGCAGTATGCAAGAATTGCTATAATTAGGCTAGCTGGAAAATCATCTGTCATGAGCTTTGCAATCTAGATCAGTTACGTGAAGAATTTTAGTTTTAAAAAGGTAATACATTCTCTTAAAACCAAAATGGAAGGTCTATAGAAGCTGTATGGTTTTGTACCAGTGGGAGCATAAAGGTCTGAATTTTTATTTCCTGGGTTCAATATTGGCTGAGACAAACCATATTATCCTTGCCTGCCTCAGTTTCCCCATCTAGACAAGGATAATGAAGCCTACCTGCATTATAAAGGAATGATTGATTTTGCAGCTGACTTCATTAATATTCACAAAGTGCGTGGAAACCCTTGCACGAAAAGTGCTGCCCAAGTACTGACTGCTAAAGCTGCCGTTTTGCTGAGTGCTCTTGTGAAAAAAACTTCGATTTTCTTTTTTTTTTTTTTTACAATTCTCTTCAGACGAGCAAGTGTTTGGCATACAAAGACCATAAACGCAGCAAGCGGCTCGCATTAAGCCGCTGGTTCCCCGCGCGGCGCTGCCGCTGTCCGCGGTGCTGAAAGCCGCGGCCGCTCCGCCGGCCGGGCTCCCCTCGCCGAGAGAGGCGGGCTGGGCTGCTCGGCTGCAATGCCAAGCACTGCAGCGTCTCCTCGGACTATTTCAACACACAACCCTGAGCTTCGAGTCTAGATCCTGTTGCCCTTGCTTACTGGCCTGATGGCTTCCCGATGAGAGGTGGCTCAGGGCAAAAATGACCGGTGATCTCACAGTATGAGCATCTTTCCTTATGTTTTAGTCACAGAGGTCTGTGCATGAAATGGGTCTAAAGCTTTCTGTGTACAGAAGTCTTCCGTGGAGCACTGTGAACTCAGATTTCTGCACCCTGAAGCATGACCTGACTTAAAGCAGTCTGCCGTTCATCTATTCCTATGACAGGGAAAGGCAAGAGGAATATCTACAGGATATGGATTACAAAATAAATAAGTTAAATATTACTCAGAGGGTTACCTGTCTGCAGCTTACCTGCCTTTATCATTTTATTCTGGGTCACCACCTATCTAGTTTTTATGCTGACAGAGGCCTTGGCCAGCAGCAAGCCCCAGAGCACTTGCAGCTGTTCTGCAGGAAATATTCTAAAAAACTGGGGGGAAACACATCTGTCATGGTTTAACCCCAGCCAGCAACCAGGCACCACACAGCCACTTGCTTTGGTCCCCCACCAGCAGGATTGGGCAGAGAACCAGAATGGTAAAAGCTGGAAAACCCATGTGCTGAGATAAAGACAGTTTAAGTGGGTAAAACAAAGGCCACACATTGCCAAAGCAAGGAATAGATTCACTGCTTCCCATGGTAGGCAGGTGTTCAGCCATCTCCAGGAGAGCAGGGCCCATCACATGTAACAATGACTGACTTGGGAAGACAAACATCATCAGTCCAAACCTCCCTCCTCTCCTCCTGCTTCTCCCCACTTTCTATACTGAGCACGATGTCACACAGTCTGGAATATCCCTTTGGTCAGTTTGGATCACCTGTCCTGAGTCTCCTCCCAATATCCCCTGCATCCCCAACTTCCTCAGCAGCTGAGCAGTACAGAAAGCAGAAAAGCCCTTGGCTCTGTGTAAACTCTGCTCAGCAATAACAAAAACATTTCTCTATTATCAAAAACATTCCTCTATTTTCAACCCTGTGTTCAGCACAAATCCAAAACACAGCCCCATACCATCCACTGTGAAGATCATTTACTCCAGCCCAAACCAGCACATCTCATCTCTTTCATCAAAAGCAACACTTTAATGAAGGGAAGCACAGGTTTTCCATGTGCACTCCACTGGTAGGGCTCACATAACAGGAAACCTTACCTGATCAGGGAATCCTACTGTCAGCCAGAAGGAAGAGGGGACAGGCCAGCTGCTTAACGTACAATATGCAGGAACAAACTTGATATTTTGTTCATGAAATATACAGCGATTGGCCCCTCATTCTGCACTCATCACGAGTAAAGACAGCAGTGAGGGGAAATGCCCTGTTTTCCACTAGGTCTTTTGAGGTTCATTAAATTACCAGTTGTTTTCTAACCTGGATATTTATGCCCTTCCCTTGTGAAAAAGAACAGCAACTAAAACTGTAATCCCCAATGCAAGAAACAAACCAAACTGCCCCAATCTTATACTTCCCACGGAGTCCACTTCTAGGTATAGAAAAGGCAGCTGGGAAAATATTTCTCAGAGTCACAGATATATATTAGACTAAATTAATTCATGTTTTTAAGGCTCAGATATTACAAGAATGAAAGTCATAGAAAAAGCTTATCAAAAAAACTAAATAAAGGGTCCTAAGTGCCTACCTCTAATCTTCAGAACTCTCAGGATGGGGAAGAGAGATAAATAAACCCATACTTCCTCTGAGGGTTAACTCACTGTCATGGCTAAAATCCAAATTGAGTAATTGCATTCAGTCTCCTGAGTGTGCCCTTGAAGTTTCTGCTAAGCATGTGACTTCCCTTCACTTCCTGTTGCCAAGTTTTGTTACGTGTGCCTAAGTATCATCTGTACCCACCCATATGACCTGACACGCTGCAGGAAGAAGAAGGTTTTGTTCATTCCCCACTCTGCAATTTTTTTATGAAAAGTCTTGTTGCATTATCATACCTCATGTGAGTTCCAAAGGCATTTTGCTGGGGCTGCTTCACTATTAGCAGCAATACCATATTTGCTCCATAGCACATTTTATAAATACCTTTTCCCAGTGACAGCTATACTAGGAGTGTGCCAAGCCTCTAATATCCACAGCACAGCTCTTTATACTGCCTTATTTAACAGATGCTGAAAAGGCTGAGAACATGCTGGCTGTTTGTTTTCAGCATGGGGTTTAAAGTTTGGCATTAGAGTCATTCCCTGTACTACAGCAAGGGCCTTTAAAAACCCCCACAAAAATCTCCTTGTGATACTAACAAAGCCATGAATTGTCTCTTGAAGACACTTTTATACATCCCTTTATTGTATATTTACTTAGGCTTCCTTCTTTATGGCACATTTTTTCCTAACAGGAAACATGTTTTATTCCCCTACAACATTACTCCAGAGAAGCCAGGATGAAGCCAGAAGCAGCAAAGGCAGAATCTACTTCTCACAGTCTGCTTGATTTTCCTGGAACTCTTCCTAACATTAGAAATGCTGGGAAGGAAATTTTTAAAATTCCATTGGGACAGAAAGGAAACAAAAACACACATAAACAAAAAAAACCCAAACAAACAAACAAACAAAACCACTCAAATGAACTTGCTTCCCCAGCTAGATCCTAAAGATATGGAAGCACCTTATTCAAACTGAAAGAGATTACCATTAGCCACTTGCATATTCAAAAATCTGGTCCCCCAGGTCCCTATTCTCTTTTTTACTTGGCATCTTGGACCTTGCTAGCCAAGATACAGTATCATCTTATAAAACTGAGAGATTCACAGGCAGAAGGCTTCCAAAAGATTCCAAAATGCACACATCCAGACTACCTGTACTTCCTGGAAGCTGCAAAACATGAGATCTTCCTTCTGAAATTAAATCAATTACCAAGGTTTGGTTTTTTTTGTTTTTTAAATCTAATATCAAACAGAAAGTGGGAAAGGTAGATTTTCAGTACCTAAAAAAAAAATAATAAAAATAATGAAGTCTACTTCTTATAAATATTTTCTATCTACACAGTACGTAACCTCCATTAACAGAGAAGACATCTGTCTTGTAACATGACATTCCAAAGTGCTAAAAACATGAAGCACCATTTAGCTTTAATAAAAGCTGTGGAGAATAAACCAAAAATCAGACCAGAGCTGTCTGATAGTATTTAGCTATACTGGGGGCAAGGAATTGCCTTCATCTATACCTGGAAAGAAGCCAACTGCCATGTAACTTGGCATCCCAAATGACTTCAAGGTTGAGCTCATGCTTGAGCTACATAGAAGGATGCTCAGTGCTCACCTGCTCTTGAAGGAGCAAGAGAAGATGAGAAAGGCACTTGAAATCCAGCCTTCTGAACATTGGCACAGCAAAAGCTGCAAAATACCAGTCAAAAAGTTGGAATTAGTTGCAGGAACAGCTACAAAGGAAGGGGCAGTTAGTCCTCTGCTTGGAAGTCTTGGAAGTTTCCAGCTGAAACCAGACAAGGGAGGCACTGTCTGCACTGTTAAGTGTCTATGGTTTACACTTAGTGACTAACCACAGTCAAGAGACACGTAGGCAGCTGACTCCAACACCCCAACAGCAATTCTACTCCTCTGAATTGCACCTTTTTTTTAATAACTTCACTCCAAGGTCAAGATATATGTTTATATGACCCAGACCCATAACTGTCACCTGTAAAAATTAAAGCCATCTCCTTAGAGAATGCTGGAAATGTCCCATGCAGTTGAAGTCCTTTGGCAGTGAGAATAGAAATGTTCAACTGTCAAAGAACAATAAATGACAATGACAACACAGATTGACATGGAACATTTTCTCTCCAAGAGAGCATTTTTATGCTTTGCACCTTTTCCTCCTATTTGTGATACAACCCACATTCTGTAATCTCAGTAAATGACCATTTTCCATGCTTGACTCAGGCTAGCTACAGAAATGAGAAGGCAGGAGCATCACAAAAAAGTGACATAAGTGAATGAGCCATCTGATGACTACTTCCTAAAGAGACCTAGGGACCTCATGTTTCCCCCCACCTCCAGTTTGTCACTGTAATAAAGGCTAGGATACTGAGGTCATAGCACTGCACACTCAGAGGATTGATGTAAATCCCTGCAAGACATCATACACTCTCTTCATACAGGACAGCTCTCTAGCTAGTTAAAATGGGCTTCATCCTTGCTTTGGTTCCCTGTGCTGTCTCATCTCCTCATTGGACTTTGCTTTGCCTCAGTGAACTCCCATTGTTCACAGCAGAACATGAAGGTTGATGAATTTATCCTCACATTACTCTCTGGAAGGCAGAGAAGTGTCAACTTCTCATCTGCAAAAGGGTGATAATTAAATGCTGAGAGAATAAATGACTTGCACAAGGTCACTTGGGAAGTATGTGGCAGAACTGAAAATTAAATGCAGATCTCCAGAGCTGCAGGTCAAGGCCCAGAACACAAAATCTCTCTGCCCTAGTGGCACAGTGAAGATCAGGTACCCAGCATACCATAAGACCCTCTGTAAGAATGTGTGACCCATCTTATATGTTGTTTATCTATAGGAAGGGTTTGATACATTTCAAGTAATCGGGTAAGTATCAAAGATTAGGCAAAGAGGAAAGCAACACTACTTGAAAAGTTATGAAAGGCCTTTTCAACATCTTGTATAAGGCAAATGTGCCCCTATAACTTCCTCTTGGACTTACTACTAGTCCAGAGCAAAAGCTGACATCAACACCATATTTAATGTGTAGAAATCATAAAATGCAACCATGGATTTATCTTTGTAATTTAACATAAGACTTGTTAACAGATTAAAGATTTTGGTAGTGCTACAGGTAGTGTTAATAGTTTAATAACTATTTATCTGCACCTTCACATCTTACTTGCTATGCAAACTTCTGCTAAACACACTTTTTCACTCTGTATTCTTTCATTTGCAGATGCTTCCAGCAGATATATATGACCAGATTTCCTCCAATATGTGTAACAGGTTTCCTTTATATCTCTCCCTAAAAAGCTTTTAACTCTCAGGCTTTCAAAAGGAAATGAGGCAGTGGAACAGGTTGCCCAGAGAAGTTGTGCATGCTCCATGTCTGGAAGTGTTCAAGGCCAGGCTGGATAGGACTTTGAGCTACCTGATTTATTGGAAGGCACCTCTGCCCATGGCAGGGGATTGGAATGAGATGATCTTTGAGGTCCCTTCTGATCCAAATCATTCTGTGATGTTAACTAGTATGTGGGTCCTCCATCTGCTGCATTTTGAGGCTGGAAGTGACACGACATTGTCTCTGCAGGGGAAACGTAGGGGTCCTGTAAGCCATAAAGCCTCCTTAAGAAACCAGCAAGGTATGAGGAAGGTGCCTGGGAAGCAGCACAGAGCTGAGCTGCTATGGAAGCGATACTGAGTGTCAGGGCAGGGAGGTACTTCTGAAGGTACTGAGAGAGGAGCACATAAAAAAAAGTGGAGAGCTGAGAGAGGAAGAAACTGGAGACCTGAACCAGCTGGATACCAACCCCATCTTTGATTTCATAACAACCAGGCAAACCATAACAGTATTATGTAATTCTTCAACTCTTGGTACTTCTTTTTAAGAGGTATCAGCAGCACATTGGATTCTAGTGACTCTGTTCATCGCTAATCCCAGGTGTTTGCCTCAGCTCTGTGATGAGTCCTCCTCATGTCTGATGCATGTTGCTACACTGCTTTGGTGCTGTCTGAACTCTGAGAAGTCCCAGAGTGGCCTTTGTTCTTAATGTGTGCACAGAAGAAAGCAGATGGGTAAAGCTTAACTCTGACAATAATAATAATAATAGGGGTAATAATAACAAATCAGATGCATTCATTACAGTTTTGAAAAGTTGCTACTGATTTAGCAAAATTTGTGCTTGTATTCAAAAAACTCAATTACAAATTTGTGACATTAATTCCCTGTTTCACTTGGACAGCTTAGCTTTTCATATCGCAGTCTAGTTTCCACATAATTTCATGGTGTTTCATCAAACAAAATATTTGGAAATAGTCTAATTATAATATTTTCTTTCAAGGCACAGTTCACCATCAAAATAAGTTCATATTTGCATTTTTTTAGTAAAGTACTGAGGAAAAATTTCACCATGAAAAAAAATTCTGAAATTATCGGGAGAAAAAAACAACAAAACATGTTTTTATGTTTCTCAACTTTTTTTTTAAGTTTCTGCTTAAGCAAAAGCATTACTCTTAAACTGGTCACTATAGCATGTCATCAAATTACACCTTTGGAATTACAACAAGTTAGGATTATCCAAAGGCTTGTTTCAACCTAAAGAACATCCCTAGATGAGACATCCAACTGTTCTGTATCAGAAGCCAAATTTACCCTCTACTCTTATGGCAATATTGCAGAGTATCCATAGACAAATCTTCTCTACTGCCAGTGAAGAGAAAGTGCTGCTGCCTTGTCTTTGACTTGCATTCACATAGGAATTTAGGTTTTAAAAACAACCCAAAAAATCAACAAAAAAAAAGTCAACATCCTAAAGCCTTTCTTGTCCTATTCTTGGTGGATGTGTATGCTGGTACATAAGAATAATCTTGACATTTTTTATTAGTATCTCAGTAATACAACACTGTATCCCTATCAGGTCTATCTAACCACTGCCCACTGATTCTGATTACATCAGTTTACAGTGCCTATGCAGAGATAACTTTATAGAGCTAATACTCCAGAACTGCCAATGGCCCAAAGCTGAGCAGCAGATTTGGCTGCTAGAACCAAAGCTGCACACTCCCTTCATAGCCAATATCTCTGCTAATGAAAAAGGGAAAGCTCACCAGGCTGGTATCACTAGGAGACTCATTCCCTCCTTAACAAATATTTATGTCCTTCTTTCTCTTCCAAATCCCCTGTTCTTAGCCCTAAGAGGCAAATTTCAGTAGGGCACCATGTAATAGCTACCCAAAACAAATAGAAAAAGCTAAACCCCATCAAATTTGAGCAGCGGCTAGGTCGGGACTACTAACTTCCATTGAAGAAGAAAACTAAAATGACTTTCAATATTAACTATGGGACTATTGACAGGGGCTCAGGTACAGCAGATCTCTGTACACAAGCCTCAGATGAAAGCTCTGGTTGCCCCACTGCCAGTACTACCCCAGTGGATCTTACAGCCAGGGATGACAATAAAACAAGACAACTCTCCCTCCAAGCTGCCACTCTGTCCTCAGCATCACTACACACACCATAATGGGGCATAACCATTATCAGGAGAGGAGCTGCAGGGCAGGGCTGAATGCAGATAAAAGCTGCCCAAGAGCCCTGAAGGTACTGTGCAATACAGTGTCCTGCTCAGCTCAGAAAGGAGCATTCCCAAGCATGTGAAGCAGACCCAGAATGCCCTCCCACAGCAGTCTGCATTAAGGCACATATTTTGCATCCATGAATATACTTCAAATGTGATAAAAGAAGAAGGGAGATGCTGCAGGAGGGGAAATGAAGTCACATTTTCATGGAACAATAGTTTGAGGGGTCCCGCAGGGTCACAAGCATCATTTTCAACCTGGCAACCCCAAACATGCAAGGCATTGGGTGACTAAGACACAAAATTAGATACATAAAAATTATTAACTTTCAAACCCTGGGGGTTTCTCCCTTTGATGGAAACATCTCTTCCCATTGCTGTAACTTCATTATCTTTGCTTTTGAGGGAAGCAAATTTTGATGACTCCAGAGGAAGAACACCGAACCTTGGATAGGAGTCAGAGCTTTGACATCAAAGTCAGCAATGCCCCTGCAAAATTAGGTGCAACTGAGAAGCACAAGCACAGTCACAGGCCTCTTCTCTTCTGTAATTTTGCCTTCAGCATGCTTAGCCTTCCCAGAGAGAAGGAAATGGGCAAAATGACAGCTTCACCACACCTTTGCTGGGATTGGCAGAGTCACACTACATGAATTCCACATTCTTCTCTCTCTGATCTCTCATTTTCCACTCTCTAGTTAAAAACATCATCCCTGCTGTGCCCTTCACACTCTCCCTCTCAGATACACTTGACCTTTAAGCCTGTTCTCCATGATTTGCCACCTTCTGTCCTCCATGGAACCTCATTCCCAGTTCTTCTAATCTGCTCCCACCAACACATCTCTTGATATTTCCTTCCTCAGCCCCAGCCCCTCTCTAACCCTTTCACCCTTTCTCTGCTCTCCTCACATCTACAGCTGCAATCCCATCCTCTTCCCTACTCCTCCCATCAGCCTGTACTCCATTCCCAAACCTTCTTGCTCCCTCAGACCCTGTTCCCTGTCCCACACCTCACTGTCCTTTCTCAGTTTCCACACAGGTATTTCTCAACTCTCACCACTTTCCTGGAGGATCATCCCTCCCACTAGGCCCAGCTTTCTACCTTTTGTTTATACACAGTCAGGTCTTCCCTCTCCAGCTTTGCTTCTAGATCTGCCACATTTAGAGAGTCACCCTGACCTACTTAGGTTCCCTGACCTAGTTATAGCAGAAATACCAATTCTAAACACTTGAGAAAAAAGGGCAGTAGGAGGAGAGAAATAATATGATTATGTTTTGAAATAAAAACAAATCCACCAGCCCAGGGCTGCTGAGTTATTTCAGCTCTGACCATTTCCCCAGGGAAGAAAGAGCAGCAGAATACTTTATATTTCAATGCCAGTGGGGCCACAGACAATTCCAACCAAGACATCACCTGGAAAGATGGTCTGTAGTCTCTTGCTATCATCCCATTTTCCTTTTTTGATTCCAGCCTTCTTCTGTCCAGCCTTACTCACCCACAGCTTGTCTTGACCTCCACACAGGTATTTCACAGAAAATCTGGTTTTGCCCACTGTTGTCACCACCCCTCCTTGACTGTGGATCCAGGCTACAGCAGCAACCTATTGGTTCAAGAACAGCATTTTGACAGCTGGGATTCATTTGGAAATCAAGCAAAGCTTTGCATCTGTTTGTATCACTACCTCAGCCCTTTTATTTTACTTCAGCTACTGTCACAGCTGTCTTCTCCCTTCTCCTCCAAACTGCGTTATTCACTCACCTTGCTTCTCCACCTGGCTTAGTGTTGCAGTGCTGTCACACCTTTTCTTTACCAGCTTTGGAAAGAAATGGTGTCAGCAGTGCCAGTACTGACACATAAACCTGACTAGAAATAGCAGATATGCTTCAGAACTAGACAGGAATCTCAGGGTTAGCAATGCCCATTCTCTTGTGTTCTGTGTACTGTGCATATGACTTAGCAGCCAGGAACCACTGCTCTGTGACAGCTGGGTCTGTGATTCACTTCCAGCTAGGCTTTTATTTTAGTCACAGTTAATAGATTTCCCTGTAGTGTTTGTATTTTAGGAATCATATTAGCCCTTTAGTTGCTTGGATGAGTTCATTAAATCAAATCATGTCTCTTTACAGCTGACACTTGTGGTCCTGACCCACCCTGTATAGGGCCAGTGGCCTGATTGACACTAAAAGCAGCCTGCTCTGCACCCTGAGCTCACAAGGTACTCCCACCACCATTGCTTCAAATCCTGCCAAATGTTCCAGCAGAGGCTCTCCCTCCATTGCCAAAGTCCCATCAAAAAAAATGTAGCTGAGTGCACTGTACCCACCCATAATTCCACCAGATATGTTTGTTCAGACATGACAGTGTAGTCATTCTGCATTTATTTACTGTGATTTTGTACCTATTTGCCAGCTTCAACATAAACCACGGATTTTGGCTATTGATTTCCTGGGTTATGCACTAATCTGCTGAGCAAATGGCTTTGGAAATTTACTGTGGAGCCCCCAAATCCCTATGTTGTCATCAGCCACTGCCTGCTAAATGTGCACTTGTAGATACATTAAACTGCAGTTTCAGCTCCTGCATTTCCTTTCCACCTGATTTCTCCAATCTGTCCCTCTACCTGTTGGTTTTATACTCCTCATTGTACTGTATCTACATCTAAGTCTGGTCCTACAAAGGCAGTGCACACTCACAGTCAATTCAACCACCCTCAGTTTTGACTAAAGGCATCACTTGCTGTTAAGACCCAATTTTTGAAATTATTACAGAGATGTCTCTGCCCAAATTAAAGACCAAACAAGACCACATGCAAAGTTAATAGTAAGGATTTTATTTAACAGTAAATGTGAGGTAGACAGATACAAATAGAAAAGGGGGAGAATGGGAGAAAGAGAGAGAGGCAGATTAAGAAGATATCACAACTCTGTGGGCCCAGTGGCATCCCATTGGTCCTCTTGCTCAGTCTTCTCAGTGGTGAGGGTCCCACAAAACACAGAGTTCTGTGGATTAATATAGTCCAGGTATATGTGGGAACACCCCAGCATTTACCCTGAAGGGGGGAATTTTACACTATCTCTTGCAACCAACTCTGGATCTGTTGCAACACTTTGGATAATGTACAGTCCTCTGGTGGAATGTCTCAGAAATTAGTCTGGGGGCACTTTGAGGGTCTTTGATGGTTTATGGCACCTTTTAAATCACAACATCTGCCTCTCATGAGTGTCTCATGTGAATGTGACCTTTCCAGGGACAGGACAGGGAGTTTTTCAAGTGCACCTTGCACCCATTCGTGCAAGGGAGGATTCTCCAAAAGGTCTCTTTCTTATCTGGCTTGTAGCCTCTGGTGGTGGGTGTTCAGCCCCTCTGTCTTCTCCTGATCAGAGGTTACACCACCACACACCCAAAAACTCTTCTCCCTCAGCTGAGGGAGAGTATGCAAACCCAGCCTCAGCAAATACATAGCCTCCCCTGCCAAATCTAGCCAGATCTGATTGTCAGTACAGCTGCTGAGTTTGGCTTTCCTTGTGGATATATTCTCTTCCCTCAGCCTTGTTTACTTGTCCCATCAGGTGGCTTAACTCATGGTCCAAATTCCCATTAGAAGGCATATATTTGTGGGTGGGCTTCAGTGGTCACAGATCAGCTGTTGCTTCTTTGCAGTTTGGTAAAATGGGCAAAGTTCCTCTGTGATTTAAAAAAATGTTTGAAATTACCCATTTCAGTATCTCACTTGGGCCTCTCTGCTCTTTCCCCCACACAACTTTGCTCTCCCAGCCTATATCAGCATCAGCAAGCCCAGGCACAGGCCTCCACACCATTCTGATAATGCCTCTGTCCTCTGACCTGCATGTTTAGCCAGAACAAAATTGAATTCTTCCAGCATGCAGAATTGACAAGTAGAGTCTGCAATTTAAACAAGTCTTGAATCCTGAATACACTGAGAAAGCGCCTTATGCCACAGGCAGGAACATCCTGTGTTAGCATCACCCCATTACCTCCATTTATAGACTGCCAAAAAGGGGTAAAAGGACTGGAAAAGGACAAAGCTGTGCCTGCAAAAAGTGTGTGCAGAGGATCCTTGCAAGCTTCTCAAGACAATATAAACCCAAGGAATTAAGACAATTCCAGACATGCTAATTACATTTGCCTTTGCAGTTTCTGATGCGATTTTCAGATGTCTCTAAGCATTCTCCACCTGGCGTGTGTCAGCCACACTTCACTGCTGCTTTTATGTTATTAATATTGACAGCCACTCAGTTTAAACGCAGGTTAGATTTGAAATCCTGTCTGTTTGCTTATCTCTGCCTTTTGATCTTGTTTGTTTCCATTCATTATAGAGAAATCCTTCTCTCCATAAAGCCCCTTTGAATGCCTCAGCAAACATGCAAACACAGGGCTAAATGGATTAACTGGGAGGTACTGGGGTCTGCAGCTTGCCCAAATAGATGCTCCTGGATCAATCAGCTCTGCAAACTAACTAATGGTCTAGGTTCCCCTAATGGTGTGAGATCTTTATTTTGTGGAGTTCAGAACAGGTCTAGTTGCATGCTGGATATAACTCCATGTGATTGGAAACAAGCCATACACAATTCAGTGTGTTTAATGAGGTTCTGGTAATGAGCACTGACTGCCTAGGAGCATGGGAACAGAATAACTAAACTGAAGCTTTTGAATCTTTGTAGAAAAGACCTCTTAAAGCTGTCACAAGAAGAGGAGCTCCTCTAACAGAAAATATGGGTGTGAGCAGAGGAAAACACAGGTGATTTTCTGTGAGCTCTAGGAGGAGCTGCAAAACATGGGAGACCCAGCCATGATTATTTATAAGATCCTAGCATTTCCTAGCTTTGACATAAGGTAAGGTTGCAGAGGAAGGATAGGAAGAAAGCAGCTACTTGTACTTTGCACAAGAAGTAGTTGATGTGTGTGGTCAGAACAGACAATGTGACCTTGCATTTCAAAGGCAACCAGGACAACATAAACCACCTTGGACTGCACCTCCAACCTTGATAAGCCATTTTGATAATTCTTGAAGTTCTCCTTCTCCTGCATATCAATGTCTTGATGAAAAGTGACAAGCTGCCTGATGAACAAAAGCAGATGAGCGGATCCCAGGAGAGCAGAAGGAAGATGGCTGTTAACTTCCATGTTGAATTTGGGGGTAAAATCTCATCTTAAAAAAAAAAAAAAAAAAAGTTTATTTCTGTCAACTCATAGAGGTATTTTGATGTCATGGGCAAAATCAGATTACTGATTTGGGGGGGTTTCAACCAATTTAATTTACTGTCACCGAACAAAGTTCTAACTATTGATTCTGGTACTGAGACAAATAAACAGGCACACAGGGAAAGCAGTCCTTGCCTGTGCCAAGACTCTCTTCCCTACTTTCTTCTCCCCGATCCCCTCCGCGCACATATACGCCGCTCCCCTGACTGCCCGAGCGCAAGAGCAGTGCAGGAAAACGGGGTCAGTGCCTGCGCCTCCTCCGACGGCAGCTGCGCCCCAGCCCGGCCCGGCCCGGCCCCGCTCTGCTCCAGCGCGGCCTCGGACTCTTCCTTGGTCTCTGCTGCTCCGGCCTGCTTGGTCCCTGAGCGCGGCACTTGCCGGCCTTTCCAAAAAAAGCTGTGCCGGAGGTGCCACAGGCTGCCCAGCAGGCTCGGGGGCAGCCTGGTCCGGCGCGGGGCCCGGCCGTGCCCTGAGCCCGAAGCGCCGGGACACAACGGGACACGCCGGGACACGCCGGGACACAACGGGACCCGCCGGGACACAACGGGACACGACGGGACACGACGGGACACGCCGGGACACGACGGGACACGACGGGACACAACGGGACACAACGGGACCCGCCGGGACACAACGGGACACGACGGGACACGACGGGACACGACGGGACCCGCTGGGACACGCCGGGACCCGCCGGGACCCGCCGGGACACTCCGAGACACGCCGGGACACGACGGGACACAACGGGACCCGCCGGGACCCGCCGGGACACGCCGGGACACGACGGGACACGACGGGACACGACGGGACACGACGGGACACAACGGGACCCGCCGGGACACAACGGGACACGACGGGACACGACGGGACACGCCGGGACACGCCGGGACACGACGGGACACGCTGGAACACACCGGGACACGCCGGGACACGCCGGGACACGCCGGGACACGCCGGGACACGCCGGGACCCGCTGGAACACGCCGGGACACGCCGGGACACGCTGCCCGTCCCGTCCCGCCGCTCCGGGAAGGGAAAGCTGCCAGCTTCCCAGGGGATGCTGCTGTCCCCCACAGAGCCGCTCCCCTCCGAGACCTGCAGAAGCCCCGGCCCCGCCGCGGGTGGCAGTGCCAGCGATGTCAGGAGCGGCCATCGGCCACTCCTGCTTTGACTGATACACACGTTTCCTACCTATTATACATATGTATTGGTTTTCAGGGAGAAAAGCATTTTTTTTGCTTTTAGCACACTTAGAAGTTTAAATAAAAACAAATATATCTATATTGACTGTAGTTATTATGCTTGGTTTCATATAGAGTAAGTGGTTGAAACAAAAATAGATTGGTTAGAGTGAATGTGCATCAGTTCCAATAATAACACAGACAGCTTCAAGAAGCGTATAAGTTTCATTTAATGTGCACTGGGCTTTCAAAGAAGAGGCAAGAAACATTGGGTTAGAACAGCTTTTAGTGTACATTTTCTGTCTAAAGGCTTCTGCATTTACGAAATTTCTGAAATAGAATGGAAGTCCATAAACAAGTGGAGAGAGGCATTTGTTAGGAGGCCAGAGTGCTGTTACGGAGGGAGGAAGTGATACACAACAAAACACGATCCTGAGGTAGAATTTCCCAACCACAGTATCTCTTTACAGTTATCCCCCTATGTGTGGGATTATCTCCGCACAGAATGACTGGCCTTCAAACTGGAGAAAAAAAAAAAAACAAAGGGTTGCAGGTTTTGAGAAAACTGCACTGGCTGAGGGACAGTTTTCAAAGATAAAATTAAGAACAAATATGAACTGGGAGCTTAACCATTTTTTTGGGTCTAGGCCATAAGAAATCAAGAAATCCCTCAAGAAATGCTACAGACAACTAGGAGAGGGGTGCCTTGGGCAGGATGCAGGCAGGCCTTCTGCCCCTGGTGTTATGCATCCAGCAGCTACTACAGTCATAGTAGCTCCACGTTACATAAAAACAAAAGGAAAAGACATCTCTTTAAGATATCAGATTTCTTTTGAAAACATCGGGGAAACAATCTAAGAGGCAGTGATTCATTTCCAGGAATGGACGTTGATGGTGAAGGGATCAGTTAAATCCAACACCTCTGCTTCCCAAGATTATAAGATAGAGCAAAGCTGGGACTGTAATTCAAGAGTGAATATTGAAAAGTGACTTGTTCAGATCCATGTTAACTCACAAGAGACCTAAAGCAATGGATTTATGCCCCAGACTCCAGTCATGATGGACGTGTGTGATGATCTTACCCTAGGTAGTGCAAGACATTTATCTGTGGGCCAGGAGCTACTTGGGAGACACCAAAAAATAAGGCCATTGCTTCATAGTCTTTGCATCTATACGTTTTACCTATTTCCCTCTTCACTCTTCAGATTTTTTCTATGTCCTTTGGAAAGCTGGACACTGCCTGGTCATTGGGACCCCCTGCTTCAAGTACCCACTCACACCTGATGGTAATGAAAGATTTCTCATGGGATGAGAAACATGCTAGAGGAGAATGCTCTCAATGTGCCTTTAGGATGGGCCTTGAGATAAAGGATGGGATCCCATCTCCCACAAAAGCTCCTGGAAGTTCCCAGCTCTGAGGCCATCTGTTTCCTATGGGACCATCTGTTCCCAGTGAGCAACACCCCAGGAGAGTGTGTTTATCAAGACTAGCAGGTTGAGCTTTGGCAGGATCTGCAAGTAAGCAATAGGAGGCCTTTAAGTGCAGACTTTCTATTTGCAGTATGTGAAGCCTGCATGTGTACGTTTCCTCCAACACCCATATACCACAGGAGAAAGCATTCAAAAACAGGGTCCAAAAATAGAAGAAATTGTGTGACTCACAGCACTGCCACTGGGAGTTGTATGCTCAGCACAAATCCCAGGCAAAGCAGCTGTAGGTACCAGGCACCCTCTGCACTCAGAGCTGCAGGTGGCCCCGAAGAAAAACCAGCACTGTACACATATAACAATACATGGTGTGCTAAAGACACCTCACTCAACAGTGCTCTTCCCTCTAGATGGGCGTTGTTCCAAAACCACACTCAGAGGGTTTGGCTCTGCTGGCTCTGTGAGTCTTTGGTGACAAACAGCTGAGAGGACCAGCTTCCTCTGGTGTGCAAAGCACAGGCCTGGCTGCCTACACAGACCACAGCATGACACATAAACAAAGAAGTATTAACACCACTGTCATTGTCCAGGTTTCTATTTCCCTAGGATTTTCAGCTAAGAAAGATATACTTTACTTCTGCTCTTGAATGCATTGTGTTCAATATCATCATGGTCCTTCCACAAGATGTGCATATTTCAGAGGTCACTGAATTGGGTTTTGTCTATAGAGAAAAAAAGGTACATGAGAGTTACCAAAATTTTCTGGGTAATATCCAGTTTCTTGTCAAATAAACAGCAAACAGCTGAACATCTTTTTGAAAAAAATGTATTTCTAGAAAAAGTTTTTTTGGCAAGTTTCTTTATTTTTTTATTTTAAGACTGTTCAATATTTCAATATATTCTGGCCTCTTTTGTAAGAACTACAAAATATTAAAATGGGTTGTTTTAAATGAAGACCAAAATAAAAAAAAAACAAAAACAACAACAAAAAAACATAAACAAAAAAAAAAAAAACCAGGATTTTCTTTGCCAAACTCCATCTTGAAGACAAGTGTCAGTAAGAAAAGATAAGTAAAAATTTCAGCAAGGCAAAAAAGCTCATTTCATGATCAGCTCCAGTCATTCCTTTTTGGACCATGTTGGCCAGGTGAACTGTGTGATACACATAGCAAACAGGTTTTCTGTGTGTACTCATGTCTCTCTCTAGTGGAAAGCCCTCATCACTACACAAATACAGATAAGAGGCATGGACTCGTCAGTTCAACAAGGGGAGACCTGCACCCCACAGTATCCCTGCATCTTAGGGGCTGATGCTGCCCCATCGTTGGGGCAGAGCTTTCCTGCCTTGCACTGGAATCCATTCCTTTTGCCCTTTGCCCTCAGCAGGATTATGCCATGGCTTAACTTAACCACAGTATTTTGGAGAGGGGGAGACATTACTGTCATACTCAGAGATAAATCAGTACCAAAAAATGTTGGCATTTAAGGATTTGAGTCAGATCTATTTGCACTGCAACAGACAAAAATAAATGTCTCATTAAATGTATTTCCAGGTAGAAAACACCACAGAAAGAGGGAGGCATCATCCAAATTCTCATATCAAACCCTTGGAAATTCATCCAAAAACCTATCAGGTACCAGCCCACACTTCCCAGCTCCTCCTAAGCCCTAGAGACAGGCAGGTGGTCTGCCCTGGCAGAGCCCACTGGCCTCAGCTTGCCAGTCCCTGCTCACATCCCTACACAGCCACTAAATCTTCACTTTAGGCTCTGATGCAGCAGTTCTG
Organism: Lonchura striata; assembly: GCF_050655825.1. NCBI lineage: Eukaryota > Metazoa > Chordata > Aves > Passeriformes > Estrildidae > Lonchura > Lonchura striata. The sequence continues at coordinate 52,330,794 of NC_140707.1, read as the reverse complement.
AGCCTGCTGGCGGGAGGCACACACACCCTGACCCTTCTTGCACTGCAGCCAGCGCCGCTGCAAAGCCCCCAGGGAGAGTGGTGGGGGGTCCAGCAAACAGTGCTGAGCCTCATGCTGGCAAGTGCCAAGCAGCAGCAGCATCCCCCACCGAGCAGATGTTGTGCTTGCACATGGCTGGGTTTTCCTTTCTGTGGTGACAAATAAGCACCATTCATCTGGCAGAGATGGGAGCTGTACAGCACAGAGAGGGTGGGTCATGCCTTGCCCTTTGCATGGCTGGGGGAAGGCAGATGCTTTCTGCTTGCCAGGGAATTGCTCCTTACTTTGCCAGGCCTGGCTCAAACATTGCTGCCCCTATTTATTCACAAAGGGCCCTGTATTGCATTTGCACAGGATCACTGTGGAGCACAATCTGGAAGCTGCAGAGTCAGCACAAGTCATCCAGGGGCCCTGGGAGCAGCCTGCATTTAGACTGGCCACAGCCTGCTTTTCAACACACAGGGACCTTATCAGTGGCAGCACTGGGGTCCATCTCTGTAGTGTGCTGTGCCTGAGAGCACTGCCCCAGAGAAACCATGGGATGGCTGGAGGCTGCAGGAAACCCCAAGGGCTTAGCTGGGGCGAGCAGCCTGTGACGGCACTTTGGCACTTAAGACACAGGTTTTCTTAGGAATGCCAAGTTATCCAAAGTTTACCTTCTGCCATGTGGGTTTCCAACTAAGCTGATTATCTCCTGCAGCATTGCCTCCATATCACAAAGGTGGAAACTGAGAGATGCTAAAAGCAGAAAGCCTCTGTTACAACAGCAAAATGCCTAAATGCTGGCTGACTTGATGAACAGATGTACAGAGGCATGCTAGGTCCTGCTGATGGAGGGGCATCTGCAGGTGCTCCACCCTTGGGTTAGCACTAATGAAGCACTCCAAATAACTGGGCACTTCTGAAAAATCTGGGCTAAATGATGCATCTGGAGTGGCAAAGTGTGTGAGGCGTAACTGGGAGCAGCAGCAGTCTTCAGGTAGTCTCCCAGGTCTAAACACTAAGCTTTCTTTTCCTATGAACCCACATTTGACTGAATTTGTTATCACTGGCTTCCATGCCTACACTAACCTCTGTTCTAACAGAGTTTTAAGCCCTTGGGGTTTCCTGCAGCCTCCAGCCATCCCATGGTTTCTCTGGGGCAGTGCTCTCAGGCACAGCACACTACAGAGATGGACCCCAGTGCTGCCACTGATAAGGTCCCTGTGTGTTGAAAAGCAGGCTGTGGCCAGTCTAAATGCAGGCTGCTCCCAGGGCCCCTGGATGACTTGTGCTGACTCTGCAGCTTCCAGATTAATAGTGCTCCACAGTGATCCTGTGCAAATGTAACACAGATTCCATGACAGAAATCAGTACTGTTTTTCTAAGTAATTGTATGTATTTCTAAGTATTTGATCTACATTGAGAGCAGTGCATGCAAATGGGTACTATGGTCCCCAAGGCCCTTGAGCTAAACAGCACCCACAGTGTCCTCTGCTTATGCCCAGCAAAGCTGACGACTGTAATATACTTCACTCAGGAGAGATGACTACCATGTGTCAGGCATGAGCTTTGAACCAGGGAGTAACAGGCATAAAGCTCTTTATTCATTTCATTTGAGATACAAAATCAAAGGACTGAAAACAAAACAGAAATATTTCAGAGAAGTCTTGAAATTCCCCTTACATTGCCTGTTAAAAATTGGCTGAAAGTGATACCTTGGATTGCCTAATTTGTAATATGCCTCTAAGATGGTATGACAGCAGTGACTGTCAAGGCATTAAATTCCTTTTTTTTGCCAGCAATATTTGTCTTTTACCAATGAGCTAATTGATTGAGCTTGGCTGTTGGAAGCCATGAGTTTTATCCACAGTGAACCCTGTATGTGTTCAATACCTATCAGCTAGAGGTCAAAATGAAAGGTATTTAATCTCCTCTTCTCAGTCCTAGCAAGAACGATTTTGAAGTGATAGGTTTAAGGGCCCACATCAATTTTGTCTCCTAAACAATCATTTTGCCACATTCTTTCAGTTACACTTTATCTCCAACAGGATCTAAGCAGCAGGAATTGAGCCTGACTTTAAATCTCGTCAAGCCCTAGCTTTCCCTGTGGCAATACAGAGGAAAGTATTTAGTGCCAGCCACTCTGCCACTTCACCTCCTGACACAATATTATTTCATCATAACCTGTCCAGTGAGCAAATTGCCTCTTTGGCCCCCTTGCTGTCTCTGCACAAGAGCTGGGCTATTGATTGTGACAGTGTGCCAGTGTGCACAGGGTGATTCCTGAAGAGGAGGGATCGATGGGAGCATAATTGCTACCTTGTCGGCAGCAGCTGGGGAAGAGGGGCTGGAACAAACAACTCAGTGGCAGAAAAAAGCTGACACTGCTTCTGGAGTATCTTCTTCTGGCTGTAGCGTGCCCCACCATGGGGCAGGGGATACAGCTAAACTGATGCTAGGGGAAAAGGCATCAGTTATTCCCATGGAAGTGAATTTGCACTTATGGAGTCACTTATGGAGGATTAGGGAGCTGCAGACCAGGGTGCAGAATGGGTGAAGGATTTGTATCTAGAAAGGAGCCATCAAATGAAGAGTTAGTGGGAAAAGTGCTGTGGCACTGCAGGTTAGTTTTTCCTCCAAGGTTCATGTGCATTGCAATCACAGAAAATAGGTCTGGAAGGGAGACTTCAAGGGTTATATAATCCATTCCCCTGCCCCAAGGCATGACCAGCTATACTTAACCACTGCAAGGCTGCAGCCCTGGCTTGGGGCAGCACACAGTGGTATAAAATGGATCATAAACCAGCACTGTCACTTTTAACACAAGACCAAAAGCTTCTATACTGTAGACTGTGCAGAGACTGTAGCATATAGAGTGACTAAAATCATGCCAACACATTATGTGTTGGAGCAACCCACTTTGTAAGCAGCACCTCTGTATTAAAGTGCCTCAGTGGAATATTTTCCAAACTTTGACTCAGAGAAAGGCATAAGCTTAAGGTAGTTTCCATTGGAAGCAGGTCCTTGCAGGAACTGAAGCCTGCCTTCAAAAGTTGGGCATACTATACTAGGTTCCACTGCTTTCTTCTCTGTTTTAATTTCATTGCAATGTCACAGACTCATTTCTGCCACACCGATGATGCAAAGTCATGGCATTAGCAGCTCTCAAATCTGCATGGAAAAACATGTCTTTAAAATTCAGCAATGATCTCATGCCAGCAAGCAGACACTCAGCTGGCCAGGGCCTGAGGTGACAGTCCTTTTTGCTTTCAACACACATTGCTGTTTCTCTCACAAGTACCATCCCAACTTATCACAGCTTCGTGTACTGCAAAAGATAACGTTTGTTCTAAGTGCTGCTTTTGTCTCCCTGGCAGGGACTGGCTGGGAAAGAGCCAACACATTGCTGGTTATCTCCATATCCACCTGGAAGTGGCAGCACCAGAAGTTGTGCCATAGAGCATCAGGCTTGGCAGAGGGCAGGACAGCAGCAGTGTGCTCCAACTACCCATGGTGAGACACACAAAAGAAGCTAGGCAAGGAAGGCCAGGATTGAAACAGCAGCAGTGAGGTGAGGGAAAGCACCAAAACTCAAGTCTCAGCAGCTTAGCTTTTTTCCAACTTAATGTTCAACAAGCACAGAAGGAAACAGAACCCAGACAAACCTGAGCTCTAACATTCCCCTGCTGGAGAGCCTGTCTGCAGTACAGCTCACTCCACAAAGACAGAAATTGCACATGGTCTTTTGCATGAGGTTCATATATCTTTTGTCTCCTCACTTGTCATGTTACATCATCCTAGGGACTTGCACAATATATCCCCATGTGTGGAGATTGTGTAGAGATGCAGTCACTTACTAAAAAAGATTTGTTAACTCCCCAACTTCCTCGAGCTTTATCCAAGTCAGGAACAGACAGCAGCAGGGAGAGGAAGGAGGCAGGCATGTCACTTCATGTTTTGATCAAAGATTCAAGTTTGTTATTGATTCATCCAAGCCCATTTACCTACTTCCCACCCCTGAATTTTTCCTAGCATCACTGATTCTGTCTCTGGTATTTACACAACCAAGCCAAAGAATTTTCTCCTCAAAACTACTATGAGAAGTAGTAAAGGCAATGTACAGTTCTGCGAAACCCCATCTTTTCCATCACACACTGACCTCCCACCTTCAGGCTCAGCTTGCAGCAGAGAACAACTTTGTCATCACTTGTAAACAAAGTGCTTTAATGCAGCTATCACCCAGTGAGAATAAACACAAACTGCAGTGCTGTTTCACAGAGTTACTTCTCTGATGTTCCCAACAGTGTGTAAAGCTTACCTGGTGCTTTGTCTCCTAAGATCTCAAAGCAGCAGACTTGCTGTCAGCTTGTTGGGAAAAGGGTTTCTCCCCACACCTCAATCCTAGAATGAGATTAACAGCTTAGAACACTAAAAAAGTTAAAAAGAGCTTGAAATAGCTGTAAAGCCGTGTTGGGTGTTTCTATGTTTATGATAGCAATTAACAATATTACCATTAAGTAACTGCTCTACTCTGAGCTGATGTGGCCTCACCTCGAGTGTTGTGTGCAGTTTTGGGCACCAAATATAAGAAGGACATAAAGCTATTAGAGAGTATCCAAAGGAGGGCTAAGAAGATGGTGAAGGGTCTGGAGGGGAAGCCTTTTGAAGAGTGATTGAGGTCACTTGGTCTGCTTAGCCTGGGGAAGAGGAGACCAAGGGGAGACTTCATTGCAGGTACAGCTTCCTCACGAAGGAAAGCAGAGATGCAGGTACTGATCTCCTCTCTGGTGACCAGTGACAGGACCCAAGGGATTGACATGAAGAGGTGACAGCACCAAGGCTGCCAGAGTGCAAGGAGTGTTTGGACAACCTTCTTGGTACATGCATTTCTCTTGGGCTGTCCTGTACAGCACCAGAAGTTGGACTTTGATGATCCCTGTGGGCTTCTTCCAACTCAGTATATTCTATGATTCTATTATTACATATAATAATCATATAATAGAATAAAAAAGCAATCATCTCCAAATATTGTCATTCTCTCAGAAGAAGAGGTAATGTGTTATAGGAGAGTAAATCTACTAGAAGGAACAAAAAGAAGGTAATAAAGGAAACCCAGCATGAATGTTAGCATAAATTTATTGGAAATTCATCTAGTACAGGACTCAGAACTGGAGTGGTAATAGCAAATAGAATAAAAACTTTGAGATTAAATACAGAGGAAGAGGCCCCAGGCTGGAGAGGACTGTGTGCTTCACCCATTAATAGGGTAGCCAATCTGCATCACTCTTCTAGCCAAACCAAGCATAATTTCTCATGGAGATTTGGCAATGATCTCATACTCACTGTCACACCATGTTTAGAGAAAAAATCCAAATCGATTGCTATTCATACATCAGATGGGCAAACAGATACCAGCTGCAGAGTAACCCACTTACTCTGAATTAGCAACGACTGTATTGCATTTCAGGCTTTGAGCTTTTCTAAAATATAAGCAGGGAGAGACCATCATAATGTCTATGATAATGACTGTGTGTATGGATCATGGAGCTGAAAATTATTTCCCCTGAACTTCTTTCTTAGAAGAGGACATGTGATCAGATTTGGCTGGTCAGCCTGAAACTGTGCCTGTGTTCATTCATCTCTGGTCCATATCCAGTTTGGTCCATATCCATATCTATATCTATATCTGGGGCATATCACCATACTGATTTCAGTTCAACAATATAATTTGAAAGAGATAAAAAGCACAACCTTAAACTAACCTTCCACTGGTACGGTATTTAATAATTTAATAACACTTATAATTTTGGAATTGCAATTATACCATGTAGAAGCCTGGATAAGAATGCCAATTTGGTTAGACACTGAAAATATCTCCTCTTTTCAGGAGCACAAGCAAGTTTCTATTATAGCTTAACATTATAGGCCAGATCTTCACCTAGCATAAACTGGCAACACCACTGTGCTGTACCAATTTATACCTACAGCAAGTGTATCCCATTAACTTCAAAATAATCAGATCAGCAGCCCCATCCACGGCACTAAGCGGAACCATACACAGGGATATATTACATATGCCCACTCACTGTGGGTTATGTATTTATAGAGCAAGCTAAACTGAAAGGAGTTAAAACTGTGCACTGTGATGCATTCAGTCCTTTGATGTGAGCAACAGGGGTGATGGCAGTGTTGTATTGGAATTGGATATGAAGGCATGAACGTGCAGACATGGCTAAGTGTGACAGCTGTATTAATATTCGGAGACTCACGTAGTACAGAATGTACAGAATTTGTGATTTTCTTCCACTGAGACAAGACTTCCATCAACCTCAGCTAAAGGTTATTGGTCTCTGAGGGCAAGGGGGGACATATGCATCCTTTCTTGCAAACTGCACCTTGGTGTAGTAGGAAAAAAGTTGGTATGTCCCCATAATTTTATGGGCTGGAGGAACAGTTTTACTGGATGCCAAATCAGATAAATCCTGGCCTTCCATATACAGGACTAGGTCAGTGTCCTCCTAGTCTCAGAGGAAAGCTATAGACAGAGAAGGATGTAGCCTTTCCCATATGCTGCTAGACAAGATGAGCAAGTGAAGTCCAAGTTTGCATCAGCAGAGCACACCTTGGCTCCAGCTCTTAGTCAGCCTCCCACTGTCTTTTCATCCCACACAAGCAGCGTAGCACCTACAAATACCTGCATAGGGAAAAACCACAGCTTGCAGTATTTGTGCAGGCTGCCCAACCTGGCTCCTCCAAGAGCATGAGCAGGTACAATCAGAAGTGCTGAGCACTGAGAGTATATCTTTGCCTTTGAATCTAATTAGCAATGCAAAGTTGCACTCACAGCAGAGCCTGCCTAATGTACAAAATAAAACTGGCCTATTTCTTAATGCTCTTATTAGCACTAAATACCTTCCCTCTCTACCCAGACACATGGCAGAGAGAGCAAGAGATGAGGGCTTTAGCTTTTGTGCATAATCAGGTGGGGTGAGCTATCTGACCCACACTTGCCTCCGCCTCCCCCCTTCCAGTTAGTGCTTTCATCATGCTGAGCTCCTGTGCTGTGGTTTCCAGGCGAATTTCCACTCAGTGCTCAGAGAGCTGAAACCTTTAGATTAATCCCAGATCTGTCAGCCTCCATCATTTTCAAGCAGGGCTGTGAGCTGCAGGGCACTCTGCTACTTTCTCTAGCACTGAGGAGCCTTAAGCCACTTGCTCTCACTCTCCTGTAGAATGGGCAGCTCCATTCTTCTCCCTCCCCAACCTGAGATGACCTAAGTCTGTGGCCAGTGTGGTTGCAGGAGGATTCTCTGTGAATCAGGTGATTAAATTGTTTCCTTTCCCTCAATGAATTTTGACGGCAAAGTTCCAAGTCAAGTAGGAGGCAAATGCTGCCAGCAATCCCCTTACACATGGTTGCCCCAGCCCCTAAGCTGCAGCCACTATGGCTCACACCATAATCCTGCTTGTTTGCTGCAATTGTGGAAATGAGTCTAAATACCCCATACAGAAACTCTTAAGCCATTTCACTAATAGTTTAGCACTCTTCTTAAGCTAAACTTGAGATTTTGCTCAAATTTGTTTTGGTTAGACTGAACTTCTGGTTCATCTTTTGGTGATCAACTCCCAGGGGAAATCTTTCCCTTGCTCCAGCAGACCATCATTGCCAGTTACCTAGCCCTCATCTCCAAAACAACACCTAGCAGTCACTCATGACTTTTCATCCTTTCCTCTTGCTTACTTCTGTCTTGTTCTTTTTGCCCTGCTACAGGCAGTAGCAATGGCTGCTGAGCAGAGGCTGAAGGACCTAGAACTAGTGCTTAAGACAGCATGGTTCAGCGTGGTTCAATGTGGTTCCCAAGATCTTTGTGCTAACAAATCATGCATGAATCAAGAGTACTATGGAGAACTATGGAGAGCTTGCCTCCACCAAGCTATTAACCTGCTGGAGATGCTGCATGGCTTATCCAGCACCAGCAGAACCCTTGTAAGACCAAGCAGAAAGAACAGAGGATTTGTAAAAGTACTCACTGAAGAATCAGTTCTGGGCTCAGTTCTGCACAAAGCACAGGCAAATAACTGGTTTCTACTGCAATGACTTATAATCCACCACAACACTTCTTTCCAGCCTCTCCCCATCTCTAGAAGTGAGTTGTGCTTAATCTGCAACTGGGTCTGCTGGATTTCCTCCCATGCTCTCTAGTATGGCATAGGGATAGAAGTCTGCAAGAGGCTGAGTGCTGCAGAAGTCACCACTGGTAGAGTACAGTCCTGATCCTGACTGGTGGGCATTAATGTCATGTTCTGGAAGCTGGAAAGCTGGTATGAGGAGCTGGCCTGAATCAAAGTACATGTTCCCCTGTATGAGCCTGAAATTTTCAGAATACCAAGGACCAAGGTTTTACATGTCTGTGACAGCCCTGTGCTTTAACCCCACTGATGCCAGGGAAGTGATGGACAAAGAGAAAAGCACAATGCTGAAGCCCATTGAGGGGGCATGAATTGAAGTAGAAATAGAACAGTGAGGATTTGAAAGGTCTGTCCCTAAAAAAACATTGCATACATTAGGAAAGCCAGAAAGAGCAGAGTGGTGCTGGTAGTCACTGCCCAGGATGCCAGGAGTTTTTCTGGGGTCCTTCCCATCACACAGGTGCTGAGATGGGCTAAAGAAACCTGGGAGGGACTCCATGTGCTGGACACCAGTCCATGCCCCTGATACCAATCACCTCTAGGAAGAAGAGCAATCCTTGCCAAGGATTTCATCAGGGGCTATTTGAAACTTCAGACACAGCCCAGGAAGCAAAACCTGACACACACACACTATCTGGGATGATGAGTAAACTGTGGTTTGCTCTGACCCCAGAGGAGCAGATGACTACCTAACACTGCAAGGAGGTCTCCCAGCCTGTAGGCCCTACAAGCCAGCCATGGACAATTGTGATCCTGCCTCTGAAGCCCTGCCAAGCAGGGCAGAAGAGCTGCTCAAGGTTCCAGGCTCACTTCTTCAGCAATTATCTTTTCTGTGCATACCTCCTCCTCATGTGGGTACCTCCTCCTCATGTGTGGAAAGGAGAGATACTCTGGAGCTGGGTGTTGTGGGAAGAGTTTAACCCTTCAGCTCATAAGAAATAAATCCCATTGTTCCAGCACCCTGGCTAGCACTCCCTCCAGTCTGTACCTCCTGAATCCCTTTTGAGAGCAGCTGAATCAATGTTTGACTATTACAAACAGCTGCCTGACTGCAATTTGGAAGGGATTCAGATGGGGATTACAGCAAGGCAGTGGATAAAAATCTATTACATGGCAGTATTTATTTTAGATCCCCGTGGCACTCAGTGTGAACTCTGGCAGCATCTCCTGTTCCTTATTCAGTGGCACAAGTGCAAGGGATTGAGAAGAATCACTTTCAGGAGTGTGTACTGCAGAGCAGAGGAGATGACCAAGATCTAAACTGAGTACACATTTCCAAGCCAGACTTACTTGGCTCCAGAGTGGATCCTCCTAGGGGATGGGAACACGTTTCATTTTCAGCAGGATTTGATATTGGTAAAACTGCATCGCTTTGATAGCCCTAAGGGCCTGTTCTGGTTTACCAGACCAATGTTTCTGGTTTCGTGCAGCTGCATCCAAGATCTAAACCTAATCCTGTCTTCTTTCTTTGGGCACAGAAATGATCCAAGCCCCAAGTCAGCAGTAGGATCCGCCTGGGAGGAGGAGGCTCTTGTGTCTTGGAGCAACATTGCAGCAAGCCCCACTTTGTTGCTTGCTGCTAATAGCTTAGCAATGAAGGGAATAGGTCAGGCAAGAGGGCACATTCCTGTAGGTGGCAATCTCTGAGATGAAGTGTCCCAGGAACAGGACTGCAGACTAACCCACTCAATGCCCACAGGGGTCACCACCAAACTACCACTGCTGGCACAGTCTTGCCAAGCTAGTCAGGAGTCCTCTTCCAGCATAGGCACACACAGGCTGCTGGCAGGAGGGAGCACCAGGGTAGTGCTGAGCGATGCCACTGATCTAACAGGCTGTGACAGGGCTGTCCAGCAGCAGAGAGGCAGAGAAACCACCACTCTTGAAAAAGAAATACAGATAGGGGAGAGGTATAAAAGAATTGCCCATCCTCAGCTTTGCCTTTTCTTGTGTTGAAAGTACCAAATTTTCATCTGCTGGAGGTACACCACGTGTCGAGAGAGACAGACCTCTCTACACCAGTGCTGCAATATTTTCTCCACAGGGTGATAGTGCTAAGAGCAAAATGAGCACTAGCCAAGGCTGCCACCAACAAGGCAGCACATGTAGGCGCCCAATCCCTGGCAGCAGCATTTATTTCTGGACTGAGTGATGCAGAGATGACAGGAAGAAATGGACTGGAGAAAGGCTGGAGGAGCCAGAGCTCGTTTGGGCGGCCCTAGTGATGAGGGACCTGCCCTGAGCACAGCCACAGACTTCAAAGCCCAGAGTGGCTGTGTCCTAAGCACTTAACAACTCCCTCTGGGGACTGCTCACATGGCTGCATCTGTGCTGCAGTCAGCTCCATGCAGTGAATGAAGCTCTCCCAAGAGGTGCCAGCAAAAACACAAGGTAGCAGAACCTCCTCTTCCTCAGCTCTTCCCTGGGCTCTGCACAAGTCACTGCCCCTCCTGTGCAGCTGTATGGGTGACTGTGTTGATGGACAGGCTTCAAATTAACCAGCATTGCTGGGGCCTGGGATGCTGGGTCATTTTCTCAGCTTAGCATTTTGAACTTTTAGTTTAAATTTTTCTATCTGTAGTCCAGAGATAAGCCTGCCCTACAAAGATGCTGGGAAACTAAATGAATGGAAAGCTTGCAATGTGCTTTAAGATCACAAGGGAGAAGATACAAGAGACAGGAAAAATATTGCAATACATGTAACATTTTATCAGGTTATAACAAATTTTAAAGTACTTCATGTATCAATCTTTATATATAAAGATGTGCTCTATCATAGGTAATTTCTTACAGGACCCACACTGCATTGAAAAGAACTAATGTTCTGGAGGGCTGGGAAGAGGTCATAATTCAGATTTCTATCGCCTGGACTCATCCCCTCCATATGGTCTTTTTTTCCCCTCACGTCTTCTTTCACTACAATCCACATTTCTGTTATCCTCCATTTCACCCTGTCTTCCTCTAGCTGCTGTTGTGAAGTTATTGCTCACTGGGTTTTGTTTTCACACAGAAGCTAGAAAGTGTAAGAAATAACATGGGGCCCCAGAGGCAACCACACCGGGACGGCAGCATTCAAATCTTTTCCTCTGGATGCTCTGACTGCCTTTAGGAGTTGCAACAGGAAAAGGAATCTGTGACTCTCCCAGCTTTGTATGTCATTTCTGTGACCACACAGGCTTTACTGCCAGACCAAGCTGAACTCCCCAAGAAGGAGAGCTTCACTTCTGTGTCGTGGAAGAGCTTTCATCTTTGTGCATGTAATTTAGTCCATCCTAGTCCCCAGAGATCCTGGCTTACCTGAGCAAGTCCAGCTTTTCCACCCAAAGCAAGACACTTGGGCATTATGCTATATTACTGCTAATGAAGTTGCTTTGTTTGTTCTATTGCTTGGGGAATAAGTTAATGTCTCAGAATGTCCTTTAACAGTATTTGTCTTTGTTTATTAAATATTTATTTTGCAAGATAAATGTGGATAAGAGACTCTTACCAGGATTCATTCTGGAAGGAGAGAGTACTAAGAGTTAGAGAGGATAAAATGGGTACAGAGATACAGGTTGAGCTCTCATCCAGAACAGGATACATCACCCATCCCTTTTAACGTGTAAAAGATAAATAGTTCAACTTCCTAATTCTGAGAGTTTATTCCCCAGCAACCAAAAGAAAGTGGATATGAAATGCTTAGGGATCTTTTGCTCATTTTTGTCTGTGGCCTAACACTCCTTCCCTCCTTTTGATGTAAAAAGACTGTGCTTCCCAACACAGTGAAAGGGAATCCTACAGACAGATTGCTGGATTTTGCAGGGCAGGAGGAAAAAGCAGGATGGCACTGGTATAGGAAGCCTTCAACAGCAGTATGATGGGGAGGAATGAGGGGAAAATCACATGGATGTATCACAGCCAGAATTAGTGGCCCTGCAGACTCTGTACACACCTGCTTAGCCTTTCTTTGAGTAAGCAAATTGCAGAGGAGAAATACATATAAACCAAAGAATGTTAAGGGGATGAAATGGACCTTAATGATCATCTAATCCCAACATCCCCCTGCCATGGTCAGGGACGCCTCCCTTTAGACCAGGTTGCTCAAGGCCTTATCCAACCTGGCTTAATGCAAGAGGGTGAGCAGTTGGGATCAAAAGTGAGCACTGTGGACTATCCTGGAGCTTTGCAGGAAAGTTGAAACAGCCTCCCAACTCCTCCCCAGTAATGATAGCAGTTTGGTGGGTCCCTGCAGCCAGTCTGTGACTCACAGGATCAGAGTTTTTAGACAGAGGAGCAGAGGTTTTAGAAGGGACGTGCCTGATGCATCCCAACTCTCTGACCCTGATGCCCTGAGGAGAACTGGAAGGCTGGGAAATGGTGCTGCTCTCTTGCACTGCCACATTGCATGACTGGAGTGAAGATGCCATCTCCTCTCTGCCCATGCACATGCCTGGCATTTCAATCCAGCCTTTCTGGTCAGAGCCCACTGTGGCTCCTTGCAGAAAGAGATTCACGCCTATGACTTCCTTCTGCGGGGAGGGTGACTCCCCTGGCCTCTCTTCCCTGGAAGCAGCTGTAAGGGAGGAATAGCCATCTCTTCCTGATGTGCATGGGAATTGAGCTGAGGGGGAGTGGCGTGGATTCAGCCTCCAGCCACCTGCTGTACAGAACGAATGGGCAGCTCATTACCCAGAGAGCTCTGTAATTTTGCTTTGCAAATGCTTGCCCACTGGCACAGAGCCCGAGGAGGGGAATAGGGAGAGGGTGGTTGCTCACAGCTCTGCATGCCAAAAAGGCACTTTACCATGCATGAGGCCACCAAAGCTTCTCCAGCCATGAAACCTTGCAGGTTTAACTCTCTCTGCTGCTCCCCCCGAGGCAGCTTTTTGTAGGAGGGGTGGAAGAGTGGCAAGAGAGGGCAGAGAGGGAAAGAAGAACAAGGATTTTTTGAAAAGAGAGATGAATACAATGCAGGGAAGGGTAGAGGACTCTGGCTAGGGAAAGGGGTATGTGGATGTTGTGGAAGTATGTCAAGACAGGAGTTTCTGCAAGAGTTGCATGAAAGGAAGAAGATTCCATCCCCAAGGCTTTCCAAGCAGGCAAGCTGTAAGAACCCTCTGGGTATTAACAGCAAGAGTGAGAAAGAGCCTGCTTGGGACTTGCTGCTAAGTGCTTGTAGGGAGGCTGGCTCACACATACATATTGTGTGCACCTGCAGCAGCATGCCATTCCTCCTCACCAGAGCTTTTCAATTTGTGGACAAATTTCTGCTAAATCTATGACACAGGTATATCTCTATCTGAGAAGATTCATGGAAACTGGCAAACCAACAACAGAAGAGAACCAAATTCCTATTAAGAGATGTGAAATGTGAATTCAACACCAGCAGAGAACTCATATAGAAAAGTGCTTCACTGAATGTATCATGAAGTTCAAACACTAACTCTCTGAAAAATACCTTTTCAGCCAGCAATTGTGCAAAAACACAATATTTTGAGTAAGCTGTATCCCCATGCTCTGCTCTAGGCTGCTACCCGCTCACCTTCTAATTTTGAGCTCATGCCCTAGAGATGTCCCCTTCTGAGGTGTACATCAGAGATGGCAGTGAGCTGAACCTGCTAAGAACAAGTGTAAACCCAAGTGCTCAGCAATCATCTTTAAAGAAACTCTCCCTGCCCTGCAAGTCTGAGCCCAGCCACACACTGCCAGAGGATGGCTACATCCTATGGAGGATCCATACAGATAGCTGTGTAGATCTTCCCAGGCAGCAGGGCCTTTCTGCACTGATTGCATCAAGAAACTGTGGCAGAAGTATGGCCCAAGAGGCTGTGTGGCCAGGATGCTACACACCAGAGAAGGAAGAGAGGGCTCTACAACTTTTCACTTTTCCCTGTGCAATTTCATGATTTCTGCTGCTAGGCCTATCCCCATCTAGGGAAGAGGTTTTCAGGACAACAGGGAAACAAGGCTCAATCCAACTCCCACTTCTCTAGCAAGCTGGGAAAGCATGTTCTGTTTAAGCACCTCAACACATTCCTTTTCTACAAGCAGGTAGCTCCAAAAAGAGCAACCTTTATGCTTTTCAAATACCATTCTCCAGCCTTGCCTTAAGGGCTCTAGCTAAATTAAGCAACATGTCAACATCAGGAACATCTGATAAAAAAAGTGGAAGTCATGTGGAAGTGGGTCTTTGGTATCCAGAGCCAGATGCTCTCCCTTTTATAGCAGAACACCCATTTTCTACTTCACTCTCAATTTCTAATAGCATAAGCCACAAGAAAATTAGATCCACTCTGGTCACCTGGCCTATTGTACTAGCAAACATGCATCCCAATTCTGCTGACACTCTTACATGTTCTAGTAACATCTACAGCTTACAGTAGATTTACTGGGCTTAAAGTCACTTTAGGAAGGAATTTTTAATGTAATTTGATGACATTTTGATGAGCCACACCATTTTATTATAAATTTGGATCAGCCCTTATTTTTAAAATTATTTCTAAAAGTGTAATATTACTTTTTCAAGCAGATAATTAGGGTTAATGTCCTGAAAAGCTCCACTCTGTGCCCCTTGATCCTTCACATATACATATAGACTTGATTTCAGCATCAGGGTGTTAGATATGAATATGGACAAGGAATAGGCAGAAAGGGGGCAAACACCAGAATGACTAAGAGAGCATTCAGCATGTTGGTTGCTGTGTTTTTTACTGGTTTTCTTCCCTTTCTCCCATTTTTCATCCAGATCTCACCCATTCACAGCATGGTGCAGTGGCAGGTGAGTCTTTCCTTGGCAGAGCTAAGAAAATAAAAACCTTAATTTCAGAACTTTAGAAAAAGTCCCTTCAGTAATGCTAACACCACTCAGTGTGATGTCGGAATACAGCTGGGAATTAATGGGTCAGAACAAGAAAATTTCCCCACTCTGGGAAAAAAATTATATTGCTGTTGATTGCTTCATTTCTTTCCAAAGTACATGAGAGAGATTTCTTGTCAATAAGATTTCAAGAAAAGACAAAAAAAAAAAAAAAAAAAAAAAAAAGGAAAAAAATTGCAGAGACTTTCTATATTTAATAGTTTCTAAATTTTGGCACATTTGCTTTCTAAAAATACCTAGATAGTATTACCTATTGCTGTGGTGGGGGAATCAGTATTCTGCTTTTTACCATCCAATTAGCCAAGCAACAAGAGAGGCAGACAATTGCAACTTGATATTCCCTGACAGTTCTCTGCTGAACATAGAGCATTTAAATGCCCGTTTGCAGAACATGTTGAGGAACAGAGTCCAGTTAGTGTGTGATTTTTGGCAGTGCACCTAGCTGTGTCAAGGCTCAGCCCAGAGAGACAGCAAGCAGGATACCAGTGCCACTCCTCACCTGAGGCTGGGAAATAGTGCCCTCATTCCCCTTGGGCAAGGCACAGTGAGTGGGACCACAAGCCACCAAAGACAGCAGCAGGATGTGCACAAGGAAAAAGGGACATGCCTGGAGCAAGGTTCCTGCCCAAGCTCTCATCCCAGGACACCTCTGAGCAACTGAAGACTCAAGCTGGGAGCATCCACAGCCTGGCAGGGCTTGGTTGTCATAGCCAGCCGTGCTTGGTGCCTGCATCTCTGAGGAAAGCTACTAATGCTGCTGCAGAAATGTGCTGCCCATTGTAACCTGGCTTACTTGAGTTACACTTTTGGACCAGGATCTAGGAGCAAGTTTCCTTGGATCATTTCTTAGTTTCAACCTTCTTTATGTGACCAATCATCAGTTTCCTGGGACTCAGCCTTCCCTTCAGTATAAATACCACTAGTAGTAAGTAACTACCTCCAAGTATGAAGTGGATTTTATGAGTACACATGAAGCTGTGAGAGCCATTAGTTTAAAGTGCTGACTGTATCCTTTAAACAGGAGTGCCTTGAACCTAAAGTAGAAATGATTCCTAAAGAGCAGCATAATAAACAATAAGGATTTACAAGAGCATCTCTAGTCACAGAGATCTAGTGTCTCTTTCCAACAGAGTAACAGGGCTTGGGAGGCAGCAAGTGCAATGTCTAGACACTGACATGTGACTCAAGATATTCAGGAGAAGATTGTCTAGGAGAATGTACCATGGGATAATAACATTTAGTTAGAAAAGCATTTCTTTACAATAGTTATCATTATTACATTGCCAAATGAAAGGTGTATTGAGTGGACCTTACAGGTATTCATTGGAGAGTCCAGCACTAGTCAGTGTTTCCATTAATGACTTGGATAATGGAAAAAAGAGTCCACTTATTAAATCTGCAGATGACATCAGGCTGAGGGGGGGACAGAATACACCAGAGGACAGAAATAGAATACCATACAATCACATCAAATTGGACAAATGATCTGAGAACACAAGATAAAATTCAACCAGGACATAGTCATGTAATTAGACTTAAGCAGGGACAATCAACTTCATTAATAGAGAAAAAGGAACAGCTGTCTAGGTGGCAATTCTACAAAAAGGGGTCTGGAAGTTACTGCACACAACAGTCTGAAAAGCAGTAAAAAGCATGCCTCACCACCACAGGACAAACAAGTATCATAGTAGGACTCTAAGGTCAGTCTGACATTAGAGTGTGATGTAGATTTTTCCCTGAAGGATTATGTCCAGTGTCAGGTGTCTCACTCTGAGACAGAGGTCAATTGGAGAGCCCAGGAGAGAAGGGGAATGGTCAAACGTTTAGGATCCATGGCCAACAAGAGTAGACAGAACAGACAGAGGATGTCCAGATAAAGAAATGATGACTGGGGAAGCACATCATAACAGTTTTCAAATATCTGAACAGCTGCTACAAGGAAAAAGGTAATCAGTTTTCCATGCCCATGGTGAATAAGAGGCAATAAATTCAACTTCAGCATGGAAGATTTGGGTTAATCTGTTAAGAATAAGGAAAGAACTGGAATAAATTGCCCAGAGCTCAGTTAAAATATTGACAGAGGCAAAGGAGGTGCAGCTGGATATGCCGTGGGCAAGGAGACAGACTATATGATCTCTCAAAGCCCCTTCCAATCCTATTTCCTATAGCTTTTCTGATCAGTAGTAGCAAGTTTAAACTGAACCTGTTCATAGAACTCTGCATTCCCCAACTCTCACATCAGATATTTTCCACAATGAAAAGGGGGAGTTTTGAAGTTTTTACTATACAGCAAAACACACACACCATTCCCTACCCAGCTTCAGCAAATCGCTTTTGTAAATATGCCAGACACATATTTATGTGCTCTCACCACTATGTGGAGCAGAGCCTGGAACATTAATCTTTTAGCAACAAAACTATAGTCCTCTTCTAACAAGCCTGTGTAACTGTTCCTAGGGGTGATTATAGAGCCTCAGACCTCTGTGGTTGCCTGCTCATGCCTCTCTCACTCCATAGCCCAGCTAGGAAAACTGTTTACATCCCAGGCTCGCTGGTCTGTGCATATTCCAAAAATACAGAGTTTTTCAGGGTTGTTTTGTTTATGTCTTCCTTGTGAACTTCTCACACCCTAAATCTAATGCACCCACCCAACACATTACAGTCACATCTATAATAAGATTATAAGACCCTAAAGCCACTGTCAGTCTCAGACTCCAAGAATAGAACCAATGGCAACTAATGTTTGTAACACCTGTATTTGAAGTCAGCCCCCCATCTCTTTACAAAAAAAGAAGTCCTTCTGCCAAGAGCTAGAGCTATTGCAGGATCTATGGTGCAGGCAGACATGTCACAATGTTCTGCTGAAGGGCAGAGTGTACTCATGGAAACGGGCAGGAGCATGTGCTGGGAGCATCATGGCCTGCAGTGCTCCTGAAGGAACATGACACAGGTTATTGAAGTGTTTAGTACCAAGCGGAGAGAAGTGACCACAGGACTTTAACTAGTGGAAACAGGGCAGACAAAGACATACTGCTTCCTTCTTTAGTGATCATAAAACTTTCCTGGTGTTATGATCAGGAGTGCATGACACACTGTCTGCCATGCCATACATATGTCTCCATATGGTCCCATGGTGATTCCCTCCAAATTGAGAAGATCATGCTTCCTATTCAGTCTGCCAGCAATGAAAATCATTAAGGCCATTTCTTAGATCAACCATAAAGTCACAGACCAGCACCTAGCAAAGTCAATGAGTAATATATTTTCATGCTGAAGAGTTTCTGAGTTTCTGAGTTTCTGAGCTGGCCCCAGTGTCCCAGCTCCTCCTGCAAGGGCTCAGCTCAAACTGAGGGGTTTTGCTTCCCTGCTGCTCTGGCTGGGGTCTATTGCTGTTGCACATGGGCGTTCCCCCCTCCTGGGGACTTACAGGAAACGAGGACATCCCCTTAAGTGGCTGCCCAAGTAGGACATTGAGTAATTTTGGTAGAAGACATAAGGAGCTCGTGTGTGCCTCATCTGGGGAGATGTGGGTCCCTACAGTTAAGTGGACGCACCACAGGGACAAGGCACAACTACACTTTTCTTACCAATGCACTCAAGGGGGGAACAGGGACCCCTGGGGCAGACTATCTCTGCAGCTGCCCATTCTTCCTCTCCCATCTCACGCCCACGGCAACTCCCATCGATGCTCCCAATACTGGCTGTGCCCCTGCTGCTTGAGTTAATTACAGTAATTATACCTGTGCTCCTCAGCTCCAGCTCACTTTTGTTGTCACTTCCCTGCCCGTTCATTTGCAAATCTAATCACTCCATGGATTTTTTCAAAAGAAAAAGCGGTAGAGAGAGCAAGGATACAACTGAAAAAAGAAAATATGATTCCTACAACAACAATACAACAGAAATTGAGGCGCCATTGAGCAGGACATGGGGTTTTATTTAGCGACTCTGTGAGGGCTGTATGCTGCTCCCAGTTCTGATAGATAGGCCTTTGCTGGGTTACAGCACTAGAACAGAGTGGGGAATGAAGAAAGAATTGCATCAGCCTCCCCCAGTGCCTGACAAATTTCCTCAAGATACTGCCTGGTGCTTGAGAGCTCACTTGCAAAAAGGCAGGAGAGCTTCCTGGGCATCCAGTGCTCCCAGAACAGCAGGATGCCCACATGGGCACAATGAACCCCCAGCAACCATTCTGCTTGGTGTGCGTCCTACCCATTTCTTGGGCAGGTTTTATGTGTGCAAGGGGTGCTGCAGGATCTGCAGCTGTGGAAACAGAAATCTCTTTTCATGCCTGGGAGGCTTTCCAGCAGTGACCCTGGAAGAGCTGTGGCTAGAAGCATGCACTTCAGGTCACCTGTCTGATAAGGATAGATTTGAGGTCAATCCTTTGAACACAGAGGGGGGAAAGTGTAACCAGAAAAAAAAATGGGCAGAAATGGTTTCCTAATTGTTTGCAGGTGCTCTGAAAAAGAACAGAAAGCAAGAAAACTAAGCTATGATGTGCCCTGCCAGCTGACACTGGGACCAGTGTTACATTGCTGCCAGCAGCAAAGGAGAGCAGATGGGTTTTGTCACCCAGTACTGTGTATATGGTTTTGAGGAGAAAAATACAAAACTGTTATTTTTGCCTTTTAATGCCAATACAGTGAGAATGAGAGGCAAAGTACAGCCTGGTTCCTTTGCACTAAGTGCAGCAATTTAATTACACTGCACTGAAGCACCTTCACACCAGCCATTACACCAACTGTTCTGTGTAGCCACACACTTCTGAGTTTGTTCACCGTATCATCCCAGATGCCAGAATTTCCCACTGTGTGATGACACTTCAGTACCAGGGCTTCTTTCTCTCATTGACCATGCTGGGAAAACAGCCCAGGGGCTGCAAAGTCCAGGAGGTTGAGAAGGTTAGGATAAATCTTGATAAAGTACTATAAGTATTTAAGAAGACTGCAAATAGTTGATGTTTCTCATTACCAGAGTAAATGTTTCTTATCACTGTATGCTTTATACACAAAACATTTCTTGTCTTGCATATCTGCATAGGTAAGAGAGCACTTCTCTGGACAGAAGCAGGAGGTAAAAAGGCCTTCTGAACATCATGGGCAGGCAGACAGGTAGTCAGGGAAACATGCTGGAACTGTAAGGCATTTCTATTTGCAGTTAATATCCAACTGGAAGATTTTTGGTGAAGTGAAAGCAACAAATTCATTTTAATGTAACAGACGGGAAAATGCAAACCCCCCAAAGTAATGCCTTATTTCCAGACAAGAAATATGAAATGAATACTGCACTGCAAAACACATAACTGCAGCATGGCAAACTAAAGGGTCTCCAAGTCCTTTAGGTGATGTGCTCAAAAGGGTTTTTATCTCCCAGGTGGCTGATTGCTGGGGGAGGAGAGAGAGGACCTACAATTAGGTTGATTAAAATAGTGGTCCCAGCATGGTCTGTTCTTCACTGTTGCCAGGAGACTAGAAGGCTAGGATGAACAGTTCAAACTTTTTGTAACAAAAATAGGTGTTTACTTCCACACCTCTCTAAGGCTTAGCATTCTCCATTAGTTCACAAGAAAAAAATCCCAAACTTCACTTTCTCAGACTTGTGTTGAAATAGATTTACCATGTTCAGAACTGTACCAGTTCTTCCCTTCCTCCATCATCCCAGCCCAGTGCCAAGCTCCAGGCTCTATGCTAACTGTTCAGTGGCTGTTCTTTCACTTTTTGTGATATTAATCAGGTCTTTCTTTCCAGATCTGGGCTCTGGAACCCAGTAAGCATGTCAGTTCTAGCTTACTTGTCCCCTCCACAGAATCTACATCTGAAGCAAAGGCTGGGTAGGTGGCTCAACTGATGGGTGAAGACACTGAGATGGGCAGCCATTCACAGTTATTTGGTGGACATACACTACCCTCAGTCAGTGACTTATGCTGGAAGAGGTGACTGTAATACATGAGGAAACAGAAGTTCTTAATGGAGAAACCAAGCCAGATTATTTTACCAACTTGCTCCATTTCCCCCCACTTTTCCCATGTGATACAGAAGTAAAAGAAACACTTAAGTATATTGGTAGGAGAAGGTTACAATCCAAAGTGAAGCCCTACCTTTTTGCTCAAGTCCCTTTTGGTTAGCATCCTAAAGCATACAGAAAAAAAGCACCAAAAGACAAAAAAATAACAAACTAAAAAAATTCTGCAGTAGTAGCTGTTCCAAATTTCTGAGCCTGCAGATCTTTATGCATTTGAAGCATTTGATTTAGACCCTTTCCTTCAAGGTAGGTCTTGTTTTTCCTAAAGCCAAGTACATTAATAAAACTTAGCCAATATGCCTTTTCTAAGGCTTTTGCTTGTTATACCTGTTACTACAAAAACTGTACATGCTAAGCAATGTCCTTTTTAACACCCCAATGGATGTTAAAATCCTGAAGTAGGTGGCAAGGGGCTGTGATGGATGGAAAGCAGGCATGACAGAGTTTTAGAAAAGGACAGATATGACAGTGAAGGTAGAAGATTGCAAAAGTAGCAGCAAAATTAGCTGAAAGCTGCAATCCCTGCTACAAATACACAGAACATGCAGGGTTTGAATGCCAAAAGAGAGAGGATCCTTGCTCCTGTTAAAACAGCAGCAATCAGGCAATAGCTGGAAAGAGGTATTTAAACTGCCCTGTGTAGCTGTGTTGCAACACAGTACATAATTACTCATCATGCTCCTTTCCACAGCCTGCACAGGCTGCCTGCTGGAATTCATAGAATTCATAGAATCGTGGGTTTGGGCTGGAAAGAACCTTAAAGATCACCTAGTTCCAACTCTCCTGCCATGGACAGGGGCCCCTTCAATAGACGGGGTTGCTCTGATCCAACGTGGCCTTGAACACTTCCATGGATGGGACATCCACTACTTCTCTTGGCAACCTATTCCAGTGTCTCACTGCAACAACCACCCTCACAGTAATGCATTTTTCCTAATATCTAAACCTACTCTCAGTTTGAAGCCATTCCCCTCTTGTCCTATCACTACATGATTTTGTCAAAAGTCCCTCCCCGTCTATCTTGTAGGCTCACTTTAGGTACTGGAAGGCTGCAATTAGGTCACCCTGATGCCTTTTCTACTCCAGGCTGAACAAATTAAGTTCTCTTAGCCTTTCCTCATAGGGAAATCATCCCAATAAGGAATTTGGACCTTCACTGGATGTACTCCAACAGGTCCATGTTAGAACTTCTGTGCTGGGGACCCCAGAGCTGTACACAGCACTGCAGGTGGGCTTTCACCAGAGCAGAGGGACAGAATCCCCTTCCTCACCCTGCTGGCCATGCTGCTTCGGATGCAGCCCAGGATACAAACTGTCTTTCTGGGCTCCAAGCCCTGGGTCATGTCCAGCCTCCCATCCACCAGCACCCCCAAGTCCTTCCCAACAGAGCTGTTCCCATTCTGTTCATCCCCAGCCTGTGTTGATAGCAGAGGTTGCCCCAACCCAGGTACAGCACCTTGTACTTGACCCTGTTAAATCTCATGAGGTTCCCATGGCCCTACTTGTTGAGCTTTTCCAGATCCCTCTGGATGGCAACCCATCCTTCAGGTGTGTCAACCACACCACTCAGCTTGCTGTCACCTGCAGATTTGCTGAGGGTGCACTTGATTCCTTCATCTATGTAATTAATAAAGATATTAAATAACACAGGTCCCAGTACAGACTCTCAAGGGACACCACTTGCCAGTTGCTGTACTCTGTAGCCACTTCAGCATGGTTTGGCTGTGACACTCCTTGGATACCATCTGGATCAGGCAGAGAGGAATTCACACAAGAACCTAAAAGTCTCCTGACTAAATGCAATCATGTGCATGAGGCCTTCATAGTTACCACACCAAGCCTGCTGCTTCCTTGTACTCTTGTGGAGATATGGCACCATTCCCAGGGATTTCTAGCCAGAGAAAGAGGGCAAGCAGCAGCAGTGCTACCACAAAGTCTGGTTTGGTCCTTAGTCTTCAGGTACTTCACCGCATTCAGACTGGACAGCAGCTCTGTTACTGGCCCTTCCTTGTATTTGCTCCAACATATACACCCAGTACTAGGAACAAGGATCTCTGGCAGACACATCCAGGAATCCTTGGAGGGGCTTAAACGAGAGCATGAGAGCACAGACACATTAGAGGATACAAACCCACTACTAATTGCACTAGAAAAAGAGCCTCAGATTTCTCAATAGCATTTTAATACGACTGTTTCTGCTTCAAAACCACCTTGACTGGATGTCAAGTACACATTATAAAGGCAGGTCAATCCAGGTATGAAGCAATGTAGCATAGAGATAGCAGCTGAGAGTGCCAGAAGCAAAAAAGCTAAAAACACACCCCAGAACCTTAAACCCAGCAAGCTCACAGTGGAATTACTAAATGAATTGCTTCCTGCAACCTCAGATACTAATTATTTGTGTGTTTTAATTTTTGTACTTAACATTCTTCTGTCCAAATTAAAGTAAATCTAATTTAATGCCCCCACACAGACTCTAAGCATTTTTTCCTTGAGAGCTTTTGCTTCAAACCAGCACCTAGATACCACAGGAGAAATAGTGTCATTTTAACTCCTATTGTGGCTTTTGTCTTCATGTTGTGAAGACATTAAATTGTGTAACAGTGAAAGAATGGGCCTTCAGTCATGTCTGTCAACTAGATATAGCTATCCACCCTTCAACAAAAGCTATTGGGAGGATAACAGTGCCCAAAGAGGTGCATTTCAACATGTTAACAGAATCCAACAGATGCTTCTCAGGTTCATTTCCTTACTCTGCAAGAAGGGAGAGACAGCCATAGAGCTCAAGGGTACATTTCTAGCTTACCCTCATAAATTCCTATCTATTTAAAAACTCTTCTTGGATAGCAGCCTCAGAGTCTTGCTTATATTCCTTCCATCTTGGCTATTGATCCTCTGATATTGTTCATTCCTCAAGTTTCCAGAAAGTCCTTGTGGCTAAGACGAAAAGATTTACAAGTCAAGATTGCTTTGTAGGGTCTGCAAAACCAAAAGTTGTTTTTTAGCATCTTGACATCAAAGTAGGTGGTGAATTTACAGAACTATATATCCAACACCTATTTTGCCACAGATTCATATCACTTCACAGAAGCTCTTTGCTTCCACCTTGATGACCTTTGCCACTGATGGTAGGAGGATATTTGTCTCAGCAGATAAATGGCTTCACAGATGCACAGCAATCTGTGAGGTAATGTTATTGAGCAGCTGACACAAGAGGGATTAACAAGAATATGGGTTATCTTCATAACAAATACAGCCTGCCACAGACCTTAATATTTAAGAGCAGCATCTCAGGGTAGGCTTGGTAGCTTTGGTCAGTCAATAAGACCTAGTACTAGTCTCAGCAAAAGTCTCAGAACTTAATAAAACATGGTTTATGTTTTGAGTCTCCCAGAGATGTTTCTACTGCAAGCTTCTCCTCACATGGCCAAATTCTGTAGAAGACCAGGGAGGAAAACAGAGGTACTGGTGAGCCAACAGGCAACAATGTTTTTTGTCTTTGTAAATAATGCATTGATGCCCTCAATCAAAATTCTCCTCAGTGACATGGGGTGAGGAGGAATACAGTCTGGGAGAGGAATACAGGCTGGAACAGCTCCATCCAAAAGTCCCTGCACTTCTTTGCTTTTCTCATGCATTTGTCCTCAGCTGTGATCACACATCATCCCATGCCCACAACCAACATACAAGACAGGATGAAGGTCCCCTCATGTACTCATTGTCAAGCTCACAAACAAATTCAAGAAGAATTCAAAGAAATTCAGTACTATCATATTCAAAAGACACCATCATCTTCAGAAGCAGCACTTGCACTAGCCACCCTTGCCTTGTTGTTTTCCCAGAAAAAGAAGCAAGCAAATACTTGCCTTTTTCCAGGTATTGTACAAAACAACCCTGCTCCTTGGGACCCTCCCTGCTCTGGGCTCTTCCCCCTGTCCCTTCTTCCCTTCCTTCTTCACACTGCCCACATGTCACACCAAATGAGTTACCAAAGCCTTCAGCAGATGCACTCGTTAACTTCAGCAAGAGAAGATGCAACCAAAATTCAGAGCTGCAACCTCATTATAATTTGTAATGAGTTGATGGAAAAATATTTCTGCCTGATTAGAATCTTTAGTGCTCTCTTGATTATTTTGAGTGGAATATAGCTGGCCTCCTCTTTGCCCCAGACATAATTGCAGGACAGCTTCTAGTACACTGCATGTATCTCTTACACTCAGCCCAACAGGAAGAGGTACACTCACTCTTCCCCTTCTGTGCCACACCCTGACAACAGCAAAAGAAAAATACTGATGGTATTAATATATCAGCCCTTGTTATAAATCAGGGTTAAGCTTTTTGCTGCTTGGGAAAAACCTTTAGTCATCAGTGATGTCACCAAAGGCATCAGCCAAAGACACTGAGTCATGTTGCACCAGAGAATGTGCTGTGGTTGGGGGTTTTAAGACCCTTTAACAAGTGCTTGGAACTAAGATGCTCTTTTTCCCTTGTACCTATTAAAAATTGTTTGGCTGAAGCAATGGTGAGTAATTCCACTTGCAGAAAAAAACTGCAAAATAGGTATTTACAAAAAGCATGCACTCAATACTGCATGGTAACCACAGAGCTGGGGATTCACAAAACGCAGCTCAGGATCTATCACACTTTCCCCAGATATCCTCCTTGCTGGCAGATTCAGGAGGAGCCAGAGAGGCCATGACAGCAAATGTTTTATCATCCCAAGGGGGATCCCTGCAGGGTGGGCTGTGGTGCATCTGCAAGGCTGTTCCCTGAATCACATCAAGAGTTTTCTTGTCTTCTTTCAGCTTGGAACTACACATGTCCCCACAAGACCCTCTCCCTGCACAGCCTCCACATTTCCCCAGCATTACAGGCCCACCTGAGGACCAATACAGGCCAGCCCCTCTCCACCCCATAAAGTCTGGGACTTTTTATATGAAGAGTCCTCTACCTTCATCTCCTGTCTGTTGCCTCCAGTTCAAGACCCTCAACTCCTCCTCCTTCAAATGCTTCAGACAAACCCCTTGCAGCCTGCGCTCTTGGCTTTCTCTCCAAAAGCCATGACAGCAGTTCTCATCAAGTGATTCCTTTTTCCATAGGGACCAGCAGCATCTTTTCTCTGGCTCCCCAACACCAGGCCAATGAGTGGGAGGGGACAGGAGAGGTTCTCCAAGCGCAAATTACTTTCTAACAAAACTGATGCATTTGGCATGGAAATCAGTTTAGGTTAGCCACTTATAAATACATAGAGGTAGATTTTCAAAAAGAGGTGGAGCAAAGGAGGAGGAGGTCTGGAATTTACATGCAATTGAGTGGAGCAACTGAACTATCTTGGGAACTGAGATGCCTCATTTGGTCTTGGTGATTCAACTCCAGCCCACACAACTTAAGTTCCTAAGATGATCTGGTGATGGAGCAAAGTGATTCATATGACTAGGAAGGCTTGGATAGACCACCTTGGTGACCACTGTGACTCAGTCTTTGCCACTGTTGTATCACAAGGAATGGCTGGGCCCAGAAAGACACAGTCAGTTGGTTTGTAACTGTGACCTCCATTGGTTATAACAGTTTCAAGGTACTCAGGCACAGCTGCAATATATGTAAATACCTACATATATATTCATAAATGTTAAGAGATACAAACTTTCTTGTTATAAGTTTAGCCCTGTTATAAACAGAAGTATAAAGTAGGAAGAAACTGCTCTACTTGGCATGTTTTAAGTGTTGTCCATTTGTGTGGCTTTTCCACCGCCCTCTGCACCAGCCAGAAAAAACTACTTTCAGAGGCTGCAAGCTGGACTAAATGGAGCATTGGTCTAATCTGGCCATTAAGATTCTTATGGTCTTATGTTACAAATTGTGGTTTTTAATTGTAACTAGTGCTAATATTTTTAATTACTTTTTTCCATCCATTGTCCTTTAGTCTGTGTAATGCCAGATGTTTAGAGCATGTGGTTTGTCCTTCCAGCAAAAGAGAACTAGATTTGAGCCTGGGAATAGTGTACATATTTGCTCTATACAAGCAGCACTGAAACAGAGGTGGTGAACAGCCTGCAAGTGCTCTCAGGGACCTCAGTCCAGGACTGGTGTAGATATCCCTTTGAACTGACGTAGATGAAAACCCACAATAAAACACTAGTGCTTACAAAGCTCTCACTTTAGGTCTCTTGACTCTGCCCCAAATCTTGCAAAATCTCTGTGCCATATCACATCCTTCTGTGGCCAAACAAAAGAAAAACAAATTGAAAGACTGTGTGTAGTGGGATCATCCATTGGCACATGCCATGACAATATAAACATATCCCGTCTCTTGACACTGGTTATTCAATTTTTAACTCAGGCATTAATACTCAGGACTTGCAATGCTTTCAACCCCTATATATATCAAAGCTCTTCTGTGAAATGAGAGATGCTGTGTAGGCTGCTAAAAGCCTAGAGATAACCTGTTAAGATTTGGAAATAGTAGCTAATATACTCACTGACTCAGCTGCAGATTAGGAAAGTGAAAAACCCTCTGCCCAACTGGTTTGGTGTGAGGCCCAGAATGACTTCCCTGGTGAAATGTAGTGTGGAGTTCAAAAACATCTTTATGTGAATGTTGTAGTAACATAGAGCTGCCTTTGTAATCTAAATTCCCTACTTCTTAATATAGTCTCAAGCAGAATCTGTTGTTTGAATCCATATGGCATAATATACCAGTCTGAGCACTTCTCATTGCCATCGCAATGCAGGCAATGAGGTCAGAGATTAAACAGCGCTCTGCTCCCCAACCTCTCCCATTTGTAACCATGCAGTATGTATTTATGGGCAGAGGCTGCAGTGTCCCACTGTGGAGAGACAGTGGGCAGCTGTATTCCATTGAACATGTGAGAAACCAATGACAAAATGAGGGTGCTGGTGGAGGCTGAGTCCTACCCTGCTGTAATAAACCCAGTCATCTTGTCTCTCCTGACCAAGCAAGAGCCCTTGACTTTTTGCTGTACGCTTTTAATTTCCCTTTTGCTTCCTCTTCCCCTCCAAACCACACAGTTTTCTCTTAGAATTGCTCACTCCCTCCTTCTCCAACTGTTGTCCATGCTCAAAGTGATTAACTCTGCCCCTTCTCTGTGTCTGCTCCTCTGAAGATTACTGTCTCATGCTTGGAATGGATAATCCATCAACCAAATGGCCTGCTGCCACCCAGGAGTCTGTCGCAGTCCTTTGGCACTGGTGCTAAAAGGTCTCTGACTACACAACCGGCGGAGCATGGAGAAGGCAGCACACCAGGAGCAAGAGCAGCACAGGCCAGAGTTCAGTGTTCCAGCCAGCATGTGCACACATAATAATCAGCACAAATATGCACACTCGCACTAGCAGCTCAACAGCCTCCAACCCCAGAAGATGGCTGGAAGAGAAGCACAAGAATGAATTAGCTGTCGGGAAACAACTTGCCTGCTCTCCCACTGCAGTGACCTCCGTTACAAATTCTCCTTGCTAAGAGTCAGGTAGAGTTTTCAGATGACTTATGGAACATGAATAGTGTTATTCTAAAGCAAATATGGAAGTGAGCTGGAGCTGAACATCATGCCCATGCTGAGCCAATATCCTGTGATCACACAGGGCTCCCTGAGCCTTGTTCTTACAACACTCTAGGACTTCCCAGCCAAGCTGTGCTCCTACAGAATGGCTGACAAACTCCTGGCCTGGTGATGCCATTGCAGACTTGGCTCTCCTAATAGCCTTGCCAACATGCCTCCAGCCTGACTGCTGTGCCTGTCCCAACTGCCCAGGCTGAGCACAGGTCTGAGTTACACCACTATTAAAACTATTGGTCTTTGAAGTGATTTTAAGCACACTCAACATCTCTCCACGAGGACAATTGATAAGCAACATCAGCATCTTTACAATATATCCCAATCCACAGCCAAGTCTCCTTCAGCCTGGGGAGGCAAACCAAGCATGAGAGAAACATCACTGCAGAGTGGACTAAGAAGGAAGGGTGAAGTAAGTAAAGTAACAGGGAAATTACTCAGCACATGGGTCTACCATACAGACTGCTTTGGGCAGGTGGGCACAGCCCTACCAACTTCATGCAGCCAAGATAGGGCAACATCTGCCTTGTGGCTAAAACAGGGACCCAAGGGAAGTGCCCCATGCTGTCAGTCCCTCCTTGTGCTTGTTTTCTATGCCCACAGCACCAGCCAGCAATGCCTTGAAGTGACAGCACATAGGCTTCCAGTGTAGCAGAAACTGGGGAGAAACAGGGCTCAGAAAACCAGTTGCAAGTGGAACAAATCTGCAAAAAGAGAGGCACAGTGCAAGACACAAAGTTCTTGATGGGAGTAGGGCTAAGCTATCCAGGCAGCTGGCAGAGTGAATGGACATCTGGCTGATATAACAAGCCATTTAAGAAATCAATTTTCCTCTACTTTTCACCATTTTTCTTTCTCTTTTTTCCTTTGTGTTTCCCTTATTAGTATTTTTTTAAGGGCAGACAGCTTATCCCATCAAGCTGCCCTGAGAGGAGGAACTGGGCTGCCTGAACCTCTACAAGTTTCCTACTGACAAGCATCTATTGAAATCCTTCTCCAGTTTCAACCAAGAGAGGCATATAGATCCCAGAGATAATTAAAATCTTTTAAATGTAATGAAAATAGGTAGGTGGAGAGGGGAGAGAGGACTCTGTGAGCACCCCCACTGAGAGAGACTGCAGTGCAAGCTAAAATACCAAGCACCAGCAAACCTTCATTGAAGAAATCCCATAACTACCACAGGCCATAGGAAACACATTTAATTTGCTTCTGCACTCAGAAGAGCACTTGCAGGTGGACATGGAGCAGGGAGTCAGCAGGTGATGGAGGGATGCAGGCACAGCCCATAATGGTTGGATCAGCAGCAGGTTTCTGTGGCCTCTCTGCAGACAGCAGGCACACCATCTGGGAGCAGATGCATCCCTTGCACCCAGTCTATCATATGGGTCCCTTCCTGGCATCATTGGCCAGCCCTTAACTGTGCATTCATGTCTGGGACTGCCAAAAATGTTTAAAAGGCCTCTCCATCTCTCACAAAGGAAAGAGCGTTCTTGTACCTCTTTACATCTGTCCCAAGGAGACTTTATCCTCTATGCTAACGATGCTGGGCCAGTTTCCCAATGAAACCACGCTGTGCCGCTAATGCTCCCACATCCTCTAGGCAGAACGAGGCCCGTGAGTCTGCTCACTGTGCAAGTCTTCCCACACCTTCTCAGCAAATAAGCTCATGGCATGTCACAGCCTGACTCCACCACTGACTTTGCTGGCACATGAGTGCCCGACAGTACCTTCAGAAGTTGCTGAACAATACGAATGTTAATGATGGATGTGACTCTTGCATGCTCCCTGTGGATTTTCTGTACTCTGGTTGGGAGATCCCATTTCCCCTCTGACAGAAGTAGGCAGCAAGTGGAAGGGCATTATTCCTCCTATTTGCACCAAAACTTTGGCAGAGCCAGCACATAAAAAATGGAAGGAGCCATATACCTTCCTCTTTCAAAACCAGAAGGGCTAGGATGCTTTCCAAGCCCAAAGACAAACTTCAGGCCAAGGCTGACATTTCAGGGATCATTGCCAGTTAATGAATAAAATTATTTTCTTCAGCCATGCTCTGTGTATGCTAGAGAGGAGCTAGATTGTCTTCCTGAACCAGTTCGGGAAAATAATTTTTGCTGCATTCACTCAGAGACATCTGTCTGTTTTCATGCCTGCAATGTAAGCTGGTGTTGAAGTTACATCTGCTCTCAGCTCCCTATCCTGGGGGCTACTTCAGGGCAAAAGTATCCATTAACTGCTTACTCTGAAGTACACATAAGTACACATTCAACAAAAGCACGAGCAAAAAACATAAGGCTCAAGCTCCGTATATAAGGTGTTGGCTGTGGCCATGCCAGGAAAGATGGCGAGGGAGTGGTCAGGAGCAGGGTGGTGAGGATGCACAGGCTCCCCAGCACCATGCCTGTGCCATGGCTTTGGCAGTAGGACTTGCTCCTGGGCATCCCAATGCAACCAAAACTTCCCGCATGCACAGTGGCCCCAGACAGTCACCGATCCCAAGGGCAGCTGGACTCTCATGGCAGCTCTGCCCACCTGCTTGCTGACCCCAGGGGGACACTGCTTCAAACCCTTGCAGTCCTTCAGACGTGAATCCACATAACATCCACCCTCCTCTCACTGCTTCTGAGGCCCGAGTAGTGCTCCCCCACTTCACAAAGGGATGTTTCACCAACCACAACTTAAAGATGCTGAATAAAATAGCAGTGAGTTCCAAAACCTACAGCGAAAGAGAAGGTTGGGTGTGGTCTGTTTTAGGGGGAATGAATGACTGGAAACAAACCCCAGATCCCTGAAAGCTCAGAGAAAACAGGAACAAATAGTGGAAGAAAACCACATAAGCGGGGGGAGGCGGTGAGGAGAAGAGCTCTTGGTATTGATGTTTGAAACGGTCTCTTTAAAATGGAAGATAATGACACTGAAAATTATTCTGAGCTTTTCAAAGGCATAAATGACCAAACTGCCTCCTGACTCCTGAATTACATTATCCAGAAAGAACTTAATAGCATGTTATTATCGCTTCTCCTCACTGACAGGATTTCGGCACTGAAAAGACAAACAAGAAGTGCATTCATAATCACAACCGCATTCACCTCTGCGACGCACTGGCCACAGCTAATTTCAGGTAAGTGTCTCAGCAGCCAGCCGGGGAGCTCAGCAGTGAGGTAATTGCCTTTGTCACTAGCTGAGAGGGAGCAGCTGGGTGTCCCCAGTGGCAGCTAGCACCAAAACCCTGCTTTATGGGGAAGAGTGGCATGCCCTGGACTGGCTGATGGCAGCTGATGGGGACCTTTCTCCAGGCTGGCTCCAGTGGGTCATGGTGTGTCCCATTCTGGCAGGTACCTGTGAGGGGCCAAGGTTGTGTGGATGGGAATGAGGTCCCTATGCCTGCTGCTGCTGTCACTCCACTGGCCTGATGACAGCTTGTAAGAAAAGGAGCAAGACAATAAAGGGGGATATAGGAATATGTGAGGGGTGGGGAGTGTTAGTAAAGAGCATGGCCTGAGCTGTCCAGAGATAGCCCCAACACTTGGCATTTGTCATATTGCTAGTTTTCATGACCAGCAGCCCTGAAGGAGACAAAAGTGTTGCTGATTTCCAGAGCTGACCAGTTTGGCCAGCCTCTCTCCCTATTCCTCTACCTTTGCCACCCCACCTCCATGCCTCAGTTGAGAGGTCGGAAGGCAACTTGGCCATATTGTGCTCCCTGCCAACACTCGTGCCCTGGCAATGTCCTGGAGGGGCCTGGTAATCATCCTGGTGTAAGCTGGGGATGACCCTGGTGCCACATAACACCACTGTGCCACTGTCTGACAGCAGTTTGCTTTGGGCTATCCCCAAGGCTTTTGTTTACATCTTCCTTGTGCTCTACCAAGGTGTGCCACTGCAGTACAAAGCACCTCTCTCCCAGGGGGTGCTCCATCTTCTCCCACAATGGCCAGAGATTGGGCTGGCTGCAGCTAAGGCAAGGCAGCATGGGAGCTCAGCCCATAGGGAAAGCAATAAGGAAGGGAAAGAGGCAGAGAGCTGGCTCTGCTAAGCTGCCACTGCCATAGGATGCATTTTCATGGACACAGATCATGACCAAGCCTGGCAGGATCTCTGTGCAGACAACCATCCCTGCTATGGTACTGTGCAACAAGGCCAAGCTTAACGCCAGGGGCAGCCTTCAAGCAGCACTGTGTCCTGACCATTATTTATGTCCCAGGTTTAAGAGCATTTCCTTTCAGCAGCCATGCTCTGACATATGCAGGCAGTGAAGAAGGTAACTGCCAATAGTAACAGGCAGCTCTGTGCTCCGCTGCCTGCTCGCTACACACGTAGTTGTGATTTCCACCCCCCCCCCCCCATAGCACAGTGTGGCAAATAATCCTTCCCCATTCCCAGCAGAAGACAGGCTGTGGAGAGAGCTTATGCAGTGCACCCAGAGCTGTCCACGTCATCAGGGTAGGACTCCCCAGCTCACACTTTGCAGAAGGCTCCAGGGTAGGGGCAATAAGAACATCTGTTCCCATAATAAAATTTGGGTGCTGCCAAGGACAATGTACATATCACAGGAGCACCCAAGCAGCTTTGCAACCCCATACCCTCCCATGGAGACCCCCACAGGATCCATTTCTTGTGCAACCACTGCTTGGCAGAGACAGCAAATGCAGCAACCAAAGGAAACCACGGGAAGAAGATCTTGGACACGGCTCCCTTGAGTAAAACCATGGAGCAAACAGCCCTCTGCCAAGCAAGGGCTGTGAGGGCAATCTGACACAGCCAGCACAGCTCTGCATCACATTCACTGGTTTCAGGAACTCTCATTCACTGGGAACACAACTGAACAGCCAAGTATGTTTTCTCCAGGGTAAGACTCTTCTCCCAATTGACTCTTCAGCCTGTTGTGCAAAGTTACCAGTGGTACCACACTTAGCTGACTCCTGCACCACATCTGTCTGCTTTCCTCCCTTTATCTTCCTCTGCTGTCTCTCCACTTCACACCAATGTGTTTTGTGCCCGTTGATACCCCAGAGTAAATCCTCAGTCTGTATCATCTCATTGCTTAGGTCTCCAAACCAGCTGTTGCAGAACACTATTTGCCTACTGACCTTTTGCTCACAGATACTACAGTTACAGGTTTGCCCTGCTCCAGTTTCTCTGATGACGCAGAGACGCTACTGCAGTCCCAGCCCATACTGGGTTCAGGGCAGGCAGCCCTGGGACTCACTGCCCTGTGATGTATGCATCTTATATTGCCAAGTTTTCCTTTCAGCCTTATCAGCATGATGGATAGTTTAGCCTTGGTGAAGCACAAGACAGCAATAACAATGCCCATTTTTTTTTTTTTTCACATTTTCATTAAGAACAATATGGCATTACCAGGCTTCATGCATGTCACTTTGCTTATTAGCTACCATTCAGTAACCTCTTCCATCTTTGCTTTATTAAAGCTAGATGTATTGCTAGGCTGAGGGTTGAAAGGAGAGCAAGGGCTCATGGAACAGCCACCCTGGGGAGATGCTTGCTTGTGTACATCAATGCTGAGCCTGAAGCTGCAAGCCTGCAAACCACCACCAGCATATGCATTTTACATGCAGACTCATCCTGCTAGGTCAGGCCCAAGTCCTGTAACCTTCTTAGCACAGCTTCAGTTACAGGAAGAGGCTTTATGAGTGTTTTTTATGCTCGTATGTATCAGAGTATGGAAAAGTAGCCTCAGCAAATAAGACTCTGAATCAAATGGAAATAAAAATAAAGTAAAACAAAATAAAATAATAGTAAAATACCATGGCTCCTCCCTACTCCACTGTTCATGCAGTCTAGGTGAACAGTCTTTACCAGACCACCAGAAGTCACGAGTACCTGGTTAGAGCAAGCAGCTCAAAGGTGAAGCTGTGCACAGAGCATCCTGAGTTCTGACATCCTGGCAGATCTGGAGTGACACAGAGGATGGCACAGAATTATGCTCTCTGGGTCATACAAGTTAACCCAAAAAGGTTGTTAGCATTTGACAAGGTCACCATGAGCTGCACAGGGTCAGCAGAAGGTGTGAGGGTAAGAGTACAGTCAACGTCCTGCCCAGGGCTCCCTTGGGCACTGCTGTGGATGGATATACAGCCATTCTCCCCACAGGGGACAGAGGCACTGATCACTACCCCAACAGGTGTAGCTCCAAATATCCTGTCAGGGAAACTTCAAACCGTATTGATGGGACCTGATTATGATCACAAAGAGATCACTGAGCATCCTTCCAGCCCACTCAAGAAGCCTTCAGCTGGATGTGCATATAATTTAGTTCCTTCCAGTTTAAAACCTATTTAAAACCTGTGTTAGCCACAACAGGGTCCTGGAAAGGCACCCACTGCCAGAAGACACTGGACATGCAGGTTTTGCCCGAGAAAAAAGGACACAAGAGGCAGCTGGCTGATAAAAACTGCAAGGCAAGGTATGCAGGCTGGCAGCACAGGTGGGCTCACACCCAGCTCCACAACTGAACCAAACAAAAACAGTTGGTAAGCCCCTGGCCTGGACTTCAAAGCAAAGACAAGACCTGATCAGGGATGTTATCTCATGTCTGAGCACAGATAGTAACATAGAAGGAGAGCTGAAACGCACATCTAACCTCATCCCACAGCACTGACTCAATGGCCATGTGAGCCAGCTCCCTGCCTGCTCCATGCCATGGCTGTATGGCTTTACCAACAGGCTCTCTGGGAGGGCCCACTGGGCATCTGACTCCTCTCCTGCTCTGAGGGAGACTAGCCAGCACACCAGCTGAGCCACTTGGCTGGCCAGCCAGGATAGAGACCCTTTCTGGGTGACATGTCCTGGCTTTGCACCACCCTCCCAGTGAAGTTCATTCCTAACTTTGCAAACTCTGACTTGTGGCCATCAGCCCTTGTTTACTCATCTGATACTGCCAGGAGGAGATTGGCTCTAATCCCCTTCCAGAGCCTCCAGCCATTATCAGCTCATCCTTTTACTTCTTCCTTCCAGGACTAAAGTCCATCTCCCTTACAGGCTACAAGAATAGGTCCTGTGCTCTCCACCAGACCAAATAAAGTTTTCCAACATCTGTCTTCAACCAAGAGAACTGAAAGAGGACATAGTTTCAGGTGAGGACTCAGTAGCACCAAGCAGAAGAGAAAAAGTAGTCCTGGACATGCTTTCCACTGTAAGTTCGTGTTTATGTGGGGTTCCCTGTAACCCCTTCCTGCAGGGCTGCTAGTCCACTAGTAGGTTTTCCTAGTTCTAGTGATACCTCATAGAGTAACATGTAAGGTGATGTCACCATCACCTGTATGATTCTTGGAAAGGGTAATTTTTCTCAGGCAGATAATTAATTAATTAAACGTCAGTCTCTTACTATCCAGGTCTTTTACAGTCCTGGCCAACATCTGAGCAGATGGTGAAGGAAGGAGGATGACCCACATCCTGCAGGCACCTCAGCAGGGCTGATTGAAGGCCAGCCCTTCCCTTCGCCTTCCCTCTCCTCTCCTTTTTTCCATCCTTCTGCTCCTATCTGAATGCTGGACATCTTGGCACAGCCCACTGTGTGTGACAGTTTCTTATATGCTCCAAGACCCAGCAGGCTGCCAATACCCCTCTGGACACAGGGTACAGAGGTAGATGGAATAGTAGAGGGGGATGCAGGGATGCACAGTGGAGGTGGGGAAAGAGCCCTGCCAAGTGATGCACTGGAAGGGGGAGTCATTGTGAAAGGGAATGACTTCGACACTGGCCAAGCTGCACTCAAGTCACAGTTCATAAGACATATGCTGTGGGAAGCAGCATGTGATTCATTCTGAAGCTTCTCTACTGCAACTGCATGAGGTTTATACACCCCTGCAAGATGGCAGACAGCACCATGCAGCCTTGATCTGCAAATCTAAATGCCACCCACCTGTCATCATTAGTGTTCACTAGATGGGTTAGGCAAAAGCTATGCTGTCCAGTCTGGACTAATGTTCTCTCTGGCTTTTCTTCAGCTGGATGTGTAAAAGCATGTTCACTTCATACCCAAGACTCTTGGAAGTTTTGCACAGCAACTTCTTTTTCCTTGACTGCCCCATTTTCCACCTCCAGCAGATGTAATGATGGCACATATAAATGATAGATTAAATGTTCACTGGTTCCCCAATACATCTGAGAGCACTAGGATTGGTGATGCCATAAAGCTACAACAAAGTACTTCCTATTACAGGAGCTGAAAGATGTCCATCAGTTTTCCACCTCTGGTTACATGTTGGTGTGACTCTAACCCCCATGTTAGTCCTGAGAAAGAATTGGTGAGCTGCAAGGCCAACATTTAGTGTCTGCACCAAACTTCAGTTCACTCACAGTTGAAGCTGGGCAGACACCAGCCCATGTGCTGCCTATAAGCAAAGCAGCATAAGCTGTGTTTGCTGGTGGTGAAAACAACATTAAATGCAGGTTGTAAGGAGAGGCCACGTACACAGACCTGGTCCAGGTTACCCATGTTTGACAACTGCAAATTGGAATGAGAACGTGTCTTTTCAAAATCCTGTTAAAACATTCACCTTTGAGAGCTTTCAGCAAAAAGACAAGACAGGAATGTTACAGGGTCAAATGCCATGTGTTTGCTCGTTCTTTCTTAAGACAAACCTTCATTGATTGACTGTGGAAAGGGTAAGAGCTGAGCACACCTGATGCAGGAGTCCCTCTGCTACCGTTGTAACACAAAGCTTCTCAGCAGAGACTAATTACAACAGACAAAGCTCTGCCAAATATTCTCTGTTCTCTGCCTGCTGCACACCGCCAGAAACCAGTCTGAGGAGGTGCTGGTTCCTTACCACTTTTAGAGTCAGGACCCTCCTCAGGTAGCAGAACTAGCAGTCATGCGGTGGGATTTTGAAGGAGTGAAAAACACGCATAGCTGAGAGCACACTGTGAGCTTGACAGCCAATGTAAATGACAGCTACAGGGAGCCTCTCCACAACATGGGATCCTCTAGAAATGGGGGCCTAAATGTGGGATAAGCTTTCATTCACAGATGAGAAACCCAAACAGGGCTCTGGTCAGTATATCCAGCTGTGTACAGGCAGAGGCAGCTACAAGGTAAGGATGTGCAGTTGGTGACCATTACTAGAGGGTCTCTGGAACTTCAACAAGGCACACCATGCCAGCTTTCTGAGGAGCTCTACTTGTGATGAGAACAAGTCAGGTCCACCCATGCTGGCCAGCCTACCAGCTGTAAGTGCCTGAGCAAGGCACTGATTCAGCCAGACTGCTCACATGAGCAAAGATTAGTCATGTACAGGCTGCAGCACCAGTATTCCAGGGCCCCAGTGACTCTTTGTCAACTCAGGAGTCCCATCCTGCAATTAACACCACTCCATCCCCTGATGCCATCATATGACCCAGAAGTCAAGGGAATCTCTGACCTGTCATTGCAGGGGTTGGAGACAAGCTTTGCAAGGACATTCAGTCTTACCAAGGTTTCTTTTTTGCTCTTAGCAAAGATCAGAGAGCACATCACTCCTGCTGCTGCCCCCAAAATAGGAAGAGCTCAGAGAGCTAATGCCAGGTTTAGGTGATTGACTACACAAAGAGACCTAAAACCCACATTCAGTAATATCGTGTCCAGAACCCTGCCAATCACACACCACTTCTTGGCAATCCTGAGCCAGCCAGTTCTGCCTACATGCTTGTGCATGTACACAGTCACAGTCTGCACATCTGCAGTCCCTAGCCCATTATGCCCAAGCTCACCAGCAGCAAGGTATCTTTTCTGGATTATATTCCTTCCATTTCCTGCACAGCCAGCAAGATGATTGATTCACAAGGAACTCATACACACTTACCTGCACTTTGTCCCCTGCTTCCCTTCCAAAGCAAATGAACTCACTTCAAGGTGGAGTCTCACATCTGTGCAAGTTGGAAAATTGTATGGAAACAGGGAGAATGAATGGCTTTCTTGTGGCTTGCTCTCAGGCACAGTTTGGTGCCTGAGTAACCCTCGGCTTAGCAGGCCTCCTGACAGTAGATGGCAATTCTCATCCTGTCCTTCACATCTCCTTTCACCAAGATAGTTATGAGAAAAGCTGAGATGATGTAAGCAGTCACCTCCATCCACCCTTCCTGGCTAAAGGAATTCTTACAAGCAGAAGAGCTGTATCCCAGTATCTCAAATATATCTCACATAAAGCAGACCTCTAGGTGAGACTTTCTGGTAGCTGTCCCACAACTGCAGAGTCAAAGCCATCCAACCTGTCACTTGCACGACCGAGCAAATGGCAGGTTTTTGTCTGAGACCAGAGAGTAAAATATCACAGTGACAAGGTGAAGTGCTCACTGTGGCATGGGGATGGTGACATCTCACAGATGTGCTGCAGTGCACTCCCACAGGCAGGGAGGAGGCAGGCTCAGCATGGATCCGGGCAGAAGGGTGTGAGGTGTCCTCCCAGCAGAAAGATGCCTGCTCTTCCATTCCATCCCAACACACATCTGATGCAGTATGAGAGGACTCAAATGTGGTACAATCTCTTGGATAGAGAAAAGACCAAGTGGACATTTTGCTTACAAGGAATTGCCGGCTCTGCCTGGCATCACTCCCTTGGGGAGAAATGGAAACAGGACTTAGGTTACAGGCCCAAACGTTAAGTCTAGTGCACAAGCAAGCATCCCTCCCCCAAAGGTCTTCAATACAACACATTTATTTTGTTGTGTGGAAGAATTGTACAGTACACATACATTACCAGCAGTTTCAGAGCCCTGAGTTGTCATTCCTACTACCTTCCCTGAATTTCAGAAGAGAGGCAAGATCACTGTCCCCTTCCCCCATTTTACCTGCAAAAACAGGTAAGAAGTCCAAAAACAGAAGCACTTGCTGACAGGACTGGAGATGAACCTTAGGAACTCCCAGTCCACCACTCTCACCATTTGAGCCCTCTTTCCCTGGTGCTGGAAGAGAAAACCCTAGTGACACCTTTCCACAAAGTCTCACTCCTCTAAGAAACCTTCTGCACAGCTAAACAGAAATCAGACTAAGGAGATTGCACAAACTAATATAAACCCCATTGCATTTTAAAGGGACTTATCACCTCTGAGAGTCTGAGAAATTTTGAGGCATTCTAGGTAGGGTTTGGATTCTCTTAAATTCTTTAATATTGTTCAAGAAAGAATTGAAGAGGCATTTGCTTCCAGCACAATCCCACTAGAATCTGAGTGGAATTTAACCTGCACAAATGAGGAAAGAAGGTATCCTTTCCTGTCTTTCCTGGCACAAGGTATCATGCACCCACTTTTCCTAAACCAGAAAACAATAGGGCTCTGGTACCAACTCAACCTCTCTGTGCCACAGAGGAAGCTAATGCTGTAGAAGAAAAGGACACTGCAGTGTGTAATGTGGAGTAAGACCCAAAAATAGACAGAAATAGTCAGAAAGGCAAATGTGCCATGGAAAGCAGAAGGGAGAAGGGAGGGAGGGAGCACCTGGGCTTCTCCCACCAGTTCATGTCAGTACGTCAAATGGTGCATCCGTCTCAGGAGAGCAATGACCCAGTTCCCCAGCTGGGACCCCTTCAGCCACAGAAAGAGTTCATATAAGTTGATCTGCCACAGGCTTAGGGTTTCTGTGAGTGAGATCTGGGCCCTCCTGTAAAGCGAGTGACTCTTGCTCCTCTGGTACCTAAAATGAGAGAAACAGCTGCATTAGATCCAGCAGGAAACAGCCCAGGAGGAAGGAGGCCTGTCCTGCATCTTCTGCAGAACTGACCCTCCCCAGATGTGGGCAATATCCCCCATCTGGAGAATGCGCAGAAAGCAGGGATTTCCTCCAGGAAGCAAGGATTTAAGCTGTGCTTCTGAGGAGCTGGGGACCACCTTTCTTAGAATGAATCTGGCAGAAGAGACAGACTGCTCTCTTGAGAACTCAGCTATCTTCCCATTGTGTGTAGTGATCCTGAGTTATAGCATTCCTCTGCTTCTATGCCCAGCTTCACCTCAGCTCACAGAGACAGGTGCATACTCCTATTGCTTTTCCTGGTAGCACACTTTTAAGAGTCTAGGAATCCTGACACACAGATTCCAGGAAAAGTATTTTTCCACCTTTTTTAGCAGGGGCTAATTGGGATTCATAGGTCCCTCATCAGCCCAAGAAATAACTGTTATTTCATCTACAAAGAGGAACAATCTGAGACAGAAGTGCATTGATTCATAAGATTCACAGAAGGAAATTACTTGCACAACTCCTGTTTCTGGCTTTTAAACATCAGTCTGATCTTCAGTCAGCCCAATCCTCTCAATCAGGCTGCAGTGAATTTTCAGATCTATGCTACTCACAAATACTGGCCAGTGGTAATGCCTGTAATGGGCAAGAAGCCCCTTCCCCTCCTCTGGGGGGTAAGATCCTAAACCCTTAACCTAAGGCTTCCAACTCTATCCCTGTGTCCAGCCCCAGGGTGACATGTTTGTCCTCTGGAGAGGCTGATGTATGTAAGAACAGCACAGACAGAGGCTGAGACATGTAACTGAGCAGGGGTAGGACCACAGTGAGGGGAAGAGATTCAGAGCTAACAGTAATAGGTCAAGAGTTTAAGTCAGAGCCTTGTCAGGCTCCCTGAGTGGGGCCCTAACAAGCCTTAATGGCCCTGACTAGCCTGGAATAACCCCCAACCCTCTGCTCATAGGCCCAGGAACTTCAGTTAATCTCAGACCTGCACCTTCAGTTCCTACCTGAGCTACACTGGAAGAATAATGGCCCTCAGCTTATGCCCTGCTGTGAAGGCCCATGGCCTGGACCTCAACTCATATGTTGACCTCTTTGCTTGACCTCAGCCCTGTCTTGTCACCATGGACTTGCTTGACAACCACTAGATCCATCAATCTATGGATTGACTTTCTGATTTGTTCTTAGACCTGCCCCATCATCAGGATTCTGCCTTATCATGTGGACTTTTGATTGGATCTGACCACCATCTCAGGGTCTGTCCTGCAGCTCCTGCTGCTCCCTGTCTGGCCTCTGATGCCTGGGTAAGAGACTCACGTGGAAACAGCTCTGATGCAGCAGCGAGACATGTTGAGAAAGGAGCTGGCACTGGCCCGTGTGTGCAGGGCTGACTCAATCCCCCTTAACAAGTCGTTGGTCTTCAGCAGAAGCAGCATCTGGCGGGGAACATTGTTGAGGAGCTGGGTGATCTGGGGCAAGTAAGCAGCAGCGTTGGACCGGATCTCCATGTCCTGTGGCCAGCCAGGTCATGTGAGGGAGAAAGGAGAGAGAAGGTGAGAGTACATGGGAAATCCAGGTTCAGATGCAGCTGAGATTTGCCAGGAAGAGACAGTGCTTTAACAGACCATGACAGTATGCCAGAAGCTACAGAGCTCTGTCCTGCTTTCCTGCAGACACTGGGCACAGCACCCATAGCACAGATCACTCTTGCCATATCCCATCTACCCCTCGGTGAGATAAGGACCCATCCCCTCACTGGCAGGATTAACAGCCTCTCAGGAGAATAGCCACTCACTGCTGTCTTGGTTCTCAGTCCTAGGTAGCCTGCAGCAACATCTCAATACTGCCCTTGGAGACTTGTCACCTCATCAGCCCCAAAACTGACTGAGTTGCAGGTAGCAGAATTGTTCAGGAAGGTAGAGGCATGCTGCAAAGACAACCAAGCTGCTTGCTCTTCACTGCTCCATGCAACTCATGGCTCTATGCTATATTGATGAAGCCATTTCCAAGGCCTAATTTAGTCCTCTGTCCTCAACACAATTCAGCAGAGGTAAGAAAAACATTATGCAGTTAAGCATCATGTTAATGCAACAGATCAAAAATCATCAAATTGTCATCTGTCTGATCTAGATCTATATCCTGTATGACAGCAGCCAGTAGCAGATAATTAAGGAAAGAGTGTAAGTTCAAGGCAATCCTTCATTTTCTCTGGTTCTCCAGATTCCAACACGTTGCCTACTGAAAGAATCCAGTGATAACTTAGGGACTACAGCCTGAGCCATTTAAGATGAGCTCCTCTCCAAATACAAGCCACCAGAGCATGCAAAACAATCAGCAGTGCCTCTTCATGTTTTTAGATCTGAGAGTTCCCTCACCATCCCAATAAACGTGGCACAGTGTAGCTGGGAGCTGATCCTATAGGCACACCATGTCCCTACCTCTTCCTACAGAGGCCATGACATGAATCCCAAAGATAAGTCCCTGGAACATCTGAAATCTCCAAAATCCAGGAGGACACATATAGGGTGGCAGTAAATAACTTCATAAAAGAAGAAGGCTCCTTTGTGGGAAATGACGGCTCTAAAGCCTTCTCTCTACTGGAATGAGGGATGGCCTATATTGCATGATGTGGGACCTCACACTCTTTATGAACTTCAAACTTATTCTAAAGGAACAGACCTACACAAACTGAGTGTGCAGGTCATAATGGTCAGAGATGTACACAGCTCACACCACCATGGTTGCTGCTGACAAACAAATCTTTGTGTCCTCCTGCCTCCATCACTGACCAGATACATAAGGCTTCAGCAAGAAGATGCTTAGCCCTCCTAAATGTTGTTTTGTTCCATTGTTTGTTGGCAGAAAATTCCTCCCTGATTATCTCTTATCCCTTTCCTCAGCCAGCATCATTGCAGAGCTTACATTATTTTCCAGACATAGGCTTTCTTTTCTATTTCTTTTGCTTTTATTTTTAGCTCCAGCTGCTTGTCCACATCACAAAACAACCACATGATCAGTCATCAGAACTGTCACTTTCTGTCAAGGGCAAAGCCTGTGTGCAGAGGAAGAAATAAGCTAAGCCTCAGGACCTGAGAAAAGCCCCTTGGCTGCAGTTGCTGAGACTGCTGCAGGATGCAGCAAAAGACATCATTAAATCAGATGAGATGAGGCTAGCAGCCACACTGAGCAATCAGCTGCCTGGTACTGGCTTAAGGCAGGAGCAACTATACCTATGGCAACCCACTTACATTTGCCCAGCCTGCACCTAAAACTCTCCAGTAACATGAATCAAAACCTCCCCAGACCATCTGCACTGGCATTTCACTGCTTTGCCACTAGATCTGGCTTTTTTCATGTTTAGGTGAATTTAAACCCATGACTGCTTGTCCTGTTTTCAGCACTCTTTAAGAAACTAGAAGATCAGTTCTACAACTCTTCCTGACCTGCCTTTTCCAGATTTTTTTCTAACCTACAGACTTACCCCTTGGGTTGCATCTGCTTGGCCACTAGTCCTTGTAGATTCCTACTGGACTTGCTCCAGTTTCATCAAACCTTTCTCAAGACGCATCGTCCCAGACTGAGTACAGCACTACAGATAAGATTCTGCTTCATTGTCATGTTGATGCATCCTCAAGCACACTCTCTGGAGCTCTGCACTGATGGTACCTGCCTACACAGCGCTCAGCTCTTGCTGCTGATAAAATCTTTCAAATTCACCTCTAAAGTAAGGGCAAGCAGCAGCTCATTTCCTAATGCCACAGCAAATCTGCTCAGCTCCCCATTATCTGCTGCAGGATTATCTAGTTTCAGCATTAATCGTGTCCTGTAGACAAAGACAACAGAGCTGGTTCCTTACATGCAATTCAACTCAATGACAAAGTTCATTAGCACACACAGGGTACCACGTAGCTGCAGCTACACATCTGGCATAACCTTCACAAGCAAGTTGGGAATAAACATTGCTCACTAACTCAGATTCAACATTGGCCTTGTAGTATTGGAGTCAGTGCTGTGCCAATTTGCTTTGGCATCGCTGAATTTTTTTCTGCAGCTACCAGCTCCAGAACTCACCAGATCAAGAACAGATCTATTAGACAGACATATTATTTCTGATGTGCAGAAAATTAACTCAGATACCCAAGGTATCTGACCTACTCATTGCTACGGAAAATGGCAAGCCAGTACAGCAAATTCTGCCACGTCCATCAAAATGAGGAAACTTTTAGAAGAGAATTTCATAGGACAATATTATAACACTAC
The DNA here is from genome assembly GCF_050655825.1 of Lonchura striata. NCBI lineage: Eukaryota > Metazoa > Chordata > Aves > Passeriformes > Estrildidae > Lonchura > Lonchura striata. The sequence goes on along the minus strand of NC_140707.1, from coordinate 52,286,207 downwards.
TCAAATGAATTTCATCTGCTCTACTACAGATGTGTGCAGATAAAAGCAAACTATAGGATACAACACACTTCTACTTACAGACACTCGTCCATTGCCTGAATCTCACCACTTTATGTTCTTCTCTAGAAACAGCACAACTGGAAGGGCTGCTACAATTCTTAAGGTGGGGTATTGTGTGTATCAGGTGTGCAAGGAGGTGTGAGAAGGATCCCAGCACATGTGGATATGAAAGGGTGAAAAATGTAAGTGGCAATTTCCCAGATTTGTAGTGATTGAGCTGACAGTATCTGCAGTTAAGCAACCTTGACTCCAAGTTAATAGGGTTTTTGATTGGGAGGTAATTTCCAGGTTTTTTTAGGAGTTTATATCAGTGCTGATAGTCATTTACATGAATAGTGATAATGCACTATCCTTCTCATGTCTTCCCATTAAACCTTTATACTTTCTGTACCTTATCCCAACCTCCTTGACGGTTTTCTATACAGCTGCATTCAACAGTTTTTTAAGAAAAGGACAACACACTAATGTTTCCCCAGCCTTAAACAGTGAATATTTAGGTATTAAAATATTATACAAAATTTAAGCAGCCCATGACACGTGAATCTGGGAAATTAAATTTAGCCACTATAAAACATATTGCAGAAGGAATCCTGGCTTTTTCTAGATCAGCTATCAATGCAGAAATTCCTACAGAGCTGCCAGGGGTTGCCCAGCACTGCTGTACTATCAATGGTGCAAGTGATTTCAACATAGAAAGGTACTGAGGGGAAGCAAGGGTACACACTGGGGAAGGACACACAGGACCTACCTCGCTGGCAGAGATTGGTGACTGGTCAATTCCCCTGTTGACAGACTCCCAAGATCTGGCAGTCAGCATGCAGGCAAAGAGAGGATACAAATCCCCTGCCCCAAGCTGCCGGCTGTACTTCTGCACGCTCCTCATATCGGCCTTGATGAGGGCCTGCCAAAGGCGGCAGTAGTCCATGCGGAATGACTCGCTCAGCACCTGGGAAGGGAGACATGGTTCCCAGAAGCCCACAGAGGACAGGAAATAGGAGGAAAAGTCTTCTATCCCTTACCTTTGCCCTATTCTCCATTTCAGAATCAAAAAATATCATTAGAGGATTATGGAAGTATTAGGAAAAACTTATTCATATGTGCTTAGAGGGGCAAAGCTGCAGCTGATGCCCAAAGGCAGCCTCACAAGGCCCCAGAAGCCCCTCAAACCTATGTACCTGGTAGAGCCCATGATCCAGGAGGATAATGTGAGCCTTGCCAGAGGCTGGGCACTTCTTCACTAGCACATTGCCTGGGTGTGGGTCACAGTGCACAAAACCATTCACAAAGATCATTTCGCTGTAGAGCTTCCCCAGGTTGCGAGAGATCTGTGAAGAGACAAGAGGTGGTCACGCACTGCCACCCACAGTAGGGTGCCTGCCAGGGAGGGGAGGCAGCCTCTGTGTGACAACCCAGGAAGCAAGGATCTGTATATGCTCATATCCCCATGCAGAGCTCCTGCAGTTCCTCACACTGATGGAGGCACATGGTGGCTGCTGGCATCTGCAGGTAGCAGGGTGGTCCAGGGCATTCAGGGAACATCAGGAAGGTGTTTGTGGGATCACAGGTTATTTAAAGACACTTATCTAGCATACTTGTGGATAGGAATGGGGATTCTGGTAATGAGGAGGAAAGTGGGACAGCAGATAGTGGCAGACAGGCATTCACAGGGAAGGCAGGGAAATTGCTGCTGAGGTGGGTGAGACTGCTTAGAAGAAGACTCAGGTGTTTCCATCCATGAATGGCAGCAGGACACAATGGAGAAGGGGTGAGGGGAGAATCAGCCAGTCAGTCTGCCCACCAACATGAATACGGGTTCCGTCTCCCCTCCCTCCATCACACTGTCCCCCACTTTCCTTCTTCCTTTCTTCAGACCCATGCTAATCTGATTTGCAATGTCTGTGGAGATGAAGAAGCACAGAAAAGCTGTTTAAAAGATCCTGTCACTGCTGTGTCCCTCCATACTACTGTTCTTTATCACCAAGAGATGTTATTAAAGTTACAAACCTCCTGGGAGAAAGCAAACATCCCCAGGGCATGAGATCAATCCCCTGTCATGCACTAACACAGCAGCCTTGCCCTGCCATCTCACCACCAGCCCTCCCTGCCATCCCAAGAGGTGCAGTGCTCCCAGCAGAGTGCTGAACAAGCAATTAAAAGACAGTTGTTATAAATTATTCCAAGCATATCTCCAGACACACTCTGTAAGCAGCAAACTGGCAGCTGTCCCCATAAGCAGAGGTGGTAGAAGAGGTAACAGGGATAGTAATGACAGCTCATCCTGCAGAAAACCAGACAGATAACAAAGGGCTTGCTTTACCCACCTCTGAAATGTGGCCACTTGAGAAAAGCATTCACTATGATTAGTGACCAAGTAACTACAAATGAGGAAAAAGAACAAGAACCCTTCCTGCAGCATACCAACAGGGACAGTGGTAGGATCAGGTGAAACCATCCTCTGTCCCTCAGGTGGGACCTGGAACCACTACTGAATCATATGAATGCTGGCCCACCCCATGGTGAATCACCCACACAGACAGAACAGCACAGTCCTGTGATCTCCTGTAGTGCAGCTTCCCCAACACCATGCAGGTGTTATTTTAAGTACTGACTAAGAGGAGTGATGCTTCCCTTCTGAATCACCAGCAGAGATCACCAGAGCCATGAAGTGACTGTTACAAGTCTCTTTGATTGGCAAGCTCTAAAATTAGACAGGACCAAAGTACCAGGTGCTGTGATCTCATATGAGTTGAGTAGCCCTTGCTGACAGTCCAAGGACATGCCAAATAGTCTGTTTTAAACCCACCATGTAACTCATTCACAAAGCCTCCTAGGGACCCATATACCAGAAGGAATGGACTCAGACATTATGACTGATCACAGCATCAACCCTGACACTGGTGCACACACTGGGCTAACCACATTCGGCCCTCACTGTCTCAGCTGCTTGTCCTCCAAGAGCATGGAAAAACACAGAATTTTAGAAGATGAGGACTTGGGGACAATCTAGGGCCCAACGCGATGCCTCATACCCATTGAACACAAGTCCAGACAAGGGCTGGCAGTTCTGCAAACCTATTGATTGGTCATGGCTGAAGGGGTATGCAATCTCCATCCTTAGAGGTTTTAACGACCTGACTGGCTAACAGTTATGACGTGAGACCTCATAACTGACCCTGCCTTAGAAGGAGATTTGATAGAAACCTACCCGAGGTTCCCTTCCAAACCCAAATATCCTAGGATCCTACAAAAACACCTCTCACCAGGTTATCCATGCCACCCTCATTAACAGTATCTTCTGATATGGCAGAGCAAGTTCCAGATGCAGAGATGGTCCCCCCTCCTGAGTCACCATCAACAGAAAAGCAACTAAATAGATCTATGGTCATAGCCTCTTGCAGCCCATAATGCAACACAAAAGCAGCTTGAGCTCCATCTTCCCATCCTCCCATGAAAATAGAGGTGTCATAGTTCTGCTCAGACTCACAGGCTGGGTCATGGGTAGAAGACAATGTTCACCGCAAGATCCTCATCCTCTCGCTCTACCCTGCTGTTCTTATATTTACCTATTCTTCAACATATAACCTTGAGTATCTCCAGTATCTTCAACTAAGCTTTATGACTTCTTTAAGACATATGAATGTATTCTGTACTATTTCATTAGCATATAGAAGATATATTACAGGGATTTATGATGCAAGCATATATACAGTCTTCACTTTCAGAAAAAATTTACCATGGAGCTGTGGTGCATAATAATGTATTTTCACATAATTTTGTCTGTTGTCATACCTCTAAAATAGGATACAAAATAAATTAAGATAGAAAGCAACAATACTATCAAATTCTAAACAAAATAGGAAGCTTTACAGTCTAGGTCTTAAAGTGTAGTATGTGAATAGTGACCTATCATCATAATTCAGACAAAGGAAGTCAACATTTCTTCAGAAAAAGTTTAGGAAAAAAACACAAAACCTTTATATACATTAATTCTTCAGTAGTGTGCCTTGTCACTTCAGGCCCTTATTCCACCCTTATTGAGAAGGCCACTGGATAAATAATAACTACAGAACTCACTTTGGAAGAACACAGCTAGGTAAAATGAGAAAACAGACTTATGAAAACCTCTGCTCAGGAGAAGGGAGGAATTCAACATGCATTTAGGCTATGTAAGACCTCAGGGTGAAGGTGCATCACAAATTAGAAAAAAGGTTGCAATGATTTACAGAAGCAAAGACCATAGTTAACACACAGGCTTTTTGTTATGACACAGAGAGGTCATCAGTCCTTTCCCTGTTTATTCATCCAACAAAACAAGGTCTTTATCATTACCAGTGTTCCCCAGCATAGTTCTGCTGCACACTGTAAAAAAATAATAATCAGTCTTGGAATTCTGCATTCACTTCCAGATACCTCATTAACTCAAGAGATGCAGACTACACAGAGGGAGTTCAGAGAAAGCAAATAAATGAGTAGGATGCAGGAGGCATTTACTTGGGATAAAGATTAAAAAAGCTGAAGATTCCGAAGTTAGCTAAGGAATGACAGAGGAAGAACAGTCTACCAGTTAGGAGGTTTGAATAGCAAGGAAGCATAAGTACCTCTTGTTCTGTATATGCTACAAGATATACAACCAGGAAAAAGCAGGTGTAATCATGAATGGCATAATTTAGGTGTAAACATAAGAACAAAAACTACATTGATCTGCAAGCAGAGTTTAGCTTGATATATCAGGATGACATCAGGCTCTGGGTCTGGCCAGAGGCATGTCCCTGCCTATTGCTGCCAGGTGTGTTATTGCCTAAAAGAAGTTAAATTTGCCTGTCTGTGGTGCAGCAGAACATGATGACTACAGTCACCAAATGAGCCTGTGGTCTTACCAGTCAATGCAAATACCAGCCTGCCATTGCCAAATTATGTGACACCATGTCAGGCAAATCATGCATTTTCAGCCCAATGTTTTCATTTTGAAAAAAACGGACCTGAGGAATAAACAGATGGCTGACAACAATCAAGCAATGGAGTGACAGATACATGTATAACAGCCGAACTTCAGAGCAACATAAGCACATGAAGTGCTTTTTACCTACTCAATCTGACTTTTCACTTGACATTGCTCCTTTTTATTCCTTTTTACCACTTCAGTCCTCAAGGCCAACAAGTGCTATTGTTACTCTGGTCCTCTTCTGTGGTAAGCACATTTCTCTCTCTCTCAGGATTTTTCATAGAAGTACACAGAGAGAAAGAAAGAGAAAACAATTTCTATTTCTGCTCCTCGTTTTTCCTATGTGGAATGTGTTTGGAGAATTGTTTACCTGGGGTGATTGCTTGATTGGATTCTGGTGAGAATTGTTTGAGCCTGATGGCCAATCAGATCCACCTGTGTCTGGACTCTCGCGAACAGGGTCATGAGTTGTAGTTAGATATGGTAGTTAGAGAAAGTAGACATGTAGTTTTAGTATCTCCTTTAAATAGTATATTAATGTATTATAGCATAGTTATAATAAAGAAATCATTCAGCCTTCTGAACTGGAGTCAGCCATCATCATTTCTTCCCACTGAGTTCACCTGCATTTACAATACTCCTCTACAATGGCAGATATCCCAGCTTGGTGTCATCAACAATCTCCTTGATACAGTTCTGTTTGTGTTGAGGTCATCACCAACCTGTTTAATGAGATCTGTTTGAAGAGCAAATCGCATTGCTTCTGTGAGTTTCTTACCTACTTTTCAATTTCCCTACTAATCCATTAATTCTCATTAATGGAGTCATATCCACTGTACCAAGTATTTTAGCAAGTACACCTACTGCATTTCTGTCAACTAACTCAGAGGATCCCAAGCTGTAGAGCAGGTACCAGCAGTGATATATGTATACAGCCACAATATGTTGCTGCTATCAGTTTTGAAAGCCTAGACAACCTGTCACTCTTGACCCTCTATGCAACTCTCCCCCTCAACCAATCGGCACACCCGCTGACAGAGCAATGTGACAGTAACAAAACTCTAGAAGGTTCATTACAAGTGAGTATCTTTAAAAACACCAACACACAAGAGTTAGCAGGAAACCTCTCAGAAAAGAAAGAATGAATGCAAATTTGAGTTTGAGTATTCCTACAGTGAAAAGCACATACATCATGCTCATGGATAGCATGACATAATGCAACATAACAAACCAGCCTGGGTTATCTAGGGAAAGTCACTGATACTCTCCTGGGCTTGTGAGCAATCTGGAGTGGTTCTGGTTCTATGACTCTAGCTGACATGAGGAAAAAGAAAAAGAAAAAGAAAAAGAAAAAGAAAAAGAAAAAGAAAAAGAAAAAGAAGAAAACTGTGTCATGGTCCTGTAGAGATGATCTCATTGCCTGCCCCTGATAAGTCCTAGATGAAACTGCCTGATAGGGCATCATCCCTTCCCATCCCACTTCCATCTGTGACTGTCTCTTTAGATCAGGAGCAGATACTAGTCTCTGGCCTTAATTTGGCTGTAATATTTGCCAATTATTTTAAGAGATGGCGACACTAACTTCTATTGATCTCATTAAAAGTAAAGGTCGTTGTGCAGCTCATTTCTCAGGGCTCAATATTACCTCCTCCGGCCAAAATAATAGCATTGATTTTGGAACCTTAATCGAAGGTTAATTGGATTGAAGACTGTATTGGGTTTTTGCTTGCTTTCATTGTTATTACAGCCATTGTCTAAGGTTTTGCTTAATCCTGCTAGGGCAATTCTGGCCAATTAAACTGGTGTCAAATTTAAAAAGGGTGTAGACGGAGAATAGCCACAATTTGAAGCTTTCTCTGCCTCTGCTTTGAAATGGCTCTGATCCATAGTAGATCAGATTAGGGTGGTCACACAAGAGATCTGATTTCACACTCTGTGATCCACTTGTGAGGATCAAAAGTGCTCTGTTAGGCAATACTTTACTATGCAGCATCTATTACTATCTAGCATCACAGCAAGATGATGTCTGAAGACACTTGATATTCTGAAGATACAGGAATACTTGTTAGGACTCCTGGAGTGCACTCCCAGCATGCCCTGTATTCTCTGCTGGGGACTCAGGAAATTATTTTCATGCTCAATGCTCCATCTTCCACGGCATGTAAGTGGGGAGAAATACTCTGATTCACCCACCCAGGGAACTGCGGGACTCATCAAGTTTACACAGATTCTCAAAAGGGTACAGCTAGAGAAGCTAGTCATTGGCTTTTTATTGTTTCTTGCATCACTGTCAGACCCAAAATGACCATGGGGATAATTTCCCTTGGTTTTAAATGCAGTTGTATTTTGTTGGATTTAATGTAAAGCATCTTGTTGAGTCTTAAGCAATTGATTGACATCAATGCTCAATACCAACTTTCAGTAAGAAACAGGTCTGTGTATAATTTAACTCTTTTATCTGGTGTCTGTGCACAGTTCAAAAGCTGAAAATACCAGAGGTCACTACTCCTGCTTATCAGTGCCTTGTGAATTTCACTAAGCTTCAGACAAGATGAAATGTAAGAGAATCTGCAAAGAAACCTCTCCCCAGACTAAGTAAGTGCAAAGAGCAAGAATAGCCATTTTCTCTAGAAACAGTGTTCTTCTCTATGCTCTGCTTAATCTAACACTTGAGTGTTATAAGCACAAATACTTGAGACATGAGAGGTTTCCACTGCTGACAAAAGGATCCCACCCTGGGAAATCCCACTTAAATTTTAGCAGCTACAGAGCTACAGCTTCTGACTCTTGGCAGAAGGGTAAATCCCACGCTGAAAGCGTATTTCAAGTTGCAAAGCCATCAGCTAGAGGAAGGTACTGGGCTCTTTATCGAGCTATGAGATACTGTTTCAATGAAGAATCCACTTAGTAACAGAAAGAAGAAAAACAACACAGTAGGATGGAGTAACAGATGGCAATAATTGCACACATTAGCTCATCTTAAGTACCTTAGCTGTTTGCTTTCAATTCTCAGCTGGACAAAACACTTTTCTGACTTCTGAATCAACCATGGCTTGTGACCAGGCTCTTAGCAAGCTGAAGTACATGGCATCTTTTCCATTCCCTAACTCAAAAGCAAATCAGACTGATCACAGGGACTCTTCACTTGGCTACCTGAGCTGGCTGGTTAGTTTGAGGCTATACAGCATATACCATGAGCACATCTGAAAGCTCCACAGGTCCTAGAGCCAGCTGACACAGCAGCCTCTGCAGAGTCAGGCAGAGAGCTCACGAAGAGGACACAGAGAGCCCATGTGGCAGACCAAAGATATTGTTAAGATTTGTATACAAATACAAAATAATCACGTATAATCAGAATGGATACAAAAGGAATGTTTGTGTCATTTGGAATCTTTAAAAATCCATGCTCTAAGTAGCCTTGCTGCCCTTCTTTTCCTCCTGTATACAGTATGCTACAAACCCCTTGAGAGCCCCTCAGTCTAATTTTTCTCTCTTCCATGCTCTACCCACTTCTTTCAAATATACCTTCCTAACCAAGACTGCAAACGTTATTGTGTTTTAAAGCAGAAAGAGCCCTGTTTCCAGATGCCCCCTTCTTAGCCCTGCCATGTTCTAATCTTCCCTTAAAATTCTTGCCAGCTCATTCTTGGTAACTCCTCTATTCAGATTTCCCTGTCACTGTCAATATCCCAGTTGCATGTTCCTCCTCAGCTACACTACAGTGTACAAGTACACTTGAACATGAATAAGTAACTGTTCCACAGACAGATATTTCAATGTTTGCACTTGTCTTTAGAAATCAAAGCCTTCTCTGATTAAATGCCATTACAATCCAGCACTTGGACGGATCCAGAGAGATTAATGTGCTTTTGGGCAGCTTTAATGATAATCCTGCTACAGACGGTATTAAGTAAATGTCAGTAACCTGGTTTGAAGGGAGCTTTCACCTCAGGGATCCTTTCCATTTAGAGAAGAGAGGCTCAGCTTGCTTTTCAAGGCTGCATTGTCACAAAAAAGAAATCCTGCTTAGTGAAGACTCCTCTTCCTCCACACCGTAAAACAAAATGGAGTAAAATGACAGAGGGATTGTTAAAATAAATATATTCAGGTGATTTATAGGGAGCTAATGCATCTCTTGAAAGCCAAGATTGCTGTCATATTATAAGCCAGATAACAGTTTTGAAACCTGGGTTGCCACCCCCTCCTCATGCTCCTTTCAGGGTCTGCTACCTTTTGCTCATCTCCCAACTATGTCATGCAGTCCTTTACCCAGGGGAACAGCAGCAAGCAATTATTAACCTAAGCAATATTTTTTCCCATCTGCTGCACCTTGCCACAGGAGAAGTCTGGGGTGTGCACTGCCCCTACCTCATCTTACTATGGCCATAATAACTGATCTCTTTTCCCATCATATGATTCTGACTGGCTCGGTATTCCCTCCTTTCTACCTTGCTTTGTTAGCAATCAATAAAAGTTAATCATTAATTTCAGGTGGTGGGGAGAGGAAAGGAAGAAAGAAAATTCAGTCCTACCACTGAGCTGAGTAACATCCTCTAACTGATGGATGGCTGAAACTCTCTGAGGCTTATACTTGGCAGTAGAAGTCTGTTGACAACTTTTTAAAAATTACTGCTTAGCTATTATTTAGAGACTAGCTCAGATTCAGAAAAATACGTTATTTCACTGCTGCATGGATGTATTGAGCCAAGTCATCACAAAAAAATCTTCCCAAAGGCATGGATAAAAAAAAAAATTAGCAGAAATTTTCACTCTACATTGCTCCTATCACAAGCAAAAGCCTCTGCAAGTTAGAAAAAATTAAATTAGCTGTTTCTCTATAACTGTGCTATCTCCAGCAGTCTGATAAAATTCAACAAAAATCCCAGGGAGCTACACTAGGCTAACTACCTCGATCTCAAAATGGATCTGCTGTCTGAGATGAGGAAGCCCACCTCAAAATCTTAATACATATTACTCAAGAGCCCTTCCATAAATGCATCAAAACAAGCCCTTCTGACTCCAAAGACTTGAGGAATATTGATTATTCTATATGAGCACGTGGGCTAGATTTCACCTCTGCCTATATCAGAAGTATAGGATAAACTCTCAAAGAAACAACTCTCTCACTTGTCCAAATGAATGGAGCTGACCACATTTTGCTACAGACAAAACTTTCCAAATCTCTCTTAATAAAGAGAGATTAATATAATAAGTCCATGAGACAAAAATAATCAAAAACTGAATTTGTTCCTTTAGGGTAACAGGAACTTCCATCTTGGAACAAACCATGAGTGTCTTTAATGCAAGAGCATGGTCATCTTTCCCTATGTCTCCTTGAAGATCTTCCTAGCTCTGCAGCCTACAGAGAAGTAGTCCTCAAAAGGGATTATGTACTTTTCCAAAGAACTGAGATCTCTCAGATTGACTGTTCTGTTCACATCTGTGTGTACTTATTCTTCTGTGCCACCCCATCCTGTCCTTTGAGCCACCATTGTGCATCAAGGTCAAAATCAGTTTTGCATTGCCCATTTCAAAGATGGCTGAGAAACTACCTCATTGACGTTGATGCCATTCCTCTCCATATAGGCCCTGTCATTCACTTGTCCCCCTTCCATAAACTCCATGAGAAGGACACGCCTTGTGGAGAGATCCCAGTAGATCCTGGGGACCTGAAACAGAAACAGATGGGTTAGGTCAGGCAATAGCTTGGGAAAGGATGGAGAATATATTACACAAGTTCCAGAAAAGGAGTAAAAATGGAAGCAGCTGAAGCGAGGACTTGGCCTTTTTGATGAGCACAAGGGAGGTAAATCCACCTATCAGCCTCTTCCACAGGACAGCAGCAATGTATAGAAGGATAATACACTAATTCAACTACAGTAGGATCTGATCTCATGTAACATTTCTGACCATGCTCTACAGGATTCTGACCACCTCCCTTCCCAGTGATGTCTGAGATACCTTTCTTACCTGCTCTAGCTGGTAAGCTCCTCTAGCTGGGATGTTTAACTAGTACCTATTGCAAGTTTCTGAATCACCCACTCAGCTCCTTTAGACAGGAGCTCCATCTTGTTTGCTATGCACAGGGTCCACTTACGCAGCTTTAAAAATTATAAGCCATCGTCATAAATTGTATCTTCACAGTGCCCCTTGGAACATGAATGCCTTTGAGCTGACAAACCCTGCATACTTAGGCCATCTGCAATTGAACTGGGAGAAAAATCGAGTGTCACAAATAAGGGACTTGTCACAGAAACCCTGTGAGACCCTTAATTATCTTATTGCCAACAACACAGTAATGAGTGTAAAATGCCAAAGCAGTTTTCATTCAAGCTGTGGTAGATCAAGCTGAGTGAGGTACAAGAGAAGAGATCAGGTGTCATCCAGGGAGGCAGTGACAAAAGTGTTGCTCAGGCTGGCTCCCCATTTTCCAGCCTTCCTCTCCAGACACATTTCTCCCATGCTGAAGTCCCTATTGTCATGAGCTATTTTGCTGAATTCCCTTTCAAAATTCCTCATGTTACTGTGCTGACCAACCCTCAATCTACCCAAATCTGCTTTTGCACATAGGTGAAGCCACACATGTACATTTTAGCAAAGACATAAGGGAGCTCTGCTCTCATTACTGTGCTCCCCATTACTGTAACAGACATAATAATTTTGGATCATGCAAATAGTAAGTCAGCTGTACAATTCCCTCTCCTCACCCCACCCTCTCCTCACCCTCCTGACTCAGCCATGGACTCAGGACTAGCACCTTAGGGCAGGACAGGAAGAGGTAAGAGGTGTTGTCCATCAACTGACCAAAACCAGGGGATGACCAGGCAGGCCACTGTAGCTCATTATAGCTCCTGAACAAGAAGCATTTGCTGCTTTTAACTATTGACAATATCCCAATCCCTTACAAATTATCTGCTTTCCTCCTGCTCCTGTCCTAGAGAGACCACTTCTACTTTACCATGTGTGTGCCACTTTAGATCAAAGGATCCTTTGCTGAGTAATTTCAATGTCCCTCAGTCCCATCATTCAACACCCCGGTATACTTTGCGTGTGAACCTTGCTTAGACTTTGATGCCATAGATCCACTAGGAGCAAGGGAGATTCAGACACTCACAGCCTTCTTAGCTTCTCTGTATGCCCATTCTTTGCAGTTAGATGAGAAAGCCTGCTAACTCTGAAACTAACAGTTCCCCATCCCATCTAGCTCGCTGATCCCTTAGATCACTTCTGATGACACTCAGTCTTGTCTCAGGATTTACACAGGCAAGTCAGTGGGCTTGTAAAGTGCTATTCATGCTGTCAGAGATGCCTCTCTCAATCATAGCCAAATTGTTCAGTGATTTTTTTAATTACTCACAGATGTTTGGCTCTAATGCTTGTGTGTGGAAATAATTTATCTCTGGCTTTAAAAGCTCAAACAGGTTCACAGCACAAAATCTACTTCTCAGCTTTCTAGCATGTTTAGGAAAATTTATGATACAGAAGCCCAATTCTTCTGTTGCTTTTAGGTGATGAACATGTCTCTGAATTGGCAGGTCAGACAGGAGGATCCATTATTTAGCCATCTCAAGTCATTTGTTATTGTTACACATATTGATATCATGATAGCTCCTTACCCCAGCAAGGAGGTGATTGGCCATCTCCATTGGGATTTACTTCACAGTATGCTACTTACAGCTGTAACAGACACACTCTCTAAGGTGCATCACTTCTGATGACCGCCCACTCAGCAGAACCATTGGCCTCTGGCCTTCCCTGTGGTGGCTTTTAGCTGCCTGTGTCTATGGGAAGGCCACTGCTGCTACTGGGCTCCAAAAGGACTGCTCCAAAGCTGGCATTAGGCAACAGGGAATTACATCCCTTACCAAGGAAAAATGGATATATCAGCCTGTAAAGCCTAACAAAAACTCACCTTATTTCAGACCTCTGTCACTGCTATCTTGGGATGTCTGCATAAACAGGAGTGGGAACAAGCTAATTTAGAAGTGTGTATCCAGGAAGGTCCACAGGATGAGTTTTTTGCTGCCTTTTTGTATGTGCCATGGGCAGAGTCACATCAGTGACTGCAAACATGGCACTATGTGTGTTTCCAGAAAGCACACACTGGAGGTTTGTGTCTCTTGTATGTCAGTAAAAGATTTCTGAATGTGTGACTTTGAAGATGTGGCCTTATGTCTTTCCAAGAATGAGATGTGTACATGTCTGGTTGTACTTGAGACATTTATCAGTGACCTAAGTATGTGGCAGGGGAGGTGGGCTAAAAGCATCAGTGGGGAAGACCACACATGAGTGCAATTTGGTTTCTGTATGAAGTAACATGAATGCATTAGCCATAGATGTGTAAAAAGGATAAATGTCCCATTCTAGGGTGAGAATGTGTTTTTTTGCAGTAGGAAGGACTCATGTGAATATGCTTCTTCATGAGATACAAAATGTCCTTAATATTACTTGACATCATCAGTTTCAGTCTAGCTTTTCTGTTGTATGTCCATTTCTTGCCCTTAGTTGAGATAGAGCCCAAGGAAAGGTACCACCAGATGGCTCAGCAAAGAATGACAAATTCACAGTCTCTGAACAAGTTCAGAAAGAAAAAGGAAATTAAATTCAGAAGGAAAACTTGGGAAAATGAGCAGCAGGCTCCAGTGACTGCTGGTCCCAAGCCACCACTCCTGACCCAACAAAGTGCATTCAGCAGGAAACAAACAAGAAGAAAGCATGTCTCAGGGCATTTTCTGGTCTGTATTAGCAAAGCAGTCTAGGACGAACAACACAGAGGGGCTGAACTCCATTTTCCCTTCTGATGGTTCCTCCACTTGGTGAATGAAGGGCAAAAGACACAGAGACTATTAATGCACATACATGGAGAGAAATATGTTTCCTCACCTTCAGGAAGTCAAAGTTTTTGAGCATATGAGCAACCTTCTCAGCATTTCTGCCTTCATTGAGAAAATCCAGCTCCAAAGGCAGATTCTTCTTAGCTTCTTCCACCAGCCACATGAACTCAAAATCTGGAAAAATCTGCTTCACAACCAAGAGGAGAACCTGAGAACAAGGAAACAGAAAATCAGTTGCATGCTGGCTTCAAAGCCACACAGCTACACACACATCCTGTCTTGACAGGATCATTCCATATAACTTACAGATAAGAAAAACACGTGCTTTCAGGATTCCTGCAGTATCACAACACAGTGTCATGCCTTGGTCATGTAACAAAAATTCTGGCCTACATTTCCACAGAGAAAGGTACATCTAGGAATTAAATGATGGTGTACACATCAAAGGGAGGCCAGCTGGCTGCTGCCTAGAAGTAAGAGAACAAAGCTCTGGAGAAGACCACATGGCCAGATCTCACCAAGGGTGTTGCCCTGGAGCAATTATCTTCTGAGTCCTATAATTCTACAAGTAATTCTTTGGCTTCATTTGAACAGCTCTCAGATAATGCAGACGAGGAAGATCTAAAGTAAGATTTGTCACCTCGATGTTACTTCTTCCACTGCTGAGAACAGAAAATCCTCTGGGCAGTTCAAAGAAGACAGTGGAGTTTGGATACAGTAAGTAGGTTACAGATCTTTAAATAACACTTCTGGTGGAGTGCAGAGGGCAAGTTGCTCTTCAGCATCAGGCAAAGCCATTCTCACAAGGCTGAGGAGGTATTTCCCAAGTATCATATATTCACCACAAGGAATGCTCTTCTTCTTAAAGAGATTAGATATTCAGGGACACAGCACCTTGAAAAATCCCAGCCAAAAGTTCCTTGAAACATTTGACTGAAGGAACATTTAAGGAGTGAGTGAATCAACAATTGGATGGCATAATCAAAGCTGCACAGCAGCAAAGTATGCTTTCTGTTCATACAAAGGGATAGCTTCTCTACCAGAGCTGCAAATTTATACAAGCTGACAATTTGGACCACACCTTAAGGAAAATATTTTTTGACTGTTTTTAACTAACTGAGTAATAAAATAAGTAAAAAAAAAAAATTAAAATAGAATGCACTCTACTGTCCTTATTTCACCTGTTCTGTACATTCATCTGGAAACAGAAAGGCTTTTAAGTATGTGTTATTACACAGCTTCCCCTTCTCAATCTCCACCACTGGGGTGGGAACTCCTGCACTGCAGAAGGAATATTTAAAGTACACACAGGAAGCTGCTATCATTGAAATGTATGACAAAAATAAATTTATGAACCATCACTGCTCCTGTTCAGTTGTGTGACAACATTTGTTCTCTACCCCGTCTCAACTTCTCTTATCTAAATGTCAGTTGCAAACTCAATGTTCCTTTAAAAATGTAATCACCAGGTTCCAGACACTATTGAATTGTATTTTTTACTGTTATATCTAGAGGCATAAATCCTTTCAAATTTATGTCACCCAAATTAAATGTAACCAGCGATCTTCATGAACATGAACATAAACTTCATGGAGTCTCCAAGATTATTTCATTGGTGCCTGACGTGAGAAAATTCATGCATTTTTTTCACTTTCTTCAAATGCTCTTTTCAATCAATTTGCCAACCTGACCATCAGCAGGGACATCCTAACAAGTATTTTGCCTGTCCCTTTTCTGACACTTGTCTAACATATTGTCTTGAAATAATTATTGATATATAGAGAGCAGAGGTATCTCTCTCTGGGTTTATCAGATGCTGTACTGGTTTTTAAAGTCAGCATTGATGCTATGAAACCTCAAGTGAATTTAGGAATTTTCCAGCTACCTTTTCTTGTTTAGATTCTTTCCCATCAGTGTCTAGATAAGACCATCTCCGTCAATATTTAAATTAACCTCTTTACCTAGCTGCAGCGTCTGTCTGATTCTTAAAGGACCAGAACATTAACACATGTGATCTGGCTTTCTATGCAGTCTACACAAAGACAGTCCCACACAAGGATACAATGATGCATGAAAGCCAAGACTCCACAAAAAAGACCTTTTAAAAACAAAACTGCATGTGTCACATTCTGAGCTACTTTCCTGTACCTGTGTATATACAATATGTGAATGGTAAACCAGACTGCCTGTACAAGAAGGACAGTACTAAACTACCAAAAGAAAAAACATTGGTTTATTTTAAAGTTTCCCAGAATGAATAGTTTAAACCCAGAAAAGACAGGAATAATTCTAAAATAATCTATTTAAATGTCTGTTACCAGTATAATCAGCAATCACAGCAACATGGTGTGAGGAGGTATATTCCTGTAATATTCACTATTAGAAGGGCAAATGTCCCGAGGTAAACACAGGTTTTGGGTCATTCACACAGAATCCTCTTATTGCCCTGATCCCATACTCTTTCATTACCTGCTCATCCTTAATCCTTGACTGCTCTTTTTCTGCCACCTTGTTTTGGGAGGGAGAGAAGGATGTCATAAGCCTCCTGAGAAGTGCTGTGCACATGATGACTCACAGAAGCAAATTCATTGGGCAGACCACTGCAGTGAGTCCTGGAGAAGATCTGAATCAAATTCAAATCTACAGCTGGACCCAAAGCCAGTTCAAAGAGTTCTGTGTTCTCAAACCATCACTGAAACAGATAGATCCTATTCTTATTGGGAGATCTCTATGGAACACGAAAGTTTCTTACACTATGAGTTCAAATTAAATACTCAGATGCAAACTTATGTGTCCCAGCTGGAACCAACTGTGCTTCTATGCAGACTAGCCAGGATTGCTCAAAGCAAGGTATTTTAACTGCCTAAAGAAGCTTTAGTTACATGGTACTTTGAGAGGTTGCTGGCAGAATCTTTGATTTCTGATCTTCTGTGATGGAGAACTGTGTTACTGCATCAGCAATAACCTCCAAACATTCATCAGAACTCCTCAGCTTAAGCTTCCCCTCTTTAGTACCATGGACTTACCTGTCTGCCAATTAATGTGCACTTACTGTATATACAGACATATACATATATATGCTTTATTAGGAGAGCAAAAAACTTTAGTGTTACCACTTACAGACCTAATCCTTCCCATCTCCTCCATCACAGCCCTGCCCATTTCATGTTCTATACTATATTGCTGGTATCTTTGTCTGTTGCAATGCAGTACAGTGTTGCAGTTTATTTCCATTTCCTCCTTTCCATGGCTAGACTTAGAAGCTTGGGAAAAGCTACAGCACTGCACTGGGAAATAAGAATGGTAACATTCAGGAGAGGAACAGGAGCTAGGCATTGAAACCTTTTTCCTAGCTGAATCTCTCATTTGTGTATTTGCCCCTGTTAGGTGACCCTCTCTGTATTTTAGTGGTTCTGTTTCTACCATTAATCAGTTCAGCATTAAGGAGCTGATCAAGAAACAAAACTGAATCATAGCAACCTCATCCACCATTGAATCCACACTAGAACTTAATTGAAAAACATGCTGATCATAAACAATTATTTTCCTTGACCACACAGGCCTGACTATAAGACATCAGTAAATGGTCCCTGAGACCAGTTAATGGGCACACAGGCTGAAAAGAGACTTCAGGACTCACTCTCTATTTCTTAAGTCTTATATGGACTTACTATAATGTCATTCATCTTTACCTGTCTTCTCCTTCTGCCCTCCTTCCCTCTTACCCTGTTGTTCAGTCTCTCCGTCCATACAATCACCAACACTGCAATCCTCACCAATTTTCTGTATTATTCCTGAAAGACAGCATTGATCTCTGTGGAGGTTTCAAAGGCACAGGTTGGTGTTTTTATACCTGCTTACACCATGATTAACGCGGTCCCCATAGACTTCAATGGCAATTATTCTGTAAGTTTGAAGTCTACATGTAATTTTACCTCCATGACCAAAATATCCTTGGAGCTCTGAGCTTGGACCTTGGGGTGCTGGATTTTCACTGCCACCGTTCTTCCATCCTGCAGCACTGCTTTGTGTACCTGGGCTAGTGATGCTGCTCCCAAGGGAGTGTCCTCAAAACTCACAAAGAGCTCTTTTATCTGCCAAGAGAAGAGAAAGGCATCAGCTTGGGGTAACAGAGGCCATTCTCAGGAAAGCCCTGCCCATAAGCCAGAGAGTTGATGTGCCAAAGCTGGGCAGACTCGGCCCTTTCATCCTTCTTCTGTCCTCTCTTTTAGCCTTGTCATTGTTTGGCCTCTGAGTGAGGTCTGCCATACACACAAGTGCCCTGGAGATACTCCACTTATGGAAACTTGTGACAAAGTCCCAGCAGCACATATCATCTTGGACTTGTAGTGGCCAGGCAGTGTGTGAGAGACTTCTTCAGGCTGTCCTGAAAATGGCTTGAAGTGATTATGGCCAGCATCCTGGGTGCAGAACTCAACAGCTGTTCCTTTGCATGTATTTCTTTTGCAGATATTTAATACCACCCCCCATCCCCCCTGAAACTTGACAGCATGTATTCCTGTGCATTAGAACAGCAGCAAGCTTACTTGGTGAAAGCCAGCACATGACTGGAAGCAGTGGTTAAGGGCTGCATTCAGGGCAGGGGGACAAAAATTGCTGTTTCAACCTTGACAACTTGGCCTGAAAACATGTTTAATGAGATGGGACTTTGTCACACCTTCCATAAAAGTAACCAGTGCTCTCAGCTCAGAAAAAGCACCAGTTAGGGATAGCAAAGCACTTGGCAAGCAGGAGAGGAAATTATTAGAAGCTCGGGCTGAGAAATTCAGGACTGAACTACAAGGAAAGTTGCAGATGAAGTAGATTTACCAGGAGCAGGTCCAGGAAGCAAAATCCAAGGTAGACATGGGTGAGACAAAGGGAGAGGGCAAAGGCCCACCTCCCCTGCATAGCAAAGCACCCTGCTGGAGACCCTCTTGGCAGCACCAGGCAGCACAGGCTCTGCAACACTACAGCCATGGTAGTGCAATTTCAGCCTAGCTGATGAGACAGGCCCCTCCACACAGTCACAGCTCACAAGAAGGGCCAACACAGATATGTGGCTTCAAGCATAGCGCATGTAATGTCAGTTGAGGATTTTTGTCCTGCTCTGTAGTGCAAGGT
The DNA here is from genome assembly GCF_050655825.1 of Lonchura striata. Taxonomy (NCBI): domain Eukaryota; kingdom Metazoa; phylum Chordata; class Aves; order Passeriformes; family Estrildidae; genus Lonchura; species Lonchura striata. The sequence goes on along the minus strand of NC_140707.1, from coordinate 52,267,247 downwards.
GAATATAAGCTCTGAGGTTTCCAGAAGTCAGCAAAGGGAACCTGTCCTACCCTTCTTGCAGGCTCAACTGATTTCAAGTGAGCAGTTGAGAAGCCTATAATTTATGCAGTAACAAAAAAGAAAGAATGTCAGTGCATTTTCATAACCTGCTTTTTAAAAGGTAATTAAAGATGGGAGCTGCAGCAACCTAGCAATTAAATATGAATAAAGACCTTCTAAGCAAAGTCTTCATGTAAAGCCTTAAACGAATACTCTTTCTGCTGAAAAGGAAGAAAAATACTACAAGGAGCAGCCTGTTCCCTCCTGCAGCTGCCAAGGAATGAGCCCCCTCCCACACCACCCCACCCCCTTCTCTCCTAGCCCCTTCCACAGAAAACTATTGCTAGTAACAAACTGGAGCATTTGCAGTAATTAGACACCAACACAGACTCAGCTGCCTCCAGTAATTCACTAGGAAGGTGCATTTTATTTATTTAATTAACTGTCTTTGGTCCTGGCGGCAAAATCAATTAAGTAAAACAACTGCATTTAAAAACAACTAGTTATGTGGTTTTTAATTACAGCAGGTCCATAATTCAAACTTATTGACACTTGTGTCTCAAGAGAAAATGTGTTCAAAGACACAAGGACTTTTACCTTTATGTGAAGTTTATGTATTGCCTGGAGAAAGGATCTGTTAAGGGTAAAGATTTAAGGTGGCCAAGAGCCTGCTGGGCTGGAAGATCCCATAAGGAAGAAAAAATGCAGAGAACCTGCCACATGAGGTCAAACTGGGATTTTCTTCATCTCTCACTACCCTACATCCTTGTATCACAGGGATGTATCCTTTACAAAGTGGTTACTAATCGAACTGTCAAAAGGCTGGGTAACATCCCCCAAGGTTAAAAGAATTGGGAGTTCAGTGGCTTGAATCCAGTAAGGTACATTTATGTTAAGATCATATATAAATTGGATAAAATTCCATCTGCTCTGGATTTGAAAAATTCTTAATTGCCTACACTGTCAATCCTGCCATTTTTACAAGAACTGAATGCATACAGGTGAAAGAAAAAGCTGCACATGTTCCCTCTGGCAGTAATAATATATACCTTATTATCTTCATATACCTTATGACTAGGTTTTTTAAAGAAACATAGATGAAGAATGCTGTGTCTAGGAGTTATTTTGGATAGAAGAGTTTAATCTAAAAACTTGCTACTTAGGACATGGAAGTCAGGTTAGAAGTCATGTCCCACAGAGCCAACTCATTGGCCCTCCCACAATTTCAGGGCAAATTTGTGTACATTCACAAGCTGCAGACAAGGACAGCAAGGCAAGAGACTGTAATAGGGCCAGAGAATTGATGGATACCCCAGAAGCAGAAGGGCAGAGTATGCACAGGAGGAGGGAACAGATCACAGCCAAGCCATTACATGAGCAGGTGTGAGGCTGAGATAAAACAGAAGCACAATTATGGCTGGGCTCCAGGACCCCCCACTTAGCAAATGACCCTGTTCATTATGGAATTGTCTTTTCTCAGCTTGATGGAGGCAGCTAATGCCTCTGCTGCGGGCTGTGTTTCCCAGACATGCAAAAACAAGCAAGAGGGGATATGGCGTGGAAGCAGAGAAGAGGTGAGCCTGGTTCCCATGCTGCCTGCGGGGGAATGGGGTCTTTCCAAGGGAAGGTGGCTGCATCCATTTCGTGCAAGCAGGGAGTTCTTGGAACAGGCTGCAGGCTGTTGCTGCTCACAAGCACCCTTAACAAAAACTGTCATCTCCAGGATGGATGATTAACAAGTAAAGGTCTAGGACAATCTTGGAGCCCACCTGGCTTCAGGAACTCTCAATTTTTTTTCAGGCTACAGCTGGTCTCAAATGGCCTCATCAAACTCGTTGTTACCATCTGTAATCCTGGCAGCAGATGAAACAAGAGTAGTTTCCCAACAGGTTTAATAAAGGTTTAAAAGGAACTTTAGGGCTGCTCTTTCAAAGGAACAGGACAGCCAGCTGCAGATTTACAGCCATACAGGTGAGAGGCATCCCTGCAGACAGTGGTTTCCCTCGCTCCTTCTGCAAGTCAGGTCCCCATCAGGCACATGCTCCACCAGCAAATGAATGTGTGCTTTACTTCACTTGCTAGAAACAAAGCCTTGACTGTTTAATTCTGAAGAATGAAGCTCATTTAATTTTAAATATGCAAAATATGCATGATTGCTAGTATTAGTATCCACACCTCAAGGAACTGATATAAAAGTTCTAACAGGATCTATCTACTTTGACACTTACTATTATGTATTTGTGCTGAGCTTGCACCTAGAAACCACATTAAGCCCAGAGCACCATGGTATGAGATGCACAGCCACCATGGGCCCTGAACACACTTATGCTTTCCAGGAATTCCCAGATGTCAGCTAAAGGCTTCCTCACATGCTGAAGTGCTTTCCCAAAGCACAGCTGCTCTTCCCAAGGTCTGCAGCACATACTACCTGATGCCACAATATTGGGCACTAGGATGCCTCAGTATTTTTTGCCAATCTTGTCCTTAAACACTTAGGAAGATACTGGAAATCAATTGGATTTAAGCTCCCAAATCCTGAGTCCTTTCTAAAAGTATTACCTTATGTGACCTGCCTAGCATGTTCTGAGAATAGAGCTGGGTTTTAACCCAAGTTCCAGCTTGATATCTTAATCTCTAAACCATAAAAGTTAAATGTGCATGTCTTGCTAGCTAATTTCCTTTGAAATATATTGCCTCTTAATCCCAACATTTTTATATCCATGTTTTGCAGCAAATGATGGAGTATTACTGCCTGGTTTCAACTTGCTCACTTCACAGAGAGGCATGTTCTATTCCCTCTCCAGAAAGGCTGCTAGCACGGTACTCTGGAGCAGGAGCCTAAGTCATGGAGCCCTTCCCCAGCCCAACATTATGTAACAGCATTCTACATGAAATGTGGTGGCTCTGCTCTGTCACTGTGATGAATGTTGGCCATGTGTCAGCAGTTTGTTCAAGACAAATTCAGGAAGCAGTGAGATGCAGGATTGTTAATAGCAGAAGGCATCAGGACTTTTGGAATTCACTTTATGAACGCTAGCACACTATTGCCCTCAAATTGAATGCCCTTCCTGATTCAGGAACATGAACCTCATCCTAGGCTGGTCATCTTTTCAACAAGATACACATAATGGCTCATGTTGCCAGGGGCTCATTGATCCCTGCAAGTCTGCAAAACCAAAGCTCTAAGTGTGAGAAAAATGTTACTTTGTTGTAGAGCAATATACTTCCCAGACAGCAAGTGAGGGTTTTTTTCCATTGTTCCAGCCTTTCTAGCCCCTCTATGGAAACAAAATGTCACAGTGTTGCTCTGAGAATTATTAAGACAGCAAAAACTGAAAGATTAGATTTATTACAGTAGACAGTGGATTATGAAGAATAATTCATCAAACATCAGAACAAAAAGCCCACAATTTATAGGCAGCTTTGTTGAGTCAGTGCAATCTGATTGGACTTCTCCCCACTTAATGAATGCCAAGCTTAATTGATGGTTCCTAAATTCATCTGTCAAGAACATGTATTTATTAATACATTATTTTTAATAATATTGTAGATATATACAGAGCAGTGGTTTTGGTTTCAATGAATTGACTGGTGTTCATATTACATTTACACATATGTGTGCCTATATAGAGAGGTATATGCTGCATCCAAATGAATGTAGGTAAAGGTATGTGTGTGCTCTCATGCACTAATACAGTTACCTATGGCTTACTACAAAAAATCCCTGCATCTTTCAGTGCACAGGATGGAGAAATAAGGCGGTTCTTTTCAGGGGAAGACATGCAATAAGGTGCCTGCCTAGAATTTGGAAGAGCTGAGGTCTAACATTGTTTTTCCTTGATATCCCATGTGATGCTGAGCCACACCATGTAACAGTGCTCATGCTTCAGTGAGCAGAATTAGGGATGTCAACACAGCTAGAAATCTGCCCTTGTCGAGTTTATAAGGGCCAAATTTTTAGTTTTGCTTTTAAAAACCTATCTGTAAAATACATATAGACAGTCACAAACATGTCACTTCACATGCCAATGGTACATATTTGCTCCTGGCATGCTAATCACTGCTAACTTTGTTAATCACTACCAATATTTCACAAAGTCAGGACTGTCCATCAGCATTTCTTGCAGAAAAAGGGCTGTGACTCAGGTGGGACGTGAAGTTCACTTTTTCCTGTTATTTCTACCTTGTAACACTTTGGACCCATCAGCCCACTACCTGCTAAAACCCTGAGAATCTTCTCTAGGATCCTACTGGCAGCATTTCTCAGTTACAAAGGCGTTAGTGTTACAGAAAATGTGCTCTGCTAAAGGAAGAGTCCTTGGTCCCCCTCAGCCAGAGACTAACATTTGCTCACTCATTCATTGTCTGATACCTACAATCCTACTTCCTTATCTGCTCACCTATGATCCTTTTTCTCTAGTCTCTTTTGGCTAGACAAGCAGTGGAAAAGCCTACACGAAGCCACTCTTGTACTCATTATATCCATCCATTGAGCTGTGCAGCAATAGTATCAGTCTACTTGACTTGCTATAGTACCTTTAATTATTACAGAACTATACCTTAAGGAAAAGCACCTTTTACTCCATCTCTGATGGCTCCTGCATAATAGTCTGTGCTCAGACACATTCATTTATTTTCCTGAGTAAGTCAGACCCTTAAGACAAGGCAGAACTGTCTGAGACTATCACTCATCTCAGATCGAAACCTAGATCTCAGTGGTGACAGCTACAACAGGCAGTAAGAGCAATGAGCAGACAGAGCAGATGAATGTCTCCTGGGACCCTGTGTGTGAGGTAGACCTCATCTCCCATCTCTCTAAAAGGTGTGCCACTTATCCATGGCTCCCACAAATAAACAACATTCAGCCTAACAAAAGCAAGGATTGTGATAGCAATACTGGAATACAACTGGCTCAGGAACATCTTCCTGACTGGTACAAGGAGATAAATGCTTTTCACCAGTTAAGCTACTGAATGTCTTACTACCTTCCAGAAACACAGGTTGCTAAAATTAACAGATTAGCACAGCACCCAGAAGTGCTTTCAACAGTTGGGAGTTCTACAGGTTTTCCAATAGCATTTCACCACAGCCTCTTCCGTGTTTAGTTTCGTTCGGCTGTTCTTCGTCCAGGTGCTGGTTTCACAAAGCACTCTGAAAGCAGAGAAACTGCACAATATACTTTTGATGTATGGCAGATATCAAGCTAAACTGTAAGAAAGCAGTGTCCAGACATCATCTGCAGAGCTAGCACAACATCTTTGCTAGCACAAGCATAACAGATGAAACCAGAGAAAGGAAACAGCAAAGCTGGGATGTCTCCAAATAAGTTTATAATCCATCCACCTGTGTGCGTGAACCTTATTCCTGGTCAAAGTACTACATACAGGTAGCTTTCCCTCATGTTTATAACCTTATACACAGAATTACATTCCAAGAAATTCTATTTCTTAAAAATGCCCATTACACCAAGGGAAAGGTTTTGCTGTTGGAAGCTACATCATCATTTTAAGCTGCAAATCCAGTTCACTTCCCTGTGGAGAAGATGGAACGTGGAAGAACCTTGCATTGCTGAATCAACTATTTCCTCAGAATCCCCAAGTGATAACAAAAGGATTAACAGTCCTTCTGACACTGACATGGACATTGAGAAAATGCTTTTTTTCTGTCTCCAGATCCAGTTAATTAGCACAATGACCTGTGACCTGTTCAGCATCCAACTTCTTTCCATCTCAGAATATAAAATAACATCTTCCTGAATACCCTAAACCATTTCTGCAGCCCAGCCTGTCTGTGACTGACCTCCAACAGCAGCTAGTGCTTCCTTATCCTAATGGTCAAGCAAGAGTCCACCAACAACTATGCTTGTGTGGAAAGTGAAGATGTAAAACCGCAGTCTCTCTATGTGCACAGTAAACACTGTCACTGTGCACTCTATTTTGCATGACATAACTATCTTATAGCCTATGCAAAATGCACAGACTAAAGCCAAGGTGTGTATACACATATATAATCCTGTTTGCTTTCCATTCCATCATGCTGAAAAAGAAAATAGTGACTTGTGAGCTACTTATTCACTCCAACAGTGCAGGCTATGGGGCAGATGCTTCCCTGTTCTTCCTTTGCACATACAAATGTGCTGTTTAATTTGCTATTTTATGTTTCTCCCAGTTGAGCAATGCTCATTAAATCCACTCTCTTCTCTCTTTTTGGGGAAATACTACTTCCTCTGCATCTCCCCTGTCTGTGAGGATGGAGCCACACTGGTCAGTTGTTCAGACAGACTGGAATCACAGTCCTTCAAGAGCACACAATGATGCCACTCCCAGCCATCTTTTGTATTTTAATTGAAAGCATTCTTCCTCTTTCCTCTCCTTGCTAACAAAGGAGTGTCTCATTTGTTACACCAGTGCACAGTGGAAGCATAGCAGAAGACAACTCCACTGCATCCCATCTGCCCAAAGAGATTCTTATTCCATGGCTGATGTAGAGCAGTAGTGGCTCCTTTCTATTAAGATTTTCAAGGCTTTCTGTATTCTTTGCAGCTCTTCAGCTCCCAGGCAATAGAGCTGAAAGTGCTAACTTAGCAGGAATATCCCAGTAGCTCCTAAGGAAGGGAAGAGTCTCTTCAGCCTTCTGCTCTTTTAATTGCTCTCTTAGTATATCTGAGCAGCTGGCTTATCCGTTTCCTAGCTTTCTGGAGATGCTACACAAAGCTCTGTACACAACCTCTACCCCCACTACTGCATCTGGATAATAGCTCACATAAAATTCCCACTTCCTTTCTGCTGACTTGTAGTTCTGGCTCTGTACTCTACATCAGCCTGCTTCTAGCCAAACTACAATTTCAGCCTGTTTTCTGTGTCATCTTCTTTCAGTCACATTCCTGTTCACATTCAACGAAGCTAAAGCACAGTTCCTAATCTTCTCAGTCAAGCCATCCCTTCTATCTCCTTTCTCATCACAACAGAGAATGTCACTAACTTCCTGTCAAGCATGCCTGAAGCCTTGACCTTATAATCAACATTGACCTTATTTTGTGGTCTGAATCTATGAATCAAGTGCAAATGCTCACAAATTACAGGTGAAAACAAGCCAATTGACCCACATCCCCTCAAAGCTCCCATTTCTCTTGAGCCACATATGTAATAAGATATGTGGAGGTTCCCAACACACAGAACCCCTTGACTGAACTCCTGAAGACATATTCCCAAATGACATATCACCCCTACAGCTGCCAGCAGCCTGGTGCAAAGACAGAACATTTGTAAAGAATCATCAACTCACAGAACAGCTCTGGTTGGAAGGGACCTCAAAAGATGGCCTGGTTTAACTTTTCAAGGGAAAGGAAGCCTTGAAAATCTCAGTGATGAGGTCTCTACCACATCCCTGGGGAAGTTGTTGCCATGACTGGTAGTTCTCAATGTAAAAAATTTCTTACCTGTACCAAGATGAAGCCTCACTTGAAATGCCACAGAGATGGGGCCAGTTGCCACATAAGCAAGAAGGTTAGATTTAAGAAAACACCCGGGAACAAATGAACTTCCAAGACCATTTTGACTCCAGATAGAAACACATTCCTGCCATGCACTGGCTGAAACCTGTGTAGGAAAGGGTCAAGGAGCCACAACAATAAGCTCCATGTTAGTCACAGCCAGGCAAGGGAAGGACTGCAGAGATGCCCCAAGGGCCCAGCCAGCAGTAAGCTTGCACAACAGCAGCACTCCTGTGAGAAATAACCAGCTGCCAGAGCCTGAGGATATATGGGACACATATCACCTATGCCACCTTGAGAAACACACATCACCTGTGCCTCATTTTAAATGCCTCTGATTCAGCCTTGAGAGCCCGGGGGGCTTCAAGAAGTATATAAGACAAAGCAGGGGGGTTGAGGGGGGGAATGTGTATAGGCAGTTTTATGTGACTATACAGAGTGTGAAGAGGTTGGGTACAAGGATTTGGTCAGGAAGTGTAGCTGTGCCAGGCCTTCAGCACAGAGTTAAAAAGGAAGCATGGAGCAGGGCATTTATGTACACAGCTTGTATGAGAAATGGTAGGCAAGATCCATCCACAGAAAGGCAAATGAAGAATAGGATCAGGACAGTGTTCGTGTGTGTGCAGAGGCAGGCTATGCACAGGGTTCCTGAGTGTGTGTTTGCGCAGGACAGTACTGCATTTTGTTTCATAGTACCATAGTTTGGGTTGGAACAGACCTTAAACATCATTTAGTTCCAACCTTCCTGCCATGGGCAGGGGCACCTTCCACTAAATCAGGTTGCTCAAAGCCCCATCCAGCCTGGCTTTAAACACTTCTAGGAATGAAGCAGACATGATTTCTCTGTTCCAGTACCTCACCACTACCACAGAAAATAATTTCTTTCCTAGTATCTAAACTAAACCTATTGTCTTTCAGTTGGAAGGCATTCTCCCTTGTCCTATCACTACCACGCCCTTGTAGAAGTCCCTCTTCAGCTCTCTTGTAGGCCCCCTTTAGGTGCTGGAAGATGCTATGATGTCTCCCCCAGTCCTCCTCCAGGCTGAACAACCTCAACTCTCTCATCCTGTGTTCACAGGAGAGGTGTTCCAGCCCTCTGATGATCTTCACCACCTGGGACAAAGAGCAGGAATGACAGATGCAGCATAGGACAATCCAGCAGCCTGTCACCAGGGTGGACAGAGGCACAGTACAATGATGGCATGCAGAGGGCAAAGCCCAGTCCCAAACAGAATCTGCCCAGTATCCATATCCTTCCTCTGGCTTTGGTTATAATTACATAGATACAAGGAAGCCTGAAGTCTTATTGAAGCACACCACTGCCCCAGATTAATAGAACAGGGAAGCAGGAGTAGGGATTTGAGGTGGACCTGGAAGCACATGCAGTCTGGCAGATGCAGGAAGCCATGCCTGAACTGAACTGGTATCAAGAAAGGAATATAATAAGATCACTGTTTTAGAAAAATTATACTTAAAAGGTAGTAAAGATCTGCCAAAGATGTAAAGCTCATAAGCCAGTTACTGGTGTTGACTGTCCCTTGATGGAATATTGAAACACCAGCACACATGGCAGACAAGTCAATATAGAAGACACAGCTATTCAGCCATCCACACCAGAGACCAAGGTGCAGGGACTACAAGAAGCTGAGGTAGAATAACTTACAGAGAGGTCTGGATGAGGCCCTGGAGTTTGTATCCTTTGCAGCCCACTCTCAGGAAATAAATGGAGATCAATAGAAGTCCCTCAAGAGAGACAACTGCACAACAAATTAAATCTACAACTGACTTTACCAACAGTGTCACTGGCACCATGCATTAGGTCAGATAGAAAGTGCAATGGGGAATGGTCTGGTAGATGTGGGCAGCCATGCCTGGCAGCTATCCCTAATGACTGGTCGTACAAACCATGGAGCCATGAGCTCTCTGCATTGATGCAAAGAGAAAAGTCCTATGCTAAACCAGCCACATCCTGCCCTGCTTCTTTCTTTTCAATCTCTCCTCTGAATATCAACTTTTCCTTTCTTCTCCTAGCCATATTTCCCCTACTTTTCACATGTCTGCTCTGATCTGTCTGCCTCTTCTACAGTACACTTATTATCTTTCTCCTCTTCCTGCCGTGTTTTTTCTCCTTGTCCCCAGATCTTAGTGCAGGGCTGCCAAATCCCTGCTTCAAGGGTGTAACCCAGCTGATTTACTTTCCTTAAAGCAGTGTCTGCTCTCATGTAAATTACCCTCCAAACCTAGCCTGTGAAACAGGCTTGTTCACTAAACTCTATGAATAGGAAAGTAGGCACAGCTGGCCTATTCATAATCAACATAAAAAATAGATTAGCACTTTACAGATTAAACATTATTGTTTCAACAGTTAACATAAATCAACTACACTTACATGCCTAGCATGCACCACTGCCACTGCAGGGTGACAAGTGCTGCAAAAGGGAAGGGCTGACAGTCCATGGTGTAGTAGAAAACAGCCTGAATGTAAGCTCTCCTCTGCCATCCCCAGTATGTACTGCTAGAGGTTGCTGCCAGGACAAAAGTGGGCTACGGAAACAAAGCTAGGGGGGTAATTTTGATTAATTCACACACATTTCCAAACAATCTAGCAACCCACTATTCTAAAGCCAGAATCCAACTGCCTTTCTTCCTTCCCTCAGGCTGATGCATCTCAAAAATGGAGCAAAAAAGTCAGCCTCTGGAATAGGAGCAGGACAGGAAGCCTCTAAATACCAACTGATATGTAGCTCTGTTTCCTATAGTTCAAAATGTTTGGGCTTCTGTGGATGAAGATAAGAAGCTTGGTGGATTCCATCTATTGCAACCATCTCAAAAAGTACCTCATTACAACCCAGGATTCACCTCACCAAAGAGGGGCCAAGTGCTGAGATCCACTTTAGACATGTCCTGTGGTGAGCAAAGCCAGGAGAAAGTATCCCAAAGTGGTCAGGCTGCATTTTCTCCCTCATCAGGTACAAGATACTAAGTCACTGGAGACACTCAGTCCACACATTGTGATCAGTGTTAGGTAAGGCCCACAGAACCAGTCTGCTCCAATACCTTTCCATTCTTTCCTGTTCACTGACTGAGCACCACCCACTGTCTCAAGTGTTTATCTTGGAGCAGCCAATCTGTAATTCCTGAGCTGGTTTTAATGACTGCAAGGGACTGGAAAAGGCCTTGGCCAGGATATCCCACTAAGAACCAGCCTCACACCTCTTTCAAACAAAAAGGAAACAAAAAATAGAAGAGGAAGAGATTAGGTTATGATCCAAAGGACAAAAGATGGACCAGGAGAAGGGCAATGGCTTATAGGTTTTCTTGGCAGCCAGTGCAAAGACATCAAAAGTTTACAAAGGGCAAGGTGGGAAAAGTTACATGGAGAGACTTCTTTACTATAACCCCTCTTAACAAGCCCTGGTAATTTTAATCATTCTAGCCTCCTTCTAGCCTTTCTTGATAAATGGGAATATCAGTTAATAGACCTGAACCAACCAGCTACATCCAATAGTTTTGTTCTCCATGCACAACTGATATCACTTCATTTTCATTCATTATCCAAAATGAGCTAACTAATGTAAATCTTCTACTAATAATTTGGAATTTCGAAGGACTGGTGCTGAAGAGCCTTTTCCAAGAACTTGCCAATTTGAGATGCAGTGGTTATGTGAGCTTTATAAGGGAGAAACTTGTAGTTTTGCTTCAGCTGAGCTGTCCTGGCACAAGCAATCGGTCACGTGAGTTTACTTCTTCAGTTGTCACAGACAGCTTCAGAGGTTTGGCTCCGAACCACACATCCTGTAAAACTGAATACTGCAAAGCTTACAGAAAATAAGTGCAAAATGTGCCTAATGTTCACATACATAACATAACAAAACATCCTCAGGCTGGTCTGCCTATAAGGAATAAAGACACTTTGCTGACTAATGGTGTAAAGAATGTTGAGACAACTTAGATCTGAATTTTTGCCTCAATTCTCAAAACATAACAGCATGTTGAGTGTGTGGCTTCTCATAAGGAGAATTTCCAATGCTCCTAGCAGTTTTTTTCACAGGGAAGAAAACTTGCAAGCAGAGTTGAAGTGTTTTTTATGGCTCAGCATCCTTCCATAGAATCAGGAGCTGCCTGTCAAACAGATCCCAGAAGTGCCGTAAACCAAAACTTATTAGATCACTGTACATCTTATAAATTCATAAAAATACTATGCGACTACTCTGTGTGTTAGAAAAATACAGATATGTCAAGGTCAGGCCTGTAACTTCTTATTTAATCTTATGTCATTTGTTTCATCTACAAATAACCTATTGCCAAAAGTTGCCTGACTCACTGCATCATGTTTTCATGTTTCTGATGGGTCAAGAGCCAAGTAACTGTGCAAATGTAAAATTCTGAAAGAAATTAAGAGATAATAACTAGGCAGCATCAAGTAGGATAGTAAAAGATCAGTGGGCAGGCAGATGATGGGATTCTTCACTCCTTCAGAGTAAACCCAGCCTGTGCTAAGATGAGAGCATCAAGAATATTTCAGAGGGTATCAGCAGTGGGCTTTGAAACAGAAGCCAGTCCCTCAACATTGAGCACCTCAATGTTTCTGCCCCTACATAGATCCTGCTGTGTCAGAAATGCCTGAAAATTGCTGAGCAAAGGAAATATACATTTGAAAAAATAAAGTCTCCATATGAAATAATAAGAACTATCAATCCCAGTTATAGATTGCAATTTCCAGCAATTGTTTGAAATTTGAAGGGTTACCCACATGCTGAAAAGTGTTTTCTGCCAATGGCTTGAGCATTGCTGTGCAACAGATACACCACCTCTGCAGGATGTGGACACTGAATACAGCCTGACACAGCTGCCATGTGTACTATCAGCCAAGATGTAATTTGCTTCAGAGCAACACTTCTGGTATAATCAAAACTCTGAGAAAACTGTACTCAACACAGCTTACCATCTGCAGACACTGAGCCAACAAATTCCATGCAGGTATGTCATACACTAACCCCCAGGCATCTGAAGAATTTGTAAACTGAAAGCAAAAAATGTCACTGAGCATCCAGTTCAGAACTATTTTTACCAGACCATTCCCCATTGCACTTTCTATCTGAAGTTTTCTCTTCCTTACAGAAGGCCCTCCAAACAATCCTTCAGAAAATCTACTGTCCAACTTCCTGTATTGTAAATCTTACTAATTTAAAAGAAGTCAAAAGATGTTATCCCCTAATCTATACTCAAAACCTTTCCTCTCTTAGACTAAAGGGCCTAGAGTACCCAGGAAGAGGCTGCCATAAGCAGGATCCAGCCAAATTTTCCCAGGAGCTCTGACTGGAAAGAAAACTCATGGAAAGAGGCAGTACCCTCTTCAAAAGCTCCCCTGGCAGTAAGGACAGCAGGCTGTCCTTGGCATGACAGTAAGGGTCAATAACACTGGAGCTTGCATACAGAGTGAGCAGGAACACAAGAAACAAAGCAAGGTTCAGTGCCTGAGCCACATAAAACTCTGTTTGCTTTCCCCATCTGCCCTTAGAGCAGCAGTTCTGGACAGCTGCTGCCCACACAAGGGCTCGGTGTAGAGGCAGCCACACTGGGATTTGCCAGTGACTGGAGCCTCTTACCAGAGACAAGGCAGGGCAAGCACAGCAGAGGCTGCAGCAGCAGCGGGATCTGCACAGACAGCCACTTGTGCCTTTCAGTTGAGTAATGCAGGACCATTTGTTCTGGGTGACATTAATGCTATTCACCATCCATCTCAGACTCTTTAAATTACCTTTTTATGGCCAAAATCCTTTTCATAATAGATAAAAATCTGGGTTTTATTTCCCAAGTTATTGAAAGAAATGTGAAGGTTTTTTATTTGTCATTACAGTTTTAATAAAAATGTGGTTTTTATTGACATCTGCTTGGAAGCCCTGCTGGGTGTACTGCAAGAGACTCAGAGTGGTGGGAGAAGGGCCATATCTTCCCATCCCACTTTCCAGCCCCTAACACTGTCAGAGTAACTGCCACCACAGCTCAGTTTCCACACTGGTGGGTAATGGAGGGTAATGCAGAGTGAGGAGATTCCCCTGTGACTGACAACACCCATAGCAAGCAAAGAGGCTCTTGCCGACCTAGATCTGGTTGCCCAGAGTCTGTTAGTAATGTAAGGCACAGTGATGGACTTCACAGACCATCACTGCAGACCGTTCAGGGCACAGCATTACTGGAGATGGTGTTTTAGGACAGAATCAGGTTCACAAGCTACATGAGACCTGGGTGTTCAGCATTCTGCATCAATGCACAGCCCCAAGCAACCACAGGAGGAACTGTGCACTGTGCCATACATCAGTGCTTGTGGGCAGAGCACTCAACCACAAGGCTGTGCAACACTGGAGGAAGCAGACACATGTCCTGGCATCCTGGATGGCTTAGACAACACTGCCCACCTGTGAAAAGGCTTTCTGGAGCCATAACAAAACCTGCAGCAACCTTCATTCATGATGATATGAAGACCTTATGATCTAGCACAGTAAATTAAACTTCTCTACAGCATATAGATCCAGCTACATAAAATGGCTCATTTTACTTTGGGAATAAGTAGGATGCAGTAGGACATGCAGGGTAATACCCAACAGCCTACTGAAGGCCTAGCTCCTTTCCCACAGGGCTGAGCATTACTTGAATCATTCTGCAAATCAGAAATAAGCATATGTCTTGCCAGAGCTTAAAATGCTCTTTGACAATTCCAGAAGAATCAGGGAATCAAGTCCATCTTTCTCCCTGTCACTAGTACAGCAAAGGCTGCCATACAGAAATGAAAGTATTTTTTTCTAGTCCTGCTATTTCTCATACTCTCATAGCAGTATGAGGACAGGGAAATCTCTTGCACTGGGGATTAGCACCTTGCTGTGGTCTCATTCTCTGTCTTTTCCATGGCAGTACAGATGGCCATACAATTTCTGTCCCTCCCTGTCAAACGCCCATGCGGCATCACTGCAGATCTCTGTAGTGACCATATTCTCAGGTGTATATGGGTGCATTTCAACAACAGATGAATACTATTTCATGTACCCAACCCAAAAAACACTTTGGGAACTTTGGGAGCACCCTAATTCCAATCAGGACCAGGTTAATTTTTTGCAGTAGCAGGGAGGGGTGTTGCAAGGACCCTAAAGTTGACACCACCTCATGCCAGTGGTAAGAGAAAGGGACTCTCTTCCAAGGAGAAGGGGTTCCTTCCAATTGAGTTAAAGTGGTGGACAGAACAGTCAGGTATTGTTTATTGACAGGGGCTTTTCACATAAATTGCTTCTTTGCCTTATACCTTCCGATATTAATATTGTTGCTGTTATTGTTTGTTTTCTTATCTCATTGCTGTTTCCAGTAAATTGTTCTTATCTTAACCTGTGATCTTTAGATAACATCTGAGACTACTCAGCTTCAACCATTTCTACTCCTCTGCAACAGTTTCAGCAACTGTTAGATGTGAAGGTAAATCAAGAAACAAGGAGGAACACTCATTCCCATGGTTAGTCACATGCCTTACACCAGCCCATCAACCCCCCCCCCCCCCCCCCAGCAATGACAGCCTGGATACAGCACATGGGCAGCTGCACTGCACAAGCACCCCATCAACATGGGAAAGACCCTGTTTGGGACCACACCACCCTCAGTTAGGGGAGTGCAAACTTTATCCTTGCCCTAATCCCCAACCAAACAACCTCACACCAGAGACAGGAACAACGACTGGAGAATCTGCCAGAAAGGAGCAGGAATTGGGATATTTCTAAAAGGAAAGAGTGACAGATGGGGATGAAGAGAGTGTCTCCCACCAAGGAAAATTACCTCCAACATGAGTTAAGGCTTGGGTAGAGTATGGAGTACACAAACATATCAAGAGGGAGAATAAGAAGCCTTCGGAAAAAGGTCAATAAGTTTATTTTAAAATGCCAGTGTGTAAGGATAGGTTGGAAGCTGGTGAGCAATAGGCTGTGAAAAGCGACATCTTGTTGTACACAGGAGAAGAAATATAGTGGTGCTGAGTGAGTAGACCTAGGCTGTGGCCCACTGACATGTGTGATACAAGGAGGTATTCTGGGACTAGAAAAAGGTAAAAGTGTGCATTGGCATAGAGAAGAATATAGAGTGAAGCAAGGAGATGTCCCAGTATCTCAGCTGTAACAGCATTATACAGCAGAGAAGTGAGACCTATATTAGGGAATGCACTGGCCAGCAGTGGAGGCAGGCAACAAAGGCCCAAAGGATATTTGGAAGACCAGGCTTGTAAAAGCTCACAAGTCCTTCTGCAACCACTCCATCCTATGACAAGGGATGCTGTGAAATGCCCTTAATCAGAACAGAGTGGCATCATCTCCCCAATATCCCTGTATCCCACAGCCACATGACAGATGTTTCCAACAAACCTACCAAAGGGAGGAAATCTCCCTAATCCCAGTGCTGTCAAAATTTCTTCCACCTTTTTTAGTTTCTAAGCACAAAGATTTTGTGCTTTTAAGGTGCACCCACTCTGAAAGTTTTCTTTTCCAGAGCTCCTCATCAGTCTTTCTCCCTAAATGTGTGGTGTCCACATCTCACCAGAAGCTTGCCTGGCTCTGCTCTGCATGCACTTCATTGAGTTAGAGCACTTAGCTGAACCAGCTGTCTCTCCCTCTGTCATTAATAGTTCTGCAGAGAAAGAACATATTCAGCTTGCTTTCATTTTCCACGCTTGACACCTTTTCACTTTCAGAATCTTGTTCAAGCAAGGAAGATAAAAATAGAGGTAGGAGAGACTCTTTCATTCATATCTTAACAGCCATTCTTATCAACACAGCTTTTCCCAAATGCTCCAAGGAATACACCCAGAACAAGCCCAACCTGCACTATCTCCACTGTCTCCCCAAAAAATTCTTGCTCTGTGATCTCACTGGTGATTGTTTCCAAGAGTTATTGTAAAGATTTCTTTGCCCAGCCTCTCCCACTGCTACTACTTGTGTTACCCTGTGAATCTCACCCTACCCACCTCAACTTCTTGCATGTAACACTCCAGAGAATTATCACCTCCCACCATCCTTCATCCAAACCACAGTGGCTGGCTGAGATTAAAAAGCCAGCGTTTGCTCACAACTGATTATTTTTATCCCAATGATCCCAATGTGATAGGTATACAAACTGGCCCTGGACTTAAAACAGGGTTGGACAGGACAACCCACTAGTCAGCATATATGACGCTTCTGCTTCTGTGCCAAATCAACACATGCCAGTTGCCTTTACATCAGAGCTACATGTTGCAGCTCCCAGTCCCCAGCCATGATGCTGGCCTAAAATGGGAGACCCCCCCATCAGCAGGGTATCAAGTAGGTTTGTGTGGGGACAACAGTCATGGTGAACACCATAAATCTACCTCACAAATGCTCTGTCTTTGCTCAAACATCTGTCCCATTGGTATGGTCTCCATTTAAGCCAGTTTTCCCACAAAACATTTGTCAAACGTACAAGCCCATGATAAGATTCATAGGAGTAGGTCGCATCAGAAAGCAGACTATTTCTAATTGATTGAAAATATAATGCTTCTGTACATGAAATTGTCTTTTTTTGATCTTCCTGCCCTTTTGCAAGTCTTGCCTAATTTGCTAGCTTGTCACATCCCTCCCTAGGTATGTCTGTATTTCCAGTTGCTCTTTGTCCCATTTGTTCTGCAGTGATCCAAGCTGTATGTAATTACTTCTTGCCTACACTTAAGATTCATTTGAAGAGCCCAGCTCTTGGGCCTGACTGGAGAACTGGAAGTCTTACCACAGAATTCGACAGCAGCAGGACTAGGCCCAGGCACTCTGAGAAGGTTCCCTCATTGCCATTTTTTCTTCTATTTGAATTCATCTGCAAGTTCTCAGGTGTAATGCTGGCCCCAGGAGGGAAAATTTCAGGATCCCTCTCTGCACTCTTCTCTGCCCTGATACTCCATTTTGCTGCTCTGCCACCTCTATTTCAGATAAGTATATCATATTTAAAATATACTGAGGATCTAGCTATACTGGCATTAAATTTGTTACTGAAGTAACCCTATTAAACCCTCTAGGCTCCAGCAATGACAGCTTTGGTGCACTGGATTCTCAAATCATTTCTGGTTTTAAATATCTTGATTTGGTACCTTGTAATTATTAATATGGGCATTTACATCAGCTTTTAATACTGCCCAATTTTACATGGTCCTTTATTTTTATACATGTTATTTTCTTCATTTATCTCTTTTATCATTGCTCTCTTGTTACCATTTCCTCTCCATTACTTTCTTAAAATGTCTACCTTTTTTACCCTCCCTCCCCTGTAGCTTTAAAATTAAATATTGCCCAGCACTGCCCATATGAAAGAAGTGAATGCTATGAGGTAAGGTTGCTGCAGAGACTGTATTTGAGCTGCTTCATTGGGAATCAATGAGGCACGGAGCATTCCTCTAGCTCCCAAGAGCACAAAGAGACCAGGGATTATCAGTGGCAGCTGAATACACACTTGAGTGAAAATGTCCCACCTGCAAGCACCACCTTCAGCCTTTAAGAGACACCACACAAACTGTGCCAGAGGTGCCTATTGTGGTAATTTGATTTTGGGGTGGCTTTCCACAGCTCCTGTGGAAGGGAGATTGCCACATGGAAGCCCATGGAGGCAGAGGCCTGCAGGGAGCAGCCAGCCTGCTCTGCTCCATCTATCCACTGAGCTATGTAACACAGCTGGTACCAGCCTTGATACAAGCATGGAATGCTGATAGCAGCAGCATGTTGCAGACTGGGGGCTGACATTAACCCTGCCATTGAACTGTAGAGAAATATTAATGGTCATTCCTGGCTAAACAATATGTAGACCCTTAAACTACACAGACTCGCCCCATTCAAATCTGCCCATAATATACCTTCTAGGTGCAAATACTTCACTTACCTCACATTTTCCCCACACCTCCTCACCATACAGTCAGACAGGCCAGAACAACCAAAACAGTCCCAAAAACATCTATATATGAGAAACAATAGATGTACATACTGCTTCCCTTCTTCAACCTTCTGCCTTCCTCCCCCTCACACACACTTTCCCTAGCATCACCTTTGTGCACTGTTTCCTCCTGCCTCCATCCTTACCATGTCAGTTGTGAACCTTGAAATGCCTCTCCTCCGCCTGGGCGACAGTGTGAGGGGACATCTTGTAAAGAGCAAGATGCAAAATAGCAGAATACCTTGTGTAATTTACTGTGGTTACTTCCCTTATATCTAATAACACAGCCACTTACCTACTGATCTAGGAACTGTGGGCTGCTGAGGGTTAATGATGGCACTGACTCTTGAGCTACTGTGTTACCTGACTGCAGCACCAAAAGTGATTTATGCCATTATTTGCTTTGGGGGTTAATTAGGGGCTCGAGAAAGTAAAGGGCTGTCAGTGCTAGCTGGAATTGGTCTAGTGCAGCCAGGGGAGAGCAGTCATCCCTCACAGAGCTCTGCCAATACATCTTTGTCCTGAACATCAATACCTCCAGCTCCCACTCCTCAGTGTGGCAGACAGCCCTCCATCCTGACCTCCAGCAACCCTGTTCATCTTGGCATACAGAGCATACTGCTCTGCTGAGTCCTGCCATTTCCATCTGGTACCTTTCACAACCTTACTCCTCTGTTATTTTCTCCTCACCAAAGCCTGCCAATAATGCCCATTGATAGACGGGGAAAACTTGCATGGCCTTCACCCAGAAGCAAGGAAGAGGTACCTCCCCTCAGT
Source organism: Lonchura striata (assembly GCF_050655825.1). Taxonomy (NCBI): domain Eukaryota; kingdom Metazoa; phylum Chordata; class Aves; order Passeriformes; family Estrildidae; genus Lonchura; species Lonchura striata. The sequence continues at coordinate 52,247,983 of NC_140707.1, read as the reverse complement.
ATCTCTTATAGCTGAGAAACAGCAGTTTTCTTTCCTCTAGCTGTCCAGGGCTTGTTGAGGCCTGAGAAGCCAACACAGGCTATGGCTGCTCCTACCTCTTTGCCCAGATCCTCACGGATAACTTGCTCAATCTCCTGCCTGGTGCTCTGCGGGGCCTGGCTATGCAGCACCTTGAGGGTGCGGGTGTACTCCTCAGGCAGGAGGTAGTCCAGCGCTCCCAGGTGCTGTCCCACCTTGATGTAGGTGCCTCGGTTGGAGCAGCACAACTCCCGGAGGCGCTCAGCAGAGCGCAGGTGCACCTGCGAAGAGACCAGAACACCAATCAAGCCCTTTTGCTGTCTGTTACATGCATATGTGCACATACACATCTTTTTTGTCCAGAATTTAAGCGGAACCAAAGATTTCCTTTCTTGATTCTGGGCATCATCATCTAACATGTCAGTTCATTATTAGGAGTCTGGCTGGATTTAAAGGGTCTGAACCAGACCAGGACAAGATGCTCCTACACTTGTTTGTATAGGCACCACAATCAGTAACACCACATTAGTTTTTGGCCCATCCTTGCACAGAATAAAATGTCTGGACATAGGGCAGCATTGGTTTGTCACTGTGATTCTGCACTATGGATGCACAGTTTGGAAACTCCTTGTCAAAAGACAAAAATCATGACCACAAACATTATGTTAGACTTTTAGTATGAGTGCAGTGAATTAAAATTAGAAGAAAATCACAGATACCATCCCAGAGACTTCAGAAGAAGAGTCTGTTAAAATCAAAATTAAAGATCTCTCCTTGGCAGGGAGGAGGACAGTATATGGGCAGTCTTTCATCTTCCTCACCTCGCTTTTAGACACATATCCCTCCAGTCCAGTCAGGTCTTAGGTCTTACTGCTTGCATTGCCAACAAAGTCTGCAATAACAGTCATTTGAGCAACTAAGTGTTAGAAGACTTGCCAGCTGTGCTCACACTGGTCAAAATGCAGTACCAAATGACAAAACCCATTTCCAACCACTTGCCTGGTCTCTATTTCAGCTCTTTCAGTTCATTTTGCTCCTCAAGAATATACCAGCCACCACATCCCTCAGTGACAATGATTTATTCTTCCTTTATTAATGTCACTAGAAAAGCCTCCTGTCAAGGACATAGCTATATTGAATAATATTTAATGAACTTCATATAAGTTTACCCTGATACATTAATAAAACCTATGCAGATCAATAACAAAAAATAACTGTGCACCCATCTCCCGTTAACGCCTGACACCAATCTGCATGAAGTCTCCTCATTCCTCTGGCTTCTGTGTCAGACATTACTGAAGGTCAAATCCTGTGTCTATAGCCCTCATCTGCACAGGATCCTGTGGTAATGGATTCCAGCAAATGCCTTGAAATACATGACAAAAAGGAACAATTCCACAAACATTAATGAACACTACATACACCCACACCATTCAGTAGTTATCTTTCTCTCTGTGCAAAGCAGAGCCATGTCACATCATGGGACAGGCTGAGTGTCTCACATTTGGAAATGTGTCAGGGACAGACTGAGTGCTGAGCTGCAAGTGCATGAAACACAGGCCCAGGGGAGTGTGAGGAGAAAGGCTAATATGAAAGTCTTGCCCTCAGTGTGAGACTTGACAGTATGATGCACACGTGCTCACATACACGTACACACGTATTTTCCTAAGTGGGCACATATGGGCAAGTGCAACTTATGCTAGGTGGGTGAGCTTCCCCAGCATACTGCCAGCTCAAAACCACTCACACATGTATAGGCTGCAAATAACACCTATGAGTATGCCTCAAGTCTCCCAAATCATCCTCCTGCATTTTACACAACAGCTTTGAAACTCATGCTGTAAAAAGCCTCTGCTCTGGCTCTTTCCCTGTTCCCCTTCCCTGTGTGCATCAAGGACAAAAGCAGGCCAAAAGGGAACAAGGAAAGGAAGCTGTAACAGCAGATGAGAGAGCAAGAAAACCAGGGTGGGAATAATGGGATAAAAGAGAAAGGGAGAGAGGGAGCCAGTGCATCTGGGTTGTTTGTCACAGCACTGAGAGTACAGCCCACCACAGAGAAACAGCTTTTTTGCAGCTCCAATAGTCACCCTCTACCCACTGCCTCCAGCTGTGGAGGAGAACCCCTGCCAGCAGTGAAGGAGAGTGATGGCCAGCCACACACTTCAAGATGTTGGGCAGCCATAGCCAAAGGCACTGGCAGAAAACAGAGGCAAGGCTCTTTACAAATATGTTCCAAGAAACCCAGCACTGAGCTCAGGCCAGCACAGGGTCCTGCGATCTCCCACACACAACAGGAGCCCATCAAATGACTCCAGGCTGCAGCATGATTCAGGGCAGAGCAGCAGCAACCTGGGGCTGTAGTGCAGTGCTGGGTGTCAGGACAAGCAGCCCACTTCAGGGTAGGTGAGGTGCTGGCTCCAGTGCATTACCCACACCACATGGATTTCCAAGGGAGTTGGAAAAAACAGGTTGGAAAACTCACATAGCTAAAAATGCAACTGCTTGTAGACATGCTTGTATACAGGGTGTATCTTCACATCCGCGTCACTGCTGGGAAGGAGGTGGTAATAGCCCCTCTTTAGCACAAGGTGAGAGGAAATGCTTGTCCTCATAAATTTATCCACACTGTTGAGAAGCTGGTTGGCCTCATGAATGCAGTAGTCCTGGACAAGACGATCCTTACAGAGGGCTCCAGGAACAAAACAGAACAAAATACCCTGCAAAGCATCTTCCACAATGCTCTCACAACTGGCTTGGCTTAAACTCCTAAGACATAGATGCCCTGGCTGGCTGGACCAGGGAATTCCAGCTACTGCACTTCTAGAGAGAAAAGGTGACCAAGCAGCTTGTCTCAGAAGACGTAAATCTGTATCTCTACATCTTACAAAACTCCAGTCTGCATTAGAGGCAGAAGTACTCTGAGTATGAAGAAGGACTGTGAATGCAACTTCCAAGGACTCTATTCTTATCAACTATTTCTTTTAGCAGAAAACTTTCTTAATTATTATCTATCATTTTCTTGGATCTTCCCAAGATAGGTCACAGTCCAGATGCAGCACTTGTTCCTCTGACAGACTGCATTCCCCTAATCATAGACAAAGTTAGACTCTCACATCCCTACTACAGTGTCCAGTTGTAGTGGTCCACGTATCTGTTCCACCTTGAAGAAAATGCAAGGTAAATGGAAATCCCCAGAATGGCTCAGAACCTTTCTTCAAGATACTGCTCTTTGTTGCCCAAGAAATACTTTGAAGACTGTTTTTATCAGAGGAAAGACCTGGAAACAACACCTAGTCTTACACAGATATACTTGTATGCATTGCCCCTAGGAGCACACTACAAAGAAAGGAAGCATTTCACGATTTCACATAGCAAGGAATAGCAAGAACAAGCTTCCGTCAGAAAGCCCTTCAGATCACAAATGATGTCTGTGTACACGGTTCTTTCCTCAGTCCAAATGAGCATCTCTTTCTGTCTTAAATCCCATCTCCAAATTTCAGCAGAATAAATTCTACATTGGCCCACATGGCTATCAGACTCCTCTGCTTTACTTAAACCCCAGTTAGACTAGGATTAACCCTGATTATTAAAACTGTGAAAATAACAACTCTTAGGTGTGGAGAAAAGGCATCTCTGGGATGAAGTACACGCTCAGCAAGCAGAGCTGCAGAGGAATATATTTTAATCTATGCTTGTTGTACAAGCAGACCTGGCTTTTAAAGTAATGTGGTTGCTTTTGAAGAAGCCTTTACTCACACAGATTACTAGCAACGAACTGCTCATCAGAATACCAGATGTGCAGATATCATGAACTGGCAGGTGCTAATCTGATCTTAAAAATAAAGGAATTAATTTAGAAGAAAATAAATACTCAGACTAAAATCTACCAGTGAGAACTTCACACCTGGTGGTGAAAGTGCTCAGAAAGGCCACTGAAGACAGTAAAGTAAGTGGTGGAAGCAACTCCTCATATGAAATCCCCAGAAAAGACATCCCAACTGTGCAGGGCATACTCTTAGCTGGCAAAATGTGAAATGAGGATTAGGAATGCAGAGAGAATAGCCTGCCCATCACTGTTTACAATGGAGATACACTCTCCACAACAGTATTTCAAGAAAGGTGTCCCTAGAAAACCATTGAAAACTTCAATCACATAAAAATTAAAGATTAATTTAAAAAGTAGCTGAGATGCTAATAGCTAGAATAAAAGGAAATCTCAGATTAAAACTGTTAACTTGCAGAAGACTAAAAGGGAATAAGTGTTGCCCTGTTTTTAAGAAAAATCCAGACTAATCTGAGAAACTATAGTCCTGCAAGCTTTAATTCTGTATCAACTAAATTACTTGAGACAATAATTACAGATAGTATTAAAAGTCATTTAACTAAATGTGATATGACTGATAAAAAGCCAACAGGGATTCTGAGGGGGAAAAAATAATTCTTCACCAGTCCACCAAAATACTGTGAGCTTGTTCATACAATAGCCAATAGAAAATAAGTATTAGAAAAGAGGTATTTACTGGGAGTTTCATTAAATATCCTCACAAAGAATGAAAGGCAAACTCAGTAATTACTGGAGATACAAGAACATCACTTGCTCATTTTATCCCACTTCCAACTCAGAAACCCATCACTACAGACAGCAACAATGGAAGACACTCCAATTAGGACAAGACTGCAACATTTAGTGCTGTTTTCGCCACAGCTTCATTTCAACCTGCTCTGAGCATTTTTAAACCAGATGATCCTGCAGAAGCCTCGTCTATCTTAGGAGCTGCATTCATTACTTCATGGGAGGATGAACTAGCACTGGAAACAGAGAAACACGATGAAACAGGGAAGAGGTCCAGGTAGTGCAAAGAAGGCAGAAGGAGCTCCCTACAGTAAAAGGATTGGCCTGCATTACTGTCAAAAACAAACAGCAAAGTGTCCCACTATTCCTGTTCTTACACCAAAGCTTAATTTTGCTGCCAGTGATGTGGCAAAGAGAGCATAATGCATTGACAAAAATTTCATGAGATATAAGATATATTATTTACCAGTGTGGAAAAATTAGCCCTGCCAAGTCCCTACCAAAGACAGGTGAAAAATCAATACACCAAGAGATCTCACCCTCAACAAGGATGGCTGCAAGGTTACATATATTGGGAGGTGCAGTCTGTCCTCCCCACACACGCTGCTGAACTTTCAATTAACTGCAACCATCCAGCACTTGGATCACATTCTTGTGGATGGCTCAGCCTGTTCAATGCATAGTGAGTCAGGAAAATAAAAAAAAATTAAAAAAAAAAAACAAACTGTTTGACTGTGATAGAAAATATTAAAATGTCAAAAATATCAAAACACTAATGCATAAATTGAATGCACAACCCCACCCTGGATTCTAAAAATCCTACCACAAAAAAGAGGTAGATAAATAAAAAAGGACAGAGAAAGACAAGGGAAATATGACCATGTCATATAAAAGAGTCTATTAAAAAAAGAGATCTGAAATGTTAGAAGACTGTTTAGATTACAGAGAGTTGGTGCATAAGAGTGAAAAGTTGTATGCAATAATGAAAAAAACCCTCCCATTCCTGATTCTCTCATTAACACACAAAGAGGGCATTCCACGAAACAACAACCATTTTTGGGTTTTTTTTACATCCCATTTTGCACAATACAGCGTTAACCAGTGGCACTCACTGCCAGAGGAGAGAGAAACCAAGACCTTAATGGAATTCAGAAAGGCTTTAGATATTTATGATAAAACAACCATACCTGATTTTATATGGAGCTTTTCATCTCTAAAAGTGCTTTTACAAAGCTCTTTACAAAACTCAGGACCACTATTCTCCATTTTACATGCTCATAGAACATTACAGCTAATCAAATGTCTAAAGGGTTTTAAACACTATTGCTCAAGGCATCAAGAGAAAAATTACCCTACTGTCTGGCCACAATGACAGAATGCAAACAGGGTGCATTATTAAAACCTTTAGAGAACCTATTTGGTGTATCCAGTTCCCAAATTCTGGTTAAATCTTCTGCTGAGGTCAACCTGTTTCCAAGGGTCTTCCATATTCACTAAATTACCTGCCATTCAAAGGACTTGTGACATTAGTGATGAACTCTTGCTTTCCTTCCACAGAACAACAGAAGTGCTGCTTATGGTCTTTCATATTAAGCCTTTGGGATGCTAGGAACAAATTTGTGGCACACAGTGGGTGGAAGCATCCCAAGCATATATGCTATCAGTCATCCTGGACAAGAACACTCTTCCAGAAATGCCATAGGAGACTGGACTGGAAGAGCCAGGCTGTCCTTTGGACTCCCTACAGAGGGAAAAGAGGATATCATCACCTCCGTGATGGGTATCTCCAAAACACAGTTGGGTAGGGGAAAAAAGACATGTCAGAGAATATAGGAAAGAAATCTGGTCATAGTCTTTTTCTCTTTCACCCCCGATAATGACAGGGCCATATGCAAAGGACTAGTAAAACTGCAGAAACAGCTATAGATGACTCAGGACAGCACAAACCAGAGAAAAATGAAAAATGTCCACCTCAATTTAACTCAGTGAGAAACTTAAATCAGTGGCCACACCAAAAGATCTGTAAAAATGCTTAGGGAGGATATAGCTACTGGTGATGTGAATAGGGTACTTGGGTGCTTTAAAAACAGCAATACAAAACACAGAACCCATTTCAGTGACAGTGTAGTTCTGTCTAAGGGGCTATTATCTCCTCTTTCACCAAATCTGAATAAGCATATAGTAAATATAAACTACTACAGCCCTCACTGACACTAGCAGCCTGGTAATCAAACTGACTGGCAGCAAGGATGCTACAGGAAGACACACAATTCTAAACAGAATTGTTATTGCCTGCTTTTTGTATTATCTTTCCTACTTACCTTTTACGAAAGCTCATTCCTAGGCACATTGGATATTTGCCATTCAAATGCTTCCTTATACCAACACTGATCATACTGCCGATGATGGATAGATCCACGCCTTTGGAATTGCAATAAATTCTGGTGCAATGTACCTCACTACATAATCATTTGTTATTTGTGTGAGTTGTATGCATGTCTAACTTAGTAAGATCCTTCAGAAATTCTGGAACAACCATGGGTTGCCAGTGGGACAGAAAGGAAGTAAGAAAGAGAGCTTTATAGTTTGGGAAGGATGAAGATGATCTCCCTGACTAAAGTGACAACTTCTTTGCTTCTCAGTCTCATAAACACAGAAACAAGGAGTCACACAACTAGCAGGATGGCCAGTAAACTCAGTATTAATGGACTATAGACAGTAGGTCTACAGACAGCTGAAATCTGGTGTTGGTGCTGTGGCCTTGTATCAGTAGTGCTACAGGCAGTTGAAATTAAAGCAAACACATCTCATAATTCATGCAAAACTTTCCTGGAGATCACAATGGACTCTTCCAAACCAAGGCCAACGTATTTTATGCTGAACAGATATGCAAGCTCACACCCTCTGAGCCTTCAGGAATTTCCACATACAAGTGCACACAAGTGCTGACATCCCATCTGTACCACACATACTCCCAAGCCTTCCTGATAAAGCCCCTATTCACAACTTGCTTCACATAGGTGACTGAAGGCTGACCTAGCAACAAACATCTACTGTGAGATGCCACTTGGTTCAGAAAACATTTTTACACAAGACTGAGGTCCACCTCTGGCCAGTCACTCCCCAAGCTGCTCTGGAGAGTGGGAAGCAGTGTTTCTCAACGGCAGGGCAGAGCACCAGTAGTCACCTTGCTGAACCCTGCTCTTGCTGGCTGGTGCATGCACAACCAGCACCGATCGCCTGCTTGTATTCCATCTTCATTTTACTCCAAGCTCGGTCATTTGTGCTCTGATTATCTCTCATTACTGACGACCTTGCTGTAATGAGTTTTAATCTGCCTCGTATTAATTAGAAACATTTTCATTAGCCAGCTCAATTTTAGGTAAATAGCTAATAGAAGCAACTGAGCTGCAATTAGTTATCTGTGGGGCAGTTCAGGATAAAAATCTGAAGAGACCAGCTGTTTCCCCTCTAGACACCCCTGTGATATAATGCACTGTTCTGTGTAAGTCTCCTGAGCCAGGAAAACAAGGAGCACAGGGAAGGGCTGGTCAGAGACAAAGGGAAAATAACATGCTAAAATAGCATGCTAAAATAATGTGCTGTAGAACTTCTGTGCCTGCAGGAGGAATCTGAGAGTCAAGTTCCCTACACCCACCCCTGCACTTTACCTCAGTGAACAAGGTTCTGCTCTTGAGGCTGTTTTACCCTGTGACTATTCAAGAGCTGCTTGACACAGGCTCTCTTGTGGGGCACGTATATTATGGTTACTTACACATGAGGATAAGATCAGACCAGATGTGCCCAAGACAGAAAGATAGACCCATGTATACACAAACATATAGTACTTGCAAAGACAGCAGGTTCATAGAAGTGCATTCAATGCCTTATTGTTCTGATAGCTGATATACGAATAGATCTGTCCTGTGCTTCATCGCAGAGGACCCAAGGAGAACAGAAAGTAATTCAACAGCATGTCTGCAGAAGACACAGAGAGATTCTCAGAAGCCAGAATGAAATGAGGCACATGTCTTCATCCATTGATCACAGAGCCTGCAGCTCCATAGAGGCAGGTGAAATGATAATAAATTTGACACAGCACCTGTCAAAATCTGGCTAACAAAATTAATTAACTTCAGCTTGGATCAAACCACGTGGGATGCCAATGAAAACTGCAAAGACACCATGTTATTTAGCACTGTGTTTAGCTGTGGGGGGGCTCTCACACCTTCCCATCAGCCTAAGGAAGCCGCGTTTCATTTGATGTTTTCAGTTGCTGTAAGCAACAGTATCAGCTGTGTATTACATTCCGAAGTGTTCCCTAAACAGGAGCTGCTGACACACCCTGCAGAAAGCACATACTACTGACAGAATAGCAATGGATGACGTTGTGCAGAAAAAATGACCTGAAGTGAGAACACTCCCCACACAGCTATTTCCATGTAAGAAAACTGTGTAAAGGCAGCAGCATAAGAAGTGAGGGTTGGCCTTGGACCACGGGTGGGGGGAAGAGCTCTAACAAGGCCACAGGAGCAATTAGCTGTCACTCAAGCTCATATAGATTTGGCTACACTTTCAAAGCTAAGTGAACAATCCTAGCAGCAGGAGCGAAGATGGAGATCTGACAGCCTCTTCCCCGAGTTCCCACACTCCATCCTGCAATAATATAGAGCTGGAAAAGGCTGAACTCCACAGGAAGCTGTAACATGCAGAAGACAGACTGAAAGGTAAGTCTTATGATTGATGGCCCAAGTACCATTGAGAAAACTCAGCTAAGTCTCATGTAGTTCAGCTGAGAGTCCAGACAGAGTAGCTTCAGAGTCTGCTCTCCTGCTGTGGGTGTGCAGAAAAGTAGGAAGCACAGAGGCAGCTGCTGCAGCTGGAGGGGAGAAATCATCACATCCACTTTGTCAACGCTGAAGAATCTGGGCTGGCATTTTTCTCTTCCCAGCAGTCGAATCCCACCCTACCAGCTGCACGTCACAGCTGACCTCCAGTCAGGACCTATCTGAGTCAACATCAGGCAATTAAATTGTGCAACAGCAGCTTCTCCCCCTTGTACATATGTAACTTCTCTCCTGGCAGGTCATTCCAACAGCCAGGGGAGCAGAGCAAGCCTGCTCCCTCTCTTACAGCAATGCAGATACACACCATCATTCACCTTGACCACAGACCCCAGAAAGAAGGGGTTTTACTGCAGTGGCTCTAAAGAGAATACAGCCCCTTACCAAAATGACAGAGGCAGATTCCTTCCCCCTACTTTAATCTGAGAAGCTCTGACCTTTAAAGCACAGACCTCTTCCCACAGGAACAGGATGCCTGAAGAGGAAAGAGACAGTAACACATGAAATACCTACAAGTGATTAAATTGGATTGACGAGGAAGTCAGTAAAGATAACAACCATGGGATTACGCTGTCAATTCCAAAAAGCTGCAGTGACTGTCATAGCACCACATCCAACAGAGAAAGTGGCTGCAGTGCTAGTAAGTCATCACTATTGGCAAAGTTTGGTTCTATGTCCAAAAAGTGCCTATGTTAAAAGAGAAAAAAACCACAAGGAATGCCCCTTTGTTACTCGGCAGGTCTGTTCCTTTCTGAGTATCCGTCATTTGCTGACTTCAGTGAAAAAAAATATATATAAATAATCCAGCTTTTTATCTAGCTGACACCACACAGCTCCACACCAAGAAAGGCAGCTGGTGTCTATTAGCATCTCATCAATGTCACCAGTATGGGAGACTGAGCTGGTGTCTCTTCTGATTCATTCGCAATAGACTTGTTAAACTGCTATTAGAAGGTCCAATCCTTTCTTGCAGCCAGTCTTGTGCTTTGTAACTGAAAATAACAGATTTCTGCAGGTGTCAATGGAAGCAGAATTTGGATAAAACTGGCTTAGGTGAGTGCTAGTGAAGGTAGCATTTGGTCTACTGAATCCTTTTGGCTGCTAGGAACACAAGGAAGAGAGAACACCTATATTGACTATGAGAGTGCCACTTTAATATAGCATGAGATAGCAATTTAATGAAGTAAAACACGAATACCTGTCATGGCACCAAATTGAGGTGAACAAAAGGAGAGCCCAGGTGAGGCCACGTTACCCAGAGTAGATTACTTTTGCTCCCACAAAAAGGAGAAAGAATTACCTCCAGCAGTACCAGAGGCAATTGCCTTTACTACAGCTGGAATCATAATGAACAATATTGTCCATGCCTCCCCTGCACTTGGCTGTGGCTCACCAAGGTTATGAAGGGAATAAAACTGAGATCATCTTTATATAAAACTACATATACAACATTTCTTCATCAACAGGCTAGTCAAAAGATAGCCCACATCTAACCTTGACTAGAAGGCAAATAGTAAACTCAAGACAAAAGATTAGTGCAAACAAAACCTGACAGAATGAATACTGACAAATATCCTCCAAAGAATAAGATCTTGCTGGCCAAGTACAATCTCTGTGTATGTTCCCAAAGACATGGCATGGCAAAAAAAAGGACTTAAAGAATTCACACAACACAAGATTGACATGAAGCAAAGAAATTAAAGCACTTGCTAATAATCCAAAACTAATACTATCTATGACTTCTAGCCTCAAATACTTAATATTAAAGCATTTACATACGCTACACAGAGATCTCATGAAGAATGAAGTTACAGTGAAACTGGAAGTTGATGTCAGCAGGCAGGAGAAGATAGAAAATGACATAAAAATGGTCTTGATTCAGTCTCTGGAAAAGAATGGAGCTTCGCTGTTCTCTCATTAAGGAGATCATGGCATGAATGGGAGCTGCGCATTGATCACCTCTGAAGATTCACTCTTTTTGTAGACAAAGTGCTGCAGGGACAAACACTTGGCTGGAGATGGTAAGAGGGGACTCAGTTACAACTACAGAGATCCTTTGATCTGTAGCTACATGACAACTTGAGGGAGACATCAAGGCAAAGCTGAGAACATGAACAGACCTCATCCAGGAGCTTCTTTAAATCTACGTGATTTCTATTTAGAAGTCTATAATTGGCTCCCTCTTAATGGTTTGCTCATCAGCACCTGGCATCCACTAGCACCCCAGAGTAGCCACTCAGCCATGAGACAGCCTGCCTCTTTGAAAGCACAATTATCAAGTCTGTATATGGATTGCTAACTATTAGCAAATTAGAATAGTCCAAACTATTCATACACTGAGCTTTTAAACACAGCAGTGAGAAATACAGGTATTTCAAAGTCCTCCTCCTCTGAGCATTGACAGAATGGTTTAGTCATAGGGAGGCAAGGTGCCACAGTCCCCTCTATTACAGGAAAGCAGACATGTTTGGGCCACATCACAACAGCTCACAGAGAACCTACCATAAGAATAATTTGGAGCAGGTAGTCTGGAACTTCCAGAAGGACACAAGCATACTGGCCACTTGGAACTCAACCAGCACATCAGTTTGGCCTCCCTTACACAGAAAACCCTTCCTGGCAATAAAGCAGTCCAGATAATGACTCTGTGTCTTGTTCTAAAATCCATAAAATTCACAAGTCCAGCATTCTTCACTTCAAGCCTTCATGATGCTACTCAACCATGACCCAGACTGAAGATGTTGGTCCAATATCAACCATGAAGACCTCTCCTCCATATGGCAATGCCCCCCACCCTAGATCATTTTGGCACATAATGTTGGGAAACCGAAAGCTCAATAAAAGCAAGCTTGGAAACCCATTCTATACTCTAGTCCTAGCATTTCAAATCTCCCACCTGTAAGAAAAAAATCTGTTGGCCTATAGGAAAGCATGTGTTTCTAGCAGTTATATGGGAGATGTTAGATTTTACTACTCAGTTGCCTGCCTGAAAGAAAAAAAAAGAAATCCCCTCTGTTGGCCTATTAATCTGTCATAACAAGATTCTTCATAATTAGTTTGTCCCTAACAGTTGCTTTGTAATGGTTGCAAGAGAATATTTCAGGAATGGCAATTACCTCTGATGTCAAAATGATGAGGAAAATAAATGTTCAACCATCAACAAAATGCAGTGCCTTTTCCACTCCCACCTAATGGTGGGTGACAGCACTGCACATCAGAATTACAGTGAGGGTAATTACTAGGCATGTTGCTATTGAGAATTCATTTCCCCTCTTGAGAAGAAATTTGTTAAGCAATGCAGGTGGAAGGAGAGGAATCTGTCACTGAGATGGGATCCTGTGGGTAAATGGTCTTACCAATACATTGCTTCTTTAATTTACTACACGTATGTCCAACAATCATAAGCAGTGAACACTATTTAAAGGAACTTATTAGTAACTATTAGTTACACATATATCCCACCATTTCTAAGATTTTGCAAAAGGACAGAGCTTGACCTCTTTATTTTTACTTTATTTAAATTTAGTATCCTTCAAATAAAATTCACATGTCTGCATTAGTCACTTCACTCCATCCATACTAATAGGAAAACAGTAGAGTTTTAGGCTATTTGTAAATTGAAGAGTTCATTGGGCAGTGAGCTCATTGGATTTCAGCATATTGTGAAACCTGACATCCTACTGTCTCTGGAGTGAGATTTACAAGAATGAAACTAAAGGCACACACACTGTGGAGCTCATCTTCTCAGATGAGGACCAAGTTGTGCCAAAGCTGGGAATCCTACTCCAGAGAGGGACTGGGAAGGGGAAACCTGCTGGTCTGGCTGCTATTGACATAAGTGTGTAAAGCCACAGACTGGGAGAGCTGTCTTCCTGGCTTCAGAAATGTATCCTCCCAGCACTTGGGTCTCAGTTCTCAGAAAATTAGATTGTGGCAAATCTTTCCCACGTGATTTACCAAGGAATGCAAGACCAGGTGGGGTAAACCTATATCCAATCTGCCACCAGGGCAGAGGCCAGGGAGGTGGCAGTCAGGGCTGAGGCATCACTGGGCAAAGGTAAGGGCAGAGCATGAATCAAGAAGCTGATTCAGGCCTGGTACAGGATGACAGTACAAGTGAACACACAGCTTAGCTGTGTAGGAAGCTGCATGCATTCAGATGGAGATACAACAGGAGAGATACATGCATGAAGCTGCTTCTGTGTGCATTTTGCTCAGTACTTAATCACATTACCAAACACTTGTTACCCTAAAATCAAAACACAGGTTCAAAAGAATTGAACATCACCTGCAGTTCTGGTACAGATTTAGTTTACTTTGGGAAGATTGGAAGTTAAGGAAGTTGCAGAGGATACAACCCTGCCAGTCAGGGCAGCAGGAGCTGGTGTTGCTCTTGGGAGTCCATCACCTGCATCAGATAACAATCACCTCTTGTCTTCAAGCACACAGTCCTGAACTAGTACCAGCTCAGAGTGAAGAAAGTGCAGTTCCAGCTAACAGCCTTGCTGTTTTCTCAATCCCCATCACTCAGGATTTCAATTTAACATTCCCCAGGCAAGGATCACCATTCTGTATATTGGCACGGAATAACTCCCAATTCAGACTGACACAGCAAAATCTCAGCTTACTACAAGAAAAAGAAGCAGGGATGTCATCCTGGAGAGGAAGAAGAGAGACAGAACAGGTGATACCAGGGCATTGCAGAGATGAAAAAGCTCCTGCTGAGCTCTGGAAATGCCTGGCTGTACTGCCTGACTGTGAATCCAAAGGAAAGGGCCCGAGGGAGAAAAGCTTATCTTCCCTACTTCTCTTCACACAACAGTCCTATGATAAACAAAGCCTGCTGCCCTTCAGCAGTTCTGTAAAAAACAAGTTGTGCTCAGAAAAGCCCTACAATAACAAACAGGCTGCACAGTTACAGAGTTCACAGGCAACTCAAAATGAGTACATTTTCAAACAAAGACTGCACAGGCAGTAAAGACATTTTAAGAGATTTTTTTTTTTTTTGAAAAGTAATTCTGCTAGTGACCTTTTCAGTGAATTTACCTCTAAATTCAGCAAAACTAGCAACATAGTCAATGGATTCAGGCTTGGCAGAAGGCATTTATTTCATAAAATGCTGGGCATTTTCATATATGTGCAAGCTCACGTGCAAATTCTTTGTTAAAGTAAAGCTCAGAACAGAGTAGAGGCTTTATAAAGACAACCCTTGTTTATCTGCTGGCTGTGGCCCTCTTCCATGTCACATCAGCTCAGTACACTGACAAAAACAAGTTGTTACTGGTGTCAGACCTGCCAAAATGATGCCACTGCAGAGGAAGGAGCAGCAAGCTGCTCTGAATGGTGCACCATCAGCAGAACTTGCAGCCACTGAGACAGAACTCTCAGCCAAAAAGACACAAGTAAACAAAAATCCCAACAAAAATAAAGACACCCCAAGCCAGTTCTACAGGACCAAAAGTAGGCTTAACTATTGTAGCAGTGAATATGATTACCATCTTGGATTAACTCTTCCAAAGCCATCTTTGAACCTTTAACTCTGTTCAAAAAATGGCTACTTTACTGTAAGGACTCCCACCTGAACAAACTGGCACATGTCTACAGGCAAGCAGATGAGCCTGTCCAAATGTACAAAAATGCACATTTCTAGGCAGGACACCTTAACACTAGTAAATAAAGGGGTAGCTTTAAAGGGGTTGCTTTAAAACCTGACATTGAACAATACTTTTTGGTTTATTCCTAGAACTGAATCATCAACTATTCTACTTCAAGAGAAACATAGCTCCCTTTTTTCCTAGTCCACGGGCCTTCCTCAGGCCCAACAGAGTCCTGCCTGGCCCTGGGACACCAGATGGGAGAATACAGCAGCTCCTTTCAGAGACACCTTTCCCTCAATATGCAAGCAGTGCAGCCCCCACGCATGTTAAAAGGATTTGCCTGGAACCTATTAAGATGCCTCCCACATTACAAACAAGTCCAGAGGAGTGTTTGCAAGACACCACCCACCACAGCAATTCCCTCACCACTGACTTAACTAGCTTAATGAAGACACTTGCTTGACAGGTAAGGTAATTGGGAGCTGCCCTCTGGCACATTCTTTTATCAGATCCACTTTGGGGAGAAAGTGATAAGGTCACTGCTTTAGCAGAGCAAATCTACAATATTTAGTCCTGCTCTGAAATTCCAACCTGGACTGATACATAAAATATCCTCTGCATGCCACCTATTCTCTTCACCCCTGATTTTACATCTAATTTTTCCTCCTAATTTGGTGTCTTTCAAGATAGTGTTTCACTGCAAGCTAAGTATAACTACCTCAGAAAAGGGAAGAGAATCCACAATATGTGTCTTGCTAAGGACAAAGGGCAAACAAAACAACAACACTTCAGAAGTCCACTCTGACATTGTAAGTACATGTCTCTATCCCCAATGAAACTTTTAGGTATCTATTTTCCTAGCCTCAAATAAGATTATTTTTACTCTCAAGCCAGCTGTCTTCCTGTTCTTAGAATAGATTAAGTACTGGCTACCTGTCAGCTCTACTGATTTTACAGGCGTCCTTCAACAACAATATGGGCCATTCCCTTTAAAGTTGAACTCAATGATCCTTGTGGGTCCCTTCCAACTCAGAATATTCTGTTTCTGTGACCTGTGAACCATATAAACTGGTCAGTAGTTCAAGGCCACACAATCCTTCATTAAGAAAACATCCCTAATCAGGGCCTGATCCAATGTCAATGGGATCAGTGTTAAGTAACTTACAGTGGAGCCCTAAGTAATTTCTGCTTTTCGTCTCCTTCCCTCTTTACACAGACCTTCCACCTCTGAGAAATCCCATGTTTGAATGTATTTCACCACTCACATCTAGGGTGAAAATCTAGGCAAATCAGTCATGACCATGAGCTCTTTCAAGGCAATACTATCTCTTGCCATACCTCTTGACTTTGCACTGCTGAGTGTTCATTTCACACTGGGACCAAAGGCATAGTCAAACACTAAATAAAACCTGATTATTTCTTCACTTGTCATTTTTTCCTTTTATAATGTTTCTTATGATGCAAGCTCCTTGCAGCCTGCATCCTCCCAGGGCTGCCTAATGGTTTCCCCAGTGTACCAGATAAGATGTTCTTCAGATACTACTCTGGCTACTATTTACCTCTCCAGCAGCTCTAAAGAAGCAATGTGAGGAAGCCCTCAGGGATTCAACTGAAAAGGGATAGCCCCACCTGGAGGAGAGAGAGCTAAATGCTCCCCAGGCATATTGTGTCACTCCTGGGAAGCTGAGAGAAGATGGCTCAGGCAAGGCGAGCACATGACAATTCACACTTAAGCTCCTGGAACAAAGCACTTCAGGACCCGTGTGAACACCCAGGAAAAAAACATGAAATACATGAGGCACTGCCTCCTTACCCTCACTTCTCTCCTTCTTCCTCCTTCAAAAATGTCACAGTAGATGGGCCATTTCTCTGAATAAATCACTGCAGATGACTGAAGAACATCTACTTTCACAGGTACAGATCCCACAAAAATGGACCTTTTTAATGCTACAAAATTAAAACCTAAAGATACTATGGCCAGAGCATTCAACTGACACCACTCCAGAAAGCACAAGGAGGAAAAGGAAGTGTGTTATCATTATAAGATTTATTTTACAGCTTGTTATGTTTTCAGTGCAAAGTTTTCATGCTTCATGTGTTGGCAGGAAGTTTGCTAGACAGCAGTGCTCAAATGTAGAGTCATCAAGCCACCAGCTGGGCCAGATAGTAGCTTTTTTAGACTGCATTAGTGTTGACCATGCCTTTTAGATGAAGAGATATCCTTGGGAGCACATAATAGGGCAACCAAACATGATCAACTCAGGGATTGTGGATGGGCTCTGAAGCTCTTCACCTCTCTATTACTGGTTCCCATTTCGTTTGGTGACAGAAAGTCACTGAGACCTAATGGCTATTTTGTGTCCCATAAGAAAGTTCATTTGTTTCTCACCTCAGTTCACCAGAGACTGAAGCACAAGTAGATGCACCACTGCACACACTGGCTGTGGTGAAGAACAGCTCATAGTCCCCATTCACAGTTGCTTTTTTGAAGGAATGCCATGGAGAGTTCCCGAGGACTTCTCTCTGCAGCCCACTTCCACCAGAAAGAAACTATTTTAGGACATCACTTAATATTTAAGGCACATAGTGTTACTGAATCACAACAGAAGTCCAAAGACACAGGCTATTTCATTGGTCTGAACTACCCAGAAACTGTAGATTATTTTTGAAAACACACACACATATACATTCATTCCTCTTCTTCTCAAGATCCTTCCACTGTGCAACTTCACAGTGAGACAAAACTTTGAAAATACCCACTCCACTGTGAGAAGTAAACATAGCAAAGCCAGGAAGAGCCTCCAAGGTGCAAGAAATCATATTCTGTATAATGATAGCACAAGGTTATGCTTTCCAAATATTTGCCCAGGTACTGACAGCCCAATCACCATAAGTTTGAATGACAAGAACATCCTCATTCTGCTCTCAAAAGGAGGACATTTAATTAACCTCCCCAAAAGACTTGTCTGTGATAAAGCAATTTTTTAGCCAACAAAGTTAATTCAAGAATGGATTCCCATTCTGAGATACCTTGACCAACGATCCTTTTTTCTCCTTGCTGTCTTCTCTTCATTACAAAAAAAAAAAAAAAAAAAAAAAAAAATCTCACAGCAACAACCTTTTGTCCTACAGAGGAGAACAACAAAAAGATGTCCTGCTCAAGATTTTCAACTGTGGCCACTTGTGCCAAAATCTGGAAAACAACTGACCCATTGCAACCCTCTTACTACACTGACAACTCAGAATTCCTTTGATACTAGCCCTTGAACAAACTGCATATTGTGACACACCTCCTGACTGACAGCAAGATCAACAGAAATTGATGCCAGCAATGAAGAAGTGTCAGCCAAGACATCCAGATGCTATACTGAGAGCAACTGGAAATGTCACATGGTAGGCTGACTTGGTACTGAGGAGACAAACACTGTGAAGGGCCAACATTCATTGAAGCAGAAGAATGTCAGAGAAATGTAGCCTTCTATAAAATAAAATGTTTTGTTAAGAAAACAATAGGTAAGGGAATAGCACTGAGCAGGCTGCCCTCCTTCTTCCTCTGGCCCACTGCAAACAGGAGTAGAAATGAAAAGAAATGCCCAAGCTTACATACATATGCAAAGATGCCCAGAATCATTTAATGAAATAGAATGAAATTAAATGAAGAGAGGTCATACCTCCCCTAATACTCCTGACACTAGACCTATAGACAGACAATGTCTTGGAGCCAACCACTGACAACTGCCCTTGACATCAGTACACTGCCAGTACCATCATATGCAGGAAAAGGGCCCACACACCAGGAAAGGACCCCAGACTTAGAAGAAAGATTGAATTTCCCATGTGGTTGAGCCATCAGTGGTGAAATGAAGCAACCATTGGGAAGGACATAAAGCCCAAGCACATAAGGATGTTCATCTCTGCCTCAGGCAGGGGCAGAAATCAGAAATGGCTGTTGCTGAGGGACAGCAATGTGTGACATCTGGCAAGTGGGTTCTCATATCTCCTAGTTGATAGAAGATCCAGGGAGAGGCAAACTAACCTCAGGACACACAGTGATTTCCCATCTACTGCTTGCCACCCCATGGAAAGTAGTAAAACTTGGGCCATAGTATGGCCCATCTGCTAGCCATAAAAAAATGCAGGGAACTGAGAGGCTTAGAGTATTAGCATTAAAACTGGTCCACAAGGGACTGAAATATATAGCAAAAGTGAAGATAATTCCTTGGAGCTAAGCAAGAACCTAGCTAAAAGTCCCTGGGGAACTCATTTCCTCCTCAATCTGCTTTGCATTTAATTGTTTCCTAATGACTATGTTTGGCCCCAGTAGGCTCAGGCACTGGTGCTGCCACTAAACCTTCCCATCTCTCATGCAAGGCCATGGGTAATTTAGAGACCCCAGTTAAATGTCTCACTGCGAATCCATGGAGAACAAGTTAAGCATTCTTTGCACTGGAGTAGCATCACCAGTATGCTGAGTACCAAGAGGAGATCCACAGAAAAAAGTGGTTTTCCACTCCTAGCTGCAAGCACATGACAGACATATATGCACTTGCACCCCAGCACTGGAGACAGAGGCACAAAAGCCAGATTCAGACTTTTTGGCACTACCAGCAGTACCACAGTCATGAAATCTCTCACACACACACACACAGAGATACACCCTGCCTTACAGAGTCTCTCTCCTAGGCACAGCACCAAAAGTGCATCTGGAAATTAGCAGCTAATTCATACATATACTGACAAGAAAATTACAAACTCTCAGTATGTGAAAAGCAGGTTAAGCTGGCCTCACTAGAAGGACAGAAACAAAGAGAGCACCATGAAGGGCTGAGAGTATTAGAGATCTATCCAGGACAGAAGCTAGCAGGAGCAACATCTTGATAAGTATTATTAAAACAAAACACTTATTTAGGCAGGGCATTCACATCCTCTAGGCCCTATCCAGTGACTAATCTTAAGTACCTACTCCAATGCAGTAACTTCTTACAAGTCATTCTGAGCTAGTACAAGACCAACAAAATCAGCGGCCACAAAGAGTTAAAAGAGCTGCAAGGTGGTAAAGACTTGGTTGCCATCCACTTAAAACTGCACCGAGATAAATTATGGTGTGCAATTGCCCAGGTACAAAGTATCTCCCATACCAAATTAGCACAAGCCCTACAGGGATGCTGCTAAAGAATCCACAAGTGCTGCTCCTGCCAGGCTCAGTGGTGGTACTCCATAACACCTCTCAACAGCAGGACTGGACTCCACTGGTCAACGAGTTTCACCAACTCATGCTATGCCTGTGCTATCTTCCTCCTATCTCCCAGCTCATGCCCTTTTATGCAGCTGAAGGCTAGTGCTGGCCATGTTGGCATGCTGTACTTGCCACTGGCTCTTCCACATGCAGGGGCTGACTAGTCCTGGCATCTAGTCCTGGCTGCCAAGCTAACTCTGTGCAGTGTTATCAAACAGGAACCTTTCTGGCTGCTTGGGGCATGGATTGACAAATCATCAAAACCCACATAATGAAAAGTTAATGGAAAGGTTCAGAGGTTAATGAAACCATGGAGACGCATGGCAAAAGGTGAGGAATTTGCAACAGCTGCTGTAAATTGATAAGCTGTCCACAGTACTGATAACTCCACAGCTTGGGTGTCACTCGAGGACGCTACATGCAGCCCTTCTGCAAACCAGGTTTCAAAGGTTCAGGGCAGACATGGGCAGATGGACAGTGAAGCTCCAGATTCCAACACACCCATCTCCATTTTATGCCAGGGCATCAGTGCCACTCACTTGGGATGGGGAGCAAGATTAGAACAGCTTTGCATCTTTAGACAGCAGAGGATGAGAACAAGCCCAAGGAAGCCATTCTGCAAACCATTCCAGATATACTAAGACCATATTGATGATGTGGATTTTCTGCTAGAGGAATACTAAAGCATGCTGGAGTCCAATGTCACTGATTTCTACCTTAGTCAAGGCTGTTTCCAGTTTTATAGTCCCTCCAGTCTGAGAATCCCTGGAGAACACCACTCCATGCATTATAACCAACCACATCAGTGGCCTAAATCCTACATGCACCAAGAAGAAAAATGAGGCTAAAGACCTTTCTTCAAACACACTATGCAGACTGGCCTAATTTGGCACAAGCTCTACTTCCCACTCCAAAGAGGCCTTGAACTCAAATAGCAGAAAAACCCTGTCTAACATATATCACAAGCACTCAACTACAACTGAGTGTCATTCACAGCTCAATGAACTATAGGGCTAATGGCTGGAATGAAAGGTGCAGCATAAGATTTGAGAGGAGCAGTGGTGGGACTTATCATCCTTCTCACTAGAAATGCTTTCAATATTATTGTTAATTACTGATATCAAAACACAACAGTGTGTTTTACAATGAGATGTACACTACTTTGCACAATTTTCATTTCCTCAGAGATCTGCAATTTTATTTATCCTTATTATTTCCTTTTCAAGACACTCCTTTAATTAAATCAGTCAGCTGTCATGTTATGGCCATTACCAAACAACATGTAGAATAAGAAAGCACTGCCAGGCCACTCTCAGCAGCTGACCACCACACAACCAGTCTGGGCAGCAGAGATCTGGCAGCAGAGCCCAAGGACTTGAGCCTCTACTGGACTTAAGTGAGCACTGAATGCATATGGCTACCTTTGACAAAGGACCTTCTCCATTGCACAATGCAAGTCCTAATATGGAGTTGTTATCTAATATTGCTGTTAACAATCTGGAAGAAAGCATATTGAATTATTAAGATTGACAGCATGACAGCAACACATCCAAACCTTGCAGTTTCCAAGGAATGTAGTTTAGTGCTATTGCCTACCTGTGATTTGAGGAATTCATACTCCTCTGATCCGTACGGGACACTCCGAAGAGAGGTGAGGTAGTCATAGCTGATAACTGCTGTCTGCAAATGAAACCAGAAATGCTGAGCAAGCTCTACAGTTACCAAAACAATAAGACTTCTGTTAAAGAGAATGCATGTACCTTAGGCTCCACAGTGAAGCCTATGGCAGCAGACTCACTAATAAATTAAATGAAAATAATTGCACTTCAATGAACACTTATAAAAAGAAGTGCAGGGGCATCATTGATATGTAGCTATGTGTAAGCAACACTTGACACTCCTATATTATCTTGTATTTGAGATGCTCAAAGCATTTTCCTAATCTCTGTACAGCACCTTGCACAGCACACTCCCATCTCCAGTCAGCCATGTGGGGCTTCCACAGTAAGGTCTCCTGCTAGTAACAGAGGTCATCCAGACTCTGTGCCCCATCAGTTATCCCACACTTCATAGCTCCAAACTGCCTAACCAGCTTGCTCTGGGTAGAGGTTCAGCAGGGAACAGAGTGACTGAAGACAAATTCAGATTAGCACAAGCAGCAGTACTTTTGGGGATATTCAACTGCACAAAGGACTGTGGGGCCAAAGGGTTGAATACCCAATTATGAAACCAGGATCCAGCTCAATGGGATCCGCCTCAAACCTGTTAGTTAGACATTGCCACAGACAATGGAATTATATTCTTAAGTGACTTAGTGATTTCTGAAAATAGATCTAGGGTATTTCACAATTCCTGTCACTAAAGTCCCTCTCTTTCCACAGTCAGAACATCAGTGAATGGGAGAGAAACATACAAGTCATGTTTGGAGGGAGATAAGGGAGCATACACCTAGAGGAGCCTGTCCACTAATGTGCCATTTGAACCTCAAGATCCTTGCCATGAAAAACCATTTGTCTAACTCCCATTGAAAGGCACTTTTCCTCAAATCTCCCTACAGAAGGGGTAACATTCCTCTGGCACAGGATACTAGCCCCACCTTTTACCATAAACATGTCCAGGAAGGGCACAAAGTACAGTCAATGTATAATGAAATCAGGGAGGCTAGGGAAGCAAACCTGTCTTGAGACAAAGCCAGTGGAACTGACAATAGGGAAAAAAGTCAAAAGCTCAGAAATGCATCCAAGAATGGATCAAGCCAGGAATCAGTAACAAATAGACACACTCCCTCCTTGTAGAGGTTAGGTTTCTCGTGTTTCCTGATTTCCAAATTGTAAACTGAACACAGCAAATTTTTTTTTCTTGCTTTTCAGGCTCTCTTGCCCCTGGTAAAGTGAGGAGCTGCACAGCTACAGAGACCATACAGAAGAAAAATTTTTCAAAGCATCTTCACAGCCTCAAAGAACAACTTTGAAGTGGAGGGAGGTTCGAATCAGTCTTGCATCAAGGCTTGAGTTGGTTCTTATTTTATCTCTGGTCCACAAGGGTAATTATCACCTCCAACTCAAAAAGAAGCAGCTAACAGATTGGCCTGTATTACAGAGGGAGATGGAATTAATTAAGCGGTTGCTAATTACACTGTAATCTTAAACACTAAATTAATATTATGATGATCCTGATAGGCAACTCTGACATTGCCAAATCCCTCCCAGTGTCTAGCTACTGCACAGAATGTTCCTTCCACATAACCAAAACAACTGGTATACTCTCAAAAGAATACAGCAAATGCACAACAGCTCTGCCAGCTTCTAATTTTACCAGAATACAGAAACGCTCTGCAACGTGATGATGCCCACGCCACTGACTTCATTCTCATCCAAGACTAGTGCTGTCATTCATGTTACAGCGTGAGACTGAAGCTCAGAGTTATAAAAAGATATACATAATCAACCAATCACTCCCTTTACAAATGCCAAATTACTTTCACTGAGCTTGCATCTGGCCCAGTGTTAAATGTCCCATTTGGTATCAATGAATTCTCAACACTGTACTCTTCCACTGCTCCTAAACCTATCCTCAGATCTTACCAAGTCATAGCACAATGCTGCCCCTGAACAGCTGTCTACCCATATATAAGAGCCAGTTCACTAAACAGAGGCTTAAAAAGAAATTTTCCACTAGTGAGCTTCATCAAGTTTCTTATGGAGTCTGCAAAGAACCACTGAACCAACGTGTTTAAAATACAACCAGACTCAAATCTCTCTAAACAAACTCATATGAAATCTGTCCAGAGTCTCATAGTTGTATATCAGGCTCCTTGATCCTCATGTGCTTTTCTTTTGTTTTGTTTGCCCCACTGTAACTTGTCTTAAAGTTTTGTGTCTGCTGCTGCTGAACTTACTAGCTCTTAAGAATTGCAGTCTCTTCATTACAGTCTGCTTTTGCCTGGCTATGGTTCAATGATGAAATCAAGCATCCAGGTAAGAAGCCAGGGCAGGGCTAGATTGAAGGACAGATACTTTAGGTCTGTGTAGATGTCACTAATATCCGAAATAATTTGTTTGCTACAGAGATTTATCTTTCATTTGCAAAAAGAATAATCCCAAAGCTGACATTCTTAGAATTAAACATGACTGCTCTATTGGCTTCACCTGGTCCATGGCTAAGGAATGACAGCAGTTCAAGCTGCCTGTGCTCAGATGAGTGTCCAAAAATGACCAGGGAAGGCAGAGGTCACTGGTGCAGCAAGACTAAAGAATCTCTCAAAAGCAACTCAAACACATGCAGTCATACATACCAGAGGAAATTGGTAATTCAGAAAGGGACAAAACATTCTTTTTTAAAAGTATACACACAGATTTAAACACATGCTGCCCTCACCAAGTTACCAGTGCTCAGTCTGTGCTGCCTGTAGAGACTGAGCACTGGTAACTTGGTTTTGGGGTCACTGCTTGCAGCTATGGGTGCAGAACCCTGTAAAGCATTTAAGAGCAGGACCAGTGAAGCACTTTATAGCCAATGATTTGTGACCTCCCTGAAGGCAGAGAACATGAAAGTCGGGTATGCCTGTGATTTGCCACCATCTAAAGCAAAGAATATTACCATTCCCCTACTTCCTATTCTTCAGTAACGTAATCCCTTACCATCACTCAAAACACAGACCAACTGCACAGCCTCATCACTGGAACTTCTCACTTATTTTTTGTCTTAAACAGTAGATTACCACAAAAGCAGTGGCTTAGGAAAGACTGAGAAACACTAGTCAAGCAGGCAGAACTCAAGGACACATTGGAGAACCCAAACACCCTAAATAACAGATTCTCCTCCAGCAACAAGAAACTGTATTCCCTCTCCATTACTCAATTTGCTGTGCTTTAAAAGGGAAAGAGCTGCTCCCTGCCACCAGACAGCACTACCTTATGGTTAGGGACAGAGCATGAAGCTTAGCACTTGTTAAGTAAGAAGGAAAGATTACAGTCTGTACGTCTGCCTTCACCTTTTCATAATAAATATTCATTTTTCACAATAGTTTATGATGCTGCACGCACATGGCACCTGAGCCAACCCACAGAGCTTGTTTCTTATTGCATCTGCCCTCAGGAGTTGACTCCTTGTAAAACTCATTAGCAAAGTCCTTAAAAGTCACAGAAAATGCAGACAGACAGCTGCTTACCACTGGGGGTCTGTAAATGATGGAGATTGTGGCCTGAAGTGACAGATATATAATGCAAGTGAGGTGCAGGGAGACTGATACCCCTCCAGAGTCTCTGCTCTCCATGTTCCTGGGTGCTCATGGATTCATCAGTGAACACTGTCAAGGAGAAGGCAGCAGTCTCCATTCCCAGTTTTATGAGAAATATCAGTGATGCTAGACAGACATAGCATTCATTTTACACTTCTGGAAACCACTCTAATCTCAGAAGTACATCATCAACCATCCTCACTTTATTCTTGCTTTGAGAATGATCCTCAAAACACCAGTCCTTCTCTCCCCAAATCTCATACCAAGGGTCATAGTGTAATGGTTACCCTAGTTTATCAACACAACCAAGATACTTATAACAAAATGTAAAAATGGCATATGCAGAGAAGAGGGTTTGATCTAAGTCACTCTTACAAGACAGCACACCACACCTGGACAGGCAACTGCCCTTGAAGGGTGGCTGATGAAAATGTGGGCCCAATGTGAGCCCTTCCTCTGAAGATCCCACCCTATCCAGGGAAGCAGACACAGCTCTCGGTATCTACATTTTCCTCTTTCCAAAATGTGCTAACAACAGCTGTATTCCTTATGTGCTTCCACCTCCTTTCTCCCCCACAGTGTCTAAACTTGAAAAGCTCCCAACAGACATTCTGATTTCCTAAGCCAGCTAAAAATGCAGACAGGGAATGCAGAAAATCACAAGTTCTTATGAACTTCAATTCCCTTACCCATCTAGGAATCTTCCTGCACATTGTTATGGTAGAACTTACAGTGGCAATGGCTCGGCCCACACGAACAACTCCAAAATCATTAGGATCCAGGAACTTGTTTCCATACAGATAGATGCCAGAAGCAGCTGCTGTCAATGAGGCAAATTTCAAGGCCCTTAGTGCCATGACTGGAGAACTCTGCCAAGATACAAAACAGCAACTGTAACATCTGATAAGGACATAGTGATCTGATGTCCACAGCCCCAGAGGACCTGACAATCCAAGTTTTAATTGCTCCTTTCCTAATGACACATTGCTAGCAATGGCCCCAGCCAAGAGCTCAAACAATCGCCCAGCAACTGAGGGTAAGTTGCTCATTGCAATTCTTAACAGTGTCTACAGGCCACAAATCCAGAAGTAACTCACTGCTAGACCTTGCATAAATGCAACAAAACATTTGTTCAGGATCCCAAAGGCTTTTCAAGGAGACACAACAGGTGGACAGACAGAAACACAAGATCACCAAAAGTCAATTCTGATCCTATCAACAGGCAGTTCTTCAACACAAATTTTTGACACTATCACAGCATAGGCAGATTTTAAGGGGACAACAGATGATATAAAAAACTCAGGTTTAAAAAGAGTTCTTGCAACATCAAGAACACCCAAAGCTTGTAAGAAACTCTGCCAGGCTAGTTCTAAAAGTTCCACACTGATGAGTGGTCTAGGAAGAGGCAATGCATCCCAGGAGGTTGTATGCCACTCCAGCAGTCGGTGCCAGACAACCACAGAGAATGCAGATGGGAGACCTGATCAGTGACCAAGTGAGGTTTGTTTTCTCATTATCACCATCCCATTCAAGTGCCAGGCAGGGAGTACTGGCACAACAGTCATCTGCAGGAATCTACAGCCTATTCCTAGCTCTATCACAGGCTCAATACAGGCCTGGGGTGAGACACTTGTCAACCACTTTTTTTCTGTGGGACAAGGGTGGGGAATGAACACATTTCCCACACTAAGCACTTTGGATCACTACATTGATTGTTTGCAGTATATAAAGTAGCATAAACATGTAACTCATTACATGTTAAATATATTTTTTTCCATTTCTTTATGTCACCGTAGAGGACTCAGAGATAAAAAAAAACGTAGCAGCGAATTTGGTACATTTTTCTTTCCCTATGGCTGGTACTGTGCAGAAAGTATGACTGACATTCCTTCTGCTTCTACCACAAATCAAAAGGTATTGTCACTTTTCTGCAAGCTCTCAAGAGCACCCTTGACACAGTCCAGGCTCTTACCCCATCAAGATGGAGTCTACTAATCCTCCCACTCCTAGGCTTGACTGAGAAACTTGCCTACTTCTCATTGTGAAGCTTTAGCAGGGTCAGTCTGGCTTGTGCCTTTTCTCTCAGAGCCTTGTAACCAAAAAACACATGCAGTGACACAGGTCAAGTCTTTCAAAAACAGTTCACAAGAACACAATCAGCAAAATAAGCTAATATAACACAAGAGACCTTTGTACATGAACCTTAGCTAAACTTTATTATTTCCTTACAAACCCTGGGTAACTGAGGCAGAAAAGCTGAGACATATTCTGTCAGTGCCTGTCACAGCTGCCTGTAGCAACCCAGCTCTTTCTTATGTCAGAATGGGTAGCTGGCTGACCAGGACTCCTTTGAGTCTATGATCAAAATCAACAGAAAATAAACCTGGGCTCCTGACTGCAGCCAAATGTACACGCACTTTTCCAATAAAAAGTTGCCCTCCCTCCCCTGCCTCATTGTAATTCTAGAAATTTTTGGGGTTTCTTCCAGCAGGACCAATCCTTTTTTTTGTACAGAGATCTCTTGTATTCTTTGTCACCTTCAAAAGTAATTTCTGTGCTCCTTGTATATTTCTGCAAAATTTAATTTATTGAAAAGTGAAAGGTGCAGCAACATTTTCTTAACAGAAAATATGCTTCTCTTTTCATTATTTTTCCTTTACTTTCTCAATTACTAAAATAACATTTTATTGAAAGCAGGATGCAGGTCCATCTGTTCTTGTATCTTATTCCTACCTGAAGGTATAATCTGCAGTTTGTTACATCACATCTATTGCCATACCCGCCAGCTGTACGTCACAAACAGAAGATGAGAACTTTAGGTAGCAAATAAACAGGCAGCAAAGCTGAATTTTTCAGCAAGAAAGTTCCTGTTTTCATGCTTAGCATGTTGTAGCAATAAAAAGGGAATAACTAAAACCCCTCCAATAAGAGGTACAGAAATAGAATTCTCTAAAGTAAATTGTATTTCAAAGTTTTGCATAAGGTATAGAGGAGCCTTTTCCATGTAAATGAGCCATTATGACACCCCTAGGGATATCTTAAGGGCCCTGTCAGCTGTGAAACAAGCCTTGGGATGTCACTGCCTCTCGTTATTAAGCCCTGCCTTGATGGATCACCTCCAGCTCTTTTTTCACCAAAGTGAGGTGACTTCTTTGACTTTCACCCAACTTGGCGCATCCGAGTTCCCTCACGCTCGAGCTACGCTCTCGTGTTCCCAGCCGGGCCGGTGCCGCTGCCGGCGGAGCCCCGAAGGTGACCCCACGGCCACCTGCCGAGGCCCGGGGAGCGGCGGCGCCGCTGGCCGCCCCGAGGGCAGCGGCACCGACCCAGCGCCGCTGCGAGCCCCGGCCGGGCCCCTCCGGCCCCAGCCCCGCGCCCGAGCTCTGCCCGTGAAGGACACGAGGGGCCGGCGCCGCCTGCTCTCGGTTCTCCTTCGGGCCGGGCCGGGCCGGGCCTCCTGGAGCGGCGTTCGCGCCCCGCGCCGCTCCTGCCTCCACGAACAGCCCCGGCCTCGCCGAGCCCCGCGACTACCGAGTCCCCGCCGCCGGGGCCGCAGCTGCGGCCGGCATTCGCGGCCGGCATTCGCGGCCGGCCCGGAGTCCCGGCACGGGCCGAGGCGGCCGCGGGGGCTGCGAGGGCTCGGGCGCTCCGCCGGCGCTCAGAGCGGCACTTACCGACCGCCGCGCCGGCACTTCAACCCGCGCGCGCCCCACGCCGCCCCCCCTCCGCCTCGCACACGGTACGGCCCTGGCCCGCGCGGCACGCCGGGAAACGTAGTCTCCCTTCGCGGCAGCTCGGAGGCGCGGGGCCGCGGTGGGACTGCAAGGGGCGGTCCTTGGGCGAACCCACGGGGGACCGGCGGGGGGAGCGCTGCGCCGCGCCGCGCTGACGCCTTCGCCCTTGCTGCGGGGAAGTGCGCGGCTCGCCCCGTGGATTGCAGGATTGCAGCCAGGTAACTCCCGTTCAGTAACTGCAAGGTAACGCAACCTCACTTTGTCAGTGAGGCCTCCCAGAAAACCCATTTTATGTGCTCTAAAACAAATTTTACAGTTAAATTAAATTTCACACTTAAATCAAATTTCACATTCTATTTCACAGAATCAACTAGGTTGGAAAGGACCTTTAAGATCATTGAGTCCAATCTATGACCTAACTGACTTTGTCAATTAGGCCATGGCACTAAGTACCACATACAGTCTTTTAACACCTCCAGGGGTAGTGACTCCACCACCTCCCCGGGCAGCCCATTCCAATATTTAATCACCCTTTCAGTGAAGAATTTCTTCCTAATGTCCAGCTTAAACCTCCCCTTCCACATCTTGTGTCTTCTTGTGCTATTGCTGGTTGCCCGGGAGAAGGTGCTAACCCTCACCTGGCTACAGCCTCCTTTCTGGTAGTTGTAGAGTGATAAGGTCTACCCTGAGCCTCCTCCTTCCAGGCTAAACACCCCAGCTCCCTCAGCCACTCCTCATGGGACTTGTGCTCCAGAGCCTACCAGGCAGATAACATCCACAGCCTCCCACTCATGTACCAGGCAGGTGCTAAAAGGAAATAAGGTTGGTCCGGCAAGGCCTGCCCCTTCAAAATCCATGCTGGCTGGGTCTGATTGCTTGGGTGTCCTGTAGGTGAAGTGTGATTTTACTCAAGATTATCTGTTCCATAAACTTGCCAGGCACTGAGGTCAGCCTGTAGTTTCCCAGAGCCTCCTTTTGGCCTTTCTTTTGGATGGGTTAACATTGGGTAACCTTGAGTCATCTGGGACCTCCCCATGAAGCCAGGACTGATGGTAAATGATGGAGAGCAGCTTTGCAAGCTCATCTGCCAGCTCCCTCATCACCCTAGGATGGATCTCATCTGGTCCCATGGACTTGTGAGCATCTAAATGGCTCAGCAAATCACTAACTGCTTCCTCCTGGATTACAGGAGGGCTATTCTGCTCCCTGTCTCCTTTACTAGCTCAGGAGACCATGACATTGCACTCCAGAAAACATCCTGATCCCAAGTCTCTCTTCCTGGATGTATAGGTTTTTCACCCCTGTTAAAAAGTGCTGTAAAGGTGATTTAACTACCTTCTCCCTGGCTGTGGGACAGTGGTTAAATATTTTCCTAAAAGATCAACATAATATAGGGAACATTTATTGGATTTGTGTGGCAAGGTTTTTTTGTGGGGGTGGAGGATGCTACAGGGTGGCTTTTGTGAAAAGCTGATAGAAACATCCCCCATGTGTGACAGGGCCAGCACCAGGGCTCCAAGACTGGCCTGCTGCTGGCCCAGGCTGAGACTGTCAGTGACAGGGGTAGCACCTCTGCAATAGCATAGTTAAGAAGAGAAAAAAGTTATTGTGCAGAATTAATTGCAGTCAGAGAAGAAAGGAATGGAAATATGTGAGAGGAACAGCTCTTGCAGACACCAAGGACAGTGGAGAAGGAGAGGCAGGAGGTGGCTATTTTCAGATCACAGAATAACCTAAGGCACCCAGAAAGAACATCAACTCTTTAGTGAATGGCCCACGTTGGGATCAATCCCACAACCTCTGTGTTATTAGCACTATTCTCGGACCAGCTGAGCTAATTTCAGGGTACTCCAGGTACCAGAGCTGAGATTCCCCTGCAGCCTGTGGTGAGGATCATGATGAGGCAGCTGTGCCCCTGCAGCCCATGGAGGGCCATGGTGTATCAGATGTCCACCTGCAGTGTGTGGAGGACCCCACACTGCAGCAAGTGGATGCCCAAAGGGGGCTGTGACCTGGTGACCCCTTAAAGAAGGACCTGACAGGACCTGTGGACCTATGAAAAAAGGAGCCTACACTGGAGTAGATTTGCTAGCAGGGCTTGTGACCCTTTGGAGAGGCTATGCTGGAGAAGTTCATGAGGAACTGGAGGTTATGGGGATAACTCACATTGGAGAATTTTGTGGAGAATTCTCCAGAGGAGAGACCACACAACAGAGCAGGGGAAGAGTGTGAGGTGTTCCACCCCATGATAGAAGAAGCAGCATTATACATTTGTGTGAGATGAACTGACTACAACCCCCATTCCCTGTCACCCTGCTCTTCTGATGGAGGGGAAATAAAGAAAATTGGGAGTGAAGTTTAGTTCAAGAAGAAGGGAGTTTTTAAAAAAAAAAAATAATGTGGTTTTTTTTTTTTTTTAATTTGGGGTTATTTCTCACTATCCTACTCTGATCTGTTAGTAATAAATTAAAAATAAATTCATTTAATTTTCCCCAGTTCCCATGTTTTGCCTCTGACAGTAATTAGTGAGTGATCTCCTCCTGTCTTTAGTTCAACCCGTGAGGCTTTTGTTGTTGTCTCTCCCTGTCCAGCTGAGGGGAGTGACAGAAGAGCATTGGTTGGCACATGCCATCCAGATAGAGTCAAGCTGCCACAGTACCCCTTTTGTTTCCATCCAGCTTCACTTCATTTTTGTTTTCCTCACTTGTACTCTGCTGCAGACCTTAATGTGTATGCCTGCACAGTGAGGGCTTGCTGCTAAATATCATCTCTAAGAAACAAAGCAGCTACAAATTATGAAGGGCAGAGATAAGGGTGATTACCCTGCTAGCACACTGAGGATACAGGGCCCACGTGGCCAGTTGCTGCATCAGCCATATGATGGCTAAACTGGCTGCAATCCCATAAGTTTCTCTCCCTTCTAGGACAGATGGGAGCTTTTGAACTGATGGGGAGCAGTGAAGCATCGCAGCTTAGTCTTGGACGATTACAAATTATGTAGGAAAGACTATTTTTTGGAAGGAAGCTTCACGGATTGGAGGAGAAAGAGGAAGAAAATAAAAAGTCAGGGAGATGTGCACCTGATATATTGCTGAGGAAATGAGAGAAATAAATACAGATTGAACGTGAAGTAACAACTCTGAATCACATAATTTAAAAAGCCTAAAAATACAGGGAAAAGGTCTACTGTTCTTGTGTCTGCTAAAGCATATGTAAGTTTTGCAATAGATTATTGTGTTTGCAAATTCACAACGTCCATGGCTCTGGCTGATAGTGGGCATAATAGAGGGCTGTCCATTTAAAGCTACTGTGCTATTGCATATAAAAATCAAAAATAGCAACTCTAACATCAGCACAACCACTGATTCCTGACCACAGCCCACTGCTTCTACCCGGGATGCTTAAAAGACTGCTGGCCGGGCTATCAATCCTCTGTGTTAATGGCCAGATCCCACACGCTGGCAATGCTCCCAGCACAGGGAGCAGGTCAGCATCTGCTTTTTGCTGGCCTCTCCTGGGAAAGCTATGGGAGGTTTCTTCAGAGTTATTTTGCTCCTTGCAGCTTTCTGTTAAACAGGCTGACACTGGGTCTGCTGCAGAGAGGGGAACAAAAAAGAGGCTTTTGTAGCATAACAATGCCGTGTGCTGCTGTGCAGTGGGCAATTATGTAACCAACGCTAAATCTTTCTATAATTAGAACAAGCACCTAGTTAGAGTGATCAGAGCTCTTTTGTGTGCGCCTGCACGGGGCTATGCAAGAAAAACCTTGGCTTGAAAGAAAGATGCTGGCTTGATTTCCCTTCCCTTTTCAACTGGTGAATAAATTAAATCTCAGATTACCCCAAATTGCTGTGAAAGACAAACTGTGAAAAGCGTTTCCTTTTCATTCCTGTTGAAGACATTTGCATCCCAGGTGTGAATCTCATGAAATGCAGATCCAAACCCAAAGGCTCAGCCTCTCTGTCCCAAGCACTGGAGCAGCAAGAGCAGCCAGACTGCCTGAAGAGAGGACAGAAGGTCAGCATCAGCCCTCCCTGTTGAGAATCGATGTCTTTTTCAGATTCACTTTGATGAAGAACATGACAAGATATCTGCAAAGGCTCACTTAAAATAGATATTCCTCATGTATGAAGAGGAGACTTAGGAAAAGAGAACAAAACAGTCCCAGAAAGCAGATCATCCTATGGCTTTTTGTTTGTTTGGTTTGGTTTTGGGGTTTTTTTTAATTTTTGGTCCAACTTAAATGGATATTGGCAGGTTTCGCCTTTATATTAGCAATAGAAAGTTCAGAGCTGATTCTGGAAGCCATAAAATTTTAAAATAGCCTCTTCTTACCAATCGTACTGTTCAGAGCCATTATTTAATAAAACATGTCTTGACAAAAGCATGCCCATAGCCCAAGGTCCTTCAGCCCCTGTGACTCAGTAGTCACCAAAGTCTGAATGTGACAATGGAAACTGATGTGCTCCTTGGAGAGCAGGGCTTTACACAAGCAGCAAAATCCACTTCTACCAGTATTTTGTTCCTTCAAGGCCTCTGCTCAACCTTGTTGTGTGGAATCAGTTTAGACAATTGCATGCCACCTCCATACTTCTCTCTCATAATTTCTGTTGGCAAAGGAATTTCCCCTTACTTTATTTGCTAAAGCTGTTGGTGCCTAAAGGACACTCCACTTCTTGCAGGTTGTTGGGAAGTGTCAGTGACCAACATGTCCTGTGTGAAATGCTCCAAGACCTTTGCAAAACACCCCCAGAGTCTGTGGTTTTTACAGAGGTACATGAGAACATTTTTGCCTGAGAAAGTATACTTTTCTACAATATGCAACAAATAACAGAAATTAAACCAGCCTTCATTTCAGTCGCTCCAGAGGACATAGACATGGCTTGAAGAATGTAAAGATTTTTTTACAAAGCCACTAATAAACCTTCTGATCTTCTTTTCCCAGGTATAATTATTCCTTCTGAATGCTGCCTGTAATGCCTAAGGGAATGTGAAGTACAGGGGTTGCTGATGTGGTTGAACCTTTCCATCAAATTAAGTCTCTTCTATTTCACTGTTTAGCATCTTACCTGTCCAGAATTTACCTCTTGAGTTAAGAAGTGTTGTTTATTTTGATCATTTTTATCCGAGTATGTGCAGCAACTGGTAGGCATACAGATATCTGATATTAACAATAGCTTATTCCATTACTTTGTATCATCATCTTCATTTGTTACAAGATATTTCATGAACTATTTAATTCTGGATTTGCAAATGTGAAAAGTGCTGAATTAGATAAAAAAGGTGCAGAGGATTTAATAGCCTAAACCTACCCCAAAAGATTTCTCAGAATGCATCAGAAATATGTTCTTAAAACCAGCTGTGATATTCTCATCAAACTAAAAATGTCTCTGCTCCCAACCATGCCAAGACCTCTACAGAGCCTGAACTCCTTATTCATTCTACCGAGGATCATTTTGGCATGATCATTTTGTGAATAGAGATGCATATGGAAACTTGATATCACTATTGTGCAGAAAGATATTGTCCAAAATATCCTGATGAAAACAGAAAGGAATTAATCCTTTTTGTCTTAGAGAGAGATTTATATCTGGGGAAGATACATTTCAGATTCTTAGAAACATTCCTTGCCTAATGTTTCTTTCGTGAGGAGCACAGAATAAGTTAAGTTGGTAGGGACACACAAGAATCATTGAGTCAAACACCTGGCCCTACACAGGACACCCCAAGAATCACACCACGTGCCTGAGAGCATTGTCCTGATGCTTCTTGAACTCAGGTTTGGTGCTGTGACCACTTCTGACTGTTCCTGTATGGGCCCTGGCTGCTCAGGCTTGCCCAAAGCAGGTCTGGTAATAATGAAACTATCTCTTCCCAGAAGATTTCAGCTTTGATTACAAGAGGATAAGGGATAGAAAAGTGAGCACCTCCCACAGTTTTTCAAAGGTTAAACACTCTCATTGTTAAATATTTCAACTTAATTTCTCATTTGAATTTCCCTAATTTCCACTTCCACTACTTGTAATAGCATTGCTTTCCTCTATGAGATTAAGGAGTGGCTTAATATCTTCCATTTCTAATTTGTACAAATCGCCTCTCAATTTCTTCTAATGAACAAAATATACTAAATGTCGAAGAGCAGATAAATGGAGTTAACCTCATTCTAATCTGGCAATAGTAACATTTACCTCTTAAACTTCACCACAAAACAAATCAACTTATTGTATTTCCCCTACACTTCCAACTAATGATAGCCTTATCTTACCTTTGTAGTCTTTTAACCCTCTTCTACCTTCCAGAATTGTTTTAAACTTGAAGACCAGGACAAGAGTCCCTCTAGAGTTCACCATATCCCTTCTTCCACATCCATGGCCTGCATGAGACTTTTTGTTACTTCATAGCACAATAAATTTGTCCTAAGCTCCTTGTCTCTCATAACCCTCATGGGTCCTTTTCAGGGCCACTGGTTCCCAGCACAGCCTGTATTTAACCCCACATTTTTTGCTTACAGATATATGAGTTTGCACAATGGGATGTTGGAACACAGCTCATTTAAATGAGCTGTACTTACCAAGTCATCTAGCTCACATTGTATTACTCTCCTCCCAGTATCCCTGAATATTTTGCCACTCATTTTGAAACATACACTTTATGAATAGCAATTTCA
The DNA here is from genome assembly GCF_050655825.1 of Lonchura striata. Lineage (NCBI taxonomy): Eukaryota > Metazoa > Chordata > Aves > Passeriformes > Estrildidae > Lonchura > Lonchura striata. The sequence continues at coordinate 52,212,075 of NC_140707.1, read as the reverse complement.
TATTGACAGCAAGCTGATGAAAATGGTGACTAGCATAAATCATAGTGTGTGCCTTCCTCTGGAACTTCCTCAGAAATACCTTATGCAACATTGATTCCTGTTGATTCCTTTTTACTTTGAAATGCCAGCCACTTCCCAACCCCAGTGGTACACCTCTTCAAGTGTTGCACAGTGCTAATTCTTTAATCAAAGCATCATCATAAGCAGAAGATAGCAGTCATAGTGTGGTGATACATTCCCCCCATACCGCATTAAATAATACTCCACAGCAAAGAAAGAAGGAGAAATGTCAAAATAGGAGGGATAAAACATCATTTTTTCACTCAGACTAGTATAACAGCTGAGCACAGAGGGTTTGACAGCTTCTAAGAGCCCCCTTTTCTATGGGGGAAAGCAGCCTCCTGAATCAGGTGGCAATATTGCCAGATATGACAACAGCAATACTGTTATTAAATGAGTGACAGAATTGGGTAGAAGGGATGACAGATGAGTTTTGCTCAGGAAAATAATTGATAAATGTTGGGTGACAAAGTCTTGTATCTTTACCTTTGTATGAATTGCTCATAAGACACCAGCAATCTCAGAGAGAAGGGCAAGTATCTGTCACTCATAGAGGTGCTGACAGAGCTGCTGTTACCACAGTGTTAAGCCAAAAGCTGATTCCCACTGGAGCTGATGAGTTCAGGCATAGAGAGACTGCACAGGATTGCCCTTACCTTCCTCCAAATCTTCCCAGTCCTAAAAGTTGCAGCAGATTAATTTATCCTGAAGGAGTAGTTCACCCTTCAGATTAGGAGATGATAGGGCAGACAAAATGACTAGAGGACTGCAAGACAGTTACTCTGTCTTATTGTATTCCTGCCTCCTATGGTGTGATTTTTAAAATCTCTGATAGACCATGTTTGTTTCTTTAGTCATTCTACCCTTTTCTTCCCTGTCTGGCTTCCATTTCTCTTCTAGATGAACCAACGCCTGGCTCAGTGGGACTCTTCTGCCTTTGATTCACTAGAGGTGATATAACAATAGCAACTTAATTAGTAACTGTCTTCAATTATATATAGTGCTATATATTGCCACTTTAACTCAAATAGTTTATAGCTTTACATAGGAAAACAGATTTTCCTATGTAAAGCTCCACTTAGTTCCCATGTATTACAACTCCCTGAGAAATATTGTTCCATATTCCAAATTTTAATTGTACTCTAAAGAGTGCATCTCTTGATTTGATTTAAAGAACTCCTATGTTATGTATGCTCATTTAACAAGACAGCACAACTCCTTTTTAATGCAGAAATTCTTCTCTTTTCAATCAATATTTTTACACCACTTTCAGTCTCTTTTCTTTCCTTCACTCCCATGTCCCAGTTCAACGATTTCTAAGCAGCAGGTATATCAGAATAAATTTTATCCTGATCCACTTGCTCTATATTTTCTGCTTTTTACTTGGACATATTCAGCTGGATGAACTGTGAAGTTACTGAACTTGGAGACTGTGTGAATAGTGCGGGGGAGCGGAATAGGACGGCTGAAGAAATAAACTGGGATACCGCAAAACTACACCTCCCAGGACGCCTTGCGGCCTACCGCATGCGCCACCGCGCCGCGAGTGGCCTCACGAAGACTACAACTCCCAGGGCACGCTGCGGGCACTGCGCATGTGCAGGTGTCGCTGTCTCCCCGCTCCTCGGCTGCCGGGCGGACGGCCTGCGCGGTCAAGATGGCGCTCACCAGGTGGGTCGGGCGGGCCCGCCCGGGCCGTGAGGGCGCTGCGGCTCCCCCGGCCGGGCCGGGGATTCGCCGCCGCGCTGCGGGGCTCCGCCGACGGGAGCGGCCGCGGCTGGGAGTGCGCGGGGGGGCCGCAGCCTCTCCTGGGCAGGGGGCCCGCCGGCCGGGCCGCGGCCGCAGAGAGTGCGGCGAGGGCCGGTCGGGCCGGGGGAGCCCTGGGGGTTTGGCCGTGGTCAGGGCGCTGCTTCTTTCGCCTGTTCACTGCGGGTAGAAGGAGCTCCTCCGCTTCGGTTGGGTCCGTGGGGTTTTGTCGAGGTTTCTTCACCGTCGGAGAGGGCGAGCGGTCTTTGTTACGATCTGTAGTGTCTCGCAGGGCATGGGAGTGCAGTTCCGGTGGCTGCACCGGAATCCCAAGTTTCTTTGGATACTTTCTTAGTAAATGCACAAAAGGGCTGTGTAGACAAGAAGAGATAAAAAAGGGGAAGTGAAGAAATTGGGGTTCGACTTGCCCTTGGCAGGGAGGTGTCAGGGGTAGAGGAGAGAGGTCTTTGTCAGATCTCTGTGGATGTTTGCCTTGAGAGAAAGGAAGAACGAATCACTGGGACTAGAGACACAGGAACATAATATTTCTTTCTTATTCCTAGTAGTGTAAAGAATACCGGTGATATGTGGGATTCCTGTTGGAAAATGGGCATTGCCACTCTTCTATTCAAGAAAGATGTGAATGCGTGTGAATTTAGCATTTGTTTTTGTAGGAATCTTTCAGAATGCTGAGAAAGCACACATTGCAACTGTAATCTCCGAAGTTACTGAATCTTAGAAGTTGCCCTCACATTTATGAGTGCAATGCTCAAGTTTCATAAATTGTTTCTTAATCTATAGAGTGCTTGTCGAGAAAGTATTAACTTAGCAAGAAGTTCAGTCAAGCATAGTTGAGTGCCTGTGAGTGAAGTTACCAGAATTAACTTTCTATGTAATTCTCTTTTGGTTGCTGTCCATGGGTGTCCAGTTTTTTGCCAGCTCCAACCCAGCTGTCCCAAGATCAGCTAGAACTAGAAGAAAGAGCAAGAGCTCAGAGATCCAGGCAGGCTGCTCTGGTCTCCTCGAGAAGGGAACCTCCCCCATATGGTTACCGGAAAGGATGGATACCTCGTGCACTAGAGGTAAATATTTAAATTGATACAGTAGTAATGTGTCTGCTAAAAGGGAGAAAAAAATTCTGGAGTAGAAATAAGCTCTGAGCACCTTGAATGTTGCTGAGAATTGTGCAAAGCCTTACAATGTGCATTATCCATACTGCTTGATAAACCTTTGTGTTGGGAGAGGTTCTAATCTACTGGATTCCTTAAAGCATTTGATGGTAAACAGGATGGTCTATGTCTACTTCTGTTCAGAGATTGTTGTGTTGGAATGTAGAAATACATCTGTAGCCCTTTGGATTTACAGTCTGTGAACACAAGGTTTCCCTGAGAAAAACATCCATATTGTTTCTCTGTTAGTGTTAAATACACATTCTGGATTATAGCTGAAATAAGTGAATGTGTGTGTATCAGAGACAAGATGTTCTGTGTGTGTGTTCTGTTCAAAAAGATACCTGCTATTGGGGGACAAAATTATTACAGTTGGAAGGAAAATAAAAAAATAACCAAATATTTGTTGTTTAAGTATGTTATTGGCTAAAAGATTTTGGACAATGTTGTGTGTTAGTAGTTGTAACCCTTGCCAGTTTAATGTAATCTAAACTGGAACTGCTAAAGGTAGAATGAAAATACAGATGTAATCTGATTATAAAACAGTTTTAGTACAGTCTCTCACTGTGAGCCAGAAAAACCTTGCAGTTTGAAGTGATCCATGACAATAACTTCTGAGACCTGTTCTGATGAGTCACAAGCCAATGCTCTTGGAACAAGCAAGCTGTTGAAGTTTTATTACAGTAGTTTATGTATGATCCTATGTTGTTTCCAAATACCATAATTTCATCAACTTGTAATAATGTTGCTCTCATTTATGTTTGAGTGCCATTTTTATAAATCCAACACTGTTCTGTGGTGGTCCATGTACTTCAAACAGTAGTTCCAGTGGTTCACGGAAAGAAAACGTTCTTCTGCAAGTTCAGCATTTCATCATATGCTGCATATGTATGATGTCAAAAATTATACTTCCATTATACCCAGTGAAGGTTTCCCTTCCTACACTGTTGAGTACTAAAGCTAGTATTTTAGTGCTTATTCTTTCTTAATGTTAATAAAGAAATATTTTAAGAAGCCAGATGCTGAAGGTTTGCAAAGACTTTCCAACACCACTTGGCCACAAATTAATGCACATCCCAAAAAGCCTGTTAAGGGCTCCTTTCCGCTTCATAAACAGGTGCAAATTGCAGTTAATGCTTTCAAAGCATAACCTTTGTCCAGTGCTCCTGGACTGCCATTGCTGTTCTTTTTACGTTAAGAGTTGCACAAAGAAAAATTTAAAAAATTGAAGAATGACTGAATTTAGTTCTGGCTAATACTTTAACAACTAATTGTTGAATGTGGGACATCCAGTGGAAAACTTCCGATAGCGGAAACTGTTTAAAGGAGCATTTGCAGATGGGATAAGCACACTGTCCGTGTTTGGAAGTGTTCTGCTTGGTCATTTCCAGTCTCAGCCCACTCCGTCCTAGTGGTGGTAACTACTTGGTCACATGGTGAGCATGGAGGAAGATTGATGTACTCAAGGCACCCATTTTTATTTTTTAATATGTTTTGTTGTTAGCCATGCCATTGCAACAGAGAAAGGATAGATGTTCATGCTGCTTTAAGCAAATACTTCCTCCAAAGTGTTCCATTTGAAACTGCAGCCTGAAGTTGTTTTATGAATGGTACACTGCATCCTCTGTGGTACTGAGACAGGGTGATCTGGTTTAAGAAGTCTTTTAGTTATCTGTTTATTAAATGCTTTTACACCAACACATTGTAGGAAAGAGGAATAAACTGTAAGAATATTGGAATGTTGGGTGCTGGCCCAATTTTCAGTGTATTTACACATCAAAGTAAGGGAATGTTTGACACATGTAACATCATAAAGCTATGAGCTACAGGCTTTGAAAAGAATGGAATGGTTTTTTTTGTCTTCATTGTGGTGTGAAAAGCAACAAATAACCAGTAGAAGTCATTGTAAAAATGCTGCTCTTGTAATTTTAGTATCCACAGTTGCTTTATTTCAGAAGGTCAATTTTTGAAGTTCTAATTAATAACTGATATGAGAATTAAATACTTAATTTTGTATTATCTGTAGCATAGTATTGCCTGCACATTCTAGTCAGTAATATCTATTCCTACTTTATGCAGGGAATAATTCCTGCAAGATATCTCTCCGTTTCAGTGTCTTTTAATAATTGTAAGTTCTCTCATTAAAATACTCTCTTACCAGTGAAATAAAGTTACTGGAACATTCTTACCAAATTAATTTTTGTTGAAATCAATCTGCTGTTCATTCCATTTAGCAATTTTTGTCTTTTGGACATTCACTACTTTTTGTTTTCTGTAGGATTTTGGAGATGGGGGTGCTTTCCCAGAAATTCATGTGGCCCAATACCCATTGGATATGGGCCGGAAGAAGAAAATGTCCAATGCTTTGGCTGTTCAGGTGGATGCAGAAGGAAAAATAAAATACGATGCAATTGCTCGACAAGGGCAGTCAAAGGACAAGGTAATGTTTCTCCCAATAAGTCAGCTGGCATGTATACTTGGAAAAGTTGTATATACACATTGCATATACTTGAACTCATTGGTCTGTCATTGGCCACATTGATTGTGTCCTCTTTTCTTATTTAAGAATTAAAATAATGTCAGACAGAAACTGTGATCTTCTCTGTTATGTAATTAAAAGATAAGGCAAAAATGGGGAAAATCTCTACACATAACTTACCTGATGGCTTAGCAGTTTTCATTTTCCAATGAAGGTAAGAAACTGAAAACAGTTCTGTGACCTCGTTTTAGTGTGTAGAGAGAGGGAACAAAAAAACTGGACAGAAAACACAGGTCAGCCTTCAGGATACTGCACCTTGTGTCTTACTGATCCAATATTTGACACCGCTGGTTGTTTTCAGTGGTTTTGGTGCTCTGTTTTTGCTATTGTTTTTTAATTGCAGCAGCAAATATTGCCAGTGGTTATACTGCAAAAGTTTTGTGCTGCGTTCAGAGAGAGCAAGATTCTCATGGAGTTTTTTAGGGGGAACTTCAACTCCCTGTATCCAGTAACCTTTCTTAAACCAAGAGATGACACTTGAGGTCCTAAATAGTTTTGAGGAGATCAGGTACTTGGGTCTTCTAAGTCTACTTTAAGGAGTATTTGCACCTGCCTTTTCAAGTATAACCAGATTGTGTAGACTTTAATTCTCTAAAGCAGGTGTTGGGGGTTGGAAAACTTCTGAGGCCTGACAAAGTGTGTGACCAGCTGCTTCTTCCAGCAAGCATCTTCTGTAAAGAAAGTCTAAAAAGTGTTAACTACAAATAGTGTTTTAGCTAATAGATATGAATAGTTGTAGTCAAAATAATTTGATTTCTTGGGCTTTAAATTAGGGTGCCTTGAATGCTTATGATTATGTAATATGCCCCATGTCTCGCTACATTTGAGGAAGGGAGGAAACCAAAATACAAACTTTACCTGTCAATCAAAAAAATAGGGTGGACATTCTAAGAACATCAGGGAAAATACTTTTAACAGATAAATTTGTTGTTTTAAATAGATTCTACAGCCAGTAGGATTTTATATTTAATTAATACTTTGAGTGTCAAAGCATCACATCTTGTGTATCCTCATCCTATGCCTCATATGTTACTGCAGTACCGTTGAAAAAGATGGACTGCATACTGTTATGTGGAAGAAAGTAATTAGATTTCACAAGCAGTGGCAATATTTTTATTGAGGGGACTTTTCTTGAAGTTCCATCAGGCTTTATCTAATGCCTGGAATTATTTTTCAAGAGGAAGATGTTAAAATATTAATTCTGTTCAAATAATTTTTTTACTAAATATTTGATACTTCATGCTAAATAGAAGTGTTACTTTGTTGAAAGCATACAAAATAATTTCAAGCTGATAATTAGACAAGAAGTAATCATACCAATTTTAGGTCTTATTATTTAAAGTTAGGAAAATGCTTCTTAACAAGTAGAGTGAAATTTAAGCTTTAACATTTGTCATATTTGATTAATGAAGATCTGTACTTTCATTAACTTTCCATATGGTGTCTATAATGAAGGCAGTAATATTCTTTCACCAAGATGGAAGAGATATGGGACTTTTCTAAAACTAGGCTCTGTAGAACTGTAGAGTTAGGGTTTCCTAAATCCTGAGCTCTGCCTTCTGTGTCAGGTTGATCTTGATTGCATCCAGCTGGATGTAAAAGCTGAGAGTAAAGATGAAGTATTCTGATTCAAAGGGGAGTAAAACTGAGGGAAGATTAGATCACAGATTCATAGAATGGTTTGGGTTGGCACACCCTCTTCCAGACCAGTTTGGTCAGAGCCTCATTTATTCTGGCCTTGAACACTTCCACGAATGGGCTTCTCTGGGCAGCCTCTTCCAGTACTTCACCACCCTCATAGTAAAGAATTTCTTCCTAATCCTGACCTAAACCTGCCTTCCTCCAGCTTAAAGCTGTTCCCCCTTGTCATGGCCTTGTAAGAAGTCCTTCTCCAGCTTGTAGGTTCCTTTAGGTACTGGAAGGCTGCTGTAAGGTCTCTCTGGAACATTCTCTTCTCCAGGCTGAAACACTACAAACTCTTTCAGCCCATCTTCATAGAAGAGGTGCTACAACCCTGTGGTCAACTTAGTGGCCTCTTCTGGACTCATTCCAACAGGTCAAGGTTGTTTTTGTGTTTGGGGCCTCAGAGCTGGATGCAGTACACCAGCTCAGGTCTCACCAGAGCAAAGCAGAGGGGCAGAATCACCTCCCTCAATCTGTTGGCCACACGGCTTTTGATGTAGCTCAGGATAAAATTGACTTTCTGTGCTGCAACAGCTATTTTAAACAATTTCACTAGAAACAGCAGAACTACTATTGCTTGGTTTGATTTGCTTTGCAGGAGGAAGTATTGGCAGAGATGTCATAGGAAATAGTTCTTCAGTGGTCTGTGTTGAGTTGAATATTTTCTCTTAAGAGCTTCTGATAGTACAGTGTCAGTAGGATTAGATACAGAAGTTTCATTTTCCAGAGAGCTGCAGCTATAATTCAATTCATTAAGTTTCTTCAATCTAAATACTTAGAGCTAAAAGAAACAGATACTTCGCAGCCTGCCAGAAATGAGATGGAGTTTATGAACCTATTGTAGGAGCTACTTGTTTGGTCTGAGTTAGGAAGCAAATTCTGTTCTTGCTACAGCTTACGGATTTTTTTGAATCTGAATTTAGTATTCTGCCTTCTTGTAGAAGCAGCAGTTCCATCACCCAGCCCCTATCTCTAGATGACTTGTCAGCAGTTTCTGCTATTGTAGTGGTTCATCTCCCATGCATCTGTTCTCTTATGTATTTAAAACATAGTGGCTTCAGAGAATTTTCCTTGAAAAATACTGACATCAATGTGATAGTCTGACAAGCCTCCTGTTAGGGTTTGGCAGAAAGTCTGCTAGACGTGAAATGCTGGATAAGGTTGACAGGCCTGGCTGCATGACCTCATGGATCTGTAGATGGAGTTCCATCTGGCTGTCGAGATGAAGGATTTCTAGCCCAGCTGTGTGGTTAGTTCTTGTACCACTGTAATACTTTCTCTACTTACATTACTAAAAGCCAGCCTAAAATAATGCATCAGTAATTATGTGTTTTGATGAGACTGGTGCTGTCTCTTTATTAGGAAAATAAGAACATGTAATTACATCTTGTATTTTAATGAAGACAGAAGAAAGAGTGAAATCAAGGAATGGAACTGTTAGGTCTTTTACTTTTTTCCAGCAAGAATAACTTTATATGCTGGCATTAGATTTCTTCATGGCCCAAGGCTGTGGCTTATTTGTTAAAGGAGAAAAAAACAATAATGAAGCTTATTTACAGGTTTTGTTCTCAAGATTGTCTATTCAATCAAAGCATTTACAAGAGATTAGTTGCATTGTTGAAGGAAGTCCTGTCACAGGTATGGGACAGGTCAAGAGAACATGAATCTAACTCAAACAATCAAAAGTGTTACTCACAACTTATTTGCCTTTGTGGCAGAATTTGGTTTGAGAGTTTGTTACCAGCTTGTTTTCTGGGATGTGTACCAGGCTTACAACCAGGTCATCTTAACGACTTCTTAAATTTTATATGCTTCATATGGAGAAACCATTCTTTGACAAGGAAGGCATTCATGCTGCATTGCTTGATAGTAAATTCTTGATTTACTTATAGGATTGATGAGGAGTGTACAGGGCTGGCTGAAATATACAGAGCAAAAGATGTTGAGAATTTCTGTGTAGCAAATGAAATTTCTATTAAGACACTTGCTTCTGTTAAGTACCTTATGAGACTCTGAATGTGGTTGATGTCTAAATCCTGCCATGCGGTACAGTATCATAACCAGTTAGGTAATATTCTCTTTCTGATTGTAGTGGCATGCAGATTTCTAATTGCTGCCTGTTAAGGCTGCCCCAGACAGGGAATCGTGCAATTATAGCAAAACTTGAGGTTTTTCTTTCTGCCTAGAAGAAGATTCTGCTCTTCAGTAGCAATCAGAGTGATTGCTCAGGCTTATGCTTCCTTTTAAATTTTGTAGATTGAAAAATGGTAGCGGATGGGCACAGTACAATATCAAACAATCCCAGTCTCTTCTTTAGCTTAGATGAATGTAATATCTCAACATTACTCATAAAACAAGAGAAATGTCTAGAAAAACAACAAAAAGAAATGTAAATTCTTTATCTGCCTCTTGTTATCACTTCAGAGAAGGGCTACAATTAAAATATGCAACTGTATCAAGTTTTTGATGGCAACAGAAATATTTGTATTTTCAGAATAGTTTATATTACATATTTCTTCCATAATAAAGCAGCTTGCCATTTCCATGCAGCACTTCAGAGTTTAAATAGTTCATATAGATAATTTGTATGTTAATGTAAAGTAGTTTTTATATCGCTCTTGGACCACCACAAAGAGTAGCTTTTTTAATTTTCTTTTTTTTTTGTCTTTTGGGATGCTCTAAAGCTCCTTCAGCATACTTTGTTTTTCACATTCTTCTTCAGCAAGACACTTGGACCTGTGAATTAATTACATTAGAGGTTCATTTCTCTTCAGATGTCCTTCATTCAAGATCTGAGAAGCTAGAATATTACTGATACTAATTCAAATGATTAAAATTTTAGGTGTGAAGGCTGAGAAGCAGAAAATGGCTCACATGTGGTTAATTAATGGTGAGACTAAAGGTTAATTTTGTAGTTGGACATGTACTGTATAATGAAATAATAGTTCTTGACTTCTAACTCTTTGAACTTAAACTTCCTATTTTATTGGATACATGTGAAGCATTAATGTAATACATTTTTCTGTAAAGCCATCTAATAGTGTTCTTTCCCTGTATTTAAAATTGGGACTTAGAGCTGCCAGGAGCTAGCTGCATGTTGTGTGAAAACTCAAGTACCTATATAAGGGAAAGTGTCCAGACCAAGTTTCTTGGTGGTGGGTTTTTTTTGTTTTTTGGTTTTTTTTTTTTTTTTTTTTTTTGTTTTGTTTTTTTTTGTTTTGTTTTTTTTCCCAAGGAAACAGTAAACATAATGAAATGAAAAAATACAGATTGTGGAAAATACTTGTATCAAATTCTTGAGTAATCCTTGAAAATAGAAGTAAAAATGTGCGGGGTTTTATCAGTTTGGGGTCCCTAAAAAATGAAAATACTAGGAATGGGAAGCAGAAAACTGCTGTCTAATGCCAGCTCTGAAAGCAACATACACAATTCTATTTAAGCAGATTGCTTTGTTTCTTCGATTACTCCATCTGTAAAATGGGTTCCAGAGTATATATGTAAACAGGTCTTCTAATTGAACAATATGTAATTGAAATGCATTTATAGTTGTATATTAATTTTAATTAGTACCCAAAGTATAGTCTAAGCCTGAAACATTTCTTTTGATATATGTACATTTATTCCTGTTCACCAGCACTAGTAGAATCTAATGTCTTCCAGGTTATTTACAGCAAGTACACAGATCTTGTGCCAAAAGAGGTCATGAATGTGGATGATCCCGAACTGCAAAGACCAGATGAGGAGGCAATTAGAGAGGTATTGTATGCACTGATGCGCCTATTTAGCAGTGGTATGCTTTATGCCTTGCAATGGGGTGAGATGTACACTGTGGTTTTATTCTTCAGATAACAGAGAAGACAAGAGCAGCCTTGGAGAAATCAGTCTCCCAAAAAGTTGCAGCAGCCATGCCAGTTCGAGCTGCTGACAAACTAGCTCCTGCACAGTACATTCGGTATGTAGTGCTGGTGTTTGTGTAAAATGGTGTGATCAATGAAATGGATTAAAATTGGTCTATTTGTTGAATTTCTGAGAACAGAAATTCCTCTTGATTTTTATTCTTCTGTAAGGAATATGAAACTTGCTTCTACATTTTGAATTAACCCACTAATGATCACCTAGTTCGAAGTGTGTAGAAATATGTCTTTAACATGTCATGAGTTATGGAACTTTGGAGGGGTTATTATTTTAGCAAAATCCACAGATTTGCTAGGGGTCACTATTAATGATGCTGCCTTGAAATCAAAGTATTTACTGCAAGTTTAAAGCCACAACAAGACATGCACTAAAGTTTTTCCTTCACAGAAAATGAGTAGTTGGAAACAATTGGAATTATGAGGAGGCTGATATTTATTTATGATGATTTTCAGTTTCAAACATGGAAAAATTTCATGGCAGGGTTAGACTTTGCTTGAAGTCAATTTTGAAAAAAGGTATGTGAAGAGGTTCTTAATGAAGAGTAAGAAGATGCCAGGGCTTCACAGATGTAGGCTGGGAGTATTGTAACAAGCTATGTGTACTGTACTTGTTTTTCTTGTATTTCAGAATCTAGATTGAAACAGGAGAATATAGCCCTGAAGAGAAGTTAACATTCTTTCTGGTGTAACCGAGTCTGCACTCAGTGCAGTTACCTGCTGCTGACGTTCACAGTGGCGTAGTCTTAAACTGTTGTGGATAAAACAAAACTACAGCTAGAGCAGTGAACTGAGTGAAAATGGAGGTGGGAAAGGACTATTTATCTATGTGCAGAGAGCTGAGCACTCTGTTTTGTTCAGGTACACACCATCTCAGCAAGGAGTTGCATTCAACTCTGGAGCAAAACAGAGAGTTATTCGGATGGTGGAAATGCAGAAGGACCCTATGGAGCCTCCGAGATTCAAGTAAGTATTCACAGCTTGTTCATGGCAGATAGAAGATTCTGAAGTGTATTTCCATGCAACATGCTGATTGTAATTGTAATTGTTTTCTTAATTGCTTAGAATTAACAAGAAAATTCCACGAGGACCACCATCTCCTCCAGCACCTGTAATGCACTCTCCAAGTAGAAAGGTATGAAATGCCATAGCTGTTCTCAGTTTTGAATGCTTAGGTGGGTCCACAAATTCTTTTTCGATCTAGTTAATTTCTCTGTACCTTCTCATTACTGATCTTTTCATGTGAAGGGATAAACTTGGTGCCCAGTGCAGTCTTTTTTGTTTGTTTATTTCTTTTTTTCATTTGGACAGTTCTGAAAGTAGCTGACTTTTCATTTATCTTGTCAAAGGTTGAGTAGATGTCTCATATATTTTCTTCAGGGATGCATTGCTGAATGTGTTCATGGCATGAATGAGTTGACAAAGGCTTTAGCCTGGGTAATCTTATGTTGCTTTTAGACAAGACTGTTAAGCTAATCCTTAATAACACTGACTTGTGTTATTAAGGATTAGCTCCTTCTGAGAGACGAGTGTAGTGGTGGTTCATCAGTTTGGTACAACTGGAATAGCTGCTAAATGTGTGGATGTTAACAAGCTGGCTGTGAGTTAAGGCCTGTGTGATGAAAGCTTAAGAGGATGCTGAAGAGCTGTCAGGACTTTATTCAGTGTTGGCAAAGATACAGTGCAAAAATAATTCTCATGGCAGAGGGTTTGGAACTAGCTGATCTCTAAGGTCCATTCCAATCAAACCATTTCTTGATTCTGTAATCTTACTGCTGCTAAGAAGAGCTGGGGTTCTGTTATTGTTTCTGTTCTACTCTTATTTCAATAGTTTCATAGCTGCCTTTGAGAAAGAAAACAGTATTTCCTTTGACTATAAATCTGAAGATGACTTTGCTTATTCTCTTAAATCAGATGACTGTGAAAGAGCAGCAAGAGTGGAAAATTCCTCCATGCATTTCAAACTGGAAAAATGCAAAGGTAATTAAGTTGTCATAAATTTATTTTTCTCATGTTGCACCCTGATGGGAAACTTAAGTAACTGATTTAAGCTTGAATAATACTGATGTTAAACATTTAGGGTTAGGTAAACTGGCTGCTTCCTGCATGGAAAATACATAATGATACAGTTAATTTTTCTTCAGTTTGGTATATAAAGGTTGTCCAATTGACAAGTATAGAACTGAGGGCGAATATGTTACTTCATGACTGAGATTATAAAATTTGAGAGGAAAAATTTATGCTAGTTAAAATCCCCATAATGGTGCAGTCCAGAGACAAAATCGTTTAAGGTCGCCAAGTAAAGCCATCTAAACTGAAAAAGAGGAGACTCAGAGACCCAAGCATGTTTCTTTTTAATACTGCAGTCCATATTTCTGGAAAGTTTCCCTTGTTGCATTCTTTCATTAATTAATTTTTGTCACTGGTTAGCTAGCTATTTTTGTTCCTTGTTTGAGTAGGTATGTCCTGTCCCTTTGATTTTTATCAGTTATTAAGATTATATTCCTAAAGAGGGGAGAATTTATTTGCTGCAGTAACTGGTCTGATTATTCTGAAATGTTGAAACTTGTCCTGAGACAGCCTCTTCAAATGGAGGAAGGAAAAGCTGTATGTTTAGATGTCACTTTTTTTCCCTACCCCAGCACAGCTGTCTAACTGGGGCTGACTGATTAGGAGATGAAATTTTAGGTTACAGATGCTAAAACCAAAGCAAAAATTTTGTAGAGCTCACTAAAAAAATCTTCAAATGTAATCTATAAATAATTTTGAGTTTCAGCTTTGGAAAACAAAATTGGCATTTAGTGTCTTACTTTTGCTGGCTGCCTTGTCCCTTACTTTCTCATTTTGAATCAGCTAATCTCTTAGCAGGTATGGAAACAGTTTAGGTAAAACAGCTTAGAGACTGGAGAAGTTTTTATCTGTAGTTATTAAAACAAAGCAAAAAGTGGACCTTATAATTTGAAAACTGTCTTTTGTCCTGAGATGAACCTTGAAGGAAAGCTGTGATTTGGATTTGGTGGGCAGGTGGAATTGGAGTGATGTTTTGTATTACCTGGCAAGAATTTGAAGTACATTTAAAAAGGAGATCCATTGAGGCATAATAATGATGGGCTGTGAATTTTTTATGTGTTTTGGTTTTTTTGCACAACAAATACAATAATGCTTGTTAGAACAAATACTGTTTTTGTGATTAACTGCCTGTCTGTTTCCACTGTAGGGTTACACCATTCCATTAGATAAACGTCTGGCTGCAGATGGCAGAGGATTGCAGACTGTCCATATTAATGAAAACTTTGCCAAACTTGCTGAGGCGCTCTATATTGCTGACAGAAAGGTCAGGTAGTTCTTAACACTGTTTTGTTCCATATAGTTTTGCCATCTTTCTATGTTAATTTCCTTCAGAAAATCAGCTGTGAATAGGCTATAGCTTTTTGATTTGTCCTGCTTCTTTGCTAACGTAAGACTTAAGGCCTTATCATACCCAATCTCTCTGAATCATGGGCTCACCATGGGTTAAGTTAATGGAAGTTACGGGTCTTATCTCTCAGCTCTAACTGCTGTGGCTGATGGGCTTTAAGCTTCCTAGTTTTGACTTCTTTCTGTCCTGTTTACTGGCTAACTCCATGACAGATCTGTGTGTATCCCAGGTGCTACGTTTTCTGTAGTTTTAACCGTGTCTTTTTTGTGCAGGCTCGTGAGGCAGTAGAGATGCGTGCCCAGGTGGAGAGGAAGATGGCTCAGAAAGAAAAAGAGAAACACGAGGAAAAGCTCCGAGAAATGGCTCAGAAAGCCAGGGAGAGAAGAGCAGGGATCAAAACCCATGTTGAAAAAGGTACATTTCTTAGATGCTATGGTTTTTTTTTAATACTCTGAAGTGTGGGTTTGGAGCAATAATCTAAGAACTTAAAATATCTAAATACCAGCTGAAATTTTTAAGTATGACATCAGTTTGTGTCCTTATTGATTAATTCACTGGCTGGTTTGATGGGATGTAGGTTTGAACCTCACATTTGTAAGTTGGTGTATACAGGCTTAAGACACTGAGAATTTTGAAGTTAATAATGCATCTGTGCAAGTGATGGCTTTCATGGACAGTTCTAAACTAATTTTTTAAGCATATTGCAGATGAAGGGCAGATTTGTCTAGAAGAACTAAACCATCTCCAAGTTATCAAAGGTGATAAATGCAATATTCTGGCTCTTGCACTCTTGTAACTGATTTTGCAGAACTGCAATTTTGTTGGTCAGCAGGCCCCAAAAAATCCTGCTGCCAACCTAATTAAATTGTCTCCATTGTGATAAGACTTCTGTTCTGATTGAAATTACACTTCAAAGATCAAGATGATTGTCAAACCATGACAATCTTAGAGAACTTAAGAGAGCAGTTACGATCTCTTCAGAAGATGGAGGGATATGGTCATATAGTGCCAAATGTGGCAGCTGGGATGTACTAACCTCTTACCAACAGGCTGGGGGCTGTCCAGCTGGAGAGCCACTCTGTTGGAAAGGACCCAGGAGTTGTAGTAGACAATATGCTGAATATAAGCCAGCACTGTGCCCTGGCAATAGTAATGCTAAGGACATACAAAGCTGCATCTGCAGAAATGTAACCAGTAAGTCAAGGGAAGTAATAATTTCCTTTTATTGGTGACCTGTTAGACTTCATCTGGAGTACTTTGTGCGGTTATGGGCCTCCAGGTACAAGGAAGACATTGATGAATGGGAGTCAGTTCAGTGAAAGGGCATTGGAATGATCACAGGGGTTGAGTAACTGCCTGTTCAGGAGATGCTGAGAGAATAAGGCTTGTTCTGCTAGGAGGTGATGTGCCATTGGGGCCAGATAATGGCAAGGTTACCCAGAAGATCATATCACAGTGATCCCTAAATGATTATCAGAGCGCTTCACCAAGTTGCACGGTGGTCGAATGAGACAGTGGTCAAGAGTTGAAGCAGGAGGTTTCAACTATGTGTCAGGAGAAAAATTTACACCATGAGGACAAACAGCAGTGGAACAGGTTGCCTAAGAAATCTGTCAGTCTCTATCCTTGCAGGTTTTCCTCACCTGAGTGGGAAAAAGCCTTGACCAACTTGGTTTGAATTCAGCATTCATAGCAGATTTTGAATTAGACTCCCTTCCTGAGTGGTTTTCTGATACTGCATCACATAATGTTCTTCAAAACACTTAAATCCCTCCATGTTTCAATGATACTTCTATGCTTAGAATTATGATATGATCTGTAAATGTTTTAGGATATTAATTCTTAGACAGACAATTATTCTAATCTCTTGAAATATGGAAGAATGTAGTGGTTAGGATGTTTGCTTTGACTTACCAAGAACAGTCACTTTTTGGGGCATAAGAAAGCTGTGGTGTTCATGTATTCAGTTTATTTAAAGTGTAACATTTTAAATAGTGCTAAGGGTCACTACTCTTCTGTAGAATAATACTGAATTGAATTACTATGCCAATGTCTATGGCATAATTAATTCAAACTTCAATTATTTGTCTATAATGAGCAATCTTTACTTATTCAGAGGATGGAGAAGCTAGAGAAAGAGATGAAATCAGACATGACAGGCGCAAAGAGAGACAGCATGACAGAAACCTTTCCCGGGCAGCTCCAGATAAAAGGTGAGTCACAAAAAAAAGCTGGTTTATTCCTCTACTGGCACTGGCTTCCCCACTAGGGAGCCTACTACTGGGCTTTCCTTTTTTGATATGAGTCCCTGATTTATATTTTGTGGAGATAGTCACTGGTATGAAGCACAGTTTGTTCATTGCATGAAAAGGCATTATTGTGTTAAAGAACTGTACTACTTTCTTCAAAATGTAGAATTTTCCACATGAATGGGAAAGAGGAGTGTGCTGTGTTGGTTTTGGGTGGGTTTTTCTTCAGTGGGACTTCAGGTTTAATGTTTTATGTTCAGGTTTAACTAACATGTTGACAGCAAAGATTGAAACCTGAATCTTCTAATTTTGGTGAGACCAGAATTACCAATAGTGGCTTTGTTTCTTGAAGCTATTCATTTTAAGTAAGCTTAGATTTATGAAGGTAGCCTGAAGTATCTTATTAGCTGAAGCCAGAGATTTCTGAGTGCAAATGGTTTCTGGATGCTTAAAATCTCTAGTTGTTGAAATTGGATTGCTCGGCCTTTCCAGAATATAACTACACTCATTCTTGCAAAAAAATAAATATGACATTTTAAACCAAGTCAGCTTGATGTGAATTGCAGATAGTAGAAAGCAAATTTAAATGTCATGCCCAGCTGAACATAACTTTTCCAAATGTTTCCTTTGCCAGGAGACAAATTTTAAATGTTACCTAGTAAGGAAGAACAACAGTCAAAATCTGGCTCCTGAGGCAAATCGTTAGCAAGGAATACAGGATTGGGTTGCAATTGAGCATGTCAACAAGTATGGTTTACTGACCTCATAAAACTTTCAAATTTTTAATTCAGGTCAAAGCTGCAAAGAAATGAGAACAGAGATATTAGTGAAGTTATTGCCCTGGGGGTACCAAACCCCAGGCCATCCAATGAAATCCAGTATGACCAGAGGCTGTTCAACCAGAGCAAGGTAAAATACCTTTTCACAGCTGTGCATCTTTCTGTGAGAACATGCTCATCCTTCCTTTGTGGGTACAGAGAGAATACTAAAGAGAGGCTGTGTTGGTTGGAACAACCAGAAAATTCAGAAAACAAATCATTCAGAAACATTAAAAAAAAAAAATCTTTACATAAGTTTTGGGAAACTATTGATTTCTTTTATCCAGAGCCTATGCAAAAAAAAAAAAAAATTGAAGTGTGTAGCTGGATTAAAGTGATTTTTCTCACTGGGGAGTGGGGAGAAAAACTATTTTGCCTTCAAGCTGCAGTGACCTCATTTTCTTCTCTTGAACAAATGTACTGTCTAAATAGGAAATCTGCTTTTAGAGAGAAGCAAGTAAATACTTTCTATTCCCATTACTGCTTGTGCTAATACTTCTGAAGATACAAAAAGTTAACAGCAACATTTATTTTCCCTGAATTTGATACTATTCAGAGATGACAAAATAGTATTGGCTTCAGCAAATCCCTCAATAGACCTGCAGTTTGTCAATCACTCTTCTTCATGTCTCCAATGAAAGACTTAGAGGCAAGGAGGGAAAGCTGATGAACCAAAAATGAACAAGCAGATACTTATACTTTCAGAGTTTATATAAGCCTCTGTGTGATTTGGATCAGTCAGCTTAAATCATGTTTTCCAGAAATTCTGAATAACACACATTTCTGTATGGTTGTATGTAGCTATTACAGACAGCTGTACTTGCAGGGCAGACTGAAATGATCTGTTATTCTGAAATGTGGATGGCCTGTAATCCTTCCTGTTGCTATCTGGAAAAGTAGGACTGAGGCTTGTAATTTGATATTCTCTGGACTTAATCCCATACCCACTCACATCCTCATTAAGTGCTTGGACTCATTTGAAATCAATCATAAATCATACCATGTCATCTTTGTGTAACTGTGTAACATCATCAGTCTATTTTGTTGATAAAATGTTAGCTGACGTTTTGTCGATTAACTTATGGTGTCCTGCTGTTCTTGCAGGGTATGGACAGTGGCTTTGCTGGAGGAGAGGATGAAATTTATAATGTTTATGACCAGCCTTGGAGAAGTGGCAAGGATATGGCCCAAAACATCTACAGGCCAAGTAAAAATCTAGATAAGGACATGTATGGTGATGATCTAGAGGCTCGAATCAAGACCAACAGGTAAGGACATAAATTTAAGAAATATTCTTAATTAATACTTTGAAGATAGTCAACTGAGTATCATCTTCTCCTGCAGGTTTGTTCCTGACAAAGAGTTTTCTAACTCAGATCGTAACACCAGAGGCAGGGGCAGAGATGGACCAGTTCAGTTTGAGGAGGATCCATTTGGTTTGGACAAGTTTCTGGAAGAAGCTAAGCAACATGGTGGTTCTAAACGGCCATCAGACAGTAGCCGCCCTAAGGAACATGAGCATGAGAGCAAGAAGAGGAGGAAGGACTGAATGCCTCTGCTCCTTGAGAGGTAGGGAAATGGACTGCAAGCTTGGACTTCATGCAAAAGGATTTTTAATATTAGGTGTACAGGAGGATGGCGTTGTATCACAGCAGTTCACAACTCTGGCCGTGTGGATATATGTACACGCACTAACTTTTCTATATAGGACAGCTACCCAAGGAGAGAGAAGACATGGAGACCACTTTGAAACATTTCATAAGGGAATGAATTATTCTTTAGCAATTCTCTGACTTTGCTGATTCTCCATTGCCCAGCATCTCAGGGTCAGAATGTAGCCCCCTTCCTACAGCTTTAGTTTTTTTGTAGGTAGCTGAAGCTTTGACTTGATCTGTTAGGAGCTTTCCTGCTGTATATAATGATCGTCTTATGCTTTAACAGATGCTGGGGTGTTAATAAGTCAGTGTTTTAGTGTGGCTATACAGTTTATTTGAACAAGGAGGGGAAACAGCTGGATTCTGTTTTAAAACAAGTACTCAGTCATAGTTTCTCAGTAATCTTTATTTTAGTTTCTTTACATTTAGTGAAATAAAGCCTCCTTCCACCACTCATTCACTTTGAGTCTTTCTTTGACTGCGTCTTCTACGGATCTGCTGTTTGAGAGCGAGCTGAAAACAATGGAAATTATTGAAATTAGCTAGGCAATAAAGTTTCTTATTTTTCATTTCTGATTACTGAGAACATTAATACATAAAGCAGAAGATGCATTTATAACTGATTCAGTTTAATAAGCCCCAAACCAGAGCTTTCCTGGCAGGAAAGTTGAATATATATCCACAGCATTTGATAGTAGGTTGTACCAGCAAAATGCATCTTAAAAGCTTGTGCTTTCAACTGGGAATAATAAAAAGTAACTGTCTAAACCTAACCTAGAAAAAAGTGGGGAAAAGTGCTCATGTATTCTAGAGAAGCCTGCATTTTTTAAGAAATTAAAGTAACTACTGCTTGCCTTCTGCTTTTTATTTCACTATAAAGAAGCCTCTTAGCTTGCACCTTTTGTGAGGGTATAGTCTTTGAAGCCTAGGTAGTTAAATGCGTGTGGCTATCCTTACATCTTCAAGAACAAAAAGCAGCAAAAATTTCCAGGAAATTGACACTAAATACTATGCTATTTCTAGTACCTAATTTGATAATTGCTTACAGGTAACATCCTAGTTGAGAACAATTTATGAAGGAGCAGCCTACTGCCACTCTAATCACAGTTTAAGAAGTCTTAATTTCTGCTCCCATTTTTGTACCACAGTTGGAATTTGCAGGTTGGTTCTTCTTGGGAATAGGTACTGAAGTAGCCCCAACCAATGATGACTTAGGCAATAATATGAACCAAACCATGGCAAGGAAAATACCACAATCAAAATACTGCATTGCTGAAGTCTCTCATTAATTCCTTTTACTATCTCCTAGCATTTAAAGTCTCAAAATAAGAAATTAGTTATTGAAAGGATATTGAAGAATTCTAATAAATTAATCAAAGGCTTGAACTGATTGAGCAACAGGCAGGCTGGTGTATCAGACACAGGGTTTCACTCTCTACTACGCCATTTAAGTAATTTTATCAGCTGAAGAACATGTAAATCTGTAAGAAAATCCCCTATTTAGGGAACATACCAGATGCATGTTTCCAATTATTTTGATATGACAGCTGTTAATAAAATGGCTTTTGGCAGCCATTGACTCACTGTTCTTTATTCCTTATCTATCAACACCAGTGTACACTACATGTTGGGAAAGCAGTGAGATGGCTTTGCTGTGTTTCTGTGCTGAGGTGAAGCTGGAGGATACAGTTGTCTGGGTATAGCTAACCAGTCAAGGACAGACACTTCTGTATGTGTACTAGACCATTACACTGCCAAAGTGTTGTATTTTTTCCTTTGCTAACATTTAAAATGTTAAAGATGGAGAGAACAAGACCCTACTCCACAGTGATTTTAGAGTTGTCTTGAACACATGAAAGGAAGCAGCTGATTTCTCCTGTATGAAATGACAGCTGGAGAAAATAGAAATTTCACTGAAGTTCGAAGCTTAGCATCATTTTCTTTATCATGTTCCCCCTGCTACTCAACATCCAAAGCAGATGTTGGAACCCACCTGCAGAAACCTGCATTACAAACTGCAAACGAGTTGCACAGCAAATCCCAACCAGTTTTACTGCATTCACATTATTTCAGCATAGCAGGAGTTTTTGGTCTCTTGAGTGTGATCTTTCTTGTATCTCTATGATCTTGACCCCTAACAACTCAGGTTGAGAGGAGGAAATAAACAGAAGTGGTAATGATTTAAAAAACATTAAAAGCACACTAAGTGACAAAATTCTTAACCACCCTTTGAAAGAATATAGTAATAAAGGAACTGGCACATTACCTTGGAACCTTCAAGAATGTGGGACTCCTTCTGTAACACATTCTGAACTTCTTCTGGAGTTGAGAATTTAATCCAGCAATAACGTCTGTGAAAGCCTGTATTTCTGTCCTAATTACCAGTTAAAAAAATAAAATGCAATTACTATAGGAAATATTCACATAGGCTGTTAAAAACTTTCTACAGATACTGAATTTAAAGATTCAGAAACTATCAGAGGAATTGGCACACTTGCTGTTTCAGAAGCCTTTTTCATGCTAAGACATTTGCTGTTGGTGACAGCGTGGGGGGTCTAGCAAAGACTGTTCTACATCCCTTTCAATTTGAATCTAGCAAAAATAACAAAAAATCACAATCTTAAGATATAGCTGAAGCCTGGAATACTGTGTAGACAGTAGTTTCAAACTGCAGTCAATCTACAAATATTCCAGTCACAACAGAACTGACATTTTAGTGGCCACAGTACTTGAACAACATTCAGCAAGATAAAGCAGCTGCTTAAGAGACATTTTATTATTATTAGAAATAAAACATTATTTTTAGACATAATTTGCCAGTCAGAAAAGACAGTTCTCAATAAACAGGTGATAATGAGGAAAAGCCACGTATATCCAAGTGCCTTCTGTCCCTACTCTGATCCCACTCAGAGTTCACAACAGCTAAGCCACTCTCACCATCAGGCATTACTGGCAACACTTCCAAACCACTACAAGGTACTGCCTGGTTTCAGTATCACAGTGATGTCTAAATTAGGCTGTCCTACACTGGTGATTTTTGTACCTCTGGGTTTTAAGCATTAATGAAACTCCTCAAGTAATCACTGAATCTAAACGTACACATGTGCATCACTTAAATCAGTAATGGAGGTGGGTTTGTGGTAAGCTACCAGACTTTGCAACCGAACAAGGTAGTCTGACCTGAGCTTGAGGAAAAACATGACAGGCAGGGCACCTAAGCTTCAAGTGTTCAAAACAACCAGCCTGTTTCAAACTTTCTCCATTGCCAAACTAATCCTCAACAGAGAGTAAACCCATCAGCTCACTAACTGAAGTTCACTACACATTGAGCTTAATTTAACAGTGTTACTTCAAGTGGAGAAACAAGCAGACAAAACCTTTACACTTAGAGCAATGGCCTACAAAGGAACATTTTTTCTGTTTATCTCTAAAAAAGTGCACTAGATACTACAATCCCCAATCTAGACACTCAGAAGATAAACAGCCTAAACGGCAGACACTGGCAGCACCCTGCAGAGGTTATGGGTTTTGTGTTAGTCCTGCACTCTGGATGGGGTCTGAATCCACAGCAGAAAAAGATGGTAGGTTCATATCCACATCTTTAGTTTTTGGCTAGTGAAACCAGGCACACAAAAATGTTATTCTCTACTAGAAGAACAGCATCACGATGATAGAGAAGCTCAAAGCACTTAGATTAATTATTCAGAATGACAGCATCAACAGGACGTGAAGGATGTACTTTGTAAAGCTCTCTGAAAGCCAATGGAAACCACTAAGCTTCAGTAAGGCCAAACGCTGGCAGACAAGTGGTGGCGTTCCTGGAAGAAGGAGCTAAGTGTAGAAGGTGCTGAAAACCTCACTAGAGTTCAAGATGAGCTCCAAGGAAGCGGAGAACCTGCTTGGGGGCAAAGCCTCAGCCGCAGGAGCAGCCAGCGGCTCTTCCCCGCTTCGCCGAGAAGAACACGAAGTGCGGCCCGGAGGACGCGCGGGTACTCACGAAAGGCAGCTGGCACCTCTGCACCAACCCGAACTGGGAGAAGTACTCCTTCAGCTCCTCTGTGGGAAAATGCAGCAGGTTACCCGGGCCCGGCACCGCCCTGGCCCGACCCCGGCCTGTGCCGGCACACGCGGCGGGGCCGCTCAACACCGCCAGCCCCAGCAGCGGCGAGGGATGGGAGGGGGGACGCAGACTCACTGCTCGACACCGTCCAGGGAACCTCAGCCACGAAGATGTCGAAGAGCCGCCGGGAGCGGCGCCCCGCCGCCCGCACCGCACTGGCGGCCGCCATGTCGGACCTGCGCTGAGGGGGAGGGACGGGGGGAGGGCGGGCCGGCCCCGCCCCGGCCACCCGAAATGGCGGCGGCGGCCCTGACCCGTGAGGGTGGGGAGGATGCTTTCCGACGCCTCTTTCGCTTCTATCGGCAGCGCGACGCGTCCGATCTGCGGGGCGTGGTGGACTTCTCTGCGCCGGGGGGCCAGGTAAAGCTGGGCTGCTTCTGCCCGTGCCCCGCGGCGAGCGGCTCGGAGCGCGTTCCGCCCTCGGCGCGGTGTCTCTGCGCGGGGCTGTGGCGGTGCCGCCGCAGTCTGGTCTCTCCACCTGCTGTTTCCTTTCGTGCCCGACGCCGAATCCCTGGCGCCGCTTCGTCTCTGTCTAGAGGACGCCGCACTCGAACTCTGAGCCTCTTATGGGTCCCTGTGCTGGTTTAACAGTGAGAGCGTGACCCGAGCGGGGCAGCTGGGAAGGGCCCGGGCCCCTCTGCCCGCGGGCCCCAGAGCCGTGGGGAAATGCCCGAGGGCACAGGGTGCCTGCAGCCGCCCCTGGCCAGCGCCATGCCTAGTCACAGATTTGCTACTTTTGCTTATATTTACTTTCATAATACTTAATTAGCTCCCTACACTGCAGTGTAGGGGATCTTCAAAGCCTCTGCAGAGCCACGTGATACCTAAGCAGCAGAACGTATGGACACACAAAACGCCGCGTTTCCCTCTCGGGACGGACACTGTTTCCTGGGCCTGCTAGCCCCTGTTTTAGCCCTGAAATACCTAGCTGAGCTGGAATCAGCTTCCCCTTCCTGCGCTGCCTTCCCCCCAGTCAAATTTCTTCTCCTTTCTCACGCCTGTATAATAAATGCTTGGCTTAGTCATCAGGATGAGTTCAGCTGTTACAGTGGGCTGGGGAATACAGGGTTATTTCAGCACAGCTGAAAGTAGTAGCCATCATAGTAGTTTACCATGTCTTCAGTGATGAAGAAATGATCCTTAAAACTTGTCTTCTGTTATGTCACCTCACGAAAGAATGACACAAATCTGCTGAAGTGTTGTTATCCAGGGATTTTCTACTTATGAGCTTATGTCAAAAAAAGGAGTGAGTAATATAGTTAAAATGAAACTTTGCCTAATTTTTAATGTTTCAATGCTTAGTTTTTTTCTTTTTAGTGTTCTATTAAGCTGTTTGTTTTTCTGTCTTTTTGGTCTATAATTTTGCTGTTGCTAATGAAACATAAAACCTGGCCCATATGAAATTGTAAGAGGCCTTAGAATTAACCAAGGAAGTTGTTAACATCTCAGCCTTTCTTGAGCTTGCGGGAGTCCTGTATATGGTAAAGGATTACAGCATTAGGGCTCTTCTGGGAAATTCAAAGTATTTAAAAACATCACAAGGATCTCTCTTCTCTTAATATGACTCTTTTTTGTGCCTGTTACCTTCTAAGATCAGGTGATAACTTACTAGTGAAAACATCTTTTATTCCTCTTTCCACCAGGTTAAAAACATCTGGCATTTCTCTTTCAAGACCTACAGGCCAGGCAGATTGGCCTAGATACTATTGCTTCTTTTTTCTCAGAAAACTGCTTCATGCAGTTGAGCTTTTCAGTGAAGTGTGGCATACCCCATCTCTCATGTTACCAGGCTTATTTAACTGATTCAGTATGTGTAATTCTTCAGCTCAGAAACACCTCCTGTTCTCCAGAATCCCAGGCAATAGCTGGTGTGGAAGCACGTTGAGCAGGCAGTGAGGTGGCAAAGTTTTGGTGAGAGGATAAGACTTCCTGGGGACACTCTGTGGACAGGACTGTGAAGTAAGCTCAAAGGCTGGCACTCACAAAGCTGCTTGAAAAATTGGTAAAACTGACTATATTGCCAAAAGATGCTGTCCAGCAATACCTCAGAGTTTCTTAGAAATTCTATGTATGTAATTTAGTCCTGTTGCTCAGAAAATGTTAACCATAGCTCTCAACTGCAAATAGATTGATTTACACATGTTCCTCTACAGAGGCTGTGTGCAAAGGCCGTATTTTGATATACATTTTAAGACTCTTGCAGTCTCTGCCTGTTTATTCCTACTGTGCCTGGCCATCTCTTTCCTTATATGAGCCTGTACTTTTCCACTGCTGCATGGAGGGCTGGACTGCGGAACTAAGCAGAACAAAACCAACTTGATTCTGTCTTGCCCTCCTCAAGACACTTCCCTGTCCTAAGGGAAGAAGGGAGTTGGATCACAGTAGAATGAGTTTGCTGCATTTTTTCCAGCAAATGTTAGCTTAAATACATGTGTTATTGTTACTTAAGGGAGTATGTCAAGGAAATACATCTTGCCAAGCCTTGAGCTGTTGATCCTGCTGTTTGGAACAGAATTGGCAGGATGGCATTCAGAATTGACAGAGTTTCTGTAGTCCTTCATATCCAACATCTTTGGTTGCTTCATTGCTATACTGCTTATCCTGCTGTAAATTAGAGATGAGAATAGTCATCTACCCTATGGGATCATGGGCAACCTGTATTTGGAATGTTGTTTGAAAATACAAAGTGTTATAAGTATATTGCTCTTTAATGGAGGTTGATAATTACCAGAATGTTTTATAATGATGAGGCTGTACTGTGGAAATGGACAAATAATAATGAGTTTTTTTTTCATTGGTATATATTGTTTGGGGTTTTTTATGAGTGGGGGACATCTCATCCCTAGATAAAACCTGTAAGTACCTTTTGAGTCTTATGTTCTATGTGTTCTGGCTCTGTTCAGCCTGTCCTGGTCACAGCTGTTTAGACAGTAGTTTTGTGGTACATTTGGCATTTTCACAAGAGTTACCTTCAAGCATTGCAGCACTCTTCCTTTTAGATGCTCTTTTTGGATGAGTTTTGTGTTTCTTACTCTTTTTTTAACCAGATCTATTTTATTTTTCCAGGTGTTCAGATCACAGCTCAGTATTTCTTCAGTCAGTGATCAAGATGCCTACAGAGCAGGATTACAGCCAGTTAGCCAGTGGAAAGCCTATGGCCTCAGTGGGTATCCAGGTAGGTAGCTCTGATTTCAAGAAAAGTTAAACACAACCTCATTACTTTGAATTCATGTAGTTTCAGTCTTTTTTTTTTTCTTGTCCTGCCTGAAAAAGCTATTCTGTTTTGCCTAAGTGTAATTTAATGTTGTTGTAAGTGCAGGAGGACGAACAAATCAGCTAAAGGGTGGGTGGGATACAGCAATATTTATGAAGGTGAGAAGAGCCAGTTGTTTCACAGTGAGATCAGCCAGACCGTAGCTCATGAGTGGACTCCTGTTGCCTTTGGCAGAGACTTTATTTCTGTAGAATCTGTTTTTCCTCAATATACATCATGCTCATTGGGTACATGGCTGAAATTCAGTAGTTTCACAGTTGAAGTGTGGCATCTACTTGCCAATGTAGGACATGGACTACAGTAAGTGAATAAGAACCTTTTGGCCTACTCAATATGCAGAGTAATTTCATTAGGCAGGTTATTTCAGAAGTGGAAATGTGTTTTAGGTTTGCAGTTTACCTGGTATAGTCACAGAGAGGTTGGAAGGCACCTCCAGAGGTCTAGGCCAACACCCTGCTTAAAGCAAGATGAAATTGGAAGTTAGATCAGGATGCTGAGAGCTATGTATGGATAAATTCTGGAAATCTCCAAGGAGAGAGATTGCACACTCTCTCTGGGCACCTGTACCAATGTTTGGCCATGTTTTTTTCCTAAATCTCATATCTAATAAAAATTTGTCTTGCTGTTACTTGTGACTGTTGTCTCTCAATCTTGCTGTGCACATCTAAGAAGAATTGGGCTCCCCTCCTCTCTCATGCTGGTGGGTGGTGCTCACCAATACCAGGATGTGTCACTAGTCCTCACTGCTGCTCACAATTTGTCCTCAAGGCAGCCTGGCCTTGGTTTGGAGCTGCTCTTGACCCTTGGGTCATACTGTGGCATGGTGTTATTCTGCCCCAGATGCAGAATTACATCTGTTGAACTTCTGAGGGTCTCTTTAGCCCATTCTTCATTTGTCAAAGTCCTTTTCAAGGGCAGCACTAGCCTCCAGTAGATACACTGCTGCCCCAATTTAGTGTAAACTGTAAGTGAAATGAGGATGAACATCCCATCATCCACGTTGTTGATGTAGATGTAGTTATCTTTGCCCCAGGATCAAAGAATGTAGCTCATAACAGCTGCTGGTTAGACTTTGAATCATCAAATCACTATTCTTTAAACCTGGTGATCCATCCAACTTTTGCTTACCCTTTCAATTTGCCCAAAAAATGTATGGCTCCCAGTTTGGCTCCAATGGTGCTGTAAAAGGCCAAATGGAAAACTTTTCTTAAGCCAAGGTAAGCATAATTTCCTGTTTTCCCCTTGTCTGAACATCTCACTCTAGCAGGCAGTAAGGTTGGTTAGACAAAATTTGCCTACCATGCTCTCTGTTTCCAACCACCATGTTTCTAGAAGTTGCTGCCATGAAAGTTTGCTTTGTAATTTTATCAGGGGTTTTGATAAGGCAGATGAGTTTGTAGTTCCCCAGATCCTCCTTTTTTCAAGAATTTTTGTTTGATTAATTATGTTGTTTCTCATGTTTCTTTTCATTCATTGGGACCTCAGTTTCTCTGTGGGTTGCTTTGAAGCCAGCATACCACTTCTGAAACTGAAGCAGCCATGCTACCCATCTGACATGTTTAATACACAGGGAATTGAATAACTTCAGGAGAAAGGCTTCTGTCTCTTCTTGCCTCTATAAATGTTTTGTTCCACTTATCTGTCATATTATAGCTGCCCTTGCTTGGTCTACTTGTCATTTACTGTCTGTCTAAATGTCTTTCTTAGTAATTACATAGGGGGTGTGGGGAATCACAGGTGTTCCACTTAACTGCATTTCTCTTCTGCTTTGGCAAGGGAAACCTTTTCCTAAAATTAAATACAAATACATTGATAAATTAGCTGTCCTGTTTAGAATCAACTCATGTGTGGACTTGTGGAGAATAGTGTTCTATCATTTTTCAGCTACCTTTATCTGGACATCTTAAAACAGTAGGAGATGTGTAACCAGCTGTCCCAATAGCCTTCTAAGTGAAGTAAGAATTTTTTTAGTTTTCCTATGAGCGAATGGAAAGGAAATAATTTAGTTTTGTCCCCACAGTAAGAAATGAAATAGAAGATGAAGGAGTCTGGGTGAATTTCTATTGTGGTATCCTAAGTTCTGTGTGCAGCATGTGTTGCTGTCTTTGGGTCTTTGTAACTGACACTTCTTTTTTATGAGCAGTTTTTCTTGTTATTAGACATCTGCATGTCTTATCCTTCCTTTGACTGAGGTTGGAGACCACTTTTGTTAGGTGCAAATTAATTTGTAGTACATACCAAGATAGTGCTACAGTAAGAGAATTGCACCTGCCTCCTCAGGGCAATTTCTTTTAGTATACAGATTCACAGAGAATAATTCCTTTACCCTTTCCCCCCACCATCTTTCAAGGGCAAGAGGTTCAATTATGTTGTCTTCAAAGTTTGTCTGTGGTGTTCATCAGTCAGTTCAGAAAGATTGCTACAGAAATACTTCTTACTCTTCTCCCTCCTATGTGTGCAAGTCACTGATTTCTAGCATTATTAGTCTTTGTTCTGTGTTTGCACAATATTTTTTATAATAAAACTTTGTAACTGTTAGAAATTCAGTTTCTGCTTTTCTTGACACAATAAACATAGTAGTAACCCACCTTTTAGTTGTTACTGCTTTTGTAAATCTAGACCAATCTAGTTTCTTAAGAGAAACCTAGGTCAAGGAAGGGTTTGGAGAGACATGAGCATGTTCTAAATTTGTGAGATAAAAGCCATAAAATATGGATTCTTGTTCTCATCTCTGCTTGGAACTTAACTCTCCAGGCTTCAATGCCTTCATTAATACCCAGGGATAACATAGTAGAGTGTAATTTCATGAATGTGTAGTAGAATGCTTCAAGAACTGCACATCAAAAGCTGTAGACAGGAAGGGCAGTATTATTATTCTGTTCTATGCAGATGCCAACAGAAAGTAAATATAATGCTTCTTGCAAAGCAACGTCTTGTAGCCAAGCCTATCAGAAGGCTGCCATAGTCTGAAAGTGCAGGGAACAGAGTGGATGACCATACATTATTAATATACTGAAGGCATTTTTTCTAACCAGTTACTTTAATCTTGAGTCTGTGAGGTATGCTGGCAAGTAGGTCTTTTTGTGTTTTTATTGCCACTTTCATAAGGCCACAAGGCAGGTTTGTATCCTACTGAGAATCCTAGCTTTGCTGCTTCTTTTTTCACCTATTTTTGTCTCTTGTTAACTTGATAGGACTGAGAAGTTCAAAAAGACACAGTAGGCCAAAACCTTAAAACCTCCTTTTCCTTTGTTCCTCTTATACCCTTATCTCTCTTTACATGTGGATTTTGTGTTGGTGAGTCTTATTGAATTGACAGTCTTTGAGAGAATGCCTTGATTCTCAGAGTAGGTACAGTGCAGATTAATAGCATCTCTCATATGGGCTGCTGCTTGAACCCTGCCTGAGGTGCCTGGCTAAATGAATGTGCCGAATAGCTGCATGTTTATTTTGTTTTGTTAATTAACAATGCCTGCAAAGTATTCACAGTCAATAACAAGTGGTTCAGGATATCATTTGACTTTCATGCCCATTTCTGAGTGTAACCATATAAAATGCAAATATGGATACAACCAGACTTACCTGGAAATAAGCATGATGAAAAGGGGAGGACACTTTACATTAGTAGACACTTGTTCAGCCCAGGGACTTCTTTCTGAAGTAGCAGTAGGAAGACAGTATGAGTTCAGAGACAGGAATAAAGTTAGTTTAAAGCATAGAAAAACTAGGCCAGAATTGCTTTAACTTTGCTAGGTTTAAGAGAAAAGTCATGCTGAATAATTAAAAAAATAAAATTTACTCCAAAACAATTAGATTTCCATGGTTTTACTCCTTTATCTCCTGTAATCAATATGCCTTACACAGCTATGTCCTTTATTGTAATTTTTGTTTGGACTAGTGTTGACTGCCCTCTCTGCCTCCTACCTTGTGCCACCATTTGTTTTTTCTGAAAAAAGCCAATAAGTTTCAACTTAACTATAATAGACTTCATCAGCTGATATGCACAGTTAATGGTTGTATGTCTAAGGGTTTTTTTCACTACCTCTGACTCCTATCCTTTGCTCTAAATTCAGAAAAAAACCCTAGGGAAACGTCTAATCCTACTTTGTCTCCATCCTCTCCTTTTTTCTTTGTGGTCAGGTTTTATTTTCATACCAAACCCTTTCCTTCCTGGCTGCCAGCGTCACTGGGTGAAGCAGTGTCTCAAGCTATACCCTGAGAAACCCAATGTCTGCAACCTGGACCTGCACATGGCTCCTGAGAAGACCACTGACCTGTGGGGACAGAGCAAGGAGCAGCTGAGGTAAGGCCACTATCACCTTTCATGGTCAAAACTGATGGAGCCAGATCTCACCTTTGAGAAAGTCCAAGAAAATTGAGCAAGGAAGGAAGCTGAAGAATATTGTGTATTTGCTGGCAGAATACAGATGATGTCAGACATGCCAAGTTAAAGGTGGCTGTTTCATGGCTTCATGTGCATCCTTGCTAATTCTCTGCTTTCATTCTCAATGGGATTCTCGAGTGGCATATTGTTCTAAAGGCATTGGTGAAATGCTTCGTAGTAACCCTGACTGATGTGATGCTTGAAGCTTGCTAAGCTCAGCTATGAGAGGAACCATGAAGGTTTTCTCTAGGCCTCAGTTTTCCTGAGATCCTTTCCAAAACTCCCCACTAATGGTGGCACTTCTTCCCAGTCTGCTCTTAGATCCAGTACGCCGTAATTGAAATGCTGTTAGCTGTACTTTCTTGAATTTCTCAAATCTAACAGTTTCTGTGTTCTTATTTTTTAAAGTGTTTATTTTGGTTTGGTTTTGTTTCTGGTTCTTCTTAATTCAGCATGACATTGAATTAATGGTATTAAATGTACCATTCTAATGGCAATCCTGTTTAATTGGAAAGATTCCATCAGGTTCAGAATTCTGTGGGTGATGTAGCTGCCTTTCCTCTACCTGATCTGGAATTTAATGGAGAATTTGTCCCAGTTTTGAAGTCAAGTAGAAAGTTTAAAAAAAGGAAAAGTCTTTTAAAGCTTGAACTTTAATACATATAAAACAGACTTTACAGTACACAATCTTTTAGCTATTTGGATATTTATTGTTACTTTATTGATTTCACTGCTCATTTTTCATAATGATTGTTTTGTGTGATGGTGCAACTGGAGTTCTCTACAATGCCTATCTTCCACCTCAGTTTCTTAATGAGGTTGACCTGCAGAGATTTTTCTTCAAAAAACCTCTTGACATCTACAAGATATAGAATAGCAAAAGCAAGATTGGGACATCTAATTGTTTGCACCTAGGAGAGAAGTTACACTCTCACCTGTATTTTCCAGGCTCAGTCAGAATTGGTTACAGAAATGTAGACACCATTTTTGTGTTCCATCAAGATTAAAAAATTGTTCTGTGAAAGGATTGTGCATTGTGCCCAATGGCTGAAAAAAGTGGGGTACTGTTCCAGTTTGCCAGGCCTCTCCCAGCAGGACCTCCTGTGTGCAGAGAATGATCAGAGCAGAGGTTAATTTACAGCTGCATCCAGTTCATTTGAAAACAGTATTTAGGAAAGTGATGGCTGGCAGAAACCCTGGCAATTTTCTGAAGTACTTAACCTGAGTCTTCAAGTGACCCAGCTGCTTAGACCTAGAGGCAGTAGATGGAACTAGCCAGCCTCTCTAGTATCAGGAGTGAAAGCATTTTGGAGAGGCAAGAAACATGCTTATCTAAAAAGAGGTCTACTTCCAAGATGGGTTACAACTTCAATGCTGTTTAAAGCCATCAGGATAATGCATGCATGTGCTTGGGTCATGGCTTATCTGCTCTTTTCAGGATGCAGGAATCACAAGGTAGGGTGAATTTATACAATTCTGTGACATATGTGCTATGCTTTCCTCACAAAGTGGAGCCTGCGTATTTTCTTCAGTGCTGGGGACAAAATCATAAAAGGTAATAGAACATTCCCACAAGGGAGATAGAGATATACAGATATATAGGTATGTCCATCCTTGTGTATAAGGAAAATGATGGAGGGGTTTTGCAGATAAATCATTACCAGCAAATAAAGAAACAAGGGATCTTCAGACCAAAGCTCCCATGCTGTTCAGTCTTTTTCTAACATAGTTATACCAGACCTTTTCTGTGCCTCATTGTTTCCAGATATACATACTTTTCCCTTCTCAGCAATCACATATGAAATCACATGCAAAATACCAAGTTCTGGGAAGAAGGACTTCGCACACACATTTGGGTTCTTGCTGTTGCACAAACTCTCTAGCACTGTAGCAAAAAAAGGGCCATTTCGAAAGGCACATGCTAAAATTTTTTCATTATGAGCGTTGTTTGTCAGGTGAAAGATGTACAAGAACAAACTGTGTGCTCTCCCCTTTCTAAATGCTGTGTTGCCTGCTTGTGGGCTACACAAATTGTTCCAAGCAGCATGTATTTGACAGTTACTGTGTTGATGTTTATGGTAATTGCAGTGCTGTTAGCCTATGACAGATGGAAAATGGAAAGACTATTTTCAGTAATCAGTGAGCTAAGAAAAATTACTAAAGGTAAAGAAACTTGCCTTTTACTCCTGTTCCTGGTTTATCTTATGAGCTATCAGGATGGCATAGTTGAAGGGCAGGAACAAGCTGTGTATCCAGGTAGAAATGCACATTAAATGCAGATGTTTGGCTGTGACTTGACCATGGCAGTGCAAATATCAGTCTTTTTATGTAAAAGAGAGCATGTCATGCTGAACTAATGAGGCTGTAAATGAGAGCGAGCCGTCTGGTACTACCGTTTCTCTTCTGAATATATTTCCCTTTTCTATATTTTTCTTTTTTTACCACAACATGTGACTTGGCTTGAGAAAAGTATGCTGAAATTGCTGTTATGAGTAGACATAGATGTGTACCTTCATTTTTCTATTTGTCACTAACATATTTCTATCTGATTTAGTTACTTATACCCTGTAACTTTTCAAAGGCTTTTCCGTAGTCTGTCCTAGAAGCTTCTCCTTGAAGCCTCTTCTTGCTTTCATCATCTACAAGTAAGAATGGTAAATTGGTGTGTGGGTTTAGACCACTCAGCCCCTTTAATTCAGGGTTGTCACATGAGAAGAACAGTTCTTTGTCCTGCATGGCAGTCTGGATAAGGGGACACCTGCAATCTAGACTTCTTGACACTGTGGTCACAGCTGGAGAAGTCTTGCTTCTTACTGTGAGTCAGCCCATCCTAAGGAAGTTTTATCAAAGTACCAAGTAGTAGAACCAACCATCCTTTGCAATATTAGGCAGCATGCTATGTTTCACTGTTAGGCAACTCATTTTCCTTTCTTGTAATTTTCCATTAAATGCCTAGAATATTTTTTCCTTGAATTTGAAGCTTTCAGGTCTTCAGATTCTGGTCTTTAACTTTTTGGTGCTCAAATACAACTTGTTTAATTCTGATTTCTTAATCTGTGCTATTCATTGTGTTTCCATTTGATAATCTCTTAGATACCATTTGAAAATACAAGCTTTCATACTGAGCACACTTGGCAGTAGGCCCCACAGCTTCCACACGTTCCATGAACTAAATTTTCAAGGTCTTTGGAGGAAGAAAGTATTGGCACTGAAAAAAAATAGTTGAGCATTGGTCAGTTTTAATAGCATTGGCTGGTTTTAGTAAGCTGTGAAATGGATGAGTGAATCTCATTACTGTATGCTGCACTGCCAGAAGACCCCTCAGAAATTAACACATACCCTATTTATTTCTGTTTTGTCTCTGTAGAAGGAAAGGTTCCAGTAAATGGGAGCCCAGGAGCCTATTGGAGAAGCTGCGCTGGGTGACCCTTGGTTACCATTATAACTGGGATACTAAGGTATTGAGATTAAATTCTTCTCCATTTTTCTTAGCCATAAGAACTCAGAATGGCAAACAGAGAAGGACATAATGGAATAAAGACAGTCTTGAGGACAGGCACTAACAAACTGTGCTTTTAAGAACATTTCAATCTGTATTGCTTGATTGTGAAGGGTTTAACAGCAGAAGTCCGTTGCTGCATTCTTTCCTTTGAAAGTTAACATGAGAGCATACACTCAGCTCTAAACCTACAACTATTCCAGGGTAAATGGCATTTTTACCTACCAAAAGGGATGGTTACAAAAGCATTGCTAACTATTAAGCTGAGTGTGACTTCAGGGAAACTACCCTTTGGTGGGGTGAGCAGGAACAAGAAGAAACTGCTGCTCATGTGATTTGGAATTTTAATGAGCCTGAACCACTATAGTGCATTCTTACCAACTAACAGCTGTTGTGAGAATCCTGATCAAAATAAACTTTTTTTCATGAGACTGAGATAGATGTAGGCCAATAAGCACTGGCAGAGTGAATATGCATTTTATCTGTATATAGCAGATAACCAAATCTGCTTGCAGCCTTTTATTTACCAGATCAACCTGTTATTGGATGGCCTTAATAAAAGTTTGGTTATTATCTTCCAGTCCTCTCAGAATGCCTTATGGGAGAGAGAAAAAGTAGGTTTGCAATTGATTTCTGCTTGTTATTAATGAAGGAATAAAGATGCTAGTTTTGGAGCTCTGTTGATGAGCTACAGAACTGTCTTTCCATTGGCAGCTTCAGGTTGTGACTGAGAAGATCCTCAGGATGTTGGTAATAATCTTACTGATTTCAGGTTTTTCATCTACATATAATGATTAACTCCACAATTAATTGTATCTCTGGCAGTCTCAGCCTAGGCCACAAATTTAATGGTAGGTGGTAAATTTGCTGTGATTCTGCCTGTGTTGTAGTCGTTTTCTAGGTAAATGTGATGTCCTTCAACACAACTATCAGCCAGGGTTTTGAGTTCTTTTTCAATATTTATTTCTAAGTGTATTTGCTGCTCTGATGTGTTGGGTGTGGCTTTCTTTTTTTTTCTCCCCCACCCCCACTCTCCTTCTTCCAGAAGTACTCAGCAAATCACCACACTCCTTTCCCCTCAGACCTTGCATTCCTATCAGAACAAGTGGCTGCAGCCTGTGGGTTTCGGGGTTTCCAAGCCCAAGCAGGGATCTTGAACTACTATCATTTTGACTCTTCGCTGGGAATTCATGTGGATGAGTCTGAACTAGACCATTCTCGGCCCCTGTTATCATTCAGGTGAGTCAAGGAAAGCGCACTTGAGTATTATGGAAAAATCAGTGGCTTTTTTCCTAGGGTTGCTTATGGTTATAGGAAGGCAGTATGATGTAGTTTGCTAATTGGGTATATAATCTTCACTCTCAGAAGATTTGAATAGCAGAAGACTGTAGGTCAGGGATATAGGTTTTTCCTTAAGGACTGCTTAAATAGCCTGGATATAGTGCCTGGACTGAAGAGTTCTTTTGCAGACAGCACATTTCTGTTCTAAAGCAGCAGAGTGCCAGTTGGGTACTGAAGAAGTATCTCAGCAAAGCTTCAAACCTGGCAGGGCAATTGCTCACACTGTGCCTATCCTGAACCAGGTCACTTAGTCTGTTTGCCATGTTTTCACCTAAAAGTTGTTCTTAAGAGTCCCTCTGGTTTTTGTGATTGCTTGGAGTGTTCTTGATGAAGGAATTTAACTACTGATATTTTTTTACTGTACAGAAAATTGTTCTCTACCTGAATTTGTTTTCTCTCTCCATCTTTATACCATTTCTAGTTTTGGGCAATCCTCAATATTTTTGCTTGGAGGCCTGAAGCGGGAGGAGGCCCCAACAGCAATGTTCATGCACAGCGGAGATATCATGGTGATGTCTGGCTTCAGCCGCCTGCTGTACCATGCTGTCCCCAGGGTCCTCCCCAACCCTGAGGGGACAGCTCTGCCTTCGTGCCTCAACCAAGCTCTTTCTTCAGACCTTCCTGTTGGCTCAGTCATTGAGCACAGCTCT
This sequence comes from Lonchura striata, assembly GCF_050655825.1. Classification (NCBI taxonomy): domain Eukaryota; kingdom Metazoa; phylum Chordata; class Aves; order Passeriformes; family Estrildidae; genus Lonchura; species Lonchura striata. The sequence continues at coordinate 52,175,559 of NC_140707.1, read as the reverse complement.
GATGAGGACTGGCAGGTGTGTGCCAAGTACCTGCAGTCCTCCCGCATCAACATGACTATTCGACAGGTGTTGGCTGAGGGTCAGAAATTTCCAGAAGAATCTGGGACAAACGGAAAGATCCAAGCGCCCTCTGAAGACAGTTATCATGAGAACAGCAAAGCCAAAAGACATAAACCAAACAGAGTCAGCTGAAACCAGGAGATGATACTGACATGGACCAGACAGGCAATCTCCATATGGAATTAGGAACTGGTGTAATACTGGAAGTCACTTGTCTGTATTGCAGTTAATAAACTTGTGCAGAATAAATGTAGTCCTTCTTGCTATAATAAATAGGTAGGAGGAGAAAAAGAATTTAAAAGGAAAAGAAGGACTGGGACTCAGGAGATTAACTCTATTGGCATTTTGTTGTAAATGTTTACTGCACTCTATTTCGTTTAAAATACCTGTATGTCAGAGAACTTTAAGCTTGGTTGAGCTTAAATGGTTTAAGCCTTTGGTGAAGCTTGGTTTAAGCTTTAGGAATGATGCTTATAAAGTATTTTGAAATTATTGGGAAGAGAGTGTTAGCGGAAGATACATAATTGTTATGTGATAGAGAATCCTGTTGGCTTGTAAAGCTCAGTTGAAGCTGAGTAACAAGTATGAGTATGAATGAGAATAGGGTGCTATGGGTGTAAGACCTACCTGCAGCATTTTCAAGATAATTACTTCTGCAGCAAAAATGGGTTCAGTGGTCAGAAACTGGCAACTCCCTCAAGCAGCACCTTGCTGTAAGCTTTATATAGTCCTGTGCTCTCCTTTGGCCTGTTTGCATCCCCTCAGCTGCAGCAGAATCTGCTTTTATGAATGGTACTGAACATCTTATCTCATATTTTAGAGAGAAACAGTTGGGAGTGATAGCTACTTAGAATATCTAGGACCTCCCAACTGGGTCTCCTCCCAGTAGTATGTGACTGAGCCCAACATGGCCATTCTTTCAAAACTGCCCTCTCCTAAGTGCCTGTGTGTTACAGTTCTCCAGTCCCAAGCTAGCACCTGTAAGGAACAGGATAACTTGCAAATAATAGTAACGAAGCTGTAAATTAAGTACCTAAAAAATGAATCAGTGACTATCTCTGTCACACAGAGATAAATATATTGAAACAAAGAAAAGCACTAGTTTTTGTGCTAGATCTTTTTAAGATTCAGACCTTCCTATCTACTTTTTAATGCAGTTTTAATTGTTTGAGTGGAATGCACTATCCCTGGGGTATTTTGTTGCATTTTCCCAATGAATAGACTTACTTGGTTTTAAATTAAAGATCTCTATCAGTTTTGGGCTGGCTATTTTCTTCTTTTCTTTTTCTCCCTGTTAGTTGTTCCATGTATTGTTAATGCTGCTGTATCTCTTGTGCAGTACCCTCTAGGCTTCTTTTGGATCTACTCCCTCTGCAATCTGCTAGTTCCTGTGGAGGAGCTCTGTGTATGTCTGCAGGGCTGCTTTGCTTATGGCAGTTCAGGGTTTGTTGGGCAGTTGCAGAGGGGCGTTGCCTGCAGTATCTAAGTCCAGTTTAATACATACGTGACAGCTTTTCCTCATGGGTAAAGTGTCTGGTCTGCTTATCTCATAGGAAGTGAATGTGTGTTTGCATGCAATTAATTCCTTATGCAATACTGCAAGGAGTTCCAGTAACTGAAGGTCTAAAATAATCAGATATGAGTTTTAATGTTTTATTCTGTGCTAGATGTGTGTCCTTTCTGTAGCCTGGCTCTGGTATATTTACAGCTGAGCCCTAAGAGAGTGAATATATTATGCAGAGAGGTTACAACATGACCAGAAAGGAAAGTTGACCGAGTCAAGCTCAGAAAACAGCAAAGCTCCCTTAGTGGCACCTGAAGATGGAGAAGGATGGAGAGGAATATCCCTTTTCCTAACTGAGAAGGAAGCAAAGATTGTCCAACTCTCTCATCTCTGATGAGACAAGAAGGTGGTGAACAGGAACTGGTTTCTTCATCTCACAGGCTAAATTGTAAGTCTATGGTTTTCACGTCTTTTGTTCCCTATAAATGTATAATATATGACAAGTAGTCATTTATTCCAGGATTCATTTGTTCCTGTGATATAAGGACAAAAAAAGCATACTGTTTACCCTCTGCAGTTAAAAATTGTAGTAAATGCTGTGAACTACTGATTGTAATTGGTCATGAGAAGTATCCAGTCCATTGAAGCCGTATGTTTAGATGTGACTGAGTTGAGAATTTGCTTAGTTAGTTGCAGTCAAGCTTTTTATCTAATGCCATTGTAAGACAGCCCTGGTCTAATTCTGTATCAGACACTCAGAAAATGAAAAGTCTATGACCCAGAAATGGACATATGAGAAATGATCCAGAAAAAAAAAGTATTGGTGTACCATAAGAAACAACAATAAAAACAGAGAATTTTCTGAACTGCCAGCCTAGCAGGATTATTGGTTCTTTGAGCAGAGCAGAAGGGAGTACAAGTGAGCAAACCAAAGGACTTCTGCAGACTCTGCAAACTGTGCTTCCAGAATATAATTTCAAAGAGGCAGTAAGTTGTGGGAAGTAGGCAGGGAGTAGGGTTTCATCCAGTCATGTACTCAGGACCCATTGACCTATTCCACACAGCTCTCAGAGTCTGACATTTGCACCACATTTGCTTGGGATTGTGATGACGCAAAAGAATTTTTCCATAGCACTGATGAAATATTTGTATCTATAGGTACCACAAATAATTGCTTGTGTTCATATAGGTGTGTGCTGAGATAATCTCTGTAGTTTGTAATTCCTCTGAGGGAGAGGAGGGAAAGAACAGGACATCAGGACCAATTCTGCAAGAAAATTTATGTAATGAGTTGATTACAGGAAGGTAAGTATGTGTTTCTTTCAAAGCCACCTGGAAATGAAGCACATTGTTTACCACATATACACTGTTCATTATGTGATCTGTAGATAAAGCTAGCTGTCCAACAATTGCTGCTTTTTTTAAAATCAAGAATAAAGGGAAAATAAATCTCCAGTTAAATGAGAAAGTTCAGTGGGATGAATACTGGAAGCAGAAGAGGAAGCTGCCTGTACAAATGAAAAATTTTCAGTCCTCTTGAGAGAACTGTGCTAGAATAGTTCAGTGTTACAACTGGACTGCTGGCTGGTGCCCATGACAAATTTACTGCATGCTCCATGCTACCAGACAGTAACTTATGGGCAAGGTCTTCCCTAAAGCTGTGCCTGCTGCTTGAATGATTCTGATCTTAGGTATTTTTCCTTTCTTTGAGAGTTTATTGACATTTTTTCCTCACTGTTTCACAGCAGATATTTCTACAGATGGCAGTAAGGTGCAGCTAAGCTCCTCTATTTCGTTGTGTGCTCTGGTGAGCTAGTAGGTAGAGAGAAGCAAGTGGCTAGGGAAGGAAGCTGGGTAGGGACTGCCAAGACAGCAGCAACATCACACTGCCATGGCTGGGGTGAAGCTGGCCAGAATCTCATGTAGTGCAGACAGCAGCTCAGATCTGTCTTGTTCTATTCATACTAGTTATTCTCTGCATCGTACCTAAAACAGGATAGATTTAACACAGAAAAGAGACTTGCTAGGGATAAGATTGTCTTCCACTTAATTAGGATGCAAAATTAATTGAGCAATAATTCAGTGTGCTCTAAGCATACTTTAGTTCTGATGAAATTGTAAAACTTGCCTGAGTCTGAACATGTTACCTCAAAAAATTAACAGAAGGACATAGCCTGCAGACATTAATAATACAGAAAAATATGTTGATAGAGGCCTCAAAAGACCAATATATAAAAGGCCTTTTTTTAGTTAATAATCTTTAGGGAAGAAGAGACTTACAGAAAACCAGTGACAGTGACAGTCATCCACGGTCTGCTGATGCCGCCATAAATCCTAATAACCAAAGCTGGTTGAAAACGGTCTATAGCATAAGGTTATAGATATGGTACAAGGGGGCACAAGATGTATCTGACACAAGTTTAGCGCAGTACAAAGTAAGTTTAATTATTTATAGTCAGCAAATAATAATCACAAATACCTTAATAAAACCATTTTTCTATGGTTTTGAACAATGAATTGAACAATGACTATGTTCACATGTCCTCTGGTGAAGTTGAGGTGAGATAAAAGTTGCCACTCTAAGTAATAGCTTTGCTCATACAAGCTGTTTTCTTGCATCTTCATCTGGACAGAAGGTGAAGGACCATAGATAGAAATGGTGGTTGAAGGGGTCTCTGGAGGTGTTTAGTCCAACCTCCCACTAGGAATTAGTGCTGTTGTTTACATGACACTTAGAAACCTTCTGTGATGGAGACCCTTTCTTTCAGTAACTTATGCCCAGTGCTGTCATACTCGCCTTATGAAAAATTTTCACCTGAGCTTCCAAGGATACAACCTCTATCCATTCTCTCTGCCTTTTTCTGCCCATCTATTACTACCAGGAGTTTCCTTCCACTTTCTTTGTGACTTTCCTACAAATAATTGAAGTCTACAGTTAGACCATCTCCCCTTGGTCTACTCTGAGCTGCATGGAAGGACTCCAGGAACCACAGCATTTCCCTATAGGTATGTGCCCTGGACCCCCACCTTCCTTCACTTTAGCCCTGTTAAGAACCTTGTCTGATTTCAGGTGCTGCACCACTCTCTCTGCTAAGTCTGGTTTTTGTTACAATTAGGAAGCCAACAGCAAATTGCCCTTAAATCCTAGTTCCTAAATCTGGTACATGCATTAGATCCACTTTTTTTACAGTGTTTCCTAAATTAAGTATTTTTTCCTCCCATCTACATCATAATAAAATAAAAGTAGTAGTTTCATGAGGTGCAGAATAAATGAACCATAGTCCCCTATGGATTTTTATTCCTGAAAATTTGAGTTGTCACTGAAGCTTTTCATGCAGATGAGTACTTATATGTGATATTTTCCTATGTGATGTCCCCAGAGTTTAATACATGCACAGTGCACCATTTTCCTGACTCAGGATTTTTATAGGGTCCCTCTCCTCTAACTGGCTACCTACTACCTGCATGAACTTTGTTTGCTGTGAAATGTATCTAATTTAATTAAAATAGATGAACAGGTTTCAAAGTTACTGGAAAGGAATGGAGGACACACTGAGTTTAACACATCCACAAGCCATAAAAACATGCTTTCTTCCTTTAGGAAACCAGTCTCAAGGATACTTTCATGCTCTTAATGCAAGCTGATCTGGACTTCTGGAGCAGGTCCTTCTCTGAAGGATTCTGCTCTTGACATCCCAGAGAGAAGAGAAACAATCTGGAATAACAGAGTCATTTTAGTCCAGTAGGCACAATCCCCATCTGGTTCCTGCAATTATATCACCCTCCCCCCTTAGAAGAAGCTGACTGTGCACAGAGACTGAAGTTAATCAGCTAAATGCTTATCTCTCCAAGATGGTAAATAAATCTCTGGAGTACAGCAGGGAGTCAGACCTGATTTTTATTTGAAGCTATGGCTTGTATTCAGATAGGCATAATGGAAAGTACCACTTCCACTGGATCAGGGGTGAAGGAGAGAGGGGATAAAGTCTTGAAAAGACTGTAGTAGCTTTTCCTCTTTTCAGAATAGAGGTGTTTATTCTTCTGGATGAGGAAGCAAAAGCTTTAACCTTGTAGAGACACTTCCCATCTTGATTTTTACTCAGTAGAGATTATTCTGTCTCTGACCTTTTCCTGTGGGGCTGTTGAATGTCTTCTTCCACAATGTCCCCATGTGTAGTGGACTCTCCCCTGAGCTTCTCTGTGTAGCCTGACCCTTTCTGTCCATGTAATCATGCATCTCAGCACTGGGGTTGTGCTCTCTTTCACCATCACTCAATGCTTATTCCTTAATTCAAGAGCTCAGTGCTGCTGCCACCTGCCCACACTACAGCTTTTCTAATCTGCTTTGTGATGTCAAAGTTCTTCCAAAGTATAGGTCCAGGACCATTAGACCCTGGAAGTTTAGAAGCAAGGCCAGTTTATAACAAAATGTTGGGAAACTGAAATAGAGGCAATGTGAGGTGGTATTCATACTTATGTGTGGAAACGGTGCTTTGGGACATGGTTTAGTGGTGGACTTGGCTGTCCACTACAGCCAAGGTTAAGGTTTAGGTGTTAGGTTTATGCTTGGACTTGATGATCTTAGGGGTATTTTCCAACTTAAATGATGTTATAAGTCTCTGAGGTACAGTGAAACACTCTCCAAATACTCTTGTTGAACTACGTATAAAGAGTGAGTCAGCCTAGAAGACATAAGAGTCTCTTTCTCCTCTGATGTTAAGAAGTCAGTATTATACATTAACTTTCAGCTTCCTTGTAGGTGAATTTAAAAAACTCACTCTGTATTTACTGAGGAAGGCCAGAAGAATCAATAAAGGCCTTGGCTTTCTAGAGGTGATCATCTCACCAATCATTCCTTCTCTGTTCTGTGCTAAGGGCTTAGATAAGAAGATTTTGTTTTTGTTTTCTTTCTCCTTAATGGATAGGTTTCTTAATTAGGGTGGGGGAAAAATGACTGCAATTTTGTTGTGGCAAATTAAAACCAAAATGAAGTGGCAAAGAGCAGGATCTAAAGGGAAGGGGGGGGCAATCAGAGACAGCTATTGATTTGGAAATGATTGAGTAGCCAAAAAAGAGCACAGAGCCTGAAAAGGAGACTCATCTTTCAAAGCACTGTTCTTGTTGAAAACAATCAGTCCAGGCAGAGGTGTTGGTTGATGCTAAGGCTTTGGAGTTAGATTTGTTTCCAGACAGAATTTAAATTTTGGAAAGACTCACTGGTTCATAAGGGGATAATTCTTAGACAAATTCTGAGATTATGAGAACTAGGAATCACGAAATAGAGCTGAAAAAAAGTAAAACTGAGTGGAGCATCAAGACATTTTCAGCAGTAACAAAAAAAAGTTTGGAAATAGTTTCTTCCAAGGACAAAGTGTCACTGCTCACCACAGCCTCGGCAGGCAGAGAAATGGAAAAAAACCAGACACTGAATATGAGACAAGGACTAAAATCTAACACACCCTCACTACCAGGTATTGAGTAGCATGTACCATCTTTTCTAAAACAGAGAGAATTTATTTGGCATCATCTTATCTGGTCCCAGTGGCTGAGATACAACTTTCAGCCACTCCAGTCAGTACCTTTTCATTTTCACTGGCCTTTTCCCCCTTTTCAGACAACATTCCTCTAAGATTAGAGTCAGATGTTAGCTGGACCTTTTGTCATATATAACCAGCACCTGGAAAGGCTGTTGGAGAACTGCACCAATCTTGTGATGACTGGTTTGAGTTTGTCAGCTTGTTCTCATTGCTGTGATGAAACCTGACTTGGGAGAATTGTTGATTGTCAAATGTCTATGACAGGTCAGGAAGATTTTAGCAACACTACTGCAAATAATCTGCAGCCATTCTAAACCCTGCTGAATGCTGCACACAAGTAAGCCTCTTTTCAGTCCACATAGCTGAAAACACACCTCAGGCCTTTTTAAAGTAAGGCTTTTGTTCCACCTTGTAGGAGAACTTCTGTTCTTTGCAATGACATTGTTCCATCCAATCTTCATCACAAGGCAGATGACAAATTGGCATCCCTTTTGCTTTCGGCTTAGCACGTACCTTAGCATGTCTTCTAGGAGGATCTGCTCCATGATCTTCCCAGGCATAAAGGTGAGGCTCACCAGTTCTCTACTCCCTAGACTTGACCTGTCAAATATGAGTATAGGTATACGATTGCTTCCAAGCCTTTTCTGGCCCAACAGTATAATTATGCTCCAGGAGAAATCTGTGTTTGGTATGCTGTTTTGATGGTTCAGCATTTACTTGAGCTGAAAGTGAAACAAGTCTGCAGGTAGGTCCTGGCTTGCTTAGGAGTCTTAAGCACCCAAGCAAGTCTTGCATAGCCTTATTACTACCACTGTAAAATTCACTAGCACTTATTCCCTTGTCCTAGATCAAAATGATAATGAAGAAATTAAAGGAAAGAAATATGCCAGGTGAGCAAGCATAAAGAAGTGAAGATATGGTATGCTATTTCTGTCCCTGTGGCCTACTCAACCCCACCTGCAGCTGCAAGTATCAATGCACATGATTCTGGAAAAGCAGAGGGGCTAATTGCTGAAGGCTGCAATCTTTGGTTGGACATATGTTTAATACTTCCTTTCCCTGAATTTCACACTAGAAATGCTTTTTTTTTCACGTGCATGAAACCTACTGATAAACCATGGGTCCTATCTGGAGAGAGACTGTGCAAGTATTGTGTGTTTTGATTCCATGAAGATTATTTTCTGCAACAGAAAAGTGGAAGAGAAAGAAGCATTAGTCACAAACATGCTTAATTGAGATCTAATAGCCAAGGTCAATGTTCAGCCCAGAATAGATAGCAGAAGCCTCCTGTGATATATTTTTGTGATGAGAAGTTCATAACACACAGACTGATCTATTATTGGGTTTCACTATGAAAAATTTAGCTATCTCCTGGAATATGCTCAAATCTATTTTGCATCATTTCCTTGCTTTTTCATTTAAAAATATCTTTCCAATGAGACCTCATGACCATGCAAATTAGCAAGTCTGTGCTGTGTGGAAAGATTGCTGAACCTCCACTGAAGTGCAGCTATTTGTTCTCTTGCCAGCCCTCTGCAAGATGACAATACCCGTTTGTCATTGTCTAGAATGCTTTTCCGTGATTTAAACAAAAACCCTTACAGGGAAAAGATAAGTACTCAAGGGAAGATGCTGCAATGGGCACATTAGTGAGGAGAAGCTCTGGACCTTTGCCTTGAGCTGTGTTTTGCATCTCTGCAAAATACCAGTGCAGCAGAAGTGGCACAACTTACTTCCTGGTCTACAGCACCTCCCTGGTTTCTTGTGGTACTTCAGCCTACAGGACCAGCATAACCATCTCCTTGGTTTCTTCTTTCCAGCTTTTTCACATGGGGCTGTGCAAGATGCATCAGTGTTGCTTCCTAAACCAAGCATCTCCAAACATTTTTAGTCCACAAAACCTTTTCTCCTTCAAGTTTTCCTCACAGATCACAAAGTAACTATCTCCCCAAGCCTCTGAGAACACAGGAGAAATATGCTTTATAATGGCCTCACAGATCACTTAGAACTAGAGAACTGATGAAAGAAATGTCTTCTGAAGATGAAAGGAGTAAGGTCTCTGAAGATGAAATACTGGAGTCTTTGAGGAACACACCTTAGTAACTGTGGTACCTGAAAGATGCAGCTGTACTTTCCTTGCCAGGAAGACAGCATAGCACATTATTTGATCCAACTAAGTAAGAGCAGAGAACATGTTCCATGTGGGCACTAAAAGCAAGTGTGAATACACTAGGTGCTAAAAGGCCTTATGTTCTGGTGCACATTTGTCTTTTGTCTGTCCTTGGAGTGAAACATGGATGAAAAATCAAAACTCTACAATTCTAATAAAGATTTGTAGGGACGGTATGTTTTTATTACAGCACTGGACGCATGTGGGGACTCATTGCCCTTCAATGGACATGTGTACCCTTTAGAACTCCTGATCTTTTTTATTACCCTTAACTAATTTCTGTATGTATTGAATTTCACAATAGGTTCATGTATATTCATTCTGCTGATCTTGTGTTACACTTACAGCTAGTTACACTCATTCTCAGTTTTTGTCAGAAAATACAGAAAGAACACCTGGGTCACTCTGCAATGTCTGTTTCAAGGATCGAGGAGTCTTTCTTATCTCTTTAGTGTGGAAATGTGCATTCTTTCTCCCTAGCTGGGGCAAATTTGCTAGTGCTGCAGTTACCAGACTAAACAGCATATTTCACTTCTGTTAGCAATCTCAAAGTGGCACATTTCACCTAAATCTAAATGGATTTCTACCCTGTTAAATTTTTACTCTGTCTCAGGAGTCTTGCAGTACCTGTTGCTGGTGCGCTCCAAGCTCCTGGTGGCAGCAGGATTGGAGTTGTTCACTATGATGCTCCCTGGAGCACCTCTTGCAGCACAGGTGTGATGTCCTCCAACACACAGCTCTCTCTTCACATGCCTAAGGGCTGGCAGCTGGCTCAGACCTCACTGCTCCTGGGGACACTGAGTAGACACAGTGCAAGAACCACACTGTATCACAGTAATTCGAATCACAGCCCTTCTGCCTATTACTGCAGTAGGCACCAGTGTAGGAGGTGCCCAGACAGTGGCCCCTTCTACTCAAAGAAGGCGTGTGCAGAAACCACTCCATATCCTGATGTTTACCATTCTCCCAGTCTGGAGATGGGGCAGTATGGTCCTCACCCTTTCTGAAAAGAGGGAGAGAGTTTGGGGGTGTTAGAGCAATGCACAAATATTATTGCTGGGAAGCCTGGCATCTGTCTGGGAGAGGAAAGCAGTCACCATCGTAATTCTTCACCTCATTTAACTGCCAAGTGACCTCGTGTGGGTACTTGTAGCCATTCCCAGCACAGCAACCCCCTGCCCACAGCTACACAACACATCCCTGCTGAGCAACACCACTGTCCATAGATCATATACAACATATATGTGCTCAGCAATTCACACTCCTTCAGCTCTCTCCCCCTCATATCACCTATGCCTCTGGATAACTACACTGTACCTGCTCCTACAACTATAGGTTGTTGTATGTCTCTACTGCACAGACATAAGATGTGCAGGGGCTCTCTGGGAGCACAAGATCAGCACATGCTTAGCCAGGCACTAAAAGATGCACCCACCCTGTCTCCCCTAGCCTTGCCACCACACAGCTCTTGTGCAGTTAATTCTTAGATGCATTTTGTTTTCATGCTGTGGCATGAACAAAGAATAAATTCAGCTCTGTCCCATTCATTTTCCTCTGCTTCTGGCTCAGGGGAAAAATAAATCCCAGAGAAGCAGATCTGTAAGGAGAAGCCTGAATGCCTCTCTGCAGAACCAGCTTATGGGAAGCTGGTGCTCCTGAGTGCACCTTGCTGCTCACATTTCTTGGCCAGTAACTACAGGAAATCAATCATAGTAGTTTCTCCCAAAGCACCATGTGGATCCCTGCAGGATCTCCAGCAGCTCCAGCTGGCAGGGTCCATGGGAGTCAGCAGGCACAGACTTGGTGAAGCCTCAAGTTCCCATATTACATGGCGTTAAGTGTAATTTTCTGTCTTGTGCAGTGGTGAGTTTTAACAAGTATGTATCAAAGGCATGCAGTCAGGAATGGCCCATGACTGAGGGTAGCAGTCACCTGAGTCTGACAGGGCTGCTAACAACCAAGACCCATTTGTTACTGCTACACAGCTTGTGTGCTCTATTCACGTTGCCAACAAAATGCTATTAGAAGTGCTTCAGGCAAAATGTCTCCCTTGGAGAGCTAGCAGGGTTGCCTGCCCATATCCTTTTGGACCTTTATTCTTCTTTGTAAATCTTTCAAGCTTGATGACTTCAGCTTTCTTTCTCCTGAGGTCCCCTACGCTTCCTAAAAGCACCTCAGTGTCACCAACCTCAAGCCTGAATGCCCTAATCTGAGTATGATCCAGCTAATACAACCAGACATCTGTGTATGTGTGAGGAGAAAACTGAAATGAGATTTCACCACCTGACTGCCCATCATTTCTGGACAAGATATCTCCAGTTCTCTCAGGACTGCTCACAGTTGCACATCTCATCCTCCCCTATCTCCAGGAAGTGACAATTCACTTTCCACCTTGCTCCCCTCCCATCCCATCCCCATCATCACTACCTGCACACTTGGCTGTGGCTGATCTCACACACTTCCAAAGGCACTGGCCCTGCTCTTAGCCCTGCAAAGGAGGTATGACCCAGGCAGAGCCATGGTGCTTGCAGAGCCCACAGCCAACACAGCTGGGGCTGCTCCAACCCAGAGAAAGCACCTAATGCCTGAGCACACGCTTCCCTCTTATGGCCATGCCTGATACAGCAACCACGCAGGCCAACATTTTCACTGGAGATGTGATTTGCCTATGAATATTTATGAATTTCCTATGAATTTATACCTATGAAACATTTCTCGTGGTTTCCTCTCACACTTGTTGGACACAGACATGTCTCCCCTGCAGTCGAGGCTCAAGCACAGAGCAAGCTTTGTAGCCCTGTCTGGCTGCTGCTGAGCAACACACACTGTGAGCAGTGTGAGTGGGGAAGACATGAGTGCTCAGTCCTGCCTGCAGCATCACACTGTCTCTCTGATCAAAGGCCAAGTATCAATCCCTGGTCCTGGTAGGTTTTCCCTCTTGGGAGTGTACAGCCTCAAACATTTTTCATTTCCTCAAGTTAAGTATGTCTTTTACTTCCTTTGACTTTGAAGGGCAAGTTTTTAACTACCTAGCTATGGGTAGTTAAGGGCACTGTTAAATTTCTCCTTTGCCCCATTTCACTGTATGGCAAAGTCTCTCTCTTATCTATAATAATATGCTTGCCAAAAGGAGAGACAGCAGCCTTCTGTTTTCCTGTATTGACCTTTTTCTCTGAACTGAACTCCAGATCCTTTCTGTGCTCCCATCACCCCTGATATTAGATTTTGTAATTGAAAAGCAGTTTGCTGCACAAATGGGGTAGTTTCCCCTTATATCTAATCTATGGCTACCTTCCTCCAGCAACCAGTTCAGTTCAAAAGCTGAAAGAAAATTTTCCATGGGATAATTTTCTATTGGATGACTTGAATTGACTCTCTCTGCAAGTAGAAAGTTTGAGCACTAAAAAAAAAAGCTCCTTTAGCCATGTCTTTTGCCAACTTGTCCATCTTCTTTCTTCACTAATTTTTTTCTAAAGAGAGGCAAGAAATAAGAACCTGCAAAACTGCACTTGGTACTGGAAAGGTGGCAAATTGCTCCTTCCTTGCTCTCCAAGCTAAGGTTTGATCACACTAAGGCTCAGGTAGTAGAGCCTTGTCCTCAGTGTCTTTCTTCTCTGCAGTATGCTGTCTTCTCATGTGCCACCTTTGTAATAGCATCAGTATGGATGCTATTGAAATGAACAAAAGGATGAAATGAAAACTATTAGAACGTCATTTTCCAGGGAACACCACTTTTAGTTCTGTTGTTCTCCCAGGAAAAGGTGAATAAGGAAGAACCTGTCCAGTCTCCTGCAGTACTAACAGCACAGTCAGAAGCAGCAGCAGTTATGTTGCCCTTGAAGTCAGCCATAGCAGTTTGATCATGCTCTGCTGGGCTCTGGGCTCTTTACCAGAGTTTCACAGAGCACTCTGCAGCCACTGAAAAAGTGAAACCACATCTGCTCTGAACCTGTTTGTCAGGGTTGGAAAGAGGGTAACTTCCATAGTCTCAATAAATAGGTCCAGATCCTCAAAAATATTTAAGCACCTAGAAAGTAGTTAGAAATTAAAATACTATGGGCCCTGAGGTCCTAACGAGGATGTAGTTATATTGGTATTCAGTGTTTTTGCTGATATAGCTGATGGGGCTCAGTAAAGTTCTGCTCAAAAAGACCTTCATTCTGCTGACATAAGCTGCCTGCACACAAGGAGGGCTTCACTGCTACAACTCTGCTGCTACAGCGATATCACATGCATTTACATGCAAATTAGGGCTTTGTTGATAATGCACAGATGCAGCCTTTCATTTCATCCTGGATGGGGAGGGGAGGTGGGGACAGTCATGGTCTCGCTACTGTCATTTTATGGACTAAGAAAGCAAGGCACAAACCAAATGAACTCACGAGTTCAATATCACCCAACATGGGTGTCAAACAAGGCAGAGATCCTGGTCATAGTTTACAACCATGGGACTGTTTTACTGCAGAGAGGGGAAGAGAAGTGAGTCGTCACTTGGCTCATAGAAGCCTCACCATTTTGTGAGGTCCAATTCCCAATGTGTTTGTGTTTGAGTTTGAGATGGAGGCATTAGGAATGAATGCACCAGGGAGCCCTGAACATAGGGCATGGATGCTTGTGTAGATGCACCATCAGAAACTAACCTAAAGACCTAAAGCTTCTAGTATGCTGCTCCTCCACTCACCAACCTGAGTGGAACCAGGCATGAGTAACAAAGAATGTCCACAGAGGATGGGCATGAAAGCTGAAGCAGCATGGGTGATTTACTACACACCACAGGAACCAAATATGAGATCAGAAGCTACAGAGGTTACTTTGCTTCCAACTGGTGCCCCAAGTAAATACAGACTGACTGCACCTCCATTCTACTAGTAGTCCTGTATCTTGACATCAGACCCTGTCAGGCCATATTTCCATTTACAAGAGGCAACATAAACCAAGAATGATGAAATAACTGATCACATTTCAGCCAGTCATTCCCAAACATGTCTCTCCAGTCCCAAACACTGCTGTACTAAACTATGTATCTGACATCGATACAAAGTGAATTGCATGGTAGGACCAATTTTTTTTTTTCCTGTCAAGGTTAATTTGTATCAGCTTCTCTCTGTGGCAAGTACAAGGTTCCTGGATATACAGCCTTTGTCAGCCCAATAATGCCAGTAAGCAACATAAAAAGACACAAAACCACAGAGTTCTGGGGTGATGGCATAAACAAATATCAAAAATTCAGGCTCCAGAAAAAGCAGGTGGTGTCATGAGATTGTGTCACATGAAAAGGGGAGATTTCCTCAACCCTTAGTGTTTGTTTGTCTGTCAACACCCCAGGGAAGCCAAGATCTTTGCACCTGACCAGTCTGTCAGAGCCCTGTTATGGGGACCCTTCACTGAACAGTCCTGCTGGATTGTAGGGTGGTTCCACTGACTTAGCCAGGGACACACACACCAACAGCATAAGACCACCCAGTGGGTCTTTCTCTTTGAGTAAATACCCACTGCTGGTGACTTCCAGTGCCTGCAAAGGACTCACGCAGTTTATGGAATAACACCTTATTAATATAAAACTGTGACAGGCTAAAGTTTGATGAGTGCTGGTGATAGTATCTGACTACAAAAACATATTCAAAGCCATGCACAGACAAGCTCTAATCCCCAATAAAATATTCAGCATGCACAGAATTTGATTCTTACCCAATAAATGTCTCTACAGGGGAGAAGACAGGTTCAGCCTATCAACTGATAGTTATGATGGAGTCTTCCCTAACTTTTCCCTCATTCTCCACTTACTTTTATACTACTTCTCTACATTTAGGTGGAGCTTTGGTGACTGCAGTCATACAACACCTTTGTTACCGATTGGTGTAAAATTCTCTCACTTTATTTTTAAACATACAGTCAAAAATACAGAGCACATGCCCAATGAGAGGTGGTTGTACCTTGGGGGCAGGTAACTTTGGGGTGGAGGTCTGTGTTAATGTTACTATTAGGCTATAATGAACCAAATTCATCCAAAGAGAATGATTTCACCACAGCTGTTGGCTCAGCAGCAGGACATCTTCTGCCTACCTCAGCTGACAGGTTTTATGCAGTTTCTCAGCTGCAAACTGCTGTCAAGCTCCCCTCCCTGCAAGGATTTCAACAGAGCCCAAATGAGGTGTCTCCACTCCACCCTCTGCTCCATCCCCCTTAGCCGGTGCAACAACTGTGTTTTACTCATAATTTCTGTACTGCTATAACCTCTATTAGGCTGTGAATATAACCTTTCAGTTTCCTCTGATATTACCCCCAGTCATTTTTCCACAGCTTGGTGAAATGCAGTGAAAGTGGTGGATGTTACTGCTGGTCTTAAGTTGGCTATAAGATAGAGTCTAGTCCATTGCAGAGAAACAGCCATCTCCATTCCACAATATTGCACAAGTCACTGCCCAAAGGAGGGCCAAATATCCAGAAAATTGAACTGACGAGGGTGGCATGGGAACAGCTATGACAGCTTCTAAGTACTGTTTTGTACAGAAGTCTTGGGGACAGGGAACATAAGTAAAAGCAGGTAAAGCACAGGAGGATCCAAATAAAGCTAGGACAACCTTGGTAGTCAGCTCTGACTAAAGCCTAGAGAAAAATGGCTCTTTGGAATGGTCTGAAAAAAGGTCTGGTGGTGTGTGCTCCCTTCCTCTCCACCTCTGGATGCACTGCAATGTAAGAAATGCTTGTCAGGCCTCAGTCTTGATGGACAGCACCTGGGCTCAGCTCTTCTTGAGCTTATCAGAAACACTGTCTGCTCCCAGACATTCATGCAGTCTAATCAGCTCCTGTGTTTAAACAAGCAGCCTTGGAAACTTAATTCTCTTGCCTGAATAACAACCCAAGTGTATCTTTTCTTTGCAAGCTTGATAGCAAAAACAACTGGAATTGCAGGCAGGATTGAAAATTACTGTGGTTAAAGCCAGCTCTCCTGTGACCCTACAAAGGGGAGTCCTAAGTGAGACCCTTAGAGCTCTCCAGGACTGCAGTAGGCTGTGACCAGTAATCTTGCTCTGAGTGGGATCTCTCTCAGAGCTCACAAACTTTCAAGTCTGCTGCCCAAGTTCCTTCCGGAACTTGCCCTTCTTCCATCTTCAAAGTTCACAACTCACTTCTCTGATCCATGTCCTACGTTCAGGGCTCCCTGGTGCATTCATTCCTAATGCCTCCATCTCAAACTCAAACATGAACACATCAGGAATTTGACCTCAAATAACGATGAGGCTTCTATGAGGCAAGTAATGACTCATTTGTCCCCCCTCTCTACAGCAAAAACAGCCCCATGGTTGTAAACTATGATCAGGATCTCTGCCTTGTTTGACACCCATGCTGGGTGATATTGTTCAGTTGGCAGAGTAAGGCAGTTTGCTCTGCCAGTTCACTGGAGTGCCAGTTCACTGGAGTAGTATCCTTGAGACTTAAAATGTAATTGAAAACTGGAATTTGCTCTTTAGATTTCTTTTGGTTTCCCTATTTTGCAACTGCCTAGTCCAGAGGCACAAGCTGCAGCCACCTGTGTACACCGGTGCCTTGTGCACTGCACAAAGCCATATCAGAGTTGCCTGCAGGTGTGATTGCAGCAGCTCTGTGGGATTTGTTTGATGCTGCCTATGGCAGTAGCTGTGCCCTGGGATGGCATCCTTATGCTGTGACTTGTTTCCATGGATATCCTGGGCTCTTCTGTCACTGAAGCCCCAGTGTGAGCATGGCCTCCCATGTCCCCTGCACTGTGCTGGAAGGGACCAGATGCCCCTAAAACACCAGGTGATGCTGGCCCCATGCTCAGGGCAGGGTGAGGTCCCTCTGTGCAGGGGAGCACTGCAGCTGCTGTATAAGATTGTACAGTCCTGCATGAGCTAACCATTAGGTCCTTTAATGCTATTTACATTTCCTAAACCGAAACTGAAAAAATCACATTGTAAGGGTTCATGTTAGTTGGGTTCAAGGACAGATGAAGTGACCAGTCTCTAGGTACCTACACGTGAAAAGGGTTTGTGCTTTAATAGAGAACACAGCAGTGAGATTCTGTGCCTGGCAGGTGAAGCAGCTTATCCTCTCCAGAAGTAAAGCATTAGCAGGTGAAACTCATTCCTCTGCAGGTGGGCAGGCAGGAAGTGGAGGGTGCTGCCCTACACATGCCTTGTCAGTGTAGACTGATGGACAATCTGCACCCCATGGCAAAAACTAGTCAGTGTAATTCAATCTGTTCTGTTCAAAGGGAGAGGAGGCAGGAGGAAAATGCTTATAGTTAACTATGGCAACAGGGGAAAAATACTTCAGGAAGTCTACAGTATGTGATCCCCTAATACATTTTTCTTTCTTGTTCATTTTTTTCACTATATTTATTAGCTCCCTCATAGATTACTTCAACTCTGCAAAAGCCCTACCCTGCTCATCCAGAAAGAAATCACATGTGCCTCTTTCCCACCAGTGCTCCTCACTGCACCTACAGCAAAGCAAGTCCACTTGCACAAGTTCTCAAGTGCTAAGCAGGGGTGTTTGCTGCTTTGATCCCAAGGTCCTTCCTAATAACACCAGTCTTCTCCATGGTCCCAGCCTGCAAGACAGGAGATGGGACATGGCCCAGCCCATCTTAGCTGGTGGCTCTCTCTCGCTGCACATCAAAACCAGGTGAAGAAAGCTTACTGCTGAGGCAAATGTATACCTGCTTCAGCGGTAGTCCACATATGGGAGTGGCCACAGACAGCAAGAAAAGGAACAAGGTCAAAAGCCACCCTGCACTTGTTACTGCTGAGGCTGTGTTTGTACCCTCACCCTCTTTGTCCTCCAAAGGGGACATGGAGACATGAAGCAGACTGGACATGCACTGCTGCCTACAAATAGGCTGAAATAAAGCTGTGAAGCTTTCCTGTCTTCCTGAGGGAAGAAAAATGACTGTCTTTCACAGAAGCTAATTCACTTGCTAGGCACTGCATGTTCATACCAAATTTGCAATACGATCCATGACAAAGGCTCCAAGATGTGACTATAATACATAAAAGTAACTATCAACAGTAGCAAATCACAGAGAAAAGGATGAGACCATTCTCTTGAGTTTGTATGCTTGAATCTGATAACTCTTCATTTTGGTTTTTCCCTTGTTGCTAAGTGCAAAGAGAAACCACAGCCCTTCCCTGTAAATGACACTGGAGAAATCAAAGGTCACACTCGTCCATCTTTTCAGTGTGATTAAATGTGTCAGGCTGTTTACTTTCTGCCAATTAACACTCCTGCAGTTCGGGAATCGCTCCCTACTCCCTCACCAGGATGCATACAGGTGTTTAATAGTGCACAAATGCAGACACTTTGTGGCTTCCTTCTGCCCGTGTCTGCCTGACGCTTGGTCACTCAAACTGCATTGAGGCTGGTAACTCCCACTCCCGAACTAAATATACTTATTTAGTTTAGCATTTAGTTTACCTGGTCTTTGAACGAAGCACATATCTTCAAATCCTGTCAGAAAACACGTTTGAACACATACCTAGTACGGTTTTTAAGCAGAGCCGTGGGCAGAGCGAACAGCCGGGCAGCTCCAGCTGCCGGGCGCGATACAGCTCAGCAGGGCGGCCAGGCTCACGCCAGGCTTCAGCCCTGTAAGTGTAAATCCTACCGGAATTGAGCTCTGCCCGAGGCTGGCCTGCAGGCTGCCCTGCAAGGGCCTTCGGTGTCCTGGTGGACTCCAGCCAGGATACATCTCTCCCGAGCCGTGGCGAAGGCAGTACAGTAACTACGCCTGATCCCCTAGACGCTTTCCGGAGCTCTCACCCGGATGATTTCATTAGGGCACAGCCCAAGGCGTCCTGGGACAGCCCTCCAGGTCTCGGAGGACCGCTTCATTCATCAGCTCCCTCAACAGGAACCAGCGAGGGGCTGCCCGCTGCCTTACCCACCCCGGCCCGCTCCCCGCTCCAACCACCAGCGTGCCGCAGGGCTGCCGGTTTCCCGGCGGGGGTGGTGACGGCGGCGGCGGCGGCAGCAGCAGCAGCAGCAGCAACCTGCGCCGCGCTGGCTCCGGCCTCCTCCCCACCACGGGCAGGAACGCGCTGATGGGCGCTCCGGTCCCCCCGGAGCGGAACGAGGAGGCCGGGGCAGCGCCCCGCAGCCCACTGACCTCGCCCGCCCCAGCAGCCCCGCGCCCCTTCCCTTCCCTGCCCGCACCCGCGCCCGCCCATTGGCTGCCGCCTCAGCCGCGCCCCACTCCTCCCTCCGCCATTGGACGGACGCTGCCTCTCGCTCGCGCCCCTCCCTCAGCCTCGCTCTGTGATTGGCTAGCTATTCCCGTCCCCTTCGCGCCCCGTCCCGTCCCTGCCAAGTGATTGGGCAATGCTCACCCTCTGTCTCCGCCTCTCCACGGGCGTTTCCCTTCGCCATTGGGGGAGCCCCTCCCTTGCCCTTGCTCCCCTCCCACCCGGGCGCGGCGCGGGCTCCCATTGGGCGCCGGCCGCCCGCCTCGCACGCGCGCCGGCGCGCCCAGGCGGGGCCCGTCCCCTCGCGTGACGCCCGCGCCGGCGATTGGGGGAGCGCGCGGCGCGCTTCCGGTGCGGAGCGGCCCGGCCGGGCGGGGGCGGCGGAGCGGGCGCGGCGGGGCCGGCGCGATGGAGCGGCCCGAGCGGCCCCGCGCCAACGGCTGCGGCGGCGCCCACGGCGCGCTCCGCAACGGCTTCGTGCGCGGCCCGCCCGGCACACAGGTGTGCGCGGGCGACGGGGGCGCGGCGGCGGGCGGCGGGGCCCCGGGAGGCACCGAGGCGGGGCCGTGAGGGGTGTCGGCAGAACCCGATGGTTTGTGTCGTCGGCTCTCGCCCGGGGCGGGCGGGCAGCGCCCGGGGCGGTGCTCGCTCACCGCACTGGTGGCGGCGTGGGCAATGACTGTCCCTCGAGTCACGGCTGTAACTTTACTGCGAGGCTTTTGAACTTAAACGTCGCTGTAGCTCAGTGGGTCTGGGCTTTAGCAGAAAAGGTTCAGCAGTTCTTCGCCACCGTTTCGCTGTTCCAGGCGGACGCGCGGGGCTGTGGGTACGAGGAGCCCTGAGCACGGACTTCCTCTAGAGCAGAGTTGGAGCTTGGTGCAGCGCTTCCCATCTGCCTGTATTAACGCTGGGATGCAAGTGGGTATTTGTGCTTGCAGACTCCAGCTGTTTCTATGCAAAACACTCAAGGTTTGTGTTATAGTGTAAAGAACTTAAAGGTTGTTATGAAGTCAGCCTCAGCAGAAGGCAATAGGTTGTGTTTCCTTGAACACTTCAAGCTGCTTGATAAAAGCCTTCCTCTGTTCTCATCTCTCCTGCTGCTTCTGTTTTTCAGTCCTCTGCTCTCCCTTCTATTTTTTCAGCGTAGGTTGTGCACTCACTGTGTGGACTAGATTGAGAACTGATGCAGGGTAAAACGAAACTTTTTTTCCCCCTGGGTTATCTTTAACTGAGGATACTTATTCTATTTCTTTGACTGGATAGATGCTCGTAGTCTTTCCCTGGCCCTTGGGAGATACAGCACAATATTGGAAGTGAACAAATGGAGGGAGGTACAGTACATTCATTTGGCAGCAGGGTCAGTTTGTACTTGTTTGGGGAGCTGTGGCTTTGGTAGTCTTGCCTTGCAAACACCAAGCACTGCTAGCTATAAAACTTTACATGTAAATCTTGGTAATAAGATAAAGTATGGTGCTGGAGAGTGTTCTTCTGTGAGATTTTTTTCCCACCCTATGCTTTCTAAAGAAAAATGTCTGAATACAGTTATATTCTTCCACTTCAGAGGAACAGAAGGTGGGGTCAGGAAGCATTTCCTCAAGGGCTTTGTTTACCTGTGTAGCTGGAGAACATGGGTGATGTAGTGTGTGAATGAGAAAAACCATGCATATC
Source organism: Lonchura striata (assembly GCF_050655825.1). Classification (NCBI taxonomy): domain Eukaryota; kingdom Metazoa; phylum Chordata; class Aves; order Passeriformes; family Estrildidae; genus Lonchura; species Lonchura striata. The sequence goes on along the minus strand of NC_140707.1, from coordinate 52,154,415 downwards.
AAACTGAGGAAACTTTAAAAACCTTGCTGATTTATGCGATGTTCTATTCACTTAGTAGCTTGCATATGATACTATGCTCAGATATGTTTTGGGGACCTGAGGCATTTGAGATAACTATTTCTGAAGTGGGTCAGGGTTCACTGGAGAAATGGTCATGAGAAGTCTTACCAAAAATCCAAAGTATAGCAGCAGTGTGAGATTTAAGAGTGTAGGAAAGTTTGGTATCTTTCTGGCAGCTGCTTGATTTATAATTAGGAGTATTAAATTTTTTCAATTTTATGTGGGCTAACTTTATGTTAACTTTCAAAGTAAGGGTCTGAATGTTAGAACTGGACTGGAAGAAGCAATTATTTAGGAGAACTAATTATGTCCAGCTTTCTCAGATAGCATCCGTGGTGGTAAGCTGCCAAAAGATGTGTTTGCTGATATATCACAGATTTGGTTAATTGATTGGTATTTTGCCTTTTCAGTTTTGTTTTTTGAACCTTTCTATAGAAGAAAGGAAACATGTGAATGCTCACATTCTGTTGTATATATTTGCTGTGTATGTATATGCTATGTACTTACCACATACAGCACTTGAGAATCTGCAACTGTAAGCAAGTACCAAAAAGGAGGCAACTTGCACAAAAGAATGTGATTGTTACTTAGTAGGAAAAAAACAAACAGAAAAGTGAGGATGCGGAAAAGAACGTTTTCAACAAGGCCTTTCACAGGTTTTGTGTGAGAAATAAGAGGTAAAATGAGATCATGAGATCTAGCTGAAATGATGGGAAGTGAAGGGGAAAGGAAAACCATCAGTTTAAATAAATGTTGCAGTCATTGACAATTTACCTGGAAAAGCATGGAGCTTCTGAGGGGAGAGCTTAGAGACAGGGTAGTGCATTATCATGTCCCCCAGTAGTGCTTGATAGTGCAGAAAAGCTTTACCCACTTTTAACTATGTGAAAAAAAAGGAGTCCTCTTCTACCTAGGACATTTCTGCTCAGATTATCTATGTAAGTTTGGGGGTTTTTTAATTCTTGATTTGTTAGTTTATGTGGTTTTGTAGGGTTTTATCCTAAAAAAATAAAGCTTAAATTCAAATGTTTCCTTATGGTACTCCCTCCACTGAGGGTGGTATTTGACATATAGAGTGGGTTCTTTACTGTTGCTCCAGGATGCACAGAAGAGGGTGAAATTGTTTACTTAATTTTTTAAGAGGTTGTATTTGTCTCCTTCTGAACTGCTAAACCTCTTTGGTAAGAGGAGAGGGGAAACTTGCTGCCTACTAAAACTGTGCAGTAACAGACCCTTGACTACCTTGGAGATTAATAAAATATTATCAGTGATTGGGAAAGTGGCCATTTGAAGCTAGGGATCGAGCATAGCAAAAACATTCTGCTGAAATACTGAGATAAATACAGCTCTTGGCTTTCCTGAGGTATCTTGTGTTCAAATTACTTGGCTCCTGCTTGAAGTTAATCTGTTTAGAGATTGTTACATTCACTGAATTTCAGTCTCATTATGAACACCTTTATTAAAAGAGGCTGAAGTACCAATGGAATGTTGGAGAAAAGTGACTTTTTTTCTGACTGTATACAGTTAAGGGAGTTAATGGTTAGAAAGAATAGTAATTTATGGAAGGGCTTAAAATTTATCTAGAATTCTGGTGTAATACTGCAGTATGTAAGATAAAAGCCTGACATGTCAAAGGGTATTGTCATGACATGAGAAGTTGAACATAGATAGGAGAAAGAGAGAAAATCTTAGAAACAGAGCTGTGAAGTTACCTCTTCAAGTTGTGCATGATTCTGCTTTTTATGCCCTTCTGCTGTTTTGGGGAGAGTGTTGAGTTCAATATAAAAATGGTGTTTAGGAGCTATCAAGACACTTGTGGGAATAATAAATGGGGGGAAATTGCTTTTCCTTTCTGCAATGCAATTTTAAACTGGAATGTATTTCTCCATTGGAATGTTTTGCAAATGACTAATGGTTTTCCAATGCTGCATCTGAAAAGATTTTTCTTGCTTAGAATAGGGATATTGGTACATCTTTAATGGGAGAAGATACCCTTATTTTCCAGGATAATATATTTGAATCCACCTATTATTGCGAACAAATTCTTAGTAATGTGATTTTTTTTTTTTTTTTTGCTCCTTAATTGAGCTTCTTGCATTCTAATAGTTCTGTTGTGCTAGAAGCTAAAGAAGAAGTTGTCTCAACCTAAAAAAAATAAAATTGGGATACAGATTTTAGATATCAAATTCTTAATTTCTGTTTTGTGCAGTATCTCCAAGTCAGTTAGATAGGAACTGGAATTATATAAACAAATGTTAATTTCCCTGGTGTTTCAAGAAGGTTTTCAAACCCCATCCTATAGCAACTTCCAGATGACATACATGCCTTTGTAAACAACGTCTTGTACTGCTTCCTCAGGAAGACAAGGAATAGTTTGGTTGACAAAAGTGGGAGGACTGTGGGATTTGCATTCCTTTAAGACTGTTAGAAGTCCTGAATTCTAACAGCTTTTAAAATGGCCAGCATAGATATTTCTTTCCTAGAAGTTTTGGTGTGGATATACAGAAAACAATTTGTGTAGTCTTGGATTTGTGCTTGCTCTTCTTAAACAACGTAAACTGCTTATATAAGTTCATCTTGTGGGATTGCTTCAGGATGCAGGGGAACAATGACTTCATCCTGATTTCTAAGATACTTTTGCTGGAATTCAGGTTAGTGTAGTTTCTTTCAGAGAGCACACTTAAGATTACTTGCAGCAGATACTGCAAGTTCTTTTTGCCACAAGTGATTTAGTGGTAGCAGTGACGTGAATCGTGTTTCAGATGAAAGTTAGGATAAGATAAATGTAATAAATACCCTATCCACTGGTGTAAAAAGGAATTGGAGTACAGAATTGTGAAGTTTTTTCACATCTGTGTGCAAATTTAAAATTCAGGTATTTCTGAAAGGGAAAAAAAAAGATCCTGAGAATCTTAATCTCATTAACTGCTTGAAGAAGTGGTTGTTCCCCTTACTGAGTTTGGGAGACTGCATTTTGCAAATGGTGTCCAGGTTTGAGCTTCTCAGAAAGATGGTGACATAACCACATGAATCTCTGAATCCAGTGGAGGGTCCCCAAGAAATGAAGAGGCTGTGAGAGCTGGCTGTGCTCAACCTTAGGAAGAGAGAAGGCTTAAGTAGCTGGCTGCAGGATATAGAGAAAATGGGGCCAGACTCTTGGAAGCGTGTGACAATAGTAGGAGAGGCAACACTTGTAATTGGGAGGAATAGGAAGTTTTGATTGCACATAAGGAAAATAACTTTTCCCGGAAGGGTGGTAAAATACTGGAAGAAGTTTCCCAAAGAGGTTGTGGGATCTGCATCCATGAAAAAGCTCAGGATGGTTGGACATGCTCTTGACAACCTGTTGTAATTAGCCCTGCTTTGAGTTGGGGCTCAGAGACAATGGAGGTGCCTTCCAACCTTAGTTATTCCATGGTTATGGAGATGAACTCATGGACTGCAGGAGAGTCTGTCCAGGTGTAGACATTAGCATTTAATCCCCGAACCCCTGTAAAGATGTGTGCCTTAGGGCTTATAGCAGGTACTCTGAGGCTTACATCAGACCTGAGGAAAGGAATTGCTACTGACTCTTGCTTGGTTTTCTGATTGACTGTATTTATTGTGTCAGTAATGTAAAACTGAAGTGAGACGAAAGTTATGTGATCTAGAAAAGACTGCAGCCTTGTTCAGATACTTTAATTGACAAAACTCTATCTTTAAAAAAGTGTACTTGTGCACAATGATCTTTTGCTAGTAGCAAATTCAGTTACAGAAGACTGTAAGCCTTTTTGTAAGCAACAGCTACTCTGCATTCTCCCTGGCTAAGTTAATAGTTGAGATCATATTAAATTAGTAGGTGTAGTGCCAATGTTGTGCTTGTTGAGAATTTGTGTGTCTGAGCTGGTATGAAAACAAATGCCCATGATAGCTATTGATACTATGGGCTTCTCTGAGATTTGAATATGTTGCTACTGAGAAATTAGTTTGGGTGAAGTGTTAAAATCTCTGGATTGTATTTGGACTACCATTTCAAATTTAGCTGGTGATAAGCCCTAAATGCTCTTAAGAAATTGTATACAAGTTATTTTATTTTTACAGTATTTACTTGAGTGATATGTTGTATTTTTTCTGTCTTAATTGTACAACAAAAACAATGTTCTTCTCTGAATTTCATGTGTTCAATTTGTTGGAGAGACAAAAGCCTTATCTAAGTTATCTATTGACTTTAATTTTGCTAGGCAGAACATAAAGCATTGGCCCATCTTCAGTGAGGTTTCCAGTGTTTTGTTTTGCCATCATTAAGAAATAAATCCTAGAAAAAGAACTGGTTTTAATTCAAAAGTATAGTTTTGAAGAGCACTTATAGTTGAGAAAGGGTTGGAAAGTTTAGGAAGTAATGGGGTTTAATGTCTATAAAAATGAGAGCAGATTATAAAATATGTCAGGAATGCTTTCAGAAGTATATGAGAGCCTGGAGATTGACTTGTTGCGGAAGCAGTGCAGACCTGTTCTGTCTTTGAAAATCTTTATTGTAAATCATATTTGGTATTCTGTGTGCCCGAAATCTACTGAACATAATAGATAAAGTTACATGTAAGATTTAAGGTAATTTAGGGTAAAGAATTTAAAAAATATTTTAAATTAAAATTTTAAAAATTTAAATATTTTCTTAAATTAAAAAATTTAAGAAAAATAGTATTTTATCAGTAGTATTCAAATTGTCACCTGTATGTAGTAAGAAAAAAAACCAAACAAGTTTAATTGCATCCTTTACTTGCTAATGGGGGGCAGGGGAGAACCCAAACAACTTTTAAATGTTACAAAGATTCACACTGTTTTCGTAGATGTGGTAAGTGCATCTTAAACAAACACTGTCAAATTTGTTGTGACTAACTAATTGTAAATAAAAATATTTTATAGTACCTGTCAAGAAGAACAAATCTTTAATTAGAAATGTACTCTAAAGTCTGTTTTATAAAACAAGTTTATCTCCTGTGGGGTTGTTTTAAAGCTTGAAATGTGATTCAAAACAGTTAATTCTAAATTTGGCAGTAAACACTTTGTCTTTTTACCAATGCAACAGTCTGAGATTTGAAGTCTAAGCAAAGCAGTGCAAGGGAAAGGGCTAGAGGTGACAGTAAAATTTCCACAGGGTATCTTACATTTTAGAGCAGCTGCATTCATGGAATTCTCACTGCTGTGATTTCTGTAGTGCTGATTTCCTCAATCCTTTGTGATGAATGTGCCTACTTTTGCATACAGAGGCACACTCGGGGATGTGGTCTTTCAGTGTGTTTCTAAAAATAGAAGCAGCAAGCCTGTTACTAAAATTTCTGCAGCATGTGCTGTATGTGGCAATGGGAAGCTACTAAATTTTAAGAATTTAGCAAAGTTGTGTTCCAGCATAAATAATCTTTTTAATGTGTTTACATAAATTCTGCCAGGTTCATCTCTATTTGTTCTTCCTGTCAGCATGAAATAAAATGGCCTTTTTAATACAGACTGCTGGATCTTTCCTGGGGGTAACAGCAGTGAGCAGTTACTGTGTATGGCTCTTGAACTTGTGCAGCATGAATTGCACTTGTAGCATCACATCTCCCTAAAGTTCATGCCTGATGTGCAAGGTGTGTACCCAGACTCCTGTGGTAAATCCTGTGTGTTTTCTGCAGTAGCATCTGCAAATTTTCCTGCGTTTGCACATGGCTTTTGTCTTCTCACTCACAAAGGACATAGAGAGCATCCAAAGGAGGGGTACAGAGATGGTGAAAGCATTATGAAGAGTCACTGAAGTCACTTGGAGAAGAGGAGGCTGAGGGCACACCTCACTGCAGTTACAGCATCCTCACCAAGGGAAGAGGAGGGGCAGGCACTGATCTCTTCATTCTACTGACCAGTGTCAGGACCCCAGGGAAGGACATGAAGCTGTTCTGTGGCAGGTTTAGGTGGGATATTAGGAAAATGTTCTTCACCTACTGGGGGGTCAGGCACTGGAGCAGTGACCCTGGGAAGTGACCACAGCACCAAGCCTGACAGAGTTCAAGAAGCTCTTGGACAGCTCCCTCAAATAGGTAGTGTGACTCTTGGAGTCATGCTGTTCAGGGCCAGGAGTTGGACTCGATGGTTCCCTGTAGGTCCAAACTCAGTACATTCTGTGATTATCAACAGACTCTCATGTGTCCTGCTTAGACCAGTGTAGTCCTTTCTAGCAGTAGCTGTGTGATGTTGCTACTGCTCAATCACTGCTACAGTACTGTTTTATGTGGTTTGTTTCGCCAAGAGTTTGGCCCAACACAGGCATTTACAGGCATTACCTGTGGCTGGTTCTTTGCTGCCTTTTGTAAGTGGCTGAGTTGTGCTCTGATTCTCCTGCAGCTGAGTTTTTTAATGTGATGGTGCTCTTCTGCATGCATGTACTCTGCACAGTACAGGAAAGAGAATTGTAGGTGAGCATACACGTACTTTTTTTGATCCCTGTGTTTAAGTGAACTCTGACTGTTCTTCATACTTGGATATGCCATATATTCTACTTCAAAGGTCATGGCTCACTTTAAGCTATTTGAAATCATAAAAGTCTTAATCTTCCACGCCTATTTTCTCCTCCTGATAAAAGGAAATTATGCACTGAACTCTAGCCACCTTCTTTCTTGGTCTCTGGAATTGAAATTGCTGTTCTTTTGCAGCAGCTTTGGAGCTTGCAGCATGTATGCCTTCATTTGAAGGCTTATGTGTGGATTTATAAGGCATTCTTAGAAAAACAAATAGACTTGTATTTAATGTCTACAAATGTTTCTTTTGTAGTCAACTTCTAGAGTTTTTTTACAGTCATATGCTTCATGAAGAGTTTGTAGAATTGCATTCAGTCTGTAATTTTTTTGATTCAGTTAGGATAGCACAAGCTTCTTAGCTGATGTCACAGCTGACGCGCAAATTTAAGGATGTGTTAGCACACTGGTGGAAGAAAACTGAGAGGTGAAATTGATTGGAGTATTGGTTGAATCAATACAGGTATTCCTAAAAAGCCTTTTTTAGTGAAATATTGGGATTGACCATAATGAGTAGTTTTTTTAGTTTTAGCATTTGTTACAAGCACAGTCACCTTCAAAGACCTGGAAAAAATTGGTATGTTTTTATTGTGATTAAGTTTGCATATAGATTTGGTTGTCTAAGTTGTTTTTTTGTTGTTGTTGTTTGTTTGTTTGGGTTTTTTTTCAGTAACTTTTTGGTACCCGGTAACCTTAGATCCATTATCTTAACATGTAGCCTTTCATCTCTTCCAGATGAACTTTCAGTTACCTGGGAAAGACATTAGAAGCTTTGATATGATCTCTAGCTATTCAATACTAGGTAATTTGTGAAATAGCCACTACCAGTTTTCTGTCTGCTTATCCAGAAATCAGCTGCTGGTACCGCAGGCAGGCACAGGTGGCAGGTATGTAGTGTGCCTGCTCCTGAACAGCTGCTCTTCACAGCCTGATCTGACAATGTGAGGATGCAAACTTCAACTTGTAATTCCCCAAGCTGTGAAACTGTGGTGGTTGGAGCTTTGGTGCATGATCTCTCTTGCATCTGGATGCAACAAAATTCTATAGTTTTGTGCACAGGAGCCATAATGATACAGTTAAGCAATTCTGAGAGTAATAGAGAAGAGGTAGGTGGCTTTCATGGTTTTTCCTTTGCAGTGTTGGCTCACTGTGATTGTAATGGTGCTGCTGCCCCTCCTCTCTCTCCAAAAGCTGCTGGCTCTTGTTTGCTGAGCTCTATTGAATGACTGTGGAGCAGTGCTGTAAGGACTGTTAAGGTCTAATGAATAACGTTCTGCAAACGATTGTATTTCCAACACGGATGGGTTCAGTGTTGAAGGGATGCAATGCTGATAATCGGATGTAGTTGCTTTAGTTGTACTAGCTGGAGGCTGGTGCAGATGGCTCATAATGGGAGTGAGTGGGGCAGGGGCAGCCCCTTTGACTGGGTTGTTCATTAAGAGAACGGTATGTGAACGTTTGGTCTGCATTAACGCCTTAAATTGCCAGCACTTAAGCTGCAATGTGGTAAGCAAGTGTTCCTATGCTTGTGCCAAGTGGTAATTTTCTACCTTAAGCCACCGCTGTATGTGGTGTGTTTTTACAATAATACTTCGGTATTAAACCTGGCCTCAAAGCACTGCAAGCTAGTTACCTGCATCTGTCTTTAACTGCTGCTTCTAAAAGAGAAGTTCCTACTCTGTCTTTGCTATTTTGTTTCCATATATAGACCTATTCTTAAATCCCCACAACTATTGTGACCAAATGAAGGATTTGCTTTGCTTAAAGCTGTGTCAGAGGAAGGGAAGAGGTAGAAATGGCTATCAGGAGGGAAGGTACTATTGTGGTTTATACTTGGTGACTGCATAGCTATAGCATAATTGTATTGCTAAGAACAGCCCCTTGGCATCTGAAAAATTGTTTCATTATATTAATGACAGACTCGAAATATAGACTTGCTCTGGCAGGTATCACTTTCCAAATAATTCAGTGTCTGCTGATGCCAGCAAGTATGTGTGCCTTATTGATTCAACTGTTGGTTGTAGTGCTTAGTGCGATTCTACATTACTTTCCCATATGATAATATGAATGACATATGTGAATAACTGGTTTTATTCTGTCTGCTGGCCCACACCCCTCAGGAATTATTTGCCATTGTCTTTTTTTGATTAATTGAGGTTCAATCTCTTTCCTAGGTGTTGAGGTTTCTTTGATTAGTACCTTTTAAGAAATACATTTCTTATTTTTATATATATTTGATGCTACACAAGGGGATTTATGTCTTATAGAGTATATATATGTGTGTGTATATATATATATATATACACATATACTATATATGTATATGTAGCTGTTCTATTATTGTGCAGCCATTCTATAACTTAGCTATGCAGATATCCATTTGCCTCTAATGGCTAGATTTCTGTATTTTCATTCATTAACTTACGAGATCTGATCTTTAACTTAACCATTTTAAAAAGTAGTCGAGTTAAAACTAAAATTATCTTTTCCCCCATTTGCCTTGTAACTGTGAAGTTTTTCTGTAATAGTTGCAAATATTGCATATTCTAGTACTTGAGATAGACCTGCTGTATGCAGTAGGCAGCTAGTAAATCTCCTACCTTCAGATGACATGTAAGTAGCAAGATGACTTTTACCATGGATTTTATGCAGAAAGCCATGCTTTGTTCTGTATGCTGACCTGCTGCGTTGAGACTCTATATACAATGACTTTTTTGTCTGTGGTGTCATGTCCGCCTCATGGATGAGTACAGTGTTTATGTTAGCATCTTTAGGCTAACAGCTACAGAGACACGTGGATTGTGATTGTTTTGTTACACTAATATAGGCTTCCAAGACTGAGACGATATTGTTTAGATCAGTAAAACTATTAATTTATATTTTGTTTTTCTCTGTAGCAATCCTGGGACACGTTGCTGTTCTGTTACTTGTACCCTCTTGGTGAAGGCACTTTTTTTATTCTGGTTTGCCTAGACGTAAGCAATGCTCTATATGTAGCTTTGCAAACTAAATAGTTTTAATTGGATGTTGGATTAAACTGCCCTAGATTGGTGACTTTGACTTGTGTTATATCAGCAGTTTGGCAACTTCATATATGGAGACTGGCAGTGTTTATCAGTAATGGCTGAACTTAGCTGGCAGCAGTTTTTGCTGAATGGTGGGGGATGCAGAGCTTGCAGCTGACCACAGGGCTGGGAACTCCTTTGAAATGTCTATCTGCCTTTTTTTCAATTAATAACTCAACTGCCTCTCTTTAAATTTTTACTATAGATAAATCATATTGTGCACAATGGAGGATTATACAAAAGGCCTTTCAATGAAGCTTTTGAAGAAACACCAATGCTGGTTGCTGTGCTGACCTATGTAGGCTATGGTGTTCTCACTCTCTTTGGATATCTGCGAGATTTCATGCGGCAGTGGAAGATTGAGAAGTGTCAAAATGCAACAGAAAGAGAAGAACAGAAGGTAACCACTGGGAAATAATATTCTGTGGGAAATGATGTGGCTGAGGCTTGAGTGTTTCTTTGGGAAGAAGTGGTGTTCCATTTTCTGCCATCCTCTGGATGCCCCAATTACTATACAAGTAATGCTGTATCATGAAAAAATAATCTTTCTTTTGAGTTATTTTTCCTTGGAGTAGTTTCCTCATCTGTCTCAGTGCAAAGCTGCATCCACAGTTACATCAATGTACTGAAAGATCCCCCCCAGCTGCAGAAACAAGAGTTTGGGGAAGAGAGACTGCATATTCCAGCATCAGTACTTAAAGAAAGGCTTCTGGTTTTAGTTTCACACCAATGGGAGGCTTTCTGATGCTGATCTGGTGGCTGAGTTTTGATTTAGAAATGTTATTAATTCTCTTTATCGGAAGCAGTTGCAAAGAGAAGCTTGTGAGTCAGATCCAGAGCACAAGCTATATAAATTTAAATTCTTTTGGAATCCAGAACACAAGCAGGTTAGCTGGTGAGTAATTTGAGGTGCTGACTCGTGGCTCACTGATAGTGATTAGAAAGAATTAATTCATGTTACAACCCATTCACAAAAGCTTCTGTACCAGGTGAAAGGTCTTGCCTGCTTCAGCAGATAGACTAGAATGGATAATTCTGATTTTCAGTACTTATAAATTATTTTTAGTGATCTTTATTCCCCACAGGAGTTAATTGTTTTTAGGAAGCTGCTGTTGAAACATGAAATTCACAAGCTATTTTCTTGCTAACACTTTAGAAGATTGTGACTACCAGTGAGCTGTCTCCAAAGGTCTCTTGCTGATTTGGGTTCTCTCAAACTGTTTTTCCCAACTGCTTTGGAGAGCCAATGTGACTTATAAAATGTTCAGGGAGTTCCTTTTCCAGTTGCTGGTTTCTGGTTCTCTGTGCAGCCACACAAGCAGTTGGCTAGCAGAAAATAGCAGGGGGCAGAAAGGACATCTCAGTAAGGCAAAGAAATAATCAAGGGTATCAGGGAGGAACTAAAAAAGAGAAGGTTCTGTTGGAGCCTTTTTTTGGAGACAGCACTGGAGTAAAGTGCAGTCTTTTTACAGCTGATTAGCTAAGGACCAGTGCCTAAAATTACCTCACAGTAGCTTCTTTCTGTGAACATTGTGAGGTAGAATTAAGCAGATTCCTAGTAGGGCGCTAAATTCAAAAACGGAAGCATTCTTACAGGAGTTGAATGAGTAAAAGGCATTTCATATTGGTTAAAACTACAGGAGTTTAAATTTACACTACTGCCAAAACTGACTTCTGGAATATGAAAGTAAAAATCTTGGATCCCTTTTAACAGTTAAAATATCTGATTAAAAAATGCTGGTTAGGTTTCAACTTAAAACTTGATGTGTTCGTTAATGCCTTTTGAGCTACTTTGTTTTATGACATTTGAGAACATGACACCCTTATATTTTTCTGTACGTAAAGCAGAAGTTGATACAGCAGAGAACAGTCAAAACAGTTGCAGAAAACTACCAAGACATTATAATAAAAGTGTAAATATTGGTATGGATTCATGATGTTGAGGATTATAAAGGAGTAACTGAAGTGTTGGTGCAGTTACTCTATACTGTAATTGTTACATTTCTGTTGCATGTTTGCTGTGAAAGGCTTGTCCTGTCAGTGTGTAACAACTACTTACAGCAGCCCTTTTCTGTGGGAGCAGTCCTTGCTCTTACATGAGTGAGTGAAAAAAGGGGGCAGTAGGTCTAATTCAGTAACACATTATTGATATTAGGCTCTCCATAAAGATTACCACAGAAGACCTTGAAAAACAGAGGTTGTTAGCAACTGGTTATCCTAGTCCTAAAAGAAATGTAGCCTTGAATTTTTTTGTAAAGTAACTCAGCATTGCATCTTACCCCAAAAGACATTTGCTTAACAAGTATGCCTTCTGGACAGCTGCACTGAAACTCTTTCAGTTTCTGTGTTGGCTTCCATGAGGAGATGCACGTATTCTGGTTTTGTTTTGTACATAGGATGTGTGTGGATGGAGCTAATAAGAAGTGCCAGTGAATATTGCATAAGAATGAAAAGTAGGAAATCCTGTTTAAAGTTTTGGTGTTGGAGAAATCTCAGCCTCGTGTACTTCCCCAAATCATGTCTCCAGCACTTAGAATGTAATAGATGCTTCTGATATCAGACAAATAGAAAAGTGATCACGTGAGATCTAGTATATACAGTACTTATTCTCACCCTTTGCTGCTTTAAGCTTTGTTTGCTTGCAAATGAATTGATGAGAGCACGTTGCAGCATGTCTAATGTGGAAGCCAGGAAGTTATTTTGGTGCAGGAGGTGGAGGGGGAAGTGTGTGCTCAATTACTTGTTTTGAAATTATTTTCACCAATATTTCAGTCTCTCTGCTGCATGACAGCCCAGTTACCTTTTGGTAAGGGAATGCAGGTACTAGTGTGTAGAAAAGGCTCAAAATTCACCTTTTTATTGTTATTAATATGTGCAAATCAGAGAACCCCTGTGGTTACACTGGGGTACTTTCTGGCAGATTTGTGCGAATCTTTTCTCTGTGAAGAAAGTAACATTTTTTATTATTGAAATGCTCAGGAGCCAACTGGGTTATTATGATTTTCTTAAGTATCAAGCAAAACGATTAACTTTACCTTTTTGAAATAATTCATAATTGCATAGGTGCAAAATTATGTAGTGTGACGAAGTATTTTGTAAAGGGCTGAATGAGCCTGTTCTGAAAATCATGGAATTGAAGTGTGTGGATTTTCTGTGGTGTGTTTCTGAAGATGTTTACATTTGAATGCATAACATAAACTTAGGTCCAACATAGTATTAAAAACAAACACAAGGAAAAGATTCAGTTTTTCTATGTTATGGATGGCAGTTTATTTCAGTAGAGCAAGTTCTTCATTAAATTGTCACTTAATAGTATAATCTTATTCCGCATCATAACTAGAAAACTGCAAGTGACAAAACAAATTTAAAGAGCAGAGCAGAATTTTGAAAAGGTTTGAATTTCAGCTCTCTCTGATGGCAGGTAAATTCCTTGGAATTTATTAGAGCTATGCATTGATATGAATGATTCCAGGAAAACCTAATGTTCACTCACTGTTGAAACACAGAAGGGTGAAAAGGGGCAGACTTTGCTAGTACTGATTTCCAGGAAATAGTTTCATGGGTTTTGTCTTTGTTTAAAATATATCCACCTCAGCTTTTCCTGGAAACCACTGTTGTGTAGCACATCCTCTCTGAAACATTACTGGTCTGTTTTAGGCATTGGTAAATAGCAAGATTAACAATTTTCAATTACCCTGGAATCAATTTGTGAATACCCAATTTAATGCGTTGTCTGGTCATAAAATATGGTTGATTCTGCAAAATGCTTCCAGGATTTTACAGGCAGGATGAAAATAACTTTTACCTTTCTTCCAGTCTGATTTGCCTTTTGATTACCTTACATGTTTTATGTTTGGGAGTGACTCTAAATGGGGGTGGTAACTCTCTAATATACTGCTTCATGCTCTGTTGCTTGCCCAGCTAGAATGTGTTTCCAGCATGTGAGGTTTTCAAACACATATTCACAAGAGTTCAGCTGTAGGAATATAGAGGCAATAAACTGGAGTTGTTTTAGCATCTGTGTAACTCATCAGGGGCCTCCTGATGATACAAAGGCTACCCACAGTTATTGCTCCACTTTCTTGACTCGCGTAACAGTGAGATTAAACTAGTCTTTCTGCTTCCTTTTTAGAAGCCTAGAATTTGTTGAAATTGTCTGCTGGCTTTCTGTTCAGAGTCAGTTACGTGTTATTAGAGAGCACATTATGTGAATTGAAGATAAGCCCTGCTGGTGCTCATGGCACCATTTGTTAGCATAGGTGCAATACTGTGAAAACTTGGCTCTAAAGAAGTAGCATAATCACTGCATTTGCATGTCCCTGTGCCCTGAGCTAAAGACTACAGAGCTCTCATTATGACCTTCCCTTGTTGCAATATTAATTTAGAGTATGATGAAATAATGGATTCCCAAATCACCTATGCCAAGGTGTTGCACCCCAAGGGAGAATTTTATTCTTCCCTTGACTAGCAGTGCTTTTCATTGAAATTGCTGTGCTTTTCAGGCTTCTAGGAGACCCCTAGTACTTCAGTTTCTTCATCAGGCGTCCCCTCAATATGGGATGTTATAGGCTGAAATTGACAGGAATAGAGCTGTTTAGGATTTTTTAGCTCCATAAATGCAAAAAACTTGCTGCTTTTGCTCCCTCTTTTGGGTACGGTGTTGCAGTTGTTTGTCTGTTTGCTCAGAAGATTGCTCAAAGGAGCATTTCCTAGAATATTTTTCCTCTGAATGAAATTGTTTAATCTCAGACTGATATTTTAGGGACCCTTACAGCTAGGAAGAGTGCTGGATCTGAAATAAGATGAGAACTTGATAGAAAAATAACAAGATCTGAAGGCAGTTTAAAGGTGATAGTGGTTGCTTCCAGCTCTAGGACACTGTTGCAGCAGAGCACTGTGGCTGCATGTGTCAAAAATTTGAAATAACAGAATGTGCTAAGTTAGAAGGCACTCGCAGGGATGTTGAAGTCCAGCTCTTAGACTTGCATAGGACATCCAAAGAGTCACACCATGTGCCTAAGAGGGTTCCAGACTTCTCAGTCTCTATCTGGCTTGGTGCTGTCTGTGACCACTTCCCCTTGGGAGCCTCTTCCAGTGCCCTATGGGTGAACACTCTCTAGGTGAAAGGTATGGATTGATAGAGTTCATCCCTCCCTTCCTCCCCAAGTATTTATTTTTTATGGTTCAAAGATTGAAAACACTAAATTAGCATGATAATTCAAGTGGTCTTTTTGTTGTACTATCTGTTCTTCATCTGGAATGCCACACTGTAGAAGGATGGAGGAGGTAAACAAACAAACAAACCAGCAGACCATCTGCTCCTGTATGCCAGCTCCAAATGAGGGCTCTGAAACTCCAAAAGACAGTACCAGTTTATAAAGGCACAATATCCTTACCCTTTATTTTTTACATTCTCAGATGTGTGGGTTGTGAGAACCCCTCAGTGGGGTAAGGATCACTGAGGAAAGAGACAATTTGTTTTTGCATTATGCCAAAATAACACTTCCTGCTTGCCCTATGCCAAGGAACTTTCTCATGAGACCTATCTGAGGGTGGTTTGTTGGCAGGAGCAGTACATGTATAGATAACAAAGGAATTGATAGTGTGCTGATACCTACACTTAAAGCCCTTTACTACAATCCTACGACTTGATACTCCAAAAAGCTAAAGCTCGTGTCCCATATTAAACCTTAATTCCCTTACCCATAATTTGTTCCTTGAATTCTTGTTGACTTTTAAAACATATTTTTTCTTTGTCATAATCCAGTAGATTCAGAGAACTTCTCTACCTCACAGTAACTTCAAACTTAGTTCTAATGCTGGCTTTTAAGATCATGCTTGTGTTACATATACTGGTGGTGCTAGCCTGTTGCGGATGATTGTCCTTATGTCACCAGTTGAGCTTGTTACTGTTCTGGCTTTGTCAGCTTGGGTTTCAAAAGAAAACTCATCTGATGAGTAATCTGAAGTGGGATTGGGCTGTATCAACCCAGGCATACCTGCTTGACTTGGTATAATGACTCATTTCCAGCCTCCCCATACTAGCCAAGAACCTTGGCTAAAATACCAGTTGTTTCTTGGCTAACATAGGTGGTGTGCTTGGCTAACTGTTGCAAAATTGAACTCTTGTGTGTAGATGGTTAAGAGGAGTTGAAAATACTTAGCAGCATCACAGTAGATTATAATTAGACTAACAAATCTCTCAGTTTAATGTGCCAGGGTTTCTTTTTGGTCTCACTTCCCCTACCCCCTCTACAAGTAACATAGCAGAGGGTTTGAAACAATTGTAGGTAATTATTTTGATTTTGTGTCATGAATTGGGACAGGAACATGGAAGAAACAATTGCCCTTCTGTGCATCTTAGGACTTAGAAATTTTATTCCCACTGTCTGTCTTTGAGAAAGGACATACTTGTGATTCTCTGAAAGAGTGATTGCTAGCTAAATTTGAGTTGTTTTTCCATAGCTGAAATTATGGAAATTAATATCTTTGTGCCTTTTCGACACGGGCAGATCAGAAGTGGGTTTAGGTGCAGCTGTATCTGCTTAGAAGTTGTCACGTTTGGGCTTGGTCTTTTCTGTGCAGCTGCTGTTAGGAGGATGCAAAGGTGTGGTCCTAAATGTTCCTTTACTGCAAACTGCAAGGACAATGTTGTTAAATCATTAAAATAGGAAGGTAATGAAAAAAGTACTCCTCCTGCAGGAAAGCATTGTAAGTAAGAACTTCTAAGTGCCTGTTTGTGTTTTTATTAAAAATCTGTCATGAATGCTCCCAGTTTTGTTTCAGTGGTACAAATGTCTGACATGATAGTATTTGGTGAGATACTCTGCCTTTCTTATATTGTCACCAAAAATAAAATTCCCATCACAATGTTTGCATTTTTCTTGTGAAAAACAGGAAGAAATGCTTGGCTGGTTCATACCTTTGTAATAAATTCTGCTTTTTCCTTCTGTAGATGATTAAAAAGGTGGTGATTTTTTTTTCCCCAACAGAAGCAAATGAATTATGCATTCTTATCTCTACTAAATGTCAAACTTTCTTTAATTAAATAGTAAAAAGGAAATCTTGTGACTTTGGGGCAAGAAAAAAATGTAGAGTGCTCAGATGTCCTTGCTGCTACTGTTAGTTTGACATTCTTGTGTTATCCATTCAAGGCAGTCACTTACCTTTCCTGGAAAACATTGGAAGGGAAGCTAAAATTCAGGAAAGGCTCATTCATAAAAATCATGTGGGACTTCAGTGTTGATAAGCTGTGCACAGAGAGGTACCATAATGCAGTTTATTAGTTTCTATTGAAAACAAAAAATTGTGGAAGGTTCTAATTGTAATGTGTAAAATAATGCTAGTGGTGCTATATTAAATGCATTCATTATGCACAGAATAAAATATGATAGAGCATCTTAGTTTTCAAAGTCTTTGTGTATTCAGTACAGCAATGCTTAGTGCGAAAAAGCCATTTCATGACCCCATGCTCTGCTTAACTCAAAGGCTGACTATACTTCTCTTGCAAAGATTATATACCCACAATTTAATGAAGGGGGTTATTTTATGTTTGGTGGTTTTTTGAGTTTTTTCATTACACCAGAATTACAGAAAATAATTATTCCTGCTACTCTTATTTTACTGTCACATATACATTCCTTTTACTTAAGAGTGCTTTTGATGTGTTTCAGGACTTTGTCCCATTGTACCAGGACTTTGAAAATTTCTACAACAGAAACCTCTACATGCGCATTCGGGACAGCTGGAACCGTCCAATCTGCAGTGTGCCAGGGGCCAAAGTGGACATGATGGAGAGAGTTTCCCATGACTATAACTGGACATTCACGTGAGTCAAAATTGAAGAAAACACTTGCAAGACCTGTTTTGAAATATAGGGTCTCTAAGAGCAAGTTACAGGCTGTGAGGTTAAAGGAGCAGTGAATTATGAGCTTTATTATGAAAGTTTTTGCTTTCTAGCAGCTTGAATCAATGAATTTTGCTCTTCTGAACTGCATTTAGCCACCAAAGTGATGATTTGTATATAATCTTTTGGCTGCTTTACTGTATTAATATTTCCTGGGCATACACCTTTAATAAAATTAATACCTTTGTGCATGATGACAAGTGCCTGGTGTGGATACATTGGATTGCACTGCTGCTTGTGACTTGGTCTTGATTTAGAAGAAGTTCTGCCACTTGAAGTGAATGCTGCTGTCTGAACTGAATTTAACATAATTGTTTTGAGTCAGAACTGAAGTAGCCTGTAGAAACAAAATGAGAAATACAATAAAGCATTTTTACAAATTGGAAATGACATATCACAGGTTTGATGTGAAGAGGTTTGCAGCACAGTACTTGGTGAAACTAGTTATGTCTCTTCTTGGGTTTCAAGGGCAAAAGAATTAAAATGGATTCTTTTCTGCTAAACTGCTTCCCTATTCTCCTTGTCACGTATTGTTAGCACAGAAGTGCCAAATGTGTTTCCTTTCTGAGGTTAGAGGATATCCTGCTTGAGGCACTGCCAAGTTAATTGATCTAGAGATGTCATTTTGTAATTGAAAGAAAAATTGTATGTTTCTGGGATGGAGGGAGAAACATGTCAGAGCAACAGATGGTTTGAGAAGCCTCAAGCAGTTTCAAGTGTGATAGCAAATTCACCTGTAAATGGAAATTCTTCTGGGAATTAATTTGAGATTGTAAGATTGAGAGAGAATCTTTTTAACTGATTGTTGTAGTTTGATGATGAGAGGCAGTACTGAAATAATTTAATGGTTGGCTCTATTGAGTTTTAATATTTCAGTGTATAGTCTAGGAAAGTGAAATAAAAATCTTCTGGCATATATGATGTTTAAAATTTTGGGTGCCCTAACTTGTGCTGTTTTTAAAACACAGATACACAGGGAGAGTGATAAAAGACATCATAAATATGGGTTCCTACAACTACCTTGGGTTTGCACAGAAGACTGGGGCTTGCCAAGAAGCAGCTGCTGAAGTTCTGTCCCAGTATGGAGCTGGGGTGTGCAGCACTAGGCAGGAAATGGGTAAGTTGAGGATGATAATATGTTCCCTGAATGTTTATTTCAAAGTCTGTATCTTATTACAGGTCTTTAAAATATTAGTTGTTTCAGCATTGAACTTTAGTCTAACTGATAAAGCTTTTACTTCAGTGAAGACAAATTTACTTCCTGGATTTAGTTTATGTTGCAAAGCAGTTGTCTTACTTATGTGTTCATGTATGGGGTTTTTTTCAGTGCTCCCCTATGGTCCTTTAAATAAAGCACAGCTTAGTTGGTGGAAATTCTCTTTGTAGAATTTAGCAATAGTGAAAGCTTTTCCTTACTCTTGAGTTTCCCATTTGTTTTATGTGCAGGAAACTTGGACAAGCATGAGGAGCTGGAAAAGCTAGTTGCCCGGTTTCTAGGTGTGGAATCTGCAATGGCATATGGAATGGGATTTGCAACCAACTCTATGAACATTCCTGCTTTAGTTGGCAAGGTATGGCTTAAGTCATGGACAAAAGCTCACCTAACAAAGATTCTAGTGGTTCATTTTTCGAAAAGCTACTTGTTTGCATTTGTTTGTTCTCAGTGGCAGCCCCTGCAGATATTCTCTGTGTTGAAACTGTAGGTCACAGTTTGTAGTATGCACCTCTTACCATTGCAAAAGTCTCTTGGGGAAGCAGCATCCATGAGACCAGTAGCAGCCCAGAGCTTTCTCTTGAAAGAAAGCCTGGCATGTTAAGGCTTGCTTCCTCAGGCTACTCCTTGGTGTGTGAAATGGTGGCTGATTAACAGACTGATTGGCTGAAGGTATTTTGGTGCTTTTGAAACGCTAAGAACCAACTGTGTCAGCTACACAGATAAGCTGAATTGCATGTTGCTACATAGAGAATTTATTATCTTTGAGTGACAGCTAAAAATCTTTCCTTTGAAGAAGTAGAAAGGTTGTTTGAGGGAAATAAAGTTAACTGTAAACCATGATGTTCACTGTATGCATAAAAACAGTAGACAATTAGTCTGAGTGTCCAGTATCTCCAACAGTGCTATCTTAGTTATTAGAAAATTAAATAAAAGTGAAATTTTTCTTTGCCTCTTCTGATGCAAAATACACATTCTCTTAGCTCCTCCTTAGAGTAAGATAGTGCAAGTACTGGAGCAGGTCTTTTTTTTTTGGCACATGATTCACTGTCAGCCTAATACTGCTAGTCTATTGGAATTCTTTGCCCCTGTGTAGTGAATTGTTTTCCTTTAATTTATTTATTTTTTCACTTCCTGAGATTACTTCCTTAATCTTACATATGTGATATCTACAGATGATAAATTTGCTGCTTTGTTCTTCCTGGCAATTTTTCTTCCTGGTGATTGATTCTCTTTTTCCTGCACGTTTGTTTTTGTTTGTTTTTTTTTAAGGAAGTAGCACGGTCTACATAATATGCCTTTTCTTTTGGTCTGTTAAGTTTGAAATATCAAATGCTTTGCATATTAAAAAAAAACGTTTGGGTCTGATGCTAGAGAGAAATTCAGTGCTCCAAATCTAATCTTTCTTGAGTCAAATACTTCTGCAGTGCTATGAATCTGAGCAACATATGTTATTTCTGAAATATCTTTTACCTGCATTTTTTGCTCTTTGTTTTTCCATATCTCTCCTGTTTTATGTTCAGCGGAAAAATGTTTCATGATTTCTGCGAGACCTTTCAGATTCAGTACACGCTGTCAGGTACATTTAAGCAGATTGCTCATTGTCACTACAAATTACTCATTCCTACAAATTTACTCAATCTTTTTTTTTTGTGTGAAGCCCACTGTATATCTTCAATACCTTATGAGAATACCCTTGAGATACTTTACTCAGATCCTGAGTTTTCACCTTTGAACTTCAACAGCTTTTACAACCATTGAGAGAGTCTGAACAGTAAATTTCAAGGCGTGTAACATACCTTTTTTATGCTGTTCACGTTAGTAAGCCAACTCTTGTCATAAATGGGTACAGCAATCCCTACTGGGTTAGTCATGAAGATACGTAGTTTCTTGTGCACTTGAAATAAAGTACTAAGAATCTTTTGCCTCATAACAATACAAGTGCCCTTATACTCAAGTGAATACTCCAAACAGAAATTGTGCTCTGGTAAAGAAGAGCGTGCTTGTCAAATGAACCATTTTGCAGTTCAGAATGTTCACTAAATTTTTTTTTTTTTTTTGCTGTCTGCAGTTGCTTATCACTGCGTTTGATTTCTTCATTGTCTGCAAATAAAGACACATAAATCCTGAATTTTGGCACCACCCAGTACACAATTAATTGCATGTGCACTACCTGTTTGGTAGTGCTTTGATAGTCCTCAGTAAAGGAAAGGGCTTTTTTTTTTTTAATGACTGTCTCTTTTTGTGTGTCTTACTTATATTTTCAACTGTAAATCTGCTTGGAACACAAGATATCTTCCAAGTTAATAGTATCTGGGCTCCTGGATTGCTACTTAATTAGCTAAAAACAAGCTACTGAGTATAGTTGCTCACATATACTGGACCACCTGTTCTTTTTCAGCTCTGTGGAATCCTGAAGCACATAGTTTATGTTCCTACTGATTTGTCTTTCAATAACAACATACACAGTCTGACTAGATCCATGTCTATGCCATAATTTGATCAGTATTAGTCAGCAAAAGGAATTCAAAAGCTTCATCATTATTTAGTTTATCTTTATTCACTATGCCTTGTTAACAGCAGCCTCTACTAAGCAGGTGCTGAAAATAAGTATAGTTGATGTAAACTGAAAGTTGTACTTCAGCAGTTAAAGTTAAAAGACGCAATTAAAGCATCACTAAAATCACGTCTTTCTGCACCTGGTGGTTTTCAGCAGCAGAGACCCTCTGTTTGCAGCCAAGCTGTCATGTGCCTGATATAGTCACTGCCAAGTATGTTGAGTCTAGACCACAGATAATGTGATTTTGAGGGTTACATAGTCAGAAGTTGCTAGACCATTTGAGGCTAAGCTAGACTCTCAAACTTGCCTGCTTTGGATTAACTATCATTACTATAGTCAGTATAACTAGGTAATAACACCATTCTGTACTGCCTTTAGCACAAAGCTTTTCATCATAGCTCTGGATGGAGAGAGACTAGACAACTGAGTTAGAACAATGATGCTTGAAGGATATTTTTTTGTTATAAGAAAGCACATTAATTTCCACATAAAGGTGAATTGTAAAATTAAGTGCTTAGGACTGAATTACACAATTCATGTACGTAGCACTCCAGTAAAATGTGTCATTCACTTCAATTGGTCTTGCAGGATGTGGTGGTAAGCCTGAACTTCCCTGACATATTTTTCTAGAGCCCAAGTAATGTTATCTCCAGTTCCTTGTCCTGGATGCTTTCTCAAATGTAAATTTGCTGATAAATGCAAATGAAATCTTATAACTGTAGTAGTATAGTATCACCCAGTTTTACCTAGAATCATCAGTGATTGCTGTACTGTGCCAGTGCTTCTTTCTAGTGGCAATCAGTACTAGACTAGTTAGTACTTCAGTTTCAAATTAATTTATTTCTAATTGAATGTCCTGTTAGCAGAGGGTGAAAAGAGGCTGCTGCTGCTCATTAGTTTGTTAAATCTACTTTCTCCACCAAAAGCTCATCCTTGTTTATAAGGAAAATATTTGCCTTTTTCTAGGCAATTAATACTTCTTTTTTTTTTTTTTAATCTATCACTTTTTGTGCTTTCTACTATTCAAGAAGGAAACTAGTACTGGATTATTATTTTTTGATACAGTACTGTTTAACAGCAATGTCCTCTGATGTATACATACTCTGTCTGATATCGTGGTTCCAAACAGCAAACACTAGTTGGAAATTTCCAGCTAGTAGGAAGTTTCTAGTAGGAAATTTAATATGCCAAAGTCTATGAAACATGTAGTGTGAATGTTTGTAGCAGCAGTATTAACACATGGCATTTGTTGCAGTTTCTGGGAAAAACCAGTCTCTAGCTTTCTCAGAATCTAGAATGTTTCTACATGCATTGCAGTTCTAGTGTAGACTCTCATTTGTTGTGGAGAAACTACTCCTGTTGTCTGTGACACTCCTTGTATAACTACAGTCAATGCTTTTCACAGTCCTTTCTAGTAATTGCCGTTGCAGAGAAGAAATCCTTTGATTCCTCCCTCCATCAGCTGTTATTAGAGAAGCATGGAATGAGCATGTTTCAGTTTTAGATCTTCAGCATCTTGACACACTTTCTAGATTTTTAACTGAGCAAAGTCACTTCTAAAGTTGCAGCACGTTTGCATAGTAACTGTAGTGGGCCAAGGTTATTTAGAGATATTGTCGCTTCCTTATATATTAATCCCCCAATATACATACATTCCTGTAGTCCACAGTGATAATGCTGTGACTGAATGTTTAGCATATCAGTTATTGATCTGCAATCATCACTGCTCTCAAAACATACTTATCCTGTTTTAATGTTTGTCCAAGGATTTATCTTCTGGGGTTTTTTTTGCAAAAGCATATTAATTCAGTATCATGTTTAATGACTTCAGAAAACTTAGCCAGTTCACCATGCAATTCTGGTTTTCCACTTTCTCTCTCTTGTATATTACCTCCATCTGCACATGGGTTTAGTCAGTGGTTACCTCCTTATGAAAACAATAGTGCAGCATTGATAAGGCCTTTAACCTAGGTCTTCAGTGTCCTGTTTCTTAGCAGCACTGTCAGCTTGCTGACTGAACTGTGGAAGCTGCTCTGCTACCTGTTTTACCTGATCGCATAGGAGGATGAGTACTCATCAACAGCATGAGTTATTCAGGCAGATTCAGCTGTAGGACTCCTAGGAAAAATGAAACTTGAGTGTTTGTTTCAGTTAAGAGCAGTTCTGTATTTTTATTTGACATCCTAAGGCTGCAAATTGGATTTTAGCAAGTCGTGCCTGGACTAGCTGGAATTTGCAAGTAGTTGGAGTTGCCTGCATTTATGTTGGATTTTTTTTTCTTAAATGATCTTGAAGCACTTCAGAGCTGAAAGGTGTTGTTACATGCTTGGTTGTGAAGCATAACCTTTCCAATATATTCCTCTTTCTCCTTCTAATTCAGGGGTGTCTGATTCTGAGTGATGAGCTGAATCATGCATCACTAGTGCTTGGAGCAAGACTGTCAGGAGCAACTATTCGAATCTTTAAGCACAACAGTAAGTATCAGGTGGTGGACTCTGCTTTTCTGCAGATGCTATAGATCAGATGCAATATTTTCTATCTTCTAATAGCTGAAAATCCAATTTCATGCAAGGAAATAAATTGCTACTTATGTAAAAGGTCAGAAGACTGCTGCTACTGGAAGTTGAATCATCCTGAATCAGATTTTTTTAATGTGTTTAGTCCCAAATAATAACACATTTATCCTGAAGCTGTTCTGGCCTACATCTTCTGCATGTGGAGGAGAACATGCTACCCTTTGGCAAGTCTAGGGACACTGGTGTTTTAACATGGTTTCTTATTCTACTATCCTTGGGTAGCTCAGCATGATTAGACTAGTCCAACAGTATGTAACATAATGATGCATTCTTATAGGGGTCTAAGTTACAATTTGGGGGATAAGGAAGTTTAATTTTAGAACTAGATGCTAACATGCTTGTACAGTAACAAAAGCTTATGATTGCAGATGTCCTAGCTAAACTTGACAGTCATAAATTTGCACAATGTAGTACTAAAAGAATTTTTGGGACACGAAGCATAGGTTAAGGTCAATGAATTACTTGATTTAAGTATTTGTTTCCAAAATACACAGATTTTTTAATTTCCTAGTTTCATCTTCTTCCAAAGGAGGTATTTTTAATAACTTTCAGGTTAAAACTACCTAGGATTTCCTTCTCTTACTCTTGATGAAAGAAGCATGTGGTTGTTCTTGATTAGTAAGAACTACCTTAATTCTTCAGGTACTCCTAATACTCTTTATAGTGTTAGTTTCTGAGATCACGATGACTCTTGATTTATTTGAAGTGTATAGTGATAACAGCAAAACTTGGACGACTGTAATTATTTTTCTTTCTTTGTCCTACTTGATAGTGTGGATTCTCTCTTCTCTGCTTACTGTTTCTTTTGTGTTCACTCTTTCTTGTTTTCTGTCATTTGAATAATTTGTTTTACAAAACAGTAGAGCATTTGATAACGTTCATTTTTTCTTTTTAATTATTTTAAATTTTGGTTGCTGGGTAAGATCACAAAAGCTTCAACTTCTTGCATTTGTATGGACATACTTCTGAACATTGCATCAGTTGCAGAATTTCAGAGAACATTGGCAACAAACATAGTTCTGGCTATGAGGAGAAGGACTAAGAAGCTGCTGTGATGAAAAATAGATGATTTGTTGGAATGGCTACAATAGATGATTTATAGGAATGTGCTTTCCCCTGGATATTCTAGAAACATTTTAGATAGTGGGTTTTTGTGGAAGAGAATGTAGTGGCAAATTAGAATCAAGGCAAAATGTAAATAATGGTCTTGGCCTGTCAAGATGATGTTCAGTTAATATATCTGTACGTGTTCTCAGTCCTACTCTTGTTATACTCTATGCTGCCTTTTTAATGTGATTTTCTTGAGATGTTAATGGCTTCATTCACAGTCAGATTTTTAGAAATTTGGGGGGCAGGGAATGAAAGCTTCCCCTGAAATCCTTGTTCAATGTTTTTATTTATATCCTGCCTTAATTTGTAGTTTGTCCTTTTTATTAAGCTCAGACTCAAGTTCCCCTCCTTAAAAAATTAGAGTAGAAGTTTATTTTCCATATTTTCCTTTGACTGCACTAACTTTGTCTTTCCTTCATTGAGAGACCTGTTAGAGACAGGGACTACACTGCAGATTTCTTTATCATTGACTTTCTCAATGTAGGCAGTCTTTTAACAGTACATTAACTGACCTACTTTGCTGTTTAGGTTTTAGTCTAGATCTAATTCACAAGCTCCTCTTGCTGCTACAACTGCACTAGTCTACCAGTTCTCTTTCCATGATTAATTTGTTTTCTTTTTCATGCCCTAATGTTTATATCTATCTCTTGCTCAGCACTTGGCTTTTATGCTTTGATTAATCCCATCTTCACTCCTTTCCTTGGAGGTTTTTTTTTTTTCAGGCTTGATTCCACGTGTATGTATTTGTTCACATTAAGTAGATCTCTAAGGATCACATTAAGTGTTTAAAACCAAAGCTTGTAAGATTTCAGAATAAGTTTCTACTAACAGTTTCATCTGTCTGGTTTCTGATATGCTGAACATTGTCCTTTTTCCTGCACTGGTGATTCTCTTTTTTTCCTTTTCTCCTTTGGTTTAGAAGCTTCCTGTTCCCACTTCCAATCCCTTCAATTTTAAACAAAGAAGTAAAAAAGTACACTTGCCCTGCTTATTTTCCTGCACTTTGGTCTATCTTCTACTTATCTTTAATTGATTATCCTTGAACTTATTTTATTCTGAATTATTTCTATCTGCAAGGACATTTTTACTACTAAATTCCCTTCTCTTTTCATCAGAATGAGATACCTTACTTTTTTAATTCCCCCCTCCCCCCACCCCCACTTTCTTTCTATGTGCCTAATGCTTTAACTTGTGTTTTTAGTTTAGAATGATGAAATTCTTCCTTGGAGTTCATACAGTCACCTATTCCCTTCAGTCTCATCCATGGGCCTGTAGGTAGATGAAGCCTGTGCTTACTGAGTTGTATATGGTCTGTCCTCCATGCTGGAGCAATTTGTGCCTGTTGCTGTCTTTAGTCATGTCAAAGTTCAAGCTAGTAGCTGTTTTTAACAGTAATTTCTGGTGCAGATATGCAAAGCCTGGAGAAGCTGCTCAAAGATGCTATTGTGCATGGGCAACCTCGTACACGGAGGCCCTGGAAAAAAATTCTTATCTTGGTGGAAGGAATATACAGGTACAAACTATTCTTTATATTCCTAAGACCCTCCACGTGAGATCTAAATGCTTAGTGCTTGGATATCTTTGCCAAATCAAATTACGAGTATTGTCACTTCATAGTTATTTCATTAGTCTCATCTGTTGATTACATTACACCGTGTATGTCTCACATCCTGGGCTCTCTGTTGCTAGAACTGTAGCTGCACCAGGTGTTATCACAATGTTTTCCACATCCTGATTATATTGTAGAGATTAATTAATCAAAACTGATTACTTATATCAGAGCTGAGGTCTTAAGTTGCTTGTCCATTCCATTCAATTCCATTCCATTCTTTCTGTGCTTACTGGATTATGCTAGTGCGATTGGAATTGCACAAATTTAATATTTTTGCTAACAGTGAGTAGAAGCAGTAGGCATAGCTGTGTTAGGCATTCAAATCCTAGTGACTTTCAGTACAAAATGTAGTGTTTTGGAGTGTTACTAAAGAAAGCCTAGTCAGTTCTTAGAAACATCAGGTAAGTAGTTGTTAAATCAGAATACTGACATTAGGGTGGAATTAAAACTGAGATAATTTTATAAATGAATTATCACTGAACACATTCCTGTGCCCTAGCTTCCTGTTGCTGCTACTGTTAGTCTGTGTGTCAGCATCCCATGGATGCTGAGCAGGTATAAAGGAGAGATCTGGGCCCCAGGTGCAAGGAGGAGATGTGCATCTCTGCAGACTGTGATGGGTCTAGCAAATTTTAAGTGTTTGTAATTACTGAAAGAGTGAAGAAATGAAAGGTTAGTGATTTTAGTCTCTATTAGGTGGTCCCAACAATTAAATCAACTTATACTGAATTTTTGTTTCTCAACAGTATGGAGGGATCCATAGTCCGTTTGCCTGAAGTCATTGCCCTTAAGAAGAAGTACAAATCCTATCTGTACCTTGATGAAGCTCATAGTATAGGTGCCCTGGGTCCCAGTGGCCGGGGTGTAGTGGATTATTTTGGACTCGATCCTGAAGATGTGGATGTTATGATGGGAACATTCACAAAAAGCTTTGGAGCTGCAGGAGGATACATTGGGGGCAAGAAGGTAAAAAGCTGAGAATGTCATGGCTGTTGGTAAAGTCCATTTCAGGCAGGTGGTGGAATTCTTCATTAATCATTTCAAATTTAATCTACTCCTGAAGTACCCTATTGTCCATTTGTTTCATAATTTTACATGTTAATACTGTGAAAGTCTACAGTGAAGAGCCTAGTCTAGTAAAATATCTCATAATTATGTAGCTCTCACATGATTGGTGATGATCTGAGATTGCACAATGTACAGTAGTGATGTAATATCTTTATAGAAAGGGATAGGAGTCAGGAAGCCGGGATTTCTTGATGTTACTTTTAATGAGACTTGAAGGAAAAATGCAAAAAGTTTAAGTTTTTTACCTAAGAGGAAAATCCTCTTAGGTTCATCTGGTAGAATTGATTTCCCCCAGGTGCAAGCAGTTTGTTTTCTGAAAAGACACTTCTTCCCTTTTTCTTTTTTGGCTGGTTGATTGCTTTGGTTTTTGTTTGGCATTTTATTTGTTTGAGGTTTTGGGGTTTTTGGGGGTATTTTTTTGGTTACTGTCTCTTTCTATTGGAAAGTACAGCTAGAAAGTGTTGCACTTGCCAAACATCTAATTCTCAGAAGGATGGTGTAGACAAGGCTCTGTGTCACCTTTCTCATATCATAAAATATCTGATCTCACAAATCAGGCTTCTTCAGCTTTACTGGAGGGTTATATAAGCTTTATTGTACCATTTTCTTACCAGGATAATAATTTTTATGTATTAATTGTGATAATTACTTCCACCCATAAATGGAGGTGGAACTTGGAGATATTCCTTGTAGGGTGTTTATTACAGTGAGATTAAAATTACTTCAACAACTTCCCCAGAAAAAAAAAAATTATATAAGTCTTTTTCCAAAGGCAGTGAGCTAGTGGTATTGACTCCATGGCATAAGGTAAAGCAGCTAAGAGGCCTTTGCACCTGTTTTAGCTACTGATTGAGGGATTGCTTCATGGATAAGAGGCCCTAAATCTTCTTACCTAGTTTATTTCAAAGTCCCTTTGCAACTTCCTTTCCTTCAACTCTGACCCTAGGCAGACAGTACAGAACACTTCCAGAGGTTTTTATAATACATTTGCAGCTTCTGATAGCTACAGAGCTGCCATTATTCATTTTATAGTAGCAAAGGACAGAATCTCTCCTGGCATTCGGACTGATGTTTCTAATATTTTAGCATGGTTTTGTTACAGTTAACAAACAGCCTAGATGTGAGCTGTGTTGGTCCTTTGTTCCTATATGAGCTGCTTTTGCCCTCTAAGAGATGTGTTTAAGTGGGAAATGCAGAAGGATTATTCATTCTCAAATGACACCTACTGCTTTATTTATATTGTGCTGATGAACGAGAGAGATTTTGTAACCTGTTCCTTTGTTTAGTGGTTTTGGTGGGGGAAAAAGTATATTGATCATGATCTATAAACACCTATAAATCCTGCTCCCCACTATTTCATTTTCTTTATAGTTGTACTGTTGTAATAAACACTTTTGAAACTCACCCTGGGCACAGGTCAAGTATTGCTAACATAATGCAAACCCTTGTTGCAATGCACTGTTGATGGTATTAGCTAAACAAGTCTGTCATAGACATTTGTCTCTGACCAACACGTTCTTGTACTGTGACATTATTATGAGTTGTCATGTCCCTGCTGTTTCTTGTACTGTAAAATTAATTAATGAGATACTTGTTCTCTTATGGGGCATTCTGAAAGAAGTTTTTTCATGGTGCCCCGTTTTATTGTGATTGAAGATATGACAGCAGCATTTCTCTGAGTGTTGGGAAGGCTATGTTTGATACCTCTTGTTGTGTGTTTTTCTAGGAATTGATTGATTACCTCAGGACATACTCTCACAGTGCTGCATATGCAACATCAATGTCACCTCCTGTTGTGGAGCAAATCATCACCTCCGTGAAGTGCATTATGGGTGAAGATGGTACAACTATTGGTGAGTCTTTCTAGCAGTAAACATGTAGAAAGGGGAAGCAAGAAACAGCCTCTATCACTTTGACAGATAACACATTCAGTGGACACTTTCATAATTATCTGTTAGTAATTCTGCAGTTGGAATTTCTGGGTCAGTAAACCAGTTTACAATTCTGCTTGGCAGATCAGCCTAATAACAGCATAAAGACTTTTCAGCTAGAGGTAAGTCATCTTAGTCTTGTCTAAGACACACTGTTTTCTTGTACTGATTTTTGTTTTCTGTCAAGCTATTCTATCTACCTTCTTTTTCTTTCCATTGTTTGTCCTTTGTCATTTGCCCCACTTTAAAAATTGTTTCAGAGTGCTTTGCTGTTGTGTCTTTTACAGTTGTGTGCTGGTTTATTGCAGAGACAGTACTTTCAATTTTCATCTCAATTAAAGTGAATGTGTAAATGTTTCTGAGATCCCTTTTTACTTGGGGAGCTGGAGGCATTTTTCAAAATCAGTGAACTTAATGGAGTAGAAGAAATTTAGCATATTTGTCTTTATTGTCTTAGTTTTCCTGTTTCATTATAGATGTAAAAAAGGTAAAAATTTTACTACTCTCTGGGCATTCAAAGTCATAATGACAGATTCTTGTGTCCTATTTGCCTATGAGTAGCAGCCTCCTTCAGTTACAGCATGAATTAAGTAGCCCTTTAAGCTGCCTTGAAGCTGAAATGGTACAGTTTGCATGTAGGTTACTTTTCCCTCTTCACAGGTTGTGAGCAGCTCACACAGGATGCTGATGTAGTTTGTTGAGGATCATTAAATGCTAACAGATTTAGTTTGGAGGCTCTTAGAATTCTAACTGCAGATGGATATTGAATTCTTGGAGCTTGAGGCATCTGGCCACGAGGTGGTGGTGGTGTATGCTGAAGAAATGAACTGGCTTTTGAACATGCATCATCGGACCAACCAACCTGTTTGATAACTTAGAGTGAAAAAACTCACTGGAGATATGACTTGAGAATTTTCCTGTTATAACAGTTTTCATTTAGTTTGCTTATATTATCTGAGAACAGACTTAAGTGCCAGCAGTTGGTATTGGTGGTTACTCAGTAGAGACATCATCAGTGAGGCAAGTACAGCTGGGCAGCAGCCTGTGTCTGTGCTAGCTTTGAGTGCTACCAAGTGGTCCATGTGAGAGACCTGTACCAAGATATAGGAGGTGACTCCCTGCTCTCAAGTACAGGTATTAAGCAAGCTTCACACTGCACAAAAAGTGTTGATTTGCTGTAGTCTTAAAAGTAATTGTTTGAGGTTTTTATAGCTAGTGAATTACCAACAATCTGTAGTCTGCTTAGGCATTGCTTGTTTTGGGTTTCTTCCGCTATCTATTCTGCTTAATGAAGCGGGAAGCAAGGAATGTGTAACTGATTTCTGTTTACAGTATTTAAACTCAGGCATTTTTACCTCTTTCTGAAGCTACTGTGTGGAATTTGTTCAAGCCAGGAGAATAGAAGTAACTTCCACACTGTTCTCCTGTCGTGCCAGCAAGATCTATTCAAGTTGAAAGGCAAACCAGATTAGGAACCAATATGGCTAAAAAATAAACTCATGTTGCTTAAAATGCATGTTGAGCTACATCCTGCTAATTTGGTGCCAAGAAGTACCGGAATTCCTAGGCATTTTAACAAGAAAACGAGTGGTTTTGGTGTTTGATAGGTGTCTTGTTTCCAAGAAGTCTCTGTATGTCCACTTTCTGGATAAGCTGCATAAGTGATGGTTGTAACAGCTGGACAGTCACAACCCTGTCAAATCTCAAAGGATTTCTCTGCTGCAGGTCTTGTGAAAGTGTTACTGGCTTTTTAAGCATCTAGGTAAACTTTGAGTTAAGACAAGCACCTCATAGGATGATTTCTGCATAAAAGTGCTTTTCTATTTATTTTTTGCAGTGTGTTGTTTCCCAGTCATGCATTTTTAAAATTGCCTTCAGGCTTTAGAGATAATATTTTTCTTTGTTTAAGGGCTTTGACTGAAAAACTTCTGATTGGAGTCTGTGGAATTACAAGTGGGGCTCTGGAGGACCACTGCCTGCAGTGCCTGGTTTGACCACTGCCTGGTTTGACTATGAATAAATAAGGAGTAGATGAGTGCTGGTAATAGTTAACTGTGAAAGACAAGTGGAGAAATAGTGTTAAATGGGGTCACTGGCAAGCACCTCTGAATTGACTGTGTACTATAAAAATTTCGTTGCTTTTAAGTTAGTCAAGCTGAATGAATTGGTAAAGGAAACTGAGATAGGGCAATGGTTTTACAACAGCACAGGATTTGGAGCTGGAATATGAACAGTAGATGGCTAGCTCCCAACCTTATGTTTTGGACCACAGCTAAATAATTTAATAGCTTCAAGAGTGCTTTCTTGAAAAGAGCCTTTGTGGCTTCTTTGTCTGCCTGCTTCTGTTTACCACATGCTATTTGTAAAACCTTCTGTCCTCCATGTCTTCAAATCTTTGTGGAAATTGTCATGTCAGATTGAGATAGTCTGTAGCTGAGGAATAAGTAATAGGAACCAAGTAGTTTTTGAAGATGAAAGGGTTTTTGTAAATAATTTTGCAAGAATATGTTAATGGTCTAGGTTATTTCTAAATCTAAAGAAGCATCTGAAGACTCTAAACTCACAATATAAGGTGTTGTAATTACTAAAACTTTACATAACTAAAAAAGCGAATGTCTCAGATTTTTTCAGCAAGTTGCCAGTGACTAAATAGGATATTGGTAGGAGGCAGCACAGACAAAATTCAGATGTTATAAAAAAACTTTTCTTTGAGAATGTTAGATGTGCTTATGTGTAAATATGCTGCCTTAGTTGGCACAGTAATTTTCTTGTGTCTTGATTTCTATTCAAATTAATCTGTTAATTCTTTGTAAGGTGAATGCATGTAAGTGACTAGCAGACTTCAGTCACCCTGAAGACAGTTACAGCAGTATAATTATATACAAATATATTGCTTGTTCCTTCATCAAGATTGTAAAAACTATGCTAACAGCTAAAGCAATGGCAGAGCCACCTTACAGGTTCTTAGTAGTGGCACTTCCAGTACTGCAGCTCCTCTACATTACCAGAGCAATGTCTTATTTTACTTTGCATTACTTGTCTTATACTGTAATTGGCTAGAAGACCATCACGGGTTCTTAAACAAAACACACTTGATCTGTGATCCCTTTGAGAATTTCTTCAAAGGAGCAGTCAACCTCAAGAGTGACTATTACATATAGACATATAGGACTCTCTTCAGAGAACTCAGGTGATAATGTATATGAATATCTTGTATGCCATCACATTTGGCTTTAATATATATATAATAGGGCAAGGTGAGCAAGATAGAGAAGTCTTCTTTCTACAAAAACGAACTTTTGGAACTGTTTTCCAATTCAAAGTCTCAATGGTTTAATGAGAAAGTGTTGCAGATACTTGTCAGCAGTTTAGTGAATGTTGCTCTTGCTATGTTCAGCCACAAAATGAATGAATGTCAAATAGTTTTGTAGATAAAGGAGCTTTTTAAACAATTATAATAAAAAGACACAATAATCAGACTTTTCAAGGTCATAGTATACATACATAAAGATGACAAATTGATTCTTGGAATGGCGTTCTGGAAAGCTGTAGCATAGAGCCACTTGATTCTTGCTGTTATTTAAATGGACTGTAGGGAAAATGAGACAGCTTGGTTCTTGTCATGGTAAATGAGACATTGTTATGATTTATGATGTTAAGTACTTGACCTCTCTTGGTGAATTTTTCAGCATCAATGATTTGGTTTGAGTTAAAAGCTAGATTTTTTGCTGCTACAGTTTCACTAGGACTAGGAATCCAGCTGACTCCTTTATGTTATTTACATAAGAGCCAGTGATGCATCCTGTATAGCTGGAGTTCTCTTAGCCTTGTAGCTGTTCAGGACCCACCCTATTTGTTGCCCCGATAACATTGCTGGGGGCAAGTGGAAGAAAATCGTAAATAACCCAGGAGAGATACAGGCAAATCAAAACATGCAAGTGAAACCAGTCTAGGGACTGGTTAACCACCTTCAGAGGTGAAACTTAGTTTGCTCTCCTATTGAAAACTGAAGATGAGCCTTAAATCCAGGTGTGTTTTAAGTTTCAGCTAAAGTTGGCAATACTAATGGCTTGTAAAAGAGATGAACTATTTCTTTCCACAGACCTTAACTCAGTAGTAGTAATTATAACTCTTGACATTTGTAACAAGTTTGACTGACTTCCATGGGAGTTTTGAGAGGCAAATATCCCACACCTAATAACACAGCAATACATAGCATGTTCAGAATAAGTAGTGGATAGATCTTGCCCTAGATGGCTCTTAAATTTGACTGAATGTTGTCTTGAGCACTGTATAGAAATGAAGGATTATTATCTAGCATGGTTCAATTGAGATAGCAGTTGCATTGGCCATCCCAGCTGCTAAACTATTGGAAACAAATAACTGCTCTTTGAAGTCTGGTCAGTCAGTTAGCAGCACAGAGTCACATATTGGTGTTTGTCTCAGCACCTCAGTTGTAAAGAGTCAGTAATTAATTCCATCTCATCAGTGAAAATAGTTTTTTAATTTTTTTTTTAAATTTCTACTCTTGCCATTGCTATGTGCAACAATATTGAGTGAGTTAAATCGGAGAAGGCAGTTAAATCAATTATAACCAGAAGTAATAAGACTGTACATCTGTCTTGGCAGAGAATTGAATATAACTGAGCTGTTCAGAATTCAGGACCATTGTTACACTCTTAATATGCCCAGGGAGAAGCATGCTGGGAAAAACAACAAAAAAAACAAACCAAACTAAGCTTAGATGGTCTGCTTAAATTCTGGAGGAAGAATACTGCAATTAGTATTTTAACTTCCATGAGGTTAATCAGGCCCTCAGGTGAAGATAGGATCTCAGCAATTCAATCATCTGCCTAATCAGAGGTTTCTTGAAGTTGGACATTTTGTAACATTAACTTTTTCTTTCCAAAGATAAACCAGAATTATATGCAACTGCAAACATAAGCAGCAGTGAAGGAATAGCCCATGTTTCAGCACCTGGAACTGAATTTTAAGTAACTTATGGTATATTTATAAATAAAGTTAACACTTTGCCATTCACTGCCAGCAGTCAATCCACAAATGGAAGCAGTGACTGCTCTTGTACTCCAAGGGGGAAATACTCCTTCTGCAGGCTGAGGCTGAAAACCTTCAATTATCATTAAAACCTGTTCATTTGAATTTCCTCCAATAATGCACTTGTTAATGAGGTGTTAAATTATCACCTTGGGAACCTGGGGACGAGTCAAAACTAATTTGAGCAAAGTGAATTTTTTTGTTGTTGCTGCCCTTGAGAATATAAAGCTGAGCTGGGAAACTGTTAGAAAAACAAATACTCTGGGGGTCATAAAGAGAGTTTCCTGCTTCTCTCCAGGGGTCTAACAGTTTTAAACATCATTCTCTGTATTTGTACTTCCAGCTGAGGATCTTTTAAATGCAGCTTGTTGCTGCATCCCTATCTCCCTCCCACAGAGCAAGGCAAGCTTCCAGAAAAACTGCTTTAACCTGGACTGAGCAGGAGAAATCTTTCAGCCTCTGATGCTTTGAAGAGTGTTTACATACATTAACAGAGTTGTACCCTTTGTGTTGTACATTGAAACATGAGAATTCTTCAATGCCTCTTCTTTCGGCCTTTATTCAACATCATAGTGTTTGTATAGAGCTTATAAATCTTTATAAGTGTACACCTGCTTTGTACTTACAACATTCTGGTTCTTTCTGTTTCTGTTATGGTAGGAGCTATCATCCTATGTCTTTAAAGACTAAACACTGATTTGTCATAGCAGAAATACAACTAGAAATGTTGTTTTGTTGGAGTAATTTAATTTTTCTTAATTTCTTGTACTATATTTGATTTAAAATGCATGTCTCACTTTTTACTCTCAATAGCATGAGATGCCAGGTTTCTACAGAATGCTGGAGTGCTGCTCATACAGGAAAAGGAGAAAATACTGGTAGCAGGTTACTAGTATATATAGTATATATTGTTAGCAACAGCACAACTAAATGTTTCTAAATAAGTAACATTAAATTTAAGCATTTCAACAGCAGTAGTCACACATGAGGTGATGTGCAGTCTTTCTCTGGATTAGTGTGTAATAGCGTTCATGATTCCTGATGGTGGTACACAATTTACTAGAGCAGAGTTTTTAGAAAATACCTGAATGACCCACACAAGCACTACCTCCTATCATGAGTCCTGGTGGCTGCACCAATCTTCTACGTAGAAAAAATAATACTAGTATTGCAATAGTGTCTGCAGTACAGAGACTTCGATGAAGACTATGTAGTATTTGTTTCTATCTTCTTTGGAAACAGGCAGTAGTCAGTAATGAAGCCTTTCTGTGGGCTGTGTTAGAGGCTATGTGGGACTTGCAGGCCAGCTGATCTACTGTCCATGCTTACTTTAGTGAGTTCTGATTGAAAATATGTTTGGCACAAGATCAACTCATGCTATTTCACATCAATGCAGTTGACCTACCACAAATTTCCAAACACAGACAATCCTAACAATCTACAGTGTGTACTTTTGTCCTGCTAGAGTGCAGATGTTTGTTAATGTTTCAGAATTAATAAACTTTCTTAGATAGTACAGATTTAAGTTTTAAAGGAAGAAGATGTCTGAAAAACCTGCATGCCAGTTAATGTGTTTTAAGAGCATATGGCCAGAGGAGAGATTTGAAATTACTTTAAATAAGATTGAATGGATTCTTGATTTCAGTATTGGGGTTTAGTTCAAGACAAATTGACTTGTCAAGGACAGGATAAACCAACCTGTAGGGCTTCTTTCTGCCACAAGAAGCTAAGCTTCTGTTAATGCTCAGGTTATTGCCTAATTGTTGCATAGTGGAAAAGTTGTGGTTACAATACTGCCTACATGGGGGAAAATGTGTTACAGAGTATGCATGCTTCTCAAATTTATGTTGGCTAGCAGCTCTTAAGATTTCTTAACTGTTTGTCCATGGACACTGGGATTGCAAAAAATAAAGAAGAAAAAAGGCGCCAGTACAATACTTCTGAAGATTTTTAAGGCTTTCAAGCATGCCTTCCAGCTGGTCAGCTTAATGTTGTATCATATAAGTGTGTTGGCAAACTCAGGCTCTAAATGGGTGGTGGAGAACTCATTTGTCCTGCAACTAGCATCTCTAAAACTAAGTACTCTGTACAAACAGATGTGTCACTCTTATAGAATAAATATACCAGGAGCTGGAAGCAAAATGTTCAGTACCTCCAATCTGAAATATAGCTTGTCTTTTCCAGGATTACAGCTATATTCCTGACAAGTATATTTTTATTCAGGACATGGCAGCATAGAGGCAATTGTGGGTTTAATATGCACAGCTTTGATCTTTCCAGGATCCTTGGAAAACAGAGTTGTTCAGGAAAAACAAGTCTGTAAATGTCAAAGGAGAGACAAGGTCCCCAGGGTTTGGACCTTTTCAGGCACAAAGCCTGCTCTTCCACCTCACTGCAGTTCCAGGTGGCAGGATACCAGAAGCTTCTTGCCAAATACAACTTACTGACATGGGAAAACTCCATACCATTGCTGTTGAAATTATTGCAAAGTTTTAGGGTAAATCTGAGAGCACACTGTAGGACAAATATGGCTATTATAACAGATATACAGACGGATGTGGGCAACTCTGACTTAGTGGGAAATTTGCAGGCTATAGTTATTATCATAAGCTGAACTTAGCTAGAAGCATCTTTGATGTCAAAGGAGAAACTTTGATGTCAAAGGAGAAACTTGCAGTGTTGTAAAGGACCTCTTACTGAATGGATCAGAGTCCTCACAGAAAGATGTATGAAGATGTGTTTTGTGAAAGTTTCAGAGGAGATGCATTCTCAATTATTTCATACAAAAGCTTCCTATTGCAAAAAATCCAAATAACCAAACCAACTCATTTGGTGAAAGACCTTAATTTTACGACACATTGGTAAAGAGCACATGCACACTTGCAGTATCCTGTCTCTCCCATTGTGCCTTGTGTTAGGTGAAATCTGTAGCAATATTATATTGGGAGGTTCTGTTGTTTCATTCCAGAAGACCCCATTTAGTACTACTGATGAAAGTAGGTATTGAGGACTATTCTGTTTACTTTCTTTAGCCTTTAAAGGATTCTTCTACGAAAAGACACAATAGAAGGAGGTCTGTCTGCCAGGCAGGTTTTCTGGATTTTTAGACTAACACGGAAATAAATACTTCTCATAGTACCTTACAGTATCAGTTTCTGGTCAAAGCATACTTCTGTGTAGGATCTCATTATTATCTCAAGCTCATGGAGCCTGTTTCATAGCACTCTTGGCATCATTTCTTTATAGAGCTGGCTTGTGTTCAGTGTGGCCAGAAGATGGTACTTCGGTGTTTATGGCTGCCACCTCCCAAAGGGGTTGCCAAAGAGTACAGTAGTCAAACACATCCCATCCCTCAGGTGGTACCCCCTCAGGGATACTTCACTATCCAAGTGAGAGAATGGATGCCCTAGCTCTATATCTTGCTTTCTAGATGAAGCTGATTATTTCTAAGCAAAACTGGCTATTTCCAACCAAAGGTGGACACTTTATAGGTGGCTGGTGTGTCTTTTCCAGTGGATGACAAGCCTTGCTGTGCTAGAACTTGCTAGTCCAGCCACTTTTGCAGCAATGCTGTTAGAAGCTTTTAAGGTGTTGACATGGATTGTGACCAATCAGCCAACTTTTGCTGAATGCTGTTTCTTGCACTTAGAGCGTTCCTATGTGATGTTAAATTTAAGAGCAGCACTTCAGTGGCTAATGTGGCTAATGCAGCTGAGGGAATGAGGGAGAAGACTGTTGCTAGTCATCTGCAGTTAATTTGCACTCTTTCTTAGTCTACCTTATTGCCTGTGATTTATGTAACATACAAATCCCTCTATTTTGCTCAACTGGCTTAGAATTTTAGAAGAAGATTAAAACCTATGGATGTTATAAAACCTTGTGCTTTTATACTGATTTAATGTAAAATTCAAAAAAATAATGTAGAAAAAAAAATCTAATTTTTATGACCAGCTAGCAAGAGTTCCATAGGGAAGATACTGTATTAAAACTCAGTCAGAAGAGCTACTGAATTTCTACTCTAAAGCTGAGTACTTGGTTATCTTGTCCAGTCTATGGATTCTATTGTGAATTTAAGAGATGTGCCTAATGGCAGGACAAATATACTGACTAAATGTTAGTACTATTAATAAATAATAACTTTACCATAAAACTGCACAGACTACACTATGTTTCACTTTGCTACATTCTCAAATACACTATTCTAGTATTTGAGAATTTTAGGGGAAAATTGTTTTGCTTTTTTTTCTGAACACAACAGAGGTAATTATTTTTTTTCAGGTTTGGTTTTGGGAGGTGTTTCCTGTAAACACAGGTCATTCGGTGACATTGGATATAGTTGTCAGACTCTTAATCTTTTCCAACCCTATAGCTTTGGCTATAAACTGTGTTTTATGCAGTCATTTTTATAGGATTTTAATACTTTTCATTTTTATAGTACTTCATGCTTGTACCTTCTTTCTTCATTATATTTTGAGAGAAGTGAGAACAGTTTGGGATAGAAGAAGGCTGCATAGCCACTTTGGGGTTTTTGGTTGGTGTCTCTTTTTTTGTGGATTTTTTTTGTTGCTTTTTGGGGTTTTTTTGTTTGGGTTCTTTTTGTTTGTTTTGGTTTTGTGGTTTTTGTGGGGTTTTTGTTTGGTTTTTTGGATTTTTTTTGTTTTGTTTTTTCTTTGGTTTTGAGGTGCATTTTTTTTGTCTTGGTGTTTTGGGGGGTTTTTTTTGGTGGTTTTTTTTTTGGTTGGTTGGGTTTTTTTGGGTTAGTTTTGTTTGATTGTTTTTGGGTTTTTTTTGGTGGGATTTTCTCCATTAGGAAGAAGGTGTTGGTAGCTTGTAGACTGTTGATTATGGATATAATGTCCTAATGTCCTGATTGAGTCCATAGGTTTTGGTACTTAATTAACTCGGAAATTTTAGTACCAAGGTAAACCTTTGGAAAGTGTTATGTAGATAAAAAAATCCACAAGTGTTTGTCTTGTGTAGGGATTCGTTCTTTTGACAATTCATCATGAAGTGAAGGATTTGCATAATGGTGTCTTCATGCAAACTCTGTAGATACCTGGTAACCATGGGGAATTACACTGGGTTCCTGGAGTAGATGTGTAGGGTGTTTTGATAGTTCTGTTGTAATGGCATTTATTGGAGTGGTAGGAGACACTGCTGCTGCTCAGGCATGGTCTTGGATCCATGTGGTGGTCTTCATAAAATACCTTAAGTTTTTGGATTTGATATGTTCAGTGGGATTGAAGGCTCATGTGGGGGACTTCAGGAATATTTTTCACAGCAGGATTTTTTCTAACACAGGGTATAAATGTTCAATGACTTCCCTGTAGATTTGAGAGTAGTCTAACATGTGGCCACAAGGGCTGTATATTCCATACACATTTGGTTTTCTAACATAATAGTAGTAATGTACTGTGGAGTGTTTCAAGTGCCTTTTCTTTTAAAGTGTTGTCTGTACAGATCACATCTATTACACTTAAGCATTGTGCTTTTTCTTGGAAAAGCTGGTGTGCACTGTGGTTTTTTGTGTTCTGGGAAAAGAAAAACAGTTTTCTACAATATTTCCTGTGGTCTGTGCATGGAGAGAACAGCTATGCCATATAACATAGGGTGAACTCCAGCCTAACAGTGGCAGAATGGCAGAACTCAGACTAATAATATATGAGTACAATAGATGCTTTTTGTTATTTATCTGTTTTAATATGGGTAGATTCAGAAGAAATTTTATGCTATCACTGTAAATGAACTTTGGAGATGGAAGGAGTACTTCCAATACTGGTGGTTTTGTTTTCCTCTAGAAGAAGTACTTACAGAGTTGTCCTTTTTGTTCTCCTCATGCTTGACCTAAAGCTGAGGTCATGTTTTGTACTGACTGTGTCTTTCCACTTTTGATTATAGCTCTCTTAAAATGTGGAAAGGGGCTCCTTTGCTGTTCTTATTGCACATGTTCAACTGAAGGTGATGATCTGTCCAGTTCTGTAAAGTTTTTTAATATCTGTATGATAATTTACAATTAATAAACAGTAATATTAGCTGAAACTAGGTGATTACTACATGATGTGTAACACCTCCTGCTTGAAACAAGATATCTTCATGACATATTTTTATATATATTTAATAGCCATTCATGTCCTCCATCTTCTTTAGTACTGTGTAGGAAAAGATTTCTTTATCCCTTTGTGTTGCTGTTTAAAATCCCAAGGAACAATTAGCTTTGATACTGACTTCCATTGTCAAAAAAGTCTGCACAAAACAGATGGAAAATATAGTTCACGCTCTTTGTTGCTATGTTGTAAAGCTACTGAACTGTCTCCATGGAAGTAAAGTATAAACATCCTTAATATAATATGCTTTGTCAAAGCTTGCACATTCCTTAGTTTCTAAAGAAGTGTGGTGTTTGTATGTGTTCCTGATGTTTTTGCTCTCTGTGGCTTCAATCTGTCATAAAGGCATGCCAACCTATTTGTACTATACAAAGGTTAAAGTCTTTTTTTTGTTGCCTCTTCTTCACTAATGCTTTCTCTTGAGATTTTTAAGAGCAAAGATGTGATTTTTAAATTTCAGTGCCCATAGTATCATAATGAAAAGAAAACAGTAGTTTTAAATGCTTGCTTTTTTCATCAGTTCAGTTAAGTTGGCAAGGTAAGTTTGATTGAAACTACATAATTTTTTTCATGGTTGTCACTTCATAGTGAAGGTGCTATAACTAGTTTGGAAGAGCTGCCTGACGAGCACACATTTCTTTTCTTTCTTCTCAGCAAGACACAAGAATAGCTGTCAAATAGGATATGTACAGCTGTCTTTTTAATGATTATGAATGCTGTTATGATATTACAAAATCTGTATGAGCTAATGTGTAAGTAGTGTTAATGAAATCCCACAAATCCTCCCAGTGATTAATATGTACAGTTAGATAATACATTTACCCAGGCAACACAAACTTAAATTCTTTGTTCTGGAGGGATAGCCCTCATCACATTCCTTAAAATTACCTGTTGATCTGAAACAATGCTTTATAAGTTCAGTGACTGTAAATCATAATTGTTAGGCTGCAGGGCATTTTAGTCATGTGACAACAGTACAACCAGATACAGTGAATAAGGTATAAACAAACAGGAACAGCTATTTTGA
The DNA here is from genome assembly GCF_050655825.1 of Lonchura striata. NCBI lineage: Eukaryota > Metazoa > Chordata > Aves > Passeriformes > Estrildidae > Lonchura > Lonchura striata. Next base: position 52,112,604 of record NC_140707.1, on the reverse strand, counting down.
GTTACATTTCATAAATTGCTTTCTGGATTCACTAGGAAGGCCAGGGTGGGGAATTCTTGCAGGCAGTACTGCTATTCTTCAACACATCCTTCAGCTAGCGTCAGAGTGAAGTTGGCTGGTAATTGGTGCTTTTGTTCTCACTTTGTCTCAAGTAGATTTTGTTTGTATGGCTAACCTGTTCAGCTGTGATAACTCTAGAGAGAACTTAAACTGCTTTCAGTAGAAATTCAGCATCTAGAAAAGTTCTATATCAAAAAATACAGTGGTGCATGTAAGGTTGGAGGTAGGGAACCCTTCTGGGTCTCATGAGCCTAGGCTCTCAGTGCAACAGGGCTTCAAGCATATCAGAGGAGATGAGTGCAATGTGACCCTGAAACGTAATTCTTCTTCCTGTGCAATTCTTTGAATATAAAATAATTTTGTGTTTGACCAGTCTTAATTTTTAGATACACAGGCACATGCTATTGCCTTCTTGTTCTTTTTTTTTAAATGGTAGAATAGAGTTCATGGATAATTTTATCAACTTGGTCAACTAGGCATTATCTTGAATTCTTCTTTAAGTGGAAAGGGCTTGTGTGTTTCTGATAGCCTTCTGACAAGAGACAGTGTTTTGGTTTGGTTTTGTTTGTTGTTGCATTGGACAAGATCCACTCTTCATCAAACACATCAAATCCTGCCTCTGTCTAGGTGAATTTCCTATGAAAAGTCTCACTAAACACAAAACCAGAGCATGGGATCTTTCGTTCTGTGTGGTGTGAACTTTAAAGTAGAAAGTTCACACTTCAAAGTTGCTGTTTCTGCAGTGTCTGGTATACCTTTGGATTAGTACCAAGGGAAAAAATTTAAAAGCAAATTACCACATACACGTGATTCTAGTAGTCATGAAGGAATCCAATGGTACCAGTAACCAACTTTTAGACTTTCCTAAGTGTTTAAAAAAGCAGGCCTCTGTAACTGAAAGGGTATTTTAACTGAAGAGAAGAGGCAAGAGATGGTATTATGACTACCCATCTTTTGAAACTGAGTTATTACGATTAAATTGCAAGTTGACATTACGTTTGAGGATGTGGTTGTCTCTTACATGGAAAACTCCAATAGATAAATTGTACCATGTGGATCTACTATTTTATCATTTCTGTATCTTTTAAATCAAGAGACTGCTGAAGCTAAACAATGAGAGCAATTTCATTTTACTTTGCATGCTGTCTAGCATATGATAAAAGCCTGCAAATAGATGTAAATTGGAATTGTGGTTGCATTTAGGGCCTGTTTATGGAGGGGATTGGATTTTTTTTTGGTTGATCTTTTTTTTTTCCCAATGCTAAAACTTCTTAGTAATTCAGACCTAAAGAAATCAATGCTTGCTGCATGACAGTTTTTGCATGTTCGGCTTACATAAAACACTGATACACAATGTCTGTTTCATAGCAATCTTTAAACATGCTTTATAACCACAAGTTTTCTGGCAGCCCACATTTTTTTTTTAGGTTTAGAAAGAACCACTAGTCCAGCAGAGCTTTTGGAGAGGCAGGCCTACAGGGATGCATGTCCTACTAAATAGTCCTTCCCTCTTCTTTAGGTAATGTTTGTGCAGACTTCAAAGACTGCTTGAGGTCAGCAGATCATTTCCTCTGATTATCACACAGGGATTCTGAGATGGTAATGACTCCATATCCCTGTTGTGTGTCATTTTCTTATCTATACAAAGGGAAAGGGCAGTTTTTAAAATTAGGGTAAAAAGCACTGCAGCTCAAGTGTTAAACCTTGTGAAGGTTGCTGCTACAATCTCAGTGGTTCTTAAGATCTCTTTTAAAAGTTGACAAATGTAAAGAAATGCATTTTGTTGAATTACAGCCAGATGAGGCTGTTGGGATCCCTTTTGCTGTGAATTCCTGAGGGCTGGATGTGTCTTACAGAACAAATAAATAGTCAGATGAAAAACTCCAGTTTCAGAGAGCTGATCTCTTCAGCAACCTGAATGTGTGGGAGGAGGTTCTGTTATGGCCAAGGAATCAACTGATGAACCTCACATAACAGCACAAAACTTCACACACTTCAGTGACAAATATGTAGCATGTCTCAAATGCCAGACTTGCATAGGAATTATGCTGGTATTAAGACAACTGAAATGTTTCCATATTAAATTACAAATAATCCTGTCTTTTGGATGTACCAAAGAGTTGTGTGTTGTCCCTGTTGTGGAGCAATATTTTAAACAGAGGGATTTGAAAGTTCATCTGTTGAAATAGTGGTGTATTCTATTGGCTATATTTTTATCAGAATGCTAAAAATATCTGGTATTTAAAAGAATGCTAGTCAATATGGAAGCCGTGATGTTGCATACCAGTGGAGCCTTTAAAAATCTGTATTCCCCAGAACTGTACTGAAATTCACTTCATTACAGATCACACAAAGTTCAGCAAAATTGATCATTGGTGCCTTGTGTATTTTATTAGTTGTGGGCTTTTCTAGGGTGTTTTATTTAATTACTTCTCAGTGTAGATACCAGTTCATCAGTTCGTTATGGGTGTCAGGAGGGACTAAGGTGTTTCACTTAATAAAAGAGGCTAATTCAATTGCTGGCTCTAGAAAATCTGGATTAATTAGGTAATCTAAATTGCAGACTAGAAGGAAGAGTCTTAATAAAACCTACATGAAAACTGTTCAGACATGTTTATCCTCAGAGCTGTATTACGTGATTTTAATATGCTATTAATTAGAAGGTGATATCACATCTTCAGTCACTTACTGGAGCAGGAGAGTGATAAAGATGAAGATTCTGAACATGCCTCAGTCTGGTTCTGCCTTGGTGTAAGTGCTGACATAATTAGCAGTTGATTATCTGTCTTGTGGTGTAGCCTATGTTCTTTGGCTTTATTTTTCCAAATACTGTGTATCAGTTGATACTGATGATTCTGAATGTATTTTCTTCATGTAAAGACAAATGCCTTCAGTTGCCTTTAGCTTGGTTGGGGATTGACTGGTTTCTGTTTGCTCTACTTTTCTACTAACTTTGCTTTAATAGTAGTGTCAACATTAATGCTTTATAGCTGTCGGGGAACCACAAAAAAGATGATTTTGTGGTATACTCTGTGTAATATGGCAGAGTTGGAGATAACAGTATTATACAAAAAAACAGTAAAAATGTTTTGTTATCTAGGTGAGACTAATTGTCATGTGTTGGAAAGCAAGCAAAAGCCTCCAACTTGGGAAGAGCATTGAGCTTTTTCTTTTGTGCATCTTTGCACACTGAGTATGAGTTGCTGCACACGTGTGTCTGGACTTTGGAAAAGCCTGCAAAATCTCCTTTAAGGCTACTGCATAGGTGTAAGAAATGCTTAATAAAAATAGATCTGTATCTGCGTGTCTGTGGAATTTTATTGGTTGCTGTCTCCACTGTGTTATGCCCCCACTGCATGTGCTTATTTAGAGTGAATAACAAAGAGATTTTGCAGTGATACTTTTAAGTTCTGGTGGGACTGGGCCTGGTATCCTAAGGTAAGAACTACCCTTGCTCATTCAAACAACTTATTCTTTCTCTGTGAAGCTTTTTGTTAATGCATAAAACTTTATGCATTATCATCTTTATCTTATACCCTTTTTAAAATGAGTTGTGGTCTTCTGGATGGTAAGTCATCAGCTACTTACTGCAGCTTCTGGAGGTGATGAGCAGAAATTTCTCAGCTGAAATTTTTGTAAAGTTTTAGATCCTGTTTAGTTGTTGTGGTTTGGGGTTTGTTTTTTTGTTTTTGTTTTTTTGTTTTGTTTCCAATCATGTTTTGCTTCAATATATTTTGCTTCTAGGGCTGTAAATCACATATAAGATATAAGAGTATCTATAGTAGCATCCTTTAGGCAACTGCTACATGAAGAGATGAATATACTGATTTGATCTTAGCTAGAGAGAAGGTCATTTGAAAGTAAACTGAGCTAAGACATCTTTTAATACATTTGTTACCACTGTGGAACTGAAAGTGCAGGAATATTTCTATTCTGTTAGATGTAATTCTTGGAAATGGTCACACTTGAACTTCCAGCTCATGTTTAATTTCCCAAGCTATACAGTTATTCTACTTCTTCGAGGTGAACAAAATGTTCTGGTGTTATGAAAAAAGGATGTGTTTCTTAACCACTTCATTAAATATGTACTGTTGAAAGAAGGACAAGTTCAGAGTCAGTTTTTGGCATGGAAGTAGGCTCAGAAAATGCTTTGAGTGTTCAAATAATTACTGCTTTTTATTTGGTGAGGACTGAAACTCAAGGGGAGAGTTAGTATACAGTGAAATTCATCCAGTTTTTGGCATTGCTCAAAGTGAAGGTACCGTTTGGTTGCATTGTAACTTGTTTAATTACCCTGCAAGGTCCAGTCCTCTGAATTACTCTGATTGCCATGTGTTTCCAGATGTCAGAGGAGTGTCAACCTAGTAGTGTTTTGGTGTGTGACACAGCTGTCTTTAGCATTTCTTGCTAGTAAATTTTGATTCTCTGTGCTTTACAACCTTTCCTCCCAGAATAAATGTCACTACTCCAACTTTTGAGATACAAACATGCAAAGCAGAAGAGGTGCATAGTAGAGCAATGAATATTTTCTATAGTTTACCTAAAAGGCCTGCGGCAGAGGTGGCATTTTAATGAAATACAGCTACTTTTGCTGTAAAAATTTTGATGAAAAGAGTCTATGCAAAAAGTTTTAAAGATGATTCAAAATATCTTTACTGTTTGGGGGATTTTTTAACTGTGTGTTATCAATGTCCTCTGAGACACTTCTGCTATGTTTTTAACAAATGGTCTCCTTCACTTCTGTGAGTCTAATGAATCCTGGAGCTGCACAGTGGGAGTCTTAACAGACTGGAAGTTGCATTAAACAGCTTTGGGTTTTTATTGAAAACATTGTCCTTGGTTCAAAGGAAAGGTAATTATTCTGCCCTGGAATGATAGCAGCCCCTCCTTTATTGACAGCACACCATCTGGTTGTGATAAATTACATGGCTCTGGCAAGGCTGCAGCTTTTTGGTACCTATGGGTGACGTAAAAGCTTTATGTCCAGATGGTAGAAAATAAGAAATAAAGATTGTATAAATGACACACTTCCCTGTGTTTGGTGTCATGGTTTAACCTTCAATGAGTCACTAAGTTTTTGGGGTTTTTGAATGTCTTTTAGATACATCTTTAAAGGAAGATTTCAGAAAGCAAGGTGGTATATAGGATTTTTTAGGAACTAATTCTTGCTACAAGGTAAATTCCACTAATCTCTTGAGGGTGAACTTGAAAAAATGATGATGGAAATCTTGAGTATTTGGCACCATTTATTTTACTTTACCACCCAAGGACTGTTAATGTAGTTCTCACCTAGCAGTAAGAACAGTGAAGATTATTAAAGGGTTTTTCTCAAGAACTGGTTGTACTTAAACTTGTTTGTTGCTGTAGCTTCAGGGTGGTAGGTTCTTTTTCTGAAAGCTTGCCAAGTAGTCAGTTCACATCTATAAGTAAAAGTTCAGAGTGCTGTTAGGTAGTTGCTAGCAAATTTGTTCTCCTGGCAGCTACTTCTTTTTCTTGCTGTTCTAGCCAAAGTATTATTTCTTCTTCTAACTTGTTTAATTTTATAATGCCATTTAAAGATATGATACATTCAGGCTCAGTTCTTGTGCCCTGTCAAAAATAAACATCTGAGCCAATGGTTATTATTAAACAGAAATGTCTGCAAGAATCTTAGAGGATAGAAGGAGTTTTCATTCTCATAATGCTTGAATTAGAACTATAAGACAGGTTTAAATGTTTATGAGTAAAACATACTGCATGTGACTTCCTATAGTGTCTGATTTGTTGAGAATGTTGTCTGATACCTCCTTCCAGACTTTATTTCAGAATGCAATTTTAAATTCTCCTGATACATATTACTGTTTAGGGTTTAGAAATGTCTTCCATTTCTTGTTTTCATTTGTTTTAAAAACATAATCACAGCACACTATGATGAAGCTTATTCTTGACTGTTCTTTGGATATCTTTTGTGAGGCTAATTACTGCAGAGGAAAGTGTCATCAACTAACTCTGCAAAGCATTTCAGTCTCTTTTATCTGGGCTAAGGTAGCGATAATACCACTCATTGCAAGTTCTTCCTACTACTGCTGGTTTTGGAGTTGGATCCTTGCAGTTACATTTGCACAATGTGGCATGAATAACATTTATCTTAGATTTAGACATAAAGAGGAAACACTTTGAACTTGACATTGCTATGCTTGTTATTTCTGTGGCTAGGCAGTTTGGATGTGCATGTGGGGATTGGCTACAGGTTAAAATAACTCTAAAGCCACACTGAGTTGTTACTAATATTCAGTCAAGAATTCTATGTATAATGAGCAAAGTGCCCTGGCAAGTTTGACGCACTGTTTAGCTGCCAGGGTACATAAGAAGCGGATGTGTATTATCCTGGGGTTTGGCAGCTTAGACCTTCACCTTTTGTGGGCAAAATGCCTCAGCAGCTTCAAGCTATTTAGGTTAATGCCTATATGCACAGTTCATGGATGAACAAAAGTTATAAAATGCTCATTATTATTAGTCTCTCAACCAATAGACTTGAAATTTTATCCTCTATTGTGGAACACAGCTTAAAGTACAAGGTAGAACTAAATGTATGTAATTGTAGTTTGTATTAATTAATGTGTGTAATGAATTGTGAGTCTTTGATAATTTTAGGATTTACCAAAAAGGGAAGGACTTCCTGAAAATGCAAACTATGAGGGTGCTCAAGCATTGGAACACGCTGCTCATGGAGGTTGTAGAGTCTACATCTGTGTAGAGTCTACATCAGCTTGACACAGTTCTGGGCAACCTACTCTCTCAACCTACCTCCTACAACCTGTACACCTACATCCTACTCTAGGTGATTGTTCTTGAGCAGGCAGATTAGATTGACTGATTTCAAGACATTCCAACCTAAAGAATTTGTGAAAAGTGAGAGTGGTACCTTCCATGTCAGTAACAGCTCTTTTCACCACTTGGGACATTTTATATTTTTACACAGAGAATAATAAATCTGCAGAGCTTCTAAAGCCTTTTTCATGGCCACAGGAAAGGTGCAGAGCAGATGTTTCCAGAGTCATTGTCTGTGCAAGATACATCCTAAAATGACCTCATTGTATTGACATTTGTAATTATACCGATTCCTGGTGCTTCCTAAGTAATTTATATTTGTTTGCTTATGGGCAGTTCCAGCCTATGGTCAGAGAAGCTGACTTGTCCTCTGATGAGATTCCTTCTGATGGTCTTTGACACACCAATATAACATGTCAGTTAGCCCATCCTACTAGACTTGGCCAGGTGAAGATAATTCTAGCATCTCATTTCTTGGACAGACCCTAGATATATTACATACTCTCAGATCTGATTGAGCAGATTCACATCAGGACATCATTGGAACCTCTGTCTGGAGTTGAATGATGCCCATGTGTAGAACACTGTCACACTTAAAAAGGATGTGCTAATTGGTAAGTAGGCAAGACCCAAGGGGACATTTTTACCATGCCAAGTAGGCTGTTTTGTGCCGTATACAAGCTGTTACGTGTCCCTTGCTCAGCAGTTCTGGAGTAGCTATTTGATTTCTGTCTTTCAAATTTGCCCATTGTTTAGATGGGTTTCGTGCATTTGCCTTATCCACTTATGCCTTTGGGATGCCATTTTCTCTATTTAGTCACCCTGTAGTCCTGAAGTACCAAAGCACTATAAAGGTGTTACCTTCAGTAAAAAAATTTATCTAAGACATAACTCATGAGGGTCACAGTCAGTTTCTCTTCCTTCCCTGAGGATTACTATTTTGGTGATCTTGCTGAAAAGGAATGACTGACAGCTTCTAGGTTTTTTTTTGGGGGGTTTTTTTTTTTTTAGTTTTTCTTTCTAATAATTGACTTTCATCCAAATCTTCTTGCATTTGCAGTTTATTTAAGCTTTGTACTTCAGGACTGAAACTTCCAATTATAGAGAGCAATCAAGTCTTGTTAAAGGCTTCAGTTTATCAGTGGCTGCAGTCACTCCACAAACTGTTAGGATTGGTTACAGAAGTCTTCTCTAGTAGTGGAAGCATGCTCTGCTAAAATATTGTAACATAGCCCAAAATAACTTAAAATGCCTTTCAGACACCTGCAGGTTCATCAGTCTTACATTTCAGTTGTGGCTTTGTCAGAATCCCTGCCACTGGTACAGCAGATGATAGTGATGCTGCATTTGATAAAGTAGTCCTCTATTCATATATGTTTTAAAGACTTGGACCCATTGTTGGCTATTTGTAATGATAGGGACTGACTGGAGTCTTCTATCCTGATTTTTAGATTTACCTTTCTTAACACTTGGTATGTTATTTTCATGTAGAAAACCTTCCTCTGAGTTCTAGTAGGTTCCTGAATTCTGTAGTTGAGAGTCTGTGGAGGACACATGTAAGGCTGAATATTAGCCTTGTCTCAGTCATATGGGGGAAGATGCAGGTTGCTATACAATTGTGCCAACTACAAATGCAAAAAGTATAGAGGTCGATTACTAATGATGTATGTGCACCTGGAAGATTAAACCTACATGCATACAAGATAATTAAAGAATCGGGTTTTCAAGAAGTAATTTTCTTTCCACTTTAATGACTATGAATTAATAATTTCCAAGTTTCAGTTGTCTATATTTCCAATGGAATTTATTCATTTTATGTATTTGCAACTCTTACTAATTGTTTGATATGTGCTTGTTTTAGGAACCAAGGTTGCCTAGATTTGAGGCAGGATGAACTGTTTACCCGTTTTTTTTTTTTTTTTTTTTTTCTTTCTGTAGGATCAATAGAATTCTACTGTTTTAATTTCTTTCAAGCTTGAATTTTCAGGATCTTATAAAAAGTATTTTTGTTGTAGAAAAACTGACTCCTGTAGTTCGATAAACATTGTCTCAGTTTACATCAATTGGTTTTAATACTGCCTTTACTAACTCCTTAATGTTTATTCATGCTTGTCTCTTTAGCACATGTATCTTATTTCAAAGTCTTTCTGCTCACTTGATGAAGCCTGCTATTTGAGACAGATTATGACTAATCAAATAATACTGTCGTGGTTGTGCACAGAGGATCGGCCATTTTAGCTGATTTTATTACAGCGTCATTTTGTAACATCTTTGTGTCCCCATACTGCAGAAACCTTTTGACATGAGCTAAGACTGTTGTGCTCACTGCTGTACACATATTGTCACTGTTCTAGAGAAGTTGAAATGATACAGAGCAGGACAGTATGAAGAAACCAGGCTTGCAGATACTGCTTCATTGGCTACAGCAAGGTTGGGCAATGCTACTACTGTGATATTTGAAGTGCATATGCAGCCAGATCCTTCAAGTTCTTTCATTGTCACCAACACAGATATTCTATTAATAGAATAATAAACTGTGAAATGTGCTATTTTGAACAATTAGTAGGATCCTCTGGCAAAGTGCCTCTGTTGTGGTCTTTCCGTAGGTAAAGGGAGCTTTTGTGAAAGATGAGGACAAACATTTTGGTAGGACCTGTTGCAGTAGGCCAACAGGAGGCTATTTTTTAACTAAAAGAAGGTAAATTCAGACTAGATAAAAGAAGGAATTTTTGGTTTTTTTGCAAGAGAGGTGGAACACAGGTCTCAGGTTCCCCAGAGAAGTGGTGGATGTCCCATCCCCGGAATCATTCCAGGCCAGGCTGGATGGGACTCTGAGCAATCGGGTCTAGTGTTAGGTGCCCCTGCTTATGGCAGTGGTGCTGGAACTAGATGATCTTTAAGATCCCTTCCAACCCAAACTGTTCTGGGAGTCTAACAGATTGCATCTTTCCAGTCACATCAAGCAATATGATCTCCTCTTGGTGAGAGCTGCATCTTTTTATGAAGTTCATGGGGAGAGCAGGCTGCCTTGGAGTTCTCTAAATGCAGCTGGTAGTTGAAAACAAAATCAGAAAGTGCAAATATAAAAATACTCCTCTGGGCTCTAGAATATGCCAAAGGCTTCAATCTCACCAGTATATATAAACTCAGTGAATACACAGTACATGCACCCAGCTGTTTTTTGGCATGCCTTTAGACTCCACTGGAACTATTTAGTTTGATAGCAAATGCAATGACGGATACTTTATATTAGCATAAATTTTGTTTCTCTGAGACATTTTAATGCCAAAAATATCAGCCATAATTTTTCTTTCCTCCTTCTTCCGTTTCTGATTCTTTTTGGTTTTACCATTGCCAATTTTTAAAATCAGATTTAGCTGTTTTCCTCCCTCCTTTAAAACACTGAGATTTTTACCATCACCTCTACAGTGTCTCCATACTGAGTACCCACATAATCCAGACAAATCCCCTGCACACAGTGTTGTTAAAAGCCACAGTTATGGGGTTAATTCAGAATGGTCACGAGCCTAGCCATCCTGCTTCTCCTAAAATAAATTGTTACTTATGCTGCTGCCATATGGCCAATGAACACGAGCTTGTAGCAGTCTCTTGATTTCCTCATCCGCGCTTTCAAGCGTGCTGACTCTTAAACCAAGTCTTCTCCCCCCGTGTTATTTGTAGCTTCTCTCCTAAGGGAAGAACTCGGGAAGCATGCAAGTATGTCAGAAGAATAAATGACTTGACTCGGCTGTCCCGTTAGCATCTCCTGGGTGAATTAAGCAGGGCCTTCCCGTGCTTCAGTGCATCCCTTCAGCCGGGGACTCCTGGCGTGCAGCGCTGGCCTCTAGTGGAAGGTGTCTGCTCCTTCTGGGGACCTCGGCTTGAGACATACAGCCCAAAGACTCTTCCCGTTCCCTAAGTTGCTTTAAACCTGGACTCCTCATCAGCCCTGTGAAAAAACCCAGTGACTTGATTCTGTCTTCAGACTGGTTTGCTGAATGCTACAGTTTGGGCTATTAAACAGTAATATAAAGGCACTGAATTAAGGAATTACTCTATTTACTTTCTTTTTGCTTCCCATTGTGCTTGGAGGTTCTCTTGGAATTTGCTGTGAGCACGTTCTTTCTAATATAAAACTGGGGCAATACAGTATTCTGGTCCATACATCTTAATATCTCTCTCTGCAATCTCAGGTTACATTGTTTAATTGTATATAATACTTTTCTGAAGCTCTGTAATGAAAATTTGCAGACAGCATGTGAAGGGCAGGATGTAAAATTCTTACTGCAAATATTGGCAGCGATGCAGTGTTCACATAACCAAACTTGGAAGAAGCAGACTAAAACATGGAGTTACCTTGTCACTGGAACTTAAATAGGGAAGAGAAAAATAAGATAAGAAATCTATAGGTAATGTACAATAAAATTTTATTTATTGTCTTTTTTAGAGGGATCTCTCAGAAGAAACCAGCAAAACTTTGCTTTACATCTCGATTTTGTTTATGAGCTGTTGTAAATTAATTTTTTCAGCTTAGCAGAATAGGCTGCTGTAGGAGGTCAGCTCTCCCTTACTGTGTGGGTGAGTGATGCTTTTGGGTGGATTGTGCAGGGGAATCACTGTTGATCCCTCTTTCTGCCTTGGGGTGTGAATTCATGTCATGAGTTTGCCTTCTGACAGGTGATGTTACAAGTGTCTTAAAATCAGCTAGAAATCAGTACCTGCTTGGTCCTTAAACATCCATTACAGCATTTTTAGCAACAAACACTTTCCCTGTCTCTTAGTTCAACTTTTCCTTAAAAGGTAAAAGTTCTGGCATTTAATCACTGTTGAAGTGGAATTTTGTTTAGTGTTCTTTCATGGTTAAAATCTCACTCTAATTTCTCTGGTTTTAAGTTACTCACTGTAGTCCCTAATAGGTACTACTTGGTTTCTAATCTGACCCTTGCTTACAGTTAGAAATTCATAAGCTGCACTTGTCCTTTCTGCTAGTTGGCAAATCCAAAAATATTTTGCTATTTTTTTTCATCATGCATGTATTATTGGAAGTCATGCTTGACTTGTGCTTTTCAGGAGAAGCCTTCAAGAGGAGAGTTTTCTATATCTTCTATGAAAAACATGTTCATGGCAGTGAAAGGGTAGTAGTGCTTTTATGTCTTCTCAAAAAAAAAAAAGACATTGGCTGTTGTGTTGGTTTTTTTTTAATGTTGAGGTATTTACAAGTATAATGTCCAGAAAACAGCTTGTCTTATTATGTTAACATTGCAAAAGATCTTCATAAGCCCTTGGGAGGCAACTTAGCTTCTGAAAGCTTAGTGGAGAATCTGTTAAATCAGCAGAAGAATATTGAATTCCTGGTTGAGATTTGAAAAATGCTTGTTTCCAAAACAGAATATGCTGAATTATGTCTTTCACTGAAACAGCCAGCCAAAAGATGGAAATGTAGGAATAATAAACAGAATGAAAGTATAAGCCTTTGCAAAAACAAGGGGGTTTTAATGTGGAAAAATTTACAAGCCTGATTGTATAATAGCATTGCTCTGACTTGAAGAAATAAACTTTTAGAGAATGATATATGTAACTGAGTTTTCGTAGCCAGTTTACTTTGATTTAAGCACTTCACAATGTCTGAAAATACAGACTTTTTGAAGAAGAAATTTTATCTTACTTTCTTTTTTTTGGCCCTTTGATATCAAGGTATATGGAGAAAAAGCACTATCCATGTTAATGAAATTGTGCTTTATCTTCTCTGTGATTGATGCTGGTGCTCTCAGAAAAGCAACCACAGGGTATTGCAGCCTGGTCCATATTCTTACTGTGTAGGTTGTATGTTGCCATTGTCTTTTTGGGGAAACAGGACACAATGGCATCACATTGTTCTCTGTGCCATTGAAGTGGATTGTGATTTCCTTCTCTTTCTTTTATTTGTTTGTTTTCTGTGATGGAGGACTTTTAATTGTATACATGTCTGCCAAAAATTTGTAGTAAGATTACATGGTCCAGAATTTCTGTAAAATTGGGTTATAGATTGGTAATTTAATTTGGGAACAGTGGTGGATGCTACAGAACTTACCCTTTACACAAGCTCTTTTTATTCCACACAACAGTCAGTAAACATTAATGCTTAGGTTATAAAATCCCTTTCAGCATTATTTCCTGAAAAAGTAGGTTGAGATCTGCTGCTTTGATCTCCTTTCACACCATATGCATTCTGCTTTCCATCAGGGCTGACCTACTGGGCAGTAGCTCAGTGGAGAAGGACCTGGGGGTCCTGGTGGACAACAAGTTGTCCATGAGCCAGCAGTGTGCCCTTCCTTGTGGCCAGGAAAGCCAATGGTGTCCTGGGTGCATCAGGAGGAGCACTGCCACTGGTGAGGCCACAGCTGGAGTGCTGTGTCCAGTCCTGGGCTCCTCAGTCCAAGAGAGACTGGGAGCTCCTGACACAGGTCCAGTGGAGAGCAACAAAGATGATTAAAGGACTGGAGCATCTCTCTCACAAGGAAAGGTTCAAGGAGCTGGGCCTGCTCAGCTTTGAGAAGAGACAATTGAGAGGGGAATTTGCCAATGTGCACAAGTACCTGAAGGGAGAGTGCCAAGAGGAAGAATCCAGGCTTTTCTTGGTGGTGCTAAGGAACAAGGAAAGGGATAATGGGCAGAAACTGATGCACAGGAAATTCCAGCTGAATATGAGGAAGTAATTCTTTATTGTGCAGATGACTGAGCATTGTAACAGATTTCCCAGAGAGGTTGTGGTCTCTCTCACCAGTATCACAGAATGATCTAGGTTGGAAAAGATCTTTGAGATCATCAAATCTAACCTATTGCATAATCTAACACCTCCCCATCAACTAAACCATGGCACCGAGTACCATGTCCAGTCTTTTTTTAAACACGTTCAGGGATGGTGACTCGACCACCTTACTGGGCAGATGATTCCAGTGTCCAATCACTCTTCCAGTGAAGTTTTTTTTCTGATGCCTAAACTAAATATCCCCTGGTGCAGCTTAAGACTGCCTAGGATAAGAAACCAACCCCCATCTGCCTACAGACATCCTTCAAGTAGTTGTAGAGAATGACAAAGTGTCCCCTGAGCCTCTTTTTTTCAAGGCCAAACATCCCCAGCTTCCTCAGCTGCTATTCACAGGGTTTATGTTCCAGACCCTTCACCAGCCTTGTTGCCCTCCTCTGGATGCATTCAAGCAACTCAATGTCCTTCCTAAACTGTGGGGCCCAGATATTAAAGAAATGTCTGGATACAATCCTGTGCAAAATGTTCAATGGCAACCCTGCTTGAGCAGGATGGTTGGACTGAATGACCCATGGTGAATCCCCCCAACCTAACCCAGTGTGAGATTCTGTTAGTACATAAGAGATATTTAAACACATTTCTTCTTGAAGTAGGAATTAACAGTCCAGATACTTAAGGATTCTCATACAACTGATATTTATAAAATTATGTTTATTAATAAATAAACAACAATTGCTCAGCAATTAAAAATTTTTGCAAAGCCAGGATGAACTTAGCCTTTAGAAAAAAAAAAAAAAAGACCGTTCTTAGAGCTAATGTCCATGTAACTCCTCAATTCCATGTTAAAAAAAATAATCTCTACAAAGAACCAAAGAATTTGTAGAAGTTACTCTCTTACAAAAATCTAGTATTTATAACATTTCTGTCATCTATTAAGGTTGATAAATAAGCTATCATAGATGGTACTGGACACAAAAGAAAATTCAGTTCAACCAGGATGTACTTGTTTCCCTCCCCCTGGTTTGATCTCTATGCAGTAGTTGGAGAACAATCACAAATATGTTCTAAACAGTGCAACACTTCATCAGCACGGCTTCTTGAGAAATAAAAAGCATGTTGTATTATACACAAACAGACTGCCCTCTGACACTGAACTCAAAGGGGCAAACCAACTTCAGATAGACAAAACCACACACAGACAGGATTTTATCTGCTTGTCACACTAGGGATCACTGCCTCCTGGATCTAAAACAAAGATACTTACTGCAATATAAAGACATCAAATGCAAAATAGGACACAACTCAAAAAATTACCCCTCATCAGTGAAACTGTAAGTTGTATGCAGAAGCTCTTGGTCAACAAATACCAGTTCACATTAGGCAGCTATGATGAAGTCACTCTATATTCTTTCATTAACCAATCTTGTAGATGCTCAACACTAATACTAGAGTTTTATTATTGCAGCCTTAATTTAACCTATTTACTTCACTGTCAACATGGAAGGTGAGGCTAAACTAAGGAACTTCATGCCTTTGCCTTACGTACTGATTGAAAACTAACATATTTGTTTTTAATGATAAAATGAAAAAGGTAGAATAGAAAAAAACCCTCTTGATATAAGAAGATTGGAATTCAGTACATGCAGAATCATTCCACTTGTGATACATATTTACTGGCCCAATTACTCAGTCCTTCAATAACAGCTCATGCTGTAACGCAATCAGACACCTTCAAGTTCAGTTTTCATCATGTGATCAAGGGAATAAAAACATTTATTTGTAGAGATTTGGAAGAATTTTGTAAGAACTTGGGAAGATGTAGTCTGGCAGTAGCACACAGCTTCTGGCAAGACTCAGTATGTGTCTAAAAAGGAATAGATTTTGTTAACAAGATTGTTGGAAGCATATTAAAGATGTTTTATATCACTCTAAGAAAATTACAGCAAGCTAATATCAGATCCATAAGGCACCTTTAAGATGAAAATAATATATTGATTCTTTGTGGAAAAGTTGCTTTTGGCCTCTATTGTAGTTCACTTCACTCTGTTTTTCAAGCTGGTCCCATCTTATGAATTCCTGCCAGGTGTTGGAGGTGAGAAGCTTTATATTAACTACTGATAGATGTGCCATCCTTAATTTGTGGCAGAATCATTTACCTTAGTAGAGCTTATTTAAGTCAAGGAAGGGATGTATCCGGCAATCAGTTTACCTTGCCAAATACCACAACTTTACTGATGTTAGCATGACCTCTGCAGATACACTTTGCTACGATGGCTATGTATTTTTTAGGACTGCTTACCTTGGCAGGTTTCTTGTCTTCTCTCCTGATAGCCACAATCCAGGGAACACAATAAAACTTTTCCCTTCTTTGTACAAAAGCTTTCCCAGAACTAAACAAGTTTTGGCCTTTCTTAGAACTAAAAATAAAAATCAAGCTAACTAAAAGAAGGTACTTGGTCAACTAAATGCTTATGGGGACTATAGCAGCTCTGAGTGCATGTATGCACAAAATGGGTAAGGAAGCAACCAAGATGGGTCATTCCATTAAACCTCCCTGCTCAGACAGGGTCAGTCTAAAGCACTTTGAACAGGACTGTATTCAGACATTTCTGTAGTATCTCCAGTGAGGGAGACACCACAACCTCTCTGGGAAATCTGTTACAATGCTCAGTCATCTGCACAATAAAGAATTACTTCCTCATATTCAGCTGGAATTTCCTGTGCATCAGTTTCTGCCCATTATCCCTTTCCTTGTTCCTTAGCACCACCAAGAAAAGCCTGGATTCTTCCTCTTGGCACTCTCCCTTCAGGTACTTGTGTACATTGGCAAATTCCCCTCTCAATTGTCTCTTCTCAAAGCTGAGCAGGCCCAGCTCCTTGAACCTTTCCTTGTGAGAGAGATGCTCCAGTCTTTTAATCATCTTTGTTGCTCTCCACTGGACCTGTGTCAGGAGCTCCCAGTCTCTCTTGGACTGAGGAGCCCAAGACTGGACACAGCACTCCAGCTGTGGCCTCACCAGGGCTGAGCAGAGGGGCAGGATCACCTCCCCTGACCTGCTGGCAGTGCTCCTCCTGATGCACCCAGGACACCATTGGCTTTCCTGGCCACAAGGAAGGGCACACTGCTGGCTCATGGACAACTTGTTGTCCACCAGGACCCCCAGGTCCTTCTCCACTGAGCTGCTGCCCATCACAATGGCCCTTAGTCTGTACGAGTACATGGGGTTATTCTTCCTCACGTGCAGGACCCTGCATTTGCCTTTGTTCAATTTCAGATGGTTCTTCTCTGCCCATCTCTCCAACATGTTGAGGTCCTTCTGAAGGGCTCCACAGCCCTCTGTGATGTTGGCCACTCTTTCATGTAATCAGTGAACTTGCTGAGGTGGTATCTTAATGTCTTCCATCCAAGTCATTGATGAACAAGTTAAGCAATACTGTGCCCAGTATTGGACCCTGGGGGACACCACTAGTGACAGGTTTCCAACTTCTGCCACTGATTACAACCGTCTGGGGTTTGCCATTCAGCCAGTTCTCAATCTATCTCACTGTCCACGCATCCATCCACACTTCCTGAATTTGCCTGTGAGGATATTGTGAGAGATGGTGTCAAAAGTCTTGCTGAAGTCTAGATAGACAATATCCATTCTCTCCCTGCATCCATCCAGGTATTTGATTCATCACAGAAGTCTATCAGGTTCATCAAATGTGATTTACCTTTAGTGAATCCATGCTGACTATTCCTGATCACCTTCTTGTCATCCATGTGGAAGATGGTCTCCAAAATGAGGTGCTCCATCACCTCTCCTGGGATTGAGGTGAGGCTGACTAGCTGGCAATTTCCTGGGCTCGCTTTCTTGCCCTTTTGAAGTTCAGGGTGACATTTGCTTTCTTCCAGTCTTCAGGCACCTCTCCTGATCAACAGGACCTTTCAAAGATGATCACGAGCTGCCTTGCTGTGGTGTCCACCAGCTCTCTCAACAGTTGTGAATGCATCCTCTCAGGGCCCATGGACTTGTGGATGACAAGTCTGCTTAGGTTTTTTCTAACCCAGTCCTCCTTTACTAGGGGAGAGTCATCTTTACAATAATCATTTACCCTTCCTGGTCTTCAGACCTGGGTCAGAGTTCCTGAGGAACAGTCTTGTCAGTGAAGACCAATGTGAAGAAGGCATTCAGTAACTCTGCCTTCTCTGCTTTGGGTT
Source organism: Lonchura striata (assembly GCF_050655825.1). Lineage (NCBI taxonomy): Eukaryota > Metazoa > Chordata > Aves > Passeriformes > Estrildidae > Lonchura > Lonchura striata. The sequence goes on along the minus strand of NC_140707.1, from coordinate 52,094,788 downwards.
TCATTATAACTTCTGCCTTTCTGAGCATTATGACTTCTAAAGCAGAAACCTTCACAAGTGATGAAGAATTATTCACAGAACTACTGTATATCCTGAGTTGGGAGGGACCCACAAGGATTGTGAAGTCCAGCTCTTACATGAATGGCCCATACAGATATTGGACCCACAACCATTGCATTATTGGTACCATACTCTAATCATCTGAACTAATCTCAGGGTCATTGTTTCAGCCCGTGGGAACCTGTTCTGGCAAAGACACTAATTTACTTCCAGTGGTTGCAAGGAATATGCATCTCATGTGCTTTCAGATTCATAATGGAGTACTTTCTCTAGGGTGTTGGATTTTTTTTTAAGGATATGCTAGCTACATTTTAAAAATAATATTTCTTACATTGTTTATTTGTGACAGAAGAGTTTCTCCCCTTTAGATGGCATGTGACCTTTACTTCTGATACAATGGCAGCATGTTCTTTAGGAGATATATGCGCACTTGAGACTAAATGACGCCTAGGCTACTACAAGCAAGAAATTATTTTACTAAACCATAAGAGCAATCTTGATATGACTGTAGTAAATTTGCAAAAGGGTATAGAAGTACAGGAAAAGTGATTAGTTATCCTCTAATTTCAATGTTGTTCTGTCAGAAGCTGGTTTAAGCCGTTTACAGGACCCATGAGGGACTTAAGATGAGTTGATCTGATAAACAGTTCCAGTTTTTTTAATCTTTTGAAGAACTCAGTTCCAGTAATCATCCCTTTTTTTCCCCCCTTTCCTTCCTTTGCTGAAGGTCATTACATTCCAGTTTCCTAGATGAAAGGACATTACCAGAATCATTGCACAATTTCTATGCAAGAAGAATTGGCAGGGTGGTGTCTGATCTGGCCCTTTTTGCATGGTTTTAAAAATGTAGCTGCATACTGCCAAAAAATCCAGTTACTGGAGAATTTATGCAGTCCTGACAGTTTTTCTAGGCCTACAGTTGAGCAGATGTGGACAAAGCTCTAACCTTCAGGAGCTGCTTGGGCTTGGAAGGAATTTAGAAGTCCTGTTTTCAGTGCACTGCTTGGGTTGTGAGTGGGATTAGCAATGATACCTACTGACTGCTATTTCCAGCACTGCTTGGTTTGTCTTTGGGGTCCTAGAAAACATGGTAGAACTGTACTAGCAATTAACAGCCTGCTACACCAGTGGGTACCAATGTGGTTGAACCAGAAAATGTTGGTAGAGCCAAACACTGGATATATGCTTGTTGCATAATATTGCCAACCCTATTCAGTTAGCATGTAGAATCACTCTTCCAAGTGTAAGATTTTATAGTGGAGTAGGAGACTAAACATGTTGAAGTACAGAGAAGAGTACTTGCACCGAATGCAGGGAGAAAGGCAAGCAGAGGACAAGGAACCTGTGCTCAATTTTTGTTCAATTCCTGGTGCTTTGCTTCACCACAACTACAGTTCTCTTCAGATGGTAATGACATGTGATGGGTAGTGAGCCATTGGGTAGAGATGCCACTGAAGATATTTTCAAGTTCTTGGTAATATTATTGTAAGTTTTTAAATAAGTAGTAATTTCATTAAATTACTTGCTAGCTCTAGAGTGAAGTAAAAGCTGATAGACTTTTGAGACCTGCAAACCTAAAGAAGGCAACATCTTCCAAATCTGTCAGTTGCTTTTAATAGGTGATTACATCTCTGTAGAGAACTGGAAGACTCGTTCTTGAGACTTGTTTACATCGCAAAGCATTCTTCAATCTATAAGGACAAATCTAGAATCATAACCTGTTTTTATTGGTAGGAGTTTAGGGAAGGCTGTGAAGCAGTTGCCAACTACAAATTAAGATGGCTCTTTAATCTTTAGTCTGGAAGGCTCCCAAGAACATGGAAAAGGGTGTGAATGCATAGAGGGGAAAACCATACAGGTGATGAAATTCCTTCTGCTTCAACACTGTAAACTCCGTGCTTCATGGGAGCACAGAGAAGATGTATATATGGCAAAAGCTGCATTCCTTGTCCTGCGAGAGGGGCCAATCATAGCAGTTGTGTATGTTACCTTACTACTTGTGATAACTGATTTGTATTTTGTACAATTGTACATCACTGACCTGACATATCAGAAATTGTTGCATTTCTGTGTAGGAGATGTGCAGATGGAGCTTTCTCAGAAGATACCAAAATAGCTTTTTTCCTGCATGTAGTTTGCTGTGGACACTTGTGTATTTATTGATTGGCTCAATATTAGAAATGCAAGTAGTGGCCTTTGGCCCACTATTTTTAGTATCTTGCAGTAAGTTTGGTTCTTTTAGTTTTATTGAGTTTGTTTCTTCTTCTCAATTTAATTTTGCAGTCTGGGTTATTTAAAATTACCGAATAATTGGTCTGAAAACATAAGAGAAAGCTGGGTCTACAGCAGAGGATCTGATCTGATGTGAATAAATTAAAAATGTAGTTTCATAAGTTCAAGAAGCCTTTGTGTTCTACTGAAATCTTACTGCTTTTTGGGGAAGAGGAATTAAGCTTATGGAGAAATTCTAGGGGAGAAAATATTAAGAAATAATACTGTTAATTAAGAAGAGATGTCTTAAGTGGCAGTCAGTGCTATTAAAAATACCAGCTTCTACCTACTAATGATAGGCCAAGTTTTACAAACTTAACAGGTTTCACTTTTTTTTCTTATGCTATGCCTTTGATAAGGTTTTTCTTTTGATTGCCTGTTTGTGGGTGGAATGTCTGATACTCTTGGCACCAAATATTACATAGGTTCTTAAAATTACATTTGTTCTGGCCTGGAGCAGAGCTGTGTGGGTGTTGGATGTTTCTTTGAGACCTGGCTTTCCTGTTAGTTAATCACCTTACGTTATCTACAACTTTAAAGGAAGACGATGAATGTCTGGCAGCCAGCTTCACTATGTGGCACAGATATGCATGCTGTACATTTAATGGTTCTGTTTATGAATCACCTGCCTGGGCAAGGTAGTGTTTGGGTAATCAGTTATCCAGAAATATACACTGTGGACAAGAGACAAGTAAGTTAAGTGTTACTTATAATAGTCTCATCAAAGGCATAGTGCTTAATCTCGTAAGCACATTAGAGTATTAGCTGATAAGAAATGTATTATGATCTGCTTAAGTGAGATGATGTGAACCTTTTTCTGGGAAATCCAGGAATATAGTGCAGTGTGCTAGACTAGAATTTAATTAACTGATAAATAGGTTGTTCTGTACATGTATCTGAACATTTGAAATATTTAAATTGTACTAGCTGTCTAATGTCCTGTGTACTAATTTTGACAAATATCAAAGAATCCCTACAGAAATGGCTGAATACATGAAACATTGGCTGCTGCCACTTAACTGAAGCGAGCTGGATTATCAGAAGTAATCAGTTTAATTTAAATCCAGCTCATTTTAACTGAAAAAGGTTAGGGAGCAGCCACGTGATAGTTCAGCAAAGAGATCTAAAGAGGAAAGTAGTAATTTACAATAATGCAGACAAGCAGGATAAAACATGGTGAACAACACCAGCTAATTCAATAGGTTTTCCATTAATTATTCAAAGTGTAAACAAACTCTTCTTCAATATGCAGTTACAAGTGAATTCTGAGAAAACTTTGAATCTCGTTTAAAAGCAGGTAACTGCCTTTTTTTTTTTTGCCAGGTACCTCTTGATTGAAAGAAAACCTGATATGGAAAAACTAGACAGTGCTTGGACTTGATAGTTACGCCATTTAATGGTCCATTCAGACTTGTCAGAAAATGCTTGATTATCCTTGGTTACATGAAGGAGAAGAAAATACAAATCCCAATTTGCATTTATTTTTAACACTTCCATAAGTACAAGCAGGACATTAATGTCTTGTAGTTTAATTTGAGGGTTTGTATTGCAGTTATGAATGTGACTTATGATAACTGAGTTCAGTCTCACCGTCAATTCTTTCCTAGGGAGAGCACGTGTGCAGCAGCTAGCAGAGAACACAAGATATTTCAGGAGACGACTGAAAGAGATGGGCTTTATCATCTATGGAAATGAAGATTCCCCTGTTGTGCCTCTGATGCTGTACATGCCAGCAAAAATTGGGTATGAGAGCATAACTTCTTACATGTTCTTTAAAGCTAGATTGGTGTAAGAATATGAAGAGTTTTCTAAATATAAGAAAATATTTGATTTTGGCTTTTGTGATCATTACTGAGTCCTATAAAATACGGAAACTTCTATAAGTGATCTTGAGAAGATCAAGGCTTGTAGCTTGGGGCATCAAGAAAGCACTTTGCGGAAGCAATTTTGCCTCTCTGTGTCATGTTTTAAAGGTTGGGTTGTGTGTTTCCATTTAATATATATGTAAAGTGTATAAATGTGCTAAAGAGGAGCTGAAATTGAATGGAAATTAATATTAAAAGTCACTGGAGGAAGTCTTACAACTAGCTCCTGGATCAGAAGGAGCCAACATTTTTATTGGTGAACTCTGGAAATTTGAAAAGGAAAAACAGCGGGGATGGGACATGGTGGGACACAACAACATGTATTTAATGAATCCAGAGTTTTTAAGAGGTCTAGATATAATCACTCAGGTATTGGTATAGTAAATACTAAAACAACTGTAGCACATAGGTTTATAAATTCTTGCCAGTTTATGGAGTGCTGTGTGGATAATTAAGGCTAAAATTCTACAAAGAAGATACATAAAGTATATACTAAAATTTTTTTCAACATAAACAAAAACCTTTGATTGCCAAAGCCATCCTTTTCAGGGTCTGCATAATACAGTGCTCAATCAACACTTTCAAATTTGTAAAACATAATTTCATTTTACACTGTACTGAACATCTCTATTGCTTGACTAGCTCAGGCGTCAGTCTGGCACTTTTTTGAAGCTAGATACCCTTGTTCTTCACCCTTCTCAGTGTAACAGAGTTTTAAAAGGCCTGTTACCTTTATGGGTGCAGCAGACTACAGGTCCAGCACACAAAGGCAGCTGCTTCCACTGCCCAGCTTCTCTACCAGTAAATACAATCTTTTCCTTGGAAATGTTCATGGAAATATTTATTAGCTGAGCAGTTGGGCCAGTATCTTACTTAAAATGAGCAAGGAACAGAGAGCTGTGATGAGAGCTGGCCCTCAGGATCTGCATTGCATTGACTTGATCTTTTCTTTGTCTCTTGTAGCCTGTTTTTAAAATAGTTTGAGAGTAATAAAATGGATACAAAATAAAGTGTATCAGGATGCACCTATTTATAAGGAAAACATTGGTGGCAGAAAATATAAAGACCTAGTAAAATAATGTTATTTTTATATGTCCTTATAAACCTCTTCAGTTCATTGCTACTTCTCACAACAAGGTCTGGTCAAAAGGGATTAACCATTTCCTGTGGCCTGTAGAAACACCCCCAACTGCACTTCCATTACAGATCTGATCAAGATCTTTGTGTCTCTCATTGTCTAAGTCACAGCCACTACTTTCTTTAATCTCCTTAAGAATTTGTTTTGTTGAAGATCGTGTGTGACAGTTGCATGATATTTTTACACTTTCCTTAAGCATATTAGGTATCATATTATTATATATTATCTCAATTTACTGTGTCAATTCAGCACTTCCCGTGATACTTATAAAGTGGTGCATTCTGTGATACAATAATGTACTTTAATAATAAATTCATGAAAACAAAACATCTTGAAATTACAGAAACATCTGCTTTTGGGGTATTGCAGCATGAGGGGTTCCTTGTATAGTCAAACTTCTGAGCCAAAATCACTCTTTCCTTTTGGAAAGATTTCCAAGCTTAGGTTACAAATCCATTTAGAAACAGCCTGCTAAAAGACCAGTCTCTGCCACATATAATCTTTCATCTTTGTTAGAACTTAATACACTGAAACCTTTTGAGAAGGACCACCTTGGGATTGAATTTAAAAAAGGCTTTTGTGAGCAGGCTTTTCTGCCTCTAAAAAGAAAGCACTGGAAGCTCCAAACTGTGATGTGACAGCCTTGCTGCAACAAGGCCTGTGTGGGTTACCATACTGAGTTCTTCATGCTCCTGCTTTACCACCACTGGAATAACTTGACGTGATGATCTTGTTCCCTCTGCAGCGCATTCGGCCGTGAGATGCTGAAGCGGAACATCGGTGTTGTGGTTGTGGGCTTCCCTGCCACCCCCATCATCGAGTCCAGAGCCAGATTCTGTTTGTCTGCAGCTCATACCAAAGAGATGCTTGATACAGTAAGTGTCTCATCTTGTTTTCCTTCTGCTCGTGCCTGCTAATAAACAGATACAACAATTGTCTGGTTTTGTACACTGGGTCAATGTTTGGTACATTACATAGTTTAACCTAATCTTCAAAGCCCTTTGCAATAGAGCTGGCAGTGACTCCATCTCTTTCCTTGCTTTAACAGTGTAAAATGGCTGTTTAGAGTAAATCTCAGGACTTTTCTTGTTCTGTTCTAAAAGGATACAGTCTCATTCCTGTGAGACAATGCTTTTTACTCTCTTCAAAGGCCATACCTTGCATTGAACTGGTTAGAAGGAAGCATTTTGCATCTTCTGACCCTAGATGCTAATGGCCTGAGAACCTCCAAAACATTTATATTCCTCTCAAAAGGGAGCACATGATTGCTAGTGAGAATTTTTATTCCAGAGATTACTATTACTGTTCTTGTTTAAAGCTTCAGAGCACTGTATCTTAAATGACCCTGTCCTAGTGAGTCTGTATAGATGCAATGCCTTACTTACTCCTGCCAGCACTTGCAGAGGGAGTGGAGGTCTCTTTGAAGGAGGCCGGCATCAGTTAGGAGATGCTGCCTTCAGAAAGTAAGGATGGTGGTTACTCTCTGACTAACAGAGTTCAAAGAGGATGTAAACTAGGTTGAGTAATGAATTCGGACTTTGTGAGAGTAGACTGTCCTAGTCAGAGACCTACATGAAAGTATCCCATAGGATGCAGTCTCAAAGAGCAGAGGTGGCCAGGACAGCTGACTGATTTTCCCTCCCCACTTCTTCCCTGAAGAATGATCTATCCTGACTTAAAGGAGAGGAAATGTGGTGGGAAGCCTGCATGAATGAACAAACCAACAAAACTTTATCATGAAAGTGTATAAGAGGTGCAGGCACAGACAGGTGACCAAGGAAGAGTAAAGAGACAGTCCAGAGCATGCAGAGATGGGGTCAGGAAAAAAAAGCCCATCTGAACCTCAGTCTGTCAAAGGACATCAAATGTAGCAGGCAGAGCTTTTATGGGGCATTAGTAGCAAGAGAAAGAGTAGAGAAAATGTGGAGGACTGCTGCTGAATGGCACAGGGAATCAGGTGAGAAATTTGTGCAAGAGGTAAGGGTACTCAGTGTCTTTGTTGTCTCAGTCTACTGGTGAGACTTAGGAATCCTGAGAGCATGAGATTAGTGGAAAAGTATGGAGCAGTAAAGACAACTTTGGTGCGAAGGAGGCTCCAATAAGGGAACATTTAAACAAAATCAACAAGAACAAGTCCATGGGACCTGATGAGCTGGATCCACAAGCGTTGAGGGAGTTGACTGTCGCTCCAAGGCCACTCTTGATTATCATCTTTGGAGGAAGAGTTCATGGTGGCTGGGAGAGGCTCCTGAAGACTGGAAGAAAGCCAATGTCACCTTCTCCTTGAAGAAGGGCAAAAAAGTGTAAGGAGCTGGAGGTTGAAAAGCCTTGCCTTTATCTTGAGAAGATTATGGAGAAAAAAAATCTTGAAACTATTTTTGAACATTTTGTGGACAAGGTGATTGGGAGTAGTCACTGGGTTAGAAAGGGAAAATCATGCCTCATGTCCAAATATGATCAGGTGGTAACACTTCAATATGTGAATAGCAAATAGGACACATAACAGATATTTACTAATGTCTTATAAAAAAAATAGATTCAACCTTTTCACACTTGACTGCTACAGAACTCACATAAAAATCAACAACTTAAAATTGCAAGCTTTTTATATTTAATTTCTGTTTAAAAAATAGTAAGGTAGTGTGTGATGTAAGCAGTTTTGTAATGTATGTGTAGTGTCATTGAGTAGTATCACCCTGCTGTGTATCTGTGATGCTGTACATGCTGCTCCTGAGTTATTTCTGCCTGTGAGAGATTCCCTAACACTCCAGCAACAGACTGCTTAAGGAATCCCTTCCCAAGTACTTGACCCGCTACTCTTCCCTTAACTATCTCAATTTAGTTGTTTCTGTTTCAAATAAAGGTTTGGAACCAGTACATTCAGAGAAGACCTTCTCCTTTGCTTCTCTTTGCCCTGTGTACAATAAATAGTACCAGACTTGGCTCAGTGTGGTAATAGACCTTAGTTCATTGTCACAAATGAGGGAGCAGTAACTGCTGGGACAGGTGGACATGGAGTAGGGATGAATAAGTAAGAGATGGGAGGAAGGAAAATAAAGAAAACTGAAGTCTCTGAAATAATACTGCTGCAAATTGAGCTAAAACTGAAACTGTACAAACTTGATGTGCAGGCACTACCTGAGCAATTGTGCAATTTTACAGTTGGTTAGGTTCTTGGTCTTCTCTTTTAGTGACTAGCTGGGGCCTTTGCCATAATAAGCTGCTTTAGTAGGGTCTGTATAAATACCACATTTGCGCTCTTCCAAAATCTATCTGTAGCTTTTATTACTCTGGTTTAAAAACCTCTTTTCCTGTCAATTCTTTCTGCATTTTCCAAAAAACATTTCAAATTTTGTGCACTTAACATAAGACTCATTGCTAGACTACCTCTATAAGTGTTAAATGTACTAAATTAGGAAATGCTTGTTCAATATATTAGAGCTTGTCTGCTAAGAAAATTAATCCAGAGCAAAATGAGGTGTGAGTTTTGAAGTGAATGAAGAAATCCTGATTTAGCTCAGTATGTGGAGGCTTTTTTCCAAGTCAGTGTAACCCCCTTTATGGTTCAAAATAGCTGCATGCTCAGAACCCAGAATATTGGCAAGAGGAGTTAATAAGGAGCAAGTTTTCGTGTCAGTGACTTTGTGCAGTGTTTCCTTGTGATGCAGTGAAAAGGGATTGATTTCAGGCAGCTAATCATTAAGGCAGACCTCAGGTCTAATCCCTTTTGCTAACTGTGGCAACAATATCCAGCAGGAGGAAGAACTAAAATGAATGGACTTGGGGAGAGCTGGCAGACATCTTCTTTAAGTCACTGAAAGAGGAGACAACTTGGTATCCCATCTGTGTATTCATGGATGCTAACTAGGGCTCTTGTGGTATTTTTTTAAACAAAACTTATTCATGTTTGAAGCATAAGGAAGAGAAGCTTGTCTTGCAAATAGTGATATTTGTAATGCTTCCTTGTTCTTATTAAATACACCCACATGGTGAAGAACAGTTCTTAGTTAAAATTTTAACTGTTTTATGTAAATAAAACTTCCTTGCCTAAAAATATTTGGCTTAGGATCAGAGTGAAGTCCCTCATAACCTGCATCGCTGTGGGCTGTGCTTTCTTTTCAGTGATGAAAAATATATTACACTCTCCTAAAGTCAGAGTACACCATTGCCATTTCCTTTGTAGTCTTTGCTGGTCACATGGTCCTTTTTGTTTTAAATTAATAAAATCCTAAATCTGCATTCAAGAATAACAGTTAACATACTCTTTCAACAGAAATTCAGCTTTAAATTGTTTCCATATGGGATCTTTACTTAAGGCTCTGGCAGACTGTGCCCACACTTTTGTTTTGTTTTGTTTTTACTGAGGTCCAACTTCTGGGTTTGTCGTTTCCCCAGATTTTAGAGTGCAGAGGTTTTTGCTGCCAGATACAACAAGCATGAAGGGCCATTGTTTAAAGAAACAAAAACTTGAACTATCCATCTAGGAAGAGAAAACATGTAGAGCTATTAACCCCATCTTCCAGCTGTCCTCAAGAGACAAGCATTTGACGCAGATTGGAGCATCAGTGTTGAATTGGTGACATTCTGAAGCAATGCTGAATGTACCTATCTCAATACATTTACAATTCAGGGCAGTGAAGAATGCCAACCTTTGAATTAAAAAAAATCATATTGGACTTGGAAGTGATCTTCTGAATTAATTTTTCTCTTCTGCCTATAAAAAATAACTAGCATCACGTGCTATCATAGATTTGTCTGCAACAACTGATTTATTTTGTACTTTGCTTCTAGGAGTGTTCTGTAGAGAAATGAAGCTTAGGATTTGACTTTTAATAAGACCATATTGTGTGTGGACCAATGTCTTATCAGAGATTGCAATATAATGGAAGTATGATTAACTGCACTGGGACTTCCCTCATTTCTTACGCAAGCAGATGTTTGATCTCTGGTAAACTTCATAATATTTGAGTTCAGGTCAAAATGGTGAAAGGCTGTGCTAATTCAGTAGAATGTTCTGGGTCATCAGTTGCTTGAGTGCAGCCTTTGTGGCAACCTCAGTGGGACTTGCTTTCCAAGGAGAAAATGCTTAGGGCCCTGCCCAGAATAACTTTTTATTTCCTTGAATTGCCTGGCAAAAATCTCCTGTGCCATGTTGTTTATGACACAGCTTTAATCTGTAGTTGTATATGGATAATGCAAATTAATCAAATGTAAATATAACAAAGGCATCTATAGAACTTGTTAGCTCACTGTTGTAGTTTGTCTTTGCTATTTTGCAGTTTAAAAAATACAATAGATCAGGTTTGGTAACACAGGTTGTTTTCAAACTGAATGATGCATAAGGAGGAGTCAAACCTCAAACAAAATGTACATTTTTTTTCTATTTCAGCTTTATTACCTCCAGGACGGGAAAAGCATTATTCTGTTTTTATGTCTATGAATAGTCATGGGGTTTGCTGGATATTATAATCCTAATCTGGAACTGGAATAGTCAGGTGGATGCATAGGCACTCTCAGTTAAGTGACCAGTGCTGTTTATGTGGTCTCAAAATTTCTGAACACTAAAAAAAAAAAATCCTGTGCACTTCTGAAGGTACTGGCTTCTAGCACAGTAAAATCTCAGGTAAAATGGCTGTCAGAGTAGTGTGCAGGCATGCATAAAGGAAGATGTGTGGATAACTTGCATCTGTCTCCTCTGCTGATCTACTGTGGTCTCTTTGTCAGGCTTTAAAAGAAATCAATGAAGTTGGGGACCTTTTGCAACTGAAATATTCCCGTCGCCGTTTGGTACCTCTCTTGGACCGGCCGTTTGACGAGACAACATATGAAGAAACAGAAGACTGAACGACTGAACTCCCTCCATGTGCCTCAGTGGGAGGACACAGCCCATGGGACACTCCATGGCACACAGGCCACAGCATCCGTGAACAACACACTTATGACTGTTTAGTATAAGAGACATTTCCTCACAATACTGAAGTGGCCACATCGGCTCTAAATGGCATTTTGTAAATAGGGAGAGGAGAAAAAAATTCTTTGATTTCTCTGTCTTCAGGGTCTGGCCCTAGAGGTGCTTGGCTTTATTTTTTTCTTCTTGCTTTTTTTTTATTTATTTGTCTCAGTGAGTTCACAGCAACCTAAGTTGGCTGTGGCTGATTAGTTCAGACTTTGTATGCACCATTGCCCTCCCAAATGCTGGCTGAGATGTTGTGAGCATGTGTGACGCTGGCATGGCAGCATTATCAGTGTCACTGCTAGGTGTCTGATCTTCCCAATAAGGAATGAGCTGACTTGTATGTTTCTGGAGACTTCCTAGAGAAACTGTTGATTCCTAACTTTGACATATTTAACAAGATGGATAATCAACCAAAGTTGTTTTTTTCATTTGCAGTTACTTATGTTTAAAACTTGAATTTACCCTTTTTAAAATAAATGTGTTGTTGACATGTCGCTGACAGGACCATTGTTCCCAAACATTATTTAGTTTTTTAAGCCATAGGCAGAAGGACTTCTGGAACTGTAGCCTCTTTTCCTTCACAGTATGGATACCAGATTGTCTCCTGGTGTTGACACTAATTATCCCTTTGATAGAGGGTAAGTGATGGAGAAGGTTTTGTTTTGTTTTGTTTTTAATACTTCTGTTTAAAAAAAAAGAAAAAAATATAAAAGTTGTGTATGTGTTACTTTCTCATCTTCAGGTTAGTTTCTCTTGCTTTAGAATTATCATAAAGTCATGAACAAGTCAGCAACTCCTAGAAGGGAGCCTTAGGGTTTAAACAAACTAGAGCAAGTCTCATGCTTAGTCTTAAGGCTAAGCCCCCCCTCAATAAGCAGGCCTGTACAAGGAATGACTATTTGGAGAACCATCTATTCCACGCAGATCTGTGAAAGACTGCTGCCCTTTGCTATGCTAACTCACTGTTTCTTGTCATCTGTGAGGTGGTCTTCACTGGCCCTGTTATGAATATGGATAGCTTGAATCTTGTAGTCATACATTACATTTTGACTGGCCAGCAAAGTCCCCATTGGCAGCTGCATATCTGTAGGTCTTCCCTGAAGAGAGAGAATGTCCTCACAATTGCATTTAGTTTGATATCTTTATTCTTTTGTACTTCTGTTACTGATCAACACTGCTCACATGAGTGTTCACTGAGCCAGTTGCTGTTTGGAGTCTTTATCTTCAAGTTTCATACTGTCCCTCTGTTTCAAATAGATGCTCTCATACACCTTAGAACTGGTCTGCTACTTAGTCTTTACATCTTGAATTCTTTCAATGTGGATCAACAAAAAGGTACCAAAAGTTTTAAATATGAGTCAATTGCGGTATAGTTTGTTTCTGTATTTTATATTTAGACATACATGATTTCTGCAAAGATAGTAAAATGATAACATTGTGTCAATTGGGTTGGGCCAGCTCTTCCATTTGGGTTAGGAAGATACTTTTTGGAGGTTACTGGGTTTTAGAAACAGACCGATGGTCATAATACTAAAGCAGAGAGCAACTCAAAGCTCTTTGTGTGGTGCTGAAAAAAAAATCATTCTTTTAAAGTTATTTAATGTTCACTCTGCAACTAACAGGGAGGGAGTGTTTTGGCCACTAGAACCAAGCAATTCTGCAAATACATGTGGTGAGTTAAAGCAGAATTGGCTTCTATTTTATTGACTATCTAACTTCGTGCATTTATAGATCTTGTTACATTTTAATGTAATGGAACTTCAAAACACTGGTTCATTTTTTTACCATTTAATTTCAGAAACTTAATTATATGAGAAGAACTGAAATTGACTGTTTGAAAATAGGTCCAGTTAACTGTTTCTGTCTTAGTCCATTAATGTTGGTTGGCTCTTCTTCCGAAGCTGAGTGAGTGCAGAGTCTGAGAAGTCTGTATGTGCAGCTTGGATAGCTATGAAATAGTCTCATGTTTTCAGGCAGAGTCAATAACCAGCAGTTAGTTGAGTTTACTTTCTCACTCATGTTCTGCCCAGGACTAGCTCTAACATTCCAGTAGACTACCTGCTTTCTGATTTCAAGAAGCTTTACTGATTTTTTTTTCTCTCTCTGGATTGTACTAGGGAACAAGAGGAGGTTAGTACAGGAATCCCTGACATGAGCCCTGATCCTATTAACTTGATCATGAAATGGTTCAAGAGCAGACAAAACGGATCAATTTAAAGGCTTGGATCATTAGGTAGCTGTTTTTAAGCATTCACAAATACACAGTGTGTTTGTCTGCTGTGTAGCAGTTCGGAAACTGTGATGTATTAAGTTAGAAGTAGGTTATCATAGATTCTACAAGTATTGAATCTTAATCTTGTCTCTGGGAATCAGTTTTAGAGCAGCTTGTCTTTGCAAGGGAGAAAAGCATCTGTGAAAATCTGCATAATATAGGTAAATCCTGTGTAATACTTCTGAAATAGTGTTCAAAAATTACTAGTGTTCATTTGGTTTCTAGTTGCACTTGTTGAAGAAACTGTTCAAGCTTCTGCCTTTTAGTATCTTTCTGCCGAGTCACAATGTCTGCATATAACTTTGAATTTTGAGTTGCAAAGGCACTTCAGAAATAACTCTGGCAGTTAGCATTTGCAAAGTGCTTGGTTACATTTCATCCTTGCCATATCCTTTTTGGAAAGCAAATCCCCCCATTCCTTTCTGAGGCCTTTTGTTCAAGAGAACCTGTTTTGCCAAAGTTTGGTAAAAAATTAGGAAACCTGTTAAAACTGCTTCTGAAAAAGTAAGAGTTACAAATCCAAGACTGACACTTTTAATTCAGTTATTCAGTGAGCTTGAAAGCCAAGAAAACCTTTTCGCATCTACTAAAAAAACTCCAGTAAGGGTTTGTGCTAGACAAACCTACAGCATGTATGCTGTCATAGTATGTGTAGGATGGATTGCTGCTTTGATATTTATGTACTGACCAGAAATCTGTCTCCCTTTTCTCCTGGCAGTAGAAATGAATGAAAGAACCAATCTTGAGAGATCACAAAGGAAGAAAAGCTGCTTAAGAAATAAAACTTCAGTCCCTGCCAACTTTTCAAAGACATTATAATTGAAAATGACTCCTGGTATTTCTTAAGAGATGCAAAATTGGAAAGAAAATTAAGGCTGCTTTTGAACAAAGGATTTTGCTCAGTACTGTATATTGGCTAAATTTACTCATAAATATACAATAGTTACCTTCCCAGTACCTCTCTGAAGAACTAAGCAAGCAAGCTATTGCTTCTCTTTAGCAGAGTGAAGAGTTTAGAACCATTACTGTTTTTAAGGCTAATGGCCATATTCTTTCACTCGTAAGAAAATTGAGAAGCTCCTATTACCAAGCATCAGCAAAGAGTGGGAGATCTGCTTCTTGTTATAAACTGGCTTTCCCAAGTAGATCTTTGTCTTGAGGAACCTGATTCATAGTTTTCCTTTAGTTCTTTGGCAGAAAAGAAACCAGGTTTTTTTTATGTCAGAATATTCAGGGCCTTCATTTTTGTTTTTTTACGACACAAACTTTTGTATAGTATGTATATGGTTTATTTAACTCTCTAGTTGCTATATCTTTTTTAAGTGGCATCCTTAGTGAACAGTTCTGGTTCTTGAGTTATGGGTGTAGTATGCTTCTGCTTTAGGCAAAGACTCAGGAGCGAGTTGACCAAACACCTGAAGGAATTGCATTATCCATCCTCCTCTTGCTGTTACCTCTAAGAGTGCAGATGTGATACTCACTGTCAAAGCTGCACCTTCACAAAGAACAGGCAAGGGAAGTGTGCCCATAAAATCAGCAGTTCTGTGCTGTGTGGAGGAAGGACTGATACTGCAGAGATGGAGAAAAGGGGTAGTCAATCATTGCATATTTTCAGCTGTACAGGGAGCTTTCAAGTGTACTTGAACAAGTATCCCTAAATCAGGAGTGCAGTTTTTAGTGCCTGAATAGACACTCCTCTAAAAGTTTTCCATACCAAGTAAGTCGTCTTCTCCTTCTGTGCAAATTTTGATTTGTTTTCATCTGAAAAGCATTTGGCTTATAGCTATTTGCTTGTTCAGAAGCCATGTTATCCATTCAGGGAGATCATAGGAGAGGTTGGAAGAAAGTACGAGCATGATTCTTCATCTAATAGAACACCTTGCAGCACTGGATCTGGAGCACTATGCATGAGCCCCGTTGCTACATCACAGAGAAGGAAACTTGTGGAAATGTATCCCAATATACAATGCTCAGTCAGAATGTATGTCATTTATATACATTATTTTTATAGTTTATATTCAGTGTCAAGCATGCTGGGATCTGTGTGGATGGCACCTTCTGCATGGAGATTTGGGGCACCTGAAGTCTGTTCTATTTTAGCACTAGTAAAGTGCTGAGCTGTTCAGGAATGCTTAGTATGACCCCTCGGCAGATGCATTGTTGGCTTTGGTGCTGGACCTGACACCCAAGTGACATTGGACCACTATTTGGGAAAAGCACGAGTCATTTGACCTGCATAACCTGAACATGGTTTTAAAAGGAAAAAAAAAAATCAGTGCCATTCTGATTGCTCTGTATTCCTGTAAACATTCCCAGCCTTGCATTTGTTCAAGGATTCAGACGTAGTACTAGAGCACAAATGTAAAGTGTATGTATGAAGTATTGTGCTTTATCTTTCACTAAAAAAAGAAGCATTTGTTGCAGACATTGGAGCTGTTGTGCTTATATCCCCAAATGGGGTTGGGTGAAGCAAATGATGGTGTGTGTTGAAGGCCTTAAACTGTGATTCTTGGTATGAAGAATTAAAATTAAGACTGACCTTGAAGAATGCAGTGGATTTTAACCCACAGAAGAATACTCAGCGCTCTTAGTTAAGCAGTATGGACTGCTGTTTTCTTGGGAGGGAGAGGTTCAAAACTCAGTTTGTGTGTGATTGAGAGATCTGTACGTGGGAGCCAAAAGTAGTGCAGTTCTCTGCACCGATGGTGCTGTGCAGCTTTCGTAGTTCCTGTGTAGTTCCATGGGTAGCTTGTTCCTGGGCTGCTGAAAGTGGGAGACTTACTAAGACAGTCAGGGACTTCAGAACCAGTGGCAGCTAGCAAAATCATTTCCTCAACGGTAGGTGAACAGGTCTCACGTGAATATGCCAAGGGTTGGTGCCATTCCAAAAATACCCACAGTGAGGTGAAACATGCACCAAACCACGTGACCTTCGTAAACATTCTGATGTTTTTTGCCAAAGCTCATCCTATTCAGACAGTATTTCTGCTACCCTCTAATGGTATATTAAGCTTAATGCATCTCTAGCCTCCCAATATTAAATTCAGACCCACTTGAGACAGAACTGAGGAATGCTGGAGCCTGAGGCTTTAGGCTAGCAGCCCCAAAGCCAATGGTGGCCCACATTTCCACAAGCCCTGGGCAGAATTACCAAGTCACAGCACTTCATCTTAAATTGCACTGTATTCTTATGCCTCTATGTTGCTATAATGTACATATATATTGGATTTTTTTGTAGATAAGACATTTTAGATAAAATTTTTAAATGGGCTCCCCCCCAAAATATTTTATGCCAGATGTCTAATTTTTTTTACACTTGTGATTAACATAAATATGGATGCTCTGTGGGCAGGGAAAAAGATAAATGGATGGTACATTGGCTTTAAAAAGGTAACAATGCATGTTTAAAAAAAAAGCACTGGAGAAAAAAAATGCTTGGGAAAAAATCATTCAAATATATTCTATGTTCTGCATAATAAAGACTTTAAAAAAAACACTATATCATTATTTTGGCACTTTTTTTCCTTAGTGAGGCTTTTCCCTATTTAGGAGATTGAACTCTCTTTTTCTTCCTTCCCAGTTCCTCTCCCACTCACCCCCAAAATAAAAACCTCAAAAAAATTCAACACATGAGTTTTATACTGGAGTGACTGGGTAAAACCATAGCCTGTTTGAGAGCTCAGACAGATCATTGTTTCCCTCTAAGCTTGTACTCTAGAGCCAGGAAACCTTGCATGAGAGATGGATGCTTAGCTGGTTTTTGGCAGTCTCTGGTCTATCGTACAGCAAGAGCTTTGATGTGCAGTCTAGAAAAGCCGCTGCTGTTGTGGAAAGACGCCTGCAGTCGTAGCTGCTGTTGCTGATGTGCAGCACTCCCACGACGAGTGCCTGTGCTGGCCCCAAAAAGCTGCTGTGCTTGAAAGCTAGGCTGCTACCCTTGGGTGCTGTTAGGAGTGTCGGGCTGCTCTCAGCTGCTGCGCTGCTAATGAGATGTTTGAAAGGGCTTCTTGATCCATCTCACATGGGATTCTTGACCTCACATCTGTCTTGCAGTTTATGTCTTGTTTTAAACATTTCCTTCCATTCATCTCAGTCCTAAGTCTGCATAAACCAGATGTCAGTATTTGAAAAGGAGGTGCAGGTCCTGATTTTAGCTGTGGGTACACAAATGGGCCCAGGTGATTTGCAGCTTTGTGCTAAGGCTGCTGTAGAAATGTTGGGTTGTACCTTCTAGGTCTCCATTTCTGGGACTGTGCCAGCACTGGCACTTCTCAGTGGGCTGCAAAACCTCCTTTCAGTGTCCTTCCTTCATAATTTTTTCATAGTCCTTTCCCTAATTTCCTTCACAGGCTCATGAATGCCTGTGGAAAGGCTGGAAAAGATACTCTCTACACCCCAAGTAAATAGCCACTACATACTTCCAACAGGCTTCGAGGGTTGGGTAAGATGCTGCCGGCGCAGAAGACAGCAGATCATGAAATAAAGACTTCTTTTGAGTGGTAGAAACTTTTCTCCAGCAATTCGGGAACAGCCGGAGCTTTCACCGGGGAGCACAGAGCCCCGTTTCTGCCCGTCGGGGACCGGCTCCGGAGCGGGGGGGCCCGTCCCCCCTTTCCGCAGACCGGCCCCAGCCCTGGCGCTCGGAGAAGGAGGAAAAGGTGCGGCTTCTGCAAGCTCTTTTCCCCGGGGCCGCGGCGGGAGGCTGTGAGCTCCCTGCCCGGCCGCCTCCATCCTCCCGCCTCGTGCGGCCGGGCCGGAGCCGCCGGGCCCGCGGCCGCCCCGCCCCGCCGGGAGGCGCAGCGGCGGCGGGGCTGCCCCGGCGGGAAGCGCCCGGTGCCGCGGGGCTTGCGGAGGCCGGCGCCGCCGAGGCGCGGAACAAAGAGCCCCGGGCCGGGCCGGCCCCGCCGCGGGGGCAGCGCCCCGCGGGCACCGCCGGGCGGAGCGGCGGCCGCCCCGGCCATGCCGCTGCCGGGAGGGGAGGAGCGGAGCGGGCGGTGGCGCCCCGGAGGGAGCTGCGTCCGGAGGGAGAGGGGGGAGGTCTGGCAGTGCCGGCAGCCTCCGAGCGGGGCAGGGGCGCGGCGGGGCCGTGCCCGGGGCAGGCAGCCGCGGCGCTCGCCCGGGAGGGGCTGGACCGCGCTTTATGCGAGCCGGAGCCTCGCCCCGCCGAGCGGCCTCCCGCCCGCCCTCCGGTGCCCGGCGTCGCCTGCAGAGCTGCGGCAGCACCGGGGAATGACTCGGGGAGGGGAGGAGAAGAGGAGGAAAAGAAATCGGATTGCCGAAAGGATTAGGAAGTGGGGTGGGGAGCCGAAGCTCTCTCCCTCCCTCTCTCCCCGCACACATTTGTGAAGCTTTTCGGGGTTATCCTTCAGCATCAGTACCGGCTGGCGACTCGGGGGAGCCGCGACAGCGGAAGGTGCTCGGCAAACTGCAAGAGCGATCAGAGGGAGCTGAGTGGCCCGGGCCGGCAGACCCTACCCCGGCCCCTGCCTGTCCGGACACCGCACTTCCCGGCTCCGGTGGTTTATATATATATAAAAGATATATAATTTTTTTTACGTTTTTACTGCTCCTCTCGGAGGACAGGATTTGGAGCATTAAGGGCGGGCGTGCTGCCAGACCGCCTGCCCTGGACGTGCGAGGTGGGAAGAGAGGAAGGGAGAGATGCCTCTGATTAGAGGGAAAGTCGTGCTCATCCTCGGATTCGTCTTCCTGACAACTTTCCTGGCTGCGGTGAGAGGGCTACCCGTGAGGGGGAAACAGCGCAGCAATACCCCGAAGGAGAGGAGCTCCAAGCTGGCGGAGGTAGGGCGATATTTGGGGAAATACGGAGAGCCGGGAGGGTGCTAGGGCGAGCCCTTCCTCAGCCTCTGCACCCCATCCCGCGCCCAGGAAAGCTGAGGGGGGCGGCCGGGCACCTGGGCGGTCACTGGGGCTCCCTCCCTCGGAGGCAGTTGTGCATCTCGGACGGGAGCAGCATCCAACACGTGTCCCGCGGCTCGGCCGCCCGGGGCTCCGGGGAGAGAAGCAGCAGCGGGGAGACGCAACCCCCGCCCCTTATGGGATGTTTCCTCGCTCCTTGAGGGGCAGAGCCCATTCCTGGCCTGCGGGATTCTCGGGAAGCCTCAGGTCTTCGCGCTCCGCAGAGGCTGAAGGAAAGGGGATGCTTTAAGCTTCCCGAGTTCGGGGCCGAGTGCCGTGACCCAGTGCCTGGGAAGATTCTTTGCCTCCGGCGGCAAGCATCCCAGATAGGGGAGAGGGGTCCGGCTGCAGTTAAATTAGCAACTGGTGCCCTGCCAGGAATGCCAAATCTCCTCTACCAGAAACCTAAAACACTATGGATTTCAGCCACCGTCTCTCCTCCCCTCCCCGCCGAAACGCTCCCGGGGCAGGTCCCGGAGCGGCCATGCTCCCTTCTCATGCCGGCAACCTGCGCCCTCGCAGCGTCCCCCGGGACAGGCGGCCTTGGAGCCCCTCGGCCGGGAGGAGGGGATGTCCCGGGACATCCTCTCGCCTCTCGCCCCTCTGAGTGCCGGGTCCTGGCCCGCGCTGAGTGCCGAGCGCGGATTGTGGAAGGGGAAGCGTCAGCAGGCAATGAGGGACTGGTCAGACTGGGAACCAGCTGGTGGGACCTGATGGGAAGGAATCCACCAGGACAGAGGGTAGTAAGGAAGACTACTGGATGGTTAAAAGAAGCTGTTTTCCATCTTGAAATTGTTTCCTGGAGGAACAGTCATTCAGGCAGCAGAGCTGTGTTTAAAAAGAATGCTGCTAAAAGTAGGTGAAATGAATGATTGAGAAAAGCGATGATAGGAGGATTTTGAGCAGGACGGTAAGAGCAGCTCAGTCCTCGCTGGTGATACGCAGCAGTATGGAAAGCAGATTTGATCTCCAGTGTCAGTCAGACTGGGAGAGGAGGTACAAAGTGATGGGAATATACCGTATTGCAATTTAATGCCGAAACCGGGTCTGATCTGTGGCAGAGTCATGCTGGAGTCATGCTGGCAGCTCCTGTTGGGTGCACTAAACTCCCTTCCAGCACGAAATCCAGGGCACAAGTGTGAGGAGGGAATCTGCCACATGAATGCTTGGCCGACGGGCAAGAGAGGGCACAGGCTGCATCCAGCCAAGTACCACTATCAAGCCTGGTGATGATTTTGAGTGCAGAGTGGACTGAGCAGATGCAAAGAGAACTGCTGGGGATGATGTGCTGTACTGGTAATATGTTAGTGCTGCACTTTGCTACTGAAACTTCAGCTACAGACGTAGATGCTGCTTCAATTGCCAGACAGATGTCAGGCAGAGTGACCTCAGACTCCAGCTGCAGGAGTAGGGATTTACACTTGAAATCCAGGAAAGTATTGCAGCCCTGTGGCAGGGACCAAGGATAGGGACAAGCTGTCTGTTAGGAAGTTGTGCATGCCCTCACTACAAAACCCTGCAGCGAAGTCTCAGGCTCCTTTTTATCTGACATCTAAAATACATGGGAGAGGTGTGAGCTGCTGTGAGTCGCGGTTTGTGAATGGCTGTGAATGGGGAGCGTTGTGCGGCCAGCCAAAGATCACACACGGCACTTACACAGCGTGGCCTCTGTCCCCGGGACCTTTGCTTCTTGCAGAAATACAAACATGCAAGAAGGGTATAGGCAAAGGTTTGAGGGTAGAGGTTAGGAGCAAGGAGGAAGTTGAAGAATGAATTCTTCTGGCAGTCTGTTGGTGCACCCTGCATCCCTCAGAGTACTGGGGCACAGTTTTCATGGCAGGGAGGAAGCAGTAGGTATTGGCATGTGTCTCCTGGCTGCCTTTTGCGATGAAATCCTCTGTTTCTGGTGCATGCAGGGGACAAAGTATTCATGCCCAGCTGTTTGAACTAAAGCAGAGAACACAAGCACAGCAGCATGGTGGTTAAAAAAAATCCAGAGTGATTTTGGGTCATACATACAGATGGTTCGTGTTGCAGCGCTGATACGTCCTGTCTCTATGGCAGCAGGGCAGCCACAGCTGGAGTATTGGTTACACTATGGGTAATACCCTACAGATGTGGGTAGAATGAAGGGGGCTGTGAGGAGAAAAATAGAAATGACAGAGCAGAGCAGATAGACAATCAAAATCATTAAACAATTACATTACTTGGACTTTTTAAAATATAAGAACTTTGTTTAAAGCAAACATTTTTCCTTGGTTTAGAATTGAATGGGATTTTTTGTAATCTGTGCTGAGACTTAGAGTTGCACTTCTACACTAAAATAGTTTAGAAAAATCAAATAAATAACTTTTTCAGTAATTTTTTTTTAAACAGAAAGTGTTCTTATTGTTGTAGGAAGGATATAGGGAACACATGCTTTATTTTTGGGTCTTAGCCTTATGAGGATGTCCAAAATCCTGTACCTCAGTCAGGATTCAGTATTTCCAGCCATTACCAAAGGAGCAAGTACTTGTGTTTACATGATCTTAGCAATGACACAGGTCAGCAAAGCTTTGCCCAAATTATACTGTGCTCAGCATAAACAACAGATGTAGTGAGAATATTTTGTTATTTCTTCAGTCTATTTGACTAGAAGTTGAAAAGGCAGGATGGAAAAGTTGAAAGGCAGTTTTCTTTCCAAACTGTGACTTGACTCTAACAAGAGAAGATACCTGCTCCTTGATGATATTTGGGAAGGCAGGTGGGTTCAGAAACAGCAGATGGGCATACAGCAGGAGTTTAAGAAGCACTTTTGCAGGTTGGATGTGTTGTACTTTGATGTGGGCAGAAATGTGGCAGGATGGAGCACTGACCATTAAGTGGCTCTTCAGATTTGGAAAAGCTTGTGTCTCTTGTGGAGACAAGGTACAGCTCATCACAGCACTTAATGGTTTATTTATTTATAAAGTCAAGAGGTATAAATGAAAAATATGTTTTGGTAAACTGATTGGATTTCAAAATACTGGCCCTGAACACTGTTAATAGATGTTTGGATTCTTTACAGCTGATATCAATCGATGACAGTGCTCTTCTGGTAAACAGAAAAGAGCCACAGTACTAACATGCTACAAATGTAAATGTTCAATGATTAAATCAGTGTGAACTGACACAAGAGTTTCAATAGTTGCACACAGGAATAACCGAGAATGGTGATGGGCATGTTGGAACACCCCAGCAATGCTGGGGTGAGGCAGAGCAAGCCAACAGTGTTTTATGGAGGGTCCAGGCCACCCAGTCCAGCTCTGGTGGGCTTGGTGAGTGCTCTTTTGCAGGAGAAAACCACTCTTGGGAGAAGAGCCCAAGAGCAATATCGTCAAAGTCCCTAAATGTTACTTCAGGGCTGGGACAGGGGCAGATCCAGGCCAGAACTTGCTGTTGGATTTCCCCTGGTCTGAGGCTGTGAGCAAAGTAAATCTGGCATCTGTGATAAGAGATAATGGAAGGCAACAAAAGCAATATCAAGCATAGCATAAAGGCTGAGTTGGCTGCAAATCAGTGGGTTTGTGCAGCACCTGATATGACTGGCTCCTGACCCCTGAGAAATAAGGAAACAAGTAACAACACTAACATTATTCACATACTAAACCAGGCAGTGAGAAAAGTGATGGGAAGCTACTTGTAAAACTGAAGGTCTACACCTGATTAAAAATCATTTAAGAATTAAATGTATAGCAGAGATGTGATGCCTGGCCAGAGATACCAGCAGAAGATGAAGGAGCTCCAAGATGATGTGGTGTGGTTGTTCTAGATTTAAAGTGTTAAAGGGAAAGAAATCTCAACTGGGCTTGAGTGGAGTTTGTCAGGAGGCTGTAAGTTGGGGTAGCCCTGTCATTTGGAAGCCCTAATGAGCCTAGACACATTGGTTTGGGGAGACCATTGGGGAGATGGGCTGCACAGGCACAGAGGTCTGCGGGGGCCTGCCCTATGCCTCCCGCCCAGCTCTTGCTCCGTCTTGACTCCTCTAGGGCTCTGGCCAAGAAGAGCATCTCCGTTTCCCCGGAGCCGTCTGGCCGTGCCGTGGGTGTCCAGCTTGTGTCACCCTGCGGGAGCACCCTGCCGGCTGCGCCTCCTCGGAGAGCCCAGCTGCGGTACGAGCGGGCAGCTGGCTCGGTGCTGGCTGCCTGCACAGCCCGATCCCCGCCGCCACTGCGGGCTGTGTCAGTAGCAGAGTCATTCTGCCTGAGGATGTGCTTTTTACCTTTTCATTTCTTCAGCAATTAAGCGTTCTTGTCCCTGGCTTTGTCCTTGGCGGAGGTCGGATTTGTGGGTACAAAACGTTCACTGAAGCATCCTTCCGCTCTGAAAGGGGCTCTTTGTGCGCAGGGAGGTACTTCGCCTTTTGTAGCAAATTCCCTTTTGAGAAGTGCCAAATTATCTTAGTCAACACAGTTGAAAACCCTCCCGCCCTGGGGCTGAGACAGCAGCAGAAACAAAGGAGAGCCGGGTGTAGGGAAGCTGCCCAACAAGGGGGCTTCTTCCATTTTCACTGCACAAATAGGTCTGCTGCGTTCCCATTGTTACAATCAAAGGGGTTCCTGTAAAAGGCACATGTAAGGGGAAGAGATTAGGCATAAATCACCCCACAGGGTATTTCCCTGCACTCTCTCGAGGTTCCCAAAATTGTCCAACTCGTGCAGAATCTTTCCTCAAAGACAGTCACACTGGAGGATCATCCTGCCTCCAGCCATGATCCTTCGCAGTGGGGTGATAGAGGGACTGTGCTGGAGAGTGATTCCTGCTTTCCTCTTGTCAGTTTTTTAGGGGTAGGGAGTGAAAACTAGCCCACAATAGCACTAAGTACCCTTCCTCTCAGAATAATCCTCAAAACAAGAAGTCTGATACTTCCCTTAGGGAAGCCTGAGGACAGTCTGAGCTGCAGGCAGGCCAGCAAGGTGTACCTGTGCTGTCCAGCTCCTTCAAAGCAAATGTTATCAGCCAGAGGCTCAGGTTTTGTATAATATACTGGAGCAAGGAAGAGATTGCGGCATATTTCTGTGTTAGATCAGATTTGTTTCAGAAAGAAGCTTGCAAAAGTGCAGTGTAAGGACTATTTTTTGTTTGTTTTGGTAGAATATTTTTTCAAGGAACCTTCATTGGGCAGTCTGATGCTTTTATGTGGCCAGGTATAAAAGTCAACCTGCATGGTGTTGCTTCCAAGCAATTCAGTTTCTCCATGTTCATTCTGTGTAGGGACTCTGGGGGGTTGTCTGAGAAGCTGTTTGAGATGTACTTTCATCTCAGTACTTATGAGATGAAGACACCAAAAATATGGTGACCTGCCTGCCTCTGGGTCCTAGGTGGGCCTTGGCATGAAGGGCACCAATGCCTCTTGGGGTTCATGTTGGTTTAGTCTCTAGGGCAAGGATACATCTTCAAAGAGAATAAAATGCACTCCCTCCTGCTTGTGATTCCCTCCCCACCTCTTCCAGCCGGCAGAGGGAGGCCGGTGTTGATCGGGTCCTGTCAGTTTCTACACTTGCTTTGCGATATTTGGGGTTTTCTTCCTTTTACAGTTCTGCCTGGGCTGTGGCAGGCAAGGAAGCAGCAGCTGGAGCAGTGGGAGAGTTACGGTGTGCAGACTAGCAAATGCAGATCATTAGCTGGAACAAGTTAATGGTTACTGAAGCACATGGGGTTTAGAACTGGAACAAGTTAGCAGCTACTCCCTCTGATGCCTTGGGAGCTTATTTGTATTACTGCTCAACTGTGTTAGCAGAAACCATGTGCCCTAGCAGGAGCGTTTGCCAGAGAGCACCAGAGGATGTGGATGTGTGTCTGTTCATCTCTCGGGGAACCTCTCTGTGCAGTCCCTGTGGGAGCCTTTCTCCCATACCCATCCTGAAGTCTCAGGATCTTCAGGTAATGGGTGCCTTGCCACCAGCTGGTGTCCTTGCAGCAGGCACCACCTGTCAAGAATTGGCCCCTGGGACCTGTGTGCTTGGGCACAGTCTCTGGTGCGGGGACAGCCCCATCTGCTGTGCTGGGACATATCAGCGGTGCCAAGGACATGCTCCAGCTTCTCCATGTCGAGGCCTGTGTGCTTCATCTGTGTGGAAAGCAGCCCAGTTCCCCCTTCGGGACAGGTGGGGAGAAGGAACTGAGCTGGGGTGAACCTTCTCAAGAGTCTTCTCCAAGAACGACATGGGAGACCCACATGTATGCCTGGCCTGGCCGCAGGCTGCCTGAGGAACATGTCATTTTCTTTGCAAAATGGGAGCCTTGCAGACAAAGAAATTTGTCTCAGTGTTGAACAGAGAGAAGACATTTATGGCAGAGAAACATCTGCCAGTGAAACAAGCATGCTCTGTATGAGGAGGTCAGCACCTTGGCATGGTGAGGTGAAAGGCCACAAGGCTGCTGCTTTTCCTCCTTGTGTCACAAGTGATCAGGGGAGTGAGGATGCCATGAGCACACCCACAGGAGAGGCGACTGGTGAGAGGAGCTGGGTTGTGCCAGTGGGATACATGGTGAGAAGCATTCTGAGTAGCCTGGACAACCTCCTCATTTTTGGCCTTGCACAAAGTCAGCTATGCTGTGTCCTTGCTCCTCATGGCTGTGCGTGCTTCTGCTTCTCCGTGCTGTGGTGTCTTCTGCTCCAGGGCTGGCTCTGCCTCAGGGGCAACTGAGTCACCGACCTTGGAAAGAGTTCTGAGATTACAGTTGTTGCAACTCTGAGACATGAAAATAAATGTGAAACATGAGGAAGCCTTTGATGCTGCCTCCTGCAGATCCCTACCCAAGACAGTTGGAATGAAGCTAGTTTAGAAAAGAAAGTGATACCATATGATCTGAAGTATTTTGATAACTGAATGAAAATTATAATCATGAGGGCGTAATAATTATCTGCACAGCCCACAGTTTGCTGCTGGCTCCTGCTGGTCTGTCATAAACAGGGTCTGCCCACGTAAGCATGATAACCAAGTGCTTTGTCTGTTCCATGAGCACTTGTAGAACTCTCCTAAAACCTAAAGGGAGTCTTTATTAAAAGAAAAGAACAAACCAACAAAACCAACCAAACAAACCAATACCCCCCCTTACAGCACCCATGTAAGTTGATCCTGAGGTGGATAGGATATTTCAGCATTTGGGAAGTCTCATTTCTGCTCTTCACCTGTGTCACAGCCCCTTTGCGGGCAGGAATATAACCCAGAGCACAAGAAGAGGGAGGCAACTGGAGGTGTTAACTTCTTGAAATTACCTCTGGCAGATATACCAGAGCTCACATGTCAAAATCCTGAGTGACAGCTGCTGCTAAGCCACCTGTCTGTAAGCCTAAATGTGTTGGATCTGATGGCTGGGATTGTGGCTCAGAAGGTCTTGCAGACAGTGACAGGAACTGAGCGGCATGTTTGCCTTCCCTGTTATCTGGTAGGTACCCACCCAGATCTTGACACTTCTGAAGATGCTGTGCTCTGTCACAGCTCTGGGAAATCCCTTAAGTGGGTGATGAGCTGATGGGTGGCAGAGGTCACTTGCCTGATGTGTGTCCCATGGATTTTCCATCTGGCTGAAAGCCTGCCAATAGATAGGTTATGTGCTGATGGACGGGTGGATGGGTTATGAACCAGGAGGATCAAACTACAGCCCTCAGGAGGCCATGGTGATTTCAGCTGGATGGAGTAAAAAAGCCCTTTATTTGGGCAGTGCCTCATAGAGGAGAAAATATGTTCTATGGGAGGGAGGCATCATGGCACACTGCATTTGTTCCTGCTGATCACCCTGCTGTTCAACTTTATTTTAAAGAGACAGCAGTGTTACCTATTAGCACTAGAAAAACCTCCCTTTCTCCCCATCCCACCAGCAAAAATTGTCATGAGCCTTTCTGCAAACTGCAACCCCAGAGCTAACCCCAGACATGCTGGGCTTCCTTCTAATGCAACCAACCAGCCTTCTCTACTTCCATAGCTTTATAGTATGGCTTTATAGTAAAATCCTACTCTGGAGTTGTTCCTACCCA
The DNA here is from genome assembly GCF_050655825.1 of Lonchura striata. NCBI lineage: Eukaryota > Metazoa > Chordata > Aves > Passeriformes > Estrildidae > Lonchura > Lonchura striata. Next base: position 52,067,308 of record NC_140707.1, on the reverse strand, counting down.
GTTCAGTCCAAAGATAATTTTTTTTTAATACTTTCTCCAGATCCTTGCAGCTCATTTAGGTAAATATAAAAGGAAAAGTTTTATGGTTAAAAAAAAAAAAGTACTTGACTAATTCATAAGTGGGCAAGAATTTGCAACAGACAGATTTTAAAATAATGTTGGAAAGCTTAGGGGAAAGAGAAGGAAGGTCTATTCAGGAAAAGATCAATAGTTCTTCTGGTGGTTTCTTGTTTCAATACAGCATGGTAAAACTGTTCAAAGGAAACCTAACACAAGCAGTAATGATTAAGCAACAAAAGCCCCCATTCCTTATAATTATAGCTCAGTGTGATACCAGCCTTTAGCAAATACGTCATTTTCTTCACTGCAGTGTTAACAAGCCCAAAGCACAGCCTGAATGTTGCCTCTGATCTGACTGCCGTGTGCACAGGTTTCTGTGGTTCAAGTTGAATGAGTTTATGTGCTCGATAATTGGCTGGGATAGGTGTGGGTACAAGCTGCATCCTCTGAGCTTGTCCTGTGCTGGTGACTTGCTTGCTCCACTGGCTGCTGATGCACAAGCTCTAGCAGTGCTTCACTGCCAGGAGAGTTCTCTCAAATGTGCTTGGATTGGTTTAACTCCATGATGAGGGGCAGCTCTGCTCAGCAGTCTATGTGGTTACAAAGAGCACTGCTGTTGGGTGCTCTGGCAGCTTGCAACTCCTACAGAAATGCTGAGGAATGTGCTGGAGGGACAAGTACCTGTGGTTGTGTAAGTGGCAGTGTGGTGGTGTCCCTGGTTGCCAAAGTGCAGTACAGCACAGGAACTAATCTGATATTGTTTGCAGGTTTAAAACTGCCGTAGGATCTGAAATGTCATGTCTCTAATGGTAAGAGCTGCAGCACATGAACATTGGTCATTTGCTTCCTTAACCCAGATTTAGTTCAAAGCCTTACAGACATTTCTATCAAAATCACAAATTTTAAGAGCAGAAGAAATTACTAGAGCCTGGAATTTCTTCCCTAGTGCAGTTGCAGTACTCATGTGTTGAGCCCAGTGATGTGGGTTTGGCAGTCTCCACAAGAAAAATTGTCACTTTTCTTTTTAATTGTTCCTGTGGTTAATTACCTATGGCATTAAAAGTATGATCCTTATTCCTCAGTTAAATTTGTTTGGCTTTGACTTGGGCACATTGCTTCCTATTATGTGTTTCTGTTCTGGATTACAGTCTCTGGTGCCTGATGGATTACTGCCTTAAAGAACTGGAAAACTGAGTAATTGCTTTCTTTTTTCAGCATGAGAAACAAATTGAATTGTACAAGTCTTTCACTGGAGAAGTCTTTCCATCCCTTGAAATGTTTTTGTGGCTGCTCTCTTCATCATCTCCAGATTTTTGAGCAATTCTTATAGAGGTGTATGGACTAGAAATGGAAAAATGTCAGCTTTTGGTCTCTAGAGCAATGATGTGTGGCCTTTTCCACAAACCTTGTTGCCCGTGTTATGTACAAAGTAGGCGTGACACTGCAGTGAATTGCTAATGAGTTATTTCCCCTTCCAAACATCTCTTCTAAGCTTGTGCCTCAAGATGTTTCAGTGGTCAGCCCTACACGTGGGACAGCCTGGACTATGTGGGAAGGGCTCCTGGGCTGGTAGGTAGGCAGCTATGATCCTGCTTACAGCCTTCAGTCAACACTTGATCTTCACAAATGGAAAGTCCATGTTCTTTCCTGAGTGCTGCCCCAGAGTTTCCCTCAGGTTCCTGCCCTGGGAACCCTTACTCCCAGCCAGGTAGGATATGCCAAATGTAAACAGGAATAGCTGTGGCAATTCCTTGTTCAGCTTTTTCCTTTGCTTGGTGCTGGCTGGTTGAAGGAGAAGGTTGGAACTCGGCTGGAAGACACTGATGGCTTCCCAGCACTGCACTCTGGTTGCATGGTGGTAGAAGGAGAAGGGAGCTGCTGATGACCAGCTCTCCAATGGTTTTCAGGCTTTCTCCTGGGCTCTATAGAGAGCAGAGGAATAGTGTTCCCTCTGGATAAGCAAAGTCTTCTCTTCCCTTAGCCCGCTGCAGTGGCTGACCTCCACCCTTGATGGCTTTATCCAGCTGCTCCTTGGGCAGTGCAGAGGAGAGGATGGGTGTCATGCAGCAGGAGTGCAAACCTCAAGGGCAGCTGCTTGTGTGGCTGTCAGGGGACCCTTGATGACTTGGAGAAGACACATCTGATGCCATGGATGCTGTGACCTGGAGGGAGCACTGGCTTTCTAAGAGCTTGTTAAATCCATTGATTGATTGCCTGGGGCAGGGCACTGAGCTGTAGATGGGAGGACATCTGATGCAGGGACAGATTTTAACCCAGCAAAGCTTCAGAGTGATGCAGATGCCAACAGGAGGGAGCATTGGGTGGTACATTGTAGTGACCATTGCTGAAGGGCTCTTGGCCATCCAGGGTGGCAACCTCTGTCATGCTTATGCCTCCAGAGTATCTGGGAGCTGAGGGAGTTCTGTTTGCGCTGCAACACTTTTGCAGCCAGGTCCCCTGGAGCAGTCTTACATTTTCCCTGTGGGAACAGTACTCTGAATTTCTTGAGCTTGTTTGGGCGTAAAATCTGAATTAGGCACTGAGTGTAAATTTGGAGACTTTGAGTCTGTTCCTGGCTTGCTTCCTTTGGTGTCCTTGGGTGAGCTCAGATCTTGTTGCTAGAGGAGACCTCACTTTCCATGTGTATTAAATTTGGGTTGTGTGTGACATGAGCTTACCCAGCCCAATAAGCTCTTTGCAAATTAGGCAGGAACGCCAGCCTTCCAGGGCTGTTGTCATTCTCTTGTGCAGGGGTTGTGTTGGGCATGTGCAGCTGGCAGCAAACCCAGCACCAGCAGGCAGTGTTGTGCAGCCAGCACTGGGACATGGCCCAGCCTGCTCAGCCCCCTTTGCTGTTTTTGTTCCACCTGGGCTCCTTACTTCTTGTCAAGAGCTCCTGGGACATGAGACTCAGCAAGGGGTTCAGGCACTGGGAAATGGGCTGAGGCAGAGCCAGGCATCATTCCCATGCATTCTTCCCAAAGCCATTATGGTTTGGATGGGGACAGAGGGAGCTGGGATGGGAAGGTGTATCCAGGGGTATCCTTCTGCTCAGGCTTGCTACCAGCAGTGCCCCAGGAGTCCTCCAGGCCAGGGAGAGGAACAAGCCCCAAACACTCTGGGCAGCACAGGTTCTGTCCTCTCTGCAGCCCTCTCTTCTCTGGGCCCATCTGGTGGAGTCTGTCACCGGCCCTTCCCTGCGTTCAGCCTGCCCTGGGCAGCAGCCAAGGGACCAGCAGCGTCCCTGCTGCTCTTTTCCCTCCCCCGGGGATGGAGGGATCGCGGGCTTTGATGTACAGGGACAGGGCTGGGGACGGGCTGTGTGCGCTCATGAGAGTCTGGCTAGGCTCCAGCTGCCTTTGAAGTGCTCCAGTGATCAGGATGAAAGGGAGGGGAGTCCTTCCCCAAACCATCTGGCTCTAATTGCAGGTAGAAATGCCTCTCTCGTCCCCCCCGCCCGGCGCTGTGGGGAGGGGGCACTCCATGCTCTTCGTTAATCCCACGGCTCTCGACTGGGCTGACGCGAAGGGTGAGAGCTTGGGAACAAAAGGGGGTTTCAGCTGGGCAGCCAGAAAAAGGCAGACACTGGCAGAGATGCTGGGAGTTCGGGCACCTCTGCTCTCAGCCTTGAGCCGCGGGGCCCTTCCCAAGGACGCCCGTGCCTCGGGGGGGCTTTGCCAGTTGTTCCCGTCTCGGGTTTCTCGGGCACCCGGAGCCTGCTGGCCCCTGCAGTCACGCTCGTCGCTCTCTGGTGCCAGCACGCCCGGGCTGCGGGACAGGGAACGTGGGAACTCGCCAAGCGCAGTCCTTTGGCAGCACTTGCCGGCCGCCTCTCGGGCAAGGCTCCCTGTCTGCTACCCCTGCTCCTCCTGGGACTGGAGGGTTAGCCGTGTGCCCCTGGAGTGGCAGCAGCACTTAGAGCCATTGGCAGCACTCGCAAGTGAGTTTTGTTGACTTGTTTGGCTGGGTATCTTCCCTTTCCCAAAGAGCTAAAGGTAGCTGCGTTATATCTGCCAGCAGTTTCTTTGTGTCTTTGTGGTGGCCTTTGGGCACCATCAGAAATTTCAATTAAACCTGTGCAGCTTGAAGTCATCTGCCCTAATACCAATACCACAGAACAATGTATTTGGGTGAGGTTTTCCCCTTTGTCATAAAGCCCTGGTTGTAAACTTTTTATATAAATGTATGAAAGTATTAAACATGACTTGTAGTAACTCTGACCAGAAGCAACCCTTGTTAACCCATTTCCAGGGCCTGAGAAATAGATAAAAAGGGAGAGTGAGAAGTGGAAAGCCAGATGAGGTGGGCAATAGGACAGCAGAGGGGTGCAGGGAGGTGGTCATGGGATTGGGAAGTACCAGTCTGAATAGACCTGTAGGTTCAGATGCAGCAGAACTGAGCACTGGCACAGCACAGGACACTTGGTATTGACTTGATTGATTAACATCCTGATGCTGCAATAAGATGGGGTGAAGGAACTGTTTGGGGCAGGAGACCAGACTTCTCTTTGCTGGGTAGTGGTTTGCTCCCTGTCCTGCACCACCACCATCAGGAGATGTTCTCTCTGACTCTTCCCTCACCAGGTATCAGCATCATCCAGCCCCCGTTCAGCAGGGGACGAGGAGCTGCCGCCATCGGGCAAGGCACGGGGGCTGAGGCGGAGTGGGCAGGCTGGCCCGCGGCGGCACAGGCGCAGGGGGGTGGCTCAGCAGGCTGCCAGGAGCCCAGCACTGCCCCAGCCCAGTGGTGCTGGCCAGGAGGAAAGCCTGCCCTTCATGCTGGACCTGCAGAACTTGCCAGGACTGGCCAATGTGGACCTGAGTGCCCAGAACCCCAACATCCAGGTGGGGAGTGGGTCTGGGAGGGCCAAGGGGGAAGTGGGTGAGTGCTGTGGGGTAAGTGGTGCTCTCCAACCTCATTTGGTTCCTTAAGAGAAGAGATCTTATGAGCAGGGTCTGTATGGCTGCTGTCATGTGTTTTCTTGGTGACTGCTAGCTGCAGATAGCAGACATGGAGGAGGTCCCCAGCTGAGGAATTTGCTCACAGTCTTTCCCCTGCCCCGCTCTACCCCACCTGCTCTTCACAGGGAAGGAGTAAACCATCCTTACATGGGGGACCTCTCAATTTCTGAGGGTGGTGTTGGCCCCTGTGGGTGACCACAAGCCACCCTGTGCTTCCCACTCTGTTCCTGCTCAGTCCCTCTGGATGAGGAGATACCATTTGTGCTCCTCATACGGTCCTGCAGCCCTGAGTGCCTGTGGCCACTTGGGCTGGGAGGCAGTGCATGGTCTGGTAGGTCTGTCCAAGGGCTGTGCCCCAGCTCACTGCCTTGCCTCACCTCATATCTGCCTGCCAGGTGACCATTGAAGTGGTGGATGATCCTCAGGCTGAGATGGAGATGGACTTGTTGAAGGAGACAAGCAATGACTGGTCTCTGACATCCTCTGAGTGGTTGTCTCACAAGGACCTATTCTGGCCCCTCTTCTGGGAATACACTGACCCTGCTGAAGGGGAAGAGGAGGAGGAAGATGAAGAGGAGGAAGAAGAGGATGACAACCTGGATGTAGAGGACAGAGAGGAAGAAGAAGAGGATGATGATGAAGAGGAAGATTACCCAACAGAATATGAGGGGGAGGAGTCCATGCTTAGTGGAGTAGGTGGTAACTGGGACCAGCGATGGCCTGGGCAGAAAAACTGGATCTTTAAGGAGAAATATAATTATGGTGAGTTCTCTTGGCATGTTCAGCTGCCATGCAGACCAGCCATGCCCTCCCCTGTCCTGCCGGGCCTGCAGCCCTCCACCAGGGATCACAGCACACTAGTGCTCAGCTCCTACGTACAAAATAAGCAGGCATGCCAAGGAGCAAGGCCAGCACACTCAGCTGGGGCTGCCAGCAGTCAGTCATACCAGTGTCCCAGCAGGAATTGTCCTTGCATGTAATCACTGGAGCATGGGCTCTGGCAAAGGCATGCTCAGATGAGACATACAGTATAGATGTTTAATGATGAGTGCTGCTGCCGTTGACTCAGGTCCCTATAGTGACATTAGTGCCAGAAGCCTTTTCCACAGGCCTGGGTTCCCCCCAAGAGAGGGGCTGCAGAGAACTGGATGACAGATTCTAGTGGGCAGATGGGCCAGGGCACCACAGCAGCTCCCGCCTGCAGCTTCCTGACCATGACCCCAAAACCAGCCAGCCTTTGCTGATACATGATGTTCAGCATCATGGCCAGTGTGCTAGGCCATGTGGGGGTGGGCAGTGGTATGGTTGGTATGACTGGAGCAAAGCTGTGAGAATAAGAGCCTTTGTTCAGGGCTGCTTCCCTGAGGTTGACAGTGAAGATGGAGCTGGTCCTTGGCATTGTGTGGCTGGGCATCTCTGTGTGCCCCAGGCAGCACTGTCCCTGTCCAGGGATAGAGGCAGAGCTGAGGGAGGTCCCAGGTGGCTGCTGTCTCCCCTCCTGCTAAAGCTTTGCTGCGGTCCATCACTCTTTGCCTCTTCCCTGCTGTGCACAGACTATGAAGATGAGGAGGAGTGGAGCCCATGGTCCCCTTGCAGCAGCACCTGTGGCAGTGGCAACCAGAAGAGGACCCGATCCTGTGGCTATGCATGCACAGCAACAGAGTCGAGGACCTGTGATCTGACACACTGCCCTGGTGAGCCCCTGGCCAGAACAGTCCTTGGGTACTGTCTAACTTTGATGTGGGCTCATCCCCCACTGCTGCAGACTGGGCATTGCTCATGCTTACTTATGTTTAATGTGATCAGGGCTAATGACCATGGGACTTTGTTTCCGCAAAGAAGCTGTGATTTGGCTTCATGGCTCCCGAGGCAGTTGTGTGGGGCCCAGGGGTGGTAGAGCTGGCATTGAGTTTGGTGTGTGACTTCTTGCACCTCTCTCACATTGGGAGCTTGAAATCCTCTCCTGAGACATATTGAGAGTCAGCTCTATCCACTGTGATTTACATAACTAACAGCTTCTGTTGGGCCAGTTTTGATGCTGGCCCTTCCTTCCAAACACAGGGCATTTTACCAAAGAGGCAGGAGAGGGGTTGGGAGATAGGTGGTGTCTGGTGCACATACAGAAGGAAAAAACCACCTTTCCTCCAGTGTTCAGCTGGGCTCTTTGTTTTGGGGTTTTTTTCTGTCTCAAGGAGCAGAAGGAGAGATGGTCTTCCCCACAGAGGAGACACCTTTCAAAAGCGACAACACCACAGAGCTGTTCAACTCAGGTCAGCCTCTGCCTGTGCTTTGCACTGGGGCTTCAGTGACAGACCTGGGGAGGGTTGTAGCTGGCTGGGGGGGAGGGTTCAGGGTTCAGCCAAGGGATTCTGTGTCTGGTATCCAGACCTGCCTGGCTGCTCCTGCCTGGTGGTTGCAGGCTCCACTGGTGGTGTTGGCATGGCCTCAGGCAAACGGCCGCTGGGTAAAGTGGGGTGCAGAGCATGCATGCCCTCATTCTTTTGGTATTCTCCCCCAGAGGTGGACAGCTGTGAGAAGTGGCTGAACTGCAAGAGCGACTTCCTCACCAAGTACCTGAGCAAGGTGCTGACGGACCTGCCCAGCTGCCCCTGCTCATACCCGCTGGAGGCCGTCTACAGTGCCGTCAACCTGCGGGACGAGCAGCAGGGCAAGAGCTTCCGATGGCGGGATGCCAGCGGGCCCAAGGAGCGCCTGGACATCTACAAGCCGACGGCGCGCTTCTGCCTGCGCTCCATGCTGTCCCTGGACAGCACCACCCTGGCCGCCCAGCACTGCTGCTACGACGAGCACACCCGCCTCATCACCCGCGGCAAGGGGGCCGGTGTCCCCAACCTCATCAGCACCGAGTTCTCTCCGGAGCTGCACTACAAGGTGGACATGCTGCCCTGGATCCTCTGCAAGGGTGACTGGAGCCGGTATCATGCCGTCCGGCCCCCCAACAATGGGCAGCGGTGTGCTGACAACCCCACTGAGGAGGAGTACCTGTCCCAGCTGCAGGAGGCCAAGGAGTACTAGCCACAGCAGCTCTCAGAGGTGCCACGACCACCACTGGCTTGCGTCCCTGCACAGCCTGGCCAGCCCTGACCCCGCTCATGGGCTCCTCAGTGGTGCCAGGCAAAATGGGGAGGATGCACTGTCCATCTCACCCCCTCAGAGGAGGGTCTCCTCTGATTTCTGAGGGTGCTGGCGGTCATCGTGGTGCAGTCCCTGCCGTGCCACCCAGGGCAGTCCTGCAGTCCAGGGCTCCTGGCCTGGCATGTGGAGAGCAGCAGGGGCTGGGAGGTATAAAGGGAACAAGGGGCTGCTCCTGTCTGCTTTTATTCTCTATGACCTTTCAATGCAGCCTGAAAGCTGAGCACAGGGCGAAGTGGACTCAGCTCCTGTTGGCTTCACACGACATCTGAGGAGCTGCTGCAGGCATAGCTGCCTGCTCTTGTCTGTACACCTGCCCTGGCACATGCTGGTTTATGTCTGAAACTGGGGGTAGGTCTTCCTAGAGAGTGCAGGGCTGTTCCAGCCACGCATACAGAGCAGAGCCCCCATCCTGGGTTTGTGCATGCACAGTTGGGAAGGAGCAGGGAAAGGCTTATGGATCTGTAGGTCTGGGGGAGTGGGCTGTGGGGCAGGAGGAGACTGGCTGCCTGGGCTTCCTTGCCAAGGTTGCCTAGCCACCAGGGTTTTGGCTGCCAAAGCTACATGGGTGTGTTATGTGACCTCAGAGGAGGTCAGCGTGGGGACACACCACCTTGTGTGCATTTCAGCCCCACTGCCCTGGTGTGCGGGGGAGCAGGGTGGTAGCATCTGTACAAGTCACAGCACTAACCCTTCACCAGACTTTGGCCCCTTGGCAGTCCCCAGAGGGTTTCAGGAGCACCTGTGACACAGCCCTAAAAAAAGTTCTGTGTTTCCCACTCACGGTCCTTCCAGGGGCAGGAGGCACCTTGGCCGCTGCTCATGCCATTGCTGGTGAGGAGCAAAAAGCACTGAGCCAAGCTTGGCCCAGCTCCATGCTGAGTCTGCCCATGTCCCCAGCTGCTCCATTCTGTGTCTGCCCAAGTCCCCACCTGGAGGCAGTCCAGACAAACCAAGCCATGGACCCCTCAGGCTCGCTTCCAGGCCAGGCTCACAAATGTGGCTCCGGAGGAGGAAGACACACGTGCTAATAATATCAATACCTGGTGTCCACAGATCAAGGATTGTGATGCTCTCTGTTGGCACTTTGATCTTGTCTGGGTTTTATTCAGCTTTTCACAGGTCCATGGCAGTGTCTCCCAGCATATTTTGGAAGCTTTTCTGCAGAGAAACTAGGCTGAGCACCTTTGTCGCTGGACATTCAGTTGCTGAACTGGCAGAAAATTTATAGCTTTTATTTAAGAAGTTTTATGCATCAGGGGAAATAAAAGTCAAGCACATATAAAGAAGAATGGAGTAATTTATAATCTAGAGGTTTCATACAAGGCTGCTAGCTACTCCATGTACTTCTGCAGGGTACTGTTGAGCCAAAAAACTGGTTGCAGTGGTCCTTAGTGGACCATCCTGTACAGTCTGTCGCTTTTACAGGAGCTATCTTCAGCCTCAGTGAATATTCTGAAAGCTCTTTGGAGATTCTTTCTGGGGGTGTCTTTGTATCTGTTGTGTGTATGTTGATCCATTTGCCTTGGTTACTGATAGAATATTGCATCCCTGGTCATCCATACCTAAGACTTCATAGCTGGTAAAACAAAAGTATTAATGAAGTTATTGCTGAATTATTCTTACTCAACTATTTTTACACCCTTGTATCCCTAGACTGTGGATATGGGTTCTATCAAAATACTTGCAGCTATCATCCATTTCCCAACAGACATGCAGTCTGAGACAACCAGTGTTCTGTAAATGGTGAGAAGGAAGAGACCCAAATAAGCATGGATGGAGACCTAGACCTTGGAACATTTTCATGATCACTACATGTTCTCTAGCCCAGATGGTCATTCATTTGCTTTCTGGCAAAGAGGTAGGTCATATAGAGGTGGTCAAGAGGGGGGTGACAGTGATCTGGTGGCTTGATTCTGAGAGCCAGGGAGACTCAGCAAGAGACATGGAAGCAAATGCATCTGAAGCCGTGGAAGGATGAGCTTGTGAACTGCAGTCATTCAGCAGAGCATATTTCTACTCCCATACCATAAGCCATCATTAACATGATCCGTGAAATTTATTTAGCATCAGTGCAGACTTCTTTAAAACAACCTCCTGTTGAACGTGCCTAGTGTTCAGTATTGGACCCATGCATGGAAGCAGGACTTCCACAAACAGTCTTTCTTGAAGAACACTTGCAAAAGCTCAGCCATTTTGTTTGTTAGATTGGCTGCTCTCTAAGGAAGTGCTCTAACAGTAAGAGTGTTACCCAGGATTTTTACTCTCCTTTTTACTCTGACTATGTCAGCCAGTCTAACGCCCAGAAAAAAAAAAAGTGTAATTCCTGTAAGAACTGGAGTTCCTGTCCAAGGGCAAGTAAAAAAATTTCCTGCATTGATACTCCCCTGTTCCCCAACATCCCCACAAAAGCTAGTTGAGAGCCAAGTAGCTGTTCTGCTTTGCTGCCTCTGTGGTTTGGACAATACAGGCACAAACTGGAGCATGAGAAACAAGCACCGTTGTTCCTTATACAAGCACCTTATGCACTGTGAGGCTTTGCAGGGCATCATGAGAAAAGCAGACATTAAGCAAGTGTTTTATTTTTATATCCTGTCAAAGATTCTGTCCAGCCCACTGCTATTTAAGTAATGAATCTCTAAGCTTTCACTCCTTAAGTTTATTGGGGTTTTTATATATATAATATATATATAAAATGTCTTTTATTCCTACAAAATTTCACAGAGAATAATTCTTTAATCTGATGCTGCAATAAAGCACTTTATATATGTATATAATCATGCTGATGTCATTCAGTTGTGACTGAAGCATATGTTGCTATTTATTTTCATTGGGAGGGATGATACTATGTTTTATGCTGTATGTCTTGGGTTCCTTCCCTTAACATTTGCATTTGAAGTTGTCTGGCTGCAAAAGTCACAGGTAAGAAAGACTATCTGGAGCCCATGGGATATGTGAAGTTCTGCCTACAGGGAAGGAAGCCTCCTACAAGAAGACCCTCAGGGTCAGTGCTGAGAAGTAAATGTTTTACCTGTGCCCCAGCCCTGACCTTGGCCTTTATTCTATGGTCAGCCTGGCCAGAGCTGGGTACTAGCTGATGGTCAAGCACACCACAGCAGGGGGAAAAAACCCCAGCATCATCCCAGCTAAAAAATTGTTTTGGCAAACCACCTCCAGAGCCAACAGCTAATTATAGCAGGGCGATTTGCAAAGCTTTCCAGGGATCACAACTTCTTGTTGCTGTTAATTTAGTGTGTAAATCATAAACACTTCCAAGCTCTTGCTGTTTCCAGCTCTTTCCCCTCCTCTGTTTTGCCTTTTGCTTTGTGCTGGCTGCACATCTGCCAAGGGTTAATCTGCTTCTCCAGCATGAGACACTGCTTCACAGCTGCCTGGCACCATTGCTGGCCTCTGCCTGGGGGGAGCTGGTGACTCCTCTCAGGGAAGGATGCTGGGGGCTTCCTGCTGGCATTCTGCAACATCAAAAACATTGTTGCATGGAGCCGAAGCCAGGGGTAGCAGGCTGAGCTCCACTCTGCTCAAAGAAAATCACTTTCCCTGGAGGGGCAGTCAGCAGTTACTGCTATGCATATAACATGCCTAATGTGCTTTTATCCTCTGCAACAAGGTCCTTGCTGTGTTGGATGATGGGCCCTGCTGTGAAACTCCTGGGATATAGAAATCCCACAGCCAGAGGATGGAAGCAGGAAGAATTCCTGCCCTAATTCTGCAGGTGCTGAAGACCTGGAGATGTCACCTGAAATCATAGAGTGAGTCTGTGGCAGTCTTAAACTGCGCTTTTGCCTGCTGCTTTGAGCACAGAACTTCTGACTGGTTACTGTTGAGTTGTCTCAGTCTGCCAGCCTGGACTAGAGCTGAGCTGGACCAGTCCCCTGTCATCCAGTGTGTCTGCACACAGAAGGAGCCATGCCCAGATTTTGCTGGGGCACAGGTGCGGTGAGGAAAGGCCATCTCTCAGGGATGAGCGTGAGATTATGTAGGAACATGTTTACAGCATGGAGATCCCATTATCTGATTTTTTTTTCAGGGCTTCAGCTCCAAGAATCCACTTCTTAGAAAGCACACAAAAAGCCCAGCTGGGCCCAGAAGGATCTCCTCTGGAAGGAGAAAAGAGAATAATAATGCCAGGAGAGTTTAGCCAAAGCCTGTGCAGCAGGCCCGAACTGCAATGCCTGGTATTAACCTAGGAAAGAGTAAGGTGTGGTTGTGGTCTGTGGATCTTGAGCCTGTGGATCTCTAGAACTGAAACAAACTCTAGCTCTAGAAAATAAACAAACCTTTCAGACACCCCTGTTCTGGCTTGTGAAGGGACATACTTCACTGTGTGGCCACATTAGTCTTCTATGCTGGTGGCACTTCTCTGGAGCAGAAAACTAGAAAAAAAAAATAAACCCCAGCACACTGCAGGTTTTCAGCTGTAGTCCTGCTGACCTCATTTTCCACTTGGTCAAAATAATTTTTGATTCTAAACTTGTCTCCTAAACTTGTATTTTACAGCACCAATGGTAATGTAATTTTTTAAAGTTACCAAGTATATTATCTTCTATACCAAAATGTACTGGATTCATTACAGGTTTATTAGGCCTTCCCTTATGTACTAATAAAACTATTATAGAGAACATTGCCTACAGTCTGTAAAAAGTTCAAAGACCCCTTTTGGTTTATTGTTTGATGGTTGCTTATTACTCATCTCTATGTGCATCATAACAGCACAGTCAGTGAGGAGCCACCTCTGACTTCCATCAATGTGAAAAATTCACTTCTGTTTTCTGTTTTTTTAACCTTTGTTTTTTTTAATTGACAGGACTTTCCCTCTGTATCAGATTCTTAAAGAGCCTTTGGGTCAGACTATACTGAACCTTGCTTTTTTCCCTAACCTTATATATCCTTCCCTTCCCCAAATAGCTGAAGGACTAAACTGTGACTGTTTTCCAATACTTCCAAATAAAGCAGAGGTCTGGGGTTTCTCATTAGCATCATGTAGCTGCACTGGAGGTCAGCTGTAGCTGCAGGAGTGTGTGTATGCTGGCAGTAGGCAGATGTACTGCAGTGACCTTCTCTAGCATGACTTAAGGCTCAGATCTCTTCACCAAGTAAATGTCTGAAGTGGTGTAAGGCCTTAATTACCACTGCTGTGCCCCATTAGAGCTGGCACAGCCTGGCACACTCTGCCTGAGTGCACAGCCTGGCCTTTTAGCACAAGCTTTCTTCACTGCTGGGTTAGTCCAAGGGATTCACGTGTGAACAGCGGCCAAGGCATGGCTACATTACAGAGCCTGTTCTGCTGCTGTGGGGATGGTGATTTCCAGCCTGTGGTGCAGGGAGCCAGCTGGGGAAGAACCAGCATAACTCAGGGTAGTCAGTTTTGCTGGAAGAGCCCTCAAATGGCCTCCGAGCAAAGCCCTGAGTCCATGAGCCCTATGCATGTGGGTTGCTGGCTGGGGCCAAAGTGTGCCCTATTAGAGTAGCAGCAGGATGCCTGAAGTAAACCCTGCTCGTGATGAAAGGAAGGCAATTAAAATTCCACTTCAGTTGCCTTCCTGTCCCACTTCCTAACCTTCCAGCAGCAGGTGATTAGCAGGGCCTGCCTTCTCCTGTCCTGGCCCAGCTGTGGCAGCAGAGCCTGCAGTGGGTGAGCACTGCTACCACAGCATTGCTGCCCAAGCACAGCAAAGACATCACAACTCAGCTGTCACCTTTGTCTCAAGCTGACTTAGAACAAGCTCTTTTTTTTCAGTTTTTAAATAATTTTGCTCTTCTCTACCAAATTTTTGGCTGCAAACTCACTTGCCAGCCCTGCTGTTTAAGGTTTCCCATGTTGCTGTCCGGGATTTGCCAAACAAAACCAAGCATACAGGCTGTGCAGTGAGATCAGTGTGCTCCATCATGTTACCTGCCCCCCCACAGCCTACCAGCTGCATACAGTAGTTCATCTGTGCCCAAAAATCCTGGCAAAATACCTGCATCCATTTTCCCAGCCAGACAGTGCTTTAGGGAAGAGAACCCTGCATGGCACAAGGAAGCTCTACCGTATCTACAGCTGCCTCTTTGTACAAGTTCCTTTGTTCTCACAGGTCAGCTCAGGGATGAGTACACACTACAGGATTTTGTTCATGCTGCATTCTTGATGTCTGTCTTTATACACTTCATGATTTCTTCATACTTCAGCACTTTGAAGTAGGGAGAACAGGCAGAATACTCTTTATAGTTTAAAAGGAGACTCCAACAACTACATTCAGGGATTTTTTAAACAGCCACTACTTGTTTTCCTGTCTCCTCTATTGAAGGGAACACTAATCACATACAAGTCAGATTTCAAAAATTTAATAAAAAAAGAAAAATCCCCAAACCAGTAAATTTCACCCAGTAACATTACTCTTTTCCAGTTTACTACAGGAGCTCTGCAGAAAACACTAGGGAAAAAAGTATACAAGAAAAGCTCATGCCTCATAAAGAAAACCAAGCACTTCTATCACCCTTGAGGTTAAGCAGGTTGACACTTCTCATCAGATTTTCACTTCTCCTATACACAAGTTTATTGCTTTCGAAGACAGCTCCAGGAACTAACATGTTAACAGGTGAGAACAAGCATTTTTTTCTTCCTCACCAGTTAAATCAATAGCTGAAGTATGATGAGCAAAAAGTACTGTACTCTGTAAACTCTAAATGGAGGTGGGATTTATTTCTGAAAAAAACAGTTTGCTTTGGCCTGAAGCTCTCGGAGGTAGCTGGCCCTGGGCCCCACAATCTTCTAGAACCATTGCTCTAGAAACTCCTAGGTGAGTTTCCCTAGCACTGGTTTGCATGATTGTCGTGCATGTAGAGCAGACTAGTGGAAGTGTAAGAAATGACTGTTGAAGGGGATATGCAAAGGAGAGGAACAGCTTAAACAGGATCACAGATCGCTTCAAAAATGGGAGGAGTTTGAAACATTTACTACCGGCAGATCAAAAGCAGAGGGAAAATGAGCAGCTGCTCAGACTAAAAACTGCATCAAGCTCATGATCTCTGCTCCCCCAGAAGTGAGGAATAAATCATATTGGCATCAGCAATCCTCATTGATTGGTGTTTTTCTAGACAGATCCCTGCCTCAGCCTATCGCTCAACCCTTTGAACTCAAGCCAATCTGAGGACACGAATTCCACAGTGTTTTTTTAAGTTAGGTTTATTTAGCAATAGAAGTATGTACATGTAAGAGAATCCCCTGCAGCACAAGACATGCACAAAGCAGTGAGGGACTGAAAGTGGTGCTGCTCCATGGCCTTCCTCATCACCTGTCATCCCACTTTACTCAGCGGCAGGGCCAAGATTAGAAAGAAACAGGCGAGAATTTTATCAGTCCATGTGGCAGAGTCTTCAGGCAGAGCCTTCCAGCAGCCGGTATTAAAACAAGCGGGCACCATAACCAAATGTCTGTTTAATGCCCTCAAAGTAGTAGCGCTGCCAGCCTTGCTTTGTTCTTTCTTCCTCACTGGCAGGAACACCCTTGCCTTCCAAGCACACCTCTGTCTCACCACCTTTGTCATTGAAGTTCAAGGTGATGGTTGCAAAGTGCCCTAGAGGAACCAAAGCACATCCGTCAACAGTGTGTAGTACAGTACATGCAGCCCCCAGCGGCTGCTCTGCCCCTCCCTTCACAGGGCACCACTTAAGACTTCGAGGTCCTTCCCAGAGGGTCTGCTTATGGCAGCTGTAGGCCTTGCCTAGAAACACGGCTAGAAGAGGGCTCCCTCTCCCTGCGGTTTGAAGCAGTTGCAGCTACAGCTTTACAAGCAGCTACTTCATCCTTCCTACCTGCTCACTGCTCTACACAGTGCAGTGGCTGGAGATGCAGGCAAGACAGTGTGGGATAGGAAGCTGGGATAACACTGGAGCAGCTCCCAGAACATCCTCTCCTCCCTGATCATGAGCTACAATTAAGTGTGGCAAATGGGGCTGGTATCCTTCAAAGACGGGCAAGTCCATTTCTGGACTACTTACCAGCTGGCCAAGATTTAAATCTCCATTTCATAACAAGTTGCTTCTCAGGAACCTTGGAAAAAAAAAGATTACGTAGTAATTTTTTGTAAATCCTACAGTCTAATAGAAAACATCTAGAATCGTGTTGATATGAATGAAGCCTTAGAGATCCCTTGAGAAACACACACAGAGAGGGAAAGAGATTTTAAGTGTCCTTTTCTTTTCAATCCCCTTCTAGAAAGGTATGCAATAGTATAGCCCCAAACCCTGAGACAGAGTCCCTGACTGCCCAGAAGACTTTAGTAGCAATTGAGCCAAAGAGAAAAAGGTTCAGTTAGTATCTTTAACACTCCTCCAACCTCTGATAAGTAAAATCACACAAAGACAGGGAAGATCTGTGACTGGAAGTCACATTTTCTCCCCAGAATGAAATGCCATGCATTAATCCATACTACTAAGAATGCTTCAATAGCCACAGAAATTTTAGGTAACTATTGGGCACCAGGTAGAACCCCACAGTTAGCTAACAAAAGCACTCTAACAGAACTGATAAAAAGTTACAGCCTGATTAAGAGTGCTGCCTCTGAGCAAGATACACCTGAACTGGTTAGTACTTACTAGGTCAACAAACTCTCCTGTGACACTGCCATCCAGCAACTGAAACTTGCCTCCTTTATCGGCCTCCAAGGTGGCTTGTGCGTGGGTGAAAGCTTGGACCATCTGAAAAGAATTCAGGAGCAGATCTGTATTACTTGACATTATTTTCCTGCAAACTTGTTGCCTAATGCCTCCCCACCCAGATACAAAAATTTGGAAGAGGAGGTAGGTCAATAGTGTAAGGTCTTCAGCAAAAGACAAGAATCCCTGGCCAGAAAACCAAGTTTTTAGCTCTACAGCAACATTTCACCGGCCCAAGGAAAAGAACCTCCAGCTTTCATAGTGCTATGCAGTGTTCTAAGTCACACAGTGATTTACTTTGTTGATTTCTTAATGAAACTTAATTCTAAGAAAAAAATATCCTTTGCTTTTTCATTTTTCTTATCAAATTAGGAAGAACAAAAGACTAAGACGATGTTTAAATAATGATACAATGCTGCTCTCTCCTCCTAAACTATATAATAGCATGCGGAAAAGTGGAAGCTATTTCCAAAGCATGCTTTTGATACCACCTAACCTTAGAAGGAAAAAACAAACCAGAAGCACACAACTGTAAATCTCAAGTGACCTGGCCACACGCAGTAAGGGATACACCTACAGAGAGATGCTGACAGCAGTCTGGAACTTGCTTCTGGTTTGCATTAACCCCCTCTTGTCAGCTGTGTGAAAAGATGCACACACAAGCTTTCAGCAACTACTTTGTACAACAGTCTTCTGATTCCATTCTCATAGATTGTGTCCTACAGAACTTCTTAAAAACCTTAATAGAAAAAGCCTCCTATATGCGAAGAACAACTTTCAGAAGAAGCCAGGCATTACCTCCTGGGTAATGAATACCCGGTAGAGCTCTTCAGGGGATGTTAAGAAGGTGTCCTTCAAACTGATCTTGCAGGTAGGGATCTTGACTCCTATGGATTTGGACTGTGGTATGGCAGTACTGCTCCTGGCAGCCGTCTAACAAAACAACAGGGAAAACAAACACATACACACTTTTTTTCACCAAAAGAAAATCCAAACCAAAATAATCAACAAATAGTTCATATATCCAAGGGGAAAAACAAAGGCTCTTAGTAAAGATGCAATAAGATACAACCATATTTAAATGTACAAAGCAGACTTATCGCTTTGCTTGGAAGAAACATCATGTGCTGCCAATGATAACAGTCACACCTATTCCACAGATTGCCAGTTCCTGAATGTGTATATCCTATACACAACACAGGTTTTTCCTGTAAGTTCCAGAACCTAATACAGTGTACCTTTCTTCACTGATCCCAAAGCATGTTTGCAGTTTTGTTTACCTTGCGGTCTTCTGCTTTAGGAGCCACCTGAGGTGCCGTTTCTGTATGTTCACCATTCACTGTGGGCAAAATCATGCCCTGGGTGAATTCTGGAAAGACAGGAATGTGCCCATGAAACTGATAAAAGATCAAGTACCTTCTGACTGTACTTTGAAATACACAAAAAGGGCTTCCTGGTTTCCCCCTTGCTCTTGGCTAGCATCCATGACTTGAAACAGTGTTCAGAAAAAGTCACAGACCTCTTTTTACAAGCAATTAATTCTTTCCCTCACTACTCTCCACCGAAGGCCCTGTCAGAACCTGCCCACACTAGCAATTAGGAACTTACCTCCTCTTCAAAGCCTAGACATACTTCCACATGCTGCTCTCACATTGATGTTGCTTAGTCTTAGACTTAGGTAGCTTTTTTCCTCTCTCACTCTCTAATATAAATTGCAATCATGCATCAAAAGCTTTTGCCTTGCTGGCCTAGACACACCAAACCAAGCTTTTCCATTTCTTGTATTGCCGTGGTAAACAATAGTAACTTCTAACTCTCTATCAATGCCAGATGCCAGGACTACACAAGAACGCCAGGCACTCCTCACCAGCACCCTGTCCAGCAGCACTAACACTTTTGTAACTCCATCAGAACCTTCAGCCTTGTTCAGAATTACATTTGCTCTTTCTTCAGCTCAGTCACTTCTGCTTTTACCAATTACACAACATTTTGCTCCTTTTTCTTCCTCTTCATCTGTTCAGAGCAGCAAAATTCCATTAGAAAGCAAAATTTTATCATATGTGCATAAACCTGTATCCTGCAATACTTGGTTCCCACTTATTTTCATTTATTGCAGCCCACAAGATCATACAGATTTTTCTGATTAGCATTCTTATCTTTCACTGGGTGACTGCATCTCCCAGCCTGAACACTACAGTGCCTGAAAAAAAAAAAAAACAAACCAAGAATACAGAAATTTAATCCTGGAAAAACAGCAATCAGTGGTGGTTTGTACCCAGCATATCTAGGACATGTAATGTAATATAAGTGGTTATAAAAAGTAATTGTAGCATTCCCAGCCTGTATTTGAGAGGAAAGTCAAACTCAACCAAAGCACATTGATTTAACTCCAACTGCTGGACTCAGATTTAACTTAACAAAATAATTGATCCAGATGCTGAGACAGCTTATTAAAAGACACCAACAAAACCTGCAGAGCAATTTCCAGACATCAATTATTCTAAAATCCAAGTAACACTAGATGTCTTTACCAGTGTGGCAAGAGGGGAAAAAAACCCCTAAAAACAAACGACAAACTGGAGAAGATACCACTTTCCAAGGGAGTAAGCCAACTGAAGGCCAGATTGTGCCACAAGCAGTGACTATGTCAATGGGGTAACCAACCCTTTTTACTGGCTTTCATTTTCTCTATAGCTTCAGGATATGAAGGGCATTCTCAGTTTTAAAACATAAATTTTAAAATTCTGTTTATTATTGCATTATTACCAAAATCAATCTTTCTGAGCTGTGCTATACTGTCTAGAGCCAGAAATGCTTCTTCCCAAAGTTACTGTTATTGCTCTGACACCTTTCTGTTGAGATGGAGTGAGAAACTCCTCTCTTTACCCCATCCCTTCTTTAGAATTAGTCCATATGGGTTCCTATAACACTTCTCCCGCTCAGTTACGTACCCGTTTTGAGAGTGCTGATGTAAGTTTTAATTGCATCTCTAATTTTCTTTGCACCCTCTTGCTTCATCAGGGTCTTCAAGTTAGTGTCAGGCTCATCTTTAGCAAGGCTGACAAGGATCTGAACAATAAAAAGCACCAATTAACAAGGACAAATGTGCACAGTTCTTTTATTTAATTCAATATCACAGACTTTGGCTAAACTTTCATAAACAGCCCTGCAGTTTTATTCATCTTTCACTTCACCTCTCTCAGCCTGTACATGTATGCCTAAACACCTTCCTGTGCTACAGAGACTTTTGCATCTAGAAGCCAGGAATTAATTTGATAAAGATACAACATGATGGGGGAGCGACTCTTTATTGGGGAGTGCAGTGACAGAATGAAAGGTAACGGTTTTAAATTGAAAGAGGGTAGATTTAGATTAAAAATTAGAAGGAAATTCTTCACTCTAATGGTGGTTGAGGCACTGGAACAGGTTGCCCAGAGAATCTGTGGATGCTCCATCCCTGGAGGTATTCATGGCCAGCTTGGATGGAGCTCTGAGTAACCTGGTCTAGTGACAAGATGTTCCTGCTCATGGCTGAGAGGTTGGTAATAGATGACTTTTAAAGATCTCACTCAACCCAAAACATTCTCTGATTCTATTAACTTAAGCAATCTCTAACAGTAAAAAATTCTACACAAATGTTCTAAAAATGGAAACAGGGAAGGAAATATTAATGCTGTGAGTACTCCTGTTAGAATACTCCATACATCCAGCTTTGCTTACCTCAACTTCATCGATGTCATTTTCATCTGAGAGATTAGGAATCTCCACATAACCTTTGTACTTCACTCCTGTCTTTGAGGTGCCTGTAATTATATTGTTCAGATCAATCTTTCTTACTCTGTTGTTGTCAAAGCAAACTTGTATTGTATCAAAATATGATATTCCCTTTGTTATTATTTCCCAAATGAGATAAGTATCCTTACCCTTGATATCACACATTAATCTAACCTCGAAACAGGAGGGGTACGTATCACTCACCAGTCCACGCCAGCTTGATAGTCCACTCATAGAAGAAGATAAGCTTCCCTTTGCGGTTGTTAATGGAGGCCTCTCCATCCAGTTTGCTTACTTCTGTCACCTCACAGGTCCCTTCCTCACCCTCCACCCTGACAGGCAGAAGGAGAGCTTTCAGCCGCTCCGTGGACCAGTTGGAGGCATCCCTCTCTGTCCTGCAGGAAAACCGAGCAGGGTGACAATCTGGGACAGGCCACGCTGACAGTGCATACTGGGACTATCCAGTGCTCCCCAATCTTGTCTCCCTGCCCCACCTCAACACAAACACACACAGATTTCTGCCCCGGGCCACCTCCAGGCATTCCCCCGGCACAGCTCGGCTCGGGCACCCCGGCACACACACACGGGGCCGAGGACCGCCCCGGAGGAGCAGCCCGGGCACGGCGCCTCAGCAGCAGAGCGCGGGGAGGGGACGGGAGGCGGCTCTGCCCGCGACACGGGCCGTGCAGCCCCCTCCGCCCCGGGCCCCGCTGGCTCTGGGAGCAGCCTCCCCGCTCACCAGTGCCAGTTGTTGACGTTGGTGGCGTCCGCCCGCTGCTCCACGATCCAGCGCGGGTCTCCCTCCCCCCACTTGGCCATCGGGACCGGGATCGCCGCCTCCGCTCCGAGCGCCCGTGGAAGCTGCTAGAACCGCCGCGCCGCCTCCCGCCTTCCGCCCGGCGCGGGCCCTTCCGGCACGCCCCCGCCGCGCGGCCCCGGCTTATTGGTTCCGCCTGGCTAGCGGTTCCGCCGCGCTGCAGGCAGCTTAGGGCTAGGGCTAGGGCTGGCGCTCCCGCTCCCGTCCCCGCCGGCCCACAGCTCCCGGAGCCAGCCCGCAGTTTCCAGAGCCCCGATCCCGATTGCCGGCCCAGACAACACTCCGCCGCACTCGCAGCCCGCTGGGACTGGTAGTCCGAAGGCAATTCAATGCGGCCCGCGGGGGACGCCGGGACTCGTAGTGCGTGAACGAGGAGCAGCCGCGCTGCGCCCAGCGGGAGAACTACATGACCCGGCGTGCTCCGCGCGCAGCTACCCCGCCCCGCCCTGCCCTGCCCTGCTGTGAGGCGCTGCTGGCGCGGGAGGGGCGGCGAGGTGAGAGAGGGGCCAGGGGCGGCGGGGCCGCGACCGGGGCCGGTGATACCCCCGAGGCAGCCGCTCCCTCCCTCTGCTGAGGCAGCCGCGCCGTGCCGTTGCAGATGAGCAGGGTGCGGGCGGACGAGGAGGAGTACTGGCACAGCTCCAAGTTCCGGGCCTTCACCTTCGACGACGAGGATGACGAGCTCTCGCAGGTAGGGAGCTCCGACCCTGGAGCTGCCGGTAGGACACCCTCGCCGGGTGGGTCCCCGTAGCCGTCCCAGCCCAGGTCTCGGGCCTGCACATCGCGGAGGGTTGGTGTTCTGTAGGTGCATTGTCACCTCCTGCCCACTCAGAGGGTACCAAAGGCTCCTGTCTCTCCCTCCACAGTAGCCAGTACGAAATTTCTTTAGGACGTGGTTCCTCGCCCACGCACCAGACTGCATTTCCCTCTGGTTGAGCTGTTAGTGTCCACGTAGTTGTCCTTGAGGTTCCCAGCAGTGAGGAAGGGCTCCTCTGTCTGCTGCACAGCTACAGGACTAAAATAGCATCCCAAGAAGCAGCAATGGAAGCTGAAGAAGCTGTATTCAAAGTTCTTTGGAAGATGTCTGATGAGAATAGGAAACTGAGTGCATTCTGCAATTCTGATGGTCCTTATGCAAAGTCACTCTTTTGTGCATAGCTGAAGGAATCCAAACGGGCAGTGAACAGCCTTCGCGACATTGTTGATGATGATGATGATGACCTCGAGAGGGTCAGCTGGAGTGGAGAACCTGTGGGAAGTAAGTGCAAAAATACTGCAAATTATCCTTGCTGCTTAAGTCAAATCATTTAAGTCAGGAGTATTATTTGCTATCTAATCCTGCATATCTAATCTGATTCAAGTCTCCCAGGTCACATTATGAACTACTTGCTTTATCTGAGCAGATTCACTGAAAAGAGGGTGAGCAGAAGCCCAAATTGTGTAAAAAAGAGGAGTGTAGACTGCTCTGGAGAAGGGAATTCACTGTATTTTTTTCTAATACGTAGCCAAGCTCAAAGCAGGTATTTTGGTGGTTATGGACTGATACTCATCTTGCTCAGGTGGCCTGTGAGATTCTAGGTGATCGTTTCCTTCACATCACTGCCTGAAATGGCACTATTTAAAGTGTCTGTGTTTTGACCCCACAGCACAAATATTCAAGGTTTAATGTGTGTTTATAGAATTACTCTTATGCTTGAAATTTGAAAGGGAACTGTAAACATTAAGCAGATGTGTTTCTAGTGATGATGGGAGCAAGTTCATGGCCCACACACAATCCTGTGTGCTGTGCTTTTGAGTTCATGATCCACAGAATTGTGACACTTACTAGCTAGTGTCAAACCATGACAATTTTCATATGAGTCACCCAGAGGACCTTCAAAGACTGATCTTCTTGTCCTTTGCTGTAGCTCTTCCCTCTGCTTTGTTTTCCCACCCAGGGTCTCTTTACCTGTTGTGGTTTTTTGTCTGCCATCCTCATCTTAAAATATTTGTGTTGTGCAGCTGTGTGAAAACAAGGGATACTGTATTGAACAGGCAGGAGGGAGATATATGCATTGTCAGCAGCATATGCACACTGAGAGCTGTTTTGTCTGTGTGGGAAGGAAAGTTATCTTAATCTTCAGTGTTCAGGAAAGCATGCTCTTAGGCTTCTGCAGTTTGAGGTAGGCTAGGGACTGTCTTGCTTTGTACTTTTAGAACAAGGACTATGCCTTGCCTCATGCAATATTATATAAAAGTGGGGTGCCTATGTATTCCTTTTACACAAGCTGTAGCCAGCTGTACAATGTTGCTGAAACCAGCCATTTCTGGAGGACAATGTGCCACTGCTTTACAAGCAGCATTATATGAGACTGGAATTCTGCATGGAGAGATGCACTGTGTCTACGTAGAGCTGAGGGTCAGACTTACCAAGATGTGCTAGTGCAGAACTGACCAGAACACAGCTGGGAATGTTTCTGCTGTGCCAGAAGATCATTCTTTACAGACTCTTTCTCAGATAAAAATTACCTGTCTGCATACAGGTATCTCCTGGTCAATCAAAGAGACAGCTTCTGGCAGCACTAGCTCCCTGGATGGCCGAGACTCCAGCCTACAGAAAGGCTCTTCCTCCTATGCTGCTCTTCCCAAACAAGCTTCTTCCTACTCCCTGAGCAGCCTGTTCAAAGGTGAGGTTTATTATACACACTATTGACAACTGTGTTTTCCCTTAAGGCTGTCAAGGGGCAATGTGTTATCTTATGTAAATTGTTTCATCTGAAGTGTATTGCAAGACAGGGAAGCTCCAATCTCTCCTCAAGGTGGAAAGTGTATTGCTCACTGGTCAGAAATTGAAGACTATCTTGTGCAGTAGAGCACATGCTTTTGTGGAGCGGGAAGGGGCTTTGGAGATACGTCTTCTTAAAATCCAGGCTCCAAAGAACAGCAAGGTAGAGCACAACACTGTATGGCAATCCATTTGGTTTGTGGAAAAGAGCAGGCTGCGAAGGGAATGGTTTGACCCATGTAGCCCTCATTTGATTTTCAGTTCTGTAGAGAAGACAAATTGATTATCCTTTATTTGGAGCTCAGCTGGCTGCTGTTGGTGTTGGTTCAGCAAACACATGATAGCAGTAGTGGCAGGTTGGCTGGTTATGTGGGGAGCTGTGCAGCAGGCTGTGTGCAAACATACACAGCTTGCAAGAGTTCAGCTCTGTTCTCACACAGCAAGACAACAAAACAGCTTTTACTTTGCCTCTCTTTCTTAGGGGGGTTTTTTACTCTCAACTATGACAATAAGGTGATGAGAAAGGCCATGGCAAGATGGACAGGTCCATCCACCAGGGCTGCAATTTGGATGCCTATGTTGCAGTGCCATGTGCTTGAGCCTCTGCTCCATAGGTAGATGAGTGAATTCAGGTCTAACTTCTCCTGGCCTCAGGACCAAGAGAGCAGATAGGGATGGAGTGTGATATGGTTTGTGATGCCACAGACTACTACTACAAAGCCCTAAAACATAAGCAGGTGAGCCCCAGCTGTGCTGGTGTAGTGTGAATTGCTGTACAGAGTGGCTTGTTCTACAGGGGCATAGCTGCAGTAAACGGGCTTGCAGTCTCAGTTTATGTGCCCTGTGAAGGAGATGGTGCTGGTGAAGGAACAGTGTCTCATCAATGTTTTTATTTCAGGACGAAACAAACTCTCAAGTTTCCAGTCCCTTTCAGATGGTAAGTTTTGGGTCCCTGCCTCATTCTGGAAGGTGTGCAGATTTAAACAAAACAAAGCATTTCCAAAAAAAAGGGAAGTGTCATCTGCCTTATCATGCAAGAAGGGAAACTGAATCATGTGCTGTCTAAAAGTTCAATCATGGGTTGTTCTTTCCTCAAAGAAATTAAAGAATTCGCAGAGTGATTTGGGGTAATTACTTATGTACAACTGACAACCATTTGTTTTAGAGTAATGCTGTATTGCCATTTGATGCTTAAGTTTGGTTCTTCTGCCATGAAAACCAATAAGGGGCTGGATTTGGAAGTGGATATGAATCAGGATTTTTATGTGCTACTCATCTGTGCCTTTCCCTCTCAGCCCTCACTGACACAGGAATTAAAAACTATGCCCCAGAGCTGCGCAGACCAAAAGCTGAGTACAAGGTGAGCAGCCTATGCTTGTTGTATACTGAGATTAGTAAACTTCCTACTCTACTGGTTTCATGGGAAATGATCAGTTGCTATTTCAGACAGAAGAGGGCAATGCAGGGAATAGGACAGGGAGCTGCAAAATGCAGTGTTGCAGTAATTTAAGTGTTCTCTGCTTTTGCTCAGAAGTACAGAGCTTTGCAGGGGGTCTTGGTTTTGGTTACTCCTTTTAATGAATAGCCTAGCAGCCTCAGTGGAAAGGATTTCAAAATAGTGCTGTGTCTGTAAGCTGCTTTCATGCTGGGCCAGATAAACTGGCATCATATGTGGTTTTTACATTTTCTTAAATATGAAAGTTTTGAAATTTCCTGTTCATGAATCACTGGGACAACATAGAGGGAGTTGTGCAGAGGCGGCATTTCAACTGGCAGGAATGTTTGTCTACCAGATATGCAGTCATAAGTGTTAGAGAATCTAGAGGATTTTGGGACTAGGTGGATTCCTCTTACTAGGTGTGAGATTGTGATCCCATGTCCCTAGGTCCAGGTAGTAACAGGACTGAGTCTATATTTCCTACAGAGACAGACATGCATAATACTAACATAGCTGTCTGCACAGATTAACCAAGACAGAAGCCAACACCTTTATGAGTAGACACATACAGAAAACACTCAAGCTTGATCCTGAGCTTTCTTTCTGTCTGACCAATTCCACTAGTGGAACATACACACACTGTATGGGGTCCCTCCAGTAGCTGGTCTTAGACATCTGGTTTGTTTTGTAGCTGAATTCCAGACCCCAGTCTCCTCCAGTAGCTGGCATTTGCATCCTTGAGCTGTTAGGGTTCATGGTCCACCTGTCCTTGGCCATCTGATCCTACCCAGGTTGGTGTATTTTGTCAGTTAGCCATTAATGACATAGCCTAACAGACAGCACTTCCTCAAAGCACAGCAGGAGAAGCAAGAGTGCCCGGTTGTGTTCTGTTCTGGGCCTGCAGAAGCAGTGAAACAGGAAGGAGAAGAATTATGCAGCCTATTAAATGCAAATGGGGGTGGTGTAAGTGGGGTGGGACAAAAAAGGGAAAATTAGTGGCAGCTTTTGATGAGTGTCCTGACAGTGACAAGCTGAGAAGATGCCTCTGGCCAGAGGTGCTGGATGGAACTCTGGTGCTCAAAATATCAGGGTATTTGACACTCAGTTGTACATTGCTTTGAGAGACTCGTGCAGAGGTCTTCCAATAGGACCTTTCATCCTTAGATTTGTGCTTTCAATAAATCTTCAATAGGTTTAAAATTCAGTGTCCACAGAGCTGGTTCTAGTTGCTTCTTTTCTCTGGGCTTTTGAGGCAGAAAGCTGAATTGCAACTACTGGCTTGAGTGCCTCATAGAGACCTAGATGACTTTATGGTGTCTGAGTTAGGAGTGGCTCAAGCCACCATCACTTTTTATCTAGTGCTTCAGATCATAGTGTCTACCTGCTGATGGAGGAAAATTCTGGTCATTGCAGCAGTGGTAGCATATTACCTCAAGGTGGTCCTCCTCCAGGCTTCAATGCCTTTGTCACATTGTCCTTATCTTGTGTGACTCCCCAGGTGCTTGCCTGAGGCTCTCTCTTGTCCCTGTGCTCTCCACCCTGCTGTGGAAGGCTCACCAGCAAAGTCTGTCTGAATTGTAACAAGAAACTGACTCCTTGCCCTTCAGTTTTGGGTTAGTCTATTTTGCATGTATTTTGTTTGTCCTGAAAGCAACATAGTTTGCAAGGAGAACAACCTGATGCAATGCACTTCTTACAAGGGATATGATGACAGACCTTACTGAGGCAATAGAAAGGCTGTGTTAACATATGAGCCTTTAGCTTCCCTCCACACCAGCACATGTAGAGTCTGAGGGTTCAAAATCTGCACCTGAAAAATGCGCATACATATCCTACCAACACTTTTCCTGAAGCAGCTGAATGATAAGTGTGAGTAGCTGCATGTAAGCCATCCCTGATGCAGCAGAAGTGGAAAGCAGCTTAGAGATTGCTGAAATTATCTAAGGCTTAAGAGTGCTTTATTTTTGCCATGGCAGGATTACAGCAGTGACTGGAGCCCCAAAGATACAGTCAGGCGAATGCAGAGGGGCAAGGTAAGGACTTTGCACTCCCACCTGCTTGTATGAGATGGAGGGTGGGTGGTCCCAAGATGCTCTACACTTTTCTGTGCTTCTAGCTATTCTGGGAACAAGGAGGGGATCTGCATTGCTTGCAGCACCTAGCAGGGGTGGTGGTCTGCCTGTCTGTTACTTTGCCTGGTGGCAGTACTGGGATCACACTAGCTCAGGAGCAGCAGGAGAACTTCAGGGTTTTGTTGCTTTGTTTACTTGAGTGGTCCCCTCAGCAAAGCTTTGACAGTAGGTATCTGTACTGCTGTGTCCCTTTCTACCCTTTCTGCTCCCTGGGACTGGGTTTATTTTAAAAATCTGAGGGAGTGGAACTTTATCTCCATTCTCACTTGGTGGCAAATGGAGGGAGGAAGAGAGAAATGGTTTCACTGGAAGTGTAATCTTAGTCTCAGCTGCCTCAGTGTGCAGTGAACACATAGGGAGATTGTGGTTTCACACTGCACATATCTCCTCACAGGCTGAGGCGAACTAAAGGATGAGAGAGGCCACAGATGTGGGGTAAGAAGAAGGGAGAAAGAGTTATGACTCTACTTTTCTGGTCTCCTTTGTGGAAAGGGGCCTGTAGAGTTCCCTCCTCCTGTCAGGGCTAGTGGTTTGTGGTGTACAGGAAAGTTTTGTCTTGTTACAAGGGTGTTCGTGCTGAATGTACATTGTCTGCTGTCCTAGACTGGGCTGTAATGAGGGTTGACTGCAACTCCTTTGGACAAATTTTCAGGGATTATGCAGCATGTGATTTCAGCTACATAAGAATTAATTTCTCCACGCATTGGGAGGGCAGTTATTCATGTTGCTGAAGGGCTTATGGGAGAGGAATAAATAATACCTTGGATTCAGCCTGAGGACTGTCAAGTCCCACATGTCTGCTTTTTCCTGTTCTGTCCCTAGGTCTGCTCTCTAGAGAGATTTCGCTCCCTGCAGGACAAGCTGGTGCTGTTGGATGAAGCTGTGGCAGGGCATGATGGGAATGTCATTACAGCTGTGAGTCCTGCTGGGGCCATACAGGGCTGGCACTGCGGGGTGGCCCCACAGAGAGTGTTTGGAGAATGTAGTCAGCTGGCCACCCGGTCTCGCAAGACTGGGAGGTGTTCTTTAGTTCAAACCAAACGGTTATTGGAAAGTGTCAAAGCTAAAGACTGGGAAATTCTGTATTCCTGCTGTCTTTCCTGCCACTCTGCACAATTAATGTTAATAACAAGGACTTTGATCCATCAGCCTTACAGATTTTTGCAACTATTTCTTGAAGGTCAAGGTTTAATCTGCTCATTTCAGCACAGAAGATCTGGGACCTGGTATTTGGCCTCACCAGTTTTTCTGGCTTTTAAAGTATCACACAGGAAATAGGATTGTGTCAGAGCTTACTTCATCCGGGTCTTGTAATTCCTTGGATTTTGCATGGAAAGGTTTTCCTTTGTGAATTTTGGTCTCGCTTAACTAAACTCCAGAGTAGAGTATAGGCAAGAATCTAAGCAGCTGTGGCCCAGGCTCACTGCTTGTCCTGGGTGTTGTGGGTACCAGAATTTAAGTTCAGTGCTCTAAGAGCTGGGTTTTCAGAGGCCCTTTGCAAAAACTTCTCTAGGCCTTGACCAGTGTGCTGCTTTTTTGTGTGTCTTAATTCTGACCTGTCTGGCTGTGCTCACAGGTCTTGATATTCCTGAAACGGACGCTGAGGAGAGGTGAGCATGACTGGGGCTGGGATTTCTGTAGTGTGTTTCAGTGAAGGATGGAGGGGGTAATTCTTTCACTGGGTGCAAGTTACAAAGAGAGCATTTGGGCTATTGCTGCTTTACTAAGCATGAAATATTTTTGTGTAATGTAGGAGCAAGTGTAACGTAGGAGGTGGGGGGGATGGTGATGCCTACAATGGCTCTGGAAAAGAGCTTTAAGCAGTGGTAGGTGGTGGTGATGGGATGAATGAAAATGAATTTATAGAGGTGGCACATGGCTGTGAATTCAGCTGTCAGCCCAGCGATTGGGCTCTTCTGTGCTCCAGCCTTCAACACTGTGATTTGAGATGGGATAAGATTGTTGAATCCTGCCAGTGACTTTCAACTCCATGCACTGTGCTAAGTCCCCTCTGCTTGGTAGCACTATCTTACTTTACCCATCTGTACATAAACTCTCTCCCCTGCAGAGATCTTGTTTCGGGAGCTGGAGGTGCGGCAGGTGGCCTTGTGCCATCTGATCCATTTCCTCAGAGAGACGGGTGAGCAGAAGTTCCTTCTGGATCTGCTCAGGTGAGGCTGTTGATCCATCTTGTGGTAGGGCTGAACACTGCTTGGAACCTGCCTCCAAGTTAATGCTTATTAATTCTCTTTTGCAGGTTCTTAGACAGAACTGAGGAAGTTGCTGTGAGTATTCCCAGGAGCATAAGCTCCCTTAATGCATGGGGGGAGGCTGGCTGCAGAGTGTGGGAATCACGCAAAAGCTTTTTGCCCCCATTTCATCCTCTGGAATACTGTATCTCCCAAATCCCTGAGAACAGACTGCTTCTTTCCTCTCTCCCTCCAGCTGTCTCAGTACCGGGAGCATCTGAACATCCAGGATGTAGAAAAAAGGAGGGAATTTCTGAAAGGTTGCATTGGGTAAGAAAAAATGCAAAAGCAGGGGAAGGATGTGGATTCTTCACAGGAGGTGTTAGTGAATAAAATTAAACCTCTGTGCCAGTGCCATAGCTTACATGGGTTGAGAGCTGATGTCGGTTTTCCCTTAGTGGGGAGTGGGAGTAGAGTTGTGGATATAGTGTAGACCAATGAGGAATCATTGATCACCAGTTTGTGGTGATCACTAGTCCAGTAACTTTTGCTGCTTATTCAGGAGGAAAGATGCTTCAAGGGACTTTCTGATCACTGATCCTTCAGATTCTGATGGATGAAAGTCTGGGTGCCTGAGCACTTGAGGTAGTTGGTAGCATCCACTTTAGGTTATTCTGTGAGAGGTACCACATAATATTTCTTTCTCTGGAGCCTGTCAAGGAGAGAGCCAGTTGGAGAGGGCAATGGGTCAGGAGTTTGAGTACCCACTAGCCTTTCAAGATGGGAAGAATGGGAGCTTGTTTGGTAGAAAAAAATTCTTCTAAGAGTACTTAGAAGTAAGTGAAGGATTCTATACTTAAGAGCTGGTCACAGTGCTTCTTTTCTTCATGTCTGGCCAGGCTGCCATTTTCAGCTGAGGATACCTCCCACATCCAAGACCATTATACCCTGCTGGAGCGACAGATCATCATTGAGGTCTGAAATCTTCTCTGCTGGTCAGGAGATGGCTGGGACTACCTGTGAGATCTCTTGCTGTCCCTAACTTACACCACTTTGGATCTAACCAGCCTATCCTGGCTAGTGTATTTGTAATTGCGATTCAGGCTGCTATGCCAGGCACATGTGAAGTACCA
Organism: Lonchura striata; assembly: GCF_050655825.1. NCBI lineage: Eukaryota > Metazoa > Chordata > Aves > Passeriformes > Estrildidae > Lonchura > Lonchura striata. Next base: position 52,036,229 of record NC_140707.1, on the reverse strand, counting down.
GATCTGAGACTTGATAGCATGTTGGGGCTGTGTTTGCACATTGTTGTCACAACACTCTCTCTAGGTCTCTATCCCACAGCTCAACAGGCTCATCTTGGCTTATGTTCCCCATCTGTCTTCCTGATTCTACAGGCTAATGATCGACACTTGGAGATGGCTGGGCAGTCAGAGCTATTTCGGAAATATCCTCGCAAGGCTTCAATTCTCAACATGCCACTAGTGACCACCCTCTTCTATTCCTGTTTCTACCACTACACAGAGGCTGAGGTGAGGATGATGTGGCAGAAGATAAGATTTCATCTCATCCTTGTAGTCCTCAAGATGTGGGGTGGTCAACCTGTGGCATGTTAAGGAGAAAAAGGGAAAGAGAGGTCATGTTTAATCTCTCAGAGGGACTTTGTCCCCTGGGACCAGTTTGGAGTTTTGTGCCCCAAGACATTGAACCTGGCACAGTTTGTCAGGGAGTTGCCTCCTAGAAACCCCAGTAAATCCCATGAGGCTGAGGTACATGTTACTGGTATTAGAAGTGCTGGAGGTGCACCAGTTGAGGATGTAGGGAAACCAGACCAGACAGCTAATGGGGTGGGATAGTTGCTCTCTTCTGCCAGCTGCTTCCTCCTGTGGCCCTGACATGAGCAAAAAGCAGTAAAATCTTGAGAAGATTGACTCTGTGCAAGGCAGATGCCTTATAACAGGTGTTATAACCCGTGCTGTGGCCTGCCCTTCTGAGTTTGCACTGACTTGTCTGCTTTCTCTAGGGAATGTTCAGCAGCCCCACCAACCTGAAGAAGACATTTAAGGTGCGTGAGTCTCCCCTGCTGTGGCAGCACCAGCTGAAAACATGGGCAGACAAACTATATGTAATGAAGGAGCTCAGTAGGAGGAATTTGAGGGGCTCAGCACTGAGCTAGGGAGGGGGCCATGGCATCATTTTTGAGCAGGGCCCTTCTGGAGTCTCAGAAAGGCAATTGGGAGTCATATGGAAACTTTCAATGGATGTACCCTGTCTGCAGCAGCACTTGCAAATCCCCACTTCCTAGTCTTTGCAGTGCTGTGTATGGCATCAGGCAGCACCTTGCCTCTTTGCTTGGGTGTTGGTGTAGACAGAGCTGGGGCAGATGCCATTTATGTCCAGCCCACACAGACCTCCTGAACTGTGCTACTGTTCTGACTGCAGCTTTCTGCCTTGCAGATTCCTGATAAGCAGTATGTGCTGACTGCCCTGGCAGCCCGTGCCAAGCTGCGGGCATGGGGTGATGTGGATGCCCTCCTCACCACCAAGGTGAGTTGCAGCAAACCTTGCTGGGGACACAGGCCCAAGTACTGGCATCTGCTACTGATAGCTGGCTTGTTCTGGAATTACTGGACAGACTGGTTTTATTTCAGCAGGGCCCAGCACCTCTGCTGCAGAGTGTTGCAATACTTTCCTCCTCTCTCTGCCTGAGACCTCTGCTGGGCCTGGTTTGGCTGCAGCAGTAAGGTCAGAGAAGGGGGCTGCCCCTGAGCTCTATTACCAAAAGGATTGCAGCCAGCCTGTGCCCAGCACTGTGTGAAGGGCTCTGCAATGTGGTGTATGTGGTGGCTGTGGAGTATGTTGTTGGCACTGGGAGAAAAAACACATTTTCTTGTGACTGGAGAGGCTATCCTTTTGGGTTAACATAGGTTTGGTTCTCATTTCAGAACTGGCTGGGTTACACCAAGAAGAAGGCACCTATTGGCTTCCACCGGGTGGTGGAGATCTTGCAGAGGAACAATGCTCCTGTGCAGGTGAGCCAGGAACTCCTGCTTATGTCCTGCTCTTTGTTGGGATTTGGTGTATGAATGACTCCTCAGGTGAGCTGCTTCCTAGGTGGAAGTGGGAGATCGTCTAGCTTTGCCAGGTGGGTGCAGCACACAGCTGAGTAACCCATGCATCAACAGAAGGTGTGAGCGGTATTGAGGGCTGGGGTCCTAGCTCTGACTGCAAGAGGGAAAACTGGACAAAATTGGCTGGGAACTCTCTTCCCATGTGCATTGCCACCTTCCTTTGCTACATTAAAGTTTCTTAATTTGGCTGGCAATGGTTAACCTGATCCGTAGCAACGAGGTAGCCTAACATTCTGTTGATAGGAGGAAAAGTGCCAGTAAAACCTCAGGTCTGGACATGAGGAGAACAGACTTCAGGCTGCTTGGGAAATTGGTAAGGTCCCCTGGCAGTGGGGTCCATCAGTCAGTTTTTAAACATGACCTTCTAAGGGTACAATAGCAGGCAATTGCCAAATGTTGGAAGTCAGGTAGGCAAGGCAGAAGGCCAGCTTGATTGAACAGGAATCTTCTCTTGGAAATCAAAGACAAAAAAGGAAGGTGTAGAAGCAAGGTCAAATGACATGAGAAGAAAACAGATGCTGCTTGCCACTGTAGGGAGAAAATTTTGTGCAGCCAAAGCTTTACTGAAGTTGAAGCTGGCCAGAATTGTGGGGAACAAAAAACAGAGTTTTTACAAATATTTTAATGGCAGTGGGAAGTGTAGAAATAACATTGGCCCATTACAGGATGAGGATGGTCACCTCATAAACAGTGGATCAAGTGGGTCTCAGTGCTCTGAGTTGGACTACAATGACTGAGAAAACTATCAGCTCCCAGTCGACCCTGAATCTATGCAGATCTGCTGCTTCAGTTGGAAATCTATGGGGCATGATGGCATTCATCAAAGAAACCACAAAGAACAAGCTAATGTCATCAGAAAACCTCTCAATGATTTTTTGAGCTGTCTTGGCAATTTGGAGAGATGCCAGATGACTTGAGGCTGGGTAATATCCCAATTTTCAAGAAGGCAAGAAGGAGGACTTTGGAGACTGTAGGCCTGCTAGTCTTAATTTCAGTGTAAGGTAAAGTTATGGAGAAGATTATTCTGGGAGGTATTGAGAAACCTGGAGCACAACACAGTCATTGGTCACAGCCAGCACAGGAAAGTTGTGCTTGTCAAATCTGATTTCCTTTTATGAAAAGGCAACCTACTTGGTTGATCAAGGGAAGCTACTCCATGTAATGTTTTTGGATTTCAGTAAAGCTTTTGATGTCTCTTGGGGTGTCCTGGACAAAATGTCCAGCACACAGCTGGATAAACAAGTGATGACATGTGTGAGCATCTGGTTCATGAGTTGGGCATAAAATATTACAGTAAATAGGGCAACATCAGACTGGTGACTGGTCATTAGTGGGGGTTTCCACAGGGCTCCATCCTTAGCCCTGTGCTCTTCAACATCTTCATAAATGACTTGGATGCACTACTGGATGAGATACTAAGCAAGTTGGTAGATGATACAAAACTGGAAGGAGTTGTTTACTCCCTAGAAGGCAAGGAGGCTCTGCAGAGAGACCTCAACAAATTAGAGGGCTGGGCAGTCACCAAAATTAAATAGAGTTCAGCAAGGGAAAGTGAGGAATTCTTCATCTGGGATGGGGCAACCCTGGATGTATGGACAGACTGAGGAATGAGAGACTGGAGGGCAGTACCATGGATCCTGGTCGCTGGCAAGTTGAACCTGAGCCAGCATTGCCCTGGCAGCCAGGAGGGCCAGTGTTGTCCTTGGGTGCATCAGGCACAGAATCAACCAGCCAGGCAAGGGAGGGGATTGTCCTGCTCTGCTCTCCACTGGGACAGCCTCACCTCAAGTGCTGGGGGCAGTTTTGGGGCCACATTATAAGAAGGTTATAAAGCTATTAGAGAGTCTCTAAAGGACGGCCATGAAGATGGTCAAGGGCCTTGAGAGGAAACCATATGAGGAGCAGCTGAGGTCACTTGGTCTGTTCAGCCTGGAGAGAGGAGACTGAGGGAAACCTCATTGTAGTTTACAGCTTCTTTGTGAGGGGAAGAGGAGGGGTGACCAGTGAGAGGACTCAAGGGAGTGACCTGAAATTGTGTCAGGGAAGGTTTAAGTTGGATACTGGAAAGAGGTTCTTCACGCAGAGAGTGATTGGGCACTGGAAAAGGCTCCTCAGGGAAGTGGTCACACCATGAAGCCTGACAGAATTCAAGAAACATTTGGACAGTGCTCTCAGGCACATGTTCTGACCCTTGGAGATGATGCTGTGCTGGGACAATAATTGGACTCTATGATCCTTGTGGGTCCCTTCTAACTTGAATTTTTCTGTGATTCTGAGCTTTGTAAGCAACACCTCTGGGATCCTGAACAGTCTTGTTGAGGTCACTTGTTCCCTAAAGAAGGGGCCAACTCTGTGACCACCAACCTTGAAAGGTTTTGGGACTGGGTGAGAGAATGAGACAGGACACACCTGCAGAAGGGAGCTGAGACATGCTTCTGTCTCTCACAGGTGCTGCAGGAGTACGTGCGCCTGGTGGAAGATGTGGAGACCCGGCTCAACCTCGCTACCAAATACAAGTGCCATGATGTTGTCATCGAGGTAGATTGCTGCTGTGTGCAGAACTGGGACATGGGCCTGCTTTTTCTCTCTAGCTTTTCTGTTCTCTGCCATGTGCACTTCTGTCCTGTGCCTGGTGGGGTTTGTTTATCCCTGTGGCCTGGGAAAAATGATAAGGTTCCCAGTAGAAGTCCATGAGTCAGGAGAGAGGCTCCTAGCATTTGTGCTTTGAAATTGTTCTGTGTTGGGAACTGGATGGGGGATTGTACAGTTGCCCTGCCCATCTGCAGGACACCGTGTAACCATGGAAGTGTCCCTTTATCTCAGCTGGGTGCTGATTTTGCCCTTTATCTAGACCTACCGGGATCTAAAGGATCGTATCCAGCTGACAGCTTATAAATGCAAAGTGGAGCGGGGCTCTGCAGAAGAAGAGAAGATAAACAGCATTCTCAGCAACATGGTAAGAAATGGTTACTCTTTCTTCCAGACACTTCACCAGAAACAGATAGAGATTAGGTCTAGGGGCATGGCTGTCCTATGTACTTTCTATCCCTGCTGGGAAGCTAATCTTTTGTTTGCATTCAGGGTAGGAATGAATGGTTATACTGATAGAAATGGTACGCTCTGGCTGTAGCTATCCTTGTCAGGAATTGGGAGAGTCACTAAGTTGGCCCCTAGGGCTCTGTGTTCAGCATTGCTGTTAGTCATGTCTTGTTCTCTCTTTTAGCAAATCCGGTGGAAGAACTGAACATGTGTGAAACAGCCTGCTTGACCGTCGCGTTGTCACTGAAAGAGGGAACTGCAAAACCCAGTCCAGTGCCAACAGAGCAGCTCTGTTACTACTCATTGCATGATCAACGTTTGTCCGTGGCAGTGGGTGCCCGTGGCTTGTGGGACCATGGCGTTCAGGCTGGTTGAAGACAGCTGCTAAAATGTAGCTGGCAAAACCATGGTACTGATCCATCAGGGTTGATTCTTTTTGGAATCTGATTGTATTTGACCTGGCTGTAAGCCAGGCATCACTTGTGTGTATGGAGGGACGTTGCTGGGCACAGCAAGATGAATGTTTGTTCTGGGTGGTGCCTGGGCTTGTTCTTGCAAGAGGAATGTGTCAGTCACATTTATGAGTCTCCACCAGAGTGTCCTGACCAGTCCCTGTAACAGTCAAGCTGGCTCGGGCATCAGTAATCATGGCTGTGTAAAAGTGCTGGGAGGGAAAGAACCAGTTGCAGGGTTTTGTGGGTTTTTTTTTTGTTTTTTTTTTTTTTTTTTTTTTTGTTTTGTTTTGTTTTTTTTTGAATTCTGGCTCACCCTCAGGAAAGAGGTGTGTGAACTCCTGCAGAGAGCCAGGACCTCTGCCAGTATCCTTCTGCTAGCACCCTGCAGCATTTGGAAGATACCTTTATCAGGGAAGTACCTAGTGTAGAGGTGGTCAGAGTCCTGATGGGTTGGATGGAGAGTAAACAGGGACCTCTCTCAGTTGACACAAACCTGCTGGTCCCAGCAGCTCTTTTCTCAGAAAGTGTTATGCCAGGAAAGATTGAAATGCACTTTCTCAGAAACACAACTCCTCAGGCAGCTGCTGACTTCATCCCTTCAGACCTCACTTCAATTCTGTAAATAAAGCTGTCTCTTTCTCCTTGGCATGTTTCTTTCATTTCCCCACTAAGCACATTGTCACTCGTGTGTTAATCCTGAGCAATTTATCAGCTCCCACAAAAGGAGTTGCAGGATGTTTTTTAATGTTCTGAAAAGCACAGTGCATGTCACCAGTGACATTGCTTGCAGCAGTACCTTATTTAACACCTTAAGTGCCATCAGCACAGATTAATTAATTTTAGAGAGTTTGTAGGAGAGTTTGCTGCCACAGGGGGTCACACAAACATGAGAGTAGATTTGGATTCCAGCCTCCCTGCTGCACTATGAACTGTTTTTTTGGCTTTTTTTTCTGTTGTTTTTTTTTTTTTTTTTTTTTCTTTTTTTCTTACGGAATCATTTGAGTTGGAAGAGTCCTCTTGATCATCTAGTCTGCTCATGCTTTAGCAGGATAACCTGGAAACAGGCAGACCAGGACCATGGCTATGTGGGTTTTCAGTATCATCACTGGAGATGACTCAGCGTCTCTGGGAAACCTGTTCTGAATTTGGCAACACTCACAGTAAAAGGTGGGTTTGTGTCTTCAGATGGACCAGCACATTTCAGTTTGTGTCCAATGCCCCTTGTCATCACTGGGCACCACTGAAGAGAGTCTGGGTCCCTTTCTTCACTCCCTGTCTTCACATACTTGGACAAATTGATAAGATTGCCCTTGAGCTAGGGAAATTCCATTTTAGGTGAGGATTGCTAAAATTAATAGTAACAGGTCTAATACAGCTTGTGTTTTATGTAGCTCATACTAATTGAGTAAACAAATGTCATTTACAGGCTGCATATAAAGTCATATAACCCCACAACTTAGATAAGACAAATGGGGAGAATGGTCCTCCATGGAGATGTTTGGAATAAAATTATCTTTTTAATAATCTCGGGGAAGAGATGAAACAGGGTTTATTAAATAGCTTTTTATAGTTCTTGAAAACTAGCCACATCCCAAGGCTCAGCTGTATAGCTAAAGACTTCAAATCAACCTGCAAGGACTAGGCCAGGCAGCTAAGCTCTTTGCATATTTATTCCTTTGTGTCACTCTGCTGCTGCCCTTTGGTATGTAAGAACAGTGATGGGCAGCCACCAAAGTCCCTCTGTGCCACTTTGGGCAGGCAGATACTGCTACCAGTCTGGTGGCAGTGGTTTGTGTTTCACCTGCGTGTGGCAGAGCACAAGTAAATGTCTTCCAGTGCCTAGAATGGTGGTTCATGAGCTCTGCTATCACTGAGCTTTTGAGTCCCTTTCACCTTGCTTAGTGCAATAGCTTTGCAGAAGCAGAGCTTTACATGCTTTTATAAAAATGCTCAGCTGGTGGCCTGAGAGGACATTGTGTTCCTCTGCTGCCTCCTGTCACACATGCTGTCTGCCTGCTGTCATTTGTCCTGTCACTGTGTACAGCCCTGACATCTCCATCCTTCCCCTCAAGAAAAATGGGCCATGTCATTTCAGAGCCTGCAACTGGCACCAAACTCAGGAAGAAATGAAACTCTATGATCCTATCTTTGAGATGTTGGTGAGTTTAATTACTTTATTCTAGCCAGGATGTGCAGTGAAAATCCAACTGCACATGTCCTGTACAAGATTTTCATATATTTATAACATTCATCAAAAGCCATTTTTGAGCAAACCAGCTTTATGTCATGGGTGGCCATATGTCAATTTTTTTTTAATGGTGGCAGACTCAATATATAACTCACTCTTCTTAACACACACACACAAAATATTCACATACTGCATTCAACTCACACAACTCCCTTAGAGTTAACACAAAGCATCTGAGCAAACTGTGCTGTAAAAGCTGCTAACTTACTAACTTACATGTGGCCTAAAAAAACTTCACAGTGCACCTTTCACTATACAGTTTCACTACAGGATTTACTGCAGGACTCGAACCTGCAGTTTTTGGGTTTTACCACTGGATGGGACTCGAACCTATTGTTTCTACAAAAGGGGACCTGAAACATCGGAACAACCGCCCTGTAATTAGTGCGTTGCTCAGTGCGCTTGAAGTACCCGTGGTGCTTGCTGTGCCATCATGGCTGAATGGTCATACGACTTTATATGCAGCCTGTCAAGGACTTCTGGTTACTCAATTAGTATGAGCTACATAAAATACAAGCTATATTAAACTTGTTAATATTAATTTTAGCATCCCTCACCTAAAATGGTCCTAGATCAGAGGTTTCAAACCAAAAAGGTCTGGTTGTCAGTGTGATTCTTCCCAGCAGTATGAGATGGGAATATCTCTTCACATCTGTGTGCACGCTGATAATTGATACTTGATTTTTGTTCATCCTGCAAGGAAAATGAAATTCCATGAATAGCTGGTGGTCATTTTTTATGCAGGCCTGAACAGCATCATGTGGTAGAATCTGCCTCACCAGAAGGCACTGAAACTAAGCAATGACTTCAGCTTTCCTGAATGCTGCTTCATCTGTGCAGAGCAAAAACTTTCCTGTGTGCAAGAGTTTTGTCAGCAAAGATTTTGCTTCTTCAGTTACTTCAGAGGAGAAAGACAGTTGAATGCTGAGGTACTTCTTGTCTCTGCTTTGCAACTTGCCTCATCTCACATAAAGCTTGGGCTGCCTTGTTGGGTTGGAGAGTGTTGTCCTTAGGACCACATCTCTGCTCCAGGAATTCCATTAGATGATGTATTAGCAACAGAGGACCTGGACTGAGTTATTTTGTCCCTAGATCCTACTTAATCAGGGTTGTCTGAAGCAACTGATCAAGACTAGGGCATTGGATGAAAAAAAAAAAAAAAATCCTATGGGAATATATAGAGAGGACAGTTCTTGGGGGTAATGATCTTCTGATAGTTCATAAACTGGACTATTGAGGATGTTAAGATGGGAAGGCTGCTTGAGGAAAAGGATTCTTGCCTTTGGAGGACTACTCTGGAGCCATTAGTCTCAATTTTACTTCACTTGACTGACTGATGCCTGCAACATTTTATATTCAATTCTCTGAGTCTGATGGTTTCTCAAAGACCCAAGAAGGAGTCTTGTAGTCAGACACTGAATAAAACCGCTATCATTATTAGCAAGCTGCTTTGGACAGTTGTTGCCAGCAAATATTTCCACTTGTTTTCCCTTCCCAGAACCTTCCCCTGGTTTGACCTGACAGCTGTGTCACTGAGAAAGTCTCTCTTTAGCCAGCTGCTAGAAAAGAAAGAGCTTGTCTGGTGCCATCTGATGCCTGGTGCTCTACTGTACCAGGCACCCTCTGGAGATGTCCTACAAAACAATGTGGGCTGGTCAGCACCAAGACATCTCTCACTTCAGCTGTAGTGGAGCCTAGTGTGATACCAGGTAACAAGTCTCCATTGTCCACAGCTGCTTCCAACAGTTTCTCAGAAATTCCAGAGGAAAATGCTGAGTATGATCCCAAATCTTCATACACCACAATGAAGCCCACGAGGAATGCTTTGCTGAGATCTCATCCCAGCCCCTTCATGGGACTAAGTGGTGCAAGAACCAGCACTTAGCTGTCACTACTCCAGCCAATAACCCTATGCACACATTTTCTTCTATGAGTTTCAGTCTCTACACTGCTTAGCAAAATTACTGGTTGCCTGAGCTTTTCTATTTTTTTTTCTGAATTTGCTTATTGCATCGTCTTCTTGGCCTATGAACTGCTTCAGTTTCACTGTGTTTCTATTGCAGCTTCAATACAAAACTGAATTACAAAACCAAATTATTATTTTGTAGTGGCTGCAGCTTTGGTATAACAAACTAAACAGGATCAAGCCCAGTCTCTGTTTTTTTGGTTTTTTTTTCCTTGTATTTTTTTATTCCCCATGAGGGATCTTGAGAAAGCCATTGAATCCTGACAACATACTAGTGATTTAGTCAGGAGCATTCTTTCTGTTGAGACAGGCTTTCATCAGCACTTCTACTTCCTTGCTGCTAATAAGGTAACCCCCCTCACCACCACAGACTATGATATGTCCTTCAAGGAAAAAGCAGGTAACTGGATACTCTGACCAAATCCACCCGGGACAAAGCAATTTTTATTCCCTAAATTCTCTAGTTCAGTGTTCTTTTGTACTTTCTGCCACCATCTATCATGTGTTTCAGTACTGTTTACCATGATAAAACACTGCCTGCCGGGTTTTGCCTCACAGGAAATAATTTCTGTGGCAAGGCCAAGGATTAGTTATGCATGTTGCACCTAGACCCTTGCTTAATTATGATTGCTGACAGCAGCTGTTGCCACACCTGTACACCAGTTATTGTATATGTCATTTATCTTACATCTGCGTTTCAGAGCAAGCCCAGTTGCAGACAGCGAAGCATGGGAGAAATCTATTCACTTGGGCATCTGGGAAGTTCTTATCAATCCCTTGTGCCTAAAATATGTCTATGATTGTTTTTTGGTCTTTTTTAATCAACTGTGAAGCAGAAGTGAAAGACAGACAATGCTACAGTTTGATCCACAACATCTTCACTTAGTTCCTGCAAGCAAAGGAAGTATTGCAGAAAAAAGAGAATGTGGGAATGGGTTTGGTGTAATAAAACGTCTGAGAGTTGCAGTGGCAGTGCAGTGCACAATTTTTTGTAATTGTGAAAAGGTGGAACTGTACCTCCTTGAACAATCTGCAAGGTAATAAGGATACAGTCTGCTGTGGCTGCTGGGCTTCTTTCAAAGGCAAAAGTGCAGTATAAGTCTCTAATTCTGCCTCTGCATGTCTTGTGATGCAGGAAGAGCATCCACTCCCACCATGGTCTGGGGTCCTTGCAAAGAAGGAACTGTAGTATAGGGCTCCAGTCCTGCATTTTGGACAAACTGTGAGAAAGTGAGGGCATCTGATTTCTCTCCTGTTGGTGCCTTTCTCTCTAGGAAGAGACCCATATTGTCTCTGTATGGGAGGGCAATGGATCTGCTGAAGAGAGGCTCCTCAATCCCCAGCAACTCTCGCACGTGTCGTGAAATTTCCTGAAATATAAGATGAAACACCAGAAATTCTCATTTCTCAAACCAAGACAATGGAGCAACAGCTAAAACCATCTATTCTGTGTCAGAGCAGCAGGAAAAATAAGTGATATTCTGAATTTTGGTACAGTTTGATGCTTGAAGTTGCAACATAGGGGGGATCTGAATCCATAAGCTGCATGTGACATTGTAAAAGCAGTGCATATCACCTTCTCTCCAGATTTACTATCAGGGATGGCATCATATCTGGTCTCTTAGTGACATAAATATAGCTTTCATCCTTGCACTTCAAGGACAAACAAGTTATGGATAAATGAACTGCAGTCTCTTCTGCTTAATGCAAAATCATCGCTGTTTGTTCAAGTATAATGCAAATGACAATCTACACAAAGGTGTAAAAAATAATTAGCAAAAAATCATATTGTTCATTTTGAAAATTATGAGTGTATGGGTGAGCAAGCTGGACCTGGAACTGTGAGTGAGCAGAGCCTTACCAGTGTTTTTGAAGCAACTTCTGAGAATTTAACTATCTGATTTGACTGAAGCTTAAAACACAATTTGCAAGATTTTATTGATTTGCTCAGAGTTTCACAGTATTTGCTCAAAACCTTCCCCCAACTTCAGCTTGACTCTGAATACTTTTTGTGATAACAAAAGAACACCAGACTCTTATCTTGAGTGCTTTTGATATTTAAAATACCAGTACAGTGAGATTAAAACCAGCAGTCACTTGTCCAAGCTCCATAGCTTCCACATAATTAGCTTTGTAGTTCCCTACCAAACTGCCGTTTCCCCTAAACTGCAGTTTCCATCTCACTGAGTTGATGCTATCACTCTTATTTCTATAGTAACTGTATCAGTTTTGACTGCTCACAGCCTTTCATTTATATTTCTTGCTGGGAAATTGCAGTTTTAACTTTTCACCTGCTCTAGCAGAACTTCCTGAAAGACCCAAAGGGCCACATCCTGCAGAGCTCTGCATACTTGGATTCTGTCAGAATAAAGTTCTTTAAAACACAAATAACTGGCAGAATAGGGCACGACCTTTGAGAACATCTAGGTTCCACTGAAGTCTGTGAGATGTTCCCAATTTACTTGCAAGCTTTGGAAAACATTACTGAGACAGTCTCACTTCCAAGCTTGTGGCAGTGTCCTGCCTGTCTATTGCTTATCGAGAGGAACTTTGGTTCCTACAAGAGGAAGAATGGGTTACAGTTGATAGGTCTAACCCATGGCCTAGTATTACTCAGCAGCTGAACTAACACCGTACATAATCCCTGTATCTTAATACAAAGGTGAGGTTTACAAAACTTAGAAAAGTCTTCCACTTTTGGAAAGCACAAATGACTATAGTCTTTATCTGCTTGTACCAGAAATATTTGTGAAGGTTTGCTGTCTGAAAAGCTTAGTGTTAACTTGATGCCTTTCTGTCAAAACAACAGGCAAAGTCATGGCACTAGTTAATATTTTTGGTGGTATATTTAGTTTCAAACAAAGAGTTAAGATTGTGCAAACAGACAGAACTGTGGTGAAATTGTATTTTGGTATTGTAGAATAAAATAAACAGTGTTAATATTTTAATCACTGGAGCATAGAGTTTCTTCTTTCTTCTTGGTTTGTACTTCTAGCTGAGCCTTATGGTGAAAGCAACTTCAAATTGTGATGCAAAACAGATTATTTGGCTCTGTAAATGCAGTGCCTCTGTGGTTTCCACTAGGGGAGGGAAAGAGGGTAATGAAATTTAAGTCAATTTGTTGATTTCCTGAATTTTTAGGAAAAAATTCAGGCCTTTGGAAGGCCAGACTGCAGCCCTGAAATTCAGCCTTAACTATCAGTGTTTGTTAAAGAAAATATATAGCTTTGAAAGGACAAAGATCGATTACATGTTCATAAAATGGGGAAGAGACAGGGCTCCTGTTTGTGCCCAGCAAAGCATAGAAGAAGGGAATAAAAACGCGTGGCCCTTTTGCACCTGCATGTGGCCGAAGTCCGTGACGCCGATGGCGGGCAGGCTGGAGCAGTTGGCGTGGATGAGGCGGCGGCCGGTGATGCCGTTGGCCCTGAAGCATTCCTGGGCAGGGAAGCGGAGAGAAAGGCGGGTGGCCCCGTGCCGCTGCGGCCCCCGTGCCGCTCTCACACACACACCGGGCTCCGGGCCGCCGGGCCGGGCGGCGCCGGGCGCGGGGGTTTGGCGCCCGGACCGGCAGCCCCGCACCTCGTACTGGGGGAAGCCGAGCTGCGCCACCCACTCAGCCACCTCCTCGGTGCTCCAGGCCAGGAAGGGGCAGACGGGCCGCCGTCCCCCCGCGCCCTCGGGCTCAGGCTCCGGCCCCTCAGCCACCGCAGTCCCCGCGGGACCCGGGCGCGGCGCCGTCGGCTCCATCCCCGATCACCACGGCAACGCGTCCTTCCGGGGCCCTGTCACCTTGGCAACCATCACTTCCTGAGGTGCGGCCCCGCCTCCCTTCCGCCACTCCCTCCCGCTGTCAGCCTGCAACGCCGCCCGCCCCGCGGCTCCGCAGGACTTAATGTTGATTGGCTGCGTTGTCGCGGGGGGAGGCTGAGCGATGAGCACCGGGGCGCCACCATCTCCCTGCGGCCCGGCTCGCGCGCGCTCGCTCGGCTGTTTCCGGCCGCCCGCTCCGGCCCCGCTCGGCTGTTTCCGGCCGCCCGCCGAGCCGTGCCCATGTCGGACGCGCTCTCCGCCGCCGCCGGCTGCCGCTCCGAGCGCCCGGGCGGCGACACCGCGCCCCGGGGCCCCGCAGGTACGGGCAGGGCAGCGGGCAGCCGGCGGCGCGTGCTTAGCGTTGGCCTTACGGGAGAGTTTCCTTTACGTGGTGGGTAGCTCGTCTCTGGCGGAGCAGCCGCGCTTGCGGGAGGCAGCTCCCTGCGGTGCTGCCGGCCGCGGTCCCTGCTGCCCTCCCGCTCGGGCGCCGGGAGCTGCGGCAGGAGTTCCTCTGGTGCGGGGGAGCAGCGAGGGGCGAGGGAGGCTTGCGCTTTGCCAGGCGAGGGAGGCCCCGGCCGGCCGGTAGCCGGGCTGTGCCGTGGGCTGCGAGCCCCTGGGCCGGAGCTGTCCCATTCCCGCCCTGACGCTCGGGAAGGGCCAGCGGCTCCGCGGGGCATCAGCAACCTGCGGAAGCTGGAGCTTGTCCGTGCCCTGCCCACTGCCTCAACCGATCGGAGAGCGGGGCTGGGAAGCACGAACCGCACTCGTATGGGACGGAGCTTTCCCCGAGTTCAGGAGTCTCGGGGAAGACCAGGAGCCATCTTTACAGAAAGTCCTTTTAGCAGTGACCTAGGAATTTCCATCTCGTCAGTGCCCTTTGTGAACTGCTGCATGGCTGCTTCTTCCAGGGCTTTGTCAGCTCAGCTTTGCATGATGAAATTTGGCCTTGTTTTGTCCTTCTAAAGCTAGGATTAGTAGTTCCTGAATGAAACCTGATTCTGAGAATGGCTTTACACCACAAACATGCCAAGGTTTTTGTTCTCCCTTTCCTAGGGTTGAGGCCATTAAAAATCTTTGCTTCACAAGGTTCTAGAAACAGCTCATAACACAAAAAACTGGTTGGCACAGGTCTTTGTTCCACAGCTGTGTGACCTTGTCAGTGTTTGAGTACTGGCTGCAGGTTTTTTTCCTGTCAGTGTATTATAAACACCAACGGTTATTTCACCTTCTTTTCCTATATTTTGTTTATTGTTAGAAAATGAAGACTCAGCCCAAAAGACAGAGCCTGCAGATCAGCTAGTTGATTCTTTGGAGTCCAGTACTTCGCAGAGCGGGTAGGAAAACCTTTTTGTGTGTTGTGGCCGACATGCGTGACAGTCTGTTTTAGTCCTGTGACCGCTTCTGTATGGCAGTTTGTTCTGTGCAGGTAAAAAGAAGGGGCTGAATTGGAGACTGAATTGTCTACTTTGGGACAGTATACCAGAGTCAGCATGGGAGGGCCTGTTCTTACAGGCTTTAGGGTTGTTTTAAAGCTTGTGAAATGTAGTTCACGGCTCAGCTATTCAAATCACAGAGTCATTCAGCTTGAAAGGAACTCTGCGTGGTTTTATAATTTATTATAAGAGCTAGTACATTTTCAGGGGGAAATTTTCTGTATCCTGTCTTGAGGATACTTTAATAATTAAGCATGCCTGCTGTCTGTAAGTCTGGTGGAAGCTGTACAAGAAAATATCTTTTTCTATTTTCTTGACAAAGTTTTGGCTTTTTTCTTCATTGTTTGTTTTCTGTGTTTCTCCATTAATCCTCCTGTTATCAGACATTTGGCTTGCTGATACCAGCTGGGCATGTGTTTGTGGCCAAGTAATTTAATTGGCTAGAAGCACTAACACAATGCAATGCAGTTTCCTTTGCCATTATACATTTGTTGCACAGGATACAATTTCAGAAATGTGTGAGTTAATTCCACTAGGTAAACCACAGCTTCATCAAAAAAAATGCAAAAATCCAGGAAAAAACCCTCACATCAAACTACCCTTCTTACCAAAACAGCAGTCTGATGCCATCTTGGTTTGATGCTGCTGACATCTCTATCAGACATTCTGAGTGTAAATGAGTTCTTCCATCTTTTTATTATATCGTCTATACAGACCATGAGCAAAATGGCTAAAGTAGATAATGGACACTTGCGGACATTATCTATTAAATTTGGCTTAATTTAGATCTTTTTTGAAAGGGATGGAGATGGTCCAAAAGGTTTGTGTGAGAAGAAATCAGCTGAACTGTGTCTTTGTAAGTCTGCCTGTAAAGCTTATGTACCACTTTCTAATCTTTCACTGAGACTCTTAGGTATCAGTGGTATCTAGAGGAAAAAAATCCCAAACTGTAAGCTCCTATGTTGATGGAGAGCTTTTTGAGCAGATGTGTGTCCCTATGGTAGCAGATGACCAAATAGCCCATCTAGGTGTGTTCATGCACCTGCTAAACTGAAATGCAAATAGGCTGGAAAACGATAGCATAGAAGTCCAAGAATTCCTCCTTTAAAAATTTGTTCTCACCAAGTATTCTTCTTATCTTGCCCATCTGCTGCCATTTTGTGAACCTGCTATTTGTCTTATTTGAGTTGCTCTTACAGACCTTCTGGTCTATCATGCCAATTCTAGGAAAGGAAATCACACTGTTGAGAGAATATAAGTAAAAGATGTCTTTGTTTCTGGATAAATTCTGTAGTGCCATAGGAGTAGCAATTTGAAAACAAAAGCCACATTTGCCCTGTTCAAGTCTTCTCTGTGGATGCAGAATGTGTCTTAATTGAGCTGTGTATATTTTATTTAATTTTTAATTATTCCAAACTATACTGAGTCTGCTTCCTTACTAATGAGAATATTTCTCATTTCTGAAAGGATATGTTTGAAGAAATGCAATTTTTTTCCATTAATGCTGTGTTCTCATGTTTCTGATCGTTTAGAGCAAGGCACTTGACATTGGTTTTATAGTGCTGTGAGAAGGTTTTGATTTTCAAAAGTGCAAATATTTCTATTCTTATTTAATACTAGGTTGCTTCTCATAGAAGTTTCACATATGTAATGAGAGCTTTACAGAGGACACTCTTCTGGCATCTGAGTTCATTTGGGATTATAAGTCTACCTATAGACAACATGCAGCAATTTTAAAAATATAATTTAGAAGAAAATCCTCAACAGAGAATAAATGCCAGAGAGGTTTCCTTTCTTGCCCATTCTTTTCCTGCTACGTAGCATTCTTATTGTTTCAGCATGTCCATTTTCTTTTGTTACAGTGCAGTACTTGGACCTCTTTTAAGTGCTGCCCATTGTATGTCTTACTGCTTGCTTATCTGTGGGGTGTATTTGGATATGGCAGGGAGACACTTGGGTGCTCCCTGTACCTGTTGGAAATGCTAGTAAGGAAAGGCATAATGGGCCACTTAAATAGATGGCATTCTCAGGATGGCTGTCAAAATTGTTCTGAATTCTTTCACTGATCCAGTTGACCTCTGAGGCAGTATGCAGATGCCATGCACTAGCTGGCATAAAAGTTGTCCTTTCTTGGGCAGAAAAGTTGCTACTGATGTCTGTCTGTCCTTGCTATAGTGTTGGTGAGCCAGCATGCTGTGGGGTGAGTGCAGTGAATTTCTGCCATCTAGAGGATAGTAAATATGGAGTGTCCCACAGAAGTTGCTCCCCCTGGCTCACATGGAAACTAATCATGCAGACATGGCAGGATGGGTGGGCAGGGGTTATTTGTCCAGTCAGCAGGTGCTGACCACAGAAGCTTGTTCCTTCCATTCATCTGAATTTGAGTTCCAGAGCAGTGATTCCTCTGCTGGCTGTGCCCTGGGTGCAAGTGCTGAATTGTACTGCTCTCTTCCTCCAAAAGGTCACAGCCTGGAGCACACCTGAGGGCAGACTCAACAGAGCATTCGAAGGAAGAAATTGGCACTCTGGGGGACCAGAAAGTGGCTGTAGTAGAAGAGAAGCTGCCTGACCAAATCCAGTCTCTCAAAAAGGTAAATGGATGTTTCTTATGTCTGAGAATGAAGACAGAAGTGCAGCAACAGTTCTCCCACGCTACTGCTATGCTTGCCACTGTGGCACTGAGGCTCTAAGGGTTGTGTTAAGATAAAAGTAGTATTAACGTAGATTCAGTTACATTTTTTCCTGTACATTAGTGGGAGATAAGCGGTATCAGTCTAATTTGCAAAGTCCCTCTTGTGTCTTCAGCTAGTCCTTGCTTCCTTGCTCACTGAGGTTTCAAGGTAATTGTCACCTTCTGCTCTTACCTGGTGCTTCTGGAAATTCCATTCTTGCGGATTTCTGGAAGAGGGAACTGAAATGCCTTGTTTCTTCTTGTGAGCAGCAAATTTGTTTGCTCTACAGCTAGAGTCAGGGAAACCTGTGCAAGTGACACCGAGTTCAGGACCTGTGAGTTTGCATATAAGGGAAGAGAGTGAACCAGATGGACCTGTAACTAGGATGGAGCAATTGTAGTTTGATTGTGGCTGTAGTCTAGATGCACACAGGGCTGAAAGGCTCTCCCTAGAGAGATTGTGTGTTGAGAATTTTTTCCAAGAGTAGTCGGCTAAATGTATAAGGCCATTGCTTTGTTGAGGAGTAACAATTAACTCTGATGCAAATGCAAAAATGTGCCTGCCCAGGATGCCCTGGGAGACCAAGGAGAGTGAAATTTGTGACACTGATGTAGCATTTGACTTCAAAGTTCACAATTTTGGTGCAGTGGGGGGAAACAGATGCTGAGAGGTGTCTCAGAGCTAGTCTATACTAATAATAGAAGCTTTTGCAGGTCTGACTTTGTTTCCTAAAGATGCCTGAGTTACTAACGAGTTGTTTCAAATCTAGGCAGAGACTTTTTAACCAGGGTGGTCTTTGTAACGATGTTTGTTATGTGCTTTGTGCAGGAAGCTGTTCGATTAACCAACTACCATGTACCTCAGGGAGTAGGGGATATAGTCATGATTCAGTCAGACCACACTGGTGCTGTGGATATCCTTTCAGCTGAGCTAGAGACTGCAGACCTCCTTGGGGAGCAAAGAAAAGGTGAGTCCTGAAGGCATAACTCTTGTTTGGGTAATTTTTTTAAGTGCCTGCCCTGGCTAGAAGACCAGACACTGTCCTGGAGATTCTTCTAATTCCTGCTGGAATTAGAAGGGCTCCTGGCTAGTGAGTGGAAAAACTTGACATCTGGGGCTTTTGGGAGCACGCCCCAGAATGCAGGCCCCTTACCAGAAATAGCTTTGCTGTTTTCAGGTAGTAGTTTGTCAGTAGTGAAAAGTCATGTCAGCCTGTGAACTTTTCCCTTGTCTCAGCTCAGCCTCCACCTCTGGCTGCACCCACCATGTGGACCACTGAGAAGATGAAGGAATTCAAAGCCAAGATGGGAAAGGAGAAGAATGGCCGGATGGTGGTGAAGCGAGGCGAGGTGGTGACAGTGCGTGTGCCAACCCATCCTGATGGGAAATGCATTTGCTGGGAGTTTGCTACGGATGACTACGACATTGGGTTTGGAGTGTATTTTGATTGGACCACAGTTACTAGCACTGCCATTACTGTTCAGGTCAGTGAATCCAGTGATGAGGAGGATGAAGAGGAGGACGAGGAAATTGAAGGTTAGTGCAGATCTTATAAAGGTTAATTTGTGTTGCCATGCTGCTAAGAGTATCTGTCAGATGCTACAATTTCCATCTACTTTGTTTAGTCAACCCATTTGCTATCTCTGCAGCCTATTGGCTTCCTGGTTATAGAGTGATAAGAAAGCATCTGGCCCTTCTTGCTTCAGCATATGTCAATGGCTGTCTTCTCCAAGAGCATTCTTAAAATTGAACACATGGAAAAATAAAATCAGAATTCACTCAGCCAACTTCTAGATAATAAAAAAGTTAAAGTCTGAAATTTTAACCTGACTGTTTTTGTTAGATTCTCAGACTGAGAAATTTCTGGTGGTGAGTGGAGGCAAGAAGATTTTGTTTCGGGATGTTGTTTCGGTTTTGTTTTTGTTTATTTGGGTTCTTTTGTTTTGTTTTTTTTTGGGGGGGGGGGGGTTGGGTTTCTTTGTGGGGTTTTTTTTGTTGTTGTTTTTTGATGTTTTTGGGGTTTTGTTTCTGTTTTTCAGGGGGGTTGGTGTTTTGTGTTGTTGTTTGTTTGGAGGGGAGGATTTCTTGGTTTTTGGTTTTTTTTCTTCTTTTCTTTTTTTCCCCAGTACATCAGTAGCTCCTTCTGACTGTATTTGAAATGTTTGCTACCTGCATTACTGTACTTGAGAAACACATAGTAATGTTGGCTGTTCTGTGGCTTCAGTGTATGTGTGACCACTGTAGCTGGGAGGTTCGTGTCTGAATTTTGCAGGCCCTCTAAGCAGGGGTAGGTTCCTTTATGAGGAATTCTCTTGGAGAAATCAATTAAGGACAGAGACACTATGAGGTAACAGCTAAGAGCTTTCCTGCCTCTCTTTGCTTCAAGTCTATATCACAGGACTGCTGTTGCATGTATAAAAGCAGTGAGGTGTCTAAAAAGTAAACTAAAAAAGAGGGGAGACTGGGCTGGTGGGCTAGTAAATACTGTCCCATCAGTATTCTCAAGAGAACTGATTCTTGATATGACCTTTTTTATGGTAAGGAAGGCTGGACTTTGTGGGAATTATTTGCAGAAAGGTCAGAGGAGATGCTCTAGGTAATGCTATCACTGTTAGCCTTCCATATAGCTGCATGTCTGTGTGGCATTCTGATCTTGTTGGTCTTTTTCTGTATCATGCAGTGGTTCTGGCCTACTTACTTGTCTCCTCTCTCCCATTCAGGACTGTCCCCTGTAGGTGATGTGGAACGGGGTTCCAAAAGCTACCTGCGGAACCGCTATGGAGAGATCCTGCCTGTGTACCGCAGGAACAGCCATCGGGAGGTACAGGCAGGCAGCCACGAGTACCCGGGCGAGGGCATCTACCTGCTCAAGTTTGATAACTCGTACTCTCTGCTCCGCAACAAGACTCTGTTCTTTCACATCTACTACACTAGCTGAAGAAGAGGGAAGGGGCAAGGATGGCAGGCAGGTAATGGTGAGGGTAGCAGGTTGCCACCCAGCCCTGGTACTGCCTGACAGGCACTGCTGTGTGACAGAACCAGACGCAATTCTGCCAGCTCTTCTTTGGACATAAACTGGTTTCTCCCTGCACCCTTCTTCCCCACTGTCTCAGGGGAGAAAGGTACTTGTGACTGCCTGGTTGTTTCCAGGCAGCTGCTCTTTCTCTAAAACTTTGGGAGGTCTGCTCCATGCAGGCATTGGGCTGGGCCTTCAAGTCACAGCTGGCAATTGCTCAGAAGTCACATTCAGGTGGTTGTGGTTCTGATCTGTTGTGCTGGTACAAAATGAAGTGAAAATAATATTACTATTTTGTGAATAACTTTTCCAACTCTCCTGCTGCATCTGCATCACTAGAGGGCAGCTGTTAGCTTCAGTGAGCCAGAAGCACAGCTGGCTTGTCACTTAGCCAGGGTAGCCCCATCACCTACCATCGCTACAGTCACCAGCAGTCAGTGCTTCCTTCACTCACACGAGTGGCTGGGCAGTGCTACAGTTTGTCAATGCAGTTTGTCAACTGCTATTGCTATTGCAAAGGTGTTGTTGGGAAGTTCCTTGGCATGTTTTGGTGACTAGTGATGGTATTAGTTATCACCTTCTGCTTAAGTAGTGGCTGAGTTGAACAAGGAGAAGTTAATCCATCAGAGATTAATTTTAAAACATGTTTATTTGTAACTGTTGTTTATTTTAATACTTTTAACTTGAAATCGTTCTCTTTTCTAAGAATACTGCTGTATTTACATTTTGATACCTCTTCGCAGAGACACAAAATGATTTTTCCATGGTGATACTAGAAAAGTTCTGAGTTTTATTTTTAAATCATCCAGGTAAAGCACCTCTACTTGGTCCATTCCTTCTATTGACAGGAAATGATGGACAGAATTATTTGGGGTAGCTAAAGCCAAAGATTTTGCTCTCATAGAAGGGCTGCATATTTCCTATTAAGGGTATATTGTAATGCTGTACAATTTGCTCTATATTCAAGCTTACTTTTAGCTATCTCTGCTTACTGATTCACTGCTCCAGAGCACTTAGTAGGTCAAAATGGTAAGAGAGGAAGCAGTCAGTCTATGACAGAGCAGCCCAAGCTGGGAGCAGGAGGAGTGGACATTGGAAGAGCACTGCTTGGAGCACAGTGGCTTTCTGGGGGAGTGGGCAAGGAGCAGAGTTGTTGCTGCTTTGGGCCCTGAGAAGGGGAGAAAACAGTCACCTTTCTCAAAAGAGAGTGTGTTCATCAGGGTTGGGGGGAGCTGCAAAGCTGCTTTATTCAAGCAGGTCGAGCACAGGGAGACAGAACAGTAGGGCTTGGTATCTGTCAGAACAAGATGCTCTCTCAGTTAGCAGCTTGGAGAGGGCTGTTCCTTCCTTTAACCTGTCATGGATGAAATGAAGAACCATACTCTGGCCTTTCTACAGCACTTGAATCAGGCCTGAGAAATTTAGGTATGATGTTTGGGTTTTTTCATCCTTTGGAAAAAAACCCACTTGATCATCTGTCAAGTCCCTAGATACTGCAGATAGAGTGACACACTTCACTTCTAACAGAGAAATAGTAGTAGCTGATATAAAACACCAATTTTACAACATTTCATAGTTGGTGTGTTGTGTATAGACTAGGGAATGAGAGGCTGGAGAGCAGCACTGCAGAAAGGGACCAGAGGATCCTGGTTGATGGGAAGTTGAACATGAGCCAGGCAGTGCCCTGGCAGCCAGGGGTGCATCAGGCACAGCATGGCTAGCCAGACAAGGGAGGGGATTGTCCTTCTCTGAACTGCACTGAGCAGCCTCACCTCCAGTACTGGGGCAGTTTTCTGCACCACAATATAAAAAAGGCATTAAGCCATTAAAGACCATCCAAAGGAGGGCCACAAGGATGGTGAAGGGTCTGGAGGGGAAGCCATGTGAGGAGCAGCTGAGGTCACTTGGTCTGTTCAGGCTGGAAAAGAAGAGACTGAGGGGAAACCTCATTGCAGTTACAACTTCCTAACAAGGGGCAGGCACTGATCTCTTCAATCTTGTGACCAGTGACAGGACTCAAGGAAATGGCCTGAAGCTGAGTCACGGGAGGTTTAGGTTGGGTATAAGGGAAAGGCTTTTCACCCAGATGGTGGTTGAGCACTGGAACAGGCTCCCCAGGGAAATGATCACAGCACCAAGCCTGACAGAGTTCAAGGAGTGTTTCCAGGCACCTGCTCTGATTGTTGGGGTGTCCCGAGACAGGAGCTGGACTCAATGATCATGATGAGCCACTTCCAACTCAACATATTCTATGATTCTATGAATCTTTTGTACCGAGTCACTGGAAAACACCTTAAAACCATTTATGATCACACAGAAAACACTATGGGCCAATGCCAGAAGAAAAGCTGCACATAAGTTGGTCATGTCCCAAAGCAGTAAGATCAGCCACATACATGTGTGGTCAATGCCAAGGTTCTTTAGGCTGTTCTGCAGTCTCTGGGAAACTTGGTGGTGGTGAAACTCAGTGGTGAAGTTCTGCAGGACTGTTAAAGGAAATAAAAAATGGGAATTACGTTTTTCTTAGAGGTTTCACTAGGTTGTTCCTTGAATTATTTTTTTACGTTGTTAATTTGGAAAAAATACTTTTGTTCATCACTCAGTGCTTGTCAGGGAAGTGTTTTTGTAAAAGTGGGTACAAGCTTAAGTCAATCTGTGAACTCCAAATTGTCCAAATTCCAAGTTTATGGAATTTCACTTAAATCCATTACCTAAAGACTGCATCAGGTAGAATCTTACAGTAGAGGATTTTCTTCAAACAGATTATGTAGGAAGTAAAATATACCAGCAACAGGGAAATGGCAAGTTTATTTAGTAAATGCTTTAACAAGACAAGCCAGTCTCTGAAAATAAAGTTAGTGCTGGAATTAACTGTCCCAAATTGTCAGGAGATGGGACTGTACTTCTTTTCCAGCTTCAGTGGGTCTTACAAGAAAGAGGGAAAAGGGTCTGTATCATTACAGACATTACAGCTATCCATCTGATACACACTATAATTCATATATCCATCTGATACACACAGTAATTCACATTCAGACGAATTTCAGAAATTCAAAAATCTCCAGGCTCTTCAGGCCTTTAGACTCAAAAAAGTGTTTAAATAACTGGTTTTAAGAAATGAGATTTTTTTTAATGGGCTGTTTTATAAAATAAATGAACATTTCATTAAAAGTTTATTGAAACTATCATTACTAATAAAATCTGAATTATTGAAGCCTCTAGAAACACTCTAAACACAGTAACAGTTTCATTATATTTTGCACAAATACTCATATATGGTAAAGTAATTCCTTAAAAAGATGGTAACCAAATTCAGCAGTAGCAGTTCAGTATTATGAAGACACTTCTGCAGCTCTGGTCACTGAGTTACTCATCACATTCTGCAATTTACAGTATTCTTTCATAACAGTTTCTGCTTTAAAGGATAGTTGAGTTAAAAAAGCAAATCGCAAGCAAATACATTAGGGGATTTTACTCCCCTACCCTTTTAAAGTATTGGTTTGTGAATAGTGAAAGTTATTGATTAAAAATGTGGCAGAGATTCATGAAGCATTGTCCAGATAGCAGACATATAATCAGTCATGTCAGTCAGCTCACACACATACAGTACAATATACTTGGACAGACAAGGCCTGTAAAACAGGGCTGTGCCAGGAGCATCAGAAATGATCATGGCATGGCTGCAACGTGTGACTCCTGCAGTACTCAGGGAGTGCAGAACGCCTGTGCCTCCTGAAGCACTGCAGGCAGCAGTAACTGGACCATGCCCAGTTCTCCCCACATGTTCTAAAGGCTCTTCTCATCCTGCACTCAGGTCAGTGCTGTGATCCAGGTGTAACCCATCTCCTGCACACACAGCAACACAGGTACAGCACCCCAGCACGTGTAACCTGTCTCCGACACAACCCTGCAGGTACAGCAACCTGGTCTAGTTGAAGGTGTCACTGCCCATGGGAAAGCAGGTGGAACTCAATGATATCCAAGGTCCTTTTCCAATCCAAACCATTCTATGATTTTATGAGTAAATGTGACAATAGTTTAACAAGATACGATGGCAATGTATATTTAACTATAGTGCATAGAGGACAGGGTCAGACAAAACTGTCAGGGAGACTGCTGAGTCATGAGGTTCAGAAAGGATCCCCTTATTTTTTAAACTCATTTTTTGAGGGGAATTTAGGTGTGTCTGGAGCCAGCCTTAGTCCCAGACTTGGCCCATAGTTTACATCTTAAGGATTATGTGCACAGTCAATCCTGTATCTCACTTAGCTGAGATTTCAAAGTTTTGTATGCTGTTCAGTACTTTGTGAGAACTTCTGAGCAAGGAATCTCTCAGCCTCAAGAGTTAACCCTAAGAAGCATCCCTAGTTGAGTGGAGATCCTGGGGCACAGCCTAGTGCCATGCAGGAGAGGGTAACAGGCCCTGGGCTGTCCACTAGAGTAAGATGATTGACTTACTGTCATATTTCCATACAGCCTGTATTTTGGGTTTCCTTGTGCCCAACTGACCCTAAGCTGTTGAACAAGACTTTTGGCCTTTAACCACTGTGTTCTTAACTGTCTTCTCAGAGTCAAGCTTAAGCCAGATGCAGTCCTCCCACCCACCACTGGTGGCTGGCTATTGCTCAAGCAGAAATGGGAGGGGAGAGCACACTGTCACCAGAGGCACTAAACAGAAGATGGAACAGACCATTCAGTCTGACCACAATGTCAGCATTGCCCCACTCAGTGATTGCTGTTGGTCCTTGGCTGTGAGATCTGCAGAATCCTCTGTGTGTGTGCTGGTTAACACATGCTGTGCTATTTGGCACCTACTTCACTTTCTAGTTAGGATTTATTTATCTTGAAGGGAATTCTGACCTGTATATACGTGAGATACTCCAGAATTATTGATCCTCAGCTGCGCAGCTTGTTGCATGATAGTGGGTTATCTCCATTTAAAACTATACAGTGGTTTTGATCACAAAACCTGCCTTACAGTCAGTTTTGATCACTTGCTAAGACATAGATAGTATGTCCCAGTTTTCAAGCCATTAGTTAATGGTTTTTGTTAAGATAAATGGCACTGTAGATGGCAAACCTATTAT
Source organism: Lonchura striata (assembly GCF_050655825.1). Classification (NCBI taxonomy): domain Eukaryota; kingdom Metazoa; phylum Chordata; class Aves; order Passeriformes; family Estrildidae; genus Lonchura; species Lonchura striata. Next base: position 52,010,634 of record NC_140707.1, on the reverse strand, counting down.
TCAGTTCTTGCTCTCTGAAGTGTGGACCAATCTTTAATAAGGCTTGGGTCACTCTTTTGGGACTGTGCCCATCTACCTGGTCTCATTGACTTAAGCCCAAAAACAGCATTGAATGGGGAATGTCATTGCAAAGAGTATGTGCCTAGTCTGCAAATGCAGCCTGCCCACAGACAGGCCTGCTGCAGTGGAACTGAAAGTATTTGGTGTGTGTTGTTTCACTGCTTGAGTTTCCCAAAAGTATCTGGTATCTTTTATGAACACAAGATAGTTTTAGGAATATTTAATCTTCAGGAAAGCTTCACTGTTGTACAGGATAATTCTTCTTTTTGTTTATTTTCTTATATTTCCACATTATACAAGTATATTGTTTCTCAGGTATTCAACTAGCATTCATTATCAAAGTGACAACTTCTTTTTGGAAGGATACACAGTTTTAATTAGTTTTCTGATAAATCAAATAGCTTGGCTATGTGGCTAGTAATTAACAGCAGCCATTCCTGTTCAATATCAGATCCATAGTTCTGTCAAAGAAATAATCTTATTTCACATGTATAATTTTTTAAGTTTGTTATATTTCCTGGATTTGTATTCAATCTTGCTAGCTGGCTTAGGCAGTTATGGAAACCCTTCCCATTTAAATAGAGATTTTTGGAATTAGACCTTGGGTCAAGAAAGAAAAATAAAGTTTAAATGCAGTTGCACTTCAGAGAGGGAAGTTAATCCTCAGGAAAGCAAATTTTTTTGTTTTTATGGAAGGAAGATTTCAAATAGGTTTTTAATTTATATTTTCTTTCCCTCTAAATTGTCTCTAGAAATCAGAAACTTGAATCGAGGAAGAAGCTTCTTTTGCATTTTAGGTTTGCCTTTGTGAAAGCACAAAATTGTTTTCCATTTTGTTTTGAATATAATTTAGATCTAAATAAAATTTACATGTTCAGTCAGAGATATATCCTGTAGCAAAGGACTTGTATAAAAATTACCTTGTGTATGTGTTTAGTTACGATAATGGTACTAATCTGTTGGACATTTTTTATGTCAGAGAAGGTAGTAAGCTCTCCATTGTTTCCTCTTTTTTTGCTTTAGGTGTAATGGAGCAGCAGAAGTTAAAAATGTATGTGTTTTATTGAGAACAGAGAGTTAAAATTGCTTAAATCAAAGACCACTGCTGGTACTGCTTACAGTTAGTGAGACCCTTTGGAAGCCTGTAATACATGTTCTCAGGAAAGGTTACTGGTGGCAGACACAGGCTTGTAGCAAATTTATGCTCGGGACCCTTTTAATATGCACAAACAGGTAAGATGAAAATGTGTTAAGAGGAAGAGCTTAGTTACCTGAGTTCAGGTGCTAGGAAAGTCAAGTTACTACACACTGAGTCTAGAAGGCAGCCACATGCCTTTCTTTGTGGCTCTACCTGTCAGCTTATCTCCTTGTACATGTGTGCATGTAACCTCCACCTATGGCCTGCAGTGGGACAGTTACTGTGGAGCTGGACCTGGTGAGGTGAATTTGAGGTAAACCTTATTACAGGTCTAGCTACTGAACTATTTTGTTGTTCTTGTGGGGAATTAGGGTAGAGAATGAATCCCTAAATGAGTTCATTTTCATCCCCACTGCTTATACTCTTCCTTCTTTCTTCCCTACCCCTGTTAAAGCCACTCTACAGAGGATTTATCACAAGGTGCCTTAGGAACAAACAGCAAGTCTGAAATGAGAACCATAGGTGTCATTAACACAAGAGATTTCTTATTTCTTGCCCATTTAGGTAGGGGGTGGTACTTGCCAAGGTCAGGCAGGGAGGGCCTCTCTAGGCTGTTCCTGAAGATCTAATCTGTTCATAGACCACCTTGTTGCTGTAAAATTAGTAGTACAATGGTATTTGAATTTCCTGGTGCCATACATTCTTTGCCTTCATATGCTGCTGTCAGATGTCTAGGAACATCAGAGGACTACTCCTTTTGATATGCTGACACTAAACCCAAGGTCCAGAGGAACACTAGATAGACATAGAAAAGTGTTCCTTATGGCCATTCATAATTTTCTCTAAAGAGTGTTGAAATCCAGAGTTGTGAGTGGTGTGTGTTAATGCATATTGAGTGTGGATGAGAGACCAAAGCACCAAGTTTTTTGTTTAGGTTTTTTTTATATCTACAAGTGTAAAAGAAAAACTATTTCTCCTTTTCTCATATCTGGGAAAATATTGGATGTGAAAAGATCATGTAGATGAATGAGAACTTCACAACTGGCAGAATGAAAAACTGGGAACTGATTATGTTAAATATATTGCTAATTAGACTGTGAAAGACAGAAGTTTAGCAGGAGTCAAAGTGCTAAGGCATTTATCTAAATAAGTTGATCTGCAGTAAATACCAATTAAATAAAGGTTAAAAAGGTACATAAAATAGCAGAGTTCAAATGTATATTACAAGGAGGAGAGTGTTCTGGGGGGATAGTCCACATTTGCCTGGAGAGAGTCTCTGGCTACTTATTCCAGAACTGTGGTGCTGTTGCAGCTGAAGGTGCATCAGGCCAGGTGGATGGTGGATCTGAGTCACCTTGGCTTTTCTGGGTTCTATTCTGGATTTTACATGTTGCTTTCTCAGAATCATCATACATTAAATGTAGCCTTTATTGGGAAGGGAGAGAGGAAGGATTTTCTGATCCATCAGTGAGGGTTACTTGTTTTAAACCCATCTGCGCTGGTGAGTCAAGTCTCTTTGGCAAGAAGCAGGATGCCAGCCACAAAATTCAGAGCTAAGGAGACCTTGCCAAGTAATGACCTTGACATTTAGGAGCCATGTTTGGAAATGATAAATAGCTGGAGATAGCTTCCCTGCAACCTCCAAGATGGCCTGGGAACAGTTCTCCTCAGAGGGAAGCAAGCTGCTTTCCACTCACAGCTCCGCCATTAGCACATGCTTTCAATGGGGAGCACTTTGTAGCTGGTCATACCTTTTTCAGAGCTATGTTCTTGTGAACTGTGATGGTTGTTTGTCAGTCCTTACCTATGTGATGTGAATATTTTTGATGTCCTGTGATTTCAAAATTGAGTTCTTGGTGCCAAATGTTTGCTTTCCATGTTCTCACCATGAGGTGAGTTTTAAATAGAGAAGAGGATATTTTAACAAAATGTGTCACTGAACTCTTTCTGAAGGGCATGTATGAAGGCTATATTTATAGTGTGCTTGCATTCCTTCTACAATTGGTTTGTATTGTTTATATTTGATGTGTTGTGGTTGATTTGTAATAATCTATTGGAATTTACTCCCTTTAAATAAACTTTTCACTATGCAACCAAGAACTTCGTCTTCTGTTTAAGGCAAGTGAATATCTTGATATGAAAAATTCAACTACAAACCTTCCAACAAAATAAGAATGCAGTTAGTTTTAGGAGCAAAGAAGAATCAAATACGCAAAATATACTTTGGAATGTACAGGAGATTCTGATGCAAATGGATAGGAAAATGCTCTGTTATCAGCTCATGATGATGGTTCCAGCCAGAAAATCTTTTGTCTATTAAAATGACTCGCTGGACTATTTTTCTTGAGATTGTACTGAATGGTTGAGGAATTGGAGAGGAACAAGCAAGTAGCCAAGCTCATATAATGGACATAAAGTTCAAATAATTTACCCTTCAGTTCTTCATACTGGTACTTGTCACCTCTATTTGCAGAGATCCCCTAGCTCCTTTGTTACTTCAGCTTTCAATCTGGAGGATTTAAAAAATATCTCTTCCGTTACCAGATACCCATTAAATTGTCTAGAGAAAAAGTGTTTGCCCTTCACAGCTGCTTTGCCCATCAGCTTTATCACACTACAAAGGCTCTATTTACATGTCCTGAAAGAAGCACTTGCTGGTCATAATAAGGAATGATGCCTGTAGCAGGAGTCATCTTTTCTCACCCATCTCATTTTAAGTTTGGCAGGACAAGTGCTGCAGAGGTTCAATTCTCTGTTCTAGTCCCTTGGAGCACTTTTATAAACAAGTTAATGGGCGGGAGCAATCATAAACCAAGGTGATCCAAAGGATAGATGATTCTGCCAAGTTAAAGATATTTCATTGCATTTTAAGATCACTAAAGAGAAACGGTGCTACAGCTACTTTATTATGATGCACTCATGATACATCCTTATGCTTGGCTCAGGTATACAGCCAAGAGGAAAACTAAGGAAAACAGTGGGCATGCAGGGAAGTGGTGCAAAATTTCACATTAGTTCTTCTCATCCACCCCCACTCTGCCGCTCCCTTCCCCCTTCTGTAATTTTTGTGGATGGGCTGCAGCAGAAGCACTCTGATCATGAGGTGCTCTGTGAAGGCCTTGCAGCAGGCTTTGTTGCCTCTGCCAGGGACATGGCTCTTCCCTGCTTCAGGTGAAAAGGCAGAATATTGTACTTTGTCTGCTGAAGTCCTGTCACTGCTTTTAGTAGTGTTTGATTATCAACAGCAGTTTTAATCTTAGCAGAGCTACTCATTGTTGTACAGGTGGTATCAGTTACCCAGTGGAGACTGTAGCAACACACACACACACACACACACACACACGTAATTACTTTTTAAGGAGAATCTGCCACCATCCTACCTTCAATATGAGCCCTGACTGCAGAGTAAGAGAAGCAAGGCTCACACCTGCTCTTTTTAATGAAGACTACAAGAAATGCATACAGATACCATACAGATACCATAATTTAGGAATCAGCAAGCAAATTATCCCTCTCTGGAAAAGGTCACGTGGCTTGGGCTGTAGAAATAGTGAACATCTGGAGCACATGTTCTCTGAGGAGTGGCTGAGGGAGCTGGGGTTGTTTAGGCTGGAGAAAAGGAGGCTCAAGGGAGACCTATCACTCTCCAGGACTACTGAAAGGAGGGTGTAGGCAGGTGGGATTTGGCCTCTTCTCCCAGGTAGCCAGTGACAGAACAAGAGGACATCGTCCCAAGCTGTGCCAGAGCAGGTTTAGGTTGGACATTAGAAGGAATTTCCTCACAGAAAGAGTGACTATATACTGGACCGCAAGGGAAGGTGGTGGAGTCACCATCCCTGGAGCTGTTTAAGGAAAGACTGGATGTGTAGTGCCCATGTCTAGTTGACATGGTGGAGTTCGGTCATTGGCTGTTCTCAATGATCTCAGAGGTCTTTTCCAGCCTAATTAATTCCGTGATTCTAGAGAGGCTGATTTAGTACGAGACAAGGCCGGTCCGGCTTCGGAAGGCCTGAGCAGCCGGCGCTCCTCGCCCTCCTCCCGGTGCCGGGATGGCGGCGCCGCGGGCGCTCCCGGCCGGGCTCCCCGCAGCTGTGGGGCCGCGCCGGGGGCTGCGGGGGCCGCCCCAGGTGCGGCGCGGTGCTTTAATGCGGCCCCGGCGGCCCGGCCCTCAGCCATGCTGCGCGCCCGCCGCCGGGGCGGGCCGGGGCCCGCGGGCAGCGCCCGGCAGGGCGGCCCCGCCTTCTACGTGCTGTGGGCGCTGCGGGAGCCGCCGCGCCGGCTCGGCAGGTGCGGCCCGGCCGGTCCCCGCCGGGGCTGGGCTGCCCCGTGGGCCGAGCACCCGCACGCCATTCCTTGGCCTTTCCTGGGAATGCCGCTGCCCGCCTGGCTGAGCTGCTCCAGCCCCTGGTGGCTCTGGCTTCCCACCGGCTATCTCCTTCCCTGCATCCTTGCATGGTTTCATCTTTAAACGACATAAGCCCTCTCCTTTCACCCCTCCCTGGCATAAACGTGTTTTCGGGCGTTTTCGTATATTTTTTGCAGCTTTTATTTTACTCCTTGATTACTGTCTCTCGTTTTTCTTCCCTCCCTTTGCAGCCAGTCCAGCCAGATGGGTTTCCAGGCTTGGCTGCCCCTGCCATTGCCAAGGCAGCTGGTGGTGTTCGGGCTGGGAGACTGGAGCTGTTACTCTCCGGACACGAGCATCGCGGTGGATGTGCTGGTGTCCCCAGGCGTCGCACCACAGCGGGTCGGCACGCTGGAGCCCACCCGCAGGTTATAGCAGGAGCTGCCAGGGTGTCAGGAGGGGCATCCTAGAAAAGCTTTCTGATCTCTGGTGCTGCCTGATTCTGCTGCTGTTTCCCAAAAGCCACTCAGGCCTGCTGGTCCTCCACCATGGTGTTTCCCTCTAGTGATGATCCCTTTGGCTGCTTTCAGGGTCGGATCTCTTTTGGCTTTGGGCTGTTACCATCTATTATGGGAGCAGGAATTTTGTCCCGGTTAGTATCACTTGTAGGCTGAAAAGCTATGGTCCTTTGTACAGGTCTCTGGTGTGGGAAGATCACTGGAGAACAGATATTTTCATGGCCTCGTTGAAAGAGATGGACAAAGGCAACCCTGTGAGGCTTGTTCTGACTGTCAATGGACAGGTAAAAGGATTGACACTTTCCTCTCTTCCTGTCCCAGGTTCCAAAGGTTGTCACTTCTCAGCCCCAGAACCTCCTCTCCCTGCTCTCCTTTTCCTTCTCTGCTACTCCAAGGTAGAGCTGACAAACATAGATCTGTTAATGAATATCTGTGCAGAACCTGAAACCTGTGTGATGCTCCAGGCCTATTCTCTGAACAGTTTTGCCATAACACCTTGTGTGTTGCAGGAGACGGGCAGCTGACAGCTGTTCACTTCCAGTCCCACTATCTCCTGAGTCTTTGGTACTTACAGAGTTGTTTCACCTTGAGCTGAAGCCACTGGATTTAGCATCTTGCAGTGTCTGGCTTTCCTTTTATGTGCTTGTTTTGTTGGTGTGGGACATAAAAGGCAGGTTATTCCATTGCAGGAAATCTGTCCCTTGCAAGACATGTTTTTGCTCATCCTTTGTGTGGATGGAGGTTAACACCCTTAGGGCCTTTTATTCTGTTGCTGTTTCTGCTGCAGCTGCTCCGAGGTGTCTCCAGCAGTACACCTGTCCATCCCTTCCTTGTACCAGAAACCACCCAGTCACCAGTGCTCCCAGCAGATGACAGGCCCCTTGGCCAGGACCTGGAGGATCCTACTGGGGTATGTGTATTTTGGAGTCACCTTCTTGTTATTTCACTTTTTTTCTTAGTATCTTCTCCCTCACCAGTAGCCATTCAGTTGATGTCTAACTGAAACATTTGCTGCTATTTTTTCAGTGGAGATAAGGTAAGCAAGTTCTGGAGCCAAAGTTTCTCTTGTGCTGAATAAAGATATATTCTCCATTGAAATGCCTTTTTAAATGTTGAATGTAGTAGTCCTTGGTGGGATGGTTAACCAGCCCCTTCATTCCTAGTACAGATAGCCTTTTTGCCCTTCTGTGTTTTAGCTGTGCCCAGCAGCCAGCAGTATGAGAGCCGACTACAGCACACTGCTGCAGATAGCTGCACTGTTTGGCAGCTGATACTGATGGCATGTTGGCCCTTAAAACTCACTGGGAAGATGGGCCTAAAAACAGCTACCACATCTCTGGCCCAGTAAGATGCAATTCACAGTAGCCTCAGGCATCTTTCTTTGTGGCTGATTTGGCTGGGACTCGTGTCACAGGTTAAGAGTCGGAGCTCAGAGGTGGCTACCAGAGCATCCAAACCTGTGAAGAAGGATGTCCGGCCACCGAGGACCATGGTGTTACCCTGTGCCCTGAAGTCACCAGCTGAAAAGATGGAATCCAATGAGGCCTGGAGGATGAGTCCTGACCACCAAGGACCACCAAGAGTCCACTCCAAAAAGCCCAGAAAAGTTTTATTTGAACCCACAGCATCTGAGAGAGGTCTTGATGAAGAAGGTAATTTTGGTAGCTTCCAACTTTATTTTACAGATCTTGTCTACATGATCTGTTAATGCTGCTGGGCTGCACCTTCCCATTCCATTTCTCTGTGTACTTCCAAGGTATGATGAGCTTGTATGTTTGGCTTTGAAATACTGAAAATGCTCTTTATTCCTGGATCAGCTGCTGGAAGAATTTTTGCCTGCTAGGAAAAGGCCAGAAATAGGAATTGTGTCACAGTAAAAAGTGGTGGCACTAAGATGATATATCCCATGTTCTATCTTTTCATATAAGTAAAAGTGTTTTATAAATGAAGGCAAATATTGTTAAATTTGTTTTACAAAAGAGTAAATTGAGGCACAAAAAAGTTACCTTTTACGTTCTGTAACCTCTGCATTAGTCTGTTTGTACCCCTACTAATAGCATACCACTTGGTCTATAGAAGACAGAGGTCATTATTACAGTATAAGGAATACAAAAAGGGATATATATATATATATATATATATATATATATATATATATATATATGTATAATTAGTATAATTGTACTGCCTTTTGAGTAATGAGAAGGTAACTGCCAAGGGCTTTGGCAACAAAACCTTAGGCTTCTGAAGTGTGAATTCCAAGTCACCTTGAGAGTGTGACCAAGTTTTTTGTGTAAAAGTTTGGCAATAGCTTAGTGGTTCCCATAAGATATTACTTATTGGGACTTGCCTTGCTTGTCATAAAGGCAAATATAGCTTCATCATAAAGCTTCTGCTGCTGCAGCCAGTGTGAGAAAGAGGGAAACAAACTTCTATCAGGGGGGGTAAAAGGCAGTGGTGACAGTATTTGTTAGTCAGAGGAAGTTGTGCCCTGCTCTTACCTATTTCCTGCATTTCTTCTGATGAGACTTAGTTCATGATTCTTGGTCTTGCACCTTGTTTGTTGCAGTGAGGTAGCTTTGTGTTGGAGGTTGGAGAAAGGAAGGTCCAAGGGCTCTGACACAGTGGAGCTGAGCACTTTCCACAGTATGTCTGCTGGGTGCTTTATGGGACCATCTCTGTGTTTCCTTTGCAGATCTGGCGGTGAAGGAGTTGCAAGGTGAGGATTTGGTTCCTAGACCCTGGTTTGTCTTATCAGTCACTCAGTGATGATATTCCTTCCCTTCAACATCAGAAGCCTCTCATGCTTCATTCTGTATCTCTGCAGTGATCAAGAATAACAAGTAGGCCACGTATATATGCTGTTTCTCTTCATGTAATTGCCATCAGTGCTTCCAGTACTGTCAGGCTCTCAAATATGTTTCTTTAGCCCCTCTGAATCTTAGGCACACCTCTGGGTACATAGCTCTTTGAGTAAAAAAGGTAAGATATTAAATAGACTTTGATTTAAAAGTATTTTTTTTAGCTTGCTCAGCCAGCTGCAGGGGCCTGGGAGGAGAAGAGAGGAGGAACAGAGCAGTACAAGGAATACCTGTGGAAGCAGCTCCAGGCTTCTGATTGTTCTTAGGCACTGACAAGCTGTCCCTGGGTAGCCCTCCCTTGTGAGGAGTAGCGCAGGCCAGGTAGCACAACTTTTGGAGATGGGGTAGTAAATGGGAGACCTCCAAACCTGTCTGAAGTGGCAGCCTGAATGCATCTTGCATCCAGCTAGTCCTTGCTTCTGAGGTCTCTCTAAGTACAGCAATTATTCCCCCAAGCCAACTGAAAATATTCCTTAGGAAGGTATGTCTTTTTCCCCTGCAGAGGGCAGGGAGCCTTGCTTTACCATTTCCCCCCTCTGAGCATTCAGGTGCCTTGTTCTCCCCACAGGGAAGGGAGCTGAGGGTGTCTTGTCTGACTGCTCATGTGCCTGTGCTCTTCCCTCCCCAGGCAGTCCCAGCCCTCGGTGGTGCCATGCCATGTGCCTCAGTGACCTGGGGACAGCTGTTCTCATTGGTGGAGAAGGTGTCAATCAACAGTCCTGCAGGGATGCTCTCTGGAAGCTGGAAATTGGTGGGAACTTTAGGATTGTTAAAAGCAGTGGGGACAGTGGGCCTCGAGGATAGCTCATGCAGATTGGAGGGGGTACTTGGGCACCTGTGCATATGGAGTGAACAGCGAAGGCATCACATCTGGCATGTCACCAGGCTGAGCTGACAGCATAGAGTGCCTTATGAGGGCTCTGAGATTATACTTGAGAGCACTCTAGGAGATAAGATACAAGTTCTGGAAAGAGTTGGAATTGTAAGGGGTAAATGCAACAGTGCAGTTTGCAGTCTGTGTGTGGTGACTGGTGGGGAAGTGTGAGATACAATTCCAGTGCCTTATGTCTTTCTGCACCTCACTGGTCTTCTCTTTCACCTTGGTATTCCCCATCATTATTTACAGAATAATTCTGTATGAGTTCCCTCTAGCCCTGAATCAAAGGAGAGGAGGAGACAAGGGGAGCAAGGTTTTGACTAAAGATTTTATGGCATGTTCTTTAAATCTAGAGCAGTCAAGAGCATTTTTGAACTCCCATACCATATGTCTGCTATTGCTCTTACAGACAGTGATATATGGCTTCCAGTGGGTTTCCAGCTACAAAATGCCATGCCATCGTGCTTGCATGGTCACACAGCTACCTACGACCCTGACACCAAGCGTATCTACATCTTTGGGGGCATAAGGGAGGACAAAGACTACAGCAGCATCTACATTCTGGACACAGTCACCTGGAAATGGCTCCCTATGGCTGTGAGTACTGCATCTCTTCCAAGGCACAAGTGCAGGAGGAGTGGCAGGTTCTGCCTGAATGTGGCAGTCCATGTGCCCATGTCCTTAGTCTAGTAGTCTTGGTCCACTGTTGGTGCAGGTTGTCTGAGATGTGAAGTTGGGTTTGACAGGTATTAAAAGGCTGTGTTGAAAAGCCACATGCTGAACAGAAACCTGTTGCTGTGTCTACAGCGAATGAAGCAATGGAAAAAAATGGTTGCTGCAGAGGGCTGTGCCTGACCAAGCTCAATGGTGGGAGATACTGTACAAGCAGTGAAGGCAAATGGCCTCTTATTTTATATGGTGCCATTGAGAGCAGCACCAGATGCTGAGGTGAAGAGCTGGTCTTCTCAAATCAGGAACTGCCCTGAGTACAGCAGCATTCTGAGCCCTTGTCAGCATGGGACTGTCTCTTTCCTGCTAAAGCACAAAATGGTTTTTTACAGAGTAAGCCTGGATGAGATCTTTCAGTTCTCTGACATCTTCTGAGGAAGGTGTGGGAGGCTGATTTATTTTTCTTATCAGATCATTCTGGTGGTGTAGAGCATGCAAAGAATGTACTGTCTGCCTATGCAGCAAAGATCTGGCTGGGGAGCCAATAAAGTGAAAATTGAGACTTGTCAAACTCACTGCATGATGTGGGCCCCTTTCCTATTTTCATGCAGCAAATAATGCACTTCTGGTAACAAATATATATTGAAATTTTTCTAGGCTAAAGGGAGGATACCAGCGCTCACCTACCACAGTGCAACTATCTACCACAAGGAGCTCTTTGTTTTTGGAGGGACTTTCCCCAGAAAAGCATCGCTGGCAGTTGCACCCTGCAGCAATGTGCTCTATGTCTTCAATCCAGAGGATGAAATTTGGTATCAGCCCATTTCAGAAGGGGAGAAGCCTCTGCCTAGGCTTGGGTGAGAGTGCTCTAATTCCAGCTATCCAAAATAGTGCAGGAAACCTCTGCTTACCTTCCCTCCCACACCTGTGATTTCCTAAATATTAGGTGATTGTTCTCCACCACGTACTCCTTAAGATAGGGCTGTGTTTAGAGCAGTGGAATTCTCAGTACCTCCTATTGTGAATCCTGATGGGATTTTGTCCCAGGTGTAGACTGAAGCTGTGGCAGCCCAGTAGAAGGGGCCAAGGCTAAAACAGAAGTTTTGGGAACTTGCTGAAGATGTTTTATTTATTTGCTTGCTCTCTGCCCAGGCATTCAGCTACTCTATTGAAAAACAAGCTGCTGATTTTTGGGGGTCAGAAGACTTCTGTCTACCTCAGTGACATGCACATTCTGGATCTGGGTAAGTAAGTCTGTGCTGTCTGGCTGCCTTGGGAACATCTGTTCCAAGCCAGGGACTTGGGAGTGGGGTGTGCTCAATGGGAAAATAGGAACAGCATTATACAAACTCCTGACTAGGCAATGGAGGTTTAAAACTACAGGTTAAAAAAAACCAAAACCTTTCTGGGGCAATAAGGGAGGGGATGAACTAAAAACAATGGCTTTTTTGGAAGAAGTTGGATAATAGAGAAGGCAGAGGCATTGTTGATGTGGCAGAGTATCTAAATTTTTGTCTAGTTATGAGGCTGTTTTTGGACATTTACTTGCCTTTTCTCTGTCTCTCAGGTTTCATGGAGTACACATCAGTCCCCCTCCTGGCAGGACAGCCTTCTGCACGTTGGTAAGAGTCTATTGCAGACCCAGGAGCTATCTTCTTGTGTCATGTCTTTTTGAAGCCAGGTTTAAACAGTGCTTGTGATCAGACCCAGCTGCATATCTCTGTTCCATTAATCAAAATACAGTGGATCTTCTCTCTGCTGTGGCACCAGGAGTTCTGTGCTGTCCTTGTTGGTGCCTGTATGGTATGGGGGAATATTTCTTAGTCCCCCTGGAAGACTCCTCTGCCTTTCAGGCTAGGGTAAGTTTTCTGCTGTGTGCTAGTAAACTGTATGGCCTGCTGTTTGGTCTTCACAGTGCCTGGAGAGGTACTGTGCCACACAGAGGAAGAAACTCCTCTACCAGGACTATGTTCTTCCTGAAGGGACAAAATTGCTCACTAGAACAATGATCTAAATCAATGCAGAGCCCAGCTAGCCTCTTATCTCACCCCACAGAGCAAAGCATAGGAGTTTTGATAGCTCCTTCTGAGATGAGTTGCTTCAGGCCTGACCTGCAGAGGGAAACATCTCTCTTAGGGTTATTCTGCAAGCCAGGGCAGAGAGAAGCAGAAGTCAGCTTTCTTCCGGCACCTTAAGCCGCCAACCTCCTGATCAAGCCTTCCAATCCCCACCCATTAGTGACTGAGGCCATCCCAGTTTTGTTGTAGTCACCTTTTGACTTTGCTTTGGTCACAGCTTTCATGCAGCTCTGGCTGTGTCAGACCAGAAGGTCCTGATCAGTGGAGGCTGCAATGCCAGAGGAGCCCTGCATGATGCCTTTGTCTTCCACCTAGGTGAGTGACTCTCCTGCCCTGTTTTGATAGCTGAAGATGACTCTGGGGCTGCAGAGGTATTTCTGAACACCTAGTCTAGTCCATTTGTCTCATCCTTTGCACTAGGAATGGGCTTGTCAGTATTGATATCCCCTTTCCACTTCAGATACTCTTTCATGGAGCACAGTGATCCACCACGACCTCTGCTCTGTTCCCCGAGCTGGCCACACATTGCTTGACCTGACTCCTGCCCACTTGATGGATATGGACAAGGAGAACAAAGAGGAGCAGAAGCTGCACACAGTGTTGGTCTTTGGGGGCTCCAACTGTGCTGGGACATTTTATAACAGCACACTCAAGATCCAGCTGGACCTAGGATAATGCATGATTCTCAGAATGAGCCTAAACAGCAAGGCTCTTCACCAGCCTAAATACAGATATGGATGGCAATAAATTAATCCAAGCAACATGGCAGTCCAGGTATCTGTATGTAGGTGAATGGCACCTTGGTACAAGAGATTGTGGGTTTGTAAATTCTGAAAGCCATGGGTATTGTTTTCCTAGGATACCTGATATATAATATCTAGGCTCAGGTGCCAAAGCATTCAGTGGGATCTGAGCTGACTCTGCACAAGAACATGACACAAGGTTATGGGTTCCTTTCTTGCCCTATAGGTTTCTAGCTGGAATTCCCAGGCTGCTTTCAGCTTTGTAGGTGACTTAGGTGTTTGGTTTCATTTGGGATGAGTGGAATGGTATTTACTGCTGCTGTTTTACAGTAAAAGTACAGACATTATTCTGGTTTGGAGAGAATCTGGTGTGGGATTTCCTTGGGCAACCATCTGCAGCTGAAGGCTAGGAAAACACCTAGAGGAGTATCTGAGGGTGGGAAAAAGAAGATAACATAATTTTCATTGTAGTGGAGAGAGACGGTTGTGCCTTGGCACAATGACCTAGCTTTGCTCTAGGCACACCTTTCATAAATGCCATGTGACTGCTCTTGTTATTGCAAGAGGTGACAGAGTTATCAACTTGGCTCTTTCAAGACCCCAACAATGGTTAAGCTATCTTCCATCAGAGACTAGATCTGATTGTTTATATCTGTGGAACTGATGACTGTGATGTGGCTCTGAGGCAGCTCCAAGGATAAGCACAATGTGTACACCGATTCTCTGATGCTCTTTCTGTAGATGGTAGAAAGAAGTAGCCACTATGGGGAATACAGAATTGGCTCAATGCCTCACAGTTGTTTGTGGCCACATTTCCCAGCCCAAAGCCATACAGATGAAACTTCTGATCATTATGGATACTTCTGCTTTAATCTGCTTCACGGAGATAGACTGCATAGACAAAACTAGTAGCTGCAGGTATTCCAGCACAGGCATCCTGTAAGTCATCCACACTACTTCCAGGTCCTCTGTCCTTCCCACACAGATGAAAGGGAGACAACAGTACTGGGGTTTCCTACTGGCATTGAAGTCCTACTCAAACTGTAGGTGTTGTCTTCTTTATCATGGCAGCTTTCTAGATTTAGTGAGTAGGAAGGCTTCAAACTCGCAGCTCTGCAGGAGTATCTGGCTGCCGGGAAGGGTGGCTTATTTTGAAGGCCTCTAACTCCAAGAGAGCTTTATTTATTCTGGTTATTGTGGGATATGGACCCATGTCCACTTTGAATCTGTAAACGGAGAAGAATTTGTGAAGGACTGTGAGTTGGAGAGCCAGTGTGGCAGGGAGCAGAAGTATAGAGCAGTGTGATAGGCCTGCCTGGTGTGAGAGAATCTCACAGGCATTTACACTAACAGAAAAGGTTCATCCTTGTAGGTTTACAAACAAATGCTTGAGAGATTAATCAGTTCCGGAAGAGGTTGTAAAGTCTCCTTCTCTAGAGATACTCAAAACCCAGCTGGATGCAATCCTGTGCCACTTCCTCTAGCAGGGAAATTGGACTGGGTGACCTCCAGAATTCCCTTCCAACTGCAATGATTCTGTGCTTGTGCAATTTTCACCAGACTTTTACGTAATGTGCAGCACAAGGTAAGAAGACACTGCTTTTCCTGGGAATCATGCATCCACTACTTGTATGGGTTTAAGGCTTTAAATAAAGTCTGATTAATCTTTTCCTCCTGTGTGCAGTGTAAGAACAAAGCAAACAGGGACAGAGAATATGGAGTGTGGGCAACTTCAGCTTCTCTAAAGTCATAGATCAGGTTTCCCCAGAGGCCTCTAAGAGGAGACCACAATTCATTACTTCCAAAAGAGACAGTATTTATGAAGTAGGAAAATTTGTGGAGAGAATAAACATAAGTGGATAGGGCAGGCAGGAGGGATAATGTCTAACAGGCACAAGGAGCAGAAGGTAAGCTCTGACAGCCCAGCATAAGTAGGTTTCTTGAAGAATATATCAAACTTAGCCTTAATTACCTTTCAGCATTGGCAACTTGAGGAACTAAACACAGATCAGCCATGGAAACCTAAAAATATAGCAGAGAAAAGGGGTTAGAATAACTCAGAGCCTGTCCTCCCACACCTCCCAGTGGCGGCAGGCTTTGAGACCAGGACAGAAATTATTTTATCAGCCAGTACAGAGGAGTTGTCATGATGATCTAATTATTTAATTCAGCATTAATACTACAGCAATAGTACAAGAAAAAGAACTTCATTGCAGTTGCCAGTAGAAGCCATGAGCTTTTAGGAAGCTTTATATTTACCAGCTGATCATTATGACCTTAAGGACACTGTGCTTCTATGGCAACTGCCTTTAAGCAAACACGTCTGCTGGCAAGCTGCAGAGGGAGGTGATGGAGGGAGAGGGGTGTTTGCATGGCTGGAAAAAGTTAAGTAAATTTTGCTTGCTTGCACTGCAGCAGTATCAAGCAGTCCTGCAATGTCAAGACTTGATATGTGATAGGGCCTCTGTACACAGGCTTGGAGACTTGCAGTCTGAGGGAAAGACTTAACGCCAGTGCTGCTTGCTGCTTGTCTGCACAGAGGCAGCTGCCCTCACCCTGCTCCCCAGGTCACAGAGCCCTGGGTGCCTCTCAGAGCACATTATTCTCCAGCATTAGATCTTGTAAGGAGCCTTATTAATTAGGGCTCCATAAGGCTGCTGCTAGACAATCCTCTGCATCCCAGAATAATGCAGGAGCCTTCCTTTTTAATAAGGCTTTTATAGGAAAGGCCTTTTGCCTGGCAGCAGAACTAATAAATGGAAAAGGCCTGAACTGCCTCTAGTTTGGTACGGGTCAGAACAGCTTTTATGTGAGCTCTGTGAAATCTGTCCATCTTAAATTGGATGGTCACAGCAGAAAAATACAAGTTGGTTAAAGGTTCCATAGAAAAGAGCTAAAAACAGAACACATGTTTTTTGAGCCAAGCTTTGCTCCTATGACAGGACATGTTGAAGTCCAAATCCCATAAAGATGAAATGATATATCATCATTTTCCACATCATCTAGAACCAGCCAGATCATAGCTACATCTGCAGAATCTGGCCATCAGCAGGTTATAGTCAGGGACAAGTAAGCATCTCCATAACTCTGTCAGTCAGTAATGGCCTAAGTAGGATCCATGCAGCTGTTTTTTGTTATGGTGAAGGCACTGCATGTAATTCTAGGCACTGGATGGGGTTGTGTTCTTATCTCCTCAACTAATTTTCTTTCCTATTTTAGGGGAAGATACTTTGGTTTTCAGTTCTGCAATAGCACACAGGGCTCTCTCTGATACTTACTTCATCCCCCACACAGTAGCGTCCAGCAGTGTGCTGCAGAATCTGCTCCAGTGCTGTCAAGAGAGGTGGTACACTGGAATGAGGCATTGGAAAGTCAATTGAAAGGGACACCAAACACTTTCTAGACTGAGAATTATGTACAATGGCATTTTAACCCCAAGCAGAGTATGAAAAAGGAGCATTTTGGGACAGAAACTAGAAGGAACAGAAATCTTATTATAGTTATGAGTCTTTAGGCTCCTTCAGCTTTTTTGGGCCCAGGGTGATTTCAGCTGCTTTAGACAATGCACTCGAAATGCTATGAGGATAATGTAGAAATACGTAATTGGGGAGGGGGGAAAGGCAACGGTTCAGTCAGTTTGTGTCTGTCAGGAAGTGAAAATGGGCCTGTCATTGTAGCACATGGGGGAAAAGATTTTGAGGGAACCAAAAGCCCATTATTTCTCTCAAAAAGGCAAAGAATTACTCTGCTACTTGCTAGACTCTGTGGGAGTTTGCTATTAGATTTCTATCTATGTGTAGAACTATAGAAGAGCTGTGAGCCCTTGTGCTTCGAAATTAATCAGCTGCTGCAGTGTGCAGGATGGCACCAGGCTTCCCCTCTTCCTTGTGCAACAGTGGAAGTGTTCTGTGCACATCAATCCTGGGGAGCTACCAGTCCTGGACATGAG
Organism: Lonchura striata; assembly: GCF_050655825.1. Lineage (NCBI taxonomy): Eukaryota > Metazoa > Chordata > Aves > Passeriformes > Estrildidae > Lonchura > Lonchura striata. Next base: position 51,993,396 of record NC_140707.1, on the reverse strand, counting down.
ACTCTGGGCAAGAAGAACACAGTCTCTGCCAGCAAGGCAGGACCCCAGCACACCAGCATAGGAATATCTGTGGTTCTACTTGAAAAAGGCAAATAGAATGCCAGTGGTGCAGAATTTTGTAAGGTCAGCCAAATTACTGATCATTTTAGATGTGGTATGTACCTTGAAAGCCAGATGTGATACAGTTCTGAGCCCATTCCATTTTTTTCTCCCCCATTTGTTTCAGGACACTCAGGTTCTGTGAAGACAAAGCAATCTCTAGGTTAGATAACTACTGCTAGCTGGATCTTACCCACTGTGTCATCCAGTGGAGGACAGGGGAGATGAGGAGTTGCCAAGGCTGAACCCCTGGCCTGAGTTCACTTGGTTGGGTCAGCCCTGACCTCACCTGCAATGAATCAGGCACCCTGCTGTATCTTTCTCTTGGCACTACCCTTCTGTAACAGTTGCCAGGGTATCCCTTTGCCTCTTCCCTTTCAGCTGCTCAATTCTCTTCTTCCTAAAATGTCCTAGACTCGGCAGTAAAACCATATGGATTCAGCTCTTTCTGGAAAGAGCCCTGGCATGCTATAGGATTTGCTGTGTTGGAAATACTGTATTGGTGCCATTGGTATTTAGATCAGGCAGAGGTTAAGCAGATTTTATCCGCTAGCACACCAGTCTGAAGTTCTGCCACCCGGTTGGCTGGCAACAATTTAAGGAGACTGGGAATTTCAGGGACAGAAATCCTTTCTGATCTTCTCATTTGCATGGATCTGACAAGGCAGTACCTGGAGTGGCTGAATGCCAGAGGCAATGTGGTCAGCAATCATTCTGACTTGGGCTCTCTTCTTTGGATCTTGGGGCAGAAGCCTGGGGTTAGGATGTGTCTCTTCTAGGTAATTAATTATAGCTAGCTGTAAAGAACAAAGAGATAATGGGAGGTTATTGGAGACCCAAGGAAGACTTTACATTCCTGGACATGTGGGAAAGGGGAGCTGATCCAAGAGAATACAACAGCTCTTGAATGCAGTTTATTACCAACCCAAAGAAAAGAATAACTCCTCTGATATCTGCCTGTGACCTTGTAATTTGGTCCAGCTGTAATTTCAGGCAAACCATGGAACAGCCATCAAAGTCAGACGACCAACTGCTTAGTGAAAGGTGGAGTTATGAACCAAAGCAGAACGGAACTGAAATCCTTGACAGTGGTTTCCCATCAGGGAATATGTGCTATTTCTATTCCCAAGTGGGATCATAAATGCCACTTCTTTTCCAATGTAAAGGTGAGAGCTCTGGAGAAAAAGATGGAACAAAGCCATCCCATCCAGATTGGGAAGCAGGCCAGAGTGAAAGGTTAACAGGGATGTGGCTGATAACTCACCGACTGAGAAAGGGTGATGCCATCAATTTTCAAGGCTGGGACTTGCTGCATTGGATTCAGTGCCTTGAATTCAGCAGAAAACTGTGGAAACAAACCTGAGATTACTCTACAGCAATAAGAAATTATTCTTCCTTGTTTTCTTCTCCCAGAACCCAGTTACCAAATTCTTTTTCCTTCCTCTTTTTTTCTCTCTACCTTAATACTAATCTTTGGAGTAAATTATGCTGTACTATTAGCCTACAGCAAGCTCTTACTGGGGCTCAGGGATCACTGCACCTGGCCTGGACTGCTTTATCTCTTGATAAAGCATCACTGCAATGCCCAGTGGTACTGCATCAGTGACACCATTACTGTCCCAGCTGTCCAACTCTGCCTTGGCCCATACCAGCCCATTGAGCCAGTGGTACTATGAGGTGCACAACTCCCTCCTATGGACCCCCAAGAAAGGCCTCAGTGAAGATCTCTTTTGGCAACCCACCTCTTCCTTTTGCAGGCCCTTTGCAGCCCCCTGCAATATAAATTAGCATATTTTGGACACCCCCTATCCCCACCTCCATGCATTTTCTGTTGCTAATTGAATGAAGTTAAGTCTGTTTAAAGTGTGGGACAGCTTCTCTGTGCTCCAGATCTATTCAGTTGCATCATGGTGAGCAAAAGATTTTCAGCCTTATGGATTCAGTCACAAATGTTTGAGAGAGAAAAAAGCCTCTATTCTCCTGCAGTCATATTCTTCTCCTGTCTCACATGCCAGGGAACAGTGGCTGAAAGCAGCTATTAATTCCAAAGAAGTGGTGAGGAATTCAGTAATTTTGCCTGTGAACTTTCCAGTGCTAATCTCAAGTCTCCTAATGATCCCCAAGTTCAGTACCCTGGAGAGAGCAGTGGTATTTTTATCCTTACCTGCTGTCCTCCATCCTTAATGAGGTTCACTGGTACCAGGTCATAGGAAATTCCTTTCAGAGCCAGTGCTAGGGAGAGCAGAGTGTACAGCTTCAGACAGCTACACTGGGACCAGTTTCATTGGTAATGGGTTCAGGAAAATGTTAGCACCTATATTTGAAAAAAGACTCTACCCCTCAATGAGGGTGGCCTGAGTCCACTGAGAAGACTGTGCTCTGGCAAATGAAGGACCAAAGTACTAAAGATCAGTCCTGGCAAAACCTGCATTTTTCAAAATAAGCTTTGCAATTCTTTGCAGCACAGCCCTTGCTGATTCGGCTTTTAGAGGTTAGGGGACCATGTGGTTACCTTTAAAACCTTTCTGTCTCAGCACAAGTAAGGACCATTCCCAGCCCTGCTTAGCTCTCATGACCTGGGTCAGCCAGAGTCTGAGGTAGCATCATGAAGCCCTCTTATCTGTTCCCCTCTACTCCACCTGCTCCAAGTAAGCTGCGGTCTTCCCCTTCCTCCTCATGGGGAGGTGCCTGACTGTTCCAGACTCATGTTTGCTGACCTCTCTGTTAATAAGTGATGGATTAATTTGGTCAGGGGAGGGGAGGATACTGCAATACTGAGACAAAAAAAGAGAGATGAAAATTGAATCTTACCAATTCGCACTCTCCAAGAACAGGAACTTCGGAAATAACTGTAAAGTATTGGCTGAGAAGAGAAAGACAAAAGAGTTATATGCTGGGAGCACCAGAGTATTGAATGTAAGGAAAAGAATACATGAGCAGAAGGCATTTCAGGAACTCTAAGACAGGGGAGAGCAATGTTTGGAGGAGAGATGGCTCCTTTCTGAAAGTAACTGTTCCTGATTTGGGCATACAGGTAGCATCACTGTCTCTCATAATAGCCTTCTTATTATCCAGTTGCACCTGATGTTTCCAACAATGCACAAATGACCTTGACACTATAAAGCTTCCCTCTTTGTACCTATCCAATATTGCTAACTTCTATCCCATCTTAGATTTCTGAAACAATTTCTGTACTGATTGTGCCAAGCATCTGGGTATTTGCATGGTATGAAACAACTTTTCCAGTCATGTAGGAGAAAAACCAATTTCTTTACAAAAAAGAAGAGCTTCTGTTGTTTGAGACGAAAGCCATGAAGAGAGAGAATTCATCTCTACCTGAATGATAACGCTAAGGCAGCCTTCCCAGATGTTTCCAGCCTGTCCAAATTCTCACCTTTTCAGATGCCATGGTGCATGCAGTTGTCTTCACAAAATAAAAACAGCCTCTGTGTTTTCTGTTTTAACTCAGCTGTAATGAGGAAAAGCTTCTCTCCTATAACCAATGAGGAAAGGACTTTGCCCCCCAGTCTGTGCCCAGGACACAAAAACCAGCCAGTCAGATTCAATCCTGAGTCACTGCAGTCACCCTCTCCCAGCCCTGATCTCAAAACCATTAAACAGATTTAAGCTTGGAAGCACATTTGGGAACCATTCTTGAATCATTCTTATTTCCATAGCTTTTCATCCAGAAATCTAACCCTGGAGAACAAAAAAAAAAAAAAAAAAGAAAAAAAAAAGAAAAAAAAAAAAAAGAAAACCAAAGCTGCATGCAGAATTTCTGTTTCACTAGGGAAAGACTGCTAGCTCTGGGAATGGGCTCCCTTTTCAGGGAGATTCCATAGTGTGCTCCTGTAGCTCCCCTCCCACCAGTATTGGCCAGTACAGGGAATTTCCTACATTGGAGATATGGGAGAAGCTGCTACTCTGCTCTCAGACCAACTTAGTGTAAAATAAAAGATTATGCTTTTTTTTTGTGTCAGTCTTTTCTTTCCACACAGGAAATTGGTACCCATCTATGTCTCTAAAGAAACCTGTAATCATGTCTCTCCTTGCTTACACAGATCCCACAGCATGCCATGGATCTCTCTCAGTCTCTACCCTCCCAAAATGCATAAAAATTTTTCCAGAGACTTGGCAGCAAGACAAAAGAAAGCAGGGATATGCTCAATTATAGTCTGTCAAAAGAAAACCAGAGACACTGATGATCTCTGTGCTCCAGTCCTCTTTGAAAACTTCACACTTCTTACAATTTAGATTGGCTCAAATAACTCCAAATGAGGTATATCTTTGACTAATTTAGTCAGATTTATAAGTGAGGAGGAAAGAGATGGAAAGTACTGGTAACACTTTAGTGGACAATGTATTTGCTGATTTTCTTAAATTCTTCTGGAATGAGGGCATTAGAAAAATCAGCTACATTAGTTTTTCAAATGTCTAGCCTTCTGAGTTTCAGGGAAGAAACAGAAACTATGGCTTCAAAAGAGAAAATAGAGCAGTCATGAGATACTAATTTTACTTGCTTTTCCTGAGGATCTTGCTAAGGATTTTTTGGCTCAGAAATTCATGTCATTCACTACATCCATTTTGGACTCTGCCCTCTCAGCCAGCAGAGACATTTCTCCTGATCCTCTCTGCAGTTCTTTTTTGGTTTTACAGCCTGTGCTATCATTTGGAATAAACTGTGTCATGCTAATTGCCTTGCTCTGTAATTTCAAGGATCTGGGGGATTTCACTAAAAAGAACATGGAAACCATTGTTCAGCTGGGAACTGTCTCCAGGCGCTGGGGCATGGAGTGATCTCTTGAGTTCATGCTGTTTTGCTCCTAGAAGCAGGGCAGATCACAGGCAAAAATAATCAGCTAAGTAAAGAGTAGAGACAGCAGAAATGTTTTGTCCTCAGTGGACATATCCCAGAGTGACACTGTGTCTTCCTCAGAGGAAATGCTGAGCATGGTCGAGGGAAGTCTCAGGAAAGAATTTCCTGCATTTACAACCCTGTGGGATAAAATCACCAAAACCTGCAGTTTAGATTGGTTGGAGCTGGGATGATAGCAGGACAGGATTTGCTTGATGTCTACTGAGAGTTCTGGTTTGGTTGTTTTCATTTTTAGCAATCAGCGAGGAAAGTTTGGGCTTAAATACTAGTCCAGAGTAAAAATTTGGCAAACACACTTCTCTGTTGTGAAAGATGGAAGAAACACCCCAAACTTTTTATGTTGACCTCTTAGGTTTTCCATCTTCTTCAAAGTAGTACGGTCTATTCTGGATACCACCTTTTTCCAAGTGATATAAGGGATGCACTTGGGAACGCCAAATCTCTCATCTTTCCTGAGACCCATCAAGCCCAGCAGCCTGCACACACACTGCTCCTTGGGACACCTCTGTGCCTGAAAGGCACAGCTTGTACTCTGCTGGGTTCAAATGTAAAGCAGAAAGAACAGATTTGCTCCTAAACTCTCAGTATCTCTTCAGCAGGACTTGGTGTGAACAGCGCAAATAAAATACGGTAAGCACCCCCACTAAAAGCATTAGCACACTAAAGCATTTTATTTAGCACGGGGTTAAATTCCGTGCTTTCCACTGCGACAGAGAACACGGGGGCAGGGCGGGGCAGCGGGGGCGCGCTCCTCCCGGGCTCCGCCGTCCCGGCCTCCCCGGGTACCAGCAGCCACAGCCGGCGACACGGCCGAACCGAGCGAGGCCCGCGCAGGCCGAAGACGGAGAGCCGCCGCCCCAAGCCCCACTCCCACCGGCTGTGGCGCCGCCATCGTCCCCCGTCCCTCCCGCCCCGCGGGGCGAGCGCGGAGCCAGCGCCGCGTACCTTGGCGGCGGCGGCGGCGCTCATCGCCGGCCCGACCCTGCTCGGGGCTCCGGCTCGGCGGCCGGGACTACATCCCCCGGCGTGCCCCGCGCCCCGCCCGCTCTCCCGCGCAGGATGCGCCGGGCCCGGCGCGGTGCCGCGCGCGGCGGGTGCCCGCGGATGCCGCCGCGCCAGCGGGAGCCCCGCCGCGGGCCGGGGCCGCGCCCCGCCGCCACCCGCCCGGCCGCCCTGGCCCTCGTCACCCTCCTCAGCTTCGCCTCCCGCTTCCACCGCCTGCGGGAGCCGCCGCACGTATGGTACGGGCCGGGGCGGGGCGTGCGGCTCTGCGGCCGGGCGCTGCCCGGGCCCCGGGGTGCGGGGGTGCGTGTCCGCCTCCTCCCGGCCCGCGCCTCGTCCCCGCCCGGCCTTGCCCGGCGTGGGAGGGATCCCTGTGTGTCGCAGGCGGGCGCAGGGACGGGACGGGCGGTGAGGCCCGCAGGGAAGCGCTGCGCTCTCCGGCCCGCCCGGCCCGGCCCCTGAGCCCTCCCGCTGCTCTCGGGACGTGCTGCAGGGCGGGCAGCGGGGCCCGGGGAGGGCGTTTTGGAGATTTTTGTGCAACAAGCCGACTTTTTAACCTCGCTAAGGTCAATTTGGAATCAAAAGGGCAAGCCACAGGTTTTGCAGTGATAATATAAAACTTTTTTTAAAAAGCACATTTCCTACAGCGGCTGCAGTGCTCTCGATGATTTCCCACTGAGTTTAACGCATTGTGTCGTATGGAATGTATGGCAGTAACCCACTATACTATAAAAAGCATAAGTAGAAAGGCCTTTCTGAATTTTTTTTTTTTTTTTAACTCTCTTCAGCATTGTAGTAGATTGGTTATTGTGGTTTGTGTTTTGTTGGTGTGTTTTTTCCAGTTGGGATGAAACTCATTTTGGGAAGATGGGAAGTTACTACATTAATCGGACCTTCTTCTTTGATGTCCATCCCCCTTTGGGGAAGGTAAACTGCTTTTCTGTTACATATTTCAGAAGCCACAGAGTGGGCCCACAAAAGTCTGCCTCTGCCTCCTGGCCAAAGGATGTGGTGAACAACAAAGTCCTTCCTAAGTGTTATTGACACCACAGCAATTTGCATTCTGTGTCCAGAGCCTCAACTTGAAAACTTTTTGTCATTACAAAACATGCTTCAAATATAAGAAAACAAAACAGTATTGCATGTTGGGTTTTGAAAGGCTTGACATGAAAAAATCAATATGACACTTGGAGGGCATATATAATAGAAGCCTACATTTTAAAGGAAGAAACAGTTCCTGATAACCTGTGAGCAGATGAGATGCCTGCCACAAATGACCCTGAGAGCATTGATTTCCTGTTCTGTAAATGAACTTGTTTTAGCAACAGTGTGTAGTGTGGATGAAGGTGCATCTTCCTGCATTGTCAGGGTTATCTTCCTTTCAGACTGAATCTCCTGAAACTAAAGGGATAGGGAGCTATGGGAGACTACAGAATTCTCGCTGCTCAATTCCACACTTAGTATTTTTCTTGAGCTTGCAGTCAGGCTTATAGTCTGTTGCAAAAATAATTCTGATTTTGCCTTTAGACAAAGGGCAGTATGTACGTATATGATTTCTGTAAATAAACTCTTTTTTGGATGATGTGTCTGAATTATTTGTCCTCTGGATCAGCGTGGCTTCTACAGAAACCTTACTGCTGCTAGCCTAGGTACTTTTTCCTCCATTGTGATATTCCTGACCAGTTTTTTCACATTTTCTCTTCAGATGCTGATTGGACTTGCTGGCTACCTTAGTGGATATGATGGTACATTTCCGTTCCAAAAACCAGGGGATCGATATGAGCAGCACAACTATGTAGGGATGAGAGGGGTAAGGCTTTGCAGGCTATTGTCAACTGGTTAGCTTTCCTGTGGCTTTCAGTACAATGTTCCCTCTTAAGAACAGCTCTCCTTGTTCAGGTCAGAGATCTGTTTACCCTCGTGCCTTGTCTTTAAGCTCCTTTGAAAAGTGTTAGTGGTTCTATAGTGAATAAGTCTTAATGTGTGTTTGTGAGAGGCCTGGTAAGAAATTAAGGTGAAAACTGAGGGCAGCTCTTCCTGCTAATTAGTGAGACTATACTGCTGCATGGGATAGATACCTTGCCTTGTCTACAAAGCAAACATTGCTGAGTTTGAGCTTCTCTCACTGCATTGTGCCTGGCTAATCTGGGGAATCAAGGGTGTCAAAAAGCCAGGATCATCCATTGTCACCTGCAGTTTGCCACCCCCAATGACACTAAACTGAGTATGCTGATGGAGCCTGGGACAGCAGGGCAAAATTCAGAGTTTTATTTGATCTGAAACCCTGGCTCTACTGCTATTTAGGCAGACAAAGAGCCATATAACTGACAGCAGATAAGTCAAAATGAGAAACAGTGGCCAACTGCTACTACCTAGAAAGAAAACTGAAAACTGGGAAGGCATGTTTTCTTAGTTTAGTTTCCAGAAGTTCATTGTTTTAGGTTTCCCTGAGTAAGGTGGGAGAGGTGCTAGAAACAGACATTAAAGATAATAAATTCTACTGTGGTCTTGCTTTCTTTTGTTTTGATTTCTTGTTCTTTCTCCTCCAACTATCCTTGGTCTCATTTGTGTAGGAGAGGGGAATCTGGTCTGCTAAAGATATAAAGAGCAAGTGTATTTTGTTCTTAGCTTTCATAATCTAGTATCTTGTTAAAAAAAGGCTGAGTGTAGTGGATGTGTGGTGCACCTACTTAATGCATCCTTTTATGAATATCTGGTGCAGGCTAGCAAGAGTGTGACTGGCTGTTGTTACTGACACCACTGCAGAAGAGAGTAAGCATCTGTCCTCTGAGCGGTGTCTTTGTTCATCTGGCTTTTGTCCAATGTTCTTTGTGACTCAGTTCAGCTGCTGCAACACCTCCTGTTGTTGTGGGTATGGAAGAGGGAGGAAAGGAAAGGGTGTGAGCTCTTGTCCACTGTGGGTGAGGTTATAATTTTTGCCATGATCTTTTCCTGCAGTTCTGTGCATTTCTTGGCTCCTGCCTGGTTCCTTTTGCCTACCTCACAGTATTGGAACTGTCAAAGTCACTGCCAGCAGCCTTACTCACGGCTTTCATCCTTATTTTTGGTAGGTGTTCCTGCTACAGCAAAATTGAGTATCTTAATTGTTCAGATAATTTAATTTCTGGATTACCATGTATAACCTAAACAGGGGATATTTGGGTTAATGAGAGACTTTCTCGAAAACAAAGTCATTCCACTTTTTTTAGTGTATGTATGTATGAGCCTTCCTACTTGGTGGTCCCCTTAAGGACTTTGCAGTCTTGTTTAGTTCATAGGTACTTCAGTTATTTACATAACCACAGTATTGGGTTAGATTGCACCTTAATTTAAAAAAAATTTATAAGGTGGGCAGTTAGGAATGATTTTGCCCACTAGTGAAATATTGATGTTTTCTGAATGAATTATAGAGGTCTTTAATGACCCCTGCATTACTTTAGAAGAGTTCACAATAAGAAATTAATGAAGTTCCTTGTTGAATTGAGCCAAGTGGAGAAATTGACCTTGCAAATGAAGTTACCAAAATAGGAGTTTTGTAAGGACACAGGTATTGAGAAATGGAGACTTAAAATATCAAAGCCATATTCATTTTCTATAGGTACCATCTGAAAGATGACTTCTCTGGCATCCTCTGACACTGTGGTGGTGCCTGAGGTAGATCATTGCTGGCTGTAATCCTTTCCATCTCAGTATGTAACCAGCACTTTCCAGATGGTGTTTCACAGATACTGCTGTACTGCCTTTTGTTCTTGTATTTGTTTTTAGGGGTTTTTTGTTCATTTTTTTCCTTTGTTATCCAGGTAGAAGATGAAATGTGATCTCCTTCTATTTCTAAAATTTCCCACCTTCTTCTTGTCCTGACTACACAGAGGAAGCTGAATTCCCACAATCTTAGATTCACTTTGGAACTGCAAGTATTTCTGACATTGCTGTGTGTCTCTTTGCAGATACAGGCTGTATTACATTGTCCCAATATATTCTGCTGGATCCCATTCTAATGTTCTTTCTCATGGGAGCTGTTCTGAGTATGGTGAAATGTAACAGCTGTGCAGACAGGTAAGATAAGGATGATAATTTTGTTAAACTAGTGATATTTAACTTCCACGCAATTAAAGTAATGTCTGCCATTGGTGATGTGTGAATAGCTGAAATGAGATTACTTCAGGAAATTTGAAGGTGAAAATGACTGTTGGTAGCAGAGAGAAATTTTTACTCTGAGGGTTTGTGTGGTTAGGGAGAAAGTATTGTGCCTGGAGTACACCAATTTACCTGTGACTGTAAGCCTGTGACCTTTAAAAATCGTGCTGTCTAAGGTAAATAGTGTAGTTTATTTGATTTAGAGAAATGGCTACAAAAACTTAGAGCGAAATATAGCCAGGATGATTCTGAATAAAGTAGTAAAGTTGTTAAGAATATTTGCTATAGACCCATCCAGAGAGGGTAGTGGTTTTTAGGTACTGGGATGTGTCAGAAGGCTTCTTTGTGGCTGGCTGCACAGAGTAGTTTCCTTGAAATGCATCCCAAATTCAAAGTCAGAAGAAGTTGAGATTCTGTGTTATATATGAGCAGCTTTTACTTCATGAAACAATCAAGAACTAATAGTATCAATCTTATTGTGTCTGCAGTTTGTGTGGCTGAAATGCAGCGTGCAGCATCATGTACGGCTGTCCAAGGCCATCTTTATCTACAGCACATTCCTCAGGGAATGCATCACTAAATTACAGGGCAGTGCTTGACCAGCTGTGTGTGTCTTGACCTGAATTTATTTTTCATATCTTAGAACTAATCCTGTTGTCAAAGTAGTTGATATTCTACAAATTAGAAGCCAAACCCTAGCTATCGTGTTGCTTAGCAGGTCATGGGGATTTTGTCTAGTTGAAATAAAAGCGTCAAGGCATTAGGAATCAGAAGGAAACAGTTTTAAGTTCTGCTGTCATTTTTTCTCATCTCTCTTCTATAGTTCAATTTTATGTCAGTTTATAATTTGTTTGCTTTTTGCTGCTGCTTTTGTTTGTGTTTTCGATAGAGGTTTTCTGCTAGGGCTTTCTTGCTGTACTACAGGTGGCTGCTCTTTGCCTCTTGTTCTTCCCCATGTCCCTAAATTTCTGAGAGAAGTAAGTTTGCACTTTATGGAGCAAAGTTCTTGTTTCTGTTTTCAGAACTTTCATGTAGTCAGACTTTCTTCATACTAGTATTTTAGCTTACACCTGATGTCTGTGTTTCCATCCTTGAATGGGGGATCTAAGGTTGCCCCTGGCCTAAGTGTACCTGAAGCCTGTATCAAGGCTTCACAAGCGTGAATCTGAAACCAGTATCCTTGTGTGATTCTAAATTAAATGAAAAACTTGTTTTTCCACTTTTTATGGGTTCCTGAGAAGACTGACTGTAATTTTTTGGGGTAACTGATCTGTTATTTATTTTTGTGATCACAGGCTGCCCATTCATGTAGCCATCATTTTATTTACTGACTTGCTCTACTGGTCCTGCAGGCCATTTTCTGCCTCCTGGTGGTTCTGGCTGAGTCTGACTGGTGTGAGCCTTGCTGGAGCAATGGGGGTAAAATTTGTTGGCCTTTTTGTAGTCCTCTTGGTTGGCTTGAACACAATCTGTGACCTATGGGACTTGCTGGGGAACCTCAGCCTGTCACTGGTGAGTTTCAAAGGCTTTTCTTTAAGTGTTTCTTTGTTTTGTTTGCTTTGCAATTCTGCTAGTCTTTGACACCCCTGCAAGTACCTAAACAGAGATACTCTACAGCAGAGAGGAGCATCTGATGTGGTGATGAAAAAAGCAGATTAAGGTTTTAATGAAAAAATTATTGCCTCACTTTTGAAAAAAACCAAGCACACTTATATTAGCAGTTCATAATAGTATCTAAGCACAGCAGAAAGATTGTTACTTTTTCTTGAGAGAAACTGTTACCATTACAGTTGGCTGTATTTTCAGTCTAATCTTTACAGGAGTAAAAGGGAGAGGCTTTACAGTGGCCCGAAGCAAGATGTTGCCCAGCACTGTTACCTGACCTTCCAAGGAGTGTGTGCTACCTGGCAGACAGCTTGTCTTGCAGCACTCAGTTTGCATAAGCACTGTGAGCTCAGGCTCTGCTTCGTGAGAGTAAGGGGGCAGAGGCTGCGTAGCAGGAGCATCACGAGTCACAGAAATGCTCTGCAATCTGCAGCATCCATTGCCAGTTTAGAGGATTAAGACAGCTATAGCCTGCTTGACTTCATACACATTTAGTTCTTCTAAGCCTTTAAAAAAATGCTAGTGGGTTTGAGTGTCCTGGTCTAATATATTGTATTTTATGTTTGCGAAGTGTGAAATCTGCCATTTGGAGAAACACCTTGATGTACCATTTGCTGTCTTGCAGCCGGCAGGAAGACAAATTCTTCAGTCATATCTTTTAAAAGGTGTTCAGTTCTCTTCTTGTCACAGCCTCTTTTGAAGCTTGAAAATTCTATTTTTTTTTCACTTACCATTTTTGTCTCGTTTGTCTTATAAACAGTGGGAGTATGGGGGGACTTTTTCTATTCCTCCTGTGTGATTTGTTTTCTTTGGTTAACTTGAATCAATATGGGCTGCAAAGATTCAATGTGCCAACTCCAGAGAAACACTTCTTGAGCAAAGTCAGTTAATTGCATTTGAAATAGAACAAATCCATCATGTCTAAGCTTTGTGCCAGGAGACAGCTGAACAGTGATTTCATTTGTGCTGCTGGCAGCAAAGGCAGCAAACCCCTGAGTGTTAGAGTATGTAAAGAATTTACTCCAGAAGGTAGATGCTTTCTGAATAGCTATTTGGAAACCTTGTTACTTGAGGAGAAGGAAAAAAAAGGGTGAGGATTAATCTCCTGAAAGCCTGAATAACTTACCTCTGCATTTGTTAGGAAGCTACTCATGATTATTTATATGCAATTTTTTGGGGACTACCTTGATTTCTAGAATTCTCAGCTTGTGTTGGTCCATTGTTCTGATTTGCTCACTGCTGTCTTTCACACGCACTTTCTTTTCTTTGACTTTGCATTGAAGTCTTTAGTTGCAGAAAACCATTTCATGAAAATTGAAGCATATTGAGGCCTTTCTAAGTAGGGAACTGGAGGGTAGTTCATGTGCCTCTCTACTGTCTATATTTGGTTATGTACCATCAATCAGCATTAGTTTCTAAGTGTCCAGTGGTTATGAAGTATTCTGCAGAAGTACTGGAACTGAACAGCTCTTTTCCTTTGTTGACTTCACTGAGTTTTGCAATGTGTTCAGCTTTTTCCATTCCTTTTGAGTTAATTGGTTCTGGTACTAAGGGATGGAGAATCATTGGCTTAATGATTATATGACAGGTATCATGTTAAAAAATACGGAGAATAGCAAGTGCCTCTGCTTTCACCCACTTTGACATTAGTGTGGCCATGTAGTAAACAGTTTTTGCTATTTAATTCTTTTCTTCTTCCACAACTATTTATTATCCACTCTCTACTTTATGTTATTTACTACCAGCAGTGTCAGTAGGATTTGAAAATGCAATAGCTTCTTTGACATCTGTTTGCAAAACATATTTTCAATTGGTTGAAATAAAATATTTTACTTTCATTTTGGGACATTTGAAGAACAGGTTTTGCTGCTGACTTTTCTGTAGTTTCTGGTTGAGCAGCACTAGAAGTTGCTGTGTGAGAGCATCCTTGCTAAGCAAGGTGATTTCTGTAAGTGAAGCATATGTAGATCCCAAGATGTCCTGGTTACATTTACATTTGCACAGACTTACTGGGGGAGCAAATTTTCATTTTCCCTCTTGCTTAGCTTTGGTAGTTACTATTTTTGGAGCCATCTCTTTGCTGGGATTTTTGGGTTAAGATATGTACCACTGATAAACAAGTTAAGGTCCTTGCTCTCAAAATACTTTCAGTGGGGGCTGTCCAACCTCCTTTGCCAAAGTTAGGGATGCTCAGCACTTTGGAACACTTAACTCTCTTATTGCCTAATTTTGTCTTTTTTCCCATGACCCTAAAATGCTGAGGTACCATAGCTCCAGCTTTTGGAGATGCACAGCAAGAGCTGGCTCAGCTTTTACCTCTCTCTGGGCTTTTCTGAGGTAATTCTACAACCTGGTGAGCTTTCTTGCACAGCAGGCTCCAGCCATAGGTCTGCTGCTCAGAGTCTTGTGAAATCAGGAGTGAAGTTGTTCCTGCACTGTTTGATCCAGATTGTGTTTGTTACAGGTCATGTTTGGGAAGCATTTACTGGCTCGTGTACTCTGCCTCATTGTACTGCCGCTTGCCCTCTACACGGCTGTGTTTGCTGTTCATTTTGCAGTGTTAAATAGAAGGTATTTCACAATGTTTTCTCCAGAAGAATGACTTGTCTTTGCTTTGAATTAAAGGCTATTGGTTATATAGTAGTCCACTTTCAGTGTCAGAAGCACAGCCACAAGCTGTGTCTTTGTTTAATTCTCTTCCCCAGCTCTCTGGCCAAGCTGGCAGTGAAATTGAATTTGAGTTTGAGACTCTCTGAAATGCCAAGCAAGTAACCTAACCAAATTTCCTGTCTCATTTTTTTCCTCTTATCTTTCTGGGACCTGAAAATGTCTCAACTCCATTCTTTGTCTTTTTGTAATTAAAAAAAAGTCATTACTTTCCTGAAAAATGGCTGTGATTTAAAGAGTCTGAATGTGCATGAAGGGAGGGCTCTTTCCTGAATGCTTGCAACCAAGGGATGCTTTTTACAAGGAAAGAGCTAGTTAAATGGCCAAGTAATGTTTTCCAAATGCCAGCATTAAAAACTGAGGTGAATAAGCACTTTACTGTAGAAAAAGAATAGAAAAATAAATCTGTTATTTTTCAGTTAAAGTCCACTGGTTTTACCACTAACCTCTTAGCAGAAGGAAGACTACAGGAGTCACAGAGAAAGGCTTTGTTATATCTGTCCTGACAGTGGTCAGTTTATTTGTTGTAAGAACACCCCCAAAGACAGTTCTGATGCTTTGTGCAGTGCTAGCAGTTACATTTTTGTGACCTTAAGTCCTTGCAACTCTGGACAATTTCCTGCAAGACTGTCTCTATCTGTTGTGATTCAAAACATTAGAGAAGTGTGTCTCTTAAGGGAAGTGCACCCACTCTTCTTCAGATGCCCAGTCTGGTTTTATAATTTTTCTTCTGTAAAAACAACTTGTTAATGCATGACAAAGGTTTGTATGCTGCTTAGTTAGACCTTGAATTGTCATATTCTTTGCTGTCTTTTGTAGTGGTCCTGGGGATGGTTTCTTCAGTTCAGCATTTCAATCCCAGCTGATTGGGAACAATCTTCATAATGTCTCCATTCCAGAGCGTGAGTGTCCATATGAATAAAGGACTCTGAATGTTGTCAGTGTACATGAGGACTTAAATAAAAGTGGTGTCCCCATGACTCAGTGCAGTGTGAATTATGCCTTCCATGGTTAAGGTCAGATCCATACTCTTCCTGTGTGCAGTTTTATGTATTGACAGAAAGAAAAAGGCTGAAAATACCACCATGTTCAGTACATGGTCACTAGCTGTTTCATTGTATTACGTCTAGAGGGAAGGATGCCATTTTGAGGGGTCTGACATGTGTGCTTGCATCTCATTATTCTTTGGTTCTATATTGATGTTTTTCCTGTTCACCTTAGATTTGTAGGTGTTCAGATGTGAGATTTGTTTCCAAAATATGTGTAAAAGGAAACTATCAACTTTTGTTACACAGCATGCCACTGGTCCAGCTATGTTGTATTCAGAATGCACCCAAATTTAGCAAAAAGAAGGCTATGTGGTTGTTCCCTAATCCTCAGGTTGACTAGAGACTACTGAGCCTTTAAAATGGTTTAGCTTTTTGATTACTTCAGCTTTTTTCTGGCTGTTCCCTGCTCCAGAGCTGTCGCTGACAGAGCATCAGGTCTGTTCTCCAAGGCTGAGTTCTCTCACTTGTGTTGGGGGACTAGGAGGGAAGATGTCTTAAGCCAGTGTAGCAGCTCTGCTATCCAACAGCTGAGCTTGCCTCCCTTCTCTCTTGTATTGCTGTAGGGGTCAGCAGTGTTATACTGTTAGGGAAAGTCATCTTAAAACTATCATTATGAAATTACAAACAAAGGAACGTCTTGCCATGTCTGTTTATGTTAAAACTTAGTGGGAGAATTTTAAGTGTTTCAGCCAAATGTTATATAACAGTTTCACTGAATCCTGGTTAGGGATGGGAGATAAGCTTGCAATGAGCCCTGTGGAGTAATGTGTCAAACAGGAAACAAACTTCCATCAAAACCATGAAGAGTGCGTGCTTAATCGAGCACTGTAGACTAGCTGAGGCAGATACAGGACAGCTGCCTTATGTCTTTGTTCCTCCCTCTTTCTCATGCAGATTTGGCGTATGGGTCTGTGGTCACAATGAAGAACCTTCGGATGGCAGGGGGATACCTTCACTCCCACTGGCACCTCTATCCAGAGGGCATTGGGGCTCGCCAGCAGCAGGTTGGTGTGCTGTGGTAGTATTGCCTGTGTCTGCAACCACTGGGTTACTCTCCTTGTATTTGGCATTAGGAGCCAAACTGGTAGGAGCTGTGTGTTTACTCAGCATCTGTTACCCTCTCAGTGCCACAGCTGTGCACTTGGCTTAGAACTCTGACTAAAAAGGAGGCTTGAAGAAAGCCTACCACACTGCACCAGAGGGGTGACTTAGAGTAACAAGGCTTTGCAAGACCACCGTCCATGAAAGTTACCTCAAGGAAGGCTGTAAAGTTTTGTTTAAAACAAATACATTATTTTGCAGCTTTTCTGGCTGTATATTAAAAGCAAGGGAATAGAACTGCTATGTATTGTTTTTACTCCAGCCACTGGCCTCTGTGACCTTACATGAATCCCTCTCCTTTGTGCCTTGCTTCCTTTATCTGTCACCAAAGAATTTGCTCAATAAATTAGATACTGTACATTTGTAAGCTAATGTAGCCATATGGAAACCATCTGAACTAAGGGCTTCTCATTAAACGATTAAGCAATAAGTGAAAGTAGAAATCAGAAATCATGTAACTATCTCTAATTAAGAAGTACAAGCATTAAGTGGATTTCTTATTTTTGTCCATCATCATCAAGCTTCACAAATCTTTGCTGCTTCTGCACTTTTTTACCAAGATGTATTCTGCAGTTTGATTATTGGTGTCTAAAAATTGTTGAGATCCTTGGAAGAAAATTGCCAGAGAAACACAAGTGTTCAGTTTTTAACTCCCTGCTGTCTCTGTGGCAGTTTTCAGAAGTGAAAACTTTGTCTCAATCTTTTTTTCCTGCTGCTTGTCACAATCAGAATTTCTAATACTCTTAACATGACATTAATGTTTATTATGGTATATGGAGATGTCATGCTAAACTGCCTCAAGCATAGGCAAAATTGGAATGCAGATCATGCTTTATGACACTAAAAGCAGGAAAAGGCAATTTGGAGAGGACACTAATAGGAGTTCCTTGTGGAAAGTGGGGAAGAGTGGAGATTTTCCCGCTGTGCTCCATGCCCTGGTGGTAGGACAACAGTAGGGTTCTAGGGTAGTTTCAGGGATCTGGAGAGGGGAAGGGAATTTAGAGAGGAATTTGAAGATGTAGAGAGGAAAAGTGATCTCTCTGCTTCCACTTTCTCCTCCTCTCCTGATGGCTTGACCTCAAGGTACAAGGTTCTACCTCCAGCTGTCCCTTTTTCCCTATTGTCAGACACTCCTCTGTGTTCTGCCTCTCACCCACCCACTGGGCCATCTGCTCCCACCTAAGAGAGAGGCACAGGTGGGGCACTGGGCTAGGGTCTCACAGAGCAGGGCGTGCTGCTCTGTCAGAGGTGGGTGGGTGAAGGGAGTACAGTTCCATGTGCTCTGGGGAGCAGCAACCTGGAGTAAGATGCTCTTGGTGTCATGGTAGCAGTAGATGCAGTTACTCTCTATGAGGCTGAGCAGGCTGGCAGGAGTTAGCTGTGTAGAATGTGTGGCTGTAATGGGTGATCCCTGAATCCTTACCTTGCCTGAATCCTTTGGCAGATGTTACGGTTGTCACAGTCAGCCTCTTATCAGAAATCTCTACTGTGTGTAAAGCCAGTGCTGCTTCTGTCTCCTGGATCAGATAGTGGTCAGTGATTATGCAAGAGCTCTGGTTTGAATATCCTGTTGTTGTAGAAGGAGCCTCTGAAACAGGTGAGGGGAGGTCAGGCTGTGCTTGGAGGCTGTTGGTGCATGTGAAGTGTAGTGCTTCTGAGTATGGGCTATCCACTGGCTAAGAGGTGTCATCTGGGTTAAGGAGTGGCCCATAACTGGTTTTCTAGGGGGCATTGTCATCAAGGTAATCCCAGGATTTCTTTGTGGTTGGTGCTTTTATTTGGGGCTTTGATTTGCTGGTGAATGTGTGACTGCTATCAACAGCTTTTTTTCTTGTTATGTAAAATAATGAATCCTGTCATTTCAGGTCACTGCTTACTTACATAAAGATTTGAATAACCTGTGGATCATAAAGAAACATGACTCAGATACAGGTAACAAAAACAGTAAAGTGCCTTTTATTACTGCTGTTTCTGTTTTTCACATAAATATTCTTAGTTCTTTCCAGGGCAGAGTATCCTTCTTGGATATGAGGGGGAGAGGAGGAAGAACAAGGGGAACCTGTCTATTGATTTACATTGTGTGTCTACTGTGTTTTTTGTTCTTCTCCAGACTGTACAGCTGAAGTAAATAAGCTTTTCTTAGCTGAAGGTTGCATTGAGACAATTTTTCAGCTGTGTAAGGCTGTAAATAACAGTAGAGAGGAAATTTGAACTGAGTTAGTATTTTTTGCAATCTGTTATTGTGGCTGAGAGTCTTGGGAAAGCTGAGTCCTGTTACAATCTGGTACATTGTGTTTGACAGATTTTTGTGGATGATTGCTTGGGACAAGATAAGAGTACTAAATGTGATGATCTGTGGTTTGTGCAGAAAGCTGTTGGTTTAGATTATGTAGTGTAGGTAGCTGAGGCATGCTTGGTCTGGCAGTTTCCTTTATTTTTTTACCTGCCACATGTGTTTATAAAAATCAACAAGAATTTTCTAAACAGCAAAAAATGTAAATAACATAGATATATAAGAAAAATTATAATCAGTGTTGCAAGAGTAATTCACAGTTCACATTCTTTATAGTAGCTCTCAGGGTTAGAGTCTGTAAAACACACCAGGCTTAGAGTCAGACCAGCTTTGTTTGCTTTATTATCTGCTTGAGGCATGAGCATCAGCAAGCAACTTTGTCATACCCTGGTAAGTTTGTCAGTGCATTGATACGATTAGTTTGTCTTCCTTCAGCAGATCTGTCTGACCCCTCAAGTCCTGTGGAGTTTGTGAGGCATGGAGATATAATTCGTCTGGAACATAAAGAGTAAGGATGATTTCTGGGATTCAAAGAGATTGTGTGATTGAATAGAGTTGGTGGGAGACTTGTCCTGCTGGAGACTGTGGTTAGACAAGCACAAACAGGCTGTGTGACAGAGGTATCTGTATATCTGAATTTCCAGTGTGAGGTTTGTAGAGTTTTTCTTCTATGATTTATGTTTTGAAATGTGTCTATTAAATGAGAAACTTCAGAGAGAACCACACAATTTTATTAGAACTACCTGCCTAAGCAGCAGGGAGATTTCTTCAGTTCTGTGAGGTGCAATAATCAGGGTAACTCTTCCAGAGAAGCAATTTCAAAACTCTCATTCTGTTGCCTGTCTCCATGCTGCATTTTCTAGACAAATAGAATATAGGGGTTTTTGGTCAGTGCACTGCAAGTATCCTGTCCCTGTGTTCATAGGCAATATCCACCTGCTGAAGTTCTCAACAGCACTGAGGTCATAGCAGTTAAATACTTTGAATGAAAGTGGAAGCTTTCTGCAGAGGATACCTAAGAGGAAGCAGTGGAAGTGACTTGGTATTTAGTCTTTATCTAGTGTAATGTCCTGTGTCACTGTGCCAAAATGCTATGTGCTTTCACAGCTTTGATTTTTTAACAGAACCTCTAAACTCGTGAGCCAGGAAATCATGTTGTATTATATGCACCAACCATTGCTTAGGTTTCAAAACTAATTATTTTGGAAAAAATAAGTCTTATAATCAGTATTTTTTTTAAATTTTGAATTTGGGAGTTTACTATCACATATATGGGTAATGAGGATGATAACATCTTGATTAGGCAAAGTGGGTTAAGTCCTGAGAGGTCTGTGGCGCGGGAGTGAATGGGCGCTGCCGGGGAAGGATCTGGCAGGTGGCACGGGAGGCTGGCCTGTGGCGCGTCCCGTGGGACAGCGGTGTCTGGGACAGTGCAGCCAGCAGCAGCAGCACCCTAGGCACTGTCCCTGCACCTTTGGCAAGGACTGATGGGCTATGGCCAGGTTTCTCTGCTTGCCTCAGCTGGCACACCCTGCCAGCATGGGAGGCTCTTTGTCTGCACTGTGCTGGTGTAAATGGTGACCACTGATTTCTCCCTAAATGGTACGGTCTTTCCTCACAAAAGCAAAACCAATAAGGTCAGGATCTTGCTTTTCTTCTTCTAAGACAGGTCTCTTTGTCACATCTTTACTGTTAATTAAAACAAAACAGAGCAAGATGAAACCAATCTCTTTTCCTTTTAGAGGTGGTAGATTGTAGTTTGAGGGCTGGATTTTTTCATGCTGTCATCCTTTTTTGTCACTGTTGAGTGTGGCATAAGCTCAGAGTCACATGCTGGGAAGCGACAGTTTCGCTCCATGTCTCCCATCCCATTAAGGCTGCATCCTGCTGTGCCCTCAGCTGGAATTCAGTGGTTAGAGTACTGGCAGATCTCTGAATGGCTCAAATCAATGTTTTTATCACAAATCGACACGGTTCAAAGGTTTGACTTTTAATTTCATTTCAGAACTTCTAGAAATCTGCACAGTCACCAGCATGAGGCTCCCCTGACAAGGAAGCATTTTCAGGTCACTGGCTATGGAATAGTAAGTGAAGGCAAGATAAAACAAAAGCTGCTTCTTTTGGGAAGAGTTCATATCATGCAAGGGAATTTATTGTTGCTTTTTTTAGTTTGTTATCCAGGATGATAGGTGGACATCTGCCATCCTCAAGGAGAAAACTGATGTACTATGAAATGCCTTATCTCATATTTAAGGTCTATTTAATGTGAACACAGATTTAAAAAAATTTAAACTTTTACTGTCAGTCTAGCTTTGGCAGCATTCAACTCCAAAAATGACAAACTGAGCAACCTTGAAGTTGCTCTGACAAGTATTATTTTATGTATTTGGCCTTGTCACATAGACAAGTGTTTTTTTTGACAGAATGACAGAATTTTGAATTACAAAGATGGAATATGCTTTGAGGGCTGAATTTCTAAATGCAAAGATCTGTTGCCTAAACCCCTTTTGTGAAGCAGCCAAGTTGCCCCTGTTTATGCTGTAACTCTGAGCTACAGTCAAGAATGTATTGAAAGCAAACAAAATTAATGTTGGCAAGAGATGTATTTGTGAATGGTTGCTTATGTCTAGAATGATGTCTTTCTGATGGGGAATCTCTTCTGTGAAGTGTGAGTGAGTCTGGTCTGGGCTAGTTTTATTGGCTTAGCACCCAGTGGAGTTTCAGAATTTCCTATTTGCAGTGCTTCAATTCTGTGTGTCTTCTAGTTTGGGCATTGTTTAGTTTCTTTTTTCTATTTTTGTAATTTTTTTTCTGGAATGGTGTGTTTGCACGATAGAATGGAACAGGAGACTCCAATGACTTCTGGCGGATTGAAGTGGCAGGCAGAAGGACTGGGGAGCTCATCAAAGTCCTGCGGAGTCAGGTCCGGCTAACCCATGTGGCCACAGGCTGTATATTGGGATCTTCTGGAAAGACTCTGCCAAAATGGTAAATAGTTTGTAATCCCCATCCACCCCTGCAGGGCCTTGAGCTGACATGTTCCTCTACTCAATGGTACTTTTAGACTAAGAAATAACTACATTGCTTCCATTTCTTTAAAAGAATAAAAATATAAGTAGCAGGTACTAGGAATATGACCAAAGGATCTGGGTTAGGGTTATGCAGTCTGTTACAGAGAAGCTATGCAGCTCTGAAAAATAATGTCTCTTACTAAGAAATCCAAAAGTGGCATGGACATAGGATCTTGTCATCTGGTAAGACCAGGAGGGGATGACAGACATGTTATTTAATGTGTTGTTTATCCTTGAAGTTTGCAAAAATCACTGGAAACTGGGGCAGTTCATGCTGTTCTGTACCACAATCTTCAAAATTGCTTTCTATTGGTATTAATTTACCTTGTGATTAGAAGACCTTTGCCATTTTTGCTTGCAGCATCTGAAGTGAGGCAGGGTTACAAACTGCAATTAGCAGGGATTGGAATTTTATCTGTCCTTGAATTATGCATCTTCATCATTCAGATGAGGTGTATGCAGAGACATCCAGGCTGATGGAAGCAAGCTGCCCTGTCTGTAAAGCTGCACCATATGGGATGTTGACATGGATCCTGTGCATTCATGTTGCTGCTGTTTCAAGAGCTGCCTCCCTAGGAAACTCTAGATTTCTCTTCTGTGTGTTGTGGTAAAACCAGATTAAAGAATCCTGTGTATACTGAATCACAGAGCAAGCAGGTATCTCTGGCAACTGCCTGGCCAGGAGTGCAAATGCCATTTAGACATCACCATAAAACTGGACTTATGGACACATAATGTGTTCAGTTAACAAAAAAGCCACAAAAAAATCTCCAATAAGAGCATTCAGAAAACATTGTGGATTGTTGATTGGTTTTTTTTTTCCCACTAACAACTTGCTATGTGAATGGAAGTTACTACCACAAAATGTTGATGATAATAACAGCTGAGGGCAAAAAAACACTTGTTAACTGCAAATAAGGATGATTAGAGTATATTGGATTTTTATATTTTTTATTTAGAGGGTAGTAATCACTGTCCTCCAGAGACTTTAATGGTAATTATTTAATGGATTACTTAATTAGTGAAATTTTCTAATTAATTCTATTAATCTGTCATATTTCTGCCAGATTTGATACACTTTCTCCCAAAGTCTTTGATGCGACCTGGTAGACATAGGGTGACAGACTAAAGAACAGTTATTTGTATCCACTAAGGTGGTTGTTTTGTTTCTGTAATTCAGTTCTTGTAGATGTGGATTGACTTAAATTGATGATGGTGATTTTCTTTGGAGGAACTATAAGGGTTGAATTGGAAGTAGTTTCTTTGTAGTTGGCAAGGTGCATAATTTTCAAAAATTCCATCTAAGACTTTTTAGGTGAGAAAGTGAGAAATGTGGTTCAGCTATTCTGTAGAATTTTGATGTCAGCTGCCTTGCAGATCTGTTTTGGTTTCTACATGGTTCCTGACTGCTGAAGCATTATGGAGAAGTATAAAGTTAAAGGGGAAAAACTAAACATGAAGTGGAAATATTGAGGGTTCCTGTGGGGTGGTGGTGAACTGTTTTGCCGATCCACAGGGGCTGGGAACAAGTAGAAGTCACCTGCACACCATACCTGAAGGAGACACCCAATTCCCTCTGGAACTTTGAAGATCATATTAACCCTAAATGTAAGTAATTGATTTCCTTTTCAATTGAGAGTGCATCTTGGCTTACTGTTTAAAGGAAGGGATGAGCTATCATCCCTGGCATTTTGCATTTGAAATGTATGTGTTCTTTCCCAGCTTAAGTGCAAAATTGTTGAACTTGAATATGTGCAGGGATGCAGAGCCCTTTTCTATTTCACTGTTTGTACTGGAAGCTGGTGATAATGCTTGAAGTGTAGTAGAAGTATAAAGACTTTTTTAAGGATTTTGAGATTTTAATGTGTTACGAAAGTGTGAAGCACTCCAATCAATACAGGCTGTTATTTCTAACATTTTTTAACTGGGAATTGTTGTCATTGATATGAATATGTCATATATATTTCAATGATATTTTTAAAAAGCTTGGATCCAGTCTGTTCTGGTGTATTTTTTTCATTCTCCTACTAGGGGTGTGCTAAATTATGGCTTTGCAGTACCATCAAGAAATGAACAGTGTGTGACAGGGATCTAAGTTTGCCAGTAATGACAGGTGGGCCTTGCAGCCTCGTCCAGGAGTCACATATATTTCACAGGCTCATCTGTCCGGGTTGTTCAACACAATTGTCATGCCATGAATTTCAGGTGGCTTGGGCTGAATTCTGAGTTATTAGAGCACTTACTGTTCTTCCTCCTGTGAGAGTATGCAAAGCAAAGGAGAGAAATCCTGGGCTGTTGACTTAGTAGAATTTCCTCTTCTGCTGTAATGCATTTTACATTCCCATACTATGGCTCATTTACAGATAAAAGAAGCCTATGAAGCCTTTGTCTCTTAATTCCAGCCAGAAATACAAATTATTTATTTAATGGACTTTTATATATTTCTATTACTCCTGGAAGTAAAGGAGGAAATTTAGAAATTCAACAGTTGTAAAGTTCACTGGGAGACACTTCTAACTGCAAGCCACTGTGTTCAGAGTATGAATGAATTGCAGAGGGAATTAAAAGAGGTGCTGGAAGCAGATTTGTTGTAGGAGGAGAGAATTTAGTTTATGATGAAAAAGGCAAATAAAAGTGAACCATACAAACTTCTAATCTATTTTCTCTTTTTTTTTTTTTTTTTTTTTTTTTTTTTTTTTTTTAAGTGCCCAATATCAGCTTGGATGTTTTGAAGCCTTCTTTTGCAGAAATTCTGCTAGAATCCCACATGGTTATGATCCGGGTACGATATCATTGATTCCAGATTATCATTTTCTTCCTCCTCTCTCTTGCATTCAAAAAGAAATAGCACTTTCAGAGAGATCTGGGTGATGGCTCCAAGCTAGGGCAGAATTTACATGCCAAGCAACCTACTTGAATTTATACTTAGAATAAAGGATGATCTTGGAGCTAAATCTTCCAAGTCCAAGTTTGGAAGCCTTGTGCATAATGCCTGGCTCTGTTGTTGATGTGATCTAGCTACAGCCTAGTTACGTAATGTTTTCTCTACCTTCCTGTAAGGCTTTAAAGGAAATTTAGTATTTATGAGGCAGGAGGATATTACTGTGGTCGAAATAAGGAAAATCAGCTAACCAGACACTTAAAAAGGCAGTAAGTGTTTTGAAAATAGAAAACTTCTGATTTTTTTTCAGATTCATCAAGGAGTTGTGATTTCTGGTTTCCTTTTAATCTCTAAATATATGCTTTTTAAAAAGAGCAGATTTAATATTTGCAAGGTGGACTGCTCTTGCAGTCTTTTCCTATGCCTGTTCTTTGTACTCTTGGCCACAGCCCTTCTGCTTCCAGCTCCTCTATCTTTCTTCTGAAGAATGAGAAGTTAATATTTTGAGAAGGGAATCTAGGTTTTCTTTGCTCCTGTTTGTGAAGCTCTTCTGAGATTTTAAAGAGAAAAAAGTAGTCAAGCACGTTATTGTTAGTACTTGTAAAGTGTTTTTGTAAAGCGTTCCCATGGTAATCAGTGATAATGCTGTCTCAGGTAAGGAAGCACCTGCATGAGTTTCCATGGAAATAATCTTTGAGGCTTTTTTTTCATAGGGGAGAGAAATCTGTCACAGTAGTCTCTTAATGACAAAAGGTCTTGCTTATGCAACAGGTATCCTTAGTGACAGAAAAGCTGAAGAGGAAAAATGAGAGAATACTGCCTCTTTTGCTACCCAAAAACTATTTTCACTTGCACAGTAGTATTAGAACATTCATAGTCCTAATTGTGACCATTGTGGAAGAAGATGTGTTTATGTAGGTCAAAAAAGAACTTTCACTCAGGAAGGGTATTGATATATGTTTGTGTACACAGATATTTCTGGGCAGACATTGCAGCACACCTGCCTGCTCATTTAAATTCTGTTAATTTATCTGTAGGGAAACAGTGGCCTCAAACCAAAGGACAATGAAGTCACATCCAAACCTTGGCACTGGCCCATCAATTACCAGGTATATTGTTCAATCCATATTCCTTTCTATTTTCAAGTGCTTTTGCAATGCCTTTTGAAGCAAAACACCTTGTAATTGCATTGAAGATACTGTCAGCTTTCTTTTGCAGCACCTGTGATGCATGGATTGGAATTGGTCTCACCTTAGATGCTGTGCAAAATACCAACTGGACTGATGAATATCTGTTTTTCTCCCTTCTGATCTCTCTCCTCAGGGACTGCGTTTTTCTGGTGTCAATGAGACAGATTATCGGGTTTATTTGCTTGGAAATCCGGTAAGTTGGACTGAGAAGTTCCTAGCCAATGTCTTTAGCAAACTTTAGCTTGGTTTTGCTTGTGCCAGTTCTCTTCCTTCTCCTTTTGGACTGTCTCTATTACTATAGTCTTAATGTTTGCAGGTCACTTGCACACATCCAGCATGAAGTCCCAAATCTTTCTTTTTCTCTTGTGTAGGTGATTTGGTGGCTAAATCTGGTCACTATTGGGTTATATCTTCTGATAACAGTTGCCACTGCAGTGGCACTGAAGAGAGGTGTCCAACTGACATCTGAACTCAAAGGTGAGGCCAGTCTTCCTTTTCATAAATGCCTTTTGTAGGAATCTTGAAAATGTGTGGGTGGCAGGACTTTGTGTGTCAAAGGTGGGAAACCACTGAACTTGGATTATCAAGAAGTGTCCACAGGGAAAAGAGTGGGAACTTCATAGCTATAGTTTTATAGTGAACACCACAGATCTTCTACAAAAATAGTGCATGGCTACCTACATTGGCTGCATGGGATACAGGGTAATTAATCAATGCCCTGCTATCGAGCTCTGCATGTGCTCTGTACTTGGTAGTTTGCAGTGTTTTAAGACAAGAAATGTTTTCTGATATTTATGCAAAGCAAATGACAAATGCAAGAGATAAAATGATCCTTTATTATGCCCATTGACAAGGTTTTGGAGCTTTTCACAAGCCCTAATTAGTCATACTTTCACCATTCCTGTTTACACCAATGGTTGCTTAATTTTGTAGATCTCCTTGTGGGAGGTCAGTTCTGAAATGTGATGGGAAACTCCTCAATTATACAAAAAGTTATTGTCTAAGCTGTATGCAGACATCAGAGCTCATAGTCCCTTCCCCAGGCTGTGAAAGCTAGGCACCACTTCTTTCCAGGAAAGGCTGACAGAGTGATCATCTGGATGGCTCTCATTGCAGAGAAAATGAAACTCTTCAGAAACCAGAATCACCTGATTAGTTTGATGCACAGCCAGAGAAACTACACCTTTGGTCTTAACATAGAGCATGGTCAACCTCCTGCCATGCCTTGAGATTGGGTGTGTGTATATCTTTTCTGGTAGCTGTTCTCCTGAAGTGTGCTTGTATGTTTATTAAGAATGCAGCTAGGATGTTGCAGAGGCTTGAAGCAATTCCAGACCAATACATGACTTCCAGCAAAGATCATTCCTGCTGAGTTTACTTTGTGTGTTAAGGTTTGCGAATTGGAACTGTAGCTGAGTTTTTCTCTGCTGAAGTATGTTTATTTGTGTTCCAGAACTGTCCAGAGTTGTGCTACATGCTGGAGGGCAGATCACACTGGGCTGGCTTCTTCATTACCTCCCTTTTTTTATGATGGGACGAGTTCTCTACTTCCACCACTACTTTCCTGCCATGCTTTTTTCCAGCATGTTGACAGGTAAATACTAGAGTCTTGGAGAAGACAAGGGAAAAAGGTGATACTCTGTTAAATAGAGTGTTTTTCAGCCTAATAGGTTTATTGTTTTATAGCCTCTGCTTGTGCAAAGTGCTTGAAAGCATTGATTTACTCACAATGTTTTTCATAAATCAGCTTGCAGTGCCAATTTTTTGTTTGTCTGTTTGGCTTTGGATTTTTGGTGGTGGTTGGTTGGTTGGTTAGTCTTTTATGAGGCAGTCATGTCTGGTGCTTAGGGCATTAAATTTAGAGATGGGATTCCTGGTCACTGCTATTTCACTGTTCTTATATATTCTTGTATATAAGTTACTTTCCTTTTGGTTCACTGCCAACACTTTTCTGTCATGTCTGTTTATAATTTGGCCTTGGTAGTTTTTCCTGTGATTTTATATCAACTTCATGAGCATCTGGCACACAGATCTCTTTTGAATTTATTAAAATGGAAAGGTAGGACAAAATGAACATTTGCTGATATAAAACAATCTCTATGGTTCTGAAGGTTACCAAGGTAAATTAATTTAAAAATTGACATGGTCTTTTGGTGTTAACAGAGTTTAATCAGCCTAGTCTGTGAACATAGCAGCTCTGTTCTTCTGGCTTCTACCTCTTTCTTCTCCTAGGAATCACCTGGGATGCACTACTGAAGTTCTGTTCTGGGCTCTTATCACCCAGCACTACAGCTAGAAGGGTATATGCAGGTGGATTCCTGGCGCTGGTTCTGCTCATCCTGTACAGGTGTGTAGAGCTGAACTTTTCATTAATGGAATGTATGACAATTGCCATCTCAATAGAAACTTTGCTGCCTGTTAATTATCCTTAGCCTTTGTTCCCTTTTCTCTTCTCTGCTGAACTTGTCAGACATCCTCAAGCCCAATCCTAAACCTTAAAATTTTATTAGATTCAGCATCTGTGTCCAGTAATGCATTATAGAACATCTTTCCATTGCAAGAGATCTTTCTTTTGTTGCAGCACACAGCGTGAACACTCTCTTCTCCTCCAAACCTGCCTTTCAGTGGTTTGTGGTTTTATTTCCAATGATGGTGACATATTCCTCAAATACAGAAAAATTTTTCATTATTGTAGGTTTTATCAGATTCTAAGAGAAAATGACAGGTGATAAAACTGTGTGCTATGTATATATTTGGTTCAGCAGAGATTAAAAGGTTCCCAGTAGAGCTTAGAGCAGCCCAAAGACAAAGGTGCCATAGGCTGCGAACTACTTGAGACATAAAACTGTGCTGTGTTTGATGGGCATTTGGTTTTTTTCCACAGCTTCTACCTCTTCCATCCACTGTCCTATGGGATGATAGGACCCTTGGCCTCCAACCCAAGCAGTCCCATGGCAGGGCTCCGGTGGATGGACTCCTGGGAATTCTAGAGCAAAGGAAGCCTGGATACAGTGGATCAGAAATACGAGATCTGCTCCATGTCAGGTTGATTCTGGTGCTTTGAGGACATGACTATAAAATCCCTCTCTGGAGGACTCTGGGTATAGTAACCCTATTGCTTTGGCATTTGTTTGCACTGCCTGCATTGGAAGATGCAGAGGACGACAAGGTCCCCTTAAATTAAAAGACTCATGTCCTGAATCCTTAGGTTGTATTAATGGACAACTGGCTGCCATGCCAATTCCTTGAAGCAGTGTATGTCAGTCAAACAGCAGTGGCATTCCAGCAGCCAGACCAGTACAAGTTGGAGGCTGTCTGCAGTTGCATGCATGCTCTATGCATGTGTGTGTGTGTCTTCCTTCTTGTAATCTAAGCACCACTACATCTGAAGCACTATAGGACTTCTATCAAGGTTAACAACCTTTCTTATGGTGAGGTTTTTGAAAGCTTACTGTAAGTATCTGGGGACCTTCATTCTACCTGGCGTGGCTGGCTGAAGCTTTTTTGTTCTGACCCTGGATTTTTAAAATTTGACTGAAAGGATCTATTTAAAATCTCCTGAGCCATTGTGCCTTGCCTGTCTCCCAGGCCCTCTGCAGAGATGGAAATTGTTTATTCCTATGTACTGCCTTTCTCTCTGGTCACCTTTAATGGTTTTTACAACTCACCTAGCAGGCCTGTTTTCACGGCCAGACTTCCAGCTCAACTCTTTGTAGCTTCTTTCGGTTCTGTCTGAAGGTGCCAGGGAAATTACAGCAGAAATGGCAGGTGGTTTATTTTCAGCCCCAGTATGCTGTAGAGACAAGCATGGGGAGGTACTAGAGACTGTAATGATAACTTGGGAATCTTACGGACAGCTGTCATTCAGCTTTTGCTCTCAGCTATTTCAGTGTCAGTGCCTGTGCTTTTAGGGGAAGGCTTCATCTCAATGCATGTTGCATCTGCAAAACAGGTTGCTGGCGCCAAAGTATCTGCTCAGTGTTCCCAAATTGAACATGTTCCTTCTCTAGACTGCTGAACATCAAATTACAAGGGAATGTGAGGCCAGGCAGAAATTGTCTGTGAAGTGTCAAGAGCCATTGGATGTGAATCTACTCCTTCCAAGAAAGTGGAATTTGATTTATCAGGTGCCTTTGTCCTGTGTTAGATATTTTTGTCTATGTTTCTTTTATTCCATTTCCTACCCTTCATCCAGTGTCGATTTCTTGTCACACTTCAAGTTGCTACCTTGTAGTATCCAATGTCAATGACACTTAGATCACAGCTGTATTCCTATATCAAGAAGTAATATTTGAAAAACTCTTGTATATGTTTCAATGAACTCATGCCTTTCATTTTGGAGTTCTTGCTTTGCTTCACAGCCTTGCATCTAAATTACAGGTAAAGGGAGAGTAACAGGTGGGTGTGTCTGCCTTTAAACATGGACTGTGCATTTTATTTCTCTTATCAAATCTTGAGATCCAATACATTTCCTACCACATGGAAGGGCTGCATTAGCATAGTTGTTGTGTGGGGGGGACTAGACTCCAGTCAAACTTGCTTTGGTTCCTCTTTAGTAGAGATCCACAGCATTGTTCAGTAAGGCAGCTGCTTGCTTTGTAAGGCTCTGGCTTGGTATGTCACATCTCTCCAAAAACTAACTCCTATAGATACTAGCTCAGATGGAATGGACCTGTGCTTTTGATTCTAAAGGTTTTGAGTTGACCACCTGCTGCTTATACATGGTGGGAAGTCATTGCAATAATTAGCTGCTGGGTTTGATGATTCTTTTCCACTTGCTATTGCAGGAAGTGCTCCTGCATGAGCCAGGAATTCACAGAGGTGATATATAGTTAAGAAGGATGTGGAGGAAGGCTACAAACTTCTTCAGAACCTGCCAGATCTGACCGTAGTAGCAAATTGTTAACTGTTGGCAATGTAGAAGGTAGACAGTGCAGTGCTGCCTTGTAACAACGTGATCCATCAATCTCTTGGTGAGATTATTGACTTAATACATTGCTGTTCTCAATATGAGCTTTCCCTAAGGGAGTCCCATTGTCATGGGGAGGATTTGCCAGAAGACCTGGCAAAAGCCATGATTTAAAGTGCAGTTTTTTCCAGCACATACGATTTTACACTTCCCCTTAGCATGAACAACAAAGTAAATCTAAGAAGCTTGGGAGTGTTTTGGAATTACTGTTTGTAACACCCTTTATTCATCATATTAAACCTTGGGAATGTAAAAATTGAGTTAATAACCTTGGTTTCTTCAGTTATTATGAAGAGCTGAGTTTTGTAGGAGTTGCCTGAGGAAGATGAAGCAGTCTGTTTTTTGGCTAGGATCCATCCATCCTTTATTAGTGATAATCTTCTAGATGTGGATTGGCAGCTGAGTGCTGAAGGTGGCAAATTTAATGCTTCCATCCTACTTTCTTATGCACAAGTACAGCTTCTGTTTCAACACAGACAAAAGGTTTCTTTTTCTTTAGGACTGTCACTTCAGAAATTTTCTTGAGGGCATTTGATTGACATTGAGACTATTTCTTAGGTCTTGTGTGCTGGTAAATGGGTGGAGGCATACAGTGAAAAAAAAAATCTAGCTATTCCACAAGAGGGAGCAACTTCCAGCAGAATTTTTATTTTTGATCTGGAGTTAAAAGGATTGAAAGGTCTACATTGAAACTAGAGGGCAGACATTTCCTCTGTACCTTCTGGACTCCAAGGGTTGGGTTTTCAAATAAGTTTACATTCATGTAGCTCTCTCTTCTTTCAGGAGAAAAGTACTGAAAAATTACTCCTCTTAGAATTTGACCTTCAGTATTTGCTTCTTAAAACAAAATATTATCAGGCCATTACTGAAACATAATAGTAACTGATATTTTATGAGGTCAATAAAATACAATAATTTGGATTCCCTTCCTGACTCTGTCTTGAAATATCTGAATGGTACAGACATGAGGCAATGGGTGCAAGGCACTCTGCTTTTGGGATGGAATTTGGGTTTCAACTGCTTTGGTTCAGTTTTTCCATTTGTGCTTGTGGAATGATTTCAGGTTCTTTTTGGGAACTGCTCATTAGTCGTCTTCTCCAGTCACGTGGAAAATAGCTAACGGTGCTTTCTGAGGCCAGAGGTGCTGTTCTCTGGAGCAGCTGCTGTCTTTGAACCCTGCTTGACAAGGCTCCTTTTATCACTCACAAAGTATTTCATCAAACTGTATCCATGGATTCAAATCACAAAAAGCTGCAGGCTGCCACGTTCCCTGCTTCAAATTCTTTTTTGTGTGTAAACTATTTTCAACTCTTCAGTCTCTGAAGGATAGATAGAGGGCCTCTAGGCTCATCCAGCTTTATCCTAGGCAATCCATCCATTTTAAAAGGTTTCTGCTAACAATTGCTTCAGGACATCGACATGCACACATCTATTCCAGCAGCAGGGACTGGCCTATTTCCAGGAACTGGACCACTCATGATATGAGACACAGATGTGACTATGAGGAGGATTTGAATGGAGATTTCTGTTCCAAGGTTGCCCTTGGTCCAGGTGGAGGACTTTGTGTCGTCACTGTTTGCCACTGTTGTGAGCAGCCCTGGGAGTCACCCCCGTTCTTTAGTCTGCACAGTTTTCTTTCTGCAGCTTTATTGGAGAGGCTGATGGATGCACAAAGGGCATTGGCAATATATATTTTTTTTGTATCTTCCTCCCTTCTGATTCTTGAAGAATGCCCGAAGTACAGGACATGTCTTTGCTTCCCCTAATTTTTCACCTATGCATCCATTTCATACGAGTGCCTGGACAAGGGGTAGGACAGGATGTCTTGTAGTAGCCTGAGTGAGTGAATACCTGTCACGTGGTCTGAGAGCAAAACCAGAATCTTGGAATGGAAAGGTAAACAGATGTGTTATGTGATAGTTCCCTCCTGTCCTTCCTGAATCCTTTGGAGAATTGTTTTTAGGGGACTTGAGAGCAGACCAACTGTTATTGTGGAAACGCAAGGTATTTACCTGAAATTCTCCATTGCCACGCTTAGCAGCTTCCCTTCCAAGCTGTGACTGAGTACCCCTCTGGACTGGCACTCTGTGCACATGTACTCTTTCCTCCTCAGGATCCTGCTGGCAATGTGAAAACCTTAGCAGTGCCCTGTGTCTCTGCCAGCTGGGGAATGTAGGTAAGATTTTTTTTTTCCCCCTTTACAGCAAGTGACCCCATGACTCCACACATGGGCAAGTGTGTCATGAAAGCAAAAATGTGTGGACTGTTAGAACAACATAAGGCACTTCCCTGCTGGGAAGGGAAGGCTGAGCATAAGAGCACCACCTCCGTAGCACATTTCTTCAGGATGGGGCTGTTGGCTGCAAGTAGTCAGGACTGAAAATTCTTTGTCTTCTTTAAAGTACTAAGACCTTGGTTGTGTGGTTGGTTGCAAATTGCTTCAATTTGTAAACTTTTTAATGCTCTTTACTTGAATGTCAAGGGCTATGGTTATCACAAATAATATCTGAAGCTATAATATATTTGCATAGATGCCACTCCTGCTGAATTTGTAATTGATTCTAAAACTTTACCAAGTGAGCTTACTGTGTTTCACAAGAGACACAGTTTAGAGCCATCCTTGAAGAGCTTGCCCCTGGTTAAGCAAAAGTTTGGAGCAACAGCGAGTGGCTCATTGGTAATTCTGTTCTATGTCCTGAAACTTTTTTACTAATGCTGGGGGGTGTGTATGTGCATCTGTCTGAACTGAATTCTTTTAACTACAGTGCAATTACTGTACCATATGGTCTGGATGGGAGAATGTTCCCTTGAGCTATAAATGTGTTTTGTACAGGTGATCATGGAAAATGAGGTAGAATTTGGAATTTAATTTTGTAATAAATATCTCTTCTTTGAAGCAATATCTTTGTGTCTAGATTTTGGGGTGGGTTTTTTCCCCCTATGATTTCTTCCTCACATACATGCTTGAAGTAACAACATGAACTTTAAATTGACCCATTTGAGAATTTAATCTAGGATAGTGATGATGTACATCAGCTTTTAGCACACGAGTATTGCTGGACTGAAATTCTAGGAGATCAGATTTTACTGCAATCCAAGCAATGTATTGGTAAGCACAACAGGAAGTGGAACAGGTACATTTGGACAAAAATTAAGTATTGTCTGTCAAAGAAGGTTTATTTTTCCCTGTTAAAGATGTGGTAAATTGTCAATATGTATAATATGTCGGGTTTAATGGGTATTTTCCTCAAGCTTCTGATAGGTTACCTATGAAGAATTCATTTGACAGGTCAAGCACTTTATTCAAAAACCCAGCATTTTTCTGTAAGTCATGTTCAGTCTGGTGTTCATAACACCAGACAGGTGCACAGTTTTGTACAAATGAGGCTCTTACTGTGATTTAAATGTGAGAATCCATAATAAAACTGGAACACTGAAAATCAGAATCTGGCTTTATACGAGGCTGTAGTGAGGGGCTGGGATATACTTTTGAGTAGAGTGTAATAACGGATTGCTTGGGGTGGAACTAGATGGGAAAAACCAAAATAAAGCTACCTCACCTGGGACTACACATTGATGCCCAGATGAGTGCTGGACGAGAGCCAACCAGTCTGTTTGGACATGTTCCAAGGGCTGCTGAAGTACAGCCAGGACAACTAGAAACTGGACTGTGGCCTGTACAGTGTGATACAACAGGCTATTGAATGGTTACTGAAAAGCCTATTGACTTCCTGTATTGCTCCACACAGTGCAAGTTGGTCTTTGGATATTATCTGATCAGGACTATTCTGGAAGGGAGGACTGCTGATACGGAAGCTGTGCTAGAATGTAGGGAGATGACTAAAAAAGAAGGAAGTATTGTTTGTAAAATGCTGAAGTAAAACTTTACTTCTCACTGCCCTCTAAAGGAAGAATGGCTTCTGTCTGCAGGTGAGTGATCTCACATGGGTGAACAGTGGTGACTAATTGCAATTTGCACTTGATTTGATCCTGCCAAATTTGCTGGCTTCTAGATTCCAGCCATCACCCTGTTATCTCTCTTTCTACAAGAATGAGGCTTTTTTATGACCTGGTGTTTTAATACAGATTTTGTGCTCCGTCTTCAAGCTGCTTCGTAATCTTCTATTTTCTAACCAAAGAGACACTTCCCATACAAGTTGCTTCCTTTGGCCCTCAATCTCCCATGACCTCCTTTTCATTTTCTTTGGTTAACTATAAGGTTTCCCAATCCATACCATGTCTTCCAACTCCAGTCTCCTGAGGTCCGTATGCTGAAATCATATGGATTTCAACTTCACTACACCTACCACTACTGCCTAGTTTACATCTGAGGGTTGTGGTTGTACACTTTGGAGTTGTTTTCTAGTACACCACCACTAACTGTACTCTGGGCCATGTAATGCATGCTCCAGAAAGTTTGTGCTTTATAGAATGGGTGTAAGTCTGACAAGATTATAATTGTTGTAAATTGCTTTTCCATTTTTATCCTTCTTGCAGTCATTGCTTTAACTCTATATTGCATCCAAAGCCTGTCATCTTGTTGTCATGCAGCTGACAAAGGTAGTCTTAAGGCTTCATTCACCTGCCCTATCTTTTTCACCATGTGTTTTAGGATGAGGTGGTTCTTAAGTACTTGGGTTTCCCCATTGACCAGAATGGGAATTTAGATTACTTGTCCTCACAAAAGCATTTGTGTTGGATCAGCTGAGTCACACGCTGGCAGTGTGCCTTGCAGTGCTTTAGGGACAATAACTGTTCCATTACCTGGTGGAGAATGAAAGCAGCTGAGAAGTGGGGGGAATCAGCTAAGATGAGAATGTCAACGTGCATTCTTGAGTGCATCAGGAACAGTGTGGCCAAGCGGGACCAAGGCAATGATTGTACCCTTCTCAGCACTCACACCTCAAATCCTGTATTCATTTTTGGGATCCCTCATTGCAAGAAATACATGGAGGTACTGGAGCATGTCCAAAGAAGGACAACAGAGCTGGGGATGTTTAGCCTGGAGAAGAAGCTCAGGAGGGACCTTATCTCTCTCTACAAATACCTGAAAGGAGGCTGTAGCAAGGTGGGAGTCAGTCTCTTCTCAAGTCACAAGTGACAGGATGAGAGGAAAAGGCCTCAAATTGTACCAGGCCAGGTTTAGATTGAATATGAGGAAAAAAATTCTTCCCTCAGAAGGTGGCCAGGCATTATAACAGCCTGCTCAGGGAAGTGGTGGAATTACCACCTTAAAGCATACAACAACCACATCAATTTGACATTTGGGGACATAGTTTAGTGGTGAATGTAGCAGTGCAGTTTGCAGGTGAAAAAATCCTCACTGAACAGGAGAATTATTTTTGACAGAGCCCCAAGCTGTAATGGCTTAGGTGAGGAGGAGAAGGTCTCAAGCCAGAAGTGTCCCACACACAGAAGGAATGATACATGGGGTTTGCTTTGAGATCAGATGGCTGAGTGCAAAGCTGAAATGTGGGAATGCTGGCACAGCCCTGACATAAATGAATGGGTGCAGTAAAATACAAACCCTTTGTTTTAATAGATCATATAAAAAATGCTATTCCTGGAGAAAACTGCTGTAGGTCAAACATTTGTAAGAGATGGCCTAATCAATAGTCAATTAAAATTGCAAGGAGGGAGACAACAAAGAGAGCTGAGATAAGAAAGAAGACAATCAATGACCACTTGAGAGACCAGCAGTGCTTCTGAAACAAGAAGTCCAGGGGGTAAACTACAGAGGAGACTCCACAATGAATAAAGCATTGATTTACAAGCTTTTGCCATGATGTTTTAGCAGCTGAAGGATGAATGCGTCCAGAAGCATAAGGACAATTGGAGATAGATCCAAGACCATGTGTATCATCCCCAGGTAGGACAGTAGCCCGGAAACTGCTAACACAATGCTTGCCAAGTTGCCAGGCATATTAGCTAGAGCACCATGTTGAGCTAATGAGGCTGGAGAGCTTTTTGCTTGCATCCCACCAGCTGGGGTGCACACACCTGCATAGCTGTGTCTTATGACCAAATACAGCTTGCGTGTCAAGACTGACATGGTCTTGAACTCTTTGAACTCACTTTGGCAGAGTGACTTACAAAAGACAGAGGTGGCTTCTTGGAAGATCAGCCTGCTGGTGTTGAGTTATCACTGTGCTAGGGAGCCCAGGTAAATAACATCTGGGGTAAGGTCTGAGCATTTGCAAGTGCCAGACCTGGTCCAACAGCTCCGTGTGATCCCCTTTGACTTTTCTAACCACTTCATGTCTCGTCATCCTATGACTGTTTTCACCTGCCTGTACAAATATTCCCTAGCTGGCCACAGGATATTCAAGATAAACCTGGGGATGTTTAGCAAATTGAATTTAAAAGAAGTTTTCATTTTATTCTACCATTAAATCCTCCCTTTTCCTATCCCTCTCAGCCCAGATCCCCACCACTGAGGGTGGTAGTGCTGCCCTGTTCTCTCCACAGTCATGGTGACAGCAAGCAAGATCTGTAGCTCATCTAAATAATTTTATGAACAAGATTATTACCTTTTGCATCACTGTTGATTCTTGTTATGAAACCATGTTTCGTGACTGCCTTTGCTACTGAGCTGTGCTGTACCATGGCCTGAGGGTGTAGTTTGAGAAGAATTTTGGGAATGTTGCAGGATTTCTGCACACACCTGAGGATGGGATGGGAGGGGATGGGATTCTGGGAAAGAGAACCTGTCATAATCTGTGGTTTTGAGACTGGGGAAAAGGGGAAACAAAAGGGATTAGCCAAACTCAGGAGTCTGCATCCTAAGTGAGAAGGGAGCCTAAGGCAGATAGTATCATTATTTATGAAGACTTACAGATGTAGAATTGGAAATGAGCAGGAGTTCAAAGGGAGATATGGGGTTTTTAGTGCAGGAGCTGGGATGAAATCTGACTGTGCCACAGCAGCACGTGTAAGCAGTCATCCCTGGGCCAGGCAGACAGGGCCTCCCTGGGCAGGAAGGGTTGTTGTCCAGGTGCTGTGAACCCTGGGTGCTGGGCTGGGGACTGGCATTTGTGAGCTTACTTCTAGTTCTGTCACATGGTTTTATGAGATTGGGTAACTTTCTTTCCATGTGGGTAAACTGAGGTACTGAACAAGTAAAGCTGACACTTGGCAAGGTGGTTAAAAGTGTTGGTACTGTAACTTGAAGTGGATGTAAATTACAATAATGAAACCCACTGCAAACTAAAGGCATAAATTTGTGTTCTTCCAAAGCAGAGAAGAGCATTATCATCCTCTTTGCATGTCAGTGAATTTCTCCAAAAACCTCCCTTCCCTTTCTTCAAGTGGTCTACAGATGGAGCAGTCTGTGCTGCTGACCTGGGTGTTCTTCACTCATGAGAGCTCCAGGGCCAGTCTTGCAAGGATCCAAGAGCAGCTCAGAAAAAAGCTGACCTGCCAGGTTAGATCCATGGAGCCAAGAGAGCTGGGAACCATCACAGGAAAACCTCAGAGCATTGCAGTGCTCAACCTCTTGAGATTCTCATGCTTGAAGGCTCACAAAACATTTGAAACAAAAAGAGATGTTTTCTTGTTTGCTTCCTTGTACTTGAAATCCTCTCTGGACTCAGTCTGTGCTCTCAGCACCTCAGTGCTGTGACAGCAGGAGGGACTCTGACAGCCATGTAACTGCAAGGGAGAAGCTGCTTTGCACACAGGTGAGAGCAATGTCTCTCCCAAACCCTTAGTCTTTTAAACCCTTTGAATGGTGGTTTGAATGTTTATTATCACTGAGCTTTCCCTGTCTCCCATCTCAAGTCCCTCCTTGCAGCTCCTTCTTCCTGTGCTGGAAGACCTATGCTGTCACAGGGGAAAAAATACTGGGTTTTTTAAGAGAGTGGAGATGTATTGGTGCCAGAAGGCAGCAAAGGAATGGATTCACTGTTCAGACAGTCAGGGGAGATGGGGAAACTGCTCCTGAATGTATCCTGCCCAGAAGGACCTGTTGCTGGCAGGCAGGGAAATGTTCTTGGACTCTACTGTGTGCCATATCCATGTAGGGTTTGGGTACCAACGAGTGGGTAGGAAAATGGCCAGACCATTACCCCTTTCATCAGCTGAGGCACTCCTATTTTCCATGGAAGGAAGCCCTCTCATTGCTGCCCTTATATCTGACACTTGTGCTTTGTCTGTGAGTGTTCAGCTGCTACCTGCAGCACAGAGGGAAGGTGCAGGGACATAATTTTGAACAAGAGCCACCATTTTCTTTTGCCATCACAGGTTCACTGCCATTGTCTGAGACACCCTTTCTATCAGGAACAATGGCTGAACCTCTACTTTGTTGTTGCCCTGGGATAGGGTAGCTGATACGGTGCCCTATATGGATGGGAGGAAAGGTGTCCCACATTCCAACAAATCTTCAGGAATTGATTACTCTTAACTTGCTTTTGTGGAGTTTCTCTTCCTTCACTATCAGCCAGCTCTGACTGTATTCAAAATGTTGTTAGGCAAATAATCAGCCTTGGTTGCTGCTCTGACTGCACATACGTGCTTCAACTCTGCTCCTCAGTATCCTGTGGCCTGGGATGACTCTCCAAGCTCCTTTCCAGTGCCCTGGGACCAACCAGGCCACTGCCTGTGTGTTCACTCTTTATTGCTAGCAGGGCCAGGCTGAACCATCCAGCCAGGCTCTGCAAAGAAACTCCACGTCTGCCTGCCTGTGACAACTGGCTGAAATGTCAGAGTACCTTGCAGAGATGACCAAGGATGACACTTCATGCTCGTTGCTGGTGCGCTCATCAGCCGCAGGACACCTAAAGGTTAATGTTTGCTTTGTCGCTGCCGGGCTGGTCTTCTCCGCCCTGCTCGGGTTAACCCTGTATCTCCCAGCTGCCTTTTCAGTCTCCTTGCCGCTTCAGCGGTTATCATGGCAATGACTTATCATCAGCCCCCGGTGTGAATATACCCTTTAAACCCCACAGTCAAGATGCTGTTTTAGCCGACTCCTTAGTCCCATCAGTTCTGACTCGAGTGCCCAATTTTAGGACAGGGTTCTTCAGCTTCCTTTAGCACATGTGGAGCTTTTTCTGTGCAGCATCTTGTCTGGACTGCGCTGAGAACATGTGGTCTCAAAATCCTGAGAAAACAGGTAATTTATTCTGGCACTTGCAGAGCCATCTCGGGTGGCTTCCTGCTGTCACTGCAGTCACTGCTGTCGCTCCAGCTCTGTAGGAGAAAGGCCCCTGGGAGACAAGCTGGGGCTGAGAACATAACATTGAGTCTTTGAACACTTGTCTCCTCCCAGGGAATGTTTTAAACTCTCCCATAAGAAGAGCATCCTTTCTGCCTACACCTAGTCAATGTGCCTCTGGGATGGGTTGGAGGCTTCTGTCTTTTCTCCTGATCATCAGAAATAAGTCTGATGTACAGAAGCAGAACTTGTAATAAGATCAGCACAATTGTCATTTTGGTGCAGACTGTGATGGTTTCAGTAATAGTTGCACTCTTGTATTGCTCTTGTCCTTCTGAAAACCTTAACTTTCCTGACTTCCCTTGTGGTGCTTGAGACCTCATTTGCCATTTCTTGCTTTGTTTCCTCTGTTCTGCGTAAGTCCTGGGGCCAAATTAAGCAGTGTCTGAACAGCAAAGAGAATCTGTGCATCCTGAACACATTTGACAAAGATGTCATGTCTTCTCATCTGTTATTAACAACTTTGCCTGCTTCAGCTGGCATAATTAGCCTTAAATTAGACACCTACCTTGCAGTGTCTAGACTGCATCTGCCTGTGGAGATAGCAGGTGGCCGTGTGGCATCCAGGGTCTCAGTGGAAGTGGCCAAGAGCAAGAGGATG
Source organism: Lonchura striata (assembly GCF_050655825.1). Classification (NCBI taxonomy): domain Eukaryota; kingdom Metazoa; phylum Chordata; class Aves; order Passeriformes; family Estrildidae; genus Lonchura; species Lonchura striata. The sequence goes on along the minus strand of NC_140707.1, from coordinate 51,952,644 downwards.
CTGTGGAGCATCGCTGAGGCCCTCCCAAGCAAAGTTATGCTCAGAGGGAGCAGTGCTGATGGTGAGCGAAGGTGCCCAGGTCCCGGTGGTCTCCTCGCTGGCTCGGCTCTGCCCTGCTGCTTCACTTGTAAAATCAGGACGACGGAAAATGTCAACCGTGAACCAGCTGAACTTTCTGCTCTGCCCCGCGGGCCCGGGGTAGGGAAGTTTGGGCATTTCTTTTTTCTTCCTTCCTTCCATCCCTCCTTCCTTCCTCCTCCCGAGTGAGAAACACTCCGCGAGATCTTCCTTCCCGGCCGGGGCGGCCGCGGGGCTCGGCGGTGCGGGCGGGGCGCGGTGCGGCCGCGGCGGGGGCGCGGGGGCAGCGCCGGCGCTCCCGGCCGAGCGAGGGGCGGGCGGCCGCAGCTCGCCGGCCCCTCCGCCCGCGGAGCCGCGGCACCAGCGCCTCGCCTCGGGCGGCGAGGGGCAGAGCCCCCGGCCCCGCCATGGAGAGCGGGATGCCGCTGTCGGGCGGGCAGCGGGCGCTGATCCGGGAGAGCTGGCAGCGGGTGAGCGGCAGCCCCGTGCAGCACGGCCTCGTCCTCTTCACCAGGTGAGCGGCGCGATGCGGCCGCCGCGCCCCGGCCCCGGCCGCCTGCCCGCCCGCACTGACCCGTGCGGGAGGGATGGACGGGCTCCGCTTCCTGGAGAGAAACGCTTCCCTTTGCTCGGCATGGCTCCCCTCCCCGGCCGCTCTCCCCCACCGGGGCCGGCGGTCCCCGGGGAGCCGAAGCCGCTCCGCCGCCGAGCCGCAGGTGCCGTGGGGCAGCGGTGTGGGGCCGGGCCGGGCTCCGCTCCGCGCTGCTGCCTGCCTCCCCCGTCCTGCGCGAGTGAGAACTTTGCCACGCGGAGACGGAGAGCGAGAGAGAAGCGGCGGGCAGGTTGTGTGCGTTTCTGCCCGCTGATCCCCTGCCTTGTCACCGCGACTTCTGCTCTCCGAAGCGCTGCGCGTCCGCGGAAGGGGCCCCCCGGTCATTCCCTGATCAGGGAAGTGCTGTGCAGCCCCAGGCTCAGACCTGGCCACCAGAGAGGGATTCAGTCGCAGGGCAGAGGAAATGGTGTGCCGGATGGAATGGCTGATACCCAGCTCCTTGCCTCTCCTCGGCAGATTAATGTATCAATTATGTGAAGAGAAAAAAGGAAAAAAAAAATCAATGAAAAGTCGTTTAAAAAGGACATTTTGAGAGTTGATGAGCAGCTTTCAGAGCGGGAGGGATCCAAATCTTCCAGAGCAGGACTAGAGCAGTGACAACAACGTGGGGGAGAGGGGTGCAGTAGTTTAATGTGCAGGATGAGGAGAACACAGTCTTGCCTGAATTATCGGTGGCCAGTTCTATCTACCTGGGTGGCTGCTATTGAGTCCCATTTGTGCCTGACATACACTGGCAATGGGGGATGGGGCAGGGGGAGAGGAGATGGGAGCTGGTGATGGTGTCGGGGAATGGGGCATCCGCTGAGTTTGTACATGCCCCCCTTGGTCCAGATGGCTGCTGGAACTTGGAGGCCTTCCCGGATTTGGGAGCTTTGGGGTTCAAGGGGATCAAAAAGTGGGAATGGGAATAATTGAGATAACAGCCAACTCTTTGAGAAGAAGGGCCAAGCTGGAAGAAACTCCAGAGGGTTGGGTGCCAGTTCTCAGGTGCCATAAATATGTATCTAAGAGCTGGGGCTATGGGCTAGAGAAACAGAAAGGCTTTTGTCCATAGTAAGTCTGGATTGCCCCAAACTAAAGCATTTCAGAACTTTTGGATCTTTTACAGATGGAGATGGATCAGTAGGTGGGAAGGAAGGCAGAAGTAGGCTGTAGATGTGCTGCTTATGGGGTGACTGTGACTTTAAATAAAGATGGGATGTTCTTTCTTGCTCTTGCAGGCTGTTTGACTTGGATCCTGACCTGCTGCCCCTTTTCCAGTACAACTGCAAGCAGTTTGCCAGCCCTCAGGAGTGCCTCTCTGCCCCTGAGTTCCTGGATCACATCAGGAAGGTGAGAGAGGGGCTGTGGCATGGCTGGAGCACAGCCTCCATGGAGGACAAAACTCTTAGGCAATGATTTGGGACTGTGGTGTGTCTGACCAGGGAACACATGGGAAATCTCCTTCTGAGATAGTAACTCCAGGGGGTTACTCATGCTAGTAGAAAGCCAGGACAAAGTGTCCTACAAGAGTGGGGAGGGAATGAGAATGCAGGTTATGGTGGCTAAGAGGCACCGTGCTGATTTCCATGCCTTCATCTGAGAGTGGATTGCTTTCTGTGAAAGCTGAAAAAATCCTTCTCCTACTGCGGAAGTGCCTCAGGAAGTCCACCTGTGTCCAGATGAGGACTGAAGTTCTCGGCTTGGCCACATGCTGACCAGGAGATGGCAAAGAACTGGGCAGTGGGCTAGGCTACCCTGGACCTACTGCTGTGGAGTCAGAGAGCCTCCGAGGGAGTGCTGCAGTACACATTGCCCTCCCCAACCAACACAGAAAGGAGCAACGCTGAGGAGAGGCTCATGCATGCACAGTACACCTCATGCAGCAGAGACCCTTTGCTGAACCCTGAAGAGAAGCCACACTGGGATAAAGCACAGCCTTGGCTTGCAAATGTCTTCATAAACTGCCTGGCTCCATCTTTAAACCAGTTTGGTGCTTTGCTTGCCTGTCTTTATTCCTTGTTAAGAGGCTGTTTCAGGACTGAGCTCCTCTGATACTGCAAGCTTTTTGTTATTTTCCAGCATCTCTTTATTGGCAAAGTTAAGATTATTGCCTTGAGCTGAAATAGTGTTTTGCTCTTATTGGAGATAAATTGCCTGTTGAAATTACAGAGCACAATTCTATAACCTCTTGGCTTTGCCAAGATAACCATGCCCTGGCTTTAATCTCTTCTTCTAATTTGTTGTGTCTGTTCCCTTCATCCTTCATTAAATCTTTTCCATCCTGTTTCCATTTGACTCTTAATGCTCCTGGGAGACTATGGTATATGTTTTACTAGACCAGCTCAAGAGACCTGGCTGTACTCTCCATCCCATCTCTCCAAAATATCTCAGCTGATCTTAGAATTGGAGTGGCCTTATTCATAATTGCACCGTTTTGGCAACTTCAAATCAGAAACTCTAGTCCTGGCAAATTCTGGGGTTTCCATGCTGTTGTCCTGGGGTCCTAGGAGTTCTAATGACTGCATCAGCATTAGGTCTTAACCTGCAACTGCTCTGCTGCATGGCTGTTTATCCCCTCTGGGACAGGGTGGTCAGCAGCACTGCTTTCTGTGCAGCTCTGGTAGTGTCCCATGGAAGGATGGGGTGTGTGCTGCTGCCAGCCTCACTGATGTGACACACGGATCACAGCAGAGCAAAGGAAACTCAGAGGGCATCTGGGCTGGGATGGGGTCAGGCTGACAAAGGTGAAGTAGAGGATTAGACATTTTGTTTCCTCTGGGAAAGAAGCTGAACCTTTCTGTTAATGCCATTCTGCCTTTCTGCTCCTGTGCCAGGTGATGCTGGTGATTGATGCTGCTGTGAGCCACCTGGAGAATTTGTCCTGCCTGGAAGAGTATCTCTGCAACCTTGGCAAGAAGCACCAGGCACTTGGTGTGAAGGTTGAATCTTTCTCGGTGAGGTGTTCTCTCTTGTCTCGCTGTGGCTGTGTTTGTTCACCCCTGCCTGCAACCCTCAGCTGTCCCCATCCTTCTTCTGGGTTCAGCTGTCTGGAGAGAAAGCTGATGGCTCAGGGCAGCCTGTCCAAGGTGCTGATACCCATGTAGTGACACTGCCCCAGTGGGAGAAACCTTTCAGCTCCCCTTGTTTTCTGCCCTTGCCCAGTAAGCCCAGGCAGAAAGGATAGATGGGAGCAAAGCATTTCCACTGTTGGAAGAGGACCGTGGCTTAGAACATTGCAGTCTCTCCTGTGCCACAGGGCTGTAGGCTCAGCCTTTGCCCTGGATCCTTTGCATCTAATGCTCTGGGCAAACTTCTCCACACCTGGAAAAGGGAGCATCCACCTGTCTGTATCTGCACTGGGATGGGTTTGCTGCACCTCAGCCCTTCTTCCTCCATGCCACTAACACCCAAGCATCTTCCATATTAAACCCTTGATTACTCCTCTCCTGCTATCAAGCATGGACAGAAATGCGGTGGGAAAGGGCAGGCTGAAGAAAAGCTTTCTAACCCACAAATGGCTCGTTCCTATTGCTAGCTTTTGTTCTCTTCAGAGGCAGCAGGGTCCCTTTCGTTTGGGCTAGTGATGCCCACCAGCCCTGCACTCAGTGTGAGGGTGCTCCTGCATGGAGCTGCTCACAACTTTGTGAGAAGCAGTGCCCTGTAGAGAAGCCTGAGAAGCACTGAGACATGTCCTAAGCATCCAGCATGCAGTCTGATCCACTCTCCTGACATCAGAGCATTGCTCAGCTCTGCTGCTCCACAGCTATGCCAAGGGATAGGGCCAGCTACCTGCACCTGGGAGTCACAGAAACTGAATGTGCACCTCTTCCCTGGTGTTACATGTGCAGTGTCAGTCCTTGCTCCCTGACTTCCACTCTGCACTCATCCATGGAGGAGGCCAGCACGGGGCAGGGGAAGAGGATGCCATGGGCTGGTTCTGGGTCCCCTCTGATGAGCCAGGGACTGGAGGGGCCTGATACTGTCGGTGGAAGGGGAACAGGTGCCCTGCAACTGGAGAAATCAAAAAAGGTGGCAAAGTGAGACAAGAGACTGAATGTCATCCTCTGGTCCTGAGCTTGACAGCTCCTTGTTTGGTTTGCAGACTGTTGGCGAGTCCTTGCTGTACATGCTGGAGAAATGCCTTGGTGCTGCCTTCAGCCCGGAGGTGCAGGAAGCTTGGAGCAAACTCTACAATGCTGTGGTGAAAGCCATGCGACGTGGCTGGGAGACCCTCCCAGAAGGAGACTAGATCCTGCCAGCCATCCCTATCCCTGACCATGCAGCAGTCCTGAGCACGGGGAGTCTCACGCCACACTCGCCTCCTCTTCCCACCTCTGTCTTTATGTGTGCACCAGCCCATGGCTGCCTCTGCCGCTCACACGTGCTGCGGGGCTCTCACGTGGTTCCATCCTGCTTCAACAGGAGTGTGTCTCTGCCTTTGCTAAGGGCTGGCAGGGCATGTCCCTGCAGCAAAGCCTGGCAGTGCCACAGCACAGGTATGCCACCCTGCCCCAAGTTCCTTCAGGAACATCAACACCCATGTACCTACTCTGGATTTTAGCTTGTTCATCTTCCCTCCTCTTGCTACCGACCCTAGGGAGGTGACAGCTGGCATAGGACTCTTGGGCTTATTTGCCCAAAATCCTGTTTGCTGGGCTTTACCTGCCAGGTCTGACACTGGTCAGTCCTCCTGTGCTGCTGTACCTGGTTCAGCTGTGGCAGAGACAGATTTAGCTCCATCCAGGTTAAAAGGCAGCAAGAGAGTGAGGTGGTCACACCATGTGGCCATCCTCAAACCTTGCAGAGAGTTTTTCCCCTCTCCCTTCATCAATATATCACTACCAGATGGTTAATCCTGGTGCTTTTTTCTGCCTTGCCTCTGACATGGATGGGATCCCTGGCTTTTCCCTGTGTCAGGTTGGCCACAACCCAGTAGGTTTTCTAGGGATGCTTCAGGCAATAGTGTCACATTAATCCCAAGGTGAGACTACTTTTGGCAGGGTTGGGCTGCCAGCTGAAAGGCTTTGTCTTGATTTGGCCAGCTGGTTTAACCTTAGAGCCATCTGAAATGCAGCAGCAGCAGCAGCAATGTGTGTTTACTGCTTTGTGTTAAGGAAAATAAAACAAATCCAAGGAAAAGATGTCTTAAAAATGAAGGTTGCAATTGTGTCATAGCAACAGCTTCCAGAAATTCTGGCTCTTGGCCAGAGGAAGCATAGCTGGAATCTTTCTGTTGATGCTGTCAGAATCTGGAGTGCTTCCCAGCTGCTCACAGTGCCCATCTGCAGAGTTCCTCACCCTCACAGGAATGAGGAGATAGCATCTGCTAGAAGAAATCCCAGAAAACTGCTGAGAGGCAGCACCTGAGGGCTCTGTGAAGGGGCTGAACCTGAGCACTTTGAGGAAGAGTTCATCTTTACAGGGAAGTCACTGTGGAACAAGCAGAACAATGCCAACATTAGCCCCAGAGAAGGACATGGAGCAATTATTCAGTTGCAGGCAGCACCTTTTTTTTTTGCTTCTTCTTCAGGACAGGAGAGGCCTAGCGTTGAGGTCTGAAATGGTCCTGCTCTGAAGACACATTCCTCCTGTTCTCAGATGTCCTCCACGCTGGGGCAGGAGAAGGCTGCCTGCTCAATGTAGCTGAAGCTGCTCAGTGAAGCGCCCTGTGAGATGGGTCTCTAGCACCCTGCCACCAGGCCTGATGGTAGCCATGGGCTACTATCAAAAAGCCCTCCAGCTGTGTTTGGGAGGGAAGCTAATAGGTATTGTGAAACAGGCAGTGAACATCGCCAGGTTCCTTGCTCTGCCTCTGCAGCCCTGCAGTGTGGTGGTGTCCATCCTGGCCCACAGCTCTCTCCATCAGCTGGGTCCCATTCTTGCACCCAGCAGTGAGGGATGGAGAAGCTGGGGCTAGACACTGGCTTTGATAGCATAGTATGGCGCTCGAGGGTTTGGGAATGGGGATGTCCTCTTTGCAACCCTGTTATGGGGCATCAGCCTTCAGCGTCATGGGAGTGGGACACCCTCTGGCTCCATGTGAGAAGTAGGCAGCTGTGTGATGGGCAGGGTGTGGGTGTTACTGCCCAAAACATCCCTGCTCCCTCTAGCTTTCCCAGCTCCTTGACTTCTGCTCTTCTGTGCCACATTTTGTGTAACTCCCAAGAGAACTGGTCTGTGTGCCTCTTATACCCAGCTGTACTGTTTATTAAAAAACAACAGTGAGTCTTAGCCCATTTTGATGCTTTGTGTTTATTTTAATGTAAAAGGCCCATGCAGACCAGGAAAAAAGGGTGACAGAGAGGGGTTTACTGGTTTCTTGTTGATTCTAGCTTTGGAGATACTGGTCACTGGGAGCACTTATGTAGTGCAGCTTGACTGACATGAGAAGGCATCCACCAGCAAAAGCATGTTGGGAACTTTTACGCTTGGCAATTGAGTGGGTGAGCAGTGGAGGAGTTAACAGAGACACCCTACTACTGATTGCCCAGACCTTGCAAGTATTATAATCTCTAATGGAATCAGAATTTTAAGCAATCAGCCTAAAAGTCCCTTTTCTGTTGTTCAGCCGCTGCTTTTGTTTTTTGACATAGCACAGGCTCACCTGTTGCTGGTCACCCACAGCTGATCATCTGCAGCAGCAGAGCATGGCCTCATAATGAATTCCTGTCTGGCTCCATGGAGCATCATCCACCCTGCCAGCTGGATTGCAGAGTCATTCCAGCAGCCCTGCCCAGGGAGCAGTTGGTGAGGATGCAGGATTTTCTGTCTTCCAGCATGTTCCAGTTTTGACATGATGGGTTTCCAGCCCTGTAAGAGTTGGGCACTTATGCTGAAGAATGGTGCCTAGAGTGGGGAAGCCAGCTCAAGGTCTGTAACAGCAATTCCCAAAGGCTGAAATCCCAGCCCTGGCACAGGAGAGAAGGGAAAACATCCTGGGAGAGCCATGCTGCTCATTTAGGATGGACTTGTTCCACAAGACAATGTGTGATGGGCTGTGAAGAGCAAGGAGAGCAGCAGAGATCTGAATACCCCCTTTTGGTCATTGATAAAATGAGTTTTCCCAGTTTTCCTGGCCTCAGGACTGGTGGTGGGAGCCCAAACCTGGCACTGCAGGGAAGGGCCAGCACAGCAGCCTCCAGCAGCACTCCCATTTTTGACTGCCTGTGCCAGCAGGGAGGTTTGCCGCAGCTCCCACAGACTGCCCCTTTGCTGCGGCTGCTGCCCAGTGGGGACGCTCCTGTCACTGCCTGCCACCAGCTGGCACAGTGGGAGCGTCCATGCGATTGCTGGCCCCGGCCGTGACGATTCTGAGCGCCCAGGCTGCAGCCGGGGCGCGGGCTCGGAGCGGTTTCCAGGCGGAGGCGCTGACAGGGCTGACACGGGTGTGATGGGGCTGACACGGGTGTGACAGGGCTGTGACATGGGTGTGACGGGGTTGACACGGGTGTGACGGGGCTGACACGGGTGTGATGGGGCTGTGACACGGGTGTGACGGGGCTGACACAGGTGTGACAGGGCTGACACGGGTGTGACAGGGCTGACACGGGTGTGACGGGGCTGTGACACGGGTGTGACGGGGTTGACACGGGTGTGACGGGGCTGTGACATGGGTGTGACGGGGCTGACACGGGTGTGACGGGGCTGACACAGGTGTGACAGGGCTGACACGGGTGTGACAGGGCTGTGACATGGGTGTGACGGGGCTGTGACATGGGTGTGACGGGGCTGACACGAGTGTGATGGGGCTGTGACACGGGTGTGACAGGGCTGACACGGGTGTGACAGGGCTGTGACACGGGTGTGACGGGGCTGACCCCCCTCGCTCGGCCGTGATGAGCTCCCCGCGTGGGGCCCGGGAGAGCTGCGGCCGGGGGCAATCACAGCCCATGGGCAGAGCTCCTGCCCAGCTCCCCGGCACGGCAATGCCCCGTGTTAACTCTGTTTACCCTCATTACAAACCGCGGGCGGTCTCTGCAGGGGCATGTGATGGCTTTTAAATTTTCCACCCAAAGGGAAATCCTCCCCATGCCTTCTGCCCTATGCCATAAACGAGAGTGGCAAGGCTCGCTCCAGGGAAGCTGTGGAGGAGTCAGTAGGAGGAACCTGCTGAAACCAGAGGGAGATCATTCAAGTAGGAATTCAGGTAAAAATAGTGTGTACTTTGGGAGGGAAGAGGGCAGAAAAGAACATAGCTCTCTCAAAATCTAGAGAAGGACTTAAAAAATGGTGTTCACCCCCTTCCCTGGGACTTGCTGGTGGGTAGTTCAGCTCTGGGAACACCTGCTCCATCCTCAGAGGCTGGAGTTCCTCCTGCCCCTGACCTTTGCTGTGGTCCCAGAGTGGCTTCAGGCCACCTTCCTGTTACCTTCAAGCAGCATCTGCACCTTTGGTGGTGTTCTGAGCCAGCTCTGACAATGGATTGATTGCTGACCGAGGGTGGGCAAGAAAGGCACATGACTGTCCAGGACTGCAGCCCATCCCTAATGTGGGGATGGTGCCAAGGGCTGTACCAGTCTGTCTGGGACACAGTGAGGTGCTCTCCCACTCCTGAAACTTTGCTGCTTCTGCCCACATGTTGGGGTTTGTTTTTATGGGGATCATAGTGGGCAGTCTGGAGGTGGGGATGCGTCCAAGCAGTCTCCTTGCCACTGAAGCATCTGCAGGATGACCCAGGTGGGATCAAAAGCAGGCCACAGGTGGGAAAAGGCCCTAGTGGCAAGGGTTCCCTCTAAACCGGTGCCAGGAAAAGACGCATGGGGGTGACGACGCCAAGCAGCAGCTGGGTGAAGTAATTTTATTCAAGGCACAGTCATAGCAATAAATCACGAGAAGGTACAGACCTCTGGCACATTCCTACAGTGGGGCAGCCAAGGGCAATCAGACCAGCAGCTTGAGCTCCTGAGGACACAGTGCCACTAGCAGGCACTTGCTTCTACCCTCAGAGAGGCCACCAGCATCCCCGTACCCTGCCTGGTGCTGCCTCTGGAGCAGACAGTGAGGGGAGCAGCTGAACTGTGGGCAGCCCCGGGGGCACCTGGGCAGGAGGCTGAAAACCCCCAGGGAACTTTTTGGGATTAGAAGGATGTGTCTGAGCTCAAGGCTCCCCCGAGGCAACCAATTTGTGGCTAGTGTGCCGCAGCCACTGCCCCAGCATGCAGGAGCATGGGTGGGACACGGGCCATGGGACTGCCAGCTGGTTGAGCTGAGATCCACCAGCTCCACAGGAATGTCCTAAGGGACCCCTTAATGCTCTCATCGCTGGGCTGCCTTTTAACCTCCCCCCAACCCAGAACTGGCACACTGCCCCTCCTCTCAGTGGCACTACTAATGCTAACCAGTGCCATGGCTGAGCATCTGCCTTCACACAACAGCACTCTGCATGCCAGCAGCCCTGGTGCTGGCAGAGCTGCACCTTCTCCCCTTCCCTCCCTGCACTGCCCTGGGATGATGGCAACTCTAGTTGCTCTGAAGCTAGCAGGAGAATCAGGGACAGGAAAATCAGCCCTGAGACCAAAACAGGGCTGAGTGAGAAGCCAGCATGCCCAGGTGGGCTATGGTGGGAGAGGAGCTGAGGAGGATGAGAATAAACCTTCATCCCCACCACAGCTACTCTGGATGAGCTGGAAAACTCCAAGGATGCTGTCTGGGCAGGTAATGGCACATTTACACTAATCACAGCAGGACTCACACTTGAGAGGCAGTGTGGCTACTGGGGGAGCATCCCAAGCTGCAGCCTGTGGACAAGGGCAGGCAGGATGTGGTGGACCAGGAGGACCTGGAAGTCCAGGTCCTGCCAGTCTCCACCTGTCCACCCTGTTCTGTTGCATTAGGATGGAGCTATTCTGGCTCCCATGGGCAGCCCCAGTGAAAGCATGAGCATGATGGGGTACTGCCAGGGAAGAGAAGTGAAAAAGAGCTGTCCTCAAACCCATTAAACACACTTGTCTCTTGACCTCCCACTTCTCCTCAAGTGCCCAAGGGCACAGGCATTGTGCAGCAAGATGGGGGGATGGGGTGGGAGGTCGAGGAAGAGCTGGGCTTGCATTTGATGCTTGCCTTGGTGCAGGGCTGTTGGTGTTTATGTAGGGACACTCACCTCCTCCACCAAAGCACACGCATGTCAGCAGTCCCTGCTAAAATGGGCCAAGCAGGGGCAGGCAGCAGCCTGCAGGCCAGCAGCAGGGGAGGCAGCAGGACAGCTGCCTGAGCAGTGGATGGATGGGGTGAGATGCAAGGGTTATGGGTGGCTGTCCCCTGCCACTGAGGACCCAGAGGACAGCGTGATGGCAGGCACATTCATCTGGGTTGTCTGGGCTGCTTCCTCCTCTGAGGGAACAGGGCCTCCCTCCTGCCCCCAAAAGCATGGCCTCTCAGAGATACCCTCTCCCTATACTGCTGCATCCCCTCTTCCCCACTGTGTGCTGGAAGAGGCAAGTGGGGACAGGGGGACATTAGGGGGCTCAGCCAGTGCAGGCAGCAGGAGGGACCATCAGACCCTCCTGCCTCTGCCCGTGCAATGGGGTCTCTCCCTCACATCAGTCTTGTGATCCCCTGCCCCATTAGCAAGGTGGCCCCCACAGTGCAGGGAAGGCTCCTTCCTGCCCCATGGCATGTCCTCTGCTCTCAGCACAGTCAATTCTCAGCCTGTGGCAGGGATGTTCACTGGTAGCGAGCCTGGCTCTCTATCACGGGGCCACTCCTGTACTCGCCCTCCACGGTCTCCAGCTCTGTCTCGAAGCTCTGCAGCCCCCCATCCTCCCCATCCTCTGCTGGCTCCAGGTGGTTGCCCATGGTGCCATAGGACTGGTGTGCCGGAGAGGCTGCTGGTGTCAGGCTCAGCTCAGGCTCCTGCAGGACAGTGGCCAAAAAGAGCTGCCCCGGGGGGCAGTGGGCCATCAGGACCCAGGGGAGCAAGAGCAGATGGCCACAGCAGGGCTGCAGAGGGATACTCACATTGGAGTTAGGGGTGGAGGAAACGCTACTCCGCTCCACGTCATTGAAGGCGCCCTCAGACTGGTCAGACATCTGAGGAGAAGGAGGCCATGAGGAAATCAGGGTTTGAAGGCCCCGCTTTGGCTAGGCATAGCCAGGTGCTATCTCAGATTCCCCATGGCAAGCAAAGAGGGGATGCACTGGGGTGAAGTAACACAGTGAGCGGCTATATCTGTGCTCACCTGGTAGCTAGAGGGTTTCCGTGGCTGCAGCTTCTTCAGGCAGAGGCCAAAGAAGGAGAGGATGATGCAGGAAAGAAGGACCACAAAGGTGAAGAGAGTGACAGGCCGGGTGGGACCTATAGCACAGAGACACTGGGGTAGCACATAAGCCTCCAAGAACCAGCTGCACATCCAGCTGAGCCCCAGGCTGGTGCCTGCTTTGGGTTTTACAAGCTCTCAACCCCCTTCCCAAAATACAAGCTGACACCTCCTTCATCTGCCAAGCCTTCACACCACCTTCCCCCTTACCACCCTCCATGCCATGCCTAACTCAAGGGTGACACCAGTGGCTCATCACCCCCAAACATCAGACATGACCCTCAGCAGTGACAGGGCGCAGCCCCAAGCTCTCCCTACCAAGGCGCAGGACGGAGAAGAAGAGCAGCCAGAACATGCAGAGGATGGGGGCCACCACGACCTGGCTGATGGCGGCGACGTGGAGGCGCTGGTTCAGTTTGGTGGGGATGTACACATAGTAAATGTTGTACCGGTCAACCATGTGCTTGAGCAGCATGTAGAGCAACCCTGGTGGGACAAGAGGAGCCATCTGGGTGGAGGGCAATGGGGACACCCAGGCCATAGGGACAGCAGGGCAGGCCCTGGGGATGATGCCCAAGGGTGCCCTCCCATACTATGCAGGCAGCTTGCATTCCCATGCTGCTGCTGGTGGCTGGGACAGGCTATCCTTGGCATGGCTGGGACTATGGGCATGGAGTCATACTCACCAAAGGGGACGATGATGGGGCAGGTGATGCTGTAGGTCATGACAACGGAGAAGATACAGCAGGTCCAGGCGTACTCTAGTCCAAACTGGAACTGGTATGCTTGGCTCTGGGACACAACCAACAGTGTAATTGCCAGCTCTGTCACTGCAAAGCCTGCACTTGCCTCTGCACCCTGGCCCACAGGACTGCCTCACCCCCACTAGCTCCCAAGGGGCCTGAAGAAGTCCTCATAAGCACCCCCACAGAACCACAACAGCCTGAGTTTCCAATGAGTGTATCTCTGCTGTGCCGGGGGTCACAAAGGCTCACAGGTGACCAGAGCCACGTACCCGCTTGACATGGAGCCGCTCGGGCTCAGACTTGGCAAAGCAGAGGCGAGCAGTGTAGACGAGGAGGCCTGGGATGCGCAGCAGCTCCATGGCCGTCCCAATCAGGCTGGAGGTGACTACATAGTTGACGAAGAAGGCGCCATTGTCTGGGAGGAAAACGCACCTGCCCCAGGGACAGAGGTGACACAGTGAGAGAATGCTCAGGCAGGAGCTGCAAGAGCTGCTGGCGGTGGACAACAGGTGCTCCCGCTTGCCTGGGAAGTTTGGGAGCTTCCTGCTACTCACTGGAACTTAATTTCAGCCTCATCCAGAAAGTGGGTGTCGAAGAGCCAGCGGAAGAACAGGTCCAGGCTGGAGGGAAGAGAAGAGGAGCAGCTCAGATAGATGGGGAGCTACAGTGAGATGTGAGTGACACCCAGCAGGCACGTGCTTTTTTTCCCTGTCCTGAGCAGGCAAAGCCTCTGCACCCTACATTGCCAGAGCAGCCCCTTCTTCACTGTGGAGTGAATGCTTGCCTCCTGGAAGGCCAGGATTACTGTAGCTGGAGCTATGCAGATACCTGACCAGGTCCTTTTAGGGTCTGCTGAACCCAAGCAGCAGCTGATCACTGCCACCAGCCCCCTTGGATCAGCTGTGGCAGCCTGGTAAATGGCTCTGCTCCACTCCTCTGCAGGGAAGGTTTCCATGTGTGACCATGTGTGAGTGGCTCAACACTGCTAAAGGAGTGTTTTCCTCCCCAGAGATCGCTGCGTTTTGGCAGCAATGAGATCTTAGCCCTTTGGGGCTGGACTGCCAGGGCAAGGGGCCTAGGTGTGATCCTGGCAGCTCAGGAGCAGGGAGAGAAGCATGGCAAGGTGGTCCGTACCTGCTCAGACCCAGCGAGGGCAGGATGATAACCATGAACACCAGGAAGAAGTAGCACTTGTGCATGGTGATCTGATTTTCACTTGACCTGCAGAGATGGAAGATGAGAAAAGAACATTGCATATTTTGGGAAAGAGCAGCAGGTGGGATGAGGGGCTGGGCTTGGTCTCGCTTTTCACCAAGGAGTTACTCCCTGCCTCACAAAGCTGTGTGCATTTAGTCTGCATATCCACTGGGGGCTAGCAAAGCCTCTCCCAAGCTAGGGTGTGTCACCATGAGGAATCTGCTGTAGTCTCTCATCTCCTTCATCTTTGCCCTCTCCTACCATCCCTGATGGTAACAGACACCCAAGAAGAGGCAGATAGGGTGTCTAGTATGAATTCACGACTTCCTGTTTCCCTCAGAAAAAGGAAGGGAGGTGATGACAAAGCTCCTGCAAGGACTTATCAGACGAGGCACAGGGCTTGGGGCTGATGGAGGGCCAAGACAAAGAGAGCACATTGTGTGCTGTGCAGTTTCCCCTACTTTAAGCATCCTGAAACCATACCTCTGCCTTGGAGGGCTGGAAGCATGCCTGGGATGTCCCTGCTGCTGCCAGTCCACCATCACACTGTCCCTCTTACAAACTTCTTCAGATCCATCTTAAAACCACCTGACTTTGTCAGTAGCCTGAAAGTGTTGAGGACTGTGGGAAGCAAATGGCTCATTTGTGCATGGACTTGGAGCTCTTTCTATGGAGAGAAACACCCAGGGGGCTCTGCTCCACTGTGGAGGTCTACTCCTCACTGCCTGCCTCCCTGCAGGTTGGGTTCCCCTTCCACTGCAGTTCCTCCCATCTATGGCAGCCTGGGGGGCTGGGGGGGCCAGCACCATTACCTTGTCCAGTGAGACTCGAAGAATGCTGAATAGTAGACAAGGAAGGGCAGGAAGACGGAGAAGGCCCAGAGCAGCAGCGTGGGGAAAAACTGGGTGATGATGGGGTTCTGCAGGAAGAGAGAAGACGAGCACCCCCTCAGCAACCTACCACAGCACAGCTGTGCTGGAGACAGCACACATTGGTGTGTGCAGCAGGTGGGCTGGAGCATCCCCTCCCTGAGCAGGGGCATTTGTTTCAGGAAATAAGAACTTGAGGCCAGCCAAAGGCACCACAGCCATGTTCTGAGCCCCAGTGCCCACCCAAAAGCTCACAGGTCAAAGAGCAAGAAAGAGCTGTGCTGCTGGCAGCTCCTGACATCTCCTGAGCTCTTTCCAAATGTTTTTTCTTGAATGGACAGCAACATGCCCGCCTTGATGGAAACCAGCACCAAAGCTCAGGTGCTGCCCCAGGGCTCTGCCACTGGAAACACAAGGAGGAGGGCATGGATAGCAAGCACAGACATGACCTCATCAATGATCTTGTTTCTCATCACTGCCCAACCTAGTGGTGGCTCATCTTCTTAAGACAGTGTACAGCTTGTGCCCCCCACCTGTCACAGATAAGCCTGGAAATGACAACCTTTTAGGAAAATTGGCATGGGTTAGGGACTACCTTGAGGCTCTCCACAGGGTGTGTGACATTGAACATGTCCATAGTGTTGACAATGATGGCTGGCGTCGTGAGGAAGAAGAGAAGGATGAACAGGCAGATATTAAGCAGAATGAATCGCACCCACCACGATGTGCCACGGACTGATAAATTCTCCCTGCAAGAGGAAAACACAACTTGGACATGATGAGGAGGAAAAGCCCTGTGTCCTGGGCCTCCCAGCATAGCTTCATGAAGCTCTGACTCCTATCTACATCGACTATCTTGGCAGGCATTGCTCTGAGGTCACCCTCTTCCCCTCCCCATGCTCTTTGCTATCACATGCAGAGCCCCCTGGACCAGAGAATAGCCACAGCGGAGGTCCATACAACCAGGAGGCTTTGGAATCAGGCCAGAGAAATCAGAGTCTGGCAATCACCCTTAATCTCAGCTGGCTGCACCCTGCCACCTTTGGGATGATCACCCCAATCACCCCTACTGACTTCTGCTATGGCAATAGGAGAGACTTTCAGCCCCCATCACCCTGGGAAAGTGTCCTATAGATAGAGACACAGGTTCCCTATGGCTATATGGACTCCCTATTGCTATGGGTATAGGCTCCTTATAGCTATGTACATGGGCTCCTTATAGGTATGGACATGGGCTTCCCCATATCTGCTTGTTCCCCCTTCCTCCCTCCCTTCTGCCATGGGGGTTCACCAGATGATATCACTGGGTGAAGGGGCATAGCGAACACCCCAGTGGTGTGACTTGACCACGGTGGTGACAGAGGACTGCTGGGGGTGCTTGCGGCAGTGGATGTGGCTGTAGTCCTTCAAAATCCTGCAGGAAGAGGGAGCCAGGGGTCAGGTCTCACTTGTGAGACCCTTCCCACAGCCCCAACAGGGCAGCCAACTCGGCAGATGGCAGAGGCATAGAAGAGACCGACCCATTGCCTGGCTTTGGTGGAAAAAGCTGGCAAGGTGTCCCAGTTCCCCAGTAGTGGTGGCCAACAGATTGAGGGACATCCCCATGGCCTTTGCATGAGGGACACTCACACAGCTGTCATCCGCTCATCCTGGAAGGTGACGAAGGCCATATCAAGTCGCTTGAGTGTGATGCGGTTGCGCTCTGCATTGAACTCATCTGTGAGCTTCTCCTCCAGCTCCCCGTAATACTGCTCAGCATCCACCTGTGGGAGCAGCCAGGGCTGTGCTGTGCACCAGGCTGGGGCAGGGGTAAGCTGCCATGCTCTGCCTTGCCCATGGTTCAGGTGTGCTGCCTTGAAGCCCTGCCTGCACCCTCCTACCTCATCAAAGGCACAGAAGCGGCAGCAGAAGATGCGGGCGCAGGGGTGAGTTTTGATCATGATCTTCCCCTCTTTCTGTGCCTTGGTGGTGAAGTAAAGCCTCCCTTTCATTGCTTTGCGCCTGCCAGGAAGCCGATAGCAAAGGTCATTTGGGGAGCACCAGACATACAGACAGAAACCCAGCCTGGGTGCCTTGATGTGGTGGGCAGGAGCAGTACACCCGACCACAGAAGCAACATGGACGTGCATGCACTCACCTCTCCACATCCAGCTTCATCAGCTTGCGCACGTCGAAGCAGAACTGGACGTTGGTGACGGTGCAGCTGGGATAAGCCTCACTGCAAGCACAAGGGCGTGGTGGCACCAGGAGGCAGGGGACAGGGACAAGTCCCTGCCACCTGTCTGCCACTCACCCAGCAAGGCTGTGGCACACAGCTACTCACTGGAAATGCTTGACAATAAGAGAAGGGTCTGTGATCTCCTTGGGGATGTGGGTAACCATCAGTGTCCGGGCGACCTGGGGGAAGAGAAGAGGCAAAGGGATGTGCAGGATGGATCTGCAGGATGGGCAGGGATCTGCAGGATATCTCCCTGTCCACCCAGCAGCGAGCTGGAGCACCAACTGCCACTCTAGAGGCAAGTCAGCACAGATCTCCTCCATGCCCAGTCCCAAACCTTGAGGGCACAGCCAGCCAATGCCATACCCCAGACAGATGAATACAGCAGAGCTTCAGTCTCAAGTGACAAACAAAGAGAAAGATTTGCCTCCAGACTGTCAATTCATCCAGAAGCTGGTGAAAATCAGCCACATATTTCCCTGCCAGACCAGTTTCACGCTGTTCCTAAAAACCTCTGTACCTACTGGGACCAGTACTTGTACAAAACAAGAAGTTGTCCATTAGCACTGAACAAGGCAGGGTTGGAGGAGGGGAAATTTCTCACCTTCTCATTCTCTCTGTATTCCAGGTGGACAGAGTGGTGAGCCATACAAAGGACAGTGAAGATAAAATAGATGAGGGCGAAGATGCTGTGCAGCCATAGGAGACGGTCTCTGGAAGAGATGAAGATCAACAAGCACTGTGGTGAGCATGTGGTATTGGAACAGCCCAGCACTCAGCATCTCACCCATGGACACCCCTTCCATCCAGCAGGACCTCCCTGTGCCAGCTGTCAGACACGCAGCCCAGGAACTAAAGGGGCAGCACCCAGGCTGTTGACCAAGATACTACAGAAATGAGGCCATGCAACATCCCCAAGAGCACTTCTGACAGCAGTGGGGTGCAACGAGCACTGCTACTGGCTTGGCTGCCCTGACTGTGCTCATTTAGTTCAGAGAGACAGGACAGCTAGTGTGAGTGGTGTGCTGCTCACATGGACCTGTCCCTGGCCCCAGCACAAGGCTGTGGTGAGTTCTGTGCCTAGGTGCTCCCAGCAGTGCCCACCACAGCAGCAGCACACACACTCCCCCTGCCTCCGGGAGCACCTACTGAGTTGGGATGTTGGCGATGGTTGTCCGGCCAAAGTGGGTGGGATTGTGTCCTGCAGAGGAAGAGGAGAAGCAAAAAGTTAAGTGGACCCAGTGCAGTATGCATGTCCATATAGCAGTTACTGATTCTGGTCTTTGGTCCCTTCTTTTCCATCTCCCAGGTCCCCAGGTCCCCACTGCTCTGAATTTCCCAGCTTCTAATGCTCCTCTGTCACCCAGCTGATGGTGAGCTCCTGCTCACATGGGGGCTTCTGAGACAGGGTTTTTTTTGCTTTCCTTCCCAGAGGCACAGTGCTTGCCCAAAGGCTTGGAAGCTTGCATGGCATTCCTGAGTCATCCTATGACTAGGGAAGCACCTACCCAGGAGGTCCCCTGAGAAGTTGACAGGCAGGATGACAGCCACGGAGAGCACACAAACCAGCATCAGCAGGACCAGGAGGTGCCGCTGGAAGGAGAGGTAGGTGGTGGCATCGATCCCACACTTGCTCTGAATCTCCTC
Organism: Lonchura striata; assembly: GCF_050655825.1. NCBI lineage: Eukaryota > Metazoa > Chordata > Aves > Passeriformes > Estrildidae > Lonchura > Lonchura striata. The sequence goes on along the minus strand of NC_140707.1, from coordinate 51,934,039 downwards.
ATCCCTGGAGAGAGGCAGGTGGGGGTCAAAGCTGGTGGTTCCTCCCCACCACCTCCCATCATGGGGACACTGGCTTGCTCCAGTCTCCCACAACCCACACTCATGACATCCGGAGTGTGGCACAAAGGATTTGAGCACAGAGGGAATGAGGGACCCAAGCAGCCCTCCAACTGCCATCTCATCACAGGATTGGCTCCTATGAGGAGAGGTTGAAGTCCTTTCCTTTGGGATAGGATCTAGGGGCCAGAAGGAAATGCAGAGGTGAGTCTCTGCTCCCTCTTCAGAGAGGATGTTTTAAGAGGGCTCTCCTCTGCTGCTGCTCACAGCAGCTCCTGGTGATGGGCCACCACCTGTGGGCATCAACTCCCCATGAGTGGGCAGTGGTGGGGCAAGTCCATAATGCCGAGCACACACACTTACTTCATCTGATAGATAGAAAGGAGCCAGGAACAGAATCCCTAGAAGGAGAAAGAGTCAGGATGAGAAAAGGACAACCACCCGCACCTCTCTGGTGAGGGACTGGGTCACAACATTTGCTGGGGAAACACGGAGAGGTGGTGCAGTGCCTATGGCCAGGGGGTTGAGCAAATGGAGGTAGTGCCCAAGGCAGCTCAGCAATGTTCAGCCCAATGGCAAAAGCAACTGCCTCAGAAGAAGCCAGGAAAACACACTCCAAAGAGCTAATGGGAAGCTGAGCACAATCTCTCTTCCAGCCCTGAGAGACCATGCCCTTCCTGAAAGTATTGATAAGAGAATTTCTGTGAGTGGGAACAAGGAGTCTGCTGGAACAGGGGTGTAAAGGGACAAGGAAGTCTCTCTACAAACATCATCCATCCTGATGGCATCAGGTGCATATTTTTGGCTGCAAAAGGATTTGCAGAAGCTGAAGTCAAGCATTAACCTACTGTTTCAGGGGTGACTTGCTGGACCTCAGCTTCCTCTGAGTCTTAAGGAGCATCACTGCAACAGACTCCTGCTTCCAGAGCTCCCTCCTCTTCCCCTTCCATGACAGTCCCTAACATTCAATGCACCTTTTTTTACCACTAGCAAGTGCTATGGTGGCACTGCTGTAGAGTGCTACAGGACTAACAAAGTTAGTGCTTGTGCATTAACTAGCTTATTCTCTGTCACTGTATACACACATGGGTCTTCAGACTTTCCCCTGGTGAAGGAGGATTGGGTTAGAAAACACCTAGGTAGACTTGACACCCACAAGTCTGTGGGCCCTGACAGGATGCATGCACAACCGCTGAGAGAGCTGGTGGACACCACAGCAAGGCAGCTCATGATCATCTTTAAAAGGTTGTGGTCATCAGGAAAGGTGCCTGAGGACTGGAAGAAAGCACCATGCACTGTAACAGATTGCCCAGAGAGGTTGTGGAGTCTCCTTCACTGGAGATATTCAAGATACAATCCTGTGTCATGTGCTCTAGGATGACTCTGCTTGAACAAGGAGGTTGGACTAGATGATCCATGTTAGTTCTTTTCAACTCTGCCCATTTTGTGATTTTGTGATTCTGGGCTTTTTATGCTTTCTACTAATTTCTCCTCAAAACTGCTCTTCTCCTCTCTTAGTGTATTTTACATCTAACCTGGCAGAGTTGAGATTTTCTTCATTAGTGAACAGTTTGACTTTTAAAAGGATGTATTCTTACTTCTAATAATCTCCTTTAATCTGCTCATTAGTGTCCCTGTAGTCTTTCTCACTTAATTTTTGATGAGCAATATACATTTGCCTAGAGCATCTGGTACAGAGCCTTTAAACATGCCTTCTGCAACCTGCAAGGATTTTGCTTCTTTTGCTTCTTTCCTACCTAGATTTTTTAATAAGTCATGACATTTTTTCATGGTCATACCAGTGACTGATTTTTGAGGTTTTGCAGCCAAAAAAGGAAGAGGCAGCAAAATGTGCCAGTCTGTGTTTGTTTCCAGGAAAGCCTGGTGTGCTAGAGAGAAACGGAAAATTACTTTAAAGCCCCACCATGTTGACAGAGGAGGAAATGTGGTGTGGGGGACTTTATCCTGAGGGGTAGGAAAGATCCTTGCAGGCATGCAGCTGGGCTCTGGCCATGCATCATACTGGATCCACAGCTGCAAGGAGAGCCATTCAGCTGTGAGATGCTTGCTGACAAGAGCATCCCCTCCAAACTGCCATTCAAAATAGATGCCTCAAGGAATCCAGGACAAAAAACCCTCCAGATTCCAGGAATTCCCCACTGCTGAAAAGTGTTGAGCATGAGATTTAATTTCTCACACTTAACTTCTGACAGGGGTTTCTGGTGAAGAACAGGACAGGCTGCGCTGGGACAAGCCCAGCCCAGGCCTCCACTGCCACAGCCACTGGCACTCACCACATCCTTGTTGTCAGCATCCAGAGGGCTGCTCTCCGATGGGGACTTCTCCTTCTCGCTCTGCTCTCCATAGAAAAGCGATGTCAGGCTTTGCAGTGAGGGAAGGAGCAGAGGGGTGAGGCAGAAGAGAAGCAGCAGACATGAGAGGATAAGCACCCTTGGAGAAGTCTCTCCTAGAACAGCAGCCCAAGAAATGCCTCCCTCCTCCCTGCATCCTACACTGGGGCTGGTACAGTGATTACTTCTGGGCTTGGGACAAAAGGGTTGCATCTTGCTGCCTCCACACCAACAAGTCTTCCCAGCTTCTTTGTGGCCCTGACTCATGATGGGCTCATGGAGATGTAACATTAGCTCCATTACAAGGGACTGTTGAACCAGACATTTTCTATTCTACTGTTTTCAGATGTCTCAACTGGTTTTACAGTAAAAAGGAATCTAATCAGAGCTTGCATTTTAAATCTTGATTGCCCTTTGTTCTCACTGGTGAAGGGAAAACATCACGTATTCATCACCAGGCAGCTCCACATTCAAAGACCAAGAGGAACTGGAGGGGAGGAGGCAGAAGAAGGATTTTAACAGATCTTACTCTTGTGGGCTGCCCAGCCTTGCACAGACCCCTCCTGTGTGCACCAGCCTGTGCAAAGAAAGATGCTTTGCTGCCCAAGGTGAGCTGTGGTCTGACAGGAAAGCTGTTGTGGGTAGTACAGCCCACCCAGAAATATAGTCTGGTCTCTACTTTTACCAAATAAGCAGAACACTGCTTATTTTTGGGGAATTCTGCACCTAGCCCAAACAATGGGCCAGGCAAGTTGCTGTGGTGACAGGAGTAACAGTTTTATTGCTGTGTGCCTCCCTTTGCCCCCTCCACCAGGCAGTCCCGCTCATCCCAAGAGAGTGGCAGAAGATGCAGCAGCACAGTCCCCACTGAAAAACAGCTCTTTGATGCTGGAGGGAATGAAAGCTGGCCTGGGCATTCCCTCTCCCTCTCCCTGCAGCAGATGGTGGCTTTGTCTTCATGGGAAATGGGGGCACCAGGCCATTCCCAGTGGGGAGGAGGGACAAGAACACCTGCTGAACTCTGTGTGTCATACTGCAGTTTTGGCCTTCCGTCCAGCCCTCTTGAAGAGAATGGAACCATCACCTGCAGAGCAGCTTTGCATCCATCTTACCTATCATTGTCCATCAGCAGTGCCAGGCGCCCGTAGTCCCAAGCCGCTTTCCGAAGACATGAGAAGACCAGAAGGAGAAGCTGGAAGAAGAAAGTGTTGTGCTGCAAGGTATCACCCCATGGGATCTTCTCATATCCCTCCTTTGTGCTTTCCCACTCATGAGCCCAAGCTCAGGCGGAACTCTTACCCAAACTGTTCCTGCTCTGTGATCTCACCACTGCTTGGTGTCCTTGGCTGCCCACCATGATGTGGGCAAAGGCCTTGGACCCCTGCACTCATCCCTGTTCTCCCATCAGCCAGGTGCACCAGTGCATTCATCCCTGCTCCCCACTTTGCCAGGTGCACCAGCACACTCATCCCTGTTCCCCAGTTTGCCAGGTGCAGCGCTGCACAGGCTGCACTTGTGTGTGGCTGTCAGTGCATGCAGCGGCTGCAGAACCCATAGAAGTGGCACCCTCCTGGCCCACTCACCAGCCAGAGGATGAAGTTGATGGCAAGCACGGTGGGCACGCCACCAAAGGGCAGCCCCTCCAGGACAGTGCTGCGGGAGCGGGTGCTGAAGCACTGCTCCTCTGTGCTGTTCACCGGGGCGTCCAGGAAGAGAAGCACATCCAGCGAGGTGAGGCCAGCACCATCAGGTGCTGGCTCCATCGAGTCCGTACTTTCCATCGACACCGTTGTGAGGTCTCACCCTGCAACACAGAGGCAGGAGTGTGGATGGAGAAGCCATTGTTTGAAAAGGGGCCATGGCTCTTGCAGGTCCCTTCCATCAAGGTCTGAAGAGCTCACTAAGGGTAGGGAGAGGAGAGGACTGGCTGGTGACCTCAGAGCTTCCCCAGTCCCAGTCTTTCTCAGGGAGAGGTTGTTGAACACTTGGCAGAGGGTGTTGCTGAAGAAATCTCATAGCTACTTCCTGCCCTTTCCCCACCCCATTAAATCCCATGCTATTTGGTTGTCTCCGTCATACCTGAGACCGGTCTCTCACCACCTCTGCCCCTCAGTCCTGGAAGCTGGGTTGAGTCATGGACACCCTGGTGTTGTCAGCAGGCAGGAATGAGAAGCTGAAGCATTTGTTTGAATTTCTGGAAAAAACAGCAATGATTATATTGACAATGATGATATTGACAACTGGGCTGTTGGGGTTGCATTTGCTTCTCTCCCCACAGCCAGGTATCTACTGCCTATGGAATATCTCTAAGCCTGCTGTCCTCCTCCAGCATCATGATTTGTCTGACTCAGGAGTTAGAGGACTTCCCTTTCATCTTTCCACCTAAGCAGAATTGATACTTCCAAGATATCTTGATCTCTTCAGAAGAGTTAGCTTCTCAAAATCCTAAATGTCAGGCTTCCTGCCACCTTCCCCAGGAGCTGATACCATGGGTTACAGTCCTCACTGGCAGGAGACACTTAAAGACCATTAATGGCCAACACTGTGGTTTGTTTCCAAAACCTTTCCTACCGCTATGCTTTGGGTAGGAGAGGATCCTCTCCAAACCTGCAGTGCCTGGAACCCCTGTGAACAAGCAGCCTACAGGAGCCAGCATGGCTGTGTGTTACTCATGGGGATGCCACAGGACAGTACCGAATGGCTGCTGCATTCACCATACAAAGATGAGGAGAGAACCAGCACAGCAAACATTAACAAACAGTGTTGGGCCAGAGTCTCTTGTCCTCATGTGCCTGTCCTGCCTCTGTGCTTTGGAGTCACCCTTAACACCTCTAGCCAGCTGTTTCTTGTGCCTGAAGAGCTGCATGGCCTTCAGAGAAGAACAGCTGTCTGTGGTGAGATGATCCAGTCTTTGGAGACCTTGAGCAGCCAAATACAATTTTGAAGCTGGCCTGGCCCTGAACAAGGGTTTTTATCAGATGACCTCCAAGGAGGCCCTTCCAACCACAATTATTCTACATCCCTGTTCTCAGAAACTTTTGCTCTTGACAAAAACATTTTCAGGCCTGCCTGAAGTCTATAAGGAGCTATATAAGTGCCTTGCCCTGCAGACATGATGGGCACAGTATACTGATGTCAGTATATTGTGACCAGTGCAAAGACTATGTGAAAACTCAAGAGTGTACTCCTGGGAGCTTTGCATTCAAGCCACTGAGCATTCATTCCTCTTCTTCCTTTTCATCTATATTCAAGCCACAACTGAGATGCTGCTACAGCCCCTGCAGTCACCCAGCACCAGGTAATCCCTGCTGGAGGATACTCAAAGTCCCCATGAACAGGGTGGATGAAAAGAAGCAGAACCCACGGATTGATTAAGCAGTGGAGGAGAATGCACACAAAGACAGATGGGACCTCCAGGGATGTGGAGACACAAAGCGTTTATGGCAGTTAAAGCCACCAAGACCAAACAAGATCAAATCTTCTTCAACACTAAAGGAAACTTAATTGAGAGCTCCTTGGGGAGCACAGAAAATGACAGAGCACAGAGAAAATTACTTGGCTTAGAAAGAGCCCACAGAGCCTACAGAAAATTACTTGGCTTAGAAAGGGGATATTCCTAAGCTCTACACAGATTTGCTTTTGTTGGGAAACATTTAATTGTGCTGTGTCAGTGTGGTAGAGGGGGGACTATACTAGCATCTGATTTTATATGCATGGCTGTGGCCTCAGCCTCTCTCTCTTAGACCTTGCAGTTTGCTGCTTGAGGAGTCATGTCCTAAAGTTCACAAGAAGGAGGAGATTAATCCTGTCCCAAAGTTCATGAGGAGCCCAGACACCCCCAACCCTCAGCTGACCAGAGTGGGCAGGACAGGAGTGCTGGTGCAGGAGCTGACATACATTACATCCCTGAGAGACTGACTCTCTTTGACCTCCTCATCTAGGGAAAGAAAAAGCTGAGGAAGAGGTAGGTTTTCAAACACAAGAGTTGAAGAAAAAAAAAAAATCTGACAACCTGAACACTGAGGGTTCCCAAGGGATTGTCAACTCAAGCTCTCCAAAGGGTTGAAAAATTTAAGAAATACTCTTGGTGCTTGCAGTTTCCAAATTAAACAACAACAACAACAAAAAGATGGTGACCTGCTATTTTCTTCATTTCTGAAGCATAAATTCCATCCCAAAGAAAAATCTCCACTGGAAGCCTAACAGTGGCTGTGATTATTGGACCAAGGCTATGAGCCCAGAAGAGCTTAAGTCTCACCTCACTGCAACATTAGACTGGCATCTGACTACCTGCATAGATGTCTTGAAGGGATTTCAGAAGATGCTGAACTACAGGCACCAAGTTCCCCAGGACATGCAGACACATGGCAATCCCTTTTCCTGTGCATATGGTGCAAAGTCACCTGAGCCATGGGCTCCAGTGTCTGCTACAGACCTGCCTTATGCTGCATCTTCGGTTCTCCTTGGAGGTCCATATCCATATCCATATCCATATCCATATCCATATCCATATCCATATCCATATCCATCTGTCTGGACTATGATGTCTGGAGACACCACTGCCCAAGCGAGGACAGCTGAACATCAGTGTGAGTCTCAAAAGAACTGCCAGTCACTTGAGATATGCTGATACTTCTCCAAAGAGCATCCCAGTAGACTTGGGGCTGATACTTCCACCCCACAGGTGTGGAGTGATGGATGGGCTGGCAAAGCCCCCGTGCAGTGCCCTCATCACAGCCTGTCTCCCAGCCATGGCTGGGAGTCCTGTACTTCAAGGGCCAGCATGGTCCCATCAGGGTAATGACCCCTGACAAGGGACCTCCAGAAGAGACCTGTAAGAAGTGAGGGGGCTATGCTGGCAAGCAGCAGCTGTTTGCCCTGGCTTGCCTGCCTCCTGCTCTCCTGCTTGTCATCTGGGCCACCAGGACCTCTAGCCAAGGTCTGCTCTTTGCTATGGAAATGCTCTCAATCTGTTCCTCACCATGTGCGTCTCTCTCTCTCTCTCTCTCTCTCTCTCTCTCCCCTCCTCCTGTAAGCAGCAGAGCCACTGCCATCTGGCATTTTCAGCTGCTAAATAATTCACTGCCTTTTTGTTAACAACAAGAGTGTGTCTCTGACCGAGGGAGCTGTTAGACCATCAGCAAACAAACAAGGAGACCTTAGCAACTTCCAAGTCCTTTCTCCATCACCACCACTCCACTACACAGCAACAAGATCCTGCAGCCTGTTTCTAGGCACCGGCTTCACGCTTGTAGGAGGAACATCCTGTCAGGGATGGTAGGGGGGGATGAGGGGGATTTTCACAGGGATCTGTACAAGTTGTGTTTCTCTGTCAAGTCTTTGTTGCTATCCGTTTCTTTCCTGTATCATATATTTTGCTCCTGGTGGCCAAAAGCAATGGGTTCCTCCTGGAGATGGTGCTAGTATCTCCTGCTCCCAGCTCTCCTGCCCAGAAAGCTCCTAAATGCAAGCCTTCATGCTTCCATCCCAACCAGCTCATTTATCTGTACATAGCACTGCCAGTACAATGCCAGACTGTACAGACAAAATTCAGGAGCAGAAGATACTTGAAGACCCAGTCCAAGCCTGTCCCCCCTCTTTTAAGCACCTCCAGATCCTAAGGAGTTCTAAGGAGCTGTCATGTCATGCTCAGGCTGTAAACACAGATTTTGCAGTGTATCACAGCTCCTCTGAACCTGACCTCAAGGCACTCTCCTGCCCTTTTGCTGCTCCTTTCATCACCAGATAGCCAGAGAAGCTCTCCTCTAAATACCCAAATCACTACTTTTCTAGATCATTTGTTCCAGCTAGTCTTACCTTTTATGGTGCTACTCACAGAAAAGCTTATGCAAATTATATAGCTGTAATGCTACCATTAAAATAACTATTGGGGATAACCAGCTAAAAGTAAATCATGTGTATGTTCTAGGAACAGAATGCAGCAGAAACAGCAAGAGGAGATTTCTGCTCACATGCATCAAGAACAGCTTAAACTCATACCTGTAGAACATGTTCCAATTCCCTCTGGTTAGAGGTAAGTTTTTTGGTATACAGAATGAGAAATCACAAGAACACTGCAAGTCACACTTAAAGTCATTGTTGAAATGCCTAAGCTAAATTTTCACATCACACAAATGAGAAAATTCATCATTTTGCAATATTCAGTTGAAGGAACCCTGCAATAATATCTGAAAAGTTAAACAGAACCCACAGCATCACCAAACCAGTTCTTGTTCCCTCACACACCACTGCGATTGTGCTTTTCCGAATCTTTATGGACCAAAGGAACAAATACTGTTGTGAATAACAAGAGGTGGATGGGTGTCACCTCCAGAAGGTGTCAGGACAGCTTCCCATTAGCTGTGTATTAGGCAGGGCCTCTAGATGGCAACCACAGACAGATGCCCTTCAGAGCAGCCACTGTCCTAGAGAAGTGACAGCAATGGACTAGTCAAGAAACACAGGTGTGTACAGGGTTGCAGCAATAAGAAAAAGACAGAAATTTTGATATATTGTCTATCCATTATAGATCTTAGAGAGAAGATACCAAAACAGGGTCAGAAAAGTGTCAGAAAACATGTAGAGCAATTCTTTCTCCTCTTTGTGGCCTGTGAATCCACAGTGAAAGCATGAGATTTGCCACTGAAACTGATTTGCTAAATAATTTCTATGAAGAATTTTCAGTGTGTGTAAGCTTTCCCTGAATATTCAGTGCCCTCTTTGTTTTGTTGATACATCAGCATATGTTTCTTCTCTCCAGTTGGGTGGGCACTAATCCAGAGAATCAGATTTCCAATTAAAAATAAGGCATGTCTTTTATGCGAATGCAATTTTTCATAATTTGTCTTTCCCTTGAAGCATCCTGCCAGCAAACTCATTTGCTAGGAGATTCATGGACAGCTGGAGTAGCAACACATCAAAACAATCTTGGGAGCGTTGAGATGACTAAACTGGGTTTCCCAGCATGCCTACACTCATCCAGCCTTAGCATCCCCCTCTGGCACAGGTGGGATTACTGACTTTGGCTGCCCAGAGGGCAGCCAGGGCATGGGGCTGTTGGTGGAGCAGTCTGTGGCCACACAGAAAAACCAGGCTGAGGACCCTTACCTAGAAAACAAATATCTGTGCTACCTGACTGCCTCTACAACCTTCTTCCATTACAAGTAGATTGTGGCCAGGCTGTGGAAGGGAAAATCAAGGACTGCTGTAACAGGGAGATCAGGTTCATGTCCTGGTGTGCACAGGACCAGGAAGGCAGGCAGGCAAACCTCTAGCATCCTACCCTGCAGGACTGCAGTGACTGACCTTGCAGGATTGCAGTTACAGGGAGGGCAGGAAACCAGAGCCACTGCCACTTACTCAGCATGCCTAACCAAGTACCTCAGGACTTCAGGGAAAAGGCTCATCAGCAGCCTGTGCTGAGCTCAGCACACACCCCGGCACTTTTGGCACCACAGGGCATGGTGACCTCTCCATTCCTGTAGCTTGGTGAATGGGAGAATAGGCACACCATGGGCCACATCTGTCCCCAAGGGGTATGAGCACAGAGGGGATGGGACACAGCCCTCCAAAACCCCACAGAGGTCCTAGGCATTCCTCTCTAGCTCTCCTTTCAACCTTCCCTATTAAGATTAATGGCCTCGAGGTCCAAAAAGCAAAGAGAGGCATCTGGCTGCTCATGGACTGTGAGGCGAGTACCTGTGGGGCAGCAGCATCCCTGGGCAGGGCTCACTGACACTGGTGTGAATGCTGTGCCCACACCCTGTCAGGGTACAAGACAGACAACCCTGCAGCAGGAGACCCCATCCTGTCACCAGCAGGACATGGACATACACCAGCCTGTTCGGTTAGCCTGCTGCAAATCAGATGCATCTTTCAAACAAGGAGGACCATAGTGCAACATGGCTTGTGGGCTATGGAGGCTGGTGTAAGTAAGGTTTGGAGGCAAAGGACCACTCTGCAGCAACAGATGACCCCTAACAGGTAAAAAAACACCAGCTCAAATATTAGTTTTGTCATTGCCAATGAAGGTATGATACACATACCCACCACTCAGTGAGAAAATGAATGTGAGTGCATGACAGCTTAAGAAAAGCCTGCTTAAAAATGCTATAGATAAACTTCATCTTCCCTACCAGTAAGCTCTGGCACTACTCTCTCACTGAGGAGTACAAAGCCAGGCTCACTGCCAGCCAGGGCAGGAAGGCTGGGGAAAGAGCCAATCCATGAGCCCACTCAGGCCCTGGAGGTGCAAACCCCACAGTGAGGTCCTTCCCCTCAGTGGTAAGCCTGCCTTTGGCACTGCTGCTCCTACCCTCAGTGCTTCACCATTCCCAACCTGCCCTGCCAATGCTGTTCATCTAAATTACGTTACGCACTAGGAGTCTGAGACTGACCCCATTTTGGGGACCTAAGCAAGTTTTTCTGCATTCAGGATTGGCAGGCTGTCCCTACCTTCAGGAAACCCTGTGCAGAGTCATGCTGCCCCAGGGACTCACCCAAAACCAATACATACCCCTTCCCTGCTATGTGTCCCTGTGGTGGCACAGCTCTCACATCACCCACAGCTGCCTGCCCTCCCCTTCTTCCCCAGCACCACAACACAGGGCGGGTTTTTGGCACTTAGACTAAGTTCCATGAAGTTTTCGAAGGAAAAAGCATCCCAGTCCCCTTGGGACTCTCCTACAGGTATGCTGTGAACTGAGCAGACCAACGCTGACTTGCTGCAGTGGTCCTTGGCAGAATAAAACCAAACCCCAGGCAACTGCGAGCAAATAATGTTTACAGTGAGATCTACAGAGAGATTTGTTTGGGCCAGTGCGTGGGAGATGCTGTGCAGGGAGCAGCGCCTCTCCAGCCTCCTCCACACATGTGCAAGCCAGCTGCTGCTGGAGCCAGCACACTGAGACTGGGAAGGAAGAATCGGAGCAGAATTTATTCCACCCCCAGCCATTTTTGCCACGTTTGACTAAGCTGCCAGTGCAAGTTGGCTCTAACCCATATTTGGTTTGCATTTCACTCTCCTGCTGCGCACACAGCCCCTCACACCACACTTTGTGTGTGCAGTGCACCAAGCAAACGTGAGCTAATGAGGCTGCAAGCTCCCCAGAGTATCATGCACCTTTTGTTCTCTGATAAAACTTAAATCAACACTCCTCAGCATGAAGCATTACCTGGACCAGGACCAACCCAAGCAGAGAGCAGGGTGCTGCTGGGCTGCTGGTAGGTGATGGCTGGGAGCAGAGAGACAGGAAAGGGGCCTTATAATAAAGATGGGAACAGGCTTTTTAATAGACCTTGTAGTGGCATAGTTTTTAACTAAAAGAGGGTCAATTCAGAATAGATATAAGAAAGAAATTTTCTAAATTGAGGATGGTGAAACACTGGTACAAGTTGCCCACACAGGTGGCAGATGCTCTATCTTTGTAAACAATCAAGGTCAGGCTGGACAGGGCTGTGAACAATCTCGTCAAGTTGAAAGTGTCCATGCTCATTGCAGGGGCATTGGACTAGAAGACATTTAAAGGTCCTTTTCAACCCAAACTTTTGTATGATACTATGACAAAGCCACGGTTGACTTCAGGGAATGGAGACCCAGGTAACTCACATGTGGGAAAGGGGAAGGGTATAATCCGGGGTTCTCAGTTAACCTATACACATGCACACACACATCCATTCAGAAAAACAGTGTTTTAGGAAAACAGTAAAGAGACATCCTGGTACCATCAGATCCCTGCTCCAAGCTGGGCTGCTGCATGATGTTCACAGTCCCCAGCACTTGCAATTAATTAAGGATGATACCGGCAGATGAGAACAGCTCCCAGCCTCCACTGCCTATGTGACTGAGGGACATGGCAGCAGCCGGACCTAGAGAAGGGCTTGAACTTGTCTGCAAAGGGCTTCTCCAGGTTCCTTACTGCCTGCCAGCTCCAAGCCCACAGCATGTGCCCCCATGCACAGCCCCCATTGCAGAGGCAGCTCCCCTTTGGCATTGAAGACCAAGGAAGATACCTTTCAGCAAGGCTGCAACTGTGGTGGGGTGTCAGGCAATTACAGGCAGATTGCTTCTTATGCCATCCAGGTTAGAGTACTCATACAGAGGATTTTAAGGTCTTTGTGAAGAAAAGTGCCACCTTTACTGGGAAAAGCACTCCCTTGTGGAAACTTGTACAGAAACCAGGAGTAGCTGTGCCTTGGTCAGGACCCAGACTGAAGCTGTCACCATGAGTCACAGGCATCTTTCACAATGCCACAAGGTGCCAGGTGCACTTTGGTTCCTGAGATGGGGAACAAGACAGGATGGAAATAGGGAAAAGGCAGCTCTTTCTTCCCCAAGTCCCTTCCACTGTTTGGGGAGCAGGGAGCTGTGGGAGGCAGAAAGGAGAGTGGGAGGGTTACCTGATACATTTTATAAAGCCACCTGCTGCAGAGACTGTTAGCCATGGGAGCAGCCAGCTCAGTTGGAGCCATCACCCAAGGGAACTCCACCTGAGGGCAGAAGGAAGGAGACCAGCAAGGAAAGGAGTTGTGTTGTGCATTAAAGGGATGCAGACTGGGAAGTCCAGCATCACACTGTTTGGGCCAGGCAGTTCTGGTGGCTTTGCACCCCAGTGTCTGGCCTGGCCGGGACAGCATGACACACCTGGGAATGGCAGGGACCTCACTACTGAGTCGGTGGAGAATGCAGGCACATTTCAAGCCCTTGGGCAGCTGCTCTCAGCTGATGAGATCCAGCCAGTCCTCTTCACGCTGATGCTCATCAGCCTGCTGTGCAATGAGGAGTGAGTACACATGTTGGACTACCAAGGGCCTGGCGCTCATGCTGCTGGGCACAGCCCTGCTCCATTCCAACCTGCTGCTGCCTGACACAGACTGAGAGCACCCTCCCACCAAGCACTCTCACCACACAGTTTCCTAGGGGCCAATGGGCAGTGCTATGGTTATCCTGGTGATCACCCTCTCCTGGGTCCAGATGTGCACCTTCCTCCAACTGCTCTGTGAGATGCCCTGGTGCCTGGCTGCCACCAGCTTCTCTACCCTTCACCCCTCCCCATCTTCATGCAGTCACAACATCCTCCACAGCAGACTCTGCTGCAGAAGCAAAGAAAGCACTCCTGCCCTGCCAAGCTCCCCTCTGTGCAAGCACAGAAGCTTCTTCCTGAGAGCAGATGACAACACTATATACACACACAATATGACTTTAGAGCATCTAAAATCTAGAGCAGAGCTAGAACATTTCTATTGGCTGTGCTTGGTGTCAAGAGCAGAGTAAGGTTTGGACTGCAGCAGGAGCCCATAAGCATAACCACTCACCAATCCTGGCCTTGACAAGGCTTTCCTCCCACCTTTGCCCAGCTTCCAAGTAGATTTGGGTGACACTATGTCACTGGGGTGAATCCCACTGCCCTGGAAGCACGGGAGCTGGCAGCAGTGGGTTGCACAAGTGGGGATGGCCCTAGCAGCTGCTGTGCCAGTCACATCCAGCCATGCTCACTGCATCCAACAATGCCAGAGGGATTAGCACTCAGCACACTGGTTTGAGTCAATAGTGCATCAAAGGGAAGGGAAAGCTTTTGATGGTGTACACCATGCAGGGCAATCCTGGAGAAGTGGAGGGAGCAGGAAGTCACTCTCCTCCGGTCGCTGGGGCACTCATCCAGTTGTCTCTGCAGCCCACACAGCTTTTGGGAGAGATGAGAGGAAAGCTGCTGCTGCAGCCAGAAAGAAAGGCAGCTCTCCCAAGCACATGTGGAGCTGCTGTGACTCTGCAAAGCATAACTGTTTCAACGTCCTTCCAGTGTGACAGGTGTTCACATATGGTGACAAGACTTGTCCCCATAACTTGCATCATGCCCAGGAATTCCCCTTGCCCACAACACCCAAGCACAGCTACAGTCATGTACCTGCTGCAGGGCATAGCAGAGCCAAGCAGAGCAGAGCAGGCAGCCCATCACACCCACCAGCATGCTCTCATCTCCTCCATGGAAAGGATCTGGGGAGTCAAATGGCCCTGGAGCACCAGAGGTAAGAAAGAAACCATAGGACTTTTGGGACAAGAACTGGGGTTCATGATCCACCCCCAATTCCAATTCTCACCTATCACAGGCAGGTGGCCCAGCACAGGGGATGAATGGGACACAGATGCTCAGCAAACAGGCTGGCACCACCTGTACCGACTGCACTGCTGTCCTGCCCTGCTCTGCCTATGCCCACTGTCCAGCAGCTGCCCACACCAGCGCAAGGGGTGTTGGGAGTGACGGACGTGATGGAGAAAAACACAAGAAATTTTCTTCCCCTTCAGGCAGAGAAGGAAGTGTCACATCTGGACATGTACAGCAGCCAGGCTGGGAAAGGGACAAGGCATTGGGAGAGTCGTGGGCTGGGAGGCACAGCATCACCCGGAGGATGTGAGACAGATGGCAGATTTGGCAGCGGGGTGGTCACAGAGCGACCTGCAAGCTTTTTCCGCTGCAAGAGCACATAGCACAACACTGCGTAGGGACTGCCAGCCCAGCCTGGCAGGTTTGCTGGGGGGGCCACATCCTTTCAAACAGGCTGCATCTAAAAGGCACCATCAGAGATGCTTCATGGGCAATTCAGCCTTGGAAAAAGGCCGTCTAGGACCAGAGAAGGCAGAGAGATTGTCCCTGGCTTCTCTTCACAAGCCTACCTTTCCTGCACACAGGGCCACACAGGCAGCTCAGGGAAGGGCTGGCAGCCCCTGTGCTGGTTTGCCCACTCTGCCAGCAGCACAGGCTCCTCAGGCAGCCACCCCCATCCCTCCACATAAATGCTGCTCACATGGACCAGAAAAGAATGGGAAATTAAACATGAGGCACCGCAGAAGATAGCTGCAAAACAAACCTCCTCAAGTTCATGCCTCGTTCTTCCAGGGTGGTTTGGCTACAGCAGAGCCAGCACTAGGAATACAGTTGGCTGAAGAGATTTGGGGACACAGTGTCAGCAGAATGGTATCTTTCTCCCTGATCCTCCACCCTGCAAGGATCAGTGTCCCAGCAAGAGCCACTGCAAGGCTCCCCACAGCCCAGCAGCTGTGGGGAGGCAGCTATTGAGGCCCTATCACAATTAGCAATCAGACAGGCTCTGTGTCCATTTTGGAAGAGATGTTTGGGATGCAACATTGAAATTGAGATGATTGTGGAATGGCTGGATATCCTGGCCCAGTCCCAGACAAGGCTCCTGCTTTATGCCTGTATATGCTGTTTTCCCTTCCTGCATCCCCACCCAGCATATTCCATCTTGTCACCATGTACTGGGGCTCTGCACTGAGCATCCTGAGAACTTGATCCCACATTTGGCCTTTCCTGTACCAGCAAGGTATTTACTAAATGAGTGAGGGTCTCCACCTCCCCATCCACTATGTGACTGACATAAGGGGCAGTTTGGTGCTCACTGTGCTTCACTGCTGCTATCCCTGCTCTGTGAAGCATCTCCCCACCTGGAAACACCTCCAGCCAGTTTGGGAAAATGCAAGGTGCAAATGCATGAGACCTCAGCACAGCTGCCACCTCCCTGGGGCAACCAGCACTTCCAGTAAAGCATGAACACATTCTGCAGCAAAATACCCCTCTGCTCCACTATTGCCAGCAGCACACCTGCACTCACTAGACAAAAATCTGTACAACCACAGATGCTATGGAGGTTCTGGCTCATCCCAACATCCTTGTGCCAACCACAACTCCGGGAGGGTGAGCAGAACTCTGAACAGGCAGCCAGAGCGGCGGGCACCAACATGTAAGTGAAGCTGAGTCCCACACTGTTGCTCTTTCCCTGAGGATGCAATGATACCTGCAGGACACACTGGTCTCTAAGCCCTGCCCAGCTGCTTTCCACGCTTCTCCTGGCAGCACAGCTCTGTCACAGGGCACATGAATGTCATGCTGGAGGGAGGGGACCAAGAAGTAACAAAAGCCAGGTGTGAGGAGCCACAGGAGAACACTGGAAAGAGACCCAGTGCAAAATGAGCTGCAGGACCAGACTGAACCCAAGAGCTCCAACACTGCTGCTGCTGCTGCTGCTGTGCAGAGCACCAGGCTGGCCACGCACAGGGCATGGTCACAAAACCCAGCTACCCAGCTTAGCTCTGTTCAACCAGGGAGGAGATACCTGCTGAAACAAACACTCTCCCTGCTTTCTACCTCTCAAACAAGATGAGCTCTGAGGAACAGAGAGCTTCCTACAAGAACGTTCAGGAAGCACACCACCCTGCAGCACTGAGAGAAGGACTGGAGCCAAGGGTCAGCAGGGTCCCATCAAATGCCTGTGCAGCTCTTCTCCAGTCCCAGGGATGGAGAGGACACAGCACTGGCACAGAGGACTCCCATGGGCAGCTGGGGAGGTAGATGGATACCCCTGAGTATTGCTCTCAGCTTGGACTTTTAGGCTACACATGTACAGAAATTTATGCTGCCTCCAGAGTATTTTCCATAAAACAAAACCAAAACAAACAAAAGCCAGAACAACAAAACCCAAAACCAACCCCCTACTACAAACAACCCTAAACAAACAAACAAAACAAAAAAGTCCCCAACCAAAACCAAAACCACCCCCAAAAAGCTAAAAAGCAAGGTCCAAATAAATGTGAAGTGACATCTCTTCTCTGCTGAAGCAAACTGCAACATGCCTTTTAGGAGGGCTGGAAATTCACCTTCTCATAATGGAGGGACTGAAACCACTCAAGTTTAACTCTGTGCAGGGACTGTCCAAATAAACAGCCAGTCCTTCAGACTTGGCTGACAGGATGAAGGAATCCTAAAACCTGGAGCAGACATAAAGCTATAGTCATCAAAGTGTACGTATGTACCTAAGACAAGACCTAGGGTATGATCATAGTTTCTCTCAGTTACTAAAGTTTTCCACAGCTAGCTTTTTCCAGCCCAATGTTTAGGATATCAGAGGACTGTATTTGCAAAGCCATCCATCCTCCATCTCCAGAAATGACTGAACAAAACATCAAGTCTTTAAAATGCACAATTCTCAGGAGGTTACACAGCCATTACCACAATTATTATTAAAATTTTCTTTGTTTGGGGTTTATTTTTAAAGAAGAAAGAAACTGATGAAATTTTATGAAAGAAAACATAAGAACCAAAAAACTTTTATAAAATAAAATTAAGTTTGACAAAAACTTCTCAACAGAAAAATCAAGTGAAACTGCTTGATGAGAAGATTAGCAGCAGTAATATGAAAGGAAAAAGCAATAAAGAGGATTTGGAACCAGGACAAATAAAAGAATTATGACTCTTGGAAACATACACCTGACTGAAAAGTAATCAGATTTTGTCTGAACTAAAAACCTTTTAAATTAAAAAGACAGCCAATCAGCCAATTTAAAACTGGAAGTTCTTTAAATCTACATGCCTCAGATCCCTCTCATCAGCGAAAAATAAGTCACTAGAAATTCATGCAGTATGTCCTTGCTGCCAGGTCTGCTCAGTGGCTGAGAACCTGGAGATAAAGCCTGATGAACTGCAAAAGTGGCTCTGACAGCTGCAACCTTCCTTGTAAGTAGAGGGGAAAAACCGTTTCCATTAACTTAGTACACGGATTAGTTTAGTAAAAGTTCTGAAAAATTACTGCAGGTTAATGCAGGAAAGCCTGGTTCCCTTTCAAAGCCTAATGAAGACAAACTGTGAGAGGATAATCTCTACTAGGACTGAATTCTTAAATGTCAAAAATAATCAGATTATATCACTGGCTATATTTTGTATCTCCTATAATAAAATTTTGTTCCTATGATACAGTATTATAATAATACAATATAGTATAGCAGTATAGTATTGTTAATTTATTACAAATATAAATAATGTCTTCATAAATTTATTCTCTTTTCTTTTGTGGACTCATACATTTTAAGCAGATTTATTTAACCACGTAGAAACCACCTTTTAAATGCTCGCTTTCTGCATTTTCAATTGGACTGCGTTTTCCATTGAAATATAGCTGGACCAAATTTATAATAAATAATTAAGTGTTATCTAGTAAGAAATGCATCACTCACCATTTTGTAATGCAATAAATATAGACATTAAGTATCTAAAAAACCATATAGCTATAAACCCACTCAAGCACAGTGCAGCCTCCTGCTCAGCCCTAAGCAACACATCATGCTAATCACTGAGAATCAGCTTGTCCTTAGGAAAAGAGCAGAAGTGTACAAACACAGCAAAACTAAAAACAGGTACTTAGGTCATGGCTTTCTGATCATTAACTTAAGTCCTGACTTTAATTCATCCATTCTATTCAGCAGCAGGTCAAGAGTGAAACAAGGTACAGACCAAGTTTGCTCTGAAGTCTATAAAGTTTGGTTCATTTTTCTGTCCTCTTTGCCCTTACACTTTCACATAGTTCTGCCCTCCCTGAGAAAAGCAGATCAGAAACACAATGAACAGTGCATGTCCTCAGCCTGGAGACTGCAAGCCCTGGCAGTCTCCTAGTCTTGTAGAAACCTCCAGAATGCTGCTGCTTGCAGACAAAGGGAAGATAGGCAAACTTCGGCTTCTGGTCCTTTCTCTAATTCTGCCTTGGGGACTACCCCACGGTGACTGAATTTGTCAGAAGACAGGACAAACAAATAAGCTCAGAAGCACTGAGGCTGAAGGGAGGTCATGTAGTCCTGCCCCCCTTCTCAAAGTAGTGTGAGCTAGAAGAGATTCCTCAGGGCCAAGTCCAGGAAAGTTTTGAGTATCTAAAGATATGAACATTCTACTCCAAACCACACCCATGCCAAGAAGACCATCCCAACCTGCTGCTGGAACCAGATCCTCCAGCCAGGTGTGTCCCAAACCCCATGTTACTAGATGCTGTCTCAATGCTGGCTGGGATCCTATCTGCACAGATGCCTGTGGTCCATGGCAAGCCACTTTCATGCCCCAAGAGCCACTCTCCAGCTTGCCAGCACTCACACGATCTCAGCACCTCAGCCTGTGCCACTTCCCTGGTGCATCATCTTAGTGTGGACCACCTTGCATGGTTAAGAGGATTCCTCTGACAGGGTCGCCTTGGCTTGGCCAATGCAGAGGGCCCAGACCTTGCCCCAGGATACCACAGGCTCACTTTGGGCAACAGCTGGGAGCCACTCCCCAGATACATTTCCAAAACTGTTGTTTGCCCTAACTCCCGCATCCCCAGCTTCTCTGAATTTTGGTCTCCCCTTGCCCATCCAACACAGCACCTTAAGGGGCTCATTGCCTCAACCTCCATCACCTCCTGCCCAAGCTGCCTCTTACTACCACCTCCCAGCTAGTAACAAAGTGTTTTCCAGTGAAGCAGGGCCAAAGCGCTTTCCTATCTCTGTAAGAGGAACTCAAAATTACATGATATATTTTTCCTCCTCTTACAAGCTGCCTTTTAGCATTTGGGGGTGCAGTGGAGCTTGTCTTTGTTCAGATCCTGCCTTCCTCTCTGTTCACTCGCTAATCTGTGGATGACAAGACACAAGATTGGTGCTGGGGAGGGGGGAACCAGGTCACCTAAAGTTTTCACACAATTCCCACTGAACAGGAGCACTGAGTTTCCCTGCTCCAGTACTCCATTTTAAACACATCTTTATTTAAGATCAAACTATGACTGCCAGGAGCCCCTCCTTGGTCAAAATGGCAGCCCCAGCTTTTCATGGGGACTCTGCTTGCAACTGAACAATTTATTCCAGTGTTGAAATGCTTCTATACAATGGTGTTAATGCTCCTCAGAGACTGGACAACATTACGTTAGGTGAGAGTGACATAGGGACCAGGGCAGTAAGCTAGCAGAGGTAAATCTGTGCCCCTCTCCAAGCTACTCTGCAGAGAGACCCAGGGGGACTTGCTGTGCCCTTTCTCACCCATTAACCAGCAACAATAGTGCCCCGGTGATGGGAAGGGCTGTGCACAGCTCTGTGTCTGTCCCATTGTTGCAGTAATAGTGTGAGCAAACTGCTGACATTGTCCCCACCTAATACCAAGGTGTGATCACAAACCTAATTGCTAGTCTCAGACACATCTGAAGCAGTAACTTCAAACAAGCTTTTGAAGGATATTTAGGCACCTTAAAGTGCAGGTAGATGCCAAGTAGGATCTTTTAAAGCTCTAAGTTCTCTTGTAACAGCTGGTTAGGGACTGAATGTGTTCAAGCCATAGCTGAAGAAAATTAGGACTGGAGCTGCTTCTCCTGAAATAATCTCAAAGCAAACCTGCTTTTGCTCTGAGGACAGTGCATCAGCAATTCAACAATTTCTTCAATCTTAGGGCTAAATACACAATATATATTTACAGCAACTAAAGTAAGTAAGAATCACAGGAGTGACAACGGTAGACTTTGGTGTTTATAGGACTCGTAGAGGAGTCAGCATTTGCACAGCACACTGATGTTTGCCAAGCAGCTTAGTTGATTGATTAGTTTAATATCAATTGAATTCACTTGTGGGTGTTAAAAACATTTCTCCCTCTTCTTTGTGTTTTCAGAAAGCTCTCCAAGTCTCTTAAGATAAGAGTATTTCCTTCAAGGAATATTTTAAAGCAGAGACACTCATCCTTTTACAAATGTGCAGATGCAAGCTCTGAAGCTGTGCTGAAATCTGCCTTATGTTACCATGGGCCAGAAGGCTCTGCATGGAAAGAGGACAGTATTTACCTGCAAAGGCCCCCACACACCCCTGATCAGCATCCCCAGAAGACACTGCTATTTCTGTCCTGCACAGGACCACCCTATGCTTAGGGTTTAGCATTGTCAGCAGCCACCAAACCAGAGATGAAATGGTTAACCTCAGGGAAAGCGCTGAAGAAGAGAGTTGTTACAGAGCAATTAAAATGTTATCAGAAAACAGAATTTAAATATTTTTAAAATTAAAAAAAAAAAAGAGCTGAAGGGCATTGGAATGGAGTTTCAGGAGAAAGGATGGAGCCACGGGAAGAAGGCAGAGGTTTAGGCTCACAGGGAAGCCAGAAAAGCCCATATGTGCTATGGAGTCAGAGGCTGCAGGGGTGCTCGTGGCCTCCCTGTTTTTATTTATTACTTATTTGTTTGCCAGTGGCTCTTTGCCAGGACACTTTTGACAAATCCTTCCTGAAGGAGCTGCTTCTGCTTCCCTTTCCATCTGTTGCCCAGCCTTGACCACCACTTTGCAAGGCAGCAGGGAAGGCAGAGAGGCCAAGGCTCCGGTCTGGTATTGGTCACTCTTTCTGCTTCCTATTTTTCCTACTTGGTCCCCTCTCCCCTCCTAATTAATACTGCAAACCACTACAACAGCACCTTTTCTCCTGAACGGCATATTTTGCTGCCACTCTTCTGCTCAGACAGGCAGCCTGACCAGTTCTACAGAACCGTAAATCTCCACATGGGGCAAAGTGCTTTCTCATACCTTGTCTCCCCACCCAGTTTTCCCTTCACACCCTGCTCCCCCCATGAACTCTCCAAAAGGGGAAAAGGCTGGCATGTACCTCAGTCCTGGAGATGGTGGCTAAACGGTTAAAAGGAAAAGGATGTTCATGCAGAAATAACATCTGTCAGCCAGACAAAGGTCTCTCTCTCTCTCATTCTCCCGGAAAACACTCCTTCTGTTCAGGAGGTTTCTGAATAGCAAACCCACTGTGCTGGCAGTGAGAATGGGGAAACAAGCAAGGGAGAAGGCAGGGCCTTCATCCATGGACAAATCTGGATGAAGTTGAAAACTGGGGGAGAGCAGCTTGGCCAGAGCATTAGACTGCCTTGACCTACCAGCCTTCTCAAAATCATCAGTATAACAAAACTGGAAGGAAAAATGGGTAGAGCTTCCTCCTCTTCTCCCCTGCCAGAACAAAGCATATCTAACACCCTCAGCTGTAGCTCCCACAAGGAGAATTCTGTGGCCGGGATGACGTGGGGACGAGCACAAGCCACAACATGACACAGCGGTGGGGTGACATCTCCCATCACAGGCCAGTGGTGTAGGCCAGTACCTCGGGAGAGGGACACTGAGGGGCTGGGGCTCGCTCCCTGCTTCTGCCACCAACTTGCTCCAGCAGCCCAGGGAAGCCTCTGTGCCCTGCTGGGCCTCAGCCACCCATCAGGCAGGCAGACACAAGCATTAGTTATGAACACTTTGGTACGTGGTCCAAGATAAAGGCGGGCAGCGTCTAAACAGAGACAAATACCCAGAGATCCGCCACAGCACCGACCCAAACCCGTCCGTGCCTCCCGGACCCGCAGAACGGCCCTGGCGTGTGTCCCCCGCTGCCCGAGGAGATGCTGGCTTACCCGCCCGGGGAGCATCCCCTGCCGCAGTGGCACCGGCAGGCGCAGCTCGGCGTGGGCAGGCCCGGGGCAGTCCCGCGCACGCCTCCTCCCCACGCCACCCACCGCACCGCCGCTGGCGCCCCGGGTCCGTCCTGCCCCCAGGGGCTCCCCAGTCCCCCCCGCTGGAGCCCCGCTGCCCGCCGAGCCCCGCGGCCCGGACCGCGGCTCCCGTCCTGCCGCCGCCTCCCGCCCCGCACTGACCTGCTGGGGGTCCCGGCGCCGCTGGCTCCGGGCCCTGCGCCCGCCGCCTCCCCGCTCCCCTCCCCGCGGCCGCCCGGGGCTGCCCGGCAGCGGCCCGGGCCCGGCAGCGGCAGGGGAAGGCGCCGGGGCCGCCCCGCCCCGCGCCCGCCCCGCTGCGGCGGCGAGGCCGCGGTCCGCGGGCTGCGGAGCTCGGGCTGCTGCCCCCGCCTCAGCCGTGCTGGGCCCCGGGGCCTGCCCGCCCGAGCTCCGGGACCCGCTTCCCGGCCGCGCTCTGCCTACCGTGTGCCCCGCGGCATCCGTGCGGGGAGGAGGCGGCGAGGCGGCGGCCCCGGCGCTCGGAGCGGGCGGGAGCTGCCGGCAGAACGCCTGGGTGCGGGGTCTGCGCGTCTCAGGCTATTTCTGGGTGCGAGGCTGTGCCCGCCGCATCCGCCGCTCCGAGCAGCCTCCGCGGCGCTCGGGCTCCTCGGGATGGCTGCCCGGCGTGTGCCCCGGGGACCATCGGCCACGGCAGTGGGGCACATGGGAGGTCAGCCCCACAGTGGTAGGGGCAGGTGGGTGGGCACATTTGAGACTTCATTTGAGACCGTTTGCAAAGCCTTTCCCCTTGATGAAGCATTGCTCAGATGCTTGGCAGAGGTGGCAGCAGGGGTGGTTCCTAAGAAACTTCCTGGGGGCCGTGTTCCTGCAGAAGGTCTCTGCCTTCATCAGGAATGACCCATAGGAAAGAGAGGAACCTGACCCACCAAGTGCAAAGGGACACTGAGAACCTTGTTTTCCATGAGCATCCTGGACTGCTCCCCATTTCTCCAATCTGTCAGAATGCAGGCTGTGCACTCTGTGCTGGAGAAACCACGCAGCACCCTCAGGGCTGCAGTACTGGGTCTCTTGCATGGCCAGCACTGGTCCCAAGTGATGGTCAGAGACACATCTGCAAGTGAGCTACCAAGAAACATTCACCAGAATGTTACTGAAGAGAAGTCTCACTGACATGCCAAGTGCTTCATTGCTCCCACCTCATATGGGGGACCTGGGGGTCCCACATCTATGAATTCTCCAGATGCTGAGTAAATAGTGTTGTTCTGCAGTATCCTCTAAAGGCTTGTTTTGGCTCATTTAATCTGTGTTGTGCTGAAGAAGCACAGTCCAGTGGTTAAACTCCAGCCATTTAAGTAAAGGACCTTCCAGTACCACAAGCACAGCTATGAAAATCACCAGGAGAAGCATCAGGGGATGAACATAGTATAACAGCAGCCAGCAAAGAATCTTTGTTCATACTGCTAGTGGAAATGGCTGGCACAGCTCACACACCATGAGGAACCAAGAGGCAAAAGCCCAGTGTCCCCTATAGTCTTTCTTTTTTTAGGCTCCCCAAGGCTGAGGTAGTGCTCAGCTGATTTCTGGTCTGCTGGAGCATGGTGCACTGAACAGGTTGGCTACAACATGTCTTTTGATAAAACTTCAGTTTCATGTAAATGAGTCTCATATAAATGAGACCTTTATCTCCAACCATAAGCTACCATAGCCCAATCAGCACATGCCTAAAACTTTAGGGAACAGTTGAGTAAAAAAATATTTCCAAATCTCTTTCACTGCTATCTTCTTTAGCCATATGTATGATGAGCAGAAGCCACACAGTTTGCTCTCTCACTCCAGACAAGCCAGTGCCAGTCCTACAGCATCACTGAGGCTTGGAGACCTTGACTGTTGCTGTGCATCAGGAAACACTGTCTACCTCAGGAGAGAGCAGAGATGACGTGCCAGCTTAGCAATGGGAGCTTGTGGAAGAAAAAAATCCATGGGGATTTTCTAGAATGCCTCATGACTGTGATCTGCCACTGGGTCCCCAATATTTGATCCCCTACTTCTGAGCAATGAAGAAGAAGAAGCCATGGCTTCTCAGACTTATTGAACTGGAAGCCAACATGTTTGATCACTTAAATTGGCAAACATTGCTGGGAAATGTTGACTTCTGAGCAGATCTGGCAGCCTTACTGCTGGTGAGCTCCCCCAGTCCCAAAAGAACACCCTCCCCCCTTCCTTTGGCCTGCCAAGACATCAGGGATCACACAAAACTGGACAAACCTTGCCTGTGCCTAAATCATTCCCTGGAGATACTTGTTTCTTCCTGCCTCTGGCCCAAACTGTGCCTAGTTGGAATAGAATAGAATAGAATAGAATAGAATAGAATAGAACAGAAATATAAACATAAAAGGAAGTACAGAGTGGCCCCAAAAGGGAGAACTCCTCCATTTTCTGTTATGTACTGGGCCTCAGTAGCCGTGATTTTGGCCTAAGAAGAGCCTTACAGGTGCAGTCTCGCAAGGGCTCATGGTTTTTAAGTCCTCCACATGCCTGAGAACCATGAGTGATGTGTGGCTCAATTCCACCTCTGTGTGTGAAGGAGCACAAAACCTCCTTCCTGCATGGCTTATAACCCTGCAGCAGTGTGGGAAAGATCTGGTGCTGGAGACAGAGGAAGCAGGAGGATGAGGCACAGGAAGCTGTCTGGCAGCTGGGACCCTAGCACTGCATCCTGCTGTCTGTATGAATCTTCCAAATGCAATTTCTCTTTTCCATCATTTATGGCTTTAATATTTGTGCTGAATTTCTCCAGGCAGACTGAGGGACTCAAGCTGAATTTGTCTAGACACATTTCGAGCAACATGGTGCAACTAACTGTTCCTGAGAATGACATCTGTAGGAAAAGGCTGTTGTGTCTTTTTTTTAAAAAAGTTTTTGGTTTACCCTTGGGCAGCACTAGTATCTCTGAGCTTCAGAGCTAAATCCTGGCAAAGGTGTGGCCTTTAGCTGGAGATGTGCCTTTGAATACCCTTACAGAGCTGATGCTTGTGAAACTAGAAAATTGAAATTTGCCCAGACCGGTGGCAAACTTGAAGGGTCAGGCAATGAAAACACCCTTTAGTCCTTGATCCCTGCACCTGGAGCCAGCTAGGCTGTGTTTGTGTCCCAGGCTGACAGCTCAGCTTGGCATGGCACATGGCTGTGCCAGGATATCCCCATGCTGGCTGCTCCCCACCAGGATGAGTGGGCCAGCTGGAGTGTGGTGAGGACAGCATTTGCCCGTGGCAAATGGTTGCCTGTAGGCAAACATTGAAGAGAGCCCTGACCTCCCTGGTGCAGGGGTGGGAGCCAGTGCAGGGCTCCATGGGGCTCTGCACTGTGGGCAGGCCTGGATAAAGAACCTGGGAGATGAAGCTTGAAACGGGCAAAAGCACAAAATGGCATTGCACAGTTCTGCATGTGGTCCTAGACCTTCTTATCTGCAAACTGCTTCTAGGAGAGAATTACTTATTTCCTTGGAGGGCTGATAGAATCATTACATTATTTTCATGCTGCAAAAGCAGGAATGAATCTCTTCTCACTCCTGGACAAGTGGGGGATTAGTCCCTGGGAAGAGGCGGAAGCTCACATCTGCGGAGGTCGGATCTACGCTCTGCCCGGGGCGCTGGTTGGATTGCCCCTGGCAGGGCACTGCAGCCCTTCCGTGCCGACTCCAGCCCCGGCCATAGGCGCCCACCATTCCTCCGGTCCGGACTCCGGGGCACCGGGCGGACACCCGGGATGCGGAGCCCAGGCAGCTCAGACACGGTGTGAGGGGCTGCTGAAGCCCGGGCCCCCGCAAGGCTGTCTCTCCCCAGACCTGCCGGCCTTTCCTAGCTCTGCCCGCCTCCTTCCCGGAATATCTCCTGCCTGCCGTAACTAAGGAAACGGAGCTCCTGTCGGCAGCAGCTCCCTGTAGTGCGCACATCGGAGGGCGGGGGAGCTGCGGGTACCACCCCGGGCTGAGGCAGCCCCAGCCCCAGCCCCAGCCCGGCCGGGCTGCCCCACAGCCGCTCCCAGAGCCCGGATGAGGGGCAGCACCTTCCCCACAAGTCCCCGACATCGGCAGAGGCGGCTGCCGCACAAGCGCAGCCCCTGCGCCGGGAGGGCTTTGTGCCCTCCGCAGGGGCTGCCTGGCGGGGACCCCCGGCCCCAGGCAAGCTGCTTCTCCCTTCCCACAGGAGACCCTGGGACTTCAGCTGTGCAAAAGGAGAAGCTAGAAGAGCTCCAGCAGAGGCTGAGCCACCATCACACCACCCACCTCAGTTCCGTTAATTAAAAAAGTTAATTTCTTAATTTTCAAGTGCTCACCCCGGACCTTCTCAGGGCTCTTTGAAGGCAGCTTGCCATTGGGAATAGCTGAGAAACTGAGGCTGCAGCTACTATGCTGGGAAATCGTCCTTTCCCCATGCCAGGTCCCTTGTGGTTTGGTGTCTGCATGCTTATAATTTCAAATCTGCTTCAAAAATCACCCACCACCCAGGCTGCGTGACCACGCACTAATCAGTTGCATTAAAATATGCTAATTGGCTCTTCCCAATTGCCAGTCAGATGGGACACTGTGGTTCAGTACTTGCAAGCACAGGATTTCTCTGTGACTGTATCTCTGTTCCTTGGCTGGCCTGGGTAAGCAAAATATTCCCATGGTGCTGCCCAGACACCACCAGCCCTGCTCCAAAAGACACCATAGCTGGGCCCTCAGTGCAGGGAGCTCAAGTTGTCCAAATGCCCACTGCAGCCTAAACCCAGCATGGTCATCTTCACAAATACTGTCCCCAGCCCTCCTTGCTGTCAGACACTACTGCCTGCAGCAGTGTCTCTGTGGATGTTCTCACCTGTTCCTGCATCACCACCAGCAAATGGTGCAACCTCTTGCTTGGGGCTTTCCTCTCTTCACCCCAACAACCTGCCAGTAATCAAATGTTCCTCCACTTTACCCTACCCCGATACTGCATTAGCAACATGGTTCACTTACCTCCTTGAAGAAAGATCCAGTGAAGAACTAGGTATTAAGGCTTGCACTTGATAGCCCCAATCCAGCTTTTGTGCATCAAACATCCTTGCATTGTTCTGCAAAGAGGTAATCTGCACTTCCCCAGAGGTCAGGCCTGCTGCTCACCTACCCTCAACACCAGACATTCTGACGTGGCCCCTTGCATCTGCTGTCAAACCTAGGATGTGATGTGTCACTTCCCTAGGGAGATGGATGCAGAAAGGAACATGGGTTCATTCACTCTGTGTAAAATACATCTCCTTCTCTTAGACAAATGTGTATGAGAGAGAAACAAAATAAATACATGGTTATATGGAGCTTGAAATGGAGGTCATGCGTCAGAGTGAAATGTTTTCTGGAAATCTCAGGGAAATGACCTCTCTGCTTCAAGAGGTGCAACTGGCAATTCCTGACATAGAAGAAAAAGATCCAGGCTGAGCACTTGACCTTCTAAAGCAGTCTAAATGGCATTTTTTATGATATTTAGAGCAATGAAAGACTGATTGCAGATAGATGAGGGAAAAGCAATGGTAGTTTTTATGAGAATGGCAGTGGATTGCAGGGGAAAGATGTAAGCGAACAGGCTGAGCTAGGAGAGGCAGTGAGGAAGATGCACATCATGTAATGAACCATACTGTTCTGGCCGAATGCAGGGCTCTGCGTGCAGGCTGTGTCTCTGCCCACATGCCAGCCTTCCTGGGAGCAAACACCCCATGCACTGATGTTCTCCCTGGCTAAAACGGTTGCCAGCAGCACAGCTAGCTAATGCACAGTGGCACAGTCCTTTGTGAAAGTCATTAACTCTAAACAGGCTGTCTCGTAAACAAAATTTTCCACTAAATCTTCTTTTCTAAGTAGCTCATTGGCCCTTCTTCTATGTAAAGAATAGTGCCAGAATAAATTTTTTAAAATAAAATTAAAAAAAAAGAAGGGCTGTTTTATGTCAGAAAACAGGTTTGTGTAGCTATCATTCTATTTCTGGAAGTGGCTGGCAGCAAACACCTTGAGAAGAGCATAAAAACAGAGCAAGTGGATGATGCTTGTTTAGTGTCCTCACCCATTCACCAGCAAACACATTGTTCTTGAAAGAGATTCAGAAGCATATAAAATGTGGACATCCACAGAATTTTGCAGCAAGATGTTCCCTGGTGAAACAACACACTTTATGAAGGACACAACCTCTCCTTGTGCCTCTTCTGACCCACTGACAATCTACTTTCACCTATTTCTCTGCCTGGAACTTGTGACCAATATTTGAGCCTAAAAAATTATTTATTAATTTCCATGCTTATGCTGCTGGCTTTACCTATGTTTTTACTGTGTGCATAATTTACCACATTCAGCTTCATTAATCTTCTCTGAAAATGGGCTGAGAGTATTTGTGTTGTTCAGACTGGAAAAGATAAGGCTCCAAGGAAAGCTTACAGCAGCCTTCCAGTACCTAAAGGCAGCACACAAGAGAGCTGGAAAGGGACACCTACAGTGGCATGTAGTGATAGGACAAGGGGTAGTAGCTTCAAACTGAAAGAAAGAAAGTTTAGATTAAATATTAGGAAGAAATTCTTTACTGTGAGAATAGTGAGGCACTGAACCAAGTTGATCAGAGAAATTGTGGTGGCCTCATCTCTGAAAATGCTCAAGGCCAAGGCTGGATGCAGCTTTGACCAACATGTTCTAGTGAAAGGTGTTCCTGCTGATGGCAGGATGTTGGAACTAGGTGACGTAGAAAATTCCTTCCTACCCAAACCACTCTGATTCTATGGTTCTATTCTTTGCACCTCTTTTATCCCTCCCTTCCTTTCCACATGCCCTGAAATGAAGGGACCACTCAGGTGGAGATAATATGGAGTTTATCAGGCTGAAGTTACACCTGGGGGAAGATGGGAATGCTCAACTGAACTGAAACCAGAAGGGAAATGTGAGTCAATGACAAACGATTTATGGCTAATACAGCCACTCCACAACAAGCCACCCCACCCCAGTCCTAAAAGACTGGTGGTCACTGCTGATCACAGCCTGACATCTATCTGGTCCCTCATCCACCTTTCCAGGTAGCTCAGCAACTGGCAGCTCTGCACTGCTTCAGCAGATCTGCTGGTGCACAGGGAGAGCTCCGCCGTACTGAGACAAGGCAGATGCAGCAGCTCTTTTGCTCTCTGTTGGTGACCAGTGTAATATGTGGCATAACAAAGGGAAAGCACTGCACCTCCCAAGCAGAGATCTCTCTTGGGTAGTGATGGCTGGCTGGTGATGCCACTGAACAGGTATCTAGCTCCCACCCCGCGCCCACAAACGCCCTCTCCCTGAGAGACCGCGGGCAGGCCGCGCACTCCTCCCCTCCCCTCCCCTCCCCTCCCCTCCCCTCCCCTCCCCTCCCCTCCCCTCCCCTCCCCTCCCCTCTCGCACCTTCCTCCTCCGCTCCCTTCTCCCGCAGCTCCCGGCGGTTCCCGGCGCCATCTGCCGGCCCAGCCCGGCATCCCTGCCACGCCCAGAGCCGGGCCGAGCCGGGCCGGGCCGGGTCGGGCAGCTGTGTCTCTCCATGTGCCAGCCTGTCCCCAGCACCCGCTGGTCGTTCCTCAGGATGTGACAGACTCGCCTGTCACACGTGGAGCTGCAGCTCTTCCTTGGCTGTGTCGGAGAGGGGCCCGCAGCAGCGGGATGCCGGGCAGGGGCGGGTGCCGGAAGGTGCCTGGGAAGCGGGTGCCCCCTGACCCTCTCATCCCGGCGATCACCCCAGCCTCTCTGCTGGAACTGTCTGACCCCGGCCACCCATGTTCTTTCCAGCTTTCACATCACACCGAAACCCCCTCCATCCCCGCATCCTCACCTCTTCCATTCTTGTTTCCCAGCTCCTTTACATCTCGTCCTCTGCATCATGCCAGAATTCCCTCTGCCTGAGCTCTCCACAGGACACTTCTTGGCCCTGGTCACCTTGAACCCCTGAAGGCGACCTTGTCCTTGCTATCCAGTATACAGCCACTGCTTCCTCTGCTCCCAGAGCAGAAGATGCCTGCTACCCCCTCCAATTCTATGGGATAGCTCCCTTTCCCAAGCTGTGGGTGAAGGAGATTCTGGCTTCTGCTTCTGGCACTTCTTGCATTTTGGAAACTTAGCTACTGGCTGTGCTTACCCCAAATCCACCAGATAGGAATCTGAGAGAAGCAAGTGAAGACAAATCTGTAGAAAGTCCAAGTCTCACTGTCATGGAACTTCAACCTTATATTTACTCCTCATTTTTCTGTTTCCTCCCTTAGCTACTCAGTGGGTCTTCAGATGGGTATAATTCAGCCTTCTTCTTGCTATTTATGCTGTGATCCTCAGTAGTTAACCCCTACAGTCCTCCCCTGAGGAGAGCCACTGCTTCTCCAGTGAAGTCCTCTGGCTTTCCTCACTCAGTCACTACCCCTGCAAGGAGGGAGAATGTTACTGAAGGTGTTGTTCCACAGGAGACATCACAGTAGTCCTGGACTACCATTGGCCTTTGGAGGTGCCCTGAAGCTTGGGGATAAGGAAAATTACCATCTGACACATGAACACTCTTTCTTCTGGCAGACTCAAGTAGTTGACCTTGATGCAGTGCCATCAGCTTAACCTTAGTCTTACTCAAAGCAGTGCTAAAGTCTTCATTTGTTTGATACTGAATACACCATGTCATTCCTGGAAATTGTCAAACAGCTACCCATGATCAAATCATGACTTTCTTTACCTACAGCTGAGAAGAGAAAGTATCATCCCAATTATTTTTCCTTGACTCATCTAGGCAGTTGATATTCCTAGAACAAGGTTTAGCCTTCAGCTCTGCCTAGCCCAGAGGTGATATTGGCCTCAGGGGCCTGGGGTTTGCTCCCAACATTTGTAGGGATGGCTTGCCCAGCCCCAGTCCCAACCCCGTCGTTCTGGCACTGAGAGAGTTGCCTCTCCTGAAAGTCCAAGTCACATGGGGACTGGGAAAAGGTGAGTGTGGGGCTGCCTCCAGCCTCCTGAGAAGGGAACATAGTTCTGCCTCTTCTTTCTAAACAGCATTTTTAATTTCTTCTGTTAAAGCAAGCAAGATTGGCTCCAGGAAAATATGCTATTCCTCACCAGCGAGGACAGAGAGCTGCCCAGAGGATGCCCTGGCTGGTGATGGCACTGAACAGGTGTCTAGCTCAGAGCTGCACAGAATGCACCTTGACTAGGGGATCAGTGTAGGAATCCCCTCCATATGGGCACCTGACTGGGAGAGATATTGGCCCTTCTTCTGCACTAAGTTCGGGGCTTAAATGTGTGTTTGGAAAGTGACATGTCTGGCCTTGAGGTCCTCCTAAATCTGCCATGGTTTGAGCCCAGTGTCTTTCTTTCCAAAGGATGGGATGGGATGGGATGGGATGGGATGGGATGGGATGGGATGGGATGGGATGGGATGGGATGGGATGGGATGGGATGGGATGGGATGGGATGGGATGGGATGGGACCATCTCCTTCAGTGGAGCTGGGCAAGCATACGTGTTGCACATGGGGACAAAGAAAAGCAAGAAGCAAGATGCTTTGACTTGGCATTGAGTGGCTGAGGGCCTGGTCTCTGCTCCCAGTGTTTTTAGTGCATCTTATGTAAGAGATCAGAAATGAAAACTGCAGACATCAGGATGGGTGGAAATTAAGCAGGCAGAGTCTGGCCCTTGGTGTAGCAACAGTTAAAATAATTGCCACCTGCAGTGTGGCTGGGTGGTGGTCATGTGCAGTACATGTAGTGCACCGGCTGCTAGCTACCATTTTTGAAGAGCAAAAATAATTTAGGAACTGCTTTTATAGACCCAGTGGAGGGACATCTTGATAGCAGAGGCAGCAGCCATGTGACAGTGGGGAGAGAGATTGCTTCTCCCAAGAGCACTGCTGCAGCAGGCAGGAGGATTAATCCAAGTCTATTTTCTGGAATTGATTTAACACTGTGTTCATTTATCTGCAGCTTCTGCTGAAACATTTCATATTTCAGATCTGATTTCAATGTTTCCAAGGCTGAAAGGCTTTTTTCTCTAGGGAGTAGCAGTTCTACAAGAGAACAACAAGTAGGAGCCCTAGGGAAGCAGCAGAGGAAAGGAATATTTTATCTTTAGTAACTGGTCATTTCCATTTTGGAGACAGTGAAAGAAGAACCATCTGGTGTGTGCTGAATATTCACTACTTAAACAATTACGTGTTTATAAATATGCACATGTGTTATCATTATTTATTATTTATAGGATTCCCTAGGTGTGCTTGACACTTCACAACCAGAAAGGAAGACCAGAACTCCTGCGTCTTGATGTGCCCAGTATAAATTTGACACAACGCTCCAAGCATCCAATGATGGCAGATGAGGGTTGGGCAGCCAGCTGGGGATGAAAAAGAAGATGCCAGACCTGTGAAAAAGGGCAGTGCACAATTTCTGGAGCAGTAGCTGCTTCTACTGACAGAAGATTTCTTCAGAAGACCATCCTCACATATTCATGCCTGTTAGTTTGGGGTTTAATCCTCCCTTGCAATGAACACCATTTACATTTATAAGTTTAATTTTCTACTCCTTAAGTGCTCTGTTCCTGCAATGTCCTGCCTGGAA
Organism: Lonchura striata; assembly: GCF_050655825.1. NCBI lineage: Eukaryota > Metazoa > Chordata > Aves > Passeriformes > Estrildidae > Lonchura > Lonchura striata. Next base: position 51,900,750 of record NC_140707.1, on the reverse strand, counting down.
ATGATGCAGAGTGTCAGGAACCTTGCTCCAATAACTTTCCATGATAGTCACCTGGGAGTGATGAGTCTGCTCAGTTGGCTTGAGTATTATGGCTCAGGAGTTCCAAATCAACTGAGATAAAAGTTTTTAGAGATGTTTTATTGTGTACTTTATCTGATAGCCAAAGTATCTTGAAGGCAAGGAGAAGAATTCCATAAAGTGGCAGCATGACACCTTGTTGTCAGGATATAACATCTGGTACTGAGGTCTGCTGAGGAGGATGGGAATTTGAGACCAGCCAGCACCTGGACAGGATACTCAGAGCTTTGCAGGAACAAAATGCCTTTAGTTCTTCCCCCTCTCTTGTCCTTCTTTTTCTTTTCACTACTGGAGCTTTTCCATAGGGGGTTTTGCCACAGCATTCAGCCATTCCTCTGATGCTGAGACAGTATTATGGGCAGGATTTGATGAAGGGAGCAGCTGTAGGCACTGGAAGGGAAGAGAGAATCTCCATCACCTGAGATCTTCAGGACTTTATCAGACTTTTGTCTGCAAAGGACAGGTAAACTTGAAACAAGGGTATGGAAAACTGGGAAAGATGGTTGAGTTGGCCTCTGATGATCATTTCTTACTATGAGTCGAAGCTTAGCATTAGATTTGTGTTTATGGAAGATCAGATCCAGACAACCTATGTAGTATAACCCAGAACTGAACGAGGAAAGGGCTGAGCACCTTTTTGCTCTCACTCTCCTCCACCTAGGCAGATTTGAAGCTGGTCACCATAAAGGCATGCAGCTCAACCATGCTATATTTATTTTGTTGCTAAACTGAAGACATTAGGCTGCCCTGTTACTTTTTTTGGCCATTCAGCTTTACCTAATCCAACAGGAGACCTCTCCAAACATTGTGGGTGTTCAAATTTTGAAGGCTAACTACCCAGAAAAAGAAAAATCAAACCAAACCAGAAACCACCTCATAAAACTTGTAAATTTGTAGTTAAGTGATAATGTAAATCAAGCAGCACCTGGTTTACCGCAGAGAGAATTCATTTCTTTAAAAATGTCACAACAAATAGCAGAGGTTAAATTACTCATTCCAGAGAAAAATCACCATCAGACTGTATCTCAAACAATAAACTAATGGCGTGGGCTATGGCAATGCACATTTTGAGATGGAAGAAAATACACGTAATTTGGGATGCAATTTAAAGTGAAATCTTCAAAGATGTTGGGCAGGCTGTATCAGAGCATGGCATCAACTGGAACAGTATTTTATTCTGTCTGAAATCTTTGAGCACAAAGAATTAGAAGATCAGGGGACAAAGCTATGAAAACTGTCATCTGCCAGTCATTATCAAATGTAGCACAGACGATTGAATGGGAGGACAGAATCACCATCTGGCTGACAACTGGATAGATTCTGTCAATGGTTTCCCACCCTGCTTGCTAAAGGGACATATTGGGAAAGAGTCCATACTAAGAAAAGTCCCTGCACACAATTGGCCAGCAGGGAAGAGCAGAGTGGTGACACTCAGAATCACCAAGGCTGGGGTGAGAGACTGGCTGTGGTATGCTGTGCTAATTTCTGGAGAACACCTGCACAGTAGGTAATGAGAACAATAAACTGCTCTCACATGTGTTTCGTATGCCCAGCTGCCAAGTTCTTCCAGACAAAGGCAGATAGCATAATCCTTGCCATACTCAAAAGACAACAAAATTTTGACACATGAGTGAAGTGGTTTTACTTATGGTTGAAAAGCAGAATGGGGAAATACTCCATCTCCTGAGTCACAACCAGACTCAGAGAAGAAAAAGGGAGAAAATATTTGAGTGTCACACACTCAAGTTGTCTCATGATGTTGATTTTACAGCAGGAGAAAACCCAATTCATGCAGTACATGTTGTTACTTTTTAATACTTGCTCAAAACTAACTACTGTTCCCATTTTTTGCTTACTTCCTGTGCTAATCTCCTTATTTACCCATCTCTCTCTTATATACACATGCATATACATAGGCAAATTCCTCCCCAGTCAACTTCATCCTGCAAACAGCTCATAATATCACAACAGCATTGAAAGAGGATATTTTGCTATATTGTAAAATATGAATCCACTATTTTGACAGTGACAAATCATAAGCATCAATGTGCAGGAGCATTTTAATGAGAATGTGGGGTATAATCTGTCTCACCAATCTTCCATTCCAGTGGAAACCAGATTTCCCCTTCCCCTTCCTCCCCCCTCTTTGGCTACAGCTTTTGATGTTCCCTATGCAGGCAGGCTTAATGTCTTTCATGAGATGCAGTCCCCTCAGCTGAGAGTCTTTCATGACATGAAAAGATTTCTCTGTAATTTTCTTTTTTATTATTATTATTTTGATGTGAGCTGTTAAAATATGGAGAAAACACTGTCTGATTATTTAAAGATAAAATGTAGACTAGGTCATGTATCTCTATTGCAAGGCTCAGTCTACTTTAAATTGATGAGTGGAGGGAATATTGGAGGATTTTTATTCTCAGTAGTCGTGACAGAAGAATGAGGGAAGTGGGAGTGAAACCTAGATCCACTCTAAGCAGCTTCCCCTTCAGTTCTGCCAGAGGTGTCTCTTAGCTGTTTGTCACTGCAGATCCAGTGCCTACAGGCTTGGTTTGCATTGCTTGTGTTATTGCCACTGCTTTTCTCAGAAATGTTGAACCAAGAAAGTTACCTGGGAGAAGTTATTTCTAATAAAGAACCCTTGAACACTTGGTTGCTGTCATCACCTTCCATGCTAGTACACGTGCAGGAGACAAGCACAGCCGCTCTCTCCTCCAGTCCTCTCTCCCTAGAAACTGAGACATGAAACACACTTTCATTTTGCTCTGAACCTTCAGGCAAAGGGAGAGTCTCTTGTGGAGTTGCAGAGTCTGTGCTGAGGGGCTGGCCAGTAAACCTAGGACCTAAGATTATGTAAAATGCATTTTTTCTTTGACTTTTCACCAGTGCAGAGTTTGACTGTCACCAGGGACACAGCTGCATCCCAACAGCCCTCTTCTCTCCCCTTCTCCTGTCAAGGGTGGCTCATCTGTGGAGGGAGACAGGGATGCTATTCATGAGAGCTGGGAGGGTGCAGCACGTAGGTGTGTAGGAGAAGGAGAGGCCGTGCACAGAGCCTGTGTAGACAGTACAAGAAGAGCGTAGGTGGGCAGAGGGGGGTGAGGGCGTGTAGCTGTCACAGAGCAAAATACGTGTCTGCAAAACTTCTACCAGCACCAGGCTACTGCTACTGCCCAGGCACCACCTGCCCAGCCTTTCCTGCTTCTGTTAAGGGAGGCTTTGAACCTGCAGCGACTCCCCCTCGCATTTCCCCTTGCCTACAATGCTGGTTGAACAGGAGCAGCTTTGGGGAGGCACGGGGACACACAGAAAACTCACCTTGCCTCCCTCACCCACAGTGTGGGAAGGAATGGTGTTTTGAGGGCTGGAGCAACAGAATGCCTCTTCCCACCCTTCTGCTCTCCCCGTGGGACTTGTCAGGACCTCAGCGGCCCGAGAACACCTTTCTCTTCTCCTGAGCCGGGTTGTGGGAGGTGGACGGAGCTGCAGCAGGTGAGGGTGGTGCTGAAGGGACAGCTACAGTGGAGACGGGCCGGGGTGGGGGCAGGAGCACGGGGAGGGTCGGGAAGGGAGACGACCGCACAGGAGGCAGGAGGGAGATACGGAGAGGGAGGCAGAAGTCCGGAGTTGAAAAGCACAGGGACAAGGACAGGGACAGGGAAAGGCACGAGGCATTGGACGGAGAGAGACAGACACCGAGCAGGGGCAGAGGGACAGGAAAAGAGCAGGAAGGGAGAGGAAGAGGAAGAGGGAGAACAGGGCAGACTCCGGGCTGCACTCGGGCTCGGCTACCTTGAGGATCTCGGCGTGGCCGGCTGAAATAGCGGTTCCGCCGGCGCCAGACCCGCCGGTACCGGGCGGCACCCGCCGCGCCCGGGGACAAGGGGACTGCAAGGTGGCAGCGTGCAGCCCGCAGCGCCGCGGGGCCGAGGCGGCTCCGGGGCCGCCGGGCTCTGCAGACACCGCGCTGGACTCCCTGAGGCTGCCGGCGCGGTGTGCTCGGCGTGCCGGGGCACCCACACCGCCACCCGGCCCGCTGCCCGCCGCGTGTGCCCCCCGGGCGCTCCTGAGCCCTGACGATGCGGGCTGAGCCCGGGGCCGGGGCTGACCGCCGGTCCGGCGGGGCGCGTCCTGCCCGGCCACAGCTGCGGCTGCAGCTGCGGGGCTGCCCCGGCTCGGGGGCCGGGCGCCGCAGGTTGCATCCGGACAGCACTTGACCAGCTGTTTTGTGTATTTTCTAATTTCGTGCAGAACAGGGCAGCGGTCATAGAGGTAATCTGCAGATCCGTGGCTTTAAGGGATAAATTAGAGCATTGGATTTGATCCGTATTGCAGTGGATTAGAGCAACCTCTCCCCCCTCCCCTTCTCCTCCTCCCACCCCTCCTTTCCAATTCACTCCCCCCTCCTCCAGCACCACCTTTTTTCCTCTCATGCAATACCAAAACTGACCCTGCCTGGCAGAGAGACTGCTAGGCGAAGAGAGCAGTGCTCGCATCGCCAGCACACCGCGGGAGCCGCCTCTCCCCTTCCAGCCGCTGCAGCCCCTCCGGGGCACTGCTGCTGCGAGTTCCCGGGAGGTTGGCGCCGGGGCTGGGGTGTCTCCACCGGGAACCGGGGAGCGGTCGCTGCCCACGGGCTGTCCCTTTGCTTCGGCCCGGCAGGGGCCGTGGGGCGGCGGCGAGGGAGAGCGGCCCCCGGAGGGCATTTCCCGAAGGCAGCGGGGCCGGGACCCGGCAGGAAATGGAAGGATGAAGTGTGCAGCCGGAGCGGTGATGTTCCTTCTCTCCTTGCTTTCCCCCGCAGGAACGTAATCCGCAATGCTAGTTCTCAGGTTGCTCAATGTTGTCGCTCCAGCCTACTTCTTGTGCATCTCCCTAGTGACCTTCGTCCTCCAGATCTTTGTCTTCATCCCCAGCATGTTCAGAGACCCTTCCACAACCTCACTTTTCTCGCCTGCTCTTCTGCATGGGGCCCTCTTCCTCTTCCTCTCAGCTAATGCCCTGGGCAACTACGTCCTTGTGATCCAGAACTCCCCCGAGGACTTGGGCAAGGACTTAAACTTGGGCAAAGGAGCCGAAGTGGCAGACTGGCTGGATGGAAGCAGGTCCCCTGGCTCAGTCTTGCCCGGCACTCACTTCTGTAGACTGTGTGCCAGAGTCACCCAGAGGCATGACCACCACTGTTTCTTCACAGGGAACTGCATTGGGAGCAGGAACATGCGAAACTTCATCATGTTCTGCCTCTACACCTCCCTGGCTTGCCTTCACTCCCTGGTGGCAGGCATGGCTTATATTTCTGCTATACTCTCCATGTCCTTTGTGGACCCACTGGCCTTCCTCACTCTTCTGCCTCACTCCATCAGCCAGTTCTTCTCAGGTAAGGACTCTTTGCTCAAAGATGAGGAGTGTGTTCCTCCTCCAGGGCTCCTGGGATGGGGGGACCTGATCTTCCTTGGATAGCCACCTGTGTGGAGGTGTGTTATGGAAATGGGCAAGAGGGGCAATTGGCCTTCTTTGGAGGCTACAGCTAGCCTTTCCAAAATACTTTGCTTCACCTGAAATAGAAGCTGGGACTCGCTTCAGGTTATATCCATAGCTGTCAGGCTCTGGAAAATGCCCCATAACCAACTTGATGGTGTTCGAATAGAGCTATCTGTTGTGCAGGACATGTGTTGTAGTTAGAGGAGATGGATTTCACTGCAAGTATGAGGGATCATTTGCCTGCCCTACAGGTAGAGGTGGGGGTCCTGTAGGCTTTTGTACCCTACAGATCTGGAGGTTCCTCATATCCCAGCAGGTATATCTTATCCAGGTCCACTCACTCCCTTCACTGTCACCCACCTCCTCCACTGCCTCCGGGCAGTGAAACTTACTGAGATTTTTCATCCTTCCAGCACAGGAGAATTGGGATTCAGGCAATAGCAGAAACTGAGAGAGGAGTTAATGTGACATGATTAGCTACCTGTCTTGTGACCCTAGTCTGGGACACAAGTCCACAGAGAACCATGGGAAAATCTCTGTGCTGCTCTTTGCAAAAGCTCCACACCAAAAGCAAATATGTCCTTCTCCTTGCTTCCATTCCTTATCCTTCTTTCTACTTCTTCCCCTTTCCCCTCTCTCTCTGCCTTTCTGTAAATCTCCACAACACTTCTCCTTCTCTCTCCTTAGTTTGCTCCCATAACTCATCCTCTGTTCTTGCAGAGCAAGAAGCCTTGCCTATTCACCTTTCAACACACCCTCAAACTCTCCAACCTCAACCCTTTCTCTGTCCAAACCCAAGAGTTAGACAGATCCTGACCTCAGAGAAGGGATTATCCAGACAGCCTAGACTGCCACTCTACCCTGAGAGCGACTGCCTAAAATTGTCATCTCCCCCCTATGCAGCTCCTGCTTCATACACTTACATCAGCTTTTACTAGACTAAAATAGGTATCCCATATATTTTAGATTTGCAGGTTCAGCTGAGCTCAGTAAGAAGGGAGTCTGTTTTGGCTTGTGCACTGTCACCAGAAGTGTTGATTAAGATCTGAGTGTGGAGATTCCACTGCTGGGAATACAGGAGCCAGAGAGGCCCTAGCTTGCTTTTCAGATTCCAGGCTGGGTTGCCATCTGAAAACAAACAAATATCTCTCTACTTGGCAAATTTTCAGATTTGTCATGGTAATCACTGAAAGACAATAAAAATGAAATCCTGCCATAACATTTTTATGGAATCATTTTTCCAACTAGAAGAATTTTTGTAAATAATATTGCATGAGCTTTACTAGCATTAAAAACACTGGGAATGTTTTTCCCCTGTGCCTAAGCTCTGCTCAACACAGCAGTCTGGGAGGGGGAGCAGGGATAGGGGAGGAGATTATCAAGGAATTAGTTCCCTCTGACTCTGAGGGCTCATCTGTACAGAGGTGCATCCTGACATATATTTGTGGAGACACTGAAGTGCCCCAGCTCTGGTGGCAGTGACTGTGGTGCCCATACAGCATGGGGACAGTGTTTGAGTGGGACACAATGGGGCTGGGTGCAGAACTAAGAGCCAGAACGCCCTTGAGGGGTAGCAGCTTCCAGCAGCTCCCACCAAACCTCTAGTTCTGCTGAGAACTGCTGCCTCACACAGCAAGATACAGGCATGTGGTGTCTTGATTGCTTGGGAGGAAGGGCCTACTGGGTTTGTACCAGGACATTTAACATCCATTTCAGGAAAGAAAAACACAGTCTTGAATGGTTACCTGGAAGGGCTGCACACGCAGTGTTTTTCAGTTAATGTAACTATTACCTAAGGGTTGTTGTATCATCCAAACAGAGGACTATGATAGCAGGGAAAAAACTTTATATTTCTTCTCCATCATGTCCACTGTACTGCAGAAGTAGTAAAGGAAGATGAAGGGTTAATCTGCTGGTCTTATGTCAACTAAGTGTTCCCTGCTCTCATGCTGGGAAAGTTTTCAGCTGGCTCATTCTGCCCAGACTGTACTCAAGCATGGATTTCAGAATTGGACCCAAAGTCGATAACTGCAGTCTACAATACAGCTTTTCTGGCATGGATAATATATGGCAATATAACCTTGAGATCACACTGAGAAAAAAGAATCCAAGACTAAAAGAGACCATGGGGATGAGGGGCAAATGGAGAGCACTATTGTAAACACATCATATTGGACCACACAAAATAAATTATAGAAAATGCTTTATGTAGGTAGCTTGAAGAAAAAGTTAAAAAAAAATTAAGTATCTGGAAAGGTCGTCTCAGAGATGCTTAATATTTTCAAGGAGAAGCAAGGGTAATTACTTCCTGAATGTTGAATTTCAGCAAGTCAAATAAATAAGGCCTAGAGGTGCTTTGCAAATGTTCTAAAGAAAAGGTGTCTTCCCATATCCCATCTCAGTATCAGCTGTAGGAAAAAACAAATGTCTGTCACACTCTGGTCCAGTAAAAGACCAACAGAGAATCCAGTATTTGGCTCTGGGCTTCTTACCTCCTAGATTAAGTTATTCTGTCAGAATTGGAATGAGGATTTGTCATTATCCTAAGGGGCTTGTTCTTCTCTTGCTGTGTTGCATACGGAGTCCACTGAGCTGAATGGGATCTAATAAGAAGGGAAAGATGACATTACATTTAGGAAGAAAACTGAATGATTCCTGCACCTTTTTTTGAGTGAAGACAGTCTCTGAAAGCTTGAGGCTGTAGTCAGTGTCCTTACAAATTATCCTCAGAGGAGCCTGCCCCAATCTCTCACTTACAGCACTACCAGGTGGAAAAGATGGGATTCACAGAGAGCAAAACTAGATGATACCACCTAATTCAGCCTTCTGCATAAGGGAAACAAGAGATGCATATCCAATTACCCTTCTTTTGAACTTAAAACCTGAAGCATCCATGTACCTCTTTTAGGCAGCACACCTCTATTGTGCATGCAATCCCTGCTCTATCACAGCTGGTCTTTCAGAGGAACAGAAGCATGTGAGAGCTTTTGTATTTCTAAACCTTATAGGAACCAGTGAAAAGATATCAGCGATTTATACCATATTGACACACATTTCATATTTAATTTCCTTTGTGTAAATATGCCTGTGTGTAAATATGGGTGTTTAATAATATACCAATATGCACAAAATACGTACATAAACATCATATGGGCACACAGAGGATGTTATATTAATGGGTTTAGCTCTGCTTACACACTGAAAGGTCACTCAGTGACATCTGCTGTTATACTAATATTTTCCAGAAGGAGTTCTAAAATCATTGTAGAGGAAAGGACCTACAGAATATTTTTATTCAAATATATTCATCATCAATATATACTAAAACCCCCCCAGGTGAATTAGGAGCTTCAGATATCCAAAGTATTTTGAATATTCTAGCAGCAGCTAATAAAAGGAATTTGGATTGTATTTTAGAAAGGTTTCTGTTTCTTTCTTGCATTCACATGAAAACTGCATTGCTCCAAAGGTAGGAAAGTCATTATTGATTTATTTTTCTTTTTTTAGCATTTATATATATGTATATATATATATGCACATGTACTCATAGAGACGGAAAAAAGAGAAATCTGAAATATTTCTGCCTTGTGTTAATACAAACAGTAAGGCTTCTCAGAAGGATCTACACACTGTAGGGTCCACTTATCTTTTCAAAATCCTAGAAATCTTAGATTCCCTTTGATGAGCAGGTAAATCCTTAAATAAATAAATTATTGTTCAGAATAGTGCTGAAGTCTTACAGACATGCTTTACTTCAGCTGGAACTTGGCCTTGTAATCTAGATACTCACATAAACAGCAAAAGGAGAAGTGTACAAGTGACCATTGTCATTTTAGCATTTCTGCAGCAGGTCCATAGCATCAAACACTATGAAGGAAATAATTTAATATAGTTGGAGCAACCAGCCTGTCTTGCTCCTACCTCCCCACTAGTGGCCAGAGAAAACAGTTGGTTTGTTGGTTCCTGGGGCTGTGTTACACTGCATGTGTGGTGTGTCTAAGCTCTTTCTTTTATTGTCCTCCCTCCCTCCTGGTTTTCAGGAGCTCTCCTTAGCTCTGAGATGTTTGTCATCCTTATGCTCTACCTCTGGCTTGGGATTGGACTGGCCTGCGCCGGCTTCTGCTGCCACCAGATGCTGCTGATCCTGCGTGGGCAGACACGGTACCAGGTGCGGAAGGGAATGCTGGTAAGAGCTCGGCCCTGGAGGGAGAACCTGCAAGAAGTCTTTGGCAAGAAGTGGCTGCTTGGACTTTTCATCCCTGTGCAGAATACGGAGAGTAGCTACCGTAGGCAGAAAGAGAAATAAAATCCCCGTGTGTGTGCATCCCACTCACACAACACCTTCCCTGTTCTCTTCCACTGTCTCCTGGATCACTACAGAGCTGGGCTACTCTGTCTCTTGGGATTGCAGCTGTTGTGGGAGCAAAGGATGGGCTATCAAACAGAATAAATTGAGCATACTTACATGGAAATCACAAACCATGTAGATGATATACTGCAGCTTAGTAGTCACATTACTGCACCTGCATAGGTGGCAACAGTTTTTGAACTAGCAGAAAAACTTAGACCCTCCTGTGGCTTCCTGTCTGAATCCCTCAGTCCCCAGCCCCATTAGTCACCCTATACAGTCTTAACAAACTGCATCAGGAGCCTGGGCTATTGTTGAAGACTGTAAAAAATGGTGTCTTGTCTTTGGGAGGCTTTTATGGAATGGCTCTTTGTTACTTATATACATGAGGTAACTTCACATGAGAGCATATTTCCAAAATTGTTTGGACAAGGATCTCAGGTACATGGTGTAATTCTTGGTATTGTCTTATTCAGGGCAAAGAGTTGGATTTCAATGATACTTGTGGGTCCCTTCCATCTCAAGATATGATTCTTGACTCACAATACTGACAAGCCCTTAATGACAGAACTGCAATGCAGTTAAGCTGTCCTAGGAGCAGGCTATGAACATGGTTAATGCAACAGATAAACCTCTCCACAGGCTAGAAAATCAGGAGGAAAATAAAAAGAAATTGAGAATGTCTCATTTCTGTTCTTGATCTGTTCCCTGTACAATGATAGGTCAAGACTTTAGCTCTGCTACTTATTTTTAGCAATCCTCTGTCCAATGACAGAGTCCAGGCAAGGCTGCCCTTCTGACAGGGAGCAGCAAGCAGATAAATCATGGTCAGATGTAGGGACAAGGAGAGGAAACCACAAAGGTGAATGAAAATGCTGTGTTTGAGAAGCTGTGTGATGAGACAGGCTAGGCATACCTGTGAGGGATACAGAAGGAAGTGTGGCCACACAGCAAGCAGTTGGGAGGGTGCCAAGAACATTGCTGCTGTGTCAGAGCCCTGCTGCATTACCCTCTCACAGAGAACACCTGCACCATGAGGGCTGTGAAGTGTTCAAAATTCCAGAAGACAGGGAGGTTTTCCAGCCCATCAGGGCACTTCATTTTGCAATAAAACAAACAGAAGAATGCTTTCCTCAGACATCCCTGCCACACTTTAGTTACAGGCTCTCCAGGGCAATTCCCTCTCACATTGCTGCAGAAGGGTAAAATCATCCATGTTATAACTCCATTAAAGATGTTAATAGAATTACTACAGGGATTAATCAACTTCAGGTGTCTGTTGTTTTTTAGCTGCAGCAGCAGCCCATTAGATCAGTGCTGAGATCCTGTTCTTACAGACTTCTTAACGAAGGATACTGTAACATCTCTACCAGGATCATCGCACTCGATTCCCCAGCAGCTGCAATAAGAAGCCTCTGTTTTGGCAAACTGCATCAGCTTATGTGGGCTGGGTAGGAATCCATTGCTTCTCTTTAATAGGCTGGGGAGTATGCTGACAAGCCATGAAAAATGTTATTTCTTCTTCAGAAAGGCTCTTGGTGCATTCCTGATAGTGGAATGACCCTTGCTTTTATTCTCGAGTTTCTCACAAACAAGAATGGAGTCACTCATTCCTACAGGCTTTGTAACTATCTTTGACCACTTTACACTTGAATACATGTTTGAATCAATAACAAACAAAGTCTATTGTAATGAGCAGAGTAACCTTGAAAATATACTGGAGACACCCTTAGCTGGATAACTAAAACATGGAGGGATATACATCCTTCCACACTATGTGTGTTCGCATGAACACACAATTATTTCTGTGGGTAATATGATGTATTTTCTCTAATAGTGAATAATAAAAGGTATTCTGATTTTTACATGAGCTGTATTGTGCTTTTTGACAGTTAGCTGTCATTAGCTGTCTCTATACATTTGTTACAGCGTACACACGGATGTGTCAAAGGAAGAAATTAGGATTTGTTTATTGGCTTTGCCAATAATTCATCATGTGATTTTTGACAAGTTCTTTCATCCTTCCTACTTTAATGTAATGACCAATCTAAAAATGCATTTAATAACCAATTTGCAGACCCATTCTAATTTCAATTTATTAATTACACTACCAAATTCATACCTTGTCAATTCAAAGCTAAGGGAAAACTAAGCTATTATCATCACCCACAAACAGCATCTTGACATAAATTTTTCCTTCCTGGCAAATGGTGTCAAGGTGAGCAGACAGTCACCTAGACACTGGAACCAGAGCCAGAGTCTCATGCCATACACTTTGTATTGGATTATTCTTGTTCTGCAGACTTGCTGATCCAACTTCTCCACTTTTGTACACTTAAAGACAATAGGCTTTCAACATGAAGCCACCTCCCACCAGCAGAAATTATGGTTTGACATCTTTGCCCTCTGTTTTTGGCTTTTGAGGGACGCTGCAGTCTTGGGCAGCTTATGGCACTTGGCATCTGCTGCCACAGTGCCTTGGGCTGTAAAACTCCTTAGGGCTGCACACTGAGAAGGGCAAAACAACTCAGAGTTTCAGTGGGCCACTCTGCAAGGACAGAATCCATCCAGTACAACATTAGTTGCCTATGAATCCTGCTGCCTCTTCACATCAGGGCTGGATCATACCCAGCCCATGTCAGGGTTACAGCTGTGTGCCCTTATCGCAACATTTCAGTATTTGCAGAAGCACAGATAGATCCCAGTTTGAGTCAATTTGAGTCACTGCAGCACAACTATTCTTTCTGTCAGACACCTCTGTTACTGGCTGGAAATTGCTGCATCACCATTTTATGCAGCTAAATGGTTCATTTGCAGCAAACTACTGGATTTCAGCAGTCGTGGTGGGACTTTCAGATGGACACAGCCTTTACAGTTAAGATCCTCTGGGATGGAAAGAGCTGTAAAAATGTAACATTAGACTGACCCTGTATATTGGCTTATTTATCTGCTCATTCTGAAGTGTGCAAACTGCCCTGTTTGGGGTAGTGGCTGTGCAGAAGCAGTTAAGAGTATTTTTTTAAATTAGTCAGTTGCCCTGACATCCCTTCCTTGTCACACCTTTCTATACTTACAGAAATCCTTGGCAAGAAAATGTAACAGGGCTCAACAACTGTGAATAGAACCTTTGCTCTTAGCTGTGATTTAGTAAATGAAGGCTGAGCTCAATGGCAATGTTGCAAATTCTAAATCTGTTCAATGGCTCTAAAGTTTTCTAAGGATAAATAATAAAAGCTTCTCATCTTCTGTACTTAAAGAATCATTACTTACTATTTGCATTTCATTACATAGCAGCTGCAATAGCAAATATATTTTGGAACATGATTTCTTGTGACAATGTCTAAATACTTGCAAAGGTTTTAAAAATAAAGCACTTAGGCTTCTCTGGCTTTGGAAAATCAGATGACCACCAGATTTCTTCTCTGATAATGCTAGAGGCTGAAGTAAAAGCTCCCTGTTGCTAAAGACCTTGCACAGAAACCACGGACATTTGCTTAGTGGCTTGTCTATTTTAAGTGTGACTATCTGAAAGAAATTGTGTCACCTCTAAGGTCTCAGAAGTCTTTGCAATGGGGATGCAACTCTGAAGTAAACCAGAAATCTGTTCTTAGGTATAGTAAGGATCTCATAGAAAATAAGTCATGGACAGTGTTCCTCTCTATACTGCACTACTGGACAGACCTGAAGGCCTGCAAACCAAAAGGTCTTCATTAGATATTCTCAGAGGGTATGGAGTTAAAACGTAAAAGTAATAAGACATAGGGAACATAGGAGAAAAGATGACGTGAAATAGCATTTATCTTAGAAATAGCCAGCTCAAGGGAGATGATCACAATCTAAAAATACTTTCAAGGAGACAGACTGAATGAATGAGAATACTCATGAACTGTAAGGATATAGCTGGAGGAGGACAAGCAGTCCTGGACTGAAAGAAAAGCTGAGGTCGAAAGCAATCAGAGAAAGTGGCCCCAGTGAGAGCAGAAGGGATTTGATGTGTGTAGGGATGATGAGAGCCATCAGGCAGTATGAGGTATGACAACAATTTCAAGTTAATATCTTTGGTTGTTGTCTGAATGGACACAAAGAAAGTTAAGAAAACATATTGCTAATCACTTTCTGCTCAAAAATCCTCAAAGCCCCAGCAAAGCCAAAAGGTTTTTCTTTCTTGAACGTCAAATTATGTTACAAGGAGGAGATGCATGGATAGGAACCATAATCAGCAACAGCAGAGTCCATATAGTTCTTTTTGAGTTATTTAAAGACTAGGCAGAGCTATCATAGTTGGATAAAGCAATGACCTACTTGTGCAATACAAATGAAGGGAGAAGAAAATTTAAACCTATGTGGAGTCTATGTGTCCTGCTTGATACTTAAACCTATGGAAACATGTCAGACAACCAACAGCAAGATGGTTTTTAATATATGACATGTCCAGATGTGGGTTTTTTGATTTTCTAGCTCTTTTCTGGAAAGCCAGGGGAATAAAGAATCCTTGGAGATTAGACCAAAAGTCAGCAAACTTGGACCAAAGAGTGCTTCAGCCCTCTTACAGAGCCATCCTGGCAGCAGCCTTGTCTTCATTACACCAAAGAGCTTTTAGCATTGTTCATCTTACTGAAACTAACTGGCAAGTGATGTCAGAGATCCAGCATGCCAGTCCCATGTCTCTTAAGGTTCTTGGATCCAGATTTTCTAGTCTCCCCAGATGTTTACAAATAAAAATTATAAGTTCTCAAGTCTGTAGTGGGTTGATCCTGGCTGGACACCAGGCCCTTCTATTACTTCCCTTTGCATCTGGACAGGGAGAGAAAATATAACTAAGGAAGGGTTCATGGGTTGAGATAAGGACCGGGAGAGATCACTCACCAAATATCGTCTTGGGTAAAAGAGATTCTAATTGGGGATATTAGTTGAATTTATTACTAACAAAATCAGAGCAGGATGATAAGAAGTAAAATAAATCTTTAAAACACCTTCTCCCCACCCCTCTTTCCCTTCCTTCCTGAGGTCTACCTCCTCTCCCCCAGAGCAGTGCAGGGAGATGGGGAGTGGGGGTTATGGTGAGTTCATCACTTGTTTTTTCTGCTGCCAACCAGGGAGAGAAGTCCCTCCCCTACTGCAATGTGGGGTCCCTCTCATAGGAGACAATCCCCCACAAACTTCTTCAACGTAAGTCCAACCCATGGGCAACAGTTCTCCATGAACTGCTGCAACATGAGTCACTCTTCCAAGGAATATAGTCCTTCAGGCACAGCCTGCTACAGTGTGGGTCCCCACAGGGCCTCAAGTCCTACCAGAAAACCTGCTCCTGAATGGGATCCTCTCTCTATGTGTCTGCAGATTGCCAAGAGCCTGTCCCAGCACAGACCTCCCACAGGTTCCCAGCCTCCTCTCAGGCATCCACCTGTTCTGGAGTGGGTTTCCACCACAGGCTGCAGGTGGATCCCTATAGACCTGTGGTCCTCTGTGGGCTGCAGGGTGACAGCTGCCTCACCATAGTCTTCACAATGGGCTGCAGGGCAATCTTGGCTCTGGCACCTGGAGTACTTCCTCCCTCTGCTCCACTTGGTGTCCTGCAGAGTTGTTTCTGCCATGTATTTTCACCCCACACTTCTCTGGCTGCATACATCTGCTCAACATTTTTTTTCTTCTCAAATACATTATCACAGAGATGTTACTTTACTTCCTGATTGGCTCAGCCTTAGTCAGGAGCACATTCATCTTGGAGCCACCTGGCATTGACTCTGCTGGATGTGAAGGAAGCTTCTGGTAGTGTCTCAAAGAGGCCACCCTGTAGCCTCTCCACTACCAAAACCTGACCATGCAGACTCAATATACAGGGTCATACACTGTTTGCACAGCACCTCATTTAACATGTTACCAGTCATCTTAATAGTTGTTCCAGAGTTGCTATCAATTAAAATAAATGGAGCATGGTGATCAGTTTACTTCACAAGAGGCAAGGCAGGGGCAATAGAGGCAAGACTGTGTCCCTAAAGATTCATCAAGACATGCAAAAATGCCACTCATTAATGAACTACTATAGATTAGAAGCCATCTGAGATTATTTCAAAAATTTACACTGCCTCAAAAGTTAGTACTTAGAAGTCCTGAACCTTTTTACCTTAGGATCTGACAAGTCCCAGCATCTCTCCAATAAAATTGGACAAACTATGTAAACACACAAAAGCAAGCAGGACAGAAGCTTCATGGATGAAGACAATAATGAAAACACTCTGTCCTACAGGTAGCAGGGAACTGTATCTCAGCCCAGAAAACTGGGCATATTCTTAGCTTCTAGCATAGACATAATCCCATAACTGCAGTTGCACTACTCACACCCTTCATTTTATTAATGTGTTTTCCAGGTATGCTGGTTAGAGTGCAGTAGTCAATGACTTCCAGGACTGTATTAAGGGCATTTTCCTGATCTCAAATATGGTATCTTTTTTATCTTTTTAGATAGAATAATGTGACATCTGATGAATCTCCAGGCTTTTGACCCCAGTTTCATATGCTGCAGGATTACAGTTACACTAAGAGGTTTACATGCTGAAAAGAAAAATTACATGCATGGGCATAAATTAATACATGATGGAGGGGCACAGGAAATGTTTTTACACCACAGAAGGTTTTTTTAGTGTCCCAACAGAGCCAGCTATCACTCTATCAATTCCTCTGGTCTTATCAGCCTTGAGATATTTATAAAAGTTTCCCTGCATTGGCATAGAAGTAGAGATTTTAGTCAGCTATATTTTTTCCTTTCAGTTTTCCAAACCATAAGAAAGCAGTCTCTATACTCACTTGTGGAATTACATTAGGGAAATTAACCCAGTGTATATGTAGCTTAATCTATTAACATTAAACAAAATGTAGGTTAGTATAACCACACAAATGCTCAGCCTTTAGAAAATTTAGCACCAGAACCGTGATGGCCCACAGGCATGACTTGTTGTTCCAATTCATATACAAGAAGCTTGAAGCACTTTCTAATAGGGAATAAGTATTGCTTTTCTCATTTTACAGCTGAGAAGATAAAAGTGCCTTAAGGGGAAACAAGAAACTGAGCCTGGGGCCATCTCAATTCCAGCCATATGTTATTGTTTGAATCATTTTATGCAGCACTACCAATGCCAGTCCCAAGTGCTCTTGAGGTGGGTGTGATTTGTGGGATTAAAGTGACAAATTTAAGACTACAGCATATTTTTTGGCTGGAAGAGAGGAAGGAGCACTCAATGAAAACAGTAAGTTGGTTCCTCTTCAGAACCAAGATACATTTCAGCTTACATATCTAAATCAAATGGGGAAAAATACTTTGTGCTTAAAATAGAATTTTAAAAAGAAACCTGGAAAACTGGTCTACTGTATGGACAGTTACATTGAAATCTATTTTCATGCATCTGTGAGAAAAATATTTGGTAACATTTGTGTTCATTATTCTTTTCCTTTCCTTTGTCTTTGTTCTTTCTCCTTTACTAACAGCTACCACCTACTTATGGCATTAATTTTGTGGAATTTACTTCATCTATTTCCACTTTTTCTTGCCAAATTGCTGAGACTTTAGGTGTCAGCCATATGGCAACCGGTCCCTCACTCAAAGTTCTCTTATATTATATTGTACCTGATGTGACAATTTAGACTGTAGAAGAGCAATGGAAAATTATAGTGCATTGACAACAGTGTTTGATTTAAAACAAATACTTTCTCATGCCAAGGAAATACTGAACATTAATAGTAATCTAAAGCAAGAATGAGAGGTGATGCTACACATTGTAAATATTGCATTTTCATCAATATCTTTTTTAAGTTAGTCAGAAAGAGACCAGGGCAAATCTCAAAGTAAGGAAGAAGTTCAAAAGCGTATGTTAGATAGTCAGTGCTCATGGCACCTGTAGGACATTAAGTGTGAGCACAATTGCCAGTATCAATTTCATGCTGTTATGTGTGCTTAAGTTAGAGAAGTTCTCACCTGGAGCTTGGGTGCCATGGAAATGTATGAAGATCCAAGAAGAACTGAGTGCTGCTATACTTGTTCTCATCCCAAACAGAAACAATCTCAGGCAAATTGAGGTTTATTTTTAATAATATTTATATTTTGAAGGGGCCTAAGATGGATGCAATAGCCCATTTACTGAAAAATGATATGTTAAGGACAGATCTTACATCAGAACAGGGTGTGGTAAAGGAGTTACAAAAGTATACCCAAAGATAATCTAAGTTGTGGAGGATAATGGAGTGTTTTCCTCTCTTCCCCATACTAATATGAGAGGTAAGCAGTGGCTTGTTATTGTTATTGTCATTACATTTTTTGAAATAGTGAATGTCTGTGTGGCTACTGAACACTTGGTTGTTACTGAGCTGACTGCCAGAGCAGTGAGATGAAGCAAGAATGTGGCACTCCTCTGAGGCATTCATCTGCAGATAAACAGACCTTATAATGTGGGAACAGGAAAAGTGGTATCAAGGCATCCCTTGCACCCTGGAATTGAAGGCATCCATCTTCTTCCATTCACCCAACAAAGCTCACTGATACACATTTCACATCAGATGGCTGTAATGTCTCAGGCTGGTAGGTGTTTAGATGCTGAAGAAGCAGTGAAATTTGGAAAACAACAAGCCTTAGAAACTGCAATTATCCTTCCCATAATTTCACTGGCCCCAGGATCAGGCAGAGGCAGAAGCATCTGCTTCTCCTAACACCACTGCTTTAAGTTTGGCGGAAGAAAAAAGGGATAACAATTTTAACATGCAGGCAAGTTTGACATTTGTATCCCAGTCTTCCAAAGAAATAGAAGCTTTGGCCATGAGGTGCATGTTCAGACTGCCCAACTTATTTCTGAACTGCTAGAAGGTAGTCAGGGCTTTTGGTTTATCTGTGCACCAACATCTCACCCTCAATGACAACATCTGTCTTTAACTAGAGTCTCTCAACATTCTCTACTCAAATGCAGCTGCTGCACAGGACCAGGAGCACTACAGCAATATACCTCAGCGCAGTTACTTGCTCTGCTCTGTCCCAGTTTGGGTTGGCTGCAGCTCCCATTATGCATCTGGAGGCGTTTCACTATTTAGATAATTACCATCAAGCTCAGACTTTCATTGTTGCACAATAAGGATCAGTTTGCAATCGCATGTTTTGGAATGCTTTCTGGCCATTTATCACACAACTAATCTCAGCAACCCCTTTCAGAATGTTCTAAAAAAGCATTAATGTCTGTGTTCTGCAAGCATGGTTAGTGGTAGGATGTTGAACACTGAAAACTATTTTCACTTTGATATAGACTATCCTATTCTGACTTCCAAGCATGTTTGGATAGGTATAACATTATCATTTGCATGGGAGACAATATTTAGCAAGAACACAAAACACTAGGCATTGCTAACATTCACCCTGGGTAAAAAAGCTTTCCCACTGTCCCATCATATTTCACACTTTGCACACTAAACAATGCTCATTTCACAAAATAGTCACTGCACTGAACTCTGCCTCTGGCAAACGCAGAACAAGACCTATCCAGAACCATGATGTCTTATGCCAAACAAAACCACTGATTTTTTTTTTTTTTAAGCTAGAATTTTTAGGGTGAAAAAATTGTATCTGTACTCACAAAGCCAGCAATTTTCTTAGGAGATGCTGTTTCATCCTCACTTAATTGGGATCTATTAGTCTCCTCTGCCATGGCAAACAACTGAGCAGTTTTGACTGGCTACGTGGGCTTCTGCATCATCAGTGTGAGGTGGTGGAACCACTCACCAAAGTTGGGGTCCTGTTTCTTGTACAGGCAACCAAAATAATCCAGGTGAAGGAGATGAAGGTTTACCTCATTTCTTTAGAGAAATAACATCTTCCCCCTTTCCCAGAGTCCAGACTATTTCCATAGTGCTTGAGATTTACTGAAAAATGAATGCTATGACTAATACTGAAAAACACTTAAGCTTTCAGCCAGAAGACTTTTTCATTTTCAAAAAAGACCACCTGAGTTTTTCACTGAAAACATACAGATTTTTCAAGCAGTCCCATTTGTTAAGAACCACTAAAGAATCTGTTACTGGATTTCTTAGTCCTGGCCTAAGTACATAGTCTAAAAAAAAAAAATCATACTACTGCTATGGAAAAAAAAGTGAGATTGTGTTAAGCGAGCATGGTAAAAAGCATTTCAGTTCCCATTAATTAAATTAATTTAATCATGACAAGAACATTAAGAAAACAATTAAGAAGTTGAAGAAACTCCCCTTTTGGCCCTGGAAAGTCCATTTCCTCCATTTCTTAATATGTATGAGATGCAGAAGAAATCTTTGCTGGCAGCACTTCAGTTCAAGATAAAAATTATAATGCTGCAGTGCACAATGGCAAAAGCATTTCACAAAAATTCCTGTTGAGCAATTAGAAAAAAGATGCATTATTCTCCTCAGATCATAAGAGTTAGCTTGATTTCTACTTCAGAAAGTAATTCAGAACATTTTAAACAACAGTTATTATGCATTTTAAATTAAGCAAGTCTGAATAAGTTTTGACTGAAAATTTGACAGAGCTAATCAAGAAGCTCTCTGGATCACCAATGCTATTTAAATGAATTTCACACTTCTAGGAAAGATTTCAGAGGACTCAGGTGAGGAAAGAACTAATACAGCATCAGCTTTTCAGTAAGTAGGTAGACTGATTAAAACTGACATAGCAGGAAACAGAAAGAAAATAATGGAATAACCCATAATTTTTGATCATTCCAGGATATAGAAAGCAAAAGCTTACAAGAAATAGAGCTGATCAGATAAACCTGACTCTTTATATTGATCAGCTAGAATTCAAAATTGGCTGAAGATAAAGCCAACGTCCATGTAGTATTTCTATTACTCATGGGCATTTAGAAGTGTGCCACACGACAGACTGAAGCCAGAAAATTAACTGGCTGGTATGAAATATGTTGCAACTATGGTTTCTGAATTGTATACAGACATCCATTAAGCACAATCTTATATTCTTATTTTAAGAATTGGTTATTTACTATAACATTATTTAATATTATTTTCAATAAAATGCTCAAATTAAAAATGCATTTAAATTATCATAAAGGATCCAAAGAAGAGTGCCACAGAGAATCCAGAAGACTTGAGTCTATTTACTTATATTTAAAAAGAAAACTGAAGAGTGACTTGTTCAGTTTGAAAATGCCTACAGTGAAAAGAACAATGCCACACCATGAACTTCAATTTAGGAAATAGACGAAAGATCTGACAGCTGGGTATGGAAGGATGACAAATTCAGGCTCAATGTAAGAGGCATGTGTTTAATAGTAACTTATAGTAAATTATACTTTAAACAATTAGGGTGGACTCAATTCTAGGAACTTTCAAATCAATGCAGGATGCTTCTAAGAACAGCTTTAGTTCAAACAAGAATTTGAGGAAGTCTTGGAAACTGTGCTCAGCAAGAGAGCAGACTGAACACATGGTGTTTCCTTCCATCTTCTGAATCAGATTATGCTGGAACTGTTACATTTTTCTCACGAAAATACCTCAAAGGAGGTAGATTTAAAAAGGGAAGAGAAGTGGGCATAAGCATTTTGGACACATAGGACCATGCAATACAGTTGGGACTATATGGCTGCATTGCACCACAACCTGTAAGAAGCATCACCTAGGCACATCAAGTGTGTCAAGTTGTGTAGGCAGGAAGGGACCCTACATTTTTGTACTAGAAATTATGAAAATGAAAGCAGCAACAGCATGCTATATTCAATCTAGCAGATGCCAGAAATTTTGCATGCCAGGAGATTGCTCAGCCCAAGCCTGCAGGGGTACTGTTCCTTTCAGACTGTTTTTATCATGAGAAAGAAAAACAAGACAGATGCAATAGACCTGAAATAAAAAATTCACCTTTTTGCGCTCAGTGAAATAAAGGCAAAGAGGCCTGACATGCTGCAGATAACAATGTAAAGGAAAAGGTAGCCAGAAAAGACAGAAACCTGAGAAATTCCTGCTTGAATTGTATCCACACTTTTGTGAACATAAAATTTGCAAACACTGAATTTCTAGTCTCAGGAAACAAAATTATTCCAATTGATAGCACTCCTTTTTGGATATAAGGCAATGAGATTCAAGTTGTCTTGTCTGGTGCCACGTAAGAGCTTTGTATTCCTTGTACCTTGGGAGAAAATCTCATGCCACAAGGCTGCTGGATGTTTTGGGCATGACTGCCTAGTTCTCCCTGCAAGTCATGTTTGAACAAAAGAAAGGCCATGCAGACAGCCACATTTGGAAGAAATGTGTTTTGGTGAAAAGCTGGTATACAGATTTAGTTGGAGAATTTTCTTCAAGAAAAGAGTGGAACATTTTTTACTCCAGTAATTCTTTCAGTAGCCAAGATTCTTACTTTACAATCTCAAACTTCTACATACCCAGCTGACAGGATGAAGACACAGCGTAGGAGTTCACCCTGCACAGACGGTGAGCATAATGTACACTCATCACGGAGACAACAGCTCAGAGATGGAAAAATCCTTCCAGGTTGTTCATGACAGATCTATGGCAGTGGTCACCTACGACAATGTATTTTTAGAGTTCTGTACAGCCCACTTCTATGCATGCTCCTCCCAGAGACCCTATAATTCATAGATACTGTTAGAGCTCACATGACTCTCTCCAGAGAGATACATCATAGTGTCACTTTTGTATCTGCACGTTCCCACATGGGCAACATGCTGCTGTGGAGCTGTATTTAAAGCATGCTTTGGAATCAGGGACTTTGCAGTTCAACAGCACTAAATAATTCACAAACTTTTCAAGTACAGACTTTATTTCATTCATATTTCACAGTCAATTTCTGTAAAGTTTTAGCAAAAAGGTCATGTTCTATAACAGAGGTGTTGGGGTACAGTATTCAGAGCTAGCAATGGGCTTTGAAAGTACAGAAAATACCTACATTCCAACTAGAACAGTAGAATTTCAAAAAGACATAGTAAAAGTAATCAAAAATACCAACATTTATTAAACCTTAATACAAAAAACAGTCTGTCTGACCCATCAAGCTACCCCACTTGTAAGCTGTCAACAACTGAAGCTGCAGCAGGCCATTGGACTGATTAGACCAAGACAGCTGTCTTTAGCTAACTTCTTAATACCAAATCTTGCAGCTTTGAGGATCAAAAGAAACTTTGAGTTCATTGCTTACAGTTTCCATTCAAGGCTAACATTTCTGTTCAAATCTACTGGACCACTTTCAGATCCTGCCCAGAATCTGGACTTATCCTGTTCCTGATGTAGTCAACTAATTTTCCAAATGCATTTCCAAGCTAACCTATTTTATTATATTGCAGCCGAAAAAGGAAAGCCCTTATTGTTTTAAAGCTTTATCAGGGCTCCCAGGAATAAAGGCAGCTAAGAAAACTGAACAGAATGGTATCTGATGACATATTTATCACCAGAGAGCTTCAACATCCTTACTTTTTATAAATGTTAAGGTTTCCTATTATCCAGGGATATGCTTCCTAAGGAGCCCCAGATTTAAGTATGAGTTCCAGAGTGGATTTTTCTAGTTTGGTAAATACTATTTAAGCCTGGACTGATGCCCAGTAGGAGATTTCTAACCAGCTGCTGAACTTTATTCACAGATTTATTGAACATATAAAGATTACATCAGCAGAAAGGCTCATTAGTTGTAAGCACACCCACTTCAGCCCACCCTCCATACTGTCAGAGAAAAAGTCCATGTGGTACTCTAAGAATTACGAGAGATTTCCACCAGCTAACTCTCCCTAAGTCAGAGGGTACTGCCCTGCAAAGCAAGTTCTTCATTCCTTTATACTCTATTAGAGCAGTGGAAAGAGAATGGAGAAGGTCACTGGTAGATTCATTTTTCCTTGTCTCAAATAGCTACAACTGGACTTCATTTTTCCTGCCTCCTTTCATCTCTAGGTACCCTGAGCCCATAATTTTGTTTTCTAGGGCAATCGCTTCCTAAAAATATACATTCTGAACTTCAGATTCTCCTCTCTATTCAATTTCTCTACATAACAAAACTAAGGAAGGGGATGGGAAAAGGACTTATTTCACCTCACACCAACTCCCTTCACCTACTTGGAACTGATGATGGCCCAACAGTGGGCCTGTTCTGCTGCTGCACTCTCAGAAACAACTATGTGAAGATGGGAATAAAAAGATGCTTGCAGAATACTGCAAATGACTGTCTTCACTTCAAGAATGGGAACATGCCAGCACATACAAACTTCTTCACACCAAGGAATTACAGAGTTAGGATGAAATTCAAGGTCACGCTGCAGTACTAAGTACTCATTCTGTCTTGAACCCACCATGCTATTCCAGTCCCACAGCTGGCCCAGAAGACAAATTGTTAATGGCAATGCGACTTTGCAAATCTTTGACTCAAAAAGTGCTCAAGTAGAAGTTTGAGACAGGAAAAAAGGAGGCACATAAATAACTTGACCAACAGCTATGCACATTTTTACTACATGTTGGGATAAGTGGGGTCTTCAAGGTTGCTATTAGCTTTATCAGATCCTGTTAGAGATGCTTCTAGCTCTGCCCATGACTGTGGAGCATTGTTCTTTATTGCCTCTATGAAAAGTTGTGTTTGGTGCTTCAGCTGGTCCAGCTCAGCCTGCGTCACTTGGTTCTGATGAATGAGCTCCTTGGTTTTTAAAGTGATCTCCAGCAACCCTGACCTGCGTAGCACAACAAGCGTATTCTGAAAGCGTCTGCACTTGCTTTGTTGCTGCAAGAGCAGCTCAGGGGTAGTGCAAACCTCTTCTGGTATCAATGGAGGGCTCCACGCTGCAGAAGGCATTGTAGTCTGTGACGCACTCTCGCTCTCATGAGGCGTGCATTTTGCTGCCTGCAGAGTTCCAAAAGGCAAAAGGGGAGTCAAACCCGGCACTTTCTGAGCATCACTGGAAACACGATGAAAACCAGGAAGAGTTGACAGTTTTCCACTTGTCACCAGAGCTGAAGAATTTTGCTGGCTAGAATCCTGAGGGGTCTTAAAGCTAACTGGCAGGTGGGAAAAAGAACTAGCAGGCAAACCAGTGCTCATCAGTCCAGGAGAAGTCTCCATCTTGGGTGCTTCTGTGCAGAGTCGTTTATGGCAAGTGGTTTCCTGACATTCTTCTAGATCAAAGGAGTGATCTCTTTTGCAGGGCTGTGGTGCTATTTTGGGATAAGAATTCAGGATGGGCAGGTAATTAGAGGAGTCATTTCTCTTTTTCCCAACAGGGTGAGGATTAATGGGAGGTGGGATTGATGGACGAAGAAACACTAGCTGTGGCTGAGCTGGAATCACTTCAAAGGATGGCTGCACAGTCCAAGACTGGAGCTGTGATGAACTCCCCTGAGAAGCACAAACAGGGAAAAACCACAAGTCTTACAAAAGCGTTGTAGAAGACGATAAAAACAAATTTAAACGAAACAGATGGGCTGTGCCATTTTTCTAAATTTGATATATACTGTCCAATTAATGTGTTATGAAGAGTTTGCTATTAAACTCATCCTTCTCTTTCTCTGACAATGGAATATAATGCTGGAAATAAAGCTGTAATCCATAATCCTTTTACTATGCAACAGCAGATATATTTAAAAACAATTCAATTTGAATATATATATGCTTTCCTAAGTGAGGATTACAGTGAAAGCTTATATTGTAAACTCTTCATTAAAAAGTTTGACCCAGACTTGGGGTTAAACTACAAGTGCACAGGAAAGCTGAAAAATAATTAAGCTTTCTGTTATGAAAAATCTTAAGAGTCAAGGAAAGATTGCACAGACATTTTAGGAACAATTCAGGCTCCCTCTTTGTTGAAGGGTATCAACTCAAATCTCAAATCTATCCTTATAGCAAGATTTTGAAATGGTTATTTAAGATACACAACAGATGTTCAGGAAGTCTTGTAATTTGAAGTACAACGCACAGTTTCAGTGAATTTAAAACTATGAAACAGAAAAAAAAAAAAAGGCTGAATATCAACCAATGCAAGGAGAAAAGCCTGCAGTAAGCCCAGAGGAGTTTAACTTTGTACCTCTGGGGAAACAGTGTGCATTGATAAACCTTAAAAGCATTTTATTTACAGAACAATGCCCAAGGCTTTGTTCCCTCCCACAAGTCATACTCTGGAATATAGGGGAAAACATCCATTTTTACAAGACATTACCTCTTTTCCCTCCAACACCTTACTACAGATCTTCACAAGATTTTCTGGCCAAAAACACGATTGCTTTTCTCCAAAGACATCAAATGGTCTAGTAAGAGACACTATTTATTTCTAAAGGAAAATCTCACTTCTTAATATATTTAAGCCATCACCGCTACAATTGTATTAATATACTGTCAGCTGCTTTTTCACTTCGTTACAACTTGGAACACAACTGGCAGGCCTGCTGAAGGCACAGTTTTTAGCTACCACAAATATATATTATTATTTTTAGCCTATATTAAGTAATCTGAAATCCATATCCTTTCCACCAGTCTCATAAGTTTTAAACTGGCAAACGCTAATATGCTTTGCTAAAGTCCATTCCCCCAGTAAATGACTTGGAACTTACCAAAAGCAGGTATTACCCACTGATTAGGACACTGAGACTTGGAGATAAGATTCAATTACCTACTCTGACACAATGTTTCTTTGGTTCAGTGGGCAAGATGCTTTTGGAATAGGGGTACAGAACAGCTACCTGTAAAAATAAATATTACTACCTTAACACGGAAGAAAGAACATTCGAAAGAAAAGTATCTGGAGATGTAAGAAGTGAGGAAGCATATAAATACTGTAGCTATACGTACACAGGACAGAACATGTAGCCTTAAGAAGCAACAGTTTGGAGCCAGAGGTTGCCATTTAATGCACTGCTGAACAGCACCGAGCATGGCAGAGTCCCATAATCATTGAGGCCGAAAGAACAGTGGTAACTGTTGGTTACCACTGTTGATAACTGTTTATCTTGCTCTTGGGTTTTTTCCTATCTTGATTCTTTCTTCTTTTCCTTCTCACATAGCACTCTGCTCTAGTTCTCCTACTCAATGTCTCATTTTCAGTAGAGAAGGCCACTTTTATTTTACTAACTCTGCAAATTCTGTGTTTTGTTGCATTTGTAAATGAAAGCTAACTTCTTGATGTATCAGTATCACTTGCCTAAAAATCCTTCCCACTTACTAAAGACTTTTACAAGACTGACAGAAACCTTACCACAATCAGCACTGGCATTAATCACCACCTGATTTTTTATTTTTTTTTTTTTAGCAGCACTACTCTTAGCTGTTTACATTCTGAAATTGGGCCAGCGGGTAACCACCACTGTAGAGGATCACAGTGGTTCCAAGACAGAAGGATGATACTGATGGAAACTGAAACTGGAAAAAATAAACAGCAGTAACTGGATCCTGCTTTATTTCCTTTGGTCCAGCAAGCCCAACTCAGCATTGTGTTGAAAAGACCATTTTAAAAAGATGACCTAAAAGATGAGCTAACTAGGCATAATGAAAAAAGGCAGAAAGACATTTCATTATTATTCTGACCTAGACTTGTTGCTTTCCTTTATTGTAGTAAACATTTTTCAATTTGACATTATTGTCTTTAATCATACGTAGTTAGATACTATGATGCACTGTTCAAGAGAACAAAGTGTGGACATTTTATCCATCTTCCAACTCTTCCTTGCCAAATTTCCTTTTTCCTGTATTACTAGAGTTTATATATATATATATACATATACATGGTTGGATTTTTTTTAAAAATTTCTCTATATATAAGCTCCTTATTAGTTGCTGCTTCTTGTTATTTGCAACACAACTTGGGAGTTTAACACTGGAATCAGTGCAGGTAATGTCTTAAATTCTCTGCTCTGGGCCAAAGGCAACCTTTAGTGAAGCATGCCTATTCCTGACTTTACATATAAAAACTTCAGCATTTGTTTACACAGTATTTTGTCCACACATCTAGGAATGTAACTATAAAATGAAATTGCTTCTTGCCAAAAAAAAGCACGATGCTCATAGAGCAGAATCATCTCCCCCACAACTGCATAATCTGCTAAATACTAACAGTGAATATTAGGTCTTGCTTGTTGTCATAACAGGTTCAGTAGAAAAAGAATCAGGATTTATATTCTTTTTTCCCCTTCCCACTGTATTCTCAGAAGTATTCTAGTAAAAAACATTGAAGAACTTCTGCTCTGCTCCAAAAATGAGTGAGTACAGAGCAGGAGGTCTAATACTGCAACCGTACTCTGGACTTCTTACACCTTCTGTTAAAATGTTAAAGTTACACAGGGGGTCTCACAGACGTGCTGGAGGAACTATGTATCACAAAAATACTGGAGAATATAAATAGGGACTGTACTTGTTACAACGTGAGCTATCACATGAAATTAAGTGAAACAACTATTAAAGTACAAGTACCACAGCTAACTTCAGATAAGGATTTAACTTTTTAATTCATAACATTCTGGATTAGTGTTTCCCATTGAAGCACTTCTAGAACCTAAGAATGAGGAAACAAACCGATCATCCTTCACCATCTTTTTTGAATAAAAAGACACAGCAGTTTTCAAAAGCAAATCACCCTTTTCTGTTTAATCTTTGGTGCTATTAACATAACATTCTTGAAGACGTATTTTGGGGGATTCCCTTGAGACAAAGAGGTTTAGTAGATGGAGATGGAGCAGAGTTCCTCAATTTCACATTCCATCTTAGTGATTCCAGCTGCCTCTCAAAAGAACAGAGAATCGTACTAGAACTTCTTAAATTACCAGTTTTTTTTCTGGACTGCAACAACATTGCAAAATCTTTTTTGAAACAAAAATGTTTTTTAGAAAATTAAGAACATGCAATATTTTTCAAGATATGATTTCTTCCCTACCTGTTTAACCAACACATTTTTCATAACAACCATAGGAGATAGCGCAGGAAAGGAGCTGCTTGTGGTCCTCGGGCATTGCCAAGGTCCATCCTCTGCATTCCAACACAGCGCGTTCAGCACATCCTCGGAGTCCGTCTGCTCCATAGCACTTGGGCATTCTGAACTTCCATCTGTCAGATGTAGAATTCAGCTGTTAGTTGTTCCACATGCAACATGCTTACTATTGCCTTTCAGTTTAATATTCTGCCTCATTCAACCAAGTCACAAAGAACAATAAAGTTTAGTTCTGTAATATCAACAAAATTAAAGCTGCTATGACAGATGTCAGACAGCCTCTAATAAAAGGCTTTGAATCTCAGGTCAATTCTTATACAGACAGTTTCTCTCATAAAAATCTACTACTTTCTGTTCTTTTGCACTTATGTCTCCAAGGGACTGCATAGTATCATCAAGGTTGCATTAGTCAAAAAACTGATACAGGAAAGCACTATAGGCTCCAGCATTGGCACATCCATAGTTTGCGATGCAGGCATTTTCTGTCTTGAAATTTTCTATCGAAAACCCAGTGAAGCAGGTATCTTTCATAGAAGTAATTGTTTTTCTTGTTTAAAGGTAATTTTTGCACAGTTTTGTTGACTACTAAAATGGCACACCATGGCTATTATTTTACTGATGTTATAACCACTACCCTCTGGTTTATCAGGCTCTACTGGCAATATGGTCAGATCATAATAGGCACTGGGGAACTTAATCCAACAATTCATTCATCACTGCAAAGGAAAAGTAATTTTGACATCTCCACTTCTAGACTCTAAAGTCTAAGATTATTCCATTAATTCTAAATTCCCATTCCATTCAAATTCACTGAAATTAACTTTGTAATTTGGTAATGTTCCACTTCAAAAAACTTTGGTGGTAGGATGATTGTAGTGGAAACCTATCTTGCACAGGAAGGTCCTCCAAGGTAATGAGACACCAACTGGAAGGGGTTACTCAGATTTGTTAAATGACACCAATTAAAGCACAGCCTCAGCACAGTAACACACAAGAAAGGTAACAGTGTTTTTCTAAACCTGAATATCCGGAGTCTTTGTCAGATTCAGCTGCCGCCATACTGAAGCGATGGTTGAAGCTCTTCATTTCCATCACTCTGCCCAACAACTCCTCACAGGTGTCAGTAAATTACTATTTTGTCTGAGTGTTTCCATAGTGTCGTGGGCAGTTTTTAACACATCTTCCATTGAGGAACTGAAAAAACAGTTAAGAATAAAAAAGGACTTTATCTGAATCTAAAGAAAGTTCCATCAGTATAAGACAACAGTGGAGGACAGCTGCCAGTGATCTAACTGCAGACTTCAAGAAATATCTCAAAATCCTGAAAGAATGCAATTCACATAAAAAACTGATGTATTGGACATGCCTTTCCACCCCAAAAAGGTAAAACAAACTAAAAATTAAAGGCTATTCATAAACAACATTTATTTCAAGAATTGGAATTACTCAGGGCATTACTTATCTTATGAAAGCTTTGTTGCCCCAAGGGCTGAATTGCAAAACAAAACTGTTGTGCTGGGTGAAACTCTTACAACAAATACAGCTGAACCTGCAAAACTGTGGTTTTGCTAACAGAGCTTGTTTCATTCTCAAGAGTAGAGTAAGTCATCAGAGAAAAGAATGAGTGATCAGTGAACACACTGGGGGCTAAAGAAATCTATGCTGCTAAAAGAGCAACACATACTGCAATACACTCCTAGGGGAGACAGAGCCTTAGAAATACCCACAACCAGAATGAAAGCATTGAAAGGCTGAAATTAAAAGCTTTGAAAAACAGTAAAATGTTCCCACACTACATACTTTTCGCAACCTTCAGTTGCTTTCTGAGGGTAGGCAGCATCCAGTAAGATTAAGTTTCTGCTTCTCTTAAAGAAAGTAACTGAGAAATTGGCTAACAGAAAACTGACAGAATTAAGTGCAGAAATTTCTACTATTATTTGTAGAAATTATTTTCCTATAAAGTAACCCACTGAAGTTATGCCTCAATGTTAAGTTTTATATTTAAATTACAAAAACAGGAACTCAGGAGTCTGCAACATGGTCAGGCCAGCAGTCCATCAGCAGCAATATGCAGTACAAGCTGTTTCAAATGAACAGCAACAGACATTCTGGAATAATCTACACCAAAATGCAAGTTTCTTCTTCAGGTCCTGCCAAGTTTGCTAAAAGTTTGCTCCAAATACTGAGTCTTAGCACCAGTATTGAATTCTGAAATGGGAATATGACTGTCTATTACAACAATACTGGAATTATGGTCAGCAGAAGAAAAATTCCTCAAGTAGCTATTTGCATCACTTTTACTTTCCATCTTCAGTCACACCTGCCTGCCTGCTAACAGGTATGGAACAAACATGGTTACACAAGCGCAACCTAGATGCTATCCCTGCAATGGAAGAAGTGGTTTAAGTCCTGATCCATGCTTTCCTCACTTAACCCTTTCCAAAACAAATGTATTTTTTTAAGAAAGTGATAAGCAGAAATGTTGATCTAAAATAAAACCCCAAAACCATCTCAAACTAAAACAAGAAACAGAGAGGGCTAGAAATAAAGTAAGAACACCTTATCTGCCAGCTTTGCATCAAGTGAAGCTTTGGGAAGCGTTAACAGCATCTTCTCTCACAGTAAAGCAAAATATCACTACCACAACCGAAAATAAACAAACCAGAAGTGCCACTCCCCCCAGGCACGGGCGTGAAAAACCTCCTGCTCATCCCCGGGCCAGAGCCGCCCCGCTGGGCCCGGCGGGCAGGCCCTGGGCCGCGCACCGCCCTTAGAACCGGGCGCTCACGCCGCCGTCCAGGGCCGGGTCTCCCCCCGATCCCACCCAGCCGCCTCCCACACGCCAGACTCCTGCGGCACGAGGAGAGCCCGCTCGGGCGGGCCCAGCCACTCGGCTGCCGGTCCGAGCCGCCGCCCCGCCACACGGCGAGGCGCGGCAGGTACAGCCCAGCCCCGGGCCCGAGGGCCGCCGCCGCTCCCCCGCGGCCGCCGCCGCCCGCCGGGCCGGGCCGGGCCGGGCCGGGGCGCCCCTCACCTGGGCGCGGGCCGCCACAGCTCAGCCGCGCCGCGCATGCGCTGCACCCGCCCGGGCACGCCCCGCCCCCACGGCCGCCGAGGGGCAGCGCGGCCGCCGCGCCCCGAGCGGGCATGCGCAGAGCCGGCCGGCGGGAGCGCGGGGCGGCGGCGGCCCCGCCGGGCGCGTCAGGGAGCCGGGCGGCGGGAGCGGAGCCCCGAGTTTGGGGCTCCCCAGTGCTGCACAGAAAAAATACAGCTCTTCCCCACACAGAAGGTCAGGCTTTCGTGTAGCCTCTCTCAGTTCATGAATGAGGAAAGCAGCATCAAAGAGGTCTCAAACTTGTCAAAGAGAGAAAACACGGCAAAAAAAGGAATCACAGAATCAATTAGGTTGGAAAAGACCTCGGGTCATTGAGTTCAACCTATGACCTAACACCACCATGTCAACTAGACCATGGCACTAAGTGCTACATCCAGTCTTTTCTTAGACACTTTCAGGTATGGTGACTCCATCACCTCCACGGGCATCCTGTTCCTATGTCTAATAATCCTTTCTGTGAAGGAATTCCTTCTCATCTCTAACCTGAACCTCCTCGGGCACAGCTTGAGGCTGTCCTCTTGTCCTGTCTCTGGTTGCTGGAAGAGGAGGCCAAATCCCACACGGCTGCAGCCTCCTTTCAGCCTCCTTGTGAGAGTGGTAAGGTCACCCCTGAGCCTCCTTTTCTTCTGGTCTGAACACCCCTTCTGCTCCTCACAGAACTCGTGCTCTAGATCCTTCACCGCTTTCATCACCCTTCTCCTGACTCACTCCAGCACCTCAATGTCCTTTCCTGAAGGGAGGGACCCAGAATTCAACACAGAACTCAAGGTGTGGTTTCACCAGTGCCAAGTACAGGGGAAGAATCACTTTTTCCTGTCATGACTGAAAACAAAAACAAAAACAAAACAAAACAAAAAACCAAACAAAACCAACAAAAAAACAAAAAAAAACCCCAACTTTTGTGTGGTTGGAAAGTGTAAAATACATGGATCTGGTTTACATGAACAGCATATAAACCAAGGGCAAATAAATAGGAGGAAGTGAGTCCCTGGTTCAATGAAAAAGCTAGAGTAGCTATTCTTGTTCTGAGAACTGCATAAATGCTACCAGCACCGAGAAATCTGTCAGAATACTTTGCATTTGGACATGAAAGCCATTTCATTATAGCAAATTGAAAAGACTGTGTGGAAGACCTGAGCAAATACAAAATTAATTCCTCAAACAGAAATAGAAAGAAATACTTTCATTGTTATGATGGTCTTGTTAAGGAACCTGAAATATGCTGATTTAGGAGGGCAACAAGATGTAAGAAATTCCTGAATGAAAAAGAGAAGGACCTTTAATCTCAGCATAGTCTCATAAACAACTTGCCAAATGCAACACAAAAATGTCTGAGGTTACATGAAATGACACCATAATTTTAAAAAATAAGGCACTGTTGGGTTCCAGTCCTACCAATCTGAAATGCTGTGAGAGAACACTAGTGACTCTTATTCTTAGGATGTAGTTTTGAGCACAGAAATGCCAGAGTTGGCTCTGATTACATCTAAGCTGTAGTGTGAGATGTGTGATCTCTAGACTCTGGATTTGGATCCCTTACTGTTCAGGAGTTTTGGGGTCTGAGGAAAAGCATGCTAAGAATGCTATTGTATCATCTTATTTGTACAGGCATGGTCTGGGGTTGCCTTGTACCCTGAAACAGCCCTTACTGTTCTCCACAGAGGCCGGATTTCTCAGGATATGGAGTATGCATGGCTGCTCAGTGAAAACAGCTCACCAGAGAGCAAGTAGCCTGTGTTTAGGACAGACAACCTGCTGTTCAGTTTACGTGATTCAGAACAGATTTGGGATATGTGATACCAGGCCTTCATCCAAGGGGCAGCAGGTAGGATAACTGAAATACTACACTGTTTAATAGAGAAGTTTTCCTGGACAGTCAAGGTAAACCTTTTTCTGAATAAATGAAATCTTATTACCGAAATGTCCCTGAATTAAGTTGACTTAAATCTTAGGTTTATATTGAACATCATCTAAATTCTTCCTCTTCCAAATATGCTGTATTTGTAGTTTTATTAATATTTCTGTCATTGCCCCTTCTCTCCCTTTTCATTTAATTTGATTCTTCATTGATCCAAGGTCTCATTTACTGTGTGAGTTCAGTGATTACAGTCAGTGGCAACAGGATGTTTTCCTTTTTCCTTATGTTATACAGTGGTTGATTTGTTTATCCTAAAGGCGAGTGTTTTGACAAATAAGAATTAACTTTTTGTTCACTTCCCTGTTTATTCTGGTTGTACAACAGGAAGAGTGAAAAGAATGACTGCATGTTTATTCAGTGTAGGTGTTTCAACACTTATTAAAAAAAGGTGTTGAATATTTTCTTTCAGGAGAAGATGCAGAAATCATCTTTCATGGCTTAAGAGTGACAGAGGCAAGTTTTTATCTAATTAGGTGGTTAAATAATGTGTGCTTACCGAACAATTAATAAAGGTGTTGATGCATCGACTTCATAAATGCTTGTGGGACAAAGAATCTTTTGTCCTAACACAGCAGTAGAAAGAAATGTTTGGCAAACTTTGGAAATAAAGCATAGCCAGGTCAGAAGAATGTAGTTTCATATTACACTGTCTGAACTGGAAAGGTTAGGTCTGAAAACACCATGTACTCAATCTTTTTTATTCATATATTCACTGCTTTGTTTTGCAATCACAGACAAAATACAATTTAGGAAGTACTAGATTAAATTAGTTTGCAGATAAATATCTTTATTCATCTCACTTCATTGATCCAGTCTAATTTTTATGATATTTTAATACAGGTATCTTTGTTCCTTCTGTTATTCACTTCTGTAATTTTAATACATAAATAGACAAATATTGTTTAAATGATGCCTCATAAGTTTTCATTGGTTTCAACAAAAGAATTAATTCATGCAGATAAAGTGTGTTGTTGGGCATTAAAACAATATTAAAGCTTGAAATCTCTTTGAAAAGACATTCCACATATATATTTTGTTAATAATTAATATCTTATTTAATAAATATCAAAGCAGGAAACATTGTGTGATCATAGAATTTCACCCAGAAGTTGACTTAACAAGATTTTTCTCTAATGAAAGTACTTTAGTAATGGCTCCTTGTCTTCTAAATTTCAACTTTAGATATGTATTCTTTTCAAAATACACATCTTTCATATTGTTATATCCATCTGCAACTTCATCTTTACCATAAATGTGTCCAATTTAAGACAAGGCAGAATGAAGACAATTTCAAAATGACAAATTATTAACAGAGATGGCATAACAAGAATAAAGCACTTTTAGTGCTCTTACACTCTTTTATACTGTTTTATGTTGGATGAGAACAAAGGTGGATTTAATATTCCTTTTACAACTTCTAGGCTTTTGGGCCAACTGAGGATTTGAGGAAGCAGTGCAAGAGAGCAGCCCAATGACTGCTTTTAACCCTTGCAGCATCAGAGCATTGCAGCAGTCGAGAGTGCTCTGGAGAGCAGCAAGCCCTTCTGCATTCCCTCACTTCCCAGCACTGTCATCCCCTCTGTCTGCTCTTCCATATAGTGTGTGGAAAACTACAGGGTGTAGAAGGATACCTTTACTTAATAAGTGCAATGCTCCTCATTATAGTGTTGTTTTTGTTTTTTTTTCTGGTGCAAGAATCTACAGGATTTAAATTGTTATCATGGAAGAGCTACTATTTGCTCCAAAGCAGGCTAGATGTTATGTTTTCCTGGAGTTCGAAAATTATTTACGTTTGTATTTCAGATATTGATGGTGGCTTTGGGAGTTTTGGGGGTTTTTTGGTAGGTGTTGAGCCATCTCTACAGACTCTTTTATATGGATTGTAACTTGTGCAGTGTCTTCATTTTTCTAGTTGCATCTTAATTTTGTGAATCTGAGAACTGAGAGAAGCGTCTTCACGTTCTACATGGCTTCTGTATGCCTGCGTTACTTGTAATAACCACTGGGTGTCGTGAGTCTCTTTGGATTACAGGACATCGAGAAGGACAAAATTAGTCCAGTCAAGGACTGCCTATGGACTTTTTTTTCGGGTGAAAAGGTCTTTGTCTAATTTACATAGGATTGCAATAAGGAATCCCAAATCTTACTTTAAAATAATGTTACTTGTTTAGCTAAATGTGTGATTCTTGGGGCTGTCCTGTGCAGGGACAGTAGCTGGACTTTGATGATCCTTGTGGTCTACTTCCAATTCAGAATATTCTGTGAGTCTGTGGGTCTTTATTTATGTACAAGGGCAACTAATACGAGATAGGAATACTACAAACAACAGCCTAATTCTCTACATGTTTTATTCCCATTACCATTTAGTCATTCAACTGAATGACATCTTGTTTGGCAGAAAAACACTTGAGATGTCAGTAGGTAATTAAAGAAATCCTGATATTATAAGTGTATAGCATAGCAGAACTAAGGATGAATTTGGGATCT
Organism: Lonchura striata; assembly: GCF_050655825.1. Classification (NCBI taxonomy): domain Eukaryota; kingdom Metazoa; phylum Chordata; class Aves; order Passeriformes; family Estrildidae; genus Lonchura; species Lonchura striata. The sequence goes on along the minus strand of NC_140707.1, from coordinate 51,864,412 downwards.
CAAATCGGTATTTTCTGAATTGGGGATCTCAAATCGGTATTTTCCTAATTTTTGGGAACTATATTTTACATGGCTGTATTTGAGAGTGTGATTTTGGTAAAGATTTTGGCCTATTATTTTAATAATTTTTTGCAAGCAAATGAAAAGGCACAAATTTGTAACTTTATATGCTAGGATAAAAAATGGACTTCATGCAGAGAAGAACTTGAATGTTGAACCTTCAGTACAGACCTGTGCTGCAGAGGATTAAAGACCAACCATATTAGTTGCACATAGAAGGATTACATTTCCCACAGACTGGTCAGTAGGAGATCATATGATGTGGTAACAGTGATACAGCCGTGTGCTGTGCCTCACAGTATGGATAGATGAGCCAGGCACACAGGCTGGACGGAGGCTTTCCGAGAAGCTCAGATGCCACTGTGACTCAGTTGCTTTCCCTTTGGGCTTGTTATGTTAGATGCCTGAGCTGATCTGGTGTGTGGGGGTTCTCTTAGTAGTGGTTGAAGCTTTGCCTAACAGTATGATTGTGAAATGTCCAGAATTACTAGAATCATCTGAAAGACAAATATAGAACTGTCTCTTGGTTTGCAGGGCAAAGTATGTTACCCTATTACAGGGAACAGTAGCAGGATATATTTTACCTTTAACTTAGAAACCTGCACTGCACTGACTAGCACAGCAAAACTCTGAACAATTTGTGTCCAGTGTCAGAGGAATTGTGAGGGTTTATAGGAGCAGATAATGAAAAATCTGCTAAGTGCTGATTTTTATAGTGGACTGTGTATAATGTAGCCAAATCAGAACACATTTTTATGACACTAGAAAAAGGTGGTGCCTTGGTGGTAGTACTTCACAGATCTTCAGACCAACTTTTTAAACTTGGTGGGTGTAGTAGATCTTCTGAAGCAGTCTTGTTAGGAGGATGTCAGTATCAATTAAAATGTGCTTTTGTTCTGGAGTAATTTATGGGACCCTACTGAGGTCCCTAATTACTGTTTGCAACCTGTGGTCAGGGAAGAATTGAAAACCAGTTTTTATTTGAAGTGATATAGCAGAATGGACAGAAGATACAAATTGGATTTCTAATATACGTACAAGGCTGATTTCTGTTGTGCTGAATTCACGAGGAGCTACTGAGGGCTCACCAGTCTTGAAAATGGGACCTCTTGTTTGTATGTCTTTAGGAAAATAACAGAGTTTCTATGAAATGTTCTGACAGTAATTATCTTTCAGATTGCATTGACTTAACACGTGGAGAACCTTTAATGCTAAGGAAAAGGAATATCTGTCAATATCTCTGAAAAGCTCACTGTAAAATTACATCGTTTACTTTTGAATACAGTGTTAATCAGTACAGTACAGAATTAAAAAGTAATAAAATAGGTACAAAATGTGGTGACATTTTTAATTGAAATACAGTCATTGGCTTTGTTGAAAACTTTTGAAATCTTGGACTTTCCTGGAACGTAGAAATACTCTTCTTTTATTAAAATTAACATAGCCCTCTAAATTTCCAACCTTCCAGAACAGTTTTGTGTTTATCAGATTTCTCAAGTGTGATTGTTATAGTGGTCAGATAAAATGTAGGACTGCATAGTGGGAATAGGAATGCCTGAAAAATGTGTATTTCTGATCCCAAGATAATTTATGTAATTGGATTTGTGATACCCTGCTGTAATATTATTTTTCTTTATAGCGTTGCTGCATAGAGAGAAATAGCATTGATATTAAGTGCCTGTATGTTCCTGCAGACCAGAGATAGAAATCTGTAGTGGAATATCAGAAATGACAAGCATACCCAGGCTGTCACAATCTTGTCCAGCTCTGCTATGCCAACAAATAAACTGTTTCAATAGGGCAAAAGCAAAATGTACTTAGGACAGTTGAATATTTACCAGATGCTATAGCATTTGAGGCTCCAGGACTAGCTCTTTGTAGGTGTAAGACTGAATTAGATTCCTTCCTTTGCCAAGGGCAGGAAAAATCATGTCTTGTCAGGGAAGACAGTTTTTCTCTTTTTTTTTAAGGAAATTCTCCACATGATGGCGGTAAAAAACCTCTGGAATTCAGAGGTGGTTTCTTTCACCTTCAAAAGCCATAGGGAAAAAAACAACCCAAGATGAAGAACTGATTATGTGACTGAGCTTTTAGATTTGCCATTTTTCTCTTGGTAGGCCTTAAATTCCCCAGATAGTTTTCCAGACAGCAAGACTGCATGCAGCCTGGAACAAGGAGAATAGGTCACCTGTCACATAATACTAGGGCACAGTGTCACTCACAGGCATTCCTTCAAAAGATATTTTTGGTTTCTTATGCTGTGTATAAATATGCAGAGGGAGAGGATAAGGAAAAAAGAGGTTGTGTTTAATTCCTGACCACAAACTTGTCTCTGCCCAAAGAACTTGGAGACTGTAGCTCATCTTTTCAAGTCACATAGCAGAAAGCCCTTGGATAAGCACCCAGTTTACCCCAACTAGGCATTTGACCAACTTGGTTTGATTGTTGTAACAATGCCAGACAGAGATTAGTTGTGGAATGAGTTTGCAGTTGAGACTCAGTCTGTCTAGAGCACTTGGATATCTTGGTGTATGGAAGCACTTAGAGAGGAGTGTATTTAAAGAACCCAGAAGCAGCTGTGTGGCTAAAATTAAAATGCGTTTTTCTTGTATTGTTTTTGCTTGGTTTCCTGTTGCACACTCTGGACCTGTCTTATGAGAGCAAATGGGCAAAGGAAAGAGATGAGTCAAAGGGATGAAAATCAATCCTAGAAATTCCTGCTTTGCTTTTTACAGCCTGGATACACCAGATATTTGACATGAAAAGGCCTGTGGCTAAAAGAGTCTTTGAAAATCTGCTCTTTATATTCATATGCCTTTCATTCCATTCTTCAGTCATTTAGCCCATAGATTTCCTTTTTGTGTGTGTACAAGGATTGCTGCTCCATTCCTTTCTCCCCATCTTTCCTTCCCAGAACATAGGAGGTCTAATTCTACAGTAGCTAGCACCAAATGTGCTATAGCTTATCAAAATGTCTGTAAAAATATCTGATATAAGGGGCAGAAAAGTACTGATGTGTAAGTGAAAGCATAAGGTACAAAATACAGATATATCAGAGCAAGATCTCTGATAAAGCAAGGTTAAAAATATAAATAATGTTTGTTTGTAATCAGTAGAGCAACTGCTCCTTTAGCAGAAAGGTAATTTTCCTTGAAAGAGTATATTACTTAGAAGTCATAGCATGGAAGGCATTTAACAATAAATTTATATTCAGATACTTCTGACATGGAGAATTATTACCCCAGAATACTGTACAGGGAATTAGGAAATAGTTTTAAAATCTTGGTCAAGGCCATATAGGAAATCTGTGGCAGAGTCAACAAAACATGAGAATAGTAAGGGCTGTTCCTGTTCATCACTTCCCTCTCTGATCATGTGCCTTACATAGATTGTAGAGCCTTGCTGTCAGACCAAAAACTTGCTTAGTCTGATGCCCTAAAAGCTGCTTTGAAGCTAAACACAAAACTCTTTAGTTATTGGCAGTTGGGATATGATTCCATATGATCTTTTAGCAAAGCAAAAGGACACATTTATATATCACAGTGAATGTAAAGGAGCTATTCAGAGAAGCCCAACTGCACTCCACACCAATAAATCTACTTATTCCATCTGCTTAAAATGCCCTGAAAATATTTTTAATAGATTTTAAAAATATATAAATATATGTTAAGCCATGCAGCTTTCCTAAAGAGTAGAAATAATATTAAGGAGCAATATAAAATGACCAGCCCACTTTGCCACGAATAAATGGGAAAGTAGAAGTCAGGGGTGTTAAGTACCCCGTATTTGCAACCACAGGCTGGTCAGAAGTAAGGAACAGAATTTCATGTGGCTCACCTATATTTTTAAGGGGTTTATATTCTTTGAGTATGTGCAGCTTTTCTGTTCATGACAAGGAGAGTTGCATACTGTCTCCTGACCCCCCAGGTCAGTAGCACTGAAAGGGTCACATCTGCAGTTTGAATGGTCGAGGTTAACAGTCTGAATAAAATAACAAAACTGAAACTGTTGCTCATCTAAATCAACCTTCTGCAATCAGCAATCGTTTTGGCCAATGTTTTGTGTATTCTGCCAAAATCTCTCAGGAGTGAAAGATTCAGCAGCCCCATTAAATACTACTCAAGACTGTGGCTTTCACAAGTACGAACTTTTTTTTCTTTTTCTGGTTATACAGATAATGTATCTCTGGTAACCTTGTACATTTTCTGAAAGAAGAAACTATGGTGAATACATTTTCTGTTTGTTCTGTTTTGCATTTGTTTTTCCTCTTCAGAAACAACTCAGTTGTGAATGACCCTGTGTGATAAGTAAGAGAAATTCAGTATGCAGTTTTGGTGCTACAAAAGGGCCCACTGGCAATTTCAATGCCTATTTCCCAAGTCCTCGGAAAGGTCATTGAGGGTCTCCATTACATGCAGTCTAGAGCCTGCTACAATTTTCTCATACAATTTAATCTGCTGCCTGGATGGCCTCCAGTGTACAAGCAACTGACAATCTACAGTCTTTGGAATTGATTTCCTGGAATTGTGGAATGCCTACTTGGCCTCCAGATGACAGATGTATGCTAGAGCTCTCAGTGCTGCTGCTCTACAGAGATGAGAGAAAATTTGCCTCATTTCAACATTTTCTGTAAGCTTTTAAATCTTCTTTTAGTGATTTTAGGGATGAAGTTATCACTAAGATACAAGCATCATTCTGAGTGGGAATCATTAATAAAAATCCTTTGCTTTCTGTAGCCTTTATCATGTAGGGACCTTTTTGGGCTTATAAATATACTCTAAGACAAACACTGTATGAATTTGTTAACTCTTGTCATAGTCATTTTGCACTTGGGGAACCAAAAATTAAAGGGCAGATAAATCAGTTGCCAAAGTTCACATACCAGGACACTGTCACCATCAGAAAAAGTTTTTCATTTTAGAGTTTACTTCAAGCAACTAATGTGGATTCATGCTATAGGTCTCTTGTCTTTACTAAGATTGTACCTGTACTTTATTTAAAGCACATTAAAAATGTGTGTTCTTCTTAATAAACAAAATATTTACATGAGTGGGAGACTGAGAAAATAACTTGAGATTTCTAATCTATGTTCCAGTTTTAAGACCAAGTATTCCTCCTATTTTTCTTCTGTATGTAGCAAGTGCTCCTAAATCTGGAGTATAGGTGCCATTGTCTTTCTCTTATAGTGCATAGAAGTAAACTCCAAATGCCAGACTGAGACTCAGCAGAAAAAACCCAAATGATGAATGAACATTGGAAAAAAATTTGGGGTTTTCATTGAAAAAAACTAATATAAACAATTCCATGAGAATAGGTGTTTTTTCTTTGATGACCGACTATGCAGTCAATCTGAAACCTGAGTGACCTGCTCTCCTTTAAAATCTAGAAATGTTTCTGCATGCATAGAAGTTTGGAACAGAAAATAGTAAAATAGAAAAGCTGGGATTCTTAATATGAAACTCCAGCTCAACTAGCATAGTAATGGATGGTTAAAATGGCTCATTTGATGGAAATACAAGGGCACACATGGTGGCTTGTCCAGAAAGAGAAAATGTACACCTGATGACAAAACAGAGAGATTTCCATTGTCATCCCAAGCCAGAAATACCTGTTGTATAAGGCTTGAATTAATTTTTGGATTTTGTAGGGTAGCACTTTTTTGGGATGTTTTTTGCTTTCTTTGAGAAACTAGCCAAATGTTGTAGGGTGTGGAACTTCATAAAAATAGGGGGGGAAAGTTTATGTAGACTTCAACTAGAAATGAATATAACAGCTTACAGTGAGAGAATAAGTAAGTAAATAAATAAATACATATTTATATATAATGTCAGCCTTGATACAGAAAGGAGAGAAGTAGAGGAAGCAACTAGAGAGGTTAGAATACCAGCTTTGTGCTAAATAGGATGTGGACAAGAACATGAAAGAGAACTTGAGTGAGCATGAAATGGAAGTATCCATGATCCTCTTGAAGGAAAGGAGGGAGAACAGCAAAGTAGAAGAAAAAGGATTTCAAGAAGGCAGACTTCAGCAAACTCAGGGTACTGGGAGATCACATGTCATGGAAGAGAAATTTAAAGGAATTAAGCACTTCCTGATGGAAAACATACTCTCTGGAATTTAATGATCCCAGTGCAAGGAAGAATAGCAAGTATATAACAAGAAGTCATCTGGTTAAATCATATACATTGACCTCAAACATGTGAGTCATACAGGAAATGAAAATTATGTGAGATTACTAGGATTAGTATAAAGGAATACATTAGTATGTAGGGACATAAAAAAGAAAATGGCACAGAAGAATTTATAATTAGGAGGAGCAAGAAACCTTTTATAGGTGACCAACTGAAAAAAATCTGTTTTTATAAAGGACATTACTGTTTATGACTATGGAGTTTCTACTTGAATTTTATAAGGAAAAAGAGAAAGACTGGGAAAGTATTCCATACTAAACTGAGAGAGAAAACTAGTAATATCTTAGATCAATATGATGCCTTTTTTGTTTCAGTATTCACTAGAGAAGTCTGCTGTAATAATGTAGTTAATATATAATTATTATGAAAAACTAAGGACCATGATCTTACAGACTAATAAAATCGACTCTAGCTTGTTTAGAGCACTGGCCAGAACTATTTAAAGTTGTCAGCAGGCACCTCTGATAACGTAGGAGATACTCTCTAAGGCTCTAAGAGAAAAAGGAAAAATGTAATGCTTAAAGTATAAAAAAGAAGACAGGGAATTTTTCGTCAGCCACTTTGACTGCAATTCCTAAAAAAAATGCTCAAACAAATAAAATGGACAAATAATAAAATGAATTATATGTAAACATCTGGAAGATAGCAAAGAAATGGCTGACATACAGAATGGATCTGTTGAGAGCAACCCACATGAAAACAATCTGTTTTCCTTGTGCTTTGGGCCAATAGATCTGTGAACAGAAGAGCAATAATAAATGTTTTGCATCTTGACCCCAGCAGATTTTCTGACCATCTTTACGTATCATATATATGCCACATTTTCCTGAGCAAAGCAGGAAAACTTAATTTATGAGGAAATTTGAAGAACTGATGGTGTTTAGTCTATGAGAAAAGTCTGAAATGAAATGTGTCTTTAGATAAGGCTTCTAAGCTACCCCAGAAAGGAGAGTAATTTTTCTCCATGTTCTGCATAGACAGGAAAAGAAATAAAAGTTCTAAAATGCAGCCAGAGAAATCCAGGTTAGATATTGGGAGGAATAAGTAGAAATAATGAAGCACAGGCATATCTTGTGAAGAGATAATGTAAAATTTCTGTTACTGGAGTTTATTATGTTCATGTTACCTGTGCTTAGAAATGTTACTGATACTTTGCCCTGCATCAGGACAGTAGATAGATGAGATGACTTTCAAGATACTTTCCAGTAGCATCTTATGTCAAAATTTTGCTGTTCTCCAGCCTTGGCTGTCTCAATCTTGTGTCTATGTTAAACATTTTTTAGACAAGGGTAATGGCAACCAAGCACTTTTCAGCATTCACTTTCAATGTTCACTTTAATAACATTTTGTGAGAAGGAAAGAGGTATTCTGATTTTTGTAATACAACCGTCAGAAAGAGCTTCTCTGTATTAATGTAAAGTTGGGAGCAGAAACTATTAGTCTTATATGCAGTTGATATTTAAACCAAAAATAGCTTTCATGTTTTCAGTGAAAAGTCACCCAACTCTATGCTATATTCATTTGCCCTTTTTCAATGTTTTTCCTCCACAAGCTTTTTAAAATACTGTATTGGGGGCTTCAAACTGACTTCTAATTTAGTTAGAAATTTTTGGCTCCACCTAACAAAATTCTGAAAGTCGTATCTGTAGTTCAGGTAAAAATTGTGATATCTGTGCAAAGTATCATCTCAGCAAGGACATCACAAGGCCTTATCACTGCCCTACTTACAAGAGAAGAACTTATAGTATTATTGTTATTGCCCAGTAACAAAGTAAGTCACAGAACAGTGTGTGAACTGTTTAATAAAAAACAAGTTTCAGATCTACAGTGACTTGAAAAAAATCAGCATACTTAAAAAAAGAAAGAACCAAATAATACACTTTTCCAGAAGTTAGGCCTTGTTTCGCTTTTATTCTTGTTTCCATTTTTGTCTTCATGTGCACATTAAATCAATGTGAAATAAATATTATAAACAAAAAACCAAATTCTTTGTACTAAACATAGCTACAGAACTGGAAGCCTTATGGGTGGAATTTATTATATTCCTAGCCACAGGAGAACAGAGATGGAGCTAAATGTTAGATATAGTGAAGGAGAAAATTGGCAAGAGTATCATGTTATCAAGGATGGATTTGATCTGCTAGAAATTAATGGAAGATAAATCATTGAAGATCATGATTAATAAATATTTTTTCCATTTTTTAGAGTGTTAACTTCAAGAAGTGGTTATTTTAATTTTCTTTTTAGTAAAGAGGATAGGTTTTTTTATGAATACAACAAATAGGTAACTTAGAAGTAGTCATAACTAAAATTACATTTATTTTAATCTGGGTTGAGAAAGGGAAAGACTTGGTGGGAAAAAGTGATTGGAAAGACTGAAGTTATGAAAACAGCTCATTTTTGTGAAGCAAAATGTAAGCATTGTCAACAGTTGTTAAATCTCAAGATAAAAAGAATTCACACTTATTTCAAAATGAAAATTACTTTCTTCAGAGTTTCTACATCAAATGAATGAAGCGTTGTCTGTTGAAGTAGAAGAGGAGGTGTGGGTCTGATGATCTTCCGAGTGAGACATCTTCAGTGTCATTGAAAGTTAGCCACAATGAAAATGTAATTCCCTACCTAGGTCTTCCTGCAGCTCTTCAACTTCGAATTCCTTTCAGAGCATTCTCAGTTCAGCCTTGAAAACCACAATATGACAGATGAATTGGTGACTGCACCTTAAAAAAAAAAAAAAAAAGGAAGAAAAGAAAGAATGAAGTCAAACTCTTGAACTTGTTAGAAAGTTGCAATCTTCTTCTAAAAACATCATAATCAGTGTAGCACAAACTGAGCATTTTGAAAGTGATTGAAGCACTTTGCCCTGAATACTCTCATTCAGACAGATTTAAATTTGTGGTTTCATATTAGATACTACAAGTGAAGAGACAGAGGAAAAAAATTAAAGGAACAACTGAAAGAATCAACTTTGACATTAAGGCAGATGGTTCATTGCACATGAGAAATGATCCAATAATGGATACAAGTATCTGTAGAGAAAAATAGGTTCCTACTTAATGCTATCGATTTTGTGTTTGAAAAGAAAAGCAAAGACTATTGTGTCCAGGTTAGTATAGCTGTTGCCTACTAGCTCAAAAGAAAACCAGAGGAGGGATCTTTTCATTTATTCTAATGATGGAAATAAGGAGAATAAAGGTATTTACATTAAAAATCACTTGAAACATTTCTATGGTAGATGTTCAGTATACATTGATAGTACAGTTGTGAAATAATGGAGCATTTCACACCATCATAAGGCATATTTTGGGAGTTCAAAGATTTTCCTGCAACCATCTGTCTCATACTTGCTTGATTAAAAAAAGAGGATTGATGCAGCACCTTCTCAACAACATTCAGAGGAACTCTACACAAAATTTTGGACCTGATTTTAATCTACAGAAAGATGACTTGCATAGCACAGAGTGACCTAAAAACTTTTCATTTGCACCAAGTCCATTTTGCAGCATCCAAAATGTACTATGTCATTTTTTGGTCAAAGGAGAACAGATCTAAAAGCTCTCTATACTTTGATAAGAAATAACACAGGCTTTCAAATTCATGTTGAGCCCAAAGTATGGTCAAAACAGACTTTACTGATGGTTTGGTTGTTTTTGTTTTTTTTTTTTTTACAGACATGTTACAGTTACAAAAGATATTACAATGTGGGTTTGGCAGATAGAAATTCTATGGACATGCAAGTCTACAACCATGGTCACAGGGAAAAAAAAGGCATATCTAATTAACATCTAGAACCACAAAGGGAGAACAAATATTCTTTGATTACTTCTAGATTTTTTATTGTTAGAAATGTTGTTTAGCCAGCATCATTGATTATTCATACCATTGCCTGCTTTTTGTCTAAATTAGGAAAAAAGTAGCAGGCATGTGGAATGTAGACTCTTAAGCCTACTTTTCTTCTTTCTTTTAAGACTAACAGGCTTTGTACATGACATGTATGGGAAGAAGTGATGCCACAATTTATGTCAAAAGACTGAAATTTGGGAGATGAATCACAGTGAATAGATACTCATAATCTGACAGATGTCAGTTTTGCAAAATATATACAGTTCTGTTCAGCAAGCTCAATATGTGTCTGGTGATTCAGATTTATTTGGTTGAACAGTTAATCTCTGAAAAACAGTTTTTCAGTATTCTGGAATGGCTTGTCAGAATACAGCTGCCAAATACCCTGAGCATTCTCTGTCTCTACTCATCTTCCCTTCTCCTGCTGGTCCCCTTTGTAAAGGGAGAGCAAATAGTCCATTTTCAAAAACTCTGAACAGATTAACATAGACCATGGCTTTCCCAGACACTTCTTGAGTGCCATGAGTGCCAGAGGGAAAATTGGTAAAACCTTTTTCCTTGCATCTTAAAGCTGCTTCCTCTTGCTAAGAGTGGGAATAGATTAGATAAGACAAGCTGCCTGACTTAGAATGAGGTAGAAAAGATAGTCATGGGTCAGGTAGAGGTACAGTATTTGTCAGGACATAAGAAGCACAGCACCAGCTAGGCTTGGTAAACAGAAAAGGAGGGAAGCTCTTTAATTAGCAGAATGTGTAATTAAATCTGAGTCCTGGTGTTCTTTTGCTATCATAAAATATATGAGATATCTACTAGCAAAGTATGTCTTACTCACTTCTAAGCTCTGACCTATATTGCATTTATACTGGGGATTTTATTAGTGCAGTCTGACTCTGACAGCAGCATGTACTAAGAATTTAAAGATTAGAACCCTGTTATTACAGATATCAACATAGGTCCATATGTTCACCCCTAATTAATTATTTATGCCATGACACTGGGAGAACAATAAGGTTATGCTTGCATTCTAGAAGGTAAGTAGACTGTCCCAAGTAATTATAGATCTGTTACCCTGGCATCAATCAATGCCAATATAATCGAAAGTTATTAAGAAATTGTTTTTTAAAAAAATAATTAAATAATGGAAATATAATGAATGCCTGTCAAAGTTGATGTACAGAAAATCAGTCTAGTCAGTCTGTTTGACATTTATATGTTTACTAATCTATAGAGAAAATATATACAGATTCTTATAAGGCAGCTGAACTGTGACTAACAAAAAAAAACCTAATTCAAGAATGAACCTTATACAGTGTTAACAAAGCACATGCTGCTCTGGCTGGAGGACTTGGAAGACAAAAAAGTAGTTGTTAATTGGGAGTCATCATGAATGGGGGTTTACCTTGCACAAGGATTGATGCATGTTATTAGTGGGCTGGTGGGTGGCTAATGATAATCCCTATTTTCCTTATTATTTTAACAAATAAATAGTACTAAGGGCATTTGGTAACATTTGCAGATAATATCAAAATAGGAGAAATAGTGAATAGTGAATGAAGTCAGGGAACTTACTCAACCACTTGGACTGGTTAAGTAAGTTATGGCCATTCAAAGGAACTTATATTGTAACACTGACAAAAGCAAGATCATATCTTTATGAGCAGAAAACATGCTGTCTGTTCATCTATAGGAAGAATAGGAAGAGGAGTTGTTTCCTAGGAAAGAGATTCTGAAAAATATTTCAAGGTCATATGGACAAATGAGTCAACATGGTTCCTACTGTAATGATTTGGCAAAAATAGGTAAATTGAATTGGAAATGAACCACTTGAGAAGTCATTTAAATTTTGCATATGGAATTGGTGCTGGAATCCTGACTAACTATGAGACTTGCATTTTAAAGAGAATGGTGAGCGCTTTGAGTGGATAGACAGCTACAGAATAATTGTGGAGAATTACTTTGTAGTTTGAAAACTGAAGAGCCCAGTCTGCCTATTTTTTTTTTTTAAGAGAAGGGAGAAAGAAATTGTTCAGAAGTGATTTGATTACAATGTTTAAATACTTTCCTGTAGAGAAAATCTGACATTCCTAAGAGCTATTCATTTTAGGGAAGAAAGGCATAGTACAGTAGCATCCTTTTGTTCTGGACTCTGGATCCAAATAAATCCACATTTAGGAAGAAATCTCAAAATTCTTTTCGGTCCAGAGATAGACTCAACAACAGCCCCTAAGATGAAGATTTGAAAATTTCTCTAAAAAGAATGTGAATAACCTTCAGATCAAAACAGGACTGGGGGTAATTTCTTGCATTTGTAAAAAATAAGTAACTAGCCTTAGTATGCGATAAAATTTAATAGACTGTGATATGCTAGAGATCCCACTAAAGGATTTTAAAAGTATTTTCTGACCTTTGAATTCAGAGGGGAAAAAAAGCATTTTACTAACAAAAATACCTCAAAAGAATGCTAAAGTTCTAAGTCATGCATTCAGAAGGGGCAAAACAGAATGTAGGCTTCCTGAACAAATTTCTCCAAACTGCTATGAAATAGTCCAATTACATGTTCTTAGATGTTCGAAGTCATGTGGAAAACGGATAATGCGTAAAAAGGCACTGCCTGGATAGAGAGTGGAATAGTACCATGGAAATACTATGTGGTTATGCAATTATAAACTTTATTCTAATGAACGTACGTGAACAAAACTACTGCTGTTATTTACAAGCTTGTATCTGTAACATCTGTGACCCTTTAATGGGAACAGTGACATAGAAGGGAATGACAAAGAGGCCAAGGCAGTTAAATAGGAAGAGAGTATCTTGAAGGCAGATCTCTCTGAGACAACTATAGAGTGCTTTAAAAGTATTGTGGAAGAAAAATACCTCTTTTAGGGTCTGTTTCTGCATTCAAAAGAATTATTTAGACCCAGTTCCTCTTTTCCTTTGTTCTGTTTTAGGTTAACTTGGAAGAAATCTTAAAGGGTATTATGTTTAACTGTCAGATTGATCAGCTACCTTGTTTATCTAAGCATACTAAGTTGGTTGAGCAGAGCTTGATGGGAGTCTGGAGATGCTGGAATGAAAGAAAAGAGATTCCATTTCTCTGAATTTTGTACATAGTTCTCCAGTCTCAAGGATGATGGAAAACTATGACTGAAGAGCTGTGAGAACTCTACATTTTACTTCATTTTTTGTAGGCTGAAACTGCAGATAGAAGAAATGTCATAACTCTCTGAATAAAAAGAGAATAAGAACTTAATTTTAGTGATTTTTCCCTGTTCTTAGATGCATATAATGGCATAGGAATGGCTTTTTTCTGACATACACTGCCTCAGGAAGAACTTAAATGGGCTTTTCTCATGGAATAGTAATAGTGAAAAGAAAACAGTACAAAATAAGAAGCAAATATAACAAACCAGTGAATCCATGTGACCTTCTGTTTACAGTCTATAAAGTTGCATTTTACCTGGTACACACTTTTTTATTTGATAAAATTTCATGGCATAATACTTAGATGTTAATTTCCCTTTGCAACATTTTTCTCCTCATCCTCCTTTCATGAAATAAGAAATGAAACTGGTGTAATAGCTTTTTCTTCACACTACATGAAAAAATTGCAACAATCTTGGTGCCTGTAGTAGGAAGAAGTGGTGGGAATTGTATCTTCTTGTGAATGTTTTCCTGATTGCAGTGATACTCTTCTAATATCACTGAGCCAAATTATGTTAATGGAGTTTCCTTTCTACTCTTTTATACTATGTTGACCATTTCTTATAGCACATTAACCATAGTGCTAATACAAAACGTGTACTTCTGTTGTTTTGGTGACCTACTGTATTTAAATATGAAAAGAGGTTTTATAAGGTGCAATTGTGGTCTTCATGATTTGAGAATTAAATGGAGAATAAAGGTAATTATATTCAGAGGACAAGGATAGTATATTTGATGGAAGAAATTATAGGGTAATAGAATTTACTATTGCCAGTGTGTAAGAATGTAGAAAATTTAAGGTTCTTACCTGAGAAAACGGGAAACCTGTATTATGTGCCAGAAAGAACTGGCACTTGAAATTGCAACTCCACTAGCAAGGATTTTTAATTAATCTTTCAATTTTGGGGTGGTACAATTAGATTGGCATCTATCAAAATTTGTTTGTTTTTATAAAAAAAGAAGGGGAAAAGCTACAGGATTGTTGTTTTGACCTTGATGTTGTGCAGGGTCTTAGAAAACATTTGAAAGGAAGGAGCAACCAAGATCATGGAAGTAGAGGTAAAAAGAGAATTGGATAAATATGAGGTGGTTTTAGCAAAAGTAGATAATGTCAGACAAACCTCATTTTTCTCTGATAAGATAAGGGTTTTCTTCAAAAACTGCAGTGTAGTGGACCCGAAAAAATCTGGGTTTAAGCAAAATATTTGAAACTGTGTTCATGGAAATCCTTATTTAAGCAGAAGAGGACATGATTTGGAAATAAAAAACTATCTGAAGACTTACAGTGAGGTTTTTTGGAAAGAAAGGGTGTAAAAACATAGAGGATTGATTTATGGTATTTTTCAAAATTCATATTGTGGCTGATTCTCTTTACTCATTTCACATTAATGACCCTAATTCAGAACTCAGTTTGTGTTCATGAAATTTGAAGATAATGGAAAGTTAGGAGGTATTAATAATATTGAGGAGAATCTGCCTATGAGATAGGAAGAATGACATGACAGTCAGCAAGAATCATCACAATGAGAAAAAAATTTAATACTGCAAAGTCATGCATTTTGGACCTTCTGCTGTGAGCTGGAGGCTCATTGGTCAGCAGGGATGCAAGAAGTTAAACCTCTGTATTTAATAAGATAAATTCTGGTAGCATTTTAAAGCCATGAAGAAGGCTTTGTAAATGTCAAGCCTAGCTTTCTCATTGGATTTTGGAAAATATTGATACAATTAAGACAAAATACTGTTACATCTCATCTGGATTACTGGTATCAGACTGATTTTCTGTACTTGAAAAAAAAAATTGCATTTTAACTGGAACAAATCCAGGAATGGTCTTCAAGGACCTTTAATGGAATGGTAAAAAAGTCTGTTGAGAGCAGATTATAAGAACATGGCTTGGTTTGGCTGACCAAGAGGAAGATTCAAAGAGGATATGATTATTTTCTAGAAATACATTTGGGGGTAAACAGCAAGTAGGGAGAAGAACAATTAAAGTTAAAATATAAGATCAGATGGATAAGAATTAATCAATAATGCATTTAGACAGGAAGTTGAAAGAAGTTCTCAAGCCATCAGAAAAAAGAACTTCTGGAACTGTCTCCCATATACAGTAATGGGTACAAGGAGTCTTAATAGCTTACAAGGTGAAGCTTTGTAAATTTAGAGCAAGCTAGTCATGAAGTTCAAAAGCAAAGCTTGTGAAATGAGACTTTGTGCATTTGGTTTTCTGTCATTCTTGTGAGAGCACTAAAGGAAGGTTTACTCTCCATGTACAGCTGTGTCAGGAAGTGTTTGGTGCCACAAGCTTTGCTGTAAAATTACTAAGTAAAAGAGAATAAAGCTAGAAAAGCTGGTAATGAGATACAATGGCACAGGCAAAAGGAAAAGCTAAGGACTGGCGTGATTTCTGTCCTGTGGATATCGGGCACGTCCAGGAAAGCAAAGCGACTGTCTGTTCAAGCCCAGGTTTCAGTATGGGCTCCAAGGGTTTCTATGGTTGATAAGTGCAAGGACAGAGGATTGAGCCCACACATACCCACTTATCAGATAAGGTTCTTTATCTCTTGCTGGATCATGAGCTTTCAGTAGTAGTTGTATTTAATTGTAGTATTTAATAATGTATTGCATGCTTCCAAGTTTCCATTCATTGCCTGAGAAAGATGAGAAAATTTTACTGTTTTCTTCACCCTTTCTGGTAGTGTGATTTCATTTTTGAAATATTTTCCACTCTCCCAATTTTCTCTGATGAGATTGGCCATGAGATGAGCTTTGATGGGATTTTAGTTTTACTGCACTGATTTCAAGTCAGAATAAAAGCTGGTTTACTGTTCAAGCTTGCAAGGATCTTCTTGAGGGAGCAGAATGGGTTGGAGGGTGCCTTTCCTTTCCTTTTATGAAGAGTGTTTCACTTTAGTGTCATTTAAGTCCAACCTAACAAAACCCCTATCATTATAGGGGTGTCAGAAGTGACTTTTGGAAGATGAAAACTGTTCATGTTCTTGTGCCTGTAGTGTACTTTTCCATTCGGTGATCCAGGATTGAACTGACACGATATTGATATGATTCAGAAACTACTGTGTTATTGATGAAGTATAAACCCAAGTTCTTATTTAATTTCCTTACAGTTTGGTAGCATCTTTCTCAAGAATTTAATTTCTAACTACAGCTTTGTGATGAGTTACCAGCTGACTGACTGCATTCCCTCTAAAATTTGAACTAGGCATAGTATACTTCATCACTCCCTGAACTGCTGTTTAGTACTGCTGAATGCTTTTCTGCATTTGAGAGTTTCGATGCATTTAAATTATGGGACAGATAAATTTATAATCCTTATGATGCTGTCTTGCAGCAAGCAGTTTTTAAGACACATTTTGCTGAGACATTAACATTTATCATCTTAGATTTTTATTAAATTATGACTTTACTATTAAATATGATATCAAGTATAAAAACATATCCTGCCTTAGAAGGGGTTGTAATGATTAAACTCCAAGCCAGACAAATGGTAAAGGAAAACATTAAGTGAAGTAGTTCACATTGTAATTTAAGGCAGATAAGTATTTTTATCCCCAGAAAAGAAAAATGGAGCCCAAATACCAAGTGTAAGGAAGAATTTAAATGATAGATGAGCAATTCTAATGGGACAAAAATATTACCTTCTACCATTTTCTAGCTTTAACATAGTTTTTGAAGTAACTGAGCTACTAATAAAATATTCAGTCTATTTTTAAAAAATCTCAAATAAGTTACCACAATATTCCAAACATTTGCATAGAGGTAAATATTGTACCTATTTATAAATGCTGCTGTGAAGGATACAGAATTTACTATCTAAATGCAATGAAACCAATTTATTTATCAGAGACTTTATTTTCAGATAGATGCACTAGACATGACATTGGTATTCAGAAGAAACCTTTCTTATGGTAGAAAGAAATTTGTGAAATTATAAGTTATTTTTAAAAAATCTTGAGGGTAGGTTCTTGACATTTTGACCTTTATCAATGTGGCAGATGCATTCCTGGTGTTTGTTGCTCCAGGTCACCGATATTGCCTTTATGCCATTAAAAACTGTGAATGGGATATGGTGTTGAAAACCTTTCCCTAAGGGATCCAGAATGCATTGTATTCAGGGATACAGTTCCTAGCTTAAGAACTTTGTCTTTCAAGCTTCTCCACTTAAACTTAAAAATATGGGATTCTAAAAAAAAATAGGATGTAGATGTGGCCAATACAGTGTTTTTCATGGAATCTTTCAAAGGAGGAATTCTCCTATAAAATAAGACTAGAAGCCATAGGGAGGCCATGACCACCTCCTTGGATTCTAGGTTTCATTTTTAGTTTCTTGCTCCCTTCCCTGGGAGGAATGTACTGCTTCTGCCCTCTACCCCTGATTTGCTATTTTATAGCCTCCCCTACTAAGAAGAGAAAGAGCTCTTCTTTCTAGTAGTCTAACAAGTCACAGCTGTTAGTTCAAGCAGCATGCCTATTCTCACACAGTGGGACAGTTTAAATGCAAATTGAACCAGGAAGAGGTTTATGTGTGTTATACCTGACACTGAACTCTCAAGGGGTTTCCAGTGGCAGAAGTTTTGATTTTGTCAGAAGAAATGAAGGAAAGTAACTCCTATAATATGAGCAAAGAAAGGAAGATAAGGTTCTTCCATGGTCTATTGGATCTGTTGATCTGTTTAGTCAACAACCTTGGATCCTATCTCAGGGACAAAAGCTTCTTGCATTGGATCATTCAACTATAGCAATGTAGCACTTAACTTGGCCGGGCCAAGATACCATCAGCAGATGTCTTTGGAGGTACTTATGAAGGAAATGTCAAGTAATCAGTTACTGCTGCCTTATCATCTCTAGGAAGCATTTCCTCTGGACTAAATGAGAGTCCAGGAAAATTACTGCTTTGTGTAAGGGAAGTCAAAATTCAAAGAAAACTTTAGGTCACCAAATTTCTGAAACAGATAGATCCCATATTGCTGTCATTTCATAGCTTTTGAAATTCCACTTAATAAAAATCATGTTTAAGCAAGGGAACACCTTTGAAGCCATTGCAGATCGTTCAGGTAGCTCTGGAGTTCACCTTCTGACTTCAATTTTCTTCTAGGCATTCTGCAGCATGGGCTCTTGGTGCTAAGATTCTACTCATCTATCACCCATTCCTCTGGCAGGAAACCTTGTTTCTACACCTGTCAGGTCATAGAAATTCAGGCATTAACCTCTTTCAGGAGAATACTTCTACAGATGATTTTCAGACTGGCTTGTGACATGCCTTTCAAGTGTATTTACAGTCAGGTATACTTCGCAGCAAGTGATCAATTAATACATTTTAATTCTTCCTTGGATACAGAAAATGAGGGGGAGAGTTTTGATATGGGGGGAAAAAATGAACAAAAGCAAGGTCTTTATTTTGTCCATCAGGTGTATATAGTTAAGTTTAATCATTCTGTTTAAAGCTTTAAAAGATAGTATTAAGTGTGCCTTCTAGAAAACAAAGAAGTGAACAAGTAGAATTACATAGGTAGAATTGATGTGCTGGCACCAGATGCTTTGTGTTGGTTTGTTTATTGATTTACTTTATCAATTTAAAAAATGAGGATCCATGGGGAAAAAAATAGTATAGATGGTGAGTGTGACTTTCATTTGTGTCACAGCACGCAGAGGAATTTTTGCAAAGTGTCAGGTTTAGCATTCTTCTTAGACAGACTTTTCCTAGTTTTGATTTGTTTAAAGCACCACTTTCTGGTCACTGGTTCACGGAGCATTGTGCAAATTGAGGATTGTTGTGGCTGCCTGCATCAAACCTTCTTTAGACAGAAAGCAAACAAAAGGAAGATAGGAAAGACCAGAAGAGAATTTGTGAGAGAACAAGGCACATCACTACTTTGGGGAAGAAAATGTTAATAGGAATCTTAGTTCGTATTCTAAACATTAAAGAATCATTAAAGATTTCATTCATTAAAGATTCATCTAAATGTGGTGGCACAGATATCCAGTACTGTCTCCTCACTCAACCATTTGTTGTAGCTTTTTCAAAGACAATTTTTTAAAAGTCCTGTAGGAGAGATAATAGATATTAAACTGGGTAGGTGAAGATGGGCAGGAATGCATAGCAATTCCAATGATGAAATTTGTTCCTTTCCCTGTCTCCTGAGTTGTTCAGTCTAACAACCTTCCGGTCCACAAACCTAAAAATGTTGCCAAATAGCTGCAGAAAAAATAATTTCCAGAAAAGGGTGGCATCTGATTTATTTCCTGCATCCTATCCTGTCTTGTTGTGGTTTTGGCTGCAAGATTGCAAGTCTAAAACTGAGAGAAGTGTCATCAGCCCCTAGAGACAGTGTCCAAACAATTGAACATGTTTGGAGGAAAGGTTTATTCTTTGGCTCTCTCAATACTTGTAGCTGCCAATATTGAGTAGTTATGGCCAGACAGATTCACTGTGGTTCATGGCTGGCTCTCAGGTACAGAAGTATTTGGAATTTTTCAAGGAAATCTAGGGAAGTGTTCAAACATTTCCTCAATGTTCCTTTGATATTTTGTGCTGCTGATGGTCTTTAGACATGATGGTTTCCCTCAGAAGACATTTCTGACTCATATCTCAGAGAACTTAAATAGAGAAATGAGAATTCCTTTTCTGTTCATGTGGGAAACTGGATTCACTGAGATCTCTTCAGCCCAAGGCGGACAACTTTTAGGAAGAGCTAAAAGCCACAGAGTTCACAGCCTGTTTTCAGGGCCTGAATGAAACTTGGCTGTTGCAGGAAATCTTTCCAGTTCTAAGATTAACAGCACTTAACAGTCCTCTTTTAGAAACTGGCTACTCTCAAAGATGGCAAGAATCTGTCAGAACAAATCAAGAGAGAATGCAAAAAACAACCCACTCTTGCTATTCTCTATCTTCTTGCCCCTTCTAAAATAAATCGAAATTGTTCCTGATATTCAAAATTAAAGACAAAGTTGAATATAGATATATTTGCATTTATGATTATGAGTGAGAGGAGATGATTTTATTTCTCTCCTGATGATCCTTTTTCTTGCCTTTTCTTCATGTCATTTGGTTTGAAAGATTCAAAAGAGTAATGATTCTGACAGATTCACACAGAATGCTTCCCAGCCCTTTGATCATCTTTGTGGCCCTTCTCTGAACCCTCTCCAGCCTGTCCACATCTTTATTTTGTATAGCAGGGACCAAAACTAAACACAGCATTCCAGGTGTGTCCTGACAAACACTGAGTGGAGTGGGATAATGAATGACTTCTTTATCTCTGCTGCTGATGCCCTTTTTGATGCAACCCAGCATCCTGTTGGCTTTCTTTGCTGTAGCAGTCCACTGTTCTTTCAGACCAAGCTTCTTGTCCACCTGGACTCCCAGACCCCTTTGACAGAGCTGCTCCCCAACCCAGTAGATACCAGCCTGTGCTGCACTCCTGGATTATGTTTTCCAAGTGCAAGACTTTACACTTGTCCTTTTTGAACTTTCTAAGATTCTTGTTAACCCACTTTTCCAGCCAATCCAGATCTTCCTGTGGGGTTGGCTCTCCCTTCTGAAGAGTCCAGTTCCCTGATCAGTTTGGTATCATCAGCAAACTTTAGCGGAGTACGCTTGATCCCATCTTTCAGATGCCTTATGGAGGTATTAAACAGTGTTTGGCCTAATATCAGCCCCAGGGGAACCCCACTTGTGACAGGTTGCTGGTTTGAAAGGGAGCTAATCACCACCTGCCTCTGGGTGTTGCCTGTTGGCCAGTTCCCCACCCACCACAGAGATCACATCAGCTTCTCTAGGAGACTGTGGGAAACCATTTCAAAAGCCTTGGAAAAATCCAGGTAGACAATGTCCACTGCTCACCCCAAAACAGCCAAACAGGTTACTTTGTCATTGAAGGTGATAAGGGTTGTGAAGTATGACTTGCCCTTGGTGAATCCATGCTGGCTTTTCCCAATCACATGTTTCATCTGACTTGTGATAGCCCCCATGATAATTCCTTTCATAACTTTCTGAGGGACTGAAGTAAGACTGATGGGCATATAACTTCCTGGGTCCTCCTTTAAGCCCTTCTTGTAGATGATGGTTGATTTCTTCCAGTCTTCTGGGATGCCAAATGGTCTCCATGACTTCTCAAAGATTTGGAGAGCAGCCTTGCTTACCTTGGGGTGATTATTGGCAGGATCCATCAATTTATAGGGATCAAACTCCTGTAATAGTTGACACACCAACTCTTTCTTTACTGATGGTTGGTTTGTGTTTGCATTAACCTGGATTTTTGTTCCCAAGGTGTGCACTCCAACGGTGCTGGTAAAGACCAACGTGAATAAAACATTGAGAACCTCTTTCTTTCAGTGTTGTTGGTGATGGATTCACCTCTCCTGTTTAACAATGGGCCAATATCTTCCTTCTGTTTCTACTTCTTGTTTACATACCTGAAGTACACTTTCTTGGGTTTTTTTACATTTCTGGGCAATTTCAATTTGAACTAAGATTTTGCTTTTCCAACAGCACCTCTGCACACCTTGGAAATGCTTCTGTGATGAGGGTTTTCTCAATGGGTGCTTTCTCGATGAGTATTTTCTTTTCCATCTTTTGATATGTTTCTCTTTTGGTTTTGAGCAGACTGAGAAACTCTCAGATAAGCCAAGGCAGGTATTGCTCTGCCTACTTCCCCTACTTTCAAGGATAATGAACTGTTTTTGAACTTCCATGTTTCTCAGGAGAAAAATGCCAGCATAGAGAAAACTTTGCAATCAGTATGCTATGATCTACCATTTACATTAACCAGCTCCCTTTTCTATCAGCCAGACTACAGTACTCCTTTCTGCCCCAAGAAGATCTTATAGCATCAGTTTCATGCTAAAATGTGTTCATTCTCACAGAGTTTTTTCCTTTAAAGAAAAAAAAAAATGAGGACATCCAATCATGAGTTTTAGGAATCAAACATCATCAGAATAGGCTTATCCAGGTGCTATCTCTCATCCAGGGCAGTTCACTTGCCAGATTTGTGCCCAGAAGAGTCCCTAGAAATTGTGACATTCACAGCATTTTTCAACCACAAAGGTGTAAGGACATTTCTACCATAGCTCTCATTTGCCAACAGCTCATCAAAAGACATTTATGTCTTCTGGATGTGTGGTAAACATGCACATTATCAGAGCTCCTCCACATTCATTGCTGGAAGGAAAAAGTGTTATCTCCTTTTACTTCAGGAGAATACTTGAACCCCAAGCTGCTTCTGCTTGCAAAGTAGAGAAGCTAGAGCTTATTTTCCAGGTGTAAGAGACAGACACAACTGAAACAGAATGTAAATAACCAAAATTTCTCACTCCTTCTAAGATTCTGAACAAGGAAGCAAACTCAGTCTTCTATAACCAAGTTATACAGTATTTGAGAACAGTGCCCTACCTCTCCCTGGTTACATTCTCCACTTAGCTCAACAATCAGCTTTAACTTTGCCTAGTCTGAGCTTCTTTGCACAGAAATTTGGCAGGAAACTCCTGGCTGCCTGATGTTTTCAGTCTTCCCATTGGATGTCTGCTGGTTCAGGGTAGAAAGGGATACTATAGAGCAAAGGAGTTATACCTTCACTAATCATGAATCTCACAGGCAAAACTTCAGACTAAGCTATTAAGGCTATTCAAATCACAGATATGAGATAATACTTTTATGAATTAGATGCAGATTAAAATGCAGAACTGTTAGATTTTCCACATGACAAAAGTTTATAGTGGGGAGCCACAAAGTACAAAACTAACTACTTCTATTGCATGTAATTTATTGAGCAGTTACTTATAAAAGGGAGAGTGAACAATGAAATGGCAGATATTGCAGATTAAATGAAAGCATATCAGTAGCTGGAATTCATACCCAGCTCTCCTAAGTAATCTCCCTGATCCACTGCATTTTTTTATCACAGCAGATTCTTTTAGTCCTTTTCACTGTATTCATGAATGTAACTTGCACAATACAACATCCCAGCTTCCCATTCTGCTGAGTGAGTTTTATAGCTTTTAATTTTCATTTCCAGCCTTGGGCTGACTTGTAAGACTGAATCCATGTCCCAGCCTGCAGACTGGAAGCCCTTCATTAGTATGCAGGGCAGGTACTGAAGGAAGCTGTCTCTATGTGACAGCTCTCAATCCACTCCTCTGATTATTATGGCTCATATAAAAGAGAATGCAAGTGAAATTAAAAAAAAAAAGAGAGAAAGAAAAAAATCATTGCATTTTCAAGTATTAAAAAAAAAAATTGTATAAAGTATCTGGTAATATCAGGTAAGAGAATGTATCTGGTTCTGTATTACCTGCCAGTCATTCCTCTGGTTAATTTAAAAGCAAGTTAAATGTGGTCACAAGGGAAGAAGCCAAACCTCAAATACAAATTACCTGTTGAGTTTATTATGGACCCTTTTAAGGGAGATGACTTATGAGCTTATGACTTTAATATGAAAAGCATCGTAGCACCAAGTAAAAGTCCACTCTGTTGATAATTTTCTTGTTTTCTTGTTGGGCAGATGTCTTCCTATCATGATAGCAAAGATAAGCCCATTGTAAATGTCTGCATTTGCTCACAGGGGAAAAAACAAGGAAGTTATGGAAAGGTATTGTTATAATTTACCTGGGGTTTTTTAGGCAGCATAGGAAACTATGGGAAAAAAAATACTACCTTTGGCTGTTGTCATTCAGCCTGGTGATAGAAAAATATTTCATAAATAGTCAGATCCTCTCCCCTTTTTCCAATTACATATATGCCAGGTGACTGCTTATTCATGGCTAAAATGCTGCCACTTCTGGGTAGGAATATTGCGGCTGTTTAACAATGGATTTTTATACTATACAATAGTTTCAGGACTGAAAACTACAAAAGGTATCATAACTAATTTCTTCTTCAAATGAGTTTGTAGGGTGTAACCACCTTTTATATGGTAGTTACCTTACCTTGTGCTAGAACTCTTGTCTTACCCTCTAAGCCAGTGGTTTGCTTAAGAAAGTTCAATTATGCCATCTTCTTCCTCCTTGGGAACCTACCCTAACAGTTAACTAACTGGTTGAGGTAGGGACAGTGCTTCCCTTCCTGTTGGCTCTATGCCTTTGTGCTGAAAGGAACACAAGATTTATGGTTCCAGAAGAATGGCAGACAAGAAGGGGCAGGACTCACTAACCTGTTACTCCGAGTTCTTACCTTTAAGATGCAAGCCCTGGGTTCAAGAGCATTTCACATTTCATTCCCATTATGCATCTTTTTGCAGCTCACCACTAATCCTTTTTGAGATTCTGATTGGGGCATTTAATTTTCTGCTGGCACAGTACAGAAAGCTAAGGTCCCTAATCCTTGAGGGTCAGACAAATAAAATTAGCTGTTTCAATATTTATATTTTTTTAATTGGAAGACAGTGGGTTATTTCAAAGAGTGCCTATATTATCAGAAGAAGAACCCAGGATTTTGATTTTGGAAAATTTACTGTGATAATCTGAGCAGATGGTCAGTTCAATAGTATAATGAAAACAACATTAAAGAAATTATGGAGTCAAACTTGAGATGACCAATTCAAGATCAGTTGTGGCATCACTAGGAGAGAAACATTTCCAAGCTTCAGGGTGTGCTGGATTTTAATATTCATAAATCATGTATAAGCCACAATTATCAGTTTAATTATTTGCAAGAAGATTTATGGAAAATCAATAATCACCACTGTAAGTGAAAGCTATAATTCCATCAAGGACAAGTGACACCAAGAATGGTGGAAATGAAGCCCAAGTCACTACATGTTAGAGCTGAAATTTTCAGGGTTTAAGCTGCTGTGGAGGCACTGTATGTATAACCTAGCATCTACACTTTTTTCTACTGTGAATTAACAGTGTATTTCACAGTCCAGTTTGGGGATGAAGCTGATTGTCTACATAGCACAATAATTACAGTTTATTTCTAATTTTGATGGGACTAAACCACTGTCACACACTAAAGGGACAGACAGATTCTTTTAGGGTCCCTTGGCACAGTGATGATGGCACTAAACTGTATTTACAATTAAAACTTTTCTCAATATTCTTTTCTCAGAATTTGTTATTAGGAATTGCTGCAGTATTTCTACAAGCAGAATCAATGTAGTACAATTTATAAATAGCTTAACACATAATTTACTATAAAATTTATTATTTCAGATCACCTAGGACCTAGCTTAACTTATGGCTTCTAGTCACCAAGACCTCTGCAGATCAGACTAGATCTCAATACAGATTTTCCAGTGGCAATATAACCAGTATAACCTAGACTCAAAAATCATATAAAGAATCCAAGTCACTTAATCCTTGGAGACTGTGGAGACATCCTTGGCCATGGGAGGGTCATGGGTCTCACTGTTTAACAGCATTTCTTGTCCAAGTTACCTACTTAGGACTTGCCGCTGCTTGATTTTATAGACAGTGCTCTGTGTGCTGTTAGGCTTCCCTGTCCTGTGACAATGTCTGGGACCTGGCACCTTCCAGGCCAGTAAGGAGGGAAGTAATCAGCCTGGTGCCCAGGAATCTTGATGCTGGACAGGAAGGGAAGAAGAAATCTATTTGCTTTGTGTCCTTGACTCACAGAGACTTCAGGGCTTGATAATGCAGGGGAAGGGAACTCGTACGCAGCTCGTTCTGTCACAGAGAACGATTTTGCCTCATAAAATGGTGCTAGGTATGCTAACCATATTATCAGGAGTCTTGAGCAGGGTGTACCAGTCACACACTCCTAGAAACATGAAGTAATTTTCTATCTCTTTGAGATAAACACAGGCAAAGAAAAGCCCTAAATTCACACATCATGAAGCACTTTCGATGATGATAAGATTTGCATCACTCCTGAAACTAGATTTTATTTTTCAAAATATTTTTATGATACATGAATGGTAGATAAAAAATTTACATAATTGTCCTTATTTTTAGGCTTCATAGTCCTCTTCAGCATAACAATTAAGTAAGCATCCTCTGCCAAGTACAAGATAAAAAATGCAGCTGATTTCCTGGGGCTTGATTGTCCCAGGAAAAAACCAAATTTGACCTGTTGCTTATCTTGTGCTCTATGTGAACAACAGGAAAAGAATGAATTAAGATTTCATGGCAATGTGAATTTTAGTGTTTAAAATTTTTAAGTGTTTGACTTTGTAGCCATAATATTCTTTTAATAACATCTCTTAATGTGTAATCTCCTATTTAATTCCATCACGTGGAACCACATGATGAAATAAGTTTTCATATGGATCATTAGTAGAGCTGGAACTTAGATATGCTTGTGCAGACCTTTAACATTTGAGCTAACTGACCTTAACAACAGGCAGCTATGCTTTACTACAAACAACCTCCAGAGGCAAAATTAAACAATCCCTTTGCAAAGGGATTTCATGACTATTTGCTGACACCTGAGGAATAATGGAACTTGGGAAGCCATGCCTTGGTATGGTTAAGTGCCTAATGGCTACAGACCCTCTGCTCTAACTCTCTAAAATCTGTCTCCTGTATTTGGAAAGGAATTTCCCATCAGCCCAGTTCAGCCTTTAGTAGGACGTTCTTATCATGGATGAAATGATCAGCAACTTTATGTACTAATCTCTAATATGTACTGGGTATCCACAGCTAGCCATTGTAGGCTTTATTATATTAGGTAATTTTCCATCTTACCAGTACAGATTACCTAGGAAACATAAAAAAATTTCTCTGAACAAGGACTACTTGAGTATTCAGTGTGCAGTTCTGAAGTGTCAGGGTACTGAACCTTCTGCAAACAAGTGTAAGATTTTTTTAGCATTGACAAAAAATTTTCATTGTCTCTAAGTTATTAATCAGAAAAGATAGATATATCTGTGCTGACATTGTAAAATGTATCAGCCTGAGGTGCAACAGCACAGAAAATTTAAATTCAAATTACTAGTTTGGCTGTTACAAGTAACTAAACCAAGACCTCATAACATCAAGTGTTAGGTAGCTAACACTCTCTTTAACCAGATCTTGACAAATGCAAAACTTTCCCAGTAAGATCTGAGACTGTAATAGGGAAGATGCATATACATAGATACATGGGACTCAGAAAGCACTACTGATTAAAAACAACAGTGACAGAGATCAGCTTTGTTTCACTGCCAGTATTTAGGGAAATCAATAAACAAACTAAGCAGACTAATTGTTGCAAAATAATATTTTAAAGGGGTTTTGGATTCAGTATAATAGATTTTGTTAGCAAGAGAGTTCAAAATAGAAAAATTTATCTTGATCATCTCATTTCAGCATTTTTAGTCACTATAAACTGTGACATTTCTGAAGACCTTTGTATGAAGCATAGTCTCATAACAAAACAATTTGCTTATTTTGGTAGTTGGCTGGAAACAAATCCACATATGGCAAGTGTCAAATGGAATCATTTTATCTTGCTATTTCTATCAGTTTCTGTCTTCTGTAGTTCACTAGCATTTATGTAGTGCTATTCATCATTAACTGTTTTATTGTCAATTTATTCAAAGACATTAAAATAACTGTGTTTTAAAAATAGATATAGTAGTAACTCCTTCTTTTTATAAAAAGCTAATTGGAAACTCTGTTGCAGTATATGGTATTATTACCCATATTAGGTGAGTTCTAAATTTTGAACAAAATACTAACTTCTGTTCTGTCTTAGATCAGAAGTTCTAATTTAATATAGTTACCATATATCCCCACTAATTAGAAGTATTATTAATTTTCTAGCTGTATCAACACAGCACTACTATATCAGAAATGAAAAATCTACCAGTTAATGTTTGGAAAGGAAGATCTGGACATTTAATGGTATTTTTGAGAAGTACTAGGCTTAACCCGGGACATTATAGGTTACTTGACCGAGGCAAGAGCATAGTTTACAAGACTGCACTAAAATTAGAGATGCCCTATTCTATTTTGTGTGTATCTGTATACCATGAACCCCTGGTTCATGCTGATCTCCTCAGCCCTCACCCATCTTTACAAAATACAAACTTAATTTATGCTAAGGTTTTCTACTAAAGGGGACTCTAATAGGTCTTGGAGCAGGAAGAAATCTTGCTTTGATTTATAGGCAAACAGTAAAGTTTCAATCTGTTCTAGACATTATCAAGTTTCAGGTCTCCAGAGATATCCTGACAAGCATCTTAGCCTTGCAAGTGCAGATGCTTCCTTGCAAAACTTGCTGTCTTGCTGGTGGGCAGTGAGAAGCAGGAATTGATGGGAGGACAGATAGCAAAATGTAAAGGTATTTCTGTCCCTGTTTGTCATGTTAATAAGTCTTTACATTACTCTCTCCCAAACCTTTGCTATATTCTTATTAGTGCCCAAATCCTCAATTATTTGTTTGCTGAGGATAAATAATTTATTGCTCTATTTGGGCTTTTTTTGCAGAGTAATGAGGTAATTGTAAAATGAATACTGCCCTACAATAGTGTGGCCTTTTATGTTTTTCAGAAGTTTTAGGTGCTAGCACTTTCTTTATGTTATATTCCCCTCACCTTCCTGAACTTTGTGTTTGTGCCAAAATAGGCATCTTGTGTAGAGGGAGAAACTCCCTAGAGTGCCCACAGGGACATTGCATTGACAGGAGAAAAGATTTTCTAGCAGTAGGAGAGAGCTCCCACCAAATGGCCATAAACACTGGAAAATCACACTAATTCGGTCTTGGCTTCCTTTTAGGGGCTGGAGCCCATGGACGTTCCTGGAGAATAAGACATCACTCATGAGAGGCTGAAGGGCTGGGTCATGAGGGAAATCAAGGAGTGAAAATAGTGGCTACAAGAAATGGGGAAGAGAAATGACCACTGGTGGTGGCCATTTACTCACACATTTGCACTTTCTGAGCATGCTATGAGTTCTGTTGCAAAATTTACTGACTTGTCTCCCCATTGGGAAGCTAGACTCACTGCCTGCCCTGGTGCTTTTAAGATGTTGCTAAGTAGGACTCTACTTGCAGTATCCATTCTGAATGGAAAGGCTCTCGTGGGCCCCAGTGTAGAAGTTTTGGAGGACATGGTAACCTTGATGTGTTGATCGAAAGCTCATTTATTCTCTACCCATCAGGAGTTTAGTACTTGATGAAATACTCATGTTTGCCTCCCTGTCTGGTAGGACAGCATGACCAGGAGAGCACAAGATAGATAGCACTGATCAAACTGTAATCAATATCCTAATGCAGAAAATACAGGAATCTCATGTTCAGTGTTTACATTGTGTCATGATGTCCTTGTGTTCTTCCTTGTACTCAGCAAGGTTCTATAGGTCAGGAAGTGAAATCTCTTCTGAATAACTTTGTTGAAGGTCCTCTGCACCACGTACAATTAGATAATCCCTTGCCCCCTTTCCCTCTGAGCATACTTTCTGGGTAACTGTCTTATGGTCTTGTGTTGGTTTTACATGGCCCAGTTTTTGGTAGTGGAAGTGGGCCACAGAGGTGGCTTCTGTAAGAAGCTCCTAGAAGCTTCCATCATGTCTGGTAGAGCCAATCCCTGATGGCTCTGAAGATGGCCATACTACTGGCCAGGACTGGGTCACTTAGAGATGATTATAATGCTCTGTGATTATATATTTAAGAACAAATAAAAATAAAAGTAGTGGCACAGTTTTAATTCCATCCAGACAAGAGGGGGAGGTGAGAATATGTGCGGGAAACAACAAGGAGACACCAAGGTCAGTAAAGGAGCAGGAGGAGGTGCTCCAAGCTCAGGAGCCAAGATTCCCCTGAAGACCATGGTGAAGACTGTGGTGAAGCAGCTGTCCTTCTGCAGCCCATGGGTCCACAGGGGATGCAGAGATCCATCTGCAGCCTATGGAGGAGGTGCCCGTGCCGGAGTGGGTGGATGCCTGGAGGAGGCTGTGATCCAGTTGGAGACCCCGTGGAGAGAGAGGGCCCTTGCTTCCAGGCTGTAGCAGCCTGTACTTGGAAAACTGCACCCCATGGAAGAGTGACCCATGCCACAGCAGTTTTGGGGGGACTGTCTGCCCATGGGAGGGACTCATGTTGCAGCAGTTTTGGGAGAACTGCTGCGCATGAGACTGGAGCCATGTCGGAAAAGTTCACAGAGAACTGTCTCCTGTGGGAGGGACCCCACAGCCTCGCAGGAGAAGGACTTCTCTCCTTAGTGGTGAAAGCAAACCTTGAGTGACAAAGTGACCAAGGCCCCCACCACCTACACTGTCAGTTGGAAGCAGGGAGGAGTTGCAGGAAGAAAAGGTGTTTTTAAGGGCTTGTTTTACTTCTCATTATCCTCCTCTGGTTTTGTTAGTAATAAACTCACTTTGTAATTCCAAGCTGAGCCTGTTTTGCCCTTGGAGTGTTTTGTCCTGGTCCTTATCTCCACTCATGAACCCTTTGTTAAATTTTTCTCTCCTCTGTCCAGCTGTAGCAGGGGAGAGTGAATGACCAGCTTTCATGGGTGCCTGGCACTTGGCCAGTGTCAAACCATGACAAGTCTCAGGGCAACATGATTTGGATATGGTGGACCTGAGCACATTTGAGCTGACCAGCTTACAATTAATTTTTCTGCCACTGCAAAGCTGGTTGCAGGAGTCAGGAATGTCCAGGCTTTGTGAACAGATCTCTGTGCTAATGGAGATGAGGACAAAGCCCATCATCGTGCTGGGCAGGCTCCAACTGTTTGCACAGAGTGACTCCGTATCTAAAGTGGTGGAATCACTGTCCATCCTCTTTCTGTAGAATGTGAAGCAGTCCTCCACTGCATCCTTATCTTCTCCCATCCTCCATTTGCTGGAGAGGTGTGCATTTGATAGGCTGTGCTATAGGAGTATGCTAGATGGTAAGTAGCAGGGGTGTTCTGTTCTGAACAGAACAGTTCCCTTTGTCTAGGGTGAGGGAGAGTCCTGCAGCCCCAAACTCTAGTCATTGAGAACCCTTGTGTCCCATCCTACTGTGTCCAAGTTAGTTCCTCAAAGTCTGATTCTATCCAAACCAATAGCAGCAGAAGCAGAAGTTGCAGCAAGAGGCACCATGTGTATGTATCAAAATTGCAAAGCAGAAGATGATGGACAGTGCTGGCTGAAGTCGTGTTTGCATACACACAGGCTATGTGCCACAAATGAGTGAGTGGAACACATGCTGCAGGGATGGTGCTACTGAGAGGAAGAGCCAGAGCATAGCTCTTGTGCTGTTGTTCTTATCTGCTTATTCAGTGTATGCTCAGATAGTGTGTGCACATCTTGTCTTCTCAAAAGGTCCTCAGATTAGAATAGTGTGTGCAGCCCATATCACATGCTCAGGTATATAAAAATGACATGTCTAACAAAGATGCAATGAGAATATGTTTTCCCAGTGCAGCCATTGCTATGATAAAGGCTCATAATTACAAGGGTGAGAATATATTACTGCATATATGTGTGTATGTGTGTTTGCTTGTGAGAGACAAACTGAGTGGTATTCAACATCTACATTATTCAAAATATTTAAAGCCATAATAAGATACAGCAGTAGGAATTTGTGTGAGTCAGGAAAAAAATAATACATGCTAAGGTTTTAGGATGTAATCTTGGCTGATACAGAACAGATGACATTCAGTTTTCTCCCCGGTCATGTGCTAGAGATTTTCTGTCTGTAAAGAGAGGTCTTTTAAAGGTAGTCCTCCTTCATCATAGCCGAAACTGATCATCCTGAATGCATAACATTGAAAACCATACATGTTTGTATGGCAAAAAAATACAAAATCAAAAATTAAGCAAACTCTAAAGTAAAAGCACATATTTCACAAGTCTTTACATTTAAATAGGAAAAAGAAGGAATTGGTGTAGAATGTTGTTGAAGCTATTAGAAAAATATCACTAGTTCTTATTTTAAGATATGCACAAATTTTCCCAATCCATAATTTTATGAATCTTTTTATCTTTGAATACATGTACTTAGGCCCATGTTCTGCAAAACATTTAAATACAGACGTGTTATTTACGGACAGTCTAACTGCCCGTGATTCGATTGAGTCATAGAGGAGCAAAATGTTCACCAAAGACACTATTTATGGAAAGGACTTGGGAACCATAACTTCCTGCATTACATAAACTTCCTGAGTCCAAAAACTAGAAACTCAGATAGATTTGGCTCGTGTTCCTTCAGTATACAAGGTCTGCTAATTCACAGCAATTGGCACAGAAAGGCTGACTCAAATGAGGGCACCGCAAGGGGCCATCATAGCTACATCTCATGTAAGTGCAGAAGCTGGAGGGATGATGTAGTAGCCCTGGAAATAGGACCTGCACTGCTAAGACTCCTGGCTGGTTGCAGCACAGAGACAGCCTGGGACTGACTGGCTGTCATTATCTGAACAGCAAGTGTTGCTTTGGCTGGAAAAAGAGCTATCCATTTTCTGGAAAGTTCCCTTCCTACTAGATTATGAGCTCTATGGAGTTCTGCCAGCAGGAGCTGTGCTGTGCAGACTGAGAAATTCTTCCTCTTTTTCTTTTGTTTAAATAGAGTAGGAATTAAAGTAGATTCAAAGTGGATCAACCTGCAAAACTGTTAAATCCATGTGAAACCGACAACCTGGCAGTGGACTGGCCATAGCTTTAGCTACAGTAGATCCCATGGTATGCTGATGAAAGTCAGATTATTAATTCTTACTGTCTGGGACAAAATCCAACATCCTTTATTTTCTGCTTCTTTCAAGCTCTTTCCTGAACTTTTAGTAACAAGCTGAAGTAGCTTTCTTTGTGTCTTGAGCACTGTTGCTTGCATGATGCCCTAGGAGATTACAGACTCATAGGAAGCATGTGGTTCAAATGTACATACCTGTGGATAAGACCCCTCTGAGATCCTGCACAGTGCTTAAATACAACTGCTGGAGTTTTGTTCAAGAAGAGCAGAAGGAGCTGAAGAAGGTAAAAGCTGAAATGGTATCAGTGAATCTTCAGAGTGGACAGAAAAGGATACTGTGCAAGCAGAATTTTCTTCTGACTCAGCCTACAGAGTTGATCTAGCTCACAAAAAAACATGTATTACAACATTTTAAAAAGTACAGCAAAGCCCGTTTCTGTATTCTTGGGTGCTTCTGCTAAGTCTAAAGGGCAAAGTTGCTTCAGCATAGTCCATTGTTTGTTCTGGACTCTCAAAGATTAAAGATGTCTATATGTGTTGTTAATTCTCATGTTTATTGTTGAATATTTCCTTTTATTATCTGTATCATAGCAGCTACAACTTACAAAAAAAAAAAAAAAAAAAAAAAGGTGAGTTCTCAAGTGCACCCTCACTGTTTCCTGTCTCTGAGCACAGGAATGTTCTGTGCGTGAGGAGACTCCGACTCACATGTCCCAGGAGAGCAGCCTGACCACCAGATTGCAGGCTGTTTTAGAGGCAGGCAGTCTCCACCCTTCCTATTGAAACTGTGCCATGCTGCAGAAAATAATTTAAGTTCATTGGTCCAGAGAAAGAGAAGGGGGGGTCACAGGGAGTAGAGAAAGTGTAAGAGAAAGCATGACTGTTCTGGTTAAGGCACCCGTCTGATAAAGCCTTAGATTCTCTTCCTGGCCTGCTTCTTAAGTATTTCATATAAATAGTCACTGGATAAAATACAGAAACAGATGTTTTGAATATCATACTCAGAGATGCCTAATTTTTCCCATGCTCTATATAGGAAATCTAGACACAGAACAGGAGGTTCTGAAGTCCCCTCTAGGAACCCAGTTCCTTTCACTTTGGCACTGTGGGGTTGAAGTTCTGTATAACTAATTCCCATATTGGACCTGATCCTCAGACTATCACCTCGGAAGTCTGTTTCAGAGATTCACAATCTCCATGATATTTCCCTTCCTGGTGTATTTGGCACTGATGATTCTTTTGTATTCCTTCTTAGAAGTGCTCCATTATTCCTTTGGCTCTTCTGGATAATTTTAAAATGAAAAGCTATCCTTGACTAGGGTGCATTTTTGTTTAGACCTGTTACAGAATGCAGCCATTTTCCCATTACAGAAGCTTGACTATGCCTGCTTTCAGATAACAAGCAAGATTGGAGTTGTTTTTCTAATAAAAAATATTTGTGATACAGTTTGATGTTTTTTGCAGTTCCCCCAAACACTGCCTGGATTTGAATAAATACACATCCTTACAGATGAAGTTTTGGATTATATGTGGAGAAAAACTGACTTTGAAAAATGTCTGAGGAAAATCACAGGAATCTTTCCCTACTCCACCCATTCCTCACCCCCCTTTTTTTAACTAGAACATTCATGTAAGCAATGTGAGCAATATGATTGGCTTTTTGGGGATTCAGTTTCTGACCTAAACTTCTACGGTTTTGCAGTGATTTCCTTAAACCTGACTGGTTTGGAGAACCAGTTCTGAAACATTCTGAAAGGGAGCACTAGGAAGGGATATATGTGCAGTTTGTCATGACCAGAGGTGTCTCACTGGTATGAAGAACATTTGGAAATGGGTTATGGTGGTGACACATGAGTTGCAGGATAGCAGTGCGGGCCAGAAGTGGCAGACTGATTTTCAAATACACTTATTTAAGAAATGAGGTTTTATTTCTGATGAATCAAGGAATGGGTGAATTTTTTTTTTAAGTATTTATAATTTGGATTGTGAATCAATAGCATTGAATTTTTTGCATAGAGGTCAACCTCTCTCAGGTATCTAAATACCTTAACAGTCCTATTTTTAACAGAGGAGAAACAGTGTAGCCTAGTTTTGGGAGATAATTTGTTGGTTTCATCTGCTTTCTGGTGGACAGCTGTGTGTATCTTGCACTTTTGTAAGCAAGAAGGGTCCTAGGTGAGATTAGTAAATGGGAACAGACAACAAGACCAAATGTTTCAACTTACAGGGATGTTTAATAGGAATTTCAATATAACACCAACACTTTTGGACCTAGTTTTCTCAGAAAGCTTTGGCAAAGAGCATTCAGTGCCCTTCAGAATCACCATGCCTTGATAAAGCAGCCTGAATGTGTGCTGCCAGCCTTGAGCAGGGCTATTCTTTGCTGGCCCAGTGCTGTAAGGTCCTCATCACACTTTCAATGTTTCTAGTGGTGGTGACAGATGTTTCATTGAGTTGCAGAAAGTGAGCTTGGGCTGGTGCTTCAGGAAGCATTTTTGAGGTGGTGAGAAGAGGTACTGGCACAGGAAAAATTGGCTATAGAAGAGTTTTCTGTAGTGCCAGAGCCTTCTCTCTTTTGGCCAGGCCACAGCATCTCATCTGATCACTGGGCTTGCCAAGACACAGAGGAAAGAATTTGACTTCAGTGGTTCACAAATTACACAGGTGCCAGTATGTCCTTTCCAGTCCCTTTTCTGGAAGCAACTCCTCCATCTCCAGTTACATATGAGCACTCTAACATGCTTTATTATTTTCTCAAGCTGCAGCATATTTCCCAGGTTCACTTGTATCATTTTCCTGGATTGAACCCGGTTCCAAACATAATAGTATGCTGGCTTTATCCCCATTCAGCATTCAGTTTGAGAAGAAATTATAGGCATGGGCAGTGGAAGAGGATAGGCTGGGGCCTTGTTTTGGTTACAAGATCTAGGCAAACTGAGTATTTTTTGAACATTTGTACAATAAAAAAGTATGACTAGAGAAAGGTAACTCACAACAGATGTGATTCCAGAGGTCTGAAATCTTGTCAGAGGGAAGGATGGAAGGAAGGAAAAAAGAGAGATATATTTCCCGGTGCATTTCAAAGCCTCCATTGTCACACATGGATGGTGAAACTCTAATTGAAGATTTAAAGATACCTGGGGTCAGGAAGAAATGACACCCAGAATATTTTTATTTTCTTCTATATACAGGGATGCAAGAGAAGCATTATTTGTAGCTGTACCACGTAGACAGAGTTTTATGTTGTTTTATCCCAAACTATAAAAACAAATAATGATCTGAAGAAACACAGCCACTCTGGAGGAGGAGATGGTAGCTGTTTCACTAACTATTACACTATATAACATTAACACTATAAAATAGGACAGACACCAAAAACCTCCCATTATCCTGCATAAACACAAACAGTCTAAGAACATAATATAGTTAACTAGCTTTGAATTCTAGAGATATACTAAATTCAGTACTTTCAGATTTGTGGGAAATGTCCTGGGAACCTAAAAAAGATCGCTTGTCCAATTGGTAATTTTATTTCTTTTTTGAAGGGTTCCATATCCACCAGCATGGGCACAACTTTACGATGAAGTGATGAATTTTAACAAGCCTTTCTGGATTCCAAGTTTGCCTTGGTCTTTTATCAAAGGGCTCAGCAGAGTTTATGCTACTTAGCTGTGAACTGTAATAGTAGCAAATGAAGAAGATAGTGAGGATTTATATAGCTTTATATTTAATATGGGGAGTTTCTAGAAGGAGTCTGTAAGTAGGGACTGTTGCCCAGGCTCCAAGCTTTGGCCAAACAGTTCTTGGCAGGCTTTAGAGAGGGTGGTGAAAATGCAGCTTTAAGCCATCCTTACATCATCCCAGGGCTGTCTCCCTGCCAGCGTGGTCCCTTGTGCAAACTGTAACACCAGCAGAGCTACTGAATTTTGCAGGAGCTACCACTATACCAAATAAATTACTCTGGTAGCTAGTAATCCATGAGAAATAGGCTTGGCCCAGCCATTTCTAAACTGTGTGCCTTCACAAGGACTCAGGAATGGGCGAGCCATTGCAGTCTCTGCAGTGGCTGCAAACCAGCTGAGGCTTTGTCACATCTGCATTGGCTGATGTGCAAGTAGCTGGCTGAGCTGCCTCACAGACTCCATTGCAGTGATAATGTGGCAAAAAAACAGCTTTCAGTGTCTGGAGGATCTGGCCTTCTGTATGCCTGTGTGTGCATATGCAGATGTATGTGATGTCACTGAATGTCCCCTGCTCCCTGCAAAGGTCACTTTGTCTGAGACTTTTCATTTGCTTTAGAATAAAGCAGCCTCAAGAATGTAATGAAGGAAATTAGATCTGAAATTTGTTTCATAATATCCATTAATTGCAGCACCAAGCTAGGGGGAAAGCATTCAAATCCCTCTCTGCCCTCTTGGATAGAATTCTGTTTGTAGCTCTATAATAATCAGCAGACATAAGTGTCTGCTACAACTGGGTATTTTTGGTATCTAATTGGCACTTAGATACTAATGTGATAGGAGCTTTAGAAATAACTAAAGCAGATAAATATTGCTTCTTTCCCTGTGTGTATGTCTGTCTCGTCTGTGTGAAGCTGTGTATTAATGTGAAAAATTCCCTGTTGATTTTAATGGAATGCATCTCTCTGTAGAGGATTTGCTTCTTTCAAAGCTGCAGTAATGTATAGAAGGGATAATTTTTTTGTGTGTGCTGTGAACATCTACAACAAATTCCCGAAGTATTTGTGCAGAAACTGTGAATGCTCCCAGCTTGCAAATGAACTCAAACCCTTGTTAATGTTTACAGTAAAACAGCTGTTCTCAGCATTTCTCCCTGAGCCTCAGCTACTTTAGCTTTACCATACTCAGCCTTACATCATAGCAGCTGCAATAATAAGAGGCTGAAAGAGGTCAGAAGCAGCCAGTCCTGCTAAACCACACCTTTGTTTAAAAGAGATTTTTGGATTGTAAAATATCTCAATTGCTAAATTTTTCGGCCTGACTGGACTCCATGCATAGGCTGTGTCTTCAAAGACCTAGCTCACTAAAAGCACATAGGCACTGCAGAGTAAAGCAGAACACAGGCTCTTTATACATTTTCCTGGGAAACTTTCTGTAGATCCAGACTGGGAAATGTTCCAAGGCTTCACAGAACTAAAGATAACAGTAATAAAAAAATGGACTGGAGCACACTGACTTTTAAATGAAATAGCTGAGCCTGGTACACTTGTGTGGCAAAGCCTTCATAATTTGTGCAGCAAGACTACTAATTTACACAAATAAAAGTAAGATCACTACAGATTACTGACTTTTAACAATTAGCAGGTATGAAAACAAACAACATTCTAGAAAAATAAAAAAAAATCTTCATGTAGGTTGCTTTGAAGACTGTATTTTCTTTGTAAATATTTGTGATTGCGCAAATAATAAATGCTACTGGATATGTTTACTAAAAATAATTAGGTGTTAGCAGAATGTAAAATACACCATTGCTCTGCTCAGTCTTCTTTTCAGAAATGAGGGGGCACAATTTTTTGTGCTAAGTATGAAGTGTATGGTCTATCGAGTTTCTACAGTGTTTACATTGTAGAAATAAATTAATAAATAGGAATTCAAAGTAAATTTAAGAACATTTTAACATTAGATATCCTACATGTGATTTACTGAACCCTTTTCTGCTCAGTAGCAGAGATAGGTGGTTTTTAGCATGTAAAAAAAAATGTGTTCATTGCTGCTTTATTACATTACATAGGAATTGAATAAAATATGTCATTTTTATTTTACTGACAATAAAAATTTGAAAATCAAAGTAAGAAGAAGATAGTATTTGTACAGTTGAAAAAAATCCAAATAAATTTATAGGTACACGGGGTTATTTTAACAGCATTTTCACAGTTGAGTGTGAACATTGCACTCACATGACAAATACCACCTGTGACACCAACATCAACCTTTACTAGTCTTGTGATTCACAGAGTGATGTCGCAGACTGTGAGATAATGTCACTGATGTCCTAGATTATGGCAATAGGTTGTGATAGAGGGGCTGTCACAACTGGACTGACTACTTACTGAGTTTAGCAGATTCCACAGCATGTTGCCATCAAAAGGACTTGAATCCCAAATGTGCTTTACATACAAGAAAGAGAAGAAGTAAGCAAAGGAGGCCACACAGAAGAATTTGTAGCCTTCATTGATACAGGTTCTTCTAGTTGATACTAGATAGTTTTAATTCAGAGGGACTGCAAATTCCATTGATGCATTGTAAAGACACTGTAAAGTGGAAATTACTGTGTCAAAATTGTAATAAATTGGGCCATAGTTTCAGTAATTACTCATAATGATGGTGAATTACTTGCCTTGAAATAATTATTTGAGATTCTTATGATTTCAGGCTGTAGCTGTATGAGGTACTGACCAGCAAAATAAAATATATACCCTTTCCTGAAGAGTGTAGATACTAAATGTACAAGGACTATGAAAGGTATTAACATGAGATGTAATATTCAAGCAAATTATTCAAAGTAACCATAGGTACAAATGATATTCCATGCTTTTATCACAATATCCTGTACTGCCTGGGGGAGAACCCCAGCTCCCAAAAAAGCAATTTTATGTACCTTCATACATATATATTATGTATACATCTATAATATGTACATATATATTTGTATACATAATTTAATGCCGAGTGCTTTTAAAATATGCACATATCAATGACATAAACCTTTTGTAAATACACACCTGAGCTAAATATTACTTAGCTGTTTGCATTTTTCTTTACTGGTGCATTCAGAGCATGATCAGTTTGTGTTTTGTGGCATAAATTGTCACTTGAACCCCTGAATAAAAATATTGCTTCCACTCTGTCATAAAGAGAGAATATATTCTGACTCTTGCTCTAGGTACAAATGTATCTGTCACATTTGAAAAGGCAACAGTTGAATACATGTTTCTGCTGTCAGAAATGCAGCAGTTAAACCCTAAATAATATCTATAGGATTAAGATCCAAGTACTCTACAAGAAATCTATATGCAGTTATCTTTCCACATTTCCTATCTATCCCCTATCATAGACTATGGAAGATAATTTAAGAAGAGCTCTAGTATGTATGCTCATTATCTCCATTTTCGGGTAAGTGGAGCAAACAGCTTCACCCTAGCAGATTAGTAGCAAAATAGTACACATTCCTCTATGCTAAATGAATGAAAAAAGCAGGATTGAGTCAGAATGGGGGCAGAGGGAGAGAGACAGGAGGATTTTTTAAAAGAATTTTCTGAATAATCAGGAAATCCAGTGAGACAAACAGAGTGTGTAGAGAACAAGCCAGAATTATCAAATTACCATGACAACCATAGGCAAGAACCCAGAGAGAATCAGGTAAAGATATTACAGTAGAATTACAATTAACTTCACATTTATTAATTTATTTTTTAAAAAATAATAATCCCAAGCAATCAGGAAGAAATATTTCCTTTGGCCTAGCTCATTGTGGTGCAAAGACTTGTGAAATAAAGCCTTGTTTGTAATTTTGAAATTGCTTCGTAAATGTATATAAGTAACTTTTATTTTGATTTGAATATGCTGATAGTTTTAACCATCAGAATCTAATGTCAGATACAAAACTCATAATCAAATATGCTTTAATTTGCTTGAAAATATAAAAGAAAAGAGAATTTAGAAAAGGTAGAGGGAGTGTGTGGGTATGTGTGTGTACACACACACAGCATATATTTCTCTGTTACTCCTTAAAAATTCTCTCTTGTATGTTTTTCAAATGACTACTTTCTTCATTCAAATCTTTGATTAACACAAAACCGAAAAGCTTTAAAACTGAATACAGTAAAAAAATAAGTAAAACCGAAGTGGAGTGAAAGTCAAATAAGTAAGAGTGGTGGTGTTTATTTAAAAAAGCTACAGGTTAACCAGCAGGTGGTTAATCAGATTATCTGTTGAATATGGCTTGACATTCTGTTTTAATACGTCATTTCATATAACACTGTTCACGTATATTGGGAAGATAGATGTATACAGTTCTGAAAGGCAGAGATCCATGCTTAGAGACAAAAGGGAGGATTTGTTCACATGGGGGTGATTGACTTTTTTGCCCAGGTTTGAACAAAGCTCTCAGACTGTTAACACTTGAGTACACAAAAAAGATTCCCCCAGTGCTTTGTCTTTCCTAGTGTTTTATGCCACTATCTGAATGCATATTGCATTTTACATGAGCATGTAAACATGCCCATACTGATATTTTTAAATGCTGCCCTAAGTTTGCCGTGTGGTCAGGGAGAGCAGTGATGCACTCCATTGTTCCCTGCTATGATGTCATGCTCAGACTTCGCCTTGGTTAAACAGGATTCAGTTTACTGCTCTGCAGCAAAATGTCTTTAGGGAAGACAGATCTATTGCTGTAGCAGAGATGGAAAGAAACAATGTGAAAGACAACCAAAAAAAAAAAAAAAAAGGCAACATAGGGAAATGAGTATAAATTCTGACTAAAATATTTGCTGCCTATATTTTTCTCTACACCTTTACAGAAGTAGATATGCATTCTCATCTATACACATACTCAAACAGTGCATAGCTCAAAGGTGTGTTTATTTTAATCTTGGGAACTAGGACAAGCTCAAATTCACTCTCAGGACTTGCATCATCACTAAGATTGCTCTTAAACATGCAGTCTTGTATCACACTGTTCATTCTTTTTATTCATACTAACCACACGTGGAGTGCACGTAATGGGTCTAATCCTGCAAGCTGATGTTAATCCACTGATGTTAGTGAGAGCCAAAGACATCAGGCATGCTACAACATCCAGTGGTAAATTAATTATTTTCCACAGCATCTGAAAACCCTATGTGGGGATAGTGAGGGGAAGAAAAAGGATATATTTTTAATTATGTTGGGAGATCCTGAGCTAGAAGAGGAATCTAAAGGGACTGAGTGGGGAGAAGGAGGTCCTTACTTCTCACTTCCTCCCTCCTTCCCACCCTCCTGGCTTTCAAAAAAAACCAAAAAAAAAAAAAAAACCAAAACAAAAGAAAAACAGAACAAAACAAAACAACAACCAACCAAACAAAAACAACCCAAAACCAAAAACAAGCCTCAAACCAAAAAGCCCTGGGGCCAGTCCTTCCGGAATAGGGACAGTTGGCAGGTATGTGTTAATCTTGTTCCCAGCACTTCAGAGGAGCCACGCACAGAGGCTCACCCTGTCCTTTCAAATCAGCGCTTCCTGTCCTTCAAGAGTTAACCTTCTCTAGAACATTTTTTTTTCACCATCTCAGAAAAAAAAAAAAAAAACAAAAACCCACACACACGAAAAAAACAACCCAACAAAAAAACCCCCAAACCCTAAAAAAACCCCAAACCCAAACCTGCAGAGCTGAGAGGCTGCAGATCACAAGGCCATTCTGATAGCCTCCTGTCCCCATGGCAACAGCAACGGCATTTATCAGTTCCTTATGAGAGCAGGCACAGCAAATCTGCATTGCACATGGCAGCCTTCCAGCCTTTCAAATGAAAGAGCACTTTGAACTGCTGCCAAGTGTGGAAGGAGCAGAGCTGTCAGGACTGCTTAATGCTGGCAGTTTGTACTTGGGAGCCTTTCAGTTCCCAGAATCCTTCAGCATGGCAGCCTGCCAGGTACTTAGCGGAAGCTAAAAACTAACCCCCAGACCATTCACTGCAGTGCACTCAAAATTTTCCACATGTACCATGTCACAAGTGCAGACTGTACAATGAAAGCAAACGCCTTCTGCTTGGGATTCTAATTTTATTAATAATCCAGGAAAAAGCAATCAGAGATTAACTGGCTGACAGCACTACGGTATAGCCACTGTTTATAACTAGGGGGGTGTATGTCAAATGTGTATTTCATCCCTTGGAAATAGAATTAGCTCAGACAACAGGGGCTACACAGCCCTAAATCTACATGCAGTACCTGAAAATGGAAAGATTAGTGTTAGCAAAAGGGAGAGGATGGTTATTTACAGTGGAGTGTTTTTAGCAGTCATTATCAAATGCATAGCAATTAGATGTGAAAAAGAAAAATAAGACAGTATTACTGGCTGGTAACTATTTTTTGCCCTTACCCTCTGCATTTTGATGACATTGTGAGAATCTCGGAAGCTGGCTGATGAGTATAGCAGAGATACATGGCTCTTGGTGGGTTTCCTTTCAGTGGAGAGTCTTCATGTGAACTTTTTATTGTTTTGCATTACCCAGAGCACAAGGTCTTCTACTGGCAGAGGAAACAAATTGGCACAGTTCTGCTTTTTTTTTTTTTTTTAATCTGCACTGAGATCAAGGGCAAGGGCTTCATTTTCCAGCACTAGTCATAAGCCTTTAGCACAAATAGAATGAAAATTGTCTGTCGCTCAGGCAGTTGGACAGGGTTCAGGAAAACTATGTCTGGCACTAATTCCAAAGGGAGGAAGGTTTGGTTCAATCCAGCATCATTAATTTCAGTAAACTGTTTTCACTAGTCTATATCCCACTGTTCAAGAGCTGTTTATTATCTTTTACTAAATAATGTTTTTTGGAGAACAGAGTAATGAAAAATACCTGATATTACTTACATACATAAGTATACTCTCATGTATATGTATACACATAAATAGATATGGTATGTGAGGCTGTATTCTCTTTTTTTTTTAACTTTTCTCTTTTTCTAAACAATTGCTTGTTTCTTACCTTGCCTTCCCATTACAAAACACATTTATAATGCCAAATATAAAATAAAATAGTAAAAATAGCCCAGAAGGCAAAAGAGAGAGAGAAAGAGAGTGAGAGTGAGAGAGAGAGAGAGAGAGAGAGAGAGAGAGAGAGAGATGAAAAACCCTGGAGCAAAGACAATCTCCACAAATTTGTGAGTTTCACCAAAAAACCAAGGAAATGTAGAGCCTCTTTTTCACC
Organism: Lonchura striata; assembly: GCF_050655825.1. Classification (NCBI taxonomy): domain Eukaryota; kingdom Metazoa; phylum Chordata; class Aves; order Passeriformes; family Estrildidae; genus Lonchura; species Lonchura striata. Next base: position 51,820,634 of record NC_140707.1, on the reverse strand, counting down.
TTGCAGCTATCTTTGGCTGCTGCTTGAAGATTTGACTTAATTCACCCAGGCAGTAGTGTCTAAAAGTAATACACCAAGACAGTTAATTTTGGCACTTAGTCTCCCTTAGGAATTTTACCAACAGTCTTTGTAAGGAAAGTAAATGATCTTTTTTTTTTTCTCTTGGTTTCGCCTCATGGCTCATCTTGATATGTGCTAATAAAAGAAACTACCCCCACCCCCCCCCTTCTATTCTCACCATTATCCTCTGTCCATATCATCCTTCTTTCAATAACAATATTAATCAGCACTTGCAACATGGTCATGGAGAAAAAGCGGGTTTGGTCTTTTCAGATGGCCTAGTTAGAGAGGAAAAGGAGGTAATGCTGAGTGAAATAACTTAAAATAGTGTCAGAATCTTTTTTCTTATTTTTCTTTTCTTTCTTTTCTTTTCTTTTCTTTTCTTTTCTTTTCTTTTCTTTTCTTTTCTTTTCTTTTCTTTTCTTTTCTTTTCTTTTCTTTTCTTTTCTTTTCTTTTCTTTTCTTTTCTTTTCTTTTCTTTTCTTTTTTTTTCTTCCCCCCTTTCCCACCTCCCTCATTTTTTGGAAAACACAGTACAGTTTTGTTCAGTTCTCAAGTGTTATTAATCACTGGTGGAGGCCAAAAGCAGGGATATTTTTCTTGGCAGCACGTTTTGATAAACAATCTGTGTATGGGGTGAAGGGAGGGAGGAGCCTGTCTTGCTGGTAACCAAGCTAATGTTTGGCAGATTCTTAACTGTCACGAAAGTGCAAGTGGCTCTCAGTGGGAATAGCTTTAAAAATGTACCGATTCAGTTGATTCATTGTTGTTGATTATTTACTACGTCCACAGGATGTAAGATGAAAACAGTCCAGGAAAATGTAAAAATAACAACAGCAGAGGCCCCAGCTCTGCATATCCCAGCCTAAAACACACTGCCCAGTCGTTAGTCCCTTGCAGAGTGAGCAGAATTAATTATAGGTGTCTTATTTTGCACTGTAAGATTTGGCAAAGGTTAATGTGTGGAAATCTAGGCTCCCAGGCAGGTTTTCAAAACTTGAAGACAGCTGTAGGAAAATCGGTGTGGGGTGGCTCTCAAAGAGGGACCCCCTCTCAGTGCTTGCCGAGGCAGGAGCGAGAGGCTGCGCCGGGGGCCCTGGGGAGCCTCCGCCCCGCCGTGCCCTCGGCTCCGCGCTCCTGCGCCCATGTGGAAATGGGACCGGGAAAAACAGAGGAAACGAGAAGCAACGTCCGTTAAGAGACGTGTCTTAAGAAGAGTTCCTAGGTGGAAACACAATAAACTCTGTATGTCAGCAAGGCTCACTACCTGAAAAATAGTAGGAAAAAAACAGAATTATAATGAGATGAGAACTGAAATGATAAACAGAAACATGTAACTACTCCTATTCTTTGTAACTGAGTGTTTTGACACTTCCTGGCAGCTTCTAGTAGAAGACAATGTTGTTTAACTTTTAATTTGACAAAATTATGCAACTTCTTCCTGAAGTGTTTGTGTTTTGATTTGCTGAACACACTCTCTTTACCACCAAGTGCTCTGTTCACTGCTAATCTCTGCATTGTTTTGAAGCCAGTCATTTGATTGTGACGGATTTTATTTGCTATTCTGAGGTAAATCCATGTAAATTACACTTTCTGGAGTGCGCTACCCTTCTCATACTTGTATTTTTTTCCAGCTGTAGCTGCTGTTTTGATCAGTAAAGAAAGAGCCATTTCTGTAAGTGCCTGCAGAAGAGCCAGCTGCTCTCATAGCTGCAGTGATCAGTGCCAAAACTTCTTAAAGCAAGCAGGAAAGAGTTAAACATATTCCCAGGCTGTGAACGTTTAGAGCCAGACCAGACTGTTCATTCCCAAGTTGCTGAGATCATGGGCTCCTAATTATTATCGCTTGCAAACTTTGGGGCTGTCCTATATTCTGCATAATTAACACTGGACAGCTGATCGATAATCTGCAGTACTCCTCTCTCATCCAGATCTACAGTAACCGCCGTGTTTTGGGACCTCATGTCTGGGAGTGGCACGGAGCAGTGCCTGGTGTGCAGCCAGGCCACCTGGGTTTTGTTGCTTTGTCCTTCATGGTGTGTTGCACCCTCTGCTTTCCATACCTGCTGATTGCTCTAGGAAAGGTAGTGGCCAGCTCCTGCACACTGTATTTTGTATGATCATTTTGATTCCTTCATTTAAATTGATGCTTCACCTGCTGTTTTATTGTTACACAGACCCATATGTGCATGTGTGTAGTTTCAAATAAAAAGATGGTAATAGGAATAAAGGGAAAGGGGTTATCAGATGTCAGTATTTATCCTAGGACTGAAAGGATGGAATTAGTAGATTTCACTTCTGATTGTGAAAATTATAGTCCTTGTCCCTTGAGAATACTGGAAGGTGATAAACTTTGGGCAATTCCTGTGGAATCCTTAATGCTGCATCCACAGTGCTGACTTGTGTTCCTGCACAGAAAACAGTAGCTGGGTAGCAATTGCTTGCAGCCGCAGCTCCGTTACTCCTTGCACTCCCCTTCATTGCCCTAAAGAATCTACTGTTTGGGAAGTTCTTATGCTGTTTTTTATTTGTTCGCTTCTTTCTTTCAGTGAGCCAGATTAGACATCTGAATGGATCAATTGTTTGGGCTTCCTCTTTGCTTCCTCCAAAAGTAATATTAATTCCTGGATTATTTCAGAGCTACGTAAACACCAGGCATGTTTAGTATAAATTCAGCAAGACGGCTCCTGCCCCGTCACTTGCATGGCAAAGAGAAAAGGCAGGTGAGCGGGAAAGCTTGCTGCTACCCTTGCAAGGACAGTGTTGCCATAGATAGGGAAGCTTGTTACATTGCTACCGTTTAATCTATTTTCCCCTACCCAGATTAGATTGATACTGACAAGTCGTTCCCTGTGAAGGTGCCACAGCGTGGCATTTATTTGCATTTACATTGCAGTTCTCTTCATCAATCAGCTTTGCAGAGATCACTGCTGCTGCTGGCCATATTGTTGCTATGCTGACACTTCATCCTTAAGTGCTGCTTGCGTAATGGTACAGTACGTGCCCATGACCAAAGTTTAAATCAAAGTTTAATCATTACGGAAAGACAAACATATTTCCGCAACTGTGTATCCTGCAAGTAAGAGTAAAGGCAGTCGGGTCACAGATGCTAATCTCTCTCTTTTTCTATTCACAAACTATAAAGACAGTTGACAGCACCTGTAAATGGTTTTCTAAGACTAGATTATATCTAAGGTGATTATTATTTACACCCACTATAAAGACTGCTCTTGTGAGCCAAGAAGTTTGTTCCTGTGAGGTGAGTTTACCAAAAAAGGGCTTTCTTGCAGGAGGATTCAGTGGATCGAGGATCCAGGGTGAGGGGTAGTTCAAGCACATGTCATGTGTAACCCGGGGACTGAAATACAGTCAGGATATGCTGCAGTTCTGCATTCTTAAGACATGCGGCATGAAGGGAAACTCGAGTTTTTTGAGCAGAGGTTGACCACAACCCAGTTCTGCTCCTCGTATGAAGATCAATGTGAGGCAGCAAAAGGATAGGAAAGGAGCTGACATTCCAGTATGAATCAGAGGGAACACATGCTTATTTAGTGAAGTAAAGACATGTTAATATAGAAATCCTGCAGCCATCACTAAATCACTGTGGCTGGAAGCAAAGATTTTACTTTGACCAGCTTTCATCTGCCATACTTCTGTGAAGCTTCTGTAATGTCCACAGTTTAGGTGTGAAATTTTAAAGTGTGAAATCCACTTCCCTTTAGCGCATCTTCTTCAGCCAATTTGCATACAAGAGGCTCACATAATTCAAATACTTTTCTATCTCTGCTTACTGCTTCTACAAGCTTCCCCTGAAAATGAGTCACTTTGTCACAATTTATTTTCTAACTGTATTTTATCTGGTCCTACCATTTCTGTAACTTCAATGTGTGCATTTCATTAAGCTTTCCCTATAAAATAATTCCACACACATATAATCAGACTCATTTGCCAGTTTTATAGACTAGAACCAGATACATATAAAATGCTTTGGACAACTAAAAATGGAAATGGCACATATTGGTGATATGAAATTAAATATTTAAAGGAAGGGGTTTTTTTGTCATGTGAATTCCAAAACGTTATTAATCGAATAGAAGATGTCTTTCCCCGTTGGTGCTGCATGGCTGCTGAGCGTGCCGGTGTAAGGGAGCCGTGGCACCCCGCCATAGAAACACTTAAGTCCTTTTAAAGCACAGAGGGAAACCTGCAATGGACGGGGATTTCGGCGTTTCTAGCAACAAAGGAATCAGGAAGAGATACTGAAAGAAAGAAATCCACCCAACACAGCCCAGCTGGGAGAGGTTCCGCGTTCGCCGAGCGTGCGACTGCTCCCCCCGGCCCCCCCGCTGCGCGCTGTCTCCGCGGGCACCGCGCGGCCGGCTGCGCGCCAGTGACGCGATGCCGGTGGCCGCCCGCACCGGGTCCCGGCCGAACCGCGTCCTCGCAGTGACACTTTATTATTCTTTGGACGCAGACAGCGATGTCGATGTTTGCAAGAACAGCTGCCGACTGCAACGAGCCCGCAAAAGCGGGTTCTGCTGAGCCCTTCCTGGCCAGCACGGGCATCGGCGTGGCCGCGGGGCCGGGCGGGGAGCGGGCAACTTCGGGGATCGCGGGCGGGAGAAGGAAAGCTTCGGGGGGGTGTATTTTGTTTTCCTCCCGGTGAAATGAATTCTTGTCTTATTTGCATGAACCGAGGTTGTTTTAAGTAATTTGACTGTTAACAGTGTCATGCAAATATTAGCTAGCTATTTAAAGGGAGAAATAGAAGGAAAAAAAAAAAAAAAGCCGTGTGTTCTCACAACGCCGGGGAAATCCTATGTCCCTTTACATTAGCGAGATGAGATCACAGAGATTACTCACTCACCTGCCTGGCCTCTCCTACACCCTTGAGCAATCCACAGCACTATCTTTCCCAGCCCAACCTTAAACACTTGGCAAACATGGCTGGTTTAAACAAATCAAAAGTGGAAGAGCTTCTGATGCAGTCACAAGCTTACATAAACTGTGTCATCCTGTCACTGGGATCACTGAAAGAGAAACACGAAATCGGATATTAAGGCGGGATCCCCCATTTGCCTCAGCAGCCGGAGCGCACGGGAATCCCACCGACAGTCGCGGTGGCAGAAAGCCGCGCAGCCGTCACGGAAGTAAAGCGGGACGAACCGCGGGTTTACAAAATCCCGAAAGCGAGACATCTGAACTTAGAAAGCGCAGTCAGGGAAAAAAACCAACCAACCAACCAAAAAAAAAAAAAAAAACACCAGCCCCACCACCACCCACCACCACGACGACGACTGTGCATGCGCGCCCTGACCGCGGTGCTGCGGCGGGGGGTCGGCAGCGCGGCCGGGGAGGAGGGTGAAGGCGCGATCTGGTGTTCAAGTTTCCAAACATAGCCGGCAGCGCAGGCTGCCCGCGCCCCGCCGCGCTCCAGCTGCGGCCGCGCCGGGGAGGGCGCGGGCAGCGCGCCGGGCATGCGCGCCCCGCGCAACAAGTGGGCTCCGCGCCGGCGGCCGGGGGGAGGGGAGCGGGGCGCGGGCGCTCGGCGGTGACGCGGGGCCCCGCCCGGGTGCAGCCGAGCCGGGAGCACGGCGCGGAGAAGGGGAGGGGCGTCGCGGCGCGGGGGGAGCGCGGCGCGGCGGAGGGGGCGCGCAGCCACACGCGGCGGCGCGCAGCACCCCGCGCTCGGACTGCGAGTAGCGGCGAGGATGTGAGTGAGGAGCAGGCGGCGCCGCTCGCCACGCCGCTGCCGCCGCCGCTGCTGCTTCCCGGACTGCCACAGCTCCGCCAGCCCTCAGGGAAGCCGCCGCTGTCGGGACCGAACAGCTCCGTGTGGGTGCCCCTATCTTGCTCACGGCGGTGGATCGGCACGTACCGAACTGCAAGCTCACGAGGCAGCTGTGGCGGGTGGAAGGTGACCCCCCCCCCCCCCCCCAATCTTCCTCCGTGCACCTCCGCCTCCTCCCGGAGGAGGAGCAGCAGCAAGCGGAGAGCTAGAGAGCGCAGGGAAACAGAAGCGGCTAGAAAGCGACCCCCACCCAGCCAACCCCCCGGAGGAGCAGTGGAATCGTTTCCCACCCCACCAGGGCAGCAGCGACAGGACCACAGGTAGAAGAAGCCATCTCCGGCAGCAGGAGCGAACTAAAAGCGGACGATCCCCCTTGCTGAAAGGGGCAACAGGATCAGGTACGGAGAGCCACCCCTCCCTCCGTGCAGCCCGGGGGGGAAGACTAAGCCAGCCCCTACCCCGGCGGCAGCGGCAGCAGCTCCCCAGCCAGCAGCACCATGTCCGCCGCGCAGGTGTCCTCGTCGCGGAGGCAGTCATGCTACCTATGCGATCTGCCCCGCATGCCCTGGGCCATGATCTGGGACTTCACGGAGCCCGTCTGCCGGGGCTGCGTTAATTATGAGGGCGCCGACCGCATCGAGTTCGTGATCGAGACGGCCCGGCAGTTGAAACGGGCGCACGGCTGCTTCCAGGACGGTCGCTCCCCGGGCCCCCCGCCGCCGGTCGGCGTAAAGGCAGTGACGCTCTCCGCCAAAGAAGCGGCGGCGGCGGCGGCCCAGCAGCAGCTTAACCATGTGGATGCCACCTCCAAGGCGGCCTCGGCGGGGCTGACCCAGTCCAGCCTGGACCGCTACGGGCTCAGCGCCGCCGCGGCGGAGCAGCGCAGCCGCTTCGAGTACCCGCCGCCGCCGGGCAGCCTGGGCAGCAGCCATGGCGCCCGCCTGCCCAACGGACTGGGAGGCCCCAATGGCTTCCCCAAGCAGCCTGAGGACGGGCCACCGGAGCTGAACCGGCAGAGCCCCAACTCCTCCTCCTCCTCTTCCTCCTCCCGTCGCGGGGCGCACGGGGGGCTCGTGTCTGGCCTGCCCCCGGGGGCTGCCGGCGCTCAGATGAACGTGCCCCCGAACCTGCTGCCGCAGACGTTGCTGAACGGCCCCGCTGCCTCCGGCGTGGCGCTGCCTCCGCCGCACGGGGGCCTGAGCGGCCGCGGCGGCGGGGGTCCCCCCGCTCCCTCCGCCTCTTCCCAGGGGGGCACCTGCGGCGGCGGTGCCGGGGGAGGCGGCGGCTCGTCCTCCGAGGCCTGCGGTAAGCGGCCGGGCTCGGTATCCAGCAGTGACCAAGAGCGGGAGCTGAAGGAGAAGCAGCGCAACGCGGAGGCGCTGGCCGAGCTTAGCGAGAGTTTGCGGAATCGCGCCGAGGAGTGGGCCAGCAAGCCCAAGATCGTGAGGGACACGCTGCTCACCCTGGCCGGCTGCACCCCCTACGAGGTGCGCTTCAAGAAGGATCACGCCCTGCTGGGCCGCGTCTTTGCCTTCGACGCCGTCTCCAAGCCGGGCATGGACTATGAACTGAAGCTCTTCATCGAGTACCCTAGCGGCTCCGGCACCGTCTTCTCCAGCGCCTCCGGCGTGGCCAAGCAGATGTACCAGGACTGTATGAAGGACTTCGGCCGCGGCCTCTCCTCGGGCTTCAAGTACCTGGAGTACGAGAAGAAGCACGGCTCTGGCGACTGGCGGCTCCTGGGGGACCTGCTGCCCGAGTCTGTGCGCTTCTTCAAGGAGCTGGTGGGCGCCGACATGCTGCCGCAGCCCTACCTGGACGCCAGCTGCCCCATGCTGCCCACGGCGCTGGTGAGTCTCCCGCGGCCGGGGGCCGGGGCCGGCGGGGCGCAGGGCACGGCCGCCGCCTCTAGGGGACCTGGCGGTGGCGGCGGCGGCGGCGGCGGCGGAGCGATGCGCAAGAGGAAAGCTTCTCCTGAACCCTCGGATTCGGCCGAGGGGGCTCTGAAGCTCAGCGACGAGCAGCAGCGCCAGCAGTGGATGGCCAGTCAGAGCGAAGCGCTCAAGCTCACCATGTCGGCCGGGGGCTTCGGGGCGGTGCATGGCGGGGGTCCCCCGCCGCCGCCGCCCCTCGGGCCTCACTCCAACCGGACCACGCCACCCGAGTCCGCCCCCCAGAACGGACAGTCCCCCATGGCCGCCCTCATGTCGGTGGCCGACACGCTGGGCAATGCCCACTCGCCCAAGGACGGCAGCTCGGTGCACTCCACCACGTCCACCCGCAGGAACAGCAGCAGCCCCGTGTCGCCGGCCTCGGTGCCGGGCCAGCGCCGTCTGGCCTCCCGTAACGGGGACATGAACCTGCAAGTGGCCCCTCCTCCCCCCAGCACCCACCCCGCCATGGACCAAGTGCACCCGCAAAACATTCCGGACTCCCCCATGGCCAACAGTGGGCCCCTGTGCTGCACCATTTGCCACGAACGCTTGGAGGACACCCACTTTGTTCAGTGCCCCTCTGTGCCCAGCCACAAGTTCTGCTTCCCTTGTTCCAGAGAAAGCATCAAGGCCCAAGGGGCGACTGGTGAAGTCTACTGCCCCAGTGGAGAGAAATGCCCCCTAGTCGGTTCCAATGTGCCTTGGGCATTTATGCAGGGCGAGATCGCGACCATTTTAGCTGGGGACGTTAAAGTGAAAAAGGAGAGAGACCCTTGAGTAAGAAATCCAATCCCTTCAGACTCCTGAAGATGTAGAATTGTGAATATAACAAACTGCAAAAGTTAGTCTTATGTATAGACATTATTTTCGTCGTATGTTTCTATATTTTGAAACAAAGGTATGTACTCTTCTTCATTTGAAGGATAGAGCTGGTTTTTGTTAAACAGAATATAATATTGTTTGGTTACTACATAATACCTGTTCTCATTTCTTTGGCAGTGTGTTGGCTAGGTACACAGTTAATAGCCCTTAGCGATTACCTGCTGCTGGTGTGTATTTTTGTAAATGTATGCACTTCTCTGAAAGAAGAAGAAAAACACAAAAGACAAAAAAAAAAATTTTTTTGCCAAGGCCAGTGTTGATGCCTAAAAAATTGCTACAAAAATGGTGACAGCTTACGTTTTACAAGCCCTGAGTGTTAGTCTTTCACCTTTTTTTTCGTTTTTGGTTTTTTTTTGTTTGTTTTTTTTGTTTTTTTTTTTTGCAAAACGGTGGGGTGGCTGTGGGGGGAGGGTGTTTTTTTGTTGCAAGTTTGTAAGGAAAATGTTTCATTTTGTTTCTATTGATCTGAACGTTTTTTTAATCTTCATGTGTTTTTTGTTTTTGCTTTTATTGATGCACGGATGCTTTTGAACAGTAGAGCAAAATGCTGTACATGAGAAACATGCTCTGTTTGTCCTTTATACATTTCTGTAGTTAACAGAACACTGTAATGTGCCTTGGAGCTTAGTAAATTGTAATAAATTCAATTGATATTAATACTTCTTGAGTAGCAAGTTTTATTTTTCTCTAAGCTTAGGCAGTATGCACAAGCCGTGTTGGCTTTTTAAAGGTCTCCATTATACCAAGAGTCTGCAGTTCGTTGTGATAATTGTGGCACTTGTATGCACATTTTCACTTATATGTAGTAAGATGACGATGGTGTTATCAAACTTACTTAAATCTTGGCACTGTGCCTATTTACATTTCACCTTTAATGTTGCAGTAACGGTTGCTGACTAAGCATTTTCTATTTACTGTTCCTGCATCTCATTTCCTCCTCCCTTCTCCTCCCCCCTACTAGCTCTCCAGCTGCAAGCTGTTTGCAATACAGGATGCATACATTGTCTCTGCAATTTATTAAGGCTTGAGATTTAAAATGAAGCCTTCTTTTCACAAAAAAAAAAAAAAAAAAACAACCAAAAACCAACAAAACAAAAAACAAAACAACCCAGCATCCCATAGTTAATAATTTTAGTTGATTTTAAGAGTGCTTGTCAGAGTTAGACATTAGCCACAAACTCATGGTAAGGCAGGACTGTAGCTGAACTGAGTACAGAAAAGGGTAGCATGAAATAACAGCTTCTACAGTTAGTGTTGCAGCTGGTGGGTTGCTACCCCATTTAGGCATTGGCTTTTCATAACTTGAATTGATGATCAGTTCAGGGGCTTTATTGTGTTTTCAGGCAAGGAAGCTTCCTTTAAGCACTGAAGTGAATGCTTTCTTTTTGGCAATGATTATATGTGATTCTTTGTATAATTTACAATTCTGTGTGACATTGGCATTTTCTGGAGATAGGGGAGCAGTGTAGTACCTGTTAAGTGATCAACAGGCAAAGTAAATACACAGGCCTCATGCTAGCTAGAAAATGCAAACAAACCTAATGTGAACTTTGTCCTTTTCAGTGAGGCAAATGGAGGAAAGGGGAAAACCTGAAAAAAAAACCTCAGCAGCACTGCAGCAATCCTTTGCAGTTTGACCAGCAGAATATAGAGCTGTTCCAAATGCAACAGTATCATAGGTTATGAGCTCTTAGTTTTATTCAATAGTAGGGATCCCCACCCACCAAAGCCCCATAGTTGTATAAAAGAAAGTCTGGATGGCATTTGGTATCTGCTTGGTCTTAATACATACTTGATTTGTATTCCTGGTGGGAAGGATGGTAGAAGCCTTGATCGAGACTATGTGCTTAGTGTGCCTACAGATCTTTGCAGTCTTGTATAGATACACTCTGGCTGTTTCGTGTGTGTGTGGGGAGGGGGTGGGGTTTGTTATGTTCTGAGATTTAGTATTTGGCATCACTATATCTGTGATTTCAGACAATGACTCTGTGTGTGTATATATATAATTTTTTTCTGACAAGTGATATATCAGTGCTTAAAAATCTCCAAGCATATTGTTCTTATGTAATGGATCAAAGAAATAATGCAGAAAAGGAATGTTTTGAGTTAATTGTTGGATACAACTTACATGTTTTTTAGAATAGAGATTTGTACTGATCCTATTTTCAGTTATTTCTAAGCATGCAATTCTCACAGCAGTTTATTTTAAAATCATGAGATAGGGAGATTAACATTGTAAGCTCATGACTGGCAGAGAAAAAAAAATTGTACACATGGTTGAAATTCAACTTTAAACTTAAGGAGAAGTAATATTAATATGTGAATTGCAACTGCTATTAAAAGAGAACTACTACTGGCTATTCAATATTTAATTGTATCACAGAAGTCTGAATACCCTGATTTATATAATCAGAACCACTCCTATAATCTTGAAATCATTCATCAGTAGTTATAGCTAGAAAGGGACCCATTTGATGGATTTTTAAAATTTCAGATCATTTTTGAAAAGCTCTTCCTTTTTGAAACATAAGCCCACTTATGAGATTAATCAGTTTGATTTTTAGCAGGCAAAGGAAAGGTAAGGTGCAGTAAACATTGGTGGAAAATAAGCTTGAAGTGAATTGTAATACTGCAGTTAATTAAAGTTAACTATAGCTACAGGGTGTTTGTTGTATGGAGGTTTTTTGTAACCATGTGACCTTTTCTTTTACTCTGGCTCATTAAGCAGCCAGTCTGGGCATATTAGCCAGCATTTCTTTGAACCCACTCCATAGGTTTTTATCTGTCTGAAGATGTCCACAGCTGACAAACAAGTTGTAACCTTTTTTTGAGGAGGAAAAGGGAGCTGCCGAGTGAGTCTCATGTACAGAGATTCAGCTTATTTCTGTATTTTACAGTAATGCTCCCATCCCCCATACTTGCCAGTTATTTAAGGTACAGCTGAATGTTTGCTTGAATAAATGGTGTAAGTTAATTTATTTGTCCAGATGGTCATTTATTGTGCTTTCATTCCTTCTTGTAATGGGGAAGTATTTAAATGGTTTATTTTCCCAGGGAGGGTTGTTGTGTTTTGCTTTTTGGTTGGTTGTTTTTTTTTTTTTTTTCCCAGTTAGGTTATTCTTGACATTTCTTTTAATAGCCTTATAGCCTATTTTCTTAGAAATGGGTTAGAACATGTGTGTCACTGGATGTTTGTTTTTTAAGCATTGGCAGCTGTGTGTGAGTTGGAGATAGATGTGTTTGTGCAGTGAAGAGCTGCTATGTCCATTTGGGGGAAATACTACACAGTTCCAACAGGAACTTGAGTTTACTGATGGTAACTGGTGTAATTTAATACAAACCTTGTTATCTTTTTTATTTGCTTAGCAATTGTTGTGAATATGAGCATGCTCACCTCCTCGAACTAGTCAAGACTAACATTGTTTTGAAAGTGCAATCTCTTCAAATAGGCTGGCTGCCAGCACAGCTTTGCAGGGCTGCAGCAGTCACTGGAAAAAGGGTTGTCTGCTTCTTTATGTGTCTTGTGAGCTGAGATTTTCTTCCCCTCAAGGGAAAGGGCTTTGTCTTCAGAGCTCTCAGGTTCCCAGCTTACTATGCAGTAGTTGCCTTGCAGCTTCCCTTTTTCCTAAGTCTTGCCCTTTTTTTTTTTTTTTTTTTTTTTTTTTTTTTTTGGTATGCAGTCATTCTCCATTCATTGTAGGATGGATTGTGTTGTGCATTAGCAACTTCTTTCTCTGCCAAAGTGACACATCCTGTAGATCTGCAGCAGAGTACTGAACTGTCACTGTAGTGCTGACTCTTGTAAGGCTATTCTTGAAGCAGAACAGCTTCCCCCTTGGCGTTCAGCCATCAGAATCCATTACAGCATGCATTTTCTACCCAAAACATAGCTCTGTACCTACAGACTTGTCCTTAAAACCGTCCCCCAGAAGATGCAGAGGGCATGGTTATACCTTCCTGTATAGAAACACACACTGCTGGGTTTATCTTCAAGGTGTCTGAAAACCATGTAACAAAGCTTTTTGTTGTTTCAGCCCCTGCCTTAAAACCTCTAATGCAGTTTGGTAAAGGGAATGCCTCTGCTGATAGGGTGATGTGAAAAGAACAGCATACAAGGTCTTTTCCCAGATGTATGTCTTAAAAGAAGAATTAGGCATGTGTGTGCTGACTGAGGCTACCACAGGGCTCCTCTGATGAGCCAGACAAACATCTCTGTCTCCACGTGTTTGCCGCAGGGCAGCCCAGCCCCACACTGCCACCCCTGAGTGGGAGGCTCTGCAGGAATCCAGTTCTCCCTGGGAATGGACTTGCCATGAGAAGAAACATGGGAGATTACGTGTCATTTCAAGTTTTTGACAGCAAACCCACTCTCTTTCAGCCATTCAGGAAACTGTAGGGTGAACAGCAAAAGGGAGCAGTTAGACATGTGAATGGGAGGGGGAGGATGCTCCCCTAAAGTTTGTCTGGCCAGTACAGTCTGTGACTGGTTGGACTGGCTGAGCTACTTGGGGCTAGGTAGGTTCAAGATTCCAAGGTCTGACTGCTTGGCTGGATGCAATGAACCATGCTGGTATAAGTGTGAGGGGACGCAGCTACCCTGAAGTGTTCTCTCTCCCTGCTCACTGACACAGCCACACAATCCTGCCTATTGCCGGGTTGAGACTGCATTTTCCTCGCTGCTGTGTGCCTTGCCTTCCCGAAGCGCCCTTGCAAGGTTTTTTGGAGGCGGTGGGAGCAGGGGTGGAGGTGAGGAAGGTCAAGCTTCTTAGGTTTCAGCTGATTTGGCATCCGCTCACAGCCCTCCCCGCCCCACCCCCCTCCCTCGTAGCCCTGCTTGGCCATATGCACTCGCTGCTGCTTTTATGACCCTTTGCAAAGAAACCTTTAAGATGTGAACTGCTGCAAATTGCAATTTATTTTCAGGAAATTTCCCTTTCCCCTTTCCTACACGATCATCGTTAACAGTGAGAAGACTGGTTTTCTGTGGTCCCCGAAGACCCTATAGTGGAGAGCTGTGCCTTTCTCTCTGGCTGGCACTGCTCTCCCGGCAGTACTGGCTGTGCCAGGCCACCCGTTCGCTCAAGTCTGCTTCGGTGGGGTATCTTTCTAATTTTTTTTTGGCCAGCACAAAGGCCCTTTACTTTGTTTAAGGAGTGGAGGCTGAGCCTGGCAGCTCCACCGCAGCGCGGAGCGGCTTGGCACTGCTGCGGCACGGCAACTTAGGCAGGGACTGAACCGAACTGAATCAAACCGGGCTGGGCTGGGGAGGGTCGCCAGGGCATGCAGTTGCCGCTGGGCTGGGCCGACCTAGACAGCCATGTGATTGCCTGCCCGTCCGCCTGCCCTCCTGCCTGCCCGCCTCTGCGCAGGGGATGGGAACGGGGACACGAAACATGTCTGTGCAGCTTCAAGGAGCCGAACAGAATTCCCCACTGTCATCATCCTCCTCCCCTCCCTCCCTGCAGGCTGCCAGGGAGGAGGGCTGATTACAGCTCCGCTATTGTTCAAGTAACCTACAAATGGATTTGCATGGAGGCAGGTTGGGAGGGGCGGAGGGTGGGATTTATTAGCAGCAGCTAAATTCGTCGGGATTACTATTAGACTGAGAGCTTCTCAATGGGAATGATCCCTGGGTGAGCGATGGGGTGGAGGGGAGGGACTGGAAAGCTCCTTTTCTGCAACTAGGTGAAGGGGTGGCTGGCTCCAGCCGAGTAGCAGAGGCAGGCAGGGTGCAGCTGGCCGGGGACGGCGCTTCACCTCGGTTTAAACTGTAACCCTCTATTCCAAGCACGCAGCTCCTGGCAGCGCCGCTCATACCAAAGCCTTGACTCAGGGTTATCTGCATGCTGGGTAATAAGCAGCGTCACCAGAGGAATGTGCAGAGAAAGCAGCCATGCTGCTGCAAGCCTCCGCTCGCTCCTCAGGCAAACCACTGATTTAGCAGCCTGCTTCTGCTTCTGGGTTGCCAAACTGGGCGAGGCGTAGTGGGCTTCTCCAGGGGGGACAGCCCCTAGTCGGTTTGAAGCCAAAACAGCGCTTTGCCCTTCCTTAAGCAAGTGTTGTTTATGCAAAGTTTCTTGGGACTTTGCTAACCATATTTGAGAACTGTGCCTAGGAAAGGATGAAGCTACTCCTCAAGTTACCACATTAGTTTATCTATTTTCCAGATGGGTAAGCTCAAATGTTTGAGCCAGAGTCACACAGCAAATGCCTATCAGAACAAGGGAGACCGTAGCCATTGGTTACTGCCCCAAATGCTTGTCTCCCTTCCTCTGGAATAAAAGCATGTTGTCACAACAACTGTGCAGCTGAACAGAAAAGCACTTATGTGACACAGGTGTTTGGGAACAACAACGTTCAGTGCCAGGCCAGTTGCCTGTAGTCTGTGTGCGTCCTTCACTCTGATAGCTCCAAGGCTGGAGGCTGTTGCTGTTCTTGCTGATGCAACATACAGAGGGCTGGGGTGAAGAAGAGTGCATACCTGTGTGTCAGAGGTAGGAGCTCCCCTTTGGCTATGATGGAAAACACACCACATACAAATCAAAGACAGGACGGGGTTGCTTTGAATTGCTATATTCCGGATTATCTAAGGCAATCTTACTCTTCACTGCACACATCATGGCAACAAGAGACAAGATCATAGTGTTGTTGCTTAGGTTTTCATTTGAACATGTCTGGACTGGCACACTGTTGGAGTAAGGGCAATACACTTTTGTAGGTTTGATGTATGTAAGAGCTGAGGGCAGAGTTAGGGAGGGAGTGGGAAGCCTGAATATCTGGTCTGCTACTGGAAAATATAGGCCATGGACTTGAAAGTTTATTTGATCTAGCTTGATATGCTAGACATTTTCTCTTAGAACTCAGTGTCTGTAACTGATTTCTGTAAAATATAAAGTATAAAACATTTGAGATTAAAACAACTGAAAGAGCTCTTATCTTCCTGCAGCAGTAAATTTTGGAGTATTTTTTACTTGCTCAAGTATTGTTGATGTTCTTGACTCCGTGTTACATGTAAAGATAATTCCTCCCTGAAGAATTCAGACTGCAGTGATAAGAAGGGCCAGTTAGCACATTTATTGTATGCCATCTCCTGCAATTAAAGATTATGCTGTGTATTTTATCAAAAAGATGCAGCCTTTTCAAGAGCTGTACCTTGTTAAGTGTATATACTCATTTTTGGCAAACATTTGCTGTGGTTTTGAGTGGTTCCCTGACTCCAACTCCCATCCAGCAGTCAACTTTTGTGTTAATCCAGCTGAACTCATTCAGCTGTGCTCACTGCACCATTTCTGCTGGAGGGGAGGTAGCAAGAGGTGCAGGCATCAAGGACAGTATCAGTTGTGTGATCTGTGGATATCTAGTCACATTCTGCTAACAAGGACCTGTGGCCTAAGATAGATTCATTAGTCAGCAGCCTTGATAGAATGTCTAGTGGCTTGTGTGACAGTTAAATACCAGGAAGCAATGCAGAAATTCTCATGCTCTTTTGTACCTGTCTTTCCTCATGCTAGAACTGATGACAACATTTCTTGAGAACTGCACTGCACATGCTTAATACAAAGAGCAGCTCCTTTCAGGTTTTTGCGTGATTAGTTGCAGGTCTCTGCATAGATCTTCTCTGTTCTGTTGGCTGGATTTTTACAGTACATATTTTGCAAGTTACAGCTTGAAGCTTCCTCCTTGCAGAAGGTTCTGTCATTTGAAGGAACCCCACCCTGCTCTCCCTTGAAGATGTGCAATCCTAGGCTGTGTTTGAGCATGCCTGGGAAGGCAGGTGCAGCCTGGCTGGATCCTCAACATTGCCTGCAAATAAACACTGCTTAAACAAATTGGACTAAAAAGAACACTCAAGAGTCAGGTAATAATCAGGACAGGTTTTGCTCTGTAGTCTCTATTCTGTGATTTTCTCGTCCCCTCTCCCTTGAGTTATAGCCCAGAATATATGACATGATTGAGTTGCTATGGAAATAATTTACAACATAAACTATATAACAATGAAAGTTCTTAATAGTACCTCTGTTGAAAACAACAACATCACATCACAGTCACTTTAAAACTCCCCAGATTTCCTTTCTGTTGTTGTAAATGAGGACTTAGGTAAAATTAAAGGATTATTTTCTAATATTTTAAGGAAAATAATCCTTTTAGCATAGAACATATAAATGCAGTTGTATTCTTCCTCACTTGACCAGCACATGCATAGCTGTCAGATATGTCTTCCAGCTCAGAAAAGATGGAAGATGCTTAAAGCCAGTAAAATTCTTCAAACCTTAGAAGCAAGGGATCAGATTAGAGCAAGGTTATTTTCCTGCTTGAAGCGGGCCCTTCATGCTCTTATCTTGGTCAGAGTCTGTGGGAATTGTAGGCTGTCACCTGCTCCAAACCATTTCCTCCTCAGATGACCTTTGTAGAGTTGCCTGATTCCTTCCCAGCGTGCTGAGAGTCACCATATTTATATTATTTGCTGCAAGCATTTAAGGCATCAGTCCTTGTCAGCACACATACCCTTACTCTCAGGGTCTTGTCCAAACTAAGTTGTACAGTTTGATGGGGACCCATCCCATTACCACACAGACTTCTCAATGATGTTCTGTTTCAGGGTTGTAATGTCTATGTACTGATACACCAACTTTCTTTGATGCCTAAATATGTCTGGGTCTGGATAGCTCTTTTACTAAGCTCTTAAGGCTTTTTGGCTGTTGTTCCCTAAGGAATCCTGGCAATGTAGTTACCAGACTTCTCTTGATTTTTCATTTGGTTCACAGTGGAGTTCCCACAGAATTTAAGACCATTTGGTCTCAATTTAACATTATACTGCTCACTGACTGCACAGGAGCTTCTCTAACTGCTCTGTTGAACAGCTCCATGTCTCAAATGGCAGCCTTACCTGTATATGATGGATACATACCTGGAAAAGGTGAACAATACCTGTTCCAGTGAACAATCCCTTCCCTTGTGCAAGTTTGCATGTCAGATGTGTATCATTGGAGTGTCCCTGCTCTCAGGAGAACCTTCTGTAAGCTGTGTGTAGGACTAATAATTCTTCTTTACCTCTTGTAGCAAAATGCTATAGTCTAACATGAATTCATTTCCTCCATGCCACTTCCTCCATCATGTTACTCACGGAGGAATTCTCAAGGTGGCAATCCATTTAAGCTCTAGCAGCACACCCTGTGGATGTAATTCCAAGGATATTTTCATTTCTGAACATGCAGGTAGTGATGTTCCCTGGGTGTAGATGAGCACATTCCCCATTAATATAATGCAGACCAGATGCCATGAGAGTATGCTTCTGGAGCCAGTCTCAAGCTGGCCAGAACGAGAACCAATTAGCTCAACACTCCCGATGCTGTGTGGCCTTCGTTTGTTGAGGGGAGGTTTTCTGTAGCTACTCAGTTTTAATTCTCTACAGCAGCAGCATTAGGCATCCAGAGATACAGGTGTGCATATGTATTTTAACTCCATCAGCCCTGAACTTAGCCTAAACCACCTTCTGCCAGTCCTGCTGTACTCTCCAGGCCCCACATCAGTGTACATTGCAACAGTCTCCTGCTGAAGTGCAAGCTGCAGTGCCTGTTGCTTTTGTTGACTCTGCAGGAGGAGTGCCTGGTGTGCTACTGGTTTTTCACCAGCAGATAAATGACATTGCTGTCTTCCCTCCTCACAGCACATGAGTCCATTGAGATATATCAACCTATTGGTTTTGCCAATATTTTTATGCAGTTGCTCTGTTTTTCTCTTAGTGATACAGTCCACTTGTCCGTCAATGTGCTTCATGGTACACAAACTTCTGGTTTACTTTCCCCGGGGGTTTCTCTGTCTCAGGGTCCCAAGTCCATTCAGTTAGCAGTTTCTCCCCCTTTGTGCATATCTGCTTGCTGCAGCAAGGCAAACCACACAAATTCATCCATTTAATTTGCTCCCACTACTAAGTCTTTTCTGTAATTCCTCTGGCTCCTTCTCTGCTGGGTTTGATGATTTTACATAGGTGGTTTGCTTCAGGATCATGGGTTCTTAGGAGGGGCAGGTTACATTTAGCAATTGTTTGTATAATGTTATTTGTGGTATAAGCATAGCAACTTCAACAAAACTTTTTTTTTCTCTTTGGGAACTTGTAAGGTTAAATTAGATTTGTATGACAAATACGAATTATGAAAGGCCATGAGTCATTGTTCACTTGGAAGTGTGATAGATGTCAGGATTAGAATGAAGTACACCTTACTTGGGACAGAAGAACTACTGTTGTTTTTTACCTTCATAGCTTGAAATATGTATCACAGAGTTCACAAAATATTCTGAGCTGGAAGGGACTCACATCGATCATCCAGTCCAGCTCTTAAGTGAATGGCCCATACAGGGATCAGTCCACAACCTCAGTGTTATTAACACTGTAATCTAACCAACTGAGCTATCCCTTACAGATGCACTTCCATTCTTGGCCTGCAGGACTTTCCAGTGCCTCTGTAAGCTCTTCCTGAGCTTACAGAGGTGGTGCTGAATTGCCTTTGTATATATTTCCTTCCAATGAATGAATAAAATGAAATTGCTGAGTGTTGAAAGGGAGGATTTCTGTCAAAAAAGAGCAATAAATGGAAATGTACCTCTTTTGGAATGTGTTTCAAGGAGATCTGGAGACCCTTAACCTGAAATAGAGGATGAAGTAAGAACAAGTGCCAGTGGCAAAGGAAAGAAATGAAAATTATACAAACTCTATCCTTCAGCAAGTGGGGATGAAAAGGAAAGGGAGACATGCAGAGTTTTCTGGGTTTAAATGCTTGAGAGATGCTCTGAAGCTGTTGTGATAGACACATAAAAGCCAAACGATTGCATAGCTATGAGCAGCAAAACTTTGCAGAGCAACAGAGGCACTAGAAATAAAATTAATTATATTATAGTTGACCAATAGGTTGTGAGGTGAAAAGTCCCTTGTTACTAATTTGTCAATTAATAATAAACAAGTTTTTGAGATGAGAGGCATTAGATAATGAGAAGCAAGTTTGTTGCAAGATGATGGTTCTTAAATGTGGATCTTGTCAAATACTTTGGTGGCCATTATTGTTATATTCCTGTATTAGCCAAAGATATGCAGCGTAGTTTTTAGAAGACAAAGACATGGTTGTCTTAGAAATATTTATGATTTAAATACTAAAGGAGAAGAACCAAGAGGGGATGTTGAAATGTTTGAAAGTGCTATTTGAGCATAAAAAAATCAAACCAGTAGGACTTGGCACACTGCTGAATGGTGAATGATCCAGACAGTAGCAGGTTATATTTATGGCATACGCAGTCGTGCATGGTGTGAGAAAATAATTTTTCTAAGTGTATTGCCTAGTTTCATTAAAGGTACCACGGTGTTTCTGGGGAAGGTCTGATTGTCACAGGATAACTTATTGGCAGCTGTCTGTAAAATGGGCATCTGATCAGAAAGCAAATGCCAGGATGCATGAGGAATGAAATGCTGGATGTTATGTGAAGCTTCTTACCACCATGACAGGAACCAAGATCTGCCCCTACCTGAAAGAGTATTGGTGACCCCATCTTAAAAATTATAATGAACCGTGTAAAGGGGTTTGGAGATAAGCCCATGAGAACAGTTAGAGACATGTAGAAATGTCTCTGCACCACAGCAGAAGTGCAGTTATTGTTTATTTATTCTACAGCTAAAGCCCCTTAGTAGGCATAAGACTTTGCAGACAAATAGGACAGGTCTGTGCCTGAGGAATTTGCCTACTGAGCAAGACCGAGCACAGCAAAAGGAAGCAAACCAAAAGAAGTGTGTTGGTACATATGCAGAGCAGGGAGGCAGTAGGAGGCAGAAAGAACCACGGGAGAGGTGAGGGTCAAAGGTATCACCAGAGCCCTCCCAGGGTATGCGCTTACCTTCCAGTAAGGCAGGCCCTTCTAGTATTGCTGTGGAGAGGAAAAGCTTCTTGTTTCATCTATGAGGTGTGACCTGTCTGCTCACAACTTCAGTACTGTAGGAAATACCCTCCAGACTCCACAAACAATTTCCCCTGACTTCTTTTTCTACATATTCAGATGCTTTTACAGCAGCTCCATATTTGTGTGCATGGAAAAGCAGCTGCATTGCACAAACAGCAAAAAAATTCAATTTGAATTCAAAAGCAAATTTTGGTGGACTTGTGTTGCTATGCTTTAATATTCATGCACTCAAGATTTATTCATACAAACGAATTTTAAGTTGAATTCTAAACATGAAAAAGGTAGTATTGCACATTTTGTTATAAACTTCTTGCTAGGTGGCCAAACATGATACAAAATTGTTATCATTTGAGATGTGTAATTAGCCAGCATATCAGTAGACCTAAAAATGTTCATCAAATAATCATTTTGAGTGATGAAAATCTTGAGTATTTTCTAATCCAGTTGCAGCTAATTTCAGAAGAGAAGAAAATAATATTAATAGAATATGTTTTTTGTTGCATATTACTTGCTCAGTTCTAGTATTATGTATGCAAATCAGGTAATTTTGTACCTAATTGCCTGATTTGCATGCATAAATGTAGGTTGCACATGTGCAAATGATTTAATTCAAATTTAGTATATGCCTAATATGTAAAGTGGCTGAAAACTTGAATCTATGTATCTGAATAACTCAGAATTTTTACTTAAATAAAAACCAAAATTTGCCAGCAGCTTTGGAGGTCAGACGAAGTAGATGGCTTCTTTGGATGATTTTGCAGGTGCAGAAACCCTGGAGTTGGAAATTTTTCTAGAGAAACGAGGAATTATGTGAATGCCCGGTGAGAGAAGTAAATAAAAAGGTTCCTGTTGCCTTAAATGCTGTAAGAAAATCACAGAAAAATGTGACACTTGGCAAGTGGAAGAAGACAGAATCACTCAAAAGAAAATGTGGCTTTCGAAGTCTTAGATGATTTATCAGACAATTAAACCTAAGATGAAGCGTGTGAAATTACAATACTAAAATCTAAGTGTTTAAAAAACTCTTTCAGGTAGTATCACGGCCATGAAAGGAACTGAGCTGACAGTTCTTGTGAATGAAGTTCTGTGACTTTAGGAGGAGATCCATGGGCAAAGGATAGAAAAGCCTCATTTGTTCTGCCATGCCATGCATTTCACCTCTGATCTGGAAGATAAAGAAGATCCAGACTTGGAAGATTAGCAGGAAAAAAAAAAAAAAACCAAAACAGGCCCAAGATCCTGTTTTGTTATGAGTCTTTCTGAGGAGCTCCCAGTACTGGGATCGGATGCGTTGTCACCAGCAGTTTTCATAATGATTTGGAAGAGCAGGAAGTGTCCCTGAGGAGGGGAACTAAAATTACCAACAGCATTTTTACTGTGGCATCAGCTGTAGTCTAATACAGTGGTAGGCTGTTTTCTCCCTATTACTCAGAGCTCTTCTGCAAGCTCAATTTGCATACACATGGGTGACAACTACTGCTAAAATAAGCATGTAGAAAAAAATGGAAGCAATTTAAAGGCACATATGGACTCACAATTCCAAATTCTCATTCACACTAGTAAGAAGTGCAAGCAGGGTCAAAAGAGGTATGACATATGCTTCTTTCAATTCCCCTTCATGCTGGCAAGAACTCTAAAAAATTACAGGTGTAGATTAGAATTCGGCACAAAATTATTTTCTGTCCTTCTAAGGGCTGGTGTGTCCTAGCCCAGCTGACTTGAGTATAGTTCAGTTGATTTCTGACCAGTGTAGCTTTGCTAATAATAATTTCTTGTGTCAATGTGTTTATAATGGCAAAGACATATCTTTCTTAGAAAAGGTTATTTTACTTCAAAGGAGGAGACAAGATGGAGTACATCTTACTTTCTGTAGAAATACACAGCAGCAGGCATGGAGGGGAGGGTAAGGAGGGTTTGCCAAGCACTTTTGCATGATGTGTCTGGAAGCTTGTGCTCTAGATGGGAAGCCACGTGAGAGCTGGGGCCACAGCTCTTTTAGTCTCTTCACCTAGTGAGCCTCTTCCATGCACACGAGCATGCTCACCTTTAGAAGCATATTTGTGATGCTTTCACAGGTTACCTACCCCAGAAAAGTGCTCCTTGATGCAGACTTGACTTTGAGCTAATTTTGTTTGCTCCTGGGCATACAAAATTGTTTTGATTTAAATGAGAATCTAACTCACCGTTTTCCTCCTGTTCTATCAGTGGGAGAGAAAACACTGCTTGACTAGTTGTCTTACCACTTTGTTTGTGTGATAACCTCATCAGAGCAGCACATGCAGAGATCTGTACAAAAAAATAAACCCAAACCCTGGGCTGTATTCCCAGTTCACTCTCTTGAGTGTTTAGCTAAAGCAAAACTTCTGTTGGAAACGTGCTCTGTTGTTTGACTAAAGACTTTTATTATCATTTCATCATAGAGTAAAAAGACACTTTCTATTTTCCAGTTTTTCAGTATGAGTGAAAAGCACTGACTGATAGCCTTGGACATTGAAGGTTCCTTGTTTTTTCACAGAATGGATATATCTTGGGTAGTATTAACTTCCTTCTCTCAACAGCTTCTTGTTCCTCCTCAGTTTAATATTCAGGACTGATTCCATTCTTGATCTCTATTCTGAATCTCACTTTGTGTGTTTTCTGCAATTGAGGCAATTGCTGCCTGTTGCAATGCAGGATTTTGGGGTGGGCATCAGTCCTGTGCAACTGAGCTGAAACTGCAACTCTGTCTCAGCAGCACAGAGCGTACAGAATAGGCACCACCACATTGCAATGGCCAACAGCCCAGGCAGAGGGAAGGGAAGGGAAGGGAAGGGAAGGGAAGGGAAGGGAAGGGAAGGGAAGGGAAGGGAAGGGAAGGGAAGGGAAGGGAAGGGAAGGGAAGGGAAGGGAAGGGAAGGGAAGGGAAGGGAAGGGAAGGGAAGGGAAGGGAAGTCAGCACATAACATACCTGATTGTCTAAACCATCTTTTTCCACAAAACAAAGCCCCCATGAAGGGCATGACACTGTAAATACACACTAGGACAGGACAAACTTATACCAAAATCCCAGAAGGAGAAGAGCATTTGCACTTGGCACTGTTCACCTTATTGTCGTTGCCCGGGAAATTACTGTAGTTTCTTGACTCAGATATTATGTTCCTTCATAATAAATTTTTTCAAAGAGATATAGCTTTTTCCTGGTTGCCTTTTTGCCCTCTTTTTTGTAATCCCTGCTTGGCAGCTGAAGTGGTCTAACATTTTATGTAACTGGTAGCAGAAATTATTGCCAAGGAGTGAATTGTTTTTAGAGAACATCCCTCCCCTTGGGTTAAATATAGGTTGCAGCATTCCAGTATAATGAAAAGATTGGAAAACATTTACACACTGGAGTATTTTCTGCTTTGTAGTAACAGAGTAAGACATTCACGATTGTGAATATCATAGCTGCAAAGACAAGTTTAGTCAGCCTCCATCTTTACAGTATTTAATCCATACACTACAATGTTTACCATTTAGACCAAATTCTCTAGCCCTTGTGTTTTATTACCTTGTGGTGTGCTGTTGACTACAGCATATTGGTTTATTATCTTACCATGTGCACTGTGGCACTCGCATTGGTTTTGTACTGCAAAATTGCATAGGATGCTGGACCAAGAATATCCAATCCTCTTGATTACAAAATATGAAAGCAAATGTGGAGGGGTTTTACTGCTACAAAAATTAGATCTGTATTGTGTTGTTGTCACCAAAGATATTTGATTTCAAACACATTTACAGTTGCCATAAACTCTGCTTTGTAACCTGAAATCATCTGTACCACTATGACTAAAATCTTAAAATGCAGAAAATAGTTAAAATTCAAACTGGAAAATAAAGCCTGAGAAACATTGAGCCTTGCTAATTCAAACACCATCTCCACATTTTTTCTACATATACACATGTATGCACATGCATTCCCAATCTTGCATATACATTTACAAGCTCGCACATTCACTAGCTCAGACACACATTTAAAGGCGCTGTCACACAGAGAATGTGTTCTGCAGTATAGCTGGTACACAGGGTATTTTTGAAGACAGAACAAGATGACTGTAAATTGACACTTCCACCCACTAATGAAAAAAAGCCAAGAAAACCTCAGCAGAGAATGAGTTTTATAATTAATGCTGAACAATTTTCATTGACAAAGCAAAAAGAAGCAAGTGGATGGCTGATTTAAATGTTGAATGATTAATGCATAGAGAGGCGGCTGAGGAAAAAGACAAATTCAGGAGCAACGATGGAAATTTATGTATGAGAGAGTCAGCACCATATTCTGATCTCAGTTACACAGTCGTAAATCTGTTATCTTAATGGAAGTATTCAGCTTTTATATTTGCATAGCATAAGTGAAAATAGAATTTAACCCAGAATGCATTTTCGATTGTGTATTTGCATGACTGAAAGGGGAGAGCTGTGTATGTTTGCATGTGATAAACTGCAAATACATGAGACTTTTTGTATCTCTTGGTGAGAAATGAAGAGAATGAATATGTGTGTGATTGTGTATGTGTGTGCCAGTTGTGGGGCTGTCTGACAGTGCGTGGGAGGGTGAGAACGTGTTTGTTCCTAGACTCTGTGGTTGGGTGAAAATGGCTCCTGGAAATGCCGTTTCAGATTAGAGAGCGAATGCTGGAGAGGTGGATATTTCATTATCTTCTTTGTGTGGTGTTTTGGAGTTGGTAATATGAAAGCAGAGCTATATATAATCCAGTCACATATGTGGTGTCCTCAAGATTTATAGTGCCTGCTAATGCCAGAATCTTAGGGGTGTTTCACTGTGCTAAGCAAAATGCCTCAAAGACCAAGGCAATGCAGACCCCGCCTGACTTTTCTCACATACCAAGAAAGAAGAAATTCTTCTTTCAAGATGCCCAGTTTTATTTTTAAATTTGTGTGCAATGCCCATCACAATGTAGAGTGAGTGCTGTCTCTTGTCCTTGCCTTGTGAAGTGGGGCCAGTCTCCACCTGCCCTGGGTGTGTGTGTGCTGGGAGAGGAGGGTGTGGAGGTCACAGGCAGTAGTTTGCTGTGTGCAAGCATCTGAGATGCAGAGGCTGTATTTTTAGCTGCTCCAGATTCTCCCCTGGCTGGGATATGATGCTGAGGAGTTTATTGCTGTAAGGATGTGCCTAGAATACCAGGCAGCCTCAGAAATTTACTGTGCCGCAGAGCCCTGACTCAGTGCTTCTCTGTGACTTTCCTGTGTTGCTTCTGCACTGGAAAGAGAAGAAATGGTTCCTTGTGTTCCCGGCTACTGCTGGCACTAGAGGGACAGCTTCTGTGATTTTCTGAGAAGCCCTGTCGCAGAGAATGACAGCCACTCTGGGTCTGGCTAAATTGTACTTTGCTTGGTGAAGCTGCTCTCAGGTTTATTCACAAATATTACTCTACATTTTTGTCTGAACAGTAGGAATAATCACATTCTGCTTTTGATTTGTGAATTTCTCAAACATGTCTATAATGCCTCTGCAAGTAGTTTTTTTTTTTTTGCAGCTATTCACACTAGATGCTTCCAAAATATTAGAGACATTTCACAGGTAATTTCTCTATAGAGCGTTTCAGGGGAGAATGGGGAGACATGGCCATGGGTGGATTTCCATACACCTGGCTGTGAGGGAGGTGGACAACCAGCCAGAGGGGTGAGTATTTGTTAGGGATACTCCCCGTGATGAATCCTGTAGGAAATGAAATTACGTTCATGGTCCTTTTGTCCCACTGGTGAGGATGCACCTGCAGGTTTGAAATGGTGGTTTCAACCTCAAAACCCTCTTTAATTGTGAGATACAGTACATTTACCATGTTAAATGATATAAACAAAAGATCAGCAACTGACTTATTGAAAATCTAAATTCTGAGAAGCCCAACTTGTCCCTTACAAGTCCGGTGAAACAGCATAAACTCTTGATGAAAGAAATTTATTTGTACCATCAGATTTTTTTTTGAAACAAGAAACAAGTATGAGACACCCTGAAGAGCCTGAGCAGGATGCCTCTAAGTCCGTCTGCTTGAGAAACACGGTAAGACCCGGTGTATTCTCTTAGGT
The DNA here is from genome assembly GCF_050655825.1 of Lonchura striata. NCBI lineage: Eukaryota > Metazoa > Chordata > Aves > Passeriformes > Estrildidae > Lonchura > Lonchura striata. The sequence continues at coordinate 51,793,961 of NC_140707.1, read as the reverse complement.
TTGGCTGTATTATATTCCGCAAGAAGTGGGCTTTCCTCCATTTTCCAACCTAAACGATTCTATGAATCTGTGAGCGCTGCCCGAAGGAGACTGGAAATAAGGAGCTGACACCCGTCTGCTGTTGCTGGATCCCGAGCTCTGCTGGAGGCTCCCTGCTGCCCTCTTGTTGCTGGAAGTGACACTGGAAATACGCGCACTGTTTTCGCATTGTGATGGGAGCTTGACTAATATCCTCACTTTTGGGGGAAAATCACAGACCTCACATAGGAATGTCTGCCTCATTGCTGTGGCATCCGGAATAACAAATACGGCACTCGCAGCTATTACAGTGCCTAGCGTTTGTCTGAACGGCCGCATACTCGGAAGCACAAGCACGACTGAGGGGCAAGCTCAAGAGAGGATTGTAGGCAGAGGCAATATATCTTTTCAACTTCTTAGTCTTGCAAAATACAGATGAGCTTTCAGCCATACAAGCTCTCCCATCATGCTTACTTTTCCCACATGCTTACTTTTCTGATATGCTTAGGGCATGGTGACTAGTGCTTTAGTAAATGATAGAGACTGAGACTAAAGGGACTGTTTTCAAAGCAGCCCTGCCGAATGCCACACGCACAAGGCTTGAAGCACCTCTGTATTGCCATGGGAGATTCTGTATTTTAATTTTGTATTATTAATTCTTTACTTTCTTTAGATCATTAGTACTCTGACATTGTTGTCATCCACATTGTATTCATGAAACTTACTGGAAATAATTTTTGTGGTTTGCAGCTCAGTTCCTGCTTGGTTTGCTGGTTGATTTCTCTTCTAAAAAAAGAAAAAAATCAAATTTGATTCCCAATTGCTCCTTGTTTGCTCAGACCAGAGGCTATGAATGGAATACAGAGAAGGAACTCTACTCCGTCCAGTCATGAATGGTAGCCAGGTCAGGGCTGAGCCACATTGGCAGGAGGCAGTGATGTGGGAAGATTGCCCTACCATTATCTATTCTGTAGACAAGCAGCAGATTTAATTCTCAGAGGATCTCAAGCCTATAATAAAATCTCAATGGGAACAAAAAACCCTGACCCAGAAGGCAGTTGCATGTTCTACTTGTCCTCCATAGTTGTGGGTGTAAATGTGGCTGTGGATCAAGGGAGCTGTGTGGCAATTTTGTGGAGCCTGTGTATCAGAAGAAACCCATCCCCCAGTGTTCTGCTGGAGTCACTGTGAGGTATATATTTATACTGCTAGTGAAAAACAGAAGGAAAAATGAGAGTGTCTCTAACACATGTAATCTGCAGAAAAATGCACATTTGCATGTTGATTTTAAGCAAGGAATCTTTGCTGCTAAGAAAATAGAAGCATGCATGTTTTTTTCCTCTTGCACGCTGTTTTCCATGTTCCATGAACATGTACCGTAAACCTGGCATATTTTTTTGAGTTGGCACTGCTGGATGACCTCATACACCTATTTGTCATCTCAGCAGTTTCAGCTTCAGTGTTCTTCTTTAGATTCATTAAGAAAATATTTAGCATCTGAAGAAAGGAAGCACCCTGCGTCCTGCTGTGCTCCCTACAGCCAGGCCAATAAAAACAGAGCCCCAGAGCACTTTCTAAGGGTGCAAGGGTAACTCAGGGCACTTCTGTTCCCCTGGAAACAGGAGAAATGGGTCACATCTACAAAAAATGACCCAGCCCTAGTCGTGATGACCTTCTGCATTTGAAGATGTTTAATAAGATCCTTGCAAGGTGATTCACTTTTATAAAATACGTTTTCTAATAAATCATGGGTTTTAGACTGGGAGGTTGAGATGAAAATCTGCTTTCCCTTTAGTTTGGGGTTCATTGGGGTTTTCCCTACAAGTCTCTTTTTAGTCACATGTGCACTGTGTTATCAGAAGAGCTACTGGAGACAGCTGAACCTTTTTGTTCTAATGTAGTATGTGCCTGATTTTTCATTGAAGAAAACAAAATGGAAGCTATTATCTGAAGGCAGCTTTCATCGTAGCAGGGAGGCAGGGAGCAGCTCAAGTATAATAAGACAAAATGTGAGACAAATGTTGCCTCCTCTGAGCCAGCATCTGACCTCGACAGTGAGCGCCTTCCGCTAAGCTGGCTGTTTACAGCCCCTGCTCCGGCATCCATCTTGAGGTTTGTGGGATGTTGTTTTTGTTCTCATCCCTCCATCTGATCGGGCACAAGCAACATATATTCCTCTGCCTTCAACCCCGACCCTGAGGTATGCTGGCATCTTGATTTCATCCCCTCCTCCACCTCTCGCAGCCCAGCGAGTAATCTGGGGAAACAATTTACCGAGAACAAGAGGCCTGGAGACAGGGAGTCACCCTGCTGCTGTGGGGGGAAAGCTACATTTGGGAAGTGAGATTTTTCCTGTATTGCCGAGGCCTGGGTGTGCAGCACCATTTCCACTTGGCCCTGCAAAGCAGAATAACTCAGTAGCACAAGCTCGCCTTCTTTTTCTCCCCTCTGCTTCCCCTCCCAGGGAAAAAGCCACCAAGTGCAGCAGCACGAGCTGATTCAGGCAACGGGTGTTCGGTCCCTTCAGCAAACAGGGCTGGGAGGAGTGATGGAGGAGGGGTTGCAGACCGTGCTGCTGACCTGCTGAATTATGACTTTAATGCAGTCACTTTAATAACTTGCTGTAGCTCCAACCACCAGATGCAATTTATGGCAAAGCAGGAGCCCAGGCATTTTTCTTTCTATGAAGACTAAGCAGATCTCTGATTACCACCCCCTCCCCCCAAACCATTACCTTCCCCCGCTTGCTCTGCTAATGGAAAAATGTTATGTGTCTATGTGCTTTTTTTCCCCAAGCCCTGTTTTCAGGAAATGGTGGAGAATGAGAAACTAATACAAGCACGCACACATGCTTTTGCAGGAAAGATTGCTTTAACTCCATTCTTTAACCACGCAAAATTCCTCCTGCTAGCAGAATTGCCAGTTGTTTTTCTAAAATCTTACAACCTCAGCCAGCTGCAAGGCAAATTCCAGGATTGATTTGTAGGGAAAAAGAAACACCCGTGCCTCCATCTGACCAAGATCATCTGAAGTTTGAGTGATTTCACTGCACAATACAAAGGCTGTAGCCCTTTAGATCTCCCTGCTGTAACGAAAGCTTAAATACAAGCCACAAACAAACAAAAAAGATGAACCTGGGAATTATGAATAGGCAAACTGAACTCAAGTTTTAATTTTGTATTTAATGTTTGTATACAATAGATGTGTACACTGAGAAAGCAATGTACAGATAGGCAGCAGATTCCCCTCTAGTTCTCCTATTTTAAAGACCCATTCAGTTTCCATCTAAGGGATGAATTTGTCCTCTCACTCTTTTCTACTCTCTTTTTCTGTAATTTGCATGATAATTTGCTACATATATTATGAATTACTGTTTATCTTAGTTCAGCCTGCAAAACAATATCCCAAATAAATTTCAATGGATCAATAAATTCAGATTCTGTTTTCTCTTCTAAATTGAGGGAAGAAAAATAGTAAGATGAAGTAAATGTTTTCTTTTTAGCTAAATGGAACAAAAATCTGAGTTAAACACATAAGCCTATTTCTGAATTCTTAGGACTCGCACAGAAGCCCTGTGATTCAACTGTTTTGTATCTTACTTTTGATTTTCCTTTCCCTTCTTGAAAAAAAAGTATACTTGGAACTTCAACCCTGAAAACTGGTGTGTACTGCTCTGAACCCATGGAAAGTGTCCATACAAGGACTAGCAGATTAAGTCCTTTGTGACTGTTAAATATTTATCAGCAAGGCAAATTCCTCCTTGGTTACAGCAAGTACAGCTTGGAATGACCTGTGTCCATGCTTTCAAAAATGAGCAGCAGATTCCTGCAAAACACCCATCTCCTCATTTAGCTAGGATAATGTTTTCCTCTCAAACTTTGAGATAGCTTGATTAATATGTAGCATATATGGCAAATTTCTTAGGAAAAAAGTAGTAACATATGGGAACATTCAGGTTCCAGAAAGAAGAGCATAAATTGGATGTTTCCATATGGGTTCAGTCTAATGTGTCTATCTGTGTTTACAGTGACCTGCCCTGATTTTACCAAGATTGCATTACTGTCTCCAGTACTTGCAAGATGCACCTGCAAGCATACACTTAGCCACACAGGTATTTGTTTTAGGTGTGATGAGTTGTCTTTGAGCAACTGAATTTATCTCTGCTTACTACAGAGACTGCCGAAACCAGATTCTGGACTTTCCGAGGGTTAGAGTTAGGTGGAATGAATCTTTGCTTCAAGCATTCAACCACAGCGCCTTGGCTTGTGCCGTTAGCTTCCTGAATTCCCAGATGACTTCCCACCACAGCTTAGCCAGGCCTGGAACTGCTTATTTTCTCAGAAGGGATGAAGTGAAATGCAGTTAGTTCAGTGAAGCCTGTGGCACTTCAAAATTATATGTAAAAGTATGTATTTTGTAGTCTTGTTTTTCAAATGTTGTCATAAAAATGCTTAATTCTTAACAGGCTCAAAATACTCTCTCCAGTTTTCCAAATGTTTCTCAAGCCATAAGGAAAACCGCCCATGCAGTGGTCAGTAAGTCAGTAGTAAGTGCACAGAATGAAAGCAGATGCTTTTGGGCGCTCTTTTGGGCAGTGCCCAGCCCAGGTACTGCTCCAGTGGGAGCACGGTGCCTCCAAGGCCCCGGAGAGCCCGCTCTGGCTCCGGCCGTGCTGGCTGAGCGCTGCCGATTTGCCCAGGGTGGCTGTGCATGGGCTGAGGCACTGGCGAGAAATTCGGAGAGCAGCCACGAAGCTGTGAGGAGGTTATCAATGGCGGCGCGTGTGACTGCAGGATCTTGGTGACACTGGAGCTCATCCTGGAGACTCCTCTGATTCTATGTTTTTCTTTTTTGAACCTGGCCTTTGATTAAAAATGCCTCGCTTCCAGCTCACATTGCCCTTTAAATGGCTCTGTAAAGCCCTCTCGCGGTTCCCACCTCACATCAGAAGCAGGGCTGGAAGTGTTTCTCTGCAGAATAAACATTCGGGCTGTAAATCCTGTGATTCAGAAGATCGCCTGCAGTATTGCTCTCCGCTGTTGCCATAGGTAACCGAGCTCTGCAAAACACCATTTACCCTGGAATGCAAGGAGACTCGGAGCTCAGCAAGGGCACTCCGGTTAACCCTTTCCTAGCAGGAAAAAAACCCCCAAAACCCTCTGGTGATCTCAGCCGAAACTCCTCTCTCATGCGTGTAAGTTCACACACGACAAACCCGCACCCATGTACATTGAGGCAAATTACCCGCCCAGCGCGGCCCCAGGCATGTGCACATGCACTCTGCGGGAATGGCGGGTTTCTCCTGTTCCCGAAGTGCAGAGCAGGCCGCCGCTGGCAGCAGGATGGATGTTTTCGGGACTGCTGACTCACCGGGGCTGTGTGGCGCACAGCCTCGGCCATGAGCCCGCGGGACGGGTTAAACTGGCGCCAGATGAAGGAACTGAAAGGCAACTGAACAAGGCTGGCCCGCTCTGCAGTCCAAATGCAAGGTTTGTGGAGTGGTACTTGTCAACTTATTTAAGACAGCACCTTAGAAAGGAAGGCTTTGAGCTCATACTCGCCACAGAATTTTGTGGGGGTTTTTGGTAGCTAGCAGGGGATCCCTAATGTTTACAAGGCTTTGCCAATGCCGTCTAATGGAGACTTGTCTAGTCAGACGATGAGTGCAAGTTTAACACTTCCTTTCTGCCTCGCACTTCTTTGCAGTCCAGGCACTTTAAACATCTCCTCACGTCTTCTACTTCATTGCCTGAGGCACTGAATGTGGACGATCAATGGTTATCTGCAGTTTAGGAGAACCGGGGCAGAAAGCGGCCCCCACTTTTTTCCTCCTCTAATTCTGACCTACCTATGGGCTCATGTGGATTCCAGTAGAATTGGAGCTGAAGCGAGGTACTATGTCTGAACAGTGGGGTTTTTTGCCACAGCGACAGCAGCAATGCTGCCCAGAGAGCAGGTAGCAGCCTTTGCCTTTTTTTTCCCACATAAAGCTGACGATTATGTGTGTGTCAGAAGTAAATTCATAGCCCTGTGTTCAAGCAAGGGTTAATTTATACTGCAGAGAAGCTGCAGGTGAGACTGAAGACTTGTCTCATTTTTCAGTTTCACAAACCCTGATACAAGAACCTAAATATGTTTTGTTCCAAACCACTGCTGTCTTCTTTCTCATACTCCCCTCTGCAGTTCAATGCATGCACAGAAACACACCACCAAATCGTTTTTTTCTTTTATGACACAGTATTGCTGCAGGGTCATTTACACATAGGCAAAAATGCAAAATTCCTGCTCTGAAGTGTTAACAATGTTGGTTATTTTTACATCAAAAGTCTGATGGGAATACAAAGAAGTCAGGAAATGTGGATAAGGCTGAAATTACATTCATAAAAGATCATGCAGTGGTTGGGAATCACAGCCCATGCATGGACAAGCCTGTATTGAGACTGCTGTAATCCCTGGGCAGAGCAGGGGGAGTGAAGGAGAGGTCAGTGTGCTTTGTGGGATTCTGTGGCATTAGAGAGGCAAGGGGAGTTAGTCCTTCTCTGTTATTTGAACAGTGAGTAAGTATTTTTTAAGAATTTTTTTTAATGTTGCTAGAGTAAAAAGGAACATGCAAGAGAAAATGACCCCAAATTATAAGGGGATTGCTGTCTGTGGAAAAGTGCAAACACAAAATGAAATTGTTTTCCTGCAAATTTTTTTTTTTTTCCATGGCTTGTTTCCATGCCACCACGGAGAAGAAAATTATATACAAGGAAAGGTACTTTCAAAGATTCCCAATAGCTACTGATTGGGTGTTGCTGTTTCACATTCTCCAAATTGCTGTTACATCATTCTGGATGGTGAAGATAAACTGTAAGAGAGCTTAAAAGCTATGGAGCAATGCATGGAAGCACAGTGATATATATGTGTGTGCTCTTTTTTGATTTATAGGATTTATTTGCATACTCCTTTGACATTGCCAGAGCCTCTCTGCAGACCTAACACTTGATCCCCTGTTGTACTGAGTCCCCTGGGAGCTGTTGACATTGTGGGGTACCTGCTGAGGTGTCAGGGACACATTGTGTGGGTGGAGAAATGGGAGCATGAGATCAGAAACAGGAGTGTCTGTGAGGCAGAGCAAAGTGATAGCTGGACTAGTTGAGCCTCAGCTATCTCCTGAATGTCTGAAAACCACTAGAAGAACTGGATAAACAGAGGCTGGAGCTTGTTCCTTTTCCTGATTTTATATGATTGCCTTAAGTCAAGGGTATTTAAATGTCAAGTTTTTATGTAGTTCCTAAATTTACTTAGGTTCGGATGTTTATAGCAGAAGGTTTGTGTCCTTGCGCACTCCTATCTGTGTACTTGAATGATGATAAATGCCAAGGCTTTCTTTGGGGGCTTGTGTTTTTCCACAGCCAAGGTGACACATTCCCATTAAGTTTAACCTTCTCCCCGAAGAGTTGATACAATTTATTTCTTTTGGAAGGGAAATACCAGAGCTGTAGCAGGCCCAAAGCAATTTTCTTTGAAGGCTGCCTTGGCTGCGACTGTGGATACAGTGACAAACAGGCGATTGTTGCAGAGCGTGCTAGATGGGAGCTCAGGCAGGAAAGGGTTACTGTCTGCACAGCTCTCTGTGTCTGGAGCTCCAGGCAAAACCCAGGGAGAGACAATGATGTCAGCACTACCTCCAGGCCCAGGGCCCCTTGCCTGACAATGTGGGCAATCCAACACATTCCCATCTGCCGCAACAAGAGCATTCATGCTCCTGTTTCCTGACCTCTTTGGATTAAAGCATGTGGAGTTAAATATACATCTAGCCCCGTGCTCATGCACTTGCATTGCACCAGAAATAGAATTATGGGAAACTGGCTGCAGCTTTTGCCACCCAACACTCGGGATCTGTCTCAGTATTGTCATCAAGAAAAGCACATGCTGGTCCGGTCGGGAGATTGTACAGTCATGTACACATAGCTAAAATCCAGTTCGCTTTTGTGCCTGGAACTGCTGCATGTAATCAGCATGCAGTCAGAAAGAGGTGGGGCGGGGGAAGGGCAGCTTAAAGAGAAAATTAAGATTAGTCAGAGGCAGTGATTTCAGTGTTTTAGCCATCTGAAACTTGCTGAGTTTTTTAATACCACATAAAAAGTTCTGACAGCAGAAAGAGTCCTTGGCTGAGCTGGGTGTCTGCACTCCAGGCTGGTGGAAGAGGGAGAGCATGCGGCAGGATTTGCATGCTGCCATGCCGGGCTGGCAGACACAGGGAGTGCAGCTCTGACAAGAAAAGCTTCTTGTTTGCTTAATAGTGAAGCCGGTCTGGTAGTGCAAAATTCTAGTAATTAGAAGCATTTTATTGCTTTTATTCAGGATGTGTGTTGGGGGGGGTCTGTTGCATGCACATGAGTATCATGTTGTTTCTTTCTCATGTCTCTGGGTGCTCTGTATCTGTGGCTCTATGCCCATATGTATCTGTGCATCTCCATATTTTTCTGTCATTCTGTGTCTGCATTGCTCAGTCTTTTTCATTTTAAATGTCGAAATTGCATTTATTTTCTGTGCACAGAGTTTTCCTGTGCTATACACTAAGGGGAAAATAAATGTAGGGATAGCTTGCATTTTGTTTATGTCTTTGTCAAGAAAGTGCTTCACAATTGAGAAATCTGAATGAAAAAGAAAATGAGACTATTTATTTTCCTTTCTTTCTCTTTTGTCTACAGTCTTCTGTCTTATCTTCCCAGTCATGTATTTTCTCTCCCTTTTTCCTCATCACACTGCAAACTCCTGTTCCCATAACAAATGCTTTAAATGTTATCTATCCTGCCTGTACAACCAGTCCCTTCTTCATGGCATGTTTCTTGTACAGTAATCTTTTTTTTTTTTTTTAAACAACTCATAGTAGTCCTTAACACAGCAAATTCCTGTATACATTTTGGTTTGGTATCTCTCCCCTTAACATGGCCTCTGCTTATGGCACTCAGAATCTCAGAGAGCACAACACACAGAAGCTGAACAAAAATCAACTCTCTAAAATCTGTAGTTCCCCAATGGTTCAAAGGGGTCTTGGAAGAAGATTTAGCTGATAAAATCCTTAGAGGGTGGTTGGAGGGGTGAGGCCAAATGGTTAATGTAGGATAAAAACTGCAAACCCCTTAATTCTCTTAGTGTTTGGCTTAACTTTGCCTTGACACTGAAGAGATGGTGGTAAGTAAGGATGAGCTTGTATTAGAAATAGGATTCTCTCTTTCTACCCAGCCTTGCCTGTGCCAGTTCCAGTAATATAGGGCATCAGTGCTACAAAATTCTCTCTCAGTTTCTGCTGCTGGAGGTTTGGAACTGCCTCACTTCTCAATTAGTGTAATCAAAGCCAAGACCCTGGCATCTTTCCCAAGAGCTTTCTTCTCCCTGTGAAACACAGAATACTGAAAACCAGTCAGAAAAAGTGGAGCCAGACTGTAGCAAGCATTGGATTTCACTGGTGGTATAATAAGGAAGCTGCCTGTAGTGTCAGCCACTCTAAAGGAGGCATACAGACAAGTTAAAGTGGTAATATGCATAATGTCTGTCATCCAGATATTTCAGAGCATATAATAAGCTGTGATTAAATCATTAAACTAAGAACTTCAAAAGGTCTGGCTGTGTAGACTGAGGATCTGAATGCAAGAAATCTCCAGTCTTCTTTCTACCTTGGTACCTGATGTGCCACTGCTATAAGCTAGTCATTTCACACGGATCTTTAATTTTCCCATCAGGACCACCAGGAATTAATAATACTTAAGCAGTGCAGTGGCTCTTATAGAGTTGTTTTGAAGGAAATGGAGACTTACTGAAGGAGTCTTTGTGTGAATTTGTGTGCCAGTCTGAAGTTCTTGAGGAGGAAAATGGAGGAAATGTTCAGCATGAGATCATCATAGAAGGCATGAAGGTCTACAAGTACCAGGGGAAAGACAATGTTAAAAACAGGAGCACTGCAGTTTTCAGGGACCCTAAATTAGGCTGTGGAACCTAGGAAGAGTTAGGTTTGCAGCTTGAACTGAGACACATGCAGTGCTTATGATGCCTGATGGACCTCTGCTTTTATTACTTGTCTCAACTTCACAAAGCTAAGTAAGTAGATGAGAATAGAATGTCTATGTCCTGACATCCTGTCTCTTGCCATGAGTACTTAGACCAGCCACCAAAAGTGTGAAGAATAAGTCCCAAGATTTCCCTGCATTGATTAGGACCATTATTTTGATGATGAGCTTTATTTTTTCCCTAGAAATCACACATTTATCTCTTTATGGCTATACATACATTTTATATGTCTCTCTTAAGACAAATATAAACAATCTAGGGAGAAGTGCTTAGGAGCTGGCTTGGAGCAGGGTGAAGGAAAAGAGGAAGCCTGCAAGTCACATCCTCCTGACTGCCTTCCTCTTCATTGATATGTGCAGTCACAGTGCCCAAAAGAGCCATTTGAGGAGGTTTGAGAATGTATGGAGCAAGTGCTCCATTTCACCTACGATCAAGATAAACAAGGGCGTCAGCTGAAGCAGAGCTTCTGAGGTGTTCTGTGTAAATCAGTGCCAGGCAGTAGTGACTGCTGCTTAGGAGATGGATTTATTAAGATTATTACTAAGTGTTATTTGGAGGTGACTGAAATCGCTGGGTGGACTCCAGAGGATTAGCTTTCCAAAGATAGCAAATGCAAAACAAAACAAAAAAAAAGCAACCCCAAACAAACAAGTCACAATACCAGTTGTGTTTATTTAATAAAGTCTCTGCACAGGATTAGCTCACAAGCATTTGCTTGTTTTGTGACTGGAGATGTGGGGGATGGGAAGGAAGCACCATTTTAGCATGTAATTCCCCAAGTAAAAGCAAAGCTACAGCAGAGCATGTGGCCTGGCTCACAGAGTAGGTGACAATGTGCTGTGAGCAGGGCAGGCAGAGGAGGAATCACCTCTTCCTGGATTGCACAGGATTTAGGCAGCCTAGTGTGCAGCAACTCTGATACAGAAATAACCTGTGTGAAGGAGGCTCTGCTCAGGAACTGTCATGTCCCTGTATAAAGGGCACGAGAGCTTTAGGTAGGGCATCATGTGGATCTGAGCCCAAGAAGTCGCCTATGGGAGAGACAGCAACAAACAAAAATAGTAGTTTTCTATAGTGAGACTCTAAGAGGCCTCAAAGTGCTTATAGGCATGAATTCACCAAACATCACTCCCACAAGCCTATCTCTCTGGAATGGAGGTTGGTGTTGCTCACCCCAGGTGTCAAACTGGAGGCAGAGGGAGCTGTCCAAGCTCCACAGAGATCAGGCCACATGGGAACACAGTGAGGGCAGCAAGAGAGGAAGATAAAATTAGGGTAAAAAAATCTATCCCTCAGAAAATACTGATGGGGGAAGAGGCTTAAGGACCAATTTAGCCCATGTTTTTATGTTGCTAATATTGCTAGACAAGTCCCTCCAAAATGCTGATGGTTGGTGGTGTAGAACAAATGAGTCAGTTCTACAGTGTAGCCTGGCTGTCATGCTTTCTGTACTGTCACCCAGAAGTAAAGATACATGGGAACTCCCTGCTGTCCCTTCAGCCTTCCCCAGCATTGCACTACCAAAGCATAATCACCCAAAGGAGAAGTACACTATTGCTCTTTTGTAATTCATCTAGGCCCCATTGGGATGTGGCAGGAGAGACTGAGAGATTCCCTGTTCCAGCCAAGGTACTGGAAAGATGACCAATGCACTTTTCAGGTAAACTTCTTGTTTCCTTTCATGAGAAGCTGCTTACTTGTTTCCTAAAACCACAGGGGTTGCACTGGCACCTATCCCTTCTTCAGAGAAGTCCCTTATGCAAAGGTAGGCCTGATTTGCTATTGCCTGTGCTTCTCAAGACTTTCCTAGATACCACGGCAACAGCAGCAGAACTGGGTTTTGTAAACCTTTTATTTTATTCAGTCAGAGTAGAATGGGATCTATGAATACAATTAATTCCTCAAGGGTGAGGGCTGGGGCTGGGAGGATGGGGATGGGGATGGGGATGGGGCAATGTTCTTGGCATAAGCTATCACAACTGGAAATAGGAGGAGGGAAAAGCTGCAGCTGACTGAAGTGGAAGAAAAAGGATGGGAACACAGTGATGCAGTTTTATATTGAGGGGACAAAATTGTCTGGTAACCTGTGTACTTAATACCATGCTGTGATTGAAGGCTATGTCAACAGTAACTAAAATAGAAGCACAGTGTGAGGTATAGAGCCCTGGCTCCAAACAACCCAGCTTTTACAGATATCTTCAGTACTTAAACTTGTGTTACTGAAATCATTGATTCCTGCTGCAGAGAAGGTAGAGTGCAGGACTAGGAGGCAGAGGAAAAAGGAAGAAAAAGGAAGCAAAAGGGAAAAGGGGAAACAGAAACGGACTGTAGCATTTCAGGATCATGTTTTAATTGCTTTCCATTGGGCCTCACTTTTTTTATAGAAATCATAATTTTCACTTAAGAAGCTGATTGGTGAAGAAACTATTTTCTCTCATAGATAAAATACCCCCATTAAAATAAAAGGGCACCATTTTCCTTTTCCATGAGTTCTTCATACATTGAAGAAACATCCTCATTCTCAGGAAAGAAAAGAAAAGCTAAATTTTTTTGGAAAACACTTTGCAGTAAGAATAAAAGATAGTACAGGCCTAGTCCGCTCTAACTCTTGTTTTACAAAGAAGTCCAAAGAGCTTTTTGCTTTCATACTGTGAAGCTGGTGAAGAGGTGTAGGTTGCAGTGTGGTGCTGGTGAATAAATGGGGCTCTAGTGTAGGTCCTAGACTGCTGGAGGGTCTCACTTCTCCAGACAGAAAGAAGTACTGTGGCACATTTTACTGCCAGGCTTTGTGGACCCATTCACAGTAAAGGTTCTTGACTTTATGCCTGTGACTGATTTGCAATATCTAGCAAAAAATCAAACCCCTTTAGTAAGACTCATTTGCTTGCTCTAATATACCTCAGAGAACCCAGCATTTATGACTGGTGACACCAAGGGTGGTTTAAGATCACCTCTGTCCTTGAACTTAATATATACATAGAGTACAGCCAAGAATAAGGATCTGTCTCTTTCTGTGATAAATACCTACTTTTATGGGACTGTGACCATGAGTCCAATTTAACATTATGAAGTAATTTTCTGTGACAATTCAAGTCCCAACTTCATTACTCTCATCACTCTCATCTTTCTCTCTACCTGATATATTTTAGTGTTTGGTATTATGCCTAATATGGAATGATTCCAGTGAATTAGATGAGGCATTTAATAAAGGTGATGTCTGGACAGTGAGAAGTTTTTTATCTCTGAAAAGTCTTCCAGTGATTGTTGGAATATTCTGTTTTAAAATGGGTTTGGCTTAAAAGTGCCACATTTGTATGATTTGTCCTCAATAGAAATTAGAGCCACTCCGTATTTCTACATTGTGGAATGATTATATTTTTGAGTTATTCATTATAGTCTTCTGAACCTCCCAGGAGTCCATGAGCTCTTTATGAGCCATATAAAAGGATGCAGACTCACTAGCAGAGCATGGAAATTCCCAGGAGGAGAGAGATTTGTAACTAAACTGAGGTGGACAGAAAGAGATGGGAAAAGTAAAATTCAGAAAGCCTGGAATAAAAGCAAATTCTTTAACAGACTAACAATGATCTAGACTCCTGCAAGTTAGGAACAGAGGCAGACTATACTGAGGATGTTTAGGAAAAAACTCACAGGATAAACCTGCAGAGATTTGTTTAATATCTGGTTTGGCAGCCAGAGAAAGATAGAAGAAGGTTGTTTTCTAAGGTTTTCTCAAAACAGTGACCCTGAAAAAAACATGCCTGTTACCTTCAGAGGACCTACTCATCTTACTGAAATGCAGAATACTCTCCAAAGGAAGAATAATTTCTTTAAAGTACAATAAATAGGGCATATAGGTCAAAGTGAAAAACAGCAAACCTGGTATTTCTGAGAATTCACAAACAAAAGAATTTAAAGAAAATGCAGACAGAAGATGTACATACTATAAATGCCAAAGCCTCTTAATAAACACTTTTGGGATTCCCAGACTGATAAAGAAAATATTGCATAGCAAAGCCTTTTCTCACAAAGAGACAATTAGATAAATGCCACCTGCTGATTGCAAAACTGGCTGAAACTTACTGGGATCCATGCATCTTACAGGCTCCAGCTTATTTTCCTACCTGGAAACTAAGTCTGGTAGAACTGCATATTAAATGGAATGTGACAGAGCCAAAGCTAGCTAAATAATGGAAACGTATTTGTGAATATTTGTTCAGTGAAAATATTGCCAAAATTCTCAGTATTATTGATAATGAATTATTTAATCGCCTCCAGATGAAACTCCAACAGAATCTCTGTCTGTACTGTTCTGCCAACAAGTATTATGCATTCACAGCACTTCCTCCACAGTGACTGCAGAAATGCTCTCTGCTTGCCAGTCTCCAAGAGAGGATTTGACTCTGCTGCTATCGGCTAAGTCAAGGTTTCACAGTACTGACAGAGCTGCTTGGTCAGGGACAGACTGGATGGACAGAGTCGTGGGCAGAGCTGGGCTTGTGGATATGCTCAGGACAGGGGTACACCAGGGGTGTGCCCAAACAAAAGCCTCATGTACAAATTAATGGGTGCATACAAGACACCTGTTTAGTGTGTGGTAGTGTTTCTCCTTCCATATAGGTTTATGCACTTTCAAAGTCTTCATGGGCTTAAGCAGCTGTGGGACAAATACATGTTCATGGCCACTGTGCATTGGGGTAGGTGTGCCTATGGGCTGTCCTACCTGTGCACTTTGGGGCACTGATTTCCATGAATAGTCTGGGTTAAAGGGAATTCCACAGGACTTTGTTTTCTGTCTCCTCCTCTACTTTGTCTCTCAATTTCCAGTAAGCTTTTTGGCAAACAAGCCCTTACACAGCCAGGATATGGGATGGCCCTTGTGTATGGCTGTTCAGAACTGCACACTGCTGCATGGATTGGCTGCAGGTGTCTGTCCTGCCTGCAGCATCAGCCCAAGGATGCCTCTGCCTCTTCCTGTGTCATCTGCAGTTCACCACCAGCAGTTCCTCCCTTTGGCCTGAGGACTTTTGCCTGGGCTTATTCCTAGATCTGTTGTTCAAGCAAAGGGCAGAGGAAACAGTGAGGAAGTCCTGCATGTTTCAGGCTGTTTTAGGCATGTTTGTTCCAGACAGCCCAGTTTGTTGATCTCACTTGTTTTTAACTCATGCAAGGCACAGAATTCAGGTCAGCTCTTTCCTCACTCCTCTCTGTCTTGCCCTGCTAGAGTACATGCTATTTCCAGATGAGGTTACACATTGCCCCCTTTTCTTGTCTGTTATTTCCATTAGGGTTTAATGAGAGGCCCACTAGCTGTGGCGATCCCAGCCTTCCAGTCACTGCTGCAGCCAAGGTCAAGCCCGGGGCAAGAATTGTCCACAAATACAGACACCAAAGTGAAGGGAAGGAAAGAACAATAAGAGCCATTTACTTCCCAATGCACTTAAGTGCTCGAGAGAAACTGCCCCCCCAGATTGCTGAGTCAGCAGCGGCTGACAAATTAGTCAACAGGATGACTGGGCCTCAGCTCCTGGCAATTAGCATGGACAAAGCTTTGTGTGTGCCTGTGTGTTTTCCTATTAGCTGCGGCTTGCACGCCTGTGAAGGGAGGAGGGACTGGGGAAGGAAATGGCTTGCTTTGACTTCACAAACACATGGAATTTGCATTCCCAAGGCTGCACAGCATTCATTTGGCTTCCTGTTTCAGCATCTTTGCAGGCTGTAGCCATTAAGAATAAAGTACGCTGAGAGCCTCTTAAGAGGGAGGTGCATCAACACAGCTGGAGGAAGGCTGAGCCCTGAATTGTACTAGCAGAAGCACTACAAATCGGGAGGGGTTCAGTTTAACCCATCAGTGTGGCTAACAAAACCGGTACTGTAAGGGTCAAGGAGTGTTGGCAAGGGTCGGGCAGAAGACTTTATTGTTGAGAACGGCATTGCTAGTATGTTCAGTATGGGAGTAAGAAAGGTGTCACAGATGCAGAGTGAGAGGCTTTGGCAGAGCTCAGGGTGATGAAATGATAGAGACAGAGGGGGATAAAGACTGGACTAAAAGAGGATTCTGTAGGTCAGGAGTTCAGTGTCTTGTCAAAGCGATTTGGGAAGCCAGGGGCTAAAAGGTGGAGCTGCAGGTCAGGATTAAGCTGAACTAGGAGCTGAGTTCTGTCACCATTTGGCAGAGGTCACTGCCTCCAAAGCAGGCTGCAGCAGTCATGGTCCATGCTGTGAACAGTGAAATTTCCTGGATTCAGCTCTAGTGGAACTACAAACACACTTTGTTGTTAAAATCCTCTGCATCTCCTCTTGTCTTTCCGTCTCTGAGGCCAAGTCATCGGTGCTCTCAGACATGGTGTGAGTTGCAAGTCCTCAGAGGACCCAAGATGAAAGGTCAAGTACATCTGTTTTTTTAGCTTCACCTTCACCCATTGCTTATCCATGTCCCTGTAAGTCAGACACTACCATGTTATTATCCTCATTTATGATGATAAGCTGGTCAGAGTGATTTAGCCAAAGTTCAGTGGTGACCCCAGCTGTGAAAG
Organism: Lonchura striata; assembly: GCF_050655825.1. Taxonomy (NCBI): domain Eukaryota; kingdom Metazoa; phylum Chordata; class Aves; order Passeriformes; family Estrildidae; genus Lonchura; species Lonchura striata. Next base: position 51,777,351 of record NC_140707.1, on the reverse strand, counting down.
GCCTTGCTGTGACCCCTGAAGGTTTAGTGGGCTTTGTTCTGGGTGCTCCAAGATCCATCTCTCTGCTTACAGGCTTTCAGAAAAGCTGAGCTCAAGTGAGAGCTGCAAAAGCATTCAGTCCTCCTATTTGTGAGAATGGGGGTGAGAGACAATGTCTTTGTATTCCAGGCACCACTACATTTTACTTTGCTAAGCATAACTGGAATCCCTGGACTTCAAATCCTGCTGCTGAGAGCCTAGCAACAAGTGAATGTATCTATGTAAGCTTTTAAGGAAGGACTAGGTTCGTGGAGGTGAAAGTAGGTCAGAATGTTTTATTTTCTGAGTTTGTTGGATTTCTTTCTAGGAACTGTAATGCTCTGCCTTGTAAGTTGCCTCTGTATCAAGAGACTAGCAGCGCCATATCCATTTACTCACCTCTATCCACACTAAACCTGAGACAGATAATTCCTTTCTGTTGACAGACAACAGAAGCCACAGTAGCCTCACACTACTTCACCTTTACCAAAGGAGAGGAGTATGCACCAAGGTGCTTCCTACAGAGCAGCTGATACAAAGCAGCTTGCTGTTCCTATGGTGACCTCTCTGTCTTTGACCCCTGTGATTTTCTGCTTGGCTATAGGCTGATTTGGGGCAGATTTTTACTGATCTCTTAGCTGCTGAACAGAGTTTTCTGAAAATACTAGCTGACATCTATCTGTATTATTAGGTGTCTAAATAGCTTTTGAATCTGGGCGTCCCTTCCTCATGCTTTGATTCTTCATCCCTTAAAAAGATCTAACTGTAGCTTTGGCTTGGGTCAGGGTTGTACATCTACACATGAATGTGGCTGCGGAGGAGCTCTGGCCATATAGGTACTCCTGTTCTCCTCTCAAGGAATGTAGCTGGGGCCTTCCTTCTGCTCATCCTGTCATGGCAGTGGTTACACAGCACTTTGATTATGCTGCTGTGTCTGAGCTTCAAAACTTTAACCTATGAATTTTCTCATCCTGTCAGCCAGGACAGGGAGTTACAAGGAGTAAACCCATTTCATCCAGGATTCAAACCACTACAGGTGCATGAAAACAGCAGGTCCTCATTGCTTTTCTTTGGACTTCTGCAGTACCAAGAAACTCCATAAATCTTGCACCATATAAAAAAATCCAAGGCTATCTATTCCATGAAATACACATAATTTATCAGATATGCATCCCATAAGGAACCATGGACAAAGATCAGCCAAATTGTCTCTCTGTTAACCTTCCTTGTGAATGTCAGAAAGTGGTTTATATCTCTTTATCACAAGAGATAAAGTTCAGTGTAGCTTTACTGCAAATTCAGGCCTTCCATTTTAATTATGTAATTTTACAGCACTTAACTTTCTACAGTTCTGTGATATGCCAAACACAGTTGCTTAGAAATCCAGACTTGTACATATGAGGTGCATGTGCTACTGCAGTAAGAGTCATGCTGACTGTAGCATTTACAAGAACATCTGAAGGGGCATCAGGATATCATAATGAAAAATAGGTTAATGACAAGGTAATGTCCATGTGTTACAGCAAAGACTCAAGAGTGTAAGACACTGTAACATTGAAAGTCAGCCACTCATCCCACTGAATTTTATTCCAAATGAGCTACACTTCCTGCAGCAAACAAATCAGGGATAGATACAGTGCAGGAGTGCAGATGTATTTTAGTAACACGGAGATACAACAGATAGTTACTAACAGTAATTCCCAGATTCCCATTTCTTTCTTGAAGCACATTCCTAAAACAACTACTTTTGGGAAAGTGCCAGCAAATAACACTCCCGTCTCACTAATACCACTTTCTCACCTCTGCTCTTTAAAGTAGATAATTTTTGTGATGGAAGGCACTCAGTTGATTTTGGAGTCCTAAAGGTACATGCAAGACAGGGCGCATTTCTTTAACATGGTCGTGACATTATTCCTGCCCTCCTGGAAGTAATGTGCCTGAGGAATGCAATAGCCTCTTTTTTGACCTGGCAGGCAGTGCCATTTGTAGTGTTGACACTTGTCCCAGTGGGACTTGGGCTGAGATTTTTCCATCCTTCCCTTGCCCAGTTAATTTTGTCCAGCATGCCAAAAACGTGTCAAATGGCATTTTTGCAATCATCAATCTAGACTGGGCTGGACCTGGTGACATGGAGGTGAAAGGATCTGGAGTCTGTTTTCCTGTCCTGCTAAACTAGCCAGAACCTCCTTGTGCTTATTCAGCAGGTTAACTTTGATAATGGCAGTATGAATATTTTGCTGCCATTTAGCTAATAGCTACATTTCCTGTTGCAAAATAATGTAAAGTGAAATAAGGGAAAAAGAACTGCTGTGGCAGGAGACAAAGGCCAAATTCAGTGTGTTCATGCTGTAGGTTGATTGCTTTTTCGCAGCAGGTCTGACAAAATGTTGAGCATATATCCCTGAAAAGGGATATTTGATTTTTACAAACCAAATGCTTGAGATTATAATTTCACCATTTCTCCTGGCTGTTCTTAGGTCTCAGATACCACATGCAGGTCAGATCCAGCCTAAAAAGAATGAAAGGACTATAGCATCTAAATGAGATATTATCACTGGCCCCCATAATATTGGTGGTAAAAATAATTAAGTCTTTCTACTTCTCTAGTGTGTTCCATCTGAGGGTCTCAAAGCATTTTACAAGCATTAATTAATTAAACTTTCATCTTCTCCCTGAGGCTTTTTCTGCGCTGGAGGTGGTTCAGTCCAGTTGGGTAGATGTGGCTGTTGAAATCACAGCTGATTCTCAAACCAGTGGTTAAAAACTCCCCCTGAAAATCTTCAATTCTTACAGCTGCTGCCCTTTCATCCTGCAGTTGTGCTTTCCCATGTTCATCTGGCCCATGAATGCTCCGACCTGCAGGTCCCATCTTCTAGCTCTGTCTTGTTTGAGCAGGTGATGCCATTGGCGTGATCCCTAGGAGCTAAACTGACCTGCCACTAGCCCCAGAATTACTGCAGAAGTATTTAAGTAGCTTAAAGACACTTTAAGCTGAGTTCTGTAATCTTCCCACCCACTTAGACCAGGGGATCTGGACTAGAAAGAAATTAAAAGAGAAGGGATAAAGATCACTAAGCACAAAAATTTGAAATTAACTCTTTAAGTAAGCATTTAAATTTGAAATATGCCAAGTGTTTACAGATAAAACACAAAAGTTACTTATCCCATTGTTGAAATGCAGTCAATGCACATGACAATTATTTAACAGTACAGAGTAACACTTTCATCATCTCTTATGGTAGGAATCAGATTATATCCAGCTGAAACTCAGTAGTAGTGGGAGAAGATAGAACTGCCCAAACTGGGAGATAGTCATTGGGATTCTGGTCCCATCTGAAAGAAAATACATCAGAGAATCTGGAGTAATAGTTACAATCATAATTAATATATTACTTGACTTTTAAAAAATTATAATAAAAATAGTAATAAGCAACTATGCAAAGTATGCAGAAAGCCATTAGGGTTTTGTTGGTGAGAAACTGTTGAAATACTTTTGCTTTGATATTTATGTAACATCTTTTGTCTTGGGGGTCCCAAACCATATCACCAACTGCAGCAATAAAAACCTCCTGGACATGGCAAGCCATATGTTTTTCTGTTAACAACATAATTTTGGAAATCCTCTGTAGCATTTCTAATCAGAAATATGTGAAGAATTTTATTTCATTAATTTGATTTCAATATTGTGCATTTCTCACCTAGAAACCAAACCAACTGGCACATTATGAATATGCTGGCATATAGAATTGTAGGGTGAATGACTAATTTAATAATGTGTACTGTATATTACATGTTTCTTCCTGAGCAATGAAGGTGCTTTACAAAGGCAGGTGGCAATAGAGAATATTTTCAGTTAATTGGAAATGCATACTTTGTTCCCAAGATACACAATTATCCATTCATTGAATTCTACACTTTTCTTGTGTTTAGTGTGTTTTAGTGCCCATGTTTTACAGGTAAAGTAATAGAAGGGATACATTAAACCCTTCACAGTCAGTGGCAAAGCAGGGACAAATTAAAGTCTCTTGATCCTCTCTCTCAACATTGAAAGCATTGTTTCTCTCTCAGTTTCGCTGGGCAAGCAACATAGGACTGGAAGAAAGGGTTTTCAAGGATGACCTTCTGGGTCATCCTCTCCAGTCTCCTGCCATCAGGGGCAACATGTTCTATTGTGGCTTTTGTGACTGTGACAAAGAAAGAATGAGTCACACTTCTCTGCTGGACACCAGACCACTCATTGATACAGTCCAGGTTGCCTTTCTGAAAAAAGGCAATGATGGTATCTTAAGGCAGCTTGCAGTGAGAAAAGGCTGGTCTGGTTTGTGTTCTGGGATTAGAGGAGAATGGCAGCCTTCCAGTGTCAGGTGCTGGGAGCTGAGAGGTGCTGCTAAGTAGGGGCTTTCTCACAGACTCAGCTTCAGCACTGCCCTTCCCTAGCCATGTCAAGTGGTACCTTCTTAAAGCTAGAAGGCTACTTTCACAACAGAAGGGAAAATGATTTCAGGAAGCATCTTGTAAGAGTATCCTGCAGACTACCCTTTAAATCAATGTTGAGATTAGTTAGGGTGGTCACAGGATTGGAAGATAGGATTAGATAATTCCTTTCATTCCTTTATTCCCCACAGGATAGGATTCAGGGCAAATGTTAGATGGATTGTTCCTGGGGCTTTGTGACAAGAGCCTCTTAGGTCCTTCAGGCCTGTTCACTATAACAGTTCACCATCTCCCTCCCCACAACTCCTGGGCTGTTTTATCCTTTTTTTGTGCTCTGCATGAGCTAGTCCTGCCTGAAGAGGTAACTAGCTGGGTTACGTGTTTGCAAGTCCCTGGATGTATTTGGCTCAATTTCTCCCACCTTTATGTTATATCAGTGAATGTGCACTGGTGTCAGCAGGCCCCTTGGAGAAGAGTTCAGGGAGCACAGTGGGAATGTCCCCAGTCTGAGAGCTGGGAAGGCTCAGCTTGGCTGAACTTCATGTTTTCCTTGGACTCTACAGTGCTTTGCAGGCTGATGACAAATGGGAAGTAGCCAGTTCTGTAGCAAATTTTATTCTTTCTCATTTTGTTGTCAAAGGGAGGGAAATTCACAGAATTTGTGAGGATCTCGCCCACTTCCCCTCTCCACTTCAGAGCTGCTCATTTATTTTTGTTTTATATTGTAAATAGTGAGAGAAGCAAAGCTCCCCAGACCTTGAAGTTAATCCCAGTGTGTAGCACTATACATGACAAATCTGTGTGGTTGTGCTTCTTATCACTATTGCCTGCAGCCTCCATACCTGGCTAGTATAATTTGGTTACTGTCTTTAGCTCTCTCTCTCAAATTTCAAAGCATGAGAGGAGCAGAAGTTGAATGGCAGGGGCAGACAAGAAGATGGTGTAGAAGATAGGAAGAATGGGGAAGTATATGAGTGACAGCAGAAAGGTCACAGGAACACCGATGAAGCTGGGAAAAGCATAAACAATCATAAAGCACTCTCCTATGGATTCTGGTTCACAATTCATTATATCTGCATACTGATATGTCTCATATGTCAGTTTACAGCTGTGAAATCTGCTGGTAAGGTGTGCATCACTTCCTTTAGTAGGACATGCATTTGAAAAAACATCAAACCTTCTAGTAGTCCTGAATCCCTTGTGCATAAGCTCAGGCTGTAAGAAGACTGGAGAGGGAAACCAGACATTGAAATTTGAGTTTGGTTAAATTCACTGGACTAGAAGGAAGGCTGATGATGTCCCCATTTGCTGCATACTTTAACATGTCTGGTATACTGAATAGGCAGGGATCTGAAAGAAGGGAAATGAGAGTTAAAGACTGGATTGGTTCAAGTGCATTTCTTACCTCTGCCGGCCTCTGCTATCTTTAAATTTGTGTGTAGGTTTTAAAAATACCATGTAAAGTGTGTTTAAATTAGTAGTACTGCTTTCTGCAGGCACATTAGAAAACACTTGCCTCTGCTTTGTGTTTCTTACTTCTTAATTCACATGCAAGCTGGTGAAACTTCCTCATGCAAGTCATGGGTTAGGACAAACAAAACTTTGTTTTCAGTTCTTAGTTAGATCTTACCAAACACCAGATGTTATATCATGGGGCTTTATAAGCTTCTTTGCTTCATCCCCATGTGCCGTTCTGAATCAGACCTGGATGGATATCTGAAGTCACTGTGTTCAAAGTGGAGGCTGTGGAGATCTGTGTCTCTGTCTGTTGTCTCTGAAGAGAATTTCTTGTCTGATATACTTGACTGGAGGGAATAATCTGGCACTAACTTCTCTCACCTCCTGGTTGGAGAATCGATGGGAACTAATAGGTATTTTCCTGCCTAACATCTGTGGTTCACGAAATTTTCTGTGGCTGAGATGGTGCCAAGAGGCAGAGGGGTTATTTTGGGGCAGAATCCTTTTAATTTGTTTGTTTTCCTCTTTCTATAGTAGTGTAGCAATCACCGTCCTGGCATCAGGCATGCCCTGAGGGAAGGGAGAGGAGCCGCTTCTGAAGACGGTCGGAATATTTCATGGCTGCTTGTCCTCTCTTTGACTGCGGCATCAGCTGGGGGCAGGGGGAGGAGAAATGCCTCAGGCTCGTTCAGAGTTGACCCATGGTTATTTTTAGCTCCTTAATGTTCTCTCCAAGCCCCCTGCCCCTCCCCTTCCTCCCCCCAGTTCATTTCTCTCCTCTTGGCAAACGACACTTTGTGAGCTACTCAGTCACAGGTTAAAAAGCACTGAAAAAAGTCAAAGGGCAGGCAACGGAGGTACTCCTCCGGGAGAGGCACTTGAAAGGTCAGGAAATGCCTGAGCCGTGGGTAGGAGCCCCTCCTAGCCTAGCTCTGCTTAATAAGCAGTCTTGCCAGCCCAGGCAGACGGGGTGATGGAACTCAGATCTGAAAAACCATATGAAGGAGGGAGGAGGAGACAGTAAAGAAAGAGCAGGGAGATAGGGAGATAGAATAGAGTTGTTGTAAACAAAGGGGACTGCTTGAGGTGAGGGACAATAGCACTGTTTGAGCATGAAAGAGGAACGAAGAGCAATTTTACTTCCCTCTGTTTGGGAGCCTGGAGGATCTCTCGCCAAAGGGCGATGGGCTTCCTCATCCCGTGCGGAGTCCCTAAATATCCCTAAAAGCCGGACCTCCAGAGGTGTGAGGAGGACATGTAGGCAGCTCCACTTGAAGGACACACCTTTTACCTTGCCATTAGATGGGTCTTGCCAGTGAACGATGAACAGCTGACAAGCAAGAAGGTGCTGGATCCTGGAGAAAGTCAGGTCTTTGCCTTTAGCTGGAGAATGAGGTAGTCATTGTGGGGAGGATTTCCCTGTGTTTTGCAGAGCTGATGGCAGCCCACCCTTGCTCCTGGCTGGTAAAGCAACATATGAGGTCTGAAATTGGGCCCAAATCCTAGGACCTTGGTCAAAGCAGATGTGCAGGATCTAAGATACCTGCACCAGGTGAGGTAGAAAGCAATGCAATAAAGGAGGTTTTAATAGTGAGGTGCTTGTCTGTGCAGGACCTCAGCATGGGCCACTCTGATGTCTCACAGCATCTTCTGCCTGTGTTGTTTTGTCTGCATTGTTTTGTTTCTATATTGTTTTGTCTGCCCATCCATCATGGCGCAGGATTTGAGCTTTCCAAACAATACAGGGCTTTTTCTCACTGTGCCCCAGGAGGCAGGATTATAGTGTACTATATTCTTTGCTCAGGAGCTGGGGAATGGCTCCTGTGAAAGACAGGGCAAGCCCTTTCCCCAGGCAAGCCCTCAGGTTTGAGAATGAAAAAGCCGGTTCCTTTGGTGGGGACTTAGAAAGGAGCAGCTGGGTGGCTCAGTTGGCTACTGCAGCCGGGTCCAGTGTCATGAAGATGCCAGGGCAGAAATAACCTGCTCAAAATAACACGGCTCCCCCCTGCACCATTTCCCCTGCTGCCTCCATGTAGCCCACTCTTTACAGTAGCTTCTTCTTAGTTTTCCAAAGTCCCAGCTGTGTGTCCTTGTCTCAGGCAAGGGAAGCAGGTTGCCTGGATACAATCCCTCTGCTGAGCACTGCAGTCCCCTGGAAATCAGCCTGCAGTCCTTCCCCTCCTCTTCTCCAGCATTGCTTCACTGTTTGGAAGATGGATTTGGGTCTCTGGAGGACTTCTGGATGCAAAAAAAAAGACAGGGTGGGAAACAAAGCATCACAAATGTCAGCATTCCCTCTTCACCCCAAAGAAACAGTCAGATGAAGGGATTGTAGAGAAAAGCAGGGCAAGGAAACTGTTCCACCCATTGTTGGAGGCCAGGATGAAGCTGGTCCTAACCCAGCAAAAGAGGATCCCACCCCTGAATTGAGCCAAGAAGCCACTCAGAAATTGCATCACTAGCAACAGAGGCTGGGTCTGATTGATACAGTCCAGCAAGAGCAAACCCAGCTGAGCATACCCAGATGTCAGGATAATCATTGCTCTGAAAATGAGGTTGCACAGAATGGGGCAGGTTTTGGAGGGGATAAAACAATTTTCCTTTGTCTTGGTGTGTGAAGAGATAAAACAATTCCCATTCGTCTTGGTGTGTCTTTCTTCACAGTTTTGCAATTGCAGAGCTTCCTTGGCAGTAGACAGCTTCCTTTGGCTGATGTTGCTAGAAAAATCTGCTAATGTGGAAAAGCACTGTGATGTGCTTACAGGCATCTAAACTGTAAAGACCACAAAAAAATTCACCTTGTTTCAAAAGCCTTTTAACCAGGAAGAATATAAGAAAGATGAAAGAGCATTTACTATCAATATCAGGAAAAAACTCCTTCAAGTAAGTCCTTCTTGCTTGCTTTATTCTCTAATTTTCTTAATGCAAAAAAGCCACACCTGCTTAATTTCTAGATAAGAAATACAAATCCTTACAAAGGATAATTTCTCAGCAACATTACGAAGTCTCCATATAGCACAATTCTGTAATTGAAAAATACTGTATTACTGCAATAATCCTTGTACTCAAACCTGTCATCAATGGTCTGTCTCCGCCTTCCCCATAATCCTTCTGACATGGGCCAGTTTCAGAGAAAGGTAACAGTGTAATTGGACTTAACTGGTTGATTCCAGAAGGAAAGTTCATGCTCCACACGTCCAGTAGGTGGCTTTTGTAGCAGACACTAAAATGCAACAGATGAGATGTAAAATATAAATATATTTCAGGACCATAAGGAGGGAAAAAACTATAAGACTTTTATGTGGTGTGCCCTGTCAGAAGCACTCAGCCTGTTTGTCACTACAGGCAGGGCATCAGCAGAAGTGTCTCTGCTGACTATGGCACTGCAGGATCTCAGTGGGAGGTACGTATCTCTTGGTTACACTGGTCTTACTCAGGGCTCTAACGAACCAAAGGAACCTTTCACATTCCCCAAGAAAAGCAATGGCCACCCACTGCAGCTTGGCAAGCACTGGTAATTCCCAGTGAGAAAGTCTATTCAGCTGGCAGTCATCTGCATTCAACAGTAGTTTCAGTTTCTTAGTGCAGAGAGAACATCCCCTGATGCAGTGCTTTAGAGCGCATTGAGCATGACGTAAATCATAGATGACAGTAGGGATTTCTGCTCTGAGGGCAATGATTGCAACCTTTTAGCCATATTAAGATAGAAAAATGCAGTCTTGGACACTGCCATGTATAGTAATCTAAAATCATTCTGGATTTTATGGGGTGAACTGTGGGGTGAACTGTGAAAACTGGCTCCAGCGTTCTTGGTTGCTTTCTTCAACCCATCACCAGCACCGCAGTCATCTCTTGATGTAGTGTTGGAGACTTAACAGTCAGGCAACTGCAGGTTAAGTCATTCAGCTGCATCATATATGCAAGTAGAAAAAGACTAACCACAAAGCTGGGATTCATCCCTATATACAGAGTGCCACAACGTGTTCCTTCTTGCTGGCCCTTTATTAATCCCATATGAGTTTCAAGTAATGAAAGTAGCAAAACAGAACTGCATAGCACCCAGCAAGTGCCCTGAAGCAGCTAGTATGCTCCTAAGATAGGTGTGGAACCTTCTCAGGGCAAATTTCCTGAGGGCAGGACAGGGAAAGGAGAAAGAGAAGATCACTTCTGGCAGCAGCAACGATGATAAGGATCTGTAGATGGGGGGGTTTCTTTCTTTAATCTCAAAAATTAGAATTAATTGGTGCATAACAGTGCAATACTGATGAGACTTTAACAATGGTGGCTCCTCTGCTCCATTTTCTTTGCATCAGACACACTAAATCAAGACACTAGATATAGATATCACTGGGAATTGGGGTCTAGCTGAGGAGGGAAGAAGGAAAAAATAAGAGATAGACGCTCAGATTACCAGTTTTTTACATTTTGTTTCTCATTCCCATTTCAAAGAGAAAAAGAGAAAGACACACAGAGAAAGAGAGCATGAATCATTTAGCATGAATTTTGCTTCAGTGAGGGCTGACATAAGTGTGTGAAATAGGAAGGCAATGCATGAATAATGCAGAACAAGACTCTGTGCAGACGGAAGACTGTTATTGTGTCCCTGTTTACAGCTACTGAAAGCACAATCAAATAGATAGGGAAAGAGTGCAAAAAGCATGCACGGTCATCTCATGATGAAAAGGTGTTAAAATATATTGTGGACCACAAAATGCCACTTCTCAATCACTGCTCTGAATTTACTCATCTGCTCATACCAAGACAAAGAGAAGTTGGTGTTGCTTTCAGTTAGAACTGTTAGACTTCCCTGCAGGTTAGGCTTGCTCCAAGTTATGCCCAAGCTGCACTGGCTGCTATAGTAGACAAAGGCAGAAATATGGGGGAAAACATATGCCTAGTACCTCTATCATGCAGTCTTTACCATGCACTCCTGGGAGAAGGGTTTGTAGAGCTACAGAAAACAGGTATTTTTATGAAGGTGACCCCTGAAAGAATTCACATGTGTCCTTCTGCTTATTTACAGCTGGTACATGCAAGAAGCTGAACTCATTTCTTATTCCTTTTATGGGAGAAAGTATGGCTAGGAACTAGCACACTCTCCCAGGACGCTTGGGACAGCTGGTTTCCATTTGTGGTCCTGCCACTGGCTGGTGTTGGCAAAATATCATCATTTTTGTGCCACTGGTGAAGCACTTTGAGTTCTTCTAACAAAAAGCAGCATGTAAGAGCTGGATATTAATTCAGATTCTTCTAACAAGCTCATCATCATACCGTGTGGTCTCTTATATTCTGTAATTAAGGCACACTTGTGCCCTAAGGAGGATATTCTTATTCCTTCCCTTGCTTTATTCCAGTTCTGGATGGAATTTGCAATAATTTCTGAGGTAGCCTGTTGGATCCCATCCACAAGGCTGGTCCTTTTCCAAATCACATTCCAGGAGTTCATCTGTGTAGTCATGGGAGACTCTGCCTGTATTGTGTGCCTTAAGAATTCAGTAGTGTCAGAACTCAGACATCCATCCATAGCTGCTGAAGATTTCTCAGAAAGCTTTAAGAAAAAAGGGTGGCATACTGAAAAACTCTCTCTCGCTCTAATTTATCATTGTAGTAGACTAGGAAGAGAGGTACCATTACGTAGTTTTATAGAAGTGACTGGAGGATGTTCATTTTTATAGAAGTGACTGAAAAATGTTTATATTTTTTGGCAATATTGAAAAGCTTACCTGGAGGTCTTAGGAAGGGCATCTTAAAGAAAGATCCTAGAGAAAAACAGAAGGCAGGGGGCAAAGCCAGGGCATTAGGGCATAAAGTAAGGGAAATTCAGAAACATTGGTGTTATATTTTGGATTGAAAAGAAGCAAAAAAAGGGAAGTGGTAGTGTCTTTGTGGACAAGAGAACAAGGTAGCATTAGAGCCTTGGAAGAGGAGGACACACTCTTCTTTGGATTTACCCTGTTTGTAATAGAAATACTATGTGTATTATGTGCAAATAGGCATTCTCACATTCTGTCTGTCCACCTAGTTAACCTAGTATCATTTTATAAAATGGCAGACTGTGAGAAGTCCTTTTGCACAGAGACACACACAGTTATAAGTACGGCACTACAACCAGCCAGGATGGAGAAGCAGTGATGCTGATGCAATGCAGTGATGAAAATAAGCATTCCTGCTACTTCAGGGATAGAAAAGGCACATCCCATCTGCCTTCTAGAAATCTGCTGCACCCTTTCACCAGCCAAAAGAAGCAGCTAGCTTGAGTCAAAACCAGTCTGCTTTTGGTTCCTCACCTCATGCTTGCCCATTTCCTCTTTGTAAAAAGGAGAGCCTGGTAAAAAGGAGAGGTCAGCAGGGATTGCCATGTTTTCAATACACTGTATTTTTATGATAAAATTACAGTGCTGTCTATTTGCTTTTTGTCTTTTCACCTTGAAAAGGGAGCTACAGGTGTTTGTATGCTGTGCAGCTATTGCACATAATGAAAAGTGACAAGGCAGTTCAATCTCTGGGGTCCTCTCAGTCCACAGGCTTCCCGCTGAGAAACCAAACAAGGTGGGCACTTGGGTTGATATTTTTTCCTAAGTTGTTCTGACATATCTCCTCTGGGAATTGTACTGATGCCCCCTAACTCATATCATGTAAGCCCCCTGGCTACATCAACATGCATTTATTTCTGGTCACTCACTGGTAATCTGAGCTTTTACCAAATCAGTAGCCTAAATATGAAAGGCTCCCTGCTGTGGTGTCCACAAGAATCCTGTGGTGTTAGATGCTTAATACATGATTAAAGGACAAATCACACTCTTTTCAGCTGTGCTTTGAGGTGTTTTGAGGGAGGATGATATGAAGGGTGGTGATTAGTGTCTTTTGGAGACAAAGACAAGAAACCTGAAGCAGCCTGAAGTAGGAGCTTTAATATGCAGTGAGATCAGCTTTTTCTGCAGACTGAACGATGCAGCAGAGAAAAATCATACCAGTAACAGGTCTGATGTAAAAATAGGTTGAGTTCTTGAGCATCTTCCCTTTTCTTCATAGCAATATACCAGTGAGATTTAGCTTGCTTCACTGTGCTCTGGAGGAGCTGTAAAGAAGCACTTCCTTATCAGACTTTCAGATAGCCTGCCACAATGTTGTCATCCTAGAATTCACCATACCCCTTTCTCTGCTTCTACAATTAATGTACAGTTCGTATTGGCTCCCTATTAAGCATGATAAGGAACACTGAATCCAGCTTCTGTAAATTAGGGAGCCCACCAAATCTACCTCTGCATAAATGAAGAACTGCTTTTAGACTGTCCTCTTTAGAGAAAGATATATTGCATTGAATCCAGAGGCTTCCACACACTCTAATACAAATTGAATCTTTGCCTTTCATAAATAGAAAAGCATAAACAGATTTCTAAAACAGAAGCTCTACTGTACAGAGTCCACACTCCCACTGTATAGAACCTGCCCTTGTCTTCCCACTCCTAGTGCTGAGCTGAAATGCATGTATCCCTGTGTTAGGTGGTGAACCATATGGTGTCCAAGCCTTGTATATATATATGAAGGCCATACTGAATCATTTCCTCATACATGGAGAGACATAGTCTGTCAATTTGCTCTAAAATCAGATGAACCTTATTTAGTCCAACATACCACCCCCTTTAATGAAGGCTGAGATATTGATCTCCCTGGTAAATCAAGGTGAGATCTATAGATCCCTCCCAATAAATGATGGTGGATTTATTGATTCTTTTCTTCCCACCCCCTGGAAGTGAAAGCAAGACATATTGGTTCCTCCCCATTAAATGGAAGTGAGCTGTATTAAGGCCACCCCCATAAATACAGGGTGGGCTATGCTGACTTAGACCTTAACCACATAAATGGAGGTGAAATTTATTGATTCCATCTTCTGTAATTGAAGGAGTGTTGTATTATGGTGCTCCTTCCAACATAAATGATGGAAAAACATATTGATTCAATCACACTTGAGTGAAAGGTGAGTTTTGCTGAAAATCCCCAACATCAGGAAGGAAAGCCATGCAGAAATTAGCACCTTATTCAGAAATTTATTTTGACCTGTTATTTTCACATGAATGCTTTTACTGTATTCGGATGCCAGAGGTGTTACTGCTTAAAAGTTCTGGGCACAAATGAAGTGAAAAGGAACCATGCTTTCACTGAAGGGATGTAATGCCTATGTAGAGGGCCTCCTGAGTTCCAGTCCCTGTGCTCTTGTAGACCACCTGATTTAGGCAAGTTTCTTGGCTCTTATGTGTCTTGCTTATCTAGTAAGGATAATGATTTTCCTCTGACATTAGACAGTAGAATAAATTTTTTATGACTGTCTACAGTGTTCTGTTGGTTAATTGGACCAAGTAAGTTCTGGGGACAACATTAGAAGCTGATGAAACATTATAGGGCAAAAATGTTTAAAAATAAGGTGTACTGTATATGCCTTGTGCTCTCAGAGAAGATAGGCCTGTACGCTGCAGATAAATAATTAGCAGCAGCTGCCTGAACCCTGTGGTAATTTTTGCTCTTTAATTATTCCTGCTCTTTCCTACTCCTTTCTACTAACAGCACTGTTTTTAAATTGCTTTGGCTGATGGGAAAGATACCAAAGTTACCTCACCTCTAAGCCATGCACTAATTCAGGAATTCAGTCTTTTGGACTGTGACTATTGCAAGTGAGGCAGTCAGGACAGTGCCCATCTGGAAAACAAAACATTCAGATTCAACTGCACCCCTCCAAGGACAATCGTGTTCAGCCCAGCAGCATGACAAAGCCCAAGACAGCACAGGGACAGCTGCTGATGGTGTAAAAGAAAGGTGCCAACTCCTTACTTCCCCAAGGAAATGCACTCATTTTCCCCACAGTACTCCATTGCACAGCTGTTGTCTTTTGTTAACCTGTTACGAACATCAAAATCCTTAGGAAAGCTACAGAAGACAAGCGAAGAAGACAACAGAACTAGCAGAGCCTTGCAGAGAGACCTGCCTATGCCTTTCTTCACAATTAGTCCTCACAGTAGCAACATGATAGGGAAAAAAAAGGAAAAACAAAGAAGAGAAACAACAAAGTGAATGCAGGCACGTGTAGATGACACTAGGAAGTTAAAGACAAAGGTCTTACACATGCCACACAATTAATCCTATCATTGTCACCTTTTTGCCTAATGTCACAGAAGAGAAATGCACCTCTGGTACTATGTCTTGTGATGAGCAGGTAGAGTTATGGTGTCTTGTGGTGTCACCATGCATCTTCAGGGCACCTCCCACCTCATGTCTGGGGGGCTTCACATGTAGAGAGGGGGACATAAGTTGATTGTGTGTTATTATTCTGCAAATCTGCAACATACCTAAGAGAGTCACAGGCATCCTAACAGTAGTCATATCCAAGATACAGCCATGAGTAATGCAAGCTTTGATCTGTTCTTTAGAATGAAATACTAAGGAATATTTTACCATGTGTTTCTTAACACATAATAATTTATCTTGAGACCTTACAGAAAGTAAGATGTGGTAGCTTTTACATGAATTAGCTGTTCCTGGAATATCTTGTGTTCTTCCCATGCGGGTATTTCCAAGCATACTGCTTTGCCTAGAACAGACTTTGAAAATGCCAGTCAAGTGCCAGCCTCCCCCTAAGCCCTTCAATGGAAAAGCCCAATTTCTTTGCAATTCTCTCATATCGCCAGCTGTCTAAAACCCTCTGTGAGAGGATTTAAATTGGATTTTGTGCTGATTTTATACAGTTGTCTTATGTCTTCCCCATGTGTGGTGAAAGAGATTTGTTCCATACAGCATTGGGGATGCAAATATCATTCCCGTTTCAATGCGTCGTTTGAAAGGAGGACCAGACAGTTGCCATGGCAACAGCACATCTGAGCCAGCTGTAGTTGCCATGGAAACAGAAACTATGTGAGCCAGAAAAAATAGTCCCAGAGGACAAAGCATTTTAAAACACACACAAAAATTCCCTTAAACGAAAATAAAATCTAGCTGTGAGATTCTAGGATCTCAGAAACAAGGGGCAAACCAGAGGAGAATGCCAACATCCTCTCATGATGTTGATGCACCCCCTTTTTTAATTTTTTTTTTTTTTTTTGTGAGAGGCAAGGGAGAAGTCATAGAAAATGATCCAGTGATTGCTAGAAAAGAGGTGGAAGTAAATTCCACCATACCTTTGGCCTAGTCTGTTGATTCCTTGGAAATCTAAATGCTCTGCATTTCTTTTGGTAGCTCTGTGCCATGGAGACACAAATCAGTACTCCTGTCAGGTACCCCTCTTGTTCACAGCAGGGTCTCCTATAAACCTAACCATGTTTCATACAAGTGCTTCCAAATAATGACATAATATCTTTGGAGAATCTCTAGTCCCTGAGAGAGGCATAGCTTTTATAATTAAATAGGTGGCAAGACACACTGTTTGAGATGTCCAAGGCCTAAGTCTGGGATCCTCAAGCAATGGCTGGATGCCTGGCAGCACTGCAATGTGTGCTCTGGCCTTCAGGGGTGGACCAGTGTGTTTGATAAGTACTGAAAAGAAGAATACACAACATCCTACATTTCATCAGAGTGTTTTGTTATTGTTTATCTGTAACTCTTTTTTAGTGTTAATGTTGCAGCTAATCAGATGGAATGATTAAAATGAGAAACGAATGGTGCTGTAAAAGAGACTAAGGCAAACAGCTTCAGCATCCAGACAGAGATGTGTGGCTTTGAGGTCTTCTGAGAATGTAATAGGGGCAGACGCAAGGGCTGACACTGGGACTGGGCAAAGAGAAGAGAGCAGATGGAGAGAGAAGATGACAAGAATAGATTGAGTATTAGGGAAAGGTGAAGGAGGAGAGCCTCAGATTGGGAAACAATAGGGATGAGGGAGGAGGCTGGAGCCACATGTGGTAAAATAAAATGCAGTGAGAGGTGAGTAGGACAGCAGGTGAAGTTTGAGAGAGAGAACAAGGATGGAAGCAGGCAAAAATGAGGATACAGAGTGGAGCAGGATGGGAGACCACAGGATAGGAGGGTGGGCAAGCTGAAGGCAATGCACTTGGCACAGCAGTATGGGACAGGACAGGGATGGAGATGAAGCCTGGCTCAGTACATATAGGAGCAAGGAAAAGCAAAGGGAAACAGGAGATGTGGAGGTCAGATGGGACACAGAATGGTTTGCAGGGTAACAGACTTTTGGTTGTTTTTCTTAATATTGCTATAGTTCAGCATATTTCCCTGGCTTTTCTAGAATCACTGCACATGTAAATACTTTTGTTAGCTGGTTCACTCATCACACAGTGGTGAAGGCAGCTCAATCCCATGTAGTGTTGTACTTAAATTTTTCAAGTATTTCTTTCCTTGCTCTATGCAGCTAATGTTATAAAATCTTTCAAGGTACAAAATTTGATTATTTTCCTACCAAAAGCAGATTTAGAAAAGCAGTTTATTATCTCAGGTGCCCTTGAATTGTCGCTGTACTTTCTGCCTTTTCATTTTGTGATCTCAGTTCCTGCCCCTTCATTTCAGTCCCACTACTCTCTGTCTATAATAAAGAGGGAGATGTGCACACACCTGTAATATCCGTTGAAGCTAAGGGAGTCTGCACGCATGTAACCAACAGGACTGGAGGACTTGGCTACGGATTTCTGTTTAAAGGGATAATAAACTGCTCACGTTTACTGAGAAGAAGAAAGAAAAAAGTCTTTATTCAAAATGTAAATATCTTCCTGCTGAGAAGCAAACCCAAAAGTCAGCCTTCAGGATATAAATATTTATGCCTTTTGCATAAACAGCAGATGTAACATTTCCAATTAACTGTCGATCTTTCCATTTCTCTGGCTGCTGCTGCTTTCTCTCACAGTATCAGAATGAACAGTTTGCTTGATTTGCCTGAGCTCAGAACTGTCACAAATTTCCACAGTCAGTAAGATGAAATTGTTCCTTAAAATGTTTGTTTATCAGAGCCTAACAATTTCTCTGTATTTTTTATCCCTGGTGTTCAGTGTAAGATGCATTCTGTACTGCTGAAAGATGTGAGATTCACAGTCCAGGTAAGACAACAGAGAAGGAGCAGAAGCAGGCATTGGTTGAGAATGTAGACTCAGTTATTGCAGTACAGTCCAGTTCAGACCTAGAAGAAGCCTGCCTGGAATGAGAGGTCTCTGACCCATTTGGCCACTGGCCCTTCTACCAAGGTGGCCAGCCTAGGGCTGGGTAGTATCAAGTGTAAAAGCTTTTATGATGTAGCCACCTGTTTATGAAGAACTGCCTCCATCAATTTTCAGTGTCAGCTTTCTCAGATATCTGACATTTAATCCTGCTAATGGCAGCCTCCCTCATCCATGACTTCTTTTTCTCTGGAAGAAAGTGTAAACTGTGTAAGCAAGAAAATGAACCCTACTAGAGCTGGTAAACATCAGTTTTCATTGGCATCATTCCTACAAAGCAGATTTTGCTGGAGCACTGGAAGGGAGGGTGTGAATGAAAAGCAACAGCAGAAAAGCAGTAGTAGTTAAAAGCAAGATGGAAAGGCAGGTGCAAGTGGAGAGAAAAGCACTTGTCTGGAAGTATGTCAGAAAAGGGGATCCCTCTGTTCTTTTCTGCTGAGAATTCTTTTGCTTGTTCTCCTGTTCTCTAACCTGTCTCTCAACACCACAAAATTTAGCTCAGTATCTTTTAATTTCCTGGGAGTCCAAAAATCGTTTGAGCATTGCTGCAAATCAGGAGCTGCTGTTCAGCTGATCCAGCTTTCACTGGGAACTTGAGTGAAGAGCTCTTGGCCCTCCTCCTTATGGGGAAAACCCTGGCCTGGGAGCTGACCTGGGACAGGGCTTTGTGCTGCCAGTGGGGTTAGCATGGAGGTAGGTCAGCCTTGTTCTTTACCTTCCTTGGGAGCTGTATCCTGATGCCTGACAGCTCTGATAGGTGCTGTTGCTATGGTAACTGGCTCTGCTTTAAAACCATTTACGTGGCACTGCAGAGATGGAGACACCTGCAATCCTGCCTGTTTAGGGGTGCACCCTCATCACACACTTCTGTTACTTGCTGCCTGCTTTTCTCCAGGTTCCCAGGACTTTGAGCTGCATTTTTGTCCACTCCTTTGGCTCTGTCTGTCACATCCTCCCTGGTTCAGGATTTTCACTGGTGTAAACAGCTGGCCTCTTGTGCAGCATGAGAAACCATCAAGCGGTAACCCATAGGAAATGGTCCAAATTCACAAGTAACTGGAATTTTAATTGCTTACTACGCACAATTTTCACTCTGTTCTGTGCTGTGCTAAAAAAGCATATGTGGTACTTCCTGTCTGTGTTCAAGTACAGTCTTTACTCAAGCATCTGTGACCAGTGATAAGGTTATCAGCACTATAAACTCCCAAATGATCACCAACTGATTTGCTTCAGATGGGCTAACTGATGTGCATTTTGACTACAATTAGAAATTAACTTTGCTTGGCCCACATAGTGCAGATACTTGCATGCACCTGCTCCATCACCAGTGGAGCAGGTGCACAGACATAGCTGAAGTTATTACCAGCTGCATGCCACCTTCCTCTTCTTCATATCAACCTCTCTGTGTAACCAGTTACATCTCAAAAAACCTGAGGAAGCACCAGCAAAATGTCCAGGTTTTGCCTTCCCACTAGGAAGAGCAGCAATGTTGACTGACTCCTCTGTCATGCCCTGTCCTTGCTGGGACTCACACCATTCCTCCTGCCTGGGGAGCTTCACAGGCACGAGGTGGCCCTAGCGACTTTATTAAAATAGATCAGGGTGTATTAACAATTAAGAATGGAGCAATCTTGAAGAGACTGAAAATCAGTTTTCTTAAACCACAAACTTTATTTTCTGTTTGGCTCCCCTGACTGTGGCTGTCTGGTATTTCTCTTGAGTTTTCACTGCTGGCTGAAGAGTCTCTCTAGTTTAATGGCATCCATTAATCATACAACAATGCATCTTGGCAGCACAAGAGCTTAGAATTCAAGTTACAGTACTGATGAGCAGTGGCTCAGCTTCTCAGGTTGAGGGTGCTCGAAGGTCAAGTCAGAGACTTCAGGCTTGGTTCACATTTTGGGTGTAATGTAGGACACCCAGGATGCAGACAGCTGCTTGCTCGGGCACAAGGACAGACTTTCAGCTGAGCATGCTGGGTGCTCCAGGTCACAAGTCACTCCTGGGGCTGAGGAAAGGGAATAAAGACACTGTCACACTTTGTGGATTTGAAAGAGATCTCAGAGCTGCAATGACTCTCCCAAGAATTGTCCCAGTCTATATCAGTTTAAGCAGGTCCTTACAAAGATCAGGACCTCAGTCTCTCATATCCACTGGCTGCTCTTCTAAAAGCAGATCATCATCTTATGCACTCTTTGTTCTCTGTGTTTTCCCTAGAACAGTTTGTCAGGTTCCTACCAAGGTATCCAGTTTTTCCAGTGCTCTAAGACCCAAAGTCAGCACTGTCTTCTTTCAGATGCCTCGTGGATGCTGTGATGATCTGCATCACAGTGAAAAGCAGCTTTCCAGACTATGCTCGTCATCCTAGCTGGACACAAAAGCAATTGAAGAGTCTGTGGCTCTAGTTTGCAGGAATGAACTAAAAATGGCCTTCAAGGGATTCCTTAATCAGCTTTTCCTACCTTTTGTGCTGCCAAGATGGTATTCAAAGGAAAATGTCATGGCTTGATCACAGCACACAGATAAGCAGTCAGACAACTCTGTGCTAGTCACTCCTGGCTTTGCTGCATGTTCCTTGTTTCAAGGCCTTGGGTAAGCATTATGGTGTGCACTGCAGAACGGCTGCACTGGTACCTTTCATCTGTGCAGCCAGCAGTTGTTTTGTCACTTTTTAAATGTGTCTTCAGGGCCCTGATACAGCTGTGAAAGTACAGTGCAGAAGCAGATGAGATACGTCCTTTTACAACTCCCATGTAGCCTCAGAGAGCCTGTTAAGAAAGGTCCCTTTTGAGAAAGACATAGACTGTTTGTGCGTTACATTATTTCCTTTGTACATATGCTCAGAGCATTTGGAGTAACTTGTTCTTCCCAGATTTGAAACTGTTTCAGTAGCCAGGCCCTTGAATTTGCACATTAAGCAGCAAGACTTGCTGAGCTGATTCTCTGGAGTCCTACTGTCGTGTAAGACATCCATCCTGCCTTTCTCAGGTCTTCCATTTACCCCATTCCTTTTTCAGTCTGTGTCAGGCATAATGACTCAGCAAATACATATGCTTCTTGTCAGGTAGTGCAGGCATTTGCAATGTTGAATATTATATGTCCTTTTATTTAGGTTGCCCTAGTGCAAATTTGAATACAGACTGTTCCATTGTCACTATAGTATTTTGTTCAATCTCCCAGCTTCCTTCAAGAGAGGAAACAGCCTGCAGGTGCTGCAAACACTTTTTTCCCTTTATGACTAGAAGAAACTACTCTATTCCTCTAAGGCTTTTAGTCTGACTTGATCCTGGCTCACCCACCTGCCTGCATTCTCTGGAGAGCTGGCAGGTGAATATTTTCAGTAATTTACTTTAGAGCTGTTCTGCTATTTATTTCTGCCATAAATTATGCCCAGAGGTTAGGATGCTCTTATTTTCCCACTCACAAAGGAACCAAAGGAAAATATTCTGCAGGGCACAGAGGCATCTTTGTGTGGTTTGTAAATATTTCCAGAGGCAGATATACTGAAAAGAAAAGAGCTGTAGCCTCTACCTTGTAAACATTTCCTGAATTAACCTGCATCTTCTAGGTTATGCAACAGGGAGCAGTTGTGCTCATACAGCCCCCTCTTCCCACTGTGATTTACATCCAGCGTCTGTGAGATACACCAGCTGGTGCTTCAAAGCATATAGAAGAAATAATAAAAAAAAAGCCTTGAGAGATTATAGCTTACTCCTCATGCAGTGGTTTGACTCATTAAAATCAGTGGAGCAATTTTCAGTTACTTCTCTGGGATTGGATCAAGATCTAAAAGCACAAGCCTTGAGAACTGGACTGCAGCCAACTTACTTAAGGGAAGCAGAATTCCAAGAGAGTTTTCATTTTTAATTCAGAAGCTAAATAAAATTGAACATCAGTGCATTTAGATGGGTTAGCTCCAAGAAAAATCCAGGGAACTGAAGGAAGAAATATTTCTTGTGTGTTTGCCTCTTCTTAGCTATACCCTAAGGGGCTGGTTGCTCTACAAAGCAGTATCAGTTATCCAGCAATGGACTACTGCTCTCATTATTACTATATGCCTATGTGCTCATTGTACAGAACTCCAGCAAGCTGGAAAATAGACAAGTATAGAGCAAAGAGATGGCCTTTGCCATCCAGAGCATCTCAGAATCTAGATTTACCATTTTATGGTCAGCTTGCTGATGGTTGTTGCACCACAAAAAGTGGCTTTTTTTTTTTTTTTTTTCCGTTGAAGTCACTTATGTTCCTAGTGACTGAAGAAGTGATAGGGAGGTTTGAGCTTCTTGCTTTGACAGAAAGGATAAAACATTAAGTCCTGGTTTTGCCACTCAAATTCTGCTGTGTTTTGTTGGAAAACACCTGCAGAAATTTATTCAGCATGAGGGTGAACTTAGTTGTGTCATACAGGCTTTTTTACAAAATGCAGCATTGCCTGCCGCAAGGTCAAATGGTACCATGTGCCAAGGCTCCCTGCCCTGCTCTAGGTAGTAATGGAGAATTAACCTACACTATCTCAGTACTTCAGGAATATGTGTTTTCCTCATAAATATATATTTTTCTGTGTCTTCCTTTTTTTTTTTTATCATGCCCTGATTTCCTGTCCTTTCCTTTGATACCTCTCTTTAGTTTTTGTCTTTTCTGATAGCATCACCTAGTCACCCTCTGCAGGTAATTCCTCTGGAGAAGGGCAGACATACAAAAATAATAGTTGTGAGGTGCAAAAATAGACCTAATAATTTAATTATTTTAGGGGCTACTGTGCTCCTTTGTGTTTAGATGAGCCATAATCATGTTCCTCCAAGACTCCAGGAAAGGAAGCTCAAGAAATCCCAGAAGAAAAGGTTGTCCCTGTTTCCAGCTTTCCCTGTCAAAACCTTTGCCAGTGTGAGATAAAACCGCTAGTATGAGCAAAGAAAGGATAAAGGAGAAAAGAGGGAAAGCAACTCAGAAACTTGGGGGCAGTTCTGGCTCAGCTCCAGCAGCTGGTGCTCATCTTTGACAAGTACAGGGAGAAATCAGACTGAAGAGCGATCTCAAGCAAGCAAACAAACAAATCACCTAAATGAACAAGCTGGTTAATAAAGCAGAGCTGAGAATCAGTAGCTAACGAACACATCTCTGTCACCGGACCGCTTTCTCCTGGGTAGAAGGGGAGTCAATTACCCACCTTCCAACAAGGTATTGATCAAGCTGCTGCCATGTATTGAACTGGAGACCTGGCCATCCTGCATGTGGCTCTTTGATTTTCTCTTCCTCTGTAGTAGCACGTGGATGGAAGCCAGAGGAGCCAGCACAGGACTATCGATCAATCCGCCTCCCCCCTCCTCCTCTTCTTCACCCTGGTTGCCATGGCAACTACAGCTGCTGCAGCAGCAGCACTGTTTACCTGGCCTATTTATTTTCCTTTTCAATATCCTTCCCTTCCCCCCTCTGTTCTCACCTTGGCATGATATTGGCAAAACACTCAGCAGTTGTAAAAGGGATGAATTTTTATGACTCTGAGGAGGACAATGCAGTTCTCAGTTCTACTTTATCACCCAGTTTGTTCATTTAGTTGATTTGTTTCTGAGGAATCATTGCCTATAAACAACAGATATCTCAGTCACCAACTAGGTCATGCTCCAGACATGGAGGAGGACCCGTCTTTCCAAAAATACAGGTCTCCTTCATAATGGTTTAAGTGTGTCTGCACTAAGATGCACATTTTCTTCTTATATATTGCCCAAGAATGCCAACAGTGAACTTACTCCAGATATGCCATCATTTACAAGCTGTTAATCTCACAAGACTCCTGGGACACCATATCATAAAGATCATGTGCACCAGAATTTCTTTTAGATCTTCAGCCACCTTTGTAAGTGGTGCTGGGTTTACAGTGTCTTACAGGGACCAGCTGCTATGGAAAGAACAGTGACCAGAGTCATCTCCCAGTAGAAGGCCCTTTTCATCATGGTTTCCAGCTGCATACAATCAGCAGTTCAGTTTCTGGCTCTTCCAAGTTCAACAGCACTTTCAATTATCCTTGCTATCTTCCCAAGTGGCAATGAAGTCTTGTCCCATCTCTTTTCTCATATTGCTTTCATTGCCTGAAACTGTCTTCCCATTCCTAGGCAGGATAACAGTCACGCTGCAAAGACCAAACAGTGTATAAATGAACAATATAGCTCATTTCCCCCCTCCTGAATGTGTTATTTTTTTGTGCTGAATCATCCATCTGCTGAGTCTCAGTGTAGGATTCTGTGCTGAAAAAGGCTTTGTGCAGGATATGAAATAGAAGATATACAAACAAAAAAATATTTCTTAGAATAAAATACAGGTGTCCACCCTGTCTCAAAAGTCTTCCTGGCTTCCTTTTAATTGAAATTCTTCACCCAAGTCTCACGTTCCTGATTCTTTCCACTATAAAGCCATCAAACCCTCCCAGGAGACTCACAGTTTTCCTCATAATTCAGTATGATTGATACAGGATGTAAAAAATCAGTTGATGTTATCAAGAACATATTATCTCTCCTTGAAGAAAAGCATTATAGGATAAACTGTGGAATTTGCTACTCCATGATACTAGGGAAGCAAATACTGTATTTTAAAGAAAAAATAGACATTTCTAAGAAACAGAAAGGCACTAGGAATTAGGTGAAAGGAAGTTCCAATCCCCAGTGCTGGGAGGCACAGGACTGGGGTCAGTGAGAAGTCCTACTTAATCCTTGTATTTTGTCTACCCTAGATCATAGCCACACTGGGAGTATTACAGAGCCATCATCCTTGCCTCTGAACAGTTTGGGTAATCTCTCTCCATCAGACACACTACCAAGTTCAACTGGAGTGTCCTTTTATGCAGGAGCTCAGATCCAAGATGGCTGGGCAAGGGATTCATTGAGAACGAGCAAATCTTGGACAGACTCTACAAAATGAGACTGGAATTGGGTGTCCTACCACTACCACACATGAGGGCTTCACTTCACTGGGGGACAGTTGATTCAGAGCACCATGAGATAGAGGTACATGTTTGACTGGCTGGAGCAGTGGTCTGATGTGAAATGGCAGGATGTATGATACTAATGCAAATTGTTAATAGTTATTAACTAATGAAATCATTATGCCCGTAAGACACTTAACACTCTACAGGAATAGAAAATAGCCCGGACCCTGCCCTTAGAAGCAGGAGATATAAAAAGGCAAGCACAGACCAATAGTGAAAAGAAAACAATTAATATAGAAGGAGTGTAATGAGAAGCAGCACAGGGTTTTGCAGTCACAATTTATGTCTGGTTTTGCAAAGAAAGGTTTGTATGATCACAAGATCTTTGGCAGGGGGAGAATATATGACATCATAGGTCTGTCCAGATGCATGTATGATTTTTGATACACTGGTCAACTAAAAGCAAATTGGAGGGTGAGAAGCTGGTTCAGATATACTTAATTTCATTAAAACAAAAAACCAAGAGAAGACCCTTTTCCTCAACTCGGAAGTAGGTTGCAAGAGGACTTTATATTTTCTCAGACTTCAGAAAATTCACACAGGCTGCAGTTCTTAAAAACACATGGAAGAAAGAGCTTGTAACTGGTGTTTGGAATCAATAGAACACAAAATTGTAGGAGATCAGACTACCATAGTGGCAGAAAGCTGACCTGAGTAGAGATGCTGCTGCAAAAGGTTGAGCAGAGAGGTATTAGAGAACGGCATGAAAGGGCATGAGGAGACTGGCAAGGCTAGCAAAAGCTCACATTATTAGTGGAGGAGACAGGGAGAAGCATACTGGAAAAGAATGCATCATCTTACACAGCTGACTTTCATTGTAACAAGTTCCTTAAACTCAGTTAGGTAGGAAGTAGTATATAAATTCAAGTCAGGAACATGACAGTGTGCTGTAGAGATGACCTTTCTAGCTCCATTTGCTTCGTACTGCAGAGAGGAGAGGTGCATGTCTGATCTGGAATATGAATGCTATTGTAATAAAGATGAGAGATGCGGAGCCCTTGATACAATGCCTATAGGAACAAAGATCTTGTGAACACTGGGTGTGAAGAATAATTAGTTTGTCCACAAATTGGATGGGTGAAGTTAAGAGAGAGGAATTGCAACACCTAAGCCACACAGGGCTGGCTGTGGAGTCTACCAGAAGAAAATCTGTGAGCAGCAAGCACAAGAAAGATCAGGATTTCATTTTTATCCAATATTTTAATTAATGGCAAGATGTGCAAGAGGGAGCATGCATTCAGGATACCAAATGACAGTGTGACCCAGCCCAGCCTGTCTTTTCCACAAACCATTAGCGTTTCACTAAGCACACGATGCTGTGCCGTTTCATCAGACACGCTGCTCTGGTGTGTATCGTATGATACGGCAGCCGCTCAGGCAGGCGGGGAGCAGCGCAGCCTGTAATTTCCTGGTCGTATGTAACTGGGTGGGGAAGCGCCTGATCCTTGGGGTGAGTAATGCTGGAATCACACCATGAGGCACCCTGCTCTTTGCTGTTCGAGGCAGTTGAGGTGCGCTCTTGCCGTTCTGGCAGACATTCCCCAGGGCACCCGAATGCACTTAGCTCTGCTGCACTTGTAACACCCTCCTGTACCCTGTTTCGCTGCGCACACCCGATCACTTTCCCACATTCCCAGCCTTTTGCCGGCGGTCGCCGCAGTGAGGGCTGCGGGTGTAAGCGCGGCACACTCGCCTCCCCCGTGCCGCGGGTGTGTAAGGCAGGACGGTCCCCGCTGCCCTCAAGACATAGGGCCTGCGCTGCGGGGTTTATTTGGGAAAAGCTCCGGGCTGCGGAGCGAAGGAGGGCGGCCGCTCCCGGCAGCTCTGCTGGCCCGAGCGGGGCTGGGGGCACCGCCTCGCCCCTCCCGCCGCCCTGTAGTGGCCGCAGCCGCAGCCTCCCCGCCGGGCCGCCCCCCAGTCTTCTCCGGGCGAAGATTCCCTTTTTTTTTTTTTTTCCCTCTCTTTCTGCTCCTAGAAATTTTCCTACGTGCATTTTTCTCCAGTCGAGCTGATTTACGAGCTAGGTTTGGCGAGGGCCGAAGTTGCCGGCCCCAGCGCGGGGAGGGCGGCCCGGGGCAGGGGGGCTCCCGCTGCGCTCGCCAGCCGGGCAGCGCACGTCTCCCCGCCCGACATGAGCTGTAATTTCCGGCAGACATTTGAGGGCTGCGACATCTGCA
Source organism: Lonchura striata (assembly GCF_050655825.1). Taxonomy (NCBI): domain Eukaryota; kingdom Metazoa; phylum Chordata; class Aves; order Passeriformes; family Estrildidae; genus Lonchura; species Lonchura striata. The sequence continues at coordinate 51,750,139 of NC_140707.1, read as the reverse complement.
CCAAGGCGCGGCAGCTCCCAGCAGCCCCCATGGCCGGGAGCGGGCCGGCCCCTCCTGCCTCCTCCCCAGCCATTTGTGTTTCACTCATTTCCTGCTGCCAGTAATGAGGCTAGCGATGCCGGGGTGGCGGTGGTGCTGCTGAGAAGGCAGATTGTTAAACACACACATACACACACACATACACACACACACGCACGGATGTTTTTGTTTCAGGATGAATTTTTAGTGCTCGTGAAAGGGAGGGACTAAGCGCAGCTCGCTGGAGCCTGGCACAGGACCAGAAAGCTTCCCGGCAGCCCTCTGCCAAAAGAATCCAGACGTCCAGCCCCCCGCCCCAGCTCCTGTGGCCCCTTCTTGTCCGCTCTCTTTCCCCCTCGGCTCCTCAGGGGCCTCTTTCCCGGGGGCAGCACTGCCCGGGGACCCTGCAGACGCTTTGCTCGCCCACGCCTGAGTCCCTTCACCGCCCAGCACAGGGTTCCTCCCGCCGTGCAAGCACGCTGCACTCCTGACCCCTGACACCTTAATCCAAATTTTTCTTCTCGGTCGTCTATAGAATTGCTGCAGGAGGGTGGACGGAGGCTGTGACATTAACATCCTCGGAGTGGAAAACAACTAGAGGCCAAATAGATTCATTGCACTAGTGACTTGAACTAGGTGAAATGTCGACAGAATTACTCAACACCACAGCCTCAAACTCTCGGTACAGAAAATAAACAAACCTTCCAGTGATGTTTTGTATAGTCTCCAGCCCAGCCCCAACCCACCCATATGTTTCATTCCCCAAGGGAGCAAAGGGACGTGGGTCTCCTGGCATGTGACTGTCTTCCCCTACACATCTGCCGCAGATGAAACTGTTACAGTGTACTAACAGGATTCTGCGGGTTTTGTTCAGTTTTCTTCTGTTTTGATTTTTTTTTTTTTAATTTGTCGTTAAAGAAAGAAGAGAACAAAAAACTTTCTTGGCTGCAGCTATCAGCTAATTTTTGGTTGCTTTCGAATGCCAAGGCCAGCAGGATCCAGGAATTCATCTACTGGTGCCAGCACGAAAGCACTAAGCGCTGACCCAAACAAGGGAGCCAGAACTTGGCCTGCAGTCCTTGCCAGGGATCAGCAAGAGGCCAGAGAGACCATGCTGCTGAGTCATCACCGCTCCAGCTGCTACAAGCCTTTTCTGGGGACGCGGCTGTTGCTAAGATTCCTGGGAGCTGACTGATTGCTCCTTCTATAGTCATGTAACACACACACACACACGTCAAAGGAACAAGGAGCAGCAGCTGGGGCGAGCTCGGAGCGAGCACACAGCCTGCTGGCCGTGCGCGGCCGGGCTGGTGGCTGTGCAGGACTGTGTGCCCCGTGGGAGCTGCGCTGCTGCTCGGGGCTTCTTTTGCAGGCACAGACCTACCTCGTTCCTTGGAAGCTCCCACTCATGGAGGCGTTTCAAAAATCAAACAGTCCAGGCAGTGATTCTGTACAAAATTTTCTTTCTGTTTGTACTTGCACGCTTCACCACATACTAACCCCCCACCCCCGCCGCCGCCCCCACATTTAGAGGTAGGGACATGCTTAAAATCTATGAAGTGCGTTCCTTGCAGGGTCACTGTTGGGTGATTCTCTTTGTGCAGTAAATAAATACATTCAATCAACAGGCAAGTAAAGTGAGCTCTTTCCAGTTCTGGGGCCCAGAACTGAAACTGGTGATATTTCTTATTAAGCCCTGTAAGGTTTCAGAGTATTCTGCAATTTCACGCACTGCACAGGAAGGGAATGCTTGTTCATGAGCATTCTGCATTTTCCTTCTCCCAGTTTAATGTCTTAAATTTTTTTTTCTCCTGCCTTTTATCTGCCTGAGGTACGTGCCTCCCTCAGATGCTGCAGTTTACCCTTGTTTCCTGATCCGCAGTTGACACTCAACAAACTACATGTACTCAGGATTTCAAATCTCACGTTATATAATCATGCTTAGGTTTTTAAAGCCTAAGGGTATAGGACCTGACATATTCTCTCTCTGACATTAGATACATCACTGATTTCAAAGGAATAACTAATCATACTAACATTTAATAGTAAAACTTATGATTTCAGAGCCCAGTCTCCTTCCTTCTCTGTTGAGTGTTTGTTGAAGTGCCAATCTCAGAATTACAAATTGCCAAATGAAGATGTAGAGCACTTGAGTTTTGTGGTCACTTTTTTTTCCAGTAGCACCTTGGAGTCCTACCCATGGTCCAAGATCACTATATATCACAATACTAAAAAAAGGCTCTCTGCCCCAAAGTGTTCACAGTCTAATAATAAAACAAGAGACCAACAGAGAGCAGAGACAGACAGGGGAGGACCAGCAGGAAATTAATTGGTTTTGGCCAGCATGGCAGGAGGTGTTTTTCACAAACAAGTAAACCAACTGAATTTTAGGGCAGTTTCAGGTCAGGAAGGAGAGGTTTTCTGAGATCCTTAAAAAGACAGTTTTCAACTCAATAGCTCCTTTTTGCAGGAGAAGATAGGCACCTATGGCTATTTCCAAGAAAGAGCTTTAACTATTGCATAAGGTCAGTAGCACATTTGAATCTACTTCTGGCCAAATCAACACAGTGGTGGTTTGTCAGCATATGAAATTTGTTTATGGAGATAAATGTAATGTGTAGCCAAATGCAGACATGGGCAAACTTACCTGTTAAGTGTTTTGAGAAAAATGATAAGAAATCATATACATACCAATACAGAAAAAAGTCTAAATTGCTGAAAGTGGATATGAGCAATCTCTATCACACCAAATGCAAGAAAAACCTGAGGGACACAACAAAACTTCTAGGAAAAAAGTGCTTGGGGACTGGAAGAAGCCACTCAATACTGTCTGTAAAGGAACAGTTTAAATGGGATCAGATACAGTTTTTCTAGCTTTAGTTTATACAGTGGTTTAGGTATTGTAGAAAACAGAGGGGGGAAAAGCACTGCACACACAAAATATTTCTAATTACTTGCATATACAGATCAGAAGCTGCTTTTGGCTTGTTGCCTGACGGTATGCCTGCCTGGGTGGTGAAAGACAGGTGTGATGAAGCTCATCTTTCCACTCCATGCAGTTACAGCATGCTATGCTTGAAAAATTCTGCAGTTGCAACATCTGAATCACTCTTTTTTGTTAAGCAAGAGTGCTTTTATGCCCCTAGAGTGACTAGAGCTGCAGAGTACAGGGAAGTCTCTTGGGCATTGCTTGCAGAAGCTCACCACCATCAACTCAATGAGAAAGTACACTCTGACCTAAGATGCTATGCAACATCCCCTATGTTCCAATTTAGGGCATTTTGATATCATAAGAACTCTTCGATCTGTTGTAAAGCATCAGCCACCACTTGTATTTAAGACACATGTCTGCTGTTGCTGGGATGGATGACAAGGGATGCCCAGGAGCAGCTTAGGCTGAAGATGATAGGAAATCTTAACACTTTGAAGAAGAGGTGAAGTTCCACTCCATTCTGTGTCATACTGTTGTTCAGCCAGTCCTCTCAATGCCATCTCTGGAGCAATCAGATCTTCCAAGCTATTGATTGATGTTGAACCTCCCACATTCAAACAAGATAGTAAAGTAGCCCATGAAGAAATGCTCCTGTGCACCTATTTGTCACTGAAATCTAGGACAGTCCTCAGCAGAGGTTCAGGTTTGTTTGTCATATGGAGGGTGCTGGCAGCTCTGTATTCATTCTCCTGGGCTTGCCTGCAGTGCTAGCTTCTAGCTCCAGCTCGCCTCTGCAAAACTTCCTTTCTCCAGACCCTAGTGGTAATTACAGAGCCTCTGAAATGGATTCTTTCTGCTTATAAGAATGTTTGTATGATATGGACAAGGATAGTTGCTTTCTCTGCCTTTAAACAAATAATGTAAAGAGCCACAGAAGGCTTCAGCCTTCCCCCACTACTTTCTACATCAATTATGTTTATTTTCAAGGCTGCCTCTGAAACTGTCCAAGAATATATTAGAAAAGCCTCTTTCTTTGCATGTTGATAGCACCGTTCTTCTGAACCTTAGGATAATGAAAGACAAGGCATTCTGTAAGCAGGGTCATGGCTTTACAGATCACTCTGCTTGAAGATATAAATCTCCTTTCTCTGGCTTTACTGAAGACAGATCTGAAAACAGCAGAGAAAAAACAAGAAGGTGAAAGAAAAAAGAGATGAAAAGAAAGCATGATTGAAAAGAGCTAAAACAGTGAGAGAGAGGGAGTGAGGAAAGAAGCAGCTTGAAAATACAATTAAATCAGTTACAATGAAGAAAAAGGTTTTACCTTTCCTGAGACATGGGAAAGAAAATCAGCCCAGTGGGATGCCATGCATTGTTCTGCTCTTAGATACTCTAGAGAGAGAGGTTATGAGCATATGGAGAAAGGAATTCCATGCACTACAAAGAGATGTGCTTATATAGGTGATGGTCTGCTTATACAGCTTGGCCAGCCTAGCTCTGTGCAGAGCATTAACAAAACAAAGTCCTATACCAAGGGGTTTGCAGCTGTTTTCTAAGGTCATTTCTGAGAGCATTTGACTTGATGGCAGCGGGGATCCATGTGGCATTGCACAAAAATCATGAGCTTTTTATGGCATGTAAGTTTTAGCTTTTTTGATATTTCAATGCCGAAGCTTTAGAATTACTGTAGTAATAACACTCATCTGAAGGTCACCAACATTAAACAGCTCCAATATCCACAGATACTGAGCAATCTCAGGACCACTGTGAGATTATATTCACGTCAGTAAGGAATCTGTCATGGGGAGAGAAATCCCCACTCCCATGTGCATGCTTTTGAAGGCCCACAAACCTTTAGTCCAAGAGACTCAATAGGATTGTAATAGGATTGTGATTCATGGAAGTGTCATGCTTTAGTGTCAGTGCCATAAAGGTTTAAAAAAGTGTATTTAATAATTAGTTGGTTTGTGATAGTAAAACACATCAATTACAATTAAAACATAAAATATAAATAGAACAGACATATATCATTTGATAGAGCAATGATCTAATGATCTACTATCATTTTATAGTGCAAATCTCTAATGATATCTCAGTCACTGTTACATTCCATTCTCCAGCTTTCTTCTGACACAGAGCAAGCCTGATAGGGCTGTTTGTAGCACTTCAGCTTTACCAACAGACAAATACTTCCCTAGATTTTCTTTGTATAAACTACTAGCAGGTTTTACTTCATCTATGGTAAAACCATCTCTTTCTGTTTCTGCTATACTATATTACAGTCCACCTAAAATTTCTTTCTCTCTTTCGTATTTAAAGTAGTCCACTTGCAAAATCAGGGTGCATCCCCATTTCCCAGAAAAGGTTCAACTGCAAAGTGCTTTGGTGAATTTAACATTGGCAAATTCTAGTTTTACAGACCATACAGCATTACATTTAGAGAAAAATTTGAAAACCTTAACTATTTTCTGGAGTAACTCACAGGGTTCAAGTAACAACAGGGCTCCAAGTCAGCAATGTATTAACATGGGATTCCTCACAGTTGGTCATGAGATGCTGGTTGATCACATCACTGTTAAGCAGAGTACTTAATCACTTTCTCAGCATTAACACTTGTATGGAAAGGTTAAAGAGAATTAATAGAGGGCCAGGAAGCAACTGTCTTGAAAAGGGGTAAAAGCACACTTTGACCTTGTAAGTGAGTCAGCTAGCTTCAATATCTGAAAGAACACTGGAATAAGTTATCAAATAATCAATTCATAAGCACCTAAAGGGTATCAAGGTAATCTATAACAACCTGGCTTCAGTTGTTAAGAACAAATAATGTCAAAACAATCAAAATCCCTTTTTGGCAAAGTAACTGCCTAACAGTGAATGGCAAAATAATAGGTATTTATATCTGGATTTCAGTAAGGAGATTTCAATGGCTCATCTAACCTTCTTCTAAGGATATGGCAGAAATGTGAGGTAAACTAAATCATCATTAAATAGAAGCACAATTTGTGGCAATGCACTTTGAAGGAGAAGTTCTCACTAAGCTATTTGCTATCAAAGGAGTGGCTAGGATTTTAAAAGAAGCCCCTAGGAGGTCTGTGCTGATCCTCCTCAAAGATCAGAATTTGTAAGTTTCCAGTAAATGAAGAAATGCCCAAAACTTGGTTCAGTAGAAGCTTTTTTTTTTTTTTTTTTTTTTTTTTTTTTTTTTTTTTTGTGTCAGCATAGATTAGACAGAGCTCAGTGAGAATTTAAGATAGGCTGCCATAGAACAAGAGCAATCTTTGAGAGCCTTTATGGTCCTACATACCTTTGCTTTCTATTTACTTGACTGTTTGACTGAAATGAGAATTTTCTGATTAATATGTTTTTTTTGTAAGTTGATTTCTTTTCCAGACCTCTGTATCAGTGTGAGAAATGTCTTGCTCGGTCAGATTATTGATTCACCTTGGTGAGTTTTCTGATTCCAGCAATGTCAGCTGGAGACTGTATTTGGGGCAAGCATGAGTATTTGATCAAAGAGATATTACACAAATCAGCATTGCCCTTATAACCAAATCTGGTTCCTTGTGAGCCATGGTGGGGAGAATAATACTAAGGCAATTATCCTCCTACTTGCTGTTAGGATATCTCATTTTGGAAATTTGGAAGCACAGGGACAGTGTCTTTTTGTTCCTGGATTAATGAGACTCTGTACTTTCAGTATTCGTTACATGGATGCAACCTCATGACAGCAGATAAAAGATGGAAGAATGGATTCCTTAACAATTTCAGAAAGTAGTCTTAGAAAATGAACAGCGATATTAGAATCTGAAATTGTCTTGTTCTAGTCCTTGACTTTTGTTGCAATGAATGCTTAGCACTGGCTAGTGGTTACAGTTAGGCACTCTGTGCCTCTGCTTCCTGACTTTAAAATGCAGAAAGTAGTATCTGTCTCCTTCATGAGATATTGTCATTATGGATATATAAGAGATTATGAGATATTCAGATACTGAGGAATAGGCTCTATTTAACAGTCCGATCTAGCGATATATAAAATACAGAGGGTTCCAAGAAGTGGCTGGAATCTCTTTTTAAAGGGGAAAACAATTCCATCTGAGGAGGTTATGAGAGCACTGGGAAAAAAAAGCAAAATGTGAGCATGACCATTACAAAATAAGAATGTGGAAATATCAGAAAAAAAGGTTAAAAGGAAGTTTTAAGCAAGACATTTTCACAGATGTGGTTATAAGGGAATCATATGCGAATGGGAGAATTCTGCCTAGAGCTGGAAGACCCAGTGTGGACAGACACTTCTTTTCTCCTTTCATATTCCAAAGTCATCATCGGCTGGTTGTGTGGCTCTGAGTAGATCATTCTGTGTATTGTCTCCACTGGTGACACAGGGGTAATGGACCATGAAAGGGAGATGAGAGATTACAGGTGGGGAGATTACACTAACTGATATCTGAAACATTGTAAGCTCTTCATGGGGGTGTACTAGAGGAAGATCAAAAATACCACGATTTGTTAGTCACAACATTGACTAGAAACATTTGGAAGATCATGGACTGCTGTTATTTTAAAAATAGAATGGATGTTGTCAGTGATGAAAGACGGAGAAGTGACACAGGGACAATTGTTCCAGTGCAGAGACATATCACTCATCTGATCCCTGCAGTGTTGGCGAGTAGTATCTCGTATCCTCTTTCTTAAGGATCAGTTGTCAGGTCCAGCTGTGCCTCAGGCCAGTTCTGGACCACCCAAGGATGAATAGCCTTTTCAGCCTTCTGCCTTTGAGAGGAAGAAGTGCCAGGTGTGATGTGGCTTTTGGAAGGTGAGAACCATGTGAACTACTCTGAGAACAGATAGTGCTATTTCCCTGGTTGCAGGAGGGCTTTACACATGGTCTCTGTCTCGTGAGCAGCATTGGAACAGGCAGCATTTGGGGGAAAGCATGGAGAAGACATTGCAGAGTACCTGCAGTGTCCAGAATTCAATCAGCTTTTTTCCAGGCTGGAATTCATTCTCCTCTCTTTATTCTGACTAAACAAAGCATGCCTTCAGCTGCTGTTTCAAGAGACAAACCATGGATATCTGGCACATGTATAAACCATCTCAGTGAATTAAAAGAACCAGAGTGCATTGTGAAGACCTTTAAGCTACCTGCTTGTTTCCAGGTAATTGAGAGGCTGCCAAGTTGTTGGTCTGGATTCCAAGCATCTTTCCTATGTCTTCTATCACTATCTTCTAACAATATTGCTTCTTTGTCCCCTTCATTCCTTTTGTAGCTGTCTCACATTTAATATTGAAAGAGCATTCCTTGGGCAGGGCCCATTCTTTTCTTCTCTATTTGGACATGGCTAACACAATGAGGTACTGGTCCTTGACCAGAACTACTGGGCACTATGCTAATGATTATAATGGCAGTAATTAATAATGCTTTGTTTTTTGATCTCTGGGCTTGCTGAGGCAGTCAGCTGCTGTAATTGTTCTCCACCCTAGGGCTGAGTATGTAGTCAGCTTGCTCTTTTGGCTATATCTGTTGACTTGATCTTGGTGCCCTGTTCCATATGTTCACCCTGTCTTCAGACTGGCAGACTGGAGTCTTCTAAATTGGTTTTGAGGGCAGTTAGCCAGGCTGCCTTTGGATCCACTCCTTTCACTGGGAATAGCTTGTTTTCTCTTGTATGCTCTACTACTAGTGTTATCTTTCTCTATGTTCACACCATCTCCCAAATAAGGTATTCATATTTCCCTGTTGAGCTGATGCCTTGTCATGATATGGCAGTGGTTTTTTTGCACCCATGAATATTATTCACAGATCACTTGTTATTTCCAAGTCCTTATATCCATACACAACTTCTGTTGGTTGACTGGGAATTTCAAGTGGAGAAATCAGAAGCAATAAATATCTGGATGACTAGACTGAACATCTCAGCTGATCCAAGGAGGAAATCTAAGGGGCTAAAATGGTATGGATTTGTGTTCCATGTCATGAATCATAGATACTTGTATATATATATCTAATCATAGATACTTGTATATATACTTTATATACTTGTATATAAATATATATATATATATATATATATTTTTTTTTTTTTTTTTTTTTTTTTTTTTTGAGGGGATGTGCTACCAGTTGTATGTGTAGTCCTGGAAATGGCAGTGGATATATCCCTGTGCAGCTGTGAGGGAGGTTTGTCCCTTGAGGGACAGAGGGAGACTTCTAAGCAAATGGCTTCTGTAGAGCATATTGCTTCTCCACTTAGTACTTAAATTGCCCTAATAATAGAAGTGATGAAAATTTGCATTTCCCTCCTCCTTTATAAAAAAGTCATTCTAAGGCCATTGCTATTTCCTTACCAATTGAAGAGGCTTCCATCCAACAATCAATCCTTCTAGGTAGTTGAACTGTATCCTGATGATATCAGCTGTGCTGGCAAGGTCTGAGTGGTATCACTGGGACAAGCCAGATTAATATACTGTGGATACCTGAGGTCCTAAAGAGTGGCTAGATAGGTGTGGCCTCTTCTCCCCAGCAAAACCTGTAACATCTTTTCCAGAAGTGGAGTGGTGCCATCTGCATGGCAGGTTTCTGCAGCTGTGATACCGTTTAGATCCCTGTATAACAGTGTGCCATCGGAAAGCAGAGTGTGAGGAGGCAAGAGTCTGGAAAAATGGGAACTGAAACCCTCTTGCCTTTATTCCAGACTCTCTCAAAATAATTTCCAAGCCACCCAGAACAGCCACAATACTGCACAGGTCTCACACCTACAGAGGAAACTAAACTTGTGGGTCACTCCAGGAGGGATGGACTAATGCAGCAAAGTTTGGAAACTTCATCCCTTCATCAAAGCCACAGAAGTCCAAGGAAGGCCTAGACTGGCAGGATTAGAAATACAAGGGTGGTAAAGAACACAGGGGGATACCTAACCCAGATTTGGTAGCCTGCCTGAACAAATACCTATGACAGAGGGCTGGGGAACATGATATTTGTGCTTGTGTGAGAACCAGCTCAACGGAATAGTAATTATCATCTGCTGAAATGGCCAGAGTATGGTGGAAAGTCAGGACAGATCTTTTCTAGTTGGAAAATGCAACCTATCAAAAAATGATTGATTGTTTCTCAAGATTTGCCAAGTCTTCCAGGTTATTCAACATCACTCCAGCTGCAGTAGTGGAGAGGACAAAAACACTCTTGCAGTTAACCTGTGTTCATACTGGAGATCTAGAGCAGATAATATCTTACACAAGGCTTCACTTTTCTTTTGAGGTCTTTTGAGGCATTTGCAAGCAAAGCCAGGTCCTATTTTACTTGGGGAAAATGTTTCATGCAGTGAAGAGAATCAAAGATTTCCTTTCTGAGTTCTCATACTCCCATTCCCTCCTCTTGGCACAGCAATCAATACCTCTAGCAATGGATTCAGCCTTGCAGATGAACTGTGGGAAGAGAGCTGAGGCCCAAAAATCTCACTACGCCAGATCTTTGCTGGCTGGATTCCTTAAGTCTACAAAAGAAGGAAGATCAACATAAAACATTTGAAAAGCAGAACTTGGAACAGTCAGCTTTTTCTGAATACTAAATTCCCAAGGGTTTCTTTTCCAAACAAGATGGGGCAGTATAGGGAAGAGCCAGAAACTTTCAGTTCCATTTTATTAGCGTGTTAGCAAGAATCACCCATTAGTTTATTCTCATCTTGGTGCTTCACTTAATGAATTTCAGATACATTCTCATATCTACCCTGAGACTAACACTGATCCCTTCTGATCCCTAACCCGTCTTCCAAATCCATTCCTTGCAGCTAGGAAAAGACAGGTGTCTTCCTGCAATCTTGGAAGAAATCAAGGATCCAAATGCATTTAATTACTGGTATGCAAATGTTATTAAAGGGCAGAAAAAACCCTGATGCAGGGTTACACCACTGTGCATAAAGCTGTTAATTCTTGTACTGTATTGATGTTTCATTCCCATTTTCTTTTTTTTTTTAATGAAAGGCTTGCAGTCCTTCCCTTTTTATAAAAGGACTGCAGTATTTATTATGAACATTGAGACTCCCTGGTCGGGGGACAGTTAATAAGCCCATTGTGAAAAAGCAAGAATGTGTGTAAACAAAAAATACAGGTAATTTTTTATTCACTTTGACCACAGAGTCCCACGTCTCTGAAATCTTGGCAACCCCCAAACTCAGACTTCCTCCCTCCACTGGGATGAGACATTAGCTAGTGTATCAGGCAATTACATAGGGTATTTTTTTCTGCAGAGCTGTGACATCATGCTTGGCAGCTCCCCAAGGCACCAGATCCAATTACCTGAGTCACCAGCAAAGGGAAATTGCCAAGAGGCTGTCACTGAATTCAGCTCTGGTGAATGCAAGAGCAGAAAAAGCCAAGTGAAATGGCTGACAGCAGACAGGGGGAGGGAGCGGGGAGGGAAGGGAGCAGCAGCAGTTTCTCATCAGAGACATGGAAGGAGAAATGGATAAGGAAAGGATGAAAAAAATCCAGGGAGAAGGAGCTAAGAAAGAGCCATAGGATAAACTCTGTAAGGGGAATTTCCAAGCGTTCCTTCTGTTTTACATAAGGGATGATTGGAGCCACTAGATAGACACAGGTCAAATGCTCTTGGAAGAGTTTTTTGGTATGTAATTTAAAAATTAATCTTCACTGTCAATGGAACTGATGCCCTTTTCTTTTGTGATCCCATCTGGAACGTCCTTTTTCAATTTGCTTCATTTTCCAGCTTTCTGCTAAAGCTGTTTTCAAGGACTGAGAAACGGACTTCATTGGTGCTTGCTGTTCCCTGCCCTGGGTTATGTTCCCTTTGAAGCTGCAATATCTTCCTTGCCTGGAGGAGTTTGCAAGGAGTACAAGGTTTCTCTGAATCTGGCACGTGGTGCCTTGTTTTCATAATGAATCCTCTGGAGGCTTCTGTTAATTACTTCACCAGAATTCTTATATATAGCATCAAAATGAAATTCCCCTAACACAGAGAAGAAATATAGGCCTCTGTTGCCTAAGGAGCCGGCGCTGAAGTGGTGACTTTAACATGCACAAAAGTATACCAATGGATATCAAAGTCCTGGCATAAATAGGTTCCTTACTCAGATCACATTTGCAAATTGGGAGGTGCTCACAGGAAGAATTCCACCTACATGCAGCATAACCAGCTACAGCCAGGGAAGGAGGTTTTATGTGCTGGCCACAGGCAGTGCAGACACACAGCATTAGTCAGGAACAGCAGCACCCATAGATGTACCTGATAAGATGAAGAAGGGAAGTCCATAAACCACAGAAATACACACTGCTCACAAGTGCAGCTTGAAGTACTGTGCACACACAAAAGCTATTAAGATGTAGATGCAGCCTCATTAATCTGGGCTGTTTTACAAACCCTATTCCCTAGCTTTCGTAGGGGATTTAGGTGATAAATGAGGCCATTTTGAAATCTGGCAAAATGCTGCCTTCCTCAGAGCATACTACAGAATAAAATTCTTATATAATGTGAAAAGCGTGAGGGGGAGGGGGCATCTCCAGGAAGGAGCACATGTCTGGGCGTGTGTTTGCATGTAAACTATTAGCTTTATCTCTGCTGCAGTGCATTTGTGCAAGTGTTCTGTGTGTCTGTGTTGTGTGTGGGGGTATGGATATACAGCTGAGGCTCTGTGAACTGATTTGCACATTGGATAGGAAGAGAAGAGACCTCTGAGCGTAGATCTCATATCTTTCCCATCCCCAGGTTGGAAAACTTGCCATGGCTGACCTTCAGGGTCTACTACAAAGGTTATGGGTTAAGCAGGAATAAGGGCCTTAATTTATCATGGGTAGGTTGGAGAGTTGTCTAGCAATAAAGATATCTTGTCAGCATCATGACCTTTGCTTTGTGTTTGTGAACTTTTGCTATCGGTACCCTAGGGGCTTAGGGGAAATGAAGGATATGAACAGAGATATATGGGTATGTGTATGGTGTGACTATCATGTTCATTAATTGTAGAACCATGTGTGAAAAATATTTACATACATCTTTTCCTTTCCCCTCCTGCATTAATATCAGAGTTACAGACACTCTGTAATTTATCAATTAGTCTCTATTGAGATTGCCTCTGGCAGTGCAGACCTTCAAACAGCTTTGAATGGGTGCTGCTGATGGAATCTTCTGTACATGGCTGATGTTTCATCTCCTGTTGACTCATTGCCTACAACTCCCTAGTTTGTACAGTAGCCCATGTAATCTCTACATCTTTACAACACCTCACTTGGGTAGGAGACTGCACATACACAAGTAGCCTGTGTTCTGACTGGGCACCAATACAGGCTCACTGGTCAGCTGGCTGCTAACAGAGTGTGCTGCAGTTAGATTTTGCCCCACTTCTAGAACTCTGTGGAGACACTGATTTGGGTTGCAGTACTCGATCCAGCCATTCATTTTCTTGAAACTTATTGCATGAGGTTTTTCCTGGGATTTAATTGCCTGAAGGTTCTGTGAATTGGATTGCAACTAATCACAGTGTTAAAAGGGTAACAAGGAGAGAAGTGTGTAGGCAGCACACTCACATAGGCTTTCTTTCCTTGAAGGGTAGTTTAAAGAAAAATATTTACTTCTTTCACCAAGCAGAATTTACTTGGCTTAAAACTGAAGTTAGGCAAGATTCAGACCTGTAACACTAGCAGTCATTGAGTTTGGTATCTCCCTGCAGGTGCAAAAAAAAAAACAAACAAAACAAACAAAAAAAAACCCAAAAAAAAAAAAACCCACAAAAAAAAAAACAAATCCAAAAAAAGAGCTATTTTAGCTATTTTCAAGGAATTATAATGGGGAAAGAGTTGATTTGATTTATTCTTTATTCTTTAAGATTAGTTCCCCCCCAGTTTCAGCTAATCATTTCCATGTCTGAAATAACTGACCTATATAATAGCATAGTCTGTCTTTTAGGAGGTTTCTCTGGGCATACTCTTCTAACTGGATTTGTGGAGTGTATTTGCAGAACACAGAGGCACACCCAAGCTAACTCTCCTTGGGTTAACTCAGGTTAACCCACTGCTGTTGGAAATGTGATCAGCACAGGTAGTTGCCTCAACAAATACCCCATTCCCAGGAATTCCCGCTGCTTCTGCTGCAACCCATTCCTCTGCGTGTCCCTTTTCCTCCTCTTCATGTGTGCTAGGTTAAAATTAGTCCTCTTGCATTTCTCCTGGGCAGAAAGGTGTTTGCCTTTGGCTGCAGGTCCCGTTCTGCAGCTGCCAGGGCAGAAGGCAGGTCCATGCGGGGTGAGCGTGTTGAGCACACGGGGTATGCAGGGGCAGCCCCCAGCCAGGCACAGCACATCTTCCACGTGTGGAGAGGCTGCACGGGGCCTCCGCTCTGTGCCTGCCTGGAGCGATGGCTCAGGACACACGCTCTCCATCTGTGCATGCCTGCAGTGAGCGCACAGGCACGTACCTTCCCCCTGCCTGTGGGTGAAGGGGCTGTTTGCTGGGGACCACCTGGCATCAGGCGTATTGTCAGAGCTGTGGTGGCATCAGGAGGCTGGTCCTTGTTACAAATATCCTTGTTCGTCTGTTTTTCCTCGTGCAGAATTTTTTGATGGAAAAGAGGAGCATCCCCAAAGGTAGTTCAAGTGCACAGATCTGTGATTTATGTGCTGCTTCCACAATGGGCTTAATCCTTGGGTGTATCAACACTCCAGTCCCAGAAGGGACTGTGGTACAGTACAGAGACCCTACAGCTCCACTAACATCCTGGCTTGGGTGCTGGGAGCAGTCTGGCTGCAGTGGCATTGAGCTTGATTGACAAAGATTTGCTGTGTTTGCTTTGTCATGTAGTTTGGTTTTGTCTTGAATCAGACTGTTAATCACAAATCTCTTCATTTGAATTGTGTTCCTTTTGTAATGGCATCTGGATCCTGAATAGGTCATTGAGGTGCTGCTACTGCAACAGCAATGCCAATAATAATAATAACTGCAACTGGATCACAAGTGCACCACAAAGTACTTGCTTCTAGCCTTCAGGTGGACCAATACTCTGACCTTCAAAGTCAAGGCATATTTATCTACTGAAGGTATTTTTCATATTTATTTGGAATTTTAATGTGGTTTTATACTTTTCTTCTGCTAGTTCAGCAATTTGTTTGTGGTACCAGGGTATCTGTGTGGCTCAGCAAGTAGAAGCATTCAAAATATCCTGTGGAAAAAGTTTCAGAAAACATCACACTTTTTAAAATGGCTGCTCTGTAGCACACATGTCTTAGAAGGATAAATGGTGATAGGTAGTTAGACATTTGTCTGCAGTGACCTGCAGATTCATTAAGAATGATTCATTGACAACAAGGGTGTGTAAGCAAGTGCAAAGAAAGCTGTGCAGCTTGGCCTGCCTGTGAGCGTGCCATCGACCAAGGAGCTCTGCACTGTCTCCCTGTGCCCAAATCTCATTTGCAAAAGCCCCAAAGTGTGCCTGTTTGAGCCTGCTTTATCCTCCCTGGCACAGATGTCAGTCATGCTGGTGGGTGTCACATAAGCAGGACCCTGTATGGGATGCATTTTGAGCAGCTGGACTAAGCTTCAGCTGGTCACGACTGTATGTCACGATCTGGGTCCCATGGGTGCCTGATCTGCAGAGGATGCTGGTCTATTACCTCTGTCTGCTGCTTCAGCTCAAGCAGCTTCAGATACTCACTCTTTATATTTTGGAGACAGACACCATAGTCCTGAGGGGGAGACAAAATGACTGTTGGGTGCTTGCATATATTCCTTTTTATACGTGGCATTTAAAGCATAGATAATGTACAGTGCAATGCGACCTGTATGTGCATAAATGGAGCCTGCTTTCAATCTTCAGTGGTCACAGCAGCCTGCACTCAGCCTTTTCTTACAGCATTGCTGGTCCCTGGCTCTGGCCAGAGTGCAGCACATTCCACTGAGGAGTGAGATTTCACAGTTGAACCCCCTGTGGTGGCCCTATTCTCCAGCCTCCTGTTGTTGCACAATAAGGGATGGGGTGTCTAACCAAAGCTGCAGCTCTCATGTTGCTGGCAGGGAGTGGAAATGGCAGCAGCATGATTTCTAATGAAAGTGCCTCATGACTTGTTCTGTCCAAAGCAGGACGCCATCCCCCAGGGGCCTCCTGCCATCCACATCTCTGGGCTAGCAGGGAAGTTTTTGTTGTGGGCTTGTGACCCCCAAAGTAGATGGATTTTCCATATTGCATACACAGCCTGCTTTCTCCTTTTATACTATGCAAAAGATGTGCCAGGAGCTGGGTCTGCTGTGTTCCCAGGAAACTGCATACATGGCTGCATGTGTGGCAGTGGGGTGGAGGGCAACAGGATGGGAATGGAGCAGAGGGTAGCGAAGAAAAGCCTTTCTGCCATGCAAAATCTGTCCTCCTTCCTCCTCCCCTGTCCTCTCCTCTTCCCTTATTTTTTTGTATCTCCACATCTGTGCAGAATTTCAGTCACTTGAGGCTCCCAGGAGATAGCATCATTTTTGTGTTAAGGATGCTTATTGAATTTGACAAATGATGATTTATGACAGGGCAACCCGCATGGGGCGCAGTGAGGAGTCTCAGTGCCTTGTCACAGACCAGGATTCTGTTTCATTCCCATCTCAGCTCCTCTTTTGCCTCTCATTGAAGCTTAGAGCAGATCAGACTCGACAGATTCTGGGAATATATTGCTTAGCCGAGAGAATGAGTTCAAGAGAGAGCATGACACAAACAAAGAGAGCAGAGTGAGAAACTGATCTTCCCATGTCTCTCCCTTTAACCCATGACCACACCTCTAAGACCTTGTAGGACACTCAATAAATAAATAAACTTTTAACTGCTGTAGTAGCCTGGGGTTTGATTCCAACTTCACTGAATATTCTGCATGTCATGATAGCCTAAATTCGGTTTGTGGGCTGCATTTGCTGTCTTCTGGGCCAGCTGAAGGCTGGATCCTCTGGATGCAGCTCACTCAGATCTGCAGCAGATTTTGCTACTGTCTCCTTTGGCCATTCCAGTTCCACTGTGCACCTTTGACTTCCACCATCCTCTCTGTTCTGGTCATGGAGCCCACACACAGCTCTACCTCTGCACTTCAGTCTTTGCTGCAGATGCAGAGAAAGTTGAGCCAGACCAGGTCTGGCAGGACTCAGAAATGGAGGCTTTGTGCTGCACTGTGTGACTGTGGCCTTGCTGATTCCAGATCTTGTTCAGATCTCTGAGCAGCTTTGCCACTTCTGCCAAATGTAGATCCCAACCTGATAGACCTGGCCTCGGCAGAACCAGTGGGGTTGTTTCAGAACCCTGCTGCTGGGGCTGTGAGGGCTGGGAACCATGGTGCAAAGACACATGAGAGAATTCACACAAATCCTGCTGGATTCACCAGGGTTGGCTTACTACCAGCCTGACCAGAGCTGGACTCCCTTAGAGCCAAGCAGGTGTCTTTCCACCATGCTCTGAGCACAGTGAAACTCACTTAGTTCAAGCACTATGGAGATGCAGAAACGCAGCTCATATCTGGCACTCTGCCCAAGATAATAAACTCTCCCAAATTCAGAGTGCTGGGAGGCACAATGTGGAGACACTTGAGCAGTCCTGTTGGGAAGCAGCCCAGGTCCAGTAGGGTTGATGCTGAGCCAGAGCTAATAATCCCTGCTGGACCTAGGCTGAGTTTATGCAGAATGACTGGGTATCCCTGCACTGCATTTCCAGCACATCCTGTGGGCCCCACATTAATGGGTCTTTCCGCTCTCTGAGGTATATCCCAGCCCCCTTATCTTGGGTCATGGAAATGTGACAACAATGTCTCAGGGACAGACAACACATGCACCAATCCCCTCAGTGACAGCAGTTGTGAGAGCTAGTTGGGTTGGAAGGTCTGGATGGAGGCACTCCTCTGCTGGCAGAGTGGTGAGGGGGAGGCTGGGCAGCACATGGCTGCTCCAGATGGAAGCCATTAACCAGGAATGTCTGTGATGTGGTCTGGAGCAGTGTAAACAAGGCCCATGAATTATCCCGCACCTTGTAAGCAGGACTGGAAAAGATCCCCTGTCATCCTCTCCTTCCCTCCCTCTTCTATCTCCCTATTTCCTTTTACCTCCTCTCCGTTAATTCCCCATATTGCTGTAGACATTTCTTTATTTCCATGTGTGGCTAAGTAAGGCTGTGCTTTCTTCAATCCTTCTGCTTTTAACCCATGCTATTATTCCTGAGAGAAGGGAGAAGGCTAGAGCTGGAGAGGGGCCAAGGTCTTATGAACCACCTCTGAGCTAAATCAGCCCTTGTACGAGTGAACACAGATCACTGGCATGCTGGGCACATTCACTGCTTCAGACACTCCTGCCAGCAGCAATACCCTCCCAGTCAGCCTGCCAGAGACTCTGACTAGTCCCTCAGCCTCCATTGCTATTGAGTGGGCTGACTCCTAAGAAAGGGGAACACCATCAGCTTGCTCAAGGTCTAAACCAACTCAATATTCTGTCACAGAGCCTAAAACACAGTTTACAACAGCACTAGTGAAGTATCCTGTCTTCCTTAGGCTCCAGAGTAGTGTGTTTCAGATCATCTAACTACAGAGATCAGCAGAAAGCATTGAGGGGAGAGTAGATGGGCAAAAATATCCTTTATCTGATAGGTTCTGGTGCACTGGCTAAACTGACCATACTGGATCCTCCTTCCTATTAATACCTGCTTCTCCAGACAGCAAAATCAAAACAAGTTTATGTTTATACATTTCAGCAATCCCAACTAGAAGCTCTAGAAACTATAAATGTTAAGATCTCTTTACTTACTATTGAAACACAGCTATTTCTGGCAAGAAAGAAGGAAGTTATTTAACAGAGCATAGTAATGCTATGCAACATTTGAAGTAGAAGGGTGCTGCATCCAACCATCTATGATATGTAAAATTTAGGAAGCTAAATTAAATTGGTCAAATTGAAATACCAATTAACACATGGTTCTCCAATAGAGCCATGTATTATTTTAGGTTCAGAAAAGGAATTTCAATTTTGAAAACCAGATGAGTCTTCTGGCTATATCGTGTGCCCAAGATAGCACTGGTTTGTGCGGTCACTCCTTACCACCTGCTGAACTCTCCATGCCCTATCCTGTAGGATATATTTCCCTTGGACTCATCTAAAAAGGTATCATCCACTCAGACACCTCTACGTCTCAGCCCTGATGGGAACACTCTCCTAAGTTAGACTGCTTCAGAGCAAACATCCTGAGTGTCTGCATTTCCAACTCTGCAGTGGCAAATTATTGATTTGTTCCATTTTAGCCACCCAAATGCAGAGTATCTCCATAGGGAAATGATCTCCAATGCTTCTGGACAAAGTCCCACCAGTCCCTGCTGCTAGGATGGATGTCATCTCTCCAGGACAAAGGATGGGACATGGTGGGCCCCCTGCAGTGACACATGTCCCAGGAAGCTACTCAGCTTGGTGGCAAAATGGTTTTTGACGGAATCTAATATGGATGGCAGTACCTCAGAAAGCAGATGTCAGAAGGAATAAGCCCTGGCCAGCTAGACTGCTGCATGATTTAGACAGCAGCCTAATGTCTATTCCTTACCACCTCCAGGAGGGTGTCTCTGCTAATAGGGCTTCTTCCTATCAGCAGCCGTTCTCAGTTTCTTGAACAGTAATAAAGCAAAACTGGTTGGGGAAGAAAAATGTAGATTAGAGTGGGCAGAAGTCCAGACCTTTTCCAGTGCTTTTGTGAGCACATCCAGCAGGTCACATCTACTTCTGTGTCATGGGACAACCCAGAATTCAATTCTTGTAGCAATCCTATGGCCTAATCTTTTTTAGTGAAGTTACTCTGTACACTTTGTGGATGCTTGTCCTACTGCCCACCTCAGAGCCAAACAGAGTAATGTTGCTATAATTCAAGTAATTTCTGTGAGTTCAGTTAGGATGTACCATTTTACACCAGAAATGAAAGTAGTCCATTTATAAGATCTAGGCTGTAAAATAGTCTGGATAATCTCTGATCAGTAGCAATATCTGCCTGGGAAAAGAGTGGTAATCAGATATGATAAATACAATATACACAAGAGTTTTGTATTTTTGAGATTGCATCCCTGGTTCAGTGAAATTTCTTTCCCTGTAGTATGCAATGTACTCATGGCCAGATGGATTATCTGCTATTCTAACTGTTCTCTGAAATGTCATCAACTGGACACTGCTAAGACTGGCCTCCATAACAGTTATTCCCAGTTGATCAGTTTTGGTCATGTTTTCAGAGATTTTAAGGACAGAACAGATCATCTTCTCTGGTTTTTTACATAATGCAAGCCCTGATTTTAATTCAGCTGGGGAACACACTATTCATTTTCACTTTCAAACATAATAAGGATAAAGTATGTCTTTGCACAGTCCTTGTATTTAGAGCTGGAGAAATCCTAATTGGTCTCATTTCGTATGTCTCCTGGGGACCAGCAGAGGATCATTTCCTTTACTGAGTGCAGATATAAGTTCTAAGTGATTCAAAAGATAGAGCTTTCACTGCTTTCCTGGAAAAAATAATAATCTCCATCTGCAAAAAGATCTTGCTTATTTTCTCCACTGTTCCTAGTATTATCTCTATAAACACAATAATTCAAATCCCTGGAAATGTTTTCCTCTCAAAAGAAGCTACCAGCTTTCTCTGTGTACTGCCTCTCAGGGATTTGTACAGCATTTCCTTAACTCCAAATTCACTTTAACATCGCTTTGACTTTTTTTTCAGATGCCAAATACACAGATGCTTGGATCCTCCTCTTTCTCATTTTCTTGGCCACCTCGGGGAAGTCCTGCCTGTCATCCAAGCTTGAACCCTCTGCTCCAGAGCATGCTCAGCAGTGAGTAGCTTGCTAAAGTACCAGGTCTTGGGTGTCTCTACAGCCGGGAAGCTGCTGCCGCCCACTGAGTACATCAGTGCCAGAGATACTGTCTCCATGGCAACGGAGAGCTTTTTGTTTTTCTGATGAACAGTTTCAAAGAACAGAAAAAGCACATCTGGAGTTGCCATATCAGCTGATCCCTGCCCCCCTGCCTGCCAGAGTCAACAAGAGACAATACCTCAGTTTTAGCAGACCTGGGCTGAACATCCCAGGAGACAGAATGAAAGCAAGTGAGGTGTACAAGAGAGAGGAGTGTATTATTGATTTAAGGATGGCTTTGGGTTGGTTATCTTACTGTTTTCATGTTAGAGGCTTTTCATGGGAGTAGCTCAACCACACCAGCCTGCTGTGTATTTCCTATCTGTTATGTGTTGCTGAACATTTGAGTAGGACTCACTTTTGTATCCCTCATTCATAAAGGCAGAGTTTCTAAGTTTCTAAGCCCTTTGTTCAACCGTACTTTTCTTATGGGATAGAAAATTCCTATGTATTTTTTGGGGGTCAGTGCTTCAAAAATGTTCTTTAGAATTGTCACATTGTTTCTGTGTCTAGTTCTAGGAACAAGTGTTTTGCCACTGTTGTCTGCTGTGTAAGAAAGCCTCTTTTTTACAAAGAGAAGCCATTTCTTAATGGCTTCTGGGTTATCAAACAGGAAAGCTGTTACTGCCATGGGACCATATATAACCCACTGTATGTGGTTTCTTTAACTTCTTCGACTCCTTATGGATCATCCTTTGGATAATTTTTTGGTCTGTTCTCAGAAAGGAGATCAGGTGATCCTGTTCCTTCCCTGCCTCACACCAGCCTCTTTTGAATACAGCAGTTCTAGCAGACAATTTAACAAAGAGGTGATGCTGGCTGGCTGTGTCCGGCACAGGAAGAGGCAGAGGAATTAGGCTCCCTGCCATCAACCTCTAACTTCAGCAGGCGGGATGTGGGAAAAAGCAAAACCCAACCCCAGCCAAATAAAGCTGGCCTGCAAAAGACCTTCATTCCTGAAGAATTTTTGAATTAAATACTGGCTAGAGCCAGCCAGATTCCACTGAAAATGACTATGTCAACTGGTTTTAAATAACAGTCTTTCATGTATGTGCTTTTTATGTTGCTTCCCATTGTCTGTTGATTTCCCCATAGACACAGAGAAACTAAATCTTTTGCTCAACACATTTTTGTTCCTTCTTACTTTGCAAACAAGGATTTTTGAGTCTGAGTAGAAACAAGATGGCTGTGTATACATTGCTCTCCTTCCACTCTCCGAATGGCCATTGGGAGGAGGTGACAGCTACCTCTGTGCATCTGACAAAATCAGTGCCTCCTCTGGGTTTTCTGCACACCTGTGACTCATTCCTGTAGCAATCCCTATTACTCTTCCTATTATTTCAGTAGTGCTGTGGGAGTCCTTCTGTACTCTTTACAGAACAAGCCAGTCCTGACTACACTGGGTTTCCTTTTGTAAACAGGCAATTCATTTCCAAACCTTGTCCTAAGAATGCCAGATCCAGAGTGCAACAGTAATCGCAGATTGCAGAATTATTTCTGTAAGTTACCTACCTCCAGTGTTGAGCCAGGAAATGAGAGTTAGCCCCTCCTGGGGACACAATGCCCTTATTACACCGTATGAGAAAAAGTCTGATTTCTTTGCAAAAAAAAAGGAACAACTAAAGCTGCCTGAATCCCCCTCTCTGGAAGAAAGTCTGACAGAGACTTGGAAATGGCAGCTACAGTATTCCTTGAAAATACTGAAAGCAAATGGTAATGAGAACCAGCTGGAAAGAATGAAATCTTCCACATGGCTATATGTGCCATCTGTATTGGCTCAAATTAAAAATAAAGAAAGATCCTTTACAAGCACCCTTATGTTCTGTTCCATTGCAGTATGGATTTTTTAAAATGCCCCACAGAGTGCTCTGAGATACAATGCAAGGCTGTCTTCCCACAGCATGAGCCTGTTGATATTGATGTTACTACATCACCTAAGAATTAGTGGCTCTCTTGCTGCCTGAGCAGGCTTCTTGTCCTCAGGGTCAGCACCACATGATTCAAACATTTATGTGATACTGCAGGTCTTGAACACAGTTGTCTTCCATCTGCATCTGCTTATAATATAACATTAAGTAAACATAATGTTCTTCTGACTTTTGAATGGCAAGGCCCAGAATTGTATTAAAAGATCTTCAGGGCAAATCTGAAGCCTCCCTTTAAACCTGGCCAGCTTTGCCTGGGCCTCCTTTGCCTGGAGAAAGGGCCTCAGTCATGATCTGCCATTTGATCTGCTGATTCATTTCAGCATCTTGGACTTAAGGGAGCAGTCAAGGACAAAGAACAAGGAAGGGTTCACTGCATGGCCTCTAGTGCCATAATCTGGCAGAAATTGAGTTTTCGAATGTTTTCTAATATCTGAATTTCTGAATTTCATTTTTTTTTCCCCAAAACTGCTTCATACCTAAACTGTTCCCTGGGGTTTGTAGTAAAGTCATTCATAACTACCATATCATACTTGGGGAGGGATGCAAAGCTAGGAATGTAATTTGTTTAAGTTTTTCTCACTTGCTCTGTCAAATACTTGTAAATACTTAGCAAGTTCAACAAACCATAGTGGATCAACTATCTTTAAATTATTAGAGTTCATACCTAACTCACAGAGACATCAGTGCAAAAGTGAGCTGAGAAACAGTTTGAAAGATGACAGGTTCATGGTATCCTTTTCATAGCAAGAAAGAAGCATATCAATACTTGCTAGAAAGACTCAAAGTGGAAAGTGAGAGCTGTTTAGAGAAGAGAATAGACAATACAATAAAACCAAACCTTCCCCATGGTGTGAGAAGGTAGTTGGGCTTTCAAATCCAAAAGCAGTTTCTCTTTCTGCCAGGAATTAAAGTATATGTTTTATATTCAATTATGCCTTTAAGTATGTAGTCTGGGCTCTGACGAGGAGGATGGTGACCATGGTTATGGTCATTAGTTTTCTACTTTGCGGCATTAACTGATTATCTTTGGAGTTCAACCTTTCTTCTTAACATCCTGACCTGTAGGAAAGAGCCTGGCAGCAGCTATTGAGCATAGAGGAATCAGCACCAGGGGACAGCAAGGGCTGGTGGTCCCCGGGGATGGGTGTAGGGAGCTTTAGGGAAAGCCAAGGGCAGCAGGGCAGGGCCTGCCAGCCCAGGCTCACTCCACTACCCCAGCAAAGGGCACCAAGGCAATCCCAATTTTGGGCATTTGGCACCTCCCTGGGAATGGGGGCAGGCCTAGGCTGGGCTGCCATGTCAGCTCCCCCATGGAAGTTGGAGACCAGTGTCCTGTGATGTTCCTGGTTAGGACCTGAAATGGTGTCCTGGGCTGTGGGCAGGGTGAGAGGAAACCCAAGTGAGGGTATTGGGACCCTTGCACTCAGGATTGAAAAATTGTGAACTGTTTAAAAACAGCATCAGAAATTCCATACCATTTTTCTAGTGTGGGGTCACCAAGTGGCTGAGGCTGGATCTGGATTCCATGAGCATGTTTCTTTCCACTCTTCCTTCAGCTTCATTGAGCTTGGTCTGAGTTAGTTATGTATACTTAAATCTTTTATACACCTGTTTTGTGTGACTTCACTGTCAATCCAAAAGGAATAGGGCCTCTTCTAAATGATTTCCTATTGTAAATAAAATGTGGTCCTAGCACATTTTCTACTGGAAAGTAGAAAGTGCCTGTGTAGCACCGAACAGTATCATACAGAGGTGCTCAAAATTAGTAAGAGACCTAATTTTGGTCAGGAAATAAAAGTATCTGTGTGCAGTGCATATATTTAAAATGGAGGCTAAGAAGCCCAGCTGTGCTATGTTAACATGACTGCATTGCTTTGGGTACTAGGGTTGACATGGACCTCTCTTAGTGGCCACATATGTTGGACACCCCACAGACACTTCGGTTTATATTTCTAACTGCCTGCTTCCCTTGAGTGGTTTAAAGTGCTTCTGATGCAGAAGAAAGATGCCCTACGGAGTCACCCCTTTCTCCTTCATGTTTTCACAGCTCTGGTCCCGTGTGAAGACACCAGGGGCTGACACAGGTTCTTTAGCAGCAGCACCCCAGTGAATCACTGCTATGGAAACAGCCAGGAATTCTGTGTATGACATCTGGAGAGCTTCCAAAGAGGTATCTCTAACTATATTCAGCCTAGGCCATGCTCATATCTGTATGGTTTCCAGTATCTTCTGCCCAAGGTGCCATATGCATGAAATTGTTCAGATTCCTGTTCTGATTAGAGAAGGCCTAACCAGTTGCAAACTAATAATAGCCAAAATTTAACTGTCATCATTAAAATATATATATATATACACATAAAAAAATTAACTGCTAGTAAAAGAATGTAAAAAATGGATCGTGTCAGTAAAATATTTTGGCATTTCATTGGTATAAATACCCAGACTCCCTAAGCACTTTCAATGCATAATCTAGATTTACTGCCTTTTCACGATGCCTGAAGTGGTAGGTTCTTTAAAGCTTGCCATGACTGACCATAAGCATGAATTGTACAAATCCAGAGTTACAACTTTATAGTCTGAGTGAACACTTTTCACTATGTGCTTTAGAGATTTACTGAGGTCCTCAAAGTTTGAAATGTTTTTGTGAAGAAAATTAGAATGTCACTTAAAAATGAGAAAATGACCAATAAATTCTTGTTGGTTTTTGGAGGTCAAAGGAAAAAAAATCTATTGGTTGGCATCTAAAATTAAAGCCCTCCCTCAAAGGAAAATGTTTTTCCCCCTCATGTTCTCTCCTATCTTTATAGTTGATTCAACTTGATGAGGGTTACCAGGCCAAGAAGTTTAAACATGGAGGATGAAAAATATCAAAGCTTCATTCAGCCAGGAAATGCAAGGAGTAACAGGACAAACTTCCCCTGTGAACATGTTGGTGCTTTCATTCACTCAGTTCTTAGCTTCCTAGACTACTGCATAAAGTTAGCTAGTAATTAGATGGAAACCCTCTACCTCAATTCAAGAGAGCATAACAGCTCTCACAGAGCTTAACAGTCGTCACCTTTTAGTACCAAGAAAACCTGAACTGGTGACTTACATAGACACCATGTCTATATCCTTCTAGTGCAAGGAACCATATTTCAGACTTGACTCAGCTCATCACCTCCCATCCTCATAGCCTCAGATTCATGCTGAGACTGGCTGCAGAATGATGAAAATAGTAAGACAAGGCATTTCATGTTCTATTTCTGATCTGTAAAGAAAAGCAAAGAATGAGAAATGTCAGGAGTAAAGCCAGCCTTAGGAGATAACCTCTCTCCAGACAAAAGAGATTTGAAAGCACAACCATCTTTATTTTAATGCCTTTCTGAATAAAACCTCTGAATCTCTTGATGCATAGGCCACCACTAATGTGATCAAATCATACTCAGACTGTCTGTGGGTTTCTAAAGTACCTATCACTGCCACAGCTAGGTGACAGATTACAAGAATTAGAAGAGACATCGCTGCAGTTCCATTTATAACGTATTTTCTGTCCCCCCTAAGGCATTTTAAGATGGATTCTCTGCTCTCTGCTAAATTTGCTTTGCAGTGGTTATAGAGCATAGAGAGAACTCAAACAGGCAGGAGATTCCCACAGGAAAACTCCCTCAGTATGAGAGGTCTGTGCCAGTTGTATAGTTGTGTCTTCTCTTCTGCCTGTCCGTCTACTCTCAGCAGGAACAGGATGAAACAAAATGCTATATTACAACAGATCTTTCTCTGGTACAAGGTCCATTATCTTGTTTGCACTAGTGGTGTAAACTGGAGTATGTGATTTATTGTTATAGCTTCCAGTTGGATAAGACAGCTAAGATTTGGACATCTGCCTCTCCAACATTCATTAGTCAAGGGTCAAGGTCTTTCATATTCTGTTTTGCAGGAAAGACACCCACTGTCTGTTTGGCAAATGACTTCACAGAAAAGGATTACTGAATGCAGACCATGTATTGGTCTCAGCCTGAGGTCAAGCTGAGCTGTTACTTCACTGGAGAACATGACAAGATCTTCTCATGGCTTAAGGTTTTCTGGCTCAAGGAGATCTTGCCTCTGAGGATGGTAAAATAAAATTTAAGGGCTTCCCTACCTCAACCGCTTATAGGAAAACCAATCATTATTTTTTTTCTTCTTTGCTCTTGCCTAGGTTTTCACACAAACAAATCACAGATACTTTTTCCTGCCTATTGTTCATAATCTCCTCCTGTCCCCATAAACTTCTCTAAACCAAGCCAGCCAGCCTACTCATTGGAGAGGGGTTAATTTCAGTTTTCAGTGTTACCTGGATTTATAATCTGCCTGCTGTGCTTTATAGAATCATCATGGAATCATAGAATTGGTTTGGGTTGGAAGGGATCTTAAAAATCATCTACTTCCAACTCCTCTTTATTAACTAATAAATTTGTTAATTTATTTTGCCTTTCACTGCTATGGACAGTGACACCTTCCACTAGATCAGGTTGCTCCAGCCTGTCTTTGAACTCTGCCACGGATTGGGGACCCTGTTCCCTCGCCTCACTACTCTCTTTGTAAAAAGTTTCTTCCTTATAGCCAATCTAAACCTACCCTCTCGCACTTTAAAACTGTTGCCACTTGTCCTGCCACTACATTACTTTGTAAAAAATTCCCTCTCCATTCTTCTTTGAGACCCTTTCATGTACTGGAAGGCAGTATGAAGGTGCAGCTGAAATTTCTCAGGTTTTATTAGTCTTCTGGTTTTCCCCACCTTGCTCCTTCTGGGCCCTGCAGCTGGTTAGCCAGAACTCATCCTATACTTACTGCAGCCCAGAATGCCTCAGGATGGTCCTTTTGGGTTTCCCAAGCCCAGCTCCTTTCCTTGCATAGCTGGACACTTTGTACAATCAGCAGAGGAAATGTGTTTAGCTGCTTCTTAGAACCAGCTTGACTTTTGGCCTTACTAAACTCTTTAATTGGCCTCACAGAGTATCAATGTGTTCAGCATTAGAAACCTGACAATCCCTAGCCTAAATGTATGCATGGCTACTTCATACCCATTTGTTCTTATGCCAGCATTGTCCTTTATCTTTAAATAGCTTTTTTCTCCTCCCCATGTGTTCATCCCCTGAAGTATTTATTTATAGATTGCAATTATATACCCTTCACTAGGGTAAACAAGTCAGACTCCTTAGTTAATTAAGATCTGGTGAATGATGCAAGGTCAAGCATCATGGATGCCCAAAATCTGCCTCAGTCAGGGCTACATTAAGATTGTCAGGAGCCAAAAAGGACACACCTAATTTTTACTGGAGTTGGTTCTAGCTGCCCTCCTACTTAATGGCAAGTTTCTTAGTTCAAACTGTGATCGTCTTCACTAGCCAGTCCTCCATTTTATCTTTAAGGTAAGGCAGATGTGGGCTACCTCTGATGCACCCAGTTCCATCCTTCTTGACATATCCAAGTGGCTGGGTAATCCACCTTAATCACATTGGGGGTTATTTTTAAAGTACAATTAAGAAGTGAAAAATAAATTAACTTCAGTTGCTTGTTTGTTCTAAACATGTCCAGACAAACACATGGAAATGTGTGAGAGGCAACTGTACTGCATCAGCTCTAGGAGATGGGCTGGAGGAGTTAACTGGGCTTTTCCATCTCTAAACTGCAGGACTGTTGTAATTCATCATTTCTATAGCACCATAAATTATATGGCACTTTGCAAGCACAGAGGCAGTTCTTGCTTCCCTGAAGTAGCATGACTCTCAGGACAGGGTGCCTGGCTGAAGTGTGCTCTTCCCCAGGAAGGCTTCCACTATGAATACCATGCCTACAGGACTGTGTGACAGTACCGCCCCATTGTCCCATCAGGAGTGGGAGTAAAAAAGCTGGGGAAGGCAGAGGGCTTTTTTCCTAACTCCCCTGTATCACAGCTGGATTTCTCGTCTCTCCATGGCCTGTTTTAGTATTGCCTGGATGGAGAATAGGCTTCTTGGGGCTTTGATGCAGTCTGGCTGTCCTCCAGCAATATCCACAGTACTCCCTCCCCTCCCATATGCTCTCCATTAACATCCTCCTGTCTGCTGAATAAGGAAAGAATAACTCTCCCAGCCCCAGCCAGAGCCCCTGAGCCAGGGGAGTTCATCAGTCAGACTAGTTTCTCCTGAACCCAGAATAGGCCTCGTTAATGGGCCAGGAGGGATTTTTTTTTTCCCTTTCAGCTTGTGGCTGCCCTGAGCCAGAAGTAGAGTCAAGTTACTGTGTCCGGGAATCTCAGCTATTCCAAGAGTAGGAGCAAGTGAGCTGCTGACTCAGGAGGTTTCCTAGTGTTTTCAAGCAGGGCTCAGTCCTGTCAAAGCAAACTGAACCGTTGGCCTTGTCTTCTTCTAGCCCCTGGACAGGCATTAACAAAAGTCACAGTTGACTGGAACAGGCTGGGGAATTGATCTGGAGCAGGACTATGGATCATACTTTTTCCTGGCATGAACACAGATCCTTGCAAAGACATATATTAGTCATCTACTCTTTTTTACTCCTCTCCTTAGAGAGCAGTTTAGTATAGTATAGATATCCACAAGCTATGAGGCAGCTTAGCTTTATTTGCATAATTTTCTAAAAGAGAAGATAAAATCAGAGGGAGAAACAGACTTATGAGCCAAAATGTTTCATTGCAAATCAGTGTTAAAGGGTCAAGAATCCCTGCCATCCTGAGCTGTGCTGTCACCCAGAGACCACCTTACTTCTGTGTTATGTAAGGATGCAGGAGGATCCTTCCTGTGTGGCTAAATTGTCCTTTGGACTTCCCAGAGCCTGGAATGGAGTCACAGGCTGTGTCTGGAACAAGCAATTAGAAGTCATGCTGAGTTCAGGATTCTTGTCCTCATTTCAAGTCTGCCTACGTGCTCTTATCTCTTCTAAGGGAACTGGTTTCTAGAGGTTAGCAGAGAAGACAAATCTACTACAGCAGTTCGCTGCATTCACCCCTCATGAAGCTGTGTGCACTCCTTTGCGCAGAGACTGAAGTAATTGAAGAGTATATGCTCCCAATTTTTCACCCCTCCATCTCCCAGCACTTTGTGACTGCAGCCAGCCTGTTATAACCTGTCCCCTCTCAACCCCTGAAAAGTTCTGTCATCAGAGAGTCTCAGCTCTTTGAGGTCATGTTAGTCTTTACTTCACTGCCTCTGACTGTGAGCTGCATTTTCTTACTGTCCTATTCCCTTCTTCAAACTCACTTCACCAATGAAAATCCAGCATAGTATATAAAAGACAATTGGGTGGAAGCTGGTGTTTATAAAACAGAAGGTTTCTTCTGCCTGCAGCTATTGGCAGGTCTATCCCAGACACATGCCCTAAGACTAGGATCTGATACAGGGACAAAGAAAGATAAGAGCTTCTCTTACTTGCCTTCAGTCTTGAGGATACAAATGTCCCCAGTTTGAATAGCTAAGGAGCTCTTGGCTTGTGGCCTAAATGCCACCTGTTTCTGCAGTATGGCCAGATGGGTAGGACGCCTGTCTTAGCCAGCATCTGGCAGAGATTTCCCTATGTAAGGAGAATTTTCAGCTACCTTTTTGAAGGACTTACTATCCTTTTAGAAGTGCCCAACATCCCAACAGTGACAAGCTGCAGCTAAGGCTCTGGCCCACTTACCTTTGGCATGCGGTTTGTTTTAGGGCAGGAGCTCTGGCAGAGGTTCACAGACGGTGGTGCCTGGGACTTGTGAGGGGTACAGGGAAGCAACCAAGGAGGAAGAGGACATTTTATTTTCTAGAAAAATGACAAGTGCTGATTTTTCTCCATAATTTAAAACACCATTTGGATTAGGATAGGAGTCCTTTCGACAGAATTTGTCCATTGAACAGTGACCAAAAAAATCTAGGTGTCTTCCTCCAAAATCTTTGCATCAGAGGGGACTGAATTGTTTCATGTCAGCCAATCAGGGTATGATCAGGGTATGTGGGAGTGGAATACAGTAAAAATGAACTGCAGAAAGCAATACCTGTAACAACAGATTTCATTTCACCTGCTTGCTACCTATGAGACAGTGATCCCTGTAAAAAAAGGCAGGACAAACCTGCTCTGATAAATATGACCAGATGAAATAACTTATTTCATAGTCTATCATCTAGTTCAGTGAGTCACATGTGGTATCTCTAGAAAGTTGGTAACACCCTAGAAATCTGTAACTTAATACATATTTAACTGAGGTCTTGTCTCATATTTAATAGCAACTCCAACTGGGCTTGCATAACAATCTAGAGAAGGGTGGGGACTACCAACATAGGCTTGAATAGAGCACTAATAACCCCTTAGTATCCATGACGCCTAAGAAAAAATCAGCAGAGCATTTGTGTTTGTAGCTAAGGCTTATTTGCAAAGCGATAGAAATGTGATTACCAAGACTCTCAGCTACAGTTGCATTGACGAAAAAGCTGAGAGCAAAGGATGAACACAGAGTGGTGGTAGGGATACCCTGAGCATGATGGGTTCCATGTGAGGGCAACATTCAGAAGAAGCTGTGAGCTCCAAATGACCAGCTCAGAGACAAAGACTGTCCTGAGAGTTTCAGGATAAACACAGCTAAACTATGAGGATGCTTTATCTTCTCAGAGAGAAAGAGCCCAAATGTTGCAGTGTTTCAGGCAGCCAGAACAGCATTTGCTGTGTAATGTGAAGTATTTAAGCACACATGGGCTTCATGGTGTTTCCTGCCAATCTGCAAAGTATCAGTGTGGTGTCTTGTAGTGCCAGGAGCTGGATGAAGAAGAGGAGTTCCCCAGTGGGCATAACCTAATTGCTTTCCTACCTGGAGCACATGGCTGAAAGGCTATGGGGAAATGGTGAAATGCCACACTGTCTCTTCCAATAAAATAAATAAATGTATCTTCCCCTTCTCTGTCTTCTAGAGAGTACTGTACCTTCTTCTCTAGCTATACATCCAAGGAAACATAAATACTCTCCAAGTTCCCCAACTGGCCTCAGCTCTGCAGACCAGGGGCTGTGACAGTAGTACAGCATGTAAGGAGTGTATCCTCTGGACTGCCCTTCCCTCTGGATGGCTTCTTCCCCATGTACAGAGGTGACTCCTGGTGAGGCACTCATCCAGCTGCTTCAGGTGAGGTACATGTGCCCACTTGAGTCTCTCCTAGAAAATCTCATGCCTTCTTAAAGGTTGTTCACACCCATCTGTATGCATACACATGTAAACAGCATGATAGCATATTAACACAGTTATGACCAATGATAATGGCAGTGAAACATGAAAGCTTCTTTCCTCATCCTTGTTTTTCTGGTTTGAAAGACCAGGGTGTGACTCCTTGAGTGAAGGAAAGAGGGGTAGGTGCTTCTGTCAGTTCAGCAGCCCTGTTCCAGCAGTGGCAAGGCAGCTGCACTGCAACTGCTTCTGTGCAACTGGAGCTTCAGGTCACTTCTGACTCGAGGAGGCATTTATTGTCACTGGTAATTGTTACTTCCTTACACAAAGCAAACAAAAATACCTGCTGCACCAGCACAATCACCTGCTGTGGTTTACCCAGGGGGAAGGGGGTGCGTAGTATGGCTCAGCTGACGCAAGAGAGTGCTCTGTGCTACTCCATGCTGCTTTGTGCCTTTTGGGTGATTAGGGACATGCAAAATGTTTCAGACAGTACCTTAGCCAGTTTTCCTGAGATATGTGTACACCCCAGACTAATAATGGGAACTGTCTGAGATAAACTGAAGTGCTTATAGTATGTGACTTGAAGCGCACACGAGAGGGACATGCATGTGTCCCCTCCCTCCCAGGCCAGCTGGGAGGGTGGATAGAAGGGGCTGGGAGTGGTGAGGGGGAATGACACACTGAAGATGACGGGGATCCAGTGCCCCAGGCGTTTTGCAAATGGCTTCCTTTCGTCTGAACACAATGAGCTTGTGAAGCGAAAGCAGACAAATGCCGTTTGCAGAAGAGCAGGGATTTTTTTTCTCCTTATTGCAGGCAGGACCAGCTGCGTTCCAAACCCGTGACTGCAGCAGCCATGACCCCTCCGAAAGGAAATCTGAGCCCGCGAGCAGTTGTGCTTGGGGAGGGCCGGGCTCTCACGTTTCTCTGTTTTGTTTTGGAGCCTCGGATAAATAGTGAGCTTGCTTTTTCCCTTCATTTCTTTTCTTACTTTCTTTCTTTCTTTTTTTTTTTTTTCTTCTTTTTCCCTCTGAATGTATTTCCACAGCCTCAAGGAAGGAATTTTAAAAAGAAAAAGGAAAAGAAAAAAAAAAAAAAGAAAAAAAAAGAAAAAGAAAAAAAAAGGTTCTGGCATGGGAACAAGTATGTTTCAAATTACAGAAAGGATGTGAAAGGTTCAAGAATTTGAGCCCTGACTCCGCCTGTGTCTGTCTCCACCCCCGCCGGGCTGCGGGGCCGCGCTCCCGCACCCTGCGCGCCTCGCCGGCTGCTGCCTGCCTGCCTTGCCGAGCTTCCAACCACCCTTTGCCCAGCTCGCAGCTTCGAGCTCGGGTTTTTTGTCTCCTAGGGTGTGCACATGTGTGCGTGTGGTTTAGCTACATCCCAGGAATGTGCCGAGGTCCCAGTTCTGAGGGCGGAGCGCCCTCTGCTCGCTGGGGAGGGGGGAGAAGCAGGCAGAGGCGCAGCTCTAGGGAGGAGAAGCAGGCTCCTGCTGCTGCCAAGGCGAGAGGCGTGCCCGCAGCAGCCTGCGCAGGGACACGTCGCTGCCCCCGCGGTGAGTCGAGGCAGCGCCGGTCGCGGCGCCCCGCAGCGCCCTCGGCTCCAGCTGCGCTCGCTGCTTGAGCCGCAGCCACCGCACCGGGCTGCCGCTGCTGAGCCACAGAAAGATGGGCTGGGGAGAAACCACCGGCAAAGAGGGTGGTTGAAATGGCCTGATCTTCCCTTCTAGGGGAGCATCATGGTTAGATCTAGTCTCAGTCCCTTATGGAGGATCATATCCTGAAGACCTTCTCCATTATATGACCACTTCGTCCTGTCCCCAGATGGAAACAGAGACCACCATGAAATGCACATACTCAGTTTCTGAAAAGGGGGGTCCTGTGAATAAGGTTACATGGCAAAACATTATTTTCTTGTCCTTCTGTAACGTGATCAGGTACCCCCTAACCATAAAGCTATGAAAGCTGGCATATTTATCCCTTGAGAGTTGCACAGCTAATTGCATGTCAGTGAGGTAACTAAGGTCTTCATGAAATGTCTGGAAGAGAGAGGGCTACCAGAACAACCTGTAAGGTCTGTAGCATGTGTATGGCTGCCATCTTTGCAGTCTACAAGAAAGAGGGTGACAAACACATGATTGAATTTTCTGCTGGGCCAAATTCAGAATGAAATATTTTTGCTTGGGCTCTCTGGATTATGAAACTACTGAAGAGCATCAGTATTGTTGACAGATAAGGACTCACCCTCTTAAGAAGAACAACTGTAACATAAATCTTCAGGAGCTGAAATGTCTATTATGATCTTGACCTTTACTAGTGTCTTGTAAAAACTATTAGCACCAGTCAATTAACTTGAATCTGCTACTTCATGCTGAAAAAATTAAATTTTGTCCTTGCAAATTTTCACTCCATCATCTCTTCAGATTCTGTAACTTTGCTGTAACAGATTCAGGTGAAGGGCCTGAAGCATCTTAGCTGCACTGAGCAGTACCTTGTACATTGCATGCTCCCAGTCCTATGATACTTGATTTCATGCATGGCTGCAAGACACACTTTTGCATAGGGTGCATGTCCACTGATACACACTGAACACTCCCTGTGTGGATGGGAAGCTACTGGAACAAAGAACTATTGATCTAAGTTTAAAAGAGGAAGACTAGGATCAGTTTACCTGCTTTGGCAGCCTGTGAGTTTTCTCCTTTGCAACTAAAAGCCAAAAATCTATAGGCCAGTTCAGCTAGAGGGATCAAAGGTCTTCACTGTAAACAAGCTGGGATAGTTTGTCATAAAAGATTCTAATTAGTGATGTTGTCTTAAGCATTGTGATGGTGCCTAGGAAATCAGTCTGAATTGGATCTGTTCTGCTAGAAGGGATTAATTACAAAAAGATTGTTTTCCTTGCAAGACATCCAAAGGTCCATCTAAACTAGCTAACACATTGAATACCATGGTGTGCATGTTGTGTTTTCAAAACATATTACTTAAACAGTGGAATTTTCTTTCTAATATTGAAGAGCTCTGACAATGTCACTTGGCTGCGTCACTCTCAGAAGCTATGGGAGATATGTAGTGTTTAGCCAGCTTTTTACATTGTCTAATTTTGTGCTGGCAGGCTGAATTCCTGAGGTATGTTAGATGAGTCTCAGAGCTGCTTTAATTTATGCTAGCCAAACCATTTCCTTATGCGCCATTTCACAGGTGCAGGATCAGCAGAGCAATTCATGTTCCACTCCCTGACCGCCCCTGCTCAGTGTCTTACCAGAATTTATCCCTGAATTCCCAGCAAGGGGACAAATGCTGCCACCAAGCTTAAAAAAGCTTTATTGATCTGAGAATGCTCAGAGATCTGCACAATACAAACTGCAGCTACATCCCTCTAGCACACAGCTTGCCTGTGACCAAAATCTTCACTCTCAATTTTAGTTGCATTAGGCCACATAGTAGGACAGAAAGTTGCATCTAGTTCCTTCCTAGAGGTTCAATCTCTTTTGATTTTGTGTTTGGCCAAATAAGTAATTTTTATTTATCAAGCCTTTCTAGAATGAAAATGTGGTCTCAAACTCTTCAGCTGAAAGAAGCCATCCAATCTCCCTGCAGGTTGTTCCTGGTATAAAGGTACAATCTGGCAGCCACATTGTTGTTGCTCTGGAGTTTCAGTGGACACACAGATAAATAAAAGTGACACCTGCCGCAGGCCAGTTTCCATCTCTATTTGATTATGTTGTTTTCTTACAGAAGATTTTTGACGGCTGCAGCTAGTCTAGAAACTTAAGTGTGATAATTGAACAAATCAGTTTAGTTGGGCATCTGATTCTGTGCAAACCTAAGTAGAATAGTAATTTGTGACTAATGCACAACAGCACTTTGCATAAGGTAAAGATCCATGTCTAACATATGCAAGCCCAAGACACTGTGGGAAGAAAACAGCAAAGATACTGAACAGGATGTATGTGCTACTCCAAAGTGTACCCTTCTCCTATACAACAAACAGTGCTGTAAGGACAGTGAAGTAGGACCTTCACTCTCTGACATCAGGTACCCTGAGATCCCATTGTTCTCTCCTCCATATTTTCCATGCTGGAAGCAAGTGAGAAACTTCTCGCTCCTGATCCTGTTTAACTGACCTTAGATCATCTGCCAGCTAATAAGCCAGGAGGCTCATTTCAAAGGAAAATCTGGGATGCTGCAAATCTTGTTTTCTGTTACGTAACAATAACTGTGTGTCATGCAAGAAATTTTTTTTTTTTTTTGGTGAAAATATAAAATCATTGGATGTTCACAACTCTCTGGCCTTAATTCTAAGTCTGCATATCCTCTTCAGCTGAAAAAAAAAATACAAAAAAGTATTTATTGGGGCTGAGGGGGAGAGAGGGGCACAGATGTTTTTCACTGGCATAGCCAGGGAATGGTGAACAGTTGGTCAACAGACTTAGAGCCACTGAAGAATATCCTAGGACATGATGTGTTTTAAACAACAGCCATAGAAATGCATAATATCTACACTCGGGTCTGTGGATCAGCTGCAGTAACTTCGGTGGGTCCAAGAGATACTAAGACTGTCCTGCAGCAGTGAGACCTCACACGTGGGCCAACAAGCAATGGCAGAGTTGTCACACTGGTATGGAGCAGTTGTCAGGTATCTTCAGTTCCTCAACCACAGGCCCACTGAGTCCAGCACAAAATGTGCCACAGCCACAGCAGCTGCTGGAGCAGGGTGCTGGCGGAACATGGTACAGCAGTTCAAATGACACTCCTGCTGGCAGCGCTTCACAGCTGCGGGGAGAACAGCTCTGGTGAGACCCCACCTGCATTCTGGGTTCCGCAGCACAGGAAGGACATGGGACTGTTGGAGTGAGTCCAAACGAAGGCCACCAAGTTAATTAGAGGGATGAAGCACCTTTCCTTTGAGGAAATGCTAAATTAATTGTGACTGCTCAGCTTGGAAAGGAGAAGGCATTAGGGTGACCCAATTGTGACCTTCCATTACCTGAAGGGAACCTACTGGAAAGCTGGAGAGAGACATTTTGTAAGATCATATAGTGTCAGGACAAGGGGAAATGATGTCAAACTGAGAGAGAATACGTTCAGATTAGATACCAATAAAAAATTATTTGCTGTGAGGGTAGTGAGCACTGGAATAGATTGCCCAGAGCACTTGTGCATGCCCCTTCCATGGAAGTGTTTAAGGCCAGGTGAAATGCAGCTCTAAGCAACCTGACCTAGTGGAAGATGTGCCTGTCAACGTCGGGGACGGCAGTAGATGCTGTTTCAGCCGGTTTCCAGCCCAGGCCGTTCCGTGGTTCCGTGAGAACGGCTCCGGGCGAGGCCGCCGTGCCGCGCTGTGCCGGGCCCGGCGGCGGGGCTGTGCTGACACCTGGCGGCCGGCGCGGGCACTGCCCGCCCGGGCCCGCGGGGCTGGGCGCTCCGGCAGCCTCGGCGGGCCCCAGGGCGGCGGCCTGTGCTGCTGTAGGCTCCCGTGTTGCTCAGGCGTGGGGTGGAGTTATGGTCTCTCCAGTGGCTGTGTTTTGGATTTGTGCTGAACGCAGGGTTGATAGGAGAGAGATGTTTTTGTTATTGCTGGGCAGGGCTTACACAGGACCAAAGCCTTTTCTGCTTTCCGTACTGCTGAGCTGCGAGGGAGCTGGGAGGAGACTCAGCCAGGACAGATGACACCAGCCGATCAAAGGGGTATTCCACACCATGTGACATCATGGCCATTATAGAAAGTGGGGGAAGCAGGAGGAGGGGAGGGATGTTTGGAGCGATGGTGTGTGTCTTCCCAAGTCACCATTATGTGTAATGGGTTTCTGCTCGCTGGAGACAGCTGAACACCCGCCTGCCATGGGAAGCAGTGGATCTATTCCTTGTTTTGCTTTGCTTACATGTGTGGCATTTGTTTTCCCCATTAAATGACCTTTATTTCAACCCACAAGTTTTCTAGCTTTTTACCCTTCCAGTTCTCTCCCTGACTGTGCTAGTGGGGGAGTAAGCAAGTTGCTGCTTGGGGCTTGATTGCTGGCTGGGGTCCATACCAACCCCTACCACAACAGCTTCTGTGAAAATGTACCTCAGTGTTCAGCAGTAGTCAAGAAACAGTAATGAGTTTTCAGGAATGACTAGGAAAAGAAGAGAAAAGCCCTCTGAATGTGCAAACTGGCCAGCATTTCTAATGTGCTTTGATTCTTAATCTCAAACCCCTACATATTCTGTACGTGAAGGGGCACTGACTGCAATTGCAAGGCAATTCTGGAAGGGTCACAGGCATCAGAGGACACAGATCTGCTGGGGTAATGAGCTAAAGCCTTCTGAAGGTGACTCCCGAACAGATATTACCAGTGTCATCATGCCAGCAGACATCTTGACCTCTGATTAGGCACTGGAGCCACCTAAACTCTATCAAAGGTTTCAAGCTATTTCAAAGATTTTTTTTTCTACATGGGAATTCCATTGGAAAAGAGAGACTTATCAGATTGCAACTAGCTTCTTTCCTTTCCACCGAAAGATGATCTTTCCAAAGTGGCCAACATTTCCCAGTTTGTCAAGATTTTTGTTGCAAAATCTGTGTTGGCAGTTGGTCACTTGGCAAAATGTATTTCCTGTACATATTAACATTTTCTAGATTCTATTTTAAAATAAATATTATTAAAATAATAAATTTTAATTAGTATTAAAACAAATATATTTTAATAATTATTATTAATATTATATGCAAGGATTTAATTCCTTCTTAAGAACCGCAAAACGTATTTTTTATTGTTGGTTTAAAAAAGTATAGTGTCTAAGCCAATCTGTTATTTCTCCCATTTTCTAGCGTATTTTTTTCCCCATGGTGATATTAAAGAAAATTTATATCATTCATAACTTTTAAGCAACATGAGCTGTAGTTTCTAGTGAATTTACTTTTTTCTCTTCCAAAGGTTCCTATGTCAGATTTGATTTGCTAAGGTGGCAGAGAATGACTGACAGCCTTTACCTCAGTGTTTGTCCATGTGCTTTTTCCTCAAAAGGAGATAATACCAATATATGAGTGTTTTCATTTCCCAATTCCCACTTTTTGCCTTCATCTTTGTAAGTAAGTTCATCACTGTCAGCATACAGAGCAAGACATATTTGGTAACCAGGTTCAAAGGACCAATCCTTCCTTAATCGAAAAAGACCAAACTGTATAGGAACCTGCTGTGTAATGGAACATCAGCCTCATTTTTACATTCAATAACTTAGACTATCATAGATCCCCAGTGTTGGGACCCCAAGCCCAGAGCCACTCTGAGCTTTCTTTCAGTGGTTCTCCTCCAACCTTGCATTGTCTGACCTGCTTCCTTGCTTCATTTTTATGTCTCTTCCCTCTCTTCCTCCTCTATTTTCCTTTCCACAGGCTTCTGTGCTGTGTCCTGGTCTTTTAAGTGACAGACTGAAAAGAAGTGATTCAGCATTAATCTAGTAAAATGAACTTTCTCTGTCAGGTATCTTAAAGCTGCTGAGAGGATCTTGAGGAAACAGCCTGAGGTAGGAACAGTAAGGACAGCAAAGATCACAAATCTGCTGACTCTTGTCTGCAAGGTGAATATTACAATTTCACACATACTACAGTGCTAAAATGCATCAAGAAGCTAGATAAGGGGTATATATCCATATCTGTTTTCCCCCTTATATCAACTCTCCCACCTTAAGGACACCAGGTGAAGTATTTTCTGGCCACTGGGTTTCAACAGTTTTATCTGCTTACTGCTAAACCACAGTTCTGTAAGTTGTGCCTGAAGTACTTGGGAATCCCTCTGACTCAAGATTAACCAGGCTAAAGCACATCTAGCATCTGAGCATGGATGCTTTTAGTGTGGTACTGCTATTTGTGAAGGAATAAGACTGGACCCAACAAATTAATTTGCTTCTCTTTGAAAACATTAGGAGGCGAAGAGCAAAACTGACACATTGCTTCTAGCTTTAAAACTAGACTACAGCATATATTTAAACTAATTAATATTGCTGAGGGATGGGAATGTTTGGGCATGATTGCAGGGCTTTCAGCTGATGAGTCACATGTTAGAACTGACTAAAAATGTAGGGGCACTTCTAGGTCCAATGACAAGCGGTTTAGCCTGCAGCAACTGACAACCTCTTAGGAGCTTGCTGCTGAATGCTCAGGCTCTCAGGACTTGGGCATGATTGCTACAGGCACTAAAGAAGAGGCACTTTCAAGAGAATGAAAAGTTCTGTAGTGTGAAGGCGGATTTTCCAGGTCTCCTAAGAAAAGGAAACAGAGAAAAGGGAAAAAAACCCAAGAGTCCCTGAGGATGGAGGAAAAGTTCTGACAGCACAGATATGCTATCTTTGCAAATCTTATTTTGGCTGCAGGGGGGATAGTGTTGAGCTGATGCTTCTCATCTTAGGTTTAGGATGAATGAAAATGCCGTTCAGCTCTAAGATTCCTGTAAGATTTTCATGGCAAGTTTATCAAATTGGAAAATAAGACTTGTAGTTTGATTCAACAGAACTTCTAAGCATACAAGGTATTTTTTAGTTTACATTTTATTTGCATAAGTAATGGACTAGCCAAAACCATATGTCCCTTCACATCCTAAGATGAATAAGGTTATGCTTATTTGGTGTTAAGCTGAATTAAAGAAAGAAAGACAAACCAGGAGTTATTCACCTGTAATCCACAACTGCTGTCTGATTCCAGTCTAGATTTTGCACTAGTTCACCAATTTGGGCTCAGTTCAGTAAGATGCTTTGTTGGTAAGAGGGGAAGTGCTAGGAAACCTGGCTAATTTTAAGCAGAAAAATCCTCCATATCAGAATGGGGCCTGACTGTCTTCTAATAGGTGAGCAGATGACCTGGTTCATGGAGGAAGAGAGACAGAAAAAGTCCAGAATGGCAATTTAAACATTAAAAAAAAAAATCTTTATTATTATTTTATTGTTTTTGCAAAAGAGCATCATGTCTGGCTGACCATTGCTACTGATTCCAAGCACCACAGTGGTTTTGGCAGGAAGACAACTGTCTATACTCCATTGTACAGCCAAAGGTTTAGATGCCTATTTTTCACTTTCTCATAGCAGTAAGATATAAGAATCTGTCAATATCCTGTATATCATATACAAATAGTGGCTGTGTGTGATATTCTAAAGTTGGTCCATTATCATTGATGCTATCTACAGTATTTATTTGGTGTCATGGCATTTCTGTTAGTCTCATGCTAGGCTAAATATTTGCTATGAGTTAATTTTGCCTTTTAGCCTTAACAATCACAGAATAGTCTGAGTTGGAAGGGACCCAGAAGCATCATGATGTCACCAGCAAAGCTGGCTGGTGGCTGTGCTGCAGCAGAGAGGTTCCCCTAGAGCAGTACCCTACCAGGAGAGCATTCTGGCCATGCTTTCAGAGACACACTTGCATCATGGCTTTCCAGAAGGCTGCCACAGGAATCTTTATGTTTCCATCCTTATCAATATTCCCAAAGAAGTTCTCAGAGTTGTAGGTTGTGCTCTTTCAAAGAGCTCTATTGGAAGCAGAGATAAAACACGGGTATGACCATGAAACAGCCACTGATACCTGCCTCCAGGCTCTCCTCTTATTCTTCCATCACCCTGCTTTTATTCAGCCCATCACTGAGAGATATGAGTTCTCAACTCCTTGTGCAGTGAGACTTTTGTCAGAACAAAGACCTTTTGTTCAGGTTAATTCCATTCTCCTCAGTTATATCTCCTTCTCCCCCTACCTTGAAACATGACTCAGTAGTAAACCTGGCTTTTTTTCCTTATAATTGCATATGCTTATTTGGTCCTCATCCCAGCAGCCACTGCTTGGCGAGGCTGTCTAATCAAGGCAGTTCTGTCCCCCAGATCTTTGATCACTTTAGTTACTCATCTCTGATTTCTGTTTGAATGAGGATACCTGAATACATTATGGCTATTAAAAACTGCAAAGCATGGTAGTGCAAGTGTCACTAGCTGTGAAGCACAGCAGCATTTTTTGATGTGAGCTAACAGCCCAAGCTTTTGCTTAAGTTCATCTGAAACCGTATCCACACCTAATTCTCACCCAATTAGCTGAAAATCTGCACAGCAGTTAAGAAACACAGTGAAGCTGGTAGTGCAAAAGTATTATCTAAGCTCAGCAAGCCTCAGTTGCTTGCGTTGGCTTCGAGAAAGGAGAACAGCACCATCTGCTGCTTGCTGCTATCCATGGAAACTGTAGACCTTGAAAAGCTGAGCAATGTCTGTTTCAGATAGTAAATACTGTGTCCTTGTGATGCCATATCCTACTTTTGTGAAGCACGTTAATTTCGATGCTACAGCAAAACTGTCAAAGAAGTGTTCTGTGAAAATCAGATACTGGGATGGGCTTGTGATGAGGATGGACACTCATTTGGATCATACCTGAAATCAATTTGTTTTAAACAGCGAGCAAGTATCTATTAACATTCCTTTTCCCCCCCCTTAGTGCTCTAAGATCCTGAGGTAATACCTTCTCCAGAAGGTCAAAGGCTTTGCTTAGTCGGTCTGTGTGTACTCAGATGTGTGAACATTGTGATTCTCTTTGTGTAATTACTTTTCTGAAGGAACTTGGCTGAATTTCTCACTTGAAAGAAAACTTACCCCTTTGAACCTCCATCCCTCCAAGTGTCTGCAGCATGTGTACTGTGCACAGGGAGCTAAGGACACAATTCAGTAGCTCACCTGAATCACTTCCATGGGATTTGGATGCTGTTGGGGATACAGCCTTGGTTATACAGCCTTTGACCTTACTGTAGGTGACATCTAGTTCAGGATGCATTTGACACACCAAATCCTGCAACTTGATGAAAATTTCATTCATCAACTCATTGTGCTACATAGGGCAAGGGAAGTACAGTCAGTGTGGACACCCAGAGAACAAAGCCTATCTTGCATTCATAAATACATTAGTATTCTCTCCTAAGGATGGTGCCTTCTGCTATCTCTGCTCTTCACTTTCAGGAAACCCCTGGAGACCAACCATAAATAAATGTTCATCTTTCTCTTTTTCCATGCCTGAGATAGAAAAGATCTATAATTTGTGTAGAAATTAGCTTAGTGTAAGGTAGGTGTTCTTTAGTAAATGTCTTTACCAAAGACCTCTTATTTTCAGCCATCCAAGTGATTCATGTTCATCCCCGAGACAGTCCTAGATGGTTCTCCTCTCCATTCTATTTAGACACAGACTGCAAGTTGAACAGTTAATGGCTACAATATGCCATAGCATTCTGAAAAATAAAAAGCAGAATCACCCAAGACCTTAAAGGATTAGTATGTCCAGCAGTGGAGCTTTATAGCCCACAGGAAAGATGCTCCTCTCTGGGAAGGGGCCGGAGGTCTCTAGATGAACAGAACTTTTGGGAAAGTTCTGCTTCATTGTGTAATCCTAAGAAGTTCCAGTCAGCATAAGAAGGTCCAACATTTCGGTTTTTTTTTTTTTTTTTTTCCTGTTAATTTCAAACAGGGTAGTGACAGCTCAATATTTCAGAGCTCATGTTGTAAGTTTTGTGTTTTAACATATACTGAATAGGCAGTAGCACTGTATCCTGATTCAGAGGTTTGGAATGTTAGAAAGTAACCTGACAAATGCAAATATTATAGATGCCACTGTAAATTATTCCTCTAACTTTTACTTTGCATTGATTGATCTCTTAAAAACATGACTATGATTTTGTTCATACCCATGATGACAGGGGAATTGTTCATGTATTCTGTTAGTTATATATGCAATTGTTGAAAGTTTCAAGGCAGCTCAGGAAATTTATGAAAGCTTTTGTTTCTGTCATTGTGAAAGGTTCAGTTGACTGTTACCACTCAAACTCAATCCTAAACCAGTTTGGGTCCAGCTCGGTTTATTAGCTTTCATTCAGCACCAAGGGTTTGATGGATGTGGAGTGGCTCTCTCAAGAAGCCATTCAGACATCCTTGCACTATGGATAGCAGCAGAATGACCAATTCCTGGGAATGCAGCACAGGAAAGCTTGACCTGCCTTTAAGGCTGCTGGCTCTCCCTAGGGTTGCCAGCCTGGTTTAAGCCCATGCCAAAGCTGGTGGACTGCCAGTGCAGCCTGAGGAGCAGCATAGCCAAAGCATCATGTCTGGCCTCACAAACAGTGCTGGGGTTGGGCAGCACCTGGAGGGAACCAGCTTGGGCATTTCTGCATGTTTGACACAGTCAGTCCAGTCCAGAAAAACAACATGCAGGCAGTTGAAAGGCAACAGTAGTTTCCAGAGTACTGATACTGAAGATGAGCATGTGCCGGCTACTTTGATTCATGATTTCTGAAAATGTCTGATTGTCAGTATCTGCAAGATGGAACCCTATAAAGAGTAGATTATAAAAAGAATGTAAGGAACAGTCATGCTTAGAAATCTTATCAGAAGGAATAAACTGTTGTTAAAAATGTGCCTTTCTATTGCTTCACCATTGCTAGTGTCAAACCCATGC
Organism: Lonchura striata; assembly: GCF_050655825.1. NCBI lineage: Eukaryota > Metazoa > Chordata > Aves > Passeriformes > Estrildidae > Lonchura > Lonchura striata. Next base: position 51,705,793 of record NC_140707.1, on the reverse strand, counting down.
AAAGGTTTCTAGAGGTCCTTACTCCAAATTCCTCCTGTAGACACACAAATTATTAATTCTTTAGAAGTCAAGATAAGCATGCATCACTGAGAAAAGGGGCAGAAAAGGCTTTTATTTATGTCTTTCCTTAAGTTTCCTGTAAAGGATTAATACCTTTACTAATTTCTCAAAGATTTAAGACAATGCAAGGTCTTTGGCACTGTATATTTACAATTACTCAGAATTGAAATGTACGACTCCCACACTTACATCACAGGTGGAATGAAATCTGTCAGACAGATTATGTTTACCTACAAGAATTTGATTGGGATACTGAAATGTCATTGTAAATTTATGCCATTGACTATGTCTCTTGTGAAATGCAGGTAATTTAGATTTTTGCAAGGGTGAGATGAAGGGAACAACTGTAAACCCTAAAAAGCAGATTCATAGTGAGATATAGGTTGATGATTAACTCCTTGCCTCAAAGTTTCTGAAGTGTTTCATTTTAAATAAATGCATTTCAATAATCTCTTTTAATTTCTCAAAATTTAGCTAAAATTTATTATTCTTTCTGGTTTTATTAATTGTTTAGGTTAATAGTTATAAAACTGGCAGGACCATGTCTATTGTAATGCTGTCCTTTACACCCATACAGCCTGATTTAGTTTTCCTTTGTAGAATGAGGCCTGATTCATTGCAGACTTGGAAAAGAATTCTCTTTGATCTTAATTTATGCAGAAAAAAAAATTTACCCTAGAGGAATGTGTGTTCTTCAGATTATCTCTGCTGAAAGCACTTGATACTCTCAGAAAAGACTATGGATGAATATTATTTTTTCTGCTTATTTTTAGTTTTTTTAATTAGCATAGTAACAAAGAAGAACATGCAAATATAATTTAGGTACAACCCATTACATGAGTGTCCATAACTGCCCATCATTAGTTTGTTTCAAGTGTGAATATAATAGTTACATTACAAGTCCCAAGTCTAATTTTTGTGAAAACTCTCTTTCCTTTAATCATGGTACTCCCAAATGTGTATGGAGGGCCCTGAGGCCCCCTGACACCTTCTGTAACTATTCCCATGAAGAACCAGTGGATGGATGGGAAGGCCAGAACTTGAACTAATACATATCCAGGTGTCTGCCCTGTGTTGGTCTGCAATACACCCCCTGCTCTCATTCAGGAACTTAGGAGCATTTCTCAGTCTCCTATTTTTGAAGCAACAGAGGCAGCACATGAAGTTACAACAATATGTGTCATGCTCCCACCTTGCTACAGAGTATACTAAGATTTGGTCTCTTTGGTTTCTTTTTCCTTCCTACCAGCCTTTTAATGTTTGATTTGATTTTTTTTTTTTAATAGGACTGCTTTGCTTGAATGCCTTGAAGCGTTCATCTTCTATTCCTCAGACATACTGATGGAGTATCAAAGTACTTCACAGTGTCTAGCATCTTAGGCTACCTTGGAGAAAGACAGCTCAGGGGATGGATAGAATTTGTCCTCCAGTGGTAATTCACTCCTTGTTCTAGTTCTGCTGTTAGAAAAAGGAAGTGAGTGAAATGTGGTGAAACTACAAGCACCTCTCCAGAGCTAGACCAAAGCCAGATTCTGAATGGCTCCTGGAAGAGTTGTCAAATACTAGCCCTTTTTTATTATTTACTGTGCATAAATCAAACAGCAAGTGGTAAAACAGTCTTGGAAAAGGGCAGTTCCGTGATCCACCCACTTCCTAAAAATGCCTAGTGTATGGCCCTGGAGTCTTGAATTTGGAGGGAGATCTGTTCTTTCTGATGGCTGTGACTAGTGCTGTGACATCTTCTGTGGTCAGGAGATTACTGGCCATCTGTAAAAGAAGTGATATAGATCCAGACATGGTGAGAATGAGGATGTCATGTCTAGCAGAAGGCTTTCTGTAATCTCAAGGATGACCCTTTCTTCCCATTCTTCAGCAGGAGCATGAAAAACTGTGGTCCTTTTGAATGGGTTTGTCTATTATCTCATTGTATCTTGTCTCTGTCCCACAAAAGTCTGCAAGCTTCCAAGTCAATGGGAGTTACCTTCTCAGTTTCTCTCTGTCTCTGTGGGAAATTCCATATATCAGGTCCATATATCCATATATCCATCTTCTGCCATGCAGAAGGATGTGATGTGCATCATACTCAGTCACTTGATGGGGAAAGGCAGAGGCAATGGGCTGCCTTTGAATGTGTAATTACTAGTAGGTCCCCTTTGGATGAGGTTGTGCCCCTTGGGACATTCCCCATTTGCTTGGCTCCTCTTGGCAGCCCAGCAGATCAGAGCTCAGGCTGGTTGTCTGCCTGCTACAAGGTCTGGCTATCTGGCATTACAAGGCTGGCACTGCCTTGTGCCTCTCCCAGTGCATGAACATCATCCTCCCTCCCTCACCTTGGAGCTTATGTGCAGTCCCCATTCCCATGATTAGAAGGAAAAGGTTTTTTGTTAATGTTGGCCAGCAGAAGATATGTTCTTGTTTAGGTCCTTTGTGCCATCAGCTCCTAAGACAATCTGAATGGCTACAGAGAGAGAGAGAGGAATGCCTCTGGGTGAACTAGTGACTTTACCTCAAGCCAGATTGAGAGCGAGGCACACAGACACATTTATTTGCATAATCTGAAACAGCAGGCCCAAAGACTGGTGTGGTTGCAGTGATTTACAAAGACAGGGGTGTCCAGAGACAGGCCTACATTAACAGCTTTAAAGATGCCTCTCGACCATCATAGTGTCATTTGCAGGCTCTCAGGATGGTGATATTAGATCTAGCTGAGAATGTAGCTTGCAAGCATTCTGTAAGCAAGCTGGCTTTTCTGAGCTGAATTCCTAGAGTCTGATCTTGGTTTGAGAAGGTGTGTTAGCTCTCAATTCCCAAATTCTGGAGGAATCTTAGGTGGTTATTCAGTTTTGCCTTTTCAGGGATTATTGACCCCTCTCTTACTAGAAGACAGTTTTGGCTTTCTTTTGCCAGGGCTTGGTTATACTCCTCTATTTTAGGTAGTGCTGTGACATTGCCCTGTTGTGGCAAAGACAGTTTATCCTGTGCTTGAATAAATTATTAGCAAATAATTTACATTGTGAAGGAGAAAGGCAGAGAGAGGGAGGATTTCTTATATTAATAGACACTGCCTGTTTTTTGTGAAAGATGGACGGATTCTCCTTACCACATCTAAAATATCAAGATTCACTCTACTTATGTTTGATTAGCAGAGAGAAATTCAGCTTCATATGATAGCTGTGCCCAGCTGTACAAGTGCCAATGCCAATTCACATGCATCACACACCTCAAGGTGTAAGTTCTACTTAGAGCAGAGTATGTGTGAATTCATTTCTGTCTGCTGTGACATGGGGAGGGATAGGACTTGCTGCCAACACTTGCTTTGCATTCTCAGAGAGAATTTTTCATCCAAATTTTTCATGTGTGGAAGGTTGGATGGAGGCAGATGGTGAATTTAGCTGACTTAAAAATATTCCTTTTAGAAACAAAACAGAAAGAAACAGATTCTGCAGAATCTCTGCTGCTCCTGCTTCAAGAGAGCTGAAGGAGAGAAGAGATGTAAAACCTTGAATTTTGGAGAGGCATTTTTCTGGACTAGGAAGGTTTTAGTACTGATCTCTGTGTTGCCTGCAGGCTTTTTCAAGGCAAGAGCACATTGCCTTGCCCTCACTTCAGTTGTAATTGTACCATATTTTAAAGATACTGACTTTTATTAGAAAGAGATAACATATCAGTGGAAATACTGACCCAGGAGAGGGAAGGTGTTAATGAAATGGAAGGCACTGCAGTATTGAGATGCTCAAGGAACACTGGAGGCTCATACCACATGCTTGTGGCCATAATGGTAGCAGGTGTGTGGAACATACTACAGGAAGAAGGGCATTCAGATATTCATGCAAGTCTTTCACAGTGTAGTAACAGCACCTGAGATTACTGAAATACTAATTGTTTTGTTTGCTTTTCCTCTGAAGGACTACTAGCACACTCAGGTTCTCACTTTGTCTGAACAGACAGATTAGGCAGCTTAATTTTATTCTTTTCTAGTCTGTGTCTCTTGCTGCTTACTCTGCAATGGTTAAAACCATTAGGTTTGGGCTACTTATGAAAAACTGAAGTAGCTCCAGAACTTTGCAATCAAAACAAACAATGGCTCCAGTCCTATAGGATCTCAGGAGAGTGTAATTTTCTGCTTTATATGCCCTGAGGAACTCCTCTTTCAGCTCCTTCCTCTCTGACAGACTGCTCTGTTACTGTGGTTTTTCATGCTGCATGTGTGTTCCCATACACGACTCACAGTTGCCAGAGTCATCTGTGGGGATGAGGGTGAGCCTGTGAGCCAGCAAGTAAGCTCTGGACCTGGATGCCCTGTTTTATGTAATACCCACCAGGTCATGGGGCATTCTTGCTAGAGTAGGAAATGCGTGTTCACTGTGCTGACACTGTCCAGCTCCCTGGTGCCTGAACTCCTGTGTCCCAGATTTTGGCCAGGATAGAGTTAATGTTTTTACAGTAGCCATGAGGGGGCAGAGCCTGGACCCACATGGGCATATCTAGGCTGTTATTGTCACCACCTGATGTCACTGACAAGGTTTGAAGTACAGGACTCTTACCTCCAAGAGGAAGGTGGGCATGACTCACAGTCCAGGGGAAGCAGGGGCGCAGGGAGTCTGTCGTTCCCTGTTTCAGGGTCACATGGCATCTAGTCAGTCCGTGAGCATTTTTTGCATGTAAATCATCCTCTTTTTGTATAATTTTGTTATTACTATTGTTGCTGTTACTGTTAATTTTCTTATCTCATTGCTGTTTTCAGTAAATTGTTCCTCTCTCAACCTGTAATCTCTGCCTTTTTTCTCTCTCACTGGAGAGATTGTGGTTTTGTCATGGTTGTAGAGAAATGCGGTAAAGTTTCTAGCAGTTTAATTCCATACCACCCACATCATGGCAGGGGCATGGGTTCAGCAACAGAAAGCTGGAGCTGGAAAATTCATCATCTTTCGCTGGGCTTGGGCTCAGTGGTTTGCACGTTTTTGGGTCAGCCTGGTGGAGTAGTACCTCTCTGCCACCACTGGTCCCTTTCCCCTTTCTCTGGGCTGTGGCTTTTCTGGCTTGGTTCTGTAGGTTAGGTAGGTTAGAATCAGTGAACCTGAGATGCTGCTCTGAGAAAAGAACAAAAAAAAAAAAAAAGAAAAAAGGGAGAGAGCAGTGGTCACGTGGAGTGGAGCCCAGCTGAGCCATGTGGACTCCAAGCTGCAGCCACAATGACCACAGCTGGAGCCACAGCCAGAGCCCAAGATGCAACTGGAACTCCTGAGCATTCCAGTCCTGCTCCCACAAGGTCAGGCCCAGGAAAAGGGTCCCCAGCCTGTTTCAGAATCCTGTCAGGTCCCACCAGGTTTTGTTTTGTCCCTGTTTTTATTGTTGTTTTTCGAGCTGGTTAACTTGAAAGTTAACTGTGCTTGGTGCTGTCTTTGCAAATTGTCTTTATTTGGTGGATAAAATAATCTCTTTTGTATACTCTTTTATTAATGTTGTTGTGGTTAGTACTATTTTTCAGTAAATTGTGATTATATCTTATAATGTCTCCTAGTGTTTTCTCCATTATTGGAAAGGAGCAGGTGAAAGCATTTAATTTTCATGCTATATTTTAAACCAGAACATTTGTAGTACTGTTCCTAAACCATGACATCCTGGCTTTGCAGGAGTAATAACTTACTGAGCATCTATCCCAGGAGCTGTCCTACTTTCTCAGAGAAGTTGTGGCTGAGGTTCAGTTCATTCACTTGCTAATTGCCCTACAGAGAGACAAGTGTGCAGAAGTAATGTGATCTTTCAGGGACCTGCAGCCAGCTGCCATACCAAGGATGGATGAGGATGAAAAAGAGGCATATCAGACATGTTGAAATCTTCAGCACAAGAGGCATCAGCAGCCCAGAGATTGTGGCACTGCATGTCCCCAGATGGGCATATAACATCACAGTGATTATCTTCCCAAAACAGCAAAAGCAGTTGGACTTCGTATTGTGCAAACTTCTCTCATACAGCTCATGTCTGGTCTGCAACACATCCTGCAATTCTGTTCCTGTCCCTGTTTCACTCTTACCATTGTCCCTTGACCAAAAGCTTTTTCTAGTATGAGATCAAGGTCTTGCTTCAGGGCAGCTTCTGAAGGCACCACATGATGAAGAGGTTTTGAGAAGGAGCTGTCCAGAGAAGTCAAGACTCTCCAGTAAAAATATTTACTGGGGAATTGCAAACTTTTATGAAGTTGTGTTCTCTAACACAGGTCTGAAGGTTTGTTTCTCAGACAGACACACACAGATGTCCTGAAAAAATGTTCCCAGCACTGTATCCTCTCAGTCTCTCTTATTTCTGAACTAAGCACTTAGTACAATTATGCCAGGAAATCATGCAGGCATTGCCAAGTGAAATCATGCCAAGCGAGGGCTGCAAATGACCTTGGATTTCAGGTAACTCACTATTAATACCTCAGCAAAGTATGGTGCAGTCTCCTCTCCCAAACTGTTTTGTGGGGAAGAAAAGTATATTAAAAGTGCACTGATCTCTCCTTTGGTGCTGTGCTAGGGTCTGCAGAAAGATATGCTTTTAGGTAAAATCTCCAGTCCATCACAGCCCATACCTGGCTGTAAGAAGTTATGGTGGGTTGACCTTGGCTATACATCAGATGCTCACCAAACCTGTCGCTCCCCTCCTCTGCAGAACAGGGGAGAAAATATGATAGAAAAAGCCTTTTTGAATCAATATAAAGGCAGTTTAATAAGGCAAAAGTAAAGGTCACATACTAAAGCAAAGGAAAATAAAAGATTTATTCTGTATTTCCCATCACTAGATGATGTCTAGCCTCTTCCCAGAAAGTCAGGCTTTAGTACACATGGTGTTGTATAGTGGTGCATACATATAGTGGTCCAGAAGACAAACATTATAATAACAAATGTGCTCCAGATTCCCATCCTCTCTTCCCTTTACCCCCCCCGCCTTTCTCTCAGCTTTTATTGCTGATGGAATATCCCTTTGGTGAGGTTGGATCAGCTGTCCTAGCTGTGTTCCCTCCTTAGATCTTGCCCACCACCAGCCAAGTGGTGAAGTGGGGGGAATATTGGAGAGACACTGCTTGATGCTTTGGGAGCCAAAACTTTCCTGTGTTTATCAACACCTTTCTAGCTACCAATACAAATCACAGAACTAAAGATGTGGGAGATGCTCCAGAAATTAACTAAGTTCCTCTTGAGGGACTGGTTTTCAGAGATGCTGGGAATTGAGCAGGTCAAATAGTTAATCACTTTAAATCTAGATTTATACTTTTAATCTGGGTTCTCATCAGACACATAGCTGAGATATTGATTTTGCTTATAGTCCAAGTAGTAATTTCAGGGTGAGAGACTGGAATACAACACATATTACTTCACTTTTACTGCCATGAGTGTTTGTGTGCATACAACCCCTCAAGAGCTAGGACAAATTATCCAAAGGCAAACTGGCAATGGTATCAGCTTCTGATGTGTCTAGGTGCTTATTAGATATGTTCTGGAAGAAAAGAAGAGAGTATAAGAAGGCCGGGTCCAAAGAATGTATTGGTTTTACTGTCTTCTTAGTGCCCAAGATACCAAGGGAATAATGTAAGATGAGCAATATGAGAAATGTTAGCCAGACAGTAATTAATGTGTAGGTTATAAGTGTATTTAACCCTGTATCCTTCCTAACACAAATAAAGCCCTAGAGTCATCAGTTTCACATAGATCTTTGTCTTCAGTAAACCAAGAGGCATTTTGCCAAGAATTTTTTCTTTCAGTGTGACACAAATCCCATGGCCTATCAAAATGCATTTTGTATATCCCAGTTTCAAACTGAAGGAACATTTCCACCAGTTCATATGCGAACATTTAGCATTATTCCCTTAATCTATCTAGAAAAGTTTCTCCATGTCATATTGGAGAATGAAATTTTCTGACCAAAACATGTTTTCTGTTGGCTAAACATAAACTGGAATGACTTAGTCATGGCAATTGCAGTCACATCTGCTAATGAACGTAACAGTTGCAGACTCACCAGACTGCCACTATATGCACACTTCTGTTTTTCAGAAGCTTGTACATTATAGAAGTATTGCAGCAGAAAATATTATGGCTTTCAGAATGTTAATGTTTTTGCCTGTGAGCAACAGTTGTTTGGTTAAAATTAAATTGCTTTCAGAAGATTGAACTTGATGAGCAATAATTTTGACTACAAACTATGGCAGATCAGGTACCAGTTCTTGAAGGGATGGATTCTCTCATAACACCTCTCCTTGCATATAGTTCCTTCTACCAAAATGCAGTTGTCTTCAAACTCTAATTGTGTAATGGTTCTGTTGGACTGGGAAGATAGAAAGATAAACAAAAGACATACAGGAGTCCCTCCAGCCCTATCTGTGGCCCTGTAGGGGTTAGAAGTACTGAGTGCTTGTGTCCCATGGAAAAGCATGAGTTGCTTTTGGGGGTAACTCCATTAAAGGACATCAACTGCCACACAAAACTTTCATGTGCAGAGGATAAGCAACATTAGGGATGCTCAGGGGTCCTATGTTTTTTTCTCTCACACTGTGTACTCATTGATGACTTCCAGGCCTGAGAGAAGCCTAAAATTCCTATTGTTCTTGACAACCCTGGCCCACCATTACTGGCTACTCACCACCATAGCACTAACAGTGTCTTTGACACCTTTAGGTCCTAGACCATGGTGGTTCAGATTTATGTAAGGTTTAACCAAATTTTGAATCAAGTGTGAGGTAGGCACCACTTCCATCAGCCTGCATGCTTCCATGTACATGGGCTCTGTGCCCATAATGTCAGTAAAGCCTTCTCAGGATCTACAGAGAAAATGTATATTGATGAGTATATTGTGTCCTCCCATCTCTATTAAATAAATTAAACTACTTCATAAATTTAAATAACACTATGCACAGTCTTACTTCTCATGCATTATCATCCCCTGGTTCTCCCCATGCCTTTATCCTAGACTTTTAGGAGCAAATGTATCCTCCTTGCTTATCCATTTGTCATTCAGTGACTTACTGCAGCTTCTCACCAGTCTGCAATGTGACTGATTTTTCTTTTTTGTATAATTGAGAACTTTTGACATCAAGTAAAAACTTTTTTTCCCCCTTAATTTAAGCATGCAGCTGATATTGCCAGTAGAGGTAGGGAACTCAGAACATTCTGACTTACAACGAGCTCAAAGAATCTCAGCATTTTAATCTTGGCCATTGGGTGTTGTTGACACAGCTGCAGTGAGACATATCAGTGCAGCTGGAGACTGTATTTCCACAAAAACCTGTCATTTGGAATTCCTTCATCAAACCCCATATTTGGAGGTCATATTTCTCCACTCTGTTATATGCATTCAGCAGTCTAACCTCAAGACAAATTTCCATCTCAACAAAGTAATTTTCCAGTTCTGTCTGTAGGCTTCAACAAAATAGTCTTTGTTTCTTGTGTTATTATGTTTTTTGACTTTCCTTCCATTTATAACAAGTTAGAAAGTTCTCTTCCTAAATCATGGATAAATCCTACTGTTACAAAAATAATTGTAAGACTTGTTTTATCAGATGACTGACTTCATGAGAAGAGAAGAGCCACCAGAAAAGACTGGAATGGTTGTGGCAAACCCATGGCAGACCACAAGTACTACAGTGTTTCATTAGGCATGCACCAACAGGAATGCAGTCGCATCCCTGGTTTCAGCTAGCTCCTCCTGCTGCTCTATTACCAACTAGAGGAGAGAACAGGGAACAAAGAAATAGCCCTAGTGTGTAGAAAGCAGTTGAAGAAAGATGTTTGATACCAAAGGGAGAGCTCTTAGAGCTCTTAAAGGGAAATTCACACTTCCCCGCTTCCCCCCCCCCCCCCCCACCCAATCAATAGCCAGATTACATGTAGCTGTTAGAATTCTGGGAGGATCATGTCCTTGGTCTCCTTTTTGCATGTATACCACTTGGTTAGGTACAGCTCTGACAGTATGGAAAGGCTAGTGAGTGCAGATGGTCAGAAAACATTCGGTTTCAACCCCTAGTTCAGTGTCAGGAGCTTAAGCTGCCTTCTCTGCTGGGTGTCACCTAGCACTGATGTGGAGCAGTTTAGCTATTCATTCAGATCTATATGGGGAAAAGACTGGCCAGCTGGCACCCTCATCACCACACTTCAGCCAGCTCTGCAGCTGCATCTCCTTTCCTTCTGCCAGATTTTATTTGTCAAATGATGGGTTTACTTGCATTACTCTAGTGTGAGAAAGACAAAAGGAAGGGTAAAAATAGGCTTAAATCCCATGTAAAGTCATGAGACAAGTCATGTGCCCAGTACATTATTCAGTCCCACAGTCCCACAGACTGAGCCTTCTGAGGTAGATTCAGAAATTTTGGCACTTCAAAAATTGCATTGTGTGCTATTTAAATATAAAAAAAACAAGCCTAGAAGAGTTGTCCCACATATGTCCATGCCTTAAAGTAATTGCATTATTTAAGAAATAATTGCATATATAACAACAAAGGAAAATAAGAAATTAACATTAATGACTAAATGACAGACCAAAGGAGGTTTAGAACTTTAAGAGAAGTTGTTATGCTAAACTAGGAAGTCAGGCCAAAGAGCTGTGATAAGTCCTGGCACCTGACTCTGCTGTGTACAAGCAGAGCCTGAGAGCAGCAGGTTCAGAAATCCCTGCTGCCCCCATGCCCTGCCTGTCGTTCTGGGCTATGAAGAGCTCAAACAAGATCTGGTCTCAAAAGATGCTGAGCTCTGACATCTCTTATGGGCAACAGGGGCAGCTCGGTGGAGTGTCCTGGAAGCTGGTACTGCCAAGTTCTCTAATGATTAATTTTGCTTTTTCCAAGCTGCTCCCAGATGGCAGCTCCCACCTCTGGCCACTGGTACCCTGGATCCCTGTTCATCACCCTTCTCATTGCTGCCTGCCCTCAGGAAAGAAGCCTTTCCAACTGGTGATCAGCCTGGTGCAACCACAGACCCTCTTAGCTGCTGCTGATTTTTCTTTGGCCATTTCTGACACTTTCTGGAGTGAGTTTGTTAGTAAGTAAACACCACACCTGTATATGTCTCAGACTCATTCTCTGTGTCACCACCAGTGAGTCGCATGTTCATTTGCTTTTTCTCTTCTGTAAATGAAGAGTTCACAGTCACCTCCTAGATCCTGTATGTTTCTCACACCTACACACTAAAAGCACAGCTGCTTGGAGTCAAAACATCTCCAGGAGGAATGGTGCCTCTTTTAAGACCTGGGTTCTTGATTTATGCTGCTTATAAACAGGAGAATCCTATGTCTCGTTTGCAGGGGCCATCCCGGTGTTGTGAGAAAGCCCTGCAGACTCTGTGGCTGCTCTGTGCTGCAACATCACCCTTATGTGATCTCACCTGCACCTTCTGATTCCTAAGGGTGACATTCAGTGCCAGAAGCCCCATTGTTCTGGGATGCAGTCAGCTCACAATAACTGAGAATAGCTATGGTTTTGGCTGTGGGCCTTCCCCCTTTCTCTCCAGATATATCAAAGAGTCATGCCAGGCTGCTGCCAGGTGTTCTTGTCTCCTTTAAGTTCATATTCCAGTTTGTACAATTTCACGATAAAGTCAGACTGTGGCAGCTTTAGTGTTAAATGAGATGAAGATAGGAATGTATTCATCTTTTTAGTCTGGAACAGATTCAGACTTCCCTACTCCCTAATTCCCAGTATATTCAGTAATAAAATGTGGCTCGTAAACATGTCAGCACTTAATGGGGCCTTGAGTCAAGTACTCACTCATTCCACCAACTACTGTTGGTGCCAAAAGTGGTTCAGTGCTTATTATTTTACATCTCTTTTACCAAGGACTTCGTGACTTTTCCTAAGGTGCTAAAACCAAAACTGTAACAGAAGAAGTTGACTGATAAAGGTTGAGCAGAAATAATTCATACACTTAGAAATATTTTTATTTCCCTAAAAATAGAATAATTTTTGTGGCTTTATTCCTTTAGGTTCTACATAGTCCAGTTATTAGAGACTGTGGAGGGGTTATATTTGGATAAAAAACAAAATTCCACAAAACCCAGTGGAAGGCTTGACCCTGAAGCAGGTGACCATTATCAGCTTTGATTTTATTGCCAAAATTTGTAAATATTTTTTTAGTGTAGGCCAAACAACTGTGGCTATTTGGCCACAGCTGCTTGCTTGTTTGTAGCACCAGCTAACATTCTTCTCTGATTTCAGTCTGATTATTCTGATGTGGGTTGGGTCTGAAGATCTTTTCTTAGCTCTTTCCTTTTAGGGAACAGCCAGGTTTTAAATGACCCAGTCATGAGCTCGTAATGTTGCAGATCCTTCCTCTGGAGAACACCCTCCATTCTCTGACTAGAAACCAATGATGGATTTGTTACTGCAACAGGAGATGGGAGACCATGGTCCAGTGCTTTGCCAGAGACATCTGTGGGATTTGGGACAAGTCCCTGCTTCTATGGTCTGTGGTGTTTTAAAATAGGGATTTGAAAAAGAGTGGTAGGATTGTTATTTATATACATTTTAACATCATGTCAGATCCTAGCTGAGAACACTCATTGTGCTAATTACTAACGGGAGAAATGGGACTTAATGTCTTCATAAACAACTCAAGCTGAAAGAATCAATCAGGTTCTGGAAAAATGGCTGTGGGGATATTAGGAGAAATGAGTGTTAATGTCTTAGAAATGGGCCTTAATGTCTTAATGAATATCAACCTGCATTTTTTGCAGAATCCAGATAATCTGAGCTTCTAAACTTTAGGGCTATACGTAGTAGGTGGTTTGGGAAGTCTGTACCTTCCTCAGCTAATGGGGAAAGGAAGAGGGCAACGTGCAGCCAGGAGTTTAGGATAAAAGGAGGCTGTCTCCTCAATAAATTTGAGAGAGACCCCATGGGGTACGGCCTAGTTTCAGAGTGTGATTTTCTGCACAACACCAAGTGTTTAATTTAATAATGACCCATGACATGGCAGCTGGTCACCATGAAGGGGACAGTTTGGCAGCAGTCATCAGTGCAAAAGGCAGGCATAATATGAATCTTGACTTCATTTCAGGTACTTAGAATTTGGAAGAAGGCTACTGAGATTACGAATGAGAAATGTGTATTTGGTGTAAAAAAGCTGTAGTGTGCTTAGCTCAATTGTTTGCCTTCAGATGTTGAAAACATTTGATTGCAGACTGAAGCAAACATTGAAATTCTGGACTTCAACCAGGACTTTGCTTTTTTTATACAACTGTCTGGTTTCAGCATGTGATGGATCTCAACTTGCAAACGCCAGAGTACTCATGGCCAGGTGAGGACTGATTTTGCAAACTTCTGATGCCCTCTCAGCAGCACCGAGTGAGGGCACCCACCCACCCCATGGCCACTGCTGCATAGCGGTTGTGCTTTGCAAAGTCTTAGCTATTATCAATGCTGTTCAAAAAGCCTGTATAACATCTGGCTTCCCAAGGGACATAAAAAAACATGGAAATTGTCCTGTTTGTATTTCTGGAGAACAGGGGGTGAAAATTTTTGCTTAAAACCACAAATTTCAGGGCGGCGGGGCCATAAGGCAACCTTCTCTCAGCCCGGGGTCACAGCTTCTAACCCCCTCAGGCACAGCAGGGCTGCAGGGCCCCGCAGGCCCCGGGCCCCGGCCGCGCTCCTGCCCTGCCCGGGGCAGGCAGGGCCCCACCCCGGCCGGGGCCGTCCCACCGCGGGCCGCGGCCTCCCGGGAGCGGCGCTCGGGCAGGGCCAGGCCCGAGCCGGCTGCGGGCCCCGGGGCCCGGCGCGGTGAGTGCCCTGCCACGCCGGGCTGAGCCCGCGCACTGAGGCCGCGGCTGAGGCGGGGCCGGCGCGGCGGCGGGGACGGGGGAGGCCGGGCCGGGCGGCATGATCGGCACCGTGCTCTGCTACGTGCTGCTGCCGGCGGCGCGGCTCCTCCGGGCCCTCCGAGGTAACCCGGCCCCGGGCGGGCGGCGGCAAGGGCAGGGGGAGCTGCCGGGGGTGGCCCCGAGGGGCGGGGATGTCGCTCGGCATCCCCCGCCCCGGCCTGAGCGGGTGCGGCCCGGTCCGGAGGCGGCGCGGCTGCCCCGCGGCTCCCCAGGCCCCGGCCCTGGGCGGAGGCAGCGCGGGGCTGCGGGGCCGGGCGGCGCGGGCAGCTGCGCGTCTGGAGGAGCAGCTGCCCGCGGTTGTGCTGCAGAGGCAGGCTGCGCTTCGCTGGGGCTCTAGCTCCTGCCCCCACCTTGCCCTCCAGGCTTGGAGAGATCCTTGGAGATGGGCAGCTCAGAGATCTCTGATCCCCCAAGGGCTTGCGACTTCGTGAATGGACTTATGTGTGTCGCTATTTCACTTAGTTTCCCTAGATCCTGCTGCTACTTCACAGTTCCTGATTACTGAGCTCATGTAAAGCCACCCTCCAGCCTGAACCTGTCCCTGGGCCTGTAGCAACTACTGGACTGGCACGCTGTCTTTTTTCATAGTCAGCAGCAAGCTGATTCCTCTCAAATTCAGCTCCTATTGTGTATTAACAGGTTCTTGTAGGCACTCATCGTGCCTGGCCAGTGGCGTGTGGAAACATTACCTTGGTGTGTTGGTATTTTTAGCACTAATGAACTTAATTACGAACTGACAGAAAGGAGTATGGTTCTTAAAGCTCCATTTCTGACACATACAGAAAACTTTGACACAAAAGATACAGTAAAACTATACACGAATGTTGCTGACTCCTGTATGTTACTGCTCTGGCTGACTGACATGAATGCAGAGAAAAAATGTGATTTGTAATCAACAAAGATTGCTAGTAGGGATAAGTGTCTGCAGAATTCATAGTGAAGCGTAAATGCCATCTCTTGTATAGATGCAAGTGAAAGAATTCGCTGTCACTTTCTACTTTACTGCACAAGTATTAGTATATTCAATGTTACATTAAAAACAGTTTAAAGTGGTTTTATTTTTTTCCCACATGTCAGGCGTCAGGTGATATGTAATTCTTATCAGGACTTCTTCTGTACATATACTCTCTCTAATCAGGCATATGTTGGTCCCTATGTGTCTTCATTTTTCATCTCTTAGTAACATAATAATTTTTTTCTACAACTGATTATTTTGATATATTTTACTCTCTTAGCTGACTGCTATTTCTTATGTGGTCCCTAGAACGAAACTTGCTCCAAATGATGATCTACAAAGACCTTGGCTTCTTAGCCCATGCACCTGATCAGCTAACTTTCAGAGACTGTGCCTTTACTGAGAGCTGGTAGTTTCCACAAGGCCTTTCAGCTTGGCTGTCTGTGCTGCTGCATGAGTTAGAATTGCTTCCCTAGATTTGATAAAGCCATTGCTATTACATGCAATTTCAGTGACTTGGACTAATATAACTGGATTTGGACTGTGGCTTAGCATTCTGGAGGAGGCAGGGGAAGTTATTTAGACTGTAACTGTGTTTCCTCAGAGAAGTAATTTGTTTGGGTTGCTATACTGAATGGTTGTATTACACAGAGTTACAGAAAATGCATTGGAATAAGAAAAGAATGAGTAAGAAAGCATTTCTGGCTGTCTTATTTTGATTTTGTTTTTAAATGACAGATGCTTTCTTTACCTATCAAAAGAATGTGCTTCTGGCGAAGAGCCCGTCCACCCAGATAGAAGGTGTCTTTGCTGCAACCAGAGGAAGATCAGTCCCAGAAGAGCAAGAAGCCTTTCTGCAGCAGTGGCTGGAGGAAGGAGAAGGGAATTTGCCAGCCGGTGAGAGTGTTCCAGCGGTGAGGAGAGTATCAGTTTCACTCACTAGTGACTGGTTAGAAGGTTCAGAGCTATTGATGACCAGCCTCAGTGACCTGAACACGTCTCCGGAAGTCATCGGGTGTGCTGATCAGCAGCACTCAGAGCTAAATGCCTTGGCTTCTTCAGAACTGCAAGATCATGCAGTGGCTGAACTGGCAAGATTACCATCAGAGGAAACAGTGACTGTAGCAGGCAGTGCCCCTTGGGCAGCTGTGGTGCCACAGACAGATCACCAGACAGCTGGCTGTGCTGGTATCAACGTGGAAGTGCTGAATGACGACCCAGCTGTGCTGGCCTGGAGTTTAGCGTGTGATGCAGAGACAGTGCCACCAGTGCTCCCAGCCCAGCCCATTCAGGATGTGGTGCCGTTTTATCCTGTCCCAACAGAGGTGCCCTACCATGGTCAGTGGTGGCTCTGAATCTACTGTTTAGTTTGGGATTGACATTTGTAGTGAATGTGGTCAGGTTATTGTGTCTGGGTTTGCTGTCAGCAAGACACTGATTGCCCCTGCAGAACTGACAGGATCTGCTAGTGAAAACTGTAAAGTGAGTTTTTGCTGAGGAGGGGCTGGTGACAGCTAGTAGTTTCTGTTCTGTGAGACTGTCTGGTCTGAATATCAATATATGTTCCTTACTATTCTCAAATGCTGGCTTTGTACTCTGAAAGGCACTGAAAAGTGGGTCTGGTGTTTCAGTATGCTTGACTCTGGTCATGTGTTATGCCATCCCTACAGACAACTATCCAAAGATATCCAGAAAGAGCATCTGAAAACCGGAGTGGGTGAGGGTTTGCTCAGAGGCTAGAGTACCCTAGCTTAGGGAATGAGAATGGCTGTTTTCTGGGTCCCAGGGGAACCAAAGTATCAGCAAGGTACCCAGTACAGCTGTAACTTTCCTTTTTGTCTCTTGCGTATAGAGATCTTATGGAGAGACTGGGAGGATCTTTCTGTCCAACCCTTAAAGCAGGTCTCAAAAAACACTCCCCTCTTTGAATTTCGAGTCATGTCTTACAACATCCTTGCCCAGGACCTGGTGGAGCAGGGTCTTGATCTCTATGTACACTGTCATCCAGACATCCTGGACTGGAACTACCGCCTTCCAAACCTTTTGCAGGAGATCCAGCATTGGGATCCTGACGTAAGTATGACTAAACCCTCTCTACATCAAGTGTCACCTGAGTTTGAATTCCCTCTTTGATCTAACAATATTAAGAAAATAAAAAGCCGGGGGCAAGTCCTAGGAAGATACTAGCTGCTTGGTAACTGGACACTGATTGGTCTGAGAGTGTTTGAGGACTTTCACAGACCTCGTCTATTTTTGGTGTCTATCTTGCTTTGATTGTAGAAACTAGTCATACTTTGATAGCAGGACTTAACTTCTATAAACAGCAGAAGTAGAGGAAGAAGGACCAATTTTCTAAGGCAGCAGAGGAGGGGAAGCCTGCGTAGAAGAGGACTCCATGAATTTTTCTATTCTTTGAGTCCTCTTTGTGAGATGAAGGATCTTTTTTCTCATCACTGGAAAACTGAATGATACGCTAATGTGACCCAGAGAGTTAGTGCTTTTCATCTGGAAAGTACAGGACAGAGTTGTGGTGATGGCATTTCTATTTGGAGGGTTGGCATGTGAGTCCACTTTTCCACTTTCTTCCTTTCCCAAAACAAGGTAACTAGCAAATACTTGTGGAGCAAGTGAGGTCTCTGCCTTCCTTCCAGGTCCTGTGTCTCCAGGAGGTGCAAGAGAACCATTACTGGGAGCAACTGGAACCAACATTCAAGGAGATGGGTATGTCCTGTTTTTGTGGGTCTGTACCTCCAGCTCATGGGACTGGCCAAGCAGTGCTTCCTGCTTAACATCTTCAAAGCACTCAGTTTCAAGAGACCTCTTCCTGTTTGCCAGGTGGCTACTGGCCCTGCTTCTGAAGTATCAGCCTAGACCTTTATCCTTTCTTTTGCTATTGATGTCTCTGAGTTGAAAGATCAGAGTAACAAAAGAGAGGGCCCTAGAAAGACAAGGAGAGAGGAAATACCCCCAGTGATTAATAATAAAGGGTGATTATTGGAACAGAATTGGGTATCTTGCTGTACCCAAATGTCATAGGAACCTTTTCTATACAGACTTGCTGAGCCTGAGGTAGTGACTGGATAAAACTTTTAATAGGTGATGGTTTCTTTTCAGGCTTTGCTTGCTTCTACAAGCGGAGAACTGGGACGAAGACAGATGGATGTGCAGTGTGCTATAAGCACAGCAGGTTCCAGCTGATCAGTCTCAGCCCCATAGAATACTTCCGGCCTGGCCTGGATGTCCTCAACCGGGATAATGTGGGCTTGGTGCTGCTGCTGCAGCCTGTGCTCCCAGAAGGTCTAGATCTGAAGGCAGTCAGTCCTTTGTGTGTGGCCAACACTCATGTGTTGTTTAACCCCCGTCGAGGAGATATCAAACTGGCCCAGGTGGCCTTGCTGCTAGCAGAGATTGACAAAATTGCAAGAACTACTGAAGGCAGCTACTATCCTGTCATCTTGTGTGGAGACCTGAACTCTGTACCTGATTCTCCACTCTACAAATTCATCCGGAATGGTGAACTTTCCTACCATGGGATGCCAGCCTGGAAGGTAGTTGCCAGCCAGAATTGGGATTGGATGGCTCTTTATTGTCTGCTGCTAGAGAAATGCATGGCTGCATTCTTCCTCTTGTGAGGAAATAGTCTTAATACTGAATTAAGTTATTCAGCAGGCTTCCCCAATGTCTCCAGCACTGCAGGGGAAAGAAGTGGACAAGTGCATGCGTGTTGTTTCCATCATTGCTCTTCCGGTTTCTTTTGGGGCAGACTTGTGATAATAGATCACTTAATGTCAAGTATTTTTTTTTCCTTTCCTATGGAACTTTTGTGCCTGTGTGACTGGAAGTGTAGGGAAATGCAATTCCACCAAGACTTATTAAATTTTTTTGTGGATGTTTGTTCTAAAAAAAGTTTGAAGTGGGTACTTATGCTAGAGTCTTTTGTGTTTTCTTACGGTGTGTCTGTGATCAAATATATGGTTATCATTCAAGCTAAATGATCACTTCAATGAGATACCTGTAAAGTATCTTGTCAGGTGACTTTTAATTAATTGTATCTGTCCCCTACAGGTGAAGTTTATTATACCTTTACCATACTCTGAATAGTTTAGTTCATGCCTTTCTAAGAGGGCATTCTCCTGTCTTGCTCTTGGCAGGTGTATATATGTACATTGTCTATAGCTTGCACATCTGCTCTGTGCCACTGATGGTTGCTCTCCTTTCCTGGCCTTCTTGCAGGTGTCTGGTCAGGAAGACTTTTCCCAACAATTGTATTCACGGAAGCTGCTGGCTCCACTGTGGCCAAGTTCACTGGGTCTAACAGACAAGTGCCAGTATGTCACCCTGTCTCAGCCAAAGAAACCTGGTGAGCTCCAATATGCACTGACAATATGAGTTTGCTGAGGATGGGAAAACTTGTGGGCCTTGCTGTCTCTGTGAGTAGCTTGGGCATATGCTGCATGAGGCACTGGACAAAAAGATTCTCTCCTTCTGCTTTGTATATTAATTAAATGCAATTTTTTCCAGAACCTATTGCATTTCTGCCATTTTCCTTCTCTTGTCAGGGCCTGAATGTTCCTCTACCAGTAACACTTACTCTACGTGTCTCTTTCATATTCCCATGCTTAGACTTCTGTACAGTTGTAAACTATGTTCAATAGTCACTGCTTTAATCTCCGGGTGTTTGGGGTATGGTTTTGGATAGTATTTGCAAACCACTGTAAAGAAATCATTCCTAGGACATAGTTAGAATCATGTCTGTTCTTTGCATCCATAGAGAGGATTAAAAAAATGGAGCCTACAAAAAATAGCTTTTGTTAAAATCTTGAATATAGAACTTGTATTCAGCCTGATCTCCAGAAATGTTTTTCTCAGCAGACATTTCCTGGAGTTGCAGACAAACTGATCTGCTTGAGAATCCCTTGAACTTTTGGTGTCTCAGAGAAGACATTCTTTCTTTGCGCCAACAATGACTGTTGCATTTGAGGAATAGCAATAGCCGTGCTCTGTTCTTCTACACATCTGTTCTACGTGTAGGTTATTAGGTGATTTATGTTCTCATGGTATCAGAGTGCTTGGGCACAAAAGCCTCTCTCAAACCAAAGACCTCTAAGGGGCCCAAAGGTACCTACCAAATAGGTAGGTGTTCCCTGGGGGTGTGACTGTGCTGCAGTTACTTTCTTTTAATTTGTACTTTTCTCTGCAGGGAGACGCGAATACAGCCGTGACTTCCTGCTGCAGTTCCGCTTTTGCGATGTTGCCTGTGAACGACCACCACAGCTGGTCCTCCTGGAAGGTGTGACAGATGCTAAACCAGGTATTAATGGGAGACTTTTCAATTTGTCACTGTCCTTGCTCAATGGAGCCTCTCCTCTGAGGACAGACTGAGAGAGTTTGGACTGGAGAAGACTCCACTGAGGCCTCATTGTGCCCTTCCAGTTCTTAAAGTTTATAAATTTTATAAAGGCTTATAAAAAAAGAGGGAGACAGATGGCATATAGTGATGGGACAAGGGAAAATGGTTTTAAACTTCCTAAAATTCTTTACATAGAGGGTAGTAAGGCATTGGGCCAGATTGCCCAGAGAAGTTATGGATGCCACATCCCTGAAAAATGTTTAAGGCCAGATTGTATGGGGCCGTGGGCAGCCTGATATAGTGAGTGACATCCTTGCCCATGGGATGGAGCAATGGAACTGGATGATCTTTAAGGTCCCTTCCAACCCAGGCTGTTCTGTAACTGTATGATTCTATGATTTCAAGGAAAACATGAGGTGGAGGTGATGCCTGGTGAGGAAAGGGAAAGGCAGAAGGGTGCCTTCTGCGAGTGTGATTAGATTCCATGAGAGCTCAGAGAAGTATACTTTCCTCCCTCATACACACTGACTGTGTTCCTTGAGACGCACTGAGATTCAGCTTCCTGAAGCTGTTTCTTATAAACTTCTTTTAAGCTGAAACACATACACATACGTGTATTTCTTTTTCTGCTTCAAGATTTTGGTGGCAGAGAACAACCTGAAGACTGTAATGATATATGAAGGTCACAATATAGATGTCTCTGGAAGCTGGTACCCAGTAGACATTCCTGCACCTCTGGGCCTTGTGGCATGGCTGGTTCTGCTTTCTCTATTTCTGTTCTGCCTTTCTAGACACCTTTTGAATAAGCTGTAGGCTAAGATAAGCAAACTTTCTTTTGAGAGCAAAGCACGATTTCAGTAATATTAAATGCTTTAAGGACATATCCTCAGCAGGACAGAATATGACTTCTCAGTTGTTTGCACTGATCTGCTCTAGGGATGTTCCTGTTAGTCTTACAGCTTGTGTTTCCTTTGGATATTTTCCTTTATGATGTTCATGACTGGAAGCTATCTGCTCTTCTTGGGCAAAAAGATTCATTTGGTTTCAAGAGAAGCTTCTCAGACTTGGGATGAGCAGCCTGTTCTGGGATATGTGTAGGTCTGGCTGGAATTTCTTTGCTCCTTTGCAGACCGCCCTGCAGACTGGCCCAAGCCTGCTGCCATGGTGAAAGACCCTGATCCCCAGCCATTCGTCCCAAGGTAACTTGGTGCACCTTCAGTGGCCACAGTCTTCAAACGCAGCCTTGTTTTTCTGAGCCCTGAAAATCTGGCTGAAGTAAAGACTGAAGTAAATGTGAGAGTGAAAGAGAGTAAGGAGAGCTATCTGGAAGAGCTAGGTCCCCCCAGGATTGCCCCAGCAGCTGGATGCTGCTCTGTCAGCATTGTGTTGGTGAGATTGAGAATGTAGGGCATAGGCATATACAGAACTGGGTATTGAAGACAAAGGAAATTCACAGTATGTCTTGCTTTGGTGTAAGTGGAGTGAATAGTTCTGAAAAATTTATGTGTTCACAGAGTAGGAGTAATTTAGATAGTTGCATCAGCAAGGGAACATTCAGCTGTGACTGCAGAACCAAAAAAGCATAATTCTCTTTCCTTTCTTGGTAAACAGTGACTGTTTGTGTGCAGGTGTTCAGGTATTATCCAGCATGGCCTCAACCTGACCTCTGTCTACAGCCACTTCTTGCCACAGAGGGGACGCCCAGAGGTCACAACAATGCCCATGGGGCTTGGAGCCACTGTTGATTACATTTTCTACTCAGCAGAGCCTGTGGAGAGCAAGGCGGGTGAGTGGCAGTGCAGGACTTATCCCTGTGACAGTGGAAGAAGACTGTGAGACAGGCCAGATGGGCAGTACATTTCATTAAGCTGGTGGATCTACAGGATCTGTCTTTGAAATAATACACAAGGTGGAAGTAACATTTGCTCATGTACCATGAGAATATGCTGTTTATCCTTGCTGTTAAAAAAATGAGGCTGCGTATGTCCACATAGACTTCTGAGGAAGCTAGAACAGAATAGATTCTTTTCTTCTGTATAAAAATCTTACTTGTGCTCCTGGTAACAGGCAGTGCTGGGTCCTGAGTTCAAGGCATGGACTTCTGGTCTGTCTGAGACCACATACTGTTCTTGGAAGGAGGTGGCTCTCGTTCTTTTACAGTGGCACCTTCTCTCTGCTGCCTGAAACGGGAGTTCTGTTGATGAACGACTGCATGTAAATGCATCCAGGAACTCTCTTGGAGCTGATTTGGGTCACGTCAGAATCAAGTTTGGGGAACAGGTTAGGAATGAAGAGATTAATTCCTCCTTGGGGGGGTATCTGAAGCTATTGCTAGGCCACAGTTCAAGAAAGGTAGTTCTCATGTAAGCAACTACCTGGTGAATTTTGTGTATTCTTGCTTCCTATGCCTGCAAGTATATGAAACTGTGAACAGCAGTATTGTCGGGTGCTCACTGCTTTCACATCTAGGCTCAAAGGTGCATGTAGTGTTTGTGCAGGGTGTCTTCATTTATCAGGGAAAGAACAGGAAAGGATTGACAAACATCCCTCTGTGAGTGTGCAGAGTTAATTTGTGGTGCCAGTCTCTGGCTGATGTTTCTTCCCATTTTCTTTGTCAGGTCGCAGGCTGTACAAGGATGGAGCCCTGAAGCTGCTTGGCCGTCTTTCTCTTCTCTCTGAAGATGTCCTCTTAATGGCAAATGGCTTACCAAATCCTTTTTGTTCATCTGATCATCTCTGTCTGCTGGCTAGTTTTGGCTTGGAGATCTCCAGCCTCAGAGAGAGTTAGTGTTGGTTCCCTTTCCCTAAAGAAAAGTTGTTCTGAATACAGCAGATTGCACAACAGCTTGCAAAAAAACCCTTTTCCTTGTGATGCCCTGAAAGTCCTTTTCTCCCCTCACACCCTCACTAAACACAAGGATTGGAGAGTTGGAGTGCTTTTTGCATTGGTATTTTCTGCATCTTTGCAAACCTGAGCTGTGTTCCCAGTGGGATGCCAAGTGTATTCAATCATTAGCATCTCTTAAAGAGAGCCTTGTTCCACTGCCTTGTTTAGCAGGTGTTTTTGAGCTGCAGGAACCAACATAATGCCCTTGTTTATTTGTCCCTGTGTAAGATCTTCAAGGAGCTGGAAAAGAGAGGGGCAATGCTCTCTGCTTTTGGTTAGCTTAATTGCTACCAAGGAGCATGGAATGTATAAGCCAGTACTCTTTTCACACCAAAATAATAGTTCTTTTAATGTCTCAGTAATAGTTCAGTACTTCGTGTTGTTGCGTTGCCTTTTAGATTGGATCTGCTAACTGCTTAGAAATGTCTTTTACTTAATAATCTGTACAGGCTTACTTGATGGCAGAAGGATTTGTGTGGTGTAACTGTTTCTACAAGAAACTGCTTGCTGTGACTAATGGACCAGGGAATGGAATTGCCAGGAATGGAACCAGGGGCTCTACAGAGCAGCATCTGTAGAACTGCAGCAAAAGCCTAGAGGCCTTGGGGAAGGCTTCCTTCCTTTCTGGCAGTCTCAGAATGGTACCTAATATGTCACTTTTAGCAAAAATATTTAGGATCCTCCCAGTGAATATCCTGTAGAAAAAATTACCCTGTAAGTCATGATAACCCCAGAAGACTATAACTTTGGCTGTCCCAAAAGAGAGATGAAAATGTGAGAGCTGATCTTGTCACTTGCCCTGTTCTTTGTGCACTCTCTATTGCATTCAGCCTGCCAGGGGTCAATGGCTAACCTGTAGTTTCTATCTCCTGTGTCTTGCTGCATCTTCTGCACCCACCCATGTTTAGGTGTAGATAGAACCCTTAGGATCAACTCCTGTTTCTTGACATGTGTTGGGAGGAAGGGGAAGGCTGTGTAACTTGGAGCCAGACTGCAGTCACTTGGATCCCAGCATACCGTTGGTGTCCTATTGGCGTACTTCTATAAGCAGTGGCTTGGCCAGTACAAAAGCAATCAAACTGTACCTGTTCCTAGAGTAAATTCCCCAGTTCAGCCTGACATTTGGTGCTCAGTTTTTCCTTAACAGATGAAACCAGTCTTGGCAGAAATCAATATTGGTATAAACATTATCAATCTTTTGTTCATAAACAAAGCAGGAAATCTGGTCTCACCTCAGGTTTTTGTAGGAGGGTACAGGAGACTTGAAACATCATTTGTTCTTCATGGTCTATATTGAGGGACTTTGATATTTTAAATGTTACTTTCTTTATTAAAAAATAAAATCCTGCTAATCTAAGAAAATACCACAAAGTAACTGCGGCACCTTGTATTTCTGGATGCTGAACCTCTGAAGATTGCTCGACAAGTGAAAGACTTGCTCAACAAGAGAGCTGAAAAAGGGCAAATTGGCTACACAACAAAGTAATGAGGGTTGAAGAGAGGGAAGAAGTGAGCCTAATTTAATCTCCCAAGACATCCCTAAATCCAAGAGGTGGCTTCTTTGGCATTGGGCTTGTCTTGCCCTCTCCATCCCCCACCTCCCTCCCCAGAAAGATTTGCATTCAGGAACCCTTGCCCTCCTCTCTAAGAAAGGAATACTGCTGATCTTTTACAGCTCACTTCTGTAAACGATAGAAACAAGGTGTGTGTGGGGGGGGAGGGAGTTGTGTTTTGTGCCCTTATGAGCATGTAAGTACTGCATATTCCCCTCTAGCCCTGCAAGATGGTGTAGTATTTGTCTGGTGATGTGTGCATGGCTTTTGCTACCTTTGTGAGTTTCTCTAAGTGAACAGCAGTCTTGGAGGGGTATTACTTAGGTAATAGTTCTGGCATGGCACTGGTACATGAGGAGGGATGGATGCAGAGGTGTGCATTTATATGACTATCTCACAGTTTGACTGATTTCTGCAAGTACTCTTACTCTGATTTTGTAAGCAGTTGTATTTATAAAGGGAGGGAAGGAAAGGGTGAATTGAGAGCTTTGCTTTCTGTCTGGCTCAAAAAGGTTGCCAGAAGGCAGCCTGGTTGCAGATGACTCCTTCCTGCTGTTAACATTGTAATAGGAACCTTAGAAGACACTAAAGGTTTAACAACAACCAACCAAAGGCACCACAAAAAATTCTGTGACACATGGTGTTAGAACTTAAGCTATCTGCTTCTATTGTAATTGCTGGCTGAGTCTGAGGTCAGTTGTTGAGGAGGTGTGTGTAAGTGTGTGTGTATGAAAGCTGCCCATAGGAGAGCCAGACTCAGCTCTTTGGAGACCCATAAGGTGTGCACCTTACACCAGTAGATGAACTGGTTGCCCCTGCACTGCCTGAAGCACCCTGCCAGTCCTGTGATATAACTCAGGTGGAGGACCTGTGTTCCAGTATCACAAGTGCTTTTTCCATTTTATCTAAACAAAAACCTTGACTTGTGGGCAAATTGCATGGAAGCATCTCAGGGAGGTTTTAAGGCTCCAGCTATACTTCACTGGAAAATCTAATGTTGCACAGGTCAAACTAATGCTTTCCCTTTCCATGCATGAAATAATGTGGTGTGCACTTGGAATTGTTGTGTTTTTGAACACTGGATATTGAGTCATGTGCAGAGAAACCCCAGGACAATGCCTACAAGTCCCCTTATTCTTCTTTCTGGAGGTTATAGTGTTCCCAGGGTGGCTTGCAGCTCTCAAAGCCCTGGCTTACTCATGCTGTGCTGGGCACTCAGAGGTGAAGGTGTGGCAGAAAAGCGGGACCATGGCTAGTGACTCTATAGAGACACAAAGGCAAAGTTGAAGACTTGATCTCTGTGTTTATTTTGACCACCATCACAGAAGCTCTGGTATGGACTCTTACAGAAGTGGTCTGTTTCAGGAAAATAAAAACCTCTGTGTTCTAGAGCAATTTAGAGTTAATATCAAATGGATCTAGAGACCTGTGAATGCCTCTTGACTCTGGGGGATTATAGGAGAGGATTGGAGGTGGGGTTGGTAGCAAGTTTCTAACTGTAAAATCGCGACTAGCATATAGTTGTTGGGAGAAGAATAATGTGTTTTGTGATGCTTTAAGAACAGCACCCACAGATACAGTCAGAGCCTGTGGTAATGAACACTGTTATGGGATGCAGGACTGAGATTCTATATGTACCTCTTAAAACTGTTTCTGGACCGAAATGCATGATGAATTTTCATTAACACAGCTTTCTGATGAATTACAGAGGGATCTGTAAACGGTTATCAAAGTAGAACAGCAGTATCTGCAATGCTCAGAAAGGGAAGGTGTCACAGAGGTAATTACCAGCTACATGACCTTAGTAGTGATGTGGAGTTCAGGGAGACTGATGCTTAGGGCAAGTGATGCCAGAGACTGCTGGCAGTGTGTGTATGTTCCCTCTTAGCAGCCTCCTAAGCTGCAGGAGCATGCAGCTGTTGAGGCAATCAAGTATTTGACTAAGTGTCTTTGCTAAAAAACAGCTTAGTTTGCACCACAGCTGCTAGGCTGTATTTAGTCATTCTATTTAGATAGAATTTGGACTTCCTTCGTTTTTGCAGTTTTAAGTTCATTGCTTCAGGAGGCTGCCCTTCATAATCAGTTTTCCCAATTACATGGGATGGGAGGAGTGGTAAACAATATAATTGCTCTAGCTTCTTTCCTGTTCTTAATAAATGAAACTTGGCTGCTGTTTGAGGTCTTCTTTCTCCATGCTCTCCAGCAGCTGTTTTCCCATGACTACTCTATCCAGTTATCTGAGTTACTGATGTTTATTTTTTCTGCAGCTGTATTTCTTTAGTTAAAAGTTATGGGTGCAATTCTCTAGGGCTAAGTGTTATTATAAATGCAACATATGAATGGTGTCAAGATGTAAGATAGTGAGTTTCCTCACTCCTGAAGAATTAAGTGGGAGGAGTGGGAGCTCTGAAACCACTCAGATGGGAGTAACACGTTATATAAAACAAAACACCTGAGTTTCAGATTTATTGGTAGTGCTCTATACACCACCTGCTTTGTGAAGGCAGAATTCTGAAATATACTTGACCTTAGTTTGTCTTCTCTGAGGAGTTTCCAAGAGGTCATAAGAAGTTCAGCATCTCAGTGGATCAAGGTATGAGTCCTGCTCTTAATGATGTGTTATAATGGTGCTGGCAAGCAGTCTGCAACACAGGGTGTTGCTGCACTCCAGTAACTGCTCCCATTGCCACCACCTCAGTATAGAAAATTTATTGGATATCCTGTTTAGATATTTGCAGACATATCCATGGGTCATCCAAATGCAGACAAGCCCTTTTGTTGCTTACCTAAAGGGAGAGCACACAAGTGTTAGTGGGATACCATCTCCTTTCAGGCTTCCTGTTGTGCAGGTTAATTGAATTGCTTGCTGTGACCTGCTTCTTACCAGACTGTAGCTGCCTGGCCTGTAGTGCTTCTCATAGCACTGTCATGTTGAAATACACAAGCTGAATTGAATATACTGCATTGTGTTTCTAAGTATGATACTGAGTTTCTGAAGGGAGCTCACCTGTTACAGTGATAACCAAGATGACAGCTTAAACAGCTGGCATACCACTAACTCCTTTTGTCAGCTGTAAATGTTTGGTTTCTCCTGTCAAGGCAAGTTGCCCTTCAGCTTCCACTGAAAATGTCAGTCTTGATGCTATTTTTATTTTCATTATTTAAATATTTATTTATTCATTTTCAGTTTTAGACTGTACATTCTTGTGCTCTTGTATAATAGCTGTAAAATTTTTTGTAACTTCAATAAGACAGCAGCTTTCAAGGTCCAAGTTTGGCAAATGGTAGGACTAAGCTAGACACTGGCTTGTGCTACAACAAAAGATGTATTTGTTCCATCCAGTCTTTTAATTTCTACATACCAGGAAAAAAAACCAAAACCAAAAACCCAATAGCAACAAAAAAACCTCCCTTGGCTTCAAGCCTTAACAATTTTGTTCAGTTTTTTGTTATTTTCTTTCTGGATGCAAAGCCTTCTACTTATATTTATTCTATATATTCAGTTATTAGCCAGTGCCTGGTGCTGCCCTTGAACTGGGGGTAGATGAATCCTGTAGTGATTCTATAGTTAATCCTCTCCTCCTTTAAAATGAAGTTAGAGTTGGGTTAGCATTCACCTTTTGCCAAAATAAAAATACAATCCAGGAAAACAAACCTGGCTGAGTTAACTTAATTCTGTCATGGCCTGCTATCTGCAGCATGTCAAATGCCTTTGCCTGCCATAATCCTGCAGTTGCTACATGAATGGTGCTCTTAAGGCTCAGTCTCACTCTCTCATGAATGAATTTCTGTGTGCTTTTAGACATGTGAGAGCCTTAAGTCTTGGGCCTCTCAGTGTAAAAGACTGACAGGGTGTGTTTTTTTGTTTTTTGTTTCTTGGTTTTTTTTTTTTTTTAATTTTCTGCTTCAACATGTTGTTTATCCTTCCCACAATAAAGATTTTCCACTTAAGATCCAAGCAGCATAATCTCTAACTGACTTGAAAACTAAAACTGCAGGAACAACCTGCAGGGGAAAAGTCTCATGTAAGAGGGAACAGAAAGTCTGTGGCCACATTACTGATTTTGCTGTTCTCACTTCACCCTGATCTATATACCCATAGGGGATGTAGGAGTTACCTGATTTAAAGCAAAATCTGTAAGACATGGAGCAGCGGGTGTTTTCAAGCAAGCAGCTGAAGCAGATGTTTAGAACTGTGCAATTACTTTCCCTCAGGGCAGAAGCAGTTCATATCATTAACTTGGCTAAGATGGACTATTGCATGTGCCCTTCTCTTTGGAGTAACAGGCCAGAGAATGTTTATTCCTTTCCTATACACACTGTAGGCTTGCCTACATCCTGGCCCTGGTCCCAGTTATTACTCATTTCCCTAGAGAGAAGGGGTATGTTATGCCTGAAAGATGATAGCATGAATAAAGTTGGATCCCCTTGCTGGGGATCCTTGCAGTGGATCTTGCAGCTGACTGTCCTTTATTAACCCAGCATTTGTCTTGAGAAGTCCTGGTGAGGTCATTAGTCGGGAAGGTCACTAAACAGACTTGGAGGAGAATTGATTTTCAGGCCAGGAAGGGAGACTGAATTGTACATTGAAAAGTTGAGCAGTGCAAGAAGAAGTTTGTATTAACCCTTACAGTATTGTTGCAGTATTGTAAGAGTGAAATTTTTTATGCTGCCTGTGCTGATTTTTTTTTTTTTTTTCAATCCAGCCTGACTGATGGCAATTCAAGAGGGAAAACATGAATTCTGGCCTTTGCTAAACAGCCACATATGTTCTTTACTTCTTCTGGCAACTGCCTCTGTGTGCACAGACACACTCACCTGTTCAGAGGATTAAAGGATGAAGGTTCTTCCATGTCCACTAGTGTAGCAAGTAAAGGACATCTTTACATAATTTACCTGATACCATCACTCAAGGCTGGCCTTTTGACTTTCAGCTGACATGTAATAGGTAGGTTTAAAGCAAAAAGAAGGACAGTACAGACAACTTGTTTGCTCTGCACAAGCTGAGAGCAGTACAGAGGGAATTTTATTGTCCAAGTGTCAAAGGAAGCAGAAGTATCAACATGAGGGCCATGGGAAGTGCAGTAAAAACTAAATCTAAATAAAAATTCTGTGTTGGCTATGTAAGAACACAGAACCACACTGATTAATTACAAAAAGACACACATGATACTGTTCTTAAAGAGAGAAACTTTCGATTTCTTAGTTCTGAGCTGTACCAGTGATAAAGATGTAAATGGTTTTGGAGCACCCCATCAGTGCTGGAGTAGAATACTGATGTGCATGGAAGTGGACCGCTCTGGTCCCACTAGCACCATCTCAACCCTGACCTGGAGGGAAACTCTGCTCTGCAGAGATTATGGGGGATTCAGTAGCCTTCTGGGCTTAACTGAATTGCTCTTGAGCAGAAAGGGCCACGGCACCACTGAAGGAGAGTGGTTGTGATACAAGTAAACACCTGCTCAGAGACACAAAAATACTAAATTTCCCAAGGAGTTCATCTTGGCTGTAGAGGGGCCATCTCCACCTTTCTCTGGGAGAGCAAACATCAAGCCAGAATAGCACTTGCTTTGTTAAGTAAAATTATAAATGCATAATGCAGGTCTAAATGGTGTCAGCACAACAGTGCAAGGCCACTGGAATGAGTGGTGTTATTTCAGCCAGACTTGCACTCACAATACATCTGGAACACCCCCTGCCTATACCTACTGTTTGATCATCAGGACCACTTGAAATACTTCACTCAGAAGAAGCAAGTAGCTAAAGCAAACACCTGAAGTGATTAGCCAGAGCCACTGGAGCAAGGTCAAGCCAATCTAATCCACTCTTGCCCTTTAGCTAACAGGAGCTTTCTTCTGTTCATTACAGTTTCTTAAACTTGGAAATTTGAAGGACAGTCATGTTCCAGTCTATACAATACCACACGAGTCTGCCTTAGGGGGCAGGCACCTGATTAAGGCTTTCACCTGAAATACTTAAAAGAAAAATCATCCTGTTAATCAGATTTGAAAACAGCAATACATCTACTATGTGAACAGAAACTATGTTTCAACTACAGTTCTGCAGTAATTTATTCTG
The DNA here is from genome assembly GCF_050655825.1 of Lonchura striata. Taxonomy (NCBI): domain Eukaryota; kingdom Metazoa; phylum Chordata; class Aves; order Passeriformes; family Estrildidae; genus Lonchura; species Lonchura striata. The sequence goes on along the minus strand of NC_140707.1, from coordinate 51,675,065 downwards.
ATGGATGCAAGGAAACTATGTACTGACCCATACCCTGGCCCACAGGTAAAATAGTAACTGAAAAATAGCACTCCACTCCCACCTAAAACACTTGCTAATACATGTCAATTTCTAAAGACTCCTTTAGCGTCTGTCTGTAAAAAAAAAAAAAGTTACTGTGTCACAGAGTGATGGACACCAACCCTGCTCTTTAATACACAAAATTTCTATCAGAGTGATGCTGTAGCACAAAGTTTTGCTCACTAATCAATCATTAAACATTGCAATTGGCCAGTAGTAAGGGACTTGTCTACATAAAAGCATAAAGAGGGGCTCCTTATTTCAAGGTTTGCATTATGTTTAGAATAGTTCACCAGTAACAGGTCAGCATTTGTTGAAGTCTTTCAAAGCTCACCTCAGCTTCACATACAATGCAGACAGTGTCTTATTTATTCCCAGTGTACACAGTTCCTTTCCACAGACTTCACAGGACTTGTACTGCAGAACAGACATCATGTGAGACCTACTACTGAACAGTGAAATTTACATCACAGAGCTATATGAGTGACCCTATTAATATTTAACATTAAAAATTAATAGGATTCTTTGAGATCCATCTTCCTTATTCTGCAGGCACTAAAGGAGTATGACTTCCATTATCATTCCTTCTCTGTAGCTCTAAAGCCTGCAGAAGTGAAAGACTCTCATCACCAGCCTTTTTTCCTTATTCAAGGCAGACAGACCAGAAACCAGACCAAGTAGGTGGGGGAGGAAAGAAGTCAAAGTGCTAAAGTTTGTCTTTCAGTGTACCCTCAGCTTTCTTACAGCATAAAGCTAGATTGCATTAATCCTCTCTGTCATGGAAGGATGTGGTTTTGTTTGTTAGGAAGGAAGAAAAGCTTTGTATTAAATTGATTCATCCTGTTACAAAGATGGGGGGAGCAAGAGCAAGAAATGGAGAACTCTATGGTCCTTTTCCAGTTTCTTGTACCATCTGCTGAACTGGAGATACAGAAACAGTAAGGAGCAGGAATTGTATACAGAGAAACACAGCAGAAGGCTTGAAATGGTAACCCTAGCAAAGTGCACTTGTCTGCTCCTGTGTCCATACTGAGAAGTTAATAAACATTAGATACAAGCAAAGAATTAAGTACTTCCTAACATATATAATTGTGTAACTGGATCTTGAAAGAGGATGTTCTTGTCTAGCTGCAGCTGAGGATTAAGAGACCTTGAACTCTACCTGTCATTCATATCTTAAACATCCATTTCCTTTGCTTTTTCTAAACTAATAGCTTTTTCTAAGCTATTGGCCTCAGTTACATCCTGCAGGAAAGCTCTTAATTATAAAGTTAAACAAAGCATTTTGTTTTAAGCCATTCTGACTTGGTGATCTAACACTACTGAATACCCCTGTTGCCCTGCTCTCAAGAAAGCATCGTTAACTTGCAGCTGACCTCTCATTTGTCTCATCTGTTGTGAAGTCTTCCTCCCACCCCCACATTTCCTCTTTCCATCTAAAAAAGCTCAAGTCTGTCCAGTTATTCAATGTTCTCTGTAGTAAACTATTAATTACTCTCAAGAGCTCTCCAGTTACTCTGAATTAACTAACCAACTGACTAAACAAAGTAATAGTGAAGATGCATTCTAGGCATATTTTGTAATTTTTTTTTTTTAATTCTGAATTTCATCCACTTTAATAAAACCTGTCAGTCAGTTTCCCCTTGCTGACTGCTGCTTGTATTTATCATATGATTCACAGTGGCATCTGAACTTTCAGTCCGCTGCATAGTAAACATTATGTAAAGGCAGTTTGTGGCTTCCAAGTGACCCATATTATTTACAGGTACCTGTGGTGCCTTTACAGCTAACATCATTGTTAGCACCCAGACACTAAATATGTTCATTTACAGCCACACAAAAATGACCAGAGGACATGTTCAAATGGGTGCTTGGCTCACTGCTGCTGTTCACTTCCGTTGCTGCATGTAGCTGGAATAGAAGGGAGTGGACAGGGATTGCACTGCACTGTGGAAACTGGCATCCTCTTCTGGATTAACCTTCTCGGGGCTCAGCAGCAACTTCTGCCACCTTCTAACAGATTTTCCTCCTGGTTGTACAGCACAGCAGAAAAGTATAGACTACAAAGGGAGATTGAAAGGACTGACTACAGTGGTATGGATATGTCTTACATCACAGTTAAGGATGTACAATTAGGAACCTGTAAGGTCCCAGTTAAATCGCTTGTGGGTGGTGCTTTGAGGATTAACTGCTTTAACTAGGCAGAAGAGCTGATTTCTTTGGGGTTAAGAACCCATTCTCTGCCACCAAAATAGCTCTGCTTATTATGAGGCTGTGGCACAGGAATACTGCACCAAAAAAAACAAGAAGAGCTATGCTCCATCGTATTTCTAACACAGAAAGAAAGAAAAGAATAAGCCACCAGGCTAACAAAATTAAATATGTGGTATTTCAGAAAGTTTAGCTCCTTGTCAGTGCTGTGATAAAACAAGACTGTTTCTCTCCAGGATACTCCCACTCCCAAGCTCAGTTTTTGCATCCTCCAGATCCACGCATCCAAATCACTTTAAGACCATGCTGTTCCGACTTCTGGAAATACCACTATTCCCATATCCTAAGCCTCAGACAGAGAGGTCTGATAATACTCCATTTCTGACAAGCATTAACTATACTGCTTAAGCAGTAGTACAACACTCCCCCAAAAGAAGCATAGGAAGTAAAGGCCACAGTGGCAGAAAGGCCCAGCCCAGCCCTTTGGGAATGGTTAGTGTAAGTGGTGCTGTTACATACTGCAGCTATCCAAAAAGCCAGAACACAAGTGCAGCTCTGGCACTGGGGTGGGGAACTGCTTTCAGGAGGCTCCAGGGTGAGCTGTCATGAAAGCAGCTGCAATTTCCTTGAGCAGAGCTTCTCACAAACAGGTGTATGCAACTCTGGCACTAACACTACAGGGAGGAATGAGCAAGAGCCTTGTGGAAAGGTAAAAATGCTTGTAAAACTGTTAACATGATTACATTCTTCTTTAACTTTTTACTCTTAAAACTCATACCTCAGTGACAGAAGTGCCTGCCACAAGCTTTCTGAGTAGCAGCCACTGGAAGTTAATGGAGAGAAGGCTGATGAACAGATAATGTGAAGTTCATTTTCCACCAGCCCCCACCTGTCCCATCTCCATTGCTGGAACAATTGAGCTCTCTATGCCTGTTTTCATGTAGCAGTGGTATAGGCATATCCTGATCCACTCAACTGCCAAAGGACTTGGAGCAACAGTTCACCAGCATTCCACTGTCTATCCCATCAGAGACAATGAAATACTTTGAAATAGGCAGGACTAAACATGTAAGATGTGTTTCTATCTGGATGAGAAAACTTTGTATAGTCAATAAATCAGGCTGAGCAAATTCAGACCTAATCTCACAAGAGCAATGATAAAAAAAAGTGTTCATAATGACAAAACCAGGAGTTTTTGTACAAGATTCAGGGGCCATCCCATTCCAGCATCACTTCTCCCTCAGCCCTGCAAGCCTTGCAGGGGTTGAAGACTTCTGTGCACACAGGGAAGAAGTACTGTTGACAAGATGCTCCATCTACTTGCTGTCAAGGCAAAGATAGCAAGTCCACTGACCCCACTCACGTCATATTCTTCCTGAAGCAAACTCCCACTAGTGTACAGACTTTTTTCTTTTTTTTTTTTCTTTTTTTTTAAAAAACACTTAAGTGAATTAAGATGGTCACCTCTCCCAGAAACAGGCAGGCTAATCCTCTGGGACCCATGGGATCCAGCTCTGGGGGACTGGCCCACTAGTAAGTACCTGGAAAAATCAGCACTCTCTTTTGCTCCCACTCCCCTGTCCCATTTATCAGAATCACTGCAGGTAGATCCAGGTCCCAACTGTGGCCAGCAAGAAGTCCATGGAGCCAGGCACACAAGGCACAGCTCTCTTCATACCCGGATTTGGTACCCATTGAGGTCTGGCATGGCTTTGGAATCGGGAGGCTTCTTCTCACCAGATGGCCTGTGAGCAAAGAAGGTAACAACTCTTCAGAAACTGTTTTCAGTCAGGTGATGCTGCACAGAGATGGCAGCACAGGAAAAGGTACACAGAGCTTCAGACTGATCCTGCACTACTGAGGACAGGACTATTCTGCAGCCTCCAGTAATTCTCACAATGATCTCAACAGAACAGAATGCACATTAGGAAGCAGGACATGCACTCTGGAACCCCAGGTTATTATTAGGAAAACAGTCTTGCTGTCAGCAGAATAATTTTTGGAATCTCTTTGAGGCACAGGTCTGTGAGGCACCAGAGCTCAGACCCACACATAACGTTAAAAGTCAGATACCAACATCACTGTTTGAGCTGCCTCCTCCTCCCTGCCAAAGCAAGCAATCAAAAAAACCCAGCTGTCCTCTCAACTCCATAAACAATGATAAACTCACTATGGTACTGACTAGGGAAGAATGCTACTGCAGGTCAGAGAAATATCCACTGTTCTAAAGAAACCCAGTAGGATACCGGAAGGATCTAAACCCAAACAGCAAGGTGGAGTCTGAGTAAAGCAGATGCTCTAGATAGATTTCCTGCCCAGCAGCCCCACTCACCGTCGGTCCCCACGGCTGTTTCGCCGATGGGGGCTGGCCTGACCTCTTTGTGGGGAGGAGACATCTTTCTTTCTGTCCTTGGTGGGAGATGGTGGTCCAGTTCCTTTCCCAATCTGCCAGAAAAATAAAATTAAGAGCTACATAAGCAGAAAATCAATATGAGTAATAACAAAACCCACAAAAACTAACAACAATGGGGAAAAAACCAAAAAGGCAAGGCAAGTGCATCAGAAATGCAAAAGCCAGAAAAAACAAGTTACAGTGACAGCTACAGCGCCAAGGACTGTATACAATCCAGCCTAATCACAACTACAGCACTGCACAAGCATCCATTAGGGGACCAGCCTGTATAAAGTTGGTGGCATTCAGTAAGAAAGAGGCCCCAGCCTTCAATTCACTTTCCACTCCACACATCTAGGAGCAGAAAGTTTCCTGTCACTTCATTCCCGCAGTACACCAGCAGCCAGGCAAGGCAGTGGATTGTAGCAGTGAGTTACTCCATCCTTGCTGCTTACCTTCAGCCTCATATCACGGGCATGTCTCTCAAGCTCTTTGCGAAAGTCTTCCCGTGTTAGCTTGTCTAGATCCAGGATGGAGTGCTTCCACTCAATCTGCTCCACGCTGTGTGGGTCATGGGACACACAGTGGCCCAGCTTCACCTTTTTCAGAGTGTGCCAGCAGCGGCGATACGCCTCCTCGAAGTCAAAGATGAGTTCGCTCAGTGTGCGGAAGACAGGTGCTTTGTACATCAGTTCCTCACGACGGCTGATGCCCAGTGCCCCATAGCGGCCGCCAAAGTTCACCCCCAGCACGATGTGTCGGAAGTAGTTCCCTGAGAAGTGGGTTTTGAAGCTGATGGGGAAACGGTCCAGTGTGGCCATGTTGTTGGTGAGGTAACTGGCAGCAGCCATTATTCAGGAAATAACTGGTGATAACAGTTTCCGGACAAGACACGTCCTACCTGCTCCAGACCCTCCCAGCCTGCTCAGCAGATTCCCTATTGATTCAGGCATCACATAGACAGGATTTGTTTTCCAGGGCAAGAGCCCAGCTCATTGCAGGCTGCCCTACTTTCATCTGGGTTATGGGGAAAGCAGACTTGGCCTCTTCAAGGAGATAGTCAACAAAGAGAAGTTAATTTTGATGCAGTTCTGTGATGCAGAAGTTGCAATGCTAGCACCTTCAGTGTACTGTATTCCATAGCTCCCAAACTATTAACACTGCAGCATTATTCCTCGGTTTGTTTTAATCTGTTTCACTAGCTACTGTTTCATACACTTTCAGGATAAAAACTCACCAACCTCCACTTTTGAACCATTCACTCACCATCTCTGCCCCTCCTGGTGCATTAAGAACCTACAGCCCAAGTACCACAAACTAAATCTGGAGGATAGCTAGGAAAGATGTGTACTTAAAGATAATACATGTCTAGAACTAATAAAGGTATTGCCTAAGCTAGTAAGTGACATACACTGTAATTAGAAGTTGGATAGGATCTGTAAGTTTAATGCAGAACACATGCAGGCAGTAAGGGAACAATGCTATCCACAAACGATTTTCTCACCTAACTCTAGCTAGTGTTTTTGCTCCTCTTCAGATCTCTTTTGTCTTTTATAATCTTATATGGGTGACCAGAGCAGCACCACCTTTCTTGGTGAAGGAGGAGCAATTCCAAAAGACTAGTTCTGATACTTTAGAGAATTGCTTGGATTTGGATTTCATTGGTGGGGTTTTGTGGGTGAACTGGGGAGGGAAGAAAGAGGAATATGGTACTTGGTGACAATATTATCACCACCCTCAAAGCATCACAAGCAAGAGAGCAGAGGCAAAAACACAAAGATGGACAGACAGGCACAACTCCAAGAGGAAAGGATACATTCCCAGGATCACAGCTTCCAGGCATTTTATTGGCAGGGCCTCTTTGGTCATTTCTTTGGCCAGGTCCATCAGCCTGCAGAGTGGGACAAGGGAAAGATGAGGACAGTTAGAGGGCTTGTACTATGCACTGTGGCCAGTTCAGCTGTTTTGCACTATATTTGTAAGGTAGGTTTCCAGGAGAGAGGGTGGCCCACAGAGGATAGGGAACAGCACAAAGTATCTTCTTTAAGAAGATATCAAATCCAAACCAGGTCTCTGCCACACGCTGTTGCTGCTTCCAAGGAATCCACTTCAGTGGGTTGCAGCAAAACTGCTTACTGGCCAGCTGGGGTTCTCAGGGAGACCATAGCACCAATGCCTCCACAATTAAAACCCTCAAAGGACCAAGGGCCAGCAGTGTTTGATACACAAGGCTCAAAGACAATAAAGCTTTCTTCTCTGGCATTAACCCTAGTCTCTGTTTAGTGAGTACCATGGAGGAGACATTGAACTGATTACAAAACAAGGCAATTACACTCACATAAATCTATCGACTAGACCAATAGTAAGAAGCCAGTCTTGGAAGATTCTCCATATGCTCTTTAAGAGAGTCAATGATATCAGGTGCTTATTACCAGGAACTTCTGGGGCACAGCAGTTCCCAAAATCTGGAGTGAGGAGAATACCCTGTCTCATTCAAAGTATAAGTCACCAAAAACTTAGTGAGCCTAGATTCTGCAAAAGCACTCACAGGAACTATGAAGTCAGACCTGCAAAGATACTTTGGCTTTCACAAAACCTTTGTACAGCAGGACCTGATTTCAGAATCCTCTGAAGTTCATATAGTTACATTCCAATAAGAAGCAGGCAGAATATGCATATTTTTGCAATACATTGTCTTTGGTTTACTGGATTTACTGATTCATGAGAAAAAAAAACAAAACTACTCTCTTTCTTGAGAAAGACCAGACACAGCTCTGCCCAGCTATGCCCCAGGCAACAGACAATGAAGTTACCCAAAGCAGGATGCAGCTGCAGTACTGAAAGGCCTGAGTACCATTAGAACTTGGGCAGGGGATGGAGAAAAAGCAGTGTGTACAGCAGGGCTCCAACAACAAAGAAAGAGTTAAATGCTGTAGAGGCTGCCAGCACTTACCCAGTCAGAGGTCTGCTCTTCTTAATCTCAAAGAATTGTGTCCCAGTGTGATTGTACCTGGAAGGAAGAAGTTAAGGGCTTGGTAGCTTGGAATGTAGAGTTTGAAGAAAACTTGTCTGAAAGATGTTCATGAAAGACACTACTATTCTCACAGCAAAGTCATGATCCCACATATGTAGCAGCAACACAAGACAATCTCTACCTCCCTTTCCTGCATTTCTCCCACTTACACGTCCTCCTTATTTCCACTGTATTTCCTTGTCAATTCTTCTCTTCCTCATACCCACACATGGGTTTCCACTCCAATTCCCAAAGGCTTATGCTGACAGCACATGGTCTGCTCAGCTTTCCAGTCACCAGGACAGAACAGTGATAAATCTCTTCCCGCTCCAAACTGCACATAATATATGCAGCAATGAATTCATGCTACCTTATTCTAAGATTGACTGGGATCCAATCCAGAGCACAACCACCCTGGATGGGTGAAAGATGCCAAAAGGCCAGCCATCTTACCTTGAATTAGGGCTGAAGCCAGAGCTAGATCTGTATCTCATCAGTGAGATTAGACTTTGTTTGCATGGCATATACCTGCTCTCCAGCACAACAGAACACAGAACATTCCCAGAACACAGCCACACAGGTAGCTCTGCATATAAAGGGGCAGCATACCACAGATGCACAAAAGCAGGGGTGGCTGAGTGTTGTTTTGACAAAGAGGGATTGAGTAGGATGACCTGAGAAGGTTTGCCCATCACCATAACTCTCCCACACCTTAACAATGAGGTGATGCAATTTGTAGTACACCTGGCACTTGGCTGTCAGGATCTCAGATATGTGTGTTTTTAATGAAATATCACTGTAAAGCCACTGACCTAGAAGAGTGGGTAGTAGGGAAAGGCCTTTGACCACATGCTCATTTGTTACATGCAGTGAACGGAACCAGAAGATAACATGGGCAAAAAAAGAAAAGAAACAGAGCAGCAAAACAAAACATTATCCCAAATCCAGCTTCCTGTTTTCAAGGAACAAGTTTCAGTTCTCCTCCAGCTACAACAGGAGAAGCTTTTCTGTTTGTCACAGCAAAAGCAAGTCCTCTTGCTCTTTCTTCCTGTGTTATCACACCAGTAAGGTAACAGCAAAGGATACTGAAGCTCCCTGATGTAGTGCTGTACAGCTTCCAGGCGCTCAGGGATGGGGGTGGACGGCTGGAACACAGGCACACTTGGTATGGGAATCTGAAATGAGGAGCAGAACATAAATCACTACTTCCAAACCTCTCCAGCTTCTTGCTGAACTCAGTGGCACATAGCTATAGGGAGCATGCTCCTCTGAAACCAGACCCTTTTTGCTGCCCAAAGTGACCACACCAGAAACATTCCTCTATTTCCACAATGGAAATTGGGAAGGGATTCAGAATGAGGCATCACCACCGAGCTGCAAGAGAAACTATGTGAGAAGGTCCTGCATTTATGCAATGTTACATTGAACAAAATAGAATTAACTGACAAGGCAAGATACAAGACAGGAAAGTGATCATCTGTGGGAGTGTGACCTCATTTGAGTATTGAAACTGAAAGGCAGAAAACTAAAAGAAAGAGGTAAAAATGGACAATGACAATATCACCAGAGGGTGGAACAGTCCTGCAAGTAAGGGTAGAAAGGTCCTTAACTGCTACCTGGCATTTCAGATGAGTTGGCACTGACTAGGACACAGGCTTGACAGCGTGACTCCCTGCCCTGCAGTGTCTGGTGTTTTGAATTATAGAGAATGACTTCTGGATGTTCACCTTTCAGACTGCTGTCCCATTCTGAGGCCTCAGCCTTATGGGTCCAGTCAGATTTTCCTCACCATTTTCACCATTTGTTCTGGAGGGGATAACCTTAGTCTTGTCAGCAGCTGAGAAAATGTGTCTAAGGAAAGAGAAGGGACCTGTCCACAGGACAAATAAAAAGGAGAAGACACAAGTCTGGGATGACTGATAGACTTGGAGAAACAGCACAATCTTTTCTCTCTGAAGATAGCTCATGCCTTATATGCACCTTGCTAATATCACACTGCATTTTTTCTCAGCTGTTCGACTTTTAATATTTCAGTTCCTCCTCAGACTTCCCCCAGAGCTGGCCTATCCATAGATCTGAAGGAGTGAGTCAGAGCCAGTTCTTCCTTTGAGCCTTCCACTCTGCTGTGCACAATTGCCTCTGCTGGACATGGTTTCATAGCCAGTGGTATTGCTTAGTGCACCCTTCACATGTATTTCTGTGGCCATCCATTTCCATATACCTCCTTCTTCTCTCCTGTGTTGGTACAAGTGACTGGTGAACGAGTCAGGCATCTGGAGCAGCTGAAAGCTGAGCCAGCAAGCATGGGTAATTTTCAGCCAGATCAGTTCCCTATCCTGGCTTGCCACACGGTTGCACTCTGCTTGTGCTCTCCCACAACCTTGAGGCAGGCTGGCACTGCATCTCGCATCACACAGAGGCACCGGCTGCCTCACTTGCAGGGGGCAGCACGGGCCTGGTGGGAGGAGATGTGAAACTGGGTTTGTTCAGCTGCAGCAGGAGCAGGGAAGGCTCCAGAGAGTGGCACAGAAATAGAGCCATCTCTGGTAGTGCATGAGCTGAGTCAGTTTGGATTCTGTGAGCTGACACACTGAGTCATAGGAAATAATTTCCAGGCAGAAACAACGAAAGAGGTAAAAATCAGGGCAGGCTGACTATTTAATTTTGTTTTTTTTCTTCAGCATGGAGAATTTAATGCTTTTCAATGGAGACAGACAGATTAAGTGCATGTTGACAGCAGAGAATAATGATTCTGGGTAGTTCCTCCTCCCATTACTAGTACCTCCAATCTCCTTTTCCTCAAAGGACTGTGCAACAGTGAGACAGCATAATGGCAATCAGTTCAGCAGGGAACTAGTTAATGTGGAAGAGCCTCCTGCACCTCAAGTAATTAAACTGATGAAAGTACACTGTGCTCTCTCTCAGATCTGGGCCTGCAGCCCAGACTGGGCTACAGTTTCTTTTTGCATCAGGTCTATAGCATTTTAATAGGACAACAGAAGCAGAAGTAGAGGAATAAGGTCTCCACGCCTCGATTCCACACTGACAGGACAAGAGATCCTTATACTTTTTTCTTCCCCAGCATCATCCAAGGCATATCTCCAAAAAGCTAAAAATATTAGTTAGTTTTCTTAGTCTTTCAGAAATCAGAGAAGAATTTATTTATAACAGAAAATATAGGAAATCAGATCTATTTTAACTTCTCTTTAGCTAGTATGAAAGCTGAAGAGAGCCCAGATTTCCCAAATAATATAACCTCTGCCAGGCTTAGCAGACCAAATGAACACACCCTTGATCCCTCATCACTTGTGGGGAGTAGCTCCATCACCCCACTGCTAGATTCATGCACCCTGGCAGGCTGTCTATATGCATGGGATTGCAATTCTGCTTTTAGAAAGGGGATCCTGAGAACAACCAAGATTTTCATATACAAGTGGGCCATGCTGTATGTGAGGAAAGGCAGATGGGAGCGAGGCACAGGCAAAGCTCCACCCTTATCGGTATTACAGAGGTGCTCTTCTGGCCGGCCTAGTTTAGCAACAGTTTCTTTTATGGTACTTCTGTGTATCCAAGCTCCTCCCTACTCTTCCTTCTGCAAGTAACACAGGAGCAGTATCAGCCTTGGTTGAGAGCCTGACTGAAAAGAATAGATTATTTTTCCTGGCTCTCTCGTTCTGAATCCATTAGATGCAACGCTTCCTTGTCTTTGCCCTCATAACCATCTCATATAAAATCCATTATTTCTTTATGAGCCAAGCGCATATCACTTCATACTTCCAGCTCAGACCCATTTGATCGTTCCAGCAGCTTGAAGCAAGGCAATACCCAACCCTGTTGCTAGAAAGAACACAACCTACAGGAGAGTGGCACTCTTAAGCCTGCTCACTTCATGCCCACTCACCCCAAGTCTACTGGAAGGAAATAGAGGCTAGAGGAGCTCTCTGAGCTCTCAGACTCTAGTGAGAGACACAACCTCTGAAGCTGATCTGTAAACGTGTCTAGTCACAGTGTCCTCCAGTCATAATTTTATAGTATTTTAGTTTATTTACAGCTTTTTTGAGAGCTATTTCCCCCAACACCCAATGCTGGCTACGATCCATGGCCAAAATTTTGGAGTAGGTAAGTCACTTTCCCATTCCCAACACCTCAAAAAGACTATTTACCCTCCAGTGCACGGAGAGAACCTGGCTTTGCAAAGGAGCTAGCCTTGCAGAGTACACTTACTGCCCTTATTCTCCTCTGTTGCATGAGCCTTTCAAAGAAACTTGATGGCACAGAGACAAGTAGCAATAAGCAGCCCTCAAAGAAAAAAACACATCCCTACAGGGGAGAAGGAGCTAAGGAAACAGCTCATCCATCCTGAATTCCTGGTTTCCTGAATTCCAGTATCTTCCCAGCCATATGCCGAGTGAGCTTGGGAATGGCATCTCAGATGGCAGAGTGCTGAATACAGTTTACAGATCTATTTCCCAGGACTGCTAGCAGATGCAAAAAACCCCTCAACAACCGAAACCCAACAACCTCCAAAACCAAACAGTCCAATTTCGCCTCTTATTGCAAGACCTCAGACACTTGTGTCCCCTAACTGTAACCCTCTTGGATGAAGACTCTAAAGTGAGAACAGTGGAACTTCTTCACATAGGACCAAAACAAGGGACTGAACACTGTATTTCCCCATCCGTCATTCACTGGAGTCTTGTTTGTCAGCTTCTTCCTTCCATTTCCCTCATCTTTTTTTACCAAATCAGTCATTATGGTTAGGAAATTAGGTAGTGTGTGTTCTGCCTGATCTGAAACATTTTCAGCCTTCACCTAGGCTCAGGACAAAGAGGAAAGGAAGGAAATCTGAAAAGGAAGGAAAAGTCTAATGGAGTTAGAATGGGGACTGTAATCAGGACTCAGGATTTGTTCCAGCTGCTGCCACGGATTCCTCTGACTCTTTACTGCACAAAGGATGTTGCATCACATGCTTCTCCAGAAATCCTCATAAAAAGCAGTATGGATTGTCTGTGTAGTATATAATAGCATGTTCTTCCATACTTCAAATTACCTTCCCAAGGAGATAAGTTCTTGCTAAAAAAGCCTGAGATGAAAAAGCTTCATCTTTTTGTATCTGAATTTCCCATATTAGAGTGATGGGAGAGTATTCCCATCCTGCTAGTGGAGTGACACACCAAATGTTTACACTGTCTTTTGTTCACAGTATGCCAATAAAAGGGAGAGATTTTTCTCCAGCTGAGATGCAACACAGATAGCAACAATCACAAGAATTCACATTGAAATGTTTCAGTATGGTACAATGCTCAGTGAAATGGTCAGTGGTTCCTCTTTTCATGGAGTTCTCTGCAGCAAGACCAGGAATGAGCTTGGAAATCACACCTGACCTACACCAGCAATAAGCTCTGCAAGCATTTGCTGACTCCTCTTAAAACACTTGGCATAAAAAGTCTTTTTTGACAGACATAGTTCTGTTCCAGAATGCCTTTTGGTGTGGGACATTGTACCCAAATCAAATTTCTCCAGGTTCAAAGTCTCACCTCCACCTGTCTCAATCCCCCATCTCAAGTATTTGGGCTTTTCTAAATTTAACTCTCATCTTTTTATCATTTATGCAATCCTTCTATTTAGCCACTGCCCATACTCCACCCTTCGCCCTCCAGGCTGCTCACATTAGCTACCTGAAGTCCGTTTTCCAGCAAGGCCGCAGAAGAAGAGGGTGCTGCTGGTGCACCAGACAGGGCAGAGCCTCGCAGATGCCCTCTCGCACTCCGAGTTAGAGTGTGGCTGTGCTTCCAGCAAGAGCACTCCCGGGGCCCGTTTTTCCGAGGGATCGCTCCCGAGCCGAGGAGACCGGCCTCCCAATGGGACAGGCGGGCGCCTCCTCCCAGCGGGATGCCGCCGTTCCCCCTTCCCTTCGTCCGCCCTGTGGTGGACGGTCCGCTCCGGGCGCTTCCGCTGGGACCCCGCGCAGCTCCAGCCCCGGGGCGGGCTGGGAGGGTCTCACCTTGGGCAGGTCGGCGGCGCCCCGGATCCTCTGTGCCACCCGGTCCCCCTCGGGATGGATCCTGCCCACATGCCGCCACATCCGCTCCCAGGTGGGCTCATCCACGGGCAGCCCGCCGCGGTTGACGAAGAAGGGGACGCCGCCGTCGCGAAGATCCTCCTCGCCCTCCTCCTCCTGCTGCTCCTCATCCCGCGGTGCCGCCGCCTCGCCGGACGGGGGCTGCCTGGCCGCCGCGGCCCCGTCGCCCCCCGGTATCGGCATCGCCGCGCCCGCGCTCAGCGCCTGTCGCCCGCCGCCGGGCCGCAGGGGGCCGCGCCCCGCATGGCCGGCGCTCCGGGCACGGGGCGTCCCCGCCCCCGCCTCGTCCCCGGAGATATCAGAGCGGAGGGCTCGCCGCGAGAAGGGGAGAAAAAGCCGGGCGGGGCGGTGCTGGGTGCCGCATCAGGCCGCCGCCGCGGCGGGGGAGGCGCCGGCGGCCCGAGCGCCCGCGGCAGTGACGGCGGGCACCGCGCGGGGCGGGCCTGCCGCGGGGCGCCCCCGCCGCACCGCCTCCCGGGCTGCATGCGGGGGAACAAAGCCCCGCGCGGGGCGGGGCGGGGCCGGGCACCGCTCCCCTCCGCCCCGCCCCGCCCCGGGCTCGGTGCGCGCCCACCGCCGTGCCGGAGCCGCGCTGCCGCTGGCAGGGCGCGGCCGGGCGAGCGGCGGTGGCGCTGCCCGCGGGTGATAAGACAGATCAGGGCGATACGGGAGGCGGCTGCGGCCGGGCGATAAGGGGCGGGGCAGGAGGGCGGGAGCGGGCTCGGGGGCTGGGGCGGGCGGCGGAGCGGCTGCCGAAGGGTCGCCGTGAGGGGCAGCAGCGGCGGCGCTGCCCGCGGGGTCTGCGCTGGGGCTGCGGGGTGTGAGGGCAGGGCCGGGCTCAGGGCGGCCCCGCAGGCGATGAAGCAGTGCCGGGAGCCAGGGGCAGGTGTCCGTGTTGACATAGCTTTGAGGAACGGAAGAGCTGGGATGAGCTTTCCAGGTAGGAAGCAGTGGGGGGTGGAGAGCGTATTCGGATGCTCCTGTAGCACGAAGCAGTGGTGAAGGATGGGTTGTTGTGGAACCCTGCCGCTTGTCTAGGGGTATGCTACATATGAGCCAGTCCCCCTCAAGGGAGGGGCCCACCAGGGCTCTTCTGCCTGGGAAGAAGCAAAATACACCGTACCTGAGGTCTGGAGATGCACCACAAGTGGAAGACCGAGTGTTTTGCTCTGCTTCATCGTCTGGTTTTGCTTCAGCTCTCTTGTGAGAGAAGTGTGAACTCTCATGGGAGGTTCTCTGCACGCTGCAGGAGATCTGTGAGCCTATGAGCCTATTCTCCAGTGTGTACCTGCTGCAATGGTTGTGTCCTCATCTATACGAGCCAGGCTCTGTCTCGCCCTAGACAGGACTACAGGCTGTGTTTTCTCACCACCCTGTGGTGTATAATCCATGTTGAAAGCTCTAACATAAAAACATTCTGTAATTTAAGCACCGAGTACAAGAAATGTGTACAGATTACTGGGTCAGCTGCTGAGGAACCCTCTGAAAGGCATCTCAAAATACTTGCATTTAGCACTCCAAACAAAAGGCCGCGGTTCAGCATCAGTGTTGGGAAATTCATGCCGGTTGCCATGGAATTTGATGTACCCTGAGAACCGGCTATAGCATTTACGGAGCTGGGTAGAGGATTTCAGAGAGAAATTCCACTTCTTCTGTAGTGCTGCGTAGGCTGTTGCTCACATGAGATAATTTCTGAAGGCAAAATATTTGAACCCAGTTTTTTGTTGAAATCAACATTGCCCAAAATGCTGAAAGGTTGATTTTTTTTATTTTGAGAAAATTAAGCTAAATGTGTTTCCCTGCTTCTGCCTTCCAAACAAATCACCAGCATCACTTCATACAGCCTACATTAACTTCTGTAATATTTAAACACATAAATCACTGAATAAAGATTTTTTTTTGAATGGAGACCTTTAGCATTGCAGATGTATCTTCTCTGTAAGGTCTTTATTTTTTTTATTGCCTTTGCGTTTTACTTTTGAGCAATTGATGGTTCTTGAAATTGACTCCTTATATCCTTATATCTAAAGAGACAGCAAAGCCTGTGACAGGAATCACTGTACAGCCCCTGAATGGACACATTTTGCAAGAACAGTTCATAACCTCCCATGTCCTCAGTCCCTTGTGCCCCAGTGGTCCTCAGTCCCTCTAGAGACACGGGGCTGGGAATGTGCTAGTCATGCAATAGCACCAGCCTCTTGGGGGACATCATTGGCATTTTGCTTCAGGGGCAGGTATATTTCTAGTAACAGCACTGCAGAAAGGACAGGGTGCAAAGACTTTAAATGCTTCTTTTAGAGCTGTATTGCCTCCCCTGGCTGAAATTAGGCACAGCTGTCTACAGAGGCAAGGATGCTTAGTTTGATTCTGAGCTCCAGCACTAATTCAGGGCTGGTAAATCATATTACCTTCTGTACCTCAGCTTTTCTACCTGTTAGAGGGAAACTCTCATAACCCTGACTTGCTAAAGTCAGGGTTACAAAAGCCAGAGATTTTGTAAAGATTATTTGGCATTTTTGGCACCTTAATAACTATTCTTTCCTAAAAGTAAAAATAGTCGTAGTAGAAGTGAAATACAATTCTTGTATGTTTCATGTCTTAAAATATATTCTCACATCTCAGCTGGAGGAAATGTAGCTGATAAGTATCTCAAAATCAAAGCAGATCTCAAAATGAGCTTATCAAGGGATTTTTGTTTCAGTTTGTATTGGATAATTATTAGGCAGCATCCCTCCCTTCTGACCATCACTCAAATAATTGGTCTGTAGCAGGGGATCTGTATTTTAAGGTAGTACCTTGGCACTTAGCTTTGCATAGCTGAAAAAGGATAGAGCAGAGCCATGCCAAGTGAGCCAGTCCCTGCAATGGGAACTGGACACAACTGAGGTGACAGCAGAGGACAGAGACTTCACTTCCCCTTCTGCACAGCTTGTGCTGCCGTGCCATGGGGTGCTGCTGTCTGCAGTGCAGAGTGTGTAATGCACATTAAACACTGCCTTTCATTTCTGGCAGCACACTGGCTAGGACGATGAGGGATCAGAAAGCATGCAATTTCTGCTTAATAACAACATAAATTGTTCATTTACCTGTGCTCTGTAGAGGAAGACTGTGCCAATGCTCTGTGTGTATCTCATCTGAGAATGGTTTAAATGGGTGAAACTTTGTTAAGACAGTAAAGTTTTGCTGTTAGTGAAAAAATAAATAACATTGATAAAGGATTGCAATAAAGGCATGAATTATTGGAATATATAAGTTATTTTTAAGATATAAAACATTTGATAAAAGTATGCAAGTGGTATACAGACCACTTGAGAAATATATTCTTTCCTCTGTTTTTCTGTGAGGTGAGAGTTTTATCTCTATTAGAGAGGATCTGAAATTAGTTTCTGCGAACATGGAACGCATAGATAGTGAATGACAGTGTTCCCTTTGTTTTGTAATGTCTTCTAGATTTTTATAAATACCTATTTCTTATTACTCCTGACAATCATTTGTTCTTATGGTGTTACTTTGTGGTTTTTTTTTTTTTTTGGTCTTCACATACAGTCTTTGTGATCTTGCATAAGACCAATTAAAACTTAGCAAGGATTTCTTCTTAATGGCAATTTTAGGCCAGTGTTTAGTTACATTTTCTTAGTGTGAACTGGAACTTCACAATGATCTTAAGGGTTTTTTCCCAAACTATATGATTCTATGTAATTCTGAATGTTGCTTAGAGCACGAGTAGGGGTTGTCCTGTCTTTATCCAATCTGGCCTAACTCTTTGTGATCTACAGTTCTCTGTGGCACTAACTTCTTTTTTCTGTAACTGTTTCAGACTGGATTCCCCTTTCTGTGTTCCTGAAAGAGCTCTGTGAAAAACCTCATGTGGCAAATCAGCATATTTCTGAATTTGTTTCCCAGAGTACTTAGCATTGAGACTATTTCCTTCGCCTTCCTCCCCTTCCTTTCCCTTCCTTTTTTTTTAACTTTTCAGATAAAGATAGAGGGTTGAAACTCATTGTTTACATGTTGTTTATTTGTGTGTTTTCTTCCCGTGTTTAGTTTTCTCCAACTCGCAGTACTCCCTTTTGCCTATTCACACTAATGTCTTTACGAGCAGTGCTGAGATCACTGTGCTGCTGAGCTGTTTGCATGTGCTGCAGTAAACCTTTGCCCTGAGCAGGAATACTACCTTTGCCCCTAAATTTATTCTTGTTTTGGCTCCAATCAGGACTACCTATGCAGATAACAGCACATGAAATGTTTCATCTGTCTGGGAGATCAACTGGCACAGCAGTGCCAGAATAGCCCTGTTTTGTTGGTAGCTAAGAATGACTTCAACAGAGACTGATATAGTGACTCCACACATTTTTCTCTTCAGGTGCAGTCATTCTGATTTCTTTTCATGCGTAGATCACACCTAAGAGAGAGGAGACTTAGATCCAATCAAGCTTTAAAATAAATATTTATGAGGTTTCTGTATTTGTCATAGAATCATAGAATGGTTTGGATTGGAAGGGACCTTAAAGATCATTTGGTTCAACTCCTCTGCCATGGACAGGGATGCCTTCCACTAGATCAGGTTGTTCAGAGACCCATCCAGCCTGGTCTTGAGCATTTCCAGGGATGGGGCCTCCATCTCTGGGCAGTCTGTTTCAGTGTCTCACCACTCTCACAGTAAAGATTTTTTCCCTAATATCTAATCTAAACCTACCCCTTATCAGTTTGAAACCATTCCCCTTATTCTGTTACTACATGAACTGTAAAAAGTCTTCTCCAGATCTCTCGTAGTCACCCCAGCTTTGAGTATGGAAAGTGGGTTTACAAGAAAGACCACAGACTGATATGATTTCACATCAAACTTCACTGAAAGGAATATGGCTATAAATATAACAGGTATAAAGCACTGTACTTAGCTGGGAAGGAAAAGGGCTTTTTTTCTGAAGGGACTGTGGAACACAAATTGCAAAAAATTGTACCTGTTTTGAAGTCCATTAACTTCTCCAGTGAGCTTTTGAATAAAGGTGGAATTTTTAATAAAATTCTTAATTTCCTTTCTGTCTATCTGATATTATTTTCTAGACTTGGAGGGGAAACAGGCTCCTATCCCATAAAACATTTTTCCTGTTCTATACTGGTACAGAACAGACACTTCTGAAATATTTACCTGGAAACAGAATAATGAATACACCAACAGACAGGATATTTTTTTATTTTTGAAAGAACTGCTTTCAAATCCCAACAATTCTTTGTGTGAAATAGAAATCTAAATGTAGTGTTCCTCACCTCCAAACAAGTGTGCTGAGTTTGGTCTAGCATGTGATCCTTTCTTATAGAGGTTACAGTGAACGTTCAGTTGTACATGCAAAAGACACCACTCCTATACGCCAGGTCAGGAACTTACGTGGAGCCTTAGGTTTAATTCCCCGTGCCAAGTCTCATGCAGGCAGTTTGAACTTCTGTCTGTCTTGTCGTTAACGGTGCAGATTGTCAGTATGTTCTGGAATTGGTGCTGATATTTTTTATCATTTTCCAAATCAAATTGATCCTGATCACTTTTCACAGTTTGGTCCTTAGTGTCTCCAGTTCTAACCTTAGAATTTAGTAGTAATAGGTTAAAAAAAAACATTTTCCCCTGATGCCTAAGATAAAATTATTGCAGGAAAGTAACCTTCAAGTGCTGTATGGGTTTTAGAGTTCTGCATGCATTCCCTCCTCTCTGGTACTAAGTTCTGTCTGCACTTCCCTAGTTTTCTTGCTTGTATGCTTACAGCATCTCTGCAAAACATGGAAGGGCTACTCTTCTCACTCTTCAAATGGAGAAAAGAGATGAAGAACCAGCAAGTGCTTTTACTGTTGGTGAAGAGACACCTGTGTAGGCTGTGTGATCACTGATCTCATGAGCCAGGCAACCACCTCCATGCAATGATGCCTTAATGTACCAGTAGTGACTGGTTTGTACAGGTTCAGCAGTGCTGTGCTGTGTGTATTTCCTGGCTTGGGCATCTGCAGCTCACAGCACTCTGCATTGTTCTCTGCATTGTTCTCTGCTGTAAACATGTCCTGCATGGCTTGTCCACGATCCTGCAGGAAGACAGGGGCAGACCAGGGGCATAATGTGAGTGTTCTCCTAAGCAGCAAGCTAACCTTCTTTATTTTGGTTTCTAGGCTACATAAATTGTAAGTGAATGAAAATTCTGTGCATGTGGAAAGACTTCAATATTTTTTTGAAAGTAGGTTAATTCCTATAGTGTGGTAGGTTTGGGGGACTGGAGAGGACTGATTACAAAAGGATTAGCTGTGCTAAAGAAAGAGTTTATTTTCACTGTTGGAAAAGCTTTATTTATGTTAGAGTAGAAATTCATAGATCAGTAGAACTATACTGATCTGCTCTGTTATGTTATAAACTGAAAAGAATATAGGAATTTGTTAATATTCTAATACATTGAGGAATGTATTAGAGTAATATGAATAAAAAATTTTCATTTAAAAGGGTCTATCACTACTAACAAATGACACATTGTTTTTGTCAGTGTTAATCCCCTGGTACTTGATTTCCTCTCCTTTCCTTTCCCTGTTACTGTTTCACAGTCTTCTCATATGTTCCCTGGTTTGCTGAAACCTGCTAATCTAGTAATTACACTTTCACATTCAGTTTTGCATTACAATTTTTTAGGCATCATATGGAATGTTCTTGATGCCACACAGGGACATCTGTTTATACAGGGGAGAGAATTTATCATTGCAGGTTTTGCAGGTAAGGCTGGGGTTTCATGAAAGTTAAGGTACAGTACAAAGAGCTGAATTCATTTTTTAAACTGGTTGTAAACAAAAAAGGTACCTTTTCCAAGGGAATATCTTAAAAGGTATGTGGAGAGAGATGGCAGGTAGTTGGCTTCATTGGGATGGGGTGCCCAACTGAAATGCATCTATGTAATTGCATTCAGTATGGGGAATAAACAAGAGGAACTAGAGATATGTAGGTGCCTGTGGCGTTGTAATCTTGTTGGCATCATAGAGATGTGATATATACCTATATATAGTGACTTTGTCCCTCTGGTCTGCTCTGGTGAAATGGTGAGACCCCAGGAGTGCTGCATCCAGCTCTGGGGTCCCAACATAAGAAGGGCCATGAAGGTGATCAGAGGGCTGTAACACCTCTCCTATGAAAGCAGGCAGAGGGAGTTGGGGCTATTTAGCCTGGGAAAAGGAAGGCTCTGGGGAGAACTTCTAGCAGCCTTCTGGTACCTAAAGACTATAAGGAAGCTTGAAGAGGGACTTTTGACATGGGCATGTAGTTACAGGACAAGGAGGAATGGCTTCAAACTGAAAGAAGAAGGTAGGTTTAGATATTAGGAAGAAATTCTTTATTATGAAAATAGTGAGGCACTGGAGCAGAGCACTTGTGGCTGCCCCATTCACAGGAGTGTTCAAGGAAGGCCAGGTTGGAAGGAGCTCTGAGCAGCCTGTTCTAGTGGAACGTGTCCCTGCCCATGGCAGGAGACTGGAACTGGATGATCTCTAATGTCCCTTCCAGCTCAAAACATTTTAAGGTTCCATGATTAGCAGTATACTGCAGGGATCAAGGCTCATACTTTGGGAATATAGTCGGCTTTGCAGAGGCTTAAGATGTGATTCTTTCCACCCAAGTTGTTCACTTTGATGCTATTTGAATTGGAAATAAATGGAACAGTTAATAAGTCTGTGCCTGTAACTATGGAGTTGATCTTTTTATCCTCTCCAGCTGAAAGTAATGCTGAATTTGTCTCAGCTTCAAAACACCTTGACCTGTGCGTATTTGAAAGCTACTTCAGGCTCACAAAGGAGCTGTGTTTGAGAAAACTTCGTGCCCTATGTGACATGTTCTGTATTTCTCCGTAGTGATTATTTAGCTTTTTTTTTGGATGTTTTATTTCCCTCGGGAGTAATTTACCGTGGTGGTGGGCATGAGACAGAAATGGGTTGAGTGACATCTAGTGGTTAGCAGTGAAAATGTGTAGGATCGAGTGTTTTCCCTGCAGGACAATGAAAAGTAAAGCAATTCCTAAAAATAGAACGGGATTAACTTAGAATCTATAAAACCTGAAATTTAGACAACATTTCCAATAAATGCAGCTTCTACTGTCTGCCTCTGTTAGCTACAACTTTCCCGAATGATGTCTGATGCCAAGGAAAGACTTTGATGTCTGGTGCCAGGGCCCGGTTACTTTCAACCCATTCTAGTGTCTTCTCATGTCTCTCTCCCATTTCATTACTTGTTTGGTTTTAGGAATATTTTTACTTGACTTTCCTTTTCTACGGCCAGAATTACTTTAGGATCATACAGTTTTCTGATTATTGAATTTATTTTAGGCCATTGGAGAGAGT
Source organism: Lonchura striata (assembly GCF_050655825.1). NCBI lineage: Eukaryota > Metazoa > Chordata > Aves > Passeriformes > Estrildidae > Lonchura > Lonchura striata. Next base: position 51,652,958 of record NC_140707.1, on the reverse strand, counting down.
CGATCTCATTAATAGTACAGTTGTGAGAAACTGATCTTGGTAAAGATCTACTGTTTTGTACTGCTGAGAACCTAATTGTCCCAGCTTTAGAAGAGTTGACACTGTCCACTGTTCACTTCCACTGGGAAGGATTCTAGTTCAGCTCTCTGCTATCTCAGACAACCTTGTCAAATCAATTCTGTCTAAGGGTAGAGTGGATTATACCTGTATGATGCCTGGTGGAGGAAACAGATGGCTTTAATAAATTATTTCCTCTTGTAATTTCCAATTATTTCTTTTCTAGGCAAGTGGACCAGTGTAACTCTTGCTATCAAATAAATACTTATGAACAAATTCCAGCTGGCCAGTTGCCATTGAAATGGGAGCTAGATAAAATATCTATCACTGCAGGGCAGTGCTTGTCTCCTTGTGTTATACAATACTATGCTTTCTGGTTATATTTGGAATGCTGAGAAATGAGCTAGTGTATGGTCATATTTTTTTTAGATTTCAATGGTGAAAATGTTGTGCCTTCCTACTTGCCTTGCAGGCTTCAGAGAAAATGGAAACAGATTTTTCCTCAAACTTGAGAAAGGAGTGGGCTTCACTAAAATTTTATCCATCTTTCTTATGGCTTTCTGGAAAGTCACAAGCATATTCAGAAATCCACCCACCCATCTTTAGTATGAAGCTGGGCAAGTTGTTTAGTCATGTTTAGACTAGTGCCCACTGCATATGTTATGGAAAATTCTGGGAAAAGAGGTAGCATTTAATATATAAGAGGAGCAGTAGCTATTGTCAATCTATCTGGTGTCACGACTCTGACTGGGCCTTGCATACATCCAGATAACTCTGGCCAGCTCAATTTCCTCTCAGTATTTCAGGGGTGTAGAAATGAAGAGAGGAAGAAAAAAGGACGTGGCACATGTGCTGTGTGTGTTAGTAACATATCCGTCACAGCTGTGGGATCTGAAAGGAAAAGGAAGGAAGCAGGTGAAATCTGTTGTGCTCAGAGGAAGCCAGCATGTGTTTGAGTGCTAGCAAATGACAGATTTTTTCTTTAAAAGTCTCTGCTCTCATATTGTGAGAGTGGGATGGGCATGCCATTATTAGATACCACCTTTATGAAGCTGTAAATTGAGCTTACTTGTTTGGTTGGAAGTTTAGGTGAGAAATTCATACTGCAACGGGACAAAGCCTAGTGCCATCACTGAGTTCCTCTGGAGCAGGGAGTATTATGAACAGGAGCTGCATGTAAGGAAAAACAGCAAGGAAATTTTTGCAAAACTTCAGTAGTTATAGCTACCAGGATATAACAAAACCAATTCTGAGTTTAGCTTCAATGCTCTTTGGGGCAGAAGCAGTTCTTCAATATGTATGCCTATTGCATTATAACTTCTGCACAGGTTTTTAAAGTACATGTGGTCAGACAGGGGAAGCCACACCAGATGCGTCTCCTGCAGTGAGTCTGGGTTCTTAGGCCTAAAGTGGCAATGACTTTCTCCAGTCATGGCTTTATGCATAAAAATGTAAGAAATACCTTATTTTGTCAAACCTAAGGCCCACCTGGACAGGTATCTTTGCCTTGGACAGCAGGCAATACTACATAGACCTAGGACATGATCCTGGCCATTCATTTGTGCATTCCCCTCATTCTTCCTCAGCATCCGCATCCACAGTCACTGGATTAAAACCTCTGGCAGGTACACCAGTGGCCATTACCTTACTTGGTTTGGAATGGCTGTCCATAAAAAAACGTATCTTTTTGTAGCCTGCTTTTTATATTGTTGGTCTCCTAGTCCCACATCACCAAAATTTCACTACAGTTGTGTTTGCAAAATAATTTTTTTGCTTGTTTGTTTGAAACCTATCTTGCATGCAGTTTGAATGAGTGCCCATACTTGTAGTATTACAAAGTTTGGTGACTAACATTCTGCTCTCACTTTCTCAACTACCTTCATGATTCTGCAGTTCTCAGCTGTATCCCCCTCAGTCTGCATGTCTTCAATTAAGGAGAGAAATCTCTCCTCATAATGCAGCTGCTCCATCCCCTAAATTCCTGCTGTACAATTTATGTGCTCGCATGAAACACGAGTGCTTAAATGCGGATACAATTCAGTCTCTTGGTAGACATTTCTCAGCTGTCTGTCACAAGGCAGAGCTGGCTGCCCAGTTAAAACAGCCAGAGTGATCACAGCATAGCTCTTTTTTGAGCACCTTCTATCTGACCTTTTTTTAAGCTGTAGCAAGCAAATTCCAAGAACACTTGTGGGATGAATGGCAGCAGCTTTCTCTCTTTGTAGGTGGAGACTGGCCAATTCACAGCCATCCCTACGGATGTTCAGCTTTTTCTTGGCCTAAAACCAACTGTTACAGAGGGCTGGATCCTCACTAGTTGCTTGTAGAGTTTCTGGTCATTTGGGTTACAGTGCTGGGTAGACACCCATTTGTACTTTCTGTTGTGATTCCTGCTGGTCTCTGTGCTACACAAGTGAAGTAACTTCTACTTCTTGGTGGTTAGTACCCTTGCTGTATGTGACGGGATACCCACGGTGAGCGTGTAGTCAGCTGCAGGGCAGATACAGGTAGAAGCCAAACTTGGAGGCACTTGCAGGGATTTTATCCAGGACACTGATGGCCTCTATCCTGAGAAGTGGACCTTTGGAGGAAGTTGGTGGTGTCAGTTCACTGGTCCTTGGAAAGGGTGAAAGTTACCTTCCAGTGGTGTGGTTATGATAAAACTGGTTCTTACATGTTATAATTCTTGACTCCTGGTAGTTTATTGTATATTAAGATGCCTTGGTTTATTGAAAATAACTAACATTTTTTTAATAAATCAATTTTAATAAATCAATGAGTTATTTCTTTCACTGATGACTGAGTTGCTCTTCTTGGGAACCCATGCTGAGGAAAGATCCATTTCTCAGTCTTAGACCCTGTAACTGATTTGATTGAATAGCAAAGGGAAGGCTGAAATGTTAAATTTTTATTATATTAGTAGGAATCAAAGGGTGCAGAAGAAAAGATAGCCAAGACTAACAATTGGTCTAACTATGACTAGTCTGGTAGGCAGAAGACTGCAAATAGTAATTTGCTGTATTTTTTATTTTTTAGAAAGGTAAAGATTTAAAGAATGGAATGAGAGCAAGTACTGCTGTTAGATATTAATACAAATCACTGAATGTGTCCACCTGCTCTCATCTTATTGCTGGTTTTGCCGTATTCATGTGTGAACAGTGTGAGCTACAATGTCTTGCATTGCAGTGACCCTAATTGTGTAAGGCATGGGACACATCTTCTCTGTGAGGTTCTGTAAACACAATGCTGTGAAACCTGCAGCACATTTTCTAAATGCATTCTGAATTGGAATGTCTTCCTGTTTCTTAATAGGAATAATGCACCCCAGATTAATCTCCCATGTCTCTTGCTGCTACATTCTCCCTGCCAGGAATGTAACCTTGTTCAGCCTTTGCACCAAATGGTGTTCTGGAAGCTTTGTAGGTCAAACTAAGAAATGACTACGTATCAGAATAAGCTCTCACAGAAAACTAGCGAAGAATAAACACATACACAGTTGGTTTACCCCTGATCTCACATCTTTTGTTCTCAAAACACCTTCTTATATTTTAGAATACAAAACTGTCACTATCAACTGTAGACTCAGCATAGTTACTATAATGAATGATAATTTTCCTTTTCACAAACTCTCACTATTTCACACTAGCAATTATCTCTCTCTTTTCCTGAACAGAGAGAGACCAGCTGCTTTTTCTCTTGAATGTTTTACCAATGCCTATCAAAGTCAATGCAGAGTTCTTGTACTCAGCTGTACTCAGAGGATTTTTGATCTTGCAGGATTAGTTTGTATTTTTTTTTTCAGTTTTCATGTTTCATCTAATAAGAGTTACTATGTTGGTGTACAAACTCAGAATAATTTGCAGCTACAGCAATTCTAATGCTGTAAGGAATAAAAGTGACTCAGTTGCTTCTGTGATGAGGGGCAATTGCTCCCTCTGCTGTGTAATTCTCCTGCCAGAAGCTCTGCACTTGCAGTAGTCATTCAATTTTGCTTGCGCTGTGACACAGTTATGTTGCTGGGTGTTGGTACCTTGTGCATAGTAGAAATTTTGAGAAGCCTTCAATCCCTAGACTTTCAATACCATAGTACTAATTTTGTAGTCACTGTTAAAAAATAATTGCATTTTTATATTTATAAATGTTAGCAAAATAAAAAACCCAATAAAATAACTATCAAATATTTTTAATTCTGAAAGTTATCACGTTTATTAATCTTTTAGATACAGCATTTCTAGGATTCTGGTTGTATGAAGTAACACAACACAAAGACATTTTTGATTTCCATGAAAATGGAAAAATCCAGTACTTTCAGTGGATTTCCATGTGCAGAAAATACACTGCTCCTTGAGAACCTTTCATATAGCATAGACAGTATTAATAAAATCCCTCATTTTTATTTATGTACCACTGACAGAGATAATAGGTTAATAATTCCTTAGTGGTGGTGGGTTTTGGGTTTGGGTATTCTTAGCTTTTAGTACTTTTATTTTGTTGTCTTTGTTCTGGGAAAGCTTGGTTTTTAAGGAACAGACAAGCATCTCAATATTGTTAATGTGATTCCTGTGGTAGAGAAGATGTTTCAAAAGGGGAACAACATTTCCTGGAATGTCATGCAGCAGCCACCTGATCTCTTGAAGGCTGTTTTCCAGGCAGGTGCCCAAGGAAGAACACTCTCAACTCTTGCAAGTTTCTTGCCCTGGTACAGGGGAGTGCAGCTTCAGAATGCTGGAGTTCCAGGTATGCTTCAGAGGCATCCAATGTACAAAGAGCCACAGAAGTCTGAAGCAGAAACTCGTTCTCATCACTGCAAAGCTCACCAGTGTGTCCTGAGCAATCATGTACCATTAGATGGCTCTCAAACTGTAAAGAACACTTGCAACATAGAGTCATAGAATAGTTTGTGTTGGAATGGTCCTTAAAAGGTCATATTGTCCACACCCTTGCAATGAGCATGGACACCAGCTAGAACAGATGCTCAGAACTGCATCCAGCTTGACCTTGAATGTTTCCACGAACAGGGCATCTACCACTTCTGTGGGTAACCTGTGTTTTATGTTTCACATCCTTCATCATAAAAAATTCTTCCTTATATCTATTCTAAATTTACCCTCTTTTAATTTAAAAGCATTATCACTTGTCCTTTAGTAGCAGGTCTAAAATGTCTGTCCCTATCTTTCTTATATACCACCTGTAACTACTGGAAGGCCACAATAAGGTCTTAGAGCCTTCTCTCCTCCAGGCTGAAGAGCCCCAGCTCTCACCCTTTCCTCACAGGAGAGGTATTTCATCCTTCCGATCATTTTTGTGCCCCTTTTCTGGACCCACTCCAACAGGACTAGTTCCTTCCTGTGCTGCAGACCCCAGAGTGGTTTCAGTGTTCCAGGTGTGATCTCAATGGAGTGGAGCAGAGGGGAAAAGTCACCCCCTTAGCCTGCTGCCCACACTGCCTTTGATGCAGCCTGGGATATGTTTTGGCTTTCTGAACTGCAAGTGAATGCTGTCAGTTCATGTGCAGCCTCTCAGCCTCTAGCACCCTCAATTCCTTTTCCTTCTCAGCTGCTCTCAATTCCTTCATCCCCCAGTCTGTATTGATGGGGGGTTGCCTCAGCTCAGGTTCATCACCTTGCACTAGGTTTCATGACGTTTCCATGGACCTACTTCTTGAGCTTGTCCAGGTCCCTCTGGATAGCAGTCTGTCCCCCTGACACGTCACCTGTACCACTCAGCTTGGTTCTTGCACTCAAACTTGCTGAAGGTGCACTCAGTGCCACTGTCTATGTCATTGATAAAGATAAAAACAGTGCTCATCCCAGTCATCTGAGGGACACCACTTGTCACTGATCTCCATCTGGACATTGAGCCATTGTCTACTTCAGCCAATTCCTCATCTGCCAAACAGTCCATCCATCAAATCCACCTATCTCCAATTTAGAGAGATGGGTGTTGTGAAGGACTGTGTCAGAGGCCTTACAAATGTCCAGATAACAACCATAGCTCTTTCCTTGTCCACTGATGTTGCCTTCATCACAGAAGGCCACTGGGGCTGACTTGTCTTCTTGCTGACAGATTTCCAGTTTCCACTGTGGGCTAGGAACTCCTCACAGGTGCATGAGCACAACACATTTATCACAATGTTCTACTTGGCTTATGATCATAATGGGATCTGGAATGGGAGAGGGTATTGGTGCTGTTTTTTGATTTGTTTTAAATACATCAATGCTTGTCTTTGAAGTTAATGCCTTAAAAATCATAATGTAATACAGCCTCACTGGATTATCTTCTTCCACAGTTGGTTACTTTTAAAGTTATAGAGCAGGTTTCTCTCATATGCACAGGATGCAGAACTACCTTATTTTTATGCCTTTCCCTAGGTATCCATCTTTGGTTTCTGTTCACAGTAGCAGGACAGCAAGATGAGTTCTTTACATGCCTCTATTCAGGCTGACTGTTTCAGAGTTGATTCTGCTCTGGGATTGCACATTCAGTGATGTGAGGTAGTGTTGGAGACAAGTTATCAGGCTAGACTGGCCTTTGGTCTGACCCAGAACAGTTCTTGTTTCTTCTATCTCTGTTCTCTCTGTTGGGTCAGCTTTGCAAAATACCTTGTAGGTCAGCTGAAAGCTAGCCAAAGGTGTAGCCAAAGAAGAGAAATGTTTCATTTCAAGACTCATCTCAATTAACATTTTCTTTGTAGTCACTAGACATTTTGCTGCTTTATTTCCATTAACATGGCCATAGTCTTTCCATCTGGCTTTTCCAGGTATGAAAAGTTTACCCAGAGGGTAGATTGAATCTGTGACAAGTAAAGATATACTGTCTGTTTTTATTCACCTTCCCCACTGTATTGCTGGAGTTTTTATATTCTGTGGACTGAAAAAACACAAATACTGAATTGAGTCCACTGTTAATAAAAAATGATCTCACAAAGATAGGTGCTGAGGATATGTGACTTGAATAAGTGATTAGCAAAAAGACCTGTGATATCAGCTTGAGGAGACACTTAACTTGTAGGTGGTTTGAGTTTTCTGTGTTTTTACTTAGTATAGTGCTGTGTTTGCTGGAAATGTGAAAAGTGAAGATGAAAAATTTAAAGATCAGTTAGTGAAAACTATGTGTTTTTTTTAGATTTAAGGGGGTAAAATAACATGCCAAAGTAGCTGAAGAGATATTTCTACCCAATTTACAAACTACAGTCTGGTATAAAAATCCTTTTATTATAGTATCTACTTCTTTCTGTTTCTGAATAACTTTCAAGAGTGCAGTGAGTTCAGAGCTGACAAACTTAGCTAGATGTGAGTGTTATTTGGATGTTTCATATTCTGACACACTGGGAGTACAAGGTTGTGATGGCTTAAAAGGTTGAATCTGGAACATTGCTGAATGTTTATATAAAATGCATGTAAAAATATATGAGGAAGTGTCAGCCAGAGCACACAAATGCATGGAATCCATAGCCATTGATTAAAGTTATGTTGAAATAGTGTGTTTGAATGTTTGCTCACCATCATACTGAACATTTCTTATGTTTAAATGGAGCTTCCTGTGTTTCACTATGTGCTTATTGCCTCCTGTCCTGTCACTGGATGCCACTGAGAAGAATCTGGTTCTGTCTTCTTTCTTCTTTCTGAATAGGTATTTTTGCACATTTGCAAGATTCTCCTTGTATCTTCTTTTCTCCAGGTTAAACAATCTCACCTCTCTCAACCTCTCCTCGTATGATAGGTGCTTCAGACCCTAAATAATCCTTGTGACTCTCGTGCTGGGCTTGCTACACTACGTTCATGTCTCTTGTTCTGGGAAGCTCAGTCCTGGATGCAGCACTCCCAGTAGGATCTCACCAGTGCTAAGCAGAATGGAAGGAACACCTTCCTCAAGCTGCTGGCAATGCTCATCCAGTCCTGGAGGCTATTTGCCTTCTTTGCCACAAGGGCACATTGCTGGCTCATGTTCAACCAGTATCCCTAGATCCTTTTCTTCGGAGTGTCTTTCCAGCTAGTCAGCCCCATCTTGCACTCGTGTGTGGGGTTATTTCACCCTTGATGCAGGTTTTGGTATTTTGCTCTGTTAATTTTCATGACCTATTGACCAGGGTCCTTCTGATGGTAGCACAAATCTCTGGTGTATCAACCACTCCTCCCAATTTTGTGTCATCTGCAGAATTGCAAAGGGTGAACCCTGTCCCTTTATCCAGCCCATAAATGAAGATGTAAAATACTACTGGCCCCAGTATCAACCCCTGATGTACACTATTAGTGACTGGCCTCCAGCTGGGTTTTGGGCCATTGATCACAACCCTTTGAACCCCTTGACAGTGCAGGAAGTTTTCACTCCACCTTACAACCCATTTATCCAGCCCATGTTTCATGATCTTCTGAGGAATTTCACAGTTAGCTAACAATTGCCAAGTATGAGTAGGAAATCGAATGAGTGTTCTTCTAAGATATATAACATTTTTATTGGTTAGACAGTAGCAATGTGTTTCTACTGAATTTGTTTGATTTTCAGTTAACAGAGAAATTCACAACTCCTGCTTTGTTATTTTTGCATGGTTGAGAGCAGTGTCAGATTAATTTTGTTACAAAGAGTGAATTGATCACTATTCACTGCATAGATGATTCAGTGAAAGTGTGAATTCAGTTATATAAATTATTTAGTTATGTGTTGCATGTAGAAATATGTGTGAACAATATTAAGGCTGTGTGAGGATTTCCCTCAACTCTTAAAATAGTTTTATTTTCAACAATTTAATTGTCCTTTTTGCCAGGTCACATCATGAGTGAGCTCATATTACTGTATACCTGGAGGGCAGAGAGTTTTGCATGAGATCTGTACAGAATAACAGCAGAAACTGAATTAGTGCCCTTTCTGAGAGCACCTATTTGATATTTTAATCTCTTGTGTGGGGGGAATCAAGAGCTGCTTCGAGGACCCATCTAACTGAGCCACAGCTAGATCTCAAAGAACCAGCTTCTCCAAACTGTTTGATGTCACCACACACTTTGATGCTTTCCAAGTGAATTTTTCACTGTCACAAAGATTGCTACTTGCTATTTTAAGACGTTATTTCTGGTTCTCAAACTTGGGAGTGAGAATCTGTTCCTGTTTAGGTGTTGGATGATATGATTGAAACACTTTTGTCTCCAAATGGATAAGGAAGGTCAAAACCTTTCAAAGTACTTCTTCCTGGAAGCTGATGCAATGCAGTTGGCTCTGGGATAAGCCTCATGCTAAGAGATTCTGGTTTTGGGAAAGGACTGTGTTTGAATATTGCAACTTTGGACAGTCTTTGTTTTTAAGACCAATGTGACTTCAGGCATTAGTGGCTATCAGCTACAGAGAGAGAACATAGTGCACCTGATCTGTGGAAGCCTGCAGCTAGCAGCTGTACCGGGAGCTCTGCCAACACGCGGAGTTGCTCAGGCAGGAGGAATCCAGAAGCAGTGCTGCTGTTCCAGCTGCCAGCAGGCAGCTGCTCTGCAGGTAGGCTTTCTTGCTCTCTTCCTGTCACCCAGGCTGGGTAAAGGGGCCAGCTATTAGAGACTAGTGCTTGCAGTACTCAAGGCTAGGTTTGAGTTTAGACTAGGCTCCACATGTGTTGTGAGTCAGTACAATTGCTCCCAGGAATAATCCCATGTTTCCCACCAAGTAGAACTCAGCCTGGTAACCCTTGGGTAAACTCTGACCTGAGCATCTCTAGTACCCACTGGTTTAAGCACCTCTAACCAGCTTCCCTTGTACCAGGTCTCAGCTTTCTCTATGGATATGTAGGGCCTGCCTATGTACACAACACTTGGTACTAATGGAGAAGACAATGAAAAAGTCATTGGAAGTGCTTGAATGGATGCTGATCTATGCTTGTGGCTGCCTCACTCCTCCATAAAGGCAGGCAAATGCTGAGAGTAGCATGGGTTCCTAATATAAAACTTGAAATGCACTTGCCTTTTCAGTGCACTTTTGTTGGTTTTGAAAAAGCTTTCTAGTGGAAGATTCTCTGCCCATGGCAGGGAGGGTGGATTAGATGATTTTGAGGTCCCATCAAACCAAAACCATTCCATGATTCCATGGAACTGTGTGGTTGTGAACAAGACGATTGAAAGACCTCGTTGGAAATACTGAGTTTAATGTGGAATGGTCCAACAAAGCAGAAATGGAGCTTCTTGGCAAGACATTTATAACAAAATGGCATTATTTTTGGCTGGAGAATGGAAGCAACCTTATATGTGTTACAAATCACAGATAAGGAAGTAATTGTATGTAGGTTCCAGATCAAGACTATTCTATATGGATCAAGACTATAGTATATGGATTATTCAGTGGATTGTTTAATTTGAATAAAACTGGTTAACAAAGGACAGGGATGAGCTATCAAATGTTGGGAGACAGTTCACTAAGGTGGAATTTATCTTCAGGTTTGCTTGATTTTGTTTATTTTCTCTTCTGTGAGAAAAGTTTGGTGTAGTCTTGTGAATAGGGGCCATGGGACTCCTATTAATTGACTTCTGCAGGTTTTTATTCCTTTATGAACTACACTGTAAGTCCATTTTATTTTCAAAACTATTGTCATTACAGTTGTGACTGTTTTCATAATGGGAAGCAGTGGATTAAGAGAAAATAGTGAGATTATAAGTGACAGGTCTGAAGCCAAAGAAGGAATTGTTAATTGAAATGACTGGTACTAAGGTTTCTATCACTTCTGACCACTTGTGGCCAGGAATTGGTTTGTGAGAAGTTACAGAGAGGGCAATACTGAAGAAAATAAGGAAATCTGGGAAGATTAATAGGTTTATTGTCAAAGAAGATCTGAGAAATATGCAGGCTCAACTTTCTAGTCCTCCATACTAAAGAAAAAAGAAAAACAAATTGTATTTTTCCAGAAAAAAAAACAGTAGCAGATGTATCCTGGTTCTGCCATCAAGAAACTTTTCTTAGTGTATCAGTTTCTTCTTTGCAAAATGAGGATAAGGGATTGGGCATGGTTTGAGATCTGTACCAGTAAGTGGAGGCTAACACAGCACTACTCTCCTTTGATGCTGGATGCTCACCATGATGGAGGACTAACAACTTGCTGGCTAAATGGTCATATGACAAAGGAGCATATGACACAAACAGTGGCATTTCTGATTCTGCATAAATTAATCTGATTTTTTTCAGTTTCCTTTTATATTTCTTTCCCATGGAAGAAAGTCAAGCAATTGTTTTTTCCAGTGCTGAGGTATAAGCTACAAAGCTGATTCTGGTGAAAAAACAGACTATGATCTCTTGGTGATTGATCAAGGCAGGTGATTTTGAACTTGGTTTTAATCTATTATTTAAACAATATGCTAAGTTAAAAAAAAACCCACTTGAATAGCTTCACGTTTGTTTCACCTTTATAATTCTTAGTGGTTTTTAAAAATAATAATTATATTCACTGTAAACAAGTACATTTATAGCTTTTACTCTGACTTTCACAGGCCTGTTGACATCACTTCTTGAGCCACTGCACATAGGAGTACAGTTCACATGGTACTCCCAACAGCTCTGCTTTTTCCCAGGAGTGTCAGATCTCCTGTGTGTATGTTGTAAAGATCTCTTCTGTGTGGGTGTGAAGTATTCCACAGGTATTTATGTATGGGGGTAGAAAGGGACACCAGAAGAGAGTGAATCAAAGAGGACAAAAGAGCGTGCATCATGTCTGAAAGTCTCTCAAAACCTCATTAGCTCTAGAGTCAGTAATGCTGTTGAATCCACAAGCATGTGTCCAAGTATATTAGCATGTGAGACAGACAAATTTGTTGAAGGCCACCAGGCATCCAGCAAACATCAGGATCAACAGTGGGATGCCTGACTCACTTTGGGACTGAGGCAGTAGTGGCTCCTCTCTGCAGAAAGCAGCTACAGGTTCAATACCAGCTGAGACAAGGGACCACTTGAAACTTTCTGAACCCCTGGTAGCCCTTGTAGTCTCAGTACAATTTTCTTCTTCTGATGGAATGGCTTATGTTGGCCTCCCAGCTGTTGCTCCAGTCTGGAAACTACCAGTTAATGCATTTTTGTGAGCTTTCTGAAGGGAATGTATTGCATATAGTTATCTGTTATTGAAATTAAGAGCTTGATTTTATTATTGACAACAGCTTTATTAAAAAAAAAAAAAAGAAAGTGTCCTTGTAAATATGAGTTGTGATGTTTGTCTTGCTTCAACTTGATATTTTCAACATATGCACTGAGTAATCCAGGCACACGGATAAATCTGCCTCAGTTCCTCAATGATTTCTGGCAGGTAATGGAATCTAAACAAGCCTGGAGGATGAGGCAAGGTACTTCAGCTGACACATATAGGGTCTGTATGTCATGGATGGGGCCTTCCTGTATTCTGTTCATATACATTTGTAAAACTATTATACAGATTTATCTAGACTGGTCAGGTTATTTTTCTGGGCGGCACATTTCTTAGGCACTAAGAAATGGGGGGGTTGGTGGGTTTTTTGGTTTGTTTGTGGGGTTTAAAAGTTTTTTTTGTTTTGTTTTAATTTGACAAGCTGGATTTTGGATAAAAACTATAATTTATTAAAAGTTGGCAATAAAATATTAAAATTTTATTAAAGTGTGTGAAATATGTTCAGCACATTCACAAACTTAAAAAAATATTAAATTTTTTATTTTAATTTATTTAATTATTTTTAATTTAATTTTTATTTTATTGAATTTTATTTTTAGACATTTTATTAGTATTTGGACATTTCCTGAAGAGTAGAATTAACAGTGACATACTGGAGGACAGAAAATTTTATATGAAAGAAGGAACGTCATCAACAGATGAAAATAGTGTTGGAATATATAGGGGAATAGAAGGAATGGAAGGGCTAAGCCTTAGTTTGCCATATTTTGGTAGTGGTAGATGCCACTCTCTTCTCTTTGGCTCTTAGATGTGACTGGAAACAGGAATATTAGTTTATTTCTTTTTGAATTCCCAGGTGAATTTAATCTGTCATTGAGTTAATGCATCTGATGAAAATTGTCTTTTTTCACTTTCTAGCTAGCAATAGCAAAACTAATTAAGGCATAATTTTTTGTACAATGAGAGGTGGAAGTACTGGAACAACGAAAACACAAGGTTTTGTTCTGTGGTGAAGACTGGAAATATGCTTGTCACGAATAACAATGTTTTATAGAAATGAAAGACTATTATGTAAATTTGTATTTGTCAGAGATGCAAAATGGAAACTAAGTACCAGCTCTGCTGCCAGTGTTACACAGACCTTTGATTATGAAAGGCTGAGTTCTGTAGAGCACACAAGTGCACAAGAGACAGGCTGGTTGGAGAAAAAACTCAAGACTTTTATTCCCTGTAAAGGCAGTTCATTCAAAGAAGTGTTCAGACTGCTGGGAATATCTATTTCACTCTAGGCATGCTTTTGCTGTATGCTTCAAAATAGGGCATAGTTTTAGCAGTCCTCTGAAAATTTTAAATCTGCATGAAACATGGCAAAAGCTTGTAAAGATAGTAGGATGGCTTTCAGGAGATCAAAGAGCAGCTTTTAATATTCAAATGCTGTGACCATGTATCCATAAAAAAAAAATCTCGTAAAATCATTAACCTTAAATTTTAATGGAAAAAGCAAAACCTGCTAGTTCTCCAGATCCTTAAAGTGAGATTTCAATTGACTTTGAGGCAAGGATTTTGCTCAGTAATAAAACTATTAACTGATTCAGTTGCTACAGTAATAACTTGTTTGTGTTTTGCTGAAAGGTGATTTAGCAAAGCAGAACACGTCTCTCTACAATTCTCAGTATGATGTCTATGAAGAGCCATCAATAGGTAAATTTAAAATTTAAAAAAAAATGCTATTTTATTAGCTTAAGATTTAATTTTCCTTTTACTATTATGGCATAAGTGTAAGCACCTTACAATTAATGAAAATATTAATGATTTGCAAAGCTGTGTAAGACAGAGAAAAAGATGATTTTTCTATTAGCTATGTCTCACTTATTCATTTCACCATCATGTGAATTAATCCAATATTAGGCACCAAAGCATCAAATGTAATATTAACTACTGGGAGATGTTATTTGCCTCATATTGCTCACCTATTGTAATCTTAAATTAAAAGACCTAATGGAATCCAGCTCATGAGACAACACTTCACTGACAAAAAGTCAGTGTTAATTCAGGATCTTCCCCTTGATTGAACAATCACTGTAGGAAACTGAGTGGAAACAAAATTTGCTGCAGACCTCATAGTGAAGAAATGCTTCCTTAGTTCATCAGCTCAAAGATGTTGTGGCAGATGTGTGAGGAGAGAAACAAGGTGTCTAAGTACACAAGGTTCACCTCATAAAGGGAGTTCTCAGACAAAGATGGGTTGTGTTATCTTCTGTGATGGCTACAGCTGATCCTTCTCCTGGCCCTTCCTTGAATACACTTCCTCCTTGAATAAAAATTATCCAGTGCATACATAATAAAGAAAAAGGGTAAAATATTCTAAAGTGATTTTATTAGCTAATTTAAAATCTTCATAACCTATTTGAGATGTAAAGGTCTAAAATACTGTACTCATAAGAAGTGCTTTTCCAACATTCATAACTGAATTCAAGTTCTTAATCTTCCAGGATAAAAGTTTGAGTGTGCTATTACAAGAAATACAGGATGAGCACAAGAAGAGAACTGTTGACACCAAAATCACAGATTTGCTCACTCACCTTTGTTCCAGACCAAGCATCATCTCCAGAGAAATAATTTCTCCATCGTCTTCCTTTACAAATTACATCCATACACAAAACATTCTTTGTTGATGCTTGTACTCTATTAGCTTCTCATTCGTAAGTTTGTGGTCCCCAAAACAGATCAGGATATTGGTATTGTGTGTGTCCTTGTGAATCAAAAGACCTTCAGCTCCGTGGGGCTTAAGCTGTTTTACTTAAGGGAGGCATTGCTGCAATTGTATACCAGGTTTATCCTGTATTTTTCCCACATGATTGTATTTTGAGACTAAAGACAAGTCTGTGATGAGTTATGGAGTATGGGAATTTGGTGACTAATGACTTTAATTCCTTCTGCTGTTGTATGGGTCTGTAAAAAGAGAAAATCTTAGCAGAGCATGTTGTTCAGTAGCAAGGTGAGGTTTGGATAGGGTGATAGGGCCCTTCCAAGTCTTGTGGTACCTGTCTGTCTGAGTTAAATGACACCTAACCTTGGTCAGGCCTGGAAGGACACTTTTTGTTCAAAAAAATAAAAAAATGTACACGGTGATAAGACCATTTCCTTTCTCACAGTGTCTCCTTTAATGTCAGGCCTGAAATATGAAGTCATTAGGGGATATTAAAACAGTGCTGACAAACTAATTAACAAAAGACATTACGCCGGATGGGCTCAATTTATCCTTTTTAATGGTTCTTATAAATGGGTGCCGCCAATTAAAATTAATAAAGATTTACCAGCGATTGCCCAGCATACACTGTTAAAGAGCTTCACTGAAGGTCGCCTTAAAGTCAGCCTTGTCAAAGCTGCAAGTTCAGCTCCCAACACCAAGCCATGCTGAGCTACTCTCAGTTACATTTTCCCAGGCAGTTTCTCTTTCTTTGTGTTTGGCTGAAGTTTATACACTTATGTCTCTGTCTGTCTAAAATCTCATCCATCTGCCTGTTGACTCTATTAAAAAATATCCCCCCATGCACTATTAGATTTGTCACAGTTTCACAAAGGAGAATCTCAACAGTCAGTATAATGAGAACTTTGTTCTTTCCAAATCTGTCTGTTATGATGAAATCCTTGACTAACAGCTTTCATTTTAAACCACTCTTTATTTTCTTGCTGTCAAATTAAGGTACAACAGTGTCCCTGCTTTGGGGAAGACTATGGATGATCAAGAATGTCCTGTGTGGCTGTAGCTTTGGTCGGTCTATTGGTTGGTCTAGACCAGACTAAGTTCTGAGGTCTTATGGCTTCCAGCATTTCTCCATGTGTAGGTGATAAGATATTAAAATATGAACTATGAATGCACCAAGGGAGAAGTCTTGGTGGCAAAGAATCATTTCTTTGCAATCTGTCCACCAAAGGAAAACAAGTAGGAGACTAGCCATGCAGCCATGAGCCCATCTCTGATGTTCTGCCCTCCATTTTCATTCTGTAAGGCAGTGGGTCAGGCAAACTAGCTGAATGCCACCCTTTTTTTCACCCTTGATAAAAATGCTGTCAGAAAGACAATAAGTGGATAGATGGAGATGCAGCTGTAGCTTGTGCTGGGCTATGTTGGCAGGTCTGTGCTGATCTCTGTGTCATGGAATGTATCAGCTGTAATGGGCAGGAGACAGACTGTGGGAGAAGGTGGAATTGTCTGCTTGGAAACTGAATTATCTGGCACAATCTTTTGGCATTGCTGCTATTAAGGATTCCCCAGAAGGCAGCACTAAGAGACAGCTGCTGTTGTCATCTCATGCATATTTAAGTCTAGGTTGTCAGTGTGAGATGGCAAGATGTGCTGATACTTTTGGAGAATAGCAAACAGTTCCAGATGCATTACTCTTCAGTGCCTGGGAAGCAACTGTGGTATGCTGGAAGAAGGACCCCAGAAATGGTGTCCTCTGTTTTGTTCTTTGTAAAAACACTGATGAAGCACAATAAATTAACAGTTTAAAAAAAATAAATAAAATGAAAGACCCATAGGAGCAATGCTAAACATAGTTTTACATAGAAACAGCTCAACTGATTTTGTGGGAGACCACCTCAGATTGCCACAATCAGGGCAAAGTGACCCTGCTGGGTAAGTTGATGAAGGTTCAGGGAAATGAGAAGGATTAAATCTCTAACAACTTCAAGAGAGCTGAAGCTTCATGTTGGTGTATAACTGTAACTATCTCACTGTAACTAGTTCCTTACTTTTTTTTCCTTTTTCCACCTCATTCCCCCATTTTGAGTATGCTAAGCACATGCAGGAAATCTATACATTATATTCCAGGAGTGAACATGTCCTCCTTGTGAAGCTGAAAGGATATGACAACAGAGAAAAGATTTTTCAGATTTTCTCAGCAGGAAGAGAGGGAGGGTGTAGAAGGAGAGGAAGGAGAAAGGGAAGAAATAAAATCTAAGAGAAACTGGAAAGAAAGTTAAAATTAATCATTGTTACTGAGTAGTCTTTCAAATTGCTCTTAACCCTTGCCTGATATTTTAGTAACTCCTCTAGATGAACACTGATAAATCCTTTTCTCACCTACAAGCAGTATTCTTTGGCAGAAAGGTACATGATTTTTTCCAATTAGGAGTATGACACATGGGGACTAAGGGTCAAGCTTTGGATTTTGGAAGCAAATTCTCTGCTCTATTGAAACAAATCAACTGCAAAATTATAGGATTAGAAATGTGAATCCATCCAAGGTTTTTCAGAAATGACCTGTGGGTTCAACCTGTCTCAATTTCTGTATTTATTTCTCTTATATTTGCTGTATGAAGACATCAGACTCTGTTCAGGAGCAGAGACAGGGTACAGTGGTACAACAGCGGATGGAAACTCTAAAGCCATTTATTTTAAGTGGAGAAGGGCTAAATCTGTTACCAGGCTTCCTGTAGAGTGAAGCTCTCATCTATGGCTATATCTAATGATTTCAAAACACATTTCATTACAGAGCTCTCTGAATTCCTCTTGAGTTGACTAAATACCTAAAAGCCCCAGCAGATGCAACAGCTATGGGACCCAGTTGCCCAACACAAATTCTCTGTTGGTTTGTCTAGTGAGTCTACATTGACGTTGATGACAAGAAGGTGTTTGCACACCACTTCAGCATTGATTTTAGTAGTATGCAGAGTCTGTACTTTTCCTATTTCACTTGTTTGAAATATCTTTTTCTGTAGTGTTGAAAATATCCTTGAAACAAGAATTTTGTTGAATCCAGTTACTACCTTGTGTCCTATTACATTTAATGCCATAGGACTATAAATTGTTTACTGTCTCATAGTAAAATTTTGGCACAGATATTTATGGCAGAGGTCTTAATCTTTGCAAATATCCTTAAGTGTCTTTTCCTGTACTACATTAAAATAAGCACAGTCCTTTAAGCTTGTGATGCCTAATAATGATGATTAAAACAAAGATTTTCTTCAGATAATTATTTTTTCCTCTTCATTTTCTTTTTTCTATTTCTGATGCATGTCTAAGAAAGAGATTTGTAGTGTGCCTGTAAGCTGTTCCATGTTTGCTATTCACTTTTCATGTTAATCTGGAGAAGGGAAAATGAAGAAAGAAAATGCATCTTCTAATTTAAGAAATATTCAGATAATGGCAGGAATTGTATGTTGTGTGGTAAGACTTCTCTTACCAGATCCCCTACCCGTCTTGCAGCAGAGGATGTTATGTTTTTCTAACTTTGTACTACTCAATCTTCTTTAGTTTCCAGTTGCTTTGCAGGTTTTCTTGAGCTAGATCCCCACTAAAATATCAAGTTAAACAGGCAGAAAAAACAACAGGTGAAAATGATAAGTGAAAAGCAGCAAAGCACTGTGATTTCAAAAAGTATAAATAGCAGGAAAGAAAATAGAATGTGAGAGATTTCACTGTGTTATCAAGCTTTGTTTCTACAAACAGTGGCTATTCTGGAATTTCCTTGGCTTCATCTCCCACAGCGTGTAGAGCTGGGGGCCCATAGTGATTAATAGTGGCAGATGTCTCAGTACTCCTTTGGATCTTTGCATCCTCATGGGCCATGTCACCTAAACATCCTGGAATCTTCTCATGCAGAGACCACACAAAGCCCCCTGCTATTCAGGAACAGTCACTGTTCATAAGCTTAAGTCTTCTCTGGCTTGAAAGTTTGCTTGTGTACCTTTGGGTATGAGCACTCATCCTCCCATATGCAGTGACTGCCAACCAGACTTTTTCAGGGAGTGTTAGCGGGGAGTAGAAGGGTATATGTGCTGCAACCTGGTTCCAGGCTACTAAGGTTTTCAGTTTCTTCAAACAACCCTGCACTGAGGGATCACTGGCTTTTGTCTGCACTCTTGACGTACAGTACATTAATCGTGCCCTCCCTAATTCCTGCTTCAAGATAAATCTCTTGCGCTCCCATTATTGGGCTAATTGCTGTGGATTATATGGCAGTCAGTTGCTCTTTGGCAGGGAAAGATTAATGGAGGACACTTCCTTTGTTTTGATTTCATTTGCTAATTGCTGTATGGAGAGGTGGTTATGTTAATTCATCCTCTCCCTCTGTTAGATAGCAGGGTTTTGTTTGGCATGTGCTGGGAGAGGAGTAGTTGCCAGGAATCCTAAATGTTTCTTTGTCGCACTCTGTGGATTTTGGGACGGTTTTAGCAATTCATAGACAGAATGCTCATATGTTTATATGCTTTTTTTTTCCTGTTTCCAGGCATAGGATGTGCTAATTATAGGTGCACAAAATGATGAATAAAGAATTTTCTTCATTTTTGGTAGGGGCTGAATAATCTGGTCATTTGTACTTCTGTCAGACTCATGGCAGAAAGTCAGGACCCCACTGAAAAACCTGGGCCTTTTAATTGAGCATGTATGTCACCATTCTGGCCCCTGGACAGGAGGCAGAGCCTGTGAATGGAGTGTTGTTACTAGCTCTGTTTTTATTAGGTAATTTAAAAAACAACTGTCACCAAGTGTGCAGTTTTCTCAGCTTTAGATAGATACAGCGATCTGAGAGAGCTGGACAGATAATTAAACCATTCACACTTGTTAACCAGAAAGGAGTCCAAGCCAGTCACTAGTGAATGAAAATTGCTGCCATCTGTTGCCTGTTCTTTGGCTTTTGCAAAGTGTCTGGATGTCACTCTTTCCTGCTGAGACAGATATTTCCCACTGCACATCTGCAGTCCAGGATTTGTGCTGCCACCCCCACCGCAGCAGAGATGCCTCAGAACAGAGATTTTATTTGAGTAACAACTAAAAGGCATAGTTGTGAGGAATCTGCCCAGTGCCTTTTATAATTTAATTGCTCTATGAATAAATGAGACCCCTCAGTCACCAGAGTTATCAGCTTGACAGTTTTTACTAGACTAAAATTCTTTTGATCCAGTAGCAGCAGCTATTAATTTAGGGATCCAGACATAAAGTCTATATTATAGAAGACTGCCAGTCTTTTTGCCAAGAAACCTGTCAGCCAGTTCTCCTAGTTAGGGGAAGATGAACAATCTGGCCATCTTTAGATCTGGATGTTTCAAAGACCTTTAAATTGAGCACAATAAGATCAACCATGGATAGTGACAGAAATAATTGTGCTAAACTATTTATGTTTCTGATTGTAGCGAAATGGAAGGAGAGGATATAGTTATCTTTGGATTTATAAACTCTAATGATGATGATCATTATTATTAAAATTCCAGTGGAAGCCTGTCTTCACTTTATAAGAGTATAGAGCATACTTACCTGCTCCAGACTGTTCATTATTTTTCTATTGCTATGAAAACATCCTCTTTTTGATAAACTCCTCAGAAGGAAACATTTTGGGGCCTCTCATAATTTTGTTGCTCCATTGTTATTGCTATTGTTTCAATGTAGGCTCCCTGCATTATGTCACTGGCAATTTCTGCTGTGCCTGTATTACTTTTTGCATCCTTTTTAATCTTCTCCCTATTGCTGTGAGCTTAGCCTACAGAGGATTTTCTTGGGTGAACAGTAAAATTCCACTTCCTATAATGTCCATACTTCAAATAACCCTGCAATGTCATATCTGTTCTTCAATATTGCTGGATTACAAGCTAGGACTCTTCAGGCCCTTCCTTGATCTTCTTAAAAAAACCCATAATTTTCTGTTAAGAGTGCATCCTGTATGAAAACTGTCAAAATTGCTTTGTGTAGGTCTTCAAACTGTATTTCATGTCTCCCAGGAGGATGCTGATTTCAAAAATTTGCCAGGAGGTTTTAAGACACGGCCCTATTTCAGGTCTCTCAGAAGATGGCTGGGCAGGCTAAGCTCTGCTCTGTTAAAAAGAGTTCGATTTGGAGCACTTGGAACTTCTCCCATGTCAGGTTGACAAACTTCAACCTCAAGCAGGTATCTTGGTATAGAGTAGTCATTGTCTGGAGTGTGAAAACAGGTTTTCAGAAATCTCTTCACCACTACTGAGAGCATTAGAATTTACCACTCATAATGTAGCTGGAAAAACTGCTTTATTTTGCCATGTGTATCACTGCTAGAATGTTTCTGTAATTGTGAGTGAGGGTGGGAGAAACATGAAACATTACAGGTTGTTTCATGTTAGAATGAGTTGAGATAGGCTGTGACTAAGAGAGTTTTACAGTGGGTGTCTGAGAGAAGGCCCACTATGAACTAAGTCATGTGGAAATGATTCCAAGACATTTAATGTATTTTGCAATTCATAATACTTATTATCCATGCTCTCAAAACACTTTCAAGAAAGGTTAATGCTGTGAGAAGCCTTTAACACAGGGGCTGCTGTTTTGCATGGAATAAACTCACAAAATCACAGAATGTTGAACAGGGCAAGCTGACTGAGAAATACAGAGAGGAAAGTTGGTTAGGAAAAAGATGAGGCTCAGCTCCTCAGATGATTAAACAAGCTGCAGTGCACAAGGTACTCATTTGCTCCAAATAAGCTGTTTTTGCCCCAGGAGTCCTAGCTCTTAGTTTATGTCTAAACTCTGGCTATTGCTCCCTACTGTGAACCATCAATGAAACAATTGCAAGGCTAGATAGAGGAGATGCAGTTCAATAGCAGGGAACAATAGCATCTGCACACCAGGACCTCTTCAACCTAAGGGATGCAACAGTCAGAGGCCTGTGAGGACTCTTATGGCACTGAGAACAACAGACAGCATTGCCACCGTGGCACTGAAGCTGTGAAGCCTAAAGGTAAAGTTACTAGTGCTCCCTTGAAACAGCAAAGAAAAAAATGTGCTACACTGACTTAGCACTTAGCTAGAGGTGGCCTTCATCGTGCACGTGTGTGTGCATCTGATGGTTTAATTGAGATTATACATTTTTAGTGCTCTACTGGAAACATGAGCTTGCAACACACGTTGTTGCTGGGAATATGGTCTGGCATACACCAGTCAATTGGAAAGTAGTTCTTGATGAAACATCATTAGCAGCAAAATCACCAGGAGAGTGGAAATGATTTCCATAGGCCACAGAATGAAAACCAATAATGCTAAAAGTATTGGTTCCAGTTCCTGGCAGTTCCTGATAAACTTGAAAGCTGTGTAAAGGGAAGGGGTTTAGGACATTTAGTCACATGTCTCTACTACTTTGCCAGCTGTTGTTAGTTCTAGTAATAACTGATTCCTCAGGGTGACTTTCCTGATCTCCTAATCTTTTAATTAGCCAGAACTGATAACAAGGAGGTGACCTCTATAGACCGGGCAATGGAAATTATACTGAATCCCAAACAGAGGGGAGACTTACACTATTTTAGAGTTAAAAACTCTTATTATTTAAGGTATTATTGTTTGTTGTTCGGAATGTGGTGTTTCCCCTGTGAAATTAAACACAGATGGAGGACACAAGCATGCAGCTTTGAAAGACACCAGAGATATTATTAATGTATGTGCTACAGGAACAGATAATGATAACCCCATGCATACCCACAGTACACAGATATTTTATTTGTGCCCTGTGTAGAAGAAATACCATCTGTAGCAATGGATGGATGGGTACTTTTGACAAAGTCTGCTAATTGCACTGGATGTTTGGACTTCCTCTGCCTTCCTTCCTGCTTCTGTGCTAAAATTTGCATATTCACTTCATGTAGAGATGACTCCCAGTGTTTGTTGAGAAGTCACTGGAATCTAAGCACATGCTTTTGATGAAGCTGATGTTGATTGCCTAAAAAAAGGAAATCTGTCTCTCCCATAATGCTCTACATTATTTCATCTTCCAAGCCAGCTTCCGCAGGAAGTGAGCTGCTGGACATCCTCCTTCCCAAGTCAAAGAACCCACAGAAATCAGTATCTGCTCTCTGATGTGCAGGTCATATTCTTGTGGATCCTGTAAACTAGCAACCTCGTAAAGCAGGAACCAGCTAGTATTCTCTCAGTAAGGAAGGTAGCCCATTGTTTTCAAACCAGTGGGGAATACACTGTTATGTACCTATCAATATGCAAGAGAACATAACAGAAAGGGATGTACCTTGCATGCTTTTCTGTTTCCTCTTTGAAAATAAAAAGAAAAATCTTGGCAAGGAAATGTAGAAATTATCATCATGGCATATTTCTACATCTAAAGTATGTGATGGGTGTTTCAGGCAGTTTTTTTCCTCATTGAGGAGAGACCTAAGGGCAGATATGGAGTCATATGAAACCATTTTACTTCTCTAGCAGTATTGCTACAGCCACGGCTTTGCTTAACATGGCTGTAGATGGCTGTTGTACAGCTGTAGATGGCTGTTGTACAGCTGTAGATAGCTGTTGTACAGCTGCAGATGGCTGTTGTACAGCTGTAGATGGCTGCTGTACAGCTGCAGATGGCTGCTGTACAGCTGAGATGCACCACATCTCACCAGCTGCTGCCATGGGGGAGCCCATTCCCAAGGCTTAGCAGTATCTGTGCCTTATTAGTCTAGAAGTGCAGGATGTATGGAAAACCCCTTCATGTTATAGTACTTTGTCTTCCAAGGAGAGTTGGTGTTGAGCAGGCAGGAGGCAGACAGGCAACTCAGTGGTGAGTCTTTCATGGTAGGATATGGAGGATATTAGGAGTTTTGAAATGGGTCTGTGGAGCTTTTGTTTTTCTGCCATTCCTATCAACCTGTGGTTTAAACAGTTGTTAAAGCTGTGCTTCCTGCTTGTTTTTAGAACAATAAGCTAGTTGGGTTGTACACATCCAGTGAAGTGGAAATGCCTGTGTGTTAGTTATTCTTTTGATCTGCTTACTCATGCAGAGGAGGTAGAGATGAGCCATAACTACATGGGTCCAGTCACTATAGAACCATAAAACAGATTGACCCTTAGCCTAAAGCTGTTATAGTTTATATGTAACTGAGTTGATTTTTAGGAGAAATTATGGCTTGTTACAAAATATTTGAAATACTTGAAGATTCTTTCAACTCTGTAAAATATATGTACTTATCAATGGAGACTATAATGCTCAGCTGTGCAAAAACCTTGGGTGATTATTAGGGCCTGACTATGGGAAATTATTTAGACCACGGTAGTTAAGGGAACTTAAGCAAAGCAGTTCCATAATTTCCTATAATTTCAGAAGGAATGCCACAAAAAAATTAACTTTGTTGCAAAATGAAATTTAAAATGCAGAATGCAGCAAGGCAGTATCCTTAATAGAGGTCAGAAGGGTCATATCCATTGATTTTGATTTTTCTCCAGGGGATATGGTAATACTGAGAATACTGTCATGTCCCACCCAAGCTGAATTCAGATATAGGGAGTTTGAAAATTCATTTAATCAATCTGTAATTCTTGATTTGGTTTCAGGGGGGAATGTATGGTCAGTGAAATAACAGGCTGGCTGTGCTTTCTGTTCTCCTCCCAGAATCTAAGGGAAGCCCATGATAGCCCAAGATTATTGCCAGAATATCTGTCTGGCTGTTTACAATGACTGCCCTATCTTCAATGATTCCTGCATTGCAATAAGGAACAAATAAAGATTTCTCATTCTAATACATGTCCTGTTCACTTGCTTGGACCCTCAAGAAGAAATTTCCTTCAATACAGCAGCTGGCAGCTGTCCAAAATTGATTATAACCAGAACCACTACCCCAAGAGAGTATCTGCTTTTTCTGGGAAACAGAAAATGCACATCAATCAGAAAAGCACACACAAAGGCAAGCCATAAAATGTTAGTAGACCTGACCACAGATGAAGATTTCTGGCCTTGATACAAATTGAACTATGTAATGCAAAATCAGTTCTTGAGCTTCCAACTCATCATAAGCAACAAATTCATCTTGGGTCTTCCAACTTGTGCAACAGGATAAACCCTACTGTTCTTAAACTGTCTGTGGCTCATTCTCTTGACTGATCCTGCTCCTGTCATCAGTTCATTGGAGCAAGTTTACAGAAATAAAAATATGTGGACTGAAAAATGTAGTGCTGACACAGTGTCTAAGTACTAAGTACTTAATTATCTGTACTAAGTACTAGTACTAAGTAGTAGAAGTACTAAGTTATCTGTAAATGAGTCAACAGAATCCTACAGACCTGTCAAATTAAGACTGGACAGATTAGTGAGCCCAAGAGAAGAGAGTACAAAGGAACATAAAATGTCCAACAGAAATTTGCTCGCACATATTTTAAGCCAAAAATGAAGAAAGAAATTCTGAAACATGTAGTGAAAAATGAGGCTTGTAAACAAATAGAATTGAGGTAAAGAGTGGGAGGTAAATATACCTACTTATACTGTAAGGAAGTTATAAGGTTCTTCAGTAAAGTATAGGGATGATATTAGCTGAGGGTATCACTACATCTTTTTCAAGCCACGGGGACAAAGCATCAAACAGACAAAAACTTCTTAAAGACTTACTGTGAGATCAGTCTACACAAAAGACAGTAAAGATTCCCAACAAACAATGTAACTGCTAATAAAGTAGCACAGCCTAAATATATTTAGGCTTTATTTAAGCATCAGCTAGTGCTTGCACATAGATAATATGGACAATGGGATCTCTAGGTGAAGAATCTGAGGTCTGCAGTAAAAGTGAATGGCTCCAGTGAGGAATTCTGAGTGTCTGTTTTTACAGAGCACTCATCTTCAAAATGTTTTGATCTGCCGTCCCCATCAATTAAAAAAAAAAAAAAAATTGAGCATGCTCCACAAAGCCTGGGAGTTAGTTCCTTAATCTGCTAAGATCTCAAGGAGCTGCCTGATTTTCTTAGCTGATGCACACCCCTTGCTTCAGCTGGGATGAAACCCAGGGTGGGCCATGCTCTGATGGAGACACCATAAGGCCACAGGAGACACTAGGGAAGAAAAGTAAACTACTAAGGCTGATGTCTATAGAGAAAATTCAATGCAGTGCTTAGATACCCACTGCTTGAATTGATTCTCAGAGTCCCCTGCCATTGTTCGGGTGGATGTTTGCTGGGAAGTGTTTTCACTGTTCTTGGAGTCTATGGAGGAATGAAAATTATTTATTCTAACAGATAACAGTTTGGACACAAAAATAACCATTTCCATCTGGCTGTAAATAAGGTACTAAACCTTTCATTAGAACACTTATTTTTGATCTAAAATACCTGTTATTTATTTTTGATCATTCAACCTGTTGACTATTAAAAGCTTGACAGTAGACAATCAAGACATTTCTGGAAGCTGGAATTTTCTCTTTATAAACTGTTCTAGTCTTAGACATGTATAGTTTGTAATTTTTCAGTATGATTTGAAAAATGCAGTTCTTCATGTTTTTTTTACTCTGTTTAATAAAATTCATTTTTGAGTTATGTAATGGCATATTTAATGTTTAGTAATACTGTGATTTTATTTTAACTGCCAGCTATCTGAAAGATGTATCTAAGTGATTTCAATGGCTCATTTTTAGCTGTAGCAATCTGGGAGATCAGCCTATAGGGTAGAAAAAGTTTAATTTCCAGTGTTTTTACATGCACAGGCAAACCCCTTTTTTCTTGTCTTTCCTGTGTACCAGGGATCAGGAAGAATGTTAGTACTTAGTAAGATTTCTCAGTTGTCTGGAGTAAAGAAAGGAAATGGCCTCTGTATTTGTTCTTCTTAATTGACTTCTGTTTTCCTAGTAGAAGTTTAAAAATCCATTGCAAATCAAAAATTTTCTCACTGTTGAGCAACATGTAATTCCAGGAAGATTAATGTAATACATCAGATTAATTCTCCTGTTATTTGGATTAACATATTTAGCTAAAATCTAATTTCTTAGTCCAATTTTATTTACAGTCCAGGAGTTTGCAAGGTTATATGGATTCAGTATTCAATAAGATTGAAGACTTAAATTGTGGAACAGGAAATATGATCTTAAATATATTTTAATATTGTTAAATCTATTTTAATCTTGTTCAAAATTTTGCATTTTGAATTTCCATGGAAATACTGATTTTATTTTGGTGTTCATTGCCTTTTAATTTTTTTTTTTTTTTTTTTTTTGCAAATACCTACATGCTGGTATACTCTGTATAGTAGTTCCTCTGACCAACAGGATAGATAATACCTATACCAGTCTGAGTCAAGCAATAGTGTAATTTAATCTTCACCCATTTAGGATCCTAATTTTTGCATTTTATTAAATTAAAAAATCATAGGTTCATTTTTTATCAGAAGATTAATTTGTGTCAAGATCGAATTGGATTGAAATCAAAATTCAATTAAAATGCACAAATAGCTTTAATTTTTTTTTTTTTTGGTTACCTATCCAGACTGTTGGGGGTAGTTTTACTTTAATCTTAAGAAAATATTTTTTACTGAAAACTGAATATTAAAAATCCATCTATACTTAGGGAATTGAACAGGTTGTTTCTGTTTGTTCATGTCTTTTGGTATTTTAAACTAGCTTAATTTCCACTCTCACATGTTATTTTTCTCAATATTTTGTAAAAGAAAAAGAAACTTTCCTGACTTTTCAGCTCCCAGTTGATTTTTCAGCTTTCAGTGAACAAGTCTTTGAACTGAACTTGTTGAATAAACCAAAACATTTCCCTGTACTAAGAAAAAAGGCTCCCGTTGTCAGAATAAGATTCCTTATCTTTTAAGAAGCCATGAATCTAGAAGTTTGGACAGTGGGTTATGTGAATTTAGTGGTTTGGTTTAAAGTGCCAACTGAGAACCTGTACTACTTGCTCTTTTCAAGTTGATGTTTAAACAGGTTATTTAAGAAATCCCAAAAGGGAATATGCTTCTGCACTTCAGCTGTTTTGGTTTACAGTCCAACAGACGTTTAAATTACCTTTGTAATGTTTCCTGCATGTCCAGTGACAGCAGCAGTGCTGATTGAGGAGCAGGTACTGAGTAGGTTACATGCATACATATTATGCTGTAAACAGTGAAAACGTAATCTCCCTCCCACTGCTGCTGAAAGATAGGTATTCATAATTTCATTATATTCTTTATGCCTAGAGGTGAGTGTACTTTTTTCTAAGCAAATTCTAGTTTTGTTTTTTTTTTTCCTCTTCACTGTGGAGCATGAGAATAAATTAAGGAAGCCCATTACACACTGAAAGTCTTGGTCAAAAACCAGATTAGAATTAGGGTGAAGGTATTGCCAGCCCTAGACTGACCACTCCAGTGTCTCTTCAGCTATTCTAAGAAGATTAATCTTGTTCATTCAGAGAGGCCCTGTTCAGGTTTTCTTAAAATGCAGCCTGCATCATCCTTTGCTTCTTGTCACCTGTAAGGCCATCCTCTTGCATTGTCATAATACTGCTAGATGAATTTAGTTTTATTTTCTCTCTGTTTGTAAATTTCTTTACCAAACGGTTGACAGCAGGACCCAGCTGTGAGTATTGTGGAGTAGTCCCAGGAGATGAATGGCTGTCCCTCTGTTTCACACTGGAATGTCTGTACTCCTGTCCGTGGGGTACCTGCATTGTGCTGTGAACCCCCTCTTCCTTCCTTCTGGGTTCCACTTTTGTCCAGGGAGCCTTCCTGCTTTCAGGCTGAGTACCCCCTGTGAGTATGTAACATTGGTTTATTTTTTTTCCCCCACGGCTCCCTTTGAATTCTCTCATTTAAAGCCTGGAGCTCTTTTCAGCCAGCTATTCAGCCAGCAAAATTTATGACTACAGACTGCTTTCCTTTAAGTTTCTCCCGTAGATGTGTTTAAAGCATGGTTTGAAGGAAATCGGGATGGAGAATCTTGCTCTTTTTATGATGAATAAATGTCTCCCATTCACACAAAAAAAACCCCAAAACCACAAAAAAACAAAACAAAAAAACCCCAACCCTCCCTAAACCCAAAAAAACCCCAAACAAAACAAACAAACAAAAACCCCCAACAAAACAAAACAAAACAAAACAAAACCCCCAAAACCCAAAAATACCAAACAACAACAACCAAAAAACCCCACAAACGTGTTCTCCCGTCTCTCCCTACTCCCAGAAGAAAAGCCTGCATCCTTTGCTATGTTTCCTACGGAAGGGCTCTTTGGAGAGGTCGAAAACAGGGAGCTTTCGCCATCCTTCACAATAGAGTTGTTGAACCCTTTTTATCCTAAGCAACAACCCCTCTTTACTGCGCTTTTCACCCTGCTTAGAAGCACGGCCGAGTTGAAGCCGCGCGCTGCGCTGCCGCGGAGGAGCGGCGGGAGCGAGCCCCGCCCCAGGGCCCCGCGCAGCCAGGGCGCGGAGCTCCGCTCGGGGCTGCTCCCGCCGCTCCGCCTCTGCCCACCGGGCGGCGCCAGAGCTCCGCGCTGGGCTCGGCGGGGCCGCGGAGCCCCCGCAGGGCCGCGGGCAGCGCCGGGGCTCCCCGGGCTCGGCGGAGCCCCCGCAGGGCCGCGGGCAGCGCCGGGGCTCCCCGGGCTCGGCGGAGCCCCGCTCTGCCGGCCGGGGCGGCCCGCGGGCAGCGCCGGGGCAGCAGGGCACACGGGAGCCGCTGCGGGCCGCGCCGCTGGGCTTTCGCCGCTTCCTGGCGCGGCGGCCCCGCGGCTGCCCTGCTCTGCTCCCTGCGGCGTCGCGGCTGCCGAGCTCGGGGTAAGGGAATGCTGCGAGCTCCGGCTGCAGCCCTGCATTTGGTACCCGGCGGCTGGGCAGAGAAAAGCCGGATAGCGTAGCGTATCCTCCCTGGGAGGTTTGTCACGTCGCCCCACACAGTACTCGGGTGCTGCCTTCAGCCACCAGCATCGCTCAGGGCACCAACCACCTCCTGCCAATCTCTTCTGCATCGTGTTTTGATGACAAATTTAAAAATTACTCAGAAATCTGGAAGAGCTTTTCAAAGTAATGTCTTTAAACAATCTTCCTTTTCATCTGAGATTGGCAGACACTTAGTGAAGACCAGTTCAGGATCCCAAGGGGGTGAAACAAGTGTGCAACCATTTCATGTTGATTATGGTACAGACTCATAGAAATATATGTGGTGTGAGTCTGGCCTGTAGTCTTACTCCTGTAGCTCTACGGGATGACAGGTGGGAGAGCCTGATTCTGCATGATGTCTGAAAGTGATAGAGCATATGAATGTGGGCTGCTCTGGGGACCAGTGCACACTGGAAAGTAAAGTGGACATCTTTGAAAATCACTGTCTTATAGTTTCCCTCCATTAAATGCTACCATTTTGCTAAACAGAGATGTAGGGAAGCTCTAGTGTGCCTCTTGCCACCAGTTTAGTGTACAGCAGCTAGCATGGTGGCAAGGCACGAGGACGTGCTGGTGGATGGTCTTGTAGGTGGCAAGGGAATCCTTGATTTCAGTTTGGAACTATGGTAGGGAACTGATCAGACCTTTGCATCTGAGGGAGGTTGAATAGAAGACAAGCTAACATAAAATGTATTGATAAAGGTGTTTCTATTGCATGAAAATATGTTGGTGCTCAGGCTCCACAAGTCACAAACTCTGTCTCCAGTGACATTGCCCAGATGGTGCAGTTCAGAACATCGATGTTCCTGCCGGTGCTGGCAAACAGGCTGAGCTCAGAGCTGGCTTTAGCCTACTGTATTCTTTGGTTTCTCTGATCTAAGTTGCTCTGTGGATCATGAGGGATTGTGGGAGCACTTGGGAAGAAAACCATCCCTGGACACTAGTGGGGAGTGTAAAAATAGATGGCATGTTAGAGAGAAAACGGCTTAGAAGTTGTGGTGTTAAAGAGTGCATACTCATACTTGCTTGCATAGAGGTTGATAGCTCAAGCAAGGTTTTGAGTGGTCTCCTGTAACATGTCCAAGCACCACTGCCCTCTGTCTGTCTTGCTTTCTGTCTCAGTGGGAGGTTTTGTTCCCAAATCCTTGCTGTATTGCCATGTAGTAACAGATGGTCATGGAAATGCTAAGTATTGAGATGCAGCAGAGTAATATAATTATTTCGTCTCTTGATGTAGATGTGAAAAGCTGCAGAGACTACAGCACTGAGGAGTGGGAAGGGCAGTTTGGGGCTTCAAGCTTCCTATAGGAGCTACCTGATGACACCAGTCTATAAAGTTTTGAGGTCCCCCAGGAAACGGAGAAACATGCTGAGAGATTGAAGTTCAGAATATAGGTTTCTATTCAGGGGATAAATCTCGCAGAAAACTCTTGCTGTCTGGCGCATGAACCCTGATATCTTGCAATCCTGTAGTATCTTTCTCAGAGCACCCCAAAGTACTTAGCTAAGTTTTTAAATGTCCCACTGTCCTACTATTTGGTCCAGAATTTAAAGTCCTGACTGACTGATGGGGGCCCCAGGGTATAGAACAAGGTTACAGGATTGTTGCAAGGTTATTTATTAGCTCCCATTTGCTGGCTTAAAACTTTAAAAGGCTTTATAAAGCTTCGGAGCTTAAATCCCTTTTCATTTCTCTGTCTCTGTGATTTTCACCTTTATTTTTTTAATGCAAACCTGTTAAATCTCCTGTGGGCAGCCTTTTCTGTTTGTAGAAGATCACATAATCTAACTCATGGTGGGAGGAGGCTTCCAAAGCTGTACATGCTAGACAAAAATCCTGCTGAGTTTTTTGTATTTATTTAACCTCTGCAGAACCTGCCACATGCAAAAAATACTTTTGTCCTATGTCTGAAAAGAGCAGCGTGTTTGAGAGCCATGTGAGTATTCATTGGTGCTTCTGGTTCATTAGTTACCACAAGTGAGTGTTGAACAACATTCAAAATGAGAAAATCCTTTTAAAGAAGCAAATCATGGGTCTTAGGAAATCTCTGAATTACTGATGCTAGCTTTTGTTCCATTTGGAAATTTCTGTACTGTTTCAAGGACTGTAAGATCACCTGGAAAAGATACACCCTGGATATGGAATGGAAGACAGCAAGGGAGGCTGCAATTTCCTATTTGTACTGTTTGGTGGTGCCTTTGGGAAAGACAGCATCACCATATCTCTTCTCTTGCACTTCTCCCATTCCCAGCCATGCTGTGACTGCATCATGCCCTGCCTTTGTATGCCAGAAGTCAAAAAAGAACAAGGGAGTAATGGGAAATCTGATACGGAAGTCAGTTGCTAAAGAATAGGGATATAATTAATGCCAGTCGACATAGTTTTATGGAAACTAGGTCTTGTCAAACAAACTTGATCTCAATAATGTAATCTCAAAGAATTGATTGTTAAAGGCAATTGTATAGATGTGAGGTACTTATACTTTCATAAAGCATTTGACTTAGTACTGTGTGATAGTCTGGCTAAAATTTTAGTATTACATGATATCAGTAAAGTGCCTGTAAAATGGATTAGGAACTGGTTAGTGAAGAGAGCTCAAAGGCATCATTTGTGGGAAGTATCACTGAATGAGAGAGTGTCGGGGGGATTTGGCAAGAACTGATATCAAGTTCAGTGCTATTTAACAGGTTTGTCCATGATTTAGAAGTAACTATCAACCACAGCTGAGTGTTAAGTTTTGCAATGTCACAAGATAGGGTGATAAATAATGAGAAAAACTATAATATAAAGTGGTTAGCATCACAAGGAAAGTTAATTCTACCAAAATGTGTATTAGCAGTCTTGTTCAAAATAATACACTTGGGAGCAAGTATCTTTCAGTCCTCCATTCTGTAGCTTTATATCTATAAAAAAAAAAAGCTATTGCATTCCTTTGAGTTGACCACAGGATCAGGAAGTGGGAGTGCAGTGTAACCTACGTATATGGCACTGACAGACTGCCAGCAGAATGCTGCATATATCTCTAGTTTGTAGTTCTTAAAGGAAAGTAGAAAAACTGAAGAGATCAAAGCAGAAGAACCAAGATGATTTGGAATGAGAAAATACATCTCCATTTCAAAAACATTGAGAATGGTAGTACAGAAATACCTTAATAGAGAAAAAATGGCAGGTGCACTTTTACTCCCCCCATGATCAGAGGACCCTTTCAGGACAACAGGAAGGAACATATGGAACCTAGAACAGTTTCTATTAAAATTGGAGAGAAATTTATATTAAGATAAGGTACATTTCTTTCAATAGAAGAATGAACAAATATTGGAATGACTTAAAAGGATGCTTTTTGTTTTGCCTATCCTCAGCATCTCTCCAGTGCCATAATGAAAATTCATTTTCACTCATTATCATTCAGATCAAAGTGTACTTTTGTGGTCTGAAATATACAAGAGGGCATCCATATGTCTTTACTCCTTTAAGTATGAATCCATGAAATGAACACAATACTAAAATTTCCTGTTGGCTAAGCATCATCTTTGTCTTTGCATCATATGACATCATAGCCAGCCCTGCAATGTTTCACTGTGCCCATATCCAAAGAGAACAAACCACATGACCAGGTGATGTATTATATATATATGTATATATATGATGTATACACACACACACACACATATATATATATATATAAAATGTATGTATATATATTATGTACATATACACACACTCTATATCTGTATATAACTTGCAAAAATCCATCATTCTTCTATCTTGTGCTCCCAAGCCACAAGTGTGTTTCCAGCCATGAGAAAAAGCCTTTTGTTGCTAACAGCTTAGGCTACATTTCCAACCTGCTGCCTTCAGTTGTCTTGCTAAGTCAGGCAGCCTGCTGTATTCCAATCTTGTTTTCTGCTCCCCTTACCTACACCTAGAGCTCCTGACTGTTCTGAAGACTTTGGTCCATACTGCTCTATTTCCCTCTTCCTCAACCTAGAGTTTAAGTAGGTTGCCTTCTCTACTGGTAGGAGTCAATGTGGGGAGCTGTGAAAAACTAAAAGGGTGCTAAGGAAGTCTCAGTAGGTCCAAGTAAGAAGATGCTCTGCTGTGTCCCCTTTCTTTGCAGTTATGAGTCTGGAGATCCAGGGCAGGGGCAATATTGGAAATACTCAGAGGCCTTGGGCAAAAAATAATAAGCAAAGAAGGGAACAGGCACATGAAGATATGAGATAGAGGAAGCAGAAAGAACTGTATGAGGAGGCTGATAGGAGGTCTTTCTAATACAATTTTTTTATTGGAAAGTTTCAGGAGAATAAGAAAAATTGTTTGCAGCCAAAGCTGTAGTTTTGAAAACCCAGAGACTTATGTGTCTGTCTCATGAAAGAACTGCAACACCCTCCCTTTTCTTTCTCCTAATGGACATGGGCATGTGTCCTCTCCCCCTGTTTTGTGCTTCCTGTGGAGTTGGGTTTGCTGAGCTCAGGTAACAGCTGATCCTGCTGTAAATACTGATGCTGAGCTCCTGGCAGTACCCCTGCATTCCCACAGTGGGTGTGGGCAGGGCTAGTGACCCTTGCAACAGCTGTGTGCCCTTTACCCTTGCCTTCATTCTCTGTAATGGCACTACCACTGATTTAATAGCATTAATATTTAAGCCTCTCTCAGACCTTTCTACTTCTATTGGCTCTCTTCTTTTATCTTAATTTGGTTGGAAGAAATGGCAGTTTTTATTGTTGTTTGCTAATGAACCTGCCTAGAGCAACTTTGCCGGTGGCAAAGAAAGCAATGTGTCTGTGGCACAGAGCAAAGCCTGCCAGTGTCTCTGTGGATGAAGTCTTTTTATCAGGTAGGTTTCATGTTCTCAAATCCGATGACTTATTTTACAAGTCATATTTTTTTTTTGTTCCATGTGTGGTTAAATCAGCACTCTGTAATGCTTTGTCAGAGGAAGAGAAAAATATTTGGCTTTTAGGATAGACAGTATCAAGCTGTTCAGGATTCTTATGTGGGATACTGCAAATATTTACTGCAGCAAATCTGGGCTAGACTTTTCCACAGACTAGTGCAGCTGTAGGACTGTAGCAGCTGTAGGACTGAGCCCTTGCCAAAGAAGCACTTACTAATTCACAGAAAATGAAAAAGTTCCAACAGGATAGACTGTTCTCAGAAGGAGAAATTACACCGTTCAAGGTATTCAGCTATGCTGAGGAGGGGCTAAAGTCAAGTTTCAGGTCTGGAAAAGTAGACTGGGAACTCAATCCCAAATCCCTTATATCCAATGTAGGTCTCCTTCTACATGCAGGCTTCTGTGCTGCCCAATTTGGGCAATGTGGGGAGCTTTCTTTAGAAAATGTTTCCTAAAGACAGTCAATTCCTGCAAAACATGTAGATTCAACAAACTGAGTATCTCCCAACAAAGCTGGTTATGCCAAAGACACAAGGAAAAGAACTCCACAGCACATGAGCAGTTCTGTGGATGAGATGCTGACAAGTAGGTGGAGAGGGAGATGTTAAGAGAGAGAATTAGATAGTTGCCCAAGCAGACTTGTGGCAACTACTTAACCTGTGTCTCTCTCTTGAGTTCTTGCAACTGTCTTTTGTGTTTGGGCTTCAGCATGTGGCAAATGAACCAATTTTATTTGGAATCATAGGGAAGATTGGGAGGTGTAAATAATTCTCTATGCAGTTTATGCCTGCAAAATACCATACTCCCTTACCAGTAGGAATGGAGCTGTGTTTTGATGTGTGGTGCTTTTATACGCAGACATGATCTTTGGGATTTTAGCCTGTATGGGAACAAATCCTACCATTACATTTGCTCTACTTTTCCTGTTTTCAGCACTGTTGTTTTGGAGCAGTTCCTAGGACTGTTTATTTCAGATTCATGGCTGCTTCTTTGTGCCCATTTGGACTGGGGCTACTAATCAGTACTATCAAAAGATATCTAAATAGGTCTTTAATTCACCACCTTACTCTTCCTAGAATGATTGTTGTGCTTGCTTGTAACTGGAGGGATGTGTTCTCTCCAGACCCTTGGTATTGCATCATGTAAGTGCAAGGTCACTTCTACAGCACTGGTTTTCATCCAGCTCCACTACTGCTTGTAAAGCATTCTCTAATAACTGCTTGGCCTTTGGAATGAGACAGTCTCAGTCTATTGCCAGTGGACATCTGGATCAGAGTCACAGCTGGCATTGACAGCCCCTTGACAGTAGTCTTGGCAAAGAGGTCAGGAGTTGAACAGACCATTAGATAATTAGAATATACTCCAGTGCCTTGCAATCAAAGATGCTAAAGAAATGGATGCAGAGGGTCCTCTTGTACTCATAGAAGTAGTAAGTCCAAATGAGTAAAAGTGGCTCAAAAAAAGTTTTGTTTTCTCTGACACAAACCCCTGTGTGTATGGCAAGCTATTGCCAAGTTTCCTGACCAAATACTGTCTCTCCTAAGGGGTCTTGAAAAGCCAGGAGATTTATAGAAGACAGGCCTGGATTTTTCTGTGGCTTTTGCACCATCCATATAATGGTTAAATGTTTCAATTGCAGAGTTTTCTATTGCTAGTTGAGGAATCAGAGAGAATATAGTTTGAAAGTGTAAGATGAACTTTAAGATCTTTTTCTCTCTTCTCCAGGTTGAACACAAAAGAGTGGAGGGTTTTATAAGTCTGAAAATCTAACATCAAAGTTGTCATTTTTTGAGGAAACAAAGGGGATGGGAATTGATCACAGCATCTGTATTCATCCTTTTTTATTTTGCCAGTACTTTTAATGAGGAATCTCAACATTTTGCATTTCCCCTCTACCCTCTTTCTCTCCTTTGAAACTCAACAAGATTCATAGCTGAGCCTACACACTTAGAGAAGTTTGAAACTAACACTGTAAATTGAAGCTGGATTTTCTTTAAATATTTTTTCTTGGCAAGGACATTCCTAAATCAAAGGTGTTTGTGTCTATTGTTTGCGGGTCCTCAGATAAAGTGTAATGAAATATAGTCACTACTCAGCAACAGCCTGTCTGAATGGCCTTTAGTGAGGCTTTGGTGCAGAGTGTTTTAAGCCTTTGTCTTCAAAATCAGAGCCTTTGCCTGTGCTGTGTTAGCACCATATCATAGCCAGAACCTGTATGAAGAAACTAAACACCTTATTAGTGTCTGGTAACATGCAGAAACCCTAATCCAGAGGGATGCCTGACTAACAGGCCCAAAATTTATTTGGAATCATAGGTCAGGACACTCATATTAATTAAGATGTCAAACTGTTTTGGCAGTAGTTTGTAGTGCACTTTTCTCTCTGCATCAGTCCTGTGCTTTATTTCCTTTCCTGATGGCTTTGACTGATACAGAAACTGCTAACAGATTTCTGCAGGGAAGACTTCACACTCCAGATAGAATCACCTCCCAAAATGAGTATCACTTTTGTTGTTACAGTGACCTGTGACAGAGGCATTATTTTTACTTTAATTTGTGGCTTATAACAAGGGAGTGAGACAGATTTCAGGATTGTAGTTCAAACAGGTATGCATGTAGAATATTTTTCTCACATGAATCTTGCTGATTTTCCCTCATTCTTGATTCTCTCTGCTGTTTGTCACATATCATTTCAAGAGGTAGCTCCATCTCTGACTGCAGCTATTCGTTATCAGCCCCTTTGCTTTTACCACTTCCATTTGTAATTTAAACACCCTAATTTAATAGGTTTGTCTCATTATTTTGATTAATCATATTAACTCATATTAATTAAGAGATGGATTTAGGTAATGACAGAGGTTAATGGAGTCAGTTTTCACTTTCCCCTGGTTTTTCAGGGAAGGGGGGACTTTGGTAGAAGGGAAAATAGAAAGAGAGACTAGAAAGAGTGAAAAAGAGAAACTGTTGGGGGAGAAATCTCAGTTAGCAATCAGAAATTCCCTGCTAATTGAATGTCTGATTTTATTAATGATGAAATTTATAAAGGTCCTTAAGAAAAGAAAAGAATTTAGCCAGTTCAGCAGTTAAGTGTGAATATTAACTAACTCCAAGATAAAAGTTAAAATATCCATTTTCTTTTCTTTTCTCTAGTTCTTTAAATTAAAAGCTCTCTTTGACACTTCATCCCATTAGAGCTTTAGCTTCCTTTGCCATCCATTGCTAAGTGTCTGGAGACTATGCAGAGAATGGAATGTCCTGTATGATTTAAGAAATGCTGACCCTGGAGGGCAGGAAGTTAATACATGGATCACCTTAGTGCTTATTTTCCGTGATGCTTGCTCTCTGATGAGGCTTTGGTAAGTGGGAGAAGGTTTCCATCTCTGCCCTACACTCTGTCATGCTGTTTTCCTGAGGCTCGAGAGAACACAAACCCCGAACAGGGTGTCAGATCCGGACTGAACTTTGTGTTGGTGCTGTGGGCTACCATTTCCATGACAATAGTAACATTCCAATAGTAATATTTTTGTAAGAATAGTAACAAATTATACAAAATATAGAAACTTAACCATACAGGAGCAAAATCTTTATGCGAACCCTAAATTAATAAACACAAGCAAGCTCTTTGTACAATTTGTCACAAATCTGACTAAAAAAAAATTAGAAGAAAAAAGTTGTTTTGTGAACCAACTGTTAACAAAAATATTTTAACAAAGTTGACAACTTTGTATACACTCTTCTAGCAAATGTTGCTGTTGAAGTCACCCATAGGTGACTTGTGAAAGGTAGCCAGTAAAGTTTGTAAGACCAGGTTCTAGTCTGAAGTGCAGTGTACTGTCAACCCAAAGATTATAGGGCAATAAATTACAAAGCAAAACACCAGGAACATGGTGACCATTTCCTGCAAAGTGTTTGGGGAAATATCCTTTCAGTGCAACAAATTGTAGTAATTGTATTTCTGTCAAATTGGTGGAATATCCTGTCTGTGGAAGGACACATGGTACCTCTTGAGTATCCAGATTGTGCATCTGTGGGACAGTCCCTTGCTCTCAGCTACTTTAAAGTTTGCACATAGACAATCTCATATGAGTTTTAATTTCATCCAGCTGAAATGCTAATACCTAACCTGACTGCCACTCAGGAAAAAAAAAAAAATTTATTCCAGAAGTTGATTATTTTCTGATTGCAGAAATCAAAAGTGGAGTTTTTCCATAATCAGTATTTCAGAGGGTGAATGAGGCACATTTTTGTTCAAAAGACACTAGAGAAGTTGAAATCTGATACACTAAAGACTGACTGACCTTTTTTGTGACTTTGATGAGAGCATCAAAAATCAATTTTGCTTTATGTATGATGTTCCAGAACAGGTAAAAAATATACTACATTTCAAGATTGTTGGCAGATCAGAAATGTTGACTGTCTGTTTCTATGAAGGCAGGACACACTATAAAATTAACCTTCTATTTGTTGTTATTTTGTTTAATCTTTGCTTAATATAAGCATACTTCAACTAAGGAATGATTTCTGTGCAAAATGGCAGGTGTCCTGGACAGTGGAGAGCCACGAGTTTGAAAGATTAGTATCTTTTGGCTTGCATATAGAGATATAAGCCTGTAGGACTTGTATTTCAAAAGCATGAGGTTCAGAAGAGAGAGAATGCTGGGTATGTACCATTAAGGGACTTCAGAAATAGATGACTGGAAGCATCTGGAATGCAGCCTGACATTATGAAATGACCCAGCAAAATTTCACTAAATTGGGAATTAGAACAATATGACTAGCAGCATGTTTTTGTACAGAGAGCTAAGGTCTTGTTCAAGCAGGGAAAGCCTCTCAGGCAGACTTTGTCTCTGTGGAGTCTTCCTTTGTGGTTACTGACCCATCACAGCTTCCTCACTACCTGGGAGTATTTCTAAAACTCCAGTCTCTGAAATTCTGCTTTCACTTGAAGAATTCTTATTTTATTAGAGCCTGCAAAGCTTTTATCTCTTCAGAAAAGCTTGAAACAGTGGAATATTAATGGCTCAGAAAATGTAAAAGCCTAACAGGAAAATACAGTACATGTGTATGGATGTGTATATATATATATATATATATATATATATATATATATATATATATATCACATTCCACAGTACCTTGTAATGTTTTAAGACATTTAGAAGATTATTTTGGAAACCAACTCACACTTGAAGTCTTTCATTTAGCAAAACAGTCAATGATCTCAGTGAAGGTTCAGATGGACAGGATATCAGGTACAATATTTTCATTGCAGTATTGGGAGGACTGAAATACTCCTTTTTTGAGATTCCTAATGGGTACCATTTGAATTAATAAGTGTTTAAAGGGCAAGTTTGAAAAAAACCCCTTGACTTTAAAGGTTGCATTTTTTTTTCTGCACTCCATCATTATGGTTTGAGGTAGAGATTTTTTTTTAAATTACAGTAGACATATAGTAGCGATTTGTGTACTGAGAAAAAGTACTAAGTAGGCAAAAGCAGATTGTACTACTGGACTCTGACTACAAATAAAGGTTGAACAAAAAAAGAGCACATGGAAATTTTATAAATAGGATATTTTCCACCTAAATAAACCCTTTGGTCATTTAATCCTGATTTTTTTTATGTTGAATTTACACCAGATGAAAGTCAGTGGAGTTGCTGCACAGTGTACAGTACCACAAGGTTAGAACCAAGTGCTGCATCATAAAATATTACATGTAAGTATATACATGCTTCTTTGTGGGTGCACTGTATCTCTTTGTCTATGCATATTCAAGTGTATATATTTCACATCTGCTGTCTGCATAATTCACTTCCAAACCCAGCATGCGTTCATTTTCATAACTTTTTGTTCTATTACAATATTAATGGGACTATCAATGGGAAAGGACAAGAGAAGCATTTTTAATGTTTATCTGACAGTTGCAAATTTCACTTGAGGTTGTTTACTGGGATCTGATTGTTGGCAAAGAGGAGTAGGAAAGGCAGCAAGATGAATGGGATCACAGGAAGAAGAGATGTATTTATGGGTCCTCTTAGCACCATCTAAGAGTAATAAAAAGTCCTGTTTTACCCCTCCTTTACCCAGTCTTCAGTTTATAACACCAAAAAATGAGGGACTGTTTTAATTAACTTCTATTTAATCCAGGTGGCCTGTTCAAAGTGAAACACATTGCATTTAAATATGTGAAAAATAGGTGTACATGTATATTCTCATCCAGTATCTTTTCCCTAGTGGGAAAAATGCCTGCAAATAAGAGAGAGTTTGTGGACTTGTGGATGAATCTACAATGTGATGTCAAACTGTGAACCAAATTACTGTCAGAGCTTGTCTTTTTTTGACCTTCAGTTCTTGGACTATCCTAAGAGAGGCTTATTTTTTTATGAGGAGAGCTAAACATTTTCCCAGTTTTGCTCTGCAGTTTTATGAACTTGGGTATTGCACATCCAAATTTTCTGCTCTGCAAAGAAAATTACCTCAGACAAAAAAAAAAAAAAAGAGCCCCCACAACAACAAAACCAACAATCTTGGAATTTGAATTGTATGTTAGTTTATATATTAAAGTGCTCGAGTATGAGTTTTTCAACTAGAACTTCAGAGTGCCTGACTTCCCATGAGCCAATGTTTAAGACCAAAATCAGAAATATATAGACTATAGGTAGCACAAAAATGCTAGTGTGGTAGCCTGAGAGTATTGTATTCTTCTCTGGTCACTTCTGTCACAGACTACTGCAGTAATAGAAGAATTTCAGAGCTGAGTAGCAGGTTAAGTAGTTTGGAAAAAACAGGCTGTTTATCTGTAGTGGTAGTGTGAGGGAAGAGTTTCATTTTTCATGCAAAATGAAATAAATTTTAACTGGTTATGTAGATTTGAACTACTAAATTCTCCTTCCTAGGAATCACAACTCATGTGGTTCTCTTGCTGTTCTTCTCATTAGGCTGGTTTTTTTTGGTGGACTCTGTCTCCTTTGATTCACCTTGACTGCTCCACTAAGAAGCTTTTGTGAGGACTTAGGCCACCACTACGGAGCACTGTGGCAGATTTTTTCAAATAAAACAGATGAAGTTTCTACAGGAAGCAGAAACTTTCCCCAGAAATGTAATTATGCCAAAGGTTATTAATTTGGAAGAAAGCTTGCAAGAACTTTCAATTGTCAGTGTATAAAATAATAATTGTCATAGTACTCAGTACATGAATTCTTACTGTGTTTTATCAGTGGGGAAAAAATAAATTTGGAAAGGGACAAATACAAAACCCTTGGGCGGGGGGGGTGTGTGGAATCAAACAGCTGTACAAGATGAGATAATGGATGACTTCTACCATTTGCTGTCT
This sequence comes from Lonchura striata, assembly GCF_050655825.1. Taxonomy (NCBI): domain Eukaryota; kingdom Metazoa; phylum Chordata; class Aves; order Passeriformes; family Estrildidae; genus Lonchura; species Lonchura striata. The sequence continues at coordinate 51,611,010 of NC_140707.1, read as the reverse complement.
TTTGGCAAAGCAGTTCTCAGACAAAGTTGGACTGCTTTGTCCTGCACTAAAAGTACTGTGGTAGAAATAGCTGTATCACAGATAGTACATGGGAAAGACAGCTTGGATGGGTAATGAGGGAATTTGACAAGGTATCAGTCAACCAAAACAGTGACCTCTCCAAGATGCTGTTGTGAGCCTGCTTGATCTGTGAGCATTTGGGCTGGGTTGTTTTGTAGGGATTTCTGTTTCTAGCCTGTGGTCCTGCTTTTTCTGGATCCCTCTCTTTCCCATTCTGTGAGCTGGGGAGAGCCGTGGAGGCAGACAGTGATAGTCATGCACACAGTTCAGCTGCTTGGAAAACTGTCATGTGGGAAAAAGGGGGGAGGTGAGAAAATGCTTCACTGCTGCTTGTGACAGGGATCCCAGAGAGACACAGAGACATCAGTGGAGTCTACACATCACTGCCCGTTAACTCCACTCACTGTTTATCAACTACCAGCACTAATTTCTGTTCAGTGTTATGTTTGGGTTAATTACAGTTAGGTTCCTTTCAGTAGTTAGGTTAATTACAGTTGTGTATTCCCTGTTGTCACTGTCCCCAAAAGAGGATCTGATCCTAGCTCAGTTTCCTGCCTGCAAAGTCCAAATTCAAGCTAGGACTAAGGTGGTCTGGGGCAGCACTTTGTTAAAAAGCCAATGGAGCATCAGCTCTGTTGCAGGTGTCTTTACCAAAAACTTCCCCAGCACTTTTAAATCCACCTAGATTTAGTGTTTCCCTGTTAAGAGATCCTTCCATGCCCTGTACACAACAGGCAGTACAGGCTTAGCTATTCACTTACCCCTGGGATCCATGTGCAGCTCTCTGTTCAGTGCCACTGATCCCTGCCTACCTTGAGAGCCAAAGCCTCCTTATTTAGAAGGTTTGCAGGAAAAGATGAGTCCTACCATTTAGTTTAATAGTGAAATTGATGGTATAGTATCCATACATATATTAACTGGCTGCCAGGGCCAAACCCAATGTAATTTCTCCCCAGTTTGCTGCAAACTAGCCTTTGGATTCCAGTTCTTGGTAGTGAGATGGCCTCAGCAATCTACCACCATAAAGATGGCATCAGCAATGCCTTTATCTCTGGCATGCAGATATCTACATCTTCAGTCCCAATCACTGAATCTTTCTAACCTGATTGTTCTGGTAAGAAACTAGAGTGTTTTTTTGTCATAGACACAGCTCTCTGCACAGGGGACAATCTCATCTATTGGTCTAACCATTAAACTGAAAGTCCCTGTCTAAAGACACAAGTCCCTCTTCAGTGAAGTCAAGTCACTTGACTCCACTGTCCCACCTTTTTCTTTTTGGGCAAGGAATTCAGCTCCTTGCAGGGCAAGGGCTGAGGAATGCAGCTGACAGACTGGCAAATGAGCCTACTGGAATGGAGTAGGCTCTTTTCTTTCTCTTGGCTATACCTGATTCTATTTTTGGGGCCCCTGTGGTAAAAAGTACAATCTGGGGACAAACATATCTCACAGCAAAGGTGGCAAATATTTCATAGCCTCTGGAAAAAGCTCTGCAGGAGTGCTTTCAAAAGGTGCCTTTATGAAAGAAGATAATACATAGGGAAAATGGAGAACAGTTACATGCTAAATTCTACTGTACTAGAACAAGGCAGAGCTCACAATGCTGATATGAGGTTGGTTTAAAGCAGATAAATTTCTGTGCTTGGCTATTGAAGGCTGTGACACCTGAGAGCACTAGGATGGTCCAAGAGGGACTAAGCAACTTTGTGGGTAACAGACTCATTAAATGGGTGCCAAAGAGAACTTGGGGAGGTAATGCTGAAATGTTACAGTTCTGAAGGAAGAAAGGAGCTGCAAATGTGAATTTAGAAGAAATTGTACATTGGTCTGCTTAACTTGCTTTGTTTTGGAGTGTTGTGCATGACAGAAAACTGGTATGACAGGACTAAATGTGTGGTGACCTGTGGACAGAATTGCCAGAAGAGCTTGTGATCCCAGTGGCCTACACGGGTTTTACATGAAAGTAAATACTTCTGCTGGCTCTGAGGTGGGTGTAGCACTCAGTGAATTGTTTCCTCAGGGTTATATTGACTGACATTATTATTTACGTGCTGCAATTTTCGTTAACATTTTCCTTAATGTCTAAGGTTGGCTGGTGGATGAAACTGAATGGACACCAACAGCATAAGCCCATGAAAAAATATCTTCAGCAGTGCTATGTGTGCACCAAAGCTGGAGCTTGTTCTGTGGCTTGGGATGTGGGGACAGACTGTGTGCTTTTCCTTGTTCTTCAGAAGTCACTTCAGCAATGAGCATTGATGTGCAGTAGGCTCCACTGAGCATGCTGGCAGCAGTGATTCTCAGCTGGGTGACATGATCACAGATGGTACCTGTTCCTGCTTCATGCTTATCCTAGGAGCTTGTTTCACAGGATCATCCCAAAACGTTGAGAACAGTTATGCAGAAATATTATTACAATGCCTTCAAAGATGCCTGTGATGCTCACAGGCATGTTCTGTCTGCTTATGTGAAGCTCTGCTCTAAGACAACTTGATTCCATTCCCAGGTCATATTCTAAAGTAGTAAAGGTGTTTGCTGTATTTATTCTCTCTTTCCAAGGGAATGTCTTGCAGCTGTACAGAGCTCTTCTCAGAATAACCTTTCATAGGACACAATGGGGAAATTTGGGAGTTATGTTTAATATAGTTACCTTTATTCATATTCATAAAATACTTTGCAGGCGTTTACAGTGCATTTTCAGATCCCACTCCTAAAATAAGAAAGCATTATGTCTAACTTGAAGAAAGGAGAGTAAAGGTAAAAGAAGGCAAAAGCTTTTGCTCAGGTCTCCAGATAGAGTCAGTAGGCATTGACATATGAAGTCTGGTGCTTTTTTTTTGTGCCTCAAAATTTAGCTACACTGCTGATGGCCTGGGGAATCACTAAATAATAACTTTTCTATTCTTGGTAGTACTAAAGGTGCTCTCATCTGTACTTATTGGGAGGATGGCACTGGAGTGTGCATGATGGGAAGGTTGTGCAGATTAGCAAATAAGTCTCTATGATTCACTGGGTGTTGGGTACGTGAATGTGAGAAGGAAGCACTCTGAAATATGAAGTTGAATTTAGCAGTAGAATTTATTCTCACTGGATGTCATAGGTGACCAAGAATATAAACTATATTAGGTATTCAAGTCCATTGATGAGTAATAAATTGAATGGTTTTAATACAGCCTTTGGCTTTATTAACTCCCTAAAGGACTGGGTACTAGAAGAGTAGGTGGACACTTTCCCAAGCAGCTGGCACCAGCTGCTGGTGAGACAGGATATTTGGTGTGATGGACCTTTATAATCTGTAGTCTTGAGAATGATGGATAGTTAGTAATATTAAAAGCTATGACAAGGTCCTACAGCAACTCTTCCACTTCAGTATTCCTTGTTCTGTCCTTGCAGCACTCTGTGCAAAAGCCCAGTTCTCTACTCTCTAAGGAATTGACAAGTATCAGGTAGCACAGGTCCTGCTATCAGAACTGGTGGTAGGGACTTGCTCAGCCTGTGATTATGTAAGTCATACTGATCTCCTACTATGCTGTGCTTGTGAAATTGCAGTGTTTCAGAAGCAGTTTAAGTGTGAGATCCTTTTGTGTTGATACATGAGCTGATGTTAAACATCGTTGTTCTAGACTTTGACAAATATGTTAATTATATTCTGTGTTCTCTAAGTGCTGTTACTGCAATACTGTTCACTTTCACTGACTTTTGCTGCCTGTGTTGTGAAGCAACCTGACATATATGTGATTTATAGGTGCCAGTGCTTTCAAGCAAAGTGATATTATTCCAATATATGAATTCCAAGGTCTTTTTGAAATGCACCACTACACGTGCCTAGGACTAGTACATAATAAGCCTTCTTTCAAATGCCAATTGAGCACCAAAGCTGCTGCCATCTTAGTGTTTTGTATACTTTTGAGAAGTCAGATGGCCAGTATTAAGAAAAGCATGTATCCTGTATCAAAAGTGTAAGACATAAATGAAGCAACTGGGGACAAAGCTTCCACAGACCCCTTCCTTATTTTAAAAAATCTTAAATAAGTTTAAATTGGAAATCTGGTGTTCATTCATGGGCTAGGCTTGTAACATTCAGATTTGTTTCTGTGACTTACATGGCTGGGAAATTAAGAAATTTTGGAGCATAGTGAAGTTTTTTCAGAAATCACACATCTTTGTGTGTGCTTGGGAAGAATGTAAATGTGGCTGTGTTTCCTCATGATTGTCCAGAAGATAGCCTCTTTGGCATTCCACTGGACAGCCACCTGTCTGCCTGTAATAAATGATGGCTATAAAGGGAAGTGATTGCAGCTATGATACAGCCAAAGGCATTTGTTTATATTCTTATAATATGTATCAGATTGAATAGAAATTATCACTTACAATTGACAAATGGAGAGTGAAGATAGTTGGTGGGTATGAGGAAGCTCAGTAAGAGCTGGGCCAGCTGCAAACTTTCTCCATTGAAGGCTGTCACCAGAAAGCAGGTGTCAAGCCAGCTAGTGATGAATGGTGAAGCTGGAGGCTTGCTTGTGTTAATGATCCACGTATCTTTGTATAGCAGCTCACAGTCAGTAAAGCCTTTTGTTGCTACTCAGGCTCCCGGTGGGTAAAGGCTATCATTTTGGGCAAGGAGTCTGTAATTCAGTAAATGGGGAGCAAAGCAGAGGAGTATTCTGGAGCATTTCTCCAGAAGAGTAGTACTGACACGCAGTGTTTCCCCTCATAGTTTAAGCATTGGCAAGACCAGATGACTGAAGCTAAGCAGAGCAGACCTGGCTGGATGCAGAAATGCTATTATATCTTACTATAAAGATAGTACTGTTGTGTGAACAGGGGAAGGGGATATTCCTCAGAGCATTTTCAGATCAATATATTACCTTGCTTTCCTGGATGGCTGCCACTAGTTCTCCCTCTTGTCTCTGTGTAGATATAACACTTCCTTCTCCAGATCAAGAAACTCAGTATGTCCAAGTGAGAATTCTAAGAACTAATTAGTGCCATGGAGAGAGAAAGTGCATTCAATCTGAATACAGGCTGAATGTTTTAAGCTCCCACTAGCATCTGATCTTTCTTGTCAAGTCTTTGGAGGGATATTGGAAGTAAAGAAAAATCTTGGACCAGAGATGGAAAAATGTCATGTCTTAACCCCAATGAAGCACCATCCATCTGCTCCCTTATTGCCCATAACAGGATGAGGGGAGAAAGGAAGAGAATCAGAAGAGTAAAAGTGAGAAAACTCATGGGTTGCAATAAAGGCAGTTTAATAGGTCAAGAAAAAGCCATGCACAAGAAAAGCAAACCAAAGAATTAATTTGCCACTTCTCTACGGTCAAGCAGGTGTTCAGCCATCTCCAGGAAAGCAGAGCTCCATCATGTGCAATGATTACTTTGGAAGACAAATACTGTAACTCTGAACATGCCCTCTCTTCCTTCTTCTCCCTCTCCCCCTTATATGCTGAACATGATACCATATGATATGAGACATCCCTTTGATCAGTTGAGGTCAGCTGTCCTAGCTGTGTCTACTCCCAACTCATTGTGCACACCCAGACTCATTGCTGGTGGGATGGTCTGAGAAGAAACTATCTGAACCAAAACCAGCATAAGAAACAATTTCTCAAGACAAGTAACACCATCTGTGGTGCTTGACATAAATATAAAACAAGAGTGGACAAATCTCTAGAACATATGCAGCTGGTAGAAGCAGTGAACTATATGCCCTCTGTGATTTGCAGGAGAGCTTTTTGGATTCTACATGTGAAGATACATTCCTGCAGATACCTGTAGTGATGTGCCATGTTCTTATTTCCTGTATGAAGCTATTTGGAGGTGGGGTTGTTAAAAGAGGTAAGTAGGAGTGGCTGTGGAAGCAAAATGGAGGTGAGAGTGCTGCAGTACAGGTCAATTCCATTCTTCGTGCTTTTCTCCCATTTTTGGATGAAGGAATAAAGAGAGCATCACCATCTATCTTGAGTAGAGAGAAACCCTATGGAATAGGCACAAGATCTAGAAGAACCTAATGTCTTCTCACCCTTCTGTTGGTCTCTAAAAATGCTCCATATGGGCCCAATCTATTTGTGAGTCTGTGGGATACAGAGCTCACTTGACTGAGAGCTCCTCAAGAGAGAGGCTCATCACATAGCTACTGTCAGGAGTAGGAATAGACTGGGTTATAAGGTGCCTTGTGCTTTTCTTTCTGTTTACTAAAGTACTGCCTTGTGGCTGTTAAGGGAGGCTACCCCCTAATTCTTGGAATCTTTCCCTAAAGCTCTGTCTTTTTAGTTTGGTAGAAAATGTCCCAAATATGAGAACACATTACTCCTGCTGGATGGTAAGTTCAGGGAGTGCTGCCAGTCAACCCTGTGCAAGGACTTTGAACTTGGAATGTCTGTCCAGATACTGAATACTACTAGGGAAGGGATTATACATGAGCTGGGTGATTGAAAATAACATTACAGAAAAGTGAAATATTTGAGAGAAACTCCAGTTTTTTCCTCATGCATTAGCTCTGCTGACCGCTGCTACCTTAGTTTTCCCCAACAACACAAGAAGCTATTGGATACAAATAAACTCTCCTTTCTTTTTTTATGCTGCTTACAGTTAGAAGATGAATGACTATTTGTCTGGCTTCAAATGGAACAGCAAACTGTTCTGACTGGAGACCCATTGGCTTTGGCTTGCTTCCTCATCTTAAATTTCTTTTCACACTTCATGTTTGTGCAGTGAGAAGGCTTCTCTCCGGGACCTGGCTTAGAGTTCACTGCTCTACACACGGCTGTCTGATCTTGCTAGGACAGAATGTTCCTTGCATAAATTCATAAATCACAGAATGCATGATGTGATCAATACATCCCTTCTGTATTGAAATTTTGCTAATCAGCTTCTCCAAGAAAGTCGGAGGCCAAACTTGGTACATATACACTTCAAATCCTGTTATGTCTTTCAATATGCTGTTTAAGGAGATTTTGTCACAGATGCTGGCACTGTAAAGTCTCTAAAGCAGTAATTATGATGTGTTTCTGCTTCTAAACCATTGTTCAACCGTAGGATATTATTTTTATCCCCATGTTTAGAAGGATGTGTTTACTTTGAGTTTAATGTCACAGCTGTGGGCTTGTATTCTCAGTTCTGCCACCAACTCCCATGCCCTGTAGAATTCACTATTGGTCTCTGTCCTGTACTGTTGATGGGACAGCAATACTTCTGAAGCCACTCCAAAGTCATTAGGCAAGATGACCCACCCAAGGAATGTTTTCTGAATAAACTGCTTGGCTGAAAGGTAAAGCAGAAACTCAAAAATTCCTTTGCTGATTTCTTAATATCTTATTGTTTGAAAAAAAAAATTTAAAAAAATCAATGATCCTTCTTATAAAGCTTTCAACAGAATAATTTTGACACTTGTTTTAAACCTGAAAAACCTTACAATATGAAAAAACATGTTTATTGCCTTAGCTTTACTACAATTTTCTTTGTGTGTTACATTGACAAATTCTTGTACTCTTTTAATACAGAGAAGCACAAAATGGTGTTTTAAGAGTAAATTTAAGGCAGGCTGAATTTATCCACTCAGACCTGGTACTGAGGTGATAATAAAGTGCTTATAACTTTTCTCAGATAAGTGGCACTTTGTTGTAGGGTCAGAAGTAAGGTCTGTGCAGTTTTAACAATTAAATTAGCTACTTGCAATAATTAGGTCTCCTAAATATATTTGTTAGCAGGAGTGGACACATACCTAGACTTGCGATGTGTGATTGGGTGAAAGATATCTTTAAAAAATCCCAAAATATTGAAAACCAAAATCATGTAATAAAACAATCAACTCCTCCTCACCTTTGGAGGTTCACTTTCTGATGTTTGATGGAAATTATAGATCTGAAGGGCAGTGCTGTTGCATTCATCTGACTGGCACTTTAGTAATAACTTAATTTGCTGAAGCTTCAGCATAGCTGTGCTTACCCACTTTTAGAGTTTAACTGAGAATTATCTTTCATGTTCTTACTCTGCTGTCTTGTAGCTGAAGTTGAAAGTGTCTACTGCCATATTCTTTTGGGAACTCTGACTTTCATTCAGATACATTTGAGCTATGGAAACATTTAAAATTAAATAGAAAGAGATAACAGGCAGGCAGTGACAGCATATCTCACCAGTATAGTGCTAAGTTAATTAAACACTGTGAACTCATCAATAAAATTATGGAATATACAGGAGGCCATCATATATATTGATTACATAGCTGCCACTTGGATATTTTCATAGCTGCAAAGGCTTTTCCCCTAACACAAACTGCTCTGAGTTGGGTGTGGGTTTTCTTTTTCCAACCAGGACTTTTGTACATAGAATAATGGCCTTTGCTCAAATCTGGAAAGTCCTTCTGTTTCATCAGCACAGATGTATGAAAAAGAAACCCAATGGAAAATGAGAGCAAGTGAAAAGGATCAAATTAGTCTGTAGAGGATACTGTCACTGGAGGTAAAAATGAGTGTAAGCTGATAAAAGCTCTTGTAGTACTAATGAGAAGCAATGGGCTGAGCATGGCTGCTCAGTGTGCTTCCTAGAGAAGAATGTCTTAACTCTGCTTCTGGTAGGGAAACTTTTCATCTTTGTCCTCTCTGTTCACATTGACAAAATCCATGGGAACTTTGGCAGTATGAAGCAGCTGTAAATATTTCAACAAGAATTCATGTAGCTTGATATCCTGTTTGATGATGGCACTATTACATACTTTAAGAAAAATGGTAGCATTTGGAAATCTAGTATTTTAGGGGCTTCCTGAGCCAAATGTTTCCTATTAACTGCTGTGATGAACTCTATTCAGCAAAACATGAGGGGGAGCTGTGTAACTTAGATCTTCTTTGGTACCTGAAATATACTCAGAACTGAAACCAAAATACCTTTAACCAAGTACAGAGGTGGTTGTAGGGCAGCAGTGCCCTGGCTGTTTTGATGTACTCAAAAGAGCAAAGTTCATATTTAAAATATGTGGGAAGGAGTTAAATTAAACCCTGTGACCTGGAAAAAGGTAGGACTGGAAAATACAATCTGAATGGAGCATTGTTTCAGTCCAGAAGAGGTCTTGTTTGCTTGGTGTAGGTTACAAATCACAAGATGAGCTAGTTCTCGTTCCATAAATTTGTGACTAGTTTTTGACTTTATCTTGTTCTGGAGAGAAAGTGTATTAAAATGGTTGCAAAGAGGCCTGTCATTATGTAAAAGAGAAGTTTAATTATACCAGGGTCCCTTAAGAGTGGGAGCATTCTCAGAGCACTCACAGTTTGTATATGAAACAGAACTGATTATAGCCTTCTGTGAGACTAGAAAGTTAATGGTTAATGCCTCAGACATTCAACCATTTGCAAAAGCAGTGGTGATTTGCTGATGATGTGCAAGGTCACAGCCCAGCTGCAGAATGGTTGAACAACCACCACAGGATGCTACAAGCTGGGGTTTGAGCCGGATAAGGGAAGAGGCTGATGAGAAGCAGATCCTGTGAGGTGGGATTTTAGCATGTATGCTTTTTGTCATGGCAATATCCTTATACAATTGGCTCAGGTGTGAAAACTCCCTGAGAAGTATCAACATTCACATGTAGACCTCCAGGTATTTATCCCTTTTGATGAGCCATAGTTGGCCTGGATTAAGACTGTGACTCTCTTTGACCAATGGACATTGTAACAATTAGGTCTCATCACTGAATCCAAGGGTTGTGACCATGTACCTTTCTACTCTTATCCTTTCTTTCTCTTTCTTTCCTGTCTGTTACACATTTTCTTAGGTGTTATTTTTATGCTTTTCAATTGTTGCTTTTCTAACCAAAATGGCTACAAGTACCTTGTTCTACCTTGATGTTTGTCATTGAACTTCCTTGCTTGGAACTGGGCCATGAGGCTTGGAGTATGAAGAACATTTATGTGTGAGTGGCTGGGATGAAGATAGAGAAGGGACAATGGGTACAGGAGTATACACTGTTCTTAGTTATGCATGTTATTAGCCCAAAAAGGAATAGGCTGTGAACAACCAACTCAGGCTCAGCCACAGATTCCTGGCAAGTACATGCTATTTAGGGCTGGCATCTGTTTTGAAGTAACATAAATCAGAAAGCTATTACTTGTAAGACAAAGTGATAAAAACATACTGTGTGGGATTTCCTCTTTCTTACAGGTTTACTGCTTGTTCTTTCTCCCCACCTTTTAAGGAGAATCAGGGATTTGAGTAATTTGTTGGGTTTTGTCATGTGTATTATTTTCTTCTTACATTTTTTGCCACCTGTTGGTTCCTGTCCTTTTCTCTGGGCTTTCCAAGCTGGCATATATCTATAGCATGAATATGAAGTCATGCAGCTCTGGTACAAGGCCATCTCCTTTCCCTTCTTTATCCCCATACATATGTGCTAATGCTTTAAGAATCAGTCAAGAGGACACCTACCAAAAAAACAAACAAACAAACAAAAAACAACAACAAAAAAACCAAACCCAGCACTGACTTATCTCTGCTCCTTCTACCACCCTAGGGCTGTCTGTGCTGTATTTCAAGCACTTTTGGGGTGCTTGGAAACCCTAAGTGGAGTAGGCTTTTGTCTCATTCTAGAGGGTTTCCTCCACACACACACACACACACACACACACATGACACACACTTTCTCTCTCTCTCAACTGTGTACTTATTCTCAAATTTTAATCTAGATGGTGACCTCTGCATTTTGTTTTGTTGCAGTAGGTGGGGGGCACAAGGGGACCCTGTTCTCTCTCCTTTCTTTTCCCAGGCATCTGCATGCAGGTGGGTATTCTTCCCATACAGGACCAATGGCACTCCCCTCTTGTGTAAATCAGTGTTGCCCCTACCTGGGCTGCTGGATAGGAACAGGAGGCATTACATCTCTGGTCCTCCTTTTGTAACAGTTTTGCCCCGTGTGAAGGGTGTGTCCCATTGCAGTATTATCTCAGCATACCCTTAGTGCATAATTTGCTCTGGAGCTGAGTTTAAACAGCGATAATTACCTTCCCTTTCGTTTACCAATAAGGAACCACCTCATGCTTTGCATGGGTTAATTAATTAAGTACCCCATGTGACACCAGTCTCTCTCATTGTTTGTTCCAGCGGAATGAAGGAAAGTAAGCATTATGATGGGAATTGACAACAACTTGTAGCCTCATGTAGACCACACAGCTCTTTCCACTAAACGAAAGGGCGCATTCACTCTGAGCTGGATAGCTTTTGGGTCCTGACTCGCAGCCACTAACTCATGACACTAGGCAATGCTTCCTCTTCTCCTTGTCTCTTTCTTTGTCACTTTGGCTCTTCCATCTGCTTACCTGAACAAAATCCAAGAGAAGAGTGTTAACAACAAATAACACAGGGTGGGAATGTTTCCACTGCACCCTCTCCCCATCCCCCTCCTGTCCATACAAGATTGATAATGAAACCGATACCTTTCACCAGCGTAATTTTCATATTTAATGAGCGTGACTCAGAAACTATTACATTAATTAGTCAAATCCCACAAACCGTTAATGGTGCACGTGGTAATTAATATTGTATTCAATTAAAAGCTGACCTGTTTCAGGTGCCTTCCCCTGGTTTGGGGGGCTCTTTGCAGACAGCGTATGTTCCAGTGCCTGAGGCCAAGCCTTTTATTTTGTTCCAGTGGTGGGCAAGGGAGGTATTTTTTTTCCTGTTTAGATTTTATGGTTTTTTTCTCCATGAGCATATGCTGTTTCTCCCCCCAGCCCCCGCCCCTCCATCTCCAAACGTGCTGCTCTCACTATACAGACAACCTGCTTGCTGTGATTTATGGGTTAGCACAGCGCGGGGCTCACAGACTGGAAAATTTCCAGTTTACACAAGAATTCCCTGAAAAATGAACTTGGTTAATTTATTTCTTTCATTAACGAGTTTGAACTGTGAGATAATCTTTCTGAAACCCTCTATCCTTGCCTTCACAAACCCTGAGAAGCAAATTGGGTCCCTGTTTTGCTTCCACAGGGCTCAAAATTGCACCTTAACTAGCTGTGGCACAAAAGAAAAGTCTGGTCAAAATTTATTTTTTAAACTTATTTAAAGAGGAGAGGGTTTTTTTCTCACCTGAAGGTAAGGGGTGGAGGTCCTAAGTCCTGATGTTAATGCTGCAGTTCCACTCATTTGAGTTAGCTCACTGCTATATCCTGCCTGTGGAGTTGCTGCTCATTGGTTCTGTGGGAGGATGGTGCAGGCTTTAAGACCCCTCTTGTTCAGCTGTGGTTCACTGGTTGCCTAAAATCCACAGACTGTATCCAGTAATTTCCTGTGCTGTTTCCTCCTGTTCAGTATGAGGAGTTGAGCATGGGTCCAGCCCTGATGCTTATGTCTGCTGATGTCATCTGAGGACCACTGGTTACAGCTGGGGTTGTTGCTTCATATCAGTTTGGGCCATTCCACCAGAATCGTCAACAACAGCATTGATTGTCTGGTCTAATGATGTCCCTGGCCATCGCAGGGAGTGGTTGGGACTAGATGGTCTTTAGGGTCCATTCAAACCCTTTAACATTCTGTGATTTTGTGACATCCAAGGGGGCAATATTGAATACTGCTCCAAACCTTCTCACTAAAGCTGAATTACAAGGAGCCATTGTCATCCATGTATTTCACAAAAGATGTGTATGTTGATACATATTAAAACCTCATTTGTAGTAAAATCACCCTCCTTGTTGCTTAAAAACTTGGCATCTGCTTTGGCCAAAGACTTTTCCCCTGAATCACTGTTTTCTAAACAAATCTCATGGTTTCTGTTGCATTATTATTCTGTAAAGAAAAATATGTTGCTATTTGTACTAAGCTTCTGCAGAATAGAAGGGAAAAATATGCTCATCTTGAAAATATAGTATTGTTAGAAAGACTTTGAATGAGAAACACATGAAATGTCACTGCAATTTCTTTCTAAATAAGTTTCATTATCTTTTTAAGATAATTTTTAAAAGCCCACTTTGAAACAAAATAATGCAGATGCTTTGTAAACATCTATTATTGTCCCTTAAATCAATAGAATTTACAAGTTTTTTGACTTCCTAAACAGTATTCCGTGAATGTGTGGGCTCCTTTATATTGACACTGAGCCTCCTGACAATGGGTTTGATTCCTGTGGAAGTCTTTTGTGATTCTTTTGTGAATATTTTTAGCAATCCAGGTACTCTGCAGTGTAGCCTGAGAACTTAATGTGGATGATTCAGGCATGCCAATATTTGATTTCACTGCCTTGTAGAGCAAGAAGAACGTTGCTTTTGTTCCTTGACAGGAATTATTATTTACTTTATTAAATACCTCAGAAGTACCAGCTGACTAAAGTATCACAAATTCTTTTAACCTGCATATGTTTCCTTTGGAAGGGCAGGTTATATAGTGACCATTTTGTCCATATAGTCTTCAATGGTTTGTGTTGAACAGAGAGACAGGTCTTTGACGTGGAAGTTTATCTTACCTTTCTTCCTTACATTACTATGCTAGACCATATGTTTAGAGGAAAACAATTAAATTTTCTGTTATTTTCAAGGGCTGGAGTTTTCCACTGAGCAACAGGTGATATTGGCTAAGAAAAGTGGGGGCAGGGCAAAGTTGAGCACATATTGAAGCTGGGTTCCTGTTCTTTCCCCTAGAGACTGAAGTTAGTGGGGTAGCATGTGAAATCCCCTTGGGGCACAACAGTCACTGAATGTCTGCCAGTTGTCTTCCTCTCATCATTAGGAAGCTTATTATGCCTAAATTAAGGAAAGTCTAATTTTTTTATTTTGTGAGGGTGAGGAAAAACATAAGAATTCTCTAAGTCCTGGTGACAATACTTTAGTCTCAGTCTGAGGGTAAGCTCTAAGATAGATGGGTAAAAAATTCTTTGATCATGTGGAAGGTAACCCAGCTAAACTGAGGAGGAGATGTGGGATGGGTATTGCTTGATAAACTTGGGATGAAAGAGCTTTTTGCATTTGGTTTTCTTATCCTTCTCACTTAAAAGAAAACAAAAATGTGAGTAGGAGCATATTTTTTCTGCCTTCGATTCCTAGGACAATCTCACTCCTTTAATGTAATTTGCAAATAAGAACAGATTCAAGTAAAACTAGTTGACAATCTCTAAAAAGAATCAGAGAAAGAAAATGTGATTCAGCTCTTCTGCTTGAGAAAAAGACATTTCTAGATCAAATTACATTAGAACAGTAGATAGCTGCTTTTTTCCTCTCTTTCCTTGTCAAAATACTTTTATTTGATTTCCAAAAATACTACCATGAAGAACTGAGCATATTACTTGCTAAGTAAGTAATTTAGAGGATAGATGAAAAAAAAAAAAACCCAAAAACTTGGATGTAGCTACATTATATTTTTTAGATTTTTCCTCAGTAAGTGAACCACGAGTGATTGGACTCAATACATTTATAAAAATGAAATGTCATCCTAGAACAGCAGTTGTCTGCTTTATCTGTTTGCAGATGATGCTGTGGTTTTAGCAGCCCTATCACAGATACCTTGCAGAGGATCTTTCTATGGCCCATGCACAGTTCTCAGCTTTCAACCATCATAATTCAGAAAGGCAACAGTGTTTTAAAAATTATTCATATCTGAGTTTTACCCTTCTTAAATCTCTTTGCCTTGACATTCCTTTTTGCTTCATACTAATTTTCTCTTATAAATGGCTGTTCTTGCTCCTACATCCATTGAGGTCTAGCTGGCCTGGGGCTGCTAATTTGTGCCTTTCTCATTCAACAAGTTCTTCAGGGACCTCACTGGTTCTCTCTGTAGGGAAAAGTGCATTTTTCACTGCCACTATAATATGCTGAACCTTCTGTAGTTGAACTTCTGTAAACCTGCCTATTATACGTCCAAAGTGGCAGACATGTAAATACAGATATAACTGCCAAAATCTGGTAATGCAACAACTATAAGGATGCTCTGAGAGCATAATGTTTCTGTTACTAGTTAGCTACTTTTTGTGGAGCAAATCTGCAGTTGAAGAACACAGCTGAAGAACTTATTGGCAGTCTTTTCCCTTATCTTTTCTGTTCCAGTTCCAGGTGTTTGTTACCTGGATGCTAATACAGCATAGTCCATTTATAATTTCCATGGCTTATAGTCCTTTGTCCGATATCTACTAAATCTTCTAGCCCTGGGCCCAGGGACTTCTCATTCATATCTTTTTACCCTAGAGACTGAATGAGTAACTCCTTGGCTGATACCCAGTTTGTAGCTACCTGGAAATCTCCTGTTTTGGGACTACTTGCTTTTTTTACATGTTTACATATCTTATTTCATATGTAATGTACACAAGGACACTGTCTTGGCTTTTACCAAGAGTCCTGGAGGCCAAGTTCTGGCCTAAGGGAAAATGCATCAATGTGCTCCACCTGTGAATATTTATGTACACCATCATGACAGATTCCACTTGTTAGGACAGCTACCCTTTCTCTGTTCCAGCTGAGGCTCCTCTCCCTTCATCATCATCCGTATGGATCTGTGCCAAAATTGTCAAGACAGTAGTAGCTGCAATCCAAAGCACATGATTCTCTTAGTTCAAAGGAAAAGATGTCTGGGGAAAATGCTGTATCTTGATTTTATTTTTCTTATTTATGAAGAAGGTACATAAAGGGCAAACAAACAGGGATTTTTTTTGTACTGGTATGAATGGATAAATCCCAGCCTGAGTCGAAGTTGTCTCTCACCTTCCTGCTGAAGATCTCTTTGCTTCCATGACTACCTTCATCTGCTACTATAAATATGTCCACCAGTATAGGTTGTTGCTGTTACATTTAATTTCTCCTGGCAATTTAAGCAAGAAGTAACTCAGATTCAGAAGATTATCCTTTCTAGCCCCTCATCTTGGGTGGAACATCTAAGCAAGGCAAATGTAGTGGCATGCAGGAATATGCTTGGAGTATGCAAGGAGCCTCAAGTACAACATAAAGTGATCTGAAACTTTCTAAGAACCATAACCATTTTGAAACCTTAAAGACAAGAATCTTCACATTACTCCTACTTGGTCAATGGTAGCTGGGTTAGAAGGCATAAGATTTGGATTGCTGGACATGGGTACCTTTCAGAAAGCAGGAGACATCTGCACTTTCCTGATCACAATGTTGAGAGCTGCTTGTGAGGATGGCAGTACCCATGCATGAGGAAAGCAGCTGTGAACTCTGAACATCTGTGTCTCTGTGTATATCTTGTGTGTGTGTGTATCTCCGTTTCCAGCACAGGAGAGAATCCAACAATATTTCACCCAAATGAGAAATGTTATTCTGCAGATTAAAGCCACGCAGTGCCTGGTTTTGTCTTTATTTATGCCTTTCTATTTCCTTCTCTGCTGACATGGGTGCACATGCCGGGAAGCACTGAAGGACATAATTGGCGTTGTGAAAAATTATTGGGAAGCCAGGACGTTCCCTTGAAGTGATCCCCCCCTTCTCTTTCCCATCTGTCACCATCTAATGTGACAAAGTTTTTATCGGGCATTGAGGCAGAGGAGATTAAAAGTAAATACTGCAATCAGGAAGCAGCTGGGGGGAAAATGTAACACATTTCACACTAAGCTGAACAGCTCATCAACTTAGCCTTGTATATCTACGGCGGATGAGAGGAAGGGAGGGTTGCAGGGGGATGGCGTGGTTCAACATGCTTCTCCACACTGGGAGTCTGAAGAGGATCCTGTACAAACAGGACTTGTGCTTTCTGGCACTTGCTTGCTTTGGGAAGGAAAAGCCTCAGGAGACCTGTAGTTCTCCATTTGCTTTTGCAACAAGCTTCTGAAAAACACCATTTTCTCAGTCCTCAGGTCATGTATTTTTGGTCTCCCTTCCTGCTTTAGTGATGATCAGGGTGCCATCATGTCCTGTTCAGATAGGAGGGCTTTACCAGACATCTCTCTCTGGCTGTTGTGGGCATCCAAACACCATACCATCTTTGGGGAGCTGCAGGATGAAAAGTTTGTTGGCTAAATGGGAGATATTACAGGGAGATACAGTAATGTTTCAGGCTGATGAAATTGGACACTGTGATATTAGGATGCACTGCCCTGGGCACTGTTCTATTCTGTCCAAACACATCTGCCTGCAAAGGCCAAGAAACTGAAAACTTTGTGTCATATTGCTTTATTATTATTTGTATATATAAAACTTAAGGTTGTTGAGCACTCCCTACCAGTCATATTTTCTTCTTGCAAAACTTTTGGAAGTATTTGTTTTCATTCCCAAAAATGTTGTCTACTTCATTGTTTGCTGTGATGGTGTCACATGAGCTCAGTGCTGTTGAACCTGAATAGACTGGCACATGTGGAGGACTGTGAGAATCTTCTTATCCCTAGGATAAACAAAGCTTTGGAAAGTGTTGCAGGCTTCCCTAATATCCCCTGTGAATTTGTCACCTTCTATGGAAGGTCAGGATCCTCCTACTTCAGGAGAATCTCAGTCTCCAGCAGTTGTTTGGTCCTTGGCTTTAGAGCTGAGTGCCAATAAAATCTAATCTCTGTCATTTTGGCTCTCATTTCTTGTAAGGCATTTTTTCTTCAATTTTGCTGGGAAATCCCTGTTTCTTTAATTTTATGTAATATCCTTAATTTACAATTACTTTGTCGTTTTCATGTCACTTGCTCTTCAGTGTTGATGAGATGTCCTGTCATTGTTAACAAGTTTTCTAAGGATTAAAAAAACCCCTAAAATATTTACAGCTACTTGTGAACAGTTAGATTAAACAGGGTCTCCTAACATGGAGGTCCTTTTGCTGTGCTTGGTAATCTTTCAGGATTCCTAGAACTATAGAACAGCCTTGGCTCTGAGATAAGTTATTGTATCTTTTGTAGCTTGTTTATTTGTGGTTTTTTAATTGTGGTCTTCAGTTTCCAAAAACTTCCGGTTCAGCTGTGGTGGAGAGCCTCCTGTTTTGGCCTTATGTTGCCTTTTGGTGCCCTGCTCTGGTGGTGTCACTCTGGGGCCATCCAGCTAGAAAAACTTACCAGGTTGTAGAACATATGCCAGCACTAAGTATTTTGTCTGTATAATGCACTTTCATTATTGGTGAAGGAGCCCTTTTATCCCTGTAGTGTGAAGGTAATGAGGTAAGGCTGTCAAGATGAGAAACTTGATGTGATCTAACAACATGCACTTGCAGCCCAAATGTAGCACAGGCTGCATCAAAGGCATTGTGACCAGTACTCTTCTGCTCTGTTCTCCTGGGACCCCAGTGGGACTCCTGCGTCCAGGTCTGGGGTCTTCTGCACAAGAAAGAAGCAGACTGGTTAGAAAGGGCCCAGAGGAGTGCCACAAAGAGGTTGAGAAGGATGGAGCACCTCTCCTATGAAGATGGGCTGAGAGAGTTGGGGTTGTTCAGTCTGGAGAAGAGAAACCTTTGGGGAGACCTTAGAGCAACCTTCCAGTACCTAAAGGGGCCTACAAGAAATCTCAAGAGGGACATTTTGCGAGGGGATGTACTGATAGAATGAGGGAGAAGGGCTTTAAAGTGAAAGAGGGCAGGTTTAGATTGGATATTAGAAAGAAAATCTCTGCTGTGAAGGTGGTGATACACTGAAACAGGTTGTCCAGAGAAATTGTGGATACCCCACTCCTGGTCATTCATAGTCAGGTTGGATGGGGCTCTGAGTGAGCTGGTCTAGTGGAAGGTGTCCCTGCCCAAGGCAGGGAGTTGAAACTAGATGATCTTTAATGTCCCTTCCAATCCAAACCATTCCATGATTCTATGATTTACAGTAAGGCAAAGGGCTATGATTATACTTTCTTCAGTATCCCTGCATTATAAATAGTAGGTAACTAACAGATTTTTTTTTTCTGTAGCTCATATAAGACCAATAACTGTTTGCTGGTGTTTGGCAGCTAAATTCTCATAGTGCTGTCTGTAACAAGCCCTCATTATGGTCTTCTCATATGCTCTTCTATTGATGCAAATATATGCTTGATCTTAGGTCAGTGGGCCTTGATCTGGTCTTCTATGTTGTTGTTTCTCCAAACATCTGAAGAGCACTGTCATCTTACAGACCAGAACTGGAAGCCTTGCTCTTACAGTCTTTCCTCTCATACTGGCATCAAAGCCAGAAGGGGAAAAAAGAGCCACTGTTATGCAGAGCATGAGATACAGAGAAAGTAAAATGAGAAGGGAGGAGCTTGGGGAAAAGTGCTGGATGGGCAGAGGAATGTGTGTGGGAAAGATAAGACAGGATCATGAATCCCATAAGGATGGAAGGATTCTGTACCTACAGCCTCCTTAAAACCTCATTTGATGTCCAGAAGATTTTACATATTTTGGTATTATGCAAGATATTGGGCAAGCTGCTAGAGCTGGCCAAAATAGAGATGGGACAGGCATAACTTGGGGACTGTTATGCTTGGGGACATATCAAGAAACTTCTGGATAAATCCCCCCATGTTTTCCACCTGCCTCAGGAATGCATTTTACACAGGACCTTTCAGGCTGATGTTGTCAATCCTCTAGAAGGATTTTTTGCCCTGTCCTAATGTGTGCCATATTTCTTTTTAGCTCTGGCATTAATTAAGAATATGGCAAACAGTTCATAATGTAACAAAGGAGGGAAAGATTTTTTTTCCTCTTTTTATTTTTGACTGTATTTATTACTGCAATATGTCAGCTAATTCCGATAAGCCAAGAAAGAAAAGACAATGGTCAACACCTGAAGTTTTATGTAATTCTAGCACTAGATTCTTACCTTTTACATTCAAATATCTGTGAGCTAGTTCTTTTTGGGTTCCAAGAGAAAAATTTTGGTTGAAGTCCCTGAGGAGGTGGGTCTCTCATCCACATTGGATAATTTGACATGACTTGGTCTTTGGTCAGATTAGAACCAGCATTTGTACTGCAGCCATTTCAGAAGTGATACAGTGGAGAAAAGGTTACACCATGGCACGATACATGTCTGGTAAGAGCCACTGTCAACCTCTCACTTTCACAGGCACCATATTCATTAGATAATATCTGCTTTTTGGTATTGTTGTTTTTTTTTTTTTTTTTTTTTTTTTAAATGCACCTCACTTAATTCCTTAATTCTCTGACAAAGTCATGGAGGTAGAGATGGTGTTACTCCTTCAAAGCCTTTAAACTGGGGGGAGAAAATACTTATGTTGATTGCCTGTCATCTCAGTCATGAGTTCCCTGCTTCACTCTGTATCCCTTAGGTTTGGAAATGTAAAGGCTAGAACCCAAATCTGGGATTCCCTTTTGGTGGAGAACAACAGCACCTGATCAACCCAGGCACATACGTCATGCATTTCCTTTCCCACTCCAAGTTAAACAGAGGAGAAGGGAACTGGATGTTTTTCTTCAAAACATTAGTGCAGAGCATCATATTGTGGCTCCATATTTGCTCAAAATTCTTGCCAGGAAGTTTGCCTGAGCATTCCTCCTATTTATTTATTTTTTTTTTTTTTTTGCAACCTATATTGATAGCTACTGATGTTTCATTGCTAATAGTTTTCTGTTTAATAGTATATTTTTAAGCTAAAACAGAAGGAACTGATGTTTTTTAGCAGCTACTCTCTGAGGGTTCAGTCATGTGAGCCAGTAGACTCAGCTCTGTGTTATGTTCTTTCCAAGGAATGCTTTACTGCAAGAAGCCTTATTAGAAGTAGTGCAGAAAATAGTACTTTCCTAGGGTTGGGTGGATGCTCTCCTGCTAAAGATTCTGCCTTTTGGATAAGACATAGAACTGAAGTTCTGAACTCTTTCATATTTTTATAAGTGTTCCCTGACTCTCTGCTGGGTGTGTGGCTTGTGCTTTGTTTGGGCAATACCAAGTACTGTGATGAAGTGCAAGTAACTCAATGGGATTTATACGAGCTTATGAAGCGGAGAATAAACCCCATAGTTTGCACAGTAAATCAATTTGTAAAGTGCTTTGGGATCTTTCTGGATGAAAGGCCCTATATAAATGTGAGCCATGAACATTCATCATTATTGAATATGAAATAGAGATATACACTCTATCAAGCTAGAAGCAATAGGCTTGGGCTCATGATTGCTCACAGGGCCCAATCAGTCATCAGATCACGACATAATGCAGCTAGAATAAAAAAAGAAAACCCACAGCAAATCATTTCAAGCAATGCAATTAATGGGCATCCAGTATAAATAGTAATCTTGGTCAGGAAGACTGGGCTTTTCCTGAGCAGTAGAGTTGATGCCAGAGTATTTGCAAGGCAAGGAAAGATTCCTTGCCAGCAGTACACCATATAAACCTACAGCTAGATAAGAAAATGTGTCTGTGCTTTTCAGAATTTGCTTTCCATTTGGGAAATTAAATAGAAAATAGTTTTGTAAAGAAAGTGTTAGCTTTTGTTCTACAGTGTGCCACAGAGATGTTAATTTTTTTGCATCAAGTTGTAATGCAGGCACCTAGTGTTGCCACCTAAACTTAGTTGTCAGATATAGGCTCTGTGGCTCTTGCAATGCAACATGCACATGCATGGCAGGGTATATAATCTGTTTCTACTGCTTATACTTGAAGATACTGACTGCTGTCATGTGCATTGTTTTGTGACAATTAAATCAAAATGTAGGATGCGCCAGGCCTCTGCTTTAAGAGGCAAGCAAACTGAAGGCTTTCTTCACTTGTGCTGGAGTTTTTTCTGTCTGTATATTTGCCTTCTGAGGCAAGGCAGTACTTTGTATGAATTTCCCCTCCTCCTCCTTCTGGTTGTAGTCTGTCTCAGACTGCTGTGATACCATGGATATTTTTGTACTCTCATTTGCTGCTTGTTTGTTTGTTTGTTACATAAGAGAGATTGAACTTTAATAAAATATATGGGAAGGAGGTGAAAACTGAAATAAGAAAATGAAATAAGAACTATGAAGTATCCTATTTCATAAAATCCATCTTACCACAGATCAGCTTATGAAGAATGGGAAATTCCCATCAGCTCTTCTACTGCCATGACCACCAAGCTCCAGCCTCAGGTTGTATAGTCTGTAGTGCCCTATATTTTCATCTACAGCTATCTTCATCTCCAGTACAGGCTTGCAGCTGACATGTTCTGAAATCACTAGATGGAGAAGATACAATGTCTTAGACTACCCTTCTGTGCCAGAGGTCCTGCTAACACAATTCAATATCCCATTAAAAGTATAACTGTAGGGAAGACAGGTAGAAAAAGCCTGCTTGTCCTCACTGCTCCATATTGTGGTGTCCTCCCTGGAGAGATAGACTGTTTTCTATTGCTTTCTTGACAAGTTAGGCCATCTTTCTTCCCCTTCTCTCTCTGTTCATTTAAACTCAGAGTGAGAAGATGAGGAATGTGCCAAAGACCTGACTTTTCCTCCACTACTCACTCCCTAGCCATAGCTTTGAACTAGATATTGTGAAACAGAAACATTTATTTTGCCCACAGGCTAGAGATTGTGGTGCAAGGGTGTGTCCCTTTTGCTTTCTTTGACTCTGCTAACAAATATTTGGACTTTGTTCTCTCTCTCCAGTGGAGCACAGATGATCAGGATGTCCTGCTACATCTGGTCCATGAGGCCTCAGAGAAGGCAAAAGTTGTGGTGTCTGACACAACCATTTAAGGGTCAAGTACTGCACTAGGAAAAAAGTAAAGTAGGAGCTGGGAGAATACAATTTGTAAATTATTCCTAAATATGCCCTAAATTGTTAGTTGCAAACAAATTCAGCTGCCCTTGTATCTGTTTTCTGTTCTGCACATGAGGTGTATTTTCTGCCCTTGAATTACAAATCACATGTTGATTTTTTGGTGTTGCTAAGGCATATCATAAAGTGTGTGTAATTTTTGTATGAAGTGAGGGTTAGAATCCATGTGGTTAGAGAGCAGCTCTGCAGTAAAGGGCCTGGGGGTTCAGGTACACAACTTGAAGACCAATCATCAGTGTGACTGAGATAGTGAAAGCTGAGCACATACTTGGTTGCATTAATGGGATTTTATACAGCAACTCAAAGAGTGATTATTCCCCTCTATTTGGCAATCACAGGACTGTACCTGCAGTCCTGTCTTAATTTTTGGGCTTAGTATAGGTAAGATGTTGGCAAAGCAGAGCAAGTTCAGCCAACAATGACAAAGGTGGTTAGAGGAGTGGTGTACATGAGATAAAATGAGAGACTGGAAGACCTGAGTTTATTCAGCTAGGAAGAAAAAGCTAAAAGAGGTGTAATTGTAGTCTTCAACTGTCTAATGGATAGTTAAAGACAGAGAGAGTCCCAGAGAAAGAATGAGAGGCAATGAATACAGTCTGCAATAGGGGAGTTATGATAGCTCTAAGGAAAAGGTTATTTATAATGGGAGTGGTTACAGAGAGGCTGTCTTCTTCAGAAGAGACTCACAGTTTGCCCTAAGCAGACTGATCTAAGTCTGAAGCTGGGCCTGCTTTGAGCATGGGTTTGGATCAGAAGACCTCTAGGGTTCCTTTCCAACCCTAATTCTGTGATTCTAAGTGTGATTTATATGACAGCTAAACTAAATTACGCAGAGAGCTAAACTGGAACATGGTGGAGCAGACTAAAACTAATTCTTTGCTTTTGCCAGAGAAGTAGACAAAGAGCTGAATTATATACATTAGTTTTGGTGTGTATAAATAGACTTCTCTTGAACTGAATCAGAAGAATATCTTGAAGAAAAGCCTCCCTGAAGTCAATACATGCTTTATTTGGTATTATACAATGGGCTTTTCTTGATGGAAGGTTGCATGTGTATGAGCTGCCCTTATACACCTATCCAATGATGAGTTTCAGTGGCATTAATTAGAACCAGAGGGGACAAGTGTGCCCCTCTGAGTTTATTTGTGCCTGATAACTACCTTAGAGAACTGAGTAGCATAAATGAGGGGTCATAATCAAAGATTGAAATCCCTGCTCTGTAGAACGCCCTACTGAATGGAGAATGCCATGAAAGCTAGGCTTGCAGTCAGACATTGTTTAATGTCTTCTTCATAGTTTTTGCTCTGCTTTATTCTGTCAGAGGGAGCATCAGAGTACCATAATCTTTCTTCAGTTCTGCTGACTGAGCGAGCTTTTGAAAACAGAAATCCTGATGGAGTTACTGTAGTTAGTGCTAAGTTTCAGGTAGTATGAGAAATGCATTTGTACTCTCTTTGTGAATCTGTTTCCAAATGTTTGCTTATTTTTACTCATTTTTTGCTTACGATTTTAAAAAATAGTCTAGGTAGGACTTGGTCTTTTGCAAGTTGTGGCCAGCAGTACATCCTGTGTTTTGAGATATTCGAAGCAGACACAGGGAAAACTTTTCTAGGGAGCCTGTTCTGCATGGTGCTGCAGTGAAAAACATTATTCATAGATACTATGGAAGTTAATCCTTGGAAGTTTCCAAGACTCAGCTAGACAAAGTCACAGCTGACAAGTTCTAGTGATGGTAGATGTCCCATTTCATGACTGGACTAGATGTTCCCCAAAGCTTTCCTCTGAATGATTTGATGAGGTCGCTGCATGGTGATGATTCCTCCTCTCTCAAGACTCCTGTTCTCACAGGAAGAGCAGATATGTTCATAGGGTAGCCAGGTGTGTTATATCAAACAATGCTGCAAGGACAGCTTGAGCTGAGACAGGTGGACTGTGCTGCACCTTGGGGCTGACCTGGGTTTGCTGGAGAAGGTGTGGTGTGAAGGTACTTTAGGTGCTGTATCTGTTTTCTTCTGGGAAACTGCTGGCTTGCTGCATCTCCACATCAGCTTGCCTCCATCTTCTCACTCTGTGTGTCAGAGTCATGTAGCCAGCAGCAGCCTTGGGAATTGCTAGAGTATTTTTCTCATAATTGCACAGCTCAGCCCTTTCTTCCAGTTCACTCTGGAGGTTTTGGTCTCAAGCTTAGAACCATCCTGCAGAGATCAAACTGTAGTGGGAAGCAATAACCCATTATCTCCTGGAGATCAAGAAGAATATGAAGGACCCATGGTTCATCCAGCCTAACAGACAATTGATGGCTCTTGCAGCACTGTCTAGCCCTGCTGCACTGAAGATATAATATTTAATGGGAAGACTAAGGCATGTTGGAGACAACTAATTAAACTGATAGATGACCTCTATGTCTGCTTAGCGAAATCAGTGTTGGTTCCACTACTTCCTTGTCTGAGTGTGAGAGCAGCTCCTGGTGTTTTGGCTGGTAAAGGTAGAGAACTGGTTTAAAATGTGGGTTTGGTTGAACTGGTAAACTCTTTTCATGTATACAAGTGTTTTTGTATTATTTTTGAGAATTCACTTCTAGGTTTGTATGGATGAAAAAGTTTCATAAGTCATTGCCTGGATTATCAAAAATTAATTGTTAGGAAGGGCTTCACTGCAGTGGTGTATTACCAAGGCTGCAAATAGACATATTCTCCTGCTCTTCTTGGATTTGATAGACAAAACCACAGAGACTGGCTGACCTCACATTGCTGGACCAGCAGTGAATATGAGACCAGTTACTGTATCATAGACTTATTCCATTGTTTTGCTTTTCCATGTTGTTACACTACACAGTTGCCCCTCAGGTAGGATATGCCAACCCTTTCCAGGAGGAAGCATGATGGGTCTTCAAGGCTACGCACTCGTGCAGTAGCTGTGCACTTGCTGGCTAAGTGCTTACCCTGGTTTCACACTAGGATCTCTGGAGGAACAACCCAGAGCTCTCCATGTTGCACTAACCTGAAAATATCTTTTTAGAAATTTTCCACTGCACTACTACTTCCCAGACTCTCCTGAAGCTGTGTGCACAAATGCTCTCTGTGTGCCTCTGTACCAAGTGACTCCAAGTGTGCTTTCCTTTCAGCCCATCCCTGCCTATGACTGAACTGTGGGACAGAACATGTGCAAGTGCTTTTCTGCTTGTGACTGAATTGCTTATTGCAAGAACATTCAAAGGAAGGCGATGGAAATGTGATTGAGTGATTTCACTGAACAGTGCAGTGAGCACTTGAAGTTTATCAGGCTTGAGTCTTCTTTTTAGAAAATGGATAAATTCAAGCATTGGTGAGCCATGGAAAAAAAAAACCCAGACCCAAACTTGTGCAAATATTGCCAGGATTATGTTTCAGGATACACAGATATTGAGACTTAGAGGTAGCAAACCAGTCAGCCCTCAAAATTATGCTGTGCAAGGAAACTATGGGAATGTCAAATGCTGACATGAGGAGGGGCTTCTTTAACATATTATGGCCACAGGATTCGCTTCAGGTTGTTTGGGATGATCCTGTTGTGCTATGTAACTATATGTGTGCTGGCATGGCAGACTGATGAAGAGATCAGTTTGTGCTGAAATACATTACATGCTCACTAAATCAGTAACTGTAATTTCAAGTAATCAGTTCAAAATAGACTGGAATAAATCACTCTTTGTATGTACACATTCTACACGCACCCCTCAGCTGGAAACCATCTTGTAACACATTTGAAGGGAAAAAGTATGACTTAGAACTTTGCACAGAATCCAAAGCTATTCTGCGGCACATCACAAAGTTGTTACCTGTTTATAAGAAGTTATTGATCAGAACTCAGGACCTTTTCCATTTATACCACAGCTTTCTCAACACTGAAACAGAGATAAATTTTATGCCCACTTTTTATCTCTTGAGCATGCCCTGATCAATCCTTAAAATGGAGTCACAGGACATGCCACACCCTACTGGACTGCAGAGCCTGTTCCAGGGCTTCCTCTGACCCTTTCTTCGCTATTACCTTCTTGCCTTTTTTCAGAAGCTCATCATAAGTGATGGTAAGGCCTGTTCTTGGTGTGCTGTGAGCTTTCAGCCTCATTACCTGTAGCAGAGGTAGATACACCTGATCTGTTAACTGCTCTGTCCCCATGGGATCATATCTATTGCAGGTATATCCAATTGAAAATTGTAATTACAGTTATACATAGGAGAGACAAACATATTGCAGTATAGGTCTACAATGATATCTCAGAACATCCCAGTTTCCAGGGACCCTTTGCAGTTGTGGAAGTTTTTTAAAATTTCTGTTTCCATTATCAAATTCATCTGACATTTAAAATAACTGAATTTTCCTGTAATGTTGTCACAAGAGGGCAGAATCGGAGTTTGTACGTGCAGTAACATTTAGCACAACTGAACAAATTGCTATGTATCAGCTGAGCTGTGGTAACAGCTGTGTGCACAACTAGCCTGCAGCAGACATGGAGTAATTCCACTTAACGCTGTCTTCTCCTAGGTTAAGTCAAATGACCTTGCATTTATCACATGCCAGAAGCATGCACATGCTCAATTATGAAGCTAGGATTATATGCCACAACTTCTTAAGGCCCAGTAACTTAATCCTCTATTTGAGCCCTAAAGGCTGTTTGTGTACCTTGAATGGGTATCTTCCCTATTCCCATAATGCCGGACTGTACTGGCAGTCCAAGTAGCAGAGTCTACTCTTTGGAATGCACTGAAGAATCTGCAGCTTATTTCCTTACAAAAAGCTGGTTTTGGAAATCTGGGTCTGTGTGGGTAGCCCTGTCCCAAGCAAGATTATCTTCATCTACTTACTGATAGTTTCCCAGCATGAACTACTTCCATAGCCATAGCTGTTATTTCTACCATTGCAACAATCTCAACATAAGGGTGACTAAAGTTGACTTCAATCTGTTTGGCAACTACAATAACCACACAGATCACTTTGAATTAATTCATTGGCAAATACATAATTAAAAATATAATTATGATATGATATGATATGATATGATATGATATGATATGATATTATATGATATAATATAATATAATATAATTAACACAATATAATTAACACAATATAATTAATACAATATAATATAATTAATATAATATAATTAATATAATATAATAATAATTGCTGTGATTTTCTTTCCCATTCTTACTTTGAAACTGCCTTTCATTTATAAAGAAACCACTCACAACTTTGGAATTAATAAAGCACTCAGTAAGAAGTGCCTACTGAACTAGTCTGCAGCTATCTGACCAACTTCTAAGACAAGCTAAATGGATACACATTTGCCTGCATAGAGACAAGTCTTTAGATATGTTTGGGTTAATTCTAGAGTTAGTCCAAAAAAGTGCACAACCCTAAGAAAAATGTTTTACAGCTTCTGACTCTGTCAAATAATCATTAGTGACAGCACAAAATTGCATGCCCTCTGCTTTCTAGGTGAGAACCATGAGGCTGTAGTCCAGAAGGGACTTAAAAATATGTCCTTTATGATGGCTGTCTTTACTAGCAGGTGGCACAACTATAGGAGGTGCTGCATGTCATGTTTTCCTGTTGATTTACTTGAAACTACAAACAAAAGGAAAAATAAATTAAAAAGATACTAAATTCACAGACTTCCCCCTTGAGCAATCCATGTTCCTGAATGAACCACATCATACCCAATCAAATACATTCTTCCCCAATTAGCATCTCTTCTAGTTTGTTAAGCAGAACCTGTAAGACTAATATCAGTGTCTTCTACAGTGCTACACACAGCTACATCTGCAATCACTCTTACTCAAGAAGCATCTCTAAGGAGATTACATTGTGTGGTCCCACCATGCAATGGAGATGGCCACTCAAATAGAGGTGACGTGCTGGGGGAATTTGTAGTCTCTGGGAACAGTGCCACTGGACAGAAGAGGAATGTGTGAAGGATTTTACTCTCCTGTAGTAAATTAGGAGTTTATCTTAAGAGCAAGCTGCTCTCATTCAGAGGAAGTTTAGGTGACCTCAGCCTGAATCATGGATATTGTTCCTCCTGTATTCCCTTCTTCCCAGCTGCTGCTGAACACTTGAGACGGCACTGGCTTGTAATCTGTTCCTCATTGTGGGTACAGAGGAACCTGTGCTCTGTGTGTGAGCATGCATGTGTGTGTCTGGCTGCCTGTCATTACAGCACTAATGGAAATACTGCACGGATCACAACTCTCAATTAGCTCCTCGGGAGATTGCTGTGACAGCCAGTTACTGAACAGCAAGGCCTGAAGGAATGAATTAATTTGTAGTACACGGCAGTTAGAGTCAGAATGTAAGCTATGGAATAAGACAGCAAGAGACCCTGATTAGACTTTGGCTGCATGGTGCAAGAGATGGTTACCTGGGGGACTGTTACCTGTTACCTCTCTTTTTTTGTCTATCACTTCTCCTGGGGTTAGACAATATCTTGGACCATGAATGAATGAGTTTAGAGCTCTTAGTTTGGTTCTTGGAATCACTGTTTGTCTGACGCTGTTTGACAGCAGGCAATGGGCTTTCATTCAACACAGACAAGGGCTTGCTGTTCTCCTCCTGGCCTGGAGCCAGGCCACAGCCACTAACTGAGTGGTATTCAGGGCAGGTAACCTGATCTTTCTGTCCTCTTCAAACAACAGCTCTCTTCCTTATTAGTTCAAATAATCGTGTATCACAGAGGGTGTCCTAAGCCTGCTGCACCAGGGCATGCTGGTGTCCTGCCTTTGCAGCAATACATTTATACACAGACTTAGAGGAGCAAAATGCACTTGATAAGGCAGTCTTGGGGATCTTTATAGACAGTGTGAAGTTTCCAGGGCTTCTGCCCACAAACAGCCACATGTTCCCTGTACCCTGGTACCACACTGTTCAAAGATCTGCAGTCTCTTATTCTGTCATTCACAAAGAAAATTATTAGCTTTTATCAATTATGCAATCACTTTTTCTTAAAACTTGTTTTTAACATCTTTTATAGAGATGGGTTATTTCTGTGCAGAAAGGATTTGCCACAGTGGGACACCATCCTTTCTTTACCCTTGATCAACCACCCATTGAAAAACCATGTGAAGCCAATGTAGTTTTGCATGTGGTACATGTTTTAGCTGAGTCAGATCTGACCCTCTGAACTGTGTGACATGCAGTGCTGGGAAGGAGTAAGGTGAAAATAAAGGAATGTTCACAGAACAGTCCTTGTGGAAGGTAAGAAACATTAAAAGAAAGTTTCTTATGAAATTGTGTTGCTCTGGTGGACTAAGTTCTTCATGTTCTAGGAAGAAAGATTTCTGAGTGGAGAGGGAAAGAGAAGTAACTGACAATGCAACCCCCAAAGGAGGTTGTCCTCCGTTTATCTGGAAAAGGACATGGAAGCAGCACCAGCAAAGTCTTTTTATACCATTCTGGTTTTTAGGAACAAGAGGAATCTTTTGTTTTGACCAGCTTCCCAAGAATCATTCAGTCTGTGGTCCCTGCACTGTCAACCAACAAATGGAGCAGTTACCTTTGTTAATAGAAGGCAGGAAATCAAGCCCAAACTCCTCTCTGCACTAGTGTCCTCCTAAGTTGCAAGTCAGCAAAGTGGGTGTAAAGGGGTTGGCAGCTCTGGCAGTGCTCCTCCTGTGGGCAGTATTGCATTGGTGTGCTTTTATTTTCCTTCATTTTGAGTGCAAACAAAAGTCCAAACAGTTGATCTTTTCCTCTGCAGCCATGGCACTTTTTTGATCTTTGTGTCTGCTGTTTGTATGAAGCGCGTCCCTTGCTGCACATTCTGGCCAGTAAGTGGTGCTCCCCCCTTCCTTCCTGTGGCTCCATTCTTTGTGCAGAGCTGAGAGGGCTGTCATGCATTGCTGGTGCTTTCAGGTGTGTCTCACCCAGATGTGCATCATGCTGTGATGTACTGTATTGATACAATAATGGTATTTTTTAATGGGAGTCCTAATGGCGTGTTGTTAATGACACTTCTTGGCGTTATCACGTTGTCTGTACATACAGAGGCCCTTGGATAGGTTCCTCTGATGCAGACTACCAGATGAGATGTGTCTCAGCTGGGTTTATGTGCATGGTATTGAATGTGAAGAGAACATTTATGTGGCTGGCATGGCTATAGGGAGACAAGAAATACCAGGAAAATGAGGCCTTGTGATTTGGTAGCTTTTGGATCCACACATCCCAGTACTTGCAGTATTCTTGCCAGTTGAGAAACATGTTTCTTTGCAAGGCTATATGATTTGGCTGGTATACAGGATATGCCTTTTCCACTGGCCCTTTAAAGACAGGATCTTTCCAGTAACATTATTCCACAATGCATTTGGATGAACTCGGTTGTGATTTTTCCACGCTTGATCACTATTGTCCTGGGATTTTTGCCTGGATACAAAATTCTAACATGCTGACCTGTTACCTGTGTCGAGTTTATTTTTCTATGTAAAAAACATGACACCAGGACCAAAGCAGAAATAGTTTATCCTTAAGTGGTGATACAGTTTTTGAAAGTAGCAAATAGCTACCCAAATAGTTATGTTGCAGAGACAGGGAATAAGACATACCTGGAGAACAGGGAGGAAGAAATGAACTAAAAGAGAGAAGCAAAGAAGATGGGAGTACAGAAAGAGAGGAAAATTGATAAATAAAAAAAAGAGATGTGACTAAAGCAAGAGAAGAGAGAGGGAGATTCTCTCCTGATTAGAATTCATGAACTCCATTCTTACATTAAGTCTATATATGACACCTGGCCTTTAATGTGAAGCTGCCTACGAGCATTAAAAATTAAAAGCAGAAGGTAGGATCCATCCATCTCGGGCAGTGCTGCTCCCCTCCTATCTGAGCTCTGCACAAAGCTATTACACATTGATAAATTATTTTGGGTAATAGCTGAGATATTACATTGTTTCTGAGTGAAGGTAAAATCTCTCCATGACATGGGCATTTATCAGGAGCGCATTTCATCCTATTTATTATGGCCGAGACGAGATCGCAGGCTGCGGGCAGAGCTGGCACGTCGTGCTGATCACCTCCCCCATCGCCTCCCTTCCCTCTGTCACTTAGATGATGGGATATTGATGGAGCTCATGACAAGTTAATTATTAACTAAAGATATGCAGTTCACCTTTGCCAGGGGAGGGGGCATAGAAGAGAGCAACAATAGTTTTTTAAAAAATAAATATATCCATTGTATCTTAGGATTCCTTTTCTCCACCTTCCACTCCCTTCTCCCTGTGGTATTTCACAGCCCCCCAAATAAATCAGATATGTTATATGAATACCAGTATGGTCTAGAAGGCCAACAGAAATGGAAGAAGCTCTAAGAACCTTTAGTTTTCTTCAAAAAAAAAAATCTACACAAAACTTTTTATCCATTAACTTGTCACTGGAAATACCTAGGGAGAAATTTTTGTTGTCCACTGAGTAACAGTGATTTTTCTCACTCTTGAGAGGGCCAGAAAGAGGCACAGAGTTTTGGTTCTGTCCAATAAATGAATACATTCTTTATAAGAAAGAGATGTCTTGACACCATCTGAATATTTCAGCTACTCCCTTCCACTGAGTGCTGGCTGTTCCCCTGGAGGCTGGCTGGTTGTGCAGGAAGGCGATGGCTGCAAAGATAACGCTTGCTTGCATGCTCATCTGAGCTCCCAGGCTAAACAGGATGAGTTTGCCAGCACATGAAGGAGAGTTACTCAGTTGATTGGTTCTGATCCTGCAGTTTGTTGACTAGGTTGGAACCAAGGCAGTAAAAAGCAGTCAGGTGCCAGAGGTAACTAGTACACCATTTTACACTCAGCTGCTTCTGGTTTGTTCATAAAGTATCTTAATATTATGTTGTTCAGGTAGCTCTAGAAGAAAGGAGCCAGGCTATAAACCACCATGACAGTGGTCATTTAGAAAATAATCACAAGGCAAAATAAACAGTCTATCAAAGGAATTATTCCCTCCATATGGTCACTTATCAAGACCTGCCAAGTAAGTTTTCACCACTTAAGAGTCCTTTAGGAAAAAATGTTTGATTTTCAAAACCCAAGCTGCTATAGACACCAGTCTAAACTACAGACATGCCAAATTTCATGCAGGTTGGATTTGAACCATATAGCTCATTTAGGACCCATCTAATTCCCTTCCTTAAAGAAAGCATATGATCATTACTTCTGCATTGGAAAAAAAGAAAAAGGTTCTTTTTCTAGTTGTCTTCTTATGAGCTGTAGTAGGGGGTCCAAGATCACTACCTTTGTGTTTGTAACAACCTGGTCTCTCCAGAGTAAAATTGTACATACTTTCTTCATGCTGCTCTACTTGAAGCGTTCCAAAACTTGTGAAAGCTGCTGTGTGATCTCTATTGAGTAAAACATATATGCTGCTTCTTGTGAAGCAGCACTGATCAGGGTAAGGGAAAGCCAGTACCATTCTTTCCAATCCACCAATTCTGTTCCCCTGGATTAGTGCCTTATACAGAAATTTAAGGAGCAGACATTTTGTTTTACTGATTTTTGGCTTCTCTTATGAAATCTGAAGTTTTGGTTCTGGGCTACTCCTGAAAGTTCCTTTAATTTTTAAAAATTATTTAAATAAGCATCATTTCCCATTCTACAGCTGTGAGGACTCTCTCTTTGAAAATACAGATTTCTAATTATTTGTCTCAAAATGGGAAATTCTAAGTACATTTAAGCAGATCAGTTTGTATTCTCGAGTGTAACTCTTCCTTGGTGAGACTTTGCTAGATACATATGCATTGAAATTGCTGCATATAAAAGCAAAACTTTCAGAGCCTTCATTTGCTTCATACACTTCAGCTTTTTGAAATCTCTGAAAATCTAGCTGCTTGCTATCAAAGGTATGAGAAAGAGAGATGGGATTGGGCTCTCATGTACAGATAAAGTAAGTGCTGTATGAAACATGGTGGGTAGATTAGCTGTCTGGTTTCCAAGTAAGAAACTGCCCATCACTGTAGTTCGGCTAATCTCCCTGTCCTTGTCTGGTCATAGTGATCAGTTTGCCCTCTACTTAATATAATAAGAAATATAATAAAAATGTATTAACAACTATGAACCACCCTCATCTCCCTTCCAAAACCCCCTGGGATCCTCCAAGGTTAGAGGATGTGCAGTATACTTACCTCAAAGTAAATTCACGGTCATTATCTTCACCTTTTATTGCACACCTTGTCCTTGTCTGTTGCCTCTCTTGCAGCTGCTTTTTACTCTGGGCCTTGGTCTGTAGTCCCTGCCTGTGCAATGTAGCTGTGTTGACATCACTGGTAAAACACTAATGGTGTAATACCTGGCGGTCCCATTTATCTTCCAAAGATACCTTTCTTGTGAGCTTTGTGAGAACCACATCAGGCTGTGAACTTGTAAATATGTGTTCAGTGGGTCTGGGCTCATATGCTGTCTATAACTCCTCCAAGGCAGAGGCTTCATCACTGTTTGCAAGTAACATGCCCACCTGCTGGTTTTGGTAATGACAAGGCTTAAAGCTTTTCCCCTATTTTTTTTTGCTTTACCTAGACTTTTCTCCCAGACATCTCATAACTCAAGATGTAATTTCTTATTCAAAGAATGCCTCTCACACTAACATAGGTAATAGCAGGAGTTCAGTGCTCCCATGTTGTTCATTAACACACAGATCTGTATTGGTATGAATAAGGAGGCGATGGAGAAGGGCCTCTGCTTGAACTTGGAAATTAAAGCATTGAAAGCCCATACAAAGAGGCTTTGTATTGAGAGGCAATGGTATGAATATATTTTTGTTGAGGTCCAAAAATACCTATCCATAAAATTAGCATTTTCTAGCAAAAATATGGTGATACATGGCTGTATTACCTGCTGGCTCTCAAAATGTAAGAAAAATCTGAGTTAAGCTTTACTGGATTTAGCTCAGTTTTGAATGTGACTCAGTGTGATTTAGCTAATCTGTACCTTGGAGAGTATGTTTGGCCTGGCAGTATGGGAAATGTCACAGGGCAGAGGGCAGCAGCAAATCAGACAGACCAAGACTCATCAGAACAGGGTTCTTTCCCAAGAGCTAGAACTGAATGTGCAGTTTAATCAGTGCTGTGTCCTGTTGCATGAGATACAGTTTTCCCTGAGTGTGAGCTGTTAGGCAGGCAGCCTTCTTGTTCCACAAGGCTTTATGGCTCTGCTGCCCTAGATGTGAGGTCATGTGCTGCTATGGTGTGCCAGATCTGGTTTCCTTTGCTAACCGTCTTTTGTTGTGGCTGATGCAAAATCAGTTGAGAAGATGCAAGGACTTCAGGCAGGTGGAAAGTTAAGGAACAGCTGGACTGTAAGGTCACATCTACTGAGACTGTAAATGTAGAAGTCGTGTAGGGGCTCAGATATTGGTCTCCACGCCAACACAAGTCTAGATCTATCCTTGGACCTGCCTTAGGTTTTTCAATTGTGCCAAGCTCCTGGCGTTAATAGAAAATGAGGTGAAGATTGCACAAATTATTTGTATTTGGAAATATTGTCATCTTT
The DNA here is from genome assembly GCF_050655825.1 of Lonchura striata. Lineage (NCBI taxonomy): Eukaryota > Metazoa > Chordata > Aves > Passeriformes > Estrildidae > Lonchura > Lonchura striata. Next base: position 51,575,853 of record NC_140707.1, on the reverse strand, counting down.
TCATTGCAGTGAATATCCCCTTCTTCCTTTTACACTTTTAGTTGAGATTAATGGAAATAACAACCCAACTCTTAGCTTTACTTTTCCTGTTCTTTGTTCCTCAATATCCTCAGCAATTTGCACTTTATGTTTCTTACTCATGAGGGAAGATAGCAGAAACCTCGCTGATCTGTCTTCTTTGGTATCCTTTATACTGTTTCTTTTGTATTCCCTGAAATTACTGGCAAAACCACTTCATCCTTCAAATCTTTTCTTGTGATCCACTTCAGTATTTTGATGCTTTTAGCAAAATAACTGGTTCTGATGTCAGTAAGAAACTTGGTATTTATTAGGATTTGTTTGTCTTACAATTTTCTATTAAAAGCATATTTTAAAATTATTTTTTCTTAAAGTCATCTGCTCTTGCTTCTGGCGAGTCTGTCACTGCCACCTTATTTCTGCTACTTGTTTCAGTCTGGCATGTTGTTCTTCAACTGAGTCTTCACTTGGATTTAAGTGGTAAACTGAACAGTGAGACCTTGTACTTGAGGGAGTTGTGGTGGCTTTGAGTGGTACTATAAAATAAACAATTCCTACTAATGATGTGCTCTAGGCCAGACCTGGTGCTGCCTTCCAAACATGGCAGGCTCACAGTGGAATATGACATACCACTGTGCTCATTCCGTACACCTGCAAGTGCTGGGCACCCCCATGCCCCTCACCTTCTCCCCTCCACAGCATAAATGGAGGATCATGTTCCATATGCTCCCAGGTCAACCCCAGTTTAAGCAGCTTGGAGAAACACATTACAACAACTTAAAGAGTTAACCCTACAGTAATTGTGAGGGAGAGGGGGGAAACAGTGTAATGGAGGGGTGAAGAGTTTCCATAAACCCATTGCCTCAGCTCAGAGAACCTGCTAAGGGGCAGTGGTCAGAGAGAAACAGAAGGAGAGAGAGAGATATCAAGTGTAGTAATCAGAATGAAAAATGGAGCTCCGGTTACTTTAAACAAGAGCTAATTTATCACGGGAACGAGTGGATAAGTAGCTGAGTTTCAGGCGTTCAGTAAGTTCCCCGTTCTGCTCCAAAAATTATTCCACCCCTGTCTCCATGCTCCCATAAATCATCCCCTTCTTCACTTCTGCTCCGATTACCAATTACTCCTGCCTACGACACGCTTTCCCCTGCCCGACACAATCTGATGGGCCCCTGCCTTTTAATTTTACAAATGCTTTTTCCTTCTTGCTTCTCAGCTCCTGTCCCTACTCCTCCCCTCCCCAGTTTCCCTCTGTATCTTTGTTTTTCCTTTCCCTTCTCATCTACTTTTTTTTTTTTTTAATTTGAAGAAAGGGAGGGCAGTAATGTTTTCTGGCACCTCCCCCCATGAGGTTGACTGAGCTGAAGGAGAGGAATAGAAATTAATTATTTTCCCAAACCTGAACTCTCTTTGGGTTTGTGAATCTTCTCCCTAAGCACATGATGAATTCTAGATCCAGTACAGCTGTATCAAAGGTGAAAGATTTGTTCTTGAAAGGACATGTTGCTTTTTGTTGCATCTTTGAAGGAAAATATAGGGTTTTTTCCTTTTTTCCCTTTTGTTTATTGTACACAGAACTTTTTGCAGAATGGAGATATTTTGTGAGCTGCACAGCTGCAGGCACAATAATTTTAATTTATATTTTATTGTGCAATTTTTCTGTGTATGTTTCACCACTGCTAATATTTACACTGGAGTACTTCTATCTAGCTGTCATACAAATGCAGGAGGACCGATCTGTACCAAAATCCTGACAATTTAGAAAAGGCTCACACAAGAAACTTTTGTTGGCTTCAATGACTCCATGCATGAAATCAACTTAAACTAAAGTTGTACTAATTAGCAAATATCTACTTTGGGGGCGTGTGTTGAATTTATTGATATAGCTACACCTGTCTAATATAAAATCCTTTGATGCTGCTAATGAATGGTAATCTAGTGTATCACAAGTCTAGTGCATTATTCAGATGCTGCATACATATGCGCTTCAATTGCATATATAAAAAATCTAGAAAGATATTTCAAACATCAAAGAACTGGCATAAAATAATGTATTTTTTGCTTATATACATTTTTTTTTCTACAACATGAATTATTTCTGAATGTTTCCCAGGCTACAGTTTGAAATTGTTGTACATCACATTTATGAGTTCAGCATAGACTCAACGGTTCTGTTTGATTGTAGCTAAATAGTTTCTGGATGCTTCATTAATTGAGACTTAAATAGCTTGTGTTCAGGAGGGCTAACTTGCATGACTCTAGTAGGTGCTGGCAGCTGCTAAGTTGGAAGAGCCATCTTCACTGAAGAGAAATATTTATGCAAGTCATCAGTCTGGCCTAATGTGCACAGAGCTGTTATTTCCACCTGTAAGACATTCAACGAAATTGCCATGAGACTTACTGAATCTGAAAAGAGACAATTCTCTTGCCCTGCTGAGAACAGGGTAGGCAAAGTGACAGCTCTGCCTGCTCTGCTGCAGAGAAAGCAGCTGTCCAGAGCTGATTTTTGTGCAGGATAATGGATGCAGGAGATGGATTACCAAGTGATAAATCACACAGAGGAATTGGCTGGTGGCAGAACCCATGAGCAAGAAAATAGCTGGCACACTCTGCAGTGGGTGTTACCATCCCCATCTAAGGAGCCACAGCCTTTATGCATAAACAGTAAGACAAAACAGGAGTTAATTATAGTGCAGATGAAACTTTCTGCCACTTTCTTCAGTTTTATCAAAATAGGATCACCACTGTCATCTTCATGCTTACACAGGCCATGCACACTAGGATACTCCCAAGTCAGGAATAATTCAATTTACTTTAGCATAGTTTCTACTGTGATGCCAGCCCAGTACTGAACACCTGAAAATATCCTGGGGTGCATTAGGAAGAGCATTGCCAGCAGGCTGAGGGAGGTGGTCCTCTGCTCAGATCTGGTCAGATCTGGTGAAGCCACATCTGGAGTGCTGTGTCCACTTCTGGGCTCCTCAGTACACAAGAGGCATGGAGCAGATCCAGGGGAGGGCAACAAAGATAGTTAAGAGAGAGGAGTATCTCTCTTACAAGGAAAGGCTGAGGCAGCTGGACTTGTTAAGGCCTCAAGAAGAAACAAGTGAAAAGGGGTCACGTCAATGTCTCTGCGTATCTGAAGGGAGGGTGCCAAGAGGATGTAGCCAGGCTCTTCTTGGTGGCACCAAGGAACAGGACAAGAGGAAACAAGCAGAAACTGATTCACAGGAAATTACACCTGAAAATGTGAAGAAGTATTTCTTTTCTGTGTGGTAACTATGCACTGGTACAGGTTGCCCAGAGAGATTGTGGAGTCTCCCTCACTGGAGATATTACAGAAATTTCTGGACAAAATCCTGTGCCACGTGCTCTAGGATGACCCTGCTAGAGCAGGGAGGTTGGACCAGATGACCCACTGTGGTCCCTTCCAACCTTACCCAGTCTGTGATTCTGTGATTCTTCTCTCTTCAGGGAAGATACACAAATGGCACTTGTGCAAGGTGTTTCCAGAATGTCAAATTTCCTGAAATGTACAGTAAAAGAGAGCTTATGCAGCTCTCTAGGAGGTGCTAGAAATCACTAAAGAGTTAATGAAAGCAGGTCTTTGAACTAATTTTTTCAGGACAATAGTCTTTCAAACTAATCTTGTCAGGACAGTAGTCCATGGACAAGAAAACTTAAAAGTTTTTGATATAATGTCTAAAGCCTTGGTGACTTGATACTTTTTTAGTAATTGTAGCCTGACACTGTTGTTTTCAATAATGTAAAACATTTGACCGAATCTTGACAAAGTCATCCATTACACATGAAATTGGCCCATAAGTTGTTTTATGACTTGTAGAGCAAGTGAGATTCACTCTACTCAGACACATGGGCACTGGGTTAACATCTGACACACCAGCGGGCCCTCACCAGCATGTGTCACTGACTATCTCTTTATTACAAAGATCCTTGAAGCTTTACCTATATATTTTGAACATAATTTTGAAAGCTAGTTTGATAGTAGATTAATCTTCCAGCTGGCTCCTCCCAAGGACCTGGCTGAATGTACTGAATGTACTGAGTACTGACATGACAGATCCACTACCTTGCTCTGCTCGTTGTTGAAAACCCTGTGTGTGATTTAATGTTCAGAGTTTTTCCCAGAAATCCTTATTATTTCACAGCAGTCTTGTCCTAGGGAAAAAGAGAGTGACCTTAGTTTGCCTTGAATCAAACATTCTTAAACTTATGTGTATTAGATGCTCTGGCAGGTACACTGTTTTATGGCCTTATGAAATTTGCCATGGAAAGAACTTTTAAAAGGGTTCTTTTTTGGTTGTTATGAAGATTTGGCTGCTAAAAATCTGTTTCCTTCCTGCAGCTTGCATTTTTTTAGCACAACACCGACACAGTTTCAAGGCAGTTAACATGCAGGCTTTGTGACCAAGCCAACAGTTGTGTTGCATAATCTGAACCCTGGTAGAGTTACCTAAGACTGCAGTTAGAGACAGCTGGGCTTGCTTGGACTGCCTCCCACCTCATCTCACCTTCCTTTGGATCTGACAGGGAGCTTTCCCAGGCTCCCTATCCCTTTTGTGTGACATCTGCTGTCCACTCCCCACTTCAAAATGTAGTGACTCAGCTGGTTGGGAGCAAGACCAAATCTGAGAGTTTCACTGGTCGAGTACCATTCATTTTGAGATGGAATAAATTTTTGAAACATAGATTTAATGTGAAGTAGGTAGATGTACCTGAGACTTTCTCTGCAGAGCAACTGTGGCAGAAGTAATGGCCATTACACTTCTCCTGGCTTCCTGTTCTCAGTACAGTTACCTTCCAGTGAGAATACTTTGCTCAAAATCCTTGACAGAAGATTTGTCCCTCCCACCTCAGCTGGGTGAGTGTTTATGCATCAAGAAGGGGGTTGAGAACTTCCTATTAGTTCCATTGGTGACTGAATGTTTATGATACCATCACTGTGAGCGTAGGCCCTTCCCATACTGAGAGATCCTCAGGCTGATAGTACCTGCCACATCCATTCTGTCTTGCAAACAAATCTCACTGAGGGAGGTTATCATGGAGCTCTTTAACCGATCCCCTCCTATGTCCATCGTAACAAAGAAAAACCAATTAGGCCTTACTGCCTGTTTGCCTAACCATCACTTAGGGAAGAAAGGAGCTGATAGGATTAGGGACACACTGGGATAGAGGAAAATGGCTCTATTTCAGAATCCTTGCCTAGAAAAAGTACCCCTTTTAGTTCTCTTGGTTTTTAGTGACAGTAACAATGTAAAGGGACAGGACTTAGAACTTGATCTGCCTAAAGCATACTTTGAATGACTCATCTAATGTGTTCAGTATCTTCCTACACCAACACTTATCTGCCATTTTCTAATTATCTGACATTGAATTTTCCAAATAATACTGTATAATTATTAATTTTCTGCAATGAATTTAGTTAAAGAAGCCCATTTTACTCCCCAGAGGAAGAAGTGGAGTTTCTGTGTGCTATGAGGAGAGAAACACAGTTTCTTCAAGCATACAGCAAGATTCCCTCTTGCAAAAACTTCAACCAGAGGGACAGCAAGGTACAGAGAGACAAGTGGATTTCAGAAGTAATACACCATGAAAATTTTTCACTTAGCATTTTCTAGAAGTTGACTCTGGTATTTCTTATGACAACCACAAATGTAACACTGACCTGTCTATAGTCAGAGCAGAAGAGTTTCGCTCTGTTGTGAACAGTGTTAACACTCAAGTCTTCATTAACAGAGAGTTCTGGGATACCACAGCCACAGATAACAGGGAAAATGGAAAACACACTTCTGAAATCTGTCTTTGTATGTATTACCTTCTTGTTAGTAGTTATGTAGTTCTGGAAGCAAAAAGAAGCATTTGTGATGTCTTACACTCCAGTTTAATCAAGTCAGGAGGAAAGGATGCAGGTTTCTGTTCCTCCCTTACCAGTTGAATCTGTGACTTCCCAGAACAGACATGGAGGGAGGCAGGGGAACAATTGCATTGTGTCTGTAGCTTTAGCCAGGGCCAGACACATTTATGCAGTAGAGCATTTTTTACTGAAAAAGGCACAAGGAATCAGAATACAGCATGATTTTGTGAGACCTGATTGAGTTTACTCATGACAAGTAATGAAAACTTTATGAAAACAATCACATTATTTTTGAAGGCATTATGCTTCAAGTACTCACACCTTCCCATACGGGTCTAACGACCATTTCATTAATGAAATGATACAGGAGAGATAAATAGCTGTGTGTATACATTGCAGCATGCACTGATGGCCAGATGTTTTCAACAGAAACCAGTCATGTGGTGCACCAGAGCCCAGCTGTGGCTATATGACCTTAGAGGTTCTACAGGCCTCATCTATTTCTTCTGGAGGAAAAGCCTCCAGGGTTTTTGGAAATAAGCTTTCAACTTCTGATTATGAAAGATTTGGAGCTTGTACAGCTTTTAGTGAAGTAGCTGGTGTTCCCAGGTGCTCAGTGCTATTCTGATTTGGAGCATGGCTAGATTTTGGGGTAGCCTGGCTATTCTTATTTATATGCTTATTAAGGACAATGTTCTGGATAGAGATTTTTTTATTCCTTTCTATGAACATGCCTGGATTTTTATAAGAAGACATGTCCTGTAAACTAACAGATAAATGTTTCTTGTGATCACTTCAAATATTCTCCATGGCTCACAGTACAGAAATGTGGTGCTTTGTAAACCAACAGCCTGCCTAATTCAGCTTGCTTTATCAAGTCTCTCCTGCTTCAGGAGGGCATGTCTCAGGCCACCTATCAAGGTCCATTTTTATTATTGTTAAATGCCTTCATCCCTAAATGCTAGAAATCTATCTCCTTTCATTCCAGAGACTAATATCTCTCAAGAAATTCATTTTTATATTAAGTCAAAACAAGAAGAGGCTAGTTAAAAAAAATAAAAGTATGAAGAGTTTGGTTATTCAGCTGAACCCCCAAGAGTGTGTAAGAAAATATAATATTATGATAAAGACACCAATGCACATCACCATTGCTCACATCAAAAAGGGGACAGAATTACCCAATATTGTGCTGTAAACTATATGCCATTAGCTGATAATAGGGATTTCTCTCTAGCTTACACAGTAGTTTTGTACACTTAAAAGAAAAGGACCTGCACAAGAGCAAAATAGAAGATAGGATAAAAAGCAAGGAGATAGCTGGATTTGATAAGATAACTGGCTAGAGCTTGTTTATCATGAGCTCAGAAAATCTTTAGATAAGGTGGCATGGGGTGATTAGTGGAGGAATCATAGGGGTGACTGAGTCAGGGGACAGCAACAGGTGCTGGGTGCTGCTGAAAGTCAAAATACTACGCTGAAAGGATCTTTTCTCAGAACTGATCTTCTCTTCACCATTGGCCTTGGACAAATGATCAGCATGGCCCTGATGAAAGGTCCAAAGCCAAGAGGCATTTTCAGCATAGAGATGCTTCCAGTAGAGAAATGGAATTATTGTGCAATAGTACAAAAGCCTGTTATGACCACTCCTGAAGCAGCAGATACAATTCCAGTCACCACCACCCCAGAGGGATGAGTACAAAGGGAATTGAGCACAGAAAGGTACTGGGATGACCAATAATATGGGGAATGTGTTTTGCAGGATAATAAGAAATTTACTAGTTCAGCCAGGCAAAATGAGGAATGAAGGGATATGATTTCTATCAATACATCAAACTGCAAAACCCTCAAGAGAGAGAATGGCTATTTAAGCTTAAGGAAATGTTGGTACAAGAAAAAATGTGTATAATCCGGTTGAGAATAAATTAGCCTGGAAATTAAACAAAGGTTTCTAGCCATCAGAAAGGGAAGTGAGATTCTGTAATAGACTTCCAACGGAAAAAAAGCAGAATAAATTTTAAGATAGAGCTGGATCTTTTATGAAAGGTCTTCTGTAATGGAAGAGAGTAGTCTACATGACCAAGGAGTTCCTTCCACTTTGTACTCCCACTCCATTCTCCTTTTCTCATCCTACATTGTGCCACTTCTCTTCCTTGGTACCCTGAGCTTCACCTGCTCCTGCTCTGAAGGCACCATGGATCCCTTATCAAAATTCTGCACTGCAATAGGTTGTTTTTAATCCTCCCCGTATCTCCCTATTTTTTCCCTTGCCAAGCTTGCTGGGCTGTAATGTTTCCCTTCGTGTAATCCATCACAGACACAATGTCGCTTGTGCAAATTAAAATGCACCTTGGAATAATAAAAAAGGGTGGGTTTTTTTTTCTTCCTTCCCAGCAGCAGTTCCTCAACACAAACCATTTGTCTCTGGAAAGAAATTCAAGAATGTTAACCCTGTGTATGCTCCTATGGGGTACACAGTACCTCCTGTGAGAAAACACTTAAAGGAGACCTTGCAGTTGTGGACCTTGCAGATGTGGACCTTGCTGATAGCTTGAACTGTAGCCCACTACTTTTCTGGTGAAATCATTGGTGATAGGGTCCAGTGTAACAAATTAACAATAACAGTGTAACAAAATTAACAATAGCCCATGTCACAACAAAGAGATACAATACAGGAAAACTACATAGCAAACCTCATGATGCTCCACAGAACTCAAATTGGACGTTGGGCATTGGGACCTTTAGAAAGAACCACTGGAAACTATCTGAGTGACAAAAGAGTCACCAGCCTATCACATACTGATGTACAGTTCTGGAGGCTATAATTGGCTCATGGATCAGTCACTGGTCACTTGTTATATAGAAATAAACTTACAGTGAATCACTGCTGAATGAATTCCATCCTTGATGAGATGTGCATGTAAAAGGTTATGTCAAGGACAGTATTTTATATTTCTTCCTTTCATTTCAGGGGAGGGTGTGAATTTCTCCTCAGTGGCATATAAATTTCATTAAGTTAAAGATGCATTTAAAAAACCCATTTTATATGGTAAGAAAGGTCCAGAGTTGGATTGAGGGGTAGGCAGGCACTAAATGATTTGAATGCTTGGCCATAGAGGTGGTGTGGCATTGCACAGCCATCTAGGCTGCAATGACATGGAAAGAGCAGTGTGGACAGTAGACCAAGAGGGGCTACATTCCCTATAGAGAAGCACTGGTGCTTTGATAGAGGCTTTCACAAGGTCATTATTGAGAGATAGGACATCTTTATTGTTTGTGGCATAGGCTTTTGGCTCATGGCTTCAGCTTTTGTGCATCCTAGATTTTGCTCAGACATAGGTGGATGATTTTTCTTACTTCTGCCAAAAACTGCTTCACCCCAGACTTTGACCTCCCATCACAATTGTTGTTTTATTTACCATCATAGTAAGAGGGCTAGTGGGTCACCTCATACTCCCACGGAGTCAGTATTTATGCTCCAGTTCCTCTCTTTCTTGCTGTTTTCTAGTTCAAGAGCTTACTAAGCTCTTCAGTGTGTGATCTTATTGGAAACTTATGTTGATGTTAGTGCAGTAACACTGATATGGCTTTCCATGTCAGGCACAGAGCTGGAATCATCCACATGGGGAGAAAGCATATGCCCAAAACAGGAGATAGACTAAGCCATGAAGGATGCAGAAAAGACAGCTGGTGTGTGAGAGAAAGAGGGTCAAACTTGGCTGGAAAAAAGCAACTTAAAGCTTCAGGTCTCCAAGAGAGGGGATACCTTCATTGTTCATCATCCTTATTTGGAATAACAAGACCAGTAGTGGTTAGACAAATGGGTATATATTCAACGGTTCAAAATGCACAGGCATACTGAACATCACTAACTAGTCTTCCAGAGAAAGCTCTTCTCTCTTTGGGATGGCCTGATTTTGCCCTCATAATTCGAGGTTTTTTATTTTTACTGTTTTGTAGAGGCTGGATAGGTGGCTGGAATTCACTCTGTAGAGTAGTAAATTCTATTTCTATATTGTGTTTTGTCTCAGTAGCAAGGCTGTTCTATTTTACAATTTCTTTAGGGGTCACAAACAAATGACATAAAATCTTGGAGGATTGTTTCTTTAGAATTTATTTTTTTCCCCCCAGTTTTTCCTACTGTGAGTCTTGCTGTTTCCATGCTTGATCATTATAATCTAAAAATTATAATTCCAAGTTCAATCTCTTCTCAAAATTTTTGTTGTGAAAGAAATAGTGCTGTTTTCTTACAATGTAATTGTCTTCCTTAAGCTCCCTCTTGCAATGCAAATTTCATAATTTAATGAACCACCCATTTTTTGGTAAACTTTCTATCTCCAGTGGATACAGAGAAGATTTAAATTCCTCTAAAGCCCAACTTCTAAAGGAAACAAGGCTTAAGAGATCACACTGTCTGTCCATGACAGTCTTCATCTGTCTATTTTACTTATTCCTCACAGTAAGTTTTGAATTGAACCTCTCACTCACAAATAAATATACCTGAAAGAGATGCAGGGATCTTAAATGTGCTAGGTCCCATCAATTTCCCTGGACAGAAATGACAGTTTTTCAGTATCAGCTCTGAGTGAAAGATTACTAATCTCACCACTTGCTGGAGAGACAAAAAGTCCTGAAAAGGGGATGCATGATCGTCTTTGTTGTGGGGAGAAGTCTGATTGGAGTTCACCTGTTTTGATATGCAGCGTAGTAAATTCAGCACAAGCCACAAATCTCTAGGAAGCTGTGGTTCATTCATCCCCCTGCTCACAAAACTGCTTGTAATGGATTCAGTAGGTGCTTTCAGGATTCCCCAGACATGCTCAGTGGAGTTCCACCTGTTATGTGAATTTGTGTGTTTCTTTCTATTGCTTTCTTTTAGACAGAACTTGCCTTTTCCACTGAATACTCACACTTCTCCCGATTTGCTTGTGCTCTTAATCATAGGGTATCTTTAGCAGTGCATTCTGTTTAAGTGTCTGTGTCCATAGTTACCATTCACAGCAGGAGGGGAGGTCCTCAGATCCTAGAGCTAATTTTCTTCACAGTGGCTGGTATGGGGCTGTGTTTTGGATTTGTGCTGAACGCAGGGTTGATAGTAGAGAGATGTTTTTGTTATTGCTGGGCAGGGCTTACACAGGACCAAAGCCTTTTCTGCTTTCCGTACTGCTAAGCTAGTGAGGAAGCTAGGAGGAGACTCAGCCAGGACAGATGACACCAGCTGATCAAAGGGGTATTCCACACCATGTGATATCATGCTCAGTATTTGAAAAGGGGGGAAGAAAGAGGAAAAGGGAATGTTTGGAGTGATGGTGTTTGTCTTCCCAAGTCATTGTTACATGTGATGGGGTTCTGATCTCCTGGAGACAGCTGAGCACCTGCCTGCCATGGGAGGCAGTGAATCTATTCCTTGTTTTGCTTTGCTTCTGTGTGTGGCTTTTGCTTTTCCTAATAAACTGTTTTTATCTCGATCTGTGAGTTATCTCACTTTTCCTCTTCTGATTTTGTCCCTGATCACACTGGTGATCTCCCTGATCACACTTAGGGGAGTGAGTGAGTGGCTGCTTGGAGCTTGGTTGCTGGCTGAGGTTAAATCATGACATTGCTAAAAGTTTTAGAACAGCTTGAGAGAGACCATTTGCTAAAGAAGGAGATTACAAACAGTATGGAGAGTAGGAAGTTGAGAAAGCCTGTATATGAATCCTGACTGTGTTTGGCCTTGGAAGTCCCTTCCCTTGCAGAGTCTCAGTTTCCCCAGATGCAGGCTAAGAACAGTAACAGCTATCTGTGTCTCTTGCCATTAGTGGAGTAAAATGAGATGTGCTTGCCAGCGGAAGAATCACTGACTATTGTTCTTGTTCTGTTAAAGAGAATTGGGACTTCAGCAGGATATGCTTTCACTGGAGTTTAGCAGGAATTACTTTCCGGTGCCCCCTAATATTGAGAGGAACGATCTGTCAGAACAGTAGTGCTTGAAAGTCCTTCCTGGCTCAGGCACACAGGTTCACTGGGTGTCATGTTTTCTGTTTGGTTCAGTGTGGGAACACGGCCAACTTGGGTCATAGAAGGAGAAAATAGGGAGCTGGTAAAGGCAGAACTGGGCATGACATCCCATTCCATTCTTAACTCTGTGCTGACCAGTAACCTTTTCCTCACTACCAAGCCTTGGACTACAATAAGAGCAGCTACACTGGGCAGAACACTTATTCATCAAACCTGGTCCTCAGGAAGCTTGACAGGGGTGATTGCTTTGGAAGCCTTGCATTTACAAGTTACTGCCATTGTCCTGGTGACCTCCTACTGTGAGAGGATGGTGAGATGAGGTGAGCCACAGGACGGGATTTTTATGCTCCTTTGCAGGATGGCAAAGCTTTGTGGGGAGTCTGAATCTGGGGAGCACTGAATGATATCTGATACTGTGATACTCATCTTCTGTAGTACTTCTTCCTGTCTTACAGCAGTGTCCCATAGTACTCTTTGATAATTACTAGAGTAGTGTGAGAGAAGTTCATGATCACCTAGGGCTCTGTGATCCACATCCTCTTACAGGTCTTCTACACTGGCATCCAGTGCTGTCCTGACCCTGTCTGTTGAACTCAATGCTCTATGGAGCAGCTGAAGTTCTCAGCTAACTGAAGAGAAATGATTGCCTCTTTCTCCCCTGCCCTTTTCTGCAGGAACCTGGGGAAGATGAATTGGTCTGTTGATTCAGAGCAGAAGAAACTTGATTGTTGTGTGCTTCTCTGGAAAATGACCACATTGGCCTGTGCCCATGTCTTGGTGTTTGCTGGTTTCACTGCTCTGACAGCATGAAAGATGTTTGGTTTTGTTCCTAATGCTGTTATCATTTATCATCCTCTTGTAAAGTCAGAACCTGCTGCTCACACGTCCTCCCTCTGTGTTAGGTTTTCTGCTCCCCCTCCACTCCTGCCCTGGTAGAGAAACTGCTTGTATGCCAGAAACAAACTGTCTGTCCACTGGGTACTAGAAAAGACACAGGATCCTTTTTGCTCCCTGAAATCACTGTTGTGTTTAATGGTGATGGTTTGACTGGGTTTCGGCTCTTAGGTTTTGGAAGAGCAGCTCCAATCATGGAGTGGAGAGCTGATAGTAACCTTATTTTATCCCATAAAGATGGTAGCTGGTCCTGAATCCAGGGCACTCTTCTATAGCTGGTGCCTGTGGAAAGACATAATCATTCAGATGTTGGAGATGGTGAAGGGGATACAGTGTGTAAAATCCCTATCCTTCAGCTGAGTAAGTATCTCAAAGCTGCTTGGGCTATAGCATGCGTGTGTCAGAGCAGTAGAATATGTGGGGCTAACACATGACTTAAAGATCATCCTGCCAGCTTCTGTCTTGTATGCATGTCCCCATATAATCCATAAGCAGCCCTCTAACTGCAGATCAATGGTACATCAATTTCTGTGGATAAGCTGAAATAATTCAAAAGGAAGCAGAAATATCTGCTAGGACATGGAGATGACTTGGAGAGGGTGAAGGAAGGAGACTTATATTCATCCCTTCATTCTCTCTGGCAATTTTTTCAGGTAGCAACAGCCTAAAACCTACAAAAATGTAGTTTGGGACTAGAGGTGTGCAGCACACTGCTACTGTTTGTGGTGTTAACATGGACTGTGGTGAAAGATTTGTTTCTCCTCCCTTCCTTGCTGCACTCCTGGTTCAACAGTAATTAGTCTTATCTCTAGAAGCCAACAAACATTGTACTGTGTTTCTAGAAATATTGTGTACACCCTGTATGGGATTTCTCACCCACCTTGGAGAGCCAGACTGTCATGAGCCAAGCCAGACTGCTTGCAGAAGGACCAGCTCAGTGAGGTTTTTAATGATGGGAGCTCCTATTGTGGGAGGAACGGTGTCTGCTCTCCTAGTGGTTTAGAGGCAAATACATCACAAATCTGCAGCTGGGATGGTGGCACTTCTCTGATGTGATGTCAAGTTCTTCATGGACCAGAGTGGCCCTATACTTTCTAGGAAAGCAGAAGTTACTTTTCACTGTCTGATATCCCTGGACATTGCTTCTTATGTGAACTCTTTGTAATTCTGTGTTGCTTGGCAGCCAGACGTGCACTTGTGGCAATTGTTGCATCAAATTGGCTTCCTAACAAAGCGCTAGCTTTGCTCTTGCTAGATGGAGAAGGATTTTGATAGGTATTGGAGCTCATGCAGAAGCCCATTTTGATATAAAATCTTTCCGTAAGCAGAATGATTTCATTCCATGGGCAGGCCATCATCCTTTTCCTATACATCTGCCAGAGTTGCCAGCATTAGACTCTTACTATCCTTATTTATAGAGCAATATAAAGGTTCTGAGCATTTTACAGATACATAAAAGAGAAGATTCTTTCTCTTCAAGATGCTGACAGTATCTCATATATATTGGAGAGATGGGTCAATAACTCATGTTCTGAGGAGGACTAACATAGCGCAAGAAGAGCTCAGAGCAGAAGTCTGTGACAGGAGGCTGTGAGAAGAGGGAAGATATTGGCAACAATTTGGTGCAGGAAGCAGGTCTGGATGATATGGCCAGGGACATGATGAGAAAAGCTGAGAGAAGGTGGCAATAGAAGTCTTAGGACTTGACTAGTAAGAGAACGGGAGCTAAGGAGCAGTAAAACTGCTATTGATGAATGGATTAAAACCAGCCTAGCAATCAGTGCCCTGTTCCTTTTCTCTCTCAGCACTGAGAAGATTGAGAACTTCTGCACCCTCCCTGCTCTCCTTCTGCTGCTCTGGTTGCTGAGAAAGACAGGGAATTATGACTTCAGTAGTAGTGTCTGCCAGGCTGAAGTTCACTTGCAGTTGGTACAATGAGAGTTATGGTGTTTTTTTCCCTAGTGACTCTTGGGGTCTGTGTACAATGTTTTGCTCCTCCTTCATGACATGCTAAACAAATAATAGTTTCTATGCAACTCTAGTTTCTTGTGTCTGTTTGTGGGTCCCTAGGCTAGATGCAGACCCCTATTTTAGGTCCATATAAGCTTAACTGCAGTGGAGTTGCATGGTTTTTTGCTTCTACTTCATGGATCAATGTTCCTTGTGACTACAAACCACAAGTCAGCAATGTAATCTGTTCAAGTCAGTGACTGTGGTCTGCACTGACCTTCCTCCACAAGTATGATGATGATTGTGGGAGAAGGCTACAAGTTTTGCTTTTTTTGTGTGTCTGTGGTAATGGGCAACAGCTGCTAGATTGAAAGACACCCTTGTCCTCCCCCCTCACCTCCCTCCCTGACTCTGTGCCCAACCGGGACTAAGTAGTCCTGCTGCCTTTTATTAATCTTCTCCTGGGACAGCACTATCAGTGGCCCATCAGCGTTCAACATGCCCTCAGTCACTCAGGCTCTTGATTAGTGCAGTGAGGAGAGACTTACAGGGGAAGCTCTTCTTCACAGGCTGTGTTTGCATACAGTGATTGATGCTGGTACCTCCTCTAAACACATCCACATTTTGCATTTTAAACAAGCAATTGCTGTAGAGCTGCTCTCTGTCGCTCTATGGGATTCCCAGTACCAGCATAGGAAGTACCTACCCTTTCTTGAAATGGCCTCTCCTTCTCAGAGGACACTGCAGCGGGATGAGAAGGTCACTGACCCCACCTTATGTTTGAGGGCATGACACTAAAACCTATTGTGTGTCCTGCCTTGTGAACTGGCTTGTGGAGAGTTCTGGGCTCTGTGGTCAATGTCACACAGTTGGTAGGCTTTCACCAAGAAGGTCAAGCTCATGTGGGGTACATAGCCTGAAGCCTCCTGAGTTTCCCAGTGTTTCCTTGTCAGATTTCAAGCTCAAAGTAGGCTCCCACCATATTCACCACTGTCTCTGTCTTGGGAATACATAAGCTGACTGCACCATGGAGCACTGAATGAATGTGTGTGTTATCCACAAGCATTTTTCATATTATATGTATGTATTATATGTACATATTATAGCTGTACACCCCTCCCCCCATATGTATGTATATTAAAAAATCCATCTTGCAAATTGTCCAAAGAAGCAACAGGTGACATACATTATTACAGCTTCTACTGTGGATTTTTTAGCAGGGTGTGTCCAAGTGAAATTTTGATTTGGAGGGTGGTATCCTAAACCATGTCTTTGAAGAGGAAAGTGTACAAGGGAGGAAATGGGTGTGTTTAACTTCTGTTTGAAGAAAAGACAAAAGGAGCAACAAAAAAAAAACAACAACAAAAAAAAAAACCAACAAAAAAAA
This sequence comes from Lonchura striata, assembly GCF_050655825.1. Classification (NCBI taxonomy): domain Eukaryota; kingdom Metazoa; phylum Chordata; class Aves; order Passeriformes; family Estrildidae; genus Lonchura; species Lonchura striata. Next base: position 51,559,732 of record NC_140707.1, on the reverse strand, counting down.
CCCAAAAAAACAAAAACAACCAAAAAACCCTGTGATGATACTGCTGGTATCACAGATTGCTTTTCAAAGTGGCAGTTGTTTAATCTTATTTATTATATGCTAAGTGTTTCCTTTCTTTCAAAACAGAAGGAAATTTACCTGGGAAGTAACCCCCTTTGAACAGCAACAGGGATGTGTCTGTAGTTGAGGCTATGAGTCCCTTGGATCAGGCACTCAGTCCTTCCCTTTGTCCCTGGGGTGCAGGGATCATTGTGGAGGCTAAATAAGCAAATATCACTTACATCCACTGTCTAGTGGTCCCAGAAAGAATGGCTCTAGAGGCCCAGTGCTGTTTGCCTTGCAGATTGTCTGCTGCACTGTGAAGTTTTAACACCTTCAACAAAACTCAGAGGCTTGCTGGCACAGTGTTCCAGTGAGGGCCAGAAGAGTTGTGATAAGGTTTAGTAGGAAATACCTGTTTTCACTCATTCCTGTCATTACTTTCTCATCGTTGTGCTTATCTTAAAGGACTTGCCATGTGCTGCTAATTGCCATTTCATGTCTGAAAACTTAAAGGCTGTGGAAAATCAGGCACTTCACCATTGGCTCACAGTGGCTCTGTAGACATGGGAGATCCATGGTGAAGTTGGCCCTTTTATCTCCTGCCACATCATATTAATTTTGCAAATGTGACAAGCTTAGCTTTGCAAAAATAACATATTGCCCATGTCATGTTCTATTTAATATTGTATCCAAATGGCCCAAGTGCTCAGCAACGTGGGCTGGGGGAATGGCTCTGCAGACTTCTTTGTCACTTGAGTGGTAGCTGGCTTCCAGGAGTAATTATAGCTGTTCTGTGCTGTGACACACCAAACCTCTTGGGATTAGTGAGGCATCAGGTGCATGGTGACTGAGAGGCAAGAACAGAGATGGTCCAGTTCCCAAGCCATGAAGGTCATAATCTTTAGAAATCCTGATATCCACTTAGACTTTGGACTTCAGTGGAAAGGAAGCATTGCAGTGACCTTGCAGAGAGCACTCTAATTTTCCATAAATCCAAAAAGAGAAATTTAGACCTTAGGAGTTTGAAACTGAATTGCATTGCCATCATGTGGATACACAGAAGCTAATGTCTAGTCAGAAAAATTCTGGAACCCTCATTTATTAGTTAGAAATAAAAAACAAAGTTATGATAGTTATGAAAGTTAAGTCAGAATGCTTATCAAAATGTGGAATGAAATTATAATAACAATTTAACTGTGGTACTGTCCAAGTAAACACTGAAGTTAGTTTGACCCAAGTAATACAGGTTATTAATATGAATAAGAGTCTAACATGTTCATTAATGTCACTACTTAGTGACATTTGGGGCTTACAGAATTAGGTGTTAGAAACATTAGTAATTAGAAAATGAATATGCAAAATACCTAAAGTGGTACAGGATCAACATGATTCTTTTATGTCTTCTTCAGGATGGTATTTCCAGACACAGAACTCCATGAAGAGGTGTTAGGGAAAATCCTATCTGCTCTGCTTGAACCATTATGCTGTTAAAACTGGTAGTTCCTTTCATTTCTACTTAAGTAAATATGATTTTATGTAGCAATTGCAGTACCAGAAGCAAACCTGCCAAATTAATGAGTGTTTATTAGGCTCTATGTAATCTTAAATTAATCTAAGTTAACAGTGGCTACTCAAGATAGGGTAGGTGTGCAAATACTCATGATGCAAAGATCTCAACAGAAGATGTGAAACTGTAATAGTGCCTGTCTATGCTCTTTCAGGGCATGTCAACTTCAGGCTGAGTGCCTGTGTGCCTCCAGCTTAGATTTTTGCAGGACACATACCTGTGCTCTTGAGTTTTCTGATTGGGATCTTCTACTGCTCTGCCTCTAGCCTCTGACGTTTGCCCATGGGTAAGAACCTAGCATATTGCCTGGCTGTGCCAGAAGAAACCCATGCTGGTTTCTGTCTTCTGCTTCAAGCCCCCCTGCTCCCAGTTCTTCAAGTGGAGCATCCTCTGTATGCTCTGCTCCTGACTCGTCACCTCCTGGCTGTGCCCTCAACAGTCCGGCCATAGCTTGGCCAGCATCTTTCATAGGTCACTGTTACTTCCCATGACTTGTTCAGAAAAAGGTGTTGTGCTGCAATATAAAAGCAAATCCTGAGTCAGGCACAGAACTGCTGGATCATTCTCTTCAGTGTATCTTAGTAGGGAAACTGAAGAGGTGATCTGGCCTTTCGTTTCATCTTAAGACTCCCATCTGGATCAGGAATCATGTAAGGGTTTGTGTAGAAAACTCTTTGCTAGAATGTCCTTACAGGTGTTTACATGGTCCTAACATGGTAAAGCACAGTTTGCAGTGGTTTAAGTAATTGTCCTCCTAGAATATATAGTTCTTGTCTGTAAAGACTGGGACAAGTGAGAGACTGATGATGGATCACTGGAATATCATGTAGAATTTCTGCTATTGCCACTTTTTCCCTGTAGTACCCACAATGGCAATAGAGTTATGACATGAATAAACAAAAATATTTATTTATGCAGTTTTCCCCAGGACAGAATTGGGTGGAAAGAAGGAAGATGCAAATACTTTTATTTCTGCAGGACATAGCCAAATGCACAAAACGTAGAGAGGAGTAACCTAAGCAGGAGAATTCAAAAGACTCAACAGGATTTTTAAAGTAGTAAGAAACAGTGGAAAGAGGGCAAGGACATTGGAGCAAAACTAAATGAATTTTTGTGATAGTCCTTCCCTGTGAATCTAATTTTACTTGATAATTCAACCAATTTACCTGATTCGGAGTAAAGTTCAGTGGTCTGTGACTTTTCAGATCATCCCAAATGCCTTTTTTAGAACAGCTTACAGCATTTGCTACCCTTCATTACTCCAGTATAACAGATGACTTTAATGAGAGAATTCATGTCTTCAGCAGCTCAGCCACTTCCATTCAAAACTCCTACAGATCTCTTGGATGTACATGACACACCGTGCTGGTGATTTATCTGTTATTTAACAGCTTGTTCCAACATCTTACCTCCTGACACTTTTGTCTCTCATCTTCATTACTTGCAAAGGGTCATTCTAGGAGAGATGTCTCTCCAGTGGGACTCTCTGGTGCAGTCTGGCACAGAGAAGCACCATCTTTTGATGTATGCGCAAGTACTTGTCTTTAAGGCCCGCTTCTCTTTCTTGTGTGCTGCAGAGACACAGCCATCTCTCTCCATAGCTCTCTCCACAGGAAAGAGCACTAGGAACTACATGGATGTGGGAGCAGGAGACACCCTGTGTCTCACAAAAATGTGTATGAGTTGAGCTGCATTTCAGCAGCTGCAATTTTTGCTGCTGGGAAGCAGTTCCAAAACTTCTAACACTCCTCACTCCCTCTTTTTTTGCTCCTGGCTATCAAAACACAGATTTAGGGTAATAGGTTAAATTCTGCTTTTTAGATGAAGAGATGATTAGATATTTGGAAGATTAGATATTAAGAAGAAATCCTTTACTCTGAGGGTGACGAAGCACTGGACCAGGTTGCCCAGAGAAGCTGTGGCTGCCACATCCCTGAAAGTGTTCATGACCAGGCTGGATAGGATTTTAGGCAACCTGGTCTGGTAGAAGATGTCCCTGCACATGGCAGAGGGGTTTAAACTAGAGGATCTTCACAGTCCCCTTCTAATTCAAACCATTCTATGATTCTGTGATTCTGTGATCCAACAGAAAATAATATTGTGCCCATGTCTCCCTACTCCCATTAAGAAGTGGAGGCTGGAGGCTGTGAAGGGGAGAAGTAACAGAAGATGAATTGATTATTTATTTATTTGACCTGCTTAGCAGCAGTAGCTGTGAAGCATAAAGCTATCTGCAAAGGATGATTGATTCCTCAACAAAGTCTGAAGCACAGAGAGACCATGGTATTGCTTAATGTTCCCTTTGTGTTATTATTATATTTTTTTCCTCTCCTGTTTTTTTCAGAGGTACTATGTGTTCCTGACTTGCTGGGTAGCTAGTTACCTGATGAGTGCTCATGGAAGAGATGATTACTTCATTTCTCCATCATGGGTAGGAGGTTATGCCAATACTTTTGTGAAAGACATCTAGCCAGCTCTGCTCACCTTGTGAAGCATTGTCCCAGTGCAATTACTTGCTCTCTCTTGGCATCTAAAAGGTGAATTGCAACTATTCATAGACATAGCCCAGACAGTTTCTGTTGCATTTTCTGTTCTTTGACTTTTTTGAGTCTGCCAGATGAACAATTTGTGCCATGGAGGGTGCAGAGCCAGATTCAGTGAAAAGGGCATTTGCTGTGATGACCTGTGTGAGAATTAATGTAATAACCAGCAGAGTAGGGGACCTGCTACCAAGGAGGTGACAGCATCAGTGCTTAGCATGATGTCACTGACAACCTGGGGGTAAGTTATTTTTAACTTGTATTGGAACAAATAACACACACAGCAGGCCAGTATGTAGCCTGCTTGTGGGGATATCTTAGCTTGTGCAAATGTCCAGAGGATTGACAGGAGCAGTTTAGCAACATACTCTAGGACACAGCAATCACAAGCTCCGGAATGACTCATTGTTGTACACTTTTGTGAACATGCTCCATGTGAAAGAAATACCCAAAGACAATTGTCAAGTCCCAGTCCAAGCTAATGTAGCCAACACAGTGATTAGGTTTCCCAGAATTTGAGAAGTCCAGGCATCTTCTGTATTAGGTTTTCAGTCACTTTTTACTTTTTTGCAAGCCCCATTCCTTGGGGAAGAAGAGGTGAGCCAGGGGCCTGCAGTGTGTGCAGTGAGCAGCCATAGGATGAAAAGGATCCTGCCCAAAATGCTTGCAACAAGGAATGGATGGCAGGAGGAAGTGCTGAGCTAGAATGGCTCAGTGTGCTGGGCAGAGGTGTTATCCAGCTGCAATCTCTCTTACAGTGTTCAGAATACACTCAAGGTATATTTCTCTCACACACTTTTACTCTGCTTGCAGCACAGGCTGGTGGGCTCAGAGGAGATCTGCAAAATGGTGTCACATTTGCTCATCTATCAATTAAAATCCTCCATAGTATTTTTAGAATTATGATAATAACATTATCATTTTGGCAAACTCAAAGCATTTTATTTGCCTGTCCTCAGAGGTTTTGTTTATCCCTTACTCATTTTTAGATGCTGATACCCAGTCCTAAGGTAGTCCAGGAATTTCCTTTTTCTTTTAAAAAGGTGAAGTGGTCTCTTGATTCAAGCAAATTGAGAAACAGAGCCTAATGTATGTCCAAGCAGGCTTTGTTCTTTTTCACTGGTTGTTCTCTCATGTTTACATTTCTAGGCACATTTAGAAGATGTCTGTGACTTATTTATAAAAGGTTTTTATTTTCTGTGGTCATTTATGGCGAATTTAATAATTTTCTATAATTGCTATAACTCAGTTTGGATTAATAACTATTTGCAAAGGAAACACAGCATCATGGGAATGCAACTGTTCTAGTTAAAGCACTGACAACACCACATGTGGTTGTGTGCTGCCCTGCTGCAAGGCCTCACTGGTTTATGCTGGCAGGATTTTGAGGTTCTCTTGAGTTGTGCAGTGGGGCCTGAGGTGAATGTGGTATTTCTCTGATTTGGCATAGTTTGTCTAATTAACTAGAGCTGCTGCAGCAGCTGCTGGGTAATGTGACCTAAAGGGCATCAAAGGTGTAATTTTACAAATATCCTCCTGTAGGCCTTCCTTTGGTTTGGAGAATGTCATTTAGGTGCATTTCTTGCACTTCTTGCAGCACTGGAAAGCCAGGACATCTGAGGAAAGCTTCAGCGATGGAGAACAATAAACACTATTAGCTGGGGTGACTCTCTTTCCAAGTGGAGGGTGTCCAGAGCAGTGATCTGGCTGCCAGCCACACGGGCCTTGTTTTTAGGGAAGCTGGAATAGTCTATCCCACCAGAGATCTGGAGAAGTTCAGCGTGATTGGTAAGCCACATGGGATGCCACTTGTGACCTCCTCATCCACATATTTCTGCATTGTGCCAGAAACAGGACAGGAGGAGGGAGCCAGAAGAAAAAGAGACTGTCTAGTAGTGTAAAAACCAAAAACATATCCAAGCTAGCCAGGGAAACAGGCTGGATGAGGGCAGGAACCTTAGAGCTGTGATGAAAAGAAGAAATGTGCAGAAGGAGTCATTTAGAGTTTTCTGCAGCTAGAGAAAGTGAGTCTGAGCTAGAAGAGCTCAAGACAGCAGAAGAGCTGGGGATAGCACCCCTCAAAGCTAATGTTTGTGCCAATGCTGGAAGCATTACTCCCTTAGGACCCTGCTGAACTTTTGTGGTGTAATGACAAAACCAATGGGGCACATAAGTGATTACCTAAATCTTGTTACAAGGGTTCATTAGATTAAAAATTATCTGATGAAACCATACTCCCTAAGACTGACCCAGAGGATCATTGATTTGTAGTAGCAGTAACTACTGAGAAAAATAATACAAGGGTTTGGTTGATGTGTTTGAGTTTAATAATGTAAATAGTAATATAAAATTATTTGCAGCATTGACTGCTTTCAGTGTTGTGATGGAAAAGAATTTGCAATTCTGGAAATGCAATTATTGAAGGTGATTATGATTTTGGCTTCAGTTAAATAATTTTCATTCCAAGTATATCACTCTCCATTCCAATGAGATTATTTATAACTTATGTATTGCACTTGAATTAATTGGCATATGGTGCAAATTAACCCCTCTCAAAAATATGATTTATGTGCTTTGTTCTAACTGATCTATTAAATGCAGCTTTGTTTTATGTTGATTCTTGCCAATTTAGGCAAAGTGATTTGAGTTTACACTGTCCTGGCTTCTCTTTATCTGATCACTGCCCTGCTTTTTATAATTTAACAATTGCAGTTATGTCAGGCATATATGATAAAGCTTATTGAAAATATAATGCTAGTTTCTTAAAATCAGAGAAAAAATATATAATAATTTCATTCATCAAAATAATGAACTTGTTTCTGAGCCTTTTTATAGAATGGTCAATGTGCTGATTTTAAGCACTTAAAGAAGTAAGAGGTTGATATTTCTGAATTAAGCAAGCTGGGACTTCTAAACAGAAATCAAATTCTTCCTGTGCCATAGGAAGAAATACATTCAAATTTTTTTTTGTTCAATATATCAAAGAATGCCTTAAAACATACAGGATTTAAAACACTCATTTGCATTATAATAAAATTATTGTATCAGAAAAGGTGCCTTATTAGTTTCCTGTTTTTCAGGTGGATGAAAAAGGGAAAAAGATTGAGGAAAAGACTGCATCCATATAAAGGAGGAAGGATTCCAACCTGTTACTAGGAAAACATGATTTAGTTAGGCTAATCATGTTTCTAAGTTACTTTGAAGGCAATTGTGAGCTCCAGTAGTGCTGTGAATGAAAACATAACTAGATAATGCAATGAGTGTTTACATTTGTGTGTAGCTATCTACAGCAAGAGGGGTCTCTGTATGTCTGTGTATCCCAGGTAGGGATTAGATTTTTGTACTTGTCTTTAAAGCATCAAGATCAAGTGATGGAAGGCGGCCGTTTGCCTTTCTCATTGTCACATTTTCCTGACTTAATTGGTGCTGAATGTTCCCAGGGAAGGGGTAAGGCTGGTAGCCACACTTCCTCCCTGAGAAGGAATGACTGTGGGTAAAATCAAGACAACTAGAAGATGGTGAATGGTAAGGTAAATTCAGCAGGATCTTTGATCCTTAAATTGCTGGTAGACTTAACTATACCTTTTTTCAGTGTTTTTACATTCTTCTCTGGTCATCTGCTGCTGGCCATGTTAGCAGAGAGGGATGGTGGGGTAAATGGGTCTGGGGTCTGAACTAACCCAGATGTTCCTGCATGTGTTGTGTGTGCTGCCAAGAGATGGTTGCAGTAGGCATGTGACTCATTAGATTTATGAAGCTCTGAAGCACTGGAGTCTTTAGCAAAACTGTGATATGTCACTGGTAGCTGTTTTCTTTCTTCTGCTTTTCTTGCACAAGATGCTTTGAGCCTCTAACCAGATCTGATCTTTCCTGTGACTTCACTTCTACTTACAATTATTTGGATGCTGCCGCTCTCAGCACACTGCTAGGTTAGTCCTCCTACTCCCCAGGCACAGATGTTCTGCTTTTCCCATGGTGTCATTTAAAAAATGTTGCAATGGGAGAAAATGTCTTTCTAAAGAAAGCCAGGCACACAGTGTAAGCTCTCTAGCTTTCCATTACTGGAAGTTGAACATTAAAGTTTTCTGTACCTCAACCAATATTTGCTTTGATTTCCTGTGTAATACCTTGACCTGAAAGAGAAAAATCATCATAGAATGATAGAATAGCCTGAGTTGGAAGGGACAATTCTCTTGCTGGTTTTCCTTTTATTTTGTGTTTAGGTAGCCACAAGAAACTACTGCACTCATGTTTTAATATAAGAGCATGTTAAGTTAAGCATGCCCTTAATTTTGGTGAGAGAAATTTTGTTTCAACTTCGTTTAGAGAACTCAACATTGATTAGTAAAGAAACCTGTTTCCCTCTCCAGCTAATCAGAGAAATTAGAATATTTTCCTGGTATTTCCTGTGAAGCTCATCTGTAAGAGGAAATATCAGGGTTGGCCTCAGGTTCTCTCAATGCTTACTATGAAGACAACCCCCTTCTCTTTCTTTCTTTGATTCCAGTGTGAGTGAATACTAGTAAGCAAAGCAAGGATAGCCTCAAACAAACCTAGACAAAGAAGGATGCCCAGGAAATGCCAGTAAGGCAGCCACAGCTTTAAAGTAAGGGACTGAGAAATGCTAACAGCCTTTGAATAGTGTTGGAAGGGTGGTGCTCGAGCTCTCTGTAGTCTTCCAGCTGTCCTTACCAATCTCTTGACACTGTCAGCTTCAGTGCCACACAAACTTTTCAGAACCCTAAAAAACACACATTTACATCCCTTTGCTATATTTAATCTGAAGTATGGTCTGTTTTAAAGTCCTACTGAGGTGGCCAAATCCAAACCTTCTGCAAATGCTACAACATCAAGAGGACTTACGCACACAATGGAGGAGGACTGAGACTGTGAGCTGCTGTGTGAACTTGGAAGGGGGTTGTGTTGGTTCCAAGATTGCATCTGTCACAGTCAGGGTGCAGCTGACTGTGGGGCTGGGGCTAGCTGTTTCCAATGTAGAAAAAGCTTGTCACACTTCATGTCCCACTACAGCTCTGTGCTCACCTTGTTTTTTCATTCAGGCTCGTTTTTAGCCCATGGCTTTTCCCATTGACCACCACTAATTCAGCCACCACCTCCTCTTCAGAGGGCAGGCTGAGCAGCCTCTTGATTGCCTGGTTTGATGCAACATGCCAGTGAGTGCCACTGCCTGAAAGAAGGACATTAGCAGTGTTGGCTGAGGTGTGTTGGAGCTGCTTAAACAGGGTGGGGTGGTGTCTGGTACCTGATAGAATCAGAGGTAGAACAAAAACCTGGGGTCCTTGTTTCTCACATCTCTGCCCAGTTAGCAGAGTGCATTTTCTTCTGCTTTCTCGAGCAGCTATGAGCTTTCTCTCTTGCACCACCTGACCACCAGATCAATGTGAATGCCACAGCTTTAGCACTTTCATCCACTTCATAAGCACAGGACAGCTGCTGTAATGCTTGCAACACTCATGATGTCACTGCTGGGTTTAAGCCAGTGGTCTATTTTATGATTAGAGGTTTTTCTTCACTGGAACAACTTCAAGATTTTTTCATCACTAACTTCTGTTTATCCCTTGCACCACTGAAGTGTAGATCATGGAAAGAAAAGGAGTGAGGGGGAGAAATAAACTGGTCTGTGGCAGAGACTGGCAACAGTGCCTGTCTTAAAAGTTCTCTGCAAAACTCATCTCACAAAAACTCAGAACCTTGCTGAGAATTTTCTTCTTATATGGAAAAACATGAAATGAGCATTTCTAAGTGAGAGGGCTGGGGGTTTCCTGCTCTTCTGCAGCAAATACAGACAGATCATGCTTTCCCCCCACTGGCCTTTTCTGTGGAGCCATTTGCATCCCGAGGGACAGAACAGAGCAGCTCACAATAAACATTACTCTGTCTGCATTAGTTTTTACATTTCTTTGTTTTATTTCTTGTTTTTGTTTGAAATGACCTGTACCACAGGAATACAATTTATTTAACAGGTTGTTATTTTTTTAGGAGCAGATAATAGTTAAGTAGATACTGTTTATTTCACTGACTGTCTATGACTCTCTGCATAATTCTCACAGCCTCTATCTCTCTCTGGCTTCTCCACGAAACCCAGCCACAAGAACAACAGAGCAGCCTTTGGCCATACGATTGATTATAGCTTGTGGATACAAAGTGGAAGCTCTGTTTTCTTAGCCCCAATTGGTTATAAAAGCTCAACATGTTACATTCTAGGGTCTTTCTCAATTGCTTGCCCCTCTAATAGCTGCTTACATGTTTCTGGTGAAGCATGTTTTATTTTATATATTTATAATAGATTAAAAAAAAAAAAAAGATGGCATAGCTTACAAAGAGAAAAATAATGCCCCCTTAGCATGAGCAATACTGCAAGGTTCTGATTGTTGTGGGGACATTTCTTGTAGCTTCACAGTTTTGCTGCGAGGTGTAATGCCCAAGTTTCCCCAGAAACTTAAAATCAGAGTGATAATTTACCTTTTAATTGATCCCCATGAAATTTGTTTTGCATTACAGGTCAGACACTGCTATTCCCAGAGAAGAATGTGCCTAAAACAGAAGAGCTGGTAACTTGGGAAGAACTGCCTTTTGTAGTAGCTGACAGGTGCATGGTTTCTGTTATCCATACATGCAAATCAGGGGCTGGAGCTGCTTTTACCATAGTTGCTGGTGTGGGTTTATTCACTATCACTTATACAATGTCCTCTACTGCTTCTCTTTTCTTTAAGTCATGGAGCCCATCTGTGTCCCAAGGCTCAAGCTCCATCATCTTTTGCCCCATGAAGAAGGACAGCTGTATGATGCTAACTCTGTGAATCCTATATTACAAATGAGCAGCATAAAGAGTATAAAACTCATCTCCTAGTTCATGTCTCACCTTCCACATCCCCAGACCTTTTTGTAAGAGACTGTGAGCATTCAAAGACCTAAGCAGTTGCTGAAGCTTCATTTCCTACTTCAAAGTGCATAGGTGGGACTACACTGTTACAGTCCTCTGTAATCCCAGCCCATTGTGTAGCTGGAAATGCTCCTCAGCTGTCTCAGTGTGGTAGTACTAGTGATGCACGGCAGATCAGAGTAACTGGGAAGAGATGATTGTGATTCTTGCACTTGTTTGAAGGGCTTGAGAGACCTGACCTGTTTCCCAGTTTAGGATGGTACAAACCTTTTGAGGGTTAAATCTAGACAAGTGTTTGTGTCCCAGTTCCTGGGGAAGAGTTTGCATTCCTTGGTTAGAGAGTTTAATATATCCTAAGTACTGTCTGCTTCACTTCCTATTTCAGAAGAAATGCAAACATTTTCCTGCATATTATAGTCAAGCAATGGGGAATATTTGGATGGCCTCCAGCATTATGCAGCTTTAATGGAGAAAGAAATTCCTGGAAAAAAATGTATTTGGTATCTTCATAATGCTGTGCCAAGGCAAGAGTTGCCTCCATCATGTAGCCCTAATCTAAATATCCAGCAGTCTCTGTGAGCTGGAAGCTAACTTGGCAGCTCTCCATGTTTTGTAGATAGTTTCCTGTTATGGAGAGCAGGCCTGAGTTCAAATACAACAAAGCTAAAAGAGCCTTTTGGGGTTGTTTTTGGGTAGTTTTGGGGTTTTTTGGTGGGGGGAGGTTGGGCAAGTGTGTTGGTGTGTAAGTGACCTTTCTGGCAGGGCCCAACAGAGTAAGAATTGCTTCTTAGGATCTCAGCCCATTTTGGGACAGCTACCTTTGCACAGCAGGCTGGGACACCATGTGCTGCAGCTCAGCTGGGTGGGATTTGGCAGCATTGCAGCAGTGCTCGAGTGAGTCAAATTTACAGGTGATAATGCAACCCAGCACATCTGTGAAAGCAATTATACCACAGCCAGAAAGTCTCTTGAGTGCAGCACATGGCAAGCTGGCTCTGTAATGGTGGCATGCATTTCACTTTGGTCCCTCAATCACAGATGGGTACAGGGATCATGAGTGCAACCAAAAGCCTCTCATTTTCTCCCCAGCTGCCTCTGGGAGGGAGTCGGGGAGAGGAGCACAAGTATCCACTCAAGCACAAGGCTACTGTGTAATTGCTGCTGCTGGGAGCACAGAAGGAGTCCCAGTCCCAATGTGCCTTCTGCCCCTTAGGTCTCTGGTGGTTTACTAATATGCCTGAAGCAAGACAATTCCTTTACCAAGTGAGTACAAAATGAGTGACTGTGTAGCATAGGAAGAACTCAAAGGAGATGGAATGGAACTAACTTAGGTACAAGGTGTGGGCTGGCTATGAGAGCTGAGAGGTCACCATGCCAGCACCCCTGTGTCTGAACCCATGCCAGGGCAGGGTTCTGCAGTACTGACAGCCCTGCTGGGACACATTCTGCTCCAGCAGAAAACAAGCACCCAGTGTCTCTGATCACACACCTCAACCCTAGTTTGGAAGACTTCCTCCTGAGGGTAATTTACTCCTCTGACACACCACCTTTCTCCTGGGGAAGCCAGGAAGGGGTGGAAGCGTGAGGATAACAGACTCAAGAGAGTTAGCGGTGTCTCGTATGTAGATCAGAGGTTTTTTCTCACCACTAGTGCCATGCTGCTGACCACAAAAAAAAAAAAAAAAAAAAAAAAAAAAAAAAAAGAGGATACACACGTTTTGTCAGCTCAGGATGGCTTAAAACTAAGTGACCTAGAAAATAAAGTTTCAGAGAACACCAACAGTCAGTTATGTCAGTTGCCTACATCCCCCTCTGGCTACTGGGAATGCAGCAATTATGGCTTAGGCAGCAGATCTAAACAAGCTCTTGGAGACAGCAGGAACCTGGTTACATAAGAGTAAATAAACACTCTCCCTGTTCTTCTCCCACCACCTTAAGGTCAGGTATTTGCTTTCTGATCAGCAAGAGAACCTCTTATCAGCCGCAGGTAAAATCTATGCTAGCTCTTTTCCTGCTGTTGAAGATAACGGGATGAGGCAGGGGAAGACAGTAGTTGGAGTATTAGGGGTTGCCATCCTCTAATTTATTTCCCTAGGCTGCCACAAGAAAGCAATCTCTCAGGCTCTAGAGATACCTCCTCTGAAAAGCAGTGCCCTTGATTCCTAACTAGAATTTGGCAATAAGCCTAAAGTCTCTGTGGAGCCAAAGAGCTCTAATGAAGTCTAGGAAAGTTCTGGTTGGGGGTGTATTTATACTTGGGCAGTAACCATGCAGACAAAGCCTTGTGTTCTCTGCCACAAGGAACAGGTGGGGAATGGCACTCAGCTGAGCTGAAGAGGCAGGTGTGATAAACTATGGGGTGAAAAGTGTGGAAGAACTGTAGTTAGCACCACATAGGAGAGGATGCAGAGGTTATCAAGTCAACCCAGCACTGAAGCATAACATCAGACTCTTTTTTCTTGCCATTTGGGAAAGACTTGCATTTTCTCAGGGACAAACATCCTACCTCTTCAGGAGCCTGCAGGGATTGTACATGGGAGGGACTAGCCAGGCGTAATGACACACTGTACAAGGTCGCAGAATATTTTACACAGTTAGGAGCATCTTTCCCAGTTAGAAGTGGGGCTTGTATGTACAAGTGTTAGAGGAGTCTGGGAGGCAGCCTTTTTGTTCAGGAGAGGTCCAGCAGCATTGTTCTCCAGAGAAGCATCTACTCTATGGTAAGAGGCAAAGGTGACAAAAAGAAGGACCGTGGCTGCTTCCCTTTCTAACTGACCCCTCATAACACCAGCAGATAAAGTTTATATTGACTCTATTCTTCCTCTCTTCCTGCTTCTGTCCCCACTCACCCTCCAGAACTGGCAGAGGGAGCTGGGGAGCTGACAGCTGGACAGCGCTGAGAGCATCACTGATCAGAGGGGCTGAACCCCCATGATGCCTCAACAAGTGCAAGAGCATAATCTGGTATTTCCCACAGAGAAAACAACGAAAAAAAGAGAAACAGGTGACTGATTAGAAGTTTCCCCCCTCCTGTACACAAGATTCTGCAGTCACGCCGACAGATAGACATTAAATAATTCTTCCATAATAAATGCTTGGAGATAAAAGCCGGCGGTGGCTGCTGCTGCTGTTTGGATTGCTCCGTTGTCTGCATCTTTGTTTCTAGTTTGTTCCCCGGCCACTGTTGGCTGATGCTGGGGCTGTCAGACCTTTGCCTCTAGCATTTCTAGGAAGAGTTTATGCATGGGAACCTTGCCCTGCAGTTTGATGCTGTAGAAGTGCTGCACAGCTTTAGCAGCCGTCTGCCGCAGGAGGGGCAAGGTCAGGAGCAGCTTGCCTGCTCGCCGGGGCTCCTCATTGCGCTGACTCAGCTCGTAGTCCTGCAGGGCTTCGTGGAGAAGGTCCTGGAGTTTCTGCACTGCATCCATGTCCTCTATGTGCATGGAGTCTGGGGTGAGGGAGAAAAGACAGCAAACAGACAAGTCAGACATGAGAAAGGAAATCCTTTATGGTTCTGAAGCTAATGATGTTTTCTTTCCTTCATATCTGTTATTGTGGGGGCTTTTTGGGTTGTTTTTGTTCCCCCTGGCAGGGGGTGAGGGTTGTTGTTTGATTTGTTTCTTAAGCAGAAAACACCAGCTAGCTGGCTGGTGTGCTGCTGCTGCATGAAGTTTGGCAGCAGCCCAGCGTGTTGGCTGTAGCAGTGCAGGGACAGTAGGGTTGCCAGGGGTAGGAGGGTGACACACGTGCCCTGCGTGCTGCCCATTTTTCCAGCCACCCCAATGCAATGCAGGGGTCAGGCAGGGCCTTTTGTGATTTGCACTTTCACTTGCCCTCCATGCTCCTTATGAGGAGAGTCACCCTGCAAGGGACAGCAGCTGCTGTGCTGCCATTTGGGAGCAATCTCATTAAGAATAATTAACGCTGCTACAGTGCTTCATCTGTCTAAACTGCCTAATTGCCGTGCAGCTGCTGAGGGTGTCAGCAAGACAGAAAAGCCCCAGTAGGTCACAACCAGTGTGCCCAGGGGTGTTGCCAGACCCACCTTTGTGCAGATGCCCCTGTTTTCAGAGACTGCCAGCAGCTGCTCAAGGAGCTTCCTGCTGAAATAAAGGAAACCCATGCCTCCTGCAAGGCCTCTTCCCTTAGGCTGCCAGTTGGATTTCTATGAGCTGTTGGAGGGGCTAGCAGGGTTTGCAAGGCTCATTGGTGTGTCTGTGAAGTAGCTAGCTAATAAGGACCCAGTCCAGGGCTGAGATAGGGAACCAGACTGAGCACAGACTGCTAAACTTGTGGGTAAGTCATGGTGTCAGAGGGCAGCACCAAAGAGCAGAGAGGCATAGGATCATCAAAGCTTTTCTCCTTTTTCATCTTGCTGATACATGCTTCTTTCTTACAACCATGACAGAGCGGGAGACACTGATGCCTTGTCTTCATTGTTCAGAGACTTTTAATCAATACTGAACCTATTGATAAACGTTCCTGCCACAAGGCAACAAATCCAGAAACAATGGCAAAGAGACAGTATGGCAAGCACATATGCACTGCCTGCCGTCACAGCCTGGGCTTTGCAGTGTGGCAGTGCTCTGTCTCAGCCTACACACAAACACAAATGTGAGGACATGGGTTCCCCAGAGTGACAGCAGTGAAGAGGAGGAAAGCTGACTGAAGTGACAAAATCTCTCTAGAAACATGTCATCTTTGTGGAGAGCACAACACAAATTAGAAACTGTGAATTTTGTATGATACATTTATGCTAAAAATGCTATTTATGATGCATGATTTATAAAGTATTACAACAGTTGGGAAAATGGTATGTCTAGCAAGAAAGCTGTTTAAGAAGCTGTTCAGAAGGAATGCGCTAATTAAGAAAGTATTAAAAGGAAGTATTCCCAAGAAGCCTACTGAAGAATGATTCTTGATACATTCATGCTTTTCATCCAAGAGACCAGGCAAAGAAGGTCAGAAGAGGGCTGTTAGGTCATCACAGTGACCTGAGCTAGACACAGTGGATGATTCTGAAAAGCAGGAAGAAGAAGCATGTTGCCAAGTCAGTCTGGCAACTTCTCCCAGCCAGGTAGCACCTCTGAAAAATTTCCATACACAATCCAAGAGAAGTGAGTGGGATCTGTTTCCTGCCAAGTCGCAGAGGTCGTTTTGAAGACTGGAAGTATCAAAAGCTGGAATGTCCTCTATCCTTTCTGTTTAATGTCCTTCTGGCTAGGGGCACAAGGGGGAGAAGTAATCACAGCTTGTCAGAGTTTGCAGATCCCAACGGGGGCTAGAATTACCATGCAATGAGCCATGCTTCAGGGTAGAGTGGGTGTTCTGTTTTTGGGTACTGATGCTGCTGTACACTAGACAGAATCCCAAAACTGCCCTTCCAACATCTATCTTCTGTAAGGTGACAGGACTTAACAGCAGTAAATAACTAAGTGTATACAGTGAGAGAAACTGGGGAAATAAAGATCAAAGCCTGCCCCACCCCCACCACAGTCTGCTGAAAGAAGCTCAAAATTGGCAGCTGATTGCAAAAAATGAAACAACATTGCAGGATTAATTTCCTTGCAATCCATCAGTGAACTGGTGTCAATGGCATTGATAAACTGTTAATTACGAAATCAATAGCTATGAATTTTTACAGCTATCAGAGCACTGAGGTGGCGGCAGGCTGCCTGACCATGTTCCTGAGGGTCAGCTGGCCTAGAAGCTGGGCTTCATACCTGAAGCCCTTCTCCAGCACTGCTTGGGGTACAGGGCATGTATGAGAATGGACAAGGCCCACTGCTTCCTCACCCAACTCTGTTCTTGCAGCTTCTGACTGGAATAGGAACCTCACAGGACCCATCCCTTTGCCAGGTCCAAACATTGCTCACTGCATCTTAGCATTAAAATGCATTGCAGAAAAAAAAGGGGGAAATAAATTTCAGGCATTCTGGGATGTCCTAAAATGAATGTCTGCTGTATGCTAACCTAGAGGACTCTTCAGTACATAGGTTGGTCAATTTTTTTCCCTAAGGAAAGAGGACCTAGGAATGCTTAAAAATGGACTGCTGACTCCAAAGGGTAACAAATTAAACATACATCACCTCTACTCTGTCAAAAAATGGGTGATCATATTGTCTGGGACTTGCCTGCTCTGGGAATTAAGAATTCATCCCTCAGCTCTCTAGAACACACTTATTAAACAGGGATCCCTTGAATTATCCTTGCCAATCCCAGCAGGTGTGGTGTTGGTGCATGAGAGATCAGACTACTGTCACCTTCTTCTCTAGTAAAGAGTGAGTGAGCTCTCACTTCTATTCTCATTTGTTTGAATTCCTAGAACCAAAGGGTCAATATACACAGGGCTGTATAAGTCCCTAGAACTTGGGTTGTGTGAGCAATTACACCCAGAATTTATCTTTGTGGGAGGGAAGGCAGAAAGCAGTTTTGGGCAGCACAGGGGCTAATCTTAAAGATGAATCTGGTGATCATCTTGAAGCCCTATCTCTGATCCAAGGGAGCTGAAGCCTGGCCCAAACTGCTTTCATCCCATTTTAGGAATTGGCTGCTTGTATGCAAGCACATATGCAGGCTCTGTAAGTTTATCCCTGTCAAAAATAAACTAAGAAAAACAACTGACATTAAAAGAATGTGAAGGTTCAATGTCAAGTTACAACAGAAAAATACTCTTGCCCTATTCCAGCTTCCTTACCTGTGTGTCACGAGAAGTTTTAATTACATGAAAACAAAATCCTATGTTTCACTTTCCTATGTTTCAATACAAATAACAAAGCAGGACTGCGGGGACTCTGGACTCCAGGACGGTTTGGATGAATGGAGACGAGAGATCTCTGAAGGCTGCTCTGAGAATATCAGGTTTATTATAGAGGGTGAAAGGTCCTGCTTGGAGCTGCCAGACACAGCACGTGGCAAGGCCTGAGGGAGTGGGGGAGGGGAGAGACAAGGGGTAGAGGGAGACAAGAGGATGCTCCAGGAGAGGGTGGAGGTTCCAAAAGAGCGTCTGGCTCCTCAGGGACCCCTTATCAGGGGGCTTCAAGGTGGGCTGGAACAAGGCTTGGGCCGATGTGGTCACAGACACTTGATGCTTCAGGGAAGGGTTACAGGTGTGGGGTGACCCATACATTTTGGGGATTGAGATGGAACAGTCCATTTGACTTTTGGACCTATCTGTAGGTAAGGGCATTGTTCAACCAGAAGGGGGGATTGTCTTCATCCTGGCTGTACTCTTGTTTTCTACTTGTGAAGTAACTAAGGTTTGGTATCTCAAAACTTGTTACCATTTCAATCTCTGTATTTCCTAAATCTTTTGCCAGGCAATCATATTTATAAGGCTTTCTTGTTTCATCTTCCCCAACACAGGGCTTTTGTGGATTATGCTTCTACATAGCTACATTTCTAGCTGCACTAGGAGAAACCAGTGAAGTCAGAGTGATTTTTTTCATCCAGTTGAGAACATGCTTTGGCCTGTGCCTCTTGACCCTTACCTTGGGTTCTTTACTCCACAGCACTGGAAATGGAACCAAAACATCTGATGAGTGTTGGTTGCTGTGCTCTTTGTTCAGTGTTACTCCACTCCTGTGGAGACTGTCTCATAAGGTTTACTCTGAGCTCAGTCCTGAAAGCACAGTGAGCAACAACAGCAGAGAGTGCTTCTGTTGCACTGTGAAGAACTTGACAGCAGTGTCCAGAGCACGGGCCAGGTGAATGTCCCAGTGTGGCACTTCTGTCACAACTGCTGCCTTAGCACTTCAGCCTCTCTGAGGAGCCCTTCCCCCTGTTTAGTCCTGTGACCCTCCTGGTAGACAGACTCTTTAGCAAGTTGATTATATCACCCACAGCCAGCATTGCACAGAGGAGAGAGGCTAGCCTTGGCCATCTGCCCATCCTGGTTCACTGGCAAAGTGAAGGCAGCAATTAAAACTAAAAAAAGCACTATATGAGAAATTGAAAAAGGGAACAAAGTTATGAAGTGCAGTAAAACCATAAGGAAAATGAAGGACATAGGAGGAAGAGCCATGTCTAGAAGAGCTAAGGACAGTAAAGAAGTTTTATAAATATTTAAGGAATAGAAGAAAAATTATACTTTGTAGTGGGGCTCTTTTCAACTAGAGATGATTAACCTATTAATAGCAATGCAGAGTAGGTAGAAGTCCTCCGTGGGTATTTCTGTCTTATTTGGAAAAGAGAAGCTTTATATACCTGTGTTATATGAAGATGATGAAGACTTTGTAGTCTGTTATTTATGAAAGAAGATATTAGAACTATTAGGACAAACTTTACAGAAATCAGCAGAGCTGGGTAACTTGGCTTTAAGAGTTCTAAAATTGCTGGTTGAGGGTCATCCAGGGCAGATTAATGATTAGTAAGTAAGGTATTTTTAAGAAATTCAAGATGATTTGAAACATTCTAATGATGCAAATATTTTCCTAGGTTTTATCTGATAATTTCTATGCTAGCCTGGTGTGAACCAGGGCAAAAGAAAGGAAAAAATAAAGGTGACATGCAATTAAGACGGCATTTATATGACATGTAAATGTAGCACTTAGGGACATAATTTTGTGTTGGACTTGGCAGTGCTGGGTTAACAGTTGGAAGTGGTGACCTTAAAAGTTTTTTCCATCATAAATGATTCTGTGATTTTACTGCCAGTCAACATGATACTTGAGAAGAGAGATCTTGTCAAACAAACTTGATTTCATTCTCTGATGAGATTACAAGTTTGGTTGATAAAGTTAACTGCACAGATGTAATAGACTTAGGTTTTTATAAAGTACTTGACTTAGGACCATAGGACATTCTCATTAAAAAATTAGCACTATGCAATATCAATAAAGAACACTTTCAATTGATTAGTAACTGGATAGATGACAGATCTCACAGTAGCTATCAGTGGTGAATCATCCCTGAAGGAGTTTTCTCATGGAAATCCACAGGGATCAGTACAAAAATCAGCTGCTACTCAACTTTTTTATCAATAAGCTGTAAGGAATTTTTTTCTTTTAAATTGCAACTGCTAAGGAGTGGATGGATGGCAGACAGGGACAGAATGGTGTGAAATGGTGAGGCAGTCTTACAGAATCCTGCACCATGTCCTTACACTTGAAGTAATATATAGCCAAAGAACACAACCATGGAAGAGGAAGTTTATCATGTCAAGCTGTCAGGTATAAAGAGACCCGGAGTCATAGGACCCAGCTCAACAAGATCATTCTTTTGACGCTGAACTCAGGCATATAGACATTAAGATATGGTGTATTTTTTTTTTTTTTTAAACTGAGAGAATGATTAATTATTAGTGTCAGCTGCCAAGCAAGATTAAGATTTCCCCCTCTTTTAATCCTTCCAGCTTCACACTGGGTGTTTTTCTGTAAAGTGGCTTTAGCCAAACACAGATACTAGTTTCAGGGCTGGGCTGCAAGGGTGAATTCTGTGACCTGCATGATGCAAATTTGGCAGAGATCTGATGTGAGACAATGAGACTCAGGGGATGTAGAGGGAGCCCTTGTTATGCAGTAGCTTTAGCGGTTTCCCTTTTAGATGGGACTCCTGAGCAAATCTGTGTCTGGCTGGCTTTGATACAATGCAGCCTTGCTGGATTGAGGGCTGCAAACTTCATCCACACTGTCTCCCAGTTAAAGGCAAATGCAGTGTCTCTGGTACCTCAGTATCTCCAGGACAGGGCCAGGCAGCCCCAACCCCACAGCTTTTTGAAACTGGGATGAGAGGTTCCCCGTTTGCTGTACCTCACCTACACCATGGAGTTGGATGCAAGCGTGGCTCCCTTTTCTGAGCTCATGGCACTGAAGTTAGCTTGCTAGTGGGAAAGGCCTCCACAGACCCTGTTACTGCCTGAAACCAGCAAATAGTCCATCCCTGTCTATCCCACTCCCTATTACAGGGTTAGAGCACAGCTGGTGCTCTAGCAGCAATGTCTCATTTCTCCCTGCTTTCCAGCTCAGAGTGGAGCTTTGAGACTGTTGTATGACACAGGCAGAGATTCTTAGGCAGCAGGCTCTAGTCTCCTCCCAGGTAAAATAACAGCATGAGCCTTTACTGGCTGGGCCAGGGGTGTACCTGAGTTGGCAAGAGCCAGAGCCTTGAGTGTGACAAACTCCTCCTTTTCCACCTTGAGCTTCTTATAGCGGCGCACCAGTTGCAGGATGGCCAGGTAGAGTTCCAGCAGCCCTGTCAGACGAGAGTGCTCTTCATCCATTATGTAGTCCTCAGCATAGACCAGCTTGTCCTCGTATGGCAGAGAGCGGTACACAATGCCCAGGATGAGAATTTCCATCCAGGCACTCTGCAGAAGGCTCATCTGGTCTCCAAGGGACAGGTTGGAGAACCCTAACAGGGCAAAAGACAAGCAGGGTCAAGTGGGTGTGCAGCAAAGCCTCTAGGAAACTTGGGTCCTTAGTTTCCCTGAGATTCAAACCATGCATTCTTCCCTACTGACTTGCTGCTTCCAAAAATAAAACCCCAAACTCACTAAAGGGACCCAGTCTCAGTAGCAATCAGCACACATGGACCTTACCCTTCTCTTTTCTCTTATGCCCACCCACAGTCTCAAACAGGATTTCTGATGCTCTGATTGCATTTATGGGAGCCCAAGGTTGGTGATAACCTCTTTTCAATGACCACAGCTTCTTTCATAGCAGCAACTCTTTAGTACCACATTGCCTTCCCTCTCTTCCTCTGTAGGTCTGCATTGCAGCCCATTTAGTCTGTCCCAGCTGAAAAATGAGCAGAGAAGAGCTCCAGATGGCAGAAAAGAGGGCTTCTGATGGGATAGGAGGGAATGACACAGGTCTGAATTACAAGTATACTACATTCTCACATTTTGGCAGAGATGAGAAAAAAGTCTTGCCACAACAAAGCACCAAAATGTGTTCAAAAATTAATACATTAATACAGAATCCTCTTCTATTCCTCATCACATTCTGATCTCCATATCAACAGCTCTGCCTACAGCCCTACCCAGAGATAAAAATACCTTTGTGGCGACACTCAAGTACCTAAATCATAGCAAAGCCTGGTAGCAATGGAACAAGCCCCCACAGTGAGCCAAATATTCTTGCCAAATACAGAAAGAGCCTGACAGCCCTGACAGCCTGACTCTGACAGCCCCAGAGTCCACTTGAAAGAGTGCAGAGGACAAAAACCAGAGGCAAAGTCTATGTTAAGGTGGGGAAAAAAGTGCATGGGAAGGAAAACTGTCTGTTATGTCCTCCATACCTGGCACCCTTGAAGGCCAGACCATGAAAGATCCTGGGAAATGGGCACTCTAACAGTCATTACAAACAGGAATGTCAAGCACAGCGTGTTGGTCCTATCTAGGCAGATTTGCCCAACATGGACAGGCAGAAATAGCACTTTTTTTGGCAGCCTGTTGCTTCTAATGGTTCCTAAGGCTGTGAAAGAATGGGACACCCAGGCATGCCTCAGCTGGAAGGGTGATGCTCCACCAGCCTCCCCAGGCAGTTTTCTCCCCAGATGAATATGAAGCCTTGGGGATCACCAGGAGACCTGTGAAATATGAGCCTCTATGCAGAAGCCTCCCACCTCCACTGGCTGCATGCAAGGCTCAGCTGGACTTCTTTATCCCACACCCCAACCTGCTCACAGCTCTTGGCCTCACATCGGGGCTTATGTAGACAGCCACCATGATGCTCATTTGATTTCTCTTGTTATCAAGTTGGCAATTAACAAAAGAGCTGATGATTGCTATATTGACTGACTGTGGGATCTCTTTTTCTATCTGCACTATCTCAGCTGGGGAAGGGAAGGCAGAAGGGTGGGTTAGTGGTATTTATTTATCTCTACGCCATGTTTTGTGTTTGTGTTGCCAGGGGAAGCAAAGGGTGATAATGGCCTGGCAGCCCTTGGACATCCAATTTCCCTTATCAGGCCACTGAATAGAAAAGAGGCCCCAGGCCACATTAATTAACAGATACCAATCAGCTGTCACGTGCTGTGTGTGCAAGGTCTGAGGGGAGCAGTGGGTGGGAGGGAAGAATCAATAAACCATTGGGGAGGAGTGCCAGAGGGAACAGCTGAAGAGGAGTCCAGGCTACTGGGGAGAAGAGCTGCAAATCCAGCTCCATGACTGTGAGGGTGATTCCTGTACAGCACAGCCCATGCTCCACATAGCCCTGATGAATCCCACCTCTTGCTCGGGCTGGGAGGTGGGTGCCTTGTCCTTTAGCTCACCCTTCTGCCCCTTCTGCCCTGCACTCAGCGCTGTGCTGCTCTGGAATGCAGCCCTCCTGACTCAGTCCAAGTGCAGGCTGCTGCAGCTCCAATATTTGGGATCCTGCCTCCACAGCTCTGCCTGCTGCACAGGGAACAGCAGGCAGAGAGTAGCCGTGAGATTAAAGGTGCACAGCCACTGCTCCACTCTTTAGAATTTGAGATCTCTCCTTTGGTCATCCCTCTCCTAGCTCTGACCGTGGAGATAAGTCCAGCATTTAGGCTGCTGCCTTAAGTCCATTTTCTGGCTCAGTCGCATGGCCTTTCTGCATCTTCATTCTCCATCTGCATTACAAAAGGCATTAGGCCATTACCTCACTGCAGTCTGCCAACAACATTTCTTAAAAATTGAGAAACAGTTACGTAGTAGAGTGAGAGGATCCAGGACAGGCATGGCTCGTGCTTTTCTGCTACAGAATGAAGTAGAAAAATTGATTTAACTCTAGCAGTAGCCTGTACACACAGCATCTCTATTAATTGCCCTTAATTGCCCTTTCCCAGAGGCTGTTGTAGCAGGTGAGAACAGGAGATGCCATGTTTTACCCTTTGCCAAGAAGAACAGAAGGGCCAGCTGCAATTGCCCCACCCCCCTGGGAAAGCCCCTGGCCAGAAGCACTCCCAGGCTCCAGCTCCAGCAGTCAAGTGGGAAGAGGGAGCGCTATGGTGTCAAGCCTGGACTTGAAACGTCTGACAAATTGGGACCTTTTTCCTCCAGCGTTCACACATGTGGAGTGCAAAGTCTAAAGGACTGTCCCTGAATCACTGCAGTAAAGGGGAAATCATATAACTGTCTTCATGCTGTAAGAGTTGAGATCAGGGAAAATAAATGTTAATTTCACCTGGCCAAAATCACAGGCTTGCTATTTATTATAGAATTACAACACTGGGGAACCTCTAGTTGTGAAATTTTCTGTAATTTTACAGCTCTCAAGAATTGCTAGGACACAACTGCTTTGCATTCTTTCATTGCCTGCTGATGGCCCAGCATCCAGAAAATGCCCTTAGTGATCTGTTTCTTGCTGCTTTTCTCAAGTCTGACCCTGAAAGGTGCCTAATCCACCATTGCTCCAAAAGAGAGCCCCTGGCTCCAGCACAGAGCTGCATGCATGTTTCCCTCCTTCCCAGGTGTGCCTTGAGAAAAGCTGCTTTATTTGCAACAGCTGATGTGATGTTCAGGTTGGGTTTTTTTAAAATTTTATTTTTTTATTGTTATTATTTCAGTGGTTTGGCAGTGGGAGCTCCCAGAATAAAAAAAAAAAAAATCACATAATTTGTGGCAAGTGGAGTTCATAATCTGTTAATTTATTATCATTTCTGTCATCCTGGAGGGCCATTAGCAGAGGTAATAAAAGGAGATGTAATTATAGGATCTGAGGCCACTCCAGACACAGCTGCTGTCACTCCACTAGCCATATTTCATTCTGTGCTAGTACTAATGTCTTCCTGGTGAGAGCAGCACAACAGCTACTCTGGGAGAGCCTTCATCATCACCCCTCAAGAGAAGTCCTGTCACCCTACATCAAAGCAAGAAGAAAAGGAGGATGTTGTTCCAAGACCATTTCCATGGGGGGAGAGTGAGTAGTGGGGAGGGGACCTCATACAGAAGGGAACAATCCCACATTGAGTAAGTGTGGCTTTTGAGCTCATGGCTAATATGGCTATTGAGCTAATAACATTTGCTAAACACGATTAAACATGTTTTATTGTTATCATAGGAAAGTGTGTTTAAGTTTTACTGATTTTACTGATTTTATTTGCTAATAAAACTTCTACTTTGGGGTAGAAGTTTGTGTTGACACCTGGGATCCTTCAGGGTTGGTATGACTTTAATGTCACATCATTCTTTACTAATTCCAGTGTGAATACAAGGCAGGAATATGTGACTTTTTTTCCTTTCTCCATCCTTCTCTGATGAAGAGTTTATGCACAAAGGAAGCAATGTCATGTTTTGCTCAAAATTCTTGGAAGTCAGCAGTACAGGGCATAGGTATTTTAGACACCTGGCAGACTCCTGGCCCTGCCCTGCTCTGCCCCCTTGCTGCATAACTCAGTATGTTTCATACTTGTTGCAGAACTACAGAGCTTTTGTTCCATTGTTATGAACTGTCTTTTATTATCTCTTTTTCTCGGTACTGCTCTCTTATGTAACAATTCCTGAGTTCTCGCCTGTGCACAGTCCTGTTGTAAAATACTCCTGCTGGTCTGAACTGTGCCAGGCTGATTACTGTGGCTGTTACTGTATTGTAGGGCCTTTGATAGGAGAGGAAAATACACAGAGAAATTTGAGATGATGGCAGGTAGGTCCTGATTTCACACAAGAGAGGAAGAGCCCCTTTCACAGTGCAGGAGAATCTCTACTAGACTCCTGTTCTGGGACAGTATTGCCAGGATGGAAAACCCAGCTCTTCTCACAGGCACAAGTTAGGAAACTACAGTAGGGCACTCTGGGTGAACAGAAATAGCCAAGGTTAGAGGGATGTACAACAGCAGGTCACTGGACAGCCACAGCAGCTAATTGCATTGCATTAAAACCATTCCTGTTAACACACCAGGTATTGGGTTAGTAGAGCAATCCAGGCTGAGTTCCCTAATCACCACTGTAACCCCGCTTGTGATGAATCAGCCCCAGATGGATTCCAGCACTAGTGATGAGTATAATCCCTGCAGATATGACAGATCTCATGTAAGAAGGGCATCACCAAGATTAACCTCTTCTCTGAAATACTGTCCTGAAAATGTTTCTTCAGACTTCAGAGTCCCATCTCATAACAATCCATATTCCATATAGCCCAGAAAACTATTAACTCTTGGGTGCCAGGAGGAACAGTCTACAGAAAAAAAAAAAAAAGCAGCTACCAAAGAGCCAAAAGAGAAACAACAGAAAGAAACAAAACACATGGGAAAATGAAACTGTCTGATCACATATGTTAAGACGCTTCTAAAAAAAAAAAAAAAAAAAAAAAAGAAGCGAAGCAAAACAACACAGACCCATGCAGTGGAAGACATAGGCAGCATGAAGTAAATCCTGTGATCCTGTATCAGAGCCTCATATATTCTCCTGACAAAAGAAAGGGGAACATAAGGCAGGAGATAACTGAAGTGAGCTGTTTATAAACAGCTTTAGTGAGCTGTTCATAGTGAATTTCTGAAGCAATCTTTGGAAAGCAGCCTTGTAATTCCCAAGGATATCCTCTAAGTTCCCTGGCTAACCTTATCCACACAAAAATCCAATCTATCTGTTTCTGGTGGAGCTGGAGAGAGACTAGAGAGAGGGGAGCATTTTCCCTTCCCAATCCAAATCTGAAAAGAACGTAGAACTCAACATTGAGGACCATATCTGCTCCTTCAGCCTCAGCCCACCCTACCTGGAGGTGTGGGACACTTGCTATGTCACTCAGTCACACAGACACACACTGCATATAGTCAGTGAGCCTTACAAGGCCAGTCACACTGCCAATAAGTGTCCTCATTATTTGTCAACAAAGAAGCGTTGAGATTTACTGGCAGTAGCACATCGTCCATTGCAATGGGATTTGTTCTGTGACAAATCCATTATGACAAGCTTTCCTGAGTTTGGACAAAATTCCTACTGCTGAGAAGGTGTGTATCTGCCTTATGAGCAATAAAGTCCAGTCACTGCCATAATATTTATTCAGCTATAAACACAACAGACCTAGGTCATGTTGATGTAGTGCAAAACTACCAAAGTCCACCATACCATTCCTAAGGCTGTTTCCCAAGTGCTTTCACTGGGCCACCCAGTGCTAGATACAGCAGAGAACTTCATTGTATCATATAAAAACCTTCTGTGTAATCCCAGGGCACACACATGTACAGTGATCAATTTATGCACCTCCATCTTAGGCTGCACTGGAGTTTGTTACCAATGAGTCTATCTCTAGCAGTATTTTGTAACAGTACTTTCCACCCATCACTACAGGAAAAGGTCCTTGCCGAGACCAAAATTTATAAGCACATAGACAAATGCTAGCTCCCTTTGTTGTTCATGCTTACACCCTTGTAATTCCCCATTTACCTGGGATGTGCTTTGCCCAGCCAATGATCACCACCAGTTCCCTGTCTGCCAGGTCACAGAGGGTTGTCAGAGCTTTGATGTCACTCTCCGGCATGGTTGGATCAGGCATGGCATAAATCTTCTCTGGCTCAGCCACCAGCAAGTGGGAGACGATCTTAGTCACTGCACATTTCAAAGGAGAAGTTGTTGTATCTCTTGTGACATTAAGGTGAACCCTCCTGGGATAAGACATGACTATAGAGCCCCTAACACCTCAGTAATGGTTTTGGTCACAACAGAAAACCATGCTGTAGCTACACAGGCTGTAGTGATCTGCCTATGACAAACCAGCTCTGCACTGGGATGACAAAAGCAGGAAGTTGCTGTAATGTTGTCAGTTCAGTCATTGTCAGGTAGGTCCACTGAGGGGAGAAGGAGATATAAGCAAAAAGTTGGTGGGATGTGGAAAAGTTTAAAGAGCTATGGGTCGTACTGAAGAGAGTAATCAGCATGGGACTGGTTTTGTTAACATGGCTTGGTTAAAGGGAAAGATCAGAATATCACTAAATGGATTTACATAATCTTCTAGGAAAGGTCTGGTATTTAACCTTAGCTACAATGAGTACCTGAGCTGTAGCTAGGCCTGTCTAATTACCTCTACACTACAATCATAAGAAAATATTCTAGTACTGTTACCAATACAGGAATTGGAAGTGACAGTTGCTACGCTGTACTTTTGGGAGATCAGTGAAAAGAAATATAGTGGCAGCTCAGAGGACCACAATTCAAGACCAATACAATTCAAGACCAATACATACATGGCTTTTTAGCTGGGGGAGGGATCTGTAAGCTCAGGTAAGTGCTGCTCTCAGAATCCAGTCTCCTTTTGTATTTCTGACGGCCTCCACGGACTCGATCCAGACGAACACCTGCAGATAAAACAAAAAAGTCCTCATGATTCCTTAGTGCTTACAGAACCTTGACATGCATATACTAGAATTTGCTAAGCAAGATGTTCCCCAATCTCCAGGGAGCTTCCCTCTCTCTTGAGGGAAGATCTCAGAGATTTCACTTGAGATCTCAGCTGAACCCATAAATCTCAATACCAGCTAGACTGCCTCCATCTCTAAGCATGCTGCTCTGAGCTTTACTTTTATCCAAAACATTAATGAACACAGAAATTAACCCATTCAGACTCTTAAATCACTATAAATCTGATGGGCAAATGAAAAGCTTCAGAACTCAATGCCCTCTACATGATCCTGCTTTTAAAAAGAAGGACTTTAAATGTCAATCAAGCTAGAAGTTATAAAAATAAGCTTTTAGATTGTTCTTAAAAATGAGAAGTTAAATGTTCTATAACCTCTCACTGTTTATATTTGAAAAAAGTGACCTATAGTGTTATAAATGGGATCACACCCCTGGTGGTAAAATTGATTTCAGCATTT
The DNA here is from genome assembly GCF_050655825.1 of Lonchura striata. Classification (NCBI taxonomy): domain Eukaryota; kingdom Metazoa; phylum Chordata; class Aves; order Passeriformes; family Estrildidae; genus Lonchura; species Lonchura striata. Next base: position 51,530,964 of record NC_140707.1, on the reverse strand, counting down.
ATTATAATAAAAAGAAAGGCAGGAGCAGGAGTGTTCCTGTTGAGGATGCTGCGGTGCCAGCACTGGGTTTTCCTGAGCAGCGATGTCCCCCAGGTTCCAGGTGGAGCAGCACATCTTCAGTGGGTAAGATGCCCCTTTTTAGCCTGTTTTTGATCCCTTTGGATTGGTTTGGTTTTGGATCCTTCATTTGCTTGAAGGTTTAAGGCGCTTGATTGGCCCATTATAGTTCTGTCCAGGCTGGCTCGTTTCGCTTGGGGGTGGTGCACTTTACTTGGGTGTAACATGGTACATAGAGTACCGTATTTCTTATAACTACCCTTTTAACCCCTTTTACCATAACCAAACCAACAGTACATGCTTAATAATTATCAACTATTTTACTATAGTTTCTAACCTATTTTTAACATATAGCACAGAGATCATGAACTCTTAATTCAACAAAGATGTTTCAGCCTTGATCAAGTAAGGCAACTGTAATAAAAGTAGAATCCAAATAAATAGAAACAACCTTGACTATAATAAAGCAATGATAAAGATGAAGTAGGGAGACACTGAAGAATTTGTTGCAGCTCTTTCAAAGTACAGTAAAAAAATTCCCAATGACTGGGAAGTACTAGTGCTAGTCACTGTGCAAAAAACCATAGCATCATCAATAGACCAGCAACCAAGTTGTCATATTAGTACAAAATACGATGTTAAAAAGAAATTGTGAAAAAAACCCCCTACAGATATTTGTGCAGTTATGTTTTTTCTGAGCAGCCATATGGACTCTGATAATCATACTGAAATTGGGGTAACTCAGTCTTGCTGGGAGAAAGTTTTGGGGAAAAAAATTGTTTAAGGTAAATGTAGGAGTATTTGATTACAATAAAATTTTGAATTTACACTATACAAGTACTTTCTTAGAAACCCACAGGAGTTTGTCAAGTCTGATCATGGGAACCAATTATGTGATAACTTACTTAATCACATTAAGTCATTAATATTTTGCAATCATACTGCTACATAAACCCAAACAACTAAAAGCAAACACTCCACATCAGTTTGAAGTGACACTTTTTGAACAACTGGTACACCTGAAAAAATCTGCAGTTGGCTGGCAAATATTCTACCCTAGGAGGCATGTCTGTCACACTGCATTTCAATGCTATGTTTGCTTATTCTGTCAGGGAAAAAATAAAGCTTTTACTATGATGCTCACACCAGCCCCACCTGCACCACCTGAAACTGCTACTTGCAACAACACCTAAATCCCGATACTCTTCATGGCTAGAGCACCAAAACCATTTGATTACCAATTGCCCCCTAAGCAACAAGGACACCAGGCCAACTACACTCAGTCTGGCAGAAGGATTTCCCACTGAGCAGGAGAAGCAGGAATGAGCAGAGCAAGGGAGCTGCTGCTGTGGGTGGCTGCTATGGGAGGCCAGCAGATGTTGGAGAAGATAAAGATATGAAGCTGATATAGGTGAACTCAGGTCACACTGAGGAATTTCTTTCCCCTGCCGCATTTTCTATTTCTTACTCTGTATGGAGAATTCATGGACATCCCTAAGTACCACCTTTCATGGTATACCATTCCATGGTATTGTTTCTGAAAATGATGCCTATTGCTTCTTTTACTTCCATTTTCAGTGGCAGGTAGCCTGTGGGCAAGACTCCTTCCTGGGAACCCAAACACATTTGAGAGAGCAATTTCAAAAAGGACAGCCAGGGAATCCCAAACCTTAGGATCTCTAGGGAGATCCCTAAGGAAAAGCAGTAATAAAATCCTGGATGAAGCAGGAAATTTTCAATTCTATCCATGAATTCTTTCCCTCTATAAACATGCCCTTGTTTCTTAAGAAATAAGACTCTATTCCATGCTGAATGAATGACAGCTACCTATAAGCTAGGAAAGAAGGGAGGGACATAAATTTCTGGAACTGCCAGTAAACCAAACAATCAGGTATGAAAAATAAAAGGATCAGGAATACACTGTTAGAAGATTATAGAGGAATTCAGAACAGGCTGCCAAGACGGAGGACTGAATCACATCTTCCCAGGACCCATTCAGATAAGGATCATAGCTGGGTGCATTCCCTCACACCAGTGGTCCAGGGAGGGAAAGAAGGAGATGTCATTCTCTGCTGGCAGAAACCAACACACAGCCCTCCAGGATGCTTTTGCTGTGCAGTTTGCTAAGCAGCGGGAGGGGAAACTAGGAGGAGTAGGGAGGAAATGGGGGAAGGAGTCTGTTTCCTCCTCCCAAGGAGAATGCCATCCTCCAGTGCTTGGCAGAGGGATGGCTGCACAGGTTGCAGCAGTATTAGGGACCCTCAATCAGATTATAAGGACACAAGGGACTTAAGTGCATTAAAAAAAGATAAGAAAGATGCAGAGAGATTTATCCTGCACCCCTCCTTCCCCCACTGAGCAGATAGAGGTCTGTTTGCCCAAGGACTTCAGCTTGTTAATTTTGAACAACTGTTTGTCCTCCTCTTGTTCCCCTTCCCTTGTGACACTCCTTGAGGCAAACGTTTTCAATCAGCACTTGCAGAGCCACAGCTCTACCCTGGCAGCGTGGCTCCAGCTGCAGAGCCGGTGAGCAGGCTGAGCCCCACACAGCACATGCCAGCTCCAGCTGCTGAGTGCCGTGACCCACAGGTGCTACAGTAAACAAAAGCGTTTCAACACTCCAGGTCCCTGACTGTGACACTCCAGACGTAAACATCATAGTAAAATCCTTTTTCTAAATATCTGACAGCCTAATGGGTCATATCTAGATGGAAGGAAAGGGCATGGCCAAAAATCAGTACCTGTAGTATCTAGGTACTCAGGTTAATGCCTGCTGCTCTGCTTGATTTCCTCTGTGGCTGATTTTAAGACAGGCAGGTTGGTTACAGTGCAGATCTGAGAGGGACACTGAAGAACAGACATTAAAATGGAGTGAGAAGGTATGGTGGGTGAGCTCAGAGAAGCAGCATGAAGGAAAACATTAAGCAGAGAAGAAATGGAGGGGAATGTAAGCTGGTATATGAATGGAAGTGAAAGAATGTAAGGAAAAGGAAGACGAGAGATGGCTGGAGCATAGCTGAGGGGCACGTAGGCTGTAATCACAAGGGCAGGTTAAACACCACATGTGCACCCACCTGAGCATTAACTGCAAGGTGCAGCAGCCATGCATGAGATGCAGCTGTTCATGCTGAAGACTTACAAAAGATTTGGTACTGTGGCCTGACAACAAGAAAGCAGCAAAATAAAGCTCCTGTACAAACCCTGTGCTCACATGAATCACAGCTGGCCAGTTCAAAGGCGAGAAGGCACTGATCCTACAAAAATGTCACCACCACAGGCACTCCTGGAGCCCTGTTTGTGTCAGCAAGGAATTGAGATCCACAGTATAGCACAAAGTAAGGAAAGCACCACCCCTTGATAACTTATCTTGCTGGCAGTTCCTTTAAATTAAGACTGTCTATTCTGGAAACATGCCCTCTCCTCCCATTCCCCTGTATAGCAAGAAACTACTGCTGTTCATTCAATTTTATTACCTTTTGAGAAATCCTGCATAAAAGTCCTCCTCATCTGACCTAGCTATGGAGCTGACCCTGGTGTACTCCACAGGTATTGAGCTCCAGCTCCCCCACAGCTGGTTCTCAGCTCCCCAGCCTGCCCAAACCCCTCTGACCTTGCAGGGGGGAGGGCAGGGCCAGGACTTGTGCAGGACTTCTCAGCTCAGCATCCTGCCAGGGCAGGGATGTCACTTTTCTAAGCGTCCTGTGGGTGCCACTCGTGTTCCAAGCACTCTCGCAGAGAGGTCTGTGCCAGCACCAAGCCTCTGCAGTGGGAGAGCTGAACTGCTGATCGTTCAAGCTCCCTGCACTTCTCTGACATGCCCCTTGGAGAGACGTCTGCCCGACAACTTTGGGATCAGATGTCCCCTTACCGACTTGATAACATCAGGCCTTGGGGTTTTTTTCTTAATGGAAGTAAAATAATTCCATCTTTTTTTAAAAGCTGGACCCAGGCCGAGACTGTCGGAAGTAAAAATAGCCGAGTATGCAGAGGCGACAGCACACAGAGTCAGGTTTAGTTTCTCTTTTATTTTCTGGGGACTAAAAATACCCTTAAAAGCTCTGTGAAGCTAAGCCCCGGCCAGTGGGAAATGCAGTCAAGGCCCAGTATCAGCTGTCGTGTCAAATTACCAGCTTCACCTCACTTTCCATCGAGTCCTATCACATGCCCATGGATTGATAGAAACAGAAAGATCTATCTTGCCAAAAGAGCTAACAGAGGAGCCAGGCTACAGGGTTTGCATGGTACAATATGTGTCTAGACCAGGAAGGACACAACCAAAGGGAGCACAGGGGATGTGCTGGCCAGGAAGCAAAAGGGCTGCTTTTGCTGAGCTTCCCTGATACACTAGCCATGTCCTGTGTCCACTGCCCACCTAATCATTGAGCTGCAGCTTCCACACTGCTCTCCCAGGGTCTGAACTGGGGTGGTGCTGTGCAGAGTGCCTGCCTCCAGGAGCTGCAGTCTGAAGTACATGGATTGGTACTGGCCAAGGAAGCTGGAATGTATAGGCTAAAAGCAGAGAAGAAAGGAAGGGAGAAGGGTTGTATCCAAAGCGTCTCCTACAAAATTTCCCTCTTCCTTTCTGCTCTGAACTTCAGGAGAGACAACAGCATATGGTAATGGGATGAGTGAGCCAGGAGGAAGCACATCAAGGAAACAGAAAGCAGAGATGGCCATTAAAAGTCAGGCCTGCCAAGATGAGAAAGAAATACACTATAGGGAAAAGCATCTCTGCCTAACAGGAATGGAGAGGCTGCAAACTGACAAGGCTCTCCTTTGTTATTCAGATACCAGCTTGGGAATGAGAAAAGGTCCCTTTATGCTCTTAGGCTCTAACGCTGTGGCAAAGAGGCCAGCCCCTAGACAGTTTTCTGGTAGGTGACTGATGTGATTACCCAACTCATCTGAAATACAGGAAAGTAACTTGAGGGTCACAAATCAGCACCACCAGAAGAACCCAGTGACTAGGCTGGTGCAGGTGACTAAGCCTGGAAATTACACTTGGAAAGAGAGGGTAAAGAACTATCCTGGGGATGAGGGGAAGTGGAGATGAATGTCCATCTCCTTTGTTACAAGAGCCTATAGAGAAATTAGATCAGTTCAAGTAGGATGCTGCAGCCTCTTCCACCTTTGATGTTTCAGGGTTATGTTAGTCAGGAAAGTTTCTTCACTGTCAGGCTGACTGAAGAGCCCCTGGACTCAGAGAGACAGGTTAGCCCTGTGATACCTGATGATACCTGGTCCCAGAGGCTCTCAAATGCCTTGGAGCAGTGACAGTTCCAGCTCCTCACACACAGAAACACAAGCAGCATGTCCCGAAAGGTTGGTCCAAAGCATACAGAGTCAAGTGGAACCCACACAGCCTGCAAACCAGTCCTTCTCCCTGCCACTGCCAGCTGCATGGCTGCCAGCTCTGCAGGGCTGTCTGCAGTGCTTGCCACTGCTGTCTCACAAACGTACATCTTTCTTCCCATGCTGAGCCCCTCTCACTTTGCTCCCCCCACTTTGCTCCCTCTGGAAACTCAGGAATTAACAAGGGCTTCAAGGGCTAATGGGAATAAAGAATACCTCGGTACCTTGTTCCCTGCAACAACTCTCTGTTGAGAGAGTTCACCTTGTGTCCCTGGTCCACGCAAATGTTCTCCTCTGATTGATTCCTTCCCAGTCCTCCAAACAGTCTGAAGCAGCTATATTGGTTATGTCACCCATGGCCACAATACCTACACAGCAGAGGGCTGAGGGGCACTGTGCAAAAGGAGGGGATGCAGGCACATGTCTGCTAGGAAGATACCAAGGTTGAAACAACAAGATGAATACCAAGGTGAAAACAACAGGACCTAAAAGATGACAAAGCCTCAGCCCCACTGACTTTCCAAGAGGTAGAACTCAGAAATAAAGCCCCAAAGCAGTGTCTGGAGACCTAGGTGTGATTTAACTACCTTACTTTAGACTTTGATTGCTCCCCTCTCTGCATCTAGGCTCCCTTGACCCACAAGAGAGAAAAAGGCACCTCCACATTCAGCTCACTGGCCAGACACTTACCTGAGGAGGCATCATGACAGATATTTCTCTGCACTGATTACCAAGACAACCCCTGTGGGGTGAAACCAATGGTATCTCTAGTCTAGTTTTCTGTCTCAGTATATTTCAGTGGAGCAGATTTTGGAACAGGTAGAGGAGCATAAGTATGGATCAAGAACAATTTTTGATATGTGATGACACAATGGAGTGGCCCTCACGACTACATGGAAAGAGGTCTACTTGTGATGGAGGTCCACAGAGGAGAAGGAGTTAGTCCCACCTACACAGCATGCTCTGCTTTGTCCAGCCTTTAACAGCAACTCTGCTTGAGCCTTGAAGCATCTCCTCAAGTCCTCACCTCAGCAGTGGCTTTTATAATGCTAAGAACTACTGTCCACTTCTTATTGAATTCTTAAATTGGAACAGTTGTGCCAGGAAGTTCTGAATAAAGATCCTCTCAGGATAACCTGCAGGTCAAGAGCTGGCACAGTCTTCAAAGGTGAGTCAGGGAAAGGGACTGAGAATCTCAGCAGAGCTGAGTCACTGGTGCACACAAGTTATCAGAGGCACATGCCTAAAGTTACTGTAGAGCAGTGGGGGCATATATTCAGTCCCATCCCATTCTTTCTTACCTTGAAGAATCTTACCTGCTGTGTTGTCAAAACTGCCTAAAAGCTTCTAGGACAATGGCTGGGTTCTAAAAATCCCAGGATGGTTGTTGCAGTTTTTATCTGCTTCCTCTTTTCTATATATATTATAAGAGCTCTAAGCACAGTTTTGGTGACAGAATACACAATGTATTTATTATAAACCTATGTAGAGGTGATGCCTCTCTGAACCCACCTACATGTATATGGATGGAACCTGGACTTTGATGTTTGAAAGAATGGACATCTAACTAGGTGTGGTAAGAACCACAAAATTCAAAATGAATGAGAGGAACCAAATGAAACAATTCATAATCCATTAGATAAGGGAGAAGTTGTAGGGATGGTCCTGGATGTGCCATTCTTATGTCCACAAAACAGATACCAAGTGCACTTACAATTGTACACTCCAATGCACAATTTGTGAACAGTCCATCTGCTGGAAGCCTCCTCTTTGGAGAATTATCATCAACCTGCCAAAGGCAGCACATGCTCTCCGTCACAACTCAGCTCCAGCCACATTGCAAATGCTCAATTTATGCCTTGGAAAATAGTTGGGTGTGGAAGATAGAGTCATCAAGATGCCACTCACTGCTCCCAGAGATCCTGTTTCAAAGCACAGGGGGTTGCCTGTCTGTTTTTAAACACTAGGATATTTTAGAGAAAGAAAAAAAATTTTTTCCTTCTCTTTTTTTACATTTGGATACCTCCAATAGTGATAAAGCTGGCAGCGGCTGGAGGCAGAATACTCTATAAATACAAAGCCATTAAATTGTACACAGCAGCAACCTGATCGGGGCTACCTTTTAATTTCCTGACATGAGCTGGCCACTAACCCAATTACCCAGGGTCCCCGGAGGAGCCCTCATCCTTCCCAGGAAGCACAAAGCAAGAGCCCAAGCATATTGCAGGGATGTCAGCTGAGCTTTCACTGAAATCAAATATCTTTTTGAGAACACATGGTCTGGAAGCGGGAATGGGGGCAGGAGGGAGAGGCTGCTGGAAGCACTTTGCTCCATTGAGAGATTCTTTCACCTGAAAACAGAAATTAAACACCCTCCATTTGGTTACATTGCTGAAAATGCTCTGCTGTTGATTCAGTTTTCTGGATTTTAGTAGAAGACGAAGGCAAAGTTGGAAGTGGAAGTGGTTTGAAATCACCAGTGCTTGGAATCCCTTGCTCAGATACTAGATGACTGCATCAAATTTACAACACCACACTGCCAAGTCTGTCCAGGATGACAGATTTGATTCCTTGTGAAAAAATTATGACATCAGCAGCTGGTAAGGGAAACTGAAGAGTTAGGAATAAACACCAGGGCAATTCCACTGTGTACAGGGTTTCCTAATCAGCAATGGTCTTGAAGAGGTGGATTTAATAGACAGCTGCTTCTGAAATTTGGAGATTACAGTCTCACCATCTCGGAAGTGGGGATCACCTCCAGCATTCACAGAGATGCAGGCACTTAGATAACACAAGGGTAACCAGGCAGGTTTCTGGGAGGCAGGGTGTTCCCAAAGACACCAGGGAGAAGAAAGAAATGGGAACAGGAAGATGATCTGAATGAACTTTGTGGCTCTCTTCTGTAGACTTCTCTTGCCTGTTTCACTGCCTGGTGCTGCAGTGTCAGTATCCCACATTCCAGCAAACTTTACATCAGAAATAATATTAGACAGATAGGAGTCCAAGAACTTGGGAGATTTGTAGCAAAGAATTTGGATTCCCTGTTGAATTTTAATATGTTCTCTAGCATTTCTTTTTGAAATGCATTAGGAGCAAAGGAAGAAAACCTGGGCAAGGAATGGTTGTACCTGAGCTTTCTACAGCATAACAGTTTTGGGAATAAGAGAATCATGCAGATAAGATAAATCACATGTCTTTACTGGATAATTGCCTAACTTCTCTCTTGCTGTTAAAAAGCCCCCCTTTTCTGCATCCAGATCAAGATCAAGACCAGATCAAGATATCCTTCTACCTTCCTTCCTTTTATTTCCAGACTTCACCCTCACCACTCAAGGGTGATTCTTGAGAGCCAGGAGGCTAGGCCTGAGGATAACTTACCTTCAAAGACATTCAGAGTGGGGTAAAACACCTCATACAGGGCAGGTTTCCTATCCAGGGAATCCCCACTCCTGCTTTTAGCACATGCAGCGCATTTACTCCTGTGAACTCCTATCTTCTACTTTCTGAATAAGGTATACCTGGTCTATCACAGGACACATCCCCAGCATCCTTTCAGCCTTCACCCTCTTTCTTGGAAGCCAGTCAGTGATGTCTGCAAGAAACTGGGCAGAAGCCACTCATACATCCCAAAAAGTTGCACTTAATATTCAGTCATGAGCAGGATTCTGAGGAGACAAGTCGCAATACTAGCAGGGACCAAAGGACAACTTCAGCAACATAATATACATTACTTCCATTAAGAAGGAAAATAAGACTCAAAAGCTGGGGCAACAATCGATGGCATTTCAATGCCTGGATGAGATTTTTTTTACAGACATTTTCTTTGCTGTGTAGTTTTCTGCTGTGATGTGACACAATTGCATGTGCATGCACTTCATGAAAAGCATTTCCTGACCCACCTTTGCTTCCTTTTCAGAACTGTTTGTGCTCCACTTGGGTTTCTGCAGATGTGCCAGCATAGAACAGGGAACAACACAGCTTTAAAAACAATACAATCCTTTGAGGAAAAAGTACTGCAGGGCTTCCACAAGAGAAAGGACCAAACAGCCAGACAACAGCCAGTCTGTTCTCTTTGGTGTGTCATGGTTTGATATGTCTGATACTGTCTCTCCTCTACTTGCCTGTCTGTCATTTCCAGCCAAAGATGAGTTCTGTAATGAGAGGCCTTGATGTTTCATTGCAATTCACTTATTATCCCCATCCCTCTTCTGATGATCTCAGAACATTTCACTTTCATGGGCAGTATTGCATTTATGTGACAAGGTTTTGGTAACAAGAGACTGCAGGGGTGGTTTCTGTGAGAAGACATCAGAAACTGCCCCTATGTCCACTCCAGACAGCTCCAAAATGGACCCACCACTGCCCAAAGCTCAGCAATGCTGGTGGTGCTTCTGTGATAGCAAATTCAAGAAGGGATAAAAGCAGCTGAGAGAGAGACATGAGAAAATACAGAAGAACAGCCCTACAGATATCAAAGTCAGAGAAGAGGAGATGCCCCAGGTTCAGAGAGGCAGCAGAGGTGTGGAGGGCAAAATTGTGAAGTCATGTCTAAGCAGCCAACTAATGTCCAAAATGAAACCTCTGAGCCCACATACACAAGCATTGTGTCATCTGCAATTACATCTGCCTCTTGAAGAAAACCAGAAAGGTTATGGGTGAGTAGAGCATGAATGGCAAGGGTATATTCTTCCTAAAACTGACAAGGTATACTGAGTTTTTAAAAGAGCTTTGAGCAGACAAACTGCTGAAATTTCTCTGTTTATAATTCCAGAAATCCAGGAAGATCTAGATCTACTCTGTAGAGCCCACAGTTAAAGAACTACACTTAGTCATTGGAGGCACAATTGGAGACAGCGATAGGAGCAATGAGAGGCAATGGGGTGGACAAACCCCGGGATTCCCAGCTCTGAACAATGCCTCTCCACTGCAAGTTGCAGGGCACACTTTTCCTGCACTGGCCATCCCCCCACCAGACATAGAAGCTTCTTCATTTCGGGTGAGCAGTATCACTGGCTACTCAGGTTTCCCTGATTTCTCCAGAGCAGAAGGGCATGCAATTCTACTGGACAAAGCTGTGAAGATGCCCATCTCCACTGCCTGCAGGCTGGTGGTGCAGGAAGGCAAAGAGCAGCAGAGCACAGATTTTCTGGGGACAGTGCATCCCTACATGAACACTGGGATTGGAGTCTGCTGGAATGCTGGACTTGAGATTCAGCAGGTTCCTATACGAGCCTGCTAGGGCTAATTAATGCTCCCTGGGGGCACACTCCAGATGGAAGGGAAAATGAGAGACAGACAGGCCAACACTTCAGACATCTGAGCCAGCTGGGCTCTGTGGGCAGAGCTTTCTGCTTGCCACAGTGAGTCTTGCCTGGTCTGCAGCACCACACCAGGAGAACCTGAGACAGCAAAGCTCTGGTGTCTGTGCAGTTCCCTTGCTGCAATACATTGATCAGAGCTCTCTTAAAGAAAGTGGTCTGGATATCTGAGACACCTATTGATTGCTCCATTGGCTCTCTTCCTGCCCTGATCCTCATTCACTCAGCATTGCCTGAATAACCTGCACATCTGTGTCAGGGCCAGTCTCCCCGGATCTTAAAGGGCTACATTCACAGCTTTCTGCCTAGCTGCAGCCTATGGAGGGAGAATAGATGTCTGGTAACCCTTATATGCAGTCCTCAAGGGAAAGATCCAAGTCTCACGCAGCATCAAGCTGAGCATTTCAGGTGCAAAGCAGATCTTGAAGTCATAGTTATTTGTTTTTTACCATCTTTGAGTACTGATGCCTTCTGCTTCAAGAACAAGGTAATGCCACATGCCCAGCAGTCAGGAGGTGGCATGTACATCATGTAGGGCAACAATAATCAGGAAAATGAGAAGAAATCATGAAGCCCTTTACTAGTAACTAATGGAATATCATATTCTTCTTGAGCAAAAGGACAGTTTCTTTACCCAGAAACATCTCCACCGAGTTACAAGCCTAGTGGCTTGCCCAAGGACATCAAGGAGAAAAGAGAAGAACTGAGAAGAATTAAAAGAGAAGAACTGATTTCTAGATCTTGTCTTTAACCAAAAGACTGATTTTCTCCAAATTTTTGATAATCAAGCAGGATGAAGAACATGGCTTAGCAACCTTCTGCTATGCATAAACCCAGGGATGATAAGAGAGGTACACCAAGGCAAAGTAGGAATGGGATCTATTAAAAGGAATAGTAATCATAAGCCAAATATTAAGAGACATCTTGTCCTAATGAGAGTTTGGAGACTGCAGAATAGGCTCTCTGGGGAAACCAAAACATCAGGGATTTATAGAAACAGTTAAACTACTAGAATGGTACAGTTGGGAACACTCATGCCTTGGCAGAGCAAAGGGATGGATGAGCTAATAGGATGACAGATCAGAGATGGAAAAGACCAGTGAACCTTTTCTAATCTGAAATCCCTTGTCAATTCTGCATTTTGAGCAATTCAAACAATTATGGATTTGTTCTTTCTAGAAACTCTTGGCTCTGTGGAGACCAAATTGTGTGACACCATTTTTTCCCCTTCTTGGATTTGGCTTTTAAAGATGTGTATTGATTGAATTCTGTATACTAATACTTTGTGCTTCCACCAAGCTTCACATAAAGTTAACTAATTGGTCCTCACAATAATTTTGCAAAGCAAAGCAGTATGACCCTTATTTCTCAGCTTGGGATACTGAGCAAAAGAAAGAAAGAAAGATGCCTGCCCAACATCACTTGACCACTCTCTGTTAGGACACAAGACTCATATTTGCAGATTGTTAGGGCAGTCTCCTCTGCTCTTCTTGATATTGTGTGCTCTTCTATCCCATTGCTATCAATAAATCTTTATGCTGTATTTTCCACAGCTCTAAATATTATGGGCAGGATCACAGATACACTAACATCAATAGCAAACCACCCTTCCCCAGTGACTTTAATGATGCCTGATCAATCCCTATATGAATAACTAAATACACTTCAGCACAAAAGCAGGCATAGAGCCAAATTTCATTTTGCCACAAGTAATATCCCACAGGGTTTGGGAGTTCAGACACAGCATAGTGTGAGTGAATTTACACTGCTTTCCAGACTAACTCTGGTCTGGAAGGAGTTAACTGTTTTCACAGAACTTGGAGGCCAAGACATAAAACCCTTCCCAGAGCCCTGCTCTGAAAAGTGCTGAAGTCCCAGCACTGGAAGCAGAGATGCCCTGACCACACAGCCAGCACACCAGCACTGGCTCCTGTGACTGTTCCCCCAGCTGCCAGCTCCAGGAGGCTGAACTGTTCAGAAGCAGGACAGCACAGACACTGCAGCCAGCAAGCCTGAACCTGTGCTGCTGCTCTGCAGAGTGCCTGGAGCCACTACAGGCAACTCAGGTTGTTTTGTGGGATTCATATGAATAGGCTACAGTGCATTAACAACCTGTACTCCCCCTAAAGCCAGTGTCACCAGTGTATATTTGCTATAGTGGGCAATGGGATACATCCCCTCCCTGAACTACCAGCATGAAGAGTAGTAGGCTTCCAGTGGTCTCTAACTACAAAGTAGGTGCCTCCCTCCCAGTAGGAGATCAAGATCCACCACCTCTACACCTAGGTCAGGAAGGGCTAAACTGCAGAAGCTTGCATCTCCTCCCTGTGGTAACTAGTATGCTCTAGAAGAAAGATATTTAACCACAGAAACTACACATCCATCAAAGAACAAAATGGGTTTAATGTCTAATCTACATTCTTAACAACACTGGTTGCCATCAAGAAATGTGAGAGTTCTAGTGAGAAGCAATACATACTCAACTGACATTGTACATTTTATTACCAGCTGCTGTGATATTATGACCTGGAAGAAAGTTGAATGCTGGCATCTTGGCTGCAGCATATAGGACTCATGCATAACCACAGGCAGCGGCTGTTTCTTGTGGTTAGGCTGAGAGGACCTTGCTTTGCTGGTATAGTGATCCAGGAGGCTATGTGCAGTGCTGCTCCTTCCTTCCCCTCTTCCCCTCATTGCCTTTCCCAGAGGGACCCAAGGGAAACAAACCTTTAAAGTCAATCCACAAGAATGTGTTTAATTGCCACTGAATTCCCTGTGGTTCCTCTTGAATGGACAAAGATTGAAAAGGGGGTTGTGAGAGGAAAAACAGCACAGGAGAATCTGAACACTGCTCAAAGAGTGCTGAACAGATCAATAGGCTGAGCAAAACACAGGCTGAGTATGCAGGGCAGGGGACCCACAGCTCCCATACAAACCTGTGCTACCAACCATCTTCAGAAAGTCCCCTGAGTAGTAATACAGGCAGCTTTCATTGCACACTGTGCCACAGCTCTGCATTAACTCCATCCTTCCCTTATGAAGAGCTGCCAACCTAGTAATGATCACAAAAGAGCCCCTCCTTCTCAACACCAAAAAATTACTAGAGTGCAAGAAGAGAAACACCCTCCAGCCCAGGCTTCCTTTGGGAAAAGAAAGAGTCTGGCACCACCAGCTTCCACTTATTTAATAACTGAGTATGAAAACACTGACTAGAACCACTCTCCTCTCTGGACTGCCCTCTTGGTCACTGCCCATCCTGACTCTCTTACAAAGCCTGTAGAAAGATACATTCAGAAACACAAAGAGGGCAGGCATGTAGTTAGCCTGGGAGATTCTGCAAGGTCTGCAATCCCAGGCACTGTCAGGACAGAGAAAAATTTTCATTCTGACTCTCTTACCTTCTTTTAGCATCCCCACTTTGAGGCATTTCATGAAGCGACAGGCCTGACAGGACTTGCGCCTCCGTTTCGTGATCTCACACTCGTTGGTGGCCGGGCAGCTGTATTCAATATTCCCTGTAAGCAAACACAGAGATTGTCACCCAGGAATCATGTTCTCTCCATGGATCCAGGGACAGGCTGCAGTGCCCAGACATTTCCACCACCATCAGTCTGTAAATGTTGCATGTTTGCTCATTCATCTACATACACATATCCACCTGTACCCTGCTGACCTAGCTAAGGGGATGACTGCAGTGCTGGGCTCTCAGGCACGTGTCCTCCAGGCATGTCATCCCTTGTGCTGCACCCCTTGAAACCTGGCCTGCTCACTGAAATCCAGGAATGAGAGTGGGAGCAGTTCAGGCATCACTAGAATTTCCTTTGCTGCCAGCCTTGCTCCATGTCTGTGGGATGGATGTCACCTGCCCAAGTTTCTTGTCCTGCTTGGGCAGCCAGGGAGCTCAGAGACAGCATTTCCTCCTTTGCTTCCTCCTGCCAGCTGGCATACTGCAGGTAGCAGGGAAGCAATAGGTCTGCATTGAGAAAGGTGGGTAACACGTCCTGAAAAACAAACATGGGTTCTCTGTGCAAATCTTTACATTTTTAATTTATTAGTCCTTGTGCACCTGCTTGCATCCTCTGCACAGGATTCTTTCCCTCTTCCCACTTTCCTCATTCCCTTTTATTTATGATCACCCCTCAACACTGCCTGTAAGACAAAATGAGAAAGAAGCACTCCAAATTTATTTCTAATCACATCACATTTTATTATAAGCCAAGAATATAACCAAAGTATGGATGCAAGGGTCTGATAAAAGGACGTGAGTGGAATTATGCTGGATTACAGTGTAAGGCAACAATTATTTAGTACTATAAGACAACAAACAGAAATGGCTGTCTCAATCCTGCCATTCACTTTGACCTGATGTTTCTGAAGAGGTCTGTGCAATGTTTGCCATGGAGCTGGACTGGAAATCTAAACTTGGCACTGATGAATTAACAATGACTACATTTAAGGCAGTCTAGTTACTGGTAAATCAGGCAGGACTGAAAAAGGTACCAAATCTCTACATAAGTGGAACAGTGGAAAAGCTGGTTTAATGATTTAGAGTAGGAAACTGAGGTTTGATAGTTCAATAAGACCTGTAGGGAGAAGTGTAGGTAAGAGCTAAGAGAACACACAGTATGGACTTTGTATAGCATCAGATTAGAAGTATAGTTTACAGTTTAGTAATACTGGGACAGGACTTGATTTTCATTCCTACTTTTGTAATGGATTTTTGTGTTTTGTGCAAGACCATTCCCTCCTCTAAATAAAGATCAATAATCTGATACGTATCAATCTCTGGGGGTGGTAAATAGATCTTGGGGTTCACTAAACTATTGGAAAGCCCCCTGGATTTCTGAGTGGAAAAACAGAGTACAGAATCAAAAGAAAGAAAGCAACATTTGATTTATCTCATTATTCTTGGCCCATGCTGAGTGAAACTCCAGGAGCACACAACCCCCAAAGCCTAAAGGTGGTCAGCCAACTAGCTATAAACATTCCTCCTCCTGCTGCTTGTTTTGTTGTAAGACTTGCAACTTCTCCCTAAGCTTCAGCCCAGCCACCCCATTCCTCTCACCACTGCTCATCTGCCCCCAAATGCAGTTTGTCAGCAAGAGCACAGTGTGCTGCACAAGTTGCTTCCATTCAGGCTATATTTCGTCATTGTGCAGCATCTGAATTTCAATAGCCAGCCATGTATCAACATTCTCAGAGAGCTGGAAATTGAGATTCAAGCTAGATCTCAAGGTAATAAACCAATTCCTGTTCTAGACACAGAGCTCCAGCACATTGCAGACCCATGAGTATGGTGGCCTTGATCTCACAATCAGATACTTGCTGTGCCCCACACAGGAAGGAACAGAGCAGGAGCAAACCTGGGAAAAAACTCAGACACAGTCTCACTTGGGGAGGTTTTGCCTTTGCTTGAATGCCAACCTTTCTCACCAAAGACAGGATCAGAGCTCTGGAGAGATGCTAGATTTCATGTTTTGTGGTCCAAAAGCCAAAAATTTGCTCCCTAACACAGAAATACTACAGTAAGGGCACTGAGCCTTTACAGCAGTGGGAGATAGTAACAGCTCTCATCTGGAAGCTCAACCCTCCACAGTGTCAAGCAGATCCCCAGGCTTCCTCATGCCTCTACTCCCTGGATTCTTTGACAAGCATAGTACTGGAAAGAGTCTACAAATCCTACATCACAACTAAATGGGAGAGTGTCAGAGATGTGAAGGTACCAGTTACCACATACACGCTCTGTGTGCAGCTCAAATAAGCAGTTCTCAAACACACGTCTGCACTGGGATCATGATTGCTAAAGGAGCCTCAGAGGAGGCTCAGCACTGGGAGTTTTATATCAGGCCCAAAAAGATGCTGTGCACTACAGAGATTGAGAGCCACAGCTGGGGGTAATGCCTGCCATTGCTGCAGAAAGCAGGGGCATCACTAGGGAAGGCACAATCAGCATTACCCAAGCAGAACTTGACCAGAAAAAAACCTGTCATTTTCAAAAGTTTATCAGAGTTCTTGGATTTTTTTTTTTTTGTGTCTCAATTTCTTTTATGGGTCCTGGGGCTGGCTGCCAGCACAGTGAGTTGCTCACAGCTCCCTGTAATTTCTGTAAGTGCCCTGTGATAAAGTGATGAGATTAACTCATCGAAATTCCAACAGCCTCCCAGTGGCTGGCAGTCACACCACCAGCCCAGCTGCCAGCACAGGGGCCTCAGAGAGAGCTTCCCTTCACTGCAGCAGCTGGGGATGCTGCAAAGTCCTGCAGAAGAGTGTCAGCACACAAAGGTGCACACAGACATGGACAATTCTCTATGCAACAACAAAATGTGAGTCAAATCTCTGTGTGTCAAGAACTGTAAATTATGTGCCCCATAAGGAAGGGGCTAAAAAGGGGATAATTCAATAGACAAGGCCTTGCTTTGAGTTGTTGCTTATTAGAGAGATTTCCTTTACTTAGAAAATATTTACATTTGATCTGAAAAAAATGGTAGAACCTCACTGATGCCATGGCACAAGATTTACCTTAAAAATGGCTTCAAAAATGAAGTAGTAGGTGAACAGATCAGAGTTTGGATTTCTTCTAAGCCTTCATATATCACCTTGGAGGTCAAATCACTTCCCTGCTATATCCTAGTTTGCTCATCTGCAAAATGAAATGAACATCAAACCTACCTTCTGGAGAGATTGTGAGTCTTTATTCATTAAGGTGTAACTGTATTTTAAAGCCCTTAGATGAGAGATGCTACAAAACAGCAAAGGGACAGATCATGTGTTTTTATGCTGGAGAACTGCAAAATTACCCTATTTTCTGCAAAATTAGACCTCTGGCTGTTAAACAATTTGGAATATAATTCCTAGTGCATATATGACAGGAGCACCTGAAGATTGTACACCAAAACTTGGTCATTCAAGAGACCCTATTATATTCACCCTACCTCTCTGGAACAGATGGACTGGGAAGACAAGAATGCCTCCCTGAGCTTGGGGAGCACAGAAAAATCCCACCCATGTCCTACTTAAATTAGGGATAGGGTCCTCAGGGGAACAGAACTTGAAATCAGTACAGTACTGGTGACACAAGCTACTCTCTGTTAACTGATTCTACCTTTCTAGAAAGCCTTTCTGCAAGGAAACTCTGGAAAGACTAGATAAAAATAGCTAAGAAAGTCCTTACATAATTTTCAGCATCTGATTGCCAAAAAAGCCAATCTTGCTTTTTCTCGTTTCTTCTTCATTGCTATTTACTTCAATTAGTGTTTCTAGCTGAGGCATCACAGCTCAAGCCCTGGTGTGAGGAGAGGTACTTCATGAAAATTAGAGGCAACTCTCTCAGTGATCTGCACGAGATAAGAAGGGTTATTTTTTAAGCCTCAGCTTTCAAAGCAAAGGATTCAAATGATGCTACAAGGAAAACGGGATACATATAGGTGTAACACCAGCACTGTTTGCCTCCTCAGGGTGGCACACCTACCTCCTGCTCACTAAAGAAGGCTTGGACATTTCACAAAACCTCACTCAAATCAGCCTCCTGCTTGCACAAGCATGCAGGATAGGGGTTTTGGGGCTCCCTATTGGCACAAATTTGTCTATAGGGTTTCAGACACAGAAATATTTTACAGAACTTCCACAGAAAAAATCCTTCTGCACAGAGCTCGCTGTACAGATGTACAGAGGCAAACAGAAAATACTAGATTAATAGAGATGAGGTTGCACTCGAGATGGTTTTTTAAATTCAAGTGATAGATCTGTGAATAGTAAGCAGCAGTCAAGCACTAGATAATGAAATACTGCACCTTCCCTGGGTAAGCTTTAAAAGTTTTTGGAAAACTGTGAACTCCCACTTGAAAAATAGCAGGCACATTTCTGAGTAGGACAGAAGGATAGGACAGTGCCCAGCTGATGTGGCTGCCACTGTAGGGACACAAAACCTCCTTTGTGTGGGGGGATTGTAATGCTCTTCTGCTCAGGAAAACCTCTGTCAACTGCTCTTCTTCCTAGGAGCCACTCCAAGAACCGAAACAACAACAACCAGAAAGCCCTAGAAGACTTTATTACAAGCTTTTTATAAATCCCTACAAGTCTTCTGAGCTGCATTATCCACCTTTTAAGCCCCTTATTGGTGCAAAGGCATCCCAACACAGCAGTTCTGTTGCTACACTCACTGAGTTTGAAGCTTGCAAGACTCAAGCTGGAAATGCACAGACACAGGCACTTTGCCTAACACACAACTTTCCTGTACAGAAGATGATGGTAAATGTGTCTCTTTTCTCTGAATCTCCAATGTTTTGCTGAGCTTTGAACTTTTATTTTATAATAATGGGTCATTTTAGAAATAGCCTTCATTTTCACCATTTAAAGATGAAAAATAGATGCATTGAATATACATGAGTATATTGAATAATAAAGGACACATATCGTTACACAGCACTGTTATTAGTCAATATTCAAAGTAGGCAAAACTACTAACTAGTTGTAACAATTACTGAACTAAAGAGAATGACAATATATTTGACTGATACATAATGCTCTACCTACTGAGCAAAGTATTAAGAGAAGGAATAGATTTTGATTGGGAATTTCTATCCTGTAAACAATCCAGTATTTGCCTTTGTCTAAATTTGGATGAAAGGATTAGTTAGGATTTCCATGGACCAGAAATTTAAAAAGCTTTTTTTTATAAACACCCCAAACTGTCTTTTATCTAACAGACCTATTCCTTTACATTCAGCTAATATGAAATCTTTTGTTTCAAGTCAGACCTCCCTTGAGCACCAATAGCAGCACAATCAATCATATCTGAAATTCAGAGTCTCTTCTATCTGCACTAGATTGCACATTCCACAATATTCACAGTCAGGTGAGGTAAATGCAAACTGCTACTAGAATATATTCCCATGAAACAGTACAATGATAGAGAAACATGATTAAAATTTTGTCAGCCTAGCTGACTGAAAATGCTTCAGGTCAGTTTAGGATTTCTGACTGCTTCAAATCATGGGAAGTACAATCCTGGGTTCAAAATATCACGTTCAGAGAGAAAGACCTGCAGCCCAGCAGTGTGTTCTCTCATGTCACTTCAGGTTTTCACTTTTCTGTCTCAAGCACTGCCAATACTCCAAAGTAGAAATGACACACAGGTTTCCAGGCTGTGATCCTTGGGCAATGTAACACAACATAAGAAAGGACAGAGGTGTGACACTCCCCCATAATCTGTGGGACAGGTTAAGGGTGTGTTGGATGAGCTTGTCTTCCTGTCCTAGCTCAGGAAAACCAAATATTCAATTTCAGCTAGAAGGGAATAAATGGTTTGCATTTTCCTACCTTCTTTTCTTTTTCTTCTATCATCAAAATTTTTCTTAAGGAAATCTGACGTGATAAAAATTCTACTTTTTTTTGAAAAATCCTGCTGACAGAAAACTCCCACACAGCAGTATTAGCAACCTCAGAGATAATCAGCCATGTCCATGCTGGCTCTCAGTATGTCTTCTCCCAGTCATTTGAAAAGCAGCAGCTCTTTTTGTCCATGATAACCTGGCCTCACCTGGCCAAGTGAAAGTGAGCTGCAAAAAAGTCATCATTCTTAAAGAAGGTCTGCAGCTGGATGGCCCTTCTTCCTGCTGCTGCTAGAGCAGCAGAGGGAGTCAAAAGGCCATTGAAAGATACTCTTGCCTAAAGATATGCAGGTTTTATGTCAGTTAATGCAGCTTAAAAAACCCTAATAGACATGGGGTAATTTGTAGCAGGGTGGGGGGGATGCTAGTTGGAAGTGGGACTTCATGTGAAGCTCTGCTTCATGATCAGGGGTATCTAAATAGGGCTGCAGTAGTTTTGTAACCTAGCACAGATTTAGACCCCTTTTATGGCAGCATGAATATGTAAGGCAGACAGAGTAAGTACTGTCATAGTCTTCATTAGTTTTTCACCTGTCAATACTCAAGCACAGAGAAGTGAAGTGGCTTATCCAAGACCACAAAAACCTGATGATGAATTTACCTACTTCATCTCTTGAGCATCTGGGAAATCCTGGGGTCATCACTCCATCTCAGAGCTCAGACCATTGAGTCACTGCTGCTCCCACATACTGAATCATGGCAAGATTTTGGTACTAGGATACTGGGAAAGCAGTTATACAACATACACATCTGCATGCTTTCTGCAAAGCCTACATTGGTGTTAGGCAGCCTGGATGATGGTGTTTTCACTTTCTCTCTTAGATGCTTAAAAGAGCTACTGAATGTAATAGAGTTGCAGGATAAACACCTTTTTGAAATGCTCTTGCCACTCACCTTCTCTTTTATATGATCTTTAAATCCTTTTCCCCTAAACACCCGGGGCTATACTTGGATATCATGCCCACAGCAGTAGAGCCCTGGGAGCAGTGCATTTTCTTGACTCAGCCAAACTCTGCAGACCTATTTGCTGCCTGCTTCCCTGGGCTCAGCCTTCAGCTCATAGCTGAAGTTGCTCACCCTCAGCCACAGCACACTTGACTCTCACACTCTAAGGAATAAAAGCATTTTTGTACCTCACTTGCCAGCCCAAGCTGATGACAGGGTGAGAGAAATTTCCACTTAGTCCTTTCCCCCCCATCTGTTACATGCTAACAGGCAATCAATTAGGGAACCACAGGGAGAAAGAATATGGCTCTGCTAGGGAAAGGAAGATGGAGGGAAGCATTCTCCTCTCTTGGGATTCAGTCAGCTGACATATCACCTGGCTGATACATGCTCCATGTTCTGCTACCATGCATAATTTTCTTCTGATTCTCTCTGAAAACTCCTTAAAATTTCCTATGTCTTTTTCTCCTTCTTGAGATCTCTTTTGCTCTGCCACAGAGGTCCTCCAGTATCACTTCCATGAAGAGTTAATTATCTTGTCTTTTCCTGTATTAGGAGACACCAGGACTTTGCTTCAGAGTGCGACCCTGTCTCTGCTTTAGCACCTGAATGTGCCTAAAAGAAACATTAGGAAGTGTCCAAGGGTTGGAGAAGGGAGGGAGTCAGTGCTGACAGAAATGCAAGTAGTTCACATTCACTCACAGAGATTCAGAAATGACAAATCACAGAAACCCTGCCAGGCCAATGCCCTAGAGATGGCCATGGAATAATAAATAAGGAAGTATCAGTGGGGCAGAGAAATTATTTCCACAGCTGGATTTCCACATTAAGGAGAGATATCTGAAATCTATGAAAACAAGATAGATATAGAGACTTTTGTAGAGACCTGGGATAAAATTCACCCTGTACTGTTCAAGAGTTGAACATCCCCAGCAACAGAGTGTAATCAGATCCATTCAATTAATAAAGTGGGTGGTGTCCCCACAGGTGCATTTCTTTCATTTCACAGGAGGCAAGGAAGTATTGATGTGGTGGACCAACCCCAGCCAACAGCCTCATACACGCACAGGTGCCTGCTAACCTGCCTTCAGTCAGCATTCCATACTTGGGCAAACCCAATGCACTTCCCACTGGCGGATGAATGATCCTGTCCTTTTTCCAGTTAGTGGAGGAAATAAAGGGAGTATCTGTTATGTCCAGGCATGTTTGCTCAGACAGGGCATGTGTGTATAAGTACACCCAAGCATCCATGGATATTGGAAGTTGTTTGGATGCACTCCTGCTTTTGATTATATTGCAGCTGCACATGTGCACATCTGCAAGCATTCTGGCAGTCAGGACACAGCCATACTCCTCATATGTGAATTGTACACGAAGGAGTAACACCCTGCGATTCATCTACATGTGCATGCATTGAGGTTTTCAAAATCTCCTGAGGAATTGCACATCCTTAGTGAGACTAACAAAAACTTCATCTTCTTCAGTGCCTGGCTTTTTTATCTTCAAAGAACCTGCATCTTAATGAAAAAGGTGGTGAAACTGGAAAAGGAGAAAAAGACTGACTATCACAAAAGTTCTCTGTCCAGATTTGTGCTGAGGTTTGTATGGAATTCATTGCTACATATCAAGACTGGTAGGACAGTAGAATTTCTCTACTCTTGTAATGCTGGAGCTTTCACCTCAAGGTGCAGATATGTCTGCATAAATTCCATCTCTTGGCAGAAGCATTCAAATGGGCCTTAAAACACCATTAGGAGGCAAAGAATTTCCTTTTCAGACCTTACTCCACTAGCTGCCACATTCTCATAGTATCAATGCCACTAGCAGAGGCAGGAAGATCCACTAGTCCAGATACCCAAATATGGTAGCCAGTCAGAGAGGGAACGTGGGAAAGGTTCCTACCATCACATAGCCTAACTCCATGTCCATGTTGATTTGGAAGGACCAGAACTGAGCAGGAGGAGAGAGGAAGCATACAGAAGGATGGAGTTAGGTGCATTACATTCATTCTCCCTTTCCTCTTTTTATATGATACTGCAGTCTCAGCAATGTGTGGGGCCATGTCCCTTTATTTCTATGGAGTGAATGCCTCTGTTTGCATTCCTTCCCACCATACCTTGAATAGTCCTCTTGAAGAAGGCTTTACATGCCTCACAGGAAGCCACGCCGTAGTGGTACCCCGAAGCAATGTCCCCACACACCAGGCACAGCCGCTTGGGGATTGCATTGAGCATGTACTCGCACTTGGTGGGTGAGTCCTCCATGATGGCGCTGGCACAGTCATCGTAACGCTTACGGCAGGACCCGCCGCCAATCCCCGTGCCATTGAACATGGGTGGCGAGTCTAGGCCATTGGGGTGGCCACCCATGGCGATGCCGTAGCCACCGCTAGCGTCAGAGGAGCCGCTTGGGCTGTGGTGGCTGATGGCGTCGATGCCAGAGGATGGGCTGGAGGGCTCGGTCTTGATGAAGGACCCACAGCTGGAGGAGAGGTGCCGCTCCTCCGTGGCCATTCTGCCGAGCAGCCTGCAGGGAGAGAGCAAAGGACTCAGCAACCGCCTGGCCAGACCTGGCTCCAGGTTTAGTGAAAGAGAGGCCTCCTTTTGCCACCTCAGTCCAACTCCACTTAGCTCAGGCAGTTCAACCCCATGCACGTTCTTCTCAAGGAATATTGGTACAATTGACTAAGACCAGCCCACCTGCTCCCCACAGACTCACACTAGAGTAAAGACAAAGCTCTTCGTGTAGATCATAATTTCAGGCTGTTCACAGGCTGCAATGCTGGGAAGGGACATGAGAGCCTGAGGGGCACAATCCACCCAGAGCACCATCTACCCTGAGACAACAGAAAGAAACAAGCTGGCCGGTGGCAGACCAGGTGTAAAAGATGTTTGGTTAATAGAGAATGGGCTGTCTTAGCTTTATGCAAAAGGTTAGGTAGCATATTCTGCAGAAAGGACCTGCTCAGATTGGATTTTCATTTTTTCATTTGTAATACAGAAGTCTTTGATTAATTTTCAAGTTTGACTCCTTCTCTCACCCCACCTCATCCTTTGACTCCTTCTCTCACCCCACCTCATCCTTTACCCTGCCCTGCTGCACTATCATCACTAAAAGAGGAGCTTAGAAACAGAAGGAAAAATCATCTGATCAAAAGTTTCTTCTGTCTCAATCTTAAATCTTAATTTTTCTTCTGTTTACTAGTATTGAGCTTTTGTGTGGACACACAAATTCCCACTTCTTAAAGAAGGGTTATACTCTAAAGTTTATGGAAAGAACTTCACCATTTCAGTTCAGGAAAGAACTTTTCAAGCCCTTTGTATTTATTTTAGTTACAGATAGTCTTATTCTTTATAAAAGTGTTCAGTCTTTTTTTTGAAGACTGCTAAATTTTATTATATTTACAGCAATGAGTTTCAGGCATTACTTGTGCAGTGTATGAACAAATCCCAGCTTTATTTGTCTATAATATATTCGCAGCCTGTCAGGCTCCCTGAACATCTCCTGACTCTCCTCCTCAGGAAATGTAGTTCTGCCATGATCTCCTCATTCAACTCTTCATGATCTATATGATTGCTCTCCATGCAGAAGTTTTTGCAGATCTCTTATCTGCTTCATCATCCATCTCTGAACTTCCTCTAGTCTGGCTATTTCTGTTCAGTCCAGAACAGAGTTCAATGAGCCAGCTCCTCAGCAGCATGAAACTGGCACTGCTCCATCACTTCTCCAGCTGAAGGTCTGGACAGTAGTCAAGGCAAAGGCACACCATCAATTACCTAGTGATGTTACAATATTTTCAATGTTATTTTCAGTCTACATATTATGTAACTCCTTGCACTGTTTGCTTTTTTCCATTTCTTTAAATGAAAATAAAAATTGTTACCATTTCTTCAACAAATAGTATCAGGAAGTTACTTACTGCAACACTCGATCCTATTCCTGAGTTGTCACAGTAAATTTAGAACCCATTAAGATGTATGAAAAATCAAATTAATCCTTCTGGTGTGCAATGTTTTGCAATACTCAACAGTGTATTTTATCTGCTACTATGCTGTGCAGTCCATGCACCCAGCTTTACTAGGATCCTCTGGAGCTCTTCATTCTTCCTTGGTAATTTGATTTCATATGCAGTCTCATTGTTCACCCACTTCCTAGATCATTAACACATGGATCAAACACCACAATACTGATCCTTGTGGGTAATGCATGTTAACCTTTATCATGCTGAAAATTGACTTCTCTTTCTTTTCTGAGTAGGGTCTTTGACACCGTTTAATTGATAATAGTATTAACCTGAGAGGTTAAATTTTCCCTTCAGTAAGACAATTTGTCAAAGGCTTTAAGAAATACTAAACATGCATTTTCCTGATAACATGGCAAAGAATTTTGACTGACTGGAGATGCTTGACTTTTCTTCTTGGAACCTCTGCTTGTTAAAAGTTACCACACCATGGTCATGCGAGTAATTTCTATTTCGGTTTCAGCCTATTTACCTGGTATTTGTGGCAACTCCTTCTGCCAAGTTAAATCCATCAAGGGACAGGACAAAACATTCTGTGAATCAGCAAGGCTGGAGTGCACACTTGTATGTATCACACCTGTGAGTCTGATGATAGGAATATTGATGTTTGATATGCTGCAAATTCACAGTCCTGCATCCTTATGATCTCATTTGACCTAAGTATCTCCTAATTTTCCCTTCTCTGTTTCATCCTCAAAGTTTGACCTCATCTCCTATCTCTGGGATCGATCAGCCAAGTTTGTTTTTTGGCAAGACTGTTGACCTTGAGAATATGGGCAGGCATCTCACGTTCCTCAGCTGCTTTGCCTGGTGTTACTTGAGAGGAATCCAGGGTTTGGGCCCTCTCAGAGACAGTGTGATGAGTTGATAAATGCCCATGCTTTGCCCAGAGGGCCACAATGAACTAGAGGTCATGGAGCAGTTACAGAAATCGCTGCAGGTGCATCCTTCTCTATTCCCACAGGGCACCTAGACATATTGCAGATTTGGTGTAACAACAGCTGACCATTGGAAGGAAGATGAAACTTTGCTAGCTGAGCCTAGATCTTAACATCTCACAGCAAAGCTGAAATCTGCTGTGTGGGTTCTGGAACCCCTCCCTACCCGAGAAGTGCATCTGTAGTAAAGAAGTGAAGATCACTGGCCACAGCAACATGAGATCAAGTTTAAAATGGAAAGCAAAATAACCATAAAACACTATTCTGCACAGTGGAACTCTACTGTAAGAGGAGCTGGAGTTGTAATTTTCAAGGCAGACAGAGGAAAACACTATGAAACAGGAATGCTAAATTCCAACTTCTGTTACTTATATAGCTCAACATTCACAGATCGCCTCAAGAGCGCTTACCAAGGTATTTTCCTTCAGTGGAGAGAAAACAACAAAAAAACCCAACCAAAAACTCAAACAAACAAACAAACAAAAAAGCCTGGGGAAATAAGGAGCCTTCTTCCCCCAAGGCATGCAAACTGTGAGTGTTTGATGGTGAATCAAGAAACAAGCCCCCTATATCCTTACAGCTGAGGACCCTCCTGTTCCCCCCAGCAGGCAGCAGTACATAGCAAGTTCTGGTTGGATGTGAATGCATGCTTGAGAGCTAAAGCCTTTAACACCAAGATAGATCAAAGATTACATCTAAGGTGACTCCAGCCATTCCAGAGCATGTGCTTTTCTTTTCTGACTTTCTGCAAGTCTCATGGAGATCCCGTGCGTTTTTTGGGTTTTTTTTTGTTTGTTTGTTTGTTTGGTTTTTTTTAAACAGTCAAAGTGTCCCCTGGCAATGAGATACAACATCTTGAACTTCAAGAAGAACAGCTAAATGTTTTTTGCAGAGTTCAAAGTGATGAACAGCCATTTTGCTTGGCTCTAGTTACCTTAATAGGAATGTAAAAGGAGAGAGACTTGATCCAACCCTCTTCTGTGCTGGCACAGGAAACTCCGTTACTATTTCTGTGCCCATGTAACAGGCTTAGAGGTTCTAAACATTTCGTTCTTTTCACCTTTCCTCATCATAGGTCATTCCTTCTAATCCCTTTAGCATCTTTGTGGTCCTTCTCTGGATTTGTTCCAACTTCCCTGGGTCTCTGTTGCACCAAGGTGCCCTGAACTGCACAGTGCAACGCTGCAGCACTACAGTCACTCTGGAAAGCACACAGCCAGGAGGATGGATGGACCAACTGAGCAGTAGCTTTGCCAGACATCAGGTTGCACATCAGCTCACACAATTTGATAGCCTGTCTCACTGGGACCTCTCTGAATATAAGCTGCTTTGGCCACCGTGCTCTGCACAACATGAAATTTGGAGATTCTCCTTGTTCCAAAGTAGATCCAGTATCATCTTTGAACTACACAGTGCTAATTATCACTTGTTTTACCAAAGCCCATTCACAACGCTCATTTTTCAGCCTGGCTCTTTTCTCTATGCCAATTTTTTTTTTTTTTTTGTCTTTTGGTTCTGTCAACATGAAATTTGAGAGTGATCACTTTTATGTTTCTTCCAGGTCACTAATGAGTATTTACAGTCAAAGCACTGTCCTTTTGGACATCATCTTTGCAGAAGGATAAATAATATTTCTAACCCTTCTGTTTACACTCTGTCATTTAATCCATGATTCATTTCACAGGATTTGTATCAAAACCAATTTGATCTAATTTCCCTAATAAGATTTTCCACAGCTTTGTGTCAAAAGCCCTTGCATGGTCCAGAGTCAGTCTATTCACTGCATTCCTTTTGCCCACTAATTATCTAATTGCATCAAGAAAGGTTATTGTCTGCTGTACTCCTGTTTCATAAACCCACTGCTGTTTATCACTAACACTGTTGTCAGCCTTTATGTACTTGTAACTGCCCCCAGACAAGTGTGCTCTGACCTCAGTGATTCTGGATCTAAATACACAGATTTAGACCAAGTCAAGACTGTGCTCTAGGTTTTTATCCATTAAAGCCCTTTGTATTGTTCTCCCCTTTGGGAAGCAATGTTTGTTAATATTAGAAGTTTCCTCAATTCTTCTCCAGCCTTTCATCTTTTGCTATTTCTCTGCAATGGCTGGTATTTAGCCATTAAAGGCTTATGAGTTTAATGATCTTTTGAGAGCAACTGCAATAATAAGAGAGAGAAAGATTGCTAGATGGGGAGGAACATAAAGGAACAGAAGACTAGAGTTGTAAAATTAAGGCAGTAGTGCCCCTGATTTTCATTCTTTTATACATCAAGGATTACAAGTTTGGGATTGTTGCAGGTAAGGCTATTTTACTGCACATCTTTCTTGGTTATTTTTACCTGAAATAGTAATTTGTAGCTACATTCAGCTTTTTACCCCACTTATGGATTTGGAAAGCACAATAATTCAGTAGTCTTTATGTATAAGTGAGGGGAAAAAAATTCCACCACTCACACCTGCTTAGCAGGACAGCCAAAACACCCAGCTTGGTAACAAAAGGTAACTTCTTTCCCCCAGAGGAACTTTTTATCAGCTAAAGGCATACACAATTCAGTAACTTAATACCATCTGAGCATTTAAGTGCTCACGCAAACCTAAGTATTTGACCTTCTATATTCTCCAAGTACCACTTGCTATTCCAAAACTGGATCAAAAAAAGTTTAGTGACAACACTGCTGAGCTTCCTTAGTGGCTGAAATCTCATCTTCAACAGGAAATGCAAGGACAGATCAGTTCTACACTCCAGTTTCCTGAAGAAAGTCAAGGAATGTGCATACATTCTGCCATGTAGTCCAGTCCTTCACAGTAGTTTCTGGATTAGTCATTAAATCACCAACTCAGCATGCTGGAGATTTCCAACAGCAATACTGAAATTGTTATTAAAATGGGTACTGAAATACAGCTGTAGAACTAGTATCAGCTTATGGACAGGAGAAAGAAAAAACACTCAGGCCCTCCTCAGGAAAGATCTTCCCTATTCTGGGCACAAGGAGAAACGTAAAAGGTCAGAAATGGGCTTTTTTTGTGGGTGGCTCTCACACTGGATATGGATTCCAGAGAGAACGAAATCTTGATTTTATCAAGGTCCATAAACTGAAAAACCCTGCAGGTAACATGCCTGTAGAGTTTGTAACTTCCAGAAGCCATATGGCTGTACTTGTGCAACTGCACTTCAGTCCTGAAGTCCTCACAGTAGATTTAAGTAATACTGACAAAACTCTAGAAATCTGCCAGTATAAAGCCGCTTGTGACAAAAGCCCACTTTGGATTGTACAGAAATTTTTTAACCAGTCATGGAAGATGAGAGTAGCTTTAATCTGCAGAAACACCAATGATAAGAGAGATAAAACATCCATTCTCTTCTCTGCTACAGACCTATTTCTGCTATCAGTATTTGTCAGTTCAGATGACACAAACTTACATAAGCATGCAATGCAATTAATGCAATGCACTGCATGTAAATGGGATGTGCACATCATGGGCAACATAGATTCTGTGTTTTTTGTGAGCCACATGAGAGAGCTTGCAATCCACAGTGGACTGACAAACAATGTAGGTCAACTTCTCTGCAACCCCAAGCCAAATTTTGTTGGGTGTTTCTTTTTTAGATACAGAAGACAGAAATAAATAATGTTTTCCAAGTGTCAGACTAGATGTGACAGCTGCAATAACAGCCAGTGTAATTTTAGGTCACTTATACAAAGAGTTAATGTCATAGAGCTGAGCCACACCTGTTGGTCAACTTGCATTTACCATGGACAGCTCACAGACACACTCCCACCCTTGCTTCACTGAGAACACCCACCAAAGTGCTAGGGAGGAAAGGGATCAGCACCCACAATAGTTTCTCATGCTCTTCTACTCCATATGGACTTCAAATGAGAGAGACATCATTTAGAGACTATCTATACTGAGAGCTTTTCTCCATTCAACAGTCCAAGAATAATGGGATCTGCCAATATGCCACTTTACTCCTATACAGTGGATAACTGTGAGTAACCCATTTATATCAGGAATCTTCTCTGGGCTTATTCTATCATGCAGGAACACATTCTGTTCCCGGCACAAACTTAATTTCTTTCTGAGCATAGGCAAGAGCTTGGGTAGTACCAGCATGATGGGCATGATCATAAATAGAAACACAGCAGTGCATACACTTTACAGATTTTTTGTTTCAACCACAGTATTCTGCATTGCTGTAAAGGACAAGAGTCAGAACTCACCTCAATTTAACTATTTTTCTTTAGAGTGCAGATCTGATTTCTAAGAATTTTGCCATGTTCCCTAATGATGGCTTACTTTGGCTTGCATGGGTTATGTTCCTATTCAGTGGAGTGTGGCAAAACACAGACAGCCAGTTTTCAAGGCATTTGTCCATAATATTCCCACCCCCTCCCCCACCCCCCCACTATACTATCTACTTGTCTTTGGACAAGCTAGTGCTCACATTCTAGCTATTATACAAACAGTACTTGCTTGTCTAATGCTCAGTAGATATTTATCCCTTTGACCCATTGCATAACCAGAGCCCAGTTACATATCAGTAGATCTTCTCTAGCCCAAGTTAGCTCATGCTGAAAAAAGCTGCCACAGCAAAATGTCTGGAGGCTGCTTAATAAATAAAAAAGGCTCTCGTGGGCAGAAGACATTATGGATTTCCCACTAGCCTTCATCCCTCTCCTCATTACTGTTACTTCTCTTCATCCTTATGACAATGGTCTTTTTAGTAAATGGTAATAAGTATTACGCCGATGAAGTGACAATTAATTGGGAGGTGTGACGCATATTATCAGTTCACTCTCTTATTAACACACGGCCTTTTGCAGGTATCTTGCCCTCTGGTGTACTAAATGGCACTTCCTCCAGAAGTGCTTTAGCACTTGAGCCTCTTGCTTACACTTACTGCTGATACCACAGCAAAACAAGGACAGGGTTGACTTGCTGTTCACTATTTATCCAAGTTCTACCACCACCCTTTCCCCACAACATTGTCATTCTGTGTTTCACGTTTCCACTTACCCCACTATTTCTACATTCACAGCAGCTCAGTGATTTTGCCTGCACACAGCAAGGCTGCAACTCAATCCCTGTTGAAATGCTTAGCTAGACCTTCATTTCTTCTTGAGTGTCTTTCCTTATACTCTGCCTATCTAGAGCACTTATAATCTGTATCTCTCTAAGTGCCTTCAGTGTCCTTCAGACACTTGTGAATGAGATCCATACACAGGAGGCTCAGTAGAGCACATTTCAGACACTTACACATCAGAATTTTGCATCCACCTTCTCAGATAAGCAAGGAAAGGAGACTTTCTAGCACTGCCATTCATATCACACTTACTTTTGCATCGCAGCCTGATCCAACATCTCATCTCTCAGAGACCTTTGACTCAGTATCCTCTCAGCATTTCTGAGGGAAAACTGCCACTGCCAGTACAAATTCGTCAGCCTGCACTTTGTTGCATTTCAAGATATTCATTGAAGACATCCCCCTTCAACCTTGCCTACAATTCATGGTGAACAGTAGCATGAAAAAAGAGAGACCCAGAGGTATTGCTAGTTTTTCTAAGTGTTTAAGGAAGGAGTTAGGATGGAAGATACATATCAAAGACATCACCCTAGAAACAAGTATGCAAAGAGACTTAGTAATTGACATTTCTTTAGGAATACTAGCTTATTGAAAAGGAGGACTTTGGGTTCATCAAGATGAAATACGAACCTGAATGTTATTCAACCTGGATGCATTTAGAAATTATCTGGGTTTGAGCTGGCAATACTTTTTGGGAAAGTTTCTGTTTCTTATGCTTCAACAACACAGTTGTAGTGGGATTCTGCCTCTTTCTCCCACCCTAGCCAAGAGAATCCAGACAGATTAGATAGCTTTGCCTAGATTCCACCTGAGAAAAATCTATTACTAAGTGCCTCATCATTAGAACATTGCTCAAAACCTGACAGATCTTGAAAAACTAACTGAAATTAGCTCCACATAAATTACAGCATGGGAAATAACAAAGGTAAATTAGTACTTTTTAATTTGATTTTTTTTTAAACCCTGACTCTCCAGAAAGGATTTCTAAGATGATACAGTGGCAAAGCAAGGTGACTGTGAGTAACTGTAGACCAGAATCCTTTTCTGCTAATGAATGCCACAGGTGTAAGAATAGGTCACATATGGAAACAGTGGTTTCCTTCTGCACACCTTACACTGCTGTAACATACAGGATTATCCTTAGCTACCTATTTAGAATAACCTCATGGTTCAGTTTTGCTGAGTCTCTAAACTCCCACCTTTGGTAAGTATTTAGCAGATCTGTTAGCACACACTGCATATATTAAGTAGGCAGATGTATCTGACCCAAATTCCAGCTTCTAACCCCTGTAACTCATTATAAATCCATTTCATTCATCCATCTTGCCGACTGTCCCCATTTCCTTTGACTGACAAAGCAGTTTCCCATCCACTCAAGTCCAACTCTACCTGAGGCCCCACATTCTTACTTGCCTGAACCAAAAGGTGAGATCAACAAACTGCTCACCAGACAGAAAATGTATAGCAGAATAAACACATTGTTTTTCCTCAATACTCTGCAAAACTTGCATGTTCCTTTCTCTAGATTAAAAAAAAAATAACCCAACCAAACAAAAAACCCTAAAAATCTCAGTTCAGCCAAAACCATTTCTGAAGCAAAATACTTTAATTACTTAGATTTTCCTCACAAATTTGCATCACTGTAGGAAAATTTAACTAAATGTGATTACAAAAACCCACCAAAAATAATCCTTTTGTCATCATGAATAGATTGTTTTCTCATCCCATGAAGTTTTGACTTTTCTCTGTTACTGTTTCTGGATATGACAGAAAGGAATGCAAACTTGCAAGCTCCTTAGCCTCAGTTTCACTTTCTCATCCATTCTTTAGCATCCCTGCTAATGGCTAAGCAGAAGTTAACACACAGACATAGCAAAGCAGACAGACAGCCAGTCAGACACCAGCAAAGAAGTGATACAGCTGCTTCTACACTTTCATATAGTACCTTTCTGAGATAGCTTTAAATGTTAGATAGCTTCATTCTGGAGGGTATCTGTGTATGCGTAAATTTATTATGCAAATACACACGATTTCCTTCTCTCACATCTCTCTTCATCATGTGCATGCACCTAGATACCATTCCAGTAGCTTTGCTATAGAAGCCAAACTATGACTTCATACTTCCTGATCATCACTGTGAGTGGTCAGACCTTTATAGCAAACATAATGCAGTAAAGCAAAAACAAACAATCAAAAACCACTGCCTAACTAAGCCATATCATCTGCAGTTTGCACCTTGAGGCACACTCTGCCTATCAGAGCATGGGAGGAAGAAGACCTCACGTGGTTTTACACGTCTGCAGTCTGTCCTAGCCCATATTTAAACTTGTTCTCTCTCCAGGGGTCAGGAAATCTTTGCTGATGCAACTAGGAGGGGGCCCACCCTCTTCCAAGTAGGGACCCAAAAAGAAGTAAATCTCAGTAAGTGGCAGCCTGGTGTGACCCAACAGAAACCAGCCCACCCTGACGGCATGTCCTCCCCGCTGTGCTTGTTCCCTTTGCCCTTGGAATGCTATCACTTGTTATCACGCTGACTTCTCCAGATGGGGCATTTTGGCTATTGATCTGATAAATAAACAGCCTGCTCGCTCGATCAAAATGTTATTTTGCATTTCAATTACTGTTCGCTAATGCAACCTTCATCCCGCCAAGAGTGCTGCTGGCAATGACACTCGACCTGGCACAGGCGTTTGCAAGCAAATTCGGCAGCGCCCGCTGCAAGCACCTAACGGGATTACCAACCTCCATTAGATGCACAGAGAGAGAAGATGATGAACAGACAGTAGTGGGCTGAAGGGGAACAGACACACAGAACTGAAGGTGTGAGCAACCTGGCCAAGGGGTAGAGTGAGGCAACAAGACAGTGTTACCAGGTATTTTGACAGTGAGAGATCTTGAAAGCTAAAGATTTTCCCTCCAATGAAGAACCCCAGCAGCTCATAGAAGATAGACTGAGCTCTCTGTGTGTGAGCCATGCAAGAGTTCAGAGCAATGGTAAATAGAAATCAATGCCTGGTGATTAGCCAGCAGTGAGCACTGCAACCCATCAGGGCAAACAGGGTCAATTCTATAGCAAGTTCTGAAGCCTAGCTCCACCAGGGCTCAGTAGGCTCTAGAGATACACAAGCATTCTGTATCTATCTAAACTTGCAGGGAGGAAACCCTCTTAATCATTGCTGGGTTCTTCTGGGAAATATGACCGCCTCTGGAGAGCCTGGTGGTGATACAGGAAGAAAGGGGCATCCAGACATGCTGCTAAAGTCTCTGGTAGGTGTTGATCTCTATTAATTCAGCACTTTGTTTACATCAGGGAATCCTGTGCCAAATCCACAGACTGGTTTCACTCAAACCCTGTCTACAATAGGAAACACAACACAAGCACTAGGTCAGTGAGCAGGCACCAGCAGTGAGATCAGGCATGACCACGTGGTTACAAGACAGCTTTTAGTCCCAAACTCGTCTGACCATGCGACATACTCCTGCATGATGCAGAAGGCACCTTATCCCTCTTTCTTTTTCCTAGCTAAACTCCTAAAGGAAATGTAACAAAGTAACACAATCATTTACCATTGCATGCAAATAGTGGTCAGGGCTTTCACCACCCCATGCACAGATTGCCTGTCTGGATCTTGCTCCCACCTGACAAAATAATATAAGTCAAGTAAATGCATTTCTCTCAATTTCCAGAAAGCCTTTGTCAAAGATCTTTTGCCAAGCCTGGACAAATTTATCCCATTTATAAACAGACAGGATTCAGACTGAAACCACCAGTCAGCCAGGAGTTAAAAATAAACAAACCCCTGTAACACCCTGAGATTATATAAACAAAATGCTAAGTATAACACACTGAATGAGATCAATGTGATGCATAAAGACAGGATCTATAACTCCACACACTCACACTTCATCTGCTCTGTGTGCCCAGCCTGCCCTTGGCAAACTAAGTCAGTGTCCCACACCCATGTCTCTAACCAGCCTACACTCTAGACCTTACCCTCCCAGATCTGCCTCTGTGCCCGACCTTTCTCTGTGTCCACTCTTAGGGGCAGAATTTTGGGAATCATTCTACATGTCAATCAGCACTAGGTAACCATGCACTGAATATAGCCCAAGGACCCACACACATGTTGTGACTCCTAGTCACTGGCTCTGTGCTTACGATGTGAGGCAGTGAAGTACAGTGTACTCAGCCCTTAAAATGCAGCCAAAATGTCTCAAAGTCTAATTCCAACCTCAAGTATGATCTTCTTATAAACTTCAGCAAATCACTGCAGCTCTCCAGGACACTGCTTCCCCCAGCTGACATGGTCCTGAAGGACCTACCTCTCAGGAACACCTTGAGAGTCAAACAGCAGCTATGATTGAAAGAATGGAGTGTGCAGAGGAGCGTCGTAACCAGAACGACAGACAGATAAATTCTATGCTCACATGACATCCTCTGCTCCAGGTTATCAGCAGAATTTGAACTTCTTTCTACAGCACCGCAGCTCTGCAGTTTGCTTGTGTTAAGCAGTGTGAGTAGCTAGTGTTTTCCTGCATGCAGGCTAGCCAGAGGAAGAAAACATTGGCTTTGCAAATCTGTTTCTATAGTACACACCAATTCTGACCTCCTCCTACACCTCACCATACTTTAAGCCCAGACCCCTGTGACCCAGTCTACACAATAACCTAATCTCTAATACTGCCTAATCCTATCTCCATCTCCCCACATGCTATTTCACACACCAGCTGCCTCCTATCACACCTCCATTCAACGCATTTTCCTATTGTCCTTTAAAATTATACTTCAAGTTTTTAGTCAAAAATCCATTTTTGTTTAAAAATGCTGTTCTGTTTCATTACAGAACTAAGTCAATTTTGGCAATGTTTTCACTGTAGAATTTTCAAAACAACTCCAAAAAATCAGGTGTTTAACTTTGCTTTGCTCCTTGTTTAGCCTATCATGTGTTTTCTTGTGTTGTTTGATGAACTAATCACACACTGTTTCAGGAACATAAGAAAACAAAATATTGTAACTTTCTCCAAAATAAATTTTATTGGAACTTCTACTTTACCTAGAAGTTTAGGTTGCAGTCAGATTTGTGATGAAATAACATTGTCAAACAACAAATATTCTTGAACCAAGATTCTAATGTCCATGCAGCTCCTCTCCCTGTGTTTTCCACACAGCTCTGCTTGTGCTTCACTCAGTCTCTTTTCTCTACTTATATGCATTCAGAAATATCTATGTTCTAATGTACACAGAAGTGTTTTGACACTTCATGCTTTCTTCTTTAGCCAGGCAACATGGAGAGATTGAGACTGGGAAACAAACTGCATCTAAATAATCTGAAAAGGTGAATTCTACATAGAAGTTCTGGAAATTCAAGAGTACCACAAAATCTGTGCCATCAACTCATATAAAATGATTATCCTGTATAACTCAGAGATTAACCATGAGTCAAGGAGCATCCTGCAGCCAAAAATCCCTCCCTCTGATTTGAAAGCTGAGTGCTGTTGGAGAAAGAGAATTACACTTTTCCATCTTGTGCCATTTATGCTTTAGCCCATCCCTTCTGCATCACAATGAAATCCCTGCTGGAATGTGATCAGAAGCTCTGAAACCCTGGCTGCCTATCAGTTTACAAAAATTGACCTGGACATTCTATCCACTTTGATGAGGGCCCGAATTAAACTTCTTTCTCATCCACTCCTGGTAAAAAGTGCTACTTCTTAGCATCTCTGTGACCCACAAAAAATGCTTTCTTTTACAGCTCACTGAGGAAAAAATGTTTGAATTGAACCTGATACCTAAACCTTACCAAGAATTTTCTAGCTACAGGGGAAATAAATCAGAAGTAGTTTTTACAGTACCCTGTCTCTTCATTTAAGTCTTGATCCAACTCCTATTGAAATCAAACTGTAATTCCTATTGATCTGAACATTAACTGGACCTCAGGATCTGAAAAGCCATCAGAATGTCCAACATTGTAGCTATCCCCTAACCTTTCCTGCATTTTTGGAGACTTGGTTTCTAGTGTTTAACTACTCCTTCTCCAAACACAATTTTATTTCAAATGTTCCTGAGGAGGAAAGGAAGGCAAACTTTTCCCAATAGAGGACTTTCTCAGAAATTCCCACTTACACTAACAAACACCCCTCTCCTGCCAGTCACACTGCATGGAACGATGGCCCTACCCACACATTGCAAATCACGGGGTACAGTGCATCCATTCATACATCTCCATCTCCAGGTGACATTCATTGACCTGAGCATCTCTTGGAAGTCATGTGCTGCCAGTCCTAACAGGCTTCTCCACTCCGATCAGTTCACTTAGAGAACTGATCACTTCACTCTGATCACTTCTGATCATGTCACAAATTCAACAACAACAGGCTTCTTTAAAACATCTAATGTGAATTTGTTTATTTCTTTGGATTCATCCTAAGCAGATAAATAAAAACTCTAAATGCCTCTGACAATTTTCCTGCTTGCAAAGAGGAGGCAAATTCTGTTCATGTTAAAGCAATCTTCTCAGTTCCCACTTTTCCAACCTGGAAATAACATTATTCTCAAACCAGAATGAATTTAAGGAACCCAAGATGCAAATCAAAACAGCTACATGTAGATAAACTGTCTCCCATGCTGTACCAACCACATTCACAGAGAGAATGCCAGTCCACAGGGTTAATAGCAGTTACTCCGTAGGAAAATCACTGCTCTTCCTGGCTACACCTGAGCTGCCTGTTCTGACTTTCTGAGGTACTGGATGCAGAGCTGTTCACCCCTTGGCATTCACAGCATATGGTACAAAACAGGCTGAATCAGCAAGGGAGCTACAGCAACTGGATTGCAGTGCTAGGAGAGGTTGTTCCTGACTGTGCACTAAGTTGGTGAAAACATGAACTTCAATGTTAGTCTTCTTTTTTTTTTTTGTGCATAATTTAGCTGAGGTGTTTAAGTTCTTGGCAAATCTGCATACACTTTAAAGTTCCTCTGTCCCTGCAGAACTGCTGGATAGGGTTTCAGGCCACGAGTTGTTGAGAGAGTGCCTTGTAATATGCTCCTTCCAAATAAAAAAAAAATAAATAAACTGTCAAATTTAGTACAGCAAAAACCTCACTCAACTACAAGGTGAGATCCCTCCAAAGATACTTATGACTTGAACCCTCCTGGAGGCATACACAACCTGTTGGATAAGGGACCAGATCTTTCTGGTCCTGCAAACCTATAGTCTTTGATCAGTTTGGAAAACTGAAACAAAAATAGGAGTTGTTTTGTCCAGCTTCAACACTGAACAGGGGAAAATATGGGTTTAGCAAAAGCACTGGCTTGCAAACCAGAGCCATTGTTAAGGGCCTGTAGTCTTCCACCAATCCAGATAAATTAATGTTGGTCACACCTAGTTAAAAAACAGCACAAAGGCATGTTTTAAAATGCCACTTTGCATTACAATCACCTGCTTCACATTATGCCTGGGGAAACCTGAGCTAAAGTATCAGTAAAAAAGGAAGAGGAGTTATGGATTCTGGTGTATCCCGTCAGAGCAGTGTTTATTCTAATCAATCAACTGAAAAAATAGTAGCTGAGAGTAATTATTAATAATCAAGTAAAATTGGATTATTTCTCTGCAGTGCAGTGTCATCTGGATGGGAAGGCTGGTATATAAGTAAAGTTCATCAGTGCAAGCTACTGAAATAAAATTGCTGACCTTAGCAGTTCATCAAAGAAGGTGGAAAAAGGAATCTCAACTATGCATATGGTAGAGCATCTATAGAGCATGAAGATTAACTAAAATAATTATTTGACGGTGGCTCAACAGCTAAGCTCAGGCATTGACTCGATCCAGTTGTATATCCCAATAAGAGCAACAAGACCTACTACCAAAGCCTTCCATTTCTGAGGTTTCTGGTTTTGTGATTCCTCATTCCTGAAAGCACAGTCAGCTCCTTCTCCAAAAATGCACTTCTTGAGAAAAAGGGTCTCAAATTGTCTCTAGATATGTTGTATCCTCTCTGTAGCTGTGGTTGAGGCTGATTTTATACTCAAGGAATGCAACTGAAAAATGTATCATAAAGGACCACTCTACTGAACATTTTGCAATATACTGAATATACTGATCTGCTGTTACTCTGCCTAACCAACCTTAACATGCCATTGCACAGAGAGGGTCACAAACACAAATACTGAATTGTAACTACAAAACATGCACTTTTACTGCAAAACCAATGGCTCGCTCAACTTCACTCACAAACACATAGGTGCAATTTTGTTAGTCATTTGCATCCAGGAGCACCTTGCCTATGCAATCAAATGGACATCTTGTAAATACTTTGCAAACACAAATTAAGAGCCTCCACTGAAAATAAAAGGCAGACATGATAACAGTGGCCATACTGGGTATAACCCAGTAAAGATTCCTTGTGAAAAATGGAATTATACCAGTTAAAAAATTAAAGGCAGCAACTCCTAGAACACTATACTCTAGGCAACAAGAAATAGTACCCAGCTGCAGGGGGAATACAATACTGCTACTGAAGGAGGCAGAACTTGGAGTTTTCTGACATCTGTGTGTGCACAACTTCAGCCATAAAACCGAATTAACACAGCAAACATTTTGTGTTTAACAGCTTACTAATTACATTTTTAAATTAAGTATTTACTCCTATGCTTGAGTATAGCATCCAACAGAATCTAAGATTAGTTACTCCATCATTTATATTAAAAATTTCTTAAATTAAAACAATTCTTTGTTTTAAAAGGGTCATGGAGAATCTGGAGACTTTCTTCCCCTCCCTGTCCCCCTCCAATTGGTTGCTCCACAACCCTCACTACATATCATACAGGATTATGGGATCTGAAGAATGAAGGTTAGATATAAAACTGTAAGTGAATGTACATATCTACTCCACTTAGTCTAACAGTCCCCCGGGCTGGCTTTTACATATCACCTGGAGCAAAAAGCTGCCTTCACTGTCCCAGTGCAAAGACCAGCTGTGCTGTTCTAATTCTTTCTTTTTTTTTTCCCCCTATTTCAGGCAGTAAGGAGGAAGGAAGGAGATACATGTGGCTTAATATTTTACCTCAAGTTGGATCAGTCCTGGAAAGTTTTGATAGTGTGGATCATCTGCCAGAGCAAAAGCATACTATTACTTCTGCAATGTTAGTGTCTGCTTTAAGCAGCAGCCCACAGAGCAGGATGAAGGAATGAGAAGAGGAAAAGACAAATCTATATAAAAAGCATGTCAAGTTCTGTTCCCATGGGAAGAAGGGGCTAAGCCTGTTTTGAGGTTCACTTTGTTCTCCATGGTTTGTGCAAGGCCATCAATCAATCCATCAATCTTCTATCTTTCCTCTTTTTTTTTTTTTTTTTTTAATTTCCCTGGGACCCACTGCAGGAATATCATGCCCAGGATCTTGTTTAAATCCACGACTCCTCTCTGTCAAGCCAATTCTTCCAATCCTCCCCCCAAGGCCCCCCCTCAAGACACCGCCTCCTTCTCTCCCCGAAAAGGGGCCTTCTGAGCTCGTTTTGCTAATGTATTCTCAAACCAAATTAGGGGCTCTGACTCTCGGTGAAGTTCGTGAGTTAGTTGCTGCGATGCACTGAATTAAAGATACCATCTCGGACTCAAATCAGATTAGAGCCCACACACACACATGCAAAAGCCCACTTTCTAATCAATTTTATAAAGGGCCTTCAGCAGAGATACACTAATGGTATTGAGCTAAGATCTTTAAACTAAGTCTGCAAGAAGTCTGCAGAGATAAAACACACACTGTATTAAAGAGAAAGCTCTCCACTGTGCCCTTCCCACCAAGAACCCTGTGCACATTGGAAGAGCACCTCAAAATACAAAACAGCTCTCCTGAACCTGAGATGTTCTCTCACATCCTCCTCTCCTCTTCCTGCTTCAGACCTTTAAATTCCTTCTTTCATTCTCTTCCTGTTGAACGGCTGCAGAAGGTCCCTGCACAGAGGGCAGAGGAGACAGGGGAGCTACACAGCCATGATACATGTTAAGAATTAGACATAATGAGAACACATGAACCTTTTAGGCCTGCCTCATGAATCTGTAGAAGTGGGCAAGGTGAAAAATCAAGCTGACCAGCTTCAAGGAGAGTTCCTACTTCAACACAGGTGCCCAGCAGTTACACACAAGATGCTGGGCACGGACATAAAACTGAGATGCCACAACAGCCACATCCTGAAAAAGATGTGACTAAATGTATCCTGAAGGACTCCCTTCAGAGAGCAGCAGCTCTACATACCCAGCATCTTCGCATCCTTCTGTCCTCATCTCTCTGTTTAGCAGTGGAAGTTTACATCTATGGCAGCAGGTTTCCTTCTCTGAAACCAACATTCTGACATGAAAAATAATGTTGCATAAGGTGGCTGACAGAAGGTGACAACAAAAGGGAGACAGAGGGGTTTATTAAAGAAGCTGCAACTAAATATTTAATAGACCAGCTATTGCTCAGTCACCACTAACCAGAGAATAAGGCTATTTCTGAATACTCTGGTTATGCCAGGTTTTCTGTGTCAGATCATGGAATAATCTTCTGCTTTGTTTTAATATTTTCAGTAAAAATACCTCAAAACATTTCAAACAAATTAGAAAACCAAGTCTCAGATGCCAGTATTAGACTTTACTTGCTTTCTAAGATGCCATTTCTAACAAAAGGACAAGAGGATGCTTGCTAAGGTAACACAAATTCTGTATTAAAAAAAAAAAAATCACTGCAAAAATTGAGATTCACCAACTTTCTCTAAGCAAAATAAAGGGACCTAATCAAGAGAACTGTGACAGATAGGGGTCTGACTACCCTGCACAGAAGCCTTGCTGAGAAAATGTTTTCAGAGCTCAGAGGGGCTTCTTTGAGACAGCTTCAGGACTCACACCACTGTGGAGTTCTACAATGATCATGTGCTGAGCATGACGCCAGTTTTCAACGCAATTAACCTTTCCAGCCTAATGAAATGGGTCTATTGGCTGCAGTGGCAGCAAGGAGCCCCTTGACTCTGGCAGACTCCTCAGGACAGGTTATCGAGGTTGCAGAGTGTTACTGCTCCACTTCTATTTGCAGGCTGCAGCTAATTAATGCCAGACCTGAAAGGAGGAGGCAATGCCAGCCCCAGTGTTGTACTCCAACATCATATTGATCCTTGGGAGCCGGGACTTGGGTCTGTGCCCATTGATCTGCTGTGTCACAGGCAGCGTTCTTCCAGGAACATACCCTGGGCAGCAGAAGCACACAACTGGGGAGAAAGGTGGAAGTTCCTCAGATGGGAAAGCAAATGGACCACTCTAGGGCTGATACTACCTTGGGACTTAGAAAGAATCAGATCTGGGATGGAGCCTCAAGCTTTTGTGCTGGATTTTTCTCCAGCTGGGAAAAGACAGGCATAACAGCCCTCCCAAGGGTGGGTGACAACTGCTGTACTCTAAGGGCTGATACTTAGGAGTCCCTTCCTTTCTAGCTGTTGAACTTTGATAACTGGTGAGGGGAGAAAAGGCATGGGATGTAAATCTGGTATTCTGGGATACAGCCAAAAACACGCACTGCATGTGGAGTGAGGGAGGGAGAACTGGGAACCTTTGAGTCCTACATCAAGCCATCCTGCCAACACAGCCCATGGACATTTCAGTCTTGGAGTTCCAGAGAACTACAAATCACACCCACATTCACATGTGACTTTAAGAGTGTCTATTGAGATTTACCCTGCAGTGCTCAGTCTACCATACTTCATTAATTTTAAACCTGCCACACAGATGTCACCAAATTTAAGCACCCAAAATATTAGAATCTAAATTATGCCCTTCAAATTATTAAAATGGCATTAAACACAGAAAATAATGCACATTAAAAAAGTAATTTTTGTCTTCTGTGTTTGTTTCATGCTCTTAAGCTGTGATACCAAACTTC
The DNA here is from genome assembly GCF_050655825.1 of Lonchura striata. Classification (NCBI taxonomy): domain Eukaryota; kingdom Metazoa; phylum Chordata; class Aves; order Passeriformes; family Estrildidae; genus Lonchura; species Lonchura striata. The sequence goes on along the minus strand of NC_140707.1, from coordinate 51,487,948 downwards.
TAATGAAGAGGGGAAAAATTGCATTAAGAAACAAAACAATAATTATTTTCACACACCTTTTTCACTGTCTTTTATAAATTGTTGCTGTATTTTTTTCAAATACCCAGTGTATGTTTTCAGTGTTCCAGTGTGAAAAGTATACAGCAAGGATATATTCAGGACTTAGCTTCATGTCTTACATGAAACTCTAGTTCCATTTTGTACGTTCACTCATTGGAAAATAAAGAAAGGAAAGAAGAGCTGCCAACCAGCTGGCTTTAGGAGCTTTGAGATGCACTGTCCGTGTGCACCTTACCCAGGGAGTTTTTCTGTGTGTGTAGACCTCATGGAACAGCACAAACCTCTCACAGTATCTCAATATTCAAAGGCAGAGGAACAGTGCAGGAGACAGAACACACATATGAAAATACATTTTGAAAAAAATTAATTATTGTTAACATCTTTAACAATGTAGGGCTACACACATTTTGTGTGACATCCAGTAATATCTACTTGGAGGTCACTCTGGAGCCTACTATTACACAAGATGGCAATCTTTGGATAGGAATCATTGATTTCTTTGGAACTTTTTGACTACAGGAAAGACAAGTTGAGGAAACCTAGACTTCTGCACAAGAAGGGACAACAAGAATTCTTATATCTGAAAAGTTCAGTGATGTCTCAGTTCTTAAAGAGCAATTTCCTCCCCTGTCATTACAGAAACAGTTTGTCACATTTTAGCTCCAGTGAATATTTCAGGACAGCTAGAACTGAATCCAACAGGAAAAGGATCTCCTACAGTCCAAACAAGCATCATACTCTCATTGCTACACTTCAGGGTCAGTGATGTGTGGTCCCATTTTCCTGGGAAATTGAGAGTAGGCCGCTGAATAGCACCTGTCACAAAAAGGTAAGTGCTGCCGAGGCAGCAGTAGCCAGACAGGTGAACGTTAGTGTTTAAATCACAGCCATTAGGTGGGGAAGGAAGGAACTGGGAAGTAACATTTCTGTTGTGGAGACCATTATGCCTTGCTTGAGTCTGAACAGAGCCCTGTGATAGGCAAATAGATGGTGAACAGACACAGTACAGAGACTTCCAGCGTCAGCCATCCACAGGCCACCTCCTCTGGTGCTGGTACCAAAGAGAGGTTCCTTATTAGAACTTCCTTTTAAAAGAGCCTTATACCGTGGGGGTCCTAAATTTGACAAGTAAAGGATGATACTGCAGAACTGCCCAGGAGATAAACCAAAGTAGTAGCTTTGCCCTCCTTACTGATCTGGGAAGTAATTAAACCATCAATATTGGCTTCTTCAGGTTACAAAGCTTCCCAGAATAGCAGAGTATATAGCAGAATATATGATTAACACTGATAGAATTCAAACACTTTAACTTACACCGTCTGAGGCAAAGCAACACTGCAGATTAGGGGGAGGCGTGGCTGAGGTGAGAGGAGAAGTGAACCCTGAGTGGCTCTAAGAGGTGTGTGATGCAGTCTTGGGAAGCCAATTTCACTAGTGAGACAGAGACAATGAGAAGAAGATGGGAATCATGGGGGTGAAGGGGATGTAGAAAAGAAATTAACTCAAAAAACTCTAAAATCTGTCAGAAACAGAAAAGTAAGTTCCAATATTATTAAGTCAAAGGCAATCTGGATAAGACTGAAGCAGATACACCTCAAAAGGAGAAAGCCAACAGATAAGCGGGAGAAGCAAGAAAAACATTTTGTCATTTATGACTGGCACAGAATAAGAATAGACACAAAACACAGACAGTGTGATACAGATGCTGCCAAGATTAAAAAGGTCTCTGAAATTAGTGCTTACACACACACACTGCAACACACAGAGATCTCCTTGTCAAGGAGGATGTTTTTGCAGAAAAAAAAATGTGCTCACTTTCTGGGCTTCCAAGAGCAATGTATGTGTTTCATTTATTGGTAGGGACATAATACCTCAAAATAAACCTCTTTTTAACAATAACAACAAAAAACAACAACAACAAAATCTGCAAAACCGTTTTGATTTGCTTCAAAACTTCCATTATAAATACAATTGAACAATTTTTAGGATTTATTTTCCTTCAAGATGTATGTTTGATTTTGCTTCAGTTATTTTAAGCAAAAGATCATTTTCACTCAGAACTGACAACAACTCAAAGACATAGTTTTGCTTCAGCACAGCTAGGAAAAACGTACATCAATTTTCTCAGGCTAAAATTTTAGCACTACCTTAAGGAAGTTAGGAAAAAAACCCTAAAATGCTGTAGCAATAATCTCCACTCACTGGGAACATGAACCAAAAAGCAGAAGAAAGTTCTGGGCAGGAGAAACATCCACTTGACTGTCTGCAAGGAAAGGAAGGAAGGAAAGAGGGAAAGTTTCCCTCTGCCAGGCCTGAAAGAAATAACTCCACACTCTGTGAACGCTGCAGGATTTGGGGAGCCTGTGCTGCCATCTTCAGGGATGCTCTCACCTTTCTGTGACCCAAAATCACAAATGAAGGAAAACAAAAAGGGAGAAATTTCCACAAAGAATAAGGAAGAGAAAGATGAGATATTAGCTCTGCTCGTTTACCTCTGGGATTGCTGGTTGCCTGGTCTTGACTAGCTCACAGAGAAACACAGAAATTAAACTTGGAAAAGCCAAATAAATCCTGCCTAGACCACATGCATCCCCAGGCTGCACTAAAGCTAACTAATCACTGCTGTTTCACCCTGTCCGATTTCGCTCTCCTCTAATGCAGAGTGGGATTATTCACTGAGCCTCCATGGCTGATGCTCAGTCGATGCTAACTAACCATCTCTCCTACAAAGCAATTTCAAAGAGACAAGTGAGAGACCCCAACCCTTTCCCACAAGGCTGAATTAAAATGAGCTAATTGTGTACCCACAGGCTTCTCAAAGTCCTGTTTTGCAAGAACAAATCACAGGTATTCCAAAAATGCATGTATCTGATACTCTTCCTCAGACAAAACCGTGAGATTTGAGATGTTGTGGGGGTATGTACTGCATAATAACAATGTTACATTGAAGAGGACAAACCCAATTCTCACTGTTTCTGACTTAGTGGACATGTGCCTATCTTGAATCTTTTAAAGTGCTTTCTGATATGTGCATTTCTCCCTTTCTTTCCCTGCTACAACCCATTCCACACTGCTGTAAATTCTTTGCCTCTTCTCTTACTTCTTACCTTGTTACACATTCCTTACATTTTTCAAATTGCTTTACAGGCTTCCAGCCACAGGGCCCTCATGGATCAAATATTACACAACAAAAACCAATCCACTAATATTGCATTTTGAAGCTGAAGATCATGTTGTTCCCTACTTACTATGCTAGGACAGGACTTTCTTTGCTGGTCAAAACATTGACTGAATGAGTATTGTATTCTCCAGATCTCTCTTGTCCTTTGGCCTTACTATCCCCACACCCTCAGCAAATATGACTGCTTTATCTTCTCAATTCATCTAAATGACAAAAGAAGAAATAACATTTTTATTCAAATTAATCACCCAGTATTTGCTCCCACTTAGGTCAGGATAATTGCTGAAGGTTACAGTATAAAACACTATTATTGTATTTTATTAACATTAACAATCCATTTTTGTATAAAGCTTTTGGCTTTGTACTTTATTTCACCTAGGTTACAGTTATTACTTCACAAAATGGAAGAGTTCCTTTTCTATCTGTTCAGGTCACTGTAAAAAAATACACTAGAAATTATGATTTACAGTGAGTAAGAAGCAACATGCAGTATGTTTCACCCACAAGGCTACCCAAAATTGTATGCACAATTAGGAGATAATTTCACTCATCTGATCTCTGAAGCCTAATACAGCAGCTTTTCTGCTGTGTACAGCCAGAGCTTTTGAAGCAAAAAGGAGAATTGTTTGTCCCATTAAAGCTATAAAGGAAAATGAGGAAAAATGTAAATGCCTGAGCCAAAATTGAATCAGAACACTGAAATCCACCTAATAATCAATACTGTAATGCCAAGATGGGCACCAGGGACACAGGACAACCCTGATCCCAGGCTGAGGTGCCAGTTCTCAGAGCAAAGAATTTTTGGTCAGCAACACCAACTCTTGCCTGGCATTCCACATTTGCTTGCTTGGCTTCTGCTCAGCTTTCCTAGCTCTCAAGAACACTCAGGATCACAATTTGGAATACATGTGAATGAAAGAGGAAGGAAAAAGGAAACAGTTTACTCCTAACTGTAGAGACTCCTACTAAAAAAGTTGACTGAACAGCATAGAAAATTGTCCATTTGCTGACAGATTATTTTAGTCATTCCACAAAATTTAATAGACAGTCTTGTCTCACATTGTCCTGGTCCTTTCTGTAATCCATCACATGCACTCAGCTTGGCCCATCTGTTTTGCTTGTTTCTCAAACATGCACCTGCCTTCCCCATGCTGTCCCTCACTTCACTCCACCAACTGGCTGATGCTGTCTTGCAGACAGTGCCTGCAATGCCTCCCTCTACAAGACCTACATCTACTGAGAACACTGGCAGAGAGCAACTCACTAATGATGGGTGAGATATGCAATGAAGGATTCATGCTTCATCCTTCTGAAATATGTACAAAATATAAGTGCACTTTTTTATTTCCCCCAGCATAAGCCTGCTGCTGGTCTGAGGGAAAGAATAGAGCTGTCAAATCCTTCATCTTTGGAGCTTTCTGATCTCTGCCTCAGTGCCTTCTCTGCCGATACCTTTTCCTGTTCACAGCACACTTCCCAGGGTAGTACCGTGTTTCACCACTCCCCTAATAATGGGAGTACACCGCAGCCTGAGCCCTGGGAAGAGAATTCCCTGTATGGTCCTGGAGTGAAGCTGCAGATCTGCTGCTCTGCACCTCTGGAGCTCTGTGACTGCTCCCACGAGGAGCTGCGGAGGCACAGGGGAGGTGTGTGCCACACTGGGGGCCTGGATGCTGCTGCAAGGGAGGGTATGAAAGGCAGACTGTAGGAAATAGCAGTGGTTATTGCAGACCACCACAGGGGAGCATGAACAGAGCCAGCAGGAGACAGCTTATCCATGCTGTGCTTTGGTCTATGCAGTAATTCCAGCCTCTCACTTTCATAAGTGCTAAATTCAGACAAAAATGTTTTTTTTTTTAACCCACCACAGGCGATTAAGCTGTGATCTAGATTAATTAGCTGCCATATTTCATTTTAAAAATCAGAACTGGCCTGTGCTGACACCAGGGAAACTTATAATATATTTTCACTCATACCTAACTGCCTCTGATTTTTCACACTGCCTAGAACTGAGTGTGCTCCCAGCCTCACCCATCCATGCCAGGCAAGTGCCTGCACCTACTGCAGGCACCCATCCAGGGTGCTGGGGTGAGGGTGGAGGACCAGGGATCTCCTAATGAAAGTGCTGACCCTGGTGTAACCTGTGTGCCCCAAGTAGCATTGCTTCAGTGTTGAAAACAAAAGATCAATGAATTGTATAATGCACTTTTACTGCTGTTAATTTTTCTGAGTGCTGCTGTTTTGTGTCTCCTACTGACTAACAGAACCCTTTGGCCACAAAGCAATATTTACTCTATCCTGGCAGCTGGGCTGCTGGAGGCAAAAGATGCATCCTTGCTCCCCAAATGATAAGGAAATGTCAGAATGCATATCATGAAAAGGACATATCTGACAGAGGCTCAGCATCACTGCATGCAAACATGGCTCAGCCCTAGCTCTTACTCCTGTGAAGTTCTTCCACTTTGCTCCTTTAAATCCTTCCAGAAATCGGGAGGTAGGCAACAATACTGTTTAAGCAAGATCTTACAACTGACTTTTTCAAAACTAATTTTTTCAGCTGGTTGACTCTCTTGTCCAGCACTATATTGCTCCCTGTCCATTAAAACTGTAGCTCCTCAGAACAAATGCTGCTCAACTCACCTCCACAAAATACCTTTTAGTCCTGATGACACTTTAAGTGTTTGCTCAAAAAGCCCAGCCCCAAATCTCCAACTCCTACTGGAATTCTCTCATAGATTTAATACATTCACACTCCTGTTACGTTGTTATATGTACTATCGTTATAGAAGTCATCCTTACAGCACCTTCCTTAAGCCAAGGAGGTACTCTGAGACTCAGTTCAGTGAGAAGCATCTCCTACAACAGAGACAGAGCTTCATGGAAGATCACCTTGCTTGCTTTAGCATAGCTGGAGACACAAGAGGTGTCCAAACGGTGAATGCAAAAGGCACATAGGTGAGGCAGCAAATTAGTTTACACCAAGAAGTGGAAGACAGACAGCATGCTACTCTTCTTATGTTCATTGGCGTATTAAGTATTTACATGAATAAGAATGCAAAGTATTCCTCAAAACCAGGTAGAACACAGAACTTTCCATTCCTTCCCTGTTGCTGTGTACAATTGCTAGAGCAAGTACTGTACAACTGTAAAGAGCTGCCAGAACAGGAACTACATAGCAATTCCATCAGCTCATTAACTTCTCAAGTAGAAGAGGTTTGCCATGTGCTTTCTCTGTTCCCTCCATTCCACTCAGCAGGAAGGACTTCAGGTAAAAGTTGGGGAAGAGTGAAACTGTCCCTTGTACCACACTGCAAAAGCCAAAAGGTAAGCAACCTGTAATCCTGCAACACAGCATGAAGACTTGAAACCATATTAATACCCAGCAGTGGCCAGTAGAACATGCCAGAAATTTTTTTAGAATTGATTAGGGGTCCCCAGTTCTCTCATTTCCAGCTCACTGACTGAGCTTCTTCTCTGGGCCATATCCTGCAGTATCTCTAACCCCATGAAAACCATCAGTTAAGATTTTCCTTCTTCCACACCAAATGAGTGTTCCTCTAATTTTCCCCAGCTGATGTGCAGAGCTCCACTCTCATCCCATCTCACAGCAATGTGTCATTCCTGCCTTTTCCACTGGAGCAGAAGCGCAGCACAGGCCTCCAACCAGCTGCTAATGTGTATCTTTCTTCTCTAGTTGCAGGGGTGCTAAACACACTGCAATAAATCTCCTCATCCCACGGGAGCAGTTCTCTTTCTTCAGGCCCCATGATATTATACACAGCAGCTCTTCCTGATGTCAGAAGCTCCATTTCAATGCTCCTCTTCCATCTGAAAGATCCTGCTGCTTTATGTCTTACCACAGGGCAATTTGCTCCCATCGCCACCCAGCTTTCAGATTCCCCACCACGGGGGTAGGCTGTGCTTTCAGCCAGTGACAGGGTCATGACAAGCAGAAAGTTCCTGTGTGCTTATGTTGGGCAAGCTTTTCATGTGTACCTTTTCCTCACCTCACAAGGATGCTGATCACTACTTTCACCTTGCAGCACAAAGACAAAACAAGAATTGGCAAATGTGAAGGAAAGTCCATTTCCAGTGCAGCAGCTGAATGGTGCATACTGACTTAGAAAGCTGGGAGAGCAAGAAAGCGGTAGTTTTGTAAAGCTTGACCCCAGTTTTTAAGCCAATTCTCATTCAATTTTAGCAACAGAAACAAACAAGTGCATATGCTAGCAGAATCTTTGTTCTTCCTCTCTGATCTCTCTTTCTCCTAAAGCTGTTGTATTCAAATTCCATCTTTTTGCAGGAAATAATGGTTGTGTGTTTTCAGAGGATCTTCAGGAAAATTAAGTGAGAAAAGGTGTGAGGAACAGCTGTTTTCTACCACACCTCACACAAAAGCCTTAGTCACAAGTCAAAATGCAGCCACAGAGACAGGACCTTGCCATTGGCTTTTTGGCCTCCATTTGTCTGTTCCAGTCTGACCTCCAGCTCCATGGCAGAGGTTTTATCCTTGCTTGTCCTTTCCCCAGTGCACCATCTCCAACCAAACGCAGCCCCAACAGTGTTCACTGCAGGCACACTGTTTGCAACACAAAATGCTCAAGATCACGCTGAATGATCAACTCTCCTTCGGATCTTGTGCAGAGCAGTAGAATATTGTCTGACATTGCATCTTGCATTTCCTTGCAGCATCAGAGTTCTCAGGATACTACAGAATCAGATAGTACTAAACTTAGACTTCCTACCCACAGGGAGGTTTGCTTAAGGCATGATTTGTTACATTTGCCTTCTTCTTTATCTTGATGTTATCTATTGCTATGAAGACACAATTGCTACTCAACTTGATGGCATTATATATATAGACACCTTAAAAGAAGCTTAAAACCAGAGCTGAGTCTCTTCTTCCCAGCCATCCTGTTGCAGTCTTCTCCTTTGCACAGGAGATGGGTTTCATCCATATTCCATGGGTTTCATCCTCATAAATTTGGCAAAGGGCATTCTCCTCTGGAGTTCTCTGGAATTATCCACGTGCTAGAATGCTACTTTGGAGTCCTGCTTTACTCACCTCTGGTGTGTTTTTATCTGGATAATATTCTTTGCAACTTCAGCGAGTTCACACTTCACCTGCTCTCACACCTCATTTGGCATTTTGTCCTCTGTGCATTTTAGCAATGCATCAAACTGCTCCCCAATTACCACTATGCTGCCTTCTCCAACATACTCCAAATTATTCCCAAAGGGGTGAAAGAATCATTTCATGCATTAGAAGCATGAAACCTGAACTCTGAAAGAATCAGACAGTGATCTGAAGCACTAATAGCACCTGGCAGAGTTTTATGGAAAGAAAATTGCTTGTTTCTGACACTCCCATACAAAGCTTTAGTTGATTCCTGCCCCCTCACTTCAATATGATTTTTATATGGCTTCCACATATTTCTTCTTCTACTGTGAGGTTGAATGGAATGGCCCAATATTAATCTTGTACCAATTTTACTTGGTGTAGCCAACCTGATTTTCAGAGTTCCTTTTCATTTACAGTAGCAAAAATGACAACAAATTCACATTCAAAGTACCTTTGAAGACAGTTTTAAAAAGAAAGTCCCCAAGCATGCTCAAAGGTTGTAGATGGCTTCTTCATCTTGTGGTTTCTGCTTATCTAGTTTCCCATATAAATTCTCAACACCAGACTCTTTCTTCAACAGCAGTGACAGCATTTCATGGTTGTTAGCTGCTCTGGGAAGATGAAGTAACCTGATATAAATTACCTATTGCTGCAAGTGCAACAGAACCTGCTAGCACAGTAGTCACTTCTAGAAGGCTGCAAGTACTGACTACAAAATTACAGGCAGAAGGTTTTCTATCATGGTAGAAGTCATTTTAATATGGCATTCTTCTCCAAGATTTTCTCTATTCAAGGTTTTTTCCCTGGTTTAGTAGCCCACATTATGAACAGCGGACTACATTCATGTCCTAACTCTCACATTGGTGATGTACAAAAGCTACAATGAGACCACTTGGATGGCATTCTTTCAGAAGAAACCAGAGGCAATGAGGATTGAGAACAGCAGTCAAAGTAATGGGAACTGCCAAATGAATGGACTGTTCCTGGTTAAATCTGCATTTAATTGTTGCTCACTGCTATTCATTTAACCTGTTAAGACAAGACCAGGTAGCTGATAAATAAGATGATAAACCAACCAGCTACTGAGTAAAAAAAAAAAGATAGAGGATATAAAAAAAACCAAAAAACCTCTACATATTCATCATATTGTGATGTGTATAAACTATATTCTAAAATAGATGAGAAACTCCTGTATATCCTTATGAGACATAATAGATGCTTTTGGTGAACCAATTGTAATTTTGAGACAACATACCTGTCATCCTTAGCTCAGGTTGCCAGAGCCCAACAATTAAGGTCTCAATGATCTCAATGGCAGTTATATTCCCAAGGAACCAGGTAGGGGATACTTCTCTTCCACATACATTTAGCCTAAAAGTATCTAAAATTTCTGTGTAGCACTTTATTAGGCAGTGACTGACAAACTAGAAAGAGTTTTGAGACACCATAAAATGACTGGGCAAACTCAAGCAGGAGATAAAAATCCTTAAAGGACACGTGAGGTGACGAACTAAAATACAGTAGGGTCTTTCTGAACATAAGCCAACACTTTGTGACTGCTGTGGGTGACCAAGCACTTGCACAGTTTGCTCAGAGACATGGTGGTGTCCCCTATCTTGGAGATACTAAAGAACAGACTGGACCTGGTCCTGAGCAACCAGCCCTAGATGGTCCTGCTTGAGCACAGGGTTGGGCCAAATGACCTCCAAAGGTCCCTTCCAACCTCTGCAGTTCTGTGATTCTGTGAGAAAGCAAGTTAGCTCCACTTTGGAAAAAGTGTACATAAACACAAATTATGCAGTCATAAAGATTAATGTATTTCTCAAAGTCTGCATGAAACTCATATGCAGAACACTAAGGTTTCTCTTTCCCCATCAAACTTCCTTACCGTGAGATCTTCATAGACTGTGGAATCACCCTTCAGGCATCCAAACTTACACTAGTAAGATGCTGAAGGGAGTGCACAGCAGGGATGACAGAGTCTCCTTGAAGACTCCATCAGGTCCATGAACACGGAAATGCTCTCTTAATGCAGTACTGAGAGCCAAGATGCCCAGGAGAAACCCACGTGTACTTTTCGAGGAGGACAAAGTGATTTGACCATTTTCAAAGGTCTGGCCTGTGAAAACAAAGGTGCGAGGGCCACTCTCCAGGCCGGCCCCGTGCGCAGCCCGGCGCACTGTCAGCGGAGCCCTGCAGATGGCTGCAGAGCTCTTCCAGCTCCTACCGGCGCTACGGCAGTGGGCACCTGGAGGCAAGGACACCGGCCAGTCCTGCACCGAAGGAAGCAAAATTGTTCTCCTTTCAGAAGATGGACACCTCCCTATGCTGCCTTTATTCCCACCCAAATGTAAGAGCCAGCTGCCTGCAGGCTGAATGTCACTGTCTTTAAGCTCACAAAGATCCTCCTCCATTTACAAGTTTTCCCACGATGACAGCTGAAAGACAGAGATGCTGTGGCTCTTGAATGTGACAGTGAACTCCTCACACACAAGAACAATTTATTGCTCAAGATGCTTTTCTTAACAAGTGTCTGTAGTCCTAAGAAGCTCTTATTGAGAAGATCTTTGAAAGGATGTATCCAATCCTTTCTTACCCACGGCAGCCACATCCTCTTTTTCCCTTCCCCAGACTTCCACCTAACTGAGCTGAAGGGCTCACAGCGTTCTTCTTATACCTCACGTCAGGCTCAAACACTGTTCCTAAAACAAGGCACCTTCATCCAACTCTACCTTTAGCAATGAATCCTTTAAAAAAAAAATAAAATTGAGATCTCTGTCACTTTGCATGCCCTCCTTCCTCCAAAGCCATGTCTCCTACTTCCTTCTCCCTTCTCCTGTGTAGGGACAGGGGATTTTGCATCACAGAATTTTGTGTGGCAGTCCTTCCTCTGTCTCAAGGGATTTGTGAGCTTTTCTGTGTCCACCTTGTATCAGTTACATGCTTTGAGCACAGGGTAGCCTGATGTCTGTGTAGGTCTCTCAACAATTATGGACAGCTCCTCACCACAGGCACACAGACACTCAGTGGAATTCAGTGCCCAGGTCAGATCACTCTGCTTCAAAATTCCGGCTGCAGTATGATAGCGGGAACCATTTCTTCGTAGTTTGTATTTACCCGGTCCCTTTCCAATCTAGCCATTTAAATCAAGTAATTGTCTTCTAAGAGAGAGTCAAGAACAGCTGCCCAATCTCTTTTAACCCATCCAATATTAGACTCGTTAGTCATCAGGACAACAATCCTATTTGCAAATCAGCTACCTTTATCAGATAACCAGTGGGACCTAGTACAATATCTATTAGTCCAACAATATCACAACCAAGATATATAATTGCTTCTGTATAAAAACCTTTCTTCTAATCCTTCTTAAACTCAACAAGACTGATTGGCTTTTATTATTTGTGAATTAATTTTTTACTCTTGGTCCAGCAGGGGAATTTAATCTATAACATTTTGCAGAGACCAAAGCAACGTAACAGTATGTTAAGAAAGTAAACCAGCCAAAAGCAGGTATTTTTTCTTATTTCAATGAACAATTAAGAGGGCTGAATCTGTTTTTCCCTAAAGACCCAAGGGAAAATTCTAAGGAAAATTAGCACATTAAAACATATAGAGAGCACATCACTGTACTGTGAGAGCTTTTGTTTTTGTTCCATAATTATGTTATTTATAAAAGGCCACGGAATTAAATTTGTTAGTATTTTAAGAAGTAAGTCCATGTTAGACTAGGAAATCAAGAAGGGAAATTTCAACAGAGACAGTCTAGATTATTAGAGAAGTAATGATCATGGGCAGTGATTAGGGCTTATAGTTGCTCTGTAATGACAGTCCCCTAACTGTAATTGCTAGGAAAAAAGAAACTACTCTGTAGGAAAATAAAAAAACACTTTAAAAAAGAATAAAAAAACAATTGTCAGACACACTGTAGGTGATAAAATTAAAACAAAACCCCAAACTAATTTATAATCAAATTAACTTTTAAGTTATTCCATAAGGGGAAGCACACTATATTTTGTGGCTTACTAAACCAAGATTACATTAAAAAAAAAAAAAAAAAAAAAAAAAAAAAAAAAGAGAGAGAGAAAATTTCCAAAACCACCAAAAATTAAATAAACATATAAAAGAAATTCCAGATCTCTGACTTTTATGGCTATGGCATTCGAGCCCGTCTTTACCTTGACAATGTTATAGCTGGATCTATGTTCTGCATACTGTTTTTCAAATTACTCTATGATACTCCATTTAAAGAAAATCTCTGTTCCTCTTTAAAAAACACCAGTTCATTGATTTATAAACAGAAGATCTAAGTACAGTTACTTAGTTGCACCTAATCCTATATAATCCATAATAATATACATACCCAGAGAAACATCCAATTTTTTTCAGTGCAAATGTCCTGTATAATATTTATACAGCATTTTACATTTACAAAACACCATCTATGTAAGGTCATGAACAGATTTACAAGCTTGAATTAATAAAGACTGATCAAGACAGACAGACCTACCCTTATTTCTCTCTACACATCTATACACTAATACACACAGAAAGACGTAACCACACGCAGAAAGTCTTCCGTATGCATCCAAAAAGACATTGGAGGGATAAGTAAAATAGTTCACTATGCAACATGAAATGAACACTTCATTATATATAAAATTATATAATTTATATACGTGTGTTCTGTTAAATTATAGCATATGCACAATTATGTAAAATTAAGTGTGTGCACACACCCCTGACAGACATTTATCCATGCATTCGCAGATGTCTGTATGCAAGAAAACTCTTTTCTGTCCTATTCTGGCATATTCTAGTCATCCACAGTGTGCTTGGTGGCCCTACACAACTTGTATCAATTATTTCAAAGGAGATGCACCTGGCATCATCGATGTAAAATAATACCTATGCATGCGTGATACACTTAAATATCATTTTCATAAAGTCATATTTGCTAAATACACTTAAATATCATTTTCATAAAGTCATATTTGCTACAACCATTAAGGCAAAGACAACCCGCAGAAGGTGAAGTCATCATCCTTCAGGATGCCCAAGCACAAAAAATGCAAGTTCCTGTGTCGGAATTTCCTTGCCTTTGAAGGTGAATTTCGATTGCAGAAGACAGCTGTGGCCTCCTCCCTGTCGCAGTCCCTGGCTGGGCTGCACATCATTGCTCAAAGTCGCTGTGTAGCACCGGTGTGTGGAGAGCCCTCAGCCAGCCACATACCTTTGCACTACTGATGAGTCTGAGAACAAACACTGCCTACTACAGAGTGTCGGGCAATAGGCACTGATGTTTTTAGAATTTTTCAGTGTCTCACTGTATCATTATCCCCTTAGCCTACAAAAATGACCAAAAAAGAAAAAAAGCCTTCATCAACAGAAATACAAAAACTATGAAGAAACTGAATGTAACTCAAAGATAAAAGTAGAAGCGATATCATATATGTCTGGAAAGGAACTGAAGCAGTACTGACTTAATGTTTTCTAAAGAATTAAATCTCTCTCCCTCTACAGCACTTTCTGAACTGTTAAAACTAGATGGCAATCACATGGTATACATGGTCCTGAAGCAAAGAAAAATAAAACAACAGCAAGTCCTTAAAATTCATGTGTTAATTATAATTGTTTTAAAAGTTACAAGCAAAGCATGTAGAAAATGTACACGTTAAAAATGTGTATCTGTTAATTCTGGTTGTGTGCGGTAAAAATACATTTTACACCAAATCCCTGAAATCAGTAACAGCCTATGTTCTTCACTGCTATATTGCCACATCTGTGAAAAACTCATCTAGATAAGAGTAATTTCTTAAATCATGAAACAAATACATTTGAGAAAGAGAAACTTGTCAGTTTGACTGAATAAAAACAAAAACAACACAGAAGACTTTGGAAAAATAAAATCTGTTGAGGAATAATTCTTTAGTGTCCTTCAGCTCTTTAATTTTTTAATACATAAAATGATGTAAATCTCACTGAGAAATTTAGTTTGTAATTATTCATGTAAGTACATTTAAAAAAGTACTCGCGGAAACTGATGGAAAATTGTATTTCTGTTTTATTTTCACCCAAGTGCTTATACATTCTTGAAATTATCTTCCTATGCAAAGTCATAATTGGAGAATTGAACATTTTTGTAAGCTGTTCTTTTGACCTTTGTCTTGAGTGAAAGGACAGCGAGACAATACACTCACCAGCATTGTTCACAGTGACGGCTCCATCACCGGAGATTAAGGGCCATTATTACAAAAGGGAACTTTAAAATGACATGAGAAAAAGGGGAAAAAAAACCTAGAAAATAACACTTCTTAATATGCCGTACGCACAAACAGCCTTTCAGTCCACCAGACATACAGCAAGAAAAAATCTTCTTGTAAAAAGATCTGCAGTAAAACACAGACAATCAATTCAAAACAAAAGGTGCTGTAAGAAATTTTCTCCTGTTATGCAGGATACTCTAAGCTGGAGGTCCCACTTTCATCACCCACATTATAGACTATGCTAATTTAAGGAAAATATATGACTCTTACAACACATGGTAAACCAAAGACAATTTCCAGGAATGGAAAGGAAAATTTGGACAGAAAGGAAGGGTCCTCATCAAATGCTACTATCCTACAAGAAGAAACTAGAACAGGTTTCCTTTTCCTTCCAAACCTTCAACAGCATGCAATATTTGGACATGCCCTTACTGTCATTTCAAAAATTGTATAAAAACAGCCACCCCTCTCAACATTTAACTGATTTCCTAGCACACATACGAAAATGCAAGAATAAATAGATCTCCGTCCAAAACAAGAGCAATCCTATCACAATTTTTATCGCAATTTAAGTCTTGAAAACAAAATAGAAAAAAGAGACTATTAATATGAAAAAATGAAGTAGCCCCTTTTTTCTTCCTATGCACACATAAGTTTGTGACTTTATGAAGTGATTCTGTGTTGTTCACTAAATCCATATGGATCAGGAATATCTTTTGTAGGACAAAAAAGTCATCCTAAGGGTCACTATACTAAGATTTTCCAGGATTCAATAAAACGAATAGGATTTGTTAGATATTTATTCCTCCCCCATTCAGAAAGGGACTACAAGAAAATTCCAGCTCAGCAGGGACAGAGAGCCATCGCAGGTTGTGTGATAACAGCTTGCCACCTGCTTTTCGCAAGTTGTCTCTGCGAAGTGCAAGGGGCACTGAGTAGTAACGTTGCCTGTGGTGATAGGAATGCACTGAACAGCTCAGTATGCAAAAGCACTTACTGGTACACAGTGCTCTTCACAAAGGGCATTGCAGAATGCTTTCCAGGCTGTGTCAGAAGTGCTAGGAAAGGAAATATTAGTGCGTGTGTCACAGGAGGAACATAAGCACTTGCTATCACAATAAAAGAAGGTATAAGCAAATACAGGTAAAATGCTGCTCATAGCCAAAAAAAGGGGGGCAGGTGGGGGAGGGAGCGAGGTGAGGGTCAGGGAGAGGGAGAAGACAGGAAACTTAGCAGCAGTCACAGTAGAAGGAGCATTTCTGTGTAGGAATAGCAAGGGTTAACATTGACATATAAGCTCCAGTCCAGTCAAGATAGGGTCAAATGATGTGCAGTGAAAGTTTCAAGTCCTCAATCCCCCAGAGCTTGTTTGCTAATTACATTTGCAATTACAAACATGACAAATATATTATTATACAGTGTGTTCCACCTTGAGCAGACATGTTTCTCCTCACGGACAGTCATTGCCAGCAGCCAGACTCTCAAGCACTGGAAGAATCAAAGTGCACTGTGCTCCAGCTGCAAGCATCATTTTTTTGTGGGCATCTCTACTGCTCTGAAGAGACAGGGCAAAGCTTTAGAGAGAGGCAGCAAAACAAGGATGGAAACAAATGCAAAAAGTAAGTTATTACAATTTAATTCCTAAGAAGTAAAACTTGCCAACTCAATAGCTATTGCTAACAAGTAATACTAAATTGTGTTCTGCTCCCAATGACATGCACAAAGCACTTTACACATGCAAGCTAAGTAGAAATGACTACATTCAAAACTCAATTTCACCTAATACTGCAAAGAAAGAAAGAAACCAAGTGTTTCCTTTGTTTTTTGGCAAGGTCACTGTAACTATGTACTGCTAATATCTTCTTTATTAAGTTCCTTCACTAAACAAACAACCATTCTGATTCATAATTCATCACAGAAACTCTGATTTTTCGCCTTTCCCCCCAGCTCCTACAGCGGCATTACCCAGGACGCTCACTGCTGGGCTCTGGGCAGATGTTATATTTACTTACTCACACTGCGCAGACTAAAAATTCTGTTGTGCTCCCGGGCTGTAATGTTACCGCCAGTAGCTCCACAGAATAAAGAACAGGTCTGACTGAGGAGAATCTCCTAATCTGCAGTCTACACTGGAATTGCTGATGTGCAGCTCTATGACCCCCAACTCTTAAACCCAGGAGCAGAAGTTAGAATAAGGAGATGGGGAAGGATTTTGGCTTTGTTATCTTGGATTTCTCGCCATATTTTTCTACTTCTACTATTTCTTTCCTTAATTAAATTTCTCTTAGACATTTTACACTCTTTGGAGAAATTCTACCTTGCTCCTGACAGAACCCATAAATTTCATCTACACTCAGGTTTAAACCTTTTTACCTTCTCCCTGTTTCTGTTCCCTAAGAGAATTTGTATCCTTGGCATAGAAAATTTTGTAAAGAGACCCACTGACACAATGCACAAAACTTCTTGAACTGAAATAATTTGAAGAACACAGGTATTTTCTATCAACATTAAATTCAGAGCAATAAATTCAGTGACAGTGCAGAAACAGGGCTGGGAAATAACAGCGGAAAAGGTACAGAGAGTAGAGCAACATTCTCTTGGAGAGGAAGAAAATGGGATATGAAACCTCTATCACAGCAACTTTTTCTGATGCAATCTCTCCAAAGTCTTTCCCCTCTCAGGCTAAATGCAATATTTATTGATTACTTCAAATCAATACAATGAAAAAATCCTATTTTTTAAATATATTGATCTTTCCATATTTCTCAATAATTGATAATGATTAGATCATGTTTACTTTTACAAGTGGAATTAGAAGAGGAGGGAAAAGTTAATACAAATACTCTAAAGGTACTGATTTCCTCATCAGCCCTCCGCTCACTAAGCTTAGTGTACTTAGACCACATTTTGTGATGGGAACCTTGTTAGAAACCCAGTAACTACCCCAATTCCTTATAGAAGTTTTTCAATTTATTCTGTCAACTAAACAAACAACTCCATCCTATTCTCACCAATTAACAACTCCTCCCAATCCCAGCCTCTGAGATATATTCAGAGAAGACAGCTGCATTCAGATTCTCTGACTCACATTTCCTCCCATTCACAGAATATGGAGATTTCCAGTAACCTCTGAAATCAAGTCATATTACTTCAATCTATGCATTAGGGTCAGTGACAGCAACTTTGTTAATTTTCTGCCACAGGGTCTGGAATCTGCTCCTTCATTGCCTTAAAATTCCAACATTATACCATTTCATCTCTCTATCAAATATGTAATTTATTCCTTTCAACTTTTTCCTTCTCTTCATAAAATAAGTTTTATTTTTATTACATCAGCAACTCATGTGTCTTTCTTGTACCTCAGAGGAATCAGTGTAAGAGACATAGCATTTGGCAGGATGCTCTCATTTGCTAGTGATTTTTATTTTACCTTCATAATGTCTCCTTGGTCACTTTCTGTCTGTCTTGTAAAATATTAAAAAGAAAAAGAAATGGCAATTTTGTAGTTCTGTCAACATTTCTAGTGACAACTATAATGAGGCAGAAAACAAAATTTTCTGAGATTTCAAAGTTAATACGGGAAAGTAAAAATGCCGTATTCTACTCCACTGAAACAGCCTTAGGTTTGCACATGAGGGAGATACAACACCAGTACTCCACATGACCATAAATATGCATGTGTGTATACACACAAATATTTACAGATGCACACATGTGCTTGTGTGTAAGTGTAATGACATATTTTATATGGCAGAGTGTACATTTGTGGTGTCTGCACACGCATTCCCTTCCTGCCGCACCACAGACAGGCGCTGTCAGTACAATTTAACTAATGTATTCTCACCATATGCCCTCACCTGAGAGACAAACTGCAGGTACAAACCACTGCCTTTGTCAATTTCCCAATTCGAAAATGCTTTAAACAAATTCCAATTAATACAAAAGCTTCTTTCTTGGAGCTGCATCATCTACCCCAGGAACACTTCTCCCAGAGGTCAGTACCAAAATGTAGTAAGCGATTGCTTAAGAGTGGATTTCTGTGTAAGAAAATAAAACATACATGGCCTTAGACTACATGCACAGAGGATCAAAATTAAGAAGAAGCATTTTCTCACTCTCCCTGAAAGATTCTGCACCAAAAAAACCGCACACCTGCTAACCAGAACTTCCACAGGTTCCTGGTGCAATCGCTTAGATCAGCACACACAGGCAATGGAAAGGGATTTTTCACTGCTTGAGTAAAATAAATACAAAACCTGAAGAACAAAATAGAGGCAAGGAATTCCTTTGCTTTGTTTTGTTCAGACTTCTTTTAGGTCTGACTGTTACAAAAATTAAGATCTCATCAAAGTTCCAAGGTGAAAGGAGTCTCCTCTCCTTTGCCTTGCTTCTTTGCTCTCTGTTTCAATAATTATGAGGTGAAATACAGTTTCCAGGGAAATATATGGATCATATATTGAGTGACCACATCCACTTCTCTCCCAACATTTTAGTTTTCCTCATATTTTTTCCTATAGCTTAACAAGCAAGTAAACAAGAAGAAGCAGTTTGCAATATTTTTAAATTAGTTCCTAATTTAAGGTTTAATGTGACAGAATTAAAAGTGGTATCTAATAAAAATGGAGGGGGGGGGGAAAGAAAATAATTTGGAATCATTTCAATAGCTAGCAGTCAAAAGAATAAATCAGTACAGTAAGAATAATATGTTCTCACAGCTAATTAGGGATACAGGAACAAATACAACACCTGTATTTACACTGTATGCTCACAGGGTAACTGTGTTACAGTGGGAGAAAAAGATGGTAAAACAGATATAGAAGGGCCAACTCATTCTCAGTTACAGGAATATAATGTGAAATCTAACCTTAATAAAACCAGAATGTAAATCAAATCAAATTAGTACTGAACACACTGCACATATACCTTTATATATTGTATTTTTAAAGCTGCTCATATCTTACTTCTCTCAGTAACTTTTTTCAGACTTTCCTGCACCATTGTATTCATTTACATTAGAAGCATTGAAAAAATTGAGGTTGAAATATTTTAAATTATATTTCTCTAATTTACCAAACCTCAACAATGTTAAAGAGAAGGTCAGTTGGCACACAGAACCAAGCACCTCTTTAAACAAAGAGCCTCTCCAACAGTTTCTCATCTCAAAAAGCAGCACTCTCTGTCTGCTATAAAGCCATAGGGGTCCAGTGGCACTTCCCCCAGGGCCACCTTCATCTGTCTACTCAGCAACCAAGGAGTTGTGCATATGGGTAAGGTGCACTTGACATTTTTGAGAGCTGAATGAAAGCCCATAAAAAAGTAAAAACGGAGAACGGCAATACAACAGGCAGATTACTTCTTATTATTTTCATGTTGTTTGAGTTCCTTTGTCTCAATTCCAAAAGTACAAAAAATAAAAGGAAAAAGTTAAGAGACAATATAGTAAGTGATGAAGATCTGTCTTTTCCTTGTGGCATTTTGTTCTTTTCTTTTTTTTTTTAATCAAGATAAATACATCTTCTATTTCTGCCTCGATATTAAGACTCCCAGCAGCATATAGAATACATTTCCCTTAAAAAAAACTGTTTGTTTATTTTTAATTCAAAGTGGAGCAGCCACAAGTGTAGCACCAATGGGGAAAAGAAAATCACATGGGTTAGATTATTAATTTCTATTAACAGTATAAAGTCTCATTTTAATGAAACTGCTGGAAGCTGGGGATTAGAGGAAAGAGAAATGTGTGTAAAGACAGATGGAATATCAGAAAACAAGGTACAGAAAGACAAATAAAAGCTGAAATGAGGGAAGAGGAATATTTGTGGATGATTTGTTTGATTTTAATTATTTAAATTATCTTAATTGTACTAAATACAACATATTCTTAAGACAGAACCAATGAAATAGGCAAAATTACTTAATTCCCACCTCTGATGACACAAAACCTGCATAGGTGACACACGGATTAACATGCAAACACACAAAAGCGGACTCTGCTCAGGGTGAGATTTATCAGAGAAATGTATTTCAAATTAATTGTTCCAGTCAGCTGGATGTAAATGCTGAAAAGGTTTTGCCTTGTTTCCTAACTTCCCCAACAGGATAAACCAAACTTAACACGCTAAAGTGATTTTAACACAGCATTACCAGGCACAGCCCACTTCGGAATACAAAGAGCAGTAGCAGGTGCTAAGGTATCAGCCACCAGTCCCAGCTTGGGATGTCTGTTTGTCAGCCCTTCGGGGCACTTCACTCTTTCCCCGGGCAGGCTATCCAAAACAGGAGTCTGTGGGAACTGAATTTCCATAGTAGGTTTCAGATGAAAAAACAGACTTTTAAAATAAAATATGGTGCTTCGATGGATCTGCTTCGTATAATTTTATATGCACATCTCTTTATAGGCACCAAGTAATTCATCTAATAAAAATCCTAGCACAGACGGAAAGTAAAACTGCGCAGAAAGGACTGACAGTGCTCACTGTGAGCTGCCTGTTCCTAGGAGATGAAGCATTAGAGGGAGAAGTTACACGGCAAGAAAGAAGCACACCAGCACACCTACCCCCGCAAGTGCTGCTCGGCGGACTCTTGCGCACCTGCCGGCGCGGAGGTGCGCCCTGCCCTGCCCTGCCCTGCCCGCGGCCGGCCGCTCCGCGACTCCCGGCGCACGCCGTGCCCCGCGGGGGTGGGCGGCGGCGGCTCTGCGGCACGGAGGCAGCGGGACTGCGGGGTCGCTGCCCCATCCCACCCGCAGCGGGACGCAACGCCGGCCCCAGCCCGCCCCCGACCCGCCCGGTCCGGCACGGCACACTCACTGGTTGTGGTAGCCGAGCGGGTCGGAGATGCACAGCTCGGAAATGTCCATCAGTCCAGTTTGAGCATTCCCAGTTGGAGGAGAAAAAGAAGAAAAAGAAAAAGAAGAAGAAAGAAAGAAAAAAAACACAAGATAACAACTAAACTGCGGCGGGCTGGGAAGGTGGGGAGCGCCGGGAAGAGGAGCCGGCCCGAGCCCGGCGGCGGGGCAGGGGCGGCGGGAGGCAGCGCCGCTCCGCTCCGCTCCCGCACCCGCGTGCGGACACACTGACGGCGGCAGGAGGCGGGCGGCGCGCAGGACACGGCCACGGGGGATTTCACCGCCCCGAGCCCCGCTGTAGCTTTAACGCCGGGAGACGGATGGAGACGGCAGGCCGGCTATTGGCTCCCGCGCAGGGGCTGGGCTTGGACGGCGGCTGGGGGAGGCACGGCCGGGGGGGCCGCCGGACCCGGCCCCGCAGCGCGGCCGGCGGCACCGCGCAGCCCCGGCCCGGCGCCGCTGCGCTCCGCCGGGACCTCCGGGGAGGGGAGCCCCGCTCCGGGGCCGCAGGAGTCGGGGCGCCGCGGGGCGCAGTGCGGGCCGGCCGCCGGGCTGCCCCTGGCACGGCGGCGGGGGCGGCGCGGGTGACACGGGTGACACGGGACAGCGGCTCCGGCTCGGTCCCGCCGCGGACCGGCGGCAGAGGCAGAGCACGCGTCCCTTCCCTCTCACCCACCGGTCTGTCTCTCGTGGACAGCGGCTGGAGAGTTTAGGGTTATGCAAAAACTTGAGGTAAAGGTGCCCCGTGGCTATTGACACGGCGTGCCGGCGGGCGACTGTGCGGCCGCACAGCAGCCCACACGCTCGGCACAAGGCTCCAGCGTGCCGCTGGAACATGCGTGTCCCAGGCGCAGTTACATGCGACTCCACAAACACGCGACTCCACAAACACTTCGTGCACATGCAGACCCGCGTCTCAGCGCGTCCACAGCTCTGCACTCGGAAATCTATTTTCCCATACCTATATTCATTGCCACAAACGTGTGCAGAAGAGCTCCCGAATCCCATTTCAAAGCAGTGTAATTTAGATGTCACTTCAGTGCAGTTTATAAAACCACACTGGAATAAGTCGTGGCATGTGAGATCAGAATCAGGCATTCAGGAAAACAGCACACATTCTCAGGCACAAAAAACATAGCTACAAACCCTCAGAAGTCTTTACAAACATCGAAACTGGCACATAAAACTAATTTCATGAAGGACACATTTTCGAAACTCTGCATATGTGCCGACTGCTGCTAGAGTCTGTGTCCTTTCACAGTTCCAGCACACGTTTTCACACTCACACAACGGTACTGCATATTTACAGCAACACACAAACACCTGTCTGAAGGTCCCTCTCCTCAAAAGCATGCGAACCTCTCGGGCATGTGCCTACCACACGCAGTCTTGTACTGAATGCCTGATTCACATGGAGCTGCGCTACAGGTTCTGCTTCCCCTTGCTACCTACTCTCTACCTTTCACACTGCACTCACAAACCTCACTTCTATCTGTCATATGCTTCTAGTTCATGTTTAGACATTTGCTGCTCAAATATATAAAAATATTTTTAAGAGGTAGACAAAAACCAGAGGCTTTTCTAAAACAAAAAATATATATACCTGGATAAAAGCTTCATGCTCTTATGCCAGGCAAACTAATTTTTTTTTTTTTTAAGTATAAATTAGGAGGGTATTTCTAAATATAAAACTCAGAATCTAATTTGAGGCAAAGATGTTCAACACCAGGAGAAGCAAAGGGCAGACTAGAGCTTTTTGGATGATGGACGTAATACAGAATAAAAAAAAATGCAATGTGGCTCAGCTCTAAGCAATAAACACAGGATAAATTAGGCTACAACTTTTCATGCAATCAGTATTTGTAGAAACTCAAGAATATTCAGAAAAGAAGAATGTCCAAATTCAAAGTCAGTGTAATTATCTCCTCTACCAGAGATCTTAAATGCATATAAACTAATGGTGTGCCCAAACTTGTCCCCAGGCCATATGAGGACAAGTTACATGATTCTGATCACCTATCTTTAAAGGATGTCAAGACAGAGGTCTTTTATGGTAAAAAGGTACACATCAAGACAGCACAGAAAACAGGTTAATAAAAAATGGAGATGCATTCAGTTTTAAGAGTACGGCAGGATCAGATTACCTGAGTGTTGCAGGTGGCACAGTTCAGATTATACATTTTTCCTCAACCAGAATTAACACAAATGAAGCATATATACATATACCTTTGTACACTTCAGTGATATATTATCACAGCAGACACTCTAAGACACTTTAAATGTTACAGAGACAAGAGACAAGCTTTAATAAGGCATTAGCATTAGTAGGGCCCAAGGTTGTAAGGAATCTCACTAACCACCTCGGAGAACATCTGACCAAGTAGAGGCAAGGACAAAACCAGCACCTTTGCATTTTCAACAGAAAGCTGAGGCCAGAGAGGGACTGACTGATGACTTAGTTGCCCCATAAAGATTCCTGTTATGCAGTAGGGTGAGAGGCAGGAGGTGGCACACAGGGTCAGGGTTTAAGCAGTTCAAGAGCAGTCAGAGTGTTTGCAGTGAGATGATTTTGGCAGAAAACATTTTTTTTTCCAGAAAGGTGCACCCTGACTGGATCCTGACTGTACAGAAATTAACTCTGGTATAGGCTCTCAGCAAATGGGAGACGAGAGTGGGAACAGCTTGGCGGGCAGGTCCTGCTCTCCCAATAGCCAATGTTTTAATTTTGCACTTTAACTTTTATCCAGGCTGAGGTGATGCAAGCAGGGAGCCATGAGATTGCCTGGCACAAGGTCCACAGGGCTGAATTAACTGATATAAACAGTACAATAGTAGGTTTGTACTCTGGAAATGGGCTGTTGCTGACAGAGGACTACCTGGGTGAGGTGGACGTTTGCAAAGTGGTGCAGAAACGTAATATTAATCTCTTCTGACCCAGTGCAAATGGACAAATTGAGCTTCCCCTGCCTTGAGAGT
Source organism: Lonchura striata (assembly GCF_050655825.1). Lineage (NCBI taxonomy): Eukaryota > Metazoa > Chordata > Aves > Passeriformes > Estrildidae > Lonchura > Lonchura striata. Next base: position 51,463,502 of record NC_140707.1, on the reverse strand, counting down.
AATCTGTGCAGAGGTCTGACCCTCATTTTTGAGAAGAATAGAAAGAAATAGTCTCTGCTGGCTGGGCTTGATCTGCCAGCCTGAATTCCCTAAGAAAGAGAACAGGAATCCTGCAAGCTGATTTTGGAACTTCAAAAGGCTTCATCTTTTGCAAACCTCCACACACAGCTCTTCTCACAGCTTTAGCCAATTTCACTTAGCCCAAAGAGTAAAGAAGGAAACACTGATCTCAACATGGCTATCCTTCAGATATGTGTGAGTTTTAAAACGGTTCCAGGATGAAGTTAGAAAGGACTGCAAGATTATGCTGGTAGATGTGGAAGCAAAAGAGCTCTGTTAGGGTAAATCCAAGGCAGAACTCCAAATGGAACAGAAGCGCCATGCTTGGTTTGTGAGCACAGCCTTTGTTTCCTGCCCTGACCAAATCCTCCCCTGGAACTGCTGCTCTCTCACTGCAGGAGGGACACAGAGCCATCCCAGCCAACTCTGTCTGTGGCCTCTGAGCAGAGCCTACCCAGAGGTGCTCTGGCAAGTGCCAACCTTTGGGATGACTTTCATAAGGCAGCCTCTGGCTTTTGAGGTCACCTGTTCTCCTCAGACATTGTCCCAATGCAGAGCAACAACATTCCATCAATATTGGCCTTGGACAGATCACAATCAGCACTACAGGCTGATGGAGTGATAGGCAGTAGCAGTTCTTTGAGACATGCAGTATGGGAAAAGAAAAGAAAAAAAAGAGAAAGAGAGAAAGAAGAGAGAGAAGAGAAGAGAAGAGAAGAGAAGAGAAGAGAAGAGAAGAGAAGAGAAGAGAAGAGAAGAGAAGAGAAGAGAAGAGAAGAGAAGAGAAGAGAAGAGAAGAGAAGAGAAGAGAAGAGAAAAATTAAAAGAAAAGAGGAAAAAAAGAGAAAAAAGAGAAAAAAGAGAAAAAAGAGAAAAAAGAGAAAAAAGAAAAAAGAGAAAAGACAAAACAGAAAAAATGTGATATATGTGTCTAATTTTCCTGGCTCTTCCAAGATATAATGGATAGACTTTCTTTGAAGACTTTTCTCCATCCCTTAAGGACCAATCTGGTTTTGATAAACTGATGTTTTACTTTTAAAAAATTTATCATGGAATTATGATCAACTTTCCAGCAAGCTGACTGATTGACTGACAGAATTTTCATTTGGTATAATATAGAAGTAACCTGGAAAATGTGCCAAACCAACTTGATTTCACTTGTTGATAAGGTGCCCTTTTTTTTTTTTTTTTTTTTTTTGACTACGGAAAATGCAGAAGAGGAAGAGATCTAGTTACTTTTAGGGTTTTGTATAGTATTTTCCCCTTTTATGAAGGCTCTATTATTGTATTTGCACAAGGAAGTGGGTGAAATGCTTTCTGTACAGGGCAAAAAAAGATAATTAGGAGCCCTAAACTGGGCTGAGCAGTTTTGCGCACACAATTTTTTATCTTGTTTGCTGGGGGAAGAGGAGATTGATGACAAGAAATCTTTCCCAGCCTGTGTCTTATTTAAGTTACAGAGAGGTCATTGGGTTGAATTCAGAAGACAAGTCTTTCACACCTTTGAGGCCAGCAGAACTGCCTGATTTCACACTAGTCACTGTGTTACATGCCCTGATCCCTTTGCTTTGCAGGGCTAGTAGTCCTAAAGAGAAACTTAGGTACTCTAACCACAGGTCCCTGATGCCTGGTAGGCTCTTACAAATCAGTCTTCTTTATTTAGGGCTCTATTCTATTTTCCTTTACTCACCCAAACAAAACAGTTTGTTCTCCCCACCAAAAGCAGTGTCTTCTTTTGTATCAAACTCCAATAGATTTTTTTCCTGTAAAGATCAAATTGGTCCTGCAAACAATATGCTTCCATCTAAAGGTATCATGGTGAAGCTCTTCTATTTAAACAGAAAACAGTTTTCATGTTGTGATTTTCAAACAATGAACACCCATCTGAACATCCTTAGATGTGCTTCAAACATTAACTAGTTCTTTAGAGTATGTTATAATCCACAGTTTACAGACTGCCAAATCCTACCATAAAGAGGTTGTGTGGCTTGTCCCAGATCAGTCTGAGCAGATCTGTAGCACAAGACTCTGAATGTAAGTGTATTAAGCTTTACTGTCCTGCTTTAAATGAGAATTCTCTATCCCAAAACTCTGACCTTAAATTCTGTGCTTCGGTACAACAGTGTTAGAAGCCCTGAGTTAAGACAAACATAGTCTCTACATTGCCAATGAAAAATCAAGGCTTTCTTTTAATAAACATTTATAACTCTGCTTTTTTTCTATATGGCCAGTGCTGTTTTGTGTGGTTGTATATCCATTTTTGTCTTTGCACTGTTAATAGCAAGACTCAGTTCTACAGCAGAACATGTTCCTGCTGATATCGTAAATGAAAGTTCACTGCAGAGACACACATGCCCAAAGACAAACCAAGCAAAGAAAATCTAACTTTTGTAAAATTAAAACAGAGCATCAGAGTAAGAGGCAGGCACAGAGTATTTTACCAAATAGGAAAGAATAAAGACAATCAGAAGAGAGACATTTCTTTCCAGATTATGGAAGAATTTGTAATAAGAAACACAGAGAGAGTCAGGAGAGGAAATTATGTAGCTGGGATTATGCCTTCTGCTCTTCCTTGCATCATCAGTTATCTGGGAGATTCGATAAGAACTTCTGTTCTACTTGCCCAGAAACATAGCAGTGTATCTTCTTTCATGTTTTAGCAAACTACTCCTTAGTCAGTCTCTGCCTAACTGTTGTTTAACTAAGTGTACAAAACCTTCCTCAGAAAAGACAGGTAATTAGAGAGACAGATTGATCTTGTAGGCTTAGAAGATTTCAGTGGAGACCTGTGATCCAGGTCCAAATTTTGATCTGTTGGTGATCTTTTTTCTATGATATGTTACACTAATCCTCAGATGGGTTACTGTGGTCAGGCAGAACATGGCCAGGACCTTGACTGGAAAGGGATTTTTATTCACGCTCACAGCTACACATAATTTACTAGCACAGTAACTACTATTTCCTATACTCTTTCAATTTGCTGGGCAAAGCTTTCAATTTGCTGGGCAAAGCAGAAATTAATCCTTCCCCCTCCATGATCCCAGGTGTCCACAGAGCAGTAGCTGGGCTATTTGCTCAGCTACCAGGAGGAAGGAGAGAATACAAGGCATCAAGGAATCTTTACCTCTGCTTAGCTGTTGCAAATCCTCCATCACAAGTGTGGCCTTCCTAGTATGGTATTTCATCCTGTCAGATGGGACATAAAGTCAAAGAACATCTTTTTAACTTTAGCTTTCCTAAAATTGCACTAGCTTCAAGTACACTAGCTTCAAGTCTGATATTGCAAAAGGCCAAGGAGGACAGTCAGTAGAACAGGGGATGCTTGTTCATTGCTCTGATTTGGGGAGATGATCTGCTGGTTTCCTCTCCAAGCCCATCCATTCTAATCACCCTAGGACCCTAATATTCACAGTATCAGCTTACTCACTGGATTGATCAAGAGGAATACCTGGCTTGTCAGGAGAAATAATGGTTACTTACTCTTATGCTGCATTCCAAAAATGAAAACTTCTGGCATGTGCATTGATAGTGCTGAGTGCCCTCAACCCAGAAAAGGAGTGGAGCTTAAAGAACCAAAATTGTTCAGAGTTACTATTGGTAAGAAAGTATGCTTACCGAGGGTTAGGCAGTGAGGGTAAAGGGTATTTTTTCCAAGTCTGTGACGTAAGCACATGCAAGATAACTTATTTCCCAGCAACAGCAATGAGGTAACTGCAGTTTGAACACAATGATGTGACAAAAAACAGTGGGGAAGCGTGCAAGTTCCTCTTAGCTGGGTTCTCTGGGTAGGTAACAGTTATTTTAGAACATGAGGTAGGTCATTATAAAGAAGAAAAGCAGTGAAAGGACTTTCCTTTCCAGGGTGTAAGGGATGAAAAAAACAAGGATAAAGACCTTCCTTTCCCTGCAGGAACCTCCATCTGGCCTTATCTGGGCACAGTTGATAGAAGACTATTGACTCCATCAGGTCAGTCAGGCCAATACAGAGGACCTCACCAACAGTGGATCTATACAAAAGTATTTAACAGTGAGATGAACCTACAGGTCCCATGTGACATTAGCAAACTTGATATAGTTTCTGTCTGGCAAAAGGAGAGATACCACAGGACTGTTCTTCTGGTCATCATCTCCAGCCTCAGAATACTCCAGTTTCTAATAGTAATGGACTACAGGTTTTGGTTAGAACCACACACAACATGCCAGCTTCATTCTGGTATGCTGCGTCAGCAGCAAAACAATCTCAACTCTCTTCTGCTCTGAATCTCCAAACAGTTCCATTAAACACATTACCTTTTTTAAGATTTGTTCTGTACTAACTTGAGTGTTTCAAGAAAAATGTAGATTTTTTTAAACAGCTCCCTCTTGAGTTTATATATTACTTGATTAACATTTATTTCATTTGTTGGACAGGAGCAAATTGCTGTGGCAGATTATTTGATTAGGCAGCTTTGCCAACAAAACCCATTCCAAGCTTAACATACTTTGCACTTTTAAGTACCATTATGAGTTACATATCTGCATTACATTTAGACACCTTCATGGAAAAGTGCATTAGGAAACCACTGTTCTGTCTACACATTATTAATATTCAAAAACTATGCCTACACACCATGAATAATCAAGTTTTTGCAGTACATTTTCAAAAAATAAAGAGAAAAAAATAACAAGAAAAACAATCCCTGCTTATAGTACAAAGCATCACTTAGAAGAGGCAGTGCAACTCAGAACCACAGCTACGCAATACATGAACATACAGTGTCAAAAGATTAGCCAGTCATGAAGAGACAGATGCTGGTTATCAGATAAAAAAGCTCTGCCTTGCCAAGGAAAGAAGAAGTCTCACCAGCTCAGTTCTAATTCTGTTGTGCTGCTCTATGTATTCCAAAAGACAGCGATCTTTCTCATGTGTGGAAGTACAAGCCCCTGGACGTCTTTGAAAAGTTCCTGTTGAGTGAGTTACAAGTCTTAAAGTTTCTCAGAGATCCCAATACAGATGCAGTTGTGGGCAGCAGTAAAATTGTCTCCTGACAGATTGGAACATGTGTCACTGGATTTCAGCAAAAATACCTTCATCCTTCATAGTCACATGTTGCCAGCTTCACCGTTCCTATGGCAGCAGTAGAAAGGATTACTTTTCAGTATCATTGTTAAGGCAAACTCAAACCTCAGTCCCATGTGGTTGGAGAGTGACTTTGGTGCTGCAGCCTCCTAGCAACAGGTCCTTTTGATCTCCACGTTGCTTACAAAAGAAAATCTAGTACTGTTCTTTTGCTACTTTCTCGAACACCTTTATTTTAGTGGTGATGAATGACTACCAATGCCTCCCCTCTCTGTTCCTCTGTTGAACATAGCAATCTTCCATTAAACATTTCCAGTCAGCTGAACTCAGTAGCACTCAACTCATTTTTTAGACCTTGCCCCTCAACATTTGGCAATATTTCATAACCACTGCAGTCAGCAACACAGTAAAGGGCAGGCTTTTGTGACGTAACTTCCAGAAGTTGCTGCTACCAGATTTGTCTGGGGACAGCACTTCTTGCTTAACCCATTGCTTTTCCAGAGAAGCAAGAAGCTGGACAGAAACAGAAGAGAAGTAAGACAGTGGGAAAGATTGCCACTGCTTCAGATACACTGCTTAACTACCAGTGATGTAGCACCCAGCGGGCCCTGCCTTGCTAATGAGATAGAAGGTTGTAGGCAACAATACCACATTGAGATGCTACTTTGTTTCAAGTGGCTCATTTCATGAGGATACTCACTAAAGTGACTGGTCAAGGGGCATGGTTAACACCAACAAAATACAGAAGTCATTAGCCATCAATCATATGGGCTGAATCAGCCCATTGGGCATTGTAACCATAGGCAGGGCAGCTGCATTCCAGCCAGACAGGCTAGTGCCTCTTCCAAAGGCACTGTGGGGATGATGGTCATCAGCCTGCAAGACAACACAAGGCTGTGCTCATTCATATCCAACAGGATAGCTGGCCAGCCTGTAAGGATGTTCAGATCATGCTTTGCATGTCCCACTGCCAGGCAGGTAGGCTCTGCTGGTGGAGATTGTGCTAATACTTCTCTGTAGACAAACATAGATGATACCCACCGGAGGAGCAATAAATAACTCCAAGGGTTGCACTAGGATACAAACCAAGAACATTTAGATTTGACTATCCACTTGCTATTTAAGGAGCACTTTTTAAAAAAATCTACTACAGTTCATACACACAAGGTACAAAAGCAACAATATAAGGTCTAAATATAAGGTCAAGCTATCAAATGCCCATTAATGAGATGCTTTAAGTCAGCTGAACTGAAAAGTGAGAGCTTATGCTCTTATGTTCCCAGACTTTCACCTACACACTGTGGAGCAAAAGATAAGCACTCAGATGTCTCAGTGATTAGCTCTCCCAATAGTAAAACATATCCAAAAAATATAGTGTCTTAAAAGTGGTGTAAGAGTTATTAAATGTTTGTAGGATGACCATGAGCATCACATGCATCTAGTGCTCTCAAGCAAGGGTCAATGCTATCTACAATACCCTTAAAGGTGTCCTGTAGAGATTTGTCAAAATAAGGTATGGGGCAGCCCGAGAGAACCAGAGAACTGTGGCTTTGTTGGCATTGCTATATTATTTCACCCAGCCAAAACCCTTGACACAACATAAATATCCCCCAAGCCCCTCTCTCTAAAAGAAGAAATTGTTCCTCTAAAACTAGAATGAGAAGCTGGGTCATCAGATGAGGGCAAAATTGGTTTAAAAGCCATTAAGAAGAAAGCAACCTAGGCATTCAGGAGCAATCACAGCTGCTTGGGCTGATCAGGAGAGACAGAGGGAATTATTTATTTATGGACTTCCTGCTCTCCCTGAGCGGATCTCTCCACTGAGGCAGCTTTAAGAGGAGTGGGGAGTAGAAGACAGGTGAAGCTTGGAATCCTCTAGAGATTTTCCTGGTCTGGGTCTCAGGAGAGTTAAACACAGTTCTGCTCAAAGCATCCTGGAGCCATCAACTTATCTTTCTCAGAGCAGGAAAGGCAAGAAAGAGCATCACAGAGATCTCTGCTGGGATGAAGCACATGGAGAGCCCCAGGCACCCAGACTGCCATGCAAGCTTTGCACATCTTTCAGCAAGATCCCTTTAGAGCAATAGTGCTTGAGTATACAGCCATTTCTCTCTTCTTGTGGTTCAGCTGCTTCCCTTTAAACACAGATCAAGTGTCTCTAGGGACCCAGCAAGCATTTAACAGACCTGCCTGATGGAAGGACCTCCAATGAGAAAACCAAGACCTGAAACTCCCAACAGACATCCTCAATTCAATCCACATCTGAGAAAGCAACCCTGAAGTTACATGCAACCAGACTCTAACTGCACAGAAAGCATGTCAGTCTAGTCTGTAACCAAAGATCACCTAAACATTTTAAACTTAAGGGGAGGGAAAGACTAGCAGAGTAAACATGAAGAAATATGTGAACTGAAAAAGGTCAGCATGGAAATGCAGAATTATTGATATGGTATTAAGAATTCCTTTTAAAGATACTGTACTCTCTTTCTGAATGCAATTTCTTACTGTTTCCCAAAACTGGAGGATGAGGAGGAGTTATTCCCTAAAATCATAGTTGATAGTTTTCTATCAACTGTTCCCTAAAAGAACACCCTTCAGTATTCAGAGATGACCCTTCAAAACAAACTAAAAAAAAAAGCTGTTGAGACAGACAGATCTGTCCAGTCAGTCAGATCTGGTAACTATCTTCTTGTTCTGGCTTTGGTCAGCAGACCAGAGAGGGGTACAAGGGTGTGGAAATTATCAACCACTACCAGAGTCTTTCACTAGAAGATGTTGCAGAACTAGTGTTACAAGAGGGTCACTGATGGGGATTGAACAGATTATGAGAGAGGAACAGCCTGCACTGTGTCCATTCATGGCTGCCTGCAATTCATTACTGATGAAATGCCAGAGGTTGGGATGAAAAGGGCAGGAGCAAATGGTAATCTACTGCTTTAGACACATCTTATTCAACTATCCTGGTTTATTTCTGCTTAGCCTCTGCTAGTATATCTTGCATTACTCCACACCAATAATCTTCTTGCTCAACTCTGGTCTCAAATCAGGACATTGTTTTGTGCCATTAAAGCTACTGCAAAGGCAGCAAAATAACTCATTATGCATAAAGTACTTAGGGAAACTAAGAGCAAGAGAGTATCATCTTCATCAAGGTCAAGGCAACCTCAACATCAGAAAAGCACAAAATCTGACCATGAGGGTGTTTCAGCAGGTCCTAACTGCCTCCTTCCAAGTCTGTTCCTCCCCACACATAAAGGGATTTCTGCTACTTGTAAATATATAAAACCAGATTTGTTCTTACAGTTTATATTCCTGCAAACAAAGGGCAGTAAAAAAGGGATCTGTTTTCCTTTCAATAAAACAGGTCTTACGTGGCCTCTCAAAGGAAAATTCTTGCGCTGCCCATTCAGAGACAGGTTATGTTTTTAGAGTAGTGTAACCTTTGTTTCCCACTCTGGGAAGCACATCATTAAGCACTGACAGCTACATAGCCTTGAGAGGGAAGTGCTCCAGAGATGGCTGCAACCCCCAGGGAACGAGAACCAGCAAGCTTCTCCAAGCAAGGGCTCTCCAGGGAGCTGTTCTGCTTTGACCATTGACTTGTGGCTTTACAGGGCCAAACCAAATAGACTTCTAGTTCATAAGGGCTGGGGTTATTAATTTGTGTACTTTAGCATATGTTGTTTAGGAAATTGAATCCATCCCTTAGTTTGCTAAATACAGCTTTAGGTTCTAAAATCCTTCAAAGTCTGTAGTGTCCTTTGCCCCTTCATACTCATGTACTTTTTATTTCCCTCCCAACTTGCTAAAAGAAAAAAAAATCCATTTTGATTTTGTTCCTGGCCACTTGAACTTGCTTTCAGAGCATGGCACACCAACTTTCCCTGCCACAACGGTCAGATTACAAACCAAAATAAGAACATTTCCCTCCCTATTGCCTGGGCACAGGTGGCCCCTGATGGTACTAGTGATGCCCAGTGTTCACCTCCTTTTGTTGCAGCCTTTCTTTGGGTGAGAATGTTACCACATATAATCAAGATACAATTTGAAATAGATTAACTTAAGGTGGTGCAAGAGGCACTCATTACTATAGAAACTTAATCTGTTTAGACAACCAATGAGCAAAAATAAAGCATCCTCAAACTGGCAGGAGAGCATCCACAATTTGTATTTTCGCTAGTTTAAATGGATTGTTCCAAAATCAATGCAATTTAAAGTGTACATCTTACTTGTGTAGAAAAGATATTGTCTGAACTGAGGCAACAACAGCACTAGTGTTTTCTGTCCAAGGGTGCAACACCCATTAACAACTACTACAAAGCAACAGGAAGAAGCAGCTGAGGAGGTAGGGTCACTTTCTTGCAAACAGCCTGTTAGGAAATACTGCATTCAAACTGACTGCCAACAAGCACCCAAGAAAGGGCATCCAGAAGTGACAGACAGGTAACAAAAGTTTCAGAGACATCCCAGTATATTCAGGATACTCCCTTGCCTGGGAAACAGGAGGGAAAAAGAATAAAAAAGCACATGTGGGTGCTGCTTTGGAATGTTTTCTGCTGTTCATGCATTACACAGAGGCACGGAGTTGCAGTCAGCAGAGGATGCAGATTAGTTCTTGTAAAGCAAGTAGTGGACAGGGCAATAATGTACATTTTGCAGCACTCCTGCCCTATGTCTCTGGCATCCAGGGCAGCCCACAGAGCCTTTATGAAGAAAAATCTCTCAGAAGATGCAACAGCCTTTGTGAGAGGCTGGGGCCAGAATCCAGCCCTGTCAAACAGCTGTCCTGCCCAGGATGTGACTGCAGCTGGCGAAACATGTTAGCTAATGAAGATTGAGGCAGGCAGGCAGAGACATCCCTTCAGCCTGTTAATCCACTTAGGGAAGGAGAAGGGAAACCTGAGCTGAATTACTCTGTTCCCTGCAAAGGAACTGTGCTGTCCTGGCTTTAGCACCCTAGGCAGAGGAAATCCAGCCAGAGATGGGCCAGGGAAAGCTCTGAGTGCAGACTAGAGCTTTTGGGAGACAGGAGCGAGAGCTGAGGCAGGAAACCACAGTCCCTAAGGAGAGTCACAGCAGGACTTTGTGTCCACTGGGAATTAATGAAGTACATTGAGTTTTACTTGCCCTCTCATTTGGAGAAAGCAAGAAGGGCATGTAAGTGGGCTTTTACACAACATCATGGTAGTGAGAACAAACGCACCTTACACACTTTCACTGCACTGAAATGGTTCCTAAGAATCAGATTCCTGGGTTAGCGAGTCAGAGTGAATATTTGTGTCCCAAATACCCTTCCCAATATTGACAGTATGCCAGCATTGCCTCGTGTCTGCCTTAACTGGCAGCTTGTAGGGATGATGGGCGCCAATCCCAGGAAATGTCAGATTATCCTTAACCACCAGAGGGTGCTCCCCATCTCAAAGACAGAGTCAATGTCACAGATGCACCCAGACAGCCAGAGGAGCCCTGATTTCCAGCAATCGTGGAATCCAAGCAAGGGAAAAATCAGAAAATTAATAATAAATAACAATTAGCGATTCTGATCCTGTGCCTCACTTCTGTTTCCCCAGCCCTCCTGGCCAGGCAAGCTAAGGTCCCATTTCCCATTTGTCCTCTGTGTCCTGCTCAGTCAGGTGATTTTCCTCACGCTGAAGATTAAATCACTTTTATTCATTCCTCCTGGATCGTGGATCCAGAGCAGGAAATAAACACTTTCTGCTTGTCAGGTCTGCAAAAGTGAGACTCCAGCTTCCTGCCCCTGGGCAAGGTTAGGATCATACCCTCTGGTCAAACACAGTTTTTGCAATTGAAGGCCTGACATTATCCCTGCACTGCCACAACCGTGTGAGGGCCACTAGCCCTTATGTTGAGGTTCACCTACCCCACTCTGTCCTAAGCCAGTTTTCCAGAGAGCAGAGTGCCTGTTGTGCAGGGATGCTTCAGGATGGTGTTTTAAAACATCACTCTGGGGGCACTAACACTGCCTAAGTCTATCAATAAGACACCTGTAGGCAAAGACTGTTTACTTTGGTAATGCAGTGACCCACAGGCTCCCTCCTTCTCTCACTGAAGGGAAGCAGAAGTGTGTGACTGGGGTTGGACATTCATGAGCTGTGCACCTGGCAACACATCACCCTGTGCCTCAGCTTCCTGCTTGCATAGGTTAGAAGTAATACCCAAGAGTTGCATCATATGTGGAGAACAGAGCAGTTAGGATGAAATCACAGTGGTTATATTCCACCCTGAGATTCAGAAGAGAGCTTAAAGCCTGCCAAGTAAGATCAGACACCTATGCAAAACAGACTAGCTCTGCTGACGTGTTTGGCATAACATCTGTTTGTCCTAGCCCCAGCTTACTTTGATAGTCCAGGTCTATATATCCCATGGGGAAACCAGCTCTCACTGATGGCTCCCACCCAGCACATGTGCTGCCTCTTGCTGTCTGACCCCTACAAGAACAGATTGTTATATTTTTTAAATTGCTCTTTGCTCTCCTTTTGCCACTAATGCCAGGCCCTGCCTAAGGGGATTTTTGTGAGAGTTCCTGCACTTGGGTACCCTGGCATCACTTTTCCATGTGTTGTCTTTAAGACACACAGTACATTTATCTGATGAAACTGTTAAAACTGAGCAATTAAGCCGCTGCAAATGACACTCATTCAGTCTCTCATACAGGTTAAAATATGTTTGATCAGTTTTGCTTACTTTATTTTCTGAATGAACCATTATCTGCAGCACATGTGGGAACCAGTGCTTTCCAAGCCATAAACCAGCCAACAGTAATACTAGTCATCCTTGAGAGAGGCATCAATTCTACAGCCTAAATAGTCCAACAAATTCTTCTTTGGGTATTTGCAATAGTTAATAAGGGAGAAAAAGGGGAAAATATAAGACAAAAACATTTTATGGCACATTTCTTAGACACCTGTAATAGACAACTCTAATCTTTACAAACAAAATGTCAGGGATACATGACAAAGGTCTACTTCCTCTACTATCCATAGCATTCTCTCTTCAAATTATAGCAAATATCAGACATGGCATGGAAAGGTTAACCAGCATTAAGTTTGTACACTCATCATCCCAACACCATTAACCTTTTACTTCTCAACTTGACAGAGTTTAACACTTCTGGATTACAGTCACTATATACTTCATAGAATCAAAGAATGGTTTGGGTTGGAAAGAACCTTGAAGATTACTTAATTCCAACCCCCTGCCATGGGCAGGGACACTTTCCATTAGAACAGGTTGCTTCAAGCCCCATCCAGTCTGGCAATGAACACTTCCAATGATAAAGCAGCCACAGCTTCTCTGGGCAACCTGTTCCAATGCTTCACCACCCTCACAGTAAAGAATTTCTTCCTAAAATCTAATGTAAATCTACCCTCTTCCAGTTTGAAATCAATTTCCCTTGTCCTACTGCTACATACCTTTGTAAAATGTCCCTCTTATATTTGTTCCTAAACAAGAACATAAGTAGTCATCAAAATTGTAGTCATTGAAAATTATGTACTTTGAATGTTGTAATTCTGCATACTTTCAGTAATTCCTTGAGCTTTGCCATTCTTCCTGAATATCTGACAGCAAAGACTTCTAAAGAAATTTCCTAGCCCTAGTGACATTGTCCTTTTGCACATTGCTGCTGGGGAACTTATTGTTTTAATTACTGTTAGTAGGCTGTAAGTTCTCAAATATCCCCATTTCCTTCACTGTTAAGAAGAAGAGCATCTGGGTGTCAGTTTTGCTCATGATGGCAAATTATAGAATCAGATCTGCCTTTCTCACTCACAGAAATTTGCACTTCAGTGGAGAGTATAACATGTGGAATACATAATATAGAAATGAGCAGGTTTTGACTACCTGCATTTAGTTGATCTGCAACTACATGAAATGGCAGCACTTAATCCAAATGGAGAGGCTGTGACAAAATGATCCTAAGCTCATAGATCTGCAAACCTTGACAGGACTCATGAAAGAAAGACAAAAACTATGTGTTAAATACAGCAGACTACAAGTGAAGTCAAGAGTTAGGAAAAACCACAATTGTGTTTACTTGTAAAAAATGCTCTTAACCTTCAAGTACATATGTACTATTTTAGAGTCCATAATTACAGGATCATATTTTTTTTCACAGCACCTCATCTCAGACTGCACTCAGAAGGGATTTTTACTATGTAATGAGCAGCTGCTTGAGATGCTGGTTTCTGCTCATTGTTCAGGGTGTGGCCCCAGGCCTTATTTACTGCACATTATTCAAACCTAGCTCTAGAGAGTTATTAATTTCCTTATGTGTTTTTCTATGGGTTTGTCATTACATTGTCCAAGAGCTTCACTACCCCAAGATCATTTATTTCCACATACCTCTATGAGAGGAGAGGGTATTTTTATTCCCATTTTATGGATGAATGATTGAACATGGTGTTAAAACATATCTGCTAATTCTGGGTGCCTACTCCAAGACACCAACAGCCTGACTGATCCGTGCTTGTACAGCACCTCAGGTTTAGTGGACTCTCATTCAGTTAATTTGCAGGTTTAAGCACTCAGTGTTTCTGTAAAGTAGGTCCTTTGGGACTAAAAGGTCCCCTATAAAATAAGGAACACACAATTAAACAACCCCTGGCATAGCAGCTGCTTCAAAAAACCCCGGAAACTATCATATAGAAATAGTCACATACAGAAAAGTCAACTGTCAGGTCAGAATTTCACTGCCTCAGCTGTAAAAGCTTCCCTTTCTCTCCTGCAGTGCCTTGTCTCACTCAATACACACCTGACAAATGAGGCAGGGGTCCTACAGATGGTCTCTTTCACTGTGTAACTCTGATTTACCTCAGAGCAGGTCCATCACATGCAGTGAATGAGGCAGGGGTCCTGCGAAGGAAACAGCATACAGTGATGTAGCTAAAACATGAGTTGTACAAGACACACAATCAGGTAGACAGAAGTGCTTGAAGAGGATAACTGGTCTTTTTCCATCATCCAGTTTTTGCATTAGTACCATTTTAAATGCCATTTTTAGAGTTTGTTGTTACTTTTACAGCAAAGAAATTCTGTCAGGAAGCATCACAATGACACTTTTGTGGATTACCACATGGGATGAATCCTCCACATGGGCTGCTACAACCAACCAAGGTAATAGAGTAAATAGGATGCAAAGGTAGCTCATCCTCCTTTGTGAAAAGCATGAGGAGCATGAAACACTGAATAAATTTCAGACCCTGGTGACAATTGAGAAATCATGATGCAGAGGCTCCTCCAACCATTCAATCTAAATCATGCCTCTCTCCTCTCTAGCCCACCTCAGCCTACTTTCTTCTTTTCACTGTCTCTGCCTTCCCATGCTAACCCTTTCCTTTGCCCTCATCTCACTCCTCCAAACACTATTCCCCCACACTCCACACCCTCAGTCTCTTGTTCATCAACTGCTTATAACTATTTGCTTCCCCTCCTCTCCATTTTGCCCAGCCCCCCTTACCCTGTCTTTCCATTCCTGTTTGGTGGCCCCACTTACTGACATTAGCAAAGAAGAATCTTCTTGATTTGTTTCTAAATGGAAGGAAGGCATAATTCAGGACTTTTTCTTTAAAATACAAAAATTGCTGGTTTGGAAAAAAAAAATTCCATGAACAGTGGAAAGTGGCAGTGGTATGATCAACTGAAATGAACCCCCCAATGCAACAGTAAAGAAAAAAGATGGTGATACTAGTCTGTTTGTTGTATGTGGCAAGGGAAACAAAGATAAAATCTAAGGAAGTTGGTTAAGCAAGAAAGAGTGCTGCTGCCATCTCTTTTGAAGACTTACTGTGGTTGGGTATATTAGCATTTGGATGGCAGGCCTTTAAAGGAATGTGGAGCACTTGTACTCCTTTGTAAATGATCCTGGTACCTTATAGATAGTAGTGCTTATTTGATGTAAGTGTGCACCTGCACACATCTCAAGCTTACATCAGCTGGACATACATGTCTTAATAGATCACAGTCACAATAAAGAAGGCTAGGACCAGGTCAGGTGTGAGGTAAATCCTTCTATCCCAACGGATAATGCTGTGGCAGCACTGTTTTTTTCAAAACAGGCTGGAAAAATATCTGTCAAAAATTTTAGCCCCTCCCAGACAGTCTATTCTAATGCTTCTGTATCAGTACCAGTTTGTAACATCAAACTGAACTCTCCCCATATTGCAATCAAAGTCCATTTACTTCCAGCTCTGTCAATATCAGACATAGTAAATGGCTTCAGTCACTTCCTCTTGGACAAAGCCTCTTACTATTTGAAGATACATTCCCCAGATCTTGCCTAACATCTATATTTCCAATACTAACCAGTCTAACAGAAACAAATGAGCACTTCAGTCCTTTTAACTTAATTCCTGGGCATCCAATTTTGTCACTTGGAAGGCCAGAGTTTATAGGAAGATCCAGAGCAAGGCACAAGGTTCCAACTGGCCTGCTGGCCTGAAGTAGACAAACCAAATTTCCCCTCACTTCCAGGGAAACACAATGAACTTTGAAAAAACAAAAAAGGGAGGGGGTGGGGAACGTGAGAGCGTTAACCCTTCACTACGGCAAATCTCCCACCTGAATTCAATTTCTCACACATTTTCAAAATCTTGATCTGGAATTTTGGGAAACTTGAGAAGATATATTCTGATAAATCAAGTCTATAATGTGTTACATTCTCTATGTAGGACAGCAGAATTTCTTAGCAGTCTTTGATGAGGCTGAGAGCTGTTCCCATGTCCTTACATCCAGTGCTGTGCCTTGAGTACAAACCAGACTAACATGGTTCCCTGGAAACTGGAAGTCCACATCCTTGGTGCATGTAGGTATGAGTGTACACAACAGCCAGAATTGTGACCAGAAATGTCATAAACTTAAATTTGTGGGATTTAATATTAATTAGATAACAGATATTTGCCTCCAGTGTTACAAACTGTGAGCTCCCAGGGAAGCCAGGAGCCATTCCATGAAGACAGGAAAGAGAGGACCCTTCTCTGCCATAGGTGTTGTGATGGGGGAAGGTGGGCTGGCAGCTCCAAGGCGCAAGCAATGGCTCTGTACTGTGTGTTTGCACAACTGCTTGGGAGCGGATCCCTCGGTGATGTTATTCACAGGCCTTGGCCGACAGTAAATAAGACGGTGGAGCTTGATTCATGAGGGATGACAGGAAATCTATAATGTGTGGGTTCTATAATCTGCTCGCTACTGCGTAGCAAAATGAAAGAACAACAGTCCAATTACCAAGTCCTTGCTGATCCCAAGCACATCCTCCAGATCTTGTTCTGCTCAGAGCAGTGGGAGTTTTTTGGCAACAATGGAAACCAAGCTCTGGTACATGCCATCTTACATTTTGGGATGGCAACAGTATTTTGGAAGCATCAGACTGCCTTACAGTGGATAAAAATGCAGCCAAGACTGTGGCATGATCTTCAGAGAAAATTTCTGCTGAGTTTAGTTCACCATAGGGCTGTTCTTGTGCACACTAACTGCTGCACTCCACTGCAGGCACTGTCTGTCCCAAGGGGCTGGCTGAGCCAGGGAGCAGTGATCTACCCAGCCTCTTGCTCTGTGGGGGACTGTGAACATCATTCCGCTGTCAAAACACAAAACAATCAAAATATAGCTCTACAAAACTGAAAACAGGGCTCTGATCCAGCAGGACACAGCAGCCGGGATACAAATGATGTCCAAAAAACACCTTAAGGGGAAGGAGACAGAAGATGGGAGGGGTATGTGTATCCTGGGGCCAAACAGAAGAGGACTGGCTGAAGCTAGTATTCATACCAGGTGCAGAATTGGCCCAAAAGACAGCAGGGATGAAGGCCATGTCAGAAGCAACCACAGAGCAGACTGCCCTCATACCACCAGTGCTGAAGACACATGGAAAGACGGAAGAAGGTTTCTTGCAGACAAAACAGCCATGGTGGTAGTGGGAGAGAGGAAGGCTGACAGTTCCAGACAGAAGGAGAAGAAAATAATTTTGATTCCTACTGTGCAGTGTCAGAAAATCCACAGGGAAGCTCAGGGCTGGGAAGGGCTACTCAGAACCACTCAGGTGAGGATCCTGGTAGCCTAGAAGAGCCAGTTCTCTCATTCTTCTCTAACCAAATGTGTGTGTTTCACTCCTTCGGTTTCTGGCCCATAACACCTTTCAGATCTATTTTCTGTTCTCTAGGAAAGGGGCAAGGGGAACCTTTCCCATTCTGGCAACAGGTAAATAGGATGTCAGGATGGGGAGAGCAGAACAATTTCCACTCGATCCCTAGCAAAGGCCTTCTTGCTGAGTGCACACTCTGGGGACTGCTGTCCTTTCCCCGCTTCCCCCTGCAACAATCTGCTGCCACCTCCCCTCCCTTGTTATCTGTCAGTAAACAGTAATTAAAGAAGTGGCCTGCTTGATAAAGCTCCCGCCTGCCCTCACACGGTGCTGCCCTCTCGGACGTGTCTAATTAAAATCCTGATGAGAAGATGAAGAAATCCCAGCAGCTGGGAGTCTGCTGACTCTCTCCGCGCTCGGCCTCTTCATTACTGACGAAGAGGCAAAGAGATATAAAGGACCCCGGGAAATGCTCCGACAGCCCAATCG
This sequence comes from Lonchura striata, assembly GCF_050655825.1. NCBI lineage: Eukaryota > Metazoa > Chordata > Aves > Passeriformes > Estrildidae > Lonchura > Lonchura striata. Next base: position 51,445,797 of record NC_140707.1, on the reverse strand, counting down.
ATACAGCCTTTTGTGGAGCGTGATGGTCCGCCCAGGACTGCTTTTTGAACTGTGTGGATAATGAGGATGTGGAGCGTGGCTCGCTGCATGGGGCGGATGGGGCCAGACCCCCGACACGGCCACCCCAGGAACGCGCTCAGGGCCCCGCAGCTTGGCAGCCACCCCCCCATACACGGAATGAATTCACACTGTTATAATAGCTGGGGCACTTGCCTGCCCCCCACCAAACCAGGAATCATTGCTTGTAGTGCCAGAACGCTGTCAAACCTGTAAGCACTCCATCAGTTCTATGCAAACACGGAGCGTGCGTCCATGTACGTACAACTGCAAAATCCTGAGGGCCAGCACAAACCTTCCCTGAGCAAAACCAACACCACACACAATGTGCCTGCCAGTGGGCTTAAATGTCTGCTTATACATGAGAACGCTGTGTTTTCACTGCTGTCCCAGGATTTTGTGCTAGAGGTAAAATGTTGGTGTGCACAAAATGAAACAGCAAAGGTTTACACGTGTGCACGGCAATACCGTCATTGTGAATCACTATAACTATATTTAGACACACTTCACTTCATGCAAATATATCCAATACATGGTATAATTCAAGTGGGAGTTGTTTAATGTGAGATCAGCTTTACCTGGAAACGAGCCCATTTTCACCGTCCAATTCATGTTTATGTCAAACACCAGAGATTTCCCTGCTCTCAGTTTGAAGATGAAAGGAATGGTAAAAAGGTGGAAGTAGATCTATACTTTCTAAAGTTTGAAAGCACATGTCAGGCACCTGCATCCGTGTCCCTTCTGAGACAGCAGCAAGCCCACAGGAGGAACAGCACCTGGGGAATTAAGATCATGTGCAAGAGTGGGAGTGCATACATGGTTGCAAATACAAGTGCACAGTGTATGTGCGTGAAGGACATACACATTCCACATGTGAAATCCATAAAAGAGTGAGCTTTAGTCTGAGTTCACACCTCTTGCTTCACAAACCACTCCTGTTCATGCAATCAGCAACAGTGCAGCAAGAATTGGTTCCCTTTTCAGAGTCCCATCTAAGTCCTTTTATGCAGTTTATTCAACAGACTCAGTCATTTTTTTCCCATTCCCTCAATTGTAATTACTTTTGCAGACCGCATGTACTGGGAAAAAAAAGAACAAAAAAGAAAAAGAAAGCTTGAGAAAAATATATTTCATGAAAGTCTTATGAAGTAAAAAAAAATATTTATTTCTATTACAATTGCCATAATCTCTCCCCATTGTCCTGCTTGTCATGCCAGGTTCAAGGAAAAGGAACAAATCATTCCTAGACTGGTTTAACACTGAGTTAAACTTGCCAAAAAACCCAAACCACCTCAAAATAGTCAGTAGCAAAATACAATCAGCAACAGCAAGAAGTGATCAGGCAAATACAGAAGTGGATTCAATGTTAAAAGCTCTGGAATGCTACTACAAAGGGGTTTTGGAGAGTCCACTGGAAAAGACGAACAAAGAGGGACAGCAGATGAGAGGTCCCATGGCAGTGGTGACAGAAGCACTGTCACTGGGAAGTTCAGAGCTTCTCTTGGTCCTCAGCCTCCCCTGGCAAGAGATGCTGTTGTGCAGATCAAGGCAGCAGTGCTGGATGCACAGAGCTCACCACGCAATGCCTGCCTGTCCCACTACCTGTACTTGATGGAATGACACATTGCTGCAGCAGCTAATAAATAGAAGTAATTTGATTAGCTTCCCCTAACTAGCGATAAGATCCTGACAAACCCTTTTTAATGCGTTTCTGGAGCAGGATGAAATTGTTTCATTTGGCGAGCAGGGCCCCACGGGAGTTGCCTCCAAGCTCCTTTAGTGAGAGGTAAAAATATGCCAATCATTAATGAGGGGAGAATTACAGAGACTTTAATGCAATCAGAAAAGAGGAGCCCTGAGGCAGCTGGGGAATAAAACCTGCCCTTAAATCAGAGGCAGGCAGCCGGAGCATGGAAATAAAGGCATACACAAGCGTGTACATGCACACACACGCTTGCCACACACATAACCAGACCCTGCAGAGCTGCTGTAAATACACTGGGAGTTTTGCCTGGGCAACAAACACCTATCTCAGCAAATGGTATCCATCTTCCCTCCAAAAGATTTTAAAAATCACAGTAAACTATACCCATTTGGCAGCCCCCTCCCTCTGCCAGGTGAGGACCAGTGCCAAACAGAATTGCAGGTTTAAACATTTAAAAAGCCAGGGCCTTTTGTGAAGGAGGCATATTAGCTGCTTGGGTGTCAAGCAGTAGCAGCAGTGGTGCAGCTTTGCCAAGTGGAAAGGTGCCTCTCTCAGGGCCAGACTTGCTGCATGAACACAACATGTATAAACTGCTCACTGTCCTGCACTCATGCCAGAGGCAACATCTATTATATGGTGAAAGGCACCTCCTCCCTTCCCCTTTCCACTCCCTCCTCAACCACTTCAGTGAATTCCCTCCCTCATGCACAAATCATGTAACATTTATTCCTTAGAGAAAGAGAAGTTTAAAGCTGCTGGCATTTTCTCTGGCACTGTGGCAGGCCCTAGTGGCCTGGCTGGTCTGTATTTTGCAGGAGCATGTGTGTGTTCTTTCATAAACTCCTCCTATGAAATAAAGCATTCCATCTTGCTGCGACAATGCTCTATCCCTTGCTTACATAATACAGATGGCTGCATCAGCACAGAGCATCCCAGAGAATGCTAGCTCTCAGTTTAATGGCATAAAAAGCAGGACAGGAGTTTTCCCATATCTCTTTCAGATTCATCTTGTTTACTTGAAAATAATGAGCAAGAGTACTGGGATATCAAACACCAGACACCTTTTCTCTGCCAGATACATAAAACATGATGCTACAAAGACTGGGCATGCAGTACTTCAGCCCTTTTTCCTAGTTTGGACTAGCAATAACATACAGAGAAGCAACCAAATGGCTGCTGAAAACTCTAAGAGGAAAATCAGTTCTAATTTCTGACTTTAATATACACTTGAAGGGATGTGAGACAACTGTTTGTTCCTCCCATAACTCCTGCACTGTAGGGAGAGACTGTGGCACCCCTGCCTTCTGCTAGGTAGAATGACTGTCCTGCTTAGCTTGCATGGAAACAATATACTCCTGTATTGAGAAAGCGAGGCTGCTGCTCCTTCTGCCCCTGAGATGTATCAGACACCTCTGTCACAAAAAGGCTGTGCTTCTGCACCACATACACAACCAGCCATTTAGCCCTAAAGACAAAGAAGTTACAAAGTCACTAAGAGTAAAATATTAAGAACAAGTGAAGAGGGAGCTGTCCTGAGACATAGAGCTTGAAGCTTAGCAGGTAAGTTAAGGTACACAGATGGCACATTCCCAAACATGCATCAAGCACAGAGCTGCAAATCCCACTGTTAAATGATCATAGAATACTCATGCCCAGATAAGGAGGTCTGCACATCCCTCAGCAGCAACTCCTGCTGGCTACTTGAACTCTATGATGATGAGCTCCCAAAGTAGTACTGCAAAGCTCTGTGTAGCTGAAAGTTTGGAATGAAAAACACCTCAGAAGAAAAGAAATCCTCCAGGGTTCTCCCAAATTCAATGTATCTGAGAGATACACAGAACTGTTGGGTATATCGCTCAGACAGACTGCATGGCCTCAAAAGTCAAAGAAATCCCTTTCCAGAAATGCAAACAAGTGAGAAGACACTATCACTGAAACCATCAAGACTGCAAAAATAGCTAGCAGGAAATTCAGCATGACTATAACACAATGCTGTCTAGCATCTAATTTCTGCCCCTTTTGAGTCAGGGCAAATTTTGGCCCAAAGTTCCTGTTGAATTCAGTGATTTCTTCCAGTCAAGAGCTTTAGGCTATTCAAGACACTTACTATACCTCTTCCTTGGTTCCACTTCTAGTAGTGATCCAGGTTTTACTGTCACAGTCCAACCTAGTTTGTGGTGGCACTCAAGCAAGCAGAGCAGCCTTGTGTCTCCCCTGAGCAGTGGGCAAAGGTCTGAGATGGTGTCACACACTGTGGCTCCACACACAGTCCTGCCTTGCTGCAAGCAGCTCCTTCTCATTCTGGTTTGTTATGATTAAAAATGCACATCACCCAGCGAGGCCTTGGAGTGGAACTCAGCTGGAAATTGGATCATTAATATTCCTTCTCATGCCCATTGCCACAATTTCTTACCTCTCCACAAGCAATTGCTAACAATGCAACAATTGAGGGTCTCAGACTAAAAGCGAAGTCAAGACTAAAATGTCCATTGTTACTTCAATTCATCAACCTTTGTCCATACCCTGGCATCCCATCAAACTTAGGCCAATGTGCTGCATGTCAGCTGTCTTTCAACCCTTGGAACTGCCTTTCCCCAGTTTATCTACCAGAAGGTCTTAAGATCCACATCATCTTAAACCATCAGAAACAGGATTCAAGATTATCCTCATTCCCAAGCAGATGCAAACACAAGGAAAAGAAACAATTAATTCAAATAATCTATCCACTCATGGTTTTAACTCTTGGTCACCACACCTTCCACACAGTTAAAGTAATCTAAATGGGTTGGAGAGATAAATGCAAAGAGTAGAACATACCATATGATGGAGAATCCTACAAATGTACAAAGAGGGATATTTCCTTGTCTAGCAGAGTTACCTACAGGAGCTCACATCAACAGGATGTGCTGTCACTGCTGCAAATTATTAACTGGGCAGCCTAGGAGATGTGCAACTCCCCCACCACTGCTAAAATGATCCTTTGACAAAAAGGATCCAGAAGACTAGAAATGGCACAGGACACAAAGCAAGTGATTGAAACCCCATAAGTCTCATTGTATGCACTCATTGGCCTATTTGAACATACCTTCCTGGGTGGTGTTTACATCAGACAGCAAAAAGCACAACACAGTCAGGACTACAGCATTGATCATGGAAAAACAAAAATTAATAGGCATGGAAATTAAATGAAAACATGAAAATTAATGTTTTCTCTTGGGACATTAGCATTATCTCTATGGACATTGGTACCAGGCAGAAGAAGTTTGTTCTTGCTGAAATTCCTTCAGCTGTGTGCTGCACAGTGTCCAAGAGATTGAACATCTGCTTGAGAAGTGGAGAAACCTGCTAGCCAGCATCTAGCATAAGGCAGCTGGGAAAACATCACTTCTTGCTAGAGTCTGGACAACAACAACTATAAATTTTGCTCCAAATAGCTGTTAATTCTCCATCGCCTTACTCAACTACTCAAAACTATTTCCTCCCAGTAAACCATTTGTGTCTTAGGTGGATAAACTGTTTGGGACTCAAAGGATCTGTTACATATCACTGAAATGCCCCTCAGGCTTAGAAATTGCTTCATGTGTCTCTCCATAACACAAATACAATACAAATATCTCCAGAATTAAGTGCTTGCTAATTATTACAAGGGCATGATTTAATTTTAAATTGCTCCTGCCACACACAGATTTGCATGTTTGGCACTTGCATTTTAATGTCACTGGTTTTTTTAGTTGTATTTTATGTCAGAAATAATAATTTTCAATGAGAAAAGTCTGACAGTAAAACACATAGCTTCATTACCAGCCACTTGAGTGCAGAAACATGAATGGTGGCCATCTCAGAGTAACAGGCTTCATGAATGTACACAGCAGTATCAGCTCAAAGGAATTCAGAGGAGCTGTCCCATCAGTGAGATGGAATAAATAAAACCCCGCCACACCAATTTGGGATAAGCACAAAGAAATAAAAGAAGAACCAGAGGGTCTGAAATTATATTACTAGTCTTACCTACTTAAAATATGTACACTTTCCAAAACTAAAATCCTAATAAATTTACTATGCCACACCACAGACATTTCTCTTCAAGGAAGAGGAAGAAACCACCACCACTGCCTGTTCCCTTTGGCAGCTCAGTCAGTTGTTGGCACCTCAGCTTAGCCCTCTGTTCAAAAGGGCAGAGCCTTGATGGCTCCTGCAAAGCCAACAGAGCTCCAGCAAACACCAATCTGCAGTCTACAGAAAAGGAGGCAAGTCTTACATACATTGAATGTATTTTAAAGAGAAAACAGATAAGAACAAAGCTCTGCTATAGGATTTGTCAGCTCTGGACTCCTTTGAAGCTGTACAACATGCAATCTCCACACAAGGACCAGTGACGTCTTGTGAATCACTGAAAGTCACAAACTGTGGGTACCTCAGTCATACAGCCTTCTGTCAATGCTTGAGTGTCAGCTTTTCCTACCTGAACTGAGAGGCAGATCCTGAGTTTTCCTAATCCTCCAAGCCCCAGCCTCCCAGCATTCCTGGGGCCAACTTACATGCCTTTCTAGACATCCCTCTCTGTGAGCATGACAAGGGCAGAGCAGAGGGTGCTCATGGCAGTCTTGCTCAGGGAGCACTGGCTACCATGCCACAAATTAATTTAACCCTCAATTTATTTAAGGGGGGTGGGGGGGAGGCAGGGAGAAAAATATTGAAAGATTTCTTCTTTCCTGCCAATTTTTCCTATCTTCTACCTCAGTTCTGGCTGGATTCCCCCTTCCCCCTGTCCTCAGCTAGCACTGCCAGGCTCAGTCCTCCTCACCCTAGCCCCCCCTCCCCAAGGACAAGCAAAGTTATTACAATAATGAATTAGCCAGGCTGCTTACTGCTGCCAGTGGCGAAGGCAATTATCCCACTCCACGTCCCCAGCCACCACTCAGCTCCCTCATAAAGAGAGGCTTTTGGGGCCGCTTTGTGCTTTGATTGGAAATGAAGAGATTGCTAATTAGGGAACCCCTGCTGGGATCGGGCTGGCAGGAACAATGGTGAAACGGACGGAGCACACGTCCATTTAGAGAGGGGGGAGAAGAGAGAAATGTGAGCCCCTCTGTAATGTAGTGCATCCTCTACTCACACCATAAACAACAGGGCAGACAATTTTATAGAGATTTTCACCTTTTAAAGTATGCTAATTTGTTTATAGAAAGCAATAATTTGGTGTGTGTTTGCATAGGTCAAAGCCTGTAGTTTTTGTGTACAGTGTGCGTTGACGCATGCGTGCATACATATGCTCTTGAAGAAAACGCCTCTGGAAACAGCTGTGGGTATCTACTCAGGTGACTGTATCTTTCTTGTTATTCACTGGGCAGCAGGCATCAATCCTGCATTAACAGGCTTAGAAAAGCCTGTTGATGAGTATTAACAGGGAATCTTAATGTCTGATTCACAAATCACCAAAGTTGAAAATGACTTACCAAATTAGTCCGTTCACCTGAGGCTTTCCCAGGAACCACTTCACTGCTTTGCCCAAGAGCTTTAAATGACAAGTGGACCTCCAGGAGGAGAAAATCTCACCATTAACACAATATTTTCTTATACTCATTCTGAAATTTCTTCTTAATTCAACTGCTCTAAATGCCCATGGAGGGTCACAGGAGCTAAATTCACCTTTCTCATCTGACAAACTGTGCACTAAAAAATTAGAAAAGACCTCCCTCACAGTGCACAAGCACACCTTGATAACTTCACAAAACTGCACCAACAGCTCTTATACACATAGTATGCTGTGGTGTTGAGATCTAGTGACTTTTAACTCTTGTCAAAGAAAAAAATATTTCCCCCAACATTTCAACATGCAAATCTCACAATTTATAAAATACAGCCCGTCAACAAAAGCAAATATCTCACCTTTTTGAGAAAAGCTGATAGAAAGCATTTGGAACCTATCCTGCATTACTTGGTTAACTAAATAATTGCATCAAGGGGGTATACAAATACCATGTTAAAACTGAAAATACAGTTTTTAACCATATATTTGACTTGCCACGCAAAAAATTTACGTACTGTTGATTAGTGTAATGTATACACTATGCACGAAGTGATTTATGTAAACTAAAGCAAATTTCAAATTTGGAGATTGATTTTACATTTCAGAATTCCCTTGCAAATACTGAAGCATTTGAATATACAAGTGTAATATTCCCTGAAATTTTTTTCAGTAAAGCACAAGTCTTAACAGAAAGGATTACTAAAGGCAGAAACACAGCTGAACTGAAAATGACTTTCAAATTCAGACTATTTGTCCCCGCTGTTTGCTCACCTCTAGTGTTTATATCATTTCAAACAGTTGTAGGTAGTTTTCACGTTCCCTTCTTAGTCATCACTTAGCCAAGCTTCACATATTTAGTTCTTTTGATCTTCCCTCATAAAAACAATCCCTCCAGCTCTGTTATCATTTTTGTTCTTCTCTTACTACCTTCCAAGTTTCCTCTGCATTTTTTTGCTGCTGGTGCCCAGAGCTGAACATCTTACCAGAACACACCCTCACTGCTGCCTGGTGTCTTGGCTGCATATAGCACAATTCAGTCTCATGCAAGGGCCAGTGTTTGCAGCCTGCCCACTCTGCTCCCTTGGCCTGTCATGGTACATTGCCAACACAGATGAGACTTGGCTGTCACTACTGCTCGCCCAGATTCTCTCACTGACTTTTCACCAGTGTTCCACTTACCTGATGGGAGTATTTCCCCTTGTGTAGGTATACAGTTGGAAAGTAAAACCCTGTGCTAAAACCATGCTTAGGGTTGTTTTAGGTTACTGAAAACCCTGTAGTTACTTACTGCATGCATAAAACCTGACCACTTAAAAGCAAGGAAACATTTACGTAGTGACACCAGAAGCCAGCTAGAATGTGGTGTACAGTGGCAGAGCTCATTTGCTTTCACTGCAGTGCACCAGTTTACACCAGCTGAGAAGCAATTTCCATAAGTCTTGGATTGCCCATATCACAAACAATCACAGTGAGAGAAAGTACAAAGAAGGGCATATTTCACTGCAGCAGCTGTTGCTCTGATGTATGAAGCCTCTTTACCTTGATTCCACAAGCTAAGCATTTTCATTGTAGGGATACAGCTATACTGAATGTACAAGCAATTCAATATTCCTACCAATTGGTGGAGGAATTCTTTGGTAAAGCACTTACCATTGCGCTCTTGATAATAAAATTCTTATTTAACAGAAGAGGAATAAAAACTCATGGTAAAATTATGGATGGACAGGCCACCTGTGTTTGAGATTAATGAATGGGCCTCATTAGTACATCCATTCACAGGGCCTGATTTTGACCAGCCTAAATATGCTAGCAAAAGGGAATGAAAGAAAGTGGCCTTCTCTTGGCATTCTAGCAGGCAGGGCAGGGGGACATGTTGGAAGAAAAAATCAAATGTTCTAAAATCCTGAAAGACAGAAGAAAGCCCATTCTGTCTTAGTAACATGCTACTGGTTCTGTCCTCATGTAAAATTCACTCTCTTTCAGAGCCCAACTTCCTTGAAGTAATTGCATTCTTAATATTCATTTCTGTGTAAAGACAGGATAGTATAAGCATAAAAGCACCCAAACCAGGATTTCTTCCCCAAATTCTTCCTGAAGCAACACAATCACATTCTGCTACATAGAGTATGGGCAGACCCCAAAGGCTTTTGGAATGTATAGTATTTCTTTCTCTAGTGGATTTAAGTGTAAGATTTTGTATTTTAAATTACCAATGAATCACATCTCTTCCTACCCTCTGCAGAAGTGTAGATTTTCCCTTAAGTTGACACAAAGATGTGTTACACTCACAGAACATAAAACTACATTGTTCCTGACTATTTGTTTCCTTTAGTTTAATTTTTACAAATTCAATTGTAGAAAAATGAAGTGTCTCTACTTAAGCTCTTTAATGCAGCTCTGTTGCAGAAAGCAGTGATCCTACTGTCCTTCTCAACTGAGTTACATTTGTCCTGCCTCCTCCCTTGTGTTAACACACATGTTTGTACAGCTCAGATTGAGGAGCTGGTCCGGGTTAAAAATTCCAGAAGGTTAGCTTAATTCAAACGGAGCACATGCAGGAGTACTGGCAGTCCAGCTGAACACAACCTGTACATGGCATATGACATGCAGCAGTTGGGAAAGTTGTGAAACCATTAGAAATGTCAAAGGGTTTCTTAAAAGCATTCATGTATGGGGTATTTTTCTTGGAAAATGTCCCCATTTGTGTAGATAAATGATGACATGGTTGAGACAGAATGAGATTGAAAGACATAAGTTACTGAACAGAAAAGCATGGTGCTGTCAAACTAATACCTGCTTGAAACAAAACCTATCCAATGACAGATCTGAGAAGCATAATAAATTTAATTCCAAGAATAGGCTAAGGGTTGACCTGATCTAATTGTAAGTGGGGGGAAAATTAATCGTGAAAAGTTCTTTAATCTAGCTTTAAAAGAATCTAAGAGAAGATTATTCTTGGTATCCGAAACTAGACAAATTTCACTTAGCTATGAAGACATTTTTAAACAGCCAGAACCAGCCATTGGGACCACTTGTCATGAGGCATGCTGGTTATTCTATCACAATGTCTCTAAATCAAGGCTGTATGTCTCTCTAGAAGACGTTGATGCTGAGAAACTGCCCAGACAAGTGCAGGAGTTGTTAGGTGTTAGATTTCAATGCACTTAGGCCTAAAGCATGAGTGGCATGGGTCTGCCTTAAAATCTGTCAAGAGTCCTCGTGATTCTCAAAGAGTTGTAAAAACCAAGACAAGTGTTCCAAGACAGCATCTGCTTTGCCAAAGCTGTTCACTAAGTGAGCTGTTTGTCCAGTACTTGTTTGTTCCCAATAAGCTGCAATTGAGACAAGTCATACATGGCTTTCATAAGGCAATTTTTTATACATTACAGTAATCCTGCTATGAAAAATTACACATTTTTGCCAGAGGACATATGCTTTATCTACTAGAAAGTATAAAGAATATACAAAGAATGTGTGAAGGCCAAAGGCAAATGCTGTGCAGTGCACAAATCTTAAACAGGAAAAGTGGTCAGTTAAATTCGTCCATGTCTTGAATTCAATAATCTTTGGGTTGGTTAGAGGTGAAGAAAATGAGATTTAATTTTTTAAATCTCCTTTACTGTTTTGAAATTTAGTTCAAGCTTCAGAGAACAAGTTTCCAATGAGAACAAATACTATAAATTCATCACATCATGGTTACAAAAGGGTGAAGAGATCTGCTTGTCAATCAGTCAAGCCCAATATGTTTGCCTTGTATCAAGGTTTGCTTATACACCTACAGCACTCATTTTCAGTGTGGGTGCACTGAAGTCAAGCTGAGAACTCTGCTGTAACACAAGGTCACAAGAGAGGAAAAACTGTTCTTCCAGTTTCTCACATATTCTGGCTAACTCAGCATGGCTCTAGTTTTAACAGATAAACAAATCCATAATTTCATTCAGACTCTTTCATAGAATTGGGGGAAACACTGTTCTGTTCTTCTCCATTACATGTTCATTTATTACTTTATTGCCTATTGCCTTTATTGCCTACATCTCAAAGGCACACATTGTTGCTCTCCAGCTAGCTCTGATTTGTGCCATTGCAGGCTGTGTTCAAAAACTGATCACCTGTTCCCTCTGCCACATCTCTCAAAAATCAACCTTGCTTTCCTACTACAACTTACTGCCCCTTGGCTCTCAGTAAGGAAAAGCTATGCTACCTTTTCTTTAATGGGATCACACCAGCCTTCTTATCCTTCTGGATTCTATCTTTTCATAAGGATAACCTCTGACAAATTATGTTCACCTCATCAGGAAAGGCAAAGAACTTATAAAAAGATATTTTACATTTATTGAATATTTTGTAGAGTTTTCTCTACTCTGACATGAAACTGTCAAATACTCTGGCTGAATTCAGTGAGGTGTCTTTTGAAATTACTTTCTGAAACAACTCACTGTAGGAGCAAAAGTCCTTGATGATACTGTTCATCTTTTGGAAGCCCAAGTCATACTTAATAATCTGAAAAGCTACACTAGCACAGCTTGGGGAAAGAGGAGACAGCAACCACCAAAGCAATTTGTGTTGAATGTTTCAAATACCTGAATGAAGAAGCAAGCCCTGAATCCTGCAGATGCAGACTTCCCTTATAGAGCTCCAGTGATGCACCCATGAGGGCTGCAGCAAGGCTGGCCCAGACCACAGGTGCAGGACTTGCCAGGTGGTAGCCTCTTGAAAAGGTCCTTGTCCAGGCTTGAGTCAGAATGTTCTCCTACACACAAAGAACTGCTACCTTTGACTGGCCTTGAAGATAGGTTGAAAACAGAGAAAGGAGTCACTAAACTCAAAGAGTAAAACATTCTTAATAGAACCACAATAAAGATTATACAGCAGTTCTAGAAACTGATGCAAGGTTGTAGCAGGGGGCAAAAACTGACCCAGAATCTACTGGAGACAAAGAGCATTTAGAGACAGGACATAAATCCAAAAAGTATCAAAGAGTGTAAACAGTGAGGAAGGAACTGGGCATCATGAGAGGGAATTAAGGAGAAGAAAAAATTAGAGAATTGTTTCAACTGTATAACTATGAAAATTTCTCTTGTAGTAGAAGTAATTTACCTGCACAGCTGTCATCCCAGAATTGAACAGAGGTGGAAGAAAGCTGTGCAAGCAAAGCAAATCAAAGATAATAAAAAGAATGGAATAACCCAAGAAGCTTTTCCACCTCTGACTCTTGTGATCTCACAACCTGGAATATTTGGTAAATTTCGGAGATTTGTAGCTACTATCACAAAACACACACAGAGAACAGAGGACCAACACCTCCCCACCAAATCAGTGATATGTTACTGTTAAGAAACAGTTTTCCATGCTGAGAAGAGGTTTTAGGCTTCCCCTTTAAGGGACATTTAAGTATGGGATTATTTTTTCTTCCCTAATGATAGGAGAAGGAAGTGAAGGAGGTCAGAGTCCTATAGATCTCTGTGCACTCCCTATGGTCTAGTTTAGGAGACTTAAAAAGATTCAGATTAACTGGGGTGGCTTTGTTGATTACACACAGAGAGGAAAATGACCCCATGTGGTAAGTGTTTCCAGGACAGCTGCTCCGTTGGTGAAACACTGCTGCATTCCAGAAATAAACTCCTACAGTCAAATTAGCAGCTCAAGTCCTCTCCACAGAAATGTGCCTTTACTAAAGTTGCAGCATTTCCCAGATGAATGGGAAACCAGAAGCATAAATTCCTTAGCTCTGCTTTTAAATAGAAAATGATACAAAAATATGTTTGTACAATATAAAATCATTCTTCATAGTCACATAATTGCCCCACATTATTGATGGGCTCAAAAAAAAAAAAAAAAAAAAAAAAGGAAATTTGGAATATTTCCAGGTGGGTTGGAGAGCTAAACCTAACATGGTTCCCAAACACTTCAGGCCTGTCACAAGTTTTCCAGGTTTAAGGGCTTGTCAGGACTTCAGTGTAAAAGATTTTGAGTTGATTCCCATGCATGTCAGTCAGTACCTACCAGTGCAATGTACTGTAATGTGCAAAAGATTACAATCTACATGTGAAGCAGGGTAGGAAGCACTGCTGCCCCTTGCTTGGACTCTTCTAGCTCCCAAAAAGTAATGCACAGGTGTCCTCTCACTGCAGAGGTAAATTCTGACCCATGAAAGTAAATGTGCTCAGAAGCCTGAAGTCATTTTATGTCTTACTGAAGACATACAGCAGCAAAATTACATGAGACTACACGAGCTTCCAAGCTTACACAGGTTTACAATTATAAATTTACAGATGGCACGATTGGTAAAGGTCCAAGAAATCCTGAAAAAAAAAAAGCCAAAACACCAAACCACAGTTTCCAGCAAATGAGAGGGAACATCTTCAGTACTGTGGGCTCACAGGATAGGTGTTGTACAAGAAGCATGCTCCATCATATAACCACTGAGTGCAAGATATAGATTCTACATATCTGTAACAGAGTATCATGTAAACAACTAACTGCAAAAAGTGACAACACTGAATTCAGATGCAATAAAAATTACTAGCAGAGCTATACCAGGTCAAGTTAAGATGTCATTTTGTCCCATATTCTACCTCTGACATCAAACACTAACATGTGCTCAGGGAAAGACTATAAGAAAGGAGAGTTTTTCCCTATTCTTAACCATGTTGGACTTTGCAGACCTCATAATCAGTATGTTGGCAGCCTGTGGCTTAGACAGTTCTCTCGAGACCATAACATGTACTTGTCACTCTTGAGTCCGTGTGTCCAGTATATGCCTTTATGGAGATATCATTTTGAATCCATCCATAACTTTGTCACTGAATGACAGAAAAAAACCCAAGACTGATTTTATGTGATACAGTATTTCATTTGTTTTATTTAAAGCACTTCTTTATAAAGAGAAAGATGACTACCTCATTGAAAAAAGTAAGGAAAAGACACATGTATGTAAAGATACTGAGAGCATGTAGCAGAGCTCTCTTCTCAGCTAAGAAAGTGGAGATGCTAATTTTGCAAAGCAAATAATTAGACAAGTGTTACACAGGAAAATATAGGCCTATGCTCTTTTTGGCATCTTTTTCTTAAGTCCATATCAAGCAAAGTCACCTGTACTCCCAAGAAACCACACTTTCAGCAATATATTACCTCAAATTTCTGTCTCAGTTGCCCTCATCTTTCCTCTAGCCACAGAATTCATGTCTGACTCTACCCCTAGTAGTCTCTTGTTTTGAACCAAATTGGAGGCTCTTTCAGACAGAAGCTGTCTCATGGCTAAATGCAGCAGCCCCAGCTGTAGGGAATGTGTCATGATACAAACAGCAAGAGCAAAACAGAAGCAACATCCAAAGCTGCCAGTAGAACTCATCACTAAAGTCTGAGAGCTAGTTAAGAAGAAGTAGAACAGTCACAGCATGAGCTCTATTTATTAAGTAATTGATAATAATTTTACATTACATAACATATGATGTTGCATACTATATTAAATTCATTATATTGAGCCTTGAATGTTCAGCTACTGATCAAGCCCCAAAAGAAACATAATTATATATTCTATTGTGCATTGGTGGTTATTAATATAATCTCTTCCTTTTTTTAAGAATATAGCTGGCATTACTTTTTAGTTGTTCCCTGAAATCTTGTTGTAGAGACACTTTTTTTCTTTAAAAAAAAACCTGCAATTTTTCTCATCATCTTGATTCACATGGTTGAGATGTAAAGTCAAACATCAAGTGCTGCAATAAAGTTGCTGGCAACATCAAAGAGAATGAAGTATAGAAATTATATGCAGGGTAATTAAATGGCTCTGTATTTTATTTGCATATCTCGATATATAAGCTGGCCTGACTCAACAAAGAAGCATTTCACAGTAGCCTTTTGGCCCTCCTAGCTCTGTGCAAGATTTTGCAAGATGCTCCAAGTAGTCTCAAGATTTCTTGACCTTCTGACCTTGCTATGGGAAGCTGCAGAAACCTGCCTGATAGTGCAAAGCCTGTTGAAGTGCAAAGCAGAGACAAAAGTATATAGGAGCATCATGAGCAATCTGCTCATTTATTTCTACAGGTGAGAGTCCAAAACTTGTAGTTACCAGCAGTGGTCCAGCTAACTGTGTGAGTGAAACCCAGGTCACCCTCAGGGATAACAGTGCAAGTGCTTCCCCAGCCCACTGTGCTACTGGACAACTGAGAGATTACAGTCAGGGCCCCCACTTCTCAGAGGCCCGTGGTTGTAGAAGCACCCAAGAGATGCTCAGAGCTGACATTCTGCAGTGCTGTGCTCCTTGAACAAGCTTTGTGCACCCACAGGGGTGGTGTAGCTGAGTGACAGAAAGCACTGCTCCTCCAGCAGCCCCTGCAGCAGGTTGGTGTTTCTCCTTCTGCCACCCTGAGGTCAGAAGGAAATACCTGACTTCTCAGGGCACGTTTGGTGCTTCTGTGCAAAGGAGGTGGGATGTTTCATCATCCACCTCCCATCAGCCCACACAAGTGGACAGGCTCCTGGCTAGGACATGGCATTGGGATCACAAGGTAAAAAGCACTTGGACCACCCTGGTTCAACTTACCTGGAACAACAGAGTGGTGACTGCCAACTGTCCAGAAAGGTGAAGGAAAGGAAAGGGATGGGGGAGATGGATATCCTGTGACATGACAGCCTGAGACTTTGTAGAATCACAGAACAGTTTGGGTTGGAAAGGACCTTAAAGACCGTCTAGTCCAACCAGTGCTTCAGACCAAGACACTGCCAGCAAAGACTCAGTATGGCAATTCACAATCTACCATTTGCAGTCAATCTCCATTAAGCACTATAAAATACAAACACATTCTGAGCTACCTCTGCTCAGTCACCTCTCCCTGGGAGCAGACAGACAAGTGGCAAACTCAACATGGCTGGCATGGTTTTTTCTGGAATGAGTTAGCAACAGTGCAGCTTTTCCTTTGCACTGTCCTAGGTAAACAGAGGTTGTTGCTGGTACAAAGTGCCTCAAAGTGGCAGGAACAGCATTATCACTTCAGTGCTGTTTCCTGAAGGATCAATAAGCCAAGACAATCAATTCTTCTGGCTAGTCCTTATTCCCCAGGAGAAGCTGTGACTCTCATCCCCCATCATTTAACTCTTCACAAACATAGCAGCAGCCCCATTAATTCTGTCCTCCTCAAACACACATCTCCCAAACCCATGTGCCAGGAGAGATTACAAAGCTAGAACTGCTGTATCCAGGTCAACATGGTATTATCAAGAGGTATGGCCCATCACTTCAGCACAGTAGTAACGTGTCTATAAATACTTGGAGAACATGGAGGCATCCTCACATCTGATTTCTTGGTACAGGACGGAAAGCCCAAACAAACTGTAGCTCTCTATCCCTGACTACTTCTCTGTGCAGGGAATATAAAGCAGAACCATAGCACCAGCTGACATTCACAGAAAGGGCTGCATAGGCAGTAGATGGCATGAACGGTCATTACAGAGATTCACAAGAAGAGAGCCTATTTAGAAACACACAAAAGTGAGGTTCAATCCTCACTTTTGCACTATGTAGCAAAAAGATAGTCAGAAGGATGGGAAGAAAGCTCAGGAAGAATGGAAGAATCATGTGATTATCTGCAATGTGAAAAAGAGAATAGAGATTATAGAGGGCAAAACAGGACAATACTCAAAGCCTGAAGTAACACAAAGCAGTTTGCTGGGATCATGCAACTCCACAGAGAATCAATAATAGGGAAGCAGGAACCTAGTTAAGAGATGGGCAGAAGACATCTCAACAGTGAAGAGGCTCACCTTGAACTGAACAGGGAGCCTGTTAGAGCTAGAATGGAAGAACAGCAGTGGTACAAACAGCTTGGTCTAAAGATTGGCATGAACATGCTTAAAGCTGTACACACTGGTTTCCACCTAAAAAACAGTGGGACTTGAGATAGGCTCCTTGAATATCTTTCTGGGCATTAGCGAGGATGCTGATGCAAGTAATCTCTTCCTAGCTAATGTTGCACTCAGAAAATCCTTGTCTCCCTCTCCCATGCAAAGATAGCATTCACCAATATTTATAACTTGAGTGTTACCACACTCTAAGTGCTACAGACTGTAAATCAAAAAAAGTATCACTGAGAAAATCCTATTCACATGAGCTCTTCACCAACCTACTTGAGTTCACATCCCCAACAAGAAAAGGTTGGAACCCCCTGTACTAGGCCATGGGGACATGATGCAACAGGAAAGAATTTCTTATTTAAAGGGAAGAAGTAGAAAAATCTGCCAGTGACAATAACTGCAATTTTTAAAAGTTCAAGAAGCCTGTGGGGAAAAAAAAATTGTCTAAGGATGAATAAAAAAGCAAACAAAAAGAAAGACAAGCCTGGTGGCAGACATAACCTCTTCTCACACAGAAAGTTACCCTCTAGGTCCTGTGAGCTTTAGGGGGATGTGATTAAAAGTCTGTTCTTGTACACGGCTACCAGTCATTTGTTCAGGCCTACTACAATCAGGTGATCACAGAAGACTGGGGGAAGAACTTGTGGTGTACATTTCCTGCTGATCCAGCAAACACAATTATGAAGAAAAAGAGAATCCATTCTGAGAGCAGCATGAAACTCTTGTGAGCAGGATCATTCGCATCTCACATGGTTGAGGGAAAGGAAAGGGCAGCTACTCCTTAATGAATAAAAATAGCCACTTATGCTTCCTTCTCATATATGCTGGGTATATGGTCTCCAGTATCCAAACAGCAAGATTTAGATGCAAGATTCATCCCTCCAAAAAAAAAAAAATTTCCCTAAATGTGCAGCACATTTTCTAGAGATTTTCAAGAGGGCTGAGACTTTTAAACTTTTTGTTATTTTGAAGACATAATGTTAACTAAACTATGTGTTTTAAAGTTTTTGGCCAGCAGTATTTTCTTTCTTGAAATTCCTATACTACTATATTTTAAAATTAGTTGTAGCATGCAAGAACACTGCAGCTTTCTTGGGAAAGTTGAAGAACACTTTTCAGTTTCCCAGTTCTTCATAAAATGTATATATACCAGGCAAAGCTTCACTGAAATGCAGCCACCTTCAGGGTAGACAGAAGCAAGTCATTCATAAGATTCAGCATAACATTGGAAAGGATAAAAAGAGGAGAAGGAAGTGTATTTTGCCTGAAAGGTCAGCAGGGAAAATCTAAGTATAAACTGGCCACAGCAGAATAGTGCAGGAGAGGAAAACATTGAGGCAAAAAGAAAGGAAACTGCGATGAGAAAGAGAAGGAAGGAAAAAAAGTTACACAGTTTTCAGCTCAGCCACAGAAAGCTTTTGTTTCAAAGTGATCTGCTGTATATTCCAGTGATTAGAGAGAAAGAACACAATTAATATGTATTTCAAATGCATTTAATAAAGTACACTCTAGCTGATGGTGCTCTCCTCAGCAGGTCCAGGCACAGAGCACAAAGAGAAAGGGGCCTCAGGCATTCACATCAGGTCACAGTTTTAAATAATTTTAAAACTAGGGCAAGATGCCAAATCTTACCTCAAGATGCTACATCCAGATAGACATGTCAGCAAAAATGCTGCTTGGTGCATAAAAGATGACCATTGATACATGGCTTCAGATGAAACAGTGACTTCCTTTTTTAGCCAGAGTTTACCACTTTTGGGTAAAAAACCTGGAGCTTCATCTCAGCAAGGGTCACTAAGACCGAGCTCAGACCTAGTGTGTAGGACAACACCACTGAATGTTACACAAGAAGTAAGTTAGCCTTCTATTTGCTCATTATGCCGAATTCAGAAAGCCTTACTGGTGACTCGTACAAAATGTATTAAAAAAACTACAACCAAACAAACCCAAACCCCACCAAACAACAACAACAAATAAAGGGAAGAGGGGCTACTCTTGTAACTAGAACAAACCCCCTTATTTTCAACTATGTACCTATGTCAGTGATTCACAGATTTTCTCATGGGCAAATCAGCCACTTGGGATTTATAGAAGATTGTTCTTTGTAGATCTTGGGGTTATTTTGATGGCAGTCACATATCATTTTACAAACAGGGAAACTGAGGAACACAGAGATATGACTTGGCCACATATCAGAAAACAACAGTTTCTATCCCCATTCCTTTCCAGGACCACTTTTCAGAAGAGGGGCAGGATCATGGCTCAGTCTTGATTTTGTGCAGTTCACCTGCTGCAGACAAATTTTCCAAGTCCCAGCTCGGAGCAGAAAAGCTTACTGCTGGCTAGTTCACAACACACCAGCCCTTAGCAACACAGAGGTCCTGGGCTTGCTGCAGGCAGGCAGGCCTGCTTTTTTTCAGCAAAAGAAAGGTCTGCTCAAGCTGCCCACGCATGTATGATGAACTCATCACAAAAGCAATCAGGCATTAATTTGGTCAATCATTCCTGTCACAGTAAATACAGTTCTTCAACTAGACTATTTGATGCAAGACTCCAGCTAAACTGAAGGACAGAAAAAATGCCTCAAAAGGTACAAGTCTACAGAACAGAAGTAGGACAGTTTAGATATTGACCCATCCACACTTCCTTTTAATTTTTTTCCTTTCTTAAAGAAAAGGTGACCTAAGAGTTAAGTAGAAACAAAAATAAAAAACATTAGAAAATTAAATTGTGTCTTCCAGGCATTAATAATGAAAAGGCAACCCACCCTGCAATCCTTCTCATTTAGAGGAGTATTTATTTGGAGTTTCTGTTAGGCGGCTGCATGCACTGCGTGCATCCTGCTTCACTGAAGAAGGGCCTTTTTGAAGCATCACTTGACTTTGTTTTAAATATCTTGCTACAGTTTCCATTTTAGCTCGTGAGATGATTATTTTCTCTCAAACTGAAGTTATACAGCAGTTGAAAATGCTGATGGCTTAACTGGTTTCCTTTTTTTTTTTCCCTCTCCACAGCAGCCCTGAGGGGTTTTAACTCTTTCTTGCAGCAGTGAAATCCTGCTTTTGGAGTTCAATGTTTAACTCTCGCTGGGAGACTCATAAATATTCGGAGTCACTCTCTCCCTCTCTGTTTGATTAGGAAATGAGCCTTTAACTCAATGTAATCCCCAAGCCATTAACAAAAAAGCCCTCAACAGCTCCACTATTAGAATTTCACTCCTAGCCCACAGAGGATTGAATTAGATTAACATAACTACCCGCAATCTGAGTTTATTTTCTGTGCCAGATAGAAATGTGTCTTCAGGAAAGAAAAAGAAGAGAGCTGGAGAGCAAGCACAGCATAATGAAATGTAAAAATAGATGAGAAATAGATGGACAGATGTACAGGTAAAGTGATAAAAAAGGTAAGAGAGAGAGAAAGCTACACAGTCTTTAATAACTGGCTGCTGGCTTTGGGGGGTTTATGCAGAAGGCCCCTCAAAACACAGAATTGTTTCAGGAAGAGTATTTTTATTCTGCTTGTGTTTATTTCATATTCTCAGGGATTTACAGTGAGGCACCTGAGCATGCTGTACTCCAGACACCTGTGCAGCAGATTTGGCACAGGTTTAATTTATAATTCCCAAGAGATGTCATACTCAGCAATGAAAGGAGAGGCGTGGAAAAGAGAATCTGCATGTCAATCACTTTGCAGTCAAAGAAACAAATAAACTGGGATAAAACAAAAGATGTTTGTTGGGTTTTTTTAAGGAATGAAAAAAAAGTCCTGCAATAGCATATATACAGTAAGACAGTTCAGAGGTTGATAGATGCTTAGTACACAAAATGTGAATCATTCGTGAAGCAGAAACTAAATAACAAACACTTTCTGCTACATAATGCATTGGTCTTCCCTTTAACCATAGGCAACTCCTTCCCTCCAAATAAAAGCAGTCCTATAAAGCATTGATCATTATCCCACAGAACAGTAGGTGCTTGGTTATTTTTTCTCCAAAGCAGAAATAACAAGATATGGCAGGTAACAGGGCAAAATGCTCACATGTGGTTGAAAGAGAAGGATTATGTCCAGCAATTATGTGGGCACAACTTAGAATAGTCCAAACAAATTCTTAAAACCTAATCTTTTATAGCTTTGTACTTGGAAAACTTCTTTGATTTCTCAGATTTCTAAAAAAATGTATGGTAAATGAGTGAGGGGTCTGCAGTAATTTCTAAGCACAATCATGCCAATATTGGTTTTGTGTAGGGAAGAAAATAATTCAATTTTTTTTTCCAGCAATGTCTCTTGGTTTTTAATTCTTAGTGGGACCTCAGAACAGCTATATGATAGATTCTTTGTTAGTTACAGAGTTAGCAATTTTAGTCCTTTAATGCTTTTCAGAAAAATCTGCTCCTTTTATTACAAAATAATATTGCATTATTACAGAGAAGCAATAAATGTAATATCATAGCAAAGCAAACAGAAAATTACTTAAATAATTTAAATATGTTCACTTTTAAGTAAAGCAAAAAGCTTTAATAATCAAAATGAAGCTTCATATGATGACAGTGATCACGATTTTATTTGTGAGTAAAAAGGTTCATAGCAAGCAATGTGTTGTAATGATCTTTGGGGGCATTATTTGGCATATTAATTCACCTGGTTTATCCATATTCTCCTAAAAGTCATCCTTATATCAGAATTCTAGCTGAATGATGGATTATTCATATAGATGGTTAAAAACTTAGAAAGCATTAATATGTAGTCAGTAGTTTTTCATTCCTAGCACTTAAGCTAAATGTTCTAAGTACTATAAAATGTACATCGAAGAAATCCAAAATAAAGAGCTAAAGAAGAAGCCTATTTTTCGCCCTTCTACAGTCAATCCAAGAAATGTATCTATCAAATATTCCTCAGAACCTGATGTTTTAACTGTAAGGCAGCACTGGTTTTATTATTCGGTTTCTATTAGACACTTTTTCCTCCTAATTATTTTAAGTTTAGCTTCATTTTATTTGCTGTTACCTTCAAAAATGTTACATTTTGGGGGTAAAAAGTTTTCTAGAATATATATTTAGTGAGAAATTTATGCTAAAAACTTGACATACCAAAATAAAAATTGTAATATTAAGGTTTTGGGGGGTAGACATAACAAGGTTATTTTCCTCTGCTTAGAAATAAATATTAGCCCTAAATTTTGTAAAAAGATGTAATGCAAACCTCTGAAGCAAGAACATGAAAGAAGAAAAACCTCTTATATTTTGACAAAGAATATTATACTAAAAGCTATTAACAAAAATATTCAGAGTAATTATTTTTCTCCATCTCTTCATATTTCTACTAAAAGCTATTAATAAAAAAAAATCTGACTAATTATTGTTCTCCCTATCTTCAAATTTCTATTAATAAAAATACTCAAAAACCACATTATTGTTCAAACATTTTACATCTTAGCTGCTTTAAAGAAAACATCTTGTTGGTGATGAGAGAGTAAGTTCCTTCTGTGATTATCACTGTGCCAACTTTGCAAAGACTTGCACCCCTCTTTTGTCATTGAAGATTCTTCAGTTGCTTTGGGACTTTTAAAATTAAATAAACATCAACTGCTTAATGCTAAATGCCTTCAGTAAAAGCAAAATTTTATTGCATGTGTCAGATAAGAAAAGATTTGATATGCAGCTGGGGGGGTTTTGGGTTTTTTAATAGAGGGAAGGTTGTCACTTGGTTCTTTTAAGACAGGACTGCTAAAGTTCCCAGGTTTGCCTTTACCAGCATGGGATAAATAGCACCTGTCCTTGGTAAGCCCTTAAGCAGAGTTACGTTATACATTGACCTTTTTGGAATGCCAGCAAACCTGACTGTTTCTATTCCCAAAACAAAACTGTTCCACTCAAACTTTCATTTACTTATTTCCAGAGGAAAAAAACACACTCAAATAGAGAAACTGCCTGATTTCTACAAAGTTCTAAACCAACTCCTCTCCTTGGTGGGTCGCACTGACCTTCCTTTGACAGAGTGAAAATTGAAAAAATTATTACCTTTAATGTATCAAGGTGCTGCCATAATTTTTAGACCAGATAAAAGGAATCGTGCAGAGCAATGCTTGGATTAAAAAAAAAAACAAACAAACAAAACAAAACACAAGCCCATAAATGCAATAAAAGATAGAAGTTCGCTACTTACATGCTGCAGGCTGAGATGAGGCTCGAGGCTGGAGTAGAATTTCCCTTGCCCTCAGGTGTTTCTAATTGCTGATTAAATATCTTTTGGTTCTGCCTGCACCAGCCGACAGTCCCCTCTGCGTCTCTGCCTCTCTTTGTGACTAGGACACAGTACTCCGAGTCCCAACCTATAAATAGATCCCAGCTCTGTGATTGATATAACAGGCAGCTGACAAAAAAAAAAAAAAAAAAAAAAAAAAAAAAAAAAAAAAAAAAAAGAAAGAAAGAAAGAAATAACCAGGTCTTAAGCAAGGCAGCAAAAGCTGGGCTTTTAACTCTGCACTGTGCCCAGGGAGGAGTCCCCCCACAGTCACCCGTGGGCATCAGAAAGAGAAAGTGCAAGGCAATTACTTTCCCAGCAGCATTACAGCAACTTGAGGCATGTAAAGTGAACGAACAAAATTCACTGTACAAAGAAGGAGAGGCAAAACACAACTAGCAGACTGCATCCAACTCTTTTGCAATTTAACAAAAATAAATGCCATTTTCAAAACAAGCTGGGAATTCTGACAGAATGAGAGAGGAGTTCAGAGCTGAGGTCTAGGGGTTGGTCCAGGCATGCTTGTATTTCTGCTGCAGAATAAACCAGTGGGTAGGTTGGCAATTTAACAGCTCGGCAGTCTACTTAGGGTCTCTGCCCACAAACACTATTTGATGAGGCTGTTCCTGCAAACAAAACTGAGGGCAGTGATGGTACCTCCCTATTGACTCAGCAGAAGTTTCTTAGCTCTCAAGGACCTGAACCCTCTTTTCTGCTTATGTGCTGCCAGGGGAAAGTGATGGGTTACAAATATCAGCAAAGCTCTCTTACAGAGGCTGAGCTGGGAGCCCACCATCTGGAGAGTGACTTCAGAGAACACATCACAAATGTTTCTGGTCTGGTCTTATTACCTGCCACAGAGGGAATGGTCCTTGATTTTCCCATATTTAGTCCCTACAGATTCTCCTGGTAAAGCCACAGTCAGGCAAGGCTGGTAACCTTTCCAGCAGGCAGCTGCTTCTCCAAGCCTTCACTAGCTCCTAGATACTAATGATTTTTAGTAGAGCCTTAGTGACTAGGGAGCTTCATAGCAAATGGAATCAATGGCAAGGCAGCTAATGATAAAGACCAGTGGAAGAGTGGAGAAGAGGGAGAATAGTAGGCAGGCAGAGGCAAAACAGCTTTCATGACACTGCTGTCTTTAGCAACATCTTCTACAATCAACCCTAGCACCACACACACTCCTGCCAGAAAAAGTACTAGTGCAGACATTGTACCAGACCCACCAGCCTTCTTTTTAACATATTGCAAGGCTTGCTTGAGCTGAGATGGCAAAGAAATGCTAAACTCAAAGAGCAGGATAAAATCCCCAGGCACCAAGCCCATGCTGAACTCCATGGTTCTTTGGCTCAGTGGCTAGCAGTACCTGAGCTATTTAAGCTAGTTTGGGCATGCCTACACTGCACTGCAGCTGCTGCTGTTACTGGAGTAAAGAAAGTTCAACAGGAGCAGCTATCCCAAATCAAGGCAAGGACCCACCCCATCAGAGCCAAGGTCTGATTCAATTTCAGCTATTAATTATATAGGAAGATACAGTACTTTCCTCTATTTTGGCAAAATCCTACTGCATGCTTAATTCACCTAGTGTCAGTGTCCTTTGTGTCTAAGCTGGTAGAATTGAGTCAAGAAGTTTTACAAAAAAACAGTGTTCACTGGAGAGGGGTCTGATGAAGGACTGAGCAAAGACCCATGATGGTTAGCCATTTTCCTCTGTTGAGCTATTGTCCTGTGTGAAGTCTGGCTTGTCACTCTACCACAGCTGCATATCCCTGAGCTTTAAAAAACAGCGATAACAATACTTAACACTGTGCTTTAAAGCACTTTGATATCTACAGATGAAGACCTACAAATTAAGAGGGGGGAAAAAAGTATCTGACAGGCTGAGCTCCAGCATGGAAACACACCCTCAATTACCTGCTGGATTCTGGTCCTTCACCTAGTTGAATCAGATCTCAGATAAAAAATTACCTGATAAACAATGAAAAATTTTATTTTTGCCCCCTCATTTGTGCTGGCTAGTACAAGATTTTTTGAGCTTTAATACCGGGAGCTGTAAAACCTTTTACACTACCCATTGCCATCAGAAGGAATTTTAGACACTCAGTACACAGAATAATCAGGCTGAGGCATGGCAGACAAAGGTCCCAAAACCTAAATCCAAAGTCACTTTGAAAAAACTCAGCTATAACTGTCAGACTGTTCTTTGCTGTTATATATTGCTGACAGCTAAAGTTCTTCAAATACTACTCTGTCAAGCTTTGTGTTGAATGGAAAAGCATCATCCCTACCCCCTTACATTGTCATGGGCTAAACTGATGCTCTGGTGGAAATACCCATGATGTAGTTTAAATCACAAGAACTTTTGGGAACATCTCAAGCAGGTAGCTAGGAATTTCTATTCAGTTCTTAGGTCCATGTCCAGTGTTACCACTAGCATCCCCTACCTACACAGCAGAAGAAGTCCTGGGCATACACTAGTATCCCATTCTTCCACTTTCTGCTTGAAGAGTGAAGGGAGGAAATCTTGACAGAAGCCACAGTTAACTAGCATGAATGAACTTTAAATGGAGTCAGAATTCCTCCATCCTTCCTCTCTGCCTTTAGACAGCAGGATGGATGACTTTAATTGCACCCCAGTGGGGTACCCAGCAATGCAGAGAAGATCTGCTTCAGATAAAACTTCAAACACAACTTCCACACTCCCACTGCCAGCACCCTTGTGCATAAACACCACTTAATTCCAGACTCAGGGCAAGGCAGGGAAAGAATCCAAGAGTGGAGGCCATGAGACTGAATGCCCACTCAAAACACTGAACAAATAAAGCCAGAAGATTTCAAAAGCAGACACATTAAAAACAAACAAAAAAAATTACAAAGATAAACATTAGTGACTTGTAGACTCTAGAAAGGCTCACCCCTTTCCTTGAGGTACCCAAGTACAAGGTAATCTTGAGATATTCCTGAGATACTCTTTGCCCATTGTAAAGTGCAAGTGCAGTATTTTCTACTTGTTGCTTGGGAAGGTATTTTTTAAAATGTTTCTTGCTAGGGCCACTTTGATCATGCACCTGTATTTCAGTCTCAGATCCTCAATTCTACAGTGGAGGTAAAATTTCAGTGCTTATTTTCCTTCAGACACAGAGTTTGAGTCTTGCACATATAAATCTGGGCAGAATTTGCTCAGCTGCATGCAAGTTATTATAGAGGAATGCAAAATATCCTTTCCTTTTAAAGCAAAAACAAACAAAAATTCATAGATACTATTTTTTAGATAGGGCCAAAGCAAAAACAGTTGAAGCTTGAAAATACTTGTCCAGTCAGTGTAATCTTCCAATTGCCTCTACCCATACATTAAACTATACAGATTATCTTTGTCCCTTCTCCTGTGTACCTCCTGATGTTTTGGTGCAAATCTGATTTATGTGTTGTAAGTTTAGAGCTCAGAGTCACTGCTGCTTTTATAACAGGAAATGCAGGTATGAATACAAGTATTAAAAGATAAACTGAAAGTCAGCTTTGCCATTTCCAAGGCTAGCCACAAAATATGAAGAATAATATAACACATAATAAAATGTTTCTTCATCAGAGTCACATTACTTTGAAAAAGCCTCACAAACCCAAAATTTCTGAACAGCTGCATTAGTGCCCTGCTGGATTTAGTGAGGTGTGAATTGCACAGATTTCAAACAGGGACTACTTGTACACCAAAAAAAAAGTTCTAAAAGTATTTTTTTTTTTTTTTACATAAAGGAAGTTAATGTTAAAAACCCCAAACTAACAAATGTTCCAAGACTGAAAATTACAAGACAAGAAGGTAAAGATAAAAGAATTAAAAAGTTTGAATAGAAGCTCTCTTCTGTATGCTTGGCACATACAGTATGACTCTTAGATCTAATATGAAGTTAAATATACGATGTATTTTGAAACAAAATAGCCTGAAAAACAGCAGTTGCTCAAGAGGGAAATGCTGATATTATTGTTGCAAGATTAGTGGTTTTTTAATTCCTTATTTAATTGTAATGCCATAAACTTCATATTGCTTCAATATTCTTTTTCTGTGCAACCAACTGCCATAGCAGGGCATTTTTCTTGTACGCATTGAACACAAAGTTCATATGTGTGCATCCAGTTTTTTTCACGTACCCTCCAGGATGATTCATGCCATGTTGCCATGTGAAGTCTCTGTTATCAGCAGGGAAGGTCACACTGTCCTAATTCTCTTGTAAACTTTGCTCCTTCTTTAGTTCTGATATATTTTTAATTTTTCAGGCCTCCTACCAGGTTTAACTATTCCAGCTAAAGATGATAGCACCATCCAGCTGGCCAGCTGGAGATTAGGACTTTAGAAAGGAATATGCAAACTTTCTGAATAGATACAAGTAAAGCACGTCAGGCTAGGACTAGGGAACTTTCCTGGATTAGGCAGCACCCAAATATGTTCTTTCATTTTCAGACCTGTGGGCAGAACGTCTTCACCTGGCACAGCTATTTGTAGAATTAAACTATAGAGAGGCACCATCTGTAGCTGCTCAAGTGGTTATGCCACTGGCTTGAAGAAGAACAAGCACAAGCACAGAAGAATGCTCCTCTCCCTTGTTTTTCTGAGTCCACCAGTAATTACAATGCACTAATGAAAAATAGCTTGGCCTGAGCAACAAAACACATACCAGAGTGTGTTCAGAAACTACCCAGAGCAAGCATTCAGTTCTACACATACACACAGAAATAAAATCTGTAAGGATTTAAAGCCTGCAAACACCAGGACAATCATATACTAGACTACATTTAAATACACAGCCTTGTCAGTGCATCACATGGAGTATGATAATAGAGTCTCTTCTAGCCTTACCTCACTTAGATCCATTCTAAACTTTCACTCCTACTACACAGCCTTTGCCCAAATGGGCTTCTGTGTGGCTTCACACCCATGAAAAAAGAATATTATTTAAAAAACAAAACAAAACAAAAAAAACCAAAAAACACCAGAATAAGAATTCTTGGATGTACTCCTGCCTAAATTATGCAACCACGATATTCACTCACTGGAAACCACCACCATCCTCTTCCAGCAGCACACTGCAATGCATTCCTCCAGCAGTGCGCTGTCCATTGCATCATCTGGGGCAAGCACCTTCTGCACTTTTTTTTTTGCTGCAGATGCCTTGCAGAAACTCACCACTGTTGTTGTACCACTTGCTCAGAACCTTGTTTAGCACCAGCAAGTCCACACCTGTGCTGGCAGGGCATTAGCTGTGCGCTCAGACAAATCTCAAAGCAGCCCGTCAGCCTACTATGGTCGGCTTCAGGCAGGAGATAATGTTTCATGTTCTCAGTGACCTTGGCATGGTGGAGAGGGACAGGAAGCATGGTAACTGTCATAATAGAGCTGGTACCAATTTTGATATCAGGATAAGGAGAACAAAGTGAGATTTAAGCCAGCGCTGATGCCAAATCAAATAGAGACAAGGATCACCAGAAACAGCTTCCCCTTGGGTTTTTGTTCTGTTCTTAGTTCAGATTCCATCAGACAGCTTCTACAAAACCCAAACAACTACATTATAACCACAGACAGGCCTAACCATGATGTCTGGCTCCAGATCTAAATTCCTTACAGCCAGATTGTTAGTTCAGCTCCCTTGAAAAAGCATCACCATCCTCCAAATTTGTGTGTCAGGGGGCTGTTAGTGCTCTCTCTTCTCCTTTCCAGGAAGAGGCTCCACAGTCTTTGTGTGTCTTTCTTGATTAAAAGGTAAACTTTTAAAAATAAAAATTATGGGAAATAACTGTTGAAGTTCCTCAGAGGAAGAGGATATTCTGCTTGCAGACAACCAGATGAGGAATAAGCTTTTCCAGGAGAAGCCCTCTGCATGCAAGCTGAAGGATTTCACCTGCTCCCGTTCCCCAAGGACATGCCAGCAGGCTGGCATAACTCAGCAGAGCTCTCAAAAGAAAGTGAGATGCCATACAAATCCTGCAGCTTCTAAAGTGAGGAGAGGCCAGGGCTATTCCATTCCTGATATGGCCTGCTCCAAATGCCTCCAACCCACCCAACTCAGGGCACAGCTGAGCCCCTTGGACAAGATGGTGGTGCCCATAGGAAAACATGTTTAAGAAAGGGCAGAAAACAGTGCACAGGCAGTGAGGAGTGAGAGACAGCCCCACAGGCACTCAGGTCAGAACAGGAGGGGAGGAGGCACTCAAGATGCTGAAGCAGACAGTCCTCCATGCCCCTGCTGAGGGCATGGTGCAGCAGGTGGATATTTTCTGAAGGAACTGCAGTTCGCAGCTGGCCAAGGTCAGCCCACCACAGTGTGTCACAATAGATAGAAAAAAATCTGCTTCCTTCAGTAGCTCTCCCTCTGTACCCCAGACCTGGTTAAACAAGTGCTCCTGACAGATGATCTCTGGGTGATGTTGTTTTGTGTCAGCCTGGATATGACACAGGAACAGGTAAGAGAAGACAGGCAACCAAAAATAAATCTGAACAGAACTAGAAACTGTCTTAATATTATGGGAAAGTCTATTCTCCCACACAGATCACACCTACCTACAATTCCTGACTGATGAGGAAATGAAACAATTGTGTTTGGGAGGCACTTGAGGGCACACATGACTTCCACAGACACAGCAAAGTGTATGCAGATGCCTGCCTCAATTCCCTTGCTGGCAGTGAAGTTCTGCCACCATAATACACTCCCTCACTGTGGGTAAATCAAACACAAAACGTCTGGCTAAGCATTATCCCCACAGAAATCTCCCCAGCACATAAAGGTACAACAAGGTTCCCTTGCACCTGTAGGGGAACAGGAATCTGCATTTCCAACTAAAGCCTTTCAGCTTCTCTGTGCCATCTAAAACCACTTCTGAGCCCACTATATGGCTGCCAGGCCTTTGGCAGAGAGCTCTAAGCCCTTTCAAAATGTTGAATAGGTACAGCCCAGGTAGTATTCTTCTCTTGTATCTTTTTCTGTCTTTAGGCAAGTTCTGCTGAACTTTGGCTCAGCTTCCTCTTAGCAGTAAGTGAGGTGGTTTCTTCCTCTTCACTGCAATTCTGTTGCAGTCTTCTTTGCCCCCTCATTCCATCGTGTCAAGTCACTTTTCATCTCAGTGTTGCCAGTCACCTCTGAAAGCTCTTCCAACATGCACCCTTCCTGCTTTGCAGCCTGGAGCACCTCAAACTCAGAGCATTTCCTCTTTAAGGGAGTGGAGAGACAGAGAAGGGGGAAATGGCAAGAGCCTTTTCTTTAACTGTAGTTACTCATATGTGTCAGAAAGAAGAGTTGCACAAAAGGATTTGGCCTTCCTCTCCTCTACTCTCAAGGCAGCCAGAAACTCAGCTACTCAGCATGGAGCTACTCCCACTTGAAGGAGCAAGGCTACAGCACACAGGAGAGGACAAGCTGCAGGGGAAGTTGGTGTAGCTGCACTTTACAAGCCTTACTGCTTGTAAATCAGTCACTTAGGATTTGGTCTGAAGATGCTTTGCACTGAGAGAATGTCAAGGAAGGGACACACATAGCAGAGAGGTGGCAGTGCCAGGGGGTACTGGGATAAGGTGCCAGGTGCTCAGACAAGTGCACCACAGCTGTCCCCACAGCCCGAAAGAGCCACGTGCTGCCAGCCAACAGAATGCGAGCCTGAGGAAGAGCCAAAACGCCAACATGCCAACAGATTTGTCTGCAGACAATCTGGGCAGGTGCCACAGAGAACATCCCCCTCGTAATGTCTCTGTGGCCTTCTTCCCCCTCCTCCTCCCCTTCTGTGCTCCTGGAAGTGCTATGGGCCACTTCTGGATACAATGCTGTTCTGCAGTTCATCACAGGTATTCAAAGCTGCTGGAACCTGAGCTGGAGATCAGGCATAGCACAGTCCTTAGCCAACTATACTGCCCTCCATACTCCCCTCCTCCTCCCCATCCCCACCTACCCCCTGTAAAAAGATGTCACATTCAGCAAGACTTAACATTGAGAAGGAGGGTAAAAACATCTCTCAAATTCTTAACTTCAAGCAGATTTACCCAAAGCCCCTTGGAAACAGCTGCTTGAGGAAGGTTTCTGTGGAGCCCGTGTTCCAGATGCAGACATTTGGTTGCTCAGTCCCTTGCTGTTGCTTTAGTCTGTGCTCTTGCCACACCTGGACCTGTCCTCACCTGGAATAACCAGTCCCTTCCATTGCTTCTGCCTAGGGCCCTGCTGCTGTTGGGAGGTGAGGCCCAGCTCCTCTCCTGTTCCCTCCCTCCAGGAATGTGTCACAGCATGGGCTCACACACTCATCCACTGCCTTGCTGTGACTGCCCCCTGAGCACAGGCAGGCAGATCTAAAGCACTCACAGTAGCTTCTTCCCTGACACATCATGTACCACACAACCGTCTTGTGCTTACAAGCTGGGGGAAAAAAAACCAAGTATGAAATCACAACCTTCCTTTATCACCTCTGTGCAGCAAAGATCTTTGTGCCAGAAGTGTTGGATTCCACCATGTGTGTGCTTTCGAGGCTGGGCAGCAGGGTCACTTTGCAGCCAGGTAACAGAAACTCCAGGAGAAGTCCTGTTTTTATGGCACACAGCAAATAAAGTTACATTAAGAAAACAAAGCTATATAGGGTTATTTGAGCAAGTTCCTAACAAGCTGGCTTGGATTTCAGTACAAAGACAGCCTCATTCATTTGGACTTTATATCCAGATGGGATCTAGGCTATATTAATTCAAATGCAAAGCACCGTGAGATTGTATCTAGGCTGAGTTATCACTGAGTTAATATACCTTAAGTGATATAGACAAGAACAGAACCTCTCTTTCTTGAATATATTTTGTACCTTGCAATGAGATCCTGGGATTCATTTACCAGGTGAAACCCCATGGAAACTTGAAAGACAGACTACCTTCTTCTCTTTGGAGGCCTGTTCTCTAAAGCTGTTGAGCTACATATGTGTCATTCTCCCAAAGAAATTTCTTTTTGCCACTCTATCAGATGAAAAAAATTCACATTTTTATATTTGTAAAAATGGGATGTTAAAAAACATATAGCCTGTGGAAATGTTTTCATGTCCCCTTCTTAAGTTTTCAAAGAAAACAATTCATGTTTGGGGGGAAAAAAAAGTTAATTTATTTTTCATTTTCTCCCTGGTCATTAGGCAGAAAATGAGACTCTATAGAGGCATGTTGACTGCTCTTTGTAATCATGGGGCATTTCTTATTTCTTGATGGCATTAGTAAATTCTTCAAGAAAATATTTTCCTAAATCTCTGTAATTCTCTCATGAAATTTAACAAAACACTCAATTTTTAAAAGAATTATTTTCAAGTCTTCTGTGTTAACTACTATTGTTCTGAGTTGTGGCAGTAACTTGGAGAAATTTTTACTCACTCTAGAAAAGCTTAATCAAAGAGCAAACAAGACTTGACACCCAAAGCCACAAGGAAACAGTTCCTTGCCCTGAACTGCTTATTGATTCCCTCCTTCAAAGCTGATTTCTTCAGCCAGGTTCTCAATAATGTGTGAATGTGTGAGACTGTGCAGAGAAACTGCATCTGCATTGCTACATTATGTTTGCAAAATGTTGCCTGTTCCTTTTGCAAACATTGTTAAATGAGTCATGGACAGCCTCAGTGGTCTACGTAATGGCAAAATTGCAAACAAAAGCTCTTCAGCCATTACCTTTATTTAGTGTTCAGAGCAGGCAAAAGTAAGGAAGTTCACAGACAAAAATGTAATTAAGGTTGCGCTCTAACAGAGATGACTACATAGGTACTGTTCATCTCTGAGACTTAATGTTTCCAGATGCCTCATAAATGATAATTTTTACTTCAACTAATTACAGACATGCTGTGGTGACTCCTCAGACAGACTTTTAGGTTATTTGTCTTATTATTATTATTATTATTATAAGCAGCATTCAGAACCTGTGGTCCTTTGACACTTAGCACCACGCATATGTAAATATGCAAATATGATCTTTACTGCAAATACTTTGTAATTTGAGGCCTGGTCTGCATCATTTTCTGTGCAAATGTAACTATCCCACTTCACAAGAATGATTTTACAAGAATATTTCACTGGAAAAAGTTATGTAACTATAACCACATCTATGTTAGTCTAGCTTACATCTCCAAAGATCCTGTGCTGAACTAAGTATGTTGGACCAAAGTAACATTCATGCCAGAACTGGACCAGGTTGACTATACTGGGATCCAAAATCACAGTGAAACCAGTACTCAGAGTCTGACAAAAACTGGGGCACACACAAGTTGAGGTCAGAGGATACAGTCAGTACAGGCATCATCAATTTTCTATCTGTATTTCAGCTTAACTTCTTTAAGAATCTTCTCTCTGCAACAAAGGTGCCTTGTTTGCAATAGCATTCTCTGTTGTGTTTGAGTGGCTTTTAAACTCTATTACACTGAGGCTGCACTGTTACTCACCTCTTGCTAAATTCCAGGGAATCCACATGAATTAGCAGGATTATGAATGCCCAAAAAGAAGGAAGCTCATGCCTTACTATTCACTTGAGAATCTGCAAGACATTGACCAAACAATGGATCCTCTGATGCACTCACAGTAAGATGTGCGCCTCAGCTGAACTCTTCTGTAACTGGGGCATTTGGACAGTCCCTGTCCCATGTGGATTTCCTGGACTCTAATAAGCATGAGCTCATCCTGCAGTCTTTCCCTAAGGTATAATAATAAGGTCTCTACCTGTCAGCTATTTCATGAAACTTGTCTGAACTTAATACCTTTCAGACTCTAAGTGGGTGCAAAATGCATTTGAAATTAGATAACATACTATAAAGCTACACAGACTTAACCAGTGTAATCACATATGCAGTATTCCCTTAGAAAAGCAGGCCTAACAATAAATTCAAATTAAATTGGCAGGGCATTTTTCTAAGGAACACAATTATCTGTACTTAATTTTCCTTAAAACAAAAGAAAACCAGATAGACAAGTGACACCCACAAGGAACCAAGATCAAAAAGAGCTGGATGTGGAACCAGTAGCCCTCACCTGTGCAGTGTCAGCTTCTTCCTGCTTCACTCTTCTTGTCCTGCCATATGCCTCCTTGCTGATGAACATCATCCCACCTCAACCCTAATCTGCCTTACATGAAGCATAGGAAGAGAGTAGGCAAGGGCTTCATGAGCACTCCTGGATTCTGTAATTGGTGGCAGATCTAGGGCTAACAGCTTCCTTGGCCCCCAAGATGTGCATGGACTAACAACAATCTTTCACGTGCTGATAAATTGTCACTATTGTGCACAAACATCTGAAATTGAAAGCCAAATTATTCTTCCAGATTTATTGCCTCCTTTTACTAGTTTCTCTGATTTGAACCACCCCTGTTCTAGATCTCATAGGGAACTTGAGGATTTGAAGTGGTGACAGTAGGCTGCAATCTGGATAGCTGTTTTTCTTCTGTGCTCTATTACTCCAAGGAGAGTAGGTAGATCCTCTGCATGTTCCAATAGCAGACAGGTTTCTTGGAAGAAAATGCAGCAGACAGCTACATTCTCTAGAGGCATATCATAGGATAAATAGATACGGATTGTGTTGGTCCCATATGAGGTATCAATTCTATGTCTTTGTCTTATCACTCCATTCCTCCCACTTTACAAACCCAAAACACTTTCTCTGAATAATCAAAACTGCACTGATTTCTTCCCTCTGCAAGGGAGCCAGGAGCCTGCACTGATATTTTTAGGTAACCCACTTGCTCTGTTTTCTTTCCCCTCTGTGAATAGATCCCTCTCTTATTCTAACCCATAATCTTACAAACATTTCTAGTCTCTTTCTCTTCTAGCACTCTCTAATAACTGCAAATGCAGCACCTACTGCTTACATACAGGGCTACCCTATTGCTTACTGCTGGGGTTTTCTTGCATTCAGCCATCTCCCAGGGCTGAACCAGAAGTACATGACAAGAAGCACATAGCTAGAGACTGCAAAATGACCTTGATAAAAGTAGGAAGTGGTTCATAATATAGAAAGCCAAGGAAAATTTCCAATGAATATTTTTATGATTATTCATCAAAGCTGATAAAGATCCCATTCCAAAGGAAGGGGGGGTAAAAGACCCAGTCAGCAAAGGAAGGTAATCTACAACCAAATAAGTTTCTCATCTAAATTCTCTCCTGTTTCATAGTGACAGTTGGCATAAAATATCACTGCTCTGACATGCAGAAGCCTTGGTGCCAAGTTTGTGGAAACATGAACAACAAAACCAGTAACAAGGCAGGAGAGGATCCGTCAGGCCTTTTTGTGGCTGTGTCCAACCCATGCTGCTGCAGTCTCAGAGGAGTTCCCCCTTTGATTCTAAGCATATCCTGGTTTTCCATTTTTTCTCATCTTTTGCTTTGGGAATCTTAAGAATGCCTTTTAACACACACCTCTTTCAGCCTGTGTGCTTTGTCCTAACCATCTCCTTTTTTCTTCAAGATTTCCATGCTTGATCCCAGTCTTTCAGTTTCTCTTTTCTTTTTATTTTGGCCCACAAACAGCTTCCTTCCCCTGCATGTCAACAGCAGTGGGAAGTAACCTAATTAATAGTTTCTTGATAGGCTACCCCACACATGCACACACCCATCCCCCCAGTATCCCGCTGGCAATTCAACAGCCCTCTCTCAAGAAAGGAAAATATTTCCATACTAATTAATAACAACATCGGGTAGTTCTGGGCGGAAGGATCTGGGATTCCCATCTGGGCCTAGATCTCTCGAGCTGAAGGAGCAACTGTACCTCAGAGCACATTTCCTTTTCCAAATCCTTGTGTTATTAACTGTTTACATTATTCTTGGTATCAAACATCTTTACAGCCTGGCTTCTATGTTAGCTGGTAACAAGCTAACAACTCTGCAACTGAGTTCAGGCCGAATTCCTTCAGCACTCAGACTGTGCCTCTCATTTAGAACATGGCACTTGTTCAGAAACCTACAGTGCTTCCCTTCTCTCTTCTCCACCAGGATTCACATGAGCCAAGGACCTCTGCATGCTGTGGTTCTCAAAGGACACAGACACTACTGCATCCATTTAAAATGTCTGTGCTGCTTGACTTCCCCTGACACGCACTTCCCTGTCTCTATTTCTGCCACAACCACTTGCAAAAAAAACCAACCAAACAAACAAACAAAACCCAAACAAAAAAGAAAAACAAACAAACAAAAAAAAACAAAACCAAACACCAAAACCAAGCTCTGTTTTTGAAGTATTCTGCAGAAAAGGAATAGCTTTCAATGCTGACTGAGCTACTGCATACATGTTTTTCTCCAGATGTAGTAGGATAGTTCCAATCCTGTCTTCACCCAGGAGAGGGGGAAGGTACTAAATGCTTCATTAAGGACTGTGCTCAGAGATGGGCTTCCAGAGAAGACATGAAGCATATGAGAATTTTGCTGTCCTGTCTCAGGATCACCAATGAGGGAGAGTTGTGCCTTCTGCCTCTAGAGGTGACCTGACACAACATGACTACTTGCTTCTTCTGCATCACAGGCCAGAAAAAAAGAAAATAAAATAAAGTGTGAGAAACACTAGTGCTTCTGAAAAAAAATGCAAAGGACAGAACTCTTCCCAGTAAGACAAAATGATACAGGTCCTTTACCATCTATCAGCTCCTTAAAGCTATGACAAATAAGCAAGACTATTTCCTAGAAGCCCTGTACAGACAGCATTGTTTTAGGGGGCACAGTATTGAAGCAAGACTGCCATTCTCCATCACGTACACTGGAGGACAACAGGCTGTCTCCAGGGATTGTTGAAGAAGCAGAAACATCAGCAGCAGCTACAGAATGGTTCACACTATGCAGGAAGATACCCACAAGAACAGGTCCATCTCCTGTACAGAGTGACCTGGAAAAATACTTCCAGAAAAATACTTAGATAAAAGAAATGTACAAGCACCACATTTATGAAGCAGTGAGCCAATGAAAGGCATCTTCAAAACAGAGTAATAAGGAAGGATGAGTAAAAGAGGGAAAATGAAGATAAGTGAGGTGCCCCCAGTTATTCTGTCAGAGCAGTACTGCCTGCTCAGCCTTCACAGGATCACATCTTCCACATGCCAGCCTTCTTCTGAAGAGCCTTTCATCCCTCAGCTGTTGTCCAAGCCTCAGTGCACTCTCATTGTCCCCAGTGCCTGCTTGGCCACTGTGTGGCCCAGTCTCCCCCATCTCCAGAAACAACCATCCTTGTACAGCAAAGCCCTGTGTCCATCCACAGGGCTGAAAGAAGGAAGGATGGAAGAAATGAAGGAAGAAAGGATCCCTCTTAAAGAAGGGGGAAGAAGGATGGAGACAGAGGCAAATAGGAAGGAGAGTGAGAGGGGCCATAAATTCCCTTCTAATTCCAAATAATTCCGATTACACGGATGAGTAGTTTTCAATCAGAAAGATAATCTCAAAGATAGATGGCAGGATAATTGCTCGTCGGCACGACGTAAATATTGTGTCGTTTCTATTAATCTCAGCGAATCGGGTGTCAGGGTTGTCACTCATTCATCAAAACAAATTAAAAAAAAACATATTAAAAAAAGAGAGAGATGCTGGAGGGAGGGGGATGTGTATCCAATAAGCAGCTGAAGGCGTGCAAGGTAATGAATGCTGCTTACAAGCTGTTTGCATTTTTTGCTTTATAAAAGCTAAAGGTAACTCAGGCAGTAGATCTTTATTAAACTCTTGGTAGGCACTGCAAGGGGCACTGCTGCACACAGAACTGAGCAATAGGGCTGCAGAATGGGACTGTGGTTGTGAAACAAGGGAGGGAATAAAGTGGACAATACACCCTAGACATGGGGCTGAATAGTCTGGGCATTAACAACAGGCAGGAGGTACTGAAGAGTCATCATGGTACCTAGAAGAAAGGACACAGATCACAGCACAAAACAAAGGCAGTGTCTCCATTGTCAAGTATAGGAGTGGGCAGGGAATGGAGAGTGGAGAGGTCGGCTAGCAGGGCACACAGTGTCTTGGTGCAATTTTGCCACACTGGCTGCAGGATGACAGTGTGTCACTGCCCCACTGCTGTGTCAACCTATCTGCCTAGTATTTCATCCCCAGGGATTGTGCACCTCCTCTCCCTGCCCTTGAAAACCACATGGCCTTAGGCATCTTCCTCACAGCCCTTGGGTCCCCTGACTCTACTGAATTGGCTTAGTTCATTACTGCTGGCCCAGCAGGACTGATGCTCCCCTGCACTCTCCTCCTCTTCTGAAACACACTCACTTACCTGGGACAGTGGCCTGGTCTGGGACCTACAGGTAAGAGCTTGGGTCATGTACTGGTCAGAGTGGCTACACAGAAAATTCCTTGGGAAAACCCTCATTCCATTCTGACATGCATTTCCTGAGAGCTGACACCACGTTCCCCAGTTCAGGAACCCTACACTTAGCTTCTGTACAGGGGTTTTTCTGTAGTGAGTGCTGGGCTGAAACTACCACTCACATGACATGGCTGGCACAGCTTTACTGGTAGAGATCAGGTAGGAACAAATAACCTCAAAGAAAAGGCTCCTCATACAACTTTCACCTTACCCAAGGATAGAGCCATAGCTTTCCAAAAGTGTGAAACTTCTGCTTGACAATAACCTCCAGCCATGCCATCCTGTGCAGCAATCCACCAGAGCTGGTTAACTAGTCAAGGCTGGATTAGCATATGAACAAATAACTTCCACAGAAAACTCAGCCATGGGCAGAAGCAGTTCCTAACTGTGCAGGAAGCCTCTCCGAGCCAGGACTGATTGAACCTGCTGCTCACTGCTGTGATGCAACAGGGAAACCTTTCAGTACATCATGGTCATCTTTAGTCACTTAAGTAGTACTCTTCAAACAAGTCATCTCACTTTGCTCGTGAACAGAACTGTTTCCTTTTCCTTGCCTGTAGTCTGGTGCAGCCAAAACACTACCTGAAGCTTCTGCTCTTGATAGTGTATTTCAAGTACCTTGAGAGGAAAGAAATGCAAAGCTATTAAGTTTTTAGACCAGACTTAGTTTGCAAATAAGTCAGACAAGTTTTGCCCTCCTGTGCTCCAGGAACAAGCTGGCAGGTTTTGGCTATAAGTTAGCTTAGTGCAAAGTAAGCTTTGCAAACAGCCCCCTAACACAATGATCTGAAGCAGTGCCTAGGGCTGTCTTCATGAAATGGATTTGAAAAATGCTAATATTTCATCCCTGGCCACATCAATGTTTCTGTTAATTTACTGCTGCTGTTTGCTAAGTGAAGATTTTTGTTTAAAAAGCCATTCTATTGGTAGCTCCTGTTGAAATTTGGAAACAGATTCTCCATGAACATACTCCTGCCAGGCTACAACAGAACCAGTCCCAATGTAGGACAAGATTCATCAGGATTGAGTGCTGTTCTCACTGCACAGCCCTCTGGGACAGAGGGAGCAGGGATACTTGTCCCAGCAACACATTTAACCTGTCAATCCAGCCAGCAACGCAATATCCGCTGG
The DNA here is from genome assembly GCF_050655825.1 of Lonchura striata. Lineage (NCBI taxonomy): Eukaryota > Metazoa > Chordata > Aves > Passeriformes > Estrildidae > Lonchura > Lonchura striata. The sequence goes on along the minus strand of NC_140707.1, from coordinate 51,405,978 downwards.
GGATTTCAGTTGCTTCTGTGATCCTGCCTTATCTCCCTACACCCCCCGGCATGCCCACCACTCGGTGAAATGTCACTTCTCTCTCCCCTTCTTCCAAGATGGAAGTGAACTTGTGTGCCTGGCAGGGGTCTGACAGACATGAGCTGAAAGGCTGTCAAGGACCCACTGAAAAGCAGGCAAGCCATGCTGTGTCAGATTTCGGGGTGTAACACTGCAGCCTTCTGTCTGCTCTTGGGCTAACTCTAAATGGAACCTTTGATAGGCAGCCAGGCAGCTGTCATCACAGGGTCAGCCTCAGAAGCAGGAGGGTATGAGCACCTGGGAAGCACATGCCAGTGAGCAGAGAATAGCAGCAGTATTGTAAGGCTTAGTACTACAAGGAACCAGGAACACCAGAATGAAGGGAGAGTCAAGCATTGGATAATAAAATAGACCAAGGACATCCATCCATAACTCCTGAGAAAACCTCAGTTCCACAATGACTTTTCAGGGGTGAATGTCCCACAGAACAAGCCTCCTACTAACTCCTTAGTGCTCATTTCCCTCTCTTAGAAATTAACCTAAATGAGACTCTTCAAGGGAAAAGACTGCAAAGGTAATTATCTTCAATAACCACCCAGTGTCATTTTTCACATCCCATCAGTAAGGACTGTATCAGCCTGACTTTGCTATGACTGGTGTCAGAGCATCTAAACATGACTTAATGTTCAAGAAGAATTTGCCATTTCTCTGTATGTCACACCTTTCCCAGTGAGTCCCTGAATGGTTCTCTACAACAAATGACTGAGCTCACCCATGAAGGATGTGAGGGAAGAGTAAATCCACACTGAAGGGAAGCTCCTCAGTTCCCTGATTCAATGGTCTGATCCCTATGCCCATGGAAATTGGAGTTAGAATTTTAAGCTTAAAGAATTAGAACTGTATAAACTATACACTGTTGGAACTCAAAATGTCCCTCAGACATTTTTAGAGGTTCCAGGCCTTGGTCAGAAGCATTTTAGACCCTGGCAGGCAGCTGCAAACAGCTGTGATTTTGAGTTTGAGCCGTGGAATGAGTTACCGACTTTGAAGGTGGAACAAGCAGTCACAAAGGGTTAGATAGTATAGTAAAAGTAGTTACAAAGTAGAGGGAAAATTTTTTTAGCATTGTACAGGGGGGTTTTAGCACCTGTACAGGGTGGGTTTTACTTTGTACATGGGGGTCAGAAGTTCTAAGATGGAGGAAAGTGGGCTGATCCTGTTCTTTCTCCTTCTTCTTCCTTGCCTCCATGTTCTTGGTGATGCTGGCACTTATGGATTGGTTTAGAGTAGAAAAGCACCATTTAATATAGGTAGTAGGTACTGGGGATAAACTGTAAACATATAACATGTAATGTACCATATAAAAGATCGCAGCAGCCCTGGGCAGGGAGAGAAGAAGAAGACAGCAGACAGGGAGGGTGTCAGGGTGTGTGTGTGCCTCTGCCTGGGCCACTGACCAAGCAGCCGCAGCCCGAGAAGACAATCTTTTAGATAACTCACAAGAAACTGCCTTGAGACCAAATAGCAAGAGGCTGTGGAGTTTTTCTTTGGAAGCACAGGTTGGAGGAGAGACTTTACCACCACACGAGACCCCTGACCAAGCCCAGGGTTCTCACAATACACAACAATATACAAATAATTAAGTTACAGTACTAATCTAGTCAGTGCTCTCACTCCTGAACAAGAGTTGGTCTTTCATTTAGTAGACTTCTTTAAAAGTACGTCTGCAACAGCTTTGAGGAACAGCTTTCAGGTAACCAGGTGACAATCTAGACCTTCAGGTAACACTTTTTTCAGAAACATTCTTGGAAAAACATCTCACAAATGAGAAAGTGGATTAAACTGAAAATGTTAGTATAGAATAAACAGCTACTCTTCAGAATGTGTACAGCTCAGAAACTTAGTCACACCAGGGTTTGTGCTAGGGCTACTGAAATATATTGTGAGTGATCTGGAAACTGAGAAGAACAGGTGGTGGAAAAATGCAGATCTCAGCTTTATTTAAATTAATCAAGGTAAAAGTGGACCAAGAAAAATCTCAGAGTGACAAATCTGGATAGAAAGGCAGAAAACTGCTGGAAATACAGAATCAGCCAAAGCCAGGCAATGCCCTCAGAGAGCACTTCAATATGCCTAGAAGCTCCAAAGGCATACAGGAAACATAAACAGTTAAATGGCCTTTCACTCCATAATGGTGGCTAGGGGAAAAAAAAAAAGAGCGGGGAAAAAAAAAAAGAGCAGGGAAAAAACCCACCACTTATTCAGATACACCAGGAAGGAAATACTAAGTGACAGACAGGAATTTTTGTCCCCATGTTCTGTGCACTACAGTAGCACTGTCTCCAGTAGTATGTCAGGGGGATCTCTCAAGAGAAACATTGCTGTTCTCCATCTTTTTCCTTCCATACACACCACCAAAAACAGCAGAAGGAAACCATGCCCTCAGAGAGATCCATAATAGCTGGTTCTTACTGAATATTTTCTGGAAGAGAGCAGAAATAGGAATGCAAAGCTGAGATAGAAAAGTTTCCAGAGAATATAGAAGATATGAAACCACATTAACTCATGGGACTTACCCCACCACGTAGCACTGAGTTAAGCAGCACAGCTTAAGCAGGATTAAAAATTGTATCAGATAGATATTTGAATTATAGTGTGATCTATACAGGTTCTTCAGTCCTCCTCACTGACTTATTGCAAGAATATCATAGTACTTTAGAACAATCTGCCTCTTCACATAAAATTATCATCATGTCAGTCAGAGATCCAGTTAAAACTCATAAGCTGGTAAAACTCTGAACATCAGTGAGTAACACTGCACCCAAGACCACATCAGTGACTGGATGCCACCTCAGGGGATATTCCACAAACTTTATAGCTAAATTGGGTGGCAGCTCTTTGGCTTAAGTGGTGATTTGTGTACTGACAATAGCTGTTTCTATATCTAAGTTCTTACAAAAAGAGATGGGAACATACAAAGCTGTCCCCTGAGCTTGTCAATGTGCACCAGCTGGACCCACCTTCTTGGAGAAAAGCCAAAAAATATCCAAAATTGGAGGCTGAAGTCAAGCTCAGACCAGCAGACAGAGAAAAAAACTTTCCCCCAAACTGGACTCTTCTGAAGCATCAGCCAGGCTGGGAAACAGGACACAGGAGCAGGGAGATAATTGGTGCAAACTGGCATGATAACTTCCATACTTGTACATGCCACCCCACCTAGCTTTATGCCACGTGCTGGGTAGCTCTTTTCTATGTAACTCCCCTGCACCTTCTTATATCTAGACTGCCCTCCTTTGTCTCTCTAGATGAGGAGAAAGGTGTGGTAAAGTAAGTCTGCCATGTTAACCAGAGGCAGAACAACTGAGTACTGGCCACTAGAACTGCTTGCAGAGGTCAGGCTGGAAAGCATTGCAGGGTAGAAAGAGCCATCAAAGACAAAACTGATAAACTTCCCTTGTTACATTTCCCATCTCTGCCTCACCCTTATGACCTATACAGACAACCCACTGCTGAAATCCCCCTCTAGCAGACAGCATTTCCCACAAACTGTAGGAGCCCAGGATCAGCCTGTTCCAGTATCTGAATTGAGTTGCAATACTTTGTTCAAATCTTTTTGTAAAGTGATTCTTGAGTCTGTCAGGATCTATGCTACTCTACAAAACAGTTTTAATATATATTCTATTTAATCTTCTCACTTCTTCCTGCTCCACAGCAGAACCTGTCAAGACTGGCAAGGTGCATTGTATAACTAATCCCAAGGAAAGCTCATTTACTTCCACTCAGCTTCTGTCAGCCTCTCCTGAGCACTACAAAGACTATGTAGAGATTTTATCACTGCTGTGAGCACCTCTGGGAGCATCCATGATGCTGCTCACAGGAAAGCCCACACACACATATGCAGAACACTCAAGGCACCCAGCCATAAGAGAGAGACATGCAGAATTGTTCTTCAAGGGATGGATTTTCAGAGTCTTCTCACATCACCTGCTTCACTGACCCAATCTGACACCTATAGCTGGTGGGAGATGTAGGAGCATGTTTACCACATGTCCCAGCTGAACAGGAAAATCAGGGACATAAGGGAGAACATCCTGCAGCAATGGCTCAAAGGAGTCTAGGCTGAAAATGAGGCAGATTCCCCAAGAACATAAAGGGTGAAAGTTAACCTCCAGGATCTATACTCTTCTGTTTTCTCTCTTAAATGATAAATGGACAAAAGACAGAAAATTATACTCTAATGCCACAAGAAAATCCTGGGACTCCCAGGCCTAAGCCTGGGTCACCCACATAAATAGCTCCCTGCTATTTATCTCATTACTTCCTTGTTCCTCTGTTTCTCCACCAAAGGTTACCCTGGGTAACAAATGATGAGATGAGTAAACAACTGGTTCGTGGGTGAACCATATAGGGTTATAGCAAATGGGATGACATCAGACTGGTGACTGGTCAATAGTGGGGTTTCACAGAGCTCCATCCTTGGTCCAGTTCTTTGACATGTTCAGAATGCTGAAGGTACAGGACTGGAAGGAGCTGTTGACTCCCTTGGAGGCAGAGAGGCTCTGCAAAGAGACCTTGAAAATTATGGAGATCATCATCAAATTATGGGCAATCATCAGCCAGACAAAGTTTAAGAAAGACAAATGCCAGGTTCTGCACCTGGGATAGGGCCACCCTGGATGTAAGTACAGACTGGAGAATGAGATGCTGAAAAGCAGTGCTGAAGAAAGGGACCTGGGAGTCCTGATCAATGACAAGTTGAACCTGAGCCAGCAGTGCCCTGGCAGCCAGGAGTGCAAACCCTGTCCTGGGGTGCATCAGGCACAGAATCAACCAGCCAGGCAAGGGAGGGGATTGTCCTGCTCTGCTCTCCACTGGGACAGCCTCACCTCAAGTGCTGGGGGCAGTTTTGGGTGCCACATTATAAGAAGGTTATAAAGCTATTAGAGAGTCTCTAAAGGACGGCCATGAAGATGGTCAAGGGCCTTGAGAGGAAACCATATGAGGAGCAGCTGAGGTCACTTGGTCTGTTCAGCCTGGAGAGAGGAGACTGAGGGGAAACCTCATTGTAGTTTACAGCTTCTTTGTGAGGGGAAGAGGAGGGGCAGACACCAATCTCTTCTCTCTGGTGACCAGTGGCAGGACCTGAGGGAATGGCCTGAAGCTGGGTCAGGGGAGGTTTAGGTTGGATATTGGGAAAAGGTTCTTCACCCAGAGGGTGATTGGGCACTGGAAAAGGCTCTCCAGGGAAATGGTCACAGCGCCAAGCCTGACACAGTTCAAGAAGGGTTTGAACAATGCTGTCATGTACATGATGTGATTCTTGCAGCTGTCCTGTGCAGAACCAGGAATTGGATTTTGATAATCCCTGTGGGTCCCTTCTAATATCCCTTCAGGATATTCTATGATTTTATGAAAAGCTAGGGTAGGAAGAACAAATGTGCATGCTGAAGAATTCAAGAATTTGTATAAAGGTATCTGAAAAATGTAGCTGAAGATACTTGCATTTTGCATGCCTGTGGGCATGCCTGTAGATGTAAGGGTCACATTTTGCCCCAGAAAGCTTCTCACTGCAAATGCATCTGTTTAGAAGCACATGGAAACCTCTATTTCCTTCTGGGAAATCGCTAGGAACAGGACAGCTTCTCAGCAGAGCTACTTCTCTCACCTGAGGCAACTGCAGGTGAGCTGACAGAAACAAAGCAACAACTGATACTGGGCTGAAACCTTCCCTCTTTCCCTGAGGCCAGCAGGAGGTCAAAGGGGTGCTCCCAATAACCACCTCTTCTCTCTCAAGCTTCTTCCTGGCCTGCCAACACAGGAATTCTCTCTCTAGATTTCTTGCAAGAAGGAAGTGAACACAGAAAGCTTCTCAATATACAGTGGAATTTTGCAGCTTTGATTACCACTGCTGCATTTAAGCTGTGGAACACTAACACAATGATGACAAGTACACATTGAGAGAAATTACACCAATGTTTCAACTGTCTCACTGGAGTTTGCAAAAAAACATGCATTTATTTTTATCTGAACTCTTCTCAGGGAAGAGAACAGGACAAATGTGTTTTTCCACTGTGCATAGCATTCTCTGTGGGGTTGGAGTAGAGGCCCATTTTCTTCCTCAAGGAAGGGGAGAGATACAGAATGGAGATGAAGGCAAATACCCAAGCATGAAAGCAGACCTTCCTCCATAAGAGGCAGAGTGACACTGCATGGAGTTGCAGGGAAAGGGCTTTAAGGCTCCTAAACTGAATCCCTCGGAGATCTTAATTTCTGTGAAATAAATGTATTTGCCAGAGACTGTGATTAGGTTTGCCCAAGTAGCAAACCCTTAGCTTCATCAGTTGCTGCTTAAAGTCCAATTCATGAGAAGACCCACCACATGCTCCAACCTGCAATTTAGCTCTTCCTTCCTGGCTTCTCATGTCCCTTGGTAACAAACCTGAGGCAGACAGAAAGCTCTCTTACTTCCTCCATGCACACAACCAGCAACTCTGTGCTGACTGTGAGCTGACCAAGGAAAAAGCAGCTGAAAGTAGCTGAATTTACACACTATGGGTTTCTCTCTGACCTATAATTTCCTTCTGATCCATTTTCAAGAGGTCCAAAATCCAATAATTTAGGGTCAATCACCCTCAGCTGTGTCCTCGGGAAAATCATGTAGTTAGTCCCCTTAGAATGTATTTTGGGCACACAAAGGAGAAGAAGTTGATTAGGAACAGTCAGTGTGGATATTCCAAGAATAAATCGTGCCTGACCAACTGGTTCTCTCCGTTGAGAAAATGATAGCACTTGTGGAAGGGGAGAGGCATGGAAGGTGTTTGTCTTGACTTCAGTGAAACATTCAGCACTATTTCCCAGAATGCTTCAAGGCTGACAGTAAACCACCATGAGTGGACTATCAGATGAGTTAAAAGCAGGCTGGATGATGAAGCTCAGAGGGCCATGTTTATACCCTACCTGTAGGCCAGTAACAAGATACATGCAGGGGACCTGTCCTGTTTAACATCTGTATCCATAACCTAGAGGACACAACAAAGCACACCCTTATCAAGTTTGCACTTGACATCAAACTGGGGAGACCAGTTGATATGCTTAAGGCAGGGTTGCCATCAAAAATGCCCTAGAGAGGCTGCAGGGCTAACATGAACCTTACGAAATTGAGCAAGGACAAATGCAAAAGCCCTATACCTCGGAAGAAATAATTCACTGTGACAGTACATGCTAGGGTCTGCCTGTCTGGGTAGCAGCTCTGCTGAAGAGGACCTGGGGGCCTGATGGGTTTTAAGCTGAATATGAGCCATATGAGTGCACCCCAGCAGCAAAAACAGCCAGCAGTGCCCTGCATGGTACTCATGGGACCATAGCCACACAGGTTCAAGGGACATCATTTTTCTATTTCATCTGGCACTTGCTAAACTCCATCTAGAATATGTTGTCTAGATTAGATACCCCATTACAAGAGAAAGATTGATAAACTGGTCCAAGAAATGGAGGGCGAGCAAGGGGATCAGCAGTTTGAAGCATTTTCCCTGTGATGAGAGACTGAGGGACCCAGGTTTGCTGAGCCTGGAGAAAGTTTCAGAGGGACCTGCAGCAGGTTTTCAATGAGCACCCTATCGAGAACACTGAGACAGGCCCTTCACAGAGGGTCGTGCACTGGCAGTACACACAGATACAAATGGAAATAAGAGAGGTTCAAACTGAACAGAAAAAAAAGCTTTTCCAGCATGAGGTCAACAAAGCATTGAAATGAGCTGCACAGACAGGCTGTACAACCTTAATTTTTGTAGGCTTTCATGATCTAACTCCTTAAAGACCTGAGCAACCAAGTCTGAATTCAGTGTTGATCCTGTCTTAAGCAAGGGTCTGTATCAGAAACCTCCTGAAATCTCTTCTAATCCAAATTATTTTGTAATTCAATGATTCTACATACAGATTGCAGAAGACATTAATTTGTTGCAGAGGTATTTCTGGAGTAGGAGCAGGTAAGAAAGTGACATGACCTGCCTGCTACTTCCCACCAGCTCTGCAATTACTGCCTCTGGATAACAGCTCTTCTCATGGCACCCATGAATAGATGGGCCAGGAGCAGAGAGAAGAACAGCTGCTCTAAGATGATGACCTCACCCTGGCCACTTCCAAGCCCATCAAGCTACAGCCATCTTTTCTAGTTCCAGTGAGGAAATGCCTCATGCCTTATCAGAGGCACCACTGACCACTCTGCCAGCAACAGCACAGTTCTAATGCAGGATGCTGTACAAGTATCAACTTCTCCAGTATGTTGTCCATAAGAATAAAAATATTTCAAAAGAAAACTCCTAAAGGGCTATTTGTACCAAGAAATATGCAAAGCTATTTCCATGAGAGCAAAGTAAACTGGGCTTTGGGCAGCACTGCATCACAAAGAAGTTTGAGTAGTTTATTTCTTATCTTCACATCTTTAAAAAAATGTTATTTGCAGCAACACACACAGAGACCTATCTCCTTATAAAATTAGATATTGTGATAGAAAGAATAACCTTTTCTAGGCCTAGACAATTGGAGACATGGCAGAAATCTGTAGCTACTAATTCTCTCTAAAAACCAAAGAACACAAGATGGCTCACGCCATCCTTTGTTTTTTATATTCAAGACAGAATGAAATATCCTTCAAAAGTAAAACTTTCAATTGGAACAACTCAGAGTACTCCAAAGAACTCACCAGTGATATCACTTAACACCTTTTTAGAAACAAAAACACCACCCAACATGAAATGTGACTGAAGTAATGATAGGGAAAATCCTGTAGTTTGAAAAGGACAAAGGGGATGGCAGCAGAGAATTCTAGATCAGTTAAACTTGATCTCAACCTGAACAAACAATGAAACAGTTAATCCAGAATTATACTGGGAAAAATAAAATCAGAGGCTAAAAATATAGTGAAAAGTAGGTCTTGTTAGGCTGTTAGCCTCTCTCTCCAGTTCTTTCTTTTTCTGTTGGTTTTTTCCCACTTTTTTTTTTTTTTTTTTTAATGCAAATGAAGGCCTGGTAGGCAAAGACAGCTGTGCTAATGCAGCATATCTGAACATCTACAGCAAGGCTACAGCCATCATATTCCTGGCCCAAACCTCAGCCTGTTCAGTGCATGCACCAAGCTCAGCCCCAGCTGTTCTCTGTACATAGGAAGGCAGTAGTGGCAGTCTGATGGCAATGGCATGCTGGCTGCAGGGCAAAGCACTGGACGTGCTGCTTTCACTCAGTCTGCTCAGTGCACTTGGCTCTGCACATCCTGGAGACATGACAAGTTCTGCGCAAGACTGCAGGAGACAGCAACAGAGCATTCAGTCAAAGGACTGACACACGAGAATGACAGGGCAATCTATGCTCCCATGGAAGGAAAGGATAGAGCTGGAGGTTTCTGGTTATGGGCAGGCTGCAGCTCCTGTGCCTGGAGACACAAGTGTCATGACAGACTTGGAGCAATATGACACAGAATAGGCACCTGGGCAGAATATAAAAAATGTGCTTTGGTCTGGGACAAGGAAAACACTGGGCTAAGTTTTCAGGAACCTCATGAGGAGAGGAACATGTAGGACCAGATTCTTTAGCTCAAACTTCCTTCTGTGACATCTCAAGTAATGAATGGGTGCTGAGAGCACCCACAGGATATGTAATCCATGGATTAAAATCAGGCTCCCCATTCAAGATTCAAGAGCAATTGTCAGCAGTAAGATGATATTATACACAGGTATGAGCAGAGGTCTGCACTGACCCATTGCAATTCCAGCTCATTGCTGGTATTGGTACTACCTACAGATGGATGGGATGGGTTAAAACATGGAAAAGATGCTGCTCTCAATGGCAAGACTCACATCATTCTCTACAACCCAGTAATGCACAGCCCAATGCAAAAGACAGAGTTGGAGGGACAAATGCCACAGGGGACCATCACAGAGATAAATTTGGGGCTCCCAGGCACAGCATAAGCTCTCACATAATGCTAGGATCTACAATATGGGAAAGATAAAAGCACAATGTAAACATCTTGCTTACATCAATGAGGCAGTTGCTAGAGCCCTTGTCCCCCACAGGTGCAAACTTTTTGTCCCCTTGACTTGTCAAGACTGCAAGCATGCACATGGTAAAGCACCTGAGAGCACAGTGCCGGTCTTGTAGAAAGAACCGTAAAGAGATACAGAGCCAAAAAGCTAAAGCCACTGGATTCAGTTCAGAATGAAATACCGCCATACTGCCTCCTAATGGCAGGGGGAATTATACACCAGCCAAGGGAGAAAACTCGCTTTTCTGTGGCTTACACCTGTTTACATTACATAAGTTACAACACAGAATTGTCTTCAAAACACTGCTTACCAATCCTTGCAGATGTCCTGGAAGAAATTCTGTTGCAGGACTCTGTTTTCATCTGATGAGAATACACTATGCTGGACTGCTGAAAGAAAAACTGTGTGCATCTGAGAACATATTAAAAGCCAGTTATCTACAGAGGACCTGCAACAGGATTCTAGAGATATGGAATAGACCACACAAGGTTAGTAGAGACATAACTGGATCACAACTGTATCCGAGGTTTCTGATACTTCAGCTCCCGAAAAGACTGGCCTTCAGTAATCAAAGTACATGCAGATACTGTCCCAGAAAATTAAATTAAATTAAATTAAATGTTTATGTTTCATAAAATAAAATTCATTTTTACTTGAAGCCACCAAAAATTGTCTGCAATGCAAGTCCTCTTTGAAAGGCAGGCAGAGGGAGAAAGTAGCTCTAGTATCATTCCATAAAAGCACTGAAAGTCTCAGCCTGCAGTAACTGATCAGTATTTCTCTATTGCATCAGTTCCCATCCTATTTCCCCATACTCCCTTTTGTCAGGAGGTACTGTCTATTCAGTCCTTGTTGGGATGTTTTTTGGAGCACTATGATCAGCGCTGAACCAAAACTGTCCAACCCTTGTGGACCATTTTTTCCTTCCTACTATCAGAATGAGATTTCATCTTGATGTTCAGAGCTTGGAGACCCAGAGGTCAGAGGCCACCACACGATCCACTGAGCCACCCAGTCCCTAGATCACAATGTTAACAAATCACCATTTATCTTTGTTACTGCAGCAAGTGTCCAAGTCAAAACGGTGCCAAAGATCATATCTGTTGGGATAACCTATTGATTTGTGTCATATTCTGCCCAATCCCTATTTTATTCCTGCTCAGGCAGAGGTCAAGACAGGTTAAAAATAACTCCTCCAGTCTGAAGTGCAGGACTGAGGAATGTAAAGCCAGTCTGTCCTTCCCAAGGGTGGGGGTTCAAAAATCGCCAAGACAAGCAACTGAATCAGAAATCTACAGCAGTTGTGAGCAAGACCTTGTAGTCAGGGAACACAAGCCATGGCAAAAAGTTTTGCAGCTTTAACTCTGAGATTTTTTTTTTCTGTGAGAGGAAATAAATCAATCATCTTAGTTCATTCAAGCAACTAAGCATTACAAAAGTTTACGTGCTGTACATACACAGTAAATGCTTTGAAATACCAGTGCAGATTAATGTAGATGCTGTTACAGCATCCACATCTCCTAGCCAAAGTACACTGACCAACATCAGCATAATTCACTGTCCTTAATTGACAGCAAGTTAAAATTTTGACCTTTATTACAGGGGTTAAAAAAAAAAATCAGAGTTGAAAGCAGTTACTGCTGTTCCTAGCACTAATGTTCACATACCACTTTTATCAGAGAACTCTCAAGGTAGATGCAAATTTTTATTTAGATTGTTTTATCCCATTTTAAAACCTTGGAGTTAAATTGCCAACTCTTTGGAGATATTTTTTCCTTCCATTAACATTATGCCCTCCAGAAAATGAAATTTTAAACTAATACACATTTACCCTTCTTTTTCATTAAATAAACAAAGCAAAAAACATTTCTTTATCAATTCCACATGATCTCCTGAAAATTTTGGCCAGTGATACAAAAGAGGATCTTACCTTTACTTTGGCTTCATATTCCCACTCCCATATATAGATTAGATGATTAAGAAAGGAACAGAGGTTGTTACAGCATCTTCTAAAAACAGAATTTCTGACACTTGTACTAAAGCTCAGCCAACTTTAAGGGACCTAACAGGTGGACAAGTCTTCTTCTCTCCACAGCGGGATTTACATCTCAGTATCATTTACTTAATGGCCACACTACTACAAGCCTCAGAAGTCCTCCACAGAAGAAAGGAAATAAAACAACTCTATGCTACCAAGTGATAAAAATATGGACTCTGAATGACAGAGACAGAAAATAAAACCTCCCACCAACCCCCAAGAAGAGGGGATATCAACTGTGCAACAAGTGTCAGAAAATTCACACTTTCCCAATCTATTGGACCTGAAGAGGCAGTATATTTGAGGAATATATTAGTCAGAGCACTCTGGATAAGAAACAATTAAGGATTTCATTGTCTTTGCACAAAAGTAACATGGAAATTGTGTAGCACCTCCATGGGAAGTGAACAAAACAGAAACTCCAGTTCTGTCAGGACAGTTCCTCAGATGGGATGAGAAAAATCTCTATAAAGTAGTTTACTGAAATAGAGCAGTAAAACTACCCTAATGTTGTAACAAAAAGCAAAGGAAAAATCAGGAGGGGCTGAAGTTTTCCTGGGCTTACAGACTGGCACAGGGGAGGCAGGCTGGCTCACTGCACACTGCAGCTTTGGCAGAGGAGAAGTGAGAGCAAGCAGGGGATACTGAGGCAAAACTGGAAAGCACCAAAACTGTTGAAAAACATTAATATGTTCATCTCTGCCCTGTCACAAAATTGTCCTGCCCCATAGTTAGGCAGGCCCAGAGATGACTGACCTTGCTGACTGTCAGACAGGTTTATCTCTGTAACAACCAACAGGTGGAAGAGCCAAAGGACAGTTTAAATCTCAGCAATACCATAACTTGCATGATACATGCTCCAAAGCCTATCTCTTCCCTTACTATATTCTTTCACCAGCCATTTCTGGAACAGCAGGACAGAGCCCCACTCTGGGCTGCAGGAGCTGGCCACAGGAATCATCCACCTGGGGCTGCTCATTTACAGGTTAAAGAGGAAACCACCAGCACAGGCAGGAGGAAGAGCAGACAGGAGCAGGAAGCAGCAGAGACCTAGCAAAGCCCTCTCCTCTCTGCTCGCTCTCTAGTGGTTCTGCAGGCGATTACTCTAGAGCATCCAGCCATACCAAAATCAATAAACAATTTATACGCAGCCCAGGGAATTTTGCCACACTTAATAAAAGTCTCCAGTCACAGTTATGGCTTCATTTCACCTTAACGTCTTCTTTAACTGTCCCTTCTTTTCAAGATCAATTAGAGGCACGTGCAAAGAGAAAAACCAACAAAAAGCACAACCACACACACACACAAACAAACCAAAAAACAGGGAAAAAACTAAAAACCAAGGTCAAACTGAGTAGTAGCCCAGCTTCCCCTCACCACTCTCCTGAGGCAAATAGAGAAATGCAGGGACTGACAGATAACACATTGGGACACCTTCTTTACACATGCTCCTTGCAGCCTCTGGTTCTGGGCACAGTTCAGCAATACAGCAGCCTTACTTAGGAGAGCTGAAGTATTTGGTGAGATGGTTGAGCCTACAAAAGACATCTATGTTCCCTGCAATTTCATGGAAATTCAGCACCTCTGAAAAATTCCAAATATAAAAGGTGAAACTCTACCTATCCTCAACAAATACGCAGATCAGACACCTTTAAGTAGCTCTTCATCTTGTGCTAGGTTCATCCAGTCTCACTGCCCCAGTCATGCCTTGGCTTTTGATGAGACACCCAGAACCCCGCTACTGAATTATCTTCTTTACTCCAGTCATTTGCAAGAGGAAAGGGCTAATAAAGGAGGGTAACTTCCATTAATAGCAATTGGGGAAAAATAGCTTTTGATCTCTCCTTGACTTTCTGAATTGAGGTGCTAATATTCCTTTGATGTTGTATATTCACTTTAAAAGTACTAGAAAAGCTGCCTGTATTTTCTTGGTAACTTGTTCAGGAAAAAAAAAAACCAACAACAACAACCAAAAAAAAAAAAAAAAAAATATCTCTGCACTTGGGATAGCTGATCTTGAACAAGACATAAAATAGTGGAAGGCCTGGCCCATTCACCAGCCTTTCAGTCCTTATAAAAGCTTTTTGAGTTCATGCTTCCCCATATAGAATCCAAAGTTTCTGCCCTAGCTAGGTTGAGCCCATCAGCCACTGTAGCTGTTGCAGACAAGAACAGCTGAAACAGCCATTTTCATTGTTTTACAACTGTTCAGACCCAGGCAGAGTAGGATTCAACAGCTCCATGTCCTGATGCCAGCACTGCCTTTAGGACCTTAACCAGAAATGCACAGCAGAAACTGGCTGAAATAATTACAACTCCTCAATTCCTCTCAGTGCTGCAGGAATCAGCAAGAGAAGACTTGCTTTGCCTTCATGACATCAGACACAAGAAGGAATCACCTGAGAGAAACCCTGGTGAAGCTCTTCAGGGAAGACACTGCTGAACTGCTGCCACTCCATAGCATGGGTCCAGAAAATACTATTCCCACAGGTAATAGTGTGGTTTCTTACACTGCTCTTAGAAAGAGAGACCTTCTCATTGAAAGGGGTTTTGAAATGCAAATAATGGATACTGCAGAAAACAGAAGAACAACTTTTCACCATGCCACTGTCACCAGCACAGCACCTCCCCAGCTCAGGCCTCAAACCTGAGGTGGATCTATACTGAGCCTGGGTCTCCTCTTAGGCCTTCTTCACCAGAAAGAAAGAACACAAGGGAGGAAGCCTGGGGACAGGCAAACACCATTCTCTAGCTGGCTCCCACTGCGTTGGTAGGGCATACACAGAATGAAATGTATGCACACAGTCAGCAGGGCAGTCTGGCTTTCAAAATTAAAAAACCCAATGAAGGTGGGCAATAGGGTAAGATATAAAGGAACAAAAAATTGCTCAGCTTTCAACCCAAACCATATTTCTCTGTTAACATCTCCAAAATGTGAGCTCTAGCTAGATCCCTATTTAAAACATATCTACCTCTTACCTTGGTTCCTTTCCTGCCTGCACCTACCTTCATACATGTGTCTTCCCTGATGACTTTTAGTGTGCTTTAGCTGGCATCCCGAGATGCCCTGGCTCAGGTCCTGAAGGTTAAAGAAAATTAATTCAGCAATCGCAGCATCTCTTTTTGCCATTTCATTTCAAACTGATGTCATAACAGATCATGTATCATCCTGCCCTTCCTCACCTTTACTACTTGTGGCCTACACCTACATCCTTCTCTGCTTGGACTGTATGTTCTCTGAACAGTAAATGCTCCTATCCAAATCTGTAAAGCCTTAGGGGCAGTTGGACTTCAGTATTGACCAAAACCTTCTAGGGACTATAAGAGTACAGAAAGGAAAAACTGAGTTTACATGGATCCCACAGGCTACAGCAGTAGCTCAAGGCACCTTGGTCCTCAGATTCATTGAAGTACTGCTTTTTCAGAAAACCACCTGCTGAATTTTCTTCATACAATCTTGGAGGAGATTGGAGGGGTTTAGAGCTCTTCCTCCACCACTCACATGATACCATGCAGACTTTTCAGCACACTCACACTAAAATAACCTAAGTTTGGATCAGATGGAGTGAAGCATTTCAAAGAAGGTTATGCAAACCTGCACCTGTTATAGCCTCATAATTCGAAGCCTCTCAGGGAACATTGAGATCACCAATATATTAAAGCACACATCAGAAACTAATAGGGTGTTAAATATTTCCAATTGAGAAGAGCCTACATGTCTGGGAGGAGACATCTCCAGTAAAAAAAACTGTGTGCTGCTGCATCACAAGCCTTTGGCAAGACAAATAATTTTCTTACGTGCAATATTTTACAGATTGTTCAAGGCTAAAGAAAATCTATCTTTGTTATTACTTAAATGTAAAATATCTCAGTGATACCCTACGTAGGATAGAGAATTGGTCATTGCCTTGTGTCATGGTGATACTGCCTGTGTCAGTGGGTACAGAGCAAGAAGCCCTAGAAACTGGGACCTCCAACAGAATGCAGTCACCAGCTACTGGTTGGTTTGGAGTGTTTGGAGGAAGAGGAAGGGTCTAGACAGAATAGACATGGAGACCAAATAATGAATGCCCTAAATTAGTCACTGCGTGGAGCCACTTAAAACTTGAAGCAAAAGAATTCAGTCAGAGTATCACTGGGACAAAGGTGACTGGAGGGATGAGATGTCATAAACCATCCACTGGTAGGAGTCAGAAGAGAACCTTCTCCTCCACAAACACGTTACTGCTCAATTATTACACATCAAGTTTATATCCACCTGGAAAGCACCAGTTAGAAGCGAGGCAATCTCCCAGGCTGTGACAAAGCAAGCTTTCCATTAGTAATCTGTAATGCCACCAAGAAAAACAGAAGGAGCACAGCATTTTCAGAACTACTCAAGATTCTCACCTGCCCATGAAACCTAGTTTTGTAAACACAAGTAAGCTGATGGGCTTTTTTGCTTTCTCTTAATGTCCAAACACTTGGCTATATCCAACCAAGGTCAGGAGGTGACCATAAGCAATAGCAGTTTCTTAACCACTCTCAGGGACCTGATCCTATGGGGATACCAAAAAAAAGTTCCTCCAGGAAAAAATTTAGAAGCCACTAACCACAGGATATATAAGAGTCAACTGCTGCAGCTGTACAACAATGAGACCTATCACAGTCTGAAGCACTGTTTTTGCCTCTTTTTTTATAAACAAACACTTGATATAGAAGCTTCCTCCTTCTGTATATCCTGAGAATTTCCATATTCAACAGAAAATCTTTCTTGATACAAAGCAATCAGGATTCCTTCTCTAGGGATGGAAATGGAGACTTACTTGGATGTGTAAAAGGAGCTAGATCATGTAGCCAAACTGGATGACATCCTGTTCATAATGACATGTCATAAACCTGTGCCAGAATATGGGGAAATGGAACAAATGATTTCTCAAAGGGAGACATATGTTAGAGCCAGAATGGTAAAAAATATAGACTGAGTCTAAGCTTCTAAGCACTGCATTGCATTCCCTGGGTACAGAAAGGAAATGGAGAAGTTGCTTGACAAACAGGTCACTTTTCCCTGATCCCCCTACTGCTGCCAAAGCTGTGATTTTGTACGGGAAAAATTGAGCACTAGCAGAGTCTGGAATAGAACAGGTCACAACTTTTCTTCTCCCTTCCAAGATGACAGGCCTAAGGGTCCACCAAAGCAACATATTTGCTTATCTTACCCTTTCAAGGATCACTTCAGCTGTAGCATTGCATTGGACCCTCCCATCCAACTGGGAGTGCCTCCAATAGCTTTAATTAAGAGGAAGAAGTATTTAATACAGGAATACTCTGGTGTTAATACCATGTCAGAAATGCATGAAGTACTCCAAGATGCCAAGAGGTCTGACAAATATACAGTCCCTTGGGACAAGGTCTTTTGTGCTTTTTATGGGCTGATGCAGTCTCCAAAGGTAGAAGTGGAACTGATAAGCAGCAATACATGTCATTGCAGCACCTGAAGATAAGGCCATCCTGCCCTTTAAATCAACCTGCTTTATGCTTTCCTAGATGGAAAAATATAGTCACATGTTATGCTCTATCCTTAAACGCAGACCCTCCAAGCCCCAGGAGCAGATTGTAACTTCACTTTTGCATCTGGGCAAAGCTCAGCTCAGCTCATCTCTGCCTCAGAAAGGCAATTGCATTTCCTGGATTGCCTCACTACAAGCACAAGAGGGCTGGAGAGTCAGACTATCTCTTCAGCTGTGGAGGAATATAACCACTAGATCTGTGTGCACACAGGCACACAGAGGTCAAACAGCATTGAAGCAGTGACACTGCTACTCTGGACCAGGGAGACAGAAGAAAACAGACCTTTCTGGATTTGAGTGCACACCCAGGAGCACAGCATTTTCAATCAATCGGACATATGTTGTTTGCTTGAGTTTGTTTGTTTGTGGGACAGTTTTTTTGGGTTTGTTTGGTTGGTTGGTTGTTGTTAGGCTTTCATAATTTATAAATGGCAGTTCTTTCCCTTCTGGCATCAGAGTCCTTCCAGACCCCAGAATGCTTCAACACTCTCATCTGACAAATTTTTGTCTACCTAACGTACTAAAAGGGCACAAGAAGAACAAAACATTTGTATTCAACAGGACAGAAGGATTTGTAAAGTTAGATGGTGCAGGGCAAGCTGAGATGTTTGTTGATATGACAGAGAACTTGAGAATGGGCTTAAGTGACAAAAATGGGAGGAAGACCCCTGCACTGCCGAGTGTGTCCCTCATTCTGTCTCAGTCAAGTTTGTCACTCCTGTGAAATCCTCGCTTGGACATTCTATGGTGACTCAAATGCTTAGCAAGCATCCCCATTAGCAAACCCTAAGCCTCCCTTTCACTAGTGGCAGACTGCTGTAGAAGGCCACTTTACCAGGCAATAACACCTGCTGGAAAGAAAATTCCTGTAAGCAGATTCCTTGTGACTGAAGCAGCAACCTTGACCAGTCACTTGAGAGCCCTGTTACATCCATAATGATACTGTCTCCACCTTTCCCTTCCCCCAGCATGAAAGATGAGTGGTTGTGTGGAACGAGTCCCCGAGCTGTGATGGGAATCCGTCTCGCTTGGCTGCAAAAAATATATATATCCTGGTATGGCTGTGATGAATCCTTTCATTATTCATCTGCAATTGCCCTGCTACTGCTGCTGTTCTGTTCTCACTCTCTCTCTTTCTTTTATAAATAAAAATGGAAACAGATTAATGACAAATATTGACAGAGATTGCTTTTAAAGAGCCACACCTGAATGTGGGCTATGGGGGAGAAGCAGTGGCAGAGCAGCATCAGAGGGATGGGAAGACCAGGAAAGACTAAGTAAGAGACAGGAAAAGATAAAGATGCTCACTCCAATTGGGCTAGGTGCGTACTGACTGGAGCAAGGTATC
The DNA here is from genome assembly GCF_050655825.1 of Lonchura striata. Lineage (NCBI taxonomy): Eukaryota > Metazoa > Chordata > Aves > Passeriformes > Estrildidae > Lonchura > Lonchura striata. Next base: position 51,386,982 of record NC_140707.1, on the reverse strand, counting down.
CTTCTGGTGATATGGACCTCAATTTTCTCCAACAAATGAGCTCGGGATTAACAGAGCTATGCGTCCAAAATATCTGAAGTGACTAGAAGCAGCAGTCAGTCGTGCTGTCAAAGATACTCTGGAGCAAAGTTTGCAGAGATAGAGCAAAATATTCACAGGACAAAACTACAAAACACAGGGGTAGTTACACACAGATCACCTGGTGATCAATAAACAGTACCTGATACTGCTGCTTGTCCCATTCCGCTCCAGGTGACCAGTGAACATCAAGGCTCTAGCTGGCACAACTGCCAAAGCTACCTAGATTTTAGGAATGTGACTCAGATGGACCAAACAAATCTGTAACCAGTCAGGTCACAGGCTGACAGTGAGTAAAAGCATCCAGTGGAGGCAAGCCTGGCTTCATTCTACCCTTCCCTGTCTATTCCCACTGTGTGACGAAACAATGGTAAGTGTTATAATCAAGTAGCACTCCAACAAGATTAATTGTTTATTCCTATTTAATATTTCATCCCCTTATTGAAGAAAGCAGGAGAGGAGTGGCAGAGATGGTATCTAACTCCTAGAGAAAGAAAAGTCAACTCACTTTGGGTTTACCTCTCATCTTAAAATAACCTGTTGTAGCCGCTATGAGCAGATGGGCTGCAGGAAACAGAGCTCAAAGTCCACGACTTTTATAACCAAACTATACTTCTTCCTTGTAGACCCTTGTACATTTTTTCTCACCACACAAACACATGAAAGACCTGACTTACAAAATGGCTAACTGAGACTGCTTGTTGTTCCACACACTGCACAGAGAAGGGTAAAGAGTTTCAGCCATTGCACTTGTCTTAGTATTTAGCCCAGATGCTCCATCTTAAACTTCCTAGGTGCTGTGTAAAACCCACAGATTGGAATAAATCTGCTCTCCCAATCACAGGGCTGATGCCATGATGCCACTCTCTTGTCCTACACACCTAGTGAAGCCCTTCAAATCAGCTGGGGATTCAGAGGCTACAGTATTTTTTTTCCTCCATTCTTCTCTCTGCTTTTAGTCTCTTCCTCATCCTTACAGAAGATGTTTGAGTTCTGTTACTACTTCTCCATATATTTCTATCCCTACAGTGATCTCCATTGATTGCAGTCTCCTCCTCTTAAGTCCCATGCTTCCTAACTCAAGCACCATCTATCTCCCCAGAGATACCATGTCTGCAAAAATCACCTTCACAAAACCATTTCCAAGGCTATCTCCCCTTCCTGCTATTGCTTATACTTCCTATCCTTATTCCCATCCAAGTGCTTGGCCTCACATAAGAGAGCAGAGATACGCACAGACTCATTGCTGCTTGTTCTTTGCCAGTCTCCCAATTAACTAAACCCATTTTCATCCTTCCCTCAGAACTGCTCCCCCTCTTTTGGTGTCAAGCCACTCTCCCACCCCCCTGTCCTCCTCAGAGCATACTGCTCCTTGGACTCCTTTCAACAGCAGCTAATTCAAGACATTACAGCACAGAAGCCTGTGCCAACATCCAGTGCATAAACAAAGATGAGATACATGAGAGGAGAGAACACACTGTCAGCATTTAATAACAAACACTAATTGCAAACAGGGGGATGGACTTCTCCATTCCAGTCCTCTCAGCAGCCTAAAGTGATCTCAGCCAAGGGACATGCCCATTCACAAAGAAGGATCCATTAATCACTAAATGACTCAGTAGCTGACTGACTGCCACCAGCCTGTGTGGTGTCTCACTGATCCACTGAATGGAGTGGGTCTTGGAGTTTTATTTGCACCTCATTAGTGTAGGGACACAGAAATATAAGGCCTCTAGTGATGCAATTTCCAAAGCCTTTCAGGTCTACTACAGACCTGTCCTATAATCCTTGCAAAATCTTAACTTCTCTCTGTGACTCCTGTTTTCCTGAGAAAATTGCCTTATATCAGATCCCAAAAACCTGCAGGCTGTTTGAGGGCTTCAGCAGTTCAGTATTTTTACTGAAAGCTGCTGCAAATGATAGATGGCATTTTTAATAACATTCTCATTTACCAGAAAAGCTGATTTTCATCACAAGCAACATGGGGTAGAGAGACCAAGTATTTTCAATAATTTTGCCCCATCATTCATTGTGCTTCATAGATAAACAAATCCGACCTCAAATGAGAAGACACGTAAACGACACTTTGGGTTCTCTAGAGCAGGCAAGTCCCTTTCAGCCATAATCCCTGTTTAGGAAGCATATGCAGTTATGTCACCTGAAATATCCCTTCTCTCCTCAGATAAGGATACTGTAAAAACCTTTAAGGAGCACCTGGGAGAAGAGGTATATGCAGTTTGTGGCCATGTGACTTTAGCACTGCCTCAAAGCCCCTCTTGCAGCCTTGCACTGTGTGGATTTCCTATGAGCTGCTGAATCCCTGCAGACCATGGGGTAGGGGGCACAGATCTGTAAACAATTGAGCCAAAGTTAAAACCTTGGTTCTTGCCAGTTGTATGAGTCTCCCTCAGTGAAACCATTATTCCCAGGACTTTCTCCCAGCCCACCCAACTCCCCAGTCCCAGTCCTGCCATCATGCCCTGGACTGCCTCTAGCACCCCTTGTGCACATCAATCAAGCCAAATCAACTGACTAAACCAGCAGAAACCAAGTCATTTTTTGCAGTTGAAGTGGTTTTATGTGACTCATAGGAGTCAAAGGAGGGAAAGGCAAACAGCAGAAGCTTACAGCCAAGCATGAAGAAACAATGCAGCGGAGATGGAAGGACAAGGCTTTTTCTTCCATCAATCATAAACCATTTACCTCACTTCATAGCCTTGCATCCTGTATTTCCAAACAAAAAAAATCTCTAAACTTTCAGTCAACTGCAGACTTTGAATTCAGAGTGCTTTAGGATGTGCTTAGATGAAAAAGTAGTGAAGAAATAGAAAGTCAACACCCTTCCAAATTTCTACATGCTTTAGGGTTTCAGCTCCCGCAGACACACAAGGTGATGTTAGAAACCCTTTAAGTACGTCTGCAACTGAACTCACTGTATCCTGATGTATTCAGCTGCACTTGCATCACACATATTGCTCTAGTCCTCATGGTACTTCTCCACTGATTTTAACCTACACAGCCCTTCAGAATTCAAAGGCTGTCTCCTCAGTACCCTCCCCTCCTCAGGCTCTGGGGCCAGTAGTTGCAGCTTTACTAGTATATTTACTTAGGGCAGACTTGTGAGAAAGTTTCAGATTGTCTTGCCTTGAAAACTTCATTAACTTTGATGTTGCTTTCCAAATGCACAGCCTGCATTAACCTACATGATGTTTTACCCTTAACAACACTGAGCAGATTTGGAATCTGTGGAAAGATAGAAGATCTGGAGTTTACTGACCTTCACACTCCATTACAAAGTCCACCTTTCATTCAAGCTTATGTTTAATGAGATGACATGAAGGGCTTAAGTAATGGGGTATAGTATTCATATGGATATAAACTATCCAAGCAAAGGCCTACTCCTGCCTGTCTTCTTCCTCCTTTATCTTGCCCCTTGTGTCTCACAGCTTTGCCCCTTTGCCCTTGCTCTGACTCCTTCCTGATCCTCCCACCAGGTGACAATTTGAATTTTAAAGCCATTTATATTCCAAAATGTGCATAATCAGATTTTTATCCTGTACTTTTCTGATGTGACTTTTTTATTATGACATCAAGTACTGACTCATAATAAGGATGTAAATGCCCACTTTAATGTCTATTAGCAGTATCTGCAGATGCATATAAAATTATAGTATCATCACATAACTACATATTAACCTCTTGAGCTCCATGACAAACTCTCCAGGGAACACTGCATTCCAATTTTCAATTGCCAGCAGTAGTTCAGTGACAAGCAGTAGAAGTTGTACTCATCCATATCCTAAACATTTGAGGTACTTGCAGAATGACAGAGAGTAGACATATTCTAAACAGACCAGCTCTGATGCTTCCAGTTGCCAGTTATTTGTGACAAGCATTTGGGTTCTTCCCAGGAACAAATACACAGTTTCATTTAAGTACACATACACATGGGATGTCACTTACCTGAAATAAATCTGTGGTTTTCAGCAAAGTTGTTTCTGAGTCATATGGTAGTCCACCATCACTGCCCAAAACAACTGGCAGAGAGAAGATAAGGTGTACAGCAACTTACCATATGTCATCTTTTATGCTTCTGTTAAGCAAACAATGCACTTTCCTCAGAAAATGCCCACTTAGCACAGGTGTGAGGTGTAATGTATGAGCAAAGAATGATGTGGACTACAGTACTTTACTGCAGTAATATAAGAAAATCATAATCGCAGCTATCTGTCCAGTCTGAAAATGGTATTAATGGAAATTCAAACATTTTGATTTTCATCTTTCAGCTTAATGGAATCTCTTTAAATGAGGAAATGGGTATTCAGCTTGCAAACAGAGCCTGCCAACCCACATCTAACAAATGAACACAAAAAAGCTTGTAAAGGAAGGCTGTTTATCTTTGTCTTTTTGTTTTTTTAAAAGATGCACTAATTTCTCTAGAAGATGTAAACCAAGAGTCCATGGAGAGAACAGAACAAGACTTACAATAATAAGGATAATAGTTAGTATAATTTTCTCTTTCTACCCTTTTTCCTTTTTTCCAATACAGCGCAGTCAGATGACTGATTCTGGTTCCAAGGGCATTCTTCCCAAGATATACACTAAGACTTCTGATACTTTAAAACTTTGCTGAATTGGGCATTAGAAGGCAGCCTATCAGTTGTTAAACAACAGTCAGGTTTACTTCACTAGACAATCATTACCCTGTAGTTTAGAGAAAAGAATCAAAAAGACATTACTTGAAATATCACTGCAAGACATGAGTCAAAATTCATGTCATCCTATAATGTTCAGGTAAAAGTATATAAAGTGTGATTGTTCCATAGCAAGTTTTCACCTACCTATTGCTCTTTCTTGAGATGTAGTAGGCATGTTATTTCACAGCAGATTCTCTATGATACTATGCATTTGGGGCTGCTCTTTCAATTCCTTTGAAGTCCAGGAATCATAGTATTTCCAGAGAAAAAACATATTTGGGGAAATTAAAATACTTTTATAAGGAAACTTCAATACAAAGTGAATACATACCAAGTCCTAGCTCAAAAATAAATAAATAAATATATATATATATAGACACAGATATATATACATCTGGTTACAGATAAAAATACTCAAAAAAGGAAGAAATCCCTTTTCTGCCACCCTAAGTTGTCCCTTATTCCATACACTTTACAATAATGTTAAATCAAATGATTACACAGTTTATTTTTGAGACTCTTAACTTTATCCAGAGCACAGAATGCATGCTTCCAGAGAGGTGAAGGGCAAGAACTGAAGGAGATGAGCATAAATGAGTCAGACCCACTGGCAGAAAAGGACAAAGCAGGAGGCTGTCCATGTTCTCATGATGAAAGCAACTGACCATCAGCCCTGGAGAGATGCCTGCCTGCTGCCATCTCTCTCTTAGTTGAGAAGCCACAGAAAGACATCAGCAATAGAGTCAGTGTTCCTCACCTCATCAGTAATTGTGGCTGGATGTGCAGAAGCTCTGAGTACTTATAGCTGCTAAGGAAGTTTGTAGGAAATGTAATTTGAACCTACAAAAGGGTACAAAGTCAGTCCCTGCAAATTGCCAGTGTCTGTGTATCTCATCCAAGGCCCCTGAAATTCAGAGATAATTCCTGGGCTTTGCTTCAGTCTCAAATTCCTCACTTATTCAATAACAGTGACAATAATATTCAAATGCTAAGTACGCAAGTTCATTAACATTCTCAGCTGTCACAGCAGGAAGTACTCTGAAGATACTAACAAGTATCTCTCCTCTTCAGAGCGGAGTGTGGATGCTGCCCAGTAAATAAAGCTGGAAGTCAGCCTACGGGGGAAAAAAAAAAACAAGCCAGCAGCTGTACATTCAGAGTCTCAACTGTCCTACACTAAGGCAGGAACCATGTGTGAAAGGGGGCAGATGAACAGACTGAGACAGACAACCCCCAAACCCAACAACAAATCATGAAAGTGCCTGATTGCATTGCACTGCACATGCAGAAGGGCACTGATTACAGCAACATGCATCACTCAAATTGCAGCTTTGTCATCAGAGCACAAATTTTCTGGTTTGTTTTATTTGTACTTGAGGAGTGGGTGGGGTTGCTGAAGAAGATTCTTGTTGAAATGTCTAAAAACATATATAAGCAGATGAAGCCCATAGTTTAGAGCTGTGCAGCCTATCAGTGTGGGACGAGGGTGAAATGTCACCTTCTCCAGGTAGCTCCGGCATTGAGTGCAGAACAACAGCCACACCTCATGGCCCCCTCTCCCCACCCTGGAATCAAACCTTGCATGTCTAATTCCCTCCTTCCCGTCTCCACAGTATCTGAAAGGACCAGCAAGATTCATGAAAGCTCCCCTTGCTGTTCACTGGATGAGCAAGAAAGAAAACACAGGACTTCTTTCACACACCATACAACACTCAGCAGTAGGAGCATCTGGATTAAAATGGGAACATGTGTTTCCCCATGGAGGAGGGCTAGGTGAGTCCAAGCACTTGCAAATTATTTTGTGAAGCAGGATGAAGAAGAGCCCTAAAGCAACACTGCTGAACCTCTCAGGAAGCTGGTGTCAAAATTACAAGGGAAACATCATTGTCAGTATTGGCATTAGTTTATCAGAGCCACTGGTCTGCCATCACTGCACCTGCAGGCAGTCTGTGAGCGATGACACTTCTCAGAGGAAGATTTCTCCAATCTTTAGGTACAATTCTCCAGTTTCCAGTAAAATTTTTAGTGTGCTTTGAAAACTCTGTGTGCTACATCTGCCCTATTGCAGCAACTCCTAAGATCTGCTCACATTCTCATATTTAGACACCTCCCACCAAAACTCCCCCACAAAAAATAAATTAAATTAATGTAGTTTACTACTTTGAAACCCTATATTTCATTTAAAAACTAAGTATCTGTTCTTAATGGGAAATTCCTCTATGCCAGTGGAGAACAAAATTTGCACTCCAGTTTTGAAATGCCCTTTTATTTACATGTGGCAAGTTCTCCATTAATATATAGCAAGTCGACTTGCATTCATCTGTAGTTTCAGTTGATTTTTATGGGCTGGAAAAGCACAAATAAAGGTTCATGGTTTGAAAAATATCAAAATTGATAAATGCTACCATAGTCAGCCCTGTTATCAAGCTTACCACCAGTTATTCAAACTGAACTGAGAAAATTCTCAGGATATAAAATTAAGGACATGTAAAAAAGCACCATTCACCTTTTCCTTTTTAAATAGAAATGAACATAATTATCAGATTAAATGCTTCATTACTCAAAATTTTAAAATTACAAAATTGTATGTAGGTGTAAGACTGAAACAGCTAATTTTTAGACATCTGAAATTTTTGACATTACCAGATCTGAGCCCTTCCTATAAGACAATCTATTGCTCCTTGTTCCAACTACTTATACCTAACAAAAATCAGCATATTTCACAGGGAACATTTCCCAGTTCTCACACATGCAGCTTGTAGACAACCCTCTACTCCAAATATGGTGTTAAAAACTTGAAGCCATTTCCAAAGGATCTTGATCTTTTTGTTTAAAAACATTTAGTCCACTTGGGATCTAATTTTTAGTTTATTCATTGGAACAGTTCAGGTAAAAGGATTCCTGTGTTGCTCCTACCACAAATATGCATAGCTATTATTAGTGGGATACAAGCATAGGCAAAAGAAAATGAGAAGTCCTCTGTTCATTTAATCTTTGAAGTCACTGTTATCATGGTAAAATAGAATTATGCCAATCTATCTTAAAAGGATGTTAGTGCTGGCAAAATGAATTGATATCCATTAAACTATCAATTGAAACTGATCTGCTCATTTAAATGACATCCCATTTGGGACGGGGCAGATCTGAAGCAGTGTCTTAGAAATGAAAGGCTATTTAAGAAACTCTGGAATTGTTTCAAATTCCAAACAGGGAGCATCTCACTTGTCTAGAGACAATGTCCTGACAAACTGGGAAACAAAATAATTACAAAAAAACTCTAAAGAATGGACATGATAAATTACCTCAAATCCTTCACTCAGGTTTGCAATTCAAAGCAAGAAAAGCATAGTAACTCCCTACAGACCTTCAGATTACAGTTTATACTTTATACTTATGGAAACGGTCAAGGAAGCATGCAGATTAATGGAGAGCCCAATACTGTAAATCTAGTCAGATGTCAGCAAAACCTCTCTTCCCCCACTCTCAACTCAGTTCACTTTATATCAGATAAAACACATCTTTCATATATTGATTTATTTCCAGTTTCTATAATCAGAACAGAGATTCTGCAAGAGCCTCATTCAGAGAATACACATCTTATTTAAAACAGAGGAATACAAGCAGGAATCTTTCTTATTTACATGTTAACCTTAAAATAGAGTACCAAGAACCCAGACTCCAACCCCTATCAAACAATTAAATCTTATGACCTCATTAAATATTTGGGACATGCACAAGGCAGCTCTTGATAGACTTTGAGTAGACCTTTTTGTGAGCTATCTCTAGGAGAACCCTCTTTGACAGGAGGAAGCTAAAATGCAACTGATGGTAGCTTTGCTCACTATCTGGTGTTGTCAAAACCTGAGGGAAAACTCAAGGACTTCAGCAGTGCCCAAGGACTCTGGTCAGGCCAGAGCAGTCTCAGATCATGGCACTCTTAGAAATGCCTCCAGCAATGAAATCTCACATGCACCAATATAAGCAACCTACGTTTTAGGTCCAAGTTCATTTATATGCCCATCTGCAAGACAAAAGATGCTTTACTACTTAGAATTTCCAATGCCACAAAGGGTTTTCTACCACACAGGCATGACACCTCTGATCTTCTGATAAAACTAAACAGACTGAGCTCTTAAGTATTGCAAACTATAAAAACGGTTGGTACAAAATTGCACTATAATACTGCTAAAGGAAATGCAACAATTTTTTTAATAAAAAAAAATCTTACTTTATAGGACATTGTACATTGAAAAGCAGTAGTAAGAACTTTAAATTCAACTGCCTGAATACCACCTCCTATGATAGTGTTACAGCATTGTTTGGGCAGCAAAGCCTAGCAGCATATTTGGCTATATGAGTATATGAAGCCTGAATAGCAATATTAGAACACTCTTTGAGGAGTACCATAAATGACTCTTAACAGTTACTCTGTAACTCTGAAGAATACTTTAAGTATGGACACTAAAACTGAATGCATATGGATGTGGAATACTGGGAATTTTCATGCAGGAGCACAATTAAATGACAAGTTTTACAGTATGATGCTTATGAAAAATGATTTATATGGGTTAGTGGAGTACATGGGACTTGGTAACTGGGCATATAAATACATGGCAAAAAAGCCTCATTGTAAAGAAAGAACAAAAATTTTCAACCTTGCTGGAAAAAAAAGCATGGTAAGAAACAATGTCAGGATGTTGATATTAGGAAAAAAATATTCCAAGAGAAGATACTATTTACTTATAAAAACAGTAATCAATAAGAAAACTGATTACAAACAAAGATATACTAATCCTTACTTGATGTTTTCATCATCAGGATGTGTCCTTGTAAAAATATATTTAAATCCCATTGCAAGCTAAATACTACAACCAAAAGTTCAAAAATGTTTTCTCCAGCCCCAAAGAAAGTTTGTACCTCTTTCTGAGGCAGGACGCTGGGCTAAGAGAACACTAAAAAAAAGTATCACTCTATTACTGCTTTATCTTTACAGTACCCCTAGGCAGGCAAACTAGGTCACTGTGAGAGACAGACTACCAAGACTAGCACACCTTTGGTCTGACACAGTACAGCATTTTTTATGCTGTTCATCCCAGTTCCTTCAGAGTTTACAAGGACAAGATGGCAGCTTTGCAAAACCCTGATCATCCTCATAAAACTGGCTTCTCTGCTTTAGGACATTGAATACTCTAGCTCATAACACACAGGGCTCAGCAATACTTTTCTTGATTATTGTCTGCAAATATATATATATATATATATATATATATGTATATATATATATATATGTATATATATATATATATATATATATATATATATTTTGCATCTTTCTCTGATATAACACGCTGACCAGTCCATTTTCCAGTTTCACCAATTTTTTAAGTTGGTACAAGAATTCTCTTTACATAGTATGCCAGTGGGCACATTTTTTCAGCTGACTGGACTCACAGTGACATCCCCATTTGCATGGGAAGGCATTCTAGCCACAATGAAGTTGAGAGTTATGTTGAAAGTTCCTTCTGTCTCTACAATGTAAATCTGTATTATGTCAGGTGACTGAGGCCCAGCCACACGTGGGTCTCAAGACACTGGTGCCAGTTTAGTCTCCCTGCACTTGCCTGTGGCACTATTCCCTCTCTTAGAAAGAGATGCTTTGGTATAATTAAGCCATTATGTCCTCTGTGCTGAGTTCAAGCCTTGTACTGGGTAAAGTTAATGGCCTAAAATAATCTTGTTTTACTTCCTGTATAGCAAGTGTCCCCTTATGCTTCATGCCTTAAGAAGCATTACTGCAAAGTACTTTTCCTGCATTTGATGGTACAAAAGGATGTTGCAATCACAAAACACAAACTGGAACAGAACACAAGAAACAAAGACACAAAAATGAAGTATCCCAATGAGAACAGAAGTTCATCTTCCTTTGACAGTCTCCTAACAGACCATTAAAATACATTTTCTGAACAAATGTAGCATCCTTCACTTTTGCTTTACTGAAAAATTATCTGGTTACAAACTCAAGACAACAAAGCAAAGTTCTTATCCACTTCACATAATTTCTTTTCAATATCTAGGTACATACATTGCTTTTTGTAGCATCTTCCTTCTTAAGCACAGAAGGGGTTACAATAAAAAAGGCACTCCTTCATGCTTCTTGTTGCCCTTCCTACAGTTTCCCTTCTCATCCTCAGCCCACTAAACAAATCTCCGCAATATCCACAAAACAACAGCAAGAGCAGCTACAGTTTGAAGGACAGCACTAACCTACTCAATGTCATTATTCAAGAATGATGCTGGCAAGACACACCTCTGCATACCCCAATCACAAAGCTAATCTATCATTCAGTAGCACTAGTCCCAACCTCTAACAAGTTTCTCTCCAGGTCCTGTTTTGCTGCTTTCTCCACTTGTTATCTACCTTAAAATCATAAATCCATCATGTCAGAAACTACATTCTTTTAATTCAGTCTTCTCCAGTACTTACCAAACTTGGCATTAAGGATATAAAGCTATTAGGGAGCATCCAAAGGAGGACTAAGAAGATGGTTCTGCTCCTCAATGTATTTAATAATTCCTTTTTAAAGCACAACCAGCCTTCCTAGATTCCTTTGGGACTGACTCCCAAAGTCTGCCCACTGCAAGTCCATGGTGGAAATTCTGCTGGTGCCCTACCTTACTTCACCCAGAATTGAAAACTCTAACATTTCATGGTCCCTATGCCCAAGACAGCCACCAACCACCACATCCCTCACTGGACCTGTTTGGTTGGACTTGATGATCCCTGTGGGTCCCTTCCAACTCAGGATATTCTATGATTCTATGATTTAAAGGACTTGAAATGCCTTTCAGTAGCACCCAGTATGATCTCCTCTAAAATTTTTCTAGGTACTGGGGCTAGATTAGCAGGTCTGTGTTTCTTCGGTCTCATGTCATGCCCTTCTTGTAAACTAGAATAATGTTGAGTAGCTTCCAGTCAGCATGGGCCTTTCCCAGACTCCCAAAATCTTCAGTAGAGATTCAGAGAGGTCATGCTACAATAACCACTAACCCCTTCAGTACTCTGGGATTAATCCTACTTGGCCTCATAGACTTACAAACATTCAACTGGTCCTTTACAGTCTCCATTACACAAAGTCACTATTCCCACAGTAATGGTCCTCCAAATCAGAAGACAGGGCAGCCCAAGGTATGTCAGTATTATAATGAGACCAAGGCAAAAAAAGTACTGAATGCCCCCACTTTGTCTTCAGTCCAATTTTTCTGGTGATCATCTACAACAAATATCAGTCCAATGTTTTCCTTAGACCTCTTCTTGCTATTTATGTACTTCAAAAAGCCTTGGTTGTCTGACATAACACTGGCCAGTTTCAACTCTAAGTTTTGGTCTTTCATATCTTCTCCCTGCATATGTGAACTACAGCACTGTAATTTTTCTGAGAAGCTTAACCTTGCTTCCAGAGATCATACAATCTTTCTCTTTCTGAGAGTCAAGAGGACTTCCCTGTTAAGCTGGTCATCTGCATGGCTTGTTCGACTTTCAACACAGAGAGATCACCTGCTCTTGTGCTTTTAAAAGGTGATTCCTAAAAACTGACCAGACTCAAGGAACAACACACTAGTAACTAGCTCACTGAGTTTCCTAAAGTTAGCTCTGTTGAAATTCAGGGTAGAAACCTTGCTGATAGCTTTCTTCATTATATCAAAAATTTTAAAATTACCCATTTCATGATCCTGTGGCAAAGGCAACCACCTACCATCATACCTCTCAAAAGTCTTTCTTTATTAACAAATAACAGGTTTAGGAGGGGATCTTTCCTAGTTGGCTGAATACTTGTGACTACAAATTATCTTCAACATACTTCAGGAACTTCCCAGACTTGCTTGTCACAATAGTATGGTATTCCCAGGTCCTGTCTGCGAAGTAGAAGTGTCCCATAAGGCCAAGGAGAAAGACAACAAGAGGGAAGACAAAACTGAAATAAGGCTGGGGAGTCCTGGTGGACAAAAAGTAGAATAGGAGTGACCTGCATATCTTTGAAGCAATAATCACATACTGGACCATCTTTGCAGAAGCACAGCTACTAAATCAAGGCATGTTATTACTCCTTTCTACTCAAGCAATCCATGTGGGAATCAGTATCTTTCACACTGAGGACTGTGTGAGCAGAGTGAGTTCTAAGATATCTGCCTTAGATGAAAAAAAGAGGCAAAACAATGGATTTTATTCATCTAAGAATGCTGTAGATACTAAAATCTGTATCAAGGTACAAGGTATCTGTATCAAGTCTGAAGATACATTTTGATAAATACCCTGGAGTAGCAAGATACACGATACATTTAGCTTGCCTACCACTCAGTAGAATCAAATTTGGTTGAGAATCTGACTGACTTGTAAATGGATTCTAACCTAGAAATAGGAAAGACAGGGCAGTTGCAATAATTGGAGTCTCCTGGAACTTCCACAAAGTTGCCATAGCAGGAAGTATGGCTTGTCAAGACACTCCCACAATTGTACTTCAGTACTGCCACGGTTACAGTCTGCCTTTAAAGGCAAGAAATACCTCTTAGGAGTTAACAACCTAAGTAAGGGCTTAACCAGATAATACTGCTACTGACCTCAATAGGGAAATATGATAAATTCTTCCCTGCACTCAGAGAAAAATCACATGAAACACTGCAACCCACCCCTCTACCACCACTATGAGATGAAGGCTCTTGATTCCCTAACACCTTTCTTGAAAAAGCTTTTAAAGCATCCTGACATCACAGAAGAGAGAAAACTATTTGGACAATACTCAGAATACTCACAATGTAGCAAGATATATCACAATTGATTTTAAAAAGGGAATACAATGGCTAAAAATTGTATGTAAATAAAATAAATTGTATTTACTGTATAAAGCTGAACGGTCAGTAATCTGAGTAAGTCTGTTGAACAGACTCAAATTCAGAGAGGTTGTGGAGGATACTCCACATGATCAAAACAAGCCAATTTCACAAATCCTCTTTTAGGGCACCACTCATTATCATTAGAGCAGCATGCAGTTTAGATTACAAGGCTTCAAATCCTAAATTTTATCTGCAAGTTGTCAGGAGAACATTATCACCTTCCCCATTCACTGTATTCATGAGTAATAGATAGTCAAACTACCACTTTTCAGGTTTACCTTCTCTTCAGATGTTTTAGATTGCAGGCCTGCCAGTGCTGAAGCATCCTGTGTTACCCCTTAGGCATCATTGTTCAAAATAGCTATAAATAAGACAAAGCCATGACAACTTTAAAAAAGGAACACTTCTTCCTTTATAAATTGTTACAGTTTGTCCTGTAATCCAAACGGACTTCTGTAGTCCTCCATTAAGGTAAAAAAGGGTTTCCCTGTTATAATTACTTCTAAAATGTACTACACAAATTAAGAAAAAAAAAAAGTTTGAGAAGGATTTATAGTGACAGATCTGAGTTTGCTTGTGCTGCAAAATATAAATCCAATTTGGATGTCTCCCCGAGAATAAGTAGGTATTAGGGATCAGACACAGTGTGCATGTCCTATAACTACCTATATTTGTCAATCATGATTTAGCAAGTCATTCAGTTTCTGTTTCGTCTATATTATGATCATTTCCCCTTTTAATACACAGCTTATATAAATCATTGCTTCATATTCCCCCAATCAAATCTATCACTCTGTCATTTGATTCAGAAGAGAACCGAACACTGCAGAATCAGTAAAATCACGCAAATTTTGCTGTCTGCTTAAGAGTGCTAGATGCACTGCCACAATCAAAACAGACTTTACAAGTTTAAACAGTCCTGTCTGAAAGCTCCACATGAGGAAAGGAAAAAGTTCTATTCATACAAACAGGATTTAAAGGACTCAAGAAGCTGTGAGGCCACCTTTCCTTTGTACATGCTATACAGGTACATATTCTGAAAACACAGCCCAAGATAAGTCCATATATTCTGCAACACAGAAGGCAACAGCAGACCAAGTTGAAGTTCTGTGAAGAGAATCTCTTTAGTGTACACTGCAGTATAATGTGCAATCATCTCCAGTCGGTACAGCAGACAATACTTCTGAAAGGAGAGGAAGCATGATACAGGAGTCTGATCTATACCTGTAACATTCTGAACTCAGATGATACTTAAAATGGCTTTTTTTTGTTCAATGGCATGTCAACTTCAACAAGCATCCTTTAGAAACACTAACGGATATTTTTTAATTTATACACTCAGATATGTAAGTTTTGTATAATCTTCTACCATACTGCAACAATATTCAAGGGTCCAGCTTTCTATCTAGGACACCAGCTTGCACATTTATGTCCAAGTAGTTCTCCCAAATCCTTATCCAGTAGGAATGAACATGCAGTACACAATAAAGACTGAGGACATTCAGAACGAGGGAGAAGGAAAAGGTCAAATGGACAGTGCTGCCAGTGACCTAATGGCAATTTCTACATAGACAAGCACCATATTTGCTTTACCAGAAGCAACATGATTTGAATCCATCAGCACATGCCCAGAAAACATTCTGCTAATACAAGATTCAGGTTTCATGTTTCAATGCGTTAATATTCCCTCTTCATTCCCCAGCCAAGAAATCCTTCTGGTCTGGAAGCAAGCAGAGGGAAACTCCTGCCTCCTTGAATGGCAGTGGGACTTTCACCATGAAAATGCCAAATACATAAACAAGCAACATGTCCAGTGGGTGAAGAAAGATATGAAAACCCAGAAGAACCTGTACATGACCTACTACATATGAGCTGGAATCAGAGAAAGAGATGAATTCATAATAAATACAGTAATAGCAGGAAAATTTCTAAAAGCCACTGCAGTCCCAACACTGATTACCTTTTCTTTAAACATAGATTTACAAAGATGATTAGGTGTGTGAGGCACACAGACCAGCCTGGATGATGGCACGCATCACGCACCAATACTGGAGATACCACTACTGCCAAACATGATGTTCGGTGCAGACAAACACCAGAATCAAACACTTCCAAAATCGAGCAAGCCTTTACAGTTGCAATGCTTCCTTTTAGCTGTACCCAGGGTTCTTCTCTGGCGGCATTTTAAAAAAGTTACTGGAGACAGCAGTAGTAGATTTCTCAGCTGCTGGTGTTTTCTCAGTCCACTCAGAGTTCTGGGATCTCAAGGAAGGTGTTGCTGGTAGCTCTGATTCTGCCGCATCCATGTGGACAGATAACGTTGCTGGAATATAAAATTGCAGGAAGGGGGAAACAGAGAAAGACAGTAAGAAAGGGCAATAAAAAAATTAGAAAAACTGACTTAATGGCAAACCCCTCATATATATAATTTAATTTATGAAGATATTATTTATTGAATTCCTAAAGGTTCTCCATCCAAATTCCTCTAAAATAGAGGTCCTTGACAGCATTAACAATTTTGCTCTAATGATTCACACATTCAAAACTCTACGTTCCCAGTCCACTAACTAGTTCCCTTAGTCAGAGTTCCTGTTGAAAATCAAAAGTTTTAGCTGTCCCATATTTAATCAATTCACAATCATTCAGCTTAAAATAACTTGGACTCCTTGCAAAGACTCAATTAGCTTTCTACTTGAGACTTTCAAAGTCTCTGAAGGTGTGGCAAATTTCAGGTTGCTAAGCTCATCTAAAGAGGAAAACATACCTCTCCTCACCCAGTAAAGGCAGTACCACGAACCTCCACATATATTCAACATGATAAATCAGCATATTATGACAAGAAACTACTTGCCAAAGTAGGTTGAAATCCATTCTTATTTTCTCAATATAACCACTGCTTCAAAATAGGACAGGCTATAATAGCCAGAGAGATTTGCAGATCCATAGCTCAACTCAACAGCCACCCAAATTTCCAGAAGGATTGCCAAAAACCTAGAGATATGAGAGTTCAATCCAATTCTCAGTATCCTGAATCACTCAATCCCCACAAGCAGAACAGTGCCAGGTAAAGAAGAGAATTGCCATAGGAGTCTTCAGGGTAAACAGATTTTTTTTAAATAAGTAACTACTTCAATACAAAATACATTTCTTCATTGTAGTCTCACAACAGATAATAGTTGTTTGTGTGTCTTAATTACAAGTTGCATCTGCTGCTCTGTAGTGGATGAAAGATAAAGATGCCACAGCAAGCCTCAATTAGAGGACAGATTGCTTTGAAGTTTAAATAAAAAGCTGGTTCAATGCTTGAGGTTCCACATTTAGTAGATCTGGAACCCCAACAATGCTGCTTCTGTAAATCCAAAATGGTGAGTCACATTCCCATACAGCTACAACACAGCTGACAAAAGTATCTTGCAATTTTACATCCAGTCCATCATCTTCCTCCACCTGAAGGCCATATGAAACATGAAAAAAAAACCCAACAACTAAATCAGTCCTTAAACTCACAATCACCACCGATACTACACTATGCGCTCCTTGCTAGCAGCCTTCACACTCAGGCTCTCCATCTTTCCTGATAAAAAGAGAAAAAGAAAAGGACTGAAACTGGCTTCTTGTTTCTGGGCATGGCAGAGTGAATAATTAGCAAGAAATAGGAGAGGGAAAGTTCACCAAATTGCTATTACTCATCAGACTGTTCTCCAATAAGCAGTCTCACAGGCTGCTGTCACCTTTTTTACAAGCTAAGTGTGAATACATGGCAAGGCAGACAAAAATTTATTTATGCATATTTTTACCCCAGACTCACTGTAATAGCTGATTAGGATGCCAGTTACCATGTGCACTGCTACATACATAGAGGATTGAACCACATAAACATTAAAAACATCAGTGTAAAGATCAGTAGTTGTTCACCATTTATGACACAACCATCTGTACTTGTGGCCTATTCTAACAAAATGAAGACAGACATGACAGCCTTCATCAGATTCCTTTCAAACTAGAGAATAACTTCCATGAGAATAACATTTTATGCAGTATTTCTCAGACAAGCCCTACTGTGCCACTGGGGATATGATTCCAAATTTACTGGATTGCAATGGAAAGTAACTAAACACAAGGACACTATCCAAGCTTTCCAAGGTTCAGACCACTGAAACATCAAAGGACCTTTACCACCACAGACCTTCTTCCTCCCTAGGCACTAGCTGTTGGTCACTGAGTTGGATGAATCTCTGGTCTAATCCAGTACAGTCAGCCTTAACTTCCTCCAGATTTCCTTATTCTACTGCCAAACTACACCAGCCAGATTTTGGTTCTTATCAAGTGAAGGCCTCATGCTTTAGGGCTCACACTGTTCGATTGTCTTAGTGTGGAAAACATTAATTTTCAGTCTCTCTGAATATTTGCATAAGTTTGTCCAACTTAATTTTGATAAAAGTTATTTCCTGAAGTGCAAATTAATTCTAAATTTTCTACCCACTTTTTGTTGCTCTCAACAGCTCAGTTATGGTATTTAGGCCAGTTAGCCTCAAAGAGCAGGATTAAGACTTGCACTTTAATACTATAGCAATACAATAGAGACCCAAGGCACTTCTACAATGCAGTTTTTTGATGTTCATGCAAGGGTCTCTGGGAAAAGATACTTTATCAGAACTCAGAAATACTCACAGTCATGAAAGTATGTGAGAAGACACGGAATAAATTTAGTTCCTTGGTTCCCAAATAAATATTATCTCTAGCTGCCTTTTCTCATTCCTGCACTGAGGAGGGAAACAGCATCCACATCTCATCTGCCTTTTATTAGCATCTTCTGATTTCAGCCAAATTCAACTCAAAACTTTCTGTGGATGGTGGAAGGGTGAGGCGACAGGGGAAGATTTGTAGCTGCATGTTTAAGAAAGAAGCTAAATTCATCACAATGACAGGGGATAGTGTTGGCAGAGATTTGAGCTATTTATTCTTTTAGGAAAATCCTATAAAGAATGACACGAGGAAGCCTCTATCTGCAGTCTTGTTCATCACACTGGTGAGGAGTCCGATAACAGATGTATGCAGTAGCGTGATTTAGTGCCAGGAGCTGGCCCCTGATGTGTATTAATACAGCGGCAAAGCGGAACGAGCCCCTCTTCATCACTCATCTCTATAAAAGAGGTGGAATCCGAGATGGCCCGATGTTCGGCAGAGCAAGCCCATTTGTTCTGCTGACTGATGAAGCCAGCTCAGGCTGTGTCCTTCACCTCCACGGGGCACTCAGGTTGCAAAAAAGAAGATCACTGAAGCAGGACCTGGTCAACAAGTGAGACGAGAGCAGTTGGACTCAGCGAAGGAGCTATTTAAAGGTGAAGAAATCCAGCACTCTGTGTCTGCATGACAGGCACGGGCCTGTATTCTGATTTACCTGCGCTTCACCTTCTGCAAAAGTAAAATACCACAAACACAAAAAGCCTCACAAGTGAAAAAACAGAGACTGCCACAACTCCTCAGGCACATGGGAACCCCAGCATATAGTATTTATATGGGGGTGAGTAGATGCATGGCAAGGGAGAAAAATCTTAATTTCATCAATATCCAGCAAACGTAAGCGTGTCCAATTAATTCTACATTGCAGAATAATACTAAGTATCTTTTTAGGCATTAATAATTCCATAGCAAAATCTCCTTTGACAGAAATAACATCAAATTCCCGAAGTTACCAAGTTACATGTCGAGGTTGTGCTTCAGCTATAATTGGGAGTCTATAGTAGAACATTATTTAGGACACAACTTCAGTTACCCAATCATAAAAGTTTTCTTTCCACAAGTCAGTACTGCAGCAAGTCCTGCCCACAGCTCTTCACTTGGCTGATGATATGTCTAAATAGGATCTCAGGAAGAGATCTTTACCATTTCTGACCATTAAAGACTTTGCAGACCTTGTCTCTCGATGATCAGCATAAGCATGCTGCCCATACTCTACTAACTACATTTCTTCCTTATTTTGTAATACATAATAATCCTCTCTCCCTCTTCCATAGTTAATTTCCAAACCCGTGTGCTATTTCCAGAGCTAAGTTCCACTCCAGATGCACTCTCAACTCTTCAAAAAGTGTTCAGTACACAATTTGCCTAATCAGGCAAGTACAACTTAAATAGCACTTTGAAACATGTAAGCATGGAAACAGAAGCTCTCCTTATAGAAAGTGACCAGCAATCCAATACATAATACATTCTGAGTAATAAATAAATGGACAAGTGACAGGGGAAAGCGAGACATTAGCATTCATACAAAGAAAATCTAGTATTCCAGTGCTAAGATTCCGTGGTTTCAGATACTATCCCTTTTACTACAGAAGTTCAAATATCCCAAAATGGAATACTCAAAAGCCAGGAAAGAATAACCTAAATAAATAATCAAGAATAGATGAGACTTTTGCTGAACAACAGATTATTAATGTTCTTCTCTCTTCTTTTTTTTAGTACAGAATCTTTCTGACAGTTTGCAGTCCAGATCAGTGGCCTGGAGAGAAAGCTCAGCTTTCTTCCCTACTTCATTATTCTGTCTATCCACCAGCCCAAGGAAGAAACACAACTTCCTCCTATTAATCACCAGTTTATTTGGTCTTCCCCACTGTTTTCACATCTCCATTTTTTCCATCATCTTACCCACCACCTTGTTACTGGATTACAAGAACAGTTATTAATAAACTAGTTGGAAGAACATGTATCAGTGGATAGTCGCAAGACAGCGTAAGGTGAAGGGACAGAAAGAAGCATCCTAAAACGCACCATGTTCACCAGATTAAAGCTTTTTCATATTCTGATGACTAACCAGTGATTTTTCACAAATCTGCCATATGAAAATAGACCAGCCATTTAATGACTACATACCCATAACAAGAAAAAACTATTTTCATCCAAAAGTGTAAGACAACCTGCAAGGGATAAGTAGTTTCACCCAGTGATTATGCAAAAATTGCCAGATTTTTGTTCCTGTTAAAAGTGTCTACAAACGCCCTGATAAAGGCATCAGAGCCACTAGCTAATGCCAGCCCAACACTGAAGGAACACACTGTGCATACTGATCAACTGCCTATTACCATTAACTGCATAATTTAGGACAGTGGAAATAACACCTTATGAAGAAGCAGGTAACTATTCACAGTAAGGTGAAGCACTGCAAATTATATTAACTTAACATTGCTACATTGCCAAAGAATTGTTTAGTAGGCAGCTTTTGATGCTATACAAAAACACGATATGCCCTCTCACACATTCCATTAGTTTCCAACCACAGTAACACTACCTTTGCCTAAGGTGCTTTGCTCAAAAGGGGCAAGACTATAAAAATGATGGCAGGTTACCTGATGTTGGGCTAGATATGGAGGCTGCAGCTGGCTTTCGTTTCCTCTTGATGTCCCTTGAACATGGTGGTCCCAGGTGGACATTTGCTTGCCTATGGAGAAGATAAACTCAGTTCCAATATCACATTTCTGTAAGACTGACCAGTCACCTCCAGCTCCTACTTTCCCAAAGTAAGTAGCACAACCCAAAAGTTTCTCAGGGAGTTTTGCTCACATTCTTTGTCAATATTTCTATTTCCTTTAACAGCTCACACAAAAACTATTCAGAAGAATAATTATTTCTTAACCTTTAAAGCCTTTTACCTTCTGGTTTTGTATTAACTCCAAACTAACTCCTTGCATACATAAAGATGTAATGAAGCAGTGATATGACCTGTGTCCTATCATTACTTCTATGCAAGAATAACAAATGTGTGCAAGATTGCTCTTTACACAAACTGTGTGATATTTTCTCCTTAGAGATTATTTTGCAATCTATTTGATACTGTAGAGTCATCTTAGAATGTACCTATAATGCTAAATGCCCGTGCATGTTGTTTCCATTACAATAGTTAAGTTTGTAAAGTTAGGAATGCAAAACTGTCTCATGCATTTTTAAAATTCTTACTTCCTTATTAAAGTGCTGTGCAAACAGCTGAATCTGACTTATGGCAGCCTTGTTGCACCTCTAAACTGGCTGAACAGCATGATCTGTTCTGTTAATATCAACGGTTAAGTCTGAAGCCTACTGATGGCTGTTTCTGTTTAATCATTTGTCAATTAAGAAGTAGCCATTTGCCAATGAAGAAGAAATCTGTATTGTTGGAACTGACTTGAGTTGAGAACTCCTCCAAATCATATAGCTGTAGAAAGCAGAAAAGTTTAATTCAGAAATAATAGTCTTTGTAGCAGACCAGAGAACTTCCTCAAATACTGTCCATAATGAATATAAATGCATAATTTAGCAATGATATTGGATTCAAATCCCTTCTTTGTCTAATATAACAGACTTCTGTTGGCAAGTTTCTTGGTCTCTCTTATAATCAGATCTGATGTGCAGTATCAGATCTGAAATGCAGTACAGTGCAAATAAAATCAGTTAAAGACTGTGAAGAGCTTACATGATGTAAAATTCGTAACCCTATAAGTTTCGATGATTAAGTGCTGAAAAGCTTCAGTGCCTTCAAAGCTTGTTACTTTGACTTTTTTTTAAAAAATCCTGGAAGTTTAAGAAACAGTTTTATCATATACTAAAGCCTTTGAAATATAACAAAAAGAAAACTTCTTGGGTTTTAATTTCCATGACAAAAATCTACAAAAAAAAATCAAACCCATATACTTACAATACATATTATTTTAGATGCTGCATTTATGCAAAAGCAAATCGTGTTATTGTATCTATATAGAACAGTGCAGGGATCACAAAGAAATTCCTATACTAGTCCAGTCTATAAACTGTTTGAATGCTACTGGGTCCATCTACTTACCTGAAAAAAAAAGTGCAACCACAAAAAAAAAAAGGAAATACTTACTGTTCCGTCTTCTCAACTAAAATTCAAAAGTTCTACAAGAAGTCTATAAATCTGTCCTCTAAATCTGACATTGAAGAATAGTTTCAAAAATTTTAAATAGTGCCACATTTCACAGATAGCCAGTTTTTCAAATCTGGGAGCACATATTAATACAACCAGTCAAAGAACTCTCCTGAGGGGATTGAGTGTACTCTCAGTAAACTCACCAAGACCAAGTGCTGGATCCTTCACTTTGGCCACAGCCCCATTCATCACTGCAGGCCGGGGGAAAGGTGACTGGAAAATGGCCCAGAGGAAACGGGCCTGGGGGTGCTGATCAACAGCGGCTGAACATGAGCCAGTGTGTGCCCAGGTGGCCAAGGCCAGTGGCATCATGGCTTGGATCATGAATATTGTGGCCAGTTGAACCTGGGAAGGTATCACTCCCCTTTATTCAGTGAGGCCACACCTCAAGTCCTATGTCCAGTTCTTGGCCCCTCACTACAAGAAAGACATTGAGGTGCTGGAGCATGTCCAGAGAAGGGCAATGGAGCTGGTGAAGGGTCCAGAGCACAAGCCCTGTGAGGAGCAGCTGAGGAAGCTGGGGTTGTTTAGCCTGGGGGAAAGAAAGCTCAGGGAAGATTATATTGCTTTCTACAACTACCTAAAAGGAGGTGTAGCCAGGTGAGGGTCAGTCTTTTCTCCCAGTCAATTGGCAGAAGAATGAGAAGACATAGGTTCATGCTGCACCAGGGGAGGTTCAGGTTAGATATCAGTAGGACCTTCTTCAAAGAAAAGGGCTGTCAAACATTGGAATGAACTGCCCAGGCAGGTGGTTAGAGAAACCATCCCTAGAGGTAAAAAGCTTTCAAAAATACTAGCACATCTACAGAATGCACATTCAAATCTCATGTTTGTAAGTAATTCTGTGGATGCTAAAAACTGCTTTTGTACATTACTATAATCATGCCTATAGTGTTGTAACATAGCTATAACCATGTATTCTGAAACATCTAAACACACATAGCCTGAATAAAATATTCAGTTTTTTATTTTGCATCAGTGACACAGTATTATATTACTAACTGCAAGACTACATAATTGTATATAGTAATCAAATTAATTTTAAATAATATAACAACAAAAATTATTTTTAAATGTTCCCTTTTTAATTTTAAGAACTTACACCAACATTAGCCAGTTGATCCTTGGTGGAGAATCACTATGCACTATCATTTCCTAGAGACTTTATGCAATTTTTCCCAGCTCACAAATGTTACAGCTAGATTTTGCATAAAAGCTCCTGGCTCTCAGCTACATACTCAAACACCTACCCTTACCTGATGATTACAAAAAGGGTAAAAAAAAAGAAAGATGAAAACAGAAGAATTTCAGAATCCCTTCTTGTAAAAGTCAAGGCAAATCATAGTTCAGTGGAAGACTACTAGCAAGAATGCTGTATCTAGTAGACCTGCCTCTAAGATGCAAAGGCTCAGAGGTCATAAATTGTCTCTGTAACATGTTTTTCTTCCAGGTTTATCCCTTATTGATCACCACACTTCAGTTAGTAAATCAGGAACCTATTGATTATTCACTGGCTCTGACTGACCCAGTGGTAAAAGTGTCATTTCAAGTGGCTGGTGTACTTTACAGGCACCATAAATCTGCAGGGAATCTCCAGGTGGTAAGTACCTTGGGAGAGAGAAGAGCGAAGACTGCATTCAGGGATGAGAGTCCTCATTAAAGCCTGGACAGAAAGGATGTCTGAGGTATAACTTATGAGAAATGGAGATTTTTGGTAGATAGCACACTTCTCAGTGTAAATTTCTAATCACTAGCTTCCATTAAGGTCTATTTCAGTGAAATAATAGAACTAATGAATCCCAATTTAACAGCAGACTCCTATAGACTCCTACAAACACTATCCCTAGGAAAATCAAGTCATGGATATGCATAGTACCCAACATAGCAATGGATAGGCTGAATTATAAAATGTAAAAATATCACAAGTTGCAATGATTAATTAGTTCTCCTTCCAAAGCTAAATTTTAACAACTCTTCTGAACAGTTAAAAAATACTCTAAAGTAGAATAGAACAGGGAAGGTTGACAGAAAATGCATTTGTGCATTGTCACAGCCCTCCCTGTGAAGAAGTTTGAGAACACAACTTTGTGAGTTGAAAGATCTGGACCTAAACTTACAAAGTAGAATAGGACTTACACTGTCCTTACTAGCCTTCAATCCCTTCTGCTAGGCCTCCATGCTTTCTTTAATTTTGCATAAACAGTAATGAGAAGATAATTTCCTGGTTTCTTTTGTACTACGACAGGTTTATCATAAGAAAAAAAAACAAAGTTGCAGTGCTTAGTTACAGGTGGATCTGCCAGGTGACCAGAGACTAACATGAAATGTAGTTTACAATCTAGAGATGACTGAAATTCTAACCCTGGAAGAGAAAAAGCAGAACACACTTAGAGAAACACATCAGGATCAAAAATGTGACTGTTTTGTTGGCTGCAATATATTCAATTCACACAGCAGTCACTGCCAGGAGTTAGTGAGTGAAAAATTACACATGTGTAGGAAAAATGGCTTTCAACAATATGAAAAGTCTATAGTGTCTTTTTGACAGTGATAATATTTTTTGTAATGACAAACTAAAGGAATTACTCAGGAAATACTTTTTGTCTTTTGTTTTTAAATAGTACTTATGGCACCCAATTCTGTATGCAGGTCACGCTGGAGAAAAAACAGACTTTGTTATGCAGAAAGATGAAATTCATGGTAGTCTCTAATGTGTCAGAAGTAATGCTTCCTTTCATTTCTTTTCCACGTATTTATTCTATGACTTTATTTACATAATTTTTAACGATCAGCACTTGCATACACAGGACTCCCATCTCACTTCTACAGTTTGAGGAGACCACGCACTGGAGCTTGCCACTTTTTATATCTACCACAGTATTTCAACAGAAAATTAGGATTGGCAATATAATCTGTGGGAGACAATACAGAGCCCAAGCAGACACCAGCCCACAAAGGATCTTACTGGACAGCATCAGGACCCTGAAAACTTCACTATCTGTGAAGTCTAAACTGTAGCATGAAGCCCACTCTTTTAAAATTCAGGGTAAAAACCAGCTCAGTCTCACAACAAAGGTCTCTGAAAAGGCCATACCGAGCTAAATGTGACAACCTGTGGCCTTGGAGGCAAGAGGCACACTTGT
This sequence comes from Lonchura striata, assembly GCF_050655825.1. Lineage (NCBI taxonomy): Eukaryota > Metazoa > Chordata > Aves > Passeriformes > Estrildidae > Lonchura > Lonchura striata. The sequence goes on along the minus strand of NC_140707.1, from coordinate 51,361,258 downwards.
GGGTGTATGCCTCTGGCTGTCATCTCACATCATCCAGCTTGTCTGCTTACATTCTTTATTCTAACCCTATCCTCAGAAGAAGCAAAGCATGTGGATTATACGATGAAAGTGAGAGGCAGTCATTAGTCTAATACTATAAAAACAAGAGATGTTATTATCCTCATGTTAAAGTGAATGTTAATAGAGACTGCCTCTTAACAAAAATACTGCTACTAAAACTCCACACAACCCAGCCGTTGCTGTTGTGATGCTTTATTCAGGGCAAACACAAACCAAATGAAAGGCTCTTTCTCTAAGCCCTGAGGTGTTACCTGAGGCTGTTGATGATGGCTTCACAAAATTAATAGTAAAAGCCGAATTCTTCCTCCCCTTTGACTACAGAGCCAGCTGGGCATCAGTCTAATCTGCACATAACATGTGTAAATCAATACAAGTTGCTTATCCTATCTGCATGCAAAGCTCTCACAAGCACAAGTGGTTCTTGCTATCACATCCCAGTGTAGATATTCCCAATGCACAGCAGTCTCCTGTGTCCTGCAGAGCCTCTTGGGAAGGCTTCTAGAGCACATTTTCAGATTCCAAAATCTCTAATAGGTCAGCTCACTTCTTCAATCATCTAAATCTCATAGATCTTCAACAGCAGCAGTCTGTTCCCCAAGTAAGCATTATAATGATGTAGCAATTTCATTCCTAAAAGTCTGCATGTGGCAAATTCAAGTGAATGCATTTTCTTCTTGTTTTCCATGTAAGCACTCCAAACCAAGATGTAATCCCATATATTATATTCCCTATTTTCACACTGAATCACACTGTAACTGTGCCAGAAAGACTCCTACTGTTTGCTAGATATGCTGAGTACACAGATTTGAAATAGCAAGTAAAAAAATTCTGAAGCCAAGGGGAATTTATTTTTCACTCCAGAGATTTAGGATTCATCAAAATGGGAATATTCAGCCCCAGTCAACTGCATGTGACACTAGGTTGATAGCTGCTGTTCATTGCATGCCTGTCATAAGAATTCAGTTATATTCCCAACTGGAATATTAGCCAGGCTTTAGCAAAGAAAGACATGAAAATCCTCCAACTAAATGGAAAAAGTGTAAAAAATAGGGAGAAAGGTTGCCTAGAATGCACTGGATAGTGCTCAAGCGGGAAAGTATGAAATTGTGGACATCTGCTCACTCCTTCAGCTGCCTCAGAAAAGGCCTCACATTGCAGGCAATCCCTCCTGTACTTCCATATACTTGGTAAGAGGTAGAAATATCAAGATCTCTGTTTACAGATACAGAAATGACAGAACAATATTTATTTTCATAAGAGTATTTCCAGAGTCAGAACTAGAATTTAAGATATTTGAGTCTGTTCAATTTAACAGCACCACCAAACCCAGAGTATGGGGCAACTGGCAGTAAATGAGATCACTCATGCCTCTACATCTTTATCCCATGTCCCAGACAAGATGACAGACTTGCTTGTAAATCAGATTACGCTCTAGATTTACAGTTAGTATTAACATTGCAGAGCAATTGTCTTTATCTATGTTGTTCAAAAGTCTAATACAATTCTTCAAGTCTCCACCTTCAACATCTGCCTGCCATCCAAGGTCCACTTTTCCTATGACCTCCAGCAGGAACATTTAATTGCTTTTTTTCACTCCTAATCCTATTTTCTAAGATAGGAAAATAATATATGGCATTAGGGACAATATATCTTCTACCTTCCTCCCTTATTCTGCCTACTATTCAAATCAAAGGGAACATTGGTTCTAGGCTCTTCTCCTGCCTCTTATCCTGCCTCAAGGGAATAGCATTCCATCAACTAACAACCTACAACATCTTCTCAGCTATAGGATATTGAATAACCAACATCTAAAAAAATATTCAACTTCAGCCTATACAAAATCCTCTTAAGCAGAAGCTCAAAAACAAAATTATGTTCAGACCACTCCACCCAGAGAGGCAAACAGGCAAAGGGGAAAGAGGGAAGGATTCCTTGAGTTGCCCGTGTTAGTCTCTACTTGCTTGCTTTTAGCAGTCTGCATCGTGAAGTCAAAACCTTAACAGACAAGACATGATTAGCAAACGTTTTGTGCTCTTAAAGGAGAGTAATTATAGGCATGTGAAAAAAGAAGAGATCCCTGAGGTACTCTTCCTTGCATGCCTCCCGAGAGGCAGCAGGGCCATTAAAAATTCCATGATGAAGAGGAAAAACAGTCTGGGAACAGCCAGGAGGCAATACAGCAAATTAATACAACAGCCATCCCTTGGGAAGACTGCAAGAAAGCAGAAAACTCTCCTTGCTTCACAAAATAAAATTACAGCACTAATGATAACAGTCACCACACACACAAAACTGCTTCTAATGATGGGTGTGAAATTCCCAGTGCTGTGCATACACTTTGAATGAAAGCTCTTCTCATCACAGACATAAATCAAGAAAGGTAGTGTATGATTTATACTGCTTTTCAAACAAGACTTCCCAAGGAACCTTCCACATAGGCATGTCAGTGTCAAGGAGGAGGTTCCTTCTCAGTCCTCAGCTGCACTCAGTATTCTGGCCTTCAGCTCGGCTTAAACAAAAGTACTGGGTTACCAGTCTTCCAGATAAACTGCACCAAAATCCACCAGTGAGACAAAGAAAACAGTTCCATAGCAGAGAAAAGACTCCATTTGGTAAATATACTCCATTGGACACACTCTATCAGAGCAGAAACAAAGCAGAGAAAGGAGATTTTGCATGGCACAGCAGGCATCAGATTGAAGAAACTGGATGGCCACAAGATCAAGACCATTTATTTTCCAATATGTTTCATATTATTTGAGAGGATTTGCTTCCCACACACACATCCCATCCTGGCAAATTTCAGAGCAGAATTTCTCCAGGATGAGGTGCAAGCTGTTAGAAGCTTCCTGAAGCACAAACTACTGAAATTGATTCCTTACATGGCAAAAGCAGGAGATGTTAACTGGGGCAATAGCTTATCTGAACTTACAGATGAACCTCCTGTAAGAAAATGGACTACTAATGAGTATGCTTGGCATATAAAGCTGAAGAATAATTACTATCAAGAAGATGTTTCTCTGAAGGAACAATCTCCTTCTGTGCCCTTAGCAGCATCTTTATGTAAAGGAAGCTCCTTTTACCAGAGTTCAACTTTTGCCACATTGTGGCCCCAATGTGTTTTGGGGCCACAAAACACACTCATTCTTTCTTTCTCCTATAAAGGTTCTTGAGCACATTTCACACTAAAATAGGAACTATTTTCTCAAACTCCAGGCATTTAAAAACAGTATTGCATCTGGGATGGTACAATTTCTCTGTCAACTCAGTAACAACTCATCAGTGATTATGTTTGTCAGAACACCAGCCATCTGTTCATTAGAAGAGAGAACCAAACATATATATTAAATGGTTAACTAGACACCCAGAAAAACCTGGCAAACACAATCCCTCCAGGTTTAGAAATCCCTTGAAAAGAGCTTGGCTTTGCAAAGGGCCTTCACTGACCATCATAAAGATAGAGATTTTGCCCAGCTTGAATTTGCAAGCAGGATTTGTCCAGCTCACCTTTCTGGAAGACAAACTTCTATAAAGCACCAAGTAAAACACTGGAGGCAAAAGAAATGTTATCCTAGCTGAAAATGCAGAGACCATTCAGTCTTCTTGCTTCACAGGCAGAAAACATCCCCAGAGTGGGGCAAAAGCACAGAAAGGAAATCAATTTGCTGATGCACAATCTTCTGAATTCTTTTTGCTCTCATCCAGTTAAACATTTAAGAGCTGACTTCTTCTTCCCTCCCCTTTTCCAGTTTTAACATGCTGGCTTACAGCAGCATGAGGTCATGGTGCGACATCGCAAAATTCCCTGCAGAAGCCAGTGGGAAGAGAGGCTTTGCTGGGTGGGTGCCAAGCTTCTGTTCAGACACATACAACCTTCGTACATTTTTCATGCTCTATTTGCTAATTAACAAGGGAAAGAAAGCCATGAAGCTCAAAGTCCAGACATTTCTTTAAGACTGGGTCCCTGAACAAGCACATAAGCAGAACTGTGTCCAAAGTAAGGCCTTGTCTACCTGCACAGCAAAAGTGCTCAAGGGCACCTTACCTTTAGACAGTCACCTGCAGCACAAAACCAGGAGTCACCTCTAAGGCCAGCATTTGTATTTAATTTAGGATTAGTCAGCAGAAGGTGCCTGAATAGTATATTAACCCGAACTATGCAGACTCAAATATACCTAACATCTGGCCAAACCAGATCTAAATTTCAGCTATTGCTATAGAGTGGTATCAAGCTATTAGAGGTCACCTCAGGTGAGTTTTTAATCTGCTCAGAGGGTCTATTTTAGACACCTAAGATAGCAAAATGCTTCAGCATGTCACCCACACCAGTTTGTCAGCATTTTCCCTCTCATCTTGTTCCAATTTTAATAGTGGGCAATGATACTATGTCCATTTGTACCTATAAAAAAAGCCTTGCAGCAACTCATTGCACATTTCCGAATCCATTGCAGTTACTTCTAAAGGAACAGTATGTTCTGCCTGTCTGTCATACACTTTCATATACTGCAAGCACTTAGTTCATTGAAATTCTCAAATAAACTGCATTGCTACGTTTTGTGCTAAGTTCGGACATGGACTTCCCAGGGGAAAGTGTGTTAAGTTACAGGTCCACTCCTGTTCAGATCACACAGTACTACTGAAAACATCCAGGAGAGGGAAGTGAGACACCCCCAAGAAAGCAGAGCAAGGGAGTTACCTGGCAGTGCAGTGTGCTGGTGAGCATCTTCGGTGGGAAGCATCAGCAAGCACATCCAGAGAGTACAGAGGAGATAATGGATTGAACTGGAAAGTCAAGAGATTTTATTTAAGCAAAGCGTTGAAAGAAACAGTGTCCAGGTAAAGCTCCTCAGATCTGTTCTGTTCACACAGTATAAGGAGACTTTCAGCGGTTCACATAGTATAAGGAGACCTTTCTGGCACATCAAGGGGTAAGACTAGATGAGAACAGACTCTCAGTTCAGACAAAAGGCTAGCACAAAGGGTGGAACAGCAAATCTCATAACCACCTTCTCACAACAGACAGCCTCAGCACACTCTTCTTCCAACCTGCATTATTAAAAATGCTGATTGACTAAGAGCGTAAGTGCTCTATTGCTGCATGCCATGAGAAAAAAATCTGCTTCTCTTTCAGAAAGCCTCTTGTCTACCTTCACATTGTAGAGAAAAAAGTCACTGTTATGAATAGTGCAAGCACAGGGCAGTTCCTGTATTCCCAAGGGCTGTGTATATCACTGAAACAGACCTCTAGAAGACACAGGTCCACCAAGTTAAGCTCACAATGAGTACCCAATTCATTCCAGTGCCAAGTAAGCTGCCCCTTCACTCCTCTCCAACCTCACAAGCTGTCTTTGCAAACTGCTTAAAACAAACTTTTGAAACAATGTATGGTCAGGCTAGTCTAAGATGCTCAGACATACACTAGACAAATCTTGAGGACATCAAACTTGTGCAAGACAGCTTGCTGTACAAAATGCAGTGGTCAGGATTTTTAATGGTCAGGACAGAAATGGAAGAATCTGGTCAATCAATGCATGGAACAAACTTTGCTCAATATGTAAATAGAAGCTTTAGACTGGTAGTTTCTCTAGGCTACCTGCTTTATACTTCCATTTGGCATTTCCTCTTTATTTATAATTCACACCTCAAGCACAAAATGAATTTCCATCTGCTTTGCAAAGTACTACACCGATCTCCAGAACACTTTTCTTGCATTTTTAAATAAGGACAAAGGAACAATCCACACCTGTAGCTGGACTCCTCATACAAGCTGTCTGCAACTTCAGAAGTCAGTACTAGGCCTTTACGCTCCACCTTTCTGAGAAAGAAGATGCACCACAAAGCTGCTGCTATCAGGGAGCTCCTCCTTAAGTGGGACTGCTCATTTACTGTCAGTAACACTGCCACTGCACAATAGGGAGAGTCACCAGGAACCCTCTGTTACTGGAATGGCTAATTCAAGTTCATTTAAGAAAAATAAAAGTTATTTACTTTTGGTCATTTTAAAGCTTATGTAGTTACACGTATCTTTAGACAAGAGTATTATTATAGTAAATACACAATTGCACAAAGGCTTGAAAATTATGCATTTTTTAGTCACCTGAAAGTTAAAAAAATTCAGTCCTACTGCTCACCAACCATAAAATAACTCACATAGGAACAGAAAAGAGTGTGCATGGCCATGTTACAACATGACCGCTCAAATGGAAGAATAGTTTTTTTTTCTCTTTGCTATTAAGAACCTGAGCTTTTATATCTTAAAACAAAAACAAAAAACCTCCTAGCACTGAAGCTAAGAAAGACTTACTGGAGAATATAAAAGTGCACACACAAGAGTTTCAGTTACAAGAATGCCTATTTCTCTTGCTTATCACCTCTTACATTTTCCTGTTACAGCTATTTAACTACATAATTTAAGCTCACAATTTTTTTCCCTTCTCTGTGGATGAGACTATTCAGGTAGAAGCCTGAGCCAAACATGGCAAAACAAAGCATTTAAAAAGAGAAAAATGTTCCAATTCTTATGGAATTTTGAGAGGCCAAAGCTCCTCCTGTCAAAAGGCATTTTCCCTTCCACTCACTGTCAGAAAGGATGGCAAACACTAACCTGAAACAGGGAGATAAATAAAAGGAGTTCCTAAGCTATTCAGTTTAAATAGACAATACAACGCACAGAAAACGGGTTGTGTTCAAAGTCCAGAAGACATCAGTTAACAAAATGAGAAGGGACAGGACTGCCTTACCTCAAGTGCACAGGACACAGTGTGTGCGAAATCAGAAGCAGGCATTGTGTTCTTTCTAGAGAGAAGGAAACCAAGAAAATAAAAAAGGAAAAGCAGAGTCACCTTACCTGGTTGCGATCTCTCTTCCCCATGGATGGTAACCAAAAACTGGAAGGAGGCAGAGTCGAAAGGACAGGTGGGCGCAATGCCAAGGAACGAACATGGTGGGGAAAAAAAGGAGGGTTGGGGATAAGAAAAGAAGAAAAAAGGAAGAACAAAGATGAAGGAAGAAGGAAAAAGATTAAACATCATCAGGAGTCATATTAAAAACAACAAATTTCAGACTTAAGGAAGAAAATTAGGTATCAACAGCTGGTGAAGACTGGACCCACCACACTACAGTCAAGACATACCATCCTTACCTATCCACTCCCCAGAACAGCATTAGGGAGATGCCAAAGGATAAGCACCAAGACTATTTCCAGTGCTGACTACAATTTAAATACACTAATTGTAGAAGGAGACATAACAAAAAAGAAAGAAAAAGTAATTTCACAGCTGCCTTGTCAGCACCATTTCTGCAGTCTGGGTATGTGCCCATAGTACAGCTCCACGAAGAAGCATTTTAAAAAATGAACATACGGGGCTGTCTCCTCTTAATATCCAAAAGACATGCAGTTAACGCAATGGCACATTATAAGGGAGGATGAAATAAAGAAAAGCTGACTGTAAAAAAAGAGTATTTGAGTAGCATCCACACACTGGGGCAGCCTTATATAAACATGTAACAAAGGGGAAGTCAGCAATTACAAGTAACAAAACAGAGAAGCCATCAGTAGAATACTGTCTCCCATTCCACAGATTATGCTTAAGTGTCCACCCAGTTTTTCATGTTCTTCACCCCCAGAAGGGAAGAGGATCCTACAGCTCTTCTTCCCTTCCCAAAGTTCTATACAACAATTGTTAAGGGCCTTACTCTTTCTGGCGCGGATCACTAACAATATGACCTAGCCTCTCGGTGCCCAGAGTGCTCATGGAGGTCTCCTGAAACACAAAGACAGGCAAAACGTTGCAAACTCATACAGTGAACAGAAAACAGTTTGCTGCTACCAGTAAGAATAAATCTTACTCCCCCGGGTCACATCCTTTCCTTACCAGCCCACTCTCAGCTAAACATGCTTACTCCTTCCTTTTAGAACGTCACCTGAGATGACTTAACTTATTAGAATGGCAGAAAATAATTCAATTTTATTTATGAGGCTTGTTTTTTATTTTCAGTGATGATATTTGCTTGCACAGGGCACACCATAAACTGGACTAGAAAAAGGTATGCAGCACAAGGATGCATGAGAGCAGGGGAGACAGCTAGGATGTGCTTCTTTCCATGTTACTGGGGTCAGATGGGCTATAAACAGGCTGAGATAGGACACTACACTGTTCCATTAACAGTGGAGATTCACCAACCACCAATGAGTATTTATTAAGGAATGAAGCAAGATGCTTTTGCCCTTTCTGAAAGTAGCAATTCAGCAGCAGGACCTCCAGCAACTAAAGAAAAGGCAGATCCTGAGAGAAATGGATTGCTCTGGGAGCATGATGCTTCCTGCAAGATGCTGCCTTGTGTATATGCTCGATGCTGGCATACACGTACATGCACAGCCTGAAGCACCAGCTGTTCACATCTGCATAGCAACTGCCTCCAAGAAAGAAGTATACTTTCCAGCAAGGGGCAGAAGATGAGGGCAAAAGTCTTCCACAGGTAAGGTTCACTTGTGTGAGGTACATAGGCAAAACACACTCAAAATTTGGGGGCAGCTGTAGCAGCAAGGGTGAAAGATGGGCTATTTGTTACAGGAGGAAAATTATTAACTTAAAGTGCCATAATGTTTAAATTTACAGTTTATTACTGTGTAAATTACCAGCCGTACTTTTGGTAATTAGCAGCTCGCTGGCGGGGAGCTCTGAATGAAACTCATTATTTATGATTACAATTTTGAGAGAGATGGGGAAGGGGGAGCAGTGACCTCCACTGCAAATGACAAAGATCCCTTTAAGGTGATGAAGATGAATTAAACAAGTAAATATTATCCTTCTCATTTGGATCATTAGAGGTGTGCCACCAGGCCCAGTCACTCGCAGGTGGCCTCAGGAACCCTATGTAAAGTCAGTTTCTTGCCAGCTGAGGATCATATTTTGAATGCCGGTTACAATTAAGCAAGGTGAGTGGAAGAAAAAGGGGCAGACAAGGATCTTTCACGTATGACTGAAGAAAAGGCAGCTGTCACACTCCTCTAGACTCCAGGCCCCCCTAACACGCCTTGTTAGCAGACTACAGCCAGCCAGCTCAGAACTTATGCCAATGTTTTCAAAAGCACAGAGCACATCACAATAAAAACAAAAGCCAAACACAGCCAACACCTTCCTTCTCAGAATCATCTTTTACAATGAACAGCAGTGCTCAATACTCCAGAATGCAGAGCTAACCAGGTATACCCCTCTGTTCTAGAAAGACATCTGCAAAGTACTGTTTGTTCTATTAGCAAAAGGACTGGTATGTTGTTTGGTGCTTGCCCTACATATAATAAAACTAGTCAATAGCTTTGGGCAGTTTTGTCTGCCTTTACTACATATACCTTTTTACTCTCCTGTCTTCCCACTAAAAATGCAACTGCTAAAACCACCTTCCTTTGCTGCCATTCATATCAGTCTTCTTCCCTATATAAAATTTGGCCTTCCTTCACCTTTGAAGCACCTCTCTGCCATTGTAGTCTCCAATGAGCATGCACAAGTCTCATGCCATCATCATTTTCCCCTACATTCTGTCTAAATCTTCTTGATATTTACGCTCCCTGACATTCTTCTTCAGGCCTCCTTTCACACTGCTTTCAGCACTGATCAGCTGTCTTTGCCACTTCAAATGTGCCTTAAAATCCACTTAGTCACTCAATCATCTTCTGACAGTCAAAGCAGTTAAACAAATCAAACAATACATGAAACAAAAAAATTTAGAGGACCACTTTCTGCAGAAAACAATTTACGTGGCATCTTAGAATAGTACTTCAGGACTGACCAGAATTTGAAATACAAAATTACCATCTTTCAAAAGGGCATACCTTGCCAACCAGCCTTCTCCGACCTTTACGGAGACAACGGGCAGCAGCTCCTGGAAGGCGATTCAGGCGAGCATGAAATCCTGAAAACCAAATGCAGAAAAACTGAGCAATGAACACAGAAGATTTCTCCTGACAAAGCTACCAGGAAAACTCCTTAGTTCAGTAATCAAATCAGATCGTCTGTCTCTTGTTTTTCAGTCTTGAAGATGCAGATATGCCAGTTTATTCACAAATCAAATTAAATCCTTACATTTAAAAAAAGAAGACTGCCAGTGGGCAGCTGGTATGACTGTTTCAGTAAACTCACCAATAGTGCAGCTTTTCCTTAACTGGATCTTTAAAAAAATCCCAAATAGATCACCAATACCAGTTTAAATGCAACACCTATGAAAAGAATCTACTCTTGCCCTCATATCACAATTTTTCAAACACAATTCCTTATGGACCTCACCTCTCTGGGCTGGCTGTGAGGGCAAAAGGAAGGTGGAAACAGAGAGCTTGTCCAGGCCTGAGTCAATCCTCTCCACTTCAGATCGGTGATCAGCTCCCCACTTGGGAAGAAGGTTTGGGACAGTGAATCCTGGAACACACTCTCCTTCATAAAACCAATCACTCTGCTCATCATCTCCTAAAGAAATAGGATGGAATTAACCACAAATAACATCAAGGTACTCTGGGACAGTCCCTCAAAATACTACAAGTAGGCATATGTGAATGTGAAACAGCTGAAGTCTCATTAGGAATTCATTCTTGAAGAGCCTTATATTTGTATTCTGCTTCAATGATCCTCAGTAACTATGGGGCCTCACTAAACGCTTTAAACTATCCAACTCATCAGTCTCCAGAATTTCCCTGCAGAACAAAGCCTCTTTATAGACCTGCCTAGGGCAGGTTTAGCACTCTGTTGCTACTGCATCTCATCAACCTTAGTTCAATGTTGTGTGATGCCTGATGCAGAACTCTTTTTCTGAAGTAATTACTGTGACACTGGTAGAGGCCAATCATTTGGCATGTGTTACAGGCTGTCACAGGAGAAACTTTACAAGAGGCTCACAGTGTAAAAGCAAAAGAAACATACCAATGGGAAAGACCCCTAGTCTCCTAAGACATCAGCTAAGACAAAAACATGTTACTATCAGAAATGGTCACTAAGTACTAATCATGCTGTGAGTTGCTCTCATCAGCTTCTTAGAATCTCTAAGAGCTACAAACCCTTTGGAAAACTAAAGCAGCAGCAACAGAAGTCATGACCAAAGTCTCCATGGAGCTGGGTTGATATAGTTAATGCAGTTGCAGTCTAAAACTGAACTGCATCAGACACTGTTCACAGTAAATCCGTCTGGCCAGAAATTCCCTGAGAGCAGTAGCACATGAGCAGTGTACGAAAAAAAACAGGAGGAGAGCAAAGAACCTGACACACATAGTATTTCAGTAGGCCAACTCACAAACAGTCCCATGTAATTGCAAGGTGCTTCATCTTGCCCTAAAAAACTAACACACCTATCTTAGGGAAAATTCTCATTTGCCTACCAATAAGTCTCATCTCAAGCATCCCTATTACTCTCCTTTCCTCATTGACTTTCATTATTTCTGACCAAAGTCTATTATACCTACTTACACATCTTGCTGGGAAAAAAAAAAAAAAAAAGGAAAAAGGAAGAAATAAAAGAACAAAAAGAACACAAGAAAGTAAAAAAAAAAACTCATCCTAGTAAGAATGCTGCAATCTTGCACATAACAGAAGAAGCAACACACAAAACCAACTCTGATCAGTAACAGGTAGGACAGCCAGAACACTTTATCCCAAAGCTCTGATATAGTTATTTCTGTCATGCATCAAGTTGACCTACCAGTTATATCTTAAAGTATAAAAATCCCATCTCCACTTCATAGTAAATTAAAGCTAAGTAACGTTGGATAGTTCTCCTAAGACATCATAATTCGTGCAAAACTACTCCTAGAAATTTGGGCATGGTGCCCTGCCATACCTCAAATCGCTGTTTTCACAAGACAAATTTTAACAATAAGCATCATATACTAATATTCAGTAATTTCCACTGTAAGAGATTCCAATGAACGTAACAAACATAAAACCAAAAAAACTCACCTTACAACCAAATTATGAACCACGATCATTCTCTGCTCACAAAACTGTGCTGGTATGTGCCATTGCAAAGACAATTTATTTAATTAGCAACAGCACAAATATTACATGATGCAACCTCAAAAGAAGGAGGGGAAAAAATTGCATTTACTGAAGAATGATGCCAGCTTAAATTTCCCATTATTCAGCCTGTAATTGTGCTGGAAAACTATAAGGTGATGATTTGTGACAACAAAAAAAAACAAAACAAAATGTTATGCTCTCTCTATCTCACTGACATGGAAAGCTGTTGGTTTTTTTTATTTACTTTATGACTAAGTAATTGTCAAGAAAAAAAAAGAAGGTATTTTTATTTAGTCTAGAAGTGCAACAATATTTTTAACCCTTTAAACGAAATCTAAGCTAAAACATCTTGGCCAGAAAGCTATCACAGTATCAACTGTTTGAACACAGTAGCAACTGTTTGAACCTGATGACAAGGATGACAAACCTCCTCTCTTACCTAGACAGGGAAGGCTGTAATAGGACTTTATTAATTTATCTAAGTCATACTTCTACATGTTCCTGTATACTGAGCATCCTACTTCTAGTAGCAGCCAAAAGTTAATGTCTAAAAGAGGGTATAAAATCAGGGCAAGTATATAGGGCAAGCATATAGACAAGTATATATATACACTACCCAGTCTCCATTAATCTTATCTCAGGTGATGAAGTAAAACATTTCAGTCACCATTCTGCTTCATCATCTAATATACAAGTGCTCACTAATTTCAGCTCCCCCTGAACAATCTATCAGTAAAAAGAGAGGGCAAAAGATTCTACTTTTCTGTTGCCTTTGAAAAACCAGAGTCTGAAAATAGTTATTTTTCAGCAAAGGTCAAAGCTGATATTTGGAATCCCTACTCTTAAGCAAAGTATTATACTCCCCTAAGATCACAAATTTGTCCTATAGCCTAAAATACCATCAGAAAACACATAAGCATGTTTGCTATCATTGTGTTGCTTCACACAGGTACCTGAGCCATCAACAAGCTAGTGAAAGCAGCATATCCTATTGAGCTACTGGTGCTACTTCCTTTAGCACTCATATATTCCCAGAAGAGATCTCGTCCAAATCTTAGCTTGTGAAATGTGACAGAATCAGAGTGCACAGAATTGCAGGTCTCTAGGGTCACATTCCACATGCTCCAAATGTAATACTTCTCAATGCCTGTGTGCCTACTACAACCTATTTCACACTTATTTCTGCCCACATCAACTGAACACTGTGCTGTGGCTGATAAACAAGACCAGATTACACTTCACACTCAAAACTTCTAAGATACCATTTCTACAACAGACATTGAAAATACAACATTCAACTAATGCACAGAAGAGCAAGGAAGGAACACATATTTAAAGAAATAAAACCCATCACATATTACCATCATCTTCTTAGCACAGTCTATTAGGTAATTTGTCAGTATTAAGTAAATTTTTTCTCATCTTCTCTTCCTCCCCATAGAGAAAACAACTAACAGATTTCAGACACTAATGGTATGTAGACAACCCTTAAAACACCTAGAGAAACAAATCATAACCTGCTTTTTCATTGTGAAGAGCTCTCAAATTTGTCTTGTATGTCTGTGCCTTTGCACAATAATAGCTTCTTATATTGCAAATATTATGGATCTGATACACAAAGTATTTAATCAGAAAAAGTGTAGTGCTATGAAAATCATACATTTGTAGCCCTCATCTCATTGTTTAACTTCTAGATGCTCCCTGCCACTGTTTTTTCCTCAAACAATTCCCTGTCTCTCTTCAAACATAGATCTTTCTTCGCATTTGTAAAGAAAGTAAGGAACTCCCTAGCAGCATATGAGGAAAACACAGGACACCTGTTACCTTGGCGGCCTTCATCATTGGTAAACAGGCCAGTATCACTGCTGCTGCAAACACTGCTGGTTTCACTGGAACAAAAACAGAGAAAAAATATGGTTACAATTGCAACAGGTACAATACAGAAACCATTCTACTACATTTTACTAGCTTCTGCAAGACCAAAATGCTTTACATGTCTCACAGAATTTCAGATACATGACTGACGCTAGAACAGAACTTAACTGCTTTCCATTAAATCTTATCAGTGCTGCATCACTTGAAAAAAAGTAGAATCCTGTACCTAGTTTAGTTCTAAGTTATCAAGAAGTAATTAATAAAACAGCATTTGCCTCAGGTACTAGAATTAATAACCTAACTATGGCATCATCTGGAATACTCACCAGGAAATTAAACAGTTAAAAATGCTGTCCTTGGGTCACTTAACTGAAAACCCTCCTAAGTTTTCTATTTCAGATTCCTTTTCCTCAAAACTGTAACACTGTCACACAAACAGCCTTCTCCTCCCACAACTTTTATTTTATGTGGAGTAAAGAGCAACTGTGACATTTACAAGTCTCCAGCTAAATACCTCAGCATAGCATGACTTGCTGCTGCTAAATGCAACTTTGCCATAGCATGCTTTGCCTTTACTGAAGTAGTTAAAGATTTAATTCTTGAACAAAATAATAGAGCTAGAAATTAATGTGTAGAAAGCCATTAATTGACTTGCAAAGCTAGACGAATATTTGTAGCAGAAGTACATGCTCATGTCAGTCCCAAGCATCTGAAGGCTTTAATGCTGACTTGAACTCCTTCCTCGGACACTTCAGGCAGTACTTCCTCCGATTTAGCTATGAGATACTAGGACAAGCAAAAACTACTTACTGCCTACTCCCTGAACACAAAGACCATAGATGTGAACATCAAGTGTGAGTCAGCACTAGAATCAGTCAGGGAAGGCTGTTTCCAAGTATCTCTGGATGCCTCTTTTCCAAGGAAACCGGATGATACTGGAAACCCCTTGATTTACAAGGCTGAATAATGAGAGACTACAAAATATGTCACTCCAAAGAACTGCAGGCACAGAATAAAACTCTATTTTGTGAGTATATTGTTGTTCTTAGAAAATGCACTCTAAAGTACAGCCAAGTCAACTCATCATGCTGGATATCTAAAATGCTGCATCTTCATCATTGTATGAAGGCCATTTATACTTAAAGGATAAACAATCTGTACCTAGCATTCTCACCTTCCAGCATGCAAGTTAATATCAAATTCCAAATTAATCCATTACAAAGCTTGGCCATGCATTCATCCTCCCACATATATACCACAGCAATTAAGGCCAAGGACTGAGAAGCATGAATTAATTGTTTCATCCCAAACTCTCCTACCAACAGACTGTATGACCCTGGGCCAATCTCCTAGCGTGCTTACTTTCCCTTTTGATAGCTTGGATAAACAATCCTCACAAGCTGCAGATGTGAGGACTGAGTGACTGCTTCATAAGGTTTTTAACATCCTCAGAGAAAGGTGCCTGAGAAAGGAAAAAGCATTGACAAGCATCCAGGTGATATTAACAGTACTTTAAGCATTCTGTTGTACTTAGAGCTCTTTAGTTCCTTACAGATAAGTATCACTGCTAGTGCTTTTACAGGAACAAACTTTCAGGGATTTCACCCTCTTCAGTACCCCTTTTACACTCAGGGCTGAACAAAAACTAGACTTCTATGCAGGCCTTTCTGCAGGTCCAGTAAGCACTGATTAATGACCTCCACTTGCAAAGGAGGCTACTTACCTTAACCATGAAATAATGAATGCTATTGATCCAACAAGCTACTGCTATAGAGTGTTATTGATCATCCAATCTTTGGTTAAAATGGTTCTCATTTAGCAATTTCACTGTTGCAAACACCTGAAGCAAAGCATGCTTATAATTAAATAGTTTGGGGGAGTTAAACTGAGAGGTGATGGACAGAGATCTCAGGTTTCCCCCATTTATTCTTTTGCCTGAGCTATTGTTTGTGTCAGGAGGGATATTGATTTTCTATAAAAATAAGAAAACAAGAGGCACCGAGGGGCTGCAGAAGGTCAGGCTGGGCTGGAGAAGGAGGGGAAGCAGAACACTCTGTCTTTGTCACTTTCCTTCCAAGAGAGGAATATATATTTTTTTTTCAATGGAGATACTGGCCTCCAATTCATCAGTTTAGCCAGACTCATGAATACAGTTGCAGACTGTCATCAAAGCAGCTCCCTTCTAAAGGGTAAAGCAACTTAACTGAACATTCAGGATGAGCGATGCTCACATTCTCAGGCCAGAACATTGTACTGGTTTTGGCTGGCACAGAGTTAAATTTTTCTCATAGTAGCACTTTGGTTCTGTGTTCTGGATTTGTGACCAGTTTGATAGCACAGGGATGTTTTAGTTATTGCTGAGCAGTGCTTACACGGTGCCAAGGCTTTCTCACACTGTCCTGCCAGCGATTAGGCTGGAGATGCACAAGAAGCTGGGAGATTACACAGGGTGGACAACTGACCCTGGCTGACCACAGTGATATTCTACATCATATAATGTCATGCTTAGCAATATAAGCTAGGAAAAAGAAGAATGAAGCCAGGGACATTTGGAGTTGTGATGTTTGTGTTCCCAAACAATGTTACAAATGATGGGAGTTCTGCATTCCTGAAGATGGTTGAACACCTGCTTACTGATAGGAAGTCGTGAATTCCTTATTTTGCTTTGCTTGCACACATAGCTTTTGCTTTACCTACTAAACCAACTTTACCTAAAGCTGAGATTTTTCTCATTTTACTCTTCCATTTTTCTCCTTCATCCCTGCAGGGGAGTGAGCAGGGGGCTTTATCGGAGTTGAGCTGCCTATCCAGGTTAAACCACAACAAACACATCAGCATTAAGCCAGTGAAATCTCATAGTATTGGCAGGTCAGTAGAATCCCAGGTTTGAAAAAGTCACAGTAAGAGTTTTGGTACTTGAAAACAGATGAGACCAACTGCATATTTTTCACAAGTAAACACACTACTCAAAGTGATTTTTAGACAGCTCCTGTACTACGGTTTGTTCTGCCTTCAAACCAAACCGAGACCATTCTGGAACTACTCAGTTTAGAGCTAAAGAGAAAAAATTTCAACACTCAATGTATAATTTGCCTTGTTTTATTATGGCTGCAGGGAATCTCAAAACATTTAGGGGCAGAAAGGCATATTACTTCTAACAGTCTTAGCAGCTGTCACCTTTGTACAAATATACAAATGACTGCTTAAACTACAACCACTTGTTTCCTTTGTTGTTTCCACAGGTATTTATAGATCAGGCACTGGGTTGTGTCATTACCCAATTTAAAACCATCATCATTTTCTTATCGTGTTCCTCCACATCCATCCTTCTCTCAATTTATGTTCACCTTTTGCCATGTTTGGCAAACAATTTCAAAGATTTAATTATATGCACACCTGAATCACAATACTGTAGCTCATCTTCCTCCAGGAAAGGACTGGGCATAGTCCGACAAGCAAACTAGAAAAAAACCCATTACTGAGACTTTTTCAATGAATGGGAGTTTATCAACTGAATAAACAGGTCTTTGACCTGACTTTGAATAAGAAACCTTCTAGAAAGCAGAGAAAATATGGAATATTTTAGCATTTACAGATTCATTCCTGCTTAACAAACCAAAGCAATTGTCAGTTTAGGAGAGGAAAATGAAGGTTAAAAAAATCCATTCTGAATACAGAACTTAGTTTGCCTGAAAACCCATTTTGTTTTGTCATGTTCCATACTGTTAAAGGAGTGAACAGTAGTGGAAACAGTTCAGTATGAAAGTTTTGTATATCACCAGACCACCACAGATTGCTTACAAGTCCCACAAGAAGCATCAGTCACCTTTCATCCCATCAGCTTGTGATGACAACCACACCATTTGCTCTCCTAGGCATTCAATTTTCTTTTCCCTTCCTCAGGATATGCCCTTGTCATACATCTGTGAAAAGTACTTCTCTTACTGTACCAGAAAAACCAGCTAGAGCACAGTGGGAGTGAGGCAAACACAGCCAGTTTCACTGTGCTGCTATATTTAGAGCAACAGAGACCAAAGCATGATCCTTCACTGCTGTGAGGGATACTCCACAGTGAAGAGGGCTGTATGTATTACTCCCTCCAACTGTGGCCCTCCCTAGTGAGTCACAGCATAGATCACACATGTGGTGTTGGAGAGGTCAAATATTCCAAGCACCAGCTTTCCAGAGAGAATCCCAAGGATTTGGCAGCAGATGGTAAGTGTCATTTGATGCATACACTTGCACAATAATTAGTCTGAGAGCGAAGGACAACTGAGACAGAACAAAGCCATCTCCCAGCATGGTCCTCAAGTAACAGTCTGGACGGAACTCTTTATTTACTCTTTCCAAGGCTGGCACAAATAAAGGCTGGATGAAAGCCTGCTGGTTTAAGTTCAAGTTTGACACGATGGAACAGATTCTGACTAGTATTAAAAAAAAAAACCAACTTCAACTTAGGGAACACTGTCCATCACTGCCACATCTAGTAAGGGTATCTCTCAGTCCATCACCACTGACATGCACTATTCAGGAACTACTTAGCACACTTCTTTTCCTGGACTACTAGCAAACAGCTCTCAGAAGATACTTTAACAACTAGCAACTAAAGGTTTCTATCCACAGGTTTCTTATAAAGCCCCACTTCACACCGACTTTTTAGCAACAACAGCCACTTCTAAAAGAAAAAGTGACAACACTGTTAGAGTTACATGCTACAAATCACAACTGACCCACTAAAAATGCAATAGTGGTTCCCTGGCCCCAGTGAGGACTCAACATAACCTAAGCTTTTCACAGGATCCTAGAAAACGCCACTGAGAAATTTGCGACTCCTGGTATTATCCACAAAGCTGTAAAAATGAAGTGCCACCTGTTCACTCTGACAAACTGCAGGAACTAGACTGTCACAAAGCTTAATTGAACCTCAACACATGAACAATCATACTGTATCAAAGAGTTACACTTTCCAAATCCACTCTCCTCTGATAGTGACTATTACATTGCTTCAGAAAAGAACACGAGAACGTGACAAACACAGACTTCTCTGTATGTTCCTCTAGCTTTTAGAAGCCAGCAGCTTAAGGACTTCCTGAGCGGGGTATTTCCTCTGGGCTGTAATGTTTAATAGCCCTGATATGTCTATGCTCCACATCTGTCTTTTGAATGTATTTAAATTTTGACCTCTATAGTGTCCTGCAGTAGAGTTCCAGACTTAATGTTGTTGTTTGTTTTAAATGTCTTCTCAGTGTCTGCTGTTCTTACACAACAATAATTAGAAAATCAGCAATCACATTTGTTTTTTGTATGCCATTCATTAAGAAATTTCCTCCATTTAATTCTCAGCAGTTGCCTCTTTTCTAACCTAAAAAATCTCTTCCGACAGAAGCAGTTTTATGATCCCAAACCTTAGACAGAGATAATAAAAGTCACAGTTGGGGAAAAAATTCCCAAGGGCAATGCAAATTTAGACCATGGCATTTACATGTCTCATATTAATCCCTTGTATGTGATTCTGCCACAAATTCATCAAAGTTCTCCAAAACTGGACATCAAGACATCAGACTCCACTGTTTGCACAGGCTTATCCTGTAAGTAACATAAGTTCCCCTCAACTTCTTCATTGTCTCACCGTATTCTCCCCATAGCTAGGCTTTGACGATGAGATCAAGACCAGAAATGTAGAACAACAACCAAGATTAGATTGAGGTTCACACAGTCCCTGCACAGAGGGCCAGCAGTAATGATGGGTGATCTGATCTGTTATCTACTACTTCTTATAGTAAATGCTGAAAATAAGAAATTGAGATCAGTTTGTACCAATCACGCAATACAAGTGCCAGCTGGGGGCTTGCTCCCCAAACCATAGGCCACAAGTATGCCACGTTGTAGCTGCAAGGCCACTGACATTTCAGAGAACTCTTTGTGTAACAGGAGGCATAAACCTACCAGCTTGCCAACTTTTCAAGGAAGCCTTCTGGGTCATCATACAATACTGACAGGAAAGACTTTGAAAAAATCTACAGTTTAGAAGCAGCTGAGGTATTTCTCAGAGATATTTCTCATCTTCACAAAGTGAGCAGCATTGAATAATTTTAAGAGCTTCAAAAACTAAGGCACAGCATTTATAAGCAGCTGCAAGCAAGGCAGCCATCTGACTAGCACAGGGAAGAAACTGAGATCTCACCATTCCGACATGTTTTCATCTGAACCCTGTTTCTGATCATCGGCTTCACACTCCATCCGCTCCTTCCTTCCCCCGTTGCTGAGGAAGGGCCTGTTCTCTCCTGAGTCGCAAAGGCCATGACTGGATGATGTCCAAGGGGCATTCTCTTTCCAGCGTGAAAGACGCTGTTTCTTGGCTGACTTGAACCTGCAGCCCCTCTCATAGTTCCACTCTGACACCCTGAGCTTTTGCTGGAGACTGGCAGCTACCTCTGATGTCACACGTTTGACTTTCCGTCGGCGCCTGAGAGGTCGACAGGGTGCATTCTCTGTAAAGGAGTCTGACTCATGCCACAAGTGTTGCTTGCTCCTCAGGGTGGCACTAAGAGCTGGATGCCGCTTGACCACTGTCGTGTCATCAGAGTCACTGAAATTTGCTGTCAGCACCTCACGGCAATCCTTGACAGCTTCGTCCAAGCTCGACTCTGAGGCCTCACTGTAGCAGCAGGCATGTTCTGCCTGATGTGTGAAGTCTGAGCGTCGTTTACGACCCCGTCTCTTGCGAAGCTGACGCCGCTGATGACGTGGGCTTAGGGCCATCTCTTCCCATAGCTCGTCCAGTTTGTTCTGCTCTGAAGTCTGCTCTAAAGCTGAGGCCAAGTCATGCACCAGTTCATCCATCGGCAATGCCTACTAAAAATGATAACAATTAGCACCAGACATAAATACTGCTACCAACACATTTCTGGATTGTAGTACGCTATACCCTTTGTAACATTAAAGGAATTAAGACACTTACTTTGAAGTTACCTGGGAGGACCCAATGCAGAACAACTGCTACTTCCTGGGCTAACACTTCTTTTTGCAAGGGTTAAATCCCTCTTCTAGCCATGGTGGCACAGATCTCTCTCTACTGCAGCAGTTGGGTTGAGTGCTCTGTGTCTGAAAAGGCCTTAAGGTTCACCTTTTGTGTTGAAGCAGCATGCTTAATTACATATCCCAAAGGGTATGAAGCCGGCAACTAGTTTTTGCTACCTGGCATCAGTGAAGCAACAGAGAAGGATCAGCCTGCTTGACAAACAGATTGAGTCTTCCAAAAAGTAGACAAGCAGCAAAGCTGGGAGTAAAACAGATGGTAAAACAGGTAGTTTGCAAGCCAGCATCACTTCAGCTGTAAAGCAAGGAGCGCGGGATCCTGGCTCCTTAGAACAGGGTGTAGGAGACCAAGCCCCAACTCCTACTGCCGAAAAATACCATCCCTACACCTCAGGCCTGTCAGTGTGTCAATCCCAAAGTCCTGGCCAAACCCCTCATCTCACAACACCCCTCTCCCTACCCGTGTCTTGCAGACGTGGGATTTCTCTCCCCCCTGGGCTCAGAAACACCCGCACCTCCAGCCCGCTGAACTACCCACCGCAGCAGGCCGCCTCCCTCAGTCCTCAGCGACCCGGCCGCACCAACTCCCTCCTCTAGAGAGACGCCGCTGCTTCTGCCCGACCCCCCCCCCAGCTTCACCAGGAAAAGCCGGGAAATCTGCCCTCACCACCCCGGACGCGCAGCCTCCCGCCGGGTCCCTCCACGACCCCGCTCACCGGCCAGCGCCCCGCCCCGCTCCGCCAGCCCCGCGTCGGAGCCGCTTCCGGCCTCCCCGGGCCACTTCCTCCGCCCGCCCCGCCCCGGGCGGGGCCGCCGCGCCGCCGCCGAGCCCCGCCGGCCCGGCCGGGCCAGCGCCGCCCCGCCCCGGGCACGGCCCGCCCCGGGCACGGCCCGCCCCGCCCCGGGCACGGCCCGCCCCGGGCACGGCCCGCCGCGGGCACGGCCCGCCCCGGGCACGGCCCGCCCCGGGCACGGCCCGCCCCGCCCCGCCCCGCCCCGGGCACGGCCCGCCCCGGGCACGGCCCGCCCCGCCCCGGGCACGGCCCGGCCCGCCCCGCCCCGCCCCGCCCCGGGCACGCCCCGCCCCGGGCACGGCCCGCCCCGCCCCGGGCACGGCCCGGCCCGCCCCGCCCCGCCCCGCCCCGGGCACGGCCCGCCCCGCCCCGGGCACGGCCCGCCCCGGGCACGGCCCGCCCCGGGCCCGGCCCGCCCCGGGCACGGCCCGCCCCGGGCACGGCCCGCCCCGCCCCGCCCCGCCCCGGGCCCGGCCCGCCGCGGGGCTCCCTGCTGCTCCGTGTGCTTGCGCCGTGGCTGGTGCCGCCAGCGCAGCCGTTGCAGAGCCCTCGCCTGCCAGCGGTGCAGCCCTTGCCTATACGTAACCTTTAGCTGCTTGGTTATCGTATTTTATTTTTAATAGACAACAAATAACTTGGTACCCAAACTCCTCCCCTTCGTTGCTGCCAGGCTAGTTAAGTGCATCCTAAATTAAACATCCCAGTGCTGCTCCCCTCTCCTTAAGGCTTGCATCTCTTTCCCATCATGCCAGTTTACACATCACCAACAGCCATCAGAACAAAGTTAGGTCTGAACCTGTCACCATCCAATCTTGCATAGCATTCCGTTTATTTCATGCTTTCATGATGTTTCTTCAGCGGGTTTTGAGTGTTTTTTTTTTCATCGTCGTTTTATTTTGTTTTGTTTTCGGGGATTTTTTTGCTGGGTTTTTTTGTTCGGGTGTTTTTTGGGGTTTATTGTTATTGTTTGTTAGTGAGTTTTGTTTGTTTTTTGTTTGGTTTTGGGTGGGGGTTGGGAGTGGGTTTTTGTTTGGGTTTGGTTTGGTTTTCTGTTTGTTTTCTTTTTCTTTTTTTTTTTTTTTTTCAGAAGGGTGTTTGGGGTTTACTTAAGCGATGTAGCTGCACTCACATTCAAGCCAATACCAGTTCATTTTTCATGTAATGTTTTACAGAGTGGCATATCGAAAGTTTTGCCAGAGTCCATATCTATATTACATTTGAGTCATTCTCTTCACAAATTTTCTAAATTAAACCAAAATAAAGTAATCAGATTTATTTTGATGTGATTTATTCCCTGTAAATATATACTGCTGCCTATTGCTCACAGACCTCTTATCCTTTGCATTCTTACTTTTTTCTCCCATTTCTGTTTACTCCATCACGTTGCCAGGAACAGAAGATGCTCTGAAAGGGTGATATTTGCCAAGACCACTGCTGCCTCCCTGCTCCCACCACAAAAGACCGGCACTGTGTTTGCTCTTCCTCAGTCCTCTGGCACCCTCCCTAGTTTGTAAAGATACTTCAAAAATAACTGAATTCTTGAGTTTGCCATTGATTCCTACACCCCAATAGGACAAGCTTCATTTAGCTTTGCTGAAATTTCTTCATGCTGTTTATCTAACCAGTCCTCTACACCAGTCTGAGCTCTCATGTTAACATTTTCATTTCCTTGTAGTTCTCTATTATTTCCTTGGAAAAGAAATATTAAAAGAAGAAAAGCAGTCATTAGGTAGATTTTTTAAAATCCATTTCCAATAGCTGACTTGATTAAAGTTACTTTATGTGCACCAATTTGCCTGTAAAATTCTGTCCTTTTGGTTTGTTAACCCTTTCTGAGGCAGTAACTCACCTTACTTGCTAGCAGCAGTTTGTTTCCCCTGCCAGTTTCCTATTTCTAATACAGGGGTTTTCTTTTTACTCTCAGATCTGAGAGAAAATCCCTCCTAAAATCTAATCCTGTTTCACCGCTGCAATCCTTTTTCATGCTTCAGGATATAAAACAGCTACAAAACGTCTGGGTTAGAGAGAAACTCCCCTGATGGGAAGGTTATTCTGTAAACATCACTTCAGAGCTTCTTACCCCTTCATTTCAAGCACTCGATACTGGCTGCTGTTCCAAGCAGGATAACAAACCAGACAAACAATTGTGTACAAGAAATCCTCTATTCAGATGTCCTGGGGAGATGGCAGCAGATGCCTACTCTAATTTCTCTTATTTTCCCCTCATTTCCCAACTAGTTCTCTGCCATTTCTGTAGGTCAACAAAATGTTTTGCAGCTGGTATAAATTTTATTTTACCTGTCCATTATTTTTTTCCACATTCAACACTCAACCCCAAATTTCTGCAGATGTCAGCATTTGGCCTGAGTAAAGACAACATACTGGCACACAGGGTCAGTTTTCTGTGAGAGAGACAGGGCAAAAGCAACAGACAGGATGCAAGTGCTCTTGCAATTGCAAGGGTCCCAAGAACTAAAAGGGTGCCACAAAGGAGCACTGATGTGTCTGGGGAAAAATTAGAAAATTTGGAATAGGAGTTCAAGAAATATAATGAGGCCATTGGGATAATCTGGTTTTGAGCAGCTTATGGTATTTCTGTCCAGTCTTACAAGGTTCACCCTGACATGGATCAGCAAAAGTTAATTTTGAATCCTTGTCTGCATTCAACTTCATCCCACATCCCTGGTAAATTATTTACTCTCTGTGCACTTTGTGGGTTGCCTGAATGGGAACTATCCCAACTTCTCAGCACTAATTTTTCTCATTAAATGCTCCAGGGATACAAAATGCTTAGCACTCTTACCCCACATGGATTTTTATCCATCACTGGGCTTTGTAAGAATGATTTTTTTCCTGCCCAGAGGCTGCAGTCACCTGTGCTGAACTGCTGCTGGGCCTGGGGTCAGGACAGGGTGTGTTAGTGGTGAGAGACATTTCTGAGGCAAGCAGGAGAGGAAGCTTGGCTGGATACTCTCTGCCTGTCATGGCAGTGCCTTGGCCCAGCTCCCTCCTCCGTGGGCAGCGGGAGCCGTACAGCCCAGTAGGACTGGGAGAGCAGCAGGGTCATTGCTCTACCCCAGCAAATGCTTTGCCTAGTCCCATGACATTTCACAGCAAAACCTTCCAGGGGTTAAAGGAAAAAGAGAGACAGAAAGGGGACAAGAGACAAAGGGAGGAATAAAGTCAAAAAATGTGCCGTGAAGCTTCTTGCAGCAAAATGCGGAGAAAGTCATTTCCAACTTCTTTCATCTCAGAGATGAAGCCACTAAATAAAAGGGCAGCGCAGAACACAAGGGCTTTTAATCTGTCTCATCTCCTTCATAATAACTGCAAATTTTCCCTGGGCTCCTGGGAGTGAGCCTCTTTCCTCTGTCTTTGCCTTATCTCCCCCCTCCATATTTCACAGCCGGCTCGGCTCCCCTCACTCGGCTGCCCCCGGCCCAGTCTCCGAGAGGCCTGTGGGAGCCGCCAGCTCCCAGGGCCTCATTGTTCCCGGCTTGGGAGGAAGCTCAGGGAGGGAATTGAAGGCAAGTCAAAGGGAAACGGCATCATCGCTGCTTCATTAATGGGAACCTTTCAGCAGAAAACATATCAGAGCGAGGTCTTTTCAGAGGCAGTAATTAGCAATTTGGAGCCTTCCCCCCTCAGGAGATGCAGCTGCGATCTAACAAGTGGGAGCAGTGCTCGCCTCCTTTTACGCTTCATATTTATTGTTTTTCATTTTCTCCATCTTCCTTCCATTGTCCAGCCTCCTCCTCATGGCCAGATAAGGGCTCTTTATTAATCACTCTCTTTTAATTCTTCATTAATGATAATAACTTTCTCTGGTGTGCGAAGAGGAGTTAATCTTTCCTGGGTATTGAGAAAGGACAGGGCTGAAAAGGAGGGAGGGAGCAAGGGAGGGAGAAGCGCACAGTGGACAAGGCTGTACTGCCACGCTTCCTTCCTGCCCCACCACCCGGAAGGAGTTTCTGAAGACATTGGCTGTCAAGTTGCAAGTTGCCCACTGGAAAATCTTGGGCTGTCAATTTGGTCCAGCTGTGTGGGTGTGGCAGGATGTACCCACTCTCAGAGATCCAGTCCTTACCAGAAATAGGTGCACGTTGGCCAGAGGGAGAGAACTTCTCTGTGTGTCTTTGCTGAACACTCACCAGCATCTTGGTTTGACTAACCAGCCAGCGGTGTCTACTTGTCTTGGAAAAACAATCCCTCAGATGCCTTCAAAGCCCATTTTTCCAAGTCCAAGTTGAAACAGCACCTGAAAGTGACAGAAATGGCATCTGGGAGGCTCTGCACATGTGAAGACCTGTTACAGTGAGCTCATGGGCACTCTGTGCCCCCTTCCCCGGGACCCTGTGACTCTGATCAAGATAACCCTGGACCCCTCCTTCCTGCCCCAACGGGGTTGGCGGAGAGCCAGGGAAGCCCACCCTGTCAAAGTCTAGATAAACCCCTGACATTTCCTGTTCATCCTCTTTTGCCCCGCTCTCCACTTGGACATCACAGAATAAAGAGAGCTGAATCAACATATCTCAGGGTAAGAGCCTCTTTTGGAAATCTTTGCTATCTCCTGATATTCCTCCCCTCACAGCCTCAGATCTCTGGGCTAGCCTGATTATTCAGGGGGCTGTGTGAGGGAGGGAACATCAAAGACCCTTCTAGGAACTTCTCCCTGGGAGCTGGTACAGTCTGCCTTGGATTGCTCCCATCTGAAGGTGCCAGTCCACCAACATTGACATTTGTGTGAGTTGATGCCAGGATGGCTCAGCATGAACAGTTCAGTGACCAAAGCTTGGTGAAAAAGGCAAGGAGGAAGAGAAGGTTGTCATGGAGTCTCTGGCTATGCTTATGAGCCCCAAGAACATAGCTAGGGAGGATAATCCAAACACACAGAGCTCAGCTTCTTTTCCTGGTGTTTTGTACCACTGGGTTCATGCAAACTCCTGCTAGTAAAGGCCATGCAAACTGATCTAGCGATAGCTTTAGTGGTGGACCTCATAGTAGCCTTTTCTGAGTAACTGGGCAAGCCACTATCAATTAAGAATATTTTAGTACTACCAAATATGATGAAAAAGGGGAAGAATTCCACTGTCACCAGAATAGGTGTCTCCACCATATCAGTGAGGATTATCAGTTTGGCAACAGTGGGAAACACTGAGGGAAGGGAACAAATGACATGCAGAGAACCCAGGAACTTCAATGCAGATGCTCAAGCAAATCAGTCGATTGCAGAGACAGTTCTGTGTCCTTCCCTTACAGAGTGCGTCATATCCTAACTTCACATTCCCATGTCATTTCATAAGTGTTGCCAAAGAAGCCAAAACCAGTTCAAATAAGTGAGTCCCATGGAAATATGAGTCACCACATGCTCCTGTGACACAGGTTACCCCAACACCACCAGTATCAGTGTGTGCTGATCTGAGGCAATCGTTTGGCAGCACTAGGAATGGGTGGAGAAACCAAGCTGCTGAGGGAGTAAGGGCAGAAGTGGAGAGAGACAGTAGGGAAAAAAAAAATTGGTGTTTTGTCTTCTTTGATGTCATTTGCAGGGCAAATATCCCATTGGCATTCTTTTACAGACCACAACAGTAAGTAATTTTTTCTCTACCGGCAAAGCTCTTGCTTTTGGCCCAACATCAGGACTCTTGCCAGAAGTTGTGGAACAAACAGGGTCAGTTTATTTCTGGTTACTGTTCTACAAGCACCAGATGGTGTTTCCCTAATATGCTCTGGTTCCCAAGTGTCTTTGAGGGTGCAGTGAAACTCAGGTCTACATTTATGTAATCAGCTGCCAGCATCTTTGGCATACATTTAATGTAGATTTTAAGGATTCCTGATAGTTCCAATGATTAGGGATGACCTGTATTTCAACATCCTCTGACAGGCCTGTGCTTAATTTCCAATGTCCCTAATAGACTCCACAGAGATGTTTGAAAGAACTTTCTATCTATGAACATGAAGTAATATAGAAAGTGGGGCTGGCTTGTCTGCAAAAGTTGTATTTTAATCTTGCAGTGAGTCAGTCTAGTTCCATGAAATGTGGTCTGGATTTTAGGTATAATTGTTTTACCACAGCATTTCTACATGAGGCCAAAAGACTTGTGCCCAGCAAAAGAAAGAGGTTTTCAGGCTGTACAATAATAATTTGATTGTTTGTTTTAAAACATGTATCTTTTCTTCAGACTCACAGAAACAGATCTTCTCTGGTCTAACACTGCTTTCCTGCACTGGAAGGCCAGTAGGGTCTACCAAATCCTCTCCCACCCTCTCTGCCCCAGTAGATGCTCTGGACCTTCTGTGACTGGTGCCTGCCTTCAGACATGTGGCAGTGGATTGACAAAGTCTGCCTGGTGGAGACAGAGTGAGCTGAAGTGAGGAGAGCCAGAAGGTTTTTGGGGCCTGGTGTGTATGAATCCTCCTTCCAGTATTGTGTGCTGAGCACTGAATAGCAATGCAGATCCTTCCTCAGGGAGGATTCATGAGGACTCCATCACTGCTAGCAGTTGGCTGAGCAATTACCAGGTGCAGGATACAGTGTCAGGACTTATGACAAGGTGCCACACCTGCTGATATGGTCAAACCAAACTCCTGATTGCTGTGAAGAGTACACTAAATATAGGTGTGAGCCACCATAAAACAAACATGATTGTTACTGTCACAGGTGAGAGACAAGGTGTCACAGATGCAGAGTTCCTTCAGAAAGAAATTAATAAAATGAAATTAGCTTTGCCTGGATTCTTCCATAGAGAAAACTGCAAGAAGGATGTTAATGCTGTAGTTTGAAAGCAAGAACTAAATGAAAAGAGAAACAGAGGGCTAGCAAGGCAGGAACTAAAGAACTACTAAATAAATTGTGGGATTCCTCTTAATCTTGCAACCAGAAAGTCTGATCATGCAGTCTGGTCATCTCTTATCTAGCATTTTTTATTTTATAATTTTGCTTTGTTTGACAGTTGATCAAGGATTTCTGTAGGACTTGAATGATGTAGGCTCTTACTGGAGTGCCTATCTACCTGTCATTGGTGGTGTAAAAACAGCAGCCTCAGAGACACCCAGAGGGGCACTTAGCAGTCTACCAGCCAGCTGCAGGGATCTGACTAAATCCCCTGAGGATGCTACAATGTTCAGGAAATAAGTACATTTGCCATGGCAGCAGAGAGCAAGCAGTGGCACCAGTGATGCTGGTGAGGGCTGGAGCATTGTGGATGTTAATGTGGTTGGGCAGAACTGAGTGCTAGCTTGCCCTCAGCAAGAACAAGTGGTGTTTCAAAATCTGTAGACCTCAAAGCAACCCAGCACAGCCAAGTGTGGGCATCACCCACAAGGACAGGTAAAGCCTCGAGGAGGCTGGAATTATGTCTTTTGCAGTCATAATGATTGCAGGTTTTGCTTCCTGAAAGTCCTCTATGGCCTTCCTTGTTCATTCCTCTCCTGTTGTCCTTGTGCCTTGTGATTATCTGCCTGTTTGTTTCAGTGAGATCAACTGGTACAAAGAAGAACAGCAGGTCTTATATAGAGCTGTGGGGCATGTCACAAGTCTGCATGAAATGGGCAGGCAGGGATTCCCAGAAGGCCATATTGAGTGCATTGTCATTCCTTATTTCAGGGGAAGGTGAAGGTGTCCCATTCCATGCGTGTGTGAACTGGGCTTGGTGTTTCAACCAGGAGCACACTTGTTGGCTGGCATCTGTAGGTTGGGCTGGGCCAGATGGCTTTTTTTTAAACATGGAGCTTTTTTACATATGGGATCCATCAATGTGTAGTTTTAGAAAGCAACCAAGTGGACAGCATTTTCTGAGTCACATGCAACAGCAACTACATCCCTGCCTTAGGCTGTGCTTAACCTCCCCCTGCCCTCCAGACCAGCCTGCAGCTAGGGCTCACCTCCCTTATCTCCAAGTAAGTGTTCATTATTCTACCACTGCTTTCTTTCAGCACTGCATATTTGTATTTGTCTACTCCTTGCCTCTTGTTGCTCAAAATCCAAGTAGAACTGCTGCAAGTCCCTACCACTGGAGAAGATCCTGCTCGCTGTCTTTCCTGGCTTTTGCCTGCTGGGTGCTGTGGCCTTCCACAGCCATTCCCAGCACTACACCCAGGCACCCCCTTCTCCTACCTCATACTGTGGCTGGGGGAGCTGGGGTGCTGACATTGCCAAGCTTCGGAGGGTTGAGAGCAGTTCATGGTAAGGAAGAACACAGCAGCATGGATCTGTGGGGAGGGGGAGGGGAGCAGTCCTGACAATCCCCTTCGAATTATAAACATATCCTCTTTAAATACATTTCTAAGGATAACATTTGTATTACTGCGTCCTGTGGCTGCTGATAGGGCCCTGCTTATCGCCTTGGTCTCTCCTCCTTTCTCTGGGCTCTGCTGGGAAAGGTCCCTATCTGGAACCGAGCTGGCAATCCTCTGCCAAGCAATTGTTTCAGTCCAGGGGAAAAATTAATTTCTGCCTATCATTAATTGAGAGAATTGTGTGGAGAACTAGAAGGGGGGTTGATGGGGGAGTGGGGGATGGAGTGGAGAAGAGAGAGATCGTGTTATTAACAGTGTCCCTTTCATAACCAAATACCCTGATTTCCATCAGTGAGATGAGAGGCTCATTACAGCAAGAAGGTGATTAGAGAACTTGGAGGAGCTATCAGGCTAAGCAGGAGAGTGGCAGGGAATTCGGGAGGGACTCTCTGCAGAAGGGCAGCTGCACCAACCAACCATCCCCTCTCACCCTCACTGCCATCTCCTCCACCCCTCTTCTCTATGTCAGAACCAGTGACCCCTTACTCACATCTCAGGAAAAAGCAATGAAGTTCTACAGATCAGCAGTTTTAGTGGCTGAAGAGATGCTTAATGTGGTGGCAGAGCCTGCACACTCTAAACAAAAGCCCACTGGAGCTGTTCAGCTCCTAAAGGGCCAGATGACAGCCCATCTTAAATGCTTTTCCCTGATGGCCAAAGAAGAAGAAGCAAAAGTGTTGGCCTCCCTCCCAGCTACATGATGAGGTCATGCATGGATATTCAGAGTGTCCAGCATTAGCTGATCCCTCAACAGGTGGCTAAAAACTAGGACCTCTGACTGAATGACTCACAGAAATTATGTAAAAGGGGAGGAAAACTACCCCATACTGTATTGTGATCCAGCCTTTTGCACCACTCTTCCTGTGTGCATCTCCTGAGATGTTTCCTCTATTCTAGAAGTATCACTGCTGTGATACAGCCCACCAGCCCCCACCAGGGGGTCGTCTCAGGGCTCGTGGCTGGCTGCTCCCTTTCCTCAGGGAGCGAGGCCAAGGTGCCCATGTCCCCCTCAGGGTGGCTGGAAGGGCTGAAGGGCAGGGCCAGTATCAGGAGCACGCAGATGCTCAGAGGCAGCCAGGAGCCATCGCCAGCCATGGTGCTGTTGTAGCGTGAGCCGCCACCTCAGCACCACTCTGGCTGTGTCTCCGCACCAACTTCTGCGCGTGCTCTGGGCACAGCGACAGGCGGGGGACAGTTCCCAGCCACCCTGCTGGCCCCCAAGCCATCTCATGTACCATGTTTATTTCTTCATGAATTTCCTGTCCTTCAGCTCACAATCACTCCCCTGACAAATAGCTACAGAATCCCCTTGATTCCTGACATTGCTAGAAATAACTTTCTCCCTTTTTGTGAAGGTAAGCAGCCTTGAAAATTTATCCAGCCCACATAAGCACTAGGCGATGAGACTAGGATAAAAAGTTGAACTCCCACCTTGAATGTGAACGATTCTATGAAAAAACTCCAGCGCTTTAATTTTCATTCCTTTTTCAATATAAAACTTTGGTATCCTAGACAAATTTTGAGTGGACAGGAAGATAATAATACTTCTGCTAGAGTAATATGACCTATTACTCTCACAGTTAATAATAGTTAATGCTTTAGTTATTATAATTTTTTGTATAGTTTTTATTGTTTATTGCTAATAATGTGCTTGAGACTGTCAAATATCTGGTTTTGAGATTACAAAGGGCCTTTGGCAAGGTCTATATGGGAGAGAAAAGATGCAACAGAGAAGTCAGAATGTCAACTGAGCAGCTGCAGATTGAAAAAACTATGGGGTCTGAGCTTTCATCTTCCTTTGGCAAATCCATTCCTCTAGATTCAAGACAAGGGGCAGATTGCCCCTACTCTATAGACTGCAGGAAAATCAATCCAGCATAAGACTTACAATAAATTGATGTAAAACTAGAAATACTTCTCACCTAGATCACACAGGAGACCATGAAGGCAGACAGAAGTGCTCACTGTCACCATGTATAAAGTTCTGCATACAGTAGCACAAATAATCTCTCCAAACTCCCAAACCAGGCAGATCTCCTACCCCTTCTTAGGTTAATCCCATCTATGTGTGACCATGTGTTGAGTTCTAGTAATCTCCAGTTCCTCAGGGCAATCCAGACAGAAGCAGAGAGAAGCAGACCCTCCACATAAGGCAAGGCCTCCCATTAAGCATCAAGTTCCATTGTTGACAAATAAAGGACGTGTTCAGGAATATATGGTCTCTTGGAAAGCAAATTGGAGGGCATGGTGATCACCAAGATGCATTCAATCCTTGGCAGGTTCTCTTCATGCACGTATTCCCATGAGAAAATTGTTGGCAATGAGCAAATAATTTACAGACAGTTAAGAGCACATCCAGAACCAGAGTCAGAACCTATCAAGCCAGAATGATTTATGAAAGTCTGTGTATTTAGCTTTTTTAAACAAAGTGTACATTTCTTGCTGTTTTCTTGTGCAAATCAGTAAAATGGAAAAGAATGTCATAAATACCTTGCGTGTTGAAATTCTGGGTTATTCATGTTGTCTCTTTCTAATGATGCTGAAGGCATAGCCTAAAATTTCTATAATCACCAGTCAACTAATTCATACAGAATCTTCCTCTTTATGAAGAGGTAGCTCTGCAATGATAAAACTGATAATAAGGCCAACATAGGCTTCATGCCAGCCCCTCAGCTAATCTGGCCTATGGCCAGGGGGGTTCTGGAGACAAACTACAACAGCACAACAGGCAGTCTGATGCAGGGGCTAAGCACTCAGTCCTGGCTGTTGAACCCAAATACCCTCTCACCAAGCCTTACACAGCTGAGATTCCACTGAGAACGCTATAAATTGGTAGCCTCCAGCTTTGGATATCCAGTCTGAGCTATTATTCTGCACTCATATTGTCCAGGTTCTCTTCAAGTGAGTAAGTCTAGGCCTTGCTCAAATGAAAAGTGATTGAGTATTGAAAAATGCTCTGCTACTATCTGTTTTCTTCCTTAGACAGTATTCTGTCACCAGGTTTGCAAGGCTTCAGCAGTGAAGTCTGAGGAAGAGCTTGTATGGCTGCTTCTCATCTCTCCCTGTCTCTCTCCCACTGTAGCCCATCAAAAATAGAGAAAGGAAGAAATTGCATGGTAGCATCCAACTAAATCTATCCACAGCAAAGGCTGTGCACTGTCAATTCAATGACTAGAGTCAGATTTAAAGAAGAAAGCGTAACTGAATACCATCAAAGCATTTGGATATATTTTAGCAAGCTCCCCCCACCCCTGCCCCAGCTAGTCCTCTGAAACCCTTCCTGGTGCTCACACTGCCTGGGGACTGTGGGGTGATGTAGAGGCCCCACAATGGTCAGGTGAGCCCTTGGAGAGAAGGGGATAAGGATGGTGGTACTGAAAATGAGTTCATAAAGCAACTCCATGCTCTGATGATTTCTGCTGTTCCAGGAAATCCCAGAACAAAAGTGGGACAGACCCTACTCTGACATTAGGAACATACCTTTTCCAGCATATTTCTTCTAGTTTGGCCCAGAGAAAAAAGTGAGATTAGCTAAAGTTATGGAGTGAAAGAAAGTGTGACACCCACACAAAGAGGGGCAGGTAAGCAAGCAGAGAATGTGAGAGAACTTCAGGAAGAAGAGTTTGAAAAACAGATATGCGACTACAAAGGGAGAAGAGTAAGGGTGAATTAGACAGAGAGAGATGGAGACATGTTTGGAGGAAAGAGCATAACGGGAGAAAGGAGGGGCAAAGTCTGAAGCACTCAGTGAGTTCAGAACAATCTCTATTCTCTACAGCACTTTCTGTTTAAAAAAATAAAAAAGGAATGATGGAGAAGGGGAGAGAGTCAGACAAGTTTAATGATGTGTGTTCAAAGCTCAGATTGGAAAAATGACAGAGAAAAGCAGCCTGTTTCGGCTCTAATAAATTGTTCTTTGCTGTAAGAGACGCCTGTCGCAGCATTAATACAGGGCCCTAATACACGGGTCAGGGTTAAGTAATTTTCTCCGGCAACTTAAGCGAATAATGAAGCTGGCAGCGGCTAGTGGCGCAGTGGGAGAGATGGCCCGGGCCGCCAGCACTTTGTCTTCATTTATTATGCCAGCTCTCATGATTTGGGTACTGGCTGCAGCGACGGGAAGCCTCCGCCGAGGAGATATCGCTTCATTTCGGCAAGGTAATGAAAGCTGGGATGGGGGGAGGATAAACCAATTTGCTGGCTGACATGGGAAGGAGTGATTTGCAGACCTGGGTAGGGGAGGGGGGTGACCAAGCAAGAGGAAGCACAAGGCTAAACCAAGAGGGGTGCTCAAGGCCCTTCCTTAGATAATGGCACATGTGTTTGTTGGAAGGGCAATGGAGCAGGACCAAGCAGGAGGGGATAGTGGAGCAGGAATGCAACAAAAGTCAGGACCTGAGAGTGTGGGGAATAGGGAAGAGCCATCAGGAGGAACAGTGGGTGCAGAAGAAACTGACAGAGGAGGAAGGAGTAGGCACAGGTCCAAGGGCTGATGGAAGTGGTTGGTAAAGTTAAAGTAGAAGTTCATGTAATAACGGGATGATGGAAGACAAGCAGAAAGCAGACATAAGGGGGAGGCAGGAGCAAGAAGCAGGGTAAAAAGAGTCCTGTCACTGTGGGGAAGGGAAAACACCCACAAGCAACTTGTCTAAGGCATAGATACTTAGGAAATGCAGACTGGAACTCACCCAAGTCTCTCCCCACTGAGTCCATCAGACTTCTCATGAGGAAAATGCTCCACTGAAGTCTAAGGCAGCCCTGCACCCACATCTGTCCAAGAAGAGAGACATTCACTCTCTTGCACCACATGGACATAGGAAATCCATCTCCAAGTGTACTTCCTCAAAGCAGATTAGCAACAATGTTGTGGCTTAATTCCCAAAACGTGTCACTCTGACCAACCTGGCCTTAACTGTTTGCATGCTCACAGTTCCCTCTGATTACCTCTGCATTGCTATCCTCACTTCTAAACCTGAGAGTATATATGCCTAGCAGCTAGGCATCTTAGTTCCTGTTTTAAAATACATGGATCATTCAGAGAACATCCCTAAGTCCTTCAACATCCATGCTCCCCACTCCCAAAGCATTGAAGGGAAAGGAGGCATCAGAGCTCTGGCAGAGTCAAATCTGGAACTCTTACACTTTCCTTCCCTCCCCCTCTTCTCGATGTGGTTTAAGGATTTCCAATAAGGACCAAGTGTTGAAGGCTTAACACTGCAGTCTCTGGAGAAGCAGGCCAATTTCACACTAATCTTCCCCATGAAGGGAGAGAGCATCGGAAGCAAGAATTACATCAAAGAGAAGTTAATGCTGAGAAGCAGACGACAAAAAGGAGCTGCTTTCAGTTTCAAATGAATACACACAGCTGGATTAAGAGATCAGGCAGCTCAAAGCCTGTATCACAAGCTTTGGTACCCAGGATTTAGCCAGCAGGGAAGAGTTCTGATCTGGGCACTCTTTTGAAAGGAGAGAAGAATCTTTATGGAGCACTGCAGGTATTTGAGAAGAGCTGGGAAGAAGACAGGAAGGCCGAGCTCTTGTTCTGTTCTCCACTGACCTCTTCTAATAGATATTATGTCAGACTCAGGTAATGAGGTTTGCACAGCTTACACAGCTCCTGAAGCATTTTAGTTAGTGAACAGTTACCCCATCATCTCCGCCTGCCCTGCAAAGCCCTCCTTCCCTCTTTGGTATGGGGCATTGCAGGTTTGCATGGGGAATAGACCCCCAGGTGCTGA
Source organism: Lonchura striata (assembly GCF_050655825.1). Taxonomy (NCBI): domain Eukaryota; kingdom Metazoa; phylum Chordata; class Aves; order Passeriformes; family Estrildidae; genus Lonchura; species Lonchura striata. The sequence continues at coordinate 51,325,456 of NC_140707.1, read as the reverse complement.
AATGCAGGTAATCCCTTCCTGCATAGCAAGAGGTGTGTTCATCTTCAAACTCAACGTACAAAGGCAGCTGAGCTCCCTGTAATATACAACACACCCTCCAGAGGACAGGAAAGCAGAGGGTGATTGCAGTAATGTGTCTGTTGTCCCATTTTAAGTGGTGCCAAAGTGAGACCCAGCGCGCTCCCCCCGCGGGAGCCTGACAGGTGTAAATCCTGGGATGAATGAAGGCACCGAGCCCTATAAAGCTGGTGTCTCTCCACGCATCTCCGCTCTGATTGACTTGTCGGCTCTCTAAGGCTGACTCTATCAGCTCCTTGCTGCCTCCAATTCCAGGCGTGATTTAGTTTGGAGATGAGAGGTGACAGTTAACATTGGTACTCGTCAGTGTAGATCAGACACAGTCACGCTGTCTTCTCCTGGCTCACTTCCTCACCTCCTCCCCCATGCTTCCCACCCCTCTGGTGTCTCCCACTCCTATCTGTTGCTCTCATTCTCCCTGCCTATCATCATCCAGTCCCTCTGTAACTACCATATCTTTTTGCCTCCCATCACTATTGCCAGAGCTCATCATCTGTAAATTTTTGCTTTCACTTGTCTTTTCTCCTCTAGAATAAGAAACTCCTAATGCCTTCTTCAAGGAAACATCTTTTGTGCAAAGACTAGGAACAGCTGTTTTGGCATGTCCTTTCCAGTTCCCTGTAAACCTAAGTGAGCAATATCCAGCAAATACTCTATTTGCCAAATTTAGCCCATTTCTCCACTGACAGCTTGTTTGTTGCAGTTGAATTCTCTCAAGTGTATTCCCTGTTTGAAATTCATCAAATGTTTTTGAGGAATGAATCTGGGTTTGAAGACTAAAGAAAAAAGGGATTTTGCACTTAGTGTGCAAGATTACAACTTATTTGTTTGGTGTGGAAGAGGTCTTTCTAGTCCATATGCTGTTATAACCTACATCAGCCCTACAACCCAGGTTTCCAACACAAATACTCAGATTTCACATCTGGAACTCCTCCTTGATTTAAAATTTTCAGTTCATCAAACATGTCCTGTCAATGTCACTACCTAGAACTCTTTTAGTAAAGGAACACAAGGAATACACTTTTTATTAGAGTTAAGAGTTGCAAAAGATCTGGGATGTAGTCACACATGTTTTTTTAACCCAAGTAACTTTCTACACTTGCACTTTTGGCCTCATATTTTCCAAGCCCATTCAGTTTCAGTCCCTACTACTTGAAGTGACAAGATTTCTTTAAGCCACATTAAAAAAGGTATCTGTTCCAGCATCAATAAATAGGAGGTGATTAGTCATGAGGTTAGGTTCATCTTTTTCAGTTCCTGGTTCCCACCCTTCAAATTTTCAGTATCTTCTGAGCTGATTACCAGTAAAGTATAATATTTTCCTCTAATCCTTGTGCTGTCCTTAGTGTTACTAAGGTCTATGTTGGACTTCTTGACCCTTCCTTGTTCCTCACTCTTCACTGAATTTGAAATAGAAAAGCAGACAATCCAAAAGGTCACAGGGAAGTTAAGAAATAACGGTCAAAGATCTAGAAAACCTGGCCTGCAGAGAAAAGGCTATAACCAGATTTGCTTAGTCTAGAGGAAAAGAAGACTGGAGGAGACAGGATGCCAATCTTCAAATCCATAGCAGGCTGCTTTGAAGAAGCATGGCCTTTGGAAGGTAACAAAAAAATTGTAGCCTTAAACTGCATCAAGGGAGATTCAGAAAGCTCAAATACCTTTTTAGTTGTACATGTAATAAAGTCTAGAAATAATTAGGTTCGAAAGTGTATCATTTTTCTTAAAGACCAAGGTACAGAAGAATTTGGAAGGAAAAATGTAAGTATACTTTGGCTGGATTAGATTAAGGTTTAGCATGCTTTCCTTCTATGTTTTCTCTGAATCTGTAAATATGTTGACAACATTCTGCTAATGTGACAGAGGCTACCCATAACCATCGTCCCTTCCAGAAATGGACACCTATCTGAAAATCTACACTGGAGCCACACTAGCACATGAATGATGATAATAATATGAGGCATTAACTAAGCCCTGTCTATGCCTCCCAGCATGGCTATGAGGAAACAAAGCAGAGAGAAGATACACTATACATGTACAATGATACTGCTGAGAATCTGAGGGAATGTGTCTGAAGGAAATGTTAATTTCTCTGCATGAAAGGCAAAGATGCCTGGCAACTTGGAGCCTGAAGATTACCTAAACTTAGAGAGAAACTCAGCAATATTTGCAGTGGGTAATTTAATGATAAATTAAGTTCTGAGCTTCAATGACGTGTGACAGTAATTCTGTCCAGAACTGGTGAGAAAGACAGTGTTTAGAATATACTTATCTTTTAATTCAGGCTGCATGAATAATATTTACCCTAGCTGATTCAGTGATATTTTTCCTCTAAACATAAATTATTTCTGGCCAATGGAATTTCACAAAAAAGTTCAATCTCTACCTCTGAGAGACAACCAGAGCAGCACTGATGTGCATATTCACTCCTGAATATGAAGAGATGTCATTCTCTGTACTGTAAAAACAGTAATCAAAGGCTCAAAATGGCACCAGGTACAGCTTTCCATGTCACCATCATCCACCTACAGAAGTTTAGGGGAACACTTTAGTGATGGGGCACATCTTCCTGTCTCATGAATCTTGCTGTGACTCCCAGATGACAGCTCCTGTTACAGGATGGCTGTGGGCCTAGATGAACCACCTTTGCCTATCCTACATTCCTGTGTCTCACAATTCTGAGGGCACGAGAGCACTCTATGTTCTTTACCACCTTCCCAGGCACAGTCCAAGAGCCTAATGCTAAACTTCAGGCTTATAACGGGAGATACCTGTGCTAGTCTGTGGCTTACCGAGACAGTTTGAGTCACTGAAACCATGGGAACTGGAAGTGGTCTCATGTATATTCTTAGAGGCTGAGAGTATCTAAATCCTAGCTTAGGAAACACCTTGATGAAGTGGTTCCCAGTTACAAGACCAAATTAGAAATTCAAGCTTAAGAAATGAAACCTTCGAAGGCACAAACACAATCCATAGCAAAATTTTAGTACCCTGGAATTACCTAAGTCAGACTAGAGACAGAAACAGTGAACTCTCTTCTCACTCTTGCCCCAAAGCTCAGCAGTGCTGCAGTTTAACCATACTCAGAACTATGCTCACTGCTAAGAAAATCCTCAGCATCATTTTAGACTCTCCAGCCCATGTCTGCCAGCTAGCATTCTTAATCTTCCTATTGTCAGAATCTAAAATATTTCTCTCATTTATATGGCTTTATGAATGGTATTCTCCTGTTCCATCTAAACTCCTCTTTTCCAGGACAGAGATATTTACATTTCAGTCTGTTTTCAACTACTTTTTCTTTATTATTTGCTCTGCTGAAGATCCCAACTCTACCTCAGGGCTCCAAGGGAACATCCAAAGATCTAGACTGCATGGTGTATCTGGGAGACTATTTACCCAGAAAGTCTCATCTTGTCCATAAAAGGCTCCAGACAGGGGAGTTGCAGAAGGAAATGAGCAATGCCAGCACAAGGCACTGGGTTACTGAGGCTGCCAGTTTCTCCATCAAATCATACCAGGGAGAGCACACATGCATCTGATTTTTGGATGTCTGAAGGCACTCTTGTGTATGGTATGTTGTAAGGGTTGGGATGCAGCAGTGGAGGGAACTTAAAACATTTTTAAGTGGCCAAAAGCCTCTCCAAACAGAGGGCTGCTTCCTGATCCCAGAAACTTTCCAAACGTCCTTTCTGTCTTTCTGCATGGCAAAAGTTTTCGGTTTGGGGAGCAGCCAGAGCTTGACACTTTCTGGTTGCTCTAGTTGCAGAAAGTCCCTGCCTCCCATAATCCTACTGCCCACTCTTGCCTTGTGTCCATCCACTCCCCCTCCCTTCTCCAGCACCGCCCTCCCCACCTCCAGCCCGGGTGACGATCCATGAAAGCCCTCAGCAGTATGTCACAGGAGTGATAATTACATCCCCCCGCTCGCATCATGCCGCCTGCTGCTGACCTCTCACCCCTCCTCTCTTTTAATCACCCCCTGGCATCAGTCACTGTGACAGGGCAGCAGCACCGCACACGTGACCTGTCAGCCCAGGAACATGACTTATAGGGCCCGGCTGGTGGACAAAGGGAAGGGAGATAGGCAGCATAAATCTCCAGTAGGAATAAAAGAGAGTGATGGGGCATTCTGCTGGGGCCTGCGTTAGCAGATTCTCGGCCTCTTGTTATTCAGCCCAGAGTTATGGTGATGAGGAAGTGGCCGAGAGTGACACGCGCTGGTCCCAATCAACCTTGCAAAACCTGCCGAGACCTAGAGGAGCCTTAATGTCACACATGGCTGGAGAGCCTCAATGAGGTGGGCGAGGGCCAGGGGAGCAGCCAGAGCTGTCCCCAGCCACCAGAGGCATCTGACCAGCAAAAGCTTCTGCAGTCAGCAAGGCACTAAGTCACACAGAACAAGAACCCTTCTTCATCTCTACTGTGCACAGCTGCAGCAGGAGGTGCACATCAGAGCACACACCATTGGCTCAGGATGCAGGCTTCTCCCTAACTGACATATTCCTCCAAGCTTCCCACCAGCCTTCTGTTCCCCTGCAGACTGCCCTGTCATACCTCTCTTTTCCATCTACTCCCTCGCACTCACCTCTTGCTTGGTAGGATGAAATCACTGGCACATCAGTCAGTTGCTTTCATTATGAAGTTACAGGACATCTGGAGTTTCCACCAAGGATTGGTCCATCACACGTCTGCTGGGACAGAATTGCTCTTCTTGGGGTTGCAGAGACCTTTAACTTTTATAGGGGGCACAGGAGGGAGTGTGTTTTTCCACTAACACCTATGACAGGTGCTGCAGTAGATGAAGGGCACCAGGAAGATCCATCTGGATCATCAACTCTGTCCTATGACAGTCACTACCCAGGTCATCTTGTTCCCCTCATCCATGTACTCCTCAGGAAGAAAAGTGGCATGGCTGATGTTCCCAGTAGTGCTATAACTCTTCTAGTACTTAACCTAGAAGAGAAGTCAGGAATTTTAACCCAGAAGGAGTAGTAATGGGAAGGAAGCCCAGAGAGAAGGACTAGGGGAGTTTTAGAATATACTGGAGAAGAAATTAGGAAGAAGGTAACATTTGGGAGGAATACAGGAAAATCTTAAGTATATTTTCTTTCTTTTGTTTGAAAACTGAAGGTAGTATCTGAAATTATAGCTCTTCAGCTGAAAGCCAAAAACTTTGATGACTTTCCTTTGTGCATCATGGAACAGAGTAATGAAGTCCCTTTCCAGCTTTGGGTGCAGTTTTTTTCTGACTGAACATAAGAAAGGTGAGTCCCAGTAACCAGGAGAGATTTGGCTCCATAAGCATCTGTATCTGAGAACTACCATGTCTCAGGTGCTCAGAAATGTGAAAGCATTGGGGGCAGAGTGAGAATGTAGTGTGCAGACCTTTTATATTGGTGCAAAGTCTCCAGTTCTGCACTGGCAGTGGCTCCTCTAAAATTCAGGTTTAATTTGCATAGTGAAAACTTCAACAAAGCCATCTACTAATGTTGGCTGTTCACCCTGTGCATAAGCACCACCTCTTGACTAACTCCTCCTACTCTTCCCTGAGACCTACAAACTCCAGCATTATGCCAGATATCTCATTTATAAGACAATTGCTAAAATGAGAGGTGTGTCCAGACAGTGATGGGTGAAGGTCTGCTTGTGCCACTCCCTGAGTCAGAGCCTGCTTTTGTACACTAAGATGTCCTCTCACATGTCACAGGTGAGGGGCCCAGACAGGGTTGTACAAACCACACAGCTCAATGCTGGTGCCACCACTAAATAAGAGAGAGAAGAGAGGTGCTGAGACTTCTTTCCTGGACCAAGCAGCCACATCAGCATCCTACACACATCCTACACCCTCCTCTCCCAGCAAGTACCCAGTGCTGCTGCCCTCCTCAGTTTCCCTACCACTACTTGCAGCCTCCCAGTCCCTGCACAGCATCAGGCAGGTAAGGCTCTCTCACACACAGAACAGACTTTATTTAGGCTGGAACCTGAGCATTAGACTGAGCAGAACCCCACACTTCCCTCTCCATCCTCCATGAAGGTTTCTTCTCCACTGGCAACTTCCTTTTGGGCCAAGGGGAAAGCCCTGAAGCCCTCAGCCTCCTCGCCAGCTGGGTCCTACCCTCTGAGGCAGGAGCACATCGCTTCCTACCCTCCTCCCCTGCATCTGCCTTTTAACGATGATGGAAGCTGCTGTCAGCGTGCTGCGACAGTAATAAACACTCTTCTTAATAACACAGGGTGTCCCTCTTATTAAAATGAATAGACTTCACTGGTAAAGCCAGGCTGCCTGCCTTGCAGTCTGGTGTGGACAGCAACCCTCAAGCAGAGCAGTTTATCTGCTGTAATTACTACAGGCTCCAGGACATTCCTGGTTACAGCACTGTACTGTACCCCCAGGCAGAGACTTGGGTGCATAGAGATGCTACCAACACATGAGCATACAGTGAAATGCAGGCAGATAATTGCCTGTGTGCCTGCAAACACGTACAGTGATCTCTGAGACACAAGGACACAGCAGAGTAGGGTTAAATAGATCTACAGCCAGGCTTTTAGGCTTTCCAAATCCCACTGAAACCAGCAGTAGCAGCTGGTGTCACTCTTTTTGCTTCTCTCATACATAACAGGTATATTAATACACTTGTGCCTAAACCACGCTGCACGGAAAGCAAATAAAGACAGACAAGCGCCTGGTCTGTGGGTGACAATCCTTTCTCCAGCTCACAATATATTTGGCAATTTCTCCAGTTCCCTGGTGGATGAGAGGCTACAGGATAAATATATCCAAATTTTACATACCAGTGCACCATATTAAAAAGAACTGATCTGGCACATCCCTTGTGTCCACCCTTTCTGGGTCTTGGATCTCAGTTAATGTACCAGTTTATCCCTCTTTGGGAAGTTGTCCACTTCCCAAGCAACAAATTCAGATGATATTTGTATTTCAAGCTCTCTTTCCTTTCTTTCACTGTGCAAAACATCGAGTTTGGAATCCACAGGACATTGAAGAATACCATCTGACATAACGTTTTGCCAGAGGTTCTTCTGGAGGTATGTTTGGACTGACTTTTACACAGTGGCCTCTGTGCAAGAATTCTTGCCTGGGAAACCAAAGCACCCCCCTCCTCTGCAGATCTAGTTTATGTTCTTAGCCTTTACTAAGCTGGCTGATTCTGTAAATGTGCCCAATGTTGACCTGAGTGAGGCTACATGTATGCAGAAGAAAAGCTGCCCTAGGAACAATTTTTCTCCTTTTGAGCTCCCTCAAACAGAGATTATCCAAGGGAAAAATCTATCAGAAAGACAAATTACAGTAGCACATCCCAGCATCCACTCTGCTCCTAATTCAGAGCAGTTCTCTGGGCTGCAGAGACCCAGCAAGACCAAATCTGGTCCACTGCATCTCACCCTTCCAAAAAGAAGCACAGAGGAGCAGTGCACAGCTATTGCATAATTTCTCTCCCTCTTCAGTGCATTAAGGCAGGTTTCCATATCACAATCACCATCAGGCTTCATACACTTAGAGGATTCCAGCATTCAGAACACCTGATCTGTCACAGTTTCCCTCCTTCCATTGCTGTCAACTCCAAACAATATAATATTTTGCTACTGGTGCTTTTTGCTGGGATGCTAGAGGACTGTGCAGCATCCATCAAGCACACAGGAGTTGCAGAGGCATGGGAACAGAAGGGCAAGCTGGGACACTGCTGACAGCCTGTCCAGAGGATGAGGAGTCAGGAGAGACCAGCTCTTCACTAGACCCTGGAAAGCTCAGACCATGGTTCTGGCAAGTCACTTCTTGAGCCTGGGTGGACTGACCGAGGGCAAAAGGTTATCAATGTCACCCAGCTCAAGAGCCCTGAAGTGCTGAGAAGGGAAATGGGAGAAGATGAGGGCTTGGGAGAGCTGATCAACAGAAGACTGATCACAGAGACACTCTCCAGAGAAACTGAACCAAGGACTTCCTGGGCTCGCATGTTCTACAGGGCTGTGACACGTGAAGAAGCAGATAAAGAAATTATTCTGAGCAAGTGTATTTTTCTCCCATTGGCCTACACACAAGCACATACAGATAAAGAGAGACCTCTAGTGATGCTGGAGGGACTCTGCCTGTCCTCCCTCTCAGCCAGAAACATACTTGATTGCTATGACTAGTGCAGTAATAGCCTTCCTTCTGAGTATGAGAAAAACATAGGCTTATCATAGTAATATCTGCTCATCCATGGAAGAGGTGGAGGAGTGGTATTCGGATTCGGGGGAATCTATGCCAGACTTGTGGAGTTCAGAAAAACTGACAAAGGCATGGGTTCAGGTCTTGCCCACACCCCGCCTCTCAAGTTCCTATCTGGAGTATCTGAGCTCCAGCATGGTCCTGGGATCAAGCATATGATTCAGCATGTAGGGAATGGATCATTACCAGTGCTGAGAAATTATGTTCACCTCAGTGGCAATGTGGAACATGTGCCTGAAATTCACATTCAGGCAGGATCTTCTGTGGCTGCCAGCTCAGAGCGGACAGAAGCAGGAGCAAGGAACAGCAGGTCCCTGTCTGAGCTCAGCCATACCAGGAAATGTCATATCCCCCTTGCACAACCCTGGGAACTGCAGCATCTTGCACTCGGCTGCAGGAAACTGAATTCAGCTTCAAAAACCCCGATGTCCAGATGTGAACAGAAAGGATGGTGGAGTGTGCATAAGGGGATTCTCATGATGAGCATCCCATGCCCAGCACAAGGAGTAGGCAAGTTCTTCAACTTCCCAACTCTTTGCACCAAGAGCTGGACACAGAGACAAGAAAAGTGTTTGTTTATTCAGGTATACAACTAGTGCATAAAACTGTCCAGGTATGAGAAAGGCTTGAAAAGAAATACAAGGAAAAGAGGCAAATGCAGGGGCAGCCTTGGCTATGGCAGAGGCACAGCAACTGTGCTATGCAATGTCACAAACCAGACACATAGACCTGTCCTGTTCCTCTCAAACCCATGGCAAGAAGAGAAATCAAGGACTCCTGCCAGCCAGGAGAGAAGGTCTCTCTTGCTGCTCCTGCCACCTTCTACACAGCTCTGAGCTGTGATTACAATTAGCAGCTGCTGTAGTACCTTCCTTTCGCTCAGCAGTCTCTCCTTTTGCCCAGCCAGCACATAAATCGAAAAGCAGCAGCTCTTTCCCTGGGCTTTCTTCTTGTGCTAGCCCAAGCCTTGGTGACCTCCCATTGAGAGGGGCAGTCATATTTTGCTGGAGTGCTTTATTTTCTGTGCTGCATGAAGAGTAATTGTGGAGGGGAGGGAGAGTGCAAGCACAAGAAAGCATGTACACTGCCAGCCAGGCTGATGTCCTTGTCCCACAAGGTCATGGATCTATTTTAGCTCAAAGAATAATAATAATAAAGCCTCATAGAAGCAAGGGATTCATAAAACAAAACATGAACTGGGCATTTGGCAGCAGCTGCCCACAGAGTGAGAAGCACACGTTTAAGTTTGGAGGTACAAAAGCACTCAGATTTCCAGGAGTTGGCAGGGTTTCTGATAAGGTGTGTATGCAGAGAGAGTTGGCACAACCTCATTTTCTCCTTCCCTGCATACTTCATTGGTGGCAATTCAGACAGTACAGCAGGCTGCAGAGGTACATTCAGACTGAGGAGCACCTCGGACCCAAACAAGAACAAGTGGCAGGTGGAGACAGCCTGTGTGGTGAGCCCCCCTCTGCATCCCACCACACTTCCCCACACAGCACAAATGCAGCTTTCTGATGGTTGCATGGGACACTTGCACTGAACATTTCTCTTCCCTGTTTAGAGGGCAAACACAAGGCACAGAACAACAGAACAACTTACACCTAAGACAGAAGAGCCTCCTCTGTGAGAATTCAGAAAACTTGGGGCATTTGCAAGTTTTCTAATGAAATCCTAACAGGATTTCCAAGTGATAAATAAGGTCCTGAGGATCAAATTCAAGACTTTTTGAGAAAAACAATGGCAGTACATTTCCTTTTGCTTCATATATAGTGAGCTCCTATAACAATTACTATTTCTATCTTGTAACAGGCATGCATGACACTTTCCTGACTGCGAAGGGCATCTCTCTTGCTCATTTCCAGTATATCAGAACAGAGACATCTAGATCAGATGCAAAGGGAGCTGGGGTGAGTTAAGACAACCTGGTACTTTGGAGGAGTCAATTATTTAAGAAACTATGGGTTTAAAAAAGTACTTAATAGGTTAGAAATTCAGGCAGTGTTGTTGAAAGATAAGATCCATTTCTTCCCAATAGGTGTTCTTACATTAAAAAACTCTAGAGTTAACTGGAGAAGTCGAAGGCAGGATCTGAGCAGTCAGGGGGAATTTCTGTATTTACTGCTTAGGGTGCAGAGGATTATACCACTGACCAGTGGTCACACAACAGTCTAGGCTGTAAGTGGCTTCTGTGCATTAGCATCTCCAGGCTACAGGGAACAAACCAAACTGGAAGATCAAAAAGGAATGGAAACCAAGAGAAAGTCAGAAATGCTTTTCTAAAAGAAAATCAGCCATCCATAGTCTACTGGAAATCTCTGGATATAATTGTGAGAAAAGAGACACCATTACTTGGACTTCCAAAAAAAAAAAAAAACCATCACCATGAAGAGGCTGCTAATGAAGCTAAGCCAGGACAAGGTAAAAGTGACAATGAAATTCTGGCATGAGATGGTAGCCAAGGATGATCCCAGCCCAGACAGTGTCCTCACCGATCAAGGCGTGGTCCTGCAGAGCTGGAGCAGGTGCTCAGAGGCAAAGCTGAATGTGGGTTACAGGGCCCACCCATGGCCCTAGCATGGCAAAGTGATGAGCCAGGCCCAGGGCTCACAGGGAGTCCCATCAGAAGCAGCAAGAGCTGGGGCTGAAGACACTGCTGCAGCATAGGTCTGAGGTCAGGAAATGAGGCCAAGCCAGAGAGAGGCAGAACTATAACACAGCTCAGGAGGGTGATGAGTGACCCAAGCTGGGCTTAAATGAAGCTCCTGGGTGTGGGTCCCAGGTGAGACCAGGGCAATTAAGGTTTATTGGTGCCATCAGAACCTTGTCAGTTTTGCTTAACATGCAGACCCACTTTATATGGGATGAGATCATACACACAAGGAGTTTATGTAGAATTTCCCTGCTTCTAGCTGGCCTGAGTGACAACCTTCCTTATACATTCCTGTAACATCTGTCTGCCTGCAGTCATCATGGGGAACATGTGTAACATGTGTTTGCATCCCTCAGGAGAGGTTTTAGCACCATCTAGGCAACAGCATTAGGGGGGAAAAAAAAGTAAACCCCAAAGTGCATTAAAAATTACATAAATTACATTTCCATTTCTCCTGAAGAATAAAACAAAACTGTATATGTAATGGGAATACTTCATATTACAGTGCATAACTAGCCTCTAGCAGTTACCAATGGTACATGGAGGATAGAAGCCCAGGATTTTAAAGACAACAAGTAATTTGTAAACCTTTCTGGTCAAGGACATATGGCAATTGCTAAACACCTTGGAAAGAGGAAAACAGTAATCTCTAGGTGGATTAGACCTTAATTGTCCATTATAGTGTTTCCTGGCCTTTTTATCCTGAAGTATCCAATTGTGGCCACTCTAAGCACTGGGGACAAAAGTCAGTTCTCTCTGCCTGAGTAATTCCCATGCTAAGGGAATGCTTTTTTCTCCAGTGCTCCAAAAGGTGCTGTGGGATGAAAAATAAAGTATTTTCTGTCCTGAGGAATGGGCTGTGCAGAGGGAAAAGAGCATGAAAGCAGTCAGGCAGCCGGGAACGGTGATCAGCAGAGAGGGCAAAGGCAGCACAGGGGCTCGTAAATATGTTTTGCTGTTATTTTGGAATGGCAAAGACATGTCCTTGTAGGAGCAAAACCATACAGATTGCTTTATTATTTTCAGTCCAATTAAATTAGCTGGAGTAGGGGGGGGAAGTGGGGCAAGCATCAGGAAGGAACAACAGCCACGTGAGGGATCTGTATGATGAAGGTACCTTGTGCTTGGGACTGTACAAACCCCAGTCTCAAACCTGCCAAGATGGGTGATGCTTTCTGAGGTCAGTGTGGCCAGACAAACTGGAGGTCAGTCCTCATGGTCATGCAGCCTTGCTGGTGCCTGCATGGAGCTCGGGCAACAGGGCCCCTTTGGCTCACTGCAGGAGGCTGCATGGAGTCTCCAGCTCCTGCTGCTGCTTCACAGCACTGGGACCCCATAGAGGCCCATGCCTCTCCCTGCCCCTTCCCTGCTCCAGGGTCCACCCTGTTCCCCTTCCTTGCACAAAGAGCAATGAGAGCCTGTGCTCGCCCTATACATCCACCCCATGGAATTGGAAGGAAGCAACATGGTGACTGCCATCCCCATAGGAGCATTGGTCACTTATACTGCATTCAGTGACTAATATATTTGATGTAGGAGCCTTTGCATGCTCCCCCCACCCCTCATCTCCTTTCACCATCTGTCTGTTTGTTGAGAAATCTGTTCCAGCTGACCTCAAGCTGACCAGCGCTTCCCTCTTCCCTCCATCCTGCCATGGGCTCCTCCAGACGTTCCCAGCTCAGCTCATGGGCTTTTAGCTGACTATGCAAATGTCACCCAGCCAGCTGGTGTCTGCCTCCCAGAAACACATGTTCAAAGGCCCCCTGGACAGCCAGGCAGGAGAGGGGGCAAGTCCCTGTGCCCCAGCCCAGGGGCTGCCCAGAGAAAGTTATTTAGCCAGGAATTATTCAACAAACAGATGGGAAGAGGAAAGGAAGGTCAGAGAACACAGAAAATAAGACTCTGGTGCATTTGTGTCAGTGTGTGTAGGTGTGGGTGTATGGGGTTCCCAGGTGAGTTTATGGGAAGTACAGATGTAATCTCTGTGTGGGGATGGGTAGTGATGGAAGGGGCATGTGAGAAAGATGTACAGGAAAGATGTTCTCAACAGTTTTTTGGCCTCATCCTCCTAACATCTTCTGCAAACACACAAAAGGAGCTCTAACAGAACAGCATAATGGAGACACAGCTGTCGGAGGGCCAAACAGCAGGTCCATGAAAACTGCCTCCCAAGAGTATTACTAAAGCAAGGCAAAGCCTGAAGGGCTCATTTCTTCTTCAAGATTTCTCTTCTCTCTATCACCTAATGTGTGACCACCCACCTCAGCTCTCTAGTTCTCCACTGAGGAAGAGTGTGGAGATGTCAAAACCTGAGGATTTGACTCTGAACCAAGGAGAAAAGAGAGCAGTAGGGCAGTATTGCCACAGCACCTCACCATGGTTGATGACACTGTAGGACGTGCATGCCCAGCCAGAAGGCCATGCCTATGCAGCAGTGCAGCTCACCTGGGGATCTTTGCAGGGCTGGGACACTGTCATTTCCTGAAATGCTGGCAAGGAGCAGGATTAATGTGGTGATGCTTGCTAAATCCTTGCCATCCATGAAGTGAGAAGAAGGCTTGGAGAAAGCCAAAGCATCCACAGTTCTGTGCATGGATTGCCTCAAGCCAATTAGGGGCACCCCAGCAGTTCTGCTGCTGCACCCAAAAGCTAATTCAGCCTTAGTTTCTCAGGCAGAAGGAAAGGTTGTGTGTCTTCATATAGTTACACAGAGCTTGGACACTCTCTCTACCATGATGAGAAACTCTTTACCTCTTTCAGATACTCTCCTTCATCTGATTCCTGGTGTCTGGGTATTTACTTCTGAGTACTTACTGACAACATTTGAGCAAGGGAATGCCAAGTCATGTTTAGCCTTCTGTAGGCTAAAGAAAAGTCAGGATATTTGTTCTTAAAATTTAACAAGATTCTTCCTTGCAATTACAACTAGCAAAAGTCAAGGTACCTCTCCCCAGCCTAAATTTCTCCTGTCACAACTGCTGCTCTGGCCCTCTGAAAAGGACCCCTTGGGCTTGCTGGGAGAAGGCAGGATGGCAGCTCCAGATGTAGCTGACAGATGATGCTCTTCCTGGCCATAGGCGAGAACTGTGAAATGGTGAGCTGCCAGAAGCAGCTTAAGGAAGAAATGCAGAATTTGTGTGCAAGGGAAACCATGAGGTTACAGTACCAATACAGAGCATAGGGAAGTTGCTAGACATTGGAGATGTCTCCTTTGTATCCTCAAAAGTGACAATGAAGCCTGTCCCTGAGCCAAGCCTAATGGTAGAGAAAATGTACACTGCATGAAATAAACCCAGGCAATAACATGTGCTTCTTTCCACTGAAATTAACGGGACACCAACAAAGATAAACAGAGCTGCATTTGTTCCCCCGTAATGGACTAGAAATTTCTGGTAAAGATCCATTCAAGGATGGAATGGTCTGTTTCTGCTTGCATCAGTGTTCATCGCATCTGGATTTAGAGTAGCTCCCAGGTTGTCACTGGGTTTTAAAATCACCAAAGTGGAATATATGTAAATGGAAACTACCATTTCTTATGTGTGAGTTTCCTGTGGTTGGATTTGGCACAAGAAATAAAAATGTTGCTGGGGTTTTTTTTACTGAAGAAGAAATTTGGGTTATATTTGCACTACAGCAAGGCTCAACAGAGCCAAAGCTTAGGGAAATCACATGGCAGATCAGTAGACTTTATGATCATAGAACCAGATCATCTTGGTTCTCATATTTCAGATGACATGTCATAGGTCTCGACCACACCAGAGGTTATGGTGGAGGTATCTGACAGGTTTAGCTCCTTCAGGAACAGGGCCTTAGGTTAAGGGGAACAAGGCAACCCTATATTGGGTGATGCAGCCTTCAGAGCAGAAACTTAGGAGTGCACGCTTTGGGCACTGCAGGAACAGCTGAATGTCCCTGAACAGTATGAGGCTGAAAGAGGTCTGTATCACCACCGTGCTGTGGCTTCTTTGGGGCTTTCAGCCCAACCTCCATGGCAAGCCCAGCAGAAGCACACCATTACAAGCTGCCAGGAGCATGACAGAAATAGGCTGTACCAGCTTAGTCCAAAGGGCTATCCAACCCACTATCCTGCTCTAAAAGGCAGACTGGGAACAGCACTGGCTACAGCTGAAGCACTGTTGTGATTAAGCACTTTAATATGAAGGAAAGAGAGATTGCATCCATCTTCTTCCAGGGACAAACAAGCACCAGCTATGCATAGCATGAAGCCAAAAAGAACAGAAGTTACCTGCACTCAGAATGCACCTACATTTTCCTCACAGTCTTTGACAGGATCTTTGTGTCTTGTACCACAGTTCTCTCCTGAGCATCTGCAATATTTTTATTACTACATGGCTTTTTCCTGGTAACTCCAATATTCTGAGATCAAAAGTCACTCACCAAACAGGTCAAGAAGGAACCACAAGGCTTTGTGGTTCACACAATTCACACAAGTTAATTTACCAGGGCACAAGCTCTAGTACTGGGGCTTTTCCAGCATGGGCATTTTCCTGGCACAGTGCTGGTACCCACCAACTTGTGTCTTCTCAGGCACAGCCTGGCTGAAATTCGTGGGGAGCACAGGCAATATTCCATTTCCCAGAAGCAGAACAGAGAAGGCCTCGTTGTGCTGTGGCAGGAGAAATTTAGGACATTTCATCATGATCCATGTCCTACAGCTTGCATTTTCTTGAATATACTAGTATAGGCATAACTGCAGAAGCCCGTCGAAGGATAACAAAAGGATCCCATTTCAATGGGAACCTCAGAAACTGCAGACCAGTGGGAGTGCCTTCTGATGCTGAACCAGATCCAACTGGGCAAGAGCCAGCACCTGGGCCGATAAATCCTCAGCCTAACCGTAAGACCAGAATCAAGCATCCAGTCTAACAGGAACGCAAGGAGCCGCTCTCCTGCCTGGCCCCGAGCCGCGGCGGAGGGAGCCCGCAGCGCCCCGCGCCCAGCCCGGGCGGGGCCGCGCGGGGCTCCCGCCAGGCAGCGCCATTCCGTGGGAAGGCTGCGAGGCAGAGCGAGGAGGGGGAGCGGGCTGTGTCTTATCTCTCCTCTCCCTTTGTATGTACCTCCTGGTACGATTATTAAACGCAAATTACAAAAGATGTGACCCAAACGATCTTTATTTCTTCTTTCACCGAGCGGTGCCTGCAGGGTCCTGATTCTGAATTCCGTTTCAATTACCGATGCCATTTTAACACAAAGCAGCTTCTGTCTGCAATTACCGGCACTGACGGCGGCGCAGAGGCAGCTCCGGTGGCAGAGCACAAAGCCTGGCATCTTCCGCTGTTTAGAAACTTTCATTTGCCATGATTAAAGGCAGCAGACGCGAGAGTTGTCCGTCTGCAACGCGCAGTGTGCGGCACGCTCCTTCCCGGCGCATTCCCTGAGAAACCAGCCCCCAGCACTCACCTCCACGAATACTCAGGAGAACTTGAACTGGTATTCCAGCCGATATTATGTAGACAAACTGACAGAATTAACTCATCACGCTTTAGCTCATCAACTCTCTGCTTTTACAGCTGGTAAAGTGATTTTACTGCCGGTAAAACTGAGCAGCCTGAGCTGCAGAGAGGAGACACCAGTACAGGATGAGGCACAGGGCGATCAAAGATGAATAGTTTCCTTTTACACTGACTAGCGAAAGCACTAGTTAAAAGATTACAAAATGCGCTCCTCATTCACAGCTGAAATGCAGCCTCCTGCAAATACAAGGCTAGATGTTCTACGTATATTACTGCCACAAATTAACTCAGGGAGAGATGGTGAGGAATCCCAGAGCCAAATGAAACCAGTAACAGGAAACATGCACATCTGCCAGAGTTGGCAACTGTCTAAGACAAGAGGGGTTGGCACCTGAAATCTGTTGGGCGTGGATCCCACTTTGCATCTTGTGGGATGCACAACTCAGCACCACCTGTACAGCATCTTCTGATTCTCAAGCAAAATTCCCAGCAACTGCAGTTTGACAGCTGAAGTCAGACACAATGGGATTCAAAGAGTACATTTCTGAGCAGTAGCTGCACATCTCTCTCTGCTGCTGGATCTTAAAGCCCCTGCTCTGCCTCAAGCTGGGAACTGCCTGCATGCTGACCCACAGACAGCAACACACACCCCCCAGATCACCTGGGCCATGGAGAGGCAAGCAGACACCACGTCTCCTTTGCCCCATCAGGCAGGTTAATTTTTGCTGCTACTTCAGTATATGCAGCTGTGCCTCTTTGTCCTTCAGCCTTCTTCACAATCTCGCCTGGCCTGTGTATGAGGGTCAAGCTTATCTCCTAGATCCTTTCCTTTCTTTCTGTCCAGCCTCTTCCAATGACATCTGCTTAGTGTCCCCTCGCTCCCTTTTCCTCACCATCCATAATGTACAAAGCATATAGGGCTTTTAAAGACACAGGAAGAAGCCAATTGCAGGTGCCAATGGCTTGTGAGAGGTGCTGCTCACATTTATTTGTTACTCTTTGTTTGCCCTTGCCTGTCCCTTGACAGGTGGTCTCTTTTTCTCAGGTGGTGGATTGCTTCTCTCTCCTGTAAGTTTGTTTGAACACGAGTGCACAGCTCCAAGCCCTGTAAGCACTGCACCAACACAATGTGCAAGGTGAATGCACAGCCAGGGCAATGCTGTTTCCCAGGGAAGGCCAGGCCATGGATCAGCAGTAGGGAGTACGTATCTGAGGTGCTTAAGCTGGGTTGGTGCAGACACAGGAAACACCAGCCGTGGAGGCCCTGCTCTCAGAGGTGACATGGTGCTCAGCCAGAGCTGCCAGCCAATAAACAGAGACCCTCAGGAATCATCCTTCCCTTTAAAACCCTTCCAAAGCTTGTATGGATGGAACAAATCTTGAAACTCTCAGACACAAAATATAACTTAAATAGGTGGTGTGTAGGCCAGGCAGGTCATTCGCACCCTGTAGTGGCACAATCCCCATTTTCCAACAATTCCCTGGAGCCCCTTGGGCTGCATGGCTGTGGGGAGTGAACAAAAGACACTAAATCCACAACCCCAAAAGACAGCACTGGAAAAGTCTCTGCCAGAGTGGTGGCAGTGTCCAATTCCCACTGGACTTCCCGATCCCATGCTGTAGGGACAGCCAATTTTGCAAGGGCCCAGCCAAGCTGCTGTCCCCAGAAGGCGGCAGAGGGTGAAGAGAGGGCAATTTACAGCCCTGGTTATTGAGTGGTGTGTGAGTCGTTTGTCACACTGAGCCCTGGCACCTTGTTCTACCTGTGTTGTGTGTGTTTTATTGGTGTTGAGCAGAGGGAGGCTGGAGCAGAGGGAAGTCTGGGAGGAAAGGCACTCAAGTGAAAAATGAACTGAGCCAAACAGGATTGAGGGAGAGAGAGAGAGAGAGAGAGAGACAGAGAGAGATATGCAGAGGAAGGGGGTGAAAGGGGCCATATTATAAAACACAAGACAAATGTGCCCACTGGCTGCAGGGTTAGGGAGAGAGGAAGAGGGAAGAAATGAGGGGGAGCAGGGGAGGAAAAAGAGAGAATAAAGACACTGCCTTGTAGCCAGCACTGTCCTAGTGGGATCAGGGATGCACGTGTAATCAGAAAAATAATTCTCAGTTTAACAAAGCAAGAAGAGGAGTCAGGAATGGAGGAAAGCTACAGATCCAAACAGAAAGTGCCCCAGGGTGTCCAATCTGCTGGGTTAAAAAAATAAATAAATAAATAAATAAAATTAAAAATTGCCTCTTTCCCCTCCTTTGTGCACTAGGGAGCTGGCTCCTTCCTTGCTCCCCCAGCCACCACCACCAAAAGGAATGGGACCACAGAGAGAGCAGAAGGTCTGTTTAGAATTTCACATCCCTTCTATCCTGCTCCCTCAGTGCTAAACTTTCAAGACAAAAATCATAAAACGAGGTGCTTTGTTGGTGAGGCAGATTTAGAGATCTTCCTGTTAGGAACAAGAAAGGGAAGAGAGAGACAGAGAGTGAGACAGAGAGATAGCTAGATGGAGGGCTGGCTTTGTGCTTGCAACAACCCACTAAAGGTGCATTTTTAATTAAATTTATACAAAATGTGTCAGTTTTATCTCTATGTTTCAAACCTGACTCTTTTCTATCAAAGTAAAGTATTGATCTTCACTGCCCTGAAGCTACCTGACTGAATTAAACAGAATAAATAGAAGAAGGACTGAAAGGGCTTAGAAACAACTGCAGAGAGGCGAATGTTTAATGGCTCCACAGTCATTTGCTGCAATTAAAAAACAAAACCATTTAGAGGAGCTGTTAACACCTTGAAGTCTGAAAATCCTCACTTCAAAAAAGCCCCAAAACAGCTTCCAGGCAAAACATTTTAATTGCCATAAATACTTCCAAGCCCAGCCATCACTAGCGCATGTGCACTGATACTGTATGTTTGTCTATCAGTATATGTGTTATATGTGTTATACTGATAGACAAACAGATCCCTGGGCCCAACAAGACAGAACCTGCTCAGCTGATGAGATATAGGTATGCTATGTATGACACAGGGACACCCTCCACCCAAGTAAAGGCCTGTATCCAGTATGACACAGATGTAAGTCCACTTTATGAAAACAAAAAACTTGTTTATCTGACAAGTTAAGGATGAATGTTTTAGACCCACACAACTATTCCAAGTACATTTAAGTAATGTGACGTTGCCCTTACTGAACAAATATTCTCCAAACTCCATACTCAATTACATGTCATGCATAGATATCTTACAGAGCCCTCTCTTTGTCTGTTTTATGCTACAAGAAGCTGTCACAGACAGTGCCACAACCAGTCTCACTTGATAAGAACTATGTTGGGGTTGGGGTACCCTCTGACAAGAGCATATAGGCCCTGGAACAGGCAGGGCCCATAGTTTCATTAAAGGCTCTTGAATACCATGTGGCTTAAGAAACCACCAAACAACATAACCCACTGCATTTCCTCAGATAATCTTAAGGCAGTATACTACTGTATGACTTACCAAAGCCTTACCTATGCATCTCTCAGCATGGAGTTTTTCCATCCCTTCTTTATGGTCATCTTCTGCTGAATTCAGCAGAACTCTCTGTAGAGAGAGCCATCAATGGGCTGAAGAGCCCTAGTGGCTTCAGACTTGCAGAGTTTGCACTGGAAAATAGTCAGGCTCATTCACAACTCATCCCCTTCCCTGCCTATTTCTGGGATGAGCAGAGCAGCCTTATGGCAGAAAGCAGTTTTTGCAGGACATGGTTACAGTTTCCTATCTTAGTGGGCATACTACCAGGTGGGCAGTGTGCTGGTGCTGTTCCTGAGGAAGATGTTTTGTACAGAGACTTAAAACACTATAAAGATTTACTTTGTGTTTATAAACATCTGGAAGGAGATCCATAGCCTGAAACCAGCTCTTGGCTGAAAATCAAAATAAACAAATATATTATCGGCCTTGTGCATAATTTCAGTTAGCAAAGTAATGTGGCTGTGAAACTGGATGCATGCTCAGAGGTGCTGGATTCGGTTCCTAGCTGTGTCACAGTCTCACAGTGGGACCCTGGAGAACTTGAATTATCAGCCTACAATTCTGGTCCCTCTGTATGAAATGAAGAGCATCCAATCCCCTGTGCACAGGGACACACAGGATCTTAAGTCTTGGGGACTATGGGTTTGAAAGCCATGGAAGTGCATAAGAGTACTGTGGGACATTGAGCAATACAGAGGCCAGTACTAGAGAGGCTTTAAAGGAACTAGCTCAGGTCCTAAAGAAGAGGACTTACAGCACTCAGCAGGGCAAGTCCAGGCTGTTTCTTGTCCCTCTGGGTTAGATAGGGTTTGCTGTCTGGACTAGCTGTGCATGAGCTCAGGTACAGCTACCATAGACGGAACTATTATTGCCCATTTATTTGTGAGGTTGATTCACCAAGCCTACAGCCATCCTCACATACAATCTTGTAGGTCACAGGGAGCCACGAGCTTAGCTCCAATTTGGCTTTGGAATTCCAGGCACTCAGGTTGCTTGAACTGGATCAAATTCTTTGGCAATTTCCCAAGGCATTTTCCTGGCTTCGTGAGTAGTTCTGCTGATCAGGATAATGATCAGAGCAAGACTTCAGTCTATCACATGGACAGCAAGTCCATCTCTTTTGGCTGATTCAAAATGTTCCACAACATCAAGTACAGTGTCCCTCATCATTTCAGGGCCAAAAACCATTCTGAGAATTTTCCTTACTTGGGTCCAAAAAAGGAGTGATATTTGCTGAAGGAGTAGGGCCAGATAATAAAAGCTGATCAATTAAAAATATATCAGTTTAGGCAAGTGAATCCTGCATGTTCTCATCTCCCAAACATTTTGTTCAACATTAAGTAATGATGAAGACATTTTCTGTAAGCAGCAGGGCATTTCATGTAGAAGCAACAGCAAAAATGTCACCATACACAATTCTTGTCTGTGACTGCTAGAGAATCACGTACTTTTAAAGGATCTGTGAAGCTCCAGATCTTTTGTACTGGGGCAGCTCCATCATCAGCATCTCAACTGCAGGTTACCATTCATCCCAGTCAGCTGCAATACTCACAAGCAACAGAAGCACAGGGACAGAAGCCAGCATGGCTCTGCTTGACAGGATTTCAAAGTTACACTCTCACTTGAGCATCAGGAAGTTCTGCCCTATACCCTTCCTAGGCCCACAGCCTCTCGGGTGAAACAGCCCAACAAATCCGAGCCAGTTGCCATATTCTGTAGCAGAAGGCACATACGCATTCAGTCAACCTGCAACATGAGCATCGGAAATGAAGCATTTGAGAGCCAAAGCACTGGCCTGTTTAGCACTAAGGATGAATACTCCTGCTACTTATGGCCAAGCTCCTGCTGCTGCACTTCAGAGCGTTTTGCTTTGTTACGGACCCCTGATTAACACTTTCTAAGCATTTCAGCCCACACTCCAGTCACTTTGCAGATTGCAATGAATGCAGATTTGAGTTTATGGGTTCATAAAAGTGTGAATTAGCACAACAATTTTCTCCCAGCCTATTTGCACAGCCCTTCCTTGAGTGACCTGTCCCTACAGACATCACAAATATTTCAACTCAAGCAAACTGCCCAGTGAGGCATTTTAAAGAGACTAGGACGAGATCGGTGGCCCCAGGAAGCAATGCCTGTGGAAGCACAAAGCAGGAGCATCGCTGTGAAGACCAGAACTTGCATCCCCTGGCAGCACTATAAAGAACAGAAAAACAAATTCCTCTAGTCCCTGTAGGAACTGCAGTGATCCCAGCAGCCCTGGGCACTCATACAGGCCACTCACACCAGCTCTGAGTCTGGCATTGCTATTGCCACCCATGCTAAACAAAGAGAGGTGAACAGATCTCCCTTGTTCGTATTGCACTGGTGCAGTGTAGTCACACAGCCCTGCATCAATACATTGGATCAGACACAGAGACCCCAAAATAAATACCTCACAATGACCCAGTGCTGTGTTTCTTCTCACAACACATGGGCCTCAGTCTCTTCCAGCCTCTACTCTGACATCCCATATATTTGGTCTGTGGAAAACACTGTCACCCAGTAATCTGCCCCTTTTCCTGCTCCCTCCATATCACTGGTGTGATCAGTCCTATCTCTGCATGGAGGAGGGGCTGGCTCACCAAATTTCTTTAATTAAAAGAAAAAGGATCAGGTTTATTTCAGATAAGCAGGCAGGATTAAAATAGACAGAAAGAACAGACAAGGGGCAGCTGTCAGCACTCCAGCTGATCCAGTGTGATTATTAATAACGATAAGCAGGAGAAGAGGGCTAATAAAAGGATAATGAAGTGGTCCTGAAAGTGACAGGAGATAGAGCCTGATAAGAGAGCCTATGGCATGGAGCTGTTGTGGCCCCAGTGAGGTCTGTGCAGAGCAGCCTGCTGGGGCAGATGCAAGTAACAGGGCACTAGGAGGAAATGTTTCATCTCCCCAGGGATCATGGCAGAGAGATTAGTGGGCTCAGGAACTCTGGCCATCCACGCCACACAGCATTGATGACTGAATCAATCAGGGTCCTTCTGAGGCTGTGACTGCCAGGAGTGCAGGTCACTCTCTGGATAAAGCATGGCCCTGACAGGACTGGTCTCACCAGGGCACCCAATTGTGGACCCCTCATGTTGCCCTGCTTTGGCCCTCACTCGGCACAGCACCATCCCTGCACAGCCCAGAACTGGGGCACCACATTTCAAACGGCAGCACAAGGAAAGAGGTTGCAAGGAGCAGTTGTTGGAAGAGCACAAAGGCAGCATGAGGCATCTCTACCCTGTCTGGGGATCACCCACTACTCCAGTTTCTCCTGGCTCTGTCAGTTCTCCAGGCCATGAAAGTGTCCCATATCTCAGGCAGCTGTCCAAAAAGGTAGAAGGATGTGGCTGCAGAAAGAGCAGCCTGGAGGGTTGGCCCTGGGTACCCTTTCATGAGGGAAAGCTCATGGACAGATCATGAAGCACAGGCAAAGATTACCACAGCATTCTGTACTAGTGGTCTGGGTCAGTCAAGGGGAAATAAGGTGTGAAAAGTTATTTCCCAGAAGCCATTAAACAGAGAATGAAATCCCATCTAACACCAAATATATCTGTTCTCTCTCTCAAGGAGAGGATCAAATAATCTGTAAAGATATGGTAGGAAAGAAGGAAAACTCATAACAAGATGAGATGAGACACAAGTCAGACGGCTGGAGAAGGGAGGTCTTGGTCAGGGAATGCTGTGGAAGGAATTTAAGCTGCTTGGGACAAACTGGATTAGCTTTCATTCAAAGTGGTCTCTTCTATATCCAAATATCCCCTTCTCCCTCCCCAAGCCTAGAGCATCTCTCCTTCTTCAGAGGCAGCAATGCTGCGGCCGGGCTGCGGCAGTCACGGGCCGCGGCAGGCTGGCAGCTGGGTGTGTGCCACTGGAGCAGCCACGCCGCCCCCACGCCAGCACAGGCCCGGGAGAGGGGCTGGAATACGGCCTCTGGCTCGCACTGCCTGGCACTCGGCTCCCGCCACTCCGGGTCACCGTGGCAGATGCTGGGAGCATATGCCATGAATTAATTCCACTTTCCCTGAGATGCTTTGGAGAGAGGAACAGCAGTGCCTTTCCAGCTTATTAACATAGGAGCTCCCCCCGACCTCCACTCACTTTATCACACTTTATCACACAGCCAGTCAGAATCCCTCTAAGAGGCTCTTTAATGGAAAGTTGCTGGGTCTGGCATTTTTTCAGCTTTTATTTCCTCAATTTCTTCCAATGTTTCATAGGCTGTCTCAGCCCCAATATTCCCCCATTACTGACAAACTGCACTCTAATAAGGCATCTCCAAGAAAGCCTATAAATACCATATGGATTATTACAAGCAAAGCCAGATAGTCCTAAAACCAATAGAACCTAGATTTCATTTTTCCTTTATTCACTACTTTTACTTTATCTGTGATGAAGCTCATCATTTGCCCAGTATTGCTCTATTGAGTTCTGAGTCTGCCAGAAGCTATCTGCTGGTAGATATTTACATCC
This sequence comes from Lonchura striata, assembly GCF_050655825.1. Lineage (NCBI taxonomy): Eukaryota > Metazoa > Chordata > Aves > Passeriformes > Estrildidae > Lonchura > Lonchura striata. Next base: position 51,301,028 of record NC_140707.1, on the reverse strand, counting down.
ATCCAGAATCCCATCAAGTCCCTGGGCAGACACCTCATGCCAGCTCACTGAGCTAAACATGCTGTTGACACACACACCTTGACAGGTTTGCAGCTCTTCCTCAGCAATGTAAGTGCAGAGCAGAAAGAACAAAGACTAAGCAAGACTGCTCTACTTTGAATTGCCATGTTTGAATTGAAGATGGAAAACGCTTGCCAGGTATATGAAAGCCATGTTTGAATTGGGAACTTGAGGTTCTTAATTTCTAACCCTGATTCTGCTGAAGATTCGTTGTGTGGCCCTAAGCACACAAGTGTACCTTTCATTACCCCTCTGCAATACAGGGTCTGTGGAGAACAGCAAGGGAATACTACTCTATGCCTTGGCCAGGCACAGCCCAGAGGGCTGATCTCAGTTCCTAGGAACTGGGGCCACTATCTTGAAAACTGATCCTTCTTCTTATCTCACCTGAGGAGGCTCAACCAGAGAGACTGCAAAGCAATTTAGAAGGAAAAGTTACACCTGCCATTTCCTCTCCTGCATGCTATTTCCAAAGGGCTTGTCAGAAATGTGGGTTCCTGACGCAGCTTTGTCACAGCCCATACATACTGGTGCATGACAAGCCTGGGCACGAAAGAGCAGCTCACTGTTCTTCTTTAGTAAGGACAGTAGCATGCATGTGACAGCACCATGACCTGAGAAAGAAGAAGCAACAGGTCTTATTCATCTTCCCAACACTGCAACCAAAACACAACTGTGAAAGGAAAGTGGGTGGGAACAACTTACTGGAGAAGGGCCAGGAGCCCAACACCTACCTCCCCTCCTCCAGCTGTGCATGGAATGGAAGAAACATGGAAACAAGTCTCAGTCTATTAAGTTTATTGAAGGAAATTAAAGAGACAACTTGATCCCAGTGCACATAAATACTGAAGCAAGGAGAAAATATCTGACAGCGCGGCTATGGAAAGGTGAAAGTAAACAGGCGCAAGAAACAAGAGATGAAACTCAAAAACTCAGTATAGAAATAAAGCAGATTTTAAACCATAAGGGCAATAATCTATTAAAAAGTAACCAGGAAGGAGTATTGTCTGCCTTTCTGAAAGACAGGCAAACCTCAGCTCCCTCTCACAGGACTCTGCCATGGCCTGTATTATAGCAGGTCAGACTAAATAATCAAGGATACCTCTTCCTGACATAAAATAGATGAGGCTGGCATTTTTTTTTCAAGCCCTTCTCTCCAGCTCTTCCCAGGTGTTTGCTGTGTTACCAAGGTCCCAGACTGGGCACAGGCCTGGCCCACACACACCTGCTTCCCACCCCAGAGTATCCCTGTTCAGGGTCCCCAGCTTCCCCAAACACCCATTTGTTTTTCCTCTTAGACTAACTTGTTGTCTGATTTACTAACCTATTTTAGTTTGCTGAATTAATTGTTTTTTCCTGGATGTACTAAGCCCTCTAAATTCTCTTTGGCCAGGAATCGTTAAGTGTCACAGAAAAGTAGATGTTAGCTCACCTGGGAAGTTTCTACTCCTACTAAAACAGATTTTTCTGCTCAGAAAAAGACTTTCAGATTATCTTCCATACAATGGCCTCCAAAGCTTATGCCTCACTTAGTTTTCTAGTTATAGGAGAGATGTCTTGGTTGTAAAAATTTAGAGTTTCCTTAGGACAGATAAGCCTCCCATTATTTTTGTTGGTAAAGTTGTTTGGCATGTCAGCTCTCACCTGAAATTCTGTGAATTCACAGTGAGCTATTTGACCTGTCCTGCTGTCACAAAAGGGAGAATGCAGCACTCTGTTAGACCAACCAAACAAGCAAAGCAAAGCAGAACAGCAAGCTTCCTCCCTGCACCTGTACTTCCCAGAAGTATATAGCAAGATTCTCCAACAGGGCAAGGCTTTGAAGGACATTAGTTTAGAACTAATGTTACTGTTCCCTGCAAATGATGACCACTGTTCTACAGGGACAAGGTATTAAGAGCGAAATGAGTTTTTCTTTAGATAATGACAATAAGAGTGAGTTACTTGCTTCCAAGGAGACACCCACCGGGGAGTTAACCTTGTTTAAGAGCATCAGGCTCCATTCTTTCATACACATGGAATAAACATTTTCCTTGCAAAGTACCTATGCCTGAAGCTATCTCCATTCAGGCTGTGGTTTCATGTGATTGCAAAAGCTAAGTGAGGTTATGCCTAGTCAGAATTTAGCTGGGAAACCTCAAGGTATAAAGAGGGGCTGTAAGAAGTAGCAGTTTAATAGGTGGTGCTGCTTCCTGAGCCAGTACAGAAGTAATGTTCCAAGAGAGAGATTAAACTAACAAGGAAAGGCTGGAAGCTGCTGGATGAAATGTAAATCAGATATCCTGACAACTTGAGGTGTCCGTTGTGAGGAAGATGGTAACCTGGATGCCCTGTGAAAACAAGTCATATCAGCCCAAGCTTTTATGAATGCCATCAGTGCAAACCACACTCCACTGTATGACGGTCCACTCCAGAGAGACTGTGTTTCCATAGAGAAAAGATCAGCCATTGCAGTTATCTGTAGAGGTGCTATTGAGGTGGAATGACTCTTTGTAAGTAAATATTTTATTGTGTTTAGAATTAATTTCTTTTGAGAACAAAAATTCTTATTAAAAAATAGCCAAAACATCTCCCAAGACAATTTTTTATGAAGCAAGGTCCTATTTATTTTCGTGTCTAAAATACATTCTCAAATACAAACAAGTGAATATAAAATTTAAGTGCTTAACTATTTACAGGAGATGGATGTGTGAGACATCTGGTGTGTCAGAGCTCTATGGGAGACTGAGGTGGTCCTCCCTCTCCGACTGTCCCAGGTCCCACTCAGTCACTAGTTCTGATGACACCTCTGTGAAGAGATGGTCCCAATCCCAGCTGACATCATCCTACCAAGAGGAAAAAAGACAAACATGCTGAAATGTTACTATGTCACCCAAAGCTCTCTGAACAATGCCAGAACAGCAAAGAGAGAAACCAAAAGGCAATTGCCCTGACCAGGGAAGTCTCAGATACACCTGGCTAGAGCAGGAATACTAGCCAGAATGAAATGTGACTATCTGATACAATTATAAAATGTGGAAATAATTATTCATATTCTAAAATTCCAAAAAGGACATATTTGTTGACAATTGTTAATATTAGATACTCCCAGGAAGAGCGCAGAAAGAAGCCCTTCCACTCTTCCACACTTCTGCTGAAATGTGCTGTTCAAAGCTGCAGAAATCCTTTGCTGCAAGACCTGAGCTCCTGCCCACCCACTTGTATTGAGGTTGTTCTGTCCTGCTTTAAAAAAAACCCTGCCCAAACCCAAAATGCTTTCTGCCTTTGTCCCTCTATACTTTTCTGTAGAACCACCTGTAGCTAATAGTGACCACCAAAGGACAAAGCAGGGATTCTGCAAGGATCCCTGTTTCTGCAGGGATCTCTGACAGTACTAGGCTTCGCACATTTTCCTGACTAGCTCCTTCATACTTCATACTGGCCAATCATAGTGATGCCATAAACTCACACCAAGAAAGAACTATCTATCTTTAAAATCATGTGCTGGGGAAATCAAACCTCCAACAGCTTCGACAAGCTCCTCCTCACATCTCTTCTCCCCAGCACTGACAACACGCCCTTTCCTAGTACAGTCTGAGACACACAAGAAGCTTTTACCTTGTTGGTGTTTCCACAAAACAAAGACTTACCTCTCGTAGTTCATGCTCTGGAGCCAAAACTTTGGTGAGGAGCTTCAGGTCTACCTCCCCATCCTATGAACAAACAGAGTCATACAGACACTGAGCAAATGAACACCATAATTTCACCAGATAATTTGTTAGACATCGCCACATGTGCCTCATATGGGTCACTTTGTCCAGGACAACAGCAAGAACCTCATCTGAGCAACAGATACCGTATCCACATTATTTACAGACACAAACAAGTATAAAAGCCATGTTGCAGAGAGGAATAGACTTACAGGGAGACTGCAAGTTCTCTGGATGATAAGACTGTGTATTTTGTGCAACTGAGTATCACTGTGGAGGATGACATGAGTCCAGAAGGAGAGGGATTCACATTGGCCAGCCCATAGCAAAATCCACTTACCAGAGTCTGGAAGGCAGCATATTTCATTAGATCTTTGTCCAGGTCATGGTAGGTCAGCACTCGGTTCACCTGCACACTGCAGCCAGAAAGGGTCAGAGAACAAGCCTGTGTCAGTGTTGAAGCACATAGGTGGCATGAACAGTCATCTGGTGACATCTCCAGTGTCCACATCCCCCATGCAGACTCTTAAGATGGACGTACCCAGACAGAAGCACAGCTCAGTCAGCAAATGAACAGTCACTGACAAATCTATGTACCAGGGTGTGCACATGCATAAAAATAGGAGTGGAACAACCATGAACACCCTCAGAGAAACCAGCATGCCAAAAGAAGATCCACAGACTAGTTGCAAGGGCTAGAAAGAAAAGACCATAGTGAGCATTCAAACAGCCCCAGTGCCTTAGCAAAGGAACCTCTGAGAGCAACATCATACGAGCTAGGTAATAGTAAGGATTTTTGGCTTTTCATGTTGGAGCTGCATCAGAGCTATTAAATATGACTTCCTAAAATGTAGCCTTCCAAGAAAAGCATGGTGTAGGGGGATGATACAATCTTGTACCATAGCTGCCTTCACAAGTGATCCAACATAATAGAAAAGACATCTATTAATTTAATTTTCTTGTGTTTGTCCAGGAAAATCACTTGTCATTTCTACTGCAAGAAAACTATGAATATATGAGGATCAGATAACTTTAGTTTAAAAATAGAGAAAAACAAATCAATTCCAGTTAGAGACAGATTAATTTTAAATTTGCTACATAAACTGTCAATTATTTTTGTTAACAGCTATACAATTACAATAACTACTTCTCACTTGTGAGAGAGGCAAATAAGGATCAACAGAAATTCCAGTCTATGACCTTGGCAATAGGCCCAATAGAGGAAAGAAGACTTTCCTGGTATGTTTAAGTTTCATTTCTTAAAACTTTCTGGTCTTCCTTGAGCTGACTCCAAGGCTACTGTGTCAGCCCCTTCAAACAACAGGATTGTACTTTGCAAATTAACTACACACTTGAGTAATAAGGATATCCTGTGGAGAACAAAGCAGCCTACAACCACCAAAATTAAAGCGTGTGTGATAATGCATGTGCATTGGAGACATTTGGGGTTATGCAGGAAACCTTAAATTAAGAAATTCCCTACATTTGAGAGTTTGGTTTTGCAATATCAAATACATTATTCTAAGGTAAGTCTTTTATATATAGAGAGAATATGCAGTTATTGCTTTCTCTGTGTAATAGGAAACAAGAATTTTGTGCTGTTCAGCTTGCAGCACTACTGTCACAAAAGACCGCACCAAATCCTGCTGAGCAGCACCGCTGCTGACATCCAAAGAGCATGAGTAAGATGGGTTTAATTTCACCAGCCAGTTTGCACTGCTGATGAGAGCCTCAAGAGCACCTGGCAGTGCTCTTACCTAGGGGGAGATGCCACTTGCATGGCCAGATCTTCGTCCTGGACATCCTCCAAGTCAGGGATCACAGGAATGTCTGCAACACGAGAAAGCAGCAGCAGTAAGTGGGGAATGTTGTGCTCTCCTCTCACTGAAGCCAAAGGTCCCTTGCTTCACAGATATTAAGCACCCTGTTTCTTATTAGAGGGAAACACAAAACAGTTATTTAGCAATAATTAAAAATACATTGTTTAATATTTAAACAAGTCAATAAAACTTTGAGGTCATAAGAAATCTTGCAAGAGGAACAGATTAATCCAGGTAAGGCTCTACAGGCTTTGGACTATGCATCTGAACACAACCTTGAAGCCAAAAGAAGTCACCTGTACCACTTGCTGCCTATGTTGCCATCATGAACTGACAAGAATTTGCTTGTCATGTGTTATCATTTATTCAGACACCAGTCACCTAGACTGTTAAAAATTAAGCACGGGACAGAAACTGAGAGAATCCACATAAAACTACATGTTGAAAGATCTGCTGTTGGGGTCTCAGGCTGTGCAGAAGCCTGTGACCTTCCTCAGGAAGGAAGTGCTGGTGGTCTAGCAGATACAAACACTAGGGAACACATGTCTAGTTGTATCGTCACAAACCTTTTCATGATTTCCAGTGTCATTCTGGAATGGCTGAAGGTCACTGAGTATTCCCAGCACAAGGACAATGGCTACTCAAACTTAAAAGGATGCTAGAAACAAAAGAATTGAGGATAGGAGGAAGAACTGAGTGTGCTTTGCATCCTGCTAAAGAAGCAAGGTCCTGAAAGCACTGCACAGTCTGTTATTTGATAAAGCACTGCAAAAAGTGAGTGCAGAAAAAGGAGAAAGAAGAGGCAAAGTAACTGGAGGCACAAAGCAAGAGCAGAGAACACCAATACAGAGCTCCTTTAAAGACTCAAGGCCACAAAAGCTCTCCAGAGACCCCGAGCCCTCAAACCATGGAGAAGCTGGTTTGGCTCAGGGAAAAGGTTGCACTTGCCCAGTAAGCAGGCAGAGCTGGGCCCTTCAGCACTGGAATGAGCAGCCTGCTCCCAGTTCTGCCGGCAGCGCAGCAACGCTACTGCTGGATGGCAGCAGGCAGCTGAGCCTGGCTTTGCCCCATTTTTCAGCCAGGCTGAGATGAATATTCAGGAGCCGGAGAGACATTCCCACCCATGGTGCCGAGGGCCCTGGGCAGGGTCTCCCCGAGAAGCCCCGTGTCCGGCCCCTGTCAGAGCTGCGCAGGTTCTCGGCTGCCCTCCCCGCTGCACGTCCGCGTGTGCCCCCGCTCGCTGGCCAGGAGGCAGCCCTGGCCCAGCTGCAGCAGGGCACGGGTCAGCCGGGCCCTGGCGCAGGGCCCTCCGGAGCTGGCCACACAGTGGGATTTCTCACTAATTGCTTGCCTGGAGGAAGGCTGAGCGGGACAGGGGCTGTCAGGAGCATGGCCACGGCAAGAGGAGTGACAGCTTGGCCGGCTTCAGCAGAGCTGTGCCTTCTAGCTCCCAAGGAGCCGGTGCTGGTGAAGAGGTTCTCCAACTGCAGCAAACTTCCCAAAGACATTTAAAGGGAAACTGCAGCAACAGCCCCTAGGCTGTCCCTAAGGCAGAGGAGGCAAGTGCAAGGAATGTCTCACCTGTGCATCGCTGGGCATTTGGGGCAGATCTCCCCACCTCTGCTTGTGAGGACAATACCTGGTAGAAGCTGCTATCCCACTGGCTCTTCCTTGCAGAGGCTCCCAGCTCTTGATAAAACTTGTAGCAAAATGCATTTATGGGACAAAAGCATCTCCATGGACAGACAGAGCAACATGTGGAGGCAGCTGGTAAAATCTGCTCAGGGATAATGTGGGAGGAAGTCCCTGTATATAAGCATCAAGAACCAAGGAAGGAGCAGACTGGTGAGATTGGTCCAAAGCAGGGAATGAAGTTCTCTGCAGAGTTGCCCTGTTAAGTCCAGGAAAATGAGCATCGGAATGAGAAACCATTTAACCTCTCCTGAACTAATTTATCCTTTTATGATGAGACTATGAACATTTCTCAGCAAGCACAAGTAAATTAAAAACTACCTGGGAACAGAGCTGTCTTTACCCACAAAGCAGGAGAAGGTCAGATCTTTATCCACTTTTGACAGTAGAAATATAATTTCCTGCTTGCAGGAAACTGAACTTCTTCACTTAGTGCTCATTTTGGCAGCTATTTCAAGAGTCTTACTCTTCCCAGTTTTGTTTTGTTGATCTTTTTTTACACTAGAAAAAGCTGCAAACTTAGAGCCCTGATCAGTGATGTTCCTTCCATTTTGCAGGTTCACAAAGACTCCTGGGTTCTCTAAGTGCTGATGTTATCTCATTGGCATGGAAAGACTTCTAAACCCCTTGCAGAGCACAACCTCCACTCTATATTAGCAAAATTCAGGCGATCACTTAGAAATTATTTCCAAAAGAAATTCAAGGCTCTAATATTTTATAGACGCTTTGAATATATTTCAGACAGAAGAGCTGGAAAAGCTCTGGGGGCCCCTGCCAGCCCCTCCAACAAAGGCCAGTGCACACTTGTTCTTACTGCAAAGTGCAGATGCCTTGCCCATTTCTAGGCAGAAGCAATGCCTAGAAGGACTGTGAGACTGACAGGAAACAGTACAGAAATGTCTCAGATTTTAAGAAAATATCGGGTCCCTAGGCTAACTGCTATGAGGGACAAATAATTCCTGAAATATTTGGGTCTTTATTTCACTTATTACTCATAACTATCTCTTCCCTCTGCCAATTCCCACAGTGCCACTTTAGCACAATCCCTCTTCCTTCTCTCTGTACAGTTTGCAAAGTGTCTCAGCTCTCACCTATCTCCAAGGACCCAACCTTACCCCCACTCATTCTCCAGCCTCTTAATTGTTTTGGTTTCTCTTCTTGAGACCCACATCTTTTTTTCCTACAAGTTCTGGTAACACACCTAAGTTGTGGCAGCTGCAGGGGGGAATAGCACAGCATGGGCTATTGTGCTGCAGGAGAGTAGGCATATGCTCTACTTTTAATACTCCCACTAGCTGCAGGGAGGCTTTACATATAACATTAGTATATGCAGAACTGTTCACAGGACCACGCCAATCTCGCACTGCATCTTTTTTCAACAACAAAGTTGTATGACAAACCCCCACTCTGTGTGCTTTGCTCTGTGACCCACATTTTTCCTCTCCTGTTCAGTGTGGGGGTTTCAAATCATTTTCCATAAACCTGTGTTTCTGGTGCAGAATCTTGACACATACTTTTCTGGCCAGGCTCTCATGCCCATGTAGGCAAACCTCAGAAATGACTGCAAAAAAGGACACACCTTCACAGATTCCAGGTCACTGCAATGTAGTGAACAATGAAGTGAACAAATGGCCTGTGCAAAGATGAGTGAGCACCAAACACCAGATGACAAATGCAAACTCCCCTCCACCTCCCCGATGGTTATGAACAAATGAACAAAGGATGGAATCAAAATGAGTTTACTCATATGGAAGTTATGGTGAGACAGGAGATACTAGTACCAAATATTGGCTAATTGGGAAGTTAAGTCACTGCACAAAACCGATTATCTCAGAACATCTAAGTCCCAGCATAAAACTGAGAATATTTTATTTCAAGAGCGGAACTTAGCTAGGTCTTACACAAAAAGATCTTTGTGACTAAGTTACGGCAAGGCACCAATGACATAAGATGGAAGTGTGTGAATGGGAGGAGGAGAAGATGGCAGGGAAAGAATGAAGGCAACCCATGCTACATGCAGGCAGTCAAACAATAAGCAAGGAACAGCAGTTTTTCAAGACATACAGAAAAGAGGGCTTTATGTGTTCATATTGAATAACATGCAGTAAACATAATCTTTTTTACCTCTTAGCAAATAACTTACTGAGAGGCAAAGAAGACAACCTCAGAAAGCAACAAGCAGGAGATCTAAAGGACCAATATGGATCTAAAGGACCAATCTAATACTTAGCTGCTCCTGAAAGTTGGTAAATTGCACCTCCCCTCCCAAGCAGGGCTGATTTTTGGTTTAGTAGCAACACCTGCAGGTTGGTCTCTTAAAATCCTGTAAACTCCCAGTAAGATCTGGTCCTCCCCAAAAAACTAAGTTGTCTGCTAGATACAAGATGGCATAAATAGGGACATATAGAATCTCTTCCAGGGACAGACAGAACCCCTTCCAGATCAGGCAATAAATCACTGGCAAAGCTGCATCTAGAAACCATATTCCAGTTCAAGCTGCAGTTAGAGTGTGCTGCTTACTCCCTAAGCTGCTTTAAGAGTACCCTGAGGCCCCATCCTGGCACCCATAAACAAAGAAGACTCCATCTCACACAGTCTGATCCACTTCACCTGGTTCAGTGTTTCAAAGGCCATTCAGAATGGACACTCTTGTGGTGGGAACTGTCCTGCCCTCCCTGTGCACACACCACCATATCCAGAGAACACAAAGCAGTGGCTTCTGGAGCTGGCAGTCTCCTACCACCAAGCAGGTATTAAAATGAAACTAATTTATTTTATGTTGCTTTGCTCATAAAATGTAAAACTGAAATAATTACAATATCTCTGCTGCTGCAAAACTTTGTTTTACTGAATGCTTTTACCTTCTGCATCACGTTTGGGGAATTTTAAACAGGCAAATGGAAGGTCTGATTGAAGATGAAGTTAAGTGAAAGAAATTGGTCTCATTTAGCACATGACAGGATTCATCTGTGTTCCCAAGTCCACTGAGGTAGCATCATGGGCGTTTCATATTCATGAGCTGCTGCGACACTGTGTCCCCTCATTTACAAAGCACCGTGTTCAGCAAATTCTGTCCCTGTGGACACTCTGTGCATTTCATGGTCTTGTCACAGAGACATCAAACACTTCAGTAACCAAATACCAGAAAACGGCTTTAATTAGTGCATCTCAATGCAATAAATAATTTTTCTAAGTGGAAAAATGGAGAATTAAAAAAAAAAAAGGAAGTAAAAAAGTGGAAAGCAACAGTCAAAAAAATAGTCAAAAAAACATAAAGAAAAAGGGACGCAGCTTCTGCTGAACACACAAACAAACTTGAAGCCTCTTGGAAGCTTTCTCAGGAGAGCAGCAGACAAATGGAGAGAATAAAGAATGTTTCTTTGGATGCTGTGACATTAATTTTATAGGGATGTCTTCCCCTGACTGAAATTGCCCTACTAGCAGGCCATCATGAAGCAGCGTACCTGCCTGATCAACCAGCAGGAAGATGACAACAGTAGAGTGAAAAGAAGACTGTACCACAGCTACCAGGGTACTGTCTCAAAAGCTGATATAAGCAGAAGATAACCCAAGAGTCCCATGTCCCAAAGCCCCCTTCTGAGAAGAGAATGGTAACAGCATAACCTGGCCAAGCTGATAGGAAAAGTCACCCTATGGCCAAGTGCCAGAGGAGTCACAGGATCTAGGGAAGGTCATACAGCAGATCCAGGACTGACCCTACAGCCTTGCGTTAAAAGGTTATACATTTGCCTTGCATAATATTGCATCTCAGCTAGATGGATGACTGGCTGTGGGGTGACATTCTACTTGCCTTAATAGTGTGGTGTTCATATTGCAGAGGACAGGTATCAGGCATTTCTGCTGCTTCCCAAGGCTGCTGCTGACACAAAGGTTCTGCCCAGTTTCAGTCATTTGAAGTGTGAGGAGAGGCACAGAAGAGCCCTGTCAGATGAGTCACTGGGCTCAGTGCAGGCTTAGTGCATGGCTTGTACTTAGGCAAGAAGTAGAAGCAGACCCTGACCCTGACAACTTTAAAAGAGAGGAAACTCTTAATGCATAGGTTTGTTCATCAGCAGCAGAAGACAGGAGAGACTGGAGGCCAGGACCAGGAGTCCACCACACTCCTGAGGTTATCAGCATTTAGAGTGGTAACACAGCTCCTAGTCTTACCAACAGCCCCTGACAGAGCACTACACCTGCCCTCCTTTCCAGTAACATGTGTTTTTTCAAAGGCTGTTCCCTGTTCCTTTGCACTGCTCCCCTACTAAAACATACACAGAAGGTAGTGGGGCATCAGATGAGAAGGTATGGGGTGTCCTGAGAGGGTCTAGTGAACTCAGAAACACAAAACCCTCTTCAACAACACTGGAGATAAGGGACTTTGCATTAGAGCATTACAGGTGTAGGGAAAGCAGCTTCTCAGGATGCTCCCGTGAAAGTATGTTCAGGAGCAGGCATGCCTGATTCTATTTCATCCTCTTCATGTTACACTGGAAAAACAAGACAAACTACATTTCTTTTATGCTAAATCCTTAGGTTTTTATTTTTTCTTATATATATTTATTAAAAAATGCCTCTTTGATCGGCAGCACCCATGACACCTCCACATCCAGCAACTCCTCAGAAGCCTCCCTCCCTCCACACAAGGCCACTGCTGCTGACAGCCAGCCGGGTTTGATCAGAGCCACTCAGAATCGGATTTTCATAAGACAGATGAGGAATCTTACTGCTGCTTTCTCTCATATCAGATGAGAAACTGAGGAGGAGGGGGGACGGGTCCTGAGGGAATGACACTACAATCAAGGGCTATGCGGTTCTCTCTCTGTCCCTCCACTGCTGCAATTTTCAAAGGAGTTTGCCTCAGGCAGTTTTAAATGATGGTGTCTCAATTCTGTAATCATCTTTCAAGAGCTTTTTCTTAAAGGGTATTTTAGGTAAACCTAGTCCGTCAAATACATTTATGGGCTCAGCAATCACAGACCCAATATGACTGTGTATCCACCGTATCGCAGAATTTAGCAACAGAAGATGCTTCCCCAGACTGTCATTTTCAGCCCTCAACAAGCTGTGTGTGCTCCCTTGTCATTAAGGAGCCCACTGCCCCTTGGCCAGTGGTCTGTTGCTTCAAATAGAATCTCAGACAGTCTCTTGGGACATACTCTGCTCTCCCCTGCCCATTGTAGCTCTCAAGAGAGAGCTTTCCTGTAGCACCAGAGGCTCTAGATCACAATGCCAGCAATTATTGGAGGAGTTCAAACTGTCCTGGACCAACAACTCAGTGGAAACCATCAGGCTGGGCTGAGTCTGCCCTTCAGTGACAGAGACTCAGAGTAGTGCACTGGGATGGGGAGCAGCAAAGGGGAGAGCTGTGGTGTGGTGACAGAGCCACACACAGTCACAATGCAGAGTCCCAGAGACCACTGACACACTCTGCCCCAAAACCTTCTATTCAGCCCATTCATACCACTCCCAAAACAGTATGTCTTTCACTCTGTCTTCATTTCACTGATGCTCAGAATTTTTCATCCATTTAGCTCTCCCCAAATCACCCCAACACTGCTTTCTGAGTCTATGAAATACCCACTTGCCATATCCCTGACTGTTCCTGCAGATTCTGCCCTCTCTTACCCTCATGCTCAACCACTGCATATGTCCTTGCAATTCATGGCCTCTGGAATCCACCAGCACTTGGTGTGCTCTGTAGAAACAGCAGCTCCCCAGGGAAGCAACTGGCAAAATTTATCAGGAATGACAGAGCCAACCATAACCCTCCCTGTGCTCTATTCTCAGCTCTTTGGAGCAATATCATCATTAGTGTATATTTGCATGCAGCTCAAGAAGTGTGAATTACAGATCTCCCACCTGACAGATATCACTACCCAGAAGGGTTTGGAACCTGCAATGGCATCTGCTCACTTCTGCTCTGTTGTTCAAAGTCTGGACTCTCATCCTGTTCAAATGCAAAGGAGCTACTGGCACATGCCAGAAGGGTAAGAAGTCCTTCTAGAGGTTTGACATTGCATAGAGAGGTCTAATCATCAGTTCTGCTTCCTTGAGAAGGCTTCCCAGCAGGCAGGAAGGGGTTTTGCCTTGAGGGCACAGATCTAGTGACTGTCTCCTGGCAGCTTTCCTCACCTGCAGGTCAGGTTCCAGTTGTCTATGTAGCAAAGTCAGGCTTTCATTTCAATCAGCTGTCTCATTCACACACACTATCTGCTTTAAAATAGCAAGCTATTGTTCCTGCAGACAGAAAATCATACATCACATCCCAGTCTTCCAGAAAAGCCCTTTTCTAGCAGCTGTGCATCCCAAGAGTAACAGAGAGAAAGCAGAAAGGGACTTCTAATGGTGGGGCAATAGTCTATGTTGGAATACCTGGGAGAGGGATAACAACCTTAGCTAATAGGTTCCCATAAAGTGCTGAGGAGAAAAATCCAAGGAAAAAGGAGTAAGGAAAATGACATCCAGGGGAATACAACACAGAAGTGCAGAACTGGTGGACAAGAAAGGAACAACAAGAAACTTCTAGGCAAAGGACAAATCAGATTGCTGAGGTGGTGGAGGAATGTTAGCATTTCTCACCTGACAGGAAACAGCCCTATCTAGCTCTGTGCCAGAAAGAGACACACAAGCAGAGTAAAGCCCTCTATGCCCTGGTGGAGAAAGCAGCAAAGGGAAGATAAAGCACTTCAACTTCAGCTTGGTTGTCCCATCTTCCCTCCCACTTCATGACAAAGGATAGTCAGCACATGGCAGAAGCTCTTGGCTGCTACAGAAAAGGAAGGAATGTGCTGCAGATAGCACCTTATAAATACTACAGAGGGTGTCACATCTCCCATCTCATGCAGTTTCCCTGCCATACAGAGCTCAGTCACTGCTGCTCATTTTCCCTGTTGACATGGACAGAAAATTGAGCAATTACCCTCAAACTCCTCTCTCTCAGATTGCACAGATTGCTACATACAAAGCATTAAGCCCCCAATTGCCCCTGGCCAAAAGTGACTTAACTAGGCCTGTCCTTTAGGAATTAAACACTTTTGTGTTGCTTGTGAAGGTTTATTATTCCTCAAGTGTGATGCATTAAATCCTGCTAAAGCAGGTTTCTCACCATGCAGAGGACCTGGTCCCCCATGACAAGGTCCAGTGGGCACACATCCACTAACAGAGGCGTTACCCATTTGCTGTACCTGAGTTCTCATGAGTACCAGCATGTGCTCAGGAGGGTCAGCACTAAGATCACAGTGGGTGCTGTAGAAGATCTACCTAGCTATCAGTTAGTTTTGAAAAAGTGCAGTGTCTCTCCAAAAGTAGCTCTGGATTATCTGTCTTCCAGCTTCTCAGTTTCCCTGTGTAACTGTAACGGATGGCTGAAACTGCAGATCATTCCATGCTTGTCTCTGTCTGGTCCACCCACTTACCACCTCCCATACTGTTTCAGCCATTCCACACAGCCTGAGAAGTGTCCATCCTTCTCCCCCAAACTCCCACAGAGATAAGGAATCAGATGCTATCTCATACACAGGCCAGGAGCAGTGAAAGAATTCTACTTTTATTTCTGAAACTACAAGGTCTATCAATCCCAAAAGTCTCCGCTTGGCTGTACAAACTTCCCTCCACCCGGCAAACTGGGTTCTCTACAGCCCCTATACTTTTTTAACACATTCTCAAATGGACTCCAAACTCAGAGCCTCTGGCTGTTAGTGCTGTATAAACGATCACAACTGAGCACATTTCAAATTCACAAGAACATCTTTTTAAGGGCATATAGTTTTGTCCTTCATTCTTCTAATGAGAAGGTTGGATGGGGGACAAACAATGTTAATGGAATGGTACAGCTCAGCTTTTTAATAGGTTAAAGGAAGGCGATCCAAATGTATTGGTTGACAGCAGCAATCATTACGCAACTGCGCCTGTTCATATTAAGGTGTACAAGCTAAGACATTATGCAGCACAAAATAACCGTGACCCATCCTTGGGGATCCATACACCTATGTCTTGATTTTTGTTTGTTTAGAATCCAAGCTTTATCCAGTTAAGGACACAAACTCAAGTGCAGTTCTATGCAAAGGGGAGGCTGATACAGCTCAATATACTGCACAGCCACAACCACTGCATGCTGCTCCTTGCCTTCTACGCTAGGCACTTATTTGTATCTCTCTGCTTATTCAAAAAAGTAATTTTATTCATGTTCTGGAGTTTGTTTATATGTCACTTTTCCTCACTCCAGTTGCTGAACCCACATGGAAAATTCCTCTCCCAGAACAGTTTGCCTTATCTCCCTGTCCAAATAGGAACACAACCATGCAATGCACCATGAATTTTTGATCCACAACCCAGCGTGTTTGTACCAGAAGCTGCCTGGGTAGGAGCCATACCATATCTTTCTTTTAATGCATAGATTTAATCCAAAGCCAAATGCCAGTTTGCAAGCAATCCAAATTCAGCTGCTAACCACAGGTTAGACACAGATAAATAAGTGAAGTCTGTTAGGATTCCATATGTCTTGATACCACACTCTGCATCAATTCTATTCTATATTTATTACCCAAGGTCTTGGGGTGCTGAAAGTCACATGCTACAAACAAACATGTGGCAAGCATTTTTATGCCTGGTTAGCAAAGATAGTCATACTCCAAGTACATGACCAAGGTTCAACAAAAAGGACAGCACGTATGCAAACAGAGATGTACACAACAGACTACCAGCCTCAGTGACATACGCTGAAATTTAAGAAGCCCAAGAAACTTCCCAGGGGGAAAATTTAGTCTGTACTGAAGACGCCAATGCTATAAAGGTGCCACTTCTGGCAGTCATATGTTGCAATGCTTAATCTGTCTGGAAGACCCAAACAAGTCTTCATTTAATCTCATTAACCATACTGATGTCTGATCCTTTGTGACTCCAGATAATTTTTCTGACACTTCTGATATTTTACAGATGCAACTTTTTATACACTGTATAAAATTCTTAGCCCTTGAAAACTGAGGAACCTCCTAGAGACTTTAATGAATTTCTATGCTCCCCACAGTTGTCTAAATGCTTGTCTTGAAATTCATACTGTGGATTTTTCCAGATTCCTCTTGACTCATCCAGTCCCAAAAGAGCAGGTAATATATACTATAAAGAAAACTAGTGCTAAATTAGGAGTTCAGTAGATTTCATAGCAGCCTGTACAGGAATGAGATGGGATTACCCATAGTGTTTATGTTTATCTTAGGATCTATGATCTTGGATTAGGGCAAGCAGATTTTTTCAATTAAGAATTCCATCATGACAGAAACCCCAGGCAACAAGGATATTGCAACAAAAAATAACAGATGCTTTAAGCAGAGTCTACTATCACCTAAACCAGAGGAGAGCAAGGACTTCTTTCCCCATTCTTAAACATTTATTGTGCTTTTAGTTCTCATTTTGCCCAGTCCACTATTCTCCATGGAGGTAATTACAGAGAAAAGTGCGTCCTTGCCACTTTCCTGCTTTCCAAAGGGGTCCTCTATAATTCAGTGCTCATGAAGAGCCAAAGTTAGACTACAAGTTCATTTCCTCCTCCTCCCTCTCCATCTCCTTTACCCTTTCTCCCTCATTCATCTGGGGAGACCTAAGCAGCTCCTACATTTGTTTACCCCCAGAATTGTTAATTTCCTTGCTATTTCTTACAAGATGCCTCTGCTCACCTTACTGGAGAAGCCCCTAGACACACATGAAGGCACTTCTTGCAGTCAAGTACCTTACCTCCTCCATCATCTGATGCCTCCAGGCTCTGCTGTCTGAGACGATGGCTGCAGCAAAGCACAAGGAAGAAATTCAATTGCAAGCCGAGAAAAACATCTTATGCCCCCTTCCTCCCCACAAACTTCAAAGCCTGTCAAGGAGAGAGCTTCCAAGTATGCTTAGCCCACATGGAAGATTGATCTTCCATACCCCTCAATGCTAGGCTCAGCAGAAATCTCATCTTAAGCAAGATGTACCTAAGGCAAACCCCTGGGCTGAAGATAGTAGGGCCTGAGGTGGGTCTTGGAGGAAAGCAGTGGCTTCCTCATTTTCCTTCTTTCTGTTTTATGGGAGTGACAGAGCCATCCATATTCAGGGAACTACAGAATGACCAACCTTGCCCCATCCCAGGACACATGATATGAATTACTGACAGGCTCTGCATCCTTCCCAGCTTTCAGATCTTGGTGTATTGGTCAGATGATCAGATCAGATGTAAAATTTGTGGAAGAAGTCTCAGCAACAATGGGAACTTACTCTTCTACTTCTGCATGCTTTCTTCCTGACCTGCAAGACAAGGATGGCTTATGTTTAGAAAAGGCTAGAGAAAATGAAAAACTTCACCTTTCCCCATATGATTGTTATTGTGCAAAACAGTTCCTGCATCAGGTCTGATAAACACCTTAAAGAGTTCTGAGTGACTATTAAGCCAGTGTATCAAAAAGTCCGAGTGCTACAGACTGAAACAAAACCACTTTGGTCCCAAAAGACAGCTGTGCCTAGATATGGCAAGAACCATACTCCCTGGTTCTTTAGCTTCTCAGATACTTTTTTATCCCCTTTGCCATCAGCTGCAGGTAAAGCTGGCCATACCTATGTAGAGAGGTTGGCACATTAAGGAGTGAAGAAGGTGCTATACTTCATCTATCTGCTCCTAAGAGATCAACAGTTTCTTCCTCCCCATGGCTGTGCACAAAGACTTTCTGGTTGCCTTTCAGGTTAGGAGTCCCACCTGAGCTGGCCAAGTTCAGGTCAGACATGCATTTGTAGCAAAAAATCAGGGCTGATCAGGCTGAATTAACAAAAGCTCATAATAATAACATGGCAGGGAGGCACTGGGAAATGGCAGATCCCTTGCTCTCCACCCCAGCAAGCCCAGAAGTAATTCAGTCCCGATTAGGGATTCTTGTTCAATATTCAAAATGTAAAACATGGAGACTGCTGAACCAGCACTTTGAAAAGTTAATTAAATGCCAGGTTTCTTTTTAGCAGATACTCTATCACTCGCTGATTGCTTTGGCCATTTTGCAGAGTGAAGTTTCATGTCTATGCATTGGGAATAGATATTCTCCTGCCCCCTGAAGTCAGGGTGCCATGACAAAGAATACATGGGGCTCTATCCTATCTGATGCACTGTCCCAGGACACACCATGATGTAAGAAAAGTTGCTTCACTGCCTTGCATTGTACTTTTCAAAGCACTTTGTGACATGTCACAGGCCTTTCCTCATCTGCTCTCTGTTCTAGCAAGTCACAGTTTTCATCTAGCTCTCCTGTGAATAATCTACTCTTCTAAGAGCAAGGAGGAGGGCAGAGAGGATGTCTAGCTATACAGAAAAAAGGTATAAGAAGAAAGCCCTTTGTCTCTACTGCTCTCTCTGGAGCTTGCAGTCTGCAAAAAGCTAAAGATTACACTGAATCAGTGATCTGAGCCCCATAATATCAACTACTATAATCAGAACTGCAAGTTGTGTGGTGACATCTGCACCTGGGCTTTCAGCTATATCTGCATCCTCTGTTCAAAGGCAAAAATGGAACATAACTGGGGAAAGAGTTCTTCCAGTGAGGATGAACTGTCCAGCTCCTTCCTTCTCCCTGGTGGTAGTACAAAGCACTTTTTGTGAACCTCCTGAAACTATTGAGAAAGAAATAGATGGCTTCAGCGAGCCCTCCACCAGCACCCAGTGGTGTTTAGTCTCTGAGAAGATGGAGGTAGAAAGATGATGCAAGATTTCTCCTATTTTATTCCTCTTTTATGCCTTCACAGAACTGGATCTCATATTGCCTTTCCCTCTCCAAGCTGAAATATCCCAAATATGACATTGCACAGCCATGCGCAGTGAGATGATTTGCTGGGGGTTCAACTTAACATCTTCTTGGCAAGATCCCGTTACTTGTGATAATTGTCCAACCCCAAGTAACACTCTCTGCCTCAGTCCTCACACTCCTTATATCTCTGCTCCCATCTTCAGGCAGGAATGAAACACTCCACATGTTCATACTTCCCAGGAGAAAAGGTCACTACTACTATCCCTGTAAGCAATTTCTGTTTCTTTTTCCTAAGCTCCCTGTCATGACTGATACCCAGGCAGTCCACAGGGAAGACAATCATGCTAGTCTTAGAGGCAGAGACTGCTCTGCTTATGTTGTGAGACTTAGGCTTTCTCAGCTTTTCTTTGTTCTTAGGAAAGGACTTATTCAGGACAAAAAGCAAATACCTCATTATGAAACAGCTACACTATATATTGGAAAAAAACAGTAATTTGGGGAACAAACTCATGTGCGGGAGGGTGTGGAAATAGTACTGGCTTCTTTAATGGGAGAGCCCTAACACCAGAGCCCAGGAGTTAGAACTCTCCCATCAAACAAGATCATTCCTTCTTCTTCCCAGGGACAAGTCATAGCCCCACGGTCAGAGCCCCCAGGAGAGCACCTTAATCCCTGTGTTAGAGGTTGCACTGTGTGAGGCAAGTCTCTCATGCTGACAGTACTGCGGTTTATACAGAGCATTTATATACTAACAGCACCAGAGCAGGACCTAGAAATGGCTGCTCTTCTGTTTAGGAGAGACATCTGCTTCCAGTTGCCTGTTCTGGATATGATTGTTAATATATTATTTGATACAGCATTATTCGATGAAACTAGCATTTTAAGTCGGCTCATGAGCTCTCATGTAGAAAACTATCCCAAAAATATAGTATGAAGCTTCTGTAGTACAGAAAGGACTTGTATGTTTTACACTCTCTGTGGCCCTAATGATCAAGCAAACAAGATATCATGCAACCTGCTATTTCCTTTTTTTTTTTTTTTTTTTTAATAAAGCTTACTTTCCTTTTGTTTGGTGCCAAATTACTTTCTGAGTTCTTGTTCCAGACTGGGGGAAAAATTTCAGAAAACATTTTTGGTTTAACCAGTCTTTTTGCTTTTTTGGTGAAACTGCAGTACCTAAATTTACGTAACAAAGTGACTCTGAGAGGAAAGATAAGCTTTGTCTTGTGTCCTAAGGTTAAAAACCTTCAACACAGCAAGAGAAATCATTAATAGATCTTCAAAAGATGCCCCACCTTCAATTCTGTCCATTCCATACACTCAGCTGAGGGCTACCCGGAGACAGTATTCCTGCAGAACCAATCAACTGCTGGTATCTTTGCTCTCCAAGTACTACGGGCAGGATTTCTTCATGATGTTATCACATTTTGTTAAGGGTTGTGGAGTACCCCTTCCTAAGAATAATCTCGTCTTGCCAATGCAAATTGCCACATACTCAGACCAACATTTTCTCCTTCAGAAATATCAGGTCTAGATAAACAGCACTCTCTTCATCTCATGAGCTTTCTAACGGTGAGTGAAAGCAGATGCAGAACAAACCTGACAAGCCAGCATACACAGCTTTCCTACTCTTTTCTCATGTTCTCAGCAACACAAAGTGCACTGCCCTGCTTTGTCTGCTGCAGCAGCAGGCACAGCCCAGGGAGGGCAGCAACAAGGACCTGCAAAATGAGCAATTGAATATGAACTACAGCTACAGTCACTCAAGTAAGTATAAACAAAACAATATCATCCCAGGAGCAGTGCTCAGAAATACATTCAGTCTGTTGTATCATACACCAGCCACACCCCATTTTTGTAAGACGGGGATACATCTGCTTTTTTTCACTTATGTTCACAAGTCCATTGCATCTGGAGGGAAAAAGAAGATGGACTCACTCCATCACCTGGACAGTTCCCTTTAAACTCCCTTTCCCTGAGAGGCCCTCAGCACTCCCAAATATAATTATAATCCCAGAATATTTCCTCTGGTTTTGGACAGCTGCTTATCCCCTCTCTATTTCCGGGTATTGAATAGCTGTGAAACTGGGTGAAGGACCCTGACAGTCCTTGTGTAATCCCACGGTACGTCACTCCTAGTACAGAATACCTATTTGTCTCCTAGCTTAGCCCTGGGGCAGAGGATATAGATCTGATCTCTCTCTTGAGTGTTTTTGCTCAGTTCTGCCCAGGAGGAATTCTTCGTCCACATCAATAAGAATGAGTTAAACCTTGAACCCGAGACTTTTCTCCCACACAGCCCCGATGCACAGCTGAGCTGCCCGCAACTTCTGTGCTGAAGGGTGAACGCAGTTCCAATGTAGACATCATCTCCGTTAAACTGTTCCTTTCTCATTTAATGCACTACCACGGAGATCTAAATGGAGATAAAGTGGCAGGACTCAGAGAACAGCCAGGATGCTATCTTTATGCAGCATGACAATGTGCAGTGGTTAATTAGACACCGTTAACCTATTTTAGCAGAGGACATAACTGGGTTGAATGGAGAAAAACGTCCTTGAAACCACAGCTCGAGAGCTCCAGACACACCCGCGGTCCTGCACCGTGCCACAGCCAGGCCCCAAGGAGCTCTCTGTGCAGGACCGAGGTTCTCTCATGCGGCGCGGGAGGTGTGAGGGCGGGCAGCACAGCTAAGGAAAAGGGAATTACCGCAGCTTGGTAAACCGCACACAGAGTTGGCGGGACGGGAACGCCCAGTACGGATGAGGAGAGGGCTGGGAGCGCCAGCAGCCCGCTCGCCGGCCGGGCTGGCGGCCGCGCCCGCCCCGCGCCGCCGCCACAGCCGCAGCATCGCCGGGCCGCGGCCGCCCCCTGCCGGGCAAGCGCGGCGCTGCGAGCCCGGGCCGGCGGGCAGCCCGGCGCGGAACGAGGGCTGCTCTCGTTTCGCCGGGCAGCGGGACAGAAACTCATCTGCCCGTGTGTGCGTTGGCCCGTTTCCTGCCTCACCACGGCTACGAATCACGTGGAACCAGAAAGCCGCTCCGAGCACCCCTCTTGCTAAAAGAATGAAACGGGAGGAAAAGCAGAAGGTTGTGATGTTCAGAGATGCATTTTATCTGGAGACAGTAAGGCGATCTAAAGGCGGGCAGAGACAGACTGGGTGCCCTGGAAGCAAGTCAGCAGTTCTACCTCAGTGCTTCCATCCAAAACCATGCCCACCTCAACACCGAAGGCTTGGCTCAGCCCACAGGGAGGCACGAAGCCTTTTGCCTCTCGGGTAAAGACTGTAATTCAGGTCTAGGCCTGAGGGAGGAGGGGAAAAACATTAAAAAAGACGTTGTACTTTCTTGCTCAAATGTTCCTTGAGCGCCCATCACCACAGTGAGTGGGCGGTGAGCTAGGAGTTGCAGCTTGTTCAATAGCCTAAGGCACAACTAAGTTACACATCCAATATGACACACATGTGCTAAATGATAGTTCTCGGGGCTCTCCGAGGGTGGGTCTCAGTCACTGCTTGTTTGCTGTGGCACAGGAAAAGACACATTCACCAAGGCTGTCTGTAAATTAGAACTGCTACCCGTGCTGGAAAGCACCACAAGGTGCCTTCTCAGCTATTCCATTGCACCTTCTCTGGGGCGCTGATATGTTGTTTTAAGTTTCCACCCTCTCTTCCTGGCCTGTGGCAGCCTGGAAAAGCCAGGTTTTCCTTTACAAAATTAAGGAGTTTAATCTTCACACCTCCTACAATCGAGGAAAGTTTTGCCATTGATTTCAGCACGCTATGAGCCTTTATTTTCATCATAGGATGTCACCTCACAGCCCTCCACTTCCTAGCCCTGGAATGTATGGCCATCTGTATCACTACAAGGAGTTTTTGGGTAGACACACGTTTTAAAATTGTAATGGCCCTACCGTCCATCTTCTGGCCCCTCACAAGCTGCCTGTGCTGGTCAGACTGCATGCTGAACACACTGCCCCAGAGCATGGCTCTGGAAGAGGATGGCTGCAGCAATGAGCAGGCATGCTCTGTGAGATGGGATCTGATGGACTGCTGCTAGCCAGCTCCAGCTGAAATGGACTTGTGAGGCACTTCATCTCCAGCTGAAGTGTTTTTATTTCTCCTCATGTCCTAATATGTGGGCTTACTTAACAGAAACAGCAAAGGAGGAAAGCTCTGGCAAGCAGGACTTCAGGAACTGGCACAAAAGAACAAGCTGCCAGAGGGTGCTCCCGAGGATCACTTAACCTCAGCCCACTCACTGCATCATCCCCCAAGCAGATGTTCTCAGGGTTCCCCCTCTCGCTCACTGATAGAGAACTGACCAACAGAGCTGTTCAGAGCTCCCACTGAGCAACAGAAAAAACAACACCACTCAATACAAATTCCTGCTGTGTGGGAAAACAGAAAGCAGTGCTGCAGTTTCTGGAGGTATCCGCTACATATCTTTGGTCCCTGAGAACAGGGGCTCCTATCCAAGGATCATGTTCTTGGCCTCCCGTAAGCACAAAGTCCAACTCTCACAAAAAAATTACTCTTGAGGTTACAGGAGCATTTCAGCTTCCTTTTAAAGAAAAAAAAAAGCACAGCTCTGGATCCTCATGGTTATAGGAAAAAACTGAATGCTAAAGGAGACAGAAAATGTATTTAAGGTTGTTTGGGTTTTTTTCAAATCTCACAACAGAGAGCAAACCCATGATTATGAGGTTCAAAGACCTTTCACTTGTGACTGGCCTCACTGAAAACATTTATATGAAAAACAGTAGAAAGAATTCGGTGTTTATTACTGAATGGTATCTTGTTCTGTCATCTGGGAGCAACAGCTTCTGAACGAAGATATTTTAAGAACTTGGATTAAGAGTAGTAGAGGGGTTTTATGGGGAAAGGGGCTGGGGGAGGGGGAAATAGGGCCAAGCAAGTATATCAAGTCATCTCAGGTCCCTTTCAACAGGTAAACTGCATTAAGCTAGACTTCACAGCCAATATACAGGTGACCTACAATGGCCAGACAAGATTTTAGCCTTGGCTATGACAGATACAAAAGGGTTGGAAGTTGTATGTGATCTTCAAGAAGTTTTTGCTATTTTAAAACAGAAATATTTGGAACAGCAATAATAGCATCCCCTAAATTTGCTGGGACATTTCTCAGCGATGCAGAGAAATAAGAAAGGGAGATGCTTTGTCCTCAATCACAAAATAAAAAAAAAGTCAAAGAGACTTCATCCTGAGAATGCTCTGCCACTTCAGCAGCTTACATGGACCACTACCAAAAATGCCACATTTCTGTTCTGTTTTTGTCATGCCAGTTTCATTTCTAGGGGAGCAAGAGGCTGCAATCCTACTAGACCTCCCATTGCCCAGTACCTTTCCAGAAAAATAAGTCAAAGAAAACATCACTAACTGGGAAAAAGTATACAGAAATATAGGTTAAAAATGAGAAAAAAAAGAAAAAAATAGGAAAAATGGTTAAAAAAAACTTGAAAAGAAAAAAAAGGGGGGGAAAGGAAAAAGAAGCAGTAAAACTCTTTTTCCATGCTTCTCTGAGCACTGGAAACACATAAATGGACATAAGTCTAACACTTTCCCCTCTCAGGAAATTCTTGCAAATCACACTAAGTAGGTTTAAAAGGAATAAAAATCCCCTGTGACAGCCAGAGCACTGAGAGATTCTCAGGTGACTCTTCTGTCTTTTAGGGACTTTTTCTGCCAGTTATCTTTACTGAGTCTACACAGAAACACCAAGGAGAGCTCACCCCAGCAATGACATGAAGGGACAGGAGAACAGGAGCTTGTTAGCATTCCTGGAACATCCAGCCTATTTAAAAAAAAAAAAAAAAAAAAAGAGGAGGGGGCAGGGAGAGAGAGGAAAAAACCCACCCCTGGGCCTGCACATTGCAGCTTACCGCCATCTTGATGTCCTTGATGCGTGCCGATGGCATGGAGGTGGCTGGCACCAGATCAGCCCAGGAGAAGGAATGAGAGGCCAATGGAGATTTATGTGAGGAGAGTGAGATGGACAAGGTAAAATTGTCAGGAGGAGTTGTTAGAAAGTAAAATATATTGTGACAATTCCACTCCTGCCGTTCATCAATAAACTGACAGATCATTTAGTGTCAATTAGGAGTGATAGATGGACAAGTCCCCATGATCCTGGGCCAAAATTAATGGCTGGGAGGGAGAGGGTGATTGAAAATGACGGCTGACATTGAGAGGAAAGTCCTGAAGGTCCCTAAGGGGCCATTACTTGCCTCATTCCCTTGCAGATCAATGCAGGGACAAACCCAAAAACAGACACTTCAAGACAAAACTTAATCAGACTTCCTTTTCTTTCTTCTCCTTCTAAGTTGTGCCCCCTCACTTGGCAGCCTTGATCCTCCCTGCCTATATTCTTCACTTCACTAGGACATCCACAGATGGCTGCAAGTTGCAGAGTGAGGCTGACATCTCCCATGCAGCCAGGAGTCTGGCTCTGCTCCTAACATGGCAGTGTCACAGAGAAGTCCAGATTGAGATTCACCACAACACTGCTGGATTGGGACTAGAGAACAGAAGCAATGACACAAGCTTTCCCCCACTCTCCCAGACCAAGAAACTCATGAGCATGTTACTACTCCCACATGCAAGACAGGGATTGCTAGAGGTTCTAAAACCAGGCACTCTCAGGGGTCATTTCTTATTGAGAGAATACAGGATAGTTTAAGCCCATTCTTCTTGAATGAAAAACCTTCTTGAAACAGGAGGTTTTTAACTTTACTTATCTCTAGAGACCTTGAATCATAAACCCCCTTAATCTCTTAAATAACTTTCCTCCAGCTCCAGGGTGCAATCTCACCACTGCCCACTGTTCAGAGCCTTAATGATATCTACACAGGGGCTGGGTTACCGTGCTCTAAAGGTCACCCCAGCTGTATCCTCTTCCTTTCTGCAGGCACTTAATATTCACCTTCTTGACAAATGCACTCCTGGACACTACAGCACTCTATCACTTCTGTTCCAAAATAATTCAGCATGGTAATTTTCCTAAACAAGCCTTGATTATTACAACTCTGCGTGTCCTATCAGTGAGAAAGGGGAAATTTCAATTGTAACTGAAACACCTGTCGCTAAACTGCCATGATCCATGTAGAAGAAATGAGGTACATGTGCAGGCACTGGAAGGGACTTCTTACTTGTGTTTGCTTGCAGGGCTGCCTGAAACATGCTGTGTTTATTCTTCAACAACCCTAGTCGCTGCCTACAGAACTGTAGGAATTTTAGGGGGCTCATTGCAAGACCAAAGGGATCAAGCACCCCAGGTAAATTGAAAGAGACCCAAGAAGCAAAGAAATTACAATATTGCTAGAGAGGAAAATGGAAGAAATTCTATGAGAAAAGTCAGAGAGATGAGATCAGAAGAAGTTGGAATTAAATGAATCATGGAAACACCCCTCCTTTATCAAATCCACACCAGTATGCAAAACTGAGTTCCATTTTCCTTCCCCCACTGGTAGGCACTTTGTGTTTCTTCCTTTTGATGCGTGAGATAACCTGACAGCAGAGCTCTGCTTTGCTTGTCACAAGTGTCAGCACTGATGTAATTAGGGACATCATCACAGCTTTCAGAATGGCACTTGGGCTCCATCCAGTGGTTAGAGAGCTGCTTCTGTAGGAAAACCCAGCTGTAATTACTGTTATTTATCTCAGCAGGTTATTAGGCCCCAAGTGGCTGCCCAGGTTCTTAGCTGGTCCCCTTTCTGCTAATACTGGGGCTAGAATGTTGCTGGGGCAGCAATGAGACTGCCTCTTCTCACAGAGAATGATTCTTCTGAGTACAAGTTTAACTAGATACAGCAGATTCAGCTACAGATGGCCTGGCAGTACGGAAAAATTAATTTTCAGTCACTACTTTGAACCATTTAGTTGCTGTTTGCAAAGGACCAGCCTGGGGGTTTGCTCAAACACTTACCAGTAGTCCTCATCGTTACTCAGATTTACAAAATGGGACTCTTAGCAATGACAACTGTTCTATAAGAGTACTAGGAGTCCAAAATAATCTTCCCACATTTGGCATTTGAATATGTGAGTAAAATAGATAATTTTGATAGTTCTCAGCAATTTAAATATCTGACACTTGCAAGTGCTATGGGAACTCATGATAAAATACTGTATCTCACACATTATCTGTGCTAATTAATTTTTTAAAAATTTAGGTTGGAAAACTTTAAGAGTCCTCCTCCTCTTCCTATTTTGCAACAGTCTGGGAGAGCAGCAGTCTGCTGGAAATAATCAGCAAGATGGCAAGAATACTTAAAAGTTTACATAAGCATGTAATGAAATGAGCTGAGCAGATAAAGGACTAAAAGAGAGCATAAAGGTAGAAAAACAGGTTACAAACTAAATTCTACTCTATCATGTGCCAAATGGAAATAAAAAGAACAATTTCAAGTGATCATTTCATACTGGTAAGCATCCCTGCAGGAAAAGCAACACATATGCAGTTGTAAGTGACTAAAGCTGTCAGAAACAGAACTAAAAGTTAAGACTTCAAATGAAGAAAGAATAGCAAAAATAGCTACAAGATCGTTGCACAAGTGGCCACAGTATTCCATCTGACACACAATATATTTACATAACTCAGAAAATCTAACAGTAGCCACTCTGCTTATTCTTCCTAAGTGAAAGAAAAAAACAGATTTTAGCATTGTCTATTCTGAAAATCAAATTACTTCTTACAGAATGATTCCCAAGTGTAGGTTCAGTTACACTGTCAAAAAAGGGCTTAAACCTAAATCAGATATAATAACAGAAGCATGTTATTCTAACTACATCTACACTAGTGAACTTGGAGCAAGTTAACTTGATGGGCTTCCAAACTGAGTCAAATTGGTTGAAAAGCTGTGGGGAGATAGAGCCTGAGAAAACAGAAACAACAAAGCTACAGCAACATTGGTATGACATCAGCCAATGACTCAGACTTTTCACATGAAGGCTTTACCCTGGGATATGTCAAAAAAGCAAACCCTACAGGCCAGCATCTCAGACTTTCTTAAGGGAGAGAAGACAGATCAGCTTGGGGAGAATACACAGGAAAGGAAAGACAGGGGAATTAGCTATACAAAACCCTTGTACCTCAGTGACTGGAGAAAATCAGAACAAACGTCATAACATTTATTCAATAAAAATGCTTATTGCTATTAACACTCTCAGATATCACATATCACATTCATGACTGAGCAAGGGACGCATCTTGGTCTCATGTCCCAGTGTGCAGATTCTCAGAGACAAAAAGGTCTACAACCCTGGGTCCTGTTCTGCTTCTCCATTTGAACTACATCCAATGCCATAAAAGCCTTTACTCGAGACACCTACACTGTCTTGTAACCCATGCAGTTGAGATGCTGGGGGAGCACCACCAACAGCTACTGCTGCAAATCTATAGGATTAAGCTAATGTCAAACAATGGAAGACATGGCAAAATAGCACGTGGCACAGTGCTGTTACATTAGGAACCTGTTCACTGGCCTTCAGGGCACATTAGGCACAGCCCTGCATATGTATTACCTCCAATCCAGTCCTTCACCTAACCAACAATTACATAACTTATTTTTCCTAAACAATGAAATTGAACCTTCTTGTCTGCTGTCACATTTCCATAAAGTTTCTGCTTGATCCTACAAAGATCCAGAATCACTGGTGGCACTTTTTTCATACTCTGAGGTGGATGCATCTTTGCAATGGCAACTTCTAGCTGCAGCCACCCTATGAAAATAACCATTATCAGGGTTAAACTGGAAAGCAACAGGAGTTCAGGCTGAGATCTTTATTCTAGTCTCCAGATTTATTCTCTCTTTGCTTTATTCTAGTCTTCAGATTTTCAAACTATTTATTTTTCACAGACAAATGGAGTGATAATTTTCCCAGAAAAGTACTGTTTTTTGGAAAGGCTACCCCAGAATACAGACCACCCTTCTCCTCTCACAAAAAATACTGACTGTATAACAGATTTCTGGATGTTCCCACCCATTCTCAATTTCAGACCAGAAAACAGGTAACTTTTCATAAATCAGAGTGCCTCCAAAGTATATATTATTAAGACATATAGACTTTTATTAAAGGCCTTTAACTACACAAGCAATCTCATACCACTCCACAGCTCAGTCCTTCAGCTCTGTGAATATGAAATACAACATCAGCATAACTTCTCAGCTTGGAAAACAACAACTATTTGAAAGCAAGTAATCTCCTCCCAGTCTCAACCGTCCTTTAGTTTTCATATTTATTCTATTACCACATCCAACTATTTCCTTTGTCTTACATGTCCTTCATGTAAGCATCGGACTTCTCCACACACATTCTACAATTTGTATACGTTTTCCTCACATCTTCTTGCTGACCATCTCCATCCATCTCCATTATACCATAACCCTATGCACACATAAACATTGACAAATTTCACCTTTCCTGTCAAGGCTGATCACTAAATCCTGATGTATTCATTGCACTCTTGTCAGTGTGGTGCTGTCATATGTCACTCTCCTGGAAAGAACGGAACCAGTTAAATCCCCCCATCCCAGCTCCTGCATTTAACATGCTTATTATGCTCTTGACTCCTTCCAGGCACTGTACCAGGTAAGGAATATGCTGCCTCCAGCAAACAGGGACACGTACTCAGTTCTAATCCTTGCCAAGTCAATTAGCCAATGGAACCAAGCAAGAGCAATACTTCAAATGGCTTGAACAAGTTATATTGATATTGGAAAGAAAGGCCATCTAAAAGACCCAGGAAGAGTGTTCCAATGTCTGTGACAGCAAGGTCCAACTAGTAATGATTCTTTATTCCACACCTGAATCCCTCTTAATAAGGAAGGAGGCGAGGACTCACTTGCTAGGTGCCAGCACAGGATCATCTGCCCAGCCTCCTTGCCGGCGTGGGGGTTTAGGTGGTGGAACCTTTAATAAAGAGAAAGAGGCATGTTACAGATAGCTCTGTCAAGCCAATTGAGGTCCACACACACACACTAATGTAACACTACTATATAATGGAGAGCTAGTGTTTAAAATGTTCTTTAATAATAAAATAAAAGGAAGACAAACTACAAGACAGGATGTCTTGTCTGTAAATAAAAAATGCATCACCCTAATCAGTATCTTGACAAGTTTCAGGTCTATGTCCCTTTGACTTTTTGAGGACACACAACACAGTAGCTGACTGATCCACAGAAGGTGTGCTCTCCTAGCAAAATAAGGTTCACTGGGAACTTGCTCATCACTGTTGCCTACATACCAGTGGGAGGTATCACATTATGCTTTTCCTAGGGTACAAGACAGCATGTTGTAGATATCTTGTGTTAGATGAGGAGTTTTTCCCAAAAAGTCTGCTGTTGTCCACTGCTTAGAATAGGAGGATAGATGCCAATTTCAGACACAGTGATTCGTACCTAAACTCTTCCAAAGTTAGTTGGGATGAATCCCACCACTGAAATCCAAAGGGGAAGATCATCTGGAGCTTAAAGATATCCCCTGCTATATTCTTGCATTGTCTTGTGTGGCACTCTGCCACATGGCAAGAGAAAATGGGAATTCAGCTTGGGGCTTATGATGGGAATTTTTAAATGGGGCCATGAATTCCCACCATCTGGAAGCTGCCCATTGTCATTTACAGTCTTGGGCTTGGATCCCCCAGCCTGAGGAACTCTGTATGGCACTGCCTTCAGTGTTCTGCATGGCAGGCAATGATGAAAGCAGACGCAGAAAGCAGAGCTTACATAGCTCCCAATTGATGGTGCCCAGTGACAGAAGATGGATTACAGGGACCTGTGAATGGACCATCATGAGAAAGAATGATTGGGTAAAAGATGCCACAAAACAGAGAAAAAATGCTAACTGCAAAGGAATGGTGGGGGCACAGGTGGCTTCCACAGCTTTTATTACAGAAGTAAATGAGTGGGATGACTCCTGAGGAGTTTTTGACTTCAGAGAGGACCTTGCATGTGTGGTGGGGTCAACCCTGAGCCAAAGCCAAATCACCTCTTGCCACTAATGAGGACAGCATCGAGCTAACCCCTGATGGTAGGGGTCTCTCACATGTTTATTTCTTGAAATAGAAGCATTGTTTGTGAGTGTGGGAAATTAAGAGACCCTGCCAGGAGCAGCCTCTGCCTGCTGCAGGGAGGGGGTATGACCCTGCATAGCTCTCTGATAGGAGCAAAAATAGTCATCCTCCAAAAATAAACAGGGAGCAGGAATGAGGCAGGAGCTGCAGTCCCAAAATACCAACTTTCTTCAGCAAAGGGAGCACAGGAGGGCAGAGGGACAGGCAGGGAGCGTGAAATGCAGGAAACAGCCTCCTTATATGGGCTCATCCGTAGGGGACAGAGCTCAGTCGACTGGAATGACCATGTCACAGAATGTGAAGCCTTCAGGGGCCCAAGTGAATGGAGTTTTCTGATCTTTAAATGATTCTCCCAGATTCTTAAGATGCCAAACCAGAGAAGAGGCTACAGTGCCAAAAAAGGAGCATTTTGAATTCAGTTGATCTGGACACACCCAGAGCCCAGAAAAAAGTGGGAACACACACCACATATGGGCGTGCATGCCACATAAACATCCCTATTCTCATTACACATACCCCTAACTCAAAACCACACTCCTTCTCACACATATGCTTCCCATGCAAAAAAAACCCTTTCCCCTTACACTATCCCTCCAATAGCCAGCAAGCCATATTTCCAACACATAGCCTCGCAACTCCTCACAAAGGTGCACGGGCATACAAAAATGACACCAAAGAACTTGGGCCATAAGGCTGAGGGAAAATGCAGCATCTCCAGGGCTCTTCAATGCCCCTGCAATTTAATTTACTTATCATCAAAATTAGCCTTCAGATCAAAGCTAACTGAAGTGGGGCACACCAGATCAGAGGGTGATGACAATGTCTGGCCCAGTCTTTGCACAAGGCATGACTCCAGGGCATCCAGGGGTTTGATTCCAATGTCTTGCCAATGTTATACCATGTTCTCATTGATCACAAACACCAGGCAACCCTGAAAACCTGTCAGATCCTGAAAAACACCTCATATACACCTACAGGTCTTTTATTCCTCTTGCAATAAATTAGGTAATTCTTTCTGAATTGCCTACAGGAGCACTAGCAACAGGAAAGGCAATGTTAACTGTCAGCTGAGGAGAAATAGCTTTTCTTTGTTAGCTGCCTGGAAAGTGCTGCAATAAGGTCACATGCCACATACAGTTTTGTCAAGTAAATAAATTTACCTTCACATACTTTCACAGTTGCAAAATCTCAACATAATTTACAATTGAGAATGCAATGTCATGCTTTGCCATAATATGGTGACAGGTGGGGACTTTGCAGCTGCAAGCAAGAGCTTGAGGCAGTAAGTGGGACAAATGTCAACCCCAGAGGGATCAGAGAAGAAATAGAGTACACTGTTCTTCTGTAATGCAGCAAATGTGCTCTTAAACATACCTTTTTGGTGAAAAAGATTGCAGGATTTAAATGATCAAAACTTGTTGGTACCTACTGGTATACCTTAGGCAAGATTTGTACGAGTGTTCCCAAATATACAGCTATACATCCAAACAGTTTAGTGTTCAGAACACTGCGATTTCACCAGCTCCTGATAACAGTGTTGTCTCTCAGGCCTTGCTGCTCAGTCTCTTTCACAGGATCAACTAATTGCTTACTTGCTGGGATTTTCCTTTCCACGTCAGTTTTGTCTGGTATTGATCTCCAGATCTCCTCTACTTGAGTTTCTGCAGATCCTCCCTTTTCCAAGGAAAATTGCCATGGTCTGAGTTTTTTGTTTTGTTTGTGTTTGGGTCCTTTTCCTAAGAAATTCAGCTCACCATTTTTGTGATGGCATTTTTTCAGTTTCTCAGGCCACGTTCCATACCAAAACTTTTATACTACATCCATAATCAGTATTTTGTCTCTCCCTTGGAAAAATGACTGGCCTGAATTTCATCTCTCCTGCATCAAAGTAGAAACTCTACCTTCTTCTTTATTGTTTTTCAGGCCCTTTCTTATCAGACAGATGCAGAATTCCAACCTGGCTTCCCCATTAGAGCAGAAATTTCCAGGCTACTTGTCAAATCATGTCTACAGTTCTGAAGGTGCCAGCTGGATGCTGCTTCCTTAATGGAAGAAACTATCCTGTGTGTCTCTGAATCTTAAAGGTCCAGCAAAGTTTCTTTTAGGACCTTCCACAACAGGGGCAGATTATGGGCATGTTAAGTCCCTCAGATTCTCAGGTGGGTCTGGAAATATGCATTAATTTACCTTCATCAACATGACAACTCCTTTGAAACACTGAGCACTCTGTGCAGGGATGCAGGGACTTAAATGACATTGAAAGCATGCAAGAGAGGACACACAATTCTTCTATCATGTCATATTTCTCCTGAAATATGTAGGAGCTATGTTTTTCCAATACACAAACACCGTGAGATTTTACACAGTATGTAGGTGTCTTATTTTTATCCAATATGGACCAAGAAGTGGAAAGAAAGAAGTATGGGCAATCTCAAGGATTCTCTTCTCCAGCAAGATGCCAGAGGCTCCCTTGACTGAAGAAAAGCAAATCTCCACAACCACAACCAGGCCCGATGAATTAGTTTTGATTGCTGCCATTTAAGGAGCTGTAAGTCAAATAGCCCCACTGCTCCCAAACAGCCATGTAAAATAATCTGTACTGGTCTCAGAGCATGTATGATATCAAAAACATATCAATTCCAAGATCTATGCAAGCCTGGGCTTTTTGCAAAGAACAACCCATCTCTGCTGGCTCTCTTTATCATGTCCATAAACGGTTCAAATAGTGCCTCTGATTTTAATGAATACCCTCCAAGGACTTCTGCATGTGTTAAATACTGAGCAGAAAATACAGGATTTGTATTTCATCCTCAAACTGTCCTTCTTTTCACAGTCACTGACTTTCCTTTACTAGGGAAATTGTTATTGAAACAGAAGTTCTTGGGAGCCTTCAAATATTCTTCAAATATCACAGGTAAAGGAGCAGTTCATATTGTTAAACAGCTATCAAGAATTGCTCTCCCAAAACAGTGACATCTGTCAGTTGATGTGCACCCTCGAAGAAAACTGTCACCTTTGCAGCATTTGGCACCTTAACCTGTCTCAGGAGTTACTGTTCTCCCCTGCAGTAAAACAGTGAATCAGCACACAACAATCTGATTCTCTGAACAAGGGGTCACTAGGTAGAATCCTCTCACAATCCATAGTTATAAGTGCCCCTCCAGCCCTCCTAAGCATCAGCATTTCTGTTTGCTACCACCTTATGCTACTTTTGCTCAGATATTTTCCCATCTACCTTCCCACCTTCTACAGTTCTTTTGTTGCCTCGAGGTAGGTCCAGAAGCACTCAAAGTATGAAATAAATGTGTGGAAAAGGAAAAGCTTTTAATAAAATTATTTTCAATGAGATTGTCCCTAATCCAAATCAAGGTAGACAAGCAGGCAGGATACTACTAGAAAGGCTGGGAAACATGGCTGATTAGAAATGCTATTTCAGAAGATGTCATCAAAAGGCAAGGAGATAAGCTCAGAAAGCTGAAAATAACTGCCCTGCCGGTCAGCCAGTCGGGGTGCACGGGAGAGAGGCTGCACAAGGCCTTGGGGAGCTCCAGGCCATGCAGTGCTAGGTCTCACACTGGGGAAGTTGGCCTAATTAGGGAACAAAAGTTCAGCTGCATTTTTGAGATTCCTCTTGGAGAATCTGGCCAACTTCCAGATGAGAGGTCCCCAGGAACAGTCTGGGAGTCCAGCATTTCTACAAGCAACCAGAAGACCGCTGGAAAAAAAAATATGCAAACCCTGTAAAATGGAAGCAGGTAAAAAACCCAGTGCTTCCTTGGATGCTGGATCCTTTCAGTGGAGGGTATTTACTAGAATAATGCAAGACAAAAACACATGACAAACTCTGGGACATGGAGGGACAAATGCAGCTCAACCTAGGATGACCACGTAAATGGGAGGGCATTCACAGTGTGCAATAGCCACGGGAAATTCTGCCTCAGAGAACCCTCCCAGGTTCTCGGAAATGCCAATTGCTTCAAGAGCTATCTACTGCCAGTTCACCCCACTCCCAACTGCATGCCTAAGAAAGCAAATCCCTGGCAACGTACCATATACAAAATGCAGCTACCCCTGCTGAAGGCTCCTCTACAAGCTGAAGATCACAGAGGAGAATAGGATGCTAGAGAAAAACATTGCAGTAAGATGTAAACTCTTCGGGAATAGGAAATTTTTGTTCCAGCCATACACCAACACTCTAGATCTTATTGCAGTGCAAATTGTAGATACAGAAATTACTGTGACTGCATTACAATTATGACTTCCTAGGTCATGAACTCTCTAAACCAGAGTGGAAAGACAGTGCCCAAACCATTGTGATTATTTTTACACAAATAAGGTCCCCTGATCAACATTCAGCTGAGTACAGCTGGTGCTGAGTTCCTCACTTGCATGTTTTAAGGTTTCAGGAAACGTAGGGGAGAGCACTTGAGGGGTGGCTGCTGCACAGATCCAGACCAGACAATGGAATGAGAGTTTGGAGCTGGGTGCCAACGACTATGCAAGGGTAAGAACTGGGTCAGGAAAATACCGCTCTGATTAAAGGCCCTGATCATATCAAGCCCCGGGCCATGTCTACACCACAGGTGCAGACACACCTGCAAGCAGGATCCACATGAGTCAGCCCAAGTCTGGAAATTGTCTTGTTTTAGGTACTTCTGGTAATGAAGCTAGTACCTCCCCAGGTAGAGTGAAGGTTGCTTCTCACCAGGGGATCTCCACATCATTCTGCACTGTATTTTGGAATGCAAATACACTCACTCAACCTCACCCAACTGGGTGACCTAGCAATTTAAGAACACAACTGGCTTTATATTTCAGGTACTTGCATTCTTTTTATAGTTGTTCTCCCAACAAACATTCAATGAAAACAATGTTCCTGGCATGTTGATTTAAACTAAAAAGCAATAGCTAATTGTTTCACCCAAATGTTTTAGAAGCACTGGCAACTAGAACTACAAAAGGACTTTGATGCCCCCTCTGGAAAGGTCCAATCTTCAAATCCTCTTTCCAGTTGTTGCCTTAAAGCATGTTGTCACTCAAATACTGGGTGATATAGAGCCACAGAAGCCAGAATTCACCTGTGTAAGGGTCAGAAATCAGCTGCTGTCCCTGTTTTTAGTCTGTGAAGGACCTTGAGACTATCTATGGCACGTTTACCAAAGCACAACTAGAGGATGAGGTTCCAGCTGGACCCATTGGAACTGATGTTTTCCCACTCAAATGTTGTTGCCTTCAGTTAGAAAGTCTTTCCTATGGTACCAAAATTCTTTTGGTTCCATTTGCAAAGCAGAGTGGCTTCAGGAGAAAGGACTGAGAACCTTCTCAAACTCAGAACAGCTCATAGGCTTGTCATGAAATATAATATTCCCTATGGAGGTGGCAAACATTACTTGCTACATCTTTCTCAGAGAAGGAAGAGGACAATAAAATCAGTGTCTTCCAGCTTGGAAAGGAGATGCCAGTTTAATCTCTACATCTAAAGCAAGAGGTTGCAACACTGAAATGAACATCTGCTTACTCAGGAAATAGAGGTCCCTGAAGGCAAGGAAAAGCCCTGCTCTACTTCAGAAGGCTAGAAAACACAGGATTGGGGATCAGGGTCTCTCACTGGTAGTGCAAGGATATGCACTCCCAGAGCTTGCAGAATGGGGCCAGAATTCCATAGAAGGACAGGGTTTCAGACACACTGCCATTCCCAGCCACTCTTTACCATCCCATCCTGAGATTATCTACATACTACACAGGCACCCAATGCAGGATATGGATTTTGTTATGAGGATAAGGCATAAAGCTCTAGCTTTCCTTTCAGACAGGGACTAAAGAAAACTAGTGGAAGGACTTCTCCAAGGTCCCAAAGCAAATCTATGGCAAAGCCACAAAAAGTTCCCAGCAAAATCTTGGCTCACAACCACATTCATAGTCCTGCTTATTCTGCCTCTACAAATTAACTGAAATATTAGGATACACCCTTTATTATACCATTGATTAGCCTCACAGCCTTTGGCTAAATATCCCAGGCAGCCTTGGAAGGTGCAGCCAAATTAGTGATTCAACTGGCAAAAATTCAGATGTAAGATGAGTGGTTTGCCAAAGGATGCAAAACAAATTTCAGAGCAGGCAGATGGCTGGAGGGCAGGACTTCAGCAGGTACGTTCACATCGACAACCCTGATGAAGTTGTTTGTTAGTATTCAAGCAGCTACAAAGTTATCTTCAGCACAGCAAGAGGAAAGGGACCAAATCCAGGAAGAGTTCAGATTGTAACACTCAGCAAAGCCCTAAGGGAGTTCAGAGAAGGGTCGTAGGAGCCATCCGGGGGATGAAGGGGCCAACTTCAGACAAATGATTCAAGAAGCCAAGTATTTCAGATTGGCCAGGCAATTACTAAGGGAATGATATACTGCAACAAGATTTGAATCACATTTTATAACAAAGTTTCACTAAGTTGATTTGAAAGATATTTATGATACAATTAACAGAAGTTCGTAAGCATATAGTACTATAAGATACAAGCAGCTTACTGCTCAGTCAGATTTCTGAACTCTCAGTTAACCATTTTATACCATTTACAGACTTTTACAAATGGAAAAATACTACAAAGTGTGACTGTCATGCTTAAGAGCATAAGCCTGAAAAAAGAACACAGGAATTACCCAATGAAAATGGTTTTCAAAGCAGGGACTGCTCATACTAAGTAAAATCTCCTTGCCAGGCACCATTGCATAACAACCCTGAAGCAACAATTGCTCATGTGGAAGAGTCACATCAGTAGTTATTTTAATGAAATTCAGCAGCCAGAAGCAAGAAGGCGCCTGTGGCATGTGACCAGCCAGCACTCAACAGCAGACCTTGGGAATCAATGATTTAGGGCACTGTATGGAGGTGGAATTACTTCCAGTGAAATGACTGTAAGGACTGGTTCCAGCGAGGCGGGTGGGGAGAAGATTAGATCAATTATCAGTAAAAATTTCTATTAGGCAACCAGTCCCCAAAACTATACCCATCAGTGGGAGGTCTGCCTGATAAATGGAAAAGTGCTCTGGGCATAGTCCTGAACCATCCATCACTCCCAAATAAACCCAGTGGATCTTTTTTACAATATCATCTCTTGCACTACCAAGAGAAAACTGAGCTAATCTGAATAGTCTTGACTCCTTGTGATGAGCATACCCTTCTGAGGCCAGAATTAATGAGATGGGTGATACGGGTTTCTTTTCTGGGCTTTAAATTTCACAGATGAATCTACTGTGCAACCAGTACTGGAGTGGTCCTTCAGCATAAGGAATTAAGAGCACAGGAGAAGGCGTTTTAATTATCTAGCAGAGAGCAACTCTAGGCAGGAAAAATTGGGCAATATAAATTCCATGGTTAGGGAGAGTGCAAAGCAATTAGCCCAAACACTTGAACAGAAACAGGCAGAACTTCTCAGGTTGTTCTGAATAGCATCATCCTGGCTTTTAATGCTAACTTAATGCTAAGGTGTATTTTAGCTTTGGTGAAGGATAAGAAAGGATATATGTATTCCTCATCAGTGTGTAACAGGAGCCTGGTAAGAAACACTATGACATTATTAACTACAGATTCTGGCATTCAGTGCTGGTGTAATAAAAATAAAAGACTTATAGAAAATACAAAGGCGTTCTCCTCTGGGGCACCAGCAAGACTTCATCATCCTTAAAGGTAAGTTTTCATGTTATAAGAGCAAACTAACCATACTGGACAGCAATCTAGGTTAAGTCAGGTCTTGTACTGTATTAGCTAATTGCTGTCCTGACTTAAATGAAAACTGAGCATATTTTTAGTGGCCACATATATATCTGTGACCTCAAAACAAGATGCAGCAGCTGATAAGAGCAGCTGTTTCAAAGATAATTAAAAATCTGTCAGCATCAGAAACAGAGGATGCAGGAAAGGCACTGCATCCAAAGTAAACTTTATCTTTTTCTCTTGTACTAGAGTACCCTCTTAAGGTAATCTCCAGACACATAATAGGTTAATCCTACTAGTTCCCTTCAGAGGAGCCAGCATCTACCTAGAAAGCCTCTAGACTTACATGGTCAACCTTTTGCTGATAGTCTTCATCCTTGAAGGGTCAGGAGGGAAAAAGAGAGAAGTTAAAAGGAAGCACTATAGAAGCCTGCACAAAAAACAGTCTGAAGATTGACATTTATGACTGTCCTGCAGCACATGCTTTGCAACCTTATTCAATTGAACAAAGCACAAAGTTGATCCCACCATTACAACATTTTATATCCAGTCATTTATGCAGATGCCAACTGCAGTAGTTAAAGGAAAAAAACCAAAACCCAAACATAAGCAAGAAGAGAACAGACTTGGTTCCTTCTCCCTATAGCATGATAAAATTCAAATCATTCAGGTGTGTAGGATCCTAGAAAGATTCATATGGAGAGTCACTGCAGCCATGCCAGACACCAGAACTGATGCTGGACCAGTCGTACTAGGGGTTATACACTGTAGCAGGCTACAGCCCTTTTTTCAGAAGCTACTTTTTCTCAAGGCAACCTCAGGTTTTCCCCTGGGAGCACAAGACGTAGCAGTTAGCTTAGGACAGCTGCCATAGCTTCAGCAGATGATCTTTAGCTAACACTGGTAAGGAAGCAGCTTGGTTGTGTGGTAGATAAGTAACTCAAGAAAATCAGCCCGTTAATCACTGTGAAAGTTGTGAACTGGTTGAGAACCTTTTAGATGAGCAGATTGTCAGCACTTGCAACAACCAGTGCTGTTAGGCACCAAATGTAAGGAGGTAATTATGAACCCAATAATCTCTATGCTATTCTAGAAATCACAGTCTTCAGAACCATTCAGGAGGAGAATTTAGAGTTTCCTAGATTGACCTATGACTCTACACCAGGAGTATGCACAGGATGGCTGGAAACACTCCACTAACCCCCCTGACTTTTCTTCTGGATTAAATCATCTCTCCTGTGGAACATGGAACCCATGTGATTCATAAACTGCATATATCTCTCATGGAAGTGGTTTGGTATCTGAGTTCATTTTGTGTCTTTGCTGTCATCTGGTCTTATGATCTCACTACAACAAGAGCAGAGGGGGGCTACACGCAGGTTAGAGCAGCTGGGGTACAAAGGTGTCCTTACCAATGAGTAGCACAAATGAAAACAGATTTGCCCAACGGGTAAAAATCTGTTGGAAGCATGTATCTGTCAGCCAGGGGCCTGCTTGGTCCCACAGCCAAAAGCAG
Organism: Lonchura striata; assembly: GCF_050655825.1. Lineage (NCBI taxonomy): Eukaryota > Metazoa > Chordata > Aves > Passeriformes > Estrildidae > Lonchura > Lonchura striata. The sequence continues at coordinate 51,260,697 of NC_140707.1, read as the reverse complement.
AAAGGCTTGACCTAAGCTTCTCTGGATGTACAGAGCCCAAGCAGTACAAGACTTGCACTAGCATGGAAGAAAATCCAGCTGGGCAACACATGTTGGAAAAACATTTAAATAACCACTTCTTGGAGCAATCTTTCACATGGGTCTCACCCTCAGCAATTCTTTTTTTTTTATTATTATTATTATTCTTTACTCATTTGGGCTAGGTAGAGTCCTATTAAAACAAAGCCTGGATGTCAGCCTAAAACATCACTGCCAGGAGTGTTTGTAAACTGGGTGGTGGAAGTCCAGACAGTTGCTTTACTAAAATCACATACAGCACAAATGGCCCAAGTTCTTATCTGTCTAACAGAATATATGCTCAATAAGGTATTTTTACGGCAAGAAATGCTTTTTAACTACCACCCAAGGACCACAACTACATAAGCAAGTTTAAAAATACCAGCTAGGACAACAAGAGAAAAAACAATTTCAGAAGTGAAAGCACAGAACCTTTCCCCAGGCTGTGGTGAAACATGGCAGACAGCCAGCAGGGAGTTTGATTTTTGGGCAAACCCTGATATCGAGTCATTTTGTTCTACCTGTGTGGAAATGTCCTCAAAATAGAGAAAACCTTCATCCTTTAGGCTGGCCATTGTCTAGTAAAGCAGTCTCCATTCAAAGGACCTACACAGTGCTGCCAGAGACACAATGGCAAAATCAGACTGCAAGAGGCAGAAACCAGGGAACTCTTGAACAAGGTCCCAAGGGAATCACCTTACTGTTGGATAAAGAAAACAGATCATGGAAGTAGGATAACATTAAAATATTTTTGCATACAGGACAGCAAATAGTTCACTCTTGTTGAGAGAAGAAACAGGAAAGGAAAAATCTGCTGATACATTTTTAAAAGGCTTTTCCACTCAACTTTCCAAATCAATCTCATCAAGAGCTCCAAACCTGGCCAAACAACTTCTTCTGATGGATGTCATCAAGCCAGCATTCAGGCTGTTGGGAACAGTGATGTTAGAGCCAAGAAAAAGGTTTGACTTTTATTCTGTAGAAGTGTCCAGAAGTCCTGTTAGGATGGGATAGCAAAGATCTTCAACAGATCTCATTACATAATCTGTCCCTCTCATTATACAAATAATATGACTAGCTTGAGTTTCTCCCATTCTGTCAGAAAAGTTGATAGCATCAAGATGAGTAAATGTAATCAAGCCACGGGATGGGAAAGGCCTCTCAATGGAAAAAGAGATACATTACCCCTCTGAAATGAATGTTTGAAATGCAGAGTTCTGGCATGCAGCAAGCAGATTTATCTCTAGGAATTCCCAGTTACAGCATATTCCCCTGGGTGCCCAAGAAGTGCCTGCTGAATTACCAAGGAGCTCTGAAGGCAGAAGCGCACACAGCCTCTGCTGCACGAGGGTGCCAACTGCACCAATTACAGCAGAGAATCATGTTCCATCTTGCCTGCTGAAATAACACATACCTGCAGAGTTGTTTGCTAATACTTGTACTTCTGAAAAGGCAGGAATGCTCTGCATGTCACATGGGCAGAGTGTGAGCTTTGTGACCTTTCATGAGCCCCTTGAGCAGGTCTACATTTGAAGAGAACGCAGGTACTTCCACAAAGAATGGGAATTATGAAGTAGATTTGGGCAGAGGAATTACGGATTTGCTGCTGTAGTTAAGAATATTCTTGTGGGAGATACATACACACATCAGGCACTGAAAAACACTAAGATATCATAGTGTTTCCATAGAACTTGGAAGAAGTATATTAGGCTACAAGGCAACTATGCCCTGGGGAAGGAGGTTTTAACACACATTTGTTGTAGGGAGCAACACACAGTTTGGAGTCTCTTTTGAAAGAGAGAGGCCATGCCAAGCAGAGATCAGCAGTAACCTGATAAGATCTATGCTCCAAGTCAGATGATTTGCCTATTGACTTCAAAACAAAGATCTTTTTAATTACAGTAATTGTCCACCTCTAAGTGAATTTCCTTGTAATAAGCCCAGATGTTGAAACATGGATAGACAGGTACTTTTTGCTTCCTTCAAGCAAGCTGTTCTGACTGGAAAACACTTCCTGGATGCTCCTCAGTGTCATTAAAAGACCCAAACAGTAACAGAAATGGTATGTTCATACCAGAAATGTGAGATGGGTAGAAACTGGGTTGATTAGCATGGAATTAAAAAAAAATAAAATTAAAAAAGAGTCAAGGTGAATTAAACTAGTTTTAAAACTATGAGCAATCTCTGAGGAAGACAAAATCACTAACCTGAATATGAAATTGCATATGAGGGTGTAAATATGGCAAAGGTCTAAGACAAACCCCTTTACCTTCAAAAATCAGTAAGAACAAAACCTTCTATGCTGAGATAAATTACATGATGCCTAATTCACTACTGCCAGTTCCATAAAAACAAAAATGGACTTTTTTAAAAATCTTGCCTATTTCAAGATGACTAGATGGCTGAGACATCCATTGTAACCCCATCACTTAACAGCAAAATAAGGCCAAGCTTCCAAAAAAGTAAAAGGTGACTGCCAATCTAGGGTGAAGGAATAAACAATATTAGTTCTGTTAAATTCTCACTTTGGTAACAAATATGGTCACATATAAAAAAAAGCCTCCAATTTTGGAGCAAAGGAAAAGGCTGAGGATTATTTACAGTAGATTTTGTCTTTCTTCCAGTACCTCCAAGGTTGTTGATTAACACAAACATTTAGCAACGAAGACCTGCCTGAAGGGAGACTATTGACACAAACTATTCTTCCTGGTGGTTAAGATCCAGTACTAACATACTTGAATGTTGTAAGGCATGGAAGTCCTCACCCTCCTGCTGCTGAAAAGCTCACTGCTTTCAAACAGCACACTCTAAACATTTCTTAATCTTCTTCAAGACTGGCCCAAGTCCTGGAACCACTATGATCTCTTCCTAGCTATTGAAATGCTTGTGATGTGAGCAGTAAGCACAAACAAACTACAGTAAGTTACAGTCCATCAGCTGTACTGCTACATAATGCCCTGGGCTCTTTAAAACCAGAAAACCAGACCATGAACTAGGATGGCCAGTTCCAGCAAGAGAACAATCTTGACAGCGAGCCACCGTAATGTGGAGGCCAGCTAATGATTACGCCTCCTTAAACCACCAGCTCGTTTCCCCAAGACTTTCTTCACCTATGAGGTCAACGGTTACTTCTATTTCTTAGATTGAATCTTCTGCACATTCCCTCCCAGAATTCATCCTGAATGCCTACAGCATATCCATGGGGAGAATTCCTAGGTGGAAGATGATTCTCCATTATGCCTATCAAAATAAAAGATCATACTTTCTCCAGGAAAAAAAAGTCTACTCTATGAGGTGTTATTGTAAGCTAAGCTGTAATAATGCCGTTTTCAACAGCATCACAGGGTCTCAAAGGAAAAATCCCCCATACCCATTTTGGCACAGATGTCTGGGACACAGCTACTCAGTGTAATAGGAAGGTTTTGTCACTGCACAGGAAATCAGGGGGTAAGTAGTCACTCCAAGAAAAAAGGTCCCAGGGCTCTGAGCAGAGTAGCTTGAAGCAGAGTTGGTGGCAGGGTGGCCAGCAGGGCAAAAAGGGTTTCCAGTTTAAAGAAGACAAGAATATGGTATACTGGTGACCACTGACTGGCACTGCAAAATGGTAAGCATCACCTCATTTAAACAAATACCACTGGCAACAAAGTGGAAGTTGGATGACATTTTTGTCTATCTGGTATGTGTCAGGGAGCAAAATTGGTACGGCATTTCTTGAGAGCTGCTCCTTCTAGCAGGAGATGTCTGTGGAGAAGCCAAGCTAACATCCAACAGCAAGCTTCCAGGAACAATTTCAGCATTCTGCAATGCTAAGCAAAAAAATCAATTGAAACAGTTCAGATCTATTTCTGGATACTTGAGGATGTTGACTCACTCCCCTGAGAAAGAGAGGTTCCTGACCCCCTTCTACCATTTGAAGGTGTACTAATAGAACAGCCTCTGAACCAAGTTTTCCTCCAAAAACAAGTGGGAGCTGAGTTTGCACATTATTACCTACAAGGATGGCTCCTAGTATGACCTTTGTAGCCGCACACAGAGAAAATGAAAAAAGAACACAAATTTGATACAGACCATGTCAGGGATACTCTGGCTCAGGCAAAGCAAAGCACAAAAGTAAGGCATCTGTTTATCTGCATTGCGACCAAAGATGGCAGCAAAACTGGTCACAAAATGATGTGCCTGCTCATATTTGAAATCTAGAAATTAAAATATCAGGAATATATGTATGCACAGAAGGGAGAGGCCCCAAGTCCTGTATGATACTACTCACCATACTTGACATGAAAGAAACCATAGCCCTAGAGAGGAGTGTGGAAACTACTATTCAAAGGGCAACATCAGTAAAGGGACAAGGCAGTCACATGAGTCCCAAATCTAAGGACAAAATTCAAAGGGCAAAGCACACCATGTAGGAAGGTATCTCAGAAGAAACTCATAATTCTCCACTGGAGAAAACAGCAGGACAACAGACAAGCCCTCCTGCCAGGACACCCACCTCTCCAAGACAGGCAGACGAGGAATTCTTCCTGCTGAGATTTTCACCCGCAAAGATGTCTTGGCGGGCTCGACGGCCCATCTTTAGTACCTGTAGTGCAGGGGAAAGCAGGAGGGAGCAGAGGGCACACAGTTACTGACAAAAGCCGTTTCACTGCAGGGAGCAGAACGCAAGGCCCGGCCCCGCCGTGGCGCCCCGCCCGCAGCGCGGTGCCCGCACAGCGCGGAGGCTCCGCTGCCGCAGGTGTGAGGGGTGTGAGCCCCGCGGCCCGCCCAGCCGCGCTGCCCGGCCCCTCCGCTGCACGGCGCCCGCGGCAGCCGGGCCGCCACCCCGCGCCCCAAGGCCCCGAGCCCCCGCTCAGAGAGGCCGGGCCCGCCCCGGCCCCGCTCACCCCGGCCACGCCGCCCCTGCGCGGCGCCTCCGCTCGCTCCGGCTCGGCCTCCATCCGCCGCCGGGGCCGCCGGTGCTTCCGGCCGACAGCCCGCCCCGGCAACGCGGGCCCGGCCCCGCCGGGCTCGGCCCGCAGCCCCGGCAACGCGGGCCCGGCCCGCAGCCCCGCACCGCCCGGCCCAGCACCCGCGCCTGGCAGCCGCAGAGACACCCAGCCCCGCAGCACTCCTAGAACCTTGGCCTGACTAAGGGGGACACCGCTGCTGCAGCACCTCATGCGGGTTCTCAGCCCTTTCTAATTCCACTTGCGGTGTGGCGCGCCAGGAACAGTCTGACGCTCTGCCTTCTCCAGCTTTTTCTGAAGACACTTTTTAAGTTCCCACTAAGGCAGATAAATCCTAGCCTTGCACATCTCTCCTGATAGAGGTTTTTGCCAAAGTCTCCCGATGGCTGCTGATGCTCTTCCCACTTCTCCCTGGCTCTCTAACACAGCTTTCCAGATGAGGCAGCCGGTCCCCAGAGCTCACGGTGGAGGCAGTGCCAAGGATCAAATGTAAGCACAACGATCATTACACACATGCTTCTCAGCCGTGAGTTGTGCTGAGATGTCCACTGAGCTGTATAACACGACCCGTTTCTTAGCTCGGCAGATGTACAGATTAATTGTAAATAAATCTACATGTTTAACAAACATTCAGTTTTCCAGTACTTTGTCACTTTGCCTATATTTTTTTTTCTGCTATCTCACATTCCTCACAATTTTCACCCATCCTCATGAGCCTAAATAATTTCTTCTGCTGCTGCGATAGAGAACTGTACCACCACAAACTGCACTGCTAACACTCAATGACGAAAATTGACTCCATAAGTCTAAACTATTAAGCCACCCAGGAATATCTTTTACTAAAGGCACTAGATTTCACTCTATACCTGCTTAGCTTTTGTAGAAGCTCGTGGTTTGGCTGAGGAATTTTAAGTCATCTAAATAAGTGGTATCAAATAATTCTCCTTTTTTCCATTCCTACTGACATGTTGAAGTAGTTGTGCTGTGATGAACTAAGGATTAAGTGAAATAAGATTTGTGGGCAGAGGTAATAACTTTTTATTAAACCAACTGATACAGCTGGGAAAAAAAAAAAAAAAAACATAAAATAAGGGTTTCTGTGCCTGAAAGCTTGTGTGTTTTTTCCAGCTGTATCAATTGGCCTAATAAAAGATATTATCTCCCTTTACAAATCTTGACATGTTCAAGGAATTCAGTAAGTGAGACATGATTTTCCTTTTTTGAAGCCAAGCTCACTGGGCTTTATGAAATTATGATCTTCCATATATTTTGTTCTTTTCTTTTAATTACAGATTCAAGCATTCATGAGGCAGAGAGGGTAGTTTGCACCTAGCACCATGCTTCACCACCAGGGCCATAGGAATATGGCCCCACATTTCTCAATGCTCCCCAGCTCCTCCAAACATCTGCTGCAACAACACAGCTACACAGATGCCAGGAGACAGAGGGGACTATAGGTCTGGGGTTACAATACACTTACAGCTGACCTTCTTGATCAGAAAAAGAGCACCCCAAGAGGAGCATAACAGCATCCAGAGCAATGTCTGCTAAAACAGGAAGGCATCCCTGGGGCAGGAATCTTTGGGTAGGAGTACATTGGCAGCTGTGCTCCTGTCAGTGTCGTGCTTGGCACCAATCAACAGTGGATAGGAACTGACTGTCACCATCAGTTTATCATCCTACTGTAAAACTTCCATACCTTCTCTCTGCGAGTTCTCATGGGCAGCTCCTCACAGCACTCACTCCTTTTCTCTTTCTTCCACATGGTTGGCTGAATCCTTCCTGTCCCTAGCAGCACATACAAACCCTTAGTGTCCCTTGCACAACTGCCTAACCCTTGCTTCTCACAGCACCACCAACAAACAGCAACTCTTCTCTTGACTAGCTAATCCACTCTTTTATAACACCCATCCTTACTGGACACAGCTGTGACCTATTAAGGGCCAGGCTGTTCCTACTCTTTGGTAATTAGCACAGCGGTAATTCCTCAGGGGCGAGATTGCCTTCAGCACCATCTCTGTTCTCTTACAATCCATCTTCCCACATGCTCCCACACAGCCAGCTGGCAGGGTCATCCTCCCAGAGCCAGGGTAGAGGGGTGCCATCCTGGACAGACAGATCATGAAGCAGCATGACCAGTGCATTCACTTGTTTGGAACTGCCCTCCCCTCCAAGCTTCTCCTCACAATTCCCCTGGGTCTCCATCCCAGACAGTACACCTGTACTTCCCATTTTCCCCCAAGACACACTCTGTGCTGCTTGCTGCCTACCCCAGGGAGAGAAGTCTCAGGCCAGTTGAGGGAGGGTGAAGTCCATGTGCAGGAAAGAAAACATGTAAAGACTTGGGCAACTGAGCTTTGCCTCAGAATTTTGACTCCGGACTTCAGAGATTCTCAAGGAGAGGGAAGAGCAGATGTGCAGAAAGAATGAAACCTAAAATCTGTTCTACCTCTAATCCCTCTGGATTCCACTTATTGGAATAGGGTTTGTCACGTACCCCTCAAAGTTTTGCCTGCTTGGGAAGGGCAACAGGAGGAAAAGAGTTTTCATTCATCATTTCATGTTGTGGCCAAAGTGGATTTTGCCTGCCTTAAGTGTTTGGATTACATTTTCTGAACAGTTTAATTCTCCTCTGTCTTACAGGTGACACCACAGGCAGCATTTGACTCCGGACCTAGACTGTGTTCACTTAACCAACTGAGAAGGAGCCAGGTAGCAGAACAAATGTCTGGTGTGCTGTGGTTGTCCAAAGCTATTTTCAGTGTTTGCTTCCTGTCCAGTTCAGGTCTGTGGTGCCAGGGTTTCTCTTTCCCAGTGTACAGTTTCAGGTGTATTCTCAGCTCTCAGTCTGCCTTACTTGTTTGGTTTTGCCCTCACTGTAAATCACACTGCTGCCACCCCCTCTGAGCTGAACACAAGTAAGAACTCCGCAAGCATTCCTTTCACGGACAAGTTCTCACATCTAAGCGTGGACTCTCTCCATCTGGTTCCAGCACAAACCTGATCACACAGAGTAGGACTGACAGAGTTCCCCACTAGTGCTGTTGATTTCTCCTTGACTGGCAGACATATGAATAGAGCTTGTGTCTGGTACTCCTATCCATGAGAAATTCTGGGAAGGCAATCACACTTGAGCCTCCCATATGCTTCTGATCCTAGACCCCCTTTAAAGCAAGGGCACACACATGTAGTTAAAGCTATAGCTATGGTGGAAAGCCCACGTGGTTGCACAATGACCACCTTATTCAGAGTGCCCAAAGGTTTTCTGAAGCAGGTCTTTGACAGTAGTAGGATTTATGGGATACAGGGCAATTCCAGTACCAACAAGTGACACAGCAGGGTGCTTTCTTCCTCGCCGAATCTTCACATCAGGCAGGCAGCCAGACTCCCAATTTTGATATGGGCCAATTCATTAAAATATTAATCTTCCACTGGGAAGTGAAGCATTCAGCAAAGATTGTTGCTATATCCTGCTCCACGCTGGCAGCTCCAAGCATCTCAGTTTAATTTTTCTGCAGGTTTTTTTTTCCTCCATGCACCTTCCCATCTCTAAGGGGTTTTGGAGGAGGGAAAAAACTGCAAATATTTTTATTTCTGTAGGCTCCAGAACAAAATCCCCTGACAATTGCAAAGTTTCAAACAAGATATCCCTCTCTCTGGAAGGTGGAAGGGGCTTTGACAGGCAGCAAAGGTCCACACATTTGCCTGTCTTGATTGCCATGAGAACAGATGCTATTTGTGTTACGTCAGCCCCAGCTCAGACTGTCAAACCCCAGCCAGAGTTGCCAAGTGTGAAATATTTCCTATGATACATGTTCAGTAGCCCTGTCAGGCTCTCCCTCAGCCTAGCTGGATTCCAGCATGTAAAAGATGTGCAACCTGTTAATGACTGTTGCTCACAGCCTCCAGCATTGCTTCCAGTGCATGTCAGATCACGGGGCTTCCCCACCTCTTTTCAACCCACAGAGCAACACTTGGAACAGAAAGTGAGTGGCCCAATACTGGAACCAGCAGGGACCCCTACATCCTTCTCCACTATTACTTCCAAGCACTAAGTTCACACTGTCAGCTTGTAAAAGAAAAGTCTGATCTCAGCCATTAGCAACAAAACCTTGCATTTCTTACTATTGTATTTCATCCCATTTCTCCTGTATTAGCCTTCAAAATTGCCTACCCCCTCCTATAGGATATCCCAGTCCTCCCCTATACCGACAATGCCTCCAGTTTTGGATAAGCAGCCAATTTCATTAGCACATCCATTTTGGCATGCCAAGATCATTAATAAAACCTGGGCCCAAGACCAGCCTCTGGGAAACTCTCATAATTTCTTATAATTTCTGTACTTATCTCCATCTTGACTAATAAGTCACTATGCCACTATGCGGCACTGTAGCAAATGGATTACTGGAGTCCAAAGCAATCAGTTTGACTGCATTTAGTGTGACCTCCAACCTGGCAGCAAGGTAGAGGATATCCCAGTATGGAAAAGCATCCAAAATTCATTTCAGAAGTACCTGGGGAGCTCTAGAAACATCCATCCCAACCTACATAATAATATCCCATGGATGCTTAATGTCAACAGTCAGAATTTGCATCTAACTTCAAGTTAAAATTTGACTGACATCATCTTGGATGCTACTAGATCTTGTTACATTTTGTCACCCCATCAGAGAACTCTTAATTCCTCTTCCCCAAGCAAAGCACAAGCAAACAGAGAGCAGCTCACCCTTACATCTCCTCAGAGCTGCACAAAATGGCTCACAGTGAATCTAGCACCCCCAGCTGCCCCATGGATTTCCCATCAACCTGTTCCACACTCCCTGTCTTGGGTGAGTCACTGTGCTGTGAGCTCGCAGCGCTCTCCCAGCCGAAGGCCCCCGAACATGCAGGTAAGAGAAGGCTCCCTTCAGCCGTGCCGGGGTTTCCAGATGCCTCCAGCTGCACTGCTGCCTGCTGTTGCTGGACACCACCGCTCCAAGGGGCCACATGCCCCGGAGCCCCACCTCTCCCAGAGCATAAAGATCCAGGACTTGCTTCCACATGCCACTCTGCCCGCAGCATGGCAGGAGCTGTCCCTGCCCCACTTTTCGAACGCACCGCCAGCCCAGCGGGCTGGCTGGCTCCTTCGGCAGCGCTGCCAGGGCTGCGAGCGGCTGCCATGGGTTGGGAAGGCACAAAGCCGCTGGCTCGGGGAGAAGGACTGCGTGCTGGGGACAGGGTCCAGGTGACGCCAAGAGAAAAGCTCTCGCTCGCTCCACGGACCGGGAGCCCTTCTCGGGTCTCCGGGGCAGCAGGCACGGGCCCGGCCCGCGGCACGGAGGCGGGAGGCCGGTGTTGCGAGTGGCCGCAGTGAGAGCACGGCCGGGAGAGACACCCTGCTAGGCCCGGGTTATGAATTACAGCCCCATCCCCGGCCGGTGCTTTGTCTCCCGCCTGTGGCCCCCTCCGAGGGCAGCGGATGCCCGACGCAGCCCCTTCACCGCAGCGAGGGCTGCCGTGACCGGGCACCCCGGAGCTCCGGGTGCCACCTGTCTTCGGTGCCGAGGCGCATCGCCCTGACCCTGCCGCCGCCGTGCATCGGCCCGCGGGTCCCGCCGCAGCCCCCCGCCCGCAGCGCGGCGGCCGAACCCCGCCGCTCGGCCCCTCCCTCCCTCGGAAAGAAACCACATCAGGAAAGTATTCGGGGTATTTTTAGCGGCTTTTAATGCGATTTCGCAGCTGGAAGCGGGAGGGGCCTCCCCGCGCCGCCCGGACCACCGCGAAGGGCCCGCCCGCCGCCGCGCGAGTGCCGCCAGCAGGGGGCGCCCGCGCGCCGCCGGCGGGGCGGTGCGGCGGCCACGTCGGAGGGCGCGCGGGGCCGCCCCGCGCCGAGGGGCCCGGGCTGCGCGGGGCGAGGCGGCCCCGGGCGGGCGCGGGGGGCGGCGGGGGCTGCGGAGGGGGGGAGCGGTGGGGGCTGTGCGGCTGCTGGAGCCATTAGCGCGGGGCTGGCGCAGCCGAAGGCCGGGCTTGGAGCTCCCTCCCCCGCCCGAGCCCCGTCCCGGGGACGTCATGGGAGGGAGGTATAAAATTTCAGCGTCGGGGCCGGGGGAGCGGCAGTGTGCGCGGGCGGGCCGGTGCGGAGCGGTGTCGGTGTACGGACCAGGGCACGGCGGTCAACGGAACCCACGGGCGCAGCGGACGGCCCGGTGGCAGCGCTCCCGGCTGGGCGAGAAGCGCCGCGGTGCCGCGCTCCCGGGCGCCGACGGCCGGGCACCGGGCGATGTAGGGCGCGGGGCCCGGCGGGGGCATGAATGGTGCAGCGAGAGGGGCGGGCGCGGCGCTCCCCCCGCGGCGGCGGGGCGGCGCGGGCCGCTGACACGTGCGGCGGCGCGGCGCGGCGGGGCGCCCCCTGCTCCGCGGGGCGCGGGGCGGCGCATGGGGAAGGAGCGCGGCGCGGCGAGGCACGGCGCTTGCCGCTTCTCCTTGCGGAGCGCTGCCAGCTCTTCCTGGAAGTCCTGAGTCGCGCACGGCGCAGTGAGTTCATGCACCTCCTCGCCAAGCCTCAGCCTGCGGGTTCTGAGGAGGCTGCCGCCAGCAAACCGCCCGGTCCCCCGCGCCCTCTCGCCGCCGCTCGGGGGTCTCTCCCGGAGGCCCCCGCCGCCGCCCCCTCACACATGAAGATGTACGTGCAAAGGGCGCTGGTACTGCTCTCCCTGCTGAGCTTCGCTACCGTGAGCCTCTCGCTGTCGTCCTGCACCACCTTGGACCTGGATCACATCAAGAAGAAGAGGGTAGAGGCCATCCGAGGGCAGATCCTGAGCAAGCTGCGGCTCACCAGCCCGCCGGAGACCGTGGGGCCGGCCCATGTGCCCTACCAGATCCTGGCCCTCTATAACAGCACTCGGGAGCTGCTGGAGGAGATGGAGGAGGAGAAGGAAGAGAGCTGCTCTCAGGACAACACCGAGTCCGAATACTATGCCAAAGAGATTCATAAATTTGACATGATCCAGGGCCTCCCTGAGCACAGTAAGTGCGGGGCTCCCCCCGTGCCGGTCGAGCTGCCGCGCCCGCGGGGCAGACTGCCCGGGATCCCGGGCGCGGGGGCGGGACAGCCGGCTGGGGCCGAGGGGCGCCGGGCCCCCGCGGAAGGGGCCGCTTCCCCGGCGGGGCGGAGGCGGGCGGGGGGCGAGTCTTCTCCCGGCTGCGCTCGGGTACGGAGGTGAGCGGGAGCCGCGGGGCGGGGGGCGCTCGGACCGGCGGCGGGACGGCGCGGCGCTTGGCCGGCAGTGGGGACGGTGGGTGGCGGGGTCCGGGAGCGGCATCGACCCAGGCCCCGGCCGGCAGCGGAGAGCCCGTGCCTAGAGCCTTGACATCAGGACGGGGAGGGGAGGAGAAGCCCTGCGGGTGGCGGGCTGAATGCTGCGCACGGGGTGGGAGACGGCGCAGGTCTGGTGTTTGGGTGACAGCAGGTAGACGGCCTCCTCCTTGCTGAAGCTCCAGCGCCTGCCGCAGAAATGCAGGCTACTGTCCGGTCCGTGCAGCACCCGCGCGGCAGGAGAGAAGGTGGAGAGATACTTGCTAAAGTGACTGCTGCTTGGCGGACACTGATGAAGGTGTTACTCAGATAGTGTGAGCGTTCAGAGAGTGAGGAGAAGACAAGGATACTGAGCAGGTGTAAAGCAGTGATGCCAAAGGGACCCCCAAGGGAACACAGGCATTGAGGAAACATGACAGATGTTGAGCAGGTGTGGAGCAGATGATGAGCAGGCCCAGATGTGGACACTAAACAGATTCAGGTGCAGAAGCTGAGCAGACAAAAAGACAGAGACTGAGCAGACATGAACTCAAAGCAGATTGCAGATGCTGAGCACATGTAGGCACAAGCAGTCATTTTGGCTTGTTTAGGATTCTTAGAATTGGAAGATGTAGTCATACCACTATCCAGGGTGTTCTCCTGTGAAGTTGTGCCATCCTGGGGACAAGGTGTTTTGGGGAGGAGCTGTGACTTGGTGGAGGCAGTCTCAGAATGCAGTTAATTCTGCCAGATTTATGTTAATCTTGACATATGATGAGATGGAATAAGCTACAATGTGGTAATGTAACAAATTTTACTTAATCTCTAGCAGACTGCATTCCATATGGTTATATGATTAGCTCTTAGCTCAGGAGACACCCAAGATTCAAGGAACAGAAAGTGCAAAGGTTACCTGTATTTCAGCATTTTTGACCTACTGAAATGTCACTTGTGAAACTATAAACATATGGGAAAAACATGTGTCTCCAAAATAGTACAGCCACACTATACACTAGCATTTTTGGGGGGGAAGGAAGTGGGGAAAACGTAAAGCACAACAGTGGCAAATAAAGTTAGGGGTGTGGATTTGGCTAAAATTGAGAGGAAAGTGGAATGAAGAAATAGTGCATGAAAAGGAGTGATGAGTAGAGATTGTGGCTTTGGGAAAATTCCTGAGGAAATTAATGATCCTGTTCCATGTCCCCATAGGACACTGGGACAGTGGGTTCAAAAGACCAAGTAGTGCTGAGACTAAATTTCTGGGAGTGGGTAGTGTAGATGCTACCACCCAGAGAAAGAGGGAACTTTGTAATTTGGTCACTCTAGGGGAGACTAGCTCCAGACATATTGTGGTGGCAAGAGACACACTTTTTTTTTTTTTTTTTTTTTTGAAACCTGGGGAGTTTCATTGCTTACACCATGGCTGAATTTGGCCCCACATCTTCAGAAGTGGCTGCTGTTCAACTTTCCCATGACTCTGTCACTGTGCCATGTGGTGATCTAAGAGCATGTTCTGAGCCAAAGCCAGTCTCCTGGGGGAGCAGGGGGGGCAGGGGAGGACTACTCCATTGAAGGAACTGCAGTGATGACACAGACAAATCTGAAATGTGTGCACTCACACAAACTGTTCTAGCTCCAGACTATTAGTCAAGTGTCATATTGGCTCAGAGAACCCATACTTTTCAAAGATGCAAAGCCCAAAAGTGAGAAAAGCTGAGGAGCAAAAATAGCAGGCAGGAGAGCCAAGTTCTCCATCCCTTTTCTGAGCTGCTTGGTGACTCATGGAATGGTCTCTTTCCCTGTGCCTCTCAGGTACATTGCCTGAATTAAAAGGTTTTTTTTCAGAGAATAAATTACTTTTGACCAACCATTCACGTCAGGGATCTCATAAAACTCATGTGGATCAGACCTCACTTGGTTATGTTCAAGCTTGGGAAGCATCTGCAACAGTCCTGCAAAAAGCTTTTTGCTTACCTTCCTGAAGGAAAAACAGATGCCATTTTCCAAGGCAGCTTGAGAGACAAGGCAATTAAAGTCATGGGTCACTAGGGCCAAGCATCTATTGCCTCCAAACCTGCCACCTGCAGAGTTGCAGATGGATCAACTTTTTTCTCTAAAGTTATGCAGCTTTGGCATGAAACACCTTGGTGATTCAGGGGTATAATACAGTATGAGGCAATACCTGCTCACAAACAGGCTACCCTTCCTTCTCAACAAATTTGAACTGCACAGCCATCAGCCTTCCTGGGGCTTGCCAGAAACAACAGCTGTTTATGCTGGATCCAGCAGCATGTGGTGAGCCTGCACCTCACTTACAGCAGTGGTAGGAAAGTGGAAGCTCCCAAAAGAACCTGCTGTCTCTACCCACACAAAGAGGCTACTGGTCTCATCACTGGTGCAGTGAACAGCCCTGGGCATCGACTCCACAGTAATAGCTGGGTCCAGGTGCAAGGCTGTGTCATACCAGACATAGCCTGGCACAGGGTGTCACAGATTCCTGGTCTCCAGGCTTGGTTCCTGCCACTGAGAGTTGTGGACTGGGAGAGCTTGCAGGAATATTGCCTCCAGGCTTTGTTCTGTGCTGGTGGTGAACAGGTCTGGATTCCAGTGTGCTTAGCACACCTCAGCTGGGTCTGGACCAAATTCCCTGAAAAATCTTCTTGCTCTCTTTGCCTGTGACCTCGTGCAAAAAAAGGACTTTGCCCCAAAGCTGTCAAGTTTTCTGGGAGTGAGACCTCTATCCTGAACCCCATGCTATGAGAAACAGGCTCTAGCCTTCCAGGGCTTAGAGTGAAACACAGAACATAGCTCCATTTCTGCACCACAGAGGGCTTGTTCCCAGGATACAAAGGGAATGTGACACTTTTAGGGAAGGAAAAAGAGAGGTTTTTTGGGGTTTTTTTACTGTTTTCACTGGGAAGGTGTCCCAAGACCAGCACCTTGATGGTGAAGTAGGTAGAAAGCAATGTGGCTTGTTTTCTTTCACAGCAGGTGAATTACAATAGATGTAATGTCTTATCACCATGGCTATCTAATTTAGCCAAAAACATTAAGGAGATGATAACACATTATTTGCCACGCATCAGTTCTGTGCTGTAGGACCATATTTGCAGCCTCTAAATAGATTGTCAGATAAAGCACTGCTGTTGGAAACATACTGAGCTAGACTGACCAGTGGTCTGATGCAAAAAGGCATTTCTAATGATAATTGGGACACCCCTTACAGCCAGGCAGTCAGGTCTGAAATGAAAGGGCAGGCTGTTAACAGCACTATTAATAGGGCTAGATGTGCAAAGCAGCTTCAGGGGCTATTGAAACACAGTATCTGCCAAGGTCTAGGACACAGAACAGTAATCAGTGTTAGACTTCAGCTAGGAAGATGTCTTTGGGCCCTTAATGAGAGCTTGGGTTTTTGCTGGGCTTTTCTGCAGCATCAAACCTTGAATTGGTCACAGGGCTGGAGTCCTCAAGCAGGTGTTTGTGTGTGGCTGGGGTTATTCTTTGTGTTGCAGGGTTTTTGGGCTGAGTAGGCCAGGTCATGCCTGTAGTGGGATCTGGTCTCCTGGGATTCATGAACAGCCACCTCTTCAATAACAGCTAGAGACTTTCCTGTATGGGAATGCTGTTCAGTTCAGTAGTACTACTGAAAAAACCTCCTCCAATTAAAGCCCAATATCAGCATCTGATTGTTAGCTTATTGCATAAAATTTCAGCACCCTAAAAACACATCCTTGAAAACTGGCAGGGTCCTGCTTGCTGAATTTTTATGCAGAACAAGAGGAAAACCTTAGTCTCCATTGATATGAGTGTACATCAGTGCTGCTGAAATCAGAACTTGGCATGGGAGGTGAACCTCTGCACTCAGGTGCTGTTTCACACTATCCTGTTTTCATCTGTTTCTCAGGGGAGATAGTGATGGTGGGATCAAAAGAGGGGCCTGCAGGACTTTGGGAATGTAACTTGAAGGTTGTTCCAACTAGGGCTTCTAGCCTATTTGTCTAGGCTGGAACCATGTCTGGGAACAAGTGATAGTTTTTGTTTCTTTCTGTTAGTTTGTTTAGAAGCAACTTAAATATTAGCAGATAGAAGAGCCTCCTGCTGCATTGGACAACAGTCAGAGGTCATCTGAGAGGCTCTGCAGGGCTGCAAACAAACTTGCATGTGGACATAGAGGAGGAGCTGGTGTATCTTGTCTGCAGGAAGCTTTCATGATGCTAGAGCCTTGAAGGCTAACAAGGTCAATAGGAGAGAAATTATAGCAACAACAAAGACTTCCATGAAACCAAAATGGTCCCTTTGAAGAGAGTGTTACTTGCTCTTGAGGACTCTGGTTTCGACCTTAAAGGTTTTACCTCCTCTCTTTTGAGGCATCTGTGAAATGGGTTTTCTGTTCAGCAGATACACATGGAAACAGAAAATTGCTGTATTATTTCCCGCTCATGTGTGTGATGTCCACAGGCCCAGTACTATTAATGAATTTCTTCTCCAGTTCATGAGTGAGAACTAATTTTAAACCCCAGTTCTTTCAGTACACATTGGATAATCACTGCCCTGAAGACTCTTTGACACATCATGCTTTGTGTTTTTTGACACTGGGTGGCTTCCATTGTCAGAGAAAACGTCAAGATTTGTAAAACTAAGACTCAGGAGCAATGGGATCACTTTGTATGTAGCTTCATCCATCATGAGCAGAATAACAGCATCCTAGCTGTTGGGAATAGGCCCCAGTAACTGCAAGTGAGGTTGTCCCATGGGTTGTCATTTTGGATGCACCCAACTCATGAGTATTAGCAACATTTGATGAGCAGTCAAAAGATGTAATAATAAACATACTGTGGTTGATCTCTACTGTTTCTTCATCTTGTGGCACTGAAATAATGATGGCAGTAGTGGGAATGTTTGCAAAATGTTGCAACATAGACCACATTTGAGCGAATTCATCCAGTGTTATCTTGAGCTAAGTAGCCATGGTGGCTAGATGTTTGAATGACTGGAAATCTCTTTCTCAGACTATATTTATTTGAGATCCTGCCCTTCAGAGATGTGGTTCTCAGTGTTTCTGTATTTTTTTTCTCCTAGATGAGTTGGGCATTTGTCCAAAAGGTGTCACCTCCAATGTGTTCCGCTTTAATGTGTCGTCAGCAGAGAAGAACAGCACCAACCTATTCCGGGCTGAGTTTCGGGTGCTGCGTGTGCCCAACCCAAGTTCCAAACGCAGTGAGCAGCGCATTGAGCTCTTCCAGGTGAGTATTCTTACCATCTTCCCCAGTGTCTGTGCCCAGAATAGTGTGACTCCTCAATGGTTGTCTCAGCTGGTATGTGCTGAGCCATAGAAGAGAGAAGAAAGTGCATGCTGTAACCCAGGTTTCTTCCACCATACACAGTGATACAGTCACCTTCCTTTCCTTTTACAATGTGGTGCTGCCCTTTTTTCACTTGGAAGGGGAACCCCTCATCAGTGGAGGAGCTCTGATCCTTCTGTCACATCACCTGTAGGACCCTTGGCAATCTTATTCATTTAACAGTTGCAGCACAATTGGTGCTAATTCAATGGATGGAGCTCTCTGTCTTGTCAATGATTTACTAGAAAAACAGTGCTTACTTTCAATGTTCCCTTCAGCAACAGCTCCCCAGAAGCACAATTCAGGCCACCTGTTAATCCAGGTACTTATGTGGAGTTTTCTTTGAACCTATGGACTGACAGAATAAGGTCTGGTTCAGGCTTGGAAGCGGTAATAGGCTGAACTGGACCACCTAATGATACAGTTTAGCATCAAGGCAGCACATTTCCCACAGGCTCATGTCTGTCCACTTTTCCATAAGAGTGCAGTTAAAACTGTCTTTGGATAGTACTTCTTGAGGACTTCCTGAAATCCAGCATCAATGGTCAGAGCAATTCTCCACCGGATCAAGCTTCTCAGAGCTTTTCCATAGGTTGAGTGGTCTGTGGAGTCAACCTGGGGTCTGCAAGAAGGAACACCTTGAATGTGCTGTGGTTGCTTGTCTGGAAGTAGAAAAAGATGTCAGAGCAGAGGCAGAGGTCTCCAAACCTGAACAGCCCTGGTGTGTTTTGAGAAAAGTTGAAGAGTGTAGGACACCTGAAAATTGAGTGAGAACTCAATAAATTGGTTTCCTGGGCAGGTGATTTGTGGCCAGATGCTGTATTTACCACTGGCAGTTCTGCTCTGAAATCCAGATCCATATTCCACGGCTGTATACAAAAACAAACCCATCCAATAAATGAATTGCTGTGTACTTCTGTCTCTATATGTGTGTCCCTAAACAATTCTGAACTGAGGGAGGTGGGCTGCTTAGGACACAGAAGTAAGGACTGTGTAGATATCTAGAGTTCAAGTTGGTTGTGAAGCATGTCCTCACCTGACCCAAGGTATTCCTGGCATCTCACTTGCCAAGACCAACTTTCTAAACTAGTTTTTAGCAAGCTGTGGGAGAAAAAAAGACTAAAGGCTATTCCCTCCTTCTGCATGGCATTGGCTGATTTTTTCTACCACTCCTTCTGACACAGATCCTTCGGCCAGATGAGCACATAGCGAAGCAGCGGTACCTCAGTGGCAGGAATGTGCAGACACGGGGCTCCCCTGAGTGGCTGTCCTTCGATGTCACCGAGACCGTGCGTGAGTGGCTTCTGCACAGAGGTAGGGGTCTTAGCTGGACTGTGTGTCGAGGGATCCATAGAAACGGGGATCAATATTCACAGAAGTATCTTTCTGCTCCCCTTGTTGCAGGAGCTTGCTTCACAGAGAGGACATGTTGTTTCAGTCTGAGAACAAGCTTTCCTCCAGAGAGCTTCCTTAATGTGTAACCTTTGCCATATTCCTGGCTCTCTCCTGGAGGCCCCAGCATGTAGCTCTGTGGGCTTAGTCAGAACAAGGATTCATGCCTTGGAGGAAATTCTTTACAACCAAGCTCCCTGTGTTTGTCTAAATGATCATAGAAAATGACAAATGCTTTGCTTAAATTTTCATGTGAATTAGGGCAAATATAATATGGGAAAAAACAGCAAGGATCCTGGTTTATTTAGCTGTGTACAGCTTTTCAGGTATAAAGGTGAGGAAATACCAGAGGCTGACACACCTAGACAGCTGGAGGCTTTAACACTGCAGAGAACATACCTCTGCCACCGCTGGACAGCCCAACAGATAGTTACAGGGCAATTCCCAGCAAGAACACTGACCCCATTCACAGCTGGAGCATAAGGCATCGTGACTCACAGCTGGATTGGCCTCACAGATAGAAGCTAGGTGCCACTGAAGACTGGAATGCAGGTACTGGCAAGCAGCTGCTCCCTGGAAGGTTAAGCTGTGAGCTTGCAGGCTCCTCCTATTTCAAGCAATCTAATTTGTGTCCTGATGGCTGAAGCTCAGAGCTGGAACTGCAGCAAGCTCTGTGCAGGCACACTAGCTGACAAGACATCACAGAGTGTGTATATATAGTGCTGAGGAAAAAAGGTGCTAGGCACCTTGTCAATGCCCCAGGAAGCCAGATGTTTTAATTCATGGTACAAAATGAAAAAGGAGCTTTCATAAGAGTCTTATGTTCCTGTAGTCAGGCCCACACAGCATGACTGGTCCAGGAAGTTATTATGAAAGTAGATTTGCCTCTGGAAACTCTGTGTGACTTAGACTGCTAGGAGTTCAATAAAACAGAAGGTTGCAGCTGCTGAAAGAATGCTTCCAGTAAAATTACTTGTCCATATCCAACTTGCTTATTTTCAGATTTCTCCTTCAGACACTAAGCAGAAGCCAGATAATAGGTACTGAGGATGGCAAAAACTGATTTAAGATACCAAAAGCCAGCTATTCAAAATACTTGTTTTCCCAGGGAGGCTTCTTGAAGCTCACAAATATTTTTGGATGCTGAATAGCCTAAAAAAGTAACAAGAAGCACCCTTACCTCTCCAGAAAGTTCCCTTTAGCAAGAGCAAGGCTTTTGGCAAAGGTGAAGCTAGTGGATTTTTCTTCCTGTTCTTCCCAAGGCAGCATCTGTTCCTCAACTCTGATAACACTCCTGACTTTGAGACTCCATTGTCTAGGAGTTAGCACAGCTGTGTAAAACTTCCTAATGCCAGGAGCTGTCCCAGCTGAGAAAGACTGTTTCTCACAGAGTTATCTTTTTTGCAGAGTCCAATCTTGGCCTGGAAATTAGCATACACTGTCCTTGCCATACTTTTCAGCCCAATGGGGACATCTTGGAGAATTTGCATGAAGTCCTGGAGATCAAGTTCAAAGGTGATAAAAGAGCTGGGTAGGGGGGGCTGTTGGGGACGAAAAGTCTCAAGCATATAAAGAAAAAAATAAGATCTTGCTTTGTGTATTCAAGTACTTTACACTGTGTAACATTTGTCTTAAACCATACACATCTGGGGTTGTATGTTCATTTATATGGATATATCCACTATATTCATAGGTTACAAAAAGAAGTAAGGGCAGGCTGGGTGGGTTTGCATGAGTGTCTGCAGAAAGGAGTAATTTTATATTTCAGTGTCTCTCAGGGAAGTTCAACTTGATGCCTTCTCAGATTTCCACAGAGGCTCTACTTTCCAGTTAAGTGTGACTGAAACACAAGGAAGTTAGGCATCCTGTGTGAGGTGGCTCAGAGAGTCAGTGGCTTGGCTGGCCTAAGAACTAGGAACCTCCTGGCTTGCAGCCCTGGGCAGCAGCCACTGGCCCCACAGGCTCCATTTCTGAGGCTATTCTGCAGAGTGCCAATTATCTGACATCTTCTTTAAACCATTCATCTTCCTGCCTATCCTGGGACTCAAGCCAGGAGAGAGTGGGATGGATTAATGGCCCCACCAGCAGTTTGCAAATGGTAAAACAGGTGGCCCATAAGCCTCTATTTCAGGCCCGCAACAGTCAAATTCACCACAAATAAAGGGGTCTCTGTGAGGGGAAAAAATAAGTAGACATGAACCTGGTTCAAGAACAAGCATGAGAGTGTTAAATTGAAAGGTCTCGTTGCATTCTCTGTTTCCATGCTGATTTCTTCTTTGTGGATCCTCTTTTTCCAAAGGCATTGACAGTGAGGATGACTATGGCCGTGGGGACTTGGGACGCCTGAAGAAGCAGAAGGACTTGCATAATCCCCACCTCATCTTGATGATGTTACCCCCACATCGACTGGAGAGCCCTGTGTTGGGAAGCCAAAGAAAGAAACGGGCCCTGGATACCAACTACTGTTTCCGGTAAGTGCAAAGCCTGCTCAGATCCTACGCCTGAGGTGGGCAGGCCTGGCAAGACTCCCATGCCACCGGAAAAGGCAGAGCCCTCCACGGGGGTCACCGTGGTGTCAGATGGGCCACTGGCCAGTCCAGCAGATGCTGTGTGCTTCTGGCAGAGCCACTGGTTCAAGAGACCCGCAAGCACCTTCCAGGAACACAGGCTGGGCGGGGCCCTGCAGCAGCCCCGTGCCAGTCTGACTCCAGGGGCGCTGGGAAAGCCACTTGCCAGCAGCACGAGCCGTGCCCGGCTGCTGAGCTGCCACCGCTGCCTGGCTGTGCTGCTCCAGGCGCTTGGCACACGCAGCCACCACATCCCACCAGCACTGCTGGTACCTGTCCTCCTGCTCAGGAAGCCACATCTCGCAACTGCATGTAAGGCCCCCTTTTAGATTCACTGTGTTTAACTACTGTGTTTCAGGAACCTGGAGGAGAACTGCTGTGTGCGTCCTCTGTACATTGACTTCCGACAGGACCTTGGCTGGAAATGGGTCCATGAGCCTAAGGGCTACTTTGCGAACTTTTGTTCAGGCCCTTGTCCGTACCTTCGCAGCGCAGACACCACTCACAGCACGGTACGTCCAGTACATTATCCTGCCAGAGCCCGTGATTGCCCCTTCCTCCTTACGTCTGATCAATATCCAGTCTCTTCAAAGCAGCATAAGCAGTTCAGATCAAGATCTGTGAAAAACATTCAAGGAAACTGCAGAAAAAAGCCTAGATGGTTCAGCAGAGAAAATGTGCTTGCTTTGGAGTCAGTACTGAGTCTGCTTTCAGGCAAATCTTGAGGAGAAAGAACTGTTGTCTCTTGGAAAAGATGTGAAACAGCAGGACTGATGATTTTAGGGCAGTTACTTGGCAGTGGCCATAGTATTAACTGAATTGTTCACATCAAACATCAGTTCTGGTAATTATATTCTCCCTAAATTTCTCCTGCAGTCTGCACTGGACAGAGGATTTTTCTACACTCTGTGCCAGGTTGTCATGAAAAATTGTTGTGCAATGGCATGTGCCTCCATCTGCTTCTAAAGGGGCAGCTATAGCTCAAAAGTGTAGGGAAATCCATGTCCATTTCCAGAAGCGAACACAGCCACTGAGTAAAATCTCCTTTTTCACAGGTATTCTTTCCAGCTGCATAAATCCTGCCTGACCTACAGCAGAGAGGAAGCTACTAGGCAGTGAGATTTTTTAGTAAAAACTTGGCAGAAATCTTTTGGTAACTTAGGCACAACCTCTGGTCAGCCTTTGGGAAGAATGAAGTCTGAGCCTGGCTAGAGCAGAAAAAAAATAAAAGTAACAGAATAATACAGGCACGGGAGAAGTATAAAGAGAAAAACACAGATTAAGGATCAGAGAGTCCACTGCTGAAGCAGGAAAAGTCAGAGGAAAATCCTGTGTTTCTGCCTACAAAAGTCAAAAGGCAGCAATCCAGATAATGCAACAGCTTATTGGCAAATTAACTTCAGATTTCACTAAAAAAGTTACTGGAAAAAGCAGATTCAGCTGAAGAACAAATAACTATGTAAGGATGGTATTTCAGAAAAGATGCTAACATTTTCTTGACAGTCTGCATAGCAGTAAGGTTCAGTGAAGCTCAAGGACTAATATCAGTGGGAACAGCTGATCTGTGGGAATGAAGAAGTGAACAGATGCTGGGCAGTAACCACAAGACAAAGCAAGGGAATTAACAGCTTTGAAAGGGTAATGGGCATGTAGCTTTACCATCTGGTTGTCCTGAGGAGCTCTCCAGAAGGTAACTGGACTGAATCAGTGTGAGAGAAAGGAGACTTTAGAATGACTCCTAATGATCTTAAACAAGAAAGGAAATGAGCAAGCATTAAGGTCAGTGAAGTGATCAAAGAAAAGTTCAGAACAACGTAGCTGCTGACAGCTTGCCAGCACCACTTAGGAAAGACAAAATGAAAAGAAAACTCACCAGTCTGTTTAACTTGCTGTTGAGTAGTGGCCCAGAGCACATGATACCCTGTGGTACAGCCAGAGCTATTTGCTTAGGATCCCAGAGAGTTTCTACCACAACAACAGTGATTACATGGATCTGGATGATAGAACAGGATGTATCCTTAGCACTTCTCATCCCCAAAGACTGTAAAGTAGTTAAAATACAGTGTGCCAGACTCTGTCATTTATACCAGATAAGCACTGAAGAGACCACACTAGTGCAGGTGAGATCATGCTCACTGCTGAGAAGTGGTCACCTCTGGCAACTGTTCTGTAGTGGTCACATGGCTGTAGTGTACAGTCATCTGTGGGCTGGGGCCAGCTGGGAGGAGGAATCCAGTGGGGTCCCACAGGACACTGTCCTGGCTCCAGTATTACAGTGTGATGACTTGGAGGATGGAGTGGAGGGAGAAGGCATCAGACAGTTCAAAACTGGGAGGGAATTGTGGATACTTGAGAGGACTGGCAACCATCCAGTGCTATCTGGAGATGTTGGTTGAAATAAGCAGCACTGATATTCTTTCTTCTGGTTTCTTTAATAGAATCCAAGATGGCATGGCCCCAGGCTGGTTACACCCAACCTTGTTAAAAGCAAAAATTGTGACACACTGCTGTACCAAATTAGAGATGAAAGGAGACAACTACTAGCACTCCTTCAACCCTTAGGCATCAGTCACAGAGAGCAAGAGTATTACAGTTAGGAAAAAAACCCCAAAAAACTCTTAAGAGTCAGAGCAGGGCAGGTGAGACTCTTTAGAGGCAGGCCATGATCAGGAAGTGACATGTAGGAGTATTAGTCATATCAAGGAAATACCCTCTGATGAGTATGGTGAAAACACCTAGAGACTTGCTGAGTTGGCAGCCCCTTCCTGTCCTCAACCAACTTAAATGTATTCCTGACCTTGTCACGACATTTACTTTGTTCCTGCAGGTGCTGGGTTTATATAATACGCTGAACCCTGAGGCATCTGCTTCGCCCTGCTGTGTTCCCCAGGACCTGGAGCCACTCACTATCTTGTACTATGTCGGGAGGACCCCCAAAGTGGAGCAGCTCTCCAACATGGTGGTGAAATCTTGCAAGTGCAGCTGAAAGGCCCCTGGCCCACCCAAAGCCAAGGAAAAAACTGTCAGCACCCACTCTCCTGCTTCCAGGCTAACACAGAGAACTGGGGATCAGAGACTACGCATGCTGAGGGCCAAGTGCCAAACCTTGAGAGTTTGGCAGCCCTTGGGGATTTCTTCTGGAACACTCCTTGGTCGTCTTGGCAGTGTAATGTTCCTTCTAGGAAGTACTTTGGTGACACAAAGGCCACACTCTCCAAAATGGCTGGACAGCTGGTGCAGAAGAAAAGGATAACGTGGAAGAACTGCAGTGTATTTGAATGCTGGGTGGTTGAGATGGGAAAGCAAGAGAATGAGAAAGCAGATGAAAGGCAGAATGAAAAAGGGGAGATGTTTTCTATTCTTGCTTTAACTATCTTAAGACCTCAGCACTCCCCATTAGCCTGAAGTATTGAAGGTTTTCCCTGTAGGAGGAATTTTTGAAGGTTTCCTTAGAGAAGGAAAATGCACCAAGCAGGGAAGCTGCTAAGAGAAGTGCTCAGAGATACACTTAAGACTTTGTCCCTCAGAGCTCTGCTCCTGGAGTCCTGCAGCTGAAACTGTGTCTGCCAAAGCCTCCAAGTTCAGTTGACAGATCCTGGCTATTGCGTTCCAAATGCAAACTGCAAGGCTCCCAGTTAGCCTACCAAAGGTGGGCAAATACAAGAAAAGAGGGTGCTGAGTCAATTTTCAGAGGGACTGAAGTCTCCATTCAGCTCTCTTACCTCCCTGGAGTTTTTCTAAGAGATGATTTTGCGGTCAGAGCAGGAGCATCTGTGGGTACCTGAATACTGGGCCTATTCATTTGTGATCTGATTACACCCTGAGGACCTCTTGTCTGTTATGGTTTGTAAGGTGCTTTGGGGTGTTCTGCACCTGTTCTGCATGATG
The DNA here is from genome assembly GCF_050655825.1 of Lonchura striata. Lineage (NCBI taxonomy): Eukaryota > Metazoa > Chordata > Aves > Passeriformes > Estrildidae > Lonchura > Lonchura striata. The sequence goes on along the minus strand of NC_140707.1, from coordinate 51,235,232 downwards.
ACCTGAACTTGGTCTCACCTGCCAAGACTTTAAAAAATAGTAATCTCAAAAACTTTGTAAAAAATAAATATTTGGGGGGTGGGGGGAGATGCTAATTTTTTCACAAGGAAGTTTTTTGTTGGAGGGTTAGATAATTTGCTGGTTTTAAACTGCTACTGTTGTGGCATATTCAGTGTAAATTTTTTACCCTTTCCAAAATGTTTCTTCAAAAGAACAGATAGAATTTAGGTCAGCAAGAAAATTCCAAAATGGAAATTTCTTATTACCCTCAGACTGTACCTGGTGTAAATGTGCCCTGTTCCAACCTAGTCCTTCAGACATGTACATCACTGTTGGCATCTGCTTTTTATAGATTCATATAAAGCTCCCTTCAAACATAAAACACTTTCAACAATACTGTTTAAATATCCAAGACAATGCAGTTGCCACAGCTGACAAATGTTATATGTCCATTTGAAGATATATATGGTCTGCCAGTACAGATCTGCACATCCAGGTAAATAACACACCCTTCCTCTCATGTACTGATTTCATGCTCATAAAAAATTACAGATGCTGCCCAGGCAAGAAATCAATGTAGTCCTTTAAATGGGCTTTTGCAGCCATAGATACTCCCAGAAGTAAAAATCTTTGGTGCTGAATGCCACATGAGACCCAGAGGCTGTCTCTGACTTGACAAAACAGCTACTTAAAAGTCCTGTTCTAGAGACCACAGAGGTTCCACCCTGTCTCCTCCCAGTTCCTGGTCCCCAGCAACTGAGTGTAAAATGACACCTAGCTCGTTAATCACTTGTGTCCAGGGCTCTCCACGGTCAGCTCAGAATCCAGCTCTTCCACCAAGCCCTTCACAATAGTGGCTGCTTCCATATAGCTCATGTGAGGCTGCCAAACAGTGTAAACTCAAATATCTTAATAAACCATAAACAGCCCCTCCTGAACCATCACCAGCTGGATAGAGGTTAGCAAGGGTGGGTCAATGAAGGCAGCCTGCTAACCTTATGCCATTTTGGCCAGGGCATAGATGCCCTGATAGAGGCACTCCCCAGTGCTTTATCCTTTTCATCTCTGGGGCTCCCTGACCTGTGTGATTGGTGTGATGATGAAAGCTCTGATCAATCCTGCAGCACTATAGTATTGCTGTATTGCTGTGCCCTATGCACCTCTCAATGCCCAGGCTTCCCTGCCACCTGCCCAGGGAGCAAATAAATGCATTATAACTACACCATCATGCTGACAGACATGCCAGAAATTCACTAGCTACAAGAGTGTGTGTGTGTGTGAGAGAGAGAGAGAAAGAAAGAGAGAGAGAGAGAGAGAGAAATCCAGATGCCTATTGGCATAGGAATTCTCTCTGATCTCCTTTTAGTAGAAGCCTCAAAGGAGGTTTTGGTTTACAAGCTGCAGTCTATTCTTTGGTCATCTGTCCTCCCGAGTCCTGGGCTGGCTTTGCTCTCCATCCAACTGAAGGGCATCCTCGCTAATAAGCAGGGAAGCAAGGAGGGGGAGCTGCAAAGGGCTGAGCTAGAACACTTGCACACTCAAAGTTCTGTGTGGCACTTGGAGCACATTGGAACCACCCATGGATTAACCCTGGCAGCCTCTTGAGATGGGACTGTCTTATTAGCCTTTGTTCACAGCTGCTCCTCAGTGACAGGAAGGAGCAGCAGGAAGACCAAGCCTTTTGCCTCTTGGCAAAGGAGACAAAATGGCAATGGAAAATCGAGGTGAAGAGTCCTGGAGTGTCCAACCAGTAGACACAGGTATACTCATGGGAACAGTAATTTTTGACATCAAACACATTTCAGTTACTGCTTTTCTGTTCAGCCTTCCATTTCTGTAGCAACATTTGAGAATTAGATTTGTGAGACGGGCTCTGAATTATTTTTCTTAAAACTGAAGTAACTTTTCTAGTGGTGTTTTAGCTATAATTGAGCAACAAACTATACTAGCTACATGGGGCTTAGTAATAACAGATTAAATACAGTCCTGGGCACAAGTGTACCAAAATGTTTCAGGACACTTGTGTGAGAAGGCAGAGGGCAGTTACTATGCTGTTACTAGCTAGCAAATTGAAGAAGACAATGGGAAAGAAAAAGTGAGATCTTCATTGCCAACACTGAATACAGCTCTCAACAGTTCCCTTTTGTTGTTTTCAGAAACAAACAAAAGCTGATGAAAACAATCCCAGCATAGTTTGTCGCTTTAACAAAGATCAATGGTTACAAAGAGTGAAAAAAACCTATTATGCAGTGCCATAAGGCAGATCCTATACAGATGATCAAACAACCATCTGTGCAGTCCCTGTTTTTCTGTGGCAAACTATTATAGTATGCAAAAGGCCTAGACCTGAACTTGAACACCTTGTTTTTAGGCTGCAATGCACCACAGAGCTCTGAGAGGAATGCTGCTTCAGTGAGTAGAGAACGTACACTTTTACCTCAGCAAAGAATGGTCTTTGCAGACTAAATGAGTCTTTGTGCCCCAGACTTTGAATTGGATGTTCTTTAGCAATCCCACTGCACTTCCATAAAGCCCATCCCTGTTACCACTGTGTGACTGGGATATGCTGCTCAATGTTTCACCCTTCCTTATGAACAACAGACATCAATACACTCAGTCAGAAAGCTGGACTGTGCCCAAAAGTAATAAAAGACAAACATACCTGTCCACTCCTCTAGCAACATTATAGCTCTGTTCTGCAGGGTCCTGGGATGTCTTATATCTCTCTGTTGTGGCCATCAATTTTTAATTTTCTCAGTTCACAGATCCTTTTCTTATCTTTCTGTGCTGCTCTAAAGCTTTCCTTATCTGTGACTAGAATGTCCTCACCAGAGCAAATATACAGGAGGTCTGGCTCAGGTTTCTTCGTAAATGCAATCACTACAGCCATCCCATGAAGAGGATCCACTGCAATGTCTTAGGAGGCAGATGTCTTCAGTATATTCTCAAGTCCAATTCAGGGCAGGTTGAATATCACAGTGACCAGGATGCAACTCTAGAGACAGCTCCACTGTGCAGAAAAGGTTTTTTGCCCACTACAAGTGTTTCTAGTGGCATACAAAAGAGTATCTCTATAATACTGGCTTGTCTTCTCTAATAGGTGATTGAAAGGCAATGTAGTCAATCACGAAAATACATGATCAATACATATAGAGTCAACAGTGTGGTATGTACACACTTGGAAAATTATACTACTCTGTGGTCTTCTTGGCAGTCTATAATCTACATTAATTGTGGTTTAGAATTAACAGCGGCAATTTGTATATAGTGCAAGGATGCAAATATGCCTTCTAATTCTTTAAAAATAACATCTATTATTTTTTACATTCAAAATCAGTAGAAAATATTGGTCAAAAGCTGTATAAAATTACTGTGTTTAGTAAAAGAAAACCTGGACTTTCAGATCTCTGCTTTACCAGTATTTTCTTTTGCATACAGGGAATGAATTTAAATCCTGGTTAACTTCTTATGCAGTTCCAGAAGTGACAGATGGAAACAACAAACCTCAGTGTCTCTTGTCCTCTCTTGAAGAGAGGCTTCAGATACAAATGCAAGATCCTTTATCATGCAACAAATCAACACAGAAGAGATGAGACAGTTTAGTCATTATGAAATAGATTGTCTTAGAAATTAATTCTGGTGTATCAACAAGAAATGCAGCAAGTGAAAACTATTAATTAATAATTGCCATTTTCTAAATGACAGTAATGCATTTGAGATGCCATTTATGCCCACAATTACAGAAAGTGTATGGTACAGCACTTTGGATGTCACTGTGTTTCCAGGAAAGACCAATTTCCAAGATTAAAGATCTCAGTTACTTGGCTGCTTTGTAACACCCTTATATAGGGCTAGGTTTCTTAGAAAGATACAGAGATGGTCTGAAGGCATTCAACCATGCAGCTGGGCCCTTTCCAGTACTGGCCTACGATTTAATGAAAAATACACTTAGAAATAAGGACCCTTCTATCTAATGATATAATTGTTTCTTTACAGCTGTGGTTTATGGCAAACCATTCCTCCCCTCCTCTCCTCCCCCCTCCACATTATTGTTTTCCCACATCCTACAAACTTAATGAATAGCTTCCAGGTAGAAACTCTGTCCCCTAAGCTGGTTTATGCTGCCATTGGTTAACTTAAACCAAACAATACCAAGCAGTACCTTCTAAAGACAAAGACTTAGTTCTTATTTCTCCCTCCTTCAGAAGACTTAGTATCTTTGTAAAGGGTGATATTCTTTGCCTCTCATTCCACTTAGCTCACTAGGAAAGATCACAGAATGGTTTGGGTTGGAAGGAACCTTAAAGATAATGTAGTTCCAACCCCCTACCATGGACAGGGACATTTTCTGTTAGACCATGTTGCTCAGAGCTTCATCCAGCCTTGAACATCCCCAGGATTCCAGCATCCACATTTTTTCTGGGCAGCCAGAGTGTCTCACAAACCTCACAGTAAAGAATTTCTTCCCAACATCTAATCTAAAGTTACTCTTTTAGTTTGAATCCATTCCTTCTTGTTGTGCCACTACATGCTGTTGTAAAAAGTCTCTTTTTGTCTCGTAGGCTCCCTTCAGGTACTGGAAGTCCCCAGTTAGGTCACACCTAAGCCATCTCTTTTCCAGGCTGAACAAACCCAATTCTCTCACTCTGTCTTCATAGAAGAAGAGTTTTATCCCTCTGATCATCTTGGTTTCCCTTCTGTGCTCTCGCTCCGACAGTTCCCTGCTCTTCCTGTTGGGGACCCAGAGCTGCAGGTGGCTCTCAGCAGAGCAGAGGGGCAGAATCCCCTCCTGGCCCTGCTGCCCACGCTGCTTTGGATGCAGCCCAGGACACCTTTGGCTCTCTGGGCTGGGAGTGCCCATGGCTGGCTCATGCCCAGCCTCTCATCCAACCAGCACCCCTGGTCCTTCTCAGCAGGGCTGCTCTGATCTGTCCATCCCCAGCCTCTGTTGATACCAGGGTTGCCCTGACCCTAACTGCACCTTGCACTTGACCATGTTAAACCTCATGAGGTTCCCATGGCCCCACTTCTTGAGTTTCTCCAGCTCCCCCTAGATGGCAACCCATCCTTCAGGTGTGACAGAAGAAAAGGAAGAAGATACCTCATTGCTGTACACATGAGGCAAATAAAAAAAAATTAACATAATTAGGTGTGTTGCAGAAGGTGAAGTGGACTTCCTTTTATTGGTCTGCCAACACACAGCCATTTCTCACTAGCTGTTTAGATACTCACTCACCAGATTCAGAAATGAGGCATTATAATAATATATCACAGCCAGTCCATATACATCACTTGATGAAAGAAACCAGCTGGGTCATATCAAACCATATTTCCTGACATTTTTCAGGAAGGATTTATTTTTTCTCCTAAGTTATTATCCTCTTCAGGAAGCAGACAAAACAAAGACTCGCTGTGCAGCCAGGGCAAATCTTACAGGATTTGTGCAATGCATGTAGTATGACTGGGGAATGTCATGATAACCATAATCTGGCCCTTTCTTGAAACAAAATTTTGGCGTTTTGAAGTGCTCTAATCCTCTTACAGGTTGACTAGATGCTTGGGAGAAATACACGTTTTAAGGATTTGTAAGGAACTCCACTTGCAGACGAAAGCAGTAGCAGACAGTCTGACTCTCAACTAGAGTCTCTGAAAGACATCCAGCTTGCAACAAGCTGCTTTGCATGACACGTTTTGAAGTCTGCCCCCTCAGAGGAGACTTGGTACAAAAATCTCTACATATACTTCAGGATCGGAAGATCTCATTTAGATAATACCATGCTATGTGCTCTGTCATGCTAATCTGAAGAACTGGAAAAAAAACCCAAACAGAATGAACAAAGAGAAACAAAATAGATGGCAATAACATCTCAGGAAAGCATAGTGTGGCAGCAGTTACATTGTGCTGAATAGACATTTTAAATTGTTTTCATTTTTGTCAATTTTACCTGCCTTCATTCAAAAGACCTGGGCCACAATTTGGCAGAGGGAGCTACCAATCTTTATTCCTAGCTAATTTCAAAAGGAAGTTTTATTAGACATATGGAGACATGAATTTTGTAGGTCTGTGTATAAGGAAAAGAAAAATCCACGTTGATATCACAGACAAAGTGTATTCCACATAGAATTTCTGGAATTAGAAATAGTGGAGAAAACACTTTCAGGAAGGAAGACAAGCCCAGATTGAATGAGGGAAGCATCATGCAACTGGAAGCATTAGCAATGTAAGTACTGGCACCAATGGGATGCCTGAAACTTCCCAGCAGATTCACAGCTCTCCATCTGCACCTTGAAGAATGTATTAAGACATCCTAGGTTTATTAAATATATTATATTAAATATATCTAACACAGCACTTTTTCAGAAGATCATATATATAAGGCAAAACCACATGAAAAACATGAGGTAAATCCTATATAATAATTACTGGAAACAGTACAGAAAAAATCCCTTGTCATTTTTCTTCCCTAGACTCAGAAAAAAAAAAATTTTGTAGTAGAATGAGGAAGTGATGACAGTGAAGCATTTTGACTTGTCAGTACAGAAACTTTTCAAAACTCACTCCAGATTTTTGACATGATAACACTCAAGATGTAGGGATCAGCTCAATAACCCCAAAATATTTTGGGGGGAGATTTTATTACTTTAGAACATAACTGAGTACTGTAACTTGTCTCCAATTTGTGTGGGAGGAAGGAGGCTACCATTACTATAATTACAATAAAATAAGATTTTATAAAATATTCTTGCAGGGGCACCAAATTGAATTAATGTTCTGGAGTTGTCTTCTGTTGCCCACCCAAGAACAGCAGAAGGCAAAATGTCAAATACCGTATTGAAATTAGTTTGAGATAACAGCACCTCTTTCACCTGCCCAAACAAATGATAAAAAATTTATTAACAAAAGACATACCTTTAACAGCCCCTAAATCTTTAACAACTGCAGCCAATTTGGTCTTTTTAAGGCAAATTTGAATTGTCTGACAGGTCAGATAAAGAAGCCACTTCTTTTCAAAGAATAGAAGATTTCTCAAACTCACTGTCTGTGCTGTAGGCGTGGGCTTGTAGAGAGGAGGCCTTGTTAAGTACAGTCTTTTCCCTTGGGAACCACTATGATTCACTGAATACCACTGGCAAGGGCTTCATACCAGGATCTCCACAGTGATCAGTGATTCTTTCCTTTTAATTCAAAACAGCAGTGAAAACTCCTTTTCAATGAGGGCAAATAAAATCCTTTTTTGGTAAGTTAAAAGAGCAGACTCCTCAGGGCAGACTGGTGTTACTTGTCACCTTCAGTTCAGTGGAGTTGTCCTCTTGCATTACAACTGCAGAGGAAGACTCAGAACCCAACCATTTTGAAATCAGTCTGCATTTCCTAACTACACATCTATGTCAGCAGGGAAACTTCATTCTTTGGAAAAGGACAGCCGTGTTCCAAAGCAGGAAGGAACAAGTTATCAGGTTCCTTAAGACATGCTGTGCTTGTGCACATTCACCTTGAAGGTGCTCAGCACTCAAGCTCTTCAGAAAACAAAGATGGCAAGTGAAATGTGTATGAAAAAGATAACTGAAAAGCTTCAGTTAGTGGAAAGTTTTTGGGGTTTTTTTTCCATATTTACACATTTAATCATTTACAATGATCATATTATGGATGAGTTCCATGTAGCAATCTACTTTCCTCCAAAATCCCAACTTGTCTAGAAGTGGATCTTGGCGTTCTTTATGTGCTTTTAAAAGTTTCATCATTCGGAAAGCCTCATCAATATATAATGCCCAGCCAGGTGAATGCATACACAAGTTGCATGTGACACCTTGGCATGTGTCAGCAACAGACACTTTTCTTGAGAAAACTCAAGGACCACAGGATGAATTCTGGTGGAACATGCCATTGTCATGAAAGTAGCTTTGTCCTGTACTGCAACTCTCAAAATAAAAAACCTATAAAAAGTCAAGACTGCAAGACAACCTAGTCTAGCTCTTGTGGGACAGCAGCAGGTCAGCAGCACATGCCTGATGCACAAGTTTAAAACTGGAACAGCCCATTGTGAGAATTCCCCAGAATAGTAATTTGAAAAGTCTTAGAAACTTCCTGGTTTTCAGTTTTAATATTTAATATGCCCTAACATACTACCTTTTCATGGATTGGTCTACTTGTCTTTTCAAACCACATACTCTTTCTTGTATTCACATCTTGTACCAAGAAATTCCACAGGTCAAGTACATACTGAGGGAAAAAAGCTACCTCCCCCAACTTTTTTTTTTTTTCTTTGAAACTTGTATCTGTTAGCTTCATTTGATACTCCTACTTTTAGTGGGCATGATTGTGAACTATTACTCCTTTTTCAACTTCTCCCTTACATACGCATTGCTCATCTCTTTTCCAATTAACCACTTTCTGCATGAAGAAAACTATGAATGTGAAGCTGTTGGTATATACAATCTCAGTTCTGTAAAGTTAAATAAGGTTCTTCTGATGTCTGGTGTAAACAAGGATGTCTCAGCTCTAGAAATATGAGATTCCAGAAAAAAAAAAAGCCCAGCCCCAGATTTAAGTAAAACTCGGAAGCTTCTTTTGGAAGAAACCTGTGACAGAACTATGAGAATAAGGTGTTCAGAAAGGAAATAATTTGAAGAGGATCAATCAGCCACTTACTGCAACCAAAAAAATCCAACTATTTATACACCAGCAAATAACTCATTCAGATGCAAACAGTGAGTCCAGGATTATCAGCAAATATAAAACTGACTGAGGTAAAACTGTCTTTGGCAGTTTTATCAAGAAAATCTTAAAAAATAAAATGGGAGACAGACTACTTTTGTTTCCAGCAAATAATCCAAAATTACGGGAACCATTGTATTAGTAGAAGGTACAGGCCTTAAAGAATGCATGCTGAGAATCCATGCTGAGAAGCCACCTCAGGTAAAGAAGAATGGTCTAGCACTGCCAGCCATTCAACTCCATGCATATGGAGAGTATCTGTTAGGAGGAAAAGGCACAGCACTGAGATTCCTACTGGTAAAAAAAGGTCTTGAGACCAAAACTTCCTTTCACAATGTGGATCCAGTATCAGAGATACATCTGTTGACCTTGCAGGCATCATAGTAAGGAACATTTCCAAGAAATCATGATTGTCCAAAAACATACCTAGTTTTGAGAATAGAAATTTCAGTATATCTTGTTGGCATCCAAGACTAAGTGGTTTGTCTAGGGTCACAACATGATCTCCCATTGCTGGCACTCACATGCCTTGTGAGGCTGTTTTAAAGGTCAAGATAAAACATGTGAAAAGGAAACTTTATACTTCACTTATTGAGCACAAGTCAGCTCTTCTGGAAAGGAGAGAATTTAATATCCCTGCCCTGAATTTTTATGCCGTGGTATGCTCATCACCTAAAACACAGTACAAAATGCAGTATGAACTCTTCATATGCTCAGCCTCCAGGACTCTGATGTGCACATTACTGCATTCAAGCCTAACAAGCCTGATTCTCTATCGCTAGAACAGGCTCTGTAATTTAGAAGTGATACAAACATCACAGAAGAGGGGGATCCTTTGATTACATTATTCACTGTCAGCACTGAGATAGATGCTGAATGATTGTTGGGGCTTTCTATTAATAATTGTCTTGCAGTGAGGAAGGACACTTCTGACAGAACTATTGTTGAATACATAGAAAAAATAAACCACACTTGAGGAACATATATATCTGTACTCCCCTTATGCAACTATGATATATCCAAAATGGTTTACTTTTCTACTTCCCTCCCTTGTAGTAGAAAACACTTCCTGTAAACTGCCTTCTCTCCCAAGATGAGTGGGAAACAGTCCTGTGCTTCCCCACTGAATCTCTTAACTGCAGCACTAAGAGGCTTATGGAAAGGGACAGATAAAGGAGGCAGCAGAGCTGCAAAGAGACAAAATACATGTTACCTTTCAGTATACAGTACCCACCATGCACAAAGACAGATGGACTCCTGGCTGAAGAATACAGGGGAATGGAAGAAATAAGAGCCTGGAATTGCAATTTGTTCTAGAATTTGTTCTGATTCTCTATTGCACATGTTCCCAGTGTATCAGCATTTGTGTTCAGAGATGGAATCAGCAGATGCTCAACACAAAATAATACTGCTGTGTCATTCAATGCTCTGGCTGAGCACATCCTGAGAATAAATAGGAATTCAAGGTCTAGGTGTTTGGCTTCAGGTAAAGGACCAGTCTTGAGACTCCTGGGTTGTTTTTTTTTAATTTGTCAGAAGCAGGAGAAAAATTTTCTCAGGCAAAAGGATGCAAGTCCTCACTTCTCCTGACAAAATTCATCCCTTCAAATTAAGGGTCTTAGACTGTACTGTGTATTTTCCTGAATATTTAAAAAATCTCAGAAACAGGATATTTAATATACTGCTACTAAGTCATCACAGTTACAGATGTGGGGGTTGGCTATATCTAACATGCAATGCAAAGAAGTTCAAGAAAAATGTCTATAATCAAGTTCAAATCATTATCCCAAAATGAGTGGGTGTCAGACTGGCAAAGCTGACAAAACAATTCACCTGTGTTCATAATAAACCAACACTAACTGGTAATTTTCTTGATGAAGATGTAAGAATGTTGCTTCTGGCAATTACTCCTATTAGACGATCACCTTTCCTGAGCTAACTAAATCTTTATCCTACAAACCTCTTTACAGTTTTCAGTAGTGGCTGTGATGACCTGAACAAACAAGCTAGAGAACAAAAGCAGAGATGAGAGATCCATAAGGATGTATATCCTAGAGCTACTCAATCTGTACATAACGCCCAGTAGAATAAGGATAACTCAGATCCTTTGGGAGGAAGAAAGGAATGGAACTGTTATTTACTGAAGCTCAATCTTACATGGAAATAGCCCCTTTAACTGAGCTGGAGGTATAGGATAGCCAATACCATGCATAGCAGAGTAGGCTGGGAGAAGACAGACCTATGGTCTTGAAGCCCACAGCTGCTAAGAATGTGCACAAGTCTGAAGTAACAATTTCTGCAACTAAACTTTCACTAATCAAGAGCCAACAAAAATGTGAAGAAAGTGAACGTGATCATGACTGTCTAATGGAAATGAAAAATAAGCTACGGAAGAGAACAGCTGTATCAGAGAGCTGCACTTCAGGCAAGTGATGTATTCAGTGTGTCACATGCGTGAGTGTACCAGAAATAGAAAGAAGAGTGTTCCATCCTATGAATTCATGCCTGAAGTGAGTGATGGTGAAACTAATAAGGTACAAACATAATTATTTAACCTTCTCACAACTTGTTTGGTCTTGAGTGACAGAAAATACGTGGAATTCAAGAGTGAATATGAACATAATCATTTCAAGAGAAAACACTTTTCCCCTCTGATACAGTTTCTTTTGTCAGTCCTTTGGGTTAATCACTATCTATTTGTCAACATATTTGAATGATCTCTTAACACTGACGATACAAACTACAAAAGACAGGGGAAAGCGGAGTAAGAAAAGAGGTCAAACAGGATATTGAATCCAATCTCTGAAGACTCTCCTACAAGCAGCAGAACATTTTTTACCTTTGAGAATTGTCAATCACACCCCATGCCGTTGGACAAGGCAGAAGTTGCAAAATACTGAGTTTTCCTTTAACTTGGCACCAACAAAGAGCTACAGCTGAAGCTGCTTCCTGTTCATTTTAAGGATGGATGGATCTTCTCTTCAATGCAATTTCCAGCTGCTGACATTGTTTTCTAACACAAGTAAACTAATTTTCATAACACTAGGCAAATTTTAACTGGAGTGCTTCACCAAGACACTATTGCAACTGATAAGAGCCACCTGGGCCTTAGGGTTCAAGCCTGGGTCTGAAAACATCAGCCAATTAAAAAAGTTTAAAAAGTCTAAACAAAGAGAAATCAAAATACAAAATAAGCCACACAGAATACAAGTATCCTACAATGAAACAAAGACACATTTAAAATCCTGTCCAGTATAACAACAGCAAATATTTTGGGCGTGTCAATTAATAACTGAAATTATAACCAAATAAAACAAATGAAAATACTTTATTTAAACTGTTCATTTCTATGGCTCTGTGCCAAAATTCAAGATGACAACCAACATAGACATCTGCAGCTGCATGTTCTAATATTTTTCTCTGCTGATGGCTGCCATGTGATGAAAGCATGGAACCTTGGCTATTACCAGACTAGAACAGATTGAAATGGCTGAGCAAGTGAGACTTTATGTTCAAACCTGGACTTTAGGAACAACAGCTGAAGGAAAGATCTCTCGTCTTACGGAAAGATCTAACAGTTAGAGCTGAGGAAGAAACGAAAAGAAGGGAAAAAGACTCAGCAGCAGAAGCTCTCAGAAGCATTCATTCACCTCAGCTTGCAGGTGTATCACCACAGTCTGCTTTCACAGATGTTTAGATACTCTTTTCAGTGCGTTGTTCTCTCACCAAGGCCTCCTTTTCTCTCATTTTGCCTGATATGGGAATGTGATGGTGTGAAGTCACTGCTGCTGCTTCTTCCTTTGTCCCATACTTGAAGCAACTCTTGGGATTCCTCACCTGGAGTTCTGTGTTAATCCTTCTCTGCGAGCAGAAGCTGGGAAAAAAAGACAAAGTTTTTTTACTTTTTTACTCAAAGATTTTGAGTAATCATTGAGGACTGTTTTGTGGGGAAAACTGATGCACTGCTCTGCAAATCTCAGCCATTACCAGAAACCTGTGTGTCTTTATCACACAACCTCTCTGTCATAACAGATGAAATCACAAACCAGTATAACAAAACCTAATTTAGTAAGCTACTGTGTGAAAAAGTACTCTTGGTATTCCTTTCAAGCCCCAGAATACCTTTTTCACTCTTACTTCTGACTCATGTGACTCATCTCTTCACATGCACCCTTTCTCTAAATCTTTCTCCCACATCAGTATCCTTTATCTCTTTCTTTGGGTGTTTTACTCATTTGCTTGCATGGGAGTTGACTTCCCCAGCCCAACACATGCTGAGGGCCTTGCTGCAGGACAGCTAGGGGTGTGAAAGGCTGATCTTTAAAAAGAAACAAATTGGGAACATGGAATCCCCCACCCCCCCCCCATTATTATAAAGATGCAGTTTTGACTTCTACATACTGCAGCATTTTACTATTTAGGAACATTATGGGAAAATGTCAATGTCATCTTCCCTTCTTAAACATCCTTAGACAGCCCTTTAAAAAGAAAAAACAAAAACACTTAGAAATGTACCAAGTTTATTTTTGACAGCTTGCATTTTACAGCTAACCTAGTAAGTAAATCTTGTCCTCTGTATTTGGCACATCAGCTTTCTCCTAAACATGAGTGACATTTGTTGAGAGATGTTTCTTAAAAATATTGCTATATTTAAAGAAAATAGACTCACTCTCCTTGAAAGTCCAGCATACAGCCAAACATCACAGAGCACAGAGGATCTGGAAAGATGTTTAGAAAGTGAAATTGCCAGCTATGTCACCGCACAGAAAATTTGAAAACTGAATTAGAAACCAAACTGTCAACCATGTGCATTAAGACAGGATACCAGTCCAGAAACGTATCCCTTGGCAATATGCTGAAATTAAGGAAACAAAGGCACATGAGAGAAGGTAGCCAACTTCAACCTCATTTTCCTGTTTTGAAGATGTTTGAGCCTTCATATTCCTACAGAAATGCATAGCACAGTTTGTCTTTTCTCACAGAGTTAAAATCACTTTCCTTGAGTTCTTGTATGATTACCTTGAGGATTCAGCACAGAAAGGGGCATTCCTATGTCTATAAGTACATATGTAAGTTCCTATCAAGAGTGCAGCTCGTTGCCAATTCAGTAATTTCGTAAATACTAATGTATATAATGCTCTGAAGTTTTATAATTCCAAAGCTACTGGTGAACATTCCACCTCCTTGCAGTTGAGTAGATGGAGGTTCTGGTTGACTAGCAGGAACAGAAAAAGAGCTCATTGCTGACAGAAGCAAACATTAAGGGTTGATTCTCTCCAGTGATAGAGTCATTGCAGTGAATCACTACATACAACAGCATGAGCCTCCTTTTTTCTCTGCCTGCCATGAGGTGTCAAAGTATCTGCCCATATGTCTGTCCACATGTTTACACACTATTATGTCATCCATGACTGCACCTCAAAAACTCAGAACAGTCACAGTGGGAAGAAGAGGATTATCTCCCTTTTATGGATATGACTCTCAGTCACAAGAAAATCAAAGGAGTTGCATGAAGTCATTAAAATTCATTGCCATGTAGACTTTCCCAGCACAGATGTATATAGCCTTGCTCACAAACCAGCACCTAAATCTAGTTGTGCTTCCAAGCTGCTGGAATAAGACAGAGATGAGCACAAGGCTAAGTGACAGTACTGGGTCAGGAGCCCATGCTAGTATTTTTTACAGCTGGTTTGGACTGCTTCATCTTACCTGAAGAAAATGTGTGGGAGAACTGAGCAGATTTATTGAAGTCTCCTGAAACTAGTGTTGAAAGCAGGAACTTACTTTCTCCCTGAAAAGCTAAGATAATCCTAGAAATTCAGATTATTTTTTTATCCCAGACTGAATTTCTGATGTTAGAATGATGCCCAGCATTCTCTTGATAATATATAGTATAACTAAGAAGACAATAAATAAATGGTGTTTATTTATATCTATGGGTGATTGACACTAGCAAGCCAGGACAGCTGACAACAGAAAGCCAGCCTTCCCTCCCCCATATTTTGAGCACAACTTCAACCTGACTTGTTGAACCAAGAAGGCAAGGGAAAGCAGCAGCTCCAAGTCATGTAAATTTTCTTGGGGGGTGGGGAGGTGTGGATGTCTGAGTGTGTGTGGGGAGTGTGATGTGTATGTCATGAATGGTATATACAACTGTATTCCAGACAAGCCTTCCTGCGTAAAAAAGCAGTGAGCAGACTCAATGACAAGTAAAGAAATACCAGTGGAAGTCAGCATGAGCCTTCCTGCTCCCCGTGTTAAAGACACTTACCACACACTCATCCCAACTGCTAATGCCCTTCTGTACTTGACAGCCTTCTTTCTGATATCCTTATTCAACTCTCTACTCCTGGATTCACTGTGGCTCCCCTCCTGTCTGGCTCTTCCCCACATTTAATTTCATAACTTCAGATACATGTTTTAGCCTATTCACACACATTTTGGCTTCTATTTTTAGCCTCAATAAAACAATGCCAGATTAAAACAAAATCCAATTTGGATGGGCAAAATCATCCCCTCCTCTTAATGCCAAAGGACCAGATGTGAGACAGAAGCAGCCAAAATATTATATAACCTCTCCTGTGTCTTTGCACACCTGATACTGAAGGACATTTCCAATGCAGCAAGGAAACACAGGCAGTTCACCATTGCTTCACTATTGAGAACAAGCCATGCCCAAGGCCCCCGTCAGGCAAAACCACCAACTGCCTGCAGTCATCACTCATCCTGCTTCCGAGTTTGTCAGATGCAAAGGCTCCTAAAATTCAAGCTGAGTTCTAGTTCTTAGACAGGGAAGCTGACTCTAAAGACTGTTCTTTCCATTTTCTCCTGCTTTCTCAGGGAGAGTCCTGAGACATGGAATGTCCTTTCAGTGGCATGAGATAAGCAGCAACAGGAAAAAGCTCCTTCCTTTCATAAGAGAAAGGCAAAAGGTTGAGTAAAGATGTGAGAGGCAGGTTGCTCTCACAAAGTTAAGGAATAAATGTAATTTCTGATGATTAGAAGTGAACACTGATCCTCAGTTCTATCTGAGAGGTGATGGCTGAGTTGGATATTATCTTATCCTCTAAGAAGGGCCTGGAATGCTGCTTCTGGCAGCACTTTACACTCTGCTGAGACTTAATGAGACTTACATACACTTTTCTCAGAACTGGGTAATCTCAAACATAGTTATGTCCCATTCGTAACTTGTATCTATTTAAAAGGTACTGATACAAAACATCAATATTTGCTCACTGTTAATCCCACGATAATGGTTCCCTGCCCTCCAAAAAGTACTAAGAAATGGGGTAAAAAGCAAGCCTCTTTACCCTTCTGCTTTCCCTTCAGGCCCATCTGGTACTAACACACTTGTGTGTCATTATCTGACCTTGGACTGATTGATCAACTAAAGCAGGGAGTGAAATTATTTTTACCCCCTTCCTGTGTGCTCTCTTTACAAAACAGTGGAAGTCAGAGGGTAAGAGAGAAATTATTCAGTATGTTTTTGTGATGCATAAAAAACAATGGCTTTAGGAAGATAACTGTAAGAACAAATGTGCAACTAAATATCCTCCATTGTAACTGATTCCAAAAAGGGAGGCACAATAGTAGGATTCAACTCAAGCCCAGCTTTCCAAAGTATGATAAAAAGGACTAATTCTGTTTCTCAATGATCCTTTCTCTGCATGGAGATGGCATTACAGAGAGATACTGACAGAACTGCTGTTAACAAAGGCTATATGCAGGGTGAGAGACTGCACCACAAAAGTTTGATGCAAAGTGCTGGGTATCACACAGGAGCTCCCTCTTCAATGATCCACCCAGAGCTTCTCAGCCAGACAGATGGTTCTGAAAAGATTTATGTGGAAGAGCTCATCACGACTCCATTCCTGGACTAGGATAACTAATAAAGTGACATCAAAAGTTGCTCTTTTGTGTCATAAGATACCTTGTGCCTGGATCTTCAGAACAATCTGAGGTAAAGGTTACCTGAGGTGCCCATTTGAAGGTCATCTTTTGAAGTGAAGACCATTTGTGCAGTCAGTCACAGCAACAACACAGAGAACCAGGAGGGTGGCAAATGAAGACTGGAATTAACAGGATTACTGAGAAGGAGGAAGCGCACCAGCAATGTGCTGTATAGAAACCTGAGTGATTTCTATTCCTAGCTGCTCCTGATGAAGGATTTGGACAGTGTGGTGAGACCAGCTGAAATCATAGTCAAGGTTCCTCCTGGGAATGTGGTAACAACATAAAAATAAACACATTGGTGTTCAACAATCTACTGCTTTCCAAGGCTGCAGGGAACCTGGCAGAAGCTGAGGAAGCCTGGACAAGGCTGGGCAGCTGAGAATTCCACCCAATGTAACAAATGGCTGGAAGACTGACACAGGCCATGCACAGTGGTAACAGTACATATTACATCTCATCCCCACCCTTTATGCTCCAAGAGAGTTGAGACATTCTCACTGATAAAAGAATCTCCAAATTCCATACTTTTTTTTGTTTGTTTAGATCTCGCAAAAAATATGAAGTGATTGTATGCATCTTGTTTCTATGCCTACTGTGTTTACTTGCCTTTTTTTTTCCTGGACCAGGACAATTTAGAAGCTTGTACATTTGCATACCTGCTAAAGGAATCTAAAGAGGCTGCATTTCAAGAATAATGTTCAAGCAGTGGGTAGGCAACAGGGAGAGGAGACTTAGCACCTCCAATGGTAACTCTAATTTCAGGTCTCCAATAACAAGACATGTAACAACATGACCTTGCTTTGAAGGTCCATACAATAATCTTGGATATAAAAAACTTTGGGAATACACAGTCTACTTGTAGATTTTCTGTAAAATGAAAAAAATCTGGAACATGCTAGATGGTGAGAAGAGTGAGTACAAAAGGGCTCGTTACTGTCACTAGTTTACAAGCAGGCTCTATTCATTGCTCCATACTGGACCACTCTGCTTACTCACCCATCAAATTTGGATGGCATTCAGACACTCCTCTCCACCTGAGCCTAAAGAAGGATATCACTGAAAAATTAAGAATAGCAGCCAGTCTTCTACATGGATTAGATCCAATTTATTAATCCCTGTAGTCTTCTAGTCTCTTTGCAGTTCAGGATGCAGCTTTAAGCCCTTACAGATGATAACACACTTTATTTCAAAGAGTTGCATACTTTCTGGACTTGGCATTCATGCAGATACGGGGGCAGGTGAATGTCTAAAATAAACAGACAACTGTTCATCACCCTGCAACTAAGCACAGCTACAGAACTGAAAATCATAGGAAATAAAATCAAGTCTATACCAACTAGCTCAATAAGTTTCATCCTAGTTTCAGAATGAGTTTTGACACTCACTTTCTGCATCACAGATTCTCCAGAAAACTAAAATACAAATAAATTAGTTTTAGGCTCATGTTTTCAACCAGACTAGGTAGAGATCCAAGACTTCACAAGAATTAGCAGTCTTCACTGTCAAACTTGAAATGCATATTATTAATTTTAACCTCCTATAATTCTAATGGGTTTTTTCCCCTCTCAGCAAACATAGTGGACAAGTTATTTTGATATTAATAATATAAACATCAGCACCATAAATCTTAATTACTGATAATCAGTCTGATTATGGAAATATGAAGGTCCTGTCAAGTTTGGAACCATTAGTTTTGCACAGTTTTAATGATTCATGTTTGTAATTATATAGTTTATTACTACATTATGTTTTTGTCATAGCAAAACAGAACTCCAGAGGTGTTCTGTCTCCTGAAGCTTTTAAAATAAAAATTTCACAAACTCTCAAAAAGCTGGCAGCAAATGAAGGATAAAAGCCTAAAGAACACAGGTGTAATTCATAGAACAACTTAGAACAACTCAACAGTTGCTGTTAACCTTTAGATATCACACCAAACCAAATAAAATCAACTTGAGCATCTACTCTACAGCTGCACTGAGAGGTTAACTACACTTTCAGATTGTTCCTATCTCCAGACTCTTGCAGACAAGAGTCCAATTCAGGAACAGAGAAGGTGCTTCGGACTATACTGTTAGACTTTCATAAAGTGCTCTTCATCCTCTGGTCTCCCCAAAATCTCCTTTGTGTTAGCATTTTCAAAAATTAAAAATAATCAATAGAAATAATTTCTAACTTTGAGGTCAACACATAACTACTAAAATTCCTTGATATTTCTTTTCAGCTTGTTCAAAAGCTAAACTCTGGTGGAAAAGTGACTTTTTTTTTTTCTAGATCTTCACTTTCTGGAGAAAACAAATTCATAAACTATTTACCTAATGCCACTAGAGAGAAAAGGAAAATAAACCAGCAAAACGTCTCCATACACCTTATATTCTTAAAATATATAGTAAAACAAAAATGACCAGCCTGACCATCATCTGAACTCAACCACAGCCTCCATATATCAAGCACAGCCTCCTAAAGACAACCTGGACCTCAACAACCAACCACAGTACTCAGTTGTTGCTCAGCAAGCTATATGCTGAAAAAGACTTTGAAAAGAGAACTGGTTCCTTAATTCAAGATCACCCTGTTTCAACAATGCTAACTGAATTGCTGAATTCCACAAAACACAAAACAATCAGTGTCATGCTGAGGGACCCTCAAAGTAACACAGAATTAAAAAAGCAATGTGATAATGACTCTGTTTTTAGAAATGCAATAGTGGCTGGGTGTTCAGTGAAAACTCAGGTCACAAGTAATTTACATGTTCCCTACAGATAGTAGTTCTTAGTATTTATTAGAATAAATCCTGCTAAACTTCTGCAAATTTTGCTAAGAATCTGTCTCTTCAGACACTACAAATAACCCCCATTTGCTATCTTTCAAATTTAGATTTCTGTCTGTATAGCATCATGAGGCTCTCTGCCTTCTCTCTCATTACACCAGTGACAGACAGCTCCCACAACTTCTGCCTCTGTGAAATGAGGATGAGGCTACTTTCATTGTAGTGGTGGTTTGTTTCAGAATCCTGAGCTACCTTGCAGAAATGTTGACTTTTATTTTCCCTTTTATTTCAAAGGATATGTTCTTGAGAGCCTGAGCCCACTGCACAACAGTGTCTACAACTGATACTTTACAGTTGCAGCACTAATCACTAGTGAACTGTCTTCTGGACAGTCTAGTTAAAAGTCTCCATACTGCCTGACTCTCTTTTCCATTGAGCAACATCCTGGCTTGAAGTAAGATCACTTGTGACGCCTTTATGCCTCTTCACAAAGCCCCACAACTATTCTCAGATAGGCAGTTAGAGAAGGCCTATTCAAGCTTCTCAGACATTTTTGAACATCTGTATGTATGTGTTTATACACAGGTTCTGCCTGGTTCCTCTTTTATATCTGCAGCTTTTCACAGCGTTCTGTCTTTAAATGCTTGCAGTTTATTCTGTGATTTGCTTCATGACTTGTGTGTCCAACCTCTCCAGTTGGTATCTAAGATACTAAATACATGTGAAACAGTAACCCCAAGTAAACTGCTGCTGAGGGAAAATCAGGGCCCTAGTGTAAGCAATCAATGGAGAGAGTGAAGAAGAAAAACAGCTGTTCCTGCAGCAAGGACTACTGTGAGAGCAGTAGTTTCAGAGCAGTTTCTGAGACACAAACTGGGCACAACAGCCTCTGACACATAGCAGTAGCTTGGTGCAAAGCTGAAGAAAATATCATTCCCCAATTTCCAAGAACAAACATTTGGCTCCAGTTAGTTTAATCATGGCAATATTTAGCACTGTTCTTGGAGCTATGTACCTCTTTTAGCAGCAAGGAAACTTTGAGTGACCCATCCACCATGGTTCTACTAGCCTACCCCTAGCCAAACCTGGGCTTTACCAAAGCCCTGATACTCCTGGTTAAATAGCAGGGTAACCCTTTGTTTCAGCTTCAAAGAGGGTAGTTTAGCACAATGCAGCTAGACCAGATCTACAGAAGGAAACATGAGTTGAAGTTCTCAATTCTTACTGGATTATAAGTATTCACAAAGGAGCGACTATCCTGAACTTCACAGTTGTTATCTAGCCTCTATTATTCCTTCAGCTCTGGCTGTTGCATACCATCATTAATATTATCACCCATCTTCATGCATGCACTGCGTAGGTATTCACAGAAATGGGGAAGGATAGCAAAATGCTGCCTACAGTTATCATGGACCAACATAACAACAGTATCCAGAGGAGATGGAGAGATTCTCTTGGAAAGGTTAAAATTAGAGGGTGGCAACCGTAACAGTACTCTTGAAAATGTGAAAAAGAAGGCAGAATCCAACATACAAACACCTTCATATAAGTCCACTCAACAAACCAGTTTTGTCAATATATTGAGAACTTCATTTTTACATTTACTTTTAAATTTATCTGTAACCTTGCTTTATATACTGTACTAAAAAGCTAAATTGCATTATAAACTTTTGATTCAGCTATACACATAATACAGGGTTAATATAATTTTATTTGTTTGGATAATCCCATTATATGCCAGAGTACACTGTCATGTTCCAGTGTACCATAGGGTGTTTTATATTGACTGTGGCCATTCACCCTATAAAATTGCTGGCAGGATAACTGGAGTTTTTGGCAGGTGGGAAAGTTGTGGGAGGCAGTTTGGAACTGTATGTTAAGTGCATTAGCTGAATGTTTGTGCTAGAGGATCAGAAAAAAAATTACTAACATAAATAAAGAAAATGTCATATTTCAAATTTTAGAGATAAATATCCAAGAGATGAACCCCTCCACAAACGTTTCTTTCAGCCTCTGGAAACACAGAGATTGCTGCATTAGTGACACTTAAGTCATGTTTCCACAGTTCCATTGCAAAACAGGAGATCAGAAACATCATTTTTCAAAGCATTCTGGAACATAATGTGTCCACATATTCCATTACAGCACTATCACAAATTACTGTGAGCCATGGGTAGTATGGGTTTACAAGACTATGCTCTACCTGCCAATAGGTCTGCATAAATGATTAGGCCCTCATTTTCTGAGAACTTATCAGCAGAAAAACCTGTTTGAAATAATTAGCCACTAGAGAAAGATGAAGATTTGATTCTGTAACTCTCAGTGATTTTTTATCAGATACTTTCACATCTATTACTTGACTTCACTATGTAGCTGATTCACAACTCTCAGCTATATCTTTCTGCACTAAGAGCTTTAATGCAAGACCAAAGAAAAATGCAAAGAATGTCCCGGCGCTTTATTACAGACCAAGCTTAAACAAGAGAGCATCTTGAGCCAAAGCCTAAAGCAAAAAGGAACCATTTGAGCCAAGGTAGTTTTTTCCCTCCCCAGCCATATTTTAAGAGGGTCTTCCAACTCTAGGAAACTCAGCCTATGCTCCCTTCTGTTTAGTCTTTTTAATCCCAGGGGGTATAAATTCCCTGTACAGCTGAACCCAGGCTGTTACCTAGGAACCACTACATGTAGAGGAGGCAGCTGTGTTTCTTCTTGCTGATAAGTCTTTTCCCTGGCAGTTCTTGAAAACAGATGAAAGCATCTCAGCATACCCACCCCCACTTTCACGGTCTTTAGCACTGTCACTCACCTGTGGAATACGTCCCTGGCTCACAGGGTGCAGCACTCTGAAGGCTGTTCTGGAATCCATTCAGTTGCTTTTCAGTGGAGGTCAGCCTAAGAGATAAAACCATAAAATTAGACAGAGGTAAGTGATATAGCAAGGAAGAATAAAAGTCTTAAATAAAAAAATGAGAATTTCCCTAGTTTACATAATCTCATTGGGACTGTAACCATGAAGCTGTGCCTGAATGTGGTATGAAAAAGGCAGTGACAGCAACTGACTCCAAAAAGCAGAGCAAGACAAATGAACAGTCAAGCCACCAGGGAAACTTCAATGTGACTAAAACACTTAATTGTCTCATATGCCTTGGAAGCTGATTCTGGAGTATAATGAAGATATTAAATTGCACTGGACCACCAACATACATTGCAACTAGTAATGCTGTGGTCATCTTAGTCCAATGATTTGAATTAAAGTGACAGAAATGCACATGCTGTCTAAACATACATTCAAGAGCTAAGTCTTTGCATCTTGCCTCAACAGAGAGAGCTCATTTAGCCAAGATTACTCACTTATCTTGCAAACTGAGACACACGGAATGCATCTAATTTTCAGTAATCCAGTGCCATTCCTCAAGCAGATACCTTATGCAAATCCTTCTGCATTGCTCTCAGCACTTGAGTTACAGCAAAACTACACTCTATAGACTACAAGTGCACTTTGACTCAGGAAGATTTATTACCAAACTGAGACCATGTTCTCCTACAGAAAAATCTGGTCTATTCACAAGAGAAGGGCAAGCTATACAGCTGCAAGCATCTATTCTGTCCTTAAAAATCTATACAATTATCCTTTTATTCCTGGTTTGTCCTCTCCTCCCTTATTCTTCCTTGCTGTTCTTCCTCCTGGCCCAACACATTTCCAATCACTACAGACTTTTCTGCATGCACACTCATCTCTGCCAGAGTCCTCCTTCACTCTTTCAGTTCTGCAGTGTTAACACTTGCTGTCAGCTCTACCCCTGAAGAGCATCATGATCTCCAATCCCCATGGGATGCCCTGGCAACTAATTGTTATTCACTGTTTAAACACATGCAGTGTCTGTGGTTTTATCTGAAACCTTTTGCTTCCAGATTTCAAGGTCAGCAAGGTGCCAGAAACCCCAGTGTTTCTGAGAGCTAAAAGGTCTGTGAGGGACTCCTGCGTTTTATTTCAGCTAGATTTCAGTGAAATGCATTGGAGTCTACATGAAGGGAGAGGGATGCAGATACATTTGCATACCAGAGCCCCTTACTTCAGTCAGTCTTAACTGGAAATGCTACTGTCAAATGAGGTGCCTGTCTCTGTGTTTATTGTCTCTTGGAGAGAATTTTGGATGTGTACCTATGGGGTTTTTTTTGCTGATATTGCATGGTCTTTCTGGAAGCTGAGAATCCAGATGGATCTTTATGCTTCTTACACAGAGGTTCTATGCTCATAATTAGCTTGCCCACTTTGTTAACACAGCACAACTGACAGCCAAATTCAGCTCACCCTTTTTTAAGTAGAGTGCAAGACTAGTAGTTGAAAAAGTAATCAAGAATGCCAGCAAGTACAACAACAATAAACAAGCAAAACAGGGAACAGTCACTCTTCTACCTTATTGTTCAGAGAATTTCTTTATCTCCACAGACTTGCCCTTCTCTGCCTACCCACAACGTTGGGTACCTTGATTCTTGCAGATTCAAGAGTCACCTCATTCTGAGAGCTCATTCTCAGCTCACCTCCTGGCATCTCCCACCATGCTAAGATCACTTCCTCATACTCTCTGTGCTGTCCTGATGAAAGCTTCAGTGCCAGAACATATTCACTGTTTAAACTGAGGTAATCCCTTTCCATTTTCTTCCTCCTTGGATTAGCTGAAATCCTATTGTTTTTTCTCCCTTTCCTACTGTCAATGTATCTGTTGTTTTTACTTCCATTTCTCCAGCGGTATGTTCCACTTCTTCAGTTCGCTGTTATGTTCACTATTTCTTATTCAATACTAACAAAAATAGTCCCAGCTGTCCCTTCCATTTAAATATCTGTCATTGCTCTTTTCTATCTCCTATATGGCTAACTCTTCCTCAAAACTGATACTGGCTTCCTTAATTTAGGTACTACACTAGCATTCAGCTGCCCAGCCTTGGACAGCAAATACTGTTCTACAGATGAGAGACAAATACTTTTTGACTAAATTTTGAATACCTTTGTTTTAACAATGTATTTCTGGGATGCTACAGATGCATCTAAAGGTCCAGTGGAACCAGACAGATCTGACACTAACATATTCACATCACAAAAGCCCAGGTTTGACAAAAGGACAGCAAAAAATGTAAAGACCCAGAGGCAGGAAGCTTGTTCCTCTTTGTGGTTCTTGGATGGGGTACCCCTGCATGTGTATCTGTGTGTATGATCTGAGGCTAGCCAAGGGCTACAAACTACAGGTCTAGTGAGCCCAGCTGTGTCAGGGTGTTAAATCAAGGCATGTCTCTCAGATACACTGCTTTTACTGCCAAAAATGTCTAAGGGTCAAGCAGCCTGAATAACCCAGATATTCAGGAGCTGAAAAAATAAGCGTGCTGCAGTACAGCAGTAGCAAAACATTTAAAGGGGTTCCAGTAACTGTTAGATGTGTGTTCTACTGCCTGTCCTCTTATCAGTGGACACTCTCTTTCTGTGTGTGATGTACCTGGTTCACTAAAGACACTTCACACATGGGCAAGACAGGATACAAAACACAGCCAGAGTGTTTTACAGGGCCTTGCTCTGTGATCATCATCATCTGCTTTTGGCACATTTGCTAGGCTTGGCCAGTGGATGCTGGCTACTTCTGTGTCCAACTGCAGTCAGAACTCCTCCCCGCTCTGGGATAGATTTCCTGAAGCCTAGAGAAATGGATCCCCTCTACCCTATTTCTGTACTAGTTAAAATAGAGAAGAACTGTGGCTCTTCTACTCCTGGGACCGTGTAAAACAAAAGAGAATACTGTATAAAGATTTTTCTTCTGTAGTGGTGGGACTTGAAAGGAATATTTATTTTGCAAGGCTTACTGAATAGAGTTGTTATAACATTTACAGAGATGCTCAGTACAAGAAATTATGCCATGCTGATCAATATCCCCAAGAGTTTGTAATGTTCCAGTCTACTGCTGGTAAACTTGGTGATCTTATCTCTCACTGATAACATCTTGAACAATAGGCTCATTTTCCCTACCTAGCGTTTCCTCTCCTTATATACAGTGGTCTAATATTAACAGATCAATTTTTCTGAGATGTTTTCTTTGACTGATGGTTCTGTTCACAGATTGTTCAAAGCCTTACTTCTCTCCTGTCACAGAAAGGTTACTGAGAAGTTACTACGTGAATGATAGCACAGAAATCAGTATTTATTATGACTTAGTATTCCTAAAAGCAGAAAGATTTTTCATCTACCACCAGTTCACTCTTGTGAACAGTTGAGCTAATGTATTTTTCTACTTTGCATGCTGTCATCTGTAATGTGAAGATTCTATACACCAAATACCGCTTCCAGGGAACATCTGCTTCATTCCACTGCTTATAAATACTGTATCTGTGATCCCTATCTGAAAATATCAGCAGGTCTCTTCATGGTTCGCAGACCTGTCAATAGCAGTGGCAACATGAGCAGTGGGAAAGACCCAGTTTGACTCTGAGAAAGAAAAAAGAGCTTGTTGTAGTAGATGTTCAAGAACTATCTATTAGTGATACAAGCATATTTGATCAAAACTGTGGAGCCCTGTGAGACCATTTATGGCACAATATTTCAGCATAGAGCTGAACCATACTAAACCATTTCTACCAGTTAGTCTTTTTCCACACCTTAATATGGGCCCCAGTTTTCCACTCTGTTAGTTTAAGCAAGGAGTCTGCTTTGGACACAATCCATTATAAAGTCAACCTACCACCTTTTACAAAAACAAGAGAAGCCAGGAACTGAAAAGACAAGACTGAATTGTCTGGCTGTTCCATTACTTTATTCCTTTATGCTTCAACCAGGAAAGTGTCCAAGTTACTAGACAGTTTTTTAATTAGTCAGTAATGTTCATCCTTAGCATCTCATTCTGTTTGTAGTTGAGTTTTCTACTTGTTTCTCCCTTTTCTGGAAGCCACATGTGCTGGCTGGAGAGAATTGATAACGCATGCAAGGAGGAGATACCCTCAAAGAGACAAAGCTGATTTTAGTTTTGTCATCACAGTCCTCTCTCTGGAGAAATTCTAGAAACAACTTGAAAAAGATGATCTTTATTAACATGTGAAACAAAAGCAAGGTAGTGAAAGAGCAAACAGAAATAAGGTCTGGCTTACTGAAATACATGGGGGGAGAAAGAGACATGAGAGCTTTAACAACAGAATGGGATTTGTTTCAGTGAGTCTTGCATAAATAATACATAGCCCTGAGATCCCCTTTGAGGAAAGATATCAGAAAAACTGCCAAGAAGTATTAGAGTGAGAGAAGGTAGCAAATCAAAATGTGACCTGATAGGCAAATGAAGCAGTCGAAAGATGTTATGGAGAGGGATATTTGCCATGTCATAAGATATGGACATGGTAGTCTCACCAGAAAAGTACAATTTTGGGTGCCATACTCCAAGCATTCTGACAAACGGAATAAAATACAGTCAATTGGAGACAATTAAGGACTTGGCAGGTAGAACTGCTATCTGAGGTTAACAAAACCTCAACAAGTCTAAGCAAAATTAGGTTACTCCAAGAAGTAGAAGAATATTCAAAAGATGGAAAGTATTTACATGAGAAAGTGTTTAGGGTTCAGGAAGGAGGAACAAGGTACAAAAGGCTGAAACAAAAGAAAAATTCAGAAAAAAATCAGCACATCAGGAGAAACTAGGCGATTACAAAGTTGTCTAGATTCTTAAAAGGATTTTTATAGCACATAGTAGAGCGTCTACCACTGGACTTTTTTGAAAGCAGACTACACAACATGTCCAAAAATACTCTGTCCAAATTATCAGGGACTGTAGAAAATAGGCTGAAGCATGGAAGACATCTTTTTCTCCTTTAGTCCATGTTCCTTTTACACAGAGGCTTTTCTCCATTCACTCTCCTCTGCAGATGTGTATTTGGCCTTTTCCTGACAACAATGAATGGATTAAATTAGTCTGAGACATAGCAGTTTTTAAACTATCAGCTCTCAGCGTGCTGGAAATACAGCTAGGCACTGTTGTTTTCCATGTAAGTGAAAAAATATTACTGCAAGATCCCATGAATGGCAAGAATGGGTTTGGAGCCTTGTGCTGGAGACTGAAAGGCAACTTGGAAAATATTTCCGGAGCGGCTCCTTGCAGCCTTCAATACTTGGATTAGTTTTCTGAAATTCTGAAGGAATCTTTTGCTTTTTTTCCCCCTTCTGTGCATTTTTGGTGCTGAACTTTTTCCGGTTTTCCCACACTCCTGCCTGTCACAGAGCAGAAACCACAAAAATGCAGCAAAGTAAAGTCTGTCCAAGGAGCTGCAATTCCATCTCACAAGGATAAACATTTCCTTTGCCAAGAAGTGAGCACAGCACACCGGCATCTTCAAATACACATCCCCGCTGCCCAGCAGAGAAACCCACTGACACAGCCTGTCACCTGTACTAACAAGAGCCACCCAACATGAAAGAAATCAGATAACAAAGCCACCAGAGCATACCTGCCAGACCTGGTGCTCACATCTGCATTTGCTGAGCTGACAAAATTTACTAACATCTTGTTTTCTTTCTAAATAGTTTTGGGGGATTAACTCTGTGTGCTGTCTCTTAAGATAGCAAGAGTACAGGCAGCAAATACACAAACTTCCCCAAAGCAGTTCTGTCCAAGTTCCTTAAATATGCCTTGCAGCTCCAGATTTGATTCACACACAGTGACTACATCTTCATGAGGTGTCTTTCATCAGTAACCTAAAGCTGAAACTTCTCTCTTTAAACAGGAAGTGAAAACAGAATCAGGAAATTTCACAGGAGCTTGCTCTGAAAGCTTTACAACTCTTCTGGCTGTAGAGTAAGCAAAAGGAAGGAAGTTATGAAATCAATTTTTCAGGATGAAACAAGTCTGAGGATATATGAGGAAAAACCTGATGAAGGGTTTAGACTAAAGCAATTCTGCCATTTAAGAGGAGATAAACAGAGAGCTGAGGAAGCTGAAAATCCAGAAGTCTTGCTCACATTTTCTCATAATGCAGAAAAGAGAAAACATACCAAGAAATGGAAAGGAAGGAAACTTATAATGAGTAAGCAAAATTTCATGGTAAATATTTTTGTTTATTTCTAAAGACAGCATTTGTTTTTAAAGAAAACTGTCAAATCCATCCACTTACCTTAGAATAGTAAGCATTATTTAACTAAAAGCTTACTAAAAGTTATAAGAAGGATTTCTACATTTAATGAGAAAAGCTATCATTACATCAGGCACAATATAAGCATTTCACATGAAATAAACACTTGTGCTTGAAGGCCTCAATCCGACATGGTGTGTTAAATTTATGGGAAAACTTGGCTCAGGGGCAGATTATCTTGTTAAAGGTATTGAATAGCTTTGTTGCTTTGTTTTGGTTTTTTTGGGATGTTGGTTTTTTTTTTTTGGCAGCCTTTTCTAGATTCTAGCCCCCATCAAAGATTAGACAGAGGGAGTGACTTAAGTGCCTAAACATAGATGTACCTTAATTGGTGCTCTCAAATATTTGAGACATCTGCATGAGACTGACAGATACAACACAAGAACTACAAAAGACCTGTGCTCATCTGGAAGAGCAGCTGGAAGTCAGGTGGAATAGCCCTGGGCATCCAAAATGCCACTAGCACCAGTACTTATGTTACCGAATCCCACTCTAGAATCAATTTGACAGTTCCTATGTCCTTACCTTTGCATGCTGTTACAGTTACCTTCCATATCCTTATGAAACACACAACTGCAGCACAGTGCAATGTTTATTTCAGTATGTACGCCTCACATTATTCTGAGATTTATCCTGGACAGCACAGCCAAAAAGATCTGTCACAGTCAGATGCAGACAGTTTCTTCTCCAATATTCACCTTCAGGGGAACCAGTGCCAATTCCCAGTTGTGAATGGAAGAGGTAAAACTTACTTGGATGTCCTCTGGGCTGCAGCCTTTCTGATCACTGCCTGTCTGTGGTTTGTTGGAGGCTTTGGAGCCAACTGAGGAGCTGTACTCTGGGATGGCATCACTTTGTCCAAACTGGCTGCCTTCTGGATACTAGAAGTGGCATTTGATGTCTTGCGGGCATCAGAGCCAGCTGGCACAGATATATGACTGGTGCTGGATTGTGAGTAGTTGGCAAAAACAGCCTGGTGAAAAAAGAAAAACATCCCATAGTAATTGGTGATTACCTCTGTGAATATTGCTGAGAACACTGATGGAGGTGGGTGATTTTTGTGAGGGATAATATCTGCCTGGTGAAGGCAACCCCAGGGCTCCACAGAAAGTCCCACACATAAAGAGTTAAGTTGTTAAGACAGTGAATTTTATGCCCCTGGAAACCAGGACTAGCTTCTAGGAAGGCAGACAACTTCATTATGCCACAGAATTCTACTATTCCTGATTAAAAAACAAGAGGCCAATTCCTTAATTTAATCTTGAAGCGAGCATCCATCCACAAAGAAGTAAAGATTTAATTACATTGACTTTCTGCATCACTTGATAAATTATTCTTTATGTGGGAGGTAGGATTGAGACACAGTTCTAAGAGAGAGAAAGGTTATGGGGAAGATGATAGAATGCTACTATTAGGTCTAACTGTGTAGGTGCTTGGAATAACAGAAAAGCTCTAGGGTACCTTCTTCTGAAAAAGGAACTTTAACTCCACCACTGACAAAAAGGAAATCCCCAGTAATATCAGGGAACAGAAAATATTTCTATTCCTATAGCATGTAGGAGAGTAAAAATGTTGGAGATGTGACACAGGAAACAAAAGGATCTGTATGTTATGGACACTGGAGATCTGAGCAGTGGCCTGGCAAAGCAGGGACTGGAGAACATTTCCTCTATGGGAGCTCTGCAGACCACTAAACTCTCTTCAGAAAGGAGCAACCTGCTGGGAGTTCTGCTTTGTCTTTCCTCGAAGTCAGTCAGATTCCCAGAACAGAGGCAATACCATAACCTCGTAATTTGGCATCTAGAGGTCAGTGATAAGGGGAAGAGCTGAGCCCTCCATGTGGCCCTGGGAGCAGTGGCCTTCACTGAGTTTGTCCTCAGTTTCTCCTTGGGTGGAAAATACACAAAGCCACAGCAAACGGGCTCCAGGCTCCAGAGAAAACCACAGTCTGAGAGCTGGCTGAGTCTCAGCACACAGACAGGAAAAGCCCCTCTCCCCCGCAATTCTCTGGCAAATGGCAGAGCAGTGCTGTGTGGGAAGGCGTTTCTGACAGGCAGGGCTCTAGGGAGAGAAGGAAGTGCAGGAGCCAAAACAGGCCTGTTTCCTAACTAGAGCTCACTGACAGGATGCCCTTGGGCTCCCAATCCTTCTTAACCTCTCCCTTCCCTGAAGTTCTACCTTGATTGCAGCTTCCAGATTCTCAATACGGAAGCTAGTACAAGTGCAGAAGTCTGGAAAATAGCAGCCACACCCCACATCTCCCCAGAAAAACAAACTAAAATGGAACTTGGAACTTAGTCTCTTGCATCTCAGTCCCCGACACATTTTAGGGTTGGGATGGAGACCCTCAAATCCCTGCACCCACTTCTTATTCAGCAGTGACATTTCACTGTGAAATTATATTATCCATCTTTCCTACAAGTTCTTTTGATATTATGCATTTTTCCTGGAAGTTCTTTTTCTTGTCAACACGAAGATCCTGGAGTTCACAATGCATACAGTCATACCCTTTGCCTGTGTTAATATGCAGTGGCAAGGAGATCCATGACTCTGAATAAACAGCAAGCATGGATGCTCTAACAAAGCTTGATCAGCAAAAACTGTGTTGAAACCTGCTTAAAGGTCATGGATATTCTTCTTGGGGGTTACAGACTTCTGAAAATGCCTTTGTCTCCACATTGTGCTGAGATTCTGGCTGTCTTTCAGGCACGGATGGGGAGACTGGAAGCTGACAAGGACCACGGCTTCTGGATTCAGCTACAAAGTATACTGCCCTGCTGTGAACTCCGTGGGGATAGGACAGGAAACCAGGAGAAGCTTCTGTGCAAACAGAGGACAGCTGGGAGAGCAGAGCCTGACCACACAAAGGAAGGGCTGGGAAGCTTTCAGCACATCCAAAACATAGGAGACAGACCTTACCACTCAGGATTCTGAAAACTAAGGGTCTAGGGAGAGCAGAAGCCAAGACAAACCCTGACAGATGCAGCCCTGAAGCAGGTAGCACTCTAAAACTATTGCTGCTTCAAGTGAAAAATTTCACTTAGAGTTCACAGGCAGATTTAACTTGATGTTGAGGAGACATTTGCTACCCTAACAAGTCTCTAGGGCTACAAATATGAAAAATACTAAAAAAGCTATAGGATATCTTTGCCGAAATTTCTGTAAATTATTAGTGAGTTAATTCTTGCACACAATTTTCTGGGGAGGAGGAACAGCATTAACCCTGTCATGCCCATGAAGAAAGCACTGACACAGAAAATATTTTTCCCTACATCACAGACTGAAGCAATATCTCCTTCTTTCAACATCTACAATACCATACAAAAAGTATTCCTTGTATGAAAAAAAAAAAAAATTAAAAAATCTCAATGTGTACACCATATCAGTAAGGACAATGAACATCTAAGAGTATTAGTCAGTAGCAGCTAAGTTTGGGCTGTTAGTGATTAAAAGCAGAGGTAGTGTAGTACTCTGAAGAAAAGCAGATCTATTACTGATCTTCAAAAACAGAAAGAATGTTCCTGGCACTTACCATCCCTGTATCTAACACCCATCCCTAGCACAGCAATGGAATAAATGTTGCAAGCAAAAACATGTTCACTGTGTGACCAGAGGAGGTAATGAAGCTCATTTCCTGTGAATCTGTCTTACAGTATCTAATATAAAGCATACCTCAAATTATGTCTCCCTTCATGGGTCTGGGCATTCTTGTGTTGGATTTTGTGCTGTCTAATTAGGAGTGGTCTCATACTGAAACCATTGCCTTAATGGGAACAGCAGTCAAACCCCCTTCCCAGATGCATGTCTCTTGATTTTAATGTAATTTTTATGGAACATAGTTGTGAGATTTCTATCCCACAGTCATTCACATTCAATTGAATCAGCAAATCTGAAAAAGATGAGAGACTCAGCAGTGTATGAGAACTGACAGACAGATGCACACACACATGTATTGCATAGAGATCCGTGCAGCTAGTTCCAAATCCCTGACACTGCAAACTGAGATGTTTATAAGCAATAAACAATAAAGAGATTTTAAGTAAAAAAAAAAAAAAAAGAAAAAAGCAAACACAACAAAACAGAACCCACCACTTTTAGAAAAGCAGTTGTGTTTCAGATAACATTGCAAAAATACAGAGAGCTAATAGCCTTGGACGACCTTTCCAGTCATATAAATTGTTTAGTGGAAATTATTTTGAACACATACTAATGCATTCAGTTAAATCAGTTTGGATATAACAATTGGTTGAATTGAAAATTCAGAAAGTGGCAATAAAGAGCAGGCTATGTACTATTAACTAGCACAGTGTTAAACTGCACTAAGAAGAATATCTTGGGGTCTTAAAGAAAAGCGAGCTCATGCTATGCACAGACTGTCCTGAACCATGTCCTCTTTGGTAAATTCTTCAGAGCAAGAAAAAATATACTTTGTTCAGTTGACTGGGTGCCTTCTGTTTTATTTCTCTTGGTACTGGTAGCTCTCTAAGGCAAGGATTGGGCTGTATAATTGTATTGGAAAGACAGTTAATACATCTGGGCGTTACCATAATTCTAATAATAGTGACAGGACCAGAAACATAAGGACAAAATTTCAGCTGGTATAAATCAACTCAGACTACTGCTTTCAGAATAGCTGTTCTGTTTTACTTACACTGAGACTTTGACTCATCAGTATCACAAGACTCAAATAGGAAAAATGGCAGTTAGCACATTTAGTGGGAAAACTGAGGGAGAAAGCTGCAGAACAAGAATGAACAAGAAATGGAAGGAAAAGAGATACTGCAAATCTGACAGCAGTTCACTATATAAGAGTTTAGAAAACAATTTAATGATGCTCAAGGCTACATTCAAAGATGCCCTCAGGCAGCAATAATATAGTTCTAGGAATACTAGGAATATTATTCACAGTACTCAGCACTTCCAGTCAGATCTAAATAAATGGTAAGGATGCCAGAAGAGAATCACAAATATTAAAAGACAAAAATTAGCTAAACTTCATAAAATGAAGAATATTTCAGAGGACATACAATTTTTAAATGACTGAGAGGAGAATTATTTAAGATTAATTTAGCCTAATCTTCTACAGCATAAAATCTATTTAAACTTGTGAATGGAACTGTGATCACGTAACTGCCCACACAACTCAATTAACATGATTCATTCTTACTTAACATGAGCCTTTTTGATGTAAGCAGGACTGACAGGGATCATTCCATCATACAATTGTACTTCCCTTGTTTTAATTTAGCTTTTTTCCCATGTGAAATGTTTGGCATAAAATCTTAAACCCAGTAGATGCTAGGCCGAGCAGACAGAACATAGCCACACAAAGAAGGAACCTCCCTAACAGCTAATGGCATCTTTCCAGTACAGGAAACAATTAGAGAATAAACAATGATGGTATATTAACTGTCTTGCCAACTACAGCAGTGATAATAACATCTAGGTCATAACATGTCACATGAAGTCTCCTTTAAACATTAAAAATACTGCTATAAGCATGTTTTTCTTGCCTTGTGGTTTGATTTTGTAATTCTTATTCCTTGATTTTACTGATAACAGTTTTAAGCTTCTTGTCTCTACTTTCAAACTCTTCCCCTTCCTACTTTTATTCACTTTTCTCAGGGTCTGTACTGTGTCTGTTCCCAGTCCATATCACTCCACCTATGTTTGTTGGATTCTCATCCAGCCAGTTTGGTGTTTTTCTTTTTGTCCAAGTAAACAAGTACCTATTCTACAGTCAAAGGTCTATTCCTACTGTGCTACACTGTGTGAACTAGCTTCTGCATACAATGACTGAAAACTGTTTGTTATAATTCCTCTTCCTCCACCCACACAGTATTTGATATTCCACAGATTGTTAAATGCCTGAAGAAATCATCACCACTCTTATGTGTCTGGAAAGTGTTCAACCAAGAGTGAGTGCTGCAACAAAGCACACAACAAGCCTTCATATTAACACACATGGTAAGACAGATCCAGTGCATGGTAAATGGAGGGATTCTTGTGACACAAATACTTGACTAAAAAAGCCCATGCTTTCCAGTGCATCCATCTCATCTCCAGCATACTGAGCTGGTTAATGTATAGGAGAAGCATTTGCTGTGTTATTAATCATGGTGCTTCTGTTACTAGATCACATATATAGTCACACATGTAACTAGTCCCTTTGCCAGAGATGGAAAGAAAGACTGGCACCTAGTCATGTTGCTTGGTCACGCCACACTCAGGGTGCAGCTCAAGAAATATTAATTAATGGATGCACTTCAGCTATTGACAAATGCCTAGTCTGCCTTCTAACCATAACAAGAACTTGAACAATCAGATGAAACAATCTCAAGTATATCCTGCATGCATTCCCCAAATTAGAGAGATTATGACACTCTTTCAAGTGATAGGCCTTCAGTCTTGGGGGATATATTTCTTCTGCTGAGGGAAGACTGACAAATTTGAATGTAGCAAGCAAGACAACATAGGATGAAGTAGATCTCAATAAATGGGAAGGAAGAGAAACAAAACAGCAGGCAATGGGAGATAGCATAGGTAACACTGACAAGGAAATGTGGTAAAGCCATGCAGGCTTGGATAAGTTACAGGAACTCTAGCTGGAAGGGGAAAGGTGAGGATCAGCCTAAACGAGGGTCAGCATGAAAGAGTTGTGCAGAAGTCGAAGCAGTGTGAGTGGGAAGATGTAGGTGAGAGAATGTATAAGCAGCAGAAAAGAGAAGGCAGTTCTCTTTAAGGCCAAGTTGAAGGACTAAAGTCTGAGAAGCTAACTAGCAGAAGGAAGAGGTTAGTGACAGAAAGCTAGAGGGGGTGCACGGGAAGGCAAGGGTAGTGTCATGACTGGCAGGGTGGGCATCAGAGGATTGATGCAACTGTTATTGGAAGAGGAGAGATAGCTGGCTCCATACAATGTCTTGGACAGGGAGTATCCAAGAGACAATAATTTTATTCATGACAAAAAGTCTGAAGGCCCCCATGTTCAGCAAATATTTTTCTTCAATTAACATCAAATCCAGTGCAGCCTGAGTCCTGCAGCATGGCAATAGCCTCAACACACCAACTCCAAAATGCTTGGCTCAGAAGGAGAAGGGAGGGAGAGAAAGGAGGGGGGATGTGGGGGTGAGAGGAGGTTTAACAAAGAATCATTTTAACAGAAACTCCTGAGTAATGGCTCTGCCCCAGGCCAAGAATAACATCAGCTCAATGTCAGCAGTTAGAAGAGGGCTCAGCCAGGCCCCATGGCCAGCTCCAGCCTCCTCACAGGCACAAGCCAGTTTATGGCCCTTTCCTGAGCTTGTGAGCAGCTACATCTGCCCACCCAGAGCCCAGTGGACAGAGATGAAAGGAACTCCTGCACAGAGTAAGAGTGAGAAGACTGTAGGTGAGAGAAGTTGAGGATGGAAACTACATGGCTAAGTAAGGTCCTTGAAAAAAGGACAGCAAGGAGCAAAAAGCAGAAGGGCCTCTCCTTCAAGATACTCCCAGAAAAGGATGAGGGCAATTTGCCTATAACCTATTCTCAAGGGCCCTGACAAATGACTTATGTGCTTCACAGGAGGCAGAGTGGATGTCCAGACCTCCATGTTCATGGGGTCTAGTCATGCCAGACTGCTAACAAACAGCTCTGTGCTGCTGGAGACCAAGCTGTTTTGAATCAAGGTTTGATCACCCAAAGGCTTCCTTCCTTTTAGCAGGGAAGTATTTTGGACATCACTCAGAATACATCTCTCTCTCTTTCTCTCCCTATAATAAAAAAGTAAGGTAACAGGTGTATCAATTAAGTCATTAAAACCTTGAAAGCTTCTCCCAGCAGAATGAAAATGCTGTTCCATACAGAGTGATCCACCTTTGGCATCTAGGAGTCATCCAGAACATCAATACCAGCCCTTTTTCATATTTCCTCCAGCTCTTTAGATGTCAACATAATGGAAGACGCTATTGGGAATGACAGTATCAAAATGATATCAAAATCACTGCAGGTAATACTGGTTTTGTTGCAATCCAGTTTAAGACCTACTTCCTTGACAAAATCTCTGCCATCCTTACTGCCTCTGGGTTTGTTTTCACATCTAAGACTCAGTCAGCACTGCTACATCCAGGCAGGATTTTTTCTTAGTTACCTGTTGCCGTGCTTGGTTTTGCTCCAACAGCTGTCTTGACTGAAGTTTCTGCTGCTGAAGTTGCTGCACAGCAAACTGAAGCTGATAGCTGGGATGTGCCAGAGGACCTCGCGTCACCTTGTGGACACTGTTCTCCATCTCTCCTTCCAAGGCAAAATGATGATTCTCTGGACCCCTGAGGAAAGAAGAGTCATCATGTTTTCACTGCTCTGCCTATAAGGCACTGCTGTTTCAAAAAGATCTCTTAATATTTAGCCATCTATGAATCTGTATTAAGAAGCTTTAGCAAGCACAGCACCTACTGGAGGTGTCATGTGCCAAGTGCTTCCTGCTAAGCACTTTCTTGAATATAGGCTGGGACTATATTACTAGATACTCTCTTAAAGAGAAAAAGGAAAGGAGACTAAAAACTCTAAACCAGAGTATTTCTGTGGCTGATTAGCATTGAAGACAGGCAGAATAGCAGCAGGAAAAAAAAACTGGTTCCCATCGCTAATGAGATAATTATTTATTTAGATTGGTAGCAGCTTCAATGCAGTCGCACAAGGCTTACACTAAGTACACACATGCTGCAGTGACAATGGAATACAAACAGACATGCAGTACAACATCCGGAGAGATAAAGGACTGGTTGGGTGAGGCTGGAACTAGGATACATACTGACTCCATACAGTTACAATCCAAAAGGCTTGGGGGGAGTGAGACAGGCTCATTTCTTTCATTCTCAGAGAAGTGCAAGTTTTTCTTAGAGGACAAAAGGCCTCTACAAAGAGACAGGAGCTCTTAGAGCCCAGGCTTACATGGTAGGAGTTCAGCTGTGGCCTGCAACGTGATAAGTACCAACAGAAGTTCACTAGCTTGCTTTGAAGTTTGTAAGCCTTGGTGAGAAGGCAGCACCAACATACTTCTACACAAGGCTGAGGGGCTTTGCAGGGAGCAGGTGGCAGACTGACAGGACCATGAGGTGTCCTGAAGAGGCTACAACGGCCCAGCAATTCACACATTCTGTAACTCACATGACAGATGTTGTATGACCCACCAAATCCTGACACTCCGGGTAATATAACCTTCAAGCCTCAATGCC
Organism: Lonchura striata; assembly: GCF_050655825.1. Taxonomy (NCBI): domain Eukaryota; kingdom Metazoa; phylum Chordata; class Aves; order Passeriformes; family Estrildidae; genus Lonchura; species Lonchura striata. Next base: position 51,197,436 of record NC_140707.1, on the reverse strand, counting down.
TGAACTTCCCAAGTGTTTGTTGATCTCTGACATGTTTCTCTCAGCCACTGCTTCCAAATATTTCCTTTGGATTCCCAGGGTAGGCTTCCCTTATATTTCCCATCTACATCATATGTGATTGGGACGTAAAAGATAACTGGTGTCTTTCGTGCCACAATTTGGAGTGTAGGTCGTGGTTTTGGCAAGGGAGTTAACCACAATCTCTTTGCTTCAGGAACCTAGCGCAACTTACAGCCTAGATTCTTTAAACATATCTCAGCTTGCCTTGAATGTGTTGCTCCTTCCCCCAAAAGCTTTGTCATTGCAAACCCTTAAAACATCAGAAATAAGATAATTCACTCAAGCACTCTTTAAGCTATTCATTCAAGTTATATTATTAATTCCAGAAATTAAATATCTGTTCCAACTCCTCCCATATCTACCCCCATTTCAGAACCTGTAAACCATAAAATTCATCCTTTAATCCAAAAGAATGCTTATGAAGCTCAAGACTGAGTGATTACTTCTAACAGTGGAGACAAAATTTATATAAAACAGTAAGTCCACTAAAACTGGACCTGTCAATAGCCAGATTTTATGCCACAGAGATAATGTGCAATGACTGCAGTCTGCAGTACTGCATGGGCCACTATCTAAACAGCAACAATTCAGTAACATTTCCCTGATATCTCATTTCTTCTGTTTTGAGGTATCTAGCAAATTATTAACTTATGGAATTGCAAATACTTAAGTCTGACATTTTAAGAATGCACCAAGATTGCTGCATTTCTCCAACCTTTGCCCAATTCAATGAACTCTCAAATTCTCTCATTGGGTTTCTCACTTGCTTTAATTCCCTTTTTCTGTTTCAGCCAATATACTCAACATAGCGTTGCCCAGGTAAACTTGGCTTACATTGCTCAGGAAAGCACTGTTGAAACTACATTATTCAACCTTTAGGAAGAACTACATTTAAAAACACCAAATGAAACCACATAACTCTGGCTAAGATTTTCTTGTGGCGCAATCTTGTACACAACTCGCTGCAGTTCCAGTACCTTCTTCTCCACGTGACACAACAAAAGAACGCTTTTTGTTCTAGACACTACATTCACATCACTGTTGCTTGCCTAAGCAGGTTTTATCCTCCTGGCCTGCAGAATTCTTCTGGATTGATTATGCTTCTGTTGGCTTCTATGGGTTTTCCTTATTTACAGACACAAACCAAAGTAAATGCATTATTCTGCATTTATGCATTATGTTGCAAAACAACTTCAACCTTCTATAAGATAAACATACAATACTTGACGACAGCAAGCCAGTGTATTTGCCAGTCTTGGGATCACTTTCATAAAGAGATATTTCATCTGCAGTTTTGTTAAGTCTTCACATAACATGTTATTAAGTGCTGATATTACATCTAAGGCTACGTTTGCCCTGGTGCAGAACAGGCTTGAGATCTGAGACTCAATACCCTGCTGCCAGAGACATGCTCTGGCTCTCAGTCTATTTGCCATGCTCACAGGAATACATCATGGAGCATCTCCTATTCTCAGTCTCTGCCTGTTGGATGATTTCTTAAAGCATGACAACGCTTCTGCACCCTGAGGCAGAAATTAGTTCTGCCTAAGGAAATTACAACTGGTTCAGCACCATAATGAAGGCTGCAAAACAGCTGTAGAGAACCTCACATCTTAATGGGTATTAAAGAGTTCACTTGTTAGGAAGACTGTATAAATACCCCAAACTGAATTAAAAGCTTTCTCAAAACTTACACTGTTTTAGGCAAAGCCAAAAATAACCAGAAAAAAACCTCCACACCCCTAATGGAAATGAGTATTGTAGAGTCAGTACTCACAGACCTGTGTGTTTTCAATTCAGGATTATTGCTTGAACACTAATGATTGAACATTGATTTCTTGACGTGTACAGATAACAGATGTAGGCACAGATACACACACATGCAAATGGAAAATAGAAATTCCTGTCTATGCCACCAGAAAAGATTTGGTTTCATTCTGTCAGCCAACGCTAGTTGTGAGCAATCTTCTCACAGCTTGCTCAAAATTATTTATGAGTTGCTTAGTTCAGAGACCTGGCCAGGATTCAGGCCTTCACTGTGCAGGAAATCTCAGCCTTTGGCATTATGGCCCATCCTTTGTAAGCAAGATTCTGTCCTTCCAGCGGCTCTTCAGGCCACTCAGTGTTTTTGGCAAGAAACCTACTGTGTTCCTTTCTTTCAACTGTAGTTTTCATAAAGGCTGGGCCAGAATTCTCTCTTCCAAATCACTGACAGCATAAAACCTCTCTGCTGCAATTTTTGGTATCACAAAAGATACAGGTTTGCTTGTGAGACCATTTTCAACAAATCACCTTGCAATTATGATAGGGATCCAGTCCAGAAGGGCTAAAACACCATACATTCATCTTCAGGTTTTCTGGTTCCAAACTCCCTTTCTGCTCTAGTTCCCTTTTCCAACCCGTTAGCCCTTTTCTGATGTAAGCAACCTTTATGCAATCAACTACTTACCCCTGTACTAGAAACTAATGTCAGTGTACTAAAATACTAAGTACTAATATTGATTTTTTCATTGATTACAGAAAAAAAAAATCTCTGTGAAATCCAGTCTCCATACAGAAGGGATGTGAATACCAGCTCTTACAAGAAAGGAGAGAGCTGGTTTCTGTTTCTATTTCAAAAGAATTTGAAGGAAATTCCAAGGACTGAAGTTGTAGACAAGACCAGACGTCAGAACACCAGTCACTGAGGACCTCATAGTTATAAAGAACTATAGGACAAACAGCAAGCCTGTACTAAGAGCATGACACATCCAGCTTGCATTTATATTTCAACTGAAGCCTTCTTCCAATGGCACAGCTGGGCACTTGCTTGATATCAATTCCTGTGTGGCAGGCAACAATACCAATTCATGAAGACACTGGTGTTCTCCATATATCACTCACTAAACAGGCACTTTTGAAATACTTAAGAAGTATCTACATTCCATTGAAAGGCAGTGCAAACTAGGCTCAAATTATTGTGTAAACAAAGTTTCAGCATTCATGAAGAATATTTCTCTGTTTAACCCTGCTTAGTTTGTACGAACTGATAGCATCACGGCAGAAATCAGTATGTCTGGAGGTCTAGCAAACTGAAAAAAAAATTACCTTCCTACTGAGCAAGGAAACAAGCTGACAATTAAATTACATTGCATCCTTTCCTGTAAAGACTGGAGCTAAGAAGGAACATTAGCCATTGCTGGCAATAAGGGAACCCGGTGCATTTATAAATCAGTGCTCCCACCTTGCCATAGAATGCAAGACAACCTTGGGCAGCAGTTTCCTTCCCACAGGGCATTCAAATGGTATTACAAGTCTAGGAAGTTTTCAGTACAAATCCTTGGTGAGTACTAGCTGCTAGAAAGTAGTTGGCATAGTAACTAATGATTTTGTCTAGTGTGGCAGCTCCCAGCATCCTGCTGACTTATGTTCAGGCACTCAGAAAATACAGAACATTTTCTTTGGCACACTGTGTGCTTCTTCCATCCCTAACAATAAGTCCTAGATTGGGGCTGGCTACAGAGCAATGATAAACAGAGTGGGATGAAGCCCAGGACGCTGGGGTCCTGGCTGGGATGCAGGAGTTTTGGGCCTCTCACTTGCCTCAAGGCCTTTCTTTGTCTTTCCTCCTCTTTCCTTCCCCTCAGCTTCAAAAGCAATAAATTAAAAACTGAAAAACAGCAACAAGTCTTGAGAATAGTTTACTCCTGGCCTCTGCTGTTATCAGGAGTGTCTGTGAAAGAGTGAGTTTGGTGCAGTTTAGCCATCAAGAGTCTACATTTTAGCAAGGACTGTAGCTCTTTTTGCTGGAACGTGCAAGCCTGTAAAAACCTCCTGCTTCGTAACATAGCATAAGCAGCGTTGCAAAGGTAAAGAAAAACAGTTTCACAAAACAGCAGGGGCAAACAAAGCATTTTGAATATTTCTGTAAGAGCTAAGCCTGGGATTTTGGAGGTCTGAGGCACTGGGAGCTGTCCAGAACTTGCCACGGTACAGGTACCTGGAGACAGAGAAGGGGCAGGAAGCAGCTGGCCTGTATAAAATGAGGATGTCATCACCTGACCTGCAATCTACTTTTTTACTCTTCAGGAGAAGCTAAGAAAAAGCTTCTAAAGTTAACAAGAGGCTTGTCAAGGCTGCATTGGCACAAGAAACTTGCAGAACTGCATTTTGGGTTCAAATCCAGTTCAAAGTGAAAAGTACAGCCTCCCATAGTCGACATGGTGCAGACATGCAGGAGAGTTTGTCACAGACCATCAAACTTTACTATCGATGAGGTATCATGAAATAGTTTCAGCCTTAGTTCTTCAGCTCCCCCTTTTCCCAGCAGCTCAAGCTACTTTTACTTAGAGAAAGTGTATTTATATCATGAGAAAACAGAATATGTATAATATCCATGTGCAAAACCTTAGGACTGAGTTGGTTTAGGCGAAAAACATGAAAGGTTTTGTGCATTTAACTACAATTTCCAAATCCTGTAAGAGCTACCAGAGGCACAATTCAAGCATTCCAGAAGATTTTAATATGCACAGTATCTAGCAAATGGCAGGGGTCCCCCTCTCTCACAATTCCCCCTTTCAGCTGAGATAACTGATATTGTTATAAGAATTTTACTCAGAAATATGTGAGCAATGGCATCCAGCTTATCTCCTTGTGGTGCAGGACCAAGACATTTCAGTGGCTGTAGGAGTCCATGTGTCACACTCAACTGCACAACTCCACAAGCAGGCATACGTTCAGCATCAAGAATTTCCCCCAACATTCCCAATTAAACTTAAATTTTCACTGTTTTATTATATGACATTCCTCTTATTTCAGGACTAAGCCTTCACTACTAGAACTATGCCTCCTTTGAGCTTAGCCAGCCTTGGCACACTTAGCTCTCTTATTTTTCCTCAACTCAGTCCCTTCTGGCCTTGATTGCACATTGCTTTTCCATGAACTTTTTCCACTTTATTATTCCAGATGTGCATGCACAATAGCTATACCTGGAAAGCCCACTGCCTTCTTGCTCCTTCACTTTTTTCTACAACTACTATCAAGGTTCACAGGCTTCCTTCTTTTCTGGTGTATGTTGCTGGATAATCTATTTCCTGCTCCCTAGCTTCTGAAAATTATTCTTGCTGTTCCCTTGCCATTGATAAACCTGGGTTTTGGAACATCAGTATTTTCTTATAAAAAAGACAACGGAGATCAGGAATTAAGTGCCTTGTACATCCTAGGCCTCCATATACAGGAAAGATCATGAGTGCCAAGTGACTAACCTGCTAGGTTAGAAATTAAGTGCATCAAAACAGCCTTCTGATAGTCTAGGAGGGGAAGGGCAGAATGAGATTATGGAACACTAGAAAACCTCTTCAGGAAAGGTCTAACCTATCTCAGCTACTCCTGGATTTAACTGGCATTATCCATCCGAAGCCCTAAACATGCCAGTCCCAGCAAATTAAATCAAATCTTTACTCGTTAGTGAAGACAATTTTTGTTGGGCCCCTAGTAGCATCCCTGGCTTCGTGCCTGTTATGAAATACTGTCAGTCTCTCTGATCTGGGGAATATTTGGCAAGTAAACAAACAACACATTTGTTTTTTCTTCTCTTTACACATGGCAGCTCTGAAATTTGATAGCAAAAAGGCTAAATCAAGAAAGCCTGAATCAGCTGACTGCAAAGTTCAGTGTCTTCATCCTATTGTGGCTCATCAGGTCACTAACAAAGGTAACTGAGCATACCTCCTCCAAGTGATAACAAAATCACAAGCCTTTCTACCCTCAATTAGTGCAAACACAGGGTTGAGCTTTACTGAGTGGAAGGCTCTTCTGGCTTCATGTTTCTTACAAGCATTTCCACACCTGCAAACACAGAGCCTGCAAAAATATTTTAACAGCAAGGCATATAAACAGTAAGACTAAAACAGAAACCTAGTATCACTTGCTGTCATAAGGAAGTTTTGGGGAGGATTACCTGATTAATTTCAACAACTGCCTGAACTGTGTTGTGTGGTCCCACACACCCTACTCCTAATTTTAACGTATGAATTAATTAAGGAATTTTGAACAGAGCAGGGAGGATCAAATTAATTTACTTCACTGTACTGTCTGGATCTGCTTTTATTAAGTTAAGTCATTCAGACTAAAAACATGTGTTAAGTGCCATCTTAAATTTGATCACTTATCCTAGTCCAGGCAGAGTTACTGGTGTGAATATACACATTTCACAGAATCCAAAGTACCAGAAAATTAGATGCAGTATTGCACCACTCAGAGATGGGAAAGGTACTCCTCACTGAGGAGGTTCCTCTGTAAAAGGCTAGCATGAATTAAGTGGACCAACTTGATGAAGATGAATTGTAATGATATTCTTCTACTTTTTCTTTTTCACTGTAGACAACTTTATTGAAAAGCAAACTGAAAAAGACTTACAGGCTCTGTTTATTTCTAGACAGAAAGCCTTTTTTAGTGCTCTACACAAGCAGATTTTGCATTTTACGGGTGCAGAGCAAAAGCAGCACACAAGGATGAAAACAATAAATGTTTTCTCTCTAGAGAGGCAGGGGTTAAGTCAGGACCACTAAATTAGCCCTGCACCCTGTAATGCCTTTGAAAAGCCACTCAGAGTTTACAGGGAAAGAGTGAGACTGTTGCTGCTGACCCAGCCAACATTTGGTTCCTATTACAGTGAATAAATCTCCCCCTCCCCCTTTTCTTTTCTTACCCCCTTTTTATATTAAAAGTCCATCAAACACATTTTTTTTCCCTTTCATATTTTCCACTAAGCTTCCTCCTGCGTAAGTTTTCCCGGAGAGCGGTGCTCTTTGCTATATGTGCTCAAGCAGCAGCTGCAAGATCCCAATAAGTAAGAAAAGGGGGAATGAAGAAAGCAGCTCAGGCTCCTCTTTAAATCCCAAGAGGCAAGTGAAAAATTACAACTGAGCTAAACTGGTGAAATCTAGAGCACTTGAGAAAAACAAACAAACAAACAAAAACCACACTGTTGAGTTTCACAGGGTTAGGATTCATGAGATGGGGGAGAGTACTCAAAGCCCTGCCCAGAGCTAAATACCCCAGCCACCATCAGGATCCCAAAAGACATGGCACAGGATGGTGTCACACTAGAGGGCCTTAAAGATTCCTTAGGGTTGTGCTGTCCAGGTATCAATCCACTTGAGGCCCAAACAAATTTTTAGTGCCATATGACCAAGTAGTAGAGACATCTTATGCACTTTACTTTGGCTATTTTGTTGTCTAAATATTAAATATCTAGTATACTGAAACCTCTAAAGAGCACAACAAGCCTCTAAATGTCACAAAATTTGCACTGAAATTAATTAAAACAACTAATTTGGCTTTACATCCAGTACAACTACCACCTTGTTATGTGGTAGATGAAGATTCTTATGAGTATCTCTTAGAGAAGATGTGATAAATCTGGCAGCTTAGACAGTCTGTCTTTGGGACAATGCAGTTGAAGTATACAGTTGCCTGACATCATGACTGTACATTTCAAGAATTATAGCCAGATAAGAAAACTTCACAAAAGAAGCAATGCCTCTACATTTATAATCTCTATACCTAAAGGGAAGGCTAGAATCTGTTCTGCACTTCCTGAGCAACATCTACAAATTCATCTAATCAGGGATTGTGGAAAGTGCCACCTGAAAGCCAGCTGGCTACAGTTATCTTAATATAAATGTTCCAAGTAAAAGAGGTAGAGAATCAGCATGGCACCAGTAAGATGCATCTGCTATGCCACCATTCAGTAACACAACTGAAGCTGTATAATATCTAGCTGCTGAAATAAAGTAAAAGAAGACAAAAGGTACAAAAGGAGAACTAAAGGTCACTTCTCTGGGTCCTTGCTGTGAGGTTCGAGGCTTGTGGTTAATAGTCTCCTGTTTCTGAGTAATTCCCCAAGTACTGATACAAGGGCAAAGTAAAGTCCTAAAGAGATTTCTACCCTTAACTGAATTTTATCAACCTACATCCAGTGTAATGAAGCTGAGCCAGCTTCTCAATAAAAAGACAGACTTGCACAGTCCCCTAAGCTTGACAATACTCACATGCTGGCCAACGTGGTGCCTCCAGCATTCTTATCTGCCCAGTGTTAAAAACTCAATTCCATATGTACACAGTTTCTGCTTTCCTTATCCCTCAGGGGGATTTCTCTAAGGTAACAAGGTGTAACACAAAATAGACTATATCTGAGAGTAATGCCACTTGTTAAACTGAATTTTTTTCCTCCTCAGGCTCCTTTTGCAGTACATTTATGCTGGAGCTAAGGGAGAATTCTTTTACTTCCACCTCCTGTACAAAGATTGACTCACCTGCCCTGGCTCCCTGAACATTTAACAGAGGAGGAAGTGACTATGCCTGTGTCAGCACACACTTCCTAAAGCCTGTAACAAAGTTATGTAAAATATAATCAGGGAGTGTTGGTGGAATATGTTCAAACATGCAGAGAGAATCTAGCATGGGTTGTTATCCATCTAGGAAGCTGTCCCAATGACTGTACATGCTGCATATGCAAGACCATCCTATCCCACACATTGAAGGAAATTTAAAAATATAAGAAAAAAGGCTACTTATACAGAGACCACAGACAGATACCATCATGATATAGACATTCAGCCATCCTAAGAGCAGCACGGCACACTGACACCAAAGCAACACCAGAGGTGTGATGCTAGCTATTTTACATCTTTTTAATCACTGCAAGCCTCATTGATGGCCACAAAGCAGTGTATTTGTATTGAAAAAAGTGTTATTTTTCCCTCACTCTACCCAACTTCCTTAGAGGTAATGGAAGATACTTTATAAAAGTGCTTATTATTTCAACCAAGGTAGCACAAATTCCTAGCAATAATTTGCTCAGGCTAAAAGTGACAGAAGTTTTCAAGGTCTGTAGTGTTCCTTCTAAGAATCCACCAAAGACACCCTACTTGGAGGAAACTACTTTTCAGGAAAGAGCAAATATGTTGTGTTTTGTTGATAGCTAAAATGCAGCCCAAGAGAAAACTTCAGAACAGAATGGCAGGTGCCATTTTGATTTAGGTGTTACTGACTTTTAATATGGGAAGAGAAAAAATTTAGAAATTCTATAGCCAGCACTAGAACAAAGATGAAAAACCATTCCTTCCCAAAAATTTCTATACATCTGTCCCCCTTTATTGCCTGGGTGATGACATACTAGAATTGCATTTTAAAGAACTGCAAGAAAAGACTAGAAAGGCTTGTATTTATTTATACAGCCTTACCTGGAAAAACTAGTACTGCAGAGAAGTAATCTCCCTATCTTTTGGACTTTGTCCTCCAGAGATAAACACCATAGAAGTGTATTGCCTTGCCAAAAGAGACCATTCCAGTTAACTACACTTTGGGTCTCTTTGTTTTAAACTACATAGAATTTAGTCCCCCTTCCACTCCTACTATTTGAATCTAGCTGACTCTTCACCTGAAAACAGAGCTCATCCTTCAGCATTTCCAGTAAATCAATATATTTCTACAAGCAAAATCAGAGAGGAGTTCATACTACCACAAAGCAGTTCAATATTAATAGAATAAATTGAGTTACAGCATCTTATTTCTGGCAGTGAAGAGTTAAGTGAGTAAAGGGGAAATTCCCAGTGAACTGCCTTCAGCAGATACACCAGAGTGTTGTCTGTTCCTGCTTTAACAGAGGCTTTATACGAAGCCTTGTTTTAGCCACCACATTTCTCTGTCTCCCTCAATCCTTATTGGAAAGATGATCCAGTCCCTCTAGACAAAGCAAGGAAGTCTGGTCTACCATACATGTAAATCTCTGCCTATTTTATGTGGTCATTACAGGACAAAAGACTAAAATTACTGCCATTGTTTTGAAAGCAGACATAAAAAGAAGAGGTGAGGAAGAAGCAATTAGAAATGCAAAGAAAGCTGAAGTGAAATAAAATTTGTACTCTAACAGGTCCAATTAAGTCCAAGGTACTTCACTGGCAAAAGACATAAGGCACTATAACTCAAAGTGTTAAAATATAACAAAGCAACACTGTTGATAATGCCCATATTCTTGGTTCATTTTATTTTCTTCTCTCCATTCTGGCAGTGGAAAGGAGAATACAATGCCTGAAGGCTGGGGCCACAAGTGCTGCACACGGCTGAGGCACTATATCTAGCAGCTGCTAAAACAGAACATCAAAGTCTCAGCTCCCTTTGAAAACCCATCAGGCAAGAACCACTCCTCCCCTTCAGCTTCTTTAGGAGCTGGTACATGTAACCACTTCAGCATGTTTGGCAATTCTACAACCACTTCCGAAACAGGTGGTGCAGTGGAAAAACCATGGGAGAGCCCCAAATCATTCAGTTATCTCCTTTTCCCCAGCAGGCACCAACACACCTGCTGATCAAGAAGGCCAGCTGACAGAAAACAGTTAAGCATTGAGAACAGGAAATTTGTAATTAAATCTCTGAAACTACAGAAAAGGCTCAGGCTTATCTTGGAAAACTGGGTTAACAAAATCTTTCTCCAGGAAACTGATACCTCTGATGACAGACGAAGTCTGTCATTAGAGGAAGATGAGTAAAAGGATGTTAAGATAATTATATTGTATAGGACCAAGAGATGAGACAGCACATTTTAAAACATAGTTCCCAGACTTGTCCAGTATTCATTGAAAAATCCCTCTCTGTCAGATCCTGTCTGCAGAAGATGTTCAAGTTACACAAAACTTACTTGATCACCCAACTGCCTGAAGTATTATTCATTAGATTTCTGTCTCTACCTACAACAGTAAGATAGGAGGTAGAGACTGTAAGCACTAGTTTTGTTCACAACACTTAGGAAAAAAGCTTTTAAATTATCTCCATTTGACCAGGCACCTGTGTTCATGATGTTTTCTCCTCCAGCATCAACAGAAAAGCCTATGATGAAGTTGTGCCAGCTCTGCTGGTCATCCCAACTGCATAGTATATCCATCTATTCCACTTGGGGTTTGAGAATAGGCATCTAGGAATGGCACTGTTTCCTTAGAGGTGCAATTTTGCTGGATTCATTAATGATAGATTTTGGGTAAGCCTTTCAATTGATAGGTCTTTTTGGACTCTATATTTCTTGAGTATTTCTATTGACTCCGAAAACCAAAAGCCAAGAGTAGGTATCTTCAGAGGAAGCACAATAGCTTTCATTTGTGGAATCTGTGGTTAAACATGAAAAAAGTTATGCAATCCTATATTCCATTCCAACCCAATCCCTTTTTCTAAAGCCAAAATGAAATTGTTTCCTACAAGTACAGAGAAAATTATATAATTAGTCAGAAGCTCCCAGACTCAAGAATACAGATGGGAACCATGGAATCGCCACCCCAGGAATTCCACCAAGTGATTGCATGTAATTCTGAGCATGAACACAAAGATGCAGATGTTGATCACTTAAAAGGGCAGACCAAAATACCCCAGCCACTCATGGAACAATGTCCTTTCAAGACTTCCCTCCTATGATAGATAAGGCATCAAGCAAGAAAAAAAACAGCGTCCATTAAGAAATCTCCATTATATGCTGCTTCTTTATACTTGATGCCTTTTTTATATTTCAGCAAGTGTTCTAAACACAGCAGACTCCAAGACCACAACATTTCAGAGAAAATTCATCTGCAGTACAGGCAAGAGTCCAAACAAGGCTTGAGGTGAAGAAAGAAACATTTGCAAAGAGGTTAACCTTCACGTTGTGCACTGTATTTAAGGCTCTAGGGACTAGTTGGAATATAAGACTGTAAGCAAGCCCTCACGTAAAGATAACACTGTTAGAAAAACCCCAAATAAATGACAGTAGTCAGTACCTGGTTTTGCTACCAAATAATATACACCATAAACACCAGAGTGAGATTTTGACCAACAATACACAAACAACTATGCCTTGTATAGCAAGAAGAATAACAATCCACAATTCATAATGTTACATGATTCCAGGAGTTAAGGTAATTTCAGAGTGAAACATGCAAACAGCAAAATACCCAGCACCACAGATCTTTTCCTTTCACAAAAATGCTTCTCAGTAATGTCTATACTCATATTCAGGATTTGCAATGCTTTAGAGAACACAGAATTTGAACATTTTTTTTCTATTTAAAAAATATCAATAGAAAAAACCTCTGTACTACATGAGTGTGGTCTGTCCCCTACACCTCAAAACAACCTAGAAATCAATGTATAAATTTTGTTGTCTTTATAGTAGAGGATACTTTCATATTTAAATCATTCACTTCATTATCAGCAACAGGAAAGTGGGGTTTCAGAAACAAATGAAAACACAAACTCTGACCTTTGAAAAACATAAAATCAGTTATGCAAACAATGTCCTGAACAGAAAAGCAAAATATTTAAATTACTAAAGATGGATTTTGATCCAAGTTACTTTAAATATAAATCCAGAATAATCAAACTATTAAAACTGGGTTTTCAAAATTATTTTACCAGTATCTATTATTTACTTAATAATTTAAAATGTATTATTTGTGCTTACTTATAGAAACTAAAATTAAATATTAAGATATTGGTGAAGTTTGATAAGAGAGACGTTATTATTTCCCATTGATTTTTTAGCAAAACTAATTCCACATTAAAACACAGCTCCTCCTTGAGTTTTTCAGCTTTGAAGATAGATAAGCAAATTGTCAATATGCAAAACCAAACTCTATGAAAGACAGCTGTTCCAAAAAATCTTAATTGGCAGCCTTTGTTGGAATTGTTCCTAAGGGATAAGTCTAAACTTCCTTGATTTTCTGGTAAGGAAAATGAAGGCTAGGGGGATCACTGATAGTAGAAACCTAAATCTCACTTTCCTGGAGAATATCCTGGAGATACTATACACAGATCCTTACTAGAAAGGGATGTGATCATCAAAGCACTGAATCTTAGGAAGAGCAAAGTCAATGAAGAATCACTTTCGGGGCTGAGTTTTTGTGCCTGTGCTTAAATCTCTCACATATACTGCTCGATTTACTGTCTGTTCTCTTTATCATGTTGACTGCCTGAATCAGAAAGTCTTTAATTGTTGCTCAAATTATGATCCATCCAAAGATACTTACAGAGAAGCCAGAATCTTTAGCATCATGAGACTGTCAAAGAATCACACCCAAGTGTCTAGTGGAGCTGAGATCAGAAATTTATTGAACAGAACATTCTTTCTAACAAGTTATTTCACACTGTTTCTAGCACCACAGCTTGAGAACTTTTAGGAAACTGTAATGGGAAACATAAGTCACTCCACTGAGGAGTACATTGTCTTCAATAAGTAATGAAAAATTCTCATTTGAAATTCAGAATTTGACTGTGAAAAGTTTTTCTGAACTAAGTACCAATATAAAGAAACAAAATTCCTAAACTTAGTCAATTCAAGTCTCTGCATCTTCAACTTATCAAAATGCTAAATGAAGACAAGCTGACACCTCTTCACCCACCAGCATCTTTATCCCAATATCAAAAAAGAAACAGATGGTCCAGACTTGAGATTTCCTCCTCCTTTTTATATAGTCTACCAAACATGAACATTTTCTCAGCTGAATTTTGAGAAAGCTCACATTTCCAGCACTGAAAACATTCACGGCCCAACTTGGCTACATTCTTCACAGGGAAGATCTTATATTTCTTTTTCCAGCAGCAAGCAAATAAAGAAATCTTTATGCAGACAAAAGGTTTGGACCAAGAAAGTCACAGCCCTTTTGCTTTAGAGATGAATCTTGCCCAGGTAAAGCATCCCTAACAGACAGCTGCCAATAGCATGTGCAGCACTGCCAGATCTTCTTTCACTAACTTTGCAGTTATGTCCCATGTGCCAGAGAGCAGAAAGATAGAAAGGGGAGTGGAAGACATGCACTGAGCCAGATGCAATCTAAAATCCAAGCAAAAAAGCCAAGCAACACAAAATCACAGAATGTCCTGAGTTGGAAGGGACCCAGAAGGATCACTGACATCCAGCTCCTGGCTGTGCATGGGACACCCCAAGAGTAACACTGTGTGCCCAAGAGTTTTGTTCAAACACTCTGGCAGGCTCCCCACTTCCCTGGGGAGCCTGTTCACATCTCCAACCATGGAGGAGAGCTCACTTAGTTTTAAATTCCTTTTACTAAAGGTTGTTGTCTCAGTGCCAGTTTTAAATAGATTTGAATCAGCCAGGCTGGCCTGGCATCTCCCACCTGGTTTGCTGTGAACAGTCCTTGGATAAGAAACACTCATAAAAATGCCATGTGTGCAATACAAGAATGTCTGGAAACCGGTATCTTTTAGCACTACCTAGCTTTTTTTTGCTCACTCTCCTCTGCCTTTTCTTTTTTTTAAGAATCTATCTTTCAACTACTGTTACAGAATGAAGTCCTATAAATAACTGTTTGTAATAAAGGATTCTTGACATTTCCATCCTGACACTGCACAGTCTGGCCCTAACTGAGCATTTAAAAATTCTTGTAACTGGCACTGGTTCCGGACAATCCAGTAACAAGCTTTTTTGAGTGAGTTTTCTTGTTCATTACCAACCAAAGTTCTGTTACCCAGAGCATTTTGGTCAAACTACTCAATGGCTGATTGTATTCAGTGTAAAAAATGTTACTTATTATTATAAGCCACACTACTCCCTACACAAAAAGTTGATGCTCCACAGTGGAGTTCTGGTTGCTGCATCTTCTTCAAGATTATAAAACATACCTACCCCTAAGACATACTGAACAGGATCACCAAGCAAAGCTGTTGCCACATATAAAGGGGAACTGAAATAATCCTGACTTTTTACATTTCTCTCTCCCTCTTTTTCAAAAGACATTCTTGTTAAATATTGGATCCCTGCATGGCTCACAAACAGCTGTTGCTTGATACCTGCAGCTCAGAGAAACCCTAGAGAATAACAGACTGACATAAAGCCAACAGCATGCAATTCACAAACTGTGGTGTCAGCCACAAAACATTACCAGTCACAAAGCCAGGGGAAATTAGGTGAAAGCAGAACCTTCACAGGGAAGGTCAGCTAACACTTTCAGGGACAGGAAAGGGGTTTCTTGGTGCTTTTGTAGGGATTTCCCACTTATAACACAGTACAAAACACCAAAAAGACGACTGTTCATCCTGACAAAGCCAAGCTAAAGCATGACCTTGGTCTGGATGGAAAACATGAACATGCATTGCTGGTGGAAAGTTCACTGTACAATGGAAGATAGCTCCAAAACAAAGCCTAGTAGGAAGGAAAACCCTTTGGCCCCTTTTGCTACCTCCTGCTCTGGCATTTGTACTTGGTCACTGAAACTCTTAATTCAACTGAGCTTGATTCCAGGCCCTTTGGCTGCTGACTTTGTAGGGTTGTCCAGGGACTGGCCCAAAGGAGGGCTGCCTTCTGGAAGTCTTTCTACATGGAACTCAGATCACACCCTACTCCCAGCACTGGACTGGCCTAATTCAATTTCTCTTCCTCAGCTGTACAACACCAATGTCTTCAACACAGATGTCCAAGACCTTTGCTCTCACAAATAATCAAACTTCCCTTCTCACACTACCCACTACACCTCCATCTACTTGAAGTGAAAAGGTATAGGGCAGACTTCGAAATCTCCAAAATATTCACAATGAGTTCAACTTCAGGGCAGTCCTGGGCAGTGTGAGGTAAATGAAGGAAAAGTCACTAACCCTATCTTGTCTTTCATATGCCTGGCTTACAAAGGGGATTTCCATTTTTACAGAGCAGCATTCTGTATTTCTGCTAGGGAGGATACAGAACATGCAGCCCCAAGATTTCAGAGTGCCTCACTGTAACACACAGGAATAGCACAGTTCAAAGATGGGCCCATTCAATTCCTCTGTTCTTAGGCCAGATGGACCTGCCCTAAGATGAATGCCAGAAAGGACATTCTTCTGGGAAACTTCCCAATGCCCTTCTCAGCTGCACAACTGTGAACCAATTCCAGAAGCTATAGCATGGTAGCACATCTTTCATTTATACTTCACTACGTGCAAGGCAAATCAATGGACAAAATTTGAGATCCTTGTGTGAGGAAGAATCACAGATGGATAAAAATATTGTTAAAAGAATTAGGAAAGGGGGAAAAACCAGACATTCGTGGGATTCCCTGACAGCTCTGTGCAGAAGGAAGGGCTGGGCTGGAAAAAACAGGACCTCAGGTTCCTGCCAAGCTGTCTGAGGCCAGTCCTTTCCAAATAGCTCAAAGAAACAGCCAAGGCTCCCTTGTAACCCTTTCAGAACCCCTTTAGAGAGGAAGGCTGCTGTACCCAGAGCCACTCCTATAGAGCACCAGAATATAGGGTCCCCTCATTCCTACAAGAATGTAAGAAGCAGAGTACTACAGTACTACAGGCATGTTAACCCTCTGAAAACCATGCCAGAAAACAACTATTTTAAAGGTGAATGGGAGGCTTAAATAAATGCAGAGGAAAGGAAGATGTGTTGGTCACTTTGCAACATGAAATATTTAGAACTGATACAGTGTTTTTCAAAGACCTCCAAGATCAGGGATAACTGAGGGAACATTTTGGGTCAAGTAGTACAAGACACTAGAAGATTTCAACTTGTTCCATATTGAATTAGGTATTTAATAGAACAGAAAAGATGCAGCAATTTCCATCACAGCCATCAAAATCCACCGGTGCAGGAAAGGAATGGGGAAAGGAAAAAAAAAATCCCTGAAAAAATGATCACTTACATCTGTTGCTCGTTCAACATTTACTGTAATAATCAAAGAAAAACAACTGCATATTAATAAAAAACTCAGTGTTTAGCATGGTCAGAAACCAACAAGATAGTCCTATAACTAAGCTGTGATAGAAATTAAAGATATTAGTTTCATGTAAATAACACTAGTGCCTTTTACCCCTTCTTGACGTACTGTTTTCATTTCTTGTCATCTCTGTAAAGATAGCCAGACAATTATTAGAGGGCCAGGAAGATCTCTATTTAGAATTTGAAAAGAATGGAACTGTTTAGTTTAGGAGAGACAAACAAGAAGGGAGATGATAAAAAGATAGGGAATAAATAGGGCAGAAAATAAATCAAGCATTTCTGTTTGCCTGCATGCAATCTTGCTACAGGTACACAGACTTCTGGCAAAAATTGGGAAATAATTAAAAAAGGAACTTTTGCATAATATGCACCACCTGCGGAACTCATTGCTACAATTAAATGGGACTACATTTTTTGCAGAAGGTAGAATACATGATTAATTACAATATCCACACTAGACTATGCAGAACAAAGTACTACAAGAGCTACATGCCAGCTGTTAGCAGTTAGAGGGCAAAAATCTATCTTCCCCTCAGAAAGGGGATTTCCCTGCTGCCCATCAGAACATTTTTGTACTGATGACAGTGGAGATAGTTGCTCTGCAGCAGAGGATGGGAGAATTGAAGAGATTAGCAGCCCAGTCCAGGACAGCGAAGCCTGTGTTTACATCAGGGTAAGGTCAGTTTGTGAAGGCAGCTGAAAAGAGGAAACCCAAAATCATTATGTAGTATTGGTTTGGGAGAAGGTAGGAGATCCCTGTCACTCTCCTCCACCTATCAACATGGGCTGCTTGCTCTCCATAGTTTGCTGTAGGGAATAGTAGGAAAGATCCTCTTATCTCCTCTGGAAGTCACGCAGTCAAAAAGAAGCTTGTTCCCCCTCAAATTTGAGAGTTATTTGCAGAAAATGTAACTGTCCAAGGCCAGCAGACAAAGGCAGTACAGTGGCAGTGGCCCCTGTGCTCTGCCAGGGCCCATCCAGGGCTGTTGCAGGCTGCAGCTCCAGCAATGCTCCCTAGGAGCAGCTGAGCAGAGAGGCTGCACTTGCACAACCTCACTGGTGCGCTGCCCCGCGGCCTCGGTTTTTGCCTCCAGCTCACAGCACAGGCTCCTACGGTCTCCCTGCATGCAGCACAAACCTCCTATGCCTCTGGAAAGGGTCCTGTGATTAATCTCACTTATTACCTCGGAAAAGTAACAGCGCGGCGGCTGCCAGCCAAGTCCGACTCAACAGCGTCTGGGGAGCGAGGCTGCGGGGCCAGGCTCAGACTGTCTGGGCAAGTCACGAGCTTTCCGCCTCTCCTCTCCTGCAGGCTCCAGACAGACAGAGCCAAGGCCTAGCTGTGGGAAGCAGGGATCCTTGAGGACTCTGCCAATCCATGGTGCTGAGGCCCAGAGCGATTTCCAAGCAGGATGGAGAGCAACTGGCCCTGACAACACATGTTTCCTTAGTGTGACATCTATATATATATATATATATATGTTATATATATAAATACAGGGTGAGACATGTATTTCTGAAGTTTAAGTCAGCCAATTCACTTCCACACTTAACAAGTTGTCACTGGTGACCCTAGGAGACATGCATGGAAAAAAACTAACTAAAGGTTAAGAGGTTATTAAGGCAGGAATTACAGGCAGAAATTATTCATGGATGCACAGGGAGAAGAACACAAACTGGAAACAGGGTGACTTGTAAAGTGTACAGCTAACCCAGGTAGTAGTTCTGTTTTTTACCTGCCCTCCTTAAACCTCCTCTGAGCAGGAAGTAATAAACTCCAAATTCAGGGCTCTTAGAAATGCTGCCTCCTGAGGACCACAGGTAGAATCAGCATGACAGAGCTGCTGAGGCAATGCAGACAGAGATCACAGAAAAATCACTGAACTCCATTACTTCTCCACCTCAAATAAAGAAATGGAATGAATCCAGGCATAAAGGTAAAGAGAAGATAACAAAAACTGTGGGGAGCAAGGAACAACATGTGGCTTTGCTAGCAGAGGACTGGATTCAGTGCTGTTGGGCTGCTGCTGCTCTGGCACTTCTGTAGTGCTTAGCCACAGAGGTGTTAAGATCATTGCAGTTTGCTCAGACTGAACTGAGGACCTATTGTGTAACCCTCAGTGCTTGCTGCTTTCTCCCTTCATGTCCTCCAAAGGCATCAGCATAGGAGAGCCTCCAAATCACCTCACACCTAGATCCTGTGCAAACAAATAGGCTTTGAACACTTGGCAAATGCAGCACTGGAGAGCAGTCAGGTAAGCCTACACTTTGCAAGAAACTGCAGGGAGCTTGAAACAACTATTTGGAAGAGAATAAAAGTTACCATCAACCCAGAACTACAAGGCAACACATACATATAACATAGAGAAGATATTTATTCTTATAAAAACAGAAAGACCCCAGATAGCAATCATCAGCTAATTATGGTTCACTGGTCTCAATCCTTTGTGTCAAAGGGGCAGCTGTCTGTGTTTAACATGAAGGGAAGGTAAAAGTGGTTTTGTTGTTCCCTCAGTTTTTATTTTAAGTTTTGGAGCTGTAGAATGTGAAATAAAAAAATCATGCTTGGACCCTGACTAGACAGACTCTGAAGAGAATGAGAAGACAGAGACTGAAATATGCAAAAGATGTGCAGGGTGATTCTTATGATGGGACAGTCTTGCTTTTTTGCAAGACTCTTGAGCTAGACTAGGGTGGAATTAGCATGGCAGAAGCAGCATGTGTGTTGCAGTTGGGGTTGTGTGAGAGAGTTAACTATGTATGGGCTTGCAGGTAGAAGTAAGGACAAGAGAATATATATTTGGTGTGATCAGAGCATCTGAAATCCAGAAAATATAGTACACAGAAGTAAAAGAAATAGAAGTAAAAGAAATTAGCATGAAGCAGTAGTAGGCACTAGGTGGGGAATCAGAATATAAAGTAGCCACTACCCAACCAAAGCTAAGGAAGACCAGCAATTAAAAGGAAGGTCCTGATTTGGAACACTGCCTGTCAGAGGATACAGCATAGCAATCTTAGTTTGTCAAGTGGGGTGCGCAAGCAAGCAGAGTGTACAATCATTTTGCTGTAGAATTTTTGGGATATAAATTAATACATATTTTCTATTAGAGAAGGCACAGGAAGTTCTTTAAGGAGTACTGGATTTCCTGCACCTACATTGTTGATTTGTACATGAGCAGTAAATATATGCAATGTGACCCAGAAGCATCTGAGATGATAAATGTCTAGACAGCATCTTCTGGTTTTCCACACTATTCTATACTTCTAGGCAATGATAAACAAAAACAAAAATACCCAAAGCAGAGATTGTTTGGGAACCTGGACATACAGCAGGTGTGTGCACACAGCACAGCCTGTGAGGCCCTGAGAGCTGTTGCTATTACTATCACAGAGTGATACCAGAGTAAATTAAACTTAAAACCCCCTTAGATCAGAAAATTGAAAAAGCATGTGTTTATATAAATTGAAACCAGATTAGAC
Source organism: Lonchura striata (assembly GCF_050655825.1). NCBI lineage: Eukaryota > Metazoa > Chordata > Aves > Passeriformes > Estrildidae > Lonchura > Lonchura striata. The sequence goes on along the minus strand of NC_140707.1, from coordinate 51,177,176 downwards.
AAGTCTACCAACAAGACATTTCTTGATGAACCTGGGCACCTTGGCAGAAGTTATGAGCTAAGGAGTATTTCAAACATGTCAAGCAAGTAAAAGAGGAGAATCCCTTTTCTCTGACTGCAGTAGCCCTTCACAGGCTCTCTAATATAAATTCAACTGCCACCCTACCCTCTGACTGATGACAAGGAAGCTTGCTTGCCTGCCCTAACCAAAGTTGATAAGCCTGTCAGAAAATCCAAGGAAAAGATATGCTGAGCAGTTCAGAAGTGCAAGGTCAGTCTTCAGGTTTGAGATAAATGTTATGAATGAGCAGGAAGCTAATGAAATGGAGATCTGAAAAAACACTGACCATTTCACTGCTGAATTCTTGCCAATTTACTGCCCCTATGAGATGAACATGAGCAAGGATGCCTGCTGCTGAATACAGGGTGCTCACTGAAAACACAAATCTGTACCAGCTAGAAAGAAATCTTTCTTGCTAGTTTTGGTCCAGGTCTTAGAGATATAGTGATATGCAGAGTCCAATTCTTAGAGACAAAATCCACTGTCTTTTTCAAAAAACAAGAAGCTGCAAATTCCAGAAACCTCTACTAACCTCCATCTACTGTCCTTATAACTAGGGATTACTCAGCTATTTGCTGACAAGTACTTCAAAGCTAGTTTATGTTCTGAATCAACAAATTTCATTCTGTTAAACACCTGATTTTTTTACCTTTATTATGAAACCAATAATGCTTTCAGGAAAATGCTTTTTCAAGAGCAGCTCTAGTATGGCCTTGGCTTCAGTTGACTCACAGTTTCACTGAATAATGAGGAATCACTTTCATGGTTGTGGTCCTTGGATTACATTACTAAAATCGTGACAAAAATGGTATTTTTATCTTTAATATAATTTTATATTATAAATATAATCTTTAATAACTCTACTACAAAACATGTAATCATATGTAATGCCTTTACAGCACAATGTGAAAGAGTGACAATCCTGCCCAATGGACGAGGAGTGAGAGGCTGAGACAGAACTGAGATACAGCACTAAAACAGGACTAGGATTAAAGAAGGAAAGAAGAGATTTGGCACAATTCCATTCATATACAGAGGGCAACAAATGCAGGTCTACAGTAAATGTGGCAGAAGTTGACAGTCACGTCACCATAGTCAGAAGTAAGGCCACATACAACTTGGAACATGTCACCTCTTGTGCAGCCCTGCAGGCTTCTTTGTCCAAGGTGCAGCAACAGGCCAGGCCATCATTTGAGTAGAAACAGTGTAAATGCTTATAGAAAGTGGCAAAAAAAAGCCTCAAAATGCACAGCAGTGTAGATTTATAAAATAACATTTTAACATAGAACCATCCTGTGTCTCTGTATTGCAAACCCAAGACCTCCTTTGCCTTTTGGCAAGCAGACCATTAGTTTAGCACCTTATCTTATGCAAAGAAAAGGAATTGACAAAAGAAAGGATAACTTCTTTTGAGATACATTAAATAAGTCACTACTGAGAGTGGGAGAGTGGGAATTAAAGGGGAAGATGACTTGATTAAAAGAATAGCCTGAATCCTGCAGCTTTGTGAGCATCAAACCAAAATTTTCTAGCCAACTCCAGCAGCACAGAGCCATACAAAAATTGACTGAGGATTGCACTTCAGAGACAGATGCTTGAACTGGAGCTACGTGTAAGCCAGGTAAAAGACTCATTCACAGAACAATTCCAGCCTTGCTGAATTCTGATACTGATAGATGAGAATCTCGATCTCAAAACAGGAAGATTTCTTCAATCATCCAGCACAGAGCATGGGCTGACACCCATCATATGATCCTCTATGAATTGCTTTTTCCAATGTAACAAATCAAGTACCAAAAAAGGCATTTATAATACAAGACAGCCATCCCCATATACCATGACCTTGATATTCCTTTGGGAATTCTCTCATTAAGCAGAAGTTCACAGACCAAGTAATCAAGCATTGCCTCAAGAATTTTTTGTTTTCATTTCCAGATTTACATAAAAAATCTTAATTCCCAATATTTCGGCCATTCAATAGAAGGAGTCATAAATATAAAATAATTCAATAGGGAGTCTTAAGGCATCTTTCTGATTCTTGTTCTGAGGATAGAAAACAGAGCAACTGAAGTAATGAATGACTAAATTATTCATAAAAGGTTTGAAGATGGAATCTTCTATCAGTTGTGACTGGAAAATTCTGAAGTATTATCAAATTGCTCTACAAAATAAAACACAAACTTTAACTACAGGCATTAAACTATGCACACAATGCTAGATGAGGCACCGCCCTGGAAGTCATTCAGAGTGGAGTTCTGGGCATTAGTGGTGGAGTCTGCAGCTCTGTCTGTGAACCCATGCAAAGGTGCAAACTGAGCTGAAAAGGGAATGGAAGCTCAAGGACAGCCTGCATTCTGCTGCTCTCCCAAGCCATGTAGGAGGGGAAAGCAATTTACACCTGTTGGATAGGTTCTTTATTTGGACTAGGTAATAGCTTGCCTGGATGGGGTCCAAGAGCAGAATCACCACCACTTCTCTCAATAACTTTAAACCCCTGAGGCAAACATTGTGCTGGAACAGAAACAGGCCAGGAATTCATTTCTCACATTCCTCTTCTTGAGGCAGGATGAAAAGTAGTGACTGATGAAATAAGAACAATTTTACTTGAGCTTTCCAAACCCCATTACAATCTTTCTATTGAAGGACCCATTTGGGAAAGGATCACCATTCAAGATCACATGCCTTTTGCACTGTTTCTGCCTCTCTCACTTCCCTCCATATTCCAGTAGCATTCAGGCACCAGTAATAAAAATTTTCATGTACATAGTGCTTTCCAGAGCTAAATTCATGTCTTGGAGAAGCTCTGCTTTATTATCCTGTTTTAGAAGACAAAAATGAACATTTAGGCAAAGGACTCAATATTATTTACTGGAGTGACAAAGGAAGAATTCAAATCTCCAGCAGTCTTGGGCTGTATTCCAGCCTGGCTACTGCAGCAAGTTTGCCTTATTCCTAGCTTCCAGGATTCAGACTTCTGCAAGTAAATCTTGCTGCTCTTTGAATCACAGGAAGAATGGTTTTATTGTAGAATCAGTTCTCTGCCCTGATTCCCAGGAGTGTGTAAGCCATAAGTATAAATTCCAATGCTCAAAATTAATATGGAGTATAAAGAAGACATCTGGAAAAGAAACTCTGATAAACACTGCCCTATTTTGAAACAATCTACACTTGATATTCAAGGAAAAAGCGTGAAGATGAGGACTTAGTGGAGATTTTTGCAGCATCAGGTCTAAGTTTGCATTCTGCATATATGTCTCAATGCCAGCAAACCTAAACTTACAGATGTAGGGATGGGAAATGATCAAGGAAAAATAGACATTTCTTTCTCATCCATGCCCTTATTTTATCATGAACCTGACAGCTCTGGGAACATAGCTATTTTCATAGGGCTAGTGTCTAGATCTGAGAGAAACCATTACTCAACCCTTAGAATCATAGAACTGTTCATGCTGGAAAAGATCCTCAAACCCAGCTGTTAACCTTAGCACTACCAAGTCCACCACTGAAACATGTCAGTAAGTACCACATCTACACATGTATTAAAAACCCTCAGTTGACTCCACCACCTCCCTAGGTGGCCTGTTCCAATACTTGACAACCCTTTTGGTGAACAATTTTTTCCTAATATCTAAGCTAAACTTCCCATGATGGAACTTGAGGTCATTTCCTCATGTCCTAGAGTTTGTTATTTGGGAGAAGAGACCAACACACACCTTGCTACAACTTCCTTGGAAGGAGCTGTACAGAGCAATATTGTGCCCCCCACTCCCCAAGACTCCTTTTCTCCAGGATAAACAACCTCAGCTCCCTCAGCTGCTTCACATAAGACTTTTGCTCCAGACCCTTTAACCAGCTCTGTTGCCCTTCTCTAGACACGCTCCTGCTTTGAGCAAGAAACCAAACACAAATTACAAATGAACAATGAGTGCATTACATTCTTCTTCACAAAGCTAGATCAGCAATTTTAACTTACCTGACTGCTGAAGAGACAGATCTTTTGTCATCTCTATGAGTGTCTGACTGAACAGGCCACAGTGACCCTCTTTTGTTGAGTGGTGACCAGTAGCTCTGTGGAGCAGCTGCATTCCCCTTTATATCTCCACTTGCCAAGTCCAGGTTTGTTAACTAAAGAGGCAAACAAAAAAAAAAAGGAAAAAACCAAAAACAAACCCAAACAAACTATCAGAGACAATTAAAAGCTAAGAGAAGAGAAAAAGGTATCACTAAGTAAATGGGATCGAGTATGTACTAAGAGAAGTGAAATTGCTAGAATATGGAAATACTCAAATACAAAAGCACTGTGCTAGTTGCCTAAAGCAGTGAGTGATGACACCAACATCCACTGTGCCTGAGATTAATTCAGTGGCCAGCATGAAAACTACAACCCTTCCATTCACAGAACAGAAGAGGACAAGGACAAAGATGAGGCAAAAATCCCAAAGTAAAAAAGTTCCTGCCATGTGAAAAATAAACTCCACGTGCATTGATCAAAATCTTATATTATACTGAACAAAGATCAGACTATCTCTCCAGTCATTGTGAGCTGTGTCAGTAAGCCAACCATACACACCTGCCCTGTCTATACAAACATACAGGCACAACCCAAAAGCATAAGTACCTTGGATACCAAAATTCAAACCAAAGCTCAACCAAACATTAAAGAAACTGCTCACACAACCACTTACAAATACTGTGTTCACACAAGTACATGCAAAAAGATCATGTTAGGTGTACATTTCCAATATCAAGCTCTAAAACCTGTAAATTTTTAAGCATATAACATGTATTCCATTTTTCTTTCTTTGAGCATTCCTCCTGCGCTGCTTATACTCTTGAACGATCAAACTCTACATGCAGACACAATCTGTTCATGTATTGAAGAAATACATAATGCAATGGATCTACTACAGCAGTATAACAGTTTATGTTTTGGGAAAAAGAAAGCAAACAAAACAATAGAAAAGTTGAAAAGCCAACTTGGCAAAGGCCTCCCAGTCAGGCTCTCACATACACCTACCTTAAATTCTATGAGCACATGCTACTTTTAAGGAACAGCAGAAACATCAGGGTCTGCACAATGCTTAGGATCATATGGTGAACCTGACTTACCTGTATTGGCCCTCCTCCCTTCTATAGCAATTGGGCAGCATGTGTCCAATGAAACATAGGACACAGACAGAAAGAGGAGTCTAACAACTATCCCTGCACCTGCTCCAGATCTCAAATGGGATGCTTATTAAGACAAAGTGTGACTTAAGCATAGCTTAACAATGCTCTTGAACAGAATCTGTGCGCAATTACTCGAACAAGTACGTACCACCTTCACTGCAATACACTACACTCAATACTTAAAATGGGCTTGTTCAGAACTACAGCCTTCTAACTGAACTCTGCACCATAAACATTGCCATTGTCAACACAGTAGGTTGTCCCTCCTGTGTTTTAGTAGTACAAGGCACCTAAGCATTTTGTAGGTTCAGAACTCCTACTTCAAGTTCTGGACAGGATTAAATTCTAGTGGTTATACACTAGGCTTCTGCCCACTTCTCCAAAAGCACTCACTTTTAGCTCATCTCTTCTCAGGTCTATAATTTCCCATTCTTGTTCCTCATCTGTGTATTATTATTCTCACACAGTCTCAGCTCCTGCATTTCAGGTGTCATTCTCCTTGTTTTCCTCAGTAGAGTTTCATTCTCACAGACTTCCAGCACTAGCTTCCCCACTACATCTGGACCCTGACCCACATAATTTCAGGTCAGGAGTAATTACTTGATCTGTCTTTCCACACTTCCATTCTTGGGTTCTCACATGTCCTATATATCCCCATAGTTCTGGTTTTATTCTCCTCCCCAGTCCACTCCTTTTGCCAACCTCTTTGTCCATCCAGTCCTTGAATGAGGACTATTCACTGGACCCCACTTACCACACTATCACTCCACCTACTTCTGTTCTTCTGTCTGAATGGTTTTTGGTGTCCTCTCCTAAATTATGTCCAGATACAAATTTCACAGCCTCCATATCCTAGCTGTTCTCCACACCTGGCAGCTCCACACCTGGCAGAACTCCTACTAATTTGCAGTCAAGTCAGACAGGTCCCCAACCCAACATGGACGAGGTTACTGAAAATACAGAACAGAAGCTCAAGCCAAAGTACATTAGAGGTGCAAATACAGAGAAATTCAGTTTAGCATCCTCAGTGTGGAGGGAATCTTCAGGAAGCTGAGAAGGTCTAGCAGGTCTTGTTGAGTATATTACATCTAAAGCTTTTTAAACAGTTACTCTGCAATCAAGCTTTAACAAAATTCTGAATTCCAAATTGCTATTTCAAAGCAAGAGAGATGAAGAGATTTAGAATAGAAGTTCTGTAGATATTAAAATGCACAAAATATATTTTTAATCCAGCCTTGGTTTTGGCTGGAATACTTTGCCTTGCCTGAAGTGTTCTGGAAACTGAACATTAAGCACAGAAAACATTAATTCAAATTAATAAAAGTTTCAGAACACTATAAGCAATTTAAGACAAGATCTTACAGTGGGACATTATCAGGCAAGCTTAGCAATAGGTAGTGTTACCTACCTTATACAGAGAACAGTATTAGGTGATATTTTGGTGCCTCTACCTCACCCTTAATGTTGCTTTGTTCTATAGAATTTAATTAAAACTTAAAGCCTCTTCATTGCAGTAACAGAAAGCTTCACATTGGATTTTGTTCTGATTGTGCCAGGCACTATACAAATACCTAACAATGACAGTTGCTGGTCACAAAGAATGTATTGTCTGAAAATAAGGAAGAATGGTAAATGATGCAAACACAGAAGGCAACACAGTAAATAAAATAAGTTATATACAATTCTTAGCTTGTCAGCAACAGTGATCACCATTTTGCTAACACATCCAATGTGTGAAATGAAGATTACTTCATCCAATTTTCTCTCCTCATTATCTTGATGCCAAGAACCATTTTAGTCTGACAAATTACTACCTCAATCCTACTCTATTACTGTGACATGCTTTCCTCTTTAAATATCATTGTATCATTGTATCATTGCTTATTTGAAAGCTATCTTTTTAAGCAGGTGAGCAAATAGCTTAGCACGGGTAATAGTGACATTTCACACATTCTGGATAGACAGGTGTTTAAACTACACCAGGATTAAAAACAGGCAAAGGATCCAGAAAGAGAGAGCATCAGCAAGAATATGAGGTTTAGCTGCAGCCAGGCCACCCAGACAGGCGTTACTGCTTGTTACTGTGCCATGCTTTGAGACATTTCAGCTGCTATAATTAACTGGGCAGGATGTTTGGGAGGATTACTGAGGCACCCCCAACACATCTGTGCTCAGCAGTGGCTTCATTTTCTAGTCTTCCTGTGCACCTGATGGAACTGCACTCTTCCCTTTACAGAGGCAAACACTTGGCAGCAAATCAGATGGTACTTCGGTATAAAAGGCAATGCACCTGGACCAAAAATCCTTATAGAAGAGCTTGTAGCTTCAGAAACAGTACTAATGCAGCAAAACCAAACAAAAAACCCCTGGACCTTGTAAAAGGCAAGACCATACACAGCTAATATCTCATGATAGGAGGAGTTAAAGTTTTGCGACCATTTTTAAACTGATTGGATCAGCAAAGATGTCAGAAGCTGAAAGGAAACATGCTGACTGAAGATGACCATGATATACTAAATCCCCAAAAGATCTCAAGGAAGGAAAAGAGTCCTCTTGATGTACTTCCATTCATGATGCAACATGAAAAAATGAGAGGAGGGGAGACGAACATATGGGTTCTCACAGCCATATCAATAGATACCTGTGGTAGAAACAGTACTTATATGTACTGTTTATGTTTACTTCAATACAATGCTAATAAGCCAAAAGAAAAACTATTGCATAATGCTGAAATACTTTTCCATTTATTTTTATTTTTAAATGTTACAAGGTAAGTTAACAACTGCAATATGCTTGTCTTGCCATCTGAGACACATAAGCTTAAAATAACTGATTTCTGTGGCCATGCCTTATTCAGAGAAATTTATTTCTGAAAAAACTGAGAGCAAGGCCACAACACAATGATACCCCAAAGTGCTGAATATAGGAGTTGAGGGGTTTTTGTTAATCTGCTTTAAAAATTCAATATGAAATATGAACTCTCCAAGTACAGATAGGAATAAAAACTTCAGGATAGAATTTGCTTCCAATTAATAGCAGCCTACAGACAAAGATCCATTGTATAGTACTTCAAGAAATCACAAGAAATATTCAGAAAAAGAGCTTAATATCTTTCACTTTGGTGATCCACATTATACTAGTCCTTCAAGAGTTTCCCATTATCACATTCAATAATCTTTTTCCTACATTAAAGTTAGTATTTTCTTTTTTATCTTCTCTAATAGTTGAAATAAGCTAAAGCCATCAATTATAACAATCAGAAAAAGAAAATAATAATGAGTGTTGCAGATCAGCTTCCATGAATTCAGGAAAAGCCTCCTGAAAGTCTGAATGCTTCTCCTTGCTAGTTTGTAGGAGTCAACCAGGGTGAACAGGGACACATCACCACTAGAAGTTGTTACTCTGCCCCTCTTGGCAGGCAATAAAAAGCAACTTAAATTTTCATTACCAACATCATGAACAGCAAATCCAAAGTTTCACTGGTCAACATGTTACAACAAGCAATACACTATAAATTGCCTACTTGATCCTCTCCAGTTGGCAGTTTCAGCACTCTTCTGGCAGAGGCCAGTCATATCTTGTTGCCTAAAAAGTGGTGGAACTTGGGGATCTACAAAGTCTAAAGATCATTTCTCTTACTTGGAGCCATACTGCATCCTCTGCACTTCACACAGCTCACATTTCCATTTGGATCTTTCTGACTTGGTGAGGAGGAAAAGGGGTCCAGAGCTCAAGATATACATATCAAGCCCAAAAGATACACCAATGATACACCTATCAACAAAGGCATACATGAATAAACTGTTTACTGAGAAACCTTTTTGTTTAAAGAAGGATTGGACAAGGATCATGATAAGATACGTGTAAGATCACTACTCCTCTGCCTTAGGATCAGATCAGAATCCTTAAATTTTGATGAGTCAGGACAAGATGATACTGTATTATGAGGTCAAAGAGGGAAGCATTCCACTTGAACACTGAAAATGTGCAAAATGTTTCATCATTTGTAGCGTGTTCTCCTTTGCATTTCAATCTCTTTTTACCAGATGCTCTGTAAGCATATGTATCCATAAGTTTATCCAGTCATCCAGCAATGCCAACATTATCCAACAGCTTGCAAATGAAATGTGCTTTTTCTTTCATTACCTGGCTTTCATAGCCACAAGCATTCTCACTTGCCAAGCCTTCCTCAAACACAGATACCCCTAAGGCTTTCAAGATCCATGATATCTTTAACAGAAGGGAAGAGCTAAGGACTTGCCATGTGGAGGGAAAAAAATAAAAAAGAGAAATTTTATTGTATTCTTTCAGTTATTTTTCTTCCTTCAGCCTTCAGAGATGACTGACTAGATGCAACAACAATATAAATACTCATTCTTAAGCTGTCCTCACCCTAGAGTGTGTTGTGCTTTCCTCGCTTTACCACAGAGCTCCCAGGACAGGACAGGCTACCATGTCTTGGTCTAACACAGCTTGCAGATCTGCCAGTACTACTGAAAGTAGTCCAGCTGCCTTGCCTTCCTTAATCAAGCATCAAGATACTGGAATGCAACAGGCTATCCCCAGGATGGGGGGAATCACACAATCTTAACCTGCCTCTTAAGAGACAAAGGAAACCCCAAATTACAAATAATACATACACAAACATACAAGCACTGTGTGAACAGTGCAACAGAATGTACCACTCCAAATTCTGTGAGGAAATCATGTAATATAAACAGATTTTTCTAAAACCATCTTTCTATTACCCAGAGGCCATCTTGCTGACTGCACTCTATACTAAAGCAGCTTCATCTTACGTACAGATTTGAATTTGCAGTAACAACTGGCCAGGAGGGAAGAACTGGGGCTAACAGGCAGGGAAGTGTGAAATGTGTGTGTGTACCAAGGCTGATCTGGCCAAAGGCCTGTGACATTCCTTTGCTCTCTGAGCTTACCAGCTTACAGGATATACATATGCATACAGAGCACAAGTGTTCCAGTCTCCAAAAAAACGTTCCAGACAAAGACCTGCCAAAGACATTCCTGGGAAACCTGACAAACTTGCAAATTCCTTTGTAGTGTCTCCAGCATATGCATCCATTTAACAATGAAAAAAGAAAACTCAAGTTAGTGCTGCTGCAGTGGATGATGGTTGAACTCCCCCTCTTCCTTCTCCTGAAAAATTCATGCTTTCATTTAGACAATCTGCCTCAAAACTTCCAGTGGGAGTGATTTCTACAAGACACAATCCTGCCAAAAGTTTGATGATCAGGGTGTAATCTTTCCCATAACATGAGACCTAGCCGCTCAGCCTGGCCTGTTTGGTTACTATCTGCAGATGTTGCTGTATCATAACAAAACTCTCTGCTTCTATTCCCTGTGGAACCTCAGAGCAGAAGGAGTTCAACATAAGCACTGCAGAAACTACAGTGGTATTTTCACTTCCTACAGCCTCTGCTGAGACCAACTGGTTACATTACTGGTGCTGCTACAAATCAGTAGCAATAAAAGTAATTCCAGCTCCTGTGTGACCAGCTTGAATGAGGAGAAGATAGGGCCCTGCAGCAGTGCAGAGGTGTGAGAGAGGAAAGAAAAATGTCCCTCAGAGGTGATTGTCTGCTTCTGGTTTCTCTTACAAATTACAGTAAGATGCCTTTTTTCTTTACACTTCCCATTTTCTCCATCAGTGGGAGTGTAAAAACCAAAGAAATAGCCACATAAGGAAACTAAAACTAAGACTCAAATAAAATGGGTTGAGTCAAACCAAGAGATCATCACTGAAAAAAACCCCAAAACTCCCCAGTGGGGAAAATGGCCTCACCAAACTTCTCTAAGTACTTGCTGCACCCTAAATGCAATGCTCTTGCTGTGCTGTTCAGGTCTAGACAGTAAAGAGCTGATGCCCACTGGAACCTGTACAGTGCATTTTGGCAGACTGGCAGCTTGCTCTGTCAAGGACGAGGCAGGCAAGAGTTCCACACTGTCCCAAAGGCAGATAAATGAGGAGTGGTATGGTTTCCAATATTGTCATAGCTGATGTTAAAGACAAAGCTCACTATTTTGAGATTCCCGCAGCATATACAGCGTCCCTCTGGGACATGGTAAAATGCTCCATTCAATTCTTCTTCACTCCCTCTTCCTGCCCCTAAAGTTTTGTAAGCTTACCTGCTTCTTGCTCACTTCCACCTTCTGTCTAAATGAAAACAGACTAAGACAAATGCCCCATCCTCCACTGGATCTGTCAGTATGCTTGCAGGAATCTTGGCTGCCAGTCAGTGCCCTGGATCTTGGGCACTGACTGGCTGCATAACACAGAAGGAGGCAGCTCTCTATAGCCCTTGCCTGGGTGGTCTGATGTTATCCCTGTGATTAAACTCCCTGGCTGCATGAACTGGAGCTATTCCTGATGATAGCTGGGACCTGAAATCTTACTCTCCCACACACACAGAGTCAGAGCTCCGACCAGGTTTCCCCTCCTCCTCTTCCTCCTCCTCTTGGTCAAGCTGGCCAACTCAACACATTCTTCAGCTCTCTAGCCTTAATAACTACAAAGTACTACAGCCTGCTAGATATCAACTCCAGCTACCCCCCATCACCAAGCAGTGATAGGGACCTCACACAGATACAGCATTGCAGAAGAATTTTTACCTTACAGCATGCTTCAGAAAGAAGTAGCATGCTATTTACAAAGAAAAACACTCATATGCATTCAGGATCCAGCCACCTGGCTCTGGATGTACACACATGCTGTGTATTTTCATGTCCTCCCTGCAGAAAGTCTTGCAATGCAAACACATGGAAATATTTTATGCTAAACACACGTGAAATAAAGACTTCAGATTAAAGCCTGGTATAAAAGGAAAAGTAGTCTGGATAAGTTTTCATCCATCTGTCCATCAAGAAATGCCAGTGGCTTATGCTAGGTACAGGTAAAAAACCCCTCTTAGTTCAGCTGTCCAGAAGTCAAATTAGTCAGTAAGATCTCTACATCATAAAATCAAGACAAGAAAGGCAATAAAACTCCTTTCCAGTGAAATGGGCTTGCTGAACTGGATCGTCAGGCCTCATTCCCCAACTCACCACCAACATGCCTGCCTTGTTTCCCCAGAGTACTGTCGCCATCTTAGGCTTATGCAAGGCAATGGGCAAACTGAACAAGAACATTTTAGGAAACTGAAAAACTGTTTTACCATGCACCATTAACCACTACAGTGCACATATTGACAAAGACATCACCACTTCGTAAAAATAATTAACAAGCCTCCAACTGACAACTAGGGAAATCACCAATTTCAGATACTGAGCTCCTCACAAGTGTCTCAGGCTCAGAAACCCACTTATCATAATGAAAAGATTGACCACAGTAAAGCAATGTAACAAAGAAAATCTTAAACATGGAAGCAGCGGCACCGCACATGTTCTTCAGTAGAAAAAGTCAGTTCAGATCAATGGCCCAGCAAACTCACTATCCTGTCTGACATATATCAGAAGGTGAAAAAAATTTTGGTTTCCATGCATATAACAAACATCTTACTTATAAGCAAATAATTTTTTTATTTCTGTATGGTCAAACCTAGGCATCTATCATTTGCAAAATGCTCATTATTCTGTCTGATGAAACTATGGCCTTCTAATTTTTCAGAAGTTTCAGAAAGTAAATAACTTCTGTGACAATAACTATTCACTTTTACTATAATTTTTTACTCCAATATCTCCCTGCTAAACTGAATATCCTCTTCTTATTATGAGAAACATGAATAAAATAAACTTTACCTTGTCTTTCATTGCTCTATGTAATTCCTTCACACTTGTCTCCTCCCTCAAAAAACTTCGTTTTCACCATCTCATTAAAACTGCGTTTGCAGTCAATAATTTTAAAGTTATTTTTCTTAAATTCATTTTAGAATTATCACCCAGAAGTGAAAACAGTTTTGACTAAGGTTATGCAATTGATGCTTACATTAAAACATATCTATCCTATCCTGTTCCTTAAACACCCTAATCAATTTTCTTTGCTAACTTTACTGCTTAACTCAAAACAGGTATTTGCACTGAGATTTCAATGAAATATTCTTTTTTCTTCCCTAAAGAAATAAAGTTTAGATTAATCATTCAAGAGGTTAAAATTATTGCTTATCATATAGTCAGTTAATTGTAAACACTGAACTTAAGCTGCCAGTGTCTAGCCCAATTAAGACAGCTGTTAAATTTCTACTAGTTTTACTCACAATAATCAAATAAAGAATACATAGTGACAATTTCCCAGGAGGTAGGTCCAAGTTTAAGTTTACAGCACACACCTAACTTCATTGTAACCAAACATGGGACTCTCACAGCCCACATTATACTGAAGGTAGCAAGAAATTACCTCATGTAGTAAACATGAGCTGCACAAACATGGATGAACACTAGAGAATAGTTAATTTCCTGTAAATTCACACCCTATATTACCTGGCAATAACTTGCTTTTAAATTCATTCTTTAAGTAATAAAATGCCTTAAAAATGTCCTTATGAATGTCCTCCTTTCAAACCTTTAATGTTACACTGGATCATGCACATTCTGTATTATGTATCTTCAGTTACCCCCTTGCTATATAGCAAATTGACTAGTTTTTTGTTTGCTTTTTGCCCTTTTTTGCCCTGTAATAAAACTTCCTTTATCATCCTACAGATATCTGACATCTTAACAGCCCTTTCTGAAAGCTTGTCAAAAACCTTTTTGGAAGTTTGAATACAAACAAGTTAAACTGAGTGTTGTATTTCTCAGTTCAAAAAACTCTAATAGATAGGACATAATAGATTACTCAATTTCTTATGGCCATTGGAGATCAGATACCTCCTTATTAGACTATTCAGCCATTGCCTTACGAGGTTGATGCTGGAGTCTGAAAGGCACATTTACCATAGAGATCTCTGTTGCTTGCTCCCAGACACATTGGGTAGCTAATAAGAGACACACCTTTCTATTTTTGGATGCTGCAGAGTACTATAGTTAGATTGCACATACTGCAAAAATCAGGCTATATCTGAAAAAGTATGGATAGTATGGATAGAGGTACCTTACTCCTACTATTGTTATAATCTCAAAATGAGCTTCATTATTAGAAAAAAAAAAAGAGAAATAGCAGAAAAACAACTTAATGACAGGCAAAATGTTCCTACACACTTTGTGCAACTGTGAGGACCGAAAATTGAGTACAAAAAAACAAAACTGCACATCAGTAAGGCTTTACCTTCCTCATCTCTCATATGCTAAGAACTGTATATTGTATGAGTATCAGTGTGAAGTTCCTATCTGATCTTTCAGAAATGAATGCAAAGGACTGACAAGACAGAAAGCCAAGGTAAACACAAAAATCTTATTTTCTTAAGAGAATAGATCTTAAACATCTTTTTCAAATTTTATCAGATACTTAATTTTTTTCCTTTGGGCATTACTATTTTAGTAGTAAATAATAAAGTAGTATCAGTAACATCAATAGAATTATGCCAATAGAAAATAACTCAATAACAAACTATTTTAATACAGAGGCTAGAAAACAAGAGTGTAAAAGAGGAAACACAAAACAGGTGCTTCGGGCATGGGTTGAAAACAGTGAAGAATAGGAGGGATTGGAGAGGGACAGAGATGGATTCCCAACCAGAATGACAACATCACTGCAAGCACAGCTGCTGAGGCTACATTCCTGGGAACCCCAGAGACCCACACTACTATATGGATACCAGAAGCAATTCTCACAAAAACAGGAATGGAAAATAAGCTTCGCAGCTGCTCTTGGAAGGAGGTATGTATTTAGAGCACCCCAGTCTACAAGACACAGCTTGGTACAACACATGGAACCAATGCATTCAACTCTAACATAGAAGTTCTTGCCCTTGAGGGGAAAAAAACCAAAACGCACAAACCAAAAACCCCCATAAAAACACAGTCCACAGCAACACCAGTATTTTCAAGTCACTCTTTCATATACCACATCCAAATCAATGGTCCTAATCTTATCATGAAACATAATTAAATCCATATATCAAGTAATTTTCATACCAGCCAGGTACTTTCCAACAAGGTAGACTAACTCCAAGTTTCTGGAATGGCTTTAAACAATTGTACTCTTTTTATTATTAGGTAAGCAATGTTCTAATCTTCATGCCAATTTATTTAAGAATGCTTTTTTAAAAATACTATCGTATTTCAAGTGGTTTAAACACAGAAGTGAAAAGGGTGAAAATAACAATTCAGAGTTTCCTGTCTAGAAATGTACTGGAAAGTAGTGCCTTGTTTAATTAAATAACTCTGATATGAGCCCTTTCTCTACTCTCAGTTTTCCATCTGTTAATTCTCTTGTCATAAAGCCATCAGAGTTTCATAACCCAGAACCCTCAAACACTCCCATCTCAAGCCTTTCCCCCTTTCATCTCATACCAGTTAGTCTTTGACTTTCCAGTTCCCTCCAGGTGTTTACTAAATCCTTTCCCACATATTTCTCCATCTCATCTCTCTGCCTTCCCTCCTCCTGGTTCAGGCCAAATCCTGGTCTGCCCAAATCTAAAACCATACAACAGTCCTAGGTAGCTTGAACAGTACCTGTTCTTCTGCAAATCACTTTCCAAACTGCCAGCCTACTCTGCAATTCCTACACTTCTATTTATTCAATGCCCCTGCTTCCAATCCACATCCATGCTTAGCAGTTCAAAGTCTAATATCCTGGTTTCAGGTCCCTCAACAATAAGCCAAGCCTTGCTGCCCTACTATTATGTTTTATTGTATGCTGATACCTCTTACTGCCCTTCTTGTCATTGTAGCCCTCTCTTCTCACAAAACCCCTGGGCCCTTCCTGCAAGACAGGATTTAACATCCAGGCTGGATCAAAAAATAATCGGAATGACTGTTTAATGACTGACAGAAGAGTAGAATGTGTCCATGCAAAAGACAAAAAAAGCATAAGCAGTTACTGCATGTTTTAATTATGATACATTGGGTTTTGCAGCTACATCTAAACCTTCCAAAACATCACTGTTTCAAGTGTGCTTAAAAATAATGGTCTCAGCTTAGAAATTGCTATGTGCAATTATTTCAGTACTGAAGAAACAGATTACCTTAAAAACTGTTCTCAACTACATCCAAATTTTCATACTAAGCAAATTTTAGATTCAGACTTCATCTCTCCAAAATCATTATTTTAAAAACATGGCCAGAAAAATCACAGTAAAGAGCAGATGTCTAGAACTGAATGGACACAGGCTCAGGAAGGAAACTCATTGTCAGATAGAACTCCAGCTTTAAACTCCTCATTGACTTGTGAATTCCTTTCTATGCAGATCTCTTTCATGATGACAGAAGATGACAAAGATATAACCCAACACATGTTTCTATATTTCACTACTGAAACACAGCCTGTGCAAACACTGCATAGTTGAATACAAAATATAGCAGAGTCAAAAAATCAGCAGTGTCTGCTAGGAGCTGAGTATCTTTTGTTTGCTTGTTGCAAAGCAAATTACCACCACCATTCTCCTACTATCCAATTCCCACCTCTTCTTTGGGAAAGCATCTTGGAAGAACCCAGCAGTAAAAGCAATGCAGACACATTCACTGCAGCCAGTACATTTCCATGATACCCATGCACTTCACAGCCACTTTCATGCTTGAGTATACCTACACTGACTGACTGCTGGCTAAACATGTTTCA
This sequence comes from Lonchura striata, assembly GCF_050655825.1. NCBI lineage: Eukaryota > Metazoa > Chordata > Aves > Passeriformes > Estrildidae > Lonchura > Lonchura striata. The sequence goes on along the minus strand of NC_140707.1, from coordinate 51,160,276 downwards.
GATGCCAGAGTATGCTCCTTTGCTACTCAACACAGCAACACTGCTGTGCTCAGGAAACTGCACTGCCCTTCCCATGCAGATCTTTCTTAATTCCCCCCTTAATTCCCACTTCTTTATTTATCCAGGAGTAATAAGCCATTATAAGAATACAGGAGTTTAAAAATCATTTAAGCTACACAAATGGCTGCAAGACAACACACTGGGTTCTCTAGACAGACCTAACAAACCACAACAGTTGAAGCAGAATGGGTAATGAATGATTTTAGGGAAAAAAAGTCTATGAACTTATTTTTCAAAGTTCTTCTCTGGAAAGACTGAAATGGAATAGATGCATTTCAAATTTTTTCCCCCAAGTATTTCTTTAGATAGTAACCTTTATCCAAGGAGTCAGTTTCCATCATGTATTTAGCTTCCAACAAATCAGCATTTCCTGAAAGAAAATGTTTCACTATCAAAGTTTTTGAACAGTTTTGATGACAACATTTCACTTAAAACCAGCTGAGAACCAGACTGATATCTCTGGGTATTACCAGACAAGCAAACAAGATCAAATTGTCTAAATAGGATCTAGCCTCATGCCAGACCAGGCCTCAGCACCACTAGTATAGCCAGTGCTCACATTGTCTCCAGAGTCCATCAACAAGAAGCGACTTTATTTTTTGACATACCCTTTAAAAATTGAAGAGCTATCTGCAAAGAAAAATCTATTCAGGTTCCTAAAGTTATACATGTACCCACATTTTGAAATATATTACCAATAGCATAACCAGTTATTCAAAATCCAAACATATAAAAATAAAACTGGAAGAAGCAAAGAGAAGCAAATACCATCAGCTGTTGCAACTATAAAACATACCTCAGAAAACTCAGCAAAACATAACTGTTAAAACAGTAATTCTATAATACAAGAATAAAACTAAGACAAATCCAGCAAGTAAAGAGAAAAAAAAAAATTACTATCCAAGCCAAAGTGCCTATACTAGAAAATCAGCAGTTGGCAGCTTAATTAACTGAGAAGTGCTCAACTTGAACACCTTTGATGAGTTCAACTATAGCATATTATAAAGCAAAAAATTTGTTACCATGTAGCCATTTAGGACATAATTCAACATGAAATATGAAACCAAGTGCAATTCTGTCAGAACTCAATTATATATCACCACGTTTGACAAAAGGATTATCATTTCCTATGATAGTAAGTACTTCCATTTGGTCTTTACATTGTTATTGGAATACAGAATTTACATCAGAACCCATTCTGCAGACTTTCATGGCCTGCACTAGTGACACACTGGAGGAACAAGGAAGCAAACTGCATGGAAGCACAAATCTGAGAAGACTCTGGTTTATTGTCTAGTAAGACAAAACATAGATTCCATTTTTTGTAACATTTTCTAATCCTCTGCCTATTCTCCTATAAAATGACTTCAAGACATTCTTGTCATCTCACAGAGAGGCAAAATTTTGGTGACTGTAAACACTTTGAAACAACAGGACAGAGATGAATTTTCACAAGATTTAGTGGTTGCAGCATCTCTCAGCCCAGCCCAGTGCTCACACAGAAGCCTGTAACAAACTTGTCCCTTGCACAGGGACTCTACTTCAGCGCTTACATACCTGCTGTGTAATGAGACTGAGGTGGCTTGCTGGGGAATACTGGCAGGCTGCTTGCTTTTCTGCCAACTGCTGCAGTTCTGCTGCTGCTGCCACACGGGGCCCATGATGTTTGCCCTGGGCAGTGTGTTCTGCATCTCTGTGCATCCTGGCTGAGCTCACACACTGCCCATTTGAACCACGCTGGAGACCTACCAAACAAACATTTCCATGTGCTTCGTGAGCCATATGTCAGACCCTCAGCCTGCTCATCTCAGATATGCTAAAGCAGATAAGACACCAAGAAGAATACAGAATACACCTATTCTTCATAGGTATTGCCCAAATTAACAATTAGCAATTTCAAATCTGTATTCTCTCTATTGCAATGTTTCTAATGGCATCCAATTCCAGAGACATTGACAGCTGTTACCCAAGTTAAATCTGTAAAGTTTTTCCTTAAAAACAAATGGATTGCTTTAAGTAAGCTGCTCAGTTGGGAAGCAAAATGTATTTTAATATGATCAAAGTACAAAAAAAAAAATTAGTATTATCAGGATCACAGCTGTTAGCCTGTATGTAGTTCCCAAAGCTTCCAAATAGATTACAGCCTGCATGCAAATTGTACAGTTTCTCCTACACTTCAGGTTTTTTACACTCTAAAGCTGCATTGCTTAACTAAGTTCTACCACAGGATGAGAGGTCTCTAAATCTTGTTTTTGGGATACCCTTGGATATGGCAGTGCTTAAACACCCTAGAACGAGAGATATTTAATGATTGATACAGATTCTTCTTTTCTGGAGGTCTTGACACATCTTTAAGTATTCAACAATTATGAGGTTTCATTACAACCAGAGAACTGAGAACAGCACATAGACTGAGACAAGACTGCTTATGAAAACAACATTAAACCCACTAAAGATAGATGAGATCAGTAACATGATAAAGAAAATATACAATACTTAATTTCACAGCTCTTTTTGAACAAGTTCAAAGGCTGAGTTCAAAGCACAAGGCTGAGGGGAGACCTTATCACTACAACTATCAGAAAAGAGGTTTTTGTGAGGCAGGGGTCAGCCTCTTCTCCCAAGTAGCAAACAACAGGACAAGAGGAAATGGCCTCAAGTTGTACCAGAGAAGGTTTAGACTGAATATTAGGAAAAATTTCTCCACCAAAAGGGTTGTCAAGCACTGGAACAGGCTGCTAGGAAGTGGTTGAGTCACATACCATGAAGATATTTAAAACACATGTAAATGCAGCTCTTCAAGACCTGGTTAATATGGGACATGGTTAACTGTTTGACTTGGTGATCTGAAAACTCTTTTTCAACTGAAATGATTTTATGATTGCCTGTTCATTTGGTCAATAAAAGGGCATCTGCCGAACAAGGACAGCATTCTGTACTCCTACTTTCTGTAAGAAATTTAGCACCATTGAACAAGACTCAATTCTGGAAATGTAAAATTTCTACCTACTTCACAACAGAAATTACACAGTCTTTGTACTGAACTAGCAGGTTATCATCAATCCCAGAACACTCACCTACTTTTGCAGAGGGTATTTGGGACAATCTTTGGCTGTAGATCTGAACAGCTCTTTGGAAAGAGGAAAATGGTCCAATGGTGTAGCTACCAGCACGACGACGTAACCCTGCAAGGCTACACGTCTCAGCGGACACTGGGTGTGTGGGGACAGAAGAGCTGTCAGGAGCTGTGCTCTGCAAGGAGCGTACTGGGGGTGAGGACTGAATCAGTCTGGGACCAGCTGGAGGCGCCGGCAATGAAGGCTGACCAGACACCTTTGGATTTTCAGAGGCTGCAGGCTGAGCTGGCATCCATGAGCTGGTACTTCTCTGCAACGTGGCACCAGGAACAGAGGAAGAAGCACTGGGAGGACTACACTGAGGTAAGTTCTCTTCAGCTTTTAAGGATAAGGTGAGTCCTTCTGGAACTATACAAAGATAATGAACATACTGTATGAGGAAAAATCTACTTTTTAAGTCCTTTGTTAGTATCAACACACCAAATGCCTGCTTTCAGACCCACTGAAGCCAAAATGACCTCATCTACCAACAGAGACAAGAAGTTCTACATAATAAATACCTTTTTTCAAAGCCTGCCTTATCTAGATCAACCCCCCCCAGGGAGGGGCAGCTAATTCTTTCCCACTGCCTACTCTACAGTATCCTCTCTTGTGTTTAAAAGTAAATATTAGGCATTTGGATCTCTGTTTGAACCCAAAGGTTCCAACCCTTCGTTTAAAACAGTATATGCAGTCCATTTTTTTTAATGATTATTTAAGTCAGTTCACTTACAGCTTGATTTAGCTTCTTTGGGTTTGCAGCCTTTTAGTGCTCCTTCTGCAGACAAATCTGCAACTGAATTTTTGGGGTGATCACCTTTTATTTTTTTCACCATCTCAGGATGCTCTATAACAAAATCAAGAATTTAGGAAGTAGAACACTGCAAATCACTAGAACAATGCTGCAAAATTTACCCTTATTGTAATTGACTTTATTGCTACTACTTCCTTTAGACCACACAACTTCATTGATGACAATTATGCAGTCACATACAGTAGCATGGACTACTAGATACATATGGCTGGCACACCCTTCCTTCCATGGAATGCCTAATTAGGCTCAAATGTACAGTCTCTGCCCTCCAATGGATACACTCACTGCAGGCAGCAAAATTTAAGACCTTGATTTCATTTCAATTCTTACTACCTTCAGTTGGTACATTCTCATTTCAGTCATGAACTACCATATCTAGTTCCTTTATAAATACCAGTCTAAGTTCAACCCATTTCACTTCAGGCAAACAAGGCAGGAGTGAAGTTACTCTAGTCTTCACATTAGACTGAGTTAAAGGGGAAAAAAAAAAAAAAAAAAAAAAAAAAAAAAAAAAAAAAAAAAGCAACCTCAGAAAACCTAAGTAACATTGTGGAGAGGTTGTTCTCTTTTCACAGACATAAGTTAAACTAGATTTGTCTGGGCAATATAATTTCAGAACCGCCTGCAAAACTTACCACCTTGTGGCTGTTTCTCCAACTGGTGACTGCTGTTGCCATGTTTTGTGTTTGTGGATTTTGCTCCTAGGAAGACACTTGCCGATTTGTTTTTGTGTGTGTAAAATGTCAGTACTTCCTCCAGGTCACTTTCACTGCAATAAGGAGAGAAGAATGGATGTAGAGTGAGGACGTTAAGCTTTTCTACATTCATGTAACAGTCAAAGACAAACGAGAAGGAAACTGAAAAGTAGAGTGGGGAAAAAAAAAAGTGACACTAGACAAGCTAATGATTTGCTCAGTTCTGCAGGGTAAGAGCAAATGGAAGGCAAGATGCCCTGGTTAAATCTGAGATTTCCACTAAAATACCATCTTCTCATGCAGTAGAAAATACAAGGCATTTAGGAGCCTTCCCACGATAAATAAAGAGCAAGTGAATACTTCAAACACATCTGGGGAGATTAGCTCAATATGAGATATCCCATTCACAGCTAAATTTGTGAATCTTCTGCAGGTGCTCTTTAGAATGAGCAGCTATTTTCTCATAAGAGATCTCAGCTCAGCCTCTATTTTATTGTCACCATTAGTTTCTGTTCAACAGCAGGGGGAGAAGAGGAAAGAAGGCAAAAGCTTGTTAATTAACCAAAACTGCAGGACAACCAGAACTGTCCATATTTTCTGTGAAACTTGCAAAACTTGCATATGTTTCTCATTTTCCTTTCAAGAACAAAGTGGGGACAGCCCCAATATCTTAAACACCTATTGGTCCCACACCTGTATCAGTTACTTGGCCATTCTTATTAGAGCTTGTGCAAGCTGTAGTTCTGGTTGTTTGGTATCTAACATGTTTTCCTTTTGCTTTATAGTGTTGCCTCAGCATCAGTGAGTGGCTGTATGGCATGGCAAACACCAAAGCAAGTAGTATAGTGCCAGCAACACTACAAGAAAATGTAACACAGGAATATAAATTAGCAGAGCAGCAGTTAGAATCTTTCAAAATATCCTCTGAATATCACAATTGTAACTAGTATTAGCTAGTCTAAACTTTGGTAAAAGCCACGTCTAAAGCTGATACACTGAAGTTTGCAGCATAGCCTGAAGATCCAAACTTCACTTCTTTTCCCAGAAGAGAAGAGGAAATACAAGAATGAGAATCTGTGTAGAAAGATGCTTTAAGCTTTTAAAACAATTTACCAGTATGTATGTGCTTTTACAGTGCACTGAAGATGTTTAATATCAATGGTCATATCATATATACACCTAGGCACAATGACATCCATGCGATATCAAAGTTAGTCAATGAGACCATCTCAATTAAGAAGCAACCTTTATTACCCATTTTCTCTACTGTTGCATTCACTGTACTGCAGAATGAACACTCAGAGTGGAAACCTATCCCTTTTGCTTGGCTCCAAATTACTTGCTCACTGATTTAAGCTTGAAGCACGGTGCCAAGTAGTGTCAGATATCAGAGTTTTCAAACACACCTCATACTTCCAAAAGAAGCAGAAAGATCATGGATAGAAATTGTCTGATCTTCAGCAAACTATTCTATATCACTCAGACAATCCAGCAAAAATCTCCAGCCCCAGCCTAGACTGTGCATTAGGCCATGATGACATGGTAGCCAATTAACATGGAAACAGAAGAATTTGTAGCACAGCTAGAATTTCCATGCAGCTATCTCTTAACATTTCTGGCAAAAAGGAAAATTACCTGCCTAGGACACAACAGACATTTCAGTGGCCAGAATGTTCAGAGAACCAGAAGCATACCATAAGCCCACATAACATGCATTTCTAGCAAGAGCAGTAGATCCTAAGGTATATGGTAGTCAGGCATCTTTTGTCTGAAGATTTTTCTGCGATTCTGTAAATCTGTTGCAGTAATGACTCCATCAATTATATTAGCAAAAGGTAAAATACTTGTTTTCACAAGAATGTATCAAAACAGAATGTGAAACCACTTGAACTTACTTAGGATGGCTCAGCTACCACCCTTCTTCTAAACATTCACTATTAGTGCTATACAAACAGAAAATGAAAGAATACTTTAATAAGTAATCATGCAAAAGAAGAAGTGATCATCAATCTTCACAGAAAAAAAGAAGATAGGCATTGAAAAGGCAGGTAAACTCTCTCCAGATATTGACAGGGGTTCTTGCCTATATAGGCATGTCATATATTGACCAAATAATGGAGTTAAGAGGAATTGCTTTTTGTCCTTGACAATCAGATTTTGAAAACATAATTGTGGTTCACTAAATAATTTCAGACCTCTCCATAGTCAGATAGTTATAATATCATTGTTTTTCATACAATGCTACAGGCCCTAAGGAATAGTTAACTATTTTCAAAATATCTTTCTTACCAGACTAAGTTTAAAGCAGATAAAAGTGCAGTGACAGAAAATGCTGGTTTTCCATTTTGAAAGTAACTGCTTGCACTGAACTGCCTTAGCAGGCCAAATCAGAGGCCTAACTCCCTTCCTTGCTCATTTCAGAAAATCCAGACCTGGAAAATTCCTGAAGAGAGGCAGCAAGCATGAGATTTGTTTCCGAGAGCAGAAATTTGAGTCAGAGCTGTAACAACTGTTCAACCACAGCAGCTCAAGATCATCTGAGCAGCACTTCTAGTTTTCATTCTCCTTCCGAAGTACTGTCTTATTTGGTCCAGCAGCACAGGAGAAGAAACCATTAACTCACCAGCAGCAGTTTGAAATCTACACAGGACAGGGCAACCACTGCTGTCCTTTGGGAAGTTACTTAATGGTCAAAACATCTATTGTATGCTCTTCTCTATGCACCAAATGCTGACGTTACAAGTGTTTGGTTGCTGGAAGACAGACATGAGAAGACAAGCTCCCTGTCCCTCAGCAGGAACAGGTCCTACAGTCAATAAAGCTATGTAGAGGCTTTAGATCAATCAAATCATCTTTAGAACAATGCTTTGAGGCTGAGAGATCATTTATCAAGGGGAATAAAATCTATTCCTACCTTGCTCTGGCAATGAAGTTCTGAAAATCTTTAGGATCTACTCCCTCCTCCTCTTCCTGTTTCTTTTTTGGTTGTTTCTGAACCATCAGTTCTGTTTCCTGTTAAGAAGCAGTATCAGTAAGTGTCTCTATTCCATGGCATAGCTACAGCTCCCAGAATACAAAAACCAATTCCATAGGATCTAAGACAAAAAGAACATTGCTTTATGCAACACCATGAATAAATATGGAGACCCCCAGGGACAGCAACCTGGGCATACACTGAAGTCCATTCCTCCACCTGACACAATTAATTAGCTGAGAAAAGGTCAAGTCTTCATAAATGTGTGCTATTCCTTCAACTACACCCTTTGCTAGAACATCAGGAAGTATGGAAGGGAAAAAAAAAATAAAGTCATTCTTTATAGATGCGAGGTCCCCTCCCCACTTTCTTCTGTCAAGCAGCAAATTGCTGAGGGCTTATACACATAACAAAACCCCATTGATTTAGCAAAGACTAAGAAAGTAAAGCAGTACAGCATATGGCAAATATGCTTATACACTGAAATATACTGGAATAAATGGTAAACCTTTGTGGGTGAAAATGGGAGCAAGTTTTCAGATACAAAGGGTCCATTTTATACCAGCAGAACTGGTTGGCACTACACATTGGATTGATATAAATATATCTGTTAATTAGAAAAACCTTCAGACCTGTCTAAAATACCAGTACCAGCTTAAAAACTTTAACTGACTAGACTTGACCTCCACTTCATTTCTTCCTGCTGTTACCCTGAGCATTCCCAGGAAAAAAGGGTCAGATATATCTTTTGAAACATAATTCAAGGCAGGGAAGAAAAAGCCAGTTTGGGACATCTTTACCCTTTACTACTTAAGTAAATGTCTGGATAATATGTGATCTGTTTTACTTAGTGGAGCTGTAGTCCTCTGTGTCATTATAGATGATATACAATGGCAAGTAGGAGTCTCTATTAAATCTGAAGTTACAAGTCAATGAAAGAAGTCTGTACATTGGAATCAGAAATCAAAAAATCTCACACCCTTGACAGTTTCTGAAGGGCTTAAACACATACACCCTGAAACCTAAAGTGATATGTTCTCACTTGTTTTAACTGAGAAAACATGTTTATGCACTGATTTATTACCAGTTACACATCTTAAATTTGTGAATTTACTCAAGAGTTTGCAGAACATCCTAATGTTTGAGTACAATTTGAGAGGGAATTATATCCAAAGCAGCTGCATTCTTCACTCACCACAGAGCCACCCAAGTGTTTTGTGGTTCCTCCTAACAGAGTACTTCAGCGAGCATTAGGCATACAAGGCACTCCCTGGAACAGATCTGGTTCAATACCAACCTTGATTAGACAGATCAAGTTACCAAATGTCAGTTCTGACAAGGCAACAGAAGTGAACATCCTCTCGTAACAAGTAGAAGCATGGAGGCCTCTGTGCAGCAGCCTCTGAAAGCTGAATTTCAATTACCCCTGTTCTAACACTGAAGAAATGCTAAGGGGCAAAGCAAAGGGGAAGCTGTCCTTGCAGGACGAAGATTAGGTTGCAACCACTACGCTAAGAACAACACCACCTACATTTAAAGATGTGATAATTATTTAAATTGGGACCCACAACTCCTTTACACTGAGCAAGCAGAGTACATTACTATAGAAATGTAGCTTTCCCTCAGTATGCCAAGTAAATAGTAAAATACTTGTTTCATGCTGTTCTGTATAAAAAAAAATATATTTAAAGAAGCCCCAGAAAAAAAGATGTGGGAAGAGGCATTACAAAGCTTAAGAATCAAAGACAAGGCAAAGAAAAAACACACTGCCAGTTAAATTCCACTTCTTTCTATGCACATAATTACTGGCTTGCACATATTATGTAATAATATTGTTGTCTATCTGACAATTTCAACGAAGTGCCATTGTTGGATGCACAGCTGCAAGCGGATCACCTAAGTAACAGAAGAGTGCCTTTGAAACAGCCCGCACGAAACACTTTGTAAGAAGAAAACAGAAACCAAAAACATAATTTACAAAAGAATAAGTCACCTTGTCATAGCAGATGATGAACTCGCCCAGCTGGCGAGCCAGGATGCGACGCCGGTCAGTCAGTCCTACATGACGGCTGGGGAGCAGCAGCCTCAGAGATGGACGGAGGTTGCTGGCAGCTCGCTTCAGAAAGCGGATGATGAGGTCCTGCAAGCAAGAGAGATGGAGTTAACAACGTGCTATCTGCAAGGTGTGGGGAGAAGAGAATAGAGGTACTACAGCAGCTAAGGACTGGCAGGAACTAAACACATTGTCCTGAGAAAATGAGCTCAAACTGGCAGGCAAAAGCATTCTGCAGTATGCGCTTTTAATACAGCCCTATAAATCCAATGTGGGGGAGAAAAAAAATGGTGTATCTTACCTGAAGTGTGTCAGAATTTTGAACACTTAGGAAGTGTTTGTCTCAAAAGAATGGCATATAAAGAAAAAACAACCAGCCAGTAAAATGCAGTGACACACCTATAAAGTCCAGTATCTTAGGAGAATGTTTCCAAAAACCCACCAGCAATGTGTTAAAGGCGGCCTGTGGAAAAGTGCACTGACATAAAACTCTCTCAGCAGTACCACAGGAAAGGGAATCTTGGTCAGATATCTCCACTACAGTGGGTAATGCCATTTCATTATTTTTCATCTATATACTATTGCCACATCCTCTCCACAGCAACAGATGTCTACATCTACAGCCATGTAATTCCAGTCCCTCACCATATCTGTTTGACCTCTGGTAGGGGGAAACATATGGCAAGTCAGATCCTAAGGCAAGATGCATCCTGTGGGTGTTCTGAACCCTTTCTGTCTTGCTTCTGGATTTATTTTTGCTTAGGAGCTCTGCTAATGCATAAATGACCAGCCTCACAGCCAAACTATTGGATTTCACAGCTCGCCTCTCACTGCCATTACTCCAGGCTGGTTTGATCTGTTATTTTAAACATTATTCTTTACAGTACAGCAGACAAAGTGACTCAAAAAGCCCATTTTAATTTCCACTTGGAAAGAGCAGAGGTAACATTTTCCACTGAATTGAATGATTATTCTTGACACACAGTTTTATCTCTGAACTACATTGGCTGTTTCCCTGCAACACGCACTGAGTGAGAATAAATGCAGAAAGCTCAAGAGCCTACTGTACAAAGCTCTTTTAGGAAGGTTTGTGAAAGGATATGGGATTGCTGCGCATTTTAAAATGCGTACATATCAGACACAGGACTTCAAAATACTGCCTAGAAAAGTCCATCACTTTTACTTTCTGTTCTCAGTGGCCTTTGCTTTAATTTACTCTATCTAGAATGCAAGCAAGATTAATAAACACAGATGTCTGCACATATTACAACAATATGTAAGAGAAAAAGCTTAACTGGGTACCTGTTCTATCTGAGTAGATGAATGCTTTGCTTAATACAGCACAAATCAGATCCTGACTAAGGACTCAAAAGAATCTTCTAGAGAAGAATTCAAGAGCAGGTAAGCTCAGAAATCAGTGAAGGGAAAACCAACATGAGATCTGAACAGCCTGAATGTCAACAGAGTCCAGTCATTAAAAGCCGTCAATCATTGCTCTGAGGCCAGTTAGCAGTCCTACCTCATCGGTATATTAAAAATAGAGCACTGGCAACTAGACAAAGATGAACAACCATCATCTCAGTTGGACTTCTGTACTTCCAAGGATGGGAACTACCTTCAAAACTCTCAAGGCAGATTCCAACTTGGCTTCTCAGTCTGGCCAACACAAAGGTTCTTACCATTTGCTCATCCTCCTTGGCAGCCCAGGCAGGATTCTGGATCTGTTCACCAGCCTCCTTCACCAGTCGGAGCTGAACATGCCATAGATAGGCAGAGAAAGCTGTACGAGCTTGTACTTTGCTGTGGACAAAAAGAATCAGTTATCTTCAGAATAGGAATGGGAAGAGTTAGGCACAGTCAGGCACAGTTTATGAACCAAAACTACAGGCAGCAAAGACCTTCTAAGTGCACTAATGCTGAAGCTCAAAGAAAGGAGGACCCCTTCACCCCAGCAGCATTTTCAAACAGACTTTCAGTTCACCAAGATAGGGTGGTAGGTATTGCAGGAGGTACAAAAGACAGACACTATTCTAAGATAAATTCTAAAAATTGAATGTTCTTCCTGCCTTTTACACCCTTGGTTACTCTCCTCTAAAAGCCAGTAACATGGACATCAGCAAAACTATTTTTAAAACAAATTCAAGGCTCTACTGGGCCTCTGTTTTCACAAACATTTTGAACACCACAACAACAGACCATAAAATAAACAAAGGGCTTGGTACTGGTGCCAGAGTTGTAACAAAGGCCCTGTAATTCCCTTTGGAAATGAAAGAATTAAATCTGAAAGTGAGCTCTTCCCCTGCTAGTTCAGGGATACAAGCCAAATTTCATTGAGCAAGGCACCACTGAGGAATGAAGGAACATCAGCAAAATCTGCTGTGCAGCTGGCTGAACATGTTGGGAAGCTGTAAGCATGAACTGAGGAGAGGACTGGGAGGGACACATAGCTTCTCATTCCCTCACAATAGTAGCCACTTTAGCATATGCATCTGTTGTGAGGGAAACTGCTGAAAGCTCTGCCTAATTCTGCTCATTGTCCTCTTGGTCTAAACCTTATCCTCAAACATTCTGCTCTCCCAGCCTCTGCTCTTCCTCATAGTTTTGCCCACAGATGTTAGAAGCTTTTCATAAAGATATAGCAGCAGATTGGCTTTAGCGTCAGCAACAGATTTCCCTTTCTATCACAGGAAGTGTCTTAATACGTTCTGTAGAATTTTAAGTTTCATCTTAGACAAGCTAGAGTTTTGAACCCATTACTTTTTTGAAATATTATTCCAGAACTTACTGTTCTAATAAATAGGAACTGCCTCTTACTACCCAGCCCAGCATCACTTATGAGCATCTTATAATTGTTTTTTCTTTCTCTAACATTGTCCGGTATCTTACACATAATCTGATTTGTCTCCCACCTTGATGTCTTTGTTAACAGAGTTACATCCTTTCATAGTTTTCATTTTAGTAGTGGGAACTATCCACATCTAACAGTGTCTTCTAACAAAGCAGCCACAATGGTGACATGATGAGACCAGCAGCTCACCTCCACCTGTGTTCCACTCACAATTTGCCTTCCATGAATATGGGTGATACAATATTCCACATGAAGTCTCAGAAGTATGTCAAGTGATAAACCCTGGAACACATTTGGTGTTTTCATGCATGCATGAGCTAGGACTTCACAAATTTCCTCTGATCAACCAGCATGCAAGATATTTTTCCTTATAATTAATTTCCAGTTCATGAACACCCAGCTGACAGAACTTCTGGTGTAAATTATTAGTTCTTATAAGCATCCCATTGCACTTCGCACTACTGAATTTCATCCTAGTTATATTATTTATATTTCAAGGTCATCCAGTTTCTCTTATGTACTCCACTACACTTTTTTCTCATGGTAATAACTCCCAAATATTTTCCATCAGCAAATTTCATTAGCACATTTGTACATTTTTTAGGTGTCATTCTTGAATTGATTATATAAATCAGCCTCAGACTAATTCCTGAGGAACCTCACCATATTTTTGTACTTGCATTATGCTTCTTATGAATATTCTCAGGTACTTATATATTATCCTTATGACTCCAGGCACATGAGTCCCTGAAATATTATTAAAAACTCTGCGCAGCAAATAAGTCTTTCTGGTTTACAGGTTTGAAAATTTCAGGAACATTATGTTAGTGTTACACAGAAATTATACCATAGCAACACTTACAGAGACCAATGCATCCATTTAGGTAAGAATTGAAGTTAAAATAAAATACATTGGAAGTATCCATGTATCAGCTTAATCATCAACTTCTGACGCTTCTGGAAGGTCACAGAGGGGCAAAGAGGGCCTAAGCCAATAACAACTGCACAAGAGTCTCAAGCCAACATCCTCTGTTAATAGCTATACTGCAGCAACTAAAACATGATGAAAATACCTGGTACAATTTCTGTCTTCCAGGAACTTCAGGGAACTCCAGAATGCACAGCAGGCCTTGTAACACTTCTGAGCTCTGTATGCTACTAGTCACTATATCTACCTTTTCTTTCTACACATGTGGAACACTGGGAGGGCTCTGAATCCATGCTGAGAACTGATACTCCATACATCAGGCCACCACATATCAGAAAAGGCTCTCACCTCAGCTTTCTAGACCTGTCTGGTTTGGTGTAGGTACAACTCAAACATTTCATGACCAGTTCAAGATTTGTGCTAGATAAGGAGTCCCATTGTCAACATCAGCACAATAATACAGTTCTTGACCTGCACCTGATACTTCTGTGACTAAAAACTAAAGAAGGTTTTTGTTTAACACTGCCTCTCCTTTGGTGTGGGGGATATTGAAACTTGAGAGCTTAAATGCAGGAAAAAGTAACTTCCTTTTCATTTTACTTCCTTGGGAATGGCACAGCTGGGGGAACAAGTTTCTTCGGACTATCATTTCTTTACCAGTAACACCCAGTGTGTGAAAGACAGATACTTCCTCATCAGGCTGACTAAAGGAGAGAAAAGTCCCACCACTTACAAAAACTGACTACAATGGGCCTGGTTTCTCTTGGATGAAAATTTTATTACTTCAGCTCCTCTGCATGTTTAGCCCATAAGAAAAGCTTACATCAAAGACATCAGATAAGGCCAAGCCCAGCACAATCTCAGAACAAGAGGTCACCACAAGCCTTATACCATTCTGTGGGGAATCCCAACAGTGCTGGGTGCTGAGTAAGATTCTGCCAGGAACATCAGACAGAGCTTATGTTCTTGGCAGGAGTTATTTCTATATATACGTATATGTAGACAAAGAATTGCTATGTTTATCCTCAAAAGAGGTTTCAGAATCTTCCCTGTCACAGCAGCAAATGTCCTTGCTACAATTAGACATCAGAACAATCCCCAAAGCCATTGAATAATCCATAGTTTCTCCCAGAAACTAAACTAAGAAAGAAACAACAATAAACATATTCTCTACCTTTAGACATTTTTCACAGAAAACATAGTGCTGCTTCTTGCCTAGATGTAAAGTCTTTGTACGCAGACATATATGATCATTTTTGGTTTTGTACTTTCTGTCCATCTGCAATTAGACAGTTTTGCTACCCACATTCAAGGGGAAGATCATATTTCAAAACATCTGGTTAAGACCTTGCTTGCTGTTTTTCTATAGAATCTTCTCCAGCACATCTTTTTTTTCCAAGAGCCATGCATCAGAACATACTGTCCTACTCAATAACATGCAATAAGATTTCACACTCTCAAATTACTTCCTAATCTTGCTCTCAGAAGGCAATGACCTTGAGCAAAGATTACTACCAGAGGCAAAAATTCTATCATCAAAAATAAGAGTGCAGAATGAGCAAACTAATTTTATTGGAGAGACAGCACTGAGATATTCCTATCCAACCCTTCCTGGATAATTTAATATGTTTATAACCATTCCTTGGTAAATGCAAAGAATGAGAAGAAAAAATTTAGAATTCATTAGCAGGTATCCCACATTAAGGCAAAGAGGCATTTTAGAAGCCTGAACTAACAAAGAACAGCTTACATCATCAGATTAAAAGACTGCAATGGAAACTATAGGGTCATGCTTTACACTGATCCAACAGGTCAGGCATTCAGGTAAACTGTAAGACTTCGCAATGGTCTCCCTTTTCTGCCAACAAGATGTCAAGGCAGCCCACAGTTAGACAAAAATCCAGGCCCCTTTTCTAGGATCTTTTTATCCCTTCACATTCATAACGTGTATCCTCCATATTTTAGCTTGTATTAGCTTAAAGCCAAAACTAGAGGCAATATACAGAAAACTCTCACCTCAAGTTTCCTTGATTTTGAAGAATCTGAAGCAAGTTAAACTGAGGTTTTGAGTCTGGTTTTTGCAGAAACAGCTTCTCTCCATCTCCAGTTTTCTTTTTGTTATAGTTTTTTGGTAACCTCTCCTTACAAGTAGTTTTCACTGGGTCAGAGAGCTTTGGCTTGTTTTTCACCTTGGTATCCGAAAGAGAGCAAACATTTCTATCTACCCCTTCACCTCCATCCATCACCTCTTCCTCCTCACCTTCCGTGTCTGACTTGAGGGAAAACTTTGTTGGTTCTGATGCGCCTGTAGTAGAGAAATCACTTATACTGGTTACGAAAGAAAGAAAGTAAAGAGGGCTATTCTACTACTTATACACTTTGGTTTACCCCTAAACTCTTTGCTGTTAGAAGGACAGAACAATGCCATTTCAGAACAACATCTTAAGTATGACTACTCTATATTATTTTGTCTTTCTGCTTGTGCATTAAACAGTTGAGAAGCCCATTTTCCCAATATTACAGAATACAGAAGAATACCAAGACTCTTGTTTTAAACTTACAAATGAAAAAAGAAAGCCCATATAAAATCAAAGAGGCAAAGACATTTTCCTATATTTTTATCCTGATTCTTACATACATACTGACATATCTACACCCATACCTGATATATATACACAAATTTTTGTATGTTGTGTGTCAAATAAAACAAAGCCACAAAATCTAAACTTCCACATGTGCCAATAAAGATAATATACCATAACATAACATAACAGCAAAAGTCATCTTATAATATCCAATCTTTCCTATAGCAGTCAGTATCGCATAGCTATTAGAAAGAGTTTAGCTAAAAGCAGGAACAGTCACTTATGGGGATCATTCACTTCTGTACCCCTGTTAGTTTTTCCAACACCAACTTGGATAATCATTCCTCTTCCCAACAAGCTTAAGTGTCACAGCTGTCTAGGAGAACCAATCTGAAAGGTCCCATCTTTCTCTGAAAAGCTGAAGAATTACAAAGGCACACATACTGTCAAATTCTTCACCCAAAATGCAACAAGCTCATCTCCAAGTAAGCGCTGATTACCTTTAATCATATACATGGGGGTGTAAAAAGGTGGGACTGAAATTCAAGGCACTAAACAAACAAGAAGTTCAGAATTAGAATGAAGTGAAAACTATTAGCATTTGAAACTGAACAACCCCATTCACACACATTTCAAATTCAAAAGTCCTTTGCTTGCTGTCTTTTCACCAGCTGCTCATTTAAAACTCTAACCATGCATACCTGATGCTCTTGTCTGTGCTGCTCCAAGCTTGCCACGACACCGACGCCGCTTCCGTAACTCCAGCGAAATGAGCTTCCTCTCATACAGAAGAGCATGAGAACCCACAGCTTCCATCCTCGCATCCAGCCTTCCATGGAGACCGACTCTGGGAAGCACAGTACAGAGACATCCCTCACTCTCCCTTTGTCTTTCTCTCCCTAATAATACAGGGGACATAGTAGATCAAGCTTCTTCAAGAAACATTCTTGCTGATACACAGAAGAAATATTTACCATCAGTCTAATTCTACTCTACTTAAGCCTGTAAATGTTTGAAGAGAGTCTTGCATGTACTTCACAGAACATCACCTCTCAAAGCCTCAAGACACACTCACCTAGTGTCATGCTTTCATGACTGAGCAGCATCTGCTCATCATGCAACAGCTCAGGGCACAATTAACAGAGGAAACTGCAAGAGTACAAAACAATGAAGGGGAATGCAAAGAGAGCACATGGACATGAATCCAGCTGTCTGAACCGTTTATGTAGATAGCTTGTTCCTCACTGATCAGATATCAATTTTAACATCATAAAAGTGGAAAATGCCGAAAGTTCTACCTAAGTCAAGGGACAAGGACCCCTGTCAGATTCCAGAAGGGAAACGTACAAAAGTAACAATTTTCTGCCAGAGCACAAAGATCCAGGAAAGTGCTCCCTATGACGTACGTGGAATAAGCACAGAAAATGCTTATTGTTTCATTTCTCTTTTTAGCTCTAACAAAGTAAATATAAGAGTACATGAAGTCCAAAACCCTTGTGAATCACAAAATCTTTTGAGAAAGCTCAATGGTGAGGCTTATCAATATGGCAGAAATACCAAAGTGAGAAGCGTATGAGGAGAAATTTTAATGTCCAATGAAAACATGAGCTCTCCACATGTGGGTATATTCTTTTCTCGCTATATTTATGTTTCTAAAATTATTTAAACGGATTTCAGGTAGAAAAGGTGTTGACTCGCAACTTGGAAGATGAAGCCTAAGAAATCTAAATTTAGAATAAATCCTTCAGAGCACAAATTATTTAATTAGAAGCTATTTACCGGGATCTCCCAGTGATGAATTCTCTTTTTATCTTGCTCCTACAAAGAGAAAAAGGTCAAAAATTACTCTCCATACTGGATCAGCCTTGATTAAAAAGCCTCCCTAGTCTTTCACATGTACAATTGAAAGACAATATTTACAGAATTACTTGTGAGCTCTATCTTAAGGGCTCCAAAAGAGGACCCCTGAGCAGCTGTACTACATTGATGCTTGCATTTGTCTGGCTTAAGCTGGAGAAGGCCTCATTTAGAACTACTCTTCAGACACATCCCTGAATGTACACAGAAAAAAATTTGTACAGCACTGATGCAGGAAGAGTGTCTGTAAATATTGTCTCCTTTCTCAGTCACCTTGTCTTTACTTGGTAGTTACTTCAAAGTCAATCTCAAATTTGCACAAAAATTGTTGAGAAGGAAGGGCATTAAACATGCAGTGAAAGACACTGCAGACAACTCTCAGTGGAAGCTCAGCTAGTGGAATGAACTGTCCCAAACACCCAACCACAAAACAGAATAATCAAATCATGATTGCACAGGTCAAGACAGGGATACTAAAATGCTGAAGAAGTCAATTTCAGGGCTTACTGTACATGAAGACAAGCTTTAATGTGATTTGAAATTTGAAAAAGGTAAGCCAGGACCACCTATAATCCCTTCATAGAGAAACCCAAGAGCCTGAAGTTTTTTCATGTCGACAGCAATATTAATACTCCAATGATTCCCATGTCTTTTGAGTATTGTCCTTTTTGTCCTTGGTTTCAGAAGAGCAACACACAAATATACGGCCAACAGTCATTGGCACACTAGGGAAGAGATGCACAATTATCACCACTCCTATAAATCCCAGACTTGTGTTTATAACATTGGATAAGTGAGGAATAAATCCTTTTTGTACTGTTTGTGCCATTCACTTCTCTCCCAAACAAAGAAGCTTTCTACCTGTCCTTAAACAGATGTGTAGCCAGCATGTAGTTCATTGATGTCTTGTGCTCTAGAAAAGATCTAGGAAAAAAAAAAATAAACAGGATTATCAAGACAGAGCTCAACTCCATGAAAGGCAGCACAATGCAGAAATAAACAACCTCTAAAAAACATCCCAGAAGTGGATTCAGACAACATGCTGTACACCACAACAGAAAAGACAAAAGGAGGAGAGCTATAATTTCTCAGCTGAAGTTCCTGGTGATGCAAGAGACAGAGAAAACATTACAGACTGGAAAAATAAGCGTAGAAAACTGTAACATAGTATAGCTTTCAGAATGAGTGAGTCCTATATGGTGTTTGTGGCCTAATGACAAGGGTACACAATATGCAGCTTGAGGATCTAAAAGTAGATAGTAAAAATTGAAGAGGAAGACACTTTTAATCTAACAAAAAAGCAATACCAGAAATTATACCCAACAGCTTTCCATGCAAAGTGGTAGCTGATAAAAAAACAAGGGATCAGAAAAAAGAATATTCAACACTAAAATAAACTTTGCCAGAACTTTCAATATATCTTTTTAAATGCCACGATAGATGATCTACACATATCTAACAGAATATCCCTCAATAGGGAGCATCAGTGCTATCCTATCAGATTTTTATTCTTACCCATAAAGGTCCCATGTTAATGGGGTAGGGAATATACGGATGAAGCCACCTCTCCGTTCATTTTCCTCTCTCACTTGCCGAAGAACTTTGAGCTGATTAAAAGGAAAAACAGAATAGCCAGCAAAATAGATAACAATGAAAAATAAACCTTCCAAAAATCTCTGAATTTCAGAAAACAAGACTATTCAATTCTGCAAATGGACTGGGTAGATAATGTCATCCTTAAGGAATTTTGTCTTGCATTTAAATTCTGAAGGAGTCTATCATGCTTCAAGCACATCTCTGCTTGGCATGATTGAGGGCAATACCAGCAGTAAAATTCAAATTCTGTTTCAAAAATTATACTTCTTCTGTCACATATTTTCATTTACATGCACTTGCTATTTGCTGAGCAAATAACCCCACATATTGCATGAAAGCCAAGGTAAATAAAAGCTACTGAATAGCCTCCTTACCTCCTCCATGGAGAGGCCTAGCACAGAGCTGCTGTGCCTTCCTGTTGCCTTTTCCCTGCCTAATGGCATCGAGCTTTTAACTTCAGCATCACTGGCAGACAGAGAACGGGTATGCTGTAGAGACAGTGTGAGTCCAGATTTTTTTTTTCCCCCTCTCAGTTCTCATATTAAAAAATATTACATTCAAATTCCAGCATCCCATGCCCAGCAGGATCTACACTCCAGAGCACTACAGCCAGAATTCAATTCCACACCCCAGCTGTTGAAGAGTCCACAGCCCAGATGTCACTAAGTGCGAGTACTCAGATTCTTAGATTTTAGCACAGGAGGCACAATTCAGGCACCACTGCCAGTATTTACACCCCTGGCCCCTTCTGGAAAACCAACAGGCATACCAAAAGCAGCAAAGTCAGAATGTCATACAGGAAAATCCTCACCCAAGAGGCACTAGAGTCAGCATTCACAGGACCCAAATACATTTGGATTCACACATCAATGGTATCAGAACCATGCTTCTCTGTTTTAACTGTGCTGCTACACTGGAACAACAGAACTGTAACTCCCTGGTGAGACAAATGTTGCAGGGAAAAGTTCACCACCTGTTATTCTTCTGTTACTATACTGCTGAATGTCAACTTGCTACTTCTCACACTTAACAGACGCATCCTGCAGATGTACACAGATATGTCATGCAAATTTGCATAAACATACTATTTTTTAAAAATATGCAATAATTTGCATGCAGTGTCACTAAGCTTATTTTTAACCTGATGGGCAGTCCTGGCCAATTCTAACAAAAGGACAGTAATTCAAAATGTCTTCAAATCATCAAGATTATAAAATTTTTAAATCCAAGCAAGACAGAAATCTTTGAACTTGTTCTCCAGTACATTTAAGATGGTCTTAGGCTCAGTTTAATAAACTACTCTGCAAAAACAGCACTAAAAGAGTCTGAGGTCTCAAGCATTTTTACTAAATTCCAAGGGTTTTTTAGCTCTATACTGAGCAAAAAAACGCACAGAGAGCCTTAATCTAGAAAGAAGAGAAAAACATAGCAGAAACCTTAAGGTGGATAAGTCCAGGGGAATATCCCATACTGCTCAGATACAAAAAAATTCCATGGCAAGATCAGGATGCATCTTTATTTGTAAAGACTATGGGAATTGAATTCCATTCTCTCCGTTTCATTAGAAATGGCAAGCAGCTATTCAGAATCTGTAGATGAAGCAACAGCAAAAGCAACAGGCATTGTACTAGAATAGGTTATACTGCAGTGATTGGCACAGAAAAATCCAAAGATAAAACAGACATAGCAGGTACCAGCTGTAACATTTTGTTAAGCCTAACTATAATAGATTCAAAAGAGAAGAGAAAACAAGACAATCTGGATGAGAAGGCAGGAGACACAAACATCTGCAGAAGAAATAAAAATGCCAGCAATAAAACAGGTTTGTTTGATGCTGTAGAGAGCACTACGGACTTTTAGTCCTCTTTTCTAGTATTTCTTCCATTTCTAATCCACAGCCTAAAAATGTTGCTTAACTTTCTCTAAAATCTGATAGGTAACCTTCTCTTAAAAACCATTTCCCATTTCCTGGCACTACCATAACAATCTATCATCATGTAAGAACTGCTGTTCCAAGAGAATATTACAGGAAATTCTTCAATCTATTAAATTATATACTTTACTAAGGAAACACTTCAATGAAGTAATTTCCATTGTCCCAGTACAACAGAGATTATTTCATTAAATACAAACAGTAAATGTATGTCAACACGTTGGCAGCTCTGACTCCTCCCTGAGAACAAAACTACATGGCTGTCAAAATTCTAGAAAAAGCTCTTTCTGGACTTCCTGCACAGTTTTTTCCATGTTTCACTATAGAATATCCTCTGGCTGTAACACAGAAACATCTCCAACTTCAAAGATCTTGTTTCCTCTTTGACCCAGCTTATCTATAAAACTGTAGATAAATCCAACCACTCTGGTATACCTCCAAATTCTGCAAGTATCCTTGCTTCCCAAATCATGATTCTAATTTAATAAGCACTGACAGCAGCTGGCACAAAGATCCTTTCTATTCTCTACAAAACCTTGTAATTCAGTAATACTCCTTCCTCTGAGCCTCAGCTAAACATACTCAGAATAACAAAGAGCAGTGAAGAGACTGAATTAGGTTCTCAAGATGATCTCATCTACCCTCTCTTCCTGACAGGTAACCCCATTAAAAAAAAAAAAGATAATAACTCCCACTACATTTGTGCAGGAAGCCAACAGCAAAATAATGCCTAACATGTCCCCACATGGCCAGGTGCTTAGAATTATGAGCTCATAATCAATTTCTTGCACGAAGGGTGACAAATATAACATTTAGAAAGGTAGATGGTCTCACTTAGGCTAACAGCAGTCCCATATTTTTCTATTAACTTTCAGAAATCATTTTCTCTGCATCTATTTTGACCCAGTTCACTCAAATTTTTGCAGTGTCCTTCAGAGAGCTGCCTCACAGAAAATGATTACTTCTCTTGTACGGCCACCTGAATTTTGTCTGCATAGATTCTCCTGTGCTTACCTGATCATTCAGACCTGTAGTCTTAAAATCTTTGGGGTATTTGATCCAGCTGACCTTGACTCCTAGCAAGCTTCACCTACTTTTTTTTTTAAGCTGCCAGAGTTATGTAATATTTTTTCAACATTTGCTTTTCCCACATGGAAACATGCTAGTGCCATCTCCTCTTCTTATGATGACTTCCCTCTCACCCCCCCACCCTTGCCCCAGGCTATTCTAACTGTAAAATATATTTAGGGACTAATTAATGCCGAAAGCATTGTAACATTTGAAACTGTAGCCCTTACACAGGTGATGGGAGGTGAAGGGTACTTACTGATCTGCTGTTTGCTCTTTGCGATTGTACAGACACAGGACGCTGCAAGAGACACACAAAGAGAATAAAAATCTTGTTTTCTCAAAGACACTATGATCTCTGCCCAAGTTGTTGAGGATTGGCAAGTACCCTAAACAAAACAGTATAAGCAAAGGGTGGTAAGGCACTGGAACAAGTTGGTCAGAGATATTGTGGATGCCCCAACCCTGGAACTGTTCAAAGACAACTGGATGGGGCTTGGAACAACCTGATCTAGTGGAAGGCATCCCTGTCCATTGCAGTGGAGTTGGAATTTGATAATCTTTAAGGTACTTTCCAATCCAAACTATTCTATGATAACTGAAGTCCAGAGATAATGCTAACCACTTATATCTTCCTCATATCCTGCACAAATGTATCTTGTCCCCATTCCAAACAAAGCACTCATTCTACTCTCAGGTGTGCTCAACTGTGCAGAATGCATCTGGACATACGGTTTTCAAAAGCACACTGAACTCCCATAATTTTTCAAGTAATTTTATTTCAATATCTCAACAATATTCAGTTCTTGTGAAGGAAAAAAAATATACTATTTTAGCATTCTACAAAAGGTGTAGATACATCAGAAAGTCAAGAAGTACCCTTGACACTTACCTGGTATCAGGCCTACAAGTAAAACCAGTTTAAGGACAGGTATAGATTCAAAAGAAAACACTCATCAGAGCTTAGATTTTTCTTGTCTTCAGTGGTATTCAGGCTGTCTTCCTCTTCTCCAACACCCAAGAGAAGCAAATACTGTAAGAAAGGATTCTCTGGAGACCTATCTATCATTTCTAGCTGTACTACTGACAAGTTCCTCTCTACAGTTGGTCTACTCAAAACAGATCGAGGTCCCTCCATTGCTTATGATTAATTAAAAGAGCTCCAACCCAAATCAACAAGAAGTTACAAAGGAAGAAGCAAAATTGTTCATTTCTCTAGAGGGAGAAACACTCAAAGAGTCAAACCAAAGAAATTACACAGGAAACTTGCAATCCAGTCTGGTGAAACTATGAAAAGAGTATAACTATCTCAAGACAATTATTCAAGAGAACTCTCAAGAGCACTGGTACCAACAGTTCTTTTCCAAGCAGTAACTTCTGCAATGATTAAAAACAGCCTATGTGAATGATCAAAACTTAAGACATCAGGAAGAAGATAGGAAAAAACAAAAGAGATGACATATACCCTTTGCAACAGAGAATTGGAACAGGTATCAAAAATCTGAGATAAAATTTATTCAGCAAAGAACAAGCTAAAACATTCCGAGACCATGGAAAGATCTAAACACCTATTTAGCTATGGGATTTCCACTTAGGTACTTAAGAAAAAAATGCTGTAAAACTTTATCACGACATTACAAACCTGTTCCTGTTAAACATAGATTAGGGTGGTTCCTCTAACTAACCTATCTCATAATCAATGTACTGTCATACAAATCTTTGCAACTTTCAACTGGCCAGCTTTACATCTCATTGTGGGCATGTATTAAGCAAAACAAATTTGAAAGCCTCCTTAAAATTCAATGCTTTACAACAGCATAATTTTCTGAGACTGTCTTGTAGAATTTTGTCAAATCATCAGAATCCGATCACATTACTCTAAGAAAGAAGGGCAATTTCTTTTGAATGGTTCCTAATTTATCTCACGTACCTTTTTTCTGCTACAAAGAGCACCTATACAGTCAGAGGGATATGTATTTAAAGCATTATTACATTTGTCTTAGAAGTTTCAGACTCAGACATGCATCCTAAAGATACTCAAATCTCATCTTACCAGCTATTTGCCTCTCTCACAGTGACTAAAGACTCTTGAGTTTTACAAGAAACAAAATACTGCAATTTCTGTGAGTTTTCACTATACAAAAATGAACAGTGTCTTGGTACACTGTCACTGAACAAAAATGACTTGTCATTTCCTAACTGAACTTGAGCTACACAGCCATGTTGCATGTCCATCACAGCTGCAGAGATGTCAGAGAACACCATCTGCCTATTTGCCTGAGAACTGAGTTGAAAGTCCAAGTGACATAACAGATCTCCCTGCCTTTTGTGAATGCTCCATTTCCACAGATATTTATGGAATCCATTTCACAGACAAAAAGAAATAGAGAACAACTGTCCTTCAACATTACAGTGCTGAGAAAGCACTACCTCAACAGAAAAGGCAAGGGGGAGTCACAGCAAGGCACATGAGACCTCAGTCCAGTGATCCATGGGAAAGAAGGTCAAATTCCAAAAGAGAATGGGAAAGAAGCCTTAAGCTTCAAATGCAAGAAGATGTTCACCTAGGAGAAGGTCTTGAAGACACTTATAAGCTCCAGGGTTCTGGAAGCTTGTTGTCTACAACAAAATCCAAGTGGTTGAACAGCTCAGACCTCAGGTGTATCCCCTGAGTCTGAGAAACACAGAATGGTTTGGTTTGGGAAGACCTTAAATATTATCTAGAGCCAATTCACCTGCCATGGGGAGGGAAGCTTCCACTAGACCAAGGGGCTCAAAGCCCCATTCAGCCTAGTCTTAAACACCTCCAGGGATACAGAGTCCACAAATTCTTCGGGCAACATGTTTCAGTGCCTCACCATCCCCACAGCTAAAAATTTCATCTTCCATAGTTATATTAGAAATCCAGATAATCTCGCTCACTGCCTCTCTCACCCAAGTCAGATTCAGTGAGAATTACTTCCTCCTCAGCCAGGGCTTGCAAAAGTCACTTACCTGCAGCTTCTGGTATGGATTTCTTCTGACAGATTCGGACGTATGATAAATGTTCCGGCTTGACCGCTGGCCAGGATCCTGGCATACAAAGCCTAAGGGCACCAAGAGCCACATGAGAACTTTAAGACAAACAAGCCCTGAAAGATGAATCTAGAATTTCTGTTCACAATCTCAGTCAATACATGACCTCCTTGTCCCTGCCCAAGGACCAATAAGGATCCTTTTCTTTTTTTATATACCTTGCTTTGTTTAATCCTAACTGCAATTGCATCACATTTTTTGAACAAAAACTTGCTTCAAGACCAAGTACTTAAATCAATAAATGGGTTACTGAAAGCAGCACAGAGATAGACTTGGTTTTTTAAACAGCTGAGCAGTGTATCTGATGACAACTCTACTTCTTTCACTAGTGCAGCAAATTGCATCAAGCAACTAAATCGAGATGCAAGGGACACTGTGCTCTAGACAATACTCCAATTCTACTAACCCAACCAAAACCCACAAATTCAACCTAAAAAATGCACAAATACTAACTCTGAAAGCTAAAGAGACGGCAGTGTCTCCAAATACCAAATTAGGGACTCTTAAAGCCACCTAAGCATCACAAACAGACAATTATTCTCAAGTTCAAATGTCCATATATCACTTCTCAGTGCTAAATACAGCTGCTCTCCTTAACTAGAGTTCACATCTATTATACTCATCTAGTAACATGCAGCTCATAAACCTACCTTTTACTGGTTTTAAAATGAGGGAAAGATTGAAGACTTTTTTTGTTTCACTCACCTACAAGAGTGAACATATCTGAGAGCATGCTAGCTTTGACCTTCAGGTCCAAAGGAGCATCGCTGTCCCCACATGTAACAGAGGATAATATGAATTATTTTTCTGGCATTAAATGAGAGGAATGTATCAGTATTCAGTATATCTCCCAATATAGTTTCTTTGCCTTCTTAAAACAGACAAAAACTAGAAGAAAAATAGGTGATTTTCACATACATAGGTAAAGATCAGAGAGCAATGGCTTAATCTGTTTATCATTTTTCCACAGCTTTTGGTGTCCTAATGCAGACACACACAGTTTTGTTTAAACTCTCCTTAAGGCTAGAAACACTTTATTTGGATGCATGTATGTTACATTTCATGAATTAAATAAAGGTTACTGTCATAGAATTCTTAAAAAACACACTTAACTATGCCTCTTCCACATAAAATCATAGCTGAGAGACATACCAAAATAAATTCTCAATTTCCATTCAAGCATGAGGGTCAGCATAAGGGCCAAGTCAACACTCACTCTTTAGAATTTATGTGATTAGAGTACCAAACTGAACCCAAGAACTCCTCTACATACTCAAGTAAAGTGTAACTGATTGAACTCTGCTTGGACTCCAAAATCTTAATGCTTCTGTCAGCCAAGAAGATTGAAATCCAACACAATAGTCTGACAGAGCTCCAGAATTTATCTATAATGAGAGATTATGAAGCATTAACAGTGACGACAGAAGAGAAATAATTAAAGAGTAAATAGAATCCCAACTGGGCTCTTTTAAAACCTATTGCTGCAGTAAGTTTGTTCATCCAAAGGAAAAAAAGCAAACAAGTATCCTCTCTGCCCATCAGCTGTGGAACAAAATCTGCAGGCATCATGAAATCATGCCCTCCTAGGACCACAAGTTTCAAGGACAACCATCTCTAGCAACAGTCCCTGCCTCATATTAAATTGGGAATCACTTACCAGGCCAATGATGGGGACAGGTTCACTTCCAACAGCCAGGGTTTCAGAGTGTCATCAATAAGGACATCAAAACCATACAGCTCTGAAAACACAGCAGACACTAAGTTCACCTTACTGCACTTTTAAGCATTCATGTAAGGTCCAACAGTAGTTTCTACCAAGTCATTTCTATCTCAACTATATATGTTAAATCCAGTAAACTCTCTAGGGATGAACAAATAATAACACTCCTCAAGTGGCAATCTTCACTTCCTCAGAATTAAACTTAAATATATTCTGCCTGTGGGGGAAAGAGTGGAAAGAAAAATATTAGGAAAGTATGATGTAGAAAACTTAAGAACACTTTACTGCCCACAAGCTGTAGTTCACACAGAACTCTTCTACTTCCTTTCACATAGAACTGACACTAGCAGGTTCAATCTACTTCTTCCACTGGACCCTGGAAACAACAAAACTTCATTCTCCTTTCCACTTTTTAATCCCTTTATTCATTGTTCCAGTCAGCTAGAGAAAAATCTTGCTCCTTTCAAGCATCAGCTTCTTCTCAATTACTCCTGTATGTTTTCTGCAATATCCCCATGGGGTTACAACAGATTTCTCCTCAGCAATTCCATCTACGTGGACAACCTCCCATAACTTTTTAGTTTATTGATACCTTGCCACTTTGCAGCAAACCACAATAGAAATATTTTTTTTCCTTAGCTTTTAAAACAGTAATAACATATTACATCTGCTAGACACGTTCTGCTCTATACAGGTCAGATTGAAGCCAGTATCCCATTCCAAATCTGATTTTACTATTTTACTCTCTATACATGTTTTCTCTAGTTTGGAAAGAGCTTCAAGAAGGATGCTACACAAAGATGAGTGTAAATCAAAAGTTTCCATTAATGTAATTCCTCCTCCCAGCATTAAGAAATAGACTTCATAATCATCAGGCAACTTAAGCATTTTTTTTTTTAAACACAATAAAACAAGGAATTGGCAGAGAAGGATTTTCATGAAATTAACCAGTTCCCTAGTGCCATAAATAAAAGCAGGAGAGCTTCTTTGCCATGGTTCTTTCCTTGAATTGCAGCCCTGGCTTTTTGTCGCCTGCCTGATGTTGATGCTGGCTCTGGAGAGCTGAACTGCTTGACAAGATCTTCCCATGCAGACAGCTGTGCAAAAGCTCATGCAGCTTATAATGGGAAGTTAATGAGCTGGGGTCATGGGGGGGGGAGGCTTGGAAGGGGGGAAATGGCAGAAAAGTAAGCATTGCCTGCTCACTCTTCTAGAGTCTGTAGCCAGACATTGAATGGGAAACAAAACAGCAGAGAGTTAAAGAGCTGGGTCACTCCAAAGAAATGAGGCTGAATCTACATTTTTTTCTCTTGCTCCCCAGACAGGAATGGCTGCAGTAGAGAGAAAAGGAGAAGGTGGGGATTTTAAGTGTAAATATTAGCAAAACATTTTGACCAGGAGAAACTCCTGATGACTTTAATACATTATTTCAAAATAGTCTCAGGTTTGGTGAAAAGCCATGACTATTAACAGCACAGAAAACTCG
This sequence comes from Lonchura striata, assembly GCF_050655825.1. Lineage (NCBI taxonomy): Eukaryota > Metazoa > Chordata > Aves > Passeriformes > Estrildidae > Lonchura > Lonchura striata. Next base: position 51,131,468 of record NC_140707.1, on the reverse strand, counting down.
GCAGCTCATGCCCAAGGCAGAGAAGCAATGAGTGGGCCTGCAGCAGCTGCTGGTCTGCAGCCTCCCAGTCCCAGTCAGGAAGAAGTGCATCTTGTTTTGACTAGCTCCTGTTTCTTTTGCTGCTGGCCATTCCCTTCCTTGGCCCCTGGGAGGCCCTTTCCTAGTGTTTTGGCTCCTCTGACTTTGCCCTCCTCTCCCACACAATTCTCTTGCAAATTGCCGGCTCTTTAAAGCTCCATCTTTCCCACCCAGTTAGTCATTCTGTCCACTTTTTCAAATACACATGGGAAACCTTTCAACCTCAGCTAGCTCTAACCATTCTGCTGGAGCTTCACATTCCTTTCCCTTGTGTCTGCCTTATTTATTAGGCCAGTAAGTTCTTCAGGGTATCCCTATTAATTTAATTCCATTGTTAAACACAGATTCTAAAGCCACTTGCAATGACTTAGGAAGTCTCCACTGTTGTTCCATAATGCCCCTAGTTTCACATATTCTGAGACACATCAACAAGCCTTAAGACAGATGTCTCTGCTACCTCAGGGTATCAGAAGCTACATAATATCCATGGTCTAGCAATTAAACCAAGCCTCACAGATTCCAAACAGGGCTTAGCACAAAGATCTGCTCAACAATCAGAAGTTTACCCAGAAATACCTTGCTGGCTCTCTTACACATTTGGAAAATGTATTTCCTAGATAAAACAGTAGTCACAGTACCCTTTCCACTGTGAAACTCCACTACCACTTGAGAAAATAAATACACAGGCAGGACAAAGATGTGGAGTCACATGAGCATAGGATAATCAAAAGTATATCCTCTGCAATTACCAATTTCAGCAAGGCTGCCATTTCCCTCAGCAGAGAGAGTAAAGAGAACAACCAAAAGAGCAAAACATGCCTCACACTGTGGCAATGGTAGGTTCACCACAAGCCACCTAAATGCCACTAGTGTTACTGAGGGAAGAAACTAAGGTACCAGGTTCCCACAGTGCATTCTCTTGCTACTAGAATCCACAAAAGCATGTTTCACCCGTACAGTTTGCTAAGGTCTGGAATTATATCAGGAGTTACCAACTGTTTCCAAGACTCAGCAGGAACAGTCTCTCAGCCTCTTCCCTCCTCTAATCCCCATAGAAAAGTCACTGCTGACTGAACTTCCCGCTCCCAAAAGAAGGCCTAGCTTTAGAGTGAAGTCTAACAGCAACAGTTCAGCCAGAGATTTTTTTGTCAATGACATTACCTAACACCAAGACAAAGGCTAGAGAGATAGTCTCAGGCTTTTTGGTTCTGGTAAACTCCCATGTATTCCACATTTATCTTGCAATCCTCTCCAAGACTGCACCGGCACTCTCTGTGACAAAATATCCCCAAATAATTTGATACTCTCTGCAAGTACAGAAACTAAGTCACAAGCAACAGGACAGTAGCATAAACATATTTTTCATGATTTTGCAGAGCATGAATAAGCTCAGTTCCTAAAGGGTTGCTGTAAATCTGGTCTTTCTCTGCAGTTTGTCCCCTGGAGGAAAAAAAAAGCTTTACTGCAAAGTACATACTCTACAATTAAAGGGAGACAACCTGAAGTCATGAAGGGACACAAACAGTGGGGGAAAAAAATTGCACAGCATGTAACTCTTTTTTGATATTGCAATGAAAACCCATCTCCTTGTTTCATGTAGGAGCCTATTTACAGACGTACTGCAAGAAGTTTTGCACTGAAATTCAAGTCTTCCATTTTTCCTTCCTATTCTTTCTGTTCTTTTATTAATGTTTAATTCCCTTTTTAAGAGACCTTTATTTTAACAGAGAAAGGTTTTCTCTATGTTATTACAGAAAAGGACCCAACAAGAGGAGACAAGTAGCTTCAAGGCTAACATCAAAGAACAGGAGTCTTGGTGCAAGTTGGGCTGCCTTTATAATCCTAATCTTACTGAGTAAATAATTTATCACTCACAAGGTAGAAACTTGATCAATCCAGTGGGTGATACCAGAGTGAGCAAAGAGGTTAATATCCCAGTAACCACTTTAGGACATCACTTAACTTCCCTTCCAACACGGAGGAACATAAGAGTAGATATGTTTCTACTTGGTCCTCAACAAACTCAAGTGCCCAAATTAGCAAAATATAATACTAGGTAGACCAAAATAAAAGCCATCTGACTCTACAGATGGAAGTGAAGGATAAAGAGAGTATGTTTCCCAACCTCATTAGCCCAAGTTCTTACACTCCAAGAACCTTAGCCTCAAGAAAGCCATGAGACAAGAATAACCTGGTATTCCTCACGTTCACGTCATCTATCTGGTAAAGACCCAAATGCCACCACAGGAGCCAGTGGCAGTAGAAGACAGAATGAGAAGCCAGGATTGATTCTGATTTTGGTAACACAAGTCCATTGATGAGAAATTGACAGTGCTGGTCATTTCCTAAGTCTCCCAAAACCAGCCATAAAAGCTTTTTAGGTCTGCTCCAGCCTTCTGAGGAAAAAACTGGCGCTACCAAGCTAAGAACAACTTCCTAAAGAAACAAAGTTTCTGCAGCAACAGGAATTTTGAATCTTTCAACCAAGCTCTGGGTACTAAATCACCAATATCAGATGGGTACCTTTTAGAGCTATGAAGGGACAAGTAAGAAAAACAGTGAAGGGATAGGCCCCCTGTTCCTATAGAAGCTAAGACTAGAAGACCTATCCCTTGAACTCATTTTACCCTTCACACTCAACTGACAGTTTAGTCAAATCTGAAGATATATTTACATTTCAAAATCTACCTTGCCCATCATATCATCAAAACACCTGTCTTGAAAGGTACAGGTCTCCTGAATCTGCTTGTAGCCAGAGGAGTCTAGGGACAACTCCAATGGCATCTTTACACACTGGCTTCAAAGCAAAGACTGATGTTAAAGCAATAAAAATAGAATGGATTAAGCTTTGTAAGAAAAAGGTAATGGCAGGAAATCCCTGTTAGCTTTTCTGTAGCATGTGACATAAGAAACTAGAAAAACATAGGAAATGTGTATGGTATATGTACTGTTGACTTAAGCCACTAAGCATGGACTCGCCTCACATCAAGTATGTATAGAAATTCCTTAAGAATCTCAAGTTTTTAGTGCCCTAGAAAACTCAGAATGGAGCAGGCCAGCACTGTTCAAAACTACAAAAGGCTTCTCCTAAATAGGTTAATTGCCACCACTAAGAAAGCTTAATGTTCATGAAGAACAGCCACACAGGCAGTTGAGAAACTGGTGATTCAGCACAAATGACCTTTTAAAGCATCTAGCTCCAGATCATCATCACTCAAGTCATACAATATTTTATTGTTAGCTTTTTTTCTCAGTATAGATGTGATTAGAAGCAAAAGCCTGACCAGTTCAGCCTTAAGACACAGAAGCAGTTAAATAATAAACTCATTGCTTTGGTGGGATCAATATGCCCATTACCCTATCCTGGCCAGCCTGCCTTCTTGATTGCAGACAAGCTCGAGTGTCACAGCTGGGTTTACTAGAATGTAAATTAAACAAGAGGTCTTCAATCTGTTGCTTCTTTAGGGTCACATTTCAGTGAGTGCATAAAATGGTGCTACATTGGCTGCTGGCAAAAATATGTGCTGTACCCAGCCACCTTCATTTCCTACCCTACTAAACCACTCCACAGGGAAATTTTTCATTCTGCCTGAAAGCAGGCCTTACTGCTCTTTTTAGACTGCCCAGAAGTGCTTACTTCAAGAGGGAGAAAAATGCAGTCTGTAATCAGCTTGGGCATATGCAGCCCTATTGTGCCTCCTGTTCCCACACTGAGATGTCACATCCCTCAAATAAGTGCAAACCCTATCTATCTTTCTCTTAAAGAAGGCTCTAGAGGTAACCATCAACTCAGCTGGTGACCAGCTTCAGGACAGTGCACTAATCTGGAGAGTTGCAGCATACCCTCTCCTCTGGAATTACTAGTTAAAACAATTTCTACTAGGAGCTTCATTTTACATATGGAATTATTAGCTAATTTCAAAGAACAAAATAGATGACTGGGATCCCTTTGTTAGTAACAGCGCATGAACAAGGCAACAAAATCATGTAGTACTTGCACTGCTTCTGTGATGCACTTCAGAGAAAAAAACTGAGCATCCCAAGTCCTTTGAAAACTGATTATTACTAGAATGCAGTAAATAGCTCACATGTGGCCAAAATGAAACTCACTCTTTACACAAACTGTCACCAGCACTCTGTTTTGACAGTAGAAAAAGGATCATCCTGACCTAGCACTCTTTCTAGGCATGCAGCAGTAGCAGGAATCAGCCTGTCTCACCAGTCTCAGAAAATAAATAAACCACAAATGAATTCTCTTCCTTTAAATCCAGGAAATAAGTATATTACATATAAAAACACTTGTGAAAGAACTGAAGGACCACTGTAGTACTAAACTATTAGAGAAATAAAAACCTCATCTGCACAAATAAGTACTAGTGATATAATTTTTTAGGAAGAAAATGGCAGTTGTACAGGACTCTATTCCCTATAACAGCATTACAAGCACTAAAGTAGAATACAACTTAATTATATTTTTTACAAGTCTTGCAAACAAGACCCATCTCGGTATCTGAACTTCAGATAAAGGTTTCTGAAGTCTGAGATACTTTTCACATGATCAGCCCTCCTCAGGACACACACTCAGTTTCATTGCTCACAGCTCAGAATGAAAAAAAAAAAATTCATCTGAGACTCAAGATGCTGCCTTGAAATCTTTATTCCCAGTTTTCTCCTTCCTGCTAACAACTATGAACTAAACCATTATGAACACTTCCAGCTAGAAAAACTGAACATTTACAAGGTTAAAAGTTGTACAACCAAAAAGTGTCAGTACAAGACACACACAAGACAAATGAACCATACAGCATAATAGAAGTTCAAATCCTTGAGACAAGGACCACTACTTAATTGTGGGGGAAGGTGGCAGAGAGTACTGAGCTCTGGAAATGCCTAAGTCTCCCTAGGGAAGCAGTATGGCTCCTACTTAAGCTCTCTTTCCTGGGAAGCTCTTAATTTATGTTTACACTGAAATAAACGGAACAAAACAGTTTATTTGTGGGGGAGCATTTGAGAGGGTGGTTAGTGCAGCCCTGGGGAGGCAGCAGGAAGTGGGAAAACCTCAGAGCCAGGCCCAGCAGAAAGTACATGAAGAACATTAGTTTCCATATACACAGCTCTAGAGACTCAGCTGAGGAAGGAAAAGAGAGAAGCCAAAAAAAGAGGCAGCTAAAGTGGCTTTGATGTGTCTTTTTTTCAACTAGCCAAAAAAGTGCCATTTCACTGAGACTATTATCTAACTCATAAATCCCCATGTATGACCAGGTCCTTCAATCTTGAACAAAGGCGTCAGAATAAGTCAGGAGAAACTCATGGGAGAGGTAGCTAGTTTTGGGAGGTAACTAAAAAACCTATCAGTCATGGCTCCTTAATTCGTGACTGTCTTATCATCCTCAAATATCCAAGGATACATTTATTCCGGGGCATTGAAAGCTGCAGAATTGTCAATATCTAAGTGCAACTCAAGGACCACATAAAGGGATTTGACCTGTCGCAGCTAGTTTAAACGTAAGTTCCAATAGCTAAACACAGGCTGGCCTAAGCCAAGCTCGGCCTTTGGTTTACTCACTGACAGACTTCATCTTCGTGCATGTATCCACAAGAGTGGAGGCCGGCTAGGAGCAGGAGGAGGCCTCTTTAGGGAAGGCTGGGAAGCAGCCGCTGGAAGCGGGAGAAGGCAGAGCGCGGTACCAGCCGCCGCTTTCTGGAGCCGCCCCAGCGAGCGCCGCAGCGCCTGCCAGCAGCGCCCCCGCGCGGCCGCTCGCAGCAGCGCGGAGGAAAACGCAGAACTACACTGCTAGGTGCCTCAAGAGAAAATAGCAAATGCTCTAAAAACGTGCTTAATCACCCACAGCCATTCTTTGCAAGGGCACTAGTAAATCACCAACTTTACAGCACTTCCTTAAGTTCCCTTTCAAGTCCTTTTTCACCATCCTGTTTTCATTTTCTTGCACAAGACTCCGATCAATAGCGGTGATGCAGGGTGAACTGAGATTCGATGCCCCCTGCCCTCACCAAGCCTTATGCTAAAGAAAAAAAACCAAACCAAACAACATCCAGCTTTCTTGCACTAGGGAATGCACATTTCTCTCTAGCATGACAAAGCTGGAGGTTCCGAACAGTACTCAACAGGCAATCAACAAAGATGTCCCCAGTGTCTTACCAAAGCAGCTGCCACGATGTGAAAGAAAACTTTTACAAGCTGATGCAATGGACAGCTCAGCAGAAACTAGAGTCTTGATAATCAGGTCCTCCACATTGGCCATCAGTGCTGCAAGGAGGGGAAGGGGGAGGAGGAAAAAGGAAAAAAAAGTGAATTGTGAAGTAACGCACAATATCCAGGAAGGCATGAGAATATACAAATAGAGATACACCTTTGTGAATCAAAGCACATGAGACCCTATGGATGACAAAGCAATGATGCTTGGAAACCCATGCAAGCCTAAGTAACAGACATGCATAAGTATCCTAGTGCAAAAATACTCACAAATGGGAATGTGAGAATGGTAAACGTCAGTATATGTCCAGCGCAGGTAAACAAACATATGGCAAATACACCAGCACAAGTCAGCTGGAGTCTGACCACTGCCCACTCAGTATTAGGACAGATTAAATAAGAGTTAGACAAGAGTGGGTTAGTGAGATAAGCCTTCAAACTACATAGAATAAGCCATAGCACCAACACGTAACAATTTTTCTTGTGAACTTTTATGAGATAACTGCTCTGTGACACTGCACCTTCCTCTAAAGCAGCTGTTCCCATACCAAAGTTCATAAATATTTTCAAGATTTTATGACTGGTGACAGCTCCCAGTCCTGCTGACCTATAGATAATCCATAGTAAAAATGCACTCTCCAGCTCCTTCATGAGCCTGTGAACAGAGCTCAGGAACAGGAGTCTAAGCAGACAGAGGAAGCAAAAGGCAAAAAAATATGTACATTAGATGTAGACCTGGATTCTACACTGGACTTGGGATGAGTCATGCAATAGAAAGAACACCACACCGGTTTTGTTTTCAAGGACAAGCAATAGAAAAGTGAGAGAAGGGAGAAATGAATGAATACTGGAGTCATAATCTCAGAAGTTAATAAAGATGAAAGGACAGCTTTCCCCACCCCTCAAAGAGAGCACAAGCAAATCCACAGAGACATCTGGCAAACTCTGCTTCAAAGAGTATCTTCTAGAAACCACTTGACTACAGAGTTTACTTTAGGTCTACAATTACTATTTCTCATGCTCAGATGATGACATGCAGGGACCTGAACAATTACAGAAAGAGCATGCAAGCAAATTCAGATGTGAACTTCTGTACCAGAAAACTAAGCGGAACCAACACAGAATGGAAACATCCCAGCACACATAAACAACCCAGAGCACAAAAACCCTGCCAGCCCAGACAAGGCCAGCACTTTTCAGCCAGCATTCTGCCTCCCTATGGCCAGAACCAGATGCATCAGAGAAAGGTGCAAGTCTTGTAATGGATAGTTAAAGAAATCTGCTTGCATTGCTGAGGAGTTTGCTTAATTATTAAGAGTGCATATTTTACACTTGAGGTTGGGGTGAGGTGTGGAGATGTATTAATTACTATGCATTCACAGCTGGCTGAACACATATGGTGCAAGGGATTGGACAGCCATGCACGCACATGATGGAAAAAAGTCTACTTCCATCTCAAGTCAGATTCAAACCCCTTTCTCCAACATTCAAGGTTTCCTTGGCAGCATTTGCAATATGGGCCATAGTGCTATCAGCAATTTTACTAATGCCTCAGTATCACAGGTAAATTATCCCTTAAAGGATATACCCGGATTCTGCTCAGCAGATGCAGTTACTCCCAGCAGACCTGGCAAAGGTGTGAAAGAGGGAACTATTTTATATGAAACACATACTAAATGAAAACACCCAGCAAAAACCTGAGCCATGGAAAGATGACACCACATCCAAGAGTCATTCAAACTGGCACAGTTGTCCAGAGGTTGGTCATTCATCAGACTGAACACGCCATGGGAGCAGTAGAGGGAGGGAAGCTTTTAGAAGGAATTGAATGACCTTAAGAAACGGGAAATGTAGGTAATATTAAGAAACACACCCTGAGAAAGTCTCAGAATACTAGTTGCAAAAAGGAAGGGGTTAGGCTTTCTCTCCAGGGATAGGGAATAAATGCACAGCTCTCATGAGCAAGGAACAACGCTTCCCTCCACCCTGCTCTGGTGCTAAATGGGACTCACTGGGGCTCTTACTTGACTTCTTAGAATTCACACTAGTGAGATGATCAAGATCCAACAAAGAAATAACAGAACAGGATTTTTACTGACCTGCAGTGTCTCTCCCCTCTTGTTTTAAGTACCTCAGCACTGCACTCATGCTCCACTTGTTTCCATAATCCTCTACTTCGGGATCATCACAGCTAAAAATAAAGGAAAGAAGGAGATTGACACCACCGGCCTACCTCTGTGGATCAGCATTAGACCAAGTCAGGTAAACTGACCCAACCTCTAAAGAACAGGTTGCATTTTCCAGCCAAGTACCTGACATAATCCCCACTCTTCTTGTTGACACTGTAGTTGGTCAGATGCATGAACTGGTTTTTAATGTTCTTGGATGCCTGGTCATACCTCACTGTTGCAAATCTGTAAAGAGGAATAAAAATTCACAGTATTTTTTGAACAAGTGGCATTCTTGCTAGATACAGCAAGAATGTCACTACAAATCACAGACTACCATACACACCACTCAACAGCAACATTCAGGGAGAGAATTCATGTAACGAAACTTCATCTAACACAATTTACACTTTATCCTCAAGGGATACATCAAGCAAAAAATAATATCATAGAATGTGACTATAATGCAATAGAATAGTTGCATTATAGGACCTACAATAGCAATCGAGCCTAACTGCAATCATTTACTTACACTATATGTAATCTTGATTCAATACATACTTCAGGCCCCGGACTTTGGAGAAAAATCAATTTTAAAAAATTGAGGGCATAACCCAGAGTATCTGGTAGGTAGAATGACCAGTATGAGCCACTGATAATCACCATAGCACATAAAAGCAAGCATGTTCCAGTTCAAAAAACCCCAAGCAACAACAAGAAACCAACAAAAAAAAACCAAAACACCTTCACTCTGAAAACCCTCCTCTTCCACAGGAGTTTAAGATGCCAATGTCTCAAAAGAGATAAGGGGAGTAAGAAAGGATAAGGGGAGAGTCAAACATGCTATCCAAAGAAGCCCCACCAAGAGAAAAAGTATGTACCAAACACAGCAGGGTAAGCTGCATAAAAAGGGGAGTAGATATAGAGGTAGCCTCAATACAGGAAAAAGGAGACATGCTTCTGGAAAAATGGAAGAGTGAGAGAAAGTTGGATCATCTGGTTATGCAATTAAATAATGTTAAGAACATTAAAAAACTCCAATTTTTTTCATTATTAGTCATCTTTCTTCATCCTTCCCCAATTATTTCCCATAGCTCAGAAAAGGCTGAACTATACAAAGACAGCTAACAAGTTACAAAAAAACAAAAAACCCACAATCCTTACTTTAGAAAGAACTGCCAAAAAATAAATAGCTTATTTCCCAGTTAAAACGATGCTACTACTGCCCTCACTTGGTAGCCATTTTGAGAAATACCTGTTGTCATAAGAACTATACCAGCAAATCCATGAAAATGCTTAAACTTATCCTTAAATACACATGTGGAAGCAGGGGGGAAAACAGACCCCCCGTGATATAATTAATTTTAAGTGGCAAGGTTGAAAGAGTGAAAAATATTTTTGCACTATATTTTTCTCAGCTTTAACTATGTACAAAGTCAGAGCAGCTGGCAACAAAAGCATTTGGAAGTTTGGATCCCCTTTCCACATATTTCCACAGTTTAAAGTATTTGAATTTCTTTTCAGTTTAACTGTAAGTTTCCTGGATTTAGCACTTCTGTTTTGAAAACAGTGACAAAAGCCCTGTCATATATTTGGTTCTTATTTATGGTTTCATCATCTCCATCTTGTTGAAATATACTTTCAGCCAGATCCTGGAAGATACTGAGCACAATCAGAGAGCCATTTCAAATCTCCCTTTGTACTTCCAAGCAGAGGGCAATTAAGCTCACTATGCTTTTCAGCTTATGCTTTTAATTTTTCATCCTCAAATAAATCATAAGGACCCCAGCAGACACAGACAATACTTCCATGGGGTCTATCTATTCAGATGGTATTTCACTGTGTTCCAGAGTTCCCAGTACCTAAGTGTTCTCTTTTGCTAGGATGCTATCATCTTGAAGGACATCACAGGCAACTTCAGTAATGCACCAAAAACCTCAAAAATTTCTAGTAATATACACTACCTAAAAAGCCCAAGCTTTAAACAACATAATCCAATGCTTAATACATTCACCCAGAGCTTGTTTGACCAGCCTCAAGTTAAGTGCAAGCCTGCAAATGGAAAATCCAAGCTATTTCTAGAGCTTCTATCAATAGCTTCTGGATGGCATAGTAATAGACCAGAAGCACAGGACAAGCAAATAGCCCACATGCTTTACACTTTTGTGGTTTTTACTCACTTGAGATGGAAGAGTGTTACTACCTCTGAAATACCAGTTACAATTACCTTCAGTACTCCACAGTTCTACAGCTTTTCAGAGTATACCTTACTGTATCTTTCTGCCCCTGTAGTAACTATGCTGCTCATCCACCACACATGCTCTCTTCATGAAGGATGAGAGACTCCCAGGCTACAGAATGTCTTGCTCCAGCAGAAATTTACCATTATTTTAGAGAAACCAAGGTCATAGGAAAAGGCCTCACAGTAATAGTGTAAAACAGAAAAACAGTAAAATTTGCAAAGTGTAAACCTGAAATTAGAATAAACTCCTGAGGAATCTTATAATCTTTTAGAAGATGACTTCATTTAAGGGCAACGTTCTTTTCCAATTTCATTCTGGGCCACTACTAAGAATAGAATATATGTTACTTAAAAGATAAGGGCCAAGAGCCTAAAAGCAATTCAAAAAATATATGCTAAGCAGGGACAGAAAATAAAGGGCAAGCCTTGTGTTTTCCTAGTAACAGAACTTACCACAAACATATGCTGCAATATTCTGCATGAACTGTTTTTCTAAACACTAAAGGCTTCATGCCCAGGTGTCTCATATTGCTATAATCCAGCCAAAGAGTGATGAAGGCACAAGTACATGAGTCCAGATCACCATCTGCCAGGACAGGACTGTTTCTGAGCCAAAGCATTACTCGTGGATGCTGCTATGTGGGAGCCTGCAATCAGACAGGAATCCAAGAGTACTTCTAAACCAGAGGCTGGACTGTCCACACGTGGAGGCCCACCTTCAGCCAAAAAAGACTATTTTATCAAGGGAAACTCATCTAAACACTATCTTCTGCCATGTCTTCTTATTCTGCTTCAAGCAACTGTCATTTTCCCCCACTGTGATCTGCTCCTGTCCAAGTTCTGGACTACTCTATAGGCCTTACAATGCAGAGATCCAACACACTTAACAAGCACTGCTGATAAAGTGTGTGTGGGCTGAGTGGTTCAACAACTGGATTCACACTGCTTTTAATTCTTACACAGAATTTTACTGTAGGACTTTTCAAGTGGAAAAAAAACTAGGAAAAGGTAAAATTTTCCTCTACTAGTCAGACAGGAAGGTTTTGTGCCACTTCAGTACATTCTTCTGTCCCCACTTCATCTAAACCAGCAGTTCTTCTTATTAACAATGTGAAATATTATGCAGGTAGCCAAGAAAGGAACGAGTGTCTGCTCTGTATCTACCATCAGAAGAATATCAACTGTTTTGGCCTGAATACAGATTTGCTTTCTCTATAACACAAGTTCTAACCACCTGACTGAACTTCTTTTACCTGTCAATGTACTTGGAGAGGATGCAGGAGAAGATGCAAGAGGAATGGTCCTCTCTGACAGCATTAACCTGGGTCATCTCTGAGATATGTATTACATGGAGATAACACAGTTCACAGCAGCAAGAATATAGGAAGCACCTTCCCATGTCCTGATGCTATGTATTGCTTGTATTCACCGTTGAAAATGAACTGCAAGTGATACTAAAGATACTCACTTTCATTAACTTGTATACCTGGCCTTACTGCAGTCCCATCCTCCCAAAGATCCTCCCCTTCTAATGAATCTTGCCATTTTAATATCTGAAGAAAGGGCTAAGTTAAGAAAATTAAGGACATACTCTAACATGGTTTAAAAGAGATTTGATTCCAAAAGCCTCTAAGCAGAAGTATTATAGGAGAGTTTTTACCCCAAAACTACAGCTGAAAAGCAGAAAGGTTAAACTAAGGTTGACTGTGCATTGTTCAGTTTCCACACAAACTGCTGCCTGTAATACAGCCTCCCAGGCAGAAGTAGCTGCAATCATATTGGGAACAGCTCTGGCAGCCTCCTTCCCTTTCACTGCAGCTTCTCTTTCTCCAGCACGACAGAGGAGATGGCCTTAATTTCTGAATTCAAAGCGTAGAAAAGAGAAGCGATATTCATACATCTGCTCATGTCTCAGCTGGTCACAGCCAAGTCACACAGGCATATTGCAGCCTGGATGAAGGCAACAACCCAGCCTCTATTCCAGCAACTACACACTGCTACACAGCTCACCTTCCCCAACAGCACATTTCCCTTCCCTCTGGCTGTACTACATCTTGGATCAAAGAGGAGGAAAGAACAATCAAAAGCAAGCAGATGGGTGGTGTAGCAGCAGCAGGTAGCCTGGGCAGCACAAAAAGAAAATTAAGGGAAAAATCCTCACTAATTCCTTCAGACACCAGAAATACTCTCGACCTCCAGACTAATAGTATAACATCTGAGACATCCCAGTTCTCTGCCTCCCTGTCATGCCTCAGGTTCACCTTTGGTATTCAGACACTCACAGATTCCAGTCTTCCTTCCTTTTCTTGTAAGGGTTCATTAAAAGCCTAATAACCACACTTAAGCTCTACCTGCAATAGGTCACCTTTCTCTACAAGTGCCACACAAGCTTTCTCCCTGCTCACCTAGCAGTTTACAAAACATGTCAGAACTCACACTGAAAAGTCCCCAAATCCACCATACCAAACTTTGGCCCCTAACCCACATCCCTACATTGCCTTAACCTAAACAACTACCCTTTTACTGTCATAATTTTCAGCAGGACATTACCCAAGGGATTGTACAACACTCTTCGCCTTATCTCCAGTATTACTTCAGGAAATGTATTAACCACAAGGTAAAGTTTGCAAGGCATTTCAGAAACATGTAAACGAGATCATTAAATATTTACAGAAGATGCTACATGTTTTTGCATGAAACTTGACAGCTCTGGAATGCTTATCTGAGCCATCTAGTCAGAGCCTGGGAAAAGAAGAGAATGGAAAAGAAGAGAAGGGAAAAGACTTGAGTGGGAAGAAGGAAAGAATAGTTATCCCTCTTCTCTCAAATGACTTTTACAAAAAAGCACACATTATGATAGACTTTTCCATGACTGCACACAGAATTCCTGCATAAATGTCCTGGAAATAATCAGTATAGTGCTTTTACAAGCATGCTCCTCACGTTTTATGCTTGGAGTCACTTTCCCAGTCCCTCATTCCTCCCCATGCATTAGACTTTAGCATCCCTGTTAGTCTATTAGCTACCACTTAGTTTAGGGAACGTAGCTCTTTACAGGACAGAAAACGGAAGTCTAAAGACCATTACAATCCCCCTCCTCCAAAATTAATGTTTCACAGCATCTACCTGATATGTCAGTTAGCAATCGAGTATGATCAGGAGCTAAAGCTTGTAAGGTAATTACTAAACATAAAAAGGAGTTTTGGTGACACATCTATGATGGCACTTTCTCTAATCAAAGCTGAATAAAATTACTCAATCAGTTCTATGTTAAAGAACAAGATCCAGGAGCAGCTTAACCAGATGTCTGCAGGAACAGGGGGGAAAACAGACTTTTTTTAAATCTTTTCACAACGAGTCTGCATGTTTTTAATTTATGCATTGCCATTAACAGGATTTTAAACCTTCAGAGCACAAGAAAACACCATGAGGATAACAAAGTACTGGCATAGGCTTCCCAGGGAGGTTGGAGAGTCTCCCTCCTTGGAGATCTTGGAGATACTCAAAAGCCATCTCGACATGGTCCTGAGCAACCAGACCCCCACTTGAGCAGGGCGTTAGACCACATCCCTTCCAACCTCAGCTACTCTGTGATTTGGTGAACCTCTCATGTTCCATTTCTCACATTCTCTAGTTTCTCATTGTTCAGACTGTCAGCAACCTCTTAGCAGCCTGTTTGTTAAGCACAACAGTAGGGTCATATAGTTATACATCCCAGTGATTGAGTAGTTATTCACCTCAGTGATCTGAATCTGATTATCTTAATTAAAAAGTAAGCAAGCAACATAAAGCTGTCTGGCTTGATAATCTATCCACTGACATGAAGCCCAGCAGGTACATCTAGTGAATAACACTGCTCCACAGCTTCTGCACGGGGCAATGTCTACTGAAGTGGCTGTAGCCCGACCCCAGGTGTCCATGCAGAAACAAATGAGCTGCACTCCCTAAGCAGCAGAGGCTGCTGGGCAGGGGTTACTGCAAGAGGGATGGAGCTCCTGCAGCTAGCTCAGCCAGCTCTGGCCTAAGCACAGCCTGTGAGCTAATGTGAATTCCTTGGCTCAAAGCAAATACCTGAATTCTTTGGAAACCACAGGAATCCAGCACAGAAATGGTAAATATCCCAGAGGAGCCAGTGTCAATTAGAAAGCCAGGCTACTGAAGGAAGGGTGTCACTGGGCTGAGTGGTGTGAGCTCAGGTGGCAGCACAGCAGCTAGTGGCAGGTGCTGCAAAGCCCAGCGGTCTAACCCCAGATCAAACCCTTGTGTGCCATTGGGAAGTTCCCCTAAGCTGCTGCTCCTTGGGCCTTTTGCAAGAACATTTGAGTTTCAGATCAGTTTTCTTTCTTTTTCACTAACTTATTTTTCAAATTCAGTGTGAATCTGAATGACAAGTTCCTGATGGTCTACAACCCTTCCAGCTATTCAAGCTCAGAAATAGGGCTGTCTAAACATGGTTTAAGAGATAAAGCAGACTATCGAGAAGTCTCCCCAAAACAAGGGGCCATTTCACTATGAATTCCCAGACTGTGTCAAGCCCTCATCACGCCTGCAGGCACCAAGCAAGAGGTCCACCAGGCTCCTTTCTGCCACACAGAAGGAGGGGAAGTTAGGAGAGAAAACTAGCAAAACAGGGAAGACTCATGAACAGCATATGAGTCACATAATAGCACAAGCTATTCCTGGCCTTATGTTCTCTTCAGCTGTACTTCAGGCACAAGTCAGGCTTGTTATTCCCCACTTACACGACTGCCCCTCCAAAAACCAGCATAATCCACCAATTCAGCAGTTGGCTATAAGTGAAGCCTTGTGACTCCCACATAACTGGGCTTGGTTAGTCACCTTCAAAAGCATGTCAAAGTTTATAATTAAGACTGGTTTATTAACAATGTACCCTCTTATTCAAACTAAGATATAAAAGGCATGTCAATAAATATATTACACTGCCTGTTTTGGAAATCTCAAATAAAACTACTGAGATTTTTAATGTATGATCAGATAACAGAGTGTGCATCAGGCACACCTGGAGCAAGCTTGCCATGACAATCTTTTTCCGAACTTATATCTTCAATGCAAAGGTCCCAGCTACAATTCTCCAGGCTGTGATCACAGACAACCAATCTACATTATAATTGTTTTTTCCAGTACAAAGTTACTAAATATCTGCCAATTTAACAGATGTATGGCAGTACACTGTGTTTATTTTTAATATGTACTAGAAAAGTGTTCAACACAGAGTTCAATCCAACAGGAGAATCTTAGGTCACCCTGTGCTGCTTTATGTCTTATGCACAGCTTCAGTCTTATTTCAAGCCTCACGTAAGAGAGGAAAATCCCCACTCCACTCCCTCCAAACAGATCACTGAATATCTCCAAATTAATCTATTAGCAGTGTTCCTTCTAAAGGTCCACCAGGCACACAATATGCAAGGACTTTTGATAGAGTTTGAGGAAAGCATGACTAGAAAAGCTGTATTGTAATAAAAGATAAAGCCACAGCACATTCACTGATACCACTCTTATTAACTCTCCAGAAGTCTGACAGTTGACTCTGTTCACTTGAGGCTATGTCCCCTTCTACAGCTTATTCCACAGAAGTAGGGTGGAAATAGCTAGAAAAGGAACCTACTCAACATGAGTGCTTCCTATGTTCTACTCGGTAGTCTTTTAGAAGATAAGCTGGAAAAAAAAACCTTAAACAAAAAATCTTAAAAAACAAAACAAAAAACCACACAAACAGAAAAAAAACAAACAAAAAGCCCCCAACAAACATTTTGAAGTCATTATCTTCCTGAAAAATGCATTAAAAAAGAAAAAATAAAAAAGAGAGAGGTAACAATTTGGTTTGCCCATGCCAAAGTTATTTAGTACTTCCAGCACAACAGCTGAAGGCCTTGTTACACACATCTGGGTACATATCCTTCCTGTCACCTTCAGATGAAAACTGGAAAGTGAAATAGAAGGTACAAAAATGTTGGATCCACAATCTCTTACTTCTCCTCAGCTCTGAAGCTTCAAATTCCACTCTAGATCATGTCATGACAAGTCTAGCTGTACCAGAAGAAACAAAGGCTAAGGAAATACCCAGTCAAATATCACAAATGTTTGTTATACCAAAACAATATCTCCTTGTAAAGATCATTACATCTTATGGTTTCCTCATAGCACTCCTTTTCTGGTAGAGGCCACCAAGTTTACCAAAACAGTCAGGTTCCTCTCGGAATATGCAAAGCATAACACTAGAGACGAACATGACCTTTCAGAGAAAGAAAACGGAAACAAAAAATTAAAACACCAAACTAGGCCATCCTTACTACACTTCAGAGAGCATCTGCCTTCAGAAAGCAAATTCAAAAAGTCACCATAGTACATCACAAGCACTAGCTGAGGTTCCAAAACCAGACTGCTTTGTTCTGCTCGTATTTTTCACCTTGGATTGCTTTTACACTACCTTTGATTCCAGGTCCTGACAATACCTCCCAGTTCTCTGCTAGAAATTGTTTCTACCCTTAGGCAGCATCTTTTGTTTTTTCCTTGAGCAAAGTATTAAAAGCAGCTTCTACTCCCCCAGGTTCAAACATTTCCCTCCCCTTGCAGAGCTAAACTTTTGTCCCAGCTTTAAACCAAAGCGTTACACTATGTGAGGCAATACAATGATCTGTCCCAGCACATAACTCACATGAAAATGAATGGAAAAACAGCTAAATAGGAGGCCATAATCCAGTAACTCCAGGTTCTTTACCTCTCACCAACTGAATCTGAGAATGCAGGGTTATGGGGAAAACACAAATTGCTGCAACTGAAGACCACTAGTGCCATCTGGAGGCCACCCAGAACAGCCCACCTAAAGTTTTATCGGCCTCTGCTCACCTTGAGCCTTATCCTCCAAAGAGAGCTTGCCAGCACTTGCAGCATGTACATACCAGCTGTACAGCCACAGTATCTGGGAAAAGCTTAAGGATAATTAAAGATACTGTCTGCAATAAACGTACAGCTATCACATGAAAGCATTCAACCACAAGTCTTTAGCCATAGCTGACACTTCAGCTGAAACTGCTCAGTGGGCTGTTGAAGTTCAGTAACAGAATCAGAGCTACCCACCATAGCTCAGATAACTCTCTTGGAAGAGAGATAACGGCTCATTATTTTCATTTCCTCCACACCTCTTCTATAGTTGTACTGGTAGAGTAGACCATAAGATACTTAGTGCCACATTTAGTCTCCATATACTATCTACCTCTCAAGAAAGCTGAAGAATGGAATGCAATTTGAAAGAAAGGAGATCTTTAAATAGTAATACTGTGGTGTCCTGTAGACATATGTTCCACTTGTCATGTGTCACGACCATGGTCACCAGATTTAATTATAACTTAAACAAATGGACTCTAAACACACATAAAACTGCCCAGGATTTCAGAACATTGAAAAGTTATTTGCAAGTATTGCTGATAGATGGGCATGGAAGACAGAGTCCAGAATTGCTGAGACTGGTGTTTCTGAATAGATACTCAGATACACATTTCCACACACTTAGCCTCAAGCAAAGTATATTACTCTACTGGCAAAAAAAGCAGACTTATCCTCAGAATAGAACACTTGTGTTTATACAGACGGATTTTCCCAGATGTAAACTCCTTTGTTACAAGATCACCAGAACCACCTTTAAGATATTAATGACACTGCAAATCCTATTTTTGAAGGCCTGCTATGTACTGCTCATTCTGAGAACATGATGGAATTCTACACTATCTTGATTCCCTTTTCACTTTTGAAAAACATGCAATTATTAGCAGCTTACAATTTACCTGCTAGTTTCCAAGAGAAAAGTCTTGCATGTCTGTCATGTTTAACGCTCCCTTGCTAAAGTGGAATAGTTGTTAAGCTTTCCACTTATGAAGATAAGCTCCCCCTTTCTGCCTCCTTTTAGGGAAAAACATGTTCACATTATCTTTGCAGGCAGAGGCACATCACAACACACCTGAATGGTGTTCATCAGGTTAACAGATATTTCTTGTGGAGTCATTATTTATGTATTCTTTGGAATTCATTATCTTCTTGAGACAAAGATAATTTGGACTCAGTATCTACCCAAGTCAGAGACATATCAGACATGAACCCTAGAGATATTTTGAATACATCAGAGTGATTATAAGAAAGATACAGCATTACTTGAAACTGTTCCTGAAGACAATTGTATGGCGCTCTTTTCTCAAACATCACTACAGTTAAAATTCTGATCTGTTGGGAATTCAGAGAGGTGATTGCTTCAAATCTATTAGTTACTACAGACAAATATTTTGCTAAACTTCTGCGACAAAGAAAAACAGGTATTTTTGGCAGATGAGTATTGATTCTAAGTGTCTTTCACAATTTACATGCAAAGGAAAATTGTTATCTTGCAGAATAAAAACATTATACATAAAAACAATAAAATCCCTCACTCAAGATCATATCATCTAGATGAAGAAACCTGATGGGACACAGCATGATGAAGTAGCATCTACTTAAACTCTGCAGAATTCCCTAACTGGTACTTCTCTCATTTTACTATTGCTTCAGGAGTAGAGAGGCAAGCCAAGAAATGTCTAGATCACCAAATGCAGATACACCAAAAAAACAAAGACTTCTCCCATACCTGGCCAATCCTTCCTCATAGAGATAGACAACAAGTGGATCATAGGATGTAACCAGAACATAGAGACGCACATCGAACTTGAAATCTGAAATACAGTTTGCAAGATAACTGTAAGTATCTTTCAGACATCATAACTAGTTGAGGAATTTCAATAGACTGAGAGCAATAACCCATTATCTGCTGCTGACATAGGTGCCTGAACCTATCCCAGCTGTCAAGCTTCCAGGTTTTAATGAATTCTCTAGTTAGATTTGTCTGATGCTAGACCAAGCTAGAGCACTCAATTATTCAACTAAACTCTTCCAAAGGCTGCAGAGATCTTTAGATGCAGGGTTGGGGGAAGGGAGAAGAGCAATTCCTAAGCAACACTCACCATCTATGAGCAAGGGATTGCTGATGTAACGAGACACCAAGATGTTTTCTTCCACTACAATTTGGTTTGGCTGCAGAAGAACAGAGAATTTAAGAGTGAAAAAAAAAAAATCAGATGTAAGGAATACGAAGAAATTAGATCAAATCCACCATTTTTTCCTGCTTTTCCATCCTAAAGGAGGTTGGTACAGCTACCCTATACAAATAACTATGTCTGGGGAAGGAAGAAATAAAAGCAAAATGAAAAAACATAATTGTCAAAGCATATGCCACAGTTGAAACAGCCACCATACACAGATTATCACCAAACAATATCAGAAGACTTCAGCCCATACAGTAACACCATACCACGTCAGAAGGCTTCAAGCATCTGCCCTTCTTGTTCTTCAGCCCAACTTTTTATACCCCTCATGTTCATGCATTGCACCTGTGTGCCCTCTGTTCCCTTTGTGACTGGTCAGTACCTGGGCACTCCACAGCTCATTGCTGTCAGTGCTGCCCACCTGCTGCTCACAGCTGTGCCCACTGGGGATGAGGCTGGGCCACAGCCCCACTCCAAATCACCACAAACTGTGTGCCTACACATAACTGTCACTCACAACACATTTAAGGTATTTAGACCCTCAAGAGAATGATTACATTACCAAAAAACCTGCTCATTGAGTTTTCCAGTAAAATACTCAGAGTAGCATACACATTTAACAGCCACATGGCTATGATGCACAATAGAGAAAAAAAACCCCACATCTAAGTAGTACCTGTTACTCAGTTTGCTTCTCTAGGGTTTAACCAAAGACATGGAGAAGAGGTTTAGAAGACCCAGGATGGAATATTTAACTACAGATGGTAAGGAAGTCACAAGTGAAGAAAATTACTTAATTTGTGATCTTTATAACTACATCCTGGGCTGATATCCAGTCTTTTTGACTACCTTCTACTGAGTCTCAGTTCACAGCAGGAGCTCCTGTACGCAAAAGAAGTTACACTTGTAGGTAAGAACAGAAAGCTCAAGCTATGACAAATACATGTCACAAAGTTATGGGATCTATTGAAAAAGCTTTCACTTTTTGCTGTATGCAAGGCTCTCTTGTAACCTCAGTTACAAGAAAATAACAGAGGCTCTCACTTTCTTGCCTTCAGTTTGGAAAAGAGGCAAGAAAATCACAGGATTCTGCCTTTATTCAATTTTGCATCTATTCAGCCACAACATCAGCACCATGAGCAGAAAACCTAAGCATATAAAATGCTTATATAGAATGTGAGAAAACAAGCTCAACTTCCCTCAGAATATCACACAGAAGTGACGCGCTGCTCTATACAGATCAGAGAAATGCAAAGGTTTGTTATTTGTTTGGAGGGGTTATTGTTTTCAAAAACTTTTGTAATGAGGCTCTGAAAGACACTTTTTTAAGGGCATAACACTGAAGGAAACTGGCCTGTGGGCCAAACTAACTGCAGTGTTTCTCAAACAGAAATACACAAAGGGATGTTGGTCCCAGAAGGGTATTTTCCCCAGGTCATGGCCAACTGCCATGTGAGCCTGAGCTCATTCCTCCCTTTCAAGCAAAGAAAAAACTGAGTGTAGCTCTGGAAATACTTACCTCATACACTTGGCAAATTGCTCCCTTATTTTATGGGAAATGATCCAAGTAGAGAACAGATGAGGCAGCATGACCCTTTCAGTGCATGGAAGGCTAAAGGGGTTTGAATGAGTGAAAACAAAATGACTCAGTCATTTTGCTGTTGAGTATATTTATTGGAATCCCCTCATGTGTTTGGCTCCAGTTCAGATGTATTTGTTACCTATGACAACCTAACTCCCTGCAAAGCCCACAAAGAGCAAAAGGCACTACAACCTGCAATTTCAAAGAACTATTCCCATAACACCTCAGGAAGGACCCACTGGCCTTTAGATACATAGCTTTAAGATTGACACACTTCCTACTTAATCAAGGTTCATTTAAACTGGTCTTTTCCATGTGCGAGAAGTGCAAGACAAGGGGTCTGTTTGAGGATGGTTTAGGTCACACAGGGAAACAACTAAGGGCAGTTCTGGAAATCTCCACAAGGTCAGCCTACTGTCAGCCACAAAGAGAGCATAAAGCAGCACAGCTTCCCAAACTGTCTCAGGGAATACAAACTTGCTCCTAATAAGCTAAGACTTGAAGGTAGATTGCAAGATGAGCACAGCATAAAAAGAGACTGCTTTTGGTTACACAGCACAGGCCCAGGCAGGCCTTCCAATCTGCTCAGGACTGTTGAATTGCTCACCAGTATATGTCTGAAATTGAGAGTAAGGTAGTGTCCAGTTAAATGCCTCCATGCCTCTTGCCTGGAAGCCAACATAGTTCTGAAGACATCGTTACTGAAGAACAGTCCTTTTAGTGAACACTTACGTTATTTATCAGGTAGACACCCCGACCTCTGGAAGAGGCCACAGGCTTCACTATCCACGGGCCTCTGTCCTTAGAATAGGTATCTGGTTAAAAGAAAACAGCACAGGTCTGCAACATTGTCCATTTTGCTCATTAGGAGGGGAACAAGAATCAAGAATGTTGCTTACAGTAAATGCTTTAGAGAACTCCACAAGGAGATCAAAGTCTGCTCTTTCAATGTGTTATTTCACACCTTCGGAATCACTGCAATTATTACAGCCCCTCCCTGAAGCCCCCCATGGTGCTCTGATAGATTCATTCTTCTGCCCTATGCCTCCTTTTGGTACTTCTCACTTCAGTACTCCCAGGCATTAGACAGTGATTGTGAAGCTGATCATCAAGAACACTGTGCACATAAAAACTCCATTTTAGTGTCTTAACCCCACATCAGCTTTTTGAAAACTTACACAGGCATGGAGTAAACAGCAGAGTAGAAATTACATAATGAAATCATGCGGACCTTTCCTACTGTCTTCCCAGCTTCCTCTAATTTTGTTACCTTAACCACTGACATGATCAAAAGGCTAGGGTATTAAAAATAATTCCCTTCCCCTCACATCCCATTATTTTGTTCTATGTCTGGGCATCATCAGCTATTCACTTACTGCAGAAGTCCTGGTACTCTGTCGGGAGGATAAAGGTCTGAGGTAAGATATGGAATGTCTTGAACCCATGGGTCACCTGCATTCGGCAGACATTCTTGTACAGTCTGTCCTTTCGTGTCAGTTCGTATGACCTGAAGTGCCAAAACAAGAGACTGCATCTATTTCTTCCCTGACATTACAGCAACCCTTTGTCCCAGTTACTGAATATCTGTAGCCTTGTTAGATGTCTAAACCCTAACCTGTCAGATGTCTAAACCATAACTGACTCTTGAGTTTTACTGCCTCTACCCTATGGCTGTATTAATATCGTTTGTGGCACTTCTTCCAATTACCAAGACAGACTGAAGCACAGCAATCTGTTATAATGGTGGCTATCAACTGATTATAACAGTGGTATACAAACTTTAGCTCGGGACATAGGACTATCCCTCTAACTAAAAAATATCAGTCACAAATAATCTATCATCAAATAAAGAAAATAAAATTTTAAATCCAATATTTGGGCTACAGACAACATTTTCATTGATCTACTATTCCCTAAAAACTCCAAAGACCATTAAGAATGAAGACAGCAAGTGGCACTGGCCCAGTCTGTTGGGATTTTATAGTACCATATATGCTCTATTTTTCAGGGGTTATCTATGTTCAGATTTTTGGAAATCACCACAATGATGTTCAACAAACATGGTATCAAGGTCTTACCTAGGGAAATGGTTGACTTTCTGAACATCTGTAAGGGAACGCAGCATGCAGGGCTTCAAGTGTGATCCTGTCCACATGAGATTATAATCACTGCTATTAGGGTGAACCTAAAATGCAACATAAAAAACACCACATACAAAAACACTGAACTAATGAAAAGCAACACCACTTTGTCCCTAGATCTATAAGGCCAAAGCAACTCTAGTCTAAGAGTCTCCTCTACTATCTCTAATAGGATGGCAACTCCAGCCAAACTGCTACTCTAAGGTATTCATATGATGGAAAATAACCATGTCAAATTTTTAAAAAAACGTTGTGAGACTTCTTTTCATAGCTAGTTTAAACACAGTTTGTAAATCAGTTTAAATCTCTTCAGGAGACTTGTCAATCAATTCCTTAAGTTGCTATTATTCTGAAAAAAATCAACCCTACACATCTCTCAAAATTGTCATTAGCTGCATACAGGACATTCTTTAGAGCAAGACAGGTGCTAGAAGAGAAGTGTCAAATACTACATCAATACTTCTGAAAGCTTGTAAAGGCTGAGAAATTAAATCCTTCAGATCTTCCCAAGGGTGTGATGTTTTAAAAGCAAAAAGAAAAGACACATGACCAAACTTAAGCATTCATTTTCCCTTATTTTTGAAGGCTTAAGACTAATGGGTTCTCCTTTGATGGAGCAAGATGACATATTTTCAGTCTGACTAGCAGAGTACATTAAAAGGCAAAACAAAAAATCTCAAGGGAGGCCACTTCCACATCAACTTCCTGGTTCTAACCCTGCAGAGTTAAAAAAACATCCACAGCAAAAAAATCCAAAACCATTTTAATCACCTCCCTGCCCAGCACAAAATCAGACAGAACTTTGTTGCACTCACCTCATGGAATCCATGGGCAGTCAGAATGCTCCGAACCAGCCGGCTGTCTGTCCGCACAATCTTATAGGACATGTGGAAGTGCTCTGTCAGGAGGCAAAGAGACACGGGATTAGAGTCTGCACCTGGAAGAATAAACCGAAGTCATGCTACCAAAGAAAAGGACTCAGACAGTACAGCTGCACTTAATTCACAGAGAGTAGCAGCATATAACAGGCAAAGGGAGATAGGAAATGCCAACATCAGCATCACTCAACTGACTTACATCAATCCTTAGCTGTAATATAGTAGTATCACAGAACCCAATCATATAAAAATAAAGCACAGGGCAACCTAAAAAATACCCACATTTTTTTTTTTTTACATTCTATTATACAGACTGCTTTATAACACTCCAAAAATTATTTCAGCTTTCTTCTCTATTCAATATTGGTATTTCTAACTAAAAGTCATCATGTCTAATGCATCTCATTGATATGGCTAGTTTATGTGATCACTTTTTAGATCCTGAAAACCCAAAATAAAAGTACTGAACTTTTGTTTACATCTCATTCACCTGTACCAATCTTCCAACAAATACCTGCAAATACAGTAAGAAAAAGTAAATAGCATAAGGAAATAAAAATTCACTATGGAAGTAGAAAGTCATAAAAACAAAGACAATAGGCAGCCCTGGAGGTATAAGATAAACCAAAAGCAAGTAAGAAGACTAGAAGTCAGTTGTAATAAAAAAGGACGTGGCAATCCAAAAAAGAGTTCAAAGACAGTAGCGAAAGAAATTGCAATGCTAGAATACAGAACTGCCTAGAAAAGGCAGTTTACAAATGTATTCAAACTGAGAATAAAAGGGTGAAAATTAAATAAAACTTCAGGAAATATGTTCTATCAACAAAAGTAAATCAAAAATCAAGTATCATAATCAGGAGCAAGACAAAGCTGGAGGAAATTCAACAAGTTGCTCTATTCAGCAAATTCCTTAAACCGTGTGAGAAAAAGCAGAAGAGACTCCACGCTGCAGTAAAAACACAAGTTACAATTACCATCAGCTTCTGGCAACATCCAAATACACTTGTAACTCACATGAAAAGAATAAGGAGTTTCCACATATAAACCACCTTCTCCACCCCTTACCCCAATGAGCCAGAAGTATTTCTGCTTGGATAGGATATTAGAAACAAAAGCTCCAATTACCTAAGAAAGGAAAAAGCAAGACAAGAAAGAAGTGTCAGCACCTTCACAAAAGGAAGCTGAATACATTTCAGCTTTTCTCCAACGCAGCACATCCAGAACAAGCTCCCATCTGTACACACCCACAAGTACTAACTTTTCAAATCCGAAGTGACTGTTTATAACAATCCAGCCTCTTTAGAGGCTCTCCCTTACTTGACACTAGACAGGTTTGGTCTCCCAACTCAAGTGCTGCCAGGAACCATTTTGTTTATGGCCTTCTAGGGCTTGTGAGGCTGTAGACTTGGATTAGTCACTACAGCTTATTCTTGTTCAGCTGCGAGGCTGACTGTTTATTTCCCAGTGAAATGCTCTTAAAACTCACTGCAATGATTGATTTTAAGGTCTTAGCTAGGGCGAATTTGTGTTCTGGTTCTAAGTTGTAGCATGGCCTCCAAGTTCAATTTGCAAGCAGACAGCTACAACTCAAAACACATCAGGGCCCAGTGGAGGGACAGACACTATCACAAAGACATTATAAGCATTCACCAACAGATTAAGCACTTCTGAATGTCCCAGTGGTCAGAGACTAGAGAGGATTCTAATTTCCTACTATGTCCTCTTTCCACCACAAAGTGAAGGGACCATCAGTAAGAGACTTTTACCTCATGCCTTCAAGCCAAACGCTGGCACAGAGTAGCACTCACCTCCAATTAGACGGAGGTAGCTGTCCTTAGCCAGAATGGCTTCAGCATGAAATACTAAGACAGGGACCCGCCTGCAGCCACCACCTGTCCACTTGATACATGGATGACCCCTGAAATGACAAGACAGTGAGTATAAGCAACAGCTGAGCCTCATACATGCAGCAGTTAGTCACAACAATGACACAGCAATTCTCCATACTTACCCACCTAGCCTGTGGACAGGACATAAGCAAACATGCTGGCGAAAATAGTGGAAGATTAGTAAGGAGGACTGTAAACACGCCTAAATGACTTACAGCTTGGGTGTAGAAAAATACATGTGACATACTAACTGCTGTCTTTGTGTGTTTCCAAGTAGAACATCTGAAGTCAGATGGCACAGCACTGCAACAGATTTCAAGGCACTCTATCAAACATGCTTGAGACTTCTGCCCTATGGTGGGAAAAGTCAAAGCACAGTGGTAAAATACATCTGCAAGAATCCCTAAAAAATGAGCAGCAGCTTCAGTGATTCTCTAGCAAGGACCAAGCTCCACAATGACTGCCTCTGCTTGCTGCTTTGGGGATCCCCCAGTGAGCAAGGTAACGAAAAGAAATTTACTCTTTGCATTCAAGATGCAGTTTTGTGGTGGTCCCTAAGCCCTACCTGTGCTGAATCAACACACACACATGCTAGGCATCTGTGCTGGTTCCAGACTGCACCCTGACTAGATGCCAGGCACCCACCAAAGCTGTTCCATCATTCCCTTCCACAGCTGGACAGGTGAGAAAAAATTTACCAAAAGACTCATGAGTTATGGGCAGAGAGGGATCACTCACCAATTACAGTCACAGGCAAAAGAGACTCAACTTGTGGAAATTAATTGAACTTACTACCAATGAAAATCAGAGCAGGATAATGAGAAGTACATCAAATCTTAAAAACACCTTCCCCCCACCTCTCCCTCCTTCCCAGGCTTAACTTTATTTCTGAATCTCTACCTCCTTCCCCTCAGCAGTGCAGGGAAATATGGAATGGGGGTTACAG
The DNA here is from genome assembly GCF_050655825.1 of Lonchura striata. Classification (NCBI taxonomy): domain Eukaryota; kingdom Metazoa; phylum Chordata; class Aves; order Passeriformes; family Estrildidae; genus Lonchura; species Lonchura striata. The sequence continues at coordinate 51,104,244 of NC_140707.1, read as the reverse complement.
CCAGTTCATCACATGCTCTTTCTGCCATTGCTTCCTCCTCAGGGAGAGCCCATACCCTGCTCCAGCATGGGGTCCCTCCCACAGCAGACAGTCCATCAGAAACCTCTCCAATGTGAATCCTGTCCACAGGCTACAGCTCTTCACAAACTGCTCCAGCATGCATCCCTTTCCCCAGGGTGCAGTAATTAAAGAAAAGGCTGCTCCAGCATGGGTCCCCCACAGGGTTACAAGTCCTGTCAGCAAATCTGCTCCAGAGTAGGATCCCCTCTCTCCATGGGTCTGGAGGTCCCTCCCAGGAGTCTGTTCTTGCACAGGCTTCCCGTGGGATCCCAATCTTCTTTTGAGTACACACCTGCTTCAGTGTGCAGCTCCTCCACGAGCTGTAGGTGGCTCTCTGCACCCCCACAGATATTCATGGACTGCAGGGGCACAGCTACCTCACCATGGTCTTCACCACAGACTGCAGGGAATCCCATCTCTGGCACCTGGAGCACCTCCTTGCCCTCTGACCTTGATGGCTGCAGAGCTCTTCCTGTCACATATTCTCACTCCTCTCTATTCTGAGCACTATTACCCACATACAATAACTTTTTTTTCCTCTTCATAGATATGTTATCACAGTAGTGTTTCTACCATCATTCCTGGGCTCTATCTTGACCAGTGGTGGGTCCATATTGGAGCATTGTCTCTGTCAGACATGGAGGGACCTTCTAGCAACTTCTCACAGAACCCACCACCATAGCTCTCCCACTACTAAAACTGGCCACACAAATGCAATACAGCACCCTTGGTACTCAGCTATAAGGAGAATTTTCACATCACCCTCTTTTTGAGTTGGTCTTGCCAGCCCAAGTTCTGTTTAATTCTGTTTAGTTCTGTATTTATTTTAATGGGTATAATTTAGGAGAGGCGTCATGAGCTTTCACAGCTACAGTTCTCTGAATTTATAGCCTGAAAATGAGATCTATAATTCATGATAAACCACAGTTGCTGGTATCCACATAACCAGACCTTGCAATGCAGATTCCAGCCTCCAATTTTAGAACTGCGGATCAGTGCAGTCAGCCTGGCTGACTGGAGTCAGAAGTACACAAAAAAGCAATAATGCAGAGTTTGAGGGACTAGAACAGACTTGGCTCAACACAATAGATAAAGCTGTGTATTCTTCCCTTTTAACTCCTGCCAGATACAGAGGAATGCATGACCAGAATTCAAGAACGATGCCCCCCAGTGCACCACTTAAGCTACAGGCTCTGAGATACAGTGATCAGTTCTGTACAAAACATGAGTTCACTGGAAAATATAATCTCCTCAGAGAAATTATAGACACACAAAAAAAAATATTAAGACCTGTTATATCAAATTCTAGGATCACATAAAGAAAATCTGTCAACCTTCCTAAGCAAATAAAACTCAGGCTGTTTACTACCACTGCACAAGGAAATTAAAAACATGAAGAAGTTAACAGAAAACAGAGACTGAGGGGCTGGAAAGACACCTCTACACTAACAAGAAGAAATACAAAGACTGTCAGAGATATACAAAAGCATTTGTATATGAAAGATTATTGTCTGCCAAAGATTTGGAAAAGCTAGACAAAACACCTCAAACACTTAGAACAAAAGAACAGAGATAGATGGGCAACTTCCTGATGCATGGACAAGGGCTCTTAAGGGTAGCCTAGGTCCTCTTAACAAAGCTACTACCATTATCATCCAGACAAATTAACTTCACAGCACTTCTACCTGCTTCAGCTACCTCTACAAAGTATTTTTTTAAAAAACCTACAACTGGGGTGTAATTACCTATTCAGATTGGAAGGGACCCAAGAAGCTTCCAGAATTTACACTACAGGCCAGAGCCTTATGTAAGTGGAAAATGAGCTGAGGCAACAAGACAGGAGTTTATACTAAGCCTGTCCTGGGATTTGCAGCAAGGCTCAATCCTCCAGGTGACAGTCATTCATTCCTAGCATGACCCCCAGTCACCAGATGCAGACATACTCTTACAGTCACATTCCAGGTGAAGCTAGTTCTGGACCTTTCCATCCATGAGGATCCAGCAAACCTAAGCCAACCACTTGCTATGAAGCAACATTCCTCTAAATGTCTTAAGTCACTGTAGTCAGCAGCTGAGCACTCAGTCACAATGTGCATCCAAAAAAACCCTTAACAGGACACAGTGAAGTAGGTCCAGGTGAAACAAGTGATTCTGCTATGGGAAAGAATAAAAGAGCAATCCCTTCACAAGCATAGCTAAAAGAAGTTACTAAACGAAGATGGAATAAATATTAAAACTTGTTACTTGTAAGAAAAATGAAGTCTAGTAGTAATCAAAAGACTTTTATAAATCAAAAATTTTATAAAAACGGCATGAAACATCATATATCAATCTACTGTACAGCAGATTTCTAATCTCTGCAGCAGTAAAAACTAAAAAAAAACCACAACCAAACAAAAAAAAAACCACAAACCTCTGCCCCCAGAAAACCACACATGCCAAAAAAAAAAAAAAAACAACCCAACAAAAAAGGAACATGTATCATCAAAACATTCCCATTTTAGGAACATGACAGAAAGAAATCCATGAAAATATGGACTTCAGAACAGCCAAGAAAAGCTGCACATCCATCCCGGATGAATGTGGTGGTCTTTTAGGCTGCAGATGTAGATAGCCTGCTCATAGGTTTAAGGCTGAAACAAATCATCTTTCACTTCATAGGCAGGAGGGTAAGGAATACATCTGTCTCTTCAAACTACTACAGATCCACCAGAAAGCACAAGGACATAGAAACAGTTCAGAGGCTTTTCCTACTTACTCCAGTGCATCTACAGCATCTTCTTCCTCCTCTGAGGATGAGCCAGTTTCCTCCAGATCTTTAGCCATCCCAACTGGCATTTCCTTTGGAAATTCTCATACAGCCCAGGCCTAGTTGCAAGAGCAGTTACCTGCAGTAAGGATTAAAAGCAGGAATGAAGAGCTGAGCAGGACAGCAAGAGGTATCAGGTAACTACCACTTCCTGCCGGTAGATATTTCTTACAATACTATCAACAAGTCTGTTAAACATCTGTGATCTGTCAAACATCACCTCGGAGCCACGAGAGTGCAGAAAGCAGCATCCCGTTCCAGCAGATCATTCCGCACCTGCCCGTGGGAGCCACTCGGGCACTCACCGCTAACGCGCGTCCCTGCCCCGCCTGCCTCGGCCGCAGACCCACGCCAGGCCGGCCCAGCCCAACGGGAAACGCCCGCCAGGACCGCCCCGCCGCACGGGGCCAGCCGGACACCGTAACGCCTCCACCGGCGCAGGAGCGGCGCTCCGGCCCGGAGGGGCGGCTACGGCCCGGCCTGGCCCGGCCAGGCCAAGCACGGCGACCTCCGGCGGCCCCAGAAGAAGCAAGAGCGGCGGGGAGCGCCTAAGGCAGCGGGTCCCCGTGCTAGCCGTACCTGCCCGCGCTCGGCTGGCGGCGCCGGGCCGGGCGGGCACGGCAGCGCCGGCCCCTCCCGCCGCTTCCCCGTTACTACAACAACCGACGGGCGGCGCCCCGCCCCGCCGCGCAGCCGCCCCGCCGCCTCACTGCGCAGGCGCACTGGCTCCGCCCCCTGCCGGCGCGCTCACTCGCTCCCGCGAGGTGGGCGGGGACGAGGCGGGCATGATTCCCGCGCGACGAAGAATCCGATTGGCTGGGGGCGGTATTACGTAGCGTGGCGCGCGCATGGGGCGGCGCGCAGTGACCAATGGGAGCGCGGGGCGGTGGCGTGGGCGGGAGCGGCGCCGGGAGCGCGCAGGGACGCGGCCGGGCCCGGCGGGCGCGGCTCGGGTTCGAGCCGGCCGGCAGGATGAGCCGGTTCCTGAACGTGCTGCGCAGCTGGCTGGTGATGGTGTCGGTCATCGCCGCCGGGAATACCCTGCAGAGCTTCCGCGATCACGGCTTCCTCTCTGAGAAGCTGTACACCGCCAGCCCCGGCCTCGGTAAGGGCCGCGCCGGCCGCCCTGGCACCTGGAGGTGTCCTTGCAGCCGTGGGCCTTGCACTGTCTTCGGAGTCCCCCTCTGGGGCCCGGCGACACTGGGGGTGGCAGGCAGGGCTGTGCGTGGTCTCCATGTGCTCCCTCCTTCTTTACGCAGTGAATGGGCTCCAGGCTCGGACCTTCGGCGTCTGGACCCTGTTGTCATCAGTGATCCGCTGCCTCTGCGCAATCGACATCCGTAACAGGACGTATGTAAAGCAGCACCCGAGAAATCCATTGGTTTGCTTGCTAGACACAGCCTGAGCTTAGGGGGCGGCACAGAGGAGGTGGGGAATCAAAAGCTGTTCCTGAACTTTCTATAGCGTTGACAGCATTCCCTTAAAGAAGCTCAAATAGCAGTGTGGGATTTGTGTGGTAGCTGCTGCCCCCTTCTTCCTCTGTGGGGACAGCCTGCGCATTTGAATTCTGTTCTTAGCTCAGTCAGAAACTGGTGGATCTGAGAACCTCTTACTGTCACCAATTTCTGAGCTCCAGGTTGGAAAGCATTTTCTGAATAGCGTTGTTGCACTGTTAATTAAGCAATTGCTAATGTTGTGGTGTGACTGATGCTCAGTACTTCTTTTACTATGACAGCTTAGTTAAAGACTAGGACAGTTATAGGTGCCCCATTGCAGTGGTCTTAACCAATTGCTTTCTTCCCTACACTCTTACCTGGGGCTGACAACAAGGCCTGAGGAGCAGCCTGATGCTGAGTGGGAGACACACCATTTCTCTGTGTGCTAGCAGAGGGGTTTCCAAGCAAGCTGACTTGAGGTCAGTGCTAGACAAAGCCTTTATTGGCGGTTGCTAAAATGCTTTTGTCAGTACTTTCCTCGGCCCTGCAGTAGAAGTCACTGTTCACCTGGCAGTGTGTGCTTGGATTGCCTAGGCTTATCTGAGGTAGGGAGGCGCAGGGACTAAACTATATTGTTTCTAGGGGGTGATGGCAATGCCAGTTATCAAGAATCAGTTGTTTCTTTGAGGAATTTTATTTTGCATCTCTTGAACCTGCTCCCTTTTCAACAGCTGTGGCCCATAGAGGGTAGCAGAGCACCAGTGGGAAGACACTGGGTGATGCAGCCTGAAGTCAGAGAAGTCTTGTCACCCTAATTCTCTGCTCATCCAGTTCTTACCTTCTTTTTGTGTGTGCACATACTTCATTTCACTGGTGCCCTACTCATGCTCTCCCCTCTTCACCTTCCTTCAGGCCAGATAATGCCTGTGACTTCCAGTGCACCATTGAACATGCTGCCCCGTTCTCCTCTCAGCTGTTGCCCAGGGAGATTTTGCACCTCACGAGGCAAGGGACAAAGTCCCCTCTGTGCTGCCAGTGAGAGCAGACGGGGCAGCATGCAGGTTTGTGTTTTTTTCTACTCGGCCATATTCATGCCCATCGTATGATATGATAACCTTCTTTTTTCTGCTCTTCAACAGCCTCTATCACATCACACTCTTTACCTTCTTTTTGGCCCTTGCTCACTTCCTCTCTGAGGTCTTCATCTACCACACTGCCGCCTTGACAATTGGAGTTATGGCACCCCTCATGGTAGCAAGTAAGTAGAGCTCTGCATCCTCCCCCTGCATACTCTCCTTGGAACTATGATAGCCCAGAAAAACTCCTCATGCAACTATGGGCTGTGGGGATGATGGGAGGGGATGCCTCATCTCTTGCTCAGCATTTTCTACACAATTCATCCTGTATCTCCGTCACAGGTTTCTCTATTATGGGGATGTTGATTGGACTGCAATACCTGGAGGTAGAAGCGCTATCACAAAACAAGAAGAAAAACTGAAGTTGAGGGATTTTTGTGGATCAGTGTCATCTTCTACCTTCACTGCCAGACTTCCATGAAAGCTCAGCTGAATTTCTCCAGGACACCAGTCCCGCTGGTGGGTCAGTGTCAGACTGTGTCAATCACTGTCATTACCAAGTTGTTTTTGTCTTGTCCAGGCAACATTTCAACTGACTGATGTCAAAGACCAAGTCCCAGTGGAGTTTGTGTCAAAGCTTATGGGAGACAGTTGGTGACTGACTCCCTGGGTAGCAGGCAAAAGTCTCTGGCATGCCCAGAGCTCTAAGGACTTTTGTCCCGGTGTACTTGTGGGGACAAGATGCAAGAACTATCCAGGATGTGCTGAACACTGGACCAGAGAGAATGGGTGCTACCCCTGGCATTGCCGTGTAACTTGCATGTGTGTGTTCCCCAGGGGCCATTTCTAATAAATGACCAAAAACTGCAGTGGGCTGTTTGTCTTTCTGCTACACAGCAGTGGGTAGAAGATCAGAGCCAACAGCACCTTCCACTGTATGTTGCAGAATACATCATCTCTCTTTACAGCAAACCTACCTTTCCCTGACTCCTTGCCACAAAGTTCCAGGTCTGACTGCTCACGTAACACACATGAAGAGGGTTGTTGACGCTCTCTGCAGCATGCTGGTGGACAGCAAACTCAAACTATGAATCTGTGAGCGAGGACTGAGGCCTGTGTAGCAAGTTATAACTACAAAAGATGGAAAAAACAGGAACAGGTTCCTCAGATCTAGAGAAAATTATGCCCAAAACAGTGGGGAGTACACAGAATGCAGAAAAAAGCCCAGCAAGAATTCCTAGCTGGGAAGGCAATTGATGTGCAGAAGAAAGAGGAAGCAAATAGAGAGAAAGAACACAGTAGTAGCACTAGGCAGAAAGATGATTTTTCTGTTTTGCAGAACATTTCAGGCTATTAAATGAGCCACATGTAGACTGTTTTTTTAATCATTTAATATGAATATGCCAGGTTTCACTGTACACTTCAAATGTTTATATTTTACATTAGAATTTCTATGGAAATCATTCTAAAACCCCATCCTCAATCCCAGACTATCAAAGATAGGACTTTAATGATAGAATATGCTGAATTTGAAAAAAAATTATCAAGATCACAGTCCAACTCCTGGCCTTGCACAGGACCTGTAAGAATCACACCATGAGCCTGAGAGTATTGTGTAAGCATTTACTGAACTCAGGCTGTATCAAAAAATGTTAAAATTTCATTTAAAAATGTTTTGTCAAAAATAGTTTGTCAGAGAGGAATATTTTTAACCATTCCACCTCAGTACAGCTTTTGTCCCCTGACTCAAGTAATATAAGGACACTTGATGTCTCCAGCAGGGGTGGGATGCTGGAAAGGATGGAGAAGTGATAAAAGGATCTACAGTTGTGTTTGGAAGATAAACAGCATACTGATGGGCAGTGTCTGTAAGACACAAATGCTGGTAAGTAGGCACCTTCTCCTGTTCTCTATTAGGAAGTGAGAAGCTTCCACACTGCAGCAAAGCTGGATTCCCATCATACCCCTCTCTGTGGCTGTGAAGAGCAATACACCCTTGGCTGCTTTTCTCAGTGTAACACTTCACAAAAGTTTCTGTGTAAGGTTGAAACACGCAAAAGGCACTTTGTTGTTAAGGAGGAAGACACAGTCCTCATCCCAGGGAAATAGTGGTTTGACTCATTTCTGTTGCTAATGTAGTGATGAGCTAGATTTAGGTTGCAGAACCAGTCCTTGCCTCAAGCTAGAAGGAGGCATGTAGTATCTCTTAATTATTATATCTTAATCATACTGAATTCCGAGTAGAAGTTTATCCAGATGAAGAGTGCTTCATCTGGGAAAGCCAAATAATAAAAGAAGAGCTGGCAGCAGCTGGTGCACTGCTTTGCACTTGCTGGTAATATACTGAGACCTCTACTACTACCTGTGCAACACAGAGCATCATGGGAACCAAGGAAGAGCAATCCCTTTTCCCTAGAGCCAGCTTTTCCAGGGATGCTTACAGAGTTAAGTGTGGTCCAGCTTCTGCCTTTCATGTCGCAGCCACATGCAAGGTGCCACCATCATGCTCAGGGTTAGCCTGGTACTGTGACTTTTCCTCTCAGCACATATGCTTTTTCCAAGCATACATGGTAGGGCTGGGGAAGCATAGCATTTTCCCAACTTCTTCTCCCAAACACCAGAACAGCGTGATGCAAGGACAAAACTGACAAAAGCAACCCCCCTCTTGTTTTGCTCTTTAACACTCTCCACAAGCAGTTCACAGGGTTTCTGTCCTGAGGCTGCTCCCCTCCCGTGGCATGCATGTGACAGGAGGATGGTGCAGGTATAGGAGGAGAGGAATGAGGGGGGCTGTATCTCCCAGCTTTGCCACCCCTTCATTTCACAGCCGTGATTCCTCAAGGACTATAGTATAGGCTTCTGGCAACACTTTCTGCAAGTCAGAGAAAAACAATATGGTTAGGATCCTGGCTGGCCAGACCCTGGCTTCAGAGACATCAGCTGGCCAGAGCCTGGGTAGTTCATAGCTCCCTGCTACTACAGAAATCCCCAAAGAAGAATCACCATCCTCAGAGAGTGCTGCTGGTTCCCTCTTCCTTCTCTACCAACTCTGACTGCCCAAGAAGGGGCACTGGGGCAGCAGGGCAGTGCAACATCCCACTGTTTAAGCTACTTGCTGTAGTCCTCAGACCATTACGAATTCACTGCGGGGCTGATACCACTGGAGGTATCAGACTCACAGCCAGCTCACCAACATTTGACTGTGACACAAGGTCAGCCTCAAAGCATGAAGTTGCAGGGCTAGTTCCCTGGGGGAGGGAAGGTGCTGGGAACTCCTTCATGCCATGAGGCAGCACGGTGTCTGTGCAAACACCAGAGAGAACTTGCTTTCTTTACATCCTCAGGAGGCTCAGAACAACCACTAGTTCCCCTGTGTTCTTACTCCAGCATGTTTGAGGCCTCTTCAACTCCCAGACACATTGCTTATCTTGCTCATCTTCCAAATCTTTTCATTCCCACTCCCACTGCCCACTGAAGTGCTGGCACCCTCTGTCCTGCTTCTTCCCTTTCCCCAGCTTGGATTTATGGCTGAGATAATTCCACTGAGTGGTGCCTTCTTCAAAGTTCACTACTTATATCTTAAAGAGACATAAGAAATAAGAGGTAAACATACCTAAGTTTTTTTCTCCACAAATCATATGGAAGAACTAGCCTGATTTCTTGGAACCTTAAGATGGAGGGAGCTTTTCCCCAGAGGAAAAGCAAGGAAAATGGAGATTGTTGCCCAATTACCACCATATCCTCAGCTTCATGGAACAGCCAAACTGTTCTAATTCCAATTCAGCTTTCCTAGATGGAGTTTCACAAGCTCAGTTTCTGAGCCTTTCTGGAGTGTATTAGGATTAAACTTGAGACTTTTTCTTCCCCTTTTGGAAAGCATACTTCTCAAGTTCTAATTCTCCTTACAGGGAGACAGCCCAGCTGTCACCAATTCAGAAGACAGGACTCAGACTTGTAAAGGTGTATAGGTCCCCTGCAGCCTGGGCTCTGAGTTTACTCACTGTAAGGCAAGACTGACATCTGAGGCAGAAATCAGAGGTGCACAGGAAATAGGTTCACACCCCCAGTGCAGTTCAAGAGAAATCCAGGCAGCATGGAAGGAAGAGATATGAAACAGTCTCATTTTGAGTAGGCTCTTACACAATCTGTAGGTGAAAAGGTTTTGCAGAAGTCAGCTGCAATATCCCAAAGCAGAGGAGTGAGATAAGGAAAGCTTCAAAGACATGTCTGAAAGCAAAAGCCAGGAAGTGCAAAGAGGGAACTTGAACAAGCAGGAAGGGTAGGGGATGCCTGAAGTAGTGCCAGAGATAGGAATAAGGGGAAATATGCATTTAGACTACAGAAACTCCACCAGAATACACCATGGAAGCACTCAAGCAACTCAGAACAGGCTTCCCAAGCACATCTGGGGTCTCAGCACCACTCATCTGCTGTGGAGCTATGGGAGCAGAGATTTAGACTAGACAGTCTGCAGGGCTCCACTACCTTGGGAAAGGAAAGCTGCTCTCACAGCTGAGTCACAGTACTGGAAAAGGGCACGCAGATGGCCTGCCTATGGCTTTGGTACAGGAGAAGGCCGCTTACCACACAGTAAACAGAGAAATGGAGTAGGGCACTTTGGAAAGCAAAGAATGAGTTCACATTATTTGTGCCTACTACACAAAATTCCAGCTTTTTTTTATTGGCAGTATTTCACTAGAGGCTAAGCATGGTGCAGCTTTCACTAGAATCCAGTAAGCTACTGAGGGTGGACACTTGTCCTAAACAAACTATGGAAGATCAGCAAAGATGCTTTTTCTTAATGCAAAGAAACAATACAAAAAGGTTTGCATGGATGCTGCAAATCACAAGCAGTACACAGCATATTCATGAGTATAGTGTGTGTGGTGAATCAGCTGACACTACTATGAAATCTTAAGGCACAACACTTCAGATGCATTTACAACAAGGGCAGCACACAAAGAGCCTCATTATCACATAAAACAGGTGTTTGATCCAAGTGTCCTGAGATACAGAAAGCTAAGCCAGCTGGAGCTCTGGGAACTGAGGCAGACAAAAGTGAGGAGGATTGTTGGGACCACATTACAGCTTAATTAATAGAGGACAAGGTGTACACAATGCCGTTAGGCTAATTTAATCTACTAACTGCAACAGTTGTTTAATTATAACCATAGCAGATGAGGGCGCCAATAGAAGACAAACTGCTACACAGCCAATGGTACAATGCTTCAGTGGAAAGTTAGATCTGCACAACTCTACAGCTCTGGAAGCTCACAACTGACTCTGAGTCTTCTCCTTGCAACAGCCACAGCATTGTTTAGGCTGGAGAAAACCCTTAAGATCACCGAGTCCAACCATTTACCCAGCACTGCCAAGTCCACCACTAAACCATGTCCCTAAAAACCACATCTACATGTCTTTTAAATACCTCCAGGGTTGGTCATTCTATCATTTCCCTAAGCAGCCTGTTCCAATGCTTTACAACCTTTTTGGTGAAGAAATTTTCCTAATACCCAATCTAAATCTCCCATGGTGTAACTTGAGGTTGTTTCTTCTTGTCCTGTCACCTGTTACTTGGGAGAGGAGACTGACCCCCAACTCACTATGACTTCCTTTCAGGTTGCTGTAGACAGCAAAAAGGTCTCCCTTGAGCCTCCTTTTTTCCAGGCTAAACAACCCTAGCTCCTTCAGGTGCTCTTCACAGGACTTGTGCTCCAAACCCTTCACCAGCTCTGCTATCCTTCTCTGGATATGCCCCAATACCTCCATGTCCTTTTTGTAGTGAGGGGCCCAAAACTGGACACAGGACTTGAGATGCAGCCTCACCTAGTACAGGTGGACAAACCCTTCTCTAGTTCTGCTGGCCATACTATTTCAGACATAAGCCAGGATGCCACTGGCCCTTTTGGCTACCTGGACACACACTGGCTTATGTTCAGTGGCTGCTGGCTAGCACTCCTAGGTCTTTTTCCAGTGTGCAACTTTCCAGCTGCTCTTATCCAAGCCTGTAGCACTGCAGGACTCAGCACTCACCTTGTTGAACCTCATAAAATGATCTCAACCTGTGGATCCAACCTATCCAGCTCCCTCTGCAAACCCTTCCAACCTTTCAACAATACTCCTGCCCAACTTGGTGCTTGATCTGCAAACTGACTAAGAGTGAAATCAATCTCTTCATGCAGGTCATTGACAAAGGCATTAAAAAGGACTGTCCCAATACTAAGCCTTGGGGCACAGTGCTGGTGAGCTGATGCCAGCTGGATATAACTCCATTTACCAACACTCTCTGCCCATGGGACTCTTCCTGATATTTCCATCAAAGCATAGAAGCTTCATGCTCCCTGTAGAACATACCCTAATCTTAGGAGAGTTAAGGCTGGAGTTTGCAATCAACTTGCTCTGCATGTTAGTCCTGTTGGCTGTGGCACTAAATGATACATACAGTCTATCACATCTTGAAAAGCAAGGGGTAGCATGGATAAATTAGTAGATCAGCCTGTCGGTGTGAAACAGAGGACAGTGAGTAGCAAAGCATTACCATCCCAAGCAAGAGCTGAGAAAATGCAAAGTACCACTGAGATTCACAGATCAACAAACACAGAGCTTCACAATTTTCAGGCATTCTTATAGCATAAGGCACCAACCCAACGACTCTGTTCTTGCTACATGTTTTTAAATTTCCTTCTTGAAGTTGGCCATGCACCCTGGCTGTAATCAAAACCCAATTCTTTAAAGGGTTTCTGGTATCACCTCCAGCCTAGAATCTGGACTGTAAAAATAATGACAGAGAAGTGGCTCCAAATGTCTGCACCTCCTCTCCCTAACAAATGACTGACAGTTCAGTTCTCCATCTGCTCCAGCACCAGGCTTTTCTTTGCTGCACCTAGCTGAATCCCTACATCTCTGTTGACATGAGCCTGTGGAGATCTCCACTGTTCTTGGAAGCTGTCTTGTCTTTCCTCTCAGCTGAGTACCTGAGAAGACCAGAAAGATTCTTAATACTCTACAGCCATTGCAGTCACCCCATGAATGCCACTGGCTCCATGCCTGTGCCACCGTGTGAGCATTGAGAGAAGTAGATTAGTGCAATTCTCCTACCTTGGTGTGTTTAAACTAGTGAGCGGGAGGGGCACTGATGGGGTTAGATTTACAAGCTACAGTCCCATCATCCATGATCTGATTGTTGCCTTGGAGTCTCTGTAATGACAGTCATAAATCAGAAAATATGGAGGCAAGTAGGAAAAGAAATTAAAGCGGAGCAAAATAAGAAAGTGAAACAGGCAATGGAAGAAACCAGTAAAATCACCCAAGCATGTGTAAGGCAGCTGTGCCACATGGAAAAGCCCCAGTACCTGACTTTGTCAGAGCTCTCCACAAAGGCAGCACACAATGCCCAAGCCCAGCTGGTTGATCCCTTGGCCAAGGCATCCATTTTAATGCAGAATACCAGATTCAGCTTACCACCAGTCAGTTGAGCACCTGCAGCAGGTTGTTAAGTTTGAGAATACTCAGGTGAGCTCAGCCATGTGGAGAACACATTTGGGGGTGTGCAGCATGACTTCCTCCAAGAACATCTCAGGGGGAAGGAGCTGCCAGTGAAATTTTTCACTGACTGAGACCTGTTATCTCACATCCCTCTGCTTCTTATTACTGTCAGTTCTGGAGACTTTTAGGATTATAAAAATGACATTGCACCACTTTTGCTCTGGTTGCAATGCTCTTCCCCATGCAGCAGCAAGCTCTTAGAATAGTATTTAGACTGAAAATTATTTATACTAAAAAGGACTTAGGCAAAAATGTGTAATTCATCTGATGAGAGAAATGTCTGATAAAGGGAAAGGATCTACTACTAGAAGGCATCACCTTCACTGTCAAAGGACCTCAGGCCCTTTCCTGGGCCTTCTACATCCATTTTATGAATTCAGCTCACAGTGCCACCAGCACTGTCTTCTGAATGGACCTGACTCAAGACAGCACAGAACTGAGATTTTCACACTTTGCTAGTCATGGTTGCTGATGGTTGCTTGAACGTTGAATGGATATCTTTGCTAACATTGTAGAAGAGGAGCCCAGAATAATACAGAAAATAGCCCCAAGCAACCAGTCCCCCTCCCTTTCCCTCAGGGAGAGCTTCTGACAGTATCCACTGCAATTAGCTCACTAGAGGCCTTATCCCATGTGCAAACATCTGCATTTATTGCACAGAATGCCACAGGGACATCACACCCCAAGCTCTGGTGTGCAAGTAAGAACTAGCAGCCTTGTCAGCAGCACTATGCAAAATGTGAGCAGCCAGATTGCTCAAGCCCTCGCTTAGGCTTTGTCACCTTATCTACCTCCAGGCACATACACTGAACCCCATTTGGCAGCTGAGGGCAAGGAGTAAGAGAAATAACCTGCCAGCCTAGGGGCCTAGAATAATAGTTACTCAGCTCTGAAAAAGAGCAAATCACTGAAGGCCTCAACACATTGTCAAGGGAGAGAAGTGACCACAACACTGCCCTACATCTGGCCCTAGCTGGTATGAAGATGTGTGAAGCCCTGCAGAATCCCAGAGGACTAGAGCCTACAGATATTAACACTGAGCAGAGGCCCCAGCAGCTGAGAGATCTACAATTACATCCAGTCTGAAAATGCCAACAAGGAGCTTCCCCACAAGCCACCCCCTTTCCTAGAAAAAACAGAGGTTGGGTGTTGTCCTGAACTAATAGCAGTGGCACAGCAGGGATTGAAAGGGAGTTTACTCACGGTCTGTTCATTTTCCAAATTGGCCTGTTGTCTTCGGAGATCAGCCTTAATGAATGCTGGAACAGAGGGAGGAAGAGAGATGTGAAAGCAGTCAAGTCACCACAGGGCCCAAGTCAATTCCCCAGGACTCAAATGAGCAGCAGAAGCCCCAGAAGAGACAGAAACACATTACAATAAGCAATAGAAACCACTCTCTTGAGTGAGGCTGAGAACACTTCTGAAACAGGCAGGATAGAGATTCTTTATTGCAGCATGTAGAAGGTCCAATTTTGAGACCCCAACCAGAGCCAGGGAAAAAAGCCTTGGCTCTTCTTTGTAAGCAGACCAGATGCTTAAAGAGGAACAGCATTGCTATGGGACTGCTGTGTGGGTTCTGCCCTTTCCTGTAGGCACTGTGAAGCATGGACAACTCTTCAACTAATTAAGTTGAAAAGAGGGTACATGCAGAATCATTTCCAAAGGAATGTGCAAAAAAGTCACAAGTTTCTGCTCTCTATTTATCCAAAAATATTTTACATATTCAAATGGTTTCCAGGATGGTTTCTACAATGCTTATTACATAAATACTAGCTCTCACCTAGTATTATAATTAGCTGAATATCCATTACAGCTGCACAATTGTCCTCTTTAGTTGGGTCAGTGGGCTTCTGGGGAGAAAGTAAGACATCTTCCTCATTGTAAACTCTGCATCTGTGCCTAGTTGGTAGGGTTCCTTGACTTGCTGGTCACAGTCCAAACCTTCTCTCATTATTAGAACCCAGTGGTATTTATGGCTACTGCACTCTTACAATACTTCCTATATCACCTGTTTTTCCCAACCTTGTTTCAGTTATCCCCACCTGGTATCAATTAGTTTCCTTGTTAAACTCTAATCACAGCATATGATCTTTGCTAAGTACATTTCTAACTTAACTCCTTGACTCAACTTCAATTAATGTGCCAAGCCCAAGGCAAAGTCAGAGCAGAAGAACACTGAAAATTTTAATTACCTGTCATAACAGTCCCCAGGAACAGGACAGAACAAAGCAAGAGGTTTCCTTCCTTTGTCCCAAAGCGATCCATGACTTGCCCTTGGCTAATGGTGAAGACAATACCAAAAATCTACAAACAAACAAATGTGTACTGCTGTTATAAAGCAAACTCTTTCCAATCTTTACCAAGTATCAGAGCATACAGGCCAATCAACAGTTGGTTATAAACACATCTAGAGGCACCTTCTTGCAGCTAATGGAATGACAGATGATCCTGAGAGGTGGAACTTCATCTCTCATTGGAGACGAGCCAGCACTGTTAAGAGCTATGCTGGAAAAGGCAAGGATGACTGGCACTCTGAAGTATTTTCTTAAACAGAAACAGAATGAGTGCCACTACAGAAACGCCATGAGGAACATCATTCAAAAAGCCAGGTCCCGGGGTGCTTAGATCTGCACTACATTACACCAATAATGGACAAGAAAAAGACTCAAGGCTTGGAACTACAATTTAATCTCTTTGCCTAAAAAGAGGCAAGCAAAGGGAAAACAGCACACCTACCTGTGCTGAGACATTAAGGAGCCCTGATGACGTTCCTTCTGACTCTGGGTATGTCAACTCCACAGCAAACTCAAAGCCCAGGGGAAGATATCCTGTCATGAAAAACCTGTAATGAAGTACACAGAAAGGAAGACTCAGCAACTGCCAGAAGGAAGACTGAAGAGGTACAGAATAGACTGTAACTCTAAGGTGCATCACCCTCAGCACAGTCAAACAGCCATGCCAGCCCACATGCTTTTCACTCTTGTCCACTGATCATCTATGGGGCTGTGGGTACCACTTGCTTTCCAAAAGCTTCCACTTGATTACCTGAACAATTAAGGGTCACAGTAATGTCCCTTATTCTAATGAAGCACATACAAGTCAGCAATAGGAAGGGAAGATAATTTTGTCCTTAAACCATACAGAAGCCGTTCAGGTGCTATGGCACTCCCCAGTCCCTCCCACAGCAGGAGTTCTGCCTCCCTGCTCATCCCCTCCCATCACATGCCAAAGAAAGCACCCTGCACATGAACTTACCCCAGAAATCCAGCAGTCACAAAGACCACCCAGAGGTGGCCCAGGCTCAGAGTGAAGGTATAGACTATCATTCCGACCAGAGACATGATATAGACAACTAGAGTTGTTTGCCTGCAAGAAAAAGCAATTAGGGTTTTATTTCATCCAATCCTCCTTTTTGCCCACTGATCTTAGTATATATAGCTTGTAGCACATGGGTAAAAAAAGCATTTATAAGTTGCAGAGTCTCTTGGTACTCATACCCAGACAGAGGAACTGGACTGACAGAGAGCATGGAAGGCACACAAAGCAGCGCAGCAGCAGAAGAAAGATCCTACTACAGGTTGACAGATGCCTGGTCATATATGGCACATGGCACTTCAGGAGGAGAACAAGAGCCAATTAAAGAGATCATTAATTTTCTTGGGCATCCTCTGTACTATAGTGAGTTGAATATACTTACTTATAAGCAGGAGCCAAGGAGATCAAGCACTCTCAAGAAGGGACTTAAAGGAAAGAGGTGTCAGCACTGCTAAAGTCTTATGGGCCTATATTTTTCAGTGCTGTCCAAAACAGCTTTCATTGCTGCCCCTTTCTGTTGTTTAAACTACCTGCTGTATTTGGAGAGGTGACATGCAAGCTAGGTTGCCCTCACAGCCTCACCCTCAAGCCATAAGAACATTTATCAGGTGCTAGTTCCACAGCCAGCAGCAGCTGAGCCACAAGCAAGACACCCTGTGCTCAGGAATCGTGCCAGTCAGATCCTGGGAACAGCCAAACCTGCAGCCAGGCCATGCAAGTGGACTCAGTACTGCAAGACACAGGAACAGCCCAGGCCAGCTTTTAACAAAACATTTAGCAATTGTCATCCTTGACTACACACCAAGAAAACCCTTTCCACATTAAAAAAAACAAGGTTCATTCTAGTACAAGAAGCAGCAGTAGGTCTTTCCAGTATATAGTTTTGAGGAGGAAAAGGAGGGAAAGGAGGAAAACGTTAATACTTTACCTGACTGAAATTCCACCAGGATTTTGAAAGCAGAACAGTTACCAGAGTTGATAAAAACTTGATCATTGTCTTTTAGGAAGAAGTTATACGTATTACCACAAGCTACTTGTGTACATTCTCCCAAATTTAAGTTTTAATCCATTAAAGAATGTGTTTGATATCAGTTCCTAGAATTCCACTGAAGAAACTAATCTCAAAGTATTTTC
This sequence comes from Lonchura striata, assembly GCF_050655825.1. Taxonomy (NCBI): domain Eukaryota; kingdom Metazoa; phylum Chordata; class Aves; order Passeriformes; family Estrildidae; genus Lonchura; species Lonchura striata. The sequence goes on along the minus strand of NC_140707.1, from coordinate 51,086,869 downwards.
ACTTTTCCTTTTTAATGCAAATTATCACTGTCAAAAATTCAACCCAAGTAGACAGTAAGTATTACAATGTGTAAGAAAATATTTCCAGTACACTGAATTACTACAGATCAATCTGGACTGTTCCAGAGAAGGTTCTGTCCTCCCTCACTGCTGCAATGACTGCAGTCAGTGGGGCTCATGCCTGTATGTCAATTCTTATCCAAACATAGACCTGAGAAGCTAATTTCAGATTTCAGCTATTGATCCATACTTAAAAGGTTCACCAGGCTCATTTAATATTTTGAAAGGCTAAACAACATGCTGTGGCGTGTTGTGTATTTTGTTTTGTAATTTTGTTGTGTATCAAAAGAGTAGTTAAATCTCTTAACCTCCAATCCTGTATCATTTCTCAAGTATGTTCTTTCCAAAGTTTTCACTGAAGGAAAAATTCAGCTGTAAAGGCTACACAAAGGGACTGCTTACTTCTGTTATAATCCATTGCAGAAAGCTGCTACTGGTTGACACAGTGCCTGGAGGCTGCAGAAGGAGAAGAGTTGAAAGACTGACTGAACAGAAAAAGAGCAGTCCCAGAGAGTGAAAGAGATACAAGTAAAAGCCTTTTTCTGCTCAGTACAGGTTCCTCAGGTATGTCCCATGAGTTCTTATGCCTCCCATGGCTTGACAAGCAGTCACGGAGAAAAGAGATAATTAGGAAAGGAACTCAAAGCTAGAATCACAGTTCTGTACTTGGGCTACATGAACCAAGTTTGAACTGGGAGCTCCTTCCATAAACAGGAGTCTCCAAATTACATAGCAGTTAGTGCTAAAATACTGTGCAGGCCTCCAAGAGGTGGCTGCAGCCCTTGGAAGTTTAGTCACTGCCAGCAGGGACACTCAGCCATGGATAGTTTTATAATTTTTTTCTCACCACAGACAGTTTGGGCTCAGTGCAGAGGTCTCAGGATAGTCACACAAAATCTCACTCAGTTTTCTAGGCTTATGGTTCAAGTATTCCAAGGGATTTGTATCTTATTCAGCATCATGAGAGTTGCCAAGTGTTGCACTTTGCCCCTCATCTCCAGGCAAAGGTGAAGAATGAGATAGTGACCAGATGTGGTCAAGGCTTTGTTTCACATTGATGCTATGTCATTAGTCAAGCTGCAAGAGAAGAGTTCAGTTCCCAGGACACGCTGTGCCCCCACGGAGAGCTAGAGCAAGCAGACTTGTATCTGCAGGAAAACTCTTGAAGGTGTTCCTCACTGAAACTGCAGAACTATATAGAGGACAAAATGGAGAAAACTGATCCTACCATGGGTACCTCATCTAGCAACTTTTCCTCACTGACCTCCCTGAATCATTAGGCTGCAGAAGGACAAAAATAATCAACATACCTTTGTGAAAGAACAGGACCACAGGCTTGAATGTTGTGTGAAATACAGACCAGGAAGCGCCCTGAACCCACGAACTGCTGCCTGCTCACCACAGACCCTCACAGGATCTGAACAGACAGCAGTGAATGCGAATCTTGCTGCAGGAAATAGCCTTAAGCACACAAGCAGACTTCTCCTAAGCCAGACTTCTGCCATACTCTGCTCCCATGAGCATTAGTGCTCAGTAGTCCAAGAAAGACACAAAATTTTGAAGAGGGCTTAATTGAGTTACTGGTAGACACTGGTGCATAGGGAAACAAAATCCCCTGGGGAAAGACACAGAGGCAGAGTGCTCCCAGGAAGTGGCCTTTGACACCCTGTTCACCAGAGAACAAGAATGCTCTGTGGCCCCAGGGGCACTGGGACATGGAAGAATGCCCAGTCTTAGCTTAATAAGTCTCTTATCATAGCCATAAATCTCATGGGAGTGAGAAAAGCACAAAGGAGGAGAAGCAGACTCACAGAGCACATCAGCACTGCATTCTGCTGTTTTTAGCAACCTACTCCCATGACAGTTCTAGAGGGACTGACAATTTTCATAGTCTGGAACAGGGAACAGAGACTGTCTACTTAACAGGCTGGTTAGTGCAGTGAGTACAGGCTGGAAGTTAGGCATCCTACACATTATCATAGAAAAGCTGAGGCTAACCCAACCCTGTGCTCTGGGATGTGGAAAGGAAGCATTATTATGACAGCACCAGTGCCAAGTCTCTGTGGCAGAGCAAGAGGGAGATCTGTGAAGGACCTGACATGTTTGCCACTTAGATTAACCTAACCAGCCCTGACATTCATCTGCCCTCCCAGTCACATTCCCAAACCTTCAGAAGAAGCAGATTTAAGAGTCCACACAAGGGACTGTGAGAAAAAAGAGACTTTGGGGAAAAAAGCCAGACAGGACCAGCACCAGCAAGGAACACAGCTGAAATGAAGAACACAACTCCTGCTGTTCAATCAGCTCCAGAAAAAGCCTCAGAGTAAGGAATGGATATGGCCCAACTCAGCCTTGTCTCACAAGGTCACTTGGATGAGGAAAGCAAAAGTGACAGGACAAGACTCAGAGGGAATTGCAGCTGCAAAAACATTAAAGTCAAGTAACATCTGAGGCAACAAATGAACAAGCTGGGAGCAGGAGGTGGGATGAGGGGCACAGGCACATAAAACAGTTTTAGCTGCTCACTAGGATGTTGTGTGCAGCTCCAGCATCCTCTGCTGTATGGACAGGGATGACAGATAGTCTCCACAGGCTTTGCCACAAGGACAGCACATTCCAGGCTGCACACAAGCCTGAACAACACCCTTGATCCTGTGCTCCCAGAAGATCCCATTGCTGAAGACACAGAGGTGTCAGATGCTGCAGAAAGGGATGAATTGGAGAATTGGCTTTGGTTTTCACCACAGCCTTATCCTTTGGCATTCAGTTTTATGCCGCTTTCTTCCTGTATGAAGGTCAGAAGAAAGGACAGTCTTGGTAAATTATTTATATAAGATATATGGCACGACAGGGTGAAGACATATCCACTGCACAAAGACTAACCTCGTGTAAAACAGACTATGATAAGAAGGCCCAAACTGCAGGTCAGGCTAGGCTGAGAGAGCACTCATCTTTCAGTGGAAGAGAGCCAAGTGCCTCATCTTCCACCATCTTTTCTCCCTCCCCCAAATTTTTGTACTTTGCATCTGTACAGACCTAAAACACCACTTGCCTAGTCAATGGAGAGAGAGATGGATATTTCTGACATCTTGCCTTATAGAGATGCAACAATGAAAGCTGACAGTGCTGACTGCAACCAGCTTGACCTGAGGCCATGTGACTACTGCACTTTAAAGAAAAGCATAACCAAAGAGAAGTGCTGATTAATTCAGTCCCCAAACACCTCTTTCTGAGCCAGACTATCCTACCAACACCAATGCACCCAGCAGTCTCCAGGTGTCACAACCTCATCCATCCTCTGAGTCAGGAACTTGATGTCAAAACGTTAAGGCTCTTCTCCTGATCCTGTGATTCAAAGAGGTGGGCTGTTCTCAACAAGCCATACCACCAAAGACAACCCTAATTCTTGCACTGCTCACTCATCACCATATAACCCATATATTTATTTTAATGGACCAATTTTGCACCTGCTATTCCAAAAACAAGAACAGTGCAGGGACTGCTGCAGGGACTTGCCTGCCAAATAAAAGCAAGAGTGCAAGGCCATTTGGTGCCCGAGCATGACAGATGGGGAAAGCCTGACTTAGCACAGCCTCACCCTTTCAAATAAGTGCTGATGGTACAGTAAAGATCAAACATGCATGTAGAGCTCTGCAATTCCTTCTGTTATTAACCTCCTCCTGCTCCCCTCAATCACAGCTGGATCCCATTCATTTGCTTCCCTCTCTTTCCAAGCTGACTAAAAAAAGGACTTGATATCTTTCCTTCCTGATTTTCATGTGCTTACCATTTTATTCTTGACACTATTGCAGCAACAGAGGAAAGGGGGAGGGTACCCACCTAGAACATCTGGCATCTTGACAGTTTTTTAAATAGACTTTTAAATGGGGCTAAATAAAGACTATGTAACACTCAGAAAAAAAATGTGCTAGTTTCACAGAAATCCATTTTGTAGGCTGTAATGGAGAACAAATTCTTAGCAGGGTTTTCCTCACCTAAGGCTAAAACTATCTCCCAATAGTCCCTGGGGGTCTGTAGAATAAACTCCATAGGTGACATAGTTCTATTTTTTCTGGACTGTTATTTTTCTCTCTCTCCCATTCTACCGAATTTCAAGTCCTAGCTCCACATGATGAGTCACAAAGCTCTTCAAGCCTTCATGCTGCAACCTAACCTCACTTATGGAGAACCAGGAAGAAGATACCTGGTCTAGCAGCACCAGCTGAGGCTACCTTACCACTAGCCTTGGGCTGGAAAGAAACACAAGTCACATAGCAGTACAGTTCTAACAGTTGTATTTCTATTCCCCAGGACTCCCATATGAGTACTATTGAGTGAGACACAACCAACTAGACACAGCAACAAACAACCTGCCAATCCCAGAAGTCCTCACCTACTGTTCTTTCTTATTAGAGAAGCCAATTTTCTACTTCTGATCCCTGTGCTTTACAGGGATCTAGGGGCAGAGGCCACTTCAGAAGTTGCAAGCTCACAGCTCGCCAGATTAATCTAAGCTGTCTACAATGAGAATGTGCATTTTTGGCCCAAGATATGGGGTAGGATAATGGCAGTAGGACTTCCCCCAGATGAAAAGCTGCTGCAAGGAATAAAACTCTGAAATTGCTTTTCAAGTCATTACCAGCCCATCACCAGTAAAGCCCCCTCACACCCAACCCGCTCAGACAACAGGCTGTAGCACAGTTCTCAAAGCCAGCAGAGAAGCCAAAGAGGTGGGTGGACCTTTTTGGAGGGACAGTATAAGACACAAGAGTCTCTCAGTAGCACCTAGGATATCCTACAGAGGTGTTTCAGTGAGATCCAAATTTCTGAGGACTGGGAACTGTAGGACAAGCAAAGACTCTTAACTGTCCCTTTGCAGCTGGCAAAGTATGCTGGCCAGATCTACCTTCCCAACTCGCTGGGCAACAAACATAATCATCCACCCGTAACCCCAATAACCCTTTTGCTTGCCCTAATTACAGCAACACGCCATCAGCACAATGCCTCTGGGCACTGGATTCAATGTGCCTTTCATTTAGCTGGACAAAAACTCAAAGAGGCTGGTTTGTAAGGGCTGACAAATGGTCTGGTACAGACTTGATTCTACTTGTGCCAAGAACTCTCTCATCTCTGATGGAAGTAGTTACTGGGCCATCTCATCTTCTCTGTAAGCCTCCATAGGGACCACCAACACCAGATCTGGTTTGGGCCTAGTGCTGGCTAATGCACAGCTCCAAACTTCACTTTACACTAATTGGATTTTGAAGAACCCTATTTTTTTCCCTACAAATCCTCCCAATGATTCAGTCCCTATAGTGCCAACTTGCAACTGCACAGGGTTCTTCCTTGCACAGTATGGAGGAAGAGCACAGTCACTAGGGAACAGAGGCAAACTTACTTGTATGTTTTGGTTTTGTCCAACCAGATGCCGGAGATCAGAGCCCCAGCCATCCCCGACAGTATAATTGTGAGTCCAATCCTGCCAGCATTCACCTCCTCCCCCTGTGGTGAGACACATACACACTCAAACAAGTGTAAGAGCTAACTCATATCCAACAAAAAGCAAAGTGCAGAAAACCCAGAGAGGAAGAGACACCGAAGTTAGTCTTCATATATGCTTTCTGCTGGTAATGCACTAACCAGAAGCAGCCTTTGCAGGAACACTTTTGAGCCCACTATGAGCCAGTGCTTCTGGTCCATGAAAAAAAGGTGGTCTGGCAATTATGTCTGAGCCAGTCCTGAGAAAAATGTGTGCAACTGGCCAGCGTGAGCAGATACTCTCAGAGGAGTTAGCATAAACTCTATGAAGCTTGTTGTTAGGATTTGGGCCAGATTGACTAGGAAATACTGGGACTCATTATAAGGCAGCACAGAAAGGAGCTCTGTGGCATGCAGCACTAGCAGTAAGCTGTACAATAGCTCAGGTACAGAGACACCCCACCCTTCTGCCACCAGAGCATGAGCATGGGCAGCCTTCTGGGACAGATGTCCTGGCAGGAATCACAGTCAGAAACAAGGAGAGGAAATTGCTGGAGGATTTTCTCAGAAGTAAATGCTTTCATTTCAGGTGCAGAATCACCTTTTCTAGAGCTCAGAATGGGGTGGTGTAAAGGCAAAAAGGAACAGCCAATTTGTGCCAGATCCAACCTGTATTGGACAACAGCAAGCATCAGAGAGGGCCATGAGGGTTGGATGCACTTACTTGGTAGTGATGGATCACCATGCGGTTCAGCAGAGTGGACAAGGCGTAGAAACAACCTACATTCAGACCTGAGAAGGGGATAAAAATGCAGCACATTCAGGGCCTGCTACTCTCCTGCTGGGTTGTGAAATGGTAGAAATGCTGAGAGAGAAATCTTTGGGGCCATCAGTTCACAACAAGGCTGCAGAGTCTCAGGAGAGTGAGCCAGACTGGCTAGACATAGGTTACTGAAAGAAATGCAGACCAACATCCAGGCCTCAGCATGCAGAAGGAAGAACCATGTAGTTTCAGGATGGTTCTTACCTAAGCAGCTAGAGGAAGGACTGTGCAGAGTTCTGGTACTGTCAGGTCTTGCAACTCCTTCACAGAGATTCAACCCTCTCTCACAGCCAGATTCATCTTTTAGCACTGCCATGTTCTCCTCTGCTACCAGCCAAGTCAGAAAACTAGAAAAGCATCTGCCTCAGCATCATACCTTGAGCAAGGACCTGAGATTCAGTTAACAACAGTGTCATTGACCTGTATGTTTTCCTCCCAGAGAAGAGCCTGTCAGCATTCTCCCTGCTGACAGCCAGTAAATAACATTCTCTCCAAGCCAAGAAATGCTAGAAGACAAGTAGGAGCAGAGCTGATTGGTGAAGCACAGACAGCACAACCCTCAGGCACCTGGATTGAGTGTCTGCATAGGAAAAGCCTTGCATTTTAAAAGCTACCACTGAGGCCTGAAAAGAAAACCATGAAAGTAATTGTGTTTCTGAAAGAGAACTTACATTAACTGTTACAAGGATCAACCACCTGGTGAAGGTTTCTCAGTATCACCCAAGGTGAGAATGAAACTGTTGGGGTGATACTGGTCAAGCCCTATTCAGACACTCTGCTCCATCTTACATGCAATTCTCATTGGTTAGATGCCTTCTCAAAAGGGCAGAAAACCCAACAGCTTTGCTCAGCAGGCAAGAACATACACATGTGCACTGGACCAGCAGTACTGCAAGGGCTGCACTCTCACCTTGGGTGAGACTGAGAAACCTTCCCCAGGCTGATGAGGTCTGTAACAGTCAGTATAACTTTCTTCTCAGAAAGTCATTTACATTTGCAGTTGGTTTCTCTTCAAGGCTTCAGTGATTCTGAAGGGTGGAGGGAAGGGGAGAGATTTTACCACTGCAGCTCACACATCTATAAGCTCCAAAAGGAGCCATGGTTCTAAAAAGTCTGGCACAGATGCCTGAAATCCTGACAAAACAGATACGTGTCAAGTTCCCCCTTCCTACTTTTCCTCTCTAAGCCTCAGCTAAAAGCAGAAACTAACAAGACAGGATACAGAAGTACAGTCTATGAGGCAGGGCTTTGACAGAGGGAGCAAAGTCCTGAGCTCTCCTAACCCTGAAGTCCCCTATCTCCCCTTAAGTACTCAGCAATCCTGCACCTAACCTAGCCCAGTCTTCCACTGAACACTGGACACCTGTTGCCCTACACAGCACTATGAGGAGCCACAAGATTGGCAGCTGGAGGATGCATCACACTCCCTTCACACACCATCTCTGACAACATTATGATTTACTGTGAGGGTCGTGAGGCACTGGAACAGGTTGCCCAAAGGCATAGATGGAAGTGTTTAAGGCCAGGCTGGACTGGACTCTGACTGACCAGGTCTAGGGGAAGGTGTCCTTGCACATGGCATGGACATGTGCAATTAGATGATCTTTAAGAGCCTTTCTAATAATTCTATACCATTCTACAATTAAGCAAAGCTCACTCCACAGCTGTATGGCACAGACAACAGATGAAGACTCTTATGCAAGTGATCCCAAATATTGCCTGTAATAATGTTTCCCACTTCAAAATCATGTATCAGAAGATTACAGTAGAGGCTAGTAAGTTGAGTGACATGATCATTAGGCAGAAGAATCGACCCAATCATTACCAAGAGTTACTCAGGAAGACTAGAAACTCAGCAGAGCCATCAGCCAAAGATGGGGAAGAACAACTGGAGATCTCTCAGCAAGGAGGCGCCCGCCAGCCTTAAAAGCTGTCTCTTTGCAACACTTGGCTATGTATGGCAAAACAGCTAAGACACCCTAAATGAGCTTCAGCCTATCTCCACCTCTGGAGCATCCCGCCCACTAGGTGACACTACAAGCTGCAGTGCAAGGAACGATTACAGCAGATCAGCACAATCCTTCTGCTTCTTCACTTTAAAGCTGGGCATAAACATTAACCACACATTTGCACACCTCTATTTCTCACCCAACCAAGAGGACAGCAGTGTTGTGAAGACAGCCAGATGCTGCTCTGGTACCTAACACTGCCAGTAAACCAGCTTTACAGCAGCTCTGTGATCCTCGTGATTTCCAAGACAGGGAAGGGACCCTGCTCCCAACCTGAGCAGAGTTGGCAGCAACACTTGGCACCAGAGTTCAGGTAAAACATTCTAAGAATCAAGACAATGTGTCAAATTTGCATATGTGAGGCCTGAGGAAAGTTGTAGGCACTTCATATGTCACAGTTGCTCAGTGAAGCTTCTCTGAGAATTACAGCTGTTTGAATGACCATAAAACGGGTAATGGTTGTTTCCAATGGGAAAGTGGCCATTTGCCCACGCAGATGAGAGAAACCAGAACTAGTAGCTGGGAGCAGGACATCTGAAAGTCCAGCACCACCTGATTCTTCAGCTAGTTATCATGGTTTGCTTGTAATGTGGAATAATGTTTTTGATACCCCAGTGTCTCCTCGATTTTATAGAGGCTAGAACAGGGACATTTATTGCCTACAGCTCCAAACAGAGCCCTTATTAAGCCTCAGACTAGAACCTAGATCTCCCACAGGTAGCCAGCCTATTACCTACATGCCAGACTCTCTCTTGTTCACCCTTGTAATCCACCCCAACAATGGTTCCTTATGCAGTTCTCACTGCCCTGCCTTCTCCTCACTGCCCCATCACCATTCCAAATGCTGATTCTTTAAGACTGTCTCATGACTCCCATTCTATTACACTTAACCAGAATTTCCCACCCTTTTCCTGCCTACTGCCTCCCACTAGCAACATGCTCTCCAATGCGAAGCCCAGCCCCATAGACTTGAAATTCCTTAATGCCCACTCCTTGTTATGCCTCAGTTTTATGGAAGCAATGTCAGCAACCTTGGGGAAAAGTTTCTCTGAGGGTTTCCTGAAAAACAGTTCACTGGGACCTGACAAAGCCGCAGTGACACTGCTGTTTCCAGCACTGCAAGTCTTGCCACAAGAAAGGAATCACTGGCTGCTGGTAATACCAAAACCTTAGAGGTCTGCAGATGAGTTCTGATCTGTCATTGTGGAAGGATCCTCATTCTTTCTACAGCCAGCAGAGATGAACAAGCAGCAGGCTTGCCCCTCTCTCCCCTGACACATGCTATGCTAACACAAAAGCCAACAGGCTACAGATATCTTTGTGTTAGGTAGGCAGGATGACTCAGTTGCACTCCTGTGGCTGCAGATGTCTTAAATCTCAGCCAACGTAACTTTTGACTTGAGTAGGAAAAACAGTCACCATTTTAAACCCAGACAAGCTAAAAAAAGTTTCACAGCATAGTTCCCTCTCTGAGTAACAGTCACCATCTCAAGTCAAGCTGGAGATTGGCATGAGGCTAAAACAGAGAGGAACAGAAAAAATGCACAGACCAGCAGCAAGAGAAAATTAATTATGAGCCACTGAACAGATTTTCCACAATGCTTGTGACAGACAGAAAAAATTATCCCAGGAAGGTCAGATTCTAAACAAGCTCTTTGTACTGAGAACCCTCCTCTCTTCTCTAGGACTTGTTTATGCCTCTTAGAGCAAATGCTTTCCCCTTTCTTTTTCCTGAAGGGTAAGTATGAACTGAGCAGATGATACAATCCAACTTTAGACACAGTCTGCCTGACAGATTTTTCTGTCTTCACTTTTTGAGAGGGTATTATGTACTATAGGGAAAAAAAAAAAAAAAAAGCCAAATCCAGCAGCTGCAATGCAAGCCAGGAGAGTTTAAGAGCAATCTGAGAGGGGCATTTCTAGAAGTATAATGCACTGAGAAGGAAGGGAGCAGAGATTCCAACAACTCCAAAGACCATTAGAATCCTCAGCAAGTACAAAGCCACCATCTGACTCTCTCCAACCTGCCTACTCATCCACAAGATCTTTCAGATACAATTGCTGGCAGAACGTGCAGAACTTTCAGCAATATTTAACTGTCCCCCTGAGAAGCTTCCAGAGCAAGCTGGTAGGAAGACTCAGGACAAAACTACCCACAGACTAGCTGGCTACAGTATACCCTATTATGCAGCCAGGCACAGACCACAATGGCCTTTCTGCTAGTAAGAAAAACACTTTTCCATATGCCAATTCAGCATCAGGGAATAGATTCAACACAACCCACTGCCCTCAAACAAACAGACTGAGAATGCTGAAGAGAAGCAAATAGCAAATTCAGCATGAAAGAACAGATGGCATAAGATATTGTCCAGTCCTTTCTTCCAATTGCTTCACAGGGACCGCCTAGAAAGCTGACAGAGTCTGCACATCTGCATATTCCATATGACCTCTACAGAGGTCACATTCACATTCACATCCTTGCCTTTGGAAATGACTTTCACTCAGTTCTATGACTTGCACTCAGACACTTCCATGTATTTCTTATGTAAGCACTTAGATAGGTTTGCTGCAATTAACTAAATTACTAGAAAAAAAGAACAGATAAGAAAACCCCATGAACAGCAAACAGTCAAAGACTGGGAGAACAGTGGTGTGCCTGCCTTCCTTTTGTTCTTCCCTGCTGCATTCACTGGTAACCACTGCTGAAGAGTACTGGGCTATAAGGATTGCTGATCTGTGGCAGCACAGAGGAGCTATCTTTCTGTTTCCCTAAAACAACTCAAGCCAGTTACTGTCCCAGCAGAGCATAGAGAGGAAGGAAGAAGCTGTGATAACTGAACAAGGAGGCCAGACCTTACCATAAGTGACCATAAGCAGCAAAAAGTTGGCATTGCAGAGCAGGCGGAGGATTGATTTCACGTAGGAATACTCCACAGTCGGTCTTGACTGGATCAAGGCCTGAGCTCGGCTTGGAGGGTTTGGGGGCTTCTCCTTGAAGACTGAAACCAGACATAAAGTACACCTGTTTGTAATGGTGCAGTTGAGGGGCTTGAACACACACTGTGCCATTTGAGGGGATGGCATAGGAGCTGTTAGAACCCAGTGTACAAATCACACCAGCTTTGATCTCCATTAATGAACTTATTCAGGAACAGGAAAGAACAGCTCTCTTCCAGCAGTAACTCCTGCCACCTTCCCAAGGTAAACATCTTGCCTTCAATTAGCTGTTTGTGTATGTAGTGTCCAGCAGCACCAAAAGAGTTTTCAGGACTACTATTGGCCTTTGTTTCTAGAAGGATGCCCATCCAGGTGCTAAAGCGTTATGTGGATTTACAAATGTCAAAGCGGAACTGGACAAGTCAGTTGACAAAGGTGGCCTAGTGTTCTGCAGTGGCCAAGGAACAATAATCTCTGCAAGGTTTTTGCCCAGGGAACAATAACCTTGGCCTTAATTCAGGCCAAGCCATCTGTTGCCCCTTACTATCATTAAAGTAGCATCCAGAAATCCCAGTCACAGGGGATACTGCTGTGCCAGGTGCTAGACAGGCATTTTTACATCTCGTCTATTCCCTGCCCCACTCTTTCTGAAGTCTACATCTGATTCAGCCATCAGCAACATGAACAAACTGGCAAGAAGAGCCTATCAAAAAATTGCATGGAATTCAGCAACTAAATTCAGTTCTCCAGTGAGCATGCCAATCTTTCATGCTAAAGATCTGGCTTTAACTTCACGTGTTAAGCAGGGGAATTGCACCTCTTGTGTCCTTCATGCTTTTTCCTTTCCACTCATAACTGGGAATAGCTTGTTCCTGTGATGCCATATAATTTGCCTCTTTCTACTCTTAAGGGGTAGCCAGGTCCCAGACATAACCCAAGGCCCAGCATCCTGCTTGCAGGGAAGATGACTATGGAAGACTTCTGTTGGTTTTTAAAGGACTTACTCATGCCTGGAATTTATTATGCAAGCAATGGACAAAACTAACAATTTGGCAGGTTTGCTGACAACCTCCCTTCTACATGTGCTGTTCATCAAGGGTTTGAAGCAGCAAGATAAAGTATTGCATGACCCTGTCAGCTGCATGGTAGGACACCTCACCAGATGGCCTGACCAGCACATCTCCTGGCACACAGGCCCCTGTCACACATCAGTTGATTTCAGTCCCATCTGGTTTCATGGGCACATTCCCACCTCCTTACCTATGATGACCAGGATGAACAGGGCTGATGCCACACCTGCAGTCATGAAGAACATGACACTGATGTGGTAGGCCAGCTTCTCCACATCCTCCACATTAGGGATCAGAACTGGAGGGACCAGAAAGCCTACAGCGATGCCAAGCTGAGGAGAGAGAGGGGACAAACAGAGGCATGACATGAAACCACAACAGTGCCACTACCCTTCAGCTCAGTACAGGCTCAACTGAGCCTAATCCAATTTCACAACCAAGATGAAAATCTTCTTTACCACCCAACAATTAAAAGTCAGATATCCATTTCAATTAGGCCATAAGAGAGGTTTCCGCACTGCAATTACAACTGTCAGGATATTCAAGGTAAGGTTTTACAACACAATTTTGCAGAATGAATACCTGGCTTCATCGAAGTGGAGGTCTTGCCTGCCCTGACCTCCCCCACAAATATATGCTACTGTTCACACACTCATCCTATTCCTTACCTCGCCTCTGCTCTAGTCCTGGCCTGATCACCTGGTAATCCAATTTTGCTCATTAAAAATAGCAGAAAACAAGACCATCCAAACCAACCACAGTATTTGATGAGCTAATGAGTTGAACAAATTTATTTTCTAACCACGTAAATGCAAGGGCCAAGACACCCAACCACTCTATATAGCTGAACTATTAATCTGGTTCAGCCAACTTTGATATAGTTTCAAATAAGCAGCCTCCCAAGACAAGGCTCACCTATGACAACCAGGAGAACCTAGAAGAGCATCAAGATTGAAAGCAAAAGAAGTGTTTATAGCACATACCCCAGATGTCAAGGTTGTTTTAGTAATGGAGCTTGGCAGCCATCCCTGGATAAATTGCTCTGAAGTGTACAGAAAGCAAGGACTAAGAAAGACAAATTCTGTGCAGCCCATAAACCTCATGGAAACACATCAGCACAGAGCAGAAGACCCAAGAGCCCTGTAACCCAGGCATGAGCTTGGACAACTTTTTCAGGCCATCTTCTAGCAAAACCTTGTGCTTTCTGCATGCTTTCTCTGACATAGATCTGTGTTTCTGGGATACTGATAGACTCATTCTGGAAGACTGACTTACTGGCCAAGACAAAGATCTCAGAACAAATATATTTCAGTTGCCATATCTTGTAGTTAGGCTAAAAATCAGCTTGTGCCTCTCAGACCCAGAAAACTCGCCACCAAATCCCTACTCCTCCATCCATCTGGTGTATTTTTCAGACAAGAAGAATGCTTAGAATTAAAACAGAGCTATCTGCTGCCCTCAGGCACCACATTTAGCTTACAAACAAGTGACTTTCAACCATGTCTGGCCAAACTTCTCCTGTGTCAAACAGTACCCTCCACTGGGACCTGGAATATCCTGGGTCAGGATCAGCAACAGATAACAACACTAAATTCAGTCTCTCAGACATCACAGGGAGCTAGTGAGGAGAGCCACTGAGAGATTTCAGATGTGCCCCACCAGTTCAAGGCACTGTCAAGAATAAGAACAGTTGAGGTTTGGTTACACAGACTGAAGACAAAGCCAAGCTGTGCCATCCCAGATAGCAAGTCAAGGACTGAAAGAGTTTAGGAGGAAACTTAAAAGATCATTAGGAAGGATAAACCTTCCTAATACCCTCATGGCACAGACACTGACACAGGACTAAACTTGCCAGAGCTCAGTTTTGCTCAGATATGGCCTATGCGCAGCCTCTCATCACAGCGAGTCAGGCTGACTCTCCTCCTCTGCACTGCCCACTGATTACAGTGAGCACAACTTATGCTCTATGGTTTAGAGGCTTCAGGCTCTAATCTCCATCAAATTTCACACCTCCCCTTCCCTACACAAGCCTGCAGCTGCACAGAAAAGGTAATGGCATGAAACACAGGCTCACAGAGATGGCTGGTAGAGGGCAAAAGCCTGCTTGTCTCTGCAGCACATTTATTTTGCCCTCCTTGTGGCCAAGCACAGGCCTGTACCTCTGGTGTGCCTGGTCAGCCCAGGACACACAGCCAGCCTGGCCTTCATTCCTATCTCCAGAACATTTCTAAAGATTTCACTTTTGAGGAAGCGACTCTCAATACTGCTCCTTTCCATCTGAGGGAAGAGTCGTATTGTCATATTGAGTCTCATATATCAGGTTTTCTATGTGCCCCTCACCCTTTCCTGAGTAAGGCTGACAAACACTTTACTGGAAACTGACCTTTTGTCTTACCACTCTTTCATTCTTGGAAGAACTAAGCTGGATTCCTGTGCTAGGTACTTCTTGGCTTCCTTCTCGCTGCAATCACATGCTAGCCACATAAGCTGCTGAACAGCAGCAAACCAACAGGAGAGACCCATGCTTCATTCTGACCTCTGACACAAGTTTCTCCAGGTCCACAGTTGCAATTCAATCTTTTCCAGTCTCCCTCCAGCTGCTCCATCCTGGAAAAGGATCTATCTGATATACCTAGCAGAGAAGGTATTGAGAGTCTGTGTTGCAAATTGTTTAGAAATCTTTTTCTGGGAGGTCCTACAGTCATCACTTACCCAATGGGTCACAGACTTCCCCAGCTTTCTTCAACTACTTGTTGGCCTGTTCAGAAGAATTTTCCTGAACAACTTTTCTAAGCATAAACAGATGTTTTGTGCTTTCTCTTCTCCTCCCCCAAAAAGAAGCAACTTTTATCCATTAGGAGTTCATTATATCTTTGAACAGAATGGACAAAAATCATAGCAATAGGAGCTACATTTTATATTTCAGAGCAACTCATGCTATTAATTCTGCAAAGATAAGGCCCTTTGACTTTACTAAAACTGAGGATTTCCTGAACAACACTGAGAGACCCTGGATTATTCATATCATTTTAAGCAAAGACGACAAGCTGTCAACAATTACACTATGACTATTACACTGCATATACTTTACCTTTCACAAGGAGATTTTTAGCCTAGTTGTCAGGAGGTCAGTGGGCACATTACTATCAGTCCACAGAAACAGTGTAACCAATTAACCAGAACATTTAGCAGATGTCTTAGAAAGGGAAAAATAACCTCTCCCTTCTCTACACCTTACACTTAATGGAAAATAAAGCAATGTCAAATAAGGTTAGTTCTGCAAAAGTCCGTGCTACCCTCCTCACAGACACCATCAGTCATAAGGGACATTAATGGACCCTCTTACTTAATTTGCAACCTCTATACAGGCAGATAGGTCTCTAATACCTATATAGATAAGCTTGTTCTCAAAATTTGGTACATCATACAGAATCCTTTCACCCAAAACACCCAGCACTGTCCTAATCTCTGAGGATCTCTCCAGGAGATCAGGCTGCTGGCACTTTATTTTAAAAAGGCTTTGGGGTAATTTTTAAACACACTACCAGGAAAGTCAACAACTACAACAGAGAGCACTGTTCAGATGACTTACTCTTCAGAGACTAATAAAGGATAGAAGGAATGTATTTTCAACCTAAATTTTGTGAAGGACCAGTCACAACAACACCATCATATTCAATATTCAAGTGTGCACAAGAATAGGCAACAAAACCAAGAGCAAGTAGCTAAGAAGGTGATAAAAATGCACCCAAAGTCTTGAAATAGAAAATGACATGTCTAAGATTAGCTGCTAAGAGTCTCCTGAAAGAAGATAACCAGCGGTGTAGCAGCATAAAAAATTTAAATGAATGATTGATGGAGGAGTGCAGAAGTGGACCTCCTCCTCAAAGAAAACTGTGACTCAGCAACAGGAACGCAGAAGCCCTGTAAAATTCCATAAGTAGGTATAAATGTTGACAGAGGGGACCACCAAATACAGAAGGTCACTTAAAATGTTAAAAGACAGAGAGATGCTGCAAAAGCAAAAATACACAACAGTTAGAAATTCTGACAATGCCCTTGCAAGCTAAATAAGCATCATGACAGGGATGATGCAGAGACTGCATTTTTGGATTCCATAAATACCCTTTTCTGAGGAAAACTTAGAAGAGGCAGCACAATTTGTGATTTCAACTCAGAACAGCACAGTGTGACTATGATCAGTATTACAGAATGGTTCTGTACTGGAGTGAAATTCAGTTGCCTTGCAGAAGTGACAAAAAAAGGAAACACCCTCCAAAACACTATAGCAATATATAACTCAAAAAATGAAGCTGTCTAATGGAAAAAAGTGTGTTAAATGGAAATGAAGGGGAAAAGCCTATGAAATTAAATGTTTGCAAGTGGCACTAGGATTGTACAAAGACACTGAGTCAGAGGCTCACTGTAAGCCTACAGGATATTAGCAAAATATTGTAAAATAAAGAAACCACAATTAAGCAAAAAAAAAAAAAAAGGAAAAAACTCCACCAGCTCTAAAACTGGACATTATTCCTTCAAGCAAAGAAAAATGACTGCAAGCTGGACCAAGCTAAAGCAAAACCATAATTAGGCCAAAAGAGGCACCAGAACAGCTTTACAAACTAAGTGAAAACTCTTGAAACACAACAAAATGAGGAAACCTGACAAAGGGGTCAAAAGATGATCACTGTGGAAGGACAACATTCAAGAAAGAGGTCTTGGACCATCATTCATGACATAATGTGTTATGAGTCGAAGATATTACTCAATTTTTTGAAAACAAATGTCTTCTATGAGGCATCAAGACCATCTGGTATTCATCTACATGTTCAAAAGAACAAGTCAACAGAAAATCCACACTACTTGCACACAAACATAATAAATGGTCTGTTACCAAATATTCAAATTGGGAATGAAGGAAGAGAAAAGTGATGATAATTTTTAAGAGGCTCAGCATAAGCAGAAGCTCCAGGAAACCCTCAGACCAGCAGCCAGCTGGTTTAGCCAAGTGGATAGAAAATGTAGTAATCAAAAGATCTATGCTTTGATAAACACCAATACAACAGGCTTTTCAGAAACCATCATTTCAATATGGTCTTCGCAAGTTCCCAAGCCAAGACTTCGGAGAGTAAGGAGGATACACTCTATATTCTCTCTGGATTCAGCCAGTGAAACTCTTTTGAGAAGATGCTTGTTCCAGAGCTCTGGACAACACAGCATCATCTTATACTCTTGTCTGCATATTAAAGCCCTGTCCTAGGCCCTCCCTCCTTTTCTAACTAAAGTGCCCCTCAAACTGTAACCATGACATTTCACCAGAGCAGCTAAACCTTCTGACCCTATAATTCATATATCACAACCTGCAGAGAGCAGACAGCTATCCCCCTTCTCACACCCTGTGCCTCGCAACTGCACGTTGGCTTCCCAATACTTTGCTATCAGCACAGGTCCCAGCCATATTAAAAGCTAAAGGAGAATTGAAAACACCCAACTGAGATGCTGTTTAAGCAGAAGTTGCTAGATCCTACACAGTAAACTTTTGTACAAATTGGTGTCCAGAATATGCTTCTTCCATACCACTGACAGCAAAATTAGAAGAGCCTATTTAAATCCAGATAGACAGGAAACCAATGTACATTTTTGCACAGTTTACATAACTTTCTTGCAGTGTTTTAAGAAAAAATAAGGAAGTACACAAGTTGTGGAAGTAAAAATTGTCATCCAGCCTTGTGATGAGGCAAGACAGAGCTTAAGCTTGATTTGCTTTCCCGTTAATGTGGGAGACACTTTGCTTCTCCAAACCACACTTGCACAACCAAAGCTCATCTGTAAACAAAGCAAACTCCCTTCCACATCACACTTCTGCTCCTGTGGCATCATCTCATAATGCTTAATATGGTGCAATGCTGTACAGTAAAGACTCTTTCCCCTGTGCGAGTCACTCAGTGCCTGCCAGCCTTGAATGCACCTTCCCCCAGTCGTCTGGGAAAGAAATGCAACACAACAAAACAACAGCAGTAGACAGGAGAGAGAAAAATACAGAGAGGTTTCAGCTCTAACAACTATCTCAACTGCTACTGGAATCCTCAGTGGGGATATGCTTTGGTCAAGGACCTACCCCAGTCACCTAATACAGATATCCTGCATATCCTGGATATCCTGCAGGACAAGTGCTGAGGGTGCTTGCTTGCCCTCCTGTCAGAAACACTGCAGACATTCATTTAAACTCCCATGCAGAACTTAACCCAAAAGCCAGCTTCTGTGAGAGAGAAAGGGGAGCTGCCTTTGGTGTATATCTGGGAAGGGAATACCAGATGAAATGGGTAGAAAAAGTTCATTTCAGGCTCTCATGTCCATTTATAGAAACGGAGGCATTCCTGCAAAAGCCACACTGCTATTTGGTCAGCACACCCTCCCACACTGAGCCACATTTGGGATCTTGGAGAGTTAGCCATATAGCACTCCTTGGGATCCAAGTGCTCTGATCCACCCAGCCCTTTTTTTGTCAGGAGAGAAAGGAGACAGGGCTGGAGAATGTCACCCATTAACTAATATCACTACAAGCAACTACACCAACATTAGCTACTGCCACTAAAATCTTCTCTATTCTAATAGCTAAAACTCAGACATACAGGGCCAAGCTAGAGGGCTGTAAGACAGAGCACCATCTGTCCATATTTGTAACAGGGAATTGTTTGAAGGGGTGGGAATCCTCCAGCAGAGACAGAGCAGCCAAAGACGGTCTAAATGTCCGCTCAAAGACTGGAAGACAGGGACTCCACAGGACATGATATATTTCCACAATGCTTCTTAGACTTTAAGATGCTGCCTTCCCTGAAGGACAAAAGGTACAGAACAGAGTTACCAGTGAGGCATCAAACAATGGCACATGCTCAGCACAAACAGCACTGTAGGATCACCAGCTCAAAAGCAATGGCTACTCAGATGTTGCAGACCCAATTACATGGCAAAACACACCTCAGCCACTACCCCAGGCAGACTTTTTCCTCCAGTTCAAAACAGATGAAAGGGCTCACCAGGAGTGAGAGAGAGAACATTACCCTGAATTTCATTCATAGCTCATCACCAGGTTTGTCCATGTCAAAGGTCATCACCCAATCACTTCAAGACAGGCACTCCCAAAGAGCTGCAGATACCATCTAAAACATCTGCCTCAGGCTGTTTCTGTTATGGAAGTCCTAAATCTCTAAAGTCACATAGCAGCTATATCAGAACAGGGATAGATCCTAAGATCCTAAGGTGCTGCATTATTTTTTCCCTAAAGCAGAGCTTAATATGAGGCTGAAGTTTTCTTTCCTCCCAAATCGCATCACTTTTTTCAAGCTCTGCTTAAAAGAAATAAAAAAAGGCAAATTACTGCAAAAAGATCATTTAACAGGCCCATATTCATACTCCCATCAGTGGCTTGTTTCTTTGTCAAAACAGCAAGAAACAGGAACAAGGTCTCTCTTAATCAACAAAAACCCCAATACTAGTAGCAAAGCAATACAAATCAAATCCACAAATGTTCTTTGTGTGCAACACAGTTATACACTTCTCTGCATGCTGCCCATGCCCCTTGCCCGTCAAGCTAAGAGTGAGATATGCATAAAACACAGCATATGCACAGCAGTTCAGAATGCACCATGGCAGCTGAAGGAGAGAGCTGGTACCTGGCCATCAGACTCCAGCTTATAAATTTCAAAATGCCATGAAAATTTACCTCTCTACCTAAGCATCTCCTGCCCCACGTTAGTTCTGTCATGCCAAAGGATCATGTGCTTCCTCATCCCCACATTACAGAAGAGCAAGTGTGCTCAATGAAGGGACAAGACCTGCTGCTCCAGCAAGCACACACTCCTGCAAATGTCAGTATCTCAGGAGAGCGTTCCTTCCACCACAGTCCTGTGGCCAGGGAGCATGATGGACAGGCTGCCATCAGTGCAGAAGGTGAGAAGCCTGTTTGCTGCTGCCTGTCAGGTCTGAACCACAGTCCCAAAGAGGGCTGCAGCTGATGAATCAATACAACAAAATAGTAACAGCATGGCCTTACCCAGACTGCTCTCTCCTATCCATCTTGTGTGTGGGACTTCACACTTCATAGATACCCAGCACCGAGATGCTCCACAGGGAACACTGCTGATGTACACACTGTAGTAGGCACACTACTATTGACAGCTGTATTTCATAAGCATGGCAGACAAATTCCTGCCCATATTAAAATACATCTGAAGAACATTCGTGAACTCTCCATAACACTTTTGCTTCCGTCCCCCAGACCTTCAGCATGAGGAAGATTCCCCATATAGATTTTTCCTAGTTTTCAAGCAATGAGAAGCCAGTAATATTTCAATAACACTAATACATTAATTGCAAAGTATCCAAAAGGCAAACTTTATTCTATACTTCCCCATACATGAGCTTCCATGACAAAGAAAAAGAATGGGAAAACACCTATGTATCTTCCTGCTAAAACGCGGTAAAAGTAAAATGTCATTTAAACCAGCAGTGGGTGAACAAGAGAATGTGAACACATCCACAGGTGTTCACACTCTTCTAGAAGCTCTTCAGCACTGATTCAAAAGTCCTCAATCTAACCTGGTTCTGTACTTCAGATACCACAGCCAACAAATGGCCAGAAACAAGTGAGGTGATGTAGTAACTTACTAGGGATTGTTTGGCTTTTTTTAAAGGGCATTTAACTCCTAGTCTTCACTCTTCAGGACTAACTTTGAACTTGAGGGTTACCATCAATCAGCAAGCAGAGGCGTTGTCCTGAGCAAACATGGCCCTGGCAGACCGAGATGAGCCAGCAGGCAGGGCTTTCCTCAGGACAGCTGAAGTGCAGCCTGGGACCAAGAGAACAAGAGCAGAAAGAGGACAGGCATAGCAAATAAAGAAGCAGTGATACTTCCCTGCTTCTTCATGCAGTTGCTTGCAATTCTTAATGGAGAAAGACAACAGTGCATGGTATTCAATAACAATAATAATTAAACTAAGTCACATGGCAAGGAAAGGAAAACCATACAGTTGTAGAAAAATCGGCATAGGGAATAATTTACCATACTGCAATTACAAAACCACTGTACTATACCCTTTGCTAACACTCTCTAATACAGTCTTTAACTACAGTCAGTAAAAATGTATGCTTCTATTTCTTCCCCCTGCCCAAACTCACCAGTAAACAAAACAGCTAGTTTTTATTCACTGGGATTGTGCCTATGGGAATAAATAGGTCTTCCCTATGGAGTATGCTCTGTCTTTAGTCACTACAATTTCTGACTTCTCTGATTCTCTAAAAGGAAAGTCTGGGCTTACAAAGCAAAGTCTATGTATGGAACTGAGGTCTCATTGTCATGTCAGTGCAACCACCAGAGCAGTGTGGAGCACCAAAAGGGTAGCTAAAGTTTGCTTTTCACAACCATTACATTAAGCCACTCCTTTTGGGACGCTGATGACTCCACGCAGTCATATAGCACAGGCAGACAGCCTCATTGTTTAGATTTCTAATGCACATTGTTGAGTAACTCCACCTGAATAATTCTTTTTAAAGTCTGACAGCAAAATGCTCAGTTACTTATTTGCTCATGCCAAGTTAGATGCTTTCCACTCTAAAGATTAATGTAAAAACACATAAAAACCAGCCCACTAGAACGGATGATAAAAGCAAAAAGGAAAGCTTAGGTGCACTAAAGACAAGTATGTTTTCTCTTTCCTAGATGTAAAGCAGTCCCCTTAATTCCCTGGTGCTGTTCTGCAAACTTCTGTTCCTCAAATACTATCTCCAAGCATTCACCTCTTTTTACCTCAGCAGTATCTAAATAAATACAGAAACACAGGAAGAAGCAGTCTGTATTAGAAGCTACCTGAATTGAAAACCATTCAAATCAGAATGGCAGTCACTCACAGGCTGAATGGCCCAGGGTGGAGCAGGAGTCACATGCAGGGGAGTACACTGCATCTCAGAGCAAGGGGCACAGGCCCAGCAGCCAATGCCACATGCCACTTTCCTCTTCTTTGGGCCAGGGCTGCAGAAGAACCAGGCTTACTTCACTTATGCCTCATTGCATCAGTATTGGCTTATTCACTTCAACTGAATGAGCACGTGTTCCGGTGCAAGGGTAAAGAAGGTATTTCCCTGATCCTCTCAAAGCAGTGTAAAATACTATCACCTTTGTCTACAAGAAAAGACATTCACAGCTTGAGAAAGTGTGGGTCACTGGCCTCAGGCGCCTGTATTGATAAAAATAGTGCTGGGGAGCTGACCGGACACTGGCCCGATAGAACTTTTCTTTTTGTCAAAGCAACTGCTTGTGGAAACACTGTACCAACTTTTAAGAGGTATGAAAGTGCTAAAGTCCTTGTCCTCCAGAGCCCAATGACAATGTTTTCAGCAGACAGCTAAGCTCCTTTATCCCATCTAGTTGTCAGCAGGAAGAGGATATTGCAGCGTCAAGTCCAGATGCAACTGCAGATTTGAAAGGCACTCTGCTTGAAACAGTTTCTCAGGGCTGTGCCTTCCCCCCAAGGCCATTCATAATTCTCCTGAATCACAGCCCTGGACTTGGAGACTCACACACACAGGAAGTGGAGGGCACTGGAGAAGAGCCTCAGCCAAAGACCCCCTCAAAGCCAGAATCATACGTAAGCCCCCTACTGCCCCGAACTTTGTAGATGGAGGTCCCACTTGCCTCTGCCACAACTATCAGCCGCCAGGCTAACACCAGTGACATCCTTCCAAAGACCAGATGCATTTTCCAGAAAAAAAATTTCATTTAAATTCGGGTTATCCCTGCAGCTGCCCTTCAAGCCATGTACATCTCTTACCCCTCCCTGGTTTGCTCCCTTAGCACCTCCAGTCTCCGGCCAGGCAGGTGACAGCCCGCCCCACCAGCGCAGCCAGCCGGGGTGCAGCTGCCCATTACCTGGTTCCCAAAGACCGCAATGGAGCAGGCAGTGGAGACCTCGTGGGAGCCAAACCAGACCGAGGCGATGTGTGAGGGCATGCCCAGGATGAAGACCTGGGCCAGGCCGCAGATGACCTGTCCCAGGACAGTGACGGGGAAGAGGTGCGGCTTCAGGCTGCCCAGCTTCACCAAGGCACCCACAGCATTGAGGGCCGAGGCAGCCAGGGCGATGAAGCGCAGGCCCCTCTTGTCCAGCAGCCAGGCAACAGGGAAGAGCAGCGGGATGTAGATGAGCATGTAGCTCATGGAAAGCCAGTCGATGGCGAAGGCGCTCACGTCGTAGAAGCGCACGAAGACGTTGTTGACGCTGCCGTACTGGATCCACTGAAAGGCGTTGCACAGGGAGTAGCTGCTGAAGAGCAGCAGCACGGCCCAGCGAAGCCGGGACAGCCGTACCACGGCGGCGGCATCACCGACCCCTCCCGCCGCAGTCGATAGACTCGGCGCCCCGGCGGGCTCCACCAACACCATGCCGGCACCGTGGGCCGCGCTCGGCTCGGCCCGGCTCGGCTCGGCTCCCCGCCGGCACCACCTGCCCAGAAGAGCCCGGCCGGCCGCCCTGGCCGAGCTCTCCGGCGGCCCGCGCGGGGAGGTGCCCCCGGCCCGGCCCTGCCCGCCTCCGCCCCGCCCCGCCGCGAGGCCGGGCAGCTCGGGCCGCCGGGGCACGGCCCGCCCCGGCACGGCCCGCCCGGCTCCGCCGCGGCGCCTGCGGGACCGCGGCCCTGGCTGCGTGCTGCCCGGCCCGCGGCACAGCGACCGCGACCCCCGCCCCACGGCACTGCCGGCCCCGCCGGGAGACCCCACGAGGGCCGGGGCGGGAGAGGCTTCGGCCGCCAGTGCTGAACGGGACGTGGGCTGAGCAGAGCTGTGACCCGGCGGAGGCTGTGGGCGAGTGGGCAATGCCCGGCGCCGCCAGAGATGCCAGGGTGGAGTCCTGGAGGAGGAACGGGTTTGGGTTTCGTTTGGGTTGGCCTCTGATGGTTTTTCTCACAACATGGCACGCTAGAGAGTGAAAATATCCAGTGAAATCAAAATTAAAACATCTCAGCGTCACTGAAGTAAAAGAGCCAAAAGGGTTGTTTGTTTCCATTCTCATGGGGAATTCTCAGTTAATGAGTCAGTGCTTGTTTTCCCATTACTTGAGCAACTCACCACTGGGAGATGCCTGCCTGGAGATCATTTATGATCTACAGTTCGTTTAATAGGCATCATGTTACCTAAATTGCATAAACGTTCCTCAGCACAAGGACACAAGTTTGCTGGTGCTCAGCTTTCTTCCAGCATTTAACACACAGGTCAAAATTCATTTGGAAAAATGGGAGCAGTGTCCTTTGGATGTTGTATTCCTGAAACAAAGGAATACAGAGTATGAAAAAGTGAAGTTTCTCTAGCTTGTATCTGCTTGATAGCTGCATCATATCCTTTTTACATACTTGGTGGAGCACTTTCAGAGGTCATTGATGCTGTCCTCTGAGTTATCTACCTACTGTCAGGAGCAAAGACAGACAAACAGCTCTGATGCCTTTATGTTCTTATCTGCCATGAAAGAAAACAAACAAAACCCCCAAACGAAAAAGCTTTGCACAAATTATTCCAAGGAGCACAGATGTCAGTTTAAGTAGTTCTTGCTGTGTATCCTCACAGAGCTTGTTTCTTGTCAGCTGCTTGAGTTTCCTACTCCCACCAGAGGCCAGAAGCAGAGCTGGAGACAAGCAGAGCCAGTGCAGTCTTCCCTATGTACTCTGCTTAAAGTTCCACAGGGCAGAGCTGCAAACCATCCTACTCTCTCCCTCCGCAGCCCACAGCTTTGCCAATGAACCTCCAGCCTCAACTGGGATGCTTCTCACAACAGTACAACATAGTCATAATGTAGCCCCTTTACATAATAAATAAGAGAGGCAAATTCAGAAGCAAAAGCCAGAAAAGAGGTTTTCAGTCCCATTTATTATTAATTTAGGCAACCAAAGTTAACTCGAATCTCTGCATTGAGACAACAGAATGAACAGAGGAATTTGGTGTAACAAATTTGTAATCAAAATGTTATTAGGAATGCATTGAGTGATAGTGCTGCAGGAGGGGCAGAGGTGTAATGGAGCAGGAATAAGACTATTATGGTTCAACAACTGCTTAGTCTGAGAATTCTAACAATAAAACAGTGAGATAGTACAGAATATTGACTTCTAGGCTGATAAGATTTGAAAATATGTTTATAAAATTCTCCACAATATTATACAGAAATCAAAGTTACACAGAGGTAATCACTATAATTGATCAAAGAGCAGTTGAAAAACAAAGTCAAGAAAAGAAATGCACAGGTAACTTTTAGGATGGCAATCTGGGTTTGTTCAGAGGAGCATCATTTATTATCCCTTTAGCACTGTAAAGAATAAAATTTGCAAATGGTTAAGACATTATTGAGTTAGTCAAGCCTAACTGAAATATGTCATCTACATGTTGTATTAAGGTTGAAATTACTTTAGGACTATAGCCTTAGCTGTCTGTAACTGAAAGTATTGTCATAGTCCATGGCATCTTTAATTTGTAAACTCAGATAAATGCAGGATAATGGAATTAGGTACTGTATAGCAGACTGTTGTCATAAGGTCTCTGGACAGCAAAGAGGAAGGTATCAGTGACTGAATATGTTTTTCAGAAAAAGAACAAGCAGAAAAAGTATAAAGAAAACAAATTAGGAATTGAGGAGACAGGAAGACACAGAGAACAGTTAAATTTCTTAATACATGCCTTAAAAAAGAACATACACACAATAGACAAATTTTCAGATATATGGGAGATGACTGAGACACACGTTGGGTCCTTTGCCTCCTGCCAGCTCTACTCCAAACTGGGGTCAAAAACAGTCTGTCATCTTGAGTTTTGTTTTTATCCCACCTTCAGCTTCTAAAATTCTCTCAAAAATCCTTGGGTTTACTCAGCATCAACATAAGATCTGTGGGAAGTCAGAGCCTGCCAAGCAAGGAGCCATTTGCTCCCATGTCTTAGTCCTGTAAGAAAAGACAAATGATAAGTCAAAAATGACTAAAACACAGACTCTGCTGAAAATAACAGCTGAAAGCAGATGCATGAAAGCAGTGCCCAGCCCTGGTGACTGCAGCCTGTCAAGTGAACATGAGTCAGGTAGAGAAGCAGCACTGGCTTCTCAAAGCCAAATCAGGCAAGGGTTTTTCATACCTATAGGCCCACACTTCCTTGAACTCCTGTCCTTGGATTTCAGGGCTGTTTTGTTGCTAACTCTGTGAACTACTCAATCACCCCTTTATATAATTTGTCAATTTCTAATTATAAAATACTAAAATAAAACCCCTGTGCTTTGCATTTCCTCTTCTATTTCTGCATCTGTTTCTACTCACATGCCTCTTTCCCTTCTTGAAGCAACAGAGCAGCTGCTTTTGGATTTCCCTCATCACAGCATATTTATATAAAAATTTCTTAGCCATGAAAAATTATTTATATTTCAGGACAACCCCTTGAAGTGGATGTTAAAGCTAGAGGGAAATCTCCTTTACATGGAGATTAGCAGAAGTGCTAAAAAGCTTATAGGATCCTAGAGCCAAAAGTATCTGTGAAGATTGGAATGCACTAAATCAGAGGAAGAAGCAGGACCCAAATTAAGTGTTAGAGTACAGGCCATCAGGTAGAATCTAACTTCTGTAATCTTCTTCCCCACTGATCTCAAGAAATCCAACAGACAGTCTTGGAATATATGCTGCCTTTATGACCAATTAGTACATACAATTCCTTTATGGTATGTAAAGACTTGCAACTAGCTTGCTATTCTCAAGGTCTACCCAATAAATATAAATGCTAGGAATGGTGACAGCAATGATAATCCAGATGGCAACAGGCCTCAATGACAAGCAAGGTGATATGAATGGGAGAGGAAAATTGCCTTGGAGGGTGTGGAAAAGGTATTGTAGAAAATTATTCTGGAAAGTATAATTCCTTGGTGTCTTTTCTCTCCACACTGGTTCAGACATCCAAGGAGTAGGTGAACAAAAGAAGAAAACTGCTAAGGAAAAGCAAGTACTCAGGATCTATTGGATCTTACATCCATGCAGTTCTTTAGGTTCCCTTTAAATGGGAAGTATCTAATCTCAAAGGATCACAGGATGTCCCCTGCTTTCAAACTGTCAGCTTTGTTTTTTGTGCCTTTAAGTTTCATCATTGCACTTCCTAAGCCTAACTAGCTTACCGCTTAGATGGCTCTATCATATTTTGACTGATAGCATTTAGGTCTAGAAGAGCTGTCAGCAGATATCCCACACACATTTTCACAACAGACACTGCAGGAAAGATTACAAGATTTTTGTTAGTGAAGGGAGAAGGTTTTATTTTGGGTTCACACCTAAACTGCTTTAGTGAAGTTCTTCGGAGGTTAAGTGTTTGACAAGGCTCGAATAGCTGGCAGAGCCACTCATTTCAGGGTCACACCTGGATGCAGTGCTGAGCTGCAGACACGCAGTGAAGCATAGGCTGGCAGGACTGCGGCTCTGGACAAAACCAGTGGTATTCCCCGATGGAACAGGGAACCCTGCAAGCCCTCTGCTGGCACCCAGAGCTTTCTGCATCCCAAGAGCTTTTACAGGCAATGGATTCGTTTGTTACTGTAGTTTAGATACACAATTATTTTGATACTAAACCCTTAAGAATCTTTCCTATTACATTTTCAGTGTGAAGATCTGGATACATGAACAGTGTTGGATAACTCTGTTCATAACAGCGCAGCAGGCAACCTCTGCAGCACTCAAAATTTTGCAAGAATTACCTTCCTCTATACAAAACACAGTGGCTTAGTTGCAGTCTAAAATCTAATCTAAAGAAGACTTTATCTTTATAAAGACCTCAGAACAACCAAAGTTGTGCAGGGGATAACTTTGAGCACCAAACCTGTGCTGTCCAAAGCTTCATGTTTTTCAAAAGTACAATTCAGGGAAGGGAAATAATGTTTTGCTCTCCTTCAGCATATTTCATGTGTAGCTCTCAGTCTCAGGGAGCTTTGGTGAGGATGCATCATCTCTATCTATTTTACAGGGCCACAAAGAGTTATGGTGATTTGTGTGGCCCTGCCAGGGGCAGGATTTTTTTCCAGTTTGACACCTTCCAGCCTGGGCTGCAAGGGCTTGCCCAAGAGCAGCTTGGATTTATCACTTCTTTACAAATCCAATCTCCCTGTTCAAAGCCAGGCTTTAGCAGAACAATGGCTTTAATTTAACCCTGTCCGGTTCAGATGTCATGTTTGTGTGGGTGAATCATGTAAGTCTGAACTGTGAAGAATAAATGGGAGGGCATGGCTGAAGTGCTAGTATTCACAGCTGCCTCCTTGCAGCAAGAAGATGTAGAAAGAGTGCACAGGATGGAAGAGCACTTGGGCACAAGGTACCTCAAAGGTGCTGGTTTCTGGTTAGTGTGCACCACTCCAGACACAGGGTGCTTATGTTACCTCTGCATGGCCTTCTGCAAACATACCAACTTGCTCTGCCCCATCCTCTGATCAGGCCGGATGAGAACTGGCTCTAATCTAAAAACTGTGTAGCTGTGGTTAGCCTGCTGTGCTGCTTGAGTATCTAAGCCCAGTTCTCAAGCTTTGCTTGTGAAAAGCTGTGGAGATATAGACAGCTGTGAGGAAAGCAGTGCATAAGCTCTGTTATTGAAGCAAACGTACCTCACTCCTCTGCTGTGCACCAGGCATGCACATGAGATATGAAGATCTCTTTGTTCAGTTCAGAATAAAAGAAGTGAAAAAAGATTGAGTTAGCCTCAAAACTCAGCCATAGTCTAGATATCCACACCCAGTCCAGATCAGGGTCACAGATTAACCCCAAATACCAAACCTTGAAGTATATAAACCCTTCTTACTCAGCATCCTCCAGCCTCCGTCTCAGTGGGTCAATACCAGTTCATGGCAATGACATGAGAAAAAGATTTTAATCTTCTACTGCTTGCAGCTGACATTAATTAATAACGAAAGAGTGCTGAAAATGTGCACAGCCTCACTGCTGAACTCGGGCATGTCCCTCTTCTTCTTCCCACTCATGCTGCAGCAATAAAACCAAACCTGGGAAAAGTTCTGAGGAACACGACATCAAACCACAGCTGTTTTGAAGGGAGAAAAGTTGATTGTGTCTTAGCAAAAAGCACAGAACTGGTGTAAGAGTTGGGGGGAAGGTGTGTTGTCACTGCGTGGATGTTTCTGAGACAGGAGAACTCTCAGGAGCTGATGTCTGCTGAAAAATTATAGTCTCATGTTCTAACTGTAACATGCTGATTGTAACCCTGCCCTGGCAAGCAATGAATATATGTTCCCTGACATTTAGTTGGATAGGGTTTTTGAGTAACCTAAAAAGACTTAATGAATACATATAACTCTGCCTCACTGCTCAAATTTCCTCCAGATCAACATTCAATAAGGTGGCAAAACCACAGCAGAACACAAACAAAGTGAGCACTGGGCTATTCACTCAGAGAAACTCTTGTCATTTCATGCCATGCTTTGGTTTTTCTCTTCTTGACAGCTTGTGATTTATAGAAATACTTTGCCTCTTAGCAGTGATTCCTGATCTTTGATTTCTGTGTGCTAAAGTATTAGCATCCAGGCAGCATTTTTGTATGACTACTGCTGCTTTGTACACTATGATCATTGCAGGAAACAGAGAGGTCTCTTTCTTGGGCTGCTGCTTTGGTTCAGCATGCAGGAGCTTATCCTCTTGCTGATGCAGGCTGGCAGCTCTAACAGAAATGAATTCTGAGATGGGATTTGTGAAGCAAGTGCATAAATGCTTTGGAGCCACAGCGAAATGGGCAGCAGAGCCGCTTAGTCTGTCCCTTGTCAAAGCGGCTCTGGCGAGAGGAGCGGGTGGGAGCGCTCAGCCTGCGCCCAGCAGAGGCCAGCACAGGCGCAGAGTTCGGCGGGCTGTGCTCGCAGGGCACAGCGTCTCTCCTGTTCGCCCTTCCCCGGCTGGAAAAGCCTCTCAGCCTCCTGTGAGCCCTCGCTTATGTACTGCTTTGAGAGAGGTTTTCAGTGAGGAGCTCCGTAGCACAGCAGAAAGGCGCTGACATTCTACTGGGGCAGGGACAGGCTTCCACAGGCCCGGACATCGCCCGGTTTATCCAGTTGTGTGCCCAGAAGCATCTCCTTCCCTTGGAGCAGCCAGCAACTCAGTGCTCCTGAAGGCTGGGCACGGCCAGATAACACACACAACACTTGAGAAATGCCAGATGCCAAGGAAGTCAAAATTACAGGAATTGCGTTGCTGGGAGGAGCGGACAATCGAAAGCAATCGGCAGTGATTGCCCTGGCCGCCTCCGTGCACCTTGCTCCTCGTTTAGGCTCATTTGCAGTTCATTTGCAGACAACAGTGAGGGCCACATAGAGGACAGGCACGTCGATACTTAGAAATGAAAAGTAGATGTGTGCGGAGCCTTGAGGAGAGGCCGAGAGCCCGGGAAAGAAAGCAAGAGACAGCAGTAGTACAGAAGTGAAGGAATCTCCTCACACAGCTGGAGCAAGCAGTTTGTGCAGCTCTGGAAATATCCTTAGGGAAAGATATTTTTTCCCTACACTATTTAAAAGGGCAGAAAGGATATGTCGTCCCTTGCTGCTTGGCTCATAAGGATATTCTCCCAGGAGAACCATTCTTTATAACTAAGAGAGACGGCCTCCCAGATACCTCACAATTACAGAAGAAAGCAGAGGTCAAAAGCGACTTGAACCATGCAGATCATGTTCTGTGATCAGGGTTTTGCAGGCAAGACTGGGGCAAAGCCAGGTCAGATTGGAATATATGTCTCCTAGGACCAGCAAACACCAGAATGCCTTGGTTTGCCCAGAATGGCTGAACACAGCGCAGGTAGGAGGCCTTCCAGCTCACAGTCAGCCATGCAGAGGAGGGACACATTGACTGATGATGCCAAGAATATTGTTTGGGTTTTGGAGAGGATGTTGTTGCAAACCCGTCTCCCAGTCTCACCACTGGCTGCTTGTTTTGTTCTGAGTTGTAGTAATACGTCTGAGACGTTACCAGTGACTGGATCTAGCAATTCTGCTGGCATTACACAGAGCCCCACCCAGCCTGAAGGATCCAGACTTCAGCAGCTTTGCAGCAGAAATATTGGCTCCATATCTGTGTGGGCATAGGTCACATATACATCATGGTAGGACCTTCTCCATCTGCAGCTAAAACAAACCTTAGCATTTTATAGCCAGGAGAAAATACAAAGGTCGCAGCACGGATGGTGCTGTCTCACTGTGTGCAACACTGCAAGCTTTGGTGGGACTTTGTTGCATCCTCCAGTGAAGAGCATGAGCCTGCAGTGCCCTCCACAGCAAATCCCAGTCAAGGTTGCAGTAGCTTTTTTCTCTGAATGTAAACCAGGAAGCATGGGAAAACCAGAACCCTAAGGAACAGCATAAGTGAAAGTTAAAAATCTTGGAGAAAATCTACCAGAAGCTCAAGGAGCAGAAGTAGAACCTGTAAAGACACGCTTAACTAGAGCTGGAGTCTGTTGTCTCTCTGAGGCTTTAAGGGACAAATTCCAGAGAAAAGCACCTTGGGAAAAGTCTGTGTAGCCTGGCTGGCTCAAAGCATAGCCTGTGCAAGGAATCAGCAGCTCTGATTGTTGAACTAACGGTTAGAGTGAAGCCTATTGGTGTGAGATCTAGAAGAGAGGGATGGTGTAAGACACAATAAAATTGTTCCTGTAGATGTGTTCTGCATGTCATATATGTAGAAACCCAGCTCCATGGCTGGAATAACCAGCATCATTCCCTATATGTAGAAACCCAGCTCCATGGCTGGAATAACCAGCATCATTCCCTATGTCCTTAACTAAACTCATCCTCATTCCAGAGCTACACAGACAGGGAGGGCCAGTGCAATCACCCATTGCCTCAGCACTGCTTTTGTAGGGTGGTGACACCCAGGCAAAAGTGTTGACACCAGGCATCTCTGACCACAGTGTTCCCCATGCTGGCACAGAAACTGGAGGCAGGAGGCTCACAAACCTCTGAGCAGATCATGGCAGGAGAAATCACAGTGCTTTCTGCAGCTATCCTGAGGACAGCTTGACGAGTCAAGACAGTATCTCGCTAGTGCAAACCAGAGAGAGAAAATGTGCACAGCACGGCACATTATAGACTTTACTCAATCACTCTTGAGGGCTATGATGATGGGCCAAAACCTATCTGGAAATAGGCTGCTTCTCCGTGCCTGCAAGAAGGATATCTACAAATTTGGTCTATTTCCCTCATTTAAAAGCCTACTTCAGCAGCACTGCTTGTGGTAGTCTATGCTGAAAAGATTGCAGCTGATGCTCCTTGAAGATGGCAGCAGTCCTGAGCCATTGTTGGCAACAGAACCACTGGAAGGTGGGCTTCAACCTTGTGTATAAAGTGGGGCTGCTGCCTCGTGTGGGATAAGGTGCAAGAGACCACCTGTATGGACTGGCTTGTGTTTCCAATAAGTCAAACTCAGAGTACTTACTAATCTACTCTGTGACCTTTCAGGTTTCATCTGTTTCAATGCATGAGCTAGTGCAGCAGCCTTTTGTGGAGCTGTGACTGATGGACAAGGGGAAAGAATGTAGGCTGCAGCTACATGCCATATCAGGGTACCTTGGAGCAAGAGTCCTGCTGGGTCCTGCTTCTCCTGTGCACACCAGGAAAACACCACCAGCTCCCTCCATACCATGGTGCTCCTTCCCAGCCATGCTGCTGGCCAAACTGAAGGCTCCATCAGCCCACCAAGACCTGGGAGCTGATACAGCATGGCAGTGCACCTCCACTCATGCAAGGGAGCATGTGGAGGCATAGCCACCACATGGCATGTCACACTCTTTAGCCAGGTCAAGCTCTACAGCAAAGAGGCTCCCCTGGGACCTCACCACCCCATAAACCACTGCTCCTCAGTCTGCCCAGCCTATGTGCATGGGCCCCCTCCTTCTAAAAGTGGGGCTCTGGTCACTGGCCCTGGATTAGACTCCTGTGCATGCAGGGCTGTTTTCTGGGCTCCAAGTCCTCCCATCCTGCTGCCTGTGTCTTCACTGTATCACGTCAGGCCTTAGGAGTGACTCAAATCCTATTTTGAAAACAAAGAGTTAAGCATTTTCAATCTTTATTTTACAAAAATAAACCAATTTTGCCCTGACACTCTGTGGCCCCCAACCTTCCCCTCCATCCCTGCTCCCTTTCCTCTTCCTGGAGGTCTAACTGTTGCATGCCATGGCCAGCTGCTCTTATGGAGACTGCCGGTGCCACACACTCCTGTGAGTCTCCCCAGACAAGGACCAGAGAAGGGGGTTGGTGCCCTTTTGTGACTGCCTCTTCCTCCCAGAATCCAAGCTGGAAACTGTCCAAAGATGCTTCATGGTGGCTCTGCCATTTCTGTACAAGGGAGCAAGTCTTAGGCAAATCACTCAGAATACATACTTTAAGAAGGAATGTCCATGTGTCCAATTCCTTCCCTTGGATGGGAATGCAAGCCCCACAAAGTTACTTCTTGCTGTCAGTGGAGCTGGCAGGCTGCTCTCCTGCTGGCTGGCTCAGTGCTGGAAGCGTGGGGAGCTAATGTGGGGCTGGTGAAAGGAGTGTGTGGCATAAAGCACTTCTGGAGGCGGTGGAGGGGATGTCAGGATGGAGCACAGCGGTTCATGGGAGCTCAGCACCGAGGTGAAGTGCTTCATTTCCTCTGTCAGCTGCTTGATCTCCCGGCGCAGGGCAGCATTCTGCCTCTCCAAGTCTTCACTCTCCTGAGGAGACAAAACCACAGGGGTTTCCTCAGCATGGGACCCACAGGGATGAGCTAGGGACATGAGGGCTGTGGTCCTTCACCTCTCTGCCCCACAGAATTTCCAGAACTACGTATTTCTGGTAAATTCATCACAGAGCCACGCCTGGGCAAACCCTCCTCCCCCAGCTGGCCAGGCCGGGTGTGGGTGCGATGCCGGCAGCCCCAGCCACGCTCCTCAGCCCCGGCTTACGAGAACTGACTGTGGCTTGCTCCCGCCCAGGCTTTCTCGCTCCCTCTCATGCACACACACATCTCCGGGCGCTTCCCGGGCAGCCCAGCCCCCGGGGGAGAGCACGTTGAATAACCGCCGTCTTTAATCAGAAAACCACCTGCCACAGGAAACCTGTCATGGCCCTGGAAAGAAGAGACTCACTGCTTCCTGCTAGCAGCCGAGGAAAGCAGCGGCTCGATGGGGAGGAAGAAGAGACGCTTGAGTCAGAAGAAAAGAGAAACTAAGGCCGCAAAAGAACTGAATTAATACTGGTATGAATGAGAATAACAACAAAGGGGTTAATAATTATGCTCAGCCTTGTCTCGACAATACTGAGAGCATCGAAGCCTTTGATACCTCTGCTTCTGCTGAAGTGCAGCCAGCTCCGGGCTGAAGCATTGCAGGCATCAACTGACCATGAAGCCAGCAGCCTGGGCAGGACCAGAGGATTGGAAACTCAGCTGAGAGTGCTAAAGTAAGACCCAGCACATGGAGGCTCTGGAAAATGCACCACCACCTTGGCAAAGCAAACCTTCTGCTTGCCCCTCTGCTGCCATGCTGATTCCAGAGGGTGCCCAGTCTGTGCACAGGTTGAAATGCACCCAGCAGTTACAGCTGCTGTCACAGCAGGAACTCACATAGCAAACAGCATCTCTCAGGCATGACCAAATTGTTTGGAAATCATGACTATTGTTGAACTCGGGAACTGATGGGAATCACCCAGGGGCCAGGAGTCCCATCTTTCCTATGACTCATTCCCCTCAAAACACAAGCTAGAAAACCCTGGGGTAGATGGAGCTGGTGGCTCCTTTCATACCACCATAGCTAAAAAGGAGCCATGCTTTTCTGTGAAGAACCACATCAGAGAAACAAAGTCCCTGATGCAGAATCAACCAAAGGAAAAGAGTGCTCAGGGAATGAACCCAGGAGCAGCAGGGGGTCACTGTCCACTGGAATTGAAAAAATAGCTAGCAGAAATTTACCATCCATCATCTACTTGTCTTCCTGCATTTTTTCATTTGCCTGTCAGGATTCAAACTGGACTTAGCCCCACTGCCCCATCCCAATGGGAAGGCAAGGACTGTGTGCTATTAATGCTAGCTGAGCAGCAGTAATCTCATAAGCAAGTGGTTTGTTATCTGCTCTAACAAAAGCCGCCCAATCCTGCTTGGTGTACAGCTAGGCAGAATTTTCCTGGGGGAAGCTCAGAGCCCATACCTACCTCTAGGACTACTGTAGAGAGAGCACTGACCCCAAGGAAAGGGTATTTTCTCACTTCTCTCAGATACAGTTGTCCAGAGCCATTGCTGCTGGCTGATGTCATGCAATCAGCCTAGAGTCATGTCAGCTCTAGAAAGTTCATCAGCTACTGAGAAAATAATGAAATCTCTGCCTTAAACTTAGCTCCAACCATGGACTAAGGGCACTAGGTAAGGAGGAAGGTTCAGAACTAGATTCTCAAGAATTATTTCCAATAATGGGAATATGCAGACTGCTAAATCAAAGGATGTTTTTTCAAACATGAGCTCAACTACCACTTTTCAAAAGACAGCCAAGTCCAGCATAGGGATAAAGATGGTTTCTGCCCCTGCAAGCTGCATGTTCTTCATCCTTCCCATCAGTGGCCCAAAATACATGGGACACACTTATCAATGTGCAAAATGCAGAGCATCCCAGTCCTTATACTCCAACACTGACAACATACAGCTACCCAAACACACACAGCCAGAAGTGACCATCCCTTCTGAAAGGCAAATATCTAATTCTTCTCACTGGGAAGAGGTGATGGGGGTGCCCACAGTGGCACAGAAAAATATCTTTGTATGCTGTTGCACCTCTGCATAAGTGGTGGCATGAATCTCAAACCTGGGGAGAGCCAAGCCAGGTGAGACTATGCTTTCAAAGAGCTCAATCGGAAGAGGCTGGGAAAGGAAATCACTAATGCAAGACTGAGAGATAAAGATGGATTCAAAAGGAGCTGCAAAACTAAATGCTTCAGTGGCAGTCATCCTGGACTGCATGCTTTCACTGCAAGTGCTGTATCCCACATCCTGCCCTGGCCTCACTTCTCCTGTCCTGCCTCCACTGAGCATCTCTGCTCTGAGTCCCAGGGGAAAATCATGGTTGTCTCCTATTAGTCCTCAGCACCAGGGATGAGAAAGGGTGGGAGTGCTCACCAAGTGCAGCGTGTCTGCTTTCTGGGTCTGCCTCAGGCGGCTCTTCTGGGCAGCAATTCGATTCTTCTCCCTCCTTTGGACTTTCCTCATATCATCAGAAGAGTCCTAGGGAAACAAGGCATGGAAATGACTGGGTAATTCTCTTCCTGACCCTTCTCCTGCAGGGCAGTATTTGGGAAAGGGACACAGCAGAACATCGTTGAAGCACAGGACACACCCTCCACACCAGTGTAAAGCTGTAGCCCAGGGGATGTGATGCCTTTAGTACCTCTGTTGCCAGGAGGGGCACATCTGACATCCTTGGGGATCCCAGCACAGCTGGGAAATGACCACTCTCTTCACCAACACACTGGCCTGGGATATAGTTTGATGGACCAGAGTAAGGACCTCCCTCTGGGAAAAAAGATAATTTGAATTCTTCTACAGAGAACCATTTCTTTTCCTGTCTCTCTGCAGGTCAATGGCACTGTAGATATTCCAGCTCCTTGGATATACAAGTTTTCCAGATATTCAGCATGTGTTTTCCTCCTTTCACCCCTGTAGGTCCCTCCCTTCTCGATCACCCTTCTGTCTCAGGCTTTATTTGTTGCAAACCCTCACAACACAATATGGCCCCTGCTTTGTTTAACTAGACAGACTCAGAGCTTTTGTTTTTAACACAGATCTTATCTGCTCCACCTCTCTTATCTCCGTCCTTGCTCTTTTCTGGAATTCCTTAGCAATGCCTGCATTGCTGACTGCAACACTCCCAAGCCCCTTAGGCAGGGGAGAACAGAGGTCTCTAGGCTTCAGGTCATGAGCTTCATGCACCAGCCATTCTCTGCTGAGATCTGGTCCTTCTGCTGCCTTCTGACAGTTGCAACTGTCACACAGACTTTCATCTTCTATTTTCATTTTGCACTGCCCCTCTTGTGGACTCCTTAACATTCACATCACCACTTCTCCACAAGACTACAAAACCCAGCCACAAAAGTTATCTTCCCAGCCCATTTATCTGTCCACATCCTCTCCCCCCCTCCCCCAAACCCAAGAAAATTTTCTTTGAACTTAACCGTTTTATCCTTGCCTTCAATACCCTGAAAATGTCTCAGATATAGCAGCTGCCATATCCTGCATCAAGTCCAGTCCCTATCCTTTGGAAAACCTTGTGCTTTATCCCTGTCTCTACCAGGATGCAAGCCAAGATGCATTCCCATCCTTGTTTGGAAGACAAAAATCATCTGCCTTGATAAACTTCAAGATTTCTGAGCGAAGTCTCAGGCACTTGCTCTTGTTGCCAGCCCTGAAGAAATGGTAAATGACAGATAAAATGAAGTTTAGCCAGAAAAGGCAGTGAGAATACTTCAGACTCATGTCTGTATCTGCCAGGAAAAGATCTACCATTAAGGTATACCATGCAAGAAAACAAAATCCCTCTGTGAAGCATCACTGACATGAAAAACTGCTGAGGCTGAACAAAGAAAGCAGATCCAAAGTAGCAGGGCTTTTCTGGGTCCCAAGTTCTGTCCACAGAAGCAGGAAGCAGGCAGGTTGCCCCTGAGCTGCTGTGGTCCACGGCCAGGAGGTGCATGCTCAGGCTCCTCACCAGAGCACCAAATCACACCAAAACTTCCTGCCTGCCTGGCGTGTATCACAGGGTCCACCATGCCTGGGGGTCCTGGGCCCCCAGCTGCCCCTGGTATAGCCCCAGGGAACCAGGTCCTCTCTCTCTGCCCATGCCCAGGTAGTGGCTGGAGCTTCTGCCAGGGCTTTTGGCTGAGCCCTGCATCTCTCTCCCTACAGCCATTCTTAGAAAGCTCTGCGATATTGCACTGTGAAAGCACAGACAGTGGATGCCACCCTAGTTCCTGCCCACCCGTGGCCCACCCTGAAGTAGCTGGGGAGAGTTGGGGAAGGGCCCCTGCTTTACCTGCTTGCTGGGAGGGGGCGACTGGCTGAAGCTGCTGGAATCACTGCTGTCAGAGCTGTGGGGCATGGCTGCTGTTTCTGGCTCCCAGGGTCTCTTCAGCTTCCTTTGTGCTCTTGGTGTGACTACTTTCTGTCTTGCTTCTCTGCCTCTCCTCTGCCCTCCTCTGTCACCTCTGATGTGACCCTTGGCTTCCTACTCTTACTTGTCCCAGAAGCTCCTGTCCTCCTGCCCAGCAGTCCAGCACTTTCGCTGCCTCTCCTCTCAGAGCCTCTGCACCTTCCCTTTAGGTCTCAGCCTCCTGTGGTTTCTCAGAAACTCAGGGATGTAAGCTGAAAGTCACGTGGCCGGAAACTTTAAGGCAAAGAAGTAAAATTACAGAAGAAAAAAAAATTAAAACCCATTTTAAAAAAAGAAGAAGAAAAAAAAGCACATCTGGGAAAAATGAGCTTCAATATAGCCTGAAAAACCCCCGAAAAACACCTTCAGGCACTTGAAAAACAACGCGATGGGTTTTCTCTGAGACAAACAGCAGAGATGGAAAGGAAGAAAAGCCCCACCTCTGGCTGTGAAACTTGGACCCTCAAAGGAGTGCTGTGCGGAGGAGGTGACGCTGGGAGCCCCAAAAATTCCAGAGGTACTGTCCCATGCTAACCCCATGGAGGCAGGAGGTCAGTTCAGCCCCAGGCGACCTCAGTCACCCCTGCACAGCTGAGGAAATTCCCAAGCAGCCACACATCTCCCCACAACCCACCCACCTCCTCCTGCCGCCCCCGACACCACTGACGTGGGGAGGGGATGGGTACCCTCAGCAGCTGCCACATAAACACTGCTTGTGCAGGTGGTTCACGTGGGCACGATGTAGCACCAGTCCCATTTAAGAAGAAAGGTTCAGGATCATTTGGACTGGGCTGGGTAGGACTAGTATTTTCTATAAAGCAAAGCTATTTAGCACTTTAAAACATTCATTAGTTTGTCACCACTGGCCATAAGGGAATAGCAGCCCTGGCAAAGTGCTGTAAATGTAAGAATCTATGGATCAGGACATGAAGACAGCAGCAAGGAGAAGCTGCTTTGGATCCCCTTCTTTGTCTCCCAGTCTGTGCTCTCTGGGACTACTTCTATCCTTTGTCCAAACCTCAGAAGACTAAAGATGTGCAATCTGTCCCTAGAACAGCAGAGCTTCAGGGGTACCCTCAGAGTACCTCATGCTAGTGGCTCTGGAGGTGACAATGCAAGTGTAGGAAGTGCCAAAGCAGGGACCATTGGCTTTCTGATCTGCTCATGTCACCAGATCCAGCAGGGTGAGCCAGGGCCACATGCCAACAGGCTTTCCATCCACAGACAGAAGCAGACAACTTTAGAGCTGCTAAGTTCTTGCATGTGCAATAAGGAGCAGATCTAGAAACATGCATGAACCCATCCACAGTATTCCATTCCTGTGGAAAACAGCAATTCCCAGTTCCCAGCTTACTGGTTTTTGTTGTCTGTGGGTCTTTTGGTTGAATTTCTCCTGCCTCAGGCAGTAACAGCTAGCAAGTCTCAGCAGCAGGACATGGGTAAGGGCATTTGAGATGCAGTCATCATTTGGAAAAGAGTATTGGAAATAATTTCTGTGTTGCAGCACAGAAAACACACTTGCAGAGAAGCATGTGCTTGCAAGACAGTGCAGACTTGCATGGGCAATGATAGCATTTCTTCCCATCCTTGCCACTCATGGAGCCAACACAGGAGCAAACATGGCCAAAACCAAGAACTGCGTGGGGCTGGCTGCAGGCTGCGTGGCTCAGAGAAATCTCCTGACTTAGCTCCAGTAGCAAAACTACTCCATTTGTCACATTTCCCTTTTTAGAAACATCCTGTGGCACTGGTGTTCTACCCTTAGCCCTTTTATCTGAACATTTCACAGCACTGAGTGTATTTTTTGTCCTGGTGTGCTGTATGGAAATGATAGGATCCACCACACTTTTTAACATGACTCCAAAAGTTTGCTTGGCATGACCCACACTGAGGGGCCCAATTTCCTGGAAGTGCAGCCCCCTTGTAGCACACAGGGCTCTTCTGGTGCAGCTGGCTCCAGAACAATCCTTGAAGGATCCATTAGCTCGCTGCATCACTACACTTCCTCTGAACTCTGCAACCCTGCACAGCATTTCCTTTCCAGGAAGCACACTGCTGGATTCCCACTCTCCCGAGGAAACCACACTCCTCTGCTGGTGAGCAGGTCTCAGAGACTGCCTGGCCTGTCCTGCTCTGCAAGCTGCTGGATGGATGGAGCTCCTTCCTCAGAGAAAAAGATCCTTGATCCATTCCATTGACAAATTATCTGAACTCTTTCATTTTGTAGCTAGCAGGGCCAGCGTCTGGGAGGCAGTTGGGAAGGTGGTAGGGCTGTTGGCAGAAGGTAGTGAGGGAAGCTGAGTGTCCTGGAAGGAGCTGGACAGCAGTGCAAAACTGTCCAGAATGTGGCTATGGCAAAGGCTGTTCTTTGATCCACAGGAGGAAGGTTTTGACTGCACCTTGATTTGCACAGAGGTGGGCTTTTATGACCAGCTGATGAAGATACCTCAGGAGAGAGCAACAGCATGGGAGAGGGTTTGGACACCTGGTCTTTCTGATCAGGAATAAGAGAGCATCCCTTTCCTTGCCTTGTCCAAACACCCTTTTCTCTTGAACTGGCCATGATGTTAATGAATTCCTGCCACTTACGAAAAAATAAGCATCTGTGAGACAAGTGTCTTCTGGTGGGAAGATGGGCAGAGCCTTCACAATGCTCCTCTGGGCTAGGCTGGATTGGACCCATGTTGTCTCCTCATAGGCAGTGAGAGCCCTCTGCCATTTCTCTGGTCAGAGATGTGATCCCCCTACCCAGAGCAGCAGAAACCCACAGTATGGCTCCACCAGCATTTGTCCACAGCTTTGTGGGAACTGGCCTGGGCACTGCTGCAGGCACAACATAGGGAGCTGATTTCCTGCTGCCCCTGCCCAGGCTCCCCCTTCTATGAGGGACATCTTCAGGACTCAGTCTCCTAATCTCTTTGCTTGACTTGGGTGACTGAATTTACACTGTGAATAACATTCCCTCACTTTCTGGGATCATTTAGTTTTCTTTGATCTTAATCACAGGAGCTGTGAAATCACTGTTGGTGGCACTGGAAAAACTCACCAATGTTAGGCTACTGCCATAACAGCAGCTTGATGGAGAAAGGATGGTTCCAGAAGTTTTTAGGGGAAGGACAGGACCAACCTTGTACTTGTCCCTTGTAAATTACAGCAGGCAATGCTGAAGGGAGTCTTGTTCTCCCAAGACAGAGTGGCTGCAGTGTGGAACTTTGACCCTCATTCATGGAGAAAACTTCCAAAGACTCAAGGTAAACTAGAAACCACAAAAGTGTGAAATAGATTGTAGAGATTGTAGATAGTACTGTAGTATGTCACATGGGTGAAAAATTTAGGTTTTAGGATTTTTAGCATATTATAGATGGATAGAAGATGGAGGGTACCAGGTTGTTGTCTCCAGTTCCTTTCTTCTTTCTTTTTCTTCCTTCTTCTTGGGTTTAGGTGGTATCTTGTAATTGGGTAGAAAAATCCACATTGCAGGTCTTTAGGGATCAGTTACTGGGTTGGAAAGGAAAATAATTTAGATGTCACCTCTAATTGGGTAGCTTAGTTTTTGATTAGACTTAAAAGGCCTTGTAATAAGAGATTGTTAGCCATTTTTTGTGCTGGTTTTCCTGCACGCAGAGTCTGGTGCAGACAGTGTGCTAAAGTTTTGATAAGATAACAATAAACAGAAGCTGAAAACCAAAAAAGTTCAATGTGTCTCACTCCCGACACAGAACTGCTCCAGGAGGGTCTCCCCTGCCAAGGGAGCCCCCAGAGAGTTGCCCAGCTTGGGACCCACAAACTCACAACTGGTGCCCCTGTTCCAATGAAATTGAACTCTGAAGAAATCATCCCACAGAGTCCCTGGAACGGAGCCAGATCCATCAAAATTCCTCCAGAGGTGAAAGGACTCAGCTATTCAACATTTCGATTCCTTGTCTGCAGAAACTCAGAAGCCTGGGCTCAGTGTGATCTCAACTGTGGAGAAATGGTTTGAAAGCAGCAAGATGAGTTCAGCAAGGACAAATGCAAATGTCAAGCAAAGTGAGCTGTAGGTAGAAGATCTGGGGAATAACCAAAGAGAAAGCAGAATAGCAGACAAAAATCCAGGGGTTGCAGAAAACTGAAAACTGAAGCTTTGCCAACAGCAAAGGGGTCAGGCATTGACTTGGAGTTCTGGGGCAAGGCAGAGGAGAGATCTGCCTTGTGCTGCCTATGCAGGACCCTTTCAGAGTCCTAGGCCGAGAAGTGGAGTAGTCTGGAAGAAAACAATACAAAGGATAAACACACAAAAATATTGCCCTAAGAGAAAGGAGTGAAGCTGTGCCCATTTAGCCTAGAAAAGAGAAGTCTTGGGGGTGGGAAGTGGGTGGTGAGGAAGGAACAGTCTTTCATATGTTGTAATGGAAAGGGTGGCCAGCTGGTTTCTGTGCAGCCAAAGCAGGGTAAGAAGCAACAGGCTCCAACTGCAGCAGGAAATGTGGAGGTCTGATATTTGAAGCAAGATGAGGTTAGCAAGACCTTGGGATGGGCAATTCAGGAAAGTTATTCAACCCCTTTTATATGAAGTGGCTGGGAAGAAACCTCTCTCAAAAGAAATCCAAGTTGAATCCTGCCTCTGTGGGATGGATTATGTTATGAGTTATGTTCCCAGGATTTAAATAAGGAAAAAGGGGAAAAAAAAAAAAAAAAAAAAAAAAGGAGAAAAAAAAGGTGTTACAAGATGGGTTCCTGTGAACCAAGAGAGCACATGGGGTATTTTTCAACCAGCTTTGCTTCAAATTCTCTTTCCCTATGTCCCACCTGTGCAACCAGCTTCCTCAGCACAGGTGGATGCTGGAGTTTCCTTGTAAACCTGCTGCTCCAAAGCTCTTGCCTGCAGCAGGCTTATGACAGCAACATTCAAACCAGCATCTCAGCCCATCCACCTCACTCAAATCATTTGCACAGCTATTCAGTGCACAGTGCTATTTAAAAATCCAGCCTAGAGCAGTTACCAACTTCAGCCTCCTGTAAACCACCGAGGTTGTTTCTCATTCACATGTAGCATTTTATGCAAATAATTTCTTACAATATTTGGACAATTGCAATGACTTGTTTATAATTCCTCACATGAGTTTGAAGACTTTTGCAGAAATCAGTGCTGAGAATGGCCATGTTGAACAAAGTCCCTGCTCCCTACCAGATGCTTCTCCCATGTTCCGCTCTGCCCTGTTGTCCTGTCTGCAACGTGTGCAGCTTCCCCAATCTCTGTCACCAGGGCTATTTCATCTTGACTGAGCTGAGTGTGAGAGTGAGGTTGTGCCAGGAGAGCTGAAGCATAGTTCCACCAAATTCATCCCACTTGGCACAGAACAAACACCAACACTTTCAGTTGTTACTGGGTACAACCAGCCAAAGTACAAGTAACAGGTACTTTACACCCGTAAAGTCTGATATATTACAAGGGCTGTAAATCAAGCACTCAAAATGATGGAAATCCCATACTTAAATCCCTAAAGCACACTGTATTTATGCCCTCATGCTGTGTAACATGCTGTGCTCTGTAGCTGTATGATCCACTAGAGTTTATTCCCTGGGATGGCCATGTTACCGTCATCTTGTCCTGCAGTCAGCGTACCTCAACATCCTGCCTTTCCATTTCTTCACGGACTCTTTCTAATGCTTGGCACTTCAGCACTGAGTGACTGCTTCAGGGTTACTAATGAAGCTGTTTTCTCAGGCACCTTTTCAGATCCAGAGCTGATGATGAGGGCATGGAGTTATACCTATTTAACAGGTGCGAAATAAGAAAAAAAGGAAATTTAGGTCATAAGCACTCGTTCATTTTGGATACACATTTTGAACCAACTAGGATCTCAATTTTTTATGATTTTGGCACTATACAGCACTTAGTTTAGTCAAACCCCATATCCTAATGTCTGTGACTGCATCTG
Organism: Lonchura striata; assembly: GCF_050655825.1. NCBI lineage: Eukaryota > Metazoa > Chordata > Aves > Passeriformes > Estrildidae > Lonchura > Lonchura striata. Next base: position 51,042,385 of record NC_140707.1, on the reverse strand, counting down.
CAAATCTTTAGCACTTCTGTAAAGCAGCTTGGGAAATGAGGAAGACGTGGCTCCTCCTGTGAAAGCTCTCGCTTATGTGGCTTACCAACTCACAGAGTAACTTCAAGGCAGGGGTAGACACAGACTGAGCTCTCCAGGGAGGCATCAGCTGTCTACCCAGGAGAACCACCTTTCTTTCTGCAGTCTCTTGCTTCACCAACATGATAGGAGTTCCCCAGCCCTGCTAAGAAAGGAGGCAGCCTAGCTGTCCAGCTTATTGCTCCCTCCAGCTAAGGTCCAGCCCAGGTGCTGAAGAGATGGCAATCCTAGGCAAAATGCAGGAAGTGATCATATGCACAAGACAGCTGAAGCTAGGCTGCCCAGGCAAACCCATTTCTGGCAATTTCTAGGTCTTTGGTACTTGGCTTTGCCACTTTTGTGCCGGGATTTTTTGACTGTCATTAGTAATGTTTTTTTGTTTGTTTTTTTTTTGTTTGTTTGTTTTTTGTGTTTTTGTTTTTTTTTTGTTTGTTTGTTTTTTGGTGTTTTTTTTTTGTTTTTTGGGGTTTTTTTTGGTCCATATTTTAAAAGAAGGAAACTGTAAAAAGAAAATGACAAATGTGCTAGCTTTTCAGATATGGACATCAAGCTCCAGGTTGCTGGGTCCATCTGACCCCACTGGAGAGGAAGAGCAAGCTTGGCTAGAGCTGAAGTGTTGACAGGAGGTTGGCAGGGTCAGACCTCCTGCACAAATGGGAGTTTCAGTCTCAAGACACTAATTATTAGAGTTCACCCCAGGCTATTTTGATGGGATGAACCACATTCTCCTTCTCCTGTCCTGTACAGATCAACTGGTTGTGTATTTAGTTAAGCAACCTCTAATCTGTTCCTGGCAAGGACTTAGCAGCTCATAAGCAAGTACTCTTACATGTTCACTTACAAGAGTCTCCAGGTCAGCAGACCTCAAACCCTGGTAGAGTACATCCATTCAAGGCCAAACTTCCTCTCACTGCTGTCTTCACAGGCCTTGTCTACCTTCTGGGATCAGTCAAAAATGAACCAGATCACCCAGCTGTGCTTGGGACACTGAAAAGGTTCAGCTACCAGACGCCCCCCCAGTCAACCAGGGTTTCTTTGCTTCCGCTGCCTGGGCTGAGCCCACCAGTTGAACTATCCAAGCGCATGGACGTGTGTGGAGGGTGCAGATGTTGTCTGACGGTTTGACTCATCTCGCTGGCAGTCTCGTTCGGTGATGATGGGGAAGGCCCAAAGAGGAAGGGCAGTGACCCGTTTAACCAGAAAGGCTGATCCACCCAGGGGTAGACTAACTGGTGATGGCAAGGGGCCATGGCCCCAGCTTCCTTTGTGCTTCCCAGTGTGTGCACTTCCAGGCAATACAAGAGCAGGAGAGGCACACGTGGCTGTTCAGCCCAGCCACGGTGGCAACAGGACTCAACCTTGGCACTCTGCTACTGCTGCAGTGAATCCAACTGCAGCAACCAAGTAGCAAATATTGTACTCCCAGGGGATCAACAATGCCTGATGGAGAATTTGATGTTTACAGGGCTTTGGTTGAAGCCATGATCCATGGCATGGGGGTGGATGGTGTTTCTTAAATTAATATATGACTCTTGAGTGTATTACATTGCTGCTTCATGACTCCATTCAGAGGAAAATGTCCTTCAACACCACCCATCACCACAAAAGACGTTCAAAACTCCCAAGGATTGAGTACAGCTTATTTAGGGTGTATTCTTGCAGACAGACTCTGAGACACCTGTCTCAGCAGGAGATGGCTGTAAACAACATTAATGCTAGTACTGTGCTTTCACCCCAATGGGCTCTGCTTCATTTTTGTTTTATGGGGGTGTGTACACAGTTTTCCATTTTCTCCATCCCATTTGATAGGAACAAGAGCTTGCCAAATCCTTTAGCTCACGTAACATTCTCGGGGGAGGTGTTCAGCACAAGCAGTTGCACTGACGGGCTCACATGCAGTGAGCTTGTGCCCAGGCAGGTGTGGTGCTGGTACAAGCGGTGCTGGAGCCCAGCACATCGGAGGCAGCGGGGGGAGGACAGGGAGCATGGGGCAGAGTGACTGTGCAGGAGGGGACAGAGGAGCTGTGCAGAAGGTACACTTGGTGCCTGTGCAAGTAGCGCTGAATGGCAGAACCACATTGGCAGAGTTACCAAAATACACAAATGGGTATCAGCCCCATTGGCTCGACAGTGCACTGGCACATGCTGTCACACCCTGGCACACACAGCTCTCGCCTGCTGCCAGCTCTCTGGGAGACAACCCAGAGTCCCAGAGCAGGTTGCTGAGGGAGGCAGTGGCAGGGCTGAGCCCCTGACCCAAACCTAGTCCATTGCACAGAGCCTTCAGTCAGGGCTCTTCAATGCCTTTTTGAGAGAAACACAAGGAAGGAGGCCTATGGTCAAACACCCAAACACCGAGGGAGGACTTACTTAGTGCTGTCTATTTCAGAGGGCTTCCCCAGGGGGCTCAGAGCAACAGATGGAGGGAGGGAGGGGGAGCAGTTTCAGATGATCACCAATCCTGCGCTTTCCACCCTTGCATTTTGGAACCCTGGCAAGAGAGGTGCTCTGTAATCAGCCTTCCAGGACATGGCTACTTTTCCTACAGCTTTGTATGTGGCTGCCAACACCAGTGCCCAGACACAGGTGACCCGCAGCCTTCCATGGCACTTCATCCTTCATGGTGCTTCGGAGGTGGGACAGGGAGATGTGCTACACCCTAAGCTATGCCAGCAGTGATGGTGCAAGGCCTTGATTTGAAGACTTGGTCCTCCTGGTGTTGTGAATAATGCCAAAACTGGTGTCAAAGTAGGGACAGGAAAATAAAAACTCCTTGCCACCATTCTTTACCTGAACCCCAAAGTAGATGTCCAAGAATCATGCCATCTTTTATCTTATTTAAGCCAACATTTTTTACTTCAGTTTTGGGTATCCTTGTTTTTCATATCAATACCTGATCCTTTGTGAGCCATCTGAAATTGTTGGCCAGCAGGGCATCTTGTCCACCTGCAGAAACCAGTTTGCTGGCTCTGTGAGAAGTGTGTCAGTTTATCAGAGTGAAATGAGTTGTCTTTCCATTTCTTTGAACATCTTGTGAGGGGGTGAGCAGAAGAACAGACTTATCTCTAAGCCAGGAATTGCTCTGCACATCTCTATCATGCGGCATTTCACTAGTTTCCACTCGGAACTAGTGGGACTTTTAGCCCCTGCATAGGGAAATTTTCCTGTAGCCCTAATTTGGGTCAGCACCCATCCTTGGATGTCTACTGATTTCACAGCAGGGAAGACAGAAGCAAATACAGTAGCCCAAGGAAGCTTCCTCCTGTCTACCATGGCATTACAGGTATAGAGGATGGATGTACACTCTTCATCCCATTCCTCATGCAGCCTTCCTCCTTTCCCCCCTGCTGCACAGTGAGAGGGAGCCACCAGGTAGCTCTATATTGAATTTGGAGCACAGCCTTGAGCCCTTTGACACTCACATCTAAACCACCCAGGTGTCAACTGGCACTTAGGCACACTCCAGAGCATGGCTGGGAGAAATGCAGAGCTGCTGCTACCCCAGCATGCGAGCCCAGCTGCCAAGCAGTGTGGGACCTTGCAGCCACAGCAGATGGTTGCTGTCAGATGAAGAAATGTGCTGCTCCAAAGCCCTGCATGAATGAGGCTCTATGTCACACAGGGTATACACTGGCTGCTTGCATTGCACCTAAGACTTGTGCACGTGATCCAGCAACCTGCAGGTTTTCAACAGACAGCAGAACAGGTGCCTACATCCACTTTGTAGACACTGAGAACACCTTGCACCTGCAGCTGAAGGGGTTTGTTTGGACCAATGAGTCTGGCTTTGCCAGCCTGTTATACTGGCTGCATGGGGTGCCATCATGCTGCCTGGTTATACAGCAGTGCCAGCATGCACCAGCACCTGACTACCTTAGCCACCCATCCATTACCTGCTGTCTGGAGCTAGAGAGTGAATCAAACACCTGCAAAATGCAGCAGTGCCTCTGCTTGGCACCCACGGAGTTTACCTCTGTCACAGAAGTCAGCAGCCCACGTACTGAGAGGTACTTGCCAATACCCACCCATTAGCTCTAGTGCAAACCCCCTCTTGCTGCTTTGTCTGGTCACCAAGTGCTCAGCACCACCTGGAGATGAGCTGTCAATAGCCATTTTATCCTCAGCCAGAAACTACATGTTAGCCTGCTAGTGGCTCCATTGGATTTGGGAGCCCACAGGCCTGCAGCACAGCCTTGCTGCCCAGTTCTTTCCGACAATCCCACGACATTTCGGCACAAGCAAGTATCTAGCAAATCCAACCAGCACAGATGATGCTGCTGGAATTGGGGCCATGGCAAAGCAGAGGCAGGAACTGCAGTGTCAGGAGTCAGGACTTCCCCTGACGGTGTCACAGATGACAACTCAGCAAGTTCATTCTGCAGAAACTAGATAACATCAGCACAAGGTGGTGGTTACTGGCAAACGATCCTGTTCCTGAAGCTTCATCTGAGACATGACAGGCTGCAGAGAAACCCTTTTGTCAAGCAGACCCAAACTCTGCTTTTGCTGAAACCCACGTGGGCTTCTGGAAGTAGCTTCATGCTGGTATTTCCTAGGAGATCCAGGTCACAATGCTGGGAGCTAGAGCTGGAGAAGTCCATCACCTTGCTAACACAGGGCCTTTTTGTCTGGCAGAGTCCCTTGAACTAGACAAGGATGCAGAGCTGTCAGTCTTACCCACAAGTGACCCACCTCCTGCCTTGAGCAGCAAAAGCTTTTCCTTCTTCTTAGGGCCTAACCTTTCTCCAATCCCCATGGCACTCCACTTGAACTCTGCACAAGCACAGCAGGACCCAGGACTGGAGAGAAGAAAATCTTTCCTTCCTTCCTTCTTGGAAGTAGCTGAAGTTTAATAAACCTCTTGGCAGATGTTCTTAATCAGCATTAAGGCCATCCTAGTACAACTGGGCTGACTGCCTGCCCCCTGGGTAGGCTTTGCTCACAATGAAATTTTCAGCCCAGGCAGTCATACCACTGCCTGCTCTACCAAATATGTCCCTGGGCTGAAGTATACTTAAGTTGGTTACTCCACTTAAAAAAACCAAACCAAAGAAAACCCACTTTAACTCCACAGCAAGGTATCTGGAGAAGGGTTTTTCACCACCAAATTAGCCCATCACCTTAGCTATTTGGGAATAACTTCTTGCTGACCCTAACAGACAAAACCAAAGGCTCAGCATCATTAAGCTCTCTCATCCCACAACCACATGCTGCATCTTCAGCCTAAACTCAGCCCCAGGTGATGCATGAGCTGTAAAGCCTGGCCTTTGTGAGCTGATCTGTGTCTCCCTGCCAGCCTCAGCACCAGTTCCTTCACCACCTTCTCTCCAAGTGTGTGGTGAGGAGCTGAAATATCTGTGCTGGACAGGAGACCCAGCTGCATGCAGGCAGAACCACTGAGGCCATCACGGGTGCTGAGGCTTGGGGAAGCATCACAGGCACTGGTTGTGCCTGGAATTACAACTCAGTTGCAGTGGTGGAGTCAGCCTGAGCTGACAGGTGCTCCCAAGGCTTCTGCTCCTGGGGATTCAGATGCAGAGAAAAGGCAAACTCCAGCCATTATGTTATGGGTGCCAGCCCTTCCTAGTGGCCTTGACCAACAAGACCTCCTGCCTGCAGGGCAGGATCTTTTCCTCATATGGGAAGTGTTGCTGGCAGAGCTGCTGACAGCAAGCTCCCTGCCCATGGGGCTGGCTACACCTCTGACAGCAGCTACCCTGCCTGCCTCCATCACCCACCTGGGAGATGACCCTGGCCACCCCACCAGCTGCATGGTGTGGGGAGGCTCATGTGCCTAACCAGGGAAAAGTGACCCACCCAGCTCTGCCCATGAAGCAGTTTCCTGAGCCCAGCAGGAGTATGATGCCTCCTCACGAACACAGGCTGTACATGGACCCATTCCCTTTGATTGTGCTGGCCTCCCATCCCACCCTCTGCTTCTCCCCACCTCCCTCCCCCGCTGCCCCCACTTCAATTGCCAGCAACCAGTGATCACAAATAAGCAAAAAGTGTGCAAAGCCACGGGGAGCCAGGTGATGCTTCCAGGCTCAGGGAAGCAGCAGCTGGTTTTTCTCATTTCTCTGTGAGCATCCTTGCAGCACAGTTCTCCCTGGCTCCTGTCCTGCGCCCAGTGATGGGCCGTGCTGGAGCTAGTAGTGCTCAGCAGAGCCTGGCAGCCATGGTAATCAAAGCAGTTTCCATGACTCTTGGTAAATACCAAGGCTGGGGATTTTTGGGGCTTGTTTTCCAGCAAGTTGAGTAGAAGAACCAATAAGGACAAAGACAAATGAATACCTGTTGCTCTTGGCTCAAAATGAAACAAGAGAGACAGGTCACTGGCAAAGGTTAGTTAATACCACTTACCACAGAGTTAGGGAGTCGCCCTCAGCTGCTGTCAAGAAGGGCAGAGGAGGCAATTTTTCATAGACAATGTGAGAACAATACTATGAAAACTGCAAAGTAATGACCCCCAAGCATCCTCTGCTGCAAGTCAAGGGAGGGAGGGGCTGGATGCACCGTCCCCAAAACTGCACACCTTGCAATACCTTGCCTACAAGGGAATGGGGGCAGTGGGCGGGAGAGGATGAGGAGGAAAGGAAGAGGGCTACAATGAAGCTTTGGGAGCATGATGGCCTGCTCAGCCTCTTCGGGATGAGCTGATTACAGGAGAGAGGGAAGAGGAGCTGGCAGGACACTTCTGGCAAAACAGAGTTCTTGCTGCCTGACACTTGTCAGAGGTCCTGCAAGAAGAGTCAGGTATGCAGTGTAGAACACTCACACCAAACTACTGTAGCTGGATCCCAGGCTGTTTATCCCCCACTGCCCTAGGCCTGGTGATTTTGGGCAAAGTGGTACCTACCTTTCCTTAGGAGTGAAGAGGAAAGGGTGGCTTTGCAGAGGGAACTGGGGTAATATGTGAAGGGCACCAGAGTGCTGTTACAAGCATCTAAGCAATGGAAAAGTAATGCAGCTCACCTGCCTGAGACTCGGAAAAATATGGTATCACATCACTCTGGGGAGAGCTCTAACCTGAACTACTAGTGAGTGTGAGGAGCACAAGAGTTATGACCTGAATGTGGATCTCATAAAACAGAAGATGGGAGTGTCCTGGAGGAGACTGACTGGCACCCTGAAAATTCCTGCTGGTGGTCCTGGCTGTTAATCTACCTCAGGTACCTCAGAAGCAGAGAGGCCTGCAGGTGAAATGGCCATAAAGCACCAATGTTGCCAAATGGGCTCACATGTTTAACAAGAACCATCTGATGAAACCACGGGATGGCACCATGAACCACAGAATGACAGAAAGGTTTTAATTGAATGGAATCTTTAAAGGTCATCTAGCTTCAAACCCCTGCTGCGCACAGGGACTCTTTCCACTAGACAGAGTTGCTCAGAGCTTTATCGAACCTGGCCATGAATACTTCCAGTGATGGGGCATTCATCACTTCCCTGGACAACCTTCACTCCCATAATTTTAAAATGCTCTTATATACAATCCAAATGCTCTTTCAATTTAAAACTGTTGTTCCTTGTCCTATCACCACAAGCCCTGGTAAAATGCCCCTCTCCAGCTTACACAAAGACCTTTAGGTGCTCTGAGGTCCCCCAGAGCCTCCTGTTCTCCCGACTAGCAGCCGCAGTTCTCGCTGCCTTCTCTGACAGCTCCAGCCCCCTGCCTGTTGCTGCGGGCCCGCTCTGAGAGCTGCCCGCCGGCCGGAGGTCAGCGCTGGGCCGCGGGGCAGAGCGGCAGCTCCGGGCCCCGCACCGGGCGGGAGCGGTGCCGGCCCGGCACGGCACGGCACAGCCCGGCCCGGCCCCGCCGCTCCGCGGCCGCGCGGCGCCTCCTGCCGGCGGCCCCGCGGCTCTGCCCGGCGGGGAGCGGCGGGCCCGGGCGGGGAGCGGGGCCACGAGAGCGGCCGGCAGCGGGCTCAGGGAGGGGGAGCGATGGCCGCGCACCGCCGCATCCCGCCCGCCGGGGCTCCTGCGCCTGGCTCCGTTCGCCTCGTGTGCGGGTTTGGGCGGGCACGGGAGCGCCTCAGGCTGGAGCAGCCGGCGAGCGAGACCAGAGCTCTGTGCCAGCAGCGACTGCCGTCCTCAGGCTCCTGCGCCCAGGGCCAACAGCTGCGGCTCTACAGCCAGCTGCAGCTATGCCCGGGAGGGATCCAAGTGTGCGGTGTGTGCGCCCACCCGAACGAGGGATGCAGCCCGACGGCTGGCTGGACCGAGGACGTGGGGCTGAAAACAGCCCCGCAACTACCAGGCTACCGGCTCCAGCACCACCGGCACCAAGCCCTGTCCCAGTAATACAAGATCCTTCAGCTCTGCTCCGGTAGTGCTCCACAGTGCACCTGACACAGGATGGGGTGGGGTGTGGGATGGCCAGGAGATGGCTTCCTGGCCTTTGAGAAGTGTCCAAGCAAATCCACATGACCAGTCCGTTCATGAAGTGCAAGGACACTGCCACAGATAGAACCATTGCATTTTAGATTTGGGGGCCTGTTCTTTCACAGGACAACACAGGCTGTGCCTGGCATATGCCCTCAGCTCCTGCCCATGCCCACGAGATGTCACTGTAATGCATAAGCCTGTCCAGTGGACAGCCTGTTCCTTAGCAAAATGTTTAATTCTGAGAAGGTGGGAGCTGGGTTTTGAGAGGACAGTTACTACCAGAATCAAGAACATCAAATAGCCTGTCTCCTACAGGAACCAGGAGGGTTTGCGGTATACAGAGATGGAACTTTGCACTGAACAAAGATAGAACTTTTTCCATTCAGAAGTCACAGCCTGTGGCATAAAGGGGAAGAGGCCCAAACCCTCTGCTTTAACTTTATTCTTTTGCAGCCCAACCATATCACCTGAAAAAGAAATGCTCTAAACTTTGAGTGTCAAATGCCTTGGTACTGACTGAAATACAGTAGAAGGCTGTTTGGGTGACAGAATTAGGGAGAGGACTGGGTTAGGAAGGACCTTAAAGATAATCTCATTCCAATCCCTGGACCTTGCTAGGATTCAGCTCCTGCTCAAGCCTTGGCTGGAATAGCTAAGCATTTAACTGATGTAGATACATCACTCTTCTGCTGCTACCTTTGGTAGCTGCTTCTAGCATGCTGGGTTTCAAAGGGCACCTTTTATTTATCTTCCAAACCTCTTCTGTTTTCATAGAAGAAATCTTTACTGCAATGTGGCTATTCACCAGAGAAAGGCCACTGCCTGCACCCACAGCACTGCCAGTGCTGCTGGAAGCCATGTAGCAGGTGAGAGAGAGGCCTCCTGAGTAGAGATGAGCACACAGGCTCTCCAGGTGAGCAAAAAGTACAAGATTGCTGTGGACAAGATGCCTGGATCATCTGGTATCCACAAGGAGCTCCCACTGACCACCAAAGAGGGAATTTATTACCATGTACACTTTGCAGAGGGAAATAAAGAGAAAAGGTAAGGAGGCCCAACACATGCTCTGCATCTTTTCAGCAGAGCTTAATGAAAGGCAGAGGTATCACATTTTTCAAATAATGAAGGTTGGCTCCTGACAGCAGCTGAGGAATGGGTCAGATCTGAGCCATGAACTCCACAGTCTGGGCAGAAGGAAGCACAAAGACACATAAAGGGATCACCAGCACAAGGACATTGTGACAGCTCCCCTGTCTCTTTCTCATCCCTGAAATGAGTTCAAACTGCTGTATTTGAGACTGAAACACAAAGAACCGGTTAAGGATGATATGGTCTCTCTCCACCTTTCCAAGTGGCAAGCCATGCCTACCTATGCTCTTTGGTGTAGCACTGAGCTACTTCTTGCTTGACAGTAGTCAGAGCTGCCTCCAAGGTTCCCAGCTTTCTAGGGTGAATTCTCCTGGCCCACAGCTGCTAACACAGTCATCAAAATCAGCTCTGGGATGTGCTCCACTCCACTCAGTCAGGAACACACTTGGCCTGTTCAGCCCTGGCGGATGCTGCCACAGTGCTGACCCAAACAGAGCTACAGGAGGACAGCATACACAAAGGTAACATTTACTGAGAGATACAGAACTGAGTATTATGAAGGACATACATGGATGGACAGGGTAGCGACACCACTGCAGAGGGCAGCTTGGACCCCCTTCCCAGCATGCCAGGAAAGGAGCTGGATGCTACCAGACAAGTAACACAATGGAGATAACTGTGGCATATGTGTTTGTAACAAACAGACCATTATAACATACATTTCTATGGGATCACATCTAGTGATTATATAAATCCATATAGAGATCACTGTATAAAAACTTTGTAAAAAATACTTTAAAAAAGTGTAAAAATGTGCATTCAAAAGCACGGCCGACACGGACAGCTGGGCTGTAAACATTATACTGAGTGTGCTTGTGGGGGGCGCCTGCGCCACCGAGCCCCGACAGGCCTGCCCACCAGATGGGGCTGCATCAAGTGTTTGTGGTTCTTGGGTTTGGGTTTCCCTCCGGAGCGTGTGCCAGGAGCAGCAGCAGCATCTGGGCAGGGTGCTGGTGGGCACTGCCCAGCTGCCACTCCTCAGCCTGCAGCCCCTGCTACCCATGGGCTGCGTGCTCCTTGCAGGACACGCTGTGGCTTTGTGGGTCCCAGGGCTGAGAGCAGGCTGAAGGGCTGTGATGACATATCACAGGGAGGTTGCCCTCACTGGCACCACCAGCCCCACTCCCAGGTTCAGCCTCAGAGTACATGCTTGGCAGGTTCCTGATCTTCTCTGTTCCCATGTTTGGTCCATAGTTCCCAAGGAAGCCCACTGGGTCCTGGCTGCACCAGGCCTGGGTGCAAAGTTCTTCATACAGTACATACATTAGAGACCCTGGAAGACCCTGTGCCACTGTCTCCTCCTCCTGGCCCTGTGCCACCTTCACTTCTTCTCTAGCTGCTCCAGCAGTGGGTTGGCTTCGCTCTCAGGAGTCTTGATGCTGTCTGTCCGCACGATGCAGGTGGGACGGTGCCGGTTCAGCATCAGGATGAGCTGCTGCCTCTCCTGTTTCAGCTCTTCTATCTGGGCCTTCAGCTCAGCATTCATGAGCTCTAGACGCTCAGACTCCTAGCAGGACAGGAACACAACTGCATGTGACTTTATCTAGCAGGACAAGATACAAGAAACAATTTGGCCAACATTCCACCTCTGCTCAGTGCTGTCCCTCAGCCCCTGCAGCAGGGGAGCAGGCTGAAGACCTGCCAATGCATCACATGCCTCCAGGCAGTTCATCCCCAGCCCTGCTGCCTTGTGCTTGGCACATGGTGCCATCACACAAATACAGAGCCACCACCTGGGGCAGGTCTCTGCCGCACCCCAGGAAAACCTGTGCCTGGCTACTTTCTGTGGTCTTGTAAGGTGTTTGGGAGCAAACCCATGTTTAAGTTTTCACCCAGCCCATCTGTAAGCATCTGCCCTTATGAACTGACTCCTTGCCATGTTGTCATCTGCCCAAGTCTCACCGCTGTTTGCAGAAAAACAGCAAGGTGCTGGGACAGTTTTTCTGCTCTGGGGTTAGAGGTGGAGGTGGCATCTGGCCTCTGAGTGGGAAAATCTTTAGGACTTTGATCAAGGGGCCAGCACACTGCCAGCCCCTGTCCTGTGCTACACTCATATGGATGTTCCTGCTCCAGCACTGAGGCAGAGACATTATCATTCCTCTCTCACCACAAACCTAGAGCCAGCCTCCAAGCCCTCTCCAGCCCTGGTACCATGGGTAAGCTCTGCCTGGGCATGTACATGGCCACCACCTTCACAGCCTCATGAAAAACAGGGGCTATATTTTCCCAGATAAAGGCACTGGAGCAAGGGGTGGCAGAGGGGCAGTTCAGGAGGCAATGTTGCCTGCAGCTGGAGCACTGTTCTAGGAGGTCTCTGCTGTGCCCTGGGACAGACTGGGGCACCCACCCGCTGCAGGAACTCCGTCCTCTCCTTCTTCTTGTTACGACATCGTGCTGCTGCTACTTTGTTTTTCTCCCGGCGCCTTTTCCTTCTCTCTTCTTCCTCATCCAGCTACAATAAGACAGAGAAACCCAGATCAGAGACAGTAGGTGTGGGGGGGCAGGAGGTAGGGGTAAGCATGTAGCAGCCCCACCCATGGCAAGGCAATGTGGCAGCCACCCGGTCACGGGCCATCAGCAACATGACTTAATCCTCACTGGAACCAGGCATGCTGCTGCTACAGCCTCTACCTCCACTTTGTGGGAACACAGAGAGGGAGACCTGTACCCACAGCTGAGGACATGGCTGGTAGGCGAGAGACAACCTTCACAGGGCTGCTTCTTCCCTGAGAGAGGGAAGAGACAGAGAATAGAGCCCCCTCCCAGAAGCAGGGGTGGTTTGTCACACAGAGTCAGCTCTGAGAGCACAGACATTGAAAGCATCACACACACAAGAGGCAGAAAAACTTGGAAGATACCCCAGCTGGGCTTGCCCCATTCCAGTATCTGGAACTCTTCTGCAGCTTCAGCACTGGCAGGACACAGCAGTACCTGCACTGTTTGCCATGACTCAGTTCTCTGTGCTCTTTGACTCAAACCACACAGGCCAAGCGAACAGACCCTATGGGTTAGAAAACCATAATCAAAGTATTTAAGAATATATGCTGCAAAGCTTGTGTAAATGGCCCATGGCATGCCTACATCCAAGAACCCAAACTAGCTCCTTCAAGAAAAATGAGTGCTGGAAAGCCCTGTGAAATCAGGTTATACTTTGTAGCATAGATAGAGAAGAAGAGGTCCCCAGTGCCTTCATCCACATTTGGCCTGGGTCTCTGTAATTTGAGTGTCAGACTGAACTGCCTCATTCCTATTGACTGATACCTGGTGGCCACAAGATCCTCCCACATGCAGACACATCAGCAGTGCCTGATGGTAATGAAGGTTGCAGATGCCATCCACAGTAGACTGTGCACACTGCTAACAGTCACCAAGTCCAAAACCCACTAATTAAAACATCCCAGGTGATGTACAAGGACTGGATGAAACATGCACTCAGCAAAGGTAGGGTCAGGGGGTAGCTTAAGTAAGCTGCATGTCCAATACACAGCACATAGCACACTATAGAAGGCAATGTCTGAGCTCTATAGCAGTTTTGTATCTTTTCTTACTTACTTTGCAAGAATTATACCACAGTTGCTATTTCAGTTGGGGCTAAAATATTAAGCAAAGCCAGCACAAGCTAGGCACAGACTTCCATAATGCCAGGCTGGCACCATTCTTTTGACAAGGCAGTGTCATGGGGCACCAATGTGCCACACTTGGAAGAACTAGGATGGGAACTGCACTGATGCTCCCAAGTCTAGTCAGAAACAGGCAGCTCACAATGCACCCACATAACTTGGATATGACAGGTTAACAGAAAGAATCTGGAAGGCACTAACTCTACATTCTGCTGCCAGGTCTTACAAAATTGCCTGACAGAATTTAAGAGGAGGTGGACATCAGGGTAGATGGAATTCCCCTCTGCATATTTACCAACTACTCATCTACCCCTAAGACAATTTCTTGGTCTTTTAGTTCCAGGATTACTAGGAGGATGCGTAGAGGTCACATGCTCACAGCTCTAAAGCTCAAAAAACACCCCCAAACTTGGCTTTAAAAGTACATCTTGGGGCGTAACAGCAACTGGAAGAGCAACCAGCAACTGCACCAGCCCTGGGAACTGCCTGGCATTTCCATGCTCTGTTGGCCCATTCAACTAGAATTACAGACTAAATGACTTGCCTCTGACCCTAGCTCCACCCCACAGGGGGCCCAGCAAAGGTCTGTGTCCTTTAGATGCAGTACAGATGCCCAAGGAAGGTGGCTCAACACAAAAAGAAGAAGCTTGAATCCTTGGTTCTGCTTTTTAACCACAGCTCCTTTAGCTTCATAGAAATATAGAAAGGTTTGGACAAGATTTTAAAGATCACCTAGTTCCAATCCCCTGCCACAGGCAGGGACACCTTCCAGTAGAGCAGTTGCTGAAAGCCCTGTCCAGCCTGGTCTCAAACCCTTCCAGGTATGAGGAATCTACAAATTTTCAGGGCAGAGAAGTTCTCTTCTTCAAGACAGCAGGTTTTCCCCATCTGCTTCTGCTTGATTTCAGTTCAAAAAGGTGACATGGCCCTAGTGCTGAGTGTTAGGACGTTATTCAGAGGCACAATGAGGGACAGTGATGATGTACCACCCAAAAGCTTGTCCCAGCAGTTGATCTCCAGGGGATCCCTGTGGGTAGAAGAGTCCCTGTGGGGATGCCTCCTGAACTGCTTCAGTCAGCAGCCTCAGAGACTGAGGTGATCATCTGCCTGAGGGGCAGGGCTCAGTCCCAAAGGGAGCACCCCAGGTGGGATTCAGGGGTGGAGGAGCCCAGCAGCATCTGTCTACACCTCTCCAAGAGGAGAGCAGCTTTCCCAGTGGGGCTGTCCATCACCCTGCAGAGAAGCTGGCACACGACACCCCCTGGGTGGGTTTTGTGTGTCCCCCTGGGCACAAACACCCCAATGCCAGGAGATGCTGGTGCCCTCAGCAGAGCAGAGGAAGCTGCCTTGCCCAGGTTCATGGCAAGCAGCCTGTCCTCCCAGGCACTACAGAGTGGCATGCCAGCACCCAGCATTCCTGGGCTCCAGCACCCTGCAAGAGGAAAGCAGCTGCAGGCTGCATTGCAAAACTGTGCGTGGGCAGCTTCTTGGCTGCTCATGGGATAAGCAGCTACTGCTTCAACTCCCTCAGGCTTTTGCTGCAAAGCCTTGCCAAGGGCAGCTCCATTTGCTGTCTTCAACTCCTCAGCTTCATAGGCCATGCAGGGGAGGAAGCAGCTGCATGGAAGGTAGCTGTGCAAGGCTGTCAGTAGGTTTTCTCTTATCTTCCCTCTACATGGTGCCTCAACAGCTGGCTCAGAGGACACTCAGCAATTCCAGTACCTGCTGCAGGGCAGAACTGCCCTTTCCCTGTTACACAGATGCCAGTGTCATCACATACCCATGCCCACAAAAAAACAAAATCAGCAGTTGCAGGGCCAGCTCAAAGGTGCCAAAAATCCCTCAGGAAAGGAGCTGGGCCTGGGAAGACAACATAGCCACAGAGCCACCCTCTTTCTTCATGAACCCATGAAGAAAGGCAGGCACTGCAGACTATTTGCTGCATTAATACCCAGGCCAAGAGCTTGGAAGAGAATTTGGCTTCAACTGCAAATCCGTGACTGCTTTGCCCATAGAGGAATGAAAACCACTAGCATTCCCCAGGGCCTTACAATGGCCTCCCACAGTATCCTAGCCTCAGCTCTTTCCACTGCAGAGCTGTCCAGTCATTCCCAGGCCATCTCCAGGCTGCACAAGCTGACTGGACACTCTCTTGGGCACAGAGCTCCTGTGCAGGATGATCAGATGAACTACATCATACCAGTTCTACCCACAGGAGTCCACCTCAAACAGCTGAGGGGAAAGAAAGGGATGGTTTGCACAGGTTGATCTGGCTGCTGCTGAGCTTCTGCCAAAAAATTAGGCTAAATTAAGTGTCAGCACCATTTGGAGAGCAGGTTGCCCCTTGGAACTCCTATTTTACTTCCTTCAGCTCACAGCTCATCACAGGCAGCTTTTCACATCATCCAGCACCTCCTTGCTCACACTGCCAGAGAACACACATCACCCCATCCTCATATGGCATCATCTGACATAACCTCACACAGAGCAAATGCTCTGTTCAGAAGGCTGTTTATTGGACCTTTTAACAGCAGCCAGCACCTTCAGCAACGTGGGACCTCTGAAACGGTGGGTTCCCAGCTCCATCTGCAGGCAGTAGGAGGTGCAAACACTCACCACCAGTTCAGCCAAAGATTGGAAAACCAACACATGGGACATAGGGAAAACACTGTCCAAGCATCTCCCAGTCCCTTCAGCCTGGTTCTGACATGGCAGCCTGTGGTACCAAGCAGAAACTACCCACCTTCCCCATCCCAGGAAACTCGAGGTGAAGCCAGGGCCCACCCCAAGCAGTGGGGCAGGGGCAGTTCCCAGCCAGCAGTGCCTGTGGCAGAGGCTGAGTCACTGCTCCACATACTTGTCCACACACCCCATTCCTGCTGGAGAGGCAACACCAATGCCAGAAGCACCAAGGGCTTGTTGACATGGGTGACAAGGCTGTGTGACTTCTGCTCTGGGTGCATGACCCAACCTAGGGACATGCTGGTTGCACCAGACCCCACGCCACTGCAGGGTTTGAGTTCAGATGGCTGCCAACTGCTGCATTGGACCAGTCAGGTCTGGGATGCTGAGACTACCACTGCCAGCCAGGGACAGGAAATCAGGCAGGGAGAAGAGGCAGCTGCCAACATGCATGCACATCACCAAACAGGGAGCTTATAAAACACGCTGCTGGGCACCCTGCTATGACAGCCAAGCACAGGCAGGAGGGAAACCCAGGCAAAAGCAGACAACAGTCCTGCAGGGTCACCTGCAGCCAGCAGCCTCCAATACTCACCTCACTTTTGACAGGCTGGGGTCTCTTCCCAAGCTTCACCTCCAGGAACTGGAGCGGTGAGATCATGGCCCCGATGTTGCGGATGTCAGCGCACTTCAGCTCCTCGGCGGTCAGGGCTGTGCCGGGCAGTCCTGTCAGGGGGCCGAGCCCAGGCAGCGCACCAGCCGCCAGCGACGGGTCGGGGATCTGCCCTGGCATCATAGCAGGGGAAACAGCTTCCTAGGCTGGAGGGGCACAGAGACAGCCCATTACAACCCACTTACAGGGCCTCATCACACAGCACAAGACAAACTCATGCTCCAGTCCCATCACCTACAGGGGTATGAATCAAGGAAGGCAGATATTCTCCCCCAGGAAGGGCAAAGGCAGAAAATAAGCAGAATCTGTATTACAGAAACCAAAATATATTAATCCTGCCAGGAAGAATAGGGGTGTAGATCAGGAAGGGAAGAGACCTGAGAGGCAAAGCAGCAGAGGAACAGGAGCTGGCTGCAATGACAGTGATGTGATCCCATGGACACCCTTCTCAGGATTACAGCGGATCAAGTTAGCTGAATTTTGATTAATTTATATGTGGATTATTAGTACAAGAAAAAAAAGGCACAAATAGGAGCATAACATGCCCTAGGCTGGATTCCTTCTGGGCAGGCTCAGCCACTGGTCAGGGCTGGAACACAGCACACAAAGACCACAGATAAAACTGCAAGGAAAGAAACCCACCACTGTACAAACATCTCTCAGCACAGACATGAGGAAACAAAGGCTGGAGGAGAAGGGAAATGGTGCAAGGTTCAAAAGACCTCTTCTATCATGAAAGAAAAAAAGTGAGTATAGGATCAGGGCAAACTTCAGCAAGTCACTTATAGGGAGGCGAAAGGGAGTTATCAATAAGTATGAAGAACAAGCAGCAAAGATGTAATAAAATTAAACCTAAAATGGGAAGTCCATAGAGCTGGAGCTGTTACATCAGTCCAAAAGCCATTGGAGCAATGGTTGTTGGCTGCAATGCAGGTACATCCCTGCTGTGTAACTGGCCTGGGACACTCACAAGTTACCTACATACAACATTCAGAGTCAACTTCTGTCCACACAGCAGCCATTTGCCCCTTTTCTTCAACTCAACCACATGTCCCAGCATATGTGCACTGCTCTCCTTGCTCTGCCCATCCAGAGAAGTCCCAGCACACTGTAGGAACCTCCAGGCAGCCACCCCATTCTGCCCCTGTGCAGGAGGCCCCAGGAGAGCAGGCATAAGGACAAGCAATGTCAAGAGACTAAAGGAGTGGACCCAAAATCTCAGTGTGCAGCTTTTTGCAACCACAAGAGACAGTCAGAAGGCAGGATTCAACAAAGAGCTGGGGAAACCCATGGAGGCTCTAGCAGCACCAAGTGTCAGAGAAAGGAGGAGCATTAAATGAAGGATAAGCTTCCACTCTCATCTGCTGAGAGGTCAGGTAACAGGTGATACAGACTCTTCATCCAGGCAGTACAGTTGTGCAGACTCACACACACACATGGCCAAGCCAGCTGCCACAGCTTGCACTGGCCATCCTGGGGAGACAAACCTATGCCAGTACCAGGCTGAAGAGTTGAGTAAAGCTGCATGTGAGATAGACCTGCTGGATCACCAAATCACAGAATAGCTGAGGCTGGGAGGGATCTCTGGAGATTGCCTGGTCCGACTGCCCTGCTCAGGTGAAGTCAGTGGGAGCAGGCTGAACAGAGTTAATCATGACAAACTGAGAAGTTAAAGATTTCTGGGCACTGGCACATCTCTTTACCCATGAGATTTAATATATTTGTTAATTTGAAGGAACCAGAGATAAGCAGCAGAAGGAAAGGAAAAACAAGCATAGAGGCTAGTCAAGGGCAGAGAGACTAATGCAAGCTCTACAGCATCCAGCACGAGTGCTGTGCAAGCTGTACTGGTGTGACAGACAGAATGATTTGCAGCAGCGAGTGTCTACAATCTGCAGTGAGCTGTCATACAGTCTAATCTGCCAATGAAGAGGTCCAGGTGTCAGCATGAGATGTCCCCTGGCAGGGTTTGCTCAGCTGTGACCAAGAAGACTTGAGAAAGAGCAGGGAGAGCAAATGCAGCAAGACAAACCATAAAGAGCTGGCAAGCAGGAATCAAGCCCTCTGCTCCAGTCATCCTTTAGGAGACCAGAAAGGGGAGAGCAAGCCAGTGCTCAGGAGTGCTGGGAGCACTGCTGTGGGGAGAGGAAGCTGGGCAGAGAGAAGGTGATCTGCATAAGGTCATTAAAGCCTGAAGAGAAGACAGGAAAGACAGGCAAGTAACTTCCCAAGAGAATAAATACTACCTGATGAAATGGACTTCTGCCCATTTGGTGACAGAAAAGAAAGAGAAGATACTTGGTAACAATACTTGACCTCAGAAAAGACTACAGGTCAACTCCTTGAGACTGCAAGGACTTAAACTGATGCAAAGTATTAATTCTTCCACAGAGATCTCTAAACTAGAAAAGTGTAATTCCACATCTGCAGTGGAATTTTGTACTGACATCTTGCACCAACAGCTTGTAAGGTGCCCAGAGATGCCCAATGCAGCTGGGCTCTGAAGCTGCATGCTACCTCCCTTCCCTTTCCTTTCAGGCCTACACATGGCTAAGATGCTTCACGCCTCCAGAAATAAGTACCACCACATCCTTAGGCTGCACTCCAGACAGGAAAACACAGGTTATTTAAGGAGTGTGGCTAAACCCCCACCAGCTTCCTCAGAGATCGTCCCTCTCCAGCAGGAAGGCACCGGGTCAATGAGGTGGCATCACAAAGGGGAGGTGAATCTAGAGGTTCTTCCCAGGAACCCCTGGCACAAGACAGACCTGTATGGAGTTAAATCCAGTCTACCATTTTGGGATAGCTGTATACACTGCAGAGCTGGCCATTTCCCTGGTGCTGCCACCAAGATGACATGCTCTGGCACTGGGCAAGACACCTGCCAATAGTAGCACAGCCCTCACTTAGCAATCCCACAGATGTCCATCCCCAGCCTGAACATCTTACATCGAAATTTAAAAAATAAAATAGAAAAATAATCAGTAGCAAAAGTATATGAGCATCCACTTGAAGTCTCTCAGACTGATTTGGGCCCTGACCCAGCCTTTCACAGGCTTCAGGATGAGAATTGACTTGAATGGAGCACTGGATGCCAAAATCCATTCTGGACTTGGAGGACCAGAATGGTTTGGTTCTTGGTTTTAATTTATTCATAGAACCATAGAATATGCTGAGTTGGAGAGACCAACAGGATCACTGAGTCCAGCTCCTGACACTGCACAGGGCAGCCCAAGAGTCACACCATGTGCCTTAGACTGTTGTCCAGACACTTACTGAACTCTGTCAGGCTTGGTTCTGTGACTACTTCCTTGGAGAGCCTGTTCCACTGCCCAACCAATATCTGGATGAAAAACTTTTTTCTGATATCCAACCTAAACCTCTCCTGCCTCAGCTTCATGCCATTTCCTCGAGTCCTGTCACTGGTCACAAGAGTACCTGCCCCTCCTCTTCCCCTCACAAGGAAGTTGTAATTGCCATGAGGTCTTCCCTCAGTCTCTTCTTCTCCAGGCTGAACAGACCAAGTGACCTCAGCCACACTTCATGTGGTTTCCCCTCCAGGCCCTTCACCATCCTTGTGGCCCTTCTTTGGATGCCCTCTAATGGCTTAATCTCTCTTCTCTATTGTGGTGCCCCAAACTGCTCACAGAATTCAAAGTGAAGCCACACATGTGGAGCAGAGCAGGACCATCCCCTCCCTTGACTGGCTGGTGATGCTGTGCTTAATTGTCTTTCATCACAACATGCAGTTGACTGTCATGCAGCTGACAGGCTAGACAGTCCATGTCCTCAGGCAGACTGAATATAGGGTCACTGCAATTTGTGAAATAAGAAGCAAGGAGAAATCCATTCTTCAGACTGGGGGACAACCTAACCACTCAGCACCCTCCCCCCATGCACTCCTGAGCCTGGGACAGGTCCCTGGGGACAAGTGGCTAAAGATTTGAGAAAACACTGTCTTTTCTCCAGCACATCTTCTCCTTCTGCATCTTTGATCTGGTAGCTTAATAGGCCTTGAAATAGCCTTGGTACCAGTGTAACACACAACACAGGTCAGAGTGAAGGGGTTGGCCCAGTATCCAATATGCTCTAAAAATTTATCCTGGATCCAGGGTCTCCAGTGCCAAAGCCCACATCACATCTGTATCAGTGACAACCAAATTTTAAGCTCATCTAACCAAAGTGCCAGAAGCCTCCTGGATAACCATGAACCTGCATACTAAGATGAGCTGAAAACTAGGTAGAAAGGGGGAAATGAGTATTTTCCAAGTGAGAGCTTGCTCAGGGGTCAGAAATCTCAGGAGCACAATGAGAATTGCGAAGAGTCAAGCTGAGTTAGGCCTTGGAGAGGAACATAACACTATTTCCAGCAGGGCTATAACCATGGAAACAACAAGGAATGAGGAGGTGCCATCCCTCTCTGCAGAGAAGGTGTGCAGTAACAGATCATCTCCCCAGTTCCTGAGGGCCCTCAGCCCCAGCCACTGTCACTCCTGCTGATTGGAAGGACTCAAACTTGAACAAACTCCAAGCTTATTCCACTCCTTTGCTTCTTCCTAATGTAAGCACAACTTTCTTTTCATCTCAAGTTCCAGATACTTTCCCATTTTCTTTTCTGGTGAGTGCCAGAGGTAAGCTGTACTTAGACCATGTGAAAAAAACAGAGTATGGAATTCTATTTAATGCTTTGGTCTTCCTCCTAAAGCTGTTCTGGCAGACATGGACATGCCTACCTATAGCTCTAGCATATTGGTACCATGTTCACATGCTAGGGCAGAACTTTAAAGTTCAGGATCTGAGTTTGATCTTTAGGTTGCAGCTCTTCAACAGCCATATCTTGCTGGATGGGGTGAATGAAGCTGGTGCCTTGCCAATTCTTAATTCGTTTCTGGATATTCTCTTGCAGCATTTGCTATTTCTAAGGCACATGAACCAACCCACCTCTGTATTCATTTACTTTCTTACACAGTGCTTTAGTTGGGATTCTTATTATATATATATTTTTTCTTTTCAGAACTGATTAATAACACAGCCTTTTTCCCTCAGTGCCAGGTGGTCTTTCAACATCTCTTTACACGAGCTTGGAAATGTCATGTCTTCAGTAAAACGTAGCCTTCTGGTGTCCTACATTTGAACCACACAGTTCCTTTGTAGGCATTGTATCAGTTATGCTTTTATACACAATGAAGCCAATAGCAACACATCAAGGGGAAAGAGAATGTGCAGTCTTGCATATGACCATTGGATCAGCATGACACCAGCTTCTTGAGTTTACATTCACCATAACTCTGCCTTCTGCACCAACACTATTCATCATTTTGTGCCATGACATCGAGATGCTCCAGAGTGAATTAGGAGACAGAGAAAGCTTTCTTACAACTTCAGTTCAATGATGAGTACCTTATATCATTCATTGCTCTGTTCAGAAACCATCTTTGCAGCAAAAATCTGGTCAACACATGTTTTCACAGGTCAAAATTCAGTTTTTATTTCCTCAGCTTTGCCTCTACACTCCCTTATTCTGGTTTAAATGCTGTAACACAGGACTTGACCTCTTGCCGAAATGTCTGTAAACCCTCCTGATAATTGCAGCAACTTTTGCATCCTTGCTTTGGCACTGTTCTTCCTGTGGCTTCAATCAACTCAGCTATTTTATCAGCAGTCTCATACTCAAAAAGCTGACAGCAACCCAGCTTTCTTTGCTTACCTTGGTTTTGCTGCATCTTTCCCACCAGTTTCAAGTGTTTGTGCTCCCCAATGTGTTCAAGTGCTTTGTTCCCCAGTTATGTCCTTATGGTCAGCAGTCTGTGACACTGGTTGATTTAACATTTCTTAAAGGCAGCACCCATTACTCTTAGTTTTTCTCCTACTGCCAGAGTCTGTTATCTTCTGGAAACCACAGCCTAGAGGGAAGAAGATTTACCAAGTTCTTTCTGTCCCATACAGTTGCTCAGCTTCCTCAGTGACACTGCCCCCCACATACCCTTCTATTCTTTCTTCTGCAGTTCTAATTTTTTAATTTTTTTTTAATGGGTTAGGTTTTTTCCTCTTCCTATACTGATTTGGTTGCTGCTTTTTCAGGGGACTCTTTGTTTGGGTTTGTACTTGTTTTTTTTTTAAGAAGTTGATGTTTGCACAGCAGTTATAGCATAAAATCTAACATGCGTAGGCATAATTCATATAACCCAGGGGGCTTGTACTTCACTTGCTAGCCTGTATTCACACCCCTCCTGCCACCTCTTCACTGCTATTCTTACCCACAGACTAAAACTGGCACAGGAATGCCTACCTGTGTTGAAATCATGCATTCAATTCCCTGCTATAGGCCACCTCAGTTTGTATCCACCATCCTATGCACCCAGAGGCACTGTTTGTTTCTTTATAAACCAAATGCAGTTCTACTGTTACACCATGAGCATCATCCTGCAGAGACGACCATGACATCTCAAAGCAGGCTCTGACAGTCACACTTCAGTTTAACTTGCCATTACTGCCTTATCTTTGGTGTCAGCTTCCTTGGTGAGAGTGAAGGCTATGTGCAGCCTTATTTTCAATTTTGCTGTCTATAATACAATCACAGTTTCTTACAACATAAGCTATTTCACATCTGCTGACATATATAATGGTTGATACAAGTACCCTTCTGTTGCTGAGAGCCAGTCTAGCATCTAATATTGCCAGCCAGCAGATTCTGACACTCTGTACCTACCAGCATGTTTCTCTTTTGCCCATGTTAAGCACTGCACTAAGGCAAAGTCTGTCCTACCAGCCCTCCTCCATGCTTCCTGCAGAATAAAGGCCATGCCTGCCTAGTATTCTCTAATCCAGGCTCAGCCTGGGTGCCTGCCATTACTTGTCAGCTGTCACGCATCAGAGCACTGCTGAAGTCTGTAAGCCACCATACAGTCTTTGAACTCTTCATCAGTGTGTTAGCACCTAGCACAGTATTGCCATTTGTATGGACTGTCTTAGAGCACCCAAGACACAGTGACTGGCCTTTCATCTGCTCCTGGCCAACAGGGAATAATAATTCTGATTTGGAGATCAGAAGCAGTGCTACCAGCTTCTAGTTCCATAGATTCTACTCTGCTTTATTGCCATTTTAAAAAATTTTTTTAGCTCTGGCTATCAAGCTACCTCAATCTGTATGTCATACGTTTAATCTTTCTAGTTCCTTCTGTGAGTAGAAGGATGATTTATATGAAAGCCCTTTCCTGACATACCCAGCTTCTCATGAACCAAGAATGTAACTTTCTAAACAAAGACAGGGCAACTGGCTACCACTCTTTCCCTGAAGCTCTGAGCCACTTGCTTTCTTCCATCTGGACTCTTCTGAGAAGAATGCAGTGTGCTGATGGTCTGAAGCCTACAGACCTTCTTCCGCTTCCACTTCAAGGTTCAGGCCCCAGTGAGAACAGATGGAGGCAGAAAGACACTACCCCATATTCCCAGTTCTACAAATACCTTGCTGTGCAATTAGAGCTTTCTTCTGCTATCTAAAATATGATACTCTCCCATTGCCACACAATTCTATCTGCTGTAGATGTATTTAATTTTGAGCAGCACCTTATAGTCATATCTTCTGTCCAGCTGCTTCTGCTTTGCATTGTTAAAAGCAGAAACTTGCAGGGCCAGTGCCAAGCACCAAAGTGATCAAAGTTATTTGCCAACCATCAGAACACAGCAGCAGACAAGCCCTTTGGAGGTAACCAGTCTTTTCAGATCCCCATCAGTAGCTCTGGTAAAGATGGATTTTAACAACAGCCACGGTGTATTCATTCATTCAGTTGCTGGACCTGCTAATGCCAAGGAACCCACCACCTACAGCATACTGAAAAGCTGCAGTGACACCACCTGAAACAAAAACACTCACAAAAAAGGTGCTCTTTTACTGAGGACCTAGCCTTATTTACTGTTTTATGGCATCACAGAAATCCCTCCTTGTTTAAAGGCCAGTTAAAGGCATGGTCACAGCACGACTTGTCAAGTGCACTGAGGTGGAGCACGCCACCTCAGAATGCACGACACTGCAGTACGTCACTACTCACTGTAGTGCCTCCACACCCCATTTCCATCCCAGGAGGGAGAGACAGCTCCTACAACCAGGCTCTAGGCTTGCAGGTCCAAAAACGCATCTGTGCCCTTCCCACAGACACCGTGAGCTGCCATTCTTGCTGTTCCTTTCCTCCCACAGGCAACCCCATGTGGTGGGAGAAGAGTTGCAGGGTTTGTGAACACCCATACATGTAACCTCCCACCCCCAGATCAGAGTGAGTGGGGGGCCACAATGCTGAACAGAAGAAGGAGGTATGAAGAACTGTTCCTCAGGAGGTGGAATTCTAAACCTACTTCATGAGTGGGAACATTCTGGCTCAGTCCTGCACATCTAGCTGGCAGGAGGAACATCAGAGTCATTGACAGGACAGAGGGCTATAAGAAGCTTTCTAAAAACAGGAATGCAAAGAGCCCTGCTGCCTTCCTTCCTCTTCTCCATCAGGGAAACTCAGAGCTTCCTACATGATGCATATAGAGCAGCCCAGAGCAGACAGTGTCTCCTTGGCAGAAATGCCATTTTGCAGCCCCTTGTCCAACTGAGTCTCACCATTAGGCCTCCACACCTGCCTGTCTAATGCTTTGACTTCTTGCCCCTTTTGTGAGAAGGGGGAGGGATACTGGTTCTCCAGTCCTCAGCTTTAGAAATAATCTCCCCTTGCCATCAGCAAAGCAGTCAGCTCACAGCCCTTCCTCCCTGAGCATTTTCCTCCATACCTTCACAGGGCAGCAAAAAACTCTAGTTTAGCTGCTCCCACCACTGCAATGCAGTGACTGACTTCCAAGCAACCTGTGACAGCAGGGTTTTGTACAGAACCTACCATAACAAGGCTCCCCTACTCTGATAGTTAATTGCAATAACTGCAAATAAATGCCACTAATTATCAAAGTATTATTAAGATTGCAATTAATTATTTGAGGTTGTACCACCCACTGGACAGCAGTATAGAGCAGGAAGGTAAAAGCTATCCTATTCGTACCTGAAGGAGCTCAAAGGGGCTTGAGAAGGAAAGAATATGGTCTGAGAAAAACCTCAGTGTCTGAACTGCAGTCCAATAACTGACTTGTTGAAGTTACCCAGGACCTTCCATAACCACATGTGGTCAGGGCTAGAATCTTCTTCAAGAAGACAATCCTGCTCCAGCACAAAGTTCTGCCCTCAGGGGTCAAGGATGGCTTCAGAGATGACAGCCCCCACACCCCCTACAAACTCCTCAAAATGATGTCTTAAATACCAGAGTCATCCACAAAGACCTCTAATCCATATAAAGACTAACTCTGGCTAGTTTGCAACAGCACTGCTCAGCTCAGAGGCCTGTATGTGCCTTCAGCTCTCCGGCTGCATGTTAAAATAGCCTGCAATGTTTGGATTGATACTCTGGACAGTCCAAGCAACTGAGAAATGCAGCCAAAGACAGATGGCATCAGGTTTGCAGTGCCCCCTCCTTGCTGCACTGGCACCACAGGACACACACACGCTGGCAAGGGGTTCCATGCCTCACCATGGCTCTGCCTGCCTTGCTTTGGGGCCAGGCCCACTACGAACAGCCACTGCAGTGAAAAGAGCCTCTTACAGCTTCACATTCAAGTCATTGCATGCTGCCAAGTACCTGGCCCAGGCAATGCAGCTGAAGTAGCTAACACTAGCACAGGGAAGGAGACCACAGAACAGATGCTCAGTGCTCATGAGCAGTTGGACACATTGCTCAGATGGACAGGGCAGGAGGAGGCAAGAGGTCCGAGGGAGTATTTACTCTTCCTTGGCAAGGAATGTAGCACAGAGACCTTTGCATCCTGTAAGGAGGGAAATACTCAACTGTGAGGATGCAGGGAAAGCATCCATAGGAGTCTCAATGAGGAAGCAGAGGCAATAACCTACACACTAATTCAGCAGATTTTGTTAATTCCCCAGACACCAGGAGCAACCAGCTGCTGGATGACATAGTAATGGTGTGGATGGCAGCTCCTGCACCCATGCACTCATCCCCTAGATGGGTAGGTTTCACATTTTTAAATCACTAGGACTCAGTAAGAATCCAAACTGCGAAGACTAGCATTCACAGATGCCCTCACACAAGCTTTTAGCAACAAATTCCCAGGGCAAACTCTGTCAAAAGCCTCCAGACATAGATTTTTATGCAAGTTGTCCCAAAACTAGCTAAAAAATCCTGGTCTGAGCTACAGAAGCATTTGCTTCTGCTGAGCTCTTGGAGTCCAAGCACACACACATGCACACACACTCACAGTTTGGCAGTGGTTGTGTTCCAGGGCTGGTAATGCAAGCCATGGAGCAGGCTGCCAAGACAAGCAAGAGAACGAGCCAGGCCCTGTTTCATTGGCCACCATACGCTGCATATGGCCCTGGAACCAGCCAGCACAGTGTTCTCACCCTCCTTGAAGGCATAGGAGACCCTGTGTTTTCAAATACACCTCCACAGGGCCTTCATTAAAGGAAAATGGAAACATAATGTGGCTCTTGCTCCCCTGGTATTTCTCCCTTTCCCCCAATTTGCTCTCAAACCTATTTCCCTTCCATGGAAAAAAGAAAAGTGCCTCCTGGAGCAGAGCGTGCAAAAGAATGCAACTTCCATTCAACTCCATGCCTGACTGCTAAAGCGGACTTGGGACCGCGCGGCGGGGGCACCTCCAGGGCCCCTTTCCTTCCCCGGGCCTCCCGGGCTGGAGACACGGCTGGCGACAACCAGCGCGCCGGCCCGGCCCGGAGCCGCGGGGAGCCCGCGCCCCTCACCTGCGCGCCCCGCCGGCAGGTGAAGCGAGGCGGCGGCGGCCGAAAAGCGGGGGGAGGCGGCCCCCGCCGCCCCGCAGCTCCTCAGTGCAGCAGCAGCCCCGAGCCAGGCACCCCCAGCCCCCGCGCGTCGCCGGGTGCGGGGGCAGCAGCCGGCTCCGAGCCGCCCGTGCGGCCGTGCCCGCCCCGCGGAGGGTCTCCCGGCATCGCCGCGGCGCGCCCGACCGCCCGGACAGCAGCGCCCTGCCCGCTGCCGCGGGAGACGGGATGCTCCTCCGGGCGCCCCCCACTCCAGCCCCCGTCGCCGCTGTCCGCCACCCCCGCGCCGCCGCCCGCCCCTGCCGCAGTCCCGGCCCGCTCGGCACGTCCCCCGCCCGCGCCCATACCCACCGTGCAGGGCGACCGGGCTGCCGGGGTGCCCGCGGGGCCCGGCCGCAGGGGCCGGGCGCGGGCTGCAGGCTCAGCCCCGCCGCCTCCGCCGCTGCCCCGACCCCCGGGCCCCGCCGGGTGCCGATGTCGGTGCCGGCCGCCGCCGGGGCGCCTCGGCCCGCCACCGCCCGCCGCCCCGGTGCGCGCCTCCCGCAGGCTGTGGCAGGCGGCGGGGTGGGTTGCATCAGCCCCGGTTATATAGCGGCCCCTGGGCTGCGGGGAGGGGTCGGGAATGCGGAACCGGCCGGGCTGCCAGCGCCACACGTCAGGGAGGGCGGGGGAGCGGGGCCGCGGGGCGGGGAGCGCCGCGCAGGGGTGGGACCAGCCGGGGCACCCCGACATCCCGCACCTCGGCATCCCGCACCCCATAGCCAGGCATCCCACACCTCACGGCCCGGCGCCTCCGCATCCTGCACCCCGGGACTCTGCACCCGCCACCCCTCGGCAACCCTCTGCCCTCGCAGCCGGCATCCCGGCACGCTCCGGCACCGCTTGACCCCTCCGCACCACGGCGCCCCGGCGCCTCGCACCCCGACCGGGTGCGTGTCTTCCCCACGCTCCTGTATGCGCCCCTCCGCACACTCTCTGCTTCCCTTCACGTCGCTCTCGTCCCCCGGCACTCGCCCGGACACCGTCCCCGGCGGCCGCGGTGACACGGCCCGGTGCCGCCGCAGCCCCAGCTAGCCCAATTTGTGTAGAGCCTCCGCTCCTCAGCCCTGAGCCTGGGAAGAAGGAGGCAAAGGACCAGAGAGGGCATCCAGTGCTCCCCAGCATCAAGCACACCTTACCCAAGGCAGCAAAGGCGCAGGCACAGGGAAGGCTGCAGGGTCACTCTACAGTCCAGTGGGAGGCAAGAACCTTCTCATCTCCATCCCTCCTCCAGCCTGGCCTGCTCATGCCCCACGCAACACGGTCTGGTCTGCCTCATACAGGGCCAAGGGCTGTCAGCCCCAGCTCCACCACTCCCTTGACTGGCCTGGAGAGTAACCAGGAGGAAGCAGAGGGGTTCAAAGCACCTCTTTCCAGCTGTTTTGTTTCTTTATCATCAATGGGACATCAGGGAGGGATGTTGCCTGAAGCACAGGTACACTCGTGGTGCCCAGTGTTCTAGCACTTTGATGTCAGATGGGGATCATGGAGCAGGTGACAGACTGGGGCCTTCCTGATAACTTATTTGTGTTTTTCTTTCCTCTTTCTCTCTAACATTGGCCTCTTCCCAGCTGCATTAGCCAAACTCTTCCAGGGAAGCAAAGCTTTGCACAACTGGAGGATCATGCTGGATCTGCCATAGGTACTGGATGCTCCAGGGCTGTTGCTCCTAAGGCATTTCAGGACAGAAAGGCTCCTTTTACTTCAGAAAGACAACATTTTAAGAGTAGTTAGCAAAACCACCAGGCTGAGCAGCACTACCCAGCTAAGTGACAGTGTCACCTCTCTGACCCCCCTAGCACCACAGAGAGGCACCATCCACTCTACCTTGTTTTCCTTCCCCTGACTTGTCAGTCATTGCTTCTTTTCAGCATTCACCAATTTAATTTATTTTCACAACTGAGGATTCACATTATTCATCATCTACAAGGTTTTGCCATCAGTACTTCCAGCCTTGTCTTCTTCATCTGTGCCTCAGCAAGAGAATTCAGTTGGAAAGATCTGGGACTAAGCAAGAACATGGGATCTGTGTTCTATGTAGGATATAATCTGCCCAAGCTGTCCTACAGAAATAGGTAACATATTGGCTTGGCAGGATGCTGCACATTACTAATCTTCTCATGCTGCTGTTCTTTTGTTTGTTTCACTTTCAGAGAGGCAGAATATTTTTTGTACACTTTTGCATACAACCCCAATATTTCCTTAATCTTGGCACCTCATCTTCAGGGGAAAGGAGAAATATCAGCCACAATATATTTTTTCCATATGCATTCCTTCCTGCATCAGATAGGACAGACTTTTCTATTGCCTTAAGCTGCAGGTATCCCAGTGGGGTTGACAAACAACATCTCTCTAGCAAATCAGACGAGTTGCCTTCAGGGCACGGCAGGTTCCTCACAACTACTGCATCCTGAGGGAAGGAAAGAGGACAAACCAGAGGGATTTCAGAAGAGGCTGATGTCCTGACTGAGCAAGGTCCAGTCCAGCACATAATTCCTCCTGCCACTTTTCTCTACCCTAAGGAAGGTGG
Source organism: Lonchura striata (assembly GCF_050655825.1). Classification (NCBI taxonomy): domain Eukaryota; kingdom Metazoa; phylum Chordata; class Aves; order Passeriformes; family Estrildidae; genus Lonchura; species Lonchura striata. The sequence continues at coordinate 51,012,389 of NC_140707.1, read as the reverse complement.
GAAAGTGCCGTTTCCCCTTCTTTGCAGGGGGTTGGAAGAAAGAGAGCTCTCCCTGCTCTGTCTTCCACCATTTTTGCCTTTTTCATTTCCCTTTCACTGGTGGGCAGAGCTGGGAGATCTCATTGCAACACAGACATCTATTGCCCCAGCCTAGAGTTTTGGCCCTTTCTCTCTCAGACAGCCTCTACAGGATGGGAGCAGGGATGCAACATCTACCAGTCTGTAAAAGACCAGCACTTGCAGCACGTTTGCAGTGCACTGATTTCAAGGCTGTGCTGAAGAAGGCTGGGAAATGGGAAGGAGACCCCATCAGCCTGCTTCCCTTCCCTGCTTCCCCACTGCATGTTCTAGAGGCAGCTGAGCCTCCATTATTATAATAACACAACTTAGTCCTAACTGGGACTTACTTAACTATTGAAGAGCACATTCCAGGGGAGCAATCCTTGCCTGGGACAGTGCTTACGCACATATTTAAAGGGACAAACTTGCATCATTCTTCCTTGACTTGGGAACTCTTGTCTCACAGGGGAATTTTCCTTGCTCTTGCAGCAGCCTGTGCTTGAACTGTTCTTTTCCCAAGCTGGGTTTTGCCTCATGTAAACACCAAATATGTTTACTTTTCAGATAGTTTCATTTTGGCTAGAAAAGACGTAACAATTAATTGAGAATTCGTGGCTTCAGTGGGTAAAACTGAACAAAAAAGTCACCTACAACAGGCTGTTTGCTGAATGATGCAGATAAACACGTCTGGCCCTACCAGGGCTGGTCGGTCTTGCCACTGCGGTGGAAACATGTGCTGACAAAGACAAATTAATCAAATGTGAATGGCAGCATTTGCAAGGGAGACAGGAGCTGTTGAGAAAAAAAGCAAAAGTTCCACTGCACAGAACATAAAAAGCTGTCAGTACCTTGCTGCTTGGCAGATGGCTTTCTCTTCAGATGAAAGGGATGATTTTCATATTTTTGTCCAAAATAAAGTGTGTGGAAGGTGAAGGCTCATGGATGTGGAAACACAGCCCCTGCAACACAACATGGGGCCAGAAAGTTATCAGGAACAGAGAGAGCTCTAGAGCAAAACAGAGCTGCACCAGCACAGAAGTTTGACTGCAGAGGAGTTGCTCTCAGTCATCAGGAAAAGTCTTTGCTTTTTACCTGCCAGCATGCATTCCTCTGCCTTCTCTACACAGATGAACTGTGCTGCTCATTGGCTGGGTTTGGGCTTAGGCCAGGACACCCAAAACAGCTCCACAACCACCCTTGTTCTTTCAGCCCTCTTCTGGATTGTCTGATGGCCCTCTCACAGCAGGAGTGTCTTCTGAAGGTGGGCAGGGGAAGCAGTCAGTACTGGTCTCTCTTGGCAGGTTTCTCTCTGAAACCTGTTACAGCCCTGTCTGAACACAACAACAACAAGAGCCACAGCATGGGCAAGGTTCCTGAGTGTCCTTGATATTTAATGTGCCCTGTCCAAATGCACTGAGCATATTCAAGATCCCAGCAATGGTAGTCCTTTTCTTGCCCTCTGCACCCTCCTGATGCCACTGTCAGTAGTGATGAGCTCACAGTTACCTCCCTGATATATTCTTGGCCAAGAAAGCAAATGATACACTAGACCTAAACATCTCTGTTGCATGACCAAGCACAGCTCTATGTGCTTGAAATTAATCAATATTCTAAGTCTAATCAGGATGTTAGCTATTCCAGTTCACCTTTCTGCAGTCTCTCAGGGCTGACTAGCCCAACAACATGCATGTGGGACATACCTGGCAGATACAAAGCCATATTGATGTCCTACATGTAAAATTCTCTCTGGCATTACCTCTCAGTGCAGGCTGACAGGATTAATGATTCCCTACCATCCACTGGGGCTGAGAGAGCTGTGCTGTGGCTCTGCCTAACTGGGACTCCTCAGACCTGCTGCTTGCTTGTACAATTGCTATCCAACATTTGCTATATGAAACAGTGCATTTCATCTGTTACCCATCCACTTTTACCACCCAAATCCTCACGAATCTGCTTCCCTTTTCCCTGATCTTTGTCTTCAGTATTAGTATGCAATCCTGATGGCCAATTCTGAAAACCATTCACTGAAGGATGTGACCTAGGACTTGCACATTCAAACTCTGTAAGCCACAGTACAATACCTATCTGCAGCAAGAAAGAGTTTCGCCCTGCAGGAGAGAATGGTGGTGATACAAGACAAGACATAGCTGCCATTTGGCCTCCTCTGGCTACATGTCACACCACCCTCTTGGCCACAATTCAGTTCTGATTTAACTGTTTCCTTCATGAATTCCTAACTAATTTCTAGTCTTATTTTAAAAAATACCTTACTTCCACTCATTTTTGGAATTGGGCTGAGAAAATAAAAATCACACAAGCAGTAGGAGTGAGAGGATGGTGAATTTCACCTAAGTCACTGAGGAAAAGCAGCTGTGTCTGGGCTGGAGGCAGTGCTAAGGTCTGAGTGTTTACTACCACACTTGTCAGACAGTGCCACACAGGCTGATGGGCTGATTGATCCCCACATTGCTTGTTTATAAAAATAGGACAGATTAGATTAGATTAGATTAGATTAGATTAGATTAGATTAGATTAGATTAGATTAGATTAGATACTGGGGCTGGAAAATGTTGTGCAAGAGCTTGCCTCTGACAGTGCTAGATCTTAAGTTAAATAATTTTTATGTTGGACAGTTGTGGAATAGCCTCTTCAAAAAGGAATTTCTTTCTTTATCAGTTAGACATTTGAAATATATATGTCTCCTTAAAAAGTTACAGTTCTATCTAATTCATATCCCTTCCCTATTTATCTTCTCTGTAAACTGACATTGTGTTCCTTGTAGTCCCTGCTTATGTGGAAGAAGTTTCATCTCTTTAGTAACTTTCTTTATCTGCCTTATTTCCCCTATTTTCCCCAGCATGGGTGATGAGAAGCATACAGAGTATTCCAGTTGGAGGTCTATCCCAGACTCACTATTGCCTGAATTAGTTTCCTTTCTGCTATATAGCCACCCTTGCATGGCTCCCAGAGGCAGACTGCTCTGAGCCTTCAGAGCTTACAGTTTCTACTCTGCAGTATTTCAGCAGTGCCAGCACAAATCACCTTGTGGCCACTTAGCCTTGTCAAGAAGCTCTTGTGAAAGACAGTGCTCATAGCTTTTGGAAAACCCATGTTCTGCTGTTATTTCCTACAGCAGGAAACACTCCATAACTTCTAGCAGCTCCAGGAGTATGATTTTCCTTAGCAGAGAAAGTGAACCATAAATTTCTCGCTGCAATGTAGCCAGTCAGGTACATGGGGGCCTGCAGATCTGTAATGAGCATCCAGCAATTTGCCTGGGATGGAAATAAGACCTAAGTCTGCAATTCCTCAGCTCTGTCTGCCCTACCCCATTGCTGCACACAGCTGTCATTCTCTAGCACTCTGCTCCGCAGGTGCTTGTGCCCAGTCCTGAGGACTGTTGTTTTTTAAGACACCAGCTTTGCTCTTAGAAGTTCTCACTGCCTGAAGGTGCCTTCTCTGTAGCAACTGAGAAGTACTATTAGGGAGATTTGTTTCTTTTTATTTTAGGTGTAGGAATTACTTAGCTTCTCTGCAGTGTCTTAAGCTTCCTTAGCTATTCTACTTTCTTCCCTGTTCCCAAAACATGTCACTTCTCTCATAGGCTTCCTACTTTCAACAGGCTGAATGAAGATCCTACAGTTTTTACTGGGTCTTTGTGCTTAGCATTCTCCCCCTACCTGCCAGAACCATATCTAACATATGCAGCCTGTGCACCTACTGGCTGCTTTAGGCTTAAATGTTCATTTTCTGAAGGATTTCTTGTGTCTTGTGTCCTAGACGGCAGGGAGAAGTGGGGGCTCCTTGCCTTCCTCTGGTTGTCTTTGTCTATGGCAATAGTATTATTAATAAAATAACGAATGAAAAAGATCTCCTGATATTTATCTAAAACTCGTTCTCTCCTCAGTGCCCCATATCCTCCTTCCCCATTTCATTTCTCCACCATGTCTGCCTTACCCTGCTGCCCTGTACACTTTTTCTCACTTTTCAGATTTTCTGCATTCCCCCCCCCCCACCCCCCCCCGCCGGCTTGTACTCCCTCCTTCTTTCACTGCCTCTCTTCTTCCCTCCCTCTCCTTGGCTCAGTACTCAAAATCCCTGCCCATAGCGACGAAAGGGAAAACAACAACACAACACTCCAGCCTGAGGAGGCCAGAGCACGGGATTCCTTCCGAGAAAACTCAGAAACCAGGGAAAGGAGGGAAAGCAAACAGTGAGACCAGGAAGAAATCTGAAGAAAGCATGGATAATTCAAGGGGGAGGGATGAGCTGGTATCTCAGGGAAACTTGGTGGGGTTTGAGACAAACACAGAGACACGATCACAGGTCCAACCCAAACACAGAAGAGCAAGTTCTGCTTTCTGGGAGATGGAGCTGGGTCGGGAAGCCCAGTTCACACAGAGAGAGCCCCAGTATACAGCTATGCAAAGGACAGAGATAACTGTACAGATGGGAGAAAACAGAAATTGCTCTAGGGACTTACTCTAGGGAGTGGATGGGCCAATGCCCTGGGGACAAGCAGGAGAAATCCCTGCAGTGAAGATAAAAGGGCTGACTTCCCCAGGGATATTTGGGAATTCTTCCTACTAAAGGCAGACTATGGGCCTGGGGCTGAAGAGTTAATACCCCACAGGAGGGCCCTGGGGAATCCACTGTAAATAGGTGTGGTTTTCTCTGAAACTCCAAGAGGCATTTTCTTTCTGTACCAGTCTGGACAGGTGAGAAATCGGAAGAAGTTGGAGCCTGTGCTTCCCACTAACACAAAGCAGGGCTGTTAGTACAGGTCTCACTGTTTGTTTGCACACTCCAGCCTGGCTGCTTAACTCTGTAGTACCTGGTGCCAGGAATCTCTGGCAGTCAGCATGGTGGTCCCCCGGGTACAAGCACCTGCCTGTTAATGGAAAGCTACAGATTAATGGAGCAGCACAAGGAGCCTTAGTCAGTTACTCATTGCAGAAAGGGTAAGTTCAGTGATAAGCAAAAGAGCCAGATACGGTATGTGCAGGAAAGGAACAGAAGCAACTCTCTTCCTTCTCCTCTTCCAATATCTCACAGGCCTGCACCCATACTCCAGTGATGCACTTGGCCCTCCTGCCTGGCCTCATCACCCACAACTGCCCGCCCCAGGCCCAGCCTAGCCCTCCCCAAGCCACATCTCTACACTGAACTAGAGCAATTTTGTTTCTTTCCACAATCCAACCTCCTTTCTTGACCTGGCTCTGCAGCCTGCCTGCTGCTAGGCAAGAACTAGTTTTCAATCTCCTCTGCTCCATTTTTCATTCTTAATGCAGAATATTTGAACCTGGAGGATAATTTTCCCTTCTTCAAATGAATTTTACGCATAGTTGTCTCCCAGAAAGGTAGAACTAGAAGAGACACCAAATCACTAAATCCAGTCGTAAGGACTAATTTATATAATTCCCTTCATAAACCAACCAGGCTCAATCTTGAAACCAACTGGAATTTTGCTCTCCCTGTTCTCACTAGAAAGCTGCCCAAAGATCTTACTACTTGGAAAGAAAAAAAATATTCTGTTAATATCCAATCTAAATTTGCTCAGGCAAGGAAAGACAGCACTCTTGCAGCAAAGTGCTGGGTAGGACATAAGCCTCAGAACAGAATTCAAACAAATCAGACTGAATCACAAAGAATAGCACTGAGGAATGAAAGCAGAACTGTTTGCAAAGCAATTAATCTTGGGCTTGGAAATGCTGATTCTCCCAGCCATTTCAGATTCTGAAGATTCCTCAGCCCTGTAAAGTCCCCATATCTCTTCCATTCTCCAAGTGCACATTAGGGCCATGACACTACTGCATCTCTGGACCACCGGCTCTTTTGAAAGGTGCTTCCAAGCAAAGATTTTTGAATGAAGATCTAATCTCCACACAGTTCCCTGAGTCCTACCTAGCACAGCTGCTTGCCAAACTGCAGCTTCAGCCCAGGAGAACCACAGGAAAGGAGAATGCTGGTGTCTACAGAGAGAAGAAATCTCTCTGTCTAAAGTTCAACATATAAAACAGTAAAATGAGGTTGCAGAGGGTCAAATGCTTAAGGATAGATGCTACAAAGCCCTGGAAAACAGAAACTGCAGGTATTGAAATTTTCTTCTGCCCCCTGATCCTAGACACCACTGAAGTAAGCGAGAAGGTTGTTTTTTTTACTTTTTGGTCAAATTCCATTTGCAGGAAGCCAAAATAGTGATGCTAGACACAAAGGCATGTCATATCCCAGCAGAAACATGGCTCCCCAGCTTACATGGGTAGATGCAGTCGGGCCACAGATACTTGCACTGAATCATAGATTCCTGTCATCCAACTGTGGATGCGGATAATGGGAAACACAACAGAAGAAATGGGGTAGCCATCTGCGCCTCCTGCTTGATTGTGCTGTGAAACTGTAGGCTCTGTTTGGGATAAACCAGCACTTATTTCCAAGGCAACAAATTGCAGTATCATCAACAACAGAGGACCAGGAGATGCCTGCAGGTTGGAAGCTGAGAGAAAGAACATCCTTCACGAAGGCATAGGTGGACTGATGAGGCAGGACTCTGAGCTCTTGCCCAGGGTGCTGTTTTTGCCAGTGTGACCATTTGAAACCTCTTCCCTGCTTCTCCCAGGTACAAGGCACCCTGACCACGTAGCACAGCTGGATGTTGTCACAGCTGCAGAGGGGCTAGGTTGCCTTCCAGCTTTGTGGGTATATTTATCTACAACCTGACTGAAGGAACAGCCATAAAAACCAGAGATGCAGAATGTCCTTCTGGTGCCCTGGGTCTAGAGCTACAGGTCACAGCAGAGGCGTAGCTGGGACAAAACCCATGCATTCTGCGGCACCTCCATGTGACAAGTCCTCAGACCCAAGCAGGGAATCATAAAGCTGGCTCTAATGGTCTGACACAAAGAAGACAGAGCTGGACAGCTATAGGCTAAGGCCCAAAGAGGCACAAGATAAATATATAAGCAAATCTTATTAGATTGCCATGATATGTAGGATTGTCCCCTCTCCCATGTGGTGATCCTTCTGAGCATAGCTCCCTAACTTACATAGAAAACCAAATGCACTTGAACCTGGAGGAGACCAAGATGGAGAAAAGCTGGAGAAATAAAACTGCAGCAGAAAGACAAGCGAGTGCTAAGAGATAAAGCCCCACAGAAGAGCACACATAGTTCAGGAGAAAAGATATCAAAAGGAAGAGAGCTGAGCTGTCTCTGATGATGAAGTATGTTCTCTGTGGGGAAGATGGACCAACTAAGCACACTTAAGTTCAAATCATGGGACTAAATGTGGTGGCCAATGAAGAGAGGGGATGTTAGTGGGTAAAGACAGAGAAGCCAGTTCAAGAGGAAATAGGAGTGAGATTCCAATAGCTGATGGCAGAAGTAGTCACAGCATATATGAGCTGCAGGACTCCTGACAGCTTAGATATCTGTTTAAAATGTAAGCTTGGAATCTCAAAGACCTGAGTAAATCTGTCTCTGTACATTCAGCTGCAGAATCGGGGTGCCTTAAATGCCAAAGAGCTTGAGGACTGGTGTGCATCTCTCCCACCGTATTACTGCTGCAGTTGCCAAGATGCTCAGCCTGTGTCCTCCCAGCAGTGCTGGGACTCTCAGCCCTCATGTACAGCACAGGCACTCTTATGGTGGGGCCAGGTAAATTGTGCTCCTACATGGCAGAAAGCAAACCACAGCGCCAAGGAAGGCACTCTGTGCAGAGGGCAGGAAGAGCTGGAACAGCGGGTTGGGGAAGCTGGCCTGGGAGGGTGCTGAAGACTTATTAGGTGCACATGCATGGACACCAGAAGAATCCCAGGAAGCATCAGAATGAAATAGAGAAGGCTAAGGGCCAGAGCTGACCTGCTGAGGCTACAAAAGCAAAAAAAAAAAAACCCTAGAAACTGGGGAATGAGAGAGGGAAGTGCAGGGGTCGCAACTGCCCACAGAGAAGGGAAGGCAGCTGGCCAGGGAGGAGGTGCACTTGCCCACACTCAACTTTACTGAAGGCTCCTCCAAAAAAATCATTAGTAGCAGAGTCTCAGAGTAAGAATAGTTAGTGAATTACATGAGAGATCCCAAGGCAGAATCAGCATGGTACAAACAAAAGATCCCATTGTGAGAGCTGTCTGTGGGGCAAACTACAACTTCTTGGTAAGTCTGAGAGTGGATCAAGGGGCAGAGAGAGAAGAAGAATGGCATCCCTCGAGATTCTTCAGTGATCTGCGTGTTCTGGAATTAATGGGCTGCCAGTAGGGACTGTGTGAGCCAGCACTGTTGTACAAACTGGACTGGACTTTCCAGGAACCGAGGAAAACCACAAACTGCCTTTGTGACGTGGACAAAACATGGAGCATACAAATGGCTTGGCTCATTCCAACTGAGAGCCGTCAGTCAGTTCCCCCAAAGGCTGGGGCAGATATAGCCCATGTAAGATGAGATCTTCCACTGCCACCAGTACCTAGGAATAGTGAAACTAATTTTAGCCCATGGCAGCAGGAAGGGCTCACTGGCCCCTTATGGGTTTTTCCCCTGAGCGACACACTACATCCATTTTAGAGCAGGAAATGTTTCTGCCCTTTCTTTCCCTGCTCAATTCTTCCAGACAAACATCTTCTTCTGTGCACTCAGTGACTCCATCAAGGCTAACAGACACTGTGAAAAAGGAAGTCTTCCTGTTGTACACAGTCGGCCCTGTGTCACTGCTGGTTGGATTCACGTGTCACCAGTAGCCCTGAGGAAATCCAGCCTGGGATGTGGCTAGCTGCTACATGGTCATATAATATGACACACAGACAATATATAGCTTGCCCTCAGGCATGTTAGGGGTTAAGTCCACCAATAAAATGCTTCTAATGCCTAAACCAAATTTGCTCTTTTTATCTCTCTCTTGGTTTTTTGATGGTTTTTTTTTTGTTGTTTTGGGTTTTTTTTTGGGGGGGGGGTATGTTGTTCATTGGGTTTTTTGTTGGGTTTGTTTTTGTTTTTGTTTTTTTATTTGTTTGGTTTTGGTGGGTTTTTTGGTTTTTTTGTTGAGGAGTTAGTAAAAAGAAAAAAAATAAAAAGAGCTGCTATTTGTTTTGCCCCTGCAGGAGCCATGAAGGGAGCTCTGCAGAGCGGACAGTACAGTCACTGTGGCATCACAGCAGTGAGGGAGCTGAACCGGGAGCTGTGAGGTGAAGGTCCCTGTTTAACAGCTTTCCGTTTGTTTACCAAAAAAATATTGTTCCATCATAAAAACTCCCAAAATAGTTCACGTCTTGACAGACTGGCTGGCAGCTACCCAGCTCTGCAGGATCCTGCTAAATGAAAGGAAATAAAAAGAGCTAATCTGGTACCTACATCCCAGTGCTTGCAGCTTGAGAATCTGCAGAGTTTCAGGACTCAGCTGCCCCAGTAGGTGCAGGGTAGGGTAGAGATTCCTCTAGTCAAGAGGCTGGATTTACTGATGGCACCAGCTTTTCCATGGGTGCTGGGCAGGCTGATTAGGAAGACAACACTCGCCTTTCAATGAACTATCAACTTCTGCTTTATTTTTATACCAAAAGTTTTTTCTCCTCCACCCAGCCCTGTAAAGTTTTACCTTCACAAGACAGCCACGCTAATGCTCTCAATTCCTAAGACCTGTCAGGAGTTTCTTTGGGGAATTTTTTTCATACAGTCTTTGTTCTGGACCAGTATAACTCCTGACCAGTTAATATATCACTTGTTGCTGATAAGATCTTGGTATACAACCTACAGTTGCTGCAGATTGTGGTGATCTTATTAGATATAAACGGAAAGCATCAAACAGCACATGACAGCCAAGTCAAAGACAGTCATCATCCATAGGAAGAGCAAAAGGCCAGTGTAAAGTCCTGCAGCCTGCCACAGTGACCAAAGGACTGTGCACACTGTGACTCACAGTACAGAGAAGCAACAAACCCAGATTAGGTCATGCAGAATTAGCAGCCTCTGTGGAAAGAACCTATCCTCACCAAATTGCAGATGTCTCCCCAGCTGCAGAGTTAACTTCTCCATGGCCTTCATGGTGCCCAGAACAAGTCTGTTTTAGGAAAGGAATGAGGGAAATTTGCACTCCAAATCATTCCCAGTACTGGTCTCACTGGACTCTCCATTCATTCCTTAGACATTTTAGTATCCAGCCTTTAAATCAGGCCAGGCTGTAGAGGCAGACTTGGAGGAGGGTGGCAGGATGACCATTCCCCAAGTTCTTGGCCTCATGAGTGGTGTACAAAGCTATGCTGGCTGTGCTGGCTGTGGTGGTTCCTCTTCTTGTGGCAGGATCACTTTGGCCTCCCACTGTGCAACATTCCTGACCACTGCCACACCAGTTCAGGAGCCAGACATGGGAGACCTTTCACTACAGGTGAGCTCAGGGCCTGCTTAGTTTAGATACCACTATCACAAAAAAGAGCGGGACCTGGGGGGACAAGTGGTCAGCTCTCAGCCACAAACCAGACAAAAGTGACAGGTGACATTGCTAATGGATTTCACACAGCTTTGAGGCTCCTTTCATAATGCACATGGTGTGCATGCTGCCAGCTGGGGCTCTCTTTACCCATTTGTCACACCTGAAAGAAAAGCTGACCACCACATTCTGCACTGGAGGTATGCTGCCACTGCAGGCTGGCTCTGTCTCAGGACTGGCCACGCCTCTTGATCCATTTCTACATACTGAGCTGGCTCTGGTAAGCCACATGGCTTCTTATGATGGAAAACAGACCTGAGAGCATTGGGTATTACTTCCATCATTTCAGTCCCAAGGACACAGGGAGCTGAACCCTCCACAGCACAAAAAAGAAGAGAGCCTTTAGCTGAGGAAGGACCATAGAAGAAGAGGAGGTATGGTTTGCACATCAGGGCAAGTTGGAAGCATCCTTAGAAGCAATGGTTTGTAGCCATCTCATAAGATCCTGGGGAAGAAGGGAGCCTGCATCAGGTGGATCTCCAAGTCAGCATGCTGTGTTTCTCCTGCCCAGGCTGGCTATCACATCGAAGCCAGCACCCACTCTTCACCCTTTCCCCTCTGCATTCAGCTCCCCCGATCTCCATATGGCAGTTTAACAATTACCTGGTAGAACACACTGCGGGGCTGTTCTTGGGTGAAGGCAGCAGGACTAGGGGGAGTGGAAGCATCTCTGAAATGACACAGCCTATTTTGGGGGAACTGTGGACAACAGCCTGATGATCTGGCTGTTGAGATGCTTGATTCTTAGAGTTTCTTTTCCTTTTGTGCTTGCTTTCCTGTGGACTGTGAGAGGACTACAACAAATGTGCTTCAGGGTAAAAAATGTCTTCAACCACCAGCCCATTTCCTTGTCTTCTTTTCCCCATGTTTGCCCATGCCTCACATTTGCAGTCAGGTGCCTCTGGTCTGAAAATTCTGTGCTGCAGGGCTGGAAACTATTCTCCTTCAGCCCTCACACAGCTTGTTGTGGACAGAGACTGATCCCATGGAGAGCATTCAGCCACTCTGAAACCAGACCCTGTAAAACAAATGCCACAGCTGTGCTTCCAGGCCCTGAGTCACCCATTTCCTCTTCCAGTCGTGGGGCAGGTGATGCACCAGGAGTGGCACAGTTCTCCCAGCACCTCCTCAGTCATAATTTCCCTATTATTTTATGATTATTGTTTAGGACATAATCATCAACAGACCAAGTGTAAGGGCACAGGTGAAGGTAAGGGCACAGATGAAGGGCATTCCCCATTCACATCTTAACATCTGGGGCTAGCACGATAAACCATGCTAAACAAAACCAAGGCTTTAAGTTTGGAGAGAAAATGAAATGCTGCCATCTTGCTCCTGGGTTACCAAAGCAAATCAAGGCCTCATCGGTCACCAAAACCAAAAGCCCCGAAACACTGTCCTTAGCCCCATCTTTTTGAGTAATGTATTAATAGGAGATTGTTACTAGTCTGTTTCCACAAAAGCAGCTGCAGAGAAACCTGGGGGCTTGGCTCTGCAGTCTGAGTGTCTGGGGCTCACTTGGGTCCACAGACCAAGTTGTTTTCCTCATCTACAACTCTGCCTGCTCTGTAGGCAGGGCTCCCTTTGCCAGGGTGTCTAGGATCTTGGCTACATCTCAGAAGAGATGATTCTCACATATACCTGGATGTGATTGTCTGTTTAAGACACCATTCCAGCCCTTGGCTCATCTCATAGAACAGCCCCCAAACAAAAATTAGCATTTCTGTATTCTTTGCTGGGAGATCCTTCCACTCCAAACAGCATATGAATGAATCAAGCTGGTGGGGGCAGGTATCTGGGATCCCACTGCCAGCAAATAAAGCATAAACTGATCATTGCTGTACAAGACTTCTCCTTCAAATGAAAAACCTCAAAGAAAGGGCCAGGCATTGAACTTTCCTCTGAAGTATTAAGTGAACAAAAATGTAAATACAGGCTTTGTAGCTCAAGGAAGTCAACAGAACTCCCAGGTGCACCCTTGTCAGCATCAGACACCTGCCAAGTCCCATCCTGCACATCCCTGGCTTGTGCATTTGCTTGCTATCAGAGAAATCTAGTTCAAGGCTCATTTTACATTATTTGTTATCATTACATAGCAAGTAATCAGATTCATTATTATTGCTGTTTCCATCTTGCCAGATATGGGACTCCCACCCGCTCCCTGTGGAGACACAGTTCACTTCTAGGAAGTACTTTTCTGATGCTAAGTCTAAATTTTCCCTTTTTGCTAACACAATCCCCATCTCCTCACAGATGTTTGGAGACAGCAATGCTTCCTCCACCTATGTCATCTTTTGGCTAAACTGCTTAGCATTGTGTTCAATCTATCTCCCCTGTCTGTCAACACCTTCAATTTCCCCCAGTTCAGATCACAAAATTTGGTAAACTGTTCAAGAAAGATCCTTCCTCCCCTCCTCAAGAGGAAAATCACACTGGTGTCTTTCTCACAACTGTAACGCAACGCAGACCCCCACCTGACTTGCTCCTCACTGCTGTCCTTTTAGCTGCACTCCAAAAATTAGTGAAATTTATTAGAAAATAAATTCCATCTCTTATCTTTCTGTTTCCATAAGGGTAGGACCTTGCTTGCTACAAGTTGCTGCTCACAAGCATAAACAAATTATCACAGTCCTTTTTCAGCCAGTTGGCAGGCAAGTCCGTGCTGGAATCTGTGAGTCCAGGACATGAAGTTTTGTGAAAGCTATAGTTGTTATCTGCTTTGACCCTTTCTCAAATTGCTCACAACTTTGTCTCTCTTGCATGCAGGAGGGCGGGAACTCCACACTGATCTCATCCATCACAGATGGCAGAAGGAAGACCAGCCCATGGACTAGGGAAAGGGGGAAAGTCTCTATGCATTGGCAATGAGCAGCTGGCTACATGAGAAAGCTCCCCCAGCAAGGCAGATTAACAGGCTTTATTTTCACTTGTTCTCAGTACAACACACCAGCTTAGTCAGTCTATAAATGCCTGATTGGATTAAGTTCTTCTTCACATTTTGGTTGAGAAAAATCACAGAGATAATCACCTAGTTCATCCAGTCACTGGTTGACATCATTCCTCATGCTCTTAGTGCTATGTGGAGTACTGCTCACTTAATTCACATTAACTGGCTCCAGCTTTGGACTTTTACTTCCCACTCTCCCAAGGATCTTGTGACAGCGGGTGGATCACGATAAAAAAAACAGAGCTGAGAGCAACTAAGCAATCTCTGCATGGTATCACTCCCCATTTCCAGGAAAGAGATGCTTTCTTATGCAGAAGGGTACAGCCAAAATGAACAAGGAATGTCTTGCAGTCAAGCAGATCTCCATTGCAGGATTTGGAAGGGGCTCTGACAAGGACTGGTGGTCATGTTGGGTTGGTGTCGGGTATGGAGAACTGCAGAGACAGAGGAGCCACAAAGGAGAAGTAGCATGGAAGAGCTCCTGCAGAACTAAATCTCTTTTTTGCATATTCTGTGGAAGCACTAAAAGTGCCATTGCTTGTTTATCCCTTCTGGAAGTGGATTAAGCAAAACTGAAGGATGATATGCAGAGTTCAGTGTCCTCACAGGGAGCTCATGCAAAAGAGCTACTGCTCTCATACTCTTTGCCCTCAACACTCACTGCTACATGTGGTAGGGAGATTGCAACAGCAAACAGAAGAAAGAAAAGGGAAAGAACCATCCCTTTTGATGCCTGGTGGTGAGAGAAAGCCATTTCTAAACAGAGCAATGGGCATAGGAAGAGAAAGTATTAATTCCTCTCCATTAAAGATCTGGAAAAGCCTTGTGAACATTTCCTTTCCTGCATTATTAACAGTTCTGCAGGGTGATATCATCGGGGCCTTTTCCAAATTCAGAGCGTCTCAGACATTACAACACCAGGTTTTGGCTGCTGACACATATGGCCAGCTACACCCACCCCAGCCCCCTCCCTGCAACACCCCCAAAGGGACCAGTGAACCCCCACTGCCAGACTCACCAGATCTCTGTTCAGCATCTTAGCCGTCACAAGCCTCCAAGACACATCCCTGGACACTGTACCTATACCTGTGTCCCCAAAAGCTGCTCAGCTAAAAATAGACTATAATTGCTCCAAAAAGCCTAACATTCTGAGTTCCACTGTTTTTAAGACCAAGAAAGCAAGTAGCTCATGATGCCAGGCACCAGGATGCTGACAGGTAGGTTTGGAAGTAGGAAGAGGAAGGAAGAGAGCAGGTGACGCTGAAGGATATCTCCAACCAGGCCAAGGTCAATGCAAAGGTCTGTTTCCCTTGTGCTGCAGAGCAAGTCCTGGGCAAATTAACAGCTCAAAAGTTGAAAACCTGCTCTTGGCAAAGCTACTCGCAAGCTGAAGGAAGGAGACCATCTCTTTCTAGTCCCCAGCAGTTATGTGCTCACATTCTGCACTCCAGAACTTCTGTTGCACATATCTTGATAGCTGCAACTCTCCTCTAGGTATGGTGGGGCTTATGTCCAAACTAGCTCTGCACCAGCATAAAGAGGAAATGTCTCCCCTGACATTAATAAAATTAGCTCAGAATGTCAAATTAGGCCAAGTGAGAGCAGAATCTGGGTATGGTGGAGATTTGCAGCCACAGAGCAGCCTACCAGCAGAACAGACAAAAACAGTGTGTCAGCGAAGAGGTTTTAGTTTCAATTTGTCCAAGAATCACAAAAAAGCAGCAGTCATTTAAAAAAATGCCTAAGCTGGGTTCCTCAAAATAGTGGAAGTTTCGTTTAGTGCTTACCCCAAGCAGTGTGTTAGCAACGCACTCAGGGTGCCTTCTGAAGAGAGAAAAAGTGCCAAAGGCAGAAGAAAAATAAACAAACCAAATGCCTGGGCTGTTCCACCGGCCAGCAAAGATGTCAGATTTGCTGTTAATAATGCCGATGGTTTGACCTGCTTCCCTGCCTGCAGTCACACCCAGGAAGGTGTGAGCAGCCCCAGAGGTGCAGACAGCATGTGCTTGAAGTGTCCCCCAGTGGGCTTGCAGGACAGCCAGGCAGCTCTGCTCTACAGATGTGTTCTGTCAGTATAAAACATCCCAGGGTTGTCAGCCTGCTCCCAGCAGCCTCATCTACTCCCCCTTATGCTTTAGGATCACAGAATTGCAAGCCTTTCTTCTGTTTACTGTAAGGACATGTTGCCTAGATCCTTTTTGGATGGAAACTCTCTGCTACATTGCTCTCTAGCAACCTTAGTCAAGGTTCCCCAGAGTTTTTTCCAGCCCACCAGACAGTTTAGTTGCTCCAAAACAAGACTGGGTTATTTCAAATCCAGTATTTGATCAAATGGCTCAGTACATTCCTGCTAGGATATTGCCCTCAGTATCACCACTCTGCCTATTTAGCAAGCAGCCCACGGATGAGAAAGACAAGTGTATGCCAGAAGTTACTGGGTTCACCAAAGCAAACTAACCGCAAAGGTCCCGAGCTGGCAGCCTTTCACCAGGAAGAGATCTGCTCCTAAAGCTCTGCTCTTCCATCACTCTGGCAGCTTTCTGCTGCTATTGTTTCCCCCGTCTCTCTCTTCAGAGATTTATTTTAGTACTGACAGGGATACTGCAAGGACCTTTCTTTCCTTTCCCCATTCTAAGGCACTTCCTTTTCTCTCTCTCCTACCCTCTGTGTAGACGAGAGGGCCCATTTCCCTGCAGTGATTAATTCCTTTTGGCCCTTACAACTCAGAAGAGATTTTCTTTTACTGCTGTTTTTATCCCTCTTTGATTCAAAATGCACCTTGCATTATATAAAATAGCTCCAAGTACTTCCCATTGGTAATATGGGTTAAAACCCAGCCTGAGTCCTCACAGCACACAGTCAGAGAAGAACGTAGTGGGTAGGGGTAAAGAAAGTACATGGATGCTAGCATACAGTGCTGGCAAAAGCATCACTTCCCTACTTTAAAAGGGATGTTGACCACTGGGGAATGGAGGAAGAAGAGAGACTGCAATGGCTGAGAGCTGAACTATTTGCCCCACAGTAAGCTTAGTCCGTTTAGGATCTCAAACACTTAGAAGAAAGTGCCTTTATTCCAATGTAATCACAGGGAGTAAACATGGAGTACTCAAAAAGTCTTCAATCTCCTGAAGAAAGGAAGCATGGGAACCACAGCTGGATGTCATTGCCAGGCAACCTCTGATTAGAACTAAAACACTGTTTTGTAGAGTGTGGCTGATCAATCCGTGCACATGGTAGATTCCCTGTCTCCATTGGATTCTGCACTGAGGCTGCTTAACCTCCCAAAAGCACTGCTGGAAAGCCCATATTATTGGGTGTGGGACAGAGGTAACTACTTGAAATGAAGGGGCCAGTCTTACACAAGAGGTGAGGCTGGATGATTGCCTGTCAAACCGAGGGAGCTTGTGAACTGCCAGAGCTCTCGTTTTGCCTGTGGCATTTCTGTAAACCTGCCACTGGTGCTGGTTCAGTGCTGGCATGTGTCCTGGAAGCACACCTTCTCCAAGCTGTTCATTGTTCCACGTCTGCCAGAGACTGAATTTGCTCCCCTGCCTCTGGCAAGAAGGTTTCAGCTTTCCTTGTATAACCTTGCAGAAGCAGGGAACATAGCAACCAGAGGGGGCTGGCTACACCCTCAAACCACAGACAAGAGGCCATGCGCTCCAGATCCAGAGAGGAGGGTGGACAGTCAAGGTGACCCCAGAGTCACAGAGCACAGCTCAGGAAATCAGCTCAGATGACATGCACTGCAGTGTGGCACAGATGAAGGAGGAACTCCCAAGGTATGCAAATAATCTCAAGGATCCAACAGTTGTACAGCAGATCACCTTGCAAAACTGAGTTGCAACCCTCCCTGAGTAATGTATTAAAGTGTTCCATAAGGCAAAAACTATGGTTCCTGCTTGGGTATGAGGCTGTTTATTCCCCCCCTCCCTTCCCCCCCCCCAAAAAAATAAAGAAAAAACAAACCAAACAATCAACCAAAGAAAAACAAACAGACATAAGGCTGATAAACAGTATGCAAAAGAAATTTCAGCTACTACCTAGCACCCCATTAGTCTTTGTTGACCCATAAACCTGATGCAAGGGGAGAGCATATATAGACCAGGCAGTGAAGACTTCCCACAAAAAGAAGCCATGCCACCTTGAACACTTGCCAAGAGCTGATGGGTTGCACCAAAGGCCCTCAGGATGCAGGCACTGCTTTCAAGTTTCAAGCCTGATTAAAGAAGAGCTTAGAAAATGCAGCCAACCAAGAAAGTCTTATTCTCAAGCGCATGAAGCTGCAGAGAGGTGTATCTAAATCTTCACTCATGAGCACAGACTGTCAAGAATTCTTTCCTGTATTAAGAAGCACAAACCAGTCTAGATAAGGACCTTGGAACAGAAGAATACAGCAGGTGAGCCAGTTTCAGCTCTAGTGTCCCCTGCCTCTGAGCACCTCTCCCACACAGCATTGATCTGGGCTTCCTCTTGGCAGCTCTCCCATCCCCAGTTCTGATGCCTGTGTGTGCTGGCTGTGGTACCAACACACACGCCCTGCAAACACAGGGTGCCCCTACATCCCTGCACACAGTTCCAGACCATGCACTCTCCATGTCTTTTCCACAGCATGGCATTGAACCAGGCCTGATTCTTCTGTCCACCTGTAGAACCTCACAAAGCCTGCAGAAATGTAACAGTCTTGGGAATTTCTGCTCTTATCTCAAATTTGGTTGAAACTGTTCCACATGTTCAAAAGTTGCCAGAAGGGCCCCATGGTAAACAGCATTATTACAGAAACTTTGTCACCTTAGGAAAGGGCACCTTAGGTGCCCTTTGGGCATGAAGCATAGGCAGCTGGTGCTTTGCTGCCTTTCCAGCTCACTTGCACATTGTAACGTGGACAAGAAATAAACTGCTTATTAAGCAGCAACCCCAGATTTGTCTGGTTTTGCTGATGGTGGGTGTCGATCCTCACTGAGATGATTCACCAGTTGACACTATTTCTGTCCTCCCCTTCTGTCTCCAGCCAGAGCTCTGATATCCCTGGCCCAAAGCCAGGGTGCAGGGTGAGTGTCCCTCACTTGTTTATAGCAGGGCTGGGGGATGTTTAAATGAAGGTGGCGATGGGAATCTTGGGAACTTCGCAGCACACATAACTGCAGCTACAATCCTTCCTGCAGCTGACAAGTTCCACTCAGGCCAGAGTACAGAAATTTCTTTATCTAAAGATAAATCCATTGACCAGCTCCTTCTGGAAATGAAGGCACTCTCAGGGATCGTAGTAATTTCACATCAAATTTAAAAACCATAATCACTCATGGCCTGATCTTTAAAAGGCAGGAATCCTAATCAAAAACTATGTGTGCAGCTGCATGACACATGCAGCTACCATGATTGCCTGCAAAAGGAAATACTTTGACAGGAGAAAGTCCAGCCAGACCTCTGAGAGGCGAGAGCAGGTCCATGCTGAACTGTGCAGCTTGTGCAGTGATGGTGTCAGAGCACAAATCCAGCTTTAAAATAAAAAATTCTCCAGTCATTAGTTTAGTAAGGAAGCCCTGCAGATTATTACTAAAGCTAAAAGAATTTGTTTAGATCCATGCTGTGTTTCATTGTGCATGTTTATTTTCTTTCAGCACTTCATTCAGCTTAGACAATGACAGCAAGCTAATTAGTTTCATATTTGTCCATACTTTTAAGCCTTTTACAGGATTTCATTACTGCAATACCAAGATGGTAAGCATGATGAGCAAAGGCAGATTTGATTTTTTTGGAACAAGTCTAAAAGTCTTGATCACTTTTTTTTATCATCAAGTGATTCCAATAAGTTTGCTACTAGTTAATGACCAGACTAGAGGGTCAAAACTGACCTGATCATGTTTACTTAAAAACAACAAAAAAAAACCAAAAACCAAACCAAGCAAACAAACAAACCCCAGCACAACCAAAAGCCTGAAGCTTAGCATAGGAAACTGAAATGCTTGCAAACAGAAAAACACTTGGAGTCAGAGGAAGAAGAATCAACTCTGATAATAATGATACATTATTATTTTTGAATGCCTTACAACTTGAATGCCATTGGTATACTTGATGCTTGGATGGGTACCAAATGCCAAGAGCCAGCAACATCACACCTATCTACATTTGCAGTTCAAGACAACAAACACATTCAGGGGTTCTGCAGGATTGTCTGTTGATGACCCTTTTCAAAAAAAACATTTGGACACCTTACAAGAGAGTCTCAAACACAGGAGTCTGGGAAACCCCTAGTCAAACAATGCATGGGAGTGCCTGAAGCTCATTTTTGCAAGGGCAGTTCTGTCTGAGAGTGCAGCTAAGCACTGGTTCAGTGCTGAACTGCTTATTTTCTGGGAATGCAGCATTAAGGATAGGATCCATCACTCACCACAAGTGCACCACACAGGACCGTTTAAGAAGAGAAAGAACCTGAAAGACAGAAGGAGCTGGGCAGCAGCACGCTCTAAGTGCTGCATGTTTCCCACACTGACATCACCAGCACCACTGGCAGGAGCAGGGGCACAGCAGTCTGAGTGCTGAACATTTCCTCGTTTAAAGTCTTGCTTCACCTTACCAGGGACCTGGAATTGCTGGGGAACTCCTGGAGCAGAGCTGGGTTCCTGCCACCACATAGCACCCTCAAAGTGCCAACATGGATCAAGTAATTCCCCAGAACAATTCTCATCTACTCCTCCCTAGACCCACAGTAATAACTCCCTGTAAAAGCCAGTGTCCCACTTCCACTTCCCTCCCACAATTACCCTCAAATTTATTTTCTTTTTGCTTCCTGCCTATATTCTCCCACAGCTTCAATATCTCCTATTCAGTAATTTCTACTGGTGGACAGTCCTGTTACCTACCAACACTAACCTTTTGAAAAGTAAAAGCTCCATACAGCTATATCACAAGCAACCAGAGATCCCACATTACATCCATGCAAAACTTAGGAAGCAGCAACTGCTGCTGTCATTACACACATCACAAGAATTGATCCACAAACTGGAAACAGCTGCATATCTGCATATCAGCAGACTTGGGGCTGCACTGCTATTGTTGTATTGCACTGACCTGTGCCACTGCTCTGGTTAAATCAATCAGCTCAACAGGTTAGCCACAACAGCCTCACAGCTGGCAAGCCTTACCAAGTGATGGCACAGCACCAGGGTGACAGGCTGCATGGGAGATGAAGCCAGGTAAATATGTAACAGCTGACACTGGGGATAACTTGGAAAGAAAGTCTACCTCAGCACCACAGTGATGAGAAGCTGCTGAAGCTCTACAAAAAAAGGTCCTTCTAACTTGCCTAAAACCCCCTTAATCTTCCTTCTCTACTGAAGCCTAAAATAAAGAAGAACAGGAAAGTGAGTTCCTTATAGCAGAAAGCAAGAGACAAAATTCCCCTCAGAAGAAGTGCAGTATTTTCCACACTGGTGACTGTCTTATCATGGAAAGACATCTGAGACACTTTATTAGTCACTGCCTGCAGTTTGCCTCCTTAAACATGTCCCCAAAGCAATAGAGACCAAAAATAAAATGAGAAAAGAGGAATCTCTCTATCTCCTCAAAAATGTGGAATTAACTGGAGTGGCAGTTTAGATACCATGCAAAGCATTTTCTTTGTATATTTTACAATATTTTCATCTGCAAATAACTCCTTTAGAACCGGAGCCAGATCCAGAACTGTACTACTAAAAAGGCCCAGAAGTAATTTTCTTCAAACAGGTGTCTCCACTAGTCCAAATCCTGAGAATCATTTAAAGCTGCCAGCTCTCACTGAAGCTTCTCTGACAAGTTTGGAGTTGTGCTGGTAAAGAAGCACACATGCTGAAAGCTGTGTGCTGGATGTGAGTGCTCAAGGTCCTACCAATTGTGCCACTAAAGGGGACTGCAAATCTTCACTGGCAGGGTCAACAGAGACCACTGGGAGGAGCCAGAAGAATGGAGAAAGGAGGGATGGAAGATGGTACTGCAGTGCCTAAAATATCTATTTGCAAATCTGACTTGTATTTAATTAAAATGTTAAGAACCAATAAGATACAGGACAGGTATTGCCCTTTCAAATTTCTCCTATATCCTAGTCTGCACACGCAGCATCAACCCCTGCATGAGTTAAACAAAAATGCCAAGTGAAGGATGGAAAAATGCTCAGTATCTTTTCTGAGCACTGACAAAGGGCCAAATCACTATATAAGAGTCTTCTCACATGGCATTCTGGCATGTGGTTCTTATCACTGGCATTCTGTGTTTCTTATCTGTCACACTTCAAAATCAAGGAATAAAATTGGACCTGCCCTTCCAGCTCTGGCAAAAACTGCATGTGAGAATTGTTCAGGCTGGAAAAGACCCTTAAGATCATTAACTTCAACTATAAACCCAATACTGCCAAGTCCATCACCAAACACATCTCTAAAAACCACATCTACATGTCTTTTAAATACCTCCAGGGATGGTGACTCTAACATTTCCCTAAGCAGCCTGTACCAATGCTTGACAACTTTTTTGGTGAAGAAATTTTCCTAATACCCAATCTAAATCTCCCATGGTGTAACTTGAGGTTTTTTCTTCTTGTTCTGTCACCTGTTACTTGGGACAGGAGACTGACCCCCAACTCACTATGACCTCCTTCTAAGTTGCTGTAGACAGCAAAAAGGTCTCCCTTGAGCCTCCTTTTTTCCAGGCTAAACAACCCTAGCTCCTTCAGGTGCTCCTCACAGGACTTGTGCTCCAGACCCTTCACCAGTTCTATCGTCCGTCTCTAGATACATTTGAGCACCTCAATGTCTTTCCTGTTGTGGCGAGTCCAAATGTGACACAGGACTCAAGGTGTGGCCTTACCAGTGCCAAGTACAGGGAGACAATCCTGCCCTGGTCCTGCTCACCACACTATTTCTGAATTAAGCCAATATGCCACTGGCCTTCTTGACCACCTGGGCTCATGCTGGTTCATGTTCAGCTGCTACTGACCACCACACCCAGGCCCTTTTCAGCGAGGCAGCTTTCCAGTCATTCTGCCCCTAGCCTGTAGCACTGCCTGGGGCTGTTGCGACCCAGTGCAGGACCTGGCGCTTGACCTTGTTGAACCCCGTACCACTGGCCTCAGCCCATCAATCCAGGCTGTTCAGATCCCCCTTGCAGCGCCTTTCTAACCTCCAACAAACCAGCACTCCCCGCAACCTGGCGTCATCTCCAGAGGGAAGGGTCTCCAAGCCACTCAGGCCCACTAGAGCAGCCAAATCGTTTGGCAAGGGAAAAGCAAGGTTCATCACCTGTCCTGGCAATGAGCAATGACCAGCTCTTGCTCGGACATCCCTCCCTGAAGGAGAACGCGAGCCCAGTCAGGCTGCAGAGCACGCTGGCGGGCGGTGAGAGGCAGCGGCCGCCCTGCTTCCCCGGCCTGCGGGGCTGCAGCGGCCGGGGCGGCTGTCTCCGCCCGTGCCCGGCCGCTGCAGCTCCCGGGCCGCCCGCAGCAGCCCGGGCCGAGCCGAGCCGGGCCGGGCCGGCGCTCCCGGGCCGGCGCTCCCGGGCCGCCGCCGGGCCGGGCCGGTGCCGCCGGCGGCTGCGCCCTCTGCCGGCCACGCTCGCAGGCATCGCCGGCAGCCCCCGCCGCCCTCGCCACCTCGTCCCGGGACGGCGCCACGGCACTCGGACACTGGAACGGGATGCGGCCGCCTCATTTCAGGGCCACGGCACTCGGACACTGGAACGGGATGCGGCCGCCTCATTTCAGGGCCACGGCACTCGGACACTGGAACGGGATGCGGCCGCCTCATTTCAGGGCCACGAGTGTACCCACGCCCTGGACACGGCGCAGCAGTGACCGGTTAACGCCACCGCCTGCAGCCAAGCCTCCCTGCCTCCTCTCGCTTCTCCCTGGGCCAGGAGCACTCTGCCGGCAGACAAATTCTTTCTGCCTGGACTCCCCTTTCAGAAGAGCAGCAGCTCCAGCTGTATCAGAGCAAAGAGCTTTGTTCTCTTCGCCGCTGCAGTTTCCTGGCTTTTGTCATCAAATCTTCTTTGTGGGTACTCATCAAGCCCCAAACCTGTGTGATTTGCTGAACCGCAAGGCCTGGAGTTCACTTGAAGAGCAAACATTCTTCCATCGGACCAAGTGTGTTCACTTTTGTACGATAGCCTCCACCAGCACAAGGACTAAACTTCTACTTAGGCACCTACAGTGCCCTCAGTGCTCTGCAGCCTCAAAACAGGATCCAGGGAGCTTCCAGAAAGGAAAGAGAGCAACAAACATTGCAAAGAGGGCAAGAGAAACAGTGCTGAGTCATTTTTGTGATAAGCTGACACCTATTAATTGATCAGCTACAAATTTCTGGGGTGGTGGGAACTTGTTCAGGTGTACAGCACTCCAACAGCTGGCAAGTCATGGTCTCTGCAGGACAGCAAGCTGTGAGACACATTATCAGCCTCAACACAAAAAGATTTGCCATTTTCCTCACCACCCTTCTCCCAGAGGGCAGCCTGTAATTCCCAGATGCATCTAACAGCAGTTAGCTGGAAATGACTAGCTGCGGTTTCAGGCTGTCATAGATGGCAACCCTTCCCTCCCTCTCCCATTAATAATCCTCCTCTCCCTCCAGTTACCAGAAAATACAGTAGTGTTGCCTTCTGCCTGCCCCTCTCTCCTCCCTCCAGGCTACTCCTTTGGAGAATTGGCTCCACAGCTGGATTGTAAAATAATCCAGCTGTTCCTATGACAACATGCTGGCAGTGGGCAGAGATGACGCCAGCACACAGTGTTGGCCCATTGACTACCAACACCCAACTCTGTTTTGGTTAGGGAAGCATTTGTTTTTCTATGCAGGCAGCTCTGCCAAGTACATTTCTGAAGGCTGGAGGGGCAGGAGGAGCCACAATCCCAGAGATGCCAAGAAAGTTGCTGGCTCTGTGATTTACCCTTGTTTTGTTTTGGCTTTTTCTTTTCTTTTTTTTTTTTTTTGCCCCAGCTCCATCTGATGTGAGGATAAAAACCCCTCCAGCAATCTTGCAGCTGCACACAATCTTTGCAAGACTTGATCCAAAGCCTGATTTAAAAAGCACAGTGCAAGACTTTGCGTGTCAGGCTTGCACAGCAAAAAAAAAAAAAAAAAAAAAAAGGAAAGCCTTGGATAGAATCAATAAGGGCCACACAGTCTTTATTTTAATATCTTGCCTGTGAGCAGAAGGTTTGTGGGGTAGAGGGAAGTAAAGGAAAAGCTTGCTCTGTTTAAAGCATTAGCTGGACTCACCCAGCCTGTCCAGCTCTGACAGGAGCTAGCTCATGTACAGAGGGATTTTGGCAGAGGCCATTAGCAGGAGCAGAAGGACCTTGCTGTCAGGCTCAGGAAACAGAGGAGGCTCCTTAGGTACTGCAGCTATTAAACCTGCTCAGCAAAGCCAACCTCTTCAGAGTTGCTGGGGTAATTCTACATACACAGCTTGGCAATTCCAATGACAGGGTTCCCAAAGGGAAGGTCAGGAATATGCCTGACATTCCTCAAGAGAGGAAGACAATTTCTCAAGGACTATTACCCTCACAAGGAAGCTCAGCACAACAAAATGCCCCTGCTCCCAGCATCAGCAAAACAAGAGGCAGCATTTGTTACTGCCTGTACTTTTCACTATGCCTCCACGTTTGTTCTGTAGGACTTGAGAACAGAGCAGAGTGTAAGACAGGTGAAACTCTGTAGCTGAATAAGTGCTCAGGTAATTGCTCACCCCTACAAGGGTAACAGTGGCAATTTCCATTGCATGGATGCAACCACTGCAATGGGTGTCTGGCTGCAATGGCTGCAGTAGTTGACTTACTGCAATGACCAGAGTTCACACTGCTATGCCATCAACATGTAGAATGTCAGCAGGTAGGGGTGAAGAAAGATGGTCCTCGGCAAGAAAATAAAATCATTAAAGTGGTTATGTTGTTTTTGAAGAGGGACCTCCATGGACCTCTCTGGAAACAGGACACAAATGGGCAATCAACCCAAACAAGTGCAACAAAGAGATTGTATCTCAAACTACTCAGGGTTAGTTCTCTGATCTGGCAAGGTGAGCAGCTAGTCACAGCAGATTGTTAGGTACAAGGGAAGTCGAGAGATCAGACTAGCCTAAACCTATACATGTTTCCTACATGAGAGCAAGAAAAGAAAAACAATTAAAAGCATGACTATTTCTGGAACTGTCTTAGAAATTGCAGACCAAACAGCCTCCTGTGAACCCTTCAGCCTCAGTGCCCCTGAACATCCAGCACAGTAATTATAGCAAGAGACTCCTCCCTATCAACTGTTCAGTATTGTGCTCTCTAACTGGCCCAAGACAGGCTTAACCCGTAATCTAAGTTCTTTTTGCAGAACACAGTTCAAAGAGTCAAAAAACAGTAAAATGAACAAAAGCAAGGCTCTTCTCCTGACTAGCACAGCCTGTGCTGTCCAAGCCCCTTGTGTGGTGTGCTTTAGTCTTCATCACTTCCCACAAGTGCCAGATGCCAGCCCCACAGCCCCTGCCAGATCCCACTTTACAGTCTCTCTGACATTTTACTATTTCCTCGGGCAAAATATGATAAGAGGTTGCCAATCCCCTGGTCTGTATGGTGTTTACAGGAACAGACGATTCTATCCAAAGTTTCATTTGATAAACTAGACTCAATATCAGCACATGTACATATTTAAGAGGATTAAGAACAAGATTTCATCAAAAGGTATTTCAATTATCAGACTGCACAGCAGATACGGAATTCTGAGAGCAAGTCTGGCCATGTATCAACAACCTGTCCATCCCATGAAAAGTCTGCCTGCCTACTTGGTCCTGGCTGAGGTCCCTTGTGAGGCTTGGCAGTTGTGGGAAAGCAGATTGGTGAGAGAAAGGAGGCCAGCCTGAGAGCAGTGTCATTGCAGGTGGGAGACGGGATCAGGTGAGTGACTAGGAAAAGGTTTGGTGGAGAGGACTAGAAGGTCCTGGCAAAGCAGACTGCTGCACTGGAGATGGAGCATGAGCTCTTTGGTTCTGATTGAGCTAATAACTGACTTTAGTTAAGCTCGCAATGCCACCTACCCCAGCAACTGAGTTTAGAGACAAATTAGTGAGGCACAAATTTGCCTCATGAATAATGAGGTGGGTTGGAAGGTGTCTGGATCACCACACTCAAAGTCAGTCAGCAGTACAAAGCCCAAGCGACAGCTAGTGGACTCTAGTAGCATCTCTTAAGGATCATACTCTGTGATGCCCTTAGTAACATCCTGAATGGTACAAACAGCAAATTAGTGCACATCACCAAATCAGGGATAGTGTCTAGCATGCTTCAAGAGCAGTGCTACCACTTGGAGGAATCCAAATAGGCTGGGGAATGGCTGATAACAATTTCATGAAAAAAAAATCAAATGCAACTCCCTCACCTGGGAGAGATTAAATCCCTAAAACAGTACTGGGTGCCACCTGGCTGAGGAGCTGTTTCACTGAAAAAGTGTTTGGCATTTGCAAAAAGTTTGGGAAAGCAGTGAGGAAATACTAACTCTTCAATACACGTCCCCAAGATCCTGACTGTTTACCATAAGACTGTTCAAACACTAGATGAAGTTGCCCAGAAATGTTGCAGAAACCCCATTCCCAGGGTTATCCGAAATCCAACGGGACAACACGGTGAGCAACACTCTCGTTGGAGCTGCTTTCAGCCGGTGGCGGGAGTTAGGACCTCTGGGGTCAGAGCACCCTGATTCAATACTCCTCAAACTGCGACTAATCGCCTCCGCTTTTCTCCCCCAGTGCTCAGCTTCCCGGAGGCCAGCAGGGAGCAGTGAAAGGCGAGGAATGAAGACTTACCCACCCGACCAGCAGCATTCCTGCAAGGCTGCAGATACATGCCGGGACCGCCCAGCGCTGAAGTTCCGAGTGCCCAGCCCAGGGAAGCGGGAAAGGGCCGCGGCCAGCCACCGGCCAAGAAAGGCCATTGAGGGATGCGCCCCCGGGCACGGGGCACGGCCGGGAGCGGGGAGCCGAGCAGAGGACGGGCAGCGCGGCTGGCGACTCTCTCGGGGACCTGGCCAAGGGATGCAGGGTCCGGGGGCGTTTCCTACAGCCAGGGGGTCGGGCGGAGGGGGCTGCCCAGCTGGCTGCACCCACGGGTGCCAGCCCACCAGCCTGATCCCCAGAACTCCGGTGGTGTTCCCGATATCGCTGCTGTCAGCGCCGGACGTTGCTTGTTGCTTCGAGCGTCTGGGGCTGCAAGGTTCGTATTGCCCAACTGCCCTCTTTGATCTCGAGATATAAACACACATGCTTAGCAACAACCGAAATTTAAATTCTTACATAACCACATGACTCCAAGCATTGGAATGATGAAATCCCAAGAAGCATCAAGACTCTTCCACTGACAACGGACCTGCCAAAACCCAGGAGACACTGGCCATTTTACTGGTCAGCTTTGCTACAGGTCAGGATAATGCTCACATCCATTGTGCAAATGAGCACCGAGGCCACAAAGACATTTGTATGTTGCCGTCAGTTCCACTATAAATTATGGCATGCTGATTTAAACTATGGAACTTTGCCCACAAATTACACCTATGGAAAATCAGACGCAGGACAAAAATAAACCCCAGCAAACTAATTTCTTGGGACCCCAAAAATCTGGGTTTACAGGTGGCTGAGCTTAGATGTGCTGCCTCTGGTTTAACTCTGGGGTGAATGACTATGACTGGTGTGGTTGCAGGCATTCCCATCTAAGTCTCTCCACCTGGCTCTCCTGTCCTAGGCTAACACACCTGTTCCAGGGGAGGCAGAAGAAGAATGGGAACATCAGTCCTTGTCACTGGGCATCAGGGAGCTCTGCACAAGTTCCTTCCTCAGTCACTTGGTTAGCTAATAGCTCTGGGTATGGGCAAGGGTACAGCACAGGCTGTCACCCAGGAGAGCTAGCAACACAATGTAGACAGCAGAGACAGTATTTTAAATTGCTAGTTCAATCTGTCAGAGCATGAAACGCAGATCTTAGAGATGCTCATACATATACATAGAAACATTTCACACATCTGGAGTAGTTCCTTGCCACAAACCCTGTGTGTTACCACTCAGCTGCTTTCACACACACCACCAGGGCATTACTTGACTCTCCGCGATACAACTGATCCAGCTATTCATACACTCAGTGCATCAACAGAAGCTGGAAGGGGTCTCTGGAGGCTGCCTTTCCCATCCCTGCTCAAAGCAGGGCCAGCTAGAACAGGTGGCTCAGGGCCTCAGCCAGTCCACTTTTGATTGCTTCCAAGGCTGGAGATTCTACAGCTTCTCCATGCAACATGCTCCAGCATTTGACCACTTTCATGGTAAAACATAAGGATTTTAGTGCATGCTTTGAAGACTGAACTCTCCAAACTGAACTTAGGCAAATCACTTCAGTCCTGGATATGCTGTTCCCAGGAGTTTATACAGTCCATTTTATACAGTCAGCTACAGCACTTGACTGGTCCTGCAGTAACTTTGGTCAGGGATTCAGAGCAGCCTAACTCTCCCACATAAAATGCATTCATTGTGCCAGTGTAACTTCCTGAACCATTTAATTGAGAGGTCAGGCAAGTAACTGTGTGTACAAGCCAAGAATAAAACAGAATGACATGCATGAAGATCTCCTGAAACTGTAGCTTCTCTGCAATAATGTAGTATTGGCCTTTGCAAGGGACACAGTTGTCCAAAATTCAGAGAATGAGTTCCCTAGGGGCTAAGGACCCTTTGGTACTTGCCCATTCAGACTGCCAGCTATGCTGCTTACACCTGTAGCACAAACACACCACAACACAAAATCCACCAGGGAGAGGAGAGGGGAACAAACCACACATTTGTGTGTTAGTCACTTTTGAGGTTAATGGGAAAGTGTTCATATGCTGCTTTGAATGGTTCATGGTAAGCTACAAACTAGAACAGAGCACTTCAATCATTAGTGCACATAAGGAGCTCCAAGGTCCTCAGGTGGAAATCATTATATAACAAATACTTCATTCTCTTAAACAGAGATTATTATTTCAGTGCATAATGTATCTTAAAAGGAAATACAAACCTTTGCTTAGAAGTCAGAGCTGGTCCTTACCACATTCTGTGCCTGCTCACCTGCAGGGCACAAGCCGTCATGCAATATCCAGTAATTAAGCTATATTTATTATAAGATTGGAAGGTGTGAAGTCATTCCCTGTGCTACTACACGTGCCTTAAGTTAGCTATGATAATCAGTCTCACATGCACCCAACTGATGTTTAGGCCTTCAGCCACAGTTACTCTCTTATGAAACAATAGCAAGTGACAGAGTGGCACAGAGTGGGAAAACATTGCCGACTTTGGTCATAAAGTGATTTGGAAAAGAGAGATTTTTCTCAGTTATACTGTGTGAAGTTACACTCTATTCCATATATCCAGCAAATGGAATAGGTTGTCACTTTTACTGCAAACACAGGAGTATCACCATTCCAGAACCATCTCATTGGTTCCAGAATCATCCTCACCTACTGTATAAGAAACAAGCAAATAAATTGCATTTATTTTTGGCATGAAAATACTTGCACAGTAAAATCTTTTCAAATTATATGTTCTAAAATATATGGGAAAAAAAAAAAAAAACAAACCTCAATTCCAAAGTGCTAAAACTCTCTTGGCAAATCTTCACTTATATTAATGACATATATGACAAGTTCATGAAGAAGCCATGTTAATACTATTTTGGTGTAATGACCAAGAGTCTTGCATTCCTGTAGTGCCTTTCTGCAAAAAGGAGTAAAACAACAAAAAGAATTTTGTTAGGTCTTGACTAAATGTGTCAGGACTAAGGTACAGTGAAGCATTTATCCTTGAAACCTAAAGGTATGTAGAATATGGATAAAACTTTCCTCAAATAAATGTTCCTAATCAGGATCATCCCTTCTGAGGGATGAGCCATAGGTAGCTCATGTGACTATTATTTAGTGGTTCTTAAAGCGTGGAAACTATCTCATCAGCTTGCCATGCCCCTTGACTTAGCTCCCAGACAGAAACAAAGATCTTGAAAATATATGCACCTAGGTAGAATACCATGTTTCCCTGTGTGTTATTTCACCATGTTTCCTACCAATTACAACTATGTATCTGCCATTCAGTGAAAAACACGTTCATGTTTCCCTTAAATCCTACTCCATATTTAGGAGGATTTGGAGATAATTTATCAAACGCTGCAGTCATCAGGATTCCTTTTGGAGCACTGAACATGTTACACAACCCTTACAACAAGGTAAATTCTCTAACCTGCCAGAGCTTGTTTATAGCCTGACACAGGCAGCATCTACAATGCCAAGTGAAGCTGGGCCAGGAACTGTTTTTTGGAGGAAGGGCTGGGCAGTCACACTCCATGTCCACACCACACAGCACCTGGCTGGTGGTCACCTCTGAACTACATGTCTTAAATAAGTATTATTTCAAGTGTAATTTTAAACAGGCAGATTTTAATAAAAGAGAGCTTGTGCCATAGCCCAGAGGGATGATTTACAACATGGAGCTAAAGGACTTGTCATATGCCACAGCATAGAGGTGTGTTTGACAGTAGGAAACCTGCTGGGACGTTGCTGGATCACCCAGAAGAGTGGAGGGGGTCCAGTCTCACAGAATCTTGCTCACTGCTCATTGGACACATGCTACCCTCTGAGCTACACCCAGTCATCTTCTTGGAGATCGCTGGTTGACACATGCCAAGACTGTTTCAGAAACCAGAATCATTACTATGTAGCAGAGCACAGCAGAAAAACAAGCCAAATACCCAAGTTTGATTCCTACCTTCTTTGATTCAGCAGCACAGGCATAGCCAAGGGACCCAGGCTTGTGGCACCTGGAAATTGCTGACAAATAGCAGCAAAGTACCACAGCCATGTGGGGGGAGGTGCAGGGGGGAGAGGAAAGAGATTGAAGATGATGGGAGGATCTGAGAGGCCCATGGATAGTTAAAGCTTTGAAGAGCTGAATTCTTTGAAAGTCTTGGAGTGAAACTCTTATCTGTGCCGGAAACCCCATTCTTGGCTTTGTACTCAGTTCTTATGTAATGACAACAAATTACTTTGTTTTATCTTCCCTGGCGTCCTCGAGGTTAGTGACACATCACCATCAGGTTACGTTACTATTTTAATTCAACTGCCGTACCACATGCCTGAATGCTGTAACAGAGCTTGTCCTTCTCCCGTGTGCTACTGGCAACTGTTATTTTTCCTACAGTTAGAATTCAAATGCTTCATGGCAGGAATTTCATCACTCTCATGCTGAAGCACCCAATATACTTCAAAGCAGTGTCAAAATAGTGTTTTATTTAAAAACCCAAATACCTTCACAATATCTGAATGTCATGTATCTTTCAGATGATAGGCTTTAAGACTAACACTGCTACTGTATTTTATGGCCTTTGCAGTACCATTTCCTATTCAGGGAAAATATTTAATTTTGCAAACAGAACCAGATAAATACTATATTATGAACTGGTTTCTCTTCCCTTCTTCCCAAGCATGAGAAGATTCAAGATGGGCTTTTTAAAAAGCACTCAATCCTTACCAAGTGGAAGATGCAATGCAATCAGAATTAAAATTACTCCTTTAATGTTGCAGCTGGTTGTCCTTAGCCAACAGACCAAGTTAAAAAACATTTGTATAAAAACAGAGCTCAAATCTAATCAGTGAAGAAGAGCTGAAAATCTGTTGTTGTGAAGACTAAAGATGCCAAGGGGGTGGCAGGGGACAGGACACTACTCCACAGAACAAGAGCTCCTTAATTGGAAATAATAAAGATACATTGTCTACATGCTAGTTACAGCCTTCTTTTGTTTTCCCATTATATCCTGTTGATATAATATCCAGGTCCCTTGTGAACATCCGCTGTTTCCAAATGAGAAGAATGGGTGTTGTTGGTTTCACTTCAGCACCTCACTGGGTCACCAGCCTGCCTCTGCCTGGAAAGGCTACCGGATGCAGCTCCAAAGAACAGCCTTATCAGCAAAAGATCTGAAGAGATAAGGTGCACGGACATATGAGATCACATCTTCTGGTAATTTAAACAAATTCAAGCATCATTACAATATGGAAGTACAGGAAAGAGTGAAAGTTCAGCTAAATCCCTACAAACCCTCCTAGAAATAGTCATATTTGGTAAAGTCAAACACAGTTTTTGCCCCTCTCTGTTAACAACCACAATCTTCTGACACTACCTCATAGCAACTACTTGAAGAAAGTAGTAAGGACAAAGTCAGTGGTCAGTGTGTAGTGCTGCCTCACCACAGTACTCCCTAAGGCCTCAGAAATGTCAAAATCAGGACTTGCATAGCCAAAGGGTATATATTGGTATATATTTAATAGTTCTCACTAGCTTTTATTTGTGTTTATTTTCTGGAGTTGCCATATCAAAAAACAAACAATCAAACAAACAAAACACAACAAAACAAAACCAAAACAAAACCCCTTGTAGTATCCACAAAATCAGGCAAAAAAGGTTAAAAAAAGGTTTTCTACAACTACCCACAACATGGAATGAGCAACCTTGTCAAATCTGGTTTTATTCCGCATTTCCCAAAGTTTTGAAAGAAACCTCCCCTAACTTGTGTCTGTGAAGCTGAAGAGTCCTAGTTAACTTACCTGCTTCTGACCTGGCAGCTGTCTCACACTTCCTAACATTTATCTACTTGTCTGAACCTCTTATGATGCTCTCTGTCCTTCTAAAGATCAGAACTGAACACAACATTCAAAGCACTGGCACACCATGGATTTATCCCATGCTATAATGACACTCTCTGCTTTTATTCTCGTGCTCTTATTCCTTATCTCCTGACACTCTATTTGCTGATTTACCAAGTCTTGAACTGAGGTTTTCACAGAACTATTATTATGCCAAGATCTTGTTCCCAAGTGATAAATCAGCTAGGCTGTTTCTGTATGATTGAAATGGATTGTTTATCTTCCATTCAAAACACTTTGCATGTATGTACATCAAATTGTACCACCCACTCACTTTGTATTGTGACATTTTACTACCTTTGCTCTCAGTCCACAGGCTCCAATTCAGATCCTTGTGGGACTTTGCATATTGACTCAATTCACCAAGAAATAGTTTTATTCTGTCTTACAGAGACCTGTCTTTAATGCAGTGTCATCTGTCCACATGAAAACTTCTCTTATTCTACAGTTCTTTCAGAAGGTTTTGCTCATAGATTTTGATGAATACTTTTTAGATACCCAAGTAGGAAATACCAGCAGAATGTCTCTTGTCCACATGCATTGCTGACTCCTCTCAGGACTCCAAACAATGTGCGAGGCCAGGAGTTCTCATTAGAAAAGCTCTGCCCTCTGTCATGGTAACCCATTTTCTCCCTGCACCCACTAGTTCACCTCTTTAAAGTTTTCACTAACTTGGCTGGTACAGAGAACAGGCTCATTGCTCAGCAGCTCTACAGAACTTTTCAGGCTGTTTTTTTTTTTTTTTTTAACTGGCATGTTAACTATCTTCCCGGTGTCTGTTATCAAAGCCCTTCTAAATGCAATGTTACGCAAAAACCATTAGTAAGCAGCTCAGCTATTTAAGTCTTGACTACTCTTAGAACTCTTGGATTAATATAATGCCATCCAATTGTTCAACACTTTTCATTGTAGCTATGTGTTTCACTACCTTTTATACAGACATTCAGCTTGAAGCATATCTTCTGATAAATCTTTCACAAAATTGAGTATAAGTATAGGATTATTCTTAGGTTCCTCTACAATGAGCACAAAGCAAAATATCAATTTAATTTTTCTCCAGAACCTTATCTCCTCTGAGCAATCCACTTTTATTTTGACTGTCCAGTGGCTCTGACAACTCTTTTGGCAAGCTTCCTGTTCTATTTTGACAGCAAGTAGTAGTCAGAGTTTTGTAACAAAATAGTAACAAAAACACAAACAGCAGGAGAACTAGCAGAGTGAGTGTGCAAGACTGTAGGTGCCTGGTCACCTGGTACACGGCAGCTCTTGTGCTGCAACTGCAGTTAAAAAAAAAATTATAAAAAAAAGTAATTATTTTCTTCCACCTACTGGAGATAAAAGCCAGTTGTCAATTATGGGGGGGGGCGGGGGGTTGGGGTGGTTTGTTTCGCTTGGTTTTCCCACCACCACGGACCAATTCTTGACGACTCCGGAGATGTCCAGGCGGAGGGGTGATGCCACGGAAGCCCAGTTAGGGACAGCGAGCGCTACAAACGCTCACGCGTCCGCTCGCCTGGGACTCAACACCCAGCTGCCTGAGATCCCCGTTCCTTCTCCGGCCGCCTCGCCCCGCAAACGCACCGAGAGCGCCGGAGGGGGCGGAAAGGAGGCGAGGCCGGGGGCTCCACCGGCGAGGGCCGCGGGGAGGCAAGGCCGGAGCGGTGTCCCCGGCTCCGCCCGGCTCCGCCCGCCGCCCGCCGCCCGCGCCCCCGGGGAGCGCGGCGCCGCCGCCTCGCCATACATGGGCACGGCCGGAAGCGCGCGCGTCACGGCGCTGGCTCGCGGCGTCCCCGCGGGGAGCGGGACGTCACGTCACGTCCCCGCCGCGCCCGCGCGCGGCGCCCCGGCAACCAAACAGTAAACACGGGCGCGCGCAGGCGCGGCGGGGCGGGGCCCGGGGCGCGCGCCGCCCGCCGCGAGAGCCCCGCGGGCCCGGCCCACGCGGGAGCCTCGCGCTCGTGCCCGGTACCGGCCGCGGCCGCAGAGCGCAGAGGCGGGTGCGGGGGTGCGCAGCGCAGCGCAGCGGGACTGCGGCTGCTGTCGGCACCGGGGCAGCCTGCATCCGCGACAGCCTCCTGTAGCCGGGCAGGACGGGCTGCCGGGCTGAGCAGCCCTCTTTATTCTGCTGTAAACGCGTTTTAGCACCTGCACGTTGTTTTACAGGTCTGCTTTCTGTAATTCCTAACAACAATTCCACTGTGCTTTGCGTTGTGTTGCAGTTGCATTTCTAAGAATTAATTACACTACTGCCCTCAGAGGGATCAGGAGCACAGGAGGCGTCAGAAATAACACGAGCGTTCCCTACGTGTCTTATCTCGTTCCATTGTTGTGTTTCACAAAGCTTTGTGCTGGTATCTGTGTGATGGATCAGATACAGCTTGTAATTGAAGCACATGCTTTATAACACATTGCAGGCAGAGACTGCTGCATTATTCCTCAGTTGAAGATAGTGGCAAGATTCCCCCTGTTTTAAGTGCGACTTCACTACGGAATTCTCAAATGCTAGGAAACAGATAAATCACGTTCATAACACAGCATAAATTTTATGTAGCACAATCTGAATTCTGGGTTGTTTGTGGCTAAAGGCAAGAAGTAAGGCTGGAGCTTTGGGTTAGACATAAAGTGTCCTTATGTAGTGCCACCCCTGAATCTGACATCTTTGTGTAACAAATGCAAAAGCTGACACTTAGACTTGGCACTTGCTCTCCCTTCTGTTAAAGAGAGAAGCCTCGGTTAGGTTGCAGGACTGCTGTCTCTCTGAATTTAGCTCTAGATTTTGCTCTAGCCTGTCTGGTGATCATGAGAGATGTTAGGACAGGGATCACTCCACCTACTTTGAGGGAAATGTGGTATTTTTGGATTTTGTGGACCCCTGTTTCCTTTCTGCCTCTGCTGAATGTCTGGTGATTTCAGCAGCATGCATGGGCTCCCCCAGAGACGTTAATTGTTCAGCTCTGAACTCGATGGTCTTTCAGCAAGACAGCACATTCTCATTCCAGATTTGCTGACTTCACAGGGTTACCTGTCACATAAGTCTGACTCTCTTGTGGCATCACCTACTACCTACATGACTGCTTCATGGTTCAGCGCTACTGTGCATTTGCTGCATCTGGGTGTTGCCCGTGTAAACTCAAGTGGCAATGTGAAAGTAACTGCTTCGTAGTAGCAAGTGGGATTAGTCTTCATCGCTTGTCAACTCTGCCTACAGATTAATGTTGAAAGATGGGAAACTGCACTTGTAATATTTGCTTTTACACAGGGCAGGCCTTGTTGAGCAAGTCACAAAGCTGCAATACTCACTGCTGAGATGAGATGATCTTGTGTGTGTTCTGATTAGGGAAGGGCTGGAAAAAAGCAGAGCCTGCTGCAGTGACTGGGAAATGTGGACTTACAGAAACCTGACCCTGAATGTCAGCCTGTAGAGATTCCTTGAGACCATGGTGGCAAGATGGCCTTCAGGTGGACACATGTGCCCAGCAGAGGTGACATCTTTGCTTTCACCTTGAGAAAGGAGTTCTCAAACTGGAGTGACAGGGCTGGAGGCTGTCAGGGAGGCCTTGCCACTCCCAGGGGACCCTTGATGTGTAGCCAGCAGAGAGGGAGCAAACCACTGCTCTGCAAGCAGGGGTAACCTGGCCCAGCTGCTGTCCTGCCAGCAGAGCACAGTTCACTGCACAAGTGGCAGGGGTTACAGAGGGTAGCAGCCTTTCTCAACTGGCTTAGCAGGAGGGACCACATTTTCAGAGACCCCAAGGAGGCAGCACACTCCTAGAACGTGTGTGCCATTTGCTACCACTCATTCATTCAAGGGCTGGGCTGGCTTTAATAGAAACTGAAGAGCCAGTGGTTTGCCTTATACCACTCAGCCCCTTACATCCAAAGACTTTCTCATCCCCTTACATCCAAAGCAGATAGGTCATAGCTTCCTAGAGGAACCAGACCACATCCAGCGACAAGGAAGTTGAGCTGTTAGGCACGTGGAAATGATCATGTGGGCCCCAGCCTAGAGGTGCCCTTTCACCACCTTTCCAGCAAGACCTCCAGCTAGCTGGTCAAAGGGCACAGCAGGTGACACACAGACACAGAAGGGGACCA
Source organism: Lonchura striata (assembly GCF_050655825.1). Classification (NCBI taxonomy): domain Eukaryota; kingdom Metazoa; phylum Chordata; class Aves; order Passeriformes; family Estrildidae; genus Lonchura; species Lonchura striata. The sequence goes on along the minus strand of NC_140707.1, from coordinate 50,975,117 downwards.
GACCCAGACAGATCAGCTAGGAAGGGCCTTAGGGAGTGATCCTGCAGCCTACCAGAATGGGTGTAACCACAGCCAGACCTGACTAGCACCAGGACAAGGACAGGGCTGCCCTAAATGGTATTCCCACCCTGAAGCACCCTAAGTCTCAGGCAGATTGCAGGTCTCTGCAGTTTATAAAGCCCAGACAAAATTAGAGGCTAGGGAACCCCTCTGAGGGCACAGGGAAGCAAGTGCAAAAGGTAACACAAGGACAGCTCCAGCAGTCAACTTAAATGCTTTTATTGACAATGTCTCTGAACAATAATAAGCAAACAATGCTTAAGTTTCATCCAAATTCACTTTCCACATGTCAAAAAAGACTTCAAGGTAGAAAAAAATAAAATAAAAATATAAATATCTGAGAATCCATCTTAATAAATAAATTAAAAACACAATAAAAACGTTTTCATGGAAAACTTATGTCAGAACATTCAGACCACCTCAACAATGCATGATCAGTAAAGTTACAATGAACATCAATGTAGAACTACAGTACATGGATATAGCTATTTATCTACCTACTAGAAAATAAAATAGAGTCTCTTTCCCCCCACGTAAGATGGGTCATTGCTAAGTCATCAGAACACGATATTGCCAGGAACACAGTAGTTATTGTTAATCAGCTGCACTAGATACGAGTTGGAGATACCCAGCACCAGGTTAAATTCCAATCATTTAAAACCAATAGATTAATTAGTTAATGCTAGTGATACTAAGGAGGGGAGGGAGTCACCTACCCAGCCATGTGGGACATGCTACAGACTACCAGCTCTCATGGATGGGCCACTGGGGACAAGACAAACTCCATGCGATTTGCTACATCTCTGGAAGAGGTAAGAGACCTCGGTGCATGACGCTCTGCCAGGCCCCGGGGCACCAGGCCAGACAGGGGGTGGCGGTGGCAGGGCCCTCCCCAGGCCTGGGGAGCCCCATGGGGCACAGCTGCAAGTCCGTGGGGGTGCGTGGGCAGGGGAGGGGGCCCAGCAGGTCAGTCAATGCCGGAGCCCTTCACAAAGCCAGGAGGGTGGGGGAGCTGAGGGAGTCGGACGAGGGCTCATTGCTGCTGCTGCCCTTCCGGTGCGCGGCAGCGCAGCTGGGGAAAGCCTCTGCCTCGGGGTAGGTGAAGACGAAGGTGGAGGTGTAGGTGCTGGGACACGGGGTGCAGGTCACCACAGGGGTGCAGAGGGGCTCCAGCTCACCGCTGGTCCCGGCAGTCAGCGACTCCCAGTCCGACGGGTAGAAGGAGGAGGCCCCAGGCAGGTCCATGTCGGGCACCGAGCGGGAGGCCTCCCGCGGCCCCGTGGAGAAGAGCAGCTCGTCGAAAGGCTCAGCTTTGAGCTCCAGCCCGCTGCTGCTGGTCTCCTTGGGCGGCACGGCCGGCGGCGCTTCAGGCATCAGCGGCAGAGCAAAGGCAGCCTCCTCCGTCATGGGGGGGCTGGGGGTGCCCAGGTCCAGCGCGGTAGCGGCGCTGGCAGCTGCCAGCTCCTCGGAGAAGCACAACTCCTCGGGCATCTTGCAGGCGGGCCGGTGGGCCGCCAGGATAAACTCCAGCTTCTCCTTCTCCTTCAGCAGGTTAGCAATCTCCGCCTGCAGCGCGGACTTCTCCTCCTCCAGCTGGTCGGTCTCCTGCCGAGAGAGCAGGCTGTCAGCCAGGGCCGGCATCACTCCCAGCTGGAGTCCTCTTCCTCCCGTCATCCCCGCCCCCGGTACTCCCTCTATCCCAGCCACCTCCCGGGCAGCACTTACCGCCTGCAGCGTGTCGGTGAGCTCCCGCCGCCGGTTGCGGCACTTGGCCGCTGCCATCTTGTTCCGTTCCCGGCGGATCCTTCTCTTTTCCTCCTCCTCCGGGGACAGCTGCGGGCAGAGAGAGATCGCTCAGTCCCGCTGCCAGCCCGGTGGCCCCCGGCCAGGGCAATCCGCCGGCGGCGCGTCCCCCCGGGCCCCCCATCAGCTGCAATCCGCACTCACCTGTTCGACTTTGCCCCGGCGGCCGATGCTCTGTCCGCGGCCGCCCGGCGCCTTCAGCACTGCGGGGCGGGAGTAGGTGGTGGGGGCGGCCGCCGAGACGCCGTAGGGGTGCCCGCGGCTCTGGGAAGGGGCCACTGAAGAGATGAGAGTGGGCTGCACCAGCCACTGCAGGTCAGGGCTGGTGGAGATGGCCGTCACCGTAGGCACGAAGTTGGCGCTGGAGGCGGCCAGGTCGGTGCAGAAGTCCTGTAGGTCAGAGGAAGGGGGGCTGCCGTCAGCGGAGCGCCCGGGCCGCTCCCCGCCGTCCCCGGGGCCGCGGCGCCGCGCTGCCAGCGCCGGCTCCACACGAGAGCGGCCTGTTATAAATATCTCTGACGTCCGCGCTGACGCAGACGCTGCTCCGGAGTCTCCTCAATGAACTCGCGTTTTATCAATGAAGCCGCTTTACACACCCGCCGCAGAGCGCGGCCCGGGCTACGGCACCCCCCGACCGCCCCGCCTCGGCACCGGGGCCGCTCCCCATGCCGGTCCCCGGCCTGACCTCCTCCGCGGACACGGCTAGCCCCGTGCCACCCGCTCCCGTCCCGTCCCCTCCTGAGCGCTCCTGCCCTGCCCCGGCCAAGAGCGCAGCCCGCACGCTCAGCAACTCACCTGCGGGTTGACAGGGGAGCCCATACTCGAGAATGAGTCCGCCGGGGAGGGGTAATAGGTGAGGCTGTCCCCGGCCGGGGAAGCGCTGCTGCAGCGGGAGGACGGCGCCTCGTACTCTCCGGCGAAGCCCTGATACATCATGTCGGCCCGGTACGCGCAAGCCGAAGGTGAGAGGTGATGCGACGGTGGCAAAGTGTCCTTGGGGATGAAGCGAGGAGGGGTCGGCTGCGTGCGTCCCTGTGCCTGGTCCGCGCCGCGCGTCTCTCCGCTCCACCGCCGGGGCTGCCCGAGCTGCTGGAGTACCGCGCCGTGCCTCCCTTTTATACCCTCCCGCGACGTCACAGGGGACGTGCCACCCGCGCCTGTGGGGGGGGGTCGGCCGCCCCGCGCCCGCCCCGCGCCTCCCCGGGGCCGCCCCGCGCGCAGTCTGCCACCGCCCCCCCCGGGAGAGACCCACAGCACGGGGCGGGGGGAGGCCGCAGGGGCAGGGGGGCTCCAGAGCAGAGCAGGAGGGAGCGGCCACGGAGCTGCCCCCCCGCGCGGAGTGGTACGGCCGGGCTCGGGAACCCACTGACGCAGATATCCTTATATGGGATACATCCTGTGCGAGGGGGCGTGACTGACGGGAAGCGCTCCAGGCTGCAGCCAAGTGCGGCGGGCGGGCGGGCGGCGCGCGGGACGGGACGGGACGGTTCGGGACGCGCCGGCCCCTCCCCCATCGCCTGGCGAGACCCGGCGAGGGCTCTGGGGCACCGACCCTGCCCTGGGGGCTGCCGTCCCGCAGCAGCTGACCCCCTCCCCGGGGGCGCCGGCCCGCCGCAAGTGCGCCCCTCCCTTCAGCGGGGCCCCGCACAGCCTTGCAGCCTTGGGGCAAGGTGCTCCAAGGAAGGCGGCGAAGAAGGGGCCCGGCGGGCCAGGGGTGCGCTTTGCGCTGCAAGTCAAGCCCCATCGTCAGCACTGAGCGGGGTCTGCCCCTAGCTGGGCACTGGTATTCAGTGGGCCCCATGCACGGAAAGCTCAACTTCCACGCGTCCCTCCAGCGAGGAGCGCGTTATGCTCATGTGTCAGTACTGACTTCTCTATTATGTATGTTTGTAATTGTCGAGAGTGAGGGTAATGGCAGAGGGCGGTGGGAAGCCTGAGGGGCCGCAGCCCTCCGGGAAGGTTGGGAGAGCTTGGGAGCAGCGCTCGGGGTGGGGGTGGGGGGCTGGGATAGCCGCCAAGAGCATGGGCAAGAGGCCACCGGGAAACCACCGACGAGGAGAGAGAGGGGCGAGGCTCGTCCTTTCCTCCAGTTTGGGTTTTGTTTTGATCCTTGTTGCAGCGAAGCCCGGAGACACCCACCCACGACGGGGATGTCAGGCAGCCCTGGCTCAGGTCAGGCTAAGGTGGGAGCCAGACCGCAGACTCGCCTTGCACGGGAGCCAAGAGATCGCGGCTATAGATAGTAACAGGGAAGCTGCAGCAGGGAGCGTGTTTACAGCAACAAACAGAGCCTGCAGCGCAGTCTCTAGGCAGGAGCGTCACCCAGCCAGGCTGGGATCCTGCTGGCAGCCTCTCCCTCTGTTTGAGCTCATGGGCTAAATGCAGCGCTTGATGCTGCTGCTGTTGCTGTTGCTGCGCGAGCAACCTCCGTTCTTAGAGATCTGGGCCACGGGGGCGGAAGAACTGGGCCAGCTGCTATTTCTGATCTGCCCGTCAGAGCAGAGGGGACAGCCAAGGACTGCCGCAGCTCACGGCCCATACCGCTCCCTGGGAAAGGACCTGCGGGGGCCCGTGCTGCTCTCATCAGCTCAGTGCTGGCCCGTAGGCTAGTCCATCCCGGGGCAGGCATCTGTCACCCCAGGTTCCTGTGGTACCATGGGTTCTTTTCTCTGGCCAGCATTCCCCTCATGCCAGCTACTAAAAGACTGGGGCAAGTATGGTCTCTTCAGCAGCCCGAGGCTGCAGGTGAGGAGGCCCTCAGCACTGCCCAGAGGAGGGACGTGCCAGCAAATTAGCAAAGCCACGATTCTGCCATCCCTGCCAGCGGTGAGCAACAGGCCAAACCCCTGCAGCCACATCCCCACCAGGGCCTAGGTCAACGTATCGGTGCCCAGCATGGGCAAGAGCCTCTGACACAATTTCCAGTCTCAGATATTTGCCAGGCACATTTCGGAAAAATACTGTTTAGCCCTCCTCTCTAGAAACTATCCCAGGGTTCCTCTACCCAAACCACCTTCCCCAAAAGAAGTGTCAGGAAATCAGGAGGGAATCCACTTCACCAAAACCCACAATATTTTTGTGGTGCCCATGCAAACCATTTGTTGCCATCTCCACTGGTGACAAGCATGATCTGTTTGTACCAAATGGAAAGTGCACAGATGCCGCACATTTCTAACACGTGGGGCAACGAAACAGAGAAAGCAAAAACACATGACGTGGGTTTGTTGTTTGCTCCAAACACAGGGTGCACACGTTTTACCACAGTATGTGTGAGAACAAAAAAAGGAAGCAGGCGGTACCACAGGGACAAAACAGAGTCAGAGCATGAACCCTCCTGCCTGGGTGAGAGGGTTGCCCTCACCAGCATGCCAGGCTGATGGAGGTTCCTCACCTCCCCTGCCAGCTGGGAACGGGAAGAGGCATTAGACCCTGATAAATTAGTTTGATCTGTGGAGTGGACCATGAGTTCAGTGAACACTACAACATTATTAAACCTGTGCAACCAGGGTCAGCAGGGCTTTTACATGCTCTAGTGGTGCTTGGCCAGGCTTCATCTGCAGGGACACACCTCTCTAGGGACTATTCCCTTGCTTCAGACAAGCCCACTGCACCTCTGGGTCCCGTGCTGATGAGGAGGAGTTGGCTGCTGACTGTCACCAGCAGGGAGATGACTCTTCCCAGGTGCCTGGCCAGACAGAAGACGCCATTCCCACTTCACTTCTTGGGCATCACAATGGGGCCGGCAGGGCAGAAGGACAGCATCCATCCAATGAGCTCTTGTTCTGCATGCCAACAGAGCCCCTCCACCTTCCTGGCCTCCACTTTTTCTCCTATCAAGAAGGGAGATGGGAAAGCTTGCAGGTCTGAGGCTTATAATAGAACAGTGAGCCCCTAAGCCTCAGAGTACAGCACTGGAACTTGGCCCTACTTTCACACCCATCCTTCACCTGAGCCTGCAACTCAGGCTGACCTTGGAAAACTACAGCAGAAAAGCACCTGAGGTATGTGTGCCAGGGCAACTACACAGTCAAAACCCACTTCAGGGGCAAGAGATGGCTGTGCCTAAATTTGGCCATGCACCAGGGGAAAGTTCATGGCCCTTTGGTAGTCACATGACCATCTCAACCCACTCTCTGTCAGCAGCGCTGACTGTAGCATGTTCCATATTCCTTCTCTAGACACACAACGTGATGGACATCTGCTTCCAGCTAACCAGGGACTGTTGGGGTCATTGGAAGGAGACCAGACAGCCAGAGTTCAGCAGCAAAACTGGCATGCATGGGGCACTGCTGTGACACCAAAAAATAGCACCCCTGCACTGAGAAGTCATCACTGCCTGGGGAAGCAAGCATCCTGCCCATACTATCAGAGGATCCGCACAATAACCTGAGCACCTGTTGTGGTACAGATTTTATAGGCAGGATCCAGGGGCATTTGTGAAATTCTCCCCGAACACACCTGCACATCCACTGCTCCTGGTGTCCTACAATGCACAAGGGATCCCATCCTTCCCCTTGTCCCCAGAGAGGCTTTTAAAGTCAGGCAGAGGCTGCAGGGCTTAGAAGAAAATGGGATGGAAAAGCAGAAAAGGGGGTTGAAAAACCAGTGGCAAGAGCCTGCCCCCTCTGTTGATGTGGCTGGGGAGCAAAGGGTGGAGAAAGGGCTCATAGTATGTTATCTGAGTGTCCTGAATTCCCCCCAAGACACACTGCAGCTGTCACCCTTCTGCCTAGCCTGGGAGCCTCCGGGAGGGCAGGGCTCCCACCTCTGCTGGTCTTAAAGGTACAGTGCATACCCAAAGCAAAGTATAAATAGTAATTAATAATCACAGCAGCTGGGTGTGTGACAGGGACATCCTAAAGAATAAACACCACGATCAGAGACATCCTGGCATCTCGTGGTCGCACAGCCGCGTGCCATGGGCCACCAATTACTGCGGATGTTACTGTTGTGCCATCCCACTTATTCTCATCACTCTTTGCCTGCACCATGCTGGATACTGACTCGCCAGGCACAGCTGGACCTTGCTGCACACACTGAGGAACCTGTGCACTGCTCACAGCCAGCAGGTGTGAAAGAGCTTCGCCCATTGAAGCACTGCCTCTGCACCCTCTTGCCCCAAGGCCAGGCTGGCAGCCATCACCCCACGAGCCAGGGTTCATAACCTAGGGCAACTGGAGCACAAAGTTCTCCAGATAAAACTCCTGCTGCTGCCACCACCAATGTGCCGTGTGTGCTATGGCAGTGCGACAAAGCCGGAACACCATGGCCAAGCTGGCCTCTTAGCTCCCTGCCAGCTCCAGCACCACAGGCCCATCCCAGGGCATTGGGCATGCTCACAGTTACAGTCCCAGGGCACTAATGAGCTTGGAGGAGAGGAAAACATGCTCAGTGAAAGGCAGCATGTTCAAACCCAGTGACAGACAGGATGATGCAGGACTTTTCTGATTATCAGAAAAGATCCAAACAAGGCAAGCATAGCTGGGATTTATTTCCTTGATGGAACCCCATGAGATGCCTGCAATAAAAACCCACACAATCAAGAGAAAGCTTGGGCTTCCTGTTGTGTCCAAGAGCTTTCTGGAGGTAGGAGCTGAATGGTCACATTGCACAAACTACCTCCTTCCTGTGTGGCTGGGCAGCAATACTGATGCTTGTGCTGGGGGCTGAGTAAAGGGACTGGGGCTGGGTACAGGGGTCCTGCTCCTCTGTTAGTGTAGTGGCTCTTGAGTAAAATGGGTCAAAGGTAGCAAAGGAGGAAGTGCTGAGAAGAAGGAGGAAAATGCCACTGTGCTTAGTTAAGGGGATTTTGTTACAGATGGAGAACAAAGCAGCTGAAGTGAAGGAACAGGATGTTGAAGATTGTTTAGCGCGGGACAGAAAGAAGATTTCTAATTGTTGTGACTGGGGAGTGCTCTGGGGAAAGAAAGGCTCAAGGCAACTCAGGACAGACAAAGGATTACAAAGGATAGTCTGGGAGGAAGAAAGACACTCTGAGCCTTTATCACTGCCTGGAGAAACAGCCCTGTTTCATTGGAGATAGTCCCCAGGTCGCCTTTCTCCTGTGCCATTCAGTGTCAGACACCAGCATGCCAGGTGGGCTGGCTGCCCTGGAGGACAGTCATGAAGTAAGGTCTCCTTTTTTGAGTCCTTGATTCTTGTAGTGATGGGGCTGTCATAGGAACTCACAGAGACTCAGCTTGCCCTGGCCCACCGGCAAGTAACATTCAGTTGCTGCTGCTGAAAGGAAATGGCAAGACTTGAAAGAAAGGTGTTTGCACCCTTCTCCAACTGAGCCATGCCTCTGGCTGGACAGCCAGGTTGCACTCAAGGCAAAGCCAAAGGGAGCAGTCAGCTCAGTGCAAAGATGCTGCCACTGCAGGAATAGAGTCCCCAGGAATGGAGAAAGAGAATAAATAATAAGGCATGGCTACACGGTGAGTTGGCCTTCTCTGCCTTAGGAACAAACATTGGGAATACCCCAGGAAGCTGAGGTTCCTTAAATGGTATTTAGAAATGTAACAAATACAAAATTCAGTATTATTAAATCATCTGGGGTTAACAGTGCCATGAATATGTAAACATGCAAACAGTGCAGAGCACTGCCAGCCCAGCCCTGAGGCTTTGATCATCCCCATGCATCCAGATCTGCCAAGCAATTTGGTTTGGCAGGGTGTAGCTGCTGGAAGAGGAAACATCTTTTATGTTAACTCCTTCCTAAGTATCTGCACAGCCAGAGTTAAGCATATGTCTGTGCAGAGAGACCTGGGAGTAGGATATTTACCGGTCATCTGTGTGCCCTGTTCCACCGCTGCACAGTGAGCAGGGTCTGGAGGAGAGTCTCTCATGGTCACTGCTAGCAGCTCACAGCTCGTCCCAAGTTGTAAAAGCTCTTGCCATCATCCAGGCCCATACCAGCCTCTGAAGAGATTGTCAATTTTCTTCCCTGTCAAGGTCATATGTTAAACATGTAGACAATAAACACGTCAGAGAGTCTAGGCCTGGAAACTCGAGGACCTTTCATAGAAGAGGTACAGCAGTCCAATTTGGGACTGTTTGACTTGGTGATTGCACATGGAGGACATGTCCTCTGTACTCTCCTCCCAGGAGACCGGCTGCCAGGGGCACAATTAGCAAGCCAGTGGGGTCAGGTTAACTTGTTTTGTCACTGTTTGCTTTAGGATCTCAATAGAGCTCACCAGACTGCAAAACTGGCACCTCTCACCCATGTGAGACACTACATGACGATGCTGGCCTCCCTGGCACTGAGTGCCAGTGTGGATGTGGGCAGGTACCAGCCTGGAGAGAAAGGCGCCCTGTGCTTGAGCAGAGCCCCAGTAAGGTAGCCTGGAGGAGTCCCCATCCCCAGTTCCTCTGAACAGGGGTTCCCTCCTACCTTCTCCAGGAAAACCCAGCATCTCCCATGGAGCTGGAGACAGCCTGGAGAGAATGGCCTGGTGCTGGAGAGGAACTGGAATATGGAGCTATGAATTTGGGCTTGGGCAGCTGAAATAGGGCACCACGCACTTGGCCCCACCCAGCACCCATCACCCTCTCAGGGCCCAACTGTCTCCCTCCTGTCATGCGGCCCAGCTGTGCAGGACTCCTCCAGGTTGCCAGGTCCACCTGGACTAGACACTGGAGTTTTGGGGTGCTTGCTAATGTCAGCATCCTAGCAAGCTTCCAGATCTCCCCACCCTGACAGCCTGCAGGTTCAGAGTGGCAGTAGTGTGTGTGGGATCGTATGAGCAGTGGACACACTCAATGTGTTTGCATCTTACCCCCAGACAAGTACAGAATCCAGAAAAAACAGTAAAATATTGTAAAAAGCTGTGGTGTCAACCTGGCAACCTCAGAGCGACACAAATCACTGCAATGTGCTGGGGTCTGGCACTGGCCAGCGGGTGGTGAGCATTTGTATTGCACATCATTTGTTTGGTTTAATCTCCTTTCCCTTTTACTATCATTATTATTACTATTATTTGCCATTATTACAGCATTTAACTTCGTTTTCAATTATGATACTGTTTTTATCTCAACCTACAAGTTTTATCTCCTCCCCATTTCACCAGGATGGCAAGGAGACAGGGGAGTTAAGCGAGAGGCCGCGGTGCTTCATTTCCATGCGGGCCGGAGCCCCGGCCGTCCCTTCCGTGCCGCCGGGCCCCGGGCGCGGCCGCCGCGCGCGCCGCACCGGCGCGGCCCGGCGAGGGGCGGTGGCGGCGCGCGCGGGCCCCGCCCCGCGGCTCCCCGGCCAATCGCGGCGCTGTTGCCGGGGCCGGGCCCGGCGCCTGACGTTGCCCGGGAGACGGCGGGACGTTGACAACACAGAAACCCGTGACGTCGGCGCGTGTTCCCGTGGAAACGGGATGGCGACGTCATCGCCTCCCCCTCCCACCCCCCCGCCGGAGCGCGCGTCAGCCGCGCGGGAGGGGCGGGGCCCCGTCGCCGCGGCGGCGGGCGGGGCGCGGTCGCCACGGCAGCGGGAGCGGCTGTTGTTTGTTTGGGAGGCGGCGGCCCAGGGCGGGCGGGGCCTGCGGCGGCCCCGACCCCCCCGCCGGCGTCCTGCCCACGCGGCTGCCGGCGGGGCACCTTGGCCCGGCCGGGGCCCGGCAGCCCCGCAGCCCGGGATTCCCCGCGGGCACAAGGCAGCGGTGTGGGCTGTGGCTTAGCAGAGGTCCCTCCAGCCGGCAGCCCCACGGGCGGCTTGTGGCTGCTGGACCTGCTCCGTGCGCCGGGAGGGCGCGGGCTCGTAACCTGAGCGGGGAGATGGGCCCAGGGTTAAAAATAATGTCGCTGAGAAGGTGGGTTTATTTTTAACTGGAAACAGCGGTGCAGCCCTCTGCACTGAGGAGCCTGGCTGGCAGTGCGAACAGCCCAGCTGCAGGAAGAGCCCGGAGCTGGGGTGTATGGATGGACGGACGGACGGATGGGCCACAGAGGCCACTATGCAGGCACTGCTCTGAGAGAAGTGCCCGTGAGCTCTTGCCCTGATGCAAGTACTGGCTGAGCACCCCCAGCACATGTGGACAGGTCTGCTGTGCATCCAGCAAACCTGAGAAATCTAGCCTTGAAACAAGTGGAAAGAAACTAAGAAGTGAACCACAGATGTTGCAGTGTTTTCTGGTCCATCTCTTGAAGAGTGGCCTGATCCCTCAGCATCCTTTGCCAGCAGCATCCTCTGAAAAGCCTGCTCTGCCAAAATTGCCCAGCAGACCATCCGGTGCCATCCATGCTCCTGTCACCAGCAGCGGGAGTGCCCAGCAGAGGCCAAACAGACCAAATGCTCTCCCTGCATTTCAGGGCAGCAGGGGCTGCTCCAAGGAGCCCCGTTCCTGGTGCATTGTTTCGTCTCCGGCAGCCGGCCTTTGGGTGTTCCTTTGGGCGTCTTTCTCTCTGACATCAGCTTCCTCACACCAGAGCTCTTCTAGGTGAAACACCCGAGGAAGAGAGTGGCTGACGGAGGGACCCACCCACGGGCATCCCCGGTTTCCCCGTGCCAGGGCCGGCTGGGTGGCTCCTTGAAATTCCAAAAGCTGTCTGCGCTGAGGGTTGCGCAGGAGCTGCTGGCAGATGGGAGAGGAGGGAACCTCGGGGCCGCCCCGGCCTCGGCCGCTGAGCCGGGTGCCTGCGGGGTGGGAACTCCCAGCGACTGTTCCCGCCGCCGCCATCTGCTGAGGCCAGCAAACTGGAAACCAGCTGCTTGCCCAACCCTCGCCAGCAGCCAGGCTGTTGTCATTGCTGTTGGCTTTACATCAGCTCTGTTTAGTTTGGCAGGCTGAGGGCAGCAGGTTCAATCCGGGCGATTTTACGAGGGCTGGTTCCTGTGCCACACCCCTCGGTGGGGAACACGGCGTACATTGAGGATACCCTCGCCCTGCAGCCCCAGGGCAGGAAAGGGTGCGGCTGAAATTAGTGTTTGCTTCTCAAGGGCAAGCCTGAAGTGCCGGTGTTTGGGAAGGTAATCAGCGGGCCTGGGAAGGTAATCAGCGGGCGTGAGAAAAGGCTTTCCTCACGGCACGGCAGCATTCCGCGTTCCGGGGGTACCCGGTCACCTGCTCCCGGAGACCGCTGGCCGTGTGGGAAAGTCTGGTCAAAGGCATGTCCAAAGTCACCCGCCAGGGATGGAGGGATGTCCCACTAGGACAGGTACCCTCCCACAGCCTTTGCCCTGGGCAGTGCCTGCTACTGACATCTGCACAGAGGGGATGCTTCTGATACATCCCGGCAGCTGGTGCCTATGCTATGAACGCTTCTCCTCCAAGCTTCATGTTGACGTGAGAAAGGGAAAATGTCACTAATTACTCCAAATATTCTTGCTGCTCCCGTTGTCCCAAAACAGGCTGTCACGCCCCATCCCATCCCAGGGCACAGGCAACAGTGCCGCTATCACAGGCACTCACAGCTCCTGGGCTGCAGGGAGTCACAGAGACAAATTAGCCCAGTGTCCTCCTCATTTGCTCATGCCTCATCTCAATCGTCTGGCTATTTTCAGTGCCCTATCCTGCCAGCCAGGGCTGCTACTGGGTTGCCACCCTGTCTACTATGGGACCTCACCTGCATGAAGGGAGGGAGCAGTGAGGCAGAGGACAGGGAAGGACCAGCAGAGCAGAAGACAGAGTTCAACATCCAAAAGTGTGTCTGTCCAACCCTGCCCCTGCTGCTCCATCCCAAATGTGTCCTGCCCTGTGTCACACACGCCCAGCTGAGTGATGCTGTGGGACAAGAGCAAGCAGCTGGACACCAGAGATTGGAGGGGGGAGGGCAATGTAGCCCTGTGGTGCTCCTAGTCCCCTCCTGCTCAAGTTACATATATAGTTTCTTTGCATTAGACATAGGAGCATGTAGATATGTGTAGCAAGCCAGTTCAGAGAGCTGACCTGAATGGAAAGAGAACACTTTATTTCAGCAGGTTGAAGATCAGCTCGGGCAGCTTGCTGTTCAGGGGCAAGATCAGCTCAGGGGCATGCTTGCCATGGGCTGAACTGTCAGGGTACCCTCACCACTTGGGGACCCCATTCCCACTCCTTGCCAGGTCCAGTTCTCAGCTGTGGGGTGGGAAGTTGCCCTCTTGTGCTAGCCCAAGAGAAAACTCTTTGCTATCTTTTGTCAATCTGTCCTCCGCCATTTTATCATGGTGAACTGATTGAGAGCAGAATCAGGAGTCAGCCAGTGCATGGAGAAGGCTCCCATGGTCCCATGCCAGGAGGAGTGGGAAAAGCCAGCCTACGGCAGCTCAGTGTGCATTGCTTCAGAGCTGCAACTTGGGTGGATGGGCACTCGCCTGTGCTGGCATGGCACAGGGTGTGGTGCTGGCAGCTACCCCACTCCCTCTATATCAGCTGATTCAAATCTGGGAAGCACAGCCAGCACCTTCCAAGCCAAGCCGGGGTGCGCTGTGCTACTCAGGAGCCTCACAATGAGCTGTGCTGGAAGACAACTAACCCTGCAAAGACAAAAGATGATGGCTCCTCTGCCAGAACAGCTCCTGGATCTGGTTTGCCAGGCAGTTGTGTATAGGATTGCGCTGGCACAACAGGGAGGATCTGAGTGAGCTCTGTGGAGTTGGTATTGCTTACACCACTTCAAACAGCCTCAGTACCAAAAAAGTGTAAGCATGGCCACAGAGGCAAATTCAATCTAACAGGGCTCCAGTTATCAGCAGAGTCTCTGAGTCCAAGCCTGGGACACATCTTTACTGAATTGCTGTACTAGGAAAGGAGAGCTGGAGCTGAGCTCCTGTGGGAGGACTTGTCCTTTCACACAATATTTGAATATATTTGCACTTCTCTATAGAACTGAGAGGAGGCTAGTTGGCTGCTCTCCCATTTCAGTATCTTCCAAGTCTATAATATTTTCGCTCCCTGAAGTATTTTAGTTTCTTCGTGCATTTCTTGTTTGCTCTGGTGCCAGTTCTGACAGGTTTAATGACCTCTGCCCCCGGGCAGCATTCCACATCAGTATTGGAGGGGGCTGCGTTACTGCATTACTCTGCAATAGCATTACTCCTCACCTGTGTCCGCACCCCGTGTGTAGGGGTTTACAGAGCTGCTGCACCCTACACACAAATACTCTCCCTCCACACACACTCTCATAATCTTTGGGATACTCCCCCGTATCCTACACTCCTCCTCTCGGCTCTGATTATCCTCTCCCTCCCTAGCAAGAAGGAGCACTCTGGAGTGAACTACTCACTGCGATCGTGACTGTTGTGAAACAGTTTATCTTCCTACGGGAGCGGCAGCCCTCGCTTGTCAGCCTGTGCCTGGCGCTCACAACGCCTCCAGCACTCACAACCCCGCTTCCTTCTCCCTGACGTGCACATATGCACGCTCCTGCACGCACACCCGGCCCTCCTCCAGCATGCCTTTTGCGCCCGCCGCTTTCCCCGGGGATCGTGCCAGCAAAGGGGATGCGGTGGTGTGCTGAGTGGGCTGGGGCTCCTGGCGCCACTGCGGGATGCATGAGGAAGACAGGTATGGGTCCTGTTGGGAACATCCAAGGATATAGTTCTTCCACCCCAGCCAGTTGCAGATAGGGTGGACGGGTGGTGGTTGCACATGGACCACAGCCCCTTGTCCTGCGCGTTATCCCTCACCCAGCAGTGCCTCCTCAGGAGCAGCCAGACAGAAGGTATGGACATTCAGGCAGGCACATGCCCGGAGGGGGAGGGAGTCGGATGCCGTGGCCACCGCAGATGCTCGGCGGTGTTCCCAGGAGGTGACTCTTTAGGAAGTGGGTGCGTCCTGCCGGTGCCGCGGCGGGAGGCCCAGCGGGAACTGCGTGGGAGCGAGGAGAGCCACGGAGCAGGCTGGGTCCTAGCCTGACCCCTGGTTATTAGGGAGAAGGTGGCTTTGACATGAGTCAGCAGGAGAGCTGAGTACAGGGTAAGCAGCACCCAGAGACTGGAGAAGCAGGGAGGTGCCAATCAACATCGTGACATGTCCTAATTACTTTAGCTTGTGCTATTAAATTTGCTTGCTTGTACAAGAAACAAGAGACATTCCCCAAAACTCCCTCCAGGCAGTGGGCTCTAGCACCTTACCGAGGTGTTGGCAGACTCTTCCTATGTCAGACACAGAAAGAAGTCCTGGTCATGCCGCCTCTTGCCAAAACTTCCCAAGCCGGCAAACCCAAAGCTTGCTGCCCTGCCTCGCTAGCCTGGGACCAAGCACCGGAGCATCGCTGACGAATACACTACCCGTGAGGGCCAGGCGTGGAGGAGCCACAGCCCACACGGGCGAGAAGCCCTGCGTAATGCCTCCGCTCCCTGTAGTTGGGAAATGGCCATTGCGCCGAGGCTGGGCGCTGCGGTCAGCTACCACGGGACGGGTCCCCAGTGGCTGCTTATATGCAGCGCCTTACGGGCGGGAGGGCAGCCCGGGGAGCAGCCACTGGGGTGTCGCGGCAGCTCGGCCAGCGTCAGACAGAGGTATCCCAGAGTACCAGGAACCACAGGTAGCCAGGGCAAGGGCCCCCCACATCTCCTGCATCCGATGGCAGCAAGCTGCCCAGCACCCAGTGCCAGTGCTTGTCTGGCTCTGCAGGCACCTCTGTGGCCCCGTGGGCCTCCTGCACACCCGCACAGGTTCCACCGGGAGAGCAGCCTCCTCCTGCTGTGGCTGCTGCTGCTGCCACCTAATGGAGCCGCTCCTCTTGCCCGGGTGAGATGAGAGCGGCAGTGCTCTGCGGCTGTCGGCCAAAGCTTGCCCACCCCGGGCAGCCCGCTGCCTTCTTGTGCCCACAGCCGCTGTGCTGCTGGGGGAGCACGTATGGAACGGGTGAAACCCCTGGGTGTATGTCACACCGCACGGCAAGGAGGGGAGCCAGGCTCTCCCTATAATTGGTGGTCCCTGGAGCTCGCTGGCACACTCTCCGTCTCGGTACGCACGCACACGCGGCACACGCGGCACACACGGCACGCACACGCGGCACACCTGGCCCACGCAGCCGCCTGCAGGTCTCGGCTGCCGGCAGCGAGCGTCCGAGCCTCTGGTTTGTAGCGGCTGAAAGCAAAGCAGCTCCCAAGCGACGTGGGTCATGGCAAGATGCTTTATATAACACACCGCCACAGAGAAAACCAAAATAGCTGCCTCCCTGCTGCTTAGTTCGTCTCTTCCATCAAACACGGATAAAATTAGAGCAGGCCGTGACGTGCACCTACGTCTGCGCAGGGACTCCAGGGAGACGGAGGGAGCCGGCTCAGGGCTCTGCCATTAGTGGCACAGTCTGCCAGAGCTTTCAAGTAAGATCTGTCAGCGAGGCTGGTGTGTGGCCGCAGGGGATAGATGTGTGGAAGAGGAGGCGGCAGGGGGGAGCACGGCTGCCGAAGGCTCACGGGGACGGCTCCATGCCTCATCGCTGCCTTTTGGGAATGCAGGCTGAGCGCTCACACGCAAGCTGGGCTTTAGCACTGTGCTGACCCTCGCTTTTCCAGCATGGACACCACCCTGGGCGGAGTAGGGCTTCTCTCAAGGCTCTGGATTCACCGTGTCTGAGGCCAAACTCCTGAGCAGGGGAGTACTGGAATAGGAATACTTCTCCCAGAGCTTTCTAGCCAACTTGCTTCTGTTGGCTGGAACATGGAGCTGCTGCTGTCCCCTGGGAGGTGACCTGCAGAGCTGGCCAGCTTCCCTTGTCTGCTGACTTTGCAACCTGTTGAGCCATAGGCTATGTAGTATGGAAAGGAGGTGAAAAGCTGGCTCTGAAAATAGTGTGTGGAGACTCAGATGCTTTTAAGGAAGAAGAAAGAACAGGAAAATAAAACCAGGAGAAAAGCCTAGAAAGAAGCTGGAAAACAGTCACTCACACTCCTGTATAGACACATAAATTAGGTCTGAGACTTTCCCTGCTGACATGAGAAATCTCAATTGCTCAAAGCTCCTGATTACTAGGTAAAACTAATAGTGTCATTGTCCAAGGCACACACAGATGAAAGTGTCTAACTTTTCTTTTGGATGTGTTGGCTTTGATATTTTTTGCCTGGTTTACTAGTCTGAACGGAGGAGAGGAGCCAGGAATGTGGTAATCTGTTATTCTGTGACATTGCTCTTCTCTGTGACTTTGGGCACAACTTTACCTGATGTCTGTATGTCTGTATGAGGGCTTTGGTGTCCCATCCTCAATTCTCTGGCTAATATTCTCCATCCTCATTCAGCTGACATGTAAGACTTGAGATGGAGAGCAAGTTAATATAATGTCGTACACTAAAGATGACAAGAACCCTAGAGAAAATTGCTGTGTTTTTCCTTATTTATGGAAAAACAAAAAAAAAAAAAACAAACCAGCCCCCCCCCCCAAAAAAAAAAAAAAACAAAAAAAAAAAAACAAAAACTGTTTTTCCTACCCTGAGAGGCATATGCCTGCTTGTGAAGGTAATATATGCTGCATCCTCTGGGCCTCGCCACCTTTTCCCTCCACCTCTGTCATATGACAGTGCTGAATACATCTCCCTTTGGAGAGGTGGCTCAGATTCCAGAGAGATCCTGGAGACAGGAATCACTGATATATATATAGCAGCATGGCAAGAGGTGAGTGGGGCAGCCACAGTAGCAATTCCTCATGCTGGGCTCAAAAATTCCCAAACTCCAAACCACTCAGAACAAATGAAGTCTGTTCATCTTCTTCCCCACGAGTTCCTGGAGGTGAAAGCTCAACAGGAATGAAGTGGCTGCATAAAACGAGGAATATCTGTGTCACATGGTGAGGTCCCTCCTCACACAGTCCTGCCCTCAGCCTGGCAAGGCCGGCTGGAATTTGCTTGAGTCCCTGGGGACATTGTTTGCTGAGTATCCATTGATGACTGTTATCTCACTGGTTTCAGAGGAATTGCCTTGCTGCAATCCAAATGTCAACCATATGGTGCAGAACACCTTGTGTGTCCCCTGTGTCTTCTGTTATCTTTTTCTCCTTTGGCCCATGACAATGCAATGGGATATGGAGTGCCTGGAGTGGCACAGACTGGTGTTGTGTATTCAGTGAGGCAGTTCAGAAAGTGTGTTTGGGAATCAAAGGACTCTGCAGCAAAATCTAGCTTCACTGGGTTGGTACCAAGGTCTGTGTGACTCCCACAGCCACAAACTCCTCAGTGCACAACTCAGTGCAGCCTCATGCCCCTGTGATGTTAATCTCAGTGGGTCCTGCTCAGTGCTGCCCATGACAGTCATCCCACGTGCAGGCAGAGCTCCTGGGGCTTCCTGCCCCTAGGCAGGGGGCATTCATCTTCTGGCTGCCCAGGTTGCCAGGTTCTTTGATTCCACTGAAATTGCATATTTGTATCAGAAAGCCTCAGAGAGAGCAGAATAGACAGAAGTGGAAAGGGCCAGCAAGGATAGGGCAGGTGAGGAGGGGCCACAAAACCTGTCCTTTCCCCACAAGCCACAAGTCAGCCCTGCTCAGGCCAGGCTGGCTGTTGCTGAAGAGTTATGTGACACCAAAGGCAACTGAGGCAGCCAGGGACCAGCCGCTGGGAAAGTGGAGAGAGGGTTACACATCTCCATGGCCCAGAATATTGTAAGCCTTTAGTGCTTCCACTGCACTCACACCTTGCCTGTGCCTTCTCTTACAAATCAGCTCTTGAGGATTGGAAGATATAACATATGCACATAAAATATCAGGGTATATTTGTTGCAAGAAAAGGCAGGAGAACATTGTGATATGGTCTGGGATTTCCCTGAGATTGTCAGGACTGGTTTTACTAGCGGGATCTCTGCTGGGATGAGATGAATGGGAAGCAGGATTAATTTGCAATCCCTCTTACGTCAACGCTTGACAGAAGACTTAATGACTGGGATTTCCCTCTGGTTATCCTGGGGGAAATAGAGATCACTTTACTAGAGAGCTCTTGCCCAGTGTCAGGCAAAGAGCCATTCTCAGGCTGAGTCTCTTTAGATGTCAGGAATAAAAATTGTTTCCTGTGAGCAGCAGCAATGAGTGTCCTGGCACAACTGTGGTCTGAAAAGGATACTTATAACAGGAGCATCTTTTTCCTCAAACCCTCAGCATATTCCTCTTTCATAACTCTTCTGTAGCTCAAAATAACCTGTCCTGGCAGCTGGTGTTACTTGCATAAAGAGGAAGCTGAAGCCCCCAATGAGGTCAAAGGGAAGAGCACCCTGTCTAGACCAACATCCCTGGGGATTTCAGCCCCTGCCTCCTGGAAAACCCCCTGGTCCAGAATTGCCCTAATGAGTCAGAGCCAGTTACACAAGCCAGCACTGAGACAAACTCCAGAGCTATCCCACCACTCTGACACCTCTGGGGAAGGCTTCTGCTGGGCAAAGGAAATTTCCACTTTGCTCTTACCAATTGATCCTCATCAATCTTCATAGCCATGCTGCAGGATGGATGAGAGCCTGTGAATACACATCCTATCCATCTTCACTGTGTGTTTTCCCATTTCCTCCAGCTAGAATGCACTCTTTGTGCAGCTCTCCAAAAGGCCTGCCAACTGATACTCTCTATATCAGACATTGTAATGGCCAGCCAAGCCTTTGATGCTCACTGAGACAGGCACACTGGCCCCATGGCCCACCAGCCTTGGGTACAATGCTTAGGAGTGACTTAGTGGCTTGTTGCCTATGGCCAGCAGTGAGCAAAGCAGTATCTCCAAAGTACCTCTTCCCTGGGTTTTGGGGTGCCTCCTGCACCCCCACCCAGCCCAGCAGTTCACTTTGCCTTTGCAGAAGGAACTCATCAATGCAGAAGTTGCCCATCTGCACCAAGTGGCCACGGAGGCTGTGGTTTGGGTGAGCCATCCTGCCCCCAGAAATCTCTCTGTAGAGGAGTTATTAATATTCCTATTGCCCACGTGCCATGCTGACTAGCTTCCAGAGATAAGTGCCCTGCTCATGTGCCTGTGGAGAGAAGGGACTTCCCAGGCCTAATTCAATGCTTCCCATTCCTGTTTTCTTACACACCAATCTCTGTCGAGGCTATGAATATGTCCTGCTGAATCAGTGTTCATCCAGCCAACTTCCCTTTTTCACAAGGGGAAATATTTATAATCTAACAGTCAAGCCACCACGCAGTGCAGCTGGTGGAAGACATCCAATAAACATCCCATCTAACTGCTGCCTTTGCTGCCAAGCCTCCTCCCAAGAACTGGTGACTTGAGCAGCATTCAGCTGTGCTGTTGATGATATACAAGAGCTAATATTCATTCTGCCGTTTGCTAGATGCTGGCCATTTTGATGAGTTGCAGGAAGGAATGTTCTTCATGTTAATCTTCAAATAATCAGCAAGGTTGGTCTGAGTTGAAAAAAAAAAAGTCAGTCTGGAAGAATTCATTAAGCGTTCTCTTCAGTGGGGAACCTGGCTTGATACTCTCCATTAAATCTAGCATGAAGATATCTTTGAAATAGATAGCGTTGTTGTGTGTAGATGTCCTCTTTTTATTCTTACCAGGTGACATGAGGATAATGTAATTCAGCATCATGGCTCCATTGCTACAGCTGAGATTAGTTTTGTGTTTCAAATTAGAAATTCAAGCTCTCTATTGTCTTAGTATTTTCTCCCCAATATTCTTGCACTTTCTATGTATAAGGAAAGATCTAAGAATAGACAGATAAAGTTGCTAAATATCTGAAAAGTAAAAAAATAATTAGTATTAGGCCTCAAAGAAATGCAGCCTCTAATAACAAAATGTTTCAACATTTAATCATCACTGTCATAGAATAATAAAAATACTTCAGGCTTCCTACACAATAAAAGCTTCTTGCTATCACATGCAAAGCCTACACAAGAGTGTTTATTTTTTTAATTCCTGAATATTTTTCACATTATTTTTGACCTGTGAAAGTCTCTCTGGATGGTTACATTAAGAATTCAATTCAGAATTTTTCTTTTAAAATACCACTAAAGTCACAGCTTGTCTTAACTGGGAATCATTTGGAAGAGTTGCCTTTACACACACTGATACTCAAGCCGTTCCTGGTACCTAACCTGGTACTTCTCCTCATCTATTTCCCACAGTTGCTGTCTCCTCACAGATTAGGCAGACACCTTTCTTGAGAGTGAAATCAACTGTGTTCCCATCAGGTACAACTGTAGGATAGGTTCTGTGACAGACCTGCAGTTGCCAAAATCTGAAACTGATTCTAAGGAAATACCTTTATAGACATTGGCCAGCAGCTCTGGAAAGCATCTGATTAAAGAGTTCAGCAATATTTAAAAGCATTGAAATATATATGGCTGGCAGAAAGATCTAGATTTTTAAAAAGGAGCATATGTTTCAAAAACGATAGTGAGTCTTCTTCTGAGAGCCTCCAGTTAGGTCTAACTCATAGTTGTTTGATGCTGCAGTAAATATATCCTGTCTTTCTGCTGTGGACTTCTCCATTGTCCTGTGCCATAGTCATGTCTAGCCTTTGTCAGAGAGAGGATGGTGGAGGAGCTGGTCTGAGTGGTCTGGAAGCTGGCCTGGGGTCCCTGTCAGTTGGTAGAGACGAGGTGAGTGAGGACTCAAGCTGAGCTAAACAGAGGTGGACCTGGCCAACCACCTCTTATTTAAAATGCTGTACACTGGGTAAGGACAGCTGTCTGACTGACAGTGCAGTCAGACTCATGCAGAGCACCAATACACAAAGTAACTGCTGATTAGACCTTGATCTCAGCATAAATTCAGTTTGAAGAAACCTGGAGTGAGATTTATCTAGGCAGATTTAGATGTCTGGTTCAGGATGAGGAGACGTCTATAGAATAACTTATTTCTCCCCATTACTTGGAAAGGGAATGCAGCCACCATGGCCCATGATATGCAGAGATATGCATTTAATCAGATGGATCTCAGCTACAGTCTTTTAAGAAAAAGTAGCTATAAAGTTATGCCCCAAACATCAAATGTACTCTCATGTGTGTTGTTTTGAGCCTGCACTGTGATTCACAATTGAAAGAAAAATAATGCTATGACTTAACACTGGAGAATTTGCCTATTGAGACAAGACAATACCCCAAGCTTCTATTTTTTTAGAGTTGTGGCTTAGGTAACAAAACCTCTTTTGTAGAGGTTCTTGAAAGCCTGTGCAAACAGTACTTTATTACCCTCCCTGAGCAGAGGCATGTTTATCATAAAGGTCAGAGGAGGACAGGGCAGGGGCTTGAGAGGAGGTAACAAGCCAGCTGCTTCTTGCAGAGGTTGGGGGTATTTAGGTGAACTCTGTATTGGTGTTTGCTGGAAAAATTAATCCCAGCACTGTTGCTGGTGAGCAGGAAAGGCCAGCAGGCCTCTGCTGGACATAGCTCATGCTACTGGGGCAGTGGGAGAAGCAGGGCTTTGCCTGGAGCCATCCATTGGGAATGGAAAGGGATATGGGCTTCCCCTGAACTCCAGGGGGACAGTAGGTGAAAGTTGCTGGGAAGTGAAGCGCGAGGTTTCCTCAAAAAGATGGGAGAGCTGTCAGGCTACTACTTAAAAGCTGAAAACCTGCCTGGGAGCAGGAAAAGCTCTGGGGAGAGATGAGAGAATAATGAATGCTCACTTCCTCAAAATGGTTTGTTTGTGATTGAATCTGGGCTGTCTTTGATGAAGGATGTTTTGTTTCCCTAAATGAACTCAATTTGGATTGAGCCCTATACTCTTGATTTCAAGCAATTAACATCTGTGCAGGATTTTGAAGCACTTTGTAGAAATAACTTTAGTCACTTGGTGAAATGGAAGAAGATACACATAAATATAATGTAACAATAGTTTGTCTCCTCAAAGTGATATCTAAAGTTGTTTTGTACTATGCCTGTTACCCAAATGCTATATATTTTAGTTATGTGGCCAGCACACAGTACATGTCATCTCTGGGACAAGAGAGACAAAGCAGTGCAATGCTGTTTTATGGCTGTTTAGCCACTGATTTATTTTTAGTTGGTTGAATAACATCTCTATCTAGATTGTGATCACAATGGTGACTGGGGGAGTTATGTCCCAGCAATGAGTTCAAATATAGCCCCTTAAAGGAGTGGCCTTGCACTTTCTAGAAGTGGTAGATGGATAATTTTGCATGGTTAGTAAAAGCACTGATTAGCATTGTAAAGAATATGTAATTTTTATACAATTTCTCAGTAGCTTGTAGTGGATTGCCAGGTGCAGGGCACAATGCAAAAGTATTAGAACATAAAAGTAAGTCTAGAATAGTTTTTAAGAGGAACATTGTTTCAACTTTTTATTGTCCAAAACAAGAAAATGCAAAAATGCCACAGCAGCTGACGCAGAAGCTGTAAAAAAAAGGTCTAATTATGTAATTCATACACATTCATACACATTGTTTCCTGGAGAAAGCAAATTAGTGTTGCTTTCTGCCATTTAGCATAGATAAAAGATACATTTTGGTGCGGCAGGAATTGACTACTGCTAACACTCTGTGAACTTTGTCAGTTTGGAAAAAATTAGAAATTTGGTGGGAAAAGGCATATTTTCTTCAATGGCCTTTGCTGTCTCAGACTACTGAGACATCCAAAAGTTTCTATTGCTCTTTTGCTAAAATAGAATTGAAAGCTGAATAATTCATTGTTCTCTTCATCATTTTTAAGACAGCAATAAAACTGCATTAGGGATATTTGGAAAGATAAAAGCTATCTTTTATCACACGAACAAAATGGTTTGAATTTTGTCAGTGTGTCGTGATTGGCAGCTGATATTAATGCTTACATTGGGGATACACCCATTTGTCTATGGGTTAGTGGTAGTGAGAACAAATATCTGCCTCCAGCTGAGTGCTGAGCTCCCACAATGCTTAACACAGCAGATTAAGCTAAAATAGGTCATCGCTTCATCTGGAAAGTTGTGTAACAAGTTATCAATCTCTCCTTCACCTCTGTTCAGGGTTTTTGAATTACAGGAAGCATTTCATTTTGTTAGCCTCCACTATGTGGAAATATTAAGGCATGTCCCTGCAAGACTGTTATTTCCTAACCTGGAGCTGAAAGGATCTTCAAATGCTTTCCCTCTGCTCTAAGTTACTTGGCACACTCAAGGGAAATTGCCCCATTGCATGTTTAAATGCTTTTAAAAAAAGCCGGGGATTGTGAAGAGACTCATAGCAGCTCTGTACCATTTTATTTCATAACACACTGAAGCACTAAAGGATATCTGAGGGGGTTTTATAATTAGATCTGAACTTGCCTGTGTGGCAGTTTCTAGAATAATACGTCCACAGGAGGAGACTACAACAGAAAGCAGGGGATAGATTTGTTGGTCATAAATGTAACTCATCTAATAATGTACCATGACAAAACGGCCACAGTAGAAAGGGATTGTAGTCAGTCGTATATTTGCTTTTTGATGGTTGAGTTCACACTTTGATTTTAGAAAACAAGGCTTTAACTTTAACATGAATGAGCCATTTCCTCTGGAAAATAAGGCTATATTTAAAGTTTTAAGCATGTTAAAAGGCTGGATCCATATTACTGTTTTGAGGAATGTTCTGCATGAAGAAATTTGTCATGCTGTGCCAGTTTTATCAGAAATTTTGTGGTACAACATTTCATATCTTCATATTCTAGCAATCAGTGTTTCTTAAAGTTTGTGAAATATCTCTTTCTGCCTTAAGCACTGCAATGGAAAGAATGTTTTAATTTGCAAATATACTTCGACATATTGCAAAAAGAGCAAACTATTTATTATGGTTACATTTCAAATAAGTTAATTGTCCAAGTAAGGGACAGTTTTTGAACTAATAAGAGAGTTAAAAATGTATTGAAATTCCATCAAGTGACTGTAAATCCCACTTCAAACAATAAACTGGAGCTTAAAGTAAGGGCAAATGTTTGGTGCTGGGAGGTTTTTGTTGTTTTGGGGGTTTTTTGTGATTTTTTTGGTAAAAGTTTTTTATTTCCCTCCAAGTATGAGGTCACTTTATCCCTGCACATTTGGGCTTAGTGTCTGTTCCTGAAGGAGAGCTTCATCATATTTTCTCAGTAGGTATGAGCACAAGCGGGCAAAAGCACTGAATTGTTCTTTAAAATGCTCCACAGGTGAACATCCAAGCATGAAATTTGCCACTTAAAGCCTCTTGTAGTTTGTACCAACTCCTTGTTATTGCTTGCCATTAAAGACATGCTTTGACCAGAGAACACAGCTGGTGATGTTTAAAGGAATAAAAGTGGAACAATGGTGTAATTTATTTTACTCAAGCTAACAGAAATAAAAAAGATATTTTGCTCTCTAGCAATGTTACTATCCATTTCTTTCTTCCTGCTTTTCCTTACATCTTAGCACACCCAAATGTTTGCAGCTGATCCCAGGAGCTGACTGCAACCATGGTGACCATAGCCACACACCTGTGCAATTTTCCTCCTCCCTGCTCGCAGGTTATGCCGCAGAACAGGTCACTGCTCCCAGCCGTGTGTGCCCTTCCCGGCAGCTCCACTGCCAGGCCAGGAGGCTGGGGATGGAGGTGATGCGGTGCCAGGGGAAGCAGCAGCCCAAAGCTCATCAGTGGTTACCCAATGCAATCTTCCTGAAGAATAAAATATATCAAGAGAGAAAAAAAAAAAAAGAAAAAAAAAAAGAGAAGAAAAAGTAGATCTGAGTATATGCTGGAAGAGAGAAAAAAGTAATGTCTTCAAAAATCATTATAATTTTATTTGCTGTTAAAAACACTTGGGTACTCCTATTAAATGCAAGGCATTGATGCAAAGAAGCAAGACATCTGATAAAACTGAATTTTCTTGTGTGAAGAAGAGAGAAGTCACTCCTCAAAACTGAAAAACCCCATACAATAAACAGCAAGTGTCTCTCCCAGTGAAGATCCCCAGCCGCGAGGCAGTCTCACGGACATTCAGAGTGCTGCCGTGCCTCGGAGCACGGCTCGGTTTTGCTCTAATTTTCCAATTCTTTAACGAGCGAAGCCACCATTACTCGCTGCCGTCAGCCATTGCTGGACAACCTTCATAAGTCCTGCGTTTCCTAAGGAAACACCCCGCGGAGGGGTCGGGGCCCGGTGCCCCGCCCCGCCCGCCCCGCCCCGTGACGCACGGCGGCGGCGGTCACGTGCGGCGGAGGCAGGCCCGGCCCGGCCCGCCGCGCTCGCAGCCGCCGCCATGCCGCTGCCGCCGCTGCCCGGCCGCCCCCGCCTCGGGCGGGCCCCGCTCCCGCCGCTGCTCCTGCTGCTCCTGCTGGTGGGCCCGGCGCGGCCCATCTCCTTCCAGCTGCCGGGCAAGGCGCGGAAGTGCCTGCGGGAGGAGATCCACCGCGACACGCTGGTCACGGGCGAGTACGAGATCAGCGCCCCGCCGGGCTCCTCCGCCGGACCCTCCGCCAACCTCAAGGTGCGGCCCCGGCCGGCCGGGGGCGGGGGTGGCCGGGGCGGGCGGCGCGGCCCCGCCTCCCCTCGCCGGCTGTGCGGGGCGGGAGAGGAAGGAAGGAAGGCAGGGGTGACGTGTTCCACGCGTGGCACCGGCCCACGCGTGAGCCGACAGCCGCCGGGCCCGGCCTGCGCCGCGCCGCGGGACTCGCCCTGTGCGAGCGGCCACCAGCCCGCCCAGGAGCTCCGGGTGCTGGGCAGCCAGGGAGCCCAGCTTCAGCTTGAGCCACATAGGAGCTTTTTCTCCCCAAAGATCGAGTTGCAGCCGCCCGTCCCGCAGTCTGCCATTTAATCCGCACACGATGCGGATTATCCGGCGCCTGGCGAGATGGGCCGCCCCGATAAAGCTGTACCAATGCTGCTGACACCGTGTGAGCAGGAAAGAGTTATGGTGACGTGGCTTTCCGAGGGCTCCCTCCATGCTTAGGGCCTGGCACAACCGGATCCTGGCACAGTGGAATGGGGGCTGAGAAAATTTTGCTGTACCAGGTTCTGGTACCCAAATTGGCTATTCTCATCTTGCTGTGTCGTGGCTTGCATGGGTTTTAGGTAGGCAGATATTTGCTGCAGGGAAGAAAATGATCCTGAAGAATCTTCAGGAAGTACAGGATTTGCAGAATACTCATGACTAATACACCTGTGTGACACACAGTTGTAAAACTTCAACAGCTTCACTTAAATTCTGCCCACAATCTGCATTTCCTAGGCTTTCTTCAAAATTCCATCCTAGCTGAATAAGGTCTGTTGCTACATAGTCAGTTCATAACAAGCCTTCTGGCAACTTTTTTATTTCTGTCTACATTCCCAAAGGTTTCAATACTAAGCACGCAAACAGAGATAGAATGGTCTGCTCAGGAGCTTCTGAACTTGGTGTTCTTGAATATTTTAGGCATCCTGAAATCAGATTGCTTTTCCAGCATCTGCCTACCAATGCCTGAAGGCCCTGGCACTCTTGACAGTTGTAGCTGGTTATGGCTAAGGAAGGCTTCTTCTGGAGTCATACTGTTTAAAAATCATGTGGTTCTGTTCTTGCTTCATTTGTTAGAGGAAACTTGTCTGCGTATACGTAGAGCCAAGCAGCAATAAGGCTTTAAAATGTGGATGTAGTATTTGCCTGGTAAGGCACATGTATTTCAGATGGAGTGCTATGTTCCCATGTCTCTTACTGCTTGGTAACCAAGCCTCCTGGTTCTCAGGTTGCCCACTCTTAGGTCAGTTGGCCCCAGGGTCTCTTTCAAAACTCACTTTTATGACACAGAACTTATTTAGGGAGATGATGGTGAACCTGTGATTCCCATGTTTAAGTCTCGGTTGGCTTTGCTTATGAAGCTGGTATTGGGTGGTACTGCTTACAGAAGTTCTTTTTTGTTCACGCCATAAAATGAATTAATTTTTAAAAGTCATGTGTAGTTTGAAAAGCTACAAAGGTGAAAAAGTAATGTATGCAAATTCTTGCTTTCCTTCTTATTGTTCAGGTATGCTGTGTCCTCCCAATGTGCTGGGCTTGTTATAAGTGCTGAAACCTCTGACAGGTGCCTGCTTTCTCTGTGGTCTGTGTAGGAAAGGTCAGTTCAGGACATGATGTCTGCAGGTACTCTGTTCTGCACTGGATGGTCTGCTTTGGCCCCCTGGATTGGGCCAGCGAACAGAAGAGGGAGGAGGTTGGTAGTCAGTTCTGTCCAGGCTCAGTTGGGCTGCTGCCGGTGAGCTGAGCTGTGTGTGACAGCCCGGCGCTAACAGTGGCACCCTCTGTTCTGCAGGAATCCGCGGGCTCGGCCAGCTGGCTGCTGCGAGGGGGCGCCTGAGCTCCGTTTGGCAGCCACGTGCCTCTGCCCCATTGTCGAGCCCGACGGTATCGGGCTGTTTGTCAAGGGCAAACAATGCCCTGTCTGTAGGGGATTGCCTTACCGTAAATAACGTTAGAATAGCATGAAAAATTCCTTTCAGGTCGACTCCCCCACAAGCGTTCTGGCTGGGCTATTAGCAGCCTGTCCCGCCCCCGCACACCCGGCTGAATGGGCAGTGTATTTGGCTGATTTGGGTAATGCTATTCAGTTTTGATGAAAGTGGATAGCAAAGCTTTTACTGTCCAGAATGCCGTTTGTGAGCTGCAAAGGGCAAAAATGGATCAAGCTGCATAAAGATTAGCTCTGGTGCCTACAAAGGCATAGGAAAATACTAGGGGTATCTGAGAGCTATGTTGTTCTGACTACTTTTTGTGATGGAGAGCCTGGTGTGCAGAATGTATGTCATGCTGATGAGGCATCTTGGTTAATCATGACCCCTCCTCTAAAACAGCACATGCCATGTTGTGGCCAAATCACAGGCTTTTACATTGTGTTGGCATGGTCAAACATACACAATCCTCTACTGCAGATGGGCCTGCTCACTTGGGCCCAGTGCTTCCCAGTGCCTGGTGGCTTGTGACAAGGGAATGGCAGCACAGCTGCCTGCACCTGACTGTGCAGGTGTGCTTTCATCTGCTTGCCACTTGAAAACAGGTACAGCTCTGAGCTGCTGCGTGGGGAAGAGTGTTCCTCATTGTTCTCAGACACTTGACAGCATATGATGCAAGGGCAGCTACAGCAAATCCCCTAACAGGCCATTGTGGGATAATGTATTTATAGAGGAAGCTTGTTCCTAAAGCCTTGCCTGCTATGGTTTATACCATAAAGTGTGAGAGTTTATATAGTTGATCGTTTTTCCTGCCTAATGCAGCAACTCTCACCCATGAGTAGGTCCACACGTTTTAAATCCAATGCCAGAGAGTTAATTAGATGCTCTAATAAGAATAAAGAGTGTTTCTGTAGAGTAGTTCCGGGTACATAGCCCTTTTGCATGGCTTTTGTACAGAGAAAAAGGCTGGAATAAAATAGAATGCCTGACTTACCATTTCCATGCCACAAATTATTTTGTGGTTTTTTGTCTTACAATTAAAATTATTCCCAAACTCTTTACTTTCTTTGTCTCTTAAGTCTTTCAAAGACCCCTAGCAACTTCAATATGCATGCTGTTTCAGACATACCTCTTAAAAATTAGCGTTGAGGGAAAATGGGAAGCATTCCAATGGAATACACGCTGTTCATTTTCATGCAGTGTTGTAACACCTTCCATTTTTTTCACCCCTCTCCCTGGTCAGAGTGTTTCAGCTGGATGGAGCCTTTAATTGAGCACAATTATTTTCAAGTTTGCGTCACAAAATGCGTGTCCTTTCTTTTTATACTCTTTGTTGAAGCATTTTTGTAGACCTTCCACAGTTTTTGCCTATTTTTAGTAGTTTTATAGACTTAGTGCAAAGCAGTCATTATTCTGTCTGTGTAGTCTGAATTGTCCTCTGAAGTGGCCACTTTTATGGATCTTGGCACCCAAACCTTGTGTAACTCAGGGCCACACTCATGGTTCGTTTCTAGAGGAATAGATGTACCCTTCTCCATTTCATCTTCTGGGGAATGTGACTCTTGTCCCATAAGTCTTCTCCCTATTTCTGTTGCTATGGGAATTCATGAATTTTGCTTGCAAAATAAAGGCAATTAATAACAGTTTGGTTCAGCTATAGTCCTTACATGTAATCTGTATTGGGGATTCATAGGAGGAAGAGAAATTAGTGGGTTTCAGTTTGGGATTTTTTTTTTATTATTATTCTTTGGTCAGTAGGTTTGGTTTTTTTTTTGGTGGGTTTTTTTGTTTTGTTTTGTGGTTTTGTTTTTTGTTTTTTTGTTTTTTGTGGGGGGCTAGGGTGCTGTTTTTTGGTTGATGGGTGGTTTTTGGATTTAAGAGTCAGTATTTACTTTTTAGTCACTGACTTTGTCAGCTCCTGGTGTGTGGATGAGGAGGGGAGGAATTGATGTAGTCACAAAGAAGGAGGGAAACTGTTGAAAGCAGCAGATCCAAAGGGGAGGCTAGGATTACTCTTGCTGAGAGCAAGAGCAATGAGGCAGCATGAGCTCACGGCAGCGAAGTACTATGTTTCTTACCTTCATTGTCCCTCTTACAGATAACTGACTCGGCTGGGCATATCCTGTATGCCAAGGAGGATGCCACCAAGGGCAAGTTTGCCTTCACCACTGAAGACTATGATATGTTCGAGGCCTGCTTTGAGAGCAAGCTTCCTGTGGGTAAGTGAAATGAAAGGTGTGCTGGCTGTTTCTAGCTTCTGATCACGTTTGTGTATCTATGTGGTTTAGAAATATGAGCAAAGTGATCCTGAGTGTGATCCACAGACCACTTTTTGACTTTTAAAGCTGATCTTCACGAAGTTGTGCCCAGTCTCACTGCAGAACATCTGCTCTGTTGCATTTGAAGTAATTGTCTGTGGTTGTTGTGTAGAGCACTTGGGTTTCCTCTGAAAGGGGGATTGGGCATTTCTCCTGCAGAGGTCACCACAGTTGCAATGAGTGGTAGTAGTACCAATGAGCAAATCACACTTCTTTTGTCACTTTCATGCTTTTCCCCATCTTGGAGTTGAGCCAGGACAGAGCTGGGTGCTTTAATCTCCAGGACCTCTCCCTTCACCCCAGCGGGCCATTTCTTCCCAATGTGTTAGAATGTGATCTATGCACAATGTGTTCTTGGCAGCTATCCTGCAATAGGTTGGCAGCTATTTAATGAGGCTGGATTGTGTGTGTATAGGGAATATGTCCTTGATTTGCACCCACAACTGCTCTTGAAGTGGTCAATAGAGGGAAGGGGAAATGAGCAGGACGTCAGCTTCTCAGTTGTGCTACAAGGATGGTTGCCTAATGAGTGCTGAGGCTTGTTTCCTGTGAGTGTGACGCGTGTACTGCCCAAGCTCAGCTTCAGGACAGACGTGCTGAAAGTGGCCAACGTATGGGCTCTAGTCTCATCAGTGGTGGTGTAAGTGCATGCAAGTTTGTAGATGCTACATCTTTTCATGGTTACTGTCAGAGTTCTGCTCCTTGAGCCCAGTTTTTCTTAGGTCTTACCCTAAAAGATCCCAGAGGGTTTCACAGAGCATTCACTAGCAGCATTCCTCAAATCAGTTGAAAGGCAGCTGCTGTTTTGCTATTTCTGCTCCATATATAAGATGTAAACAGTTTGCAAGTTGAAGAGAACTTTACAGAAAGAGAAGGCTGTATTTGCTGGGATTGGGGGGATCTGCCTTGTAACACCTCTGTAACACCAAATGCTCAGGATTATGTTTTTATTTTACTCCAAAAGTAGGACTTCCAAATGATCCCTAACACATTGAGACATGCAGACACGAGTGACTCATCTGGGAGTCACTCCTGCTATTTACTTTCCAACACCTGGGTATTTGAGAAGTCTCCAGACAGTCCTGTAGACCTTTTCAGAGCTTCCATGTGATCACACACTGAAGTGGGAAAGGTTTCTTTCTTTAGTTGTGTCTAGACTCTTAGTTCGGTGCTTTTGAGCAGAGGTTTCTTGCCTAGACTGAGCCCCTTACAGCTGTTTTGATTGTACAAAATGTTTTTTCCCTGACTCCCTTGTTGGAAGTTTGTTTTAAAGTTGAGAAGTAGTTCTAAATGCAGTTTCTACCTTAATGACCTGGGGGGCACTGAGCTGCCGAAATACAGAGTTAATCAACAGAGCAACTGGATCCTCTTCTGGAGGTTTTCTTTTTGGACCCAGGTGCCCAGTTTCCACCTGGAGTATCTCCAGACCTCCCATGTCTGTGCTGGAAGTCAAGGAGGTATTAAAGTAAGGGACATGACACTGTGAGGTTTGATCATCTGCAGGACTTGGTTAAGGTACTTGGAAAGAAGTAACCACGTCACAAGGAAGTACCTTGTTTCCTCTGTAAGGTCAGCATGGGAGTGGGGGAACTTACCAAGTCTGTTTAATTTCCATGTTTCTCTTTAAAGATTAGGGTCTTTTTCCCAGTCCAAGTAAGTAATCAGGACTTACGGCAGCAGCCAAGGAGGATGTTTGTGGAGTATTGAAAGACATAGACTGTTGGTAGAGGAAACCTAGAGCAGTTGGATCTGAGGGGTCCAAGCAACCGGGATTTCTCAATCCATAACCACAGAAATGAAGAAGAGGAAGTGAGAAAGAGATCCTATGTTGAAGGTTCACCTTATCAGAGTGGAGGAGTTCTTAGGGTGCTTCTTGGAGCTGTGGATATTTGCCTGATGGGCTTTTTGCCCTCTTCTGAGCAGTATGGTCCTGGCTTCCTGACCAGTGCTCTACTTCCTGGCACATTTACTCTCCCACAATATGCTGATCTCAGGTGAACAGCCTGGTCTCACTGCATTTTCCCTTTAGGGCTCTTTTGTGTGCTAATCTTTAACTGTATGCTCCTTCTGTAATCCTTCTCTTCCCAAACTTTCTTAAGAGTGTTAGGACTCATTTTTTCAGGAATTCCTGTGGGAAAACCTTTTGATATTCAGTTCAACCATCCTGCTTTTCCACTGACTTTGCAAATTAAAAGCTCTCCTAGTTTCCCAGGAAACAGCTCATGTGAGATGACCCTTGAAGACCTGAGGAATGTAGGTGTCAGTTTAGTTACTGATCTCTAAATCTCAATTGTTTTTCTCTTTGCTGCTGATCCAGCTTGCTCTGGTGAGCCTTGGCTGCAGGAGAAGCAAGGGGTTTCTGAGGATCTGATGATGAGTGTGAAGGGAGCTGCCTTGGCCTTAGTAAACTTATAGGAGAGCGGCTTGAGGTTTCCCCTGCCAGTTCCTGATAATGTTAACCTCTTGCAAAATGTCTGCTCTCCATCCCGTTGCATCTGGCAGCTTTATGGTTTCTAGTTTCTTACTGTCTCTTGGCAGCTCTCCTTTCCAGTCTAGCAGATTTATTCTTCTAGTTCTGTTCTGTTCACTGGTCTTTTCATCTTTCTCATCTCTTCTTACAAAATTCACCTCTCAACTCAAGTTGCTATAACTTAAGCACCATTAAAAAAAACTCTCACTGAACTGTGTGCTGTGATTTTTTTTTTTCCTACAGCTACTGTTGTCTGTCCTACCTCCCTGTCTCCATGCATGCCAGTAACATGTGTGGCATAAGCAGTCAAAACTTGTGGTAGGAGAAGGGAGTACTGGGGGTTGTATACAGCCGGTCTGTTAAATAACAGTGCTGGGACTTCAGGGGTTTCTTACAGTAACCGGTCTTTTCTAAGAAAACAAAAAAATTTCATCCTGATCGTAATTTATCTGTTGGGCTCTTATATAGTGCATTCCCATAAAGAAATTTAAGAAGCAATTGGTAACTGATGTGCACCATCTTATCAGTATTATTTATTGTCCTGCTAGCAGTAAAAGCTGATTCTGCTCTGGTATTGAAGAGCTGTTCAGTGAGTGGGTAGAGGAAAAATTAGGGGATGTTGCATTGAAGATTTGGAATATTTTCCTAGCCCCAACTGAAGTTGGACCCAGCATAACCTGTACATTGAATTTGTTTGTGGAGTGAGGGAATGCCCACCTGGCAGCCTTCTGAGACAAAATGTGAGTATTGGACATGCTCCTGGATAGAGACTCTGAAATTCATAGTTTAAGTAAATTCAGACCTTGTGTTTTGCTGGCAGCTGGCTGAGGACAGCTGTATGTCCCAATGTGCTGGGATTTGGAAATGTGTTACATACAGACATTTTCTTGGTGGGTGGCATAGTAGAGAATGATACTCAGATAAGCTGTTATGCAGTATTTTTTAGGGTATCTGATATCACAGTCTTATATATTTCTTTCCTTCTTGTGAATGTTCTCAGATGTGACAGTTTGTAGCAGTAGAAAGAAGCTACAAGCCACAGGTTTCCCTAGCCTGGGGGTATCAGCCTTGAAAGATGCCTATTTTGCTGGTGATTGCAGCCTTATGCACTGTTTATGTGGATCCAGCTGGCAGCTCTGAGGCAGTGTTTTCCCAGCTTCAGAAGCCTCTTGCTGCATTAGCAGTGTGGTTCTTGGGTATCTGAGATGGTTGGTAAAGGGATTGCCTTGGCTTCTGCAGATGTTCCAGTATGTCAGGGTCATTGGTCCTCGTAGGCTGCGTTCCTCAGTTGCAGCAGTTTATCAATTGCTCCTTTGAGTGTAAAGCCATTTACAGCCCCAGTAACCTTGACAAGTTGCTTGTTCACTTCCTGTGAACGTGGGCCTCCCAGTTGAATATTTGTACCTCCGGTGACTTGTCTTTCACTAGGCTGTCTCATAGCAGCTGGTGTTCATGTTCTAATCCTCTGCAGTTTTTACAGTGATTTGCATCTTGTAGACACTCAGTGCTTTTAGTTACAGCTTGTTCTGATTATATTTGGGAGGCTGTCCTTCAGCCAGGATTTATTGTGAAGTCTCTGTATTTTTAGGCTGGACTGTGCTGCCTCCGCAGTTAGCTGCAGACATGGAGGGAGGGGAGGGGAGGGATTTGAGTTCTTCCTCTCTGGTGGGAAGAGCTGGTGATTTCCTGGCAGGCTGAACGCTTCACACAAGGAATCCTTTCATTATGCTTCCAGGAACAGGGAGGATGCCGGACCAGCTCGTGACTCTGGATATGAAGCATGGTGTTGAAGCAAAGAACTACGAGGAGGTATGTCCCCTGGCTGCCTGCACTGCTTCCCTTTCCCAGCACTCACGTGATGCTTTTGTAGATCTGGGCTCCTGATGGGAAGCTGTTTTCCCAGTGGTGATGAAAGCCTGTCTGCGAACTACAATTGCAGTGAAGCTTTGTGTGTTATGGGAGGGGAAAAAAAAATACAAACATCAACTAGAATTGATTTTGTACTCTGGGAACTGGAGCCTAATGTGTGAATTTCTTTGCTACAACAGCATGACCCAGCTTCTGGGCATTGGCATTTAGAGGCAACAAGACACTGAGAGGTGAAGTTCCCCTAGGTCCTGCAGCAGAGGTCATCTTAAGTTAATATCAGAGCCTGTCTTAAAGGTCAAGTTTCCATGTTGCTGTTCTTACCTTCCTGCCTATAAGATATACTGGCTCAGCAGGCCTGAAATGGCTCTTGTGTGTTTCTAAGAACTGGCAGTGTATCAATGTAAAGGTGTTTGGCAGAGTAGTGGCTGCTGTGGAATGGGTATTTGGTTTGAAGGCGTGACATTGGAAACAGGCATAAAAGCCTAAACATTTCCATCTTAGGAGGACATACCTTGCTTAGACCGAAGAGCCAGCTGTGTAGAGCAGCAGTTATGTTGTGGCTGAGACAATCCTGACTGGTTTGAATGCTGAATTTTTATGGCAGCTATCATGCTTTTGGCTCACTAGAATTTGGGATATGTCATCCCCCAGTATAGAGCCTGTGCTTGAGAAATTGAGAATTATTGGTGGAGAAAGAGTTCCACAAATGATTGCTGTGGCTGTGTCCTCTGTGCATAAGAGCATTGGAGATCCAAAGAGAGGAGAGTGGGTAGCAGAGGAGGCTATGCATGGTTTCAGATAGAAAATTAACAAAAATCTGAGGTGGTCATGCTGGTATTTTTATATCCTTTCAAACTTTGGGCTGTCTGGTCTTGCGTGGTTTAAGTTGGCTGGGAGCACTTCCTATGTGGATGTAAGGAGGTGCTTGGGGTCAAGGAAGAGCAGAGCAATCATAGCTTAAGTCAGTCTGGAGCACATCCTACATGGAGAGTAAAACTGTGCTTGGGGTCAGGGAAGAGTGGAGCACTCATAGGACCATCTGTTTGTTAACCTGCTACTGAGGCATTTCAAGATGTTGAAATTTTATGGGGTGAATCCCTGAGAGCGTAACTGGGAGGATTATGTTTGTTATATTTAAAAATCCCTTTAAATACCACCCCACAGCATACTCTATAGAGTTACTGTACTGTAGTGCACTTTACTGAGTTACTTTACTGTAGAAGCACCAGTGCTGTGCAGGAAGGTTCTTGTATGCCTGTGTATCTACATACTCACTGGCTGTACTGATGCAACTGTCTTGGAATAAATGCATCTCTTATGCTCATTGAGGGAAAAGATCCATGGACAAATACACGAAAAGAAGAATTTAGACTTGCAGTCCCACTTGATACCAAATGCAGATCTTTGCAGCCCTGGAAAGTATCCTGGACTTACGAGCCTCTCAGAGTTGTAGACTGTATTGAGCCTTGTTGAACAGATGTCTACAAAGGACTCAAACTGATTTATTATTTATACAGCTGCTATAGATGTTTAACCACACTGCTTTGGAGTGTGCGTTTTTTTTTCACCATCTCCTCAGTTTGCAGTAGTAGTTGTGAGTTTTGACTTGACAAGTTGCTGTAAGGTCTCAGAGGGCAGGAATGTTGCTCGGGTTTCTCAATGGAATTGAGCCTTTTTGAGCCTTTTGCTTGTGATGTTCATGTGTTGTTGGGTACCAGTGACCTGTTGTACAGTCCTAGTTCTTGCTGAATTGCTGCAAGGAGACTTGATTCAGGGAGTTTAATGAGGGTCACTGATACTGTCCAAGTCTGGCTGCATAGACTTTCATAGATCCAGACGTTCTTGGAGCAAAGCGGCTGGAATAGTGAGCCGGATTAGAAAATCTGACTGCAATCTCATCTCTTAATTATCTGTGTTTGGGAGGAATAACTTTATCCATTCAAGAAGTAGAAATGAAGATACATGAAAGTGAAAAGATTTCTGATGGCACTAAGAATGCTTGATGATCTAGTTTTTTTCCCACATCAACTACCCCTTATCAGTTCTTGGCTATAGTGTATCTCTTTCTATGCTAGAAGAGAGTTAGGCTTTGACAAATCTTTGGGTGACCCCTGGGAAGCCCATTGGAGTTGTTATCCTGGTGCTGATGGTCCAGGTGTTCTTTCTAGGATGATGATATTCCACCACAGATGCTTGGTGGGCTTTTTTACAAAATCTCTTGGAGCAGCTGTGCATATTGGGTTCATTAGGAGTAAAAGGTTCCAGGACTGCCCAAAGACATTGTGGTGTTTAAGGAAAGAGTGGAAATTATACTTAGTGCCATGGTCTAGTTGTCGTGGTGGTAGGTCTTAGTTTGGACTCGATCTCAGACGTCCTTTCCACTCTGATTGATTCCGTTATTCAGGATACACATCTTGGACTACATGCATAACTAAAAGTAGCTATTAGATTGTAGCTACATCTGTTAAGAGCAGCTGAAGGGATGCAGATGAAGCAGATAAACCTTGTTTTTTTTCCCAGTGGAATCCTTGTAGCCTTCTGTGGATGAGGAAGTGAATCCTCAAGGAAGATAATGGAGTTGGTCAGTGCAAGGCTAGGTTGTCAGTACAGCTGCCCAAGACACTGTGTGTGTTACAGACCTGCTGCCCTAGCAGTGTCAGTAGAGTCTGGGTTGTTGACATGCAGACTTGTGCCAGTTTTTCAGCAAAGCTCTCTGCTGGTAGATATGAGGCCAGGCCACAGGGTTTTGTTATTACAGCCTATTGACTAGAAAGCAGGAGGGGGTTAACCTACTCCTTCCTACCTCTCCTCTCAAACACACTCCAAAGTGACACTGCTGTGGTGGCACAGCTATAATATACAGCTTGCCTCAGCATAAAACCCCTCAGATGACTGTTTGATGGCTTGCTGCTTGCCAGGATATGTGTGTCATGTGGAGACCCTTCAGTGGAAGGGCTGATTAGCTAGCACGGCCTTGGTCACGAGCATCTCTTCAGCTCTGGCTCTGATGCCCAGGCAGCTGCATTTGGAAGTGGCAGTTTGGGGATACCTTCGTGCTGGGTACCCTCTTGCCTGCCTGTCAGCATGGATCACTGAGAGATGGTCACCATGTAGCTTATATCTAATAATCCTGTGAGGCTGAGGCTGGTAGTGAACTGCAGATGCTTGGTGTGTTTTCTGTAACTCATTTTTCCTCTGCTGCATTACCTGGGGACTCAGCATCTGGCCGTTGTGGCAAAGTTCTATTCAAAACCGCAGTTACCCAAGCCCTGGAGAAGTGTCAGGAATTGCAGTTAGCTTCGAGTGTCCCTGTGTCAAAGGTTTTATGTAATGCTTGCGTCAGGTTATCGCCACAGCTGGGGCAGCGACACGTCTACACATTCAACTTAAATAGCTGCTGTTGTGTGCTGTGCTTTCTAATTGAATTTTGCAGCGGATTTTTGCTTTGGGTACCAAGCGTGTGAGCCATGGGGCCCTGGGCTGGGCGATGGGGCAGAGGCGATGTCCCTGATGACCCAGCGCTCCCGAGGGAAGCGGGTTGTTCCCGTCGGGAGCTGGGCCGGCAGCGGCCCCGCAGCGCCACCCGGTGCCTGTGTCTGACGGATGAAAGCCCCGAGCTCCTGCGGGATAATCAAGCTGCTGCTGCTGGGGCTCTGGGGCATTAGTGAAGGGAGTCTCGGTGCTAATAGCCTGTGTGCCTGTGGAACTGCATCGTATACATATTTAAGTTAGTCAACTGTATCTCAGTCTGTGACTTATACTCACTGGAGGTTTAGTTATGTGGCAAGATCTTCTACCCACTCCTCAGAAGCCAACTGTGAATAAGCTAACATTAAGCCGAATAAGGAAGAAGTGTGCTTGCATGCATGCTGTGCTCCTCCATTGTGTAGGAGGAGTAGTAGGAAAGTGTGTTTCAGAAAACAGGTGGGAGAAGTGATAGTGTTTTATGCAATGGTAGTTTCTGGCTTGCAGAGGTATTTCCCGAGGGGAAGGATGCCCCAGATCTGTAGTGTGTGGGGAGGAGTGGTTCAAACTGGCAGTAAAAACCCATGTGGGAGCTTTTGGTTTTGTTTCAGTGACTCGAGTCTCCTGTTTTCTAGATTGCTAAAGTGGAGAAGTTGAAACCACTGGAAGTAGAATTGAGGCGTTTGGAAGATCTTTCAGAGTCCATCGTTAATGACTTTGCCTATATGAAGAAACGAGAAGAGGAGATGAGGGACACAAATGGTGAGAGACTGTGTGCCCCTTTAGAGGGCTGGAACTCTAAAACCCCTCATTTCTGTTAAATGTGTTATTAGGGCAGCATTTGGAGATGAAGCAATTATAGTGTTCTCTGCCTGCTCTGTTCCTAGTAAGGGAAACCTGAAGCAGTCACTGAGTCTTGTTGTTCTGTCTCTAGAAATCATTTCTTTCTGTCTCCATTCCTAATGGGAATTACTCCATTCAATGTTGCCCATTAACCACAGCTTCACCTTGTTCCTTCTTTTTATCCTTGTTGTTCTCTCTGCTTTTATTCTCAAGTGCTGCTGGTTCTCAGGTGCCCTCGCCTTCATGCTGTCTTGCTTTTGCATGAGGGAGGAGAAGAAGTCCTGGGAATTTTGCCATCTCAGGGTGCATCCTGTGATGCCAGACTCAGGTGCAATGGTTTGTTGTCTGTTTCAGAGTCGACAAACACACGGGTTCTGTACTTCAGCATCTTCTCCATGTGCTGTCTCATCGGACTGGCCACCTGGCAGGTTTTCTACCTGCGTCGCTTCTTCAAGGCCAAGAAGCTGATTGAGTAAAGGAGCAAATCTTCTTCCCCCTCCTGTCAGACCCAGCTGGACACCGCTGGGACCTAGCCATGGCCTCCTGGAGCCATCTCACAGATGATACCCACTGACTGGAGCTTCTCTGGAGGAACTTGGACCCTAAAGCAGGAGGGGAGCCTGAACATCGGAGGCAATGGGGGACTTGTGAAATCCTGTTGGATGTTGAGGGTGGGGGAGGTCATGATGGGTTTGGGTGTTCCTGGGGCAGCAATTAAATAAAAAAAGACGTTTCCATGACAGCTGCAGCAAATTTTTTGCACTGTCTATTCTCCTTCTATAATCATGGCTTGATGATGTCTCCCATCTGTCTGTGACTGCAGTGTTACTCAGAACCACCTGACCCTGCTGCGCTCTTTAGGTGGCATGCAGGTCACACTGGGGCAGAGCAGGGGGATTCCCTGTCCTCACTAGCTGGAATCTAAGCCTCGAGCAAATGGAGATGAGTGCAAAGCAATAGGATTCATCATTCCAGCAGGGACTGAGAATAGAGGGTCTTCCAAGGTTTGGTCCCTGTCGTGGACCTCTGTGTTTCTCCCTGTGGGAGCTGGTGTCTTTGTGCTGAGAGGTCAGAGCATATAGTGATTCAGCCTGGAGGAAGGGGAACTTTCTATGGCAGGCTTAGAAGTGTGTTTGAGCTTGGAAAGAAGCCTGCTTTGCTCAAATAAACTACCCAGCCTTGGTCCCACCCTTCCCCTACATGTTTGTCTTGGATTTGCCTCTCTTGTTTTAAAATGGTGCAGCAGCTTTCCTGAAAACCTAGGTCAGGAACAGCCTTTTGTGCAGGAGGCCTCGGTCAGATACAGTCACAGAGCAGATGGGAGCAGGTCATGCTAGGAAACTTGGTCTTACATTGAGCAGGAGACTTCTCATCTATCCAGGCAGCTGGCTGAATGTCACTTTATGAGACCTCAAAGCAGGGTGATGTTCAAATGAGGCATTGGCCTGTACCCTGCATTGAGGTCTGAGGGTACAATAGTTCTGTGCAGGGTAGCAGAGGAGTTGGAAGAATGTGGGTGAACTGCAAAAACGCAGTAGAGGGTGGGAATAGGCTAATTCTACAACTGAGGGGGCAGTCTGTACTGTGCCCTCAACAGACCTGTTATTTTCCTGTGCAGTACTAGAGAGCAAGAGACAGCAGCTTCTTGCCATTTCTCAGCTGTCCAGATGGCACTATATTTAAAAAGCCAGGCTGGGAAAAAGCAGGTTAACTTTCTGGACTTGTTGCTGGTTTTCGGCTGTGATTACAATTCTTTCCTCGTCTGTGCATTCCTTCAGAGCAAGTGGTTCAGCAGCACAGCATTCTGGTGTCTTGTGTCTTGATACTTCTGGATAGGAACAGGGTTGTCATGGCCCTGGGCCCAGCCTAGCAGTTTCAAAAAAGCATAGTTTTATAATTTCTCACTTTAGTCTGATCTATTACTAGGAAGGAAACAGTTGTCCAGGGTGAAGCAGTGGAAAAGAGGATGTAAAAGATGATCTCCTGTCATCTAAATACATTAGTCCTTCGCATTTCCCCAGTTCCTGGAGTTGTTAGTTCCACTGCAGGTACTTTGATTGCTTTTAATTTGTTTGGTTTTTGATAAAGACATGTTAGGATCCTAAGTCCACTCCTCTGCCCTTGCATCCATTTTTATCCTTGTATGTTTTTGAAAGCTGTTACAGTGCAGAACAGCAGCAGTGCCACAGGACTGAATTACAGAAGTAATTTGAAAGTAGTTTTAGGTCCTACAGTTTGAAGCCTGTAGATCTGTTAAGGTTTTGCTTTTGGTTTTATATAACTTGAAAAGACAGTACAAGAAAGGGTCTTTTTCCAGTCTTGTCTGTTTTGATATTCTCGCCCCATCCTTATCTGAGTACAAAGTTATCTTAAAAAAGATGGTGAGGCCTTAAGTTCCCCAGGTGACTGTTACACTCTCATTGTTCTGGTGTTATGTTTTGATCTTCACTGTACTGGTGTAGTTACTGGGGAGCAGGTGTGGGGGACTGGTGTGGATTACCTGTAATGACTTGGTTGGGAGACTTTTGTCAGCTTTCTCAAATAAAATTTTTTTTGGGGAAAAACAACCCACCTCAACCTCTTGCTGTGAGTCTTGTCCTCTTTGTGCATGTTCCTGTGGGCTGCTGTTTCCTGAAAGTTCACCTGTCACAGGAAGTAGCAAGTAAACAGAGTCCTCACAAGCCTTAGGCTTCTCTAGTATCAATTAATTCTAGACTTGTGAAGGGTGCACATGCTTCTCTGTGGAGTGGGACCAGCACAGCAAGTGAGGTGTCCTAATACAGGTTACCATTTTTTGCCTTTTTCCCTCCCCGCTTCCTGATTATATTGGTCTATGCGGAGGAATTTTGAGGCAGGTAGTGATACAAGGGCTGGTGCTCTGGGGTACAAGATCAAATTTTTCACCATCAGCTCTCATGTAAAATTTAGTTTGTTGAAAAGCATCAGTTTTGTACTTGAGAGGAGATTGAAAACTGTTGCAAAGATGAGTTGGTACTATGTGAGTGGCAGATACTGATGAGGGTGGCTAGGTATTTACTGAAATGTTTCAGATCTCTGCTGACCTTGCAAGCCTTTTGTTACGCAGTAGCCAAGTGAGATATGCTGCATAACAAGACTGGGGACAGATAAATGCTAGACAACTAGTTAGTAATATCAGGGAAAATTTCAGGAAGGGAAATTCCCAAATCTCTGGATAAGGATTAGCCGCTGCAAATTCTTTCCCCGGATGAATATTTTGAGTATGTGAAATCATACAGCTGCTTGCATGCGGTAGGTTGGTAATTGGTCTTGGTTGTATTACAGCACTGGGGGATGCAGGGCTGGTGTCTTCATTCCATTTCATTTCTGGGCATAGCCTAAAGTTGAGCTGTTGCAGATGGTTGGGTTTGAGCCCATCTTTGTGTGTGACAGATACATCACTGGTAAATCTATGATTGCCTGTAGCAAACTGCATCAGATATTTCCAGCCTCTTCCACCCACTTGTCAATGTGACTAACGATTTAATTATCACAGCACTTAACTCAGCACGTGAGCATGCCTAAGTAAGGTTTATCTTTGTGTATTCAGCCTCCTGCTCTGCCAGCGTGGGCTGCACCCTGTACAGGGTGCCCACTGCAGCTGCTGTTTGCGCACATGTGGGAGGAGATGAACATTTTACACATTTGCTCATTTTCTAGAAGCTGCTCAGGTATGTGAGAGTAACCCAAGTGTATATCTATGTTATCTTCTGACTAGCAGATGAGAGACATTTGACTCAAACTAGTTTGGCAATTGATTGTCAAGATCATGAGGGGATTCCTGCCCATACATTTTGATGGGTCCTGAGGCAGAGGTTTGTGAAAGTAGTGTGGCCTCTCTTTTACCTCTGTCAATTTATGTGGTATATTTCTGTCTCTCATATTTTTAATTGTGTCCCTGTGCTGTACTTTTCCTTCAGGTGTGTGAGACGGCCATGATTTTAGTGAGCAAAATCTTTGGGAAATGAACTCTTAAGTTGAAGGTGGCTTATTGGGA
This sequence comes from Lonchura striata, assembly GCF_050655825.1. Taxonomy (NCBI): domain Eukaryota; kingdom Metazoa; phylum Chordata; class Aves; order Passeriformes; family Estrildidae; genus Lonchura; species Lonchura striata. The sequence goes on along the minus strand of NC_140707.1, from coordinate 50,932,085 downwards.
GAGATGGCAAACCTGAAATGGATAAATCTTTCAAAGAAAAAGGTTGGGTCTGGTGAAGACTACAGGAGTTCAGTGTTGTTTTTTTCTGCTGCCCCTTATCCACCTGGAAAATTTGTCAGACTTGAGCTTGTTTTTTCTTCCCCCAAATCACTGCATGTGGTGGTATGGTAGCTTGGCAGACCAGAGGCAGGTAACCTTTCTCTGAGGAAGTTGGAAAGAGCAGAGGGTTTAGAAAAATTCTGACTTGGCTTTTCTTGGACCTTTTTGTTAGCCTGAAACAAGTGACCCCAAGCCTTTGCCACTTCACTAAAACATTTGTATTTGCTCAGTAGTGTTTGTAGGAATCCTATTTTGCTTTGCACTAGAAGGACTGTCAGGAACTAGAAATGTCTCCATTCAGCTGCGGCTGAAGTGATTTAAACTTTCTGCAAAACTGTAGTAACAGATTCCTCTTCTATTCTTCTATTGCCAGAGGTCCATCACCTCCAACTCTATGCATTACTATCTGCATTTCCAGCTCGCTGACATAGCCTGCCAGAGGACCTGTGATCTCTTGGTGTCCATCCCAGTGATCTTTGCTATGAGGATCATTGGTTTAGCTCATGTTTGGAGAAAGCTGCTATCTCCTAAAGGACTAATTTGTCTTGCACTTCAATTTCTGCAATAAAAGGTACATGTTGAATAACTTCCTTTGGGGGCACATAACCCCCAAAAAAGCAATGAGAGGACCATGCTCACATTGCTTTCTCTCACTTCTGTGATTTCCTGTCACTTAAATTCCTTTCACGACTAATATTCCTGAGGTAGCTTTCCCCTGAGCTTTTGAATTGACTGCATTATGTGATCTTTGCATAAACTGCACCAAGATGTTCTGTTGGAACTGTAATGATAAGAACTTGTTTTTCCTTGGTTATTTGGTGGATACTCTTCCTACAGCTACCAATAGATGAAGCAAGCAGAGGAGATGAGGTGCTTGTGTTTTCCTGCTATGTCCCATGGCAGCTCTGGTCTGACCTGCTGCAGAGTTTTACTCTCTAGCATTTTCTCACCCATACCCTTGGGTGAGCTGCCTGGGCTTTTATTTCCCACAGTGTACTTTGATTGGATAATCTTCCTTCACACATAAAGTATTTGCTATACATATTCAAGAGGATTTTCATGGTGTTGTCTTCTTAAGTATAATTAACCACATAGATGCCTTGTCACTTCTCTCTCAGCATGGGCTGATTTTCCTTGTAATATGTGGGCTGTTATTTCCTTAGTAATATAACCAATGTACTGCCTTGACTCTGAAAACCATGAATGAGATCTTTGAAGTAAGGCAGATGTTTGCTATGATTTGTTTAAATTACAGTTTTCCTACCCTTACCCAAATACATCCTTCAATACTCATTTTGCAAGAGAGAAAATGACACATTGCCCCTTGATGGGGGCTTGATGGTCTGATTTCTTTAAATACTTGAGTGAAAAATACAGTGTAAGGTCAGGTATGCATTCTTCAGTTGTATTCCAATGAACTTAAGTACCGCAGTACCTTAGGGGCATCTTGCTGTGAGAACTACTGCCTGCTTCTTAAAGGGTAGTAAAGGCAATGCTGTGGGGTGGCTAAACCTGATGGTAGCTACAGTTGTAAGCATTTTGTGGAAGAATTTGTAAGATACTATAGATAACAATGGTCAAGATGGCTCTACTTTTCAATCAGGAAAAATGAAGATTGATTTTTTCAATTAGTCTTCTGATTTTTTACAACTGTTCTAAATTCCTTAATCCCATTTTCATGAGACTTTTGTCATGGGGATTTAAAAAAAAGTATTAGTATTTGCCAGGTGACATTTGCCCAAGTACTCTCCTTCCAAGGGAGGGAGCAAATGATCTTTAGCAAGACACATCTGAGCTTTTCCATTCATTACTGCAAGCTTCTTGATCTTAAAACTGACATGCTCTCTTTGCTGCTTCTAAGGACATCATCTTTGTATGGAAATTGTGTCAGTGCAGGACAAATAGATGTTGATGTATAACTTACAAATAGGTGTGTATATTGCCAAACAACTCTTTAGCTTTCAGGACCTTGCAAGGAGCACTGCTCATTTTTTCAAGCATCTTCCCAAGGCAGTGAAATAAGAGCTGACTGGGCTTTGTCGTGCTTCAGCTCCTAAGGTCTCCTGTAAGCATTGGATCACCTATCTTGAAGTGAACGTTCTCCATCATTCAACTCCGCTCTCCCACCTGTAGTTATGACTGCAAAACCTTGAAAATAAAACACTGAAATTATGATAGTGTGCATCGTTTGTGAAGAAAATGAATCACAAAGCTAAGATTACGGTTGCAAATACTTCTTCATGACAGAGAAATTGCAACTTCAGCTCTAAGATTTATGAAGGTTTATTTCTTAATCCGAGAGAGAATCAATGAACTGTGAGTGGCGCAGAGATGGCTATGCTTTATTAACAGTGTGAAATGTGTCTCAGCTGCAAGTGCTCTCACTGCTCCAGCAGATCTTTGTGCTTGGGGTACAATCGTGGTTTATCCATGTGTGTGTTCTCCCTCGTGTCAATTATTTCTCAATAATGTATATTATGTGTAGCACGGCTAAGCAAAAACAAACATTAACGTGTACAATAAGAGGCTGTAATTACTTTTTAAATATGAATCAGTTCCGTCAGACAGATTTTTACTCCTGGAAGCTTTCTGAGAAGCTAACGTTGGACGCTTCTCTTCTGGGGAAGCGCGTTCGCGCCGGGGCGGGGCGGGGCCGGCGGGCGGGAGCGCGGAGGTCGCGGCGGCGGCGGGAAGCGGTTCCGGGTCGCCGTGGGAGCCGACATGGAGCCCGCGGGGCCGCGCTGAGGGAGCGCCGGGCCGAGCGGGGCCGCCGTCGCCATGTCGCTGGGCGAGTACGAGCGGCACTGCGACTCCATCAGCTCCGACTTCGGCAACGAGTCCTCGGGCAGGGGCGGCTCCCGCGGCGGCGGCGGCGTGCCCGGCGAGCAGGAGGAGCTGCACTACATCCCCATCCGCACGCTGGGCCGCGGCGCCTTCGGCGAGGCCACCCTGTACCGCCGCACCGAGGTGGGTGGGCGGCCCGGGCGGCGGGAGGAGGGCTCCGTGCCGCTGCCGGGCCGCTGCCCGATAGCCGCAGCAGGGCTCGGCCCCGGGTGACCCACAGCCCCAGGGTGACACCCCCTGCACCGCTCTGGGAACAGCCCGGGTACGAAGTGACAACTTCAGCCCTCATGTCCGAGGCTGCAGGGTCTGGGTTTTCTGGCGTTTGGGCACTGCCAGTCCCTGGCTCCCCTGAAGTTTGGCAGGGAGATGCAGAGGTTCCTCTCACACTAGTAACAGACAACTCATTTTTCTGTGTTTTGTTCCAGTTACAGGGGACATGGGGTCATCTCATACAGGTAACTCTCTCACATGCTCAGCATTTCAGTGTAATCAGGGGAGACTGGATGAAAAGCCAGTTCTCCTATTGCCCCCGATTCGTTTAATACCATTCAGTTCAGTTGTAGTTGTGGTTTCAGTGGCTGTCAAGGAAAAATGCTTGATTTAGTTCCAAAGGAAAGTTCTTCAGTTTTTTTCTGGCCACCTTGAGATGCCATGGCTTGCACGGGTGTAAGTGTACACTGTTCACTTGAGAGGTCACTCATAGCATGGCTGACAACGTGTGTGGGCCTAACAAGGGCAAGCTAAATCTAAATACATTCTGGTTTCCTTATTGGCTTGTTTTGGGTTTGTTTTGTGGAGTAAGTTTAGTATTTATTGAAATAAAACAAATCCTGTGTCTTTCCCTTGGTTTGGTGTTTTCGTTTTGGTTTTTCCCCCACCCTTACCCCCAGAGTGAGTGTTGGCCAGCAAGCAAGATGGCTTCAGCCATCACTATTTCTAATGACAAACTAAAACCTCAGAACTTAAGTTGTGAAGAATATTTGTCTGAAATCTGTAAGAGACAGGAAAGTCTTTTACTTTTCCTGCTATTCTAATTTCCTTCTATAAAGGCACACATACTGTTTTCTTCATAACAGTGTGTTTTAATTGAAGGATGTTTTTATGTTTCAGGATGACTCACTTGTAGTGTGGAAAGAGGTGGACCTGACCCGGCTGTCAGAAAAGGAGCGTCGTGATGCTTTGAACGAAATCGTTATCCTGGCTTTGTTGCAGCATGAGAACATCATCGCATACTACAATCACTTCATGGATAACACCACACTCCTGATTGAGCTGGAGTATTGTAATGGTGAGATCCCTACTCCCATTCATGAACAGGCAGCTGCCATGTGTCTGGGTCACCTCCTGCAGAGCCTGCAGCAAGTATTTCTGGGGTGTCATCTGGAGAGCAAAGGAGTGGCAGTGAATTCTGCTGCATAGCTCCTGAAGAAGAGATTGAGAACGCCTCTCATTTGTGTCTCAGGTGCTAAAAAAAGGAGCCCAGTAGTTAGTGGAGGCAGTCTATGCAGTTGATGATTTCTTGAGTTTTCTGAATGGCTGGTGCATTGAAAGGAGTGGATTATTGGTGATAAACACTTCCAGTGCACTTTGCTGTGTTCTTTTAGGAGGGCAGTGGGAAAAGACCAGGACACTATCTGGGCATCTCTACCAGTACTGAGCGGGGCTGTTTTTCAGTACTGTCACTTAAATAGGTTTAGAATTTGGCAATTATAAATCAGAGCTTAAAAATGTAATGGTACACTGCAGTCAGGACTTTTTCCCGCTTTCTGCTTTCAGCTTTTGCATTTACTATTAAAAAAACCCAAACAACAACCTGGTCCTTTTGGTGGTGGAGAAAGTTTTAAAATTCTGTCCAAGAGTAGCTCAGGTGGTGGTGTTTGGAGTTGGCAGGGAAAGCAGTCCTAGCTTGGATGGAGTGATAGAAGGATTTGCAATGAGGTTGTGACTAGCAGCTGTTCTTAGATGGCAGGAAGAGGAGCCCATACACAGCTGACACTGCTGGAACAGGAATGTGCCTGGAGCTGCAGTGTGGGGTGTGAGTGGGACAGCTCCCCAGGCAAAGTATCTGGTGCCTTGGCTCATTGGTAGAAACTTTTCTTGCTGGTAAGAGTATAATTGTATTGTGATCACCTTATACAAGAGATGGCTTTCACTGGAGCAGGTTGGAGTGCACAACAGAGTTGTGCAAGGCCCTTTAGAAGGGTGTCAGACACCCTGGTTGGCAGCTTGGCCAAAGCTGGTTTTTCTTCTCTGCTTTTTGTTCTTATGGAGGGTGGAGTCCAGTGCAAACATAGGGGAATGTTAGCTCTTTGAGGCACCTTTTATTTTAGGGGTTCTCTCTGTGTCAGTTACTTACTTGCCCTGAAAAGACTACATGCCTGAGGCCATGATAAATTTGTTGGAGGGCATAGAGGGAAGCTGCATAGTATTGATGTCTGTGCACATTTGTGAATGCCTCTGTTGGCTTTGGGATAATAACCAGGAGATGAGTGTATAGCTGGTATTGCCTGAATGTGTCTGAATGGTAGAAAACAAGGGACATAAGAAAGAGGAAATCTTGTTTGAACTTTCATATGGTGGTTTTGCCAGTGCATAAATAGTTGTTTATTTGGCTTTTTTTTTTTTTTTTACAATGTACAAGCCCAAGATAATTTGTGAGTAATTTTTAAAGTAAACCTGGACTAGTCACTGTCAGGCACTCCTCAGAATCCAAAGGTTTTACTGTTTAGTTGGCTTATCTGTTCTGAAGATCTAGAAAATAATTTCAAATTTCAGCAAATGTTGTCCCTATTTTACAGAGGACGAAGCCAAGTTATGGATTTATTTGCCTTCAGTTCCATGTGTATATCATGGTACTGTAAGACTTGGATTTACCAAGGGATAACATCAGTGAATACAAATGAAATACACTGGGGACGAAATATCCTATAAAGTATAGTAATTGAAAAGAGAATAACCTATGTTGGAAGGTTAGATGTGATTAGATGAAACAAATACAAAATTAATATTGTTTTTGTATGTGTGCAGAGAGGTATTGGTTATTTGAGTCAAGAGCTAACTTGTCTCCTTGGGTAGGATTTTGGCAATGTAGTACCTATCATGCTGCTCTTTGGTTCAGAAAAGCTACAAAAAAGATGGGAAAAAAAGAGAGATGAAGAACACAATTGACTAAAACCCTGCAAAGTTTGAATGGTTAGAAAAGACATTCAGAAGAAGAGGCAGAAGTGAATACTTTGCTTAAATTGTGCATGTGAAGAGTGGTTTGTAGTTACTTTGTAAACACGAACATAAAACAGAATAAAGAAATGTTGAGAAGTTACAGCAAGGCTGAATGAAAAGAAATTAAGTGACAGGAATCTTAATTAGAAAATATTCCTAACACGGAGGTCTGAATTAAGTCCTCAAGTAGACAAAGGATTTTGCCACTTGACATGTCCATAGAAATTATGCATCCTAAAGCTGTCTTGCACCATGGCAATGGTCCTGGTGATCCATTACAATTAGGACATAATATATGATAATTGGGAATTGGAATAGAAACAGGAGGTGGTCAGAGTTTTGGGATTTACTGTTTGGGTACTGATCTGACAGGGAGTTAGTTTCTCTACCTGCAACCCTCAGCATAATTTGTTTTAGCTCTCTTTGATTTTCAGTCTGCTCTCTTGAAGTCATGGGCTGCACCAAAGATTTCTGCTGATTTCAGGCTTCTGTTAGTGGTACTGCTCTTGTCAGTGCTTTGTGAATTCTGCAGCAATGTATTTGGCAGGGCAGATAAAGGGGAGGCCAATCAGAGCCAGAGAAGGAGGTAGGGAAAGACAGTAAATTGTTCTTTCAGGGACTACTCTGACTTTAAAAAATTGTTTTCTTTCTCTTATTTAATGTATAATTTGTATATATAATGCTGAGCAGGACAATCTCACATGATTTGGTGTACAGCTAATACATGTTTACACACCTCAAGAAGCACTTACAAAAAATAAGTAAAAAAGTAGGGTCTGCTGGCTGAGCTTACTGATTTGCTTTTCAGAGAGTATTAAAGGGTGGTGTTAAAGAGTCATCTCTGCTTAGGCTTAAATACTGAAGTTCTTCGATGGAAGAAAAACTTAATTTTGTGAGTACCTGACCAGTTTTAAGTGAAGAATGCTGTGAGAGAGTTGTGATCAATCAGATCTCTTAGGGGGTTAGAGTATTCCCAGCAGCACTTGAACAGAGTAACTGCTGCCATTAACTAAGATGAACCTGTCTTTCTCACTCACTTATAATTACAGGAGGGAACCTCTACGATAAGATTCTGCGACAGAAAGACAAGTTATTTGAAGAAGAGGTAATTTGGAGTGGTTTGAGGGAGCAGTGGGGCTGGCCTAATGTTCTGTCAATCTGTAGGTTTGAGTATTTCTTCAATTATTTTTCATTGTGATGGTGGGGAATTTCTGGGTTTATCTGGGGGCTGCTTCTCATTCAATATTGCGAGCATTTATTGACTATCTGAGACATCTTCTTTTCCTTTTAAACTCTCTATAAGCAATGTATAATTCCAAGGGAGGAATAATGAAAAAGAGCTGGCTTTCTTCACCTTATCATCTTGACAAACATTTAACTTTTAAACTTCTTTCTATGTTTCTTCCTAGTGGGCTCTCTATTTCTCTCCCTTCTTAATAATTTTGTAGGGGTTTTTTTCCAAATAATTTCCTTGAATCTATCTTACTCTTCTCTTTTTCTGTCTTTATTTTATTTAAACTTATGTTTTGCTGTCTGCTTTCACTGCCTAGTGAGCTGATTAATGATTCCACATACTTGTCTTATATAGTGACTTCTAAGGCTTCCTGGCTCATGTTGAGTATTTAATGGTCCCAATTAATATTTTGAAGAGCACAACTATAGATGTTTCCCCAGTGGTCATTAGTTGTCATTCTCAAGTCTTCACTTATTGGATCTATAATGCTTGTCAGGACAGACACTATGAATGGAAGTAGAACAATCTACCATTGAAATATCTTTTTTAGAGCTTTCCAAACCAGGAAATTCTAAAATTTTCATACTCCTGAAAGGGCATCTGAATGGTATGGCCAGGCCCTCTTGCTGTGCCTCAGTGTGACAGGGACTGTAGGGTTTTGTGGTTTTTAAATTTTTTTTGAGCCTCACATTATGCTTATATTCCTACCTATGCAGATGGTGGTTTGGTATCTCTTTCAAATTGCATCAGCCGTGAGCTGCATTCATCGAGCTGGAATTCTTCACAGGTAAGTGTGGCATGCAGAAAGCTGAGGTAACCAGTGCAGTTCATGGGGGTGAGTGAAGAACTTCTTTGCTTCTTTGTTTAAAGCAAGCACCAAGCTTCTCTCCACAGTGTAATAGGATCTCCTAGATGTTAAGAATCCCTTTTTTATTGGGCTAGAAACCATCTTGTGATAAATGTGCAGGAAGTCTCGTATTTGAAATTGGAACTGCAGCTGTGTGAACAAAGAGTTTATCCACATAGGAAGGAAGTAAATTTGCCCTTTATTGTGATAACACATAAATGATGTTTGTTAAAGTGGGTAGGAGGAGCATTTACCACAGGCCAAAGGTACTTCCAACCTGTTCCACAGTTAATAGCTGCAAGCCCATGTGTTCATCATTCTGTAATTCCTGGAGGCTAATGAAGACTGCATTTGTCCATTGCTCTAATGTAACCCATGTGATGATTTGTCCTGTCTGAATCTTATTTCTTTGGCCTGTTACTTAAGGAGCTAGTACAGTCTGTTATCTCGTGGTGGTAATTTTGACAGTTATTCTGAGGTTTTAATGTGTAGCTAATTACCTTTTTCTGTTGCAATCAATAAATTGTGTTATATATGTGTTTCAAGGAGGCTGTGATGTTCTGGGGAGTATTGCACATGTAGACAACCACTTCCAGCACAGCTGGATCATGTGCTGCACTAACTTACGGGCATAGCTGTGTGAGGATGTTTTCTGTAGTTTAGCATCCTGGCTGCTGCCATTCTGAATCTTTAGTAGTTGTTGAGCCTTGCTAATGAGGGGTTGGTAGCCTACACTCAGCAAAGTAGTGCCTAAGTTTTTGGCCTGAAGCAGATGCCATGTCTGTCCTGCTTTGCAGTGATTTCCTGCTTACCACCTCTAAACATATGTGGCCCCAGATCCTTCCATAATAATGAATTGAACAATTATTTAAATGTTTGCAGTGATTTCCTTCTGCTGCAGACATTGTCAGAGTGACCCAGGACTTTGCGATGCCCCAAGTGGATGAATGCAAAGTGCTGCTTTACTTGATGTTTTCCTGATCTACACTGGGAAGTTGTTGATGGTACGTTAGGAAAAGTGGGTGTTATGAAGTGTTGGCTGTGAAAAGCATATCATGCTGCGGGGGCTTCCTCTCTATTTCCAGCCTCTTTTGTTGATCTGTGAAACTACACACAGATTACTCTGTCTGAAAGAGAGTGTTTTCTATCAGTTTTGGGGTTCAGAGTTTTTGCAGCCATCAGCTTTTTGATCTCTTGGGCATAATATGTCATAGAATCATGGCATCATAAGGTTGTAAAAGACCTCCAAGATCTCAGGAGTCCAACTGAACACCACCATGTCAACTAAACCATAGGACTAAGTGCCATGTCTAGTTGTTTCTTGAACACTTCCAGAGATGGTGGTTCTACCACTTCCTTGGACAACCCATTCCAATGCTTAACAACCCTTTCTGTGAAGAAATTCTTCTGATATCCAACCTAAACCTCCCCCGGTGTGTCCTGAGGCAATTTCCTCTTGTGACAGCTGTCACCAGTTACCTTGGAAAAGAGACTGATCCCCATCTTGCTGCAACCTCCTTTCAGGCAGTGGTAGAGAGTGATAAGGTCTCCCCTGAACCTTCTTTTCTCCAGGCTAAACACCCCCAGCTCCCTCAGCTGCTTCTCATCAGACGTGTGCTCCAGAGCCATCACAGCTGTGTTGCCCTTCTCTGGACATGCTGCAGCCCCTCAATGTCTTTCATGCAGTGAGGGGCCCAGAACTGGTCTAGAAGTATGGCCTTACCAGTGCTGAGGGGAACAATCCCTGTCCTGGTCCTGCTGGAGATGCTTCTGATACTGGCCAGGATACCACTGACTTTCTTGGTGACCTGGGTACACGCTGGCTCATGTTCAGCTGCTGTTGCCCAGCTTCCCCGGGTCCTTTTCTGCTGCGCAGCTTTCCAGCCATTCTGCCCCCAGCCTGTAGCACTGTGCAGGCTGTTGTGGCCAAGTGCAGGACCCAACATTTCACCTTACTGAACTTCCACAATTGGCCTCAGCCCATCAATCTAGCCTGCCTAGATCCCACTGTAGAGCTTACCCTACCATTCAGCCCATCTGCACTCCTGTCCAGCTTGGTGCTGTCTGCAAACTGACTGAGGGTGCACTCAATCCCCTCATTCAAAATATTGATAAAGATATTAAACAGGACCAGCCCCAACACTGAGCTCTGGGGAACCCCATTGGTTACTTACTGACAACTGGATGTGTCACCCATCACCACCACGCTCTGTGCCCAGCCACCCAGACAGTTTTTAACCCAGGAAAGAACGCACTTACACAAGGCATGGGCTGCCAGCTTCTCCAACAGCCTGCTCCTGCATCTCTAAAATTTCCTTCTTAAAGTATGTTCAGTCTTCCTAGACCCCTTTGTTTTTAAGAGCAGTTTCCCAAGCAGTTTCACTGTCTGAACCAGTGTCCTGAAAAGACCAAAGTCTGCCCTCCAGAACTCCAAGGTGTAGAGGTTTTGTTGACCCTCTTCCTTACTTCACCAAGAATTGAAAACTGTCATTTTGTGGTCACTACCAAAGACGACCTCCAAGCACCACATCTCCCACCAGCCCTTCTCTGTTCAGAAACTGCAGGCACTGCCCCATTTGGCTTTCTAACAAGATGTGTCAGGAATTTATCTCCACACCCTCCAGGAACATGCCTCCTCTCTGCTGTGTTGAGTTTCCAGCAGACAAGCAGCAGGTTAAAATCTCCCTCAAAAACTGGTGATCATGAAACATCAGCCAGCTGCTTGTGGTATCCCATCTGGCTCTTCATCCTGGCTGGGTGATCCTCCCTGATTCTCACCCACAGGCACTGAGCCACATTGTCCCTGACCCTGGGCTCTGTGCGGTCCCTAATGAAACACTCCCTAATGTACAGAGCCACCCCACTGCCTCTCCCTGGCTCGCCTGTCCCTTATGAAGAGCTGCACTGCAGCACTCCAGTGATGTGAGTCCCCCCCACCACATTTCCGTGATGGCAGCTATGTCACAGCTTTCCTGCTGCACGGTGGCTTCCAGGTCCTCCTGTTTGTTACCCACACTGTGTGCATCAGAGCAGATGCACTTCACCTGGGCTATTGATGTCATCCCCAGCACTGGCATGCAGCCCACAGGCTCCTGTCTAACCAGCCTGGTCGTATCTCCTTCCCCCTTCAAACCTGGACTAAAACCTTCTCAATTAGCCCAGCCAACTCATGGGCTAGAATTCTATGTCATGTTATAAAGAGTTCTTCTTGAGGGATAAGGACATTATGCTTGAGTTCTTGAGTGGCATCTGTTTCACACCCTTCGTGTATGTGTTTATATTTGCATACATACATATTCATACTTACACTTATGTTTTTAGTGAGCTCAGCGTCTCCTGGCTTGGGTCTATTTATAAAACTAGAAAAAATAAGACTTGCTCAATGACCTTCATATTAGAAGAAACTGAGAGGGGGAAAGAACTATCTTTGATCAGTGGCCTTTACATAGGTGTCTGAGCCTGAGCTTTTCAAACTGTGTTGTGTTTGATGGGGAATGTGATAAAACATGGATAACTGCAGTTACTTGGAGCAAAATTGCCTTTGGAAAACTCTGTGTACATGTGTGTGATGGAGTGCAGGCGGAGTAGCAAGTGGCTCATTTTGGGGGGAAAATATAGTAATCTGTGGAAAACTGTGAAATCTGAAGCGTATTTGAGTGTTTGAATTTATTTTTATCGTTTCAGAGACATAAAGACATTAAATATCTTTCTAACCAAGGCAAACCTGATTAAATTGGGAGACTATGGGTTGGCAAAGAAGCTGAACTCTGAGTACTCTATGGCTGAGACTGTGAGTATCTGCCATCTTTGTGGGCAAACTGAGTTGTGTCATTCTTTCCTTTCTGCATGCCTTGCAGAAGACCAGGGATGCTGTACATTCTTGCTGCTTGTTTTCTGTTACTTTCCTTTCCCTCACCTCTCAATTTCCCTCAGTGCTATGGTATCATAGAATTAAGGTTGGAAAAGACCTCTAAAATCATTGAGTCCAATTGTTAACCCAGCACCACTGTGTTCATCACTAAACCATGTCCCCAAGTGCTGCATCCACAGTTTGTTTTCTTTTTTAACACTTACAGAGATGGCGACTCAGCTACTTTTTCAGGCATCATGCCTGGCCCTTTCAGTGAAGAAATTTTTCCTAGTATTTTATGTAGACATCCTCTGGCACAACTTGGTGCCATTCTTTCTTATTCTGTCACTTGTTACAGGGAGACTGGCACCCACCTTGCTACAACTTTACTTCCTAACTTTGTCTCACTAACTTTGCCATATTTGCTGAGTGTGTTAGAGCCTACAGTTATCCTTGCTCCCGGGTTACCTTTTGGAGTTCTGTCTCTCTGGAAAGCAGCAGTAGACTAAAGATAGGTGCCACTATGGGAATAGAATTGTACCCGAGCTAGTGTAGCTGTGCTAGAGAGCACTTCTCTTCTTTCCCCAAGGCATGGTACACTTCTAAAGGTGAATCTGTGTAACATGAAGGCAGTGCAGGCTGAAGGTCAGAGACAGCATTATAGTCACATCAGAGCAACGCTCTGCCTCTGGGCTAGTTAAGGCCAGCTTAACAAATTCCATTAATTCTGTCATGCTGCTATACTAACAGGTAAATTTTGCCTCAGGTGGATCTGAGATAGCTTGGATGTGCATACCTGACATTGCATTGTGCCATAGGTGTGTCTCAAATCTCGTTAATATTCAGGCTCTGAACTGGATTGTGAAGAAGCAAGAAAGGCACTTGTATTTCTTTTGGTAACCAGATGTATGGTTTATTGGTAATGTTCCTGAAGGGGACAAAGCTTTGTAGGAGAGATTAATTCTACCAGAAGGCTGTCAAGCTTGGCATTGTTCCAGACCCTACCAGAAAGCATTTTTGCTGCCAGTTATGGCACAGGGTAAGCTGTATTGCAGGCACCTAAAAGGTTCAGCTTGGATTTCTGAGCTCCATTAATTTCTGTGGTGAGTGTTAGGCTTGGAAAGGGAGACATTTTCTGAGGTTCCTGTCTGCTAAAGCCTTTATTATAGTTTGGGATACAAGCCAGCTCACACTTCCTATTACCAGCCTGTATCATTCAATTTAATGCCAGATGCTAGTGTTCTGTTAGGATGTGTTCTGTTAGGATACTTGCCAGTCCCCTTCCAGAACATGAGCACTATTGTGCAGTTCCACTGTAAGAGGGAACTCAAGGCTACTGCATAAAGCTTTCATTAGGCTGGGCTGCAGTAGGACCACTTCTGTTTTCTCACACTTCTCATGGCCTTCTGAATTTCAGAGGCAGTTCAGTTTGTGCTGTGAATTTCCAGGTTTGTGTTTGCTTGTGTTGTCTGTATTAATCTATACCTACTACACCTGCAAGCATTGTTTTTTCCTTTTTCACATATGAAAAATTTTGAACTACACACCTTCAACCATATTTTGATTTGTATATGTTTTCTATGCTCTGGTCTAGTTGCTCAGTTTGTAACCTAATGACCAGTGACAGACTGGAAATAATTTTTTGGGAAATGAGTGTAAAACGTTGTTATCAGTATTTGTAATTGTAGCAGTCAAATTGTGATTTTGTAGAATGTTCACATCTTACTTAACACCGATTTCTTAATTTAGCATTTACCAAAGAAGATACAGAAAATACATCTGTCTTACAGAAAGCTTACATTAATCACATTAATCTTTGCTTAAAAAAGGTTTAGGTGCAGTGTCGTAGTTCTCTGCATGATACTCAGAATCTCAGGGCTTCTAAACCTTCCCGTGGCTGGGACTCGCATACCTCTGTGGCGGTCACGCTCTGTGACAGGAAATGGGAGGGGGATGGCAGACTCTGAATGTGCCCATTAGGTACCGGTGTACTTGCAGTCTCATGAAGGGCAGGCTTTGTAAAGCTCCTTGGAGCTTTGCTGAGAGAGTTGAAAAGAGGTCATCTATAAATATTTCTCCTTTTTCTAAATTCTCTCTTATTTTGTTTTGCTGTCAAGTTTCTTTCTAAGGAGTGAACTCAATTCATCTGGAAGCTTAATTCTTACATCTTTTATCACATTTGTTCCGTGTCTCCTTGTTGTGACTTTGAGCTAAGCCACTACTTCTGCAGTACCTGGGAGACCTTTGTATTTATGTACAGGGGGTTGGATTTTTTGTGTGGTGGGGGTGTTCATTCTAAACAAAACAATTGCTCAGGAAAGTCCACTTCTGAAGTGAAAGTCTTTTGGGTGGGGCTCAAGCCAGCTTTCTACATACTGGACCCAAAAGGAACCCTTATTTTTGTTTGAGACAGAGCAGCTTTTGTCCTGGCACTATCTTGTGATCAGAGTGGCTCCATAGCTAAAGTCTGGCATCTGTATTTGGAAGCTTTGCTAGATCCTTTTTTTCTTCAGCCTCATGTGATGGTTTCCATATTCCTGGTCAGTACATAAGGCCCTGATTACCCCTAAATGCTGTATATTTAAGAGAGGGGAAAGTCCTTGCTGTGATTTTTTTGACTATTATTTTAGTGAGAAGTCTGTACCACGTCAGGTACATGAGAAGAGAGGTGTCTAGGATCTTTTAGGAAGCTCAGGGCCAGACAGGTTTGTGAATGACCGGAGGAAAAGTATGCTTATTGTTCCCATCCCTCCAGCATATTAGGGAGGTGTATCACTTCAGTGCTGTGTCTAGCTCTGTCCTGTGTGAACAGAGTTCCTGAATTGAAAGCTGCTGGATAATTTCTGATTTTTAAATGCTTTTTTTTTTTTTCCTAGCTGGTGGGAACTCCATATTACATGTCCCCAGAACTCTGCCAGGGTGTGAAATACAACTTCAAATCAGATATTTGGGCTGTGGGCTGTGTCATCTTTGAGCTGCTTACTCTGAAGAGGACCTTTGATGCTACTGTAAGTCTGCCAACCAGAATGGACTGAATAACCTTATTTTTTATTGTCCTAAGATTCACACTCAGCTCATAGCTTTCTTCAGTCATGTTTTTCTTTCGTTGTTGTTTAAATCCACTAATCAAAAAAACAGTGGCCTGAGAGTGACAGCTATAGCCAGAGAAAATGTCTGCAGGATTCCCCTTACCCTTTGTGCAGGTTTCCCTTTCTGCCTTCATGCAGCAGCCTCCCTGGCTTCTGCCAAACCCACCCTTGTCTGCAATCCATGTTTACTAGATGCAGAATAATAACAGTGCTGATTTGTATCATGGTCCTGAACGAAGTATCCTTTTCACTACAAGGAGGAAGTTTGTGACTATGTAGTCTTTTTGCTCTTTTAGCATTACTAGCTGTGAATTTTCTGTGTAGCATTCTGTAGCAAAAGGTTCCGGTATCCACATTTCACAGGATCTAATCCTGTTACTCTTTTTCAAAACCTGATTGCAATAGAACTTTGGTCAAGCTGGCATAGGGGAGGGTGAAAGGAGCATTGCTGGCTGATTTGGTAGCTTGTGCCATATGATGGGAAAAGCTGCTAGTTGTTTTTTGTAACCCTGAAGGAGAAGGTGTGAAAATACCATCCTTTCCTGACTTTCTCCAGTGATGGCTCTCAAGTCCCAGCAACTTTGCTGCTGTGCTGTGTTCAATGGCAATATGCCACATAGGAGATTTCATGCAAAGAGAAGCCTGGTCTCCCTGCACTGTTAGAGAATTTGGTGAAAAGCTGGATGTTGCCACTAAGGCCTAGCTATTAGAGGTACTATTTCTGTAGGAATTGTTATTAGAGTTCTGGAGAACCTGCTAGGCAGGGAAGAAGAGGGGTGATTCCTGATCAGAGATGGAGGAAGAAAATAATGGGAGGCTATAGCATCTCTCTCCATTGGACACATTGTCCAGTTTGGTTCCATTATGACTGGTTTCTGGTTTCTGCCTAGAATCCCTTGAACCTTTGTGTGAAGATTGTACAGGGAAATCGTGCCATGGAGGTTGATTCCACTGTCTACTCCTGGGAGCTGATCCAGATGGTGAACTCCTGCCTTGATCAGGTTGGTGAAATACTTTCTAACTTTCAGATACCCATTCCCAGCTGTCTCAGCCACAGAATTCAGGGCTGAAAGGGAATGACATGCCTGTTTCAGTATGTGAGCTGTTTGATGCAGGGTAATTTTTGTGAGACCTGAGGCATCACTAAGGTTGGGCTTTCTGCAGTCCTCTGAAAGCTTTGTCTCAGTTCTGCAGGCTCTGGAGGTGTGCTGGGTTTACTCTGATCACAACTATTTAATGGGCTGGCAGAAGGAATTATTTCTTAATGCAGTGCTGTGAAGGTAGGAGCATCATCTCAGTACAGTCTCTTAGGGCTCTATCTTTCTGTAGGGAATTAATTTATTGAAAGCAAACATAGTATTTATACCTTTGGAGCATGCAAGTCCCTTCTGCACATCCGTAGTATTTGTCCCTGTTTATTCTAAATGTCTCAATTAATTCCTTTCCCGTCTGAAGGGAGTCAATAAAAGAAGTCCATGCAGGCTTGAGTGAGAACTTCTGGCCCAAGATTTTGTTGTAGATAATGAGTATTTCCCAGAGAACTACTTGCTGTTTCCTTCTTTCAGGACCCAGAAAAGAGACCCACTGCAGATGAATTGCTTGAACACCCCCTTCTCAGCAAACGCAGGAGGTAATCAGATGGCCTTGCCTGAAAAACTAGATGGCTGACAGGGAAAACAGGAGGGTTTGTGCAGACTGGTGGTGCTTATGCTTTCATAGCAACATCTTTAAGTGAATTTAGGCTGATGTGAGGCAGATATTTGAGTACTTCATTTTCTTTAGGGGAAATGTGCATTTTTACAGTCTTGTCTTCTGATCTGATGTTCTGTTGGTGCATGGGAAAGGTCTCTGCATCCTTAGAAGCTGTTGTGTTGAGAACCTTGAGGTACTCCATTCTGAGACTCTTTGAGGAATGCTTCTTTTTACTCTTTAAATTTTTAAGAATGAAGAGTTGCAGAAATCCTCGTGCAGTCATTGGAAAAAGCCATTTTGAATATATATATTCAAAATACATGGATCATTCAGTATAGAGACTCTTTTTCCTTTTGTTGCCTCCCTCTTCAGGAGAGACTTGCATTGAAAGTTGCCCATTTTAGCTTAGTTTGACCATCAGCCTGCACACACTATCTTGTCATGAACAGTGGACAGTAATTCTGGGCTGTTTTCATTCCAGTCTGGTTTATTTGGGAACTCTTTTGGCCTGGGGCTCCCAGGGTCCGTCCGATCCCGGGCAGTCATAGGTGTCCTGGATAGTGCTGGGCTGATAAGCACAACCTGTCCAGGTCACTCAGGCTAGCTCCCAGCCGTGAGCAATCTTAGCAAGCAGCTCAGCTCTTTAGAGAGATCAGCACTTTGGTGATTTCAGCTCTTTAGTGATTTCAGCTCTTAGCTTGCTAAGTGCCACGGGCAGACACATAGGAAGAGAGAGGAGAAGGCTGTATGCGGTTCCACAGCAGTGCCTTTATTGGCAGCTCCTGTGAAGGGGTTCAGTGACAGCTCTTCTGCCGAACTGGGCAGAAATGGGGTTTATATAGGGTACAGAGGTGCTGGAAATTGTCCAATAGCCAGGGTCAAGGTGAATATGACCTATGGTCTTAGAGAGAGATAACAAGGGTCTGAATGCGGAAGGGGACCTTCTTTGGTCCAGCCATCATGGCTAGGCATTTCTTATCTTCAGCAAGTGACTGCCAGGGAGGCCTTGCAGGGCCTCTGGCTGCTACAGAGAGCAGCAGACTTTAGTCCTTAGTCCTTTACTCTTTTATTTGGTGATCAGCCGAGTTTGAGTTTTGTCTCACTATAGGCATTGGTAAAAGCCCAAATCCTGATAATATTTAGCCTTTTAAGGTTATTCTTGTGCAATATGGGTATTGGTTGGCTGCTGCATTTTAATACAGACATAGTTTGTTGTCCTCAGCTGTTCTAGAATGTTGTTAGCTGTGTGCTACATTACTTCTGCCCTACTTACTGTGTATTGCTGCAAGCTGGTAAACAGCTGCCAGGTTTCCTCCAAGAGGCAGCAGCATTTTATTGGAAAAATAGTCAGTGTGTGCTGCTTGTCAGTAAATTGCATAGAGCAATGTTGCTGTTTCCTAAAATCCTTTTTCTCCCTTGGCAGGGAGATGGAAGAGAAAGTCACGCTGCTTAATGGGCCAAATAAGCGACCAAGGTAATTATTTAGACATGTGTTTGAAAGGAAGTATGGAGTGAACAGTTCCCCAGAGGGGAACTGAGTGTTAGCCTGTGACAACCTTAATGGAATTGTGTCGTTTAGAAGATCCCTGAATGCTAGAAGTTTGACACAGCAGTTGCATGCTTACTGTCCTGTGTTTTACTCTGCCTTTTATATCCTACTTATTTGTATGGCTGGAGCTGTACCTCAGCAAGTCCCATCAGCCTCTAATCTGTTCTCCTGAGTATCTTTACAGCCTACATATCTGAGTTGTAATGTAGATCTCTTCTTTCACACAGATTCCCTTCAGCAGGAGGAATATGACTGAATGATGAATATTACATTAATATAAATATCTTATGTAAAACCTGACATAGCAGAGCTTCAGCACAGTTCCCAGCAAGCCCGTAAGCAGGGTTGCTCTGTGAAGCAGTTAGCTTCTGTGACATGTATAGCTGGTTATAGCTGTATAGGTGTTCTATTATTTATCAGATAGAATTTGACCGTTTTTCCTCATAAATTTGGAAGTATTAACACTATCTGAGCACCTTAGGTGAAGTTGTCCCAGTTCATGGGCTGTTCACAGTTTGCTGGAAAAACAGTTTTTGAAAATAAAAACCATGAATGGTTGTGAAGAGGAAACTGCTAGACAACAGCAGAAAAATGGGTGATGACAGGGAATGCAAACTCATAAAAGCATATGTTTTGTGGGGGGTTTCTTGTGCAGGTCAAGTACCATGAACGAGGCTCCCATTGCTGTGGTGACTTCACGCACTAGTGAGGTGTATGTTTGGGGTGGTGGTAAGTCCACCCCCCAGAAGCTGGATGCCATCAAAAGTGGCTGCAGTGCCCGCCAGGTGTGTGCTGGTAACACTCACTTTGCTGTGGTGACGGTGGAGAAGGAGCTCTACACCTGGGTGGTAAGTGAGACAAGCTGCAGGAAGGGGGTAAGAGTGGGAGAGGAGGGTTCACATCTACTGCTGACCATTCATGAGCCTGTTTGAATCAGATGGGCAGGAAGTTTGGAAAGGGAGAATTCTGACTGCAGTGGACACTGAGGCCATCTGATTTGGGGCTGACCCAAGTCTACCAAGGCAAGTGTGTTTCTGGGTCACATTTTCCATTGTGACAGGAAGTGTCTTGGAAACTTGCTGTGCAGTTGAGGTTTGTAGATGGTGGTCTTGTAGGCCCAAACACTGAGTCAAATGTCTCTTCATTCCATTCCTGACTACTAGACATGCAATGGAGACTTAGTGATTCTCTGTTTTTGGACTTTCGAGAAGGTTCTTCAAGATCAGAATGGGTGGGATGAGTGACCTTTTTGTAATACAGTTGTCATCTGCAAGGCAACTCCCATGTGAAAGCAGAGGGATCTCATACTAAATAGATCTGGTTTTTATGATGAGTGGAAATTGTGGAATAGTTTAAAGTGAATAAAAAATGTCACCATATAATGAATTTTAAACAATTGAATTCAGTCTTCTGAGGTTTAGATGGTCTGTGACATGGATGTGTTCTCCATTTCCGAGCTTCAATGGGGTTTTTATGCTGATATACAGGATCTGTTAAAACAAGTTAGAAGATAAGTCAGTAAGAAAGGAAAGAGATCCAAATATGAGGAGACCAACTTGGAGTATTTTGCTGGATGTTCCTGCAAGAGCAACCACTGAAAACTTTCAGCTGGCTGTTAATAGTTTTAGCATCAACACTACTTGTTTTGTATAATTTTCCTGTATAATTGCTATGTCAGGCCACGTCAATGACATTTGTTTCACATTGTGCATTTCTTTGCAGCCATTAGGATTTAGAAAAGTAGTTCAAAAAAAAGCAGAAGGTTGAATTTCAGTCCTGCAGTGGGGTTCTGTAACCTGGCAGATGAACAAGGAGTAGGGATTCTTCACCAGGTGCTGACCTGAGACTGGATCACTCCTTGTTAGTGCATCACTGCCAGAAAGTCTGTGCTGCCACTGAGATTGTTGCCTGGTATATGAACAGAGATGGCAGTCTCTTCCTGAGAGCAGACAGAACATTTTCTCTTGCTCCTTGCAGTCTTCTCTTGTTTGCTTCTGGTTTTTACTGTTAACTATTGACACCGTTTCTGGGATTCTGGAAGTGTAACCTCACCAGGTGTTTCTGTCTTGCAGAATATGCAGGGGGGCACCAAGTTGCACGGGCAGCTGGGACATGGAGACAGAGCTTCCTACCGGCAGCCAAAGCATGTTGAGAAGCTTCAGGGAAAGGCCATTCGCCAGGTGTCCTGTGGGGATGATTTCACAGTGTGCATCACGGGTGAGAGCTGGCAGTCCTTTGGCTCGGACTATTATGGATGTGTAGGCATTGACAAGTCCTGTCACTTTGCTGAGCTGTTGGAGGTGTTTGCTTTCGCCATGAGATTAGCAAAGCAGCTTTATTCACAAAGGACAAAGCCCCTTATGTTACTCTTCCCTCAATTTTGAGGGTAGTACCTACATTATTACATTTGGGATAGATTGTATCTCAACATTTGAGATAGGTCAACATTATTACAGAGGAAGATACTGACTCCCAGGAAGGATGGGATTTTGCTAAGGATGTGCTCCTTTTTGGTGATAAAGCTGGGTGTTGATCACAAATCCACATGCCTCTGCAGAGTTTCTGCTTTTACCAGTGCATGTATTACCTCCATTCATGCTCACACTAAAGATAGTGAAGCCTGAAGTCCAGAATGTAGATATGTTTGAAACTCTCTTTGGACTGTGTGGGGAAAGAATCATCCAGTGATGAAAAAGAATGTGTATCTAGGATTTGCTGTTTAATTCAGAATGTTTGACATCTGGTTAGAGTGTCTTTAGTTCTAACCTTGCTCATACTTTAAAGGATGTGTTAAGTGTGGTGTTGTCTGTTATAGAAGAATCTGACCCTGCTTTACCCATGGAAATTATTCTCAAAAAGGTAGTTTCAAGCTTATTTTGCCAGTGCTGAAAAGGCAGAAATTAGACAGAGATCAGCTCAGGTGGTCATTTTGAGGATGGAGTAACTCAGGTGGCCACAGAATGAATTTGTGGGTTACTGTTAAAGAAATTGGCAGGTTCAAACAAAGTTTTTTTGGCACTGAGGTAGCTACAGGTTGTCATGTGAGATCCATCTTAGCATGAACAAGAAAGGACTCCATAGTTTCCTGATTATATTCTTCTGAACCAAAGAGGATGATTGCAGAAAAGAGGTTGCTCTGATCATGTCCTAAGAGGTTAATATGCAGCCTAACATGAGCCCTGTGTGCTGACCAAGCTTTCCTTATGTCCTGTAGATGAGGGCCAGGTGTATGCCTTTGGCTCAGACTATTATGGATGCATTGGCGTTGACAAGGCTTATGGCTCTGAAGTGCTTGAGCCCCTGCAGCTGGATTTCTTTCTTACCAATGCTGTGGAGCAGGTCTCATGTGGAGATAACCATGTGGCAGTGCTGACCAGGAACAGAGAAGTCTACACATGGGGCTGTGGAGAGTATGGTAGGTAGAGTCTCCCTGAACCCTAAAGGCACTGGGACATGCCTGCTGGAAAGTGGCTTCATGCAGGTGTTTAATGCAGGGCCTGGGTGAGGACTGCCTGGTATATATAACCTGGAGGCAAAAGAATACTGTTTCTCTGGGACTTTCTTTTCTTGTAAAAATGGGGAACTGGAGACTGAAGTCTTAGGACTTTACTCTGGAAAGCTCTAGGGTGCTACTTGGCTTCCCAATGGTTCTGTGAGTGGGGTTGGATTCCCTTGAGAGTTGGCAGGTTATGATGGATGATGAGCAGGGAGATTCTAGTTCTGTAGGGAGATTATTCTGGGACTATGGAGAGACAATATGAGTTCTTAGATATGGGCACCTTGTGAGGCCATTTTAACTTCAGTATTTTCATTGATACAGGACGCTTGGGCTTGGATTCAGAAGAAGATCACTACACCCCTCAGAAGGTAGGGCTGTGACTACTTCTCAAAATCTGCAAGGGCATAAATTCAAATTAGTTGCTGTTTGGAAATACTATCTCTCTGAGGATCAGGTTTTTTTTCTGAGACATTATAGAATTTTCAAGGATTTTAACTTTGTTTCCTCACTTCATTTTGCTTCATTTCTCTCCTAGTGATCATGGCAGAGTCATACCACTCACAAACCAGACAGCATCATAGCTTAGAGCTTCATTGTTCTGATTTCCATGATGGAATTGGAAATGCCAGCTTAATGTCGTAGAAATAAAAGTGAGAAATACCAAATGGCTTACCTTTCCTGTAGAGGAAACTCACAGCAGTGCAACTACTGCGAGTCTTTGAATGTAATGTAATGAGTTAAAGATTAATTGAAAGTAAAAAACCTTCTCGAAATACAGTGCTGAGGTAACTGGAGTATTACAACCCACTGGGAGTTAGAAACAAATAAGGATGTGCCTGGAATCCGAAGATCTGTGATCACACAGTTTCACACCCACACGGCACAGACACAAACCCAGTCCTACTCACCTGTCTGGGTTTGGTGTTTGTAGAGCCCATCTGGCCAGGTTGCCTATGCATCGTATTTCAGGTTCCTGTGCTGGTCACTGGTGTCTGCCTTGAATATCTCCATTGTGACCAGAGTTTTCATATGCTACAGACTTTATAGTATTCTTACACCTTCATTCAAAATTACTGTGTTGGCTATTGATAATGTCCAGACTAGCTGTGCCACTGCTCTACCCTCATATGTTTTTCATGTGACAGCTTCCATGTAATAGGTGTTGGGATTTTTATTTTCTTAGGATGTATTTCTTCCACCTAGGTGGATGTTCCGAAGACCTTAAACATTGTGTCTGTTCACTGTGGCTGTGATGGAACTTTCCTGCTTACCCAGACAGGCAAAGTCTTGGCATGTGGACTCAATGAGTTCAACAAGCTGGGCCTGAATCAGTGCACATCAGGGATAATCAATCATGATGTAAGTGTGTTTGGATCCCTGGCTCCAGCTCCCAGCAATCTGTATTATATGGGGAAATGGAAGTCCTGTGACAAAGCATTCATTACCTTTGTGCCAGTGCTTTAATTCCAGTTAAGACAATGGATACTGGGATTGGTAGAAGGGGCAATTTGTTCCTCAGTTTTCTGTCTGCCCTGTGGGCTTATGTCAGATCTGAGGTAGTGAAACAGAGTGAGCTGCTCTGGTGACTTATCCAGTGATATGGATTCTGGCAGTTTTTTACCATATTTGTTTTAGGACTATCTTTAGGTCCTAAAATGTAGATTTTAGGTCCATTAAACCTAAACTTCAGGTTTAATATTGTGGTCAGACATGAGCTTGCTTGAGTAGGTCTTAGCTGATGAATGTGTGATTTTTTCACTTTGTGCTTACCTGTATCTTTTGTCAGACATACTGTGAGGTGCCATATGCCACTTCCCTTACTTTGGCCAAGCAGCTGTCCTTCTACAAGATCCGTACCATTTCTCCAGGGAAGACACACACTGCTTCTATTGATGGTGAGCGCCTTGTGCAGTAAGAACTGAGTGCTGGTTGCTGAATTACATTACAGCAACTTTGCCCTTTCAGCCTGGCTCTTGACACTGGGGGTTTTGCTCTTGGTAGCAAGGTTCATGCCTGCTCCAGGAACTCAGGATTCCTGTTTCTCAACAGTCTTGTTTCCTGGCCAGCTGAAGCTGCAATGTCAGCCTTCCTGTTTGTTTAAAGGAGAGAAAAAAAAGTTTTGGGAAGAATTGTGCTCTGGGCTGGCAGAGGAATCATTTGTGATCAACTTAGGCTTTGCCTAAGCCACATCAGTCAGAGAAATGCGAAGAGTCCCAAGCCCCCAGCATCAGAAAAGGGAAGCAGTGGGAAAAGGAACTGAGGCGGTGTCTCCAGACTAAACCCATTCCTTTTGGTTGGCACTGTCCCCTTCTAGCCTGGCTGGCTGCTCAGCAGAGCCATTCCTGTTCATGGGCTGTTGCTGCCTGTGCTCTGTCTGCATGTCTGCTTGCAGAGCTGGGCCCTCACTGTGACTGTCTCTTCCTTCCTCCCCGCAGAGCGAGGCCGCCTGCTGACCTTCGGCTCCAACAAGTGTGGACAGCTTGGTGTTGGGGACTATAAGAAGCACCTGGGAATAAACCTGCTGGGAGGCCCCTTGGGGGGTAAGCAGGTGATCAGGGTTTCATGTGGAGATGAATTCACCATAGCTGCTACTGACGGTGAGTGGGTCTTTGCAGCGGGTTACTTTAAAATTAATTTGCAGAGTGGTTAATTGGCTCCCACTGATCGTTTCTTTTACCAGCCCTGCAGCAAAGCACTGACATAAGTAAATCCTCCTAGACTGGGGCTATCTTGCTCTGTTAATTGCCCCCATGCACCCCCAAGTATTTGCTGTCCCTAAGGCTGCCGAGTACTGACTTTGGTGGCTGCCTGTTAGGTGTGTTACTGGTTTGTTCTCTGACTGTCAAAATGGAGCTGGTGGATTAGCTACTTTGGGATAGCAGTTACAGCAGAAAGACTGATCCTTACAGCAATTACAGGTTGAGAAGGAGGGAGGGAATTGAGCCCCTGAATTTCTCTCTCCTCAGACAACCATATCTTTGCTTGGGGTAATGGCGGGAACGGGCGTCTGGCAATGACATCAACTGAGAGAACTCATGGCTCAGATATTTGTACCTCCTGGCCTCGGCCAATATTTGGATCATTGCATCATGTTCCAGACCTGTCATGCCGTGGCTGGCACACCATCATCATTGTTGGTAAGTGTAAATTTAGGATTTAGTTTTGAGATCTTGTTTATGATGATATACTCTATTGCCAGAAGAGTATAAATCTTGCCTGAGAACAGGCCAAATTTCTGGGGGAAATGTGGCAAGCTTCTCTGAGCCATAGGCCTGCAACACTGGCTTTGTAGGTGTTATCTTGCTTCTGTGTGGCACTCTAACTGAAAGCATGCTTCTCTCCTTGCAGAAAAGGTGTTGAACTCCAAAACTATACGATCCAACAGCAGTGGTCTGTCCATTGGTACTGGTAAGTAACATGCCCTGAGGAGCTCTGGTTTAAGTCCACTCAGTGGTTAGCTTGAGTGGATGAAGTTTGGTCCTGAAGCACAGTTTCTCTGTGTTTGAAAGGCCTCACAGAAGAGCTCAAATGGAGGAAATCTAGTTGGTGCTGTGCATAGGAAGGGATGGCCCAAATCTGAGGAAGCAACAACTGAAACAGGAGAAACAAAATGGGTGCAGAAAGGTCTTTGTAGTTGAGGAATTTCAATTTGACAAGGAAAAGCTGAGAGGAATTCACTGAAGGGAACTGATATGAGAAGGGGCTCTAGTTGCTGGAGAGATGGAGTCCACTTTCTTGCACCTGTGGGTTGGCTGGGGCCAAGAAGCTGCAAAAGACTGCTGCACACAGGCCCTTGTGGAGAGGCCTGTAGAGGGTGTTAGGAGCTAAAGTGCTGAGGGAGGTAATGCTAGCATGTGCTGTCACTATGGCCATACAGAACAAATTTATGCATCTTCTCTGCTCCATCTGGGCTTTGGCAACAGGAATAGCAGAGGTGGGCAAAGTATAAAGTTTTCACTTTTGTTTGCTAGTGCCTCAGAGCTGCACAACTGGGGGAGGAGAGGAAGAGGATAATGAACAGGAAGCAGAAACCCCCAATCCCAGTGGAGGCTTTCGGGGAACCATGGAAGCAGATCGTGAGTTGGGGGGCTGGATCAGCACTACAGAAGCTAAAGGAGGCAACAGTGCTGACAGCAGCTCCTGCCCTGGCTGGCTGCGGAAGGTAATGTGGTTTCTCAGAAATGCCTTAAATGAGGATCTAGGCTGGGAGAGCTGGGTGGCCCCTTCCACCTTTGTGGGGTACTCTGATAGGTTCTTAGAGGCCTGTTGCACAGAGCCCTTAAGGCCTTGCTGCCTGTTTAACCACAAGAGGGTTTTGGTGCATCAACTGAGAAGATGAAATGACCTGCAGGAAGCTAGCAGGCCTGAGAGAGCTTCTTTTGTGTATCCAGGAGCTGGAGAATGCTGAATTCATCCCCATGCCTGATAGCCCTTTTCCTCTGAGCATGGCATCTTCAGAGCCTGAGAAGGAGACTCTTCCTTACCAGAAACTTCAAGGACTCAAAGTGGCCTCTGAAGAGCCTGTTGGATTAAACAAGCCCAAAACAGAGCCCTGGGTAATGTTATCAAAGTGAATGTTTGGCTGAAAGCTTTTGGGGACCATAAATGGCAATGTTTGAATTATTGGGAGAACTGAGAAGAGACTGTTGGATTGGCCTAGTTCATCTGGGTGAGGAAGAGAGAGCTGGTGGTAGAGATGTTGCTGCAAAGAAAAAAATTCTCAAGGATTTTTTGGGAACAACAAGCTGATTCTTAGTCAGATTTAAAGTAATGAGATCAGTTCTGTGGGAAAATGTATATAATGCAGTTGGAAAAAAAAGAGAAGCCGAGGGCTCAGAAGCCTAGAGGAAAACAAAACTTTAGAAAGTATAATTTTTTGTGAGGTAGGAAGAAGAATTGATGTAGAAAATTAATGAGAAATTACAATCTGTGAAACTACCTAACTCTAGGAATTTGCTGTCCCAAAGGAGGGACAGCATGCTTAGGGACGGATCTCGTGCTTAGGGAAATGGGGGTAAACTGTATGGATTTTGGTGCTGGGAGGATAGGAACAACCTTCCCAGGAAAAGGAGGAAGCTAGTGGCTTTGTACAGAATACAGAAGGAGAAGTAGCTTGTAATCCTGACGGCTAGAAGTTTGTCAAGTCAGAGAACAAGCTGGGATAACACTCTGGGCGTGATTTTTTTTTTTCTTGTGGCATACACAACTCCTGGCCTTGCACTTAAACCTGGCCTGACTTCCTTCCATGTCTCTGCAGCCTACTTGCCTGAGTCCAGCCTTACCATGTGGTGAAGGGAAGGATGCATCTCCTGGTGCAGGCTGCATGTGCGGTGCTCTGCAAGTGGAGGTGACACACCTCCGAGGCCTGGTTTTACAGTGTCTGGATGATCAGAAGAAGCTGCAGCAGGAAACCATTCGTCTGAGTGCCCAGCTCCAGCGGTTCTGCAGGAGGATGGAGGAAATGCAGCAGGTGAGAATCCATCACCTGATTGTATATATGCTCAGGGCTCACCATGCTCCTGCAGATTGTGGAGGCTGTGCAGAAAAAAGCAGCTTTTAACAGCTATCTCTTATCAGAGCAGAATTTGGTGGACTAAGAAAGATGCCTGTTTCTTGTGTTAGGTGCTGATGCAGGCTCTGATAGTAGCAAAACAGGAATGAAGCCAAGAGGAGTTTCCTCTGAGGATGGCCCACTCTTTGAGGGCCCTAGGATTTCCCTTTATTTCTCCTGATGAGAAGGGATGGGCAGTCATATGTTGCAAAGAGTAACAAATGGCTGTGGAGAACACAAACTGGGCCTTGTGCAGCTTCTAGCTTTTCTGCAGCTAGTCCTAGCACTGTTTGGGTCACTGCTGTGTATTTTGACAGGTACAGGTTCATTCCAAAGGAACACAGACAACCAAAGAGGAGATGGAAGTGGATCCGAAACCTGATGTGGATTCAGATTCCTGGTGTCTCCTGGGAACGGACTCGTGCCGCTCCAACCTCTAGTCTCCTGAGCCCACTGGGATCCATCTAACTTCACAGCACACTAACCGAATGCAGAGAGCGGCTTTTCTGGCGTCAGGTCACTCGCAGACAAGGAGCGAGGCCGGAGGCTCCAGAGCAGCACCCATGTATGTTTGATATGAACTAGGAGTGAGTTTGAGAGGGGGAGGGCCCCTGAGCTGTAGGCCAGC
The DNA here is from genome assembly GCF_050655825.1 of Lonchura striata. NCBI lineage: Eukaryota > Metazoa > Chordata > Aves > Passeriformes > Estrildidae > Lonchura > Lonchura striata. The sequence goes on along the minus strand of NC_140707.1, from coordinate 50,903,984 downwards.
TCAGTGATTGAAGCAGCAGCAGCTCCTCTTTGTACCTTATCTGTCAATTCTGCACATGAGGCAGAATGGCCCCATTATGGCGATGGCTCCAGTAGCAGCTTGTGGCCCTTTCATTGTTTCACTGTTTCCTGGGAGCTGCCTTTGGGGCCCCAGTATTCATCACTGCATTTCTAGACAAGAGGAGGAAACATGTTCTGTACGGAAGCTGGCTGAACCCTAAGACTCGCCGCCTTCACTTCAGAGGGGTGAAGGACTAGGATCCTCTCCTTACCATGTGGTGAGGCCCTGCTGGTGAGGCTGCTTCCCTCTGCTCAGGCGCAGAGGGGCCAGCAAATGTATCATTCTGGAGGCAGCGGAGATGTTCCTCTTAGGGAGATCATAGTAGACAGCATGTCCCTGGCCTCGAGGCATAGCTTCTGGCCATATGGCTGCATCCACTGGTCTGTATAAACAGAGTTTGAAGGCTTTATTCTGGGTGCTGAGGGTCTTCCAACTTCCAGGCAATGCACCAAGATGAGTGAATCAGGTGTTTCCCGTAGCAGTAGTGGGGACTATCTAAGATTGGATCTGTAGTTCTTGGTTTCAGACCACCTGTCTCCCAACCAGATGCCAAACATTGGGCCTCAGACCAAGTTAGGCATTTCTTACTCCAGCTGTTCAACTTGGTTTGGGTGCCAGAGTTTCTGGTTTCTTGGCACAAGCCTGTAGCTGCTCCCTGTTTGGCTTCTTTTCTGCTCAGTCCCTGTGCCTACACTGTGTGGGTGTGGGAAAAATCCATGGTTTTCCACTCAGTGTTCTGATGAAGCTGGAATGCCATTTCCTACCCAGAATAGGTCACAACTGCTGTGGTCTCAGGATGTAGCCTTCCCCAAAGACCTTGAATGATCAAATCTCAGTCCGGAATTCATCTTCTTTCAAGAAGTGAGAAGCTTTCCCAAGAAAATTGGAGATGGGAAGAGGCGTGGTCTGATGCTCAAGATTTATTCATTTTCTGTTAGAGAATGAGGTTAATATTATTCCCCTTAAATTTATTAGCAAACTGACTTTGAAGTAAAGCCTATGGGATTGGTAGGATCCCTGGGAGCAGCTAGCCTCCCGCGCCTTACTTGGCACCTCTAAGGAGTCCTAAGTTCCTCTCACCTTTGCTGTGAGAATGGGGCTGTGGTTTCATCAGGCTTAAATGATCCCAATCAATGACAAATTACTAGAATTGCCTTAGGTCTACTGGAGGTGAGTATCATACCACCTCTGACAGACTTCTTTTGAGAGACTATTCCGGGGAATCCAGCACTCCCCATTTGTCTCTAGAGGTGGATGCCAAACCATTTGCTTGTAACGTAATGCTCCTTAAATACTTCTTTGGTGCCTATTGCTAGTATCTGTGAGCTGAATCAATTGCTGTCTTCCCAATGCAGTGTCCAGGGCAAGAATCGTTCCAGTGTGCCTGTCCATTGCTACCAGAAGCAGGGCAGGAGGAGAGGCCTCCTGGGAGGTGGTGAGAATCAGGTGCCCTGGTACAGCCAGGCTTGTCTGCCCTTGTGACTATGCTCTCCTTTCCCCCCCGTGCGTTGGAGCCAGTTCTCAGGTCAGGGTCCCAGCTTGAGGGTCGTTGGTCACATGCAACAGTGCCTTTGAGGACTGAAAAGTTGAGCCTGAGCCATGTCCAATAAGCAAGCACCAAGCTGATGAGAGTCGCTCTCCTGCAGTGCACTGCTATCCTCATTTCTCAATGCTCTGCAGTTGGGAAGCTAGGTGCACAGACTGGATTCCCCTTGGATCTAGTGGAGGATTAGGGCTCCTGACAGAGGATGCCCTGTGCTCCACAATCTCATATGTGCCTTAGAGGATTCACGCTATCCAGGTTGTGCCTGTTACAGACCACAGATTTCACACCAGCCAGCTATGCAACAAAAAAAGCAGTTTAAAGGTAGCACCTTTGTCTTGGGCTGAAAACAGAAAGGCAGGCAGGCAGAAGTGCCTTTGAGCAGTTTCAAACCCTTTTTACTTCTCCCCTTTTTGCAGTGCTAGCTCCATATGTGTTGGTCTCCTGCTAGTATTGCTACTGAGTTGTTGTAGTGGAACACAACGTATGCCTGCTCTGACACTCTGGCTGAAAACTAGTTTGTCGTCTTTCTTTGAAAGGTTAAAGGGTGGAGTGGTTTGGAATTTCTGTTTAAATAAATGTTTAAACTCATACTCCTGTGTTTGAACTCCTTTTCTTGTCTTTTTTTTCCAAGAGAGGAAAGGGAAATATGCATAAAGTAATCTGTTTTATTGGCATTGTGGTTTTGATTATTTTATTTTGCTTATAGAAAGAGGGTGAAAGGGCTTTTAGATTCTTTGCTCTGGTTAAAAAAGAAGTCAGTTTCTATGTCCCTTCATTAAAAGAAACCAACAACAACCAAACAAAACACCCATTCTTTTCTCATACTGCTACATCTCCTCCTAGTGACGTCAGGAGCTTGTGTGTGTGTGTTTATTTCCACAGTTTGAATGCCAAGTGGGGAAATGAGTAACAGGAAAAGAGCCTTAAAGGGAAGAAGTACCTATTTTTCTCAGAAGATCTTCACTGATCATTAAGGCCTACAGAATGTAGAACCTTCCTGACACCTGCTCAGCCAACTGTTCCTGCACACTGTACTTAAAGTCTGTCACTTTTATCAGAAATTGTATTAAATTGTGAAATATCTTGACAGGCAGAGCAGAGTTAAAGATTTAAAATCCACTAGAGATTTGGATGCTGAAAATGCAGCATGTCTCTGAGAGGGGGATTGTACTGCAAGAGCAAAAGTGGAAGCTGAGCTGTTGTGAGTAACACAGCTTGAGTAGCATTAGGGTAACTAACCATGATAGCAAAGCAGCACCCTAAATCTCTGTGCTGACCCTGATACTAACATGTTACTAAGTTTTAAACCAGTTATCAGAGACTTCCTGGATACTGAAACAATAGCAAGGAGGGGTGAACTGCCTACCTTAGCTGCAAAACAGGTAACAATGAAGCCTGGTGATTTTATTTTAGTAACTTTACTTAAGCTACCATTTCAATCTTTTCAATCTCAGACATTTCCCTGTCAGTTATGAGAAGTCCCCAGCACATGGGTTTATTTTACAGCATCAAATGCTTTTTTATGTGTATCCACGTGTCACCACTTACACTGCTGACCTTTAGGGTCCACTAAATATAGTGGATAAATAAATAAAACGTAGTGCAAGGAAAACACAGTTAATATTAGAAGACAGGCAGTGGTACTGAGTTTTTTAACTAGTGTGTTCAAATCACTTGTACCTTCCATGGTTCCAGGTTTCAATTTACCCCTTTCTTACCTCTTGCTATCCTGTTTTTTAAAACCCTGAAGCTAAAGCATTGGTCTTGTTTCTCTGATCAGTTTGGATACGGTAAATTATTTTCCCACTGGCACAGTGCAGCAATGATCCTTTCTGGGACCTTAATACTTTTCCAGGGTGTGCCAAGGGACTGAGATTTCTGCTCACGTATCTATAGGACAGAAGGTCTCCAACCTCTTTCAGGAGTCAGGTTCGTTCATTGAAGGCTGGAGTATTTATTTGTATTCAGCTTCTGACTATTCCAGCTTAATCTAGTTGTTCTAGATCTTTCCCTAGGTTGCCATGAGCTGCTCCTATTGCTACTGGAGGACTTGCAAAAGGAGCTTCTGGAGCTTTTTTATTCCTTGTTTGCTTGTTGCAACTTTTTCACACAAAGTAGTCATTCTTACTGTGGTCACAGACCACTCTGTGACCATTTAAAATAGCTTTTACACAAGAGAACTAGTTTAATATATTTAATAATCAGAATCTAGAAAAATAACATATTGAGAAGAAAACAAAAGAAGGGATATGTTTTTGTCATAATGCCCTCCCATTGCAGCAGCCAAGATGAAATAAGCAGATGACTTAAGAAAGGGTGAAAGCTTTGCTTTTAGAGGTTCCTAGCAACTTGGCCTGCAGGAAAACTCCATTTTTTAAAACATTAAATCTGATTCTGATGGTTGTTCTGTTGCCTCAAGGGCCTGGCTGATTCAGAATTGCCTTGTTCTATGTACATGAATTGACATAAGGATTCAAACAGTAAGTGCCTCCTATTGCTAGCTTTTCTAACTCCTGGAATTTCTGATCCTCAACTTCATGTGCTGAGGAAAGGGGCATCTTTTGTGGGGCAATCTAGGGTGGGTGTAGGTCAAAGGATACGAGTTCTGTTTTTCAGCTTATTCATCCTGAGTTGTTCACTTGCTGTACATAGAAGCTTGCAGCCAGTGTTGAGACTACAGAAAATGCAAATGGAAACTGTGTTTCCAAAACCTGGGAATCTGGCAAAAAACAGGCAGCCGATAAATCTGCAAAATCACAGCAGCCGATACAGTTGGGCTCTGCCTCATCAGCGCCTCCTCTGTGGTGGAGGTGGGGGCCTATTCCTTATGTTTTTGCATTTGGGAATATGCCTCTCAGCTACTCGGGGAGCAAACTTGCGTCCACAGTAGGTGCAGGCAACATAGTCTTCATTTTCGATGGGAGGCAATGGGGGCAGGCCAGACACCTTCCTCCCCTTAGCGAGGATTTGCTCCACCTGCCGGGCCTGTGACATGATGTGGATGAGAGCCTCGTGCTTCTGTTTCCAGTTGTTCTTTCTGGGTGGCGATTTACTCTGCGGAAGGGAAAGTCAGTCAGGGAAACTGGGACCACCATCAACCTCCATTCTCAAACTTACACTCAGAGCCCAACCCATGTCACCTGTCCCTGGGGATTCCCTGCTAATGTAAAACCCAGCCTGAGAAGCTGAGTCCCACAAAGGGAATCAGAAAGACCAGCACAAAAGAGGATGTAAAGGAAATACTGATGGAAACATTAGTATTTAGAAAGAGCTTGAGGATAACCAGAAAAGCAAGGAGTAGCGCCAAGGAACGAAAGAGGGTTGCTACATCAGCTTTGCAGGAGCAGAGCTACGTGTTTCCACTGCCTTCATTTTAACAGACTGTGCTATTTGGATTTTCAGTCAGCTCCCTGCAGCCCCTGATGTCACAGAGCTTTACTGAAGCAGAACCAGTCTGCATCCTAACTACAGCAAGGAAGTGAGCTTTCTCCAGTAGTACACCTTTGACACATTATAAAGCCGAGTCAGGACTTCTGCCTCCATCTATGAGATTTTAAATTGATCTATATATTCATTTGGCAAGAACCTTTCAGAGGCAATAGCTGTATTGTATCCCTTAGCCCCATGTACATGGGAAGGTACTTTGCATCTCAGTCAGAGGCTGAAGTGGAAGGAATGTGAACAGTAGATGTGGATCCAGGGAGGCAAAGGGACTGCACATTACCTGAGGACTCCTTGAGCTCTTCTGCTGCTGATACTTTTCCAGTTCTGTTCCCCTAGCTCTGGCCTTGCTAGAGTCAAACACTTTCCTCTTAGAGTCTTGGTTCTTGCCACAGATACTCATGTGTTTCTCAAGCCTTGTGCAGAGAAACTTACGTTTGCAGAAGCTGCACTGTCCAAACCCCTCTTGCTCCACAGCACTGGTGGCCTGCCTGTGTAGCATCTCTGAAGATGGGTGGTCATCAGAATCTCGGTCTGAGAGGGCAGAGAGAGAAAGGCTCTGTTTTGTGGCCAGTTTTGAACAAGAAGCTAAATGCTCCATGGGTTTGCTGTCTTGTATTTCACTGTTGTTTGTTTTGTTGTATTTTGCAGCCACCAGCCAGTCCTTGAGTTCCCCCACAGCCAGCTCTTGGGGTTGGAGAGTGGTGCCAGACTTGGGGATAGTGTCTTCTGCAGACTGTGCCCCACTGAAGATCCCAACACCTGGTGTGTCTGCAACTCGGAAAATTTTCTCTTCAGGGTGCCTTGTGGCCTTTTGCCCATGGGTCCTCTCCACTTCACTTTCTTTTCTCTCCTCTACCTTGATAAGCTCCTTCTCTCTTTGAATCCTCCTAAGTGTCTCCTCTGTCCTCTTCAGTTTCTCTCCAAGAAGAGCCTTTTTCTTTTTAATTGCCTCTTCTAGGTCCCTTCTATCTGCCTCTAGCTTTAGGATGTAGGCCAGCTCTCTCCTGTATAGATGGGGAGCTGATGGTTCAGGCTCTCCTGTCCAAGGGCAGAGCTCTGCAGCTAACTGAGATCTCCCTCCTGGAACCATCTCTTTGCTTATTGAGCTTGATCTACTATTTGGAGATTCCTGCACATGTGTGGAACTTCTAGCGTTGAGCAGTGGAGCTCTTGCACTCTTGTGGTGAGAAATTGGTTGCAGGGGATATGCACGGTCCACTCCGTCTTTATGTCTGCCTAATGATTTAGCTGACAGAGTACAGGCCTGGCTGATGAGATGCTTGCTCTCTAGTCCACTTGACCAGAAGCCTGCATGCTTGGGCCTGTCCTGAGTGCTTTCTGCAGATTTAGAATAGGAATATCTTTGGTTCTTTTCTGCATAGAGATCTTTTAAACTTTCCTCTTTGTCAAGTATGAATAAATGCTGAAAGTTGTCCTTCTGGTATTTCAGCTGGGAACCAGGAGAAAACTTAGTAGCTGCCACCACAGGAGCCGACGGTGGAAAAAAATCCATTCAGTGCCTGAGAAAGAGCCTGAGGTTAGAAGCAAAGCAATTTTATCCAAAACTGGACAAATCTTCTCCTAACGGTTTATTCGTGGACACTGCATACAGAAGTTATAATAAGTATTAGTAAAGGTTTTGTAATTTTTCTGCTTTCTATAAATCTTTACATTCCTTCCATCTAGGGAGTTTCTATGCTGCCTCTTGTAGTCCCAACCGTTTATGCAGCCAGTAATAAGACACACTTTTATTTCTCTTTCTGTCTGAGCCCTGCCTTACCATGGTAGCAGCAGAAATATACTGCAATGACAGAGGATTTGTTATAGTCCCCACACGGTTTCCCATAACGTGTCCCTTCAGTTCTGACAATGTGATTCACCGCTCTGTCACACATGCAGGAGTGCGACCAAGCTCGGCCCAATCTTCCTGTGGCTGGTTCCGCCCCATGCCCCGAGGTGTGTGGGGTGCTCAGGCCGCGGGGCGAGCGGGGTTACCTGCGGGGCTGCGCGCGGCGCTCCGCCGCCCTTCCTCCTCGGCGAGCTGCGGCCGCCACACGCGGCGCTAGTGGCCCGAGAGACCCGACCCGTCCTGCTGCCGTGGCTGCCGGGCCCCGGCGCGGAGCTGCGGCCGCCGCCAGGCTGCGTCCCCGCGCTGCCGCCGGCTGTTGCCGGGACACCGGCGCCGCTCCGGCCGCGCGCGCCCCTGGATCGCTCCCGGCCGCGCGGCCGTCCCACCGCGGCACGAGCGCGGCGGCCGCGGGCGGCCCGACGCGTTATTCGAGAGGCGGCCCGAGCTGCATTATTCATGAGGCGGTCCGAGCTGCATTATTCATGAGGCGGTCCGAGCTGCATTCATTATTCATGAGGCGGTCCGAGCTGCATTATTCATGAGGCGGTCCGAGGCGCATTCATTATTCATGAGGCGGTCCGAGGCGCGTTCATTATTCATGAGGCGGCCAATGAGGGACCGGCCCGATCCCGCTACGCCCTTCATTGGCCGCGAGAGGGCGGCCGCGGCCCCGGCGCCGCCCCGTGGCGCAGGCGCAGCGGGGGCGCGGCGGCTGCCGCAGCAGGAGCGGCGGGCGGCGGTGTCGGTGCCGCCATGGCGGACGGCGAGGGCTTGCTGTCCGTGGACTACGAGGTGTACGGCAAGGTGCAAGGCGTGTTCTTCCGCAAGCACACGCAGGTGCGTGCCGCGGTCCCCGGGCGGCTGCCCCGCCTGCCCGCGCACCCGCTGTCAGCGCGCTGCGGGCGCCTTGAGGCGCCGTGGGCGGGCGGGCGGCGTCCCGGCCGCGGCCGAGGCTGAGCTCCGGCTGCTGCTGCAGGGGGCAGCCCGGCATCGCGGTGTTGCTGGCTGCCCGGCCGGGTTATGTAAGCATGGCTAAAGAGTGAGATTCAGCCCCAGTTTTACGCGTGAAAGAATATATTGAGTAGTCGAGTAGATCCTCCGCGGCTTTCCTGTTGCCTGAGCCACAGGAACTTCCTTGGAGGTCTGTGTCTTGCCAGCAAAATTGGCTCCTGTATGTGAATGTTGTTCTATTGCTCTCTTACAGTTTGGATTAACCTCATTTTGCTCTGCATTGTCTTCTCAGGGAGAGGCTAAGAGGCTGGGGCTTGTTGGCTGGGTCCGAAATACCAGCCATGGCACTGTGCAAGGGCAGATCCAGGGTCCAACTGCCAGGGTGCAGGAGCTGCAAGAATGGCTCAGGAAGATAGGAAGTCCCCAGTCCCGTATCAGCCGAGCAGAGTTCAGCAATGAAAAGAAGATTGAGGCACTGGAGCACAAGGAATTCCAGATTTTGAAGTGACTTTGTCCAGGAAGAAGCAGTCTGGGAGCGTGAGCTGCCCTCACGGAACATTGCCTCTCTTCCTCGCTCATTCAGTCAGCCAATGTTCAGCTCTAGAGAACTTTATTTTATTACATTTCTAATTTATTGTTTTGTTTGTTTGATGCTCAGCTTTTCACAGAATTCCAGTGGGTAGAGCTATGTTGTCTCTGTTAAAGGGGCTATTCAGGGCCAGAACCTCTGCTTACACATGTATGTGGTTTCGGGAGTTGTACATAAGATAAATATGATATTTTTAGCGTGTGGTACTCATATGAAGGAAATCACAGGCTCAATGCCACTAGAAAACATCGCTAAAAACATTATTTCTGTGTACTAAATTTCTCGGGAAAAAATTATTTTATCCCAGAACTTCATATTTCACGTAGAATAAAATTGCTTGGATTTCGCCTGCTGTGTGGCATGGATGTCGGATGGAGGGGCTAAGCGGATGACGGCCAAAGCTGCCGCTGTGCGGGAATGGCCGGGGGAAGCCGTGCTCCCGGCCTCTCTGGGCCCGGTCGGGTGGGAACTACAACTCCCGGCGTGCTCTTGGCCGGGCCCCGTCCTCGCGCGGCTGCGCACGCGCTGCCGGGGCGCGCGGCGGCGCGGCCGTTGCGGTGCGCGCCGAGGGCCGGGACGCGGCCGCGGGGAAGGGGGAGCGGAGGGCGCTCCGGCTGTGAGGGGAGCGCACGGACGGCGTGTGGCGGCGAGCTGAGCCGCGGGTCCGCGCTGCCCTCGTCAGCCCCCGGGGCCGGGCAGCTCCGGAGACCTGTCGCAGCGGCGGCACCGGATCCCCAGGCACGGCTAGCAGGCCCCTTGAAGCCACTAGGAAACCAGTAGGCGCCAAGGACTTGAAAACAGTGGGTTCTCTTTCGTATAAACAGCTTGCTCTTTGTGCCTGACACCCATTGCCAAGCTTGCTTTACTCCTTTCCTGGATAAGTAGCAGCCGATGCTATTTGACCAGGACTGTCAATTTTTGTGGGGACGTAGAGGTGAAATTAGGAGAAGAGCAGCTTTCTGCCCAGTTCTTGGTGATATTTATAATTCTGATGAAAGTTGCAGTAGAAGCCTTTTGCTTGCAGATCCTTTGAGTTTTGCCTCATATGGTAGGAGTGTGATTTGGATATGCTAAGTTTGAGAACACAGCATTTTGTTAGTAAGGAGCTTAGGCTCAGGCTCTGGCCATCTACCCTGAAGGCCCTGACAATGTATAGTCAGAACGTGAGCATGAAAGTAATCACAGCAAAATGCCTCTGAATGCAAAAAAAAAAAAAAACCAAAAAAACCCAAACCTTAGGAAAATGTATTTATGAGGGTGAATGAAATAAAAACAAATCAAAGTCTTTTCAGGTCTTTAATTTGTATTTATTTAATTTTTTTCCCCTTGTCTTTCAGTGTTTTAAGGAACATGGAGCAGTGAGCTCCCTGCAGTTTCTTGTGTTTCTCATCTACTAGATTCTGACATGATCAAACGTTTGGTGGAAGATGTGCGAGCCAGGTTGCGTTCTGAAGTCACTGTCAACTCGCTCGGACACTGTGTTGAGGAGCTTGTCCTCAATAGCATCGATGCCAAAGCAACATGTGTAGCTATCAGGGTGGATTTGGAAGCTTTTAAGATCCAGGTGGTGGACAATGGCTCTGGGATGGGGAAGGAGGACCTAAAAGCTGTTGGAAAGCGCTACTTCACCAGCAAGTGCAGCTCAGTGAGAGACTTGGAGAACCTGACTTTCTATGGCTTCAGAGGAGAGGCTTTGGCAAGTATAGCCAACATGGCCAGTGTAGTGGAAATTTCATCTAAGACCAGCAGGACAGCAAAAACGTTTATGAAGCTGTTTCACAATGGACAGGCACTGGAAGTATGTGAAGCTGAATTGGACAGACCAAGTGGCGGAACTACGGTGACCGTGTGCAATCTGTTCCATCAGTTACCAGTGAGGAGAAAGTGTATGGATCCTGTGCTGGAAATTGAGAGAGCGAGACAGAAGGTCGAGGCTGTTTCGCTAATGCATCCTTCTGTTTCCCTTTCTTTAAGAAATGATGTTTCTTGTTCTATGGTACTTCAGCTCCCTAAGACAAGAGATGTATACTCTCGGTTTTGTCAAATTTATGGACTGGGCAGATCTCAGAAGCTGCGAGAAATAAATCACAAATCTGGGGGATTTGAGATAAGTGGTTTTATCAGTACCGAGGGACATTACAATAAGAATATGCAGTTCTTGTATGTGAATAGGAGGCTTGTTTTAAAGACAAGACTACATAAACTAATTGATTTTTTATTAAGAAAAGAAAGTGTAATTTGCAAGGCAAAGAGTGTCCCTGCAAACCGACAGGCTAGTTCAAGTCCTGGTCACCATCGCTCTGGGCCAGAGTTGTATGGGATCTTTATTCTCAATGTAACCTGTGCATACAGTGACTATGATGTGTGCCTGGAACCTGCAAAGACTCTGATTGAATTCCAGAACTGGGATGTTCTTCTAACTTGCATAGAGGAAGGAGTGAAAATATTTTTGAAGCGAGAGCATTTATTTATTGAACCTTGTAGTGAGGACATCAGAGAATTTAATGAACGTAATGACTTTTGTTTGCATAATGCTCCAGTTCTGAAGCCTTCAATTCTTGATGAGAAGAGCATCCAAGAAAGTTTTAAGAAAGCATGTAATGAAATTGTGGATTCTTATGAAATATATAGCTTGCAATCAAAAGATGTCAAGAGGAAATCCATTACTGGGAAAAAAAGTTCAAATCTGACAGAGTCAAGTAAAAATATACAGGAAACTAAAAATGCCCCAGTTCAGAACACTGCTGAATCATCTGATCCATGTAAAAACAATAAAGCAGAGATTCCATTGCCAAGCAAAGATGACACAATTTCTGATTTAATTAAATCAAATACATCCGAACAGGAGCCAAAATACACTAAGAGTTCCCAAAAAGTATCTGATACTCATCTGAAACCTTCAGAACATCTTTGTTCCTCTTTCAGTGGAGGGCCCAGATCAGAAATAAGAGAAATAGATGGTTGTGGTGACCTAGGGGATTGTGCAGAGAATAGTATAAAAGATGTGGGCAGCCAGCAAGGTCAAGTAACACAGGAAAGCAGTAAGGTTCTTGTCTTAAATAAGGATGTTATTCAATCACTGCTTGAGAGAGAAGACCCCACTGAAACAGCAGTGGCACCTGAAACTGTCTCTGGAAGTTCATTAATGAGACTGTGTAATGCAAGAAGAAACAGGGGGATAGCTGAAGTGATAGATGATGCCAGAAGAGGGGCTGTTAGTTCAATGCCATTAAAGTTGTGCCTTACAGACCTCATAAAAAGTGTTATTCAAAATGAGTCCCCACATGACTGTGAACAAACAGAAACAAATCCTGCATTAAACACACCATGTAGGCCTGGCCCTGTCAGTGCCAAGGATATTTTTGACCACAAAGTGAATGTTGTGATTCAGTCTTCAAATGCTAAGGGTATTTCCAGTAATACTAATAAAGAATATACAGCTTCTCTTACCAGACAGGTGGGCATGACTGATGGTAATGAGAACAAACCTTTGTCACATCGGCGGAGGGAGGAGATAGCTGTGCCTACTGCTGCCCATAAAAGACCTTATGAAATGTTGAACAATACGGAATTGCCGCTGGCATCTTCTTCAGGTATTCCTCGTAAGAAAATTGTTATCAAAACCACAAGAAAACAGATAGCTGTGCCAAGATCACAGCCCTCTAAGAAACTGAGCTTGTCCACACAGCTGGGATCATTAGAAAAGTTCAGGAGGTATTATGGGAGAGTTAAGGCTATGCTACCAACACCCATGTCAGAGCGAAATGAATGTGGTCTCCCAGTTCTTAATTCAGAAACTAACTGTGATTTTTCAAAGAATGGGAATGGCAATCATGATAACTTTGGCAGTTGTAAAACTCTACCTGCAGAAGATACAGATTCTAATAGTATTAGCCAAGGTTTTGGTTCCTTAGAAAATACTTTATTTTGCAGTGAAAAAATGTCACAGGACAAACAGGCCCTTTGTCAGAGTCCTTTGACATTGTCTGATTACTCTCTGGTTAGTAACAAAGATACAAGTTGTAAAAGATCTCCAGGATCATTATCATCCAAACTGTCCAAAATGAAAACTGATCACAAAGAAGTAGGACAACTTGGTGAACCGTTCCAAACAGACTCAAATAGAAAAGACGACCATTCTTTTGATTGTGAATCCTCAAATAATGATTTTTTGTATAATGTTTGTCAAACATATAAATCCTCAGTGGAAAAAATGAGGGAGTGTAAGTCCAGCATTTCTAAGGAGGCTGTGTGCTCGCAATCAGATGGTGTGATAGCAGAGTCTGTGAAGAGTCCTATCAGCTCATCATCTCTCAGCAGTATAGAAGGAGAGTACACAGTCTCTTCAGTTTTATCATTACCTGCTAAAAATGATTGTACTAACATCATCTGTAAAGATAAAAGTATGTTAGGTGAATCCTCAGAACAAAATATGAAAGATACTGAGGTTCCACATGTGACCTTTCAAAGGAACTTGGAGTTCTCTGCTGACAACACAAGAACAGACAATCCCAGGAATGAGTTGTGTTCTGTCTGGCTGCAAGATTTTGATGCTTTGTCGGGTAAGACTGTATACATCAATAAAGCAACGGGACTCAGCACCTATGGCACTCCTCCTAGTGAAGGATGTCAAACTGCCTGCATTCAAGATATTACAACAATGGCTGTGAATGTTGTTTCAGAGAATGGTAAGAGGGGTGGTGGTTGTAAAAATGGGAGGAAAACTGTTCTAGGTGCATGAAATAATCTTGCTGGCTGCACCTGAGACCTTTTACTGAATTCTTCACTACCTTATAGGTAATAGCTGCATGGAAAACAAGAAAGTGTTGGGAACTATGGAGACAGTAAAACATTAACAGTAAAGATATTAAAAGATCATTTTAAATGAAATGGTAAAAAGAAAGTTTTCAGCATCATGACAATTAACAGCTGCCTAGTTTTTCACTCGGCATCATGACATTCTCTGTGATAACAGTTATATGTAATTGTTGTCACATATAAAATGAGAAACATACTTCAAAGTAAGTGTACCAGAAAAGTACTGTGTTTTTTACCATTTTGTCCTAAACAGTTATGTTTCTAAGAATGTGTTGTTAAAGAGAGCTTTATGACCTTTTTTCAAACTGCATACAAAATTTAAAGCAACCCTTGAAAGATGAATAAAAAATCTAACTTCACTGAGAATGTGTAGTCTCCTGTCCATGGGTTTTAGAAGGCAGGCTATTCTTTCACACTTTTTAGCAGATGATGTACAGCATTGTTGCTGTTTTGATGGTGGAACTTCTCTACTAGTGAAAGAACCCTGCATTGTATTATTCTTTCAGGGGCATGGTGTTCATGAGTCTTCACTGATCTGTCTATTGGGTTTTGACTTTCTGTATCTTCCTAATCTAGTTTGTCTGCCTAGTACTGTCTTCGATAATTTTCTGTTCAAGGGATATATCTGTGTTCTTGTTGTTGTTCATTCTGTCTATAGGCAGATTTTATGAGTGAAGATGCAGCCATTCTTGGTGTAGACTTTATTTTCTACTGTATAATTTGTTTTGAAAAAGTAGTTTGGACTTCTTTCTAGTTATCATGTAAAATAATTGTCTAATCAATTGTCAGGGCATTTGGTTTGTTCCAGTTTTGTCTGTTACTTCCTTGTTTGTCACCAGTCACAGAAACACTGGTGCAGTAGCTGTTTCAGTTGCTGAGCTCTTCTTATGTATAATAATTGATGTCAAAAGCTTTTAATATCTATTTTGTTCCATTGCAGAAAATTTGATGCAAGTTTTTATTAATCAAAACTACTTGCAAGTGCAAATATACACTCCTTGACTTGCATTTTAGTTTCTGTGGTATGCCAGTTTTGTTGCCCACAGTATTCTTTAGTAACCAACCAAAGTCCTAAGATGCAGACCTTGACCTTCTATCCAAAATGTTGGATAGTGAATTCATGTTTATAGAGTTAATACCTCATGTACCCTTATGCTTTCAGATGATGTAGAGTCAGTAGGTTTTGAAGACATATATTGTATTGCATCTTTTTACATCCCATGGCACTGTTCTTAGCCTCAGCATTGGTGTTACTCTCCATTTATCAGTGGTGCCAGTCTTTCTAAACTCTGTCAGTTCTTTGGGGAGATGTCTGATTTTATTATTTTCTTAGATTAAGAGCTGGACCTCCCAAATCTTCACAAGGTGTTTGAACTGTGGCTAGATCTTATAGGTCTTAGGCTTTCAAAGTTCAACAAACACGTTGTTTCATATGTTTTTGAAGCAAAGGATGTTTGTTCCTTTCAGCCATAGGAATAAGCATAATTGTGTCCTAACACAGCATTCACATCTCTTAATGTTGAGCACTGTTTTGGACTGCTGCTAATACCCAGGAGCAGAATAATTTTCTCATTTGTATGCTTTCATTTTGCTTTTTAGAGTAGTGTCAGTAACCCCATGGTATTGACTTAGAATTTTGTAGTCCCTAAGAATAGCATCTCATACACAATTCTAGGGAAGTTACACTGCTTAGCAATAGGTGGAAGTAGGTAAGAATAATCCATATCCTCTTTTTCATGACAGCAGTGGCTGTCTGTCATCTTTTCCAGCCACAAGCCATGTGCTTAAGAGATGTTAGATTTTGTAGGCCAGACCCAGGCATCTTCATCCTGATTAAACTGATTGCTACAGGAAAATTCATCAAACTTAATTCCACCATTGGATGCCTTTTAGAACAATGCATTTGTAGTAGGAAACTATCCTAGCTCAACCTGATCCTTCTTGTTATGCCAGCTATATTGGCAAATTTTTTTCTTTATGTTATGTCATTACACTGGTATATCTTCATGATCTGAGGCAAGTGAAAATGAACGCTCAAGTATGGTAATTGTATGGGGGTTGCCTGCATGAATTATACACATTATTATCCTATGATAATGTTATTTGTCTGAAGAATTATATTACTAGTATCTCTGCCAAGTCTGAAGTCTCACCAGCCTTGGAGCAAGTAAATCCTAACTTTCTGAACAATATATATCTCGAACAAGGATTTTTCCTTCAAGAAAAAACAGGGAGGTGACTTTTTGTCTATTACATATATAAAATACTGGACATGTATTGTTACATATGATAGATTCTTCAGTGAACTTGAGAGATTTTGTCTTTTCATTACAATAGCTATAAAAGTTCTGCCAGAGTCTGAAGTAGGCAGCATTCTTCAATTTCCCACAGTTTAGCAGGAACTACATTAGGCCATTTTGTCCTTTCCTCAGGGTTTTGTGACAGTGGAATGCTGAGTTACTCTCCAGTGCTGGGCTGTCAGTTTGGATTCTTGAAAGGATTCTCAGTCGCCAGGGTCACTGGTCCTCATTAGAATGGAGCCAACAGTCAGGAGTCTGTGGACTGGCCTAAGATTTCATAGAGCGTTTTCACACTGAGCTTATCAGCACACAGCTGGTTTTCTTTGGCATTATCACTCTGCCTCTTTTCCTGAATGCACACCCTTAATTTCTTGGTAGAAAGGAACTTTATTAATTCATTATTATTTCACAAAGAATGAAAGACTGAATTGTACCAAAGGAAGGGTGAAATGTTTACCAGTGTGGTGGAAATCTGAGCCACTTTTCTTAATGCTCTTGATAACAACACAAGTTTGTAATATTAAATCATTTCTGGGTGGGTGGGAACATATTGTTGGACTAACTCTTGTTGCCTTGTGTGGGCTCACTGATGTGTAGTTTTCAGTTTTACAAATTCCTGATAACTGTATTAAGTATTGATAGGAATGGTGATAGATAACAGATTTGCTGCTCCTTAATAGGGAATTCAACAATGTTTTGATCTCTGATAGATTACTATATGAGTTCTTTCTCTTTGGGGAAACACTTCTGGTTGCACTAATTCTGGAAATAATTATTACTAGTTTAAGGCAGCAGCCAATTTTTAAATACAGTCCTGCAGAAACCATGGTAATATTTTGACATTTCCCAAGGCATGTATGTCTGATAATTCTCAGTTTTTTACATATGTGTTGTCATTTCTCAATATTAGGTTGCAAAATCTGTGTGATACGCAAAATTTTACAGGGCTAAGCACATGCTCCTTTGTAAGAATATAATAAATGTATAGCTTTTAGTAATTTTGCATACTTCTTATTATGCAGCAGTTAATTTATTTTTGTTTAGGGTTTCAGTTCAGATGCCATCCCTTTAGAAGTGAGATTGTGCTTCCCTTCCTTCCTAGACCTCAAAAAGAGAAGACTCAGGCAAGCCAGAATCTGAGAGGTAGGGCCAGCTTTCCAGGACACAGTGTTCTGTGGTAAAAACAAATCAAAGAATTCTCCCAGATGTCCCAACAGGAACCCAGAATTACTCAAGGTCTGTTAACAATGGGACTGTGTGAGTCATCTCAAATCTAAAACTGGAAAAAAAAAATTTGGGTTGAAGACAGGTTAAATAATACTTATTTACAGGATGAAATTCCCAGTTCTTTGTTGAATTATGTCATGAGTTTAAAGAATAATTACCTACTCCCTTCTTTGTACTCATTCCAGCCTGGGAATGTGAAAAATCATTTCAATCCTCACACTATTTTTTTTTGCAGTGGAAAGGATGAAATAATCTTTTTGGTATGTAACTTTGTCCAGAGGGAGTGGGTAGCTAAACAGGTCTTTCTTTCCTTACCATCTCTTCACACCTTTTCCAGGCCTATTGAATTGTGCTGCAGCATTTTCAGAAGTCAGAAAGATGCACATTGCCCTTCCTAGTTAAAGCAGACAGTAAAGAAGCCTAGTGCCATGTTCCATTATTTACACTCTCCCCTTTTTATGAAGGAAAAAAAGAAATAATACTTGTGTGAGGTTGAGGTCCCCAGTGAACATTCTATTGACAGATGGTGGTAGTTCCTGTATAATCTGTGTTTTCATTCCTAGATGCTGAAGGGGAGTCTCTCCAGTCATTGCTTTTGGAATGGGATAATCCTGTTTTTGTTCCCTGCCCAGAGGTAAGTAGGTATTACCTTGCATCTCATGTTGAAATAGGAATAATTTTAGATTTTTGTTATTTTCTAATATTGGGGCCAAAATTTCAAATATAATGATTGTTGCATATAGGTTATCCAAGGATGTATTACACTATGGACCTGGATTGGTTTTTATAGGCTGTTTAGATGCAAGTAATTTTTGTGGATTTATTCAAAGAGAGGCAGGTATCAGGCTAATCTTTAATTTTACATAATTCCAAAACCAAAGCATTGTAAACCATCTTTCCCTCTACAGAGGTAGTAATCTCAAAATTAAAAGTTATTGAATGACAAAATTGTGTCTATCTATAGAGATAAAATAACCCAGGTTTGAACAGGTCTTAAAAGTGTATTTTACCATAACTGTTTTAAAAGCGTGGCAGGATTACAGCATGTGAGAGGGAAACAATGTTGGAGCTTTTAGAAAAACTTCCTTTGCTGTCATGAGGTAGCATTATCTTTAATCCTCATGTTGTGTGTGTGTAAACATATGTATGTAACCATTTCCACCTGCAAACAATAGGCACAGAGCTGCAAACCACCTGCTGGTGAGTTTCTGGAAGGGAACACTTCTGTTCAGTCCTTGCAGTGACGTGTGCTCTGACTCATTCCGGGGTAATGCATTCTTTGTAATGCCATCCCCTGAGAGCTCACTTAGGCTGATAATTAACTTCAGCTTTTGATAGGTACTTGGAATCAGCTGGACTCATTGAAATTACCAGGTAATAGCCAGATGGGAAAGATACATGGGGACAGAAGCAGAGGAATTGCCAGATGATTTTTTAAATTGGTGTTATTCTTGTGTAGAAAGCTTGGTTTGTGAAATGCAGAGTTATTTCCAGTTTTTGTTAAAACTAGTCCATTTAAAGTATTTGCTCTGTGTGTTTGGAGGTTTTTTGCCATATCATTGAGCCTTTCCTTGATGTGGAATCCTGTTTTTACAGATTGCAGTTGATGTGACCAGTGGTCAGGCTGACAGTTTGGCTGTGAAAATTCACAATATCTTGTATCCTTATCGTTTCACCAAAGACATGGTTCGTTCGATGCAGGTACAATATAATCTATTACTAGCTTTCATCCCCAAAATCCTACTCAGCAGATGGGATTTGCTGATGTTTCTACCTGGTAGGAAAGAAATATCCAGGAAAACAGGTCATATTCCTAATTTTCATGAGCACTAACACATTTATAGGTCATGTGTGATAAAGAAGATGTGTGTCATGCCATATCTTAGTATCATCTCGTGGTTAATCAGCTATCTTCAAGTGACTCTAAAACTACTTGACTAGTATGATTACATCAAAATCAAGAGATAGCCCTGTTACTGCTGCTTAGAAACATTAACTAAATTATAGTTCAATATACAATTTTTATATTTGTTGTTTAGCATTTTCGTTTTTCATATTTCTCTTAAATGTGTCCCGTATCTTCCTTTTTTATTTACCTTAGAAATTTAATTCCTTAGCAGAGTGATCAAATCAAATCCAAGATTTAATGGAAAAACTTGAAATTTCACCCTAATATTTATGTCTGCAATTAAAAGTGATTTTTAAAAGTGGCATTATAACATCAAATTTTACTATTTCAGTGGTTTTTTATTCAAATGTTTTGATTGTTAGCTTAAAAGCTAATGTAAATATAAGTCTTCAACTTACATGTGTGATGGTTGGCTTGGGTAGAAATGCCAGGGTGGATTTTCTCCCTCTCTTGCATCCCACTGACAAAAGGCTTGCAGGTCCAGCTGGCACTACTCTAATGCAGTCAGGTTGCTGACTTAGTGCAGGTTCTGACTGTGGGAGACATGGTAATGTTCATCTCCAGGGTGGACAAAGATTCAAATAATTCCCTTACTTACATTGTGAGTGCATGAGTAATAGGAGTAAAAAAAAGTTACTGCAGTGAACAGGTTATGTTTCAGTGAACAGGTTATGTTTCACAAAGACAAGAGAGGAAAGATGGAGAATGGAAAGTAGCATTTATCTGTTTTCTCATGATAAGAACTGTTCTTTAAAACTCACTGAATGTTTCTGTGATTACCTGTGTCATCTTTTCCTTTCTATGTTTTTAAGAAGGCAGAACTAGAGGAAATTACTACTTCTTATCTCTGAAAAACCTAAATACTGCCTTCAGTACCCTATAGCAATTTTGAGACTCTCTCTACAAAAGATTAAAAGCAGAAAATATTTCATCATGCAATAGGAAAAGAATAAAAAAAATTAGTTGTTTATCCCTGCAAAGAAATAGTCATCCATTAATTTTCACCTATCAGGTAAACAATGCACATGTTGTGAAACAGAGAATTCAGGGTGAGCTGTCTATGTGACATTGTGAGAAATTCCTCCATAACACCATATCTATATATTAGAAATCTAACTATAAGATACTGAAAGCATTGTGCACCTCATCTCAGTATTGTCTATTGCTCTGGTTGATTTCTGATGCTTGAGGGGAAAGTGAAATCAAGTCATAAAGGCAAATTATAAATCAAAAAATGAAGGGAAAAATTGCTTCATTTCTTTTGCAGATGATTAGCAGGTTAAAATAAGCTGTTTATGTTATCTTTTGGTGATATCAACAGATCAATTACTCAGAGCCACAGTGCACAGCTTTCATTTCCAACTTAAGGAGGTCTCTACATGACTATTTAATTCACCTTAGAACAGTTAGTACTCCTGCCCTTATTACTATCTTTAGAAAAGTTTATCCAGATTTTTTTTTTAATTTTGAAACTTTCTCTTAGATCCAGACTAAACTGTTTCACGACCATTTAATAGTCATTTGACCTTCTACCAGTATTATCTTTTACCTTAAATAATGCCTGCGTTTTCCATATTTAGTTCCCATATTTACAATTGATAAATAACTATATAGCTTCTCAGTATAGTTTTGCTAGGCCTTTTGGGTTTGGAAAGATGTGGCTTCCAGTCCTCTAGTCGTCATACTAGCTATTTGATGGTCTTGATCCATTTTGATTTTTTTTTTGTTTGTTTGTTTGTTTGCCTTCATTTTAAAAATAATTGTACTGCTCTATAATGAGTTTTATGAGTATCTTACAGGTTCTTCAGCAAGTGGACAATAAATTTATTGCTTGTTTAATTAACACTAGGAATGGAGTGGAAAAAAAGGCAGGTAAGACTGGTTAATAGCATGAAGTTGAGGTGGCTGTCAAGTAGACTGCAGAGGGAGCACTGTCCTATTTGTAATCTCTTCTTGCCTTGGGATGATATTGTTAGTAGAGGAAAACCTTAGTCTTTGCTTGAAATTTCTTGGATCTTCTTTGTCTTTATTTTGGACGTTGCTGAGTGTTCCTACCGCCTTCAGATTAATTTTATAAAAATAGATTGTACTCAAATTGCTAATACCTTTCAGGCTCTGTTCACAGTGTCTGGACATATTCATTGTTGAAGTTTTCTGAAGCTGTACAAAAAAGGCATTTAAAATCAGTAGTTTTTGTATCATTTTAAAGGACTGTGTCAAACAGAACAGTTTATAAGTGATCTCTGCTCTCATTCTGAAGTTAGATGAAGATGTCAATAGACAAGTGTTTGTGACTCAATTTAATTACCAAATTTAAGCACCATTTCAGACCACTGAATTTCTGTTCTGTAGTAACTTTATGTTCTGCCAACACAGCCTCCTCCTCACTTTGTTTCTGTGAATCAAGCTGATACTTATCTTCTAAATGTGGCCTCTGGGAAGTGGTTGTTCTTCCTGACTCCTGCAGTTGTCTGGTACAAAGTTGCCTATTTCTCATCTGTTGTGGTACATTTTTAGATGGAAACCTCTTGATTTTGGTGGACCAACATGCAGCTCATGAACGGATCCGCTTGGAGCAGCTGATTGCAGGTGAGGATTCAGGTGGTCTAAGAAACAAAGATGATCAGTGCACAGAAAAGTACAAATGAGCTCTCTGGGATGTACAGAACTGATAGGATATCCATTTGACATCTTTATCCTGATTCATAGAAGAGTGCAGACATTCAGTATCTGTAGCAGTCATAATATTGGCAGCTGAAAATTCTTACAGCCTTTCCAAATATAAAAGATATACTCCCTACCCACAGAACTATTGAACTAAAATAGTGCTGACATAATGAAAGAGCAGGAAGACTGATAGGAAGAACAATGAAGAGGAAATAAAGCAACATCAATACATTTGTGGGGTTATACTGTGAATAATAAGACATAGGATGCCGAGTAAAGAGCCTAGTTCATTTGGTTCCTTTTTAGCTGAATACTGTGCTTAAAGCCTAAAATTTCCACAGTCTGACTGTTTGCAAAGGGATAATAGTCTCCTATGTAAGCTCATTAGCCATTGGTTTCAGCGTTAAAAAGCACAATAGTCATCCATCAAGTACTTAAAAATCATTGACCTTCTCTTACATCAACAAACACTGTGCAGTTCCTGCCGAGTGTTCCAGGAACTCTGCTCCTTTTGGGCAGGTACTGAAAAAAGGTGAAGACTGAAGGGGGAAATGCTTAATGAATAGTATTTTAACTCCATTTATATCTGACTTTTCTGTGGAAAAATTGTTCTCTCTGAGTTGAACCAAATATATCAGTAGGTTGTTTTGCTATTTAGGGTGACTTTTTTTTGGAACTGGTGGGAAAAAACAAAGTGGCATTAACCAACCCTTCCCCAGAGACTGGATGTCTGGTTTGTGACATTCCCAGTCCTCCACAAGTTTCAAGACAAGGCATTCTGTGGTCATTTTTTTAATCCAAGCAGGGGATTATGTGCCAAACCAGAGGGTCATTAAGGGTAATGCCTCCGTAAATATTTTAAGAGGGATGCTTCTAAATGTTTCATTCACAGATTCCTATGAGAAGGAAGCTGCAGCATGTGGAAATAAGAAAATACTGTCTTCCTCCATCTCTCCCCCTTTGGAGATTGAAGTTACTGAAGAGCAAAGAAGATTTCTACGGTTAGTAGTGACAAATAACTCAATTTTGGGGGATGTCTCTGCTGACCAGGAAGATCTCTATATATTGCCAGGTTACTATGAAACTCAGGAGAAAAATTGTTGATTCCTTCCTGAGCAGAGCCCAGTTGGCTCTGTCTGTACTGAGGGAAACAGATACGCTTCTTAGGCTTGTTGTTACAACATCTCAAGACAAAACCCTGGGGTGTGCCATTTCTGTGCCTTTGCAGTGTGCTCTGATTTTCCTGGGAAAGTAAACCTTCATGTGTGGGCCAGAAGACTGCCAAAGCAGCTTCCAACAGTTCCTCCTGTCTGGGGCTCAGGACCTGGGAGTGCACAAAGGAGTGCAGTGCCCAGACTGTCGACCTAGGTACTGACTTCACAGGCACTTTTTGAGAAGAGGAGGATGGGGTATGGAAAGTCTCTATTGTGAATCCTTCAAAAACACATTCCTTTTTCCTAGGTGACTGCCAAGAGTAACTAATGAACACTGTTTCCCAAATGTTTCAGAATGGTGACCTAGCTACAATTAAGATGTTTAACTTTTGTACTTTTAGAGTTTAGATACAGATTTATTGTTGTACTATTGCAGACCTACTGAAGACTCATGAAACTTTCTTTTCCCCAAGATCTCTGTCACTTGCCACATGCATTCATGAGTTTTTTTCAGTGCATTGTTCTGAATTTTCAGATGAAGTTCTGTCAGTATTACCTCATTACTGTTCTTTTTTTTTCTTTTTGTGGTTCCTGTGGCAAGCTCAACAGCAGCTGATTTAGTCCTTATTAAGACTGTTGCCCGTTACAGGGGTACACTTGTTGTTCATTTTTCAGTAATATTTGGATGTCTCTGTTGGTCCCACTTCTCAATGATGTTACTAACGTTACAATATTGTTCAGCTTTATTTTTGCACTCATCTGTGAATATCTTTCATTTCTAATAGATTTACTTTAGAGAATGGATGGCTAAAATTGAATACAATATACCAAGTGAGAAAATCCCATTGATTTGTACCGTAGCTTTGCAGCTGTGCCCATATTTTCTGTTTATTATATCCACACCTGATATTTGGTTTGCTTTTTTGGCTACTGCTATTTGCATGAGCTGCTTGTCTGTGGATAGTCAAGGCAAAGAAACAGAGTAGTGGGGTTATTTTTTGACTTCTTGTTGTTTATGTAGAAGCCAGCCAAATGTCAAATTGCTTCTGATAATTTGTAAATTATCAGTGAGTAAATTCAATTTTTATGCCCATTTTTCACTCATCCTATTGATTTCATTATTCATTTTTCTACTTGTTTTAAATTCTGGTTTAGTTCAACTTAGTCTCAGCTGACCAGAATAATTTTGTGCTTTCTACAATTTTGCTTGCTTGTCCATGCCTCTTTTTTTCCACATCATTAATAAACAGTCATAAGGATACAGATCAGGACTCATGTTGAATGCTGACCATCTGTTGCCAGCATACCTTGCTTCCGTAGTCTCTAGATCATAATAGATGTTGCTTCTCCAGCCATGACAACCTTTTGCACTTCCTTTTTTATCTACTTCTAAGTGGTGGCATTAAAGGCTTTTAGAAAGAGCTAATGCATTCTGAGAGCTACTTTTTTCATCAAGTAAATCACAAGCATTCTACAAAACTGAGTAAGGAAGTAAATCAAAAAGGCATGTGTTTCTTCCAAGGACACTGGTTGAATAGTCAGCACAGAGGGATGCCACTTGTGATTTTCAGCAAAGCTTACTGGTGTTGGCATGCTAGTACTTTTATTGTGTGACTTAATAATTTTTAAATCTGTATTAGCAGTTTATCCCTTTGCAATTGCTCTGTGAGACTATCATTACTAAAAAGTTATGAATGAAAAGTATTATGTGAAAATCTAAATTCTATGGTTATTGTTACTGTCAGACTGTGACTGTATTCTGTGGTAAAATTTGGTGTAATAAAATAACTTGTCTAAAAGACCTTTCACTTCAGCTATGCTTGCAATTTAATTGTTCAGCTGGGCCTCTGGTTCACCTGCAGCTTTGGTTCTGTTATTTATCTACTAAGCATTGTAGTAATGCATTGTTCTGTTGACTCTTGAACTTCCTTCTTTATTTTTTTCTTTTAATAATAATAAAAAAATAGAAAAGCCCAGTTGACTTCAATAGCTGCTTGGATTTTGTCATTTCATTCACAATGGGCTTTTTGTCTTTCTTTCTGTATAGCCTGCTGAAGGCTATACATGTCTTCTTTTTTTTTTTTTTTTGAGTAGAATTTCACAAGCCATGTTCATATGGAGACTAATAATTGTACTATTCTCATTATTGATTTAGGTAAGTTTATATTTGCTTCTTTCTATTTTTTGTTCAAAGAATTTCTTTTCTAGAACTAACCTTTACCACATTTGTTTTAAGTGAATACTCCCTGAATTAATAAAGTATATATTGTTGCAGTTGTTTTCATTTTGAAGATAAGCTCTCATCTATCTGTGAAGTCTCATTTTTGTGTGTGTTTTTCCATCCACTGGCTGACATATGTCATAATTAACTAGAGGTTGTTCTTTCCTGTGTTCTCTTTGCTTAACAGGATATAAATTTCATTACACCATCATAAATTTCTTAAAATATTTTTTCCATTTTAAGTATTTGTTAATATATGTTAATTGAAATCACAGTTCCTTTAGATTAGACTTCAAGTAGTCTTAATGCTGTGTAATTTCAATATTTGGAATGTTTGTATGTTAAACAAGATATCTTGTGCATCTTCAGAAAAGGCAGATTTTTAGATTGAGAAATAAAGCCTCTCTTCACATAGTACAGGAACTCTTAGATCTTGTAGTTGTGGAACATAAAAAATGCACGGTTGATTGGAGTGAAAAAACATGTCTGAATGTAAGCTGAAAGGGCAAAATTACTTGGAATCTCATGAGGCATGGATTTTGAGATGGGAAACTCTTAGAGGAAGTGGTATGAGGAAACTATATATGTAGACTACAGAAATATTTACATGTGCTGTGGAGTCATAGATACAGTGGTTGATGTCTTATTTCTGTTGGTTTTTTTTTTTCCTCAGATGCTGCTACAAAAATTTGGAGGACTTGGGTCTTGAATTGTCATTTCCTGAGACAAACAACTCCTTGATTCTTGTGAGGAAAGTGCCAATGTGTTTTATAGAAAGAGAAGCCAATGAATTACGACGGAAAAGACAACCTATCACTAAAAGTATTGTGGAGGTCAGCTGTGGAAATGGGTGAAGTTATGATAGTAGGTCTTGTTCTGTGTTCTTGGCCCAGAGTATTTACAGGATCTTGGTTATGAAAGAGACAATGAAGTCCCCTGGCAAATGTGAATGCCATCCCTTTTAGTAGCTAAATAGTACCCAGACTGAAATCACTGAATGAAATCACTATCATTTCAGTCTTCTAACTGAAATGATAGAAGACTGTTTCAGACTTGGACTAGTGGAGAAGCTAAGAAAAACTGTATATAGCAAAGATACTTTAACTGTAAAGATAGTTTACTGCACATGGATTATTAATTGGAAAGTAAATGCTTGAAGGAACAAAAAAATTATTAAATGAAAGAACAGTAAAATTAATAAGTCCTAACAAATAATATTTATTTATCAGCAATATTAAAGTTGCTTCCATCAAATCTCTACATGGTCAGTGGGGCTTTCTAAATACCACTGTTTCAGATGTTCTGTAGTTTGAGGGAGAAATTTCTGAAGTGATACTTGCAGTGGGAGGTCAGGACTTCCACCTAGATCTTCCAGACTGTGGTCACTGTATTATGAACAGTATCACTTTTTCTTATTCTGGCAGTCACACAGTAAATTATATGCAGATGTGAACAAAATGTAGGGTAGGGGGATGGAAGGGAAAAATAGCAACTGATGACATTACCTTTTCTCTTTCTAGGAGCTTATTCAAGAACAAGTTGAGGTGAGTTGCTGTCTACTTCTAGAGTTGACTATAACATGCGAAGCTTACTACGTGAATCAAAGGGAGTGTGTTGAGCTTCAAATGAGAGAGTGGACTAAATAATCCCCTAGCTTTTCCTCATTTTTAGTTTTCTTTGTGTTACAGTTCTTTTTTTTTCATATTAAATGGAAAGTAATATGATGTTCCCTTTACTGCTTTTAGCTATTGCAGACCACAAGAAGAGGAGCACGAGGGACACTGCCTCTGACATTTCTGAAGGTGTTAGCTTCCCAGGCCTGTCATGGTGGGGAAACTGTACTTTTCTTTCATTCTTTCTCCTTTTGTCTTTTTTTTTTTTTTTTCCCCCAAACCTTACTCTCTACACATCGTCCTCCCTGGGGCAGTGTTTGGATGTGTTTGCAGCTATTGTAGGGTTAAAGACTATTTTTAGGGATGAGGAGGTAATGCTCATGGACAGCACTAAGGGATAAGCGATACTCCCCCAATTTAGTCATGTATAGGCCTAAGATACTTCCCAACCTTCATGTGAAACATACAGTTCACAGGTGTATTCATCTGTGTGCACTCTAAACCATTCAGATAACAGCTCTGTGATGGGCCAAGGGGAAAGGTGCTAGAATCTGCTTGAAAGCATGCAGTAAAGAACACTTAGGCACTCTTTCAAAATTTTAAATTTCCTTTAAGTATCCCAAGTGGTAGTTTAAATGTGCCTCCAATATATCAGGTACTTTTGGAAGGAATGTGGTAAAAATTTACATCTTTTCAGGGAACTGTTGCTTTCTAGCACCCAGCAGTGAGCAGGCCTTCTTGGTGTTGACTGCAGTAGGTCCAGCCTCTTGTTGCAATTCCTTTGCCATATACAGTATCAACAAGATCACACTGAAAGGGCAAATGTGAAGCAGAAGTATCTGTTTTCTCAACAATGTCTCAATTTTCAATTGGCAGTCAATAGGTTTTGGGTTTTTGTGTCTAAAAAAGGATCAAAGATGAAAGCATATTGCAGATGGTCTTGTGCATCTGTAAAGGCTGAAGTTTGCAAACACCTCTGGAATAACTCCCTAATGTTCTGCTTGAATTTCTTCTGGATGCCTTTAAGTGGTCATTTGTGAGACTGGACTTGGTGGCAGGGTTAGAACTTGGTTTCAGAAGTGATACCTGTCCGTGGCAGTCACAGAGAGCCACTAAAGCCTTTGAAACTGTTATTAACTGTTGTCTTGGTTTAATACTTCTTGATTTGTGAACTGTTTCCAACTTCAGCTGTAACACACACACAAAAAAGCCCATTTGCCTCTTGCAACGTTACCTGACATGCCAAAATGTAATAGTCTTACCATCCATCAGACTTGGACTACGTTAAAGTTTAAGCCATGGAAAGCTGATCTCCTTATACAGCAGACTCTTTAACTGAGCTGAGCCCCAGGTCTGCCACACTGCAGCTTTTGGGTTGTCTTTGCAGCCTCTCAGTTAATCTTTGGGAGATGCCCCCAAAGTTTTCACTAAAAACCACAGCTGTAGAAGGAAGTGAAGTCCTCTTTGGCAGCAGGGGCAAGAATGTGTCTCTCTTTTTCAGGAGCTATTAAGTTTAATGAGCATTTGACTTTGGAGGAGAGCTGCAGGCTTATTGAAGCTTTGTCATCTTGCAAGCTACCCTTCCAGTGTGCTCATGGAAGACCTTCAATGCTGCCTCTTGCAGACATAGACCATCTACAGCAGGAAAAACAGGTACTGTGTGGGCCACACCTCTGGTAATCCATGTTCTGGGTTATCAGAGGTGCATCGTGTATGCGTGTTAGAACTAAGATTGTCTAGTTTGAAACCATCACCACTGGCTTTATTTACTTGACTTATTATGTATTGTTATCAATAAAATAAAACTTCAGGACAAAAGCCATCTGTCCTGTAAACACTTTAGCAAAGATCTTACCATATATTACTTGAATAGTCACACTGACTTGAATAGTGTCCTTAAGGTTAAGCATACAGTTAAAATGCTTGCAGTTTTGAAGTGTAAAATTCGGAAAACATGGAAATTCTAAAATTCTGCTAGTGGCAAAGATGCTAATTAAACAAATGCTTACTTTCCCGAAGTTTAAGATGCTGTAAAATGGGGATAAAGCAAAGGAATAGCAGCATTTATTATAAAATGATAAAATGGTTTGGGTTGAAAGGGACCTTGAAGATCATCTAGTTGCCATGACTATGAACACCTTCCACTAGACAAGGTCACATTTAAATTATATTAAATCAGGTTACATTTAAATTTAAAACAAAATCATTACTCCTCCCTTTTGCTATTACTGTGCTTTATTGAATTGGATTCTGTTGAAAATCAGGTGGGATTTTGAATTAGGTATTAACATAGGAATGACTGTATTAGGGTAAAGAGTATGGAAACACTGAAACTTATTTACTCAATTATGACTTGTGCTTCTTCATTTTTCTCCCTCCAGCCTAAACCAAATTTGACTAGACTGAGGAAGATGGCACGAGCATGGCAGCTATTTGGAAAAAAAAAAGAACCTATTTAAAAAAAGTTAAAACTGTAAACTGCAACTGCTAGAAGCATTGGTATGAGCCATGCTCCTGTTGTTAGACTACACTACCCTGTGTGGAGCCAAATTCTGAGCCAGCGCAGTCACCAAAGCCCTCCTCCGACTACTGACCAAAGAAGCAGAGACCAGCTAGGAGAACAGAGCAGGAGGAGTCCACCCTTGGAGCCTGGAGAAGTATCTTCAACATTAAGGAATTGCACTGTAAGTCTGGGCCCTATGTCAGTGCTGGACTGTTGGGTGCAAGGAGTTGGAGCCATTTGCAGTTACTAAAGTACTTATTTTCTGCAAGGACTGCATAATTCTGCATCATAGAGAGGGGAATTTTAATTAGTGTATTTTACAATACTTTGAAATTTGGCAAGTATTTCTTAATAAAGTTTATACTAAACTCACCTCTTGGGCTCATGGCAGTGGTTGGAATGAGGATCGACCAGCTTCATAGTATATATAGGCCAATTTAGAATCAAGAAACACTTGGCAATGAATAACACAAAGAGCTGCTTTCTCCAGCTCCTTGCAGTTTGTGTTCTTGAGTGAGAGATTTCTAAATCCCCACCTAGCCCTACAGAAATAACTAAATATCCATTTTGAAGACAACTGCTGATGGATTCCTACTCCTGTCACATTTACATGTGAAAACACACTGTAAAGCCTGCTACTGCATCATGTAATGAGTGCTGGCAACTGACTACACTGGTAAAACTCCTGTTAGTTAAATAAACAAAATAACTGCATATGGAAAATGTGCTTAACAGTGAGATCACTGTAAACAGCCTTTATTGCAACGTACTTTGAATTACAGCTTAGCTGCCCCAGAGTTACACATATGCCTTGCTATTTCAAAATCAAAGTGGGTTAGCAGCTCCACATGGTTTCTGACACAGCATGTGATGTAAACCTGTGCAAGAGATCTACTTTCTCTTGCTTTTGGGTAGGAAAGACATTGCTGGGCATATTCCCCACTGGCTCCCCACAGCAACTTGTCTTTGCAACATACACTTTAATTAGCTGTTGTATCTTTCTCTTTAGAAAGACAAGAGTCTGAACAATGATGTGCTTCCCAGTATTAGAGTTCATAGTCATCTGGATGGTAGAGCTCGCTCATGAGGCGGTAGATATAGGAAGGCGCATTGCCCCCAATGTTAGAAATGAAGAGAGTAATGAGCTCCGGAGGGACGTAGTCAAACACTGGGCAGTGGACATTGATTTTTGCCAGGATCTCCCCTGTGAAGTGAATAGCAGCAATATCAGTCAAAGCAACTTAAAGCAGTTAAGTCTTTTGCACACCTTCCGGAGTTCCTAAACAAACTGGCCATGCACATACCACCCTGAAGTCAGTATGTGAACATCCTGAATACTTTCTGACTTCTTCACTGATGTCAATGAATTACAGGTATACAGCAATCTTCAATGAATGGCAAAACTCTGTTTCTGGTAACTTTTGCTGGTAGAAAGCCCAGATCCACTCTGATGTAGACTGACTAATTGCCAAAAAAACCCTACCAATATAAAATACAAGAATCATGATACTGCCAAAGTTATTATTTAAAGAAATGCTTAGAAGAACAAAACTATAATCCACTGCCAAGCCTTAATTTCAAAACCCTTTGTCATAGAAATGGGGCTTTGAAAGAGACTTTACTAACTGAAAATGGGCTTAGGCACTTTCTAAAGATGTTGCTGGCCTGGGAAGCCCATGGTAGAGACTCTGTTGTTTCAATGGCTGTATCAAGTAACAAAGTTTCAAGAAGTTACAGAAAGAACGGAAGCTGCCCTTGGTGTTGGGCACCTGCCCCAGCCCACAGGAAACTGTGACCTGCCTGGCATCATTATCACCATCCTATAATAAAACACTGTTTCAGAGCAGAAATAAAACTGCAAAGACAATGTTCAAAGTAAATCCTTTTACTCTACTTTAAGTAATAGATAGTTATAAAACTGGATAGTTCACAGCACTCTCTTCTGACAAAGACAGTAAAAAAGGATTTTCTGTCTTGGGTTATAACATAGTCTGATATTTAATTTTTTCTCTGAGTTACAAAAAAAATTGTATATATAGTCTGAACCAACCTGACCAGATGTATAAAGAATAACCAGTACCTTCTGTGAATGGCAGCACTTCCTGTGGTGACACAAACTTGTGGAATGAATCTTCTTCATTAGGGAACTAAATGAGAAAGAGGACAGGAAGATCAGGAAAAAAGCCCTACCCGATTATCATTGTGAAAAGAGATCCTGGCTCTGGAAGGAACTAATGCAGAGGAAGATGACTTGCCAGGTGCTATTAACTCTGTTTACAATAATTACATAGTGCTTGCATCTAGAACCTCTCTAACTTTTACAGGTGAAAGGTTCTTAAGCTTTCAGAGCCTTCTATGACGTGGTTGCCCTTACCAAAGCCTTATGAACTGGAAGAATGACTTCCTCAGTCTGCAATTTCATATTGACAATATTGAAAAAGTACTGAATGTAAGAAAGAATCTCATTCTACATTCTCTGCCTTTCAACACTAATGGTATAAACTGAAATCTGTTATGGTTGAGGAAAAGTAAGTATAGCAATGCCAGTCTCATCAATCTAGGCAGTGGTCTACATCCTGATATCCAATGTACTGCTTTGCACCTGTGGCAGAGGTGCTTCAAGTTGATCCTGAGGTGTGCCAGATTTGGGTGAGGATATTCTATCTGGAGCAACAGTGCTAGATGAGGGAGATGGCTCATTTAGTGATCTTACCTTGGGACAGATGGTGCTCTTCACCCAAAGCTCCTACAAGTAAAAGCCCTGCAGGTGCAGTCCTGAAGAGCTGCTGTACTTACCTGTGGTGAAAGCTTGAACATGGGGGCACACACGATGAGTGGAGTGGAGTGGTGTTTAGCTGCCAGTGCCAGAGTGTGAGTCCCACTCACAGCAATCAGGGCGCCATTGGCCAGGATTGTCTTTGTACCAATGATGACCTTAAAAGGGCAAATCAGAATTGGATAGCATGTTCCACAGCAAGCTGAGGAAGGAACACTTCCTGGCTCAGACCCTGACAGATGAGCTGGAGGAAGACTGTGTCAGTACAGCCAGCCAGCCAGTGGCTGGAGTTAGAGGGCAGCTAAATGCCTGATCTGTTTCATCTGGCACTGGCTCTGCATTAAGATGTTCCTTCTAACAAGAGCATGATTCCAGCACAGAGAATTTGAGAAGACAAATGTATGTTCTACTGCAGGGAACACCAAGCAGAAACTGAGCTCTGGTTCCTTTTCTACAAACCTACAAAGTAAGCTTTGTACAAGTAACTTGACTACTCGCTGCAAAAATTCCCTTGGTTGAGGGGAATTATCAAAAACCAAAAATTATGGTTGAGGGAGTAATAAAAAGCAGCTCAAAATATATAGGTAAGAATTGATACAGCTGCATTTTAATATGTTACAAGTACTTTTTTCCCCCCACTTTAGGGTGCCAAGTTTTCATCTCTAAAAGTACAGAACAGGTCTGTTTTACAAGACAAACCTTAATGATTCCCTTCATCAATCATCTATTTCAGGCAAAGGGGTGTTTCTTGCCTTTAGAAACGCTGCTTTTTGTTCCATCTCCTTTGAAAATGGAGGTTAATCCTTTGAGGCTCTCATGTAACTGTAGCCACAAAGCCAGAAAAACCTGTTACCACTCAGTCAGTCATCATCCTGACTTGGAGCTCACACTGAATCTCCACCCTAGAAGTGAACAGGGACTATTACAATTTTGAGTCTTCAGTGAAGAGACACATCCATCACTGCTGGGACTTGCAGCTGATTTGAGAGGCCTAAGCACTCCGTCTGCTATGAAATCCCTCCTCCAGTGGAGCCCTCCTTACCTTATTGACTCGAGACATGACAGCAAAAATAGCTGCATCACTCATGACAGTAGTTTCAATATTCTCTTTAGACAGTCGGACAGCCATTTCATGACCCTAAAAAGAGGGAGAATCCAATTGGTTCCCTGTAACATAGCTCCTGCAGTGTAATTGTAAAGGTATCAGCACTCAATTCTTGTCTGAACTGCAAAAATACCAAATAATGACACCTGAACACAGCCCTTCAACTCAAGGATGCTGGGGTAGGATAATATTGAGTGAGGCACTTGAATCTCCAATTTCTCAACTGCAGAGGAATTTCCATAATGTTCATCTTGATTCCAGACACAAGATTTCAGTAAGAATGCGTAGAACAATATGCTGCAGCCAGCCTAGGCCTTACCTGGCAGAATGGTGCACACTCTGCCACGATGACCTGGAACTTCCGCTTGCGAGCTGCTTCCTTCAGGAAGGCTTCAACAGTGCGTGAGTAGCCAATGGTCATGATCACCTCATTGGAGTGGATGTGCTCCAGTGCCTGCATAGCAATGTTATCAGTGGTGCCCTCTGTAACAGAAGGAAGATGTGGGTGTAAAAGCAGCCAGCAACAGCAACACTTGTGCTGCTAGGACTGTCCTCCAACAAGATCATTTTTCACTAAGACAAAGTTATTAGCACTGGAAGAGCAGGCGCAGCTTTTCTCCCCATTCTTTTTGCCACTGGAGTGGAACCAAGAAGCTTGCCCTTGAATGCTCCATGCTCCCTAGCTATACTCTCACTATATATAAAAATAGCTGTACTGAAAACTCCATTGTGAGGGGAGTGGATTGTGTCAGCACTACTCCAGATAATCACAAGACCCACAAAACTTCAACAGTTTTGTAGTTCAATAGCGGGGCAAATTTGGCCTCAGAAAGATGCCTGATTTGTCACAAGAATTGCAGAGAAAGAAAATTGTATCTTTGTGACAAGAGTTAGGTTATATGTGCACAGGGATTTTACACTCTTCTTCACAGGACTCAAGACTTCCCAGAAGACCAAGAGTGCAGGCCTACATATTGCTCCTTCCACAATCTACCCCTCTCCCCATAAGCCAGAGAGACTTAAAACTAAGTCCTGGGAGCAGCAGGGCTTTGGTCCCTTAGTTCCTTCAGATTAAGCCTCCCAGATCCTTATTATTTCACCTAGAGAACAGGGAAGCATCAGTCCCATTCCATAAGAATCATCACTCAGGAGCAATTCAGACCCATCCGTACCTAGCTCAATTAGCATTTCATTAATAGCTTCAATAACATTAGCTCTGAGGGAGGGGTAAGGGGTTCTGAAATCTTCACTCAGTCCTCCAGAAGTCAGGAGCTTGTGCAGGGATTCTTGCTGGTCACTTTCCTCACTGCGCCCGTGAAGCCTGTGGAGAGAAGTGGCCACTTCAGCCTCAGGAAGGAGCACAGGGCTGCAGCCAGGCTGAGCACTGTCCCCACAGTGTGGCACACCTGGATGTGAAGAGACAGGAAGGAAAGCCACCCACAGGAGGCACACCATGCCACACCAAAAAGTTTCCATAGGTGTCTTGGCAGAAAAACACCCAAATCTCTACCAGAAAATGCCTTCTTAAGACACGTGCAAATACTGCTGTCCATAGACAAGGAGCAGGCTCGAGGCTACTGCTCCAGTGGGATGCACGCCCCTAAGCACAGACAGAGAGAACAACCCAAGGCCAGGGCACAGACTGTTCTCATGCACTCACAGCACATACACCAAGTGGTTTCTAAAGAGGAAATGTCATCACCCACAGTGGAATCAACGGGGCTTCCTTTGGTGTTAAACTCCCTGAATACCTCTCTGGAAGAGGTGGGGAAAGGAGGTGAAGGAAACTAAAGGAGTATTACAGAAGCAACTTAAAAGGGCAGTTCTGGGTTTTCAGAGAGATACAGGGAAAAAGAGGGGCACCTTACCGGCCATATTCCTCACGAATGACCTTCAGCACCCGTCGCACCATGTTGCCCACTGTTGTCTCTGATGGCTGGGCTGCTGTCATCCTCTGGCCCTCTGTCCGGATCAGATCCATGAGCTCCCCTAGAAGAGGGGAGGGCCTTGGTTACCACTGCCCAGAGCAAGTCCACGTGAGCATCAAACCAGCACCCCTCTCAATATCCCAGGGCCAGCAGCTGCTCCAGCACAAGGACCACAGCACCAAGAAACACCAGGAAGGGGCGAGCAGAGAGCCTCTCACAAAGCAGCCGGTTCCACTGGTGGGTTTTGCAGTCGGAAACGCTTGGACACAACACAGACCCAAGGGAAGCCCATCAGCAGCGCATCTGGACTTTCCTTTGAAAGAGGAAACCACGTGCTGCTGGAGAGGTCAGTGCTCGGACTGACGCCGCTCAGGGGAGAGGAAGGCTGGAGCAGGGGAGCTCCTCAGGTGAGGAGCACAGCAGGCAGGGAAGGGCCCCGCCGCGGCAGGACAGGCACTGCGAATCCGCCGGTCGCTGCCAGCGAGGCCCCAGCTCCCGCCAGCCCCGCCTGGGGCCTGCGCCGGATCCCTCTGCACCCGACAGCCGCCACCGGGGGGAACTGCCCTCCCGCGGCCCCGCCGCCGCCTCGCTCCCGGCGCTGGGGGAGCTGCGCCCGCCCGGGGAAAGCGCTGCGTCCGCCCGCCGCCGCCCGGCTCTCACCGGCCCGGCTCCATCGCCCGTGCCCGACGATCTTCCGCAGCAGCGACAGCGTCTGCCGCGCCGTGTCCTCGGAGCGCGGCCGCTCCCCGCCGCGCCGCAGCCGCGCCGCGAAGGCCTCGATCTGCTCCGAGAGCTCCGAGCCGCGCTCCGCGCCCGGCATGGCGGCCGCGCTTCCGCTTCCGCCCCCCCGCCGTCCCATTGGCGGAGCCTGCCGAGCTGCGCCCGCCCCTCGGCGGCGCTCAGCCAATGGGGGCGCGCCCGGTGGTGGGCGGAGCCTCGGCCGGGCGGGGCCGGGCGCCATGGCCGCGTTTGCTTTGGAGCGGCCGTGGCCGCCTGCGAGGAGCCAAATCAAACGGGCTGGGAAAGGCGCAGTTCCTGGCAGTCCCATTGTTCTTGCTGGCAGAGCCAGAGCCGGCCCTGGATAAGGCAGGAATGTAGCTCCTTTGTGTCTAGTTCCTGGAGCAGTGTGTCCAGGGAACAGGCAGGAGCCATGGAATAATTCTCATTGCCGTGCTACTCTATCGCTCTGGTCTGTGTCCTGTTGTTTGAGATCAGGAAATAAAAGCAAACAGGCGTATGCTGGAAGCTTTCAGTGATTGCTTCATGCCGAGGCCTGTAGAGCCTTGGATGTTCATGACATCTTTGCGTTCGTCTGGTTAGCTTAGGACTCGCCCTACAGCGAGCTCTCTGTCCCGGGACTGCTGGGTCGCCAGCAAAATACCAACAGCTGCTGTGCTGGCTCTGATGGGGTGATTAATGCAGGTGATTTGTCACCCAAAGCGTGCAGGGGACTGAGAGTCCTTCCATGCCTCTTCTCCTCCTGCTTCCTCAAGTGCCCCTGTGTGCCTGGAAGCCGGAGAGCCCAGCAGCCTGGGAAGGAAGCTTGCCCTATCCCTCCAACGCCTGGCAAAAGGTCACACATCTGAGTTTGGCTGGATGTGCTCGGGGGGTGTTGCAGCCCTGGACAAAAGTCAGAGTTTCATTCCATGATGAGTTTATCCCCTCCTTTGCCCCTGGAGAAAATCTGTAGAAGGTGACAGGGTTTGCCCAGCTATTGGCCCCATTGTGTTGGTCCCCACTGTGCCAACTGGGCATGTCCTGGTTCCCTGCTGCCTTGTCTCCTCCTTCTCCCCAGATTTAGGTGTATGTTTTCTTCCAGAGTGTGTAAATCAGAGGCTCCGTGGGGCAAGTTCTGCACAGCTCTGCATTTGTGCATGGAAACCCCATTCCCCCTTTGCCCCTCTGCAAACTTACAGGCAGGGCTGGGGAGGCTGCCTGTGCCCATCAGCTGCCTGCTGCTGGTCCTGCAGTGCCATGTGCCAGCTGCCTTGGTGTGCAGAAACAGCTCCCATATGTGCACCCAGGAACTGGGACCTGTGGATTGGCCAGAAAAATAAAAATCACTGCATTGTAGCTTTCCTTTGTTTGTTTACTTATCTTGCTAGTAAACAGAGCAGCTCTTGGAGATTAGACAGGATGGAGAAGAGGAAGGGAAACCAGGCTCTGAGGTTATGACCTCCTTGTGGATGCTTGGCTGTTTACATTCCCTGCTTTGGTCCCAGTAACTATTGCAGGGCCGGTTTTTCCCAGCGCTTGGCCAGCCAGCAGAGCTTTTCCCGTTTGTGCTGTTTCTGTTCTTTTCCCTGCAGCACTTTCTGCCGGGCACTGCTGCCACAGCTAGTTCAGGCAGCTGGCAGTCTGGTGTCCCTTGAGGGACAGAGTCCTGCACTTGGTCTGGTGCCCTGTGTTTCATGAATGAAAGCTTCTGAATGGGGATTTCGGGAGCCGTTAGCTCTGCAGAGCTGAGCTGAGCCAAAACCTGGGGCTCTCTGGAGAGCTGCGAGGCAAACCCCAGGCTGCTCAGAGGGACCATGCCTACGAGACAGCCAACGTCAGTAGCCAGCTGCTGCTGTCAGGACCCAATGAGTTAGACAGGAACTGCCCAGCAGGACTGAAAAGAAGGCATTGAGGAGGAGGATGGGCAGCGAGGACAGGCAGCAAAAACAGCACAGGGAGTGTAGGGCAAGTGGGGAAGGGAAGATGCATGTTGGTGCCCTGGTGCACTCTTCTAAATTCCCACTGCCTTGCAGGCTGTGGCACTGTGGCAGAAGCGATGGGGGGTGGTGAGGTGCAGCCCTGTGCAGCTGGAAGGAGTCTCAGCTGCTGGTCCACAGCTGCTGGGTGTTATGGATCAGCACCCCACAGCCACAAGGAACTGCCTCCTGCACAGCCCACCCTCCTTCTTTCCCCCTGTACCCTGGGCAGAGGTGGTGGCTGCAGCTTCCCAGCTGGTGCACAAGCAAGCAAGGAGGTTGACACAGCTGCACACAGTGCTGGTTATGTGCACAGAAGAGCTGAGCAGGGAATGAGCTGGCCAGCCGAGCATGGCAGCACGTTTTATGGACCTGCAGAGGGGCTGAAACTGTCTCACCTCCTTGGAGAGCTGCCAGCCTAGCCAGGATGGCATCCTGCTCTGTACCATCAGGGCTGACTGCTGGAGACGCTGCTTCCCTCTGCCCAGGGAATTCTGCATCCCTGGGGGCTGAATGTCATCCCCCAAGTGCTCATGTGAGGGAGGACAAGGCAGGACAGAGGCTGGGTAGAGCCTGGGAGCACTGGAACATCGTGTGCTGGGAGGGCTGTTTGGATTAGAAACTCTCAGTGGATAAGTGGGCTGGATAAAATGCCAGGGAGGGGAATCAGTTTGCTGAACTCTAGTAATTGGACTCATCTGCAAGAGTTGGGTAAGCAAAGCGAGCTGCTCAGGCTCAGCACAGGCAAAGAAAGGAGCCAGCAGAGGAGAGACAGATGAGCCAGGGCCCAGCAGGAGCAGCAGAGCAGGCTGTCAGCTCGGTGTGGGCTGTGAAGCCTGGGTGGGTGACATGGCAGAAGCAGCATTACTGCTGGGTGCCTAAACCACTTGCTGAGCACAAGTGACTGAATTAAGGAGGTCACAGTGCATGGGTGTGGGGAGAACTGAGCACAGTCTAAGGGGAAGGATGGACTAAGGTATCATTGGTGTGACAGGTTGCTCTTTAGAAAACCTGTGCTCAAAGGCCTGAGACAAAACAATCAAGAACAAAGCTTTTGCAGTCACAGATGTAGAGGCAGGAATGAATCTGCTGAAGGGAGCCCAAACCAGCGCTTTCTGTGTGCTACGGGGGAGAAAGTAGGTCATTTAGTAAGCGAAGAGGATGGAAATGATGAGCTGAATTGAGTGTGGAATGCATGTTTAAAACTCAAGCTTCCAGGGAAAGAAGACAAAAAGCCCAAACAAACAGCTGCTGATCAAATGCAGGTACATGAATAGCTGGACAGCTGAGCTCTGTGGCTTTTCAGGCACACGAACACATTGCCTGAGTCATCGGCAGTTTTGGCATGCTTGAAATTCACGTCTGACGCTGCAGGTACCAGGGCATGTGTTCTGCTCATCTTCGCTGATGACTCTGGTAACAGCTGTCTCCTAAACCGGTCATCCTCAGGAAAGCCTGGCTGCCATAACTGCCTGGGTGGCCAAGGGGAAACAGGCAGGCATTGCTAAGGGGAATAACAGGATGGATTCAGTACCTCAGGTTAGCAAAGCATTTGGTGCAGCTCCTGGCTTGGCCTCCTGTGTGTACGTGCGCTTGTCTCTGCCTGGAAAATGGCTGCTGTCTCATCCTCACGTCAGCACAGCACACACAGGCAGGCCAAGCCCATAGCCAGACCCTTGCGGTACCAATGGAGTCCACAATCCCTATGGAAAATGAGTAGGCGGTTCTGAATCAGGCCCAGGGACCGTCTCTCCTGCCAGCAAGTTTGTAATTTGTGCCCCCCTCCTTTTAGGTGCCTTAAAAATAGAGACCAAGGCTGGGAAGCATGAAGGTTTTTCTAGGGCTTGTTGTGGAATCAGCCTGGGCTGGGCTGCCTCTTGCTCTTCCCAGCCCCTGGGAGAGGCATGGGAAGCTGGCGTCTAAATGCCTGCCCTGGATGTGGAGCCTCACTCGTCGGCTCATTCATCTATGGCAGTAGCCCAGGTCTCCCTCGTGATACAGGCAGCTGGAGGCAGCTGGTTCAAAGGCCAGGCTGGTCAGGAAGAGGTGAGGGAAGTGTGGGAAGTCACTGCATGTCATGTAGGAAAACAAGTTCTAGCAAGGGATGAGGGAGCATGCTGCAGAGCTGGGTGGGAGCGATTGTCCTCTGCATTGCTATTAGTGTCCTGGACCTTCAAACCCTGAGAAGGCATTGGCTTTTTTTGCTGCCACCAAAGGCACAAGTGCTCAGAAAGCTCAGTGGCACCATGCAGGTGTTGGCTGTGGCCCTGCCACCACTCGAGGGTGCATGGGACGCTGACAGGGCTGCAGAGGAGGTGCTGCTGGGGTCTCATCCCTCCAGCCGGCTTCAGAGAAGCCCCGGAGCAAGCCTGGTGTGGCTGCAGGAAGCCAGGCTCTTGCAGTGAGACAAAGTGCGGCCCGGACGCTTTGTGGTCACCAAGGGGTCTGTGACACCAGCAGTCTGGGCTGCTTCCTGGTCACCAGCCAGCTCCCCGCAGTTCCTCTGCTCAAGCGCTCCCGGCGCTGCAGCTGGCCCCGGGCTCGCTTTGCTCATCTTTGCTCATTGTCTGCTGCGGGTGATGGCAGCTATTCAGCGGCTGCCAGGTCTCAGGGAAAGGGAGAGATGAGCCACTCCTCCACCCACATTCTAGGAAAGCCTCTGGGATGAAGCCCTGCCGATACACACGTTCACTCTCCCAGCAGGGAGAGTGTGCTGTGGAGCTTGTATTCCCCCTCCGCCCGCATCCCACATCCCCCTCTTATCAGCAGGAGTGATGCTGAGGAGCAGAACTTGGAAGCAGCCCCGGCTGCTGCCCTGTCCCACACAATAGCAGAGTCTGCTACTCCCCATCTCCTTGCCTGTTTGCCTTCCAGAGCCAGGCATAGTCTCGCCATCACTATTATTTTGCTTTGTGTCAATATTATGACAGCTAAAAGCAGGAGAACTGCATCCACACGATAAGCAGCCAGAAGCTCTGGGCTGGGTGTGGATCGGGTTCCAGTTTGGCAGGGGAGAAAAGTGCCTGGCAGCCCCTGCCCACCGAGCGGCTGGGCTGGGAAAGCTGGAGAGCAGGGGCAGCAGCAGCAGAGCAGCAGCCGGTTTGTGCCTGTGTGCCTCTTCTCTGTTCAGTGCTCACTGCCCTTTCCCCAGGGTAGATGAAACGTGATAAATGTGCAGAATATGCTTGGTTCTCTGGTGGAAAAGTAACCCGTCTCTTTCCTGAGGAGAGGGCTGCTCTGCTCCTGCAGGGAGAATCTCACCCCTCCCACAGTTTCCATGCCCTGTGCCTCCAGCCTGTGCGGGCCCAGGCTGTTCTGTCTGCCGATGGCAGAAGGTCATGCACACTGCTGCACCAGTCTGTCCTGCTCTCAGCCTTGTTTTTCCCAAGCACAGCACTCTACAGCTGCTGGAGAGAAATTCCTGCAGGCTTTCTGGGACTTGAAGCTGCAGCTCCCACCCAGGGCTTCAGTAGAGGAACTTGGACAGAGCAGGGTGAGCTGTGCTGTGATTACTGTGTCTCTGCTGCCTGCTCTGGTCTCTCAGGTGCTTGGTGTGCATGGGGCTGCTGTTTTGGCATGGTAATTGTGCTTGCTGTCGGGGCTGCTGACAGAATGCTTACCTGTAAGTGCCCACGTATGCTCGGGGCTGTGGTGTGG
The DNA here is from genome assembly GCF_050655825.1 of Lonchura striata. Lineage (NCBI taxonomy): Eukaryota > Metazoa > Chordata > Aves > Passeriformes > Estrildidae > Lonchura > Lonchura striata. The sequence goes on along the minus strand of NC_140707.1, from coordinate 50,862,974 downwards.
CTCTCCAGTGCCTCACCCTGCTCCAGGGCTGTGCTTTTCTGCAAACACCCATGGCCTGACCAGTCCCTGCAGCATAGAGCTGCCCAGCCTCTGGCCACTGAGCACTAAGCTGAGTGGTACTAGGTCTGCCAATGTTGATCTACTCCTGGAACGCTGGCTGGATGAGGGCCGCGGCTTCCCAGGGCTTGGGTCTGGCAGTCTCAGGGACATCCTCCTTGGTAGCACCGTCCCTGCCCCCACGAGGGATTAATGTCTGAAAGCAGTATCCAGGCTTGCCAAGGATTCCCCTTGCCTGGGTTCTCTGCCTGGAGTGCTCTCCGGCAGTCCTGGTGCTCATCCCCTGCCCTTCCAAAACTCATGTCTGACCTAGGCCAGCCTGCAGTGCCCGTGGCCCGTGGGGACCAGACCCTGATGTCTCCAGGCATGGGGCTGGACTGTCAGGTGCCTGCAGGTTCGGTTGTGGGTCCCCAGGGAGGCTGAGCTCCCCTCCCCAGGAACCAAAACAAACAGCAGAGTTCCTGCCACGTGCAGCCGGGGCTGACTAAGGCCGGACGCTTCCGCCTGCCGTGAGCAGCAGTGGCCGGGGCTGTGAGCCACCACCATTGGGGTGCACAGCCTGGCCCATTTCCCCCTATTGTCAGCCTCCCCCTCAGCAAACACATCCCCCTGCACACCTGGGCTGGGAGAGGCACTGACGCCACCACAGTGAGCCACCAGGGACAGGGGATGTGCTGCCCAGGGCATCTCAGAGTTGGAGCTGCTGCAGCAGAGCTCTGAGGAGTCCTTCAGGGCCCAGTGCCCAGACAGGTTGTTTGCAAGCTGTTTCCTTGAGGAGCAGCACTAACTGTTCAGGGGTCATTGGTGCAGCTCTGCTTGCCTGCAAGGGCATTGGAGATCCCTGCATTTCTCAGAAGTCAGCAGCAGTCTCCTGAGAGAGAGGCCTGGGTTACCTGTGCCAAGAGGCTGGAGCTGGGGATGCCCCAGCCTGACCATTCCCATCCTCATTCTCACAGTGGAGATACAAACTGCAGGCGACTGACCTGGTTTATCTCACTGCTAGCCTAGCTATGGACTGGCTCTCTGGTAGTGGAGCTTGGGAGACTCTCTAAGAAGAGATCCCAGAAGCAGAGAAAGCAATCAAATGAAACAGTGAGAGGGAAACCTGGGGGCTCTGGGATGACAGGCAGGTGTGAGGAGCCCAGTGACCTACATCCTCATTCTGCTTTGACCTCAGGAGTCCCGTCACAATGCAGGACATAGGAAGCCGCTGGTGGGGTTCTTGCCTACTGGGGTCAAACACAAGAGGGTGGCTGTGCTGGGCACTGGATCATGGATGGACTGGCCCTTCCCTTGGTAGAAGCCTATGGCTTTGGTGAGACTGAGTCCTGTGTCCTAAATAGCAGCAGAACAAAAATAATGCCCTGAGGATTTCAGAGGTGTTCTCTGAGGGCTTCGGGGGTGATGCTGGAGGTCCTGGCTGCAGTCAGTTTAAGAATGATGCAGGGACAAGTTTCGGTTGGGTTCTTTCCATGTGAAATGCCAAAGGTGGGATTTTGCAGGGTATAAGATGCCCGTAAGAGAGCTCTGATGCTGAAATGGGGCTGTTTTATGGAAAAGATTACTTTAGAGCAGCCTTGCCTGCAATGAACAGGGTGGGGTTCTGCAGGGAAGAGCAGCTGCTTGCTTGGGGCTCTTTCAGTGTTATGGGCAGTCAGAGCCCTGCTCTTGCCCCTCACCCTGAAGGTGCAGGAAGCATGGAGGTGACCCTGCTCCCTGTCAGGGCTGTGCCATGGCATGCTTGCAGCTTGATGCCAGGGCTGGCCTTCCCCACTTGATGGCCAGGGCTCACTCACAGCAAGAACACACCATCATTCCCCACCCACCTCCTTCCTCAGCTCTGTGAGCAGGGCAGGGAGGTGGCACAGGCAGGCAGTGGCATATCTGGGGTGATGCTCTCAGGCAGCAGCCACTGCGTGGGGCTCACTTCAGGGGAGGCATTTGCTCTTTAAGGAAATGTCTCTATTTGCCTTATGTCCCTGGCTGGTTCCTTGAGCTTCCTCTGTCCCTTGCTCCCAAAGTGCGTAACTCTGCTCCCCAGAGCCGAGTGGGAGGCGGCGCGAGGGACATGCTGGTGCATTTATAGCACCGACCTCCAGCCCTGTCCTGCAGCTGGGGAAGGGCAGATTTGGCCCCCTGGGGAGGAGCATGGCAGAGGGGAAAGCAAGCAACTGTGACCCCAGCCAGATTGATGTTTCTTCCATATGCAGGAGGATATCGCTGATCACAGGTTACCGGTGTCCAAATATTATTCCTCTTCTCTCTGTGTTCCACACTGCCTAGAAAGTGGATGCTCATCCCAGGAATGTAAACTCTGCCCAAGGCCTCTGAGGAAATAGTTTCAGACCAGGAACAGGACTGCACTCAGCAATTAAGGGCTGGTCTCCCCAGCCACACAGCTCCTGGGGGAGAGCCCTTTGCACTAGTGCCAGAGGCTGGCCTTGTGTCTGAGAGGTGGCCCCGAGGGACCTTCCTGCAAGGACAGGCATGAGGCCCCATGTGGTCACGGTCTTTGCAATAACAGGATTCTGTCTGTCCAGTGAGTTGGCAGCAGCTGCTGCTCAGGGCAGCCTCTGCTCTCGGGTGGGAGGAAATGCTCTCTTCACCCCATCCCACAACCAACCCTGGGGAAGTGGGAACGGGGTCCCCTTGGCCCAGGAGGGTCCATAGGGTAGCCAAGGGAGGCTACAGGCATGCTCCAGTCAACACGTTAAGGATGTTACCTGCTCTTTGCTGCCCAGCCAAGACAAGAAGTATGAACAGACACTGAACGCTGCCACAGCAGCCCCGGCAGCTGCTGAGTTGGTGCAGTGCTGCTGAGTGATGAACTGCAGCACACCCTCCCCGTGGTGGGGCTGGGATTTCTGTGTGCTTATCTCTGCAGGATCTCCATGCTAATTTGCCAGGCCTTGCTCCAGCAGCTTTGTCACACACTCAGTGGTACCAATGCCTAGAAGCTCCTGACTGAGCCCGGCTCCTGCTGGTGCCTAAATCACTGCCACTTGCATGGCCCAGCGGGACTGAGGACAGGCAGCTGGCATGTCCTGCATCCCCTGGGGACAGATGGGAGCAGATCACAGGGCTGGGAACAGATCATTAGCATCCTCATGCTGCAGGGACAGACCTCACACGGTGCTGGGTAGGGAAACCCTGAAGCAGCCTCCCCACTCTCCCAGGAGGACAGAAACGTGAATCCTGGCATGGACACAGAGCTCGTTATTTCCCTAGGACCTGCAGCCCACGGGGGATCGTGTTGCCTGTTGGCATCTCATCACACCTCCCACAGCTCCAGCTTCCCTGGCCTCAGGGGCTTAAAAATAGAACAGAAAAGGCCAACAGAGCTGCTTTGGGTTGGCAGCAGGGTTTGACCTGAGACCTGCTGCGCCCCTTTCCCTTCCGAGCTGTAGACCAGAACCAGGATGCTGTCCCTGAGGCCGGGGGGGGGCTGGAAACCCTTTGGCAGGGGTCCAACGGCAGGAGCTGATGGAACAGGCATAGGGCAGCTTGAGGGGGAAGGGGGTGGGTGGACAGTCACGGGAAGTCTGAGTGGGAACAGGGCATCAGTAGAGGAATGAAGAGGATGGGTGGGAAAGGGGCTGTTGTATGGGGGCAGGAGCCAGCTGGGCACAGAATGGGTAGATGGGCATGGGGCAGTGAAAACAGCAAGCCGAGAAGCCCAACACAGCCCCGGTGGTTCCCGCCGGCCGGGATTCACCGGCACGGGACGGTGAATGAAGCGCCGGGACAGCCCGATGGAGTGATGGCCAGAGGCGGTGCGGGGGCGCTGGAGGAGGCGGCTCTGCCGCGTCCGGGAGCACCGGCCGTCCCCGCGGCCGCCGGGGCCGGGCACCTGCTCCCGCCCCGCGGCGGGGCCGGGGCGGGGCAGCGGCGGGGCGGTGGCGGTGAAATACGGCGGCAGAGCGGGGCGCGCTCCCATGGCCCGGCGGCGGCGGAGGCGGCACGGCGGGGCCGGCGGCCCGGCGTCGGGGCGGTATGCCGGGGGCGGCAGGGCGCTAGTGGCGGAGCCGACTCTGTACCGGGGCGGCGGGAGCGGCGATGCGGCTGCTCGGCGCCTTCCTGCGGTTGCTGGTGGCCGGGACGCTGGGGGCACCGCCCGCCCCGGTGAGAGCCGGGGGGCGGGAGGGGGGTCGGAGCAGGGTGCGGCTCCCCGCTCCTCCCGGCTCTGGGCGGGGGGCGGCGGCGGGTCACCCCGTGCTGCCCCTCCAGAGCTCGCCTTTCTCTCCCTGCAGGCCCCGGAGGAACGGGGGATAGCCAGCACGGAGTCTCCCGGTGAGTTGGTAGCGGGCGGCCGCCGGTGCCCCGGCTGGGAGCGGGCAGCAACCCAGCGAAGGCTTCGCGCAAGGCTGGGGAGCGTTGGGTACTACCGGGGCTGTGTTACCTCTGGAGTCCCGTGGTGACAACCGGGGAGGTAGCCGGGAGCTGTGCCGAGGCTCGGAGCAATGTGATGCCCCCAGCCCTCCTCGGGCACCGGGCACCGCCGCGGGCCGGAGCACAGCCCAGTCCCTGGACTGCCGCCCCTCCGGTGCTGGCATGCGGGGTGCCGGGTGGGAGCGCTCCGCTTCTGCGCTCCCTCCTGGAAAGCCCCAGGGAACGGCTGTCCGGCCGGGAGAGATCCGGGGGAGCCCCTCCGCGGCGGAGCTCGGGGATGAGCAGAGTGCCCGGGCAGGGGATGGAGCTGGCGGAGAGAGGGAGAAAGAGCCTGTTGGGACGGCTGTGTGAGCCCCCGCACAGTGATGTGCACAGTACGGTGACGGACTTACTGCGAGCACAGACGCCCTCGAGGCTGCTGCACCTGCCCCGGCAGCGGCCCGGCTGGGCTCTGCCTCTCCGGACGCCTCCTTATAGTCCCTGTCTCTTGCAGTCCTTACCTTTCGGGAGATCTGGAACCGTAGTTTCTGCCGGCCTCTGGAGCAGCTGGTGGACGTCATTACCGAATTCCCTAACGAGGTGGAGTACATTTTCAGACCCTCCTGCGTCTCCCTGCAGCGCTGTGGAGGCTGTTGTGGGGACGAGGGTCTCCGCTGCGTCCCCGTGGAGACAAGCACGGTCACCATGCAGGTACGTGCTGCTGCTGCGGGGCCGGGCTGCACCGGAGAGGTGCAGGGCTGCTCACCAAGCGCCGGGAAGGTGAACTTGCAGCTTTGCGTCCTCTAGACATTGTAGCAGTGTGGCTAGAGAGGGAGAGGATTTACAAGTGCTCAAATGCATGCCAAGCCAGTAGGGTCCCTCTGCCTGCTCTTTGAGCTTGCCCCTGAGGTCAGGTGTCGCCCCTGGTGGTACTGGCCTTACTCCCTCCTTCCCTGACTTCTCTCTGTGTGGTCTGTCTTGCTCTTGCTGTCATTTTTTCCAGACCTTTCCTGTCCTGTGGTGGGGCTGGGGGGTGTTCCAGTTAGCTGTGGCTGCCTGCTGGGACAAAGTAGGTACTGCCCTCGAATCGAAGGGAGGAGTGAGGCTCTCCTCTATCAGGTGATGCTTGGGGTGGTGCTGACATGAATGCCCCCACACTGCGGCATGGTGAGCATGAAGGGCTGAGCCAACTGCGTTTTCAGTCACCACTGTGTGAGCTGTGAGATGTGGGATGGGAGATCCTGAGCCGTTCAACTCTTCCCCATGTAGCAGGCAGCAGTTGTCCTCACACTGCAGCCCCTGCACAGAGCTGCCAGAGGTCAACCTGCTGATGCTGCAGGAACCAGGCAAATGCTCTACTTTGCCATGGATGATGGACTAGGGAATGCCTGCAATAAATCACCAGTGATTTTGGTCTCTCTGAGGTTGAAAGTGTGTTGGAAGGAAGGATGGCAAAAAGCTCTTGGCTGAGGTGGATCAAAAGCCTGGTGTGAGCAGGAGGAAGCTCCCCAGGCACAGGTCTCCCTCTATGGGAGGGATCCTGCTGCTGTGTACAAAGTGGAAATGTCAGACACTTCTGCAGGAGCTGGTGTGGATCCCACCAATTATGAGTGTACCCTGTAAGGCCCTTGGATGTCCAGCCTGAACTTCAGGCTGGGCTGTGACATGTGACAGAGCGAATCCTGTACCCCTGGACTGGGGAGGCACTGTGGTACTGACTCCAGTCAATTCCAACTCAGTGCTGTAGGAAAGGGGTCCAGGAGGAGGCAGCAGCAATGGAATTGGCCTGAAAAACATGACTGGGGGGATATTTCTGTCAGAGAAGGGAAATGTGCAAAGGGGTCAAATATGTGAAAATTCTCTGGAAAGGCAGAGACTGAAAAATCTTTTCTAAGGCTGGGAAATCCTGAGACCACATGACTTAAATTAAAGCCCTGAAGACATGGGGAAGCGCTAGCAGAGCCGCCACTAGCAGAGCTGCCAGGGCAGCTGGGCCTGGCCAGTACTGCCTACGTGTGGAGGTGGACTCTGTTGTTGGAGGTCCCGAGGAACAGGTTAGACATGCATCTTCCCAAGAGCCTGGGGTGGCAAGGCAGTGGTGCAGGAATCTTTCCAGCCCCCTCCTGCCACTGCCTGAGAAGTAACCTTTGCTCTTCTTTCAGCTCCTGAAGATAAAGCCAAACGGGGAGGCACCCTATGTGGAGATGGCGTTCACCGAGCACAAGCAGTGCGAGTGCAGGTAGGGACTCCTGGGTTCCAGCAAGAGCAAGCCTGCCAGCTCATTCTGTGTGTGGAACAGGGATGCCCTGTGGGCACCCTGGCTGTGCTGGCACCCCCTCTTGCTGTCTTTGCACTAGGGTTTGCTGCTGCTTGTGGCCCTTGTTCAGCTGCAGGCTGCCCCACATCTCTGCACCTGCTCCCCGCAGACGATGGGGTTTGTGCCATTGTGAAGACAGGTCAGGCACCATTCACTGTCTGCAGGGCTGTGCTCCCCATCCCTGCAGCTGCCTTGGCACGCCTGGCATGTGCTCCTTTAGCCAGAGGATCTGCCTGTGAGCAATGGAGCAAGGCTGGTGGCTCTGTGGCAGATAGCACATCCAAGTTGGTGGCTCAGCAAGGAGCTCCATGGCTTGGCATGCCTGAATGTGACTGTGGCCCAAAGAGAAAGCTCAACAGCTGAGTTTTGGGCCACCATTTAAGGGAGGCTACCCCATACAGACCTGAGGGTACAGCGGAGTTTTACAGCCAAGACAACAAATAAAAGCTTAAAACACGCAGTGCCAACCTGGCCTGGATATGCAGTGCTGGCCTGGAATGGTTGTGCAGCACCAACCTGCCGTAGATTTCTGGCACCTTGTCAACCCCTTGGAGTGCTTGCTGTGTCCCAAAAATGGTGAAAGCCTGGGCAGGATGGGGCTTCTGCCTGTGGGCTGCAATGCTGTGGGAGCAGCTCCAGTGCTGCCTGCAGCTGGTCCTTGCCATGGGACTCCAGCATTGCCTGCATGGGGGGTCCTGGTAATCACTCTTCATCATGATCCGAGGGTGACTTAGTATTGCAAAAACTGGGTGATGAGTGTCCTGCTGGGCAGCCATTAGACATGATCCTTGCCTGGAAGAAGATCCTGAGGATTCCTGGATTGGTATTCCCCTGCAGTTTTATGAGCGGCTCTTCTGGAGCAGACCCAGCTTCACACGGTCTCTGGAACGTCTGTCAGTAGATGCAGAAGGGGGAGTGGGAAGAAGCAGATGTGTTACTTGCCTCCTTTCTGCTTCCAGCTATTTCCCATGCAGGGGATTTCCTAAGCCTTTTGTGGTTTTCCTGCCTAGGGTAATTCCCAGGGGATCTGCAATAAGCACTTGTGCAGGCTGCCTTCTGCAGCAGTTTTTGGCTTCTTCCTAATCTGCTTTCCACACCTGTACATCACTCCCTTTTGTAGTTAGCGTAGGCATGGCAGATGTCCTGGCTGTGACCCCCATGGGGGAGGTATGTCATGGCTGAGAGCCCACTACCAAGACTTTGCAGCAAATCCCCCATGTTTGTTACTCAGAATGCTGCACCTTGTTTCACTAGGAGATGTGAAAGCCATCACTGAGAGCAGCTAAGACTGAATTTGTCTTCCCCAGCCTCACTGTCAGATCCCCAGGGTAGTCACCCAAGCCAACCAGCCCCTTTGCTATCTCTGCCTTCTCTCTACCTGCTGCAATCAGCTCCTGACTGAGGGCTTGATAAGGTCAAGAGTATTGTGTCTGTTTTAAACATGAATAATATCAGGTAGATTATGCTGTGCACTGGTGCATGTCACAGGACCAGCTCCTGCAGCTCAACGTGCAGCACTGTCCAATAACCACTTCTCTCTGTCATTTTTCCCAGGCCCCGGCAGGACCTGATGAGGTTGGGAAGGTAAGTGACATCCGGGGCATTTTTACTGGCTGGATTGTGGGTCTCATCTCCCACACATCAGCCCTTCTTGTGATACTTTCCTTCTGAAGGAGGAGGTCCAAGGGCCGAGGTAAGAGAAGACAAGACAAGAAGGGACGGAAAGACTGTGAATTGTAAGTGAGCAGGGGCAGGTATGGGTGGTGTCTTCTGGGTTAATTTTCCTGGGATGAGTGTCTTCATTAAGCATTTAGATTTTTACTGACACTGTGAGCAGTGAAGAGTTTGTGCAGAGCAGACACAGAAGTAAGCAGGAGGGGACAGTGGCTGTGGGGAAACAGGCCTCCTACCAAAGACTTGAAAGGTACTTGGTAGTCTCCAGGCTCAGCAGCTGAAAGCTGGGCGGAATGGGGATGGATGGGCTGGGTGACTTGATGGTGTTTCACTCTACTGCCATCACAGACCATGCTGGGTTTCATGGATCCATGAATTTCCAGTTTCAGCCTCATCTTGCTGCCAGTTGTGTCCTTACTGCTGTCCTTGGCTTATTGTTGTTTGGGTTACTCTACTCTTTCCATCCTCTGTTTCACTTTCTCAAACTCCTTGGTGTAACAGCGCAGGCTGGACTCGCTGTGAGCACTTTTGAGGTATGACAGCAGTTTGCTCTAGCATTTCCCCCTTTTGTCTGAAGTCTGGTGTTGGGGGCTCAGCCAGTGGCAGTCCCTCCACCCTCACTCCTCCCCACAAAGAGGCTGCCTGCAGGCCCCACCCCTGCAGGTCTGTGTCACAGGGGCCAGGCACAAAGAAGGGGATCCAGGGTAGAGCAGGTGAGCCTGGTGCTGGCAGTGCTCACCCTGTGCCGTGCTCTCTTTGCAGGTGTGGCACACCACGCAGGTAGCCTCTGCCTGCCCCCAGCCTTGCTCCCACCACCTGGGTTTGAGCCAGCTGCTTTTGTCCCCAGCATAGGGGGGACTTGTGGAGTCATGTCCCTCCAAGCTGCAGCGGGGAGCAGGACTCCAGCACAAAGAGCTGACTTACTCTTGGTTGGCCCTGGTGGGAACACAGCCTGGCACCAAGGACTCCCTTGCCCCATCTGCCCCATTGGCAGCAAGAAAAAAAGGACTCGTGACCAAGCCTGGGGCTGAAGATGAGGAGCTCAAGCAGTGTGTTGGTGTTTGAGGACATTCTAGGACAATGAGGAGCCAAGCTGGTGCAAGTGCTGCTGGAACTGGCTGGGGAGGACAGCATGATATGGCAGTGAGTGGAGATGGCTCACAGGGCTGCAAAACTTCCATGTCCTGCCAGCACTCTGCAGCTGGGGAGGAAGGAAATCTGGGACAGGCAAGGCTGTAGGACTGCATCCATCTCAGTTTTGGCATGGGGCATCCCGGGCAGGTGCCAGGGATCTTGCCTGGGAAGCTGTTCTGCTTGGGAACAGAAGGGAACTGGGCTCCTCATGTATTCACAGCTACATCTCAGCTTTGCCCTGCTCAATAAAAGCTGATCAGACATGGGAGCTGGCAGCTCCTGTCTGCTTTCCAACAAGCACCGGGAACTTCCCCATGGGCACCCACTCAGGCTGGAGTAGGGCAGTGACCCAGGGCTGGTCCCCATCACCAATCCTGCCGCATCAAGGGGACTGCCTTTGGTGTGATGCTGGAGACAGGCAACCAGCAGGTTGCTCCCTGGCCTGGGGGCTATCCATGTGCTGGAATTCTCCCAGCTGGGTACTGAGAGACCCTTGGGTGAGCTGCCCTTCCCCTCCACACCACAGTGTGGGACTGGTACCTCTCCCTATTCACTGTGCCCATCCTGTTCTCACCCCAGTCCCAGTGCCTGGCTCAGCATCCTGTCCTCCCTGGCAGGGCTGATGCAAAGTTTAGGGCACTGGGGGCCAGGCTGCCCACTCAGGAAATACCCCACCATGGGTCATTTACCTGACATGGGGACAGGCTGGCCTGGGGCCTCCTTTCCTTACTGGGAATACCCTTAGGGTATAAGGAGCTGGTGGCCCTCATCAAGGTGACTGTGGGGACTGTTTCCTGTGTTCCCCACTCAGCCAGCTCTCTGCCCAAGTCTACAGGGAAGCCACAGCTCCTGGTTTTCCATGCTTTAGGCAGTTCTCCTGAGGCTCTCCCTGTCCCCATTTCCACCCCTGCTGCAGTGGGTCTGGGGCTGTCTGCCAAATGCATCCCATGCTGATCTGTGCAAGCCATATCCTGGAGTAGTGCATATACCTGAAAACCCTAGGGGTGAGTTGGCACTTGCATATTTGTGGGGCACTCCTGACACTGGGTTAAAACAAATCAAGGGTCATTCTTGAAAGCTTAAAAAAAAAAAGACCAGAGGGCAAGATCTGCAAAGATTTCAAGGTTACCCTTAAATTATGGGACCTGTGGTTTGTCCTGCTCTGAGGAACAGAGGGTGAAGCCCAACATAGCAAGAACTGGGGCCCAAGGTGGCCCCTTCCCACATCTGACAGGGCTGCCTGTGACGGGGGTTACATTATGACTCTCTAAGCCATAATGCTGCTGTTGCCTGAGGCTGGCACAAGGACATGGGGACAGGGCAGATCCCTGTCAGGGAAAGCTGGAGGTGATGTTGAGGTAATGCGAACCTGCATACTGCCACCATGTAGCAGGGATGGACTGTGTAAGTTGTAATGGTGCAGCTGGGCATATCATTCAGGACTTTACTGGATCCTTTTTGGATCCCATTTCCAGGCATCCACAGTATCCTGGAGCACAGCCTACATAGGCTTTGCCTCAAAAATAGCCCATGAAGTTCCTCCTTCACTACCTCATAGATAAGGAGAACTTGCTGCTCCCCTTCCCATATCACTCAAAGTCTGTGTGGACCATGTGGTGGCCTGGTTCACACAGCTTTCCCTTTCACTGTGTGTCATTTCTGCCTGCCTGGTTTTGCTCTGAGGCCAAGGAGAACCATGTGCACTCTAGGATGTATGTGATGGTTTCTGTATTGTCTTTAATACTCCAATAGTATTACATGTTTGAAAAAGGAAGTTACATAAATCAAGTATGTTAATAAATAAAAATAAGTTTATCAAGACTCATTATTAGGATTAAAACAAATTCAAACACACTAACACACAGTGGCTTTTCCAAGCAGTTCTTGGTGTCTGGAGTCACCTCTTAGGCCACTGCCAGGCACTGAAATATTCCAGGCAGCTCTGCCCATCAGACACGGCAGGGGCAGGCACCTGCCTTGTACAGACCCCTGTGTTGCTTCCCTCCCTCCATCACCTGAGCCGCCTGGGTGCTGTGTGTGTCCTTGTCCCCTGCTCCTCCCGTGGCATAGGATGTTGAATAGCAAGAATGTGGGTGCTGGGAGGGATGTGGCTGTCCCACTGCAGCCATGATGAGCAGAATAGTTGGGGCAGGGCAGGAGCAAGGGGAAACATCACTTACAAGAGGTTTGGGAGCTGCACCTCCAGCTGTCAGGGCTCCCTCCAGCTCTGTGGAGGTATCAGGAACCTAATGAGCCGTAGCTCATGAAGTTTCTGTGATTGCTGCAGGCATCACATGCTCAAGGAAATGCTACCTCCTTTCCCTATCCCTCCCAGCGGGGAGAGTCCTAAGACCCTCCTCATCCCAGGGTGACAGGGACTTCCAGCAGGACATCACACCCAACAGAAGTATGAGGATCAGGGTGGGGGACTGCTCTGAGGGAGAGACAGGGTGTCCTGGCTTCAGGGCTTGTGTCCAATGCCCGTGTTTCCTCTCAAGGGGACCAACCACTGTCTGCCTGTCCCTCCTCTGTGTGGTCCCAGTTGTAGCTTTTTTATACCACTAGCTCCTGGCAGCCCTCCTTGGCCACAGCAGACGTGTGAGCACTCTGACAAGGTCAGCTACATCTACAGAACCCCGTGTCCCCCAGGCACTGCAGTGCAGGGCTGTAGGTGTCCCTGTAAAGGCACCCTGACATACCCCAGCCTCAAAGTCAGCAGCACCCACCGTGGACAGGCAGAAAACATGTTCCAGCTCCAGTGCTCCCAAATCCCTCATCCGTTCTCTGCCTGTGTACCCCTTGCAGCTGTCCCACAGAGCCTAGGAACAACACACCACTGGGTTATCAGTGTCCCTGGGCTCCCTGTGTCTTCCAGCCTTGCAGGGCAAAGGTTTGTTTAATGAGGCTTTAGGAGCTGTAGTAAGATGTTTTAGGAGGATAGTTCTAGGGAGACAAAACACAAAGCGGCCTTATGCACCAGGAAAAAAATGTTACATTTTTTGGGAAGTAACTGTAAAGGTGATGTGGGGATTGGCCCAGAGATGTAGCATTGTAGCTGATGAAGCCCTAATATTAAAACTTCACTGGTTACCTCTGGTCTCTCTGAGTATAGGCTGCCATCAGAGCACTGCCACCCAGCAGCGTCTCCCAGCCATGCCTGTGCAGGTCTCCCACGTCTCCATGGAAATAAAGAAACACTGAGGTCCTAACTTCTTGATTGTGACTTACAAGTCTTTTGCACTCTAACTGTTGAAGCCAATTATGTTTGCAGTCGCAGCATATTTTAAGATTTTTCTTGATCTTATGTGTAAATTTTAGCCTGTGAGAAAAAAGGCATCTCTCACTCCTCTCCCTGCTGTTTGTCTGTATTGGTTCTACTTTGGCAGTTCCCACTTCCCAACAAGGACCACAAACTCTTCAACAGGTTAATCTAAAAGTAATCCCCCAAATTTAAGGTCCTCTGTCCAGCACTGACATGCAAACCTGGAAGCCCACAGGTAAAGGCAGTTGTGCCTCAGGGCTGATACAAGTCTTCTTCCCTTGCAAGGCTTTTCCTCACAGGAGCATCCTTGAGGCACTTCCTGCTGATGCCTTCGGCTCACTCTCTTCTGGCCGCTTCAGAGGTGTTAGATGAAGAACTTAACCAAGTTTTGTACCCTCCTGGCAATTCCTCTTCACACATCTCCCTGCCACCATCGCCTCAATATCAAAACCACTCTACAGATACCTTGTGCTGGATTTTGTGTTTTTCCTGTGCTCTGTCCTCTCCAGGCCCACACAGATCTGCTGAAGCCAGGCAGATGAGTTGTGCCAGCAGCACCCCTGCTCCTATCCCTGGCTCTCCTTCACTTCTTGCCTGCTCCGACTTTTCACTTCAAGGAGGAGCCTCCAGTCTCTAGTAGGAATTAAAAGACCACAGAGACCGTGGGGTATAAATAGGCTGGGCAGAAAAAATTGGTCTCTGTTATGCAGAGATTGGAAAAGGAACCTGGAAGTGTTTTGAGAAGAAGCCAAAGAACCAAGCACACCGATTGTGTTTGGGCAGTGAGTTGTCTTACAAAGCAGATGGCTTTGCATCCTCCTAGACCTGCCCTCTGAGGCACAGTTATTACTTCCATACTCCCAAAGAAATGGTCTTTGTAAGAGAGACAGTGTTTGGTTGCTGGATGCTGAGCCGAGCTGTGGGCACAGGCTTTACTGTTCTGTCCTGTTGTTAACAGGCAAAGGAGCCGCCCAGGGGACCTGAGCCCAGGGAGCCCCTACAAGTGTGTGCAGGGTATGAAGCAGCCACAGGTCAGCCACAAATGGGTGTGCCTTCTGCCAGTGCCACAGCAAGTACCAGGTCCACCAGGGGCTGAACACAGTGACTTACCAGGCTGGTGTAGCTGCGATGGCACAGCACAGGTCCAGCTCCTGACAAAATGAAAACCCCCATCTTAGGATAATTTCTTATTGTAGTAGGACATGTGCATAAATTAGCAAGGGATGGACAAAGATGCAGGGGCCTCCCTCTTCCCAAACAATCTTAGCACAGTTTTCCCAAAGGTATCCCTTAGCTTTCATTCCAGCCCTTCTCCCTTTGCAGGCCCCCTGCCATGCCAGTGGTAAGGCAGTTATTTAATCTGGGACCAACCATTCCACAGACACAGCAAACCAATTGGCCAGTTGGTAGACACCACTTGAGCACTCTTGGTTCAGCAGATTTCCTTCATTAACAACTGCAGTGATCTAGCAGGCCCTGCAAGGCCTCCTGTCCTTCCAAGAAAAAGTCGGGCCAGGAGGGCAGGAATACATGTTTCTAGCATAAGCCAAAGACACATACAAAGCATTTATTCACCACCAGCTGGGATCTCGATTACGCTGTCATTTTGCCACACCTTAATGCATTTGTGCTGATGTTCCCTGTCCTGTGCATTTGGAGTAAGTTGTAAAACCCAGAGTCTGCAAGAGCAGGTAGAAGAGCTGGCTGAGAGCTCAGTGTCTGGGCCAATGGCACCCACCTGAAAGAGGAAATTGGGAAGAGACAGGGGTACCCTGGGCTGGCCATGATGAAGTGGCGAGACACCCACCATGTTAACTGTGGCTGTGGGGAGCTGCTGGAATAGGTGCACCTGTCGGGTGGAGGCAAAGAAAAAGGCTAATTAAAAGCTAATTATGCATTATGGGAGGAAAGGAAACACGGCGGCAAAAGCACAATGTAATGAACGGGAGCTTGGTTAATTAAGGGCAATTAATGGTGAATAAGAATGATAATAAAGCAGATGGAGCGATGGCGCTCACCGCGCTCCGGGGAGGTGCAGCGCCTGCCTCGGGCGGGGCGGGACCCGGGCGGGGGACCCGGGCACGGATCCCACGGGGGGTGGTGATGGTGGTGATGATGATGATGGTGATGATGATGATGATGATGATGATGACGATGATGATGATGATCTCATCCGCGGCCAATCAGCAGCGCCCGCCCTGCCGCGCCCCCGCCGCTGCGCCCGGCGGCGCCGGGGGATGCTGGCGGCGGCGCTGCCCGGGCGCGGCACGGCGGGGGCGGCGGGCCCGGGGGCCGTGCCGGGGGGTCCGCGCCGGTCAGCGGCGGGGCCGGGGCGTGCGTGGCTGCCCGGCTGAGCGCGCAGCCCCGCTCCCGGGGTCCCGGCCATGAGCCGGGCGGAGGCCGAGCCCTGCTCCCGGGCTCTGGCGCAGGCCCGCGTCTACCTGGGGCAGCTGCGGGGCCGCGTGGGCCCGGCGGGGCCCGAGGGCGGCGGGCGCCGGGACTACCTGGTGGAGGCGGCGCGGCAGCTGCGGCTGGCGCTGGAGCGGGACGTCAGCGAGGACTACGAGGAGGCCTTCAACCACTACCAGAACGGCGTGGACGTGCTGCTCCGCGGCGTGCAGGGTGTGTGCGCCCGCCCGGGGACAGCGGACCGGGGCATCCCTCCGGCGACACCAGCCGGGGCACCGGGGCATTCATATCGGGAGTCCCGTGGGGGGGCCAAGGTATCTCTGCAGGAAGAATGGCAAGGGGACGGGAAAATCCCGCTAGGGAGTTTGTTGAGGGCACAGGGGCATCTGTCCAGGGAGCGCATCCCTGCCGGGAGAAGGTGAGAGGGCTGGGCCCCCCTGGGGACCGTGGCCGGTCCTTCGGGGCCGAGCCCGGCCCCTCACACCCGCCCTTTGCACCGGCCGCAGTTGACCCCAACAAGGAGCGCCGGGAGGCCGTGAAGCGGAAGATCACGCAGTACCTGCGGCGAGCCGAGGAAATCTTCAATTGCCACCTGCAGCGGGCGGCGGGGGGTGGCAACAGCGCTGCCACGGTGAGGGGCTGGCGTGGGGCCGCACGGGTGGGATGGCAGCGTTCTGTGACACCGGGAAACGGGGGTGGGGCTGTGCACTCGCAGATAAAGCAGTGCCGGTGGTCCTCCTTGTCGGCCAGATACCACGCTAAGATGTGTAGAGAAAACGGCAGGCACATCAGGCTGCCGAGGGCCTGGCCTGCCAGTGGCTGCAAGGGAGCTGGCAGCTCTTCGCCCTGCCTGGGTCGAGGAGCCGAGGTGGGCCCAGGCTGCCTAGGGTGCTTCCCGGACCCCACCCTCCAAGGTGTGTATGCTTAGCTTGCTGCCACCATAGTGGGTATGGACATTTTTGTCGAGACCAAAGCCACCGCAGGGAGCCACCCTCTCAAATGTTAGAAATGTCCTCTTCCTATCTGTCATCATTTCCATCTGTATGGAAACCAAAGACAATGGCTGCTTTCTGCATTGTGGGAAGGAGGTGGTTAAAGAAGGGAGAGGGGAGTGAGGCAGGGCAAGGTCAGAGCCTAGTGGGAAGAATGCAGGAAGAAAGACAACTACCTTCCACACAGGTCCCCTTAATGTTGAAACAGTCCAGGTCTAGCTTCAGATTTTGGTGTGATTTTTACCTCTGCTGCAAGTGCAAGCTTTCCCTAGAAGATATAGAAATCCAGGAGTTAGCCAAGAAAATGGTCCAGCTGATGTTAGAAATGAATCATGGCCATTGGAGTGTTTTATTTGCATGTTGACTAGCTGGGCAGTATTGCTGCCACCTGGAAAATGCAGGGGCTTTTTTCACCCACTGTAATGAACAACAGCATTTCTAGGTCCTACATCCTCTTCTCTTACCATCTCACAGGGCTACAGCAGCCTGCGCTTCCGGCCCATCAGGACACTGAGCTCAGCAGTGGAGAACCTGAGACGGTGTAAGGTTGTGGGAGTGATTGATAAGGTAATGACCTGGAGACCTGGAGTGAGGCTGGGGCTGGACCAAAGGGAGCCTAAGCTGGAGGGTCCTAGCAGCTGGAACGGGGGTGCCAGCCCACAGCATCTCCATCAAGCGATGCTGGGGTATGCATCCACACCACTTCCACCCAGAAAAATTCATAGGAGAGGACTCAAGACCGCTTAAGGAGTTAATTGGGAAATCTGTTAACATCCCCATTACTTTTGCTTACCAGACCTCCCGAGATATTTACAGCGAGCTTTATGCACCTCATTCTTTCCCACATATGGAATTGTGTTTGATGCCACAGTGGTGGACTCCTGTGGATAATCTAGACTTCAGGAAAAGCTGAACTGTCTGGATGAATAAACTAATTAGAAGTTCATTATTTTGGAGTGAAGATGCCAGGCTTACTGTAACCACAGACACATGGCACATTGCTCACCACTGCTGTTCACACGTCTCAGTTTTTCAGGACTGATGTGATCCTCCTGTCCTGCCAAGGCCCAGGTTTGAGCCCAAAAAGAGCACTGTGAAACCCATCAGTGTGAAGGAAGTAAAACTGGCATGGGAGCCACCTCTTGATTTAATTAATTTCCTGCTTCTTGGCTGCATGGCTATCTCCTTGCCAATAACCTGTGTTTCGTCTTTCAAAAGTAGGGGTCTGAGCCTCACAAAACTCTTCCAGTTGGGTGGGAGTTGGTTTCAGCTCCAGAGCTGAGACCCTTGGGTCATTCCTATAGGCTGTGTGTTGGGTCACCCCTTCTGACCAGTACTGTGTATCCTTTCCCAGGTGCAGATTGTCCAGGATCCAGCCACTGGTGAGACCTTTATACTCAAGGTGGGTGTTTTCAGTTTCATCTGTCTGCTTCTCCCTCTCAGGCTGGGGCCACCTTGTCCAAGCTGATGGCTGGGGCAGGTGAGAGGATAAAAAAATAGCAGCACTCAGAGGCTGGATGAAGTTGATGGTTCAAAAATCTTTTGGCTGCCTCAGCCATCCTTTGTGATCAGAAGGGAAGTGGTTCTCCTTGGTCATCCGTTTCTGACTTGTAACACTTCGAGCCTGTCCTAAACTGGGTCAACCCCTGAAACAGGTTGTGAGGTGTGCTCAGTACAAGTCCTTGAGTATTTTTCAGTGCCCTTGGAACCAACAATGAAGTACTTCATTAACTGGACAAAGAGGATCTGCCATGAGAGGGAGAAGCATCGTTTCCAGGGGAGGAGGAGAAAGGTTTGGGATGGCAGGTTTCTCCCTGAAGGGAGCAGGGTGGTTGCAGAGGAGTCAGTGCTCTGGAGCAGCTGTGCCCTCTGGGTCCCACAGTGCAGATGGGGAGTGCCCTACCTTGGCAGAGCTTTGCAGAGCGCTGCCTTATCACAGCTGGGTGCTGGGGACTGCAGAGCTGTATGAGCCGCACGTTTACACAGATGGGGGAGCTCCATCATGGGTGACCTGCGAGCAGCCATGGGGCTTGGCAGAAGGCATGCTCCCTTCTGCCTGGCCTTCAGCCCTGCCAGCTGCTAAGCTGCACAGAGTCCAAGTCCCTACTGTGCTGTACCACCCATCTCCCTGTACCTCCTCAGAGCCTGCCCAAATCCCACGTTGAGACCCGTGAGCGACAGACCATCATCCCTCATGGGGTCCCCTTCATGGTCAAGCTGTTGTGCTACTATGTGAGTGAGGACTCCATCTTCCTCCATCTAGAGCATGTGCAGGGTGAGTGATGACAGCCTTGCCTCCCATCTGTGAAGCATCCTGGTTTATCCTGAATGTCCTTTCTTTAAAATCCAAAGTGTATTTCCCCTCCTGTTTTTGGACTGTTTTTTATAGTGATCATGTAAGCTGTCTTCTTCATATAAGGGTGGTGGGTATCAGGGCCTGGAGACTTAGTGAACAGAGCTGTTGAGCTGTTCAGCTGTGAAGTGCAGAGGTTTGAGAAGAACTGGCTGGGGATGTAACCTAGAAATGGGCCCATGTAGACCTACAAGGAAAAAAAGGTTTTGTGGGTGTGTTAAATGGAAACCAGCCTTAGTCTTTAGAGAGATGAGCCACTGCACCTCAGGGGAGGGAGCGGTCATGCCTTTAGGTAATGAAGTTGATGTGATTCAGCATCTTGAAAAGAAAAACCTCTTCATTTTACTGGCATTATCTGACCATAAGAGGAAAGTGATGGAGAAGGGAAATGAAGTGAGGTAGTTCACCTGAATGTTGTAGAACAAAACACTGTTTTTACAAGATCTTTATGTTTTTTTTTTTGTTGTTTTTGTTTTGTTTTGTTTGTTACAAAAGGTCACGCTGGATTTTGAGATCATACCAAAGAGAGGAAATGGAAAATTAGGGCATAAGGGGCAGTGAGCATACTGGGGTTTGGGTACATTAGAGGTTTGAGGTTGTCCCAGATCTTGGTGAAGAAGTATGACAAGGTGGAGGCTTGTGCCATGGACCTTATTTACTCCCTCCTGGTTGAATGGATGTGGAGGGAGCAGCAGCTGGAGTCCAGTATGCAAATGGAGGCTGACATGTGTTGGAGAACAGGCTCAACTCCTTGTGCATTGGTATAGGATGAGTTTAGAGAAAGAAGCCAGCACTGAATGTAGTGAGGCTGGGAAGCCCTGCCAACATGCTGTGGGCTCCAGGGTTTGCAGCTCTGGCTCCTTGCTGACCCATGGCCTTGTGCCATGCTGTGGGAGCTCTCTGGCATTTCTGTCACACAGGAAGGAAAGGCTTTCAGGTGGAAGTGGGGGTGGCAGTGGGATCAGGAGCATTTGTGAATATGTGGCTTGTCTGTGACATGGAAGTGGCAGAGGTGGAATCAAAGAGACTGTGTAGAGTAGGGAGAGGGCTTCTAAAGGAGGAGGGAAAGGGACTTAGGTGTGCCAGGTGCTAGGGAAGGTGTGGCAATGGGCATGGTGTGCTTGTAGGATGGGGGTGCATTCTGCATGGACGTGAGCTTTGCTGCTGGAGAGGTCAATGATGCTCAGTCATGACCCCACTGTGCCTTGGCCTGGACCTGAATAGGCCATGTTGGCAGTGGGGGAACCAGGGATACTTTCTGCCTCATCACTTGTTCTTCTTTCTGCTTTCCAGGGGGGACACTGTGGTCTCACCTCCGCTCCAAGTACTCTGTCCAGCAGGACTGTGCCGATTCAAGCACCATTCAAACCCTCCAGGACCATGGCACAGAGGATGGTGTGGGAAACTCCCAGGGTGGCAGCCAAGTATCCATACTCCCTGTTTGGATGGGCAGTGGCCTCCCAGGCTCTATGAACTACCAAGTATTGGGAAACACTGATGCCTCACTCTCTCAGGAGCAGTCCCCTGGCCCCACAGACTCTGGCTCAGGGGACCACTGCCAGCTTCTCCTGGCTCCTGCTGGTGGCAGTGGGGCTGCACCTAGAGGACAGGATCTGAGTGTGACACAGACTGTGTCTGGTGTTGTGGACCATTTTCCAGCAGCATCAGCCAAATGCCCTGGCCACCTTGCCAGCCAGGGCTTGGTTGTCTACCCATGGAATGATCTAACCAACGGCACAGGCTGCATATCTGAGAGAACAACCTTCCAACAAGGCCCCAGGCTTCCCCAGGGGCTTGTCCCTCTACCAAAGACTGTGAGAGGGGGGCAGCCAGGGGCAGGGCAGATGCCAACTCGGAAAGTATCTGAGGCCTCCCACGCTCAGCCCCTCCTGGCCCTGGGTGAGAGGCAGCTTCCTGCAGGAGTTGCCCTGTCCAGCTCTGGCAAACCCAGTGTGCCTGACCCAGCTGTGTGGGAGCCCTCTTGGGGAGCAAGCCTGACCTGTGGCTGGCTCAGCAAACAGCCACCATCAGGACAGTGCAGGGCTTTGGCTTCCCATGGGCACAACCGGAGAGCATGGGCTGTAAAGGAAGAGCAGGTGCAGCTGTGGGCAGCAGAAATCCTCCTGGCCTTAGAGGGACTTCACCAACAGGGTATCTTGTGCCGGGACCTCAACCCCAGGAACCTGCTGCTTGATACAGCTGGTAGGTAATGCCCCATGCTGCTGCCCCAAGGAGAAGGGAATTGGTCTTCCGGCTGGGAGACTGCTGCTTGCCCCATTTCCAGAAGATGTGTACTTTCTTGTGTTTGCTTTGGGGGAGAGTGGGAGTCTGGGAAGGTTTGGTATTTCTGAAATTGGAAGTGTGATCTCACTTAGGTTTTCCAAGTAATTATTACAAGCGATGGTTCTGCAGCAGGAGAGTCAAGGGCCATAGCCACAGAAATGCATTACCCCTGCTCCCATGTGGGGGTTGGCTGCCTGGGAAATCCCAGCCTGGGGAAGCTGAGACCAGCTGAACTGTGCCTGAGGTTAGTGGGACTAGTGGGTTAGTTTCCCCTGCTTATAGTAACTGCCTGCTGGGGGTGTTTTGGAGCCATCCCATCCCTCTGAGCCATGGGTATTGCTGTCAGTGCAAGTCCCTGCTCAGCTGCCAACATCTGGGACAAATTGGAGAGCTACAAATTGCTTAAAAAGAAAAATGCAGAGAGTCGTGCAAGGAGAAAGCTAACCTTCTTCCCCACTTCCCCTTTAAAGCTACTTCTTTCCTCACCACAGCGTGCACTGAGATCTGTGAGCTTGGAGCCTACCTAATCAGTCTCACCTGTTGGGCACCTCAGGCAAGCACTGGGAAGCCAGTGGAGGGGTGTGTGTGCCAGGGGATTCTCAGTTCCTCTGTGTTCAGGGCATGACAGGGGCTCAGTACCCTGGCTGCTCCCAGTGGTAGGGATATGGCTTGGCTTTGTGCTATGACCAAAGCCCTCAGTCTTTCCTAACCTTCCTGCTCTTGACTCTGGTGCTGCTCTGCAGGTCATGTCCGTCTCACCTTCTTTGGCCAGTGGACAGAGGTGGAGCCCCAGTACTGCAGCCAGGCACGGGAAGAGCTGTACAGTGCTCCAGGTAAGGGATGTGTCCCCTGGCTTCTCCAGCTCTCTGCCCAGTGGCTCCAACTGGACAGAGGGGCTTCTGCAGGCAGTGAGATGTGTCCAGCACAGTGTAGTCACTGGTGCTCCCTGCCTCCAGCTCTGACTGCTGTCTCTTTCTGCAGAAGTGGGGGGTATCATGGAGCCCACTGAAGCAGCTGACTGCTGGAGCTTTGGCTCCCTCTTGTATGAGTTGCTGACAGGAGTGGTAAGAGGCTGAGGAGCTGTGCAAAGAGGACAGGGGAGGAGGAGGGTCAAGGGCTGGCTGCTGTGTAGGCTGGGAGGGTGCCTTGCCCTGCTGGCACCTCAGTTCTTGGCCAGGTTCCTTTTTAGACATGTAATTCCCAGTGCCTGTGTGTGGTCTCTGGGTGTTAAGGGCCCTGGTTTTTAAATGCTGCTGTGTAGGGCTGGGGTTATGTGGCAGTGAAGACTCAACAGGGTGGTCCAGCCCTCCTTGGTGCCTCTGCTTAACATCACCCTCTGCCTCCTGCAGCCACTCTCCCAAAACCATCCATCAGGGATTCAGCCTCACACCCAGCTGCATCTGCCAGAGGGCCTCAGCCTGGCTGCTACATCGCTGCTCACTGAGGTGAGGGCCTTGAGTGGATGGGAGGGAGAATGGGACTAGAGGTTGGGGAAAGGCAGGGTCCAGCCTGGGTACCATTTCCAGTGTCCCCATCTCCCTGTCTCCCATTGCTTTTCTCTGCAGCTTCTGCAGTACAATCCAAAACGACGCTTGGGCTCTGGAGGAGGTGGCATAACAAAGCTGAAGTCTCACTCCTTCTTCAGCACAGTCCCTTGGAACAAGCTGGTGGGCTAGGCAGGCTGTCCTTCTCCCAGGGAGTTGGGCCCTGGGCTGCTTCCCTGGCACTTGTGACCCAGGTGGCCCTGGCAGCACTGCCTGCTGGGGAAGGCTTGCCTCACGGGCTGCTTTGAGGTGGGGTACACATGAGGTTCTGCAGCCTTACATGTCCTTCTGTCTCTGCTTCTGTTCGTTGGCATCTCCAAAGAAGAGGCGTCAGGCTGGGCCTGTCTTCTCCAGGTCCTCCCTGGGGGAAAAGGAACCTGGGTGCCCACCTCCAGGAAGTGGTGGTGTTCCCCTTCTTGGGGCATCTGTTCTTCAGCTCAGCACCCTGCCCTGGAACTCCCTCCCTGTTTTTTTTATCTCTGCTGCTACCACCACAGTGACCCCCTTGGTCTGTTATATTTTGTGGCTTTCAAATGCAGCCCCTCTGGGCCCTGCTGGCTGGGGCCCTGCAGGCTCTGCCCCTGCCGGACTGCATGTGTGTGTGTGTGCCATCCCTGCTGCAGGGGTGACACAAGAAGCCCTCTGCTCTTCTCCCCCTCACCCTCTGAAAAAAATAAACTACTCAATATCACTTAAAGAAGCATCCTTTTGTTTCTAAGCTGCATCAGCTAGGTGTAGGCCAAGCCTGCTGAGTGACAGAGAGCCCCAAATCTGTTTCTGAAATCTGCCTGGGAGCCCTGGGTTGGTGTCACCTCCAGGCATCAGCACCCTGCAGCCAAACCCCAGAAGGTGGCAGTGAGTGCCTGACCTTCTGTCCTTGTGCTGCTGCCTGCATCACAGCCTCTCAGCTCTGCACAGCTGTATGGCTGCAGCTCAGATGTGGGAGAAATGCCTGGGTGTTCTTCCAGCCTTTTGTCATTGTTAGGTGTTGCGGCTCCAGCCCTCCACGCCTGGCAGGACAGCAGCCCTCCCAGCCATGCTTTGAGCAGTTATCCCTGGTGGACCACACAGTGAGGGTTTAAAGGGGTGAACACTGAGAGGTGTGAACTCTGAGAGCCAGCAAAGGGAAGGAGCCAAGTGTACATAGATTCTGGATTAAAGAAAAAGTACAAACACGTGTCTGCCGACAGCCCAAGGTGGAGGCTCTGCTCAGCGGTGCAAGTAAAAGCCACAGGCTGATGAGCTTGCAATGGCAGCAGTGCAGTTCTGGTCCCTGCTCTCCCAGCACCCCCCAGCACAGTATGCTGCTCACTTATCTCCCATAGTAAGGAATTAGTGGTACCAGCGACACATCTCTGTGGCTAGCCGATTCCAGCTCCTGCTTGCCCGGAGCGGTGCAGACACCGTCCCAGGCAGCAGCAGGAGTGCTCGCCCACCAGAGGGAAGCAGAGCTCTGCAGAAACTCATCTCCTACACCAGCAAAGGTGCGGACACCTCAATTGCTGTGCAGAACCTGGACTGAGCAGGGAGCAGACCACTAATGCCACAAAAGGCTAGAGAGCAGGAGCAGCTGAGTCTGGGACTTTTCCTCTCCATGGCAGCCCACACTGGCCGAACCCTCCAGCTGCAGCCTTGTACCCCTGTCCACCAGCCTCCTAGTCCTGTGATTCAGGGGAGGTTCAGAAGGAAGGACCCTGTGTCCAAAGCCACAGCATGGCATCTTGCAACTCAGTGCCATGGGTGACACCCAAGGGAGTCAAAAGTAAGTTTCAAGCACTACTCTCTTACAGCAAGCCTTGACAGGGCAGATTAAATAAAGCAGTTTGTGTAATTTTAAGTTTGACTGTATATACCCTTCCTGATTGGTTCAAAGGCCTCATTTATTTCCGCTTCAGAATTAAGGCTTCCCCAGGCTCATGTACAAAGTCAAGGTGGACCTGGACAAGTATCTTAAACCAGCACAGAGGCTGAATGCAAGAAGCATTTTTTAATCAAAACCTTCTCTTCCACTCAACTTACTTGTGTGCAAGAATTACACTCTCTGCCCTTCCCAGAACATGGAAGGGTTTTTTTCCTCTTCCCCTAACCTACCTCAGCCAGGGCCAGGCAAAAAAGCTGACTCTGCACTCTGTTTTTTCCCTAGCTGCCAGGAAAATTCAGGCACCAGTACCAGGAACTGCCCTCCCTTTCATCTGCTTGGCAGCTGTGAGTGCTATCGTTTTCTGTTAGAAGGGGCTGCCCTCTTCATCTGTAGCTGGGAAGGGTAAGCCATCTCTGAAGTTGATGTCAGCGCTGGGAAAACCCTGCCATGATCCAGGAATGATTTTGTGTTGTTCCAACAAGGACAGCTTCTTAGGAAAACAGCCAGCATCTCAGACAGTTTCCACTCCTCCTTGTTCTTGCTTCCTTTCTCCCTCTGCAAAAGCCTTTCCACATTTGCATGAATTACAACTGTCCTGTTGCAGCAGCAAAAATTCAACCTCTGAAAAACTTTATTAACCTGTCCCAGGTCTCCCTCTTGGCCATCATGTCCTTTAGCTAACACTGGGAATTCCTCATCATCTGCAACAGTTCTGTTGCTAGAAAAGGATGATTTCCAGCCCTAAAAACCACCTCTTTCCTGGGAAGAGCCAATTCTTTGGCAGAGAGTTTGGGGCCAGCAGTGTCCATAAGCAAAGACTCAATTTAGTACCACTACAGATGGGCTTAGCTTCCATTGCCTCTTTTCTCACAATAAATAGGACTCTTGCATTTCACTCAGGGTACTGCTGATGCCAGAGTCCTTGCCCACTCAAACACATCCCACCTTGCAGTCATTGCAGAGTTTTATTTCATTTAAAATCCGCTGTGTTAAATATTTTTGTTACAAGTTCTGTGTAGGGGGTAAGAGTAATAGACTCTGCAGGCACTAGCAACCCCCTCACCCCTCAATTCACGTGTGCGCTATCAGATTAAGAACTGCCCCCCTCCCCCCAGAACCAGCACCCGAGGGCTGGGATACCCATTCCAGTGAAAGGCCTGCCCCCCAGCTGTGCCGGCCAGAGCAGGCCAAGCCCCGCACGCAGGAAGCCAGCAGTCAGAGCCACCGCCAGTGAGCTGGGTGTCACGGAGAGCTGCTGGGGCTGGCTCTCACCCCCACATCGGGCAGGCAATGGTGAAAGGGCTGTCCCCAGAACAGTGCTACCTCCACACGGGTCCCGCCCAACAAGAACATTCACGCCACAGTGACTGGGCTGGTGAAAGACAATTGCCAAGGGAAAGTAGGGGAGCTGCCACCCCGTGTTACTGTCTGTGGAGGGAGTGTAACTAGGGCACTGCCAGAAGCATGACACCTACCTCAGGCCCTGCTCTGACCAAAACTTTTCCTGCAAGTGGCCTCGGGGTCACACCACCCTTGCAAGGCAGATGAGTGTGAAAGATTTTCAAGCAAAACATGGACAGGACAGTAGCCTTTCCTCTCCTCTCCCTCCCAGGAACCTTAGTGCTAGGCAATAAAGCTGACCCTGCCATGGAGGGGCAGGGAAGGGTACCCTAGCACAGCAGCAGCAAGCAGTTTCCAGTGGTATAGAACAAGCTAGAGGTGAGAATTTGGTGCTCTGAGGGAGAGGATGCCACACAGATGGCTCTGGAAAGGCAGTGCCATTAGTGGTTGGCCCACAGCATGGCAGTTCTTGTGAGATACTAAACCTTCATTAAACAAAATAGGAAAGGAGGTAGGAGCTATCCCTGTAATTCCCTCTGGGACAACTCCAATCACAGCGGAGGAAGAAAGACTGGAATGACCCCTGCCAGTTCCTGAATGCCCTGCATCGTCCCTGCTGGTGCTGCGGCCCTGTCCTGGGTGGGTTGTGTGGGGGTGTGGCTGCCCTACAGGTCGAGCAGCAGCACGCGGGGATCCTCCACCGCTGCCTTGATCTTGCGCAGGAAGGTCACGGCCTCTCTGCCGTCGATGAGCCGGTGATCGTAGGTCAGCGCCACGAACATCATAGGCCGCACCTCGATCTGAGGAGGGACAGGGGATTAGTGAGCTCAGCACTCCTGCCCCTGCCTGCATGGTTCCCTCCTGTGAATTCAGGGAAGACCTGGCTTCTTCCCACCCCAAATCCTCCATGCAGGCGCTCCTGGATGTATCCTGCCTGGCAAAATTACCTACCCACCCACCCAGGCTGGGTCCATGCCACATACGAGATAAGGTCCCTTCCTGGAACCGTTCCCTATCACAAAGGCTACAACTTCCTCCTTCCCACACCTAAGCAGATTATAACCAGTTTGCCCACTCACAGATAGGACAAAGTCCCCTGCACGGCTCAGGCCAAGTACCAGGGCCAGCAAAGGTGCCCTATGCCCATTAGTCTCTGCTCCTTCTTCACACTGAAGTGTTTCAGAAGTGACACCAAGTCCTTAGAAAAAGGTCCTCAGTCTGCTGAGCCCTATCCTTCATTCCCTAAAACCTCCTGTGCAGGTCCACCTACCTTGCCTCCCACAGCCACAGGCCTGTCAAAGATGGCATGCATGCCTAAGATGGCAGACTGGGGTGGGTTAATGATAGGTGTTCCAAAGAGTGACCCAAAAACCCCACCATTGCTGATTGTGAAGGTGCCACCATCCATGTCTTCAATGGCCAGTTCATTTTTCCGTGCCTAGAAGTAAAAATAAGGTCTTAGCCACACAGACCACAGAGAGCAAGGAATGAGGGTTTGGACATCCACTCTCTCTCCAGGAATAAATACTGATTGCAAGAGCTTTGCTTATTGATTTGTTCAGCTGAAAACCAGCAAAAATTGCTCAAAAATGCACCCCGTGTTTAGTGTGAACATCTAGTGGCTTTGGGGAAGGATTCTCTTGCCTTTGCTTCCAACTCCTGCTTTTGCAGGAGACAGACACAGGGACTGCTACCCCAGGGCAGTTCAGCCTTGGCCTCTAAAGACAAAGGTGAAGATACACCATGCCACTAATGCACAGATTGCAGTCTTCTGGAAGGGCAACAAGTAGAGCTGTCCTAGAAGGTAAAGGAACAGCCAGCCATGTAACTGGATCACTCCCCACAGCACAACTCAGTGTGTTAGAGGTCAGAGATGATGACACAGAGACCAAATCAATACATGACGATCCAGCATTTCCAATTTCCATTCCTCCAAACCCCCTTCAGAAAATTTTCCTTACCTTCTCCCCCAACTCGTAGATAGCACGCTCTATGTCAGCAAAGTTCATGTTTTCTACATTCCTAACCACAGGGACCACCAGACCCTGGGGAGAAGCAAAGTCCATGAATAGCAAATTCAGTGCAGTGACACACAGATAGCTGTCATGAGGCAGGAATCTGGACAGAGGCCCAGAGAGCTCCTGCCTCCCCATCAGCCCACAGCAGCTGGTTGGCAGAGCTGCCTCACACCCTGGTAGCCTGACAGGAAACCTGGCATGACACATGTCAAAGGCTGACACCTTAAATTGAGCCATCATCTTTGCCTTTGCTAGCCTGTCTCATAAAATCAAC
This sequence comes from Lonchura striata, assembly GCF_050655825.1. Lineage (NCBI taxonomy): Eukaryota > Metazoa > Chordata > Aves > Passeriformes > Estrildidae > Lonchura > Lonchura striata. Next base: position 50,835,087 of record NC_140707.1, on the reverse strand, counting down.
CAGGTCTCTCTGGAGCCAGCTCCACATTAATAAATTCCCTGGTGAGGCACTGGGAGATTTCAGCTGGCACCTCTTTCCCTCACCTCTTTTTGCTGGGCCTCCCCTAGACTTTGGGAGAAGACAGTGACATAACTTCAGTCCTTGTCAAACCTCTGCTTCATAGAAGAACCTTCTAATCAAGAAGGTAATTCACTAATTCAACAGCTGTAACTCCATCCCATACTCTCCCTGGACAGACACATCTCAGTGGAACAGCACAGCAAAGTTAGCCAGAGGACAGGATGCTCAAAGCTTTTACTATGTCATGGATTCATTACAAGAAAGGGTTTCCCTAACCTGGCCCTACTCATTAACAATTGAGATCTATATTGACCCTGTTACCAGATCTCTTATTGAGATTAATATAGTGGTAGAACATTCTTGGTCTGATAAAAATCAGTCTTATCAGTTAATTTCTGCTGAAGCAGAGTACAAAGCTGAGCTGGCTCAAAGTATATGATCATCCCATACGAAAGGCTGTGGGAAGCAGGGACAAAGTATCCAAGGTACCTACCCGGGGAGTTGCTACAGCAACACTGATGTCCACATAGTCCCTGTACACAATCTCTTTGGTCGTGTCATCAATTACTAGAAAGAGAAAAAACTTGTGTTACATGTGCAGAACCTCAGAATTGACAGAATAAGGGTTTGACATACTAAAAAAAAAATCATAACAACTTGCTGATGTCTAGCTTACACATAACTCCAAAGAGTGATTCCTTGCTGTACCTGTGGGAGAGGCACCAGGATAGACAGAAAGAAAATAGTCCACAGTGTTCAGTCCTCCTGAGTTATTCTCCCCTTGGTTAATCTGTTCTTCTGCATTTCAGCAAGCACCTCTGACACACCCAGAAACTGCACTGTGCCTACAGCAGCCACCTCTACACCAACCAGCAGGCTTCTGCAAGCTGCATATGCAAGGCCCCAGCCCCACTCCTGGTCACCCCTTCCTAATCGAGTCCCTCTTGGCAAGCTGTTCTCTGCCTATGTGAGTGGCTTTAGCAAAATCAGCAGCAGCATGCAGGACTGTCCCCATGTTTTCTGTGCACTTGACTTGCTTCTCCAAGCTACTACTCCTACCATGGACTTGGCCATTCGCTTTCCCCCATTCTGCCATGTTCCCTAGACATGCAAGTCACCAGCAAGGGTCACCACTCACCTGCATTCACAACAGGCTGGTCCTGCAGAGCAAAGGCTGCAGCTTTCACAAAAGCTGACATGAAACCTAGCTTCAAGTTGTGCTTTTTCAGAAAGGTATCCTTGTGTACAGCTCTCATCTCCCGGATGTTGCTGCGAAACACACAGTAACACTGGTGAATGGGGAGTGCAAGAAAACCCTCACTCTGTAACACATTTCAGTGCCAGCCACAATGATGTAAATCTGCACCAATGAGTGGGAAATCTCCAGTCTGCTGCAAAAGCCTTCACGTGTGATATAAACATGGCTCTAAGGTTCCTGCCAAAGGATCAAACAGAAACTGGTCCTGGACCAGGAGCTCCACGGCCACGGTAAACCTGCAAGGACCACACTGCCAAGAACAGAAGCAAGATGCAGCATGGTATATTTCCTGCTTAGGCCTGATATAGGTTGCCACCTATTCTCTGGAGACAACAGTGCTCATACCAGTGTGGCACCACAGACAGCAAACGCAGGTGTGGCTGGACTGACACAGAAGGGTGAAAAACCACGATGTGGCAAAAGCAGTAAACATGCAGGAAATAATATCAAAGTGATCAAAGGATAAGACCTCAACCACTCTGCAAATTCAGCACCAGACAGCACAACACCACTTTTGAACCCAACTCTCTGGCTTTGGGAGTTGAGTGAATATGAAAGGAATTTTCCCAGGAGCTATGGTAGTGGGTGCCAGTCCACCCATAGCTCTTGACCAGACAAATAATGTTTTCCCACTATTTCTACTAATCATAATTGAGACCATTTACAAAACATCAACCAAGCTGTGGCTACAAGCTCTGCCTATTCTGGCCTAACATCAGATGCTGTGGAATTGCATGGTTCATCCCTTCCCCCTTCAGAGACCTTCAGTCTTTGAAGAGAGTTTCACCAAGGAGCAGGATTTTTCGTGGCTTAGAGTGTTTGTTTTCCTGTGTCTAACCTTGTTTAGAGTTAGGATTACCGCCCAAAGACATTAGTGCCTCCCAAGACACAAGGGCTGCAGCAATGAGGATACGACTTGCTATGGAACTGCCTCATTAAGGTCTCCTCCTTTCAGACACTGACCCCCCGTGGGAAGCAAGAGGCCCCAGCACAGGTCTTCACAAATCACCTTCACAGTAATCAATCCAAAACACATTACCAGATGCAATGAGAGCCCCAGGCTGGCGTAAAGTGACACCTCAGTGAGCCTCTGAGAGGAGATAAAGCTGCAGCACTTCCCTCCAATCAAGACTATTTTGCCAGCCTTATTGTTCTGAGATCCAAATATTTACATGTTTTGTCTTAAGGAGTAGCATAGTATTTCACAAGGCAATTTGATTTGGGCACAATTTCCCCTTAATGCACTGTAACATAAGCTGCCCACCCTCCAAAGACATTAGTGTGCTCAGTCCATGCAAGCACTTGAGTCAGGAGCCCCCCACCTGCTTGAGAGGATAGGGAAGGGTGCTGATCTGTCTCTAGAATGCTGTACTATTTGACAGCAAAGGCCTTAGGCCTAAGCAATGCTCACCTGAAAGGCTGATGAGCCCTGGAGAACCAACTCACTGGAAGTTAAACACCTCCAAAAGCAGTAACCTGGTGGAGTGGCAGAAAGCAGATGCTCCATCTTGCTGTCTTCTAACAGCCACTATATGCAAGTGATACTAGCCCCTTCTGGTCTTCTGCTCAACATTTACCAGTCTTCCACCAAAAAGCCCACAGAAGAGGAATCAGAGATTACCCCTATTACAAGTAGCAGGTGATGCCCAAGGAACGACAGGCCATTAGGAAGCTGTGCACCCCCTCATACCACAACACCAACGTGGTGAAGATGTGCAGAGTATAGTACATACCTAAGAAAGAGGGCCCAAAAGACATGCTGCCAGTGTCTCCAAAGAAAACCTGCAAGGGTTTGACTGCTATTTAAAGATTACTGCCTTAACCTGTTTCTACTCAAAAACGGAAAAAGAGGTTTACTCCTCACCTCATATCAATCTCATTGAAAGTGGTCAGCATGGCACAAGTATTCTGAGCCTCTTTCAGCCGCTGAGCAATACGCTGACGCATCCTATTCATTTTCACCTGCAAATTAAAAAGGTATACGCAGAAGCTGCCTAAAGCTCAACCAAGGGCAAAATGCACAAGAAACCCAAAAGGCCCTCCTCTTGCCTAGGCCAAGGCTTTTCACTCTAGGTCAGGAGCACAATGGGTTGAGGAGTTTATTTCACTGCTTGGCTCAATCACAGTTCACTTGAAAAGCAGTGCTGAAATGCATCACAGTATAGCTACTTCTGACCTCTGCATTCCTCAAGACCTCCAAGCATGCACAGCTTTCCGTGTGGCTAATGTGAGAAGAGCAAGACTGCTAAGAAAGCAGGTTGCTCAACCATGCTGTCTTAAGAATGCACAAGGCAGTTTCAGCAGCCTCAACCCTTTGCTGATGGCTTGTGGACAAACCAAGCAGATCACACTGAGTCCTTCTGTCTTGAGTCAGCAGAGCTCAAGACAAGACTTTTGCCTAGAAAAGACCTGTACCAGATTGGTCCAGGCTCTTCCTCCACACCACCTGTAAGTGGCTCCCTCATGTAGAGAATTTTCCTACCTGTCACAGCTCTACCGAGCTGGGTGTGTACAGGTGGATATGGACACATCCAGAAAGCTCAAGCCAGAACAGATTATCACCTAGCAACAGAAGTACTGGCAAGGTCCCTGCTCCAACAGCTTACCCTATGCTCTGATCTGGCACCTTTGGTGGGCACTGCCTCCCCAGGAGGGGCTGCCGCTGGGGCTGCAGCCGGCTTCACAGCAGACACTGAGGGTAAAAAACACATCAGTCAAAACCGTAAGTCAGGTAGAAAATGCTCTGAGGTAGAAAGCACATTTGAGCTCCTTGCTTAAGTGACACAATATGGAAGCAGCCCTGAATTAGGCTGGGAAGGTTCCAGGCATAGCTGAGCAATCCAGTCTGGAGCAAGCAGAGCAATACTGCGGGAGCCCTTAATCATAAATGCCTCTGTTTGATGTCTTTAACTTTATACACTCTCCCCCAAAGCAGAGAGACTCAAGAACAGGAACAAATGGCTATTGCCTCACCTGGTTTGCTGTCGATGGGCTGAGTTGACACAGGCGGCACTGGTGGCATCGTAGTGGGAATTGGTGCTGCAGCAGGGGGAGGAGCAGGTGCAGCTACAGGTTCAGGGGCTGCAGGAGGAGGAGGGGCTGCTGCTGGTTTAGCCTTGGCAGGAGCAGCTGAAAGACAAGGAAGAACCATGGAAAGGGCACCAGCTTCCACTGGCAGAGATCTGTGAGTCCAACCAACCTAAAAAAAAGTAAACCCTCAGGCAGAGTGCCTTTATGTTCTCAGCAGTACTGAGCTGACAGAAGTCACAAGTCACAAGTCACCATTGTGAAAGTGTTTTACTCATCAACACCCTTGACCTCCTCACTGGAGGAGGCTGGATGCTACAGAGAAGAGGGCACAGAAGAGAGTTAGGGAAATTCTCAACTAGTTATAGCTAAGAGCTCAATCTCCTCCAGAGGGAACAAAAGAGAAGACCCCCCTCAGAAGGAGTAAAATTATGCTTTTCTAATGGACAACAGGAGTATTTTCTTCCAGTTACAGAGGCAGATGGAGGAATTATTTAACCTCTCTCAGGATTCCTCTAAATGCTTTGCTAAATGCTAAAAAGTATTTTATTCTAAATGCTTAAAACTTCAGAAGAAAACTGGCAGAAACACAAAGGCAAGTTATAAATGCCTGATTTACCTCCAGTTTTCCTGAGTTTGAATAGAGGTGTCCCCCCTTCCACCTTGCCACCATCGGGTACCAGAAGGGCTTCAATCACACCAGCTGCTGGGGCTGGAACTTGCACTGATGTCTGAAAGAAAAGAAAATCAGTGAAATTCTCCCAAACATCAGTTGGAGAACAAGCACCCAAGAGAAGATGCCAATATGTGCAGATACACATTGTAATTTGGCACAGACAGCAGCTATGTCTCGCACTATTTGCACCAGTTTTCACACCTTCCACCAGGATTTTGTGCCAATAGTTAGAAGCTTTAGGAGATGCTGGCAGTGTAACATACAGCCTGATCTCCAGGATAGAGTCAAGAACTGACCCACTGTCAGCATCTTCCTGACAGCAAAGCTGAAAACAGAACTTGGCAGAGAATTCAGTAAGAACTTCAAGGCTTAACAGTCCTTTCAAGGGTGGATAAACTTAAAGCCTGAATTTAAAATGAACCGAAGACAACCTATGGTGTGCAGATTTCTCCTTTGCTTAAACACAAACAGGTCTCAAAACTCAAAGCATTCAAATAGGAAGGAGAAGTAAAATTACAGCTCAAATAAACAACAACATCAGTGATGATTAATCAAATGGATGAGTAAGGGTTATCAAGAATCCTCACTTAAGGCACAGGAAGTTTTCATACTAAGTAGAAAAGCTTTTCTCCATGAGGAGAGCAGGAGACACAGCCAGGGTCCTGTAGGCTCTAGCAGCTCTTAGCAGGAGAGAGGCCATACAAGGTACCTGCTCCAGAACTAGAAAAAGCTTTGGTCCAGAAACTCCTACCTTGTCTGTTTCAATCTCACACACCACTTCATCTTCCGCCACTGTGTCTCCAACAGCTGAATGACAGATATGAAGACCACTGTGAGGAGGGAGGTGTGCTCTGGCCTCCCCTTTTTACCCACAGCAGTTTCCCACACTAACCCGTAACTTTTTCATCCCAGTTCTCCACAACTTCTAAAGAAAAGACTAGCTCAAGCAATCTACTGCACAGTTAAGACTCTGATTCCAACGCAGACACCTCCCCTCATCCAACACTACCCCTGACAGAGAGGTGATGAGGCAGTAACTGCAATTCTCAATCCTTTAGAGATTAAGAATGAAGCTGAGGCTTCAATTAAATGAGGCTGCAATTAAATGCCTCATTTGTCAAAGACTGAAAGGCACAGAGCAGGATGTCAGCCAGTGAACTGTAATGCATCCCCAAGGTGTCCAACACACCAGTAACAGTGATGAGAATGTCAGGGAAGAGGCAATTGCTTACCTTTCTCCCACCTGACATCTCCTTCTGTGACTGACTCTGCAAAGGCTGGTGTGTTCACCGTAACCACGTCATCCCCTGTGAGAGAGACAAACAGACTTGACTGCTTTCAGAGCTAAAAATTTATGGTATTGCTTCATTTTTGTCATCACAACTCTGCTAAAGAGGGTAGGCCATCAGACATCAATTGCTGTCTGTCTCCTGGCTTCTACACTGATCAACATTTAAACACCAGAGAAATTCACATCTGACTGAAAGCCACATTGTGACTTGTGAATGCCAGATAAAATCTTTAGGGCCTGGGGATATAAAACCCTGAGTCATCCATGAAGGTAGGACAGCACTGAGCCTTGACCAAAGATGGAAAGTAGCTGTTGTCAGGACAGCCAGAGGAAGCAAAAGAAGCATCAGGCTGATTCCTGCCTTTTTACTTACTATGTACCGCAGTGGTTCTGAAGTAGCGGACAGTGAAGACACTGGAGCTATTTACTCTGCAGAAAGAGAGAAAAGTATGAACACAGAAGAACATTCCTCTGCAGGCTGCCAGCACCAAGTACAGAATTTACACTTGCTTAACTGATGTGAAAGGCCACTTGGCTGTTCTGATGTGTTTGTTCCAAAGGACTCCTATTTACTGTTCAAGCTGCAACAATCCAGTAAGAAAGGAACCATTACATCCTACCATCATTAGTGCTCTCAGAAACTCAGTGAGAACTGATATGTATGGAATTTTCATTTATACAGACAACCCTACAGAACCCTCATAGTTTAAATACAGATTAAGGGGTGACCTAGCCAGCCCATGCAATGCCCAAGACTAGTGCAGCAACATTTTTTTTACCTCCAGATTAGGACTGTCACCTCTACAGAAGTTTTTAGATTGCTCCCAAGAATGCATCCAAAAAACAGCTATTTCCCTCCACCATGTTTCTTCACAGGGAGCTGGCAATCTCTGCATTCCAAAGGATGATTTTTATATCTACTGACATCACATTGAAACAAACACGCTTTAGCATTTCCTCTAGCACAGGCTACTTTCTAGAAACAAAGGATTTCAAAGTATTTCAGGTTTTTATGCATGTACTCTTATGGTTATTTCCCCAAATACATTTCTATAAAACTACCTCACTAGTGCAAATCCTGACATAGGAACAACAGCTCTGTGAATGACCCCACTTCTCCTGACAGAAAATCTACCAGAAGACCATCACAGAGCAAAGAACACCTCTAGTCGGATAATCAAAGAGTAGAAATCTATTTATCACTGGTTTCCTCATTCCTGTCCCATCCCTGTCCCAGTATCTGGCTGCAGACAAAGCCTGTTTTCAGTTCCCAACCTGCAAAACCTAGATTTTGTTAGGGTTAGCTCCATACTCCTATGATGTGCGCAAGGATTTCATGACAGCCAACCATATTCTGATTCTCAGACCTCAAATCTTATCATGGCTAGAGCAGCCTCAGTCTGCCCACATGACGTTTTTTCTGTGGATACTTACACAAGCTTCCTGCTGTTTGTGTAAGCCAGTCCTTGGCTCCCAGACACACCTGTGAATGAGAAAGGACTTATATTATGCAGCTGTCCAGCCCTCAAGTATCCTCATCAAATAAAAGAAGGCAGAGGACACCACTGCCCGCCCCGAAAGAATTTTGGGACCAAATGGGGAATATATCCATGCAGAGACACCTCAGTGCCATCAAACCTGCCCAGAGCTTGCCAAGAACAGTAGTTTTGTCTTCATCTAGATTTATAGGGATGGAGAAAACAGTTATAGCTTGACAACAAAGCTAATAAGGATAACCTTGAAAAGGGCAAACAAAGCAGCAGCTACCCCGTTCAGAGCAAAACCAGGAAAGAGCTATGAGGAACCACCTCCAGAATTATGGAGTTATCCACACCCATACAAAGTATGGAGCAAGGTATTAGCCCTGAAAGAGGCACCCCAGAAAGCCTCGCAGTCACAGACACAGCTAAGGAGGAAAAAAAGGACTGAAAAGAGGGTGTAGGTCAAAGTCATGAGCCACCATCACCCCTCTTCTCTGCCCACTCCATGTCCAGAGAAAATTATTTTCCAAAACTTGCAGTAGGGAAATACTTGCACTGCTTCCCAGTTTTAGATACCCCACTGTCTTCTTCCCACACTGCTCATGTGCCCTGACACTGCATTTTTAAATTATGGACTCCTGTCCTTTTCACTTACAGGGCACTGGGCAGTTTTCCAGACTGATCTTAAAGAGAGTCAGTGTAGTAACTGGAGAACATAATTATCTCAATTACACAATGCCAGAGGGAAGAACCATTTCCCCACTTGATTTTTTTAAAAAATCAGCACAATTTCTACAGTACAGCTAGAAAAACCAGAGCTCTAAGGAAGAACAGTTTAAGCCTCGAAGTGGAGTTCACAGGCACACTAGATTTGACATGTCACTTAATATTCATCCATCATTTTCAAAGGAGTTTATTAGAGAGCTAGGGCTCTGCAACAGCATATGCTTCAAGCACTGCAATGCCTGAAATACACTGTGCTGCTGCTATGAAATCTTCACCAGAGCCAAATGGATCAGGCAGCACTGTACATTAGGCAAGGCAGGCACTCCCATGGAAACTTAGCTTATTCCACTGCTTCTTCACTACATGACTGAAAGAAATAAACCCCAATCAGACCTATTACCAACCTCCATCATCAGTTCTGCTCTTTCTAGGTAGCCTGAAATTAAATAAAAGTGTAAGACTCACCAGACAGAGGGCATCTTGCCAGAGTACAGTTCCCCTGTCAGAGAGAAAAGGATGTATCAGCATTGCAAGAAGACACACCCATCCTAGAAGGACTTTGGTTTTTCCCTGAGATCTGAATCAGACACAGGACCCACCATTCCCATGCTCCAGTCTGCAGGCATACCACTTTCCCACAGTGTGCTAGAGCAGGAGAACACCTATGCCCTTCTTTATCCTTTGCCTCCTCCCAGGGTGCTTTATGATGCAGTGATGTTAAATTTGGTACTTGCATTTTTCAGTTCTGGATCCAGATGTTTTGATCTTCTCATGCACATTTTCCTCTTTAAGAAGGAACAGATTTCCAACAAAATTTGCTATGAATGAGTAGGTAAAGGGTAGCTACTGGATATGATGATAAAACATCCGATGATGTTTACGCCTACAGTCATGAATGCAGCATCTAGGTGTTTTAAATTTTTTTTCTAAAGCTATGGAGCCTTTGAACTCCAGAAGACCAGAATTCCTCTCAGTGGCATATTTTCTACTGCTGACAGTTAGCCAGGAATTCCACATTATTTGATGTTTCACTTCATACTTGTGTAATCATTGACTGCACTCCTAGCTCAGCATAGCAGTGCTCAAAAATAGAACACATTTCAAAATATTCCAGTACTTCCCCTACTGTTATTACGTATTGGTCTCACATCAAACCTGCAGGATTGGCAAATACAAGAACTCTTTAAAAGCAATTGGAAAATAGCACTGTAGCCATGATGGAAAGGCACTTGACTGGCTTAGAATGACACCAACTCAAGAGCTCAAAGCACCCTTATCCAGCAGCTAAGGTAAAAGTTAGAATTTCCTTCACGCCTTCAGCATCTGAAGTTTGCATACAAGCCCCGATTTCAGCTTCAGTTATATCCAGGATGGGATATAACGGACCTTAAATATCAAAATAATTTAAGGAGCTGTGTGGCAAGACAACAGAGACCAAGGACCAACAACATACTTAAGCTTGGCACACCATCTACAGGACTGACTGCTGCAGCATACAAAAATGTGTTCAATGAACACTTTGTATCAAAACTACTAACAGGCCTGGAATCCACCCATTGGTGATTTAATTGATTTTAGCTTATAAATGGATTTGACTTGTTGGATACTAACACAGAGACAACTCAATGATCAATGGGCAATTCACCAGGGTTATGATTAGCTGTGCCAAGGATGCAGGCAGCCAGTGTGACTTACTGCTAAGCTCCAGCACACCACCACACAGCTGCCCTGCTTGCCAGTTCAGTGCAGGGATCAACGATCCTGAACCAACAGTCCTGCAAAACCAGCTTCTGGCAGGGCCTGCTGGAGCCCCTGCCCCACGTCTGCCTGGGTAGGGGAAAGCAGGAAGCACTGTGCAGACTTTGTAGAGTCATCTGGAATGCAACAATAACTAACCCTGGTGCAGCACTGGTCCCTGCTAACTCAGATCTGGTTTGTGTAGAGCCAGCTCTAAGCCAGGATCAGTAAGACAAACTCCAACTTAAGTGGGTCAGCCCTCCACTGGGTCAGCTCTCTAGAGCACCACAATCCTCAGCACTCTGTATTGATCATATTTTTCTCACTTTCTGTAGTGTCCAAGATAGCATAGAGTCAATCACAAATTGAGTATCAAGCAACCTGAGTTCCCCTCTATCCATTAATGTTTCCCTGGGTGCTTTATTAAAAAAAGTGGTTAAAGGCATTCCTAGAACACCAGACAATAAATTGTTAAGAAAGGAACAGCCTCAGACTGATGCAAAACCAGACAATTTTATTTGCTCAGGACCAGTTTACTGTGGAGATAAAACAAAAAAGAAAATTTAGAAGGTCTGTCCTAAAATAAATTGCTGGGAGAAAATACATCTGCAGCTCTCTTCCACCAGTGGTATCTGGTAGCAAAATTAAGGAAAAAATTGGTATCACTCTATCCTTTGCCTTTAAGGTTAAGAAATTAGGGGAAGGGCTTAATGTGAGGAGGAAGCCACTAATAAAAGATACTGTGATTTTTCTGAATTACATCCTGCAGAACTGCTGTGTGCCTATCTCTTAACCACAGTACCTCTGAGATAAACATGCAGCTTCAGGAGACACAGGACAGGGCTGCTTACAGGGCTGCTTCCTGTTCCATTTTTCCCTGAAGGAATCTTTCTGACTGCACCTCTTCCTGGATCACTTGGCTAAATCTGCCCTCTGCCTTCTACTGGAGCTTTTTCAGTGAGAATGGAAATATTTAAGTTTTGCTACGTGGCTTTGGCACTTTGGGTCAGTTTAAAAAGACAGGCTTCACTTGGGGAAAGAAATCTTGGTCTAATTAGCCAGTGACTCATGTAGCAAGTGATTAATATTTCCCTCTTGTTTCACATGACTTCTCAGAATCGTTTTTATAAGTGTTACTACGTCAAAGTGACCCTGGCATGCATGGTCCCAGGCCACACCTTTATGGAGCCATCACCTTCCAGTAGGTCACTACACACTGAAACAAAGGATGGAATACATCAGCTAAAGCGACAGCCTGTATACCAACAGCGAGGGACCAGTTCAGGTAAGGAATCTGATGAACGTGACAGTGCAGCTCATGTGAACAGAGGCAAACCAGAAGGCCAGTGCTGTGCAGCTCCAACAACAGGCAAAGCAGAAATTGGTTCTCCAGCCATGGCTTCTTGAGAGCAAAGCAGCTGCTGCTCTAACAAGGATGAGCACAAACTCCTGCTCCACACAAAAACCCCACTGCATGGCTTTCATGGGCATCAAAACAATTATATACAGCATGGGAGGGCAGGTGCCAAGATGGGATGGAGATCATGCTGAGTGGTGGACGCTGTTACTAAGACAACAGGCTCAGAACTCCTCCAGCATGAGGGGAGGATCAAACAGGGAAGAAAAAGTTCTTTATGAACTCCTGCCCATAAACAGAAGGATTTGATTCTCAAAGCACTTTACGCAGCTCCTGATCAAATCTATCTTTTCCAGACCAGCTCTTCTCTGGACTTTTTCACATAGCCTTCTACGTCTGCCTGCTCCTGCCCCAACTCTTATGTGCTACAAGCTATTGATACACATTCCTGGTTTCTACTTAATATGAATTCAGAACCTTTTCTTCTTTTACAGACAGCCAAAACCCAGCCAACCCTTCCTCACCCTCACTGACTCCACTCTTCCCCCGTTCAATCCTCCACTTCTGAATTTTGTATATGTCTACCATTCTCACTTCTGCCATCAGAGGTTTGCCAAGTTCTGGGATTTTTTTCTATCTCTCCAAAAAGCCTGTTTTACATAATAAAAATTTACTTCCCATATTGCTGTTCAAATGGAAAGCAAACTTCTACTATAACTCTTTCAGTATATCTAACAGGTTAACTAGCATTCAGCCTAAAACCTCCTGATTTTCAGACTAGTTTTGTAAAAGGTTTGAATACTCCATCTGACTTCTTCCCGTTCTTTATAATTACACAACACCACTGAGAGCTGACAAAGGTTAAATATTGCTAAAATGCCACTTTAATAGGCTTGTTTAAACTGCATTATAACCAATTTTTCTCTAATATATCTGTAACAAACTGTAACTATACAGTTACTTGTAAGTTGTTCATAACACAGTTTTACATGTATACACACAAAGGTGTCGGTACATTACAACTGGTTGTCAACGCTTGCCTACATTTACAGCATGTCTAAAACCAAGTCTCATGCTGGAAGGCTCCAGCTGGTCACTGGAAGAGAAGTGATCTTTCTCATGCCGTAGGTATGCACAAACATGTGTGTGCACATGAAGCTGAAATGGAAGGTGTGAGCAGCAGGACACAGGACCCGGCTGGCCAAGGGCAGCCCCAGGGTTAAGCAGCTGCTGGGCGCTGTCAGCCCACGCTGCAGCCAGCAGAGGCTACCACCGCCTGCCCTGAAAACCGAGCACAGGATTCAAACACCAAACCGCACGCCGGTTGTTGCCGGTCCCGCGCGGCGCGCCCCGGCCGGGGGTCTCTGCCAGCGCAGGCCGGTGGCTGCCAGCAGCGAGGCCTCAGATGCCGCTGACGGGCGGGCCGGCGGAGCCCGAGCGCGGCGCCGTTCGCGAGCCCTTCCCGCCAGCCCTTCCCGCCGCCCGGCTCTGCCGCTGCCGCGCCCTTCCCGCGGGGCCGGGCCTGCCCGCGGGGCAGCGGCACCCGCGGGGAACGGGCAGCGCCGCGCCACCGCGGCCCCCGCTGGGGGACAGCCTCGCCGGCCCTTCCCGTGCCCGGCCCTGCCGCGCCCCGGGGCGGCGGTGCGGAGCGCCCGGCAGCAGGGGACGCGTCCCGGTGCCCTTGGCGCCGCCGACCTCGCCCGCACGGCCGCCGCCCTCCCTCGCCGCCCGCTCCCCGCGGCCGCTGCCCGCGGGCCGTACCTGCCGGAGGGCGCGCAGCGAGCGGCCCAGCGCGCGGCCGAGGCAGCGGGACCGCCACAGCGGCACCATCGCGGCGGCGGCGGCGGCGGCGGGAGGGGCCGCAGGGCGGACACCGGAACCAGGCCCGGCGCGCGGCGGAAGCGCGGGGGGCCGGACCAACCGCCCCAGGACGGGGGGGCGGCCGGGGCGGGACCATGGCGGGCGGGGGCCGGGCCCGGGCCGGGGGCGAGGCTCTGCGCACGATATTCCTGTGTGTTACCGTGTGTGTAATAATACAGGTGTTAATGCGTCCTGTATGATATATATTAAATACTATTACTTATAGATCACATGCATATGAAATAGCTATGCATTACATATATTGATATAACCACGTATATGGATATATCGATGTTACGATATGTAATAGTATATGTGTAATAAATAACCTGTGCATTACGAAGAATGCCGTTTTGTGACGCTGTTCTTTGAAGCAGCTCTGGGTCACTGCGGGACAGCCGTACCCGTGGTTTGCCTGCCCACCTTGGCAAACCATGGGACTGTTCTCGTGTGGGGTGGTGTTGCCACAAGCATCACCCAGTGGGATGCCACAAGGTTAGAAACGGGCAATGAGGTCATCTCACCATGGCAAACAGGAAAATGAGTCCACAAGTAAGCCCTGTTCCTCAGGTGTGCTCTCTATGTTGAAAACATTTGAGAATTCCCCAGCTAGCTTCTGTTTTCTGCCTGCTCCCAGGCAGGGAACCACAGGTGGAAGAAAACCCAAGGAACCCATTTACAGATTCTGAGAATCAGCCTGGGATAGTTATAAAGGGCTGTCTGGCACCAGGTATCTCTCAAGGAGCCAAGTCTGGGTTATGCACATGTGCTTAATTTAGCCACTGCTTAATAATTTATGAATGGTTGACTGCAAACTTCGAAATATGAGATCATTTTCAAAGGAAAGAGGTTGAATAAAAATCAACAGGGGGTAGTCTCTGAGGCTTTGAGGATGAGCTGACTGCTCTAATAAATGATAACTGAGCCAGAAAGGCTCTCTGCCAGGGATTTCTCTATGATCTGTCTTTTGAAGGCTAATATCCTTGAACAATATTGACCACCTGATGTCAACTGCCTTTAACCACGGCCTCCTGCCTACACAGTGAATACACTAAGCACTGCTGTGCTCAGTTAGCATGTGGAAGCAAAGCAGATAAAGCCCCAGGAGTGGCATGCATGGCTAGACTTTGCCCACCCAACCCCAGCTCCTGCACGAGAAGTTTCTGCCAGCCACATGTGCTGCTGGGGCAGGTAGGTTTGTCCTGGGGCTGGGTCAGGACGTGCTCAGCTGGGAGTGATGCCAGCTCTGCTGGGCTCTCTGTAAAGCACCCTGCGACAAGCGAGGGACTCTGTGTTGCTGCTTTTCCTGTGTTGTCCCATTTCTTGGCCGTGTCCTGTGCTGCAGACCTCCAGGACAGCCAAATTGCCTCTGCGCCCCCAGAGTGCGGGATGTGGGAAATGCCTGGCCACTTTCCATGGAAGATGGGTAGCTGGTGGGATCTGGGCCAGCTCCTTCCTTGTGCTTGTGGCACTGCTTGTCAGCCTGGTGTATTTGCATGTCTCACCAACATTTCACTATCCTGAATGGGGCTTCCGGCCAGATTCCAGGGGAAAATTGCTGCTCTGGGCCTCTGCCCACCTGGGTAGCCAGCAGCTCGGCGCCCGATAGCCCTTGCCTGTCTGGCTCAGGGGCTATGAGTGCGGGAGCCAGCAGGGAAGGTGGCGTCGGACATCAGCTCCTGGGTGTCCATCTGCATATTCAGAAGTCGTTCCCAGCTGGTTGGCTGCCTCCAGCCTCCCACTCCCTCTTTAAGGCCCCAGGACGGACCGGCGCTGCCCCCGCGCACCGCGGGCACGGCGGCACACCGGGGATGGGCGGCGGGGACGGCTCGGGGGATCGCCGTCTGCACGGACAGCTCGCTGCTCTCGCTGCTCCGGGCTGCTGGCCCACCCAGGAGCGCCCAGGGAGCCCATGACGGGTGGCTTCAGTTCTGGACAAGGCACGCTGCCCTCGTCTTCTCAGCATCTGCGTTTCGTTCCTGTCTTTCTCTTCAGGTAGGAGGAGTCTCGGCTGCTTTTTAGTGTTCTGGAGGGTGGCACTAAGTGAAAGCTGTGAGTAAGAGTGGGAACCAAAGCACGCACCTGCTAACTCCGTGTGGAAAGAGCTGCATCAGCAGGCGCAGTTCGCTTAGGCAGCGCCTCCTGGTCCTGCGGTGCCGGGGATGCTGTGACCGGAGCCAAGGCCACGCACAGCGGGCTGCCATGGCTTGGGACAGCACGCCCGGCTCCCTCCCTCCCAGTCTCCAGAAAAAAGGCAGTGGTGCTGGAAACCTTAAGCAAGTAGAAGTCACCTTGCCAGCTCTGACTCGATCTGCTTGAAAGGGGTGTATCACCCAGGTTCCAGGGGGCTGGGAAGCCCCAGCCCAGGGGACAGGTAAGCTCCTGACTTTGCTGTTGAGCACAGCACATCACAACACACAGAGAGAAATTGTGAGCAAATGTCAAAAGAAGGTGTTTCTATAGAAAAACAAGTGAGATTACAGGACCACACCATTGAGGAAAGGATTAAGGTTGGATGGAATCTATAACTGTAATGTGTTTGCTGTGTGACTTTGTTGGGTGCAGATGGCAGGCTCAGAGGCAGCTGCAGGCAATGGTGAAATTTATAACACAAGGGCAAGGCAGGATGTTGAGAGCTGCTGGCATCCCAGCCTTGTGCTGCCTGTGGATAAACTGAGCAGTTTGAAATACTCTACAGCAGACTCTTAGGAAAATGAAACCCCAGTGGTCAGGACAGATGGGGAGACAACACAGATCAACATGTGGTGTCAGATAACCCAGAAAATACTTGGTTTGTCAAGACTATGGCTCTGCAAAAGGTAGAGCTCTCCCAGGCACCTGCCTGGAATTCATGGTTGTTTGAAGAAAGGCAACCTGCTGAAAACCCCTGAGAAGAAACCCATTTTCTACACTGCCTGGAGGACTTGGCACAGAGCAGTTACAGGGACAGGAGACTGATGGTGCTGAAAATGATGAGGCATTTCTGGGAATAGCAAAAGAATATCAGACTTTAAAGGTGTCTGGAAAAGACAAGAGCTGTCCTAATAAGTGGTGCAAAGCTACTGCTAATTAAGGTGGATAAGGAAGAAACATCCCACAGGGACAGTTACTGTGCAATTGACCAGGATACAATATTTTACACCTTCTTTTGCAAAGCTGTGCAAGTGGGGAATGAGCAGAGGGGGTGAATCTGTACTTGGAGCCAGTATGACAATTTTAAGCCTGGGGCTGCTGGCTCAGTATTTTTTCTCTTCCCTGATAATCCCCATCCTCATTTCTTTTATTCAGTGTTTAGCCAAGCACTTAGGAAGCCCATGTTGTATTAGCCTGAACATCTCGATGCATCCTGCTCACAGCAGGTCACATTGCACTTTTACCCTCTCTGTGCCCTCCTTCTCCAGCCTGTTTGTGCTGGCCCAGCCCCTAAGTGCTGCCACCCATCCCCGTGCTTGGGGGCTCTGCTGGCAAGTGTTGGGACCGTCAGAAGCCAGCAGGACCCATGGCCTAGCTGGCTGTGTGCTGTGAATGTCTTCACCAAGGATGCAGCCGCTCCTCTGTGCTCTGCCAACACCCAGGAGCAGCACCCAAACCCACCCCTTTGCCCAGGTGTACGTGGCAGAGGGCTCTGCCTGGTGCTCCCTGCCCTCATGCCAGAGCCCACAGGCCCAGAGGGCAGTTTCCCCAAATGCCTCTGGTGCAGATGCAGCTGGTGATGGGGGAAGTTTGTACTGCCAGGCACTGCCAGGCTCAAAGTAGGTGAAATGTACTCCAGACATGATGAATGCCTGGCTGGTAGGTGGGAGGTGTGGTGGTGCCCAGGGTGTTGCTGCTGTTGTGTGACATCTGACAGTCTGCCCACAGGTTTTGCAGTACCTGAAGGTTTCTTCCTGGTCATTCCCTGGTGAAATAGTTTTTGGAGGGGAGCATGGATGCCATGGAAATCTGGGAGAAAAAAAATCTCTGGCCCCGTGTTTGGGAAACTGCTGTATGAGGTCCTGTTTCTCGCTCTTTTTGCAGTTCCATATCACTAGCAGGCAGAAACATCAAACACCTGGGAAATCTGCCAGTCTGTCCAGGCAGGAAGAAAATATGATGGACAGCAGGACTGGCTTTGCGCAGGATAGAGACTGTGCCACTTCAGGGCATGGCCAGGAGCTGAAATTGGAGCCCTGTTTCCAGACTGATTCTCTCTTGCCTTCCCCCAGTGCATCCCTGATACCACAGCTCAGCCATACAATGGTTGGCAGGAACCTGGATCCCACCATTCTTTTCACTTCCTCTCAGGCAGCAGCCCTGCCTCATGGCTACAAATGTGGTGCATGTCCTGGAGAAGAAGCTCAACCCCTGGCTTTCCCCAGGAGCTGTGCCCCAGCTCCCATGCCCTGTGCTGGTGATGGGGACCAGCTCTCCAACCAGCACCCACGGGAGCAGCTCTGTGACCGGCACTTACGAGCCAAGCGGGCCAGGGTGGAGAGCATCATCCAGGGCATGAGCCTCCCACCAACCCCGCAGGCATTTGACACGAGCCGGGAGGCAGCCTTTAGGCATGAGAGGGAAAGGGGTGGTGAGATGCCCCAGGAGAGCAAGAGGAAGCCAAGGATGCCCCAGCAGGGCATGGGGGCAGCTGGACAAGTGGCTCCCACAGGGGGCAGTTCCCATGCGACAGGCTGCCAGCAGCTGAAAGAGCAGCTCTGCTTTTTAGAGCAGCAGTTGAGGTGGCTTCAGGAGAAGTTCTACCAAGTCTGTGACTCTGAGAATGCTGCCCAAACGCAGGAAGATTCAGAGAAAGTGCAGCCACTGCCTGGAAAGCATGAAGACAGACTGAACAAGGACAGTGCCACTTTCACGAGCAGCCCACACAAAGTGCCTCCCAGGAGAAGTGGCCTGGAGGTGTGTGGAGTGGAGGAGGCTGAGGACAGAGGTGACACAGGTGACCTGCCCTCGGCAGTGAGGGTACTCTCACAGGCACTGAAGCACGAGCTGTCTGCGGTGA
The DNA here is from genome assembly GCF_050655825.1 of Lonchura striata. NCBI lineage: Eukaryota > Metazoa > Chordata > Aves > Passeriformes > Estrildidae > Lonchura > Lonchura striata. The sequence continues at coordinate 50,816,621 of NC_140707.1, read as the reverse complement.
CATCCCAGGTAGTGGACTCTGTCCTGAAGACTGTCTGGCCAAAGCCAGACAGCCAGATCCAGAAGCAGCACCACAGCCTTCCGATGCTGGGGTCAGATGCCAGGAGAGAGTATTCTGCTGGTGGAAAATGCAGAAAGCCACTTACTAAGCCATCTTCCATGGATGCACCAGGCTCCCTGGGCTCACCCCAGGCTGAGGTCCTGCCAAGAGCTCTGGGGAAGAGCCCGGGCTCTTATGCTGCCTCTTTCAGTTCAAAGGGGGTCAGAAAATCCTCTCGGGTACCCAGCATGGGTTATGCACTGGGCTCAGCCACCCCTGTCCAGCACAGACAGCTGCTGAGCCAGCTGTTGGGCTATGGCCAGCACAGCCTCTGGGGCAGTGACTCTCGTGAGAGCCCATCTGCTCTGGAGAGGGGCTGTCCAGAGCCCCTCAACTTGCCCTGGGGAACTGTTAAACTGAGGTCATCGACTGTGAGACAGCAGCAGCACCATGCCCTGCCCCTGAGCCCTGCCAGCATGGAGAGCCTGGCACTACTGCCAGCTGGCAGGGATGGCCACGGTCAGCTGCCAGCTGCAAATGATGGCGCGCCCTTTGCCTTGACCCATATATCCTTTGGGGGCAGCTGGAGGTCCCTGGGGAATGTGCTCCCCTCATCCTCTGGAGCCACAGCTTGGCACTGCCCCACTGGTCTCCCTGCTGGTCTCCCCAGCAAGGCCAATGTCCCTGCTGCTCCATAGGGAGCTAAACAGGTGTGGGCAGGAAAGGGTTATAGAGGATAGAGGATAAGCCATGGAGGGGCACTGCCACTCCTCAGGGTTGGTCAGATAATGTAGTGTAGCTATGGGTATAAGCCAGGAGCTACCCAGCCTCCTCTTGGGCCATACTGGGGATCCTGTCATCCTAAACCATGACAAGGAGCCTCATGGAAATTCTGGTTCTCACATGACTGTGAAGTGCTGTGGGGAGCATTAGCTTCCTCAGGGATTCTCAGTGGAGAAAACAGTGGCTGTCCAGCCAAGGATGAACCCTCTCCGCCCCACTGACAGGCCATGAAGGGCTATGAGGGCACTAGCCATGTATGTGTCAGGGGTGGTGCTCAGGGACATGCCGAGCTCAGGGTTTGCTATGTGTAGGCTTTCCTTGACCCCAAGGCAGATGCAGGAGGTGCTGACCCCTGGGCACCTGAAGAAGGCCAAGCTGATGTTTTTCTTCACCCGCTACCCCAGCTCCACTCTGCTGAAGACCTACTTCCTTGATGTGCAGGTAAAAGGGCAGCAGCCAGAACTGGTGCTGGGCGGGGCTCCCGCATGGTGTGGCACCTAGCCTGCCTCCCTGGGGAACCATGGGGAAAGGGAGGCTCTTGCTGGCAGGAGATGAGGGACAGCACCAACTCCAGCAAGGGCTGCCCAGGTGGCAGACATGGGCTGTCAGCTGTTCACCCTGTGCAGTCAAGATAGTCAGATTAAAGCGCCCCATGAATGTGCCTTCTCACTGCAGGACAGCTGGGATCCGAATCTCAGTGTGGAGAACACCTCTGACACCCTGATGTCATTGCCCCAGCTTGGGGCAGGACTGGGTTGGGGCCAGTCCAGCAGTGCCTGGCTGGGTTTGCAGGGGCTCGTGGGGAGGGAGGATCCAAGCTGGCCTAACCCCATCCTCTGGCTCTCCCCCAGTTCAGCCGCTGCATCACCTCTCAGCTCATCAAGTGGTTCAGCAACTTCCGTGAGTTTTACTACATCCAGGTGGAGAAGTTTGCCCGGCAGGCCCTGCTGGAGGGTGTTGTGGATGCTTGCACTCTCCAGGTCTCCCGGGACTCGGAGCTCTTCCGTGCCCTCAACATGCACTACAACAAGGGGAATGACTTCGAGGTGAGGAGGGGATCGGGGGAAAGGGGGTGGTGGCATCTGTGGGGGTAAGGAGGAACCATGACAGGGTGGTGTCACTGGCTGATGCCTGTCTTGCTGCAGGTGCCAGGGCGGTTCCTGGAGGTGGCCAGCCTGACACTGCAGGAGTTCTTCAGCGCCGTCAGGGCAGGCAAAGATGCTGATCCCTCCTGGAAGAAACCCATTTACAAAATCATTTCCAAACTGGACAGTGACATCCCAGAAGGGTTCAAAGCTGCTGGCTGCTCCCAGGAACTGCTCCACAAATGAGTCTCTGTGAAAGCAGCCCTGGGTTCTGTGTGCAGCCACTATGTGCACCTCATGGGCACTCTGCACAGCACCTGTTATTTGGGGTATTCTCTCTCTGAGGGCCATGCACTCTCTATAAGACAGCTCCTTAGGTGAGGCCTATCACTTGCCTCATGTGCTGGGATTTTATGCTGTGCATTGTATCCTGCTGCTTAGAACTGGTGAGGACATCAGAAGGGACAGAGATGAAGCCATCAGGTTGGAGCCCTGAGAAGTTGCCCTTCCCCAGCTCTCTCTCTGACCCTGACTGAGTTGCCTTCATTCTCTCTTCCAGAGGGTCACAAACCAGGGCAAACAGCCTTGCTGTTTATAAAACAGGAAGAGGTCCTAGTAGTGGGCAAAGTTTCCTTGGCACAGCAGACTGGCGGATGTACTGAGTCCAAAAGCATGACTCAGTTTCTATCCAGATACAACACGCCAGTGTCCAAAGAAAACAGCTGGCGAATTCCAGCGCTTCAAGCACTCCATGGGGATAGCTGTTCCTGTCTGGGATATGTAAAAACCATGTTTGTTGTAGCCAACAAGAATAACACTCTCCTCCACCTCCCCTGCTCTGTTAGACAAGACCCCCTCACTCAGCTGTGTGCTGTGGCCAAGCAGGTGTGTGCTCCACAGCAGTGCTCTCTGGGATGCTGGAGGAGAGCAGGGTGCACAGGCAGCTCTGCTTGGCACTCCAAAAAGCCTCCATCAGCCCATCACCTGGGAGGACAGCTCCATGTTAAACACCCACCCATGCTCCCTCACACCAGGTAAAACTGCCCCAAGCATCTCTGTTCTACACTCTGCCCTTGGTGAAAGAGATGTTATTTGAGATCCATCAGTCCCTGTGGGTTTAATACAAGCTGGGGAAGAGCTGGGCCTTGACATCAACAAGCCCATTGCTATAAGGGTTGTAAACACAAGGAGGTTTCTTTACCCTGTGGCCAAGATTTAGTGAACACTTTTCTACCTGAATGAGCACGGCAAAGCATTTTATGTTAAGTGCCCTCTAATCCTGACAGAGGTGGCAGTGGAGAGGAAAAGGCTGTGAAGAGGAGGGAGTCCTGACAGAGGCATGGCATGAGGGCACTGGGAGGGCAGTGATGAGCAACAACAAAACCACATAAAACCCTCAGAGAGAAGAAGGCTGGAAAAAGGCCAAGGTAATTTTGGATGTGCTGTAAGGTGTCAGTTGGTACTGGAATGCAGCAGGTGACTCTTGAGAGGAGAATCACAGCTCCAGCATCAGACAAGCACATGGGGTGATCCACAGGCAATGCATCTACAGAAGCAAAGAACTGGTAACATTAGGACACAACGGGGAGCTTCGAAATAGGGGCAGTTCCCCTGGTGTGGCCACCCAGATTTCCTGCTTCTTTTTGCATATTTATTTCTCCACTTTTGTATATTTTACAACCCCAACACCAAATTTACATGATTCCTTTTAAAATAAATACATTACTTAAGTTACCCCTTTACATCCCTATAGCCCTATTTGAACATCTGTTCTAAAGAGTTACCCTAGAAATTTCTTGCTTTCTGTTGGGAAAAATAACACTGCAGCAAAAGGACAGTCCTTCTGCCAGCATCTCTGTGCAGTCAAGCAGACCCCACTAACCAACACCAGCTCTTTTAAATCTCCCCCCTCACCCAAATGCCTCATGGTTTGTCTGCTCTGAAGTGCAGCTTGCGAGGATCAGGAACTGGGGCTGGGGCTGGAGGCACACAGAGACATATCCCAAAGCTTGAGAGTACAACATCAGATAGATGCTGCTGGTGGTACCATGAATGTGCCATTCCTGCAGGCAATAATGACCTCAGAGCTAATGTAATGCTTTGGATAGGAAAAACCAAAGCTGCTGGAAAGGGAAATGATGGGCTGGCTCAGGGAAGTGTCATCAAATTCATCTGTCCGTAGCTAAATAACTAGGGAACATAAGGTACAGGTTTACTGGAGGCATCCTGCTGAAACAAAGCCTTTTTACACAGAGTTCCTTGTGGGGTGGCAGTTTCTTGCTTCCTGTGGTAACACGCAAGTCATGAGTGTCAGTAAAACAGCAGTGGGGGGCTGAGGGCAAGACAGTGCCCCAAATCCCAGTCATGCAGTGGCTGAGGTTGTAGGAGATGTCTGGAGGTTATCTTGTCAAACCCCCTGCTCTAGCAGGGCCACTGAGAGATGGTTGCCCAGGACCATGTCAGAGGGGTTTTAAGTATCTCCAAGTAAGGAAGGACACTACAACCTGATCATTAATGAAGACATTTAACAGGATTGGACTATTTGCAGCAGTATTTTTGCTCTGGTGGTTGCCATATAAGTGCTGGACTCTGCACCTGGGACGGGGTAACCCTGGTTGTGTGTTTCCAACATCCTCAGAAGGCAAAGCACAGAGGCAGGCACTCATTTCTTCTCTCTGGTGACCAGTGACAGGACTTGAGGAAATGGAATGAAGCAGAGTCAGTTTAAGTTAGATATCAGAAAAAGGTGTTTAATCCAGAGGGTGGTTGGAAACTGACACAGACTCCCCAGGAAAGTGGTCACAGCCTCAAGCTTGACAGAGTTCAAGAATTATTTGAACAATGCTCTCAGACACACGGTGTAGCTCATGGGGTGTCCTGTGCAGAGAGGGGAGTTGAGTGTTGATGATCCTGATGAGTCCTTTCCAACTCAGCATGTTCTGCACTTCTAGGAAATGAAGGTTTCAGTACTTGTGCTGTGTGGAGTATGGTGCATAACATAATTTACATTCTAATCGTACCCAGGACATAGGAGCTGGTTTTCAAACAAAGCCTAATGGGCATCCATCACAGAAAGTCCTACTGAAAAAGTGAGTCTGCTTGGAGGGCTGAGGGGAGAAGGGAGAGCTGCTGCCCACACAGAGACTATGGTCATGACCCCCAGGCTTGGCTGGGCTCTTGCTTCACCATTTCCCACAAATTAGCCAAGGAAGCAATTTGGGTAGTGCAGTCACTAGTGCTGAGTTTCACCTTTAAATTAAAAAAAAAAAAAAAAAAACAACAAAAAACCCAAAAAAACCCCAAACTTTCCTTCCCTCTATCCAAATTTCTGTGGTATATGCAAAAAGCCCAGAGGCACCTGTAACTATCTCCTCTGGGAACAACTCCTCGGGGCTAACCTTTTACATTTCCCACAGACCACACAGCTATACAGCAGCAGAGGCTGCTAAATATTTTAATCACTGGTTCCTGCCTCCAGGCTGTGGCTGCTAAAAGAGGGAGGTGTGACCACACTGACTAAGCTGGCAAGGGCCTTATGTAGTCCTCCATGTTAATACTTACCATAAGAACTCTTATTACTCAAGTGTAGCTAATTAGAGCTTGAAGAAGTTCCTACTGAATGTTTGCCCTGTATACCAAAATAGCTTGGGGGAATTTGACAATAAAACATGTCTGGTTTTTCTTTTCTTCTGTTTAATGACTTGCACCTGTCTACAGTGATTGAACCAGCCCTAGAAGGTCCCACCTCAAAGAATGTTTGTGAAAGGGTCCTTCCCTCAAATACACATCTCAGATGCTTATCTGACATCAGGGCAGCTCTCCATGTAAGTATCCCTTGCTGAGCCAGTGCCCCATGTTCATGAAAACTCAGTATTTGCTGTCCCATTATAAGCACTGGAAGGACAGATTAATCCAGGCTATAGTACAATTACCACATTTGGGAGATCTGACTTTTCTCTGGAGAAGACAGCCCTTCCTCTGCCTCTTGTGCACAGAGCTGCCCTGTGCTGCAGACCCAGCACCACCTGGGGAGAAGGTGAAGCAATGCACAGAGAGACTGTGGAGAGCAGTCTTAAGGATAAAACAGGCTGTGGGGTCACTCAGGACAGACTGGTTTGTCTAGCTGATAGCAAAAGCTTTTTCCTTTTGCACACCAAGAAATAATGTATTGGTTGAACCATGGGCCAGGAGATGTGAACAGGGGCTCTGCCAGGTGCCAGCTTCATAGCAGCGGCCAGGTGAGCTGTTCTCCCTTGACTTACTCAATGAAAAGTCCTGCTTGGCAGTGGGAAAGGAGCCACACAGCCATGGCTGCCCTGGCTCATCAGCCTGCTCTAGCAGCTCAGGTGCAAGCACTAAAGCTCAGGTGCAGAGATGAGCATGCTGGAGAAGGGAGATTGGGAGCTTTGCCCAGACAAGACACCACAGGCTGGTGCACCATGACAGGGAGGCCATCATGTAGCCCAGGGACTTTTGAGGGAGATACTCTGATCAAGGGTACAAAAGGAGTGAGAGCACAGTCAGCCTCTGCTGGAAGCTGTCTCCACCACCCAAACCCCAAAGGCTGATGCTTGTCTTGGAGGGGGAGTGGCTGGGGTGGAAGATGACAGACAGACTGCTAGAGAAAAAGCACACATGTCCATGAATACATACACACCAAACTAATAAATCCATTTTTAAAAGCAGGCCTGATAGAGAAGGATTGAGAATGACTATTCAAGTAAAACCAGGGAGAGCTGTGCACAGATCTCAAGGAAAAGCAGATTTAGATCAGCACTCAACACTTGTGAGGAAAGAGTTCATATTCATATACTAATTCCTTCTCATCTAACTGTACAGGCTGCTGAGGGGCAGTGAAGTCCCACATCACTAAGGCCCATGATCAACATTTTCCTTTTTTTCTGGTAACACACAAACATTAGAGAGACCTAAAATTTGAGAAAATTTCTGATTTGCCCCTTTTCAGGCGGCTTTTAGCATTTTTACAGCAAGCAATCCCACCCATCCTCATCTGCAGTATTTCTACAGGCTTTCCAAATTTAGTCACGTTATTTGGCACTAGGCTTTTAATTAAAGTTTATGGGGTAATTTTCACTTTATGTACAAGGGTTGAACACTGTTCTTGTTTTTGCTAATCCAATAAAACAGGCACTACAGATTACCTACTAAGCAACTCTTAATGACACAGCATAAAGTCCAACTGGCATGAGCTGAAGTGGCAGTTTCCCTCCCAGTGTTTATTGCTTTCTCACTAGCTGTTTTACTAGATTTAAAAGGATCATTTTAAAATGTGCCAGTCTGTACCCAACAGCATCAATCTTTTTGTCTTACTACAATCATAGAAAATAAGCAGCTAAAACTAAGTGGTGAAGTGAAAAGGTGAGTACATGAAAACTACAAATAAAGGAAAAACCCATGAAAGTTCAAGGAAGATATTTTACTAGATTTCCCAAAGCACACTTGTGACATTCGTTGCTTTACACAAAGAAATGATAAAAAATACTTTGTGTATACTTATTTAAATACTTATTTAAAAAAATAAGCTAAATACCTAGCATGTACACATAAAAACATATATCTATACATCTCAATAGAAAACCTCTCCTCATTTGGTTCTCACAGAGCAAACACAATATACAACAGCTTAAATAATTATTTTTCATGTCTAGTTTCCAGGTTTTTAAGAAAAAATAACCATAAGGAGAACAGTAAAAGCCACCAAGAATTCATGCTCAAGGGACAAGTGAGGCCAGCCCTATACTTCTTTGCATGTACTGAGTCCCTATGATTGTCACTGCAACCTGTGTTGAAATCAAAACAATTACAAAGGCTGGTTTTAGATAAAACTCATTTGGAAAAATACCTACAGTTACAAATAGGTAATGCTGTAAAATGTTGTTTTTAAAACCCAGAGTGCTCACCCCTCTTGCACAATCATTATAAAGCAGAACTGTCATCTGTTCATGTTTCTCAATATCCCAGGCTGCAGCTGTGAGCCCACAGATTTTTGCTTGTTGCTTCTTGTGAGGAAGGCTGTGCCTATACAATGGCATTTCCTTCTGACCACAGAGCACCAGGTATTTTTACTTGGCAGTTCTCTTCAAATAACCTCTTGGGTAAGCACAAGCTCCCGTGCAGCACCCAAAGTCACTGCTGCTGTCAGAGCTTCACTGCTCTATGACTTCAAACAAACCAGTTTTTCTGTGACTTCAAACAAACCACTTATTCTGCAGCTATCTAACCCCTGAACTTCAAAGCAATCAACTCCGTTTCTGACTAAACTTTTAATAAGCAATGTTATCCAAGAGACATGGGCAATTTTTACAGGAACTGGAAGCATCAGGAAATAAGAAACATCATCTCGGTAATGGTCTTGTCAGTGAAAGCTTTCATGGCACAGGTTCTTAGCTGTAATGAACTTGTAACAGGCCAGGCCAAGGTGGGACTGTGTGATCTGGTGAGAAACGTTCTGCTTCAAAAACTTCATGGAGCTTTGATTACTTATTGAAAGGTACAGAAATGACAATACTATACTCACCCTTATGTTGGCACATAACTGGAGACATGTCCATGAACACGGTATGATTTGCTTGTGTAAGCACCTTCCAAACTGCCACGTAACCGGATGCTGCCAGCAACATTTTCTGCATTTGAATAGTCATAATAACCAGGGAAACAAAATCCTTACAGATCCTGGGCTTCCTCATAAAGATGACTGCTTGTCAGTTTTTAGAAGGGGTCAGCTCCTGCTAGGAGGAATTATCTTTGGACTGGTGTTTTTTGACAAGCTACAGTGGAGAAGATTGCAGCAGCACAGAGCACGTGTTCGGCGCAGAACAAATTGTGGCTGTGTGAACTGTTGGGTACCTAAGACAAACTACAGAACCAGCTTTCTCCAGAGCTGCTGTAAGGCTATTTTTATAAACCTGCTATGGTTATTTCGAGCAAAAAAAAAGCAATGCCTTTCCTTTACACCTTCAGCAACACCAATGACTATCTCACTCCCTGGTAACTTAGTGGTATTGATATACTGCAAACACCACACCACCATCTGTTACGAGTTGCCTCCAAATTTATTGGCAATGAAAAACACCTTTAGCTCTTCACTGTGTCATGAATCACAGGCCAACATTTATGTGGGAATACTCTAACTTGACAAATAATGAGTATGAAGGCCTCAGTCAATCAGCAGGCTCACAGTTACCACCACAACATCTTACCTTTCTTAATATTACTGTGTGGCCTGTTATGTCAGCCACAGCCAACCATCAACCTCAGGGCCATCCAACTGCTTTTTCTGCAGAGGCTGTTCTCTGGCAAATAGTGGCAGTCCTTTGCAGACCACTTCTTATTGTAAACGATGCTGGAACCAGTGTGGGAGGTGTTCCTTGGGAGCACTGCACTGACATCTCCTGAAAGCAGTGTGTAGTGCCCCAAAGGCCTTTTCAGAGCAGTTTAGTGTGCCTTGCATCATCCCTGAGACATAGTCATGATCCAAGGATCTTGCTGCTTCAGCAGTTCACAAAACTCAGTTCACATGTCACAAAGCTGCTCCTATAAGCCTTTTGTGCCAGTTCAATTGTCTTTATTCAATCTACTATTGAATAGTCATATGTTTGCAAGCATTCAGTGACTTTTTCCACTGGAAATAAACCATAGAATTACAAGTCCATACCAAAACCACAACATCTCTAGCACACTGGAAGCTGAAGTGAGAAAGGATTCTCAGATATACAAAATAATAGTTAAGAAATCTGGGGGAGAGGGAGGTAGGATAGAGAAACGCAAGTACTGTAGATTTAATTCAGATACCATGCAGGCGTAAAACAGAAATCTGTAGAAGTAATGGTGTAATGACAAGGTAAATATGGCATTCCAAAAAATCCAGTCCTACATGGGAAAGATCTACACATGATAGCTCTTAATCCTGGTACAAACAAAGGAGCATTGAAAATTAACAGGGAGGAAGGTTTGCTGCAGATGCCTCTCCAATGTCTGTTTTTCCCCATAACACATTTAAACACAACTGTAGCACTGGGAAAGTGTCCTGCCATGACAACTCATTTCTGCACTGGTAAGATTCAGCACACAGTTATGTTACCAATATATAGGAGTGTAGCATGGCCTCAGACACTCGGCGTGCCTCAGCACATGAATCCACACCATACACAGCTCCAAATTACAAGACATTCATCCTCTATCCCGCATGAAGATGTAGCATTCTCCCAGATGCAAAATGGAAGAGGACAGACTCGTTAGGATAAACCCCTAGATAAAAATCAATTTCTGAGAAGCATCCCTGAAGACATGCATCTTTGTGCCATTCCTGCTCAGGTAAAAGGGCTTATCTGCTCCACATTAACCAATCAGAGATTGGCTCAGATGCATCCTGGGTGCAGGACAGAATCCCTGAGTGCATAGGGTTCAAGGGCAACATGTCAGGGACTGCCAGAGATAGGCTGCTGCTTCCAAAAGCAAAACTGCTCTTAAAATAAACTAAATTCTGTGAAAATTACATCAACAAAAAACACAGCCAAACAAAAAAAAATACCAGTGGTAACAGTGTAAGTCAAAAAAATGTGGTGCCTAATTGTAAAAGTGGTCTTTTACATATCCTATTTTCCAAACCTTCTTCTATTATCACAGTTTGAAAATCAGAAAAAAAAAAAAAGGAAAAAAAAAAAGAAGAGGAATCTGACACTTAATACTGAACTCCAATTCTTATTTTTTCACAATGTATTCCTATCCTTTTACACTTTTGAAAATTCCTTAGAATATTTCTCAGTCTTGATTTTGGTGCTAACTGTATTTTCCAGGGGAACATGCCAACCATATGCATATTTGTAAAATATTTAAAATCATTAATGTTACTTAAACTCATTATTTCTATTATTGTTTGTGTATCAAAGGTTTGGAACAGTGAAACTAGTAATAAAAAAGCATCTACATACTGCAGAAAGTCAGTAATGGCTCTACTACATATAGACTCCATGTGCACATTTAGCTACACTGAACTCTACTTGCCAGGTGTATGCAAATTGACACTAAGAGTGAGAAAAAAGAAATTACAGCAAAGTCTGAAACTTGAAAATAGCAGTGCAGAAGGCTCTGAATGCCATGTACAGGTCTTAAATATCTGTTGGATAGGACTAATCCAGCTGGAGAACTGAAAGTAAAGGAAACAAATTTCATCATCACACATTTACGTTTTATATAATATATACATAAGGTGCATTACACATTTATTCATGACCTGTGTTAGAAAATGCATTTAAAAAATTATTCCCAAGTAAGTTAATTATCATACGACAGAAGTTCTTTATTTGTCTCTCCTGTATCTCAAGGCTAGCAAGTAGCTTCCACTGTTGAAAAAAAATGTCCCTCGTCTTGATGCATATAGCCAAGGACAAGTTAAGACAAAAGGAAATGTCACAACGGTTCAGAAAAGAAAAAACAATGTTTACTCCTGCAATAATGTAGTCATTTCATTACTAACCCTGGACCTCATGCAAACTTGTAAGTAGTGTGTGTATGAAGTTTTGCTTCACTAGGAAAGATAAACAACTGCCCATGCACAAAACCAGCACCTACATTTCTGTTCACAGCACTTAACACCAAAAACTTCATATGCTAAGAAGGAATGTCTGAATGAAGAGAGAAATGTTGACATGTTCCTTGAGAAAGACAATCCGTATGAGATTGTGCAGCAGTAACAGACACTGCTAAGGAACTTGTCTTCAAAACTGCAATGGCTGCTGCTGCTGCATCAGAGGATGTGGTGAAGAATAGCCTTTGAGAGAGAAATTCTCTGAACAACTGTAGCTTTTCAAATGAAATTACTTATATATATAATGCAAAAACTATCCAAGCAGAGTGCAATATGACATGATATGGTCAGCATTTTTGCATAAGCAAAACATAAATTGTGCCAGTTTTAACTTCTAGAAAGTCCTTTCCTTCAACATAGCACATTGCTAAGTCTAGCCAAGGAACAAGAGAAGGATGGAAGTCTGTAGGACTCAGACAACCTTCCACAAGCCAGCACTGGATATAACTGATAAGGAAGGTATGAAGAAATATTTATCAATGAAGGTCACAGGTCTCAACAGTTCCCCAAAACTGAACCAAAGTCAAAGAGTAATTTCTGGTTTTACTGAGGTAAATCTAGCTTTTGAGATAGATTTTTATTTTGTTCCAAGTCTGCCTTCAAATAGAACATAACCAGCATGCACTGTTAGCACACTGCTAGCATGGTGCTACTCACCAATTTAGTGTCTTCCAAAAGATTAGCAAAAGAATTGCTTAAAAGGCACCTTCTCAAAGCTCTATCTGAACTATATACTTTGCAATGAGACTACAACAGGTAGGCTTTGGAGTAAAAATGAGGATGTTTATACCCAAGTTAACTTCAGGGCCATCCCTTCAGCCTTACAGCAGACTTTCTCTGGCTACTGAGAGAAGGGAAAGGAGATACAAATAATTATATTCTTAATAAAGGGACATGTAGATTGCAAACTTATTGGAAAAGAATTCATGTTCCTCCCTAACCATGAAGCACCTCCTGCAAACTGTGCAGCAATCATTGCACATTGTGGAAACCTATTTGAACAGTTTGCATTAGAGCTGCAAGTTTGTTCCATTATGACAGATCTCAGAAGTGCCTCTGGATCCAGCTAAAGTTCTGAGCCTTCTTAGCCAGAGCTCTTCTATAAGAAGTATCCTTAGTGTTTTGGCTTTGATATTTCTCCTTATTTTTCTTCACTCCACGAAGAAAAAAACCAAAAACCAAAACCCAGAAAAGATGCAATAAGAAACTCTGGAAGGCTTCAGAAGCGTTATTTCTTACTACAATATATTTAAAGACTTTACACTCCAAAAGCATCTACAAGCAAGTTAAATCCCATTTTCCATTAGACATCAGCAGCTGTCAAGGTTTTAGGAGGATATATATGACCATTTACTTTTGATGCCTCTCAGAAGAAAGCAGAAGAAAGATCTTGCTCCATGTTTATATAGCCTGCAGGTTCAATGGAGCACAAAATCTTGATTGTGACCTGCAAGTGACACTCCACATAACAGCACAATGCTAATCACTGATTTTTTTTTTTCATAGAAAAGTGGCCACTTTCCTTCATGAAGTAGAAGTTACTGGTTAATAACTCTATCAGGCAATATGAAACCACAAAAATCAAATTATTGTGTAATCAATATCACATTTCCCCCCCCCCCAGTTTAATTCTAACATGAATTCAATGCTTTAGTGCCATCTGGTTGTCATTACCTGAAAAATCTTGATTTCTGTGTGACTAATTGAGTACAATCAGATCTGGTACCAGACTAGTTGATTTGTCCATACTTTCAAAGAAAAGAATTTGGCAACTGTAGTTCAGTGGAGATTGGACTGGAAAAACAAACACCTCAAAGCAGAGCAGTAAAGGTTCATGGCTTGCACAAAAATTTTGAGCATCCACAGATGCATACATTGAAACAATATAGGTGTTTGTCAGCAAGGTTTTCTGTCCTTTCAACAGTAATACGGTCTTCTCAAAAAAACCAGAAGCCACATATATACAAAGGCTTGTTCCTGGGTCAGTAGCAGCAGTCAAATAAAACTTTTATTACTATTTGTATCAAACTTACCAGAACAGAAAAAAACCCCACCAAACTACTGTTTAAGATATCTTGTCATCCACATACAGCATATGTCACCACTAAAGTAATTTTCAATACAAGTATTTAGATTTTCTGCAGTTAAAGGCTATTTACACTCTGATTCCAGGGAAACTTGCAGCTCTGTTCCCTTTCTGTGCTAATCCCAGAGAATTAACATCCTTTAAGACTGAAGCAGAAAACATTTTAGATTTGAAATACTTTTTTTTTTCCCCTTTGCTAATGTTTCAGTTTATGTGTAACCCTTAAAAAGCTTCTTCAAGACAAACTGCCCTCTAAATCAGCTTGCTTAACTATACTCTGGACCTGCAGGCAAAAAATATCAGGGATTAATTTAAGATTCTCCTCCATAAACATATATGGGGCCAGTAGCTATATAAGACATCTCAGACAGAGGAGCTGCTTGACCATTCTGTCCACACAAGACAGATTCCAGCTCTGATAATTAGAGTAAAAGTACCTGAACTCCTTTTCCTTCTTTGGGTTTGTTTTTTTCCCTGACAAGGACCACTGCAGTTATAATTTTTCTCCAAAGACAGCAGCATCATAGGAATTGGTGATGACATCCTTGCAGTCTTCATGTATTCCTAAGAGTACTAACTGTTCAAACAGTAACTTCATATAGGAATATACTGGTCCCAGCAGACAGTTCAGATGCCCTCCTAAAGCATAACATTAGGAATTTCTTGTGTAAAGCTGAACATCCATCAATACAGGTGTATCTTGACCAGTTATGGAAACAAAATTGTCCCTGTACACATGTACAAGGGAAACAGTATGGAGAAACACTTGACAGACACTCCAGAGCACAAGCCATAGGGAGAGGTCTCCCCTCCCAAAATGATTCAATCTGAAAGTTCCATGAGGTAGAGAAATCTTACGAAAAAATGAAACTGTGACGTTTCCACCAAGACAACTTTACATCTTTGGTTTTGCATATTGAAATACTAAATCCTACAATTCAAAGAGACTAAAGCCTACTGTTTAGAAACCTAAAACAGAATAGAAAATACAAGCAACTTCAAAACACTTTTGCCTCTCCATTTGCAGTAATTTGCTGCGCCTTTGTTTGGTAACAGTACTTCAGCTTACCTGATTTAAGCAAAACCATGAAAAAAAATACATTCTTCTTCCAAAGAGTATTAATCAGCTAGAATGTGGTAATTCACCTGAATGGAATATTGTTGTTATTAATTTTCCAATCTACGTGCATGAGGAAGATTTAAGGCTCCAGGCTGCAGATTCAGTACCATGCTAATTTGGAAGAGAAATCACAATTGCTGGAACACTCCACAGGTAAGAATATAACAAAACAGTTTCACCACGAAGAAGTAAGTGATTAATCTTGAGCAGAAATTATAAGTGCTCCTTGGAGTAAACAGTCCTTTAGTTGGCCGAAGGATTCTGACTCACGTGTGTAGAAATAGATGAGCAGAAAACAACTTTGATTCAAGTTTTATGAGAGAGTAAAGATGATTGCGCTAGAGACTCAAAACCAGAAATGTGCCATTCATATTTTAAATTCTATGAAACTTTCATTCTTTCTCTTCTCATTTCTACTATGACAAGAAAACTTAGTTTATTCACAGTTTAAGAACAGCTGATGCTCCAAGTGTACAGATCTCAACTGAGATGGCCACCTCTGCTCCTCAGATATTTTACTTCATAGTATACAAGCTGTCCTGCTGCAGTTTGATCCCAAATTGTCAGTGGACCCAAGTTCAGAATTTAGAACTTGTTTTCCAGAGGTAATCTGGGAAACATCAAACAGTGAAGAGAGACGTAACAGAAAGGAACCATCATTATTTAGCTTCCTGAGGATCCATGCCATGTGAACATTCCACAAGCACAGAAAACGCTGTACTGCTTTGCCTTTCCAGTCCTTGAATGCTGAATTACAATACTCCCAGGAGAGTTCCAGGCCTTCAGTTCAGTCAGATCACAGTTACCTAGCTCCATGCTGCCAGAGACAGCATGAACTTCATAGCAAAAAATCTTACTTCCAAACCCAGCTCAACCATGTTTCTTCTAATCCCAAGGTCTGTTCAGTACTGTGTGGGTGGCAGCAACATGAATAATAAGATGTCAGTCTGCTAAGGGAAACTGTGTCCTAAGGGCACAAAAAATGATTCACCATGACAGCTGCATTTATATAAACAAACAAAGTTTTTTTTCTTTTGGTAACAATAAATTTGTTTAGATGACAGCAAGGTGTCCCACAGGCAGAATTACTTGATTCTTTTTCAAAAGGATTCTCAAAGTGTTCTGATGATGTTGAAATCTCAAATTGCGAAAAACTGATTTTTATTGGTGAGGTCACGTTCTTCTTTCTCATTTAAAAGCACAGTACCTACAGACTATTCTTCTGCAGGAATCATACTTTGTAACATGACTTGCAACTAACAGTTCTATGATAATTTTTAACCATTCAACTGCATTAGATGTGGGCTTTTTGGGGATAGGTTAATATATGTTTCAGTGTAATGTCACAACTCTACTTTTCCAATTCAATCCTTTCAGGAAAGATTCTACTGAAATCCTCCCAGTATCTCCATGGTTGCCTAAATGGTTGCTCAGAGAGTAAAAAGCTTTTGAAAAGAGTTAAAACAATGCCTTATAAAGAGAAAAGCAGTGATGTATTCTGTGTATTGACAGACAGGCAAGGAAAAACTAATGGACAGGGTTAACAAAGATGACTGAAGCAAAGTCTAAAAACTGCCAAACCCAACTTGATGTGTGAAAAGTAAAACTAAGCTGTAGCAATACCAATTTTTCCCTTCTAAAGACTGGGAAGTAATAATGCAAAGTAAGTTATTTTTCTTTGTTGATGTAAACATTCAAGGAAACAGAAAAACAAATTTCTAGAACTGACCTAATACTCTCAGCTATTATTTCACTCTTTCTTACCATAGTCAGACCATCACACCTAATGAGCAATCCTACACTAAAACACAAGGTGACTGAAGATGACAAGTGTGCTCTATTCACATAGCACAGCATGTTGCACATTCCCTTGCAAAAACCATGTACTTCTTTCATGAGACAGACAGCTTCTACATAAAAAAAGGAAACCGATTTGAAAAAAACTGGTGTCACAAGAAACTATAATTCACAGAAAATACTGTTTTAACAGTCAAATTTGCTGAGAAGGTAGCAACTACATTCTGTAGCAGCTGATGTTTTTTTTCAGAGCTGAATTTTTCAATGTGATGCACAGAAACAGCTCAACTTAGAGTTAGCATAATTGCATGCATAGGCAAAGATGGATCACTACATGAGATGCTAGATACATATCTTCCTATTTAGTAATCAGTGAAAGTTGGTATTTGTTCTGTTCAGTGCTGTGAAAAGTTCTACTGACAATTTCAGCGAGCATAAGAGTAAGAGCTAAATCAGGATCAAGACAATGTATTCTGTACTGAAGGACTTCCCAAACAAAAGCAAAATCACTAATCACCAACCTCTGGTTAGGAGCCAAGCAAGGGACTAGCTAGCTATTCTCAGTTTTGCCAGCAGCAATGATGGATTTTTCCTTTTTGTTTGATTTCTTCAGTCACTGAATGTCTGGAGTATGTAGAATCTGCTATAGGTTGTAGTTCTGGCATAAGTTATTTTCTTTTGGAGACACTTCCCATCAAGAAGTTGAAGAGTGATCTGCTAAACATTCAAACCAACTGAAACAAATGGCAAAGATTATGCATATATTGATATTTCTGTACTAAAGAAAGGGAAAACTTCTGAACTTCAGTAAAACAACAAAACTCAAGCCCTTCAGCTTTTTCTGGTTAAACAGTCTGACCACAGTCTACAATGGTATATTTTCTGAATTTTGCTTTAAACTTCAAAATTGATATATCTTCTGTCTGTTCTCAAAGCATAATTTTATGTATATTTGCTATTCATTTTTCTTTAGTTCTACATCCACCACAGAACAAACAGCATGACATAACCTCTCAGTATTATCTGCTAAAATTTCAAAATTTGTAAAACCAGCAAACAATATTATACCTTCTGACAGACACTATCCATTTGAATGCTCCAGAAGTACACTTTAGTCTGAAAAAAAAATGTTAGAAAAGGATCTCGTACAGTTGTAATACTAAAAATATAGACAAAATCGCTATCAGTTCTTAAGAGTCAAGAAGCAGCATCAACTCATGGTGTGCCACAAGAAGTCCAGTTTTGTTATGAAAAACTGAGTATAGACTGAAACCCATTTTACACATACCTGAAAGCAACTTCTCCAAAGTAAAGCTCACTTGATTTCCACAGCAATACACAGTACACATTTCTTGTTAACTATCAGTTTCCCTTTGTCGACAATTCTGTCACAATTCAAAGAATACTTACTGAGTAACATTTTGAGAAATATATATGCTATGTAAATTAAGTGTACACAGAAAACGTGCATTTAATACTTTCTATTTTAAAAATGCTGCATTCAGGGAGCTCAATTTTCTTGTATTAAACATATTCAGGGCATAATACAAGTTCAGCTATTCCCCTTGTTTACTGAAGAACTTTTAATCATGCACCACAGAGAAGGCTGAGAAGCAGCCAATAAATGAAAACATTAGAATGGCAAACAAACCCATCTATTACAACCATGCTCTCCTTTAACAGCCTGAACTACCACCAAACCAGAACAAGCTGATTTAATAACCTGGATGCAAAGCACAATGTAATCACTCAACAGAGAAGGAAAATTCAGGATTTCATTTTCTTTCCTCAGAAAGATCAGGAGAAAAATCAAATTCATTAAAACAGCAATTATTTTCAGATTTAGACCTCTTTCCTGGTTACAACATAGTTAAAGCAAAGCATTTGCTTTGAAACCTGTGAGGACAAAAGAAAGTTTTCATCAGCAAACCCAATGCTCTGCAGAAGTGATATCCAAGCATCTATGAAGAATCTGTACCACTTTTAATAGTGTGGACTATTAATAATTCGTTTTTTAAATCAAGCTTAGCATACTTATCAAAGGAAAAGAAGGGTATAACTTATGGTCTTTGTCACTCTTGATCATGTATCTCGATGATTCAATAGACTTATGAATGGAATTAAATACCCTGATAGGGATCAGTGTTGACTAAAAGACATATTAAGACCAAAATCAATTTTCTAGGCTGCCCCTCAAAAAACTCTGTAGTACCTGTTTTCATATTGAGCATTAAAGACAAGTTTTCCATACACTGCTACCTCGAGCATTACAGAACCAGCCAACAGAATTCATACTCACATAGTAAGGAAAACTTGACAAAACTGAGAAACTAGAATCCAAACATAATGATATTCCTGCTTTCCAGGAACATGAACTCCTAAAGGCCAGCAAGACCTGGGGCCTTAATGGATCTATCTATGAGAAGAAGAGCAGGTGAAAAATCTAGAACACAGGACACGTTCCGGATACGAGCACAGTATGTCTTCCAGGAAAGGATGGTTCTGAGCACTAACATGTGAACACAGACCACATTTAAAACGTCAAACAAAAACCATACTATATGGTCCACCAAGAACACTGAGTTTATAGTGAAATTTATTGTTTCTGCTTCCTAATACAATAAGCTACAAGGTACATACAGTATAAAACGAGAACATCCACAGAGCAAAGGTGATAAACATTCTGTGATGGTACAGTGGAGGTAACATCTGTCTAATCCTTCCACTTTATCCCACAAAGAGCAGCTAAAACTACAGACCCTCCCCCTCCCTCCCCTCCAAAAATATTAAAAAGTAAACTTTCTCTCTCACTTAGGAGTAGTGGGATTCAATGAATTTTTTGAGGGCACTGGTTATCTGCCAGTATCTCAAGAAAATTGCTGAAACTAAAGTAACAAAAACTGTGAAGGTGGGAGTGACATGACCCATGTAAGATGCTCATGACACCTTGGTTCACTTCTCCACAGAGCAATTGGCCTGTAAAGAAAGGAAAAGTTTGTTATGTCATGTAAAACAGCAATTAACATGGTTAGAATTCAGATATAATAAGCCACACCTGAACTCAACAGGACTAGTAGGCACACAGCTAAACTATTCTAAATGGAACCACAAGCTTCCTTGTAATAAGGTTAGGAGGTCTGAGAGCTGATAATCCTTCCCCCTTTATTGTCAGGTGCTGTACAGAAGTGTGCATGTTGACACAGGCACAGCTGACACCTATTATACAAAGCTCCAAATCAAATAACCTTGTCTGGGAGAACTCTAACAATGGGGTCAACTGCAGCCTCAACTCTTGAAAAACATCAAGGCTATCAATATTGATGAAACAATGGAAGATGAATATTTACCTTAAAGGCACAAAAATCCACTTAACCACTCTTTCATATATACTTGGTGCGGTTGAGGGCTCTCTCGGCAAGGTGACCACTTTCATCTGTTATCTTCTCCCAGTCGGTTTGTCCAACAACAAAACCGATGGCCCTTTTCCTGTCAGCATCTTTTTTTTCTTCTAGATCTGCCCATCGCACCTATGGAGAACATCCTATCAGTACAATAATCTTCCAAGAAACCCTGGTATGAATTTAGCTTTCCACTGCAAGTAAGAATACAAGAATACTAATTTCTACTAATTTTCCTTAGAACAGGTAAGTATTATTTTTTTCTGATAGGTAAAGAGGGAAATTATTTTTAATTGAATATACCAGGTATTCTATGGAGTAAATGAAAGGTACAGATGATAAACTTTTTCCATTTCAGTGCTATAGTTCTGAAAGTTGAAGTGGAACTACTACAATTATTTCTCTGTTCAAAGCAACACTTTCTGCAGGAAGAATTATCCAAGATTAATTTACTGTTTTAATTTTCTGGGAAATCTTTCTTTCAACTGCACAATGGAAACATCTAGAAGATGATTATGAAACTACAGAAAGACAGTGTTGAAGAGTAAGTCAGCAATGAATAAATGAATGAAGGACAATTTTCTATCTTACATAATATATTTCTATTTAAATTTTTCCACTATTTCTTCATACTAAGTAACTTTTTCATACATATGTTATTTCCTCATCTTTACATCTCTTTATCTGCATTGCACTTCTTCATGGTAATGCAGATCCCTTTAATTTATCCTGTTCAACATACATAGTGACACCCCCAAAACAAGACACTGATGGGAGGGAGAGAGGGAGAGATGCAATGAAGAAAAGCTCCAGAAACTCAGCTGAAACACACCATTGCAGGACAAGAAAAAACAGTAAGTGACAGAGCTCTTCTTTGCATACTGACTAGTCTCATTCAGGACCATATGTTACTGGGGAATGTAGCCTTATCAATTTTCTGCCAGCACATCCCTGTCCACAGTCTACCTGGATTTTCCCTGACATTTCTACTGATAAGCAATGTCAGTTTTCTTCCACCATCATCGCCTCTGCCAATGCCTTAAGTAACTCCATTTCTCTCAGATACTGCCCAGTACTCAGTTTTCTATTTGACATTACAGAGCAAAACAATACCAAAACACTGACAGTTAATTCAAATTACTTCTAGTGGCAAAAGCTGCTCTTTCTATTTTGCAAATAAAACCAAAAAAGCATAGCCTCTTTCTATTACTTTTTTTGTCTCCTTCAATGATTTTCCCCCTTTTTTCAAAACAGAACTTAAACATGCAGCCCTTGGTATTCAGACCATGTCACGCATAGTTAATCTGTATTATCTACAAGTCCTAGCTCTGTTATAACTAATATGTTTACCTCTGGAAACTATAACTAATATGTTTACCTACTTGCAAGCATAATGTCTTACAGAATCGAACAGAACAGCAAAATGAAAAGGGAGTCAATGAAATATTCATAGACATTGAATGACTTGATATAAACTCTCCTTCACAGAGACCATTAAAGGGTTATATACAGACAGTAAGTCATTTGAAAATTTATTACCCTTTTCTTTCCAGGTTCAGAAGCACGTGTATCATAGTCATCTGGAAGCTGCAGATAATCTTCTATTCTGCTGGCAATTGCTTCCCAGTCACGCTTTCTTTTAGTGCCAGTCCGCAAACCATCCAGCTTGTCTGAGAACAAACACAGAGCCTCAGCGTTAAGGGAGATTATTTTTTCTGTTATTCACACAAACAAGACAAGAGTGGAATTTTTTTCAAAAGAACAAGCAGCAGAATTTGTACATCCAGTTTGTCTTGACATGTGTAATGATGAGAGTTGAAATAAACTAAAGAAGACTCAACACAGTTTTCAAGTTTTATTGATCTTTCATGTTAACTGTGTGGCAATAACACTCAGTGTTGTTTTCTATATGAGGGAGAAAAAGTTTGCTCTTCCAGATTTACATGGAGTCTGTCCTTACAGGTACAATATAGCCAACAATAGCTAGGAACCACAGATCCATCTTTCTGTATTTGAACACAATACTAAAGCTGTAGCATTTTTTCCCAAATTTGAGGATCGATACTGTGTCAAACATGGCATACATGCAGTTTCAGCAACAAGTGGCAATTGTATAACTTAATGCATCAAAGACATGTTTTTGAGATACTGTTTCTGCTAAACAAAACGCTCCTTGGAAAGCCTGATCCTTCCCTTTCTTTTTCTCTCCCCATACGGCAAACCACTTAAAAAGTCTTCCAGGACTGGGAGAAAAATATCTCAGAATCTTTTCTTTCATGGTGTAAGAGGTCAGTCATAATTATTTGCGCAGTACATTTGTCCAACAGTCCTCATTTTCTTCTTTTTCTTATTGAACCAATACATGAGGAGAAACAATTCCGTTCCTAGGTTCTAAAACATTGTTCCACTTTAGACACTTATTCTCAGTAAAGAAAACAAAACCTTCTTGAAATTATGTGGCAAACTGTCTTTGGAAAGGTGATGAAACATTCATAGTAAGATTATGAAAAACAAAACATGAAAAGGAAATCCGGCTCTACAAGTCAAAGGAAATTCTGTTACTTCTTTCGATGTTAACTACCAATTTATAAGCCAACAATTCAAGTATGTGTAGAAGGAACACTAAACTTGGCAATTACATTCATTAAATCATTACCAGTGATGTTAGAAATACTGTTTCAGAAGTCACTGTTGTAATTAAATTCACCCACAAAAGGCCTCAGAAATAGATCAAATACAAGGCAACATTATTTCCTGGATAGCAGAAGATGTTCAACAGGTATGTACTTAAAGAAACTCAGTTCAGAGATGAGTTTTTTACTTAATATGGGAGAGAGAAGAGTAACAATGGAGATAATGTGAGGGAATGGTACTGTAGACATGCTAGTATAATTTAAAGTCCATAAATTAATTAAGTTATTTCTCCCTCATATACCTCAAAACCTTTTAAAGACTCCACCTCTGCTCCATTTCCCTGGAACAGATACAGAATTTCTTTTAATAAAACAATATAATCCCCATGCTTCCTAAAATAGCTAACATTTATGAAAAATGTTCAGAATATTTGTATCTATTACATTATTTAGTTTATTCTTTTGCTCTAAGTTGCATCTGCCAAATTTGATGCTCAATCTCCACAGAAAGGCGACGCTCCCTCTAGAAGGCAAAATTGATTTATACAAAATTCCTGTTACTCCAGCTACATTCAATCAGTGCAGATAATTTGTGGCATTAAGCATTTCCAGAAAAAATTAACACTGAAAAGGAGATCAACAAACTCATTGAGGAGTGTTTAGGACCATGAAGAAGTGAAAATGGAGGAGCTCTCTGTTGGGAAGTACCTGTAGACAGACATATTCCTGCTGGAAGGAAGCCTTGGTGCAAGCTCACCTTATTACCGATGTGAAAGCAAGTCAAGTCTCCCACTCCCTGCTGTGCACCAAACAACTGAAAACACCGCCAAGAAATGTGTACTGTTCAAATGTCAGTAGAGAGTTCAGAAGCTGTTCTGAATATGCAGTTCCCCTCTGTCCCTCTTTTTTACTGCTACACAGGATTTATTTAAAAAGTTATGTCCTTCCATGTTTGAAGCTGGATTGCTTTTCCAGAGAGGTCTGCTTCCATCCATACTATTGCAGTTCAAGGTACATATGTCATGCAGCAGGCACTACACAAATGTCAAAAACCTGCCATAAAGGATTATTTCAGAATATTCTTTTCTGAAAATGAGACAAGGTGTCATTTTGTAACACTGGTGCTTGTGATTCAAGATGTCATTTTGTAACGCTGGTGCTTGTGATTATTTATGGCTGATGATTATTTAGTGTTAAACTACTGAACACCATTTTATCATTTCATATTAAAAAACAACAAAGCAGAAGCATTTCTGAAAACCCACAAAGCTTAAAACTCACCTTTAGAATTTTTAAAGTAATATCTGAAAGCAACTAATTTAATTAGCTCCTTCAAAACCTAAATAAATCAGTCTGTTAAATTTCGCCCTTCTTATACAAAAGCCACAAAGTTTTATGTAGAATCCCATTTGTATTCTAGAGCAAATTTTACAATGGTATCAAAGTTTCAGGTACACCAGAGATCATTTCTCCATTCCTGACAGTCTGTAGAACTTGTCACTAAGCCACACCTTGAAACAGAGTATTGTACTAAACACTACAGTCAAATTTTAGAAATTAGAATCCAAAATTTAGATTTCAATATAAGAATCTTTGTGCACTATGCACTGAGAAGATACATGAATAGACTTTCAGAATGAAACTGTGGCTGTGCACAGCACATCAGGAAATGATAAATCACACACATACTCAAAAGGAATGTAAGAATAAAGTAAATCTGTGCTGAAGTGAGAGCTCTGGGGCATATGTTTGGCGATTGTCACAAGTGAGTGTTTGCAGCCAGAACTCAAAACTTTTCAGAGATTTTCTGAGGTTTATTACAATCAGCAAGACTTTACTGTGCTCTCCTGTAACAACTTCTATTCAGAAAGAAAACAGAAAGGGAAACAACACTCAGAGCATCATTTTTGAAGTTTGCACTTATGTCATTCGGCAAGTGTGTGCCCTCTGGGACTAAAGCAATAAACCTAATAGGCAGGCCAGCTCCCAGGAAATAACTCAGTTTTGGAATAGCTAATGCACTACAGCTTACATGCCTTTCCAGAATTAATTATAATTGATCACCTACAATTAAGCCTTATTGTGAACTAAATATAGTAATTCTTACTCACAGACTACAAGTATTTCTAACATACACCTTAAGCTAAACATTGACTGCTGTGGCAGAGTAATTTTCCAGAGAAACTGCATTCTTTACACAGGAATACCTGACTTTTTAAAAAACTAAGTTCTGTCAGAATTTAATCTATAGACCTAAATATATATGAAACTGAATCTAGAGGGTAGTTATAAATGTAAAATTGTGAATACAGATTTAATAGAAAGCCCTTCTCAGCATCTGGATTTGTGTCTTGCAGCATGCTAACATCCAGTTTGTTAATGAAGTTTGACTGTTAAAGGATTATTTCAACAGCCTTGTAAGTAATTTCAGCATAAAAGTGACTCTGATGCTTGCTCCCCATTTTACATTTAAGTGGATACCATATAAAAATAATGTTTTATAGGTTATGGAGTTTTCATCATGGAAAGAAACACAACACAGTCCTTAGCATGAACTTCAGAAATAACTTTATATTATTAAATAAATCATTGCTGATAATAAAAATACATACCAATCCTAACATAATTGTGTAACTGCCTAGCTGTTTGGTATGCCAAAATCATTGAATACAAGGTGCCTCTGCTTATACTGCAGGTGCCACAACATGTGATATAATCCATAACTATTTCTATGACTTAAAAGAGTACAGCAGGAGAAGAGATGGTGTAGCTAAACCCTTAACAGCAGAAGGTGAAAGGCTGCTTTATGTAAACCAGACCTCCGAATGCTATTTCTATGGTGCAGTTGTGATTTTGGTTATTGGAAAGTTATGATGCACAGGGCTGTACCACATGTGAAGAAGCAAACCTCAAAATGTTAAAAGCTGTGTCCAATTTAGATATTTGTGACTTCTAACGGACATGATACAAAAACAGCAGTTCTGAGCAGACTGCCCGGCTAAAACCTTAGTTTAGAACTTTTACTGTTCAGTAAAAAAAAAACCACAACAAAACGGATCAAAATGACCAGAAACCCCTTTGCATGAATAATCCTTTCATCACAGCCATGGTGCATGCATTTCTGCCTGAAAGTTCCTTTTGACTTTGACAGAATCCTAATATCAGCACTAATGAGAACAAAAAAGTACAGCAAAAACCATGCCATTGTGCTCTTGGAAAGTCCATTTTACATATTACTAAGAAGAATTCTATTGCTCTCCTAGAACCGCAAAGCATAATGAACTTTTCAACATCTTAGGCATTGAAAAGTTTAAAGATATACTAACACCTAATCATTCAGAAGCAATTTCAAAGCATGCCACTACTTTGTCCTTTGAAAAGTGATAAACATCTTCAATACAGTTCAGCTATGAGGCATGTCTCCAAGAATGCAAAAAGTTACTAATGACACATAGGAAAAAAGGTATGCAATATGAAAAAGAGTAGAGCGTGATGTGAGTTGACTCTTTGCTTATATAAAAATAATAAACACAGAAAGATGAAGAATATAAATACTGTTTTTTAAAATTTGAAGACAAAGTACTTTCCTTGAACAGATGGAATAACAATTAATGAGAATATAAAACAGTGATGATTAAAAAGTAGTAAAGTCGCCTGCCTCTGGCAGAAGATAAATTCCTGTTCTGTAGAGACGCTTTTGCAGTTTCAGACACATGTATGAAATCAATGCATTTATTTGTCTTTGTAAGGAGGCACAGTAAAAACAAAAGTTCAAGTCTTGCAAACATCTTTAGATAGCAACTATAAGAAACAGGAAAAAATAAATACCCACCTAGCTTTGCCTCAGAAGTGTCCATCTCCCATTTGCTTTTCGGAATGTAACCCTAAATCATACACAGAAAGAAGCTCGGAGGATTAGAGAGAGACACACATGCATATCACTTTTGAACTGGAAACAGCATTACAATGGGAGTTTAAGGTATTTCTTTTTGTAAGGCACAATTCTCATTATCAGATGGAGACCAGTTACTTGATATTTCAGAACTTCTGCATCCACTTCCCATTCAGTGATTTCAGTAGCCCTTGCAAATCATTACAAGAGTGCTGCCCTCTGCAAACACAGAACTCCAGAATGAGTCTGAGAGACAGCAATGGCACTGTGTGCAGTTACTGTATTGTATTATTCCAGGTGGCAAAGTCACTGCAACACAACTTTCAGGCATAAAGAATATTCAAAGCTTTACAAACACAAAAAAGTTACCATAAGTTTTTATGAACACATTCCCAGATTTAGTACACACAAGCTTCACTTACACCTCTTGAAGGGACATACTAAATTCATGTATGAGTGGTTAATCCACAATTAAACTATTTTTTTTGTTTAAATGAGAGTATCTGCTGAGTCACGAGGATTTAAGTATTACTTTTCATTTTAAATGGTACTCTTAGCACAATGATCTTATAAAACAATTTTGCTTTACAAATAATGTCACCATGTGTAATGATCTTTAGCCAGTTTATTCTTTGTAAACGAGCATAATGAAAATAAATTTGGCAAAAAGGTATTTATTTTAGTTAGCCTCTTGTTATATTTTCTTTTTATATTCTTTGACAAGTAAATTTTTACTAAGTAACCTTCATTTCAGCTGTTCAGTTTTGGTATAAAAGTACTTATATTCCTCTGCAACCACATAAAAAAGCTCAAGGTAGTGAACGGAAGCCCTCTGAGACAATTTAATTATTTGTTTAGAATGTTTTTTAATAGAGAGGGAAAGAACTACTCTAGAACATTTCAAGAAGAAAACAAACAATCCACAAACCAGTTTTATTACACTAACTTCTTTCCTGCTTTATTTATAGGTTGCTTCCACTGTGGTAAAAATATATGTGTATTTGTTAATACTATGTGTTACTAAATTAGTGTACTCCAGTAAATTCCAGAGAGCCACACTGCATTTGATTATATTCAGCACTGCTCTTAAAAAATCCTTGAATGACCTTTTTTCTATCAAGCATGTATCAGTGAATTGAGGTTATCAGATCTCTGGATTTTCTTGGTTTTAATCAAATCTGTAATTAATGCAAACCAAAACAGTTTGTGCTGCAATATTTCCTTTTAACAAATAAACTTCATGTATATACATATGTTTATACATTTAAACCAAGTTGCGCTTCAAATATTTCTCAAAGTTTACACCACAGCTAAAACCCTGCATTAAACAAAGTGATGTGGGATACACTGATGAGAACACTAAGTTAAATGTATCAATAATTCATACCATCAAGCACAGAAAAGCAGGAATTGTCTGAATGCTTCAAACAATGAGAGTTGATAATAGCAAGAAGAGTGACTTTGATGGTGTGAAATGGCCTATTATGTGCTGAATCTAAACAATGTCCTGGTCCTCAAATAGGATAAGCAAAGATTCAGACTTTATCCGTTGGTATAAAACAGTTGGATATTCAAAGGTATCTGCCAGATGGCGGGAGCTTCAGACCTCCCTTTTCTCACAGGATTAAATGCAGCAAAACCAATTGCAGAACCCTTATCAAATGTTCTCAAAAGGGCAAGAGATACCAAATACAGTGTCCTGCTCCACTTTCTGGCTAACATAATTCTCTGAGATTAGCCATCTGACTGAATTCCAGAGATTACACACAGCAGATAATGCTCTTTTTCATATCTTGTGAATCTGAATAGAACACATTCTAATATGCAGATTGCTTTTTGCTTTCCCTTTGTCTCAAAGAAAAGGCCTGTTGTTATAAGTGCTGTACATTAGAACGCTCCCCAGAACCCATAAACACACACATTCACACACAGATTTATACACAGATGTCTCAAAAGCTAAAGACAGCTTTCTCTTTTAACTATAGCTCATGGAAATGGGACTAGCAGCCATATTCTTGTTAACATGGATGCATCTTTGAAATGTTCTAACCACACTTTATGCAGTCTCATATTCTGTGCCAAAGAAAAATTTAGTAAAGAGAATAAATGAGGCATGTTGAAAAAACCAGACGTTTATTAGAATCCACTTTTCCTAAGCTTTTTAAAATTCTGATTTCAACTGCTTTCTGACCTGCCACTCCTGAGGAATAGTAAATTTCCATCAAGGAAAAACACTTTGCTCAACTCAGACATTTTTGGTTACTTCCTGTTTATTGAACTTTAACTGCTTGGTTGTGGGCACCAAGATTTGAGACATTCAACTCATCAAGCACGGACCAGTTGTAGCTCCAACACATACCAAGAAGTTACAGCAGGAAGCCTTTCGTAGCCTTTCAAATACATACCTAAAAAAGCCAGCCCTCAGGGCAATTCTGTAACCTTTATTTATCCAAGAGACCTAATGCCTCACCTTGGAAGTACCACCTGACAAACAAAGTCAGTCAAATGTGGCAGAAAAAGCAGATTTCATAACTGTTATCATATACTGTGACAGTTGAGGAGAGTTCTTTAGACACGTGAAAGGAAATAAGTTAAATTAATCTTTGCCCATTGTTCCCATCCCTCCACTTTGTGTAATTCTTAGATTATCTGGAAGACAGCACTATGATGTACTGCAACTTAAAATGTCTCTATGAGGCATGTTACCATACTCTACTGACAATACTGTTTGTAGCACATACTCACGTATTCTTAGAAATAAATTAGGAAGAAATAATATGATTTATAATTAAAGTTCTCCTAGAAAGGTTTAAGTAAAAAACTATTATAAACATGTGTGTAAAGATCACACTGCTAAGAATGCCAATGGATTGGCATTTGTAAGACTGAGATTCTCTCTCAGACACATTAATGAACAATCTGTTAGGGATGGCTGATGTGTCTCCTACCAGTTCACTTTCTTCTTCCTCTGCTGTGTCCTTCTTGGCTTCTTCTTTCTGGTCTTCAATATTTGCATCAAAATCCTCCATCTCCACCTGTTCCAAAGCACATGCACAGACTTACAAGGCACTATCTGGATTTTAATTATTTTATTTTTAATAGAGTAAGCAGAGGTGTTCAAATTCAAATAGAAAAGAAAGAATTAATATTTGAAAGTATGATGATGAAATATATCTGAATCCTATGACAACTTTGGCTTTCCTAAGAAGCATGTTCTCTTCTAGCAACAAAATGACAAAGAATATTCTTTACAAAGATTTTCTGGGGAAAAGCAAAATTGTTAATTCCCTTCCTTCACATGCATTCCTTATGTTACCACTACATGTAACAGCAAGATACTTATCTTGCTTTCCAATCATATTTCAAAACTTGTAATCTCAGGAAAAGTTCTTAAACTTGCCATTTATATATACCTGGAACGGCGGAAGGGTTGTCTCTGCATAGAACATCTCTACTAAGCCTTTATCTTTTCTGTATTTTCAAATCATAACAAACAATAATTGCAACCACAGAGTTCAGCATAACAAAATAGAAGAATGAAGACATAACATCTAACTCTGCTCATCTAATGCAATACTTTATGGGCTCCACAGCTGTACTGGGGACCCATTCATACACTCTGGAATATATAAAACTCTCCAAGTCTGTACAGTTTTCTTACATAATTTGCAAAACCTTGTGAATCCCAATCTGCCATTCTCTGAGTCTACTTTAGAGTGGAATCTTTTATTGTCATCTTAAAGATTACTATTTTCCAGTACAAAGAATTTGGAGATGCAATAATAACCTCCTAACATGATGACAAACTGCAAAGACCCTCTGTCTACTTCAGCAGTTCATCAGTTTCTATGGCTGTGTCAAGAGCTGCTCTGACAGCAGCAAGCTATGATTCATTCACAAAGACCACACAACTAACACACTAATTTATGCCCAGAGCTCCTGACACAACTGCCAAAGAAGAATGCTACAGTAAGCTGATACACCAAAGATCCATGTCATGGCAAAATGCAAATGAAGTGAAAAGGCAATTACAACTTTCGGCTATATGTTATTTATTTCTTCATTCTCTGCTAAATGTCTGTATTTCTCAAAACAAGGACTGAGTTAAAATTTATTTCCTTATCTTACTTTCTCCAGCTGCTTTCTCAAAACATGATCTAAATAATTCAGTAACCTGTAAAAAGTGCTGAGTTTCATTTAAGAGTGCAAAGATTCTCTTTAATCTCCTTAATTGATATTCAACAGTTGCTAAGAGCAAAGTGACTTCAACTCCTGCTCAGAGACACCGAAGTCTGAGCTTCAAAAAGGTGATTAAACGTAAAAATGTACCTTCATGTTTGGAGTAATCCATAAGAATAACAAAATACATTTTCCTGACACAGCTATTCTGGCTTTCTAAAGTGCCTTGCTGCGACCACATCTTTGTCTGCTTCATATTTTCAGTATAGTCACATTGACCTAATCTGCATTTTTAACAAGCACAGAGATTCTCACCTCTTCAATAGCAGCATCCTGCAACAGAGAACGAATATCCAGGCGCATCATATGGCGTGGTGCTGCCTCCCAGTGATCAGACATCTAACAAAACACACAAAAATGAAGCACCTCTAAAAATCTAACAGATTAATTGGAAAATTTGGTTTCTGATTGCTAACAGGATGTATCTGTACTTCAGGAATTTTAGTTTAATCAGAATCCCACGAAATAACTACCAGTATTTCTTAGAGGAAAAGTGTAAGCATTATGTAGTCTATAGTTTTCAAACAACAGAGGGGCCAAATGCACAGTATGACTCCAGATGTATATAGTTACCCTGCTGATATCCTTGAGCTTGCGCCCATGAATATTCCTCTTGGAACACGTCTGGTTATCTGCACTCATTTCAGCTAAGTAGACCTAGAAAGAAAAAGACAGTGTTAAATATTGTAAACCAATTATTAGAGCTCTTTTTCTACCTTATGATACACTCTGCAGTTGTACACTTTAGGAAAGGTAAATTTGTAATTGTAAACCACAGCATTTTTCCTGAATCCGGGAGACACTTTCCATTCAAAAGTTTAGAAACATCAGCATATGGCTGTCAGCAAGTTCAAATACTATTTAGACTCCATTACCTCAAACCCCTTTGTTTTTGCAGCACTCCAAAACTGTTCAAAGTGTCGCACTCTATCATTGATAGCATCAAGGATAATGAAGGGAAAGAAGCCATCATCCAAGGTCTTTTTGAAAGTTTTAAACATGCTGGTACGATAGGTCTCCTCCATATCAGCCTCGTATTCGTACTCCATCACCTTTACCAAGGACAAAAGCATTAAGAAAGAGGACATCTATAAAATGGCTAATATTCAACACCTGAATGGCATGACCACAAAGTACACTGGTGTGAGAAAAATACCATTCAGGTCAGTTTTTAAGAATTTGCTCATACTACCCTAATATAACCCTAATTTATATTGGCTTGTTTTGAAAAACAGCTCAGAGACCTCTGCACTCTTCCCAACTCACAAACTGGAATTCTGATTGCCACCATTTTCCCAGAATGTCTTGTTTTTTTGTCAAGAAAAGCAACAGAATTAAGACTACCTTCTTTTTAACTTTTTTCCCTGTATCTGGGTCTCTCTCCTCTTTCTCCACTTCAGTGATAAAGTAGTCATCCAGGCTGAGCACTCTTGGTGCAGGTCCTCCACATTCTACTTCCTTATCCTGGGAAGAAAGCAAAAAAAGTATATACCTTGGCTGTAAAAATTCCCTTCTGCTACACAGAATCTTCAAAATACTTTTGGTCAACAGCAGTTCCTTGGCTGTAAAAATTCCCTTCTGCTACACAAAATCTTCAAAATACTTTTGGTCAACAGCAGTTCCCTGATCAATAGTAAAAACAAGAAGAGAGTAGTATCCCTCCTGCTTGCTAATACTGGTGGAGATTCACACAGCACATGAAGACATGGAAAATGAAATAACAGACTTGAATTCCATGGAAACAGAAAGCAAACAGTAGTGGAAACATGTAAAAGACAAGCAGCACTACACAGTGAGTGCCTGTTTACATACCCTGATGAGTTTTGCTACATGTGTCTTTCCACTGCCAGGTAACCCTCTCATGATGATCACAATCTGAAACAAAGAACATGTAAGAAGATATGATACTGTACTACATTTAACAGACTCTCTTTTGCAAATATTTTCTTCTGGAGAATTATGTGCTGTGAGCTCACACTTTTGCATATCACTAAGCACCGACTGGCTGTTTTAGAAATCAGGCTGTGAGAAATGGTAGTAGTTCCACATAATTCAGAGTTTTTGATGTTAATAATCTCAGCAGTTTAGGCTGCATGTTATAGATCTGGTTCAGTTTCATTAACTTCTTTTATTCAACTGAATGAAATGTACCTAAATGTTTTATAGCCTAAATTGTGTTCTTTTTTATATAACATGGTGCATTGCCAAATCTCTGTGTAAAGACAAGTCTTTTCCCTGATACATCAAAAACCAAAGTGAAGACCTCAGAAGAGGCCAAAACACCTTAATATTACACACTAATTTGCTTTGAGCATTCCAATGAAGTTTACCTCTCCTGTAGACTCCTAATAGCTATGCTATAACACTCCAGGTATTTACAAAGGAACCAAGCTCATTTCCAGAGCTTCCTCAAATGTACACTTGTTCCCAGCATATTACATCCACCAGCATTTTATCCAAATGCAGATCTTGCTGCTTTCAGAATATATACTCACCCTCTCTGGCCTGCTATCCCGTCCTGGTGGCTTTAAAATATCATCTACATTTTTAGATTCTGGCTTCTTTTCTACTCGTGGAGCAGGTGGTGGCTGACGAGGCATTGATGGAGCAGAAATAGGAATCCTTTCCTCAGGGTAATTTCTACGATCACCTTCAAATTCCAGTGTTTGGACAGAAGAATTTTCTTAGTTCAGTAAAATAAAAAAATTAAAATGTTCTGAGGTGACTTAAATGGACCTTTGTTATTTTAAGTTAAATTCACAGATATGTCCTCAAAATAATTAACATTTCTAATTTTAAACCTATTGCAATGAAAGTTTTTAGCAGAGTATACAACTGTTTAATTTATGATCTCAGCACCACTGAGAAACAAAATTAAATGCCACCACCTAAAAAGATTTTCCTGAGTTTTATGTTCTAAACAAACAAATACTGCAAATCAATTAATCTTCTACAATTAATCTTAACCTCTGCAAGTCCATTATTTTTCATAATATTCTAGCATGACTTTAAGATAGAGAAACTGTACCTCCAAACATGGAAGGCCCATGATCATATGCTGGACGATCTGTCTTTCGTTCATATGGTGGTCTTTCAAAACCACCTCGCCTGGAGGATGGATGGTCTTTCTTGTCACGGTAAGACGGAGTTCTTGAAGGTGTAGTAGGAAGAACCCTGCCAAAAAAGTATTTTGTGTATTTTTGTGAATTTCCACTGTGAATTCCAGAGTGAAAGGAACATGTACCTCAGAGGCAAAACGGACAGCCTGATGTGCAATGCAGCCTCAACGGTATTGATTTCCACAGTGTTCCAAAATCCTACCTATCATCTCGGGGATGCCGCTCTTTTTCAAATCTCTCTCGTTCATAGTCCACAGAACCTCGGTCTCTGTGCAATTCCCGCTCTCTCTTGAAATCCCGATGATCTGTGTTGGAATTACCTTGACGTTCAAAATAAGGCTCACGATCTCTTTCTCTGTTGTAGCGACCTGGATGCTCTGAAGGGAGAAACCCATAGAAATCCAAACTACTATTTTGGAAAAAGAAGGCAATAGGCAAGAGTGCAAGAAAAGTATATGACATGTGAGCTAGGATGCACCTAATCAGACACTTTTTTCCAAACTGTAACAGAGAACCATACCATGCAGTCCTACTCAAAGCCACAAAACTGAATTTTTAAAGTGGCTAGGTTATTGACTGCAATACTCCTCCTGAAAATATAAACTCTTATTCTTCTGGACCTTTAAAGAGAATAAAGTGGTTGCAGCTTAAACAAGAGTTATTTAGTTTGAACAAGCTTTTAGTGTCTTACAATTTTTTTCAGAGCTAACTAATGTTGGTAAGCTAGCCAAGCACCTCGTACCTTTTTGAAATGTTTGCCTGTCTGGTAAAGGTTCTGGACGAAGGGTTACCCTCTCCCCATATGGAATCTGTTCCACTTTACTGGTGGTTATATCTGGTTGAAAATAAACAAAAATAAATTAATATTTTAAAACACGTCTTGCATTTTCTTTCCTCTTCATGAAAAGTGACCAGTCAACGGCATTAAAAGTGACTACAAACTACCATAATTTCTTTTAATGGATAATGCAAAAAGAGCTTTAATAAACAGCACCATGGTTTTTAAAGGCTGAAGTGGGTTTGTATGTGTGTGCAAGTAAATCACTCCATCTTAGCAATAGGGCTTCTGCCTTTTCAGGTGAGTTCAGGGAGCATGCAGTGTCAGAAAATTATAAACATTAAGATGCTCAGTAAGTTTCAATAACTTACAGAGTTACTGTAATGTCAAGAACAGCAACAAAGTCCCACAACAATGACATTTTTTCTAACAGCTTTTAGTAAAACATTTACTTAATGAAACAGATATGGCATCCAGTCCTGTTATGGTACTTTAGAGAGGGAAAAAACAGTCTTTAAATGACAACGCACAATTTAAGAACTTATTTATGACATTATTTCACTCACGTTAAATGAGGAAGATCAAATCTATTTAAAAACTAGTGTTGAATTTTAGCTTTGGTAAGCTCAACAGTAAAATCAGAACCCTCTGCTACTTATGCATTAAACAACTGTAGAGGGTGTATGCCCTTCAGAGCCAGACTGTCTCCCTCTCTGGCTAGAGGGTACCTCTCACCCATTGTGCAGTATATAAATAATGTAAACACCAGCCACATTCTGTTTTAAATCACTAAGTCACACCTAAGAACTGTAACCATCTGAAGTACCTTCTAGCCCAGTTATTTCCATACTCACCTACAAAAGGATTAAGAGAAAGTCACAGTATCAACCTAAATATAGTACATCATTTTGTATTTATTAGAAGCACCCATGGCTATATACCATTAATGGAATAGTAGTCATGGAATATACACTGTTCACCAACAAGAAATAGTTCTTTCTAAAAGCATCAAGAAAATCACTAAACTCAGCGTCTTAACTGGTTAAAGGTTCAAGACTCCTTATAACTGCACTGCTCAGCATTACATCATTAATGCACTCAAGTCTGCACATCAACTGCAGAACACGCATACTTTGCATGGCACACTCCTTTAATAAAAAAAAAAGTCAGGAGAACTAATTAGCTCTTTGATACATATCAAATACACTGCAATGCCCACCTCGCCCGTGGCCATAATCCACTGTCTGCTGAATGATGGGTGCTTTAGGAACTGCTGGAATAACCGGAGAAAGGGACACTGGTACAGCTGGTGGAATGGAGGTGTGGACGGCAGGTACTTTCACAGGTGAAGAGACAGGTGGAGGCATCATCGACTCCTGCTTACACAACTCGTACTCCATATTTGCACCTTTATCCTCATTTGTGTCCCACAGTCCATGGAAAGAGTCCTCATCCCAGCGTTCCTGTTCCACAGCAGAAGGTGATGGTTTTAAAGATTGACCATGACTTGGGGTTGTAGTTGGAGTAGAAACTGGAGCGTGTGGCCTTGTCATAGGAGTAGTAGGCCTTGCCAGTGGGGCACTTGGTCTTGTCACAGGGGTGGGCTGTCTGAACAACACGGGAGGCTTTATAATAACAGCAGGAGAAGGTTTAATAGCTTGGGCTTCTACTGGTGCCTCTGAAGATAGCTGAGAAGAGACCTAGATGCAGAAAGCACTTTTAATGTAGATCTGTAAACTAATCTTCTCTCATCCTCAGTATGTGCAATGGCAATTGGTAGTCAAATCATACACATTTTCTAGTACCTCCATCAAGGTGCTACAGGTAGGAGGACTATTTTTAAAAAACTAGTGGCCTGATTTAATTTTGCATTTTCTCACTATGTGAAGGCTTAAACTACTGATTTTCTTCAAAATAACCTTACCAATTTTAGCTCCAGTAGGCCTATCTCTGTTCAAAAGTGTCTACTGTTTATTCCCAAACACTCCTGCTGTCTGCAAAGATTCCTGCTGTCTGTGTGAAGGCTGAAAATCTGAAAGTAGGACAGCTTGGTGAGATGCAAAAGGATTGATAAGGCCAGTTTCTTTGTGGAAACCACTGGAAAAATTCAGAGAGCAGAAATACCTGGAAAAACCTTAATAAAATCAATATCAGAAGAACATATGAAATTGGAAGGTCTTGCCTAGTTGAAAACAAAACCAAACCAAATCCTTCATGAACCAAACATCCACAAGAAACTCCACACGTTCCAAGACTTTTCATCATCAGATGTCAAGTTACAGGCAGCCTTATTAGCAACATACAACAAAAATTGCAGGACAGTTGTAGATACAAAGCTGAGCTCTGTAATAACAACTCAAAGTCACAGCAGAAATATCTTGAGGCAGGAATTCCAAGAAAGACAAAAGTTGTTTGAAAACCTCCAGGTAGATGAGTGAAGTAGTCTGAGTTACAAAATATCAAAACAGAGTAAAGTAGCTTCCTAAAGGCATCAACATACCTGCAGTTCTTGGTAGCAAACCAGTTCCATTATTTTACTTTACAGACACTGTAAACAAGGAAGAGGTCACGTAGACAAAAAGAAAACTTGCAGTGCCTCATTCACTGCATAACACTTCTCTGGATAGAGGGACAAAAAAGGCTAGTCTGGCTAAATGTCAGACCCAGAAGACCTTATGGCTAAATTTATTGGTGTGAGTAACTTTGGGGTTAAGATGTGATGAAGAACAAAGATGGTGCATCAACTCAGATATCTCCTCCAATACACATTTAACAAAACTGTTTACTCATTCTAGGAAGGATTTATAAACCCGGGTTGGCATGACTGTAGAAGTTCAGTTGATTTCTGAATTATCAAAAACCCAAATACAAGCATCTGAGAAGTGTTCCCAGAACTGCACAGGAAATTAAGTGGTAGAGGAGTAGTTGCACCACAACAGGATAGAGCTACACAAACATGAGTTTCCATCGACTTCATGATATTCTAGAAGGTAGTAAAAATTCCCAATACAAACAGCAAACAGAATGCTAGTGCCCATGCTACATTGAAATATCTCAATATCCAATGGACACATCCTCAAGTTTTTCCAACTTCAGAGATAGCTCCTGAAGTAGGAAAAGCAGTGCATATTGAAAGAACTTAAGCAAGGAAAAATGGGGTCTTCTTGTGAACCTTACATCCCTGTTTTAGGGGAGCTCACCTCTTTTTGCACATTATTCCACAGCAATCTAGACTGTTGAACCTCATGTGCAACCATCCCTGATGGGTTATACTCAGAAGACATGGTGGACTTGTAGGTGTAGAAGAAAGGATAACAAATGACCTTGCCCCTGATAAATCACAGTTGTACCAATTACCAAAGAAGAATAGCCTCGCCTTAATAGGCTCTGACAAATAAAGATAAGTGTGATAAAATGGATGGGCTGGCCAGTCAGGGAGACCCTTGATGAAAAGGACCTTGAGGAAGTAGAGAAGCCTTGAGGAAGAAGGAATGATTCAGAGAGACACATTCAAGAATGAAACAAGAAAGAGAGTTGCTGCTGTAAAAGATCTGCTGTGAGGTCAGTCTGGGTCTGATAGAGCTGGAGCCTGCTGCTGGAGCCTGCAGTCATAGTTGAGCTAGGTAAAACCCTGTGATCAGAGGCAGCAAGGAAATACTTGCAGTCGAATTCCAGGAGGAAATAGCCAGCAGTCAGAGTCTGTCAGAGAAACCAACAGCAGGAGTGTGCTGTAGTCAGTCAGGATAGCTAACTGTAAAGAAGAATAAAACTGGGATCCTTTTCACATTGTTAAATGAGAGTCTGTGTCTTGGCTCATTTCCACCCCTAACGAGAGGTCTTCTGCAACAGACTGAGTAGAAAATGCTTTGGAAAATTTAAAGAAACTAAGAAGTTGTTTCGCCTCAACAGAAGACAGCTAAGGTTGTAAGGATTGCTGGGGAGGCATTCACAGAGAAATTTGGCCATCAGTGTGTAGAACTGGTTCAACATACATAAACAGTAATTACTACCAACATGTTATCAGTGTAAGGTAAATTTACCTGAAAGGCACCTGGCCTTGTGCTTGTGTTTTGTAATCTTGGAGAGTCCTGGGTGGAAATGTCAGGTTTGAACTCCTTCAACTTCTGTAGCTGCTCTTTTTGCTCCCTGCACATGCATCATAAGAAAGTGTTGTAAGTCTCTAGCTTAAATGAAAAATTAAAGAAATCAATGCTCATGGCAAGAACACATATTACACTACCATCACAGACAAAGCCCAAAAAAGAAAAGCACACAGGAGGTTTTACTTGGGCAATGCTGTGATTCAGAAATCCCTGTTTCACATCCACCTAGCCATGGAGGCATTTTGTGTATTAGCTGCATGCTTTTCTATCACAAGTTTCCTGAGACATGTAGTTATGCTTTTGTGCTTTGCCAGAACCACTCTATTTGAACAATAAAGAGAAAAGCTGGATTTTTAGCTTCTGTCAACACCTTCTGCAAGAAAGAAACCCTTGGAAAGGCATACCTTAAGTGCTCTCAGTTACTTACTCTGGTTCACATGGTAACAGGATTGCATAAGAGATTCCAATACATAAAAAAACAAACAGTGAGTGTAACTTTTGCTTCTTTGGTTTAAATGCTATCAAAATGCTGTTTGCTATATCAAAATGCTATTTAATATACAACTAATACATAGTGTACAGAGCAGAGACCAGATTCAGCTGTATTACAATCACTGGATTACAAAGTTCTAGTGAATATGATCTCCTTTCCCTTCAGTTTTTGTTAGCATTTTTTAATCTAGGTTTATAAATTATTAATAACTCTATATTGAATAATAACTGTGTATTGAAGCAGTTTCTAAATGACAACTAAGAATGGGATCCCTCTGTAACAAGACATAACAGAAACCACCCTAACCAATAATGCAGCTATTCTGTTCAGCAGAAGGGGAACTTGGCTCAAAGAAAAGAATCCTCAGCGTTTTGTAAATACAAAGAGTAAACTGAGCACTACACTAAATCACAAATACAGAACAGTCTGCAGCTGAGACCATGCTGTTTTACACACAATAAAAGCAAAGCCAGATGAAGGCTTTAGTTTTGGAGATGAAAGCAGTTATGTACCACACTACTGGTATAACTCTTGGCTCAAAAAATCCCCATAAAAATTAATAAGTAATCTCCATAAAGTTGTTCCTACTTGTCAGATTTAAATCATCTGCCTGTAAGAAATAATGAGAAGTACCAGTATAACTAATTTGAAGATTAACCCTCATATTCTATTAAAAATCAGTATCATGTTTATATTTCCCCTTTTTACCAGCTTTGAAAGATGTATATGTAACTACTTTCTACATAAAACATTTAGTGACTATGTTTAAATTATTTAAGCAAGCCCTAATACATTTCTGTCATAGTGATTCCCAAACTATGGTCCTTAGCCTATGTGACTGGCTTGCAGCTAGTCACAATAAACAGTAAAACATATGCTGGGCAACAGAGGCAATGGGAAAGTCAGGAAGCTGAAAATAATGTTACTCCAAACTTTTAGCAAATACTACTTTAGAACACAGATTTCATAGTTAATAACACCATTGAACTAATCTAATTGCAGTAAATTATTAAATGATTCAGAATAAAAGTTCTCCCTTTAAAAAAATTATTTTTCTTGCACTTTGACATACAACTAAGACCTTCCATATGGGACAGGTGCTCAGCAGTCTTACGAATCTGAAAACGAAACAGCCTGAAGAAAAGTGCAAAACATCTCTATCATGAAATGGATTGGGTTGGAAGGGACTCAAAAATCATCTAGCTCCAGCCTTCCTTTCACTAGATTAGGTTGTTGAAAGCCTCATCTCTCCTATCATTAATTTCATAATAAACACTTACTAAAGCCTTAGGAAGTCTAGCAGTTATTTTCTAAAAATGCGGTCTTGATGAACTCTTGCATTCATATCTTCCTAATTATTATAGCCTTTTATGCTGATTCCCAGAACTTAATATCAAACCAAATTTGACAAAATTGTTCACTGACAATATTTGGTTTCAAATGAGGAAGCTCTGTAAAAAAAAAAAAACAAACAAACGAACAAAAACCCACTCATGCTTTAACTTAAAAGTGAGCAATATCACAAAAATAGTGAGGGGTAAGTACTAAAAAAAAATTATCACTAAGCTCATCTGACACCACCAAAAATACTGAAAAACAATTATCCAAAAGTTTATTTGAGGATAAAAAAAAGATTGGTCAGGTGATGGAACAGATCTCTTCCTGGAAAGTAACATATAGGGAATACCATATTCACAGGGAAAGGGACAATCATCCATTTAAGAAAAAGAAGTCCACCTACAAAAACTGTGGTAAAGGTACTCCAAATAACTTGTTCCACATGAGCTCCTACTATCACGGTGTGGGCAAAAGAAATTAAGCCATTACCATGTTGATTCAAATGGATCCCATAGAATGCAACTCCTATTCAAAATCACAGAACCAGGCAACTCACCGAAGCATTTTGAGCTCCTGGGCAGCCTTCAGAATTATCTCATGCTGTCTTTGGCTTAGGACCATCACTCCTCCCAAGGACTGGTCAGAGTCCAGGTTTGAATCTGCTCCCAGCATATCAGACGAATGTGAAGGGGGAGGAAGGGATGGATCTGAGTGGTCATCCAAAGACCGCAGTCTCTCTCCATCATCGGGATACCACCTATCCGACAACCGTTCCCTCTCCCAGTCAGTCCTTTCAGGAAGGTAGTCTTGCTTCTCCCGCCATGTGTCATATCTCTCCGGATATTCTCGAATCCTAAGCTCCCCCCTGTCTCTGAGATCTCTGTCATAATGATCTCTGTTTCTATCATCCCTCCACCTATCTTCACGATACCTGTCCAGAGGTGGAAGGGGTGGTAATGGTGGTAGAGGGGGGATATCCAGGTCACGATTCCCCATTTCTCTGTCATCCATAGGTCTCATGTCCCAGTCTCTATCCCATTCTTTGTCTAAACCTTGATCATAAATATCTGAGGATCTTCCAGTTCTATCTAGATCTCTCTCTAGTTCCCTTTCTCTTGGCCTTTTCCAGTCATCCCACCATGAATCTCGCCTGTCGTGATCAGATGATAAAGGAGGTAGTGGTGGTAAGGGAGACAATGGAGGCAGTGAATGGTGGGATTGCAACCTGTCATCTCTGTCATATGCATGTGCAGAATCATCCTGATAATCAGAATTGTGATCTCTCCAGTATGGTTCTCTTTCCCATTCATCCAATTGCTCATGCTCCAAAGACGGGTCATCTTGACTATCTAAAGGAAATTCCTCCTGCATTGTATCATCTTCATGACCCCAAGAACCCCTGAATGTTTCATCTCGATGGTACGGAGGCAATTTGTCAGGGTCATCTCCTAGGTGAATGGGTTTACCCATATTGCCTGTTTCAGATCTTCCTGCTTCCCTCTCATGGCTATCTCCTCTTCTGATGGGACACCTCTCCCGGCTACCTGCCCGCCTGACCAGGTCCCTCTCACGGCTACCTGCCCGTCTGACGGGGACCCTCTCCCGGCTACCGGCCCGCCTGACGGGGACCCTCTCCCGGCTACCTGCCCGGCGCATGGGCTCCCTCTCTCGGCTCCCTGTCCCTCGCATGGGCTCTCTTTCCCGGCTACAGGCCCGTCTGACTGGGCCTCTCTCCCGGCTTCCTGCCCGTCCCCTGTCCCAGCTGCCTGCCCGTCCAGGGGGCTCTCTGTCTCGGTTAGAGAATACCCTCTCATGGCTATCTGACCGTCCACCCAGCCCCCTCTCTCGGTTTCCTGACTGTCCATCTGGCATCCTCTCCCTGCTGCCTGACCGTCTATCTGGCATCCTCTCCCTGCTCCCTGCTCTATTGAACATTCCCCTGCCACGGATGGATGCCTGCCTAGCCTGCCCTCTGCCTCTGTATACATATCCTCTACCACGGCCATCATCCATCCTGCCCATTCCCCGGCCATAGCCATCATCCATCCTGCCCATTCCCCACCCACCGTCCATCCTTCCCATTCCCCGGCCACCATCCATCCTTCCCATTCCCCTGCCACGGCCCATTCCCCAGCCACGGCCATCCCCCTGCCCTCTGCCACGGCCCCTTCCTCTGCTTCCTGGTCCTTTTCCTCTATCTTCATGCATGAATGGCCCTTTTCCTCTGCTTTCCGGTCCAGGTAAGCCCTGGGTGCTATCTGAAGCAGTCAACTGGCCATCTGGTGAATCCAAATCCTGATTTCCTGTTGCAGGGGCTACTGTATTCTGGTTCTGAATAGGTGGTGTGGGTGCCTTGGACTCTTCTGCTTGCTGGTTGGGATCATGTGAACTCCATGTCCACTTTTTAGGAGGGTCTGAACTAGGTTCTTTGACTTCAGGTTTGGATGGTTCCTGTTGAGTGTCTGTCAGATCCTCATTCGGCTCAATGGGACCTGCACTCTGTGCATCAGGAGTAGACTCAGTTCTGCTTACAGACTGCTGATCACCAGCTGTGTCTGTAAAAGGTTCTTTGCTTTCTGACTCTGAGTCTATCTGTGTCTGCTGCTGCTGCTGCTGCTGTCCCAAATGAGGCCTGGGCCCCATCCACCGTGGACCACTAGGTCGGGAACCGTGTCCATGTGACGCATTTGTTGTATAAAATTGTCCTGCTGGTCCTCGTGGGATAGAGCCCCATCTACTTGAAGACTGTCCATCTGTATTCTGTCGGTCAAAACGTGACCTGTATCCTTCTGAGCGCTGGGAGTCAAAACGAGGTCCTCTCTGTCTTGAGCCTTCAAATTTATCATATCCTCTTCCTCGAGGTCCATCAAATCTACAGATGACAACAGAAATTTTAGTCAAATAACATGTCATATAAAAGTCCTATAGATTAATTTTGCACAAAATAGAGAACTCATGTCTAAAGTCAAGTTGCTTAGATGCTTGGGATTCACAGTTGTACATCACTGGATGAGTCAGGAAGGCCAAAGCATGGCTGAAACTGAATTTTCCAAGGGATGCAAAGAGTTCCAAGAAGGGCTTCTATAGGTATGTCAGCCAGAAAAGAAAGGTCAATGAAAGTGTACCCCTTGGACAAACACAACTGGAAAACTGGTAAAAATGCATGAGGAAAAGACTCAGATACTCAACTTTTTTGCCTTAGTTTTCACTGACAACCCTATACCTCCTGAGTGGATGGATTGCAAAGCAGGG
The DNA here is from genome assembly GCF_050655825.1 of Lonchura striata. Taxonomy (NCBI): domain Eukaryota; kingdom Metazoa; phylum Chordata; class Aves; order Passeriformes; family Estrildidae; genus Lonchura; species Lonchura striata. The sequence goes on along the minus strand of NC_140707.1, from coordinate 50,772,859 downwards.
ACTAGGGGTGCAAAGTCACTCCCATGATAAGAGAGAAGATCAGATTAATGATGACTTGAAGAACCTGAATATATGTAAGTATATGTATTGACATATACTTACATATATGTAGATACATATATGTAAGTATGAGACCTGATGAGATACATCCCAGAATACTCAGGGAATTTTCTACCATACTTGCCAAGCCACTCTCCATGATACCTGGAAAATGGTGACAGTCAGGTGAAGTACCTGATGACTGGGAAAAGGAAAATACTGCACCTATTTTAAAACAAGGGTAGAAAGAAGGACCCTGGAAACTACTGACCTGTGAGTCTCACCTCTGTGTCTGGGAAGATCATCCCAGAAGCTATGCTAAGGCACACGGAGGACACGGAGGTCATAAGAGACAGCCAGCATGACTTCACCAAGGGCAAGTCCTGCCTGACCAACCCAGTGGCCTTCCACGATGGAGTAACTAGTGGACAAAGGAAGAGCTATGAATGTTACCTGTCTGGACTTCTTTAAGGTATTTGACATGAAAAACATCCTTCTTTCTAAATTGGAGAGAGATGGACTCGATGAATGCAACTATTTGGTAGATGAGGAACTGGCAGGATGGTAAAATCTAGAGATAGAGGACAATGGCTCAATGTCCAGAGAGAGATCAGTGACAAGTAGTGGCCTTCAGATGACTGGGATGAGCACTCTTTTTATCTTCATCAATGACATGGACAGTGGCACTGAGTGCACCTTCAGCAAGTTTGTGGAGGACACCAAGCTGAGTGGTGTGGGTGACATGCCTGATGGACAGGATGCCATCCAGAGGTGCCTAGAAAAGTTTGAGAAGTAGGCCCATGGGATTCTCATGTGGCCAAGTACAAGGTCCTGCACCTGGGTCGGGCAGCCCCTGGTCTCAGTATAGGCTGGGTGATGATGGGATCGAGAGCAGCCCTGCCAAGAAGGACTTGGGGTTACTGGTGGATGAAAGGCTGGATATGAACCAGAAATGTCTGCTCACATCCCAGAAAGACATCCTGTGCCTATCATTTCATATCACTGAGCTCTAAACCAACACGTCAGGGTCAGCTGGTGAGAGCCCAACAAGTGTGAAGGTCCTTGTTCCCCTAGCCTGGCAGCCAAAGAAGAGGTCTGGAATGCGTGAAGTCGAGTTTTCAAGGTTGTTTATTCTTTCTTATCTATAATATTGTCTCTCTGACCTGCTGAAGTCCACCTAGTACAGAAGCCATAGAAGTGTGCCTTGAGTCCTGGGTGGCCCCCACACTATATACTCAAAATTACATATTGTATGTTTACTGATTTGTGCCAATGCCCACCACCTATGTTAAACAGTGAATCTCTACCTTAAACCAACAGAAAAGTGTCACCACCACACCAAGACATGAAGGACAAGAAGAAAGTAAAGAAGGCTAGGACACGCCCAAATTCTTCCACCTTGTACCCCTGAATTACATTCTAAAAAAACCTAAAATTCTACTTTTCCACCCTGTGTCAATTCACCTACTACACTACTCAAACCCTTTTGGCTTGTAATTCCTCATATAGAGTTGGCAGCCTCTCCCACGGGCTAAAATTGAAGCCACAAGTGTTTTTGACTTCTTGCCAGGGTCCCTGATCCCCCTGACGGGGTCTTGAGACATCCAAGGCAGCCAGAGGGATGTCCTGGATTCCAACACCAACACACATAAAAGACATGCACTAGTAAGTAATGAAAACAGTCTGTTTAGAACTGTACATCCAACAAATCCCCAGAAACAGAAACACTTCTTAAAAACTACCAGGAGGTAGAAAATGATTCATTTATACAAAGCTCATGTACACTGCTAGCAATTCACAAATTATTATTCATGACTGATTGCTTTGGAAGCAAAGAGAAGAGGAACAACCATGAAGACATTACTGTAAAGTCTAGCAGAGTATGCAAGGATAGAGACAACTGAACAGAACACCACTGCCCTTTGATTCAGCCGACATCACACCAACCCATCTTGAACTAACGAGCAGATAGAACAGATGTAGTTTTTGCACCCTGATATGATGTATTAAAGAAAAATATTCAAAAAACAAGATCTTGGATTAAATTATATAACAGGTATAAAATCAGCAAAGACATACCAAATATTTACAACAGCTTTCCTATTTTCAAAGATTGATCATTGTGTCTTTGTGAATGAAAAGAGGCAGCACCTCAAGCACTTTACAAGAAAAAAAAATACAAACTACTCTAGATTATGCTCAGGTGAAAGACATCTATGTATCTTGCTTTAAAAATATAAATACAGAGAACATGGTGTTCTCTGTGGTGAACATTAAAAGCAAAAACTCCACTGAACAAATAGACACTTCACACAACCTCAAAAAGATTGAGAAAAAGATATGTATTTCATTTCTTAATAAATCACTGAAAATCTTATAGCCTGAAATATGTATACATCAACAAAAACATTCTTACCTAGGGCCTCTAGGGCCTTCAAAACGTGCTGATCTGGGAGGATCTGGAAGCAGTCCACCTGACCTCACTGGTTTATCCTGCACAACAGGTGTGTGTGCTGAAGATACTGCAGAAGTGCCTTTCAGTTCCCCACACTGTTGTTCAGATGAAATATTTACAGTTTGTTTACTAAGATGACCTTGAGACTTTCCATGGTCAGATGAGCCAAAGGATGAACCTACTTGAGAATGGTAAGGTGAATAGCTAGTTGAACTAGCTATTTTTGATGCATAGGTACCAGGCGTGGGAAGGAGAGCTGGCCTTGGTGTTTCAGTAGTTTGACTGCTTTGAGAACTGGATCCTGAAGGGACAGAGGAATTTGATAACTGAGAAACAGAAGAGAGAGGCGGGGGGACCAGTGGAGGTGTAGTTGAAGGTAAAGTTGGAGGCATAATAGGAATGCCACCTTGGCCAGTTTGGGAATATGGAATAAATGGAGGTGGCAGCGAAACATTTGCAGGATATTGATTCTTCAGATTTTGGAGTGAGGTCACTTTTTCCTGCAGATGTGACTGAGTAACCTTCATCTGTTCATCCCATGCTTTCCACTGCTTCTCATACTCTTGAAGCTGGTCTTTGTGAGGGTAGGTTTGAAGCTGATGCTGCCACTGCTGATTCATTGATCGCTCCCAATCTTTATGAAGCTGCTGGAACTGTTTTTGCTGTGCCTCATAATGTCGCAGCTGCATATCCACTGACATTGTCTGCAATGAGATGACAAGAACAGGTTCAAAATACCTTAGTTAGTCAGTTACTCTCAAAGCCATGTATTTCAGTATCAGTTGTAATATCACAATTTCTGATGACGTGGGCACAAACCTGAGGAAGAACTACACCGAAACAAAAGCAAACACCAACAGTGACATCTAAAGGTATTGTGAAAATCTATGTATTTTATGACTATATACTACATCTATGTATAGAAGACTTCTATACATATGTATAGAAGTACATATACATTTGTGGACTTTGTGTCCACAAATCAGTAAACAGGACTGCTGAAGAAACCTATAATCTGTATAAACTGTATTAATGCTGCATCCTAACAATGGCTAAACCCCAAATCAATCTTCACATATATACATTCCGTGACTATTTCTCAAGGTTTCAGTTTCTGCTATTAACCTGCTCAGTATTGCCTCAGCAATCTGCAATTATTTTTCTCTAAGCCTTTACCAGATCTTATTTGCACAAATGAAGCTTCTTTCAAGTTCTGTCTTTCATTATTTGAGGATATTGTAATATTCACAGCTTGATTTTGCCTGAGATTTTTAAGGTTTACCGGAAGAGATTTAAAAAAACCACAAACATTCAGACAGCCCAACCTACAAAGAAATACCTATATACAATATACAAACTCTACCAACCCAGTAAGAGTTGACTCAACTCTCTAATACAGTAATCAACTTCTACTTAAAAGCTTAAAGGTTACAATACTGGTTTCAAGTGATTACTTGAGTTAAAAATAATGGGAGATACAGATCTCTTAAATTACATTTACTGTCTATTTTTGGCATCTATATTTATCATTGTACATACTTATTTTTGTAAAAAAGAGCAGCTTCCAAATTACTCTGTGCAATCATCTGTTTACCTGACCTTTCTGAATTGTTTCTCCAGTGGCAAAACATTCAAAGCTGAGTAAATTCAATATTGTGTTCAGCTTTGCTCCTGTATCACCTAGGTACATCTGAAAAATCTTACAAGAAGTGTAAAATCTTGTATTTCTCATTCTACTGAAGCTTTACCACCATCTGGCAATGCTTTTTTCATTCTGAAGTTGAGTGACAGTAGGGAAAATAGATATAAACTTCTACCCAAGCAGAAAACATAGCTAGACAAATGAGTCAACCATTACAAATTATTCAACTATGTGTTTTTCAGCAGACTATGTGTGCTGGGTCACCCAGGATGTGTATCAAACACCACCTCCTTAGTGTCTCACCTCTAAGTGTGGAGGCTGTTGCATGATCTGTTGATACTGCTGTACTATCTGCTGCAGCTGAGCGTGCTTCTGCATTATTCTCTGATACTGGAACCCAACCCGCTGATGGGGGTGCTGCTGCCATTGAGCTGCTGCTGCTTGCAATTGCTGTAATCTCAAATCCTCCTCAGGGTCATCAGGAGGTTCGATATTGAGCTACAGAAAAAGGCAAATACTATAAACAAAGGAAAGTTGCATCTGGAAAAAGATACACTTGGTCACTATACATTTTACAGGAACTTCCTCACTGTTCCTTACTGTATCACTGTACTTCAGTGTTCCAGCCACCCACAGCTTCTAGAAGGCTGACTTTTATCCCGCCTTTTCTGAATGTGAACACATTTTTTCTTAATGTGAACAGTCTAATCTAAAGGTTAGGCTGATGGCAATGACATTATTCATGTATAAAGAAATAACCTACAGGAAAGAGATTAATGAAATTCTGTTATCTGTCACTCACAGCAAATGTAATGAGAAATTGTGTTTTTTCATGATGAGGTAAAATAACTCCAAGGGCATTATTTCTGCCACTTTGTAGGAACCTGCATACTGCAAGTTAAAGTGGAGCACATACTGTTCAAACATCAATCATGACCTCCATCTATTCTACAGTAACTGTTACTGAGCATGCTGACGAACAAACCTCTGTGCAAAATTCTTGACTTTCAGACCAACTCTAATGCACAGAGAGAAGGGGAGCCAGAATGCACAAAGTGCCAGAAAGAAATGAAGAAACAGTGTCTTAAACATAGCATTCCTCAGCTACTGAGTACCTACTTGATTTTACACTTCAATATCATGAGGTGCTCTCGCAGACAAAGATGACAACATTGTGGATGGTGTGGAAAAGTCAGCTCAGACTTGCTTGGTGCGTGTATGGGTGAACATGTAATTTTATATACAAGAAGTGTATCTTCTAATTGGTGCAGCTTTAGCAAATTCTTTTTTACGACTGCTTCACAATATTTAGTTATTGTTACAAAGTATACAAGAGAATTTGATGGCATTAATTTTCCTGGGGTTTTGGCTCATCTAGGACATGAATGGAGTGGCGTCACTTTACAAAGCTTACCTGAGTTTCAGTGGATGTAAGAGAAGACTCATCTTCTTTGGATGCTGGAGGCAGGGATTCATTAAGAGGAGGAGGTTCAGACTGCTGAGTTGAAGCACTGATTTTCTCTTCTTCAGACTTCACTCTCTGCTCATCCTTCACTACTGGACTTTTCATCTGCTGCTGTCCCTGAGCATGGGCTTTTGCCCTTTGCTGCAGGCTAAGCAGGTGCTGCTGGTACCAGTACTGCTGCTGTTCCTGTAATAGATGTAGATTTTCTAAGTTTCACAAGAAAAAACAATAGAAAATCATTAATTATAGTCACTAGAGTCATAATGTAGAAAAGTTTTTAAAACTGTTTTGAGGAAAAACTGACTTCTTCAGCAACAGTATTGCAATGATGTCAGAAGATCAAATCAAAATTCAGAAACTACTGTGTGATGCACAGAACCCACAACAGAATTTACTTTTTACCCCAACAAGCTTACTATTCTATAACTATAGCAAACAATACTAACAAAAATCTGGAGCACAGGCAATAATAAGCAAAATTACTACAGACATGCTGTAAGTACCATGTTTATTGGTTTTACAGCTTTTTATATCTAAGAACTACAGTAAAAAGGGGGAATTGTACAGAAGAGATTAAGAGGATGAACAGAGAACACAGACATCAAGTAGATTCAAAATGGCAGCTGAGAAATCGTAGTGAAGATGTTTGAACAAAGCTATGGAAAGAAAAAGAAGAATCAGAACCAGGATATAGTGAAGATTAGTATCGCCTGAATTAAGAGTACTCAAGGCAGATGACAGAAGCTTCAAAAAGTAAGCTGCCACTAACATAAAGAACAAAGACTAGAGATAAGTATCTCAACACTTAAGTAGTAGTGTCTTAAAGAGACCTGAATAAGAAGCAATGGTTCTGTGTCTCTTTCAATATGAGAAATATCTGGTATCCAAATAACAGAAAGACAGCTGTGGGAGGCTACTCTTCACCTGACATGGTCTTGTGCCACCAGAGTCCCTACCACAGACCTCTCCAAGGGCTAAAATTTTGCGGATTCAAGACATAGCTCAGAAAAATCTACATATTTTGAAAATAAATGCACCATTTACAGCTAAGGCAGCTCCTGTATCCTAGGAAAGTATTGCTACACTCTTGATTTTTAAGTTGTTCTCTTAACATCTGATTTTAGTCACTATCAAAAATAAAATGATAAAATACTCTAATTTTTGGTCTAACCTGGTGCAACCATTCTTGTGCTCTCAATTCCATTACCTCTGAGAATCTGTGACTGACCTTTCTTTCCATCCAAGCATGCACAGTTAAGAAAAAAACACCTATATAAAGCCAAGTTAGAAACAGAAAAGAATCTAAAAGATGCAGGCATTTTAAAATAAAAGTGTGACAACACAAAAGCAGTAAGTGCTGTCTGATGAGATTTCTCAAAAGTGAATCACTCTGGCCATCTTACACAGGTTTAAAAGAAGAGTAACTTTCTGCTAGAAACCTACCTCATGCTCAGATCAGAAACAATGTTTTCTCTTGGTAGGAAATACAAATATGGAGCTGTATTTTTTAAAAAAATACTTCTGTAACTTGGAAATTAGGTTAATGAGAGACTATGCTTCACAGACTTTAAATTGATCATGCAATTATTCATGCCATAAATCTTTTTAACAAGATTATGTCTCAGAAGAGTTCCATAGTTTTGGGTGGAAGATATGCATTCACACTGCAGCACAGACTCTGTCAGAAACCTTCAACAACATACTGGAGTAAGTGCAACTCAAGGGAGGAGCATAACTTTCCCAGCTATACAAAACCTGATTCAATTATCCATCTCAAAAGGGACTCACTATAAGGTGATTTGCCATCATGGTGCTAGATGCTAGGATGGGTGAGCACATTTTCTACTGCCACAAAATTGCTGTCTCCACAGATCCATTTTGTTTTCTCCGCATTCCACCAACTGGACATAGGGCTAGAACTCATAATATGACATGGGCTTTCCAGAGCTATAGTAATATAATTACCTATTATTTTCAGCAGATGAATCAATGACATCTATTACTGTGCTATCTGAAAAGCATAAGAAAAGCCGAAAGGTAGATTGTTACAGCTTAGTTGGAGCAAAACAGAAGTGCTAATGTAGAAAATCTTTCCTGACGAAGAATTCAGTCACTGAGTGCTTACCTCCTCACAATGACTTTGTCATTCAACTGAACTTGTCATCTTTCAAGTCCAGTTAAAATCCTTAAACCCACGGAATACACAAGCATCAACAGAGGCCTTTTCCCATCTCTGGCTGACCAAGAGACTAGGCCTGTAGCATTTTCAGGAACACTGAAACCAGCACTATCAGCTCCTGACCACAGGACATACCACCAAACATGCTAATGTGAAGTCCACACCAAAAGACTACTCCAAAGCTAATATAGGTGACCCTAGGCCATAACATAATACCTATTTTGGGGGACACTATGTCCTTTCCAGGTGAAAATTGCAAATGAATGCTTTAGCACCCTCTACAAAACAAATGGGCTGTTTAAAGAGTGCAGCAGTCTGCTAAATAGTGAGATGGTAAAGCTGAGGTAGCTTTGACAGATGCAGATAAAATGCGTATTTATGGGTACAGATGTACCCATGCATCCTTGGAGTAGGAAGACTATTGCCAGCAGGTTGAGGGAGGTGATCCTGCCCTTCTACTCAGCCCTAGTGAGGCCACACCTGGAGTGTTGTGTCCAGTTCTGGGCTCCTCAATACAAGAGAGACTTGAACTCCTGAAACAAGTCCAGTAGAGGGCAATGAAGATGCCAAGGGAGTGGAGCATCTCTCTTTAATAAGAACAGGCTGAGGGATCTGAGACTGTTCAGCCTTGAGATGAGACAGCTGAGAGGGGACCTCGTCAATGTACACAGGTATCTGAAGGGAGGGTGCCAAGAGGAAGAATCCAGGCTCTTCTTGGTGATGCCAAGGAATGAGGAAAGGGGCAATGGGAGAAAGTGATGCACAGGAAGTTCCACCTGAATATGAGTAAGAACTTTTTTACCATGCAGGTGACTGAGCACTGTAACAGATTGCCCAGAGAGACTGTGGAGTCTCTCCCTGAAGACATTCAAGAACTGTTTGGAATACACAACCCTGTGCCACATGCTCTGGGATGACCCTGCTTGAGTAGGGAGGCTGAACCAGATGACCTGCTGTGTTCCCTTCCAAGCTTACCCAGTCTGTGATATGGTAAACAAATAGCAGCATACATTACCCAAGTATCAGATAGAACATTAAGGAAATACCACAGTTATTTTAACTGGATTTGACAAGAATCCAGCAAATTAATCCAACTATATACTCATGGAAGAAACAACGCTAAACTCGCAATACTGTCAAGGCAAAGAACAGTATCTTAGACAGGAAAGAAGATAATATAACACCAACTCATAGTAAATTGCATAATCTGAGTTAAGAGAAAAACACTGATATATTTGTCTGCAGCCACTGTTACTGTGGGATGAGAAACATAAATAATTGCTTTTAACTGCCAGTTTAAACAACAGCCTAATAGGATACTACAATAACTAATTACACTGTTTCTTCACTCAGCTTTTCAGATTACTAAAAGGCATGAAAGCATCACTACACTTAGCTTTTCCTATGCCTATTTTGCAAAAGCTTGTTATTCCAAATCCTGTTTTATTTTACAGCCTAAGATAGCCAAAATCGTATTAATCTGTTATAACAAAGTTATGACCAGGAAAATATCATATTCCTTTTGAAATAACATTGAACTGTGAATGAGAGCAAGCAAACTACTCAAGATAGTTTACATAAACACTCATAAACCAGACAATGTAAACTTCAGCAGTGTTCTGCTGCTTCCATGTGTACACCACAATAAAGCATTATTTGCAACTCTTCTGGAGATATTTTACCAATATTTTATCACTGAGCTCAATAATTTAAGAAGTCAACAAACTGACTCAATACCAAATTAACACCACTTTCTACACATGACTTTTTGAGGTTTTGGTTTTGTCATTAAAAAAATAATTCTTGTTATTATCACTGTAAAAGGTCAATTAGTACTGTCCAAAACCTTCATAAAATTAAGCTAAATGAACTGAAAGCACTACTTTGCCAGGCAGTAATTAGTTATATGGTACAAACGTAAAAATGGCATGTCCTAGCAATCAGCAATTTAAAGTGTCAGTGACTTCAATATGACACAATAGGATTTTTGCAAACTTAGCTTCAAATTAGAACACTAAGATCAATTTATCAAAAAATAGATTTAAGTAAAGAAATTTCAAAGTATGCAGTTCAGTTTTGTTCTTGCAGGTAGATCCCCATAAGATAACGCTTAACCCATGCAAAAGCCCCAGTGAATCTGCCTGACCCATGGACATAGCTGAAGGCCTCAACACATGCACCTTGCTGTGCATGTGGAACCTTAAGCCTGGATTGTCCCTGACAATGCAGATGCATGGTCCCATCAAGTTCACTGGAACTGGTCTCATTTAGGAAGTGAAGCATGCAAACATTTTGCAGTATTTTGGCCCTAGTGTACACATAAAAATCATACAGCTATGACATTTTTCAGTTCAACGCATTTCAGAACATTTCCCTACAATTTGCCCTATGCAATTTTATACTGGAAGATCAAACACATGTAGCACAAAATGTGGATTACGTCTAAGTAGAGGGCAAGTACGTACTTCAAGAGAAACATTGCTGCAGCTTTAACTGTGTGTGATAATATTAAAACAGTCACAATTCTACACTGATCAGGTAGAAAACTGTAACTCAACCCCTTAAAAAAAGCTGTAATAAAGAACTCACTGAAGACAAGTGATATCCCACAATGTGCAACAAGGAAACAACCTGATGCATCTCACAACAGGCCAGACAAAGCCAACAAGGGTTAGAGGCAGGTACAGTACCCACATGCTGTACTTTGGAATACATTTTCCAGAGACCAACACACACTCAAGAAAATTCAAGTCAGCCTGGATTTACATTTTTCCCTAAACAATTTTTCTCGAGAAATGACAATTTGTTACATCCCTACAAACACCACTGGATAAGAAGGTACCCCTGAGCTGTGCCATTGCCACACTTACATGGATTGTGTCCAAATCCTTTCAATACTATGCAAATACGGTGTGTTTATTAACTGCCCTTACTCGGGGACCTTTGCAACACCCCGTACCTGCCAGCGGCTCATCGCCACCGCTGTCCTGCGACTCCCCGCTGCCAGCCGGGCGGCCTTACCTGGGGAGTCATGGTGGAGGGGTCCGGCTGCTCCGTGCCACCGCCCTCCTTGGCAGCACCTTGCGCGGCCTCCGGCTGGGCAGCGGCAGGCGGGGGCAAGGACGTCTGGGGCGGTGGGAAATGAGCCTGCGACGGCTTGACCGGGGGAGGGATGGAGGGGGCCAGGGCGGGCTGCGCGGGCTGGGAAGGAGAGCCCTGGGAGGAGAGCAGGTAGGGCTGGGGATGTGCCATGTAGCCCTGCGCAGGAGGCGGCAGGTAGGGCTGGGAGGCGGTGACCGGCGGGGGCTCCAGGTAGGAGGGCGGCGGCTCGGAGAAGGAGGGGGGCGGCTGGGAGGGCTGCGCCCGGGGCAGGTAGGGCTGGAGCGGCGGGGACTGGGCTGGGGGCGGCTGGGCGGGGGGCAGGTAAGGCTCGGTCTGGGGCGGCGGCAGGTAGGGCTGGGCGGGGGGTAGGTAGGGCTGGGCGCCGGGCTGCGGGGACTGCGGCGGCGAGGACAGCTCCATGTCCATGGGCACCGACTCGGCGGGCACCGGCTCGCCCCAGTCGCCGTGCCCGCCCGGCGGCTCCTGCCCGTCGCGGTCCCGAGCCGCGGGGGGCGGCTTGCGCGGCGGTGGCTCACGGTGGGCGTACTGCTTCTGGTAGCTGCGGACCGGCGGCGGCACCGGCGGCACCGGCGGCTGCTGCTGCCAGTCGGTAAAGGAGCCGGGCAGCGGCGGCGGCGGCAGCCCCGGCGGGGGCGGGCCCGGCGGCGGCGGGGGGCCCAAGAGTACGGACTGCAGCTGCTTCTGGTGCATCTGCTGGAGCTGCTGCAGCTGGGCCAGGTGCTGCTCCTGCAGGCTCAGGAACCCCGAGGAACCGGCGGGCGGCGGCGCGGCGGCGGGGGGCGCGGGCCCCGGCGGCGGGTAGCTGGGAAGCGGCATCGGCGGAACGGCGGGAGGCGGCACGCTGGGAGGAGGGATGGGCAGCGGCGGGGGCGGGATGGAGGTGGGGGGCGGCGGGTAGTGCCCGGCCGCCCCGTACAAGCCCCAGGCCGGGTACATGGCGGAGCGCGAAGCGGACACAGGCCGCGGCGGCGGGCGGCGCACGGCGCCTGCGCGGCGAGGCTCCGCCCCCGCCGGGCAGCGGAGCGTGAGCGCCGCGCCAGAGCGCCCCGCTGGGCGGGTGCAGCGCCGCCTGGCGGGCAGCTGCCTGCAGCGCCGGGCCGGGGGCGCGGGGGCGACACATGGCGGCCGGGACAAGAGGCGGCCGGGGCCGGCGGCACGGGGCGGGCGGCACGGGGCCGGCGGCACGGGGCCGGCGGCACGGGGCCGGCGGCACGGGGCCGGCGGCACGCCTTCCCCTGCGGGTGGGGTGCCGCCAGGACCCCGCGAGCTGGTCAGTGTGTGGCGGGCGCGGCGCTCCCCCTGGCCGCGGTGTCCCTGGGCGGCGGCGTCGATGCCCTCGGTTACCCACGCCGAAGCATGAGTTGAACATACAATATGTTGTGTAGGCAATATGATTTATGCAAGTGCTGAACTGCTGTGGCAGGGCAGACCGCGTACGAGTGAATTCCAGCAGCTGGGCAGTGGAGCCTGGCGGCTGCGGGTCAGCAGCACGCCAGCACGCGGGGTCCCTGCTCCGTGTCCTCTACACGCACAGGAACCCCGAGCCATTTCTGCCCTGTTCACTCTAGTTCGTGCCTGTTCAATCAAGGATCCCTGGCCAGTGGAGAAAGGCAGGTGTGCAGGAAAGGTCCTAAGATTTTTCGTCAGGAGAAATATCAAGAAAATCACATTGTTAGGTAGAGAAGCTTTATTCTCTCTGGTAGAAAAGCTGAACTTTATGTTCATTCGTTGTTAAATTTCAGGAAGTCTACAGAGGAGATACACCATGAATCTGCAAGAAAATATTTGACTAAATTCAACTGAGATGCAAATCTTTAAGAAAATGATCTTAATTTGATATTAATAGAACTGTCTTTTCTATTCTTTAGTAACCCTTCATTTTATTTAGAGATGATTATTGATCCTTTTCTATTTAGGATGGTCTTAGATTTCTCTTGCAGTGAATATGACTTTCAGATAGCATTTGTGTTTTTACCCCGCATCTACTGTTCATTATACTGTATTTAGCATTTCTATACCCAAGTTCTATGGGCCAGTTTACTCACTAAGCTTTTGAAACTCCGTCCTTCCAATATAGGGAATTCCTGTTGCAAACATCCTTTAATTTATCCTCCTGATCTATTCATTGTATGTAAGTTCCCTTGTGATCAGTTTACTAACAGTTATTTCCTGCAGGCAGGTCTCTCCTACTATTTTTGCTGACTGTTGTGGTTACTCAATATTGTCAAGAGACTTCTTTTACTTCTCTTGTGAGGGAATACACGTACCTAAACGTTTTCAGGACAACTGTTTTCCAGCCTACATTGTAGAAGCCAAAATGTAACTTCCAAATAGCTTGACAGATGCTTCTTCAATACTCAAATCTGGTTTGGATTGCACTACAGTTGACTCCCACCAGACAAGACACACTGGCCTTACCCAATCTTACAAAAAAAACCAACCCTGTTAAGTTCACATTATGCCCTATGATTCTTCTATTCAGAATATGTTATTTTTATTCTTTTATTCTTTTCAGTCTGTAACATTAAAGGGTGCCATCATGTTGGTTTGGGTTAATTTTTTTTTTTAATAGCTCATGTTTTCCTGCTTCTAAACACTATTATACCACATTTCAGTTACCCCTCAATTAACCAGTGTCACATCTTGGATCAGCAGCTTAAATTTCTTCATCTGGTAAGCCTGTAGTAATCTTAAACCTTCTGGTGGCTCCAGAAAGGGCTAGAAATTATTTCCTACCATTTTTTGCATATATTCAGATTTTCTTCATGTGGTGGTCCCATATGTTCTCTGTCTTATGAAGCTATGGAAACCGGCTACAGCAGGAGACAGTATGTTAGCAGGGAGGCTAAATTCTCTAATTACTAAGAAACACTGCAAACACCTGATATCTAAGTCCTGTGCATGTTTAAACCAACTACCAGAGTTGAATCGGGAAGAAATTACTCTTCTGGTTTGGACTGACAGAGTTTTGCATTTGTGGGAACATCAAAATATTCTAGTTTACCAAACTCTTTCCTGTGACAACGATCTTTCCTCCTCTCATATACTGTAAATTGGATCAGACCCTGGGATGCCATTGTGTGCATGGAGTAAATATTTTCCTCTGAACCAAGTGTTTGGTACACAGGTTGTCTGGCATTGCAGGAGAAGCAGCTGATCATTCAGGTGGTCCCGTCCTGTCCTATTTATCTTCTGACCAGGCTCTTCAAGTTAATAGCCAAGTTTTTTCTTACCAATTATACTCAATTAATGAAAATTTCCTGATGGGTTTTCTCACTGCCAATATTTTCTTCTGCTCATCCTCCAACCCTCCTAACACATCTTTAGCAATTGCTAACCATTGAAACAGCACTGCTAAATCCACCATTAAACCGTGTCTCTCAGCACCACATCCACACTTTAATCCCAGGGATTCTACCACTGTTCTTACTCCTCCACAACGACTGTGCTCCCAGCCCACATTAATACCTTTGCCCTTTAGACACTTCCCTTCTTGGCCCTGATACATAACAGAAGGGATGAGGCTTTGAGGTGCATAGGACCCAAACAAACAGGAGCAAAAGACTTGTCCCAACCCAACCCTGCCCTGCCCTCCACCACTCTAAATGTAAGCAAAAGGACGGGGCTGCCGACTAACCAAGGACAGAAAGAGCAGTCTTAGCAGACACTTAAACTTCATTCACTGTGCTGTTGAATAAAAGCCTATCAATTCTGAATTTAAATCCAGACTGCTTTTCCAGAGAAAGCCACCAACAGGTGCAGGTCTGATGTCTTTTTCTGCAGAATGTAGATTCTGATTTGACTAAACAGGTGTGAGGTAGCTTCCCAAAGGAATACCTAGGTGTACTCCAGGTGCAGCAGTAAGAAACTTTTAAAATCTCTTGTGGTTTCATTCTCAGAGTTGCATCATCAATATTTAATTCAAAATGCTGAAATCACTTTTTCCAATGGTCCCGATGCAGAGCTAGGCACATTTTTGGTCCTGCTGCCCTCTGTTTCCCATATGCTTCTCCCAGCTATAGGTAATCAGACCAAAGCAGAGGATGGATGAATAAAACCAGACTCTTCCAAATAGCTTTTTCTTAGAAAAACAAGGTTAAGAAGTCAGTTTGGTGTTATCCACAGTCCTATGAGCAGAGTTCCAACAAAAGAAGAAAGGAGGAGGGTAGAATCAGAAGGCCCCTTATCCTGGCTCACAGTCCTGGCATTGATGGCTTGACTGGACAGATTAGAATCGAGGAGCTCCATAATCATCTGGCATCCTCTCAATATTGTACCTGAGAAAGAAGGAAAACTTATGAAGACAATCTACTCCACAATACTCCCCATCCCACTGTGGTAATGCACCTACCCCCTCTTCCTCCTCAAGGCTGCACTATCATCTCAGGGATTCCTGCTAGGCTTTGGCCTTTGTGTAATGAGTTAGGTGGTGAAGCATCCCTTGAGCACACCAGGAAGCCTTGCATGGCTTGGCTAAGGTGAGAACAGCACTGACTGTACTGGGATCTCCCGTTGCCGGTCTGTGGCGAAGGATGAGATTGTCAGCCATCCTCTGACAATCCTATCAAAGTTGTGGCCTCAGTGGAATGGTACCAATGTTACCAGAGTTTTGGAAACTCTAGTAGTTACCAGTCTGGATTATGGCCAAGATGTAAAATTTATGCATGACTAAAAGCAATCGTCTTGTGACCCTATAAGCAGTGGTCTTAAGGTGAGGCCTTTCGAGCTTTCCTGGACTGCCATGGCCTGCACCAGCACCTCTCTCTGAGCAGAACGCCTCTTGGTCTCAAGGCTGAGACACTTGAGGATTGTCACTCAAGCCTTGCCTGTTGAGAAATGCAGAGACATTGCACGTTTCATTGAAGCTAAGGGGAATTTTTAACTCGTACCTTTATATATTTACATCTTTGTGTCAGTGTGCATGCATGTGAATTGGCTGATATACTTTTTACTGAGTATAGAATGAACATTGCTTCCTGAAACTATAGTTAAGTCACTGTTATAATTATAGTAAACCCTATTGAATCACTTTATAAATGTTAAATTAGTCAATGATTAAGTGCTTCCAAAATCTAATTAAGACAGAGACTGTTGACTAAGTCTGGGACTAAGACTGGATGCAGCTGCACCTGGACTCCATCAGGAGGTTTGGAAAGCAAGGCAATCCTTTCTGAACCTCATGACTCAATGACAGGGTCGTCCTTTGCACTTCTGATCTCCATGCAAAACATTCTAAAGTGATTTTAAGTCAATTTTCCTTTGTATGTTTCATCCATGTAGTAATAGAATGAACCTTGCCATTAAAAATCTCACTACTACAATCTTATATTGAAAGCTGCTTTTGCTTTTCCCTGTGATTCTTCAAGTGGACTAAAGTATTCATTTGTGACACCCATGCAGCAACAGGCTTTCAGGTAAACTGAACAGTCAATTGTTGCATTTCTATCTGCAGCTCAGATCCCCAGGAAGAAAAATATTACTTCTGAAAGTAAAAAGTCTTCATAAGGTTACTGTTATTCTTCACCTTAAACTCAGCAATCAGACATCTCAAAAGCTCACCATCTCCAGAGAACAAAAAAACCCTGCAGTTTTGTAAGATCTGATTTAAGATTTAAGAGCAGATCACCACAGAAAATAATGTTTAGACATTCGACTTATAATTCACAGAATCACTTAGATTGGAAAAGGCCTCCAAGATCACAGAGTCCAGCCTTTGACTGAATATCACCTTGAGATTTAGACCATGGCACTAAGTGCCACATACAATTATTTTTTGAACACCCCCAGGGATGGTGACTCCATCACCACCCTTGACAGTCTTTTCCAAACGTTCATGGCCACAGTGAGTAAGGAGAAAAGGGGTTTTGAGAGAAAGATCGTTTGAGCCACATTCTAATTATAAATCAGTTAAATCTTTACATATCTATAGTGATCAAGCTCCTCATTTCAAATGTGCTGCACTAGAATCCTTCTGAGTTGGTTTGGTTTTTAGTTAAGAAGCAAATTCAGTCTCTTAGCTGAGGGTACACAAAGTTACTGAACAGAATATGAAACAAGAATGGTTATTTTCTTTAAGAACCTGTAGAATGCATTTGCCTTGTAGTCCTGCTGCTGCTAGTAAGCAAAACTGATCTATGGAAATGCTGGCCTTAAGGAAACCACTTCTTCAGGCAAAGACAAGTAACATGTAGACTGTAATAATAATGGGTCTGTGACCAGTCTCTTCCCAGTAGTAGCTGTACTTCAACCTCTGTGTAAACACCAGGCCCTTTACTGCAGCCTGCACTACAGACAATGAAGGAGAGAAGTGCATGGTGACAAGAGTCCCAAGTCAGTCAAGGATTGCACTGGGCAGGATCCCTTCCTGTCAGGGGGCCCTTACCTGTGCCTGGAAATATACATTATGGGCACTCCAGGGATTTTTCGTATTCTCCGCTTGAGCTCTTTATCCACGGTGGCCACAATGTAACATTTGTGCTGTAAAAAAAAAGAAGGCAAATCAGATTCAACACCAGTGAATCCCAAAAAGGAGTCATGGCTGACCAAATGTTCCTATTCATGAACTTGCTGAACACAAGAAGGCTGAGTGTCCTTAGCAAGGCAGTACCAGGACTTGTACAGAACTCCACAGCAGACTAATAACATCCTTCTGCCCATCAAAATAGACTCAAAGAAACTCTGTCCAACCCTTCAAGCTGACAGCTTTCCCATCCTAAGTGCTTCTTGATGCTGTCCTATACAACAAGAATGCTCAGGGAAGATGATACCTTGCAGCAAATAAAGTTGTGCTAGAACTGAAAATGCCCTTTGGTAAGATTTTATAGTTACTGTGTGGAAAATTTAAGCCAGTCAGTAATTAGGAGGGTTCAGGAATTTTTAGTATGTTAGCACGGTATAGAAAATGTCAGCAAGAGAAATACCTGAGTGACCCTTTGCACCAAGCAGTCATCGGCGTAGGTTCCTTTGTGCATACACGGCAAGCGTTCAAACCGAGGGTCCTTGGCAATTCTGTGGTGACATAAAAAGCAGCATCACAGCAATCAGACCAGAGGGTACAGTAACATAGTATGGAGGAACAAGAACACCCCTTTCTGTGATATACAGAACATTGTTCTCAAAACAAGGGATGAAGTGATAGAGTAAATGGTAGACAAAGGTCAATTGAAATGACCTGCAAAAAAAATAATGCAATTTGTATAATTATTATAGGTTAAATATTTTTAGTACTGGTTTGTTGGATTCAAAATCTGTGCAATGTTAGGCCATTGTCAAACAAAATAATTGGAAGTAAGTTATCTGGGAAAAACTAGAACTTCTGGCATGTGATTGTACCATGCATAAAGGGACACTTCACTTCCCATCTGAAGGGCAACATCAAAGCTGTTGAAAGTATGCACTCGTATACTTTACAAAACAGCAAGCCAAAATAAAAAGAACATAACATCTGAGTGATGTACATTAATTATATTGGACTAGTTTTGTACAGGTTACACAATAACCTGGCTCTAGATTATCAGTACTTGGTACCTACTCACACAAGAATAACATGAAATAGGAATTAAAATATTCTGTAAGACTTGTGTCACTTTATTCATTTTTAGAAGTTCTATAATTTTTTTTTTTGAGAAACAGAAAAAAGCATTACTTTGAAAGTCTTAAGAGGTTAAAAGATTTACAGGTTAATATTGTGCACTCATGCCTAGTATTTAGTTTCTAAAACTTGAGCCATTGTATTGATGTTCTAGAGACAGAGAAATACAACTAAGTTCAGGATCCTGCAACAACCTAACCACCCTCTAGTACAGGAGCAGCAGTCATAGGAAGTGTTTTTCATTTATTTATATTAAAGCATTAAGTTCTAGAAACAGAGAAGAACACCCTGTACCTACCTTAATGCCACACGGTACTTCTGTCCTAACTTCTCGATTTCACCCATTACGCAATCTGTGATACATGGAATACCTAAATGCAAAGAAAGCCCGCATTAAAACAAAGCAGTATTTATTCCCAGACCCCTACATACTGCCCACATGCCCCAAAAACATCTTGTAACTCTATAATGTATTACTTACAGTGTCAACTGATAATGTTGCAAGGTGATGAAATGTAGAGCCATCAAGTTTATCCATGCCACGGTAATTTTAGATTTTAAAGTTATTAGTACTCAGCTTTGCTGAGATTAGCATTTTAAAACTGTTACTTGACTGAAACTAGAGACATTGCCAGGGTTACCACATCTCCATGATTACAGCACACATTCTTTCTGCAAGATTTCCATTATTCTCAGCCAGTGGCATGAGGCTGACAAAACACATTATGAGCACACTGGCACTGTGTAGTCTGAAGGAGCTGTGAGTGGTGCAGGAACTCACATTTGGCATAGAGACAGTCCATCATCGACTGCACTAGGTCCAGTTTGGCCTTGATGGAGAAGTTGATGAAGTTAGTGTCAACCAGGATGTGGTAAGGAGGGCCCAGCTGTGTATTATACTGGAAGAACAAGCAAGAGGGATGCTGGGGGCTGTCAGGAAGACAAAGAATTCAAATCAGTTAATTGCATTTAACATCACATCCAATCTTACAGCTTGCACAGAATGAAAGAAGGGTAATGAACAGAAAGACCAGACCCATCACGCTTCCTGCTGCGTCCCAAGCACAATCCTTCGGTTTGGGGTACCACTTCTTCTGACAGTGTCGCTCAGAACACCCTCAGTTCCAGCCTGCAGCGTGGCCGGCCCTCCCTCCTTCCTTCTCTCCCTCCCCAGTGCCTCGGCAGCACTTACACCTCCCGCTCTTTGATGGCACTCGGGTCCTCCTTCTTCTTCACGGGGGCTTTTGCGCGATCCTTCTCTTTACTGCAAAGAAACACAGGCACTGCTGGGGTACAGCGACACGGAAGAGCTACGGGCGGCGGAGAGGCCGGCACCTCCTCCCGCCTCTCCCGAGCGGGACGCGAGGACGGCCCGCGCCGGGCCCAGCCGCAGCCGCACTCACAGGCGCTCGTCCCGGAGGCTGATCATGCGCTTCATGACCGCGTACTTCCGCGCCTTCTTCTGCTTCCCCTGCAAGGACAGGACACACAGCCGCGATGAGCCAAGGAAGGAGAGACCCGATCCCACCCGGACGCCCCCGCTCCGGCCCGCTCCCGGCTCACCATGCTGACCCCGCCGGTCCCGTCCCCGCCGCAGCCGCGTCCCCGGCGCGTCACCGGGCCCCGCCCCGGGAGCGCGTCACCTCCGGCTGCCAGCGCCGGCAGCGGCGGCGCGGGGCGGCGACAGCGGGCTTGCGGCCGCCGGCGGAGAGCACGGTAACAGCGGCGGCGCGCTTCCTCCCCGCCGCCCTGGGTCCCGGCGCGGGGAACGGGCTCCCGGGGCGAGGGAGCTGCATCCGCAGCCCGGGCGCCTCGCCGTGCCGGGCGCGCCCCGGGGTGGCGGCCGCGCTGCAGCCCGGAGCGCCCGCGCCGGCCTGGTACAGCCGCGGCGGGGTCCCGGCGCGGGGGGCGCGGGATGGCTGCGGGAGCGCCGCGGCGGCGCCGGGAAGGGCCGCGGCTCCCGGCGAGCGGGAAGGGCCGGCTCTGCTGCCCGGCGGCGGCCTCCGGCGCCTCACTTGGGCTTAGCCCCGCCGCCTGCGCGGCGCTGCGGGGCTCGGGGGCACGGCGGGGCGAGCTGGGGCCCGCGGAAGGGCCCTGGAGATTGGTGGCCCCGCCGAGCCCACCGCTGCTGCGGGCTGTAGGGGAACCGCAGCACACCGATCGCCCTCCTCCCCCTCTCCTTCTCCGTTTAGCAGAGCCGGGACGTTATAGAGGTCTTCAGCCCACTCGCTCGAGCTTGCTGGACTGTTTTGGTTTTTTTAAGAGTTAATGTAGTAGTGGTTTTGTCACGTTCTAGCTCATGAACTTCTTAATGAAAAGCAGTGGGTTGTCATTATCTTTAGCTCTTATCTGTATTTGTGCTCATAAGTCTTAGCGAATGAGCATAATTATAGCTGTACTTTACACAGCCATAATGGTGTAATCTGACCCAAAATGTCTTTTCTGCACATGAACGGAAATGTTCTCCAAGTTCTTGGACTGGTCCAGGGCACTTGGTTTCTTGTGCCCCATGCAGGGAAGGGATAAAGAAAGGCCTTTCTCATGAAAGCTCCTGGGATTAGTGAGATCCTGTAGCTGTTGCTGTCTTCCAAATACAACCAGTTTTATCTGGTGTGCTGGTCAGAAAAAGCAGCCAATGAGGAATCACTCAGAATTTTTTTCTCTCAGGAGTGGTGACTTCTGTAGAATTGTGACTGATGCTCTGACACTGAGAATGAAAATTAGACTGAAAGAAAAACTGTATTTATTAGGAAAGCTACAGCTGAGCTTTCCACCTGAGTGATCGTACCTAGCTTAACTGTTGGTCGAGGAAATGCATTTGGTAGAGCTCACATGATGCTGTTCAAGTGATCCTCAGTGGTTTGGGAAGAGAAATGATTGAGGAAGAAGGGGGTGATCTGCTTTCCCCACTGGCGTGCAGCGTGGCAAGTGGCTGAATTTTGTCCTGGCTCTGGAACCAGATTTGGTGTCAGGATGAGACTGACATGAAACATGAAAGTTGCCATCTGGCCGGCTTGCTTTTTTTGTTTGTTTGTTTTTGTTTTTGTATTTTGTTTTGCTGTTTTGTTTTGTTTTCCTGTTGCCACTGTTTTATATAGCTTGTATGTAAATGCATATGACAAATTCCATCCCCAACAAGAGAATGACTGTCTTGTGTAGACACTGACCATTGATGCAGCTTTTGTCCTTGACAGCTGATACTGGATCCTGCTTAGTGCTTTCTGTGCTGACTTTTCAGTTTTCTGTGAATGTATTTTAAAGTTAGGTTCTTGTGGGCATTTGTTGGTTTGTGCCTGCTTTACTTAGTGTAAGAAAATACCATCTCTTTTGCTAGAGTATAGTCTGTGCATGGCATGAGACAGACATACCATTTGTGGTAGACATTTGTGCTCATGGATCAAGAAAGATTCTGCACAGAGATGAATTATTCTCTTATCTTGATGGGGTGAGGTAGTATTAACCTGAAAAAAGGCTTTAAAACAAAATTAAAGGTTTGTTGTTAAAAGAAGAATGGCAATTTGTCAGTGCACCAAATAAAATCAAGAGGCACAGCAGATTTCCTAGGAGCTCAGTACATCTGTTCTGTATAGCATGCCCCTAGCTGGTTTTGTAGCTGTAGCCACATGAATATGCCATTACTATGTTACAGTTCCTTTTTTGTGTGTTACACTTGTGCTTCCTTCTGGAGTTCTGCACTGTGTTCCTCTGGCTTCAACAGTGGCAGTAACACAAACTAAATGTATTCCTATTACTGAACATCCTTTCCTTGCTCACTTGAGGAAGCAATGGCACTAATGCAGTTTGCTTTATGATTCCATGCTGTCTACCCTGATTATGCCAGTACCTCTCCTTGAGTCAAACAAAGGTGAAGCTTTCAAATCTCCATTTTCCCTGCAGGTGGCAGGAGACCATCGCTTGCACTGTCCTTGGATCAAGATTACTAAGACCTGCTGGATAATTCAGCATCTTTTTTTCCAGCCTAGCTATGATGGCACCTTATATTGCTGCTTTTCAGAATTTATTTCCCAGATTGTTACCCAGCAGTTCTTAGCACAGATACCGTTTTAATTCACATCTGCATTCTGTTGAATGCCAGTGTATCTTGGATACCACCTATTTGCAGCTAGGTTCTTCACCTCAATATGTTCCAGCTGCAAGAGCACCCTTAAAGCTGCTGGCAGTGAGTAAGCTAGAAGGAAGGTGATTGTAAAATAGCCACTTCATCTCTGGTGACCACCTGAGTTGGTATATTGTTTACCACATCATGTAGGGATAATAAAATGACAAGTTGGTATGCTGATTAATTAGCATAACTGACATAACTGATGTGTCCAGCAAGTTCAAAAATTCTGCAAACCAGATCAAGAGATTCAGGTTCCAATAGACTTAAAAAAATGTGAAGTTTAAATGGTGGATCTTTCTTGACAAAGAGGCTGTGTAACCTGTGGTGTGCCTCACAGAAGGGAAGGAGTTGTGGGGTGAAGTAAAAACAGCTTGAGTAGATGAACCCACAGAAACAGCTTTGTGGGTTTTTTATGGTGTGAAGAGACTGGTTCTGGAAGATGCTGGAGGGAGATCCTGTAGATTTCTAGTATTGATTAGTTTCTGTGAAATTCCTCAGCTGTGTGGGGAGCAGTCACACACCTTCCACAGACAGGCCAAGCTGGAGCAGAGTTTCAACCAGTCATTTGTAGCACATCTTAGATATGTACTGTGAAATAACTAAAATACCAAGGAAGTTGCTAGGTCTGTGGTCCTTAACACACATAAATGTATGAGTTTAGAAAGCTGATGCTTTACCTAGGAGGAGAATGAGAATTTATGCCCTGGGGACTGCAACACTTTTGCAGTGAGAAAAAGTGGAGGAAGGAGGAAAATGGATGAGTGGGTGTGACTTTCCTTGAGATGTGGGTGAGGAAAAGACAGTGAAAATGTGGCTGTTTCTGCAGCACAACCAAAAAGCTCTGCACAGGTTTACTGGTTGATTTTCATGTGTGTTAGAAAGGTTATTAGAAGTGTGTTAAGGCAGCCAGATCTGTATGATTATTGCACTGGGGGAGAATAACAGCCATCTGATGAGGAAGGCAGAGGAGGGGGGACTAAGGAAGAAGTGACAGCTGAGGTGGTGGCATGACAGGTGAGAGGAGCACATCACATCCCCACAAGACGTGACTATCTTAACAGACAGCTGCCTTGGTGAGCCTGGCTCTGTTTTTTCCCATTCTCACTCCTTTAGGTGATCTGTGCTCTGAATGAGCAGATATTGATTGTGTAGGCTCTGTGGTTTCTTCTGGCATGTGTCCTGGTTTTTGTGGGCTGCGTCAATCCTTGCTGTTAAATTTTAATTTCTTTATCTCAATCCTGACAGTAAACTGTAATTTAGTGGATAGTGCTGCTGAAGCTGAAATCCCTTATAAAAATCTCAATTTCCTGAATACCTAAAACAACACTACCAAACCCAAAATCTAGTTTGCTTTGTGTTCAAGAATTCTGAAAAACTTTATTTTATTTTGAGGCTTGACTACAAATAGCCCTTTAAATCTGGGCAAAATCAGTTTGAGAATAGTATATAGCATTTTGTTGGGTATGAAGATTTGAAGGGCTACCTGATTATAGAATAGTTTGGCTTGGAAGGGACCTTAAAGATCATATGATTCCAACTCCCCTGACATGGGCAGGGATTCCTTCCACTAGACCAGGTTGTTCAAAGACCCGTGCAACTTGGTCATGAACACTTCCAAGGATGGGGCAGCCACAGCTTCTCTGGGCAACCTGATCTGGTTCTTCACTACTCATATTGAAGACTTTCTTCCTTATACCTAATCTAAATTTACCCTCTTTCAGTTTGAAGTCCTTCCCTTTGTCCTATCACTACATGCCCTTGTAAAAAAAAACCCTGATCTAGTATAGTGGGCAGCTCTTCATTCTCTCAGTCCCCGCATTTGTCTTCTGTGATTTGGTTGGTGTGGCTGGAGCAGTCACTGGTGAAGACTCAAGGGAAAAAGCTGTTGAGTACCTCAGCCTTCTCATTGTCCTGGGTAAGAAGGTCTCCTGTTTCCTTCTGGAGAGGGTACATGTTTTCCCTAGTCTTTCTTTATCACTAATGTACCTATAGAAAGTTTTCATGGTGCCCTTGACATCTCTGGCAAGGTTTAGTTCTACCAGGGCTTTAGCTCTTCTAACCTGATCCTTGGTTGCTGAGACAATCTCTCTGTATTCCTCCTAGGCTATAATTTCTTGCTTCCATCTCCATGAAACCTGTGGAGGCAAGGATGTGTTTTGTTCCGTCTTGAATGTGTTCATTTCCGGGGGTCATATAATGAAATGAGATTGTGACAGATAGAGGTTGAGGATATGGTGAAGCTTTGCACCTCATCAGCAGTGGTACTTTTATAGCACCTCTCATGGATTTGATGTCTAGTGATGCTCTTGCATCTTGCACCTCTCATGTTTCTGCTTGCTAGATTTATCCACAATGTGGATAACTTATCCAATCTAACGTTTCTCTCTTGTTTTGCTTTTGCAGGCTAAAGGAAACAGCACTGCTGGGCAGCGCTTTTTCCACAAAGAGGAAGAAACTGCTGTGCTCAAGTCCTTATTTTGCAGCAGTGATTCTGTGATGCAAGTTCCAGGAGTGATAATCTCTATGGCCTCTTCTTGCTGATGTTTGTCCCAGATCTGGGCACAAAGTGGAAGGATGCTGAAGAATGGGTACCCTCTTTTTGGCTTTTAGAACATGGGCACTTCTGTAAAGGTATGTGATTGGTCTTTGGTTGGAGGGCTGGCCTATGTGCCAAGGCCAGCAAAGGGGATTTGCTGGGCTAGAAAGTCGTGGCTATTGCTGGGGGCGAAATAACTCGTTTAAGCTTTCTGCATGCTGATGTCTGTTATTGCTGCTGTCGAGGTGACTGATGAATAACTCCCCTTTTGTGTTTTTTTTTTTTTTTAAAAAAAAGGCAGCTTGAATGCACAATGTAGCTTCTCATTAACTGAATGGTGACATGGTGAGCTATATTGTATGCATTACTGTATGCCAAATCTTTTGTCTAATTGTCACACACTTTCCTTGCTGCTGCTCTTGTTCCATCTGTCAGCTATGTTTTACCAACCCTACAGCATGTTGTTCTGGGTGTGGTATTTTTACAACATGTTTGTTTAGCAGTCCCCTCAGTGAAAACTTGAGTCTAGATTGTTGTCTCTTAAAATTGCTGTAAACTTAATGGTATACAAACAGAAGGTTTTAGCTTTTGTGTTGTTCAGTGAGAGTTTCAGCAGATAGGCTCCACTTAGCAGAAGTGAGAAGGGGACTCTTTTCCAGTTGCATTTGTATGTTCTGTAGTAGACTTGCAGGGTAAAAATAGATTCATTGTTGTCCTAGAATAATTTTGTTTTTTCTGAACAAATGGGGATGGTCTTGTCTGCAACTCTTTTATTCCATAGCTTTTTCTTCTAAGGTTGCTGGCCAAGGTTTGGCTTCTGTCCATTTTGGTGGTGGCTCTGTAATGTATGCTTTTGCATCAGAGTAGATGATAACTTCATGGCTTGCAATAGGAGTGACAGTTTGGATGAGTGGCTTTGGCCACTGTTGTTGGAGTTGGTGATCCTGCAAAAAATATCTCCTTCCTGCAGAGCCTTACCCAGAGCCTGCTGTCACTGTTTTCAGAGGGATGATATGTTGTTCTTCTTAGAGATCCCTGAATCTGAATGGGAATCTGTGATGAAGAGAGAACTGTTAATTGTAACATGTTATGCTGTTCACATATTTCAGTCTTATGGAGTAATACTTTAGGGATGTCCTTAGAGAGGAAGACAAGTGACCAATAGGCATTTTTTCTGAGGAACCATAGATTCAATTTAGGCCAGTGTGTGTAAGGAAGTCACTGGACTGGACGTGGCCTATTTTGTGTTCTAGATGCAGCTGTGATCCTCGGCTGTGTGTCTCACCGAAGGGACCTGATGTTTTACATTATTGGTAAGTGAAGGAAAGGCTGCCACTGTATTTGATCACCTCTCCATAGGATTTAGAAGGATTTCTTGAAAACCTTTGGTTTAATTTTAGCTCAGTGTTTACATGACAAACATGAAGTTACTGTCACCCCACGCTGTGTCTTCCACCTGGCGGACTTACCTCTCGACCATTCTTCTTGATCCAAAAGTCTTTTCACTGGCCTAATTCCTAAGCCATCCCCTTACTTTTTCTTCCGAGATAGTGGAGGGTTGTTGCCTCTGTGATGCTTCTTAATCCAGCCATAATGTGATGTGCAGAAGTTGTCTGGTTTTCTGTTTACTTTAAAGGGATCTCTGTAATTCTAACTTGCAACTTGAAGGGAATTCCATGTCTCTGTTGGGATGTCTGCAAGCCTTACCTGAGACTCTCTACCACCTTTAACTATTTCCTTTGTTTGCAGTAATTTGCAGAGTTTTAAGAGACTTGATATTTTCTAACCTTACTTGTATCATAACACAAACCATAAACGTTCACACAATAGCATCTGCCTTAAATACCTAATTTGCATTTGAATAGAATACCATTAACAGAAATGCATCTTTGGCTGATGCAGAGGGGATTTTAGAGTCTGACTCAGCCACCTTGGCTTCTGCATCCACCCTTTGTTCTCTCCCTGCTGCAGGTGGGATCACAGTATCTGTTGTAGCTTTCTTCTTCACCATTAAGTTCCTCTTTGAGCTTGCCGCACGTATAGTCAGCTTCCTTCAGCATGAGGACCGGGAGCGCCGAGGGGAGCGAACTATCTATGACTACGTGCGAGGCAACTACCTGGATCCCCGGTCCTGCAAAATCTCCTGGGATTGGAAGGACCCCTATGAGGTGGGCCATAGCATGGCCTTCCGAGTGCATGTAAGGCAATATTTTTGTTTCCATGCAGCTTTGTAGGCAGGAACAGAGGTCTGAGTTAGGGGTGGGCTCTTCAAATGTTTGGTTTTTTCTTTGTTGGGGCTAAGGCAGATGTAACTGAGAAGTGAGTAATTAGCAAGCTATCTGTTTATGGTTCTGGTCTGGTACTATGTTGCAAAACTATTTTAAGTGTATTTGTGGTTTGCACTTCTTAAAGTCTAATCTCCCTCTCTTCTGAATCCTCTGAAGAGCCAAAGGAGACCAGGCTTGTCCTGATTGCTGCTTCCTTTACTGGGAAGTGAGTAGGCTGAGCCTTGCATTCAACAAACATTGTGCTATTTTTTGGTTGTGCAGCTGAAGTTGAGGGTGTGGGAATAGGCATTTTACCAACCCAAGAGCTGTAAAGTTTCATGGCCACTCCCCATTAACTGCAAAATGGATTGTTATTCTGTCAGACCTGGAAAAGCCTGCCTCTTGTTTCCCTCTAATTCCAAAAGGCCAAGTCTAGGGGAAGTAAGCTGAGTGAACACAGATAATTTGGAGCTATGTGGAGAACTTGAAAGGTTTTGCTGTGCTTATGTGCTTATCTTTCTATCCCACTTTCCCATCCAGGAAGATAATCAAAATAAGAGGATAGGTTCAGCTAGGTTGCCATACCCATCCCTCTTGGAAAGGTCTAACTCCAGGGTACAGGCAGTGAAAAAAGCTGGGGGGAAAGGGACTTATTCTGTTCCTACTATTTAAATTTATTTCCTTCACCTTACTGACACTCATGAGCTCCAGCAATGTGCCTTTCCACTTCATGCTTGTGTGCCATTTGCTTAGCCCTTCATTCATCAACAGTAGCTTTGCATACACTTGTTTCTCCTGATATCAGTCAAGATGCAAACTACTTCAGGCCCCACACCCTCCCTTACTTAGAAACAGGGAATAATAATAACTTTTTCCTAACTGCAGGCTGATTGCAGATGGTGGCAGGCTCTGGCCAACAAGCTGCTGGTTCTTAAAGAGCCATGTATATAGAGTTTCAAGGTGTAATTTTTTCTTTGTAAGGAACTAGTGGTTGAGGTATGTTACCTTCTAAAATTGACCAGGAGATCACTTTGGTGACTGAGCTGCCTGTGATTTTCTGTAATGTGTTGTTTTCATTATGATGCTTCTTAGCCATAAAGATTGGGTCAGTTCCGTAGGTCAGCATCTTCATCACACTGTTTTCTGTAACAAATTGGTAAGAGTTTTTCAGAGCTTAGCTGTAGAAATGAACAAGATCTGCTAGTTTCTCTGAAAGGGTATGGTTTTACTTTTTTACTTTTGCTAGTGGGTTCTCATGATTTCTGCTCTAATAATGCACTGCAAGTGCAGATGGGAAATGCCTAGAGGCATGTTCTTTTCAGGGCATGCATTTGAACCTCAGCACAAAAGAGAATGGGGCTGTTCAATGCCCACTTGTCCTTGTTCATTTTGGAGAACACAGTCTGTGTGACAGAGCTGTCTATTAATTATTTTACCTTTTCTGAGCTGAGGTACTTGCTTTTCTCTAAGGCAACTTGTTTTCCTCTGTGCGCTGTATGTTTTTGCTGACCTGGACTTTTCTGTTTCCCATGCAGTTATTCTATAAAAATGGGCAACCCTTCCCTGCTCACCGGCCTGTGGGGTTGCAAGTTCACATCTGCCATGTGGAGTTAGCAATTGATATTCCTGCAACCCAGGAAGCTCTTCAAGAGCCCAATTCCAATGTGGTGAAAGTGGCTTTCACTGTGCGCAGGGCTGGGAGATACAAAATCACTGTAAAACTCGGTGGCTTGAATGTGGCCTACAGCCCCTACTACAAGGTTTTTCAGCCAGGTAAGATCTAAATGGCCCTGTAATGATTCAAAGTAGATTTAGAGGTATTGGAGGCCCTTAGGTAATGTGTTTCCAGCTAAAATAGGTAGGTGACAGGGAAGGGGTAACCCTTCACCATTTTCCTTCTGCCATGTGTGGATCCCAGCAACAGATCCATGAGTAAAACATACTTGTGACTACTAGTACATAATAAAACAGAAACCGCTTTACAGAATAAGTCATTAGTGCTACTTAAAATCCCTTTCCACTTCTGTCATATTCTCCATTTTGTAGTAACTTCTTCATAATCCATTTAGTAGTCAGAGAGTACCTTTTGTGAAAGTATTGAGTTATTTGTATCTGAGTTGGAGATGCTGTTGTAATTTTCCTCTTCTTTTTCTGAATACCCTACTCTATTCTTGTAAGCTTCTGGAGCAGTTGATACCTTTGATTACACACTTTGGTAAAAACATTTCCTTTTTATCTATCTAAAATTTGTTTTCTTCTACTTTTTTTTTTTGCCCCCACTTCGCTTCTTTTGTGCATCATGTACATGTCATTGAAAGGACCTCTATTCTTTGCTTTGAGAATAGATACAAAACTTGCTAAAATATCCCTTCAGAAAGAAGAAGCTGAGGTTTAACCCAAATAAATTTTGTTAAATCTGCATTTGCAGATTTTCTTAGGTGTCAGCTAGCTTATCTTTTGTATGTACAGTGGGGAGCAAGTTTCTGAGCAGAAAGTTAGAATGATGGAAAAGCATTCTTAGAGGACTAATAACTTAGTTTGCTATATTAGTATTAAGTCTCTGATCCAGGACACATGCTGTGCACTACACCATATACTTCAGTGCTCAGATACTTTGTTTTTTAATGTAGGGGCATAGAATGTGTTTAGATTTGATCAATTTTCAAGGTTATTATGCCCCTAGTTGCTTTTCTTTTGCTTTTTGTAGCTTCACCTTGGAATTCTTTGACTCTAAATGTATTGTTGTCTGTTTCAGGAATGGTGGTTCCCTCCAAAACCAAAATTGTCTGCCATTTTTCCACTCTGGTGCTGACCTGTGGGCAGCAGCACACTCTGCAGATAGCTCCCAGAGATGAGTATGACAATCCCACCAGCAATTCTGTGTCCTTGATAGATGAGCACAATTACAGCCTTTCCATCCATGAGGTGAGTGCAACCTCACTCCTTGCTGCTTGACTTCAGGTGAACTTGAGAGCTCCTTTTATTAATTTGTTTCCTGTTTAGCTGGGGCCTCAAGAAGAAGAGAGCTCTGATGTGGTGTTTGAGAAGTCTGTAGTGTCCAATCGGCAGACTTGTGAGGTGTTCTTCCGACTCACCCTGCACTCCAGGGGATGTTTCCATGCCTGCATCTCCTATCAGAGCCAGCCCATAAGCAATGGTGATTTTGACATCATTGTTCTAAGTGGTGAGTCAAGATCTAATCAGTGTTTATTCTTCAAGTGTCCTCTTGCAATGTGCTTTGCACACTCATGTAGTAGAGATATTTGTGGCTTCCCTGCAGGCTGGCCATGCTTACTTCCTAAAGGAAAGCCTATTCATTTAAAAATACTAAGGTAAATGAATTTGCTTGTAACAGGGGAGATCTCTGGGAGCTAATGCTCTCTGATCCATCAGCAGATAAAACAAGTGTTTTCCCCCTATTTCAGAAGATTTACCTCTGAAATTAGGCAATTCTTATTGCTTGCTAGTAGTTGGCACCTGAACCAGACATGTATTGTATGTTAAGTTATATGGAGGAAGAACATTGCATGTAACCTATTTGGGTTTTCTTTTTTTTTTACTATGCTATAATTCCTGGTTTCTTCAGAGGTTAGCTGGACTTCAGTGTGGCTGTCAAGTGACTGTACTTTCAGGCTGGTGCTCTGGAAGGGAGGTTCTCTATGCCTTTTTTTCTTCAACCAGTCACTAACAGACAAACAGCCGTCTTTCATCCCATTCTTGGGTTCTCTTTATCAAAGTTTCACTTGACCAGGTTTTCCTTTGGATGTATAACCTTTTTTTAAAATCAAAGTCACTGATTTGGTGGTGGCCTGTGCATTCTTTTTTCATTCTTGTCTCTATTGGGATTTACACAACTCTTTCATATCTATTTCCCTCAGAGAATGAAAAGAACATTGTAGAACGCAATGTGTCCACCTCAGGTGTCAGTATTTATTTTGAAGCTTACCTTTACGATGCTCCTAGTTATACCAACACTCAGTGGCAACTTCCACCAATGCACCTGAGCTCCTCCCAGCGCCGTCCTTCTACTGCAATTGAGGATGAAGATGAAGATTCTCCTTCTGACAGCCAGACCCCTGAGAAAGTGAAGAAGCCTAAAAAAGTGTACTGCTATGTGTCACCTAAGGTATATATCAGAAAGTTGCCACACTGGAGTGCATGTTTAAAGTATGCTGTAACTGAAGAGCTTCTTTGTGCTCTATATCTTAGCTCCAGATTCAGGTGCCTCGGATGTGGTTAAAATGGTTTGCTTATGGCAAACATGGAGCTTGTGACTAAGAATAATGTTAAAATGAGCCTTGGAAGTTTTAGGAGTGTGTTTTAGAACTTGAAGTTTTAGGATTGTGTTTTTAGATTTTAGGATCTTTCTAGGTCTGATTCAAATCCTACTGGAAATTTTCTTGCTGATTGTTCAATAGATATTCTTTTTGCCTTTTCTTTGCTTTCTTCAGGTCAGACCTGAAAATCCTATTCTCAGTTTCTGATACCTGTAAATTTCAACTTAAGAGAACCTCATCTCAGATTTTATGTCTTTGTCCTGTTTCTGGAATGTTTTGCTGAAAAGAAAAAGGGAAATAATGTCAGAGAACAAAGAGTAAATTCATAAATAGAAGAAACAGGAGAAACTGAGGGTTCTCTTATAATAAGAATATGTTGACAGGAACTATTTTCCATTATTATTGCCTAAAAACATTCCGAAACTAGAAAGAAAATGCCTCTAAATCTAATAGTGAATTTAAATTCGTTTTCATGAATTTACGTTCATCTATCTCTTCAAATGAATTCTAAAAAATGCAGTGATAAATACAAAAGTGAAAGACTAATCCAGGAATTGCTTTCTTGCCAAAAAGAGAAAGAGGGCTGTGAAACAGTTACAGGATGGAGGGAGCTGCTAGAGATTTCTAAATCTGTGCTGCACATGGCTCTAAGAACTGACTTTGAGAGCTATGTCCTTGTGAGCTCAGCATCCTTTCACCCTCGGTGTATTGTTTTGTACTTCCATACTCTTTTTTATTGCATTACCTGGTAAAGTAGATCACCAGAAGTGGGTACAGTTAGAAGCTCCCTTTATGTGCCAAAGTTGTTAATGTGATTTTTAGGCTTGCATAATTGTATCCCTGGATGACTCTATGTATAGAAATAGAAACAGTAGAAAACTGTTACCATGCTGTTATTTTAAAGAGTTGCTGCTGGTATTTAGCTTCTTTGTGGACAAATGCTGATTGTCAGTTTTTCCAATCATTGAAGCTAGGAAATGTTTGTGCAGGAAATGGTTTTCTTTTGTCTGAAGATGCTAAAATTTCATCTCTAACTTACTCTCCAGAAGACAGGAGTTGTGCAGTTAGTTGTTCTGGCAGAAATACACTGAGAGTAAATTTCTGCAAATCTCATGGATTTAGCAATTGCAAGTGCTTTTTAAAAGATTTTAAAAATGGTTGTGAAAACTGGGGAGTGATAGGAGTAGTCTGTTGGTGTGACTTCTGGTAAAACCTTTTTGTCAGCGCATTACAGTCTTGTCCTGAATTCAGCTTCTCAAGTGTGCTTAAGATTACTTTCCAATTAGACTGGTGACGTTCCACTGAACACAGTAGCTTACTGCTGTAAAATCTGTGTCATGCTAGCATCCCACATGCGTCACAAATGCATGCAGTGAAGTCTTACTGACAAGTTGCTTATGGTTCTGTGGAGCTTTAAAGGTTTTCTGAAGTATTGTGCCACATGCTGCAGAAACCTGTTCCTAGGGTTGAAGGGAGGTCTAGCCTTACAGAGCTGTACTCTGCCTCATTTGTTTCAGGGACAACCCTTAACAGATATGTGACATTAACATTTTCTTTTCCTTGTGGTTATTCAGCAATTCTCAGTGAAAGAATTTTACCTGAAGATCATTCCATGGCGCCTTTTCACCTTTAGAGTGTGCCCTGGCACAAAGGTGAGCTTCTTTCCATGTACCTGTCACTGCACCTCCATGTTGTTAGCTTGTCATCCTTGTGAATCACAAGTCTCTTTTTTCCTTTTGGAGAGAAGGGCTCCCACCCACAGAACAACATTGTCTGGCATAAATTTCAACTCTGCAATTCCCTCTCAGTGCCTAAGTTATTCTAATATTTTTGATTAGGAGCCAGTCTTATCACTCTTTCTTGCCTTTTGTCCCAATGCTAGGCAAAAATCTTGATTCCTTTGCATTTTTCTTGGTTATTTTCCTCGTAACCTTCCTAAAATGTTGTGATTGTGTCCACTGAAGCCCTCAGAGTTGTGTGTGAAGTTTAAAGCAGCTTCCTAAATGGAGTCTGGATGCTTGAAATAGTTTTCCTCTTAACGTGGGGGAGCAGAGAAAGTATTAAAAGCACAGGTGGTGTTGCTCCATCTACTGAACATACTGTGCCTTCTGCATGATGGGTTTACCCTTTCTTGCATCTTTTTGCTGCTAGTTTTCATACCTTGGTCCTGATCCTGTGCACAAATTACTGACACTGGTGGTGGATGATGGGATCCAACCCCCTGTGGAGCTCAGCTGCAAGGAGAGGAACATCTTGGCAGCCACTTTCATTCGGTCTCTGCATAAAAACATAGGTAAAGGGACAGTGAGGTGGGTGCAGTAGTCAGGAAGTTAGCACTTGGGTCTGATAGTTTCCCTGGGGAATAAAGATTGCTGGCACTGAAATGACTTCTGATGAGAACTCTGGTTCCTGGAGTATCATGCTCTGTTGCTATTCATGCTTGCAGTGAATGTACTTCATCACAGCAGCTGTTCCTTTTCAGCTTGGCTTCTCTGTCAGGCTCTGTGAAAGTGCACCTGTGAGTATGAATACCAGCAAGATTAATTGCAAAACTACCTTGAGAGTTCTGTCTCCAAACCTTGCTGTGGTAAATGCACTTTTGGGCTGTAAAGCTGATCTGTGCAGTTAATCTTAGGAATGCTCTGCAGATGTTTGAGGTGTTGATATCTCAGGCCTCACCCAAATTGTCACTCTTCTCAGGAGGCTCTGAAACCTTCCAAGACAAAGTGAACTTCTTTCAGCGAGAGCTGCGTCAGGTACATATGAAAAGACCTCATTCGAAGGTCACGCTGAAGGTCAGCCGCCACTGCCTGCTGGAGTCGGTGAGTGAATGAGTCATTTTACTTTAGCCCAGTGCTTCCTCCATCCTTTTTATTCTGCTCAGTGCCTAAAGAAGTCCAGACTGGAATGTGCTAGGGCAGCCATGCTAAAAATGGTTAGCCCCTCTGTTTCAAGGAAGATGCCAGCAGGCAGCTTTAGAAGGAGTTGTTAAACATAGGAAAGGGCTGCTCAGGGAGGTTGTGGAGTCTCCATCCTTGGAAGTGTTCAAGAAATGCCTGGATGTAGCACTTAGTGCCATGGTCTAGTTGACAAGGTAGGGATCAGTCAAAGGTTAGAATTGATGATCTTGGAGGTTTCTTTTTCAACTTGAATGATTCAGTGATTCTGTGAAGGGATTCATAGCCTGTAAAAGCAGGAAATCTGCCGATGCTACTCCGTCCCTACTTTACATTGGAACTCGAGGCCTGGAGAGAGGCTGTCTACCTGGACTAGATTTGAGAGCAGAACATAGAGTTCCTGAGTCTTTATCTACTGTTTTTCTGGCACACAGCCATTGAGCAAGATAAGCTGTCAAGTTAGATGTTCCTGAGCTCCATGCAATGAAGCTCTTGTATCAACAGGCTACTAGTAGTGGTTCACAGTGATGATAAAATATTCTGTAGACTCCCTTAGTAAAATCTTCACCATTTCTGACCTGTTGTGTTTCAAAAATAGAACTTAGTCATTCATATAATACAGTTTAAGTGACATGGTAAATACTTTGTGTGCTGAGGAGGCAGTTTTCCTGACTTATTGTTTCCACCTGTGTCTCACAACAGTAATGTTGCAAAGATGGAAAAAACATTTCTGAAGAAAACAGGAGTGGCTGGGATGTCCCTTGATTTATACTCCGTAAATCTGGGGTTCAGAATATTTTCTGCATGTACCAGCTTGCAGTGTTTATGAGATTATGTTTCAGTTAATAGCCTGGACAAAATTACTTCATTTCTAAACAGTATTTCCATGACTACTTTTTCCTGCTATTTTGGAAACTTTTACACTGTTTTGAGCATTGTTATGGTCTAATAAGACAAAATAAATAATGTAATGATGATGATGATAATAATAAAAATAAATATAAGCTCTAGTGACCAAGGTTGATAGGCACAATGAATGTGTTTAGTCCAGAGGTGTGAGTAGCATGATGCTCTAACCTGTTTGAGGGTAAACTAAGCCAAAACTACCTGTATGAATGAAGAGTACCATGTAGCTTTTAAAATTTTCCTTAATTGGATTCCAGAATCAGGTCATAGGAAATTTTAGACACTTGGGGTATTTTATTACTTTTTTGCATCGTGACTTGCTGTAAGTATGAACTCAGTAATTCTCTTCAAGCTATTTTGTAGTGCTGTTTGAAATGTTCCTATTTTAAATTGAATTCGTGGGCTGAAAGTGCTTTACAGCAATTGCTCCTTCCCACAGGCATTTTAAAACTTCAAACAATACTTTATTGCAGCCTTGAGAGTGATATTTCTGTGCTAAGACCTCACACTGGTTTTAAGATGAGCTGTATTTTATGTGGGGAATGTGTCTCGTAACAGAAAATGAAGAATTGGCTTCTGTGGCTTTGTCAGATAAGAATTAAACCTTAGGTGTTTCTAATTTTTACTTTTATACTTTCAAGTGCTAGGCTGTTGGGATTTTGTGTTTGCCCATTCACATGTACAGGACTGCATATTGGGTATGGCTGCCAAGCAGTAATGGTTGTTGCTATTTTCTTCTTCTATTTTTCAGTCATTTAAAGCAACACGAAATTTTTCTGTTTCTGACTGGAGTAAAAACTTTGAAGTGATTTTTCAGGATGAAGAAGGTGAGTTATTCTGTGACTATATATGCAGAGGAAGCAAAAGGAATGATGGCGGAGCAGTTTTACTCTGAAATTCTGTTTTCATGTAGCATGTCCATTCTTTTGTGGCTTTCCGGCCCTTTGATTTTCTCACAGATGTTAGTGAACTAACCTGCTGGTGGTATTCTAGAGCTACTTCACATAGGGACCTGAAACCTTATGTAAATCCTGCCCCTCTAGCCCTAAAAAAAACCCCAAACGAATGAAAAAACCAACTAGGAGTAGGTTTGGGAGAAGAACCTATAGTTTTGCTGTCCCTGTTTACTGCCACATTGCCACAGAGTTGTTCATTGCAATGAACTCTTGTGTTGGGTAATACGGAACAGCATGAATGATACTCTTGAACTGATGACCGAGTTTGGATGACCAAGCTTGTTTTGTTTTGTAGCTCTGGACTGGGGAGGCCCACGAAGAGAGTGGTTTGAGCTCATTTGTAAGGCATTGTTTGATACCACCAGTCAACTGTTTACCCGCTTTAGTGATAACAACCAGGCCTTGGTGAGTCTATAGTTCCTATGCTGAATCACAGAAATGTGACCATTGATGGCTAAACAATGCTGCTGTTAAGTGCTGTGCTGCCTTACTCTTCTTTAGATTGCCTTCATAGTCACTTCTAGTACCTTTCTTAAAGCTTTGCTTAATGATCTTAACCCATTGAAGTGTCAAAGAACTGCCTGGATGAGCAGAAAAGGATGACAAGTCGGCAGGGAAGGCTGGCTTTTTGGGCAAGAGGAGATGGCACAAGAGTGTTTAGAGGTTTGGCTGAGTCTGAATATTTCAGAATCAATTTCTGCTTTCATACAGCTTCTTATCCATGCACATGAAACATGTTCTTCCTACACAGGTTTAGGCATTTTATTTCTATTGCTTGGCTTTGAGGGCATTACACTGAAGCTCCTTGGCCAGCTTGAGAGATGTAGTGAGTTGAAATTGTCCCATATTTGCTATTTGTGCTAGTCAGTCTGGTACTTGGATATTTAATTTTGCTGCTTCTTTGCAGGTGCATCCAAATCCAGGGCGTCCCACATATTTACGGCTCAAAGTCTATGAATTTGCGGGCCGCCTGGTAGGGAAGTGTCTTTATGAGTCATCTCTGGGAGGGGCTTACAAACAACTGGTTCGAGCTCGTTTCACTCGATCCTTCCTGGCTCAGATCATAGGACTTCGTATGCATTACAAGGTAAAGCTTCCTAGCCCTCTCTGAAGCCTCTGTTGGTCTGGGGGGAAGTTGAATGTTGGTGTAGTAGCACACCCAGAATTCTGGCTAACAATGTAAGGGTTTTTTTGTTCTTCTCTCTATGTCCCTGCTTTCTTATTCTTTCACACAGTATTTTGAAACAGATGACCCAGAATTCTATAAATCCAAAGTGTGCTTCATACTGAACAATGATGTGAGTGAGATGGATCTGGTCTTTGCTGAAGAGAAGTATAGTAAAACAGGACAGCTGGAGAAGGTGAGGGAAGCAATTCCTGAAAGTGGGAAAGTTTAACCCCTACTGCCTGCAGCAGTGGGGACCGAGAACTCTGCTATGCCCCAGAAAATTGAGCTTACTCTGGGAAGTAACTCCTTTCTTGGTTTCTTTGTGGATGAGAGTTCAGGTTTGGGGAATGTTACTGATCACACTTATGTCAAGTGTTCTGTTTTCAGGTGGTAGAACTAGTGGCAGGAGGGGCTCAAGTACCAGTGACCAATGAAAACAAAATCTTGTACCTAAATCTGCTTGCACAGTACAGGCTGGCAAATCAGGTTAGAGAGGAGGTGGATCACTTCCTGAAAGGTAAGGTTCTGCCTGCTCCCTGCTCCTCTCTGCCTTTATATCCCAGGGCATACCACATGTTGCTCTTCTCTTCCAGGCCTTAATGAATTAGTTCCTGAGAACCTCCTGGCTATTTTTGATGAGAATGAGCTCGAGGTAATTGCTGCCTCCCTAAGCAGCTCTATATTAACTTCCCCTCGTGTCTGATAAATGGAGTGCTTTCTGGATCTGGGAAAAAGCTAAAATGTTTATTTTCTGAGGACTTTAAACATCTGCAATTTGCACAGTAGCTGCTGCTGTTTCCTGGGTTTCTGACTTTCTGACTGCAGTCTCTTGCCTTTCAGCTGCTTATGTGTGGTACTGGAGATATCAGTGTCTGTGACTTCAAGGCACATGCTGTAGTGGTAGGAGGATCTTGGCACTTCCGTGAGAAGGTAAATGAAAGGGTTTCTACTTCATGCTTGTTGAAACCAGTTATTCCAAACACAGCAGAATTGGTTGGGATTTAGTTTTTCAGAAGGACAAACTGAAAAATTCAGGGATGAGGTAGGACTGCACATATGATGATATAATGTTTTCCACTAGAGAGTTCCTTTCTGACTGACTAGAGCTGATGCTTAATCAGATACCAGCAAGTAAAAATTGTCAGCAGTGGTCTCTTTAAAAAAATCTAACACAGTTCTATTTAAGAACAGTTCAGCAGGGAGTCAGAAGGAGTTGGTGGGAATTACTGCTACCGAAGATGTTCATGGTGATATACTTATCTCTAAGAGATGCTTGAAAAGCATGCTTGCAGCCCACATGTAGTGTTTGGAGTTCAGTGCTGTGGTACTACTGATGTAGTAGCCTAAATTTGTACCCCCTAATGGTTCTCATCCCTTTCTGCATTTCCCAGTGGGAGGGGTATGGGAATAGTAGCAGCTTTGTTTAGAAAAATAATGGAAGCTGCCAAAACACCCCAGACGAAAACAGACAAACTTGTATTTTTAATCTGTGAACACTGGGATGATTTCACTTGCCTGCAGAAGTACCAGATGATGTGAAAAACTAAAAAAAATAGCATTAGTGCAAGAAAGAAGTGCACTTTCTGCATTATAAACCTACCTTATTGCCTATGCAGGTATTTCTGAAAATAAAATCTCTGTGGGGAGAGCAGAAGCCTTTCTGCTTTAAGGGAAAGGATTGGTGGGAGATAGTAGTGTGGGACATCTCTTAACTGATTAGGAACTATGTAATACTTGCCTCTATGTGTCAGTCTGGTAAAACAAATCAAGTCTAACTGTTAATAGAGCACTTGCTTGTGACTGCAATTGACTGATATTCTTGTAAGTTGCTGATGTACTTGCTTTATTTCTTTGGCTGACCTTGCTTTACTTTTTCTGGTTTGTAACAGGTCATGAGGTGGTTTTGGACTGTGGTCTCCAGTTTCACACAGGAAGAGCTGGCCAGGCTTTTGCAGTTCACTACTGGTTCCTCCCAGCTGCCCCCAGGAGGGTTTGCTGCACTCTGTCCATCTTTCCAGATCATTGCAGCTCCAACTCACAGTACTTTGCCGACAGCCCACACTTGGCAAGTATCCTGGGGTGGTAGCACTTTCTTCCTTGTGCTTTTGGGAATGATACCAGCCAGTTGTAGTGGGCAAACAGTGTCATGTGTGTGATGCCTGTGTCAATCCATATAAAGGCAGCTAATGGGGATGGTTCCCTCTCAAACCTAGTTTGAATGGAACTTTTCTTTTTTTGTTTTACAGTTTTAACCAGCTGTGCCTCCCTACTTACGACTCCTATGAAGAAGTGCACAAGATGCTGCAGCTAGCTATCAGCGAGGGTTGTGAGGGATTTGGCATGCTGTGATTCCCCCTTCCCAGGGGACCATTTAGCCTCTTGGCTCTTTGTGGCAAGACCCAAATTCAATCCTCTGCTTGTTCTCCTTCCCTTCATTTGGGCAGTCGAGGCAGAGCAAAGACTCCATGTAAAGGAATTTGTCATCCAGAAGATGTCATGTGGCCTTTCTGTATCCCAAATATGTCATGAGCTCATTTTTTCCCTTTTCCTCGTTCTCCCTTTGGTTCAATGTGAAAAAGCAAAAGGACTGGTGTATTTGTCAAGGAGATACTGCACTTGATTGCCATGCACCCTGTATACCCATCCTTCTGTGAGAAGATGAAGTTCATAAGCAGAAGTTACATTGAGGTGCAGGAGATCTGCTGAGCTACCTTTACCAGAGCTCTCTAGGAGGCAGAGGGAAGACCAGCATGGAGCTCTGGTGGAAGCCTTGGCTCATAGGAAGTCTTAGTAACTTCCTTTACCCTGGCTGAGCTCCCCCAGTGGTGCTCCCTGATATCTCACTATGACTTGTGAGGGGAATAGAGTTGTCCATCCTTTCAGCACCTGACCCAGAAGGGTTTCTGGTTCTCCTTCTCCATCTTACTCTGGATGCTGTTGTTGCCTGTGCCACAGAGAAAAAAGGGCAGTATCCACTGGAGGGAGTAGCCCAAAGAGGAAAACAATCTAATTGGAGCACAAGTGCTGGCCCTGATAGTGATCCTGTACTACCTCCACCAGGGTCCGGCAGCAGAAGCGCCCTTCTCCAGCAGTGGCTGGTAATTAGCTTCTGCAAACTAACTGGAAGAGGAGTTTCTCCTCCCATTGAATGTTTCTGACAGTTGATGTTGCACAGGAAGCTATTCCATGCCCTTGCCTTCTTTTCCCTTCCTCAGGAGAGAGTGTATGGGCATGAGTGTGATCCCTCAATGCTGAGCACCAAT
Source organism: Lonchura striata (assembly GCF_050655825.1). NCBI lineage: Eukaryota > Metazoa > Chordata > Aves > Passeriformes > Estrildidae > Lonchura > Lonchura striata. Next base: position 50,731,972 of record NC_140707.1, on the reverse strand, counting down.
GCCTAACCCACATTGACCTTCAGGGTATGTATGTTATGTGCTAACAGTGACAGATCAATGAGCAGCTACAGTGTGCACTGTGCTTGCATTTGTTGTTGGGATGATGGTACTGGGCAGAACATGGTACCTCCACCCCAGCATCCCATAGGATCTTGGCTTCTACCTCTATCATGCAGCAGCCTGAGGCTTCTCTTTTTCTATTGCATTTCAAGCAGAGTGTCCAGGGAGTTCCTGGTGCCTGGAGAGCAGCTAGATTTCTGCCCTTCCAACCTTCTTACAATCTTTCTTCATCTTTCCTTTCCACATGTTCCATTCAGTGCTGTTAGCTTTCCAGCACAAAATGTTAGCTAGAATTTCACTTAAGTGGTCACTCCACAGCTTGCACCCACCATTGTCTGGCTTGTGGGGAAAGGAGTGGATGGACCAGAATGAGAAGTAAGTTTATGATTGGGGTCTGTTGTAGTTGGCAATCCATTCAGCCCTTCCCAGGGAAGTAAAGGGAATGGGAATCTGGGAATCTTGATGAGTTCTTCAGTGAAGCAAAATTCAAGATTTGCTTTCTAGAGTCTACAAGTAAGTCAAAGGCATGCACGAGTCATAGTGGGAGAAATGCATTTCTACTACCTGCAATGTAAGCTTTCACTGGATTATGGAATTTCTGGATTTCTTCCAGAATGGATTCTCAGACTGGCATCCCTGAGCTAATTTTAGAACATTGTATTTGATAAAATGTCACATCATCCTCTTCAGTCCCTTTCTGCTGTCCTCAGGCTGATCCGGTCAGACTTGAGCACAGTATGGATATTTTAAGTTAACTGTGTGTGCTTTTCAGATACAGCTTAGTTGAATTGACTGGGAATTTGTGGGAAATATTCTACATCTATAAAATGTTTTTAAGGCAGCACCTTAGTCATTCTTGGGCTGAGTGTGTTACTTCTGTACAGAAAAAAAAAAAGCCATTTTGGTGCCAAAAAGGCTGTCAGCTGAACATTGAGACTACTCAGGGGGATTTCTTTGCCTTGTGAATTCATTCCCTCACTGGCACCAAGGTGCTGCGAGGCTGCCAGCTTGATGGTTGCCACTGTTGTGCTCTGACAGATCACATTCGTAGTGGCTGTTCTCCCTTTTTTAGTGCAGGCTGCATTCTGCAAGGTTCTGACCTTCTTGGGTGGAGAGTATGGTACCATTTTATTTGTACTGCAGGTGGCTTCCATGCTCAGTAGAGTTACAGCTCCTGTGTTCACCATGCCACTGCTTCAGTGCTTTCCACAGGGACTGAGAGGAGGTGATGGTGCTCAGCTTAACTCCAGTTTGTTAGGAGGCATGGCTTTGTGTTTTTTCCACATTGTATCTTCACCTGGTTGAGGATGTTTTCAGTCCTGTAGCTATGGGCCAGCTCTGACAGTGACATCTCCCTCAGGAATCTTCTCCCTTCTTCTTTTGAGCTGGCCTTCTGTTATTCTGAGGATGCTGACCACTGAGTGCACTTCTACTGGAAAGAGCTCCTAAATGCTTCTCATTTCATTGCAGCTGGCACCCAGCACTTCCCAGCAGCTGTGAAGATGCCAAGGACTTCCTTCCTAACACAAGTGCAGTCAGAACTGGGATGGGTACTCTTAGACAACAAAACCCATCCCCTCTGTTTGCACAGGCCCCTAGGTGGCCCCATGTTCCCGAGTTCCACCACAATATTTTTAAACTTATTTCTAGCTTTACACCCTTTCCCAGTACAGTCACTTTTAATGCTGCCCTTAGTGCTGGCAATGGGGATGTGCTTTGGTCACCTATACTGTATGTTGCTTCTGGCAGAGGTTCATTACTTCCCTTTTTTACTCCTTATTTATTGCCACTTAAAAGAGGCTCTTCTGTAGAAATCATTAGGATCCTGATACCATCTTGGACAGGTTCCGTGTTTCCTGAAGCTGCTTTGAGGTGCAGGGGTCCTGGCTTCAGCCTGCACCTGCAGGCCATGTTGCATGCTTATAGAAACCAGGAGCTGTTGATGATACAGGTCAAATCCTACTTCCCTCTGGTGAATTTCTGGCAGAGTTCAGCCAAAATTTGGAAGCCTGTGGTTGTAGTAGCTGATTTTGTAAATAGTTTGTATAATAAATAAAATATTTTAAAAATTATGCCTTCTCAGCTCAGCATTCTTTCTGGGCTTTACAGAGGGAATCAAACTGGTGCTGTCTGTGAGCAAGGGGCCTCTCCAGGTCTTCAGATGTCTAGCAGAAGTCTGGTGCAGGGGGGGGAGGGTGTGGTTCTCCACCTGCAGCCTTTCAGGATGACTGACTGAAGCCAGGACCTGGGACGTTTTGGAAAGAGGCAGGACTCTGGTCTGGGGCTTGCAGGCTGCAAGGCCTCACTGCAGGTAGGCTGGAAAATGCTGTGAAGCAGCTAGTAATGCTAGAAAGAATTTTAAGGACTCTTTTATGTAAATTTATAATGCAGTTGGTGCAATCACTTTTCTGTCTCATTATATATTACCTGACTCTTTGAGCTTCAGGTACTTGAAGAGTTTGTGCTTCACAGGATTGTCAAGATTAGGTGAAGCCAGGAGAAGAGGGGGCTTTTGAGTCATTTACACCTTAAGGATTAAAATCTTAACTTTAAAACTTGAGCTGATTCTGCTAGATGATTCTGTGTCTATTAGGATTTCTGCCTGTAAAATTATGAAATGCTATTTCCTGGGCTGTACAAGATTTAGCCTGTCCTCAACCAGCAGAGCATTGGCTGACTGTGTGTATTCCACCCTGTAATTAGGTAGATATTCTCACATGTGAAACCAGCATCTAGTGTAGATTCTGGCTTTCAGGCCATAAGCACTGGCTAAGGAGGAGCGTGAGTGGTGCATGTGATCCTTAGGGATTGCCTCTAACACATTGCCTTTAATGTGTTGGGTCATGGTATTACTTAAAAGCTCGTGTGGCAAGAGAATTGTCTTATGCTGGACTTGGATGAGGGAGGTTCCGTAAAGCAGTGGTGACATTATGAATATAGAAACTGAAGTTCTAGTGTTCCCTGAAAATTGCAGAGGTTTTGAGTAGAGCTGCTGGAGTTGGGGCCAGGGTATTAAAAGGTGGGTGACTTTGCCAGCAAACCTGGCATGAGCAAACTGATACACAGCAAGCCATGTGGACATGCCTTTACAGGCCACGACCAGTACAATTCATAAGAAGGGGGCCAAGTTGAGGATGGAGTTTTCAGAAACTGTTTGGGTGTGAAGGAGAGAGCTCAGCATGCTGGATTACTTCAGCATGAAGTAAGTTCTAAAGTTTCAGCTTCTCTTTACAGGATGCATGATATCATCTGGCTGCTCACATTGTCCATCCTCATCTCCAGTTTCTTGTGATTTCTTGGAGTGGTGACAGTGCCCTTTTGCTGACTCCACAGCCTCCATTTATCCTGGCATTTGGCATGGAGCTGGGGCTCTGAGAGAAATCATGCCCATGCACTTAATGCTGGAATCCTACATGCTCCAGCTTGTATATTTGGCTGCAGCAAAGAGTTGATATCTTTGGATCCTTGATTCTGTACACAGCCACTTGACCTGAGGTGTATCATGATGAGCTACTTGGGAAAATGGATTTTTGTGCATTCAGTTCCTCTGCTCAACTTGCTTTGCCTCAGTTGTGGAACTACAGAGAATGAATTTCTTCAGATTCCTAAATGAGAAAATGGGGGAAATGTGCTTGATTTGGTTAAGATCTGTTCTTACTTTCATAGTTTAATGGTTGAGTTGGTCAGTTGAACCAAGCTGTAATTCCTGGTTCCCATAGTGAATTTTGTATGGCTTGAGCTGTTCTGCCACCATCTTATATCTGACTGATCTGGCACATGAGCACAAAAAGAGTTTGAATGTGTGATTAGAGGATCTCTAAAAGGGAAACACTTACGGGAAATAGCTAAGCTGATCAGAACCTCAGCCTGTCTTGGCATTAGCTGTATTGTGCAGAATCTAAGATTTAGAATCTTCCTCTTGAAGTCTTTGGTTTTCTCATTGAATGCATGAGAGATGCTAATCTCTGCTTTCCAGAACATGAAACTTGATTGTAGGAGAGGAGGTGTTACTGCATGAGCGTGTTCATTTATAAACATAATTTGCTGTAACTTCTTTGCAGTAAAACAAAACAGCTGTAGCTGAAGTTCACCCAAAATTCCTGATGAGTCATTTCCAGCTACCCTTCTACAGGAATGGAGTGCTACCAAGTGTGCTGAGGCATGGGCAGTTGTACACAGGGTTGGAAGTGCGGAGTGAGGCTGAGAGCCAAGCCTCTCCACCTTGGTATAAAACTGCAATGAATACAGGCAAAGGAGGTGGAGCTCTTGCAATGTATGGAGAAACTGGAATTGGCCTAAGATCATTCCAGAGTTTTCTCTGAGGCATGTGAAGGCCAGAGTCAGTTTTGGTGGTTTTGGGAGCAGGGGGGGGAGTGATTCTACATGGCCAAAACCAAATTCTTCCCACCCTCTTGAGGCAATTTTCTGCTAAGCTGTGAGTATGTTGGCCCATACCTGCCCCTTATTTTAGGGATTTGTGCTAACATAATAGTGAAGGCTTGTAAACCCATGCAATTTTCTGAGTAATTTTGGAAATCTTGTCTCTTACCAGAAGAAACAGCTGTTTGGGACTTTCTTGTGCTCCAGTAGCTGAAGTGTGAGGTTGCCTTGAGATAAGATAGTGCTGCTTTTACAGCAGTGGGTGAAGAAATGCAAGGATATAAAATTCCCTGCAGTCCTGTTGGAGGATGATGAAAGTAGCTGGAGGGGTTTCAGGTTTGTCTGAAGAAGTGGCTTACTGAATAGAAGCTAGCTCAGATTTGCAGAGGACTTTATTGCTGGTGTGGAACAGACTCGGACCACCACTTAAGGAAAATTGGCAGCCTCTTCTTGTCTGTGACGAGAGCAATCAGCAGGGATATTCAGCCTTCTCTCTCCTCGGCCCTTTTACATTGGGAAGAACATTCAATACACTGGTAACAGTTGTCTACATTGTTGAAACTAAAAATTACAGGCCAAAAATGTTGCCCTGGTATCTTCTAGTAAGGCATTGAATAGTTGCCTTTGTGCTCATCCATTGAGAGCCTCTTGCTGACTGCTGTCTTCTGTGCTGACCAGTGCTTACTTCTGCTCACTCATTTCCTGTCCATCTTCTGTTCTTTCTCTCCATCTTATTCCCCATCCTAAAGAGCCTGTGGACTCTCTGTGTCCAGATGTTGCATAGCCCCCATGCACAATGGGGCCCTGTTTCAAGATGGGAGCTCCTGGTGCTACACAGTACTGTTATTAAAAACTGGGGGCTTAGTTATAGATAGGGCTGTCAGGGAGGAGGGACTGGGCAACTGCTGGCTGTTCTTCTGATGAATCTTTTCGGGTTTAGAAGGCTTCCATGACATCCTTCCTGGAGCCCAGGTGTGCCGTGCTCCGTGACTCAGCTCCGTGCTCTGGAGCCTTGCTGCCCGGCGCTTTCCTGGCCAATCCATCCGCCAGAGCTGACTGCAGCTGGTCGGCCACCAGAGGGACCGGTAGCTCCGTTTAAGAGTGGCCAACTTCAGCTCTCTTGAAACCGTGCAGTTTGACTTACAGTTGTCTGGGTTTGTTTTGGGTTTTCTTGGTTTTGGTGATTTTTTTTTTTTTTTTTTTTCAGCAGACCTCTCAATCTAGCAAACAGGTTGGCTGGTAGAGTCCCTTGCTGTGCTTCTAATCCTCAAACTGGAGTGTGTGAGAAGTGAGCTTCTAGAAAGCATCTGCTGGTTCTGCACAAGTCCCCATTGCACCATCCCCCTTGCCCTTTTGTTTTCCAACACGAAACACATTTAAAATGCATGAAAGGAAATTGGATTTACATATGTATGATTAACCTGCAGCATTCTCTCGGGAGACTCAACACAAATAGCTTAGTAAGAATAATGTGCTTAATATGAACAAACAACAGCAGTAACACTAGCCAGATTAGATGTGCTCCCTCAGGCTTTGATACACAGGTTAGTCATCAGTATGTGAGCAGAGAGGGAGCTTTAATGTGTGGACTGGGAAAGCAGAATTAAGCTGGTACACAGAAAGAGCTGATATTCTCTTTTTAGGACTCATTATGGCATAATAGACTTCTTTAAATTAACTGTAGGCACCTCTAGCCATTCCAGAGAACCTGGGAGAGTAGAAGCTAACGTGAATTTGGATGAGTTGCAGTAACTGACTGGAACAGTGCAGTAGCTCCAGAGGCAGGAGGGAAAAGGCACCCTGGTTACAGCCCTCGGCGGGGAAAGTGTCCTGAAGTGGCCCCAGCACAGGCTAGTTCCTTCCTTGAATACTCTTTGCATCAGATTGTTTTTGAGTAGAGGTGGCCTGGACCAGCTAACCTTACACTTGGCAGTTAGTGATGTCAGTAGCCTGTTGGCAGTGCCTTTGGAAAGTGCTCTAAGAATGTCTTTCTAGGAGTTGGCTCTGCTGTGCCTCATCCCCTGTGGTTCCTCCTCCTGGGCAGAGCTGAGCTTCATTTCAAGTATGAAGTGCAGAGTGCCAGAGAAGCTGTAACAAAGACATTACTGAGGTGTAATGCACTTGATGCTGTGGAGCTAACTCAGTCCTGAAGCTCTGACCTTGACAGGGCTGCTCCCCAGCAGTGTAAGGAGCAGAGGGAAAGGCACCAGGTCAGTCAACAACAGCAGAAGGTTGGAAGGTGGTAAAGAGTCATGGGACTGGTGATGTTGGACTCAAGAGGCCTCTTTGGATTCTAGTGCAGAAATGCTTCTGGGTCAGAAGGTATCTGGACCTTCTGACTGCATTTCTCAGCAGGATCCCTGATTCTTAAGTGCTCAGTTTATTGCTGGAGGTTTAGGATTGCATGAACAGGTAGCCCATGGAGATGGGGAAAGGAAGAGAGTTTGATATGAGGTTTTGGTGTTCAAGTTTATAAGAGGCTGAAGGAAACACACTGCTTCTCATGCCTTTGTCTTGTTGAACAAGGTCAAAGTGACAGCCAGCAGGAATTGAAAGGCAAAAAGCACATGGCTAATCAAAACTGTCTGCTCCACATATGGAGTGAGGAGAGCATGAGCTTTCCTTCCTATCCTCCTAAGGGCAGATAAAAGAGTGTGACATGCATGTGGATAATGAAAACATCCATGCCTAAATAAGATTTAAAGCAAATAAACATTCCTGTTTCAGGGCCAAAACCTGTCTCTGACAGAGAGAAGTTAGAAAGGAGGTATTTTTTTGCTTTTCTTGAAGCTATCTACTGTCCTGTGCTGGATGCTGACCAGGAGGAGTGTTTGGTAGCTGGTGGCTCTAGGCAGGATCTGCTTTAATCCTGTCATAGATATTGTGCTAATTAGGCTTGAGCCAATTTAATACGTGAATAAGGAGCAGGCACATCCATCACAAAACTGTGTTAATGTCTTTCCAGAAAAAACCCTCCCATCTAGGGGAGGGCCACCCTCAGCATCCTGCTGTGTCTCTAAGAGGGACTACATGGAGAACTGGCTTTTCCTCCTGCGCTGTGGTCCCAGTGCAGCACTTTCCATGTTCCCAGTGGATGTATCACCAAATATGGTGATAAGTCTTTTACATGTTTCCAGTGTCTACGAGTCTGCTGTTAGTCAAATTTCAGTATTGTTTTTCTGTTCATTGGATAGCTTATTTCCTTTTCACTCTCTGAATTGTTATATGGGTGTGGGGTGATAACAAAGCCTGAGCCTAGAAGAGAACTGTGTTGTGGCACTGCATCAGGGAGCCCCACACCTGTGCTCATACATGTCCTGGAGCTGGCAGATTCATGGCAGGGGGTGTGCACTGCTCCATGAGGCCAACACCTGCCCCATGCCCTTCTTGAGCTGTGAAGCCTGCTTGTAGATAAAGGAGTACCTTTTTGTCCTCTGTGGTCTCAGCCTAGCACAGGTTTGAGGAGGAGGGTTGTCTCCTGAAGCTCATCCTTGGTAAGCCCCATGGAGAGGTGGATGCAGCTGTAGTTTTTCTCTGCCTCCTCACCTTCATGCCTCTCCCTGGATCTCATCCTCTGCCTTTTTCTCTTCCACTATTGCTCTTTCCACTCTGTTTGCCAATATGGGAGTGGAGAAGATGAAATACCCTGATGAACTCTGGCTTGGCCTTCTCCCATCTGCCCAGGGAGAGTACTCTCCCCAGTTTTCTCTGTCTGCCTTTTGCCTTTCTAATCAGTCATGGTAATTTACCCTGGCACTGTTTGGCAGGGGCTGTACCTTGGCATCATGAGCAGCCAGGGTCAGCTGTCAGCCTCTGAGCCATGAGCCTAATGCAACAGAACAGATGTAGGTATTTTTTCCAAGTTTTTCCTGGGCAGCAGGATTAAGGTCTCTGTTCTCAGCTGGGGTCCCCGGTGTAGTCACTTCCCTCTGTGTTACACAACACCCTATTAAGAAGAACAGCACAAACATGTTCATTGGGATCCCTTCCCTCAGCCCTACAGGGCTAAGGAACAAAGGCAAGAGAGGTTTCCAAAGGCTGAAGAGCTGTCTGGTCCAGGAGCCCTGGGATAATCTTGCCCAGCTATCCCCCTGTGAAAGGGCCCTGCCTCTCTCTGCTGTTCTCCATCCTTGTGGTGCCAGGGGTAAGAGGGAACACAGAGGGTGGGGGTGTGGGTGGTGGTAAAAGAGCAGTGGGGTCATGTTGTTCTTACATGCATCTGGCTGTATGCAAACTTGAGTGAGTACCAATGCAGGGAGAAACTATTGTGGCAGCAGAATTCCTGCCAGGCCTGGTGTCTGCACCATCCCACTGAACTGGAGTCTTCAGAGTCTGTGTGTGTGTGTGTGTGAGAGAGTGAGAGAGAGAGCACCAAGCAAACAACAGCACATGATGAGAAGCCCCAAGGGGATTCTTGGTGCTAGCAAGGGAGAAGGGGAAGGTGCAGTCCACGGTCTAAGCTTGCTTGAGTTCAAAGGTGTCATGTCATGAGAAGATCCATGTCTTCTGCTTGCAAAAGTACTGAGAGAGCTTGTTGGAAATGGAGGCAGTGTGCCCTCCATAGATGATCCTGAAGTGGCTGGCCACAGAGAGGGACTGCAGGCACCCTTGGTGAGCAGGAGAGGGCTTCCCCAGCAGACCAAAGGGAGCAGTCAAGTCCATGTGAGCATATGAGAATCTGCTGCCTGTGTGCACCAATTACTTGCTTTAGTGACAAAAGACCATAAATGAACAAGAGAGTTAATTAGGTCTGCAGCAGGCGAGGTCTGGAAGCCTGCAGAGCTGAGAAATTTGGAAAGGGTTCAAAGGCTCTGAGGGAGGAGAAGGCCCTGGAGCTCTGGGTAGCAAAGGTTCTGCTGGTTTTTCCCCTCAGAGAGCACCAAGAAATAACATCTCTGACCTGAAGGATGGTCCCCAGGATGGGGAGAGACCAGCTCCTCACAGCATCTGTTTCTTCAGGCCTCCAATGAAGGACTTTAAAAGCTTGTTAATTCACTGCTTCGTACAGCTGCAGACCCTCCGTCATTGCGAGCAATGCCTCCAGGGCAGTGTGTGCAGTTGTGAGCCAGCTCCTTCACCGTGGCACTCTGTGCACCGGGTGATCCAGTGAGCTGTCAGCAGGGCTGGGGGGCATACTGCAGCTGTCTGGCCCATGTCTAGTAAAATACTCACAGCAGGTCCTTTCCATCTGCTTTAGCCCAAGAGTGACCCTTGCAAATCTCCTCTCCCTTGCAGTCGCCTCAACAGATGGTGGGAAGGCAGATGAAAAGAGAAATCTCTGAAGCTTTAGCAACAGAAAAGTCTGACCTTGTGATACCTCTCACCCCACCACCCACAGGTACTGGGTTCTTGCAGTGCCACCTTAACCCCCTGAGCCGTGGTCTCTGTGTCCCTTCTCCCACTCACCTGGAGTACCTCCTGCTCCCTTCTCTGGACCTTAGTAGAAGCTCTTGATGGCATCGAGTTAGAAGAAAGCCTGCCCTAGCTCTGCAAGCAGAGTTGGAAGGGGCAGCCATGTTATGAGGGAAGCTCACAGCATGACAAGGTCTGATGTGCTCTAGGTGATATCTTGTTGGGGGTCTCAGGGTTTATGATTTGGGGCTGAGGGTGTTCAGCTGTGGTGAATTACTGCAAACCACTTTGAGCAGCTGGTCTTGACTACCCCCTCTTGTACCCTGGATACATAAAATCTGCTTTGGGAGCAGGGCTGAGGGTCCTTTCTCTACCTGCAATGCAGGAGACACTTGGACACTTGGCCTGTGGGAACACTGGAGGAAGCTCCAGCTCAGCAAGGGTGTTGGGGACAGCTGAGTTGTGTATTGCCTGCCAGACTGCACCAGCTGCTCTGGAGTCAGGACTCAAACCCAAGCTTGGTCCCTGTTCCAGATATTTCCTTCACCTCATTTGTTAGTGGCTTCAGATGCAAATTCAGTGGCCGGTATGTTGAGGCTTGCTTGGCTTTGCAGGGCTCCTGTCCAGCTGTCCTCATTCAATCTGCCTTCCTGGTGGGCCTGGCTGGATGTGAGCACTGCAAAGGTCTAGGAGGGAATGTGTGGGGCATCCAGGTTATAGTGCTGTCATCTTCCTCTCTGTGTGAAGGCAGTGGTTGGCTGGGACAGAGGACAGGCCCTCCCCACAACACCAGCGATGCTGATGCATCCAAGTATAACACAGAAGTGGAAGGTTTGCTCTGCAGAGGCTGTTCGCCCCTCCTCACATTACTACAACACAGACAGCTCACGAGAGATGACCCTTCTTCCTGCAAAATAGCTTGTGCAGGCAGTGTGGACAAGGAGCAAGAAACAGACTGAAAAGAAATAGCAGGATAATGGAGAAAACCTTGGAAAGGTCTCCAGGCCTGCAAATACAAAGATGTCCAGGGGCCATGTAGAGGGGCTCCACTGTAGTGTTTGGTACCATGCCCAGCCTGAAGCTCTAGCACCATTTAATAGGCTGGACCAGCCTTGGCCTCAGTCTTGTTTGGCTGGATGAAGCAGTTGTCACCATGTCCCAAGTACAGTATCATTGTCACTTTTTAATTCCTCCAATGAAGTGTTGCAAACAGATATACATGTGTTGTAGCTATAGTTTGGAATTGGAATTGTCTCTGGGGGCAGGCAGTGATAAGTGTTAAGAGCTGTTTGGTTCCCAAACTCTTGTGTTCCTGAACTGGTTTCTAACAAGAGCAGAAGTCACAAAGCTGGGAAGAGGCTATGTTCCCCACCAGAAAAATCCTATGGTCTGGTAAGGGATCCTAAGCTGGTGATGCCCTCTCAGCACTTGGGGTTAATAACCAGTTTAAGTTCATTGGTAGTGTTATCTGACAACTGCTAATTGGGTTTGCCCTTGTTCAGTGCCTGACCCTGGAATTTCCTTGGCAGCTGCAGGGGCAGATCTGGGTCTGTGGACATGGGACCCCTGTGGGAAGAGGCTGCTGTGATAAAGGACCATTGATGAATAAGAGGATAAGGGGTAGAAGGAGAAAGTTGCCAAAGCTTTAACTCTGGTGAGTGCAGAGGTTCAGCCTAGTTCAGATCTGCTGGCAGGCAGGGAAGGGTCCTTGGCCAGCCAGGGTGTTAACAAGCCAGAGGTGAGATTGAGTGAACAGGACATCAGGATCTATTGTATAAATCAGACTTAAAGTGCCAGAGAAAGCCTCCAGGGAGATTAAATGTCTTAAGTGTCATCAGCTCTGCAGAGATAATGAGAAGCAGAAAACAGCAGGAGGTAAAATGGCACAGACGTGTGAAAACAGGCTTGTGGGCCTGGGATCATCCTGGGTCTGTGCTGACTGCACGGACTGGAAGGGAGGGTGGCCATGGGGTAGTATGGTGTTTATGGAGAGGCTGAAGAGTTAATCCTCCTAAATCTTAGAGGCAGTCAACTCTGAAAGAAAAAAGTCTTCCTCCCAAGTGATGTCCCCTGTTCCCCACCCCTGCTTCTTCAGTTGTCTTGAACAGAAAGCAAGAAACCAGGGAAAGGGCAAGGGCTGGATCTGCTGTCACTGTGTTTGCATGGTCAGGGAGAATGAGGCTCCAGGCTTAGCTTCTTGACCAGCTTGGGGGTTGAGGGAGCCCCTTGGGACTTGAGCCAGGAAATTCAGCTAAAAGCACATGTGGGTCCACAGGTGCCACATCCCCAAGAGGGGCATGTCCACCTTCTCTGATGGGTGACCAAACCCATTGCAGCAAAGTTGGTGGATGGCCACCTATGTTAGAGATCAGAAAAGAGTTAACAATGCTGGAACAAGTTGCTCAGGGAGACTGTAGAGCCTCCATCCTTAGAGGGGTTCAAAAACTCAACCAAACGTGACTCCAGCATCCCGGCCTGAGCAGGGGACTGAGCCCTTCTCCAGAGGTCACATCCCACCTCAACCAGTCTGTGAGTGTATGGGAGAGCACCAGAGAATGATCTCCACTGCCAGGACAACCTGCTTGCTTGGCTGTGGCTGAGAGGTTCATAGCTGGCTGAGGCAAGGACAGTAGGAACTTTCTTTTCCTTACCTCCACCGTGCAACCAGAGTGATGAAGTCCTTCACCACTCCCTTGCCTATGCCAGTCCTTGCAGGGCTGTGGCTGAGACCTGCAGGGCAGGAGCACTGCAGGGCACAGCAGAGTGCTTTTGGAAGCCATCTCAGTGGGCCCCACAGTGCTAAAACTGATTTGGTTCCACACCTGCCAGTGGGAGGCAGGGCTGTAAAGCAATGGTGGAAGTTAGGCACCACCTGGCTGTCTTTGGCATTAGGCCTGAACTGGTGAGGCTGAGGGCAGGGTTATTTCACCAAATAGTGATGAAGTATCTGGTGGGGTTTTGTTTTCCTAGTGGCCTCCTTGCTGGTGCCCTGAAAGCTTGTGGTAAAGGACAGGTGTTTGCACTTACACCTGTGCCTCAGGTGTGTGCCTTCCTCTGCCCACTGAGTGTTCCCAGGCTTGAGAGAAGTTCTGTGTTAGCTGTGAGATCTCAGGCTGGATTAAGTGGCAAAGGCAAATCCTCAGCTTTGGGAAGAGCACACTTGACCTTTGTCTCTACAGGGTTATGTTCTCCCTTGGGAGGAAGTGTTGGCTCAGCTGCTAAACAAAGCGCTGGCTGTCATGAGCAGGACCTGCCTGCCTAAGGGAGGGAGGGCCTGGGGTGGGGGTCAGATTTATAGTTCAGGGGGGAGGAAGAGACAACACACCCATTGACCTGTAAGCTTAGAGGTGACCAGCTCAATTTAATGAGAAATGTGAAGCTATGCTGCCTCCTCTCTCAGTAAAAATACACCATCTGGAATGCTCTGGGCAGATAGGCCCACTGGCACATGTAGAAGCAAAGGGGAGTTTTGCTTGGTAAGATCCAAATGATATTTTGAATCCCATTTTCTTGTTTTCCAACCTGTTCTTCTCTGTTATGGCTTGCAGTGCCTCTTAACCTGAATTCCTTCTAGCAACTTCGTAGGTTCTCAAGTCCCATGGAAGAAGTATCCAGTAGTAGAAATGGGCCCTGGCATGGACTTCAGACAATGTTATTTATGCTCAGTGGTAGGAGCAGCTAAACATGGTGGTTCCCTCTAAGCAGTGACCTGTGTACGGCTTTCACATTAATTCAGGCGTTTTCTCCTGCCCTTTGTTCTGTGCAATGTGGTTGATTCTAGCACCAGAGGGCCTAGCAAGGTAAATGAGCAAACACAGAGTAGATGTGTGGGGTGGTCACTTTTCCACCAAGTTTTAAAAACAAATAAAGACAGAAATTGACTGAGTGCAAATCACCATAGAGATGTATTTCTACCTTCATCACTACAAGTACACTGTTTGAAGTTTAGGGTTACCCCTGGCTTTCACACGTTTATCTCTCCCCAGGCTCCTCCACTAAATCCTCTTGAATTTGGAACCACTTTGAATTAGTGACTCTAAAAAGGTAGTTCAGTATTACTGAGAGCATGTGAGTTTGGGAGGGAAGATATTCACTGGGGTGGAGCTGATGCAAGAATCTATGTTTGCCCCAGTCTCCAAATGGCTCAGTGGTCTCCAACAGTGCTCAGCCACTAGGTTAGCAGAGTGGTTTCTCTTTCAGGGGTGATGAGAGCACACAGCAATAGTCAGTACTGCAGGACAGGAATGTTTGCCTTCACCTGCAGGTGGATTGTCAAATTGGAAGATGAGAGGATTGTTAATCAGCTGCTGATTAACTTTGGCCCAGACCATCTGAAGATCTTGTGGGAAACAACCACCACATTACCAAAGCTCTCCTGCATGCTGGGAGTAGAGCTACCTCCTGCCCTGTCAGCTTTCCAGGCTGTGTGTGTCTTTTGCCTCTGTCACTCACACCCCAAAGTATCGGCTGTGTTTCTGTTGGTGTGGGATGACTGGAAAGAGACCAAAATCTATAGAGTATGTTACTGAACACTTGTGTGGGAGGTCTGTCGTTAGCAGCAGTGTGAGTGCTGCACATCTGAGAAACAAATACGATGAGAGGGGCTGTGCACATGAAACAACTCAGGACAGTGGGCCCTGTTCCTCCTTTAGATCTGCTTGGTGCTGACAAACCCATTAGTGGCAGCTTGGTGTTGCTGCTGATCAGGACTTTGCTGAGAGCAAAAGCCCTGGAGTCTGCTGGCAGCTGAGCTTTGCACAGGACCAAGCTGATGGAGTCAGTTACCCACTCCCAGCCCATATGGTGCAGATTCCCAATCAATTTTCTGAGCACGTGGAGTTTCTGGGAGACGTTTGGCTGAAGTCTAGGCTTAGTGTAGCTGTGTCAGCAGGTTCTGGGGTGGAAGGGCACTGGATCTCGCTTCCCTGTTTCCTTCCTAGAGCCTTGCTGACACAGCTTCCTGGACCATGAGTGTCAGGAAGGGGCAGTTCAGTTTCTAGAGGAAGGTGAGAGGGATGAGAGGCTTAGCCCAACCTGTATGAGGCATGAGAAGGGCACTAAACCATCCTTGTAGCCCAGCTGCTTCCTCCACTAAAGCAACCAGACAGAGTTTCTGCCATACTCAGACTGTTTGGAAACATGTTGATAAACTTCCAAATGTCTATTTTACAATCCAGATGTGCTAGTCTTGGCTGTAAACCCTCATCTGAAGAACAGGTGTGCTATAATGTTTCTAGCAGTGGCTCTAAAGCCAGCTGGAGGCTTGAACTGAGCAAGAGCCAAGGGGCTGATGCCATATAGGATATGGATACTAAGACAGGGACAGGTGAGGCAGAGAGCTGTAGGTCAGCTGTAGTTCACATCAACTCAGAGTCAGACTGTGAGGGAAGAAAAGGACAAGCCAGAATATCCCTCAGCCCCCAAGTTCTGCTTAGCAGTACTGGAGCTGTCACTGAAGAGGCTGCCTTGCTTGTATGGGAACACAGATGTATCCCTGGGGTGCATTGGCCTTGGCTGGATCTGTCCTGGTGAGGAGGCACAGGGCTAGAGATGGCCACCAGCCTCTGATTTCTCTTGACATCCCCAGGAGCTCTGTGGTCTGGGAAGAACTGAAGGTCAGAGTCCCTCCCTGCTGGCATTGCCATGGGAACTGAAATATGTGGGGCAACTGCTTCCTTGGGCCAAACTTCACATGCACTTTTTTCCTGAAAAGCAAGTGTTCCTTCTGGGTTGGGAAAGGTGTCTTGCTGGGCCTAGATCTGGTTTCTGAAAGCAGTGATGGGGAAAAACACAGTCCCAGTGGAAGGACTGGTGGCAGCAGTGGGCTACCAAAGAGGGGCACCAGTTCTCTGGTGTGGGAAGGGCAGCCAGCCCTAGGTGCAGGCTGGCAGGAAGCTTGTGGATGGTGGGGATGAGTTGCTGGTACCACACCACTCAGTTACACGTGGTGCCTGTGAACTCAGACATGAGGTCCGTGCTGACAGCCTATTGTTCAACTCCCCAGGTCCCCAGAGTTGCTCTCACATAGGATTTTAGTTCCACTGTTACCTCTAGGTAATTTGTGTAGCCTAAAGCTTTTGTCAGTGATGTTCATACTCTACACAGCTCCCACAGATCCAGCCAAACTTGAAGGGAAGCAGAGCCTGACTGAGAGCAACCTGCCATAGGAACAGCTGCCTTTGTTGAAAGTGGGCAGCAAGGTCGGGGTCACTCAGGCCAGGGGCCGTATTGGTCCCATCTCCTCGTGGAACAAGAAACCAAAGTGGCATTGAGAGGCATCCCCAGAGACAGCACTTTTCTCACCACCTGGGATGGCCCTGGCCATGCTCTGTGTCCAGCCAGAAGCATTCAGCATTCCCATGTCCCTTACAGTGGGCATAAGGCTAGTTAGTGCTGTTGCTTCATTTTCATCTGCTCCCAGATTGCACTCCTGTCTGGGGAAGAACTTTCCTGCTCTGTAGCCCTGCCTGCCTTCCTCCTGGTGCTCTTCAGCAAGAGCTGCCTGTTGAGCAGCACAGCTTGCACAACCTCAAAGCAGACAGTTCTGACCTGATGCTGTTAATGCAGGGATGTTCCCCAGACATATCAGGAGCTCCCCACCTCCTTCAGTCCTGCTACCCTCCAGGAGCTTCTCTTGGCTCAGGGATGCAGAGGACCTGGCTCTGGGAGAGAGGAAGGGGAGGGTCTCTCCCACATCGATGGTGCCATCTGCCTTCCTCAGCTGCCACCTCTGCTGTCAGAGTTTGCCAGCCTTGAGAAAAAGCAGGTGGCCTCCTGTGCTGTTGGCACTGCTTGGGTTTGAGCTGTGCAAGTCTTCCTTGCTTGCTCAGATGGGCTGAAATGGGGAAAGGGGAGAGGGTGGGAGGGCAGAGGCATAGCCTGAAAATGCATGCTAGAGCTGAGCACAGAGGTAATCATCATCATCAGAGAACATTGTCCCTGCTTTTGTCTTTAGCTCCAAACTCTGGGAGAGGTAGGAGAATCACAAATGCTATCTCTTTAATCATATTATGGACTTCAGTGCCTGGCATGGCCCCTGTCTGGGTGGGAAGTGAATGCTTCCCCATCTCAAGCTCCTTGCATTTCTCAGAAGATTATGACCTGATGTGGTGTGGCAAGAAAGGGAGCTTTGCTTACCTTCTCTGCAGCTGACCTGAGTTTATTTCTTTGTTAGACTCTCATTCATCATTATTCTTATTTCCTGTAAGAGTGTGGGTCCTTTTTTAAGGCTGTGTGCCATACCTATATGCCACACCACCTGACAGTAGTCAGGGAGGGAGACTTGTGGAACTGTGATGTCACCAGAGAGCAGGATTCCCAGCCTATGAAGTCATAGCTGGGAAATTGGGTACTCAGCCTAATCCAAATAATTACCCAATGGGACTGTAAAGTGTCAATGCATTAGTCTCCTGCATGATGTATATTTAAGCTCTAACACATGCCACCTAATAATTGCCACTTTTTTCAGTTCCCTAAGATTCACTTATTAATAAGTTATTAAACATCCTCTTGAAATCATTGCATTGTAATGGGCTGAGATCATTGCTCACACAGTGACTGCAGTGCCCAAACTGGTAGGAAAGCACCTAAAATCCTGTGATGGGTGTGAGCCCACAGTCTCAGGATGGCAGAGTAATCAAACCAATATGCAGATATAACATCACCCCCACAAATCATTCTTGTTTCAGGATCTACCATTGTGAGTTTTACTCAATTATACAAAGCTGAAGAACTTGAAGTCCAAGTTCCCCATGCCTTGAGCAGCCATGATGAGGTTCTTAAGGAAGGAACAGCTACCTGAAGGAAACGAATTGCTTTTTAAGAAGATTGCTTTGGAATCAGAAGTAGAAATGAAACTACTTTAATTGCAAACACTCTGTAGAATTTGAAGTTTGATTCAGGTTTGTGTGATTCTGATCTCTTTGTTGTTAAGAAGTCCAGCATGGGACAAATTTCTCAGGAAGAGCTTCTTCATCATAGTCTGGGCATTGTCTGGTTTCTTCTGTCCTCACTGCTGGATCAACTGGTTTGCATCTCTTATATTTTCTACAGGTTGTGGTTTTGTTCAGAAGTGCTGCCTGTGAAGTTGTGCCAGACACCAGGGAGACTTTTCACTTGGGAGAGCACCTCAGGCTCCCTGCATACCCTCAAGCTGCAGTTCCTGCTTCCCTGTTCCTTTTCAGTCTGTGACATGCTGATGTTCAATAGCTGCCATGGGAACAGCCTCCTGGCACTGAGACCCCAGTGAAAAGGGGAAGAGAAGGTTATACTAATTCACATCATCAGGGCCCTTTCCACTGTTTTCAGCAGTGCCCTGACCTCCCAAGAAGAGGGTCACAACCCATAAAAATGGCAAGATGTTCTGCTTCCTTCTTCCCTTTCCATTTCCCTTTCCTTCCTTAGTGACGACAGCTGACAAATGAGTGGAGCAGCTGGAGTCTCCATCCGGCTGATGTCCTGAGCAAGCTTGTTCCTCAGGGAACATGTGATGGAATGGACTTCCTGGTCAGGGCAGCCTCTGTGCTCTTTGGGCATGATCAGGCTTTCCTGATTTTCAGGCCCTGTTCACTGCCACGTGCAGTTCCGGCCACAGGTATTGAAGAAGCAGAGAGGCCAGATCAGCCTCTTGGGAAGAATGCAGTCAGATAATTTCAAACAGGACTTCATTAATTATAAATGAACAGGGTCCCTTGAGCTGCTGTAGCTCTGTATGAGTCACATTCTAACTGAGCGGATTTTTTTCTCCTGAGGAGTTGCCAAACGGGCTCTAAATAGTGTGATGGATAAATAAGGAACCAGCTGTGCTCTGCAACCAGCCCAACCAGGGCCTTTCTACAGCAGTAGCCCACAGCAATCTCCTCTCTGCCTCACTCTGCACTCCCATCCCTTGGGTTTTGCCACCTGATCATTCTCTCCAGGTTTCTTTTTCCTCGTGGCATGTCTTTGTTTTCTCTTGTAACCTCTTTCTCAGCATGTGGTCTCAGCCCTTAGTAATGCATGGACATATGCTTAGACAACAGCATGAGCAAGAAATGCAGTTGTAGGACACCAGTTGTCTGGTCTGTGCCTCCATCTCAGAGATTGCCCTGGTTAAATGAAACAGAAGGAACAATAAAACCAGAAAGCCTTGGCTTTAGACTAGGAATTGGACAATTTCTCTTCTGTTTTCTGACAACAAACCACTGCTTACACAGCTCTTAGCTGCCGGCTGGTGGCGTCCTCCCAGGGAGAAGCCAAGATGTCCCCAAGGCTCTGAGGGACACTATGAGTGTGTGGAGGCATCTGAAGTGCCAGGCTGTGTGTCTGGCTGTAGTGGCTTGTCTGTTGGGTGGGAATGTCTACTTCCCTGGGTGCCCATATATATGGGTGTCATGAGCTGTGGGTATCTCATGGCAAAGGCAATGGATGGAAATGCTGCCCATGGAGGATTTGCTAGCTGTGTTTGCAAATCCAGAAGCTGTTTTTCCTGCCTTTCTGATGCCCATGGTTAAAGAGATCCTCTCCAGAGATCTCTCTGTATTGCTGCCTTGAAATTGTTTCTCTACCCAGCTCTCCACAGATGCCATATTCTCCCTCCTGGTGTGAGATGGCTCTTTTCAGAGAAGCTGTGAGTTCTACCTCTACAAGGCTGGCTCCACACCCTGATTTTTAAGCCACTGAGCCTGGCCAACCTTCCCCTGCCCTTGAGCCCTGAGCAATGGGAGCACTCCTTCTTCCTCTGCAGGAGCTGCAGGCAACTTCTGAATCCATGGAATGTGTCCCATCTGCAGTGTGTTATGGGTATGCTCTCAGCAGAGGAAGAAGCACATGTGGGTTGTGAACCCTTCTGAAGAGGAAGAAAAGGGGCTAATTAGTTGAAGGGATACAGTGCCAGGAGCCACATCTGGGGGCCAACTGGCCCTGGAAGCATGGCTCCCAGGTGCTAACCACCCAGGGAAATTGTGCAGAGCTGGTGAGGACCCAATGGGTGGGGTAATGTAGGTGTGAGGGGGCCTAGCACAGAGGGGCCCCCATCAGCAGAGTCTGGAAGAGTCCCTTCTCCCTATCCTTTGAGAGGGCTCAAGATGATGTGACTTATGCTTGTCCCTCCAGGTCACAGCCCACTTTGACCCCTCTGTCTTTAGCCCTGTGGCTTTGATCCTCAGCTGCCCAAGCACCCCATCCTGCCTGCCATAGACAGAGCAGGTAAGAAGTGTCATCAATTCAGGCTACATTTGCTCCTCTTCTCTGCAGGGTCTGATGAGCCCCTTGCTTTTGGCTGTCAGGTCTGCCTCATTCAGCTCAGTGCCCTGGCCCTAGAAAGCATGGACTTGTAGAGGTGCTGCAACTATGTCTGCCCTCAGATTCTCCTGTGGTGCCACTTCTGTTACCTAGAAGATCACATAGTGAATTAAGGGAAGTGAAGGCAGCAAAAAGCACTTTGAACTGCCTGCCTGAAGGTCATGTGCCCTGTGCTCCCTGCTGCTGAGGGCTGGGCTGTCAAACCCTGCTTTGCCAGCTTATTACCCCATCCTCACTCTGCTGCTGCTGATTTCTCTTCCCAAGTGAGGGCTTGACCTCAGAAGCAAGCAGCCCAACCATCCACACTCTGCCTGTGCAAGTTCCTGAGCAATGAGGTATTTCATGTTCAACTGCTGAGTCCCCACTGTGCCGCATGCTGAAGCCCAACCTGCACTAGGACTCCCCACACCCCCTGTCCTTCCCCTTTTCTAATGGGTTTGGTTTTGGGAATGGCCAAATATGAGTCATAGAGCACCTGCACATAACTCCTGTGCCCTTATCTCCTTGTGCCAGACAACCCTCAGGTGGGGGCATTGGGGGCCACTAGCCTCAGCTGGCCCCTGTTCTGCTGCAGCACTCCCATGGGATCAAATGGCATCAGCACATCCCTGAAAAGCTAAGGAGTGTTTGCCTGTGTGAGGCAGCAAGGAGCTCAGTGTCCAGCTCCAGGGGGTTACTGTAAACACAAAGTTAAGCTGATTTGAGAAGGGATGCCAGCTCCCTGGGCCAGGCTCCACAGCAGCCAGGGGCAGCTGCAAGAGGTGCCAGGGGGCCGCTGATGGCTCTCTTTGTACATTTCATTGCTCAGCCCCATTAGGGAGGCACAAGCTCCTGGAGCCCCACTACCGTTGGTGCCCCAAGTGCTGGCTCCTATGCACATGTTGTCCCCTGGGGATGCTGAAGTCATCTTCTTCTCTGGGGTGATCCAACACCTCTGGGAAGGAGGAATCCACTTGTGCCCCCTGTTCTGGGGTCTCCTGTTCTGGCTTTGAGCATTACCCTGGCTCTTGGCTGCTTTGTTTATGGCTTTGTTTATGGCATTGATAATTTTCTCATGTCAGGTTTAGGCACAAGCATTCTTTCCACTGCTGCATAAGAAAGTAATTAGGTGAGGATGGAAAGGACATTCTTCTTCCTCAGAACAAAGAAATAAGCCACGGCTGTTAGTGTGCATTGCTTATGACATCCACTGCCATGCAAACTCCTGCCCAAGGGACTGTCTCTGCCCTGACAGGACAGAGAGGCAAGCTGATTGCATCCCAGGAAGTGCCAAAGCACCCTCTGAAATTTCTGCCTGCCCTTCAGCTGCCAGCACCAAGGTAAAGCCTGAACGAACTCTGCCCATTATTCTGGTCACACTTGCTCACCTGTGGTTATCTCTCATCTCCCTCACTTGCCATCCCCAGCCAGGAGGAATGTGCTGAGGTCCTGCTCCACCCTAGACCAAGCATGCTTTCAGGGGGATTCATTCCCTGTGCTTTTGCTCCTTTCCCAGCTCCTTTGCATACTGGAGGATAGGCAGCAGTGCTCCTATCCCAAGAAGGAGTTGACTGTGGTCTGAGAGAGCGTAAAAGTCAAGGAGCAATGAGAAGAAGGGAGGTGGAACCACTGGTTTCAAATAAGAGAGGCTTTAGGAGCACAACTGCTGGAGGCTGGAGAGATAGAACTGGGTGAGCTGGACAAACCCCTCTGCCACAAAGCTGTTGGAAAGCAGACAGCTTGGTGAGGACCAGGGAAGGCAACACCTATAGTAGGAGGCTGAAGGGGGAGGAGCATCAGTGGGATGGGGCTGTAATGGGCTGGGGAAGCAGTGGGCACAGAAGAGGAGCCAGTAGTCCTATGTTGCAGTCACTCCACAGAACAAAAGGAACAAAATAAATCAGATAAAATCATGGACTGATATGACAATTTGCCTTTTAAACCCAGTGGCTGAACTGCAGCAGCTGGCTGAAGGAGCCCCTACCCGGCAAGCTGCTGGAAGATGTAAAAGTGCCCCTGAAGGATCACTCTGTGCACACACAGAGAATTCCTTGTGTTCTCCTGCAGACATCCAGCTGCTGTGCTCAGGGTCAGCACAGGACCCACTGCAGGCACAGAACCCAGCGAGTATCTCCTTCCTGTGAGCATCTGCAGTGCCCTAATCTGTCTCTTTGCATGTAGAGATGCAGCAAGAGGCCTTTAGTCACCTGCTAAGGTAGCAAATGTTTCTGTGGTTTGGAGTGAGCCCATCCCAAATAAAGGACAGTGCGAGGATTTGCTCATTGGCCAAGATGGCCAAGAGCAGCAGAGATCTGTAGAGATGTAGCAGAGCATGAGGTTAAGATGATGTAGGTGGCTGAAAGGGGATTTGTGCCCCTGTTCTCCCTCCTCCTATTCTTCTCAGTCTTTTTCAGCACATATAAAGAAAAACAGTCATTGAAAGTCCTCCTTCAACCTCTTCGACCTCAGGCAGAGGCAGATGGGGGGAAGGATTGACATCTCCTCTAAGCTCCTGGAATATGTCTCCTGAAAGATCTCAGGCTGAAGGACCTGGAGCTTATAGGTGGGTCCTTTTCTAGCCTGGACTTATACAAGGAAGATTATAAACTTCTGAATGGGGTTGAGAAGATCTAAGAGCTCTGGAGCCAGCGTGGGATAGCCAGCAAGGCTCTTCACATTGCCGTGCCTTTCTCCTGGTAGATGCGATCCAGAACAGCGAGAGGGCTAGCGGTGCTGATGCAGCTCCAGGAGTCCGCAGATGCGGAGGGGCAGCGGTGTATTCGGCATCCGTGTCTTCTGCTCCGTGCTCTCAAAGCCGGGGTCACTCCTCCTTTCCTGAGCGTTCCCAGCTGCGGCGGGGCCGGCGGGTCGCTGCGGGCCGGGCGTCGGGGCGGGCTGCGGGGGCTGCACGCCGACTGCCGGGCCGGCGGCGGCCGGGTCTCCCTGGCCAGGCAGGGGTTAAGGCTTCTCTGTTGTAGTTTGTTTCCCTTTGCCAAAGTGGGTGTTGCTGGAATGTCTCCTCTCCTAAGAAGGGGGGCCGAGCCGTGTCCTCTGGAGAGGGGGGATGTCAGCATCAAAAAGACACAAAGGGGGAGGTTTCCAAAAATAAAACGCTCCATCCCCTCTAGGCGCTGCCAGTGCCAGAGGCAGGCGCGAAGGTGCTCGGAGCTGCCTGCGGAGCGCGGGATCTCGCTGGCAGCCCGGAGAGCGGGGCCGGCCGCCCTTCTTCTCTTCCTCCTCCTGCGGGGGCCGCCCGGCAGCCCTCTCCCCCGCTTCAGCACTGCTCTCTGCGCCCCCGGCCCCCGTGGGCGGCAGGTCCCGTCGGAGTCCCGGAACGGGATGGGGCGGTGAACGGGGGGCGGAGAGCCGGCGGTCCCCGCTGCCCCGCGCCCGCCGGGGGATGCCAGGCGGGCTCTGAGCGCTCCGCACCGCCCGTCTGCCCTCGCCACCGGCTGGCACCATGCGGGGCGCTGCCGCCAGCCTCCTCCCGCTCACCTTCGCCGTCCTCCTGGGCTTCGCCCACTGTCGGCCGGACTCGGCGGCTAGGCTGGAGCCGGGGACCGGGGGAGCGGCGCGGCTACGGAGCCGCGGGGCTGCCCTGGGGGCGGTGGGCACGGCGAACGGCCTGTCCCCGGCGTCCCGGTCCCCTCCACCGTCACGGCCCCTCCCCGCAGCCCTCCACGTGGATCGCGGCTCCGCGGCCGCCGCGGGGAGCCCGAGCGGTGCCGACGGCCGGAGGCATCGTCCCGACCGCGGGCTGCCCACGCCCCGGGGCCAAGCGGGAGATGCCGGGCTCGGTCCCGGCGTGGGACAGAGGAGCAGGCAGGACTCCTCCCGCCAGCGGCAGGGCGGCGGGCTGAAGGCGCGAGTGGTGCCCCGGGCGAAGGAGCCAAGCGGCAGAGGGAGGATGGCGGGGTAAGTGCTGCGGCCGGGCGGATCCTGCCGGGAGCGCGTAGCGTGAGCCCCGGTGGTCCCGGCGCTGGGGAGCCCCGGACGGAGGGGCAGGGTCCCATCCCGAGCCCCATGCTGCATCTCATTTTCCATCCCACGGGCGCTCCCGGCGCTGCCACGTCCCCTGCGGGATGGGGGGCAGTGCTTCCCCGCGCCCGGTCCGGAGCGGTGGGAGCCCACTGGATGCTCGCTGTCCTGCGGCGCGTCTGTCCCGCACTTGGGGCCGCGCCGCTCGCAGCCACGCGTGGCTGCGGGTGTGTCGGTGTGCACGCAGGCGTGGCGTGTAACCCGAGTGTGCGTGGGCCGCCAGGCCGCCCTCTGCCAGTGGTGGGGTGCGTGGTTCAGGCGAGTTCGGGTGTAGTGCCCTTCTGGCAGATCGGGGCCTCGGCTGGCAGGCAACTGTGCGGCAGCGGGCAGAGTGTCCCAGCTGCCCTCTGGAGCTGCCCACGGCCCTCCTTGGAGGCACGCTGGATGGGGGATTCCCGAGGGGGATATAATATGATTTAGGCGGTGGAGAAGCTGGAGGGGCTTGCTTGGCTCTGCGGGACGGAGTCTGTCTGCTGCCGCCCTTGCTGCAGGTACCTGGCCTCTTGGCTCCTTCCTCCCATAATGGGCCCCTTGTAAGCACTCCACGCCGCAGCTTCCCATGGCTTGAGTTGGCTCAGTCGAAGGAGGCTTCCTATGACTTGCCTGGCAGGGCTGCTTCCAGCTCCAGTCTCTGGCTACAGCCCTGTGGAGGTGGAGGGGATATCATATGGCGAGGCCAGCTGCTCGGTTGTGGGGGGAGCCTGCGAGCGGCCGTCTGGTGCACGGCTGATAGACTCTTCAGCCCAGGGCCCTTTCCTCGGCAGTTCCCTCGCTGCTCCCCCGTGGCTGACACCCTTCGAGATTAGCTGCTTTGCCACTTGGGCAGGGAGTTTGACCAACCCATGTGGCACTCTGTGTGTCTGCTCTCATGTGAGCCTTGCTAGGAGGATTATGAAGGCAGGCTCTGGGTTTACAGCCCTCTGACATGGGCAGAAATCTTCTAACATCTGTCAGGGAGCTTCACTAGACCATCTCTAGGTTTTCTCTCTCCCACACTCATCTCCTTGTAAAGTTTAGAGACAGAAAAGTTTTCTGTGCCACTCTGTGTACTTTCCTTCAACAGATCCACAGATGCACCAAGTTTGCTCTGCTTCTATTATGTTTGATACATAAAGTATGACTAGCAGCTAGGCATATAGGTTCTGAGCTTACCCGGCTCATTATCTTGGCTGGTCAGCCACCCAGAGAGGGAGTTTTGGGAAGATTAAGTCTTGCTCAGTCACATTTGGACCTTTTTGGGCTCAGAAAGCTTTTACCCTTTCTGCAGTTGGGATGTTGTCAGTGTTGCTTTGAGATCATGTACCAGTTTGGTTGAATTTGAGTAATCTGATACCTAGCATGTTTGTTTTCAGACTGCAGCTGCCTCTGGTGACAACAGCTGGCCTGTGCTGCTGTCAGGAGCATGAGGGCAGCCCCAAGGTTCACACTGTGTTCAGAAGAGCGCTGAACCTTTTTGCAAGTAGCTTTAATCCCTTAATCCAGGGTGTAAACAGGGATGGTTGTCCAGCACTTACACACAGTTTACCTGTTATTATCTATATCTGAGAGTGCCACTGCCTCCAAGCTTAAAGTAAGGAAGAGCTGTGTCCTAGTGCTGTGTTTCTCATGCAGGCTCTGCTGCACTTTCTGCCTCTGCTCTGCACTGGAAGATCAAGGCTGAGGATACAGAGTTTTCTGCAATCCCCATGAACTTCAGTTCTGCAAAGTACCTGTAATGGCTTTCTGTCTGTTCTGGAGTCCAAAGCATCACTTTTGAAGCTTCTCTGTAACTTGCTATCTTCGGAGCTTAAGAGGAAGCCCAGCTGAAACAATTGTGCATAAGTAACCACATGCTCCTCATGGAAAGTTAGCTGTTGCTGCCTCCAGCCATTCTGGGAGACTCTGTCCTTCCACCTCATCCATCTTCTTACACCCCTTGCTGCACCAGACACATTTTCATCCAGGAAACTCAGGGCCCCTAAAAAACTTCTGTTTGTGATGTTTCATTTTTTTGCCAGGTGGGATATTTTCTGTTCTGCTATTTACACTGAACTCCTGTTAGTCTCTGGTATGACAACCTTCATTTTCCCTTACTCAGGTAACTTTGCAGGTACACGAAACCCTGGTACTATTTATTTATACAATTATTTTGGCTAAAATTTGCAACTCCTGCATGTGTTGCCTTTCCAGATTCCCCAGTCAGAGCTCTCTGCTGGTACCTTCAGGGGCCCTATGGAGTTCTGTGGTTGCAAAAACCCATTTATTGGCACTCTATGTTTTTCTAGATAAGTATTTTCTCACCTTGTCAGATAGGTGCATACCCAAGATTGAGTTTCTTTCCTGGGTTTTTCTTTCTTTTCTTTGGATGCCATCCTGCTCATGTCTGACCTTTTTGCAGGTGTGAGTTGTACAAACAATTTGATAAATGCATCCAACTTTAAGACTTGCAAGAGCTGGGTTTTAGTATTTTCCCCAGCAGACTTGCTGCGAGGTGACTTTTGATATCCCAGCAAACATCACAGAAAATGACTGAATTCTGACACTGAGTGAAGAAAATAATCCAGCCCTGAAAACATCACTGCTCTGCTCTGCTCAGTTTAACATCCCTATTTCTCCAGCTCCCCTGACTAGAAGGATTTTCCTCTCAAGTGTTGTGGGATTAGGGTAACCACGACACATGCCAACTATGACTGTACTTGTATGCTGGATGCATCCCTAATTTGGGCTGGCCAGTCCTGTGTGAGGACACTGTGGGCATCTCCCTCTACATCAGTGTCCCTTGGGATGTGTCCCCCCTTGTCCTGTGGCTGGGAGAGTGGGTCACAGTGATGAGGAAGGTGGGTAATGGAAGAGGAATCTGGGGAAGCCTCTACTTCTGGTACCTACTGGGATGGTTTCAAGGGGCATGTGAGGCTTCCCAGGTAGCAAGCAGAGAGTCCCAGACTCATTCTTTCTCATTCCCATTTTCTTTTTGGGCATTCTACACCCCAGCTCACATTTAATTGCTGTTGTAGACTCTATCTGTGGCTGTATAATCCTGCTTTACCCAGGCTTTGTGGCATATAGGCTCTCACTGCAATGTGTTTATAGGATTGCTCAGGAGTGGAGGTAGTTAAATGCTGGTGTGGACTTGGCAGAGGGTTTTCAGTGACTCATTGATGCCAACAGCCTTTACAGCCTTTTGCTAATGTTCTTCACTGGGTCCGACTGCAAATATTTCATACGCATTTGGATGAAGTTCACTTTCCTGCAGTAGAAAGTCAGACCTGATGATCTAATGGTCGCTCTGGCCTCCTGTGAGGATGCTGTACATGGTCTGAATGGAGTCAGCATATCTGGCAGCACAGAGTTCTCTATGAAGCTGAAAGATGATGCATAGATTGCTATTAAAATAATGGCTAAAAAACGGGTTCTACTGAATGGTTCAGAAACAGTATGTGATCGTTGCCGTAAATGCCATGATCTTACTACTGTTTTCTTGTTTTCCTTCCCCCTGGTGCCTGTTATGGTTGCTTGGTCTTGTTTAAGATAACTGCAAGATGTTGCAGGCTGTTCTCATCCTGGGTACCTCGGCATGCCTGAGTCTGATCCTGTTGGTGGCCTCTGGCTGCAGCAGCAAAGGAGAGAATGAAGGAGTGGCTTGCACCAGCTCCTTTGCTCAAGTCCAAGGTTGTGTCTGTGCATCCAGTCAGGCCTGTGAATGGTTCTTCTGGGCACAGGAAGGCTTCATGGCACTGGCTTCAGCTCTGTGGGGAGTTTCAAGGAGCTGTCTATCCCAGAAAAGGAGCAGGTCAGTGAATAGTGCCTGGGAGCTCCAGTACACCAAGCTCAACCTGCCAGGGATTATACCTGGGCATGGATGGTGCATGCTAGCCACAGAATGAAGAAAAAGCTTGGTTTGCAGTTGCTTGCTGCTGCCTGTACTTTTTGGAAACCTCACGTGGACCTGGTACTTGAGGCAGAGGCTGAGATGTGGATCCAGTGCCCCACTCTGCATTTTCCCAGAAATGCACTGAGTTGTGCCTTAGGGTTTTCTCTGGTACTGTGGCTATTTAGATGTCTGAGCTATTCAGTGCCCTTTCTCTTCAAAAAGGGGGAACTGGTGACTGGAAATGGTCTGCTTTGGTCTGTCTGCTCTGTCTGCTTTAGTCTGAGCTGGGCTGGGAACTATTTTGGAAGGTGCTAAGTGGCCCATGAGCCCTGTAGCAGCACAGCGTTACAAGCAATCAAGTCTCAGTGCCTTTGAATATTCTCAGCAATGTTTCATTTCACAGGATATGTGCTAGTTGACCTGACCCTTAGGAAGGCAAATACATTATTAACATCTTCCCTTGGTAAGGAGACAGAGATAGGAAAGATTGATCATTAGCTGAAGGCTTGTTTTGGCATCAGTGTTAGGGTTGGGATTAGGGCATCCCATGGAATGTGATCCAGCATGAGGTTCAGTGGAACTTCAGTTTGCAAGATCTATGTGACGACGTGTCTTCCCCTCTGCTTTGACTGTTGTATTTCTTTCCATTTGGGACAGCTGCTGACCCCTCCACATGCCCGTTCATCCTCTGGTCCCCCTGCAGCCCAGGCTGCTCTGGATGAGGGTGTGAGTCATGCTCCCATTCCTTTCTGCTGTGCTTCCTGTTCCAAGGAGTGGGTAAGCAGGAGAAAACCTGGATGCTAAGCTCAGGCAGCTGCTGAATGCTTCAAAATTACAATAATGGCTCTGGCTTATGTCATTGTTAGGTCTGCCAGGGGCTCGGTGTGTCACGGCACCCAGCAGGTCCTCTTGCCGGGCAGCTCTGCCCGGTGCCTTGGAAGTCCTTGTTCCCTGTGCAATGAGGGCTGACCAGAGGCTGCTCAGTGTCTGCAGGTAGCTCCTCAGGAGGCACCCCCATTGTGGTGACACCAGAACTGGAGGGACCCTGCCACTTGTTTGTTCTCCAGAAGCAGCACTGGATGGAGAGGCTGAGGGCTGGACATGCCCCACAGGGGGCTCGTGCTTGAGCCACATCTTTGCCTAAAGTGTTTGTGGTGTCATGTACAGCAGAACAAATGGATGTGGAAGCCACCACTCTCTCTCAAGCACCATCCCACAATGCTGTAAACATGTCATGCTCCTTAAATTTCATGGAGTAAATTCTGAATTCTTTGTGAGGCAGTACAAACTCCATGGTGCTCAAACAAGGCAAATGACAACAAAATGCTTGAAGTAGAACCAGAAGTGCTCAGGAATGGGTCCCCTGCAGCAAAGATCCCATAGCTATTTTCTTGCAGCTGATACTCTTGCTTACCTGTGCCTCATGCTCTGTGAGGTCCTGCTCACTGGGCTTTCATCAGGAAACAGTTGTAGTTCTTCTCTACCCTCCAGCACAACCTACATGGTGTTCCTTCCAACTGCTCATTCCAGTCTAGGAGGTCCTCCCTGCCTCCATCTGTTCCCATTCTCTCATCCAGGACCTTATGGCAGGAAGGAACATTCCCATCCAGGTATTCCTTCTGCCCCTGCCTCTGAGGACACCCCTGCCAGGCTGTCCTCCCTCCAGGAGCATCGCCCTGGTTGGTCATCATCAACACCAACTCCTTCACCTGGGGCTGGCAACTCATGTCTGGGGTTGGCAGTGACACAGAGTTGCTCTACTACTGAGACATTTGTGCTGAACCCAACAGGGGTTTCATGACTTGAGGAGTGGTCTTGTCTGCTCAGGCTTGGGCCTCGTATCTTTTTTTCCTATGACCTCTGGCTTAGTGTTGTCATTGAGAGCAGCTAGCAACATGCTCCCTCCAGCATGCCTGTGAGATATGTAGATGAAGTTTAAACATTAATCCCACAAAGAACATCATAATAGTATGATTCAAGGCCAAAACAACTTCTCTGGAGAAGGTAGCTATTTTGCCCACAAGAAATATGATTTACTGGATAAGCTGAGGTGGGAAAGGGAAAGTGCTTTGCTCACTGAAGAGACTGAATATGACTTATGAGGTGTGTTTCACCTGTGCCAAAGGAACAATGGGAGCTGTGACAGTCTAAGTAAAGCTGCTTATGTTAAGGTCCCTCTCAGGACCTTAATTATCCAAAGACCTGCTCCAGCTCAATGGTTTTCTCTTTTTACTGATCAGGACACCTTAAAAGTGTTTAAGGCCTTGTGAGCTCTTATGCAGTAAATAAAGGAATTTTTTTTTTAATTGGATGTTTCCTGAGGATGTCTTAAGGAAGAGACTCATAAGTCTCTCTCAGTTGACAGACAAAATGCTGGAAATTGGTGCTCTTGCCCAGCCAGAGCAGATATGAGTGGACGCTAGAATTACTTTGGCTTGTTCTGCTTGCAGGAAGTTACACCAAGGGAATTTAAGTGCTTTCTCTCCATAAAAATCTGCCCAGATTAATACAACATTGATCCTGAAGGACTAGTAACACTTAAATGATGTGGCTTCTCAGACCCTTACTTTTCCCACATGGGGCAGTTGTACCTCTGCAGGCAGCTTCATTTATGAACACCAGAACAATCCTTGGCATACTTGACACCCACTATCCTTGGCCCTCCTAAAACATGAACCCCACAGCTTGAGCCTTGGCATTTCTGGAGTCTCATTTCAGGCCATGTGGATGCAGGAGTCAGAAGGATGCCAGTTTAGAGCAGGATCTTCCTCTGACCCTGCTGTGTTCATGTTAAAGTCAACCCAGAAGACAAATGTTCATGTTTCTGTGGTTCCTGTAAATTCTGTCAGCAGCTCTGACTGCTTTGTCCAGCATTAGAAATAAACCATACCTTCCACTTATTTTCCAGAGGATTTCCAGAGCTTTCTGGCTATTTCTAAGTTTCTATCTTTTAACAACTGTTCTTTCTCATCTACCTTGACATGCAAAGATTACCTATTTCTAAAATCTTCCCTCCATGATGATTAATAATCTTGGAGAGCACCCTGGAACTTGTTAATCCTTCTTATTATAGACACTTAAATATGACGTGACCAGAAGAAGCGGCATTAGCTGCCTGCTTGGGCATTGCAGAACACCTCTTAGAGGCCCAGCACTGTCTATGATAGCTGTAGTTGACAGTCATCCCCACCTGATAAGAAAGCTCCCCATCCCCATAAGAAAGGAGAGGTGGGGTGAATGTCATTTATGTAAGGGCAGTCCAAAAGTAACTAAATCCTGGATTCAACATGGAAATGATTTCAGCCTCTTGGAATTAGTGTAGCTCTGTGCACATCAGGTAAACACAAATTTCATAGCACTAGAGAGTCCTCAGTGCTCTGGGTCACTGCACTAGAGACAGATCACAAATGCAGGACTGGGGTGCTTGCAAAGGGAGAGCAAGCAGGGGAGTGTCCCAGAGTGTGGCTTCTGATGTGCCATCCCTGCCAGGGCAGGGCTGAGCAATGAACAGCAACAGGCAGCACCAGTGAGGTGGAGAATGAAGTGTTGTCTTTGGCTGGAGCAGCTCAGGACATTGTCAGAGGCAAGATACTAAATCGGGCCCAATTTACACCCAGTACTATGAAGAACCATGAGATCTTTAATGATCTTTGGCTGCTGGCCTCCAATTGCTCTCAGGAGGAAAATGGTTCCTCTGAGTGCTGTGCCAGGAATCCAGCATAATGCCAGTTCGAAAGGGAGCTGCTCTCTCAGGGATCGCTCACACTGCAGCATTCACAATCCTTGGGGGTTTCTTTTCCAAACACTTAAACAACTCAGCCCTTGTCCCATTGGTTTTGATCTCAGCTGCTGCTTCATCTGGAAGGAAATATCAGATGCTTCAGGAAATAATTATGTGGGTGACTCAGAGGTGATGGCTGCAGCAAGACCTCAGCTTCCCCCTCTCCTAACCACACTGCTTTTTCTCTCTGCTTAGGCCAAATGTTTGTGGCAGACAGTGTTGCCCAGGATGGACCACAGCTCCAGGCACAAACCACTGCATCAAACGTGAGTATGACAGTCTCAGCCAGTGCAAGCCTCAGGATGCACCTCTAAAAAGTGCTTCAATACTTCTGTGACCCCACACACTCCCCAAGCACTGTTGCCAGGGCAGGAGATAAATCCTGGGGGTCTGTGGAGGCAGTACCACAGCCTTGCTCAGCTGAGAGCTCAGCTCTTCCTGTCTGCCAGCAAAGTCTGAGTACGCAGAGTAATTATGGTTTTATTTAATTATTGTTATTAGTGTCCATCCATAACAGGATCTTGTTGGGGCAGGGCATTGCAGTAGCAAATTTATGTGTGAGTTTTGAGCCTTGGGCTCTCACTTGGAGTCCTGCTTGGAGCAAAGACAGGTCTGTGAGAGTCCCAGCAGCTGGGAACCAGCAGACTGGGGCTGTGCTCATGTGGGTGAGCATTGCTGATGCTGACCAGGGAATCAGGGCTGCAAATTATCTGAGTACTAATAACAAAAGCAATTAATGCATTTGGCAGAAGAGCTGGGATAGGTGGGGCTGGAGCATGGAGTGCCTAAAATGGCAGTGATGTGTAGAGCACTCCTGCTCTACAAAACTGCCTGGCCAGGACCCTCCTGCCTACCCACAGAGGAAGTATGAAATGTTCTGCTCATCCAGGCAGCCCTGGAACAGCCCTGTGGGCTGCAGTCATTGTGGTTTCCCTGACACGGCGCTGGAAGAGAAGATGCTTGAGTAGGCACCAGTGCAATGCACACCAGAGAGAAGTGAACTGTCACCTCCATCCTCAATAGTTCTGCAGCTCTAACCCCTGGAGATACCAGCCTAGTCAGGGAGAGAGAAACAGCAATTGTTTCTTGCAGTAGCTTGTGAGAGTTTTTAGAAAGTTGTAAGAATGTGATAACTTGTTAATTTAAACAATTTACAGGTGATGTTTTTCCACCTTGCTTTTCTGTTCCTCTCAAAAACAACGTGTGAGAAAGATGTTTTTATTAACTGACCAATCAAATAAAATGTATCATATCAGTCTATTTAAGCCAAAGTTTCCTTTCCATTAAAGCCTTCTTTTCTTCCTTTTTACACTGCGTCTCTCGTCTGTTCTTGTGTCATTCTTGACACAAGGGTAACAAGCCCCTGCTGTGATCCTGTCCCTGAAAAACAAGGCTGCACCACTCAGCTCATCCGTGGGCCTTTGCCAGGGACTGCTGGCCCCGGGTACCTGCTGGTGCCAGGGAGGTGCGGGGCTGCCCCTGGCGCTCGACCAGCCGGGAGGGCAGGAGCACGGGCAGCGGGCTGGGCACAGCCAGCCCAGAGCCGGCGAGAGCATCTGCCTTTGCTTGAGCGGCAGCAGCTGCCCAGATGTGAAGCAGGGAAGGAGGCTCCGCTTTGTTTGCCGGGGATCGCACGGCGCTTTGGCCGGGCTGGGGTGATTGCATTAGCAATCGCTGTTTGGGAGCAGGGGGCCAAGGGCTGACTCACCTCCCTTCTCCCTCTCCCCCATGCCGACAGAAGCCAAACGGTAGAGAGCGTGCTGTGCTGCCAGACAGTGTCTGTAAACACAGCGCGGGGCCAGCCGTGGCAGCATCTTTCTCTCATTAGGGATTTTGGTAGGAGCAGTAGATCTGGGCTTGCAGCCACGCAGGCTGCCTAGTGATTGCTCAGGTGCTGAGCCCTTGTTCCCAAGGATTCATTAAAAGGACAGTGTCAACATGATCAGGCCTGAAGTGTCCTCCTGACCGGGGATGGTAAAGCTCAGGCAGGTCTTTGGTGGAGACTGGTGATCTGTAAACATAATTTAATTCCCAGCTACCTCCCTCCCTGAGCTTTTCTGCTGGAGTTCAAGCTGCTGGAGACATACAGCTGTTTTTAAAGCTGCCAAGGCAAGCTGGACAGCCCATCCCTGTTAAGTTTCTGCACTGTAATGCTATTTAATGTCTGTTCCCATGGTCTTTGATATGTAGCATATCAAGGAAGTCATTGAGGTAGAAATGCAGCCAGAGGGAACTTCTTAAGAGTGATGAAACATGGAAGAATGGGTATTCAGGTGTTGGATAGATACTTGGTTTTCAAGGATTTGAGCCTAGATACAGGAGAGAGGATATGACAAATTGTTGCCATAATCTATTTTCTCTCACCTACCAAGGGTGGTGGTTTCTTCCTTCATGCATACTTTTGTAGGCATTTTATTCTTTCAATATGACTTAACTCCCACCTTAGGGAAGTGTCTCTCTGTATGTTTCAGATTTGAGGAGCAAAGTTGCAGTGAGGACTTGTGGAATTTTCAGACAGTTTGTGACTGGTTAGATAAAAAGAGAAATATCTTTCCCAGGAGCAACAACACCTCCTGTGGAAGTGGAAATGAGATAAGGGGGCTCAGGAGGAAGACCTTGCCTGTTTGCAGTGGGCTTGATTTCTGCCCACACACTGCCAGGTCATCACACTGAGCTGCATACAGGGGCTGCATGCCGTGAGGCTCCAGAGGGCTTCTCACAGAAGGGGCCATTAGGGATAGTGAGCTGCATCTGTGTAGGCTTGAAGAGTTCAACCTTCTGCCTGTTTAACTTTGTTCTGGAGTGAGACTCTGGCCATTATGTTCTTAGTTTGGTGGAGAAGAAACCTGTATACACAACTAGCCAGATGCCCCGTTGCACTGCCCTCATTTTTGGGGCTGCAGTGTACACTTGTCAGCAATTTATCAGCCTTCCCAAGTTAGTTTATGAGCCTCCACTTTCATCAGCATTATTCATGATGGCTCTTTGCTGCTTCCAGAGATAGTGTCCTGGGCTGGGCTGGGAATGCAGCATGAGCTTTTT
The DNA here is from genome assembly GCF_050655825.1 of Lonchura striata. Taxonomy (NCBI): domain Eukaryota; kingdom Metazoa; phylum Chordata; class Aves; order Passeriformes; family Estrildidae; genus Lonchura; species Lonchura striata. The sequence goes on along the minus strand of NC_140707.1, from coordinate 50,697,209 downwards.
TCCTGACATGAACATATTAAAGAAACATTTTTAATCAGTGTGTCAGGAAGGACTAAATAAACTAACGTGCTTTCCAGTCTTATACAGATGGTCTTGCAGTTAAGATGGTGAATAAAGGTGCAGGGATTCCAGACTGAGTCTCTGGCTCTGCTGTGGCCTCACAGTGTGACTTCAGACAGTCCCATTAGCATCCTTAGGGCTTTTCCACTTCTGCAAAATGACATTCACATGCCTCTTCATTTGTCTTTCTTCTGAATGGTAGCTATAGGGTTTTTTGAACCCTGGCTGTTCTTCACTGAAGTTCTGTTTTCTCTCTGTTATTCCTGCGTTGCTGTTGATCTACCTCCCTGTCACTCTGCACAGATCTCACTTGTGGTAAACCATGCATCCCTTCTGGGTGTTCCCACAGTCAGAGCTATAAGTTAGAACTGAGTTTACATATGTAACGTTTTCATGAGAAAGTGGACTAAATAACCCCAGTGGTACAAGTCCTTCAGCACCTTCTCAGTTTTCCTATGGAGGCCCTAGCTGATAGACAGGTTCCCCTGCACTTTAAATGGAACTGCAGAGGAGCTGCTTACAGTGAGGATCTACATCACTCTCCTAGATAAGAGCTGAAGCAGAGCTTCAGGGACTCAGTAATCGAATGCTACCTTGCACATCATTGCTCAACCCTGGGCCAGGTGTGCCTGCAAAGCAAAGCAAGGCTGAACTTGGTGGCATTCCCTCTGAGAGGCCTGGCTGGGTGGTCAGAGTCATGCCACAGTCATGCCTGCTGTGTGACCTTGCTGGGAAAACATACCTCATGCAACAAAAACTAGACTTGATCTGTGAGGGCACTGCTAGATGTTCTTGAACAAATCACATTTTCTCTTAGTGACACTTCAGCAGTGTTCCAAGTCTTACTCTTTTATTAAGAGTTTTGAGATTACTATTTTTGTTTCCCCTAATCTCCAGCTCCTGGAACAGGTGATTACATGAGACTCCAGTGAGGAGAAATGAGTGCCTGTCACCTTAACAGAAACTGCTTATAGTACCCCAAGCTGGGGAGCAACGCCTCAAAGTAACCCCTGAGGTCAGAAAACAGAAAGCAAAGATAAAGATTTCAAATATGTATAAGTGTGTTAACCATCTTGTTTCTTCAGCTAATGTTATGGTTTTGGGACCCTGACTAGTGATTTCATACACTTGTCACTGGCAGTGCTGCCAGTGACTGATCTGCTCTCCTTATATTGCATAGCTGAACTGAGTGAAAACCAGCAAATTTTAAAGCTTTCAAGTTCTCCCTGAGTCTGTAAAGGCAACTAGGAAGGGGATTAATCCTAGAGCTGATATATTTCAGCTAGGGCAGCTCCTCATTCATCCTGCTTGAAGAGACCAAAAGATTAATCCCATTCCCTTCTTCCTCTTCTCTATGTAAACTGCCTTAGGGGTTTTTTAGAGTGCCTGTTCACTTATCACTTTCCTGCTGAAGGGTACAGTCTGAGGTGACTCTGTTGGTGGGAGAGGTTGTGAGAACTGCTGTGGTTCCAGGTCCCAGCATCGTGGCTCTGCAGTATTTCAGCATATGAAGTGGTTGTTTTCAATGGCAGGCTTCCTGGGCTGGTGGCCTTTGTTAAAAACCAGGCATTTATTGGGAGATAACAGTAGGGACTGGCAGCCTATTTAAATCACAGCTGAGTTTTGTATTATAAATTACATCAACTTCTGGAGTGCCAGACTTCCCAGAGACGCTTAATTCCTGCCTGACTGGGACCTTGTCCCTGTTCCAGAGACTGCAGTGTTGGCTGATTTATTTTACTGGGAGATTTCATCAAAACCTCTGGCTTTAACCTATACAACCTTACGTGACTTAGGGTCTCATTTTCCTTGAGATCTCCCTCCCTTCCTGAGTGTTAACATGGTAATAAATGTCACATGAAGCATTCCAGTGAGCATATCCTTAATCTAGTCAGGAAAACCTAATGGTGGGCTAGTTTGGGTTGTGGGGGCTAGACTGCTGTGAAAGGAATTCAAGTGTCTGCATAAGGACTTCTCTCACTTGCTGACAGCAGGATGATGTACGGATGGCACACGAGGGATGAGCTGTCTGTATGTTTGTGTCCAGAAGCAGTGTTTCTTGCAGGCATGCTTGTACCTCACAGGAGTGGAGAGCACAGCCGGAAGGGGAGGGACGCCCTGTAGCTGTGTGCAAAGGTGGTGAGATGCCCCTGCAGTCTCCTCCAGGGGCAGTCTTGGGAGAGGAGGTTTCACCAGAAGCAGTGGTTTCATGGGTTGAAACCCACTCACAGGGTTTCCATGTGGCTGGAGTTTAGTGTCCACTTTGTGTTGGCCAACAAGGTTTCATTACCCTTTGACCAGCTGGCACCTTCTTTCTTTGAAGGACAACACTGTTTTTCAGTGCCTTTTCAATTACCCTTGCTCAGAACAATGAGCCCAGTCCTACTGGAGCAATCTGTGGATTCCTGGCTGCCACTGCCTGGGTCATAAACCCAATTTGGCATCTATTGACTTGGGAAGTGTTAGGGACCTGTGTATAATTAATAGCACTTTCCTGCCGGGGTGCAAACTGAAGCTGATGTGCTGTAATTAGGAACACACAGGCTCAGAGGTTGATTTAGGCATAAGGTTAATGAACTGTAAGTCCCCATAGCAGTGGAGGAATTTGAGTGACTCCAAAATCAGCTCTTGAAGGAAAGCTGGAAGGGGAACAGGAGGGCAGGAAGGAAAACTGAAAGGGACAGGTCAGGGGCACCGTGCAAATCAGACCCCAAAACAGACTAAAGGTAACATGCAATCCCTTGCTTTGTGAATTAGGACCTATTCCTGCCAGAGCACTCTGGGCAATGCTGGCAGCCATGTGTTCTCTGCAGGACATGCTGCTCGTTTCTGAACTTTCTGAAATAAGCATTGCTGGAGAAGAGCTCTGCAGAGACCAGTGTGGAGTATAGAGGTGACCTTGTGTTAGGAGCCCACAGCAGGTGTAACACCAAGACTGAAGTTCACCTGCCTGTAGAGATGAGATGGGACTGTCCCAGTTGTGCTGTCCCAGCTGGGTGTCACCACCATGGGGCTGAAGTCCTGTGTCCACTAACTGCCTTTCTGTGTCTCCTCAGCTGTCTGCGACCCGCCATGCCAGAACAAGGGCTCCTGCAGCCGCCCCCAGGTCTGTACCTGTCGCTCAGGCTTCCAGGGCTTCCGCTGTGAAGAAGTTGTTCCTGAGCAGGAGTACCACCCGCCTGGTGCCGCCGCTGCCTTCCAGCCCCCCTCGAGCTCCCTCCGGAGGAGGACCAGCACAATAGGGCGGGATGCCTCCCTGCAGGGGCCTCAGGCACCCATCCCACGGCACATCCCAGCTGTGTAAGTCAAACCTGAGTCCTGGCATGGTGCTCTGCTGATGCCTCAGGCAAATAACACCTTGGTCAGTTGGGCCACAGTACCTGCTTCAGGAGACCAGGCAACTTAGCCCTTGGTGAAAACTCCTCCATACCCTGTGGCAGATGACATAAGGTCCTGCTGTCCCTCCAAAGGACTTGGTTTGTTTCCAGCACTTTGTCACAGTCCTCTGGCATACACAGGAATGAGACGGCTAATGATGAGCCCATGAGGAAGGAGAGCTGTGAAGGTCATCAGTTTGCCCTTGTGCTGTTGGTGAATAGCCTTCATGGTAGCAGTAGGGTGGACAGAGGTGTGGTGGGTAAATCTCTTTCCCGAGAGGATATGTTTAGAGCAATGTATCCAGGTAGTACCCACAGAAGAGTACATACATCTGAAGTGTGCTTGTAAGTGCTGGTATTAGCAAAATAATGACAATCAGAGATGTCTCCTGACAGACTCGAAATTATTGAGCCATTTGTTCTATATTTCTGAGTAACTTTGCTTTGGTTTGGGTCATTTTGGTACCCAGATGGATGCCTGTATATTAGATACAGAAGAAAAGATGGAGCTGTTGGAGCTCAGAGGTCCATGCAGGAGGGACTCTGAAGAGTGTGTTAAGCTCAGGATGACAACTGTGGCATCATCTGGTCTTTTCAGAGAGGAAGGACCTAGCACTTCAGTGCACCTGCCTCAGAATATGCTGAGATGCTCCTGTACCTGAGCTAACACTCCTTCACAAAACTTTGTGTTTTGTGATGTCCTGCTGGAGCTGTAGCTGTTTTTGCTGAATGTGGCAGTAAAGATGGGAGGGGTGTCTTTCCCTAATAAGCACTGCTACTGTGCCAGCAGCTTTTTGGGGATGGAGCATTGAGAGTAGTGCCTGGTACAACAAACCACACATATTACTTGTTTGGGTTTCTTTATCCTATCTGCACTTCTCTGTAAGAGTCTGTGAACATGGGAGCAAAGTGTTAGACTGCATCACCCCCAAAGGCCCCTGTGTTTCTTGGAGTTGTTCACTCAACTGCTGGCCCAGAAAGACTGGTTTTGTTGGTAGCTACTAAAGCAGAGAATTTTCTCATGGCTTCCAGCAGGAGCCCCTCAGTCACAGTCAGGAAGACATTACAACAGTTTACAGGTGCTTAACCAGGATATAACTTCAGTTTTTCCTTTCCTTTACTTTCTCTGAACTTTTGGCTTTCTCTGTCAACATCATTGGAGCTGCACGAGGAGAGAGCAATTTGGCCTATATTTTTCTATTTTCCTGCAGGTTGTTTCCAAGGTGCCCGTTGCTCCTACAGTAGCTCCTGCCTTTCTGTCTCTTGAAGCAGAGGCAATGCATGGGCTGGAGACAATTCTAGACCCTTGGCTGTCAACAACTTTGGAGAAGCTCAAATGACTGGCAAAGATTTTACTGGCACCAAGTAGTTCACTGAAGCTGACATATCTTGGTGTCCAAATGGAAGACTATCTGTTAGGAACCAAATTCAGGAAAGGCAGAGGTGATGCTGGCAGGGAGAGGTGGTCAAGCCCCTGTCATTGCTGCTGTAAGAGAGGCTTGCTGCCCAAGTGAGCATAAAACCTTCTCACGTGCCTGTAATCCTGGGCATTGCTGATGAGCTTCCCTGTGGTGATGACCTCCTCCTACCCCTCTGAGCTACCACTCTGTGCAGAGGGACTGGAGGGGAGGGAGAGCAGTGTCCTTGGAGATACAGCACCTGTTGAAGGCTTTCCCTGTAAGGAACATGACCTCAGGCTCCACACAGAGGACAGAGGGTTGTGCAGGCACTGGCAGAGCATTCTTGTCCAGTCAGTCAGACATAGCATCTAGTGATCACTGAACTGGGATTGCTGAATGCCCAGCTGCCCAATGTACCTTAAATCCTCTGGCACTATCCCAAGGAAATAGGACTCCATTAAGGACCGTGCTGGGCTGTTCCTCCTTCTCTCCCTGTGAAGGCCATAGAATGTCACCTTTATCTCATGCTTCAGCAAGAGAATTTGACTATCATCCTTTGCAATGGCCTCAGGTAGGACACTGGGACATGTCCACCACTGACTGCCTTCTGGAGATGTCCTGAAGGATTTGTTAAGGCTGCTGTGTGTCTCTCCAAGAGGGAGTTGTCACCACTCCTCTGAATGCTGTGCTGCCCAGGCAATGTTTACCAGCCCTTCTTTGCAGGCAGGTGGAGGGATGCCTGCACTCTGGCACTGATCTGCATTGAAATGCCTCTCTTCAGCCCCTGGCTGTTCTTCTGTACAATTCAGTCACTTGGATTTTTTCTGTGGTCTGTCATGGTGTGGTACTGCATGATTTAAAGTCTTGTTGCTGTTAGAAGAGTTATTTACCAAAAGTTTTTGCATCCCTTTCAGCACGTCAACTTCTGGGCTAGCTGTAGAGCCTGTAAGAGGGAGCATGTGCAGCTAAAGGCATGGTCTTGGCCATGGCCTCCCACTGCTTCACTTGTTGGTCTCTGGGTGAGTTGGCTCAGTTCAGTAAATCAGAAAAAAATGAACACAGAAAAATCAAAGAGAATTTTCTGCCACTTCAGTGGACTAAATTTGCTTATTGGAAGATCATGAGACCAGAAGAATTGGACAGAACTGCAAGTCTAGCAGTGAAGAGGAGGAAAGGAGGAGTGGGGAAGTCACTTCTCTAGATTGGTTATTTGTCTCATGAAACCAGACTCTTCGACTTGTCTGAACTTGCAGTGACAACATAATCTCTTTCCACTGAAGTACTTTCTGTGCTTTTGCGTGAAACTTTCTTCATAGAGTTGGGCTGGAGCAGCAAAAGCAAGAAGTTTGTCTTAAAAGAGCTAGGTAGTGGTTGCTCATGTTTGCAAGTATGAGGATTGGTTCTTGGGCACTGCAAACTCAGAGCTGCATTCACTGGAGTTCAGTTCACACTGTCAAGTGTGAGAGGAGCAGTTTGGCTTGTCAGGTCCATAGTCTGCACCAGGATGAGGGCGGGTTGTGCTGGTGAGCACTGATTTTTTCTAGTCAGCCTGGCATGATTTCACAGGAGCTGGCTTACTTGTCTGATTTGCCAATAAGGAAGAGGTAGAAGAAGTTCTTGAATGGTTCAGTGGATGGAGGACACTGGTGATTCTAGGTCAGTGTTGTGAGAAGACTCTGAGTTCCAGGACAAATACCCAGTCCCCAGCCTCCCTGTACATTTGCATTGCTTACAAGGAGGAGTTGCACAAGAGTAGGAATTTAGAGACATCTAAGCCTCGTCTTGCTGTTCCAAAACAGGAAATCAATCCTCACATGAGTGAATTTGCACTCTCTTTTTGTTTATTTGCATCTATATTGGCTTTATTTGTGTTTCTTTGTACAGAGCTAACTATGAGAAGCTCTGAAGCCATGCACTAGAACAGTACTATATTAGATTCCCTATAAAAATGCAACAAAACCCATGAATCCTCCACAGAGAGCTGGTCTCTAAGAAGTAATTGGGTTACTTTTGGTTTCAATGTGCTTTGAAGTAAGTCTTCAGAGAGAGAGTTAAGAGAGCAGCCAGCTGAATTAGTTAGAAACTACCTGGACCAAAATATTCCTCATTACCTGAGTGATGGGACTGCTTTAACATTATTTATTGTCCTCATCTAGTTGGACTTGTTGCTTACCATGACTGCACCTTCACTGTGGGGAGTAACCTGGTCTGGTGGAAATCTTTGGTAGTCTGTAGGAGCCCGTAGAGTGTTGGTGAAGAGCATGACCAGACATGGTCATGTTTTCATGGTTCTGCTTCTGGTATGTATGCGCTTCTGCTTCATGCCCTGCAGAGCCACAGTAGCCTTCTGTGCTTCACTGCCAGGAGAGCCCAGGAAGTGCAAATGGGACAGCAGGAGATGTTATTGTCAGTCCTCTGCTCTCAGGGTACCTTCTCACCCTTGGTGAGAAGTGGCAGCTCCTTGAGCAAGAGGTCTGCACCAGTTATGTGCATCTGGTTGTACTGGTCGGTTGGTATGTTCACCTGTCAGATGTGAGGACTAGTGAATGGACCTGAGGGCATGCCCACCGTAGCTGTCATAGATCCTTTTCTGGGTGTGCTGGCAGTCTTGGAAAGATGTGGATATGAAGGTCAGCTTGAATGTTGTGCTGTGGAGTCACATGTAGCCATCAGTGTTTCTGCTTGTAGAGGTGCTGGATAAGAACCACCCCATCCTTGGCTTGCCTCTATGGTGTGCATTCTCTCTTCTTCCTGGGATTAAAGAAGATGTATTCAGTCTTACTTGAGCTCAACTCTTGCCCAGGGAAGGACTAGGCTAGGAGAAGGCAGCTCTGGGTCTAATTTGCTGACACCAGAGCTGGTGATGCTCCAGCTGTCATCCCTGGAAATACAGGCTAAGCAATGAGTGCCACTTCCCAAGTCCCTTCAGCAGTCTATGGCTCAATGGACATTTGGAGTCAGGTGTCCGGGAGAGCCTGTGGAGAATTGTTAGCTGCTGCAGAAGCTGAGAGGCCCCCATTCTGTGCTGGTTGGAACAGCAAATGCTCTGGAGAGCAAAATCCTGGGGGTGTTAGAGGCCCTCTCAGCATGGACTAGCTGCAAATCCTCCCTCTTCTTTATCTCAGCCTGAATCTCTGCCTGGAGAAGCAAAGCCCTGAGGGATGATTGTGCGGGTGGAGTTGCACCTCAGCCCAGAAGCCGAGCTAAATGGAAACAGCTTTGTTTTCCTAAGGCTGGAGTATCAGCAGAATTCGTGTTTATTTAGCAGGGAGTGGAAAGGGTTTGTTCCCTTGCCCCTTACCCTCAGGATGGCTGACCAGATGCTTTTGACTTTGGGCAGTGTGTATGGAGGGTCCTGTTGCTGCCACCTGAGAAGGTCCCTTCTGCCAGGAGTGCTGTGCATAAATCTGCAGCCAGCATCTGTGCAAGGGAGCTGTGCTGCCTGGATGGAGTGCATGTGCTGGGTGATGGCTGCTTGCAAAGCAAGGCATCCCTCCTCTAGGATGAGAAGCAGAGATGTCTGGGCCCTGCAAAGCATTTCCCCAGTAATGCAGGCAGAGAAAAGGACATAGCTGTGGTGAAAGGTGCTGAGACACTGTGCAGACAGCTTAATGCAGCTAAGCTCTTGAGGGCAGGGAGCTTCCTCTGAGAGGGCTCTGTTTAGGCAAGGCAGTTGCTGGGAGTTGCCTGGTGTTTTCAGGATGGAATAGGAAGAAGGCTGAGTTGCAACATGCCTGGCCCACTGATTTCTGATCTCAGACTCTCCTCTGAAGCACCCTGGAGGAGACATCTCCTCCCTTCCTGATGAGAGGAAGTGCTGTATGCAGGCCTTGAGGAGCTGTGGCAAGTGCTCCTGGCCTGGGAACACTGGGAACTTCATGCCAGCAGGCAGGCTCTGCCAAAATCTCTGTTCTCTCTCCTGGAAGCAAAGGATTAGAACAGCAGGGAGCAAGCAGATGGGAGGATCTTGGGTATGTGGCAGAGGTTGCTGGATGAAGAAAGTGTATTTCCCCCCATTTGAAAATTGCTCTCTTTCATTTGAAAATCCTGTCCTGGTGGTAGTCAAATGTCAAGCATGATCCTTTGCAAAGGGGAGTGAAGCCCATGGATGGATACAAAGCTGTCTGCCCTGGGGTCATCACTTAAAACACGACATTGAGAACTGTGGCTTGGCAAAATCAGCTTGATGAGCTTGTTATCATTGAGGACTAGCAGATAGAACAAAAAGTTCACTGCAAGGTCACTTGCTTTTTAAAGATGCTGCTCCAAACAGAGGCAGATTTGTCTTAATTGTTAAAGCAGGATCTGGAGCCTCCTGTCTTGCCAGCTTTGAACTTTCCATATTTATGAGAAAAAAGGGGAACTTGCTTACTGCCTTACTTGGGTTGCTGACGAGTGTCCAGGACTGTTTGTCCACGATATGTCTATCACTAGGAGGAGGTCTATACTAGCTACATACTTACTGAATGCATCTTTGCTCTTCTGCTCACTTATGAGTGTCACTCAGTCCACATTTATGAGGGTTACAATTTATTAATATCCAAATATCAGAGAAAATAAAAGCCAGCCCTCAATGAGAAGCATCCCCCTGTTTAAGTGCATTCCTGTGGCATGGCCTGTGGCAGCTTTCCCACTTCATTTGGTATGGGACCAGCCCAGGAGATCTGTAGTACATGATGTTGAATTCCCAGGGTAAAACACTGGTGCCAGCTTTGTGCCACTACAGTGTCTATGTTTGTAACTTGAACAGCATATTTTCTCAGTGCAGATAAGCCCTAAATGCAGCTAAGGTGCTTCCCTTTGGCAGTATGGTTTTTACAAGGTGGCCAAACATTTACATTCCTTGATCCAAAGCCAACTTTGAGTTGATATCTGAGACATTGTTAAAAAATTGAAACTAAAAAGCCAGTGCCACTCTGGGTGAGAATATGTGAAAAGGAAAATATGTCACTCAGGACAATGAGATCTCCATAAGCTCCAGATTTCAGCCACTTTCCTGCTTTGACATAGTCAAAAGTCCTTGGCAAGCTGGATGAGAAGTCTAAAGGAAAAAACTCAAGTTATTCAAGAGGAGTGTAAATGCCATTTTTCTTATATAAAAAAACCTCCTATTTTTAAATTACATTATATACCTTCTCTAGTCTGGCACCAGATTCAGTTGCTTTATTTTCTAATGTTTTAAAGCTGTCAGCACCATTCTGGTTTATATGTTTTATGTATTTACTTTCTGGGGGGTTGCATACCCTTCAGAGCAGCAGGAGAATAGCTGGCTTTCAGGCCCCTTTTTAAAACTCCAAACATGGTCTATGCATTAGACCTGTTTTTTCTGTACCTCCTTGGGAGCCATTCCTACAGCTTAATGCAGCCTTTAGGCAGTTCAAACGTACTTTTCCTTCTAACTGAAAGAAGAGGGCAGCTTCATTTGAGACTCCGTGCAAGAGGGCAGGGTGCCGGGCAAATACATTCTACATGTGGTAGGTAAGGTAGTATAGAGAATCCAGTTTATAGCCTATTTTATATACTATACATATATCATTTGGAACATTTATGACAATACAATTTATATAGCAGTTGTTTAAAAAAGAAGAGCACTAAGGCCACATGATCAAATGCTGGGAAGAGTTTTCCTAATGCCTGAATTTGGATTGCCATCTATCTTGCTTTCAGCTCCCTTGTGCCTGTGGATTGCTGCAGTTTCTCATACCTGACTGTGTGTTGCCTTTTTTGGTTTAAACTGGTACTTCATTAAAATCAAAGCTGTTCTCTTTAGTTGTGAATATTTCACAAAGATCACCAGTGCTAGCAGGAAACAAGGGATTAATTGAAGTTGATTAGATACAAGAATTGGTTGAAATGAAGATCTAAAAGTCTCCATATCAAATCTACTTGTTCTCTTTTCCTTTCTTCAGAAGCATTCTGAGAAATGCTGCCCCGAGTTCTTGGTACTTGGTGGGATTGGCACCTTGCTCTCCACACCATCTCATTTTTTTCCACCTGTGTGAAGGCTCTCGTTTAGGCAGAAACTAAACATCTAGGCAGGAATTAAGAAGACATTCAGGCTAGAAAAATCTTATCTGTTACTGCTGAAGGAAAAATATCCTATATGGAAGGAAGAAATCTGAAGGAGAGGCTAAGGTTATTCAGAGTAGAAGTGGAAAGCAAATTAGTCAACAGAGGGTAATGTATGTGGTGCATACCAGGGGCTGATGGTGCTTAGGACCCAAGTCAGATGAGTTTTTTTCCCTGTGCACCCTGGACTCCTGCTCTGAATCAAGGTATTCTTTATTGCCAGAAAAGATCTTGACAAATTGGAAAGAATTCTGAGGGAGGGAGGGAGCTGAGGGGAATGGTTAACAGACCTACATCTGCAAAACTGAGCCAAATGTTGGCCTTGGAGGATGAGGAACATACTTGGAGACTGAGGCTATCAGGATGGGGCAGAGTGTATTAGGTTGCCTGTAGCCTTGGCAGGGTGGTCATGGTAATTTTTCCAATGGTATGGCTTTCTAAAAAGCAATGTGCCAAACTATTCCAGGGATGTAATGACAGGTTGATAATGACACTGGAGCTTTGCCTTCTATGATTTTAGAGCTCTGCTGTTGCAGAACTGGAGTCCAGGCACTGCCAAAGCAGGTGCAGGGCTCCACATCTCTTCTCACTGAGGAGTCTGTGAAATCTGTTCCTCCCTTACAGTCCTTGGTGTAGATACTGAAGGCGATGTGAGAGAAGTGTAGAGCAGACTGATGGTCATGGTACTCCTGAAGTCACTGGCTTTGCCATCAGGCATCATGCTTGTGTGGCCAGGAGCGTTCCTGGTTCCCAGACACATACTAGCCATTTGGCTAGTGAGCAAGTGGTGGGATGGAGCCAGTGCAGAGCAGTACAGACTGAAAATCACTTGCATGCTCATTCCCTGATCCTCGGCAGGGATGAGACTTCAAGAGTGGATAGCAAAGGCTACATCCCAACTCAGCTCTCATGGATTGAGCACTGCAGGTGCAGAAATCCTGTGTGTGGCTGGGGATGGAGCAATGTGAGAAGACCTAACAACACTGAGGTAATAGATCCAAAGGCCAGGACATCCTGCTGGGTGTTTAACCATTATTTTAGCTTAAAATATGTCTTAGATCTACAGTGTTCCCAGGATGAGTGGGAGACCACCTGCTGTAGATGAAAAGCCTTCACTTCTTCAGATGAGAGCACTACACACATCTCTTCACGTTGTTGCTCTCATGCTGTGTGTATGTGTTCAGCCACAAACTCTTCACCCCACTCACATGCCTGGGATGAGAGAGACTTTTCCAACCCTCTCTGTGTCCTGTGTAGAGCAGTGGGCAGGCAGCTGGCTCCCCCCACTCCCAGGGGTGCATGTGGGTGCGAGGATGAATAGGCTAAAGTGTTTTTTCAGGACTTTGAAGCTGGCAGCCTAGTGAAGGGGGTGGGTGTTGCTAGTCAACAAGATGGAAATGAAACTCAAATGGGCTTGTTTTCTCACTGTGTTATGGGGGAGATGAGTGACCTCCCTGCAGCCAATGTTGAGCTTTTCTCTGGGAAATGCTTCTGCAGCAGGTTTCATTAGATGGCAGCCAGGCCCTCAGCTCACAGCTGCTGTGTCTTCTGGAAACAGAGGGCCCTTTGAGATGGAGATCTGTGTGCTTGTGTGTACAAGCACAGGTTGATATATTGTCCTCTCCTCTTGTATGCCACTGCCCTAAATACAGATCCTTCCCTGCCAGGCAGGACCCTGTACTGGGGAGCATGGGGAGTAGAAGAGGAGCAGAGGAAGTGTTGCTGTGGTTGGTGGGAGGTTGAAACCTCAGTGGGGTGGTCACATTGCATGACTGACAGCCCAGCTCTGACTATGCCTGCAGCTTATGCAGGGGTTTGTGATGGTTCACAGGCTGCAGCCATGGGGTGATGGGTGCAATAAGATGGTGACATTGATGGAAACCTGCATGTGATGGCAGCTGTGAGGATGCTTCTGGATGTGTCTCTAATCACTAAGGTGTGACACTACCTGTGTGACTGCATTAGGCAGCAGTGCTGTGCCTGTTGATTGTGCTGCCCAGCACCAGCTCCTGCCAATAGAGGCAGCTTTCTCACTGTTCCAGCCCAAAGGAGTGTGCAGCTGAGCACCACAGGCCACTCTGAGCAGTTCTGCCAGAGAGGTAGTAGTTTGCCTGGTCTCCCTCACCATCTAATTCCCTATTTTAGTCTACGGAGTGTTCAAGGTATAACCCAAATGTGGCATTTATAATCAAGTAACCTGGCATGTTTCCTCTGTTGGCTCCACTTGGAGCTCAGAGCAGTTGCAGGCTGCATTTTTATTTTTGGCATTGGCCTGCACTTCAGCTCTGGAGACAAGCAGATTGCAGACAGCTCTTTATCACATTTGGCATTTGGAAATCATTATTCTGGCCATTCTATGGATCAGCACTAAGGTCTGATGGATCCAAGCATGAGCACAATCTGTAGCTCCTGGTGACCACCTGATGCCGTGCCCTTGAGCAGGGCATGTTTCTGCAGCCTCGCTGGACCAGGCAGGTGCTGTTCCCATGCTTGGAGAGTTGGACTTCTTCCAGGGAGTCAGTTGCTCACTGCCTAATACATGACAGCAAAGAAGAGAATTCAACAGAGTGGCAGGTGGCATGTGTGGCACATGTGGCAAGGGAAAGGTATTTAATGTCAGCAGAGAGCTGTGTGGAGGCATGTGAGCAGCCACTTTGGCTAAGAAGCAAATCGGATCCCAAGAGACTGGTTAAAAAGAACTTGTTAGTTGTCTGTGAGCTGAGAGGGGTTCAGTTACATATGTGGTGTCTGGCAACTCCTGAACAGATAAAATTAGAGTTCACAACCCTCTCCCTCTCTGTTCTCATACAATACATGGCAGGCTGGGAGTCAGCTAGGATGGCTCTGCAGCACTAACACTGCTTTGGGGGCCAGAAGAAGGAAGATGCCATGGTAGTGGTGGAGTCTGAGCTTGGTGGCATGAAGCAGACAGCTGGTGACTCTGCTGTCCCATGGACTTGCACATCTGTTGCTACAGTTTGTACTGAGAGGTTCAGAGAAATCTTGGCCAGCCACTGGCACATATGTCAAGTGGAGCAGGCAGCTGGAGTTACCACTGCAACATGGCACAGGTGAGAGCCTAAAATAAGAGCCATGTGGACTCTGTGGGAGCTTCTTAGGCAGTGTGGTAAGGGATAGGGCTGGCACTTGGGTTCTGGACTGATATGACTCTTGGCATGTGCCAGTGACAGAGTACAGTTTGCAGCAGGGAGCCTGACACATGTTCCTGGCCCTGCAGCCCCACTTTGTGAGCGCTGTTTGTGCCCTCCCACACAAAGGCAAAAGGTGTCATCAGTGACACTCTGCCAATGGCAGCTCTAGAGGTCTTGAAGGGGAAGAAAGATTTGGATGACTTGCACCTTGATGCCCCTGTGATGGTCCAGGTGCCTGTGTCTTGTGTCCCATCTTGCATGGCATCTGGCTGTAGTTGTTTGTGGATCTGGCACAAAGGCACTGAACGGTCATTCCTGTGGCCTTCATGGTACATATATTCTGCTTGGCCCTCCCAAGAAGGTCTTATGCTTGTGGGAGGCTGGCAGCTGCTTCCCCTGTGCAGGAGAACCTGCCTTGCCTTACATTAAATGCTGGGAAGCATGGGCTGTAGACTTCATGGTCTACCTTATTTGAATGGGAGGTACCAGGGCTGAAGACTCGAGCAGGAAGGACAGCAGGCAGGTTTCAGTGGTATTTCTGCTGCCCCTGGAGATAATAAACTGAGCCAGGATTTATGGACCTTATGTGGGTGGGCTTGAAGTCAGGTACCTTGTATGGTGTGGTTTTCCCCCTCCTCCCTGAGTCTTAACAGAGCTGTCTTCCTTGTCAGCATGTTTGGGAGCTAATTGATAATAAACTTGAGTGCTCTCAAAGCAATGCCTCTCCTGTGCTCCGGGGTCTGCCGACTGAGCCATGAATCCTTTCTGCCTGCTGAGGAACCTATTTGGAATCCAAGAAAGGGGAAGTTTCTGGTTTGCAGTCAATTTACTGCTTTCCAAGGCTGGCTGCTTCTCTTTCCCCCATAGACACAGATGCTGGTGTTAAGGCTGCCCATTCTTCTGTTATGCTTTAGTGGAAAATCAGCAACTGCTGAGCATTACAAAGGGGGAAGTGAATCACTGATTTTGGTCCCTGTGGCCCCAAGCAGGGAGGGCATCTTGCCAGAGGGACAGGCAGATGGACAAGACAGACACCAAGTATATTGTTCAGCACTTAAAATCCAGGGGACAACCTGTCTGTTGGCCTGGCAGGTTATCAGGGGCTGAGCATGGCTCAGTCCCTGTCCTGGCTGAGCCCACTCATCTTGGAGATGCACATGCAGGCTGCAGTCTGGAGTAGCTGGGGTGGACTTACCAGCGCTGCAGTAGCTGCCCTCCATGGGACTCTGCTCCCAGCCCCAAGGGCAGCACGTGTCCTTTCTGGGTACCTGGAGGCAGCAACTGTATCCCAAGCAGCAAACTGGTTATATTGGGAGAGATGGAGCTTGTTGGGCCCTGAGATGGGGTCTTCTGGACCCTGGGAAGTTAAGTTTCTTCTCTGAGAGCTGCTCATCTTCAGATTTGTTTTGGCCAGTGCTATTGTTGCCCTTCTGAGAATTGCTCCTTAGGTTTCAATAGTCTCTGTCATCTGTCCCTGATGTTCAGCATGAACATCAGATTTGTTTCCAGCTGGAAGCTGGAAATTTCCAATCCTCATCTCTCCAGCCCTTGCCTTGTCTGGGGTTAGTGCCCCTCCCTGCTGACCACACTGCCCAGGACTCACTCTCTCCACAGTGCCTCAAGCCATCCACCCTGCTGTGGTCTGTCAGGCTTTGGCTGGGGAGAGGGTGAGGCAGACTGGATGAAAAACCAGTAATACTCTTGTGGTACTTGGCTCTGCATTTCCTTTACACAAATAGAAAAAAACCCACTGTTTCCTAGCTCACTAGCAATCTGGCCAAAGTCAACAGCTGGATGAAGAGCGGCCGATAGAAGCTAAATCCAGGAAAGACTGAGGTGTTGCTGCTGGGGAGAGGGAAGTGCTTTGAAGAGTTTGCCACCTTTGCCTCAGCTCCAAGGAGGATGCCTGGCGTTAAGTCACTATGAGAACAGTTTGCCCACCTGTACTCCCTCTGGCTTTTGCTTAACCAGAGAACTATGGCCATCAGAAGTGAGCAGAGATTTGAAAATGCTTTCTATATACAGTGGGTTAGAAAAACAGTATTGTTTTCTGGTACCTCAGTGATTTAGACTTGGTTATTGTGACTCTGCACATCTCATTTTGAAATTGCAGGCTTCAAAAAAACCCTGTGGTTGATTCAGAAAACAGAAATCGTCCTATCCATCTGTGCAGTTTCTGTAAGTCTGCCAGCTCAGTCCTCAGTAGAGCGAGAGGAAATCACTCACCTGCTCTGTTCATAGAACAGGCACCTTGTAGGTTCATCTGGGACTGGCAGGAGAGCCATGATATCCAGAACATACAATATTTTTGTACCTTCTCTACCCTGCTAAGACTAAAGTAATTATAGAGCAGAGTGTAAGTGGTACTAAAATTCATTAAAATAAAATGTTTACACACAAAAGTGCTGTGGCGATGTGTGGGATCCCTTGCTGAATGAAATACAAGTGTTATTTGGGTCCTGCAGGGATATGTAGCACTAGAATGTAGGGTACCAGACCTCCCTTAGTTCTCTTGACTTCTAGCCTGTGTCCTCAGTTATAGAGAATCCAGGCCATTGACCTGCACCGCAGAATAGGGCAGCTAAAAGTGCTTGTTGGATGGTTTTGAACTGTTGCAGATGTGGGTCAGCCTGTCTGCACAGCTTCTTCATATTCCAAATCACTGAATTTTGGTAAGAACCTAATATCTATAAGTATTTCCATGTGAAGGTGACTGAGGTCTCTCAGCTCTCAGCTGGACCTTTCAGCTGGTAGAAATCAGCAGGAGCGCCCACATCCATGCTCCTGGAAAGAGAACTGTGCTCCCTCTGCCTTCCCTCCTTGTCCCATGTTCTGTCCTGGACCACTGCTGCTGTGAGCTCCAGAGGTGGGTGCTACAGAACAGCCCAGAGGGAGAGATGTCCTAGGAGTCTGCATGCTCATTTTGCCCTGCAGGCTGTGCCTGACACAGAGAAAGTTGTCAGCAGCTCTGATGGATGAAGAGCAGGCAGTTGTCTGTAAAAAAGAGACCACTGCCTCTTTGCAGAGATCTGTGCTGGCCATGTGCCTGGCTGAAGGAGTGGAAGTGAGTGATTCCATGTTGAGGGAGGCTGTAAGACCGAATGAATATGAGACCCTGGTACTTTAAGTGACTGGAACATAGTGCTTGAAGTGTCAAACTCCTCTGCTTCTTCATTGTCTCTTCTCAGGCAGGTGGAGGCATGGAACATGGTAACACAAGCTCCACACTCTGCTAATTTAGAGCTACCCCATCTGTTTCCCATCCTCACTTTTTCCTCTAGGACACCCACACCACTGAGAGAACCTGTGGCAGTGCAGATCCCAGGGAACTGGCCAAGCTCTGGCCTGATGCTTATTAAGATCCATCAAATGTTTGGGGATTGCTAATGGCTTCTGATCAGATCTGTACTGCTGTGGTGAGCTTAGGTGTATTTCCTGAGACACTTCAAGCAAACCAGTCCCTGTCTGCCCAGCATAGACTGACTCTGAAGGTTTGGAGGGAAAAAAACTCTGTTTTGTTTTCCCTGACCATGAGCCAGCTGCTCAGCATGACAAATTGAGATGGAAAGATGCCTTTTGCCATTGACTTCTGTAGCCCAGGCTTGAATAGTATTACTCAACTCAGTCCACAAATCCCAGTGCTCATCTGCCTAGAATAGAACCAAATAAACAAATTAATTCAAAGCAAATCTAACCCCCCACACCTCCTCCCTGATTCAGCTCACACTGGAATGCTTTGCCAATGGGATCTCAGTAAGATGACTTTTCCTCAAGTGTTGCAAACCATAGAGTAATGTTCCTACTCTGTTTTTCCTTCGTGAAGTTGGCACTGCCCCTTGTAGTAAGGTCATGTAATCCCTCTTCCTTTGGAACTGAAATGCTAATGATTATTTTATTTAAAGCCCTTCACATGTTGTTGTTATGGGGTTTTGTGGGTTTTGTTACAAAATTTGGTAATCCTGGGAATGACAAGAGATATTCCTAAAGACAAAGGGTGAAGTTCCTTTGGGCAGGCAGCATGTAGAGCCCAGCCAAGCTCTGCTACTTGCATTCCCTTTTCTCAAGGGTAGACATGATGTGAGGGTTTTCAAGCAGAAGAGCTGATATTTCCCTGTGTTATGCTACCTGTCACCTTCACCCAATGACTCTTCAGATCTCAGGGCCAGCACTAAGACAGTCACTGGTGTTTGGGGGAATGCAAACACCTTCTTTTCCTCAGGGTGCTTCCATCTCTGCAGTAAAAGACCTTGGAATCCCAGCTATGTTCACCCATAGGACTGTGCTTGGGATCTCTTACTAGAGATCAGAGAACAAATGTGCCTGAGCTTCCAAGGCTTGGTAGCTCCTCCCTAGCTTTCCTAGATTTCCATATGGCTTTTTCTTTGTCACTAACAAAACTAGCAGTAGCACACCAGGTGACATGACAGGCATCCAAAGTTCCTTTTCTGGCTCCAGGGCTGAATTAGTAGCTCAGAAATGTGTGGGCAGGTCATGGCTGGCTGCCTGGGCCATCTGGGGTAGGTGGTACTCTGCAGAATCTCAGGGGAGCTTCTGAAAGGGACTGAGACAGAACTGAAATAAGGTTCACTTCTCTTTAATTATTCTGGCTAGCTTTGCTGATTATTGAAAAACAAGCATTATTTGCTGTCCTCATCTCAGTATAGATCTTGATTTTAACAAGACAAGAAATATTTTTGTCAGCACACTCTCCTCTCTTGAAGAGGTTGTATCGGGAGTTTGGGAATCCGCTGCTGAGGTTTTTGCAGAAGGAAGACAGCTATGCTGCTGCATGTGGGCATGCTTTCTAGTAAGGAATCATTTGGCTTCAGTTTGCAGATGTTGTTAGCTCTTTATACCTGGCATTTTGTTCCTGTGGAGAAACCTGTGCCCTCTAATCAGAGCACCTCTTCATCTTCTTTATTCTAAATTGAAGGGATTGAATGCTTTAGGTTTCTTACAGAAAGGCATTTTCACCAGTCCCCCAATTATTCTGTCATATTTTTTCCTGTATTCTCTCAATGTTTTTGACATCCCTTAGAAGACGTGACATACTTTACATCACAGCTAGGATGACATTATAGCATGTATAGACCCTCCTCTGATGAGGACGTGTAGGGAGGCAAAAATACCTCCCTGTTCCTGCAGTGTTTCAATGTCCTAATGTCAGGGCATTGAACTGACAGTTCATATTTAATTGCTTGTCATTAGCCCTGAAATCTTTTCTGAATTGCTGTTTTCCAGGATCATCTCCAACTATCTGCAGCTGCTGCCTGCATTCCTTCTTCCTAGAAGTGTAATCCTGCATTTGGCTCCATTAAAAATCCCATGTTGCTTGGATGTATTTACCCTCCACAGAGATCCAAACTGCTCTGTGTGATTGCTCTGTTCTCATCACGATACACCACATTGAAAATTTTTGTGTCAGCAGCACACATTATCAATGTTGATTGTATGTTTATTTAGAAATAAAAAATATTTATTTCCAGATGAAATTCTTGAATCGTGCCAGGCCTCATACTGATCACCCTGGAACCCATCTAATTCCCTCCCCAGTGACAACTACTTCTTGTGTTCTGTTTCACTGCCAGTTTGTTATTAATTTTGCATGTGCCTGATTGACATTGTATTGCCTGTTTATTTTTTGTATTGAAATAGCATAGGCTCTCAGATGGTTAGTGTGCATGTGTCTAATTCTATCAAATTATTAAAATGGACTCCTTTGATGAAAGTGGTTCTTCACACACCTCCTTGACTCGATGTCATTTTGTATTCCTTTTGTTTAGTTCCCAGTTAATTGACCTGTGCATCATCTTTTCCATTGTTCAGGGCTTGCTGGCTGACAGTTACCTTGTGTGTTGTTCTTGACCTGCTTGAATATCAGCACAGCATGAGCTCCCTTTCCATCTCCCCAGATCTTATTGTTATTCTGAGCTATCCAAGGAATGTCTGCAAGGCACGGCTGCTGTCAGCCAATTCTCATTGAATCACCCAGTCCTGTTTGGTTTAGAAATTTGCTTCCCTGTAGACACTGTAACACATATCCTGTGCTGACTGTGACAGGGAAGATGGCAAAAACCATAGAATGGGATAGACCTCTTTAGGCACTTCAGTGGGAAGTGCCACTCTTTGCCTCAGCCACTTAGTCAAGGATGGAGGTGTTGGACAGGGTATTCAGTCGTCAGTACTGAAGTTCAGTTGCAGAGGCATCCAAGGCTGAAGCTTTCAAAGAAACCCAAGGGACATGTGGGCAGCCAACTTATTTTGGCCATTGGCTGTACCAAGCCTTTTTCCTTGTAGGTAGTGCAAATGAGAGTGATACTTTTGTTGGAAAGCAGAGTACCCACTTGGAGGCTTAGTGCTGCAGTCAGGAAATGGGAGCAAGTGCAGTAGATCAAGATCTTTAACACAAAAAGCTCTGCCCTGTGGTCTACAAGGCTTTATAAAAAGAGTGTGTACAAGATGTGACCTTGAGTGCTGGATGGCTTCTCTATGCTTAGTCCACCGAGAGTACCAAAAGCTGTAAATGCAGTTAGTGCAGAAAGTTTTAACTGCTCTTGCAGATTTGAGTTCTTGGTCATTCTCTCGTTTGTGACTCTCATGGGCCAAGTTTTGTGTATTTGCTTTTTGTGTATTTGCTGGCCTCTTCTCCCACTGTCTTACTGTGTTTTTAGTGCTTGTTTGGGGCTGGGAAGGCAGATCCTGAGAAAACTTCCACCATAAGAACAAGTGTATTTGGAGCTGCTTATGTCTGCTATGGTCAAGGAACAGACCTTGAGTGTGATGGGCAGAGGTTCTTCAAGGCAGCTAAAGCATCCCTGTGGAAGGACAGCCTGATATGATGGTACAGAGAGGGTGTCTTGGTGAATACTGTGTCCTGCCAGGCTCAGACATGGGGCATGGTTCCTAGAGGGAAACAATGTGCCATGGTGATGACTGAAAGTAGGGGAGGAGTGGCATCCTGCACAGGTAGATAAATCTCTGCGTCCAGGTGGCATCTTAGGCAGCTTGGCAGCGAATGTTGATGCAAGGTACATTGGTGGACAGGCACTTGTGGTTTAGTCCACATTGGTGGACAGGCACTTGTGAGGCATATTGGTTCATTTTTTCTCTTCTACAGGATTCAGAGCAGAATTGGCTCTCCTGTCTCCCCTCAGCACACAGGGTCATCAAGAACTGTCCGGCGCTACCCAGCCAGCAATGCCCAGCTCACCTCTAATGCACTCCCCAATGGGAATGGACATGAGCAGAGCAGATCTGGCCCACATGCTGTTTCCCAGGAGCACACCTTGTCTGCAAAGGGTAAGGTCTATAGGGCTGTCACTCTTTTGGGGCTTCTTCTTGGGATCATGGGGAAGGACAACATTTTGACTGGGGACCCCAAGAAACCATGGACTCCCAGGACTGTGCTGCTCAGTGGAATAAAAGAGAAGGTCAGCATGGGCATTTCTGGGCTTGGCACAGAAAGGGGCCCTACTGAAGGAGGACACATCAGGGAAACAAAATGCTGATGGCTTGAGACAGGAGCCAGGGGATATGACAACTGCATCTCAGAGATGTTGAACATCACCCCAGCGCACTGCCCTGAAGGGGAATTGCCTCAGTCTGTAGGAATGGTGTCTTCCAGCTTACTCCTCAGTTTGAGCAGCTCTCAAGATCAGATTGTGCAACCAGCCTCTATTTCTTCCCTTTAGCTGCTGCCTTGATGCCTTCTGACATGAGCAGGGATTAGGCCAGGCTGCTGGGACATGCAGATGCTGAGCTCAATGCTTTCCTAACTAGGACAGATGCCAGTTGTCTTCTTCAGCTTGGTTCACTCCTGAAGCTATGATTCCCCAAGGAAGCATCATGTGGCACCTCAGCCCCTATAAGTAGGGCCATGAACCTGGTTGAAGCTGTAATCTGAAAGTGGGGATTGAAACAGAGCGGGGTGAGCACAGCAAGGGCAGCACATGACAGTTCCACTGGAGTGGGATGGAAGGCTCTGGTGTCAAGCCAGCTGGTTACACAACAGTTCTGTCTGTTGACCATTTTCCACAAATCCCAAAGAGCTCTGAGTGTGATTTCCCATCATATGGGAGGATGGTGAGGGACCAGAAGAGGACCATAGATACCTGCAGGAGGTCAGGGGACACTTGTAGGGTGACAGTGGTTTTCTTAAGACCTGATGCTCTCTCTTCTGGATGACAGTGTGTTTATAAGGGAAGACTTAGAGTGGTTTAAGAGCAGCCAGTCTTCTGACTACCGATGTGGCTGGAGAAAGCATATTGCTTAAAGTGAAAAAATTCCCTTTATGATGGTTAGTTAGTGCATGTATGTCCCTTCATACTGTTATGCCACTCTAAATAGGCAGCTTGCTGCTTGCCATTGTTCATGTGTTGACAAACTCTTACAGATGCTGGAGTAGAAAACAGGATGGAGTGAGCAGGGGCAAGAAGAGACAGAATCACAGAACTGCAGAGTCAGCTAGGTTGGAAAATATCTTTAAGATCGAGTCAAATCAATGATATAACACCACTTTGTCAGCTTGGCCATGGTACTAAGTGCCACATCCAGCCTTTTCTAAAACACCTCCAGGGGTGGTGACTCCACCACCTGGAGGAGGGACATAAACCACTCTTTGCACTGGGAATGCTTTGGAGCTTGAGCTGCAAATAACAGCTCCCCTGGCCTGGAGATGCTGTTTCCACTTAGCACTCTTTTTCTTTCATAGGGGCCAACCTGACAGAGAAGATTAGAAAGATAAAAATTGTCTTCACACCCACCATCTGCAAACAGACGTGCCAGAGTGGGCGCTGCTACAACAGCTGCGAGAAAGGAGACACTACCACCCTCTACAGCCAAGGGGGGCATGACCACGATCCCAAATCTGGCTTCCGTATCTGTGAGCACCCCTATGTCCTCCACCTACTTTCTTGCCTGTCTCCCCACTCTACTCTTCCTGTTTTTCCTGACTTGACAGACTAAGGACTTGGGCTGCTTTAGGGAGGGGAAGCAATGGCTACTCTCAGTGCCTTGGAAGATGTCTTCTGGGGTCTTTGGGGCTTACTCTCTCTCTAGGGGAGGAAGACAGACTTTGCCATATTGCTTTCTTTCCTGGGCAAGCAGATCCTGTTTCCATCTCACCCTAGGTAGATGGGATGTATGTGTTTGAGTCAGGCTTGCAGCCAAGCCTCACCATGTCCTTTTTCTCAGAGCCAGCTCACTGCTTTAGTTGGCATCCAGTCTTGGGGCTGACTTTCATCACCTAATTTCCTCCTGTTCTCTCCTTTCGCCCACATGGCAGCCAGGAGAGCTGGCTCCAGGTTGCAAAGTGTTCTTATAAACAGGGCTTGCTAAAACCACTGCTCACCTTTCAGAGCCACTGGGATTGCTCATCAAGTCACTGCGATATCCAGCTGGGGGTTGGTCACATTGTCTTGGAGCGAGCTGGTGGGAGAAACATGCTAGACTTGTTGGGATTTATCCTCTGAGTGCCTCTGTATCACTCAAATTCTTCTAACACTGAGAGAATGAAAAGTCTTGCTGTTGGGGACACTGATGGAAGATTGTGTTCACAGAAATTTCTGCCTAGGTCCCAGTTCAAAAATGGGTCTCCTCCCCTTAAATTGGGTTCTGGGCTTGAGCAAATGAGCTTGAAAGAGGATGGGTGTTCATCCCCTGGGATGAACTTGACAAGCCATCCAGGAATGTGGAGCAGCAGTGTCTCATCTCATACTGAAATGAGTCAGGATAATCTGTCAAGGAATCCCATGCGTTGCTTGAGTTTAGTTCACACTGAACCCATGCTCTGGGTTGTTCCAAGCATGATGAGGTCAGAAAGGACATGACTTTGGTTTCATCTGTGGATGCTTTTTCTGAGCCTGTGCAGATGAATTACTCCTCATTCTTTTGTCCCACTCCACACTTCTCCCACATGAACTGCTGGCAGGGCTAGGGCTGGATGTGAGACAGGCTCTGAGGATGTGGCTTTCTGCCTGCTCTGTCTGCCTCTCCCATCCTGCTGAGTTGCCTTCTGGGCTAGGAGTAAAAACCCTGCCAAGTGGGGAGGGGGTGATGCAGAAGTGAAGAAATTGGGCAGACTTGGCTACATATGGCTGCCATGGCTCCTGACCCACTCCAAAAGATCCTGCTGTGCCAGCAACGCCACCTTGGCAGCCCCTCAGGACATGGGTGCCCCAGCCTGGCTGTGGCCCGAGAACCCAAGGGAGGGTTCATCTTCTTCAAGCCATGACTCCAGTTGTGAGCAGAGCCTGGGGAAGACAGTGTTGCCCAGGAGGGACATGAGCCTCCCTCCAGGCTGCAAGTGCTGACCCCAGCCCAGTGCTGGACCTGGTCCTTGGGACATCATGGGGTTAGTGCTGTCCAGGTGCAGCTGTCTGGCATCCCCTAGCTGCCCTTGGCTAGAGCCAGTGTCTCAGTTTCTCCTCTAAGCAGACCTCTCTTTGCCTTGCAGACTTCTGTCAGATCCCCTGCCTGAATGGAGGGCGCTGCGTGGGCCGGGATGAATGCTGGTGCCCCTCCAACTCCACAGGGAAGTTTTGCCACCTGCCAGCTCCCTCTTTGGAAAAGAAGCAAGCAGGAAGTGTCCCAAAACCCCCAGCTGGCAGCTCCATGAGGCACTCCACATATACCCTGCCCTTGTCCAACCAGCTTGGTGAGCATGGCCAAAGGCTCCAGACTCCACATTTTACTCCTTGTGTGCTCCTCAGATCTTTTCTAACCAGCCTGAGGAAGCCGCTACCTCCTTATGCCTGCTGTTTCAGGCCAGGTTGTTAGACAGGAGGTTTCCCTAGTTTCTTATGGAGATTTTGGTAGGTTTGTCCTCTTTTTAGGCCAGACAAATATTTTCTCTTAGACGCAGTCTTCCTCTAGATTTCCTGGTGGGCTCAGTCTACCTCTCCTCCCATTTGACTTTGTTCATGATGATACTCTTTGGGTGCCAAATTGTTGCCAGATTGTCACAAATGTGGTGTAAACTCATCTTCCAGCTTCCCTAAACCCTTCTCTGGTGAATGTCCACATCAACCACCCTCCAGAAGCCATTGTGCAAATTCACCAGGTGGCCAGGGTGCGGGGTGATGCAGAGGCGTCGGAGGAAAACAGTGTGGAGGCAGTCCTGGTGCCTCAGCTGGCTGCTGTGCCCTGGTACACCTACTCCCATGGGAATGGGAACAGCATTGCCACTGAGAGCAGACAGCAACAGCAGAGAACCCCAGGGCTGCTGGGGAGGTGCTTTCGGGAGGCTCTCCATGGGCAGGTAAGAGTCTGCAAGTGTTGGTGTATTTCTTGTTCTGGGGTAGGGGAGCAATGGCTTTTGGGGTACAGGGGGTAGCTTTATTCTGTGAAGCTGTTCAGCATCAGCATGGGTATCATGCAAGTGCCATGGGCACAGGCAGCACTTAGTTAGTACTTGGGAAGAAAAAATTTCCTTGCTTTGATCCAACAGAGAGTCCTCACTGCCTTGCTCTGACCAGGCTGTGCCCTGGGGCAGCACAGCCAAGACTTGATGGCTTTCACACACAGTCTGGTTTTAAAAGGGTGTCCTATTTATAGCAACATTTACAGCCACGCTCTGCGATTATTGTAGGAAACATATAAAACATAGGAAAATTCCTTTCCCTCTCAGACGATAAATGGAAGTCTGATTTCCATGGAACCATGCCTTCCTGGAGAGCTCGACTGGGGCTTGGGAAGCAAATGCACGTGAGGGACTTTCTCACCCCTGTCCCACAGTCATCGTAATTTCTTATTTTGTCTTTCCCCATATGTTTCTCTTGCGTCACTGGAAAAGCATTGGAGGTTTTTGGCACCCACAGGAACACCTGTGAGCTCCCCCAGAGCAGTTCATGCTCAGAGAGACCCCCAGCCTGGCAAGCTAGGACTCAGCCCCCTCCCCACGGCTTCCCAGCCTTTCTGTGGGGGGCTGCTTCCAGTTCCCATCACAACCTTTAGTCACTCCCATCTAAGTCAATTCTAGCAGGAAATATTCTTAGCCATTCTCTAGTGCAAAAATAGAGGAGATCCAAACCTGGGGCTGCTCCTGGAAAAGCCCTGTTTCCCTGAGGGGAGATGGCAGTGCTGCGACCTTAGGAGCAGAGGATGCACGGAGATGCTTATGGATGCCTGGAGAGGCTGTCAGAGATGCTCTAGGGGCAGCAGGGGGTATCCTTGCTATGCTCACACCTCACCCAGCTGGGGTGATGCCGTGCCTGGGAGAGGGCGAGGAGCTGGCGGGGAGGCCTGCCTCTCCCGCCTGCGGCCGATCGGTATGCGAGCGCTGGGCAGGCGGCCACGCGTGCCTGGAGCGGCGCCAGCTCCAGCCTGTGGCCCAGCGGCTCCGCTCTGATGGGGAAGCCTGTAATCCAGAGGGCCTTGCCGAGAGTGGGGGGAAGAGAGACTCATTCAGCAGAGGAAAGCGCCTGAAAACAAGCTCCCTGCCGGGCTGGAGTGGTGCACCCATTTCATGGGCTAATCAGCCAGACAAGGGGCTGATTCTGGGGCTTTGCCAGGTGATATCATCTCTGGTTCATCTCTGCTCTGTTTGATGGCCCCTTCCCCTCTGAAGGGTGCAATCAAAGGAGGTTCTGTCTGCACAACTTTTTACTATCTTAATCCACATCCCTGGTCCTTCTGTGTCCCAGTGTGGAGCTGTGCCAAGAGGGCTGTGCCAGCCTCTGACCCCAGACAGTTGTTCCCTGGCTCTGCTGCTGTCCTGCCAGCTGGGCACGTTTCCTCTGCATCCCACAGAAGCCTGATCTTCTCTCTCCACAGTGCACCAACCCCCTGCCAGGGCTAACCAAGCTGGAGGATTGCTGTGGAAGTGTGGGGCTCTTTTGGGGCATGGACCAGTGCCTGGCCTGTCCCCCCCGGCCAGGTGAGTACTGCTTCTGGCCAGGAGCTGGGACACAGTGAGGGACAGCCTGCACCCTCACTGAGCAAAGAAAACCAGCTGCCTCGTGTAGCTGAGGCAAGGAGCAGAGCTGTGGGTCTTGATACATGGCTCTCCTCGGCCCAGGGTCCTCGGGGACGGGCAGCATGTCCCAGGTGAGTGCAGGGTCATGCCAGCTGCTGCCCCAGCCCACCAGGGAACAGTGCTGTGGGTTAGATGCTGGGCCCAGGCTTATGTGGCCAATGGTTCCCATCATGCTAGCCCCATTCAGAGGAAGAAACAGGGCAAAAGCAGCCGTGGTTTTAGGAGGTGCAGTTCTTGATTGGAGAAGGAGGCTGCAGACTTGGCCCTATAGAGTTATGGGCTTGCTCTGGGCCCAACACGGGTTTGGCAGGGGCTCTGGAAATAACACTACATCAAACAATTGGCAGGAGCACACCCGGGGTCCGTTCCAGGGGCATGGGCGTCCAGCTCTGTTTCTGCTGCACTTGGGAGCTGGACAGACTGATCTAGCAGGAGATGGGGATTCCTCACCTGCTCTGCTCAGGGTACTTCATGACAGGCATGGCCCCTTGCACCACAGTCACATCCTGTGTGGCGGTGGAGCAGCCATACAGGAGGACTCCTGGCTGGAGAGGAGGCAGTCCCGTGGGCACAATGGCTCCAGCATCCAGTGCTGACTGGTATGGTGCAGGGCAAGGTGCACTCACCTAATAGAATGTGCACAGGGAGCTGCTCACCTCTTCCCTGCTTGCCTGCCCCCTTTCATTGCAGCCTGCCTGCTCAGTCACATCCCTTCACTGGATCAAAGAACTAAAGAAAACAGACCCCATGGTCAGACTCCTGAAATACAGTGTAGGTATCCAAAGTAGCAGGTTTTGCAAGCAAGTGTGGTGTTGGTGACTTCTAGCTCTGCTCGGAGTTTTTCCTGCTCGCTTACACACACATTCCCAAGAGCTGAATTTGCGTCTCATTATCCTCCCTCAATTCGATTCCTACTCAGCCAGGGGTAGCGCTGACTGGAGCCAAATTCCTTGCAATCACAGACGAGGTTGTCAGCATCCTGGAACCCAGTCCAGATCTTGGGAGCTCTGATTGCTGTCATCTTCCCAAGCTGCATGGCTGTGCTGTGGCTTGGCCATGCTACTTTTTGCCTGCCCTTACCCAGGTGCCAGCCCCAAAAAAGTCTTGAGCATTTGTGGTGTGGGGGTGACCCTGGGGTCTGCAGGTTCAGTACAGACAAGGAAATGCCCCACACAGGCCTCAGCCCCTCTTCTTTGTCCCTGACCTTCACAACCCCAGTCATGGCTTTCTCTTCCCCATCCCACAGCAGTCTCCCTCTTTCTCAACCATCTTTCTGTGACCCCCTCCATTAGAAAGCCCTCCTAGGAGGGCTGCTTAATACTTCAGTTGGGCTGCAGACTGCCTCAAAAACTCTGCACCTCCTTTCTCCTTCTCCATGCCAGGATGCAAGGTTATTGCAGAGAATGCAGCCAGAGCTGCAGCAGTGATTTGCTCTGCTGGACTTAGAGCTTCAAAATGTGTCTAATTTCAGGCTTCTAAGATGTGAAAACAGACAAAAAATACCCCCATGTGCTCCTCACAGTCAGCCAACCAGTAGAGCAAGTGCACTTAAGACATGACTCCTAACTGCCAGCAGGCTCCACAGCTCACAGCTCAATGCATGCCCTGTGTCCCAGGAGCAGTTGCAACTCAAGGCAATTTGTCACTCCTGGTCTTCATTGAGTGGACAGATGCTTGTCTGGCTTTATTTTAAGACTTATTCCATTGTATCCATATGGGTCTTTTGTATTCCTGTGCCACAATAAATTATTTCTGGCTTTGGGTGATAAAGTTCCTCCTTGGAGACTTAATGGCTCTTGTGATTTTGGCAGGAATTCAGGCTAGCTGAAGGAGTAATTTTCATCTGTTCAGTTGTATACAAGTATCTTTTTGCTTTGTAGGAAGCTCCTGGTAAGGAGCTATAAGGCAGACACATGATGGAGGCAGCCTAAGAGAGCCCAGGTGTTTTGGAGTGAGAAGCCAGGTAGATGGCATGCCTTTCTCTGGCTTGTCATCTTCATACACAAGATAGCTGACCCCAGAGTGGAGTCAGCAAAACAGATCTTTCTCAGTGACCTTACTTCTTTAACAGAGCTGCCAAGCACTGTGACCTGTCATTGCCTTGTGCTTTATCTGCAAGGGTTTCCAGTTCCATGCCAGTATGAAGGCATTGTTCCATGTACTTCCTGCCTGTAGACCACATCCCACACTCACATTCCTTCTGCTTTCTGGTCTTCCTGGTCTGTATTGTGCTCACTCAAAGTCACTGGGCTGTAGTTCAGTGACCTGGTGTCTCATGCACAGAGATAACATGTCCAGTGTATGTTTCCAGCTTCCTTCTTAGCATTGTGATCTTCAGAGACAACTCCTTGCTCTCATGTGTCCCAGGGAAGCATGCACCAGAGCAGACTTGACAGCATTGGGAATTTCATTCCAGCAACTAGAGACAGAAATGGCAGAAGCTGGTTCAGTGTAAACACTTACAAACGTACAGAAGTGCAGCCAGGCAAGAGCTAGACAAATGGGGAACTTGTTTGGATTGACTGTCTGCCCGAGACACTGATTGTTAGTAGAGTCTGGATACGTCCGGATGTCTCCATCGTCTGCAGCTTTCATGTTTGGTATGTATTTGTGTGCAGAAAGACATCAGAGGAGATGAATAGGAGTCAGGCATCTGTCCGAGCAAGCTTACCATGACCAATCTTCGCTATTTTTTATGTTTTGCTCAGCATCAGAAAAGCCAAGGTACTCAAATGCTTTGTCTGCGTCCTAATGAGACCATGTTAAAAGCTGTATTCAAAATTAAGGGTTGACCTAGCCAGGAGTCTCTGTAGTGAGTGTTACTTTAGTCCTAGATATTTCCTTAGGCCATGCTCAGGCTGTGTGGTTTGCTGCTGGGGGGCTGTATATTGTTAAGTGTCCTCAGAGAAGTGGGTGCAGAGGTGGGCGTTCCAGCAGGCTATAGCAGAAGTTCTTGGGAGCTGCTGTTGCTCATGGAAATGAGAACTAAAGATAGTACCCCCATGACATGTCAGAGACAGCCCTGGGAGAAGGGGGAGAGTCAAGAGCTTGCTCCATGAGGTGTTGGAGCAAAGGCTGGTTGTTGCCTGATCCATGGAAGAAAGAGATAAGCCAGAGACAGGGCCCTGGAGGGTGGCAGGACACCTGCATGCTGCTATGCAGCTGCAGTCCTTTAGCTCTGGCCAGAATGTGGTGGATGAAATGTGTTGTGTTGCAGACAGGATAAATCAGGTGGAGACATTCAATGACTCCCCTGGGTCTTTAGTACTTGGAGAAAGCAATGGAGCATACATTGAAAGGCTAGAACAGAAGGGTAGGGGCAAACAGGAGCTGGAAAGTAAAACCTGGAGAAGACTGATAGTAGGAGAAGGGAATTAGAGGCTGATGAAGCAGCTGAAGTAGAAACACTAGGATGTGACTGAAAGGGAGCTCAGGAACCAGCACAGTAGTTGAGCAGTGCTGGTGAGGAACCTGCACTGAAGCAATGTCTTGTCCTGTAGCAAGCTTAGGATGTGGGGCTAGCAGCAGGTACACTGCTGGGCAGAGCTACTCCTGCTTACCTGCCAGACCATGTGTTATTTTGGGGGATACAGTGGTCTATAGAAAGAATGTGTTGGAACAATATTAAGAGATAGTCTGTAGAAATTAAACCCAGTGAGACTGGAGCTACACACATACCCCGTGGCAGGTGTGGATTTGGATACTGGTTTTCCCAAAACCTTGGCCCTTCTCAGGCACATGGGGATAAAGGAAACTGGTAGGAGAGAGTTCTGTCCAGAGGGGATCAAAGCTCTGCTCTTCTACCTCCTCCCTGTCCATGAGACCACACATCTCTGGAACCAGCAGCATTTCAGGAGAACATCCATAGCAGTGGACACCATCTGCAGTACTGCCAGAAGCTACAAGTCTCACCCTTCTGTGCAAATGACAGACTTTCTGTGTGCAGGAGTAAACCTGCATTTTCTAGGTCCTGATTTTTTCAGTGTCCCCTGTCCCTTATTTCCAGCCCAGCCTGAGCATGGGCTGGGCTGTGCACCCACTCACTGTGCTTATTGCAGAGCTTCCTGGGTTGCTTTCTCTCCTCCTATGGGTTTTAACTGCATTAAGAAGCAAGTCTTTGAAGGCTATTGTTTTGTTTTTATTCCCACTCCATGTGTTTTTTCAAGTTTTTTGTCCTAGAGAAAAGTCTGAATTTCACTGGAAAGTTGGATCTTGTAATGTCTGGCTTGGCATCCGCAGCACTCCCCTAACAGACCTCCCACTGTGAGAGGGGTGGCAGCTCACCCATGGAGCTGTCATCGTCAGAAACGCCAAGTGACTCTGCAAGCCTCACACTCCCCTGCACTGTGCCTGCAGGCATTGAAACAGCCACAGGAAGCCCCTTGAAAATCAACCCCTGGTCTGCTCCTGGGAACAGATGGAGTAGGATACAGCTAAAAAATCCCTGGGAAGGAGACTGTAGAGGCCATTGTTACCATGTGCCACAAGGAGTCTGTGTAGAACAGTAAAGAAAGGCTGGAGGTGGGGAAAGAAGCTGAGACCTCTGCAAGGTTGTGCCCATACCACATAAAGCAATGCTGGGAAAGCACAGCATTTTCAGAACTGCTTTGTTCTGCATAGTGCTTCTCTTGCTCATCATTCATGTACAGCATTGTCATAGCAGCACGCAGCAGCACAGTGTTATAAAATTAGGGGTTTTTAGGTACAAGGTATTTTGTTGGAGTTGGAAGCTACCCTGGGAGCAGAATGAGGATCTCTCTCTTGAAACACCAAATGGCAAAAAGGAATTATCAGAGTCTTCTTCCTTCAAGCATCTTTTGCACCTTCAAGATCTTTACTGATCATGAGTAGAGCCAGAGGACTTAGTTTTGTATTGCACATGTAGCACTGGCACATGCCCTCTCCACCACTACTGTCATAACCCTTGTTGGGGCATTGGAGGAAGTCTTGCTGGAGCCCCCTTACAACAGACCATCCAGAGGAGAGCAGGCATGACAGACCCAGACAGAAGGATTTGTCTCTTTCCCTCCTCTCCATTCTGCCTTAGAACTCAACTGATCCCCACAGTCACAGCCTACTTTTTGTTCACCTCCAATACATCTCTGAGTCTAGAAGATGTAGGCTGCTGTGAATGTGAAGGCTGCTGTGGGGCTCTTCTGCCAGTGAGCTCAGTAGCTCGTGTCCTCTGTGCAGTGGAGGCTGATCTTCTCTACTTTACACTAAACCAGACTGAGGCTGGACTGAGTCCAGCATCCTGGTTTCTCCAGGTGTCATGAGACCATTTACTCCGGCTGCTTTCACCTCCCAGGATTAGCAGAGGCACCACAGTGACCCTCAAGGTTTCTCAGTGAGTTGGTATCTTTAGTATGGTAGATGGAAAGAGTCAAAATAAAATTGGCTAGCTTTCAGGAAATAGGTATTTCCTCACTTCTCATCTGACCACAGGTTTGCTTCTTCCCCTTTTAACAGAGTGGTATTGCATGGAATAATGTAATGTAGTATTTAATCCAATAAACATTATCTCACTTCATACTCTTGTGTCTACCACCACTAGGAAAAGTTTTCCACTTCACCCCACCCTGAGCTTCTCCAGACAGTGTTTGGGGAGCTGGGGCTATTGGGTAAAATCTCTTCTCCTAGGAAGTGATGAAAAATTAGCTTAATTGCTTAAAGATTATCCTGGTGACAAAATCTCTCTGCCCCATTTCTGTATATTCATTTGCTTTCATATTATGATCTACCTGAGTATTTTTCTAGCTGGGGACAAAGATGTTGGTGGGAGTCCTGGGCTGTGGCTGCTTCACACTCACCTCCTTTCTGAGCTTGTGAGCTTATTGCATGCATGCTCCTTTGTATGAGCCCAGCCCTGACAGGGATGCCTGGTGCCTGCAGAGCTTGCAGAGATCCAGAGGAAGCAATGAAGAGAGCCAAGGGACTCCTAATGTGTTGTATTGCTCTGGGGAATGGTTTTTATCTCTCCAGAGACCCCTGTAGCTGTGACCATGTTAGTTTAACCCTTCCTTCCTTTCTTGACCCAATTGGCTGGGAGCCAAGTATCCTTCCTGTACGGAGCCCAGATAAGGCTCTGTCTCTTCCTGGTTCACTCTCTATCCCTCTTCCTCCTATGGAATAAACATCTTGGACCACATCGGGGGTTGGAGCCTCTTTTGGAATCTTTGCCTTGCTCCTGAAATACTTCCCCCTAAGGCCTCACAGATCTGGGCTAGCTTGGTAACTTTGGGGGGCTGCGGGGGGTAGGTATTTCACTAATGTGCAGCTACCTGGTGTCCACATTGGTTTGGCACAGTGTCCTCAGGGCTGAAATGCCCAGGAGGCAAGGTTCTGAAAGCACACTCGAATCAGGAACCAGGGCTCCCTGCCCTCAGCAAGCCTGAAATCTGTCTGCCTGACAGATGCAACTCAGCTGTTCCATCCCTAGCCTCAGGCTCTGGGAGAACCCTTCTTAGAGAGAGTGTAGTCAGACACGGGAGACTGGGGCCTCTTCATCTCTGGATGTGACAGATTTCTGCCTTCTTTGATCATCAGATTAGCTTTTTCCTTTTGGTGGGTTCCAGAGTAATAGCCTCCTACCAGCGCCATGAGAGAAGGTTGGATGCTGATCCTCTTTGCAGGAAACCTAGGTATCCTAGGCTGTTTTCTTCAGGAGGTTTTGGCCATCTCTGTTGTCATTCAGCAACATCTGAGCTTGTGGAAGGAAACAGTCCTCTATTCAAGAACACATAGGTTATATCCTCCTGCAGCCACACATTGTCTTCCCTTGTGGACAGATCCTGGCAGCCTCTATCCAATACTTTAAAATTCTCTTGGTTCCCCTCTTGGTACAGAGAGATCTGCTCACATTACAATTATTCCTTCCAGGGAACATGGGTATCTTTGCAGAGTTAAGACGATTATCCGTAGCCTCACAAGTGATTTGCTGAAGTAGAGAGGTTTCTCCAAACTGGAGTTTGGTAAGTGCTAAGGTAGCACAGACACAGAGGTGCAACTCATCTGCCCACCACTGGCATTTTCCGCCTTGCCCTCTCCCAAGTGTCATCTGTTGGAGGGATGCTGCAGAATCTGTTTCTCTGCAAACTTTTCAGAGGGGAAGCATGGCTCTGACACGTCATCACTGTTTGATCTCCAGCACGCTTGGCTTCTGCTCAGAGGGTTTGCACATAACAATGGTGCTTCATCTGAATGTCTGTTATCACATTGTGCTGAGGTTGACAGATGCTTCCAAGCACAGTTAATGCCTGTCGGTAGGCCTGAGCCCACAAGCTATGGTGTGGGAGGATCTGAAATCCCACTGGCATACTGAACCTGGAACACATAAGCCAGAGGGTTTTTTACCTTCCCAGAAGGTTGGAAAGGTACCCAGGAGTTCCCAGTATCACCAGGAGCTCTCTCATCCCTAACATCCAGATATTTGTTAGCACCTGCTGCCTACAATTCATGATTAAACTGTAGAAGATAGATTTTTTTGTCTTTGTCATTCACTCAGCTGCTGAGGATCAATGCACACATAGAAAACCTTGTAGCTTCATTAAATATACCTGAGAAAACCAGGTTTTCTGTTCTCCTTCCTGGTACATGCTGGTAATGATGTGTTCTCCTGTCTTTTATTTCCTAAGCACCTTTATGTTAGGAGGCTGATCTCTAACTTTTGCTTTAGAAGAACTGTTCTAGAATGGCTTTAAATTCCTTTATAGAGTTCAAGTGTTCAGGACAAAAAGTTATGGACATGCCTGCTCTCTATCCCCAGAATGTATTCTTAAGTTTTGCAGGTTTTCTTTGTGGTGTTGAACTTTGCAGGCTCTTGCCAAGCATCTCCTGCTGTAAGGATGGTCTCAATTTGTCCCTGGTTCTTGAAGTTGCAATGTATAAGGAATCTGCCAGACCCTCGATATGACTATTGCCATGGGGAGCTTTCTACATATGACACCAAGGAGTGAGCTACTGATGCCAGGCAGGAGAAATCAAGAGTGGTTGGAATATGGCTGGGCAGTCACTTAGCTGTTGCATGCACTCCTTGTTCTCAAGCAGAAGATCCAGAAAATTTAAAATAAACCCCACCCTGGGAAAATCCCAACCTTAGGCAAAGTACCCTTCTTCCAACCCCACCCCATTCTTACTCACTTCCCAACCCATCCACTTAGATTTCCTTTTCCTTGCTCCAAAATTCAGTGCCTAAATAGACTTCCTAGGAATTTATGGGCCACATTTTACTTGCGTTTAAAAAATTTGGAGAGGTTTAATTGTGCGTGTTACAGAATATTTTGAAACCCACAAAACTATTTAAAGCAGAAATCTGAATTTTTCCTTGATGAGAGGGATTGGGGCAGGAAATCACATGTAGTATAAAAAGAAATGTAATAAACAGGGCCTAAGTTGTTATTTCAGCAGCTCGTCAAGGACCTCAGCCATTCCTTTCACTCTGATCTCCCTTGTCATGCGCCATCTGGCTATTCAAACTTATCTAGAAGGAGACAAAGTGACACAGTGGTAGATATGAGGCACAGGCAGAACCTCTGGGTCATCAGTTTGGCCCTTGCCAAGAAGCAGAAGACACTGCATGAATAATGTGACTGCTCTTACCTTTCCCTCTGCCCTGGGACTCATCAGAGGCAGGCCGAGGGATCCTTTCCCTTCTGGAAGGAAGGCAAAGAAGGGAGGACACTGGTGGCTGGCTCTGCTGCCAGTGTCCCACACTGTTTGCTTTTTTTCTCAGCACACCCTGTGATTGAGAATGGACAGGTGGAGTGTCCCCAGGGATACAAAAGGCTGAACCGGAGCCACTGCCAAGGTAAGGATGCTGCTTTTGTCTGTCTCTCTCCTTCTCACATCTACTGTTAGAGTTGAAATTATCTACACAAAATACATTTATCTAAATCCATGGTATAGCTCTGCAAATAATGTGATTTATAAAAATCTCCATGTTCTCATCAAGAATGAAAGAAAACCAGGTAACATAGGACTACATGACTCTGCTGACAAGCACAGTGAGCACATAGTTGGGCCAGTACAAGAAAACTCCCCTGTTAAGTCCTACTGAGTAAGTCCCAGCAAGGACCTGTGTTTATGCTAAATGTGAGTGTAAAAACACATCTTCCATGGTCTGAAGCAACAGAAATTCTGCTTCCTAAAAATATTTGTGAAGGTTATCAGATGGATTATTTGTTCGTTTACAAGCAGAAGAGTGCCAATTTGAACATTTACAAGTGGGAGAGTGGCATCAAAGAGATGCCTTCTGTTCTGACTGTGTCACTTGTTCATGCTGCTAGCTACCCTGCCTGCCCCATGCTGCCAGGATCAATCCATTTCTCACTTCTGTGGTCCCTCAGTTCCATATGAGGAAGGCACCAATCTCTCCCCTTTTCTGTCTGGTTCATGTTTACTTAGCGTTTCTTGGACCTACACTGCTTGTGTTTTTCTGTCCTCTGACTAAAGAGGAATTTTATTGTTCCCTTCTCATGATCCCAGATAAGCTGAGAGGTGTAATCTCACAGATGCAGTAGGGAGCATCTGCTGAGATGCAGATGCCAGGGCTGGCAGTCCAATGACTCATCTCTTTCAGCTGGGACTTTCCACCATGCTTACTTAATTAATGATTCAACCTCCTCACGTTGTCCTGAGGGAGAACTTCTAACAACACAACAACTCTTCAGCTTGGTGCTCGGATCTCATCCCTTATGTGGCCACAGACAATGCTGTGATTATGAGGAGCTACCCAGAGATATCAAATACAAGTTGGAGGAACAAAGCAGCCGGAGGGACTAATCTCAGAAAGCAGAGATCTGCAGTGCCTGCTCTGGATTTCTGTCCCCTGTGAATCAGGAGGAGCAGAGGGAGATGACAGTGTGGATTTGGCTAGAAAGATGTTTTTGCAGAGGAAAAAGCATGAGCCAGAGATTTGTGCCTCTGGATGCTTCTTTGTAAGCTGGACTGGAGAAGTTCTGTTCTTCAGACACTCCCATCTCTACTGTTACAGCAGTATGTGTGTCAGGAAGCCTCAGCACCTCACATTAGGGTCCAGAGTGAGCAATTTGGTGGACAGATGTAGGAGAGGCTACATGGGGTCTTCTTTTGCCAGCTCAGGTAGGACAGGATACTACCTGGCTTTATGGGCTATTGTTAACGAACTGTGACTGGAGGAGGACCCTGGCAGAAGCCCACTTTCCTCTGTTCAGTATGGGCAGAAAGGGTTTTCTCTAGTGCCTTCCAACAGAGGAAGAAATGGTTCACCTTTACAGTATCTCCTTTCCTTTCCTTTCCTTGCTACATCATATTGAGCAGAAGAAGGTTGCAAGGAGTCTGAGCTGAGTGCCTGTCAGACCTGGCCAGGGAACCCCCCAGTGCTGCTGGGACTAGCAGGAAGAGATAATTTGGTTGCTAGACATGAGGAAAAAAGGTCTTGGAGGCTCAGGGATAGGGAGGTGTGCATACAGAGGAGTCACTGCGTATGACACACTCTGGCACCTTGGTGTCCATAGGTATATTTGGTGTCTGTTGCTGACCTGAGTCCTTTCTGCTGACCAAGCACTGGGGTAAACCAGCCTGCACCTTTCCCCCACAGGCTGCCTGACTCAGTGTGGCTGTTTCTGAGGAGCACTGGCAGGCTTGTGTGGGGTGGGAAAAAGCAGCTGAGGCAGCACATGGATCTCAGTTTGTGGTCCCTGAGGTCTTTCCTTGTGGGCTAGCCCTAGCCCTGGCATGCTGCAGGGAGTAGGAGTGTGTAGCTCTGAGTGTACCTGCCTGCTTTTATTCCCAGTGGGGACTTCCACTGTGGCAGACAGCAGAATAGAGGGGATTGGGATAAGGCCTGGATGTGGCCTTATTTGTTTTGTGCTCTCATTACTCTAATCCCTTCAATGCCTTTGTTCATATGGAGTCAAACACTTTGTCCAGTTGGTCTGTCAGAATGATATAACACTCTGACCATGCTGTGGAGTGACAGGGATGAGCCATGAGGCTCTTCCAGAGAGCTCTAGTATCTTTTCTGAGTGGGGTTCCCAGCATATTTGGTGTTGGTCACTGGTTGTTCTAATGAACTCTGTCCTGTGTTTGGTACAGAGCAAGAAACACTATATTGTGCAGCCAAATCCTACTGCTCCCTGTCCTTCTGCAGATCCCTGTAGCATTGGTACCCCTGACTGACTTAGCTTCTGGCCTGGTCTTCATGGCCCTTGTATATCTCAACTGTGTATGGAGTAGCTGGTGGGATGAATGGAGGAGTTTTAGAGCACAGGACTGGGGAGGACCTCTAGGTCATTAAGTCTGAACTTCAGCTGTCACTGCTGGCTATGTGTCTCACAAGACAGCCCCCTCCACCAAGCACTAGTGCTTTGGCTTTGAGGAATAAGGCAGTGCTGGGAAAGCTTTTCCTGAGTCTTTGACCCCATCCATCTTGAAACACTCCCTAGAGCACCACTGGGTGCTCTGAGGGCACTTGAGGTCTCACCGGGCCATGTGCACTGGCACTGGGAACGCCCTGTGTCTTTGGTCTAGCATCATGTTGGCATTTCTTGGTCTTGGCAGCTCAGACCAAAAAGCGGGGCAGTTATCCACAAGCCATCCTGCAGCTGCAGCAAGCAAACTCTGCAGATGTGGGACTACTGTCACCACAGAGGTCCAAATGTGCTTCCAACACCAGCCCAGCTGAGACACCTTTGGTTCGCAGCACCTGAATGGGAGGCACCCCATGAGGTTCACCCTCAGCTTCTTCACATCTCACAAGGTTCTCTTCTCTCCACAGATATCAATGAGTGCTTGATGCAGGGCCTCTGCAAAGATGCTGAGTGCATGAACACCCGTGGCAGTTTCCGTTGTACCTGCAAGCCTGGAACCATGCTAGACCCATCCCGTAGCCATTGCATCTGTAAGTGCTCCAGGGAACACCTCAGTCAGGGGAGGGACCTGAGCAGGACCCCATGGCTGAGTGGAAGCCACAGTGTGCTTCACATCTCCTTTGAGTGCACCTGAGTTGGGCTGTTATGCACTTGTGTGCAGAATGGGTCCCAGTCATGCATTATCATTCTCCATGGACATTGCATGGTCCCTGAAGAGGCTGAAGGGAATGTGCATGTGGTGTGGCAGCAGAGGATACAGCCCCCTGGGATGAGAGAGTTCCCACATGAGCTGGATTTTCTTGGGGATGACACTGTTGGGGGAAGACCCAATGGTAGATGGCCAGGGGGTGTCCTGTAGAGAAGGCAGGCTGGGAGGCACAAGCAGAGAAAGAGCCAAGGGGGAGAAC
Organism: Lonchura striata; assembly: GCF_050655825.1. Classification (NCBI taxonomy): domain Eukaryota; kingdom Metazoa; phylum Chordata; class Aves; order Passeriformes; family Estrildidae; genus Lonchura; species Lonchura striata. Next base: position 50,657,922 of record NC_140707.1, on the reverse strand, counting down.
TGAGTGTCCCCCATTCTCTCTTTGGAGAGCTCGGGGCACCTCCGGCACTGACAGGCTGTTGTGTTCCAGCGGACAAAGCGGTGTCGATGGAGCAGGGGCTGTGTTACCGCTCGGCAGCCGGAGGCGTGTGCACCTTCCCCCTCTCGCACCGCATCACCCAGCAGATCTGCTGCTGCAGCCGCGTCGGCAAGGGCTGGGGCGAGAACTGCGAGGAGTGCCCCATGCCCGGCTCAGGTGAGGTGTGCCTGCTTCAGCTTTGTTCTGGTTAGACTGGGGTTTGGGTTTGCCTGAACACAGACAGCTGCAGGACCCAGAGCTGAGCAGTGCAAATGCTGTCCTGTGAGATGAGTACAGAACCTAAGAAGCAGACCTGGATAATACTGGGAAGATGGAGAAGTCCCTGATGGGAAACCACCCTGTACCAGAGGGAGAACACAGCCATGTGTGTGCCTGGCTTTATTCAACAGCCCTTTTCTGTCCTACTTCTTTTGTTGGGAAGAAAGACAGGTGAGGATGAGTTTGAGTATCTCAGCACAGGATTGGGTGGAAGGGAAAGCACAAAAATCCTCAGGGACTGGAAAAATGTTCAGACGGTTTGTACAGAGTATCTTGAGTGCTGTGCAGAGTGCTCAGTGCTGAGGTACTCCCAGTTTGCTTTTATCTGCTCTGTTGCTCAGCTTGGACCTTCCTATGGCATGATCTCTTTCTAGCAGTACTGACCATGGGAAGGGACTTCATTTTGGGAGTCTGGGAATGCCTGTGAGAAACCCACCCTGCTCTGTGAGTGCATGCCTTCTGCTTAAAGTATCCAGCCACTGCAATCAAGATGTGTTTCTTTAAGAATTTAACCCTTAGAAATTACAGAAAATGATAGGATTTGGGAAACTGGCACATACATGGCTGGCCATTTTTACTCCTTTATTTTTCCACTGTCCCACTATTATGTCTGGGAATTGTAAACCAGGTGATCCCCCACCAGCCTCCAACCTCTGCTTTCTAAAGTTTTGATTTGATTTTCCTTCACAGAGGCCTTCAAGGAAATTTGCCCAGCAGGACATGGCTACACCTACTCCAGCTCTGATATCCGACTGTCCATGAGAAAAGCAGAGACAGAAGAATTGCCCCTCAGCTTAGAAGAACAAGGGGAGAACAGCAACTGGACTTTGGACTGGACAGCGAGGAGACAGCAACTGCAGGACAGCCTGCGTGGCAGTATCCTGGAGGCATTCCTCTACCCTGGCACCTCAGCAAGACAGGGTAGTGTGGGGTCTACTGCTTAAAGCTGCTCCATCTGGGTCCCTAGCAAGGACGGAAAACTTCTCAGGTCCTGCCATATACCATGGATCGACCTCTGGCTGCAAAGGGCTCCCTACATCTGTATGACTGTAGCGTTCCTGAGGCATGAGGCACTAGGTCTTCAAGTCTTTGGAGAAAAGGTTGAGTGTTTCAGGCTCCTGCAACTGCATCTTTGCAGTTGGTGCTGACTGGCCAGGCTTCCTCCACCAGGACCTCAGGCCTGTGTGGCAAGCCTAGCACTCCAGTCAGTCCTTGGGCTTCTGTCCAGCCCAGCTGGAAGGCAATGTGACCAACTGCTTGTGCCAGTATTTGCTGGAGCAGTTGTTCCTGGGGTCTGCACAGGAGTCAAGGTGTGTTTGCTTTGGGAACAAGTTCTTATAGACAAATGTGAGGCACTGAATGGCAGTGTCTTGGAGGTGGGGTGAAGTTAGGGCAGTCAGGGTTTGAGGAGGATACCTATCTGTCTTCTCTCTACTCATCATGCACTGTTTCCTTTTCCAGGTGAAATATCTCCTGCTGTGCAGGTGAGTAAGGTTTGTCTTGCTACATCTTGATGCATCCGTGGTAGTTGGATGAGCTGGAAGGGGGATGTCATACAAATTAACTAAAAGAGTGGAGATTTAGATTAGATATTAGGAAGAAGGTTTTTACTGTGAGGGTGGTGAGACACTGGAACAGATTGCCCAGAGAAGCTGTGGATGCCCCAGCCCTAAAAGTTTTCAAGACCAAATTGGATGGGGCTCTGAGCTCTTCTAGTAGAAGGTGTCCCTGCCCATGGCAGGGGGGTAGAAATAGATGATTTTTAAGGTCCCTTCCAACCCAAAACATTCTGTGATTCTTCTCCTGCTTACACTCTTTTACTGTTCAGCCAGGCAGATATGTGAGTTGTGGCTCCAGCCATGTCTACACTGCATCTCACAGGGACTGAAGCTCTAGATGGGAGAGATTATCCATGATAAACTCAGTCCTAAAGAGCGAAAGGGTGAATTACAGCAAGGATCTATCTATAAAAGGACACAAGGAGAGTTTTGGTTTGAAATTCTGGTCTTTGCTGTATATTTGTTTGCTCTGCTTTCACTAACTTCAGTTAGTATCAGCTGTACTTACACAGCTGAGGTGTGGGCACCCACTTTCAGACTGGCCTGGCTGTAGGGCTGATGGGCAGCAGGATAAGAGGAACTGATGTAGTGAACTTTAGGCATGCTTCTCTCATGGAGCACAGTGTCCTTCTCAAGCCCCGCTCACAGCCAGCTCTCCCTGTGCTGAGGTGGGTGCAGCAGAAACACCACTGGAGCAGTCAGGGCAGGAGTCTCCAACACTGGCTGTGTGTTGGGTAGAAGCAGCCTGAGGACTAATTTTCTGCTAGGCTCTCTTAGGGCTGTGTGACTTTGAGTCTCACTTGAAAAATGTGTGCCTCTTCATCCGTGCTGCCAGTAGAGGTTTGGCCATATCTCTCCTGAGTATATCTCTCTGTGCCCTCTTGCTATATCAGCTCATCCCTCAGACATATGCAGCACCTCTGAGGGAAGGGACAGCACTACCATTGTCACTACTTTGTAAACATGAAGTACTGTGGCTCAAGTACATGTGAGAAATCTCAAGACAGGGCAGAAATTTGAACCAAAGTGTCCAAATGTGAAGTCTGGAACTTATATTGTTCAGTTGCCTGTTTTCTTCATCCATTGTGGAAAGCTTCATGGAACAGGGACTTGGGACTCGGGTTGTGCTCCAGCATTTCCTTTGGCAGCCATAGGTTTGTCTGGAGGGGATGCTGAGAAAGAGCTTCTAGCACGTAACACCTTGACAAGCACTGTTAATGCAGGTCGAAGCAGCCCCTGTCCTCAGCCCTCCAGAGCTGCTGGTGACAGTGGCAATATTTACCGTGCCTGGATGACCTTCCTGGCCACCTTGAGGAGGTGCCTGCCTGGTAGCAGTGTCCTAGTCTCACCTGCACAGTGTGCTGCCACAGCCCTTCTGTGGGTGGCCCTCAGGGCATGGCCTGATGCTGTGTGCTCAGGACAGAGTAGCCCTGCCAAATGCACCCAGCTGGGGCAGCTTCTCCTCTTAGGAAAGCAGTCTTGGGGAGAAAGAGGAGCCAGGAGGTGAGTGGGAAAATGTCACAGGGGTGGCTACATCCCAGTTCCATGCACAAGAATCCTATGTTTCTGTCCTTCAGGCAACTGCTGATGCCATTGCAGAGCCTGCCATGCGCAGAGGTGAGTGCCAGGCTGGTGGGAGGGCAAGGCACATGTGGGGAAGAGAATGGGGCAGTGGGGGAAGTGAGGAGACTGGGAGCTCAGGCCATGCCCCAAGGGCCACCCTTCTCTGCATGACAGCCCCCAGTGCTGGGCAGGACATGCTCCTGGCAGGGCTGGCTGTGGGCAGCACAGAGGACCCCATCACACTGGGTGGCTGATGTGGGGCTATAGGAATGTGGGGAGGTGATGAATATCCAACAAGATGAAGGAGGCTGTGTTAAATAGTAAGATGATAGAGTTGCAACCACCCTGCAGCCTCTTCCTATGTTGTCTTTTGATGCTGTGGTTGCCAGGACAACCAGCACAGGTAAATCTTGGGTGGTCATCTCTGCCTGGGTTCAGGTAGCTTGACTTACCTCTATTCTTCTTCCACAGCAGAGGAAGAGGAGTTCTGGCTTGGTCCTCGCCAGCCTGGCCCCACTGCCACCTGGGATGCTGCTGCTCCAACACAGGTGCCAGCAGGTGGGTGTGTGTCCACCAGTCATGAGGATTTCATGCCTCTCTTTGCCTGGTACTACAGCAAAGTTACATCCTAAGTTCTGCCCAGGGGCTCTCTCCCTTAACCAGTCTGTTAATCTGCCCACATGCATCCTTTGACTTCCCAAAGAAAAGCCCCTGACCTACCGCTCTTGTCCCAGCCTGGGCCCAGCTGCTGCCGGCCAGGGAAGCCTGGCCGGCCGTGGGGAGTCACGGACGAAGCTGTACGGGGAGCAGGGCGCTGGTACCGCTGAGTCCTTCCCTGCCTGCAGCTCCCCTGCGGGCGCAGCAGCGCTGCCGAGCGAGGGGAATCGCACCCGCCCGGTGGCGTGGGCTGACTCATCGGGAAGGGGAGCGCAGGGGAGGCGTGCGGCTCCCGGCCCGGCTTGTTTACTGCCCGGAAACAAGGGTACTGTTGTTCCAGGGTTGCTTCAGTGTCTGAGAGTGCGGTCCCTGCCCTGCGCCGGGGGCTGGAGCACCTTGGGGAGCGGGCCTGGCGGAGGCACCTTGCTGAGGAATGCGTCTTCCTCAATAGCCTTTTGTTTGGGGTTGGGCTGCCCCCTCACTCCCCCCGGCTGGCTTTATGCCGAGGGGTGTGTGGTGCCTCACTGCCCCTTCACTGCTGCCCGTGCTCGGCTTAGCAGGGCCGTGCGAGGCGGGGGGCCCTGCTGTCACCCCAAAAGGAACGCCAGCACAGGTGTCAGGCTCTGCTGCCCGTTCTAGTTTAAGGCATGGGGCTGCAGTGCAGGTGAGCAGTGTACGGCACTGGGGTGTGCCAGCTCAGACCACAGGAGACGAGGAGATGGCAGGGTCTGCTGTGTCCTCCCTGCTGCCCCGTTGGTGCAGGCTCTCTGAAGGAGAGGAGCAGGCTCAGTATCACTCTCCAAGAAGGGAAAAAGCAGCCTCCTGGTATGGTGCTGGGGACACAAAGCAGACACTAGATACCATGCACCCTTTTGGTGCTGCTCCCAACCCTGTGCTCTCTCTTTGCAGGAGTCAGTGGCTGTGCCTCCTCCCCCCTTTCCTGTGGAGCTGGTGCTTGTGTTCTGACCCCAGAGGGGTACAGCTGCTTGTGCCACCCTGGTTACACCTTGGACCCCAGCCGCCTCCACTGCATTGGTAGGTTGGCAATTGATGGTTTGACTGCTCTGCCTTCTGGGGCTCAACAGCCCCTTCAGTCCTTCTGGCCCCTGGGGGAAGGTCTTCTGGCAGCTTTGCTGAGGCCCTGCCCACTGCTGCACTGCGGGGCTGGCAGGGGACTGCAAGCAGAAGGTGGTGACTGCTGGTCTTCCTTCCCTGCCTGGTCGTAGATGAAGATGAGTGTCTAAAAGACCCTTGTGCTGGAAAAGGTCGCTGCATCAATAGTGTGGGCTCCTATTTCTGCCTCTGCTACTCTGGGTACACCCTGGCTGTGTCAGTGGGCAAGCAAAGCTGTGAGGGTAAGTAGTGTTCACCTGACACAGAGCTGCCATCTCTCCAGAGCCCCTTTGTTCTCTCAGCCTCAAGCTCTCTCATTAATGTGCACGTACACATGCATACCTGCACATCCTCCCTTCCCACAGGCCTGCCCATAGACAGCTTAATCCATGGCAATCACTCTCTCCTGCTTGCTCAGGGATAGGACCTTGCCCATGATGATCCAGGCAGGAATCTGTGATGCCAGCCCTGATCACTGCTTCATGGCTAGGAGGATGCTAGGGCAGGTGGGGGAATAGAGGAGAGCCCCAGCACAGATCCCTTGGCTAGAGCCTGCTGCAGGGGGAGCAGGTCCTCTCCTGCACCCAGCCTTCCTGACACTGGTCAGGGAAGACTCAGGACTGTCTCCCTGTGTGTTACCAGACCGAGATGAATGTGAGCAGCCTTCTATCTGCCGAGGACAGCAATGCATCAACACACCTGGCTCCTACCACTGCCAGTGCAAGGAGGGCTTTGCCATGGGCCCCAGAGGACAGTGTGAAGGTAAAGCTTGCTGCTCCCAGTTTTCCTGCCCTTCCAACCTACCCTATGCATGGCTAAACACTTCCTTTTCTCATTACCCTGTGTCTTCTGTAAGGGAGGTAGGACATCCCCACATTTGTCTGCCCTGTGCCCTCTCCAAGGACTGCCTTTCCTCTCCTTTGACTGCAGGAGGAACAGGTTTTCCTGGGCAGAAGGAATGGAGTTCTCCCAAGATTCTCTTCCATCTCTCCATGGAGTTCCCCAATGACCAACCCATTCCAGCTTCCCATTATGGAAGGACATGCCTATATATTTTCATGCCACCTTGGCTTTGTTACAAAATTGTCATGCTGGCAGGTGGACTGCAGGGAGAGCAGGCTGCAGAGACTCAGGCCACCTATCCCCACTGCATCTCATACACATGGCAAGACCTGGGCCCTTCAAAGCTTTCACCCTTGTCAACATATGTTGTGCTTGATCAAAGATTCCCCTCTGTCAGTAGCTCATCTCCATCACAGAGTGGAGGCTATTTTAGGAGGCAATACAGGAAACAGGGCATGCACAGAATGCTGCTTCCCCCCACACAGCCTCCAGAAAACACTTGCCTTAAGGACAACTGAACTGGAGGTTGCATCCTAATCACAGTTATAAAATGCCCTGATGAGACAGCCCTGCACAGATGTTCTCTGATCCCTTTCTTTACCCATGCACATTCCTGGCCTTGGCAACACCCTGCAGCTGTGAGTTTAGCTGCTGACTTATGTCAGCCCTCAGATGTGGGTGTAGGATCCTGAGGGATAGGTGGGGCGGTAAGAGATTTTGTCTAAGCCCCAGCAAACTCATCTCAACTCCTATTGGGTATCACTGTGCCCTGGAGGGAAACTCTGAGGATCCAGCTGGAGAGGACACATTGGAGACTGCTGCACTGAAAGAACTGTGTTTCTTGGCAGATGTCAACGAGTGTGTGGATCCCAGCTCTTGCCCCAGTGGGAGATGTGTCAATACACTAGGATCCTACAAGTGTGTCAGCTGTGCGGCTGGCTACCGGCCCAGGGATGGAAGATGTATTGGTGAGAAATTTGTGCTGCTTCTGGGCAGCACCTTTGCCCCCTCAGCAGTACTCCCTGTAAGCATCAGAAGGAGCAGGGGCACAGGCAGCATCCTTCTCCTGCAGTCAGCCAGCCTGTTTGGCCAGGGCATATTGCACTCATAGCTTGTGTGGAGGGACTGCCCTGAGCACCCTCCCATGCCATGTTGCCTTCTGCTGTATCACACAGATGTGGATGAGTGTCTTGTGGAGGGGACTTGTGCTCACGGACAGTGTGTCAACCTTGATGGCTCCTTCCGCTGTTCCTGCTACCGGGGTTACGACATGGCACCTGATGGGAAGAGCTGCCAAGGTACGAGGGAGCCATATGTCCAGACACTCTGAAGTATCACACACTCAGTCCAGAGGGTTCCCTAGGCTCTCCCTAAGCACTTGGCTCTCCCTGAGTCCTGGCCACCGTGCTGGCTGGTTCCCCCAGCCCATATGCCCCTGGTCATGGTTGCTCTGCATTTTTTCCTCTTATCCTACTCTCCCTCCTGTGTTTATGCAGACATTGATGAATGCTCATCCCGGGCTCCCTGTCCCTCCGGACTCTGCCTCAATACTGAGGGCTCCTATTCCTGCATGTCTTGTGACACCGGCTATGCTGTGTCCAGAGATGGCAGCATGTGTGAAGGTATCCCTTCCCCAGGAACTGAGGAGCGGGTGCTGGAGGAAATGAGGGAAGAGACGGTGCCATAGCTGGGTTATTGGTGGGGCAGGAGGGTTTCTTTAGCCTCAGGATCCTTTTCCAGCTCTTTAGCTTCCTGTTCAGCAGAGAGCGTGGAAGGCTGCAAGCAGATGTCACTTGGAGCAGCGGGAAGGTGATTTTGCTCACACAGGAAAGGGATGGGGGGAAGGACTCATGGACCAATGATGATCCAGAAGATGCTGACAAAGGCCAGAGGAGTACAGAAGGCTTGGAAATGTTGGCAGAGTTGTGTGTCTTTTAGTTCAGAACTGTGTGCATCTACTTCAAATGTAGGTCTTAACAGAAGGAGAAACCTTGGGTCCATAGTCCATGGAGAGACTGTGAGCACCCAGGTTTCATAATTTTTCCCCAGCCCCTGATATAACTAGGACATGTTTAAAAGGGAAAGCTTAGAACAAGGTCTCTGCTGTGTCAGGTATTGCTGGCAGAGACTTAACAGCAGAACCGATTTGTGTTGGTTGCAGTGCTGAGACATGAGAGTGCTCAGCCCCAGCTTTACAGCTCAACTGCCCAAGCACAAGCAGGAAAACTCCATCTCTGATGGCTGACTGTGGGGGATATCCTGGGCTTGAGATGGCTTGATGCAAATTCCCTGTTTGGAGCAAGGGAAGAGAAAGGGCAGAGCTGGCAAAGGTATTTGTTTAAAGAATGACCACGTGCTGAGAATTTATCTCTGGAGCACTGCAGAGCCCTGCAGCCTGCACGTAGCTGGCAAATGGAAGATCTTGTCTTTGATGTGACTTTCAGAAGGATCCCCCTGTATGGGGGCCTCCAGGAGGGGAGGAGAGGGAAGTTTTCTTCCCTTAAATCTCCTGTTTTGTTGTCTGAGAAAGCTAGTGTGAAACGAACTTTTTTTGCATTTGATTTTCGGGTGTGATGAAAGAGCTGTGGTTTGATGCCTTACATCTGCCCTCCCCTTTTCCCAAGACTCCACATGAGCTGCCCCATCTCAGCCACCTTGCCCCAGCCATTTCATGAGGGCATCTTATCAGGGTTTGATATTGTTTGGGTCACAGTGACCTGATGGCAGGATGGTATGTTCCTCCCTGCCTTGGCTGGTGGCCTTGTCTGTGGATTTAGGTTTCGTATTTGAAACATGATAAGGGTTTCGTGATAGTTTTTTGTAAACAAACTAGCTTTTGGTTCCGCTCCAGAAGGATTCAATAATACTGCTTCTTGCAACCCTTTGAGACTGAAAAGCTGGGAATCCTGCCCTGAGGTGGCAGAGAGCCTCTTTGTGCCTGTGGCATGCTCAGTGCTCTGCAAAGAAGAAAGTGTTCCTACCTACCTTCAGGAGCTGCCAGTCTCAAGGCTTTACCTCCTGTCAGTGCAGTGTTCTCCCGTGCTTGCCCCTACCTCAAGGGCTGCAGGCAGTCTGTTGGCATCTTGCAGCCTTCTGTGCAAGGGAAGGTATTCCTCTCTCCTCTGCTGTGAGCAAAATCCTCAGAGTGCCAGCAGATTTTGGCCAAGGCCTGGGAGAGCTGGGTGAGAGTGGGTTTGTGGAGAGCTCTGCAATTGGGTAGGAATTGTTGCAGGCCCCTGAACAGCTTTTCCACGAGAAGGACATTGTAGACAAGTCTGGCATGTGAGAAAGCAGAGCCTTGGACAGTAGGGCTGGTGCTGCGTTGCTCTACTGATGTTTGCTCTTGTGCAGTTGGCTGAAGGGAGGATTTGTCAACAACTGTGACTGAGGCACTGGCCACTTATTGACTGATGTATGCAGAGCAGAGTTCCTTCTGGAGACAGACACTGGGGTTAGCAGTATCCCTGTGCTCACAGAATCACTGAATGCCTAAGGCTGGAGGGGGACCTCTGGAGTTCATCTCATCAACACACTGCTCAAGCAGAGCCACCAACAGTTGTCTTCCTAGGACTACATCCAGATAGTTTTTCAGTATCTCCAGGAAGGGAGACTCCACAATGTCTTTGAGCAACCTAGGCCAGTGCTCTGCCACTGTCACAAAAAGAGAGTGTTCAGGCAAGACCTCCTGTATTTCAGTTTGTGTCCCTTGCTTTTGGTCACTGGGCACCACTGACTTGCTGCTGGGATAGTGTTTTGCTGGTCCCTGTGATGGAAGGGAGAGAAGAGTCTGGGCTGAATCTGCACACCCTAGTAACAGGGAGTCTCTACCCTCTCACTGTGATGGGATGGTCTGGGAGGACAGCTCAAGCCCACTTTGCAGGCCAACAGCTGGGTGATACTTCTGTGGATGGGGGTCTTCTCAAGTGATGGCAAGAGCTGGGGCCTCACTCTGTGCTGTGCCCTTCCTCTTGGCAGATCTGGATGAGTGTGAGGACCCTGCTGTCCAGTGCCTGGGGGGAGAGTGCAGAAACACACTGGGCTCCTATGAGTGCCACTGCCAGACAGGCTTTGAGCTCATCAATGGCACCATATGCAAAGGTATGAACCCCATCCATGCAGTCCTCTGGGTCCAGGACATACTGGATCCCCCTTCTTTCTCAGCAGGGAGGGTGCTGGTGCCAAGGCAAGTGATGCCACCATGCATGGCACATCCATAAGGCTGTAGTCAAATTCAGGCTCATCATGGACAGGGAAGATCTCTGCTTCCATGATGAGAAAAAAAGGGGCCAGGAGCTCTTTGAAGGCTGCCTGTAAGAGACTGGGAACAGGGAATCTACGTGGCTTTGGGGAAGGATGAACCCCAGGGCTGGATGCATGGTCCTGATTCTGCTCCCCCTCTGCAGATATGAATGAGTGCCTCAACAGTGAGATCTGTAGTCCCAATGGCGAATGTCTCAACAGTCAAGGGTCCTACTTCTGCATTTGTGCTCCTGGCTTCTCAAGTGTGGCTGGCGGAGTCAGCTGCCAAGGTGAGCTGAAGGGTGGCTGGGACATAACTTAGGTCCTGCCCTCTGCTTCCTGCCCTGCTGTGAGATCCAGGTTGATGTTTTTGTCTTGATTTCACAGATGTGGATGAATGTGCAGACAAATCCCTGTGCTCGCAAGGCCAGTGTCTGAACACAGAAGGCTCCTACAGATGTCTGTGTGAAAATGGATTCAAACACTCCCAGGAGACTGATGACTGCGTGGGTGAGAGCTCATTGCTGGGGAGATCAGCCTCCCAGAATTTGAGGGAACAAATGGAGCCAGTGCAGGGGGGAGGGCAGTTCTGCTCCCAGCACTCAAAGTTGCTGGTGACTTGTAAGGAAGACTAGCACTCGTTCAAGGCCTCTGACCAGCTGAAGCAGATCCAGGTGCTGTAATGAACAAACAGGGTCCCCATCTGACCATCGTCATCCCCTTGCTCTCCTCCCTGCAGATGTGGATGAGTGTAAAGAATATGGGGATGCCATCTGCGGCACATGGCGGTGCCAGAACAGCCTGGGCTCCTACCGCTGTATCATGGGCTGCCAGCCTGGCTTCCATTGGACCCCCTTGGGTGACTGCATTGGTGAGTACAGCCCTGGGTCCTCCTGTCCCTCACCCTGGCAGGAACAGGGTGGTTGTGGGACATCTCTGCCAGAGGCACAGGGGAGAAGGAGGAGGAGGAAATGTGTGGCTGGTGGAGAGGCAGATAATGCTGAGAATTTGTTTTCTTGGCTGTGCTGCCTGCTTGTGTCTAGACTTCTCTCTTCCTGGCATCTGGAACAGACAGCGCATTGTGCTGCTTTCCGCTTGGGGAGGGTCCTGGACAGGTTACAGCCATTCCAGGCTTGGGGCTGGACCGCAGCTCCCTGTAAGCTTTGCTTGCTGGGGCTAGTGCCAGTCACCTGCCTGGCAGGCCTGGGTGAGTGGAAAGGCTGCTACCAGAGCATGCTAGGCTAGTGAGTCTGGGTTTGAAGCCCAGGCTCAGCAAAGAGGAAAGAGCAAAGGGGTTTTTGCAGTGTTTGATGCTCCCCCCAGCTCAGGGAAGATTGCAGAAGGGAGGAGCTGCTGCCAGCCACTGGGCCTGGGGCTGCACTAGGACTCAGCCTTAGCACGTGGAGCTGCTCCTGGCCTTGGAACCGTGGATTGTTGACACATAGCTGTTCTGCCTGCTCCAAGAAAACTTCCATGCAGCAGCTGGAGCTTGTAGGCTCTGTGTCCCTTTACACCTCTGCAGTAAACTGCTACCCTCAGCGACCCCTGCCAGTCACCTCCCATGCTTCCCATAAATTTCCCATTCCCACCCTGCCCCTATTGTTCTAGTCACACGGCCTCTTTGTGGCTCTCAGTGTTGCAAGAAGCTTCTCTTAACATGCACACTCATAGGTGAGTAACTGGAGCAGCCAGACCCAGTCCCTCACATCAAGAGAATGCCCGTCCCAGTCCCAGATCTTAGGGTCACAGCTGAAAGGCCTGAGTAGGGGTGTCCAATTGAGAGAAGTGGGGACTAGGACAATTCTTGTTTTCGGCTTTGCTGCAGACATTGATGAATGTGCCAATGAGACGCTGTGCGGGAGCCACGGTTTCTGCGAGAACTCGGATGGCTCCTTCCGCTGCCTCTGTGACCGTGGCTATGAGAGCTCACCTTCCGGGCACTACTGCATTGGTGAGTCTGCCAGGAGCACTCTGCCAGCCAGTAAAGGAGAGCCATTGGTAGATGCCAGGCTGGCGTCCCTGCTGTGTGATGGCTCCCAGACCACAGACAGGGACTGCACTCATGCACTGAGAATCACACACAGGGCAGCTCATGGAGTCAAAACCCCTCCTTCCTGTATACAGCAGATCTTTGGGATTGCAAAGGACCAAGCTCTAAAAAAGTGAGTGTTTAACAGTGAATATGGAGCCCTTTTCTGTCCAGGTGGAAAGGAGGTCCTTGGGAGATGGAGGCACTGAATGTGCTGGAAAGGTACTTTAAAGGGTGCCTGTAGAGAACAGGCAGGGTGTATTATAAGGAAGAAAATTTTCATTGTGAAGACAGGCAGGCAGTGGAACAGCTGCCTGTGATGTTTGTTTAGTTGCCATCCTTGGAGATTTTAAAGACCCTACAAGAAAAATCTCTGAGCAGCCTGATGGGATCCTGTAAGTGAGTATGGCATTGGACTGGAGTGATCCAAACTAGATGATTCTATGATCCAGCAACCCACTGGATTTCAGCAAGCTGGAGTTCAGGCTCTGGATCCACTAAGAGCAGAGCATGAGGTTCCTGCCAGACTTGTGTTGAGCCACAGTGTGAATGTAGTTCTCAGCTTGTCCCTAGCAGCTTTTGTCTCCCTACCACAGGGTAGCTTCATGCTGCAGACCATGCACAGACTGCCCATGCAGAGGCAGGATTCCTGCTGCCCACTGCTGCTCTTTGCTTTGCAGATGTGAATGAGTGTGAGCTGATGGTCGCCGTGTGCGGAACTGCGCTTTGTGAGAATGTGGAGGGATCCTTCCTGTGCCTGTGCCCCAGTGATCACGAGGAGTACGACACAGAGGCAGGGCAGTGCAAGCCCCGAGCTGCCGTGGGTGAGTAGGCAACTGCTATAGAGCATGAGTGGCAGCTAGAACAGGAGCATGGTAGCCCTGGCTGGGGTGAGATAAAGATGAAGGCCTGTCAGGGTTGTACAAGCCTCCACAGATAAATGGGCAAGTTTTTGTCTGGGGAGAACTCAGAAGCCTGAAGGTGAGGACCTGAGAAAGTCACACTGCTGGTGATGGGTGTGTTCTGGGACCTCCTAGGTATGGGATGCTGCGTTGGGGTGCCAAGGACCCCATCCCATCCCTGCTCTGCTGTCTTTTAGAAGGCTCCGACACACATGCAGCCCACCTCTCTGACAGCGCAGAGCGCAAGCAGTGTTACTACCACATCAGTGACGTTCGCCTGTGTGACAGCGTCCTGGCCAAGAACATCACCAAGGAGGAGTGCTGCTGTACTGTGGGGGCAGCCTGGGGTGACAACTGTGAGACTTACCCCTGCCCCATCCCAGGCACAGGTAGGACTGTGACCCCACCACACCAGGCAGGGCCAGTGCTCTGCCTGCCAACTCCACCTTGATTGCACTAATGAGCTGCTTATTTTCTTTCCATCTCCTCTTGGCATCTGTATCTTGGTCAGTGGAGTACCAAGAGATCTGCCCTCTTGGGAAGGGCTATATTCCCCAGGAAGATCTGCTCTCAGGAAAAATCTCTTTCACAGGTACTAGCACCATTTTCTTTCATTTCTTCCAGGGGGAAGAGGGAGAGCACTATGTAAAACCCTGCATGAAAATGCACTGACAACACTATCTGTAAAACCCTGCATGAAAATGCATTGATAAAACTATCTCCTGAGGCCTATCTTGGGGGATGCTAACATTCGGCTGCTGTTTTCCCCATTCCAGAGAAATACAAGACTGCCAGTATTGTTGAGCTGGAAGTGCCCCTGCCTCCAGTCCTGCGTTGTTGCTGGCAGTGATTCTTTCTTGGTGCAAGTCTCTCATTATGAACCAGGGATGGGGACCATTAAGACACAACTCTTCCAGTTACTAATCAGATCTCACAGTGGCCAGCTTGCTCAGTCTTTGGCATTTCACCTCCATGGGGGTTGTGTGCTTAAGATATACATGAATTTCCTATTTGTGAGTGTCCTGCTCACGACATCCCTTCTCATGCTCTGTCTGGGAGTGCATGGGGCCTGTGGGAGAGGTGGGGGGCTCACTCAGGGACCTGTCAGTGATCGAGGCAAAGTGCTGTGACAGCTTTCTGCAGGTATAGCACCCAGTCCACCTTGCTTTTATGGCTCTGCTTCCTGAGACACCTGGCCTCTCTCCATCCCTCTTTCAGACATGGACGAGTGTGAGATATTTGGCTCCGAGTTCTGCCGCAATGGACAGTGTTTGAACACGGTGCCGGGCTACAAGTGCTTCTGCCGTACAGGATACTTCTATGACTCCAGCAGGCTTGAGTGTGTTGGTAAGATGGCCTCAAAGAGCAGTGGGCACCCCACTGCACATGGTGGGACAGCTGTGCTGCTACACCCAGACTTGTCCCTGCTGGGCCAGGTCTAGGTCACAGGCTTCCTGGGACCCTCCTGGGGAACAAGAGAGGAGGGCCTGAGGGTCATGAGGTCCCCGTTTGTGCAGGGAAAGGGTCACACTGCTCATGTCTGCCAGCCTGAAACGTTGCCCTGTCCTTGTGTGTGGGCAGATCAAGATGAGTGTCAGAATGAAGTGTACTGCATCAATGGCGAGTGTCTGAACACAGAAGGCTCCTACCACTGCTTCTGCAGCCTCCCTCTTGTGCTGGATGCCACTGGCAATCGGTGTGTGAATTTCTCCAGCAGGGCAGGTGAGCCTGATCCCCCACTGCAGCACACCTTTGCCCCACACATCCCGCCCCATGGCTGGATCCTCCAAGAGGGAGCAGTGGGTGGGGACTTGTTATCTGGCTGAGGTGTGTCAGCACCAGCACAGGGTGCAGCCATGGCAGGGAGGGGGCAGAAACTGGGGCACATGGTCACTTCTCTTGGGACAAGATGGACAGACACTCTTCTGGATTATTTCCATGGCATCCTTTGCTTGTGTCACTCACAGATGCCTTGGAGGAATATGAAATCCACCTGGACGTCTGCTGGCAGACCGTTGCCGACTACATCTGCCAAGACCTGCTGCATGGCCAGCAGACCACATACACTGAGTGCTGCTGCCGGCTTGGTGAAGCCTGGGGCCAGAATTGTGCACTTTGTCCCCACAGGTCCTCTGGTAAGTTGGGTTGCATGGGCAAGCATCTTCCAGCAGAGGTAGGAATGGGCTGGGCTGCCACTGGTCATGTCATGCAGGTCTGCTGCATTAGATCTCTGCACTGCTGGAGCCAGCCCAAGGAGTAGGTAACCCCACACACACTTCTCCAGGGCTGAGCTGCCCCAGTGGGTAGAAAGTATCTGAAACTGGTTTGCAGCAAGTCCAAGGTACTTGAGGGCAGCATTGCCCTGCGCATCCCACTGCTTCTGCACATGTTAGGAGATAGTGCTAGCCGGGGCTGGCAGCACCCTGGGAACTGGGGTTCTTGCTGCTCAAGAACCTGCTGGCCCCAGACGGGAGTGAATCTTCTTGACAAACTACAACAAACTACAAATCAACAAACTACAGAGCTGCAGCTTTGGAGGGCACTCAGTGTAGGCTGGTTCAGCTGACCCAGTGTGGATGCACACCCTCTGGCCATATAGTGGACCTTGAACCAGGCTGCACTGACCCTTCGTTTTCCTCACCACCTGCAGCTGATTTTGCTTTCCTGTGTAATGGAGCCAGTGAAGACAGTGAGAGAGGGGCTGAGCTCCGAGAAAGACCTAGGTACGAGTACGGACCAGGCTTGGAAGACCCCCACTATGGCCTTCCCAGCCCCTACTACAACTACCTGGAGTCTGAGTACGGAAGCCCCGACGCCGGTTTCCCTCGGAGGGAGCCCAGCAGTGAGTTTCCTGGCAGCCCTCTCCACCATGGCCCAGCACGGTCTCCACCCCGCTACCTGCCCGGCCAAACTGGTGAGTATTGGAGACACAGAGAAGTGCCTCCCCACCCAGACTGTCCATGGGGACTGCCTCGTAGTTCCCACCCTGGCCAGGCTGCTCCAGGCTGTTCCTGGCTGTCCTGAGTCAGTCCTGAGTCAGTCCTGGTCAGTCACTGTCTTGCTGCATGCTGATATTCCCTTAGTGAGTGGGCTGAGGCTCACCCTGCTCTGACCCCACCTTGCTGCCCTCCAGGTCTCTACGAGGGCTTCGAGGGGCTGCAGGCGGAGGAGTGCGGGATCCTGAACGGCTGCGAGAACGGGCGCTGCGTGCGCGTCCCGGAGGGATACACCTGCGACTGCTTCGACGGCTTCCGGCTGGACATGGCCCGCATGGCCTGCGTGGGTGAGTGGGGCCCCGCGTCCTGGGCCGCGGCTGCTCCCTGCCGGTGCCAGCCGGCACGGCAGCGGGAGCGGTCCGCTCCTCCGATTCCTTCCCGTGCGGCTGGGAGGGCCCTCGTGGAAGTTCTGCCGGCCGCTTTCTGCTGGCAGCTAGGTAAGAGCAGCTCGGGGCATCACCGAGAGCGGCTGATGTCTCCTGTCTTCTCATACCACTCTTGTACATCACAAGCCATTGTTACTGTGATTAATGTCTTGGTGAGATTCCTCACTTTCCACCCTGCCCCATGAGACATGTGTTTCTAAATCTTCTCTGCATTTCCTCTAAATATGCCATGTCTCCATCCTTTTCACATTATATGTCTCTAAGCCAGGTGAGATCTCAGGCACTCACTCATCAGAGCAGATGAAGACACTCTTTTTCCTTAGGCATGGCACTTACTTCAACTCAGGGCATCCTTACTGTACAAAACAATGGTGCAGCTTCTTCATACAGAACCCATGGTCAATACCACCCCAAATGCCGCTGTGCAAAACGGCAGCCTGCGATGTTACTCCCTCTTCTGCATTTGCGCACTGTTTTCCTTTCATTGGCCATAATGCTTTGCATTTGCCTTCAGTGAATTTTGTCTGGTTGAATTTGGAGCACTACTCTATCAGAGTAAGACTGAACCCTGCTAAGTGCTTGCAGTCTGGCGTCACACATATATTTTGTAAGCATGGGGATTCTTCCTTTGTCTACCTTAATGACAACATTTGCGTGGAGTAGGGGTAAGGACAGACCACTGCAGCCTGTGCTTTAAAGGGGTTTTGTTGTAACAGCCAGGTATTGCTAATTGTCTTTGGAGTGCAGCTGTGCAGTCCATTGTGCAATTGCCACAATTTAATCTAGAGAGTATTTTCTCAATCTGTTTGAGTGTGTCATGTGAGAGTGTGTTGAAATCCTCACCATGGCCAAGGCACATCATATCCACCACTTCTCCCTTATCTGACAGGCCAGTTATCAGGTCAGGGAAGAGAACCAGATTGGCTTAACGTAATCAGGCCTTAACTGATCTGCACCAGCTATTTAATGATCCTGTTATTCTTTAGAGGGTTATGACCTAATCACTCACAAACCTGAACTGCTTAGGGGTGAGCAGACTTTAATTCTGTCTTTTCCCTTTTCTGATTTTGAAGATGGTTTTGAGATTTATCTTTTGTTGCTTTTCTGAGGCCTCCTTTATGCTCCCATTTCAGAGACAGCTGTCAACTTTTAAGGGACTGCAGGCAGTATTAAACACATGAATTTGCATTGCTGTGAACCTTTACGGATGTAACTGCTTTATATCTGATTGTTGAACCTCTCCATCACAGTGTGACCTTTCCTTCCCTGTGCTCCTGCACCCTTGTTTAAACACTTCAAACATGGTCTGTGCCCTGTCTGATCACCATGAGTGTTTTTATGATGGCTGGAACAAAACCCGTGTTAGCTGCTCCAGCCAGCTCGATTTGCTTTTGTTTTCTCTGTTGATAAGAAATAGACTGACATTCCCCATTGTTTCCTGCTAACATATTTTTGGAGCCTTTGCTTGTTGCCTTTTCTATCCTGAACTAACTAGCCCTCATTTTACACTGGAGCCTGTTTTTTTCCTTTCAGTTCTCCTGCTTGGTTCTTAGTCATCATCATGCTTTTACCTTGCTGACTTCAGGCCTTTAGAATATTCCTGCAGCTGCTGCAGCACTTCCCCTCTCACTTCCACATGGCAACAGCTAACCCATGCCCTGAAAGTCAGCTGGGTGTCCTCACCTCTATCCAAGTGGGCAAAATCTAGGACTTGATGCAGACTGCTAGCAACACTATGCTGTTTCTTCTGGCTTTTGGGTCTCTTTGGGCTAAAGTGTTCTTGTTTCATTTCTCCTCTTGATTTGGTGGGCAGACCAGCCTGTCTGCTCTTTCAGCTTTTACTTTTCCTTGTTTCTGAGGCTGCAAAGCACATCTCCCTTGATGTGTCTGACTTCTCCTTGGGCTTCCAAGCAAGCTGTCCTGTTCATGGCAATGTCTGATCCTGAGGTTTAGGGCAAGTCCACAGTGTCAGTTCAACAATTGGTTTGGCTGTGTGTGACCTTGTTCCTCAAGCTCTGTCTTCTCATGTTTCCCTCTCCATCTTCCTCCTGTGACTGCTGTGCTTTCTCTTACCTCCCTTAAAATTTTGCTTCTAGCATGCCTCCCTGTGGTTGCACTTCTCTTTCTTTGTCAGATGGCCCCTCCACCTATGCTAGAGATAATCCAAGGTCCCTGGGGTGGCAGAGCACTTTGGTCCTCCCAAGGTCCATTGGCTACTGATGGAGTCTTCTTTCTCCATTGGGTGGCCAGCTGAACCCATCACCTGCTCCCCACTCCCTGCTGATCAGTGGCGGTTGAGTCTGGAGTTTGTGGTGAAAGGGGTTGGGCCTGCCTTGGTGGGTGAGGATTTGGGCTCTGTTTGCACCTGTGGGTGCAAACAATGGTTCTGGGGTTGTACATGGGTGCTCTGTCCTGCTCGTGGCCCCACTACAAGTTGGTGTATCTCAGGCAGTGTCTGGGTGAGTACATGTAGCAGAGCAGACCTGTCACAGTAGCGCGGCTGCTGTAGGGCTCACATGCACACTGCAGCCTGATGAACTGGCCAACTGAGCCCTTTGGCACAGTTTGCAGGTTAATAAAATAAGCTGTTGTTTGTGCAGCACGAAGTCCCTCTGTGTTTTGGTCCTGGAGATGATAGCCAGCCTCTCAGGGCCACCATCATTTGCCCGGTTGACCTTGCTGGATCAGAAAAGGGCATTTTCCAAAGCTAGAAGTGGCCTTTTCCCCAGATCTTAGGCTATTATAACTTGTTAGCCAAAAGCTGCTAACCAGAGGGTGTCACCAGCTGCAGAGCTTGGAGGGGCTCTTATCTGGTGTACATGGGGCAGGGTTCAGTACTGTGCTGAAGGATGCTGGGGATGCCACCCTTGGATACTACAGATGCTCTGCAGATATGCTGAGGGCATGGGAAGCTGGTGGGGTCACTGTGGACGTCCTCAAGGTACTGGTTGGGAGACAGGGCAGGCAGAACCTGTGTGGGAGGGCCAGGGGGGACAGCAGGGGCACAAAGAGATAGCTGTGGGCTGGGACTACTCACTGTGACACCAGCTCAGTCCAATCCTTCTCCTTGCAGATATCAACGAGTGTGAGGAAGTGGGCAACCCTGAGCCCCTCTGCCGAGGTGGCACCTGCGAGAACACCGAGGGCTCCTACCGCTGCCAGTGCTTGCCAGGCTACGTGGCCCTGGCTCGGTCACACCACTGCGTGCCCCAGACAGCCCAGAACCCAGCAGCTGCGTAGCTCTAGGAGAGCAGTGGTGAGGGTGCTCCCCTGCACATGGCTCTGGGACCTGGGAGCAACAGAGAAAGGCCTCCCACGGCTGTGGGTGCTTCAAGGCTCTTTGTTCCTTCGTCTTTGAAGTGCACAACTTCCCCACCACCTCTCTCTATGGGTCAGGGCTGAGCTCCCAGCCTCTTGGCCCTGCCAGCCCCTTCTCTTCCTGCAGCAGAGCCCACCCCAGCCCTCAGCACCTGTCACATTGCCCTGTGTCATGGAGGCTCACAGGACACTTTCCCTTGCCACACATCCCCTGCCTGTCCCCCTCACCCTGCCAAGAAAGGGGGTTCATCTCCCTGCCACTGCTGCACTGACCTAGTGACAAGCCTTACCCACACTGCGGGTGCTGGCCCCACTCCTTGTGAAGCGTCCAGCCCCCAGGCCAGATCTTAAGATGGGGGCTCCACCCCTGCTTTCTAGAGCTGCTGCCTAACCTTGGGACGTGGGAAAGAGGCCTGAGGGGCCCCAGGGCCAGCTCTCCCTGTGGCCTTTAGCCCTATACTTTGTGCCCCATGCTGACTGGGCAGGGGGAGGGGGAGCAGGTCCAGCTTCCTTTCTGTAAAGTTGTTGGTGGTTATTTTTTTTTAACTGAGTCTGCTGGAAACTTCTCTCATGTTGTTAAATAAAACATTTATTTTGGGCCCCTGTGGCTCAAGACACTGGGGCTCGTCAGAGCTGTGCTTGTCTTGCCTCTGCCAAGGGCAGAGCCATCCCACTTGTAAGCCAATTCTTAGCCTTCTCAGCTGGCACTTGGCCTCCTCCTGCTCCCAAACCAGAGAGCTTTGCCAGGCCAAATCCCCAGCCCAGCACCAGTGGCAGGAGCCAACTCCAGTCCCTGCAGATTGCACGGAAGTTGTAGCTGTTCACACTCTGCCTTGTTCTCACACGAGGGGGCTGCAGTTCCCACATGAGAAAGTACAGGTCACTGCAGTTGGTAAGAGCTCTCTGGCGGGTCTGGGAGTTGTTTCTCCAGCTCTGGTGCCCTCAGGATGAAGACCTTTGCCTATGCTGCAGCAAGCAAGGTCTATGCCACCACTCTTCAGGGAGCCTTTGCACAATTTCAAGCCTGCATAGGACTATCAAGGCAGGAACACAGCCAGCATTGCCAGCTGGATACCAGCAGCAGAGATGTCTGGCTGCTTCCAGGACACCCACACTTAAGCCAGCATACCAACTCTATTCATGCCTTCAGCTAAGAAGTACAACCAGCTGAATCCCAGCCATTCTGGATGCCTGGGCCACTCTGCTTTTCTTCCTGATCCTCTTCATTCACAGAATACAACACAAGCAGAATTTGTCTAGCTTTTATTAAAAGGAAAGTTATAAAAAGAGATTCAGGAGCTCACAGCAGCTCCAAGTTAGTAGTAGTGCAAACCATTGGTTAGAGAAAGAATCATCCCTGCAGAGACACAACACCATTTGGCTTTGCATCCGCAAAACACAAGTTTTCCCAGCTGGAGTCCTGCTGGCTTGAGCAGAAGCCCAGGACATAGTAGGCTGTCAGCTTAGGGAAAGACTCCTCTCCTTCCCTCTGCTTCAGCTGCATGGATAGCAAATGCGGGTCCCAGGGGCATCTCGATCACAACACAGCAGGAGAAACACAGGAGGGTGGATGCAGCTGGCATTCCAGAAGAGGCACTGAAGGGTTACGATGTAGCAGCTCAGACAATAGCCAGGTTCATCACTGAGAAATTGCTTCGTGAGGACAGACAGCTCCATGTCTAACAGATAAAGTGCCTCCACAGATTGGCTGGAGGATGATGCTCAGTCACTCCTGCAGCAGACACTGCTGCCCTTTGAGCTGCTAGGAGGACACCCCATGGGTGTCACCTAAACACAGTAAAAGCACTCTGCCAGGGGCTGATCTTGCAAGGAACACAGTGCTGGCTGCTCAGAGGCTGCAGAGCTCTGAAGAAAGCAGTAAGAAATATTTATTATATAAAAGAATTTGGCCTGTGTTGTTTCTGGTTTTCTCCTCCCTAAGCCCTACTAATGGCAGAGCTCCTCAGCTAGTAATCTGCACTGGTATCTTCCAGCAGAACAACATCTGGTCCTGGTCGTCTACCAGCTCCCACTTCACAATCAGTTTAATCTGAAAGAGAGAGTAGAGGGAAATAAGAACATTCAGGAAATCTTACAAGGCAAGGGCATGGGGAGAAAAGTTATCACTTCTGTGGAACAAGGAGGTCCTGGGAGTTCAATACAAAGAGGACAGAGCTGGGGCCTTGCCCTTGCGTGCAGTAGGTGGGCCATGCACTGATTGCTGGAGCACCATCTGTGGATGGAGAGCTCCCAGTTACATGACAGAAGAGACCTCCACATGCTGCACTCGTATTCCCACTCTCTGCAAAAGCAGAGTGGAAACACCCTGCAGCAGCCCTAGCTGAACTGCACTTCAGAGTCAAACACACCCAGTTTGGGAGCATTCAGCTGCATGCAGCAGGCTCTGGTGGGAAGCATGGTGCAGGAAGATACTGGAGCGGCTGAAGCCACTTGCCAGCAGTTGAGCCAGGCTGCTTCCTTTGCTGGGCCTGTCCCAAAGTGGGAACTTGAAACTAGCATCATACAGCAAAAAGAACACCAGACTGTCTGTGGAGTCTACTTTGTCTCACCAGAACAGAATAAGGGGTCTTCCCTTAAAGGCAGGTGGTGAGACTACTCCAGTATAAGCAGTAGCTGAGAAGCTGACCAGCTGCATCCAGCTGCCTGCATACTTACACTGGGGTACTCGCTCTTCACAGGGAGTTTATTCAGGTAGCTGTAGGAATGGCCCTTCTGAATGGGGCACTGGATCCCGGACTTGCATCCATCAGGCTCAGGAATAGGGAAGGGTATGTCCACGTGCAGCATCTCCCCGTACACCCTTGCTTTACTGCCCTGGCTCTGGATCTCTGCAAAACACAGAGAACACACATAGACCACACATTACCTTCACATACCCCAGAGGCTGCAAGAACACAACTAAGGGACACTCTTCCTTCCACCCAGACCCTTCTCCAGCCGCCCTTCTTCCCTCCCAGCAGTGGGACACAGAGGGGACCACCTGCCCCTGCCCACTCCCGCTGGGGATGTGCTCCTTACTGCTGGCGAAGGTGACGTTGATGCTGTAAGATGTTCCCTTGTGGAGCAGGCAGGGCTGAGTGGGGCAGGGGCTCACGTTCACCTCCCGGATGCTGCCGTCTACGGAACCTGCAAAGAAAAATCGGGATTACCGGGCCGTCCCCGCCTGCCGCTCCCCTCCCGCTGCCCCGCGGCCGCGGGTCGGAGCCACTCACCGCAGTCAACGAAGCGGAGGGGCTCGGCCAGGGCGGTGGCGGCGGCGCCCAGCGCCAGGAGCAGGGCGAGCGGGGACGGCACCATGGCGGCGGCGGGCGCGGCGGCGGCGGGCACGGCGGCGGCAGCGGGCGCGGCGGCGGCGGCTCCGCGGTGTCACATGAGCGCGGCGGCCCCGCCCGCCGGTCAGCTGGGGCGGGCCCCGCCCGCGGGGCCGGGCCGGAGCCGCCGCGCTCTCCCGGGGGTGCCGGGGGGAGCGACCGCCCGCCCCCGCGGCCGAGGGCAAGGCTGCAGCCGGGAAAAGGGAGGCGGGAGCGCCGTCGTGACAGGGGACGACAGGACAGCCCGGGAGTGGTGGTGGTGGTGGTGTGCTGGAACTACAGCCCTTGGACAGACAGACGGACACCTCTCCAAAAGCGCTGCCACTGGACATCCCCAATCCCGTGCTGTCCTGGGACAGTCAGTGTCAAAGGCAGCAGCCGGAGGACACACTCAGATACAGCAGTGCCATGGGCCGGGAAGCTCTTTTGCTGCCCACAGTGAAAAGGGGATAAAACAACGCCCACAAAGCTGCTGTAGTAGACTTGTCCATGGTCTTGTTCATTCATGTCCCATACGTCGTGTTCTGCATGTTGAAAGCTGTTTGCATAACATGAGCTGAACGCCTCTGCTGAACATCTGCTGAATACCTGGCATGGCTGCCACCTTTCACAGAGCACCCACACTTCAGTTCTGTTTCTCAAACTAGTGAATTACTAGAGACTCCCTGCTTTGTCCTGTGGATATCAAAGCAAACCAGATGATGCTTCAGAAAGCATTTGACCCAAGCTGAAGTTTACAACTTTTCACCAATTTCACATGGTAGCAAATTTTAGTCTTTCTGGGATCATGTCAGAACACATTAGAGAGGCACGTGAGTGCTGATTTGGTAGGAACGTGGCAGAGCTGACACAGCATCCCCACTTCAGACCTCTGTCAAGTGACTCAGAGGAGGCACCCCACGCTTTGCTCAGGCCCTCTGCAAAGGGTGTCACATCAGAAAGAGGTGTGGGGCTTTTTAATGTTTTTTTTTTTATATATTTCAATTAAGCATTCGGTTTCCAGACACATGCATAGCAGGATGCTTACCAAATCCATATACAAAATAAACAAAAAAACAAACAGCAAACCACCCTCAAAAAAAACCTGCTGAGACTAAGCGATGTATTTAACACTACCTAGCACACTTTATAACTGACCCAGATAAAGGCTTTTCCTTGCACATGTAAAGCATGCCCTCCAAAAGGCTTCTCTTATCCACATGCTTCAAGTCTTACAGATGGTAAACAAAGCTGCCTATCTGACTGCTGGTAACAGAACTGCAATCAAGTCAGAGCAACACCATAAAGTGCCATCACACATTCACAGGATAAGTAGTGCTTGGAATTTGCTTGGGAGCAAATTCCACAGTCCATTAAATCAGGATGCCTCCCTGTGAAACAACTCACCACATATCTTTGCTTTACAGATGCTTTTACACAATGGCAGTGACCATGTACATACAAGTCAATACATATTTCAAAGGCTTTGAATTAAAAATCATTGCATCCAGGATCAAAATAAACATTTTCCCTCCCCACACCTCAAACTGGGGTAGTAAAAAGCCTAAAAAGTGTAAGTCTGTAGATCTACAGCCAAGGCCTTTACAGAAGAAAGAATCAGAAACCTTCTGCCCAAGGTTTTTAGCTGATATCATACATTACTATGGTGTCAGTTTTGCAATAGCATTACTAAAGCTTAAATTCCCCAAGGCAGCTCAAGTGTCTTGGGCCAAACAGACCTTGCTTTTAGGCACATGCCCCCTATGACATCTGATAACAGGCATAAGCCTCCAGGTTCCCTTGGAGCCAAAAATTGCTTAAGAAAGTCAAATCAACTTCAGGCTGATCTCCTCATTTTGCAGATGGAGGTCCTTTCCTATTACAAGCATCACAGGGAGCTTATGCTGCAGTGCAGAAACACCAGTGGAAAAGGCTAAGAAAGCTAGCAAATTCTCTCCAGCAAGACTGATACTGGATTTGTTAATTTTTGTAGTTCAACCAACTCTATTACATGAGAAAAAAGCCTGAAGTTCCACTTCGTCAGTCATCAACACCTGATGAATCCAAATCCCTCTAAGAGCACAGCACTTGCAGCTCAGTAAACAAATGCACTTGCAGGCACTACAGTGTCAATGAATACAGGCAGGTTCTCAAGAAAATCCACATACAGAGACTAATCAATTTAACTGTTCTTTCAGCCAGAACATGCTCCTTTTGCTACAGATCGTCAGAATTCACATTTAAATTCATCACATCCACTCTTGCATTCAACACCACACCAGAGGTTTTATTATCACCAGTTTCTGAAGCACTGAAACAAGTTACATTTCCCTTCAAATATATACAAGATGATTTTAGCATTATATTGCAAAGGAGAAATGAACAAAATATCTAGAAAATTCAACACTCATATAAATCTTTTCAATACAGTGTGCTTAAAGAGAGCTAAAGGAACTCCCCAAACCAAGATACCACAAACCAGAATAAAAACAGAAAACCAAAGCACAAACTTAAAAGCAGATTATGTCTACCTATCAGAAACAAGATGGCCTTCAAAATCAGAACCCAAGAAGGAAGAAAATCTAGACTATAACTCCATGAAAAAAAAAAAGGGACCAACCATCCCTGTACCCCATAGCTGACTAAAGGAAAAAATGGCCAGCGATAAGAGATGCAAGGGAATATCTGTTCTCCTTTGTTACCCTCACCTCCCCTTGTCACACCAAAAAAGTTGTCCCTGAACATGAGTCTCTCCTCAGCACAGCAGATTATTAATTATATTAACTGTGAGTGACGCTAGCTGTCCTTTTCCTCATTCTTCCAGTCTGCAGTAATCACTTCAGCAATGTCCCAAAGACCCTTGAAGCTGCTTGCCACACTTCTGTCACTTAACACCTTTCTGTCACTTTAACACAGTAAAAATGAAGGCAACTCCAAAGTAAGTGTCTTGGGGCTACATCCATTCTCCAAAAGGTGTTCACAATGAATACAGCCACAACATGGAGAAATGCAGCAAGATCAATCTAATGCACCCTTACAGGAGTGAGAAAGAAAGCTAATACAATATGGAAAGAAATCAGGCATGATCCCTCATCTTTTCTCCTAGGAGGTTTTCATTCTCTCCTCCAAAATTGTCAGGTTTTGGGATGCCACATTGATAATAACCGAAAAACATCCCCATATGGTTTTATTTAAACATTCAGTGTTCCGATATGCCTGATGAGGATTCATCAACTATTGCAGGTGCCTGCATTAGTACCATTCCTGGTGGGACCCCGCCTGTGGTACTTTCCTGGCTTTATGCTAGTATCATTAAAGATAACCTGAGAGTAGGCAAAATTAGACAGCTCAAACCAGTCTTTATTTACATGCTCAGGGTGGAACAGAAAGAAAAGCCTGTGGTTACAGAAGAATCACTTTGCTTGGAGCAGGATGGTGAGAAAGCAGACTGTGACAAGGTTCTAAAGACCTCTGAAGGTAAATCATCCCCTCCTGCTGGGATGACTGGTTTTCTTCCACCAGTCTTTGACACAGTCACTGTATGACTCTCCACAGGCCTGGCTGGGGCTGAGGAACAGGATTCCTCCCCCAGAAGCACATGAGGAACAAAGAGATAAAGATTCTTTTAACCACGAGCTCATCCGTGATCGACCGGCCAGGCCACTGTCACACGGCAAAGGAATCAGAAGGCGTTTAAGCCACCGTGGGAGGGCAGCGCGGCGCGGCCGCCCGCTGCCCCTGCTGCGGCGGAGGCCGGGGACAGCGCGCGGGGCGCAGCCGGCAGCCGGGCCAGCGGCCCGCCTAGGGAACGCTGGCCCCACCTGATAAAGGAGAGCTAACCAGAAACGCCGGAGCCAGGGAGAAACCCTACAAGCCCTCATCCCTGCTCGCTGCTTAATTTATCACCCTTCACTGCTTTACGGCTGCGAACACCCCCACGAGCGAGCAGCAGCTCCGTGTCTCCGCGCGCCTGTGACGCGCTCCCGAGGCCGAGCACTGCCCGCGGCGGGCCCCGCTGCCGCCCGCGCTCTGCCGCCCGCCCCGCCGCCCGCCCTCTGCCTCCCGCCCCGCCGCCCGGCCCTCTGCCGCCCGCCCTCTGCCGCCCGCCCCGCCGCCGCCCGGCTGTGGGCGCGGCCGCACTTCCGCCATGGCGGCGGGGCGGGGCTGGGCCGGCATGGCGGCGCCGGCGGCGCTGCGGTGGTCCTGGAGGCTGGCGCAGGGCGGCCGGACGAGGTACGGTTCGCTTGGGCACTCGGCCCCTTGGACCCTCCCTCAGGGGTACGGAACGTCCCCGCTGCGCGGGTGGGGTTGGTGGCTGCCGGGGCTGGGCCCGCCGCCCGCTCCGGCGACACGGGCCCCTCTGAGGCGCCCCTCTCCCTTCTTCCCGAGGCAGCCGGTGCTCCGCCTCACCGTGCCCCGGCCCAGCGCTGCCGAGACCTCCGGTCCGCCCAGCTGGCTCCCTGCTGCGCTGGGCGTCGTCCTTCTCCGAGCCGGGCCCGACGGAGAGCGGCCCCAGCGAAGGACAGATCTTCCTCAGCGAGAGCTGCGTGAAGGTGGGGGCTCTGGGAGGGTTTCCACACTGCCTGCCCTGCCGTCACGCAGAGGAGACGTTTGAGTGTTCGCTAGTCTGTTCAGCAGGCCTTTTAATCCTTTTCCTTTTATTTCTTTGCAGAGGCTGCTGGACATTGCAGAAGGATCAGAGTTTCTCAGGTTGCAAGTTGAAGGAGGTGGCTGCTCTGGCTTCCAGTACAAGTTTTCCTTGGACACAGTTATCAATCCTGATGACAGGCAAGGACACAGGGACGTTTTGGTGGTCAGGTGTTACTATTCTTGGCAAAAATGGCAGGAGGGGTACGCGTAACATGATAGTATCTTACATGGAAGGGAAGAAGTCTGTAAGATAAGGAATATGCTGAGGTTCTGCTTCTCTGTAAGGTCTTTAGCACAGGTAATGGTTTAATATGCTGCTTTGTTTTGCAGGGTGTTTGAACAAGGTGGTGCCCGTGTGGTTGTGGATGTGGACAGCCTAGCCTTTGTGAAAGGATCCATGGTGGATTTCAGCCAAGAGCTGATACGAAGCTCCTTCCAGGTGGTGAGCAACCCCCAGGCAGAGAAGGGTTGCTCATGTGGGACTTCCTTCTCTGTCAAATTCTGACTGGACTTACCATGGATGGACACTGTTTGCAGACACTTTTGGCAGTTTCCAGAGAGTTTATGTTTGTTCTTTTCCCTGCTGCTCCCTCTCATCTCCCTTAACCTGTGACACAGCTGTTACACAATACTGCAGCTGTGTGTGTGTTTGCACTGAGCCTGTCTCCAAGATGTATTGGCCTTCTCTTCAGAAACAATGAAGTAACCATGAGCATGCACACAGGAGCATCTTCAGCATCTTGTGAACCACTGGCCAGGTGGTGCTGACTGGCCTGCCCTGTCCTGATGGTGGAACTACTTAACTGTCTCTGCAAGAGAAGGCTGTATATATGTGTTTGTTTATTGAAAGGTCTTACTAAAAAAAGTCTATGAGATTGATTGGTACTGCTTGTGCATTTACATGTGGGTAGAATCTGAGTTCTTTCAGGCTAGTGTTGCTTATTCTTTATCTTCCAAGCAAATGGGACTTGGAAGTCTTTCTCACATGTACTGCTGACAGTCCACTGCCCAGCATACAGTGGGCTTTTCCAGATACTTTTCTTTTTTCTTGCCAAACAGGATTCTCTTGGTCCCAGGAACCTATGGTGGCATTGCTGTAGGTTCCTGGGATGATGGTTTTTACTTGTCAGAGTAAGTGAAACAAACAAAAAAAAAAATGAGGTAGGAAGAATCAATAGCTTGTGTCTTTTATATATAAAAAGAAGAAACACACCTTGTGTGTGTATATATATATATAAAACCTTGTGTATATATATATAAATAAAATACACAGTTCTCTATGCTCCAGTGCTATTTAAGCCTGACTTGGAATTTTAGGTCATATGAATTCTCAGGTATTGTAGTGTGGTTTCTGCCTGCTCTTGCCAGCAGGAAGGGAGGTTAAGGAATACTGCCTAAGAGTTCACAAGTCCTTTTGACTTACAGTTGTCTGGGAGGCTTTTCCATAACTTCGTTTATGATTTCATCTCTGTCTAACATGCATGGTTTGATGAAAGACTAGAATAGCTCCCCTCCTTTCTAAGACCCCCATGGTATGGAAAGTCTAGAAGTTTCCAGAATAACATCATTTTAATTAGTCATTTTTTAAAGTTTTTTTCTCTGCCACTAGATGTCTTTTAAGTCAGTGATTCACCTGCTTCTGGATGAAAGGAGGATGGGGAAGCTATTTTTGTTCCCTCTTTTGTGTTTTATCTGATCATAACCAAATTTTTTAAGACTTGAATCTTTCATGTGAGTGTGGGAACAATGCATGACTTTAGTCTCAAGGGAACCACCTATGGCAAACTATGAGCTTTTCAAGGCCATGCCACAGGCATTTTTTGTTAAGCTTCCTAAAAGCCTTTTTAAACTATTTAGTAATGCCTATGTTCAGCAGTGTTTTGCCTATTTATTTCTGGTGCTCAAAGCTGATAGCCAGCTAGTTTTGGTTGCAGCAGCAGATGTAACAGGAGCTCGCATATCATCTGCTCTGACTTTGTCACATGGGGATGCACATGGATAGGATGTGGAGCTGTGGCTCTTTCAGTTTAGCCTTTTCCTTTTCCTGTAGCAAACAACCTCTGCGTAGTTATGTTGGCATCAGAAAGAGCTGTCACATTTTGTAAAAGGGACTAAAAGAATGTGGTTAAAAGATTTTTCTAAAGCCCTTCAGGGTGTTTTAACCCTACCTTTATTATCCCAGATCTTGAAGGTGGTGTCAGCCAGAACTGCCTTTGAAAAGTGTAAAACCTTAAAGCTTGTGTAGGTAGAATACATTAGATAAAATCAATTTCTTTCAGCTGGGATAGCTATAAGTAGGTCAGAGGAGTTGCTTTCTGAACCAGGAAGATCCATTCTTGATCCATTACACACAGACTGACCTAGGTCAAGCCTCTTTTGAGATCTTTTATGGGAAACCAAAGTGCAGCAGTAGTGCTGGAGAGGTAGCAAGCCAGCAGCTACCAAGGCTTTTCTTCCCTGGACTAAAGCCAGCCTTCAGCCCCTGTAAACATGCAAACTTCATCTTGGATTGCTGTTCTTGCTAAATGTAAATGTGCCATGTCTGTTCAACCCAGCCAGGTTCCACTTGCCTACGCTTGCTCCGTACTGATGCAGCAGATGGAGCAAGTGTGTCCTTGCAGAGGGCCCGGCCCTCTCTCCAAGGGACTATGCAGAGGATAAGGTTTTGGTGCCCACCAGTGTCACTTGCAGCGTTGCTGTGGAGCTCATGTGTGTGATGTGCTCTGCCCACCGTTCTGGCAGTACTGCTCTGACTGCACTAGGTGGACCCCTTTCTCCTCGGGACTCACTACACTGGACATCACAGGCATTCTGGGGTGAGGTTGGATTTGCTCCATGCAGGACCTAAGAAAGAGCAAAAGTTTCTTTGCAGCTGTTTTGGAGGCAGGCTTGCTGCAGTGTGGTTTTTAGATCAGAGAAACTGCTAGGAGCTGGAGAGATTCCAGCCCATACCCCGTGTTGCTCTTGGCTTCCTAGACCTGCTTCCTGGGAGAAGGCGTAAGCTCTTGGCAAAAGCTACTGGTTTTCCAGTTCCCATTAGGGAATGGGTGCAAAGGGCTGTCTGTCACCTTCAGAGTTGTCCTGACTCTTCAGAAGTCTGTCAGTACTTCAGAACTTCTGTCGATGTTAGGAAGTCAGCAAAGGGGCTCTTGTTGACAGAGGGGTAAAAGGTGATCTTGGTGCATTTTGGCTGTGTAGGCAGAAAGGCTAGGTCTTGGTTCCTACTGAAAAAACTTAACCTGTCAAGTTTTGTGCACTGAATAGGTGACAAAGATGGCACCACACTGTAGCCTGTGGGGCAAGACATAAGGTGGCAAGAGAAGGACACAGAAGATTAGACAGGGAATTTGGTGCTGCCTGGATCGTGAGGGGCTGGCAAGGCATGTCTGCAGGAGGTCTACAGTGTGGGAATAGTTGGGAGTCCTTGTACTGAGCCACTGGGAAGGAGCTGGAGGTGCTGCCTTCACTTCATGCCAAATGAGAAATTGCAGTAGAAAATCTTTCTCTGCTCCCACATAAAGAAGGAGGATTCTCTCAGTTCACCCACCTGACAAGGAGTGAATGATCAAGAAAGATATTTATGGAAACTTTAAGATGAAACTTCAAGGGAAAAGGGCACAATCATCAGTATCACTGACAAGAAGGTAGAAGAAGATGGAATAGAAATTCACCCTTTGGTGAGAGTTTCTGGGAGCTCTGTAGAGACTTATTGTTAGGTGACCAGCACATCCTCAGCCTGTGACTGGCTCTGTTCTTCAGATTCAGTATCTATCTGTCTTAACTGAAGGTCCCACTTCAAGGCCTCAAGCCAGGCAGTGGTAGGGAAATAGGAGATCTTCATTATCTCTTTTGTTTTTTGTGGTTTAGGGATATGCATGAGTGCTGTGCTTGTGTTGGTGGGCCCCTGTGTGGTATCATTTACTACAAAGAGCATTTTGAGGTGAGTAGCTACAATAGGACCACTGGCCAACCTGAGGTGAATGTTAGGGGAATAGCAGTCCATCTCATCCACAAATTTTCATCTGCAAAATTTCACTAATCTCAGACCTTTCTCTTGTGTCATTATACATCTGTATAGAGCTATTGGGTGAGTCAGGAAGACAACTAGGGTTGTGGAACCAGTACCCTCTGGATGAACACCCACTGGGACTTCTGCTTCTCCCACACAGTAGTGTCATTTCTTGCCACTTTAAGGGCTTGTCTGAATCCAGCACCTGGGGGAGGAATCACTGAACAGTGGAGGAGGCAATAATGGGAAGGCAGAAATGCATGAAAAAAGGCTTCTCTTGTCTGTTTCCCACGCTGGGAAGGCACATGCTTTGTACAAAGACTGCCTTCAACCTTACAAACATTTCAAACATCTGGTGGCAGCTGCAGGTAAAAATCAGAGTTTTTAAAATTGACTTTTTACACTGTGACTAATTCCACTGTTCACACTGTAAACTGGGACTGGTCAGTGGAGTTTATTTATTATAGGATGTCCTGAGTTGGAAGGGATCCACAAAGATCATTGAGTCCTACTCCTGGCCCCACACAGGATAGCCCCAAGAGTCACATGTACCTGAGAACATTGTCCAAATGCTTCTTGAACTCTGGCAGGCTTGGTCCTATAATAATTTCCCCAGAGGGCCTAATCCAGTCTCAGTCACCCTCTGGATGAAGAATCTCTTCTTAATGTCTAACCTAAACCTCCCCTGACAAAACTTCCTGTCATTTCCTTGGGTCCTGTCACTGATCACCATAAAGGAGATCAGTGTCTACCACTCCTCACAAGGAAGTTGTAACTGCAGTTAGGTCTCCCCTCAGTCTCATCCAGGCTGAACAGCGACCAAGTGACCTTAGCCATTCCTCATACGGCTTCTCTCAAGGCCCTCACCATCTTCATGGTTCTCATTTGGACGCTCTAATAGCTTTGTATCCTTCTTATATTGTGGCAGCAAAATTGCCCCCAGCACTTGAGGTGAGGCTGTCCCAGTGGAGAGCAGAGCAGGACAATCCCCTCCCTTGCCTGGCTGGCCATGCTGTGCCTGATGCACCCCAGGACAGGGTTGGCCCTCCTGGCTGCCAGGGCATTGCTGGCTCATATTCAGCTTGTCATCAACCAGGACCCTGGTCACTTTCCATGGGGCTGCTCTTGAAGTTCAGACAAAAATTCAGAGCAAGTGTGCTGTGTTTCCTGATAAGCTGCTACAGCACATGCTGAAAGACTGAACCAAACATAGTCTCCACAAGCAAACACCATCATCTAATTCATTAGCAGAGAGCATGACAGCATGTGCAGTGTTTTGATACTCCCTTTTCTTTGCCTGTTTTCATGCATACCAGCCAAAGCTCCGACCATGCTTCTCTGGAATGGGCCATAGCTGCCAGAGTGACTTGCAGTAGAGGAAGGGATAACCTTGTGTAATGGTGTGTTTGATACAACTCTCAGCCAGCCTGGATAAAGAACCACAGTTCAAGGACATAGAGCATTGGCAACAATAAACTGCAACCACCTGTATTTTATCAAACTTCTATTTGGGAAGCTCTTTATTGGCTTTTTCTTTTTTTTTTTTCCTTTTTCTTCTTTTTTTCCCTTCCTTTCCTTCCTTTCCTTCCTTTTCTCCTTTTAAAATTTTCTTCTTCTTTTTTTTTTCTTTCTTTATTTTAAAGATGAATCCTCCAACCAAGTGCCATTAGGGGCTAGGTAGAGGATTAATGGTGCAGTTCAGATCCTGCTGGGTTCTAAGGAATATGTTTGCTCTGCATGGTTTCCAGGATTAGGCTGCAACTGGCTTTGATCTGTGCAGATACCTGCCCAGGAAGCAGCTCAGTAGATCATGAACTTTGGGTTGGTTTAGTATCCAGCTGTGGACAGAAATACTGTGTGAGTCAGCTGAAGCTGTTCATGACAGTGAGATGGGCCATTACACCAAGGCTGTGATTCTGCAGCCCGTGGGGAGTCATTTGTGTGCAGTGCTTCCTGCCACTGGCCTTCCCAGAATTTGTATGGCTCTTAATATCTCCTGCTTGAGCAATAAGAGTTTATGGTCCTAGTCCTTGTTGTTGATTAGAACCCAAGTTTGTGCCCATTTTAATCAGTGCTCATTTACCTTTGGCATCTTTCAGAGGAACAGAATGGTATGTCTTTCAGTTGCCATAGAAACAGTGAGACTAAATGCACATTTCCATGGCAACCTGCCATTATCTTCAGCTCTATCTGTGGGTCTCATTTTCTGA
Source organism: Lonchura striata (assembly GCF_050655825.1). Lineage (NCBI taxonomy): Eukaryota > Metazoa > Chordata > Aves > Passeriformes > Estrildidae > Lonchura > Lonchura striata. The sequence continues at coordinate 50,623,801 of NC_140707.1, read as the reverse complement.
CCATGGGGGTGGGGTGGTGAAAATGGGACTTCATCTCTTAAAAAAATATACTGAAAAAAATAAAGATGCTACCAACACCATCATCACCACCCCCTTTCCTCTGGCTGAGGCTTGAGGCTGAGAGAGGCCCATAACTACTGCCACCATGCCATGCACCGAGGCTCCAAGGTATTCTCTTCAGCTAATTCTCTTCTTCTCCCTCTAAAAATAGATACATTCAGAACAATTTGATGACAGTATTCCAGCACTTCTCTGAATTCTGTGTTTTCCTCAACTAATGTTCCTAGCAAAGGCTCTTGAAGTTAATTGAACTTTCCAACAGGTTCCAAAGGTCAAAGTGTCCCAACTTCTTTTGGTTCAAAGAGCCAAGGGTTAATTACAGGAACTAAGACTCCAAGGAAAAGAAGCTTTTGTCTGCTGTGACTGGAGGCAGCAGGTCACATCACATTAACCTCGGGAGTGAGGGATGTTCTTGCAAGGGGGACAGCTTTGACTGTTGCAGGAGGCAGCACCCATCAGGGAGTTAGGGATGAATGGCAGTGCATATCTGTTTTGTGTGTGACTCAGGGGATACAGGGCAGAGGAAACAGGTATATGCTTATGATGCATCTAGCAGTCCACCACCCTGAAGTGCTTTTGGCCACTGCTAAAATTTCTTCCTCCCCCATACACTGAGTCAGGAAAAGGACAAATTCTGCTGTACTTTGAGCAATTGCACACAGCTGTTCCTTAAACTCGCTTTCATTATTCTTGTTCTAGCTGGCTTGACCTTTAGCTAATTCCTTTTATTCATGGTCTAATCTTGGTTACTGAGGGGAAAAAAGCTTGTGTCTTGCACAGTTCTAGCCTGATGCAATAGTTATCTGGGAGAGGATGTGGTAGGACTCTCCTTCTCCATCTGCCCCACTAGTCTTTACGAGATGCTGAAGCAGAGGATGATAAAGCTCTGTCCATTCAGAAGTCAGCATAGAGACGGAGGTGATCTTCACAACAGGTCAGCCAGGTAAGGCAGGTGCTGCTCAAACACAGTTTACCTTGCTGTAGCGGATCATACATGACAAAGGGCTGACACAGTCAGCCTGGGTTTGTGTTGTTTCATCAAGGCAAGAACAAAGACCAGTGAGTCCTCTACATTGCTGACCTCTACATTTCATCCTGGAAAGATTATTGCCTGGACACATTGTCAGGGTTTGGCTGGGAGCTATTGCCTGAAAGCACTGAGAATGTTCTCCAAGTTGTGGGGACCTCCTTAGGTGCTGAGCACTGGGACAAACTGTGTGATTTGCATGGACAGAAGCTTGCTGGAGGATATGCTGCTGGTGCTGGACCAGGCTGGCTTGGCCCCATGAGGTGCCAAGGCAGAAGGTACAGAGAAAGTTTTGCTGTACATGCTCTGTCTGCTGTGGGGAACTAACCTGCTGTGCAGAAACAGCCTCTTACTGCTGTGGGCTGCTGTGGGCTGCTGTGGGCTGCTGTGGGCTGCTGTGGGCTGGTGAGTTTGTGCTGTGGGCTAGGACCTACAGGAGGTTTCCATACTGGCTCAGTCCTAGCCCTGCAGCTGTGGTTCAGAGCCACACAGCCAAGGTGGCTTTGGGTGCTTCCCCTCCTCTCAATAGCAGCTGAGCAGGCACTGACTGAGGGAGTGGCAGGGCCCCCTGTTCAGCCTCTCCTTGGCATCCTGTGCTGTGTCCAGATGAACAGGTTGGCAGGCTGCATGGCAGGCTTCCCTTCATCTCCCTGTCTGTCCATGCATGATTGCCACAAACTTCAGATATGGAAGATTTACATTAAATATAGAAACTTTAGAGGGAGGAGCTAATAGCATTTGGAAAAGAAAATTCAGTAGCTGCCTTTGGTGACAAAGGCAGAAGTAAATGGGGCAATGCTATTGTTAGCAGAACTTTATCTACCAATGTCTGCGAAAGCTTAGTGGGGAGCAGGAAAGCAGTAGGACTGTGTGGCAGATACCTTGGCCTCTTAATAAAATGCTTCCCCCTGCTGCCACTGTCCTGTGTTCCCTGATAACAGGCACAGGCAGAAATAGGACTGCCATGGTGAAAGAATTTACTTAATCCTCTTCAAACTAAGCAAAAAATGTATCAGTGAAGAGCCAATTCACAGGGCAGAGCTGAATTGCATGAAAGGAAATTGTGTCTGCAAATCAAATAGAGCTCAAAGGATTGTGAGAGAGCAAAGGCAAAACAGGATGGTTTGGGAGAAGAGGGAATAGCCCAGAAAGATGTTTACAGGTGGAAGGCAAATGGAGGTATATGCTGAGCCTCCCCCAGCTTTGCTATAGAAACACAGTTTGGTGGGTGGATGAACTTCTCAGAAAGTGGGAGGGCACTTAGGGCTGTCCAGATATTGTAAGAGGCAAAAGAACCTGGTAAGACCTGTGAGACTCTGAGAAGACAAGAACTGGTGAAGCGTTGGTGTATAGTTCAAGTACATAAAAATGAAGGGGAGTAGACAGATGGACCAAGGGAATGAAGGGCCTGAGGAGAGCATGTGCCCGTGCCTGCTGGGCACCTGTCATCCCAAGATACAACTGTTGGGGGTGCCAGATCCATGAAGTCACTTGCTCTTCTCTGCCTTGGCTGAAGTTTCAATGGAAACAGTCGGTGCAGAACGACCATCAGCAAACTGAAACTGCCAAAGTCTCCAAGGTAAAAACCTGCCAAAGGACTGGAACTTTGCCCACTTTTCAAGAACTGGGCCCCACTGGCCTGGAGAAAAGGCAGCAGATCTGAAAAGCAAGGGTACACAGAGCCTTGGTGATTGTTTTATATGCTTAAGGAGCAAGGGCTAGTTCTCAAAAGCAGTAAAGGCTCCTGTTGTAAGGATTTGAGGAACAGACTTCTGCTGCTTGAGAATGCCTACTTCTGCAGTATCCTGGGCTTTGCAGGTTGATGTCCTTTTGATCTGTGCTGGATGAGATAATTTTACAGGGCAGATGACACTACTCAGTTTGGGACACTTCATGAAAACTGAGCCTTGGGGATGGACAGGGAGGTCCTAGCTCCCCTGAGGTGCTCCAAACACCAAGTAGTTCAGCAGAATAGCTTATTGAAAGAGTTGTTTATCCCAAGACAAAAGGAAGACACACTTGACACAGCATGTTTGATGCTGGACACAGAGAGGTCTCTCTTACTGCCTGAGCTCCTCACTTACTGATCAGATGTGAAGGACTTGCTACATTCAAGCCTGCAAGCTACCTCTTGCCCAGAGGGACCTGATCGCATCCTCCCAGGGAAGCTGATTTATGTAACTTTTTTTGAGTCTGTGCTCCTTTTATCCCCCTCTCCTCTTGTTCATATTTTTCAGATACATTTGATTTATACATGCTCGTTCCCTTCCTCACAGGAATGAGTTTTGGTGCGTGTCAGTTGCGTGAGAGAAAATTTATAGAGCAAGCTGCAGAGGAAAGCAGCTGGGATCTTTCTTAGGAGAGCTGCAGTCGTTAATTATAGGAGTCTAACTAAACCTCAGCTCAGGCAAGAAGCATTTTCCAGATCTCCCTGCTTTCTTTTGTACCTTCCTGCACAAGTTGTCACATCAAAGTCAGAATTAATGAACGAATGAAAACAACATCCACCCTTTTACATAAAAAGGGGATGCTGAGTGCCAGGGAGCAGCTCTCTTTTTGGCTCCCTCTTCTCACAGATTGGTGTGAGGGGCACTGCACGATACCTCAACAAGGGCTGCAGACAGCATTTGTCTGTCCCTTGGGCTTGCTCACACTTCTTCCCTGACTCAGGCAGCATGGTGATTCAGCTGCTACCTTACTAAAGTCTCTCAGGTCTGATCTAAACACCTGCTTTCTCTCTCCAGCTCAATTCTGTGCAGGCAGGCCTGGCCCTTGGGACAGCAGGTTTCCCAAGAGTACATTTTATTAGCGAGGTCAGTGTAGAGCTGGGTCCCAAATATCTTCGTGTGTGCATCGCTGCCAGAACCAGATCCAGCAGCACTGCAAAGGATTTTCTCTGGATGAATTTACCACAGGGGAAGAGAGGGAGGAGACATAACCTGGACATCCTTAAAAACCTAATAATTCCTATGCATGTGCATCTCTGATATGTTTTTGGCTGATGATCCCAGTACAGGCTGTGCTATTCAGAGGCTGCCTACACAGATAGCTTGTCTTAACTTTGCCAGCATGACCTTTGCACATGTCCCCTCATGATCTGTAATGCTGAGATAAGAGTATCAGCAGGAGTCTGCATTAACAGCTAAGAGATACTAAAAGGAAAGAACTGAGAACATGCCTAGGGTAGATAAAGCTGGTTTGGTGTCTCTGACAAAGAAAGTTGTTACATGTTTTCCTCAAGACACGTGTGTGTCTAACCAAGGGCACTGTCATTAGAAGCTGATTTTGGTGCCCCAGATGGATGTTCATGGCCTTTTGCTGGGGCTTGGACAGGGAGAAAAAAGAAGGGAGGTGCTGGCTCACTAATTAAGAGGCATTCTCTCTCTGCTGTCTTTCTGCTGCTCAAAGGGGAAGGCAGAACCCGTGCCTGATGAGAGCCTCTCGCCCGTGCTGAGACCCCTCTTAAAAGCTGCTTAACATTAAAAAAATGAGAAATAAAAAAATTCTGTGAGCACTTTGATAGTCCTCACAACAAAGTCAAACAGAAGAGCCTTTGAGCTGCACATTAGAAAACCTCTGTATATTGGTAGGGGAAGAAAGGCTGGAGAAGCTGAAATCTGGCAACAGTTCCCAGCTGGTGAGGGAGGTGCTTTTCTGCTGCAAGCTCCTGTTATGACTGATGCAGAGACAAAGAGAGGAAAAGCACAGAATCCTCTGTAGGCAATAACTAGCACCTCAACCCCCCCGGGGTGTCAGTGGGATGGAGAGGCCGAGCCAGCACTCATCCTCTACCTTCTTGCAGGGGCTTGGCCCTGTGCTTACCCAGCAGAAGCACCCAGCCTCGCCATATCAAGCCTCCTCCTGCGGGACCCCTTCCCACTGCGGGAGCCTCCCAGCCAGGCAGCTTTCCCCTGCTTCGCATCCTCCCGAGTTTCCATAGCAATCGGTGGTGGCAGCTGTGCGGGGAAGTCAATGGAGGGAAATGAGAGTTTCTTCCTGTCCTGGGCCAGCTGAAGGCTGGGAAAACAGGACCATCCTGATACTTCTGATGAAGGCAGCAACACCCAGGCTGCCCTGGTTCACCTCCCTCCAAGCCAGAGACAAGAATGTGACGGGAATGCGCAGGTCCCAAGGCTCTGCAGGGCAGGTTTTGGGGGACTGCCTGCACCCGAGAGCCATCCCCACACACACCCTGCCCTGCTAGAAAGCTACTGATATGGAACTGATGCCACCCATGACTTTTTGTCTTCTTCCATAGCCTCTATGTCTTTCACTCCTCAACCTGCAGCATTTTTTCCCCCTTGGCACATTGTCAGTCAGCAAGGTCAGAAATTAATCTTTAGCTTTAATGGAAAACACATTGGTAATGGAAAACACATTGGAGGGAGACAGGGAGGGTGAAGAGTAGAGAGGCACAGGTAGCCTTGACAGCAGCATTTTTATTTGCAGGATGGGGCAACAGGGCAGTAGAGTAAAACCTCAGGGAGGGAGAAGAGGGTAGGGAATACAGGCATTCAAGACAGTGCTCCAGCACAAAGAGAAGGAGCATCCTGTAAGTTCTTGTATGCTTGGCTCCATGAGGACACTAAATTTCTTCATCTGCTAACCCATCCCTATTCCTCCATACACAGATAGGAGGAAGGCAGAGACCTGCCCATTCAAACAAAATGTAAAAATTGAGGGGGTACTTGCAAAAAAATAAAATTAAAATGTCAATTTGAACCCCAAATATTTCATGTTATTTAGCTTAAAAAATAATTAAAAGGTAGGTTAGTTTTGAAATGGAACTGTAATGTTGAAGGAAAGACAAGCTACTTCATTTGTAAAATGCCCAAACATAATGTTTTGACATTTTCAGGAAAAAAAAAAAATTGTTCCATACATATTCAGATAAATCTAGCTACAAATGTGTCTCATAAGTTGGGCATCCTGAAAACTGCATTTTGAGGCAAGCTTCATATGTGCCAAGCATGTTTCACATGTTCCTGGGCACAACCCAGGCATCTGAAGCACAGCAGTGCTGGGCAAACCCCAGAGAGCAGCACATGGATCAGAGCTGCTTTAACACGGTTTGGGCAGGTCTCATTTGTGCCCAGGACAGCTCCATGTGGCTGCCTTACGGTTTCCTCCTGATCCAGCTCCCACCAGCACTTCTTCGCCTGCCGTAGGAAGCATGGCACAGGTACTCACAGGATAGTGTGCCTGTTCTTACCTTTGGCTCAAGCCTCAGCTCTACTGTTGGGTGGAATCTGGGGCCCTGATTATATTTAGCATATGATAGTGGAGAAAGGAACTATAAATAAGCTAGAACCATCCTTCAATTGTTCATGCAGCATGGGGAAAGAAACGCAGAGGTTTCTGGCATAATCATGTACATAATCAAGGGGACTCTTGGAGAGCTTGAATGCAAGATTTATAGATTGGAGAGAGGGGAGCAGGCACAGACATTGCATGCTGTGTCCTGTGTAGCCTATTGAGAGATTTATGTGCTTTTCAGCAGCAAGATTAGATGTCAAGAGGAGATTACCATTTACAACACAGTGTACCTCTGCACACTGAGACCTCTGGTCTCACACAGCATCTCTGGGCCAGGCACCGGCTGTGGTACAGCTTTGACCACCTACACACCTCTCACCAGTTCCCACTCCAGGCCTCAGCAGGCTGGAGAGGCTAAGGGCACATGTCTGTGGGGGGATTGCCTATGCCAGACAGGGCTCAGCTGTCTGGGGCTTATTTTCAACTCAGTAACACAGACCTTTACAAGATATGTCCTTGAGTTGGGAGGATGACAAAAGCTGGTGCCAGGCAGAGCCCTCTGCCTCATTTCATGGCTTACATAGCTTAAAGCTTGCCTGTCACTATAACCTGTTCTGGCACACTGTGAGACCTGAGAGTCTCTGACCTACTTCCATGAATTCATCATTTTCCTGTCTTCACTGCTTCTTTTCTTGCAGCCTAGAGGAGAGAAAGAGAGGCTTGCTGGAGGAAGTGTGAGGAAAATACATCTGCAAAGGTAAGAGAGAAAAAAAGCAAGCAGCAGCTGTGACTTGAGCTGCCTGCAAATCCCTAGAGGGACCAGAAGACTGCTGAAAGCATCTCCACTGAAGCAGCTCACTCCTGAGAATGCCTTGTGTCACTACAACAGGCTTGACACCAGCACTCCCAGAGCAGAGCCCTGAAGACCTTTCAGCCCTGACAGCTGCCAGAGACATTTACCTTAAGCCAAAGCAGGTTTCAGGGTTAACATCCTTCCCCTCTGGGGGGCTGAAAACATTCCCTGGAGCCTCATTCCTTCAAATTAGGCCATACATAGCAGCAACAGATACTGATAAAGATTTGTCTCGGAGCACAGGTCTTCTCTGTATATATTCCTGCTTTAGTACAAAATAGCTCAAGAAATAAAGGTGTTTCCTGCCTGCAGCCAGGGCCAAGGCTCCTTGCAGCAGCCAAGGACCATGGATAGTTACAAGACGGCCCCTGTAGCAGCTGTGTAGTCCAGAGCAGACAGATGGAGCTGCATTCCCTGCTTGCTTGGCTCCCAGCACCACTGTCTGCAAGATTTTCAGAAGAGAATTCAGTTGTTCTGACATTTAGAATAGATTAAAAATTGTTACAGGTTCTTCTGGAACATTTTAGAAGGTGAAGCTATTGATTTAAAAACTCAACATCAGTTTTGTAAGAGAGTTGAAACCTTCCTGGTTTCCACCTGTGAACACCAGTGCCTGGCCCTGGCTGACAGCAGGAGTACATTTATCACACTGCTCTCTATCCCTGTTCCATCTCTGCCCTATGTTTGTGCAGGGTTTTGTGACAGAGCACTCAACTCCCCAAAAGCCTCTCAGTATATGAAGGGTGCTTGATCTCTTCCATTTTGTGGATCAGCTAGGGACTGGTGTATTTTGAGGTCTAAAAACAGCACCATGTGAACCTGCAGCTCTTTGCTGCCTGCTGTTAGGAGCATTTTGGATGCTTCTGGATCCCAGCGACATGCCACCTTAGCCAAACCACTCCTATTTCCTTCATAAGGATTGCCCCTAATGCAGGATCCAACACTGCCAATGTTTCCTAGTTGCATAGTCCAGCTTACATTGTGGCAGGCTAGAATTTTTTTTAATATATAAACAATATTAAAATCTATGAAAAATGTTATTTACGGCTCACAGAAATATGCCTGTAGACACTGGCCTCAAAGGAGGGGTGTCAAACTCCATGACCTTAGGAATGATGTTGTGAAGACTGACAGCACTGTCTGCATGACAAGTGCTTGGGCGATCAGTAAACAAGCAGCCGGGTCCTCAGTGCTCCACATGTCTCCTCCTGCTCTGTCCCCACTCTGAGAACCCTGTGTTTGAGGAGTAACTTCATAGCTGCTGTCATTTATATCTCCTCCTGACTTCACTGCCTCAATCTCAGATGCCACTTCCCACAGCTAAGCATAGCATCCTGCTCTGGCTCATCATGCTGATGGCAATTAATAACTTCACTGGTTTCACTCTAAGTACAGGCAAAGGTCCTTCTCTTCATGCCTCCTGTTCAGCCGAGTTGGAGAGCTGCCCAAATTTTCCCCACTTGAGCTTTGCCCTGTTGGATGCTAGGACTACTGAGACCAATTTGGTCCTGGCCAGCTGGCCTCTCTGCATCATGAAGGACATCCAACCTACCTTGGTGAGTACACAGACTTGCTGCGTACCTCGGGCCACTGCTGAGGACAGTGATGCTCAAGCCCATGTGCCCCTGCCATGACGTGATTGGTGTTCTGGCCCACGTGCAGAGCTCACTGCGCTGTGACACAGCCCATTTCACATGGTCTGTGGCAGCAAGACAGCCAGAAAGAAGTAGAGACTTCAGTTCCAAGAAAATTAGGCAATACATCTAATAAAAACATTTTGTCATGCTGAGGTATGAAAGACATCACAAAGGTGCTACACATCTGACACAGGGTGACACCAAGCTTAAACATACCCTTGTACTATGATGGCTTCAGCCATCATATGATTTTCTTTACCAGTCTGGGTGTTTTGCAATTATTATGAAAGAGCAGAGGCGATGAAGTGCCAGGTACCACCAGCACAGGCAGCAAGAGCCTGGGAACCCTCTGCCCTCCAAGTGCTGAGCAGGAGGATGAGCATTTCACACTGCCCAAAGCCCTCATGTTGTGTTCACTCTCAGATGACAGTCACTGGCATGATGCCTTCCTGGCCAAGCTCCTCAGCATCCCTGAGCTCTTCAGTACCCCCATGCCCACTGGGAGCAGGCAGGTCCCTCCTGTGGTGACATTAATCCAGCGAACTGCAGCAGTGCTCAGCCCCTCAAACTTCTTTCTCTGTCAGCAGAAGTGAAATGAAATTGCCTCTGCTGCTGCCTCTGGAGCCAGCTCGTATCTCCTAGCTCTTAATCAGGGCAGATATGAAATTTCTTATCTGTTAAGTAAAACGGTGCTGCACTTCAATCCATCCAATTATTTTTTCCAATAAGTGTGAGTGAGTGGGCTGGCAGGGCCAGCTGTGGGAACTTGTACTGTCAGCAGTGTGCTGGCAGTGAAGGGGCCCTGCCTTGGCAGGCACTTCAACCGGAGCAGCCCACACACGATCAGCTAAAAACATCCCAAAACACATGTTCTTGTGGGTTGTGCGACCTGGGAAGGGGCCTGGGCTGGGGTGCTGTGGAGGCAGGTTGACAGGCAGGTCCTTTGAAGCTTGTTGCCCACCAAGGTGATTTCCAGGAATCCCCCCACCATGTGGCCACAGCGTGGTGTCTCTCTCTTTGGCCTGGAGAGTGGGCGCTGCTGGCTGTGGGCACTCTGCTTGGCTCTTGTAAAGCAGAGATAACAGGTTCTCTGTCAAACATCAGTCTGTCTTCAAGGCCAGCAACACTGTCATTGAAGACCTGCACAGAGGAGACCCATCCACCTCCAAGGGGGTGACTGTGCTCAGCCCCAGAGCCTGAGGATCACCTCTAGTGAGGACTCAGCTGAGACCATGGAGGCCAGCCCAAGAGACAGCAAAAGTCAATGGCAACAAAACTTTCCCATCCTGGATCAGAGCAGAACCCTTTCCAACAGATCCAACGCCTGGCTCACCCAGCCCAAGCATTTCTCTATTCCCAGGAGGGCAACTATCTAACTTTTCTTTCTTGCCTCTTTATAGTCAGCAATAGTGGGGTTAGGTGTGAAGGAGGATCAGAAAACTGACCTTGTCACATGTAGCATTGATGTGTTGGCATCTGGAAACTCCAAACAGGGATGGGGGCACAGGGAAAAGGGAAGTGTCAGAAAAGGAGGAAAAATACTGGGACCAACCAGAAGGGAGAAGGGATGCAGGAGTCCTGCAGTAAGAAGAAAAGGGAGATGACTCAGAGAAAGAGATCTTGTAGGAGAAGACCAGGCAAGGTAGCAAAAGAGAGATAAAAATGAGGCAAATGAAATTATCACAGAAGAGTCTGCCCTGCATAGTCCTGCTTGCAGTCATGCTGAGAGGCAGGTCTAACATCACTTTACTCGGTGTGGCAACAACTGCAGCCTCCTGCCACTTCCCTTTAGCTATCCCTGCATCTCAAGGCACTAGGAGTAAGGCCTCCTTTCTTTAGCTCTCCTCTGCAGGCTGAGCAAGCTCCACAGGAGGGGTACCCAGAACTTGGGCTCTGCAGCAGTGAGGCTAAAGACAGGGTCAGGAACATCACTGTCAGCCACTGCCTGAACTTCGGTGCTCCTTGATGGTCCTTAGGTGCTCAGAGCAGCTCTGGTCAGGTTTTGTTTCCCTTCATCTTGCACCTCACTGTTACATTTGTCTGGCACCTCCCTGTTACCCCATGTCCTCTGCATTGCTGCACCCACTTCCCCAACTGGTGCTCCCCCATCCCAGTGGCTGCACCAAAGCCAGTCCTGGGCTCTGGTCCTCAGCTCCTCTAGCCCTTATGAGATCAGGGTGCTAGTCCTCTCTGCAGTCTTATGGATCCCTCACAGAACCTTGCTGGACCCAAATAGTTCAACCAAAGTCCCTCTTTTGGGGAGAGGGGAGCAGGCACCAGCCTCAGCTTTTGATGGTGAGCTCTGTATTTCCTAACAGAGTGATGATGGAGGCTTTCACAGGGCTGGAAATGCTGGAAATCCCCTGCAACAGTAGTTCCTATGGCAAGAACCTTCACAGACAGAACTCCATGTCAGCAGCAGAAAGAGGATGCTCAAATGGGAAAAGGGAAACAGTTCCTGATAGTTATGCTGCCCTTCCCAAGCCATCAGACTGTGTTGCTTCACCACGTCCATGCAGTTGCCTGCAAAGATGAGCAGACAAAACACTAGGAAAGTAGAAATCAAGCCTCAGCTTCATGAGATGACAGCTAAATTTTACCCCAACTTTCTAATAAGGAAAATATAAAGTAATAATAATTTAATGCAGTTCAGCAGTTAACATGCATGCCGCCCCCAGTTAATTGGGAAACTGGTTTTCAAGTTTCTTTATTAGCAAGAGAAGAAAGAGAAGCTCATTCAAGGCAGAAAAAGTTGATCTCGATCTGATAAAAATAGCAATTGACCATTTTTTTCTCTAATCTTCTGAATCTCTGACTTTGACTGAAACAAGGAGTCTTTTTTCCAACTGAGATTGTAGGAAAGGTTTTGGGAGAAAAACCTGCCATCCTTGCTCTCTGAAATAAGGCAAGAGGGTAGGAACTCTGCCCCAGACTAGTAGCTCCAGTGTAATGCTCAACACTGAGATTGAGTCAGCCCCATCAGTGAAATCCCTATTTAGTATCTGTTGCTTTCAAGGACTTATTCTCTGTTGAGAACAAGTACCAGGATATCACCCTGGAAAGGTATCCTTGTTCCTGAGAAAAGCAAAGCTGGGTCATGCAGACTTTCGCTATGGTGATATTGGTTCCCACCATTTTCTAAAATGTTTTCTCTATTTACATGTTAGTTGCAAAATGGATTTACTCTTGAATCCTCTGACTGAGCAGCAGGGGAATTAATACAACAAAAATGTGGCTGTGTAGAGCAGTTCTCCACTGACCTCTCAGCCTTCCTCTAGTGGTAGGCTTTGAGTCTGAACAGGATTCATTTGGTTTCCTTCCCATTAAAGAGGACAGCTCCAGCCTGCCAACAGCAGAGCTGAGTTTTTAATCTTTGTCCTGTCTAATGCTTCAGACACTGCCTGGATGAAAAAAAACAGGCTTCAGAAAATCTGATTTTAGGAAATAGGTGGCTTCTGATTTTTCTATGATGAAGCTTCAGCCAAGGGTGTTCATTCAGAGCCAGGGTTGTGCATCATCCCCAGTCTGTTAATACCTCTGGGCACTTCACTAAAGCACCTCACAGGGATGAAGGATTTTCTAAAAGGAGAATATAAGTTCTAAAATCTGTCTTTAATATCTGGATGTGCCTGTTCAAATCACAAATGGACTTCATCACTTTTTTCCTCTCTTTCTTTTTTTTTTTTTTTGTCTCCATTTCTTTGTGACACATTTTTGAAGCAAAAACACCCATGTACACAAGGGAGCAATTCAATACCTTGAAACCTTAGGCTAGTTTCCCTTGTGGTAGAGCACTTTACATCTTGTGCACTGGCTTTGTTTCAGACAGAAACCCCATATTTGTTATGAAAAATAATCAAACAGCTATGAACTGCCTTGACCTAGAGAAAACAGACAAAAAGTGATGGAAACAGCCCATTCCCCTGCGACACCAACCCCTAAAAAGATCTAAAACACATGCATCCTTCCAAAATGTCTCTTTTTCAGCAGTTGCTGGTAAAGGTCCTTCTGACATGACATTTCAAACAATTGCATTTTAGAGCAGCCCAGCTCAAGAGAACTCAAGGGAGAAGTCATTCTGGGCTCTGCTTTAAATAATGCACATGCAGGTGACCTCCTCTTTGCCAGCCTGGCAGTGTTGTGTATGTGATGGCCCCTTGATGCTTCTGGCAGGACATCCTCCTCTGAAAGAATTGAGGACACAGTGTAAGAGTGTCTTCATCATCAGGGCAAACAGCATGCCGAGAACTGTGGTCCTAAATTTTGAAAAGGAGGCTTAACAAGAAAGAATTTGTTTTAATTTAAAAAAAAAAAAACCACCAAAAAAAAAACCCCAAAAAACAAACAAACAATAAAGAAGGATGTGACCTCTGGCTAGTAGCCATTCCTAGGTAATTCTCAGATTAGGAAGCCTGTGGGCATAATGCTCCATGCTGAGACTTCTTCTGCTGTGCTTAGACACTATTCAAGCCTAACACACATTCTTCCAAAAAATAGGATGCTGGAATGGAGGACAGCCCCAGCACACTGACTGTCATTATCTCTCACCAAGCAGAAAAGTCTTTGGCAAGGCAGCCAGGGCTTCCTCCTGCCAGCAGCAGGGCACAGCAGCCAGATCAAAAATGGTTCATCCTGCAGCAATGATACTGGAGAGCTGAGACCCACGTCCCATCCTGGTCAAAGGGTGGTCCCCCTAGGTCTCCAGGAACCTGCATTCATGGGCAGGAGCTGTACTCCTCCTCCTGTTTGCCATCAAATGGGGGTTTTGAAAAATGCTAACCACTGGCGTGTCACTTTGACAGCAATGTTTTCTTGATGGCCTGTCAACTGCTGATAATAGCAACATCCTCACGCTTAGGAACACAAATCCCAGCATAATAAATCCCATACTCTTGTCTAAGGTTGAGTGGTGGAGAGAGAGGAAATTGGGTCACTGCTGCTGCAGATTTGCCAGTGGAGTTGGGGGTGCATTCAGCTGAAAGCTGGTGTTTTGTGAAGACCCTAATCCCCAGCTTTGATGGATCTTGCAAACTTCCCATGGCATTGACAAACTGTCGGGCTGGGGCAGTGAGGTGTGTCAATCTCTGACAGCAGAGAGGAGAGGGGAAACAACAAATACCAGTGTCCTCCGTTGGGAGCACCAAGGAGGGGCTGCTTCTTCATCATTGCCACGATGGATAATCAGGAAGCACCAAGTGTGGTGCAAACCACTTTGTAATGCAGATCCAGGTAATGCTCTGCACACCCCAAGGAAGAGGTGTCAGGAAAGGATGGGTCCAACACGGGGGGTAGAGGTAGAGACAGGATGCCAGGTGAAGAAATCCCTGCTCTGCCACCTGCACCACATAGCCAGAGGGGAAACACCATGAAATGTAACCTGGTCAGGTACATTTTCACAAAACCGGGGGCTTCCCAAGGATTTTGGGTAATTCTGCTTTGCAGAGGCAATGACTTTGATTAGAAACATCTTTCAGAATAAGCTGTGTCCTACATGCTGGACCCCTTTGCCTGTTAAGACTTCCACTACAGTACAAGGTAAATCAGTGAGTGAGAAGATGCCCATGGACACTGAAAGTAGTTTTCTGAGAGATGAAAGTGCATTTTCAGGTCAAGAGAGAAAATTAGTCCAACCAGCCCTGGAGATCCAGCACCAATCCTAATCAAGTCATCTGTTGCTGCTGCAGAATCCAGGTGTAAAAGTATCTGGGCTAATGCGTCCTGCCTTAACCTAGTCCCAGCTTCATACACCCATCTTTCTACTACACTGGTCCACCCCAGGCTGGCAAGAGTTAAATAGATTTTTTTTTTTCACATGACAGACATGTATGTTTCTACTTGCCATAGCATGCTTCAGAGGAAATCCAGAGACCACACAGTCTCTTATGGTCTATATGGGCTTTGAATTTTATGGGCTCTGATCTATAATAAGGGCTCTGAATTAGAAAGCTGCTCCCACTGTGTGTAGAGGCTATTTCTGCTCTTTATAATTGTTTCCTCTGCCCCATGGTGTCCATGACTGAGTTCACATCAGACAACAAGGAATAAATGTAGGGAGAGAAGTGGGGCTAAAAAATTAGAGCTTTGGGTGTGCAACCTTGAAGAAAAAGAATGGACTGGGTTACAGCTTCATACACTCTACATGCTTGTACCAAATAAAAGAACTGCAATACAAGATAGCTTCACAGCTGTAAAATCAATGGCAAGACCCATACATTCAGGAGAATTACCTCTTTTTTATGTATTGGTGCAAGTGGCCAGGATTTCAGCAGCACAAAGCTGTGCTAAGCCTAGAAACAAGACCCCATGGAGTGAGCAGCATGGGTCTGTGCTTGATGTTTAAAGCTTTGAGAGGCTGGACAAGAATAAATGGCTAGAGCCTGGCAGATACTAAATAAGGGTCCTGAGAGCCTGGGTTCATTCAGACTCCGTGTGAAGAGCTGTAGCTTTTGGATTCACAAGCAGAAGTATCAATTTATCAACTCTTTATAGAGAATTTGATCTATGTGAATGAAGCCACTGAGCCTCCAAACTCAAGTGTTTGCTTTTATTCCAGAAATGCTAGTTGTTTGGATACATTCTTTTTTTTTCACAAGGATTCCTGATACTCAAAAGAAAATCTATTTTATTCATTTCTCCCTACAAATATCAGGTGAAGCTAGCATAGCTTTGTATCATATGGTTGAACCAGCACTGACCTGCTTTTTTGAGTTGGCCCTCTCACTCATTATTGCAAATGGACAGAAATGCTGGATCTAGGTGTCGGTCCCTGATTGGGTATCCACACCTTTGGGCCACTGCCATGAAGATGACCCACTGTGAAGATAACCCTCCATCCTCATGTCACACTGTGCCCTTGTGGAGAGCTGTGCATGTTTTCCACAGAGGAAAGAAAAGAGAGGTCTGGTCTATGTGCTCCTCAGAACCAACACAAGAACAACCACTGGCTTTGTGGATCTCACACGTAGTGGCCAAGTGCCTAGTGGCGCTGCAAGAGGAGTGGTGGGGACACATTGAAATGAGGAGGCCACCACTTTCAATGTGGTGGCCTCCTGGACCAGGTCAAGAAGTTTTATTTTCATCTACTGAAGGCACTTTCTGCAAAGTATGTCTGACTCAGCCAAAACAGCCCATGGGTGTCGGGAGGCTTCAGTTTGCAGCACTCAACTTGGAAACTTTTATGAAGACAAATGGTACACGTCACATCAAATCAGCACCTTAGCAGCTAGCAGTGGCTTAGCAGAAAGATTTGTTCAAACAATGAAGTGAGCCCTGTGTTCTTCAGAAGGAAGAGCATCTGTTCATGAATGCTTGACTAATTTCTCATTATCTTATCGAAACAGCTTTTACCATTGGAAAAGCATCTCCAGCACAGCTAATGTTCAGCCAGCAGTTGGTTACCTGCTTGATTTACTGAGATCAAGAATGACACAAGCAATATAAGAACAGATGCAGGTATCTCAAGAAGAGGGACAGCCAAAAAGCACTTGACGAAAAGAGGTAACTAAAATCTCCTCCTTTAAAGCAAGGAAAATGGGATGAACAGGAGCAGAGCTGGTGGCTCTGTAGGCCTGGCCTGTAGCTATGGCCAAGGTGAGATGATGGGCTGGGTTTGTCCAGGGACTGCTTGGATCAACTTTTAATAAATCTGTCTGTTCCCTGGGGTCTGGGTAATGAGAAGATGAGAGTTTCTGTGAGGCTATGTGAGCTATGACTGCCTCTCATGGCATTTGCTATGCCTGGGTCATACCCATTGCTGCGTTCAGATTCCCTGCCAAAGGGCTGCTCCCCTCAGCTTTCTCCAGCAGACAGTGTGCTGCAGTCAAGGTCCAGCCTTGGCATGGGCTTCCAGTCAGTCAGCCCCCTGCCACCTCAGCATCAAGCTGGAGGCAGAAGAGTGTTGAAGTTTAGGCTGAATTTCACATTGCAGATTCCAGATTTCCAGTGGGACTCTCCCACTGGGACAGTCAAGCTCAATTGTGGTTGGTCCCTGAGGCCAGGGCCCTTGAGTGATATTTTCCATCACAGCATAAAGGGAAAGCACTCCGCCTGTGTCCTTCTCATTCATTACAGAGCCCAATGATTTGTTTCAGCTTCTCCATCTGTGTCACAGAGATAAAGGAATTTGCCTATCACTGCAGAGCACTTGGTGATGGCTGGGTGGAAAGCACTCCGAAGCCAGCCCTCACCTTGCTCCAGCTGTAATATCACTGCTTCCCAAAAGAGCTCAGCCAGGGGAGATGGCCCTTTCTGACATCCTTCATCAGTTTTGCATCTGCTGGCATGATATGGATGCTCCCCAGCCAGGCTCTGGCTGTAGGAGACCCGGAAAAATGAAATATGCCTGGGGTCTGAGGGGTGGAGGGAAGGGATAGGTAGGAAACTGATGCCTGATATTTCCACATCTCTGGTCTTTCATCATCCTTATAGTTGTAAATGACAGTATGCAATTTATTAAGAGGTAGAAGTAAGGAGAAAGCAGAGTGGAGAGGCTAGAAAAAGAAAGCAAGAAGAGGTAGAGAGTAAGAAATAAGAGAATTATGGACACAGTTTAAGGGAAGGAGCAGAAGGAGGCACAGTGCTAGACTTTGGAAGCAAGACAAGGACAAGGGAGGGATAGAGAGAAACAGAACCTGACAGGGCAACAGGGGAGACAGGAGAACAGCTCTTAGGGAATTAGCTGGAAGAAGCAGAAGATTGCTGCTTCCCTGGTGTTCTGGAGTACTGATGGGTTATCGACCAAGGGAACCTAATGTGTTTCACCCAGCATACTTCATAGCTGGGAAAAGTAAAAAGTAGGTGATGTTTGCGAGAAGAGGGAGCAGGAACTGTGGGCAGCCTTCCTTCTGGCTTCTGACAATATTAGCACTCCTAGGATTAAATCTGGATTTCAGAATGTAGAGAGAGAGACAGGGATTTAGGAGTCATTCAGCTTGATGGGACTGCTTTAGAAATAAAAATAAAGGAATAAAGAGGTGCAGAGAAACACAAGAGACAGAGAAAAATTGTTTGTCTAACATGTAGCAAACCAGGGCTTCTCACAGAGGTCAAGCAACCACCTACAGCTGCAGCCTGTAAAATGCACTGATACTTATTGGATGAAGAAATATTTTTTATTTATATGAGCCTCATGAGAATGCATACAAAATTACAGCATCTGCAAACACAAGCAGAGAATCTAGGATGCCTACACTGAAATAAAATGACCAAAGGACAGACCCTAAGCACTTTGGTTCACATCTGAGGGCCAGAATATACTATGATATCTGGGATTCAGCTCCTGACTGAGGTAACTCATTAGCTTTTTGGATAAATGTCTCTAATGCTGGGACTTGATGCCAGCCTTTGGTCTGGAGAAAGACCCTTGCAGAGTTCACCTGGCCAGCTTCTTCCATTTCATTTCTCCCTCTTCCAGCCTCCAAGACACTTTTTCCTTCCGGCAGGTTTTTTATCCCAGAGCTAACATCAGGGCTGCATGCACTGGCTCTCTCTGCCAGCTGCCAGCTTGCTGCCAGAAGGGGCTGCCTCTCCAGGCAGGTAACAGCAAATCCTTGGGCAACTTATTAGGGTGTTCTCTCAACGGCTTGGTGAGTGCTGGGTTTGAAGGCCAGAGCAGCATCAGATGCCAGCAGTAAGTCACAAGCAGCCTGTGGGGCTTTGCACAGGTGTGCGATGAAGGGAAGGCTGTGGTGGGGGTGAAGGGTCTCACTGAGTGAAGTGCAAAACGAGGGCTGGTTTTCTTCAGGGATACAGTGGCCCCTGGATTTCTTGGCACTTCTTGGGTAACCTCCTGATCCGCAAGCAGAGGCCAAAGTGCCATGAAGAGGAAGGAGTTGCACATGGCTGTTCAGCCAATGGCAGGCAGCGTGCTGGAGGAGGGTGGGCAGCAGCCAGCCAAGATGGTTCCCATGTTTGCTTGTCACCCTTATCCTTCTTTCACACAGACACTGAAGTCTGCTGGCAGTCTGTGAGCTGGAGGCAGTGTCTGGCATGCTTCCAGGCTGGAGAAGTCTTGGGAAGCTGAAAACCAGCCCAGCTCCCTAGGTAGATGCTGTGATGTCTCAGAGTCAGGAATGGAGCTGAGGTCCTTGGAAGGGTCAGCTGTGACAGCCTCCCCATCTGGTAAGGTGCTGGGCTCTGGCTTATCTCCCTCATGAGCACAGAGTGTCTGTTGCATCCGTAGCCTCGAAGAGTGGTGAAGGGTGGATGATCACCACCAAACCCCTAGATGAGCAGAACTGTTGGCTTCTCCCCAGTGCAGAACAGGCAGCAGCTGCTCCCCACTGCTGGCTGCACTCTTTGAAGGTTTTTCTGCAAGAGGCTTTAGAGGATGGCAGATGGACACAACACAGGATAGCAAAGGTGAGGCCTGCAGGATCACAGAGACCAGACTGCCCTGTGACCACAGTATGGCTGTGGGCTGAGCTGCCAGGGATGGCAGCTGGGGGAAGCACCCATGGGCAAGATCATGTCTGTGTGGATGGATACCTGAAGGAGGTTGAAGGATGAAGAGAAGGTGAAACAAAGGCATTAGCTGGGCTTTTCCTAGCTTCTTTAGCCCCATGCTGCTTCCTTCCCCTGCACTCGCCTGCCTCAGCACTGGGACCCTTGGAAAAGACAAGGAGCTACAAGAGCAAAACTGTGGGGAGCTGAAGGAGTTCCCATCAGCTCTGTAGCCACTCACACCCAGGGACATCATGTTCCCAGTGGGCTCCAGCATCAGGTTGTCCCAGTTTTCAGATCTGGCAAATTTAAGATGGCATTCCTTAGCCTCTCAAATAAGGCTCTTTTCCTGACTGGTCCTTTCTGCTTTTTATACAAGTCTTTTAATGAATTTCAGGGTTTGCCCCTTGCAAAGCTAGGATTAGACAGAATTTTAATGAATATTAAGAGTAATACCTTTAATTGAAAGATAGGGTCCATCTGAGGTGAAATCTTGGCTCTGCAAGAGTCAGTGAAAAGCTTGCCAATAATTTGAGCCAGGATTGTACCCATTAGAATTCAGGGCAATTTCAGGGCTCTGGCTATTCCACAGGTTTAAAGAGAAAATGTCACAACTTTTTGTAATAACCCAGCCCCCTTTAATGAGCAAATTAAAGGAAAATGGTGCAGAACAAGAGGGGAAAAAAAGGTGGCAATGAGAATGCTAAAAAGCTACCATACCAGCAGGGTGATATTCTCCTGGTGATGCTCCTCACACTGCAACTGAAGCTTGGAGTGAGCACCTTCATCCATCCTCCATCCCTCTCCTTGCACATCCAGCCCATGCCCAAGTTGTGCCAATTGGTTGTGCCTGGCCTTTCTAGAGTCTGGCTTGCCCTCAGTGCATGGACAGCTGTAGCTCTAATCAGGTGCTGGTCAAAATCATGTTTTGATAGCTTCTGCTTTTCAGCTCCCAGCCATATTCTTTTATCTCTGCCTTCTTCAGCCCATGCCCAATAGCACCTACTTCTGTCTCCAGGATGTGATATCAATTGCTTTCTCTCTGTTGTCTTCTTCTTGAATCAAGTTTGAACTTCTCATCCTTAACTCCCTAACTCTATCCTTACTCTTCTCTCTGTTTAGCTTCTGATCATTCTTCTTGGTCTACTGACCGCTCTAGCTCTGAGCTCTCTCAAAGGCACTTCTGCTGAGTGCTATTCTAAGTTCCACTTCTGGCTTTGTGCTATTATGTGCAGCATCCCAGATATGCCCTCTACATTTCCCTTTTTCATGTCCACGCAATACCTGCTGCCAGCATACTGCCTGTCACTGACATCTCTGGGTGTTAGAAAATGGTAATTACTTCAGTAATTACCATTACAAATTACATTGCAGCTGGGTGAGGAAGAAGAATAATACCAATTGCTGCAGTGTATTCAGGGCCCCGCCCTTCCCTCTCTATAGCAGCGCTGCTGAAAGAGCAGAGAGGCCTAAGGTGAGGACAAGATTTGACAAGATTTGAGAGTCAGTTCCTGTGTGGATGGAGAATGGGATTTTAAGACATCCACAATAAACATTGATTAAGGCTTTAGAGACTAGCGAGACCAAATCAATCAATCCACTGCTTTACAGGTGGCAGAAGTGAAGATGATATGATAATGAATCTCCAGCCAGTAAGCCAGTGTGCTGCTGCTTCCAGAACAACCTGCAAGGCACAATAGAGAAGCCCTGTGGAGAGGGAATTACAATAATTGAGCCAAATGGCCATGTAGGTGTTTACTGCTCTTGCATGGTCATCAGGGGGTGCAGTAAATCAGAGTACAGCCTGTGCAAATTGCACTACTGGCTGAAAACAAAGAACGCACTTTGGTCCCCCACCTTCCCTGTTTCCAGAGCCAGCAGAGATGATGCAGGACCCTGATGCTTTGACAGTACACTGGTATGGGGAGCAGTGCAGGGCACTGATACTCAGTTAAGAAGAGCGGAATCAGAGCAACTTTGCAAAGTTGGCACATCAGTCTAGAGCAGAGGTTTATTTTTAAAAACATGGGACCTTTGGAGCATTGAGAGATGCTGCAATAGGGAATGATGTCCAGCCACGTGTCCTGGACATGCTGCTATGAGATAATCCTGGCTGGGACACCTGAATCCAGAAGCTACATCATCATTTTGGTGCTCAGGCTGTACCTGCTCAGGCCCAGAGCTGTGGCCCCAAGCCCACAGGGCTGCACATGTGGGTCTCACCAGCTGGTGGAGGGAGGTGAAATAAAAGGGCAGGCAGGCCTTTGAGGCAGCAATTATGCCATTTGTGCTGATGGGTTTAACATGCTGTATTAGAAATGTTGTATTAAAAATGCATCAGTGAGAGAGAGGTTTGTAAAATATTTTTATTTGTATTCTCAGCTTTTAGAACTGTCTTTATGAGATTGTATCTGTGTCTCACAGATAACAGTATCCTGAGACAATTGATTACAGCACAGTCCCTCTAAACTATACCCATTTATGTCATAGCTTGGCACATTCAACACTTGAAATACTTTCCTGTTTATAAATGATCTCTGGGCTGAGGTTGAGGCAGTTAATGATATAGCTAAATCTATAACCCTGAAAAGGGACCCAAATAAAAACAAGTAGCTATATGGACTTCATGCACAGTTTGCTTTTACAGCCAAGCATCCACAAGAAAACAAATATATTGGCCACTTCTTAGAGTCAAGCTCCTCACCACGGCCTGTCTGCTTGTGGATGTACTTTGGAGCTGGTCTGCAGATGCTGCAGCCTACTCACAGGTCCAGCATGGGGGATGGATGTCCTGGGGTTAGGAAGGCAAAGCTGAATTGGCAATTTATATGACTGCTGTTTCTCTCTGGACCCCACTGCTATTGTATTTTTGTCTCTATCTCCAGGCAATCTCACCTCCCAAGGTTTGTAAGATTCTTCCTCCTGCCAATCTAGCCTCTGAAAGGTATCTCAGCAGCTGATGTGAATGATTATTGGCCTGATATGGATTTCAGATGGTGCATCAGTGCCACCCATGACAGCTCTTGCTCTTCAGCAGGGAGAGTACGGTCCTTGTCCTGCTGCAAGGATTGAGAGGGAGCTTCAAATGTAAGCAACTTGTTCTCGTAACTCATCACTTTTTCTATCAATATTTCCCTTTGAGATGCACTTTCTCTTGTTTCTTTTAGCCCATAGGTGGTATATTTTGTAAAGTTTGGTAATCATTTTTTTGGCTGATCTGTTTCTTCAGATAGCAGGGTAATGTGTGTTTAGCACTGCAGGTATCTTCCAGATTGTGTTTTTTCTCTTTCTGCAGTTTGATACAGTAACTCCAGGATAGCCCTCAGCTACTCTGCTCACACCCAGATTCGATGTTGTCATTATGCTGGAGGACAATTTGGTTATGAGAAGTGGTTTTAAGCTGACAGCTCAATATTTAGTAGGGTCCAGAGCCTGGAGGAGCCATTGCCCTGAGAACATGAGACCAACCCCAAAGACAGCCATAGGAAGTCTGCCTTGCTATAGCACATCTACTGCTGCTCTGCACCAGGGCATCTCACCCATCTCTTCAAAGCCTTATCCCAGGGCAGGTCTCAGCAGGAAGGGTGCTTCCCAGCTACACAGAGGTTTCTGAACAAACTCTTATGGTACCCAGCCTGTGACCTCCTGCAGGATCCAGCAGTCACTTTAGGACTGCTCATTGTAATCCCCCACAGAGGACTCCATCCCTGAGTGGGTGCTGTAGCTCTACCAGCACAAAAACAAGGCAACCCTGGCCAACAACTGACATCAGTTGTGCTTCAAAGCCCATGGCAGCCCTCTGGGAAGTGGAGTTATGCTACGATCAAAACATAGCTGTGGTGTAGGCGCCCAAAACTGTTCCCCTGGCAGCTCAGTGCATCCTTGGCTCATATCCCAGAGCTACATCTCTCCCATTTTTCCCTGTGACAGTTTGTTCCTGGGGATCTCCTCACCTTTACCTCCCATTTCCTGGTAATTTTCTCCTACCACTCATCAAATTTTGATATAATTTGAGTATTTTGGCATTGGAGCAGAGGCAATGGTCCACTGGCATTGCCTTGGGTATCCCTACTGTCTTCCAGAGCCATCCCAACAGAGTGAAACAGCCCCCAAAACAGCCTGATTGATGTCATGGGGCAACAGCAAGGCTGAAATGGTGGAGAGGACTGGTCTGATCAGATGAGCTAACATGACAGAGCCATGACTCTTCCCCTGGCCAAGCAAAACGGACTGAGCCCACAAAAACTGCAGATTCTGCTCTCAGAAAATTGAGGTTGTTCTCAATAAGTTGCCAATAGTTCATTCCCCTAATCCCCTGCATTTGTGGCCCCCAACTCATCCATCCTTGTATTGCATCTCTTGTGCAACATTACCCCTTCCCCTCTGACACCCCAAACTCGGCCAGCCTCCAGAACCCTGTTTTGCAGGGTGAAGGGTCAGTGCTAGCTCAGGTCCCTGGCAAATACAGACAAACACAGGCTGCTCTGGGTGATGTTGGCTGAGCAGCTTGGGCTTCCAGAGCTGATGCTCATGCCTATCATGGATTTTCACATCAAAAAATTTGTTGGGAGGATGCTGAGGGGGTCATAGGGTTATAGAAAAAGACTCCAAGGTCTTTCTGTGGAGAGACAGAAATGGAAATTTTAACCTTGTCTGAAGATCAGAAACAGGCTGAAGAGCCTGATTTGACATTAATGAGCTGAGAGAAGAAGAATGGCCTCTCTGGAGGTGCTCGCCCTCAATTTATCCATTTTCTCCCTACTAAAATCATGGTACTCTTGAGGATGACAGCTACAAAGCCCATCTCAATTTGTCACTTGAATGAAGTGTTTGATCTGAGAATTATTGTTGTTATTGTTGTTGTTGTTATTATTATTATTTTAATATTTGGATGCTGATAATGCCTTTGATGCTAAGACAGAACTTATGAGCAAGACAAGTTCCTATCCCAAGGCTTTGGGAGCACAATTCCAGCTTCCAGTTAGTCACAGGACATCAGAATGCTGCTCTTAATGAAAAACGATATGACGCATATGTGGTATGAGTCATTATAATGTTAACTACAGTTACTTCAAGCCCAGACATCGCCAAAATTGCTTTCCTCCCTGAAGATGATTCATGTGCCTCATGTGTGACAGCTCAGTCATTTTTTGCTTATTCGAGTGAATTTCAATACTTTTTCAGGGTTTGAGGGGCAAAGTCCTTCTGTTCCTATTTGACAAGTTGAATTTCCTTAATATGTTCACAGTCAGCTTGTCAGAGATTTGATACCAGAAATGAAGAGCAAGGAGACATCACAAGATTTGCAGGTCTATGTGCAGGGGGTTGCAAGGTCCACTCCCCACTACAGCCATGAAGCGGAGGGTGCCCTCAACTGCTCACAAATTGAGCACAAACCCCCAGGGGAGGGCAGAGGGATGCTAAAGGGTCTGCAGGAAGCTACAGGATCCTAAGGACTGGGATGCAGCCCACCACTGCTCCTCTGAGCCAGCAAGGGATTGAGCACAAATGGGGAAGGTCCCTGTGGTGCTCACACAGCTGCTTGCTGATATTTTCATCCTAAACCCTGCTGCCTGCCTTTCATCTGGGGCTTCAGCAGCCTGGCAAAGCTTCATTTCCAGAGGCATTGCCTCCTGCTAATAGCTGCATAAGGAGGTCCCCAGGGATCATTCTGCCAGCCTCTAAAGAGGGTTTATTCAGCAATTAGTCAGTGGGAGACCTGCTGTCATGCAAGTGATGGCCACCTCAGGTAGCAGCTGTATTTCCTGGAGCTGGACTTAAACCCTCTGTCACTACATCACAGCATGTGGACAGTCTGAGAGCCCCCAGCTGCTGCAGCTGTCCATGTCCTCACATACATAGGCTGGGACACATCCTCACTCATTATGGGTTTTTTTGGGCAGAGCAGAACAACTTTGAAAAATGAGAGGGAATAGGAAAACAGTAAGTAGAAGAATCTTTAATGAAGTGAAGCACACACCACAGTCCAGGCCCTTGTGAGAGAATGAGATTGAACTCTGTTGTCTCAAAACCAGCTGTAGGATGTGAGGAGTTTTCTCTTTGTCATCTCCTCTGAAAACATGGCTGAATCCTGCTATTTGCTGCATGCCCTCCAAGGCCCTAGGGACTAGTGGCTGCAGTCTGTACCAGCAGCAGAACCAGCCCTAGTAACAGGAAGGCTGGATCACGTCTGTCAGCCATTGACCTCACTTCTCTCACAATCAGAAATGGGCAAGATTTGCCAGGCAACCACATGTCACAGACGTCTATTCTTGGGAAGAGTTATGTCAAAGTGAAGTCTTCAGTTTATGACTTCAATTCAACATAATATGGTGCAGAAGTTCACAGATAGGCCTCAAACACTCTGCCCTATCCCAAGCACATCTACATTTTTACAGCTGAAGCTCACTGAGCTTTTTTTTTGTTTCAGGCTACACAGGAGTAGAGTTTTGAAGTCGTATGGTTTTCCCCTTGATTTTCTTCATTATGCAGAGTTTTACCTTCAGCATTTCAAGAATCACAGTGAATCAGGCTGGAAGGACTGTTCTGAGGTCATCCATGGAGGACAAGTAGTCCCACCAGCTCAGCATTTTTAAAAGACTGTTATCTTTCATGGCTAGATTTACCACAAAGCTCTGGCTGCAGGCAAAAACAGCCAAAGCATATGGAGCAGCTATTCTGGGTTTAGAGCTGCTTTGCTTTTCCAGAGCAATGCAAAGCAGCTAGACAGCACACAGGGTTCCCTTCCGTATCCCACTCGTCCTCCAGATGTCTGCTATTTCCCTGAACATATCCCCTACGTGACACAACTGTACCCATATACACCACCTCCTTCTCCCTTCTTGCCCCCTTCATATCCTTGAAAATCCCACACTGCACCCCAGTTCTCCCATCCTACACCGCAGCTGGCTCTGGTCCAGGAGCATCAGTTCTGATGGGGACACTTGGAATTCATGGTGGTCTCTTGCCCTCATGAGGACTTGCCCTTTTCCATAATGACCTCCATGTCCTGTCCTCCTAAGGCAACTGTCCAGGAGAATGGGAGTTTCTTATGCTGTGAGGACCTGGAGATTCTGCCACATACTTTAGGCATCCAGGAAGATTTCATAGTTGGAGCAAGGAAAAGGTCACACTGAATGTCTATTCACAGCATGTCAACTGGGAGCTTAATAACTGCAGAATTCAGGAGTTTTCCAAAAGTACCTCCTTTCTCCATCCAGCATGTGCCAAAGAACAGTGCCTGACACCTGAACACTGCTTCAGCACCACTCACAAGGGGTAAGAGGCCCCCCTTTGACATGGCTACATGAGGCATTCAGGGCCATTGGTGATGGGGAGCAAGGGAGGGTTAGAAAGGGATTCCCTGTGGATTTTACTGCACTGAAGCATTTTTATCTCCAGCTGCCTCAGAAGATGTTTGCTAAGAAGGAGGAAAATGACACTAATTCCAGAAGGATGCTATTCATATATACTGCAAACACAGGCTTCTCAGGAGCCTTAGCTACATGTGAGGTTGGAGTTATCTGTGTTATCAGGTGCTATTCACATCATATCAGAGTCCTGACAAGATCTAATGCTGGGTGCTATGTTTCATAAGGGAACTGCATCTTATGTGTTGTTTACTGTTG
Source organism: Lonchura striata (assembly GCF_050655825.1). NCBI lineage: Eukaryota > Metazoa > Chordata > Aves > Passeriformes > Estrildidae > Lonchura > Lonchura striata. The sequence goes on along the minus strand of NC_140707.1, from coordinate 50,596,900 downwards.
CCTCCTAAAGGGTTAGACTTCCTCATAAACACTTTAAAAACTTCATTCTGCCCTCCAGGGCCTAATGCTTCATTTTTACAGAAGACTTGGGGTTTTTTAACAGTGTTTTTCAAAACAAATGATCTGAATCTGTCTTCTAATTGAAAAGTCTCAATTAATCCATAACAGCTGAATCATTGCCAACACAGTACTGTAAATTTTTTATTCTTTTCTGTATCCCTCTATGAAAGCAATCTGACAGCATGTTCAGGGCTTTTTTCCTCACCACTGTACACTAACCAGATGGTTTTTGCTCTATTGTCCACAGATACACCCACATAATTTTTTTGCCTTCATGCTTCCAGTTAATTTAGAAATCACTAGTGATTATGAGGCACTGAACTTGTTCCTTCCAATATGTTTTACCGTCCCCCTGTCCACGCTTAATTTCTTCTCTCATCACGCTGCCCAATTAATTAGCTTTGGCTCATCCCTCTGAAGCTTCTCTCTTGTCTCTAGATTTCACTAATCTGATCATTTTTAATAGCTGCAAATATAACTTTAATCTGCTCAGTGCTCCCTTCAGCCATCATAAATATGTACTTCAAATCCCCCACATACATCATGAGCACAAGGTGCACTGAGAGCCTCTGACAAATGAGTCCTGCCTGATGTTCTCTTGTCCTGCTGATGCAGCCACCTGAGCAGCAATGACCAGTCATCTCAGGTGTGGTTTGTTTCCCTTTCATTGTGCTTTCACTCTCTGTTTCTGCAGCTGAGTCCTCACCTTTGCAGAGACCTCCCAGTTATTGGGCATTTTAGTAGTGTCTATCCATTTCTGGCATGGAATCTTTCATCTCAGCACTCCGCTTGTGATTGTTTGGCAGGAGTTCAGGCTTTTAGTCTTGAGTGATCTGGGGTTTTTTTTGGCCGTCAATAAAGTAATGTTACCAAATTTGTCATGGCATATTTATCTGTTGCTATGTCTGTAGTTAAATGAAGCATGTGAAGCTCAGAACATATTGGCAGGCAGATTTTAATGTTTGAGAGAACATACTCAAAAACAAAACCCCACCTTTCCATGCCAGGCAGGCCTGAAACACAAGTATAGCCTTTTCATTTGTATTTTATGTCTCTAGCAACATTTTTCTAATTATTTTTTGAAGAGGTGCATCATTTGGATTGTATAACAAGCCCAATGGGATAGTACATCAGCTAATATTTGATGTAATGAGATCTCATTTCCTTCTGTTGGATGGGTTCTCAACAGAGTCTCCCTTGCAGCTGAGAGCAAAGGGCCATTTTGATATCCATTTTAATTTCATGCATCCCAGTGGATGCATAAATACAACAAGAAGTTTCAGTGGAGTGGGAGGCTCTGTACATTTTGCTACATTCCTTTCAGAGTCTGTCCCTTTTCTTTTTCTGGGCAGGAAAGTTTCCAACTGGCAGCTTATCCTCAGTGCCCCAGAGGTGTTTTATCTCTGGCTGACTCTTCTAGGTCACACAGCCTCTTACCTCATGTCACCTCCCAGGGACACTGCCCATCTCTAATCTGGACTGAATTGCTGTGGTTATAAAAGCAAAGCCCCAAACCACATTACTTAGGCTGATTTTCACCATACCTCCACAAGCATGTACATATCTATGTATGCATACATTTCCCCCAGCTGCCTGAGGTCAGAGAGGCTTTGATTTAGGATGCTGATGTCACTTTCTCATTGTTCAAGCAGGAGAAACAGTGCTGCAGCTCTGCTGCTAAGCAGTATATATGTAAAAGTTGGTGAGGGCTAATCTTCTGCCTGGCCAGGCAACTGCTGCACCTGTACATTATTCCAGGGATACGTGTGGCTCTGGTGAAGGATGGAGCAGCCATTCCCAGCTGATGGAAGGAGCTGGCCAGAACTGTGTAGGGACAGTTGTGGTGGAGGTGACCGTGCACACCATCGTGGCAGTGATGCCCCTGTGATCTATCCTCCATGCTCCCAGCCTTCTACATGTCAAAAAGCCAGCTAAGTTCTCTGGGCCTCAGCAAGCCATGGATGAAGATGCTTCATCCAGCAATTCAGTTTTCCTTTTATGCTCCCCAAAGACAGGGAGAGATGGGTTTTTGGGCACGTCTTGCTTCCCTGTAACTCCACAGCCTCTCCACCCTTGCCAAGAGGCTGTCCCTGAGGAATGGGGCCTCTTTGTCTTTAATTACCCCATGCTGCCTGGACAGGGCTGCATGGGATTTCATAACTGAGGAAAACAGCAGGACTGGGAAGTAGGCAATGGTGACCACATCTCCATGAGCTCCCAAGGATGTGAGCAGGGCCCTTATGGGGACTTTGACTCCAGGAAGGCAATTGCCACCAAACCTCTTTGCTGCCACCCGTGTGACAGCAAGTCCCACTGACTCTGCTTCCTCACAGGGCTGCAGCTCACCCCACACCCACACCGTATCTTGAGGTGTGCACAGCCAGAGCTTTACTTCACTGGGACTTTGCTGCAGTTGGAGTCAGCAGGGTTGAAGGGACCCCTACAAGTCATCCGCTCTGTTCCCGTGTCCCAAGTCACATCCTGAGGCCACTTCCAAAGTATTTTTCTAATTTGGATTGACAGACCTAGGATGGCAAAGAAGCAAAACTTCCTTACTGCTCCCTTAGCCCTTTCCTGTCTGTCCCACTCCCTAGGGACATGGGGACAACTATTTCCTTCTTTGATTCCCCTCAAGCTATGCTGGCTTTGTCTGGCCACAGGGATTTGTTTTCCCTGGAGATCACTCTGCTTATAGCAGAGTGCTCTGCTGTCATCCTCAAAGTCAGCTTCCCTGCCGAGGCCCCCAGCCTGGGACTAACATTCTGGGTTCAAATCCTCCCCAGACCTGCTGGAGGTTGCCAACAGTGGGACACAGATATTACCCCCAGGGAGGGAAAGCTGGCCACCTGTCAGTGCTTCTTTGGGGAACACATGCACTTCAGTCCTGTTGTTAGCCCACGTAATTCAGGCCTTTTAGCTTTGCAAAGGGGAGTCTCTGCTGCTACTGGAAAGATGTGCAGCTATCTGAGAGAGCTGGAGCAGAGGGGAGGCTGCCCTGCCCATCTTCCCTAGCCAGTGCCCCAGCCCCTCAGGTAACGGGACCTTGAGACCCAGCTGCCGTGGTACATAGCCCATCAGCTGTCAGTTCAGTTCCTGGAAGAAGCTGGGAAGTGTTAGAGACAAGCCCGGACCTTCAGAAAGTCACGTTGTACTGAGAAGACACAGCGTAGTCCCCAGGGAGCCTCACTGTGGGCTGCAGAGGGTGACAGCTGGGCAGTGTTGCTGGTGGCCACGGGCGGCTGTGGGTCGCACCTGGTGTGCCTGTCACGGACTGCTCCGGGCAAAGCAGCACCGAGGATGGCTGAAGGCAGGCGGCTCTCTGCCGCTCAAGCAGGTCGCTGTGGCTAGACCAGACTCCAGCCGCGTGTGTATCTGCCAACAGTCGTCTCGGTGCTGGGTGGTCCTGAGGTGTGGAAAACTATTAGCGAGCATCTAGGGAGTTTAGGAACTGCAGGGCATCGGCACAGGGCTCAGGGAGCTGCCGAAACGTGAGGGAGCATTGCGAGCTCGCCGGGACATTTGAAGGGGTGGGGGGGAAACGGGCTCAAGAAGAATGGGCTGTTGGGGCTGTGGTCTTGACTCTTGCCGTGCTGGTGCAAACCCGGGTTACCTTCAGTAATCGGAGCGATGCCCAGATATGTGTGGGGCAAATCAGGCTGCCACCCTGATTCTTACGGAGCAGAGCAGAAAAATACCTGACTGAGCCAGCAAACGAGCCGGCTGTCGCCGGGGTGCAGCCCCCAGGCCGGGCTGCCTGCCCCCTCAGCACCGGCTCGGGCAGCGAGAAATCGCTTTTATCCTTTTCCTTTAAACTCTGCTCACTGGCACTGGGTCTTTCCCCTGCTGGAGGAGTGGGAAGGGCTGTGCCCTGGGAAATGCAGCGATCCGAAGAGAAAGGAGAGAGTTTGTGCGGTGCTATCGGAAGCAGCAGGAGAAGCAGTCACGTCGGGAGCCCCGGCGCGGCTCCCCTCAGGCAGCCCTCGAGCCGCTGATCGCACCCGCGCCGAGCGCGGCTCCGCGGGCGCGGAGGTGCAGCGCGGTCCGGCCGCGCGGGGCACCGCGCCGCTCCCGCCGGCGCCGCCGCACTCGGGCACCGGCCGGGGCCCGCCGCTCCCGCCGCTCCCCACGGCCGCGCCCGGGCCCGCCGCAGGGCCGCCGGGCGCCCACCCGGCCACAGGCCGCGGCGGGGCCGCCGAGCCGCTGCCGGCCGCCGTCATGCCAGCCGCCGCCTCTCCGCTCCTGCCGCCGGTGCTCCAACTTGGCGGCTGAGCCCTTCCTCGGCACGCAGGTAAGGACCGCGCACGGCTCTGGGGTGGGGGCACCCCCGCTGGCACCCGGGTGGGTCGGCATTCCCGGGGGGTCCGGGAGCTCGTCCCCAGCGTCCCCAGGCTGCTCCAGTGGGATGGCAGCACGTCCCCAGGGAAAGGCAGCCTCGCGCCGAGCTCGAGTTGGAGCCAGAGGGGTCAGAAAATACGCTGGGGGATGCAAAAAATGAAAGGATACAATCTGGAGAAACCAGGACAAATTATCTCGTCAGAGGCTCTGGCGTGTCCAAAATGTAAGAATTTCAACCAAAGTTTAGGAGGCCAGATATGTCGGAGCAATTGCAATGACACCTTGGACCCATCCTGCCTTCAGGACTCCCTCCCCGGGCGGCAGCTCAGCCGCCGGCTGAAGTTTGGGGGTGGTTTTCTTCTGAGAAGCCTCAGCAGCCGGCAGGAGCCACGCCACTGCCGGCTATCCGCGGGATGCAGCTGGGCATGGGAACAGTCCGGGGACCTCGGTACATGCAGCTGTCGAGCACCATCTCCCTGTAGCCCTGAGGATGACCTCCCATTTTGTGTCTGGGGGATAAAGCCACTCGTTCAGGAGTTTCAATGGAAAGCACTTTCCTTCTCTACCCATGCCTGTTTATAATTCCTTCTCCAAATCTGCTGCGGGTTTCAAAGCCATGTTACTCTCCCAAATCCATTTTACTGGGCTGCTTCCTTTGCTTCTAAAAAAGATAAATTCCCCTTTCATTTAGCTTGGATCTGCCACCAGTAAAAATCTTCTTCCCGGGAGGAAGGTAGTGCTATATTAATACCAGGGGAAACCAGAGAAGTGGGGTCTGACCCTGCCTGCCACACGCAAAGGAAAAAATAGCTTTGGTCTCTGAGGGATAGTTGCTGGTTACTCTGTAGATTGTCATGAGAAGAAATTACCCAAGCCAAAATGCAGTGACTGCATTTCTCTGGCAAAAGTTTCTTGTGTCATAAAAACAGTGGCAGAGCTAAAGCTTTGGGGAGCTGAATCCACTTCACTTTGTCTCCCTGAGCCACCGTCAGAGGCAGGTAATAAACACCATTATTAAAGAATGAGTAATTTGCTGCAGCTCTAGCACAGTGAATTTGTACAGCAGATCCCTGCTTTTGCATGGTACCCAACTCCTTCCTGCCCTCAGCCCAGCCTGCAGACATCACCATCACTTGCAGAGAAATGACCAAGTACTTAGAAAAAAATTTGCCCTTAAAATCTCCCTCTAGCCCCTACAAGTTCCCTGAAGGAAGCCCCAAAAGGGACAATCCTGCCCAGCCCAGGAGCTTATGGCAGAGCAGTCTGTGGGCCCATGGCATGGGTATGGCCACTTCAGACCATTTTGGTTTTTCTGCCCCTCCACAACCCCTCTACTTGTGTTGGGACATACTCAAATCTTCCCAGGACCATCTTTGACCTCACTAGGTAGTCCAAAGCTCTGCTCTTTCTGCTCTCCTTTTTCTGCCTGGTTTCTAAAGTTCTGGACCTGAGCCTGTGACTGGCAGGTGCCACTTGCAGGAGCTGCAACTCTATTGCTGCTTTCAGGGTGGTAATTTCAAGCAACATCTTCAGACAGAATTTCTCTATTTGTAGAGTTGGATATGGGCAAATGATTGGCTTTTCTGAGTGAAGGGCCAAGGCACAGCATTAGAAAGGGAAAAAAGTCATTACAGGTTTCCTTCAAATTGTCTTTCTGTGGCAGTTTCTGTCAAGTAAAAAAGGAAGCAAACCAAACACTTTGCTCAGCCTGGAAGGGAAGACTACAATGATCCCCCAGTGTTTCTTGGGTGCATCACTTAAACCAGCTTCCTTTTGGAGTAAAACACTTCAGGTATATTTTGAAAACCAGAGTTCATTGCAGTATTTGTCCCCAAGCTGTGTGTCTGGAAGCTCAACAGCTGGTGTGAAAAATTGGCCCAAGGCACATGAGAGATTCAATGCCATGTGTGACAGCCACCATGCTGCTACTCCTGAGCTGGGCAGAGGTTTCTCTGCAAATCCTTCCTGCTCTCCATGACTTCCATGGTGTCAGGGCAGGACAAGAGGGTCCCCACCCAGCAGGAATATGCTGGGAGGGAAACACCATGAGCAAAATGTCCTCGCTCAGCCCACGCAGCTCACCCAGTGCACAGCTGCCTCTTTCACTACATTGTGATGCTGGATGGGTGCAAGAAGCAAGCTGAGTCCTCTCTCACAGGGGTGGTGTCATGGGCTGGGAAGAGAAATGGGCCAGGAGGAAATGGAAAACATCCATACAGCAAATGAAGGAGCAGTCTAGAGTGTGCCTCAGCAAGGCAACTTGACCAGGTCATGGAAAAGAATATGTGATATTGTTTTGTAACAGCTTTGTTTCCACACTATATGAAAGAAAATTTAGTACTATCCTCTGCATCATCCTGGAGTCTGATACTGTGATGGACAAGGGTTGTGGGATGGCTGGGGGCAGCTGCTCTCTTTCCTCTCATTATATTCCTGACAATAGAATAAACCAGTGTGAACTGCCCCTCCTCAAACTCAGAGGGCACATTTCTGCTTGAGTATTCTTTGGCAGTATGGAATTTTGGAATATGGAAGGGACTCTCAACATCTGGTTTGGATTGCACTTTTTGACCCTAGTAATAATTTTAACACCTTGAAGTTTGTCTGGGCCTGCAGATGTTCGCCAGATGGGAAGACAGCAATCCACTTATTTGCTGGACCAGGAAGTCATCTTACTGCTGATAACTGGAAACTTAGGGTTTGGAAATTTAAGATAGAAAAGTGTCATCTCCACAACTTAAGTTCATTTTTAAAGAGAGTGCAGATCATTGGCAGATGAATTAAACATCTGAACTACAGAGGAGTCTTGTGAGTCCCCAGGAGAATCAGGACACAGTAAACAAGGAAATAGCCCTGAGCTGAAGGCAGGGAGGTATGGATAAAACAAACAGGGCAGTAGGGAAAGGAGGGTGCTGCATGCGCTAGCCTTCAGGGTGCTAATGAATCATTTGAGTACGGATATGTTCTAAACAGAGACAAATGAGCAGTCCTTAACAGACGCTTTACATTGCCAGCTTCAATTGGTAAGAGGGGGATTTTCAGGGAGATGTCAGCATGGAGTTAGGTGCTGTGGTTAAGCCACTCTATCAGCAAGCCACAGCTGTGAAGGGGAGGACATCTTCCTGTGCCCCAAACAACTGCTGCTACTTTGAGTGCTATGTCCCTGTCCCCATTTTGGTCTCGAATGGTGCAAGTCTCTCACCAGGAAGAAAGCCAGGTCCCATCTGCCTGACCCCTTCTGTGCAAGATGTTGAAGGGAGATCATCCCTGGCATGCAGACCTGCACATGGTCCCAGGCTGGGCTGCAGGGCAAAGGGGAACATGGCTGGTCCTGGAGGGGAGCATGAGGCACTGATCTGCTCCAGCACAGGATATTGAGTGGTCTCTGAGGAGGATGGGGTGCAGGGTCCCATAGCAAAAACAGCCATGAATGGCCTGTGGGACCTCATGAGCAGAAGAGCCTTGAAGCAGAGATTATGGGACTGGAGAAAAGGGTATGGGTAAAACTGCCTACTTGGAGAAGAGCATGGAGCCATTTAGGATAACCATTGTGTTCAGTCCAATACTGGGTATGAATAGTGACAGAGAAAACCTGATGTGAAATCGAGGACTGTAGTCATTAGCAGAGGAAAATCAGCCATGAGCAAAATTACAATCTGCCAGCAAGAGCTTCTGTGTATTTTCCAGCAGCAGAGAGAATGTCCTGATAGTAAACACATCTTGAAGGACCTCTGTGAGCAATCCAGTGGGATACTTGTCACTTTGGACACTCTGACCAAGAAGCCTGATCTCGAGCAAGGAGTTGGGATGCCTTTGTGCTGGAAGAATTGGAGCACAAGGTGTCAGTGAGTTTGGCACTCAGTGTCTCTACATACATGGATTTTTCTAAGTAGGTTTTCTACATTGAGGGCAGAATGCCAACACCCCTCTCTCCAGAGAGCATTCTTAGTGTAATTCCTTAGGATGGTCCTGAGCTGAGGAAGAGAAGGTTGAAGCCCAGACCCAGTCTGACTTCATGTTTCTTCAGAACAGTGACTTAGATGCTGTAGCAGGCAGGGGAATTAGTCTCCTCTGACCCTCGACTGGTATTTTTTGGCTCAGATGAGAAGTGAGAGCCCAACAGCTTCCAAAAGTATCTTCACTGGCTAATGCCTCAAAGGGCTAGAGATGCTGACAGTCCCAGCAGCAACCATTCGTGGGAGTCATTGGCCTTGACCTCCACTGCCTCCCTTGCTGGGTCCCTATACAGGAAAGTGAAGAAGCTTCTGGTGAGGGCAATCCATCAGTTTAGTTTGGTGTCATGTGCCACTTTAAAGCCCCTCACAGGGGCTTCTTGTTGAAGGTTTGTTTCGGTGCAGACTCAGGAGTGCTCTGAGGCTGAGAGGACTGTCCCAGTGTGGGTGTTGGAACCTTCAGAACTTGCCCATCCCTGATCCTGTCCTGGTCCACTTCCCTGGCCCAGTGCTACCAGTCAGGTCACTCACTCTGCTCTGCCTCAGCTGGGCACCCTATGGCCACTCTGCTGCCCTCCAGCTCCAGGCCAGCCGCAGGAGCAGCCTCCTGACGCTGCCCGCTCTCATCCCTGGTCCCGTGTACGCAGGACAACCTGCAGAAATTTCCGACAGCCGCCTTATTTACTTGTTCGCGTCTCCAGCTTAAAAAAGGGCATGCCGAGAGAGTGCAAACCTGCTAATTATACACCTAGCCGCCCACACCACCATGTGCTTTATTTCTACCACCATCCATGCTTCCTTCTTCCCGCATCACCAACTCGATGAGCCCTTCCCGTACTTCTCGTGCCTGAGGGGCACGGCGAGGTGCATGCCGGCAGGCTTGGCCCCCGGCTCCGTGCTCACACTAGACGAGCCAACGCCAACCATGGGTTGCCCAGCGATTTGGACATACAGGCACCGCACTCAGGCTTTGCCCGCAGGCACCGTCCCGGCCCCGCGACGCTGAGGGTCGGGAGCGGCTGGGCGGTGCGGGTGGTGCGGGGCTGAGAGCGTGGTGCGGAGCTGTGCGGGGCTGTGCGGGCTGTGCGGGGCTGTTCGGGCTGTGCGGGCTGTGCGGGGCTGTGCGGGCTGTGCGGGCTGTGCGGGGCTGTTCGGGCTGTGCGGGCTGTGCGGGGCTGTGCGGGGCTGTTAGGGCTGTGCGGGCTGTGCGGGGCTGTTCGGGCTGTGCGGGGCTGTTCGGGCTGTGCGGGCTGTGCGGGCTGTGCGGGGCTGTTCGGGCTGTGCGGGGCTGTGCGGGCTGTGCGGGCTGTGCGGGGTTGCGGTGGGCGCTGCGCGGCGCTCCGGGGACACCTGGCGGCCGCCTGGCGAGCGCCGGACGCGGCCGAGGATGGGGACACGGCAACCACGACCACCCTGGCGGCGCCGCACAGCCGTGTGCGGGCACTCCCGGTGTGAAGCTGAGAGGTATGGGGATACCTCCTTGGAGGTGATGGAGGTTCTACTGCTCCCCTGTTGATGTGGGCACGGGCAGTGTGTCCAGATAGCTGGCACCGGAGCTGGAGACTGGAAGCGGGGGGAGACCCAGCCCTGGAGATCCCCTGGAATGGCTTCTCCAAAACCAGCCCGGCTCTTAGCTGCTAGCCCCAGGGATGGATTTGCTGCTCCCTACCATTAGGAGCAACACCTTAGTTCTGAGCATAGCTAGGCTAGAACACTGCTGCAGAGAAATATTTTTATCAGAGACAATAAAGACCCGATTTCCACCTGGAAATTGCCCAATTTGACTTGTGATCCTTGAAAAGCAGCCCATCGCATCCCAATTCTCAGAGCAATTTAGTCTCTGTTGGAGCCAGCAGGCCTTTGGTACTGGCTTTCCACCTGTCAGGAGATCAGAACAAGCATTTTATTCACTCCTTTCCTGCTCTATCCAACCAGCTGCATCAAAGGTGTGAATCAAATTCTCTACATCAGAAATGCCTCAGCTATCCTCCCTCTAATATAAGTCCAGGCTTTGTGTCACCTTCTTCCTTCCCTCCTGGTCCTCACCAACTCTTTCCCCTCCAGCAGCTTCATAGTCCTTTTCTTCTCTGTGTTGGTGGCCAGGGTCCAGTTCTCTGTCTGGCTCAGATGTCACTTTGCTTCCCCTGCCGCATGCTTCTTGCCCACCATTTGCCTTCCCACTGCTGTCCCTACTGTGCTCTTTTGTTTCTCTGTGTACCATCTCTGCCAGACCCATTGGGCCAACATATCTCACCACCTTTCCCTCCTGCGCCACGCTGAGACCTACCTCCCCCACATCTGACCTTTCCAGCCCCCAAGCAACCTCACCTGATGCTCGTGCCACAGCAACCTTTCCCAGGACTGGTGAAGTCTTTGTTACACCCCGGGGAAGAACAGCCCCTCAATCAACATGTTTATGCTGTGCCCAAGCCAGAAGCAGTGGTGTCAGACGAGCACTCGTGGCAGCACTTCAGCGTTGGCTGGAGTCAAACTGCTTTCTGCAATCATGTCTGTGGGGCTGATGAAAGCACTTCCTTCTCCCCTTGAGCTGTGGTTCACCCTGCAGGGCTCAGGGCTGAGACATGCCAGGGATCCATGCTGCTGCACGGGCTCCTATGGGTGAGAGAGGGCTCGGTCCATTCCTGCCAGACATATGGTCCATGAGCTCTCACAGCCCTTCTTTCACCCCTTTCCAGAATGACAGCTGCTCAGGCAGTGCTGTGCCTTTGCTTCTCAGCGCTTTTGTGAGATGGCTTTCTCTTTGTCAGAATCACAAGCTTGGATTCTCTGAGGCAGAGGTACTGTGTCCTGACTGGACCTGGGCCTCTGCTTAAAAGGTCCAAAGCACATCCTGAGAGCTTCTAGGAAAGTCTGGGCTCAGGGACAAGTGCTCAACAAATCTATGCTTTCCTCTTCCATCAGGAGTGGATCTGCATCTGTCCTGGGGCTATGGTGCTGTACCTGGCCATGGTGCTGCTTAACATCAGCTGGATCGGGAACGGGCATTCACACTGTCCCCTGCTCTCAGATTAGCTGGGGATGGCAGTGCAGCAGGACACCAGTACCTGAGGGCACCGACCTCCCCTGGTGCTGTGCTGAAGAGGAAAGCCTTCAGCCAGGATGGGCTAACCTTCTCACTCTGGAGTCTGGGGACATGCACCATAGCCACAACCTGCTAATGAGCCCGGGAAGCAAGGCAGAGTGTTTGCTTGACAGGGCAATTAAATGATGATTGATTCCTGGAACAGCTATTTAATTCATCATTAGCTGGCTTATCACAGCCGGCATCTGTGCCAAGGGTCCCTCTGAGAACTGCCTCAGGGGATGTGGTGTGGAGGTGAGATCTGTGAAATACAAAGCTAAATTTGTTACCTCTTTATTTTTACGCCTTATTTTTGGTTCATTTTACCCAGTACTAGCCTTAAGAAACTGAGAGTACACAACACAGCTGTGCATTTCCCACTCTGCCGGGGACTGCTGCAACCAGGCTGGGGAGTGTGGGGGCCCGCTCAGCCAGCTGGTTACAGGAGCAGCCGTGCACAGGGGGAGGCAGTTCGGTGGGGAGCCAGCAGCTGTCAGGCAGCAGTAGAGCTCCAGCAATGGTTCAGCTCAACTAGGGCACCGCAGTCTGCCTCCTCCCAGGTGTGCCCAGGTTGTGTGTGTATGCTTGTACGTGTGCATCCCCCCATGCACCTAGCAGCATGTCCATGTGCATCCCCCGTGCACCTAGCAGCATGTCTGTGTGTGCATCCCCCGTGCACCTAGCAGCATGTCTGTGTGTGCATCCCCCGTGCACCTAGCAGCATCTCACCACCGCTCCCTGCTGCCAGTACTGCCCAGACTAGCCCCATGGGGCTGATGGATATGCACACTATCCAGCTTTCTGATAATAAAGACAGAGAATCACCACTCTTTGACAATTTTGTCTTTTATTGCTTTCTTGCTTTCATTTTCTGACTACATTCCTCTTTCTCCAAGCTTTGTTATTAACAGACATTCTTTATCATCAGGCTTGTTTTATTACTAGGCTTCCCTTTTTAAGTCCCTGTGTGACTAAATTCCCTGTAGGATTCAGATAACCCAAATGGGGTTTGGGGACAGCTGCAGGGCTGGTCTGACTCTCTCCTTCCCTGCACATGTGCATGCAGGGCTGGTCCTCACCCTCTCTGCCATTCCCTCTCTAATGTAATCTCCAGAGGCTTGGTGGCCCTCGTCTACACCAGCAAACCCAGATCATTCGGTACACGGCCTCTATGTGATGTGCTGATCTCGGTGACTGTGGAAAGCATCTCTAATCCCTCTGGTACTGGAACCCTTTCACTTCTTCACCATTATTGGAGTGGAAGGTTTCAGCCTGGCTGCTTTCAAGCAGGGCTGAGCACACTGCTGCAAGCGTGTTGTGACACTGTCCCTCATTGTCCCCTCTCCACTGCTGACAAATGCCAGGACTGGGCACGAAGGATGCAGTTGGTGGCTCCTTTGCTTATTTATCAGAAGCACTGGGAGATTTTCTTCTGAACTTTCCCCCTTGTCCCTGCAGTCTCCCAGGGAGAGCATGAGCCCCAACTCCCAAAAGTGGAAGTCAGCAAGGATAACATACTTTAGTACAGGAAATATTTTTTAATTCCAGAGGGTACAGGACTAATACAGGCTAAATTCTTCTAGCTGTAGCCCATGTCCTGTCCATGCTTTGTGCAGCAGCTCCAAGATCCTGGCTCTGCTCTAAGGACAGCTCCAGGACAATCTGAGGGACCAGAAAGGTTTGAGCTCACCCCACTTTCCTGGGATGAAGCCTCAGCCCTGCCCAGCCCACATTCACAGACTTCCCCATACTTCAGGAGTTTTTCCTGTGATTTCTGATACCCACACTGTTACTTCCCAAGGTATGTTCACCCTAGGATGTTTGCTGCCTGCAAGCCCTCGCTGCCTCTTCCCCACAACCCAGGTCAGTGAGACATCTCCCACTAGCCCTTCTAGCATCCTATGGGACTCAGCAGTCTATGTCCAGCAACAGTCCAGCTGCATAGATGCACTCTTCCCACACTGGTTCCCTGGCACCTCCCAAACTGCCTTTTAGGTTTCCAGTTCCTCCCAGCTCCTTTCCCTTCTTTCCCCCTCCCACTCTCTGTTTCCCAGCGCTTGCTGCTGTGAACGTGTAGCTTTTCTCTGCAGCTCTGCTCCTTCTCCAACCTGTTGCTGAGGACCCAAACTGAGAAGCACAGCAACTTCCACACAGACAGCACCTGCTGCCCAGTGGCCAGCAGCCTGCCCGAGGTCCATCTGCTGGTGTTTCTCAACACATTTGGAACTGACTGCCTTCAGTAGTTCTCAGCAAGATCCCATTCCTTCCTACCCTAGCTTGCTGCCAGAATCATGTCTTGAAATAAGGTGTGGATGCTGAACTAAAACTGTCAGTTTTCTCTCGCTAGTTCTGGGCTCCTGCTTTGGCTGCTGCTCTCAAACAACACTTGGTGACTGGTCTCTCCTTACAGTTTTGTTAAAAAATAGGTTATTTTATTAGAAATCTAGTTTGCAGGTTAAGGTAAGCAAAGAAGAGGATTGTGGTTTCCTTGTCTGAAAACTGGGATGTAGCTTTGAGCTTCCCTGTGTCTGTGCAGAAAATAAAACCATATTTGCTATAAATATGCATCTCCCTTAAATATTTTGAAAATACTTAATGGCCATCTGCTGCATGAGCCACTACCAGCTTTATAAGTAAGGTGGGAAACTGTGGAAGGCAGGAAAAGGTTTTAGGAAGGGAGAAGTGAAGGGCATTCACCAGAATGCAGTGTTTTAGCAGCATGAAAGGGCTTTCAAACAGTTCCATTTTCCTGAGCAGATTTCCAAAATGTGATGACTGCTGCCTAAACAAACCCAATGGACAGGTCCATTTAAAACCATGTACAGCTCTCCATCTGCATGATGTTGTAGAGTTTGGCCAAGGAAACAGAACCACTTGGGCTTTTCAGTTTCTAAAGACTTCAGTTTCTCTATTTATATTTCCCTCTTGAGAGTTAAGGCCAAGGTGGTGTGCTGTCTATCAGAAAACCTCAGGGATTCTTACAGCAGGAGGAAGTGTGACCCTGCTGCACAGCATCCTGCAGAGGAGTCAGTGACCCAAGTCTCTAAGGGGAACAAGAACATTTGAGGTTGCAAGGCAATAAGGTGGCATGGTCTGGGAGCTGGGAAAATGCTAAAGAGACTGTAAAACCTGGGGCTCAAGCAGTGAAGAGGGCAAAGTAATTGTTTCTCTCTCCTGAGAATGCTCATATTCCACTGTACTTTTTCTTTGTTCCTAGGTGGGTTGGGAAGCCAAAATAGTAAATGCTGCTCTGAAGGAAAGGGGTGGAAATATTTAATCTGAAAAAAAATGAGAGCAGTACAAGACTTCAGCACTCTGAAATGGAGGAAGGGAGAGGGAGGTGAACTTCACTAAGGAAGAAACCCATGTGGACATTTGTAGCTGAGGATCTCCTTTGGGCTCAGCATTTTCTGAAGCTGGTGGCCCAGAGCCAAGGCTGTCTGGCTGACACTATAACCAGGGGTGGAGCTGGTTTAAACAGCACTTTGATGTGATGTATCATTTACTTAAATTTTCATAATTTCAAAGTGAACCAAACCCCATGGAGTCTCCCCTTTAATGTCCACATCTTTCTGTTCCTCCTCACAGCTGGCCGAGCATCCAACACTCCCACCCCAGCCTAAACACCAGCTCCATGTCCTCACAGCAGCCCCCTGGCTTCCCTTGGTGGCTTACTGCACTTGCTTCAGCCCCAGTTCAGGTTTGGATGAGTCCTAGAGAACTTCATGTGCAGCAGAAAGCCAATTAGGTGTGTGTGTAATGTCCAGTGGGATATAATTCATCATGCAACCCTCTACTTTGGGAAGTCAGGGAGACTTCTTGAATGATTGTAAGTCTCTTATCTACTTCTGTGCTGTCAGTCTTTGTCACAGCACACATTATGAACCAGCAGAAAAGATGCAGTAGGTCCTTTCCTGTCAGGCTGCACATGGCCAAGATGCATTATAGATACAGCAAGTCCTCATGTTAATCCGGCCTGAATCAGATAACTTCATTGCAGGGTTGCATCCTTATCTTGCTACTACCTGGGAAGATAGCATTCAGAGGTGGAGAGGGGTCTTGTTTTCTCCAGTATTGCCATTTTTTTCTGTTTCCACTAGCCTCTTGACATTGGCTGTGCTTTTCTGCTCCCTTGCCTTGCTGAAATAACAGCCTACTCCCTCCCACCCCCTCTGCTCCTGCAGGATCTCCCCACCACCACCGCTGCCGGCAGCATGGAAAGTGTGCGTGAGCTCCAAAACCCGCTCTTGGCCAAATCCAATGGCCACCTTCACAGCAGCTATTCTTACCACCAGCATCACAGCCAGGACTACCCCAGTCATCGCTGCCAAGGGAAACTGTATTCCTACATATTCCAAAACACTGGTGGTGCCAGGACTCACCAGCTGCTGGATGCCAGTTCCCTGCAGCTGGCTGTTGAAGCTTTGTATGGCCCCAGTTTCATCCTTGTGAAAGATGAGACTGCTCTCAAGGTCAAGGACAGCAAGATGGAAAGCTGCGAGACCACTTTTACAGAAAGCAAAGAGTCTTCATCTGAAGCTCCTGAAGGGCAAGAGGCACAAGGATCCTGCCTGGTAGAGAGCGACATCCGTATCCAAACTGTTTCCTATGAGGTGGAGGAAGAAGAGCTCCAGGAGTATGAGGTGAGCTTGGACAGGTAGGATAGCACTAAACTCCTGTGGTCATTCTTTCTGGACATTGGCTCAAATTCTTGATAATTTTTTCTCCCTTCTTTACCCAGAACTCCCCCCCACCCCAATCCTACCATCTCCTGCCTCGCCAGTCTCCCTGTGCATCCAATATTTCTTCTTCCTCCTTATCACTTCTGCTCCTTTCTCCTCACTGTGACTTCAGAAGGAGGTCAGCTTCCCTAAGAGAAGCCTGGCTGCCTGCTGCTGGGAGCAAAAGGGAGGTGGGTCTCTGCAAGACCCTTGGGAAATGGGAATGCTTTGAGAAGGGCAGCCTGCTGCTGCTGTGGCACTCAAGCTAAAAAGAAACAGCAATTCTTGCATAACAGCAAAATTCACATGCCTGATGGCAGCAGCTGAGAGAAAGCTTTTTATATATATATATATATATATATATATAAAGACAGGATGAATCCTGCACAGGAAGAATGAAAGCTGACAAAGCAGCCTTGCTGCTGTCCTGTGCTCTTCTATGGCTTGAACAGTGGTGCCAAGGCTGGGAAACATCATCCAGGATCTTGCGAGGTGCGAGGTGGGAGAGGGTCCCAGAGCTCACTGGAGCTGACGGCCCAGCACAGCTCTGCTTCTTTTGGTGTTGGTGATGTAGCCTGTTCAGATGGCAGCAGGGATGTCCCAACCTCTGTGTCCCTTCCCCACCAAGACACGTCACTTGCAGGGTGGTCTGAGGCTGGCCCAGCAGTGCCCAAAAGCGAGGGCTCACCACAGCCACTGAGCAGTGACTCACTAAGGGCACAGGGCATGCTGCCCCTGCAGTGGAGGCTCCAATTCAAATGCTTTCCCTCACTTCCTAAATTAGTTTAGCAAGATATTGATCTCCTAGACTCTAATGGGGATAAGTAATTCTGTTTAAGTTTGGTTAAGCTGACAAACAGTCAGTTCTGCCAAAGCTGAAGATATTTCAGTTTAAGACTCTTTCTAACGCAGGGAAATCCCAGACCCCCAGCATTTGCTCTGGCAGGGAGCCAAGAATCCAGTTTGCTGAGCTACGGTGTTCCTCATCAAACCATACTGAAGAGTCTAAAATATTTTTGAAATTTACTCCTTGAATTTGCCAGTGGGAATTGTATGAGAACATGTGATGGGACCAGGAGAGAGTGGGAGCTGGGAGGCGAGGTGCTGAGATGCAGCCTGCAGAGCGGCACGGGGAGGTGGGCATGTGCTGAATCCATCTGGTTTTGCAGAGTGACTCCTCCAGCGACAGTGAAAGCGAGGATCATTTCCTGATGCTCCCCCCCCGGGACCACTTGGGCTTGGCCCTTTTCTCCATGCTGTGTTGCTTCTGGCCCCTGGGGATTGCTGCCTTCTACTTCTCCCAAGGGGTAAGGAATCCCTTTGCTTGTTTGCATGTGCCAAGTGCTACAGCAGAGGCCCTGAAAGCCTCAGCAGCCCATGGAGGTGACCAACACCTTTCTGAATCTAAGGCTCATCTCTGTGCCATGGCCGTAACTCTGAGGGCTGAGACAAAGGGTGCTCCTGGATGTCTCCACAATTGTTGTGGGGTTGGAACTCCTCCAGTTCTGGTGTGGATTACTGGAGGCCAGGCTTTTCCTTTGAGTTTTCTGGCTGTTATTTAGGGAACTGGAGGGCTCCTCCTAGCCCAGTTTCTCACCCTCCAGCCAAGTTCAGGAAAATGGCATTTTCCCACCTGTCTTCCCATTCTCCATGTGAAGTAATGTGAAGGTTCTACACTATGACCCAGACTGAGGCAGGTCATGCCACAGGAGCCAGGCTGCTCTGGAGGCTGGACATAAAGGGGAGCTTGGTGTCCATATCACACCACAGCTCCTCTCTTGCACTTGTTTCTGATGCACATTGGAGCTCACAAGAGCTGCTGCATCCCTGAGGACTTGGCCTGGAGCCTGGGCTCGCTTATATCACTGTTGACCCAGAATAATTCATGAAGAGGCAGAGGAGTTACTCCACATTCGCATAGATGCTGCTGTACCAAGAATAGATGAGGGGAGGCATTAAGAAGTTAAATCAAGAGGGTAGGAACAGAGGTGGAAAAATATATGAGTTCCTGGCACAGAGTTAGTGAGAGGCAGGGGAAGCATTAATTGATTAGGACCCCAAGGAAGTGATTTCACATTTTTCCACATAGTGCAAGATAGCACAGTGCACTCTCCACGTGGTGATGTAGGTGGGGCAATTTATATCTAGCTCCATTTTCTATAACTACCCCCTTTGTTCACTCACTGAGGTAAGGACCGTATCTTTGTTTGGTGTCTTTGCACATTGAGTGCATTGATACCCACCTGGCAACTTGAACTCAAGTAGTAGGTAATAAGAGATATTGGAATATGCCCGAAGCACTCAGAGAAGCTGGAAGTTGCCATCCTTTTCCAGAGAGATGGTGATCTGTCTCCACTGCTGGTTTCATCAGCCCTTCAATAGCCAATAGGCTTCAGCTGAAAACCCCATGGAGGAAAAATCAGGTGGCAGCACAGCTGGACCAACAGACCATAACATCAAAAGTCAGCTCCCTGAGCCTAGGCAGCTCTCATTACATTTCTGTATAGGATGCACTGATATCTGGTCAGTACCACAGCCATCACCCCATGCACTGAGGTCTTAAAAGAGTCCAGCCACCCACTCACAGCTCTGGCTGTGTGCCCAGATGGGTGTTTTCAGACAAGTAGCTGAAGCCCGTGTTTCCCATGGAGGCAAAATCCACAGGGAAATGTGTGCAGGTGGCACTGCTGTTCTGAGCCCTCCCAGACTGACAGACACCTTGCTGTCTGTTCCCAGCCTCCATGGGGCACAGTGGCCAGAAGCACTAACTCAGCAATGAAACAACTGCATGCTGGTTAAAGGCCAGGTTGGTACAGCTGTGAGCAACAAGCATTTCTTCTCCTTCCAGACCAGCAAGGCTGTCTCCAAAGGAGATTTTCATCTGGCCAGTTCAGCTTCCCGCCGAGCTCTCTTCCTTGCCGCGCTCTCCATAACCATTGGCACAGGAGTGTACATCGGGGTGGTGGTAGCACTGATTGCTTATCTCTCGAAAGGGGGCCACATGTAGCTGCCACCTGCATGTCACTGCCATCCCTGGTCGCTGACCCTTCTGGGACTGAGCTTTCCTGTGGAGCACAGAGCACCAGTGCCTGCGAGGGCTGCTTGCACAGCAGGGCCCCAGCATGGATGTCCTGTGCAGGTTTCTTGCTCTTTCAGACAAACAGTAGACCCCTGTTCTCCCTGAGGCTGTGATATGCGACCATCTAACAACAGGGAATTGAGCACCAGCCTAGCTGCTGGGAAAAGGAGGAGCACATTTGCCTGGTGGAAGATGTGCAAGAGAGAAACCACACACTGCTGCTGGGCTGGTGCAACCAGGGCTACAGCTTCCCTTCTCAGCCCCACAGCTGGGAGATCCATCACTTGCCCAGGCTTGGCCCATGAAGGGTACACACAGAGAGAAGAGGGGATATGGTACCAGGGAATGACTGCTGCTGCTTCTGGGAGGCCAGAGTCCTGGTGGGGTCTCCAGACTCCTGTGATGGGGACAACATTTTCACTTCAATGCCATGGGGTGGCCTGACCCCTCAGCTGCAGTGAAGTGGGAGGACAAAACACAGATAAGACTAACAAGCATGCTTTCTGCATCCTGCTGCAGACAGACCCCTGATCCACAGGAGAACATCCCAGTTGCTGGTCTATCCCCAATCAGAAACACAGGAGGAAGAAAGGCTGGTGGTTGCACACCATCTCTCCCATTGTTGGTGCAAGCTGGTAGAGACAGCAAGGTTTTTCTGTGCTAATAGTGACTGCCATGCTGATCCCAAGTCAGAGCCCACATAAGGTTGCTCTCCCAGAGTACTGGGCCCTCAAAAGTTTTGTAATGAAATCTCTACCTAAGAAGTGTCCTGGGAGGGGTGCTGGCCTTGAAGGATTCCACTCCTTGTGTTAGGTCAGGGCCCTGCAAACAAAGAGAGATGGAAAGAAAAGGCTGACAAAACCTGCAGAATCTGGGTAGGAGTGCTGTTTGTGAGGGGACGAGATCCAGAGAAAGAAGAGACATGGAAGGAGCCTGAGACACAGAATGACCTCAACACACTCCTTCCCATGCCTTGGAGAGAGGTATCTCCATTCATCCAAAAGCCTCTGGTAACAAGGAAATACCAAGCACACACCCTCCCATACATCTTACTTCTGCTTATTTGTATATTTTCAGCAACACATTAAATGCTTCAGAAGTGGGTATGAAGGAATGGTTGCCCCAAAGGGCTGGCGTTAAGAAGCCATGACTCACCCCCCACTCTCTAGCATCTGCCTTTGACCATCCCTCCTCTCTCTGGCTCTCCTGTTGCCTCTTTTCCCCATGTGCAGGAGACTGCAGGCAGACTCTGGGCATCCCTCACCCCCTTCCCAGAGTTTCTGGGCCGGCTGCAGCCAGCTTTACAAGAGATGCAGCATGTTCCTCCAGCTGGGTGCCATTCAAATGTACATTTCATCCTAAAGAAGCATGTTGATGTCTGCAATTGCTATTGTACTTGAGCCATAAAAGAGAGAAGCGCATCAGAGACCTCTACAGAAGCTGGTCTGAAAGTTCCCATTATGGTTTTTAACATGGAAGAACTAATAAAAAAATCAGGAGAAAAGACTCTGTTTATAATAATGTGGAGCTGGCTATCAAAGAGGTGAGCTTCACAAGAATGCTGCATTCACTTAAACCTGGAGGTGTTTATCCTGTTCCTGAAGGAAGTTATAATCTCTCTGGTGTCTGGGTATCTTGGAGGGAGGTGTATTTCAGCGTAGATCACAGTGGACAAATACCACCCAGAGCAGGATGGTGGTGTGGGCTTTTTTTTTCCCCTGTGTAGATGGACAAGAATTAGGGAGAGAGACTGGAGTGTCTGTGTATAGTAGAAGCATAAAATCTGCTTGAAGAGGGGCAGAAAAATACAAATATGAGGAGGAAGTAAGCAGATCTTGCTTCTGATGGTGGACAGAGAGGCAGAATTTGCAGGGAAGGGCTGGCATGTCCAAAAGAGATGAGGTGGCCTTCAAGAAGAGTAATAAGGGGCAGACTCAACTGGCATGCATGTGATGGTTTTCATTCCCCTCTCCTGCATGTGCTCAGCCTTCCTGGATACCCAGTCCCTCCAAATAACCAAGAAAGAGTATTATTTCATGAGAGATGTCTGTGGGTGCATTTGCAGCAGGGGTGACCAGCCCCACCACCCCCAGCTCAGTGCTGTCCTAGTTAAAGCCCTCCCCTTCAAGTACCCCAGAATTAGCAGGGGTGGGAGATCCCTGCTGATTCTGGTCAAGACAAAATTATTTGGGCTGCCAGACCAGAATCTACAATAAGATACAGAATTTGCTTCTGAATTTGTAATTCTTCCAGCTGGTTCCCTCCAGGGGCTTCCAAGGGTGGGGGGGTCCAGCAATCTTCAGTCCAGTTCCCATGGGAATTCCATCCTTCTGAACCCCTAACTGCTTCTTTGTCTTTTTTTAATTGGAGATGT
Organism: Lonchura striata; assembly: GCF_050655825.1. Taxonomy (NCBI): domain Eukaryota; kingdom Metazoa; phylum Chordata; class Aves; order Passeriformes; family Estrildidae; genus Lonchura; species Lonchura striata. The sequence continues at coordinate 50,575,296 of NC_140707.1, read as the reverse complement.
ATGGGGAAGGAGTGGGCTAAAGGGCCAACAGAATTAGAGTATTTTCTGCTAATAGCCTGAATCTCTGATGAACTTGTCAAAGCCGGGGAGAAGGTGCTGTGCCAGAGCATCCCTAAGGGGGGCATTATGCAAATGCAGAAATTAGTTGGAAACAGCCTGAAGGGAAACATGTGGAAATTTAAATCCAAGGAAGAGCATGATCACTGCTGAATAACTTATTATAGACTCAGAGCGTCTGCTGTAGCTGCCTAAGCAGAAGGGAAGGAAGCAAAAAGGCAACAAGACATAGCAGTCAAGGAAGGTTCAAGGTCCAGAAACTTTATTGAGCTTTAAAAAAAATTAAATTAAACTACCAGTGGATGTGGTAGAAGTGACTCTTCACCCCGTCCTCCTGTCCTCCTAGAGAAGGGGTCCCTCTCCCAACCAGGACCCTCAGGTCAGCAGCAGAGCTCTGTAATTGTCCAGATCCCATAGGGGATACTCAGAAATCTGGGGGGAGGGAGGAATAACCTCAAGTTCTGGCCTGGCAACAGAACACCTGTCTAGCCCAGAAAGGAGAAAGAATGGAGGGAGCCTGGCAGGTCACTGCTGTGAGAGGTGATGCGGAGGGCAGAAAGTGCAAAGATGATCTTTGTGTAGAAGGACAGTGACAAAGTGAGATCTCTGGTGGCAGATGAGGGAGACTTTGGAGTCTCTTGAGATGAGGGTGGAGGAGGGTTGGTAAAACAGTGATGTCCTGTAACCACAACCTGCTGTCCTTCTCTGCATCCCAGAGCTTTCTAAAAAATAACCACAAGTGGTACTGAAGAGTTCCATGACATGGCAGAACAATTCCTTCTCCATTCATGACTGGGACATCTGTTTGTAACCAAGTTCCCACCAGATGGCTGCAGGTGCCTGTCCCTGTGAACACATGTACTGTCTGGCACCCTCAGCACAGGCACCTCAGCACAGGTCTTTTAAATTCCCTGGCCTCAGAAACCCTCTTACCATCACCCTCCTCTCTACTGCTCCCCAAATGCCCATACCCTGGCTCAGTTGCCCCACCAGTACTACCAGCCTTCATCCTAAGCCAGTGACACTGAGCAACAAACATGGACAGTCACCAGAAAGTCCATTCCCTGCCCCCTTCCCCAAATCTGTGCACAAACATCCCTCTCCTGTTTCACACACTCTGTGTGGCCTTTGGCTTCCCAGAAGTGCAATGACCAGGTGTCCCAGATGCCCTCCTTGCTGTGAGGACAAGAACCTGGGGACCAAGCCAGGCCCACTACCTGGACTGGTTGAACATCCCCTCCATCCTTCCCCTGCCTTGGAGATGCTCCTTGCTCAGCCAGGAGCTCAGAGCAGCACTGTCTAAGGTGTATTGTGATTTGGTTTCTTTTCACAGCAGTGGAAAGTACATTGTCTTCCAGCTTGAGCTCCTTTTGTAACCTCCACAGCATCAAGGGGAGTACTTCCTGCGGGCCTTTCTCTTCAGAAGCAGCTGAGAACAGGGTGGATGAAGCCTGTGTCAATGGCAGGGGTGGCCTTTGAATTCTCCTCCTTCTGGGATGCAGCCAGAAAGAAAGCTGCTGGGGAAAGAAGCACCAGCACCTCAGCACAGCTCTGAGTGATCAATACATCTGCGCTGTCGCCTGCTCTGCTGCCACTCCCCCCCTCGGCAAGTGCTGTGGTGTGTCAAAACAGTCTCACTGGCTACAAATAGGAGCTGGGAAGTACTGATGGGGGATGCTGGAATGGGGCTATGCTGGATCTCACTCCTCTTCCCACAGGGATGAGGTGAGAGGATGGTGAAGGGGGAAAAAACTGGTGTGGTTTGTGGGACACTGTCCCCAACCAATGGGATCCACTAGGACACTGGTCCTCCCACACACCCCCAGCCAACCTGCCCCTCCTTGGGATCAGCCCTAAGGTGGTTGCTGTGGAAACTATTAGAACAGGATATGGGGTGTCCTTCCTGCTGCACTCCTGGCAACCTCACTCCCTGGGAGAACAAAGCCCCTTGCAGAGGCAAAGCCACCATCTGCTCTTCTCACCAGCACCCATCAGTGGGGTGGGATTGCAACCATGCTGGTGGAATGGAAATGCCTTTATTTCACTCCCATCTCTCATCTGGAGGATGGTGAGAAAAGACACACAGGGAAATAAAAGCAGAGAGGGTCCCTGGGCTCACTTAATAGCATAGTGAGTGTTTTCCCTTCACAGCAATCCAGTAAGAAAAGAGCTAATTATCTGAGACAGGGCAAATTTTTATTTCTGTCAAAAAAAATCCCCTTTAAAAATCATGTAGCAGTGCATCTCTTCACCTAGTTTATCTTTTCACTCTTTGCTCCCCAAAAACAGTCTGCTGTGGAGATAGCATGGGGAGGCACAGCCTGTGGCAATTCCATCTCTCCTGGGGCTGGTGGGAGAGAATTTTTGCAGAGAGAAGCCAATTAAGAGCTATTGCTCAGGCAGGCATCAGCTTCTGGGAAATCAGGAGCTTCATTACCTCTGCTCTCACCGCACACACAGGCACCAGCTCACTTTTCCAGACTCTGGTAGCCACACGTGCTGGAACACACTGCTGGGATCAAGCTGTCCCCATGGGGCAAGAGGACAAGTGCTGTTAAGAGGGGACAGAGCACTAGGTGGGGACACCTTCCTAAGGACAAGGCATATGCTGTCTCCATGGTCACTGGTGAGTGACAGGGCTTGCTGTGATGTTTCTGGAGGGCTTCGTTAGTGAGGGTGACACAGGAGGGTGTTGGCACCACCCTCCACTGCTCATCTATCCCTTGTGGTTCCAAGGGACTGTAACCAATACAGTTCCCTCTCCACTGTTCCACTCCATGTCCTGGTGGTATCCAGGCACAGGGACATTTGGGGACCACATCTGCAGGTGTGCTGCTTATCTGAGCTGACTTTGGCTTTGCCCTAGTTGATGTCTGGGCTGGATCTCAGAAGCAAGGAAGTCCTTTGCAGATGACCACAAATGCCCCTTAGTAGGTGTATGTTGAAGATGCAATTTAAATATTCTCATTGATGGTACTTCAGAAGGTTTGGAGACTCAAGACTAACAAGTGTCAGAAGCACCCAACTTAGGAGTTCCTAGGCCAGAGTCTGTGTCTTCCCACCCAAAATCAGCAGGATCGCCCCTGAGCAGAGAAGCTGGTGCTGCCCCCCCCCCAGCTATGCCAGAGAGTGGAATGGGGATAGGGATGGGGGCAACAGTGGGAGAGCCTCTCTTCTCCTCCCCACCCTGCCCCACTCCTGCTCAGGAACTTTTCTGGCTGCGGGGCTGTGCTCAACTTGCTCCAATCCTCTGAAGGTTTTCCAGCAGAAAATCCCCTGCTCTGCAATCCATTTACTTTTGGAGACACAACACAACCAGTTTTTAATCCTTTCAGCATTTGCTGACTTCATTTTTAAATAAATCTTGTTGCTTAATCAAAATGTCAGGCAGGATCAATCCCCGTTTCTCACAGAAGTCAGAGTGCTGCCTTCTCCTGGCACAGAGAGCTGAGGGACAGCCCAATGGGCAAGTGGTCCTTCCAGCCACCCAGGCAGGCTCCCTGCCCAGACTCACCCAGTTATGGAAGTGCCTTGAAGATAAAACTTTATTCTCAAGCACCTGAGTTTGGCAGGAGTGTCCATCTTGCCACAGCTCTCCTACCTTTCCCAGCCTGAAGTGATGGCAAAGGGATGGGGAGATCAGTAAAGGAATATGCGAGGGGAGGAGAAATGAAATGCAAATGTAAGTGCAATATCTGCAGAAATGCCAGCCTCAAAATACTATATCAAAGTCTAGGCATAGGCACCAAACTCTTGACAGTATTAGGCTAGAAAAAGGAAAGTTTTCTTCCTAGAGTGCTTTCATACTTGAGTACTTTCTCCAAAAGTGCAGTATTTTCCAAATGTTGACTGTGCTAAAATAGCCTTACACATCAGTGTACTTGTTTTCTAAAAGAGGAAAGGCTAGGAACACTGCATCTGGAACTTGGCCAAACTGCTGGGATGGAACCACAACCAGGTTCAGGTTATCAGGTGGGGGCCAGTCCAAGAAAGCTAAGACAGGTATTAATGGGGTGTTGATATTTTACAAGATCAGTTGGGCTGGAGGACAAAATCCTTGAGCCTCTATATGAGGATTGATCTTCCATATTTTCACTAGCAAGATGGCATAGGAAAGAGTGTAAATTGCTAATGAGACAAATTGGGAAGGTTTTGAAATACAGAAGAATAGAGAACTGGGCTACCTTGAAAGTGGGAGTGGTGGAGATGGGATTAAATGCAGGGAAATGCAATGAAGTGTTGCCAGCAGAAATTGCTGCAGCAAGGAGGGAGGTCCTCAGCTAGCAGCAACCAGGGAAATGGCCTGAGCCATTGCTCTAACATGAAAAAGGCAGATCTGATGTTTGGGTAATTAGTTCAGTAAAAAAATATTCATGAAGCATAATGGCAGGGCAGTGATGGGCCACAGCTGGACTCCAGAAGACACTTTCAGCCACAGCACATGAGACGAATTTTAATGGAAAGGAGGCAGAGCAGGTGGTAGAACAGGGAACAGGACCTGGCAGTGGCTGGCATAGCCTGCTGGGACAGAGGAAGTTGATTCCCCACAAATACCCCTGGGACACAGGAGGAAAAAGATTCTGTTTGAACAACTAAATTGGCTTGGCAGCACTAGTTGCCTGTAGTCTGGACCTATGGAAGGAATTATGCAGGAGACTGATAAAAATGATCAGGTTTTTCCCTCTTTTTCTTTTCATCTTTTTCCCCCCTCCCCACACAGATATTCTTGATAATGAATTGCTGCTATGCTTATCAGCATGTGAGCAGTTTTAAATGGTGGCTCTGGCTTCTCTATCTTTCTGCTGCTGCTACTTCTCCACTCTGATGATCCCAGGAAAGCACAGGAGCTATCCTGTGAAATGCAACCCTTTTGCCACCTTGATGTGCTTTTAAGACCAACATTATTGCTCTTTGCACCAACAAACAAGCTGCCTGTGCAAAATCTGGAGGCAAAGCCATGCTTGAGCTAACACTCATCTAAATGTCCCAAAGCTTTGCTTGGGTTCAATAAACTATTCCCACAGCACCTGGGCAGGCTCTGCTGCACTGCACTGCCCACCTTCCACACTCATCCCATGGACACAAATGAGATGCCTTAGTGGCAGGGCAGAGGAGAGCCCTAAAGGTAAGAAAAAGCTGGTCCCTATGTGCTTTGCAGATCCCCAGCTTCTGCTTTTCAGTCACCTTTTAATTTTCATCTATTCTGAGGTCAGTATTTAGAAGCACCTGTCTGTAAAGAAGTTTAGGTGACACCTGAGCTAAATCTCACTGCCCAGGTGCAAAGGGAGATATTCACCATCCCGTGCCTGGAAGCGTGATGCGGAGCAGCAGAGCCTGCCTCAATCTCCCAGCACCAGCTCAATGTGATAGCAGCATGACATTTACCAATCAAGTGCTACAATTTCTCATTTAAACTGCTCAGCCACAAACTACATCAGTAACAAACAAGCACTCACCATTTAGGTGGTGCCAACTGGCAGTGATCCAACATGACCTGCTGCCATCACAGCATAGGGAGGGAAATAAGTATTATTTTCCTCACCATACCCCACCCAGGCATCCAGCTAAGGGCAGGGAAAATATTACACCTAGATCTCTTCACCAGGGCTTCTAAAAACTGTCTTGCAAAGGGCTGTGGAGCCCAGTACCCAGAAGCAGTTCATTCTGCAGCTGGCCAGGTGTGATGCAGTACCACTCCCAGTTCAAGGAGAGTTGGGTGATGTGAAATAGAAGCCATTCCTTCACCCTGTAGAGCACTGGGCCACACTACAAAGGCTCCCCCAGGCTCTCCTGATGCCCACCTGCCCACCACCCCTTGTGCTGTGTCATGCTGACAGATGCCCCAGTCGTGCCATCAGGCACAGTCTGCCCAGCCTCATGGCCCCCCAAATAGGGCTCATGTTGGCACCATCCACTATCAGAAAACCCACCCTTCCTGCTGCTTCCTTTGACTCAGGCACGGCAGGAACACTCGGGATGGGGTGGGGGTGTCTTCCATCCATTTTCACAGCTTCTGCTGCAACCACCACTGCTGCTGAAAGCAGCTATCTCAGCCTCCAGCAGTTTGGAGACTTAGGTAATCTTTCTGCAGTAATTACCAGCTCACTCCCTTAGAGGAGTTCATTGATGAGTCCTCCCTGGCAGCTAATTACTTCAATTACTTCCTGACACAGAGCCCAGGGCTCTGTGCAGCAGCACACAGCTCCACTTGGCAGCTCTCTGCTCCTTATGCGCCTCCCTTCCCAAAACAGAAAGTGCCCCAGAACCCCTCCTCTGGGACACAGAGGACATGCTGGAGTGGATGGGCAGTGGTGGGAGCCCACCATCACCAAGGACAAGGAGCTAAATGGTTTATTAAGGCATGCCCCAGATCCTGGTTCAACATGGCTGCCCCACCACAGAACAACCCTGAGCACCCCTTTCTCCTGCAGCCTGCTGCTGGAGAAGTCCAGCAGAACTTTCTAGCGTAGGGCCCCTCTGCCTAGGAGGCTCATAGGGAGTGAAGCCAGACTACATCAGGAACAGGACCAGGCTGCAGCAGCCAGTGACAGGTTCCAGACACCTTAAGGAAAAACAAGTTATTTGCAAGCAATTTTGGAAGGAGGGGGTGGGGCAGAACAGGGGGATGGATTTGGGACAGACACACCACATATGTTGTGGCATGTCCTCTTAACATGGTAACTAAAGCTCATAATGCACTGTCAAAGGCCTGAGAGTATGACTAGAGTCAGTCCTGCTGACCAAGCCTCAGGCGCTGACCTTGTAAATGCAGAACTTGGGAAGCTCTCCCCCCACATCTGTAGGTTGCTCTGAGTTCTGACAGCTTCCTAGGAAGCAAGACCAGGTACTGCAGTTGTCACCACAGCAGTGGTACCAACCAGCCCTAGACATCCTACAGCTTAGTCTGGCACACTCATGCTCACAGACACCACAGGAGAACTTGCACACTAAGGGGATGAGGCTTTTTGGAGTCGGGCAAAGACCTCCTCAGCCTTATGCCTCAAGACACTCACAGGGCAAAGGTACAAACAGGTGGTTTCAGCCTCCCAGTACACCACCACCACTTCAGGGCAGGACTACCAACATCTCAGACATTGTCTCTGCATCCCTGCTGTCACACAGGCTGTGTACACTGGGCTATCTCCAGCCTTGCATCTCTTCTGGAAAGCAAGCCTTAGGCTCTTAACCAGGGAAAGCACAGCTCCAGACAGGCCTCCAGAGAGGAGACATCAAGCAGCAGACACTCCCAACCAGGAACCAGAAGAGGACCTTCTCAGGAGCAGAGATTGAGGCATGCACAGTCTCTCCCCGCCCATTAGAAAGTTTTAGAAAGCAGAGAGGGAGGGGAAAGCCTTGCCTAGAAATCAAGCAGTGGGAGTGAGAAACCACACAGGGCTAGGAGTGGAAGAGTCTTTATTGCTTTGGTTTCTTACAAGTGAGAAATACGTATCCACGTTGCTTGCAGCACAGCACAGAGGAAGCAGGGACACTGGGCACACAAGTTGCAGCCTCTCTGCATTCTCCTAGACATCTGGGAAGAGAGACCCTATAAAAGTACAGTAGCTGCCAGCTGAGAGAATAAAGGTTTGTGTGAAAGGTTATTGCTACAAGACCTGAAAGGCTAGGGACAGTTTCTCCAGAGCCTGCAAGACACTGACTCCTAATTTAGCATTCCCAGCATACAGATTACAATGAGGACACACACAAGTTCCCTCATCTACCAGCCTCTGCTCCATCTAGGAAATCTCAGGGCAGCCAGAGGCTGGTATTAAAAGCCAGAGCTTCACTTATCCCAAGTGAAGCTTTAATTCTCCTTAGCTGGGAAAAGTCCAAAGATGCTTCTTACACAAACCTGAGCACTCCCCAAACCTCTCCTCACCTACAGCTGAGCCAGTACTACTCTGCTCACTGATGAGATGCTAGGCATCTCCATGCTCATCCTGCACATCCACATTACTCGTTCAAGCAACTGCCTGGGGCAGAGAGACTTTCACATCCTTCATCTCATGAGTCCCAGCAGCAATTCCATGACACTGGCACAGTATTATCTCCCGTGCTCATCCTCTGAACACAAAGAAAGGAAAATTACCTGGCCCCTCTCCCTTGGGATACTCAATACCTTCTCCTTCCACTCCTCTAGCCTCTGGGAATAGGCACTGTGAGGATGCTTCCATACCTGATTGAACCACACAAAAAAAGAAAGCCAGAGACTAGGAACAAAACAAAATCAAACCAGAACAAAAATTAGCGAGGGCCCCAACCTGGGCACTGCCCCAGAGAGCCAAAGGGCACATCAACAGAGGAGCTGTAGCCAGCTCAGGCATCCACCAATGTTAGCCCATCGTGCAGGGCACGCTTCCACATGTAATAGGTGGAACGGGCCGTGAGTGGGAAGCGGGCACTGAACTCCTTGTAGGTCGGGAAGGTCTTCGACTCAAAGCGCTGCTGCAGGAACAGCTTGGCCTGTGCCTTGAATTGGGCCGTGGCGATCACATCCATCACAAACATCCGGCTGTTGGCTCTCTCCGACATGGCATAGCCCGAAATGGTGGTGTTGCACGGCATGGCAGGCACTGGCTTATCTATGTGCTTGGTGGCTACTTCCAAATGGCACTGTGATTTGAGGCCTGGCTCTGCTCTTGGAGGTGCCAGGGAAGCCACACGGTTCAATGGCACGCTGGAGCTACTCCAGGGCAGGCGATGCTGCCAAGTGGTTTGGCCACTGCCCTTCCAAAACCAGTAGGCTGTGGAAGAGAGAGATGGATAGCGCAGGCGGTACTTGCAGAACGGCAGCTGCCATTGCTGGACCTGCCTCCTGGCCACATCTCGCAGCTGCTTTCTCCAGCAGAGAGAAGGATGGAGCTGCAGGAGACTCCTGGATGCTGGCCTGTCTCCATTCCGTCTCTTCTTAACAGGCACGCTGCTTGGCTTCAATTGCAGGAATGGCTTTCCTATAGCTAGAGTTTTCTGGTTATCCAAGGGTGACTGGGGGTGTTTGAAGTTGGGGTTCTCCTTGATTGCTTTTCTTCGCCAGTTATAGTAAGTGGACCTGGAGATGCCTGGGAAGCTACGTTTGAAGCATCTGTAAGGCACCAGAGTGTTCATGGAAATGCATTTCTCTAGGTAGGATTTGGCTCCTTGCATAAAGATTCCTGCTTGAATGGGATCTGGGGAAGGACTTGAGGATTTTAAGCTCCCTTGTGGATTTGCTGGCTCATTCACATCAGCCTTTTTTGGGACAACCCTGGGAAGTTCCTGCAACCTGTGGGCCTCAGACAGAGCAGAGGTATCCCCGTTGACCATGCTCTGCATCTCGTGCTTCCATGCATAGTATGTGGATCGTGAGATTTCTGGAAACATTTGTCGGAAGTGCTGGAGGGGGATTACATTGCCCTCCTGAAAGCAGGACTGGAGGAAGTGTTTAGCTGCAAACCTGGCAGCCGCTTTCTGCCGGTGTTCACGAGACTGGCGCTTCCAGCGGTAGAAGGTGCTCTTGGTGATGCTGTAGCGGTCACGCAGGTTGGAGTAGGTCAACTGGGGGTCACTGTTCAGCAGCTCAAGGGTCTTCATGGGCTGGACAGGAGGCTCTGGTGAAGGTATTGTGGGTTCCAGCTCCTCCAGGCCAACCACAGCCACAAAGTACTGCGCTTTGAACACCTGCCGGGAGAGCTGTTGTCCTGACCACATGATGTGTAGCGTGGAGGTTCGTGGGCCACACTTCCTGGGCCGGATGAGCCGGTTAAAATAGGGTCGGATCTTCAGGTTGCTCATGGGATATATGGAGTAGATGTTACACTGCAGTACTGAGGCAAGAGCATAGACATGCCACATGTTGGCAAAGGTACCAGGAAAACAGGTAGCTTTAATATCAGCATCAAAGATGGCTTCCAGGATAGCCATGGGAAGACTGGTCATCTCTGGGGTCTCCTCAGTGCAGAGGGAGTAGCGGGCAGCCTGCAGCATCACTTTGGAGTCAATCATGCCATTTAAGTAGTATTGTTTGTGCAGCAGCATCTCCACCACAGTACGCACCTGCAGCTCCAGGCTGAGGCTGGGGTTGCCCCAGAGCAGCACACTAGCAGCCTCAAAGAGGCGGTTTCCCTCACCCTTGCAAACAAGGGGCAGCATGTTACTTGGGGCATCCTCAGGGTAGAGGCTCCTTGCTACCCGGTCAACCTCCAGCTCCTCTTGAAACTGACTTCCACAATAGCCAGGTAGGGAGAAAGATGACAAGGTCCTCTCTGCCTCCAGCGCAGCACTGGTGAGACCCTCCAGACCAAAGCATTCGGTGGCTTCCTGGAGCTCCTGCAGCACAGACTGCACCAGCTGATGCCTCTGGATCATCCTGAAGGATGGCAAAAATAAAAAAATCACAGGACATGAAGACAGTGCACACTCCAGACTGGCAGTGACCTGACCTCCAAGTCCAGCTCCTGCCCAAAGGACAGGATGAGGGAAGAAGGTAGAGGAAAGGCCACCATGCACATTCCAAGGACAAAGGAGGTAGCCCTGATCCTCACCAGGCAGACCTGGTGAGGGAGTGGAACATGGGCTCACCAGTGACCTCCTGTGGGCAGCACATATGGTACACAGCCTCCACTTGTCTACACAAAACTAAGGAGTGACTGCACCCATGGGGTCAGAAGCCAGGTCACCTCCTACCACTGCATACCTGGTTTTGGCCTGGCATTACCCCTACACCCACCTCTCCCTCTAGTGGTTCCATCATTTCCATTTTACTTGCTTACTGTTAAGAAGGAGCTTGCCTTCTTCCTCAGAGCAGGGCACTGCAGCTGCACCCACTGCATGCACCAAAAACTGCCACAGAACCTCGGATGGAAGTGACAGAGCCAGCCCAAGCCACAGCTACTGCTACCTGAGCCGACGCTAGATGTCACTTGCCACTCAGCCAACACACACCACCAGCTAAGGAGAAGGCACAAAAGGAGGGCTTCTAGACAAGCTACCAGGCAGGAGGCAACCCAAAGGTACAGAGAGAGTGTAAGCTCCTCCCTGCCTGAGCCGGTCCCAGTCCTGTCCTACCTCCCTCTGCATGCCAGTTCCCACTCATGAAATACAAAGCGTCAAAGCTTTGTATTTCTACTGGATTCCACATAGGAATCCAAAGCTTTGTTCAGCTTTTGGATTCCTACGTGGTTCTGTCCCCACCACTCCAGGGACTTTCATGATGGCTGCATGGTTCTTAGCTCCAGCTTCATCAGTGCAGCCATCTTCAGCATCCTTTCACAGTCAGACAGCTCAGGCCTCTGCCCAGCCAGCCTACTCTCCCCCTTTTTGGGCCAGTTTTCTCCCAGGGACAACACCTCACTCAAGAAGCCAAATCTCCATTTTCTCCTAAGCTTCATTCTTATATCATGCCCGATACATACGACATTACTTTGCAGCCTGCTCAGTTCACAGGCCAGCTAGAGCTCACCTCTCAACACTTCACAGGTACTACTGTGCACTCACAACTCTGTGGGTACACAAGGAACAGCAGAAGCAGGAAAAGCAGCAGCTCTATAATAAAGCAGATGTCCAGCCACAACTCTCGCAATTTTCAGCCCTGCTGCAGATATGATTATTAGTGCTGTAACATCTATGGCCCCTGGCCATGAACAAACCACATGAGGTGCCACAGAACCACATTGACACATACAAGTTCATCATGACAAGGAGCCTCCGTGCTGCTGCTGCCACTTGCCTTTAATCAGATCACAGGTAGTCACCAATTGCATCCCTTCCCCTGCTCCAAACTTCTCCACAATCTCCTGCATGTTAGAGGCCAGAACATTCTTACAGCTGCTCCCACAGCTGTAGGGCATCAGTTACTAGAGACAAACACAGGCAAATGCACACAGCTGTGAAGCAGGGAAAACACACCTGTCTTAAAATCCTGGTCTGAGAAGGCATGGAATTGTCATTTCAGATCAGATATGCACTGCTATTTTCCTAGAAGGCTGCAGAAATTTACAGTAGTTTATAGAAATTTTGACTAAGCCTATGTTGAGTGACATGTGCTTGAGGAGCTGAAACAAAGGCACAACTCAGGACAACTATAGGGCTGACAGAGCCCAAGTTCTCCCTCTCTGTGGCCTGTCAAATGCTTTAGGAGCCAGCCAGCCACCTCCCCTTGCAGCAGCCAAGTTCTCTGAGCACTATCCCACCAGAAGAGCCAAGAAAGGCAAGACAGACGTTTTTCGCCCAGAAGGAGGTTAGGACATAGCTGACATAGACTAGAGACCACCAGCAGCAACCTTGGTATTTCTGTCCTAGTAGGCATTTCCCATCCCCTTATAGACTGAGAGAGATAGAGAGAGGGAGAGCTGGAGGCACAGCTTAAAGGCCATTAATCCTTTTCTTCAGCAATAAATCCACAGCCTCAATGTCACTGTCAGCGCTTGCTTCCCAGAGCAATCCTAAGGTAAAACCCACAGCTGAATCAGCAGCAGGGAACTCCTGGGTCAGGTGGAGAGAGGCTTGGCTAAATCAGAAGTCAGACAAGCTGGGGGGCTTGGTTCATGGCCAGATCAAATCCAGCAGCTCTCAGCATAGAGGACCTGATGCAAAGGGAACACTTCTCCCTGTACAGCCCCAGGGAAGCATGCTGAACACGACAGACAAGTGTTCACTAAACCACCTCAGCACCAAGAAGTAACCAAGGGAGCTTTTTGCTGCTGATAAAGGTTTTACCTAACCTGGCCGCTTTTGCATTGTAACAGATAAGGAAACAGCTGCAGGTCACGTTCCCTCACCTAAACTGATGGGCTGGTGGCATCCAGTACTGCAAGTTCCCCCAGCCAGTCCCAAAAATGCTCCCACCAGCAGGAATCCAGGAGACTTCAGCCCCAACTGCCAAAGACCCCATGTACCCCAGAGGAGCAGGGGTATTCATGTACCCAAGCCCACCTGGGTAAAGTGGCTCACTTCCCAGCCCCAGCTGCGGGTTCACACTACCCCAGCGGTACAGGCTCTTATTTGAGAGGAGGATATTTGAACCACGGGGACCGTACAGCAGGAGCACAGAAGTGGTAGCCTCCAGCAGTTGTCTAGGCTAGAAATATCACCGGAGGAGCTCCAGAAGTAAGTATCAAAGGCAGCAGAATGCCTGCTCCATCGGCCAACGCTGACATATCCACCGAAGTTAACAAATGGGGCGTCGCTCACCGGGAGAGGGAAAAACCCCCAGACCCACCTTAACCTAGGCCGAAGCGCTGCAGCCAAGCCCGGCTTCGTCCGCCCCTCGGGCGGGGGCACTGAGCGCCCGGGTGCGGGCGGCGCCTGACAGACACCCCCAGCCCCAGGCACCGCGGCTGCTCACGCCTCTCCCGAAGGCGGCGGAGGTGGCTCCGGGCGGCTGCCCCGCGACGGGGACGGCCCCGCACCCCGGGTGGGAGCACAGGCAGCCGCTCCCCTCGCCAGGAGACAAAGGGACACACAGCCCGGGGCCGGGGGAGAGGCCGCCGGTGCCCGGGTAGCTGCCGAGCGGAGACCGAGGGCACAACGGGATGGGAAGCCCTCCCGCCCCAGGATGGTGCCGCCAGAGCGGGACAGCCCGCGGCTTTGAAAGGGATAGCGAGGAGCCGCGGACCCGACGGCGCCCAGCACGGCTCCGCACTCACCTGACTCCGCGGGTCAAGTCACGCCCAGCCCGCACCCTGCGCCGCCCCGCACCTTTAAGGGCGGCGGCAGGAAGCGGCGCGGAGCCGCGGCCGCCCCGGTGCCAGCCCCGCAGTGACCCCCGGGAGCGGCCGGCCGCGTGCGGCGCCGGGCCGGGCCGGGCCGACCCGGGCCGCCCCTCCCCTCCCCGCCGGCCCCCGCCCTCCCCTCCCCCGGCAGGAAGCGGGCCATCCCCGCGGCCCCGGCCCAGATGAAAGCGGAGCGGGCCGGGGGTCACTTCCAAAGCTAAAGTGATAATGGCCATTGTGCCGCCGCCGCCGCACTTAAAGGGCCCGCCGCCTCGGGCCGCCCTGCCCCGCTGCGCCCCGGAGCGCCCAGGCACCCTGTGCCCCAAAGCATCCTCTTGCCCCACGTCCCGCCCGGCCTTGCAGCCCCATGGCGAGTGGCGGAGCCCACTGGGGCCGCGGGGTGGGAGCTGGGCGCCTGCGTGGGGCAAGCATCGTGGCCCACGAGGAGCAGGTATGTCCCAAGTGAGTGTCACTGCAGCCCAAGGGTTGGCACAGCCTGTATGTGTGTCTGCTCCCTTCTCCTAGCTTGTTCCTGACGAGACCACGGTCCTTCTCTCCTGCTAGCCAGGAGTTGCCCTTTCCTCTCTCCTTCCCAAGTGGTGCCCTTTTACCAGCAAGGCCAGGCTGGTGGGACCCCTGGACTCCTAAGGCAGACAAAGCTGCCCATCAAAACCTTCTCGTTTGTCTGTGGGAGGCACCCAAATTACAGAAACGTTTTCCCTGTCCTCAGCTCCGGGCAGCCTTACATCTGTCTGCTGATACCTGGGCCCTCAGTGGAGCTGTCTTTCTCCCCATTATCTCTGCCCTGCTGCCTCCTCAGCCTAATCTCAGGACTGAGGTCCCTCTCCTTAATTGTGAGCGGGAGCTCTCACAATGCCTTCATCCTGTTTCTTGGGCATCACGTGAGGCTGTGCAAACAGCCAGCACATCAGGCACCCTCATTCCAGCATCAATCCAGCATTGCTAAGTTGTCAACACCACCTCCACCCTATGGCCTCTCATGTGTCCAGAACTCTGGAGCTTCCTCCAGAACCTGTCTCATCCCAACCTACACCACCTCGAAACAGGAACCCAAGGAGCTCATCTGGTCCTGGGTGTGAGGCCTGGGTGCATTTTAATGACAGGGTCTTAGTTTGGTCAAGAGGGAAGAGTTGGGACCTTCACTAAATGTGTCAGTGCTTCCTGTCTCCTGTGTGTGTGTAGCTCTGGTTGCAGGCAGTATCTAGTTTCTTCTCCCTCTCCCCAGTCTATCCTTGGGGGGGACCAGCCTGAAACCTGCCACAATTGCCTCAAATTCAGTTAGGCACAAAGTAACTCCTGATGCCAGAGAGAGCAAGGGCTTCCTGCTCCACATGCCTCTGCCCTTAGGGAACCTCACTGTGGCACTCATTTCTGCTGCAGCATTTGGCAATGAAAGGGCAGGAGGGCTCATGGAAACACCATGTATTCCTGTGCAATTCAGGAAGCAACTAAACACAGATATTTCAAAGGGTAAATGTGCCCAGCTCCCTCTCCTGCTGCCTTCGCTTACACCGTAGTCCAGGAGCAAACATTGCTGCACAAGTCAAGGCATACCTTCACTGCCCAGAAGCACATAGCCCAGAGCATTTCTTCCCACTTCTCTTGTCTCACATTTGTTCCCAGGAATGCAGGGAAGGTTTGACAGGAGGAAAGGGTTTGCTGGAAGTGTGGACTGGTTGCTTGAATCCTCCCAGCCTTAGTTAGGAGTCATCACCCCAGGTGACACTGAGCCCTGGCCTTCAGGACTCAAAAAAGTCTCTCACACTGGACCTAGAGAAGCAACAGTGCAAGGAAGAGAGACCTAAACCATTCTTTGGTGAGCTTTATCCCCTTCAGACAATCTTTCAAAGCCAGCTCCACTCTCTATCAACTTGTCCAGTCCTGGCTCTTTTCCCCTCTGGCAGGCTGGTGTTCATATCCACAGCTGCTGAGCTTCCCTTCTCATCCTTTATCCTTTTAACTTCTTGGGTTGCAAATGCAAAGCGGTGCTCACAGGGCAGTGAGACACTGGTAAATGCCGGAGTCAGCAGGGTCAGTGATTAACATAGGGGCTGGAAAACACACAAAGAGACAGCTTGGGCAGTTCTGTTATGCAGATGACTGCACACACCCGCTTCCAGCTTATAAACAAGTAGTTAGCATTTTTCTGTTCCTTGGAGGAGTTCAGTGGGGGACCAGAGTGCTTCCTGCTTTGGTGCAGGATGCTTCATCATTACAACCATGGAGACTTTTGCAGTTTAGCTATGGCTGCCAGAAGCTTTTCTGTCTGTTGGGTTTTAACCTGCCTGCTTGCAGCCCATTCTCCCCCAGACAAGGCTCAGAGAAAAGGTGATGTCCAGTTATGGGGAGTCTTCAGGCACTGTGTTACCAGATGTGCTGTAAGGCAGGTTTTACTGCTCCAAGTTTGGGCAGAGTCTTCTCCCAAGAGTAGCCTCTTTGTTCAGCAGATAAAATTCTTGTTGGCTTGAGTCTCAAGAGGAAGGATGTATCAAGGAGTTGGTGCTGAGTTTTTGTATAATAAGACAGAGCTTGCTCTGGTTCTGTCACTGGAATGTGACAATCTAGACAGTGTCACACGTGGGGACAACACTTAAACAACTCAGCTATCCACCCCATCAGGAAAGTTCCCCAGTCCCACCTAGGGCACCTCCAGGAGTGGAGGGAGTCAGAGCACCCCACCCACTGCAGGGCTGTCCATGGGTGGACCAGATGAGACTATTCAGAGTGGACATAACTGAAACACCTGGACAGCCAAATGACATTTGGGGCAGGTCAGACTGTGGACCAGTTGCCAAAACCACTTCTGGGGCTGCAAAAGTTTGACCCACACTACTTTATGACCTGTTTATGATGGGCTAAATTGACACATCCATCCTCTTACAGTCATTGCTGGTGCCATGGCTTCTGTTTTCCCACCTTTCTCACTCCAGAGCACTGCAGAATTTGAATCTCTCCAGGAGGTCAGAGGAGCTGGGACTGTAGAGGGGCTGATGGAAATGAGAGCATGGGAGCTTCCAGGAGGGTCCTAAGTGTCTACTGTTTTGGCAGCTTTCTCTCCTGTGCCTGGCATTGCTTCACAAGGAAAGAGCAATGAGCTGAGCTTGCAGCCTGAACTGGCAGCAGAAATCAGGTTGCTGCAGCTGCAATATGCCCACCAGTTTTAGGGAGAAGGAAGTTCAAGGGGTTCTGGTGCAATATTGCCCAAGAGGGACCTGAAAAATATGAAGTCCACTGCAATTTTTGTAGTAACTTGTTTACAGAATAACAGAAGTCCTGTTTTGGCATTCACATTATCTGGTACTTCTCAGTACTACTTTCCAGACCTTAAACCACCTTTGAACCCACTGCCTCATGTCTGTGCTGAAGCCCTTAAAGTGATGCTCAGAGAGAGCAATGGTTGGGCTCTGCAGAGAAGTCCTGTGAGGCACCCTCCGGTCTGTGCATGGCCAGGTCAGTGCTGGACACTGGCAGACAGGGCTGCTTACATCATTCTGAAAGGGAAAGTAACAAACTATAGGAAGTTTTCAGCCAGGAGTAGCAGAGCTGGAGTGATTGATTTATAAATAGGAGATTATGTGAGGAAAAAGTCTATTTAGTGGTGCTGAAGTGAGAAATGGCAGGCAGGGATATTTAAGCGCATCAACTACAGCAAGGGAGAGCAGTTAACAGGACTGACTTTAGCTGAGGAACAAAGAGGCAACACAGACGGCAGAAGTATTTGGCCTGAACTTGAAGACAGCTTAAGGGCAAGGCCCAGACAGGAGTTTCATCTCCCAGGGGAAGTGGGGAACTTACCTACATCTTAGATCCCACCTTGGACAAGAGACTGGAGGCCCCTAAGTCTCTCTCACACCCTGTAGTCCTCTTCCTTTGAAATAAATCAGAACTCAGGGTCACTCCCCATTGTCCAGCCCTCGTCAGTGCCACCTCCTTCCCATTGTGCAATGATATCCAAGGGCTCTCATTGCTGTTCTTCTCTCTCCAACTTAAAATAACTCTTTGTGGGACATGGGGATATCAGTGCTGTCTTCTGAGAGCCACTCCCTGTCTCTCCCCTAATGGTTATTGCTTCCCAGTTCATCTTCTGTGTCATGTTCAGCACTGACCAGTCTAATGCACCAGGATGCACAGGAGAGCCAGGTCTGCCTACTCCCCACCCTGGGGTACCAGAGCCTTGAGAGTAGGTCCCATCTCTAATTCACCTCTGCTCATCTCAGAGCTCTTTTCTCTTCTGGCTTCTGTCCAGCTGGGCTCCCTTCCTCTTCCCATTCTGTGAGATGGGAAGGAAAGTTTGAACTTGGTGTTGGCACTATGCTCTTGCTCCACGAGGCCTCTGTGAGGCTCCCAGGTGCACAGGAGGAAATTAAATGTGAAACAGCAAGTGAAGTACCACAGCACTGAACAAGTACTAGGAGTCCTGGCCACATCCTGTGGTCCTGGCCATAGGTGGGAGAGTGGGGGAGAGCTGGGAACTGAAAGAGATTCAAAGTCAAGATCAAAGCATTTCCCTCTGAAGCCCTAACACTCTCCTTCCCTCCCACTTGCACATAAAAGCACTCTGCCCTCAGCGGGCTCTCCTCTGGGGAGGGTGGGTGGAGGAGGGGACCCTTTTCCCTTTTTTTTTTCCTGTGTTACTAATAATTCTTCTTATAGGTGAAATGCTGAAAATCCTTGGCCTCTCCTCTCCCATGCCTGCTTCTTACCCAGATCCAAAGGGTCCCAAACCGTTTCAATTACTATGAGTTCATGGCAGACCTGTCCTGCTTTGGGGGTCTTACCAGCCAATGCCAGCATGGGGGAGATGCAGCAAGTAAAGCCTTTGAAGTGTACAGTAGAAAGACACTGTAAGAGGCAAAGCACAAGGAAGGAGAATTGAAAAGAAAGCAGAGCAGTTTGGCCCACAGGAGGGGGAAAGGCTAATTAAGACGTGGAGTGTGGAGAAGGAAAAGGCAGAATCATTAAGATATCACAGCAGGAGCCCGTGGTGCGGCTCCATGGAGGTTTGTGCTGTGCTGAGCCTGGCCATGTTGTTTGCTCCTCTTACGTTTCCCATTCCCACCCTCTGCTTTGGGGTGGCACATTAGTGTGAGGGACTCTGTCAGTCAGTTCAGCTTGCTGTTCCAGCTGAAAATTAGCTGGTTTAGTTCACATACTAGTACAGACAGTACTGTAACTCAAGATGGGATTTTTCCTTAACCCTTCCTTACTAATGATCTGACAGAGGGCTAAAGCTTGTAGGCGATCCCACACTGAAGAAGCTGCAAGCTCTGGTGAGGAGATTAGAAATTGGAAACATGGGCAGGAAATGGTGGATTCAGTTTTGGAAAGCCCAGGAAGGGGATAATCTTCTGGCAGCGCTTCATTACGCAACATCACACAAAGTGAGCAGCATTAAGAAAGACCTGGGAAAGAGGGAAAGCAAACTACAGATTCAAGGCTGCAGTTTTGTGTTTCTGTGATGACAGAAGTTGCTGCTTGCTTCAGAGGACACCCAGGACCACTTACCACACAAAGGCAGTGAAAGATGGGTTTGTCGGGCTTCTTCTCCCTGCATCCCAGCTACAGGCCAGCAGGCAGAGAGGGACCACAGGGAAATGGAAACATAGAGGGGCAGTGGGCAACGACGTGAGCCAGGGACTGGGAGGCCAGAGATGCAGGAGGATCTGGCTTCCTTCACTGGTCCAGGGCAGGGCAAAAATGCATGGAACAGGCAGGGGAGGATGGGGGATGGGATGTTTCACACCTAGCAAGCAGGAGCAGATGGGGCTGCGGTTAAACACCACAAGGAATTAACGTGCACTGCCTCAAGGAACCCAGGACCTAGCAAGCCAGGCCCATCTCTCCATTCCCGGGATTCTGTGGCATACACTTCGGTGTCAGGTTAGCAATGCAGAGGGGTTTTCTCTTGGGTCTGTAGCTAGTCAGGGAGCTGAGATGGCTCTTCAGTGCAAACAGACCCATAAAACTCTGCTCAAGTTGTGATTCCCCAGTCCTTTCCCAAGCCCTGCCCCCAGGCACACACTGAAATGGCCATGGTGTTTGCTGGGGGAGAAACGTGAGAAGTAGAGATGGAGTGCTGTAAAAGATGTAAATGTTTCTGTGCTGACAGCAGCTGAGTGTCTAGGGCACAGCCTCGGAGGGGGGATGGAGAGGCACTGAGAAAGCACTTCTCTTTTGTTCTTGATCTTGGCTGCCTTAGCAGGGTTCCCAGGAAAAATCGTGAAGCAGATACGAAGGGAGCTCACAGGGTGTGCTTTATCAGGTGGAGGTCGTGGGGTGCCAGTGACAGAACAAAGGGCAGGGAGAAGGAAGAAGTAGGAGGGCTTGGGGCAGACAGTTGTGGCCATCTCATCTCTGTGTTAGATCCTCTGACTCTCCTGGTGCTGAAAAGCCATTTAATCAGTCCAGGAGGGAAGGGAAGGAATATACCCTCATCATAAAATGGACAACAGAGCAAAGGAGTCAGTTCAATCCTGGTAACCACTGATAAGGTGACCCACACAATTGTCACAGCTGCAGTACTGCCCCATGAGAGGATGTGACTGCCTAGGAACAGCCGTCACCCAGGTCTGATGCAACAGCTGAGAAAAAAAAACACCATGATTCTTTTAACATAAAAGTTAGTCATCACTGAGGTCAGGTTTTCACAGGGCTGATCTCTGCCCTCTGGAGCTTAATCTTTAGGTATGACTGATAGCATTGTGAATTCCAAAGGAGATGAGAGAAGGGAGATGAGGGCAAGGAGAAAGGGGCACTGCTTAGAGCCAAGGCCATTTACTGAGGAAACACACTGATGTGTCTTCTTTCATCCCTGAGAGCATATACACTGACTTTGTGAAGTGTGAAGTATGAATTATCTGGACCACTGAGCAGGTAGCAGCAGAGCAAAGATGAAGGAGATGAGGACAAAGAAAGAGAAGGAGGGCTGGGAGGCAGAAAACTGGCAGAAGAACAAAGCTACTAGGCATATGGGAAGAGGGACCTACGAGGTACGTGCAGAAGCCAAAGGCTCTGCAGAAAAAATGGCATCAACTGGATGGTAGGTGAGAGACACACGAGTAAGGAAGGCATGACAGCTCATAGGATCTCTAATTACCAGGCTTGTGATTAGAAATTTACTTGTTCTGAAATATTTCATAACTCAGAATTTTGGGTTATGAAACCAGATTCCAACACAAACCTGAAAATTAGTTGGTCTCTGTATTAAAACTGGGGTCAATGAGAAGCCAAAGAGGGTCAATTCACTGACAGCTCACGGCTGCTTTCTCCAAGTCCCTCCCTGTGCCGGGGGTTTCGCACTGCTCCGTTCCGTTCCTGCGGCAGGGCGGGAGCACAAACTGCCATTCACCTTCACGCTGGGGATCGCTGCCTAATCCCGATATCCCGGTTTGAGAAATCCCCTGCAGTGGCCACTGCGAGTTGCGAGTCCTTCGGAAGCAACTTGAAACTTTGCTGCTCACCCCGAAATAAGGCAAATGTGCAGAATTAGTACTGGTACTTTCTTGTCTCCCCTGTAACAGGCGGGCAATTCCTGCTGCCCACGGCGACTGTCCCTCAGCCTCTGGGATCCCCAGAGGGACCAGTTCGTGCCTGCCCAGCTCCTTCCTCAAGAGAGGCGTCAGTGCCCGGGTTCTCCGGCCCTGCAGCCTGTGGCTCGGCCCCGGGCCCTGCCCGGCACCTCGGCCCGTGTGTGGGAGCAGGCGGGGTGAGGGGTGAGGGACGCGAGCACACCCACCGCGCCGGGATCGCCGCCGGCACGGCCCGCCCGGCTCCGCTGTGCGGGGACCGCGCGGGAGCGGCGGGCGCTGACCGCCACAGCCGCACGGCGCCGCCAGGGGGCGTTGTGCCGCGGTCCGCGCGGCGTGCCGCCAGGGGGCGCTCCCGCGGGCCGCGCGGGTGGCGGCGCGGGGGCGGAGCTCCGTGGTGGCGCCGCACGCGGAAGCGGCGGCAGCGGCGTCGCCCCCGGGCGGGGCTGATGCCGGGCGAGGAGAGGTGATGAATATTCATGTCAGCGCCCGCGGGGCCGGGCCGGGCTGCTCCGGTCCGGAGGGCGCCCATGGCGGGGGGCAGCGGCAGCGCGAAGGGTGCCGGGGCCGGCGGGCGGTGAGGACGGACCGGACTAGGCCGGGGCGGGGTGGAGGGCTGCGACTGTCGAGCTCACTGCCAGCTCCGCGTCTCCCTCCGTCGCAGGGCTGGATCCCGGCTGGACGGGCTGTTCCTGCGGCGGTTCCTGCGGCTCCTGGCCGTGCTCTTTCCTGGGTGGCCCTCCCCGAGCGCCCTCATGTTCCTGACGCTGCTCGGTGTCGCCTTGCTGGGTGAGCCTGGGTGGTGGGGATGGAGGGCTGCACCCCACGTCTGCTCCCTGTGGTCCCCCCATTTTGCCTTGTCACCGCAGTCCATCAGTTTCTTCCCCTGCTTGCCTTCTTCTCCAGAGCAGCTGGTGATTTACCAGGTCGGCATCATCCCCAGCCAGTACTATGAGGTCCTAGGGAAGAAGGACTTCTCCGGATTCAAAACATTGACTGCCGTTGCTGTGACTCTGATCATTGTGAACTCCACGGTAAGACCAGAGGCTCACATGTCTTGGGAGAGGAAGAGAAAGCTACCCGTGGCTCCTGGCATGATCCTGGTCACAAAGGATTCAAGTCTGCCCATGCCTTGGATCACTAGTACAAACTGCTAATTTTTATTTCATTTTGTAAAAATGTTTGTTCTCACTTATCTCTCCCCATCTATCTCTTTGCCCTTGTTCCAGCTAAAAAGTTTCGACCAGTTTATCTGCAACATGATGTATGTGAACTGGAGGAAATCTCTCACTGAATACCTCCACAGCTGCTACTTCCAAGGCCAGGTCTACTACAGCCTGCTTGTGCTGCGTGAGGACATCGATAACCCGTAGGCTGCTGGCAGCTTCTTTCAGTATTTTGCTTGGCTTCTCCTGGGCTGCTGCACACCTTTTCCTGACTTCTCTTTGTCTCTGGGTAGGGGCATGAGCCCTAGAAGCTTTTACCATCTAGGCACCCTCTTTTACCCCGGTGGGAGGTGATACCTATTGCTGGGAACTCCTGTGACTGCTGGTCGTGATGGTTTTAGGGGCAGGATGTTTCAGTTGCAAGTAAAGTGGATGGCCATTGGAACAGGGATCTAGTGCTGCTATAAAACATGCTGTATGCAAACTCAACCCTTCACACTGTGTGATGTTGCAAAGGGCCTGGCTGGAGTCAGCAGTGCTTCTTTCCTTCACTCAGCTTGTGCATTAGGACAGTCTGTGTTCTGTTTGAACTTCAAACATCAGGAACTGCAGCTGAGTACAGTTCAGTTGTATTTTAGTGGTTTGATAACTCATGGGAGCCACATTCAGGAAGGGCTTTGTTTTGCACTGTATGCGGGTTGCACTTCCCTTTCCTGTTCCTAGGAAGGAAGTGTCAGTGGTGACTTAAAATATGAGGAGGAGCATTCAGTCTCTCCTTGTGGATCCCAGACCCACCCCCAAGAGGTCCTTCTCCAGTTTGCTTTGTGCACTGTCCTGCTTACTGCAGAGCTGTTGATCTGCCTGGGCTTTGTGGCAAAGGTTGAATGCCTTTCCTCACAGCTGTGTGTGGACCTTGTCCTTCCAGCCTGTTCTTGCACACAAGGCACTGCTGTCATAGTCGCACACTGTGAGGAGCTAAAAATCCTGTGTTAGACATCATGTGAGAGGTCACAGAACCACAAAATACTTAGTTGGAGTGGACCCACTTGGATCATTGAGTCCAACTCTTTAAGTGAATAGCCCACACAGGGATTGAACCCGTGGCATTATTAGGACCATGCTTTAACCCACTGAGCTAATCTCGGTGTAGAATCTCCCTAATTCTTCCCCTTCCAGAATTTAAAGTCATTATTATTAAATGCTAGCTGAAAAACTAGAAATCAAAGGAGAATGTTTTCCAAATAATGTGCTGTTATACCATTGTTTTGAGACTCCAAGCTCTGCTCTGGCACCTCTACTGGAGTGGGCACCTCTGATCTAGTCTCTGCGTTGGTGCCATTTCTCATGTTGATAGCAAGAGAGGAGACCATGACTAGGGTCCTGGGGGAAAACTGCTGTCTTGCAGGGACTCCTAACTCTTGCTGATAGTAGAAACTTCCAAGAAACTGAAGCAGCTTCTGCAGTTCTGCTGCCTGGTGCTACTGGCTGCCTATTCTTGCTCCTTCATTGCAGGGCACAGTCTTTGTGTGGCTGCTGCAAGAAAACATGCTGGGTATCTAAGGGGGAGCAGCAAACAAGGAGAGAGATCTCAGCTTGGGTCAAACAGCTCTACATGTTGGGTGGTAGGTCATCATTATCAAGCTGAAGCACTTCCAGACTACTGCTGGGTTTACTTCCACTATCATTAAATGTTAATTTCTGATAGTGTTTTTCAGTGGCATGGAGTTACAAGGAGTGGTTAAAAAAACCATGTTTGTTACCAGGGCATGCAGCACTTTTTAGGCAGTGCAGCACATTGAAGCCAGAAGCTCCTGCATGCCTGTCTTTTTCTTTGGGGACATGAGGGGAAGTAGAAGACAGAGGCCCCTCACCACATGATTATTCTCCTCAGGTTTATTTTTAACTAGGGAATGTGTTCACATTGTGCAGTGAAATGTAGGAGACAACTGGGTCAGTCTGCCCTGCAGCAAGAGACAGCTCTCCTGGCCTTTGCAAACCAAACGTGTGGGATTACTGTGGAGTATGTCTCATTACACCTTGCTTCTGCTCCAACATTCAGTGTTACTGTTTAGTGTGGTTTTGGTGCCACTGCAGAAATTCTCTTCATCTTGCAATTCCTTGATGAAAGTTTTTTCACTGCACCAGGTACTCGGAGAACAAACGAAGCAACAGAGATGTCCCATTATGCAGTGCAAACCAAGCTGAGTGTTAAATGCATGAAGTTACCTACTTTGAAGGAATGAAGAGTGGGTTCTGAGTGGTATACAAGCACTTGTAGCATTAGTAGGGCATTTGAATTGATGCTTTCATGTGTTTCATGTATTTTCATTACATGTTACTTAATAGCTTGTAAAAAGCAATATCCTCCTATGAGACTATAGCACAATTTAAGTTACAATGTTATGGGAAGATTACAATCTGAGGAAAAGGAAAAATGATGACTGCAAGCTCTCAGGGTGAGAGCTGCCCCAGAATTAAATCCATTACTGTTTCAGAACTGCAAGTGTTAAAAGATGAATGCCTTTGTGGTAGTATCTGCACTGAGACTATTCAGGAATCCATCCTTGCTGTTCATTCTGAACTCCAGCATTAAGTTATGGCCTTTCCACTATAGCTTAGCACAGCAGGCTGAATCCCTCATCCATGTGCTCTGGACAGATGAAGTGCTGAGGAGTAAATATACTGAATTTCTTCCTAGTTATCCCAAGTGCAACTCCTGCACAGTAGTGGGATAGATGGGACTTCAGGGTTTGTCACCCATGTGACTGCTGCTAGTGAGGTGGGAAGGCTTGGTGTGCTGCTTCCTGCTCTTGTGGGCTGAGGTGGGTGAAAGCATTTCTTTCTTTGCAACAAAGGAACCAGAGGTACTCCATACAGAGCCAAGGGATCGGCTCTTGTCATAAGGTAGCTTTGATGGAAGTTTTTGCAAATATCCAATAGCTGGTGAAGGCCTGGCCTGTGCTCTAGCCTGTCTTGGTGGATCTGATGGCATCTCAGCCCAGTACTGAAGGTTAGGGAGAGAGTCAGTAGTTTTTCATAGTATGGGGGTTGTTCCAGGAGTACTGGTTTTTGCTTCTGGGCTGTAGTGGTGTCAATGGCTCTCTGTGTTGAGCAGGGACCAGCGCATCAGCCAGGATGTGGAGAGGTTCTGCAGGCAGCTCAGCTCCATGGTCAGCAAGCTAGTCATCTCACCCTTCACACTGGCCTACTACACATACCAGTGCTTTCACAGGTAAGGATGCATCCTGGCCTTGCTTGCACACTTCTTTTCAGTGTTCTGTTTTTTGGAGCATGCCACCCACATTACAACTCTGCAGATGGATATTTGTACACATGGGTGAGTGGTCTCTATACTCCAAAGAGAACTCTGCCTTGGAGATGTTGGGATATGCAGTGTTGCCCGCAGACTTCTGTGAAAGCCCAGAGAGGTGACAGCAGACGGCTCTGATTGCTTGAACCTAATGATGGAGGAGTGCCCTTTTTCTTGGATTATTGGCTGACATCTCTTTCTCTTCTGTAGCACAGGCTGGCTAGGCCCAGTGAGCATCTTTGGGTATTTCGTCATTGGGACGATGATTAACAAAGTGTTGATGAGCCCAATTGTGTCTAAACTTGTGCAGCAGGAAAAACTGGAGGGAGATTTCAGGTGAGTCTCAGCAGAGCTGTGTTTTCACTGCCCCTTGGCAGCTCCTGTGAAAGCTTCTTTTTTGTCCCCATTCAGGGCTGTGTATGTAGCTAATTCTCTTGTCTGTGACTTTCCCCACTACCTGTGCAATGGTGCCTCAGAGTCAGTGTACTTAGCCCCTGCCAACCATTCACAGCCTTGTGTCATGGCAGGCAATGCCCTTGGTTCAACCTCACAGCCTAGTCTTTCCATATGCTCTGTAACTCACCTCCTCCCCCTTGCTTGCAGGGTTGGCTGTGTGTGTAAGCAGGGGCTTTGTAGCTGTCCCTGGGACTCAAGGCATCCAGGGACAGCAGCATAAGCTGTTGTGACAAAGGAAGCCCAGTCCAGGGCAGTTGGCTGTGGTGATTTTGTGTGGTGGAGATGCTGGACTAGCAGCAAACAGTAAGCTCAAGGGCTAAGATGTGCATAGAAAGCAGGGTATCAAACAAATGTACCACTGAGCTGGCCTTGAATGATGGCACCTTGTGTTAAGCCTTGGTCTCTAGTGCCTTTCTGAGCCTGTTGATTATTTATGTCAATAGATGCTTCAGATCACTGCTCTAACTTGCAAGATAAGTTTCCTCTAGGAATGGTTTTGGCTACATAATTCACTGAGCATTTGTGCACAGTTATGTTTCTTTGGTTGTACAGGTTCAAGCACATGCAGATTCGTGTCAATGCAGAACCAGCTGCTTTCTACAGGTTAGTAGTGTTAATTTCTTTGTGTCCTCCAAAGGAGTGTCCCAATTCAGAGCATCCTTGTTGTGTTCGCATATCCGAGACGAGCCCAAGTTCTGTTGCTGCAGCTTTCTATCCCTTCCACTGCAGCATCATATAGCCCTGACACACAGTTCTTTGCATTCTGTGCATCATCTGCAGAAATAATCCACTCCAGCTGGAGACAACTATCTTTTCTTTGTCTCCCTTCTAACATCCTCAGGGGCAGATACAGATTTGGTGCTGGCTTAGAGACCGTTACTGATGTTTTGCCAGGTCCTTACCTGGAAGATTGCTCAAAGTCTTATTGCATCTGGTTGCGCTGAGGACTTGTTGCATGTTGCTTCTGGTCCCATCCTGCTGCTGCTTGCTGCATCTTCTCTGGGTGTGGTAGCTGCTTCTTGGCTACCTTACCTCTGCTTGCTGAGCACACAGTCAGGAGCCCAGCAGCACCTCCCCCTTTTAGTGATGCCCTGAAGCCTATCGATCTGCTGCTTGGTTCACCAGGAAAAGAGGCATGAATTTGGTGTAGTTTGTGTTGTGGTGGCAGGATGTTGTTGCTTCTCTCTTGGCACGAGTCTGCCTTTGCCCTATATGTTGTGAAATTGCATTCTTCCAGGAATTGTAGCACATGTCCTCTCTCCGGTCTTTCCTGCCTGTGATCCTTCATACTATATTGAAGTTGGGCATTTCAAGTGTTGCGGTGCTGTCCCCACAGTGGTTTGATTCAAAATCACTGATTTCATAACAACTTATATTGACAGGCATGAAACTCATTTAAATAACCAAATGCAATCTTGCTTTGCACTGGCAAGTCTGAGTTATTTCTTTGTACTCTGATTCTTACTGGTTGATGGTAATTTTTTGTAATGGAAAAGATACTGTAATTACATGCCCTTATTTAAGATGCAGTGCTTTCCCTCACAATTTTGATTTTTTAAATTCTATTACTAAGTAGATAATGAAAAGTGGATTATTATACCAGAAAACAGAATGTTGTGGTTCAGTAGTGTTTTAGTAGAAAATCTTCATTTTGTGTGAAACCAGAACTTAGCTGAGTTGCACACAACCAGGCATTTCTTGGTATGCATTATAATTAAAAATAAAGGAATTTTTTAAAAGGTTGTCTTCCTAGAATCCTGCGAGAGAAGGAACATGTGGTGAGTGGCTGGTTTTGATTGCTCAACTTCTCTAGCTTGTGATTTTGTCCTCTTAAGACTGCCTAAACGTTACTTTGGTAAAGGAAGAAACAGAAGCAGAGCACTGCCACCTTTTTACTTATTTTGTTACTATGCCTTTGACAAATTTCCTTTAAAAGTGAAATGAATGGGAGGAAAAGAGGAAACCAATACAGCAATCTCTCCTCATCTGCAAGAGAATAATAGCTCTAGAACCAAGGTCCCCAGTTCCTTTCTCACCTTTAATTCCTTGTGTCCAAGCCTGTCTCCTTTCCTAATACATGGAAAGCAAAGACTGCAGCTCAGTAGTTACCTGAGATGTGTTATAAGGCAATAAACCCAAAATGAATTCTAACCAGGTGCATTTTTGAGAAAGAAAATGTATTTTTCTATGAACTGAGAATCTTTATAAATGAGACCTCAAAAATCTTATTTTGGATGTTTTTGTGCTGCTTCTGCCCTTATCTTCTTGGGCTGTAGTGACGCTCTTGTTGCATAGATCGTGGTGAGAGCATGGTTTGTGTAGTGGGCACAAGCCTCTGTTGGATGTCAGGGGCAATAGGTGCTATGGTAGGTGGGAGTCTCAAATGAGATGTGGAGCTCTCTCTGCATTTTGCCACCTGAGGGCAGCCCAGGCCTTGCAGAGCAGCAGAAGGAGCTGTCACACTTGCTTGAAGGTGGTAGTTTAGGAGATGTCTCCTTGCTCCTGGCTCAGCCTGGCCACTGGCTTGTGTGGTGGGTGACCTGATGGAGATAGCCCTGGGAAGGGGGAATTTGTGGAACTGGGGTACCCGTACCGAGGGTTGCATTGCTCAGGACTTGCCTTTGTCCCATTCCTGTGAAGTGGAAAGTGGGAAGAGGTGGGCTAAGGCTGCTGGCCATGCAGCCCTGAGGGCTGATTATTACCCCCTGGACTCTCCTCTGCCCTCTCCTTTCTGGGTCCAGCTGTGTAACAGTGCCATCCCTCTTTTCCAACCAGGCCGTATTTGAGAATTGTGTTTGATCTTGGGTGTGCATTGCTTCAGGCTGGAGCCTCACTGACAGTGTCTGGCCTGGCTTTACCTCCTCCTGCTGCAACAGCAGCTGTAGCAGCCATGGCTCTGGGGTAGATTTGCAGGACTGCTTGCTTCAGCCAGAGTTTCTTGATGATACCCTTCAGGAAAGCAGTCCTGGCTGTTCAGTTCCTGGTCAATAAAGAGCTTATTAGTCAGAGGCAAAGGTGCCAGGCCCATTCAAATCTTCAGTTTTAAAGCCCATGGTCATAGGATGTCTGTGGCATATTGCATTC
Source organism: Lonchura striata (assembly GCF_050655825.1). NCBI lineage: Eukaryota > Metazoa > Chordata > Aves > Passeriformes > Estrildidae > Lonchura > Lonchura striata. Next base: position 50,545,988 of record NC_140707.1, on the reverse strand, counting down.
TTTTACAGGGCTGGGCGAGTGGAGCACATGCGCACAAACCGGCGGCTGCAGAGCCTGCTGAAGACCCAGAGAGAGCTGATAGGCAAGGAGCTGTGGCTATACAGTGAGTGGGCAGACTGGGGGGGTGAAGTGGGATGTGTGATAACTCCATGGTGGTGGTCCATACACTGGGAAACTACTGGTAGAGAAGTTGGGTGGGTGCTCTGTTTTCTTCTTCTGCCTCTTGCTAGTCTATGAAAGCCCTGAGGGTGAGCAGAGGGTGCCTCCTGCAGTGCTAAATAGGAATCTTGTTGTGTAAAAGCCTCATAAAGAGGTAAAGTTGTAGAGGACCCAGAATCTGGCTTTTTGTGGTGCAGGGGTTCACACACCAAAAAAAGAAGGAAGGGCTTGAGCTTTGGGGAGGTGTGGAAACTGCTTTCCTATAGAGCCTGTCCCTCAAGCATAGTTATCCCCTGAAAATATTCCTTCTCCTTTTTCACTGAATCCAGGTTTTTTCTTTAAATAACCCCTATAAAGATAGCTCTTCCTGATCTCAGCACCACAGTGAGCTTCTGAGCAGTGTAACGGAGGAAGAACCCTGAACAGAAGTGTCTGTGGGAATTTCGAATCTTAAGTCCTTCTGCCCATGTGCTCCCAAGACATACTTCATGGCAAACTATCTCACCTCAAGGCTTCCTTTTGCCGTTCCCTCCTGTTTGCTGTGAATCAGTCAGGCCCCTGAAGCATAGCAACAAGCAGGCAAAGTGGCTTTTGCCCCACAGTAGTCCCTGAGCTGTCTGTCTGGATGATGATTCTGCTCAGGGGCCTACCCCAAAGTGCTCTTTGCTTGGCAAATGCATTTTCACCCTGGTGTTTGCGCTATCCTACAAAATGGGTTTTTCTGCTCTGGTTCATCATAAAGGGCTGAGGCAAGAACATGGGTCTTCTTCTGACTGGGATCAGGGTCAGCACTTGGGCCTTACTGGGACAGTTTTCTACTTTAACTCACTGTCTTCTTTCAATGTGTTTATGCCCAGTTGGGATCAACACCTTTGATTATTTGGGCAGCATCCTGAGCTACGTGGTCATTGCCATTCCCATCTTTTCTGGTGTCTATGGCGACCTGAGTCCAACAGAGCTCAGTTCCCTTGTCAGCAAGGTGAGCTAAGGGTAATCTCTGTGACCCCATTGTGGAGGGTGAGCAGGCACTGAGGGTGCAGGTTTCATGTGGTGCTGGTGGCCCTGGGGCTAGATAACCTGCAGCACTTGTTCTTCGGGTTAGACTGTCCCTCCTCACAGTGTTATGGAAACGGGAGCTTGTATCCAACTGGTATGTGATTAACTTGGGCCTGAGAACTGTCAAGGACATGTTTATGTAAGTGTTTCCTGGCTCAGACCTCTGTGTCTAAAAAAAACCAGGAGGTCAGAAAGCCTCTGGTTTTCAGCAGTGCAGGTAGAGATGGGGGTCTGTGCAGTGCTGAGTCTGGATTATGCCCTGGGCTACTGCCTGTGGTGAGCCTTGCCACCAGTGAGGCTGAGCTGGCTTGCATTCGCCTTCCTGACCAGACTCATTACAGATACTCAAAACTGGCTTGTGATAGAGAATACAGAGCTAAAAATAGCTAAGTGGGCACTGCAGGCTGCTCTGAGCCATATATGGTGCTGAGGCAGGGGTGGTGGTATGGATCTGTGTGATTTGGGCAAGCATGCTGGGCCCTGGGCAGGCCATCAGGCACTCTGCAAACACCATCCCTGGGTGACAGGACATGTCTACCTGTCAAAAACTGCTGCACTAAGCAGGGAAGCCCTGCTTCTTTCAAACATGGTCATCTTCACTCCCACCATCCTGGGTGACTTTGCCACTTCTCATTCATCTTGCTGAGACAGCTGATGTGTCCAATTGTGTGGACTCCTTGGCCACCTCCTTGCAATCATAGAATAAAGGCCAGGGCTCCAGCTCAGCACTGACCCTTACTCTGCCATGTGATTTCTCCCCAGAATGCCTTTGTTTCCATCTACCTCATTGGCTGCTTCAGCCAGCTCATAGATCTTTCCAGCACTGTGACTGATATAGCTGGCTACACACACAGGTGAGCTTATGTGTGGGCACATCTCTACATCTCTGCAGGAAAGGACAGTGTAGAACAAGACTCTGCCCACATCTGTGCTAAAAAAAAAAACAAAAAAAAAACCCCAATTGCTCGTGTGCAAGCATGGGCAAGTTTGGAAGTTTGGATATTGTGAAGAGGCTGCTGGAGTTGTCCCTGGCTTTCATGCAACCTCTTGTGTGTCTAGGATTGGCGAACTGCAGGAGACCTTGCTGAGCCTTGGCAGAAAAAAAAATGGTAACTACTCAGAAGCCAAAACCAGTTGGGATTTGGACGGGTGAGTCGCCTCTCAGCAACTGGCTGGCTTGCAGCTTATGTGCCAGAGTGTGAGGTTGCCATGGGATGGAGGTGGCCCCTGTGTCACAGTCTGTTGCATGCATTTGGTTGGAGCAGGCAGTGCTCACTGTCAATTGTCATTCCCAGGGTGTGTGGGGCAGGGCTACTGTCACAGGCACAGGAGGTCTGAGGTACCTGATTTTTGCCAATCTCAGCATGGTCACTTACCCCTGGATCTCTTGGTCTTTATCTTGGTGGTGGCCCAGCAGCCATTCTGGCGAGGACCCAGTGCCAAGCGACACAGCTTTTCTTCTGGAGCGAGTGACACTCTCAGTACCATCCTCTGACAAGCTGCTCATCAAGGACTTGAGCCTCAGGATATCTCAAGGAAACAGTGTGATGATTGTGGGAAACACTGGTACAGGGAAGACATCTCTGCTTAGGGTCCTCGGAGGACTCTGGGAGAGCACACGAGGTAAGGACAGCCTTTTTCTCAACCAAGGCTACCCTGAGTTTGCAAGGTGGCATTATGGCAGTTTGTGAGGCCAGTGCCACCATGTGATGGTGAATGTGACACTGCTGATAAACCGATTTGAGCCACCCATCTCTTGTCACAGTCTTTGGCTCTCGTTTCTTTGCTCTGTGTTGCAAACATACTTCTGTGGGGACTTGTTGGCTACTTCATAGGACAGGACTACACAAGGCAGTGGGAAGTTCCTGCCTGATACTGCAGATGTGATGAGTGTCTCTGTGCAGGGAGCATCAGGATGATGACCTGCTTTGGCCCCCGAGGAGTGGTGTTCCTACCGCAGAGGCCCTTCTTCACTGATGGAAGCCTGCGTGAGCAGGTGAGCACAGGGTCTGTCTTTGCTCTGGCCTCAGCTGTGCTCCCAGCTGTGGCCATGCCCTGCAAACCCTTGGGGTGCAGACAGGCCTGCAAGGGGGAGCATACCTGTGGCTGCTCCTTCCCTTGTGCCTGAGTTCATGTTACTGCATCTCTGATGGACAGTGTCCAGCTCCTTCTGACATTGTTTCTTTTGCTCTGTTAAACAGGTGATCTATCCCTTGAAGGAGATCTATCCACTTTCAGGTTTGTGAAAATCCATTAGAGCAATTAACCAATGCTGTGGTATTGCCTCACTGTCCTTTTCCCCGTACAGCTTCTTCCCTGCTGTAACCCATCAGGAACACTCATCCATTTTGCTTTTGTTGCTCTGGTGTTCCCTAGAAGATTAGTGTGTGTTAAGGTCCTTTTGTGAGGGAACATACTCAGTTGATAAGAGCTTGCTCTCTTAGTATAATGAGGACAAGCTGGCCATGTTCTTCCTGCTGTGCTAGACATGATATATGTTGCTGTTGGGATACATCTGATTTGTTTGGTACAATCTGACTTTCAGCAAACCATATTTGCCTTAATCTTATTTTCCATCCACCTCCATCTTTTACTTTTCCACTTTTTCAAAATGATGTCCCAGGGCTTTGCACACTCTGTGGTCAGAATATATGGATCCTTTTTCTCCCCTATCCTCTTCCAAAGCCAGACCACATGTGGTCTGCTGTAGCTTGGAAGTCACAATCTTGATCAGAGTAACTACAGCTATCAGCTACTGCTGTGGCTCTCCAGCAGCTTCAGAAACATCCATGACAGATGCACAGCCCTTTCTGTCAGCTTCCATAGACACTGTCTGTACCAGCTCAAGTGTATGTTCTGCTCCACAGCTGACTCACCCTGAGGTATTTCTCTTCCACGTAGGGTCCTTTTGCTGGCTCTTACCTGAACCCTATTCCCATGACTCCATTACTTGTAGTGTGCAGTCTCAGCTCTAAGACCGCAACTATTGGGCAGGGCTTTGGCAGTTGAAGCCTGGATCCTTGTATTCTGTCTGCAGCCAAAAACCGAGGCAAATCTCAGGTGTATCTGTGGAGCCCAGCTACCTCCTGGTATGCTGCTCGCAGGCATGGTTAATACTTTCAAGGAAGGTGTCCTTGGAGCTATCTCAGCCAAAGCTCAGGATCTGGTATAAGTAAGTGGTCAGGTCAACTACAGTGAGCCTCAGGAGATACTCCAGTTCCTCCCTCCTGCCTCACCAGCTCCTTCATTCACAAGTGGCCTCAATACACACTGCCTCTCCTTATGCTATATGGCTTTCTCCCTAGGGTCTGCAGATGATGAGAGGATTGTGCGATTTCTGGAGTTGGCTGGGCTGGTGAGTCACTGGTAGCACTGCTGCCGTCTTTCCTGGTGCCACCAGTGAGGGAAGAAGGGATGATTTTTTGTGGCAGCACAGCATGATTGTGTGCTGAACTTTCGTGGGGACATTGTCTGTGCCTGGGATACAACTGTCTGTGGGACAGAAAGAGGAGGAGGAATATGGTACAACTTCATCTCATGTAGGGAAAGGGTGACTGGCAAAATGCGGGTGGTTATGCTCAGGGCCATAGGCTGACAGGGTTGGGGACTGTGTTTACAAGTGTGCTGTGCTCTCTGTAGACAGATTTGCTGGCAAGGACTGGAGGACTGGATGAACAGGTGGACTGGAACTGGTAAGGGAGCTCACTGTCTGTGTGTATTTGGGTAATTTCTGAGTGGGGCACACTTCTAAGCAGATGCACATTGCTGCTGGATTTATCTGTGTCCATCTGTGTTTTGTGAGATGTGAACACTGTACAGGAGCAAAGCCTTCATGGCCCGAACATCTATGCCAACAATCACCAGTTGTGGTGTGCTGCAGGCAGCTGACTGTGTAAAGGGGTGCAGATCAAGTCCCAGTATGGAGTGGGGCACAAGATACACTCAGGAACAGTTGTTTGCTGATCTCCAATATCAGAAGCCATAAGATTTTCAGCAAACAAGCTCTGTTTCTTGAGGAAGGTGTTGAATCTTGACCCTGCTGCAGGTATGACATCCTGTCCCCAGGGGAGATGCAGAGACTCTCATTTGCACGGCTCTTCTACCTCCAGCCAAAATATGCAGGTGAGTGACTGACTACAAAAGAGGGGAGAAAAAAAGACAAGGCCTTTGATGTACAGAGAAGCGAGACAGCTCGTGAAATCACTTTTGTGCTCGGAACATGCTTTGTCTTGGCCATTATTTTAGCAGCATAGCACACAGAGGATTAACTTGTGAAAAGTGAAAATATTTCATTATTTGGGTGGACACTGGTAAATCAAGAGGCTGTACATAAGACATTTTCTTCTTGGCGAACTGGTGATTAATGTTCATGGTCCATATCCAATGGCACCAGAACTTTGTTAGCCTGCTCACCAGTTGCTATGCAAAGAAGTGTGTGTGTTGGGGAGTGTAGCAGCAGCTGTCATATCTGAAGCTCTCAAGCATCTGTACAGTTTTGTGGCAGTATGGAAGGTTTAGCGTTGATGTGGCAAAAGAAGACAAGGAGCAATGGGAGAAACAATTCTGAGAGACCACAGAAGCATCTGCAATTAGCTAATGGGGCAAATTCCTTAGGCTGTGGGGGCTTGAGCTGTTGGAGGACTTGCCATGAGGGCCAGGTTGGATGTGGGTGAACAGATCCAGTTTCAGTAGCAGTAAGTACCTCTCTTTCCCCTGGAGCCTGTGGCACAGCTAAGTGATGAATGGGCAGAAGGAACCTGTGAATGGCAAATTAAAAGCTGTAGAGATGACTTGAATTTCTTTGCTCCAGGACTGTAGTATTTACCGTTAATAGTCAGGAGGGTGCCACAGGCCATCCTACACTCTCTATGTAGAGTCTGTGCTGGAAGAGTACACTGACTGCTGTTCAGCCTGGCAATCTGGCACGTGGTCTACCTGGAGAAGGTCATGTCTTGGCTTTTGCCATGATGGGAACAAGGCAGTGGTGGGCAGCTGTTGAGGGAGAGGAATGAGGTGAATAGTGTGGTTTGGATGAATTCAAGTACTTGAGGAACAAGACAGCTTTCGTAGTTGCCTGACACCAACTGTGCCAGAGGAGTGCTGGAGGAATACCAGAGTCCTTAGGTTTCTCCTCACTTGCCTTCTGCAGATGCTCTTGGTGAGCTCCAATTAATATTGAAATGTTCTTGCGAGTTGCTGTTCTTGCCTACAGGAGATGTCTGGTGGGGAGAGGATTTTTGGGGCTTATGACTTTTCTTTCAGTGTTAGATGAAGCCACCAGTGCCTTGACAGAAGAGGTGGAGCATGAGCTGTATCGTATGTGCCTTCAGCTGGGCATGACACTGATCAGTGTGGGACACAGGCCCAGCCTGGAAAAGGTGAGACAGGGAGGCAGTGCTCCATGCCTCCCTCGTGGTGGTGAGGTAGAGAGGGTCTCTGGTGAGCAGAGGGGAGTGACTAAGGCTGGAGGACCTCACTGTGGGTGGACCATGCCCTTGTAGAGACATCCCTCAATGTGCTATTGAATTGCAGTTCCACAGTTGGATTTTGAAACTTCATGGGGAGGGAAGATGGGAGCTCACTCGATGTGAGAAGATGAAGCGGCTCCCCTCTGAGGAAGGACACTAAAGAACACGCCCTTGTCTGGCCAGCTACAAAACCTGCACATGTGTGGAAGAGCTCTCAATACAATAGCAGACATGGAGCTGCCAAGCCAGCAGCTGTGTCAAGCAGTGCAAGACCAGTTCTGGATTTTTCTGATGGACACACAGTATGTCTGAACTCATGGTGTGGAGTTTTGCCAAGAGTAGACATTACTATGCCACCCTTTTCCCAGCCTCCTTCTGCCTCCCTGGCTCTCATGAGAGAAAGCAGCTGAGCTGCTTGGCCACCCTGAGGGAAGATGCTGTTCATGGGTCTTGTAAAAACAATAGCCAGAGAAACCTCCACTTTGTCTGGGATACATTGGTGTGAGGCTAGAATGCAGCCTCCTTTTCTGCCCTCTGTGCCTTGCTCTGTCTTCGACACAGCTCTGCAGAGCAGATATATGTACCTTGGGGCATTGTTGAGAGTTGTGTTTTCCAGCAGGAGGCAAGGGGAGGAGAGAAGGGGCATGTCTCTGCTCTCTTCATAACGCATGGCTACAGGTGAAAGGAGCATTTTTGTATTAAAATCTGGGGACTGTTTTCAAACTGTTTTAATAGAGAAGAGTGAATATTTGTTTACCAGACTGTTGCATGATTTTTTTCTGGGGTTTGCTTTGGAGGAGATGCTTGTATATTGGCAATGGTCCTGGACAAGACTATTGCAAAAGAGCAAAGCAGAGGTGAGAGTAGTATCCCTATCCAGGCTGGACAGCCTACCTGCTGCTGCCTCTGCAGCTACTGCAAGGCACAAGGAACCTCAAGGAGGGCTCTCTGCCCTCTGCTTTCATTGAATGAAACAGTTTATCTCCCTTACTCTTTTGCCTATGATGAGTCATGTTCTCTCCTCTGTCTACATGGGTGTACTGAGACAGGTTTTGAGGGTCTCTTTTGTTGTGAAGAGGTCACTCCAAGACTCCAGTGGAAGTGTGATCTGAGAACTTACTGGCCACCACTTGCTTAGTGGCTTTTCTGGATGTTTCCCTGGTTTTGCAGTGAAGGAGGAGGAGGTGGCTGCTGGCAGAGCCAAGCTAGTGGCCCTTCTGCTGCTCCATAAGATGCTTGTGTCCTTTTATGATCTGCTGCACAGCCTCATGGTCGTCGAGGGTGGTTAGGTCCCCAAGCTCACTGGCCTTGTCCACCACTTTTCCATAGCACCCAACGCATAATCTTACCCGAGCGTGTCTTGGGCAGCCAGTGCATGACCTATAATGGAGAGAGCAGAGTCAAAGCTGAGAGAAAGGGCCCATCAATCTGCCAGTGTGGGTGTTGGAGCAGTTTGCTTGTGTTACCTGAACATAATCTGGAGCTGCATACTTAGCAATCTTCTTTGAGATGAGCTCCTGTAGCTCGGCAACATGAGTCTCCTATGTGTAGCCACTGGCCTTCTTCAGCATAACAAACACATAGGCTCCTGGCAGAAGGATCACCAGGTTACGGAGCAGTGCATACCATGCCCCTGAGACCTGCCTGGACCTAGTGCCAGGAGAGGCCCTCTCTGCTGGTAGCCTCAGGGGATGCTCTGTAGCCAAAACTGCATGCTTTTGACCACACAGAAGTACTGCTGCTGCCACCTTAGGCAAATCCTGTCTGGTTGGTGGGCATGTGCAGGATGTGATGGCTGTGCTGAGATCCCCACTAACATGCTGTATGGTGTGGACACAGCATTGCTACCAGTGCCTCTTCCCACTGCAGTGCCATAGGCCTGGGAGATGTTTTGGGGCAGGAAAGAAAGCATCTTACCTTCTCCCTTGATCTCATGTGGTAGCCAGTGACAGCAGTCTCTGCCATTGCCACATGGTGATTCTGGAAGAGAACAGGGCAGAGGTTTGAATCAGTACTTTTGGCAGGCTGGCTGCCACCTGCAGCTGCTCTGACCTGACTTGGCTGCTGCAGCCCACAATAATGCAGGGAGAGAAGGAAAGACCTCAGATGGCCTCTGCCCTTTTTTCTTCCTGCCTCAGTAGGTCTGTAAGCACTCGTCTTTTCCTGCTGCCCCTGACTGCTTTAGTTTGGATGGTTTTACCTCCCACACACATCTCTTACCACAACATTCTCCACCTCTGCTGTGCCCAGCTGGTGTCCACTGGTGCTGACGATTTCATCCAGCCATCCTGTTGCTGGTAGTAGCCCTCACTGGTATGATATGCACCATCCCCAGTGAAGAAAAATCCTGCAGTAGCCAGAACCATGCCATAGTCACTTGTTGGAGGGAATATGTGAGCTGCTCAGCAGCCATACTCTTACATTTCCCTTCCTCCTCTCTGTTGGCTTCAGGGCCGGGTACTTCAGGTACTCTGCTTCTTCCTCAACTGCTCAGGGTAAATGTGCCTGCCTTCCTTGTTAGTCTTCTGCCTGTGTTGGTATCTGATCTATCATCAGGCTCCTGCCCTCATTCTGCAGTGTACTGACTAATGCTGTGCCTGTCTCATCACTTTGCTCCAGTGCAGGTGCCTGTGGTCTTGCTGCTTCTCTTTGTGTTACATCAAGACACACACACGCTCTTGGGCTTGTTTGGTGCCTCTGGGTGAGTCCACAGAGGCTGACAGGGTTTGCAAGAGATACAGCAAGGGGTCTGTGCTCAAGGGGACTGAGGGCAGAAGGACAAATCCACTGCCTTAAAACAATGTGTGATCCAGTTGGGAAGGCTGGGAAGGGGCAGTCATGTGATATTAGATCTGGGGAGATAAAAGGCCTCAGGACTGTGGAGGGTCTCTGGAAGAATAGAGGAGCAATACCAGCTCTCCTGAATCCTGCCCCATACAGAAAGCCAGCAAGTGGATCCAACCATACCCAACCAAATGTGTGCAAGTGTCTTGCCACATGTTTTCCTTACCTGGATAAGTCAGGTAAGTTTCCAGAAATCTCTTGTGATAATTGTAAATTGTTCGTGCCATACTGGGCCAGGCTTTTGAGATGCAAAGAGGTCCTGAGACATCAATTTTTCCAGAAGGACATTTCCCTGTAAAATTATTATCTTTTAGTAACCATGGCTGAAGTAACCTTTTAGTAACCTTGGATGTTTAGCTACTGCCTGTCTAACAACCCTGTGATGGAAATGTCAGGAAGGGCAGAGAGGAGGATCCTTTGTGGCTCACTTTAGCAGGACAGGCTTAGTCCCTCCCAGCATATGTCTGCAAGAAAATGCCTCCCATGGTGGGATGCAAAACCTCTCCAGGGAGACTAGCTGTCCCTGCCTAGCCCTGTCCTTCCTGGAAAGATGTGCCAGGGAGCCCAAACACAGCCTCTCTTGTCAGGACAGTGCAAGCAACTCAACTTCTGCACTAGCTGGAAGACTAGCTTCCCTGTTGGGCTGGGAGCAATCAATGAGGCCATGGTGGAGCAGCTGGGGATGGTTTGCCATGAAGCATTGCAGCCCATCTCCTCACACTGAGACTTCCCACCACCCACCATAGCAGAGTTCTGCTGTCTCTCTGCCTCCAAACAGGGTTTTTTTCTGCCTTTTCTTCAGGCCTTATATAGGTAGTTTTTAAAGGTAGAGTTTGCAGGATTCCTTAATGTCATTGACCAAATTCCCTTCTCTTCCTAGGTGGCACAAGAGAAGAGCAGAGAAAGGCTCTCCCTGCAAGTAGGGTAGTTTTCAGCCAGGGATACCTAAGGAATCAATGGTAGAGATGACAGGGTTGGTAGATCTCCTCTTTGCTCTTCAAGGTGCAACACCACTCACAATCTGTGGAGCTGGTATGTTTGGTGGACAGGCTGGACACCAGTGTGGGAGACAGGCACTCATCCCGGACCATACACGTGTTTTGTGTCACAGCCACCCTGAGCTCGGTGGGAACCTGCAAGAGCTCTGTCCCCCTGGGGACCTTTGGACCTACAGCCTCTCCACAGTCAGGCCCAAGCAGCCCAGTTATTCCACGAGTCTTATTTCCTATGCACCTCAGCATTTTTCCAGTCCCTGGAAGACGTTCGTTTTTCCACCAGACCATTCCCAGATTCTGTTAGCAGGGCAGGTGACCGGTTGAACAAAGTCTGGCTTTCCGCTGGGGAGGAGCCCAGCGGCCGCAGGGGCGGCTCCCTGTGTGTCCCGGCAGAGCAATCAGCTGGCTAGTTTTGAAGATTGACACCCAGTTAAACCACTTAAAAAGGGCCGCACACGCCTCCGTGGCAAAGCCGGTTTATAAACGAATAAAGCCCGTGAAGAGCTCTCTTGGCTTTCGGCCTTTGTGCAGCTGGCTGGCTGGGCTGGGGTGCGCCGGGCTCTGCTGCGGCACCGGCCCCTTCCCGGGGAGCCCGCCAGCACCGTGCCGGCGGGAGCCATGCCGGTGCTGGGTGCAGCCACGAGCCCGGGAGCAGCGCCGGGAGCAGCGCCGGGAGCAGCCCCGCAGCCGGCTCCGGGGCAGGCCCGAGGCCGGGAGCCGCCGGGGCACGGCCACCTGGCCGGGACCGCGGGGCCCAAATCGGCACCGCCAGGACAGCGGCGCGCAGCCGTGGCTGCCTCGGCATGGCTCGCAATGGAATGTGCTTGTTTAGCTGCTTTTAGCCAGCCGTGCTGTGGGCAGAAGGACAAAAAGGGCAGCGGCAGCTTTCCCTGGGTTTGGTGCTCCACATGAAGAAAAGTACTGAGTAGAGCCGGCAGCCAGCACGGCTCGCACGGTGTCGGCGGAGACCGCATGGGCAGTAGTGAGAGGCGCGGTGAGCGATCTCTGATGTAGAGCCTGGATGAGATCAACATTTCAGCGCTGCAGAACTCTAGAAAAACTGTTTCAACTGATGAAGCTTGAGAACAAACGAGCCGGCAAACACCAGTTCTCTCCCGAATCAAGAAAAGGAAAGGGTGAAGACACGTAGAGAAAACAACATGGGACACTGAGATCAGTGAAGGAGTCGAATTCTAGACAGGAGGGGATTGAGGAGATGCCTTAGTTTGGGTCTGAAATTATTTTGTAAGGCTATGGTGAAGATATATTTGATATATCAGACTTTGTTTATTCCCTGTAATTGGTGGAATGCATTGGGGGGAATGTAGCGTTCTAACCACAGCCATGAGCAGGAGCATCCATGTTAAAATAAGCAGATGTTGCAGCAGCTGTGATCCAGTGAAATTCTTGAGATGAGAGGAGAAACTTTGCCCAGGAATAGAAAGAAGAAAACTTCTGTTCCCAGAGATGAATGAAAAAAAATTTTTGCTTTTATACTACAGCAGCTCATCCTTAAAATAATAGCCCATAAGTTGACATGGCCCATGAATACAGTTGTGGGGAGGCTGCAAGAGATGGACTTCATGATTGCAAATTTGGCAGCTGCTACATGGAAATTAAAAACCATGAGAGAACTGTTTCTTGTGGAGAAGTCTCCATGGCATGGCAAGAGAGACTCCTTCCCTAAGAGAACTGAAGAAAGACTGTTTTAGAAGTGGCAAACTGACTGAAAGTCCCAGGTTTTGTCTCTTTATGTTTTCAGTGGGAAAGAAAAGAGGGTGTGGGGGGAGGAGAAGTGTTCTGAAGATTTATTCTGATTTCCTTTTTACATTTTTCTTTTAATTCTGTTAATAAAGCTTTCTTTGTACCCTTTAAAGTTTTGGGCTTGTTTTGCCCTCCTCCTAATCCATCACAGCAGGAAATGAGTAAATATTCTAGTGGATGCATTGGTGTTTGTCCAGCACAAAGCCCACTGCACCTGGTAACCCAGAATAGGCTTCCATTGCTCTTGGAGCTCACCTTGCTGGAAATCCCATGGCTGCCCTTCCCTCTCAACCAGCTCCTCTGCAGATTTAGTGTCTGGCTGCTGCCTCAGCTCCTCAGGCCAGCAGAGCCTGCAGCCTGTTCCTGGCAGAGGCTGAGCTTGCCTGGAGGTCTGTCTGAACACCAAGGTGCATGTGATATGGGATGACCCAAAGCATCAGAGCTGCTCTGGATGCTGAAGTGACTTGTTCTTTCACCAGTTGTATGCTGTAACTTCTGCTCCAAGTACAAGCACACCCCTTTCAGTTTTGTATTTCACTGCAGTGAGACCCAAGTCCCATCTTTTCCATGCCTCACTGGGGAAGAAAGTGCAGACCTCTGGGCTGCTTTGGATCTCTTACCTCTCTCTGGCTACAGCATGACATCCAACTCCCTCTCAGCTTTGGCTGAATTTGCCCTCCTTGAACATTGGTGAGTGGACTCATACACAGTATTCCTGTTTAGTTTTATTCTTCTTCATATCTTTACAGAGAATGGCACATAAATCACAGATGTTGGATGACTAGAAGTTGTTACAGGTCCATATCTCAAACACCTCAATACTGAATTATTTTCTCACTGTATATACATTATTTACACTCCATGGGCTATCATCTAACACGTCAAACGATCGGGGGACAAAGACAAACAGGAGTTGGATGACTAGGCTTAACCTTTGATGGAAGAAAAACAGTAGCTCTGGGGAAAGGGTGCTCACAGCTGAAAGCAGGACAGAAAAGGTCACCTGGAAGCCACTGTCCTACAGCTTTTGGAGGGGGAATAGTGCTTTACTGCGATGGAAAGGTGATGGTGCCATGGAGTGAGTTTGGCTGTGTGGGTCGGCACGTGCTCCTATGGGATGTATGTACACATTATAGGGTGTATCAGGGTGGATGTGCATGGCTGTCATTCCCTTTAACACTCAGAGGGTGCACTGGACAAATTTAATTCAATAAATACATTAGGTGGATGGTGTTGTCTCACCTGGAATAATGTATTCAATAAATAAATTCACCATTCATCCCCTCTGCAGGGCTGTAGGGTTTTGGTGTTTAGGGCAGAGTCAGACCCAGCCCTGCAGGAGCCAGTGAAATGGGCTGAGGTCAGCTCAGGGTGCCAGGTAGGACCAGGGTGTCGTGCCTGTAGGCTAAACCTGCCTCTCCCTGCCAAAGAGAGGCAAAACATAACTGCTCTTAAGCTGCAGTCCCTTCCCAACAGACCTTAGTGCTGAGCAGGGAGAGATGGGTGGAAGGTGCAAACCGCCCTAGATGGATGGTCATCATGTCATGCAAGCACTGCCATGGGCTTGTCCTGCTGCAGCCTGGGCCACAGGCAGAAGTGATGGCCAGCAGAAGGTGGCGTGTCTGCCTGGGGCATGGTGGGACAGGGCCCAAGGGGAACGGGCCTGGGCAGCACTGGGCAGAGATGTGCACCAAGAAGAGGCATGGCACCAGGGAATAGGCTTGCTTCAGGATGGCAAATGGGGTTTGGGGCTGCAGCAGAAGGAGAAAGCTCCAGAGCCTGTCGTGAGGCTGAAGGACCAGAGCCTTAGTGTCATTGGTGGCAGTGATGATGTGACACTTCCCGGTCTCCCAAAAGGAAGGGGTGGGAGGGTGAGGAAGCGAGGGGCAGGGGTATGCTCAAGGGGAGCAGGCAGTGGGCACCCCTGCCAGGCAGCCCCAAACACAGAGACCAGGGCCCCTCTCCCTGGCAGGGGTGGCCAGGGACACCTGGCAATCCAAGGGGGAACATGGCCCCCAGAGGACACAGTGTCTGTTGGGGCTGGCTTCTGTCACCTCTGTTCCCCCTAAATCAACTTCTCCTCCTTCTGCGATGAGTTCAACTTCTCCGTCTGTCTCTCATCCTCTGCCACTGCCGCCTCCTCCCCTGTCTCCGGCTTCCTGCCTGGAGCTGGGGTGTCCCCGGCAATGGTCCCCAGGACTTTGGTGCTGTGCTCCTGAGCTTTGGCCCTGAGGGCAGCAATGCTGTTTTCTCTCAGTTCCTCCTGGGAAATGGTGGTTTTGGGATCAGGACCCCTTTCTTCTTTGTCACCTTTGTCAAGCTTGGGCAGGGCCTGGCGCTCCACCTCTGTCTTCCTCCCCGCCTCAGCCGCTGCCTCCAGAGACTTTTTGTGCATCCCTAAAAAGAATTGTTGGTATTCGGGTTTAGAAAAGCGCCTGGGCATGGGAAAGCCATCTTGAACTGAAAACAGCAAAGATAAAGAGAGGCCAGAATTAAGGAAAAGCAGAAACCCTTGCTTCACACAGCAGTTATGGCGAGCCACTCGCTCTGGTCCCCGCACAAGGGCAGCCCAGCATCAGTGGATTGTGGCTGGTCCCAAAGGTCTATAATTATTCTCCCCTTCATTTCACTCTGTGAACCTGAAGCTAACTTGTTCCTGCATGGAGATGAGGGTCTCAGACAGCAGCATAGTTGCCTGAGCTTCACCAAGGCTGGGGAGGGAGATCCCTCATTATGAGGGATATTTCTATTTTTTTATCAAACCACAACCACCCTTCTGCCTCTCTCCATTTCACACAGACAGGACAGCCCATTGTCAAGATGCTAGATACTAGTTTGGGGCAGAACCAGCCTGGAAGATCAGAAAGAGGGAAGCAAAAAGCATGAGTGTGACAGGGTAGCTGTTACCTCCATGTCTGCACAGAAAATCAAGTGAAACTTGGGCAAAGACAGAGCATTTGGGAGTCCTAGCACCCCATCCAGCATCACAGGGCTGGATGAGTGAGACTGGGATGACCTCCTGCCTTGGGTAAAGATTGGAGCCCCTGTTCCAGAGCTGGGCATGAAATATGCTTGAGCCATGGGAAGGGAAGGTTAGCACCAGCCTGAGCATGTGGGCAAATTTGTGTCCCAGCCAGATTCTGCAGGTCATGATCCAAGGTCCAGCAGGAATTTGGGATGACTGGTCAAAGCCTATCGACAAGGGTCATTGGCAGATGGAGGCATCAAGGGTGGCAGGATAGGGGGACCTTCCCCTGCTACCCTTCACCTATTTTCAACATGACTCTGATTTCTACCTTGCATCCCCCTGTCTCTACCCTTTTGCCATCCCCTAGGAAGCTGGCTGCTCTCTTACCTAGGAGCCAAGGGGCACAGGACTCCATGATGCCATCCTTGGCAGACTTGAGGATGGATTCAGGCAGCGGGATGGAGTGACGCACCATGGCACCGTAGAGCCCGTACTCAGCCATCACACTGCTCCTGCCCCAGCACTTCTCCCTCTTCCGCCATTTGGCCCGGCGGTTCTGGAACCAAACCTGGAGCAAGCAACAAGGAGGGACATGGTTTTTGTGCGTGGAGAAGGCATGCCAGACCCCTTCCCACGTGGGAACATGCATGTACTCCTGCAGCATGATGAAAGCCGATGGGGGAATGCTTATCCCAAAGGCAATACAACCTCTTCCTCCATGCAACTGACATTGGGTATGTCTCCCTCCCTCCCTTGAAGGAGTGGAGAGGGCCAAGTGTGAAAGCAGGTCCCATCCCTCTCCACAGGCTGTAATTAATTTGCCATTGCAACGTCTTTTTTCTAGTGGCTTTTGGCTCTCGTGCCTGGGATTTCCTTTTATTATTTGCTGTGTGTCTAAGCAGCAGTACGCGGCTGCAGGCAGTAGTGCCTGCAGGGAGGGCTGGGATGAGGGCGGATGCTCGAAAGAAAGGGGAAGCTGCTCTGTGCACTTTGCCCTGAATTCCCAGTTTGAAAAACCCCTCATCTTCTCAGAAAATTGGCAGAATAATCTCTGAGCTGTGACCTGGGGGGCAGTGAGCAGAGAGGCAGGCAGCAATGGCAGGGAGGGAGTGATACTCGCAGAAATCTATTAGTGCTCTCTCTCCGATTTCCATTCCTCTTGTCTCCCTCACCCTCCTCCCTCCCCGGCTCCCCTCCCTTCTCCCCCCGAGCAGAGGCATCAGCTTTAGATGAAAAATTGCTTGAGGTCTATTCAGAAGGAGGCAAAGGAAGAGTCAGCCCCAGGGGCAGCCCAGGCCTGATTGAAAAATAAGTTAATTTCAGTTTGAATCGATGGGCCTCAGGCACTGAAATATCACGGGAAATTAAAGCAGCTGGTCCCCAGGGAACCACGCCATTGACCTGCGCTAATTAATGCCATGGAGTTACCAGGCCCCTCTCTGAGAGGCAGTCCCTCCCTCCCCATGGACACCCCAAACACCTCCTCATTTAACTAATTAGACTCACAGAAAATTGGGTGTTAATTTGTTTAGGATTTTTTTTTCTTTTCTATTTTTTTCCCTTCCTTTCCCGGAAAGTGCACTGCAGAATGGAAATGAATGTCGGGGTCTCGCTGGCAGATGGATGCTCGGGGTCACTCCGCAATCTTCTCCGACTTGATTGCTTGATTAGGTCGTTAGCACATTAAAAAAAAAAATTGCTTGCCGTCTGGCGCTGGCCTGATGAGTGGGATGAGGCGGGAATCGCCTGGGTAATTTATCTTTTTATACTGCAAAGAATTTGATTTCAATCTGCAGATATATGGAGGTGCCTTTGACACCTGTTTAACATTACAGAGCTGACAGCTTAACCCTCTCTTGTCCCACCGCTCGTAGCTGTGGGGGAGCTCAAGCTGCAGTGGGGAGCGCTGGGGTCTGTGCCAGTCCCCCAGCTCTGCCACGGGGACCGTAAGACTGGTGCCACAAATTGATGTCCTGGTCTCAGGTGGCAAGGTAATATCTCTTCTAGCTGTGCAGAGGAGAACTGCCCAGCACTGAAACCTTATGGTAGGGACAGAGCTGTGTCTTACTATCAGTGATGACAGCACCATTGGCCATTCCCAGGAGCCCAGCCAGCCTGCTCCCCGAGGCAGCTCTGTGGAATGGGTGGGGTGGTGGTCCCACTGGCTGTGATCCCAGCTTCTCCCAGCAGAAGACACTCTGTGCATGTCAGAGAGGATTTTACCAGGCAGAGGTAGGAGGCTGCTTCACCTCCCCTGCATGATAAACAGTGTGATTTACACTTCCATACTGCGGATCTGTGACCCCTGGACCTCGGAGGGTTGCAAATCCTCCAGGGCCTAAGCAAAGACCCTCAGGAATGCAGAGCTGCCTCTCTTCACCCTCTCCTCCATGCCTGTGTGAAACATGGGTTTGCTTGGCTGTTCAGTCAGGAGGATGCTGGCAAAGGTCTCACTCCAGGTCATGCAGTCCTCCCATTCCCAGAGCACAGGGTGCAGAGCTGCAGACACCTCTTTACTGATGCTTTTACCACTTGCCCTTTCTCTTCCCTCCTACCCTGATGCCACGATCATATTCCTGCCTGCCTCATGCTCCTCTTCCTTTTCCCTGGCTGGGTCTCAGCCTGCCCCAGCACTGCCCACTGCCACTGAACCTGCTGCCCTGGAGCATCCCCTTTTCCATGGCAGTGTTACACAAATACTGGAGGCTACAGAGGCTTTGCCAGCTGGCAGCCCATTTTTGACTGGAGCTAATAGAAAATCTTCTATCAAAAAATGCTGATTCAATCACACAGGAAAAACTGTGTCCAGCCAGTGGAAGTGTAATCAAAATTATCTATAGCTTTCTTCTGAATGCTATATTTTAATCTCAGCTGCCTAAGACATGCAAAATCTATGCTTTAAAGCCAAATGAGAAAATGAAAATGGCATCAACATCTCACTAAGATTATTCTGAAGTTTCCAAAACCAATTTTTGTCATTTGATGGGAATGTCCTCTTGGTTTTGCTTAGGAAAAATGAAAGTTTGAAATCCCAGAATGTTTAGCAGAACAGAAGTTGGGAAGACTGACCATCTAGCTTTAATACTAGGAACCATATCTTCATCTGAGGCATGAAATGAAGTGAAACTAATGGTGCTCAATGCTGTGTATTGCTGGGATCAGATCCCAGTCAAGCATCTCTGTCACAAGCTCATTCTGAGGAACACTGAATGATGAGCTCCAGCATGGCACTGGCAGCCCTCATGCCATTTCAAATCATCAGGTTTACCCCCTGTGTCCTGTTTTTGTGATTTTGTCCTCATTCAGATGGTTCCATCTGTGGGGCTTTCATTTATGAGATCTCAGTGATTTCTTCAAATGTATTGATGTGTTACCAAAGTTTTCATATGCCTTGATTCTGAGCTGAATCACACGATGATTTTAGTAACTCAGAGGTATTTTCAGCTGTGTTGGTACATCAGTCACAACATCCAAATATGCAGTTATTTATTATTGGCACCTCACTTTTCCAGGAGTGGGTTTCCCCCTTACACTTTACTCACCTTACACATCTCTTGTGGTTTTGGTATTCTTTGGCTGCTTATTGTCCTTGCTTGGAGACATGTACTCTACACCTTCCTGTGACTCTGTAAGATTTGATCTGCTTCAAACAATGTCTAGGTTTGCCCACATTTCCTCTTGCCCCTTCCCACCCTGTGGATTGGCTCAGCTTTGTGAAATGCGTTACTGACATTGCTCTGTACCCTGCACCTTCCTTCTCACTTATTTTCATCTGGTTCTCTGTTGCCCAGGGTATGGTGAAAAGCCATACCCTGCTTCTGCTTCCACATCTCATGGGCAGTGGTGAAACCTTCTGATTAATTTTAGACTGAAGCATGTCTTGTGTTTGTGCAAAGCTGTCATGATGTGATGAACAGAGATGTCTTTTGGACCAATGTATTACACCCCAGAAAGTTCCACACCTCTGTTTTCATACAAATACCCTTTGTGAAATCTGGTAAGCTTATTCCAGGAAGCCTATTCTCCAAAAATGGTAAACAGAGATAAGTGGACAGGTTTGTCTTGCAGTATTGCAAAAAGTGGGAATGTTTCTAACTTTGATCATCACCTAATACCTCCAGTGCCCACTACCCAAAGCAATAAAAGTTCAAGCACTCTGTACTTGACTGTCAGTTTTGGAGTGGGAGTCAAGACTGGCAAGGATAATCTCAACAATTTCCTCCTCTGAATCACAAATGACAACTGATACTTCTTCAGATTATTGATGATGCAGAAGAGCAAATTGTAGGAGGAGAAATCTCTCATTTTGCAAGGGGACATAAGACTTGACACATCCTTGTTATCCACATTCATCATATTCGTTTGTTTACCAAATCAGTGCCTGAAACATTGTCTGCTGAAGAGAAAAATTTCCCTGAGGTTAGCCATAATTCAGAAACCTGAATTAGTGAAGGGATATTTTAAAACATCTGTGGTATTCCTGTGTATTGTTTCTGGTTTTTTTCAACCTAAAATTTTCCACTGGTAAGACTCATTTTCTTGGCAGCTACTTTCCAAGCTAGGGTAAAAAGACAGGAGAATTTACGTAGGAAATATTTTCTTATTACTATTTAAAAATATACATTTCCCTGTCCAAGCATTCCTCATCTATTAAAGGAAAATTCCAGGCTTGATCACTTTGAAATTTTGCTTCACCAAGTCTCTCATCCTGCTTTGACAGAGCATTCCAAGAGGGGCATTTCCAGGAGCGTGGTTTACGGAGCGCAAGTCGGTCCCAGCCCGGAGCAGCAGGAGCTGAGTGCCCGCTAGATGGCCACAGGCAGATGCACGCCGGCACCTGCGGACACACGGACACGGACACACTGACACCCCAGCGCAGGCATTCGCCGGGCTGCAGGGAGCGGCTGCGCACAGCTGTTGGCAAAACAGCGCCTAAAGCAAGGAGCAAAATCCCAAAACCGCCAGAGTCACGCTGAGACCGCCGCCCCAGCACACGGACAGGCAGGTGCGTGTTCTTTGTCTGTCGCTGCCCCACTTGAAGCACGCTGGGGGGCCAAGCCAACATCTCCAGCTGCCCTCCATGTCCGGGGCCCTGTTGCTATCTCAGTAACCAGTTTCTCCTGACAAATACACTTCTCCCTTTCTACCTCCTCCCTCTCCAACCCAAGGCTTAACAATGATAGTGGTCAAAATTAAAACTCCTCTGATAAAACAGTGATGTACTCATCCTTATATCAGACAGGACCCATAGCCCTGGCTGGGGTCAGTCTGAAGAGAACGGCCTCATATCTTGCTTGGAATATGTCCCCACCCATACCCAGGAGTACTGGGGCTGTATAACCGACTGCCATGTGAGCATGAGGTCTGACTGTGCCCTGGGGCTTCCCCAGATCCCTCCGTTTTAGCAATCACGGCAGAAAAGCTTCCTGACTGCTGGTGGAGACTGCATCACTTGGAAACAGTTTACTGCTGTCTTTTCAAATGTAACGTGAAAGTTATTGGTACTGTTTATGGTGACATCACTTTCTATGGCTGGTGTAAAGTGGTTATGAAGTTAAATGAGAGCAGTAAAGGTTGCACATGGGCTGCATGGCTGATCAAAGGACTCATCATCCCTCTTCTTGCTAAACACTGGGAAAGAGCTTGCTGAACTCACTTTAGAAAGGGCTGTTCCTGTACACAACATAGCAAGAGCCTTTCTGATAAAAGCTGGAGTTATATCCAAGCCACTTGACTAACAGGTCCAACCAGAGATACAAGATGAGCTGTGAGACAGCGCTCATCCCTCTTGAGTGAAGACATGATGGTGCATCATGCCTGGGTCTCCTCTGAGCTAAAAGAGTAACAGGGCACTCATTGAATACCAGCTTAATGGGAACCCAGCAAAAATGTACATGATACTACCATGCCACCAGTCCTGCAGGCTAGTCCTGTCTCTGAATCCTGCTCTTAAAAGCACTACATGGGCCATAAATAATTGTTTGTTCCAATTTATCTGACTTATGCAACCAAAGCTATAAAATCCCACTTCACCAGTCTTAAAGATCACCAGTCTTAAACATGTCTTAAACTGTGTTCCCTTGGTAAATCTGGGGTTTTCACCTGGCTTCTTGTGGCAAGATATTTTTTCACTTCCTGTAATATTTCAAAAGCAAAGAGCATTTGCTGCTGGGATCCCATCTTCCCCAGAGAAAAACAAGTGTGTGCAAATGATGTGCAGGGTCAGTATAGGGAGATCAGTGGTTCAGCACACACTCAGTCTGTGCATCACATCTGCACAGCAAATGCATCTGAGACTGACTTCATCACAGCCACACTGTGATTCCAACTGACCAGTAGCTTAGCTGGCACTGCAGAATAGGCTCCCATATGCTGGGACCTGGCAGATCAACACCCAAATTCCTCTTTTCCTGACATGCTGAGTGAAAAACAAGAAAAACATCAGGGTCATAGATGCATGATAGTCACAAGAAAGCTGACAAGTGTGCAGTCATCATCCTAATCCACAGAAACCCAGAGAGACATCTATCATTGTCACAAACAGTGATAGTGCACATCCATCCTTTAGGAGATCACAGTAACTGACTCCATTAACCAAGATGCTATCCTGCTTGAATTATTTCATTTTGCCTTCTTTTCCCCCACTAACACTGCTCTGCAGGTCCTCTAGCACAGAGGAAACCTTAGCATAGATCTTCATAAACATCCGTAAGTAATGCACTCTGTAATCATGCAGGGACACACCACATTATCACTTTCACGCTAGAGAACGTGAGTCAGGACAGTCAGAGGAGAAATGTCATATCCCCTTCCTGATGCCTTTCAATGGGCCCTGAAATCACACCATGTGATGCCAGCATGCTTCTGAGGCTGTGGAGCACTACCTGTGCTCTGGGACTGCCCCTGCATGCCAGCATCAGCTCCCTGGTGCCCTGCCCTTCATCAGTAGACAGTGAGCAAAGGGCAGAGGTGCTCTTTGACCTTCTCCAGAAAAACACAAAGGCACCAGAGGCTGTGCACCAGCAAGAGATGGTGCCTCTATACTACTGGTGCCCACTGCTCCCTCAGATAAAGCTCAAGCCTTACATGCATGGGGACAGTCTGCAAAGTCCCCAAGGAGCACAGCACATGCTTACCAATGCACTGCACCCTTGAAGCATTGAAGCATTAGCTGGACGATATCTACACAAACATGACATTTTATAAAATGCTGTAAGATGTAATCAGTTTCCATGCACCAGCTTGGCCTTCATCACTCTACCTAACCACATGTCTGCTCCTGGCTCTACTTGTTCCTCAGCTCTGTGTACCCTTAACTGTGCTTGGTTAATTCACAACTCCAGGAGTTTTCACATGACATCTTCCAGCTGCAGAAAACTGATTCTCCAGGCACTGGCTGCTGCTGCTGTCCTGCTGACGCCTGCAACTGACACCACCAGCTTGGGCACAGCAGAGCTGATGGTGTGACCCCCAGAACTGGTGACACACAGGCTGGCTGGGAATGCTGCTCGCACCAGGACAGCACATCTGAACTCACCAGCACAGCCCCAGGCATCTCCCTTCACTGTCACTTAGACACTGAGCCTTGACTCAGTCATGGTCATCATATAAACTGAAGAAGTTGATCCACTCAAATAACAAATGGGAGTGATAGTCATGGGGCACTCTGAGTTAGAATACTGTGAAGGGACCCAGAGATATCAGAAAGATGTGATAGATATAAAGCAAGTTGTCTTGGAATGGACATCACTGGCACATCTGGCTATGAGCAGTGTCTGGCACAGCTGTTTATCACGTATGCTCACATGGATGGGATGGCTAGATCCTTCTAAGAATTTTTTTCTCAATGACACTCACACTTCAGCCCTCCCTCTGGATGAGCCAAGCGGTGTCTTTAGAAAGGAAAGGGTGACATGGTGCTGCCGTGTGGGTCCCAAAGCTGCAGGTGAGCCAGAGCTTCCCAGAGGCATGGGTGGGCAGCCTGTCTGTGCTGGCCTGCCTGAACCACACAGGTATGAGCAAGCCCAGCCTGGCAAGTGCTGCAGCTTATCCACATTGCAGCAGGTCAGCTACAACAGCCAGGCACGAGTCAGTCACTAGGTTACTTCTAGACCAGGGAAAGGACATAACCCCAGTGTTTATGAATGTGCAACATGCATGGCATGTGCATTTATATAACTCACAGAAAGGCGCCCAGCTAAAAGCAATGCTTGGCTTGCATTCCCAATTTTGAAGAGAAAGCTGCAGCTGAAAGCTCTAATAACTATGTGGCAGCCATAGTTTTAGCTCCGGCTTTGCTCAGACATTTGGGAGCCTACCAGATACCTGCTGAGAGAGAAAGTAGGGAGCAAATGTGCTTCTCACAGCAGGCAGGTCCTAAGCTGCATACCTCTCACTGCTGCTCCCAGGACAGTAATGCTCAGGGTAGACAGAAGAGCACCTAATGCTTTTTCACAGCCTCCAATAAAGTGCCCTCTGGAAGGCATATTTATTGTAATATACTGTAGAAACTGTTTCAGAGCTCAGTTCCTCTTTTCTGCTCCACAGAAGGACCTGCTGGCCTCATGCATGTGGAGATTGAGGTTCTTGTTATGTCTGCTGAGGACTGGACTGCTCTACAGTGCCTGGGCAAAACCTGGCTCACAGAACTCCCACAGAGTGTGAAAAGGAGAGCATGTTTGTGCTTCCAGAGAAGAATCAGAAGAAAATGTTGAGATCTATCAGGGTAAAAGAAAATACTACAGAGAGAAATAGATCCATTAAGAAATAAAGGGGAGAGTAAATTAACTCAGTGTCTAAAGTGCCTGTGTTATTGAACTGTTAGAAAAATCTCTATTCAAAGTCAGGAAAGGAGGAAAACTTTGTAATAAAGAGTCATTAAAGGAAAACATGAATGCAAACATCAGCTGTTCCCTCTGCCAGGCATCATAAGGCTGGAGAAGAATTAACTCCTGAAATTGCTAGGATGACCAATTGTTTTTAAAAATCAGATGTGAAAAACTGCAGTGGCATCAGAACAGAGAAAAGAAAGTTCATCATTAAGTGAAGAAGTGAATACAAGTGTTCCCAGCACAGGGATTTGGGATAGTATTTCCAGAAGAGTGAAAGTGATCAAGGAACTGCAAGCCTAAGCTAACTCAGAGAAGTGTTAGCCTTAAACTACTGTTAAAAAAATGAGGGGGTGAATGCAGGGAAGAGTTGTCCCAGCCTGGCATCATGCCTCTAGAGCCATTCCTGGTTCTCTTGGGCATGATGGGGAAAGCCTTTACAAGGCACTCCACAGAAATGTGCTTCAGCATATTTTGTTGCCCACCTGTCTTTCCTCTCACGGGGAACTCATGTGACCCAAAGCTTGAAGGTGTCAGATCCTTGCTGATAGTGTCTCCAAACAACGGAGAGAACAAGCAGAGTCACTGTAAAGGGCCCTGTTTCCCTCCCAGTTCTTTGGAGAAGCACATTAAATTCCCAGTCCCTTGTCCTGGGACAGCCATAAACATCTTGCAAGAACAGAGCGGAAGGCAAGAAGAGGCAAGTTTGGTTTTATTTGTTTTTCTGTCTCATTTAGAAAATGGATCAGTGGCTAAAGCAACTCAGGGATTGAACATAGAGGGATAAAGAAGTACCTGGGTAAAGAAAATATTTATAACACTATACCTTCACCTCTCCACCAAAAAGGCCTTTCAAAAACTGCACCTAACAGCCCCAGCTGTAGCAGGGTAAAATCCCACAAGAGAAGCAGGCAATCTGCATGGTCTAGCAACAAGCAGGAGAGCCCCCACTTCATTAAGCTGAAGTGTCATTCCCAGCCCTCCATTTTCCTGCTTTTCTCCTACCACATTTCCTTCTGTGTCCAAAAGTGTGTAGTGTAAGACTTTTCAGACAAGAATCCCTTTGGAAAGGTTTGCCTGGGCCCCTGCTCTTGCCCATCACCCAGCCCCTCTGTTTGCAGCTCTGGTAATTAACTTGTAAACGAAGTTCTAGCACATGGACTGAAAACAGGCCATAGATAAAGGGTAATGAAAACAATCCATTAGAGAAAGGGCCAAATTAAACAACTCTTAATTGAAAAATGGAAATGAATATGAATTTAGATCAACTAAACAAGCATGTTATTGAAGAGGCAGAAAAGTGGATGAACTCCTAACATACCAATTAAAGACATGGAGGCAGAGATGCACCATATGCCATGAGAAAATCTCATAATAATATTCTCAGTAAGCCACTAAGTTTGATTTGTTTTATTACTCTCACTTGTATACTTTCTACATTTCTAGAAGCATAGGGGAAGTTTACAAAATTTATCTGGTATCACAGAGTCATGGCTTGCCCCAGTGCTCACGAATTATTGCCAAAGGTAGCCAGCACTAGCTGCTTAACTCTATTTCATGATTAACTGTTTGCAGGGCTCTTAAAACATGTATATTTTGAAATGTTTGGCTCACACAACAGCAACACTTTTGGTTTGTCCTTAAACTTGGTAATCTACCTCCAACAACTCTAACCACTGTGGCCATTTTGTTCCATCTATATGGGCCCCGTGACTGTGCTGTATAGAGATACCAGTCAGAACCCACTGGCAGTGTGCCTCATGCTGGCCTTTCTCTGTTCTATGTGTGAGAGTCACACAAAATTTTAGCAAAAGTAGACAGATCCTCACTTCTTAGAGTGATAGTGATAAGCTTAGAAAATCCACAACCACCACTTTCTGCAGCACTGAGTAATTTTGGTGGCCATTCCAGGCACACATTAAGGAAAGGTCACCCACTGCATGGAGCAATCCCAGCAATCCATACTTACACCATGGGATTCAGACTACACCTCAGCACTCTGCAACAAGCAGGAAAATCTGGCAGTGGAGGGAAAAGCCAGGGCTGCTAAAGCTTCATAAAACTACTTTTTCCTTCATGCTTTCAATCATGTTTCTTGAGGGGACTCCGTGGGTTCACTCCTCACACTCACACTCAGTGCAGTACATGTTCCTCAGGCCTTGTCAAATTATGTTCATCTCTAAACAGAGAACCTTTTTGCAAAACTGAAGGAAGGTAAGCCTCTGTCCTTGCAAAATACTCTTGGTACTTGCTTCCCTCTAAATGATTACTCCTCCTGATTCCTCCAGCCCTGTTCAACTCCTAAAGGGTTTCACAGGGATACTGAAATGTGTTAATCTGATAGCTAAACCAATACTTTTTCAATTAGAGATTTAATTGACCTTGTTTTGTTTTTAGCCAAAATTGGCCTCTTAACTGCCTGACAAAGCTTGCTGGATGCACAGACAATCCCCACTCCACACATAGCACCAGCCTCTTCCTGGGATTCCTTTTGCTTATGTGAGCAATTTTATTTGTCCCAAAAATTGTCATCCAATAATTACCATGCAATCCTTTAACAACAAGAGCTGACAATTTTTAGCAGTTTTATTACCTTTTTTAATTGATTACTTCCCTTAAAAGGTTACTCTAATGTCCCTACAATAGCAGTCAGGATCTTATTTTTTTAAATACTGATTAATCAATTTGTTTGATCAGTAGGAGGCATACTTTAAGGACAAACATACACAATCATTTCAATAATCCCGAACTCAAACTGTTACTGAACTTTTATATTGTAACTACTCAGTTTAAAGTTTGGAAGTGTTATATATTAATAAATTCAATAGCGATAACTTATCTAAAATCTACACATTACACTTAAGAGATTTATTATGAGAAACAGCAATTTAAGTCAGATGTCACAGTATTTATCAGCCTCAGGATATTTTTCATGCTTCATAATGTTTATTAAGGATATACTTCCCCACAGGATTCTACTTACCTCTCCTGGATATTAAAGAACAGTCTGGGTTTATTCCAATACTGACACTTCAACTCCTATGAATATTCTTTCAAATACATTGATTAATGTGGTATTTTTCAAGTATCCTGCAAAATGGCCACAGTGGCATCTGATCTGACTTGTGCATAGTATCTCACTATGAAAAAAATATTTTCCCATGCTGCCCAACAGGAGGATGCTCATTTTCCTTCCAGGAGCAGCCAGCTCAGTGTAGGAGTAAGATACGCACAGTGTGTGTCTGCCTTGGAAAAAAAATATACTTTCATATCCTCTTTAAATGGAGGGTTTGAATATTTTTTTCCCATGTTCTCTTAGACCAGTAACTTTCTTGGCCTCTGATGGCTATTTGTGGTGTTCTGCTCAAGGTTTATCTCTAAACAGTTCCTATATATCATTCTTCCAATTGCCCTCTTTGAATTTGACTTTCACATCAAATTTCATAGGTGATTTACTTTCTCTTTGACTAATACCTCCTGAGAAATAATTCCATGAATGAAAATAAGGGGTAGATATCAGTCTTTGGTGAGGATCCAGTGGGAAACCACATGAAATGCTGTAGAAGTCCACAATATGTGATGCTGACAACAATATCAGAAAACGCTTTCAATTAATGACCTACAAGAGGGAGAGAGCATTGCTAAAAGATGAGAGGAATCAAAAGCTATAATGAAAATGCAAAACTATAGAGCTCCCTCAGGCAGCTGAAAACTCATGCAAGGAAAAAAATGCGATGATGTGAAATTTTAAATATTATGAAGATGGGAGTAAAAATTCATTGTAAGCTGTTTCTGCCAAGGAGGATTAAATGATGCTAAGAGATTCAAAGCAAGATCTACTGCATTCAGGCAGTTAGGCTGCAGAACTTCTTGCCATGGGATATTTAGATATTTATATGTATTTAAAATACCAGGAGACTGACAAAGTACTCAGTATCATTAGATAGCTGCTCCGTGTAGCATCCACCTCTTGCCACTGTCAGAGCTGGTAGAGCTGTTATTATACTTACTAGCCAAAGTTAACAATATTACATATGAAACCCAGAACACTGAAGGGAAAATCCTGAGCATAAAATAAAATCTTTCTAAAAGAAGTTTGAAGCAACTGAATTAGATAAATAGAAATAAATAAGGAAGCAAGCAGACCAGTCCAAGACTACTTCTGCAAAGGACCACAAGTCCATCTGAACTGGTGTGAGCACACCCAGCATGCAGCTGTAGGCATGTGGTCCCTTATCTCCAGGAAGGCTGACAGACAGGATGGGCTTCTAGTAAGAACAACCACATGATTAAGAGATGAGCATGTGATTTATGAAGGATGATTTAAGGAAAGATCTTTACAACTTACTTAAGCGATGATGAAAATGAAAAGTGACAGCCACGAGAAGAAATATATTTCTTTAAAGAGCGTGAACTTTATAACCGGGGGAAAGAATTAGGCTCCTAACAAAAAGGCCCAAAATTGAAAAGGAATATGAGGTAAAATATCAAGAAGTATGATCAAAGTTGGGAATCACCTTGCCATGGCTTGTCACACACAAAAAATATGGACAAGGAGGTTTCATAGCATGTGTGGTAAGGGACAATTGATTGCTGATCTATTGGAAAGAACAGTGGTGCTCAGGACTCCTATGTGAGTCTGATGCTCACCCTGGCAAGGTGCCCAACAGATCCTACAGAAATTCTGTTGTTCTCAT
This sequence comes from Lonchura striata, assembly GCF_050655825.1. Classification (NCBI taxonomy): domain Eukaryota; kingdom Metazoa; phylum Chordata; class Aves; order Passeriformes; family Estrildidae; genus Lonchura; species Lonchura striata. The sequence continues at coordinate 50,517,209 of NC_140707.1, read as the reverse complement.
TATTTCCTCTTTCATGATCAGCAAAACTGTTATTCACAAACACTTTTTTCTGGAATACACATGCCAGTATTTACACCTGATGTTCAGAACAGCCATACATTGGAGTGTTTCTGCTGTCCAAGTCTAACCTGATCTCAAGAGCAGAGGGGTCACAGTAAGGAGCCCTCCTAGGTTTAAAAGCTGCAATACAGGAAGAGTAGGCAATTGTTCATTAGCCAGCTGTAGAATGGCAGGGCAGACCAGTCAGTGACAGCTAAGATACTTTACCTGCTATTTCATTTCCAAATCAGTTAAAACACTCATCACTAGAAGGGTGTTCCAGGTGCTGAAGCCTTATAAGCTGTGTCAGCTCTACACTGTCTGCCACAACATGTCACTCCACAGAGAGTGAATGCTCTCAGCTCTGGGCAGAGGAATGGGGCCTCTGGAATTCAACATACACTGTGCCACTAGATGAACCTATTCCTTTAAAAGGTCTTTTATGGGAAATCAAAGGATCTTCTTTCCAGCTGAGCACCAAATTGGGCTGTGAACAATAATAAACTTGCAACAGTCTCTCCTCTCTTGACCTGATGTCCTACAGGATCACAAGCGGAGAAGTGACCATCCATCCACTTCAGTCTTCTGAAGGCAAAGTGTCAGTGCTTGTTTCTCAGAGCAAAATCCTAATGCATCAGGTAGGATTTGAGATGGTGTGTCATTATTTCTGAAGACTGGTGGAAATCCTGTTAGCACAACAGGTTATCTACAAGCTGTTAGATCAGCAGGAGTCCTACCAGGTCAATGGGATAAGAAGCACGAGTTGCTTTTATAAAAATGTCATTTTTGATTGAGAATAAGAATAAGGGTGGTGAGGGGAGCTCAGGACAGAGGAGAAAAAAGGCTACACTTTTGTTTTGGAGGACCTGTCCCTGCACTGAGTCATACCTCAGCAGCTTCCAGCATCAGTGTTATCATGCTAAGTGCCCTATGAGCTACATTCCAAACCCACAAGGGAGCAGCCTCCTGGGCCATCAAGCTTGGTGGGTGCTGGGCATGCATGAGGGATGAACGCAAGGAGGAACCAGGGAAACCAGGACCCTCCCAAGACTGCGTGGCACATAGGACAACGTCTCTTGTAGAAACTACAATGGCCCAGTCACAGAGGCCAGTCACTGCCACTGTGTGGAGAACCAGGACAGGTTTAACTTCCAGCCAGACTAGAACTCCACCTGCTCAAGGCTTGGCCATTACAATCCTGTGCCTTGTGTAGAAACCTGATGGGGTAAAGTGGGGCAAAAGAAGCTGCTGGAGCCCACCCTTTTGAACATCATGTTAACTCTGTCCAGTGTGCCTCCTGCACTGTAATCAGCAGTTGTTAAGTCTTCTCCAGCTTTCTGGCTATAATTCATACCAAAGGCTGGTCTTGGCCCAGCCTAGCCCAGCCCTGCAACTCAGGCTGCTCCTTCCTGCTGGAGGATTCACCAAACAGCAGTGATATTCCACGCCCTGTTGTTCTACCTCCTTACAGTAGCATGACAGGACTGACATGCAGCTAAAACCTTAATGTTAAAAGCTGTTAACTTAATAAAATTTAACATATTAAAAAAAAAAAAACCAAACAAAACCCAAAAAATTATCCCCAGAAACTTTCAGGGAAACATCACTTGAGGAGGCAAATGCAGTCAAAGTGCAGATGTGGTGCAAACATCTCACTGGGACTCACCCATCATTCCCACACTGCATCCTACCCACAGCTCAACTAGCTGCCCACACCATCCCTGTGCATCCTTCTGTGGCCAAAGGAGCAGAGATGAGCTCTTTCCCATCAGCAATGCCTACCCAGACGTGGTCTCTGGGAGGCTGTCTTCTTGCTTTTACCAAGACCTTGAAACACTGTCATCTTATTTTGCATGCCCGTTGTCCTTCTATGATTTAAGATCCCCTCTGTTACACACACCCCAAATCGCTGGTACAACACACCGTGCACAGCACATGTCGACATACAAACACCAAATACAAATCTGCCAAGAATATCTGATCTGTCTGCCACCAAAAGCAGGAGAGTGGACAGCCTGGAGAAATCCATTCAGAAAAATGTCAGCCTCTACCTTTTCTTCATGGAGGGATGAACATGGCTGAGAGCAGCACAATAAGGGGGTCCAAGAGGTATGATTACCTGTATCCTGTCTTCTGGCAACTCTGTTTTCATGGCCAACATCTCTCTAGCATATACGTCAGGATAGTGAGCCTCATTGAAGGCCTTTTCCAGCTCCTCCAGTTGATAGGATGTGAAGATTGTCCTGAGGGAAGTAAAACTCTTTGATCAAAACACAAGCAGAAGCAAAGATGATGAAGAGTTAGAAAAATGGACACTGAAAACAGTGAAACCTTGGTAACCAGCTAATATATAGCTTTTCCCCACCTCCTGTGTGTCTGTGCACAAAAGGTCAAGTGCCAGGGTGAAAGGAGAACCAGAAAATGCCAGAAGACAGCATTTTCAACAGTTACAAATCACTTTCCCTTTCAGGGACTTGCCTCTGGAAACAGTGCCTCCCCAGCAGCAAGCACCCACAGTGATGGCAGCTGAGCTTAGACTCTGCCGCCTCTTGTGAGGATCATCACACTGAGATGAAGCAGCATCTCCTCAGCACCCAGTCTGGAGAGGTGCTGAGCCCTTTCCCAGCTGCTGGCCCTTAGCCTCGTCAATCTCCATGAGCAAATAATGCTTCACCTTGAGTCTCAGTCTTTGGACAAATTCTCCAAATGTTTTCTCCACCCTAACCCAGTACTTTTCACCAGTTCTTCCCCATGAGAGTCAGGACCAGCTCCCTTCCTCTGCCTTTACCCTGGTTGCTTCCACTCCAATATCTCGTTAGCTGCTCCCTGCCAGTTTGCATTACCCCATTATCCTTTAGAAATCCTCCTGGGCTGAACTGGGCTGGCAGCAGCCCATCCTGCCTTTGCACAGTCACTTCTCAGTTTGGGACAACGGAATTGAAAAATCAGCAGCTGGAAAGCCGAGACAGATGAAAGCCCTTCCACAGCAGATGGATGAGAAGTCTCAGACTACTTCCACTCCCTGAGGGTTAAAACTCCCACCCTTCAACTCCTCCAGTACAGAAAGCACAATTTTTGATAACAGTTAAAAATACTGCAATGGAAAAAAAAATTTAAAAACCCAAAACCTAAACAAGAAACAAACAAAAAACCCAACCAAACAAACAAAAAAAAAAAACAAACCAAAACTAAACAAAAACAATCAAACAAAAAAGCCAAATCAAACAAAAAAACTCAACGAAAGAAACAAACCAAAATAAAACAATCTTCAACCCAACACGAATTGGAGCCCTTGTGCAAAGTAAATGTGTTAATTTACCATCAATCTAAAAACCAGAAGGAAAGAGGAAATTAAGTCTTTTTCTAAAATACAACCAAATTTCAGAAAAGCCTTTCAATTCCAGAGAGCATAAAGGGAAAATATCAGAAATACCCTCCGCTATAAAAAATGAAAAGGATTCCACCAGATCGGTAATAATACTAACAAAAGCAGGATGCAAATGTAAGGGACCTGCCTGCAATCAGACCCTTCTTTAAATTCACTCTTAAATCCATTCTCTTTTCAAACAGTTTTTCTTCAACTCTGACAAATCTGTGAACTCTAGGGACAGCAGAAACACACCGAATCATGTATTTTCTCTCTCTACGACCACAGGAAAATTATTCCAATTTTCATCCAGTCTAGATTTCAAGCATTCCCCTCCATCTTCCTCCCATAAGAGCGCGGAAGCATGTCCAGGCTCACCGGCGGGAGGGTTTTGCTGACATTCAGCTGAAGTTTTCCTTTTTTAGCTCATGCCCGGGTAGTCCCCGTCCCTTTTGCAATTCACAATCCACTGCCCCTTTGGTGTTTCTATCCTGCAGCTATTTGCAGGCTATTGGTCAGTCATCTTCCAGCCCTTCCTTGGTACAATTAGAGGTCTTAACTGTTTACAGCAGAATATCCAACTACACACAAATGTTGCAGGTCTGTTTCTGTCTAGAACTGAAAACAAAAGAAATCTGAATTTCGTTTCCTATCTCTCATCCAGATCGAGACCTGTATAGCAGTCCCAGCTGCGTTATCACCCAGCCCCGTCTGGGGTGCAAAGAAAACGAACTCGTACTTACTCCAGAGCACCCAACCTGGGAACATTTGCCTGGGGGTGTGGGGGGCCCGGCTTTGGAAAGCAGCCTCCACACCGAGCTTCCTGTTGCACACATAGTAGGATGTCTCCTGGGATAGTCGGTCTCCTTCCACCCCTCATCCTGCTAAGCTTTCACTGGAGCGTCTTTTAATCCACCTTTCCTGCATCGTGGCAGGATTGATTTAATTATTCCTAAATCACCCTCAGTGGATGGTGTTTGGCCTTCCTTTGTCTTGGCGCTCTAGCCTCAGCAATGCCAGAACCCAGCACGGGATTTTTCGTTTCTGTTTATAAAGCGCAAACAAACCAACTCCATTTTAACTGTGGGAGAAGTCAGGCAAAGTCTATTACCCTGACCGTGCGAATAGGAAACCAAATCCCAAAGTGGATCGTCGTTTCCTTAAACAGTTTCCCAGCCTTCTTCATCTCCTTTGCAGGCTGTCTTTGATTCCCAATTATTTAATCTATTGGCAAAAATATTTATTTTTACGTAATAAAATATTTAAATTATTGGCAGGAATTCTGTCTTCCTGAAAGCCAGTATTAAGATTGCTGTACGTGGAGCTGAAAACGGCTTTTATTATTTTTGACAAGTTGATGATTTTCCCTTCCAAACCCTGATGCTCCGCATTCCACCGCAGCTCATGGGCTGCACAGGGTTGCGACTCGGGATACCTGGATCCGCAGCCAGAAAAAATTAAATAAAATTACACCTGTGGTCAAATCCCCCACTCCCTATAGGCACATCCCCATATTCGATCTATTTTGGATGGGGAGAAAGAAAGAATAAAGGGAAGGACCCACTGGAGAAGCCGCAGGGGCGCCGGGGCTCTCCGGCGGCGATACCGGGAAGAATATTTTGCTCCAAGCCGGAGCGGGCCGCTCCCGCCGGGGCGACAGGGCTCGCCGGTGGCCGGCTCCCTGGGGACTGAGGCGAAAGGAGCAGGCGGGGTGCCCGCCGCTGTCTTACCTGTGCCGCCTCTTCTTTCGTTTCTTGCTCTGATTTAGGGAGGATTTGGACATTTTTCGGTCGCTGGAGGAGACATCCTCGGAATCTGCGGAAAGACAGGCAGCGGCTATGGGCTGGGGTTCGCTCCTCACCAGAGTCCTCCGGGTAGGGCCGGGCCCACCGGCTCCGCTCCCTCCGCCGGCTCTGGCCGAAGATTTCGTTGCGATCGCGCCGCGGACGGGGCCCGACGCCGGCTGCTCCCTCCAGCGCGGCGCCAGCGCCGCTCCCGATCCGCTGCGGGCAGCTCGGGGCGATACGCCCCAGCCGGGGAAGGCTCCGGGCCGGGACCGGGCTCTAGCTCTCGCCTCTCCCCACCAGAGTCGTTTGCTGAGGCTGCTGCTGCCTCGCTGCTAAAACGCAGAGGCCGGCGAGCTCAACCAAACCGTAGGAAAACGGGAAAGCTGCAGCCCCCGCTCCGCGGCCGGGCAACCGCGTCCGTCTGCCCCAGCCCGGGGATCCCGGACTGCGCCCCAGAAACACCGGACCGGGGAGGGAGAAATTGAGGTTTATGGAGCTACCATCAAAAACAAGGCCCCCGGCAGGGATGCCACGGCCCAGGGGTGTTAAGGGCAGGACGCCGCCGCCTTTGCCCCGAAGGAACAGCTGGGGGACGGACGGATCGGGGTCCCGTATTTCGATGCGCGCTCCAGTCCCACTCCTGCCTGCGGCGCCGCGCCGCCTGCCCGGGCCCGGCCCCGTGCTCGGCGGGCCGTGCTGCGGGCAGGGGCGGCGGGCATGGCCCGGGACGGGCCCCGCTGGCGGAGGGAGGCCGGGAATTGCCCCGGAGCCAGGGTCCGGCGCTGCTGCCTGCCGTCCTGGGGGGACCCGAAGCGGCCGCGGAACGGGGCCTGTGGGCAGAGTTGTGGGAGGCTGCTGCCGTCTAGGAAAAGGATGCTGAAAGACCCCTAATTATCCGGCAACACGGGGTCGCGGGGACCGCTCCGACGGGGCTCTGCGGATCCCTAGGCCGGGCGCTCGGGGCCACGCCATCAAACGGCGGCCGCAGCCCCCGACGGGGAAAAATATGATCCTGCCCGCCCTTCTCCTCATTTTCAAGATCGAAACGAAATCTCCCTTCCACCACCGAGCAAGTGACCTCCCGCCGGGACACCGGGTGCGGGTGGCTGCTGGGTGCGGACGACGGTGCTGGTGGGGCGCAGCGGGTCCCCGGGGGCCGGGGACGTGCCTACCTGAGCTGGCCGTCTGGCTGCTGTCCAGCTGCCCGGGGGCCCGGGCCAGGGGCTGCAGGTGGACGCTCTGGGGGTCGGAGAGAACCTCTAGGAAGGTGGGCTGGGTGTAAAAGCCGGGGATGCCGCTGGCCCCCAGCAGCCCCATGCCCACGCCGCCCACCCCGGCGGGACTGAGTACGGAGCGGGCCGCCAGCAGGTGCCCGGCGGGCAGAGAGTCCAGGGCGGCCCGAGGGTGCGACGGCGGCTCCTTGTTCAAGCCCAGGATCTCCTGGATGCCGAAGCCGGTGCAGCGGGGAGGGGTGGGCCCAGAGTTGGACTTGACCCCAGCGGCGGGGGGCGGCGGAGGCAGTGGCGGGGCGGCGGGGGCGGCGGCCGCGCCGTCGGACTTGGGCTTGCCGGGCAGGCTGGGGGCCAGCGCCGCGCCCGCTTTGCCCGTCATGCTGCGGCCAGCGGTCCCTGGTGCCCGCTCCGGGAATGCCTGGGAGCCCCCGGCTCAGGCCCCTTTTATCCGCCCAGCCGGGAGCCCGAGCGGGGTCAGAGCCGCGCAGCCAATCACAGGGGCCAGCCGCGATTAGGGATGCCAAAAAGCCGGCACCGGCGGCGGCGGGGCCGCTCCTCGGCGGGCTGGGGCCGGTGCCCGCCAGCGGACTGGGGCTGCCGCCCGCCCCTGCGCAAAGAAGGGCCGGCCCGGCCCCGCAGGCCCCGGCCCCGCTTCGCCTCCAGCCGTGCTGGGGAGGTGGGGTTAGGAAGGGAGGGAGGGAGGGATGGAGGCATCCCTGCTTTCATAAACACGCACGGCGTGGGCCACCGGCCCCGGAGGAGAGATGCGCAAGGCTTACGTGTAGGGAAACCACGGGTTCTCTGGCTTTCTTGCTCATCCCATATTCTGAGATAAATAAGAGGTCAGAAGAGAAATTAGGGCCCACAGAGGTAAACTAAGAATTAAAACTGAGCAGTGTTCCTTAATAATATTGAGCTGGAAGCTTTGCACATTGGAGAAGCATTTGGCTTCATGCCATCAGAGGAAGTGGAACAGTTGCTGGGATTCTCCAGACACCCATGCCCGTGAGCAGGGTTTCTGAACCACACAGTTTCTTGTTAACTTGCCTTTTATCATCTGTGGGCTAGACACCACACACCTCATCCCTGCCAGCATTACCCCAACCAAAGACATTAAATGAAGAGAAACCATAAGACTTCCCTGGTTTTGCTCAACCCGAGGCAAGAGCCCCACCAGCACATGTCCTGAGATAGCAATCAACAGCTCTCAGCCTGGCTGCTGCAGCCTGCTCATGGGGCCAGTTCATCAGTGGAATACCAAATTGGTGCTGGAACTGTAGCTCCAGATCAGCATGAAAAGTCCATTTTCTGCCTCAGCTTCTAGGAGAAGCAGTTCCCTATTACTCCTCTGTTTTGCAGGCCTCTGGGCCAGTTCATCAGGCTAAATGGCTCCAGTCTTCCCATGAAGGGGAACCTGTTCCCAGGGGAAACTTGTCCTCCTGGTCTCTGGAGAAGGCTGCCCAGTGCCAGGTGCATGGTGAAACAAGGGCAGGGACTGTCTCTGAAATTTGTGGTATCTGTCCAGGATGGCCATAAGTATTTTGGACTGCCCAAAGGCCATGCCCTGCATACTTCGGAAATCCTGGTTTAGAATCTTGGCCAGCCAAAGAACTGGGGCTGCTGCAGATGAAAAATAATGAAAATCATTAAAATCATGCCTTCCCTGAGAAAACCAAGGCACCTCCACTATGATGTCAGGATTGCTGAGACTGTCTCATGTTAGAGCAGCAAGGTAGTTGTATTTCCAGCCATTATTTTAAAGAAACTCATATCTCCACAAAGATGGAAATGGTTGAGAAGAAGTGAATGAAGACTACCAGGGCACTGGGGTGACCAGCTACTTTCTAAAGGACAGGAAGCTGGGAACCAAATGTGTTAAGTGTCATCAGAGCAGGTTTTCCCCAGCCCTGGCCCCATCTCACTGTACCTGAGCAAGACAAGCAGAGCAGTTGTGGGCTGTAGCAAGACTCTATCTTTGGTCCACATCACCAGACAAGTTGATGGGAATGAAGCAGCTCCAATTTCTGGCTGTGAAGTCAAGTCCCTGAGTGGGGGTCCAGATCAGTAGGTACATGGCCTGCTACAGGCATGTAGGTCAGACAGGAGCCAGGAATGAGACCTTCAGTTTAAAAGCAGCTGCCAAGCAGCTGAGGGAGGAGCCCCTGCTGAGGGTCCCTGCAGGGCTTTCCCAGCAGCTGTCTGTATCAGTGAGCTGACCTTGTACAGCCAGCTTCACTCCTAGAGGGTGGGGGCGTTGCTCTGTACACCTTGTCAGGGATATATTAGACAATCCTACCACCTCAAACTTTGGTTTTGTCTTGTCTGCATTAGCCAGTTCTTGGTTTGACCTCTGTCCTACCCCACTGGGGCTCCCCAGGTATGATATGCAATTTCCTTCCCCAGCATTCAACCTGGAGTTACACAAGCTGTGCCTCAGCATGACTGGGTCTGTTAGGGTAAAAATTCAAGCTATCATCTTGCCAATAAATTATTCAGAACTTTATTATGATTTCTCTAATTCTCAAGTTCTCTGTAAACTGATTCAAATTTCTCCAGAAACAGTTCCTCCCCAAACATCTCTGAGGCAGAGTAACATTTTGTGGGTTATGTGGCTCCCAGCTGCAGTCTGCTGAAAAACTAAACCCACCAGGTCTAAAGCCCTCTCAAATTTGTAACTACCTCTGTGTGGTACTAGCATCCTAGAGTGTGCGGAGGTGCACCCTGTTTTCTGCCTAAAGAACTGCCCAGAGCTCACAGAGGGTGTGGATATGCACAGGGGCTGCTTCTCAACTTGAGTCTGTGTTCTGACAGCTCTTTGTGCACCACAATTTCTCTCTTTTTCCTTCAGACCCAGCTCTGCATCCCTGCCCAAGGACAGGTAGAGGGGTGTGGGTTATTTGGGTGTTCTAGCTCAAGCTAAACACAGAGCCCAGTTTGAAAAGCCCATCAGTTTATCAACCTGAGGTCCACCCTATATCATGTGGCACCTTTATCATTTTTAGCCTCCTTGAGGGGTGATTAGAAATAGTTCATACAAAGTTAATGCTCTGACCACTGTCAGAATAAAGGTATAGACATAGGGGCTTTGCTGATATATACTGAAGTTTCTTATACATCAGTACTTGTATTACTCAATACCTCTCTAACTAATTTCTGGCAATATTTTCACCCTGTCTTCACCAGAAAAAATTCTGGCTTTATGTAAGTTTTCCTCAGCTCCATGACTCAGATGGTTTCCTGGGGAAAGAAACATTAGAAACATTGAATTCTCTCACATTTTTCTGATCCAGCTCATCCTTTTTCCTTTTCCATAGTTCATCTGTCTTATCCTTGGGGCTGAACTTTTCCACTTCTCCCATTTGTTTGCAAATATATCCTTCATCCAGGCACATGTATTGGGCTGACTTGGTTCTTTCCTCAGTTTTAACCTTACTTCAGCCTTCTCCTGTGTCCTGGACAACTTGAATCTCAGTAGAAACAATGCTTATTGTTAACCCCTTAGTCTCTAAAGAAGTGTTACTTCTCCTCCATTTCTATTACAGAAGCATGCTCTGTCAGCACTGGGTTCAAAGCTGTCCTTGTCTAGACAGACCTCAGTGGATAAAAGTGCCTTAAAAAAAGATGGAGGGCAACTTTTTACATGGGAGGACAGGGTGAGGGCAGGGGGAATGGTTTTAAATGGAACAAGGAGAGATTTAGATTAGATGCTAGGAAGACTTTCTTTACTGAGGGAGCAGTGAGGCACTGAATAGATTGTTCATAAAACTTGTGGATGCCCCATCCTTGGAAGTGTCTAAGGCCAGGCTGGATGGGGCTTGAACCTGATCTAGTGGGTGACATCCCTGCTCATGGCAGAGGGTTAGAACTAAATGATCTTTAAGGTTGCTTTCAACGCAAAACATTCTGTGATTCTCTGATGATTCAAAGAGATAGGTCAGACCTGATCTCCCTATGCTCTTCCATCTCCTCTACAATGGCTTTTGGATTCTTGCAGCATTGCATAGATTATCTTGTCTTCTCTGCAGTGTAAGTGCATGCAGCTCCTGCCTTTCTCCTTTCAAAATTTACATATGTAAAAATACTTTGAATAAAAGTCTCTCTTAGTATTTTTTTATTTTAGCTGTGTTCTTAAACCTTGGGTAGCAATGGTGATCCACTGAAGTCACTGTCACTGGACATTTTTACATTATCCTTCCACCATATGTTGCACTGTAGATGGATATAAGACATGATAATGCTAATATTAACAGAAGAGACACTTGCTGTATTAATCAAAACTGCTGAGACACGAAGACTGACCAGAGCTATCTGCCTACAGATGTTTTAAATTTTCTCTATCATATAAAGTCTTCAAACCAAGGCTAGAAGTTTGTAAGTGATGATCTATAACTCATCCAGAAGATATTGGCCTGAAGCAGAAATGATTTGGTTTTGTAGCCTATTTTATCTCAAAGTTCAGGCTAGAAGATTGTAATGTTCCTTTCAGGCCCTAAAATCTTGAACTCCATGGAGCTCATAGTGGCTGATAGGGATGTTCTCTCTATATAAAAGCCTTCCCATATAAGAAGCTTCTGATGTCAAGTGTCCTATTGAATATATATTTTTCTTTGCATGTCAGTCTATTGATCTCAAAATAATCAAAGATACAAAGTACATGATGACAGGAGATTATGGCACCTGTCATGCCCATGGCCAAATGCTCCCAGTTGGCAGCTGCTGGCTGAGTTACTGCAGCCCTGAGCAGACCTCTGTTTCTGCCTGCTCTGAATCATCCTGGTAGTTTTGAGCTCACCTCTTAACCCCTGGGTAAAATCTTCATCCTACTGAAGACAGCAGGACCTTGGTCACTGACATTTAACAGAGCTAGGATTTCACTTGGCTTAGCACTTCTGACATTTCCCCTTTTTTTACATTGTACCTCTCTTTCTCTCCTGACACAGATGCATCCATATTTCTCGTATTTTCTCTCTGGCTGAGCACTTCCATTCATGCTGCATGAAACACCCAGCTGCTAGGACTCAGCCATGCTGCACCACAGGCAGTTCCTCTGTCCTGCAGTTTCCTGTGGCAAGGTCAGAGTGACTCAGGATTCCTCTCCTCTGGCACCTTTCCGCTTGAGGTATTGGGTGGCTCTGCTCTGCTTAGGACAAGGGGTTAAACAAAACTTTTTCTGCACGGGGCTGCTGAGCAGTTAAGGGCTGGATACCAAAGCTTTCATTTAGCTGAATATATCAATGACTTCAAATTGCCTGGAAATCAGAGCCAGTCAGGAGTGGGTGCTGCATGTCATAGTCCCATCACATCTGGTTCACTTCCTCTCTCTGGGCAGTGCTGGATAGAGCAACTCCAGAGGTTTATTGCCACTTTTTCCAACTCCTGAAACAGAAGAGAATATTATTCAGTGGATAAATGTTTATATCTCCTTTTTAAAGAAGCTTACTCTAAATTATTTTTATAGCAAGGTAGACCCATATGTAGATATGCTTTTAATTCTCCTGGAGCAACTAAACTTATTTTTGTTCAACCAGTTTCAAGAGTTCCACTGTTGATTTATTAGAAAATAACAGAGCAGCAAGACATGGGCTTTACCATGTGGACCAAAGTCTGTTCAGCAGACATAATTTTAAAGTTAGCTAAAGTGTGGCATAGGAAAGTAATGTTTGACCTGGACATCCTAAATGAAGCTGCCATAAATGTATATAAAGATTGGCTTGATTCACCATAAATGTTGGCCACTTCATTACCATTTAATTATAATAATTAATTATAATATAGTTTTTGGCTGAGAATGTCCTGCTCACTTCTAAATAATGCTTTGGCATATGAATACTTTAGGTAAATTATACATTGTATCAAAGGGGTTTGTCTGATGCATTTTCATTTAGCTATATTAAGTGTTCCCTTTTCTCAGTTTGTGAGAAAGAGGAAATTTGAGGATCAATTTGATATCCTTTCCATCATCAGATAATAAAATACTCTGCCTTGTTTAAAGAAAAGTATGTGTTTGTGTTAGGGGGGAAATCCCAGGGAGATCTAGTTTTATTACAAGGTATGGAATCTTTAAGGAAAATAAATATATAGGAAAATATTACTAGATTCACCTTCTGACCATAGGTAAGTACCTGTCCTGAGGACAATATAAAAGACAAAGTACCTAAAGCAGCTTTCCAGCCAGTCCAGGGCCTGGGTTGCACTCTGCTCTGCCTGTTCTGCATCCTGAGCATCAGGATGGATCTGGGCTGATTGGCGAGGCACAGCAGAAAAATAATGAGATATCTAGAAAGCATACATTTTTTTGGTCTACAGAGAAAAATGACTGAAGTGAGATGCCAACAAGTCTTCAAATACATTTTTAAAAATGAAGCAGTGGTGGTCTTCCAAAATTGTCCACTATATCTACTGAGTATAGCAGATAGACCAGAAGCATTATGGCAGATGGCTTTGTCTGTAGCAAGGCAGCAGGAGAAGCTTCTTAACAGTTAGGAAGGTGCCAGGACAGGATGCTGATCCTCTTTAGGGCAGGCATTAGGATAGGATACCTGTCTTGGAGCAACTTCACTGGGTAGGTTTAAGGACAGGTCTCACACGTCTCACACGTCTCACATGATTGGCTTGTGTATTTGGGAAGACAAGCAGCTTTTTCCCCAAAGGAAGCAATCTTGCTTTCCAGATCTTAATCATTAACTAAAAAAAAAATTATTTTGCCTATAAAATTCCATCAATAATCTTAAAACTGCAAAGTGAACCTAAAATTATGCTAGGAAATCTAAGCAGCCTGAAGCTCTGATGCTGTAAAGAACTGCTCTCACTCATGCCACATATTGATAGTGAGGACATTTCCAATTTCATTGTTTCACTTTCTCTCTTTGGCACCATATTTGCTTTTCATGCATGGAATGAGAAGTCTGAGCAGGTAAAGGTGTGTTCTATCAATTTACCAGATGTCTTTCATGAAGCTGGTTGTGAGAGAACTCAGCATCTTCCTGGTTTTGGCAAATGTGCCTGCCTATAACCCACTGCAAATGGCACCTTGCCTTGGTGCCATTTGGTGAGTGTGCCTTGGGCTGTATTTTGGAAGAAGCAGTCCAGTGGGATTCTTCCTGCAGTGCACCCGCAGATTGGTTTGGTTTTCCAAAAGTGGGGCACACAGACAAACTCAAAGTGATTTGTAGAACCAGCTACGACCTTCTTCACCATATCAGTGCCCATGAGGATGTGTGTGGAGGCAGGATGCTGCAGCGGCCCCCACCCAGCACCATCAGCAGCTGTGGTGCTGCCCTTGCCCATATCCATGCCCTTGCCATGGGGGTGTGTCCCTCCTGCAGGTCCAAAGCACAGGTTGTGCCTGGAAGCTGTTTCCCAGTGCAGGGTGTGAAGCTGTGGGAAGGGAAGGGGCACTGTGGCTGGGATGCTGCATCTGTCCAGGCACAGGGCTTGGGAAGGCAGCAGTGCCCACAGGTTTCCTCTCTGCCTTGCCCCACTCCTTTTAAGCTTCTTGCATACCAGGAAAGGAAATTCACAGCTCCTAGAACCTAGAACAGCTCCTAGAACCTAGAATAGCTCCTAGAACCTAGAACAGCTCCTAGAACCTCTGCATGGGGTTCTATGCTCAAACACCATGCAGGTGCAGCTCCTCCTGGCATGTAGCAAGCTCATTTTCCAGGTCCCAAGGTGATTTTGCCCCAGCTGGGTGAGCTTCCTGGGAACACTCATCCTCAACAGTGTTCTCAAGGACAGACATCAGCCAGGTCCCAGGCTGGGCACCGTGTCCTGCCCAGCATGAACTTGGTGCCACTGGGAGCTGCCACAACATGTTACAAACTCTGGAGCATGGGGGAATCCACAGAGACATCCCGGGCCTGTGGCATCAGCTGGGGAAGGAATGCTGGGGCCAGAAGCGATTGTTTGGAGACTGTGGAGTGGTGTAACTTCCACTATGCATGGGTTTGGGACCACTGTAGGATATGGGTAAAAACTGCCTCAAGAGATGGGGTCAGGAGCAGATCTTCCCCACGGACACTCCGCACCGCATCCTGCCTTCCCCCATGTCCTGAGAGGCTGCATAAACCCATGCATACCAAGAAGGGGCAAGACCATCCAGTGGCCTCCTTACTCAGAACCCTTTCAGGAGTGATTTTAATTCGTGTAAATGAGTATTTTTAATTTGTTATACTGGTCTTTATCTCTATTACCATCTCATTTGCTTTTAAACCTAGTTTTGCCATCCTGACTGAATTCCATTTGATGCATTAGGAGTAATTCTCTTCCCAAAGGGTTAGACATTTTCTCTCCACATAAAAGTCGCTTATTTTGGATAAAGAGACGATTAGATTTATCTTTAATATTTTAATGGCAGCCAGGATTATTGGGTGGGCAGCCCCGGTTTCAGTTGTTGTTGGGGGATTAGACTCTAATAAACTCTTCAGATTGGGATTTTTTTTCTGTTTTTCACAAAGTACTTGTATTTATTTTAAAAATTCACTTCTTTTTGAGTCATAAATTCCATTTGCTGTTTCCTATTAGTATTAAATCAAGTTGATTAAATTCATAGTGACTATTTGCACATATATCTTTTTAATTTTAACATCCACAACATAAAATCTTTAATGGTGCAATTTGAAATACCTGCAACAGACATTGCTGTTGCTGTTTAAACAGATGGAAATGAGGATCCAGAGGGAAGGGAGAGGGAGAGAAGAAGGGATGGAGAGATGGACAGGCAGATGTTGAGGAGGGGGTGAGCTGACTCTTTCCATCACACACAATAGGAAAGATTTGGGGGTTAATAAGAATATAGAATTTGGAGAAAGCTCCCTCTCCTCAAAATCACCAGCATCCTTTTGGTGAGCAAAAAGAGAGTGCAGCTGCCTAGGGTCGCAAACTCGGTTCACATCACAACCCTTCCAGTGCCAGGAGCAAGGCAGCCCCCAGAAGGTGGCATTTGCTTAGAGCAGATGCTTGCGGGGCTGGTGGGGTGCAAACCCAAGAAGTGAGTGCCCCTCACCCCTCGGGGCTCCGCACCCTGCCTCGGCTGTCACGGATCCTAGTTTAGGCTAATCGTAAACTTGGTAATAGAATAAAATGTCAGCAAAGTAGAAATCAATAAGTGTTAATGCTCCGGGACTTTCACTGCTGGGCTCCCCTCTTGGGCTCCCCCCTCCCGCATCATCCTGTCCCTTTGATTTCAGTCCCTTCTCTAATCCCCACCTCATCAGCTCCGGGAAGGGCTGATCTGCAGCAGAAAATCCCTCATTCGGGGCAAAATCAGCTTAATTTGCAGCAATTTGTAGCAGGTCTTTGCTGGGATTTGAGTCTCAAAATTATTCCGCGGGTGGGGGCCGGAGCCCCTCGCAATATGGGCAGAGATTTCCCCGCTCCTGTGTTCGCAGAGATTTGTCTGGGGAGTAATTACAGGCGGGGCGCAGCCCGGCCCCCGCCCGCCGCGGCGCTGCGCCCCTCCGCCGGGCCTGGCACCGGGCGAGCGGCCGAACACGCAGCCGCCCGGATTAGCAGCATTAGCAGCCAGCGCCGAGCAACAATTAATCATTTGCTGGTAAATACAAGCGGGAGCCTCCTCCGCCTGCCGGGGAGGGAAGAGGAGAAGGGGGTGGCCGCCCTGGCCTGCAATAGAGCAGTGAGGAAAGGGAAGGGAAGGGCTGGGGAGGGATGGAGGCACCCGGGGACCTTGTGGCCTCGGGACGGGAGATCAGAGCAGGCAACTTTCCTTCCGCTAATGCCGCTAATTACCGGCGGCAGCGCCGCGCGGCCCGGAGCGCTCCCGGGCGCGGGGACCCCCGGTTGCCCCGGCCGCCCGGCGAGCGCCGCTCCCGGCGAGCGCCGTCCCGCGGGCAGCCCCCCGCGCCGGGGCCGCCCCGCACGGCGGGCGTGCAGCGCCCGAATCCACGGCCCCAGCATCCCCGAGGGTGGGTGCCCAGCGGGGAACGGCATTTGGAGTGTGACTTTCCGGGAGAGGGAAAAAGCGAGCGGTGTGGAGGCAGCGGCTGTCACCGTGCGTTTGGGTGGCGGGCCAGCACTTCGCTTGGCACCCCGTCACTTTCTTGGTAAAAAATTAGCTTGAGGTGGATTCGGAATTAAACGTGTTAAATGAATTAAAAACTAATTAGCGGTTCTGACAAATTCACTGGGGAATCATCCGCTGCCAGAGAAATTTTGAAGATGTGTTGTCTAGATATCAGTTCTTGGGCAATACTATGCAATATCTTTGTGGTGACTCAGAAGAAAATACGAAATCAATGCAAGTAATGATTTCAACTTGACATAAATATTGGTGGAGTGATAAATAATGATGGGAGCAGGTCAGTTATACTGAGCAATCTGGTTCGCTTGGCAGGCTCTGCTCATTTGAACAATATGTGATTTTAATATAGCCAAATGCAGGACTATATATCTCAGAACAGAAAATGAAGGTCACAGGCTGCTATCATGGGAAGCAGTGGCTCTGAGGAGGATGGAGGAGATCTGACAGATAGCAAAAACTAAGCATGGATTTTTGGTGTAACCTGCTCTATCAGAGCTATGCCATTTCTGGATCTATTGGCAAGAAAATGTTACCTAGCAGAATGAGGCATCTTGGTATCTCAAGACCATAACAGACTCATATGGTGTCCACTTCTGGTGTCCACATTTTCATTAAAAAACACCAAAGAACTGGAAATTATTCGGATAAGAACTTCATTAACAACCCGTGAGTTAGGAGAGACACTTTCAGAGGATAGAAGGTCCTTTAATTTATTAACAAAGGCATAACAGGATTTAGCATTAGAAGGTCAAGCTAACTAATTCATAATTAATTAAATTGAATATAAATATAAGGCCTGAATTTTTCACAGTGAGGATAATTAGTAGAGTAGGCATGACATTTTTAAAACAGCTTCTTGTTGAAAAAAAAACTTATTTGGAAGTTTTGGGGATGGAAAAAGGATAGAAGTGTTTGGGCTTTTGACAGAAAAATATCTAGTTGCTTACAGTAATCCCTAAAGCAATATATTTTGAAACAGTATTTTCTGATGTTAATTTATGCATTTTCATTTTATATTATTCTACTACTATCACATTATAACATGAAAAATCATTTAAATCTATTTTCATTTTAATTTTCAAACTGTTAAGTACATTTACTGCATATACTGAGTAAATACTAAATTAATGGAAAATCCTTTTGTTATAACACAGCAGAGAATCTTCATGCTGCCAAAAGTGTGAAATATTTCATGTGCCATGAAATTTCAGATGATCTTAATGATTTTAAAATATAAACTGGGAATCACTATCTCCATTGTCAATCACAGTGTCTGTATACTGCACTATATATTGTTTGCTGTCAGCTGTTCCTGATGACCTGTAAGACTAGTTTAAAAAAGAATTAGTTGCAAAAACAGCATTTTGAAATTACATTAATTCTCCATGGAGAGAAATACTTTAAAATGCTAGAATTTCCCACAGTATGAGAGAACCTGATTTACAGTCATGTCTAATATTCCAGCATTAAAACTGTTTACAGGTGCAATGGTCTTTCCCATTTAGACCTTCTAAAATACATGCTCCAGCACAGACAAGCCTTGCAGTCTTGGCTCAGGTCAGACTAATGGGTCTGTCCACATTCAGTGTGGTTTTTGGGTCCAGGTTGCCCTCCAGATGCATGGGTTCAGGTTGCCTCAGTTACTGCTCTCTGTGTTGCACAGGGGTCACAGGAGGCTCAGCCTGGTGTCCTTGCAGATGAAACAGGATTGGAAGATGATGTGGTTCGAGTCCCCACTTCCAACACCTTCCAGCTACTAATGGGTGCTCTCTCCAGAAAAGAGCTAAGCCGAAGAAGTCGCCCCAAACATCTACAGTGGAGGCGCCCAGTTTTCAGCAACAGCAGTTTTTAGTGCCTCCCAGTGTGCCCTAATGAATTCATGACCTGCAGGGCAGTTCAAGCCAAGAAATATCTGAAACAAATCCATGGAGCCACCATTGAATGCAGTAATGGAGAATCAGGGTGAAGGGATGGAGTCAAAAGATTCCCCTATCTGGGCAATCCTAGTTGGATCTAAACAGATGACATTCCCAAGCCAGGAGTTGGACTGTGTGATCATTGTCAGTTCCTTGCAGCTCAGGGTGAAGCTGGGGCTGTGTGGAGGCTCAGTGTGACCCACGGTGAGCCCGTGCCACCCCTGCTCCCACAGCAAGGAGGAGGGCAGTGCTCTGGCTGCCCAGGTATCTGCCAGCAGGTGTCACTTACACCACTTTGATTTGAACCACTGCAGTCCCACCATCCCTTTGCTTCCCCCTTGGTGAACCAAAGGACAAAGGAGGTAAAATGAGCCCAGAGTGCCCTTTGTTTCCTTGGAGTCTGTATTAGCAGCTGGGATATCTCATGTGTATCCCAGCTTGGAGTTGCTCAGAATAGGTGAATTGTTTATGAACACTCCTGGGCCTCTTTCTAATCTTTCATCCTTGCATATCTTCCAATGTGCATCCCATTTTGTTGGAAGACTTCTCCTGTTCTATTGCAAAATAGCCTCTGTTTAACAATAAGTCTCTGCCTTCATCCTTGTGTGGAGCTGAGCAGCCCACCTTCAGATCAGCATAGATTCCTGAAAATGCCAGTCTCACTCCACAGACACTTTACAGCTGAACTTAGGTGACTTTAAAGAGCATTTTGACAGACTGGGATGAGAGAAGCCACTATCATTGCTGCTGCTGTTGTGTGGTACAGCACGGGCAAAGCTGGCTCTCGCCAGCTGCCAGGGGTTTGGTGTGCCTGGCAGAGGTGGAGCCAGGGAGATGAGCCATGCGTGCTTGTTAGATGGGAATAGGTTAAAGAGATAAGGAATCCCTTGGAACTGAAGTGTCTGTAGGCCCTGGAAAGAAAGCAGTGCTTGCTGCCCAGGGATGAGGCTGGGCAAAGCCACCCAGGGTGGTGCCACTGCCCCTCATGGGTGTCATGCAGGAGCATCACCTGCAGAAGGTCCTGTGCATGGGGTGGTCTGCAGAAGTCATTTGGCTTTGGTGTGCTAAAATCCACTGTCATCTGCTGAAGTTATGGAAGGACTAGACTGCAGTGCACCTGATCCCTCTGCTCATGCCATGGCACTGCCCTTTATTTTCAGACTTCTAACAAAACCTGGACTAAAAAATGAAACTAAACATTGCAACTTGATCTTAGATTTGTTGTAAATGCACATCCTTTTCCTGAAGATCCCCATAACATTCATCAAGAAAAACAACCTCAAACTAAGGCTGCTCTAGAGGATTATGAACACTAGAAAACCAATGCCAAAACCCTGATAGAAACAATGCAAAAAGAGGGAGAATAAAAAGGTAACATGTGTTAAGAGTTTGATCATGATTACAGTTATCACATCCTCTATGATAAATCTAAACCTGGGAAAATTAACAGTAAAGAAACATTTCAGTAATCCCTTTAACTTTGAACCTCTGCAACAGAAATACTAAAATGCAAAATGTTTTCATGTGGGCTTTAGTGATGGATGTATAAAACAGAACAAAACACTTTTTTCAAACCAGAAATCATTAATCTACCTTCAGTAACTATGGCTTGTCTTGCGTTAACTTAGGGGACATATTTTCTACCTCTCCTCACATTATCATATTGAATAATACTCGTAGAAGCCAATTGAACTATTTGTGAGTAAAATGTTACTCAAAAAAATAAGGCTATCAAAGCCAAATCATATGTAAATAATATCCTTCAAAGTCTGCTGAACACATCTTCTACCCATAGAGTGATAACATTTTAATTATCAAAATATAAAAATGCTCACTGCAAAAGCCCAGGAGTCCAAAGTTTTTGAATTAAGTCCATAAAAAATAAATATATTAGGTTCAAAATTGTAGAAGGCTTTAAATAATGTATTAAACTTCTTTTCATTTTTTCTGCAGTAAAATGGCTCAAATTGGTGTTGTCAAACCTTTTACATCAGCAGTGCTTTTTAATAAAAGCTGAAATTTTCTTGTACTCTCCTGATTCTTAGGGGTCTTCATGAAAAGCACAAATATAGTGATAAGCAAGGCAGCATTGTAACATTTGCAACAACACGGAAATTACAATTAATGAAGAATTTTAGTCGCAGTAACCTGTAAATGAGACATGTTACCTTAACTAGCTCTTGATCGTCTTCCTTTGGAACTGGCAGTCCATCCTGGAGTTACCAACTAAAAAGGAAAAAATACTGTATGCTTCCAGCATTTACAGAAACTAGCTTACCAGGCTAAACCTTCATAAATATTTTTGCAGGTCAGGGTGGTGTTTCCACAGAAAAAAACAATAGAATTTATCCAAACTGCATGTTAATGGAATGACAAAGTAAATCTTCACATTTTCATTTGTGCTAATTAAAGGGATTGAATGACTGGGTATTCAAAACATTATATATTTTGTAGTAATTAATGTCTACTGCTTTTGAAATGGTTGGGTTTTTTTGATGCTAACATTCTCAAAATTTATTTTAGGAAACATTTGCTGGTTCTTGTTGAAGCTTTGACTTCATGTAGGTTTAACTACATCCTTTATGCCTACAAATACCCTTCTATTTTAAATAAATAGAAGGTGCATTAGAGGGTAAAATAACTACCAACTACCAGTGTCATCAGTGAGCTCATCAAGATGATCTGTGTAGTATTACATCATGTAAGTTTGCTCTCTGGGCCTTAGACCTTCAGTCTCTGATTTCTGCCCCACCTTGGCAGAGCCAACCAGCTGCAGAAGACTTAGTGCTTAGAAGAGGCAAAAAGTGCTGCTGCGAGCACTGCTCTTAAGGGTGATGTATGAAGGGAGAGCAGAGCTTTTAATTCAGAGAGATTGAATTCACATAGCAAGCCAAGACATTGGAGGTTTTAAATATCTGGTATCTTAGTACAGGGAGTGAGTCTATGACAGTGAATATACCTGTTTCAGCTTCATTTTTCTTCTAAGAGTGTGTCTGTAAGCAATATCCCTAATCATCACTGTCCATGTCTGACAAGCCCCATGTTGAACTAGTGGGGAAATTTGACTTAGGCTGTTACTGGCTGATAGTTTCCAAATCATGTTATGAAATTACCTGAAATAAATTGTCCACTTACATCAGCAAATTATTTTTTTCTTGTTCTAATTTACAAGAAGAATAAAAATAAACTAAAAATAGGTTTTAGTTATTCAGCTTCATGCTGTTGCAAATCACAGTGAGTGGTGGAGGTTTGTACCAGAAATCCCATAGCTGACATAGGTGGGTGGCAGCTCGGAGGGAGGGAGGGGGCTCTGTTAGACAGGATGTGAGATCCCCATGGAACATTCAGATAACAAGGTGCTATATTTTTGTCTCCAATTTTTTCTTCCTCCAACACTGTGTGGCACTATCTCAGCCTGGCTCTGGGGTATTTTGTCTGTATGACTGGGAGAGGAGAAAATATCACTGAAAAAAAATCCATGGCAAGTTTCCTGCAAGAGTCTGGGTGCTCTTTTTCTGCTCAGGGACTTGCTGCTGGCTTCTTCCTAGTGAAAGAGGAGGAGCATAGCCTCTGTGCTACTTATGATTTTAAAACATCCAGGACAGCATAGACAATTGCTCTGCATGACTCCAAAAGACAATAAGAAGGAAACCTTTAAAGAGCCTGCCTTATGAACCTAGGGAAAAAGCAGCGATTCCAGAAACATTTAACAGAAAAGTGAGAGTATAAAGACACCATCATTAACATGGCTCAAAAGACAGGATGTTAATGCAGCTGGAAGCTATTGCTGGTTGGATCTGCCAGGACATTCCCAGCTACACGGGTGTTTCAGCAGCCGGAGGGGCTTTGACTCTGTTGACGTAGGTAGTTATAATCAGGAGGAGAAAGTGGAGAGAAGGCACAGGAGGGATGGAGACCAAGAAACAAAAAAGAAAGAGGGGGGAGAGAGAGAGGAAAGAAAGGACAGAGGGAAAAGGGAAAAGGAGAAAGAGAGAAAATGTGGGGGGGAGAAGAAGAGAAATGGGAAGGAGAGCAAGCGAGACTGTATTTCTATAATTACTGTGGATTGGCTCGGATTAAGGGCAACTAGCTATCTCTTGGTTTTTGCTTTTTATATAACAACTAATCTCCTTCTAATCAGTTATTATTAAATTATATTCCATTTTTAATTCATTCACAGATCATTGGTGGCACAATTCGGACATCTGGACAGATAATTGAATAGAGATAATTTATGTAAATGAGGAACAGTTGTGTACCAAGGTGGGGGAGGGGAGAGTTCAGCTCCCAGGGCTGGTGACCTAATGAGGACTCTCCAAAAGCTGCCCGTGCTCCCTGGAAGGACTCAGGTGTGAGGGAGGATGCTAGGAATATTTGGGTATTGTGTGTTGGATATTAACACACGTACAAGAGGCCATCAAGCCTGACCTGTCTCACTCTACCTGCGGGACCAACCTGTACTGAACATCAATTCTCCGAAGGCTGAAAACAGTGGCCAAATCAGCACCTGGAGGTACCCTTTGCCTCCTAGGGAGAGGTTGCTTCTAACCCAGATCTCTTAATGATTTACAGGGTGATAGCTCAGAGCGGCACTGACCTGACCATAGGCTGGAGACAGCAGTGAAGGAGCTACTCCAACTCAGAGCACCAAGGTCTCCCAAGCCCAGTACCTTGTGTAGGCCTGACTGGAACCCTATTTCTTACTCCTCAAAATGCCTCCCTGCTCTTTGATAGACATGGTCTAATCCTTCATTGCTTGTCCCAAACTCTGAATTTTGGAATCAGGAAAAGCTTTTGTAGGTAGACTTCAAAGAGAGGTTCCATGATCAAACGCAGTAATCAAGTACCACAGAGGAACTGGATTAAAGCATTGTTGTAGCAGCAATATGAAAGAACAGCCCCAAGATTCTGGCTTACTGTCATCTATATGGGCACTGTCAGAATGAACAAATGCAGACATGGAGTCAAATACTGTCCAAAGAGAGCACAATGTGGCAGTGGGATACATCAGATCCAGCATGAACACCTGCAGGGTAGGGAGTCTACTTTGGGCATACTCCCATTATAGCCAGAGGACTCTGATCAATAGGTTCAGTAGAGCCTAGGACATGGTTTATCTTACCTTGATACAGGCAAAATAAACTGGATTAGGGGAATTGCTTCTCCATTTACTTTATTGATGAGATAGATACTGACTAGAGAAGTGGCCCAGGACTAGCTCAGGTGTTAAGCAAGATGGACCCCACTATAGGGGAGGAGAGGTATTATTCTGCTTTTGCAGTAGTGGAACAGCACAACTGCATATTCCTCTGCCTCAACAAGGGAAGATCAAAATGAAGTTCTTGTTCTGGGCTGTGGTTATATTACTTTTCTACAACATTTGAATGCCACAGACCTAGGTGCTGAAGAAAGAAGCATGATAGACAAATTTATCTTCCAAAGGGGGAAAGAATGCTAAACTCACTTGCTATAGCAAAAATCTAATTTCCATCACTCTATTAAAACCAGAGGAATTTTGCTGTGCATACTGAATTGTCTTAGCATTATGGAACTGTTGGAGGAAGGGAACACCAAAGATGCATTCACTGTGTGGAAAGACTACTCAGAAGATTTGTATATCAAAATAAATTCAGGTTGAAAAGCTAAGAATACAATGGAAATTAAATTAAACTGTTTCAAGTGACCTTCTTGCCCAGTGTCAGAAATGCACTGGGCTTTGTTCAGATCTGCAGGGGTTTTTTTGTTGTTGATTAAAAAATTCCCTTTCAGGTTGGTTCTTGAGGTTTTAATTAGCAAAATGTGAAATTGCCACTGGGAGAATTATTGTGAATTTTTCAGATAGGAGTTATCAGTGATAATGAGAATGCAGCCATATGACTGACTACAACCATAAGGTTGGGACAAAAATTCTCAGCAAGGAGGGCTTAAATCAGCCCTTCTTGAAGTCTTCAAAAACCAATGAAGAAAGTTGATCAAGGTGTATATTAATGCCATTTGCAGGATACTGAGTTGGGAGAATTCATGCCCACGAGCAGAAGAAAACCAGAGTGCAGCATGGAGAACATAGATGGGAGTCAATTCAGCAAACTTTTTAAAGGGAAAAATCACAAAGCCAAAAAATGTGCCTGAGAGACAGACAGTAGGACAGTGAAAACAGCTGGGCATAATAGTTTGGTATGATTGCAATGTACATTTGCAATATGACAAAGCTCCAAAAAGGATTGAGACCACTCCACATTCAGAAACTTGACATTATGGAGCAGCTTATTAATGTTGCATTTTTCCAATATTAAACCTCAAATTTTCTGTGCAGTTTTGCAATTTCGTTTTTTTAAGGAAATACTGATAAATGGAACAGAGTATAGAAAAGATGAAAGAAGATGCCTGGGAACTTGTGGTTTTGGTCTGTGAGCCATGTAGAGATGTGTCTGACTAAAGTGATACTGGAGAGGAATAGGAATCCCTCAGCTACCAGAGAGGTACAGAATCTGATGAGAAAGACTAAGATTTGGGCTAGCACCAGGAAGAGGAGTACTGCTCACTAAGTGAAAGGCAGATCACAGGTCACCTATGCACAGGATAAAGGTGAGTATTGAGAGGGAATGGATGATGTTAAACTGTAGCCATTTCCCCAGAGTAACTGGTAGGACTGTGGGAGCCATGTCACAGGAAACATTTAATATAGTAAATGTTTTCACCCTCACACATTTACCCTCTTACTGGTAGTAGCCACCACTGCAAAACACAGGAGCTGTGCAATGCTGCTGACTCCTTGCATCCTGCCTGCTTGGCTCATATAAATCCCAGTGAAGGCAGGAAACCTCCTACATAATGTGCCATGTCCCATCTTAACCTCTTTGATGTGTTTTCCTGCAATCTTCTGCATGCTCTGTGTCTTTTCTGATAATGCCTTCCCTTAAGCATACTGGGGGCTGCTACATGTCTTAGGGTTTCAAACCAGTTTTCCTTATGACTATTAAAATAGTTTGGTAATTGGTTATATAATCTATTAAGAAGGGACTATTGCATTTGCTTGTTTGTTTTAATAATATTTTATAATACTAATCCCTCTTTTCTGTTATTGTGGAAAAGCTCCATAAGAAAGGGAGTACTGCTGTATGTCCTCAGCTTATCCAGTCAGGGGTAATGTATTTCTTTTCCAAAACTTATTCAGTAGCCAAACCTCATTGACATTTATCTCCATTTAATTTCCAGTTTCCCTAACTTCATCATGGACTTAGGCCACTGTGTTTTCCCAAATGAGCAGGTGGGCTGTGGTGAATATGCAGACTCGGACACAATTGACTCTGAGAGAGCTTTGAAGACCAGAGCTAACATCCTCTCTTAGCAGACAATGCAACCTGAGAATCAGCACAACGTCTAGAACACAACAGTGAACTGCTCGTATTGACTCAAGGATGGATCCTGAGAATGTGTCCACCTTTAATCCCAGATATAGTGGCTCTAAGTCCAAGGCCCACCTGGCCAAGGGACCATTATACTCTCATGGTCTGTCCCTCATCTCAAATGAAAAGATTTGTGCTCCTCAGACAGACAAGGGTGAGTGGAGCATCAGGTGTGATACAAGTGTATGATACAAGCATCCTGGCTTGTGTCAGAAATAGTGTGTCCAGCAGGACCAGGGCAGTGATTGTCCTCTGTTCTTGGCACTGGTGAGGTCACACCTTAGATCAGTTCTGGGCCCCTTACTACAAGAAGGATATTGAGGGGCTGGAGCATGTCTGGAGAAGGCAACAGAGCTGGTGAGGGGTCTGGAGCACAAGTCCTGTGAGGAGGACCTGAGGGAACTGGAGTTGCTTAGCCTGGGGCAAAAGGGGCTCAGGAGTGAACTTATTTCTCTACAACTACCTGAAAGGAGGTTGTAGTCAGGTGATGTTCAGTCTCTTCTACCAAGTAACAAGGAATCGGACAAGGGGAAATGGTCCCAAGTTGTGTGCCAGGGGAGGTTTAGATTGAATGTTAGAAAAAATTTATTCATAGAAGGGGTTGCCAAGCACTGGAACAGGCTGTCCAGGGAAGTGTTTGAGTATACCCCTGGAAGTACTTATAAGACATGTAGATGTGGGTTTTAGGGGCATGGTTCAGTGCTGGGTAAATGATTGGAGTCAATGATATTAAAGGTCTTTTCCAACCTAAATGGTCCTTTATTTCTATTCTATTATTAAGAATGCATGGGGCCAAGGAAAGAAGGTGATGAACGACAATCATACAGACTGAAAAATAGCTGGGAATAGAGACAAAGGGTAAAGGAAAATTTTCCAGCCTTTACTTGAAATTCCATTACTTGTGGTGGATACTCATGCCAACCTCATACATTTACAACCTTGCTAGATTTCCCAAAGGAAATGCTGCAGAAATAGGTATTTCTATTAAGGTATATAGACAGTTTACTTTAAGTCTTTAAGGCATCACTTGATTTAGTTTTCCTAGCAGGGAGGAGAGGTACCAGCAGTCACATTGGTTATCTGGTGGTGACAGGGAAGCAGATGCTCACACCACTCTTTTAACTCTCACAGCAATGCTCAATCAGTCATGGGCTCACATGGCAGTGATTTGGGTGGCACACCCCTACCTTTTTCCTTTAGCCACACCCCAGAAGATGGTAAGGACCATCTCCAGAGTTCAGTCAGCTCTTGGGTTTCCATCATTTTTCAGGTCTCCATCCTGCCATCATTCCTGGTTAGAAAGAATACAGTGGGGTGTGGGTGAAGAGAGCAGTGATGTGTTCAGTGAACCAGTGTCACTTCCTTACCCCTCATCACTATCTATGTAATTGCACCCCAAACACTGCTGAAGGTTAGATCACAGAATCACAGAATAATGAGGTTGGAAAAGACCTCTAAGATCATCAGGTCCAACCTATGGTGGATGTCAAATCAGGAGATGGATTGCTAAGAAAACTAGGACTAGTGGGAACCCAGAGAAGCTGTCTCTTTGCTCCTTCTGCACTGTGCCATGACCAGTTATACCCATTTCATTCCTGACAGAGGGACAAGCATCTAAGTAATCTCTTCCAGTGTCTCTCTTGCAGTCTGTTTTGCTCCCCCTGCTCATTTTTCTTAATTTTGCTCCTAGTGTTTAACACAGACCTTTCCTGCTACAATTTCCTGTGCCATGGGCACAGAGGGCAGTTTTTTCCTTCTTCCGATACAGCTTTTATGCCTGGGGATTTTTTTTTATCCTCTCTCTGTCTTCACTCTTCAAGTTACACAGCACCACTGCTTTCAGGTTTTTCTTTGCAAGACACATGTCATATCTGTGATCATTCTTATTTCCCTCCATTAGGCACTCTCCAATGAGTCCACCTAGAAAGGCAATTCCAAAACTGGGCTCAATACACCAACTAAAGTCTCACCAATGCTGAATACAAAGAAAGGTAATTTCCAGAGGTCTTGACAGTTGTAGTCTTATCCATTCTTTACAGTAGGATGTTTGATTTATTTGCAACACTATACTATTTTTGACAGTGCTTGTAATCCCTTCTAACCCCTACTGCTTTTTCTGGAAGAATTGCTGCATAACAAGTTGTTTTCCAACCCCTGTTTATGCATTTCATTCTTTCTGCATCACGGAGATTCTTTGCATGGTTTCTTGCTGATTTGCATCTACATTTTTTCAACTACTTTCCAAAATTGCCAAGATGATTTTGAAGGTGAAGTCTGTCCTTCAGTGTACTTAAATTGCCTTCCAGGTCTGTGGCCTCCTGATGTGCCCACTCCCTCTTTTGTTATCCATGTTGTTAATTCATCCAGTGAGCAGAACCAGACTCAGAACAGATCTTCATGAAACTATTCTCAATACAGTCTTTATTTTGATAGTAAACCACTGAGGACTATTCGATGAGCACAGTTTTTAAACTATTTTTTCATCTATCTAATGTTGGCTTCTGCTATTTTATATTTCCCTAGTTTATTCATAAGGTTATCTTTTGAAATGGAGCCTAAACAGCTTATGGAAGATACTCAACCCCTTCTGTTCCTTCTTTATCTACAAGACCTGTTGTCTTGCTACAGCAAGAAATTAGATTGTCTGAAAGGGACTGATCCTTGACAAATTCACGCTGAAAACAATTGTCTCATTTTAGCCTTTGATATTTAGTGATAACTATGTAATTTATTCCAGAATTGTAATGGGTAAGGGAATTAAGCTGATTGGTCTATAATTACCCATCGCCCTTTCCTTCACTTCTGTAAGAGCAATGCCTGTGATTTTCCTGTACTCCACTACATCTCAACAGGTCCTGGAAGACAGCCACTACTGACTCTGAGACTGCTGTAGCCAAATTTCTAAGCACCTTCAATGAAGCTCGTTATGCCAAATAAATCTGAGTGCATCTGACTCAATAACGTTATCTCTCCCATACACTTTTCTTACTCTATGCCAAGATTTTACTTCTTTATCACTGTTATTAGTTTCTCTAATATTATCCTCTGTCAATAATTTTCACTCCCTGTTGAACAGAGATCCAATATTTTGCTTAGTCTTCTTCTTGCTACTAATGAATTTACAGAATGATTTCTTGTTCCCTTTAATTATCCTGCTACTTACAAACTTATTTTATGCTTGGCCTTTTTGATTATATTCCAGCTTGTCTCTGCTGTTCTTTTGCACTCACCTTTTGTACACCAGGCTATTGCTTATCTTCTGCACCCTTCCTTCACAGATGTGAGGTCAATGGTATATTTGTGAACTAACCAGGTTGTTTGTTTTTTTTTTCCTATTTTATTATATGACAGCCCCTCCTGGAGCAGAAGAGAATGAGGGTCTCAGAGAAATAAGGCTGGTGTATCATAAATTTGTTGCAGTTGAAGAAGAAGGTTAAGGGGCAGGTTGTAGGTTGACAATTGGATTAGGAGAAGCCAGAGGCAGGGAAATGCAGGAGAGAGCTCTTTTCCCCCACAGTTGTATTAGTTGCGCTCAATTATTTTGACCATTATAACCATAGCGCTAATGACATTTATGTGGAGGCAGAGAGGATGCATCCTTGAATTTTGCAGTGAGGTGTTAGCTTGCTTCTCCAGCCTGGTGGTTGATCTGATCCTCAGCTCACTTAACAGTGAGAGCAGGTTGAAGAGGGGTGGGAGACAACAGTGCTGTGCTGCAAAGAGACACTGCACTGTAAGGTACCCAGCGATAATTCCACAGCCCTGGTGTGCCCCCACAGTGGGGCCCTGTCACCTCTCACTATGACACCACTAAGCCCCCAACACTTGTACAACACCAAACCTTCCTCCAGCATCGCACCTCAACAAAGGCAGGGGTTGAGTGCATGGGTAGAGGGCTTGGGGAATGCCAGGGTGAGGTCCTCCTCAGTGCCCTGTCACATCACTCTGCCAGTGTTGCCCCAGGCCCATGTCTTCTCCAGAATCCCAGTGTAGGTGTCCTTGCCCTTTTAGCTCCTTATTTTGCCTTGACAACAGGTACGCCTCCTCCCGCTGCTGCCCTGGGCTCTATGCAGACAGTTCCTCTCCCTGCGCTCCTTATTAACACCCTCCTAACCGGCAGGAGCAGACACCACCAGCAGCTCCTTTCCCCTCCAATCCCCTCCCCTTCCCTTCCATAATCTATCTAAATATTAAAATGAGTTTGTCCCTGATTTACATGCGTAAGAAGGGATGTAATAATGAGGACGTAGATTAGAAGATTTAGCACAATCATTTGTGTAGATTGTGTCCCATCAAAGGGCAGCTCTGACAAGCCGAGATTAAGGAGCAAACAGCTGCCGCTGGAATTCAGTCCATTTGTTTGTTTGCTGTTTTCTCTCTTGACTCCAGCAAACAGTCTCATTAACATGCAAGTGATTTGCCCCTTAAGCCTTTTCCTGTTTATTATTGGGGGAGTTGCTGACGAGGGCTTTGTAGAGTCCCTGGCCCAGTTCTGAGAGATCGACATGCAAATCAAGATTAAAATGGGAAGTAATTAAAAACAAAGAAGAGGCCACAACACCTTGGTCCCCTCTTTCCTTTGAGGGATCTTAAAGTTAAGGCACTGGAAAAGGTGTGTGGTGAGGGAAAATGGAGCACTGTCCACCAGGCCTGTGTGGCCCTGGCAGGCCCCTCTTGGTTGTGGTGTTGAGCTCTCCCTTTCTTCTGCTCTCCTCCACTCACTCTGCCTCCCTCTCCTCAAAATGTCTGTCTGCTAAACTCATTTGCAGCTTTTGCTTCAGTGGCCTCGTTTGGCAGCACCTTCCATATGGTCTCTACTTGCTGCCCACCACAGCCTCAGCACGATGGACAGCATGTCCTGGATCCACTTCTGCCTTCACGGCCTGGGGCCATCTGTGCCCTCTGCCCCTTAGCAGTGGTGTCCCCATCCAGCATCATGAGCCTACCAACAGAACTTGCAGCTTTTTCAGCATCCACAGTGAGTGAGGGACTGACACACGCGGGGATTGTGCAGCAGCCATGCTCACAGGCATTGACAGTGATGCAAAAGGTCTCCTGATTACATACAAGGGTCTCCTGAATCCACTTGGATTGTGAAGGCTAGTTCAGGTCACTGGAGCAACACTGGGAACAAAACAGCACAGTGTGTCCTTCAGCAGCACCCAGACTAAGCTGGTGCACGCTGCCGGTTGGAGCACAGGGGCAATGACATCTGCTCATCTGCTGCCTCCCCAAGTGCACTGCACCCTGTCTACAGCTGTCTAGGGATGACAACTGTGAGGAGCAGCACACAGGATTTCTTGATTTCTTAGGCTGAGAGAGAGAGAGAGAGAGAGAGAGAGAGAGAGAGAGAGAGACTGTCACATAAATCTCCTGCAAAGCAAGCAGCCCATACTCTTCATTTATCAAAGTGCTTGCTCTGTCCCTTGCAAGACAAGTAAAAATATAATGAAGCCTAGAAACTTGTTCTGGGAAGCAGCCACGGTTATTCAGTGTGTGTCTACACAGACAAGCAGGGACAGATGTGGCTTGCTCTGCCTGGCAGCTGACTCTTGCCTGGCAGCATAGAGCTGTGCCGGGGCATCTCCACACCCAGCCTCCTGTCTTGGTCACCCTCAAGGCTCCTGGCTTGGGCATAGCTGCTCCTAGACCCTGGGATTCCTGCCCAGGTACATGGCATGCTTGCACCTTGTTAAACAGACTTGCGCGTGTTTGTGTGCACATACCCTCAGTGCCAGTCACCAGGTGTGATACTGAACAGTTCTGAAATTTGTGATTTTCCTTCATGCTTTTCTTAAATCCTGATGTTGACAGGCTGCTGTGTACCTTTCCATGGGGCCTGGGGTAAGCAGGAGCTGAAGAAAGGCAGCCTGCTCAAGGTTAGCCCTGAACTCTTGGCACTGAGGAGTGACTGCTGTTTGTAGTAGTTACCCAGCTGTTACTGAAGTTGGTTTCATGCATGGCCAGGAAGAGACTGCAACACTACAGATCTGTGGCTGCAGATTGTGTTGCAATGAACACATGTAGGAGAATCATGATGTTTAAAACACTTATGCACTCTGTAAGTACTTTCTAACCTGAGTCCTTTATTTTTATAATAATGGAGTAGAGCTGCACAGAGGGATTGGTCAGGAAGATCTCACTCTTCATCTTCCTCCACTTAGCTGTTAAGTCCAGAGAAGCTCATGGCTTTTGTAGACTGACTGCTTAGAGCTGCAATGCCTTCCCCTCAAACTACTCCTGCTGCTTGCCAAGGCAGTGCAGTAAGGAATGACCAAACTAAAACGTGGCCAGCCTCAATGTTATGGCATTGCACAAAGTAAATGAGATGGTGACTATGATCCTTGCAAACAGTATTGTGTACAGACAGAATGACAGGCGAGTGATTGTGAATTCCCTGCTGTTGTTTCTAACTCATTGGCCAAAATAATTAATGAAATAGTTATAGCTTTTGCTTTTTCAAACCTAGAGAATGGCACAGCCTCACTGCTTACCCAGCTTTTTTTGGTGTTTGTTATGACAGTGCCAAGGGAGAGAAGAGCGTTTTCCCAGCTGGGGCATTACCTGCAGAACAGTATAATCTGATACAGCTGAGTGGCCAGTCAAGTTCAAACAGTGTGAGAGATAGGAATAGATATCTTTTTCCAACTTAAATTTGAATAGCCGCTGGACTTCTCTGATCAGGTCTGACCCTGCCCCTGTACCCCTCCTCTTCCTCTCCAAGAGGCAGCTCTGCAGCCAGGCTCCAGGTGTGCTCCCGTAAGAGGTGACCATGTGCAGTCCCAGTTAAGCCCCTGGCTTCCCTGTGGGGTAGCATTCAACTGTACAGTGCCTTGCACACTTGCTTGCCATGCAGTCCCTTCAGCAAGGAGGGTTCCAGGCAGCAGCAACAGCACCCCAGCAGCAGTAACACTGCCTCTCTCAGCACCATTTCTTTACCTGTGACAACTCAGCCCTTGTTGCAATGGATTTTCAATGGATCATTGAAAGTTGCTTCATCATTTTAGTCCTAACAGATTTCTACTGCCTGTCTCTCTGTTATTTGGGGTTTTTTTCTTTAATTTCCATGAAGATAAAGTTTTGGTTTATAATGGGATAAGGATTGTGTGGCTTGGGCACTTAAAGTCATAAATCCCTGGGTCATTTTTTTGCTCAAACACAGCTCAGTCAAAGCAACTACTGCTTCTCTGGAGAGAGATCAGATCTGAAGAACTTCACACTCCCCAGCCAAAAGTTATGAGTGATTAAGAAGGCTGCTGATAGTAG
This sequence comes from Lonchura striata, assembly GCF_050655825.1. NCBI lineage: Eukaryota > Metazoa > Chordata > Aves > Passeriformes > Estrildidae > Lonchura > Lonchura striata. The sequence continues at coordinate 50,484,157 of NC_140707.1, read as the reverse complement.
AAATGGGTAGTCAGCCTTGATGTAAGTCGAGTGCTAAATGGGAATAAGTAGGTGAAACCAGTGTGCAGCATGCTGGCAAATAAGCAGAGAACTGCTGGAGAATGCTGTTTGCCTGCAGCTCATGTCACCATCCCTGACACCATCATGCAATGCATCCCTTCCAGCCTGGTCTTCATGAATGTGCTGGTGGACCCCAAAGAGGGGAATCAGTGCTTCAGCCAAAGAAGACACATGATGGAGAAAGGGGTCTGGAAAAACAACACTCATCAATGAGGGAAGTGAAGACATTAGAGCTCCTGATTCCCAAATAAAAGAGGTTTTACCCCAGAAGGATCTAGTTATCCCCTGAGATGGCAGGTGCAGAAGTTCTGGAAAACAGTGGCTTTGACAAGGGGACAGAGGGGACGCTGAGTCCCCCAGCATCTCATGGCTCCTGCATTATGTGTGCGGAGGGGTCCCTGCCCAAGCCTCCTGCTGCAGTGTTTGACTGAGGAAAAAAAAAGGGGCTTCATGGGCCCATCTGCAGCGTGTGCCACCACATGAGCTGGGAAGGTGGGGGAGTCTCTAATCCCTCAGAGTCAGGCCAGCTGCCAGGATCCCACTCGTTCCCCAGCATGGCAATTCCGCAGCCTCTCTCACACCATCTGATGATGGTGCCCTTTGCAGGGCAGAGGCTGCCTCTCCTTGGGGCTTGTGTTCCAAATAGCTGCAGGCACAGGAATGCCAAGTTTTATGTACACCTTCCTTTGGGAGGTCCAGGAAGCTTTTGTAACCTGCATAGACACTTAGCAGGGTCCAGGGGGAAGGATGCATTGCCTAACTTGTCCCTATAATTGGTGGTGGTTTCATGCACCAGCTTTGCCCGACCTGAGCTGGGCTGTTGTTTTTCCTCTCTGTCAGTAAAAAGAAGTACAAAATTATACTTGTGAACATAATGGGGATTTTTAATCAAAGCTCCCTCCCATGGAGGGAGATTCTCTCTTCAGAACTGAGGTATTCAACTTGCCCTCACTGCATCCTTGTTTAGACTATGATTATTGTTGCATTACTATTGCTATTATGTCATAAATTGACGTCTTCTGTTCCTATTTGTTATCTGGGGATTCTGCTCTAATCTTGACAATCACTAATGCAGTGTAAATCCAGCACGCTGGGTGATAATCTGGCTACATAAAAAAGAAAAAAAGACACCCCCCCCCCCAAACAATAAAACAAAACAAACAAACAAAAAACACCCAAACCCCCCCCCAAAAAATACTTTCTCGGCACAATCAAACCTTTCACTTTAATATTGACCACAATACTTTTACAATGAAATTGCATTTTCCCCATTTCCTCTTCACTGCAGCTCTGAAGGATATCCTGCTCTGTTTGCCGCCAGATAAAGCGGGTGCTCGCTGGGATTTAGTGCGCAGGGTGCAGGATCCGGCGCCCGGCACGGTGGAGAGCAGTTTCCATCCTGCGTTCCATTGACATCCAAAAGTTGGCAGGAGCCCTGCTCCTTCTCTGGCCTCGGGGAATGCCTCCCCTTCGCCAAACAGAGCTCTGGAGGACGGACGGGGACTTTCTTAGACTGTGTTAATTCCACACAAAAAGTAATTCAATATGACTCATTTTTATAGGTACTAAGTAGTGCCTGTTGAAACCCTGTTTTCCATCCAGATACATCTCCACGCCTTTAAATTGGTGCGCTCAGAACTGAGGAGGGCCCGGGGCGTGTGTTTCAGTCCCTTTCTCAGAGAGACACGAGAAGGGTACGAGCGCGGAAAACGCGGCAAGCCGGGGAGAGAAAATGCCAGGGGGGGATGATGCAGTAGGGCTCGCTGCTGCGGGTATTTCCCAAGAAGAAACGCCCCCCACCCTAAGCCCAGGCCATGGCTCTTTGCAGACCCGGGCCCCCGGGCAGCACCGGGCAGCTCGCACCGGCGGGGCGGGAGCGCCGCTGCCCCTCGGCCCGCGGGGCCCCGTCCGCGCTGCCCCAGCACGGCGGCCGGGGCCGGGGCCGGGGCCGGGGCCGGGGCCGGGGCCGGGGCCGGGGCCGGGGCCGGGGCCGGGGCCCCGGGGCGCCCGCGAGCGGGGCGGGCGCCCGGGTGTCGGTGGCTCGGCGTCCGGGAATGCGCCGCTGATCCTAAACAAGTTTGCCAGCCATGCTTTTCTCATGGCTCCCGCACAATGGCCCGTTTTCTGCCCACCTGCCGATTATGCTTAATTAGGCGAGGAGTTGATTAATTTGAGGTAATTGACAGCTAATTACAGGCCTGAGGGCTCATTAAGTTGACGTCCTGTCTGAGGGAATCAGCTGGAGGGGGTCAGGTGATGTGCAGCCCCCCTCTGGTGCCCGCTTGCTGCCCACTCACCTGGGCGGCCCGGGGTGGGGACAAGTGAGGCTGCCCTGTGGGAGATGGGATGCTGGGGGCTGCCCTGTGGGAGATGGGATGCTGGGGGCCATGGCCACAGAACGCCGGGAGGACAAACACCCCCAGAGGGGACGCAGCGGGAGGGATGCTGCAGGGCAGGAGGGCTCCCTGTGGTGATAAAGCAGGAGGAGAGGAGTCTGGAGGTTAGTGATGGCCTGGGGGCTCGAGGACAGGAAGCCAAGTGTGCAGGCAGAAGGGGAGAGAGATGTGCATGGGATGAAGGCTCCCAAGGCTGCAGCTCCCTGTAGGCTGGGCCAGCACCATGCCCATGGCCCCAGAAGGTTGTTCGGCACGATGGAGAGATGCCACAAGTCTATCACAGGTCCACAGCAGCTGCCGGCAGGCTGCAAGCACTTGTGCTTGCTATATTGCAAGACATCATTAGTGACTTCATGTTCACATCATACAACTACTGATTAACAAAAGGATATCTTCTTATAGTACAACTTTTCTCGGTTGGTCTTCACTGTATGCAAATCACAGGACAGCAAGGGAGCTTTTTATCTAACATCCTATTGATCTCCCTCAGTGGAGAATTCAGGAATGTCCTCTGGATTTACAAATGTATCCTTATCTCACCTTTCTAGAACTGGTAGAATCCCTGCATAGAGAGAGGCTAAATGACACAACCAAGGTTAGTTTGAAAATCTAAGCTGAATCCAGCTTTTCGAGCCCTACACCCTGGGCCTTGAGCATGAAACCATCTTCACTATTTTTGACAAGCACAAGGCTTGCTTCTCCTGGGGGACTGGCAGCTCACAGATCTGGGACGTTCCTGGCAATGCTGAGGAGAGAGGTAGAGGATGCCTTCTTAAAAGGCTACTGTCTAATTTTGTCAGAGAGGATGTGGCTGGAGAAATGTACTTGAAAGGTCACAAAGGTTTGTGATGGCTTCTTGTTGCTGTGGGAGCACTCACCACCTTTAGACTCCATCTCATCTTCAGGAAGTCTTGCCCCAGACATGATGGACGTAATGCCTGGTTAGTAAGCTTGGATCAGGATTCAGTGGTAAGCCAATACAGAAAGTGGCTGAGAGGAGGAATGAAAAGCCATGCTGCTGAGCAGAATGACCACAGGGCACAGTAATAGCTGGACTGTCCAGGCAGACACAGGTTCATTCATACCAAGGTATTTTGCATTGCTATGGGCAATGAAGGCTTGGATAACAGAAATTGAAGGAATGGGATCTCCTGGCAAAATTGCGGACAACTCTTCCATGAGCATAAAAAAGTCTGGTGAAGAATCTAAAAAATCATCATAAATTACAGTTTGACCTGACCACTGGGGTTCTTCAGCCAGAGAAAGCTGTATTGCAACTGACCCCTTCTCAGACACTCGCCCTCACACATTGGCATCATTCCTCTGCCTTATTTTAACTTTATTTCTGCCTCTGGCTCCTCTAAACGTGCTATGCCATCTTCACATTCTTGGTGTGATCAGAGAGGATAAAAAATACAGGTTTCATTTGCATATTGCTTACAGTGGCTTTTACAAACCTATCTAAACAACTTGTTTTGATATTCTGTTGTTACATTCCACAGCTAACTTGTACACTGCCTTTCATCCCTTTGAAATGTACTGATGTTTCATTTTCAAGCTCTCTTGTTTAAATTTCATGGAGTTGGGTAAAGCTGACTGGTCTCTATGGCAATTATTATTTAATACCCTTCTCCCATTTGTTGTTCCTTCTTTCTACCCTAAACACACCCGGACTGGGTGATGATTCATGGTACAGAGGCCAAATGGACCCATGTGACAAATAAATTTTGCTCACTTGCTTAGAACCTTTCCCGTGCCTGTCTCTTTCAGGAGAAGGTGTCCATAATTTAAGTTGCATTTGAGAGGAGATCACCCCAACAACTTTTATAGTGGCATTTATCATTTAGAACCTGGGAGAGGAGTTATTTGGAGGAGCACAGACAGGTAGTTTTCTCTTTTTCTCTCTAAATCCATTGTTGAAATTGGCTAAACATTGGCCGTTTCTCATCTTGACTATTACAAGGCCGTTGCCTTGTAGTGTAAATACAAAGACTGTACATTGATGCACTAATATTGAGCATTATGCATAGTCCTGGGTTACCTCCTTATGAATTTCTTCCTCTTTTCTCTGTTGACACAGATTTCATGAACAGTGATGAAAGAATCTCATAAACAAGGATACATTTAACCATATACATTTTCTGTGAGCTCATGTAATGTTATCAGTTTACAAATGGAGTGCTAGGATGGAGGTAAATTAAGTGGTTGCCCCCATTTAATAGGATGTCTGAGGCAGATCCAGATAGGAAAAGTGCATTATGCATGTTTTAACTCACTGAACCTTTAGAGCTCTCTGTTGCTGTAGAAAGCCTCACCCACCAAATGCCACACTGTCATGCTGAGTTCCTTCTAGAAGAAGGATTGTTTCATAGGGTCCGTGACTCTTCTAAGGTCTAAGCTTTAAGAAAACTTCCTTTTTGATAGTGATTCCTTTTTTGCCTGAATTGCCAAGAAATATCAGGAAGCCACAAGTCCCACTTACCATCCCTGGAAGTGTTCCAAAAGCATGTAGGTGTGGTGCTTGGGGATATAGTGGTAGACCTGTCAGAGTTACCTTAATGATTGGATTCAATCTTAGAGGTCTTTTCCAATGTTCATGATTCTGTAGTAACTGAGCCAGGAGCTCCTTCTGTCTGTACAGAAATTGAGTCCAGTCTTAGGGGGCTGGTTCTAGTAGTAGGAAATTTTACACAGCTCTAAAGCTCTGGGTAAGCAGCAACAGATAAGATCTTTGAGGGAGTGGTAAGTAGCCTTACTAGGACTGTCATACTGATGTAAGAATCAGTATAGCACAGGATCATTTATTTGAGAGGTGTTTCCTCAGAGAAATCCATCCTATAACAATATGTTGTGACTCAGGCTGATGTCAATTCAGCCAGGGAGACTGGTTATTGGTATATAACAAGCTATTGGTATTTAAATACAGGTCACTTGGACATCCAGAAATCAATTAAATTTAGGCAAACTCCTTTCTGTACTAAGCCTGTGGATGCTGGAGAAAAAAAATTGGCAATTATGTGTAATACCAGTAGTTTGTTTTACAGTAGTAAAAGTGCAAGTAATCCCTACACGAACTAGACATAAGCTGTCTAAGTAAGTTAGCAGAATGGAAACTATTGTTGTGATCAATGACACAACATGCTGAAGCAGTCCTTTGTGTCACTGGATGAGAACTGTGCTCAGGTGGCGACTCAGCTTGTTCCTTCTATGATAGCATTTCTGTTGCTTTCCTCTTTGGACATAGCTCAGGTCATCTCAGGGAGGAAGAGCGTTAGATGTAAAACACTAAGGTTTTCTTGACTACATCTGTTCTTCTGTGATCTGGCAGATACAAACAGTTCAGCACTAACATCCCTGCACCACGTGTGCAGCCACAAAGGCCTACCTCATAACTGCAGAAGCTGGGTCTGAACCTATCCACACCACCATCTGTAATCAGTGACTTCAAAAAGAGCGACCTGCTGATTCTCCAATGCCTCCATTGAATTTGGGTATCTCTGCAGCATGAGATTACACAACAGCCTGAGAGGGCTGCCCTGAACCTGAGAAGTGGGAATGGCTGGAGTTCTTAGTGCTAATTTTTCTGAAATATTTACAGCTTTTTTCATACCTAAGAATTTCTTCTGTAACATATAGAGGGAGTGGCCACCAAAAATAAGGTCTTTCTATTGAGTCTGGCTCCAGAAACCATTTTTTTTCACATACACAGAGCCTCTGTGAAGTAGCTCAAAATTATGATGCCAACAACAGAAGCCTGATGAAATGTTGCTTTAAAATCCATGTCATAACTACTATGTATACGTGTTTGTACATCTGTATATTGGCACTTAATCTGCAAGGCTGGATGACAACTCTCCCAAAGAAGTTAGAAGGCTGAATTTTAAGTCAAGATCTTGCTAAACAGCTTCAGAAGCTAAGAAATATCCATAGCCCATGTTTACACCAAGCAGGTCTACCTCCAGTCCTGAAGTTCAAAGAAAGTTATTTTTCTTGTGCTGCCTATGTAAGTGACATAGCTCTCAATCACCTGAAAACCAGCTTGTATTTTAAGCTTAAATGAGACCTCAGGATCAAAGTTCTAGAGTTCCTACCCAAATGCAGCACATGATGCACAAATTTCTGATCCACATACTTAACTTCATGTGCCTGAGAAGCCAGTTAGCAGAAGAGTGTACACAGGTGCATAGACTTCTTATATAATTTCAAACATCTTTCACCTTAAAGAGCTGTTAAGTAACTATTCTCTATCAGTATCTGGGTTTCAGAAAAGATGTCTGATGAACTGCCTTGCTCAGGAGTAAGAGGGTTACTGTAATTTATGTTGTGTGCAAGAAAAATAAGAACATTTATCTCATTTTAGGTTAGCAGAAAGAATAGAAATGTTGAAATTTATCATTAGCCCAAATGTAATTTTATTTTGCTGATGAATAAATATTGAATGCCTGAACTTTGTGCTAGTATTGTTCCCATTATTTCTGTAGGAATTTTATATTAAATTTTCCATTAAATGTTGGAATTTTTCAAGCTATTTGACTGACCCAAATAAAAATAAACCATCTTATGTGTCCTGCATTATAACATTTTGAGGTGAGAGAACCAAAACCCATCACTTTGCATGCTGTAGAAAATAAAGAATATTTTTGAACATTTAGCTTGCATGACCCTATGTTCATGCACAGCAGTGCTGATCTGTTGCAAACTTGTTTGAATTAAACTGAAGAGTCACAAGGGAGATCTTATATCTAATTTGTTTGAAGATGCTGCAAGGCAGTGTGAACCACAAGGATGAAAGAGAAGGAAACCTTTCTCTTCAGATCAGCAAGTCAACAGGAGTATTAGTCTCCTGGAGCGCCCCAGAGCTGTTGGTCACCTTGAAAAGAGTAAGAGACCAACTGAGTTCCTCCTTCCTAGAATCCATCTCTCTGTACCTCCAAGTAAGAACCAAAACTCTGGAGTGAAGAGGGCACTTTGGCAAACATGGGACTGGCACGGGGGTATTGGATGAACTGCCTTCCAACAGCACAAGTCAGGCACAAGCAGCAAAAGGTTTACCCCTGACTTCTAACTACAGCACTGACAGTACCTCCTGCAGATCTGGAGAAATGACTCTGAGGAAAGAGTAGAGGGACAGCTGATTCTGAGCATCTATCCATACCTTCTCCCAGCTAAAGGTATTTTGAATTTGTGTAAGTGCTAGACATGAAAAAACATCAGATACTCAGTCCTTCAAAGTACAGACTCTTTATTTGGTATAGCTCCAAGCTGGGATTTATAACCAGTGTGGTAGGACAGCTTCTCAGAATTTATAGGGGCTGACTATTTAGGCATTATTTTGATGACCAGTCTTCAATCCAGTGCTGAGACAAAATTAATTTACTGTTCTGATAATATGGTGTTCTTTTTGTTAGCTTCACTCAGTAATACTTACAGCTTACATATGTATACAAATATGGATGTAGCTTATTTGAATGCTATTTTTATTTAATCTTAGTTTAAGACTTTTATGAACATTATAATAAAATCATGTACAAATGCCCTCCTGATACTTCTTTGGTAAGCAATAACAATTGACCAGAATGGATATTACCAGGCAAAAAGCCTGACTGGATCCACTTAAGAAGTCAGTGATTTCCACACGTTTGTTTCACTGACAGCACATTTGGCTCATCAGCTATAGAACACCCTGCCTGTATACTCAAGTTTTTAGGATGAAAGAGACATCTATCCACTTGCAAGGAAAATGACAAATGTTACTTTTTGCCATGGACAACAATTTTGTTAAGTTACAAAAACTAGGAAGTTGCCTAGGGAAAAGGAATTGTGCTATTGATCATTAAAACAAAACAAAACAAAACAAAACAAAAAGGTAAATTTGGAGTTCGTAGGCATATCTATAGCTGGTAAAACAATGGAATTTTTTAAAATGGCAAAAAAAAAATGCTAACCACCCAGAAATCATAAAACAGGCATTTGTACTAGGGATTTCTAAAGGACAAATCATGCTGGAGAAACCCGATTGCTTTTTAAAATAGAACTGCAAAATTAGTGGATGATGGAAACACAATGGATTTGATACATTTGGATTTTAGTAAAGATTTGATACATAAATCCTACTCAAAATTAATGCAAATGGGTTTGGCTACACCACTAGATGGAATGAAAAATTGGCTGGAGACCCACAAATAAAGGATAATGATGCATTAAAAGGTATTGTGCTAGAGGAAGAGATCTCCCTCCCAGAGATCAGCAGTCAGCTCTGTCCTATTTAACACCTCTTGACATGACACCTTCTGCCTGAAAATCAGGAAATTTTGTTAAGAGACTGAAATATGGAAGGACATGAGGGATAGAGCAGCTGAAAATAAAATGGCATGCCAGTAAAAATACAAGTATTGTCCAAACTAAAGTATACAGTCACAAGGAGGTCCCTAGAAAACACCAGATGAGAATAACTGCAGTAGGAACCAATGAGATAGGAATTAGCTGTGTAGCACAGCAGAAAAACAGCTAAAATGTTTGAGTAATAGAGCTTCAATTCATCCCAGTATGGAAAGACCAGAAGGATTTTGCAGTATCTTTGTCCCACATACGCTTTCAGTGAGGTCCCAAGCAGGTTTTGATGGTGTAGCTGCTAGGGCAGCTCCCAGAATCTCCTGTCTCATGCTGGAGACAAAACTGCTGTAAGAGATTTTTCTCCCCAGAAACAACCAGTGTGGATACAGTGAAGTCAGCCTGATTTGGAGGGGCGGGGGGGGCTTTAAACAGATCCTTGTTAATTTTTTAGAAATTGTAAAACCAGGAAAGGAAATGGCAGTAAAGCAAATTAAATGCATTAACAGCAGACACAAATCCCCATTTTCCTAATGTTTTCCCATTCTCTATCACTCACTCTGTCCATTTGCAATTTCAGCTATTAATCATCTAATCTTAACATCCATCCACAGGTGTACATGTGTGTCCCAATGACGTTTGAAACTGTAGGCTAATTTCAGACAACTTTCCAGGTAGACAATGTGTTTCTGTAAATTTCTGTACATTTTATTACATTAATTGACTAAGAAAGAAATCCAATGACTGCTCTTGCTGAAGTGTGAGCATACCTCCTGTAAGGCATCAGAGAATCCACACATGATACAGCCTTGAGAGACACATCCACAAGGAAAACCACACTTCCTTGGCTGGTGCCACTGCTCATGAAACTTCTGCTTTTCTATGACCTCCTTCTTGCTGGAAACCACCACCTCTTCCTATTTTCTTCCCTTTTGTTTTGATTTCTTTCACTATTTTTCTTCTTATACTGCATTTATAATAGTCTGCCTCTTTCACTCCTTTGCATTTGCTCCAACTTCCTACCCATGCCTTACTGTCTTTCAAAATGTTCTTTTTTACCTGTCTTGGTCACCTGTCTTCTAAGTTCCTATTTCTAATTCTAATTTCCCTAATTATTCTCATTTGCCTGTATTTTCCTTTCAGTCTTCCATATCACTTCATTTCTACAGTTCTCTCCCACCAAAAGATCTTGCTAATATTTTGACACTTGCTAGTAAAATTCCTGTAAGCCTTACCCAGATATATACACAAATGCTGTACACTAATATCTATTGTAGCAAATTGCTCCCTCTCCAAATTATTGAAGTGAATGAGAAAAATTATCTCTCTTTTGTTAGAGAAAATAGTTTTATGCTCCTTAGAGAGCTGCAGTGATCATTTTAATAATGTTCTGTGTGAAGGCAGGATCAGACCCACAGATCATTAGAGCAGTAGCAAGATTTTCAACATGGAAAAATTAGGAAAATTACATTGGTTTGTCAGCAGACATTTGGACTGAACAAGTGTGGAAGTACATGAAATCTGCAAAGTAGCACTTACGTCCTCTATGCCTGAGTGTAAAAGGCTCAGCAAGGTCAGAGTAAGTGTTTTACATCAGTGAAGATGTTATAATTATTTGTAGGGTCTCTGTAATGCTCATAGCTTTCTCATAAATATGTGTGTACACCATGATGGATGCTCTTTATCAGAGTGCCATCCTCACAAGGACACAAAACCAACACTTTTTTTATGCTCAGTGGATCCTTATTTGCATTTGGAAGTCAGAAATTTGACATATTATCCATACAGCAAGATGGCAGGCCAGTCAAATAGAGGCGTTGCAAGCAGGGACACCAATACTTCCTTGGGCAAAGAAACAGAGATCAATTGGCAAAACCAGCAGTGTGTCTTTTCTCCTTGTGTCTGCCAGTAAAGCCCAATCTCTTGAGGAAGGCCTTACATGAGAAATGTCACAACTTTTACACAAGGAGCACACTCAACTCTTGAGTTTCTAGAGCACAAAAATAGAGATCGGTATGATGGCCTTTAGTTTCCTGCCAGTGATTTGTGACTCCTCCTTAGACCAAGACTGAAGTGGCCACATGGTGTACCAGGCAGTTGTTTTTCCTTTTCAGAAACTGGTCTGCTGTTACCGAAAAGCAGTACAGATATGGGTTTCACTGAGCATCCACAAGTGAGCCTCAGCACAGGTTATGCTTATGTTCAGACCTTTGCCTCTTTCTATTAATGAGGCAGCGTAAAAGCTCACTGGAGTAAGGCAGGAGAAATAAAGCTTTTTTCCTTTCCTCTCTGCATTTTAGTAAGAGGATTATACATCTCCTCCTTCTAGAATAAACCTCTTTGCAGAGAAGATACTTCTCAAGCCCTCTTTGGAGATCAGGATGCTAAGATCAAGACTCCTAAGATTCAAGCCATCACAGCAGCCAGTAGGAAATGAACGCCAGTTAAAAGGGAAAGGCTTTTACAGCTCTGCAGGACTACAGGGCTTGGACATAGGGAGCACGCTGCTATGGCAAAAGGATCCTTGTTTGGTTCACAGCTATTGAAGACAGAAAAAATAAGGAAGCACAAGCACAAGGCAGAGTTCAAGCTCCATCCAAGATGACGGGTAAGTGTTGGTGGAGACTTGGAAGGACACAAACCCGTCTGCTGGAACAACTTCACCACCAGGGAAAAATAACTCATAAAACTAAAGAAGGAACTCTTGCAACTGTAACCCTTGACAAAGGATGTCTGAAAACAGTACCCAAGCATGCCTGAATGCATGCAATGAATACATTGTTAAAAGAACGAAAGCAAATCAAAAGGTTTAAGACATGGTTATGTTTTACTATATCTAGCCCAAGGATACAAAGGACCTTTAGAATGCTCATAACATCCAAATCAGACTTAGTCACTAATACATTCTTGTAACTTTGGAAACACCAACCAGCAATTAACTTGTGCAAGTTACTCTGTTTACAAAACACCAATGTATTAAAATTAAAGTCTGTGTGACGAGTTAATAAAACTACTACTTACTTCCACTGAGCTTCCTCAGCACACACGATTCTTCCCTTCTGCTGAGGCCATCTTGGCTGCTGTGACACTACAGACCTGCTCTGGCTCCTGCTTTGTCTTCTGCCTCTCTCCCTCTGTAGTAGGGCAAGTCACTCTCTTTACTCTCACTGTAGTAGTTTCAGGCTAATGGCACAAAAGCACACATTTTGGTTTCAGCATTTTCTATGGCTCCTTTGGTAATCATCTTCACCTACATTAACTTTTGTGCATCATTTCAATGTTGCCTAACTGGCTTTTGGAGCAAAACAATCATCCTGATATGTATATGTATATGTATCTTGCTGTTCACCTCAGACCATAAGCATCCCATCTTCAACACAGAGTGGGATAGTCAGATTCATCTTTCCAGCTTTCCCCTTCCTGGCCACATTGGAGCTGTGATGCCCATAACAACTCTCAGGAGATATCTTTCTTGATGGCACCTGGAGGTGCTGGCAATTCCTCAGCTCTCTCCTTGCTACCCACTTTCCACAGGCAGAAGCTGACACAATTGTGCGCAATGGGAAGGGTCACTGGGGAGAAGGGACTCCTGGAGCTTGAGCTGCTGCTACTGCAGCACTATGTCCTTTCCATCTCTCTGATGACCATTTTACAGGTTCTGCACTTTTGGATGGCTGATGGACGCATCATACATACCCCCCTTTCTGCTTGTACACACAGTGTTTGCCTGGCTTGCCCAGTGAGATGGTTGGGTTTTGGAAGCACCAGGTGCAGCTGCTGGGACTGCTGGTTGGAGAAGCATTTGCCTCCTGAGCCCGTTAATTAGCACAGTAACGGTAACTGTGCTCCATTAGCCAACCCATGTGGTCAAGTCCCCTCTCCGTCCACCAACCTTGCCCTTAATGAGAGCTGGAAGAGGGACACTCACAAAACACTGCCTCAGAATAATATTCGGCTTTGTCCACGCCGGTAACAAGAGCTGACAGGATCACTACGTCCATTTCTCTTCTAATTAGCACACTTCCAGCTCGGCCTGAGCCAGCAGCCAGAGAAAAGCGATCGGACAACCGTACCGAATCACAAACACAAAGAGGCCCATTCCCCGTAATTAGGTGAGACAATCCCTCAGTCTTTTCTCGGCTGGAGCTTGCCGGTAAGACCCTCGCTGTTTTGGTAAGTCCCAGCAACACAAGTTACACGTCTCCCCAGGACACTAATAAGCCCCTAATTGTCTTCCGCTTCACACAGCTCGTACCATAGGTCTGACTTAGGGAATTCTTCTAACGAGCGGCAGCCAGCACTCCCTGCGCCGCAGACGGACAGGGAGCCGCCTCTCGGGCACCGGCAGAAGGGGGACGGCGAGAAACAGCCAGAAAAGCAGTCCAGGCGCTGGGGCCCAGCTACATGGCACGGGGCCAGCAGCTGGGCATCAGCCACACGGTGATGGGGACATGGGCTTTCTCCATGCTTTTTCCATCTCCGCCGTCCACCTGCATGGTGGAAACCTGAATTCAACTCGAGACTATCTTATCTTTTGTCATCTCCAGCGGTACACAGGTACTCGAGCTTCCATGCAGAAATACACCATCAAAACCAAACATCTGATTGCAAAGATTTGCCTCAAGTCTCTTCTGAGGCTTGCTGCAAGCTGCCCTTAGAGAATGCTGCACCTGGCATGGACTCTTCTCCAGGGAGGCCTTTCCATGGGTCAGCCCAGGCAGAGTTCAGGCTGAGAAGGAGCATGTGAGTAAACAAGGTCCTATCAGTTCTCATGTAAAGGAACATGGGCTGGATCTCACAGGACAGGTTTCTTAAGATTCTCACAAAACTATTAAAAGCATGAGTTGTGAGGTGGGTAGATCCCAGCTCAAGCTCTCTTATGAAAACAAGGCAAAGAAAGACACATAGTGCCTCTAATTTTCAACCTGGCACTTTCTTCAGAAACCATCATCAATCAAATGTTTTTCAGCAAAACATTTTCCCTAATTTTTGATTACAAGCTCATACTGAGCAAAATATCACAGGTGATCCTGTTAAGGATACGTATAGCCTGCAGATCCATTTGCCTCCTGTGCAGCTGATTACAAACTGATCCCTTCTGCAAATCAGGGCTCACCCTGATTCCTCCCACAATGGGCCTCAACAGAAGTAATTTGTCCCATTTTCACATGTGCTATTTGGCTTCAGTGTGCAAAGCAGGGAGAAAAACCTAAGTCAGGTTGACAAGTTGATCCATGCAGAGTACAAGAGAAAGACAGGTGCCATTGCTTTCTCTGAAAGGCAATTTGGGATAATCAGTATACATACATACATACATATATATATATAAATAAATATATATATTAAAAATATATAAATTAATTAACATTAGCTACAACTAAAAAGTTACTTTTCTACAGAGAGAGGAAAACAAACTGAAGGCCACAAAACCAGGCAGCCTGAGCATCTGTGCCCATTTGGATTGCTCTGTTGGTCTCTTGTCCCTCCTTCTCATGTAGCTGGTGAGCTCTCTTCCTGCCTTTTCAAAAATAGCCTCCTGCATTTTGGGCTATCACAGTAAGTGGAAAATGGCAAATGACAAATTTCTGCTTAAAATAGCAGACAAATATCTTAAAATTCTGTGATTATGAAGAAAACAGAGCCTGCTATTTTTGAGAGGGAAATCCTCCCTCACATGTAAGTGTCTGAAAGTGCAAAATTTAATTACCCTATATTATTATGCCTACTCATCAGCTATGGGCCACAGAGCCAGCCTTTCAAGTGATACAGAACCAAGTCAAGTACTTTGTCCTCACAGAGATCTGGTCAATAAATAAGGTGCAAGGTCATTCTTATTACCCATTTTTTGTACTAGCAATTAAGTAAGGGCTTTCAAGCTCAGCCCTCTTCCTCTTTTCTATTCCTTACTGAGGTGTCTATAACAGAGACAGGCAGGGAGCATTCTGGCTTCACTGGTCACTGATCTGTATTATAGGAATCAGCAGGCAGGGCAGAGGTCAACCACACAAACCCAACAAGAAAACGCCTATTCTGTACACTCATCAGCTGCCTGGAGTCAGTCATCCTCCTCAAAGAGACACGTCGGAAAAGGTCAAGTCTAAAAACCAGCACTTTCAATGGATGATGAAGTCAAGATGCAAAGAGATCTGGCCATGCTGAAAATCTAGCAAAATCTAAATAAAAATGACATTGTTGCACCTATTGTATGCAGAATGTGGATTACATTCTGTAAGAACTGGATCAGTCTAGATCTCTGGCTACTAAACCTTTTAACTATCTTTATGTGGACTTTATGATTGGCCACAATGATTTGAGTTCAGAATATTGCATTTCACATCCTCCTGAAAGAAACTCAAAGCACTGACTGGCTTGCAGAAATAATGTGTTTCTAGAATAGGTTTGATTCAAAGAAGCAGAACATTACGTAAAATCAAAAGGATACAGTCTTTTTAATTTCCTTATCCTTGATTTTCTTTGTCTGTATTTTTAGACTTTTTTTTTTCCTCTTTTCTTGCCTTCTAAAAATACCAAGGTGCCTCTTATCAGGGCAATGTATATTTGGCATCACACATGAAATACCTTTATGTTGTATCTGGCACTGTGCTTGATGCATGTGCTGGGATGTGCACATAGGAGTGGGTGTGGGTTTTGATATTTCTGTGGAGGGAAGGTTTTGCTGTAACACAAATGTGTTTACAAGATTTGCATTTGTTCTTTGAATCATTTTCCTCCAACACAGAGTTGCTGCTCCATGAGAAGTTTCTGCCCAGCTCTAATTTTCCTGGACTGAAGATACAGGGACAACCTGCTATAAAATTGTCTTTCAATGAATTATGACCTTCTACTAAAGATAATTTAGTGACTTCTTTAAAAGTGTCAGTACAGACTGGCATATGGGAGTCTACACTAAGAACTGAGGATTATTTTCATGTTCTATCAAATTCATATGCCATGTTCAGATAGCTCACTCAAGATGTGACACATTTTCCTACTACACTTGTTGCCTGAGGCTCTTAGGAGAAACTCAAGTGTGAGACTGCTTGAAGTGCTTTCTGGTGTTTTTGAATGACTGCTGGTTCTAGGGGAGCGTATGCATTGCTGCAGACTTTCTGCAACAGTAATTTGCAAGTTCTCTTTTTCTTTTGATTGTATATCTCTAAGAATATATTTTAGTTTAGAAGTACTACAGAAATGTTTATGAGAAGTTACTGAGCTTTTGGGAGGCTAGGATTTCACACCATGTGGCGAAGATGAAATTTTTTCACATACTGCATAGGCTGATGATAGAATTGCCAGGTGTCAATCCATCAGCATGGAATGGTTGGCATCACTGTCATTGTGATTTGGGAAAATCGTTATTTGCCCAGTGCTATAGTTACTGCAGGTGACGTGGATGAGATCAGCTGCAAATCTGGCTGATGATCCTGTTCCTAGAGATACTCAAACCAGGACTTAGGCCCCAATGCTGTGAAAGAAAACAGCAGAGTAACGAAGTATGAGCTGCAATTAGGACATACACACTTCACAGAATGCTTGCACTATGACCACTCTGCAATTTTGATTATGCCAGCTCAGGCTGTAGTGTAAAACAGACCATTGGACACTGTGGACACAGAGAAGGTGAACATAACCATGGAACAAAAACTATAGTAGAACCTGAAAAATCATGAGTACTGCACAGACAGCAAAGAAGAAAAAATCCAAACAACTGTTCCTGATAATAAAATAAATGAAAGTTTCAAAACGGAATTATCAGACAAGCAGATTTAAAACAACTTTCCCCCCAGCTTTTTTTTTTTCTTTTTAAAATTTTTAACTTTTCTTTGTATAACTGAATTATGGAACTCACTATCCTGGGGCATTTTTCAGGTCAGAAGTACAGAAATATTAGGACTAACACAAATTTATGGAGGGTAAGGTCTACTGTGGACCAGATTCAACTAAAACAGATTGCTGGATGCTGTGTAAGTTACCCTAATGCAAAATCACTGTGTAAGCCTTTTGTTTATATCCTTCCCTATCCTTCTACAATTGTTTATAAGCAAAGAGAAGATTACAGATAAGACTGGCTTGTGATTTGACTTGTAATAGCACCTTGCATTGTTACATAAAAATCAGTAAAACCAGAATAAGGTTCAAATGTTACCTCCAAGATAGATTAGTCCATATTCACTAATCTGTCATTCCTAGGTATCTTTTTGAGGGAAATATTAATCAAAGTTCAGAACTGTGAGTTACAGGACCATTACAAAACTGTTGATTTTGTAATGGCAGAACACTGAATTGAATGGAATATCACATTATTCAATTGCCAGTGCACACAGACTTTTATTTTGATAGCGATTCACATAACAAACAGGAATTTCTTCTCAGTGGGATTAGATAGCAAAGCATTTGATAGTCCAAGATTGAAGTGAATAGCTTTTATAACTGAATGTGTGTAACACTGGCATTTAAAAGGAACCAAATAAATACTGAGTTTACATCCCAGAAACTCACAGTAATATACCAATACAGGAAAACACTTTATAAAAGAATGCATCAGCTTGATTAATATTACCAAATCTTGATTTTCTTAAACTCTTCATTCCCATCAGTAATAAAAAGTCACTCAGATTTTCTTGTACAGATAGGTAATAATATGGATTTCAGGAAGGATAGAACTGAAGGAAAAAATTGTGTTCGAAAGGGTACGAGAACCCTTAGTAGCATTTGGATATTTACAAATATTTATTTACTGATGGAAATGGAACATCCACAGGCCAAACCTTGAGTAGATGTCATGCAGATAAGTGAAGAAGAGCCTGAGGAATATATTGCCTAAGTGGCTAAGCAAAAGCTTTCGCATCTCAGAGAGCCATTTTGGAAACCCAGACAAATCTCTGAGGTTTGCACTTGCATATTATTAAACCAAAAAGCAATAACAGACAGAAAAAAATTCTCTGGCTAACACACAAAAATACATATAAATATTGTCAATAAAACATAGCATAATTTACTCATCTCTACAGATGATAAGTACAAAATCAAAAAATATCACTATTCTAAAGCATATGTTAATGGCTGCCCTATAGAAGATGATTACTGTGTATAACAAAAAAAAATTATTTTTTTTTTAAACCACCTAGAGTTTGAAATTTCTTACTGCACATGTCAGAAGATACATATATACTTCCAGGACAGGCTTTCATATATTTTCTTATATCCTGCTTTCAGATCTCAATTCCTTAATGTGTTGGACAAAGAAACCTCAATAAAACACTGGTGATACAGATGAAGTATCCCATTATGTCATATATATGTACATATATTACATATATAGTATACAAACTTAAATTTTCATCCAAATCTATAATTCAACGCTTAAAGTTACATCAACATCAGTTTGCACCATCAGTTTTTTTTCTGTTCCTGAACTAGCACTTTCAGCTTCTCATTTATCTGTCTTAATTCTCATGTTCTCAAGGGATGGAGTTCTTGTTAAGCTCAGCCCTGCATAAACTGTGAAGGACAGAAATAACTCTGTTAAGCCTTAAATCAGGCTCCTGATATTTCTACATTTGTGCAGGGTTCTTCCAGGATGTAGGATTTAACTACTTAAACTTAGTTAACCAGAGCAGTCCAAAACAAGCCTAGTTCTCACTGGCAGTAACAAAAAAACACAGACTGTAAACCAAAGCATCACCAGCAATTCAGTAAAACTCAGAAGTCTATTTGATCCAGAAAATCTCCCCCTCTTTATTGCACACACACTCAAAAAGAGTCTTCTCTCTCTGCAAAGCCAGAAAAATGCAGTGCTGTAAGGACAGCCTGTTACATGTATTATTTCCAAATAATTTCTCCCCTCCTATGTGACTACAGCCTGAGAAATTACACATTTTGAAAAGCCTGCATAGTAAAAATAACATTATGTTATGTTTCAACATTATGTTGTAGCCTAAACAAGAACATGTATCCTAAAAAGAACATGTATCCTGTTGTAGCCTAAAAAAGAGCTAATGCTTAAAATGTTTTTTTCAAGGAAAAGGAAAAAGGATGGAATGAAAAAAAATTCTCTTAAATAAAACAAAAAGTCTGAACATGCTCTATACCTCTTCCAAGGGGTATAGGGAGTATGTAGCAGTGCATGAACAGAAGAAAAAGACATTAAACCAGAATCAGAGTTCTGAAAGGAAGCAGCTCACAGAAGTTTCTATCTTAAAAATTCTGGTTTTGTAGGAGAAGAAAATTTTGAGGTGCTGGTTTATAAGCAATTAAATATACCACAAAACATTATTTTCAGAAACGTTGAGATCCTGTATAGGCAGACCATCTTCACAATGTGGCTAACAGTCCTGATGCAACTTCTTGGAGTGATAGCTGAAAACACTACCATCTTTCAACTCTAGAACTCTTTCCAGTTTTTAGCCCTGCAAAAAGCAAAGAACTGAAGAGGAATAACAAAGCTGTTTCTTTGTGTACTGGCCAAAGCTTCAGTGAGGGTACCTTCCATGAGACAGTAACACTTCTTAATCCTGTGGTCTGTTAGTTTCAGTTTCACTTAGAGAGCCACTCAGCGGTGACATGAAGCTCCTGGCACACCGACGGTCTGGAGCTCTTCCTCGGGGTACCAGATGTGCTTCTCTGAAGGCAATGGGCAACTGGAATCGAATGCAGAGACTGCACTTTGCTTCTACACTAAAAGTATGTGCTCCTGCTCAGCCAGAGCTCCTGGTAGATCTACACCCCAAACTATGCTCAAATCCTTCAGCACAGACATCACACACAGGAAATCAAGGCATCTAAGACAAAAGACAAGACCTCATAATGAACACTGGCCAATGCCAGATCTGCTGTGCACCTCAAACAGGCTACCCCTGAGAGCAGCTGAATAAGGACACTGGCTGTTCACTTTGATTGAAACAGCTAACTGTGTCACAGCATGTCCTCCTGTTGGACATCCTGTGGTCAGATGAAGTCCGAATTCCAATGCAACCAACTGCAGTCCCTATGACCTGGGCATATTGTACATTTCCCCCATAAAGAGATGAGAGCTGTGGAAGCAAAAAGAGATGCTTGCTTCTGAAGGTCTAGAGCAAGAGCTTTGTTCTTCTTAGATTTCTGGGCTTCATCAGGATCTGCAGTGCATAAAATGACTTAGTTGGGGTATTTTCATCCAAATGTTAGATGCAGCTACTTTTTGGGTTTCTCTAGGATGTTCAGGAATTTCCCTCGAGTCATTTCTCTAGCTGAAATCAAAAGAGAGGAAAAAGAAATCAGCATTTTTTAAAAAGCCAAGAAACTCAAACAATTGTATAAGCTGTATAATTGTATAACATATTCTAACCATAGGAAAAGAAATTCATTTAGATTTGTGCTTGTACCAAAACTAAGAATTATTTTATTTATCTATTAAAGTGGAAAATAAATAAAACTGCATTTCAGCTTGAATTCCTGACATGCTACAAATGCAGGCAGGGTCTGGAACCTTCTAAACTCAGCAATAATTCGCACAGGCTGTCTCATTACATACAATCTATGCTTTCTATTCCTACTGCATTATGCTATTGCAGCACCTCCTTTTCCCTGTACTATCCATCTCTGAATGGTGAAATCCAAATCTCCATCACTCTATCTCAGCACAATTGTTCCTGCATGTTATAATCTGTCAGAGATTATGGAACTCTCTCTTTCTCTGTTTCAGGATTATTGGTCCCTGGATGGTGTGATCTTCAACAGAAATTAGGCAGCATTTTCTCTCTCTCAGCAGTGTCAGACCCTGGATGCTGTAATATAATGGGGTTTATATTCCTTCAGTGTAGTTCATCTATGGATAGGGTAATAAAGTAAAGTTTATAGAGCTTTGGTCTCTTTCTCTCTGTGTTGTCAGTCCTTCAATGTTTAATACAGCAAGGCAAGGCTTATATGTCTCTCTCTCACTCTTGGTACCATCAATCTCTGGTAGCTGTATTACAGCAGGGTTTACACAGCCACTTTTCTGCATGAGACATTTCTGACTTGAGAACTCACAAGCTCACAAACTGGCAGAGCAGCCCTCATACTATTCTTGTCTTGCAATAACAATACAATGCATCAAAGACAGCACCATTAGCAATTGAGGCCTGGAGAAAGACAATCTTCCCACTGGTCCCCCTCCATCTCTTTTCAGTAAAGGTGTAAGCTGTGTGCTGGACTGGCAGGCATCAAAACATGGAAAATTTTATTCACAGGAATGCTGAAAACATGTATGTTTCCCACACCTAGTCTCGAAGACAGTCTAGAAGGAGAAAGGAATTAATTTTCTGTTTTATCCATTCAACTCCTGACTTCTCTACTGAGACAAACATCAGAAATTAAGATTAGCATAAAAACTGGAGGTGGGTTTGTTGTTGGGTTTTCTTTTGACATTACTGATTATCTGTCAGAACAGAACTGAAATGTAATAAAAATGTTCAGCTTACAATACTCAGAGTGCACTCAGATAAAGACATTTTGTTATTGTTTACATAAAAGTTAGAAT
Source organism: Lonchura striata (assembly GCF_050655825.1). NCBI lineage: Eukaryota > Metazoa > Chordata > Aves > Passeriformes > Estrildidae > Lonchura > Lonchura striata. The sequence goes on along the minus strand of NC_140707.1, from coordinate 50,462,872 downwards.
TTGTGTCTTAAAGCCTCTTCTTTAAATTGCTACATTCTAATCTGTTTATAAAAATTTTTATCATGAGGTATTGTCATCAGCAAAATCCTTGTAAAACAATTAATTGTATTTAAAAGTATATAACCTGTCTGTTACATACTGATACCTGTAGGCTGCAAAGTCTACTGTCCTGAATGGAACATGCTTTGGACTGGCTGGAGGTTCAAGCTCATCACTGCACTATTTTCTTGCCTCATGCCTCCAGATGTGAGTTATATCCCTGGGATCCTGCTTCTGATGCACAGCATGAGCTACCACAAAAGTACTCATTTGTACCTCTACCTCCCTAACCCTAAGATAACCTGTATGTTTTAAGTGCTGCTGAAGTGACACAGGGATAGAAGGTGCTGCTGAAGAACAGAGAGGACTGGTCCTTTGTCAGGAATTAAGTTGTTATGCCCAAAGAATATGACTAAATAAAACTAAAATATTTTTAAATTTTCAGTTTGGAATAGATTCTTAGTTCTTTAACATCTCCCTGGCTTGCTCCAACAATAGTGTATGGTTTTAAAACACTCTTAATGAGAAAACCACATAAACTGAACTGTAGTTGATAAAGTAGAAAGTTTTCCAGAGTGCAAGTCCCATCCAGGAGATATACAAATGCATGACAATTCTGTTCCCCCAAAGAGGGCTGCACTCTATAAATCAGGCAGAGAGCATAGACTCCTTCTGTGTGCTGAGTGAAATTACTGTGGGTTGGAGGCTGCTCCAGAGCACGTGCCTGCCTGTTCACTTGTCATCGAAGATGTTAACATTTCTGATTAATTCACAGACCTCTCATTTTATTCTTCATTCCTTTATCCTTGCTATCCTGTTCTGCTGCAGCTTAAAGATTCTTACCGACCTGCTACAATAATCACCACCCGCTTCCCCCCCCAACCTGGTGAAATTGTTTAGTGATGCCAACCGCGCTTTTAATTTGCAAGACATCAGACACAGAGGTAATTTATACCAACATCTGTTCATTTCTGACTTCTGAAACAAACTCGCACATGCTGCTACAAAATCCCATTAGGAGCAGGAGACAGCCTTCTGCTATTCTGTATTCCTCGCCTCCTCACAGACTCAGGCTTGCAGCAAGGCTTTATTTTTAAAGATATGATGCCAAACTGAGAAAGAAAAAGGACCTTTTATCTTTGTATATGTATGAAAATAGCCAGGAAGTAACATCCTCATTTGACACAAAAACCACAGCCAAACTAAGGGCAAGTTTCCACAAACATTAACAATCTTGCCTTCCCTGCTTCAGCTGCTTCTCTTACTTGCCCAAGAACCACAGTTCAATGTATTCCTGGTAAACACAGGCCAAATTTTTACTACATGGTGCTGGCATTCAAACATCTTGGCTATTGCTTCACCTTTGTTTCTTTTTAATCTGCACTGGAGTATGATTTGATGGATTTTGCACAGTAAAAGGCTCTAATATTAAACTGATTTCTCTGCTCAGTATTGCTTCTGAGAAATGAATTCTTAATAATAGGAATATAATTTCCATTGGGGTCTTATGGAGCCTGCTGGAGTGAGGGAAGAGCTTGTGAATGAAGAAACCATCGCCCACATTCCAAATACGACTGCAGGCTAAGAGAGATGGTAAAACCAGCTTTAAGCAACTACCCAAGGGACCAGCAGAAGCCATTTTAATAGTAGAGGTGGGTTTTTTAATTAAAAGGTTGGACAAAACTATAGTGAAAACCTCAGGGATTTTTTCTTTACAATGGTAGTTTAAACCATGGACTTCAAGGGAAGAGAGGGTTTGAGCAAAGGTTTCATTGTACCAGCAGACAAACACTACAGAGGCTGCGCAGCACAAAACAGAAACATGAATCTGCATGACAAGTCACGATTTACAACCTTGCCTATGCTGTGCATCTACTACAATAGGAAAATCAACAATGGATACCATCGCAATAGCCTGGATACAAATTAACCCCACCTACTAGGGAGAAGGAAGACACTGAACTCCACAGAAAAAAACACTTTAGGTTGATAATAGCACTGGTTGCTCTGGAAGTAGTGCTTGAATAAACTCCTTCAGATAAATGTATTGAAAAATGTTATAAGGCTATTATAATTAACAGAGAATACTGTACTGTAGGGATTATGTTTGCTGCCTGGCAAAGATCTGCCAAGCAGATCTCAAGAACAGGTACTGCATAGGAAAGGCTGGGGTTGAAAGGAGGAAGAGATATTTCTACTTGATAGGGGAGCAGAATAAGGTTTAATATAATCTTCTCTTTAGAACTTCAATCCCTCAATCCCACATTTAGCCTTGTTGCCTCAGGCTCCATTTTTACTACAATTGTCCCCAAGCTGCCTCTCCACAGTAAATTTTATAGTTGCTGGTTGAAAAGATTCAGTGGTACAGATTGATTTCCTACAAGTGAGGAGATGAGGGATTACCAAAAGCAGTCCTGGTTAACAAGATTGGGTGCAGAATCTCCTGCTAGAGCAGCCCACTCTGCCAGTGCTTTGCATCCTTTCACTATGACATATGGGTTTCATTACACAAAGATTTTCCTGATTTTAACTTGGAGGCGATTACATTGGAAACTCAGAGCTATCTTTACATCTGTAGCAATTTAAAGGTTAAGTAACTTTTAATCAAATGACAAAGACTCATAATGTTTTTTCCTCGATTGAAAATGAAAACTGCTGTTCCGGATATTCCTTCTACTGACAATTTAATTAGAAAAAAAACACTGCCCTGGAGATTGGGGTCCAGCCTGATTGCTCCCCATAAAAAGCCTTCTCACACATACAACAGCACAGGACATACTGTGTCATAAGGTCTGGATAGCCAGGAAATAATGGAAGGATTTAGTGCTTTAAAATCAGCAAGGAAATCAGTGACTTATATAAGCAACTTTCATCCCAGAGAATCCTAAGTAACACACATCCTTGCACACTTCTTAAACATAATATACACTTAAGTATATCTACAACACACCTGGGGATAAAGTCTATGTAAAAGATATAAGTGACAAACTGTATTTATCACACATTCATCATGAACATTATACCTTCACTGCTTACCACTTCTGGGCTTATCTAAAAATCTCAAAACAAAGCCCACAAGTATCTTCAAATTATAGATACTTTAATATGAAGTCACTTGCTAGAGAAGCACTTCTTAGCTTCTCTCCCAGATGTACAACTTATGGGACAAATTTGACTGTGATCCCTCTCTGACCTGAAAATGTAGCTTTGCTGAAATCTACAGGTCATGCTACTAATAAAACCCAGAAATACAATTAATGTTTTTATCTCTGAAATTACTTGTAGTGTCACATTTTGAATGCTACATTCTTGCCTACAAAAAGGCTGTTTTAGGCACTGTTATACTTCGTTAGCTTATCAGTTATTCCTCTCACGCAGTTGCACTTACGGTAGCTAAAGAACTTGTTTTTCAGCATGGAAGGATTCCTTTAAAGTACTAATCATGCACCCTCAAAATACTGCTGTGTCCTTGGACTACATAGAAAACAAAACTAGAAAGGTTTATTTCTGAAGCAGTGTCAATGCAAATTACCATTTCATGGCAAAGCATATGAATTGCAGAAAGACAGCAGAACAGTTCTTTGGTTTTTAGCCTTCTATTACAAGAATCTGTTGCACCAGAAATGGTTTCTTATGTGCTGAGATAGAATGTCAGGATAAGAAGACACAATGATTGTTTCTTAGTTGGCAGGACATAAAAAAGGCTTAAGAGAAATCTGCCTGTGAACGACTGTAGTAGTTTTACTTGACTGAACCTGTGAAAGCCAACTGCAAAGTCACACCTTTCAGTTGGGCTCAACTAATATTGCATGTTCAAGGAAAACAAAAAAATAAGTCGGGGATGAGAGTTGAAGGCAAAAAGGTAATTTAAAACCAGCAAAAATATTTAAGATTGACATTATTACTGAACAGCTCTCAAAGAGAAAAAAGGCATATGACAGACAAGACCAAGAGAATATTTTTACCCAGACAACATAGTCTGAAGTTCTGTCAGAGAGATAGAATCTGGTCCCTGCAGATCTAGCTCAAACCAGACCCTCAAAATCTTATGACCACCTGCCACCAGCTCACACTTCTTTCTTCATGGAAAGAGCTTCAATTACTCTGCTACCTGCTGGCTGCTTCCTAATATAAGTGTCAAACAAGCTGCTAGTTGAAGACTGTTGGCCTTTGACAAATACTTACCAGTGAATGCTACCCCAAGCCCAGTTTCAGAGATAGTTGAACTGCCATCTCAGGAGAGCCATGGCTAGTGAAAACAAGGTCAGTGACCTTCACTGGAGGCACACTGGCACATGCAGGCACTCCAAGCTGTGCTTCAGGAACTGTTACATTGACACTGAAGATCACTGCAATCACCTAACACTCCTGAAACACATTCCTCAGCTAAGACAACAGAATCAGCATAAACCTCTAGGTGGAATAAGCTTGCATTACCATGGCATCTCTCAGTAATCAGTATCAAAGCACTTGCAAAGTTTATCAAGCCTTACAATATTCTTGAAACATATAGTGATTTAATTACCACCTTACAGATGGGATCACAGCTTCAGTACAGATTGCTGTGCTTTCACCTCAGCCAGCAACCAAGGCCTATGCAGCCATTTGCTCACTCCTTCACTAGCAGAATCAGGGATAGGATCAGAAGGGTATAGCTGAGAAATCTGTGGGTCAGGATAAAGCCAGTTTAACAAGAGAAAGCAAATGAAAGCAAGGAATTGATTCACTGCTTCCTGTGGTAGGCAGGTGTTCAGCATCTCCAGGAGAGCATGGCCCCATCATACATAATGGTGACTTGGGAAGACAAACATGGCCACTCTGATCATCCCTCACCTCCTCCTTTTCCCCCCACTTTATACACTGAGCACAATGTCATGTGGTCTAGAATATCCCTTTGGTCAGTTTGGATCACCTGTCCCAGCTGTGTCTCCTCCCAACCTTCCATGTACCTCGAGCCTCTCTGCCAGCATGGCAGTACAAAAAGCAGAAAAGACCTTGGCTCTTCTCACCAGGAACAAAACCATCTCTCTATTATCAACCTTCGTTTAGCACAAATCCAGAACACAGGCCCATACCAGCCACTGTGAAGAAAATTAACTCTACCCCAGCCAAAGCTAGCACAAGATGTATGCAAAAGGATTCAGCAACTGTGCTAGAATTCAGAATCTGAAAGATGAGCTGTCAAGTCTTGCCTGCAGCATTTTTAAATAATAACACCCCTCTGGTACAAAACATCAGTGTCCTCCCCTTGGTGAATGAGAAAGCAGAATGTGTCCTTATGTCAGCTGTACTTCACAGTCTGGCATGGCTTGTTTAGAAGTGCCAAAGAAGGTAAAACTTGCACAAAACCAGGCTGTGAATTGGAGCAGGTGAGCACATGGACTGCTCCTCCCAGTATGCTATGAGAACAGTCCTCTCTGACAGAGAAGTGGCAAATAGCTGAGACTGACAAAGTTTTAAAGCACTGAAACACTTTTGTGAGTGTTAGCTAGAGCCTTAAGAATTGTAATCAAATACCGATGCCTTCCCGAATTGTGAAAGCCTCATGTGACCTCTTTCCGCCTTGTTTTTCTCCACATATAGTACTCATATTTTTTCTTATACCTGATAAGAGATCTCAGAGAATCATTCAGGATGATTCAGTGACAACAGATCTGCTGCAGATTAATAAATACTCAAAAATGTTATTGTTGCTATCAATAAATACTAAAATTATATCTACTCTAAGAAAAATTTGATTCCTTCCCTGTAGAATCATTTCCCTTGTTCTCCTAACTAGATTTCCCTACCTTGCAAGGAGGTTATCATTCTGTTTGCAGTCAGTTGCAAACTGGGATGTTCATAGAGACACTACAAACAGTATTTACTCACATTCAGATGGGCAAACTCAGTCAATGAAATGCAAGGGGCAAAGACAACCCTGCCAATGACCAGGGAGCTGCTACACTTACGTTCCAGGCCACAGATATTAGGATGTGCAGGTAATTTGTCCCAAGTGACCCTGATATTACAGCAAACTTTTACAGTACCTCCCAATTCTAGGAGATACCTGCAGCCAGTATCTTGTACGACCAAAGATCTGATCCCTTTGACCCCCAAAGCAGGGAAAGAGTTACATCTTCTCTCTGCAAAGCCAATAAAAAACTCTTGATTATAATTTAGATAAGAGCCACTGGATTGAATAATAATGTCTGAAACTCCCCTGGCTGTTTCACCTTGAGACGTCCATCACTGGGTTAAACATGATGCTAATTGCATTTGGATTGATTAATTTCTCTCACTCCTGTCTATTCGAATAATGCTTAACAAAATAATCACAGCACCCAGAGCCAAATCTTCTCCGTCAAAGGAATGAAGCCATCAGAACCAGCAGAGATGAAAGAAATGAAGATGACCCGTAATTACTGCTACGGTGATATCATTACCATATTACAGAAAATGAGTGCACGTGGGGGGAGTGGGGGCTGCGATTATTATTTATTTTTTAATGGAACCTCATATCCCAAGAATACAGATCCAGCACAGTGAGTGGTGCATACACAAATACAGAATTAAAAAAATATTGTGCATTAAATTGCAAAATACAGTGAACACTAGGACTCCTGATACATCGAGCATCCTGTACTGTGAGCTGCTGTTTATTCACATCACGATTTTTTCATTGCAATAATATTTTGTGTATGACTAGAATAGAGATTTAAGATGCCTCTCTTTCCAAAAAGATCCTCAAGGGCCTGCAGCAGAATTCACCCATAACCTTGATGCAAAAGTCATTTTTTTTAATATTATTACAAGTCATCTTATTTTCAATGCTGGCATTCAGATTTTTAAACCACAAGACCTAATTTGATGCTCAAAGAAAAGCTATTATGCAAGGAATTTTTATTCTTCAATGCTGATTCCTCTCTGAAGGCAGTTATAAACTGCATTGCCAGTCACAGTAGATCACTTTCAACCATTCAATATGCTGGTTCTGTAAAGATATCAAATGTATCAAGTCTGGAAGAATTTAAAGCAGGATTTGAAAAAACAGGAAACTAAAAACCCCAAACAACCAAACCCATAACCCTAACATGCCTTCTGCTCCCTTTATTCTCCAAAATATACTCCCAAAGCCCCTATCATTTGAGAAACAAATAGCTTGGCAATTATGTAAGATCTACAGACACCTGTGCACTGCAATTCTAATTGTGGTTTATACACTTCACTTCTTTCAGTGCTCCTTATGTCTGCCCCCTAGACTCAGACCAAAGATGAAAAAAAAAAAAAATACACACAACTAGCAGCTTAAAATATTTATTCTGGAATAAAGCCAAGGTCAAACACACAAGAAAATTTTGCATGCCAAAAATGTTAAGATCTAAGACTAGGCACTGACTCATGAAGCTAATTAAACACAGAAAAATTATTTTCAATTATTTTGTAAGGCTGAAATAAAAAAAAAAAAGAGTTACACTTCTAATATTAAAAGCAGCAAGAAAAGCAGTTTTGCATCAGAGTTGCGGCTATTTTCAAATATACCTGAAAGGTACGTTATTAGCATAAGTTACCACCGGAAGAACTACAACTTGGGAGAGAGCTGACCACCAAATCCCACAGATACCACAACTAAACAGCAGAATAGGGCCATGTTTTTACAAGAAGCACTCTAAAAAGCCTTTTTCTATTTGCTTGTACCAAAAGGAAAACAATCTCTTCCTGGTTTCCAACACCTGCAGTGGATCAAAAGTTCTTGATAATTCAGATTTTCTCACCAAAGGATCTCAAGAATCTTTCTCAAAAAACATGCAGAAATGAGATCAAAACTTTGCACTAGAATTCTCAGGCATAAAACACACAAAGAAGCTCAGCAAAGAGGTCTGTGCTGAACATACACACAGAGCCAGGTATGAAAGGTTTCTAAAGATGAATGGGCCCTTCTCAGAAGGAATGGAGGCAGAAGTGCTGTGCACGCTCCCACAACACAATGCACCACCGTGCAGTGCCCCTGCCTGCACTGGGGAACACGTATTTGCTGCTGGGAGCAAAGCAGGTGAGCCCTGAGAGTAACAATTTTTTCAAGTTTCATCAGTGGCCAGGGCATGGAGGCCACAGCCAAATCTGAGCCCATGAGCCAATAGAAACAAAGAGATTAAGAGTTATTAGGAACAGAGAGAATTACATATTTACAGTACAGTTACTGAAAAATAATCGTGTAATGATTATGTAAGTCCCTATATTCCTTTTGGCTAATAACGCTGGGATACAAGCTGTATGGTTATGCAAGCCAGGGCACACAAATCCAATCAGAAGGCATCAAGGCTTGTTTACAGGGAAGCTTGCAGCATTGGATGAAGAATGGCTTCCTTGACCTCCAAAAGGTAGAAACTAGCCCTTGTCAATAGGTTAGCTAATGGCCTGAACTGTGAAATAGAACTGAATTTTTAAATTTAACTTCTGCCAACAAACTTAATGGAAAGAGATACCTAAATCAAAGAAGCTCATAATATGGTAGTCTGTATTTATTTGTCGAGAAGTATGTCTTTAAAGAGTAGTCTAAATCTTGAAAATGTTTTCTAGCCCCAAGAATCCTTATTGAAACATTTTTATGTTTAGATGACTGCAGCTCTTGACAGAACAGTGCATTATCAGTATTGAAGGTCTCTATGAAGATTCATGGGTTTTGACTGAAAAATACTATTTGATTTACACATGAACTAAACAAAGATTACTTTTGCAATGAGTATGATAAAACACATGACATAACATAGAAGACTTCCAAACTTTCCAAAAATCCAAGGAAAAAGTCTGTATGGCTAAATATATGCAAATGACTGAAATCTCAGCATTCCAAGGTCAAATTATCAGGCTTTTTTAAGACAGAATTATGGAAGAACAGCAATATGCAGTTTGTGGGCTGCAGAAGAAAACCTTCACAGTTGTCTCCATCATTTTATTCTTTCCTTTGTGTGAATCAAAGGTACTTCATGTAACTATTACCCTATTACTATCCTCAAACCTTCCCAGTATATTCACTGCTTGCTTTATTCCAGCATTTTAAGGTATAGTTATACTATTTAAGTTCTTTTAATTTGGTAAGTTTCATGTTTTCTGCCCCCTACAATACTCTTCTGGCAGCAATACCCTGAGCTGAGGAGTATCTTGAGAGACAGAAGACGATTCAGGAAATTCAAAACCATCTTTGCTAACTGCAAGCTGGTCACAAGACACCTGAGGAAATGCACTCATTTAAAAATGTTACAGGTTTTACAGCATCCAAATGCTAGGAGAGTCAAGTTTGAATGAATAGTGAAAACTGTTCTTACGGACTAGTGTTAATCTGACCTACTTGATAATCAAATTGTAATATACTCAAGGCTATTTGGAATGGGTATTAAAATTTAAATAATGTAGGTTCTGCTACAATTATTACAATTTAGTTGCTAACGAGTTTAAAGGCAACTAGATAAGGCTTAACTGCAAAAGCAAGTGTAAAAGACATACCCAAAAATACCCTCCCAGACCCACAAGGAAATGTGAGAACATTTTTCATAAACATCCTCATGCTTTTAGTATCAATGAGTTTTTAAGAAAATATAAAAAAATCCAAGAAATACAGAGGGCATTGGAGTTGAAGCTATCTCCTGAGAGTAGAGGCCAGAAGAAACTCCAGTATTTTGAAATCCAGAAATAAAGCCAAACAAAACATCATTACAAAACAAAAAAATCTTTTTTTTTTTTTTCCCTTTTTCTCCAGAAGGGCTACTGAGAGTAGACCAGTAAGCTTTGGTATTCATCTGCTTCCAAAAATCCCTTCATGTTTATTTACAGTCCATGCATACCACTGGTCTGAGGCCGTATCTACCATTAGGTACTCCTCTTATGAAAGCTGAATGCAGCAACACTGCTATCTTTTAATGAGCACAGAATTGGTTTTCATCCACTACTAGAAGAAAGAACAGAGGCACTGCAGCAAAGCAGACAGCAAGCCTTCTACAAGACAGTTCAGAGAGGAAAGCAGAAGGCAGTGACTCTGCTTTGCTATGAAAATGGCCATGAAGAGTCTCCATAGATTTGGTGACTGGAAGCACTCCTCTGAGGGTTGAGGTGCACTGAAGAAACTTTGTAAGTTAGGAGAACTCTGAAGACAATGGAACTACCAGATGTACTTAGAGTACTTAGATGTACTTAGAGTTAAGAAGGTACAGCAGAGTAGAAGAGGTATAATAAAATGAGGATACAAGGAAAATGTGCTTAGTGACAAAAATTTAATCTACCAGAAGAGAACAGATCAAATAAGGTATACAGTACATTATCACATGAGGAAAATTGTAGAGAATCAGATTTGATAGAACCTTGGCAGGTCTCCAGTTAATGTTCTGTCCAGAACAGACAGACTGCTCAAGGCTTTATCCAGTCAAGCCATAAAACACCCACAGATGGAGACTGCACAAACTCTCTTGACAATTCTTCCAATACTTGACTGTTCCATGCTGGAAAGGTTTTCTCTTGATTCCAGTCAGAAACATTATTGCATCAATTTACAATTATTGTCACTTGTCCTCCCACAGCCTGACTCCATCTTCTCAAATAACCTCCCTGCATATTCTAGCAGGCAGCTATCAGGTCCCTGTGAGATCACCTCTACTCCATGCTGAATTCTCCACTCCCTTGGCCTCTGTTCACAGGGCAAGTGCTCCAGCCCTTGACCATCCTGGTGGCCCTCCACTGAACTCACTCCAGTTTACCAATGTCTTCTTCATGCTCGGGCATGGAGGACACCACTGGATGTGGCATTGCAGATGCAGATGCATCACTTCCCTGGATCTTCTGGCCATGCTTCAATCAACAGATGTATACACAGTCCCACATTCCTTTTCCATATACTACTTATTGTATTCCTTTTCAACACTGTTGCCTTGCCTTTAACCTTCTACCTACCCACTGCTTTGCTTAACATTCCAGGAAACCCAAGTACCATAGGTAAGAGTGAGGGCATTTTATGCCCTGAGATAGGGAAGGAACTGTTTGCTCCTTTCAGTTTTAGATGCATACATTAATAAATATAAATTGTGAGGGGTTTTTTTTTAATTAATATGCTTTTTATTTTCACATAAAAGTCAGGTACTAGACATGAAAATGGGGCAACCCAGAGAACTATCTGTTGAAAACCAAATCATAGCTTGGCCTGCTACCCAGAAACATCCATCACCCACCCCTTTTCTGCTGGGATTTGTATTGAATGACGTCCTCTGCAGGTTAGCAATTAGTTTTTAGCATAAGAGTCTTGTGTCATCGTCATCATATCCCCAGGAGACCAAAAGAGGCTGAGTGATTTTTAGATTATATGGTCTGAAAACACACAGGCTCCTGACTCTGTGTGCCTGTGCCATGCAGGCCACCTGCTCTATGGAGCTGCCACCAGGGACACCTTCAAAAAGGTTTAATAAGGATGCTCTCTCAAGAGATGTAACTCAGAGTATGCTCAGAATTTACATTCTATACCAGTGACCAAAATCTTGTATATAAAATCCTATCTATAAATAGGATCTATGACTAGTTGCTAAAAGAGACTGTAGAAATGTTATTTCCTGCTAAACAAGAATCTCTGTGCTCTGTAGTCATAAAAACTGTAAATGAACACAGGAATTGATAGAGCACGGCAGATCAGTAATCTACCCAGTCAGATATCCTGCCTGACTGCAGCCAAGATCAGAAGCATCACAGGAAAAGATAAATTAGGGAGCCACATCATGAAGACATATGGAATAATTATTACTGAAGGATTCCTCCTCTTCTTAAGTGCTTGTTTTATATCCTGAAGCAGCTGATATTTCCTATTTCATTTTAGATTTTTTTCTGCTCTAAAAATGTTCTCACTATCCACTTAATTGCCTGATTCCTTTTCAATTGCTGCTAAGTACTTGATCCAAAAAAAAAAAAAATCCCAGTGTGCAGAAAGTCCCATATCAAATAATTCATTATGTAAAAAGCATTTATTTTTGCTAATTTTAATCTCACTAGCTTCCATTACTTGTTTTATGATTTTCCCCCCCTCTCATTCTTTTCAGAGTTGTGAGTCAATAGGAATTTTCAATTTATCTTTTCAATTGAAGAGATGTAAAGTAACAACTGCACTACCTTTCCAAATCAAATAAATCCTCTTTTTTCCCCCCCACATTCTCATGAAGAAAACTCTTGATTTATAAGCAGCTCTCTAGAAGTGAACAGTGTGTACCACATGATCTCAAAATTATTCCTACCAAAATACTACCTGAAGTGACAGAGTATCCAAAATTACAAAAAAGACAATGAGACTTAGCTCCTTTCTGGGAAAAGATTATTAGATCTTATGCAGAAATAGAGGGTGTAAAGCATAAACAATTATTAAATTCAAACAGAAGAGGTGGGAGATACCATAATAATTTGCTGTGACTTGAAGATTCTCTCAAGCCTGAAGACATACAGGAGAACAACAATCTGCTCATGCTGAGGACCTGGCTATTCTGGACCTGGCTGTTTTGAATGATCCCAGGAGCTCAAGAGGTTTAAGGGGCACATGCAAAACATTATTAAATCCTGCCACATTCATCGACTGTGCATAAACCCCAATTACTTTGAGTAAATTCTCCAGCAAATTCAGACAGATTTGTCAAGACAATTCTGCCAAACAGCAAGTTTTTCATCCAAAACCACAAAAGTCATGTAAAAGCCCACAATATACAGAACATCGGAACAACAAAGAAAAAAACATGACAAGAAAGAGAAATTGAAAAACAGTCTGATACAATACTGAAGTATGTGTAAAAATGTATGGAGATCTTGATCACAGTCAAAATATGGAGCTCATCTTTGTGAGTGGAACAAGATTTGATAAGATCAGAGTAAAAGAGTCTGAGAAAGGTATAATATTATAAAAACTTGGATAAGCACTGTGTGGATATATAGGAAAGGTTTTATTCCATAAATGTTAGATCAAAACTGGAAGAAGATTTAAATTATGGCTTGCGTGCTTGGACTTACTGCACTAATCTCATCTCCCATTCTAGAAGAGCTAATACTTCTTTCTGAGAAGAGCAATGAAAACGTCACAATACAAGCAGATTTTTTCCTCTTGCCTGAAGAGTATTTTTCCCATTGGAAAGACCAACAATGGAAAACACTCACTCAGCTAAATTAGTAGAAACAGACTTGTATTTCACAATAAAATGGAACAGACAACTGCTCTAAAGAGACAAGTAAATTCTATTCCTAGAGTGGTCCAACACCAGATATCCTAGGATTTGGGAACAAGAATTTATTAATTCTTGTTGAGAGTGAATAAAATGTAGGCTTGATCTCAAACAATTTTCTGACTTTTGTGAATTATGATGTATTATGGTCAATCAAATTGCAAAGCTTTACTAAATATGTCTCAACTATTCACAGAAATCACCGACAATATGGATATCTGCAATTTCTCATAAAGGACATCTGAACACATTCCCCTTGTTCTAGTATAACCAAAGAACTTCTGAAGACTCTGGTAGAATGACCCTCTTGCTCTATTATGCCATTTAGACTGCCTATTGGATCACCTAAATTGAGTAAAAAAAGAGGGATTGGCATGAAACGAGGTCTGGCATGAGGTTGATATAACTCACGTAAGAGATGCAGGAACAGATTGCACTCCTAGGTCCTCAAATACAAAAATCGTACTTGCTGACGTGAAAAAACAACAATTGTTAATAAACAGATATTCTACTCTTCAACACTCCATATGGCAGTCTGATGGATTAAACACCAGCAGAGTGTTGATCACTATAAAAGCTCATATTGAGATGATCTGGAAAATCTGTCTATCTACAATTTACGAATTCTGGTTAATTTAATTAAAATGTTGCATCACTAAGTGCCTTAATATGGAAAGCCATAAGCTTGTGAGGCTCCTGGCACATGCCTGCCTTCAGAAGAAGTTACAGAAAAAATTAGCAAGAGTCTCCTTTTAAATTTGGGATATACAAAGGAATGAAAACTCCTGAGCTAGAAAATTAGTCTAAGTGTACAAGCAGGAAAAAGAGAACAGAAAAATCTCCAAAACAGGCAGAGGCATAGGTGATACAATAAGGCTAAGGAATGCTGGTAGCATAAGGAAAAAAAGGATATAGGCTGTCAAGGTACAGGGGACTTCTTTGAAAGGGGCCAGCTAAGGTTAAAGGAAACTAGATGTGTTATGAATAGCAGACTGAGAACTGGAGAGAAAGGGGTGGGGTTCAGGAAAGGAGCTGTCCCCTTGCAAGGAGAACAAAGGCCAGGAAGTCCCAAAAAAGAAGAAGCCCATGATCAACATGCTTGAACAAAAGTAAACCCAGTGATGTAATCTCCTCTTACCAAAGGAGGCTTGAGATCTGGCTTCTTCAATTGAGACAGGCTCCAGCACATGCACAATCAATTACTTTAATTTAGCTAAGGGGTGGTACCTGTTCCTTTTCAATTTGGTGTCAACACCATGAATGAGAATCTTTGAGGCTAAACCAGCTTACAAAGTTTTTTTTTTTCTTCCTAGATGCACGGCTGGATGAAAGAATACAGACATTCCCAATGCAAAACACCCATCACGAAAGACAAGTGATGAAATTGCTAGGATATGGAAGCAGATGACAGTTTGGAAAACAAATAAAAAACCATGTCTGAAAGCAGCTCTAAGTTAATGGAAGACAAAGCATTCCAAATATGCTCACTACTGTCACTAGAATGACACGTGTGTGTTAATACGTTTTTATATTTAATAATATCTACTGTTCTTTTTAAACAATAAATGAACACTGAGTTTGCTTCTTAGCCTTTAAAGCTGAAGATGCAGCATCAAGGGTTTACTGGGCACAGCTGCTAATACTTGAGAGAAGTTGGAAAACAGGGAAGTGGTGTTATCAGAGAGATGTTGTGCAAGAACAGACAGAAGTCCCCATGTTACTATTGTCTCAGTCCACTGTAATTCAGTGTATTGGGGTTTCCTCCTAATATGTCTTAAACTGAGACATTCAACAAAGCACAAAATCATTTTTTTCTCTTTCCATTTTCAAAACTATCTAGACTAAAGAAAAAAAAAATTCTAGATGGAAGGAACAACAGTTCTCTCCAGGGAAACATTGGTTTATGCTCATTTCTTGTTCCAAACAATTAAACAGAAAATTTTGGATTTTGTTCTGTAGGATAAACATTTTACTGGGCAAAAGCAAGAGGAGTAGTCTCTTCAGTATAGCAATTGGTCCTCTATTTGTACAGGCATATGAGGTTCTGCCTGCAAAACCCAAGATCTGTTGACTTTCCGCAACAGATAATAGGGTATGTGAGATTGTGAAGAAGGCCTGGTTGTGTTCTATGTCTAGCACAGTATTATAAAGAAACACTGTCACCCCTTGAACACTACCTCAGCTGTGTTTCTACAATTCACTGTGTGACAAAAAAGAATATTGACCTTTTACAATGCACACCCCTATACTAATCTTTCCCATAAGAGTAGAATTCAGAAAAATTGATCTGGAGTAAATAAAAAACAAAGCCATGTGCTTAGAAAATAAAAACTATTTCTAAAAAGTTTGATCACATTTACATCTCCATGCTTCCTCTAGACTATTTCTAACTACTTTTCAGAACATGCGACTGAGTGTGTTGGAGCCTAAGTTAATTATTTTCATATTCAAATACAAGAGTACTGATCTTCTACACTATTATAAGCATAAGAGCCAATAAAAAGTGCCAAAGAACGCAAGGTGGGAAAATAACCTTCTTTCTACTAAGTCTTCTCTGCTTCAGAGAGACCAAGCAGGCTGGTTTCAAAACAAGAGCAAATGATATAACCAAACAAAAGCAGATCTGAAAGGTGAGCAAACCCCACAAGCCACAGAGTCATTATTACTGTGTCGACAGCACACTTGTTAAAAATGTATATTTTAATTTTCTGTATTGCTTAAAGGTTCCAATTTGCCCAGGGATCTAGCTAAGCTGCCATTTTCTACCACGACACAGTCTAATCTTTATTTAATGGATTTAGCATCTATCTTCACTAGAGTGGTCTCTAAGGGGAAGGGGAGGGAAGTATGAAGGGGTATGAAGAGATGATCAGGGCCCCCCTCTCCTTCATCCACCCGGCGCTCATGTTTGTGTTCAAAATTCAATTACCTCCTTATTGATACTTCACAGAGATATTTAAGCTGCAAACATGAAGCCCTGATTTCCCAGGGGGCCATGCCCCTCTCTATTTCACTGCTCTGCTTCCCCCAGGGTGAATTCCTGAGGCGTCCATATTAATAGGTAATCAGTCACAATTCATTTATTAAACAGCTAGCAAGGTTTATCAGCCTGCCCTGATTAGCCAGAAGAAGCCACTGAATTCTTAATTTATTTATGGAAATATAAGTGTCTTTTTGAATTCCATTCATGAAAAGACAGGGTGCCATGGGTCTGGCACACTGAATTCTAACAGGGAAGCACCAGGCAGCCTGGTCACTGAGGACTTTGCAACTTCAGCCTAGTAAATGCACTGTGGTGACCCCAGCATGACCAAGAGATTTAGACCAGAAACTCAGACAAGGATTCATAAGCCAGCTCTTCAGAGGGTAGGCATTGCCACCCACTGCAACTAGAGAATTACTATCTTCTGATGGCTCAGAGTGTGGAATAGCTGGAGAAAGTTCACTAAACAGAGCCATCAGTACAACAAAGCTAGGCCAAAATAATAAAGAAAAAAAGACGCATTTTCAAAAATTTAATAAAACATTCAGACCAGAGCTGAAAACAACTGCCAGGTAACATTAATATATGCATTTACACAGAAAGTTCGGCTTTTTGAAAACTACATCCTGTTACAACCTTTACATTATTTCTGCTATAATAATTTCAACTAAACTGTTTTTAAAATGGAACACCACTACTGTACATTCAAACTGAGACACAAAAAGTCAGTGATGCTGCTGACTACCAAAAAGTGAAAATAGCTTAAAAAAATCTAACAAATAATTTCTCTGTTTTTTTAAAAAGAGATATGGAGTACTCAGTAAAAATTAGACCTTGAAGTCAAAAGACTTGTACATGCACTGGATACATCTTAAGGCAGTTAGAATACAGCTTCATATAACATAAAGCTTATATACATGGGCCTCTGAAGGTTATAGGCTACCACTGGTAAAAAACTTTTTTTATCCCTGTCGGCTGTGTAGTGATCTCCAAAACTCATATGCACCTGTATT
The DNA here is from genome assembly GCF_050655825.1 of Lonchura striata. Lineage (NCBI taxonomy): Eukaryota > Metazoa > Chordata > Aves > Passeriformes > Estrildidae > Lonchura > Lonchura striata. The sequence continues at coordinate 50,445,626 of NC_140707.1, read as the reverse complement.
TTACCCACCATAGCTACTTAATCAGAAAAACAGCTAGGAATGGAAGACTACAGAAAATGTTTATTTCCTTTTTCTTCCCAATACAAATTTGTACTAAGTAACTTTCAATGTGTCCCCCTCTGCCTTTGGTCACTTTCCTGAACAGCAGGGAACAACAGGGAAGTAAACACCAGTAAACACAGTAAATATAGGGATTCTATTTTCAAATGCTCCGAACGAGGTGGATGTCCCTCACACAGATGCAGTAGCCAAAAGGGTATTTTTGACTTATTATTTCCTAAAATATTTAGATCTTAAAACTGACAGGATTTAACAATATACAGTGTTACATGAAATATAGATGGAGGCATGTTTAAACATATGGAGAGCATTTATGTTAACACCCATTCTGAGACACTCTTATGAGACATTTTGTTTAGCAACTCCAGTGTTCTGACCATGCTATTGACTACAAAAGTGTTTAAAACTAACAAGTCAAAGCATAAAGAGGATGCAGATGCCACTCCACAATGCTGTATCTCACAAAAAATATTTCAGTTCAATTACTTGAAAATTTATTTCAAAAAACATTGCAAAATCCTATGTAGTTTAAAACTGGCCACGCCTATATCCTCTAAATTTACAAGCAAAATCGCAATAGTTACACAAAAGGTTTTAATATAAGATTCCATTACACAAAAATTGCAGTAGTGCATTAAAATATATAAAATCCCCACTTCCACTGAACTAGTACTACCTATAACCTTAAATAAAAAATATATTATTTCCTCTCAAATTACAGTGGTTAGACATGAAAAGATGTAGTACATGCAATAAATACATCCAAAATGCTAGGAGGACTGAGTGTTTGAATTCATCTACTACCAGAACTTGTATGTTGCAGGTGTTTGAAGTCAAGGATAGTGTGGGGAAATGAATCCTGGAAGAAGCATCTTTTTACTGCCTGAAAAAGTAATCAATAGCTTCATTGTTATTAGTTTGTGTTTTCCTCAAGTAAGGGTGATTCAGTATATTTTTCCTACTACATAATGTAGTTCCTAGAAGGAAAAAGACACAGAATTTACATGAAAGATTTGTCAATACCTTTCCTCCATTGTATAAGGAGAATTTTCATGCTGGCACAAGAAGCAGACACCACAGGATTTTACAACAGACCCAAACATCTAATCAAGTTGTGGCTCTCAAAAGGCAGTTTCTGCATCCCTCATTGTCTGGGGAACTGCAAATGCTACCAGTGAAAATAAGCCAACCTCTTCCTTTCCTGAGTCTATCCATACTTTACCTTTTCCCCCTTCAGCAGTATTCACAAGGGTGATTTTAAACAAGGGCTTTGCAGAATACACAAGATAGAGCTCACCACCAAGTAAAAATAGGACACTCATGCATATTTTCAACTGGGAAGCTCACTGAGCATCAAACTCAATGTTATTTTCACTCCCTCAATACGTAAGCTCCTTACCATGCAGAACACTGCAGCACTGTCCATAATAAACATCCAACCCATGATGCCCAAAGGTGCTGCAAAATGTAAGCTGCAACCATGTTACAGTTATTTCTAGTCTAGACAGACATTCCTAGTCTTGTAGTTTTCACTGATGTTACTCCTAGTTATTTCTGGTTTTCACTGCTCTCAAAACACAACTGAGTGAAAGCAAAGTAGCACTGGCACGTATAAAGAAAAAACCCTACAAAACTATAAGAAAATAGAATTTACTGTTACAATAGAGAACGCAACATTACAATCTTTAACTGCTTGACTGATTTTCAAACAAACCAGTTCAAAGTCCATTTTAATGCAACCAAGTCTGATATAGATACCCAGTCAAACCCCGCATGCCACTGCCCACCCAACAAACAGAACTGGAATTCATGTCCCTGTACAACATCCAAAGGGTTTTAAAATAAAAGCAGAAGCATTACCAGAAAGTAGTCCTTAATTTCTAATGCCTTCATAGAACTTGAGGAGAAGCACCTATTGCTCTGCTGAAAATTACTTTTCATACTTTAATCCTGTCCCATCTTGTCCTCCATCTTATACATTCATTTCTAATTTTCCTGAAACAATGCCTATATACTTTTAAGGCTACTATAGTAACAAACTGCATGGTTACAGTAAAGCCTGGGATGATTATCTTCTCTCTTTCTTGCAGTCAGTACCAGCAACATCATACTCTTAGTGACTTAACAAGGAACGTCACAAACTGCACTTCCTACACTACTTAAATGCTGTAACTTAAGTGATAGACATTTACAGGCAGAGTACAACACAGTTCAGAATAAAAATGAGACCCTTTAATTGACACTGAAGAAAATTAGATTCTAATTGCATATGCTATATTTTGCTGATGACAATGAGGTTAGCATTTGCAAAAAAAGTGTTATGAGTTCCTTAACGACCAACAGGTTATTAAGACCTTTGTCATATAAATCATTAGAAATGTGACATTTCCAACAGCAGAGAGCCCTCTAGAGCTACCATGGGATAACAGTTCAGCAACCCTCCAGGAGAAGGGCACCAATGCTGCTTAATTGGTGCCCTTCTCTGAGCAACAACTGGGCTCTTCATGGAATCCCCTCCAGATACTGACCAAACCCAATTTTACCTGATTCAGTAGAACAGACATCAAACTCCAAAATGAGAAGACAGAAGTCACATTTTAATTTGAAGAATATGGAAGCTAATATTTATTGTATTGCCAGTAAACTTGGAAAGCTTTAAAATGTAGTAATAGCTTTGGGGGAAGTTGTGCAAGGACTTAAGAGATACTTATTTATAATATATATGTTTGTAAAAAATCACCAAGTACCTAAAAAGCAAAATTTTACATGACAGTGCACAGTGATACCAAAATAATTGTCACTTTGTGAAGTTTAAACAATCTGTGGATATATTCCTCATAGCACAAAAAGCTCTCTATATGAAAATGCCTTATCAATGTAAAATTTCTACACAGAAAATATATTGTGCTGAACATATTATAATAAAGCTAACAAGCTTTCACTAAAACAGTGCTCAAAACAATACATACTTAATCAGTTATTAGATATCTTTCAATTATCTCCACTCTTGTGCTTGTGCTGTGGAAACCAATCAGTATGATTAAATCACAAACTGAAAATCTCTTCTTACACAGCATGGAGTTTGCTATTCCCACCTCCTCAATTACAGTACAAGTTGTAAGATAAATTGCAAGAAAATAACTAAACTATATCCTTTAGCTTTACTGTCAAGACTTACAGCTGTGAAAAGCAGTGGACACAGCTTTATTATCTTCTCATTGTGCCCAAAAACAGCAAGAATAAATTCACCCATTTTCTCACAACCAAAATCCATTGAAGCATACAATTTTGGGACTGACAACTGAATTACAGCACACCAACCATAGGTTTGGGTTCACATTTTAAGAGCCTAAGTTAATCACTTACAGTTATGAGCTGAACTTTCTGCCCATTAACTCATCTGACTTAATTATGATACAAGTTTGCAGTGTGCTTAGGGAACAACAGTCTCTTGGACACTTTAAAGAATCCACAAACAGCCTTCAAACATGCTTTCATGGGCAAGTATAAAGTAATGTTTTATTACCAAAATAAATTTCTAAGAACCAACACTTCACTGGAGGGGGGAGGTGAAGAACAAACTTGGAATGAATATGATGAGAAGAGGTAGTATGTCTACTCTGCTGGCAATAGCAGCAAGCTTCCTTTTTTGATCTCCAGCTAGAACTCAAAAAGCCACAGCAAAAACTTCCTGTAAAGAGAGAGGCAATTCAAAATATCTCAGCACCCTGACAAGTTCATGTTAGGATCCTTGAAGTCAGGAGTACAGTATCCCATTGGGGCTATTTTTATCTCAGGCCCACTGCTATATTCAACAATTCACTTCTAAATGAGAACATTTTCAGAACAAAAATCACTCTGTTTTACATAAATTGGTTACTTCTCTGCCCTAAATTCCCAAAATCTCACAGCCATAAACTTGTCATATTGGGACACATGGATATGCCATATTTTTACAAGATTTTTATTCTTACATTCCATTTTCAACGCCTAAGAAAATGCAAATAGCTGTCATTGCTTCCATTCTATTAACAGCAGCAATCCTTTGATATTCTTAAATGAAGTTATTGTCTTCTTTAAAAATCAAGTACAATCTTTGTGCATCAAGAAGACAAGGCTAACACATGAAAGAAAAGGTACATTCAGGTGTAATCTGTTGTATATGCCTGTGCACACACTGAGCAGGTCCACACCAAAACTAATGTGAGCATGAACACCGCATTGGAAACATGTCAGGATAGTAACTACAGGTGTACACCAAGGGTCACAGCAGAGTCCTCAGCTCCTTTTCCTTATCCCCTTAAAATGTGTATTTCTGCAGGATATGTATGGGAACTAGTTATGAAAGTCAAGCAATTAAAAAGCATTTCTGAGGTATTCAAGGGACTATACCAGCCACAAGTGCCTGACAGCTCTGCGTGTGTCAAAGTCCCTGGAGAGCCATCACATTTCAATTACTATCACTAACATTAGTCATTATCAGGCTGGCTTCAGTCCCTGGGGAAGGCAGCTTGTGATGACAATATCCAGCCTCTCCTTGTAAAACAATTCATTAGGCAAAGCGGAACAGCTGGGGCAGCCACGTGGATGGCTGCAGAGTGGCCCTCCCACTGGGACCTCCAGCCCCCCCCTGTCCTTTTGGACAGGAGCAGCCACCGCCCCCATGACAGCTGTAAAAGCCTCTGGGGACACTTCAGGTTTAATCAGTGCTCCTTATACTCAGGGGAAGTATTTGATTGCAAACTTAAACTAATGGCACTCAGAAGGTTTCAACAATCATCAGATAAGAGGCTTTAGGGCATTTTTATCTTGTTCTAATGCTCACAAGTTAATGAGGCAATAAGAGACAGATACTATCAGACTTGGTCTAGCAACACTGTACAGACAGGATCCTCAAAGCTGCATTTACTGTAGATGCAAGAGGTAAGGCGGCAAGTTCACTATTGATCTTACAGAAGACTTCATGCTCCAAACAAGTGAAACCACTCAATAACATGACAAAATGCTTGGCAAATTTTCACATAGCTTTGTATGCATTATCACTGGATTCAAAATGGAGGAAACTGAAGAGGAATATAGCAAACCAAACAGGTAAATAATCTCTGGCATTAGAACGGATACAGACTTATAATTTCTAACCTTTTTACTGCTTGCAAATAGAAATCCTTTTATATATATATAGTGTCTGCAAATGGCTGAAGATAGCCTCACTTTTCTTAGTTATTCTGCTTGGGTCCCAGGCTGAAGAGCACTTGATATTGGGATCTGTTTTATTATCATATTCTCATTTTACTGATGACTGACACAAAATTCTAATGATACCTTCCTGTGGCATATTATAACAGCTAGCAGGAGGAAATATCAAACAGCAGCAAACAGCAAAGGATACTTAACAATAAATGCTTTATATGTTGTTTTTTAAAATTAATTATTTTTTCAAGGCCTTGCAAAACCAAGTTAACGTGAACTCCACCTTACAGCTGGGGAGATAGGAAGAGGCACATAAGAAGGCAAATAAATGAACCAAGCAGAAGAGGGGTAGTACCAGAAACTGCGCCAAGTCTCCAAAGTCACACTCTAGTGAGATTTTTCACTAGGATCAGCTGCACTCTGCAAATAGGTCCAGCAACCCATACTGTGGAAGAAAATTTTCTCTTCACTCCTGCCAGAAGCCAAAATTTACAGGAAAACATTTCAGAGATGGCACATGGATAATCTTTCCAATATTTGTAAATACAGAGTAAATGTTTTAGTAACATAGAAGTGGAAAGTTTTAATCGAATAAAGGCATAGGCAAAGCAAAAGATGTTTAACTAATAAATACAGACCAGTTGTAAAGATTTGAGAGTGCCTGATAGAATGACTCCTGAGATTTGTTAGGCTTTTTTGTGATTTTAAATGATAATGGAAAAATGCACATAACCTTATGCTTGATCAAACTTTTCCCCATCCTCAATTCCTCCACTGACAGTAGTCTACAAGTTATTCTGTCAGAATGAGAGTAGCAAAAAATAGGCTTCTGACAGTATAATGTAAGAACATTTTGTTTGTAGTCATGTTTCTTTCTGTGCCAAGCATGTGGCAGGTAGAAATGCTTTAATGTGACAGCCCATTCCTTTACTTTTGTGGCTAAAAGCTCTTCAGCTGAGCCCCATTGACCCTCTACTTGTGTAGACAGATGTGGGTGGTTTCACTGTTCATTTCAGCCAAGACGCACAAGAACTTCTGAGTATTCTTAGGACCATTCTCCTATTCTGCTTAAAGAATTGTACTGAATGGACTGTACCTCCCTGTGCACAAAAAGGCATTGAGTAGCATACCAAAAATCCTGCAGAAGCTAATAGTGATGAACCAGATGACTGATTTCACAGTCTTCAGAGCAGTTTGGTCAGTTAGTTTTCAGATTAATCAGATTTCTTTCTCTTGTTCCCAACACAGAAAAGACTCCTTTTTCTTAACCACAAGAAGTATCTAGATCAACCTTCACTCTACCGAACTCATAAAGTCTTTTCCAGAAAGGATCAAACCATTGCAGAATTTCTACCTACTATTGAACAAACTATAGGAGACAAAGGAGACTTTCAGAAGAGACATTCTTAGACAGAAATACCTGGGTATAAGAAATGTTTTGTGGTTTTTTTCTTTTAATTGGTTTGGTGTATTTATTTTGTTGTTCTTATTTGTTGGTAGTTGTTGTCCTGGGTTTCTTTTTTTGTGGAGGCAGAGGTTTTGTTTTTGTCTTGTTTTAATAAAGCAAATAATACATCCTGGCTGAAGTTCCTTTCAGAGGTAGCCTTTGTTTTAACAAAATCAGATTCACAAACTAGGTATGGACATGTAGAAAAGGTGAGGAGGAGGACAAGACGAAAGGGAAAAAAAAAAAACACATTTCAAAAAAGATCAGGTAAAAAATATCTAATTAACTCAGCTTTTATTTAGAATTTAGTTGCTGCATTGAGCATCACTCACTTCAACAGCAGTTATCTACCAGGTCTTGGGCCACTCAGCATATGATCCTTATATATATATAGCTTTGGAAACTCAGTTATCAGAGCTAGATGGGATGCTGCCTACCACTGGAAAAACTCCCCATTGTACTTCCAACTTCAGGCTCCAGGTTTAAACATGCAATGGCAGGTGCCATTTTAACATTTCTAACACTTCTACACCTAAGCACATTTTAAAGCTATCTATGCAATCACAGAGTTTACATTGTTTATGATAATCTCCCTTTGGGAAGAGGTGTCCATCAGCATTAAAAAATGCAGTCAGCTGCATTTGGGAGCCTCAATGAATATCTGACAAAATGGAAAACTGGGGTTTTACAGTCACTTTGGATATCTGAAAATAATTCTGTGGCAAAAAACCTTATTACGAAAAAAATTATTAAGTCACAGACAAAAAATCCAACCCAAACTGTAGAATTTAACAAAGAAGATTCCACATAGACAGTTATCTACAACAGGCATCAAACAGAAAATACAAGCACAGAGAAACTGCAGAAGTTTGAACTTCTAACACATATAGGAGAGTTTTAGAGATTTTTTTTCCTTTTCTCAAACCTCACAAGTATACACCTCCTTCTACAGCAATCAGAATCATCAATGCTTGGAGACTGTGCTGATGCCTTAGTACCCACCATTAATGTCCACCATAGCATCTTTCCCTAAGAGTAAAGGAAGGGCAAGAAGGCAAAGATGCAGAAATTTCTTGAAACTTATAGAAATATTCATTCTACTTTACCAGCAGACAGAGAACACCCTAAGGATCCATGCAGTATTTCTTTTCATAAATGACAGTAACCTAGACACAGCATTTGTTTTATGGTAAGACTGCACTATCTATGCATATGGGTAGAATCACATCTGATATCATCAGTATACTGTCTCTCCCTGATTCTATATTTTAAAATAACCTCAATCTGCCATTTTTTTCCTGCACACAGAGGGCAACTCAAACACACCCATTTATTAAAAAAAAAACAAAACAATAGCAGCCATGGCCCAAACTCAATTTCCATCCTCACCATTGCAACCTAATCTCCTGGCACGTTAATGCAAATCAAAGCGAACACTTCTCTGACACTGGTAGCAAAGCATGTTCCTCTCCCAAGAGAGACCTGTAAAACAGGACAGTCACTGACAGCAGTACAATTACTGACACAGATACAGACTTTATGGACATGTTTATCTCTGCTGTAAATCCACACTCTCTCTCCACTCCGATTCATGAGTCATAAAGAAATTGCAGATAATGAAAAAGTTGGAGAAATTTACAGCGTGTCGGAAACCTCAGACAGCCAGAAGAAATTAAAGAGCTGACTGAGGATAAATCACACAGGTACAATTAAAACTTCCCATGCCTCCTTCACTTCCAAACTGGGGCACAAGCCAATGGAGATGATGAAAAGTTGAGGTCACGACTCCTCTGACTGTAATCATTTCTTAACTACCTACATGTCAGAATTAGCCAATTCACAGATCATGTATGAATTGCAATTTCAAGCTGGCATTCTGATGTCTCACTATTCCAACAGGAGGTGCCCCAGAAAAATCCTGCCTGTAAATAAGCCACCCAACAAACAGTATAAGGAAAGGTGATTTCCTTGTCCCTCTGCAGATGCAGAGTATCTCTTACCACAGCAATGTGCATTAAAATGAAGCAGTAGATCTACAGTGTGGGAGGAGAGTGTAAAAAGAATCAGGAGAAAGGCCAAGGTTTCACATGGAGATCATAGCACCTTGGATATTGTGGTGACAAGCCATATAAACATCTTAACAGACAATTTAGGTGTTCTTTTCACCTCTCTGAAACAATCAAATAAGGCCCAAGAATTACTATAAATGTAAACTGAAAACAGCCTCTATATTTTTCCTACTGTGAAAAACTAAACCAACCATTTCAGCTGACTGTGAGCTCCTGAAATTCTCTGTGATCATCCCCTAACCCAAAAATGAACCACCCAAAATGTGACACATTCTATGGGAGAAGCCTACTAACACTAAGTAACACCTCAAGCTGTGTATTACAGAAATCCCATGTCTAAAGAGCATAATTTTGTTGTGCAGATGTAAAACTCTGCCTTCAAGCTTTGAAGCACATGAAGTGTACTATTTCGCATAAAGTCCTTGCCAGACACTGTACTAAATAACAAAATAAGTGAGAAATACGCTTTCAAGCAAAACTGAAACATGATGAAGATCTACTCAGCAAGGCAGGGAATGCAGAAAACTAACCAAAAAAAAAATAGTGCCTACAAAGAAAATTCTAAGCAGAGCAGAAATAATTGAAGTACACACACTTCAAAGTGCTTCTTTTTATGCAGGACAGTTCACCTTGTACATAAAGAAAATTTTGTTTAAGAACATAACAAGCACTAGACTTGGCAGACATGGCTCTCTTCCAAGCCAAACATATTTAGAACAATGTAGGCAGTCCAAAACACATTTGCTTCCATGATGTTTCAAACTAATACAAGCACACAAGTGCTAGAAGCATGGTACTTCTGGAGATGCCAGCTCTTAACAAAGAAAAAGTGAGCATCTTCTTCACTCTTTTGACAGCAGTCAAGATGGTAAAAACACTGCTGTATCTTCATAATAACTGGCACTGAGACTGCTGTGGGATGTGGATCCAAATCACACGCTACTCTTTCACTTTATTTCCTTCTTGTGTCTCCAAAAGGCAGTTCTCTTCTCCATCTCCACCACAACACTTTAGATAGTCTTACTTCCCCAAGGAAATAGGGAAAGAGTTCATGTTATAGAAAGAGTCAGCTCTTCTACAAAGTTCCAAAATCTCATTTTGACAAGTAAGAAACTACATGAGTCCAGTTCACTTTTCCATGCAACTCTCCAGACTACAGAGTGGACATACAGCTTTTACTAAAATGGAGCAACAAGAGATTTCAGAAGATGTCATAAGACATTTTAAAGCACTCTTTACTTACACATCTGTTCATATGTTGTTTTCCTACAAATATAAGAACCTGAAATGTTTTGTTGCAAACTGTACATACACACCAGAAAGAGCACCAGGCAACTGTAATGCAGAAGTGAGGCCATGTTCACAAATGTAAAGTAAGGCTTCTGAGCTTAAAAAGCCTCTGTGTTGCCAGGACTAAAGAAAAAGTGGCTATGATGAGAAAATATTTTTCTTTGATCAATTACATCATTGATAAGTCTGTTTGGGTACAAAGGCCAGGTGTTTTGCATGGAGCCTGAAAAGGCTACATGTTCATGCTCCATGGAGACACCCCTAGGCAAGCCAATCCATTACACAAAAGGAAAAAGGTATTTCAGTAAAAGGATACTTTATCTTCCCTAATTATCTTATTTTGATTCTAATTCAGCAACTTTGTATATACAAAGTTCAAACGTAGCAACTGTCAGGCCCAGTCCCCTAGTTTGAGAAATTCAGTCCACCAAAGATGGAGCCCAATTTAAACATATCCTACCTATGATCAGCATCAAAATGAAGTAAAAAAATAAACACCATCCAAAACTCAATGACATAGCCTGCAAGGATCACTGACAGAACTAAGGGTGTATACTCAAAAAATGCTACAGTTAAATCCTGATTAACTGCTCTGCCCCTCCAAACCTACAAAAAAGCTGAACTTGCAGTTAAGATATCACAACAGATAGCATTTATCTGAAATGACAAATGAAAAACGAAGACTACCAATCTAAGGAAAAGCGGCAATCTGTACATAGCTTGGAATTCAGAGGACTCCTTTATGATATTCCAGAAATTTCAGAGGCTGCTGAGGTTGCAGAGGACTACAATTCAAAACCAAGGACAGCTTAACTTGAGAGCAAGGTAGTTGTTCTTCATTTGTGTGCCCATCCATCTCTTGCTGTCTCTGGAAGAGTCCCTCCATTACAGGGAACCCTCAGAGATTTCTGGCAGTGGTTGCTTAACTACCAGGCAGTTTAGCCTATTACTAAAATAAATACCCAAAAATATCCATTGTCAAACAAAAGGTCCTTCCAACCCACCACCCTGACTGACATGCCAATGGCAAACATCTATAGAGGAGCGTAAGTGCAGGGAGGCACACAGCTGTACCTGCACAGTAATCTCTCTCTGCTTTCTTCATCTCCAAGATGTCCAAGCCACTGGGGACTCCACAGCAGTCAGACACCCTGGAAAGATTTATCTTCCAATCATTTTTCTCATTACTGAGTAAGAAACTCCAAGATCACAAGCTCCATTGGTGATGTGTTCTGACTTCAATTCACAACACAAGTATCTTCTCATGTCTGTCCCAACACACTCTTTTATTCTCTCTGGCTCCCATACTATGAGAAGTCATTCCCTATCCACCCTTTCTCTGCATTAATGTTTTAGAGATCTTTTTCACATGCTACATCAGCTGTTTCTCTCCAGGCCAAAAAACCCTAGCCATTTACTTATTCTTCATATTAAAGAAAATGATCACTGAGTGACTAAACCTGAACTGGCTGTTCCTCTATCAATCTGGTGCTACAAGATGATCAACCTTTTGCTGTTCACCTGCAATCCCCAAGGTCATCCAGGTCTAATCCATGGGCCCTCGATTAAACAGCTCTTCAACTACACCCTTTTTTTAATTTGCTTTAACATATATGGAAAATAAATAAGCGTTACAAAGAAAATAGGAGCAAAGTTGCTAGAAGCTAGTGAAAGCCAGGGTGCACAAAACCATGGGAAACTATAAATAAAGAGACTTGGTTGAGCATGCTTGGGAACTGTCTCATTCCTCTTGAAAGAATATGAGGATTTGACATTGGATAACACACTCATTCCTAATTTTACACCAAGAACATCACAAACTGCCTTCAACTCCAAAAAAAATTTTAATCTAATCTAACACAAGAGATTAGACTGGCAAAAATCACTGACAGGGAAATTCTAAATTATATTCATATCTGTTTGGTCAGTTATCCCACATTTTCTAATGTTTAAGGCACACACAACACTAAGGCATCATTGCCTTCACAAAGATATTGGGGTTTAAGAAGAACAGGCTTTGCAGAAGTCTCACACTGACAGTATCACTGGAGCAGTACTGTGATACCATAGTGGCTAAATAAGCATTCTGGCAGCAGTGAGATTTTAGACACATGGCTGTGATAACCTGCTATCTATATTTACATTTCAGGACTTCTGAATCAGTATAGCAGGTGTTATCTGAAAAATATCAGAGAGTCACAGGAAAACAATAGCACAGGGAAACTTCAAAATGTCCCTGGACAACCACATTCCTTCAGTGACAAGAGTGCCTTTCCCATTCTCCCATACTACACATCTTTTATACCTAAGCTTTCTTCTGAAGTTTGGAGAAAACCAAACTTTTAGGTTTGTTATAAGAAAAACATTTTCCTCTGTGTATGTAGTTCTCAGATACACCTTTCTGTATACATATATCCCAAAGGATGACAGGACATCTCTTTAAATACATGGACTTCTCAAAGTTGCCTGTTCATGAAACCAAGACTTCAAAATACGTCTCAAGTCCACTTTGACTCAGATACTCTAAAAGGTGCAATGGGTCATACAGTGGAAAAACAGAGCTTTCAATCTAAATTTGCAGTTTACATTAATCGTTTTGAAAATTGCTGCTTTGTGGGCCACAAACATTGAGTCAGGGTCTGTGACTGGGCTCCCATAAAATAATTATTTCCCTCTTGCTTGCCACATTAGCTGGGGTCTGTTCATTCTGCCAGTGCTCACTACTCCACTCCAAGCAAAGCCTGCAAGTGGAAAAACTAAGGGACACAGAAGAGAAGGAAAAAGTTTGTAACAAGACTTTTCTTCTTTTTTCTTCCCCAAACTCAGCAATGAGACTCACTGAGTGGCTGCAGCTCACATTCAGAAGAGCTACTATGCCTCTCAGTCACCTTAACTGCATGAACAACTAAAAGTCAGTTTATTCATTGAGCCAAATTCCTTCTCCCTTAAAATACCCACTTTAATGGGAACAGTAAAACTGACACAAAGCAGGATTTTAAATACTAAAAATGGTTTCGATTATTAAAACCAATAAAATAATTAACCAAAGGAAAGTAGAAACTCTAATGTGAGAAAGTTGGACTTCATAGTCTTGGAGGTCTTTTCCAGCCTAAATGTTTCTGTGATTCTGAGAACCAAAGCAAACAGAGAAAAGCAGCTACAAGCAAAATGATGAGGTAGAATTTTACAGAAATTAAAAAGCAGACAAGGAAACACAAGCTGAAACCTCAGAGAAAGTGATGAAAAAGAATTTATTTTTAAAAGGCTTTCTTGATACAAGGACCTGAGCCTGGAAGCTTCTAGAGAACTCCAGAATCACCTTTTAACAAAGAATAAATACACAAAAGAGACCCAAGTCTGTCTTTAAAGAGAAAAGTAAAAAAAAAATTTTAAATGGTTTATGCTACAAAAATCCTGCTTCATTCAAGGAAGGCTATACTTTGATATGAATCCTGTGCTAAGGAAGAGAAGAATATTCTGCAAGGAATACTTCAAGCAAGAATCCAGCTACTAACATGCCAGGAAGAAAATGGTAGAACAAGCTGGAAAGAAAAGCTAAATTATATGTTGATAAATTAAATTGATTCACAGAAGCCATGGGGCAGTCAACAAACTAGATAGGGTTAGTTAGGGAAAGTAAAGTTAACCCCTATGGTAAAAAAAGGGGAGGAAGTTAGTTGTAGAGAAAGGAAATATGTGAAAAGCACAGAACGAAAGGAGGAACTGAAAAATCCATGGCCAAAAAGTTGGGACAGCTGGGATTGTAGATAATAAAAATGTGGGATTCAGGCAACGGTATTCAACTGTTCCTAGATGAAAGCCATCCAGATGTCCCATCAAGCTGGACAAAATATTCAATACATCTGTTCCAAACTTGTCAAGAAAGCCCACTTATACAGGCAAAATAGTAAGAGAGTTCATATGAATTCAAGAAACAAGGCATGTAACTCAGTAATTAATAATTAATCAAACTACATAATGCCAAATCAATTATTCAGATTTCAATGCTAATGTTGCAATAGTACCTCCATAAATAAACTTTTTGAAAGGTATCCAGTCCCACAGCACTTTGCCTAATGAATTCTAATGCAAAATTGATGTAAAGTATGTTGTGAACTGGGTATAACAATAACAGATCTCACAAGATGATTGCAATGTCACTCAATAGATACATTTTTCATGGAGTGCTGCAGGAATCACCCTGGTCCTGCACAGCACATAATTAATAACTTGGATAAAAATACAAGTATTTGAAAATATGAAGTATTTGAGGTGGGATCTAGAAGAGTTGGAAGGAAAAGTTGCTAATACAATGAAGCAGGATTCTCTCAACCTCACTGCTGATGAAACATTTGAAAATGCCATAAAAAAAGATAGTGCACATTTTGAAAAGAAAATATGTCACAAAAAACAATCTTGGGAAGAACAGCTTCAAACCATAACTGAAATGTCAGAGTTTTATAAAAAAGAAGCAAAACTTCTGCGGGAGGCAGGCCTCATGCTGCCATCTAGAGGAGACTGGTCAGCAGCAGGCTTTGTCCTGCTTTTGACAGCCAGCGTCAATGCACCGGCCAAGTCAAGAGGGGACCAGTACATTTCAGTACAGAGAAATAACCAAACTATATACGTCTGAGATAAAACCACAAGCCTCTTAACTTTAATGAACAGATATTTTGGCTTTTTTTTTTTTTATTATTGTTCTCTCACTTATTTGAGGTCCATAAGAGAAAATAACCTAAGGACAGTATTAGGAAAAACAGTCCTGAGCAGTTTCTGTTCAAATTCCACAACTAATTTTTGGTAAGAATTTTCAAAGATAAATGTACATTACAACACACAAAATAGTAAATAGATTACAGTAAAGGAAAACTGCCTTCAGTGAGAAGAAGTTACAAGCATGGAAAACTGTCATAAAGGTTGAAAATTCAAGACTTAAGTTATAACTGTTGAACCTCGTATTTCAGTTTTCACCCACTTTGTCTTATTTATATATGCACTTGTTCTCAGTAAAAATAAATGGAACCACATGTAACAGGTATTACACATGCAGTAAGGAAACAAACACCTCCCTAGCTTTACTGCAACTCAGGCTCTGCTAAAGTCCATTTAGCAGAATGACACTGTCTGACATCAGAGCCTGTAACTTAACTGAGAAAGCAAACCATCAGCCAATCTTTGAATTTGACTCAGTTTTACACTGTTATACTTTAACTTCTACTCCAAATGCTTCACACAGTCTTAACAGATATTAGCACTGAAAGTAAAATAAACTCAAAGTAGGTTAAAACAAGCTTAATGATTTGTTATTAAGAATGCATTAGGCTATCCTATGTCTGCAGTCAGAAAGACTCTAAAGGTTTATTACTAAGTTGTAGTACCCACTAAAAGCAAGGTGAAAGACTTGAAACTTTTGGTGCTTCATGTAGCCCAAGAGTAATTACAACCAGGGTCTAAACAGAAAAAAAAATGTGTTGGTATGTATGGGTAGTATTAAAACCAACTCCACAATATTCTTGATATCCTCAAAGCTATATCAACCTGTTAACAGGAGTCCTAAATGAGACAATGAAAGGAGCTCTTTTTTCAAAAAAACACAGAAAGAGTTGGCTGTTTGCAACTGGGATGAAAGTCATCTTTATTACTCAATGACATCACTGCCCACCACAACTGAGTGTAAAAAAAGTAACAGCTACAGAAGCAGAAAGCAGTATGAATACCAAAGTGACAGGAGAATCCTATACACAAATTTCCCTGTGGAGGCAGTGCATGAAATTTGAGAGAAGTACTGCCACAATTATTTTGAGAAATACCTTTAGAATTTGAGTGGGAAATTAAGCAAAGTGACCTGATTTATGTAACACAATGTTAACTCAGGAACAGAAGTCTCTGTGCCACTGGGTAACACCAGACACACATCTTCCCCCATGCAGGTAGGCTGTAAGTTGGAGATGTAAGTTCATTCTCTCATCCTGTTGCAGGAGGTCACTGTAAAACACTTGCCAAATCTGTCAACACACTTTTCCAGCTACCAATGTACAGGCACATGCTTTAGTGGAAAGATTTGGAATGCAGTCAGTCATATCTGTGTACAGCACTTACATTCATCCAGTCCCAGTTGATAAGCCAGGTTCTGCAGGCCACGAACTTTTTCCATCAGATTAGCTGTAGTAAGGCTCCCCAGCTCTTAAAAAGAGAGAAAAAGACGAATTTTAACCCTCTCTATAGTCCTCCAATAGCAGTTCACCTGTTTAGTACTTCACAGAGCACTTTCAAGCCTTAATTCTGTCAGGATCTGTTTCAGTGAACAGCGTACATTCAAAATTCAAGCTGACTCCACTCCTAATTTTAAAGTACGGAGAAAGGCAGCCATGACTCTAGTTCGTGATTTGATCTGCCACCATTGCAAAGAGTAATTTGACCTATACTTTAGAAGTTCCTCTAAGTTCACACTGCAACATGAACAAGCTATATAAAAGTAGCAAGGGAATGGACTTATTTTGCATTAATAACGTGAGTTCAAGCACATTTCTTGGAGTGAGTCAGAGTTAAATTGTCTCACTTTCACTCTGTAGCTGTGACATGTCACTGTGACACGATCACACACCATCATTCAGAATTCATGACAGGAAGAGCACGCTGAAGGATATTGACTGCAAACTAACAGCTGCACCATGAAGAAAGTGTACATGCTAGCTAATCCTGCTGTAACTTGCCTGTACAGCCTCACCGTTGCATTGGAGCTCCTGGATCTGTGAGGGAACACACACACGTAGAGCATCTCTGAACAAGTCAATCAACAAGTCTAAGCTACTCACCAACTGATCAGCTGAGCCCCTCCAAAAAATTAATGCTACTTCTCAAAATGCAGGAGATGCTCACTATACTTATATGGTGATAAAAAGGCTATGGGAGGTGACTGAAATATACACAATGTTACATTGCTTATCTTGAAAAATCAGCCTGCCACTGATATCTGGATAGGCTCTTGGAAATAACTGGTTTAATGAAAATGTCTATCATTAACAAGATGAAGAGACTTATGAGTTGGAGATTCTGCAAATATGATGGCTAGAGATCTCAGGCCATAAGGCCACCACCAAAACATTTAAAGAACAAGTGTTTTAAGCCTCTTAGTAACTACTGAATTCCCATCTGCTTTGGCAACCTTAATTCTTGCCCACAATATTCATACTCACCCTTCAACATATCAATATCATCATTTTCTAATTCAGCCATCCACTTGGGGGGAGAACTTGTAATGGGCTATTTTGAAAAAAATAGAAGTTCATATTCAGAAAAGTCCATTCTTAGAATTATACAATGAAGTACGATCTGTATTGAAAACTAGTTACAACAACAGCAAAAATGCGAGAGTGTGTGCCATAGAAATACCTTTATGTTTAATCTTGCTTTTTCCTGGACACTTTAGAGTTAAAAACGGCATGCCACCATTCACAAGCCAAAAAATCAGTATGAAAAATAGGATTTTCTGACGTTTAAAAGCCTTTACTGCTTTCAAAGTATAATTCTCATACACAGTGAACTACAGAAGGCATAAAAAGAAACACATATATAAAAGATACATTAAAACCAAAAGCTATATTGTAGCATATATTGGACTTATTGCTGAGATACGGTTCATAGAAGATGTAAAGCGCGCAAGAGAACCTGCCGATCTACTATTACACGGAAGGAAGAAACGCGAAAGGGAAAGGCAAAGCAGCGCTCACTCACGCTTTTGAAGGAGGCGGCGAACTCGGCAACCCCGGGCACTGGGGAGAGAAAGCGGAGGTTGGCACGGGGTGAGCGCTCCTGCGGGCGGCACCGCCACCCGCCCCGGCCCGTGCAGCTGCCCCAAGGAGGCCCGGCCCGGCCCGGCCCGTGCAGCTGCCCCAAGGAGGCCCGGCCCGGCTCGGCCCGGCCGGGCTCTCCCCACCCCACCCCGAGCTGTCAGACTCGGGGCCGCGGGCCCGCCGCACTTACGCTGCTCGGGCCACAGGTCCGGGGAGGCGCGGTCCAGCTTCTCGAAGCTCAGCAGCGAGGTCTCCAGGTCGGCGCCTGCAACAGAGAGGGGGTGAGGGCAGTGCGGGCGGGGAGCGGCGCGGGAGCGGCGGTGCCGCCCGGCCCTCCCGCCTCACCGTCCGCCGGAGCCGCCATGGCGCGCGCCTCACGTGACCGCGCCCGCGGCCGAGCCGCGCGGGAGCGGAAAGCAGGCCCCGCCCCCAGCCCCACGCGCCGCGCTCGCGGCCGCCGCAGGGCGGGGCCGGGCCGGGCCGGGCCGGGCCGTGACGCTCGGAGGGCGGCTCGGCCCCCTCCGCCAATCCGCGGCCCGGCACGGGGGGCGGGGGCCGTGGGGGCGCGGCCAGAGCGGCTGCTGGCGGCGATTGGCCGCGCGGGGGCGGGGCCGGGGCGGGGGCGCGGCCGGGGGCCTCGGAGCGGGGACCCTCGGCCGGGATGGCGGCGGCGGCGGCGGCGCGGGGAGCGTGGGGCGGGCGGCGCCGCGTGGCGCTCAGGGTGAGGCGGCCGGCCGGCCCCGGGCGGCTCCGGCGGCTCGGGGGGCGCAGGGGGGTCGAGGCTCACCTGACCCCGGGGCCCCGCGGGGGTCGGTTCCGGGCGGGAGCAGCCGGAGGGGGGTCGGGGGGAGGTGCTGCCTGACCCGCCCTGAGGTGGTCTGTGCTTGCCCCCGTCCAGCTGCCGCGGACAGCCGGTGCCCCCTGGACCACCTCAGTCGCCGCGTCCTTCTCTTCCTCGGTGGTGAGTGCCCGTCCCGCGGAGCGGAGCCGGTGGGCGGGGAGGGAGGCGCGGGAGAGCCCCGGGCGCCGCCGCCCGCCGGACACTGCCCTCGGCTCCGCTCCGCTGAGGCCGTTCCCGCCGGCTCGGCTGGACCCCGGCGGGTCCGGTGGAACAAACATCGGCTCTGCGCCCGCGCTCCACGGGAGGGACGGGAAAAAGTTCCATGTCCGATTTGTCGGACTGCGGAGCTGAGCGGTGGCCGCCCTCACCCCGCGGTACTCCTGGTGGCTCTGGACTGGCCTCATGCATCTATTTGCGACAGAGAGAGGATCTGGTTTCTTTCGGACAGTATCAAACAACTTTGGTTCTTGTACTGCCTTTTTTCCTCTGCTGTCCATGGCTGCACACTCTCTGAACTCCAAACCAGAATTCCACAAGTAGTCTGCTTTACTACCGTCCATGTTCCCACAGCAGGTGCATTCTCTACATAAAAAAAGGTGGCGATGTTATGGGAAAGGTGCAATTAATTTTAATTCACCATTTTCTGGCTTGCTTAAAGTATTTTTTGTTGCGTGTGCAATGTTTGAGATACCCTTTTTAATCAATTTGAAAAAGACATTAACTCCATTGCACTGAAGTCTATGTGGGTCATAAAGCATTGGCGCTTGTGGTTGTACTGCATTAGCCTCGGTGGCACTGAGGCTAATGGAGTGATTGATAGCCATAGGAGTTTGTCATTCTTTAGACCAGCAGCTTTTCTCACAGTCAGGAAACTCGGTCAAGGGACTCGGATATCCTGTGCTTTCTTCCAGGTTCTAGAGGAGATTGTGTTTTTGTAGGCACAGATTTCTGCCTCTCTTCCCCAAGTGTGAGTCCAGCTACATAATCATCTGCAACATTTTAATTTTAATTCTCTTCTAGCATTGCTTTCCAAATCATTAAGTTTTGCTTGTCCATTAACAGACTTATTTTATACTTCTGATCCTAACTTTCTCATCTCAAAGCTTTCTCAGTTTGTCCAACTAACATTGCTGTTAATTTTTTTTCACTTTCATCCACTTTTCACTGTCATCACTTGTCCACCCTGTACCATTTATGTTCCTGATTCTTACTCTGATCTCTGTCTCTTCATTACACTTTGGATATCATCCAAGTTCTCATCTCCCTTTCATAATTCCATATCATAATTTCTTCATTTTCATGATATATTTGGGTTTATATCCTGGTTCTGTTGATCTGTCCCATTTGTGTTATTCATACAGAAGATCCATTTCCCCTTTCTCTTACATGTTCTCCCCAAGTCATGGATTTGTGTCATGATTAACTGGTTCTTGCTTTCTTCTAATTCTCTCCTTACCTCCCAATGTCAACTCCTCTTTTATAGTTTCTTAATTTATACAGTCACAATTTGTTTTCCTGCATGGTATAGTTTTGTTGCCTATCTAATGCTAATTACAGCTTTTACCTCTGCCTTCTGTTCTGTTCTATGTTTGCCTGAACTCCTTATTCCAAACTTTCCTTGTCCCTCCTCTTCATCTGAGTGGGAAAGTTTTGTTTTCTGTGCTGCCAGCCAGGACAGTCCACAGATACAGGTTTCTTACTCTTAGTTGCAAGACCAAGCAGGGGGTGGGGAAAGTCCAATTTTCTGCTTGAAGCTATAAACTGGAAAGATGAACCTGCTTAGTGGCTTGATGGGAAGGAGGCACATGGGACAGTGGTACAGTCTGCACTGGGTTCACAGAATTCCCATGAAGTGAATTATTAACTGTTTCTTCTGAACATTTATGAGTTGCAGTTTTTCAGGTTTTGATTAAATAGATTGAAACAATCCCAAACATAAGCAGAGCAATGTATTTTTTTCTATAACTGCTTTTAGAAAGAATTTTGGCTATTTAGGTGTAAAGAGAGCAAAATGGGGCAGAGAGCAATTATCTGGGTCTTGCTGTGAAGACTGGATACAGACTTTAGTGGTTCACATAGCAGTAAATGATAAAGGCTTGCATGTAATATGGCACATTGGCATTTAGGCATGTTGAGACAAAAATAACTCACTTTTCAGTGTTTTGACCTCCACAGCCAACAACCAAACTCTTCATTGATGGGAAGTTTATTGAGTCCAAAACTACTGAATGGATTGATATCCACAACCCAGTAAGTGAAATGCTCTCACCTTATGTAAATAGTGATCACTGTGAAACAAAGGTCTATGCCTCTTCAGGGATGTGGCAGATGAAAAACATACATTTCTTGAGAAAGGTTTAGACTCAGCAGACTACAGCTTCTCAGTTTCCTTTTCACATGAAATATCAGTTTCAGAATAAGTTACTATCACCCTTACCTCCCTCACATAGTAAGGCCCTGGTCTCCAGAAAGGAAGCTTAAATTTTGGTTATGTATTTTTTTGTATGTCAGATTTCTGAAGGGTGTCTTTCACTCTGTATATGAAATCAACTGGGTGTGATTTGATCCCAGCTGAATGTGAAATCCTGATAGAGGCTGATATTACTCTCAGAGTAAAAAGGTGAAAAATGCTAACAGCTGAAGCTCCTCTCCTTTCAGAGAGTTTCTATCTGTTGACGCACAATAATCACAGAGCTAGATGCTATGCAGTGCAAAATAGATAAGTAGCACTTGTGTTGTCTATGTACTCCACCAAAGACAAATGGAAATGAGGTTGCACTCAGAATTCTGATCCTCTGGCCTTCCTAGTAAGCCTTTAAAACAGCAGTTTCTAAATCTTTTCTGTACAGCTCTATTTTCATTTGCTTTGTGCAAATGATCAGAGCAGCAAGTAATGTTCATGAAGCTCATTTGGTCTATGTAGCAAGCAGTGCTCTTGTTTAATTTTCTTCCTCTTGTTTTGAGTAATTTCTGTCTTACTGATATATCTGAAATTTTTGTCATGTCAAAGCAGATTTAATTCTTAAGATAACATTAGAAGGAGGTTAAACTGGCACCAAGCTTGAAGTTAAAATACAATAGAATTAAGGTTGTATATAAATAGTACTTTGGCCTAGGGGTATAGGTAAGCTAATATCAATGGCAAATGTGCAGTCATGTACTGCTTTTCACAAAGGAATATTGCCTCATTTAATGTGCAAGAGGGACAGCCAGATGAACCAAGACGATGGAGAGGAAAAGACCATAGTCCATGGAAAATTTTTCCTTATACTGTCTAGAAGTTTCAAGATAGCCAAGTCACTTCAACTCCAGCTTGGAAATCAGCACTGCATTTGTAGTTTTCTGAGTGCTTAGCTTGATATATTTGGAATGCAGGTTTTCAGAACTACTCCAGTTGTAGCCCAGGCCTTTTGTGTGCAATCAAGGAAGGCATTTCCTTTGTGCTGTGCCCTCAGAAGTACAACTTGTAGAACAAGAATATTAGGTGTGTGCTGTGAAAGAACTCTTGAATGGTTGGTGGGAACACATAGGAAAAGCTGAGTTTTGATGCAATTTGTTTTCTCTTTCAGGCCACAAATGAGGTGGTTGGCCGTGTACCGAAAGCCACAGCCAGTGAGATGGAGGCAGCTGTGGCTTCTTGCAAAAAGGCTTTTTGGAACTGGTCAGAAACATCTGTTTTGAGTCGCCAGCAAATTTTCCTGCGCTATCAACAGCTCATCAAAGACAATCTGGTGAGATCCCATGGCTGTGTGTGATGTCTATGGCTGAATGCATTGCAGCTGATTTCAGAAACTAAATTGAGAGAGACTTGGGGTTTACAGTGTTCTTGATGAGGTGCTGCCATGATTGAGAAATCAACTGAGACACTGTCGAGAGGTGCAGCAAAGCACTTCTCTCATCAAATGGTAACAGAGGCAGCGCTTCTTAGGGAATATTGCTCTGAATTTGTTCCTTTACGAAGAGACCACAGAAGGAACTTTGAGCCTTGATGGAACATGTGTCAGTTGATGAAGACAAGTATGTTACTATGTTTTTGGATTTTCCTGATGGATTTTTTGGTCTGTATGTGGTGTCATACCTGAAACCATTAGAATACAAACCATCCGATGACGATTTTTTCTAAAATGTCACCTAGGTGGGTTATTGGCTTCTTGTTTATAAGGAGCAAATCAGTCAGTATAGGTTTTTCTGGGTTGTGTTCAGTCTATTCATTGTGATGTTCAACTCTATGTTAATTCTGTCTTTTTCATGGGCAGGCACTTTTCTAACATTCATAAACTTTGTGTTTTCCATTTTCAGAAAGAAATTTCCAAACTCATCACCTTTGAGCAAGGAAAGACCCTGGCTGATGCTGAGGGAGATGTTTTCCGAGGCCTCCGTAAGCTGCTGGCTCCTCCTGTTAAAAAAGGGGGTTTGAGAACCCACAGGAAGGGATGAGGTCTCCTGAGCAACTGATTGCTCTGTATATGTTGATCCCTTTATAGCCCTCTACTCAAAGAAAAGTATCAATTGTAGCTCTAAGCTGAAGAGTTTTCTTAGATAATTTTTAAATCACTTCCAAGTTGTTAGAGCTTTTTCCACAAGTGACTGCAAATTACTAAAAAGGGTTAAGAATTTCTCACCTGTGCTCAGATGTCTAAGGTTGAGTCCCAGGTGGTACAATAATACTACACCTGTACATTTTGTACTGGGGCTGTTGTGTCTGTGCTCCTATCACGATGATGTGTGGTGTGGTCAAGAGAGAATCCATTACTAATTTGTTCACAATGCTTGGCAGAGGGAGTTTCTGGAGCACAATTTGTGGGAGAAGTGTCTGGAAGAAAGAGGTGGGTCAAGGCAGTAGTGAAAAGAAAGTTTGGGGACTAATTGTTAACAGATCATCCAGCAGCATATTGCCCTTGCAGAGGTGGTTGAACATGCTTGCAGTGTGACATCCCTCATCCTTGGGGAGACCATGCCCTCCATCACTAAAGACATGGACACTTACACCTACCGCCTGCCTCTGGGTGTGTGTGCTGGCATTGCACCATTCAACTTTCCAGCCATGATTCCTCTCTGGATGTTCCCCATGGCTATGGTTTGTGGAAACACCTTCTTGATGAAACCATCTGAGCGTGTACCAGGAGCACTAATGTTGCTTGCCAAGCTGTTTCAGGATGCTGGTGCCCCTGATGGAACCCTGAATATTATCCATGGACAACACGAAGGTAATAACAACCCTTCCTGGGAGATGATGAGTGTATGTGGTGTGTTGTATGCTCAGTGGGAGGTACCAGTTGGAGAGTCTGAGACTGCTGCTGTTGGATAGGTTTGGACTGATGCTTCAGCTGTATTGATAAAGCTTAAAGGTGAGTGGGAGATTCTCTGTCACCTTGCACCAAATCTTTCAGGAGATATGGTGGACAAAATTTTGGGGATTTGGGTCAGAGTTCCCAAGGCATGTAAGTGCTCAAAGTCTACTTAGCAACCTAAACTGCAACTGAAATAAGTAGATAAATCATCTTGGTTTCGCAAGGAAGCCTAAACAATAATTAAATGCTTCACTGACTATACAGCGGATGGCAGTATCCTGGCTCCTACCATGCTATTTTTTAGAGCACACAAGTAGCTTCAGGACATGATGATACAAATAGAGAACAGTAACTTCACTTTGGCATTGCTCAGACACCCTAGGTGCCCAAGGTATGTAGAGATGTAAGAGAGCCAGGAGAATGAAGACAGGGCAGGAGTATGTGTCGTGAGAAGTGAGTGAAAAGTTACACAGACAGGCTTTCAGGGAACTCGGATGCAGGAAACACAGAAGCAAGAATTTTCATAAGAAAGATACATAAATTTAGTGCTGTGGGGATGGGAACAGAGGGGAGCATTTGTGCACCACAGTTATAATGTATTATTTCCTGTTTGAAGCTGTGAATTTCATTTGTGACCATCCGGATATCAGAGCAATCAGCTTTGTGGGATCTAATCAAGCTGGCGAGTACATCTATGAGAGAGGATCCCGGAATGGCAAGAGAGTCCAGGCCAACATGGTAATGTCTCTGAACAGAGCACACTTGAGCACATAGACTACCTCTGTTGCCTGTGAATGTTGAGAGAGACCACACCACTCAGCAGCAGAAGCTAACTTTGCTGCTGATAGCTAAGTGATAAGGCTGCTCTCTTGCCAGCCTGTTGGTAGTAGAATCATAGCTACTATAAGAAATCATTGCCAGAGGCTAGAGAAGAAGCGGTCTGGGGTGGTTAATAATAGGAGACTGTATGTGTTGTTTTTCAGGGAGCCAAGAATCATGGTGTGGTGATGCCTGATGCCAATAAAGAGAACACTTTGAACCAGCTGGTTGGAGCTGCTTTTGGAGCAGCTGGCCAACGCTGCATGGCCCTGTCTACAGCAATTCTAGTAGGAGAAGCTCAGAAATGGCTGCCAGAGCTTGTGGACAGAGCCAAAAATCTACGAGTAAATGCAGGTATAGACTGAGATAATTTTTACAAGGTTCCCCACTTCTGTACAACCATAGCTTTTTAGGTCAGCTTATCTGCCATACCGTGTAGTGACCCTTGGAGCTATTGGCACCACCAATGTGGTTTGATGTGTAGGGGTAGGAGCTAGCAGATTATCTGGATTGGGAAACCCAGCCCTAGACTTGGAAGTAGAAACATGTTTTCAGCTTGCTGTGGGATTGATGCAATGTTTACAGGATCAGTCTTGTTTTAACTGGAGATGTGAGGTTAAATCCTCACATGTGGAGGTTTAACACATCCTCCTAAGTGTAGTTTAACTCATATCTGCCATTTATATAGCAACCCGATTTCCAGATCCTTCCAATTGGTAGTAAGCATACAATAAAAAAAGAAAAATGGAAACAAATACTTTGAAAAATCTAGACTGTTACTAATTCTAGGGGAATTATATTTTGTTTGTGTTCAATAAAGTGCTGCGAAGGGGAAAAGTTTCCTTCCTGAGAAGAATCTATTGTTGAAGTTTGGCTTTCTGGTGATTCCATGTTGATTATGAGAGCTGCAGGCTATTGTTCCTGTTCATCAGTGTCTCAAATCTGTGTTCTTATGTCTCAGAAACATCAGGATTTTCAGATTTTTCCTACCAGTGTAGTTATCTCCCAGATGCCTATGAAAGGGAAGTTGTCGGAGTTAGAAATTTGGTGTCTCTGTCTCTTCACAGGAGACCAGCCTGGAGCAGATCTTGGGCCTCTAATCAGTCCCCAAGCTAAGGAACGGGTTTGCAGTCTGATTGAGAAAGGAGTAAAAGAAGGTGCCAGCCTTCTCCTGGATGGACGTAATGTCAAAGTGAAGGGTTATGAAAATGGCAATTTTGTTGGACCAACAATCCTTGCCAAAGTCAAGGTGAGGTGACCAAAACCAGTGCTTGCAAGTGTGTATTGCAGGGTCAGCTGAAAAATGGGTTATCCAAATCAGACAGTAATCAATGATCACCAAGTAGAAAGGCCATAAATGGTTCAGCTTCCCCTTGTAGTGTCAATTAAGTAATCCTTGTAATGCAGGCAGTAAAAGCAGAAAGCACTCTGGAGATGAAAAGTGGTGCCTCTTTTAGTGTACTAGATAGAGGATAGGGCATGGGAAATGGTGAAGAGGTAAGGAGGACTGAAGGAAGGCCTGTGGCAATGTAGTATGATAAGTAATCCTAGGAATATCATGAGTACTAACAGCACGTGTGTTTCTTATATCCTATTTCTACAATATTTTTATTATATCCTTTATACAAACTGATTTTTCTGCTGTCTGTATTGGCAGCCAAACATGACTTGCTATAAGGAGGAAATCTTTGGGCCCGTTCTAGTGGTGCTGGAAGCAGACACTTTGGATGATGCCATTGAGATGGTGAACAATAACCCCTATGGGAATGGAACTGCAATCTTCACCACCAATGGAGCCACAGCTCGGAAGTATTCTCACTTAGTAGATGTGGGGCAGGTATGTTCCAGCTAGGATTGTTGCTTTTAGCCCTCACTGTTTACAGTGGGTTCATTCAGCTGTAATTGCTGCCCTCTCAGCCAGCAGTACCCAGCCTCAGACATAAGAAAACAAAATGCAGAAGCATTTGGAGAGTGCTCTGCAATCTGTTATTTCTTGTGACTAATATGGCAGGTTTCCTTTGGTGTAGGTGGGTGTCAACGTTCCAATCCCAGTACCTCTGCCCATGTTCTCTTTCACTGGCTCTCGTGCTTCTTTCAGAGGGGACACCAATTTCTATGGCAAACAGGTAACTTTCTGATTCAGAGTACTCTATTGGGTTAATTGTGATAAATCATGTTATAAATGGCAATGGGGAGATGGTCATCAGACTTCATTAGTGAGGAGACTTTGAAGCCATTTCAACCAGGAAACAGAAAACCAGACAGTGATCACAGCACCATAATGCATGTCACAATCATACATAGCCTGTTTCTCTTTCTTTTTCTCTTAAGTAAAAACATGCAGGTCTTTTTAGGATATTTTAGAAGGGAGCAATAACTAGCAAGCTTTCTCACTGAATCAGAATTTGTGAAACTGGTAAAAAGAACAGGCTGACAAGAATTGTTTCCAGAGAAGAAAATTCAATCCTGTTTAGATAAAGCAGAAACTGTTTGATTTACCACTAGTGTAGACCTGAGGAATTAATAAGGCCAAATATCTGATATGTGGATCTCTCCTTTCCTCCAGGGAGTGCAGTTCTATACACAGCTGAAAACTATCATTTCTCAATGGAAAGAAGAAGATGCCACCATTGCCAAGCCTGCTGTGGTTATGCCAACTATGGGAAACTAAACCAGCCTTTGCAGATGCTGTTCCTGGTGCCCTTCTATGCTGCACTTTCCAGCTTTGTCCTGACTATCACCCTTTACTTGGGAATGAATAGCAAGCTCCTTTGTCTCAAGGATCTATTCCTGTGCAGGCTCATGTGACTCATGGTCTGAATTTTCTGTTGCTGTCAATGTTTTTTTGGTTAGCTGAACTAATTTTTTCCATACCACCTTTCAAAGACTAAATAACCTTATCTAACTGAAAGGGCAGCCACTGAGATTGGTCTTAATTTGTGTTTCTTTCCAGACCCCGTGAACTTGAACATAACTCTGGTTTTCACTTCAGTATCTTTAGCCTTAGTGACTCACTCCTGGCTACATCTTGTAGCAGGTTTATTTACCTCTTTATCTTGCATATTAAGATTCTGAGTTCACTTTACTCAAAGATGAGTACTCATTTTGAGTGACATAACTGGGACATCTTGGGTGTCTCATAGAAGTGACTTTACATACAATGAAGATAGCAAGTTGTCAGTCATTCACCTGTCGAGCAGTTTCCAAAACACTGGGAAATAGCTTTGTATGGGTTTTTCAGGAAAGCATATTTGATTGCTTGTCTGAGGATGAAAGAAATTTCTGTATGGTACAGTGACCTTTGCTGTACCTCTGACAGCTTGAATACTTCTGTTCCTTTTCTGTCTGGGGCTTGTATGCTCAAGCTTGCCAGCAATTTCATTATAGTTGAAAGTTGTTTGGTGCCTTTTCCCTGTGCTAAGGGATACAAACCTACACCATAATGAAACTGTGGAAGCAGAAACATAACCATGTATATGTATCTTTGTGTCACAGCATCATGTGCATCTGACTAAAATGGAGACTAAGTCGACAGGTCAGTAGGAAGAAAGAACACATTTTTTAATCACAAAGCAGCCTGTTGGCTTTCTGTCCTGATTGTAGCTGTATTTCTTGTGTTGGTTGATTGACTCCTTGTCACATTTGCTCAAACACAGTCATGTACTCTTGGGACTGCAAGTTCCTATTGCTAGAGAGGAGTAAGACTTGGTATATACAATCTGGTTTTAAGAATCTCTGCATTTGGAGCTGGAGAACCTGTATTTTAATTTTGTTCCTGAAAGATGATGCAGCCATGAAGGATCTGCAGGGATCTCACTCAAACATCCATGGAAAATAATATTCTTCTAATGTTTGTAACCATTAAGTGTTCTAATGTAACCATTAAGTGTTCTGAATGTGAACACTTTGTATCCTGCCTTCAGGTAAAAATGCCTTGTAACTGACAGCTCTATATTAGTGCAATTGCTGTACATTCACTAATGTTTGTACCTTGTTTTTTTTCCTCTGCTATACACTAGAGGGAAATTCTCACCTTGCAATTTGATTACAAATTAAAAACATGCTAATATATTTCTGCAGACCATGACTGTTCCTTGGTAAGACCTTACATAGGTGTGATGTTGATTTTATTCCCCTCTTCACAGGAGATGGTCTGCAACTCCTGTAACCCATGTATACATTTTCCTTTTACAGTATTTCAGGGACCTCTGTACTAGTTTCCTCACATAGCGTTTCAAGGAATGCCTTGTTTCTGTTTCCATGTACACATAATTTGATCACAGCCATCTTCACCAAGTTATACCAGCCCTTTATACACATAGTTCTAATGACTAGTCCAAATGCTAGTGCAGATGAGTTGCTAATTGCTGGCTGCTGTTCATGGAAAGTATATAGCTGCCTTACTTGGTCTGTGCTGTTAACATCTAAACATGTGGAAGGATCACTGCAGAAGAGGATTAACCTGACAATGTGGCCTGCTGTGTAATAAATATTAAGTTGGGAGAAGTATCTTCTGTGTTGCAAAGGTAAAATATTATAGGTAAGTCACTATTAAGACATTGGCATTCATTCAAGCACCTAGGGAAGAAATATTAAGAGCCTCTAATACTGTCTACAGTAATTTACTTTCGAAATGCCTTCATTTTCTCCCTAATCAGCATTGCTATTCTGACTTTGTTGTTGTCCTATGAAAACCCATTGTATGCTTCTTTTAGGAATTCTAGAACCCATCTTCTCCTTTAACAAAAGCAGTCTATTATCAAGGTTACTTGCTCCCTGAGGAATTGCAGGACTATTCCTGCACTTTCTCTAGATATCTTCTACACACCTGTATGATTTCATTTGTGTGCAAACACCTTTTCTAATTATCCACATTTCCAACATAATTTTTACACAGATAATTTTAAATAATTGAACTAGAAATACAAATCTTGTGTGTTCCTTTTCTAATAAATGAACTGTCTTTTTTAGACCCAGCTGCAGATGCTACTTGATCGTGATTTACCTGCCTCATCTCACATCTCACTGCTGTTACTGCTTTCCACTCATCTCTTTATTCTCCTTTTTATTTAATATTTGACATAAAAATAAACTAAATAATGTATCTGCTATATTATATAAAAGTATAGTCTAAAGTATCTCATAATAAATTTCTTTAGACTATTAAATACAATTTCATAGTCAACCCTTTGAAGACTATTAAAAACAGTTTATTGCTCAGAAAGCACTGAAATTTAGATTCTGAAAGCTATTTAATACACATAAGTCCAAAAATTGTTCTAAAATGGCTTAACCACCTCTGAGAATTTGGCCCTGTGACTTCCACTCACAGGGGTTTTCCTGTCTGTATCAAGAAAAATACTCCAATCCACTTCCATGTCCACTGTGTATCTTTATGTGTAAATGCCTCCAGGGCTCCTGCTTATGAACTTTATCTCATAATTTGATGTCTGAATATTACACTTTGGCTCGTGTGCTTGACTGCCTCACATCTGACAAGCCGTGCATGCCAGAACCCCGCCCTACCTTTCCTCCAGGAAAGCTGACACTGCTCGCCTTGGAGTGTTATAATTAGCAATGAAGTTGTATCTGAGTTGGTATCTGAAAATCAGGCATATGAGTCTTCATCATGGTCCACCCTTTATGATTCTATACTGAATGCAATACCAGCTGCATAGATTTTGCCTTTTTAATCAAAACTCACTCTGCTAGCTGAAAATGCATCTCCTTGTATGGTCATGGACTTTCACAAGAGCATCCTCTAGAAAACATAAGCCTGCTTTTCAATAAGAAAGGGCTTTAGGAGGTCATGAGATTTTTTTTCCATGAGAACTGTGTCTAAATGCCTGCTGCTGAAAGATCAACACGAAACCAAATTTTAAAATTAAAAAAAAATTCCTCACTTTTGTCACACAAACATTCATGTGCATATAAATACACTACTATAATCTTATGTCCCAATTCACAGCTTATAATATACTTAATTCTTCTTGAATTTTGAATTTCCAGTGTAAGACATATTTTAGGTATCTCTAAAGTCATTCTCCCACATTTCTTATGCAGACAGCAATGAACCGTAGAGTAAATAAACTTTTCATAATCTGGCTGTGGATGTTTGTACTTTTTAATACTGGGAAGTTTGCATTACAACACTCTTGTACAGAAATATACCTGGGGAATGTTACAGTCACAATAGATATTATTTACTTGTTTGGTATAGATGGATAGGGATTCATTAATGACTGAACAAAATAAATCCCACAGCACTGAGCAAAGATAATTCTCCTGACTTCTATTCTTGACCTTAGCAGTACCAAAATTTATTTCCAATTGTTTTTCTCTTGATACAATACACAAAGATCTAACAGTACCGTCTAGTGCATGTACAAAATCAGTATATGGTGTACCAACTTTTGTTTAAGTACCTCACACCAAGCCACACAGTTAGATTCTTATGTTAGATTCAGAACTTACTAGAATCCTGTGACCTGGAGTGACCGGCCCAGTTCAGTATCCACCTACTGAAGAAACAAAAGATTACCATGGATTTGTCCCATTCCTTTGGACAAAAAACAATTGCAAAACGTTTTTTGTTTTTTTTCCTCATGTCGACTTACTGATACCCAGTTTTTCAAACTTTTTTTCCCCCTGAAAAACACAGAAAAGATCAATGTATTAGAAGGAAATTTCAAAGGCATATCATTCATGGATTCTGTATGTGTAAAACAGGTTTAAAAGTCTAGCTCTGCCTTGCTTGTATTCAGCTTTTCATAGCACATAAATTTAAAAAATAAATGTAAGCACACAGTGTTGTGTTTTCAACTTCTAAATCTATGGCTCCCTAAACTAAACAAAACAAACCCACTAACTTCTGCTCTGTTAGTGATTATATGATAAACACTGGGAAGGGGAGGCCTTGTACGAACATTCACTAGTTTCAAATACATTGTCCTTTCCTTGTCCCTCCTGTTCATACATCCAAGGGTCAATACACAATTTTCTCTCTCAGTTCCAATCTATCCCTTCTTCTCCAGGGGAGAAGATTCCTTAGACCTCAATTACAAATTTCACCCCTGTTTTTTCAAGGAGTGTTTCTGCTGTATCATTTTTGAGATAACCTGAACAAAGCATTCCAACTGACTATGTGTCACCAAGTTATTCAGTAGCCAATCCATACTAAACAAACATTTTTCTGGGGTTTAGGATCATGTTAATCTCTCACCAAGGACATAGGAAAGCTTCAGCGATGGACCTTAACTCTATGGCCTAAAAGCCAAGTGCTCAGACACTGCTGCAGTTGGTAGGTACAGATGTCTAGCATGAGGCTGGAGACCTGAAATCCTGGCTACTGCAGCATGTGTAGCTCAAATTTAATTTAAACAGCATCCTAACAGAAATTCTGAGATACTCTTGTAAATCTGAAATTTTTATTCACTATAAAATGTAATCCTGTCAATCAGTACTGCACTGCATGTGATCCTGTCTTCAATATGTCAGCATCCATTTCCTGTAATTACTTAATTTTTAGATTATTAGAAAGCTTGAGCAAAACAGCCTTGAAAGCACAATGCAAAGCAGAGGCTTCTCAGATATGGGAAACCAGTGGAAAACAGACTGTATTTGCCATCTACTGTATATTTCTGTTAAAATGATCAGCAATATAGTAAAGAGCTGTTAGCACCTTAATTGTAATTTTTTAGGCTTCACTGTTAGCTCACTGGAGTAAGTAAAAAGCAAAAGAGCAATGCTGGAAAAAGCAATGCTTATAAAACAAAAAAGCAGCAAAAATAATTATTAAAATGAAACTACAGAAGCACATCTGTACTGGAAGTTCTCTATCAAATTCCACATAATATGGCAGAATATGCAAATAACTCTTTTGAGTTTACCTTTCGTTTAATCCATAGAAATAATGACCAAAAAGTGATAACCTAGTTGAAATTAGGTTCCCACAAATTCATTGCTAATTTATAGGATACTGCAACTCATACAGTTATTCTCACTACAGAAGTCTCCATAAGAATTCCAAATCCAAAAAATATTATCATTAAAAGGATTTTTTAGGTGTCTGTCTAGGAAGATGGATACTAGTTTTCAATGTTTCCATACCAGTAGCAGTATGTGCTTCCTCTAGGTCTCTGTGCACATTATTTATGCTCTTTCTGCTGCTTTTGAATGTTTTGATTTGGGGAAATTGCTTCTTCGCTGCACACGCCTCCATACATTTTTGTTATAGGCAGTTTGTGCCTTTTTTCTTTTAATGCTTTCTACTGGATATGATCTCCCAATTCACATCACGGAGCACCTATATAGAATCTTTCCACCACAGTCCCCTCATTTAAGATACTCTGTGCTATGGTCTTCACTCAGTCCATCTCTCAATCCTTCATTTCTAGTAGTTGCTGCAGTTTTTTGATCTGAACCATACTTGGTTGGTGCTGAGTTTTCTGTCTCTCTCACAGATTTTCTGGTCATGTGCTGTAAGGCCATTTCCAGTGTTTCCACTTTATATGCAGCTGTCCGGTCCGTGCTACAGAACGTGGTGCAGTGCTGAGAAACTTTAGAAAAGGAGAAAAAGTGACAGATACAGAAAGAAAGTTGACCATCTGGAAAAAGTCCAAGAAAGATCTTTTATACTATACAGGCTGAAAGCAAGCACTGGCACATGAGCAAGAAAATAGTTTCCTACGAACCGACCTCATCAATGTCTGGGGATCAGAGCTTTGTGTCTTCTTATTCAATAAATAGGATGTTAAAATAATTGAATTTTCGTTTCAATCTTCAGAGGTTTTTTCCCTAACTGTAAAAGGGGTTTGCTTGGTGCTTGGATTTAGAAAAGTAGGAATAGGGGTAAAGTCAAAGAATCTGCGATAGAGCAAATGGGAGGACAGCACAGCGCTTCTTTTTCCTTGTGTTCTGAGCTCGGCTCCGTTTTCTCGAAAACCTCTCCCAAGGAGCCAAGCCCAGCAGATTCCCTCCCAGCTTTCTCTGTTTCGAGCTGAACCAGCGCTCCAGCAGCGCCGAAGGCCCCGGCCACCGCCGCGCCCCTCGGCCGGTTCGCTCCGCTGCTCGGCGGCGCCTCGCGAAGGAGCGGGGGGAGCCCCGGCCGCCGGGGAGGGAGGGAGCGGGCGGCGGGCGGCGGCGGCGCGGGCGCTCGGCCCGGCCCGGCCCGCGCCTTCCCGCCCGCGGGGGGCGCTGCCGCCCCGCACCACGGCCCCGGCGGGACGGGCGCTGCCTGCGGGGAGCTCGCGCCGGCCCCGCGGTCGGGAGCCGCGCCGCCGGTGGCTCCGCGCCGGGAGCGGCGCCCGTTCCCGCGGAGCCCGGGCGGCGCGCGCCCGCCACGCGCAACTCCCGCGACGGGCGGCGCGTCACGTGGGCGAGCGGTGACGCGGCGCGCGGGGCCGGCGGGATGCGGCGCCGCGAGCGGCCGGTGAGCGCGCGCAGCCGGCGGGGGCGGGGGGAGGGGCGCGGCGGCGTCCGCGCGCTGCCATGGACACCGCGCGCCCGCCGTTCCTCCCCCCGCCCGGTGCCAACGGCGCCGGGGTCGGGCGCGCGCGCGGGGCGGCGGCCGGCCCGCCGCTGCCCGGCCGGGTGAGCCTCCCCGAGCCGTGCTCGCTCCCGGCGCGAGGCCGGGCGGGCGGCGGGAGGCACGCGAAAGCTGCGCCGGCGTGTCCGTTATCCCCGGGGCGGGCGGGAGGACGCCCCGTCCCGGGCGAGCGATAGCGCCGGCCGGCCGGGGAGGGGACGGGCGTTCCTGCGGGTGTCCTGCCGAGCGCCGGGGTACCGGGAGCACCGCGGGGCTTGTGCCGGGGGAGAGGGAAGGAAGGTAGGGAAGGCTTTGGGGCGCGCTCGGGGCCGGGGCTTAGGTCGCAGCTGTGGGAAATGGAGCGAGGCAGGACGCGCTGGCGCCGGGATGCGCGGCAGGGACGGAGCCAGCAGCCCCAGCGGTGGCGGCAGCCGGCGGGGCGCCGTGTCCGGGGCATTCCCGGCAGCCGCGCTCTGGTCAGCAGGAATGCCGGCGGTGCCAGGAAAGGCGCCGGTACCGACCCCGCAGGTGTGCGCGCCGCCGCTCTGCTGGGCGCCCACACCGCAGTGTAGCGGTTTCCTGGAAAAGCTGCCTTGGGCTAGTTAAAAGGAACATTGAAAACTCACTTGGCCAGAAATGTGAATAAATAAGTAATGTGTATTTGGAGCCTCGGTACGGGGGAAGAAAGATTGAAACTTCCGATAACGCGTGTTTGTGAGTTCTACTTTTTTCCCCTGGAGTTTAAAGCTCTGGAGGCAGAATTTTACCGTAAATATATGTGCGCAAAGAATACTGTGCCATTGTATTTATGGAAATACTGGGTTCTGCCTTTGAATACAGGTATTCTTTCTATCTTCTAAACAGTGTGCTTTTAAGAAGCTTAAGTTTTTGTCAAAACAATCCAAGAAAGCTATTTTTTTTCAGGAGATAGAAGTAACTCCAGAAAAAAATGTATTAAATTTTTTTCTGGGGAAAAAATTATTAAAAATATTTATTTAGTCTTGAGTGTTAAGTGTTAAAGCTCTCATCTGGGAAATAGATTTTGTGACCATAAGAGCTGCTCATATGGCAAATAGATTTTGTTTTGTTACTGTTTTAGCAGAGAAGACTTTCCGTTCTGAATGCTATCTGGTGTGCTTCAGCATGAAAGAACATTAATTATGTAATTTTGTTTCCTAAAATAGTTAATTTTGGAAAATATTTGCCTGTATTTATATAATTAATAATTATTTTTTAATATTTTTGTGTACCTCCAAATATTTCCCAATATTATGTTAGGAACCAGAAGTGAAATTCTTGTGTATCTGATACACTGCTTCTCCCTCCCCTCAGATCACATTCCTTTTTACAGAGAGATGTCTCTATTGTGTGGTTTGTGTTGTGTGTGTTATTTTGTCAGAAATAGTCGAGTATTGAATATTTCGTGTCTTGAAAATTACCAGTGTTTCTGTGTATGATGAGCTCTAAGTACGGTTGTGTTTTGCTGTCTTAAGGTTATTATTATGGTATAATTTTTACTTTTGTTGTTTACGGAGATTTTGGTTGGGTTTTTTCTTATTATTCTTGCTTTCAGTCTTGGAAGTCTCTATGCAACATCCCAGTATTTTTGGATCATACAGTTTGCATAGCTCCCAATTTTTTCATATTGGATGTACTTCAGCTTTTTCATTTAGTACCTAAAATCTGCTGTGTATAGATGACATTTACAGGTGTTTTTCTCATTGGGAAATGAGAGAATTCTGATCTGTTTTGCTGGCTCAGGCCACAGGCATGTTGAGGTCAACTGTAGTGTTTGTGTAAATGTTTTACTAGCTTGATCTCAAGTTAACTTTCAACTTCTTGAAATTCATGCTGTGTAGTTATATAAGCATGTTTCCCTGCTTGTATTGAGTAATGATAAACTCAAATTTGAATAAAACAACTTGATTGGTATTTGATGTGCCTTCATGACCCTATGACTTGCCTGATCCATAGTCTGCTCCTGTTAGCCCACAGCGAAGGTGAAGAAGTGCAGGCACACTGTCTCTTGCCGTGGTGCTTTGAAGGTGGTTTTCATTAGGAATCCCTGGAGTGGAATAGCTGCTGCTTCCATCCTGCTTCAGGTGTGTGCCTAACATTTTCATGGGCAATGCTGATTATTGCTGCTCCTTTTGAAACACAGTAACTGGGACTATTGATGGGGAACTGTAGGCTTTACCTTGCTGAACTGCTTCATTGCATTAATAATCTTGTGCTCACATAGGAATTAACCCTGTTCTCACATTTCTGTTTGTTGTTAGTTTTCTCCACCCTGTTGAGTTCTGATACCACCTAGGACTTTAAAGTTGTTTGAGAGGAACTGTTTTGAAAATGTTTTTCCTTCTCAGTAACTTGTGTCTTGTCTATTACTACCCTGAATTTTTTCTTCCATACTTTTGATTCTGTCATTGCACATTTTTTTTCAGTTTCTGTTATACTCTGCTGGTTTCTCTCTCTTGTCTCTGATTTCCTACTCTCATTTGTTGTCATTCTTCTTGTGGACATTGATTTGCTAGTGCTTGATTAAATGGACTTCACCAGTCATTGCAGGGGCTCAGTATGTGTTTTTCATTCTTAATGAAGGAGAGGAAAAATAAAATCCCATGATGATTGTTTGTGAGTTTGTTGTTTTTTGGGGGTTTTATTTGTCCTTAGAACTATAAAAGGGGAAAGAAAAAAAAAGGGGAAATGTAGAAAACAGGAAGTGTGATACGGTGGTGGATATCTGAGAAGGGATAGAGAAGAGAAGCTTTGTGAGGGAATTTTACATGAGACTAAGGTTCTCATAGGTCTGGTAAGGAAAGTATGAGTTAATGATGGCAGTTGCTCAGATATTTTCGGATCATCAGAGATTCTGAGGCTTATATAACTGTCACATGTGCTGTTTGTAATAGGACTCTGGAGTTTGTTCTTAAGACAGGTGCTTGGGTTGTATTTGTGATAGTTCATTAAACAAAATCCTTGCATTGCACGAGAATAAGAACACCTCTTTGAACCTGCTGGAAGGTGGCTCTCACTAATACACCTTAGGTTCTGTTTAAACAGAACAGCTGCTTGGATTTTCAGTGGCCTTCCTTGCTGTTGATGAAGCAAACCTGAGTAATACCAGCTGCATCTTAGTACAAATCCATTGCTACAAAACTGTTTGGTGCTTCTCATCAAGCCTCTACAGGAGAGTGCTTCATTACAGAACTACCTATTTACTCCTTTCCACATAAAATGTGTATACTTTAGAAATTACTGCAGTTGGAGTTGTTCTGTCACAGACACTGGCCAGGGCTGTTGTCTGCTAGTGGAATTGTGGTCAGCTGTTTTCAGAGTGTGCTTCTAAGGCAGAGAGGATCAGGAGTCTCTGCTTCTGCCCACATCTCTGCATTTGTTTGAAAGGGGAGGATAAAAATAAAGGTCACAGCAGACAGGTGACCCATCTGCAGTGGGCTGTGCACTTTGTGGTTCTAGGCATAGCAGAATGCTGGAGTGAGTTAGAGAGATGCCTGAGCAATGTGATGTTTTTGCTGGGAAGTGGGTAAAAGTTAATCTCCCTTTGCAGTAACTGGGGACAAAGGTGAAGAAAGGAAATAATAAAAATCTTACAAGGGCTGAATCTGGGATAAAAAAGAGTGGAGTATAAGTGAGCTTTTTGGGTGTGGGAGAAAGGTGTGAGGAAATAGAAGCTATAGCAAACTCACGTAGAAAGAATGACTTACATACATGTAGGATAGAGGCAGCAAGTAAAGATTTTGAGATAATGAACATGATGGGGTTGAACAGATTGCTAAAAGACAGTCAAATGTAAGAGCAAGCAGTGGGCAGGGGTCGGGGCAGAGCTGATGAACAGCCATATAAAGTAGACTATGCAGTGCTGTGGGTGGATGCATGTGTTACCAAGTGTCTGGAAAGTGATAAGGAGCTGTTTGCACCTTCTGTGTGTGGTGTGCTCTGTGTGTAGGTTGGTGCAGGCGATACTGCATATGGTGGGACATCTGGCCACATGCTCTTTTCTGCTCTTAAAAGATGCCTATATATTCTCCTCCTTTTTACCTGGGTACCCCATGATTTCTGTGCCCATGTCTTTTATTAGCATATCTTAGGAAAAATACATGCAAAGGGATAGGTGTTAAGGGACGGTGTAGTTGTATATTGATATCCAATACTGTATGATACAGCTTTGGGACTTCGGCATGTGAAATTGTTGTTAGAAGCTCTGTAAGCAACTTGAGTGTTTGGGGCAATTGCTTTAGGTTTGAAAGAGTGTGTGGGTTTTGCTATGATTTTTTTTTGTTGTTGTTTGTAATTCTAAAAATAAAAACCAAACCAAAAATACAGAGAAGAAAAATATGAAAAAATACTGAGAGGCAGAGCTCAGGTGCACTTCAGTTCAGCCCCTCTGGTGCAGCTCAGGCTTTTCTTGGAGATGAGGATGCTGCTGGAAGGATATGCTTCCATTGTCTCTGTGTGCTAATCTCTCTCAGCTGCTGTTCTTAGCCTGAGATGAAATTCTCTTTGTTTGTGACTCTGAATAACACTTGTATTCTGCCACAGCATCTCAAGTGTGTAAATGTTAAAGTCGTTCTGCACAGAGTTCCCCTCTGGCAATGCTTAGTTTCAGATAGTATTTGGGCTTTTGGGAGGAGGTACTGGATACTCTGAATGTTGAAAATCTGCAAGACAGATAAGAGAAGAAAATTGTATAAAAGTCAAAACTAGAAATACTGGAAAGCAAATTACCCCATCTCTTCTATGCTTGGGAAATGGAGAAACCTTTCCTCTAAAAGAACAAATTAGTTAGATGTAATTGTAGCACTAAGTGCAATAAAACGGCTCTTTTTGGATGAGGTGCTGGAAAGCACCTAAAGGGAGAATTATGTATACAGAATGATTTATTTATTTTCTTTTTTAACAGAGTTTTAAAGGAGAGAGCTCTTCGTAATTTATTTCTTTCTTTCTTTTTTTACCTCTTCAGGACCTTCTGCAGCCCTGTGGTTGACACATGCTTGACAGCCTCAAGAGGTCCTGGCAAGATGGCATCTTCCGGACTTCCCATCTTTATAGCATTGGCATTTTCCTCTTTGCCCTTTGTTCTTTCACATTCAAACAGGGAAATGTGGTTTCAGGATTTCTTTCCACCTAATATGTGTCCTATAAATGCCAAAGCAAACACATTTTATGGCATCATGTTTGACGCAGGAAGCACTGGAACCCGCATTCATATTTACACTTTTGTGCAGAAGAGCCCAGGTAAGACCCCCATGTATGTTGACTTAGGTTCCAACTTCTCAAAACAGTTTTGGTTTTTTGCCAGCTC
Source organism: Lonchura striata (assembly GCF_050655825.1). Lineage (NCBI taxonomy): Eukaryota > Metazoa > Chordata > Aves > Passeriformes > Estrildidae > Lonchura > Lonchura striata. Next base: position 50,405,977 of record NC_140707.1, on the reverse strand, counting down.
AGCATTTGGGAGCAGCTGAAAATTTCTAGAGTTTGTCCTTCAAATGGTCCTCCTGCAGGTGTTTATTGTCCATTTGTCTTGGTGTTTTGCTGTGTAAATACCTTTTTTGTAGGTCTTTTGAGTCTCAGTGATACAATTCTGGGTATACTGGAGAATTCAAAATTTTCAAACATTTTCATCTATGCAGCTGCTTAAAAGGAATATCTCATTGAGATAAAAAGATATGTATGCTGGTTTTGTCAGGTTGCACGTTACCTTAAATTTTATCAAGAGATACTTGTATTCTGCATATGTTTATGTTACATTTTGTAGCAAATTAAAATCAGAAAATTATTAATTACTGAAGGTCTGAGCCATTTCCAGGAGAAGTGTGCTGAGATGCACCACACTCCAGTGTATCTGGTCTTCACATGTTGCAGAGGTGCCCAACAGGATTCAGGAGGATGAAGTAGCTTGGGTACAGTGAGCCAGCAGGTTTGCAAAGGTTGAAGACTGGTTGCTGAGACATGGCAATTGTGTGTCTTTGCGTGACTTCATCCATAGTTTGGAAGGGCTGGTACAAGGTCCAGTTGTGTTGGACTCAGCCTGGCTTGCAATGTGCAATACTCAGGGATAGCTTCTACACCCAGACTGCTCTGGGAGCAGTGGTCAAACTTGTTTGGCTTCTCAGCCAAGTACTTGAGCAGTCAGCTCTGATCTGAGTTGGATGAATCACCTAAAGATAATTGGGAATTGATGGTGTGTGTCTTAATATGCTCTAGTATTTCACAATTAGCTTAAGGCAGAAAGGGAAAGGAATTTATTAAGAATAGGCAACAGTTATGCTGCATTGTTGTAACGTAGTGTAGTTCACAAATGCTAAATTAACATATTTTTAATTATAACAACATGTTATTAATAAATTGTTTGTGAACTTGGAGGATACAAGGGAAAATTTCTGTGAAATATGTTCCTGAAGTGAAGGAGCAAGGCTTGTTTCAGGAAGGGAATAATCTTGTTTGCAAGGAGAATCAAGGATAGTCACTTCACAGGAGTTGAGGGTAACCTTTTGGAAATTAAAAAATAAAATTTGAATTGTTGACTGTATCATATGTTTTGTTTGTGCAGAAAACCTTCCAGAGGTGGAAGGGGAAATCTTTGAGTCTGTGAAGCCAGGTCTGTCTGCATATGCTGATCAGCCTGAAAAGGTAAGACTGGCCTTCATTCCCTGGGAGTTGGTCATGCTTCTGTCATATAATTTAGATTCTACCAAGTTCAAGTATTACTGATTGCAATTGCAAAAAGTCAAGAAGAAATGTAAAAGTTCTGCTGCTGTATCTCTAAACCTGTTCCTCTACTTCTGTGAGTTAAGTTCAACATGGTGAAATAGGAGCTGGTGTTTTACATATTTCATCAGTAGAACAGTGGCTTAATTAATTGCTTAAATGTTTATATAACTAGACTATATTCCTTGGAAAATTTCAAAGACAAAGTGATTTTTGTCTCTAGCAGCATCCATTTTCAGTGTTTATTTCTGCTACAGCTACCCCAAATATGAGTAAATGTAATATGAGTAAATACTCTGTCCCATTTACAAATAATTTTCTCCGTTCTGAAGTAAGCTGCCATTTTCCAGACCCCCTGCACTGACAGGAAGCTTTTTCAGAAACTAAAGGAGGTGCCAGAAAAATGATAGATAGATACGCTATTTGGTGTGCTTTAGCAGTCTTGAAGTTGTGGGCTAGCATTACAGGGATTTCAGGTTTCTCATTTTCCTCAGTTGGATTCCATGCTACAGGAATTTGAATGTGACACTTTATGGAAGAGTGAATAGATCTGGAATTTTTTGAAAAGTTTTTATAAGATCTCCTATGATTCCAGTGAAACTTGTATGTTGGGTAGGAGAGGAGAACTCAGCCCAAAAGAAATTTCTAGGCATTTCACAGGAGAATGATTATTGCTAATGCCAAACTATGATTGTTAGAGCAGTGGAAATAATTGAGAGCCGTCAGTGATGTCTGTACCTTGTGTGGTAACCATTGCACAGCTGGCATTTTAATTACAATATTTGCAATGGACACACTTGGAATTCTTATGTTGCATTTAGTGAAATCAACAGATATTTCCCCTTGCTTTGGTAGCTTCAGTCAGTAATTGGCACCATTTAGTTTCATCATACTGCAAGATGTTTAGGTTTGTCAGGTAATCAGTTCCCTCACCTCCCTCCATCCTTTCAAAAAAACCTTCCACAAACAATCATATTTGTTTTCCCTAAAATATATTTATGAATATACCTTCATTCCAATGCAGACATTCTGTTTCATGTTCTAATGAGATGTCTGGCATGGTTTTTGTACTTACTTTGGGTGTGGGTATCTTCTGCTAGTGAGTACTGTTCTCACAAGTTTTGAGGGGAAACATAGGAGGAAGCCATATGAAAAACATATTTTTCCTTTTAGGGTGCTGAAACTGTCAAAGCGTTACTGGACATGGCTGTAGATGCTGTGCCACCTCATCTCTGGAAAAAGACCCCAGTAGTGTTAAAAGCCACGGCTGGACTTCGCTTGCTGTCAGAGGAGAAAGCTCAGGCTCTGCTTTCAGAGGTAGTACTAAGTAGTTTTGGATGCACTGGTATTGTTCTCCCTGTTTCATCTTTTTTTTTTCATTCAGTTCTCTATTCTGTTTAGCATAAGAGAATTTCATATATGAAAAGAGACTGTAATCCCATTATAGCATGAAACTCACAGAGTATCTTGTCTGGTCTTGAAATTCTGTGTCTTGCTGTGGTGGAAGGCATGGAGAGAGACCTACAATACTTCTTTTCTTTCTTTGCTAGCCCCCACTTCACACACTTGTCTTAGTTTCTACTGCTATGTAAAACAAAATTTTGTCACCTTCAGAGCAGAGCAAGACCCTGAAGAGCAGGAAATCTAATCACTGTTTCTTTCCTCAGGTGAAAGAAGTCTTTGAAGAATCACCATTCCTTGTTCCAGAGGACAGTGTTGGTATCATGGACGGATCTCATGAAGGTTTGTTTTAGGAGGGGTAAAAAGTAAAAGCAAAGAGAAATGGGAAAAAGAGGCATATCTTAGGAACATGAGAGGGAAAGAGAAGCAGTCCCTAAACAAAACAGAAAAAAGAAAAGGTTTCTGGCCCTGTTTGAAACAATGCAATCCTTCCTTTCTGAGGTGGTGTTCATTACTTGGCTAGAAATGCGGATACACAAAGAGATTTCACAAGTTTCAGAACAAAACTTGGTCTCGGCAATAAGCATTGCCTGATGCAGGCTGACCAGCTGAAGCCTGCTCCTGGAAATTGGTCCAAAAGAGGTGTCCACCTCTGAAAGGCTACATGTCAATATATAGCAAGATGGGAAGCTTATGTAAAGTGCCCTGTAAATTCTGCAATATCAGCATTAAAAATAATGTATTATGATCAGCTCAGCAATTTTCAATCTAAAATTGGGAGGATTGTGAATATTAGAGGAGAATGAAGGATAATTGGCAGATATTAAAAATAGATAACTAAATAATAAAATGGTAAGTTAAAAATATTCCATTGGAAAAAACACTGCTAGTGAAGTAGCAAGCAAGTACTGTAAAATATCAGAAAAGGTGAAATATGTTGCAGGTTTGGAGTGAGCAATGATTCTGCAGTACAGAGAAAAGCACAGTAAATTATGTCTACATATCCAGACATACTACCTTGGAGAATGGGCAAGTAATAATCATCTGTATGGATGCCTGATGAAAAGAGCTATCCTGTCATGTTATGTTCAGTTCAGAGCACTTCCTTATGGCAGATAAATTGCCACTTTGGAAGGTGTTGAAGGAAAGCAAGAATGATCACAGTGCTTAAACAACTAATAAATGGAGGAAGATTAAAGAAAAAAAATTGTCCACATGGGCCGAGAGAAAAGGGGCAGTATCATAAAGTCTTCAAGTACTTGATAAGTGAATAGTTTGTCACTATGGATTAATAAGTGAATTGTACAGTAGGAAAAACTGTTTTGTTGACAGGGGCAGGAGCAATGAGGCATAATAGAGCACAGGGTAGCCTGCCAAGTTTATTTAAAATCCCTACCTCTTCTGCTGTCACGTGTTTGCCTACATTTGGGTGAGAATCATGTAGGTGTCAAGCAAGCCACTGAAGTCAGAGGAGCTGTTTGTGTTTTACTGGTTGCTGCTCTGTCTGTAGTGTAATTATAGAAACTTTAAGATTAAAACACAGAGTGGTGTGAATGCAGTTTTCAGATTAGGAATTGAAATGCTGGCCTACAAAAATAGGCCCAGAGAAACTTGTGCATTGTGTCAGCTCATTACTTCTTTGTGTGTTGTTTGGATAATAGATATGATTTATGTATGCTGCAGTTGCATGGATATTACAAAGTCCTACCTATTTGAGCTCATGAGATTTGTATGCATCATATAATTTAATTATGAGTTTGAATTAATACCTGAAGTCTGGGGTGGTTGGGTTAAGTTAGTAACGATTTCTAGGTAAGTGAATAACCTGTGGGGGGCTGGTAACAGTGGGCAGGAGATTTAGGAAGTATTTAATGGTAACTGGTTTGTTTTTTTTTTCTTTTTTTCACTCATTGCAGGAATTTTAGCCTGGATCACTGTGAACTTTTTGACAGGTAGTTAATTTTGCATAATTACTCTAAACTAGAACTTGAGTATCTTCTGTGGAGGTGATCACCTTAAGTTCCTCTGCCTTGGCCATGCTTTTCCTCCCTGCTCTCTCACCAGTGCTTAAGCAGTGGCTTGCCTTGGGCAGACTGTGTTCCAGAGTCTGTAGTAAGAAGGAGACATCTTAACCCTGAAGGTGCCAGAACTTACTCAGATTTTGGAGGCACTGGCAGGCTGGTTTCCCTAACGTGCTTTGGGGGGTGGTACTGCTAACGTGTCGGAAACATAAATTTTGCAGTGCTCTTCATCCCAGTGTTTGCTGTGCAACTACAGTGGTGCTGCAGGGCATGGTGCCTTAGCACTACTGGCTCTAAGAGCTTCTGGGAAGGCAGTCTAGCGAAAAGATAATCAATATTCTAGCAGGTAGATTAGCAAGCAAAAAAGCTGCTCTGGGTGAAGAGAAATTACAATAGCTGGTTTGGCTCTTACTGCCCTTCCTTTACCTGCTTTTGCCCAGCTATATGGTGGTTACAGAATTTGTGTACTCTCCCTGACAGTCTTCTGCAGGAGATAAATCTCCAGGTATCAAGCAAAAGCTGAAAGTAAGAGAAAAATTATCTGCTTTTGTTTCTTTGGAGGAGAGATTGGAATCAAGGTAGAAAGTCTGTGAATCATTCCATAATACCTTCTTGTTTGCCTGCCTGTTCTCTCAGAGGCTTTTTCTTTGAATGGCAGCTCAGCCCTCCTTGTATTGCTGTGATACTGTGATCCCCTGGTGGCTGCCTGAACATCCACACAGCGTCTGCATTTCAGCATTTGTGCACTTAGGGCTGTTCTGAGCATGGTGTTGTTTGCAGGGCAGCTGTCTGGCCAGAACCAGCAAACTGTTGGGATTCTGGACTTGGGAGGAGCCTCAACCCAAATCACATTCCTGCCACGGTTTGAGGTGAGGAGTGGTTAAAAGTGCGTGGGTTGGGACTGCAAGGCTGGTGGAGTCACCTGAGCGCTGCTGCACTCTCTGATACCACTTTGTCAGCAGTGCTGCAAGCAGAACATCCGTGGTTTACAGAACATCTGTATTTCTGTTCCCTTTGAGATCGCAGTTGGCTGATAGGTGCTTGCAAAAAAGGAGCCTGAATGATGAGGAAATATAAAGAAAGCAAATGAGTAAAACCAGAAAGAAACAGCTTTTGTTTTTCATACTCGGCTGGGAAAGCCTCATTAATGTTGATATTGCTGTGGATTCAACAAATATAGAACATTTATAGGTAGTATTTTTGACTATTAGAAGAAATGCAGGGGCTGGTCTATCTTTTTTTCTTCCTCATTCCAGTCAGATATTCAGTAAGTTTTGGAGGGGAAGAGTGTTGTATAGGGTAAATTTCTTTAATAGCAGCACAGTCAGTTCTATGCTTTCTTACAATTTCTTCTCATTCCTTTTGAGCATTCTGCTCTCTGTCTGTCAGACACCTGTGCTGGATTTCTTAGTACTTCTACAGCTGTTTAGAAACAGTTTGAACTGGGACCCAAGTTTGCAGTTTGCATGAGAAAATTACATTCTGTACCTTCATACTGTGATGTGTTTATGTCACTCTGAAGGAGTCATTTGTTTAACATTTTTTTAATAGAACTTGAGATTCTCAGAGCATGTTTGGTGACCACAAAACACATGGCTTTCACATCAGGATGTTTTAATTCTGCAATTGTGTGTTATGAAACATGACATGCAACCTTATCCTGTTCAGCAAAGCCTCAAGTATACTCTGAGCTTGTCTTCTGTTTTGTGTTGATAACACCTGCTAAAGTGGGCACTGGACCAACAGGAAAGGGTGTTGCATGTCAGGGTTTTGGAGCATAAATAGAACTGTGAAATAGGCTGAACTGCAGCTCAGGATTCAAATGTCCCCTTCAAGCCTTGCAGGAAAAGGCCTGGAGTGTTTGCTGCTGACCAGGACTAATGGTGTGAATTTGTAGGGCAGTGTAAAGTCAAGGTTCATGCTGCCTGCTTGTACACTATGTCTGCATCTCACTGGTGTTGTCAAGTTCAAAAAAATAAGCTCAGTATGTTCTTGGGAGTTTTTCCCATCTGACAGAATTAGTGGGTGGGGGACACTTCCCTTTGATTTGCAGTGGAGATTCTTCCTTCCTGCAATGTAAGGTAGTCACATGCTTGCTCTTGTATTAATTTTGAACAAAATACTGTCATAGTAAGAAATTGGTTAATTAAATATGAATTACAAGCAAGTAGAGAACATATAATGACAACTGCATGGAGCTGATTTTAATTTCATGGCATTATTGCCAAAGCTAAAAGCAACTGAAAACCAATCATAGTAATTATGAAATTGTCTGTCTGGTGTCTGCCTCGTTTTTGTGAAAGTAGGGCATAAAAAAAGACAGTTGTTTTCTCCAAAGTAATTTTTTGAGGCTCTCTCCTTGAAATAGTTTTTGTAACGTAAGGTTTAGAAACAGAACTCAGAATATGGCAGTCTGTGTGTATGAGGCCAAGGACGTGACTGCCATTTCAGTGATAATCAGCTTGCGACCCAAAACAAATGTTGATTTGTATTTGCTCAGGAGAAGCTCAAGCTAAATACTGTCAAATTCCTTTCAGCTTTGAGCAGGCTTCTGTCTAGGACTCTAGAAAAAATAACCCAGATCTGGATCTCCTTACTTGCATGGTAACTGCAGGACTATGCAGCTTCAGTTCTCTCAGAGATTCTGCTGCTTGGCCCAGAACAATGGTGGATGATAAAGTGAATGAAAGTGCACGGAGACAAGAAGGGGTGGGAGGATGAGCCCATGAGAGGAAAGACAGAAACTGAGACTGAGAGCTCAGGGAGTGGACACAAAGAAACAGTAAATGACTGCTGGAGCGGTTCAGCCTTACAAGAGTGTGAGTTTGTCAGGAAGCTAGGGCAGGGTACCAGTGGGATGGAGGTGAGAGGAGACTGAGAGGAAGAAACTGGAGGTGGTGAGACAAGAGGCTAATTTAGGTGAAGCAGCCCTAAGACCGGGAGTGAGTGGTCACAGTGTTTCCTTGAGTACCAGCAAGACATTTGACATGGTGAAAAAGGGGCCTATACCTTGTATTTTTAATTCTTCAGAGTACCTCAGTTTAGGTGCCTAGTGTGACTTGAAAAAATTCATAGCACTTGTAGTGCAGTGAACTACAAGGTAGTTCAGTGTAGCTGATTTCGATGGGCACTCTCTACATGTAGAGTAACATGTAAGCATTCAAGTTTTCAACATGAAAAATTCAGGCTACATGAATTAGAAAGCGTTTTCATCCTGATCTGTTGTGCTTCCCTGTTATACATTGAAGTAACACAAATATGCATATAAATAAAATCAGTGTTAAAAGCTGCAGATATTACAGCAGTGGCAACATTGGAAAGCTGTACTTTGTTTTCAAAGCTGATCAGATGAGTGTGCAGTAAACTGTATGGGTATAGCTGTGATATTACATTAAAATTGGTCATTCTTTATTGCATAATATAAACTGAAACATTTTTTTCTTTTACTTAACTTGTAGGAAACTCTGAAGGAAACCCCTGAGGATTTTCTTACCTCATTTGAAATGTTTAATAGCACATACAAGCTCTATACCCACAGGTGAGGAGCAAAAGACTGCTATTTCCACTAGGGAAATCAGTCTTTTTGCAGCCCCTGAGCTAACAGCCACATCAGCCTGGTACCAGCAGCAGATACCATGACTTTTTTACTACTTATCTGCATGGAACAGTAGAAGTGGAACATGACATTAGTTGGCTGGAAGCGTTCCAGGATCGTGGTTAATGTCACTGAAAGAGAATATTAGGCAGTCTGTCAAATGAAGAGACAGCATTGTGAACCCATATTTAAGGAGAAGAATTCTTATTACTGGATTCAAGCCAAATATTCTGAAACAAGCAGAAAGATATTGTGCCAGTAGTCAGAACTAAAAATGATAAGAGATTTGGAAAGAGAACTTTCCTGAGACTTGGTGGAGTGAACATGACCATCTCAGCCAGTTATAGAATCTGCTCACTTGACAGCAGAGCTGTTCGAATAGTCATCCTGTCCTACTTCTTACATTTGCTGATGTAACTGACTGCTGTAGTCATCATTACAGTCCATTAGATCACCTAAAATAATTGGGATTGAAAAACCATCTTAAAAATTGAGAGAGAGCTGGAGGTTAGTTTAACTTTGAATATTCTGGAAACTTTTAAAATGACATGACAAAATTGGTAAGTGGCCAAACGCAGAGGTGGGAATGAAAGGGTCAACAGGATTTTAATCTAGCTGTGTTGCTGCAATGTATGATGACGTTCTCATAAGGATCATTCATATTCTACCTTATAATGAATGTAGCAGTTACTTGTGGAGTCAAACCAGGTGAATTTCACACAAAGCCACAGTTCCTATTTTGTGGGAGGTTGTGCACTGTGCCCTAAGAGTACATAATTTTGTGTGTGTTACACAGGAGTGGCTTCCCTATTCTCCATGTACTCAGCGCATACCCTTCTTTCTCCCTCATTTTAAGGTGGTGGTTTCTTGCTTTTCATTATCATCTTGTATAAATGCCACATCAGCTCTAACCACTTCCTGCAGTTTTAGATTCACCCATTTTACAACTCCTTGTATTTCTTAGGTTTGTGTCACTCTTTTGGCCCTCAAGAGTTGCTCCAGCAAAGGGAAAGCAAAGTTGTTTCAGCTCTCTATTTTAGAGAGGGAGCCTTGTGGAAATCAGAGGAAGGAAATTTGGTTTGGGTGTTCAAGGACTTAGGAAGAGGGCTATGGGTAAAGCATATCAGATGTGCAGGAATCAAAGACTATAATGTGTGTCTTTTGTTGTTCACAGCTATTTGGGGTTTGGACTAAAAGCTGCAAGACTGGCAACGCTTGGAGCTTTGAATATGGAAGGTATGTTCATATACAAAAACATTTAAGATTTATGAAGAGATGCTTAAGACTTAGCCTTGTGTCAGCAGTCCATTTCCTGTCTATCTTCACTTCTGTATCTTGTGCTTTTCTATGTTGCTGATGGTATATATTTGTCTGAAAACAGCTACCACTTGTTAAGGGATTGTCTTCTGAGAGGGCTGCTTTTCCCTATTTTTGAGATCAGCCAGCAGTGACTGATCTCAAGTGCAAATTCCAGAAATGCACATGTGGGAGCATATAAACACCATGGCCAGCCACAAACACACAGCTTTACAGGCATCCACAGAAGCATAAGCAGCATGAGCAGATCCTTTTCCTTAGGGTTGCTGCTTGGGCCAAACCCACTTTGTAGGCCCCTCTGGTATCTGCCTGGGGTGTGGTGTTCACCAGACTTGCTGTGTGCACTGCCCTAGTCTAGATGGAAGCCCACAAGCACATCATGTGCTCTCACTCAGTAACTTGAGTGCATACTCACATTCCTGAGTCTTTCCAGTCCCTCACACTGAGCTTGGGCCTTTTGTCTAGTCTCTGGCCAGGACCTGGGGTCTTTCTGCCTTCTGGATTCTTACTTGACAACTAGATGGACTTGTGATAATTACTGGCATGTACTCAAATCAAAAATAGTTGGTAGAGATTAAGAAGAAGATAGGACAGACTGCAGTGATTGGTCTCAAGGCTGACAGAAAAGCACATGGACCAGCTGCCTGCTTACTTCTGACTGTCTTCTTTTATAGTCCCCTCTGGTTTGCCATACCTGCACTTCCCTGATCCCTTAATTCCTGCTTTTCCCAGCCTTTGAGCCTTTCCCTAAGCATCCCATAGCAAATTTTGCTGTCCCAGAGTCTGCCTCAAGCATACTGTTACAAGTTTGCTTTTTCTGTAAGACCTGTGTGTGCAGCAATAATCATGTTTTCTTCTTATCAGTTCCAGTATTTCTAGTTAAACCCCTTAAAGGTACATTCAGTAGATCCTGTAGTGGCCATTGATCTCTGTCTTAGGAGGTTTTCTCTTCATTTCTTACTTGCTTTGTTTGTCTTAGTTATCTGCTGTCATATGGGTTTGTGCATCTGTGTGTTTATTACCTCTCATTTATTTTCTTTTGTGGTGAATAGCCATTATCCAGAGACCATTGTACCATTAATCTCATTAAGAAATGACAAGCCTGGCTGCTCTGCTGTTTGCAGGACAAAACGGACACAACTTTTCCAGACTTGAGATCGGTCCTTCATTTGTAATCAGTTAGTGCTACATCCATCAATTCAGGTTTTTGTACTTTCACTTAAAGACTTTAATGAAGATCTTTCAGCCTTTTCTAGTTCTGCATATTGATTTAGAGCTATGTTAAATTCTGTGTTTTCTGATTCTCCTCACTGCTCTCTTTCCAGTTGTGGATGGGCAAATGTTCCGCAGTTCTTGTTTGCCTAAGCAGTTGGAAGCAGAGTGGCACTTTGGGGGAGTCAAATATCAGTATGGTGGCAACAAAGAAGGTAAATTAAGGAGACTTGTTTCTTTTACAGTAATCTCCAGAATCTGAGTTTTTCCTTGTCAAACATTTCCTCAGTTAACTGATGGTGATTGGGATATGAAGGATATCTGTTCAGTTGCAAAGGTTGACTTCTGAGAAATCTAGATTAAAATCTGAAGCTGTAAGAGTATCTGACCTGCACCCCTGTCCTCTGACTGATCTCTTATTACAAATCATAACTTTATAGGAAATGTTTAGAATTACTTGTGCAAATAAGAGAGGTTTTTCTGAGGCTTTGAGCAAAGTGCAAAAATTGTTTGGGATAAAACATTTTGACTTACCAGTTAATCTTACCTGTGGAACTGTTTCTTAAGTCTCTAATAATAATGAGTCTCTAATGCTGCGTAGAGAGGGTGAGTCTGCTGCCATCATAGACTTGAACAGACTGGGGACATGAGAGCTGAATTGCAGATTTGGTGTGTGTGGAGTATGTTGGTAAAATTACAATGTTATGGGGAGAGAAAGCAAGGTTTTATCTAACAAGTGGTAGCAAATGTAGAAGATTCTGCTGGCCACAGAACATGTCAATGGGAGTTTTGTCTGCCATGGAAGTAGTTTGTGTCTTTCAGACACAGTAATGATCTGCTTTAACCAGTTCTACTTGATGAGGGGCTTTTAGAGTTCTTGCCTATGTATAGATGCCATGTTGGATTACAGAAGGGATATCTAAGCTCTTGTTCTGATGCTTTAATCTCTGCTTTTTAAATTTTTCATCCTCTTGCCACTATTTCTTCCATCTCTTGCACATGCTCTTTGGCTCACCCTGTCTGTTTTTCCTGACAGGAGAAACAGGATTCAAGCCTTGCTACTTGGAAGTACTCAAGGTTGTCAAAGGGAAACTTCACCAACCAGATGAGATTCGTAGAAGTTCCTTCTATGCTTTCTCCTATTACTATGATCGAGCGGCTGACACCAACCTAATCGGTAAATTTTGGATAATTTACTACATGTGAGCATGTCATCCAGAGGTAGACAGAGGAACCCTGGCAGCTGGAGCCATGGGGAGCAGAAGAAAATAATGTTATTGAGAAAGAGGAGATACACAAAATGCCTTGAGGGAATGGCATTCATCTGTCACTTCAGTTTGGTATTCAGCACATGAAATCTGCTCAGGGCTCCAGTTACACCTGCACCTCTGTCTTCTGTTCCAAGCAGGTCTCACTCCTAGTGCAGCATCCCTGAGTTACACTCTAGGGTCATCTTAGATAAATAATTCAAATGCTGTCAGGTCTATGATGATGTTTTCTCACATCTTTTTCAGATTATGAACGCGGAGGTGTTTTGGAAGTGAGAAATTTTGAGAGAAAAGCCAAAGAAGGTAATTGTCATGAGCTGGGAAACTGGTTTGGACAAGAAATAACAAAAATACGAATGTGTAGGCAGTACATAATATGACTTGGAAGAAATGCAAACTTATTTAACCTTTATTTCATTTACACCTGTCGTTTTATTTTTATTAGTCAAAGACCCTAATGCAGAAGACAATACTGATAGAGCAGTGAGGGCTTGGTGGCTTTACAGCTCTTTTCAGGAGGAGGAGTTAGTTCATAGAGTCACTACAAAAGAAGGTGAATTTGCTGCATCAAGAGCTCCTTCTGGCAAACTGCAATTCTCTGAGTTTAAGAGAGCACTGAATTCTCTGTCACCTTAAATCCTATTTAATCTCTAGCAAAATGGAGTGAGATAGTAAAGGGCTTTTAAGTCTGACAGTCTCTTCCACATTTCTTTACCTCCCCCTGTCTTTCCTCTTGAATGCTTGTTCTAGTTTTATACCTCCTGTGAATAAAGAGTTTCCAACGTGCCTCGCTGCTGATGGCTAAAAGCAAGTTACCTCTGTACAGTGATCATTCTCAAGAAAATGAGAAGACCATATTTTTCAGCAGAAAATGCTTATTTACATAGCTCAGGACTGACTTTTTTCCTAAAATAAGGTCTAAATTTTAATGATTTTTCAGCTAAACTTAATCTCCCTGGAAACTTGGATGATTTTGAATAAGGGGATTAGGCTCAAAAGTTTGAGTGTGGGTTGGTTGTTATTTTTTGCCTGGATAGTGAGAGAGCTTATTTCCAAAGACATGGCTAAGATGTTACCTAACATTATCAAACCACTTACTTAGCTTTAGACCATCAGGGGATCAATTCTGTGATCCTGAACTAATTCTTCTCTATCTCATTTCAATAGTAGACGGATGCTGCTCATCTTTTCTTAGAAGGAAGTGAACTCTGCTCTTGCTGCCAGTAGAACAGGGCAGTAACAGTAGATATAGAAAATTAAGCTTAGTGTAAATACATTTCCCAGTCACTGTCACCCTGACTATGGAATCTTGACTTAGCTGCAGTGAGGGAGTGGTTGGTTGGGCAATATCCTCTTCCATTTCCTTGCACAAGTGTGGTTGGAAAAAATAAAATAAACTGCCATCCTAGAAGGTAGAATCCATTTTACTGGATCCATCCATGCAACAGACATGATCAAAACAAATTATGCTGTGTTCTTGAAAAAGTAATTAATCTAAGGCCCTGCTAGTTATCAGTTGAGCAGGGGTTCTTCAGAAGAGCTGTGTGGATTATGTTGCTGTAATACAAGATGTAGTTAAGAGAAACTGGATCTACTATATGGTTTATTCTCCAACTTTGTTGAACAGCTCTGTAGCATGTACCATGTGTCATATATAACCATAATAGAAGAGGGTGGCTTGTTTTAGTAAGATTTGGCTTGAGTTCAATTCAAATGTACAATGTGGATAAAAGCTCTTATTTTGCAGAGATCCCTTTTTTTTTTCTTTTTCCTTCTCTAGTCTGTGATAACATGGAGAGGTACAGCTCAGCCAGTCCTTTCCTCTGCATGGATCTCACTTACATCACTGCTTTATTAAAGGAAGGTTTTGGATTTAGGGACAACACAGTCTTAAAGGTGAGGAAAAACCAGTTAAATCCCTATAAATTAAAATGCATTAGTTCATTTTTTTGACTAACTATCTACTGAACCTTTCCAGATTTGTAATATGCAGTTGCTGTCATTTGTGCAACTTACGAATCTAGAGAACTGTGAGGAACAACTTGTTTTTCTTCCTTTATAGTTGACAAAGAAAGTAAACAACATAGAGACAAGCTGGACTTTGGGTGCTACCTTTTACCTGCTGCAGTCTCTGGGGATGACTTACTGACCTGTGATACTGCTATGGACTTTAGCATTTCTGAAAATGCTGAGAAAGTAAATTGCACTCTCCAGGTACGTTGTTCAGCTGGGACTGGTCACAGAGCAGAACATGGACCAAAGACACATGACAGCTCTTTATGCTGGATTGGCATTGTGCCTAATGAGAGTATGATTTATAACTGTGATTGCCATAAATGATCCAGAATCTGCCTTAAGAAAGTCAAAAGGTCTAAACTCCAGTGGAGAATATGCAAGGGGCTCAAAAACCAGCTTTCACCAGCAAGTTTGTTAGAAGCACAGAGTTCCTGGATGTGGTGGCAGACTACAGACACGTGACTTTCCCTACCCCCTTCTATTTTAAACATACATAACTTAAGTTTGCTTGTGAGATGTTAAATACAGAAATTAGAAATAGCATCAACAGTGATGCAGAGAAAAGTGAACAGCTCTGGATGCTGCCAACCTCAGTGTTCCAAGAATCCAGCTGCTAGCTTAGCAAATACATGGCAAGAATATTCCAGTCTTTCAAGAAGGGCCTGCTGTAAGTCCACTTTGGGCATGGTTTTGGGAAAGGTGTTGGCTAAAACATAGCAATTTACCAATTACTGTTTTTAGGCAGTAGGCACTTCCTAAGCAGAATGTGCGCCTGTGTTTCAGTTTTGCTGCCCTTTACAAGTCTGTGCAGCTACACCATACATCCAACTACCAGACTTGATAAATTTATTCATTTGGCATGTAGTCATAACACATAGTTGTGCTGGCACAACGAGGCAGCAGTGCCAGCTATTGAAACTCAACTGCCAGAAGAAGAGCTTGTCACATTCCACCCACAAGGAGATTGCAGTCAGATGAAATGGCTGCTCTGACAGCTCACTTAGCTGTGAGAGCCAGTTCTGTTTCTCTACTCTCAGCAAGGCATACCCACAGCCTTCTTCCCTCTGCTGCTGGTGCTCCTGGGATTCTTGTGTGAACTGATTCAGGACACCTGACCTGAGGTGGTGCTCACCCAAGAGTCAAGTCTAGTGTTATCCCAAGGACAGCAGTCCCTTTTGCTGGAGTGAGCTCTAAGATGTGGTCTCATCCCCATCCATTGCCCTAAGTAAAAACAGCTGTAGAGACTTTTTCCACCCCATTAAATAATTGGCAGCTTGCTACTGTCTTCACTTCTTCAAGGAATGTGTGAGGTAAGGGTGAGTTTACCCCATCACAATGAAGAGGTATTACTCATGTGACTAAGGGAAACTTATCTACTGATGTCTTGTCATGAACATTTCCCTGTTGGGCAGTTGCAGTTACCCAACTGTCCCAGTTGCAATTGCTCTAAAACAACTTTCCCACTTCTGTCAAACCAAAGACTGCCTTTATGCTGCCTTCTCTGCAAACTGGATTTGAAAATAATTGGTAATTCCCAGCAAGGGAATGAAGTAGTACACTCATGTCTTCAATGGTCTTGCCAAAACAGTTTGGAGACTTAAAGATTTGCCTTACTGTGAACATTAGTCCTTTTCCTCTAGTTAGCAGTGCAAGTTTGCCTATGGTTGATTAAGCCACCGCTTCTCATATCTCAGGTTTTACAGCACGAAGGGTGCAAGGCGTGCTTTTGATTGAACAAGTTCAATCAGCAACAAGAAGCCAAGGGTTAGGGATGCAGCCCTCCATACTTATCTCATCACTGACACTTTGTCATAAATTCAGGCTGCTTTTCTGAAACAGAAAATGCTCCTCCTACACGTGTAATCCTTACCAGAATCTGTTTGAGATCCACATTGAGAAATTCACACCAAAGTTCTGTTCCTTCCTCTCTAGAAGTTTGTTTGAACATGAAGAAAGTAATCGTGGCCTCTTCTCAATGATAAACATTTCTTATTCCTCTTCCTACTGTTGGCAAAACTTTGATATATGGTTTGGTCTACAGAACAAGGTGACTGCAAATGTATTCATTTTGTCTTCAGTGAACACTTCTGTATTCTCAAAAAACAAAAGTAGGATGCAGTGGTTAACTGGCCAGGCTGCATTATCCTGAGAACAAGCTAATTTAATCATCTAGAAATCCTCTTTCAGCTGGCAGCAGTGAGGCTGGGTTTTGAAGGTGGGATGCGCCTAAGGGAGAAGCAGTAGCATTATCTGCCCCCTGAACAGACACAAGCCCTGAGGAGGGCTCAGGGGTTGGGTTTTGTCTGAAGCAAGGAGGGGCTAGAAGAAGGGTACCATGCAGAGGAAGTTGTTTTTTCTGCATTCTTCTCCTCAGACTCTGGTACTACAAATGCTAGGGGGGCGCATCTGCTTTTCAGTACCAAAGTTGCATTTAATCTGAATGCTCAGGGCCTTCATTTGTCAGTGGCACAATTCATTAACTGAAGCAGAACTTCTGCTCTCTGTTACTGGCATGATCCTTCAGTTATGGGAGAAACAAGAACTCTGTTAAAAGGCTTATTTTTGCAAGAAACTGCGGAATTGAGCCCCTGCTGTTTACATCTGAACCCAAGAGGGTGAGGGAATCTGGCCAACCCAGTCAAGTCCTCACACTTACCCTAGTGCAATGAGATTATTTATTAGCTAAATTAAAGAATAAGCAGCCTTTTAAGAGAACAGCTCTACTTGCAGTCCTGATTTTTATCTCCTCCTTTGTAATGTCCTTGAGCCAGCCACTAACAAGAACTGTCTAATATGAGTGACTGCAGAAGCACAAGTAATGGCTTTCACTTCAAAACTTACATTTCATTCTTTCTGATACTGGTCACCCATATGTATAAATCTTTCCCATGGGCAGTGCTTAGTTTAATTTTGAGTGGCAAATGTCTAATGCAAAAGGCTGGTGTTTGGAACTGAAGACAGAGTATCTTGAATTGTCTATTTTAGTAATTAAAGCATTTTTAACAATATTCAAGATGTTGTGGTATAGTTTTCTTTCCTGGATATTATTGTTGCCTTGTATCTTTACCATATTTCCTTGTATCTTTTAAGACTAGCCAGTTCCACAAGTAACACCATTATTAAATAAAGCACCAAGAGAAAGGCAGGGAAAAGGGTGAGAGAATGACAGTTTTAAAATATATCTGCAACCATGCATTATCTCTCTCTGCTGCAAAATACCCCTTCTGTCTGAGCTGAGGTGCCAAGAACCCAGGAGTAACTTTACAGCTCTAGAAATCATATCAGAAGAAACTGAAAGTAATTAAGCAGCAAAAGCTGTTATAAATTAGCCAGCAGCTGGCAAAATTCAGCACTGTGTTTGCCAAACGACAGACAGCTGTTTTCACCATTCACAATTCATGAGGCCGAAATTAAAAGCACATACTACACTTAGTTCTGTGGCTAAAGACATCATGGTATTATGGGAATAAACCCTAAATCCCCTTGAGGAAGGCAAATGAGACAGCTTTTGCATAAACCAGTGGATGGGGTAATACACAGTTCTGTCCCTCAGTTTTATTGTAAATGAAAATAAAAATTCAAATATTCAAGTCAGTCACAGTCCTTTCAAGGGCAATGTATTCATAGGCAAGCTGCTGACAGGCAGACTGACAATAGATCACTTGCTGGCAAAAGCCATGATTTGCTCCTAAAAGAGAAGAAAATGAGAAGTAATTCATAAGTGTGTGTTTTAGAAAGAACCTTTAGGCGCATTCCCTTTCCTATAAACGAACAACAGTTCTTGGCTAGTCTTTCTAGCCATGTGCAGAGAACCTTTCCCTATGTCCTTCCCAAGTAACACAAATTTGGTATTATGAATGGGTTCTGTGCTCAGAAAAGTCATCTTTGTTTGTTTTTTCCTTTTAAACAGAGAAAGAGGAAAAAAAATTCTGAGCACTGAAGCAGCAGCATAGTCTTCCTTAATGAAGACACCATGCCAGTGGCAGCTGCTCTGCCTTAGGAATGTACTGATTTTCAATTGAGGAAGTGTCTCAACTGTGACCATAACACAAAGGAAACAGGGCACCTGTGTTTAATATAAAGAAGGAGAATAAATGAAAGAAAAATTGAAATCCAAAAATGAGAATCTAATGTGCTGGTGCTTGGGAGCTTTGAGAGCAGATGGCTTAAGTAACCTCACAAAAATCCAGCAACTAGATCAAGAGGATGAGAAGTTCAGGCAGATAGGCTGCAAATAGAGGGTCTAAGACAAACTCCTCACCACTGCCTTCCTCAGGTAATTTCCATTATAGAGACTTGAACTTCTGCCATGAGGGAACAATTCACAAGGCACACCAGCACAGAAACACCAGTTAAGTGTGAGCTTCACATTGTATCTGTAAAGTCACCCAATCCCTTAGTGAAGATGTGTCTTCAAAAGCCTGTTTTCTCTGTGCATTGCTGGAATTCAATTCAAGGTTTAACATTTTAATTCCATAGCAAAATAAAGCCAAAGACTTCTGATTACCTCTAACTCCTAATTACTGATACAGAATAAAAGACACTTAGATCTTTTATATTCCCTTGTGCTGCAGGGGAAAAAAATCACTACTGAGCTATCAGTTGTTTAGGAACTCCTCAGGCCCATTCAGGACACAAACCCCCCCAGTTTAAACTAGTATTTTCCAACAAAAAATGTTTCATTTAAAACAAAGATCTTTACATCTTGTGCATATTTCACTAATAGTTTTGGACAATTCCTACAGCCCTCACTGAAGTGAGATCCTTACTTTGACAGGAGGCAGGGCATTTGTTGCTTGCAATCCCCATGTTCTCAGCAACACCAGAGGAGCCAGTGTTGTAGAGTAAAGCCTTTTTAGCACATCAGTAGCAGCTATCAAGGAGACATTATGCCTCTGACGTTCTGTTTCAAACTTGAGGAGGTGTTTTAAGGAGCCTGGAAGAGATAATTCAATGTTTCTGTTACACTTGATGTGCCACAAACAATTGTGCATCTTATCTATAGAGCAGTTTTCTCTGGAATGGAAAGAGAACAGAGAAATGGTCCATCTCAATAAAGATCTCTTTCCACCAGGTAGTGCTCTTCGTCTCACCACATCTCTAACTGCTATCCTGCAAGCTTTATTTTTTTTAAAGCAGCTTTAAGATTCGTGGGATGGAAACTGCATCCAGAAATCGTGAACTGCTTCACAGCCAATGGACATCAGAATAGCTTCACTTTAACAAACTTTCAAACACAACACAGCAGCATGCTTAACCAGAGGTACTGCAGCAAAGGCCTGGAAGACTAATCCTTTACTGCCCTTGTGTTAGCTTGGATCCTTACCCAGATCACTCCCGTTGAAGGCTGCTGCACTGAGGTGATGAGCTAAACATGCAATATCACCAAAGCCCAGGTTCACTCCTTGTCCTGCAAGTGGGTGGACTCTGTGTGCTGCATCCCTGGAACAAGAGAAGACAGAAGTTTATTTCCCTTCTTGAAGAAGCTACAGTGGCTGACAAACTCCAGAAGGGATCAGTGTAGCACTCCTCACCTCTTTGCAATGAACCACCTTAGAGCAGCATATGCACTTTATCCAGTACCTCCTTGCATGCTATGCTGAACTACCTGACTGCCTCTCCAGTTGTAAGAAGCAAGACATAGGGGAGGTAACAAAAAGCAGGTCTGAAAGGAAAAATTATAAAGAAGTGACTAGCCAAAGTCCTCTCAGATCACACGTGGAACAGGACTTTATGTTTCTGTAAGTGACCTCAGCACAACAGGACACAGCACAACAATGGCACATTGTACAAACACAGAGGGGACAGACATCATGAGTATAAGGGAGAGGTGGAATTATCATTGAATAGAAACAAAATTGGGCTCTTCTGTGGACAGACTTCTCTGCAAAGCTTAAAGACAAACATTGATATGGGAGTCACAAAGTTAGAGAAATTAAATGAAGTTTTGATATTAAATGTAAGATCATGTGCTTTACCAAGCTATAAAGCACAGCATGCTCCCAAGCATAGGGTGGTTCACAGGTTGGATAGATGAAAAGTGTACCACACAAAAGGGTAGCTCAGCATCCAAGAATTACTAAAATCTACCACCACACTGCAGCTGGGGCAGACAAGAAAGTACATGTGACCTTAGAATATAAGACACGAGGTAATTTTCCTGTTTGAAGAGGCCACCATACAAAAGTCTCTGACATCCCACATGGAGTAATTTTTGTCATTTGTGTTTAAAAAAGGTGAGTTTAAAACTAACTCAAAGTGGTGCACAGAATGGCTGGTACAACATAAGGAAAAGTACAGCTCCATCATGATATACTGGATTGTTTCACTGGATTGTACAAACCAGGAAAGGGAAATAATTATCTTTCAATTTACACCGAAAGCACAGATAATCGGCAGAAAGCTATTCATACAAAAGGATGTGAGGGCACACAGAACAAACTCGATCTGGGTAGAGTCAAACTGGAACAATGTGTCACTTCTAACATCTAATTTGTTGTCTGGGTGTTGCTGTCCTCACATCCCTTCTAACCACATGCCACCCGCTCACCCAAGGGCTGCCACTGAGGACCTTACCCGATAAGAGCCACACGGTGCTGGACATACTCTGTCGCATGGCCCATTCCAAGAGGGAACATGGCTCGGCTCTCTGGATCTACTTTAGCAACACTTGGGGGCAGCTGACGGACTGCAGTCCCTGAGGGCTTCAGGAGTGAAATGGCAGAACGAAACATGGCCCCAGCAGTGTCAATGAAGTCAGAGTGGTTTATGTTGCTCCACTGAAACAGACAAACAAATCTTTGGAAGCTGACCCGAACTAGACCCATAAAAGAACCCAGCCAAAAAAAAATCTGAGTTCTAAATACTGAATTTTAACCACTTGGACAAAACTATACAGTAGAAAAAACTATCTTCACCATTTTGGGACATACAAATTTCCAACTAGGATAAGCATACTCTTCTTACCTTTGGAAATTTAGGTTAATTTCTGTGACTTTCAGAACTAACCTAATTTAGTCCCAAGGGGTCATCTTTCTTTGCTAAGTCCCCCATTAGTATTATTCTCACCAGAGGAAGCAACTTCAGAATCTACCTGTCCCATTACTGTTGTTTAAGCTACAGAATTCCATTCTAAAAGTCTCTTCCTGGTCACGAGGCTGATACTCACAAAGGCAGAGTTGATGCTATCCACAAAGCTTTCCTCATCCATAGTGACAAGTTCTGATGCATGGTCATGAGATGTAGACCAGACCAGAGAGCTGGCAGTGTCAGACAGCTAGTTTAAGAGAATGTCAGTAGTAAATATCAAAAGAAGCAAAAAAAAAAATACTCAGTGCAAAGATTTCCCTACTGCCCTGCCTCACCCTGTCAGTCCCTCTGAAAATTACAGTTCCAGCCCAACTTGTTACAAATGGGAAATGCCAAGGATAAAGTGAGACGGCAGGAGGGGAAAGCACAATAAATGAGTGGAGGGCAGATAGGCAAGTTCTTAAGAGACAGAACTAATACAGAAAGGCATGGACACAAATAAAGTTACTAGAGTACAAAAATTTTTAAAAACATTAAAAAAAATAGACACCTTACCGGAAGAAGCGCAATTGGCCCGGTGGGAAGGAACCGCTGCCATGCTACATTGTTGTCTGTGGGCTACAGTGGAAAGAAGCAAGTGGACAGCAAGACAGATCATCCTCTTAGGTTCTGCTGCTTATGGAAGAGTCAGTTGAGCAGAATTTTACCTCAGATAAATGGAGAGTTGCCACCACAGCTGACTGGTCATACTGATGTTCAATGTTCTTAATTTCAGCTTCCTTCCGGACCAAAGAGTTATGACCATCCGCACCAATCTGTAAAAAGAAGAGATGCAAAGCAACTTCTTCAGCAGCTCGTAAAAAGATTAGGAGCTATTACTTCACTCTAAAATCCTCAGCCTCCATCTGTGTATTGTCTGTTCATTCAGAAAAAAAAAAAAAATCCCCCCAATACCAGAAGAGGAGGCCCCTTCTGCTACTCTTGAATTCAGCAGCATCTCCTTGCACCCGGCAGAGAGAAGGCAATGGCCAGTGTCCCACACCCTCTCTGACAGGGTTAGCCACTCACCTCACTCTACCACTCCACATGGGCAGAGCGGCACACATGGAATTGGAACCAAATCCAGTGGAAAGGATTTGGGTTAGAGATGATTCCTTATCAAAAGAAATAAAGAGTTTAGTTACCAGCAGCTTGGTCTGAAGTCTGCGTCCATCAGCTAACTCAACTTGGACCCAAGGGCTTGTGTCACAGCCATGGGAAGGAAGGGGCCAGGTGTAACCAACTGCTTTGCTCCTGTAGAAAACATCCACCCGATCTGATGGGAACACAGAGTACCATGGTCACACCACGACATGGACAGGAAAAAAAGAAACATCACTAGAACAACCAAGGCCACGCGTGTCTTAACAGCACCCTAGGAGCTTACCCTACAATTCTCAAGGCATCCTGAGAAAACAGATATGGACAGCCCCTTGTCACTGTAAGGCCTGCTCTGGACAAGGAGATACAAATTTTTTAATTAAGTCCAATTCTGGAGAGACTGTATTCTGAAGAACTACATATGCAAGTGCTTTCCTGCTCTGTAGCCTTTGGAAGTCAGATTTCTCCCTCCCTTCCCAATCACAGAAGCTGCCCATTTCTCAAGAGTTACTTGTTAGACAAACTTCTCCCTCTCAAGACTTAGCACACAATAGAGGGCAAGTAACTGAAAGCTACCTGCAGGAAATAAAACATTGAAGAAGTTGTCCACTACCTGCTACTGCATCTAACTGTTTTGTGAGAGCAGACATAATGACATCATTCTCCACTATGTAACCCATGTCATCTAAGTCATCTTTCTCAAAAACGATCATGGCTTCTGAACAAGCATCCCACACCTACAAAGAAAAAATACATTACATAAAACGATGTGATAAAGAAGTCCATGTCAGGAACTTAACAGCAAAAAGACACAGGAATCTAGGAACACAGAACTAGAGGAAACATCCTGGATTACTGTCCATTCCCAGCTACAAAAGTGCACCAAAAAACTAATTTCATTAAATTATTCAGCTTAAGCTCAAAAAGTAATTCCAAGTCAAGTTTTTCATCCCTTCTTTTCTGTTTCATAATTGACATATGGAGCTATGCTACAACCTTGCTGTAGGTTAACCCTAGCAGGCAGCTCAGCCCCATGCAGCTGCTTCCTTACTCCCCTGCACTGGGGTGGGGAAGAAAACTGGAAGGTGAAACTCATGGCTAGAGGTAAATGCAGTTTAATAGGAAAAGCAAAAGCCACATGTTCAAGCAAAGCAAACCAAGGAATTAATTCACTGCTTCCCAAGAGTAAGCATGTGTTTAGCCATCTCCAGGAGAGGAGGGCCCCATCAAGCATAATGGTTACTTGGGAAGGCAAACATCATCACTCCAAACTTCCCATCCTTCTTTCTTTTCCTCAGCTTTTATTGCTGAGCATGACAGCATATGGTATGGATTATCAGCCAGGGTCAGTTGTCCAGCCTGTGTACCTTCCCAGCTTCTTGTGCATCTCCAGCCTGTTCGCTGGCAGGGCAGTGTGAGAAACCCTTGGCACTGTGTAAGCACTGCTCAGCAATAACTAAAACATCCCTGTGTTATCAAGTTTTCAACACAAATCTGAAACACTGTCCCATACATGCCACCATGAAGAAAAGAAACTCTCTCCCAGCCAAACCAATACACCCTTTACCATTATTTCCTGCTAATACCCAAACCTCAACATCTACAGCTGCCATTAGGAATCCACCTTTCAGGCTGTAACATCAAGACCCCGAGGACAGGTATTTCTGAGCAGACTGGTACCCACAAAAAAGGAACAGAAATGAACATAAGCATGACCTGCCCTTTACCATAGAAAGAAACCCCTTTGTGTCATTGATGCAAGTACTTTTGAGAATTCAGATAGACAGACACGTGCAGCTCTAAGTCAGGCACCTGCATTCGCCGGAATGGTTTAAGTCTCAGGCTGCAGACATGATCCCAGGCACCACAACCTGAAATAGAAAAAGGATAGAAATACATGGAGATACAGGTTCACGTGGGACACTGAGACCAAAACAAAACTGAAGCTCACTCCACACTCTCCTCTACCCTTCCCTGACTATGCTCAGGCTTGGTTTGCACAATCTCTAGACAGTCCCAGATCTGCCTCAGTGCTATCACGGCTCCGGAATCACATTGTTTTACTGTTAACACAAGGCAGCAGGAAAGAAACAAGCTCTCCATGAACCTCTGATCTAACAGACAACTTTCACTGTACCATCACTGGGTAACAAAACAGACACAGAAATGCACAGCCATTATGGTAGAGAACATTTCTTTCTCCTTAAGGAATCAAACCTCAAATAACTCTTTAAAATGACAATTAATCTTCATTAATTGAGGACTGAGTTACCAGACCACAAAGCTTTATTTATGAATAGAACATTCCAAGTGCTGTAGAGAGCACCTTACAACCTTTCACTAATATAAAGTCACAAATACTTATATAGTAACAAATCAAACCAAGATACCAGAACACAGGTCCTTGTTATCAAGGGAATTTGGATTTAATAACCACAACTCAGCATGTAGAGACAAAGGCAAATAATCCTACTGATATTAGGGCAGAGGCAACACATGGTCAAAAGAAAAAACTCAAAAAAAAAAGTTAAAAATGCAAACAACAAAATCATACTTACTGCTTAGGAGGGTTGCTGATCCTGGGGAGATGGAACTGACCCTGTTGCTGTAACTGTCTGGCATGTGATCATATTCTTTCCTAGGACCAGCCTCCAGCAAAGCAATCTTTTTATCATGGAAGTGGATGTCATGCCCTAAAATAAGCAAATACATGCTTTGTTACAATGCTCCTGCCAAAAATCTCAAAAACGAAACACCTGAGTTTTTGTGGTAAGACAGAATAGATGTAACACTTAATAAAGAAATACATATACAATACAGGTTTTGACCAGGCAGGGTAACTTTTGTATGTTAAAACTTTATGACTACAGTCCTGTTACTGAGATGGACAACTCTTTTGCAGTTAAAGCAAGGATTACATACTTCCCTTTTACATAAAGCTTACATATTTGTACAAATTTATGCCATTTTTAAATGAAAAATTATTACTAGAGTATTATCAAGTGCAATCTGCAAAGTTTATTCCATGTTTACTCCAGAACACGTTTTCCAGAGCTTTAACATAAATTCTCCTTTTAGAATAAGAGATCAAAATAAAACTGTGATATGTAGCAATTATGTTAATATTTTGTCTGTTCTTACAAAATGACAATGGGATATCACAGGCAGTTTAGACTTTAAACTTCCAGTTAAAAAGAACTGAAAAAAAAAAGAAGACCCAAGTAAAGTGCAAAACACTGCAGCTGAGCTGGCCATGCTTGCAGCATCCCAACCACTACAGATGCAGAAGGCATTTAGGACAGAAGTAGTGCCCTGGCAACATCTCGAGTCTTCAGCAGCCCTGAGACAGCAGTGTCCTGGCATATTTTCTAGATTATGCACAGCAATAACCTCGTCTCCTGAGAGGTCCCAAACCTGCCTGTCAGCCTTACGTAACACTGCTGGAGGGGATCCTTATGCCCTGTCAAATCCACTGGGCTCTTGTTTAACAATACAAGCAGAACTTAAGTTTGCAAGGTAAATCCTTATACTTGCAAAGCTCTTATTCTCGGGATCTTTGATCTTCTGGGCACTATTTTTTTTTTTAGCTTTTGTCACTACTGCACTCTTCTGAATCCATGTTGAAAATAAAGGCACAGTCAGTACTCTCAGGATCTCCAATGATACAAAGCAAGCAGAAATAACTTGCTATTCCGATGTTTAAAATACAGGGTTAGACAATGAAATTTGGGATCAGATAATAATGATTAGAGGGATGGAGAACATCTCCAAGGAAAGACTGAGCAAACTGGGTTTGTTCAGCCTGGAAAAGAGATGGCTTAGGGATGACTGAATTGTGGCCTTACAGTACATGGAGAGAGCCAACAAGAAAGACAAAAAAGGGACTTTTTACAAGGTCATGTAGTGACAGGACAAGGGAAAATGGATTCAAAGTGAAAGAGAGTAGGCTTAGATTAGATATTAGAAGGAAGTTCTTTGCTGTGAGGATGGTGAGACACTGGAACAGGTTGCTCAGAGAAGCTGTAAATGTTCCAACCCTGGAGGTGTTTGAGGCCAGACTGGATGTGGCTCGGACCAACCTGGTCTATGGAAATTGTCCCTGCACACAGCAGAGGGTTGGAACTAGGTGATATTTAAAGTCCCTTCCAACCCATTCTATGATTCTAAAATCATAAAAGCATTTTAGTCATGGGTGACATTATGCATCAGGATGAGCAAGTTTGACAGAAACACCATGGCCTATAAAACTGTAGTTAATGGCCCCATTAACAGGTGTGCACACACACAGATACAGCTCACCAAACAGCCTTAGGTCAGCTTTAGAGCGCCGTCACACGAGGCGCAGGATCAAGGATCCCTCAGCAGGACCCTGGACACTGAGGTCCTGTACACGCTTATCTCCCACTGCGGGTGAGCGGGTCACAGCCTTACCCAGCACGGCGGCCATGGCGCTCCCGACCATGCCCCCGCCCGACACCAGCACGTCGTAGAGCGGCGGGGCGGAGGCGGCGGCGCGGAGCGGGGCGCGGGGCCCGGCCCCGAGGCGCGCTGCGAGCGGGGCCAGCAGCGCCCGCCCGCGCAGCGCCGCCATCGCCGCGGAACTGACGGCGGCGGAAGCGGCGCCGCGGCACCATGACAACGCTGCGCGCGCCGCCGGCCTCGCCTCTGATTGGCTGCGTGATGCCAGGTGGGCGGGCCCGAGCGGCGCCGGCCGCGCTGATTGGTGCAGGCCGGGGCGGGGCGGGCTGAGGCGGCGGCCCGCGGTCGAGCGGGGGCCCGGCTGCGGAGCTCCCGGGCGGGGAGGCGGGTTCGCAAGCCCAAAACCAGCAACTTCCCGATTTGTTTCGTTTTTTCCAGGTGACGCGACATCGCCTCAGGCTGTAACACGCCGAGTCCTGCGTTTCCCGCCGCCGGGCAAGGAGCTGGGAGCATCCTATCGGGATGGGGGGCCGGCGGTCTCCGTTAGAACCGGGCGTACCGTGCCAGGCAGAGTTATGGGGTGACCTCGGGGTGTTCGAAGAAGATGAGGAGCTGGAGGGTTTCAGGAGGGAGGCGGAAGTTCTGCGTGAGAAGCTGAGGGAGGCTCTCAGGTAGGACGATACCTGGTAAGGATGGCAGGATGGGGTGCAGGATTCCTTCTCCTGGCCAAGGAGGATGCGGAGCATGAAGTCCCAGAATGCACGTGTATAGTGCCAAAACACTGGCCGCAAGTGTAGTCACAGCCGGGAGGATGGGGTCAGCAGGTGCCCCCCTAAGCAGCTTGCACATAAAACACGAACAGGACAAATCCCCACCTCACTCATCAGCTAATCATGCTTGAAATGTGCCAGCACATGACACACATTTCTATCCAGTCTTCAGAGCTGTGGTCTTTCCAAGGTCGAGCTCTCAGATGACTTTCCTTGTGGTTAATCTAGCTTTGCATTCACTAGCAGGTCACACGTGCACTCTTACAAAGGAAATAGTTTATGAAGAAGAGACTGCAGCAATTACCAGCAAGTGTATTGACCAGGACTCTGTTCACACATGATCTGCACCTTCTGTCTCCCCCACTTTCTTCCCCTTTGCTGTTCTTGGTCCCCTCTGATTCACCTTGATCCTTCCTTTTGCCTGCATTTATTCCTTCCCTAAAATCTAAGTTTTGGTCACTTTCACAATCACCCTCACACAACCTATGAGATGTTTGCTATTTTCATGAGACCCAGGATAGTCTCAGGTGGGTTTTTTTTCTTATTATCAATAATATGGTCATCTTCTCAGGAACAAAGTTTCCAGCTGAACCTCTCAAACGTCACACTAAAGCAGTTTCTTGTAATGAAGTTCCCATCAGTATCCCAGGAATGCTAATGTTTGGGTAG
This sequence comes from Lonchura striata, assembly GCF_050655825.1. Lineage (NCBI taxonomy): Eukaryota > Metazoa > Chordata > Aves > Passeriformes > Estrildidae > Lonchura > Lonchura striata. The sequence continues at coordinate 50,377,855 of NC_140707.1, read as the reverse complement.
TGTTTGTTGGGATTTGTGCATCTGTGTGCCTGATTGCCTCTTCTGCCTTTGTCTGTTATTTTGAGTAGCTGTTAGCAAGACAACCCTAAAGTTGGAACTTTATGGTTTGCTTGTGGCCTTTCTGGCAATAGAGTGCTTGCAGCATAATAAATTGCATGACAAAGCTAAGTAGCCCAACTTCCATTTTATACATGGAAAACAAAACAAGCAAAGCTCTGCTCACAGACTTTGGTAGCAAAGCGAAATATGTAACCTGAGAATGACAAACCCTAGGCTTGTCTTTTAACAACCAGCTTAGCCTGCGGTGTCTTTCTGTTAATCAGTAGTGTCTCCCTTCTTTTAACTCTGTTTTTTAATAATGTCACTGATTTCCCCTTCATAATGTGTTTGTCTTAGTCATACATCTGGTAACATAAGGCAGTCCAGTTCTTTGACCGACCTCACCTCAGACAGTACCTGGGATCAGCAAAAGCCTCACTTGTTTCCTAAATCCCGCTTGAGGCCAAAAAGCGCTTCATCTCCCTGGATTCCTTCCATCACCATCCCTCAGCCTTTCAAAATGACCCTGCGGGAAGCTCGCAAAAAGTCCGAGTTGATGAAGTCATACATGTTTCTTGAACTAGACAAACACAGAGACAAAAGGCAAAGCCAGGATGAAGTTGAATGTCAGAAACAATTCCGGGCACAGCCTGTACCTGCCCATGTGTTTCTGCCCCTTTATCAGGAAATAATGGAGCAGAATGAGATTCGCAGGCAAGCAGCAACACAGAAAAGAAAGGAGCTGCTACTTTCAACACAGCGGCCCTTCAGTTTTCTGGAGAAGGAAGAGAAAAAGAAAGAAGCGATCAGACAAAAATTCCTGGCAGCAGCAACCCCAAATGAGAGCTCCAAACAGAAGCAAGCCAGTAAAAAAGTTCCTAAATCTACTTATGACTCACTTCTTGGAGATAAACTCAAAGGTAACATGCCAGGGCTCTTTCTGTAAAAGCACCTCCCTGCCTGTCCCTTGTCCCAGCTGTCTCCATGCTGGGAGGTAAGATCATGGCTCATATGGCATCACTTGGAGCCTAAAGCCAGTGTCCCCTGATGTTGAGTCTCCTGTGTGTCACTGGTCATTACATTTTGTTTAAATACCCTTGCACTAGAGTATCCTAAGTTAGTAGTCCTGTATGAGTGTCAGCAACAACAATTCTGTTCCACTTCCCAGAAAACATGGGCACATTGAGCTCTTCAGACAGATTTCCGTACCCATTTTGCTGCAGATCATGATAGTTTGGGAATCTTTCCCTGCACTGGATTTCATACCTTTGGTTACACTAAAGGGACTGAGATGATTTGTGGCACAAACATGAAGACAGATGTAGTGCCATAGATATGCAAGGTCCATGCAGTATCTTAGATCTGACAATTTTACTCCTACCCAAGCGATCCATTCTACACAGAACCCCTAGGAGAGGAGAGAAATATTTCCTGATCCCAAATCAGCCAGTTTATTTGGTTTTAAGTGATAGTGTAATAGTCCAGTTTCTCCTGCCATCCTCTGATGTTTCCAGTTGCCTTCCCACTTGCACTGGCTCAGTTGCTAAAATGGGGAAAGTAGGTGCCAGGACCATTCTAGTCAGGGCAGCCAAGGAAATTTTCCTGATGCTTGCCTGCTTTCAGATGGCTTAAGCCACCACAGTTCAAAGTTTGAAGTAAGCAATTCAGACTTCACGCTTGAAAGTGGGAACTAAGCCAGTCCTTAATAATTCTCATGGCTTTTCTCATTCTTTTCTTCTTTTTTACTGTTTCTGTGACTTCTTGAGGATACACCAGTTGAGTTTTCATCAGAAAACATTATGTTTTAACATAAATAGATTAGAAAAGTAAAAGGCAGAAAAGGACAAACCATTGTTCTATTTGGCATATGAGAAGGGTGAAGAAAATAACATTTCATACTTCAGGCAATGAATACCTATAAATTGACTCAAAACCATCTTATTTTGCAAACAGCAATACTGATTTTCTTTTCCTGAAAGCAGAAAACCAACCCCAGCCAACTGTCTGCATTTTCATAAATATTTAGTGCTGCACCGGGAAGGACTTCAGTTTGATGCTATAATCTGAAACATATTCTATGGAAAGTTTGTCACGAAAGTCACAAAATGTGATCTATCTGTCAAATGTTCCTTACTTAAAAGCTTTTCCAATATAGACGATTACTGATGGAGATTACATGGAAAAGCTATCATCTGTTACAACTCATTTGTAACACTCAGTCAAAATGGCTGTAAGTCCCATATAAAAAGTATGGGACTAGTATGGAAGATTAAGCATTCTGCAAGACAAAGGAGACAAAGGGCACAAGTTATCTGGTATCCCTAAGAATAGCAGAAGTCCTGTTCAATTATTGCTCCAGTAAGTAAAATATATCTAGAAATGCATGCCTAAGAAAGAGTCCCTACCATGGTTTTACTGGTATCTTTGAATTATTTCTCCCTGGGAGGCAGAGGAGAGAGGGGCTGAAAAAGGGAAAAGGAGAGCACAGGATGTTTGGTCTCTCCTATATGTGTAGCTGCCATCATAATGGAAAGTTTAGACTTGGGTGGTGGCAATTTCTCAGCCTTTTATGTCACTCACACTCTCCTCATTGCTTTCCTTTTGATCTTTTAGAAGCTGAACTCTACAGGGAAATCCGTATTCAAATGAGAGCAAAGGATTTGCTCAAGAGCTCAGTAGCTCCTATAGATACCAGCAACTGTCGGAGGGAGCCTCAGTCCCGAACAGCCACCAGAACTAAGCAGGAAAAACTTGGCTTCTTACAGGACAAAAGTTTTAGCTTCAAACCAAGGATTAATCCAACAATACCAGATTTTGAAGAACTTTACTGGGCGTTTCAGAGGAAAACAGTGAGGAGACAAGAAATCAAAGAGCCAACTCGTAGTAAGCCATTCAAGCTGAGAACCTCCAATCTCCATGCCAGGCAGAGGCAGGCTAATGAAAAGAGCAAGGTGAGATAGCTGGATATTTTGGTGGTACTGCTTTCTCCTATCAAGATACCAGTTTCTCAAGTTAATAGCATTTAATTATTAATGGTTAACATCCTGTGACATCCACCCTTGTATGCAGAATTCTAGGCCAAACAAGGGAACAAAATTCTACACAAAGAGATGAGCTATGACAGCTAAGGTTCAGTTACCCTTTCTTATGTCTCCTTCCCCTTGTCCCTCAACCCATCCACAACCCATCCACATGTAAATCTCTGCTGATAGAAGAGAAGAATGAGTGCATTCTCATACCCCAGCTTTTCTCTTTGGTAGGCAAATAAAAGAGGACATTCTGTACTAGCAACTGTCTGTGAACAAATACACTGAATGAAGTTTCATTTCTTTCAGGATTCTCAGAAGCTTTCCAAGGTTTCAGTGCAAAAAAGTCACTCCCTGCCTGGACTTTCCTCTCTCTCTTCCAACACCCTTCCTGTGCATATTACAGATGCAACTAGAAAGAGGGAATCAGCTATTAGGTAGGTAGAAAGTTTGTCTACAAGACTGTACAACTACTGACCAATATGGAGGAAAAAACACCAGTGTTTTCCCTCATCACATCAACTATACATTTCCTAAATGTTTCTCTGTCTTCTTTCTTTGCCAAGTCTTTCTCTGTCTCCCAGCTGCTTTGGAAACTGTACGCTTGTATGGCTGAAATTTTGCTTTTTCTCCTTAGAGGACTACAAAAGTGAAATTCCCACCTAGCATGCGATCTGGCATTCCACTTGGGCTCATCAGTAACTTTTTTTCCATATAGATATGCCCAAGATAACAAAAAGGAAGGGGACAAAGAAGGAATTTATTGGCTAGAGAAACAGAAAATGAAATGTCAAGCTATGCAAAAGTCTGTGAACAGCCGAGCAAAAGCACTGGATCCTCATAAAAGTCTGAAGGAAACACTAAAGGAGAAGTCAAAACAGAACAGGTCAGTATCCTACTCTGCGCAAAAATAACCTTTTGCTCTTGATGAAGATCATCAGATAATTCTTTAGGACAGACTGGGTCTAAAAACATTCCTAACCTTTCTAGCTATTGTATCCATTCCACATTCATTTGGATATCTTGACAATTCCATGCTTCTCCTTCCATACAGAACTGCTTCCTTTAGATTAATATTTGTAGGAACTAATTTGTACAGCCAGTCAACTGTAATGTGTAACTTGATAAAGAACACATAAGAGACAAGTTTTTCTAAAAATGTGAACCCTGTTTCTTGCTTGCAGTCTAGAAGAGCTTTGCTAATAGGTCCATAACTTGTCAGGAATAGTTTTTTTTTTTCCCAGCATTCAAAATCAAGAGAATTACCAAAGTGATTTAAAGAATGAAACACTCACCGAGAAGTCATCATTCCTGATCAGCTACAGTCAGAGGTAACCTATAGTAGACAGGCAATTTTTCCATTTCAGGCAAAATATGCAAGAGAGAACAAAAGAATACAGAAAAGAGCTGGAAGAAATGAAGCTGCGAGTCAAGAACAGACCATTCCTTTTTGAGCAGGTCACCAAGGTAAGTGGTCAATGTCCCAGAGTGTTTCTGGGCAGTAGGATAAATTGTCTTTTATTTAAGACAGGCATTAAGAAATCTAGTCTCAAATTAATTAATTAATGGATAAGAAGGTACAAATGGTCACATAGTCTCTGGACAGCACTCAAAATAACATGGAAAAGCCACCAAAGTATGCTTTTCCTTTCTATTTTTTCCTTGAAAAAAACATTCAGGCTTATTTCTAGGAGTTTGCCAGTTCCTAGTACGTATTGCAATGTGATCTGAAGTATGTATGGTCTGATCAAAATCAAGGCCTTGGAAATTAAATAAATTAAATAAATACCTATTCTGCACCTGAATACCATAGACTACAATTTGGATATGCAAAATTTTTTCTTAAAACCCTCTCCAGTTAAGCACTTTTTCTTTGTACCTCTACTGCTGCAGAAGAACATTAATGATGGTTATGTTGCTTTTATCACCTGAAGGCTTTGAAATCTGGGGCTGCATTCAGCACATCTCAACCATCACACAGTACCAGCTGCAAATCTCTATTGCACCTGAAGGATAGATACAGTCTGTACTGTATCTTTTTCCCTGGGTTTTCTCTTTCCATTCCATTGACAATACATTGAAAATATGCTGATTTAAAATTTCTCAACAGAAAGTACTCTCCTGGATCATGTTTTCTGTTCTGATAATGGAGGCAGAGAACATGCATGTGTGATAAATACTGGTAAAATTTCCACGTACCAGATTGGTAATAATTCACCATTAATCAGTAGTGTTCACTCACATTCATACTAGATTTTGATCCTTCCATATATAACACCTTGATCTTTAGGGACTGGCCAGTCCCTCTGGAAAACTAGGCCTAATCTCAGACTGCATTGACTTAAAAGGTTCATTTGGAAGCAGTGAGGATATAGGACCCAAGATGCTTGCTTTTTAATTGAGCTGATATGAAGCTATTTCACAGGCACTCTCCATTTATTAACTTCACTGTTGTTAGTTCTAGAGGATTGCACATGGCTTTTGTTTTGCACATACTTTTGATTTGAGTGTCAGAGTTAGGACTCAGACACAAGTATACCAGTCTGGTAAGACTAGAATGCAGTAGAAGGAGGAGAACAGAAGAAGGAAGGAAAAAAAAGAACTGAAGCACAAAAATGTGAGCTCTGCCTTTGGGAGATGTATGACATTGTCCTAGTGTTCAGTTTTGGTACTGTACTGTATGGATTACAAACATTTTGGACAGGAGGTTGTGTTGTCCTCTGGTCCCCATTAGGAGTCAGATGTGCACTTCAAAAGAAGTTGACTGTTATGGGGAATCCCCAGTTCTATGCATTTACTGTTTAAGGTTTCAATTTCACAGCATGACGCTCGTCAAGGAGCAGAGCGTCGCTACAGACACACCCTCCAGCAGGCTGGCCTAAGCGAAGAATTTGTAAAGAAAAAAGGGAAAGATGCCACTGACTTGCTGGAAGAAGAATCTGATGTTCACAGGTAATAAAAACAATGCAGTACAGCTCTTTCATCTGTGACTAAAAATATTTTCTTTGTTCATGAATGCACTCCAGTTTTTATAATCTAGTGTAGAAAAATTAAATCAACTTCACCGCTCTTGTTGTGGCTTCTCTCTCTGAATTCCTATGAATGCACCCTATTTCATATGCACAGGGCCAGCCATTTCTGGTATTAGCCTATCACTGTTTCTGCAGGCTGCCTGAGCCTCGGGGTGAAAAGGATGACTGTACTGAACAGGAAGGAGTACCCCAGGAGGAACTGAGCACAAAGGGAGTTGCAACATAAAAGCTTGCAGAAGAATCCATCAATCACTTCTTGACTTCTTTAGTTCAAGATTCTCCTCCAGGTTAATCCTCAGGAACTTAACAGTTTAAGCTGACACCTAAGAATTGCTGTGGGGTGAGATGGGAGAATTTAGTAAAGAAAAAAAAAAAACAACTGTTGTTTAGAGCATGTCTTGTTCAGCCCAGCAAACCCTGCAGTCTCCCTTAGTCTTCAAAAGTGTCCCTTGTGTGAGTTCTTTCCCTTTAATGGGCAACAAAAGAAGCCAGAGAGGTTGAAGCACTATCTTTGGATAAAAATAGATATGAAAGATTGAAAAGGTATATTCTCTCATGTCAGCTCCTTGCATTCATGCCACAGAAGCACACAGGAAAGGGAGCATGCCTTCTACTGTGCTGAACATTTTTTTAGACACACGTGTGGTAGAATGGTTTCAAACAAGGTATTTCTACAAAAACAAATACCAGAATTTGGCCCACCTTGGGAAAAGATTCAAAGGGAAGTCTTTCTCTGGTGTTAATTCATCATTCACCCACTACCACCTCTGCTTCTTCCCCTCATTACTAAGAAGCAATAGTTTTCCTATATTAAAAAATTTCTCACGTGTCACGATTTAAAAGTGTTTCAACATCTTACCAATTTAGGTCATTAATTTGGCTCAAAAAACAACCAATGTTATGAGGAAGGTTATAGTTAAACACTTTGAATGCATCACTTTGAATTATTATTATTATCCTAATTGTATGATTACTGTGATATCAAAGATGGATTTTGGAGGAAAAAATATTAGGTGTTGTCTGCCAGGACGTTACACTCAAATGTCTAGTGCATCTTGAAAGGCGTATTTCACACTTTAGCGATTTCTCTTTACCTGACACTAATAACCATTTCAAAAATAAAAATCCTTTCCATCTGGAATGTTTTCTGAGAATTTTGCACTTTGATATTAAAATATTTTTAAATAGATATAATGTTTCTGTATTGCTCAATTTTCCTTATCAGTCATCTTTTTCTCACTTACTTAAATAGAAGATGTGTCTTTGTCACCTCAATCCTTTTTCCCTTACACGGTAACAACACAGCCTTATCATCAAATCAGAAATACAGTACCTGTCAGAGCTACCACATTAGACAAAGATACAAAACTGAAATAATTACATTTTTAACCATAACAAAGTACTAAATCCACGGATTTGTGGCCCAGGGGTTTCATACTGCTACACATTACAGGCTGAATGCACCGAACTGCAGCATCCTCATTAGTGACTTGGTCTCCACACTGAGAACAGGCAGTGTACCAGTTCCTACACAGGTTTAATTGTGTAGGACATATAGAGGCTGTTCTTTCTCTGGGTACCCTCTGGAAAATAGCAGTGATGCCACTGTGCCTTGCCACATTGAAAGAGGAAGTAAAGAAGATTACTTCCATGCTCTAAGTCTGTAGTTTAAAGCCTCTTTGAATGGATATATTTGGAGCAGTGGGACTGAAATTTTAATACATACATTTTAAAGGGTATTTACTAAAATAGGTTGCTAGTTTGCATAATAATAGTTAATGGTGCTGAAAAAAGAAATTTCCAAGTATGTGAAGTGAAAAGGGAAATCCTAAGAAAGGAGGAACAAAAGTTTAAATTCTTATGCCATAATCTTTTAACAAATACTAAGGTGACACGCATGAATATAATAACAAATAAATTAATCTTCATATTGATCCCTAAACTGAAATTGCAGAAATGTGATCAAAGTAAAAGCATCAAATTAAGTAACTGAAACTCACAACTCTGTTGCTAAACCAAGTTTTGTTCTGAAAGGAGGATTACATTTCTGTTATCCTGTAAGAGAACTCTAGTCTCTTAATATGTCTCAAAACTAGTGTGGAAATAAAGAGTTTCAACTATGGTTCTGGATTTTTTCATTTTATGAAAATATTTGGTTATAGTCAGTTACAAAATTTGGAGCCTGTTCAGCTAACCTACAAAAATACTGTAGAAAAAAGACATCTCACTGTACTGAGAAAAGAGGAGTATCTCCCATCAATTGCTGAGATGGCAGCCAAACTGCATCAGACCTTGATTCCTGGGTACCTGGTGGAGCTTCTGCATGAACCTCGACGTTACAATGCCTGTACCAGCAGCAGCACTACCTTTCCATTCAGCTAGGGAGCAATATAAACTCTAGGCATTCCCTTTGCATAGAAGCTATTACAGATACACAGTACCTTAGCAAAACTCTGCATTCTTAATAATACCAGTTGTGAAGACTCTTTAAGTTAACAATATATTCAGAACACCTTGTGGATTTAAAGAGCTTGATATACCAAAAACATTTTGGAAAAAAATGACTGGGAAAAGCAGGAACAGACACAGCAAATGTAACCAAATGGTATCAAGTAGTACATTTATTTCATATAGTAAGTCAGCTTCTGACAGTGAGATGTATTAGAATATAGTCTCTGAAGGTACAGGGTGGAAGGAAGGCCTGTTCCTCAAGATACTGAATATTTGAACAGTGCCTAGCACAATGAGGTCCTGGTCCTTAGCTGGGGCTCCTAGGTGCTCCAGCAAAACAAACACATTAGGCTTTAGGAGATGGACTGCATAAGCAGTTTTGTAATGGTGTTCCACAACATGGGCTAAGTAACACCTAAGCAGACTTCACCTTTCAAGCTCTGCAAGAGAGAAACTTGGTCCAGCAGATCTCCAACTCCAGTTTTAGGATTCATCCATTATCTACCCACCCCTCTGTGCACAGTTAAAGTAATGTTCATTCACCCCACTGCAATATGGTGAGCCTCAAAAAGGAATGATTGATCCCATCTCAGTCACCACATATAAGAGGGCGGAAAAAAGAGCAGCTGGTCTCACCCTCTTCTACTCCAATAATTGTCTCAGTGTCTGGCAGGTGCAGAGACTCAACACCAAGGCTGGGCTGAGAGTTCATGGAGATGAGATTCTTACTATGCACTGTTGATTCTTCCAGCAAACTGCTCCCCATCAGTGACTCTATTGCAAAAAGAAAAGGGTAAAAGAAAATTCCCATGATGCAATTACACTGCAATATATGATACAATCCCTGCCCCACTTCAAGTCATATTGAGTTCTTCCCTAGACACCTACTTTATCCATTCCTACTCTTTGGGTAGCCAATGCTCCAATGGATAGAAAACACTGTTTATTGTTTTGAACCTTACTATGGTGGGATCTTGTACAGGATTGGCTTTCTCTTTAAATAATTCACATTGTGTAAAAAACCCAGGCTGCTTGCAACAAGAAAACATAACCAACGGAAAAAATCCACATAAAAAACCCCAACTAGATTCATATTGATTTCAAAAACAATAAACATATCTGCCCCTTGACTGCCATACAAAAATACACCTTTGTCTTCTGTCCTAGAAAAGGGTAAACAGTCCTTATCTCCAAGAGGAACAGACTTTTGTTTCTTACTGGCTTGAGGTCTCATATTATCAGGACAAATATCTTTTCTTCAACCATCCACTTATTTTTTTCCTGCACTTTCCCCCCAGAGTGACTGTGCACCCTTCTTTACCTGGCTGTTCTCGCTCCCTGCTGCCAGCTGTTCCAATCCGGGAGTGGTGTTTCCTCATATGCACATTTCTGCTACCACTCTGGGAAAATGTCTTCCCACAAATTTGGCACTGATGGGGCTTCACTCCTTGGAGTCAAAGGGGGAAGAAATATCCCAAGAATTACCAAATTGGGAGAAGAGACCTCATCAACTAATAACAGTTTTGAAATGGCTGTTAATACCACTGGTACTAATTTATCAGTAAAAACTGAATGAGAAGTATTCCCATCTCCTGGAGGGTCATAAGCTTCTACAACAGAAGAGGTTTAGATATCAGTAATGGCAGTTGTTGGATAACTCAAGTCTAAAGAGTCACAAAATCTTCAAGTCAGACTGATGAGAGGGAACAAGTTATTTGAAATAATTTACTCATTGATATGGAAATACTTAATGTCCCACATATAGAATAAAATGACCAGAGGCAAGGAAGCTGTCTCTTGCCATCACACAATGAATTACAGCATCTGGTTTACATTACTAAGTAAAGACTTGATGATGACTTGTCACTGTGAAAGGATTTTCATTTCAGAGCAGTTCATCATTTTCACAATACAAGCACGCTGTCCATACTCCTTGGCTCAATGGCATGGAAGCCAAGGAGACAGGACAGAAATGCATGGAGAACTCAATCCCAGATGTTATTACCTCAATAAAATCTCCCATTCCCAAACATACCATTTTCATTGTGCTGATGATATTTAAGATAGATCAATCAAAACAGAAGGCAGAAGCTTTGAAACACTTGTGAAATACCTTTCCACCTAAACCTTTGTTCAATTACAAGTATGTAGTAGGAAAAAATAACGGAAAACCCTACCTATGGCAGAAATCCAGATTCAAATGACTGTGGTTAATATACAGAGATGCTAGAGTCTCTCTTAAATAAGCTAATGGCAGCTATGAAATATATTCACTTCATGACATTTTAGAGACAATTATTTAAATAATTTTAAAAATGTAATTTGAGTTCAGAAATAGAAACAACCTAAAAAATTAAAGAGTATAGGGTACAGGCATCATGAAAGGGAAGCCAAAAAACACTATAACCGGAAGTTCTTTATAAACCAGGATTTTTCTTAAGGAAATAAAATCAAAGTCCTACAATAAAGGTCTTTTTTCAGACAGATCACAGAATGTCAGATGAAGACTCCTACCTGAGTGGACAACCAAATGTTTCCGAAGACTGGAGTATTCAGCAAAGGAGCGACCACATCCCTGTGCCTGACACAGAAAGGGTTTTTCCCCTACAAGGGAAAAGTAAGTTCTTAGATTTTGGGATCACAACTTAATCTGATTGCTCAAGTCCCTGAGAACAGCCTGGACTCCATCTACTCCATTCTCCCATTTGGCCGTATGTATATCAGAGTTCCATGGAAATTGCACACCTCTCCTTAACTTCCTAAGGCTTTTACAGCATTCTCTTCACCAGAGTAAACAGAGGCATTATTTTAAAATATTCTTAGACCATCATTCACTGAAAGTGAAGCAAGGGACCACTGTTTCTAGATAATCTTCCAAGTATATAAATTCTAATAGAGTAATACAAAACTACTTGATCTATGATACATCTTCTATTTGCAGTTCTCAACAACCAGCTCTCATTCCACACACTCAGAGGGTCCTGCTCCCTTTCTGCCTCTCAGTGCCAAAAATCCCATTAACTGTATTTCCCTTCCTATCAGATTCTATACTTTAGATCAGGCTGAACTTGCCAAAATCCTGTGAGAGATGTGTCAGTCATTTATATCTATGTGAAGTGAAACTGTAATTCAAGGCACAAATTGTTCTCATGGGCTGAAATTTATATCCCAGCTATTTTTTATTTATTTAAATTATGATAAACTGTGAGGCTACTATATTAATGCAGTTCAATAAAATTAATCTGTTTTGAACATTCTCTTAATAAAGCTAGACATAACTTTTGCTTGCAACACCCCTCTAAAGAGCTCAATATACCACGTTTAACACTATGATTTCAAGTCTTTAACTAGACCCCTGTACAAAAGTAATAGCAAGACCACAGGAAATTAAGCAAGCTATTTTAACAATTTATTGTACAACATATATGTAATTCTTTCAGAGTAAACTTGTTTTTAAAGGCATTTTTACTGTGGATTTGCCTTTAGAACTCTTCTTCCTACAGCTCATTTATTAGCCTCTTATCTACAATAGCATTTGACAGCTGCAAGCAAAAAGAATCAACACAGCATGTTCCAATTGCTGTTACAAAGCTGAAATATGTAGCAGAGTCTCAAACACTTTTGTACTTTCTGGCTTGATATAAATCTTTAGAAGTTTGGAAAAACTATCATTGACCTAAATAACAGTGCACAGTTCCATCTATAAAACACCCTAGAGCTATTTACACCTGCAATTTGATAACACCTTTGGTCTGATCAAATGCTTAATTCCATATTATCCATTTGCAGTTTAGAAAGTTGCAATTCACTCCTCCAGAAGCTACTACTCTGCTGGTTACGGAACGCTCTTATCAGTGAGGACTGTGCATGTATCAGTTGGGCCTATAAAGTTAATCTGCACCTTGGCTGAGAGCTGTAAGTGCAAAAGAAAACTGCAAAAAGTATAGCTGCTGTTACTACATTACATATTCAAAATTTTATTATTGGTATACAGTTTTTAACTACATCCCAACATCTGCCCCCAAACCATGTGTTCCAGCTAGACTGCACATACTTTAAAATAGCAGTCTTTTCCCATGTGCATCGACAAACCACATACCATACGGTCATGTTTAAGTAAGGCAGAAGGCACAAACAGCTGCTGGCGACCCACATAATCTGTAATTTCATTTTACCAGGGAGGCCTTGTTCTCTCATTTTTGTCAAGGTTATTTTGAAATGTTAACCAACTGTAATACAATGCTTGCGAAGCCATCAGGGAATCTCTAACAATATTCCGAGAAGCCTGAACTGGGCCATTTGTTTAAGTGTTGTGATAACCCTAAAGCTTAAAAAACTAAACAAACAAAATCACCAGTTTATTCACTATGAACTTTGCTGGTCATTAATTAAATTGCTGGTCACTATTATATTGCTGGTCATTTCAACAGTAACTTTTGTGCCTCTCTCAAACTTTATAGTACAAAAACACCTAAAGCCCTTTGACTGCTATACCAACTTCTGAAAATACTGAAAGGCAGGATCATGTTCTCCAGAGGAGCCATCATAAACAAACCATGTATAAAATACAGCACTGTGAAATGAAGGTTCTTTTTTTATTTACTATAAAAAGTTGGGCATGACTTGAGAGTACACAGGCTTCAGCATATACTAACATCCCAAATTAGAATTGGCACAAACAGCAGTTTGCACACCATACTGCTGTCTTCTAATTAACGCTTTTTTCTACTTTTCTTTGCTACTCATTCCACTGCATTCCTCATTTCCCCGTATGTCCCAAATGTAGTCATTCTACAAACAACACGGGTAACACAAGCTAGTTAGTCAGGCACATGTCAGTACAGTGCCTACTATCTAAGCTATTGCGACTTTCAGGAATTTCAAACAACCTCTTTATAAAACACAATTTCAGAAGTCATGTTCACTAACTACTCCCTAGATAACAGTTTAGTTTCACACACCCCTCCCTCCATCACATAACTGCAAGGGAATCTTCAGAATAGGCGTTGGAACGGAATACAGCATCACCGCACACCATTTGAAAGGTAAAGCCTGTGTGAAACTATACAGAATAGTGACAAATTAGCACTTGATTTATCTGACCTATAGATCAAGGTGAATTGACAGAAAAGGGACATTAATGGAGGGCAGAGGTAAACAACATAATACTTTCAGTAGTTTGAGGACAGAGGAGGAAGCGGTTTATTCCTCAGGAAAGACCCCACCTCAGCAGAACACAAATAGGTGAGGCCCAAAACACACCAGTGTGAATTCGTAGGTGATTCTTCAGATTTCCAGCTGTTGTGAACTGTTTACCACAGCCCAGTTCTGTGCACACAAAGGGTTTTTCGCCATTGTGAGTTCTCATGTGCACCTTCAGCCTCTGCAAGACGTAGAAACTTTTTCCACAACCTTCTGCTGGGCAGGTGAAGGAGCGGTCGTTACTGGAAAGCAACAAAAAGCTGTTTCATTGCCAGCTACCGCAATGCATTTTTTCATGAACACTTGACTTCTTTCTTTTATTAAATACCTGTTAAAATACAAAAATTCTAAACCAAACATAACAAGTACCTGCAAAATCATATAAATCTAATCCAAGTTTTTCAGAATAATTGACTTAAAGCACTCAACAGATGTATTATTTATATGAATAGTGCCAGGTTTTCGCAGCTTGTTAATGTCAAAACCTAACATTATCTCAAATAGACAGTGCATTTTTTCAAGGTCATAACCACAAATAGGTTCATTCTGCTCACCGGTGTGTTTTCAGATGATACTTGAAGTGAGCTGGCCATACAAACGTCCGATCACAGCCCTCAACCGTGCACTTCAGCTTTCTTTCCACACGAGATAAATGAGGAATGGGGCTTGAATCTTTTGGCTGCCCGTCTCCTGTGCAAAGATGAACATTTTCCCCTGGAAAAAAAAAAAGCCTACTGAAATCGAAAAAATATACAGATTACTATAATGTGTCAAAGTTAATAGGAAAAACAGCATTATATATGATACAGGATTGTAAATCAGGCATGTGTCTGGCTACTAATTGTTTAGCATGTCCTATGCTGCTGCCTAGCCTGTAATAGTGATCAGACACAGACTTGCAAACCCTACCAGGTATTCCTAACAAGTCATCTGGATCAGATCTGCTGCTACCAGATAAGGCTTATCACAAAAAGAATAGAAAGCCAATGCACCAGAAATTGTAAAAATGGTCTCTATATCAATACCAAACAACCAATTTTAACTGTCAGCCAACTATCACCTATTAGCTAAGCTGCTTTTAGAAACACCTTAGCTAAAATAAGAGGTATTGCATTTGCGTGCAATTATTTATTAAAATAATTAAGTCAGAAAGCATGTGACTAAATTCAATTATGAATTCTCCAGAAAACAGATCTCCAAACACAGTGGAGCTAAAAAGAAAGTATAATTCATAGTATGTATTAAAAATAGGCTCTCAAAAGTGAAAATAAAAGTTGAAAAACAAGCAGCTGCATTCAGAAAGAAGATATTCTTTACATGTACTGGAGAACTAGTAGGCTACAATGAACAGATGGTTCCACTAGAGTTCATTCCCCAAGAAAACATGAGAAGCCTATTTATCATGAACAAAAAGACAGAATTGTTCTGTATCATTCTGTCACTGATTATTTGAAGATGTCATAACTGATTCAAAGCAAGAGAGAATTAAAGAGAGGAAGAAACAATGTGAAACTAAGGGTCTTGTATAGAACATTCAACTTTTGAGACACAATCTGTGGATCTCCTACCATTATTGCTTGCTTTGGCATTCTTTGCGAGCTGTGCCCGAGTGGCAGCAATTAAACTGTCATGGGCCAATTCTTGCACTCGTAGGAACCATGGGGTACTGCTGTCTGTGCTATCGTGGGAGAGAAAGTCATTGCCAGAATCTTCTGCTTCATCTTGAACAAACACCAAGTGCTCTGCGGGAGACCCCAGCCCTAGAAGAGAAGACAAATTTGTGAAACAATAATGTAACAGAGGGAAATTTCTTTTGCTTCTCAGAGATTAGTGTTCATAGCATGGATGAAATAGCTGCCCTGGAAAAGTCTCCACCGATCTCTAAATTGTAGAAAGGTGCTGATGACTAAATGCTCTAAAAATATCCAATAATGCCCAGAAAATGTAATGATCTTTCTTCTTCATAAGCAGCAGGGAGAGAGTTGTATCTCCTGCATTCTCCTGAGACATATCCAGCCAGATGACAAACAGAAGGACAATTACCTGCTCTTGTTAGATTGAGAAGAATGAATGAAGTGCTGTCGCTAGGCTGGAAGTCTTGCAATAAACTAGAAGTTTCTGGAGTTGACAGAAGTTCAGATGGTTTCTGTACATTCTGTGCCCTTGTTTCCTCTCCATCAGGGCCTACATTTACCTGGAGACTTCTCAAGACAGCAGATGAAGAAACATCTTTGGAAGAATTAGTGTGACTTGGAGAAGTGAGATCTCTTTCATCATCTAATGAGGGAAGTGAAACCAGAGTAAATAAAAGTATAAATACACTATGACTAAAGGACACCTATGAAATTATTTTCCTAAGAAAAAAAGCCCCAGAACTTGAGAGAGAAGGGAAGAGGAAGTTTCTAACTAGTCAGAATTCACTATTAAGTGAGAAGATTCAGTCACTCTGCTGAACTTGTTCCTCCATCCCTGGAATGTCTTATCAGCAAGAAACAGTGGGAGCAGAGTGGTTAAGTAAAGACAGCTGTATGAAGGGCAGGGTCACAAAGATCTGCCACATAGATTTTACCTGGCAACATGAGTCTGTTGCATTCTGAGGTCTCAGTAACAGGAAGCAGAGAGAGACAGGTGATGTCTTTTGGTTCTGATTCCACTAGTCCTTGTCCCAGTGGAATAGAAGTATTTTGAACAAACTGAACCAGCAGCTGAAAAAACATACTGAAGATTAGGTCAAGAGCAGCACAAATAATTTAACTAAATCCAGTCAAACTAGTAGTCCTTACTGTCTTGTAGGAGACATTGAATATAATACCATGAATACACACAGATAAAAACGGAAACTTTTCAATTTACATTAATACAAGGAAAGAATTGTTTGTTATCTCTGAAATACCTACAAACTTCTCATTCAACATATAATAAACAGCTCTGGATCATTGCAAAGTAAGTCAAGTTAGGCTATATTTATTTTTAATTAATATTTTACCACTTGATACTTTATTATGGTCTAACATTTCAAGGTAATGCTTTCCACACTCAGCCTTTGGTACAGGTATTTTTTTAAATTATTGTGTTTAAATATTTAACTGAAAGCTGGCCTTTTCTAAATTAAAAAAGGCAATCAGAAGACTAGTTACAAAGATGTCTACCATATGGGTATGCAAAACAAGCAGATAACAATCAGAGAAACACGGTTGGGTTGACAAAGGGAAGAATACAGACAGCCTCACCCATCCAAATCAATGACTCATAAAACCATCAAAGATGGACAACCAACCCACCCACTAAGGGGATTAACAGAAGAAACCCTCTCCAAAATACTACACGAAACAAGGGGGACTATTGCATAAAGAGGTATAGGACTTAAACTGAGATACATTCCCTGGGGAGGATTTGGGACTGGTCAAAAATTTTTGAGGGATTTGTACAGGACTTATTAGGCATTGTTTAAGGGAAAGGCCAAAGGCAGGAAAAGGAAAGGATCAAGATGGATCAAGGCAGAACAAACATAAGAAAATGGAGAGGGAAGGATAAAAGGGGCCCATTGCACATAAGCAGGAAGTTGGTCAATTCAGTTGTCTGGCACGGCCTAAGTCTTGCATTCCATCCTGTCTTCTTATTAAACTCCATTCTTACCTTCTTCCTATGTGGTCCTGCTCTCTACAGTGGGTCTCTAGAGGCACACACTAATTTCCAGTGCATGTCATATGCTAATGAACCCCAAGACAGTCTAGTCAGCAAGTGAAATGAGAAGTGTGAGGATAGATCCCAAAGAAATCCATGAAGGTTTTCCTTAGGCAGCAACCCTTGAACACAGAATCAGGTACTTTGTGCTGCCCATATTAATGAGGATAAAGCTACAAGCACTCAGTCTGTGTTCATTTTGATTTAACAAAGGAAGTGCTGCTAGGAGTTAGGAGATAACACAGTCCAACTTTTGCAACGGACTGAACAAATTCTGTGAACTGCATGAGCTTTTTTAAACATGGTCTCAAATCTCTCCCCTGAAGGGATTTACACTTCAGAAAGATAGGTGGCCAGTTGTAACACACCCAGACCATACTCCATGTTTCAGAGAAAATACTGCTCAAAACCTCCATGTAGCATCTATTTGTTTGCCTTTAAGTTCTGTCAAACAAATTAACTCATGTACTCACATTCTCAGGGGTTTTTTTTAACACCGAATGAAGAAATATGGACACTAACAATACACAAAAAAATTAAACCTCAAGTTCCTTATCTCTAGGAAACTCCTTGACAAAAATCCTGCATTCTGCTGCTGTCTAGCAAACAACTGTATGCAGCAAACTTTTATCTTTGGCATTTAGAAGGAAATTGTACAAGATAGGTATTTAAAAACTACTACCCTCATTGTGACACATTTTAACATGTAGTCACAGAGAGCCTAGATGGAGCTGTCTGTGCAGTGATATAGTTCATCAGTGTCAAAAGAAAAACACTAAAAATCCTGATGTGCCCATTGTATATTTGTGATTAAAACCCACCAGTCACAGATAATTTGATTTTTATTTTGTATGTTGTGATTGCCTTAGTACTTCCTTTTCAGAACTATTGGCATCTAATTCCAAATTATTCCTGTAGCAGACAGCAGCCTCTTACAGTGTCTCTTACATCAAGAGAAAGCCTGTTAAATCAAAGGAACTGTAAAGAAAACAGTATTTTGTGCTCTGATTTCTCTATGCTCATTTCCTCTCAGAACACTAGAAACACTGATGCTTTCTCAAACACTTTACCCTCAAAGAGCTGCTGTTAACAGCTTTAACAGCCCTGATTGGTCTCCCTGAGACCTGCACTCACACTGTCTCCCTAGGGCCTCCTTTTATGCTCAGCCTGGGCCAATCATTCATTCCCTTCCCGAGTTGTGCTGTAGGCTTACCTGTCTACTGGATGAACCTCAGATTTCTACTGTGTCTCCAGCCCTATCTTCTGCTGCTCCTACCTGGACTCTGGATAGACCCTGGACTGGGTCACCACTTTGCCTTATCCAGGGCTGAGGGCTGTGGATTACAGCACCTATTTCTGCCTTCCATGCTCAGGTGCTGCAGTATTGTGCCCTGCTCTGTGAGGGCACTGCCTGGGCTGGGATCATCTTTGACTCCCTGCTCACCCTCCCTTAGGAGCAGGCTGTCATCACTGACAATTATGAAGCTACAAATTAAGTCCTGCAGTCATTCAGATGGCAATGTGCCATTTGAACTAGGCCACAAGCCAGATGGCAGCTTGAAAGGTTAGAATTGTTTCGTCTTAGATATAAGATTATCCAGAGGACCTAGCAAGAAGATGAATCTATTTTTATGTTGTCAAAAAAAAAATACATAGGCAATAAGAGACAGTCCCCTCCCCAGGGGGAGGGGATTCTAATTTAGGATTTTAAAAATAGGAGAAAGGGATGTAAAAAGAGAGTTAGGAATAATGTGCAACGTAACCAGAAAGAAAAAGTAGAGACTAAACTGTGAGCACTAACATAGATCTAAATTATTAGACTATCTTTCATGCTGATGAGCCCTACTGCTTCTTACTCCAACATGAAACACCTGTTTTATGGACTTGCCTATTTTTATACAAAAAGACCTAAATGAAACTTGCCTCCTTCAAGAAGAAAGCTTTGCTTCAAACCTTCCACTTCAACATATCAACATTAAGCCACTAGAGAAAAGCAAAATGCAACAACCAGAAACAGATGTTCAGAAGAAATAAGTTCCTTTTAATTTGCTTTGTAATGACAAACTAGTACAGAGAATTGGGGCAAAAAAAGCAGAAGGAAACAAACCAACATGAATCATGCCCATTATTAAAATGTGAAGTAAAAAAACCTCAACTCTTCACATAAACTAAAGCAAACCAATCATCAACTCAAATAATTCAGACAAAATAAAAAGTTTTCATGTTAGTTTTATCTTGACTGATTTTTCCTAAACTTTCCTGTTCAAAATCATTGAATACCTTTGTGGAGAACTACAGCAAGTTGAATAGAAAGAACTCATTACAAGCATTGTGTCATGCTGTCCCAAGCTTCTTGCAACATGGTTTTGCAGCTGAAAGTAAATAGGAAATTATAAGGGTATCTGGTAATTGGCTATTCAGCAAAGAAATCTAGGAAAGAATAGGTTATAAATTAAATGCACAGATACATAAACACTAACAAACGCTAGCAAACTGCAGATAGGAGAGAGTAAAAATATCCAGAACTCCTAGGACACTGATGGATGGGCCAGTACAGGAATAACTTGAGTATGATCTTGAAAAAAATTCAACCAGAAACTTTGTAAGGAATAGGAACAATGTTATCTTGGGTTACCAGAACCCATATCTCATCTGCAAGAGCAAACTTTCTATGGGACATGGGGGAAATTCTGGGACTAGGTAAAACATATCAAGGTACCTTGAGTGGAAACTGTGGGACTGTGAGAAACTTATGGATATTTCAGGGAAGGATCAAAGGCGAGGAAATGGAGGGATCAAGGCAGATAGGAGAGAAACAACTACTGGGAACAGAAAGGATTGGGGATAATACTGGTTACCACATTAGCAGGCTGCTGCCCTGCATAACCACTGGAGTCTACCTCATCCTCTCTAATGCTTTCTGCTCCTAAATGGTTTCTGAGTACATTCATTTGATTAAATTCACTTTTGCATAGACTGTGAAATACAGAAAAACACAATCTGGAAACCCAAAATCCTGGCCAGAAGCTGAATTAAAAAGCCCAAGGCCTGGATATAGATAATGGAAGGACTCGAGGTTTGGCAAAGAGTGGACAAATAAACAACCACAAGTATGCATGTCAGCCAAGGGAGGACATGTGTGATATGCCAGCAAATGTCAAACCTTTTTACCTGATAAGCAGGAACAGGATCAGGCCATTTGTGACCTTTCTTTCCCAGGGGAATGCCATTTGTGTTTGAGTGTGCTGGTAAAAGCCCTATCCTGCCACAGCCATAATGTCTGTACTGTCTGTGTGTGCACAGGCATATTTTGGCAGATCAGGCCCAGGTGCACTTCTGTGTGCACCTGGGAACTGTCTGATGGTCTCATGTCTGAAAGACTAGGAAGGCAGGAATCTCCTAGATTGTACAGTTTGACAGATCCCATAACCAAAAAAACATCTGGGATCACAAACAGGCCCCAAATGGGCTGTAAATATTCCTGAGATGGTGACTGTAGAATCCCTACATAGGGAAGAGACTGATCCACTATGTTGAAGTGCTAGAATTTGTAAGCAAAGCAGATAAGTCATCTTGGGAAACTAGAATACTTGTAGTTAGGGAAATTGAATGCACAGAGTATTAAGAGAATACTGTAGGAACAGTAAGAGGTGTGAGGTGGCTTTACTCTATAGCTAAGACATCCCATGGAATTTGAAGTAAATCTTAATATTGCAAAAAGACATCCTTGACTTAAAAGATTCAAACTTTATGGGACAGACATGAATCATACTGAGAGAACCCATAATCCTTGGAGGGCAAAGTTGAAGTGCATCTTGGCATAAAGAATTTTATTTTTGCTCTGCCATATCACCTTCTTGAATATACCCTCCTTTAACTACTTCAGCTGAAATGTCACATACCTGAAAATCCTGTAAATAATACAGACAGTGAATGTATTAAAAAATGTAAAATATTTCTTGGCTGTTGTCACTAAGCAGATACTTGTTATCAATGCTGGTCAACAAGAAATGGTTGGACAGGATTATGCCAGGGTCTATCACTGCAAGCAATGCAGAATGCTTGCATTACCAAGAGACTTGAATAATGTCCCTGACCTGAGAGGGGAAAAAAAAGCCCTACAACAAACAACAACCAAAAAACTGTTTAAAGAACTGATAACCTCTACTAGAAATCCTTAACGAAATAAAAAACCCAACAAAACCCAAAAAAAACCTCAAACCAAAACAAAAAAACAAACAAACAAACAAAAAAAAAACACTAAACAAAACCAAACAACCCCACAAACAACCAAACCAGAAACAAATGATGATATAGCCACCTGGGAGGCATCATCTTAAGTTTGTCCCATAATAGATGATTCAAAAGCCAAGAAGTGTCAGCCAGCTGCTTTAGCTGAAGTAGGGGTTGCTGGGAGGGACAGGGTAAGAAGGTTCTCCAGAACCTCAGATCTATCCTCCCACTAGACAGCTGGAGAGCTAGACTAGATTCCCAGAGCAACCATGTCTTTAATCAAAACCATTCCTGTTCTAAATTTAACCAGTAGACCACAACAAAATAGAGGTAAAAAAAAAATTGAGTGGAGGGGGAGGAGAAAGGAGGGGCTGGAGCTGAAGGGTGTGCAGGGCAGAAGGCTTGTTACCTAGAAACTGGGATGTCCTCCTCCCATACACCCTCTGGGAAACTAATGAAATCACAAGCGTCTCTCCGTGTGAGGCACTGAGGAGGAGAGAGAGGCTAAAATACCTCTCTTCACCCCCTTTTCAATAACTAACTCCATTTACAGAACATAGTTATAACTCATTTGACTGTGCTAAGAGTTACCCCAAGAGCAGAAAGCACCCCACACTGGACCAGTATGGTGGAGGTGACTGGAAATACATGCAAGTAATAAATCACCTTGAAGGCTTAAAGCATGCAAAATGCAAATCTTAGCAGTTCCATGAGGAATGATAGTTACATAGCTTTGGGGGCAGGGAGTCCAGAAGAAAAAGCAGATCCACCTGTTCATACAATAGTCTCCAAGCAACTTTGTAACTTTCTATGAAAGGAGGATTCACCTCTACTCAAGCATTAAGTATTTAATGGTATGTTGGTGGCTTCTTTAGGGATAAAGCCAGTAGCAAAGAAGCCTATGCAATAGAGACATAGTGCTTTGATTGTTGTTATCCACATGTCACAGAAATACAGCTAGCTCTTAATATATATCTCACATGATAGGGTATATGAAAAAACATCTGTGGCTATAAGAATTGTGGTGTGATAACATGGCTCCCTAGAGGATGTAAAATCATTATTTACTTTCTGAGACATTTGAACTGCTATTTGGGGAAAGTGTAAAAAGAGTATCTACCAGCACTATTTTCTATTGCTTTGATGTGAAACTAACTTAACACCCAAGTTTCATAATCAGAACTAAAACAAAAGTGTATGTATGTATGGAAATAAATCAAAATTTTTAGTATAAAATAGCCTCGATCAAGATTGAGGAACATAGTTTAGAAGAAAGCATCTACAGAAAGGATGCCCTCTGCAACAACCACTGTTAACTTTTTTTATTTACCAGGCCTGTTTCTTCTGGAGAATAAACAGCTAACTTTTATTATGGGCTTGCTGGGACGGAAATGCAACTCTGCCATGAGGAAATAGGACGATTATGTAAGCAAGCCTAATTAATAAATACCTTACTCATGTTGAGAAAAGACAAGGACCAGTTACAGCTCCTACTTGAGGAATGAGCAATGAGCATTCCAACTGTCCTAGTCCTTGGCTGTCAGAAATAATCTAAGGGAACCCACCCATTCACAGACAAAAGTAACAAAGCCCTCCCACCTTATCGTTCAGAACTCAGAAGAATATTGAGGCACGAGAGAGGAGCACTTTGCAGATTGTGCTGAGACTACTCAGAGCTAGTATGAATTTGCAGCTACTTTTCCTGAACAGTGTGATTGGAAGGGCTGCTCTGTTAAGAAACAAATGCCTTAACACATCACATGAGCTGTAATGCATAACCAGCATGTAATTCTTTTTAGAGCACCAGTTTAAGATACATACTGTATTGCTTATAGGGATAGAAACAAGACTTAACAAAAACCATTCAATTAAGTCTTACAAACTTCCCCAAAACATATTTCATAGCTGTACTATGTCCTCTGCTCCAGGACATTAGCCATCTGCAGAGGTAAAGCTGAGAACCACAAAAAGCAAGAATACCAAGTGATAACAACCCCTGCATCTTTAAGTGGGGAAATGAACAGAGATAACTAATGGCCATTCAACCCGAAAAATGAGTTAAGAAATAGGAGAGGCAGCAGGTGGTGGTGGTGTTGAGTGTAACAAATTGCAGACACTTGTAGCTAGCATATTACAGGTAAGAGCAACAAAACCCAGAACTTCTCAGCAACTGATTAGTGAGCCACTGTTAAGAGTGACATCTTGTAAACGTTCAACCAGAAATTTTAACTAAGGAAAAAAGCTATTATGGCTTATCAGAAAGGGTCTCATACAACAGACCAAACTTACTACCCAAGATAACAAGGACAGCAGGATGTGTTAAGTTTATTATGCTATGTGTAGGAGGAGGATCACAGGAGGACTCAAGGCAGATAAATGAATAACCAGGTACAGGGGGGAGAGAAGAGACTCCAAACATATGTTTGCTGGCTGCTAGTCAATACATTGCTGTGCCTCATCACTGCCATCCCCTCCTATCTAATTACCAAAGACATTCCTAAATACTCTACTCACAAGTGAGTCTACTGCTAGTAAGCTTCTAGTTTACTACAAGTAGGAGGCTACCACAGTCTAGGAAAAAAAAAAAAACAAAAACCAAAAAATATTCCAGCCAGAAAGCGGCTTAAAAGTCCTGGCTCTGGGCAGAACTGCAGGCCTGGCAGAGACCATGTGAATGTGAGTATGCATGAGAGTCAAGTAATGAGGGTACAGCAATAGCCCTCTCTCTCTCTCTCTCTCTCTATATATATATATAGCTACTACAGCTATAGCAAACCATGGTTGTTCACGCTTTCCCTGTGCATGTGATAATGTGTATGTTCATGCTTTACCTGTGGTTGCGGCCAGCTGTGCATACACAAATGTCCTTGCAATTCATGCCCAGCTGAACCTGGAACAGTCCAGCAGCTCCACACTGAGCAACTGGGATCTCCTGTGTGCTGCTGCCTACCACTTCTGCCAACTGCTTAATGGAAACACGAATACTTTGAAGAACAGAACTGGCTGATGCTGATATAATAATCCAGATTGTCCAAAACCAAGTAGAGTCAATTTGCTTTGAGGGAAAGAAATAGTCAATTTGTTAATTTATTTTATTCTCATAACAAAATAGTGCTGTAATAGTGGAAAAATATGTAATCTGAGAACAGGCAAGAATATTGGTTGATACTTGAAAGGAGGTGAAAGAAACTTGCAATATTTTCTAATTTTTTACCATTCAAATCAAAACATGGAAGCATTAGCAAATGTCACTAAAAACACTTGGAAAATTAGTATGTAAGCAGCAATCTGAGTAAACTCATGAGCTCTAAGTGTTGCCTATAAACGTTCCTGGGAACCAAACTCAGTTCATAATTGCTCACCTCAGGTTTGGATTCTAACTCATCCGATAACATTGATTCAAGTGTCCAACTCCTGCAGCTGTTCTCAACAAGGCACAGATTTTTTAATTTTTTTATTTTTTTTTTTTAGTTCAGAGAGGACAACACTCCCTGCTTATTTTCATATTTTCCTAAGTGCAAACCAGTGTGGTGGTCCTTCTGCAAGAAGCTCTGCTGCAGAAATAATTAATTTAACCTAAAACAACAAAAAAGGAAACAAAGAAAGAGGAACTGAAAAACAAGAGCAAAGCAAAAAGAAGTGAACGTGTTGATGCAACTGTAAAATATACATTGAGGTATCAGTAAAATTCATTAACTGAGGTTTCTGGATTTCTGTTTTCAGTGAATCAACAAAATAGCCTTTAAAATTAATTTCACAATGTTACAATGTTATTTACCACATTTTGTTTGCAATCACTAATTTTTAATGGATAATTGCCTTGATTGTTCTGGAAACTTATGGGATCAACTGCAAATCACATAAAGTATTCAAGATATGAGGAAGCTGAACTCCCAGCCCACAACACAGTGGAATTATCCAAATGACTGATAAAAAGGAGCCATATACAAACAACCTGTCAGCAGGAAACATCAGTTCTTCCTGTCAGTCGAGATATTTCACAGAATCAGAAATTTAATTTCTTGATGAGCCCAGATAAATAGAACTTATTTCATAAATACTCATATGATGCTTGTCCTAAAAGGGAAACAGGAGAGCAAGCTTTTCTTGCTTGCTGGGAAAACACTCAGACACTACTGATGGGAGAAAAATGTGAACTACATACAGTTTTTTCCCCTTCCCAACACAACTATCAACCTACTACGTTAAAAAGTAACAAGAATCAGCTGGATCAGCTTAAAAAAAAGAACCTAAAAGCCTTCCTCCCACACTCTGACAGCAGCACTGAGCTTCACCTGCCGTGAAGGGGCAAGACACCACACACAGCGAGCGCAGTGACCGAGCCCTCCGCACGCAGCGGGCCAGGCCCGCCCATCCTCCCGCGCCCACCCGCTGCCCCGTCCGCTCCTACCCGGCAGGGCGGGCCCCCGGTGACCCACGGGGACAAGGGCCGGCGCTGCCAGCCCCGGCTGCCCACGCCCCGGCCGGGAGGAGCCCGGCGCAGGCCGGGGAGGACCGGGGGCAGGGCGGAGCGCCGAGGCCCGGCGGGGCAGGTGCCGCCCGCCCCAGGGCGCGGGTCCGGCCGCAGCCGTGAGGGGCGGCCCCGGCAGCGGGGACAGCAGGGACAGCAGGGCCGGAGCGTCCCCGCGCTCCGCGGCTCGCTGGGCTCCCGCGCCCACAGGGGTCAGCGGGTCCCGCAGGAGCGGCCGCAGCACCCCCAGCACCCACCTTACCGGCATCTCCGCCGCCCGGACGTGACGAGCCCCGCCGGAAATACCGCGCGGGGCGGGGCGGGGCGGCGCTGCCGCCCTCTGCTTCCATCGCCCCCGAAAAGACACAACGTCCCGGTGCTTGGGTTTTCCCCGGTTCCGCTGGAAACGTTACCGGGACTGCCGTCTTTAGCTGCAGCCTGATTCCTCTTCAAGTAAACCTTTTTTATAAGGATTGTTACTGTACAGGTGAACATGATGCCGGAACCTTATGGAAAGGTTCAGTCTGCTGAGCTTCTTTTTTCTACATAAATCAACACTGAAGACGCATTATCCCAGTTTGTTACAGCACATTTGGAAACACCGGTTTCCTACTAATACTTCGTTTCTGTTTCTGCTTTGCTCTGACTTGCTGCTCTCTCTGTTCTTGCAGCTGGTGATGGAAAATTCCAAGAGTTCACTGTAGCTCACAAAAAACATATACCAAGTTAGTAATTCCAGAGACACACATGTCTTTGCAATGTACCTAATAAAATAAGAAAGGACTGAGTAATTTAAAAACCTTGCACTTTGGTTTTAGCTCTTTATCTGTATGTGACCAGCACCTGAAGAAGTTGGCAGCCTCTGGTCTTTACATTAGCAGCTGAATCAGTGACCTTCAGGTCCTGTGAACTTTAACTCAGCTATTCCTGACTTCCATGCCAGCACAGCTGCTCGTGGCACACTCCTGGTGCGGTGCTGATAGGCAGTGAAAACCCTGGTGAGAGGGAAGTAACCCAACAGCAGCTGTCATTGCTAGCAATATCAGGTTTCCTGAGGCTCACTCACAGCATGGCCTCTTCTGATCCACGGTGGACTGTGAAAAAACTTGTGGTCACTTCTTGGTAACTGGCTGTCATCTCTTGCCTTGAACTGCTTTGGAATGATTTTTTTTTCCCAGCCCCTCCAAGATGCGCAATATGGCTTCACTGCATTTCAGAACATTTGAAAATTTGATTTGCAGCATAAAGATTTGTAGTTATCTCCCTCAGCTTTAAATGTGTGGTGAGAGGCTTAATGGAGGAATCATACTGACAGCCTAATGCTTCAGCAAAAAGACTATTGACCAGCTACCTGCTGGAGCCACCTGGTAGTTCCATAAAGTCTGCAAGCAAGTTAGATGCATGTCTTTTTCTGAGGTAATTATCCCATCCGCTTGCAGGCATTGCATTAATACTAACAAAAGCCTGCACTGTAAAATCAATTTTCAGTCAAGCTGAAGCACATTTCTGCTGTACAAGGCAGGGAAAACTGATTCAACACCCAGAATCAACAGCCTCAGAGACTGGGCCTGCCATACTGGCCCTGCAGATGGATTCTATCAGGGAACCTAAAAAGTCTGGCATTTATCATATTGGACCACTCAGCCACAGTTGTGGTGCCCTGAAGCTTTAGACAGATTCATTTATTTAAGCCTGCAAAACTGAAAGTAATAGCTTCTGAGACTGACTTTTTAAACACAAAAAGCCAGAGCTCATTAAATGGCCATGCACCAGTAACAGTAAAAGACCATTTCACTGTACTGTTGAGGAATATATTCAGTGCAGGTATCTTGGTTTGCAGCTGCAGTGTAAGCTGTAGATTGAGCTCTCTGGATGACTGGAGTCCGAGGCAAGAGGCTGTGAACTGCCAACCCTTTGACAAGCTCAGGGGCCTGTGGCCCAACCAGGTGACCAGACACTCAGAGACATGGCAGGAGACAAGGACCCCCAAACATTCCCATGCTTAGATTGTGAGGGTATAAAACCCCGGGGTTTCCTTTGTTTGGGGTCCCAGCTCAAGCTGTTGTTTAGTTATTTCATCAAGATTGAATTATTTCAAGGATTGGAACCAGTGAGGGCTGAGATGGTAAGGAAACCTTGTCTGACTGTGTGAGTATGAGGGTGCGTGGGGAGTCAGACTCACTGGAGCTACTCACTGGGAAGAGATTTCGGTCCCAACTTAGGTGGTGGGAGTGTGACTGCCAAAGTAGACAGGAAAGTTTCCCTAAAACAGCATGCTATTGTATTACTGATCCAATATAATCCAACAAAGGTAACAATAAATGCAGAACTACTAATTTCATAAACCAACTTTTCTTGATGCTACTTTGGTAATCCAAAGGAACTGAATCACAAAGCTTGATGCTGTTTTATATTAAGATACTCAGTAATCTTGGAAGTCCTTTGACTCATCACCAGCTCAACAATGGGGAATTGTTGAGTAGATATTAAAATATGGAGACATGTAGGCGCATAAGTTCCTTTCATTTGCATCCTTCTAGGCCTGATGAGTTTGGCTGCTTCAGAACTTGCATCTTGACTGCCTGGGGAATTTTGGTGGAATCTGCAGTGGGAATAGCACAGCACTTACCTGAGTTGTTTATGCTGGTTCAAATCACTTGTGCAGGTGTGTGAAGCAGTACTGGTCCTGATGAGAGGACTGGGAATTTCCTGTAGTCTTACTTTCATAGTAACATCTGCCTCCACAGGCTCCTTTTCTCCAATCAAGGGGAAATGGAATACACATTTCCCCCAGGATCAGCTGCAAGAAAAGATAAGAGATGTTGTTTTTTCACCCCTGCTGTGAGACAGAAAAAACGGCTAGTCATGGAGTAAAGGGAGAGTGGTGGTTTAGGTTTGGTTGCTAACGAATCTGGTTATAATGTGTGCCTACTCTGTATGCAGAGGAGTCTAGACTTTATTTCTATTAGCACATCTTTTATTATTTTGGGTATACATTTCTGAACACTTGGATATAAAGTTGTTACAGAAACTGTGTTCATTATTCCAAGATACTGGCAGTACTCAATTTTATTTCGGTAAGTTTGGGGGTTTTTTTAATTATAAAAATGTATGCAATTATCATCACTTTGTTGTTCAACCTTTACAGCATCAGCACGTAACAGCCTCTTAAATTCTCTCAAAACTCTGTATGCACAGAAGTCACCCTTACACACCTACAGCGGATGTTGATACGGGTGTTATAAAAGTGCGTGAGATTTAAGAGAGTGAGAATACTAAGATTTGGAGCATTTTCTCCTGTATCCCCCCAGGCTCGCAGCCGGTTCTGTCACATGTCGGACTCTGCCGCGCTCCACCTTTCCTGCGTAGTCAGCGCGTTTCCCGCGGCAGCAGCAGGAATGCTGCTGAGGTAATTTTGCTGGCTCAAAGGCGTACGTGCGGTCCCATACGGACCTCGGCGCCGCCGCCACCAGACATCACCAGACACCCTTCCCAAGTTTTCCTAAACACCGGGCGCGCAGGCAGGCGCGCCCGGCGGGGCCGTGCCGGGCCTGCCCCCTGCAGCGGCCGGCGCTGCCCCCGTGCAGCCCGCGGGGGCCGCGGTGCCGGCCGCGCCCCGGGCAGGAGCCTGCGCCGCACTGCGTTGGGAGCAGGGCGGGGAGCGGGGGGGCCGCGCCGCCGGCACGGGGGGGTGCACGGCCAACGTCCCCGCGGGGCGGGCGCGCCGGCTCCGCCCCCAGTCCACCGCCGGCGCGTCCCATTTTCCCCGCGGGGCGAACCCTCCTCCCTCCGCCGCGGCGGCTCCGGCCGCCCCGCACAAACAGAGCGCGGCGCCGGCGGTGAATTCCTACACGCGCCGTCTTCAGGGCTGGGTGCTCCGGCCCACCTCTCCCCGCCGTACCGGGCAGTGGTAGCGGCCGCTCCGCCCCTTCGTCTCCCCCCCTCCGGCGGCGGCACGGGTGGTGCGTCCCGGCAGCAGGCGCGTCCCGGCCGGCGCCCGCCCCCCCGCGCCGTGTCATTGATGTTGTTGTTTGTGTCGCAGGAGCCGCAGGCCAGGCCGGGGCCGCCGCCCGGGGCCGCCGCCGCGGGGCTGGGGCCGGCGCCAGGGATGTCGGTGTGCGGGGAGGCGGTGGGCGCCGGCTCCCTGCCCAGCGAGCTGGTGGTCCACATTTTCTCCTTCCTGGCGGCCCCCGACCGGCTGCGGGCCTCGGCCGCCTGCTCGCACTGGCGGGAGTGCCTCTTCTACCCGGCACTCTGGCCGCGCCTCCGCCTCAGCCTCCGCGTCTCGCCCGCCGAGCGCCCGCGCCTCGAGTTCCTCATGCGCAAGTGCGGCTGGTTCGTCCGTGAGCTCCGCGTACAGTTCTCCGCCGACAACTACCCCACCGGCGGCGGCGGGGCGGCGGCGGGCGAGGGCGCCGCGGTGGCGGGGGACGGGGAGGCGCCGCCGCCGCTGAGCCCGCGCTGGCTCGACCTGCTGAGGACTTACCTGGAGCTGGTGCTGTGCGTCCTGAGCAGCGTCCGCAACAACAGGTACCGCCGGGGGAGCGGCGGTGCCGGCCGCGGGGGCAGGCGGAGCCCCCCAGCCGTGCGGGGCCGGGCCCGGCGTCTCGCCGGTTCCTGCGGGCGGAAGCAGCGCCCGAGCCGGCGCCGTCCGGTTCGTGCTGGGGCTGCGCTCGGAGCTGCTCTCCGTGTGCGTACGTGTGAGTCCGTGAGCTGGGCAGGAACGGGGACGCGCCGCTTCAAGCTACCCATCTTTTTAATATAGTGTAGCTTGAGGAGGAATACAAACGCTCAGACGTCCAGTTGGCGAGCGGCTGGTTGATACGCAAAACAAATACAGCTGCAGTAATAAAAAGTTCTTCATCTTTC
The DNA here is from genome assembly GCF_050655825.1 of Lonchura striata. Taxonomy (NCBI): domain Eukaryota; kingdom Metazoa; phylum Chordata; class Aves; order Passeriformes; family Estrildidae; genus Lonchura; species Lonchura striata. The sequence continues at coordinate 50,346,848 of NC_140707.1, read as the reverse complement.
AGATGGAAGCGGGGAATGCAGCTCGAACGGAGCAAGTGAGAGCCAGGAGTCTGAATTTACTCCATAACAAGACAGCTCTCTCAGAATAAGCCTTACTACAGACAGAGTTTAGATCTTGTGTATGCTTGAAAAAAAAGTATGTTACGAGAAACTAGTAGTGGGGAGTTAAAATTACAGCTGTGGTGCGCTGAATTACTGCCCCAATAAAATACCTTCACCTTTCCAGCTATGAAGTCTTTCGCTGTAGAAAAGCTGAGCTTTCATGTCATCTCTCATCTGACCTGCTTATCTGAGGTTTGAGGAGGTTTTAGTTCTCTTGTTTATTGAAAAAAATGTTCACGTGTAGGACTTTTTCCTGAGGTTTGTATTTAAGATGCGTTTTTTGCACACTTACATGGGCAGGTTAATTTCCCCAGGAAAATACTTGCATTCTCTTCACTGTGTGTGGGCGTGATAGAGATACTAAGATGATAATCAGATATCCTAATATATCGCCTCTAGTCAGCATGTAAGACGGGAAAGCAAGGATATTACATTTAGGTTATGATAAGTTTGGAAATCTATGCAGGATTTAGGATAGGAAATAGTTAATATTATTTCCCTTCTATGCACATATGGCTTCACCTATCAAGGGAAGAAAAAAAGCTGCAAGTGTTTCAGGGCATCTTTAGGATGAATTAAACCTTGTGGATGGCCTTTAGAAAACCGTCTGCAACTGAGTCATGATCTTGTTATCCGCCCCCTTTTATTCCAGAGGTATGAGAGAGTAGCTTGAGGCCTTCTGGTGTCTTTATTTTGAATTGTAGCAAGAGAACTTTAAATGCAATTCCTCGTTGGTTTGAGATTAATGCAAATGTGGTGTGTCAAGTCTCACTTTCAGTTCCTCTGCTCTGTTGCTCCCAGCAGGTACTTCCTGTGGTGCAGCTGCGATGGCTGAGTTACAGACCTCACTTCAGAAAACAGCTTGTTAGTCCAGCTCACCTTTATCTTAATTTATTTCTTGCCCTGTGAATCCTTGGTGTGTGGTCTTTTCTTGCATTTCAGGAGCTTTCACTTAACTGTTGAATCTGTGGGAAATCTGCTAGTATTATAAGAGAAAAAATGTTGAAGTGATTGTGATGATTGTCTGATCTGAGACAAGTGTCATTACATGGGCTGGAGGTTTTAAAATAAGTAGTATCTATAGGATCTGTTGCATAGGAGTGTTGTTAGAAAACTAAATTGTTTCTTCTTTTAGAAAACTAAATTGTTTCTTCTTTTCCTCACTGCAGTACTAGACGGTCAAAATTAACCCCGATGCTGAGTAGGTTTTTGATACACTTTTTCTTTTGAAAAATTCTTCATGGTCTTATCTGAAATCTGTATGAGGATACTTGCTTTCTGAGTTAATTTTGCAGATTCTGTATGCACAGTGTGACTCAGGACTGCAGTAAAACACTGTTCAGAAGTTGTTGTTCTTCCAGTTCCCATTCTCTGGTAGATTTGTATAATTTTGGTAGTAAAAGAGGGATGAAGATTTACCAACTTCGATAGGATTTTGCATTGCCGTACTTTCTTGCTGTCTCTAAATCATTTATATGCTGCTCTTTTGGCTTGAAATGAATGATGCATGACTGGGGAGCACAGGATACCTGATTATTACAACAGGCTTTTTTTAATAAGCATTTAAAAAATTGGGGGAAGAGTGGCATAATTTATATTAAATACTTGACCTTTTTTCAGAATAGATTCATTTTTTTTCCCTTGAACAGACTAGGTTTTTAGCTTATCTTGATGCTTGAGGGTTTTTTCCTTGCAAAGTAAGTACCTGTAAGTTATTAGTTCTCAGGTAGAATGCTGGGTTTTAGTTCTTTAAGTAATTTTTGAGAGTGAAGAGAGGGGAGGAGTAGTATTAACATATGCCAAATTGCTGCTTAGTTCTTACTGTGACCACCTAATGTCTAAACCAGAGACCTTGTCACCCGCCTGATGCTTAGTTTTGTCTAAGGAGGGACTGCAGTCCATAATTAATTTTTCTGCTTCTCTTTATTTATCTGTAACTCAAGGACTATTAATAATTCCTTCTTGTTTTCTCTGTATTTCACTGTACACAAGATAGCAATTGTAATTTCCAAAATAATGTAAATGGAAATTTTTAACTTCTTCAGTGGCTGAATCACTGTAAATGCATTCCTTTTGGAATTAAGTTTAGAACAGGACAGTCTTTCATAACTCCTGTCAGCCCTTATGATAGCTTTTTGGCAGATAAGTTCAGAAAATGTTCCATTTTGCATTTTGGAACTGAAGAGGAAGAAATCTGCCTTTGTGATACTGTATAATGTTGTTTTGGGGTTTTAAATTTATTATTAAGCAATGCAGTATCAGCCATCCTCCTTGCAAGAAAAATCATGTATTTTAAATGGCTACAGATTTCCTTAAGGATTTACAATACTGCAGGATCTAAGAAAAGTAATTACTAAAAGAAATGAAATTTCTAAATGCTCTCTTGGCTAGAGGAGAATGATATGTGTTTTTGCTACTTAAGAACATTTTCTGTACAACATAAAATTGCTAGTTTCTAAGCAAGTCTCTAGAAAAATATTTTGGAGTGACTTTTGTTCATTCTGATGGAATTAAGGAAGTAACAACTTGTCTGTTACTTGTTTTAAAAACAATTGAAAAATTTTTGACAAATATTTCTCCTGCCAGCCAGTTAACATCCAAAAAGATATGTTGAAGGTCTGTCTCTTATTTGAAGTGGAGCTCAAGTTGTTTTGTGGGTGGCAGCATATGGAGTAATAGGATTGGGACCTTGATGAGCTCTAAAAAAATCTATCTTCTATTTAATGAAAAGGTACTAAAGTAGCATTTATAGTAATCTAGAACTTTTCCATAAGCCTTTATGTTTATGATAGCAAATGCAGCAAAATAAAAAAGTTTATAACTGTTTAAAAGCTGATGTTCTACTTAATACTGAGAAAAAGAGTGTGGGTGGGCGTGATGTTTCTTAAATCCTCATGATCTGCACCTTCTCAAACTGATCTTTCAAAACTGAGAAGGCAGGATGGGAGTGCAACAAACTTTCTGTTTGCACTTACATGCATACAACAGCTAATAACCACCTTGTGATCATTCAGTAGGAAAATCCTGTTCTTTTATGTAACTCAAGATACCAAAGTATTGTCTCCTCTACTCCTCCTTCCTTGCTTACAAAGGAAGATAGGAAGGTAGTGACACACACACACACCCCTCTTTTCCTCTGCAGCATATTAAATTGTGTGACTTGTTTGATTTTTGCTATGGAAACAAAAATGCAGATTACTATAAAGCTGTGGTGTCTTGCTGAAATACGGCATCTCTTGGAGTTCCCAAAAATGGGTGAATCGCTTACAACAGTAGACTGCATCTGGTTTTGATGTTTTCTAATGACTGTTTTCTATTGGTCTAAACAGGCAGCTGAAACTGGCAGAAACTAGTATAGTAATACAATATGTGCCTTACCACTTTGTTCGCCTTGAATGCAAGCAAGGACATTTTGTGCTTTTTAAAATTGGGTATTTAAAAAAGACCAAGCAAAACTGAAGAGGGACCCTAGTGAGAAGCTTATTATTTCTAGTGTGCTATTTGAGCTTGTGGAAAATAAATGTTTTAGAAATCCTTCCAAAACACAAGTTTTCCCCCAGCTGTATGTATTGATACTACACAGGATTAAGATGCCTTTTTGACTTTTAGCAAAAGATAAGTAACATTTAAATAATTTTATTTAAATAGCAATCACTTTATGGACTCTCTGAAATGAAGATGAGCAGTGAGCTGAATGCCATGGAGTTGTATAAAACTGCAAATAGCAAAAATCTAATATTGTGTTGAACTGTGATGAGATTTGTTGATAATAATAACTGTGCTGTGAATGGAAGGATAATTGGATATTGTCATTGGTTAAGTTTTCAGGCAGAGAACTTTTCCATTGTCTCTGTAGTGCATGAAATTGCAGTCAAAAAGATGAAGTAAAAATGTGTGGGCCGCTAGTAATTAGCATTCCGTGTGTCCTGGGCTTTGGTGGTCCTGTTAGTGCCTGCCTACATTCTACTGTAGCACTGGCTGGTAGTATGAGTGGCACAAACTGAGACCTGTGTTTGATGTGTATATGGAGGTGATTCAGAACTGTTCTTGAGACTGCATTTTGGCTCTTGACTCTCATAAATAAGTCACCAAGATCAAAAGATAAAGGTTACTTATAGCATTGTCTGTGAACACTACTTTTCACACCTGGTAGAGGTTTCTGCTACTTCCCTGTCATACCAGACTATCTCTTACAGCTTTTGAGGAAAGAAGAGCCCTAAATACTCTCAAGTTGGGTGTGCCAGTGTTTTAGGTTTCCCTGCCAACTTATTTAGTATGGTCAGGCAATGTCTTAGTGAGATTTGTAGAATATTGATCATATTTTAAGGCTCAACTTATTTTAGTGTATCATCAGTACAATAGGCCTGTATTTAAAATTAGAAATATTAAATGTTTGGAATTTCAGGCACAGTTGTAAATTCTAGGTATTTTACCTCCAGTATTTGTCAGACTTTATATGAAGCTTGTGGATCTTGCTATATAAGTTGCTGTTCTCCTATAGAAAGAAAGTAGCAGGTGCAACAGTGGATAGATTTCAGGCAATCAGTGTGCTGTTTTTGAATACAGAAACTTCAAACAGGTAAATTCTGATTTTTGATAGATAACAATTATAGACTGCAACTCATACCTACTAAAAAAAATAAAACATGGCTACTTAATCCTTTTTCTCCCCCATCTTCTCTTGGTAGAATATCAGGTTGTGGAGGCAGTGAACTGTACCAGAGCTCCCCTATGCTTTGATCATGGTAATCATATTGCATTTTCCTCAAGGCTGATTTGAAATAGTAGTATATGCTTTGTGAGCCAGAAGAAATAAGGATTTATGGTAACTCATGTAATTGTGAGCTACAGGTTAATTGGCATCTACTGTATAGGATTAATTTAATTTATGTGTCCATTTGTGGTGAAACTGGAGTTTCTGCCTTGTTAATTATCAATTGTAGACTAGCCCTTGCATGTTAGGAGTAAATCTAATTTATAGCCTATATAAATAAAAGAAATGTTGACCCAAAATTTAGTCAGCTACAAAAATAATAATAGTAAATGCTACACAGCTACTTTGAAACAGCAGTCATTTGCATACCTCTTTCTTGATCTGTTTTAGGAATAGAAAAGATGCAAGTCAGAAAACTGAACTAGGGAAAGGAAAAATGACTGTCTAGTGCACTGTGTATTGTTCAGCATCAACTCAGAGGTTCTACTTTCACTTATTTTTAGGTATCCCTTCTAAAAGTTAATATAATACGTTGTGGTGACACTATCCCTTACTGATGGGGAATATTAGAAAAGCTTCCCCTACTTTGATATAACAGAAATTAGACACTGATTAGGGTGTGGGGAGCTTTTGCTTTTCCTGTCTTGAGGTTTGTGATGCCTTTATTGAGGCAGGTTTGGGCTTCCATTTGTAACCCAGCTGATGTAAGTGCTCAGGCAGGGTTGTTTGTGATTGTGTTCTACTTGGGCATTGAATGCAGCATTAAACATTGAAAGAAATGAGCATTTGATGTTTTCATTGTGACACTTAATACACATTTTCCAAGGATTAAAAATTGTATGAAACCACTCTTAAGTTTTCTTTGTGGTGCTACAGGCTTGCTGAAAATACTCGTGTGCTGACTGAAAAGCAGTATGTGCTCTTCAGCTGGTTTCAGGAGTTCATGTAGTCCTCTTCCCCTTTGTACTTCAGTCTCATTTTCTGTAGTTTCATATGTGCCTGCAATCCAGGACAGCAAGTTTCCCAACACAGGTTCTGTGTTCCATGTAATAGTGGGGTTTATTGCCTGCATTTGTCTTATCCAGAATGATTTCCCACACCATTTTAGTTTTGTGTACAGATTCTTTTTATTTTGTTGTTTCCTAGGAACCTCCAGAAGTTAAGTCTCTTTGGGGATATAAGCATTCTGCAGCAACATGGAACTATATCAAATACCTACCTTGGAAAGGTTGACCCTGATGGCAAGAAGATTAAGCAGTAAGTTATATTTGTAAATTATAAAATACAGGGTAATAATAACAATAATGAAAATAATAAAAATAGATGACAGAATACAGAAGTTCCTGAAATACATGACTGAGAGGCTTTAAGTTTTTTAACAGGGTGAAAATCTAAATTCTTGTTCCTGCTATTTACATGAAGTAGTTTGGTTTTATAGCTGTTGTATTTTTGTTGGTTTTTTCCCCCCTCCATTCTCAGCAAGGTGAGAATCCTTTCTTTCCTCTTTTCATTGTGTTCTAGAAACAATATTATGTTAATACCACAAAAGGGGGGGAGGGGTGAGGAGCTGTTACCAGTACCTCTTACTATTGCTGTGCATAAAAAAAATAGAAAAGGAAGCAATCTGTTGTATTTCACAAGAGTTGAAAACATATTTGTGTTCATGTTCTCTTTCAAGTTTGCTTGAAACTTGAGACAGAAACTGGGAAACTGTTGAAACACGGAACTGCTGCAACTTATTTCAAATTGCATCTGAAAACTAGGTTATGTATTTGCAGAATTCCTGAAAGATCACAACCCTCAATGTGCTTGTATAGTTCAGAGGTGTATTTTAGCTTGCCATTATTGCATTACAGGACTGTCCTTGAATGCTTATAATCCAAATAGTTATTTGTTCTTCTTTGGAAAAGGTTAAATATAGTATAAACAGCTGCTAGCTTCTGGAATAAATTACCACAGAGGGAGTGATACTGACTTAACTATTTTAGCAGTGCTACTAAAACTTCTGATACAATAAAACCTGAATACCATAATTTTAATTTGTGTCAATTTAAACATCTTTCACCCAGTAGCTTGGCAGTGGAATAAGTACCGCCACTCTAGGTCTTCACTATTTTTTGTTTTGAGTGATTTTTAGAACCAGTGCGAGTATATTATCAGATTAATGTATGTATGTGAATGCAGTCATCAAACTGAATGTTTGGTCCAGACCTAAATTTGCAAACTAGTGCAAATACAGCTGTGAGTCACATACTCGTTTTTCATCTGTTATGTTTCCAATGCAGAACTTGGAGCAATTTGTGATTCTGTCTACTATAGGTACTGTAGTGCTATGTACAGGTAAAAGGCTCTTTTGGTAAGAGCTCCTTTATTGGATACCCTTTGTGATAATATAACTATATAATCAAATCTTTGCAAAAGGGCTTGAAGGGAGCCATCTAAGCAGACGTTTACTCAGCTGAATGCATGGTCAAATGTTTCTTCAAGCAAGTATTCACATTTTAGAGCCATAAACCATTCAAAACTGATTATCTAACTTGTTAGTCGTTTAGATTAATACTAACTAACTAAATGCACATTTTGGAATGAGTAAATAAATGCTACTTCTTTTTTGTTTAGTTAATTTTGGTGTTATGTTTTTGTGTTTGTTTCTTGTTGTGAGTTTTTTGTTTGGTTAATTTTTGGTTTTTTGGCGGGGATTGGTGGGGGTTTTTTTGTTTCTTTTTTGAGGGGGAGGGTTTATTGTTGGTTGGTTCGGGTTTTTTTCCTAGAATAGAACAATATATTTGGGACCTACTAGTCCTTGTCTAAATTAAAGGAGAACTGGCAGTGTTTTATTCAGTTGTCTGAAGCTTGAGAACTAGCAGCAGACTTAGTTCAGAAAGTAAATCTTTATGGCTTCTTAGCCTTGTTTTTGCACTTGGAGTTTGCATCAGTGAGTTGCAAAACGTGGATGCTGATAACTAAGAGTGAAAGGTGTAAGCAACCTTTGGAGACAGTGTTACTGGTACTTGAGGATTTTTGGAACCTGTATGGTGATAAACCTTACTAGCTATTTCAGAAGCTTCCTGCAGTTATGGGAGTCAATTAAAAAAAAATTTATGATTCTGAAATCTGACTTTGAGCTGGCTGTAGCAGACTGTAGGTGGAATCTCAGCTATTACAGAGCCATTAGGATGCTTCCTCAGGTTTAAGGCTTAGGCTTGTCCTGAGGCAAAGCAGGCTTTGGAGCATATTTTCAAAAATACACATTTGCATGAGTTTGTGATGCTTATTCCTTTTCTGCTCAGCATATGTCTCCCTGGTTAATTTCTAACATTCTCTTTACAACTCTGTTTCTTAGTGTTGGGATGCTCAGTGTAAACAGTTCATTTGTCTTGAGTTGAACAAAGGGTAGTTGTCTGAAATTTTGAATTCTGCTTCTCATGACTGATATGTGTGGTTCAGGTAGTTTGGTTTCCAAAAGAACCAGTTTAGCTTCTGTTATTAAACAAAATATTTTGATTGGTAGTATTTAATTAAACAAATGGCCTCCATATGGACCTTAGTTGTCTGTTTTCTGTCCAGGGCCATGGATGTGCTTGTCCTGGTTAGGACTGGTTTAGGAACTTAAACATGAACTCTGCCTGTTTGTCAGGTTTTGGCGTGTCCTCTGGATGAAAACACCATTTCGGGCATTAATTGTGAAAGTACTTTTTTTTTTTGCTTTTTTAAGTTGTTTGTTCAGTATAATGCAGGTTACAGGTCAATGGTGACCATCCCATAATTGCTGCCTGCAGGGAGCAAAGGGGGCTGATGACAATTGTTGAGACATTAGTAGGCTGTGTTGTTTTTTGGCATGTGCTGAGTGAGTTCTGCTTGTATTTTCTGTTATATGCTCAAATCTCAGTTTTATAAATGAGCTTTGAAATAATTATCTTTAGTTAGAATAAATTTTGCAGTACCTGCTGGGCAGTTGAAGTAAAATTAATATGGTAATAAAGTAGGTGTTAATTTCCAAAAATTCATGTGTCTATTTTTCTAGAATGCAGTTTGGGCTATTTTTGTAAACTTCAGTTGGATGCAATCTGTTTATGAAAAATAGAATGTGCGTGAGAATGTGCATGGGAGGAAAAACCAAACCTGCTAGGCTGTTCAAAAAATTATTTGTAATAATTTAAAATTAATTACTTCTGTCTTATATAGTGCTTTCTGTCTGGCCTTTTTATAAAGCAGGTATTAAAAACAATTCAGAAATTGTTGCTGTTAAATACTCTCTGTTGAGATGTTTGATCTCTTACTGGCTTAAAACTGGAGAAGGTTTTCTTAGGACCTATGGGTCATTAGACTAGCAGCACAAATCTCCATACTTGTATAAATACTTTGGTGCTTGCAATAAAAAGTTGATATGCAGACTGCATTAAATCATTCTCTCTCTTTTAAAAAGTTTCTTACTGCAGTTCCCACTGGGGAGAAAAGCTACCCTAGAGCTGAAGAGTTCTGTGTCATATTTATTTATTAAATTTTGCAGGTACTAAAACAATATTCTTCTAAACTCAGATGTTTAAGGTGTATGAGAACCCCAGTTCAAACAGATTTTTGTGCAGTGAGGCATATAGATGGTAGTAATCTACTGGACATCTCGAAATTAGTTTGTCTTCAACAGTTCTGTAAAATATTAAATGCACTACTAAGATTGATTACCTGGGCTATTACAAAATAAATCCTACTGTTGCTGCAACCATTACAACACCTTTTGTTGATGTGTATGGAGAGAGGGAAGAGTCTTTGGAAGAAATTTGAGATTGCTGTGGTAGAATCTTTTTCTTTGGGGCATTGTGAGATAATCTGCCTTCATTTTAAGCATTGGCAGGAATAATTATGAAACAAACATTGCCAGGATCAAATAAGGTTCATCTTAACTGTAAATTAATTTAGGAATAAAATAGAAAAACTGTACTGTCTGTGGGTCTTACCTATTATTTAAAACTGTTTCATTTGTGTCACAGTTGTGAGTCTTCAATTTTAAATAAAATATTTGGAGAAATCTGGAAATACTGAAGTCTTTTTACCTGATGACTATCCTAGGTAAAACCTTGGGAACTGAGGTGTAAAATAAATACAATAACCACACCAACTTTTCCACATGGGTGAAGTCAGGCTTTGCAAAATTAGTAGCTTCATAGGAGAAGGAAGAAAGCACATGTAGACAAGGGAGGGGATGAATAAGGATTTGCCAAGAGAGAGAATGAATGAGGATTGATCTTTTAACTTTCTTACAACAGAAGGGTTATGGGGCATCAAAGATATTAGGTGACAGGTTCAGAGCAAGCAAGAAGAGGAGATAATCACACTGTAAAGTTTGTTATTATTGGGTGTTATGGTTGCTAAACACTCTGCTAAGGGAGGAACGTGGATGAATTTGTAGAAGTAAAGTCCCAAAGAGTTGCAAAATACATAAAGTCACCTCTGCTTAGAACTGAGTTACAAAGTTTTGGAAACTAGAGAGATATTTAATAAATACCCCTATGTGCTTTCCTTGTTCTGTCACCTTAAGGTGATAGTGTTTCTCTACTGTCAGTCAGAATACTGGCCTAAACCTTTAATTTTGCCTGGACATTATCTCTATTAAAGTTACGTGGATGAGAATAAATTTTTAAATTTTTTTTTGCTTAGATGTATAAAGTATACAGATCCTTGTAGCAATAAAAGAAGAAGCATTCTGTGCAAAACCATTACGTGATTTGGGCAACAAAAATTTCTGCTGTTTTTATACCGGATCTTATATCTTAATGTTTTATGGTTTTGTGGCATCTTATTTCTTGATGGCATAACCTGGCTCAACTGCTTTGCTGTAATGCTGACCAGGGCTCGAGATCAAATACTTACCTACACATGTGTCTGTTATGCTAAAAGAACACTTGTCATTTGGGCAGGAGGACTCTTTTCGACCTTTACAGCTTTGGAATGTAGACTGGAAAAGTACTTATATGGAGAAAGTTTTTAGAGTGTGACTGTACTATTTGAATTTAATATTGAAAATTTAAAATTCTTGTGTTGCCTTCTTGAACAAAATATCTTAATGTAAAGAATATCTATTCACTAAAAAAAAGGGGTAGGAGAGGTGAGTGCATCAGAATAAGTTCATAATAATATGGCACTGATAATTTGAGATTGAAATGTTACTGGGTCCAAATTGTTTTGGTAAAACATGAACCTGTTGGCTCTTGAAAATTTAGTTAGTTGTACATTTGGAATTATTTAAAGAATCTTCTTGTATGTTTGTTCTTTACCCTTTAATGAGTAAATCAAGCAGGTAATTTCACATCATTCTAACTTACTCTCAAAGATTCTGTCACCTTTCATTGAAAATGAATTTTATTCCATACTAAATTTGCAGTTCTTGAAAAGTTAGGAAATACAAAAAGCTGCTTTTAAAAACAAGAGCTGCATTTGAAAAGCATTACAGCTTTTTTTATTTGCATAACCCTAAAATGTATGTGAGAGGGTGTTAAGTACATGCTGGAAAATACATGAAGCGAAGGTTCATAGTGTGTCACCATTTTTGAAAGACAAAGTACATGTTTCATTTAGTTTACAATTTTAACATTTTAAGTGCAGTGGATGTTAAAATGCTCTGGGAGGTCTGCAGTCTGGTTGTAGTTCATAAGAACTATAATAATAGCATCTTCCTGCAGAATAAGGCTATAAATGAAGGAAGAGTAATTCTTGAATAAAAAAATTGAATCGTACAGAGTTGGTAAGACTAAGCCATGTTTAATAGGATCATTGTCTGTTTTGTTTACTTACAGAATCCAACAGCTGTTTGAAGAGATATTAGGCAATAGCAGGCAATTGAAATGGCTGTCTTGTGGGTTAATGCTGCAAATAGTAACTCCCACATCATTGTCCTCCTTATCAAACCCCATAGCGAACACCATGGAACATCTGAGCTTATTGGACAACCACATCCCTGGTAATACCACTCTTATCACTGCGGTTGAATTGGAGCGCTTTGTGAATCTGCGTTCGCTCGCTTTGGATTTCTGTGATTTTACAGCTGAAATGGCAAGAGTCCTGGCTGACAGCAACCATGTGCCTTTGCATCGACTGTCTCTCCTGGTCCACAGTGTTTCCATAATGCACAAGTCGTTGGACAATATGCCAAAAGATGAGAATTGGCAGGCGCTGACTCGCAACAGCACTAATCTTCGGGTCTATATAATGGCTTTTGATGTCAAGAGTGATGATATGTTAAGGATTCTTAAGCCCAGTATCCCCCTAGAGAGGATTCACTTTGACAGCTATGTCACTTGTGTTTCAGGAGCTGTTGTTGATCTCATATCCAGGCAGTATGACAAGTTCCTCACTCATTTTATACTAATGAATGATGTGATAGATATGTCTACCTTCCCAGATCTCAGTGACAACCGAAATGAAGATCCACTTGTCTTATTAGCCTGGAGGTGCACAAGACTGTCTCTCCTAGCTGTTCATGGTAGGTAACACATTGCATGGGCATAGTATGTGACTTCTAAATGCTTACAAGCCTTCAGCCTTTCTAATCATAGTGTCTTTTAGTGCCATGTTATACAAAAGGCTGCTGCACCATTGCTATACATGATATTGTATATTTTAGGTGTTTTTTGTATATGAGTTTTAAACACGCTTGTGTCTTACTAACTTCTTTTGGGAAGTCGCGTAGGATTGTATTAAACTCCTCACAGAAATGAGGATAACTTAAGAAGTGAGCATTCCAGGAGGCTTATCCTTCAAGTGGTTTGCACTGTGCAACTTCCATTAAGTGACTGGTTATGTGTATGTGAACTGAAAATATTTGCTGTTTTTCTGTGAGCTCATGTGCTGGCAAGATTAGATGATTTTGCTTCCTGTTTGTAAATAACATGAGTTAAGTGCCCCAAAACTGAGAAGAAGACATGTGTTACCAATTTGCTAAGATTACCAGCAGATGAAGGCTGAAAAATATGTAGAGGAGGTTGCCTCATTCAGAGTGTTGGTTTCACCAGTAATACCAGAGCTAGATTTATCCCACTTATATATATTTGCCATACAGTAGCAAATAACTTTTAGAATTTATTCAGCTCTGTCATCAGTAGAGAACTTGGTGGTAGAAGTTACAGCATCTGGCATATTTTAAGGCACCCAAAGCTGAAATAATGCAGAATAATATGTTTTTATTTGTGCTGGAATCAGCTTACCAAAACCAAGTTTGTTGATGCATGAAGGAGTTAAGAAATGGCTATTGTGTTGCATAAGAGTAAATGTGTTTCATCAGACTGCTTGGGGAGTAAATCTCCAGTTGTTCAAGTACAAACAGGAGACCTTCAGCAGCAGGAGGTGGACATTCAGATTTCCACTGGTTGGAGTCAGAAAGTCCTGCTGTATTTGCTCTTTTTTTTCTGTGGTCTTTTACTGAAAAATCATTGCTGGGGGCAGGGAAGGTATGATCAATTCAGGTGTCTCTCCTTAAGAGTTTCCAGGTGAGACAGATTTTGGGTGCTGGTACATGATTGTGCCAGTCTAGGTGTGGCTTTTAGCAGTTTCTTCTGAAATTTGGCTACATATTTGAGGACCTTTAAAAAAAATTAAAATTGTGTTATCCTCCTGCTACAGAAAAGTCCTCTAATATATTATCTAATTTAAAAGCTAGTGAAACATCTGAACATAAGCTAGTGTAAGTATAATTTCATACCAGCACGTGTCTATTCAGTAGAAACTATTAGTCTGTGCAGAGTATTGGGAAAGCAAACGCCCCTTATGCTTCTGTCTAGCAAATGGTTGTTGCTACATCACCTTTCTTTGGAGAGATGCTGTGTCAGCCTGTGTGAGAAAATGGCCAAATATCACCCCACTGTTGCATTGGGATTCACATTCTTTACCCTTCTTTTCCCCCTCCTTGCAGCAGAAGCTACCTAAGCTGCTTATAAATGCTTTGTGGTCTTTTCTAAGCTGTGGACATAACTTTTCTAGTACTATACTGCAAGCATCGTTCTTGGAGAGTAGTAACTGTAGATGGAACACTATTAGGAAGAAATATCCAGTACAGCATCTTAGCCTCGTGCTTGGATTCCCTGAGGTTTACTATAGAATGTTTTCTGGCTCCACTTGACATACTATACAGTGAAGTTTCTTTCAGGAAAAGAAGGTGGTTTTGTTCAAGGTGCTCAAAGTGCTCAGGTTTCTTCTTCTGTCTCCCAAAGTGGTTATTCTTCAGCTTTCAGTGCTTCTCAGGCTTCTGTGTGTGTTTATGTTTCCTCTTCTGGTATTAGTTTGCTTTTGGAAAAGCTTTTATTTCCATCTACTTTTGGCTGCCACTTATCATTGACCAAAAGAGGAAGGGGAAAATATATGCTAAGGACACTTTATATGGGCTGCCTTGAGATTGTGTTTTGTAGGAAGTCATCATTTTGCCACCAAGAAATGGTGGAAGTGTCCATGTCCAGGAGCCAGAGGAAGGCAGATGTTAAATATGTTCTTGCAGAGTGAAGAAAGGGTTATAAAGAGTGTGTGACCATTTGGAATGGGATAGAGACAGTAGGATACCATAGTGGTATGATCTGGCACTGTGAATAATAAGCATGGTCCATCTGTGAGAACAGAGGTCTCTTTTATTTTTAATTCCTCCTTAAGGGAAGGATGCTTCCACATGGATTTTTATGACTTTATGTTATAAACATCCTGGTGAAGTTTTATTCTGTCCCTGAGCAAAACTAAAATTGAAATTTTTATTAGCAAGGAAGAATAAATTACAGTGTGCTCATAGTAAATTTGTTGTTCAGTGATACGAGTAGTGAAGTGATCATTTCCTCTTACCTCTGAATACTTAGCTGGACAGATACTTTTTGGCAGCTGGGAGATCACAAAGACATTTTGGGCAGAGCTTTTGAAAGGAGAGTTCATTTAAAATGAGATTAAGTTGGGAATAAGATGGTTGTTCTAGGGCATAGAGGATCTCACCATAAAAAGTTACAGCAAAAGCCATATACCTGGCCAAATGATGGTAAAGGGGTTTTGTGCAGGCTTTTTTTTTTTTTTTTTTTTTTTTTTTCTCCTTTATTCTTGCGCTTGCTTTCAAAGATTTCTTTGGTAAGTTCCTTTACAATCAAGATAACTGGAAGGTGATAAGAGCTCTTTCATGTCCTGACAAGAGTGTGTCATCATACAGGGAGGAATTTTCCATTGCATTCACTGTCCCTATTAAGGAAGGGACATTGAATTAAGCTGCCTGAATTAAGACAGGTTCATCTTCTGTGGACAGTTGTGTTGGAGGTGAAGTATCCAGCAGATGAAGATTGTGGGAATTCATGCATTCCTAATGGTTAATATACCTGAAATGAGCCTTACAGATATGTGCTTCTTTGTTAAACACCTACCCTAACCAACATACTTCCAGAGACACAATAGAAAAAAGTAAAAGAAAACAACAGAAATTTATTTTCTTTATGACTTTGACATCTTTTCTTCATTCTCTGATGATGTATTTTATTTTGATATGTTATGATGTAGAGCATGTTAACTGCATTGTTTGGAGACCAAACGACGGTTAACTTTACTTCTCAGCAGTTTAGCTTTCCCAGTTCAAATATTATGCAGACTGCAGCTTTACTTGGAGTCTGCTTGGGCATCTCACCAAGAAGCTTAACACCTGCGAGAATGATGATGGTGGCAGAAATGAGCCTTGCCTTTTGCAGTGGAAGGGCTGATTTGGCAGAGCTCCCCAAAAGGGAAGTTCCCATCTGTGGTTTGCATCTGAATAGGGAGGAACTTTGCATTTCTCTTAGCCAGGGCACAGAAAGCTTAGAGATAACTGGGGAGTAGGAGTTTTTAAAGAGGAATGCTAATATATAGTGTCAAGAGAGGGAAGCTTTGTAATTATATTTTATCTCAGACAGAATAACAAGATACATGTAGTTTATCATATATATATACATAAACACACACACTGGGGTAACGTGAAAAGGATGCAGAGGCTTCTGTGTACGTGCTGACTTTCTATTTGTTTGGTGGTGGTTTTTTTTTTTTAATTAGTCTACTTTCTAAAGGAATGAAAGCAAATCTTTTTTCCTAGCATAAGCAGAGTATTAAATCGTTCCTTTTATGCACTGAGTTAATTGATAACTCACTTCATTCTATTTTTACTACACAGTAGATCACAGGAGGTTTGAAGTTTTTATATATAACTTGCAGTAGTCCACTGCTCTGCAAATAGGAGAAAAAGATGTAGAAAAGGTTAATGAAACAATCTGAAATATTTTTATACTTATTCAGAGTGTAAAATGGAGGATTCACCACTTGAAACCAGAAAACCCTCACCATGCCTTAGTGGTATTTTGCCAGATGGAACATGACAGAATAGGTTGGGATGGTCTGGTATTAAGTACTAGCATAAGAAAATACCTTGCAGGAAAATGACAGAGCCACTTTGTTTTTCTTTCCCCATAGGTTACACAGTCTGGGCTCATAATCTTATAGCAATTGCTCGTCTTCGTGGCTCTGACCTGAAAGTACTGGAAGTCACAGAAGAAAGCATTGAGTTTGACCAAGGAGAACTGGCTGATCAGGATGTGGATCCAGTACACAATTTCATTGAGCAAGTATCTCTTGGATTGGGTCGCCCTTGGCATGCTGTCATGGACATAGAGCTGCTCAGTGTCTTCACTGAGCCAACCCGTCACTTTTACAGAGAGATGCAAAGCTTCAGTGAAGGCATTTAGCTCCTTATTTACAATTCCTGTGGTTACATATGCAAGTAGGGTCCTCTTATGTTTTTTCGGTAGTGTGAATTAACCCCTTTTGTGCTGTGTTTAATCAGTATTAGCTATATAGAATTATATATGTGTATTCTACTTCTTGATCAAAGAACGTAGTCGGGTATTGGTTTAGAAGCTGAAAGTGGCAGTGTTTAGGGTTTTCACGGTTAATGGACTTGTCTACCAAACCTTGCAAAGATACAGCCAAAGGCTGTCTGAGGTTGCCGGCTAACTTTACTTTAATTGAGTAACTGCATTTTGAATTCTTTTGCTATTATATTGGAGTCCTGTGCTTGGGAGCCAACTGTTTTTAATACCCATATCCATAGCCCAGTGGATCTCTGTGCTGTCATTGTGTGCTTAATCCAGTAGCATGCTACTTAATAGGCTTAAGGGACGAGAAGTCTATCCAGGGCTGTTCACTGTAAGACTCTTACCTTGCTTGATTTCACGTGCGGATTCTGCAGCATGGCTTAACTCCATTCTCGGCTTTCCTTAGCTGCTAAGCAGCAGTGTGAAACACTAGCGGTTCAGGTTCCTGCACTTACAGATCCACTCCATAAAGCTCTAGTCTTTTGGATTCTTTGCAAACTCCTCCTTGTTTGTTCTCATGTTCTGTCATCTTCCTTAAAAGTTAGCTTTGGGCCAAAGTTTAAAAGGAGAAAGCAAGAAATGTGCGCTCCGGTGAGGTAAATGCGTAACAGTGAAGATTTCAATACAAAGGTCTACACCTGCAAACAAACATTAGTCGTGAAATCCCTAACAACCAAGTCACTGGATTTTCTCTGTCAGCGCCTGTGTCAGCTGCCAAAGAATAGATTAAAAACGAAGAAGTGCCCACATGCTGGCAGGGGCAGGCCAATTTTTGGCCAGCCAGATACTGCTAGATTGTAATATATAAGGTCGAATTTCGACCTGTGGTACACAGCTGTGCTGTGGCTCAGTCAGCAACCTCAGAACTCTTAACAAACATGCACCTGTTTCACTGTGAATAGTGAATGTAAAGGAAGGAAAGGAAACAAATACAAAGCTTGTTCTATCACAGGTATGAGCTGCTATGATGCATGAAGAACATTCCATGAAGTATGTTTTAAAATCTTGTTATATCTGAGAGGCTTTAGAAGCCGATGTAACTGTTTCAGGGCAACCGCGGTACAGACGTGGTCTCTGTGAGACTTCCACCTGACCCCAGTTTTAAGTGGTACGAATGTTGTGCATTTAATGTTTAAAGGACAGTCTGCAATAATAAAGTAAGTGGCCAACGTGGGTGCCCAGCAGTGCTGAGACCTGGCTGCTATATTGTAAGCTTTGGAAAACACAATTTATGCAACAGATGTCCAGATATGATTCTATTTATGGAAAAAGTTTATATGTGTTTTACAAATGGTTTTACCATCTTATATTAAAATGACCTTTTGACAGGTGTGCGCTGTTTTGTCTCCAGTGAGCACATACCATGCGGATTTTATATGTACATCAGTAGAGTGAATCCACTGGCACAGTGTGTGTATATGCCAGATGTGGTGAGATTTTATCTTATAAATGTGATCAGATTAAAAAAAAAACTCCTGACAGAAAATGTAAGGAAACCAGCTGAATGTTTGAATTGATGACTGATGTTGTATGGTTTATGTTAAATGTTATATTCTTTTAATCAATGAATAAAGCATTAAAAATTGATTGCTGTATAAAATACTTTATTGTTATCAGCATGAAGATTTTTAGAATTAAAATGCAACATCGTTCTTAAGATGTGTATAACTAGTAGCTCCCATTGTGTTTAGGTCAGCAGAAAAATCTAAAGTAACACGATTCTTTTTAATTTGGCTGAATTTTGTCAACATTTTTTGGGGTGGTGCAGGAATGGGAAGGATGCTTTGCTAAAGATCAGACCAGTTAGCACAAACAGTATATCATTATATGACCTATTAGATTGATACAGTAAACTGTGGATTGTAGAATATAGAAGACTATTTTTGAGAAATTACTTCATCAATTGCAATTGCTTAAATCAAAATCTAATGTGCTCAAGAAAAATGTGTAGTACTTCTTTGGTGTCCCACTATTAAATAGATTATGAATACCTGCAACGCTTCAGTTTGACGTTTTATCTGTACTCAGAGTACACAGCTGTGCCTTCTGAATGAAAGCTGCAAATGTCTGCTCAGCTGTTGGAGAGCTGCTGTGCCCTGCAGTGGCTGACTGTGCTGTGAGGCTTGTCAGAGTGGTTGGTCAGTGTGTGCGTGCCAAGCACGGACTTTATTCGAGCTTCTGAACTTCATATTATGACAGCCCAAACTGCTGCCAAGTGTGAAAATTGCACTGCTTGTTCAAGCAGTTTCCCAGATCTTCCAGATTTGGTAAGCAAGATCATTTGCCAACATACTGAAGAGACGCTGTGGGTGATAAAGATAAGGTAAATACAGTTACAGCTTTTCATGTTCCAGTGAAGTGAAATATTGGGACTTATTTCAGTACCTTTCAGGGCTTGGCCTCAGAAGGGAGGTTTATGTAGCAGATAAATCTGATGCTGACTGCTCAGCAGCATCTGAACTTGAAGTTTGGTTGTGAAGGGTTCAAGATTTCAGCAAGTCACACAGAAAAAGCCAGAAACAAATAAAGCAAATTCTGTGTCCTCTGGTTTAAGCAGTTGCAGAATGGTAGTTTTATCTCTGCAAGGTACTGCATTTTTTAGGTAATGCCTTACTAAAGAGTTGGGAAGTAACCTATTTGCCTTCCTGATGTACAAATGTGTTTTTAATCTGTTTGGTCTAACCTATTTTTTGCTTTATTTTTAATTAACGTAATCTTGAAAGATACAATGAGGAGCACAAGAAGCAGCTCACTTGACTACAGTAGGGGATGTGCAGTGCTTTCACTCACTGCAGTTGCAGCCAGAGCTGGCTCTGAGCAATGGTTGTCCATTGTTAGAATGCTCCAGGTCTGATTTTTTTCATACAGCCTGAAGTCTACTCACTGGGTGTGGCTTGTGTTCAGGGAAGAAGTCAGTGTACCTGACACAGAGGGCTAGAATCTTTCTATCTTGGAAATCACAGGGAGTCCATTAAAGCAGGAGTGTGTGGTGAAAGCCATACCTTGAGCAGTGGTGGAGAAATGCATGCCTGATTTTTCTTGTTTTAGGAATAGATAGAAGTGGGGTTTGTTGTCTGCCTCTATTTTCAGCAGTAATCTTTATTAGTGATACCAGGATGAAGAGGTTCAAGCTGAAGTGATCTCTAATTGTTAGGAAATAAAGGTCATCTTAATATTCTCTTGCATTTGGAGTGGGACCTTACAAACTTGGGAAATTACTTTGAACTTGCATAGTCCCAAAAGGAATCTTACTTTTGTTATTTCTTTTTATTTCCTGAAGAGATGGCAATGTCAAGTTAGTCTTTTGCATTCCAGGTTCAGCTGCAGGAGCTTGGAACACAAGCCTTCATCTGTCAAAACTAGGTTGCTTATTCTTTTGGGGGTGGGTAGAACAAGGACTTCCCCATATACACTTTTGTGTGACCTTTCTACATTTGACAGGTTACCATCTACCTGCTTCCTATTACATAAACCTGAGCTTGCTTCCAAATTTGCAAATCAAATTTTGGACTGCTACTGGGGAAGGAAAAAAAAATCTCAAATAATGCTGTGCTCTTTGCAGGATGATCCAATACATGCTTTTCCTGCATTTTTTTAGTCCAGCTATCTTTCCTTTTGCCTGCAGCTTTTGGTACCATTGTGGGCATAGACTGTGTTGGTGGAGGAAGAATTTTTCAGTTAACTTAGAAAAAATATTTAACCCACATGGAGAAAATACTGTCTTTGCACAGAAAACAGAGATACATTCATAAATAGTTTTTGCAGCCTCCCAGGTGAGTTGGGCAGGGAATGGAAAAGGTTTATGGCAGTGTTACCAGCCCAGGATTTCTGTGCTATACCCTGGTTCTCTGTCCAGGGGCAAGGCTGTACTTGGCAGTTCTGGTTGCTAGGGCTGATGACAAGGATAAGGGTAAAACCCAGTAATTCCTTTGAGAATCCTTGTGAAACCTCTCAGGCAAACTCATAGCCATCAACTAATTGGTTACTGCTGATGCAACAGCCACATTAAACTACATGGTTAATTTATCATAGATGATTTAAAATGTCTGTTGTCAGAATCTGTCACTGAGTCGCTGGAGTACAAATGCTTACCTAAATGCTTTGAGGCTCAACTAGAAGCAGAAAGGATAAAAAAATTATACGAGTTGAGCCATGGAAGAGCTCTACAGCTGAAACAAACCAATTCCAGCAGAAATACTGGACTACAAGAGAAAATACTCCCTTGGCAGCCTTGACCTAAGCAATTAAAAAAAAAAAAAAGTGGGCTGCAGGTTTTATTGGTAACTTCTAATTATAGGGTGTGGCAGCTGCGTTTACATTAAAGCCTGAAACTTTATGTGCTATGTGTGCATGCATGCAGAGAATGGAGGCCGGTGGTTGAACTACTGCTGAGCTGGGGCTCACTAAAACTGGTTTGCTTCCTTTATCTTAGAGGGTTTCTTATCAAATGACTGAACCAAGTCCTTACATGGTTTTCAGGTTGAAGCCAAACTGTCAGAACAGCCACCAACTCCTAGCAGAAGGCTTTAGATTGTACAGTCACCAGTAAAAGCAGAGCTTGGCTCTGTCCAGAGCAGCCTGGCACTGGCCAGCACTGCCCTGGCTGCAGCTGGGTGCACTGTGCCTGCTGGGACAGCCACTCCTGCCAGGGAAGCACCACACAGGAACCTGAAGAGGTGAACAACATACCACACCAACTCCTTTTATTATTAATGCTGCAGTTTGCAACTTCCTTCTTGTATTTTTTAATTCTGCTTTTGTCCTGCCTAGCAATTTCCTAAGTGTTAAAATCTGAAGCCTAATAAACCAAATTCAAGTTGAGACAGTAAAAATACCCCCCTCCTATTAGTTCGCTGCAGCCATATGTCTTCAAAGGCAAGGGCTGGGTGTGCTGGAGCATCTGACTCCTTCCTCCCAAGTCATAAAAACCCCCTGTACGCATCTTCAATAAACGCCATTCCAGCTTTTGAAGAGTGATGGGAGAGTCACTCAGCTTTTCTGCCGCCTCTTCTCCCCAGTGTCATGGCAGGAGAACTGCTACACTGTAGAGCCTGGGAGCTGAAAGATCACCTGTGAGGCCATTAACAGAGGGGACGTGAGTGGAGAATCTTGAATTATTCATCTTAACCTATTATACCATGTTACCAGTGACATTGCTTTCACTTTCTGTAGATTTTTATTAACTGTTTCCATTTGTTTTCACATCCTATTCATAAAGCAGCAAGCATCACTTTTGGCATGCAGAGAGACTCCTTGTACAGCTCAACCTGCACAAAGCAGCTGGACTTTTACAATAAAGTTCACAGGATTTAATTTTATACACCTCTGAAGAGACTACTCAAGTTAGAAATGCGTAATTTAAAATTACTATTGTACAGTGGAAATCACTTATTCACAATATTCATAGGTATTTATTTATTTACAAAATACTATCCTGAGAATTTTCCCTATTAAGCTTCAATTTGAGCAAAGTAGTTTGTATAGACCTAAGTAACAATGGTTACTTAATATAAGGAAAAATGCCAGTAGGCGAGCACAAAACTGATTCAGGTCATTCCCCAAATGACTGTCAAGTCTCCTGCTGTGGTTCTGGTTCTACAGCTGATGGATTTGACTGAGATGGTTCAACTCTATTTTCAGGAGGAGGTGGTGGAGGCAAAAATCCAGGTCGCTGAGGTGGATAGTGAGGATAAGGTCTCATTGGAAATGGATTTCTTACTGTGAGAGAATCAGAGTAATCCAGTTAGTATCAATCACAACAGTAAACATGTACACCTGCTCCTCTTGCTGGCTTACTGCTCAGCTTGGCTTATCTAACTAGAAGTCACATGTCAGGATCCAAAGAGACAGAGATACCAGGAAAGAGGAGAACAAAACCATCACTTTTCTCAGTAGTTACCCACAAGTCTCAAAGCAGCAGCCAGCCACTGCCATCTCCTGGGCTGCTGCTGCCCCTTCAGTCTGCCACAGCAACTCTTACGTGCCATACCTTACAGATAATTTTGGCAGATAAATGGCTTAGTTCTTCATACATACTCAGAGAACAGCAAGAGTCAGAAAGAAGTCCTGCAGTCTGATACTTAGACCTTGCTCGTCTTACAAACTCCAAGGGAAAACAGTAGTTTAGGGACTGTCCCTTTGCAGGGCACCGGCACACTTCAAAGCCAGAGGATGAAACTTTTAAGATTTATGGAAGATGCAATTTTATAGGAAGAAAAGGATTAAGGTAACCACCTACTTGCTTTCCTACCCCTCAGAAAGAATCCTTTAAACGCTGAACAGTACATGTTCCATATTTTTCAGCCAAAGCTAGTATTTGTAAAAATATCAAGATGAGCTGTTGTGAAAAAGTAAGTGTACAACACAAGGAACCTTAATCAGAAGGGATGCTCCCTGCTAGCTGAATTAAGAAGCAGTTGTGCTTCTAAGCAGTTAGCATGTCTACCCCTGTGGTAACTCACTACCTGCACAAAGCAGTTTTGTTCATCAGCTTGAGACAAATGCTGGCTAAAGCCACGTACTTGGCAGCGGAGGGCGTGGAGGCCCAAAGTCTCGTACTGGAAAGCATTCCCGTGGCCCATACATGCCAGCAGGAGGAGGGGGAGGAAAGGGAGGTCCTCGTCTCATGAAAGGTACTGGTGGTGCTCTAGGATCCACAGGCATCAGTGGAGGTCTGACTGGAGGGAAAGCTGGAGGTGCAAACCCTGAACTGACAGCTTCACTTTCAGGTGCCAGCGACTGATCAGGGAGCGAGTTCTGCAACACAAGGAAACCAGGGAAATTAGCAGAGGGAAAGGGAACATCTCCAGTCCCATCAGGCCCACTTTCATGTAGGTGTGACATTAGGTAAGAGCCGGTTCCAACTCTGCTTTAGCTGCAGCATAATCCTGAGCAAGGCTATCTATGTGTACTGACCACCTGCTTGACCATAATTTTGTCTTTTGAGATATAATTAATTTTCAACAGGGATTATATTAGTAATACATCAAAGTCACAAGACAATACGCATTGTGGTAAAGCATACATATAATTTTATAATTTGCACTGAAGAGTGCAATATTATGTGACCAATGGACTACAGACAAATGTTTCTATGTTTGTTGCAGAAAATGAAAACTTCTTTAAATCAAGCCTTTCTTTAGCTACTTACGCTAAGATTAGAATGATCCTTCATCCCATCTCCACTTGGTTCTGTTCGTGGACTATGTTCTGAAGATGTCTGTCCATCTGTATGCAAAAGTTACCATAAGCTACTCAGTGCTGATCTCTTTCTCTACACAGATTTCAGAATTTTTTTCTGAATTCAGGATAGAGTGGCAACAAAATCAACAGCAAGGAGTAGTTCCCTTTTGCCCCTCCCTCCAATTAATAATTTATTTCTTCAGTAAGCCCCATGCTGGGAATGGCTGTGCTATGATATGATTTTGGCACAAAGCTTCACACCAATCCCATTCTAGTATGACAAAAACCAATTCCCTCCTTGGCTGACAAATATCAAGGAAACTTCTAGAACCACATCAGTTTTGAGAAAGTAGACAGAAGAAATAATAATAATGATGATGCTAATAATAACAACCATCATCATCCTCTTCCTCCTCTCATATGCCTTATTTACTTTGTAAGTAAAGAGATAAATAGAAACTTCAGTCTTTTTACTTTTAAATTTTACTGGGACCAAGTATTTTCAATAACAACTAGAGAAAACTATTAAAGGGAATTGTCAGAGAGTAGAATCTGACTGGATAGAAACAGACTAAATATATACACTAAATACACTTTCTTTAAACAAACAAACCCCCAAATCTGGGATTTGAAAAATACGGCTTTCTTATGATTTAGCTTGAATAGAGATGATTATACTAAAAAACAACAAACCAAAACAAGACTACTAACTAGTGACAGAATTTTTATGTGCATGTTGTATTTCTACTCCTTGAAAGCAAACAAAGCTTTTTTTCTCAATGAACAGACAGGTCTTTTCAAACACTCTAAATTACTTGTCATTTCAAGCAGGCCCAGCCTTGTTGATGATATTGTTACTTAATCTAAAACATTTCAACTCCTATGTCATACAGACATAGAGAATATTCATGCCTTGATATTTATGTTGCATAACATTTTCCATTTTAGGTCATTATGAAGTTCCTCACAAACTCTGTCAACCTTTAGCTCTTCTTTCTGACAAGAAGCTTCCTGCTCCAGGTACCTCCTCAAGTGAAAAGTTTTCATAGTTTGCCACCCCATCTTAGGAAAATCCATATTATTTTGTTCACTTTAAACAACATTTTGATTATCTTTATAAGAAATGCAACTTGTTACCTCTCATGAGTAGGAGCCATGATTTTAGTACTGTGAGACACTGCTGTTCTGAAGTCAGGTGTGCTGGATGGGCTGGTTTTTGGTAATTGGTTTTTAATTGAAGGGGTTTTTTGGAGGGGTTGGGGTTTTTTTTCAAATACTCAGCCAACTCTAGTGAAATTATGTGTCTCTAGAAAGCAATGTTCACACACTCTTAATGACCTGTTAAATCCTGGCAACAAGGTTATCCAAAACCCTGTTTCCATTCCCTCGGCTCTGAATTGCCCAGGAACTGACTACAATGTTTAAAAAAATAAATTAATTGTTGCTTGGCAGGGACTGAAGAAAGGGGCAAAAAAAGGATGCATTAGTAAGTGCAAAGGCAGTGCACCTCTCCTGTCCTTCAGTCAGCAGCTAGGTGCTAGAAGACCTCAGTGGAACATGAAGTATTAGAAAGCAGAAGTGAGAAAGCAGTAGTGAAACTGATAGAAGGCTTGGGAAAGAGGGAAGGTCAGTAGCTGCACAGGGACAAAACTATAAGAACCATTCACTTTGAAACCTGAACCTTCGACTTGAAACTAAATTCAGCATTCCCAGTTCCCAAACACTGTGACACTGAGTAGCAAAGGTTCCCTTTCCTCTGGTCAGAAAGGGTGCAAGGGAGATGGTCACTTCTTACTAATCCTGTCAGTAACTGAGTCCTGGGTGGTGAAGTTTCTGCTGGGAATTTAATGGCTTCACTTCGTTGATGATAAGTATTAAGCTCTTAAGCTGTCAGTGATAAGGTCTCTGTGACCAAAATTTTGCCTCTGAGCTTCTGGCAGTTGCCAAGTGTCACAAACTAAAATGTACATAATCGGCCAAATCAAAACTAGTGGATCAGTGAAAGGTATGATTAAACTGGGGGCAATTCACTGTGAACTACAAAAAGCTTCCACTGTGGTCAACAGTTTGAAGGAAGAGGCCTCAGACCTTCTACCTCCATGCACCAAACCAGTGGACACATGAACATTTTCTGTTTCATTCTTTGTGAATCTAACCCTTTCTAACTTTACCAAATGTGGCACAGAAATGTAAGTATGGGTTTGTGGTGTTTTAATGCTGTGATGAACCTCATGGGAGGGACCAAAACAGACTCTCAACCAATTATGAGTGGTTATCATACAGAACGGCGAGGGTTGACCACAAAAATACCTGATGACTGCCATTCATGGAATCCTGCCCACCTGACAGCAGGTGCTCCAACAGGGAATGGCTGCATCAAAGCCAGCAGGTGTTAAAATGTTTCATACACAATGGAACTTGTGCTCTGTGGTAGCTAAAGACCTGTCCTCTTGCCACAGCTTGCCATGCACAGTCAGCTTACACTGGGATTTTCCATTCTAGAGTATCATGGAAGCAATTCCCACCTGTTTTATCAAAAGACTGAACATTGTAAGTTCGTAGTTCTGCTGGTCCAGAAAGTCTTCCAGTATTTGGAGGATTAGGGAAAAATCTTTCTTGTCTTCGAGCAGGAAGAACTGGATCAGCATAAGGCTCACCTAACATTGAAGAAATCACAGAAAATAGGTCTGTGAAGATTTATTCCTACCATTCCATGCAATTTTAGACCAGAAAGGTTCTCGGGCCATTTTACACTCTTGTAAATATACAAAGTGTCTATTAATCAGGGTGAGCAAACAAATCTTAAATAACCCAGAGGAATCCTACCAAGTATATCCAATTGCTTATGTTTCTAAAAAGCTGCAAAAGTTCATTGATTTTTGGTTTAACATACAGCAGAATTTTGAAAGTTATAATTGCCTAAGTTATAAACAGTGGGGTCTTGAAACAAAGGTTCAGCCTAGCAAAGAAGATGGAAGACAAAACAAGGTACTGTATGTTTTAAGGCATTCTTAGGTAAGAATACTGTTTTCCATTATGTTTCATAGTGCTGTAATATGTTTCCACCAACTTGCTGGCATCAGATCTAGCAATCTGTCATGCAGCTGCAAGACAAACTGTATCAGTGAGACCCAAGGGCAAAGGTGGAAAAAGAATAAGAGTAAGAATAAGAATAAGAAAGCCAAGGAAACCAAACTACCTCTCTGCAGTATGCTGTCAACAGACCACACCCACCAGATGAGAAACTGCTCCTGAGAGGAGCTTGAGTTCTACCACTAGACTTTCACACAGATGTATATTGCTTGCTGCAGTAATAACTGAGGTTACCTATTTATTTTTTTTTCTAGACTTGTAATGTTTTTTCTTTTTTATTACAGGTACCCAGGAAGGTTGTCCATACCCCCAAGTTTTTACTTGAGAAATATCAGCAAAATCCTCTTAACTCATCTCTGCCTCCCCTGAATGGTTAAGTGCAATACAGATGTTTAGCTGAAGATGTGAGACTGAAGACTGATTTTGCTGCTGTTAATCACTGAAGAGACATTATCAACAGGAAAACATGTGCCAGACAGGACGAATGTACCATGGTACTCCTGTATTATTAATATAAATGGAGTTTTTTAAAAAAAATTTTTCAACATTACCTGGTTTTATTTAAAAAAATTAGAACTTTTTACTTCTTAAATATCTTATTAGCTATCCAGCCCAGACAGGTCTTTTAATACACTAAACAAACTCCCAGCAAAATGATGAAACCAAACAGTTGATTGTCCCTTGATAATATCAATATATACTTAAAAGATAGCAGAGAAGTGCAAATAAACCACACTGTTCAAGAAGAGGAAAAAACTATTAAAAATACCAGTTCAGTTGCACACGTGGGTCTAAGAAAACATTTAATATTTTTAAACCCAAAACAGTTAAATATATAGACTGGAAGTCAGCAACTCGTCTTTTCCATGGATACAGTAGCTAAGCAGAGTTTTTACCTGGTGGAGGCAGAATTATCCTGTGTTCTCTTTCCCAAGGAGGAGACAGGGATCCAGTATCTGATGGTGGTCTGTGAGGATCAGTTAATCTATCAGGATTCAGCTCTCCTCTTTCACTTCCAGCTTCATACATGGCAGCTGGTCCTCTGGATCCTAATTGAAGAAATCAAGTAGTTATTCACCCTTGTGTTTTAAATCCTCTGCTGTGGCTTTCCTTGTTCAGTCTGGAAACAGTGGAGCAATCATGGAATGCCAACACTGTCAGGACACCGGAGGCTCCACGGCTCTCGGGCTGTTTGCCAATGACCAGCTATGGCTACGAGAAGGGTTCAGAGGCGCGCAGCGACGAGTCTCAGCTCAGTAACAGCACAACATAGGGGACCTGCAGTGCTTTTGAAAAAACTAATAATTTGACACGTTCCAGTTAATCTGAACCAGAAACCAGTACCCTCATGATAAATAACCTTCTCAGTGATAAAAACCTAATCAAACTAACAATTAACATGCTGAGAGTTAATACTGGTATCATAAAACACCCAACTGCATTCAACACTCTTCTGGTCTAACTCTTTATTCAAGAAGAAGGAAAAAACCAAACAAAAAAATCCAAACCAAACAAAAAAAAACTCTCTAAGGCCAGGTCAACATAATCAAGTGCAATAAAAAACATTAAAATAAGTGATTTTAGATGGTAAGCTTCCTCTAAAACAGACTGGGTCTGAAAAACTACAGAGAATGATAGCAGAATTCAGTATTTCTAATTCTCCACAGTATAATTCAACCTAAAACTTGAAGCCATTGTGTGTCTTGTGCACTCTGAGATAAGCACAATTGCATTTACTGAAGTCCTTATAGAATAAAAATTTGGACATATTTCCCACTAATCAAGTAGAGGCTTCAATGGATGCAATGGTAAAAATAAATTAAACAGCAGCTTCTTTATTACCTGTAACAGATGCTCAACTTCACTCTAGCATTTACCTACACCACTTCCATCAGCGTAAGAAATATGAATGGAGGGTATTTTCCTTCCCTTACAACCCATGCCACCCCAGCTTACTTTTGCCTACTCTTGAATCTCTGAATTGTACCCCTTACACAAAAACTTCCTGATCCCTTCTATCAGCAGGGAAGAAACACTCTCCATGTAGGATGACTGCTTCAAATTTAAAACAAAGGGAAGGGAACCAATTTACTGAACCAATAACTTTCTAATACCACAACCTCCAATAAAACTGCCTCATGTTTTTGACAACATCCTTTCACAGACTGTAGACCAATGAGATGGAAGGGGCAGTATTCTTTTTTCAGAAAACTAATTCACTCCATTTTACTTTAAAATCTTATTTATTTTAGCATAACCCCATATGTCCAAGAAAAAAAAGACAACTGATAAGTCTGGATTTTTGCTTTTCTTAATTTATGCTTCTAAAATTAATCCACTGACAAACCTACCAACAAAAACTAGATTTCCAATTGCATTGTTACACATTAAACAGCTTTAGAAGCAAGTTGAAAAACAGAAAGAGTTTGTTCAATTAACTGTTTGTGTTGAATTGGTTGTTTTAATACTTTTTGTCACTAACATGAGGAAAAGGTGTGACAGGTTTATAGGAGAGGAGAGAGAAATCCAGAATAGATACATTTTCAAGTTTAAGCATTGTACCTCTTCCTCCTCCTCCACCTGGAAGCATAGGTGAAAGCCTTAAAGGACCCTCCAATAAAGTTGGAGGGGAAAGAAAAGCTCTTGTTTCAGATGAAGGCCGGCCCATTGGTGAGGGTCCATATGGGGAATGCTCTGGAACAGTTAAAACAAAATACTCAAGTTCACAATACTTAGTTTAACAAACTGTATTAGTAACTTCTCAGGTGAAGCTAAAATCTAAACTATATAACTAAAATGAAATTTGTGCTCTCATTACCATGTGTAACATGTTCCTGGTCTATTCTCATCAATACTACAAATGCTCTTAGTTTCAACAAAATATTTGATGGGATCTAGAGTCACTTATGACCCAATTATTTTTTTTTAAAGACTAGCATTTGTATATACAAATAGATAGTTTTCAAGCAAGGCCAAGATACGTTTTCAAGCAATTAAATATGTGGTTTAGGGAAACAAAACCATAAACCAAAAGAATTAGGCTCTATTTTACAATTCAATACTGTACCTCTGCCAAATGGTCTCATTGGAATATCAAGAGCATAAGGGTCTTTTTCTAAAAGTTCAAGTTTAAATTCTGCTTCAGTTAATCTGCAAAGAGACAACAAATAATTAGTAAGTGACCAAGAAATGCAAAAGCTTTACCAGACTACACTGTTTACTGTCAGGCTTTCTACATAACTGGTTAATGAAGCAAGGTATTTTATTCCCTAAATAAATAAGACAAAGGATGTCACAGTACTCTGCACTTTAAAATGCCTGAAAGTATTTCTCTATGCTGCCGTTTCTACTGTAATTCAGAAGTTGAAGTTGCATTTTAGATATCACATTCCTAGTATGGCATCACTTTAATTGCACTCCAAGTATTACTAAACCTCACACATCAAAGTTCCTCTCAACTACCACCAACTGTTAGTTCAGCATCAACTTCTGAGATAAGCTGTGTAACTGTGAGGTAACCAAACATCTGGTTGATACATACTTATTTAAAACAAACAAATAAACAATACGCCCCTCCCCAACATTTGTGTTCTAGTACTACATTCTGCTTCTTTCCTGAAGTATTTAAATGCTTACGTATTTCCTAACTTGTTACTTTCTTGCAGGTCATTTCTTTCAGAACTCTTAACACTGTGATCTCTGCTGTGTTTGGGCCACAAAACATTAACAGAAAACATCAATCTGCCTAAATCCAACACATACCAAACTGCATTTGTTTATGAGTAGATAAGAACTGCACTTACTTTTGTCTGTTATGTGCATTTTCTTTTTTTATATCATTGAGGTGTCTTTCAGCTGCTCGGGCTGTCAGCTTTGGCAAAGGACAAAAACCAGATGATTAGATATTGCTATTTTTTGATTAAATGCTTCATAAATATGACAATTCCTAAGTCCAAGACATTTTATGTGAAGTGTATGGACTGCATTTTCACAAGATATGACTCATGTATGGAGCTTCACATATGTCAGCAAATGATATTAACAGCTCTAAACCCAAATTTTAGAGGAATGATAAGGCTTTCCTGCAGGTTCTTAAAACTTCAGAAATTGAATTCTTTGGTTATACCTGCTTTGAAGCACCTACAGAAGATTTGAAGTCTCAAATTCTATGTAAGAATGTTGTATTTTAAAATTGGATAGATAAAATCTCTGGAATTATGACCACAAAGCACCATAGCTTTTAGCAGGATTTTATCTCAGACATTCTGTGAAAGTGAAGAATGTATTAGTCAGGAGATATTTTAAACTTTCCTGTTGTAAAAAAAGGCAAAAATGGATTTTGTAGAAACACTCTTAGGAAGATGTCAATGGAACATACTGTTCTCACAGGACATAACAGGTTCTACTTGTGGATAAAAGAAGTGAAGTACACCCGAAGTAAATATCAAAATGGCATTGAAACAAGGCCAAAAGCTTTCATTATTAGCAAAATGTCACAGATTTGTTATATGGTGTCATGTTTTTCCAACAGATTTATTGCTATAACAAGTGATATCAGATTATCATTCTACTGTGTTCATAAGTACCCAGCTTAATTTTGCTAACTATTTTATATAATAAAAGTGTTTTTAACATGCTTTTGTGTATTTCTGCAAGAAATATGTTTAAAAGTGATGGTTAGAGATAATTTTGATGATCTATTTTTAGTACAAATACAAAGATGATAAACTGAACTTTTCAAATAATGAAAAATGAAGATGCAGAAAGCGCAGAAAATTCAGTATTTGGAACTTACCCAATTATCATGAGCTTTTTTCTCATGTGAAGTAATCTGTGAAAGAGAGATTTGTTATTCACTAAACACCAAATCTTAGGATTACATGCTCTTTTTTATAAACTTAATGTGTGTGGGTAATTTATAATGGGATACCTAAACTGAAAATTCAGCTTTTCAATGAAGTTATCTGGTAATCTCTGCTATTAAATCATGTCAGTCCAAACCAGATAACATTAGGAAGAGGGAGGGGGAGGAAAAATTGGACACCCAACAAAGCCAAGCCAAATACAACTCACAAGCTAACAGCAAGTGGTATTCCAGTTGCAGTAAATCCCTCCTACTGGCATAGACGCTGTCACAAAGCACAAAATACCTGATTTTCATAAGAACGAATGGTTCTCTCCAGCTCTTCTTCCAAATCCTTTGCTCGTTCTCTGTAACAAGATGAGAATTGATGATATTGTAATAAAACATGCAGGAAAGCTCTGAATACAATAAACTCAACAATAGCCACAAGGTGCAATTAATGTTTTTTTTTTAATCCAAAAGACAGTATTGTCACTTAGACCCATGTGATACAAAAAATCATACCAACAGTGGAAATTCCACGCCTTACATTCTAGGCAAACAGGATGTAAACAAGAGAACAGAACGCAAACCTCAATATCCCCTCAACTTTTCAGTGGTTTGTGATGTTTCCAGCATAAAGGCTGTCTTTCCTCACAGGCCCTACCAACCAGCCTCATCCAGCTCAGCACAGGAACTGATGTGGCTGGAGCACCACACTGTCACAGGCTACCAGTCAGTCCTGAGGGACAGCAACCTGCACTGAAGTTACTTCAAGACCACATGTCTGATGCCACCTTTGCTGCCAGCTGCCCTGTGCACAGCCCCTCTAGGTTCTACACTTCAGCAGGTGAGCTGAAGACACAGACATTGCTTGGTTATACTCAATTTGCAATATTAATATTCTCTTTAAAATTAGGATGCCTACAAAATCCATGTTCTGGATAAATCAGGAAGAATGAGTTCTGTCTTCCTGTATGAATATTGAAGAATGTCCACAAAGAAGTAGTATTGATTGTAGTATTGTTCAGTTAGGCCTAATACCCCCAATAAACACTGAAGTAAAATATGAAGGGAAATATCCATTACATACTGAAAAGCCACAGTTAGACAAAATACAGGAAAAACGCAGAGATACACAGCTGGTGCAACAAAAACCAGAGCAAAGCAGGTAAGAAACAGCTACAGTAAATATTCACCCATGACAATATTTTAGTAAATAATCTCTAAGCAACAGGCCTATGACAAGCTTTGAGAAACAGAAATAGAATACTATAACTATACAGCATAAATGTTAGCTCTGTAGGAAAACTGAACATTCCATTTATTTCACAACATTCTCTTAACTTTGTATTTTTAACTTTGTTCAGTAAGTGGAACTAGGTGAGAGACCCACCTCTACTGCACCATTAAAGCTAATATATCAGTACAATTAGGATTCTAATGGAAGAGCATTTGCCCTAATCTTCAACACCCAAATGTTTTAACAAAGTAAAACCACCCTTCGTCTGTATTATTACACAGAAACTAGTGTCTAACACACATACACAACCAAGAAACTGGAAGAAAATATATTTGCTTATGCTGCCTTTTTAAAAATTCTCTATTGTTCTTTCTTCACTTTGGAACAAGTGATTACAACTAAGATCTGCACTTACCTGTAGCTGTTTAGTTCTTCAGCAGCATGAATAATTTTTTCATCTACTTTAGAAAGCTTTTCTTCCTTCTGTAGACGTTCCCTCTCTTCTACTGTCAACTTCCTTTAAACAACATTCAAAAACTATGGTTAATTTTGTTTCAAGACAACAATTTTGAAAGCAGCCACAAATCATATCAAACAAACTAAAACCCAAGCTACACTAACGGTCAGTGATTTGTTCTGGTATTTTCTAAAAATAATTTTCTAGAGGAAAAAAAACAATTGTTACTAGCTATTAAAAAAAAAAAACAACTCTTTCCAGGTCCTCCTATTTTATCACTATGCCTTACTGGGCATTACAGAGGGAAAAACTCATGCACAAGGTAATTCTGCAGAGCACACATGGATACCACTGCTGCATACAACCCTGAATGGATAAACAGGTCATTTTCCTGTGAACAGCAGCTCTTAGCAATCAAGCTGTCTAAATCATGGATCTGGTGAACAGGATTTAAATTTCTTTTCTACTCAATCTTCGTTTCCTACTTTTTTCATTTTCCCTGTTTGAACAGACACAGTTTTTAAAAGATGCCTTAATTAGTTCTAAGGGGGCTTTTTTTTGTTGCTATATCACCCCACCTGTTATCCCCACTCCTTTTTGGCATTTGTAAAATTCTTTGCTAAGCAGTGTACATTTGTTGAGTTTTAGTGAGGTTATTTTTAAATATCATCCACACAGCTTGCTTTCTGCCTGCTTATTGTATCTTTTTTTTAACAGGTTCCTTCCCACTCCCTCCCTGCTCTTTTAAAAATCAAAATGCTAATGCAGTGATTTATAGGATTTATTGCATCTACAAAGATGCTAAATATCTACACAAATATACATGCTACAGGGCAGATTACTGTAAGTAATACTTCAAAAAAGTCCTGCACACTGCTCAGTGCAGGATCTAGGCATGTGCTGATTCTCTTGCTGCCTTCAAGATTATGCCCACCCTTTGAAGAAATAATTTCTGATTAGTAAAACTGTAATTTTACATCATACCCTAAAGTGATGTGCCCTGCTGCCACACACACACTCCTGAAGGTTACTACATGCCCTGACCAAACAGCTTTAATTTTTAGTCCTAAACACATTTCTGATTTCAACCTCTAGGTCATAATCCCTACTAATATTCTGACTGTGAGGCAGATAGTACAGCCTTCATATACTGGTTTTCTTGGTGAGGAAAGCCTGATTCACAAGGGTTCTATGTTGCTTACCAACAAGAGCTTGCCTATGTTTTGTTTTAATTTTACATATATCTTGTCATTCCTTGCTATTATATAAAATATATTTCACAGTTAAACACCTATTGATTCTCTTTCAGCAACTTTGACACATGTATTACATCATGTAATAATTCACTTAAAGAAGAAATAATCAAGCTCTCCTACTCTAATTGCCTTATTTCATAGACTAAAAATCTGTTACTTCTTTGTTTCTGTACTTGCTTGTGGTAAAGTCCTAAAATGAATTGTTTCATGGAAACAGTTTCTATAAACTACTGTAAACGCAATTGTACATGAAAGCATAATAAATTATCTTCACAATTCAGAAAATTCTGGAAAGCAGTATTCAAACTTTCAACAATTTTCAGCCTCCCAAATCAGAGTTACATTGAAATCAAACAGCAAGCATTGAAGATAAGAATAACCAGCACCTGTGTAGTTTCATTTCATTTTCTTGATACAGCTCAGTCATTACTTTAAGTTTCTGCTGAAGCTTTTGAACTTCGCTTTCAAAACGTTCATTTTCAGACTGCAAGGAAGCTTGTTGGCTTTGAAGGTTTTCTATGCGTTCTGTCAGATTTAGAGATAATTATATTGGGATAACACATTGGCAATATTTTAGTATATAAAAAGTCTGTAAAAACCTTTGAGCCTATGTTGATTTACTAACATCAGATACAAAGTTAACATACTTCAATATATGACACAAAGTGAGAAATCAGCAACTATACTCTACCTGCCACAAAGTGCAGCCCTCGGTGTGTATCAGGCCTTTACTCCAAACCCCATAACTTTGAAAACAACTCAGTTCTGTAATTCAGAATCTAAATTTTCATTTAGGGCTCTTATTATTGTAATTATTTGACTAAAGGAGTACAGCTATCACCACGATATGCTCTTGCAGATTTACCTATACCTTGTATAGGTATATATACATATATAGGTGTGTTTATACATATATATACAAGGCTACCTCAATAGCCTGAATGGGTAACTCCGATTTGTCAAGCTACCTTTATCTTTCCAAACTGAATACAAAGTCATGTTTCTTCTCCTATTTTACTATTCCTGTGCCTCTTTTCAAGAAATATAACAAAGCTTCAAATGAGTTTGAACATCTTCATGGGACAGAGCTAACAGTCAATTTGGAGAATTTACTAGCAAAAGGAATATGTTTAAAGGACTGTAAGAAACTGAAAAATAGAGTCTGACAGAGCATTTCACCACCCAAATAACAAAGCTGGACATTTTTAAGTGATGGCTACTCTGCCAGCTATGATTATGAATAGCTAATTACAGGTTTTAATTTGAACTGGAGTTGTTTTCATTTCATAAGGTTTAATTCAGTACGTCCTACACAACAGAGGAAATGAAACAGAGAAAGATGTTTTTAAGTTCAATTCTCTAAATGCAGTACTTTATATTTTAAGGATTGAGTTTGCACCCATTATAAACTATAATTAAGGTACCCTTTTAATAGATGGGTTTAAAATTTAGATTAAAACTCCACTGTTTCATATCCAGAAATTACATAAAGGAGGTATTATGTATTTATTAACATCACTTTGCTCTTGTATTTTAAGATTCTGTAGCTAACTTTATAGTTACAGAATATTCCAACAGAGTACAACCAAATCTACAACTTCAATTGCTCTATGTCTAAAATAATGTATTTAAAATAGCTAAGCAACTTAAAAATTAATTTTAAAAATCAAGTAGTTATTACTGTAAAGTTAATTCAGTTTTTACTGGAATTAATACTTGCAGCCTATAACACCATTTTACCAAAGCATCACCTTATTAAAGGCAAAACAAGATTTAATTACCTGCAAGTTCTCCTTTAGCTTTATTTTCATCAGACAGTTTTGAATACATTTGGTCTCTTTCTGCTTCCATGGTCTTGAAACAAGCATTTAACTACAATAAAAAATTTTTAAAAAGGAGAACATTAAAAGATTACCAGATTAAGAAAGTGTTTGCATGCAAAAATATCTAACTAAACATTAAAATATGCTGAACTCTGATACTAGTATTACCAGAACAATTACATATATTCCCTCTAGTTTCCCCTCTTCTACCCACAAGTTTCTTAAAATCACATACCTTTGCAGCATAGATCAATTTCTTTACAGTTCGTTTTTGCTCATCATCTGCTTGAAGGAATAGAACAGTAAGCCATGTTAAAAAGCATAAAAGGGTTTGTGACAGAGCTTACTGCTATTATTTGGGTTTTTTTAATACAAAAGCAATGCAAACATACCACAATATCACAATAGGCACAGAACACTTGGAAGATAAAGGACGAAAAAAAAAAAAAGCAGGGGTGTGAGTAGAAGAGTAGAAGATATGCCAGTATTGTAGTGTTTTGTTTGCCAGTCAAACACGGCTCAGACTGGTCATGTTAAAAGTGAGATGCTGAATACGTGCTGTAAGATTGATGGGCATGTGCCCTGTGGTGTCATAAGCACCAGCACAAAAAGAAGCTGCAGCAAGAAAATGAGGAAGAAGGGCTTTTCTGTGTGGCTGCTTAAGGGGACTCACATCTACACCCATTAGATGACACTGCTACCATACTGCTTGCAACATGTAACACCTCTGTAAGGATAAGGAAGCAAAAATTAGGCTCTGAGGACTCCCAGGTCTACTGCTGGGAGTAGCTTGAAGAAGAAATACAAGCAAGATTTCCACCAAGAAATGCCACAGAGTCATTGCTTAATATACAGACACATACTGCAGAATTCTGCAAGAGCCTGACCACTGAGTCTTTACACTGCTCTATGACAATCTGTATGCCACACAGTGCTGAACAGGAGGACAGGCTGCTATACCAGAGATGTCCAAGCACCAGTTAACTGTCTGACATGAATGACATTGAGTGAAATTTAAAAATCTGACTTCTATAAAGCTAATCTTGCAACTTTCCTGGCAGTTAGTCAGTTCTGTACTTCTAAAACATCTGTAAAATATTTAAATAGTGAAACCATACCTAAGTGCTCTCCGTTCTCTGTTTCACCCTTTATATCTGTGTCCCAGTGGTTGTCTTCAGCGTCATCATCTTCTTGTATTGCAGAACTCCAGTCTTTCATGTTCAGTATATATTGTGTCAGTGACTAAGAAAAGCACACAAAAACCTCACAAACAAATGCAAACAATGAAAATGTAGTTATCATTACAATTACTTTCCAAGATTTCTGTCCTTTATTTAGTTCCCTTAGTAGATTAAGCCAGCCCCACATACAAGCTTCTACATGTCTGATAATACTTTTTGTATCAAAGCACGTATTTGCAGGTCAACAGGCACATCCCTGTGAAGAATTTTCAGACAGCTCTAAGCATGCATGACTTTAGTATGGCACGTGTATGTGATGTACACAACTATAAGAATATACACCCAAGTTCCACACTCCAAACTGGGGACAGGGGGAAAAGCCAATACTCTATCAGAACTGAGTTTTTCCTTAGTTGTCTTTATCAGACAGATCCATTGTGCTGCTAAGCAACCTTTTTTTTGCTTAGCCAGAAACATTACATTAGAGAATAGAAACAGCAAACAGAAGTCCAAAACAGCATAAGGCATATTAAGACAAGGAGAGGCTGTCAGGCTTTCTTGGAACTCTGTGATTAGCATCTGAATAGACACTAATCTATGATTAGTCTGAATAATTTTATTCAATCCTAGATGTCATAATTTACCTTGATTTGGCTCTCTTTATTTTTCAAAACTTCTTCTACATCTGTTTTAGAAGATTCAAGCATCTTTGTTTGTTCATTTAGTTCACTAAGTCGTTCACCCCATCCTTCAGCTTCTTGTAAAAGCTAAAAGGGAAATCCCAGATTAGTGTGATTGTCTACAAAACCAAGAATCAAGGATGAATAGTACTGAGCCTGTTACGTGTATTGTCTGTACATAAGGGGGATTTAAATCTCACCCACCAGTAAGAATTAACAGAGATAAGATTACAAGAAAGTTACCTAAGGAGTTGAAAATTAAATCTTCTATGTTTAGTTCAGTTGCTTTTGCTGCTCTAGCTGCCCATTGTAATTAGATGTTAGGATATTTCTAAGCATTTATAGGAAGTGTTCAGTTTATTCCACTCAAATTTAAAAACCTTCATGTGACAATGAATATAAAATACTAATAATTTACTTAACAGTGACATACACTGAGGAATGGATGGAGAACACTCACACCCCAATAGGAACACACACACTTCTGAAAAGGTGCCTGTGTCTTCTCAAATTAGAAGCAGTCAGAGAAGTAAGAGAAAACAGGAAGCTTTTAGGCAGTTATTTATATTCATGTGACTTGCAAAACTGTATTATTTCTCCTTCTCCATACCTCTTGAAGTAGTTTTAACATTTTATTTTAAAAAAGCTTCCCCATTATGTATGTATGTATGTAATCAATGTATGTAATCAATATGTATGTAATCAATACCTACTAGTATGTATCTTTGCAATTGACTGTGCTTAACTAAAATGATAGGTAGGTTCCAAGGTTGCATTTTACAGATATTCCCTAGTAAAATCCCATTTCACAAAAATATTTTACATAGAAAAGGGATTAGAACACCTCATCACCAGCTATTAAAAATAACCACTGCAACATATAAACTACTTATATTTGAACAAAATTGAATAGATGTAAATTCCTGTTAAGACAAAACATGCTGTACAACAACATGGGGTAAAGTACAACAAAATTGTCTTCAGACTCTGTCAAAAAATAATGCTTAAAGTTGCACAACAGGCAATCAATTTAAGAGCAGTAAATGTACAGAAAAGAATAACTATGTTGAGCAATGAGAACATAACAGGCAGTTATACTAAAGATACAACCAGAAAACTGTAATTAAACAGGGGAACTGCCATGCAAATAGACAAGGAAGCCTGAACACTACTTATCAAAGATAAACTAGAAGGCACAGAACAAAATATATGCGATTAGAACTGAATTAATTGCCCCTTGGCACACAATTGCGCTTTCCAAGCCTTAAAAGCCATGTATGAATTTGCAGCATCATGCTAAACAACATATTAGGGAATTAGAAGACATACACAAACAACTGTTTTTATCATTAATTGTCATCATCAAAAGATGACTTTTAAGATATTCCTTCTTCATGAAGCCAAAGAGAAAATAAATTTACATGCTTTTATACACCTGTATGAACTACAATAAAGAGAAACAGCAAGGATTTGCAATGAGCTAGAGTAATATATATTTCTAATGTTCCAGAAGAAAAAAAAAAAAAAACCAACCAAAAAACCAGCAAAGCACAGAAGTTCATTAAGAGTTCCCTTGTTCAACCTAAAAGGCCTAATCATCTCCCTGACACATCACAAACCTGAAACAGCACATCTCCTATAAAGTTTAAGCTATGATGTGCCAGAAGATTATTACCCATTTATGCAAATGGACAGAGGAAGAAAGAACTCTAGTTTCTGTGAACAAATAGCATCTGTGAAATTCCATCTTTAAAAAAAAAGGTAAGAAAGAAAACCAAAGTAGGATATGGATATTCTGATATAGTAAACTAATTGTCACACTTAAAAAGTACCTCAGAAATGAGAACACAAGTAAGGCAGACACTTTCTCTATTTTACTTATCAGGTTCCAGCATCAAATAACATTAGGTTATTTATCTACTAAAAAGCACAAACTACAATATGCACAAATGTTCTTAACTGCAACAAACCTCAGTTAACAACAAAGTGTAGTAATTAATCCTAAATAATGTAGTTAAGGAAGTATTTATACCCAGGTTGTTTTATCTGGAAGGAATACAAAAGAACTTTTTTTTCACCTAAAAACATGGCAATTAAATCCTGAAAATTGTTTTTACTATTTTTTTTTCCCCTGGTTTTCCTTGATATAAAATAATTGTCTAAGAAGTATAGGCAATTACCAGCACTTAGTATTATCATTCTCTAAGTACTATTTTTTTACTTTATTAAAAATGGAGGAAAGTAAAATTTTTTGTTACATACACAAATATTTGGATTATTTCTATTTGAAACCAAGAAATGACCACAGGGAAAAAAAAAAAGAAAATTCCTCTCTATTAAAAATGTAGTATTGCTTCTCAAAATTTATTATTTAAGAATACTGTCACATTTGAAACAAAGCACTGAGACCAGACCCTTCCTCCTCACAAAAACAAAGAGGATGTAGAGATTAGGAAAAAAAGACTCTTGAAAGAAAATAATTCTCAAGCAACTTAATCTCACAATGGTAACAGTCAAATCCACTGCTTCTTCACCCACAGCTCTTAATAGAACTGTCTTTTTGGCAACCACAAACATGGACTCCCCTTCCAGAATTAGGGAAAAAGATCACCTTTTACTAACAGAGTTGTGCAGAACTGAAATATTCCTCATGCAAAAAAAAAAAAAAAAAAATCAAATTATTTCCAGTATCCCTTTCTTTTTTCCTGAACCACTAAGTTTGACATACACCATGTTTTGACAGAGAGGACTAAAGAACTCCCCAGCTTTTTATAAGAATGATAAAAAGCAACAGGCCTGTACTTCCACCACTCCTCCTTCCCCTGCGCAAATCTCTATCAGGTTATTCTTCAGACAACAGGGAAATCATCAATCAGTCAGGAAAATAAGCACATATCCATTAAATCCACAACAAACTACCCCAAACCAACATTACACAGAAAATTAAACATTTATAGAAAATATCTACTGGTAAGAAAAAAAGAAATAGCTTCACTGTAAAGCAACCTATTGCACAGGACAACTATTGTCCATACTAAATTTTTTTAAATATTCAGTGTTCTTTGTGATCTGGCTACAGCACAGAAAACAGACAATTAAAATTTGGGAGGTAACAATCTTTTCTATTTCTCTCTGTTATGTACCTGACTTTCAATTAATACATCTACAGTGGTACTAGAGTATGTTTTTTACTTGCCTTCTGAATACTCTGTGATTCCTCAATTTCTTTGGTTTTCCAGATCAAGTAAAAGAATTTTCTCTCTGCCTCTATAGAGAATCCTAGCTGTGGATTTGTTCAGATAGTTCTGCTTTCCAACAGGTCTCAACAAAGTTCTTATTAAACTTACATTACCACATGCTCTCCTT
The DNA here is from genome assembly GCF_050655825.1 of Lonchura striata. Lineage (NCBI taxonomy): Eukaryota > Metazoa > Chordata > Aves > Passeriformes > Estrildidae > Lonchura > Lonchura striata. The sequence goes on along the minus strand of NC_140707.1, from coordinate 50,305,065 downwards.
CTACTGAGCTCCATGCACAATTCCCCACAAACTACTGCACTTCTTTTAAAACAGAATTATTTTAGACAAACATAAAATGGTTTTAAAAATCATGTCCTTTTCCATTTACTAAACACATTTCCACCCCATTTAGTAAAACACACAAGAGGTTATTAGTAAACTTGTTGAGGATGAGCTCTTTGGAGAAATCATATTTATTAGTATCTCAAGAAAACACAGTATTTCTAAGTATAACTAGGAAGAACCCACCTGTTTCTCACTTTCCTGGAGATGGCTGTTTTCATCTACTGCATCTTGAACAGATGTCTTGAGTCTCTCAGTATTAATCTGATACACTTTCAGGGTGGACTTGGCCTAAGTGAAATTAAAAAGTGTGTTGTTTAAATGGTATTGGTGAGGATATAGGTGAAGTCATGATGGTATTACTGAACTTGTCTTAGGTTTTCTGGCTGTGCACATTTTCTCTACAATTTCAACAGTTTTTGCTGACTGTAGTTTTGCAATACTATGTATCACTGAGGAGTAAGAAAGCAAAAGAACAAGGTAACTACTTCTCAATAAATGCCAATCACTGTATGAAATTAAAAGTTGCTCAATCAAGACACACCAAAGTACTAAGTCTTACAAACTCTCTTGGTTTAAAGAGCATACGATATCTGCATCCTTAACAGAAAAAAAAAAATAAATTAAAGCAGTAACTACATGGGGAATAGAGAAATTGCAAAGATTTGAAAATAGAAACTATAAAGGTTAGACATACCTCATCAATTTGTGACTGGATAGATTTTTCTTCATTCTCTAAAGACTCCACTTTCTCCTGAATTTCAGCCACCTGAAAATTATCAGTTGTCATACAGCTTCTTTCACATATTTGACTGACAATGTCTAGGCAATTAATACAATTATTTTTATTTTCAAATTGAGAAAGTTCTACTGCTGAATCAGTAAAAATGTGTGCAAAACCAGCTTTTCTTCTTTTGAGTATTTTTCATTATAATTTTTCTTATGTTACAGGGAAAACAAAATGGAAAATGTAGTTTTTATTTCAGAAAACACAAAGAAAATAGTTTGTCCTGTCTGCAGAGATTTTTTTCTGTGAGAATTTTTTTTTAACTAATAGAAACAAAGGCAGGAATTTACTTATTCTTACCAAAGTATCATTTTCTGACTGCTTGGATTTTTCTTCTTCCAGTTCTTTTTCTAGATTCTCTATTTCCTCATTGAGTTTCAAGTTGGACTTTTTCAGCTTTTCATGCATTTCCTAAATCAAGTTGGTTTGTGAGTTAATAAAACATTTGATATTAACTACATATAAAGACAACAAGTATATTTTAAATGACAGCACAGTATGATTCACTCAAATACTCTAGAGACTCCTGCATGGACAAAAGGTGAAAGAATTAGCTCTGTAGGATCTGAGGTGCACAATGAAATAAACCTACTTGCTTTTTTGAACATGAATTTTATAGAGCCTATTAGGTATTCGATTAACTTATCCAGAACTCTTTTACAAATATATTCTCAGTTTGGGGGATATAAATAATGTAGTGGTAAGTTTTCTTTAAAATTGTACACCTGTAGACTATGGAAAGTATTTTAATTAGATAAGATGAGAGAAAAAAATATTTCATGTACTACCCTCTCTCCTAGAAAAGGGAAGAATTTACTTCTTAAAATTATATATTGTCCAATATGCCATTTGTTCTAGTATTACTCATCTTCAGTGCAATTGTTAAAAAAGGTTTATTTTAATTTAAATGCTTTCATTTTAAGTAATTTTCAGTAGCCCAATTAAAACTCTTGTGTTCAAGTTTTTGGGTTTGTCTGACTTTTTTTGCTATTGTTTTTACTTAGTTTGTTTGGGTGATTTTTAATAGGGGCCACATTTTTCCTAAAATACTGCCTTATATTGTAGAAGTAACAATTTCCATTAATCCTTTTACCTCAAAATAAGATGCGTCTGTTGATTCTTTCATAGTGTTACCATCCTTCAGAGACAACTGCAAATCTTCAAACTGAAAAGTAATTACTTTATGTCAGAATATAGGTAAACAATTAAATACTAGCATTAACTTGTGATGCTCTAGTCTGAAACACAGACCTCACCTAAATATTCACAAATGCACCTTGCTGGAAATCAGGAAAGCCTTAACCCTACTAGACTATCCCAGTGATGTAAATCAAAAAAAGATACCTTGAAGTTGCTTCCAGTGAAATATATTGTGTTGAGAGTTTAAAGGCAGAACTTGTTAACACCTTAACTGCTCTTAAAGGCACCGACAAAAAGGCATTTGAAGAATCCTTTTAAAACATCTTGCTTTTAGAAAAGTTAATACTTTACTTGACAGAATTCATTTCTATGACATATCTGAAAGCAATAAATGAGGATCATTACCTCTTTTTTGCAGAGACTGAGTTTTTCAAGAATTTTGCATTTTTCTTCAACTAGTTCAGCAATTTTAATGGCAAGCTGTTTTTCCCTTCCTAAAAAGTGAAAGACAAGCAAATGTTGCATCATCCAAATAATTAAAGGTGAGAAAAGGAAGAATAAAGTCATACTTTCAAGAAATATGAAAAATGAAGTACTGAAAATAAGCTTACCTACATAAAGTCGACTTCTAACCTGAAAAAAAGAGAATAAATACTCAAAATGTCTGCTCAATTACTCTTGTATAGTATCTTTTAAGCTGTGATTCCATGCCAAGTTTAACCATGGAACTCAAAAAAGGAATATAAATCATAGTAAAAAAAGGCAATTCTATCCTCTGCTCTTACCCCCGCCATGTCTGTGTGTTTGCCCTGCCCTTCTCCCACTCTTATCAGACAAAAGAGGGGAAAGGAGATTAGTTTTCACCTGGATGACGTTAATAACACACTTCTGTATATTCATCACATAAGCACAACTGCCCACACAAAGCCCTATAGTGAAGACACAGTCAGAAGAGCAGGCAAGGGAAGGGAGGGGGAAGCTCCACACGTGAGCTCAGATTTCCTATTGGGAAAGATCTCCCACACTACAACACACAACAGCTGAAGCTGCAGTAAGGTACTACTTGATGGGCATCCTTCAAGTGCCAAGTGAGCAGCTGCCACATGGGGCCTAGTGCCCTAGAATCAAAATCTAACAAATTCTGCAGGGCAAAATCTGTCACAAATGGCCTGTATGAGGGATGCAGAACTTGGCTGAACCCACAGAACTGTTACAACACAGCATTTCTCTCACAGCTGGGCCTGGGTCATGTGCCTAAAGTAACAATGGGGCCCTCAGATCTTCCCTGTTTCCTCCTAATTTAAAGCCAAGGAATCCAAATGACGAAAAAAGAGTAAGAAAGTTGTAAGTATGCTTTTATCCTATCATCCCCAATGGATGCTTAGTTTCTCCATTACTTTTCAGTAACCATCAATTCTTCAAGGAACCATCAGTGCAGTTCTAAGTATGGATGACCAAAAAAGTTATCAACAACTTCTGTAGTATCTCCTGCCCTAAGTGACATGTGCAGGAGGAACACAATACCAGTTTAGCTGCTTGCATGATTTCAGTTAAAATGCCTCTAGAGAACAAAAGATATGACCAAGTTATAGTTACATTCACTTACAGAAACACAGAGAAGGCCAGTTCATGTTAGAACACTAAAAATGCAGTCACTCATATCTAAAAAACTAAACAGCCATGGAACTAGTCTTAAAACATTAGTATCATTACACCTACTACTAAAATCACATTGACTGTATAAGAGCATGTAAAAAATGGGAAGAAATTACAGATACTAACCCCATTTCCATACCAGGGACAATAAGGTAGGCAACTTTTATTACTCAGATCTTTACTTACTCTCCAGAGAAGACAGGCATTACCTCAAAAATATAATCTAATTTGTGCATTGAAAGGTTTCAGTACTGCAATTCTCAAAGTCATCAGATTAGTGCCCACAAAAAGCATGCAGTTAAATTGGTTCAGTGTTACAGTGCTCAATAAACAGATTCCAGGTGTCCAAAGAGTATTAAAATGCCTCCCTTGACAGGAAACCATGTGGATTGCTTTTGCTTACAATTACCTTGAAGGATCTGAGCGGCTATGGCCATGGCCAGGCTAGTCACAAAGATATCAATACACACAGCAATACATACACCCTAGGGAAGACATCTGCATCCTGTGAAAATAATTTAAGGGCTGACTTTGAAAGTCCGTGTAGAAATTAAAAAGACAAGAGGAAACCTTATTACAGCGAGTTTCATTGCATTTCCTCTTACAACAGTCACTCACTACATATCCAGACACTTACTATGTTGACAAAAAAGACTTTTCAATTTCTCTTTTAGAGAGATTCTAAAGTCAATCACAATACATTTAAAACTCTGAAGTATTATCTATTTTGAACAGGAAGGATAACAACTTCAATGCAAACTATTAATGCACTCTACATATCTGCAAGTAACTTGAATACTTTCTGTGCTGGTTTTGTCTGGAATGGAGTTCATTTTCTTCACAGTAGCTGGTACGGGTCTATATTTCAGATTTGTGCAGGAAAGTACTGGAAACACATGGATGTTTTAGTTATTGCTGAGCAGTGTTCACAGAGTGAAGACCTCTCCTGCTTCTCACCCACAAGGAGGCTGCAGGTTCACAATAAGCTGGGAGGGGACACAGGACAGCTGACATGATGCTCAGCACATAAAGCTGAGGGGAAGGAGAAGGAAGGGGGGGGTGTTTGGAGTGATGGAGTTTGTCTTCTAGAGTAACTGCTACGTGGATGGACCCCTGCTTTCTTTCAGCTGAACACCTGCCTGCTTATGGGAAGCAGTGAATCAATTCTCTGTCTTGCTTTGTTGCATGCACTGCTTTTCCTATTAAACTGTATTCATCTCAACCTACGAGTTTTCTAGCTTTTAGTTCTCTGATTCTCTCCCTCTTTGCAACATGACACAGGGAGCAAGAGAGTGGCTGTGTGGTGCTGAGGTGCTGTCTGGGGTCAAACCACAACACTTACGGATTGATAACTTCTGTACAGGAACAAGAGAATTGTTAAGGCTCCAATAATGCCAGCACAAATCACTATTTCCCATGGGAAACCATACAGATCAGGGCCAGGTCTGATATCTTCAGGCAGTGATGCCACAGCCTGAAAAGTAAAGTAAAAAGCTTCAGCTAAAGGAAAAGAGATTAATATTATCTACAGTAACAGACATTACATATTGACATTGTTTACCTCCAAGGCTTGTATGTTTGTTTTTTTTTTTTCAAAACTCTGAGAAAATGGTTAAGGGAAGCATTTGATTTTTAAATGATAGATATACCAGGAGAAGGAAAAAAAACCCAAGAAGTTCCAACAAGATACGAAAATCAACAGATAAAGCTCTGAAACCTTTTCTTTCTGAGACTATCAATTATCACAGAATCACAGAATGATGTGGGTTGAAAGGGATCTAAAAGATCATCTAGTTTCAATCCCTCTGCCATTGGCAAGAACACTTTCCACTGGACCTACTTCCCCAAAACTCCATCCAACCTGCCCTTGAATACTTCAAGAGGTGGGGCATCCACAGCTTCTCTGGATAATTTGCTCCAGTGCCTCATCACCCCTGCAGTAAAGAATTTCATTCTCTTATCTAACCTAAACTTATCCTCTCCAGTTTAAAGCAATCCCCCTTATCCTATCACAGAATCACAAGGTTGGAAAAGACCTTTAGGATCATCGAGTCCAACCTGTTTGTTCCCTGATACCTCAACTAAACCATTCCACATCCAGTCTTTTTTTAAACACATCCAGGCATGGTGACTCCAGCACCTCCCTGGGCAGACCACTCCTGTACTTTATCACCCTTTGCGTGAAAAACTTTTTCCTAAAAAAAAACGTAGTGATAGGGAAGAACTTTTTTCTAAAAAGATGTTTCTTACCACTACGCACCCTTGTAAAAAGTGCCTCTCCAGCCTTTTTGTTGGCCTCTTTAGGTACTGAGAATTTACTATAGAAAACTCCCTTTTGAGTTGTCTTACACATTTCACTGCTGGAAGAATCAACATTAGTAAGTATTTCTTGATCGTCTGGTAGAAAACTTATTTGGTAGAAAAACCAGTTCAACCAACCTCATGCTAAAATAACATACTGAACTCACCAGTGATTTAAGACATTTTAAACACTTCGATACACTACGTTTCATTTATAAACGGATCTATTTGCCCAAAGATACGACATGCTCCATGCGGCTCAAATTTACCACACGTGACCCGTGCCTAAGAACAGGGTACTGTGCTGTTAACCTTTAATTTCGATTTTTCCCCTGCCCGAGCCCCTGAGGTGCAGCGCTGGCCAAGACCCCGGCTCTGTCGGGGGCAGCGCGGAGCCCCGCGTCGCTCCGGCACTCACCCGGCGCAGCCCTTCCCAGGCCAGCCCGCAGCAGCGCCGGGCGCTGTCCCGCAGCCCCGGCCACAGCCCGGCCGCGCCGCCGCCGGCCCCGGGCCCCCCGCGCCCGCCCGCCGCCATCTTCCCGCGGCCGGCGCGCGCCCCTTCCGGCCCGCCGCCTGACAACCGGCCCGTACCACCGCCCGCCGGGGGGCGGGGGAGGAACCATGCTGCCGCGGTAACGGGGGGCCCTGCCTCAGAGCCTCCCCTGGGCGCGGCCCCGCCGCCCGGGGGGGCCGGCGGCTGCCCTCGGCCTGCGCCCGCCGTCCTCCGGCACGGACGTGGCCCCGCGGAACCTGCCCCTGCTCCTCCCTAAAGTTACGCCACAGAAACTCACCTCCCGTGCGGCGCTGGCCGCCTCCATGCCCGCCCGGGCGGCGGCGGTGGCACGGCAGTGAAACCCGGCGGCGCGGCCCGGCCGTGTCCCGGCCCGGGCGGCGGGGCCGTGCCCGGCGGGGCGGGCCGGGCCGCAGGTGCGCGGGCCTGGGCGGGCCCGAGCCCTGCGAGTGCCCGTGCTGGCAATGGTCCTGCCGGCCTGCTGGTACCGCGTGTAAGGGAAGATGCAGTGCCACATAGCAAAGGATTCTTCCTCGTCTCATTCACTAAGGTTAACGCTGACTTGATTTGGTTTGGGTTTTGTTTTTTAACTACTTATTTTTTTAAACGTGTGCAACGACTTTCACAACGCAAGATGAGTGACTGGACTGCAAAGCACGTAAGGGACCAGGATAGATGGAAGGTGGAAGTGCCTTTTTTTAGTTTTTTTAGCTGTATCTAGCAGTACAAGAACGCGTTTGCCGTAGCAGTGAGCTCTCAGTGAGTTGCAGTCAGTCACGAGGGACAAAGCCTCTCAGTTTTCCTCATCCTAAACTACAATTTAACCATATTCTATAAACGTACTGGAAATCAGGAATAAAACTATGTGGTTCTTAAACTTCAATTACCCCATCTAAACGAAGTGCAACCAAAGCACCGAAGTTTACCAAATGGCACTTTAGCTGCCACTACTCGTATTTAGAGGAGACAGTGCGGCAGCAGCTACCTTTTCTCACGGTGCTCTGGCAGCATTGTTTCTTGTGCAGTTGCTCCCCTTAAAGTTCACCTTCACTCTGCTCTATGTGTTGATGTTTAAGACATCTCCATAGCAATAATAACCCCATTTTCTATTTTACATATTTTTTTTCTTAGAAAAGTATCTTTAGTGCAGTTACGAATGAGGACAGGATTTGTTAATCAAGGCTTTGAAAATACTCTTTAGAAGCAAGGGAACTTGTCTGGTTATTTTGCTCATCATAAACCAAATTTTTTAAGTCCAAGCAAATTCAATGTTTCTGTCTGAGAACTAGAGGGCGCTACTAATTTAATTAAAAAAAAAAAAAAAAAAAAAACCAAAACAAAACAAAAAATTAAAACCACCACTCAGATGTTTCCTGGCTATTAAAAAAGACCACAAAACAAAGACCCAGATCCTGACACCCTAAGGTCATCAGATTCTGCAAAGAAGCAGATGATAAGCAGCTGACCTAACATGTTCTTATGGCATCAGATAACCCTGGAAGCAGGGAACTGCAGAGGGTTTATCTAAAAGGATTTGATTTTTCTTTCTTTTTTTTTTTTTTTAGGAGTTTCATTGCAGAACATAACTTGTAGCTGGGTTAAATTTGCACTAATGTCAGTTATATAATGGAAAGAATTCTTACCATTTCGATGATAATCATCACTGCTGACGATGCAGATTTTAGTGTTTCTCTGAAGTCAAGAGCATTCAAGCACAGAAGTATCTGATGTATCCAGCCTCCTTCTGGTTGGATCATAAGGAATAAAACAAGAGGTTTTACATTACTATTGTCAACTTCATATAATTCTAACTGGATTAATTGTTTTTTGTTTTGCTTTTTTTTTTAAGATTGCAAATTTATTTTCCTTAAAATTACAAAACTTAGCACTTACCATTACTTGGAACATAGTTCTGGATGGCATCAGAAAAAGTAGTTTTGACATTGATTTTAGAGTCAGGTCCTGAACTGTCCATTTTTGTTTGAGAATTTACTGAAGCAATGACTGTTGCTTTTGACTCTTGGTCACTGTCAAGTTCACTATGTACAGCATATATTTCATGCTCCTTGTCTGGTGTTTCTTCTAGTAGCTTTCTTCTGCCTACTCCTGCACATAATTATGAAGGGAAATCGTGGTTACTTTTAGAGGATTCAACTTACTCCTATATGATATTAACTTCTGCAGAGATTTTAATTTTTTTTGTTTTTCTTTTCCTCAACTTAAAGCCCAATACCAGACTAAATGTACTACAGATGTATGACTTAAGAAACACTATACAAATAATGATCTCAGAATTTTAAGGATAGGGTTTAAGCAAAACTTACATTGTAGGAAAGTAATTTAAAAAAAAGTGTTTAGGAAAAAATATGTTTGGTTTTGATAGTTAGATTGTGGATTGTCAGGATTAGTAGGTCTCTTTCGTATATCCAAATACAAGTGGGGTAAACTTTAGTGCTAGAACAGTTAAAAATACCATGTAGGATTAAAGATTAACAAATTCCAAGATACCAAGCTTCCCTGCAAAATACAAGAAACCACAGGCATGCTCATGTAGAAGTATTACTGAAGGCACCTGGCTGCCTCAGTTTTAGTGACTTGGAGTAAATTGCCTGAAGCCAATAAAATACTGCTTGCGAAAAAACATCACACCGTGTCTACCCATAAAACAAAAAGTTACAGATTGTTTGATTTAATCATATGCTTCAAGACAGTATTGGCCAAAGATACACATCAGAAGTAGTCCAGTAGTTCAAGACGAGTAATTTGCTCTGAAACTGTTACCATTGTATTAACTCAACTTGTGCTATCAGATCCTTGAAATACCATAAATCCGTCCATAACTGGTATGAGTTAGGCTCGCCACCTCTTCCTTTTAAATCACCAGAAGGAGACAGTGTTCTATCTGTTCTGGTTTTATTTTTGCCAACAAAGGATATTTTGTTCTTACTAAATCACTCTTAGTGAAACATTAGTAACTTTAGCTGCAGTTTGGGCAGCACACTTAATTGGTATAGCAGACAAAAGCTCTGGCAGCTCTAGAAGAACATTCCTTTTTTCTGTATATTTTTCCTGCTCAGTGTCCAAACTGTGCCCCTTTTGTGCAGACACAATGACCTGTTCCCTCCACATAACGTTATCTTCAGTTGAGTAAGCTATGATTTCACTATGAATCTTTTCAAATTGCTGGTGATGCTGCAGCAGTTTGCTTCCATCACAGAGATACTCTAAGGGTTGCTTAACATCTTGTTTTAATTTAAATAAAATTGTTGAAATGTAATTAATTGGTTTGGTAAATCTGTTTATTATACAATATTTGCCTCATTTTGGTTTTTTTCTGCACCTTCTCTATATTTAGTCATATCTTAGATTGTTCTGATTCCTTTCAACTTTCTCTCATTCTTCTGTGCAGTATTCAAGTGTACTAGTCCTAATGTCACTTCTATTTTCATTTGGGTTTTTTAACCAAACATACATGCTTAGACTTTTTTTGACAGGGTTAATTGTTAGTTTTATTAAATATATTTGCAAAGAACCTTGACTGTCTAGTAAAAATACTACTGAAATCCTTTTTGTTAGAATAAAATTGCCATTATTTGTATTTCTGGATTTTGACTCTTATTTTCAGAATCTATCTTTTTTTCTCGTCCTCTCTCTCCTTTAGTAGCAGCAATTTTTTGTTCAGCATTACTCATCCTTTCAGTTACAACAGCATCTTCTTTTTCAAAGTCTACTCTATCAGCCAGGTTTATGAGCAATCCCAGGTTGCCAGAATTTAATTAATCCAGTTTTTTATTAATAGCAGTCTGGCTTTCTAGTTAAATGGATTTAGAAGACAATAGCTTTTTTTTTTTTTTCTTTAAAAATATCTTCTGTTTTAGAAAGCTCCAAGAGTAAAAGTTTACACTTGGTCAGACTTATATCACATGACTGTTGCTTATAAATACTTTTTTGGACATTAATTCAGCTGAAGACTGGTATTACTTTGTCTTTTGTAGTAGTATGCCTTTCAAAACTCAGATTAATTTTGTATGCTATTGTATCTTGCACTGTCATGGTGGTTTGAATTGACTGGCCTAAATCTGAGGATGCAGATTAATATTTTAAAATCACAGGTGGTTTTTATATTCTTCTGAGATCTAGATTAAGACTGTTCATTCTGTGGCACCAGAAGCTGATGCTGGGAACATGAATCTTCCCATTTTACTTCTCCTTCACCCTCCTGGTGATGTTGCACATTTATAGCAATTTGTTCAGTTTGTTGCTTCTCTCTGACAAGCTATTAGCAAGATCATCAAGAGCTGTCCAATCTTCTACTAATTTGGTAGAATTTGCTGAAGTTTTTTCTCCACTGCTCTGTTTGTTACTTTGCACTGCCAGCTGAGGAGGAAAGATTATTCTCTTTTGAGGTATTTGTGTTACTGTTACCTGATACACTATGTTTAACCTGCTGATTTGAAGTGCCTTCTGTTTCTTTATCCTATGATATTTTATCAAGGCTTACCAATGTCTTTATTGTGGAAGCTTAGTTCTTCTCAGCTAGCAATTTTTACCTTCCATTCTGAAACTCCATATTTTTCCAAATGGCCAGTTTCTTTGGAAAATTTGGTATCTGTTAAACTGAGGCCATTTGATGAGAGGTGAGGAGGGAAAGGTTGGTCTGGAGTCAGTTCTTGGGACTCCCCATATTTCTGATGATGTTATGTTCATCATTAAAAATGTCCTGACTGAAATATTTGATGCTGTTTTCATAAAAACCCTGTGAAACACTTTTATTCTCTGATTTGTGAATTTCATCTTTTACAGTACTATCCATTATGAAGCTGGCTTATGGATGCTGAATTTTTTTCTGCACCATAACCTTTGACTAGTTGGTCTTTCTTTGATGTTTTCAGACTAAGACTCGGTTCACTGTCACATGAGGTCTTCTTGATGCCCAGATGATTATTTGCAGTTCCTGGTAGTTCCCCATTGCCCTTCTTTGGTTGTTGAACTTGGAAACTTCAGTATGTCCTCAAAATGACTAAAAGAGAAGCAATAGCTTTGTTCTTCAGATATTTCAGGCTTTTCTCCTGTATTTTTTATGTCTGAAGGATCACAATTTGGAGGGGCTCATGAGAACAAGACACTGGATGCAATTGATTCATGTTTTTGTTGATTATCATATTTATCCATATTATAATAAATAAAACTATTATAGATACTTGTATACCAACCTGATTGGCCACGTCTGCTTTCTGACTCCTGATTTTTCTTTTCAGTTTCAGTATTTCTCAGGAGTTGGCTTTCTGATACCAAGTCTTCTTCTGAACTGTAAAGTTCAATTGGCTTCTCTTTGTCACATGCTAGTATATCAAAAGATGATTCTGTGCTATTTGAGGTGTTTTTGGTGTCATTAAGAGTATGTGCACATGCTGGTATCTCCCCAGGATTTGGCTTGTTACTGTTTGAATCTGTTATTTCTTGTGCATAATTCTCATCTTCCTCTGTCACTGCATTAACTATTTCTTTTGATTCTTTGCTCATATGTAATTCTGTCTTGTCTAAAGTGTGGTCTTCCTCATTCTTATTTGCTTGATCCATTGTTTCTCTGCTTATCTGGTCCTCTGTAGCAATTGCAGTTTCCTCGGCACGGCCAAAATTAAGAACATCACTTAAACCCAAATTAAACCAATTGGATCTGGATTCTTGGCTTCCACTCTTTTCTTCTTCTGACAATATCTCGGTGACTGTTGTTTCCTGTTCAGTACTAGAATGCCCAGGCACACCAGAGACATCATAGTTTTGTGGATCGTTTTTTTCTGACACCAAATCAACATCATTTTTTTCACCAAAATACAGAAAACTTGTCAGTCCACCTTGAAACCAACCAGATGCAGGGGGTTCTTGTTCCTCGTTATCATTTGACTCTTGTAAATAATTTTCAGCTGCTACCTCTATTTTTCTGCCTTGGTACTTACTTGCTTCTGAAGATTCAGTAACAGCTTTTAAGGGCTCTTCATCATTTTCACTTTGTGTGGTGAACCATCCTGAAATCCAACTAGACTGAGTTTGAACAGGTTCTACTGGGAGATTGTTTTGCATTTGTGGCTCTTCAGTATCATCTTTCCTAACCAAATTTTTGTTTACAGACTCCTGAATGTGAGAGTCCTCTGAGTCATTTTCATAAACTGATTCGGTTCTTCCTTCATTTTGTATGGGGTCTCTTGTATTTTTTAAGGGTTTATTTTCATGCAGCTTTGATTCTGCATCAGACAATGAATATCCACTTTCTTTGTTGTGATCAATTAATGTGTCATCTTCATATTCAAAAGTGTACTTATCTTCATGAAGACAAAGGAAATCAGCTTCCTAAAAGAATAATATTAACTTTTAAAATGGTCTAATGTGTAATTTTCTCTATCACCATCTAGCACAGCAAAATATATAATTATTCTTACTGTTATAACTTTACACAAAGAGCTGTAATTAATTATATTATTCCTAATCTTTAATTATAGAAATTATTTTAGAGAACAATAAGTACGCAACTGGAACACTTAAAAAACATGTTTTGAATAATCTGAAATAAAATATCCATCAACAGTTGAATTTCTAACTGGATATTAGATTTTGAATTGCTGTATACTACACTGGAAAATTTAGTGATGTTGGTTTACCTTAGTGAGCACTTCAACTTCTTCTCCAATTAAAACTTCCTCAACCTTCACAGCATCTCTTGGGAAATATCCAAAATCCTTTCCTTTCTGTAAAAAATATAAAATTAATAAGAGCATTTAAACTTCAGTGATGTATATGTTAGGTACTTGCACATGTGCTGGAAAAGTATGGATGAACAATAAGCTTATGGAACAGCCCTCTATCTCCTTGATTCTGTTTTGTCAAAAGATTGGTTTAATTTTCCTTCATGGAAGTGTTGCCCTTGCCATTTCAGAAAGCAAAGGGAAGTGTATTACTCCATATTGTTACAGTCTGTTTGTGCAGTACCAAAGCAGTAACCTTAAAGCTGCTGTGTGCACTGATGGTCACAGCCAGCTCCTACTAAAATTGGCTGCAAATTTCCCATTGTCTCAAATGGGAAAAATGTCACCCCTTAATAACTAATGACCCATATTAAGTTGCAAGAAAAGTAGGATATGAAACTCAGATATGAGACCAGCTGCAGCTCAAGAGAAAACTACAATGATGATGGCAACACTACAGAAAATAAATTAATGATAGGGCCCAGAAGAATCAAGTCCCGCTGGCCAAAACCCACTACTGTCCTTACATCAAATGATTGCATGTAGCCTTTAATGGAGAGATACATCTTGGAAAGCAAGGAATAGTGAGGTACCTGCAAAGATACTCTTGGATAAAAAAAAAAGGAAGCCAGACTTTCACTTTTAAACAATAAATGTGACAGATTATTTACAGAAAAAAAAAACCAAAAACCAACAAAAATGTACTACTGTCTTGTAGTTTTGAAGCACTTCCAGGTTTTCTAGCAGTAAAACTTGATTTGGATCAATGCATCCATTCTTTCTTAAATGACTGTTCTAATTTCATTGACAGTTGTTCCAAGTCATTAAATATGATTATGTCATTAAGTATGATAACTTCTCTGAGAGCTTTCCTTAAGCACTGAACTGTGAAGTCAGGTCTCAATAGTGGATGTCTTACCTACAGACCTGTAGGTAGGAACCTGACCTGATAGACATGAATGTTTTCAAGGAAACCAGATTAAATAATTACAGCCAAATGATAAAATGAAGGAAACAGAAAACTTGTATTCAGATCTTGACTTTGTTTCTCTATGAGTGATCTTTGCCAAGATTTGATTTTCTCTTTCTGTATAAAAAAGATGGTAACAATGACTCATCTCACAAATACTGTATTCATCCATGATGTGTTAATATTCTAAACCAGAAGATTCTTAGAAGCAACTAGACTGTGGTTGTTATGCTATTACTAAAATATTTGTGGGGAAAGTCTTTCAGATTGAAGTACTTACACTTCCTGTCCACAAGTTTTCATTTTCCCTTGAAAGTTTGGAGTATACAATGATCTCCTCCCCTGTTTTGAAGTTAAGATACCGGCAGTCAGGCCCTAAGTAGTCAGTAGTGGCTTGAACTCGGCTCATTGCCTCTGGAATAATATGTGGAAAGAAATGAACAAATACAGCATCCATTTTGTCCGAAGTCACATTACTGAAGAAATCTAATATATCAAATACTGATGAACTGCAATAGCAAACATTTTTATGTATGTGCTTTGTTACAATACTAATCCACTTATATCATCAAGTGGAAATCAACTAACACAAAAAGCAGCCCTGTCTTGTTTTCTTTCCCATGTACTGCAGATATCAAGGGGAAAAGCTCTTGTCCTATATGGACATTTTTCAGTGCTTGTTTAGCCAGTGCTTGTTTCAAATGAAAAGATGTATGCAAAATTAGCAAATTCAATTTTTAAAGTAAATCTAAACAGCTAAAAAGTATTTCTCAAGCATATTTATAATTTTAAATTTTAGAAATTCTAAGTTAAATCTAGTAATTATTTCAGGGATTTTGTCCTCTTTTTTGAACACATTTATCTTATGATGAAAATACACAAATTTTAGCAATATAAACCTTAAACAAAATGTTAAAATTTAAGTTTCCAATTCACTTTGAATTATTTTAAGGTTTCTTTTTCTCCACCCAAGTCTCCCAACAGAAATCACTATTGATGTGCTCTGGTCTGTTTGGAGCCCATTTCACATACTGTTTCACAAAGATAGACATCTCTGAACATCCAAAACCTACTGAAGTTGGTATGGCTCCACAATAAAATAGAAATCCATCATCAGAGGAAATCTAAGGTCTCTCCCACTTCAGGAGAAATGGAAGATTGAAAATACAGTGAAAATACAACACTTAAGTCTGCCAAACCAATGGCTACAGCTTAGAAACAACTTCAAATATGATTATAACAGGTTTCACAATGGTAATCAGTGGATAGTAAACAGGACATTATTTGTCCATTTGTGATTCAGTGGCTCTGCCTCCTGCAGAGTTATTTACTCTTTGAGAACCACATAAATAGCTACAGCACTTATTTCATTTTAAAGAAGAAAAAATAGGTAAAGAGGAAATATTAACAGAGTGTTTTGTAAGCAGGATTACAAAAGAAATCCCAAACCAATTTGCTGGTAGGAAAAAAACTGTGTTCTGTAGAATGGCTATGAATGTATTATAAACACATGATAAAGAGTCTTCTTTCTCAGCTTATAACCTACCATTTTAGTTTTATTTATATTTTATTTATTTTATTTTTTACCTGTAAAGAATGAGTTAAAAATACTTTAAAGCTGTTTTATACTGCCCGTTTTGGGGACACCTGAGAAGAAGTAGCTATTCAAAAATATTTTTACTGAACTTTGATCTGTATAACCTTACACAACAATCCAGCCAGTCTTTTTTTTTTCTTTTTGTTTTAAAATTTTAAGCCTATTGCTCTGAAACTTAACAACAAACATTTGCTATGGCTGCTCATTTCCAGTATGTTTCATTGCTAATTTCGACATTATGGTTCCTAATAGCTGCATATACACCACAGACTCCCTTTGAAATAAACAAATTTTTACTTACTCTCACATTCCGGATCACCACACTTCTTCCATTTTGAAAGTACCTTTGTACTCTGCACACTTGCTGAAAATGAAATTACTAACAATAAAATTCTCTGATCCAAGATCATTGACATTTTAAATTGAATCCAGAATGCACTGAAATTGTGGAAACTGCATGGATATGCAGTTAGCAAGAATATTCTACATTTTTCTTAGCCTAAGAAAACATTGCAAGTAAACTTTCAATCCTGTTTTCCTTCTCTGATCTACTTAAACAGAAGTACACTATGCTAACCCGCTAACAATCTGCAGAGTCAGGTGTCCTGATTATACACATGCATTAATAATTAACTATGTTCTGATAGCTAGGCTGATGTTTTGAATACAAAGAAAGTAGTCCTGGTCAAATAAAAATTTAGCCTCTCTCAGATAGATTCTTCTGTGCTGAGTTTGTACATGATTGTGCCAGGAGAAATTCAACAGCAGTTGTATTAGGATTATTTCTGGATTATGAATGCATTTTTAATGTACCTCTTTCATAGATTTTAAGATGGTGTAAGTGTGATGACCAAGAAGCCTGGCAAGGTCTAAGACAGCCTACTATCTACAGCTACACCACATTCCTTCTGCATTATCTATGCAGAAGGATTCTGCATAGCTGACGTCAAGAAAGGATGAGTGGGCCAGAGGAGGCCCTGTGGAGATAGGATGGTTCTGTTTTGTCTCTGAAGAACTGAACAGAACAGAATAAAGTTACATGATCAGAGCTTTGAAGGACACATGGCCAAAAAAGTAACTTTTGCCTGAGTAAAGGTTTAAATATTTAAATATTAAAGCACACACCCTGAGTATGCTAATAAGATTATTGAAGTACATGCTACCATATACATGATTATACTACACAGTCCTCCACCTAGATTATGCTACATGCAAAGAAGGGAGGAGGAGAATAAGATGGGGCTGTATCCATCTATGTTGGATAAAATTTTCATGAACTTAGTGAAAGACCCAAAAAGATCTTGGAGTCAGTTGGTGGGTTACTTTCCTCTCTTCACAAGCAGGGATACCTGCTTGATAAGCTTCTGCATAATGTTATTGTTATTAGCCAGGCTAACACAATATTATTGTTATTGTTAGAGCTCTGTCACATCTAGTGCTGTTTATCAACAGCAATTCCAAGTCTGTGTTTCTGTTGTTTCAGTAAACCAGTGTGCTGTGTGAATCTGGGACAGTGAAGGTTCTTACTGAGCACAGCTTGACCTGCAATTTTGGATTGGTAAATGGCACTATTTGTGAATCTGGTCTTGTCAAAGTTCTTGAACACAACCAGACCTATACTGTCAAATCAATTATAATCATAAATCAAGCCCAGCCACATTAAGATCCTCTGATCTCTAATGCCCGGCTGGAATGTAGGGGTCATTATTTTCTGTCAATCTCTATATGCTTACCATGATAGATGAACTATCAATTTTATGATTATGTTGATTTGCATTAATGCTATCCTAGCTACTGACAGTGTTATAATTTTTTTTTATTTGATTGCTTGTTTCTTTAATAAATTTTTTTAAAAAACCTTTTTTTTTCCTGTGCACTGATATATTTTAGATAATTTATTGGAAACTTAAGACAGAAATGTTTTCCATGTATTCTTGTGGAGCTTTCTCATGCACTACATCTAAGAACAGTCCATCCTTTAGCATGGGGAATGCTTAAGTGGCTCCAAAGTCTTAAAGGTGCCTGACAGTTTTCAGGTTTGTAAGACAACTAGAAAAGCCATATGTTATCTTTGCATCCTATTGCCTCACAGAGCAATACAGCAAAGCTAAGCAAATTACATGCCCTGTTTTTTAAATAATACCCTGTTTCTTAGCAACCTATTATACAATAGGTTATAATTTTTTTTTTCTCAAATATATTATGCTTTAAAGTAGTAATTATGCAGGGAGATAGTACAATAGTTATCAGGCATGAAGTTTTGCTATAAATGAAAACCTACAGAGAATCAGAATACCAGGCTGGGAGAGGGCCTTAAGGTTTATCTGGTCCAACTTTTCTTGGTAAAAGCATGGTCTAAACAAGATGGTCTATAGGAATCTTAGAAGTGTCAAAACATTTGGGCATCCACCACTTTATGGGGAGATTGTTCCCATGGCAAATTGATCTCAATGTGAAATATTTTCCTCTTCTGTCTAATCAGGATCTCCCCTGAATTTTGTACTCATTATCTTTTATATGTGACTACTTGTAAAAAAAAAGCCTCCACCTTCTTTGTTTGCATCAGAAGCAGGCTTTGCTTCAAAGGTTTCATATCATTATCCCACACTTCTTTGGTGGCCTAAACACAATACCTTATTAGCCTATAAAAAAACTTCACTTTTCCTTTCCCACTGTCCTGCATGGGGGAGCCTCTTCTCCATGCCTTCTTGATAGCACCCAAAGAATCCGCATTACTTCCCAACCTGATCTTTGTCGTTCCACGGTTCCTAGTAAGCCTGCCCCTCCTTCAGCCCTGAGTATGACTCATGCAAAGGTCACTGTATTCTCTTTCCACAAACCTAGGCTGTATCCTACTTGCAGCCTAGTTTCCTTCTGCTCCACAACTCAAACCTGCCAGACACTGGTGCTTAGCCTGATCGACAGAGCCAGCAAAAAAGGGCACAAAGTGAGCCAGGGTCACCTGAACCAGCAGTGGCCTGCAAACAGAAACTTCAAAGAGACGATATGTCCCCCACTTGCAATCTAACACTTTGGCCCCTTCCTTTGCCACATGAGCTGATAGTCAGGCAGCCTATCCTATGACCTGTCACACCAGCTGTCTCTGCTGTTAGGTAACCCACCACAGAGCACCAAGGAATACACTACAGATCAGCACCCCCTGTCACTCCTGACTAACTTAAATGCTGCCCCGTTTTTTTCATTCCCAAGTCTCTACAAAACAGATTGGTGAGAAAGAATATACAAGTAATTTATATTGGAAGGACTTTCTATGTACTTAGTGTTGTATAAATTAAAAAAAAAGAAGAAAAAAAGAACATTTTTATCAAACTAGTCAGAAGTCTTTCAGAGTGTTGCACACCATCACAGGACAAAACCCAACAATGGGCCTAGAAAGCTTAAGAGTCCCTTTTTGAGCCTGGCAACACGGAGCCCATTCACCTAAAAATGGAAAAGTGAGGTATTCTGACATCTAAATTTACATTCTTAATTTGGTTTGTGGGGGAGAACAATCAGACCCACACCTTGAGGTTTGTACAGTACTACTGTATTTGTGAAAATACTTCTGAAAATGGCAGTGACTTCAGTTTCATATAGATACCAAACTTAGTTCAAGTGTTTGTATGAAGGTAAAAATAGCTACTCCGTTAAAACTGCATTTGAAATTTTCAAGTTATTCTTGGCACTGTTCATTGTGTTGCTTAGTCTCTACAAGCATCCTTCAAGGCTTAAGTGCTGACACACACTGCTCTGATCTCTGTTCTGTTACTTGTTCCTCCAGTAACTTCACTAGTAAAATCATATTAATACCAAATATTCCTTTCCTTTGGTGCAAATCCTATACATAGCATAGGCTATCAAGCATGACTTCTAATCACCTTTGAACTGAAGTCAAAGATTCATGGAGTTTATTATAGCTAGATTCCAAAGGACAAAGTTGAAAGCTTTATAGTAGATCAGGTGAGACTTCAGTTAATATCTGTTCTGGAGAACTGAAGCAATGAATATGAGTACTATTTGACATGCAAAGACAAACAACGAAAAATATCTACTTCCAATAACTTTAATTATAATGGAACTATTTTTGTTTGCAATGATACCTTAGTAACTAACTACTTAAGTAGAAAGGCAGACATCTCTTAAAGCATACTAGAATTTAAAGAAGGATCAGAATTAATGGAGTAATGGAAATAATCTGAGTAGTATAGCACACTGGATGGCTGTTTTAAGACATGGCTTTGTAGAAGTGAAGATGTTACATTTCCTAGAATATTCAGTATCTGCATTGATAATAAAGATCAAAGCATATCAGAAGTAGGCAGAAGTTATCCTAATACCTATTTCATACTAAGATCAGAATATACAGCTTTGGCTATACTGTTTGGTAGCACCAAAGGGCTCCACACAGAATGCAGAGTTTCACAGTGTAGAATATTGCACAATATGTGGAAGATTACAGTCCATGGGTAAAGCACTTTTAACAATATAGTTCTCTTGACTTCAGATGTTTGGATGAAAATTCAAATTTACTTTTACATTTAATAAAATGTCATGCCAGCAAAATTTTGTTTCTTTAAACAAGTATATTTTAAGAAATAAGTAAGAGGAAGTTACACTAATTCAGTCTTCCAGTTCAACAAATCTAAGCAGGTAACAGGTATTCATTACCCAGACCTAAACCAACTTTTTCAACCAGAATAAGTAGCAAGAAAAAGCCACTGTTGCTTCTCTATTACAAAGATTGTTACAAACATGACAACTGACAGTGCATTTCAAAAAAATCATGAAGTTGTGACTTCTACTATTTTTAATCTTGAGAACATATTTCCAAGTTTTGAACACCTCACATTTCGCCATATAATAGAATACTGTCACATAATAAAAACTGCCTGAACTAGGAGAAAAAAAAACCCCAAGACTGAACATCCTCCATAACACAGATCTCTATACATTACTAATGTACCACTGCTCCAGCATTTGATCCCATCATAAATACATGTACTCTCAGAGAAATTTTTCTTTGACCAGGCAAACTCATTTTGAAGATCTTTGACATACGTTAAATTAGTATGTTTTACCCTGTTGTACCACTGTAATTTCTATAAAAACAGTGGCTGAACCTGAATCTTTTATCTGGAGCCTAATCACAAGACCATTACTTTCCCGAGAAATCAAAGATGTTCCAGAAATCTACTTGTAAATTTACTGGTTTTGAAATTAATTTTGTTAGAGGGGAGTTGTTCAGTTTTTAATATCTACTGTCTGCAGAAAAATTATGTTCAGGTTTTCTTTGAATAAAATATAAAGAAGCTGTTCCATGCACAAAGACATCACGCTAAAGAACAAGAATTTGAAAGAGTATGCCTTTTATCCAAAGTCACATTTCTGCTTATATTCAATGAACAATCTGTGTAACATCTACTCTGACAAGAACTCCAAGTGGAGCATTGTAGAAAAACACATTCTTGGAGAATTCCAGCTTATCTGTGCATCACAACTGATGAAAAAAAATAGCAAGTAATGGTATAGAGTTAGTGCATAGTATAGAGGTTCTAGAACAACCAAAACACCAACTGCCTTCTTAAATTATACTGAAAGCTAGAAGGGACCACATGATGGAAACACTTCAAAAGACAGGCAAAGAGCATACATGGTATATTCCCTGCTCACATAAAGCATTTTTGCTTCATTCTTAGAAAAGGGGAAAAACTATTTTACTTTGTCCACTTGAGCAAAAAGCAAACAAGGCATTTTTCCTTTTATCTCCACTCACCCTTGTGGGGAAGGGATAGGAAAATGTTTCAATATTTCCTACCTCTATGCTACCTGCACTAAATACATAGAAAATACAAGCTGTTCCATAAAATTTAGTCTTGACATTGTCAGCTATTTTCATGGTCTCATTCCTATCCACAGTTCTGATATTCTTTCAGGATAAGAGAAGGGGGCCTTGAAGGAAAATGTAACAATTACTAGAAACACTACTGCTTTATGGTACTTATAGTACATTACCATCTTACACTGTTTCTGTAGTGGAGTATTGATTGAAATATTTAGCTTTTAGAAAACTTCAGTTATCACATGCTTACATTCGTATTATACTGAGCTGCTTAGACCTAGGAATGCTAATAATTAATGGCACTGCTTAACAATGCTAGTAAGTTTCTTCTAACAAACATTAAATAATCATTTACATCACCAGCTTCATATGGAGCAACAAAGCTCCTGTATTTTCACTGTCCAAAATACATTGCAGCTGGGAAATCCAGTCCTTAGTTCAGCAACCGGACCCACCATCCTACTGTTTTTGTAAACCCTGTTAACGTGTTGCTCTCAAACAGTGGTCAGAAGATTTGCACAACTGACTCCAGCACCAGCCATTTAAACCTGTCCAGTAAATGCACTACAGCAGTGAATCACACAAGCTCAAAATAAGAAATGTTAAAAGTATTCAACATTACAAAAAAAGTGTAATTAATTGAAAAAACTAAAATGGTTTCCAAAGGCAATTTAAAACCTGAAATTAGTCAAAACACATAGACCAGAAACATTTACTCAGTTATTCAGTATTAAGTTTTTTTTGGTAGAACATTGTTTAACATCTTCAGTAAGGCATTTGAACTTTTTTGTCCTTCAAAAAAGACACATTAAACCACAAGATTCCCTGAAGGGAAGGAAACATTGTTGGAAAATACTGACAAGAATAAAAATTACTCTGTTGTAGAGAGACGGAGGTGGATAGGATATTGAAGTAGCAAATGGATTGAAGAGTCTGAACTCCTTGAGAAAGGGGAAGCCTATGTTTTCCCACTGCCTATTTGTGCTGCACTCCACCCCTTACTCCACCCTTACTTCTTGAAGTCATGACATTGAGCATTTCAGAACACATAAATCTGTCACTACTGTTGAGTTCAGATGAAAACTGACACACTCCAAGCTAGAACTTGGCAACCACCTTCTAGAAAAATGGGGTGTGCATTGCATTTTGTACACTAAACCATGCTTAGGTGTCCTTCCATACTGAAATCTTTCTAGGATTTCCTGGTCTGTGATTTGGCCTATCAGATAACACAATTCTCTTTCTGTCAAGAAAGCACAATTATAGCACTACAGTTTCATAGTCAGTTAACAGACAATTAAAAGCCTTAAGAATAATTTTGGATACAGAGCTTGTAAGGTACAGCCATCTGCAATTACAATTCATACTTTAAATGTAGAAAGACTAAGGTAATACACCTGTTAATAGAAAAGATCATAGGCAATGAGAGAGTAAGTAATCTACAAAGCCACATTTATTTGCACATGTACAGAACAAAGCAACAGATGTTATTGTTTTCCATACAAAATTATATAAAAACAGTATTCACCTTCATAGGTAACACTATACCACCTTAGGTTTATTAAATACATTCAGAAAGCATTCTTGCACGCACACAACATTAGTATTAGGTAGTCCCAGGTAACTCCAACACTGCAATGTAATTATTCCTAGTGGTATGAAGGGATCAAAGATTAGTCTTTAACTAAAACAAAAAGAATCCTGGTTGAGAAGCAAGCTGAAGTCGTTCTTCCACTGGCCACCAAAACAAGGATCATCACTGAAGAGATTATCTCTATCTAGAACATAGATGCAAATACTAGCAATGCACCTGCAGAAAGCAGGTAAGAGTGGTTTTCCAGACTGACTTGAGTTACCTTGGCCAGTGTTAACATTCCCATTTAATTACTGCTTGCCTATTTTTATAAAACTGAAGGATAGGCAGAATTGAATAAGAGCTTGCAGTTACAGAAAAAAAACAAAAAGTAGAGATTCAAATCAATTACTTTGCCTTCCTACCCAGCACTGGAGAGATTATTTGCTTTACTAGGTCTTAAAATTGTCATTCTTGCAAAGAATAGAGGGGAAAGGCAAAATTTTCTATTTCCTGCAATGCTGCCTTCCTATAATCTAAAAAGGGGAATTTAATTGTCAACAGGACATCTCAAACAATTTATTTAAAATGCATATTTATTTCTACAAAAAAAAAGTGTATGATACAGAAGAAATGATCACATCTACTTTAAAGGTTTACCTATTAAAATATACAGAGGATCTTAATGAGTACAGGGTATTTAAAAAAAAAGATGCAAAGGAGTGTTAATCTTTTATTTTTACATTTTCAGGAACTTCACATAATTTTGGTAAGTAACCTTTTACAAAATTATGTAAAAAGTACAAGAATGCCTGGTAAACAGTCTGCATTTTTCCAAAAGATTTTTTACAGCATGCAATTCTTAAGGCAGCCTTCTCTTCCTCCTTACAAGGAATCCTTTCACTCAAATAATCTTCTGCTGCAAAGATTAGACTAAGGAAGCTTGGTCTCTTCTGTTAACGCCTTTTGTCTTTCCTGTCTGATTTACGGTCTCTTTCACTCCGTGAAGTTCTCTTGCCTGACCGACTACTTTCTGATATAGATCTCTTTCTGTCAGACCTTGAACTTTTATCCTTTGAGCCTTTAGTATCTCTACTACCACCTTTTGAGGACTTGTGACTTCTATCTACGCCCGAAGCATCCCTTCGCTTCCTGTCTGTGCTCCTTCTGCGTTTTCTATCTCTGTTATGCCCCCTGCCTCGGCTTCGACTTCTACTCTCGCTGCTGCTAGAGCTACTGCTGCTACTGTCCCTGCTCGTACTCCCACTTGTAGTGCTGCTGCTGGTGGAACTGCTCCGACTGGAACTGCTGCCAGTACTGGAACTACTTGCACTGGTAGTACTGCTTGAAGTGCTACTACTACTACTGCTGCTGCTACGGGTATGACCAGTTTTGTTTCCTGCCCTACCCCTGCTTCTACCCCTAGTCTTACTCTTACTTTCTGCACTTGGTGTCTCATTCTGGTCTGCCTGGACTTCAACCACCTTTACAGACACCACAGCATTTTCATCCTTGTCTGTCTGGGGCTCTGTATCCTGAGTGGACTGAGACAACTGAGGTGATTGTGCTAGTGGCACAGACTGTGGCTGAGATAGAGCCTCAGCCACAGATTCTGTTTGAGCTTCAGGTGTTTTCTCCTGTGTGTCTTCAAGTTCAGCATTATTTTCTGTTTTGATACCTTTCTCCTTCTTAGGAGAAGGAACATGACACACTTTTTCTGGCTGAGCATCACACTCTGTTTCTGGTTCTATTTCTTTGCCATTTTCATTTTCTACAGGTTCTACACTATCTGCCTCATTCATTTCAGCCACATCCTGCTCATTATCCACAGGCTGAATGTTTTCACTTTCCTCTTTTACAACTGTGATCTCCTCATGCTGACCATCCTGTTGCTTGTCATTCTCCCTCACCTCAGTAGGCTCTTCTACCTTCATCTCCATATCATGTTTCTGCTCATCCTCCTCCTGTTCTTTTTCTGCATCACTATGCCCTGAACCTGAACCTATTTTTCCTTTTTCCTCCCCTACCTCCTCCATTTCTACATCATTGTGCTGATTACCTGTCTCCATCTCTTCCACCTGCTGAGCCACCTTACCCTCTTCCTGCTCCTTGTTCTGTTCTTCCTTCTTTTCTTCCTTCTGCACCTCCTGATGTTCTTTTTCCTTCACAGATTGTCTTCTGGGTCTGGCCTCCATTTTGTTAATCTGCTCTGCAAATTCATTTCTCCTGCTTTCAAAGAGCGCTAGGGAATAAATGCATAAATAATTGTTAAAATAATCTACAGACACTGAAGTCTACTTACCCTTTAACTATGAGCTAATAAGTTATCAATTATTGTTCAACTTATAAATACTGCAACCTTGCTCTTTCTGAAGTAGCAAGCCATTCATGCATAATGAAAAAGACTGCTAATTACTTGAAGAAAACAAAGAGGACAGTAAGCTCTGCTGAATATTCGAACAGTAAAGCCATAAATCTAAGCTAACACGAACTTTTTGACTTCATTAAAATCAAACCAACCAACAATATATCAAAATAATACTTTAATTTCCTGGTATTTACCTATTAAGGTTATACTTCCTAAGGCAAACAAAAGACAGGAAAAATAAGCAAAAGCCTAGCTAGGTATTAAGAAAGCTTAATTACTGTAGGCTATCCACACAGATAAGCTATTTTCTCTTACCCCCCCCAACCCCACAAAATGAAGAAAAGCACCTACGAAAAAACAAACCAATATATTCTTAGTTTAATAAAAAAATACAGTAAGACTACCATCAATCGGAGCATTTTAAATTGTTCTCCAAAAGAAAAATAATCACCCTGTGAAACAGAAATGAACACACATTGAGGTAAAAAAATCATCATAAAGTTCTAATGCTATGTTCAAGAAAATACTTCTCAAATGCTTTGTAAACACCTGCAGCTCCTTGCATCTTCACAGAATCTATCTTTTCAAAAATGAAGTTACTGCACTTGGATACATCTGGGTACTAAAGCTAATATAAAGGACTGTTTTAAACACATACCTCTGAAATAATGCATACGCATCTTTTGACTTCTTGTAAGACAATCAAATCCCATTCAATATAAAAATAAGTCACTGAAAGAGTAATTTCCACTTATGATGAACATCTGTGTAAGAATATAGTTTGTCCTAAGCATGAAATTCATGTATTTAAGCAGAGACGTAAAATAAATTTGTATGGCAAGCAAAGGGAGGCAAGAACAAGGACTTTTGTATAACAAAGACCACTTACCATTCATCTTTTTCTGTGACTCGTCCATCAGCTTCTGCGTAGCAGCACACATTCTGCCAGGTATGTAGAATAAATGAGGTTTTGTCTTTGTTCTTATGTATTTAATTATTTTAGCATTATGTTCATTCCATTCTTCTTGCTGAGAAATGAAAGAAAATAACCCTGAGATATACAAGAATAGTTTAAACAAGACAAAGATCAAGAACAAAAGAAAAACTCACCAACTGAGCAAGCTCAACCTTTTGCTCCAATAACCGCAGCTCTGTCTGTTTAGCACGTCTTTCTTCAAACAGTTCTCGCCTCTCATTTTCAACTTGCTTTCTCTCTTCTTCTGCCTGCACTTCAAGTTTCTGTTCAATTTCTTGTCGTCTCTTTTGCTAAAATAAATACAATCTTAATTTTTTTCTGCATCAAGAGAAAGTGTTCTAGTTTGATTCACTTAATAATTTTTGATTATTTACACCCTTAAAGATATTCCTAAAGACACATTAGGAAATACCACCTAAACTACAGCTAATGGAAGAAAAGAGTGTCACTGCTTGCTCACACCTAATTTTTTGTTGGTTTAACTATATAGTTATGGGGCTCTGTGAATTCCTGTGTGCTTTACTATTTTTCAGTCTGGACTTAAACTTTCAGTATAAGCTTAACAAGTTCGTTTTCTTTCCCCCAGTGGCAGAAAAATAAAAGGAATGTATCTGAGGTATCAGGGAAACCAGGTAAATTTCCCACTTGGGAGAGAAAGAAATAAACTCCTCCAGAAACAAATGAGGGACTGCAGACTGGTGTTTGTGACCAACAAAAATTTGATTGTGAACACTTCCAGTATATTAATAGCTAATTATATATGTTACTATTATCCAGGAATGCCATTTGTATGCCCTAGACTGCCATGTGCTCAGATTATACAATAACTGTCAATAAAAAAACAGAATTTACTGCCTGGACAACAAAATAGGTGTGTTGTAAAACTCCTCAGGCCTTGACTTTGATTTACAGCAAGTGTACATGTATGAACAAAAAAAGATCTCCATATGGATTCTCAGAAAAATTTTGCAAGGAGCAGTAACTCCTCGAAGTCTCTTTGTGCAAACACATACTTCTATAAATTAGACAGGGACTCCAGGTTTCTAGACCATCCTGATAAACAGCTTTTTGTTCAAATGCAAGCAGGCAAAAGTGAACTTTGGTCTTACGTGCCACATGACAAGTTAGGTAAACCACCCAAATACTGCATCTGAACGTAATCAATACCAGCACTGTGAGTCAGCTCTGCTGACACTATACAGAAAAATTTTAAGTTTAAATCTTTCTATCTGCATCAATTAGACTGTTGAAATTTGAACTTTAAAACAGTTTTTAATCTAAAGGTTATCAGAGTTAACTGAATAATCCATTTAGTGCAACAGTAAACAAATACCATAGCCTTCACAAATTAAAAGGGAATAAAGTTACCACCATCCCATATACAAGTCTTTTGAAGCAATCACTGAACTATGCAAAGCCTTTGCTTCAGTATAATCACACATTTATTTATTAAAATCAGAAATTCTGGTTATCTGTACTGGAACAGAAACTACATTTTTAGATAGATAGCATAACCAAGCACAGACTTCTGTATACTTGGTTATAATTTAAACATCTGGAACACACCAGGGTAAGCACTGCTCCATCAATACTGCATCACTGTTATTTCCAGAAATCGCCTATGACCTCTTAAATAGTAACCTGATTAAATTCCATTTAACATTGCCTTTTTGTTTCCACAAAGGTCAGGAACAGGGTTACAAAGTCATAGTAAGAACAACTTTCCTGCCTCCCACCCTCATTCCCCTTAACTGAGACAAACACAAACCTACACACACTCTCACCACTTTGCCTAACCCTAACCTGCAACCTACACTGTAGGGATCTTTCATTCTTACTTGAAATAACATAACCAAATAATTTTGTTTTATTATTTACAATGTGATAGAATTTAAAGTAATTACCCTCTCAGTAGCAATAGCAACTGTGGACTCCTGTTTAAATTTTTGAAGAGTACCCATCAACAAGCCAAATATACGTCGATTCCTGAAAAAAACCAAACCCACAACAAAAAAATATTTGAGATTCAGTTCAAGTACTAAGACTTTTATTTGTATAAATAATCAGAGAAACTTTCCACCTCAAGGATATTTATTTTTAAAGGCCCAGTAGTGCTCAAGGCCATTAGCAATAGAAGACATACTGACTGTGCCAACAGTCCAGGATATAATTTACAGTGACATATCATTTTGCTTACAAGTAAGACACAGCTCTTATGTGTAACACAGAACAGCTAGCACTGGCAAAACTGGAAGCCTGCACATCTTCCATCTGGAAAGAGTAACACTAAGGAAATATTTTTAAAAATCCTGAAGCAGAGAGTACTAAAGAAAAAAGTCAAGTAAATACAGTGTGAGCTATCAATAAGGGAGCAAACTGGGTTTTCTAAAAAGCATACAGTCCCCTCTCCACAATCTTCTTAGACTATTAAGGAGAAATGGAGCCACAGGGGAGTGAAAGCTTATCTATCAGAATTGCCCAACAATGAGACACTGCACTGTGCAATGAAAACAGAACCGCTCTCATCCAATTAGGTGTTGTTTTGAGAAAAATAAGTAAAATACTTCAACAAATTCCCTTCTTCTGAGAAATAACTAGTTTCTTGACTTTCACCTTCAATTTATTTTCATTCAATCCCAAATTAAGTCTTTGCAATCTGATGCAGACTTTTTTATTTGCCTTGAACCTGATAAAGTGAGAAAGGAAATGCTACTGTCTTCCTTAAGTCCCACTCTATTACAGTGGCACAAACCTCACATTGAAAGGTAAAAGTATATAAAATAATAGAAACAGCAACAAATAAAAATTGAAAGCCAAAGATCACTGAAAGAGCATTTGTATATGAATGGCATCCCAGAATACATTGAGCAAAATCAGGAGTTCAGGGCATGCTGTCCTCTTAAAGAACCTCCCTCCGCCACAATTCATAGAGATTAATAGTGGTTTTCTCATCTCCCTAGAGACTACTGAACTGAAAAGCAGTAAAACAATTCTGAGGGAACAAGCATTTAGTGCCTGAAGCTCTAGGAAGTTCAGTAAGAATTTTGGAAGTCTCCCTGTGAGGGAAGCAATTAGAACCTAGTAATGGAATACTCTAAGTGGGGTTATGACTAAAAGAAGCAAGTGAAGTGCCAGTTTTCTGTGCCAGTTGACCTGTAGGGACTTATCAGAGAAGATTTCTAGAGTTCCTTATTCCAGTTCTAATTCTTCTGTTTATTTGGGGTGCATTATTACTACACCAAGTGATTTGCAATCTGAAGTAGATGGAGGCCAAGAGGTTGAACACAGTTGCAAATTTGATTTTCCAATACCTCTTACCAATAGAGCTGCATTTCAGTTAAAATTTCAATAGCCCTAAGAAAAATAAAATATAGGGAAGAGAAGCTATACATAGGAGGAATCTATAAAGCAGCAGGCGAAATGAAGGCAAGGCTGTACACACAACAAGAAGTCAAAGTAATATGAGAAAAGAAACATGATGGAACTATTTAAGTTTAAAAAAGGGGCAGAGGGAGAAAGGAACCATATTCAAAACCCTACTTCAACCAACAAAATAAATGATGAGCCAAGATAGCTGTAATAATCTAAGACATTAAGCAACCAATGAAGCTACAGATATTTCTGTCTTACTCAAATGATGTTAAAACACTAGCACTAGCAAAACTGCTCCTGTAGGTGGCCTGAAAAGTAGAATCCATGTCAGTTATGTGAACAATGCACATGATGCTGCTTGTGAAGTATTTTCAGAGTACTTTTTAAATTACATTTTATACTATAATGGTAACTCTTCAACATAATCTTTGATCCACAACAGCTTGTGTGCAGTATCTTTTAAATCACAAGCTACTTTATATGGCAGAACTCAAAAGTTAGTTTAAAAAAGATTGCTGCATACCTTTGTTTTCCTTTTTCATCCATATTTTGATCTTGTATAAGGTCTCGACGTGTTCGCTCTTTGGAGGTAGCAACAACAGAAGATGGCAACGCTGGCTACAAGAATGAAAAACAAACTACTTTGTTGATCGTGTTGCAGGTACGTTTCTGCTTGCACAGCTCCATTTACTATATATTACCTTTTTAATATCATCATCCTCTGCGTCGCTTTCTTGGCGTGATTCTCTTCTTGTCCGACGCTCTCCACCCAGCCTGAGGAAGAAAGCCAGTGGTCATTAGAGAACATGTGTTTAGGAGAGAATCTCTTTCAGCATGAGAAAAATACAAGCATGTCTAGTCAGAAGAACCAACACTTCGGTGAAAATCTCCCCACTGTTCCAACAACCAGTAAGTAACATTTTACAGACAGAATCTATTATTGCTGAAAATCAATTAGACAGACAGTTTAAATTTTAATACAAATTGCTGAGTAATAAGAACAGAAGAACCTGCAAACATCATATTTGACTTCTTAAAATACACTTGTAATTCATTCTTTTAAATGTTTGTGCTTTTCCAGAAATCTCTAAAATGGCGACTGGTATAAAGGGATCACTAGACAGACTTCAATGCATTGACATGGAAAGGTTGGTATAATTTCTTAAACAGGAAATGCTGTTCAAGTTACCTACCAAATACCTATTGGAGAGAGGCAGAGGGCTTACCACTTAAGGCATGAATGAACTAAGGCTTTAACAAAGAACAACTTAAAATAAATAATTTAAATAAAATAAATCCTAAAATAAATCATTAAAGTTGAAGTTGTTTTCAGCTTTGTAAGCACAGCATTACTGTCCTGCTTCCCAGCTTCATTTTCTGCTAACTCAAAAATTCCAAAGTAAGCTTTACTTTGGTCAAGAACTACCACTACACATTAAGTGCCCACAGCACTTGAGTTCACTATTATCAATCACATCTGATGGATTTGCAACCAGATGTGAAAGCCCAAAACCCAAGTCCATGGTCATATTGCCTATACTCAATTTATTCAACAGGTCTCAGTCATAATTCAATTTTTGCTCACTGTAAACAAATGTCATAACTAAAAAGAATGTAATATAGCAGAATGTACACCAAATAAAACAAAAAAATTACAGATATCTTTGTATTGCTACATCTTTATATTATTGCTACCACCTTTATGCTGCTCTAAGGTATGAAAAAGATTTCACCACGTGATTTGCTGTCACCCAAATTATTCCCAACAAGTCTTCAGTAAGCAATCTCCAAAGAAGACAGTGAATGTCCCCAGTTATTTCCAGTTTTTGGTTTACTGTTACAAATTCTCATTCTGAAAAGCAAGTAGGCTGCATTAGTTTTTGCACTCACCTACTGGATGCACCTTCAAGATCCCTCTGTTTGGCTGGGGGTCCTCCTCCACTATCCGAGAATCCACGCCTAAAAACAAAACGCTTGCGGTCTTAGAACAAGTTTAGGTTAATCCCTGGAGCACTTCAAGTGTGCACAATTTAACTAAAATTTTGCTTTATGGTCATGATTAAACATAAACTTTACTCAGCTCTATCACTATTTACTGTTAGCACCGCAGTGAAATGTTCTAACACACTGCTTGTGAACCATGTAATTTAACCTTGAATTTCTGCACTTATTTAACTGAGTAGCTCTGCTGTAACAAGCATCCTATCGTGTTCAAACAATCTTACCTGCACTAATTTTCAGGATGTGTTTTTATCCACATATGTTTTAAAATCCTTCTTAGAGCACCTACCAGTTTTTTAACCAGCAAGAGACTGATTTTGAACGATTTCAAAGACAAGGTCCCAGCCACCACACAACACCTCCCTTTATTTTGACGTTTCCCCTTATTTTTCAGCCTAACGGCTGAGAAGGTGGGGGAAAACCACCCATTTAGGCTTGTAGCAACTCAAAATGAAAAGGCGCTTTAAACTTAACCTCCGAAGCCCTGTAGGGCAGCTCTGGCGCTCACTCAAACAGTACCGCAGCGATGAGCGGAAGCAAACGAGGAACGCGCTCACGAGCCACTGCCAGGGAAAGGATGGATGAAACTCCACTGTCCGCTCCGCGCCTCCTTACCTTAGCAATAAGCTCCCACGCCCTCTACCTCCACCGGGGCCTGCGAGGGCTAACAGCCTGTTCTGAGGGGGCCTGAAAGAGACGGTAAGCGCTGTTAGCGGTGCCAGCCCGGCCCCGGGGCGCTGCTGCCCGCCCGGCCCAACGGGCCTGCGGCCGTTCCGCCCCAGCCCCGCGGGACAGAGCTGCCCGATCCCGCACCAGCGGGGCGGGCACGGCCCGCACAGGGACGCGGGACCCGCGGCCGGCTCCGCGCCGCCCGCCCCGCAGGCCCGACGCGCGCCCGCCCCCCCCACCGCCGCCCGGCCCTTCCTTCGCGGTACCGCGGCGCGCCCGGTGCTCCCCGCCTCACCTCACATCATTGGGGTCCCGGCCCGTGAGCTTGCGGATATTCTCGTCCACGTGCTTGAGGCTTTCCTTGGCTTTCTCCAACTGCTCCTGCAGAGCGCGCACCGCCACCGCCATCCCGCCCGCCGCGCGGCCTGGCCGGGCCCCGCGCGAGGCAGCGCTGGGAAACAGGGGGAACAGGCCCCGCCCACTCCGGCGGCCGCGGGCCCGCACGGCGCAGCCAATCGCGCCCCGGGGGCCCCCTCCGACCGCCAATCACCGGGCGCGACAGGAACGGGCACGCCCCCCAGGTGGCTCGCCAGAAGCGGTGCCCAATCACAGAGCCCAGGGGCAGACTGGCATCCCGGCCGCCCAACTGGGGAAGGCTCTACTCGACGGATACTAAAGGAACCGCCGGAGTGACGTGGCATAGGACTAATAAGAACTCAAACGTCACTTCCTTGTAGCCCAATCAGAAAACCACTTCGAGGCCGCTTGTTCCCACCCACCCGGGGCGCATCCTGCTTTCCCACTCTCGATGGGGCCGAGACGCCGGCACGCTCGGGACTCAGGCGAGGGCCAATCACCGCTGCGCTACCAGAGGCGCCTGTGCCCGGCGAGCCAATAGACGGGGCTGTTACTCGACGCTGGCTGAGGGGGCGGCCTGACGGGCGGCGCGTGCCGGGGTCGCTCCTGCCCTCGCATCCCGCCGGAGCGGCGTGGCAGGGAAGCTCCGCAGTGCGCGTCAGCCGTGGCGCCCGGGGCGGCGGCGAGGCTTTAAACCACGCTTTTCCCCGGCTGCAGCCGACGTCGCTCTGGGGCTCCCCGCGGCGGGCAGGGGAACGCACGGGCGCTGTCTAGGAGGCGGCGACACACGGGCGCCCCGCCTGGCTCCAGCACTAGGGTGGGCGGGGCAGCTCCGCAGGAGGGGCGCGTTTGATCCCCGGCTGCCGGCAGCGCCCGAGTCCGCAGACTCTGCAGAGCCTTAACCGAGAGCCCCTTTCCCAGAGCTCCGGCTCACAGTGCTGGGCCGCCCCGCCTCGGCCGGGAGCTCCCGCGGCTGGCCGGCCCGCCCGGAAGGGGCGGCGGCCCCGGCGATGGCGGACGAGGCGCTGTTCCTGCTGCTGCACGGCGAGATGGTGGCGGGCATGTACCGCGCCGCCGAGCAGGGCGAAGGGGTGAGTGGGGCCGGGGCCGCCGGGGCCGCCCGGCGGTGGCCGCGGCTGACGCTGCGGCCGCGGCGCCTTGTGTCTTGCAGGAGAACGGGCGCTGCACCACCAAGCTGGAGAGCATGGGCTTCCGCGTCGGACAGGGGCTCATCGAGAGGTGAGTGCCAGCCCTGGCAGCCGCTGCTCCTTCTCGGGGCTTTCGCCTCGCCGGTAAAGCACACCTCCGGGCAAAGTGTGGTGGTTTGGCTGGGCGGAGAGCGCGTTCCTCTAACCATCAGTTGTTCTGGCATCTCCTCTTTTTGTATCTCATTCTTGTGGGGACCTGTGCCTGTGTATCATGAGACAGTTTTGGAGTGTATTGTTTTCCTAGTGCTTCCCGTCATGGAAACCGAGTCAGGGTACATGGTTACTTTTAGTACTTAAAATTATCTTTAATTCTACTTTGTTTTGTATGTTTCCTGCTTCTGGTACTTCTAGTTCCTGCTTCATTATTTTTCTGATTTACTTCTTAAGTATAATTTTATGATTGGCTATTACTCTTATTTAGTTTTCGTAAAGTGCTCTCAGCGCTTGCGACTCCGCGACTGAGCAGGTCGGGCTCTTTGGGGACCGGCGCCCTCGTTCCGAGGTCGTGTGGAGACTCTCGAGTTTCTGAAGTCGTGCTTTTCTTAAATAAAGTGGTCCTTTACTGCCAGATAAAGACCCTCAAGGAGGATAAAGGGAGAGAAGTCTGAAATAAGCAAGAGAAAGAAGTCCCTCCTGAAAAATGGGAACAAGTTTTATATGCTTGTTCCTATGTTAGAGCTGTTTTGCCTAATTGAAGGACTTCTTCCAATAAGTAGTATAGGTGTGAGCATTTTGTTTATCTTCTGTTTTGATACCTTGTTGAAGATAAAACTGATGGAGCACTTTCCACCTTTCTGTATGTCAACTATGTTTGATAATTATGGAATTAAAACAATATATTCTGCTATCATATTGCAGATACTAAGATAACACTTTGTTGCTCAAGTTAAAATATTTGATGAATGGACAGTGAGGGTAGAATGGTACTACACGATGGCTGGAAAACTAATTTCTATAATAACCTCAAAAATTATGTATAGTACCATTAAAAATTATTTCTATGTTAAATTGGTCAGGTTATGTATACCACTCAGTGTTATCTCACTTTTCTCTTAGGTTTACAAAAGACACTGCCAGGTTCAAGGATGAATTAGATATTATGAAGTTCATTTGCAAAGATTTTTGGACAACGGTATTCAAGAAACAAATAGATAACCTAAGGACTAATCACCAGGTATTAATGCTGAAGATTAAGATTTAATGTAGAAAATTGGTGAGAGTTTTGAGTTGCTAGTGCATTTTTTGTTTTGCTTGGTCAGAAGTAATTACCAGATGAGAAATCCAAAATGTTCCATATTTGTTTTGTTTAAAAAGTGTGTTTTTCAATATTCATATTATCATGTAGCTTTAGAATACAATTTAGTAATTGCCTTTATAATGTCTTTATTGCCTCCCTGTTTGAAAAGACTAAATGCTTTGAATTTCATATGCACTGTTGCAGTGTGACAGAAAGGACAGTAATGATTACAATTGATGAACATTTAAACAAGAACTTTTAAATCTGTCTCTTAATAAATGTTAGTAGAAAAATAGTGAAAAAGTGATGTTACTCTCTTAGCATTTATTTAAATAGAATAGCTGCAGTGAATTGACTTTTTTACTTTGAAGAATGTTAAGAGTTTTCAGCAGTTGAGACAGTTGTAATCTATTGAAAATACTTGTATAAGAAGCAGTGGAGAAACTTCTCAGATTTGCCTGTTGGTGACATTGTACTGTATCCATGTGCTTTCCTATATCAACAGCCAGAGTTCTTAAAGACAGATCAAAATAACTTAAGGAGCCATTTTACTAGACTAAAAAATCTTTTTCCTAATTGAATTACTTGGTTTTCTTACAGCCATTTCCCTGTTGTGTCAAATTGGGAAGAAAAGGATTTGTACAAGGATTGTGATGAATATATAGGTTTTATTTTACATGGACTTAATCACGTAATAAGAGATAATTATTACTTTAGAAATCTGGGGATTTAGTTCAAAAAAGCTGTAGTATTGAGCTTAAGGTCTTAATTGTATATGCAGCCTTATTTTAAGTTCAAGGCTTGTGAAATTCCGAAGTAGCACATTAGCAAGGAAATTAATATGACCGGTGTAGATAAAGCTATACTGAGTTTATACTTAATTTATTAAGATGCCTATTGTTGCACAAAATTGTATTGTAGAAAACACCAGACCTTTACTTTGATTGTCTGCTGGGTGTTGTTGCCTGTACTGCTATTAAGTAATACCCCACTGAATTTGAGAATAAGAATAGAGATGTGCAAAACCCAATGAAGATGAAGATTTGAATGTAAAACCAGTATGCATTTGATATATTACCAGAGACTTTGTAATATAGAACTATTTTTTTCTGATCACTGGAAGTACTCTTCCAAGAAGAAATGTACATAAACATTTTTTAGGGTTAACTGATCATGTTATTATCTAGAGTTTTTTTGTATATTCACAATTAAGAATATTTTATTTTGATATTCCTTGCAAGTAAATAATGCAATTTAAACTTAAATCACATATGACTTAATCTAAAATTTTATTTTTCAACCTTATATATTTTATCTACAAATCAAATCCATTCACAGAAAATGTGGGGTTTATATTACTGCACATTTAATTAAACCTCTCAATTTTCTCTTTTTAAACAGGGTATTTATGTCCTTCAAGACAATAAATTCCGTCTCTTGACACAAATGTCTGCAGGAAAGCAGTATTTAGAGCATGCACCAAAGGTACCCTTGGATTTTATGTGGGGCAGGGTCTACCAGTTTCATTTTAATTACCTTGATCTATTAATAACTTTAAATTTTGTAATTAAATAGATACAAATTCTTCTAAAGAGCACCTAAAGATATGCTTTCAGAGCCTGTGTGCTTTTTACAAAGGCACCCTGTTTTAGAACAGTGGAGTTGATTTATAGTTTGAAAAATGGTCATAGTTGTTGTGCAACTTGCTGCTGTTACACTTGAGTTACTTCATGGTGCAGGTGCTTGTCTGCCACTACCTGCCAGTGTCACACAGATTCTTTCTCTTTGGGAAGCATGTTTTCAGAAACCTTTAAAATTCCCAAAACATATTTGGATGATGCTATTTGTTACATAAAACAAGCCTCTGATATTATGTGAACATTCAGAAAGATCTACCAATTAAAAATAGTTTTGAGTGCAGATACTGAGTTATGGTAATAGCTCTGTATAACCTATCATAGAGTACTTTAGTTCAGGTGGATTAAAAAATGAGACATTAAGTTCTGTTTTATGGTTTCTTAATTCTTGATCTTAGTCTCCCAACTGGCTGCTGTCTTTGGGATTTTTTTTGTGTGTTTGGTGAAATATTTATTCTGTTTTGCAACACATATTTTAAATATCTGCAGGTGCTTGTATTCTAAGGTATGGCCTGCACAAGAATGCTGTCTTGGACTGTTTTTTCTTACCAGTTGCTAATTTTAGCCAAATCTTGGGAATAATTGTTTTAAGGATATTAAGTTCCTACAGGCTTAATGGAAAGAGAAGGTGACTCAGAATACTGCCTCTAATGAGAACAATCTGTGTAGTAAGCTCCACTCTACCAAATATTGGAGGTTTCATCTATTAGAGACCTGACAAAGTCTCAAAACCTCCATGGTTTTCTGTTGTCCAAGTATTGTGTTCTTGAGTACTTATTTTCAATCTTTATCAACAAGCTTCACTGTTGACACTCATTTGAAGTGCAACTTCTTATTTAGTATTTAGCATTCACCTGTGGACTAATCAGAGGAGGCCTATCAAATCTGGGAATAAAGAGTATTGTAACAGCTGAAGTTTCATCAATGCCTGCATGTAAGTAGTACTTGGAGTATTCAATTATTAGCTCACTTGGTAACTTTCCTGACTGACTGTGTTGCTGCTATAAGCATTTTTCAAGGTGGGATTTGTTTGAAGCTGCTGGGCCGTAGGAGCCCATGTGAACTTCAGGATATGGCTTGCTACTGTATCCTTTAGTATTTAGAAAATACTGTCAGAGGATAAGCCTCCATGATGTTGAATGGAAAACAAAACTAAAAAGTTGTATTTACATTTAGAAGCATCAAACATGTAAGGATGTGTGTCCAGAAGGTTATTTGCACAAGGGAAGCTCTTTCTCTATAGGAGTCACTAAGGATGTTAGTGAAGACCATTGTAATTACATAAGCTGCTCCATTAAGTTTCCACCGACTTAGCACAAAACTTCTGTGATGTGGGACATGGCCAGCTTACAGGAAAAAAAAGTTGTTCAGCATGCAAATAGAATTTAAATGCTAAATTTAAATGGTGGCTCAACTGCTTACAATTAAACTGTTAAGATTGAAATGTTCCTTACTATTTATTTGGAAAAAAAAATTACAAGAAAATAATTACTTGGAGAAATAATTCTAACAGTAATATTGTAATCTGACTCTGCTTTTCCTGCAGGTAAATTTCAGGTGATGATACAGAAGATGTAGAGCACATTCAAATCTAGGTATCTACTTTAAAAAGCCTTTGTATGTGGACTCAGTATCTTGGTTCAGTCTTGTATATAACATGTAAATTATAGCAGTATGCAGCACAATTCCAAAATATGTAATAAATGCTCATTGAAATAACACTATGCTTGTGTCTTGGTATGAAATTTATTCTATACTAAAGTAGTAATTTATACATGGTAAAACCCGTGTACTCGCTATATCAGCAAAACATTTCTATTACCAAAAGAGCCTGGAA
This sequence comes from Lonchura striata, assembly GCF_050655825.1. Classification (NCBI taxonomy): domain Eukaryota; kingdom Metazoa; phylum Chordata; class Aves; order Passeriformes; family Estrildidae; genus Lonchura; species Lonchura striata. The sequence continues at coordinate 50,266,226 of NC_140707.1, read as the reverse complement.
GACCACAGACAGAGTTTGAGAACAGAAAAATCCTTACCAAGACTAAATTTGAATAAGAAACAAATGCACGTTGTGTTGCCTGACTAGAATGCCCAACTGCTACCTTTCCCCATTCGCTCTGAACTGGGAGGCAACGATTGCTTTTGTATTTCTTTGATGGAGCCTGATAACATGTGAACTAACAGCTCACACATCATTAAAGATATTAGGCGAGACCTTTGTAGGATTGTAGTTTGGGGCAGGAGAAGAAAACTTGTTTTTACATAGTTCAACAGTTTCTCCTGTCCCTAAAATTAGCAATTGTTCCTTGTGTCAGGATGATTTATGCCTAAGGGCATCTATACTGGCCAAAGAAGGAAATTTATTCCACCTTGTTATACATAAACTCAACATTATTGTAATTGTTTTTAATTGCTAGCTATGGTTTACTTCTGCAATGTACTACTCAAAAAGTAGTAATGTTTACATGAAACAATTGTTTCAGTAACGTGTTGGCTATAATTGAACTGTTGAGCAATGCTAAAACTCAGGCACCAAAACCTTAAAAAACATGTTTAGCCCTAACTCTAAATTTCTATAGTAAGGCTGCCATTAAATAATATGGAGTAAGAAAGCCCACAATGTTTAAGAACAGTCTTTAAAATACTTTAGTTTTATTTTAAAAGTCCTCAATAAGTCTGTTAGAAAAAGAATAGTAATTTGTAATGTAACCTCAGACTTCACCTAATAACAGTGTCCATAGATTACTCTGATGGTAGAAATTTCTAACCAAGAATGTAGTTTACAAAGGGAGGAGCTTGAGAGATGATGCTGGACGCTTCAGTTACCACTTTACAATGATGGTTATGATGGTATTGGAGACACTGAATCTCAGCTAAAACTCAGCTGATGTTATTCACAGCTGTCCCAAATGCTTTAGTGTGAGGGTGTTCTGAAGGGGTTGTGTAATACTTCAGGTCTCAACAGTGCAGTGTCTTGCTGTTAACTCTGATACTGCTGTTTGTACTGTGGCAATGCAAAATACTGAACGTTCTCAATACAGCCTAGGAAGGCTCATCAGCCAGGTCACGTTGATCGAAGTACCTAGGAATGAAGCGGAACATGGTAAGAAACATCCAATGCAACATATTCCTTACTTCAAGTTGTCCAACACATGCTTTCTAGCTCATCTTTTAGTATTTCTATCATAATTATGGCTTCATGGTTCAGGGGGCTCATCTGAAGGCAGGAGTAAGCTTACTTTTCTCTTAGGTATATCTTAGATCCTTTCAGCTAAGTATATTTGCTATATTGGCCCAACGTAATTTTACTGACTTTCACTTTTACAAGGATTTAGGTTAGTACAAATAATCACACATTTACGCTGGACATACATTACTGGTTGAGGTGTATAAGTTGCATTACCTACTAACTAAGCAGATTATCAAGTTCAGAGCTGATATTTGTTCTTCATTCTTGCTCTCCTGGAAAAGAGAGAAATATTACAGCAATTCTTTTGTTTCCTGTGTCAAATAGAGAAGCTGTTACAAGCCATGTTATGTTCATTCTCAAGCAAACTTAAGACATAAAAAATTAACTAAGACTTCTGAAATATGATCCTTCTTACCTGCTAAATTCACCAAGTCCTCTGCACAGTTACATTAAATCTTACCTCCAGTGCCCTGACTTCTGAACATCGTCTTGCCAGCTGTCGAATAAGGGAGTGAGCTTCAGGTAGCAAAGGTTTTTCAAGGCATGCTAACAGTGCATAAAGCCATCTACCCTGTAAGGATTCAAATAACAAAGTTTTAATTCTGAGCATTTCCTTGAAGAGTCAAGCAATTCATGTTCTATAGAGCAGAACTGAAGTGTAGGTCTCAAAACATAACTGCATTCAAGTGCTACATGCAATAACGGAATTTTCAAAACCACATTGGACACTATATGGTTCTGTGTCTCTAGGTAAGACTCTTGTGAGCACTACTCCTGGGTTTCCTGGCATTTTTTTGAATGCTGGCCAAGATATAAATTATTACAGCTGATGCTATTATAGTCTGAAGGAAGGATTATTTTAGTAATTATTTTAATATTTTAGTATTATTACTTGGCTATTAATGTTTAACTTCACAATCTGTGAAAAAGCATTCCTGAAGACTGTATGTATGAACTCAGATCTTTATGGAATTAGTGGTTAGATCTGCTTGAAGATTTGCACCACCTGTGAAAATATTTTTCTTTGAGTTTTACATCTCTGAATTCTACTGCATTCTTACAAACCTAATTTCTGGTACCAGTCTAACTTCATAATTTAATCACAGTGTCTAGTGGCCTTCATTCTGGGACCTAACCTAAAAGTCATTGTGCACATTCTCTGCAACATACATACTGGTTAAAAAGAAAACAGTCTTCTTTAAGAAAGGACAGAACATGAAAGGTCTTTAAGTGACTGAAAAAAAAAAGAGTGAAACTATGATAAGCATCATGTTATTTTTCATTACTCTTTTGCTTTGTGGTACTGAAGGAGATGAGAAGACCACCAAGGTCTTCTGTAGATACGGAGCCATTACACAGCTGGTCAGTCTAGCTGTGGTCAAACTCCATGCCAATGTAGCCTGTCAATCAGGAGTTCTTAGTAGGTTTGACTTTTCACCATGTGAATGCAGCTAAGCTTTCTGGTCTACGCTTCATGTGGAAAGATTAAATGTGTCTTTGCCAGCACACTGTAATGAGCCTCCAAACTAAACTGGAGGCAAATAGTGTGCAGCACTGTGACAGAACCAAAGCTGCTGTGATCTCTCCTCTCCTAAACCTTGATACTCATCGAGTCTCATGGCTTAAGTTAGTGGGGCAAGTAATACAAAGGGGAGGGAGTTTGGGTAGTATTTTTTATGTCTGTATCTGTTAACTTTTATAATTTTAGCCTTCCAAAAACAAATGTGAATACTTATTTTAGTATCTAATCAAGAAAGTTTTGAAAGTAACAATACGATACAACCATCTAGAGAACTCTTGAGAAAATTAAAATAGTTTAATAGAAAACTAAGAACAATTTATTCTTTGTTTAATGGATTCATGTGCAAGTAGTTAGAATAAATTAAAAATTACCAGTTCTGGAGTAAATTTTTTCTCTCCAAACCAGCTTATCAGGTATTCTAAGACACTGGTTACTGTTGCCTTCAAAAGAGGAACAGAAAGAGACAATATAGTATCTGCAATGTTTTGCTTTGCTGCTCTTCTACCTGAAGGACTTTACTATATAAAAAGTATTTCTACTCCGCAGTATTTATTCCAGTTTGAAGTTACATGTAAGGGTAAAGTAAGTGTTGAAGTACCACTTTTGAAAAGGAGTTTGTATGAAATGAATTAAGTCTATGTTAATGTAAAGTTATGGATAAGTAGCTACAGATTAGGAAAGAAGCATCACACTGACTGGTTGCTTGGTTGGTTGTGTATAATGGTGGTAAGTGGGAAATGGAGTAAAGGAAAGAGAAATGTGGTTCTTCTAGCCTTTCAATGTACATAGAAATACACAATCAAATGGAAGGAGCACACTTAAAACACTAAATGAGAAATATAAAAACATTTTAAAGCATTTATTGGGGTAGTCAGCAAAAATTCAAACATTACATGTGCTATAGAGAAACTACAGCAACAAAATACTTTCAGAACTAGTAATGAAAAATCTTTGCTCCTAAAGTTGTTTGTACCTGAATGTGAGACAAATACATATTTTCCTTTTGAGTGTACAATTGATAGAATTTGTAATAACTGCCTACTCTAGACAAAGAAAAATAGGTAAGCCTTCTGCAACAGAACATGAGAAATAATGATTTAGGCAATGTCACGATATGATTCTAAGAGGTAGGCTTACCTGATTCATCCTGCTTACAATACTTAGCAAAGGGGGAAACCCCACCTGAAAAAGCAAGTTAGAAAATGCAAACATTATCACAAACATCTTTGTTCTAATTTAGAACGTACTAAGATTTTAATTTGATGTTCAGACACTTGTAGTGATTTGAAAGTCTGTTCTGAGCTTTGAAATTTATTTAAAAAGTATCTTCAAGAAAGTTGAAGGTCCAGTGAAGTATCAGAGCACCTTGCTTCTACTGTTACTTGTTAAAGTTTTATTTTTTCAAAATTATGTAGTAAAGAATATGTTTGTAGGGTATCACATATGGAGGAGTGTAACCACATATCACTATGCAACAAAACACTAAAGCAGACTATGAAGAAACCTTCTATTCTGTTCAGTGAAACAAAGTAATAACTTTAGCTGATAAGAGATAAAGGAACTCTTCAAATTTTGACTGAAGACTTAACTCCTGCTTCATTTAGTTTCTGCATAAAAAGAATATACACTGGGACTTTCTGAGCTTACCAGAGCCTACTTTCTATTTGGCACAAAGTAGTAATAAACATTAAGATTGTTTCTGGCAGTTAGTCTAGAAAATAACTGCTGAAAATTAACTAGAAGTCCTATACTCACCTTCAAGTAATCAATTCCTAAATTTTCATTATCAGATAGTACATCTATTTCTGAGTATACTCTTTCCCCGAGGCAGAACTTCTTCCAGCCTTCTTCATCCTCTGATTTTGGCTAAAGTAAATAAAAAGAAATGAAAACTGTGTAATACTGTTATCTTGAAGACACTGGAGAAAAGGCTTAAATTGTTACATGCAACTATAAAGCAAGATTAACTGTGGATTGAATAACTGGGAAAACAAACCAGAGAGCACTGTTATGAATTCTACTCACCATAGTAACATTGCTGTCCAAATGTTGTGACCGCCAGTGATTCCTGTGCTTGTTCAGGCTCTGAGTAATTAAAACAAAGTCAAATCCCAGTTTAACTCTGCAGTTATTTTATCCTAGCCACAAGGGCTCTTCATAATTCTTAAAATGCATAAAAAATATGTTTTATGACTTTCTATATATCCACTAGATATATAGCCAGCACAACTGGCTAAATATTTCCCATGCCTCTTAGCAGAAATGTAATTAAGAATTTCATGCTGGGATTTTGGAAGTAATGTTAAAGCTGAAGGCATTTTGAAGTCTATTACATAAGGTTAAGCTGATGCAGTAAGCTTTAACAGTCTTCTAGACTTTTCTTGTTAGAACAATCTAAGAGAAAACACAGTTTGAGTTAATCCAAAAGCATGCATAAAGCCAATATCCTGTTTCCAACAGTGGTCTGTACCTGTATCAGAGGTCTACAGAACTGTAAAAAAGAAGGCAAGTGTGGATTCTTATCACATTTCTACCTGGCAGGAATCCTGTGTAAGACAAATTGGCCTGCTTAACAGTTACTTGTAGAGAGCTGTAAATGTTCTGTAGCAGAAGGAATTTGTCTTCCACTCCACTTGTTCCTGTAGCTGTATAAAAGAGCACTAAAAATGCTCTAAGTAACAGCAGCTGATGCAATGGTTGAACAAGTGAATTCTGATGCTCTTTCTTGGTTTTAAATATTTAGGATAGTCTCATATTTCACAATGTTAATTCTGGCACAGATTAAATGACAAATGATTTGAGCATAAAAGAAATACCTATTCAGTGAATAAGCCTTTAGATATCAGTCTCTTTAATTCTGCTAAAACTTTAGAGTACGCCTAATACTACAGGATACAATGTGATCCCCCGCAGAAACAGGGGTAGCTCAGTTACTGTTTACAATGTAGATGCAGTAGTACAGATCTCCTCCTTCACTTGAGTGAGGGAAAGAGGGGGAGATGTTAGAATCCTAAATTTTCCTCCATGAAAAAAACACGGTACATGAGCTCATGCAGAGTTCAGTGCTAGAGCAGCTCCTAGCTGGTCACACCTCAGTACTTGAGGGACTCTACAATGCAGTATCAATGCACTGTAAACATGCTGTCTGCAGCAGTGGAATCACAAATTACCTCCACCTATATTTTTATTATATTTTCAATTCATCCTGCTTGAACTGTGCATAGAGAATAATAGAATCATAGATTTGGGCTGGAAGGGGCCTTCACAGGCCATCTAGTCCAGCCCCTCTCCCATGGGCAGGCACATCTTCAACTAGCTCAGGCTCAGAACCCCATCCAACCTGACCTTTAGTGGTTTTGAGGGATGGGGCATCCACCCCTCTCTGGGCAACCTGTGCCAGTGTTTCACCACCTTCACTGTAAAAAAAATTCTTCCTTATAGCTAATTGAAATCAATCCTCCTTTAGTTTAAAACTTTAGCAAAGCTTAGCTGAACTTAGAACCTTTACCCTTTGAGACTGCTTATTTTCTGTTCTTGTGTTATTTCAAGCAGGGTGCAAATGTATCAGGAAAGATGAAAGTCTGTGCTAATTCTACAACCTTACAAATATGTTTTACCAAATCAGTATGTCTCCTCATAATGGGTTGCCACCTCTGTCAACAGGTTTCTAAATGCACTTTATGAATCTCCTGATGGGTTAGAATCCACTTTGTTCTTAGTTAATATTAAGTTCTGCAGAACATTTCCTGCTAGCACTATGTTTTAATATAACTGCATAACATCATAGGGGTTTTTGTCCTTCCTCAACCATGCCTTTTAATTTAATCAAAATACAGAGAATTTCTTAAACTTGACTCTCAAGAGTTTCATCAGAGGTTTAAAAGCCACACAGTATATGCTCAATTAGCTTTCAAGAACTTAAAACACTTGCCTATAAACTTCTATCCTGCAACAAAATCGCAACACTTCTCTACTAGATGTAAAGTTATCCCCTATAAAGCACAGATATGTTCTATCTAGACCATGCAAGACCCCTCACAGACTATCTTGTACCTGACGAACAGCTGAGAAATTGGCCACTTGCTGCTGCTGCCACTTGAGCGTTGGAGAGTATCCTTCAGGAGCAGGCTGACATCCAGAAATCTGAGAAAACACTGGTAATAATTATAATGTAAAGAGATCTGCATAAGAAGAATCCTTAAGGACAAGAGAATCAGTAAATGTTTACTATCAGGTCAACAATATCCTTGAACTCTCCATCTAAGAAAGGTAATTTCATGACCACATCCAAGGCTGAGTTAAGATTTTGGCTTAGACAAATTTGACACTTCTCATATGTACATAAGAAGGAAAACTAAGTGTTCAAAATACATTGTCAAATAATTACTTAAGGTCTTCCTTTCAGCAATTGTTCTGCTTTAATCTCCCTGCTCATAAAAAAATGGATGCAGCTTCCTTATCTGGGACAGATACTATCAATCTTAGGCAGTCTTCCTGTGAAGATAGTAGTTGAGGAAGACAGAAGACCATAAAACCATCTAGAAAATTAAATTTGATAGTTAAGTAGATATAACTGCTTTAAAGATTAGCATGAAAGGGTTATTAAACAAAATCTTTCTACAAGTGCTTAAGAATGTCACTACAAACAGATGAGACAGATGAAGAGAATGGCTACAGAAGTTACAAAGTCATATCAGTATTAGAAACTTTCTTTGAGAAATCTAGTAGGGCAATCTCAGATTACATCGTTGTCGTTGGAGAAAGGCAAACTATTTGAAAACAGATTAAAAACCAAGCTGGCAGGGCAATGCAACAACAGAAAAATCTGCTTCAACAGTAAGGAGAAGTTCCAATAAAATATTCCTTCCAAAAGGAAAGTGGTACTAGAATTTAATGTAACTTTAGTAAAGCTTAGCTGCACTTACTACCCTTATGCTAAATATAGACTTAAACCCAAAGACAGGTATGGATATGTTTTTCTTCTAAAATTTATGCAGGTTTAAATTTATGCAGGATTAAATAATTGTAAGATTTAATGCAACATTTGATTTCCTTACACAGTAAAATAGTCAGCTGTGTATCAAATAGTATGGGGATTATCAATTTAATAATTTAGAAATACTGCTGTTACCCAGCAGGTGAGCAGGGGTTTCTTCAAACACAGACATTTAATTCTGTAGATGCTTTTAGAATCTAGCAGTGCTATTCAGTTATGCCAATGACTCCCCCAAAGTAATACAAACATCATTATAGGAACATCTCTCCCGGTTTCCCCCCTACTCAAAACGTGCAAAAGCTCTCAAACTTACTGAAATGTTTACTGTCGGCTTCTTCTTCAATTTTCTGGGATCTATTTGCGCCACAACAACGTCAGGACATCGCGCTGCTTCAATCCTACAAAACAGAATCAAGTGGGCTGCATTTTTTTCTTTCATGTGACAGGTCGGTATATACCGGATGTCTTTGAAATACTCATAAAAATCATGGAGGGACCAATCAATATCATTGAGTCCAACTCCGTGCACACGACAGCCCAGAAATCACACCCTGTGCCCGACGGCGCTGTCCAAATGTTTCCCGAACTCTGTCATGAGCTGTTCAGTGCTCAGCCACCCTCTGGGTGAAAAACCTTTTCCTGATAGCCAGCCCAAACCTCCCTTGACACGGCTTCATGTCGTTTCCTGGAATCGTGTCGCCGGTCACGACAAGGAAGAGATCGGTGCCCGCCCGTTTTAAAGCAGGTGTTTAAACACCGGTGTGAAAGCACCGGCTGTGCCGGCGAGGGCAGCACGGCGCGGCCGCCCTGGCGCGCCCGAAGCCCGGCCCGGGCAGCACCGGCTGCCCCGCCACACTCGCGGAGAGGCGACGGGCCCGGGCCCGGCCCCACCGCCCCGCCACTCACTGGACGCGCTTCAGATACTCCTGGGGCGTCCTGGGAGGCACGGTGGGATCGAAGTCCTCGGCCAGGTCGCAGTCGCCCACGGGCAGCAGCCGCGGCATCAGCTCCTCCAGGCCCGGCTCCATGGCCCCGCGCGGCTCTCGCGAGAGCGGCGCTGCCGCGCGGCGCGCGCCTCGGCCCGGCGCCGCTGGGCGCGCCCCGCGCCCGGCGTCGTGGTTGTCCGGGCGGTTGTCCTCCCGCCGGGGAGCACAACAAGCATGGCCGAAGAGCAGCGGCAGAAGAGGGGTTGCCAATCCACTGCCCATCAAACTACGCCTATTTTTGTGGTGAAGAGGCGTAAACCTTTAATAGCTTCCTTCATTAGCCGCTGTGACATTATTCTAATATGCTGTAGTTTTTGCCAAAAATTCTTTAAAGCTCACCCGTTAGTACGCTCTTATTTTACTTGTGAAAACCCAGTATTCGTAATATTTGTCCCTTTCTTGAAATGCTTTGAGATCTGTGGTTAAAGTCAGTTATATAGAAGTTAATGATTTTAAATTTACAGAGTTCCCATTCTGGAAGGATCAATGCCTGAGCTGTTGCTGTATGAATTTTTCTGAAGACTACAATGTGAAAGCATCCACATGTCAGAAAGCAAGGTAGCATCTGTGTTATAAGTTGAGGCGAATAATTTGATTCAGCCTTTTAAGATCAATTAATAATTTTATTAATTACAGCAAGCGATAGCAAGCAAAACAGCGCTGGGTTCAGCTGGGAGCCTGGCTCCGCCAAAAGCTGACAACCTTTCCTTCTCTTCAGTCCCTTTTTATCTTGCATGAGTGGGGGTGATGAGTCTCGTTCCACCGTGGTTATCAGTCCCAAAAACAATGGATTTTACAAGTGGGGTGGTGTGTCTTCTTCCACTTCGGTTTATCAGTTTTCAGCAACAATGGGTTTCCACTGCGGTTATCAGTTCCAGCCAGTCCTGCAAAATCTTTCACAATCTTTGTGGTTACCAGTCAAGCCTGCAAATTCCATGTCCCGACTTCCCCCCCTTTTATCCTAATTTCATACTTTTGATGAACAAACAAGTCAATGCAGTTTCTCACATCTGCACAAAGGGGCATTGTTTCCCAGGTGAGACAAAAAGTGAAAGGGTGATGCTGTAATCATTTACATTGTGTATTATGAAATTCCTGTTACACAAATGTCCATCAGTATATTATCTCTTCAATTAGTTCTGCAGTGTTAGATTTAATATTTCAGAGTAGTTTGAGATACTTCTGACATAAGTTAAAAAAAAAAAAACAACGTTTTCTTTTTAACCCCCTGCAAGCCTGTATTTCAGTAGTTCTAAATAAACATCTGCCTTAACTCCTCCTCTCCAATGGCTTTTGTTTGTTTTAAATTGTTTCCAAAAGCACCTACGTGTACCAGGGAGATTTTTTTTCCTGAAACCCGGATCTAACGTCTTAGTTGAGTATGCAACAATTGCAGTCACCACTAGAAATAAAACTTGCCTACTTAAACCTACAGTGATAACTCTGGAAAGGCTGATGATCAAGACAAAAACTTTGGTGAGTCCAGCTATATAAAGTTCTTTTATAATACTTTAGTAATATTCAGAACTTATTTTTCCTATTTGTTGTAAAGTCCAGAACTACGAACTTCATAGAATCAAGCGAATCCACAGATATACGCTTCAAATATACTTCCTATCTTTAGATCACTTTTTATTCAACTTTCCATTGATACTTGTTAAGCAAAGCAACATATTTTTAATTATTGCAGATAGTATTTCTTACCAACAATGCTGATGCAATGGCTAGCAAATATGACTCAGTGGAGAAAGAGGAAAATGAAATTGGAAATGTATATATTTCTTCTCACCTGCTTAGGCATTAAGGAAGAGTGCCTTCCCCAAGAAAGGTTGCATTAATGGATATGCCTCATTGGCTAAAAAACCAAACCAAAACAAAGTAACATATAAATTCTGCATTATGAAAAATTAAAATGTTTTCAAATCTACATTCTAGATATGAATATGGAGAGCTAGCAAAATATTTTCTTATAATGAATAAATGAGTTTATATCTATTTTCTACTTTTCTTTCTCCTTGATTTTCTCTGTGGTTAGCAGCGTCATAACAGCTGCATGACTTTAAGTTTAGAGCATTGGACTGAGTTATTATGTAATGAAATTTAATTGTACTGAAGATTAATTTAAAATACTGAATATATTTTATTTGTAGTAAACTTTCAGAGTAGTATACTTTGCTGTTTTCCCTTCTTGCCCTTTGAGTGTCTTTAAATGTCAGATGCCTCTTTTTCTCTTATTTATAGAGTTCATCCTGCATTTTAGACTTCAGGACTTGCCTCTTTTTTGGGGAATTTTCTGAAAATGTTTCACAAGTTATTTGAATACTTTTGAAATTACAACACTGAGTAATTTGCTGTGCATCTGTTTGAAGTGTGGTAGGGTTTGGGGGTTGGTCTGTTTTTTTCTTTTTTTCTTTTGAGTTCAGGGTGAGGATGTTACATGTCATTGGCAAGCTCTTGCTTAATACTCCCACAAATGGCAGTGAGATTTGTGAACAAGAAAATTAAAAATCCCTCCCATAAATTCTGCTGTTGCTTAACTGTTCATGTTTTTAGTCTGAAGAGGACTGGTAAACCATACTGGAGAGAGCAATGGCAAAGAAATTCTATCATAATCACATCTGACATATAAAAAAAGAGGGTAAAGTTGTTTTAGTAATTTGTATTTGCTTGATGGTCACAGAATATTTTCCGAGTTGCAATGAAGGAGGCAGGATATGGTAGCCAGTCAGCAGAATGTTTTCCAGTCCTCCCCCATGTCTGGATTAATTGCACTACGACATCTCAGGAAAGACAGAAGTTATTGTTCTGGCCTTTCATGACAGCCTTGTGAAAAACAATTCCTAAAACTGAAGAGTTATCTGTTAACTTCAGTTTGTGGATAAAAAAGCTGACCACACTAACAAGATAAAGGATTGTTTCAGGTTTAAACCCCCAGGAATATAACTTCATTTTGTTTTTTCCCCAGGCACTCAGAAGAAACATCTAAACAATCTTCCAGATTAAGAAGTTGCCATAAGTAGTCATGGTGGAAGATGGGAATAAGCCCGGCTGTTTCGATCCCGGAGTTCGTGCCGGACGGAGCAGCCCCGCACAGAGCAGCGCAGCCACCGGCGGGGCCGCCGGCAGCCCCGGGGCCGCGGCACTGCCGCAGGGAGAGACGGCCAAACTGCCCCCGCTGATCGGGATGCACACGACCGACCTTCAGAAGACAGCCGAACAGGGTGGCCAACACACACACGCGAGCAGGAGCTGCCAAGGCGGCGGAGCCACGGTCGGAGCCGCGGGGCGGCTGACGCCGGCCGCGCTGCCCGGGCCGGGCAGGCCGGGGCGGCCGGCGGGCTGTGCCGGGGGCGGGCGGGCGGCGGAGCTCAGCCCGCCCCCGCTCTCTGCCCTTGACGTGGCGCGGACTCTCCCATCAGCCATGTTGGTGCGTCGGCGGCGCCGGGGCGGCTGCGGGCGGGCGGGCGGGGACAGCGAGCGCAGCGGGAGCGGCGGCCGGGACGCGGGTGAGCGCGCAGCGCGGCGCTGAGGGGGAGCCCGGCCCGGCGGAGCTGGGGTGCAGGGAGGGGAGAGGGGCAGCCCCTCCTCTCCCCGCGCTGGGAGGCACGGGCACCCGGCCCGCGGGGCCCCGCACGGCTGTGGGACCCGAAGGGAGCGTGGTGGGAGCTCCCCGCGCCTCCTCCGTGGCGCTGGGGGATCTCCGGGTGCCAGAATTGCTGTCGGGGCCCCCGGCGGCCTGAGAGTCCGGGGCTGCCGCCGGGCGCTGGTCAGCAGTGCCCGCGGCCTCCCGGGCCGGGCGAGCAGCCCCAGCAGCCCCAGCTCGGCCGGGGGCCGGCGGGCAGGGCCTTGAACGGCCGGGGTGAAGGGCAGCGCTCCCCGGCAGCGCCGGGGTGCTCCTGTCCCGGAGCTCCGCTGTAGCTGTGCCGCTGTGCCACTGACGAGGGTGCCTTCCAGTGTAGGTAAAACGAGAAATGCAGGCCCTGCTGCGTTTGATTATGCATTGCTTTTTTTTAAATTTAGGTACCGTAGTTGTTTAAAGTTTTCAGTGAGAGATCTGGGAGGGCAGATTTGGAGGAGGACTGCGTTTGAGTGGTGAAAATGTTAGCAAATTGCTTTAGATAACTATTTAAACTATTGTGCTCATGTATTTTAGTTCTTTGGAACCGAATTTGTATCTGGTATGTAATTTGGTCATAAAAAATGAATTAAGGGTTTATTATTAATCTCTTTTACCAGGTTGTTAGTGCCTAATAATTTGAGAGAAGAGGTGTGTTGTAAGAAAAGTGTGCAGTGAACTGTACTCATTTAGTGGTAGTTAAACACACGGTGCTGTGAGGGACTTCGACCTATCTATGCTGGAAGTCTTACAGTGCTGTAGAGAAAAATGTTTTGATTTTGTATATGCGTGCAAGGATTAGGGGATATTATTATGTGGATATTCTGTATTGGGACATATTTGTCTGTGATGTGGAAACGTTTAAAGGTGCTGATAGTCAACCAGTGACTCTCAATGCAATTCAAGTGTGGCTTCGTTTGTGACACACAGTTGAGGTTGTCAAGGTGTAGGTTTGCAAAGGTATGTTCAGCTGTGGCAGTGGGACGGAGGAAGCAAGCCAGAAAGGACTTCTGGTTTTTCTGGATATCCTAATCTGTAGCAAAGGTAAAGCAGTGGGAACTGTTGCTTTTCAGCTGGCCTGAAAATCCCTTCTCTGAGGTTTTCTGAGGCAGGCAGTGCATATTTTGTGGCACTCAGGTGTCCGAAATTTGGGGTGTAGCCTGTAGGCCAGGAGGGTTTGCTGTTCCTGTGTAATGCAATACATCTCCACACCTATCAGAAAATGTGTCTACATAGCTGTAACAATGATACCGAATGTAACTTGTCAGACCAAGAGTTCCATATTTGATGAATGATGAAATAGGTAAGCATTATTGGCTCTTGAAGAGGAAGAAAAGGACAGAAGAAAAGGTGGAGGAGATCTTGATTATTAGCCACTTTTGCCTTCTGAATATAAAATCCATAATTAATAGAAAATAACAGTATTTAACTCAGTAAATCCAACAAGTCGTTTATGTATCTATGTGTATTAGTGATTAGTCACTGCACACTGGTGTTTGTACATTGCCCTTTCAGGAGCAATAACTGAGTGGTAAAAGTAATACCCATGTACAGCCATTTCAAACATAGCTAGAGCCAAATGTGGAGAAAATGCTTTGAAGTTCAGGGCAGACAGTGTGACACGTTGCAGTGTTTGGAGCTGGATTTTGTGAGTCTATAGTTGCTGCTAGTGAATGGCTGGAATAGCCTTAAGTTGCAATTTTCTCTGTCTTCTCAGGAAATAATTTTTAAATTGAGAGAAAATTAAATTTGTGGTGATAGTGGAGATAGCTGTATTGTGCAGATTCTTGCATTAATAGCCCATTTTTCAGAGATAAAATGCCTTCAACTTTTTTACAAAACATGGATGGATTTTGATTTATTAGGAGAGAAATTTCTTAAATTCTATATCCTCTTCAAATCCCAGGCTCTTCTTTCCTCTCTTATCTGAGTTAATTTCTGTCTCTAATTTCTCTGTAGAATTACAATTTCGAGATATTCTCTCTTTTACTCAGTTTTGTCTCCCCCCTTTTCTGAAATTCGAGTAAAAGCAATGGTAGAAATGCTCTTATGCACAAAGTCTCTCATGCTCCCTGTGTTGTAATTGCCGTGATGTGTTTAGATAGGAGCAGATTTGCTCCTAATATCAGTAAGATGTGCCCATTAAAATATTGTCAGTTGATAATTTCTTAAGGATATTAACTGTGAAATGCAGCACTTCCCTTTGCTTTATGTATTTTGTTAGTCTGTTTTCTTAAAAGTTACAATCAGAATAAAAGTGTTAAGTTAGGCTGTTATTTAAAATAACTTGAAAAATTGTCAATTGTCATAGAAACTAAAGGTGCAATGCCATTATAATTTTGATAGAATTTCTGTGAGCCTCCTGTAATGTATGTAAGATCAGAACTAAGAATATCAGTGTGCTTAGGAGCATTCCTGATTTAAATTTCAACTCAGGAGGATTCCAGCATTTATAATATTCATTAACTTGTTTAAGTTAATGAATATAACACTAATTTTAATATATTATAATAGTTATAATATATATATATATATATAATATTTATTAACTTGTTTAATGAACATTTATAATGTTCATTAACTTGTTACAGTATAAATTGAGACCTAGGAGTATTTCTAGTTCACTTTAGGTGGTTCATGTATGCTTTTACAGTAAATCCTTAATTATTTGGGAGTGTGAGTTTAGATATCCTAGTTCCTGGAAAAACCTGTGCTGTATATACTATAAAAGGTACTGTGAAGCATGCAGCAGATAGTCTGGAATAGCTTGTATATAGCTGAGGAGTTTGGGATTGGAGGGAGGGAGTTCACAGGTACCTGTTGAGCTTTTCAGATGTGTCTGTGCTCCCCAGTTCTCCAGCTTCTGAGTAATCATAGCAGAACATTTTGAAAGCCTTAAGTCAATGGCCAAAATGGTAAATTTGAATTGTTGAAAACTGCTTCTTGGTACATAATATATTGGAATATGGCACTTGAATTTCTTACAAAGTTACATCCTAGCATTGCTCTAGGAATGTCATGTTGTTATTCCTTTATGTTTGCATGTAGGCTGCATCATGAGATACCAAAAATATGGTTAGAAATGCTTAGCAAATTTTATACAGCAGTATTTTCTTTCCCCTTAGAATTCTGCACATTACTTTTAGGATTTAAGAAGCTCTACTCAGTGTTTTGCAGACTGTAATTCAGTATTTGAATGTGTGACTGTTATTTTGTGCATTCAGCATTTAGTAGCTAAAAGTCTTTGCATGTCAACATTCTGCTGACTGTTATCTTTTTATTTTAGTGTTAGAGAGAAGTTGACCATGACAACCTTCCTGCAATTTATCCAGCAGAACGAGGACAGAGATGGAGTTAGATTCAGCTGGAATGTTTGGCCTTCAAGTCGTCTTGAAGCTACAAGAATGGTAGTCCCGGTGGCTGCCCTCTTCACGCCACTGAAAGAACGGCCGGACTTGCCTCCTATTCAGTATGAGCCAGTGCTGTGCAGCAGGACCACGTGCCGAGCTGTTCTGAATCCCTTATGGTAAACTTAATGCATATTATTGTTCTAGTACTTTGCCTTAGAGTCTGGAGAACAGTGCTAGCCGAACTATGTGCAAGATCTGGTGTATAGAAGTTCAAGTACTCCTCACATCATTATACAGCACAGACTTAAAAGTCTTAGAAGGTTCTGCACATAGAGTTGCATATGTAACATATTTACTGAAATGTAGCTTTCATTTAATGAGTTGTTTCAATCTACTTAGTATTGATTAGGTATATTATTTTTCTGCAACCATATATCTTGGGATTTAGTATACTCTTGCATTTTGCCTCTAGAAAATGACTTGGGTAAAAAGTTACAATACTCTGTCTTCTGAACTGTTGGACCCTGATATAGTTTAATTTTTGAATGAAATAAACTGTTTATTACTGATGTTAGTTCATCTGTGGGCCAAAGTAGGTTATCTGTTTTAGTTAACATCAGAAGTAGGCATGAAAGAGGGTAGAAAGCTGTTTAAGCTTAAGGGTGGTATTGGCACAAGCTCAAATGATTGTGGACTAGTCATGGGTAAGTTTGGGTTGCAAGCAGAGGAGGTGTTTCATATGCATTCCTGTCATAGAAGTACAGGAAAGAAGCAGAATGATTTCTAGGTTGGAGTTTGATAGGCATGGGTCCTGATTGATAGAGATTAGACATGATGTCAGAGAACCTGTAGAACAAATTTAATGTTATGAATAACTTGTCTCTGCTTGGGAGAAAAGATGGCTTCAAAGCAGATGTAAAATTGTGTTTCAGTATTAAGCAGCCACAGTGGCCAGTTCTACTGGGAGTCAGTTGAAGTTAACTTTTTTAGAAGTGTTATCTTTTATTGGGGAAGAAAAACAATGAAAAGACAAAGTTGTAAAGGATCAGAGAGATACCAACATTACAGTGAACTGTGTACATTTTTCCTCTGTTGTATGTGCTAGTAATGACTGGATTTTTTTTTCCTCTGAAAGGGTGGTTAGAGGCTCAATCTTAGGAGACTTTAGAAGCCTGTGTGGCACTTTGGGCTAGGTAATTTGCAGCCTCTATAACTGGTAAAGACAATTAGATAGCAGTAGATCTGTGTTTTGTTTACAGCATGCTGGGACTTACTTGAAGATTCAATGATATTTTAAAAATATTTTTGCTCTTGTAGACAGGAGAAGATGTAATAGCAAGAAGTGTACATTGAGAACTATTTCCCTTAAGATGTGATTAGGACTTTAAGACATCTCTGTGGTGTGAAGATAGAGCTTGCATTTTTTATTTCAACTGTCTGAATACTAATAAAAATGTAGGCAAAAGAAGGTAGACTCATCATTTGAAAGCAATGTTGTTTTTGTTACAGAGATAGCTGTCATGTTGGAACCTGTTTTTTTAGGGCATAATGTATATTCAGGCTAGTCCCACACTCTGACAGCTAATAGAGGCAGAAAAAGATGAAAAATTCCAAGGTAGGAGAGTTAAAAAGATTTGCTAAAACTATGGAGAAAGGCTCTAATATAGGTGCTGAGTCTGTATTTTGAAGTTTCTTATTTGCATCTTTTTCCTGAAGACCATTCTTTCTCCGTAAACATAATATTTTTCAGATACATCATTATTTTCTGTTTGTAATGTGGGTATTTAGGAAAAAGTATATTTGAAAGAACCTTTTTAAAGTCAGTGTGTTTTTTAAAGTTTTAAAGACATGTATTCTAGGGACAGTGAAGGAAAATGAATTGTTCATGCTATATAAACTTTTCCTGTTGTATTTTTATAGCCAAGTGGATTATCGAGCAAAACTCTGGGCTTGCAACTTTTGTTACCAGAGAAACCAGGTAAGAAAATGAAACATTCAGTATATAGAAAATCTTTCTATGAGGTGAAATGAAAACCTTGATTTTTCAAATTACCATTGCAAGCTGAAATTGACAGCAAGAGCGGGAGTGTGTAATAGTATCTTCAGACATTGCATTGAGATTTTTTCCATAACAGCAATAGTGAATATCTGTTGAAAAAAGTCTGTTTTTTTTTCCTTTGTAGAAATTGTCATCTTTTATTTACATTTAATTTCTGTATTTTTATTTGCAGTTTCCTCCTACTTATGCTGGCATATCTGAAATGAATCAGCCAGCTGAACTGTTGCCTCAATTCTCCAGCATTGAATATGTAGTACAGGTAAAATCATTAAATAGAATATTGAGCATCTATTGCCTTGCAATATACAAAAAGAATAAATTTCCATTTTGCTTCTTCACTCTATTTTAGTGACTGTGAGTATTTATGTGCTTGTTAGTAGATTGAACATTGATGCCATCAGTTGGAAAAGGAAAACACTTAATAAGAGCATTAGGATGGCTTATAAGACTGGTTTAAAAAGAGAGTTCTCCTCTAAAGGTGATACTTCCATTAGGTCTATTTCTTTACAATGAGTTTAATTTGTGTTTGTGTCAGGAGGCTGCTTGCTGAAGTAATTTCAGTTCAGATTTTACTGCTCATTCACCTGTCATTAACCATTTGAATTCAAGTTTGTATTTGAATGATGGGTAGTTAGTTCTGGTGCTGTCTGGTTTACAGACAACGGTTAATACATATTCAATTCAGGTGTTTGAATTTTAATATTCATACTTCTTCAGGATAGAGGTTACTTGAATAGAAATAAAAAATGGACCTAAACCTCTAAATTGCAAACATTTGCAATTTCAAATTTTCCACCTCCAAATAATTTTTGAGGATTAAAATTAGTAAAACCTCACTGAGGCAAATAATAATCTGAATCCTCAGTGAAGTATTACAAATTTTAATGAAAGATAGAATGAATACTGGACAGAATCTGTTTTTGCCAACTTTTGTAATGCAAAGTAGATGGAATGTTGGCTCATAGTACAGCAAAGTTAGTTTAGATAGAATAAAAAGTACTGATTATCTCTGGAGTAGCATTAGGACATGAAATGCCATGGACTGTCATCAGGCTATAATCTTTTATAACTGTGAATAGTTTTAAGACTGTTATGTTCACTTGGAGCAATAAAAGCTCATTGCATGTTAAAAGATGTATATAATTGGCTCATTCTTCAAAATTACTTGATATCCTGAAAGGAGTTTTTCTTTTCTTCTGTTGTAAGCATTTCCTTTTTGTTCACTTTGGTGGGGGGTTTTGTTCTGGATCCTGATTGCTAATTGAGAGAGAGTTAAGTTCAATAGAAAATTGCTAATACTGGTATGATTAAAATTAAAACTTTTACGAGATGTGTCTTACTTGTTCACTTTTGATCCTTTAAGTATTGCAAGACTTGTTTTTCATATGAGTCTAATTTTGTTTCTCAAAGCGTGGTCCTCAGATGCCATTGATATTTCTTTATGTTGTGGATACATGCATGGAAGATGAAGACTTGCAAGCTCTGAAGGAATCCATGCAAATGTCCCTTAGTCTTCTGCCACCAACTGCATTAGTAGGTCTCATTACCTTTGGCCGAATGGTGCAAGTTCATGAGCTTGGCTGTGAAGGAATTTCCAAAAGTTATGTCTTCAGAGGAACAAAGGACCTCTCTGCAAAACAGCTTCAGGTAATGAACAGAAGCAAACAAAAAGAAAACAGTAAGGTGCTAATGGCGAAATAGTCTGTAAACAATTTTTGTAATAAAATCTTATTTATTTGACTGCAGGAAATGCTGGGGCTTACAAAAGTAGCTGTTGCACAAGTCGGTCGGGGTCCTCAAGTGCAGCAGCCACCACCTTCTAACAGGTGATCTACTTTAAACATCTTAAAACATGTACCTTGACTCCACTGATGTACTGGAAAACCTAGGTTTATGACCATTAAAACAGTAAACTGACAGCCAACCTTCTTGGTCAGGCACAAATTTACTAGTAGACTGTTCTTTCCTACAGTTTGTACTGGGAAGAATTGACTCCATGGATAATAGTAATATTATCTGGATGATTTTTAGAAGTGCTCTGAGAGGCACATTATAGATACATAAATAATAATAATGATTCTTCTGTTGATTGGTGTGCTGGAAAGTGTTAATAGATGCTATAGTGCCCCTTAGGTGGATATGCAGTTGTGCCTTCCTTTTTTCTCTCTCTTCTATTCCTCTTCCCTCCCCTTTGGTCTCTCATTTGGAAATCGCAGGCTGGTGTTTGATTTTCCTGTGTATTTCACTGTGCCATAGAAGAAATTTTTGTTGTCTCTGCCCTCTGAAAATTAGCTGCATATGTAGACTGCTTGTAGCGGCACAAAAGAGATCTTAACTATGTTAATTTTTTTCCTGATCTTTGTCACTGAAGTAGGGAAATGCATTTCTTTTTGAAATTCATAGGTCATCATCTGCTCTGTTCTTTTGACTAGGTAGGGTTCTTTCTGGATAGTGGTGGTATCTCTAAGTCTGAAAGTTTCAGTTCTGCATGCTCTTTGTTCAACTTCTTAAGTTGAGTGTGTAAGTAGAAATTCCAAACTGCTTTATTTTGATGAGCAGACACATTGGTCTGAATTCAGACCAGAAGCTAGAATTAGACATCTCATATATGTCTAATATATTGCTGGTGAGCAACTGATAAAATTTTTATTTATTTTAAATCTAAACTACTTTCATGTATTTGTTTCCAGATTTTTGCAACCAGTGCAGAAGATAGATATGAATCTTACTGATCTTTTGGGTGAACTGCAACGGGATCCTTGGCCTGTTCCTCAAGGAAAACGGCCTTTACGTTCTTCTGGAGTGGCCCTATCTATAGCTGTTGGGCTGCTTGAGGTAAAAGCTTTAACTATAGCTGTGCTAAACTACAGCTAGATAATTTTCCTGGAGAAAAGCTTTCACAATCAATATGTAAAAACTTTAGTAACTGATTGATGTATATTAGATTTATAGGATGATTCTGGTGGATATCATCCCTTACATGCTTAGAATTTCATAGACATTTGCATATTTCAATAAGGCAAAATTGAGACTTTGAATTACTGGCAGATGTAACTTCTGGGAGTGGAAAAAATGCTATTATTGTTACAATGCTGTCGGTGTGATAAATATCGTCATACCTAATTCTTTTGTAAAGTTTGTAGCAAAACCAATGGTTTTATTTGTCGTTTATTTCCTGCAGTGCACTTTCCCCAATACTGGTGCACGAATAATGATGTTCATTGGAGGACCAGCGACTCAGGGACCTGGCATGGTTGTAGGGGATGAACTGAAGTTACCTATAAGATCATGGCATGACATCGAAAAAGACAATGCAAAATATGTTAAAAAGGGTACGAAGGTAAGAGATGATCATGGGATCTCATACATTTTCCTAGTAAGTAAACATTTAAATTGCTGGGCACTGTAACATGCTGTTAGTAAAAGCAGTTGTATAAAGAGGTGGGAATTGTGTGGTTTTGTTCACCTGGGTCTGAATAGTGGTATGTCTCAAGAATTTCTTCAGGAATTTCAGTATGTTGAGTTAGGGCTTGCCTAGCTCCCATTAAAGCTCTTTGGAGTGTTTCTCTGGTTTAATTCAAAAATGTGTGTGACCAAATGGTATATCTAGTGTTGTAAGGCTGATGCTTCTAAGATAGGTGCTCAAAATTGTCTCTGTAGCTGGGGAAGGATTAGGCTGTAGAGTTTAGTCCTATCTAATTTAATTTAAAATGTGCATTTGGTTTGGTTAACTGCATCCAAAACCTGTTGAATTAATCTTGATTGATTATAATGGGAGCTTAAACAATTAGCTCAGTTGCAGGCATCTCTTATTGTAGATACTTGAGATGAGAGTAGTAAATTCAGTTCTGTGCTGGATCTAGCACTAAAATGCAGTGTTTAAAAGGAAGATGATCAATCTAATTTTATAGTTTAGATAGCAACCACTGTTCTCTTTAGTGGGAATCAGGCTCTCAGCTGATCAGAAAAAAAAAACCCTAAGTGTTGAAAATTCCAGTCTTACTAACTTTAGGAAAAATATACTTTTATGTGATTAGAATCTGATAATGTTGTTTTAGAATAATTTTGTGACTTCAGGATTTAATGTGAAGACAAGGTGAGTTCACATTGTAAATTGCTATGAACTGTATTTTCATCTTGTATTTAGCATTTTGAAGCCTTGGCTAATCGAGCTGCGACAAATGGTCATGTTATTGACATCTATGCATGTGCCTTGGATCAGACTGGTCTACTGGAGATGAAGTGTTGTCCCAACTACACTGGGTATGTGTCTTTTTTTTTTTCTTTTTTTTTTTTTTTTTGTATATGAAGATGCAGCTTAAAATTGTTAAACAGGAAGCACTTGCAAACAATTCTGCTATTAAAAAAAAAAGCTTAAACAGACAAACTCTGATGGCTACATTTGTACTGGAATTTTAGAGTATCTTGGCCTCTGGCAGATTTGTCACCATAATTTTTGGTTTATTCAGAAGCAGGTTTGCTGTTTTATTTTAATGTGATCTTTATGAGGCTTGAATAACTGGATATATTTTAAACAAACAATTTATCAGATACACTCTTTCTGTTTTACCATGTGTATCTGTGTAAGTGGCAGGTTTCACTAAAGATAAGGACTTGTCCTTATTTTTCTTGTTCTTCAGAGTGGTACAAAACTGTCTGTTATTCTTTGTGTCTTGTTTATGCCATCCTTTTATATATTGCTGTTTATAGGTTCAGCTAGTGGTTTAGATGACTATCAGGTACAGCTCCTGAGTTTCAGGCCAGCTTGGCCATGCTAATCTCTGCTTCTCTTCAGAGCTGTGTGTATAGCCTTAGCTTGGAAGCTTTCACTGTTCAGGATATTTATGCTTAAATTTTATTTTACCTGCATATTTGACACCTGTTCCTTTTCTACATCAAACTCAAGTTGTGTTTTTGTTTATACTGGTTTGCTCTTTCTGTCTGTCCTGTGACTCAGCTTATTTCTGTAGCCTGAATGTATAGTTTGTTTATTTCTCCTACAGCTCTTCTATTTTGGTTTTGGTTACACCCTGCATACAGGGAGGAATTTTTGATTCTATCTATGTCTATTTTCTTCTATTTTTGAGTATCCACCTGGAAACTTCTTTTGGGTGTAATGTTTGACCTATTGACATATTTTACTAAAAGGTTTTCATTAACATTTTTGATGACTGAAAATAATATCTCCTATTACTATTTTCTAAAGGCAGGGTATGATATTTCATGACAAGTGGCAACTGTTGTAGTTATATCCACAGAATGTTGCTAAGCACAAAAATAAATCATGCTTCTTGAGCATAGATTTAACCCTGAAATAACAAATGAACTACACAAAATACTATAGTTTGGAATAATAACTATCAGAAGTAGAGCCTTTGTATGTCAGGATCTTGAGACGTCCTTAGTTTTCAAAGTCCACTACAGTATTTTCCCTGTGAAAGATTTTGTTACCTACTATAATGACCTTAAGATGGGTAGGGCAAGAAGCTCACTTAAAACTTTCATCCTTAACATTGTAGCAAAATACTAATTTAAAATTAGTCTATTTTAAGAAGGAAAAATATGTCTCAGAGTGAATTGTCTTTAGTTTTAGTCTTTAATAAAAATTAGCTATATAAGTAATCTAATTTTACTCATGAGTTTTGTTTGTTTTGTTGTCTAGGGGCTATATGGTAATGGGGGACTCTTTCAATACATCATTATTCAAACAAACTTTTCAGAGAGTATTCACTAAAGATATGCAAGGACAATTTAAGATGGGATTTGGTGGCACATTAGAAATAAAGGTAAGTATACAAAAATGCAGTCTGTTAGTGAAACAATGGAATAGGATGGCTTCAAACTGGAATCTTTGCCCTTTTAAGGATTTTTTAGGAATATGCTAAACAAATGTATTAAGCTTGGCCTGTACATAGCTGTACATAATCCTAGATCTCTTTCTGTAGTTCTGGGATTCTGTAAATGTGAGTTAGGTATAATGGTAGTTCTTCTCACCTTGCATTCAAGGTGAATGTTTAGTTTTGGATATCAGTGGTTTCTTGGTTCTAGTTTCTCTATGTAGTCCAGAACAAATTTTCTTTCACTTTCCATCCTTATCAGAATCCATTCTGCATTTTAACAGTATTGTTTTCTGCCTCAACATTGTGATAAGCTTAGAGCTGACTATGCTGTAGGTTCAGGCACTGCCTTCCTTGATGTTTCTTGAAAAATATTCCAATCCCATATTGTAGAAGAATATGAGACTCTTCTCATTTTTGGTAAAATTCTGTTTGAATTTTTACTAATAAAGACAAATAGTTGAACCCTCTTTTTTTTTTTCTTTTTTTTGTATGCCTATTGATGTGACTTTTGTTGAAAGATCCCAGAAAATATATGAAAAGGGAGCCCCAGTTCTAGAGGGATGTACAGATCACTTAAAAGAGGAAAGTGACATTGGAAGAATGTAAATAACTAATTTAGCTAGATATGTTTAGGACGTAGAGTAGAAATTCTTTATAAGGTGTGTGTAGGCTTATCTTACAGTACAAAGTCTTCAGTTTTAATCTTGAATATTTTAATCCTTTCATTAGGAAGGAAACATTACCCTGTATAGTTTCTAGGTTTATATGTTTATAAATCAAGCAGCTTTTTTCCATGTTTTAATTTATGTTCATACTATTAAGATATACTAATTAGTATAGCAAATAGACATAATTAAGTGTAGAAACTGAGCATGTGAAAAGTGTCTACAGATGTATCAAGCATTGATATAACCTTTCCTAAAGGTATCAGTAATGTAATATGCCTTGTGATTTTAATTATCTAACAATAAAATGAGACTGAATTCTTTAGCATGGCATGTTAATGTATATTTTTATTTGAAATATGAAGACTTCAAGAGAAGTAAAGATTTCTGGAGCAATTGGACCCTGTGTCTCTCTCAACTCTAAGGGACCTTGTGTCTCAGAAAATGTAAGTAAACTTTGGTGAAAATAATGTCCTACTATGGAAAAATAGGATTTAAGGATTCTGAATTTGAAGAGAGGCTGAAACTTCTGTAAATGGAACAAAGTGGTCACTTTTTACTGATTTTAAATTAAATACATGCAAGCTTACAATTGAATCTGACCTCTAATGTAATGAATGTATTAGACCTTGGAGATCCCTTGTTACTTGTTTAGATTTGTCCACTTGTTTAGATTGTTTAGATTTAGTTGCTTTAAAATTATTATACAAAAGTTATATGATGATGCAGCAGAAACCAAGTAGAAAACGAGTTAGCATGCTTTATAGTTAAAATCAGAGCTGTGTCCTTTTATCCAAAGTGAACCATAAAAATAAATTTTTTAGAAAGAATTGACAGAACAGGAGAATACAAGATTGGAAACATCCCTTTTATCTGAGGTCTTCTTTCCCTTATCTGTAGCTGTTTCATCAAATGCACATTTAATTAATTGATTGAAAGATCCAGCTATCACAGGCTTCTGAAGTAATACCTTTAAATTATATTAGACTTAAATCATCACTTATTTTCTTTTCAGATAATATTATTAACTTTTGATTACCAGTGAAAAAACAATTCCTGCATGTGACCAAAATGACTTATATTTGAGAAGTCTCACTTTTGTTCCTAATAATCTGCATAGTAGAGCATTTCCCAGTATGAAGATGCTCACAAATGGCCTGCTTTAATCAAGCACTCTTATTTCTTAAATTTTTTTTGTATTTATGACTGCATCTTTGTGAATATAGAATATTCGATATAACCAGTAGGGTTTTTTTTCCCCTTTGTGATCAGGTGAAGATTTTTTTCATTTCATCGCATGTATTGCAATGAAAGTTAAAAATCTCAAAAATAAATTAAAGGTACATATCCTATTTCATAGGGGGTAATAGAAATTCACTTGTGAGATCGTCTGTTGCTTTTCAGTTTTATCATGATTAATTTATATTCCAAACCCCTTTTTGTTGAAATTATCTGAATTCAAATCTGAATATTAATAAAATGAGAGTGCATGCAGCTTATTTCAGTGGTAACTGGACAATTCCTCTAGCCATAATGCTTTTGAGTGAATACAGGCACCGTAACAATATTGCCAGCATAGTTTTCCTTAGAAGTTTTATTTAGTTTCCCTGTGTCCATTATGGATGATGGATTACTTGAATTGGTTTTGCTGGATATTTATGCTGCTTTGGTGCCAAAAAGGAATTTTAAGTTGAAATACATTGCTATCTGTGTGCAGTTACCTTGTTAGTTACGAGAGACTGTGTAACTAAGTAAAATACAGTGTGTAAGCTATTACTTGAAGTTTTACTGCTGCACCTTAGAATAATCTTTCCACTTGCATGTGCTTTTTGCCTCTGCTGAAGCAAAATCTGGTATTTTCCTGTTTCTGACTTGCTTTTTCAGTCTTTTTCTAACGCTGGCTTCTGGGCTTTCTAATATATTAATTATTTAAAACAACAGTCTCTTTTTTTTTATTACTCCTACGTCCAGCACTGCAGTTGCTTTGCAGGAGTGTTTGAGAAGGTGACAGTGAGCAGGGAGAAAGCTTGTGAGAGTTGCAAACAGTTACCTGTAATGACTACATGCTGTATTTCACAAAGCAGGAAATACTTCTGGTTTATAAAAGTATTACAAAATCTTTCTGCAGGAGATTGGAACAGGAGGCACTTGTCAGTGGAAGATTTGTGGTCTTAATCCTACTACAACACTTGCACTGTACTTTGAGGTGGTAAACCAGGTAATAAATATTTGTCTACTCGTCTAGCAAACACAGTAGTCTTACTTTATATGACTGTCAAAGCTTGTATTTTTATGTGGTTCCCCCAAGCACAGTAGGAGGGATAAAGATGATGTTGCCATTTTGTGTTGTCAAAGTTTAGAGGTGGACACTAACTGCTTAATGATGGGCTAATCTTCTTGTTTGTGATAATGAGCGCTAAAGAACTCTACAAATTTTGACTTAAGTTCATAATTTATAACTCAAATTTTTTCTTTCCGTATGTTACTTCTTGAATATATTTTCATTGCACTATGCGGAAATGCTGTAATCTGTGTATTTAAAAGTGCTTTTCAATATTTCTCTGATGTTTTAGTTACAAGGTAATTACTACATAGTGTTACATTTTAATTTTTTGCTCAATATTTGCAAGCAAAGATTGGTTTCATTGAAATTCATGAAGGAGAAATAGTCTGGTTTCCTGTTTCCCTTAGGGATAAAAGGATGAAAATATGAGGAGTAAGTGTGGTACTCATTCTCATACCATTTCTTATTCCAAGAAACAGCTCAGGAACTGAGCTAACTGTAGTTTCTCTATATTTAGTATGCTGGATTTCATAGTTTGTTACCTATGCAAAGGTGTGAAAACTTGAATGTATATTAGCCAGGTTTTGATTTTATTTCTGGTATGTTATGTTGGGCTCATTTTATTAATAGCTCTAAAACTGGCCTAGTTCTGTGCAATAGTTGATTTCAACTCTCCTTCTCTTTGAATTGTTTATATAGCATGTAAACCTGTATTTTCACTGAGCAGTTTTGAAATTGCAGTTTACACCTAGATTCCAGTCTTTGTTTTGACAGTGCTATTGGAGATCCACTGATCGACATTTTCGATTATTATCATCAGTTTTCTTCTTCTGTAATTCCAGTGGATCATATGGTTCAAATAGAATATGGTGAAACCAGGAATTGTAAGGCCTCTCAGAAAACATTGTCTCTGTAAGGAATGTGTAAGGAGAGAGCATTGGGTGCTTTAAGGATATCTGGTGAAGCCAGCAACAACTTCTAACATCCCTTAACAATCTCCAAGTTGATTTATCTGTGTGTAGTAAAGGTACTCAACATAAGCACCAGATAATGAATGCATCAATATAACTCAGGCTGTGTATTGGAAACAATGTTACAGTTTTCTAATAATTAGTTATGCATTTTCAAATTAATACTGTAAAATCTTGAGATTCTCTTTCATTTTCTTTTCCTTTTGTACTTAGCACAATGCTCCCATTCCTCAAGGAGGACGTGGTGCAATCCAGTTTGTGACTCAGTACCAGCATTCCAGTGGACAGAGACGTATCAGAGTGACCACAGTTGCCAGAAAGTATGTTTTACTTGTGAATAATTTTTGAAAAGTCAAGGTGTATATCTATATATATGCCTTTTACTTTGTAGATTTTGTAAGCAGTCTTTTGTTTGAGACAGTTCCCTCTCTTGTTCTATGGACCATTTTTTCTCTGAGAAGTTACAGTGGCTGTAGAATGTTATTTTAGGAGTGCTCTGAAGAAAGCCAAGTGATTTTAGATAAAGGGGAAGCTTTGAATGAAATTCTATGCCCTAAACTCAGGATATGTTTGGGGTTAGGGAATGGCAAAAATCACTTCATTACTTAACTGGAGAATGCTAACTACAGTTCAGAGGGATGTAAATACCTGGTATTCCATGTATAACCTTTACCTGCAGTTTCTTTGATTCAATCTACTTCACAATTTTAGGAAAGGATGTTTAATATTTTGAAGACATTTTTCAATGTCCAGCGACATTTATTTACTCTAAGCTGAAGGAAATTGGTTAATTTGATGGAAAATTCAGTTTATTGAAAAAAGCATTTCCCTAATTTTTGAAAAGACTATGTTGTTAATTAGTTGTATTAGTAGAATTCTGGTGACTGATGAAAGATCTAATTAATAGTTTACTCTATAAATTAAAAAGAACTGGCAAAGTGCACAAGAAAATTGGTTATGTGGGAATGTGGATTAGATGAGTGGATTGGTTATGTGGGAATGTGTGATTAGATTAGTGGATGGATGTTACAGATGCTTTTTGTAACAACCTTTCATCATTAATTTTTAAAAAAATATGCTACCTGTTCTATTAGTGACATTATGTTCTATTTCACTGGTTGCATGGCATCTGTACAAGTAAGGAACATTTCTAATTAAAGAATGGTTAACTGGGAGGCTGCTTATTTTATCTGCCTAGTAGATTTCTGGAACCTTCAGCACGAGTTTGTTAAACTGCTAACTGTTAAGGTTTCTTTGCCTTAATTTTGAAGGGATGTTTTGAGGTTGGATTTTTTCCTTCCACTGTGATGCAAATCCCTATATTTGTGTTTTGCAGCTGGGCAGATGCACAGACTCAGATTCAAAACATTGCTGCATCTTTTGACCAGGAAGCTGCTGCAATTCTCATGGCTAGATTGGCAGTGTACAGGGCAGAGACAGAGGAGGGCCCTGATGTGCTGAGGTGGCTGGACAGACAGCTTATACGACTGGTAAAATGAGCTGTATTGAATGACTCAGATGGGTTTCTTGTTTGCACACACATAAGTGACTACTGGTCAGTCATAGTTTCTTTTAAAATAAAAGCAAAAAATGAACTGAATGTTTAATTTCCTTATGAGGTTATACAGAATTAACAAAGATTTTCTATTTTCAATTTAAAAAAGGGTAGGTGCATTTGCAGTTTTTTAAAATGTATTTTCATTTATTTGTTTTCTCAGCATATTATAATTGCCAGGAATTAAGAGAAATTTTAGCATGTGATTAGCAGAAATCACAGTTTTCTCTACTCTCTGTTGTCTGTAATGATATTGTAAATATTTTTTAGCAAAAAAAAAAAAAAAGGAGGCAAGGATCTAGAAAACCATATGGATTTTTTTTTATTTTCAGAATTCAATTTTCTGTCTAGTCTTTTTAATGTATTTTAATTTTTATTTGTAGGTAATTAGTTACTAATAATTTGAACAATTTCTTCTGGGCTGTTTATTATCTAAGTTTGCTTAGTTATTTTAGAGGGGTAAACAACCATCACACAAAGTTTTTTAAGTCTCATATGCAAGAAAATTACTGCTTGTTAAAAAGAAAACTTGTGTCAGTGTTTTTGCTAGGTTTCTGTCTGTTCTCAAACTTGCAAGCACCACAAGTCATGTGCCTGTTAAAACCAAACTTACAGTAATGGCATGACCATATAAGTATGTTTCTTAATATCCATTTTCTTTCTCGTTTACTCCAGTGTCAGAAATTCGGAGAATATCACAAGGATGATCCAAGCTCTTTCAGATTTTCAGAAACATTTTCACTTTATCCACAGGTGAGTTTGCCTATAGGAAGGTTTGTCTATAGGAATGGAAGAGAATGCTCAGTGAAGAAAGAGTCCTTGTAGCACTGAATACAATAAGGTATATCAGGATGAACAGACCCCCTGCCCTAACTACTGTCTGGCATGTGACATTAGGAAAATCACTTCTGTTGTCTGTGCTGCTGTGTTCCCTTTTGTCCTCTGCCCTTACAGTTAAATGTCTAACTATGTATATTTTTTGGTTCTCCTACAATAAAATCCTTATCTCACTTGAATTTGTAATTCATGTAATGACACTTCAAAAAGTGAAAAAATTCAGAAAACATGAGGAAAATAAATGGATTTGCTTTACTGTTTCTCTCCCATATGATTTATAATACTGACCAGAAAAGAGACACTTCTCTGTGATGTGAATTTGACCTTGACTGTATTGAACTTCAGATAGTTTCTTTGCTAATAATCCATTCTGATAAATTTCTCCCTTCTGATAGCTCCAGATACTTCACTTTTGGACTCTTCATGTACTTCCATATTTCTGTTTTAGTTACGTACTGATTTGTCTGTAGGTGTTAAGTGTTGTGTAGAGATTGAATCAGCTGGTGGAGAATTTGTTTCAGCAATGAAAGCATATGCTTTTACTAGCAAAGTTTGACTTTGCTGTGGTTAATGTTTCTTTTTCTGTTCATGTGCTGTAATTTACTTACTTGTAGAACAGCAGCTCCCTCATAGGAATGGTAGAACTTGCAGTAAAGGAAGGATTTCAAAGCTGCTTTGTAGGTTTTACCCATTCTGATACCTTTTTTACTGTCGTGGGAGTGTGTAAAAACTAGCAAAGGTGCCTATACAGACTCAAAATGTTAAAGGAGTTGAAATTCAGTTTTGCTGTGGCATTGGTCCCATGCAGTTTGTGGAAAATGTTTCTCTTCTTGTACAACTATCCTTTTTATCTGTCAAAGTCCAAAATAGTGGTTCTTGTTTTGCAGTTCATGTTTCACTTGAGGAGATCTCCTTTCTTACAAGTTTTTAACAACAGTCCGGATGAGAGCTCCTACTATCGTCACCATTTTATGCGTCAAGATCTAACCCAGTCGCTTATCATGGTTCAGCCAATTCTTTATGCCTACTCTTTCAATGGACCTCCAGAGGTATCAGTAAAATAACTCCATAGTGGGTTTAAAGGTGCTTTGTTGAGAAAGAGGTGATTGCTGTCTTCACTGTTACATGTTATAAAACGTATTGGTTTAAAATTTACTGTATGAGAGATAACATTCAGTTAATTTAAAGCACCTATGAACAAGGCATATCTCAGAATTTTGATGTAGCAGTCTTGAGAACAAAAGTCACTTTGTAAAGAGGTTATGTTTTAAACTTAAGGATGATACTTTTTTAGTTTGGTTTTGTGGAGCCAGAATGTAAACATAAAGAAAAATTATTTTATTTAAAAATGTACTTTCACTGTTGCCTGAAAGAAAAGTTGAGGGGTTTTTTAAAATGTACAAAATTTCCTCGATTTTATTGCCACAATCCAAAGTTTCTAATTTTAATATGATTCCCATTATAAGTAGATTTAGTACAGAACCATCCAGCTGACCTTGTTGTGGCACATTCTGTATAAACCTAAAATAAAAAGTTGGTCTTCCAAGAAGCTTCTGAAAGAAGTGTCAGGCACTTTGTGTCAGCAGATAACAAAAGTAGTCTGTTACATAAATGAGAGTGAGGCAGTGAAAACAAGCATAGTAGTCAAGGGTCTTGGCAGGTTGTATTTCTAACTTCTTTTAGGATTTTTTTTTTGGATTATTCGTGAGGATATTAAAAAAAAAAGACTTTGGAAGTGGAGTTCAAATGAAAGTAATAAGGTGGTTTGTGAAGAGCACTATGCAAGTCTCCCATGTATGAAAACCAAGTAGTTCCATTGGCGATCGAAGGATAAATATGATTAAACATGAGCTGATGTCTCAGTGTAGAATGAATAATATTTTTTCTTGATTCTTGGAATGGTTAATATTTTTATTTTCTCTAGTAATACTGATTCAGTTAAATCATATAGCACTGATACAGTGTCATGTGACTTAAAATCTTAAATACTATATTAGATTTCCTAAATCATGAGTATTTACTATATACAGTATTGGGGCATATATATGCACAGTACTAATATGCTACAAGAACAAGACTAAGAAAAAACCCCAAACAACCCACAAACCCCAAATCTTACACTTGAATAACTGCTGAATTCTTATGCATTGAAATACAATTCAAATTAGTGGTATTGTATGGGTAAATACAGAGGTACATGAAAGACTAGTAAAGTGCATAATAATGAAAGGGGTTTCAGCTCTTGAATACATTTTTTATTACTTTCATGGAGTTTCAGATATAGAATCAGGTAGAATAACTTCAGAATGAAATTGTGCGGATTGCAGATGTGTCATATGAAAAAAAGCAAATACGGAGCTTTAGTAAGTGATTGAAAAAGTTCCTAAGCTACTGATTTAAAAATCTGGCAATGCCATCTGATTGCTCAATTCTGCATCAGTTGATAACTTTTAAATTTCTTTTTAAATCTTAGCCTGTTCTTCTGGATAGCAGCAGCATTTTACCAGATCGCATTCTCCTTATGGATACCTTTTTCCAGA
The DNA here is from genome assembly GCF_050655825.1 of Lonchura striata. Taxonomy (NCBI): domain Eukaryota; kingdom Metazoa; phylum Chordata; class Aves; order Passeriformes; family Estrildidae; genus Lonchura; species Lonchura striata. Next base: position 50,233,814 of record NC_140707.1, on the reverse strand, counting down.
TTCTTATTTATCATGGAGAGGTAAGAGTTGGTATTTCTTATAGAAATACTCTTTTTCTGTAGGAGTGCTACATTATGGAAATCATTGGAAGTGAGGCTCTACTTCTCATGCACCTCAGTGCTTGACCCTCTCATCTGCATGGCTGACAACAGTCCTAGTTCATGTTTGTAGTTTGGTAGTTTAACATGTCTGTGTATAGATACCTGACATGACTTGACATTTTGGTCCTGTTTCTTATGAGTTTGAGATAAATTAGCTTCAATATGCAGAGTATCTTTTTAGATCAATATTTTTCCTACTTTAGAGAGTGTTATACCCTGCCTCCCCCTCCTCCCCACTTTTCACTCATTCATTTTAGACCTTTAAATTGGTTCTTCAGGGATGGGTAGTCAGAACACCAAGTTTTATAGTTACAGTTCATCTGTACTGTCCTGGAGGAATGGAACTGCTCCTGGCAGTTTGGGAGGTAGACATTACTTAGTAATAAAATTAAAGTGCTTGTGACTTGTTACTGCTCTGTCTCCCTGGAGGAATTGAGCTGCTGTTTATTACTATTTTGCAACTGTAACTGGTTCATAGCTGAGAATTTGAAAAATACTATTCTGGATCATGTCCTTGTAGCTGCACTGATAAAAATATTTACTTAACTTCAACATTTCTTAAGTAGCAGAATATTATCTCATTTTTGTAAGGTGCTGTCAGTAAGCAGCAGTGGTGGGCTGCTCCCTGAGGGAAGGGGAACAGGGGCTGAGCATCACTACAAAGCAGGGTCTTGTCACTCAGGACCTGTCTCCACTGTACCTGAGCAAGACAAGCAGAGCAGTTATGGGCTGTAGCCAGACTCTGTCTTTGGTCCACATCACCAGACAAGTTGATGGGAATGAAGCAGCTCCAATTTCTGGCTGTGAAGTCAAGTCCCTGAGTGGGGGTCCAAATCAGTAGGTACATGGCCTGCTACAGGCATGTAGGTCAGACAGGAGCCAGGAATGAGACCTTCAGTTTAAAAGCAGCTGCCAAGCAGCTGAGGGAGGAGCCCCTGCTGAGGGTCCCTGCAGGGCTTTCCCAGCAGCTGTCTGTATCAGTGAGCTGACCTTGTACAGCCAGCTTCACTCCTAGAGGGTGGGAGGTTGTACTACAGACTCCAAAAGGTATCAGTATAAATATTTACTTCTTATATGTCATAGATATGCATATTAGGGAAGTGTAAATAATATCTTTGACCTCCTCCAAACAAAATATTTGGCATGTAAAAGATGACAAAAAAAAAAGGAAATACAAATGGACCACAGATTGTTAAGAGTTTGAAGAAAAAATCTAGTAGCATGTTACTTGCATATCTTGGCTTTTAAAAATTAACTTGCATACTATAGGGTAGAAAGGGATGAGTGATATAAAAGAGGCCAGCAATGGCACATTCTCCTCTGAGAAGACTTGTTTATCCTCTAAGAAAGTTTGGTGATTGAGTTGTAAACTTCTTTCTTTCCCGTGCCCAGACCATAGCACAGTGGCGTAAGTCAGGCTACCAAGATATGCCAGAATATGAAAATTTCCACCACTTGCTACAAGCTCCAGTAGATGATGCACAAGACATTCTTCATTCCAGATTTCCAATGCCCAGATACATTGATACAGAGCATGGAGGAAGCCAGGTATGGTGAAGTGTGTATTGTATCATCTTGGAAAGGATATGTTAGTAATGTTGTGAGATATCTTTGGTAGCAAACATGCATTTCTCTGCTAAAATATACATAAATTTCAAATTAATGTTTTGACTCTTAAAGCTTTTACAGAACAAGCTATTTAATAGTAGCTTTCCCTCTAATTTGTGAATCCTGCTGTTTATTATTATTTTAATTATACTGACTTGGACTGTCGTATTTTTTGTGTAAGGTGCATAGGGCAGAAAAGACAGTACTTGTCTGGGTCTCTGAACCAACGCCAGAATTACTATTTGTGTCATTTTTTTTAAAGCTTACTAATTAATGTCTTGTTGATATTCACATTTTTTTTGCTAGTGCTTGAAAAAGACATAAGCTTACTTTCAGCTGTAACCAGTTCTTCATTATAGCTGTGGAATCAGCTTTATTTACAGAGGTGCTGTTTGCACTGTCTGTATCTCCAGATAATAGAAATTACATATTTCATACCTATCCAATTTTTTTCTGAGTGCAGGAAATTTCTGTTTGAGAAGATAAATTTATTGTCTTTGTTTTATTTTTTTAAAGGCTCGTTTCCTGCTTTCAAAAGTAAATCCCTCTCAGACTCATAACAATATGTATGCATGGGGACAGGTGAGTATGAATCTGCTGATGAACCTTGTGTACATGAGTTTTCCCCCCTATTTCAGAAGGCAAATGAAGTGGCACATTACATACCTATAAGTAATAATGCAAAGTTTTTGAAACTGAAAAAGAAATGCAGTTTTGGTCTAATGTGATCAAAATTACAAAAGCTAAGAAAAATGGGCTTTATTTCTTCAAGCAGAAGTTACCTGGTTTACTATTTTGAGCTTCTGTTAGGCTGCTTTCATGTCTAGCCTACTTTCTTAGACAATATTGTCTTAAGACTATGGGTTTGATGTTTGTCTGACAGAGCCCCTCCAAGGACTTTCACTAAACAGTTTTAAAAAGTCAAAAGCAGAAAGCAGATATTTTGTTGAGGCAACAGATAAAAAAAATTGGAATAGTCACTGATAAGTGCACTTTTACTACCTTAGTATAAATATTCTAAGGCTAGACAATGATTGATTAAGCTAAGTATACAGTTTATAATTAATTAAGCTTAATTTCACCAGTAATTAAGTTTAGTTTCATTCTGCTTAGTAGCAGAGATACAGATCTTACCAAAGAGTTTCTACTATGTAGGGAGAGAGAAGCAAACCCATCAGTCTATCTGAAAGGTAGAATCATATTCTTGTCCACACCACGGTGGAATTAGAATAATTTTATACCTGCTGTAGTCAAATAGGGTGTTCCCTGTTACTTCTGTGAAAGATGTAAGAAGGGCAGCCACCTCATTATTTTCATATTGATGGGTGTGTTTTTTCATATATAAATGAGCGACAGTGAGGGCTTAGGCAGCTTTGGTTAGGCTGAGCTATCTTGAGGATGAAAATGTGTGTATATTGCTCAAGGGCAGAACAGAACAGTAACAATTCAGTATTGTTTCTTCCACCTGGCTGAGCCATTAGTAAGGCTGCTTGACCTTTGCCTGGTGGCCTTCTCTTTAAGTCAGCATATTGCAGCCTTGTATTGTTATCTTCCTGTCCACCTGTATCACAGAGCTTTAGATCTCATCACTATCAATGCCTTCAAAATACTGGAAATGAGAGTACTTTCCACAAATGAAGTCTAAGGGACATTTTGCAATAGGGGAAATAAGTTTTGAAGGTAGTTATAAGCAAGAACTGGAAAATACACCAATGCCAGTGTACTGATATTTTTCGGAATTTCTGTGGCCTTATTGACCAGGAATCAGTTTTCAAATCTTGTCTTTAGGACAATAAAGTTATGTTCAGAAGTTAAACATTCTGTAGCAGCTTGTATTCTCGAATTCTTGCATCTGTGTTCTGTGATCTCCTTCCACATTTATATTCTATAGTGAGTAAGTGCTAGTGCAGTGTCATCTTCTCATGCAAATGTAGTGGCATCAGACATTTGAAGCTACATATTAACTGTGCTCTTAGAGTATTTTGCTAAACAGTGTACAGTGTTGAAGTCATGAGTGAGAAAGCTCTGTAGCAATTTTATGGCAGTCACTTTATCAAGTAAGTTTAATTTACATTTTCATAAGGATGAATTGGTTCTAATGAAGCTTCTGGCAGTGAGCAGCACTGAGATCCAGAATGAAAATACTTGAAAATTCTGTACTGAGTCAGGTCCAGAACAATTTGAACACAAACCAAAATTCTTTTGCTTCCAAAGTTGGAAATCTAACCAGCAATTTGTTAGTGCTTCTCTTCATTGTGTTTCCCCTCAACATGCACACACATGCTGTAGTTTGGAAGGTCTTCTTTTTAATTTAAACATCTCCCAGAATTTTTTGAAGTTTCCACATTTCCAGCAATACAGGTCAACTGTTTTCTGTTTGTTTAATTAGTAAGCAAATGAAACAATACTCCAAATGTAAATATAAAAAAAATATTTAACTGATCTGTATGACAATTTTCATGCTGGACAGGTGAGAGTAATATATCTTGCAAAAGATAACTGTCCCTTTTAATTCTGAAAAGAATTTAGTTCTAGGGTAACATAATAAATGGTGTATTAACCTCCCTAGGGGCACTGCAGTGTGTGTGCTCAAGATAATATGCTCTTGCAGTTGCAGGGCTTTTGTGAAAAAAAGTTGAATCAAGTACTAATTATGAAATTAGAAATGGTTTATCTGGGAGAAATTTAAAGCTGATTTGCATCTTGCTCTTCCTGGATTATTTAATATTTTATTTTGTGCACAACTGAAAGTCCACATTGACCTGAAGAGGGCGCCCACACACTACTGAAAACAAGTTTCAGGCGGTGATGAATTGCCTAATTTGGTTTTTAATATTCTAGGTAAAGATTTTATTTAAACTTTAGCAGGCAGGTGCCTTAATAGTATAGAAAGAATTTTCAGAAAATAATGATAAACTTCTTGTGCATCTCTGTTATGTGATTGGTGTTTGAAGATGCAGTTGAAATTTTCAAAAAGGACCTGTGAGTGCTGACTGACAGCTGCTTAACATCAACCAGTGTGTGCCCAGGTGTTAAAGAAGGCCAGTGAGCTTGGATCAAGAATAATGTGTCCAGCAGGACCGGGGAAGGGATTGTCCTCCTGTGCTCAGCACTGGTGAGGCTGTACCTTGAGTCCTGTGTACAGTTTAGGGCCCCTCACTGCAGGGAGGACACAGAGGTGCTGGAGCGTGTCCAGGAAAGGGAAATAGAGCCTGGTGAGGGCTCTGGAGCACAAGTCCTGTGAGCAGGCTGAGGGAGCTGGGGGTGCTTAGTCTGGAGAAGAGGAGGTTCAGGGTAGACCTTACACATCTACCTGAAAGGAGCCAGGTAGGAGTTGGTCTCTTCTCACATGTGATAAGCAATACAAAAGAAAAAACGGCCTCAATATGCCAGAGGGCATAGACTGGATTTTAGGAAAATTTCTTCATAGGAAAGGTTATCAAGCATTGGAATGGGCTGCCCAGGGAAGTAGTAGAGTCACTGTCCCCGGAGGTATATAAGAGTTGTGTAGATGTGGCATTCAGGGACATGGTTTAGCAGTAGGTTTGACAGTGCTGGGTTAATGGTTGGACTTGCTGACCTTATAGGTCTTTTCTACGTAAATGGTTCTATAATTCTTATATAAGAGAGCTCAGACTTTGCATTTGACAGTTTTGGAAGTAGAGCATCCTTTAATCTCATCTTGCTGCCATCAGATAATAGCTGATTTAGTATGCCTTCCCTCAGAGTGGCTGTATATTGTAGTGATCCAAGAAATTTTGCTGCACTTGGATTTGTCTCTTGACCGTTCACTGAGAACTGTTTCTGGCCAGTTCTCGGAAAACAGCACCAGTTCTGAGAATCCTGATTAAGACTTTTGTGTCCGTGTTTTGGAAGACTTTTCAAGAGTTCCGACAGCTCTGGTTTTATTTGGAAATATGGATGCTTAGTACCTTTGAAAAGGTTGAATTGTTGAGCTGTACAGGAATTCTTCCTGTATCTGTAAATAGAAATAGTGGTAGACTGGTCTCAAAAGGCTTAAGGGATTTACTGTGTAATATTTGTAGAGTTGCCAACTGCTGGTTTATTTTGACTTTGTTAAATTTGTTTAAAAATAGTAATTAAAACATGACCATTTTGAACTTTTTTGATTTGTGATATTGAAAGAATCTACCAAAAAGGTTTTTTCAATTCTTTTGTGATCTGATTGCTTGTGACTTTCAGATACTTTTTGTCTTTCTCTGAGGTGGTACAGAGCCACAGGAGAGAATAGGCCCACCTCTCTTTGGGAAAGCTGGATGACCTTCACTTGGTGTCAAATCAGACCCGTAGGGGATTTGTTTCCTCCTTTCACCATTTTGATATGTCTGAGCTTCACTGACAGATCCTGACTTGTTGGTTGTGTCATTTGCATAGTACTGTTTCTCTCTTTTTGCTCTACTGAGGTAGGAATGATGCATGAACACTGCCGTGTTATTTACATATAACAGTTTGTAAGTTGATATTTGGCAGCTGTCAAAAACTCTTCTGTATGGCTAATGTAAAAATCTTGCTATACAGCAAGTCATTGATCTATGTATTAAAAGGGAAGAGAATGTAGTTGTGGTTTATGCTTGAATTCATGTAAATGTATGAAAATTTATGTAAATGTACAGTCTGCTGGGTTTTTTGTCAGAATTTCAGCAATGATGCGCTTCTAAGATCTTGCTAAATTTATAAAATGTTTATTCAATGGAACATATTGTGTCTTAAAATGCATTTTCTTCACAATGTGTATAATCAGTTCTCTTTTTTCCCCTTATTTCATAGGAGTCTGGAGCACCCATTCTTACTGATGATGTCAGCTTGCAAGTATTTATGGATCATCTGAAGAAACTCGCTGTCTCAAGCGCTGCCTGAAATTCTGCAGTGCATTGGAGGCACAGATAAACTGCAGCCATATTTCAGCTTTTTTCTCCTTTACCCTTTTCCATGTCTCTCTTGACAGAATGCTCTGATATGCACAAGCTGCCTGACTAGATGTAAAGCATTGTTGTTTTCAAAGAAAAGCTTTGTTATCAGCAAATGTTTTAATGTGAACTGCAGTTTGTAAAAATTACAGGTAGTAGATTAAGTTAGAAGCAGAGGAAAAGAACAGTAATTTTGATTACTGTGATACTATAATTACTTTGAGATCATTTGCAACAACTTTGAGATGTGATTTCAGTTTCTTGTTTAAAATGATTGGGGTTGATTACGTTCTGCAGTACAAAGGCCCATTGAACAATAGAGGAGATCATTGGTAATGTCTGGTTTTCCAGACTGCCATGTGATTACTTTTGTTCACTCAATCTGAGCCTGAAGTGAACAAAGTAACAACCAAAAGCCTATAAGAATAGTATTAACTCAGTCTTTTGATTTAGGCTGATGAACTTCTATTTCCTGCACAGATATTACTGTTCATGAGTTGTTTATTTTAGGAGTATTTAATTTTAAGTATTTCTTCCCATTTACCTTATTTGATTCTTCGGGAACAGAGTTTTTCTTTATTTCAACATACAGAATTTGAACTAAAAACATTTAAACTCCACTGTTGCACAAAATTTAAGTCCACATGTATTTTGACCAAAATATCTTATTATTAAACACAGTAACAGGTGAATATGCTGAAAGTTAACACTTTCAGCTTGAGCTAAGAAGAAATCCTGCAGTACCAAAATGAACTAAGAGAACAGGCTTGAATTTTGTCTTAGTGAGTATAGTTAAAAAGAAATTTACCTTTTTATTATTGCCTTATAATGTTATTACACTAATGCATGACACTGCACATCTGCTTTTTGTTTCTGCATCCCTTTTGTTATGAATTCAACAGGCTATAGTTCTTGTTGAAACAGTATTACATAGAATATGATGTAATTAATTTGATACTTAGTTCATACTTGATTTTTTTGGGGTGGATAAGTTAGTAGGCTTTCCCATTTACTTGTTGAAGTTTACACTTAAAACAGATGTTTACATAGGTAATATAACATTCTGACAAGCAAAGATGTAAAGTGTGGTAGTGGGCAATAAAAAATGTGCCAAGTCTAAATGAATAGAGCATTCATAGGAAATTCAGTTGTTTATTGGTGTGATAAACATGAAGATGATTTTTCTGTTTTCTGTAAATTCTGAAAAACATGATTCAATCATTTGCTCTCCATTTCTTTGATCTAAATGAGATGAGCTCCTTTTGCCTCAATACAAATAAAATACATGTTTTTCTCTCACTTTTTATATTTATTGCACTGGTTTCTGTCAGTTCTTGAAGTGTGGAAATAAAGGTAGTAGTGATAAAATCCAGAATATCTTCACTTTTTTGTTCTTGTAATAATTGGTATCAAACTAATTTAACTTCCAGTAGTTAAATTAGTTAACTACTTTAACTACTTTTTTTTGTAACACTAAATATGTCCAATTTATTTGATAGGTAGTTTGCCTAATAAATCAATTCATCACTAAGTCATGATAATGAATGGGTTTTTTTTTGCTTTCCTTCCTTCCTACCTTTTAACCATCTTTCACCTTTTAATAGTTTCTTTTTAATCCAGTTTCTTAGTAACATTATCTTATCAAGTATTTAATATTGTCAAAGACTTTTTTGAAATCCAGATATGTCTGATGGTATCAACTTTTTCCTCCTGCTTATTCACCTGTTCCACAGACTCTGTGGTTAGTTGAGACAGGATTTTCCTTCTTAAGAGGCATGCTGCTTCTTTCCAAAATGTCCATATCTATCTGGAGGCTCATAAGTTTTACTACAGGCTCTACAACTTTACCAGGGATTGACATCAGGCTCATCAGTTTGTAACTTGCAGGATTCCCTCAACAGCCCTTTTTGTGGATGAGAAGGACATGGGCAGTGGTCAGTCAGTCATCTGGCACAGGAACTGTCTCTAATGGTAATTACAAGTGTTCACTGGCACGTCTGTCCTTCCATGTCTCACTTCCTTTAGAACTCCTTAGTGAAGGCCATCCAGTCCTGCTAACTTATAACACCTCATTCATCTACTTGATCCACTACCTCTTGCACTTTGGCATAGGTCAGGTGAGCTACAGTAGGGGAAGGAAGCCATTTGTTCACTGAGAATTGATCAACATTTTAAATTAATGTGTTTGTAGGGTTGTGCTTGCAGATAAAGTAGTTTAAAAAAGATAAATTGCTACAATTTGAAGTCCTTGCTAGTGTCTGTATTATTGGATTTCTTGGTGAAGAGTTTCTACTGATCTACAATATTCATGACACTCAAAGTTGATCTATTTATGATTCCTTTGAACATTTGATTTTGGCTGGACACAGATTGGAAGTCAGATGAAGAGTTGGTCAAATATTTTTGAAAAAAAGACTTGGAAGAGCTAACCTTCTGCAGAACAAGGGATAAAACAGTGCTGACCCTTCTGTTAAGGACTGGCAAGTTAAAGACTGAAAATTATCCATGACAAGTCAGAGGTAGGGGAACAAGCAGCCAGGTGCTGCTTTTTCATGTTGGGCAGGTTGTGGGTTTGAGAACAGTTCAAGATCTGTTCTTGATCTGAAGTTCCTCACTTGACATACATAAAACTGAAGCATTTCCATCTGGGAAATAGGTTTGTCTCAGAGAGCAACATGGGAGATTCTGAAGTTAAAATTTTGCCAGGATCATAAAATCAAATGGAGCTCACAGCAATACAGCAGCTGTTCCTGTATTTTGATGTTCTTGTGTCTGGTGTTAGGTCATATAGAAAAGCACATTGTGCTTGACAGTGCTTACATAGTGCCTGGTCTGTAAGGTGCTTAGTTCTAGCCTGTTGCCTGTTTCTCTGCACACCTTTACAGGCTGTGCATGGTACATAACCATCTAAATTTTTCTTCTCTTTCCAGTGCCTTAAGTCCTGAACTCGAGTCCATTTATTATGGACTATGGCATATATATATACACACACATATATGCCATTCATGTATTTAGATCAGCTGACAACACAAAGCTCCTATTGTCAGTGTCTTAAAGATGAGGTAAAAGTTTTCTGGACCTTGTAAGTGTGAGAGCTACCCTTCTTTCAGGAAGAGAAATAGTGGTTAATTATTTTGAAACAAGCCATTTAAAGCAATAGGAACCATGATCTAAAATGTGGATGATAATTTAATATGTATAAAAACCTTTAAATTCTGAAGTATTTCTTCATGGACCTCAAAACCAGAATCATTGCCATCCACACAGATGTTTAAGTATGCTGGAAAGAAGATCAGAATATCTTTGACAGTGCTCTGTTCTTTCACTAGCAAGACATCAAGCCTCAGCTGTCTGGTTTCTTGCTGACTTTAAGCTGTTGTGATAAATGCCCTGGCTTGGCCTCTTGGCTGCTCCTGCTTCACAGGACTGGGGCTGGTGCAGTCAGTGTGTTAAGGGCCTTTGCAAATACTTGACAGTAACTTAATCTGTTGCAATACAACTTCAAGATCTCTTTTTTTTTTATTATTTTTGGAGAGTCTAGGTGACGCTGTTGAGGCAGGACGGGAACAAAAAGACTGACTCCAAAGGCTGCTGAGAGTAAAACTCTGGTTTATTCAAAATACACCGCTTTTTTATACAGAGCTTCATGAGGACCAATTCCACAATACCATTGGTTCTGAAGTGAAAACAACCACACCATTGGTGCAGAGTGCTTGACGCACAGTGACAGAACTTAACTATAAACAATGTGAAAACAAGAGAGATAAAGAATTATTTACATTCTTCAACTCTTTCCTTTCCAGGCTTCTGCCTGGTTAGAAACTCTCAGTTTCTCTCTTTGACTGAATCTGAGACTGATATCTAGGATTGTTTTTTTTAGCTACTCTCAGTTTTGTATTTTCTGTTTTTTTTAATATCAACTGTTAATAATTTTCTTTCCTCTTTCTGAGGAAGAAGTGCTGGATTGTTAACTGTAGAGTCTTCTCTTGCTTGGATGGATAACTCCCAGGTTTAGACACAGATTTAACAAGGTCAGCCAAAAGTTGAAGTTAAGTTGTTTAAAGGCATGTGGATTTGCCTAGAAATACAAATACTGTTAAATTCCTAGAACTTCACATCTTGGTGTGTGGAACTGTGACATCAATGAGTGGTCCTATGGCTGTTGTCAATGTTAGGGAAATTGCATTTCTCAATGTTCTTTTTTTTTTCCTTGGTTAAATAGAATAGTTGCTGAGCAGTGATGAGAAGCCTATCCTATTGAACCAAATCTGAGGCAAATTATTTAGATTACCTTCTCTTAGATTGTGAAGCACAATAGAATTGAGCTCAGTTTAGCTCTTGGCATTTTGTGTTCATACAAAAGTTAAATGTTACATGAAAGCCAACAAGCTTGAACAGAACAGATGGAAAAATTAATGAAGCTGTTGCTCTGCTCTGAATTTAATCTAAAATCTTATTTAAAATAGCGGATTGCTCCTAATAGTGTAAGCTTTTGTCTGAAGAAGAACTGTGATGCTAAAAGATAAACAATTTAATCAATGTGCATAAATTGATTTTAGAAAAAAATTAAGCAAAATAACCCCCACATACTTTAATAAGGGAAGCTGTCCCCAGTTCCTACAGATTGTCCATTTTGTGTGTTCTTCCTTCCTTTTTTATGACTGCCTGGAGGTATCCAGCTGTGTGGTACACTTGCCATGAAGCAGGGTAAGACTTTGCTTGCTGGCTAATGTGTGTGGAACAAGCAGTAGGCTGTTCTTTGGCTTTCTTGGGGAGAAATGTGTACATTATGTCATGATCTGCAGTCAGCTTAATGCATTAGAACTGTTCACACTTAGGGAATGTTTCTTTGGCTAGAGAATGGCCAAACACCAATATACCAATATACCTTACTAGAAAAAGAACCTGTGTCTTACAAAGTCCAGGCAGCCCTGTCATAGTCTCACTTCCTGAATACTGGGAACAGACAAGCACTCAAGGGACTTACCACTTTCAAAGCACGTATATAAATTATGTGATCAGGATAACTTGGAACTATAATGGTTGTTGAAGTGGGGTCAAAATAAAATAGGGACAGCCTCTGAACTTCCTGAACATGCACTTCCTTCTGGCTTAGACCTCACCTCTTAGTACTTACCACCCTTTCAACCTCAGGAGACATACCAGTGACTCATGTACCAGAGTTCATAGTCTACAGATAGCAGATGGAACTGCATTGCTTTTATAGGGTTATTAGTAAAAGTTTAGCAAGGAAGCATAGCCATGTGTGAAAAACTGAAGCGAGGCAGAGACCCAGAAAAGCTTAGGTGACACGAGATTGGTATGAAGTAGCCCTTGCTTTTAATAAGTATCAAAGAATAGGATTTTTTGTTTTCAGCATTCATGTGTGAACTCCTTTTCAGCTGCATACCATGAGCTGGCATGGATTTTGCTGTTTTCTGTAGCAGCACAGATACGTTTGAATCATGGCTCTGGATTGTTGTGAGCATTTTAAGGCCCTATCCTCTGTGACCTGAAGCAAGTACTTCCATGGGAGACAGATATTTTTTTCTTTCTTATCGTGTTCCTGCTAGATAAGTCAACTTAACAAGATAGCTTGCATTACTAATTGAAACATGTAGAGTTTAAACTGAGCTGTCTGTCACACCTGGCTAATGAAGCATTTTTATAAGGAGTTTATAGCACTGCTGGTCTTTATTGATCTTTGGGTGTACTTTTGTTAGCCCCATGTTTTAAAAGGACTTGAACTTTTCTAGAAAACTCACAGGAAGCTTATAGGTGGGCAGAACACTACTTGCTGTGTTTTTCTGTCGTGCTGTGAAACAGCCGAAAGCGCAGTGAACAGCCCTCAGAAACTCTTCTTGCTCCCACAGTTGCTGTCTGCAGGGAAGCCCAGCTGCTGACACTTGTTTATCCAAGAGCAGATGTGAGAGACAAACTGCAAGGGGAGATACTAACAGCTGGCCAAGCTGGCTTTCAAGTGCCAAGCTGGGGTTATTGTGGCTCATGGTTTCAGGCAATGCTGCCAATCTAGTTAGGGTCAAACTGAGAGCCTCCCACACAAGTTGCTGTGATGTTTCCTTCCACTCTGAATTTACACACTGCACTGAGGGGGAGAATAGCCCAGATGTGGTGTGAGCAGGGCTGGAGCCTCAGGGGATGTAACTTCTCATTTCAGACTTGCTCCCCCTCACCTGCTACAGGAGGAGGTAAACGGAGTGACGCTCTTTAAAAGATGGCATTGAACCAGATAATGGAACTGTTTCTCTGTTTTTGGCTATGTAAAAACAGAAATGAGAAAGCTAACTTACTGCAAAACTATGAAGAATGTATATTTTGTCATTTAAAACCCAAGGGTTTTATCACAGTCTTCTTGGAGTTAAAACTATATGCAGAACATCCAGCATTTTCTCACTGGAGTGCAGATGGAGCTGGAAAGAGACATTGCCATCATCTTAATCCCCACAGCCGTACTTGTATAACAGACTTTGCTCAGGTGGGTCTCTGTTTTGCTGTTTCCTCTGTGAATGAGATGTCAGCCACAAAAGATATTTTACCATCTATTGAAAACCTAACTTCTCTCACAAAAATGTAAGATAAAATTTGCTCTGTGACATGGCAGAAAAAGCAGCTGAGATTGAAAGCATGTGACAGTGTCTGGGATTTTCTGCACTAGCAAAGAATTTTAAGTGAAATGCCCAGGTGATAGAACAAGTTAGCCATGTGAAATGGACTACCTTGGTGGTCCCTGCCAATCTAACCAGAGCAGAAAAATCCTTTCTATGTTCCAATCAGGAAGCTAATTTAATGTGAAATGCTAGCAAGACACCCTGGAGCTTTCATTTGATTATGAGCACCAGTTTGGCATCCTAGAGGAAGCAGTTGTTAGTGGCTGTTTCCAAGGAAGGCAAAAAGGCCCTAGAAGCACAGCTGTGCTGTGAATGGGTAGTGCAGCAGACTACTGCAGCCCTTGCAGAATAGGTTATACAGTATGTTCATGGCAAAAAGTTCTTTACTTATTTCTGTTTTCTGATTTTTGGCCTATCAGAAGCAAATTGAGCCAAGTACACTGTGATTGCTACTTTTATAATTTGGCTGACTACAATAAAATAGATGAAATTTTTGTGCATAAATGTTCTGCTGTTACTTTTTTTCCTTTGTGAATACCTGAAATTGATTTACTTGGTACTTATGAGATATGTTAGTCACATGTTGACAGGATACTTTTGATCACCGGTGCACAAACTGATAGCTGCAGCTTCCAGATCAAAGTGATTAAGTGACTTACTAAATTCATATCCTCATTCTGGCTAAGGAATATGGAAGAATTCTCCTTGAGAAAGGGAGAGTACAACCCTGTTAGGTAATTGTAGAAAATGGGTGGATTTGGTAATTGCATGTGATCTGCTGCAGGATAGAGTGTCCTTTTACTGTATGTGCTACTTTTGACAGAATCACAGGAAGGTGAAGATTGGAAAGGAACTCTGGAAAGGATATTCTTGTCCAGCCTTTCAAGCAGGCCCACCTACAGCTGATTACCCTGGATCTTGTGTAGAGGGCTCTTTTTTACTTGAAAAGGAGTTGAAAATGTACAAATTTAAAGACAAGTCCTGGCACAGGCACCTGTTATCCAGCATAATTGTGGCCCAAATGGAAATAGTCCCATGAACTGCAGGAGGTGTACCAAAGTCTCTTTACTTCCTATGCTCTTTTTGGCATGGTGTAAAACTGCATGTATAAACACACAGGGAGTATTTTTTGAGAGATGATTGTAACTGAAAAGAAAACATGTGGGCAGGATGCTTTCAAAAGCTTAATCCATTTTAATAAATATACTGAAAACAGATTAAACTAAAAATTAACTTATTCCCTATCTGTGAGTATCTTAAATACATGAATTGACAGGTCCACAGAGTAGACCAGTTGCATCAGTATGAAAAATTATACTTTGTCCTAGTTAAGTAATGTATATAAATAAGTCTGGATTTATTTTTGGAGTTGCTATATTTGGTAATGTATGATATAATGCCATTCAAAGCAGAGCTTGAAATAACCTGGAATTATGTTGAACAGAACAAATAGGATATGTGTTTTAGTTAGATTCCTGCAACTTCTTAATCTTAGATGCAACCATTTCATTTGCTGATAGAACTATATTACAAAAAGATGTAATATTTGAAATACTGTGTTGCCTGTTGCAGTTGACAGTTCCCATGTCCTTGCAAGAAGCAGAGAATACTTTTACAGCTTCTGCCTCCAGTTTCACAAAGGAATGGAATAATTTGATTTTGCAGCTCTGATCCCACTGGAATAAGTGGTTGCTTTGCTCTGTGCGTGCTAATCTCCTGCAGGATCAGAGCTTTGGTTAAAAGGAAAAGTTCTCTTCTGAGATGAGTGTCAGTACTTAATGCTAACAGCTAAGCCCTTTCCACCACACTCTGGCTGCTATTCCATGTTTTTGTAGGATTGCAGTAGCAGACCAGCTACAGAGAAAATAGTATGGATTTGCAGCTTTTCAGTGAATGGGAGTACTTCCATCACTGCATTACCTTTAGCAAGCCTCCAGACGGCAGTAGATACATGAAGCTTCTGGTCTGATTCTTGTTCTAGTTAGTTACTGGTGTAATTGAACGTCTTTAATTGTTCCTCTTTTAAATCCCATTTCCCCCCATTTTTTTTCCCAAAAAATCCCATTTTCCTCCATGTTTTCCCCAAGTTCCCATTTTCCTGTTGTGGTTTAACTCCAGTCAGCAACAAAGTACCACTCAGAAGCTTGCTCACTGCCCTGCCTCTGGTGTGATAGGAAGGAGAATTGGAAAAATGTAGAACACATGGTTTGAGATAAGAACAGCTTAATAATTGAAAAAAAAAATAAATGAGAGTTGTCTAGCTCCTGCAGTCCTACAAAAACACAGAATGCAAATGGCAGGACTTCTCTTTCTTTATTTAGCATTATGTGCTGGTACTTGCCTCACAATATAACATCTTTCTTTAGCCAGTAACAACAATAATAACAGTCATGAAAAGGAGAGAAAGGAATAAAAGCCAAGAACAAGTGATGCACAATGCAGTTGCTCACCTCCTGCTGACTGATGTCCAGTCCATCTTGGAGTACCAGTAGGCAGCTCCAGGCTAGCTTCTCTTCCAATCCTATCCCTTTTATCATTCTGTGAAAACAGGCAAAACCTGAGGCAGGAGGTTCAAGTGATTGTAGAGGGCTAGAGCAGCCACAGGTGTTTTTGCAGCTGAGGCATGGTATTTGTGACTTGTAGACATTATGGGAGAAGTTCTTGCAATGATAAAATTGGTGGCTTTGATGCATGGAGTCACTGTGGTGTGCATGTCCTATTCACTACTTCCTCCTTGTCCACATAGCAAGTAATTTAATTAGAGAAAGCAGATCATCAGCACTGATCTGCCCTTTGTAAATCCACATTTTTCCTCACTGCCTACTTGACTTTCAGTTGTTTGGAAATGTATCCTCAAGAGTTATTCTGCATGGTCCTTCTAGGCACTGAGTTGAAGCTAGCCAGCATTTAGTTCCTCAGATCCTCTGCAGCCTTCTTAAAGAGGACTGCACTATTTGGCCCCTTTCCATGAACTTCCCTGGATCATCACATGTGTGTGTAATTATGTGCTTCACAATCATATCCCCCAGGTTTAAATCATCCTTTCATGTGTCCCATCTATCTCTGTAGCCATGAATATACCTAATGTCTCCAAACAGTCCTTAACTCTCTTTAGTGTTTCCTCATTCCTCAAACTGCAAGTGTGTTTGGAGGTCTGGAAATGTTTTGAAGACTGAGGCAAAAAAAATCTTTCCATATTTCCCCATTAAACACCAATTTCACATTTCCTTTGAACCTCAGTTTGCTATTAGGCTGCTTACAGGATTCTTGTCCTTTTACCTTTTATGCCCTTGGGCAGCTTGAGCTTTAACTGGGCTCTGTCTTTACTGACACCATCCCTGATTGCCTAAGCAATACTTTATAGTCCTCCTATGCTGCTTGTCCTTGTTTCTGCTTTTCAGATTTTTTTTCATTTTAATTCATTAGCTTCTCCTTGCTTTCTCAATTGGGCCTTTTGCCAAAATTTTTGGTAGTATACAAAATTAGCCTTTAATTAGAATTCAAGGGTATATTTTGGGTACATCTATCCATTTATTATTTTTATACTAAATTCTGCCATTGGCCAACTCACAGATCTTTTGACCCAATTTTTATGACAATCCTGCCCTGCAGGAGCCATTTTAAATCTGAATGATTCCCTTCTGCTTCTTCGTTCAGTAATTGGGAGTTTTCACTTTAATGCAATGCAGATGTAGTTAAGGTGACATTCACTTGTAACCTTTGCAAGATGCAGACATAGCTCAGATCCAGCTGACCTATCTTTATTCAGATTGCTAATGCATACTTTAGTATTTCCAAGTCTTTAATGTCATACACCATGGAATGTGTTTATTGTACATGCATATTGTATAAGGCCATGGCTTTTGGTGGACTCAGCTTTTGATAAAACAATGCTTTTATCTTTGAACACAACACTCAAGGTACACAAATTGGGAAAAGAAAATTGTTGTTCCACAAATACCAGAGTCTCTGTTGTTGGCTTGGAAGGCTTAGGTCACAAGAACTCAATTTTGATAGAAGGTTTTTATGTATGTGAGGACTATGGAGACCTTGCTGAGTTCTTCCCATGTAAAATAGAATTGAAGATTTTTCTATGGGGAAAATGAGGCATTAAAGGTCAGCATATCCAGTAGTGTGAAGTCAAGACGTTCCATACCATGAGTAATAGGAAGAGTGGGCCCAGCAATGAAAAAAAAAAAGTGATTTTGATAGTAGGAAAGTCTTTATAGGAACACTGTGATAGTGGTAACTTGTGATCACAGAATGACTTTTCAGATTCATTACTAGTAGTAAAAATATATTGCTCCTGTGTTTTGGGAAAGAGCTTGAATATATAGCTTTTTTAAAAAAAATATTCTTTTAATTCAAAAGAGAAAAAAATATATAATAAAAAACCTACCCAGAACCAGGCAATGTAAAATTACCTTCTACTACAGGATCATCCAACGATGACTTTGGTAAGGGCAGGATTTGATTTCACTTGCTAAGCAGCTGTTGCATGCAAAGGTTAGGCTGCAGACAGGAGCTGCTGCACCATGAAGCAGCAGTTCTCACCGCGTGATTAAATTAGCTGATTTCCTGAACTGTGGCTACAGATGTAGAGGCTCAGGCTTGACTTGCAGCATGAAGTATCTATTGGAGGGAGTGAGCTGTGAACTCCCTCCAATAGATAGCAGAGCTCTGGCAATGGGCACTAAGACATTTGATTTGTGTAACGCCTCATGTCTGCTTATCCTCACCCTGCCCTCCTCCCTCCCGTGAGGGCAGCACAGCCTGGCTGCTCTAGCTTCAGTTTCAGGTGGAAGGAGCATTTGTCAGGGCATCCTGTCAGAAACAGAGGTATTTGGCTTCCTCAGTCTCCAAGGAAGTGCAGGAAATCCCATTTCTGCTTCCTCAGTCTCCAAGGAAGTGCGGGAAATCCCATTTCTGCAGCACACCCAGCGGTGGGTTCGTTCCTGCTGTGAGGCCAGTCCTGGGCTCCTGTCCCTGTGGACGCCTCAAGCACAAGAACACCCTCCCTGCTGGAGAGCTGTTGGGGTGCCGTGATGGGGGCCAAGCACGGTCCCCTGTGCACTCTAGGATCATGTTTCCAGGCACAGGGTTCCTTGCTGGGAAGGGGCTGGCACGGCTGTTTTCTCCCTGGAGAGCCATCGCCAGTCTGGCCAGGCCCAGGCGTGTGTGCTCGGGGCCATGGGGAATGCCAGCTGCGGGAGGAAGTGCTGGGTGGCCGTACATTCCCGGCGACTGCCTCCAGTGTGCCAGCAGGACCCGAGAGAAGGATTTATTTAAAGCTGCCCCATGACTTTCTAGTGAGGGGTAGGGTAGAGAGCACATCTACAGCCTGTGTATGGTGCTGCCCTTAAGCTGATGCCACTGTTGTTCACCCGAGCACCAGGCAGAACCCGACTCCAGTCTTTACAGTGATTTTCTCACTACAGAAAGGAATGCTCATTTTGCTATTTGCTGGAAATAAGGGCAGTTTTCAACATTATCCTGCAACCTGAGAAGATAGAAAGGAAACTGGAGAGAATTTCTTGCTTTCTAGAGTACCAGTGGCTTAACTTTGTGGTTTTTGTACTGCTGTGAAATACCTCACAACTGTCCTGATCTGTACAGCAGATTTTTGTGCAGCATTGTTTTTCCTTCAGTGCAGCTCTCTTATTCAGTGTGATTGCAACCTCAAACAGGATTAGATGAGAGCCTGCTTGAAGTGCAGTGCTGATTAAAATCAAACCCATCTATTTCCTTGTGTATTCAGTACATGGCTTTTGGAATACAGCATGACCTGGAAATTTTTCCCTTCTGCTGGGTTCCATAGGAGACTAATACAGTTCCTGCAGGATTAAAGACTGTGAATACAGTTATTTAGAATTCACCCAGCCCTGTAAGATCTGTCACTCTTGATGCTGATAAGTATTAAGAATGTCTCAGAATGAGTTTCAGGTCTGAGACGGATGTGACGAAGTCCTGGTTGCTCTAACTGTGCATGCATCTCTGATTGAAGACTATGTATACTTCAATGTGGAAAAGGATTGGTTTTCTTCTTCAGACTGTCAGGACACACACATAGCTGAAGACACAGGTATGCCTGAGTTTTGAGTGTCAAGTCACATCCTAGGTGTTCCTACTATGTAGGCCATAACACTTGGAATTCCTTTTATCCTCTATTTACTAATCTGCTTTCATAATGCTTTTTGCAGCAGATGTAGAGACAGGAGTCCTAGCCTTTTGATAACCCTTTTTCCTTGAGTTGCAAGATAAACCAATGCTTACTTTTACTATCAATGTTGGAAAACAAATCTGTTTTCTCATTATCTACTTTAATTCTACCTGAATGTAACAGGAATCCTGTGACTATTAGTATAATATATATTGTAGACATGGAGGGAGGTGGAAAAAAAAATCATAAGGCTCTGCAGAATTCAAACACAATGGATTTTTCCCCCTCTACCATCAAAGAGTAAAACAAAATCTACAGGTTCACAGTTAAGTACTTAAAGAACAAGGAATGAGACTGAGGGAGGTACAGAACAAAAGTGTCTGTGGACCTAGTGAAATATGCATGAATATATGGGAAATATGTATCAAATAATTTCATCTACCCAGGGAGGCTGGGAGACTTGCCAGTTTAAACAGCCTCAGTGTTTAGAATTAGGAAACTCTTTATTTTTATATTAGCGACTAATTGTCTTAGATGCCTTTTTGTTTAATAACTTTATGTTTGTAGAATGTAAGATGGATGGTGCTCTATTAGAAACAGTTTGAAAACGGGGTAGAAGAACAGAGGCTGGCTTGAAATTCTTGAATGCCAGAAATTTCCTGGCTTTTTGAAACATCTGAGCTTTTGCTGCTCTCTGAAGTCTAGGGCTCCCTAATGCAAAAAGGACAATTGTTTAAATGTGTTTTATATACCCTGAGTTACAGTTGCTCTTCAGTTCTTGAGTTTGTTGATATGCATGTGAGTCCAGAAAATAGTTCAAATTTGACTCACCATGTGGGGTGAATGGAATAATTGTCCCCACTCTGACACTGAAAAAGGCACAGAAGACTCTGGACATGAAACTCTTCAGTCATTTTCTTTGCTCATGTCAGTGCACAGCCTGCAGTTAGCGGTGCTGAATTTGTGCTGAATAGGTTTCAGCCTTGTTGCACATAGAGCAAACCTCCAAGAGAACAGACTGAAATTTCATGATAAGCCTCTGGTGGTCCAGCTGCAAATCTGAACTTTGATGACTAGGGAAATTCTTGCCATCTTGCACAATTCCCATTCCTATTTGTTTTTTGCCCCAGCCCTTCTCTGTTTCAAAGTTTTTTGGGATTTTTATCCTAGTTGAAATCCTCTTCAAGCAAGATTTAAGCAAGATTTAAGCAAGATTTAAACAGCCCTTACCTATCTTGAAAAGTCTTCAAGTAAAAAAAATGATATGGTGTGGAAGGAAACCAATATTACATATCAGCTAAAAAAGTGGAATAACAAGTGGTAGAGCCTGCTGATGACAGCAGAATTAGAAATAGCCTAATGAAACATAGCATAGCATAATTTTTTTCATTAAGGGAATGTACCACACTGATAATCTTGGAAATCCACCACATGGGCTTTGTACATGTTGCCTCCAGCTTAGTTGTGCAGACCAGTTGTTAAGAAATTCCTCTGAGTATGGTGTGGTGGACTGCAGGGAGAGTTTTTTCTGTGCCACTGTAGATATTTCCTGACTCAACAGAAGGATGGTGTGTGGATGCAGGCCAGGAAAAAAAATTGGAGCAGCTGCCACTTAGTGCTGGCAAATAATTTTCCTTGAGGAATTTCTGGCGTGACTGCATGGTCTTTATGGTTGACTTGACAAGAGGAACAAAATCTTTATCAGTCTTTGGGTATCTTAATGGGATATCTTGTAGAAGGAAAACAAAACTGAACTGGTAAACTCAATTTTCCCCAGTGCTAAAGTCAAGAGGAAGGTAATCTTATCCCAAAAGAATGCTCCCCACCTTCTTAAAGGGAAAGTGTGACGCCTCAGTATTCTGGCCTGAAACATATGTCAGTGTAGTAATGATCTTCAAATGCACAAAACCAAAACTGATTGTCATTCTCTGTAGAGCTTCCTGTCTAAATTCAGCGTTATCATAGGATTGTTACACAACTCTCCTCAGACCCACAGTAACTAAGGTTGCCTTCTGATGCTTTTTGGACAATGGACTAAATTCCATTTCTTCTTGAAATGGTGATCTAGAGTTAGTCCCCTACATTTAGGGATCTACCTCAGATCATGTCATTATACTGATTAAAAATGGAGTAAAGGTTTAAAGAGTTAACTTGTCTGTTCTCAAAATGGGTCTGTAGCTCTTTCCTAGGCCATAAATAATGCTGTGGTAATAGTTTTTGTGATAATAATTTAATCAAATCTGGCCTCAAGATTTAAATTTATTTTGGTTCCTTTTTTCTTTTCTTATTTTCAACTGTATTGCTAAAATTGTTTTGAGAAAATTTTGATTTGCTTGCAATTTGGTTTATGATGAGGTAACCACTCTCTCAACTGCAGTAGCAAAATCACTCCCTGTGCATGTAGCTTACCCAGTGTTTTCTGTCTTGTTTCAGTGAACTGGTTCACAAGTTTAGTTATGCAATGATTGTTTAGATTTAATGGTTCTTATCCATGTATAAAATGCAAAAGCACTGGATATGTGCTATATATCACACTGGACATGTGTGAAATCTTCATATTCCTCTTGGAGCTTGAAAATATTGTGTTATACCTATATAGGCATTCCTGTTACAAGAAAAAAATTAGCTTTAAACAACTCAAGCATTATGGTGGGATTTTTTTTTATGCTTGGAGAAGTATCAGACCTTGAACAGAAAACAGATAAAATAGAAAAAGTTGACTTTCAAAACACACCAACAAAATTGTTTCTTTAAAAGCATTCATTACAAATACACCTGTACAACATCAGATATGAAATAGTCTTTCAAATATAGGGATTTAAGTTACCTCTTACCTCTTGCCTCTAAGAGTAACAGATTTTCTGTCCAAGTATCTTTCAATCTCGAGCACTCAAATTTCAGCTTTCCAGATGACCTTTGCTGAGTGAGGGTGAGAGTTCATGTTTGTTACTGTGCACTGTGGGCAAGGCTCCTCAGTTGGAATGCCATCTGCTGGTGCTAGGTCAAATAATGCTGAGACAACTTGTGCAGGGTTTCCTTGGGCAGGGAGGCTGGACCAGGTGAACCACTCTGGTCCATGCCAACCTGACTGATTCTGAGATTCAGCCTGAGCTTTCCCTTTCACTAGCTGTCAAAGAAAAGATAAGGTGAGCTGTGTTATTATTCATACCAACAAATCCTCCAGGACCATTCTGTTGCTGCCATGTTCCCAAAGTTTTATTCTTCGTGTAGTATGCAAGAGTTTCACTAATGCTGATAAAATGAAGAGCTGTAATTACTGGGTTCTAATGTAGCCCACTTTTCTTTAACTCACTAGACTAAATTATTTTCCTACCCAGGTTTAGCTGATTTGCTATTTAATATTTTTATTACAGCTCAACATCCACAAAGGTTTTCAGTGCTTCAGTGACATGACATATGGATAGATATCTGTGCACAACTCCCAAATCTTACACCAAATTTTTGGCTATGACTTAAAACATTCAAGTAAGTTCTAAAACTGCTTCTAATAGCAACAGTAACTGTTTCATGACCTCATCTCTGCTATATAAACTGCCTGGGGAACTTTCAGTCTAAAGCTTTAGTGGGTAAAGCAGACCTGTTTATTAGCTAATCCTGTGATAAACTGTGACGAAGATAGGAAATATTCATGGGCACATAAAATTGTCATGTAAATGAAGTATTATGCAACTTCCATTATAAAAATGCATCTACATATAGGATAATCTTTTTACAATAAATAAAAGTAAGTTATTATTTCTGCTTTTGTAACTTTTCCATTTTTCAGCCAAGTCCCTGAAAAAGTTACTGTTTGTGTTTTACCTTTCAGATGGCTTATGCTGGACAGATTTCTGACTGTCTTGGTAGCTTGAACTGATCCTCTCACATAGGGTATATGGGAAAATCTCATTTCTTAGATGTTGTCAGTAAAACAACATTACCAGAAAAGACCTACAAGATACCTTTTCTATAGCAGTTGCCCATGTACAAGTTCCCACAGGAAAAAAGGACAGCAATCTTCCCTGTGTGCTTATCAGACTGAGATTTAATAGGTCAGGTTTTAAGTTTACTATATTGACTGACCTGCTTTGATAATGTTCTTTTCACTCTTTTTCCTCTTTCTATCAGCCCTTCTTTGTGTCCTTAGAAATGGGAACCTGCTTTCAGTCACAAAGTAAACAGTCACACATTTCTAAACTTTGCTGTTGAATGGAAGCCAGTGTGCTTGACTGGGAGCTAATTGCAATGGTTGGGAGATGGCTCAGTGACAGGCCCAGAACTAGAGAAGTTATTTTGTCAAGTAGATTGGTGTTATAAGTGATGGCTTATCCATGCTAATTAATTTACAAATAATGTATCTTAGAATGAATTCTTTTCCAGTAACAGGAAGGATTTTAATTCTCCAATTAGTTTCATTTTGGCCAACACAATGGTATGTTTTATCTGGCACTAGTTAAGGACATTCACAAGGAATTAAATAGAAACACTTTTTATTCTTGAAAGTGTTCTGTGATGCTTATAAATATTCCACTGACTTTTATTTTAATAAATTAGGTTCAGATATAATGGAATGGAGTGTCAAGTTAGATAATCAAAAAGGCACATTGTTTTTCCATCAGTTTTCAATGTATACACATGCAGAGTATTACACACCTTTCCAAAGAACAAGTCTTGCAGCTATGGTATTTATGATATAAGTGGTATCTTTGTGTTTTGATGGTTGAACGCTCTTTAGGAGGGTTCTGAACAGGCCCCCATGGACTGATTCAGAAGTTGGAAGACTTCCAGATGTTGAGGTCACACTTGGCACATCCAGCATCTCGAACTTATTGGTAGATGTTTTGTCATTCACCTTGGGTTTTTAAATTAGTACTTCCTCACCCACCTCATCAAAGGAAGCCAGTTAGCCTTGCTTATCTGCATGACTGGTTTTTCCCTGCCTGCCCTCCTAACTCCTGCCCCCAGCTACAGTACTTCCTCTTAAGAAGAAAAATGATCTTTTAATTCTTACCTTTCCTTCTTCTATTAGAATTATCCCTCTCAGCAATTTTCTCATGTAGTTATAGTAAATATATTTGTAGAACAATAAAATAGACACTGTTTTCATGGTGTCTTGGGATAAGCCACTTGAAACACATCTCTACTGTTGAATGTTTACCACTGTGCAGATTTATTTAAGGCAATAAAAACCAGGTAACACTAATTATTTATGTGTCTGTTTTGCTATTTTGAGATGGAAAATGTAATTATATGTTTTTTTCATTCACATAACCATGCAAAGTGTCAATGTATTATTTGTAGCTTATTAACCTTCAGGACAGTTACAGATGCTGTTTCCTGCCAGAGGTGTTTGCATTTATCTATACAAAGTTTTATTAATATTTTTGGGAGCAGTGAATACCAAGGGGGAAATGGAAAGAGAGTAGAAATAATCTCTGTGTGCAAGTATAACTTCAAAGTAACGCAAACAACACAAGAAGAGACAAATCTCTTGAACTGAAGCTAAAGAAATGGAAGTGTTTCACTTTTCTGTCTATTCATATAAAAATGTTGAAATGACATTACTTATATTTTAATTTAATTAATTTTTATTTACTTTTATTTACTTTTTAGCATAGGCTCTCTTTAAAGATGATTTTCCAAAATAGGTGCAAAGTATCAATGCAATATAGCCATATTTTATTGTGTTTTTTTTGATGGAAGAGAAGTACCAGTATGGGATTTGTTAACAGAAGAATTTCCATGAGTGAGAGATTTCCTCTAATATACTGGTGGTGCCAGGAAAAATAACAAGCAGAAGGACAGAGGGGGAGTGCTTAAACTTTGAGAGCCACAGGAGGAAATTTTAATATGAAACACTAAGAGAACTGATGAAGAAATGTGGGCTGGAATATGTTTAGAAAACTACTTTCCCATCTCAATACAGATGGTGTTGGGAAGAAACTGGAGCATATTTTTAGGGCTTACTAGTAGGTTTTTCATCACATTTAAATGTGCATCCACTTATTGCTGAATTAGTACATCCCTTCGATGCAGAAAAGATAATTTGATAAAACTGCTTAAGCAAACTATTAAGGAATGTACTGAGGTTCTTGGCTTCACAGTGACAGGGTTTTTGCTCACATGCTGTACTCATTATTTTTTATATTTTCTAATTTTTATCTGCATATGTCATCGCCAGGATTCATGACTTGTGGTCTAAATATTAGAGACATTATTAAATGTTAGATTTGATGCTTCAGCATAGATTACTAAGTAAGCTAGTGCTGAAAGCTACTGCATCCAGGATAAACACATCCAATCTATCCTCCCTGACCTCCAATGGCTAGCTAGGAATTTCTAAAATTAGTACAGGGATGATCTGCAAAGGAATTTTGCATCATTGACATTTATGCTGAAATATTTAGGTTTCTCTGTAGAATGCCTGAAATTATATATTTAACTGAACTGCCTGCTTTGGATAGGTGCAATGCAGTGGTTAATAACACAAAATCCCCAAGTTTTTCTATGGAGTGGTAACAGATGTCCCTGTGCTCTTTACTAATCTGTGTTCTCCCTTGGAGTAATGAGCCTTGAGCTCTGTCACCTGTGCAGCGCCTTGTGCTCCAGTGCATTGTGGTGCATTACAGGAGACTGCACCTGCTTGAAAGGTTTGACCCATGGAAGTGACTGAGGGTGCAAAGTACCTGGAAGAGAAATATTATGAGATGTTGTGAACAATGCACAAGAGACAGACCTGTTGAGCAGTCTGCCATTCCCTGGAAGGGTGTCTTGATTGAGCACACCTACCGTAAGACCTTGAGACTTTCTGAACTGGAGACTGACATCTGAGCAATGCAAGGCAATTATGAAACCTGCTCATCCAAGCCTCTGCAGAAATTATAGCAAAACTCTTCATGGAAAGGGAAGAAATGGATCACTTAAAAGTTAATTCCTCAGGGGTGCCCAGGCAAATGGAAAACGTTAGCATCAAGTTATAAGAAAAAGAATCCCACTCAAACTCCCTTCTGCATCACCAGCAGAAAAGCAATTTCATTTTAATTGGGGGATTTTGCTGTGTGGGGTGTCAACAGATAGGAAAATCAGGCACTAATGCCAGATTGGATTGCAATTTAACATTTAAATGGGTTAGTCTGCCTATAAGTTATTTGTAGCTATTTCTGATCTTCCCCTGAGAAAAACAAGGAAAAGTGATCTATAAATCATGTTGTTACAAATGTCTTTTATTTTCCTGGTTTAATGAAGAGAAAAGGTGTATTTGTTTCATCTTCCCCCTTCACTTATGCTTAAAAGACAGCTTTGGTTTTATCTTTGTTAAACAGAAATGACCTTTCTGTTTGTAGCTAGGCCGATAATGTTACGTAAGCATTTGGCAATGGCTGTGTGCTCTGCAGTTTGTGTCAGACACGGGTAGGTCTCTTCTGTCAAAGCACCAGTAGAAAGGTAGCTGCACATTCATTTGCACCATGTAAGATCAAGCATGTAGGCTTATCTGCTCTGCCTGCTCAGCAGTGATGTGTCTGTGCTGCTGCTGGGCAGCTCTGGGGTTCAGGTTTCTGGGGTATTAGATATGATTGCTGTTTGTGTCTTTTACCACCTGCCCTCTGACCTGTTAGTAAAATGGACTGGTTTTGGTTTTCTGGCCATCACTAATCCTCTCCTGGCATTCAGTTGCACGTTAGCAACAGGAGGCTTGACTTAGCCTCAAGCTGTTCCAGGGGAGGTACAGTTTGGAATCAGAAGGAATTCTGTCACAGAAAGAATTGTTAAACACTGGAATGGACTGGCCAGGCAGGTGGTGGAATCACTATCCCAGAGGTGCTCAAGAAATGACTGGATGTGGCATGAAGTGTCATCAAGTAGGTTGGACTCAGTGATCTGAGGTATCTTTTCCAATCTAAATGATTCTGTAATTATTCCTTCTGTCTTTTACAGGGACCAGTGTTAAGAACCTGTATTTTATGGGATAGTATTATAAAGCTGATTAATTTAGAAAGCAGAGCTGCAGAATCTAGGGAAATAAGACCTTGAGTGGAGCTGTGAAAAATGGATTAAAATTGATAGTAATTTGTTTTAATTAGTCAGTGCCCCAGTAATGCTTCTGTGCCAGGTTCAGTCAGCTGTGCTAGAAGTGGTGGAGTGAGTACATCTTCCCCACTTCCTCTGTAATCAATCAGAGATATCTGTTTGGAGTCCAGGAAGTCTTACATTGTTAGCTGGTGCTGGGTGGAGGAGAGCTTCTCAGACTTCTATTCTAGGCTAACACTGAAGAGGTTTTAATCTAAATATATGTTGCCCAAACATATTTTTCTGTAAATTGCAAGCTTTATTATTATTTTTACTATTTTTTTTTTAAGATGGGTTTTTGTTTTCCATGAGTGTTTGGGTTTTGTCCCACTTTGTTATGGGACATCATGTACTGGTGGGAGGAAAAGGAAAACATTTATCTTAAAAACTTATAGTAAAAGGAGTACTCTAACATTTTATGCACTTTTCATGCTGGCATTTTTAGTATTGGTTTGCCAATGGCTGTACTTAATCTCATTAGAAGGATGTAACTGGAGTTTTCTATGTTTTTTTTTCTCTGGTTCATCCTTTTGTTTTGGCAGTGTTGTTGCCTGTTTTGCAGGTGGTGAATCTGTTTTCTTATGGGCAGGTTTCTTTTGTATGCTGAAGTTGTGCCTTAAGGGCTTTGGTGAATTAATTCAGTTTGTTATATGTGGCTTTAGGAGTGCTTCAACAGCTAAAAACCCAATTGATGGAGAAAAGAATAAAAAAAAGTATATATTTGTTCCTTCAGGGGATGAATAGCTGAGCTGATGACTGCAGTAAAGGCAATTGCACTGGTCAGTGCAAAACCACAACAGCTCACCTGAGAGCTGACAAAGAAGCTCACGACACAGATGAAGAAGGAGGGAATACAAGGGACAGCAAAACAAAGTCTATTGTCCTTCATGAATGTTGGGGATGTAGGTGAAAATTTGTGTGGGGAATGAGGGGAGCATCTCTGAAAGAGTAGGACATCTTGCTGATTTTCTTGCCTTTCTGTTACAAGGCTGAATAAATCTGAGCCTCTCTCTGTTCCAGGTGAAATGGAGCCAGGAACTGAGGGAACTGAGGCCAAGTACCACAGCATACTTCTAGTAGTTGCCATAAATCTCTTGCAAGCCCCATGCAGAGCCCCAGTCCCACTCAAACAAAATCCAGGGTAGAAGCGATGAATTCAGAACCTGTGAAATGACATGTCTTTGTAGCATGAAAACCTGGAACTTGGCACAAGGACGTGCAAGTATGGTTTAGGGTGTGAAGCTGTCTGGGATAGTCTTAGAGGATGGGAGGAAGCCAAACCCAGTGCAACCTGTCCCCACTGCCAGCTGGGAGTGGATCTTGGCATCGATGTGTCAGCTCTGAGAGGTGTTTGTGCGTTTCGCTGGAACACACTGGCTTCAATATGCCACACTTGTGCCAGGCTGACAGTAAAATGCAGTCCTGTAGAAGAGCTTGTCCTATGCACTTCTTCAGAACTGCTTAACTCTGCTTCTGAAGCAGACTTGCAGAATGTCTCTGCAAGGACATCAGTCCTTTGGAAAGGGTCCACGGATCCTGAGGCATTTATCTCAGCTGTAAGATGTATCAAACAGCTGTGTAATGGTGCAGAAGTTCTCAGTGGCTGTTGGAAAGACTAAGCCTGTGTTGAGAAATACAAGTTTTGATCAGTTTTTGGGAGTGCTACTTGTATGTATTTCTTTATAGAAACAAATATTTGCCATACCTAAAAGGGTTCTGGTAAAATATCAGTAGATATCAACTGGCTGAGAAAGGGAAAATTGGAAAACTGATCTAAGCTGCCAATCTGAGGGTCATCTTGTCACAAGCATGGTTTAGTTTTTGCTCTGTAGAAATTCAGTCACAAATACTACAAAATATATATAGCATGCTCCATAGCAGAAATGAGTTTTGTTGTTCATCTTTTCTAGGACATCTATGAAATTGCAATGTTCTTCCTCTAAATCATTTCCCCATGAAATCAGGTAGCTTTTTTATTAAAAAAAAAGAAAAAAAAAAAGGAAAAAAATCAAGTAAATCAATGTTCTATATTTCTAGGTTTCCTTTTAGTTCATATGGAGTTTTTAGACACAGCTGAAACTTGAAAATATAGCCTCATATTATAAACAAAAGTGCAAGGTAGCAGAAGAAGCTCAATGAGGCATCACAAGGGTTTCAGCTTACAAAAAGTAGGACTGTACAGGCAGAGGAATCTTGCTGTATAAGTATACAAAGTGGGGAATGGCAAAGGAAAGTAGAAAATTGAAAATATACCTACGGAACACAGAATGTCTGAGAGGAATGTTGGATTTCAGTGTTGAGGCTTAGGTACTGACCAATGGAAAAAAGTTGAAGATTTCAGAAAAGACTTTTTGTTTCCTTTTGATTTCTCTGGCACTCTGAAGAAACAGGATTTTTTATGTTCCTTCTAAACAAAGATACCAGATTTCATTATATCTTATCTTCAGTAAAATCAACCCATATATATTTGTTATTTTAATATGTTTGGGTCAGGTAACTTACAATAATTGTGGATATTTCCTCAGAAAAGCTCTTTGCTTGCATTTGTCCTGCTATTTCAATATGCCCCCTTGTTGTCCTGGAAGACACTGTGACTTCTAGTACACACTTCAGTCTCTGAATATATTTGAACACTGGTATCTACTGTGATGAATCCCCATCATTCTAAATGAAGAATCCCCAAAATTCAAGTCAACTATATAATGAAATATTGATGTACATGTATTATCTCCAGGGAAAATATGAATATAGGGCCCAATTTTCAGCTATATTAAAAGAAAAAATGGATAGCAACAAAGGAGAATCTGCTTTGTTTTTCAGCAGAAAACTGTCAATTTTGTGGACAGTTGCTCAAAAAGTGCTTTAATGGCCTATGTAGCTATGTGAAGGAGGCCTTAGGCTGACAGAGGAAGAATATATAAAGGAAGGGAAAAGCAAATGTCACAGAGAACAAGAAAGTCAACACATAAAAATTACACTGCAACAGCAGATTGAATGTTTAAGTGTATTGACTGTATTGAAAGCTGAAGACCATAGAAGGGCTTGGAAGTCTGACTTGCAATGCAGGTACCAGGCTGAAAGGTTGTGTCCTCAGCTATCCATGGGCTTGTGCAGATACAATGTTCTATCTCTGTTAAAAGAATATTTTTTTGGAATTCTGTGGCCATTTTACAAGGGTTGTCAAAAGATTTTGGTTCAGACCATTCAGCAGTCTTTGTAAT
The DNA here is from genome assembly GCF_050655825.1 of Lonchura striata. Classification (NCBI taxonomy): domain Eukaryota; kingdom Metazoa; phylum Chordata; class Aves; order Passeriformes; family Estrildidae; genus Lonchura; species Lonchura striata. Next base: position 50,203,100 of record NC_140707.1, on the reverse strand, counting down.
CATTCGATGATCGTTGGTTACTACTTTTACACTTAATAGTAACTTTACTTCTACATTTCCTAAACAATCTATTCTTTATAGTGATGCTAGTTTATAAATAATATACTCTACTCTGTAGGATGCTTTCAAAGGAAATTGTTGATAAATCTAGAGGTGAAAACTCAGTTTTAAAAGGTGATGTATTTTTTCCTATGTCTGCACATCATCAGATGGTCAAAATATCAGCTCAGTGCTTCTTTAAATTTGTTTTTAATATGTTTAGGTTTTTTTTGCAACTTCTAAAACCTACCATTACTAGCTGTGTCACATTACTATTCTCCCTTCCATATTTGAACCAAGGGAAATTTATACTGGACATTAAGAAAAATTTCTTTATGGAAGGATTTTTCAAGCTTTGGAACAGGTTGTCCAGGTAAGTGGTGGAGTCACCATCTCCTGTAGTTGTGGCACTTAGGGATATGGTTCAGTGGTGGACTTGGCAGTGCCTGGTTAAGGGTTGGATTTGATCTTAAAGGTCTTTGCCAACCTAAATGATCCCATGATTCTATGAAAATACTTGGTTGAGAAAGGAAGTGGTGTTTGGTAGCGCTGCAAATGTTCAAATTCTTCTTGAGTCAGGCAGTGCTCGTGATTGAAACTCTTCCTGTACCCATCTAGGAATACACTGCTCTTGGAGAGCAAGCTCAGGGCTGAGGGTGGGAAGGGCTGGTTTTTGTTTTACACTTCACAAATAGCAGTGGTCCCAGGGCTGTAAATCTGAGCTTCCTGCAACCTGGAACACATCAATGTAATATGAAACTGGGGTTCTGTCCAACTTTAGGATTTGTGCTTGGGAAATCACAGTCCCAACTGCAACTTATATACTTTGTTTTTTAAATATGTGAGGCAAGCAATCATTTTGGCTTGAAGAAGAAAGAAGCTTAAATTGTTTATTATACATTTACCACACGATTCCCTAGGGTGGTACAGTTACAGTGCTTTGGTACTGTAACTGTATGACAGGGTTGTTTCTTATGTTTTTCTGTGTTTTTCTTCTGAAAGGAGAGTGAAATTCTATGAATTTTTTTTTAGTGACTTAAAAAATGGGTCAAAGTTGTTTGCGATGAGTGCAAGTAATTGAAGTTTCTGAGACTGAACACAAGACTATAGAAGCAATCTCTTGAGTGCAGTTATTTCAAGATGGAACATGCTGATTGGAAATGAGCAGAGCAATTAGCCAGCAGGAAAAGATGATGATATAAACTTTCTCAGGGTCAGTAATTCCAGACCAAGAATGGTTTTGCAGACATGTGAAACCTCCTTTTCTTGGCCCCCAGACAGTAAGATGGTTTGGGATTTTTCCAGTGTTTAGCCCTGCTGAACATATGAATGGCTATGTAATCTCTGAGGTGGAATCTTAGTGCAAGGAGAAAATGGAAATGAAAGCAATAAAATAAGCAGCAATACACTAAGGAAGCTGAAATTTGTTTTGGAAAGAAGAAAAATATTAGATGATAAAAGTTGTGAGGTATTAAAAGAAGCAGAATTGTATAAACTATTGTGCCATGAATCTTGGAAATAGATTATTTTAATCCCTGAACTACTAATAATCCTGAAATATTTCAAACCACTATTATTTGATAGCAGCTCTTTTATTGTTATATTGGTCAACTAAGAGAAGGTATGACAAATACATGAAGATGTTTCTCCCTGTGTGCTCCTTCTCACTCTCTGTGGTTTTGACCTGCACATTTTGCCTATGTGGATATGAGTATAGTAAAAAGTGCCTTGTGAAAGGAGCCAATTCAAAAGTTATCGGAAATGGAGAAAGTAAGAGGCAATACGGAAACTCATTTTTTCCCCGAGTTCCTCTTGGAGAGGACACGGTGACCGTGTTTATTTGCTCTCTTTGGGTGTGGATACTTTCTCCTCATTAATGCCCTGCTCCCCAGAATACTCTGCTGAATGGGTAGGGTACATTTTGGTGGTGTACTTCTGGGAGAGGCCATGGGAAAGGAAATAGAGTGCATTCTGGGCAGGTTACAGAAAATGTTCCCTGTTCTAGGTGAACTGAGAGGCACTAGGTTTAATACAAAGAAACTATTCTCTTCTTGCCAAATGAGTCACTAGTAACAGCCTCTGACACAATCCTGAACTCTTAATTTTTCCCTAACACCCCATGTCATGTTGTTCCCTGGTTGGTAGTTCTGGTCTGAAACTTTTGTTAACTGCCTTCTACGTTCTCAATCTCTGCAGAGTTCAAAACCATCTATGTGCTTTTTAATCTCTTAGTACAACTTAATTTTTTAATTCTGTGGACTGAACTATACTATTTTCTTAGAGAAAATACCTTAGTGAAAATTAATTATGTTGTTTATCTGCTCATTCAGTGTGTAAAACGGAGTGGAAATGCAGGTATATTTTTAGATCAGTCTTCCAGTAAAATTGAACTTATGAGCAATGCTTTCACATAACATAAGAAGTAATTAGACTGAATAAGTCAATCTGCAGTGAATAGCTGAACCAAGCTGTCATTTATAAATATTTAAAAGCTTATAAAAGCAAAAAAGAAGTTAATCTAGGTTAAAAAATCAAAATAACACCTACATTAATCCCATCAAGAGACCATGCCTTGCAATCTTCAGACATAGCAAGCTTTCTTGGCATTACTGATGTGTTGACATGTATGAAGCATTGTTTCCAGGATGTTTGTGTTTAGACAACACATCTAAAGGCAGAATTTAATATGTGTTAGGATTCCATTTTCATATAAGTAACTCCAGTTTAACTGCAATTTTGGATTGAACAGTAACTAGTGATTATCTGAGTCACATTTTAATACCATAGCAGCTATGAACTTAGATAATACTTTAAAATAAGAAGCAAGTGCTATTTAAAATGCTGTTTCATTCCTTGGCTGTCACAGGTGCAGAAGCTGGAGCAGACTACTGTCAAATATACAGCATTAGCATATTGTTACCAAAGCTGCGTAGGAGGAAATACCATTCTGTATTAACTTTCCCAAGATGCAGTATCCTGGCATTTTTCTTCTACCTGGAGCATAATTGCATTTTTAGTATAGTCTGTTGCATATTACTTCAGTGCGCTTTCCAGTTTGCTTTCCATTTCTCCTAATTGGAAGCAGGGACAGACTTGGTCTTGTGCTTAATTTCTCTGTTTGCTCCCACTTACAAGATGGGCAAGATGGCAGAAGGATGAATGATTTTGAGGAAAGAGATAATATCATGCTGGAAGGGATATATTGCATTGGTTACTTCTGACAACCAAGGCAGATATCAAGGCAGAGCAGGCAAGGTAAGTATTGCTTGTATCTGTCAGGGCCTATTCTGGAAGATCCTGACCTGACTGAACCCTTTTTACAGTCTGTGTAAATTTTCACAAGCAGCAATCAAACTCTTCTTCAAGTTATGAATCTTGCCTCTCAACAAATAATTTTTTATAATATAAAATATACTGTTTTTGGAATGTTATTAATGGATCCAGGCAGCAAACCTCAAGTCCTGTCCTTTATTATCTCTTAGAAAACCTGGCTTGACACCATTCCTTGAAAGCAGTGGTAAAATTTGCATTTAGAAATGACTGTCTTTCTGGTGAATTAAGACTGGAATTGCAACCAAAATTCTTTTCACTGTGTTTTCACTCCCCCCACCAAAAGTAATCAAACAGCTGACAACCCAGAAGTCATTAATGTCCTGTGCTCATGTAACTTTATTTTTATTGAAATAATTTATTTTTTTGTAGCATCTTTTACTTTGCATTCAGTTTAATTTATTTTAATAGACTTTTCTTTTAACTTGCATGTTCTGATTACTTATTTTACTTCTCTGGATATCAGATACAAATAATGGAATTCTTCTTCTCTGCAGTGGGTAGCTGATAAATTTGGGTAGCTGAACAGCTTTTAACCATAACAAGAAAATCCCAAGTATTTTAAGAGATTTCTGTTGGAAAATAATCTGTTGTTACATGTCTACATCTTTCTCCTGACATCAATAACTTCAGTACTTTTTCATTCACACTACCCACCATGATTTGCTATTCAGATAGCCTAAGTATACCTGCTGTAAGTGAAAGCAAATATTAACACAAGTGTGGTAGTTTTCTTTTAAAATGGCAAACAGAGACTCGAGTTCCCTTTTGTCCATGACCTTTTCCATAGCCTTAAATAGAATTCAACTCTTCCACTGAGTAATCAACATGAAGAAATAATGAGGCACACATGAAAAAAGTTAATATAACAAGGAAAAAGACTTTTTATCATAGCAACTGACAGTGCTATTTTATCATGTGGGAGAGAAAACACGTGGATGCGTGTTTGATAAAACCAGTTTATTGTTGTGTGTGTACATGGTATTAGTCAGATTAGGCAAAGACAGCAATGTGTAATTTGAAGAGCATCACAGTAATGGCATTAATGAAAACTTAATGTGAAATATTAGTTATCTTGTAGTGTTGGGTGTTTTTAAAAATTTTTATTTATCTGTTTATTTATTTCACTTTCCCAAAGGTTTTTTCACTTTCCCAAAGGGTGGTTGTGTAATGGAAAATCACAGGACTAGACCACAGAATCACAGACTGGGTAAGGTTGGAAGGGAGCACAGGAGTTCATCTGGTTCAACCTCCCTGCTCAAGCAGGGTCATCCCAGAGCACATGGCACAGGGTTGTGTATTCCAAACAGTTCCTGAATATCTTCAGGGAGGTCCAGGCTTGCAGAGTTCAGGAAGCTTATCAGCATTGAAAATAGGACCTTGAGTTGGAAACCCTGAGGCAAGTTTTTCCAGAAGTTTCCGTCTCTGCAATACCCAGATGGGAATTGCATGAATTGCAATTCCCATGTCCCATGAATTGCAAATCTAAGAACAATATTGCCAGTAAAATGTAGTTATTCTGTTCCAAACTGTAGAAATTGTATTATTAACGAACAGCTTCAAGGCTTTCTGAAACCTTTATATGCCTTGATATGTTCTGGTTTAATACTGTTGACTGCTACAAATAATCCTTTTGTTATACTCATCTTAGTTTTGAAGCAGAAATTCAATGTTGGTATGGCACAGAAGACAACTTTCTTTCAATGTCTGTTTTAGGATTTTCAATTGTGAATTGAACAGATACTCCAAATTACTTTTATATTTCAGTGATTCCTAAAAAGTCAGTGATAGAGAATGATATAATAGGGTTAGGTGGAAGTCAACAATTTTAAAAATGTAAGAGTAAAAGGAAATTCTACTCCTGTGAATGTTTTTGTTTTCATACAGTTGTTGCTATGAAAATTGCTGTACTACGAATATGCTTCCCCTGACTAGCAATGGTTCAAGTGGTTCAGGCAGGACAATAGAGATAATTAGTCTTGATGATTTTTCCATTGTGATTAGTAATGGAAACACAAATGAAATAAGTTCTCTGTATTTTTGGGGCTTGGGGGTGGGGAGGTGGGAGAGGACAAAGGAAGTAGAAAAATATCAGCTCATCAGCAAGGGGTACAAAAATCAGACAAATTATCAGAAGAGGCTGTTAAAGAGGGCTTACAGAAAAAAAAAAAAAAAAGAAAGGAAGCACTGCAGAAGGTTTTGAGAAGGTTTTGTTGGCTTAAAGTGTTTGGTCATACTTTTGAAGCAAGCAAACAAAGTGTTGAAAGCCCACTACTCAGAGGACATTCAACTACTTATACCAAAAAGCTCAATCCATTTATTCCAGTCCTTCTGTGACTGTTTTTTAGTCAATTCTTGATCTGTGAGGAAACTTTCCTTTTTGTCCTATGGTGTCTTTAGATTATGTAAGAGCTTTGAAGAACAAAATTAATGAAGAGGGAGGAAAAGGGAGAGACAGAGACATTTTTAACAATGTAGAGGAGAATGGAAGTAGAGTATAGGAAAGATCTGTGCATGTACATAATAATTTCATTCTACTCATATATAATCCTGGGAGATGGGTAATGATGTAGCAAAAATTAGCAATGACACTAGATTTTCAAAGCAGTCAGATGAAAGGTGACTGTCAAAAAGTCTCAGCTTTTGTGTTTCATCACTTTCTGTGCATGGGTCAGGAGCTTTCAGCTATCTATTACTACCCAGTAAAGATCATCACTGTTTTTTATACTATGAAGTACTAAAGAATAGTAGGAAAGAAGCAAACAGAAAATCTGAGGTTACCATTACATCTTTTTCTAAAATTGTGTCTGTTCCATCATATGATTTGAGTCCTATCTTCTCATGAGAAGGTTGTAAACAGCATGGAGGTCTTCTGTGTGGAAGAGAGAGGAGGTAGACACATGAAAAGGATAAAAAATTCAGAATGTTTTGAAGACATAAATACAATAATCATCCACTGCTGAGTACAAGGGAAACAGTAGATTTCACTAAACAACAGAAAAGCAGAATTTTTGCATAGTTTTGCAAATCTTATCAAGATTTTCCACAGGACCCCAGAAATTAAAAGAGATGAGCAATTGTGAAAATTAACATTAGAAAGATTTCTCAAATTCTATTGAATACAATGCTAAAGTGTCTGGCTTGAGAACCAAAATGATATCACTAAAGTTACTGTAGTCTCACAGACCTTTGCTCCTTTGACCAAAGGATGACTTTTGGTCATTCAATAAGTCTCCATTTTACGAACTGAAGTGAAAGAAAATGAAGGAAAATGTTAAAAAGACCCCCCACTCCACCCTGGCCTATTTTATAGATCCAGATTTTTTTTTCCTAAACACTGCTACTGTCACTGATAGAATTGTGTCTTCCAGGTTAAGGCAAACGGAGTGTGCAGATCTTATAGCCAGGTACTTTATTTCCTAATTGTCTGCATTCTTGTGTGCTTTATCCTATAAGGAAAGAGCAGAAAATCCTTAGAATGTATCTAAAGCATATATCTGCGTGTATCTTTCTGTATGCATCATTCAAATGCTTCTTGAAAAGTTCAGCTGTATGCTAGCCAATTTGTATCTTTTGAGCTTACAACCCCAAATTTACATTAGAACCCTGTTCTCTGAGCCCAAATCCAAAATGGGGAAATTTGCATTTCTGGAAAGTAAGTGGGTGAGAGAGAAGAACTTTGAGCCTTCTTCAGCTTGAAAATGTTGCACCCAGACCTGCAGTGCAGTTGGCTTGGGCCATCCATCTGGTCTCTTTCTTTAGAGAGCAGATGAGGAAACACCTCTTGCCAGAAAAAAGGGTACCCAAACCACTGGATTATACTGCTTGCTCTTTTAATAGATCTAGGCTGTTGGGAAGGGGTGAAAAAGGCTTTTGGGATCAGGAGGGAGGAAAGACTATTTACTTGCTCTCTAATATTTCTGACAGCTTCAGCAGTCTGGATTTTTGAATCAAGACTTGGCAAATACAGCAGGTGCCTTTGCTGTCACTGAGGCAAGGAATAGTTGCTGCTAAGACTGGAAAATGTACCTTACTTCCTTGGTTCCCCTGGATGCTGGACATAGCCAGATAATGCTGCTGGCGGTCAGAGCATCCTGATATGACAGAGCAAGACAAAGGCTGTGACATAAAGCCTGTCATATCAAATTAATTTCCTGAATGTGGAGGGAGAGTGTTTGCTCACTTAAAAACACAAAGAACCCGAGGTTACTCACAAGATGTGTAAGTGATCTGTTATGCCAAAGACTGAGGGGAAATGGAGAAAGGGTGAGGTACAAGACATGAGGAAGAAAACTGCACAAAGGATAGCAAGAGGGAGGGACAGGTTTGAAGTAGGCAGATACATGTCACTAGGAAGAACTAGTGTGGCTAGGTCTAAAAATGCTTTTTGGATTTTTATCAGTTGCAGTGCCTCTCTGCATGTCCTTCCTACAGCTGAAGAATAGCAGCCTAGTGCCTCCTGCTAGGCACCTGCTGAGCAGCTCTGGATGAAGGAGATGAGCAATGAGACTTTGTACATCTCCATGCAGAGAGACCCTTTCTGATGCTTTCTTGGCAATCTGTGTCTTTTTGCATAGACTTGGTGAGATTCATTTATGCAGGGAGAGTTTTGATATTTGCAAGAATATAACATGATTTTAAATAAAAGTAATCTGCTTTTCTATGCTGGTTCTATATATATATACTCTCAATTAGTGTCATAAAGATAAGTAAGTGCCTAAAAAACATACTTATGATTTCTTTTGATTAGTGAAAGTTGCAGTGCAAAGTACAAATAATCTTAAAACTTTCCACTTTGGCCTTGTATTAAGAAGAGTAGATTTTGGCATTTTGTGTGTACGTATGCTACACAAAACTGATGGTGATAGTCTCTTGTTGAAAAACAGCTCAGTTTTGGTCCAGAGCATATGTGAACATACTGTCTCTCAGCAATTAAATCAGTGCTCATATGCTCTTTTTTATGACAAGAGAATTTGTAAATATTGGTAGTTTATTATGAAACAATCTTGGGGAAGAAAACCAGGCTGGCATAAGCTTCTTGCTGTTTCACTGTCAGAAATAATTAAATACTATTTTTAATTTAAATTATTAATAATAATGGTTTCTGCAGAATTTCTTGGAGCAGATTTACTCTTTAAAAGTATTTAATAGTTTCTGCTTTATTTGAAATAAAGTTCACATATTACTGTAAAATAAGTGTTTTGCTTATGTGATGTCCTTTAAACAGTAGAATTAAAGTAAATGTTGACTACTGTTGTAGCAATGGTTGTAGTAGTACATGATTGCATCTTTAACCTTAGCCTTAACCTCATGCCTTAATCATGGCATGAAAAACCTCCAGACTGGAATGATGATGATATGTAGTAACTCTGATCCAGGCAAAATATAATATATTTTTCTGGGTGCAGTTCAAGGTAGTAAGACAGTGGACAGATTGTTGGTGGTAATGTGCAGGTTAAACATACTGAATTATTACTTGCTATCTAAAAGTCTTTTAACAATTATTGTGATGGATTATACAGATCTAAAAATTGATTCAGAGGGCTAAAGTGAGTTGTATGCCAGACACTTAAGAGGGAGAACCAGCCTTGCAGTCCCAAAGAAGCAGTTTCATCCAAGAGATGCTGAAGAACTTTTCCATTTTTGGAGAAAAATTCTAGTTACATTAATAGTTAGTTAAAAATAAAAAATATATTTTCCCTCCTCCTTTCCCCTTTTTCACCCTTCTTTTGCTGCTCCTATATCGTGCTGTCCATTTCTGTCCTGAGCTATTGATCATCCTGATAATTTAATCTATTATAATTCCTCTATTTCTATCTTCCATCCTGTGTCATGTTTTCCTTCTGGGCCATGCAGCCCAGTGTCTTCCTTTTGGACCAGTCTGAGAGCTTTGCAGTGCTGCTTCCTGCAATGCTCATTCTCCTTAAAGACCAAAACAAAGAAAATTGGTAAATTCAAACAAACCGCACACAAATTAACAAAATATTCAGAGAGCACCTAATAATTAGTCACACGCAGTTATGTTTCCTTCATGTGGAGACATAACTTATCCACTATTTTTATTTCAGTATAAATGTCTAGGTGTCTTCTTTACATGTTCAGTTCCTATTTGGGAAAGAAACCTTCACTTGGTTCTCCTCTGTGATGTTCCAGAGGCTCACACGCCCCACCACTATTACACCAGTGCCACCTTCTGCTATAATGTGCTTGAGTTGACAGGTGCTAAAATTTGAGGCAACAGCTAAGCCTTCAAAAGTAGGGCTTATGAACATTTCAAAACTTCTTGAGCTTCCAGAATTATTATTAGTATCTTCTGACACCCTTGGAGACTACACCAAAGTAGTCGGAAATTTGACTGCAGTTCCTTCCCCATCCTCCACCTCCAAATCAACAAAACTTTTAAAGAAGTAAGTTCTTCCTTGATCTTTGCTATTGAGTTATGATATGTAGCAGTTCATAGCAATTTTTAAGCAAATGCATCAGGCAGACTATATTTCTGTGATCATTTCCAGCTTTCAGTTTTTCCAGGAATATCATTCATGTCCAAACAAATGTGTCCTATATTGTTGAAGTCTTTGATATGCTGAGAAAGAGTAAATCATAGGAGTTAAATTAAGAATATTAAATAGGGTACAAAATATGAAAAAAAAAAATGGAGCTGCTCTGTAAGTGGATTTTAATGGGAGGAAAAAAATCAGTATGCTCTTCATACATGTTTTTTGTAGGAACAGTGATAGATAATAAAATATTTAAGAACAGAGCATATAATGCAGGCTTCTAAGCATTTTAAACTGCTATTATATTTTGCCCCTCTATTTTAGAAGTTCCATGTTTTAGCTGACAATCAACCCATTCACATGAAAGTCCTTTTCATTTTATTCTGTCTTGTCAGTTGGAAGCTCAGTACTTTAGCAAATCTACAGTGTCTGATTTTTCTTTTGATGGCTGAAATCAGAGACAACTCTCCCCACTATTTCAGTGTATTTGGATTACCAAAGAATTGAAATGTATTCAAATGAGTGGAATAATAACCATAGAATTGCTAGGTTTGGAAAAAAACTGAGATCATTGTACCCAACCATTAACCCAGAGCTACCATGTTTAAACCATGTCTGCAAGTACCCCATTCACCAGCTTTTTAAAACATTTCCAGGGATGGTGATTCCACCACAAATAATAATGATAATGATATAAAAAATAAAACAACAACTTTAAAAAACCCTGCCACTGATGCATCACTTTCAGAGCAAACTTGGACTGCTTCAAGTACAATACTCCTCTGCTCTTTATTCCTATCTTGCTGAAGCTTAGATCCTGTGGAAAGAAACTTGTCTCTATAAGCACCCTTTATTGCTACCCTCATCTTTTTACTGATAACACTCTTTCTCCCCTTAAAAGCCTATTTCAAATAATTTCTTTATAAAATATGCAATGATGCTACATAAAATGTTAATAACTCTTGGTTATGTAGGTTGTCTACATTGTGAGATCAAGGTATATGAACCTTGCTCTCTTTTGCACTCTTGAGTCTTATTTTTGGGGAGTTGCTCATCTTTTTAAGTTGATAGCTTTTGACTATTAATTGTTTAGAATATACTAGGGCAAATGACTAACTGGAAATTGGAAAGAGAAGCTGGATAGTAGGAATAACAAGGTCAGTGGAAGACTTTATAGTACTATGTATTAAAGCTGAAGACTGAAGCCTGATCTAATCCATAATCATGGTGTGGGAAGAGGAGCAAGGATCTGAGCTACACAGAACTTGCAATTTTATGATGCTGGATATGGGGGAGGAAGGGAAGATTTTGAATCCTATTTTTGCTAGGAGTAGCTAGCTTGATTCTGGCAATGGCTGTTCCATATATCCAAACTACTCCAAAATGAAGACCAATGAAAACTTGTATATGCAAGCAAATGTCTAATCTTCAGAAGTGCCATGCATGTAGCAACTCTCTCTAGAGCAAAATGACTGGTAGACGACATAAAAATCTTGCTCTGGTAGCTCTGGTGCTTACTGTGCGGTCTTGCTGATTTGATTTTAACTTCAAATACTTTTCTTTCCTGTATTTGCTCTTATTTCAATGAGAAATTCAGTAAATAATACTTGATTTTTTTTAACATTGACAAATTTTGTTAATTTCAAATGCTCATGGAAAATTTAAATGCCTAGTTAAAGCTTTTAACGTTATGATCCTGACAGCTCAAAATCATAATCAACTCACTCAATTATTTTTGTCAGAAAAGAGTGCAAACATCTAAGATAGTTCTGCAGACTAATTTGTGGAACTGGGTGTTGCTTCACAAAGATCACAATACTTTAAGAAGTATTGATTAAATGGAAGCAGATTTCACTTAAATAATTTTCTGCTCAGGGGATAATATAAAAATGTCTATTGGCAACTTATTTTTAACTTCTAAACTGCATTCCATGTGCACTTCCAACACATAATCCCTGCTTAAATTTTGAAAGGCATTGTACAGAAAGTCATATAACTAAATAATAAGGATTTAATTTTGTATAAACTCTAAGTAGAACATGAATGCTACTTTAAACTTGTTCCCTACCATAGATTTAGTTAAAGTTGGCTTTCTTACTATTCCTATCTTCATATTATCAAAATGAAATTAGCGATAAAATACAGAGCTTTTAAAAGGCAATAGGACAGATAGGATCTGCTTGTATTGAAAATGGAAATGCAACTGAACCTTCTTTCTTGTCGGTGGTCATTTGCTGTTGGCTTTTATTTCTCAAATGTTGTTGTGAGGGGAGCTACTTAAAACCTCAAATGTATTCTGGCTTCAGGGACATTCTTCACAATATATTTCATTGTTCCATTGACATATGCTGCTACAGAACTGGCAATAGTGATACAGTTTAGACACAGGGTGTTGCCTTGGTCACTTGATCATGTGGTGGAGCAAAAATTTCTGGTGCAGGCAGTGTGTAGTCCTTGATCAGTTTAAGGGCTACTGCTGCTGGTGGTGCAGTGCGTGGGAAGGTGGATAATGCTTCCTTCAATTGCCATGGCAGCATGGTTCAGCTCTCCAGGGCCTTCCTGTTATTCACTGTCACGCTTCCACCCTTTTCCAAGGCAGAATTAGCTTACTTTAATATCTTTCTCAAGGAGAGTTCTTGTTCTGGGCATGCAACTATGGAAAAACATAAAAAAAAAAAAAAAATCTCTGAGGAATTTCGGCCTGAATTCCTGGAAATACTCAGTATGAGGCACAGCTAGTGATTAGAAATGTATCTGGCAGAGACTATGGGATTTCTCCATCATTCAGCTTCCCTCTTTGTGAGCAAAGGCAGGTTCACATCAGCATTCATATAATTTTGTCTTAACTGCTGCTGCTTCTTTGTATAAAGACTTCAAATGGTGTTTTTCTTACTAGCCTTCCTAGCAGATGCTCCCATGGTGCTAGGATCTGGGAGCCTCAATATGATGAATTAGTCGCCTGCTCCAATATCTTTATAGGCTGAAGATACCAGCTCCGTAAGAAGAATTTCATTAGCTTCTTTCCCCTTGTGTGTGTTCTTTCTTTTTCTAATGTTTAGTCTTCAGCCTTACGAGAAGGTTACATAAGGTTTACCAATATTTGTAAGTATCGTGATTGCTAGTAAAACAAACCTGGCCACAAAAGTCTTCTCGTCTTGGTAGAAAAGGATAACAGGGAACCAGGATTAAACAGGACTCTTCTAAACTTTAACCCTTCAACCTAGCAAAGATATTAAACACATCTCATTTAGCACACCCACTTGTAATATTGCTATAATTTGAAAATAAGATGTACCAATATAAGAAGTGGCAGGTAACTGCAGGAATCCGTACAGGGAGAAACAGAGGTCCCTAATGTTCTCTTCTTTTTGGCACTTAACTCCTTTGTCATGGGTGAGTAGAATGCTGCATCAATTAACTTTGGTCAGAAATATACAGAATTTCTCAATTTTTGAATATTTGCTATTTTTTTTTCCACTTAGGTTTACATATTTACTTGTACCTGAATGAATTAGTGAGATATTTAGTGGAACCTACTATGGATGTAGAATATTTTTTTGTAAATATGAAAAAGTATGAACACATCCTTATTTTCTTTTCTGTACTTGACTAGATGAACTTACAGGGAATTGGAGCAGTTCAATGACTGTTAAACCTCTGTTTCTTCTTAAGAGGCACAACCAGAAAGTATGTACCTCTTGTGTCCATAAAGTTTTTGTGAACCTTAATGAATACTGAGAATTGCAGAGTAGCAGAATCAGTCAGCAACTATTGGTATTAGGTAAGAAAATGTTAATTTGTTATTTTTTTTTAATCACAGTATGAGATATATTTGCTACAGATGAAAGATTCTTAATTAAATGTGTTTAAAAATCAAAGCTTTGGCAATTGAGTAGTCTAGTGCAGCTGATTAGAAGGGTCATACTTTCAAATATTAGGGCATTTTTATCACCAGAGGGCACTATCCTTCCAGGCTAAAATTAAACTTGTTATATAGGTTTACATATTTTTTTTTAATCTAAGAAAAAGAATCTCAGGCAATGGCATTGGAGTTTTTTTCTTATGTATATGTTCATTTAAATAGCTTCATTCTGATCATCCTCTCCTTTATGTTTTCCATATTTCTATATGAAGAATATCCAGGTTGATGTTAGACTAGTTTAAGAAACCCCAAAAGATTTGCAGAAAATGCAAAAGTTCTATGTTGTTGTGCACTGGCAAAGACTGCTTTGTCACAATCCAGCTGCTATTATAGAAACAGACCTGCATTTGAAAAGATTTGAAAAATACTTTGTGCAGAGTATTCCCTCCTGTCTCCCCACTGAGGTGTTCTTTAGGCTGCTGGTTTGTTTTTATTCTCTCCAACCAACCAGTGCTCAGCAGCTGACAGGATAGGCAGCTTGTGAGTAATGCTGACCACACCCCAGCACAAAGTGCTCCTTTTTGTAGGTGGTTCCTGCTGGGATTTTCTCTTGCTGACTATTGTGTTCCAGTGACCAGCACTGCACAGATTCCAGTTGCTAGTTGTCCTCCTCTCATGGCAGTATGGGAAAGAGTAAAAGTCACAACTGACACAGTGGTGGCTGCAGAGCAGAAACAGTCTGCAGCAGCATGAATCCAAGATGCTGTTTCCTTGTAGCATACAGTGATATTTAGACTTTTGTAAGTAGTATTATGCACTAGAAGCATTAATGCTATGAATATATATCTTAAGTTTTTATTTGTACACTGCCTATGTTAATGTAATTCTTCTATTAAACAAGACTTTAATTAGTTTTTTGGACTACAGACATCTTTATTTTTTGTGTCATTACTAGCTGTGTGTTAGCTCTTCCCAAGTTCTGGTAAATCAGTTGCATGGGTATAGCACTAAGACATCACATCCCTTAGATTTGCCAGCATAAAACATCATATCCCTTGGATTTGCCTGCATTGCATTAGCTGTGGTACGATTCTGGACTGAATTCCTTTCTCAAATATTCCAGAGGTTATGATCTTGAACAGATATTAAAACTCACCTGATTCCTAGAAATTATGAACACCCATAGCTCTTGCTTGTAAAAAGATATTTGTAATTGTCAAGTTATTAATCCAAACTTGTGATTGACAGAAAGAGAGATAATAGGGGAAATGGTTCAGTGTTCTTTGTTGCCTTGCACACCGTTGCTGCTTAGTTCCGGGTACTGATGATAACTGCAGATTTAAGAAGACTAAGAGACCACAGCTCTCCAGCCCTACATAATTTTGTGTTTCACCTGTAGCAGCAGGCTGTGTATGAAGGAATGAGTTCTTGGTGTTACGTGTTGGAAGCATCCACTATAGAAACAAGAAAACCTGCTCTCCTGGATGACTACAAATATGATCCTTCTTTTATGGGCAAAAGAAGGCTTTGCTTTGTGGAAGGGAACGCTCACAAGGAATGGTCTGAAGGAAAAAGAAATTTAGTTAACCTTTGCTACCCACAAAGTTTCCCATGGTGTTCATGGGAATGTCTTTTAGTAAAGCAGATCTCTTCTCTGAGTATGTCCTCTTAGCATCAGGCCTCAATATGCCCCTTATGCCTGATGGGTTCCTATGGCTGACTCCTTATTTTCCTGAGTGCTTGATCTGCTTTTGACTGGTCACAATGATAGCTCTAAATCCAGAGCTATCACAAACCACCATGTACAGTCACAGGGAGCTGCTTGCACAGAGCAAGATGGGATTTGTTTTCCCATAGGAAAATCTTTTAAATCTTTTTGCAAGAAAAAGATTAAAACAACAAATCCTCAGATGCACACAGCCTTATCTAAATCTGGCTATTTACAAGCTTAGGCAGGTCCTTGCTGCCCAGTTACAATCTGCTTCTCTGCAGAATCTCTTTTTGACATGCTGTGGTTTTTCAAGTGTTTCCAAGTTCTGTTTACATTTTCTGCTGAAGATTTCCTGTTCAGAAGTTTTTCTTCAGGCTTTTAATCTCCTTGAAGAAGAAGGTGTAGAAAAGCATGAAAAGAATATATAGCTTCAATTTGGTGCATGATTACAGTCACCAGTGGCCTTTGGCTCTAGCTCTCCAAAAGTCACTCAAGCTGATGCAACTACTTGATTAACTCTTACCTGATTATTGGAATCATCAAAACAGTGGAGATGCAACATTTGTTAGATCCATGTTTGTCTTACCATACCAGAATATCAAAACCAGGAATCTGTTTTCAAAGTATTTCTAGCTATGATGTAATTAAATGGTTGGGAGTATTCTAACAATCTACATTGACAATAACAAATGTCAAAATGATTGTACTTTCTCTATTCAGGAAAAGCTCTAAAGTATTTTTCAAGAGGTCTTATCCTTTACTTTTTTATTAATAAAATGAGTGGTACAATTATTTTCATTTGCAGAGAGCAGATTTTAGCAAACTATAACCACTTCTGAAAATCCTAATCAGTTTCTGAAGAACTTCTAAATAATATAAAATGCAAATATTATAGTACCTTGCATAATACCTTACATTATTAATGTCCCCAGAACTTTGCAGTCACTGGTATTTTCTTTAGTGAGGATGACAATATCTTACTCTGAAAAATATCTTGCAGTTGGCAATGTGGGTGATTAGTGTTTGAGAACATGTCCTTTCTAATACATGTAGAACTTGCAAGACCTTAGCAAACTGAAAAGATAATTTTTGGTCTTTAAAAATCCAAAATGAAATAGAAACCACCTTTATAGAATTCTTGAATTGTAGCATCAATATGTAGCTAGTTGCTCACTTCAGTGAGCAGTACAATTTGTTTTGTGCCATTTGCAGCATTTGTCACTAACTTCTGTGGCAACTGGTCTTCATGGATACAACTAGAATGTCTTTTATTTTATAAACATATATATTTGTGTATGTGGTAGAGAGATATATGTGCATGTGTATGTGTATAGCTGCATAAAATTATCTCCCTCAGTCACTGAATGTGGCTGCATTTGTAATTGTAAGGCTGCATGACTGAAAAAAGTGGTTGGTGAGAGTGTTTTTACTATTTAAATATCACATTTAGTTGGGCAGACTTTAGAAGGAGAGTTCAGTCTTCAAAAAGAAAGTAAATTCATTGAGTCCTCTCAATACCTTTCTTCCCCAAGAGGACAGCAGTGGTGAAACCTGCTTATGGATTTGGTGTTTAACAGCTGCTTTATGGTTAACACCTCAACAGCAAAACTGCAATTAATTGCATGAGTCCTTGGAGTGACGTGGCTTGCATATGCCAAAGAATTGTTAAGGATTTGAATGCTTAATGATGGAAGCTTCCTTCTGCCTTTCTGTTTTTCTGTGGCAGTAGACACTGTTGATATAAAATCCATCCAAGGAAATGAATCTGAATTTGAGACTGTGCAATTTTCACTATTGTTTATAGATTCCCACCCTAGCTTTAAATGAGGCAACTTGGGTACTGGTAGAAACCTTGCTGCAGCAACACAAGACTTACCATGGGTAATTTTCTTTTCTTGGAAGCGGGATAAACTATCCTCTGCTGAGCATCATGTGTCCATGTCTGGCAGACTCAGGCTTTCTCATTTCAAGCTTACTCAGATCCCTACACCATATGGTAGTCTGCAGGGTAGCTATGGCCCTTTGAATTGAAATAGAAGCAAAACTGAATACAAGAAAGGTAGAGTTTTGAGTGACAGTCTAAAAGCAGCAATCATGGGGTAACTGGCAATGATAGACACTGGAGGAAGCTTCTCTGGTTTTACAGAAGACAGCTGTTCTCTCTGATGGGAGTCTACATGGGAGAGCTGCTCTGTGTATGAAAGACATAATGTAAAGCAAAACTTCAGGTGGGAAATATTTAGCTAAATCTGACTGTCCTTTTTTGCCTACCTGTCAGTTTACTTTTTGCAAGCTTTAGGGTTGAGTCAGAAATGCAAGTTGAAGTAAACAGTTAAGGATATGGAAGTCAAAAAATAAGAGAAAAAAGAGCAGAGAAATGTTATATCCTGCTGCTAGTGCAGAGCTCTGGTTTGCAACCCACCCACCTTCTGGATTACCATTCAGATCTGATGCTTTTTGTGTCTCAGAGTTATTTTCTCCTGCACCCTCCATTATGCAATAACAAGTATCAAATATGATCTGCTCAGCTATGTAATCGACAGCTGAATTGAATTTGTCCCACTACTGAAGAAGAGGTCCTTGTGCAAATTTGCATACTGTTCTTGCATCTTTTCCTGTTGTCTCAGCAGTTACTCTGTTGGTTCTCTGTTCTGGGCAGTCTGCCTTTAAACGATAAGCACTGCAAGGGCTGATTTAAGGGGAGGAAGTTAAAGTTTTGCTGTTCTTACAGGATGTGCTTTTGTGATATAGATGTGCCAACATGGTGTTAATTACTACTTCTTTAATAGCTTAGGTGATAGAAAGACTGGTATCAACTCTTCCAAATTTTGTTGTTCATAAATTTTAGATGGCTGCATCACATTGGTAATGACACTCATGTTTTTAAATCTCACAGAATGCATCTTGAAAGGAAATTAAATCCTAAATATTTTGTGAAAGCAGAAACAGTTCTGAAAATGTTCCCCAACACAGGCTCTCAAGTATACAGGGTCGTGATTCTTCCCTGTCTCCTGCTTATATAGTAATTTGCACCTCTGTGGGAAGAGAGTATCCAGTAGAATTGGGTAGCATTTCAGCTGAAAACCTGTCTACACAATTACAGTACCTGAGGATATGGATGGTCAAACCTGTAGTACTTACATGAGAATCCAAAATTTTAAAATAATATTTCTGTGACTCATCTTTCCACCTGCACAGCTGTCACACACATCCTTCTTGGTGGTATATAGAAGATACTTCTCTAACATCTCTAAATTTAGAAAAGAATATATGTTCAATGTCAAAAGATTGTAGAATCTCTCCACTAAAAATTTCAGGATGAGATTCAGAGTTCTTTGGCTTTGGCATGCTACCTCTAGTCTAAGGGCTTTGCTACACAGTAGAACTTATCCTCTGCTGAATTTTTTTGAATATAAAATGTTTTACATTCTCTGGGAAATTAACTCATTAGTGATAATATACTGTGTTGCTTGGAAGTAGCAGTAAACTCCTCCTTGTTTTTATTATTTATTATTGCATGCTTACATTTGTCTGCATTGCATGGTGCTTTGGCAGGTCTCCATTTGCCCTCCCACGTTGCTCAGACCACCTGGTCTGTTACCTGTAACTGCTCTGCAATTACACAGATAGAGCATTTGTTCCCATGTTTAAATGCTGGGGAGCAATGATATTAATTTCTTTCCTGCTTTCAAGTTCTAGCGATCTGTACAATCACCATGGTTTTCTTTTCAAGTCTTGTTTTCTTGCCTTCATCCAACCAGTTCAAAAATAATAAAAAAATTATCCCCAGAGGACAGAGATTTGTCAGAGGGAAGCAGTTCTCCAAAATTCAGACATCATAAAGTGGTGAGGATGTTAATGTTGCTAATGTGGATGGTAGAACAGAGCCATGAATTCAGGACATATATGCTGTGTCAGAAATCATAAATGTGAAACCACCTTGCAGTAAAAATGGACATCTGCTTTTTCAGGGGAGGTGGAACAGTGGAGGGCTCAAAGTATGATAAGGAATTAATACAATTTTAGCACAAGTTGGTAGTGACTCTTACCGTGGCATTGCTGGTACTCAAAATACAAGCAAGGCCCATGGGTGAGGTAATGATTTTAGGTTCAGATTATCTGGTGGTCAGGAGGCAGCCAGCACACTCATGTCTTGTCCATGTTCCCCACAAGGCTGGCAGAGGGACCAGTAAGCAGCATGGTACTGGCTTCTCCTATAAGCCAGTCCTACATTGAACAACCACCCATTGTTTGGTTTTCTTCCTGAAGCCAGAGGCACACTGGATGACCCACAGTGTGCCAGGCACAGTGCCTTTCATGCCGGCTTTCTCCCTCTCTTCCTCCCAGCGAGTCCTGTCTGGCCGTACACTGCGTTCAGAAGCTCTCTGTCCTGGTGCTAATTGAAGGAAATCTTATAATAGAAATGTGTTTGTTGAGGGCATGTCATTATGTAGCTCTGCAATAAAATATGTAGTACATAATGTATTTTAATTAAACTGGAAATTAATTAAATTAATCAGAACAAGTCCACCCTCTCCTTTTAATATTGTATGCTCCAACAATAAGAAAACTCCAGATAGGAAAATTACACATCTTCCTTAAGGAGACACTAACACTGTTAGCATTTAGTGTGCTGGGCACTCACTGCAAAGCAGCATTTATTAATGGGGGCTTCTGAGTGTGTAAAAGAAACAGATCTTAGACTCATAAAGTAATTGAGTTGGCCCTAGCTATTGAAGACCAAGGTGCTTTTGCTTTCCCATCATGGAAGTTGTCTATCTTCTCCAGAATGTCAGGGGAGGACCATTTCAGTGACTCATAGCAGCTGACCTCAGTTGTGCTTATTTACTTGGGAGTATCATGTACAGTTTTTTTCCCTTGCTATTCCTGGTCTTAGCCTGTCACAGATGTCCAGTCTGTTGTATTCATTCACTTGGATTTTGTGGGTAGGTATTTTCTTCACTTTACTGACTGAAGAAACAGGCCAGGGGTATGTCCTCTAGTATTAATGGATCTGCATGCAATTAATTATTTGTTTGCCTGTCTTCAACATCTGTGTCATTCCTGATAGAATTATCAACACTTGTCTTGGCCATGTATTTCTTAAAGCTTTGGCTACACACAAAGCTGTGGCTACAGACATGAATGTGAAATTGAGTTTAAGAGAGTAGCCATCCAACATGCCCTGAGCTCAGCATGACTGTTTAAGTGTGTAAACTAGAAAATTCTTATTGCAGATGCTAGCAAGCTCTGGTGTTCAAAGAAATTGTCCAGTTTGGTTAGATAAAATACAATACTCTGATGATCAAGATGCGAAATGATCCCTCAACCTCTCAAATGCTACATAGATGAAGGTATGATATGGTTTTCCAAGGCTGAGAGAAAGAAGACCAGAGACACCAGTGGCCTGCTGAGACAGATGGAGTAATAGGGAAGATTTTTTTCTGTCAACAGGGAGAAAAGAAAAAACTCTCAGTGACAGGCAAACCACCAGAGAAAGTAGGAGGCAGATAGTGGGGATGAACAGGCAGATCTTATTTCTATAATATACACTCTGTGGAAGCTTCTCTTCCAATGAATGAAAGTGAACTTTTACTGGGACACAGACTTGGGAGAATGTCCCAATTGCCCCATAGCCAGAATGTAGATTTTTTAACTTTTTTTTTTTTTAGTACATTTTTCCTTGAGACAAGTGACTGTGCAGCCTGTCATGTAGCTTTCCTGTGCAAAGTTACCGCCATCACCAGTTTACAGAAAACTGTCTTGTCTCAATTAAATTTCTGGTAAAACCTTTAGCTTCATGCTTTAACAAAGACTTTTTGGCACCTGTATCTGTGGATGAATGACACTGTCTGGGATTTGGTACAATAGACACCAGGCCTCTCAAAACTTGTGTCTTTGTCTTAGTGACTGCTCTCTATGATGCACTAAAGGAGCACTGTAACATGAAGAGATGTCTGTCTGACCCTCTGGGTAGCCTTGGTGCTGAAGGGATGCTTGGATACCTTAACTTCCTGCAACTGACTTTTGCAGAACAATTATTTTTCATTACTTCTGTTGTATCTACACATCTGGGACTTTGGGCTGTGACTTAGGAGATATGGTAAGTCACAAGTTGCTAGAAGCATTGTATTGTAGGTGTGTAGATCAATAAAAGTTGGTTACACCTTTGTCTCTCCATGTGCAAAGCCAAGCCTAACTGACTAAAAGACAGAGATGGTCTTCTGGGAGGGGAAATTCTAAGATCTTGGCTCTATTCCTTATATAGATGTGTTTGGCCTCTCATCTGTGAGCAAAGTGAGCTCTGTCTTGGATGCTCTGAACTCAAGCCTGATATTTATTACATCCTCCTCTCTGGTGAGTTGGAGGGTTTGTATTTTAACTACATAGAGGAAAACACTGTTCAACCTTTTCCATATCACATATTAACATCTGGCTAATCACGGCAATATCTAGACTGGTTGTTTTGTTTTGGTTTTGTTTGTTTATATTTCTGGGAGAAAAAAGCCATTTTTCAGTAAAGAATGGGTTAATGTTTAATGAGACTTGACTCACATTAGACAAGAGACAAAGATTGTAAACAAAGCATAAATCCTAAATTTTTGTGTTACAAATCACAGAGAAGTTTTTTTCTAATTCTGCATGATTTTTACTGACTGAGAAATTAATTTTATTTTCATCAACATAGACAACAAACAGCAATAAAACATAAATTCAGTGTTAAGTTTAGACATGGAAGAATATATATACAGTTTCAGTGAACAAAGAATCTGGTGGGAATAATAGGTCAATTAGGGTGCTATTACTTGCTTTGATGAGAAGGATCGAATTTTCAAGACTGATGTATATCACACACAGTGCGCCCAAGGATTATATAAACGAACTTTAAAAGCTGTGCCAGAAGGTAATCAAGGGACAGGGTATGAAACCTATTGAAAGCTTTTCTTTCATGACTTTTATTCTTGATTCTAGTTAAAGAACTGTAAAAAAAAAAGGGAAGCTGATAGAGAACCCCATTTTAAAAAAAGATATTGGTTCTGGAAGTTGCAGTAACTGCAAATGCTCAAACACAACTACATATGTTCTGGTTATCACATTTTCACCTTCCACTTTTAACAGCAAGGAGCAATTAGAGAGACCTGTATTGTTGTTGTTCTATAAGATTGTGTTTCTAATGGTCTTCAGCTTGCTCTGTGGCACTCCTATTTATAAAAGTTAGCTGGGTTTTTTAAAGACAAAATTACCTGCTGTAATGAAATCTTTCTGGTTGCCTAGTTTGAATGAAAAGTCTGAAGGGCACGTCAAAATGCACAGCTCCAGCACAGATGTTTATCTCTGTGTAATACTGAAACAAATATTGACATCTATTACATTACTGCATCTGACTCAGGGTTGGGGAAAAATAAGAAGTTTCTGAATTTCTTTAAGGAACCTTGTTATAAGAAGCTTCTGCACTGTTTTCAAACAAAGTTACTGGTGTCAATATTAGTTATCTGAGTTATGATTCATGATGCTGAGAATACAAACTAGGTGAAAATGGTTAGGAAAGAGAGCTAGAGCGGAAATGGCTTCAAGTTGCACTGGAGGAGGTTTAGATTGGATATTAGGAAAAAAATTCTTCACAGAAATGTTGTCAAGCATTGGAACTGCTGCCCAGGGAAGTGATTGAGTCACCAGTCCTTGAGGTATTTAAAAGACATATAGATGTGGCCCCTGGGGACATGGTTTAATGTTGGACTTGTCAGAGTTACATTAGCAGGTGAATTTAATGATTTTAAAGGTGTTTTCCAACCTAAATGATTCTGTGACTCTATGAAAACAATATAATGTATCAGTGTTATGTTGTCTAGCAGGAGGATTTTTTTCACCTACCTCCTTCTGTCTTGTTTTAGCTTTAAATATAATTGGAAATTACTGTCAAAAAGAAGTGGGTAATTTTGTTGTACTGTTATTGGGGCTTTTTAAAATATATTTTATTTCCTTTTGGATGTGACTCTGCAGTCCTGCAGTAGCAGAGCTCAGTGAAGAGGAATAACAAACCAAACAGTCTTTCTAGGCTTCCCTTGCATTGCCCAAGGACAATTGACTTTGTGTCCAAAAATTATTGACTTTTACTATTTTGTAAAAGACTTTTGACCTTTATAAAGGACTTTTGTCCTTTTTGTCCAGATATTTCAAGGCTGTCCTACTTGAGACATGACTTTTGACATGCTAAGACTGTTTTGAAATGCAATAACAAAGTATAATGCTGCTGACTCTTTAGTCACAGGAGGCAAAAGTAGTATAACACGACTGGGATACAATAGGCACATCCATGCAGAGATGTTACAAGACCCATGAATATAGAATATCCCATCTGGTTTTGTTGTGAAACATTGCTAGGGACTCCAGCTATTGTGAGCATATCCTGTCTTGAACTTTTGGGGTTTTGGGAGGGAACATTGTGTTTATTTTTCTGTTAAAATGTACATGGTGATAAATAAAACATGTAACTCAAACCTACACCAAAAACCTAAAACAAAAACTGGTTTGCTCAATGCAAGTAAAATAAAATGAGTTTGTGGCTTTATTCTCCACTTTAATTAGGGAAGAAGAGATGTTCATATGTTATTTGTGGTTCAATTCTTCCTGTTGTGATCTCTGAAAAAGAGGAGGGTCTAGTTCTGGTCTTCTGGTTTTACTTAAGCAAAAACCCTCAGGAAAATCCATTCAGTCTGATTTCTGTAGTGAAACATGTGAAGCATGTGAAATATGTTAATGATTCGGGATGAGTGGCTGTACATTTCACTGAGGAGGATGGCAATGCTGTGGAGGGGATGGGTAAGCCAAGGCATGAATGCACAAAACTTTTGGTGTAGAGAGAACCTGTAGAGTGACCCCTTTTTCTTGATATAATTGTAGCCTGTAACCTCTTATAAGGTAAGCTGATCTGCTGCTTTTGTTGCATTCTTTTTTCATATACCTCTGGTGTACTTGAGAGTCTGTGTTCCCTTCCCTTGCTCTTTGCCAATGATAAAAGACAGTTGTATCAAAGCAACTAGAGTCCAGATTAAATCAGTCAGCATCAAACATGTGTCTAAAGGCTTGTATGCAACAGACCATTTATAGAAATTAATTTGGAATAAGTAAATAAATTAATTCAAAATGGGCTACTTAAAATCACCTTTAATTCCTGTGCAGGTATTGCTATTCAAAAATAATAAAGTCTCACAGTACATGTATTAGCTCACTCAAAGATTGAATGAAGCAAAATCTTTGGGTGTTTGATTCTACTTGATTCAGTACAATTTCTGTTGGATGACAGAGGTGAAAGCCATAAATACACCCCACTGCTCTTCCACACCATTCTCCTGAATTGCACTGTCAAACTGTTCTGTATTCACTAGCCCTTGGGCTGGCTTGGTTTTGTTCAGCAGTTCGGGAGATGTTAGCAGGTACAGCTGCTTATGACTTTTCTGGCACAGAGGTGTGCTGGCTGCGTCCCCATATGGGCAGAGGAAATGGAAACTTTCTACATATCTCCAGCAGCTAACATAGTAGTCTTCAAAAGGAAGGGCTCCTAATAATTTTTCTACCTCCTTTCAGTATAAAAGCAACATAAAATGCAGGAGCAAATGAAGGACTGCTTTCAGTGTTCCATCCACTTGACCAGATGCGGTCATAGGGTCTTGAAAATTAATACATTCACAGAGTGAGGACCACCCTTCCTCATTATGATTTATCACTGCACTTCTTGCTGATAGGTTTGGTGAATAATATAGAAAATTAAAAATAGAAATTCAGAAGTAAAAAATCTTGCTCTTGCCCATCCCTTTTTGTAATTCTTATTCAAATAAAAATAAATGCCCTCTGAAGCCAACACCTGAGACATTCTGATTGTCAGATGCAAACCATGACAACAGATGCCCTTGAAAATATATTTATTGGCAAGTACCCAAATAAATCATAAAATTAGATTAGTAAAGAAAAACAACCAAATAAAATTAAAAAGAGCAACTCTCAGGCCAAGGTACTCTTAAAAACCTGAATTTGTATGGACCAGATTCAAAAGAAGCCATAATATGTCTGCCTGCAAAAGTATATAATAGAATCATAGAGTACTGAATTGGAAGGAACACATCAGGATCATGTATGTCCAACTCCTGGCACTGCTCAAGACACCTCAGGAATCACATTATGTGCCGGAGAGCATTTTCCAAATGCTTTTTGAACTCTGAGAGGCTTGGTGCTTTGACCACTTCCCTAGAGTGCCCGTTCCAGTGCTCAGCCACTCTTCAGGTGAAAAAATCCTTTCCTCATATCCAGCCTAAACATCTCCTGACACAGCTTCATGCCATTCCCTCAAACTTTGTCACTGGTCACAAGAGTGGCAAGATAAGTGCATTTCCCTCCTCTTCCTCTTGTGAGCCTTTCCTCCAGGCTGAACAGACCAAGTGACCTCAGCCACTCCTCATGCAGCTTCCCCTCTAGGCTCTTCACCATCCTCATGGCCATCCTTTGGACACTTTCTAATAGCTTTGTATCCTTGTATTGTGGCTCCCAAAACTGCTCACAAGACTTGAGATGAGACTGCACTAGTGCAGAGCAGAGCAGAAGACTCCCTTCATTTTGACCAAGAGGTGATGCTGCCCCTGATGCCTCTAGAGCAAGGGCGGCCTTCCTGTATTTATATATATATATATGCATACATACACACACACACACACACACACACACACACACACACACACACACACATATATATTTTTATATATATTATACATAAATATATATAATATATATAAAATATATGTAATATATATAATATAAATAATATATGTAAAAATATATAAAACACACATTCACATGCACACACACACACACACACACACACATATATGTATTTATTATTCATTAGAAACATATTTTAGGTGTTTTTCAAGTGTTAACACTCTCTGTGTTTCTGTTTTTGCCATTTGTTGCCTACTTCGCTGTATCCCTGTCTTGGGATTATTTCATTCTCAGTTGGTTCAACATAAATTTTAAATCCTATATGCTTATTTTTATAGAAGTATTTTCTGTTTGCTATCAAAGTTAAACAGGATCTTGCTGGTTTTATCTCATGTTTTCCATACTTTAATAGGTGCTAAGCCAAGATGAAGGTTGTGTTAAATGGCAGAGACAGTTGTGTGATAATATTGCTCCCATTCTGCTGGCTGGTGCAGGGCAGAAGGTGAGAGCAAAGAGCTCGAGGAGCAGTCTCGTGTGGGCCAGGCTGTACAGCTGAGAGCATCAAGACTTGGCAGGACTGGCACTTGTGAAATCTGGGGCCAGGGAAAATGCTGAAGGGGATATAAACTTTGGTCTTTGCTTTGAGTCCAAAGCAGAGTGAATGTCTGAAGACTACTGCCTGTAGCTGGTGAGTGCTCCAGGGAACTGCTTTTTGCTGCTTGCTCCTGGAAGCATAATACCTGATTCTGAGAGTGTGCATGGATTCAGCATATACTGATTCAACAGATGTTGATGCAAAATTGCTGGTTTGGGAAATATGCCATGAAGGAACTTAATTTTACAGACAGTAGAATTATACTGTTACAGATATGCCTGTAAAGCACAATTTACAACAACTTACAGATAGTTTCAGATATGTGCTGCATTTCTTTTCTCTTTATACTTTCTAAATGAAAGGTAGTATCGACTAATCTGGCAATTTTCAATGTTGGGGATAGAATTAATGTATTTTTTCCATTTCTTTGGCTTGTATACTTACTTAACTGATTTTGTTGGAAAGGAGACAGAGTAGCAGATAAAGCATTTATTAAAGTGTAATTCCACAGCATAGTGCACAGACTGTAAGCAAAGGCTATAAATGTTAAGTACCAGTTTGTAGTGTGAGTCCTACAGCCTCTGCTTCCTTTTTGATGAAGAAAAATCACTTCACTGTAGTCAGTGAAGGCTCAGGTGATAGTATTAAGCAGATAAACTTAGAATTCTGAAGCAAAAATGGTGTTTTTTTATTTTTATTTTTATTTTTTTTTTAAGATCTTACGAGCTAAGAAAATATCCACTAGCTATAAGAGTAAAAAGGGCCTCTTTTATTTGCAGGTCTGGTTCTGAGAAGCCTTTCATCTGTGGGCCTGTTCTTATCACACAGTGCAGTAGAAAACTACTTTTTTTCCAGTAGAACTTCCATTTATTTTAAAAAGTTATGCAGTGAGTATGTGTTTAGGCTAAATAGTGGATCATGCCACATATTAAAATTGAAGCCAGGAATGTGTTTGAGGAAGTGTTAAGATGGTAGGGTACATTCATAATATTACATGAATTTATCTGTAATTCAAGATACTACATTAGACCAAGGGATGATCTGATCCCAAATGATTAGTTGCAGTTTAGGAAATAAAAAAGGAGAAAGGTGAGGTGCAGCTGAAGTGTGATAATTTCTGATCTTCAAGTAGATTCATACTACTACTAATTTGTTATGGAAGACAAGTAATCCATACTGTATCCTAGTATTATCCTCTGTGAATAACTGAAACACATTTCTCAAGGTTTATCCCCTTTTTTCTTTCCTGACTAAAGCACTGAGCACAATTGAGCAGACTGCCTAGGAGAATGCAGTATTTAATTGTTATGCTGAAGGGACTAGCAATTAGATAAAAAAGGAGTTGAAATTCTGACAGGCTAAGATAATCTTTGCTATGCTAAAGGTTACAGCTGCCACTAATTTAGTTGCATTATCCTTCTCATTGCAGATGTTTAGGGATGGGTCTTCTAAATTACAAAGAAGAAAAGTATTTCCACTATAAAAACAAATTTTATCATAAGAAATATAATTTATAGGATGATAAAAGCTTTTAATACTGAATGATTTGATAGACTAACAGGAAAAATAGAGTATTTGCATAGATATTTATCTGAAGAACAGGGTGAACACAATGACACCAGCCAATGTATTTCCAGTTATGTTGCTTCTGAAATGAAACACTTAGGAACAAGTGATTGGGCTGAATTAATATATTGATACCTAATCATGATTTGTTCATTAACTGTGTTGTCCACTAGTGATAACTAGTTAGCACTATAAAAGCTATAATGGGATGTTTTGGTTAATGTATTCAGGTCCTAACAGTTTCATAAATAATTTTTGCAAACAAATCAAAGTCAATAGAAGAGGAAAGTGACCACACATAATTTTACAATGGTTTTTCCTATCTCTCAGTGATTGATAATGTGACCTTAAGTGGTGGTGAAATGTCTGATGGGTTAAAAATGTCTTTTGTTTGCTATTTTGTCTATGATGTTAAACAAAGACAAAATCTACATTTATTATCCTTAAAAAAAAAGGAACCAACCACAAACTGTGAGCACAGTTGTTAAACTTGAAGTAAATCTATCTACTAAAGCTCATGCTAAGTGGAAGCACAAAGCTCCTGGGGGCTAATTTACTCTACTTCAAAATAATTAGGCTATATCTGATACTGACCAAACTGGCTTATTTGGAGCTTGTTTGGAGATCTCGAGCTACATGCTAGTGTGCAATGCAGGTAAACCATTGGTTTAAGATTTATGCTGGTTATTCTATTGCTTCGTCTCCAGAAAGGCTCATAAGTCTGTAGGTGTAGGTTGTGGTTAGGACTGCTCTGGATCATAATCTGTCAAGAATAATTTGCTGGTGTGCCCATTGCCTGCCTTCTAGAACACATGGAATTCACATTGGAAAACACTACTTTTACTTATAACATAAAGCAGCGTGGGACACATGTTTTTATGATAGCAACTGTACTTATCATTTAATACAAAGCTCTGAAAAAAATCTGAAATAAAGGATTGGCAAAACCCTTTCATTTTCTCTTTGCAACAGAGAGATTTTGAAATAAACCCTCATACAAGAGAGGTTAAGTGTCAGAGGCTTAGTCACCCAGTTGTAGCTCAGTGTCCCTGGTCCTACAAACCTTTAAGAAATGTTTAACGCAGTCACATTTATCATGTCAAGCAGTCAGTGGAGCTTATACAGTGAGGTGCAAGGAATTAGATTTCAGATATGGGCTCACCATGGCTATACTTCTCCCAGGCCAAAATCCACATGCAGCAATAGGGATTTCACAGTAAAGCCTTAGGGAGAGCATAGTGTTTCTGCACATGGGGACACTGTGCTTTCAAGCTGAACAAGAGAAGCTTGTAACCAAATGTGGTGTGCTGCAAAGGGGAATGCTGATGCAATTGGACTCTTGTGACCACCTCTGCCTGATGTGTGCCTTGCCATTAGGCACATGGGCTGTTTTAGGGCAAGGCTGGATTTCTCCAGCATTTTTCATGTGGTGCTGTGTTGATGTAGAACAGCAGAGTATAAAAAAGATTGCTGAAGAATAAAAGATGAAAAATGAATCTACCTCTTTGGGCACCCTCTAGCTGAAAAAATTTAAAATAGAAACATCACCAAGCAAGACTGTGTCTGTTGGATCACAGGTGATAGAGAGAAATATTTGCTCAACATACTCCAGAGAGGGGATCTAAACCTTCTCTTCAGAGCGGATTGTATTTGCTAACCAGAGCTTTTATCTTCCTCTCTGAAGCTCCTTATGAGGGGAAAAAAAAAGAGCTTTATATGTAGTTTTAAATTAATTTTGGTTTTCTTTTCTTCCTCACTAAATGGAATATAAAAAAATCCAGAATCATCACATTTTCTCCTTCCTTTGCCTTATTTTTTAACTCTAAAAATTTTAAACTTTGACCATAATGTCAGTGTAGTAGAATGGAACTGCTGAATACACTCCTCTAAACAGAATTGAATACACTCCACCTTTTGCTGGAAAAAAACCATCCAACCTGGAAATAGAAAATTTTCAGCTTTGAAAAATGGAATTGGGATGAAAACTTTAAGTCTAAGTAAATTGAATGCTCTAGTTTTACAATTTCTCTGTAATTAGGTAAGATATTTGAAGAAAAAATTTTCTTGTGGGAGAGAAAGGGAGATAAATGTGGTTTTTTATTGGTTTCAACCTTTATGGATCATACCTTCAAGGTCATGGCTCTGCTTTTTTCCTTTAATTCCATCTTGGTGTTGCAGGAGGCTACTGATACCTTGACCATTTGTTTCTTGGAGTACCTAGTGGAAATATTGAAGCAATGAGATTCAGGAAGAGTCACTTGATAGTAACTACTGGCATTTGTTACTTGTTTTGTGTGAATATTTTCACAGAGTAAAATCTACATTAAGAATACAATGGTGTCAGAAATTTTCATTGCAAACACAACAAAGAAGTTGTGAAATGTCCTTTAAAATCCATGAATTTATTTAAGTTTCCTGCTTTAAAACTTGTTTTGAGATGCTGATTTCTGCTGTGCTCGTGTTTGCTTCATGCTAGGTTTTAACAAGCAAGAGTCAAACTTAGTCCTCAACAGGAGATGCTGGACTAACAATCTAAATCTTGGGCAGATATGAGGTAGAACATATCCCTGCACTAAGGAGTCTGTAACCTGTATAAGCTAATTGAAATATGTAAAGTTGTTTTCTGGGATTTTGTTGGGTGTTTTGAGAGGCATTAATTTTTTTGGTGTTTTTTAAAAGAACTCAAAACCACTTCTTGACTACTTTTTTTTTTTTTTTTCATCCAGCAACCAAACAACTTTGTTTTATATCTAAAACTAAAGATTTTTTTTTTCTTCTGTACTGCAGGTTGCATAGACCTCAGTCTCCCACTGAGAAAAAGAAATATCTTTCTGGTTCACATGAGTTACCAGCAAATTTCATGGGAAGCAGTGACATTTTATTTCTCTTCAAAGGCAATCAGTAAAACTGAAAAAAGTCACATTTTGTTTTCAGCAGAAAGTGCCTCTGTGTCATAATTTAAAGTGAACAACAACCTCTAGCTTCATGCAGGAAGATAAGTATATGTTAGACAGTTTCAATGGATAATGTTAATTTCAAGTTCATTAGAGCTTAGAAAATGAAAATGCCTATTTCTTAATGATTACTCTTCAAGAATTTTTATACATTTTAAAATAATTTCACTTCTGTATGATTTTTTGTCTTTGAATAATTCCTACCATGTTTTTGACAAAATCGGACTAATTGACTATTGCTGTCATGAAAAAATGAAAATGTAATTTGACAGAAAAAGCACCATGAAATTCAGTTATTGGAGTCACGTAACATGACAAACCAATATGTAATATTTTTCTGGATGCAAACTGGAGTTTTTGTTTTAAATAGGACTTTCCATAGTTTCACTATTCTGGCAGCAGAAGCATCAAATGGGTGACAGACCAGGAAAACAAATGGCAGATTTTGTTAAATGATCTTTCATTATCTTGCTGTATTCATCCTAGCTTTCAATGAACATTGGTTTTGGAGAAACTTTGACTGCTTTAGAATATGTAAAATCTTAAGTTATTTACTGCCTTTCCCATTTATGGATCTAGTTGCTTCTGGTTTTGGCTATGATTTTATAAATGCTTGAATGTAAATGTTACTTTAGAAATAGAGAACTGTTACCTTGGATGAAATTATTCATGTGCAGGGATTAATATTTCTGGATCAGGAACACCTTCAGTATCTTCAAGACAGCTAATCACTGAAAAAACTGGGAGAAAACTACTAGTGATCTCATCATGTATTTCATTTGAGAAAAAAATATCTGCAAACAGAAACTTCATGCTGAATGGTTATTACAAAATTACATTAATTGACTCAAGACACATTTTTTCCCTTTGCTGTTGCAGAAACTAATTATATCAAAGTCTCCTGTAGATATGGCAGTTTTAAAGAATGATATAGTTTTTTTTTGGTTATTTACTGATAACATTGTAATGATGAGATATTCAAGCTGACTTGTGAGATTCAATCTAGGACTAGGCTGAGACCTTAGATGTCTCAGCCTGTATCAGCCCTTAGATGTCTCGTTCTCTCTGAGAATGAGAACTGTGTGTAAACGCATCACTTTGGGAGGAACTTGGATTAAAAACAAGAGTTATGAATGGATCCTATGAGCTCTAAGGGAACAGTCTGCTGGATGCTGTTCACCCTTCCTTCAATTACTTCACTCCATTGTAGAATGCTCTGCAGATTCAAATGTTTGAAAGATTCAGGTGAGAAACTGCAGAAGGGAAAGGCAAAGATCAAAGATTTGTAAATGAGACTTGGAGAGAAGATAAGAAAGTGAGGCAGAGAGGTACTGTTAGATTGTGCCAGATGGCAAAAGACATGGAGTAAATAAGTCTTACCAGAAATGGGAGAAACAGCTCACGGGCCTAGTCCAGCCTAAAGAACTTTACTGACTTAGTTCATTTTATGCTGATGTGGTATAGTGGCAGTTAGCTCTCTAAAGTGCAGACACATGGCAAATCTGGTCCACAGTGTGAAAGAAGTGGAGCACTTACTGAGAAAAAGGAATAATTGCCTTACAGTGTGAGAAGGAGCATGAGGAAAATAACTTTTTCCTTCTCCTGAAACTCCATTTATTGGTAGGACAGGAAAAAAAAAAGGGGGGAAGAATTATCTTCAGCTCTTAATGAAATATACTTTCTGTCTCCTGCATTTCTATGCAACTCTTTCCTTTTTTTCCCCTCTAGGTGGCTGGCTGGTATATTTGGTTCCTTCATTTTGCACAGGTTGGAAATTGATGTTGAGTTTCAGGTCTAAGAGTATTTTACTGGGAACTTCTCTGAAATCTCCATATTTTTGAGCTGTTTCACTTATTTAAAAATAATCTCTTTCAGACATTGAAGAAGAAAGGAAAATTAAATGGTTGTTTGAAAATCTCAGCAAGAAAGGACTGTGTTATTGAGATGTACATAGCTGAGAAGTGTGTGATAGCCTGTGTAGCCTGATAGTTTTGTAAATAAAATGCCAGACAAGTTAGCTACTTTGCAGAAAGATCTCACTTTAGAGCCTGCTAATTTAGCTCATTTATTCCCCTCTTCTTTTATCTTCATCTTCTTTTCCCCCAGAAGTTATATTTTCATTGTTTAATCTCTGTGTTTCAGATTAATGATATATCATCATTAATCACCTTTCCTGATTTCCCTATCCCCATTTCTAAAGGAAAATGTTTCCATTTTAGGGTTAAGTTCTATAAGGTCTAAAATAATAATGAAGATAATATAAATTAGTGAACCTAAGTCTTTGGTCCTAAATCTGTTTTACCAATTATAGCAGAGAAACATGAGTGGAGGCTGATTGCTTGAGAAGCTACTCAGCCTGGCTCACTGTCTTATTTCCCTGTTAAAGACAATAATATTAATAAGAATTTCTCTGTTTTCTATTGCATAATTATCCACTTCTTTCTTTTAATCCTACACATTCTTTTGTATTTTGAGATAGTCTGGAGCTTGTTCCCTTCTCTCACAATTAGACTGAGGTTGGGGAATAAAAATGGAAGGGATGTTTGAAGCTTTTTAGTTGTTCTGTTAAAGAATGAGTGAATGTAAGCACAAAAGTGAAAAATATGCCTAGAATATGAGTGGTGCATAGATACTTTCTTTGCAAGAAGGGATTAAAATCAAACCCTCTTGAGAAGAGGGATTTCTTTTCTGTGGCTTCTTGTTCTCTGAATTGCACTGGATTATACAGAGGGATTTAATGGTTGTAAATATAGTAATAGGCTATAAGGCAGCCAGGTTTCCAATAAAAACATTGAAAGTTGAGCAGAAGAAAACTAGGCCTAGGGTTTTATTTTCAGTACATTAGTGCATCCTTTCTCTAAATTCTTTCCCAGCATGTTATATGAGCTTACTGACCTATCCTTCAATACACTTAGGAGTATGTTTCTTGTCATCTGCCCCTGCCTTGCTGTGTACTTTGCAACATTGAGCACTTGATGTTGCACAGACTCATAAAGGAATTTTCAAACATTGTTCTGGGAGGACGGCTGTGGGGTTAAGTACTGCAGCGTAGCAATGATACAGACATGAAGAGATAAAAAGGGTCTCAAGGGAAGCAAGTTTCAAACAGAAGGAACTCAGTGTGTTTAGGGAAAATGGTGTGATCCTGTTGGCTGCCATGTTCTGAGCAGACACTCTCT
The DNA here is from genome assembly GCF_050655825.1 of Lonchura striata. Classification (NCBI taxonomy): domain Eukaryota; kingdom Metazoa; phylum Chordata; class Aves; order Passeriformes; family Estrildidae; genus Lonchura; species Lonchura striata. The sequence continues at coordinate 50,168,657 of NC_140707.1, read as the reverse complement.
AGACCAGCACTACAGTGGCACACAATTGGCCTCCTACTCTCACACTGGTGGTAGTTTGACACTGGCTGGATGCCAGCAAAGCCACTCTCTCTCTTTCCTCCTCAACTGGATAGGGAAGAGAAAATATAATGAAAGGCTCATGAATTGAGATAAGGGCAGGGAAAGATCACAAATTGTCATGAGCAAATCATGCTGAGCTTGAGGAAATTAATTGAATTTATTACCAATCAAAATCAGAGTAGAATAAGGAGAAGTAAAACTAATCTTAGACCCACTTCTCTCTCATCTCTCCCTCTTTCCAGGCTTTTTTTCCTGATTCACTGCTTCTTTCCTGCTCTTCTCCTTCAGAGGTACAGGGGAATGAGAATGGGGGTTGTGGTCAGTCCATCACTTGTTTTTTCTGTTGCTTTTTCCTCCTCAGGAAAAGAAGTCTTTCCCCTGCTCAAAAATGGGGTCAATCCCATAAGACACAGTCCTCCACAAACTTCTCTAACATGAGTCCTTCCCACAGGCTACCGTTCTTTACCAGCTGCTTCAACATGGGGCCCAACAGGACTGCCAGCGAATCTGTTCCAGTGTGGGTTCCTTTCTCCATGGGTACAAAGGTCCTGCCAGGAGCCTCCTCCAGTTTGGGCTTCCCACAGGGTCACAGCCTTCTTGTGGACATCCATCTGCTTCAGCATGGGTCTCTTCTGCAGACTGCAGGTGAATGTCTGCACCTCACATATCTCCAAGGGCTGCAGGGTGACAGACTGACAGCTTGCCTCCCCATGGACTTCATCACAGTCTGTAGGGGAATCTCTGCTCCAGCTCCATGTGCTCCATCTTCACTGACCTTGATGTCTGCAGAGTTGCTTCTCTCACATATTCTCTTCTCTGGCCACAATTACTCCTGCACAATAACTTTTTTTCCTTCATAAGTAAGTTATCACAGAAGGTCTACTACCTTTGCTGATGGGCTTGGCCTTGGTCAGTGAAGGTTCTGTGTTGGAGCTGGATGGAATTGGCTCTGTTGGGCATGGAGGAAGGTTCTAGGAGCTTTTCATGGAAGCCGCACGTCGCTTTCCCACCCCCACCAGAAACTTGCAGTGCAAACCCAATACAGCAGTTTCTTGGACTGAAGTTGTTCACGTGTCAAAAGCCATCCTTAGCACTTGTCACTTTGAATTAGAGTAGAAAGAGCTCTTCAACAGTCGTGTACAACACTGCCTTAAGAGGTGTTGGTCATCTGCAGCTCCCAGTGGAACTGAAGAAGAAGATCCTCAGTATCACATGGGATTTTGTTTCTAGGTGAAGAAGAATTTGGTGATTTCAAGAGGACACATATCTTGAACTTCTTCTCCTTTGGACTTGAGTCAGTGATAAACAGTTCTATTTAGCCACTTTTCCTATGATAAAAGTCCTTTAAACTTCTAATAGAAGACCAGGTATAAGATTTCTGTGTGAATGCTACCACAAGCACTAGGAAAAGAAAATTATTTTTGTTTATTTAACTTCTCTAATTTTCAGTCTGACATTTCTCTACTGCACTCAGAGACAAGATTTGTTTATAGTGTTTTTTCTTTGTGTAGAAATGAAGAGACTTTATGGGATGGCTTGAAGTTTTACAGATTTTTTTTAATATTAAAACCATCAAATTATTCAGAAAGGAGGATTTATTATAAAAATTCCCACTAGAGAAAAATCAGTATTGGAGTTTAAGTATCCGCTAATTTTGCTTGAGACTTTGGATTGTCTTTCATTTGTCCTGAAATTATTTTTTCCTATAGATTCTGAAAAAATCCCCTAGTACTTTATTTGGCACAAAAAAAAATCCCACTATGCAATCCCCCAAACCCATTCTCAAAACTCAGAGCCTTAAATGGGTCTATGCCATCTGTTCTGCTTCACTTTGGCAGCTCTGACTTGACATCTGGCAGTTACAGAACTAAGTGTGAGCTTGTAATTAGAATTGGACTGAGATCTCAAGTTCCTTGTTTTAATAAAACTTCCCTGTACTATGTGATGTTGCAGAGATGCTATCTGAATACTGGTATTCAACACGCTTGTATGCTTTTGATGACTCATCTAGAGTATGTAGAAAGAAGCAGCTTTATAGTAATGACTTTTGATTTACTTCTTTCAATCCTTATTAGAGCATTTCTTAATGATGACACTGGAGTTATTTTTGATGGCTTTGTAATATTTCTCTAGATAAACAAGCAATATGACTTCTTCCATGGGGAGAGCTCTCAGCTAAAGGATAGCAGGATTAATCCCAGAGGAGGTACTGTGTTCATTTGTGGTACACAAAATTGTTGAGAGCCTCTAGAGGGCAAACCACAAAGAGTTTGGAGACTGCCAGTGTTATGAACTGTGAAATTAAACCCAGTTGCCAATGGAGAAGGGAGGGGAGGGAAAAGTAAGGACAGGCAGCAATTGATTCAAAGATGAAATTAGCTGGTAGGAGGGTAAGCAAGGAGAAGGTATATGTAAGAGAGACTTGAGAACTTGTTAAAGAGTTGTTCTTAATTTCTTGTTTTTTTTTCTATAACTATCACAATTTCTTCACTCAGGATGTCTGAACACTTTCAAATGTGCTCTTTTCATTCACTTGCCCTTGTTTTCCTTTGCTCCAGTAGTGGAAATAATTTGGGCAATATATCTTTACTTCAGGGAAGAGACAGCAATTTGGCTTTTTGCTTCAGTTAACAGCTTGAGCTTGGTTCTGCAGGGGATCTTGAGGGTGAACCTGAGCAACTGAATTTGACTAAGAACCTAGGTTAATGTGCTTCTGCTGCCATTTAAACCCATGCTGTTTAAGAAGGTAAATAATTTCTAAGAAATTCTCCCTACTGCCTCATCCCTTATTCCTCATGTCTCTGTGCTGCTCTTTAGTTGGTGACACTGAATTAGTGTCCTCTTAAAGGCAAGAAGATGACGTTTATTTTCCTCTGATTTGTCATGATGTTACTTTTATGAAAATGGTTCACTTTTTTTTTAACAGCTTTTCATTTAATACAGACTTGGATTTGGTTATATCTATTACAGTCTGTTTCCCTGTATGTTCCTTATGCAGCTCTAAATTTGAAAGAGAGCCATCATCTTGACATTTTATTTGGGCTAGATTTTGAATAAATGTAATTAGGCTTTGTCACGCTTTTTTAGACAGTCAACACAAAGTTATTTCTTTTCTCTTTGATATAAATAGCTCTTTTAGACTGGCTCTCTTTTAATTGCTCTTGAAGATGTTCATATTTTTATAAGGCTGTAAATGTCAGGTCTGGATGAGTCAGACCTAAAATATTAGGAAGCAAACTATCTCCTAATGTTCTCACTCTGTCCCAATCCTTGTGAAATGCCAAGAACTTCCTTGTACATGCTGAGGTCTGTTACAGCATTGAAGACAGGGAGAGCTGAAATTGCCTAGCACCTTTCAACAGAATCCCTTACCAAACAGGCTGTATTGACACCAAGGATGTTTGATCTCCATACAAAAGATGCTATGACACTTCTTTGAAGAATTAAGTATCTTATTATAATTGATGTTTCCATTTTTGAAACACAGAATCAAAGCCAGGTTGCATTTCATGTATTCATCCCACATAACCTTTTTGGAGATAAATTAGCAAGAACTACCTGTACAGGCAGAGAGGTGCCTGCATAGAGAGGAGTCAGTGGGAGGTACATGAAAAGGGAACTGCAGAGCTGTAAAAGTGTGCTTAGATATGTGTACCAATACTAGCTCTGTTCAATAATTTCTTCTGCCTCTCATCTTAGTCTTGAGTTGCTCTTCGGGATGTTAATCAGAATTCATTTTTACTGGGAAAAAAGGTGTAGTCAACTGTGCTAAGTGGGGAAAAGTAGAGGACTAAGGGCCTGATTTTATGAACCTTCTCAGTTTTCAACGCTTCAGTATTTATAGTATTACAGTCAGGAGGCAACCTGAACTTTTCACAAAATCTTTAATTTTTCTTTCGTCTATCTCATTTTTTTCCCAACCACCAAGAATCTTGTGACAGGCCTCCTTTTCCTCCTGTCCTGACTCTCATGCTCTGCTGTGGATATCTACAGGGAGAAAACCTGCAGAGCCATTCTTCTTCCCTAAGCACATGATGATGAAATCAATACAAACTCTCTCTTAGCTTCTCTAGAACAATTCTAGTGATTCTGGTTTTCTATGGAGAAAGAACTTCAGCCTTATAAATTGCTGGTGAAGTAATTTTTGTTGCTTTTCCTCAAGATTTTTGTTTTGGTTTAGCAGGCAGTGAAAGGCTGGGAAGGTGAAATTAAGCTGGGGTTCCTTGCTCAATAGGGGAAAATAGCATTTATTTCCTTCAATTTGCATCTGTCCTTCCACATATCCCTGAAATTTTTTTCAGCTGACTGACAACTTCAGAAGGTTGAGCTTATGCAAAACAAGGCAAAGTGAAGTAGAGAAATCCAGATTAGTCTTAACCAAATTTATTTAGTAGCTACATGACTATTTATATCAGAGTTTAGATTTCAGCAGTAACTTCTCACTTGTTTCTGCTGTGGCTGTTCTTCCATAAGTCTAGCATACCGAGATATTTGGCTGGAGTGGTCTCTACTCTTTGGGCCTATGCTGATGATCTCATTGGCTTGTCAGCTACAGTCTTTGCACAGATTTCTGATCCAAAATCTTGTTTATATCTGTATACCAGCACCTTTAACTTTATTGTATGACAAAAGCTTTTAGGGCCTAACCTCTGTGTCAGGGTGGTAAGAAATTGATCTGTGGGTTTAATGTGTTGACCATTTTTCTAATATTCATGTGCTCATATTGAAAGAATAAATTGTTTGCCTTCTCCATGTTTCCTATGCAACTGTTCTTGTCTTTTGTTTCACCATTTTACAATGCCAGCTTAGGTTTAATATGCTGTTCACGGTAGCTCTTGCCAAACATTATTTTTCAGGTGACAGCCATTCGATAGCTTTGCTTCACGCTGTAGCTTTTGCAGGTGTTCTAATATTCTGTCCAAGGTGACTCATGTTATACTGCAAATTGTCTTTCTCATTTTAGTATCCAAAGCATTTGCAGTTATTCTTTCCTTTTAGTAGACCTGGTATTCTGACTTACATTTTAATCCTTGAGTTCAATTTTTTTCTATCAACATTAGTAAATTATAAGTTTTTCCAGAACCAAGGGTACCTCCCACCAGTTCAAGTTAAATACTCAACATCAGGTTACTGCTTCATTTTTTTGTCAATCCTTCTGTATGTATCTATTATGAAGGTAATTTAATTAAGTTTTTTTGACTAGGAGATTTGGGACATAGTAAATGTAGTTCAAAATTGTGATGTTTGTCACTTAATATTGCTATGCTAGGTTTTAAAAGAAAGAAAGATAACCTGTCTTCAGAATAACAGGTCTGAATGTGAAAGAGAATCACAGAAGACTTCTAAAACATTTGAATGAGCATTCTTTATACAGCTGTCAAAAGATGCAATAAAGGGAATGAGGTTGGTGGAAAAATTAGAGCTCACCTCACATTGTTAAACTGTTTGTGCACTCTGAACCAGTAGATGAAGACAATCTCCAAGAACCACTTGGATGATAGGCAAGATACCACTAACATTCAACAGAGCAGAGCTGATACCAGAAACCTCTTCTTCATATTGTTCAGCACTTCCTGATACACTCCCCATTTTCAGTTTGTATTTCTATCTCAGAGTAAGCCTTCTGGCTGAAAGTGTTAAGATTCTTTTCTTGTCTCGGCTTGAATTTTGAAAGGTTTGGATTTAAAGCTTTCTGCATAAAAAAAAATTAAGGTGGCAGAATTAAAAATAGATAGTATTTGTGATGTTGAAAGCTCTGTTGTCTGTTTGATTTGACGTTTTTTGGTTTAACTACTTTGGTACTTTGCCTTATGTATATATACATTACATTTCATTAGGCCTCATGTTTGTTACTGTAAGGTCTTGGCAGCCAGCCCTCAACTTTTATAGGCTGGATTATACATTTCATCAGCAAACTGCCTCACATGAGGCTTCATCTTCTTTTCCAGTTTTTTTATGCATATGTAAGAGAGGAAATGAGCTCAGTAAAGATCCCTGTGAAATTTCATTTATGACTAATGAAAAAAATGGACAATTTATTTCTATCTCATTTTCTAATTTCTAAGGAACTTTGCTGAGAACTATTCTGTTACTTGTGAGACTGACATAAATGTTTCCTATACTTGTAAATGCATTTGTTTTGCAAGTGTTCGAACAGGAAGCAAGCTTGATGACATTGATGCTATTGTTATTTAGTGGGGGGCAGCCACCCTTTCATTATAAGTAGCTATATATCTACATTTGAATCTTAATTATTCTTTTGAATAACACCAAGCCTGAAAACAAACCCTGAAGAATGCTACTAACATATTGAGTTATAAGACAAAGGACAAAAGCAGCTGCTTTCTGATACATAACTATTGAGCAGTTCTCAGCTTCTGTCATGTATTTTGTAGTGATAATTCTTAAACAAGATCAATGATAGTCAATGGAGGTTCAAATATCTTTTCTGACTACTGTATCCATACTGTTATCTTTTTCATTCTTGTAGTCTCATAAAAAATTTATTAATTTGTTTGATGAGACCTATATTCTGTAAAATTATTTTGGCTGTAATAAATTATTATTCTGTATTTATTAATTGAATTTCATATCAACATTTCTTTTTTTTCCCAAGGTTTTTTGGCAAGCTACCAAACCTATAATTACCTGCCATTACTCTTGTTGAGTATCAGCAGAGCACCAGAAACCTTTCAGGCTTCTTGAATGTTCCTGCAATTCTGAAACCAGAAATATGCTCATCCAGAAGTTTTGAGATGTAAATTACCAAAGAATCAATTTTAAAAGTGTCTAAACTTCACAGGACTGTTTGAAATTTCCTATTACTGGTGCACTGTAAATCAAACTTTAGATCACTTCACAGAAGACAGAACATTCTGAGTTAAAAGGGACCCACAAGGATCTTTGAAGTCCAACTCCTGGCCCTGCACAGGACACACCAAGAGTCACACTGTATGCCAGAGATGCTTCTTGAACTCTGTCAAGAGCTGTGACCATTTCCCTGGGGAGCCTTTTCCAGTGCCCAGCCACCCTTTTGCTGAAGAACCTGTTCCCAATATACAACATAAACCTTGGGTTGTGTTGCTGGTCAGCACAGAGAAGAGATCAGTGCCTTCCCTCCCAAGGCAGCTGTAGACTGCAATGAGGCTTCTCCTCACTCTTCTCCAGGCTGCACAGACCAAGTGACCTCAGCCACTCCTCATGCAGCTTCCCCTCTAGGCCCTTCAGCATCTTCATTGCCCTCCCTTGGACACTCTCTAATAACTTAATGTTCTTTTTACATTGCAGTGACTGAAACTGCCCCCAGCACTCGGGGTGAGGCTGCCCCAGCTCAGAGCAGAGCAGGACAATCTCCTCCCTTGCCTGGCTGGCCATGCTGTGCCTGATGCACCCCAGGACAGGGTTGGCCCTCCTGGCTGCCCGGGCACTGCTGGCTCATGTTCAGTTTATTGAGCAGGACCCACAGCTCCATTTCCACAGCACTGCTTGCCAGCACCTCGTTCCCCTGTCTGTAGGTACACCCAGGATCTTTGGAATACCTCATTCTGTGTTCTTTTAAACACGTATCATAAAGCTAAGAAACACTTTGCAACTTTATAGTGAATATCAAAATCTAACGGTGAGACTATACCACTATTACAATAAATTTTGCTCTAAGTATACTTTAAAAGCTTTTATTCTCATTTGCTTTACCTTTACTACCTATGAGTTTTCCCAGAGATTAACTTCCCTAAACATTTTAGTCCTTTTTCATTTATCTATTAGTATATATCAATTATATGTCAATATATTATCCATTTATATATCAATATATATAAATTTAAAATATTTTAATCTCCTATCTTCTTTGAATATCTCTCTTTAGCAGCTACTTACACATAGTCATATCTTTGCTTAATTCTTCTCCTTCAAAATAATGGTCTTCAGATTTAGAAAATTAGCTCTATTGAAGAATATAGTTTGCATTGGAATAGAGATCTGTCTTCTTTTAAGAAATTTAGGTCATGTTGTAGTTATTGATTTTTAGATATCCACAAATTTTAGTCCAGCAATTAATCAATCTTTATGTATTGTGTGATTCTGTAATTGCATCATCACTGGTGCAATGCAATTTGCATTAGAAAATTATCATCTGTATTATTTAGCTAAAACAGTTTAGATTTTGAATTCAATAATGGAATATGCTTAAATTAGTAATGTTTTTGCTATAAAAAAACACAGGCTGGAGAATATTGGGTTTTATGCCATAAATCCTTGTCAGATTTTGATGTAACAAACTGAACATAATTTTTAATTATGCCTAAAAGGTTTTTTATTGTGTTTTGAGAATATGATTTATACGTTTTATTGTCCTCAATTAAAATACGTGAAAGCAACTGTGTATAACTGTTCTTGGAGGGTGTCAAAAAGGGGAAAACAATGTAAATATCATAGGAGACATTATGTTAAAAGTATATTAAAAGGATTTTTTCATTTGTGCACGGTTACCATAGCAACCAGATGCATGTTTGAAGCTTTTTAATTCACTTAGCTGAGGTGTGTCATGTTCATTGTTTGTGACCTCTGCCTATTGCCTCAACCCAGGGCCAACTCAACTGCTGTTCTCAGTCTATGAAGCCAAGAATGGTTCAGATGGGATATTCCAAAAAGAAATTTATTTGTAATAACAGATCTACTAAATTTACTAAGCTTAATAGATCTTGCAAATAATTATAGATTGCATTGGTATGAAATATATCCTCTATATCAAATATCTTCAAAACAAGTAATTCAATTTTGCTTCTTCAGTGCCTGTTTTTGGTTCTTTTTTTTTCCTATGGAATTGTTATTATTTGTCACTGGGATCCTCTGCTTAATACAGACTCTATGAAATGTTTATTGATACCTAAGAATTGTTAGGCAGCAACCTTGAGTACTCTTTGTCTTCTGAACTACTTGTCCAAAGAAGTCATCAATGTAAGGATAACAAATACTGCTGATTTTGTCTAAATCTCCTCCACAGATCTGGTTTAAACAGAAAGACCAAAGCCAGAACAGAACAGTGATAGGCTTAAAGAAAAGGTTACTTTTCAGCTGAAACCTGGCCAAGACAAGAATCACTCTGGAGTTACTTACATAAACTTCATTTGTAGTAGCATCTTTAGAAAAGGGAACTATATGAACAGATTTTGTTACAATTTTTTTCTCATATAATTGATTTTAAATCCATATGATAATAATAAAAATAACTTCTTATGCAAGAATAAAATTTTTCTTGTCTATCACTTTTTGTGCTCTGGGCGGAAAATACAAAGTTTTGGCAGTATGCACTGAATCCTAGGGAGTGATTTAAGATGAGAACTCAGGAATGGTAAAAGCATGAGGCCTAATTCCTAGGTGAGTGAACTTATGGAGAATAGTAAAAAATTCAGTATCTTTAAAAGCTATATATGCTACATTCCGCATGCGAAAGTGTAGTGGAATTTGGATTACTCCACAAAGCTTTGCTGTCTGTAAAGTCTGCTTCTTCCCCAGATTTAAAGCAAGCAATAAAAAATATACTGTACCTTAAAAGGGAGTATGAATAAAACAAATACTAAAAGGGATGTAATATATCCTCCTCCTCCTCCTCCCCCCTTTAAATCTTCTATATTGAATCCACATTTTCTTCCCCAAAATATCACCCATCTGCTGGGTTTGGAAAACCTGCCTGAATTCAAGAACTCTGAATTGCACAAGAAAGTAATGTAATAAACTTGAGCCCCTTCTGGTAAATGTGCAAAAGTTGGTGAAGCTCACAAGTATTTCCTTATGAGTCAGAAAATTTTCAAAATTATAGTAATGAAATATTGTGTTAACACAACTGTGACAGAATCATAAAGTTAAAGAAAAGTGCAGCAGCAGAGTATGTATTTGCAGATAACAAATATAGCAACACCTCTTTCAATTGTTTTGTCAGAAATCCACCCACTCCTTTCTCATCACACAGCAGATTAACCCCACAGAAAAGATTCCCTCAGCTTCACGTCCTTCTCTCTTGGGCCAAAGGGCAGGAGCAGATTCTGTACCTCAGTGTCTCCCTGTCACCTGGTCTGAAGGAAGTTTATCTCAGTCTCATAAAAGGGGCAAATATTTGTCATTGCAGCCATGGGAAAATAGGGTAGATGCTGAATTTCCATGTAAAGGAACGGTTTCTGAGTGTTTTGCATTGTAGCAGAAATACAGAGGCCCTCCAGCTCTGACTTTCCCCTGGCCTTTGGCAGAATGGAAGCACATTGTCCTTTTACATCTGTTCTTCCTCCCTGCGTGAAGCTGACACCATTCGTTAATCCCAGGAGGGTGGAGGCAGACACAAGTCTTCTTGGTGAAGGGAAAACCCACCAAAGACCAAGAAGTAATCCGTTTCTGTAACCATCTATCTATTGCAACCACAGGAGCAGTGCTTGCAGGGAAGCTTTGCTGTGAAGTCTAGATTTTAACACCTTTCAATATTCCCCTATGTCATCGTAAACTGTGAGGACAGAATATCATATTCTACATATTCTACTGTCCTGGAAGGTTTGCTTTTGGCACAAATCTTGGTCTCTGCTTCCTTAGTTAAATCAAGGATGTTTCAGATGGCAGCGACTTCCACCTATTAACAATTACCCCACAAGTATACCTGGGGAAAGCCTGGGGTTACCCATGCTGCCAAACCCTGGCATGAAAGATGTTGGACTCTTGTTCTTATTGTAAAAGAACCTGCCTAAGCTTCTCCAGGCAATTTAAAAAAGCATTTCAATCACCCTTCTACTTTAAATTGCCCTCCAGATCTATACAGGGATCTGAAGGAGCTAAATGCAAGGAAATATTGAAACTTACTGCATCCCATTGTTGGGTAATTATCAAATGATTTTCACTGGTAGTCCTGACTTCAAAGAGCCATTCCCATTATACAACTGGTGTCACAGAAACAGGGCTTTGTAATCATGCAGACCTTTTATTCCCAGATAAATGAGTATTTTATATTATTGAGTTGGCCTCTAAAATTCTTTGAGCTTTTATTTATTTTCTTTATTTTTTTTGAGTTGGGCTTTTGAATTCCTTTTATTTGAGTGAAATAAGCTGAAAAGGAATATTTTTAATTTGGATATTATGATGCAATTTTCATTAAAGCTGTATCCTTGTAGGCATTGCCTTAAAAGGGGTTGTAAACATTGTAAACATGGTTCAGAATTAGCATAACTGAAGTGGGAGTAATTTTTCATTTTAATCACTCTCTGCCATGCTTCACTTACCGACTTAGTGCAGTCTGTTCTGTGCAGCCTTGATAGATGAAGCAACATACTTGTAAATAACAGATATATTTATATTGCTAGTTCATCAGGAAAGAAATACATCATTGCCGCAGCCATGTATCCATAGCAGCTGTAAGACTCTGAGATCAGTTTTTCAGTTTTATTTTTTATGACATGGTGGAAAATAACAGGGCTACAAAATTACACCAAAGTTAATTTTACTGTCAACAGTTCTGCTTTTTTAAATGGTCTTTATTAGAATGGTTTTCACATTCTTCACAACAAAGGGGGAAACCTTGGTTAGGACAGAGTTTAAATTCAGCTCTTAACTTTGCCTTTCAGTCTCATCAAGATGCATGTTAATAACCTCTGTCACTTGTCTTAACCCAGTGAGAGAGAAATCTAGGGTCACTCCATCAGAAAACCTAGATCCACTTGAAAAGGTCAAGATCTTTAAGGCTGTGTGAATAATTAGTGTTTACTAAAATGCAGAATTCTACACTGCACTCTGAAATATCAGAGCTACCTTTCAGGAATATTCAACTTTTGTGTTTTTTGTTGGCTGCTAAAAAATACAAAACTGTTGATTGAAACATTGACCTGTTAAGCAATTAATAAGTAACTGCAAAACATTATACAAAATTCTAACTTTAAGTTATAAATTAGGAGGTGAAAAACCACAAGAGAAATACTAATATTGGAACATTCATATGTGGAATTTCATATTTAACCAATTTCTAACTGAGGAAGCTGACTGAGAGAGAAAAAGTAAAATTTTTCTAGTGTGAAAGACTTGTATTATAGTGCTCATTTTTCCAAAACACAACTTTTGAGGACTAAGATTACAAAATCAGATATTTCTTACATGCAGTTCACAGGCAGCAGATTTTTAAGTCTTCAAAATCTTTTGCTGATTTCATGGAATCATCAACTAAAATTTGTAAGCAAGTTTTTTCACTGTGTACCTGCAAACAAGTGGTCATCTTTCAGCTTAGAAAAAGAAGGAAGAAGAAAGCTTTTCTTCTAGTGACAGTAAAAAAGTTCTCTAAACAGGGATGAAGGCTCTGATGGGACAGAAGAATGCTGTCTGGATCAAAGAGTGGACAGCTGTAGCTTGCTGTTGGGGGTGAAGAATGGGATATGCACACATACAGCAGTCTGTGAATGCCTAGGCTATCTAGGAGACCATGCCTTACTCTGCACTGTGACAGACTGGGTCATAGCACAGCTGACTGTCCTAAAGGAGTGTTCTTCACCCAGCATCAGGCTGTTATTTGAGTTGAGAACAGGGGATCTATTGATTCATGTATTTCCTTGAAGACTATGGACCAATGTCTTTCTTTGCTACATTCCTAGGCAGCTGTAAGGAAACAATGTCTCTTACCTGCCTGAGTCTTCTGAACTGGGTTGTCAGTCTTGCCAAGGGCAGGCAAAGGAAAGGAAATGCTGAACATTTGAAATAAACATCTCCCCAAGGTGACCAAAGACTTCAGGGCATTAGGCCTAGAGAAGAACTATCCAGGGGTGTGTACCAAATCTATCTTGGCTCTAACCATGCCGTCTGTAAGAATGAAATAGCACCCCAGCTTTGATATGAGGTCTGTTGGAGGAACCTAGTTGGCCATCCACAGGGAAGGAGCAGAGAGCCCAGCAGAGGCTCTCTCAGACAGACAGAGCTGTCTGTTTTCACTCTGAGGGACAGTCAAAGGAAGAGGGTCTGGTTGCAAGGTGGTAGTGAAACAAATGGAAAGTCTATGGGCTCTTCTTGTTGGCTCAGTCTGGAATACTGAAGGATGAAATGGACCAAGGCCAAATCTATCTTTATCTTTGACCCACTGGGTTAATTGACCTGGGCATTCCATGGCCTGTTTTCTTTGCATTTTCTTGTGCCTTTTGTCACTTTGTGCACTTTTTGTCACTGTTACTTCAGTGTATTTTGTTCCTTCCTTCTTCCAGCAGTCTGACATATACCTTATCTAAATTCTCCATTGCCAGCCATGAAGGTCTTGGTTCTTTTAGAGTGAATTAGGAAAGACCATCACAAAGATAACTTTCCTCATAAGATGACAGTGATATGCAAGAGGCAATTTCAGTGGACATTTTGTGCTCCCATACTGTTGGATGTCTATTACTACTCATTTGTTTAAGAGCCTATAGGAGGTTGAGGGGTCTGTCTGTTGGTTTTTTCCCCCCTTCATTTGAAGTCAAAGCCTTTTCTTTTCCAGATCAAAGGTTATGGATAAGAATGGTTTGATTATTTGATTCCACAGAGCAATTGGTGTCCTCAGAGGTTTTAGAGATTTTTATTTCAGTAGTAACAAGTGTGAAATTTGCATTTTATTATCAGATTTAAACAAAAAGTCTCTGGACAAAAAGGTCAATTTGTAAATCTCAAGGGTGTGTCCAATTTATGTCTGGATCAAGAGCTTGTTTTGAGGTGAATATGCTAATTTCCAATTTATGCTTTGGTTTGTATTTTTGAAGCAGTTCTAGTTGATCCTTTCTGTATCCCTTTTGGCTTTCTTTTGGATGAAACTAATCTGGAAGATGTGGTCAAGGTGCAGCTTCAGATGCAAATTGTCCTTCAGTCAGGCCAAGCTAGAGTAATCCCAAAGTTTAAAAAGCAAACCCCACCACTGCTGGAATAAATATAGTGTGGACATTAAATCCTTATCAGCAACTATTTGGTTTTACAGGTCTACTCTGACTTGTCTACATTGGTTTCTAGCTGGATGTATCCCTCAGGAGACTGTGCTGAATGAACAATGCTTGTACTATTGAAAGTAATATCCTGACAATCCAGTCATATCTTATTACAAGCAGTTTCCAGAGCAATGTGCACTTGCAAAAATTCAAGTGCATACTTGTATTGAAATACAGTTGTATTTGCACTGTAATATAAAAGCAATGATGAATGCATATGGTTGATTTTTATTATTTAAAAGGAGTATTGTAATATAGTCATTAATACATTTTTATGCATCACTCACTGTAGAAATTTAAATTAGTAATTCACTATGATGAGTTTTAAGGTAACATTTCTTATTAAAAATTGAGCCTCTGAAAGTTTTATGTTCATAAAGGGTTCATAATTAAGCCATGAAAATTAATTTAGCTATGTAAAATGGATTGCTAATTAGTTTGCTAATAGGGCTGTCACTTCCAAACTCATTGCAGAAGGTGAATATTAGGTTAGTTCTGTCTCTTGAGGATTCAGGGAAGTTTATGACATTCCTTATGAAAGGTGTTACTGTCCACATTTTTCTTGTGAAAATAAATTGCCTTTCCTGCCAAACATTTAAGGAATATTATTGAGAATGATGATAATTTCTATTCTGCTTTGTCTGCTTTTTTGGATAATTTCCAGGGTAATTGATGACATCTTTTCTCCTGTGTGGCAGTGATAACTACAAATATTAGAACAAAAATGGAAATGACTGCAAATCCTATCTAAATGCTGGAATGACCTTACAATACCCCAAGCTTGGACTATAACAAATACCTCCTAAAAGAAGATGGATTGAGTCTCTTTTGAAAGAGTCTACTCAAGAAATTAACTTGTCTTTATTGCACTGATATTGGTTCTAAATATTATGTCAGCAATACTAAATCCTGAAAATTACAGTGAGTATTAATTCATGTCCATTCTGCACAGAGGTCAGAGTGTATACATGTAGTAGTATTTTTCTGTGCATCCTATCTACAACTAAGCCCTTCAAAGTGACAAAGATGGGTTGCTGCTTGCCTTTTCCCCTCTCACCTGTAGAGTGCTCTCTCTGGTGGCATTAATGTGGTGGTATGTCTGTCATCTCTTTGAACAGAACTAAGGCAACTGACAGTTTAAAGATTTCTGATTGATCATCCAGGTTTCTTCAGATACAATTTGCCATTATGCTACTTTTAGGTGAATTTGAATTAATTAAATCTGCCACTGTAGCCACTAGAAACTCTAAAAGAACTCTAATTAAAACATAAGCTCTATAAATTCTAGTTATAGACCAAGATTTTTTTTTTTTCTGTAGTTAAATTCAGCTTGTTAAATCTCACAAATTGGCTTAACCCAAGCCTGGGCTTGAAATGAACTCAAGGTCCATGTTCCAATATGTTGAGAAGCAATATAATTGGGAGCAAAATACATCTAAAAGATGTATTTGCTTTCTTTAAATAAAAATGGATTTTTTTTTGCCTTGCAATTTTGTCAGTTTTGTTATATATTTAATCTATGACCAGTCAAGTGTCATACCTGGAGTTTCCATAAAGGAGTTTAACCTCATCTTAAGTTGGTTAATATTAAAAAAATGAGGCAAATATATATATATATGTACCATATAAAGTATGTTACTGGAGTGAAATAGGAGATTCTCCAAAGCAGGGAGTCATTCTATATAAAAAAAGGAGGATTGGACTACTGTTGGAATTGTTTGGTGGACTGACTTTAACAACAGAATTTCAAATGATGGCACAGATGAGAACTTTTCTAACCAAACATATGCAAATACACCTTATTCACCTCTTCATGTTTAATCTACTGATGTCCATACACCATTCTTTTTGTCATAAGCAGGCTGGTGGCAGAGTGAGAAAATAATCAATGTCAGTTCTGTTGTTTTGTACTTTCTGTCACTGGCAGCATATTCATGGTGTTTTTATTTTTGTCATGGCTGTTTTAAACTGGGGGAGAAGAAATTCCTTAAGCAATAAAAGGAGAAACTTTTAATGGATTAATTTTCGGCAAATAAAATATATTTATTCAATGTAAATCAAACACTTCAGGTTCTGTAGAAGTCTCTCTACAAATGCATTTACTTCATAGGGATTAATAAATGCAAAGAGTAAAAAGTCCAAAAGTATTTTTTAACCTACTTTCTGAAGTTACAATATCTTACTAATTTTGGATTCTTTCCATAAGGGAAATGTTACCATTCTAGAAATTGATTTTCCCTTTTTGCCCTTATCTTAAAAATATTATTGCTTTTAAAAGTGCTTTTCCAAAAATTTCTGCAGTCCTCAAAAAAGGTCCTTGAATTCTTTATTAGTTTCTGAAGAAGAAAGCCTGAGAAGTAGAAATTTCCTTCAGTCTTTCTGTTAATAATTAATACAATTAAACACAATGACATGCAGAGATGTAGAGTCATGAATTCATTGAACAAAAATTACCATAAAGTTCACTTACAAATGGAAATAAATGTAGGTCTCCAATACTCTGGTTTACAAGGATGATTCTGGAAATGTCCAGAGAAAAGGAATACATTAATAATTCCAGTATGAGTTGGAATAGAATGAAGATTGTGTTGTTTTTTTTAGAATGGAAAATTTTAGATGGAAGCTTGTTAAAGTGCATAGAATAGGATTGCTTGTTTTGTAATTTGGCCAAAATTATTGAAAAAGAGAGTGTAGAAAAATATGTTAATGAAAGATTTAATATCCCTTCATCTCAGAAGAAGATATCTTCAGTATGCAGATCTCAGACTATTCAGTGACAATAAGACAGCTGTGTTTTAAAAT
This sequence comes from Lonchura striata, assembly GCF_050655825.1. Lineage (NCBI taxonomy): Eukaryota > Metazoa > Chordata > Aves > Passeriformes > Estrildidae > Lonchura > Lonchura striata. The sequence continues at coordinate 50,151,837 of NC_140707.1, read as the reverse complement.
TATTGACATTCAAGGTGGAACATTAATGCCTTTAGTTTTCTGATCTAATATCTAATCTAAATAAATTATATAGAATACTAAGGCAAACAAATTCAGGTTTGCTAAAATTCTTTAAAAGCTGCAATTAGCTGTTAGCACAGTTCTGCTTTTAACTTATTAATTTTGAAAACATTAAAGGTGTTAAAGAAACATGACAGATTAGAAAAATACGGCAACAACTGATTGAAGTGATGAATCAAGAAAAAACTTGTTAAAAAAATGAATGAGTATTCTAAAATGTGGAAATTATTACCAATAATCTGATATAGTTTATATTTTTTCTGGAGTATCTGTTTTTTAGTTGATACCTGCTAATAATGTACTTTTGTGATAAGAAGATTAAAAACAGAGTATTGTTTACCCACCAAAATGAGGATTGCATATTAGACATATTACACGGTTTATATATATTGAATTTAATTTATATGTACATTTTTTTTTCATTTATGCCTTGCTATAGTTGGAAAAGTGACTTCCACAATGTTTCTTACAACATTCCCAGTTTTTAAATTAAAGCACACTATATTTGTGAGAAAGTAAACATATTTATGTTTTGGGAGAGGGACTTTCTGCAGGCTCTGCATTTGACACAGATGGCTCGTATTTTGAATGTCACTTTCCAAAACTGTATTTTAATAACTGAAGTAGCTTCCTGCATAAAGTGGGGAGAATATGTGATTACAAAGGGATAAGAAATGGAAAAACTATGGGATATGGAAAGCAGAAAGGTTTCCTCTTTTTTTGCCCTTTGTTTTTTTTTGGGTTTTTTTTTTTTTTTTTTTTTTTTTTTTTTTTTTTTTTTTGGTACCTGCTTTTATTTTTCATCATTGCTTTGCATGCAGATGCTGGATGTTCATAATGTTTTTTCACTTCCTTGCTTCATATTCCTTGCTATCCTAACAGCTAAGAAAAATCAGCAGCCATATGGCATCTTGAGTGGTTTTTCTTTGTTTTCTTTTATGCAGAAATAATTAGTCATCAGCAGGTTCTCCTACTCTAAGGTAATTGCCGTCATAATGTCTGTGATTTCCATAGTCAAGCATGAATACACCTCTAGTTAGCTCTTTTACTTCCAGCTCTAAGCCTTTTGTCTTTCAGCAGAGTGGCCAAAAACCTCTGATGGCTTTCCTCACGGTCACATCACAGTGATTCTCTTGCCAGAGACACAAACACCTGTGTGCCAGCATTTGTAATCTGCACCACAGCTACCTGTGCTTCCATACAACCTGTCTGGTGTTTCTCTTGCAGTTGTTCCTACTAACCTCCAAAAAGGACTTTAACTGTTGCTGATACCTATGCTAAGTGAAAAGTAGCTGTCTTACCTATACCTTCATTGAGGTTTCACCTAATTCCAAAATAGCAATTTCTTCTTGGGGAAGAAAACCTAATGTGAAAAATATCGAAGTATTAGGCATAATACTGAAATTAAGTATGTCATGCAGAGCATTCAATGTTTATATTCCACAGCAAGTCAAAATACTTTTTATTTTAAGGCCTTGGATGAAGAGCCTTGCTGAAGTCCCAGACACTGAACATCGCTCCACAGCAATCCTCCCTATATATGGCCAGCAAAGGGGAAAAACTCAAATCCTGATATGATTTTTTTCCTGGTGTTTCACAGTGCTACATGTTTTTTTCATAGTCACTTATTTTTTGTTGCATTAAAATTATCAAAATTAAATATTAAATTAAAATTTTTGTCTTGTCATTTAATGTCCAATTTCTGTAGGAAAGAGACAGGACACTGCATTGTTTAAAAGACTCATAGTATGTAGGCTATTAGAATAGAAAGTAGCTGTTTTCATTTTACCTTAAATACGTATTTCCATAATGTTTTAGGCTGTTAAAGTGAAGAAAACTCCATAGATCACTGAAAAGGTGGTGGAAAGGTATCCTATAACTTAAATCCTTATGAATATCAGGCATGAATTTAAGAGAAAGAATAAGGCAGGGCATAGTCCAGATACTGAACTGTCTTGGAGTTTGGGAAGTAAGTCACTGTGTTATGAAACAAGACATGGATGAAAATATGTGCTTTATATTATTTTACATTCAATCATTCATTCCTTCCTCTCTGCCACACCACTCCTACACCAGCCATCCAATTGCTCTCTGATATTTTCAGAACTCCACTGCAAGGTCAAAACCCATTTGTATCTGAATTATTCCTAGGTTATCTTTTATGAGCTGGTGCATAAACAAGTTATTTCTGCCTACCCAGGCCCAGTCCCTTTTCAAATTCTCTTTAGTAAGTCTAGTACATTTTCCTTATTCAGATGCAGTTTGACAAAGGATGCTTTCAGCCCTTTTTGCAGCTCTCTGCAACTTGATGCACCATGTTTCTCCTGTGTCAGATTCTCTGACTCTGTTCTTTGTATTTTGCGTAAAAGATGATATTTTTATATTTTACAGAAAAGACTGGCAAGGGTTTTCAAGCTCTCCACATGATCTGTGTTGTTAAATCCTCTAAATACCTAGTCCTTTTCCTGAGGCACTTTGGGAGACATTATAGATATGCCTGCAGTATCCTAGGCTAAAAAATATCTTATTTCCTATGGTAAAGATTAGTTTTCACACTGCTGTAACAATAAATGACATGGGTAATATTGGTCAATAACATAAACAACTCAGTCTTTACTATGTTCCCTCTAAAACACCTTTCCTCACTGTTAGCTGTGCCTGGAGAGGATGGGCTGTGCTTACCTTGGCTTCTGCTCCTTTCATGCACCACCCAGTGAAACTGGCAGTGCACAAAAAGGGGAGGAAGCTGCTCTCAACATGGCTCTTGCTGAATTGAGTGTAAGTGGAAAGAGCAAGCATTTATGAAAGATTTCTTCTCTTTCTTTCTCTGAATTATTAATTCCAGAACTCATTGGATTGTTTAATATTTCTATTTCCTAACAAAGGAAACAATAGCTAGAGGCATGTAATAAGGATATTTACAGTAATGCATCTGTAATTTTTGTTTGTCTCTGGCAATGCAGAGACAAGTATTATGGTCCTTTTGTGCAAACACTTATTAGTAAGCCTTCTGTCCTGTAAGTTGAGATAGTCCTCTGTGCAAGGGGACTCTAGTCACAGACTCTAGTTTGAAACATTGGTTTCATCTGAGTTATTTTACTGTAAGAAAATGAATGCTGAATGGAGAATACAGAACTCAGTGAAACCAAGAGGCCAGTGTCTGATGCTAGCTTACAACAGCTCTACTGCAAAGTCAAAATTAGAATGAAAAAAAAAAAAAAGAAAGAAAAAAAATCAGTGAGCAGTCATCTCAAATACAATCTACTTTGATTTGAAGACTTCAGATAACAATGGAAATTCCTGCAGCTAAAACTTTGCAGCTGGTGAAAAGGTAATTTGATTTCTTTGACTGTAAATGAAATTCTATCCTTTAAAACTTTGCTGGCATAAAAGAAGACAGTGTTCTGGTCATATTTTGCCATGCTTGTACAGAAACTTTAAAATTGTCCTTGTACCTACTCTAAAGATTTCAGTAATGTTACTACAGGCAAGTAGTATGGCAACATTCTTAAATAGCACAGAAATAGTGATTTAAGATTATAATAGGCCATTTCCATAAGGATCTAATTGTGATCCAGATGGCAGATGCTGTTAAAGTTATTTCTTGAATTAAACAGAAGAAGCTGGTTTCAGTTGTTACAAACAAGATGTGTCTCAGCACAAAAAGAAAGTCAGATGGGGTTGTTTTTCTTAATGAGTACTCTGAAGTGTTTACTAGCAAATTCTTAAAATTTCTTACAGGAAATATTTTTTTCCTGTTCTTTGAGATATAATACAACTTCTCTATCCACAAAAAAAAAAAAAACCACCAAAAAACCCAAAAAAAACCCCAAAAAAAACCCCCTTAATATAGTCCCCATTGTGATTACCCTGAAATGAAGCCACAACCAGGGCTACCATGGGAGCTCCTGTTTACTAGCATGCCTCAGTTTCACAAACCTAAAAGAGGCTTGGTTGATTTGTCTTTAGCCTGGCTGATATCCATCCTTTGATGAAAGGCAGGAAAGCCTCCCTTTTTCTTACAGCTTTCTCCAAAAATTTGATTTGCCAGTGGAGGGTTAACATGAGGGTGTCTAACTCCTTCCCTAAACCTCACTTTCCCCTTGTGAACAGTCCCTGCTGTGTATGGATTTTTATTACCAAACACTAACCAGTACAAGTATGAGAGGGTTCATTAAAATTTATGTATGTAGCAAAGTCTGCAGCCTCTATGGGATACACTTACTCTGAAGAGCAGTCATGAGAATAACAGCTTGTCTGAGCTTATATAGCTCTGTATTATTCTTTTAAGTATGTGGAAGCAAAAATTCTTCGACCTACTGGATCGATACTACTAATAATTATGAACATATTTCTACCATTAACAAAAAACTGTCTCTAGTAAAGAGCCCTGAAACAACAATAACTAAAGTCCATCAGATTAATGAGAAATAGTCACATTATCTAAAATATCTTATGCTATTTTTCCAGAATGAAAAGTATACTATAAAGGTCATCAGAATTTTGTGCACTAGAATCCACTTGTTTTACTCTCAACATTCTTTTTTTTTTCAACAATAAAATAACATTGAATAACAATTTTACTACTTAGTGCTAAATCATTGTTTTAGTTCTTGGTCCAAGAGCAGTTACCATTAAAAAGGAAAAATATTTTAAGCATGAAAATCCTGTTGTATTCATATGTACAATACAAATGCTTTCAATAGATCCATAGTCAATTTCTGTTTAAAGAAAGGAAAACAAGCAATACTATTAACTTCATTCATACACTAAAATATAATTTTCATTGTTTAAATATCCTTTTCCTACCATACTAAGATGTTTTTACAGGAAGATTGGTGACTTCGTGGATGTTCATGTTTCCTTTTCTTTAAATTAGACTTTCAGCTGTTTAATAAACCCTGGCTAGACCAAGCCTGTAGCCTTTTAGTAGTAAAATCTCCTGTAGAAAGGCACCAGGCCAGAGGAAAAAAGGTGTGTTCTGTTTTTAGCCATCAATAGCTGCAGAATTGGCTGCTATGACACATTCACTAGCTGGTTTCTGTTTCATCTTAGTAGTTGAAAAGAGAGCTAGTGAAGACCATACAACTAGCTGCTATTCCTATTAAAGCTCAGGTTTGAAAATGTTTCCTCCCTTAGCTGTGCCCTTAAGGATGAAACCATTTCAATTTTAAGATCTGAAATATTCCTAGATCTCTAGAAATATTCCTAAAGATGAACTCTGGCCTTTCAAACTAGAGTGGCTATTTAAGCCTTTTCAATTGTTGTATTGTCTATCCATGTTTACTGTTTATAGTGAGATGTGCATACTGTTGTTTTGGCCTTACTATGTTATCTGTTTTATGAGTTATTCATGTGTGTTCCTGCAAGGTGTTACTCCAGAAAAAAGTACTTCAATTCCTGACAATGAATTACAGATTTTCCCTTTATTTTCGCTCTTGTTGCTACAGTCCAAGACAGATGACCATTAGATTAGTTTTTTGTATATAGTTGCAAAATACACAATGCTTTTTAAATTTTCACCCATCTCAGAGGAAGAGATCTCAAATTTTCTTTAGGAAAGTTAGTCTCAGATGACCCTTCACTGCTACTGCTTTTGATGGAAAACTTTAAGGTCTAAGTCTGCTTGGAAATCTAGGTTTGTAATCCTGACTGCCTCTATTGTAATCTTTGACTACATCTAAATTCCGCATTTTTAAATTCCTTTTGCATTAATGTCTCTTAGTATGTGATGGTGCTTCTACATATTCTTGGCTTGTGAACTACTCTTATATTGATTTTGGGTGTTCTATTTGGAGCTTATCTTCTCAACTTTTTAAATTTTTTTTTTTTCTCTCAGAAGTTCCTGCATTTCACATGCTTTCACTTTCAGATAGCTACAGAAGAGTCATGGGATTGTAGGATTAAGGATCACTTAGAGGATTTCTTTTAGGATTTTAAAATACCTGCAGATAGAAGGTATTTTGGGGAGTAGACGTAGTTGTGAAACACAATCTACAATCAAACTGCCATCATCTTGTAGCTTTCACTGTCTATGATTTATTCCTGCAAAGTAAAATTTCAGTTATAATAATGATTTTCAAAGTCTAGAAAATTTTTCAGGAAATTGAAAGTCTATTAGCATTGCTTATTCCTAGTAAATGGCATAATAAAAAGGTGAAGATCGAGCTGAATTTCTAGCAACTATAAACTGACCCTGATTTCTCAAACTGAAAAGATATCATAATCTTTTCTATTAAAAATGTAGTTTTCATTGAATTAGCCAAATTGTCACAGTTATGAAACTCACTCCTCAGGATTTACAGATTCAGACTAGATATAAGAAAGAAGTTTTTTACAATGAAGGTCATCAAACACTGGCACAGATTTCTCGGAGAGGTGGTGGATGCCTCATTCCTTGAAAATCAAGGTGAGGTTGGATGGGGCTCTGAGCCTGATCCAGCTGAACATGTCCCTGCTAATGGCAGAGGATTTTACTAGGTGGCCTTTAAAGGTCCTTTCCAACTCAAACCTTTCTATGATTTTACACTACAGAGGTAAGAATTGAGTAAATTATTTCTTTATGTATAGAGGTAGAGCTGGATTACTTTTTGGCTTGTAGTTTGCAATATTTACTCCTTCCTGCCATATTGCTTCTGTCATGCTTCTTTCCAAACTAGAGGACCCTTTTGATCTTTCACAGCATTGTAGTATGATGGTCAATAGAAGAAAAAATGGAGTGGGAGATTTGCATGAGGTATTAAACAACCACCATGTCACTCTGACCTATGCAATGTGAAACCAATGGCCCAGAATGCTGGTTGGTAGGACGGTCGGGACGGATGGAGACTCTGAAGTCACGTGTTGGAACACACAGTTTATTAGAAAGTGTGGGTGCAGGGCCCTGCTTAGAGCTGCCAGCCACAGCTTGCAGCAGGCCTGAAAGAGCAAGAGAGAGAGAGAGGCAAGAGAGGCAAGCACAAGAGCAAGAGAGTAAGAGAGCAAGCGAGAAGCTCCAATTACAATACAATAAATCTCCTGTGCTGAATATTCTAATTTTCACTAACCAATCTAGTACAAGATACAAATCCTATAGCATTTACATACAGACTCATGACCATACTATGTTACATTTTAAACCCTAAAAACTACTCTTTGGACCCCTTCTGCCAAGCTAGTAGGGTCTGCTCTGAGCCTTGGACCTGTCTGCAAGAAGAGGGTATTGTTTCATCAAAAGGGGATTTAGCTTCAGCTGGCCATAACATTGTTCAGTAACTAAGGCCTGGTATCTCAAAGCTTGCTTTCATTTCAATCTCACTTATAGTTTTTATATTCTCAAAATCTTTTGCTAGGCAATCATATTTATAAGGCTTTCCTGTTTCATCTTACCCAGCACCAGAAAATAATTTAGCATATTCCATTAAAAAGTCAATGATAGTGAAGACAATGTGCTGGAGAAAGAAATAAAGCAGAAAAATAGTTCTGACTAGTTCTGGTTTTGCTTATGGGATGTAACAGCTGGGATTGTGAGTACAACAGCTGCTCAAAAAAATTAGCAGGAGAGTCCAGGAGGGACTTTTAGAATTAATTGATCTGACTGTTTCTGTGAAACATATTTTGGTATTTCTCCTAATAATTCCAGCATTTCAACTCACAGACCTGACACTTGACTTCTGGAATCATGGCTTGCCTTGTTTTTTGTGGCTAAATCCACCAGTGTATCAAATTACAAACTGAATGTCATGTTGTGCAAGTAGCCTCCCATAATTTAGGTGATTCGATGCATTGTACAGCTGGAGGAGCAAATGAGGAAATGGAGAAGGAAATGAGTGGCAGAGATGACAAACGTAGGTTTTTTTTTTTTTTGTTTGTTTTGTTTGTTTTTATGGTTTTTTTGTGGGGTTTTTTTGAGAAAAAAGGAAGTGGTTGGACAGAGAACAGCTCAAAGTTTTGAGAACTACAAAGCCAATTAATGCACTATCCATTTGCCTGCCATTTTACTTCTGGCTTAAAAAGATTATACTGGATGGACTTTAGAAAAAAAATTGCTTCTCTAGAAGTATCTCCTTGAGAACAAACTGATTTCAAACCTGTTAAACTTATATATAAATGTCACCCCAGGAAAAAAACCAGAAATCTGACTTCCTCTCATTAATGTATGTTGCTGAGTTTCCCGCAATGACCTTCTTTTGTTGTAATCCTTAGCAGTTGGAGAAGCACAAAATCAGTTTAATCCATGAACTACGAGAGACACACACATGGTTTCATATCTCCCAGTGATGTGAAACCACTTACCATTAAACCAAACTGTCAGGAGATGGTTGTTCAGCTCACACATCCTTCCTAGTCATGTGCTTAATTTTTCCCTTGGCATCCATCCGTGTTTACCTTTACTGATGCAATTTTTTTCTGCAAATGAGGCTGGTTTTTGTAAGACTATGTACCAGCATGTAGCTAAAGGTGGTCTAAACACTAAAAAATCTTCAACTATAGTGATTGCACAGTTTCCCCTATGTAACCTCTTCTAGCATTTTTTCCCTATGATTCTATAAAGATTATCTTAATAATTACATTTGCTGAAACTTTTTTCCTTATTGCTAATTTACAGCATATAAATAGGTTTCTTTCCCTTAATTTGAAAATTATCTGCATGCATGTTTTACATACCTGGACATCTTACACTGTCTTTTAGCTTTTCCTTTTCTAAACTAAAAAAAAATTGTACTATAATTTTTTCCCTAAAAGTTTAAGACTCCTTATCTGATCATTTTCTCCTTGAAGTCTCCTAGGCTCTGTCTAGTCTTTTACATCTTTCTTGGGGGGCAGTGGAAACAAACAAAATTCACTTTCTGGAGCCTGAAGACTGGATAGTTTATTTTTTGTAACATAGTGACAGAATACTTGTTTGTGCATCACAACATGAAGTCAAAACCCAGACCTTGTTCTGCAGAATACTGAATTGTATATTGCTTTTCCTTACATTTCTTCAGTTTTTCACAATTTTTCTTAACTGCAGGCCTTGACTTTTCCAGATGCATAGAACATCTAAATGTACGCTTAGTTTCATCCAACTACTTAACAATAATTACTTGACTTTTTCAAAACCCAGAAAAGACAGATGCCCTTTCTGGTTTGAGAGTTGATAACTATTGTTTTGCATGTGTCTCCTAGTAATTCCATTTATACCCTGCTACCTTATATCATGCAAAACCATGTCAAAAATTGCCTTAAAGTCAGGGTATAGGGTATCTATAGCTTTGTTACAATTGTCCTTTTATAGAGAGGAACATTGCATTTAAAGTTAAAGAATAGGAAATCATCTAAGCAGTTTCCTATTCCCTCCTTCCTTGAAGTGAGATATATAACACAAAGAAACACATTTTCAAATATTGTTTGCTTCATCATTATTTCCCCAATTTAATTGGCAGTTGGATGGTCCTTTCATATGCTACCACATCTGTTCACCTGATAATATTGGCTCATTTCTTGCTTTGTGTAGAGGAAATACTGTAGAAAGAAGTGAAATTACTTTGAAAAATCAGTTCTATATTTTTATTTATTTTTTTAGGTAAAAACATTCCCTTTTAAAAGAACAAATATAAATTATGCATGAATTATCTATGTTGAGCTGCATTGTTACTTCTACTGAGTTACTGTGTTTGATAAGCTTGAAAAGGGACTAGAGTTGTTTAAAATATTTTTTGGAAAACACTTCAACAGTAAAAAGATTAAGATGTATTTTATTATGAGGAATTCTCTCATTGCTTTTGTAGTAGTTTATAGAAGAAGACAAATTTTTTGTGTACTGTAAAAAAAGGTAAGTTTTATTGTAAAAAAATCATAATTCACACACAGACTATCATTATGGTCCTCAAACATGGGCAAAATCTCTGCAGCAGTGAACAGGTATGTAATTTATTGAGGTTCTAAAATACTCTGGAAAAGCAAGAACATGTATCTCTCCAGTAATTGTCTATTTTTATCATGATTTTTTTTGTCAGTCATGACAATTTATGTTTTTCTTAGCTCCCTGTCTTCAGCTCTGAAAGCCACTTCTACCTCCATGTTAGCCACAGCCATAGGAATGAAGAACATTGTTCAGGACTTCAAAACAGTCTAATTTCTGTTTATCTTAATTTTCAGTTATTACAGTAATTTGTATGAAATGTCTTCTCTCTTCTCTCTAATCATATCAATCTAATGCCTACCACTGTCAATAGAAATCTTCACTGGGCTTCAAGATACACTGAATGAGCTTCCACAAGTAAATTATATCAGATTAGGAATTACATGTTACTCCAGTGAGGACAAAGGCTGTGGGCTAGTGGGCAGTATTTCTTGAGATGGACTAAAGAAAAAAGAAATATTAGTGGGAGACATAAGAATAAGCACAATTATATTAGCCGGAACTTTTTCTTGCATTCCTTAGCACTGTGCTTCAATTTAGAAAACTTGTCCATATTTCTCCCTGTCCTTTCTGCATGCCAACAATACATCTTAAAATGGTAGAAAATCAAGTTTGACAAGAAATTCCACTGGAATTTACACAGGTTCAGGGTTTCTTTCTAGACCCAAAAAAGGAAACAACTGTTAGGCTTTTCACTGGAAGTACTTTGAGCCGGAGAGGTTAAGAATAAAAGGGATTATTTAGTTCTGAGAGTATGTGAGATATCTTGCCTTAGTTTATTCTACACTGAAGTCTATGAAAATTTAAGTTTTGGACATGTTGAAAATGCCTTCCCTCTCTGTTGTAAAGTTACGATCTACATCAGAGACATTTATAGCTATAAATGCCCTCCTTTTGGCTGGTATAGAAAGGATATCCCCTGCATCCTCTAAAGCCAGTGAGCTGCATAGTATTGTTCTTATGGTTTTGTTAGCAGTGATGGAAACAAACTGCAATACTTGAAATAGGAAGGAACTCCACTCTAGCTGGGTATTAGAATCAGAGAGAAAATGAAAGCCTTTAGCAGATGAAAGTGAAAATATGTCTGGTGTTTCTTTATCAAATCCTAAGTTTAAAGAATTAAACTTCAGAGGGCATATGTTCTTACAGTACTATAATGAAAGTTAAGCTGTCAAAAAAAGAGGATGTTTAGGTTTCTTTAACAAAACCTGAATTGTTTTATCCTGAATAATGGTGCTTAAATTAGATTTTTTACTGAAAAAGTCATCTTTTGAAAGTATAGAATAGAATTTCAGATCAAAAGATCAAAAGCATCTGGGAATCAGATCAAAGTCTCAGTAGGAATTCACAGTTAAATTATTTTATGATATATAAACTGCAAAATTGTCAAATTCTATAACAATTAAACATTTCCAGCAATCCTATAGTTTAGTTCTTTTTTTCCTAAAATTCCTAACACTTGACAGGATCAGCGCTTAAGAAATTCAATTAATCTGGTGGGAGATATTACCTTATCTACTAAGCTTGCCTATGTTGTATTCTTTGAATATGACTGCTACAACCCAACCACTGGTTTCTTATTTTTTCAGTTCTTGGGAGATGAAAGAGCACTTAATTTCTGGTTTGACTTCTCCACCCCTGCTTTTATGAGTTTTCATTTCAAAGACTGGATGTGAAACAAGTGAACTGATAAAAATATTCTACGTCATGTGTCCTATATCAAAACAACTTCCTTGCTGTGGTTACTGAAAGAAAAGTTAGGAAATATTCAAGTTTAGACTGTCATATCTTATGATAGTGAATACTAAAGAATAAAACAGAATAAAATAATAAACAAGAATAATAAAGGAATAAACCAGAAACCATATCTGCAATTGAATATATTTTGAAAAAAGAGTATTTGAAAATACAAAGATGTTAATCTTTTTTTTCAGAAACAATGGAATAATTCTGGATAATTGAGTGAAACTATATCCCAAAATTTGAGTTAGAAGGTAAATAACTGTATTGTTGATGAAAAAAAGACTTTCAGTCCATTTCTCTAGACTTAGAGTGTCTTTTACTCTGCATGCATTGTAAAATCATTCCTTGTCACTCAGGCATTATAATACCTTACTGAAAATGTCTTACAATGTCTGCTTTGTTTATATTAATATTTCAGTATACTAATTTGAAGAAGAAAGGTTCTCCCTCACTCTAGTGTATGCATGGTACATATTTGTTAATCTTTCATCAGGATGTGTGTAGAATACAAAAAAATTAATTGCATAATGAATCAATGAACAAACTACCTTAATTTATTTGAAATTAGTATTTTGATAAAAAATAGGGTAATAACAGTTTAAATCTTCATTGAAAATACAAAATATTCTGCAACTTAATTGTTAGTGAAAAAAAAATTTGCATACCAACAACCAGAGTAAAAGAAAATTACAAAATCCCATCTAAATGAGAGATGTTTAGCACTAAAAAGGAATAAGCATAGAAAACCAGCAATAATTTGGAACCATGTAGTATCATTTCACAGAGAAGAATACTTATTTGGTGTGGGAACCATATGAAATAGAGTAGGATATGAAGAATACAAGAAGAAGTTATCTTTGTTTTAGATTTTTTGTATGTGTGTATCTCTCTATTGATTTGTACAATCAGTGCATGAATGCAGCCAGATATTAAACAGGAAAGGACAAACTTTAGATTCCTCACCATAGATTTCAACACTGCATTAAGCTTTAAGATTCTATTGCTAGAGTAAGATGCTTCCAAACTGTGAGTTTCTGGATAAGTCTCTACTTCCCTTGTCCAGGCAGATACTCCAGTTGCATCTTGATTCTGAGCTGGGGTGAGGTGTATGTGTGCATCATCCCCTCCTTCTGCCCTGGTTTCCATGGAAAGAAATCCAAGGCCAGGACCTGGAGAAGATTTACTGCTAAACTTGCCTGATCCTGCTGACCTTGGCTGGGTCTCTCATTTGGATGACTGAAGGACCTGGTCTTGCATGTGCTTCATGGTCTATGTTTTTTCCTCTTGATGTGACACACTACCCATGCATAACTTGCTCCTATCTTGGAGCCCTTAGGAAGTGTAACCCCGTAGGATGTGTAGAAGACAGGTGAGATGAGACAGGGCTCTAGCATCATCTCAGAGCCCCAGAGCTACACTTCAGAATCTACTGGCATTTCTGGGTCTGAGCCATCATGGGTCAAGCATTTGGTTTAACATATATTCATGGGATATTTAAAACAATATGCTGGGTTTTTAAAAAATATTGTAGTGTTGTTGTTTGAGCTTTTTTAAAATGCTTGTTTTCAAGCTTTGTTCTTCAACTACAAAACATAAGTATTTTTCTTTCATTTGAGCCTCCCACATCATCACAAATCTTTGGGGATTAAGACTCTCTGGACAAGTACCAGGTCTCTGAAGCTTGTGATAAGGCAGTAAGAATGAGCAACTCTAGGAAACCTGTGTATGGCAGATCAGGTGTGCAGTATGACAGATGGCTAGGAATATGTGCTGCTTTACAAACGATGGATATATTCTGTTTTATTTTATTCACAGTGTTTGTTGCTATTGACTCTCCCATTTTGTGTCTGTCACTTGAATATGCAAGATATGCATCTATAAGCTTTGAGGCTTTCTAATGATAAAATAACTTGGAAATTTCCCCCTGCACTCTAGCTTTAATTGGATATTGTCAGTCTAATAACACAGCTCAGGTGTGCTTGAGCCTGTCCTCATTGCTTATGTGCAAAGGAAGCAAATGCAGACCTGAGAATATGTATTGCCCTGTCCAGCCATTTTATAAGGTTCAGTGATTGCATTATAGATGTTAGAATCTATTTTCTGTTTAAAAGGAGAACACTATTTCTTCCTGTTACATCCTGTAAATTACCAATTCTATTTTTTAAATCTAGTATCTTGATATATAGTGAGATAATACTATTGCAAGATCTGTCATGATCTCAACATATCCAATTGTCTTTCACATGTCTGTTAAGTCACACCAAGCTAAATGATGTAGTAGCATATTGCATCTCTCAGCTAGGTTTAAAAACTAATTAGGATGCAAACAAGAATGAATGCATAATGGTTTCTTTCTGAAGTTGAGTAGAAATTTGACTGCAGTACAGTTAAGCAAATAATTTCCAATGAATAATTTATATCAATGTCACCTTTGCTGTTTATGAATTATCCACTAGCCTATTAAAACTTTCACTGGTTTGTTAATTTTATCCAATCTGTGAATTTTTAAATTATTGGTAATTTCTTGAGCATTGTAAGTGAACAAAGACAGATAATGTATGCATGTTTCTTTTATCTGATGACAGGTAAAAAAACAGTTCTGTGAAAGGTAAAAAGTTTTGCAAATAAAAGTGCAAAATATCTTTTTGGCAAGTATGTCTGAATTTTAGTTTCAAAGCCAAGAAAATGTGAATGGCAAAAGTACTGGTAATACTCAACTGCTCTTGAAAAACTGTTCACAAGAGGATTACAAACAGAAATAAAAAGGAATTTTGCTTTTATTTAAGTTTGACTGAGAGTGTCTCTACTTTTTGCTGTGTGCTGATTCATAACTCAAGCCACCAAAACATTCCCCAGTGTTTTCTGCTAAAGACTGGGACAAGAGAAATGTGTTGCATGAGAAGAGAATATGATATTCATTACTTAATATGCAAGACATTTTCATCAAGGCACTCCTTACAAATTCCAAAACAGGATTGCAGCTGGCTCTTTGAATGGATTCATATAATAAGCAAGGCTGTGTAAATAGCCTTGCTATTTTGTGCATCTCCAGCACCAGGGACTGATCCTCCTCTAGTCCTTGCTGTGTATCAAGTCTCTCTCTTTGCCCAGGGGATGTATATGAAAGGACAATTTCTCTTGTCAGGAAGAAATTGGGCCACACTAGACCCATAAGTTCTGACCTCTTTGCTGTATGCACTGCCAAAATCAGACAGCTTTTCTATCTGCATCAAGACTATTCAGAGGCTATCATGACCCTTAATTAACAGGGAAGCTGATGAACAGTGTTGCTGTTATCCTATTTCCCTTCACAAAGCCAAATCCCTAAGTTAGTGCAGACATTTTATTCTACTTCTCCTTTGACTTCCCACTTATGTGTATGGAGCAAGCTGTTGTCACACTTTTTTGCCTCTGTAAAATACTAGAAAATATAGTCTGTGCAACTGCATTCTTCATCAAAGGCCTGGTTTTAAATAGAACTGATCTTGTTTTTAAACAAATGTAGCTTCACTCGTTTCAGGGAATAGCTCACCTTCAAATGAGTGGAAAGAAACAGTCCTTTGTATCTTCCAGAAAATTTGAGGAGAACTAAGATATTGTATTCAAAGCAAATCCTGCAAGTGGAGTAACATTTGCTAAGGAAAGTTCTGAGTTTGGAACAGAGAAACATCATTACTCCTTTTAATATTCATCATACTGAAGTTTTAAAATGCTCAGAATAATTGAGATTTTTGGGCCATGAAGCATATAGCCAGGTGCAAAATTTCCGGATGCATGTGCTGAATACAAATAATTCTTGGGGCTTCTAAAGACAGTTAGGTGCTATGGTGGTTTGACTTTTCCCCATATTGCTTTACAGGAAGTATTTTTATTATATTTACCTCTTAATTGTTGAAAGATGTTGATTGGCAGACAGCATCTCTATCACTTTTCTCACTGCTAATGGCTTCAGCAAAATGAAAAATGGCCTTGTATTGGCTAAACCCTATTCTTTCTAATTCTAAAGCAAGCAGGGACAAGATGCATTAGCATGTTAATAGAACTTTGCACCCTAAGGTTCTGGTTTATCAGATATTAAGAATGCATTAGTGATTCACAAACAGTGATGGACAGGATTTGTTAGCATGCTAATGCTACCTGAAAAGAAATGGTTATTGTGGTATCTAGAATCATGCACTCACTGAAGGAATAATTTAAACATGAGCTTATTTTAGTAAGCTTTCCCTGTAACATAAAACACTGCAATGTCTTCAAAGATGATTGTTGAATTTTAGCATATTAAAATTGAGATATTATCTTAAGATTCTTTGAAAAGGTCAGATTTTCAGATACTCAGGTTTAGATTATGTATCACACCTAATCTAGTGATTAGATCTCTGTATGTAGTTGAGATACCCAGTGGTTGGTATCATGTAACCATAGTGAAGACAACCAAAATCACTAGCAATTTTTGTTTGCACAGTAGACCAGTTTAACCTCATTGTCCATTTACACAGGCAGGATTTGTTTCATAATAATTTCCAGCTCACTGACAAGATTTCCCAGCCTACTGTCATATATTGTGGTTTTGATGCATAAACATGTGGATCAGGCTAGAGAAAGTGCGTCAAGATAGGTGAATTTGAATAAAATTTTATTTGGGATTCAAAGGCCATTGACAACACAATATTTTTGCTAGACTTGATATTGTTTGAGGCTGAGTTTCACTTAGCATTTTAGTTTGTCTGATTGATTGAGGGAACTTAAATACCAATACATAAAAATCACACAGCACATTTCCATAAAATTGGCTGGTATAAAAATTCTGAGTTTCCCAACACTGTAATGAATGATAGTTCTTTTTGATTCATCTTGGTGCTTGAAGTGAAATTAATCTTACATAAAACCAGGCAGATTTACCACTGTGCCTATGGTGTTTTCTATTCTTTATCTTTTTTCTTTTTTGTACACTTTTGATTCATACTGCACCTAAAGCTAGAAGTTGACAGACTATCACTTGCACAGGTAGCTGCTATTCTCAAATACTTTTAATAGGTTTATGTTAAGTTGACAGGGAAAAGGGACAATATAAAATATAATCACCACAATAATTGTTGGTAAATATAAAATTTTGGATATGAAATCTTACCAAGAAAGCTGCAAGGAACACTTCTGGAGCTGTAGCTGATTGAATATATCTGCTTCTTCTTCTTCCTATTATTATTCCTAAGAATAATACATAGTTTTCACCTTGTTTATGTAGATTAACAAATTCACTTGGGACCTCTCCCACATAGTCAGCAAAAATTCCCAGTCTTCAATTGCAGCAATGCAATTAAATAAGATGTAGCCAATGAACCAGACAGATCACAGTTTAGCCAGTTCTGGATAC
The DNA here is from genome assembly GCF_050655825.1 of Lonchura striata. Taxonomy (NCBI): domain Eukaryota; kingdom Metazoa; phylum Chordata; class Aves; order Passeriformes; family Estrildidae; genus Lonchura; species Lonchura striata. The sequence goes on along the minus strand of NC_140707.1, from coordinate 50,134,777 downwards.
CTGAAAACAAACCTCAGTTTTTCAGTCACCATTTTAATAGTTTCAAGTATAGGCTTAACTTCACCTTCATACTGAATTCCCCTCTCCCCCATATTTTACCCCTCCAAGTAAAGGCACTAGGTGTTTTCTCAAGGCGTAATGTGCTATACAGTACTTCAAGTCTATAGATTTAGGGTGATATTTAATTTCTTTCATCTGGGTGCTGGTTTTGGGTAGGCATCAGTCTACAAACTTCCACCCCTCAGTTTGTGCTGACCTGGTATGATCAGGCCAATGAGTTTCACATGAGGACAATGTTGCCATACCTCAAGCAGATGCCACCTCCCTGCACAGCTTCTTCCAGCATGTACTGACTCCATTAAGTGGTCATTAGAGAGAGCTGATCTAGATCCTGGAGTCCTACAGCTGCATTGTGAAGGAACAATGACAAAACTTTGTAGGATCTCTGAATTTTTAGGATCTCTTTCACTGCTCTTTAGGCTAAATTGTTCCATCTCTTCTAGCTCATCTACTAGTAATTTGAGTGCTAAATTGAGTGACATAGCACACCCATAACTGAAGGGGTTTTATTATGCCTTCCTTCCTTGACTTTTCTATGAGTCAACTCAAGTAGCTGTATTACTTATTTTCCCTCAGTGAACTAAGAATGAGTTAGAGTGGTGGGAGAGGTGAATGTGCACATTATATGACGTGAGGATGACTCATAAGCATGCGAGGATAAGAAGCATCTCTGGATCTTAATCAGCAAAAAGTATTTCTAACAGCTCAGAAATGCAACGTTTGCCTCTATGTCTACATTACCTGGGCTAGCATGGGAGAATATTAGGAAGGATACAGGTAAGCACTTTATATTATATGTGCAGCTTGGAGAAAAAATTGTTAGTGCTAGCTCAAGATGTTATTTAATAGTGTACCTGGTGTCCAAAATCACTATTCTCTACAGGGAAGTGTGCTTCATTTAGTCCTCCATAGCTAACTCTAACTACATCGTACATCAATAAATTCACTACCCTTTTGTTTTATGACAGCAGAGCCATTGGTACTGCACCTATACTTGGGAATCTCTTCTTGTGATCACTAACTCTTTTCTTAAGAAGTTCCTGGATATAAAGTAACATGGAAGTAGTAGGAAATCAAGACTTGGAGAAAGAATGCTATATTAACATATTTTTTTTTATTTAGTACTCTTATGTTGAAATGCTCAGAATTTATAGTCTGAATATAAGCCAAGTCATTCCACTCACCATTAAAAAATCCAAATGAAAGATATTTCTTCCATCAGGAGGCACCAGTAATCATACTTCACTCTTACTCAGGATATTTTATCCACAGATCTCAATGCACTATACAAAAAATTCTAAAAGCACTTAAGAAATTGATTGAAAACTGGTTCCTGTGCTTTAATTTTTAATCCTGTGATTTAATTTTTCTTTCTTTCAGTTTAAACTTTTGATATTTCTCCCATAACAAAAACTAATTGGAGTTACACAACACTGAATATTGGGTGAATCAGTGATTCAGACCCCTGCTTAAGATGTAGTTCAGGACTTGTTGAACAGGCTTGGGGCAGCAGAGATTTGTGCATTTATGGTAAGATCTTTTTGAATCATTCAGTGCTAAATGTAGTGAAACTCTTAGCTGCAAATAATTAATATGATCAGTCTCAGTCTTCTCATTTGTACTTTGTAAACAGACCTTGGATCTCATCAATTTGTTTGCTATTCATTATCGACTGGCTATATCACAAGAATGAATTTCAGTTTGTGTGAACAGCATTTATTCACTGCATCTGCTGTTCAGTATTGCTGCTCTCACTGCTATGTGGGATTGTCACTTCAGCCCTACAGCTTTGTTTTTCTCCCTTGATTGGTTTAGCGGTCAAAACATCAGGCTAATTGGTGTCTTGGGATAGGGAAGGTAGCAACTGTGGTGTTGTGGTACTAGAATCAAGGAACTCATAAACAGTGTAAATTAATAGATGGTCTGGCAATACAAAACTGGATTGAGACTCTCCAGACCACTGGCAGCAAAGATGTACTGCCACTGAAAGTGGAGTGGGCTGTGGCACAGATGGATGCTAAGTAGTTGGTGAAATAGAATAAGCTTGCAAACAAGAGCATGAAATCACTAGTGAGTGAGGAAGGAAGGAGAAGGGATAGAAAGAGTAAAGGAAGCAGGAGAAAGCAAGAGAAGAAGAGAGCTATAACCCAAATGAAAAAGAATTAGCAGTTTTATTTCTCAATATTCTCCTGTGTAATTGCTTTCTGTTCTTTCCTCTGTTATCCTGTAGACTTGTGGCAACACTTTTAAGCTGCTTAAGTATATAGGTTTTAGCTGTTCAGGACTTCCAGACTGACTCTAAAAACTTAAACAAGCAGCTTTTATGCTCCCTTGGTATTTATAAGGCATCATCACAAATTATATCCTGTCTCTAATGTTGCTTATAAATGAGATATGGAATAAAATGGAAGAAGAATTGACTGAATTTGTTTGAATAAACATAACTAGTATTATCCAAATTACTTTTCAGTTTAAGTTTAAGCCATTTTTGTTTTTTGCATATGCCAAGACTATTATTCCACTAGGCCTGCTCATCTTTAAAAGAAGGAAACGCTTAATGATGCTTCTCTATCCTAAGTATCCTGTAGCAATATCTCCGTCTTTAAGTATAATAAGATAATCTATTTGGGTGATATAATGGTAGGAACAGCTTGAGCCATATGACTCTGAAGAGAGATCCCTGGGCAACTATACCCTTACAGTTTAAGTTTCCCAGCCCTCATGGGAAATTGGTCCAATTACAATATTAGCATATGGAATGTTGATCTCCACTGCCTTTGCTTTCTCTACATGGGCTGTTTCTTCTCTTATCCCTAAGGCTGCAACTTCTGTTGATGGGGACAGTGGCCTTTCTTCATTCTTTATTTTTGAGGCTCAGTTTGGTCTGAGACCTTCTTTTACTTAAGTAGATAAAAAAGCTCAGGGTACCTAGGTGAAATTTCACAAGTTGCTGCTTCAATTTAGCTCTCCCACCAAGACTCTAAACCACACTTCTGCTTACTTGCTCCCCTTTCTCCACCTCCATTCTGCTCCTCCCCCCACTCTCTGAGAGTGGCCAGAAAGGAGAATTGGAGACACAAAAAGCAAAGATCAGGGATTGAGAAAAGAACAATTTACTGGAAACAGCAATGAGACAAGAAAATAGACAACAATACTAATAACAAAAGTATACAAAAGAGAAAGTGATTTACATGAGAAATGCTCACTAAGGACTTCAAAATAGTGAACAGTGGTGGACAATCCTGACATTTGGTTTTTTCTACCAGAAGCCAGGCTCTTCTTATCAGAAACCAGAGTCCCTTTCCCATGTCGCTGGCAACGACATGCGGTGGTACTGAATGACACCAAGGTCCTGGCTGAAACTACAACAGTAAGTGACACTAAATGATTAATGTCCTTTATTTCTTCACACAAACCAAACTAGATAATATCCAATCTCTCAATTTCATGTAATCACAAAACTGTACTAAATACTTCAGTTTAGAAATTATGTCAACAGGTTTCTGGAAATGGTTGATTAGGGTACTTTGGCAGATTTACTGTCAACATTGTTGCATTGTGACATGAATATCCAGACCATCCAAAGTACTGAATTTGATAGTGCTAACCATTTTCGTCTCACTTTTAAAAATAATAAATTTGCAGAAATTAGGCTCACATAGTACCTGAGAAATAAAGTTAATAAACTCTGAAAGCATCCATCTTCCAAGAGCAATTTATTTTGCAGCTGGTCTTTCAGTGTTTCATACTTGCCTGGGGATGACCAACAATGTTAGGATATCTGTGTTAGAAGGAAGAATGATTATTTGCTCATGTTATAGTTCTATACCTGGTATCTAATTACCTCTTAAAAGAGACAATAAAAGACTGGCAATTCTGCCTAAACTTCACTGATAATCGTATTGTACTGTCTTTGGTACATTGCCTTCTGTTTAGGCAAGCATGTATCAGTGGGAGTGCATGAGTTAGCCTAAACAATACAGTTATTGATCATATATGATTTGCTATTACATTTTTTCTCTTATTGTGTTTTCTGACAATACATAATTTCCTTCTTTAAGAGGACACAACTTTTAGATTAATGATGATATGCCAGATGATCTACTGTTGTGCCAAGCATTAAAAGACTAATATAAAGGTAAGGTTGTTCATTTAAGCAGAAAGGAGTTGCTTGTAGCTTTGATGGAAGCCTGTCTTCCTGTACTGCCTCCATGTGACATTTCTGGCTCAATTTTCTGCTTCTCTGAGTCTTCAGTGACAATCCTTTCCTTTGACTATTTTTAATCACAAAGGAAGCTTGACTATGAAAATTAACAGAATGTCAGAGAAAGAAATATGAAGTTATTATGATATTATGGTATTATATTTGGAAGCGTATTTTCTAAAGTCTGAATTATGGCAGCCCTCAGCTGCCATAAAGTAAGGTTAACTTAAGTTTAAGGTAACAGTTTTAACTAGAGTAACTGCATTCATTTATGCTAGCATGAGTTGGCTCTGTGTTTTAGAAAGAAAATGTGCTCTCAAATCCCAGTGGATAGTATTTTAGTAAACACTTTGATTCTACTCATTAAGCCCTTTGAAGCTTAAAAAGCTTGGGTCATTCTAAAGTGATGTTAGCTTGGCTGTGTCTTGGGGATCACCAATAAAAATCAATTTAAAGGATGAGAATATTCAATGCTCACAGTTTTTTTTTCAAATATGAGTGAATCTAAATCACTCAGGTTTTCAGCAAAAGGGCTAATATGCTAGAAGGACCAAGAGGTTATTGTAAAGTTGTACAATATCATAGTTATTTTACTTATTTAAATGTATCTTGGCAGCAAAACTACAGTATCTGGCAGCATTTAGAAAGCAATCTTGAACTGATATAAAGTGGCATGCTTACTGCTGCTTTTCCATATTAAAGAGAAAATTCTGTTTTTTAAAGCTGACTGTCATGGTTTAACTGCAGTCACAAATGAACCCAGTATAAATGTTTGCTCAGTTCCCCCCTGGTGGGATGGGAGAGTGAATAAGAAGTACAAAAATGAGCAAACTCATGGGTTGAGATAAAGACAATTTAAAAGGTAAAGCAAAAGCCACACATACAAGCATAAAAACTGAGGAATTTACTGCTTTCCATGGGCAGCCAGGTGTTCAGCCATCCCCAGGAAAGCAGTGTTTCATCATATGTAGTAGTTGGGAAGACAAAATCTAGAACTCTGAACACCTCTTCCTCCTTCTTCTCTTCCGAGTTTTATATGCTGGATATGACACCATATTGTTTGGAATATCCCTTTGGTCAGTTGTGGTCAGTTGCTCCATTTGGATTCCCTTCAATTTCTTGGATACCCCGGACCTACTCATTGATGGGGTGGTGTGAGAAGGACTTATTCCTGAGTATGTAAGCACTGCTCAGGAATAGCTAAATATCTCTGTCCTATCAACACTACTTTCAGCACAGATCCAAAATGTAGCTGTATACCAGCTACTGTGGATAAAATTAATTATATCCCAGCCTGAACCAGCACTGACTCAATGAAAATTGCTACATTCTTTGATTCAGAGTGTGAAGGTCCAAAGAGCAGCTGCCTTGTTCTAATGTATTCAGAAATTGTTGCATTATTTGTGAAAAATATGCTTTGTGATAAATTGTATTATTTTGCCTTTTTTTCTCTTTTTTTCTTTTTTTCTTTTTTAAATAAGAAGTTCATTGCCTGTTTTTCCTGTTTAATTTATTTATTTTGGGCTATTATGCTACAGTTTTTTTTCCATTCTTCTCCTTTCTAAAGATTACACTGAGCCTTTGTCCATTTAGTTATTCTTGACTAATACTTCAGTTGCTTATTTCTTATTGAGAAGTCTTCTGTCCCCTTTTTTGCTTTATTTCTCTGTAGTTACTGCTACAATGGTTAGGTCTGTGTTAATTTTGCAAGTGTCTTCACTGCAAATAATCTTGTTCATTTAAAGGAATAAGGTTCTGAATGAATATAGTAGAGTAAAATGTTTATGCACAGCAGTTCACTAATCATCATGTTAAAACCACTCAAACATGTTGCCAATATTACATTTCCATCCAACTCATGCATTATATTGAAAAGATGGATTGTTTTTACTTTCTCTTAATAGAAACTCCTGAGTATGTAATAGAAGGGTTCAATAATCTGTGACCCATCCAAGGCTTGGTCTCTTTTGAGTTACAATGGGAATTAAGTTCTTGAAAGGGTGCTTGAAAATAACCTGAAGTGCTCAAATATCAATGATTATGGTCAATGTTCTATTTGAAACAACTTTGCTTTTTGTGTTTTGATGAGACAATTTATTCCCCCATAGTGAGGTTTCAACCAAGAGACCATGCTCTTATTTGGATATACTGTTATTAATGATGTAAGGGTCTTCTCATGAAATAGAAGCCTAATGTCCAACAAATCTGTTTGGTTGCAAAGCAAGACAAGAATTTGAAAAGAATTATTAAATCAGTTAAAATTTGATGCCACATAAAGGGTGAAATCTAATTAATTCCATAATTTGACTCACTCATTGACACCTCAATCCATTCCTCATTAGTACAGGGTTTGACAAAAAAATTAGCTTCTGCCACTCATTTATATATGGTGATATTATTACAGCAAGTCAAAATAAGGGAAAATTACCTTGATTTATATTTCTTGACACTGATGGGGTCTTTGCCAATAGAAATAAGAATCTAACATGCAAATTCATTATTGCCTTTGAGAGTTCTGTCAGATTTTGGGTTTGCCCTATTCAATTTTCTTCCTTTCCCTCCACCCTCCTTTGCTGCAATGACCTTTTAAACAAGAATGGGAACTGACAGACTGACTACCTACAGAAGAGAAAATAATTAAGCTGACCAGCTGCAGCACTGGTAAAAGCAGAGATTGTAAACTGAAAGAGAAAGAAAAAGGAGAAAACCCATTTTTCCTCTGATTTTTTTTTCCATCGTACTTCTTCTGGGGTATATATTACTCTAAAGATTCTCTATTTCATCCATTAAAAATGGTGTGTTATATAATATATTCTTAAAATAGAATGGATATAATAGAGCTCTGAATTGTTTTGATACATTTAAAAAAAATCTGCAATGCCTCATAACATATTCAGTTTAGAGAGGGTGTTAATAAATATTCAGTTTATTATACTGTCCTGCCATGCATTTTAACTATCTGCAAAACGTATTTATTTAAATAATCGTATAGCTGTGCAATTGACAATAACTGGTACATTATGCATGATTCTTGGCTACTAATAGTGAAGATCAACTGCAGTGTTCCATTAGTGGTTTTCAGTTTGTTGCTGAGTTTTCTGTAATTGATGCTACTCGAGACAGTCCTCAAAGCTGCAAAACCAAAAATAGTGTCTCCCATCTCTAAGAAAATCCTTTCTCAAGGGTTCCCTTTCCTTCACAACTAGAATGAGAGTGGGCTAGAGAGAGTGAGAAGACAATCTCACATTCTCCATCATGTGTCATGATAAAAAGCTTTTCCTGGCTTCTCAGCAGTCAGTGACATTCAGTTACTCCTGCCAGTTTGCAGCACAGGAACTTGCTCTATGGGCTGTAAAAGGTCAGTTGTTTGTGGTTCTGTGACTGTATGTATGAAAGTGACTGTACTTATCCCATCATCCTGATGGGAGCAGCTTCAATCTGGACTACAGAGTTCCATCACATAATCTGAGAAACCTTCACACCACATGTGCAGTGTAACACACCCAAGTGCAAAGACCTAGGCTGCGAGGAAATGGCAGGCAAACCTGTAAATTTAATTTGTGATTGAGGGCACTTGGACCAGTTGTACGAACAAGGCAACAGGAGGTTTATGGAGAGCAGCTGGGAGTGTGTCAAAGTGCTATCTGGAGTAGAGCCTTTTCAAAATGAACATTGAACAAGGCTCTTCCCCCTTGGGAAACTGGCTTATATTGATGGTATCTGAAGTGGTATCTCCATCAGAATTTGAATATCTCTTGGTCCACCCTTGGGAGAAAGGATTTTTGTTTATCTCTAAGAAGCTTGGCATTATTCAACACAAATGATAATGTGAAATTTAGCACGCTGGTAGTAGATTTCTTTCCCTAGCTAATGGAATTTCTACTGAATCATGGATGTCTTGAATCAGAGTTTAATTCTGCAGATGTGCTGGTGTTAAGATCAGCAGAGAATTAAACTCCAAATAAGACACTTCCCTTTCCCTGACACCTTTCAGTAAGTGAGGGACAAATTTTTAAAAAAGGCAATAACAGGGCTTGAAGTAACAATTTACTGAAAGCACAAAGCAATGGAAAAAGACACACACAGTAACAACAGCAACATTAATGGCAAAAGTATACAAAAGCCAAGGTGTTTTATCCAGAAAAAGGTATTCTCCACTGAGAACAAAACCAAGATGATGGACGCTCCCTGGAGGATGCATCCGTGTTGTTTCCCCAGACAAAGGCGATACAGCAACCTGGATGAATGGATTCCCATGCCCTGTGCCATGTGGTATTTGGGGAAAAAAGGCAAGATGGTGACTGTTTCCTTTCATTGCCCGTACGGTATTTGTGAAACAAAGGCAATGTGATAAAAGAGCTCCCACAACTAATGTTTCCCCCTTCCCACCATAAAAACAATGAAAAACAAGGACAAAGGAATCCCTCTAAGTGAGGTGGTCTGAGCAGGTATTGTGCAGCCACTTTCAGCTCAGACGCAGACAGTTGCTTGAACTGCAGCTTCTATCTCTGAAATGTTCCTGCTCCAGTGCTGACTCCGTGCCACCCCAGCCTTTCGGGGTATGGCCGTGTCTCAGACTGTCCCTTCAGCACCAGGCCTGGGAGTGGCACCGCTGTCCCTTTCAGCACCGAAGGTCTGTAGTCACACAGGAGAAAAAGTGAGGTGCCAACGTGTGGGTGGCAGAAGAGCCGAGTCTGCAGGGGTTGATGGTGACAGTGCCTTCACTGGAGAGAGCGAGGCATGATCATTATCTGGCACCCTGTCTCCTCCTGCTGAAACCCACAGCCCCTGTGATGATGGGCTTGGTATAGAAGAAAAAACTCGGTCACACACAGAGTATTAAACTCTATCCTTTTCTCTGTAACCAGGACAGTAGAAAAACTCTTTTGTATAGCCAATTTTTTATTTGACATATCATTTGTAGACATTGAACCAATACATCCATTAACTTTGAATGCTTTGCACAACAAAGAAATCTCTGCATATAAAATGTGTACTGGTATGCAGAGTACAGAATTCCACAAACCTTAAACCCTTACAGCATGGATCAATGATTACAGCTACATATAAACCCCCAGGAACGAGAATTTGATTTCTCAGGAACAAGACTCAGTTTGAGATCAGTAAGTGGTGAGATGTTAAAGGCATTAGGCATTAAGGTTTACTGCTGACAGAGTAGTCTGTCACCATGCTTGTATTATTACAGAAATGTTACCAGTATATTGTTTTCATATACACACAGACCTACAATATATGGTTCAGTTATTTCACATATTTTATAGTGTAGTAGGGCATTAAGGCATATGGTAATAAAATAGCCAGTTGTTCTACACATTTTGTTTCTTTTGTTGGTCATGCAGTGTAATTTGCAATATACTCTATAGGTCTGAAGTAATGTGTTTCCCTTTGTGTTTTCTGAGTTGGCTGAATTTGTGTGGGGCTTTTTTGTTTTTTTTCAGGACTGTGCTTTTACATATCAGACTTTAAGCCCCATAAATATGGTTGCAAGAGAAGAGTTTGATTTGGCAGGGTGGCCAAGTTGTGCTGCTCAGCTGTGAGACACTGAACAACAGCCTCCAGCTGAAGTTGCTCTTATGGGGATTGTGTTGAGAGAAGGGGCTGGTACAATATTGTCTACCAGGACACAGATACTATAGAGAAAAGGGTACTTTCAAGCCCCAGAGCTGCAGAACATGTAGAGTGTTCTGGGTAGCACTGACTACTGCTGGGAACAACAGAGAACCTGACAACTTAGAGCTGCTGCATCTGGAAGATCCTAAATCTTGAACAGTGGTAGACCAAACCCTGCTCTACCTATTTATTGAAACTTGATGGTCTTGAAATTCCAAGATATTGATTGTCACACAATGTTGAGATACCTGGCATACCTGAATTTGCTTCTATCAAGATGAGACAAGGATAAACAAGAGATACATTTGGCTTGTAGAATGGACACATATGGATCCAACTGAGTGGCAGCCTGCACATCACACATCCTTGGATTATGAAGAGCAAGGTTTACCTATAGAAGGACATTCTCATAGTCCAATAGAATAGCTCCAAGCAGAAGCTATAGAATGGTATAATTTATATTATGGTGTTTTTAATCTCAGGTAAAAAAATACAGTAGTTCTGGTTTCATGATATGTGGTCCCCTTATGGATGATAGCTGTAAGTATCCAAAAGCAAGAAATAAAAATATTTCTTTAAATGCAAAATATTATCTCAGGAAAAAGGCTGAGAGATTGATAATAATCTATATAAATGTTTATGCACACATAAATATGTATTTGAAGCAGTTATACACCCAGAGGATCTCCAGAAAAAAAGACAGGAAAGTGTCTTTTGTCCCTGCAGGAACCTATTGCATGTAAAACTGCAGCACAGGCACAGCAAGTAGACATAAGCCATGTGATAAGAACAAGGAGAAAAGCTCTGTTCAGTGCCCTAATGCCAGGAATATATCTGGCAGCTGCTGCTCCCTTGCAGAACAAAAGTATATAGAGTACATGCTGTATGTCTGGGAGAGAGTGAACTTATGAGATGGACTGACTGATGATGACCTGCCCTCACAGTCAGTTCTTTGTGTTCACATAACAGTGACAATCTATTCTGAGCACATTGCTTGTCAATTTGCCATGTGAGTAAGCCTGTATAGAATGGTCCAGATTCACAGCACGTGCAACACGAGGTGTGGGCATCAATTTGCATGCTGGACTGCCTGGAATTGAGATGATGAAGTCCATCTCCTTCTGTTCCTTCCTACACTAATCTAGTAAAAGTACCCCAGGCTGCAAATCTGATTTTCCTTATGTAAATTGGTTTAGGAATTTTAATTTTCTTAAAAGCTATGCACTTCAGTAAAGCAAACATACTTTAACTCTTGGGAAATAGTTGGCATGTAATAGGTTACAGAGATTGGAAAGGTAGTTTGTTTATTTGGGATGAACAGATTCTTCATGTGCTGATGTGTCTTAGAGTCCTCACAACTTCTGTGTGACATCAACTGAAATTTACAAAGTGCTGTGTTAGTGAAAGTTAATTTGAAAATATTTGCTTGCTATCTAGCATTCCTTTTACAGAACAGTCAAGGAGAATAAAATGAAGAATTCATTGTAAAACACATAATTTTAAGGGAAGATAATGAAAGATTTTACTATGAAAAGATAAACAGAAGACAGTTTTAAAAGCAAATTGTACAAGACGGAGGCTGTCTGGCAGACCAAGCATCCAAATTATATCTGATAGTTTTTTTCTAAAGCAAAACCACAAAACCAGCTAGCAACCACCAAAGTCTGCAAAATTCTGGTCGATTTTTTAGAAAAGCATTTATAGATTAGATGATAAATAATTATAAAGCCAGGCAGTTCTTCATACCACATCCTTGCTGCTGGGTAGAGATGTTGCTTAGCAACACTTGAACAGGAAGAATCCTGGACTGGCTTGTGTGGAGTGTCAGTGCAGCTTACATTATGTCCAGAGAAGATTCATACTGGGTTCATGAGCCATCTTTTAGGCCTTTCCTTGAAACATATTTTTTTTGTAAATAGATATTTTGATTTCTTTATTTAGCTACTTGTCCATGCTAGACATTTCTGTATTTCATATATATGAAGAACTCCTTGACTGCGCAGAACATAAGTGACATTTTGGAACTATGGAGGTAATGGTCTACAATTTCTGAAGATTTCCTACCTCTTTCTAGAATATTTGCAAATATATCTACTCAGCAATGTAAAAGCTCACATTTCCATTCACTGCTATGCCACCCACACCACATGTATACTATCTGGTTTAGTGGGAAAAACCTTTAAAATACTTCCTGGTTAAACAGGCATTTGCTTTTCCCTCTTCTACCCCTCTTCATCCTCTTCCTGCTTGGTCTCTGCCTTGACCATTAGTTTGTGACCCTCCCTATTCACATGTAATCACAGAATCACTGGGTTAGAAGAGACCTTCAAGACCATTGAGTCCAACCCATGCCCCAAAACCTCAACTAAGCCATTGCACCAAGTGCCACATCCAGTCTTTTTTAAAACACATCCAGGGATGATGACTCCACCACCTCCCTGGGCAGACCATTCCAGAACTTTATCACTCTTTCTGTAAAAACTTTTTCCTGATATCCAACCTGTATTTCTCTTGGCGCAGCTTAAGACTGTGTCCTCTGGTTCTATCAGTTACTTCCTGGACAAAAAGACCAACCTCCACTTGAGTACAACCACCTTTCAGGAAGTTGTAGAGTGATAAGGTCACCTCTGATACTTATCTGAAAGTCAGAAAGGTTCTTGGGCGCTGACTTTTTTTCATAACCTATTAGACCAGGAAAAATGAGCAGGAAGGTGCTTGTTTTTGTATGTAAGTACTTGTTCTTGCTTCAATTCAGCAGCAGATTGCATTTGTAATTTATACTTATCCAAAATGGATGTAGAAAGCTACTGTTCTGATTTCATGGCACTTTCTGAATGTTTTTGTAATTTATATCTTGTAAAGTGTTTGCCAAAATCACCATTTTATTTCCATTTTGCAGAGGTAAAAAATTTCCAAAATAATTGCAGGGCAGTGCTGGATTTGACATGAAGTAGCTTTATGAAAACATATGAAACAAAGGTATCAACACTGAAGTCTTAAACCAGATAAAACTCCTAACAAAATTATGCTTACTTAAGGATTGTAGGGTACAGTTTCCATTTCCTGGGAAATGCTTTGCAGTTTTTAGTGCCAGTGTCTATATTGAATATTTGCACATATTTACCACTCATCTCTGGATTTACTCAATGTAATCCAAATTAAACTGAAAACTGGACTGATTGTGATACAGAGATCTCTTGTAGATGTCTAGTCATAAACCCAGAATATTTAAACAAGAACTCTTAAATGTCTTCCTTAAACCCCCTCTATTCCCTGATGTCTCACTTACCATTGATAATAGCAACAGTCTACTTGTCATGAAGATGCATTATTTGAGAGTGTCTTATTTCTTGTTCCATTTACCCATCTGACTTATCAGCCTTTCACTTCTGAAATAGAAAAGTATTTCAACTTTCATACTCTCCATCCTAAAACCCTTGTTCAAAATATTTGTGTTCTGCATATTGTTCTCTTGTGAGGCTTGACAAATGTGGTCTAGTCCTCTCCCATCCATTCAGAAAATTATTGCAAAGATCAACTCTTAACAGCCATTTACTGACTGGGCCTCTCTCCTATAAAACATAGGGTCCCACTCTCCACATGGACTCTTAGCTCACATTCACTCTTGCATTTTTGGTTTCCTATTCTGTTTGCAGTCATTTAATGAATTCCTCTAAGATATATTTTAGTTCAGGGCAGGAGCCCTAGTAGCTGTGAAGTTTCTGAATTTGTCTGACTGGTTCATTCATCTTAAGGCCACTCAAAAAACCTACTAATCCTGTGGCTGCATTCTGTGTTTGTTGTCTTCAAAGCTGACACTGAGGAACAAAACAAAGCTGCTGCATTATGTGATGTGGGTGGCAGTATTGTAGGGATCCCTGCTCTCGTTTCTCTTATGTCATCTGCTTCTGTTTTCATTATTTCTGGCTTGATGACTAAGAGATTGGAGCATCTGACATTTGAGTGGAGGCTGACATATGAGGAGAGAGCTGGGATTGCTTAGTCTAGAGAACTCAGAGAGGCTCTTATAAAGTTATATAAATACCTGATAGAGGAAAGTAAATTAAACAGAGCCAGAGCTTCCTCAGTGGTATCCAGTTAAAATACAAGAGGTAAAAAGGAAAAAATAGTTGAAGAAATCCCTCTCAAACAGAAGAAAAAAACATTTTTACTGTAAAGCTAATTAATACTTGAACAGAGCACCCAGAGAGGCTCTGGAACCAACATTCCTGGAGAGCAGCTTGTTCTAGATGATCATGGAATTGAACAAGGTGATCTCCAAAGGTTGCTTCTAAGCTCAGTAATTCTGTGTCCTTCTGAATTTCTGCTTTGAAGTGCAGCCTGTAGCAATTAAAAAAAGTGAAAAGCAAAACCAAAACCCTTGAAAACCCCTAAGAGTTTTTTTTCCCCATGTTGAGTGTGTAGTTTTTTTCAGCTTTTTATTTTTGGGACTCATTTGGCTTTTGCCATTCTTTTTTCATCACAGACAACTATGAATCTAGGGTGCTCTCCTCTCTGTAGGAGTTGGATGCAACATTTTTACTGGACTTTTTTTGAGAAATCTCTGCCCATACTGTGTAAGCGGAGATGAATGCAGAGACCACGGTTCATGGGTGGGAAGAGTAAGGTGTCTTCCAGAAGGGATCAAAATACTGGTGCCACATTGAGTTGCACAGCTGAAAAAACCCACAAGAAGAGGTGGTGGGAGAAGCCTTTTGTGGCAAGGCAGCCACTGTGTTATCAGTGGATCACCTTGAGTGTAAACTCTCAGCTGAATGCTGGCCTAGCTGCTGGCCTGCACTGGGACCTGGGAGCAGAAGGGAGGCCAGATCCTAGCAGGAGTCTGGGAGGAAAGGGTTCCCAACTCCAAGTGAGGTGCTTGCTACAGGGTGAGTGGAAGGCAGCTTGGCCTTAACTGCCATGGGGCTTTGACCCTGTATAATTTTCAGAGTTTCTGGATGTGCTGGCAGTGCTGTAATTATTTTATCTAGCCAAAATTATCCTACTGAAAGAGGCAATAATACAGATTCAGTTTTGTAATTTCCACTTTTTTTTAAAAGACTCTGTTCAAGTGCCTGCTTCTGTAGGTTGTTTTAAGAGCATATCTGCAACCACAAATTCTCCAACATTTTCTTCCAAGTTTCTGCTTTTATAATTTATTTCTTTAACTGTATTCACTGCATACAGCTAGCAAGCCTTTTTCCATTCAGAGTAGCAAACTTCATGCAGATTTGCTCTCATGGATCAATATAATTTTCCTCAGTTTTCTGTGTCTAATGCCTCATACTGATTCACCAAATTACACAATAAAAGCTTTGATTTTTTTTCTGAAGGCCCTAAACATTAAAGAAAAACCAGAACATTTAGTGACATTTTGACCTTTGGATTCTTTTAAAAAATGGCGTAAAGTTTTCAGCTAGACTGACAGCATTTAAAAAGGAATGCCAGAAATACATTTTCCTTTATCTTAAAATCTCTAAGGATTTTAACACTGTTAAGGAGAAAATAGTATTATAATTTCCAAGATAACAACTCCTGCTGCAAATGCTTCTATTATGTTTATAGGTTCCCTTATAAAAGAGTTGGATACAACCTCAGTATTAAAATTTTCTTGTCTAGATAGCACAGGCACAGAAAACCAGACTATGTTACATTCATGGAATAGAGACAAGACTTTTAAAACTGTTTACCTGAAGGTATATGGAGCACTTATTTTCTTTACTCTCTTCATAAATGTCACTGATAGCCATCCCAAATATACGCTTTTTTAGAAGACTGGAATCTACCTTGGGCGTGCATTGGAGCTGGATGAAATAGAACATGTAAAACAATCAGTCACAGCAAAAATAGGTCCTTTTGTAGGTTTAAATTCTTCTGGGGATGTTTGAGAACTCACAATTTCATAGTTGCTAACTAGACCCACTGTCATCATTATTGTACACTCACATTAAAATAGCCACAAAAGCAGAAGGTGAATTTTGCAGAGACTGAGAATACTAAAACTTTTCTGTTCCTCCTTTGGATTATATAAAAGTGGGTTTTTTTTCACCTTCTGAACAAATACTGTGATGTAGCTATTAAACCACTGCACAGAACAAAGGGAAACTATAAATAACAGGGAATTTGAATAGGAATTTTAGGAAGCATTGCTATATCTGGTTAGTAGTTAGCATCTCTGGTACCACATTATATTTTATAGTACTGAAAAATACACCGTCTCCAAAATATTGTTTTTCAATGCTGTATGTCTTGTGTTTATTTGTATGCCACAATGCACGAGAGGCTGTTTCTAAGTCTAGGAAATTTGTTTTTCAAAGCCTAAGGGAAAGTTCTGTTTTTCCAAGGAGCCTCGCTGAGAAAACATTCAGTGTGGTTCAGTTTCAGAAGTTCAGTTATTAAAAAAAGTTGAATAATGTGTTTTAGCCATATGTATAGATTTCACTAATATTTTACAAGAAATGAACAAATGCATTAAAAATTTTGAAAAGGAAAATGTATTTTTTCTCATGCAACATCTTGAAATCAATTATTCAGCAATACTGGTGTTTGAAAGCTTGGGATCTTCAAAAGAATTTTGATTAATTTGATTAGTCTTCTTACATATTGAAATCCCTCAGCTGTATTTTCTGAATCAACAATGATACATTTTTACACTTTTTTATAGAATATGTATAATTACCAAAACTTCTGGTTTCTCAAAAGGAAATCTCTGTTCACATGTACAGAAATTAAGATAAATAGTCATATAAAGTATTTTCTTTACTAGTCCTATATTTGTCAGTTTCAGCAATATTGTTTGCCAAATGACATTAAAAAGGTATTCTAACATGACTGTTGAATATAAGGATAATAATATGTGTTGAACTCTCCAAGTGAAAATGGGCTAGGCCAGTGGCCCTTCCACAGATGTGCTTTGAAGAGGCAATTTGTACACTTGTTAGCTAATTTTTATATAGTAAAAAAATAAATTAAAAAAAAATTACTGCCCATCACTTTTTAACCTCTTTTTCCTAAGGAATTTCCAAAATTGGGTTTTTCTTTTTTATTATGACACATACTACATAAAAATATTGACCGCATAATCTAATGATATTTGTATCTACTGGACAAACACGGCACCATTTGTTGTCCATGTAGGGAGTTTTATATTGTGCCTTAGCACAATATGAGCCTTTCAGTATTTATTTCTTTTTCATTCTCTTCTAGGTACTCTTTTCAGTCCTGCTGTTTTCAAAGAATAATTGTAGCAATTGGATACAATAAGGCAAATCCATGGTGGGGACAAATTCAATTTTTCAAGGAAATAGGACACATCAAATATTATTTCTTCCTGCTGGCTTGTAAAAAAAACCAACAAAAACCACTCAAGAAAACATCAAGGCCTGAGATTAAAAACAATCCTACAAATACCCTCAGTGATAGGCTTTGCCTATATGTGTAAAGTCAGTTAGGCATGTTAGCATTACCAGAATAAGGCTTTAGTTTATAAATATAACTTGCCATTCAGAGGATTTTGGCTTCAAATTCACAGAGTATTAATATTTCTGATAATTCTTGAATACACACTAAGGTAAAAAATGGCTCAGACTGGCACTTATTCAACAGATGTGCACTGTGTTTTATGCTTGAAGGAAGAATTAATGAAAGCCCTCAGTGGTGGCCTGTTTCTACTCCACTTAAAGCCAGTGTGCACTTTGCCATTCATTTCAATAGAAAATCTGGGTAAACACTATGCATGTCTAAGACTCCAATATGCTTGTTCAAAAAGAATCAGAATTCTTAAGCTTTTCTTACCATATGCTATCATATTAATAAATGAGGCAATTTGAATGCCTCATGGACAGGACAGGACAGGAGATAGTCAAAATATCAGTGAGCATCCTCATAGATTCAGATTCAAACAATAGTTCTGTTAGAGAAATAGCATCTCCTGCAAAAGGCCTCCTGTAAAAATATGCTTTATAGTTAAAAGTAAAAGTAAAAAATATCCTGATAAACTCCATGTTGTTAAAGCTGGAATGAGAGTAAAAAGCAGAGTTATAGTGGTCAGCAATATGATCAGGCAGACACCGATCACAATTAAAAGTATTTTGTATTTTATATTCATCTTAATGCTATTTCCATCATCTGACCTTCAAGAATGTGTAAATGATCACATGAGGAAAAATTTATTTCCTCGCCTTATAATGGGTAGCTCTTATTTTGGCCTTGAGAAGTGCACACAGTGTTCTGGGACCTTTGCCATACCTGTGCTGAATAGGGTGTGTAAATCATGAAGTGTGACTCTGTTCTACATTTCTTTTTCTTTCAGCAGTTCTTACTGGATGCTTTGCTTCATTTTTTAAAACGGACACAAACTGGGTAAAAAAACCTCCATACTTGCATCCTTAGCAAGACTGAAAATTCAATTCTGATAATGCAGTGGAGATTTATCAACATTTTCTCATCAAATAGATTTTGGCTACAATCTGTTAGATATTTTAAAGGATGAAGTAATAATGACCCCAATATAAAATTAGGTAATTGAAACAGCTTTCATTTATACATTGTGCCTGGCATGGGGAATTTGACTGGTATCTGATAATTTATAATCTATGGATAAAAATGCAGTTTCCAGGTTATTAAATGTGAAAAGGTCATACTTCAATAAATGAGTAGATATTAAAAGATTTTTCAGAGGACACCTTAAATCAGTGCTGTTGACAACCAAAGAGACAGAACTATTTAAAAGAGGAATGCTATTTTCCCTCCTAAAACCAGAGCTCCTGCATTCTTTGATTTTGCATTATACCCCCTCAGAAACGTTGTACTGCTGTATATCCCTCTTAGAAATGAAATTATGGATGTACTGCACTTTTGTTTATGTGTTTGTTTTTAAAATCTGCAATTGTTTAATTAAGTTCCAAAATATTTTTTTCAATTTTTTACTGATTTTTTTTAATGTAAAGCCTACATCAGCAAAGGCAAATTTTCAAATTAATAATAGCCATCTGGGTTTATTTACCCAGGTAACTTCCTTTAAATCATACTGATATTTCTGGAGAAGGCAGTTTAATTTCTTGGCTAGTAAAATGAAATGAAAATATTAGATAGAATATAAACTGTTTTAACAGAAGTCATCAGAAATTACTTTGAAAGCCAAGGACATATTGTTGTACTCCATACCTATTACAATCAGTGCATTCATTTTCTTAGAGCAAATATTGTGAGGCATTACATAAGAATATTTTGTGATACTGGTCTCCGAAGTGCAGAGAGGATCTACCATATTCTAGGGTTTGTTTTAGGATTTGATAAAGTGTTGCTTTGGTATTTTGCCTGTAACTGACCCAGAATGTGAAAATTCTCTCTACCTGCCCTGTTCAGATCAGTATTAATGTAGAAAGAAGGCTGGAGGAGGAACCTGAGTGTCACAATTTCCTAATCCTTTCCAGTCAAGAAAAGGAATGAAATGGCTGCCCTTTACTGCTTCAGGGATCAGCCAGCAGGAGGCCATGGTGGAACTGTCTGTGTCTGCACAAACATACAAAGTTCGACAATGACAAGCCATTTTTGAGCATCCAGCCTGTGCACCCAAATCACAGTGGCTCAAAGTCATACACTAGTTCAAGGGATTTTCTAGTGCTAACTGGTGCTGTGCTTAGCTGGCATGTGCAGGGCTTGGTTAAGCTGAGATCAGTGGCACTATTGCTGCTTTGAGTAATATCTGTTTCATGAACCCTATTTGTGCAAAAACATGGAGACCTTGAAACTTTTTCTCATTGACTAATGACAGAAGCCAATTCTCAGGTGAGGAACTTTGGAGCAATATTGTCAAATCCCATACCAAATCTCAACAGGTAGCTTTCCTTCCACTGGCAGCTTGTCTTCAAAGAGTTGAAATTCTGGAAAACTTACCTAATGAATGCCTTTAAGGCAGGGGCTAAAAAATTCCTCATCAGAAGAAATATCTAACTGTGGAGTGTAACTATAGACCCTCTGAGACACTAAACCTCATCAGAAGGCTGAGTAGATAAGGTATTAGCTATGACCAGGGACAGCAAGGCAGGGAAACTGCATAACAAGAGAGGAGTTGCTACCTCATTAGTTTCAGGTATCTAGAGGTAGGCTGTAGGTAATCAGATTGTTTTAGACAAGGTCATGGGCTTAATCATTGAGATTTTTTTGTAATGAGAATTAGTACAGAGGTTCATAACCTGGGTATTTGGACAGACAAAAAAGAAGGTAGGAGGTGCTTACGGAGAGCTCTGGTCTAGGTGATTCTAGCACTGTTTGCAATTGCAGTCAGTATGGCATAGATGAACTTCCTTTGTCTGGCAGTGATAAGGCGTACCAAGCATGGAAAAGTTGTGATGGATCTAAGTTTCTCCAGCAGTGTGGAGATGATGACAATATGCAGAAGAGAGAATGTTGCATCTTTTATGTTTCTGCTTTCTCTTTCTCCCTTTGTATATGCTTATGTGTTGTTTTAAAGGAAGACAGAAGTATGAGCTACTTCAATATTTTTCTTTTCATCCAAAGGGACAGATACTGGTTTTTACCAATTAAAGGTACCTAAAGTGGAATCATTATCAATGCACATTTCCATGCAATCAAGGTGAAAGTGGAATATTGCTAAAATGAAATAATAGTATTTTACAGTTCACAGATTTCTATATTTTAGAAGGTTACAATATTCAAAAAGATATTACAGTTGAATCTAAAACAGAAATAATTTGAAACAGGTTTCTAATGCATTTAACTATTTGATGTGGTAACAGAATTTTTCTTCAATTCTAACTATTTTGATTATGGGACATCTAAAGGCAAATAATAGGTTAGTCAATTCCTCTGTGTTTTGGGAGTTTGGAAATCTGATGTATGTTGTAGTCATGCCTTTATGGGCTTTGACTTTAGTGGGCCAATGTTGCAGTTCTTAGAAGCAAAGAGTTTCTAGTGTGCACTATATTTATGTTCAGCAGATGTCAGAGTCAGGTTGTGGTTTTGTCTGAAGCCTCAAACTGTTGAAGTGAAAACTATGTCTTTAGTAGTGTTTGGACATTAGTTATTAGTGATAGATTCATTGAGGTCTCCAGAGGTCACTTAGTCCAGACATCTTTGATAATGCCTATGGTAAAATACCTCAGCAAACAACAAAGCAAAGGCTGTTTCCTTTATTCTAATTGGAATTTCCTATCACATGTCATGTCTGTTGCCTCTCCTCCTTCTGAAATGTATCTCTGAGAAGAGTTTGGCTTCATCCTCCCTATACCTTCCCACTAGGAAGCTGTAGATAGAGATATGATTTCCCTTGAGCCTTCCTATTTTTAAGAATGAATAAACACAGTTCCCTCAGGCTCTCCTCACCTGTCACAAGTGCATTACTCTTGGACTTGATGCACTGTGTGAAAATCTTTGGAGAACTGTTCTCATAAATGCCACAGAGAAGGGAATAATGACTTCCATGACTTGCTCTCAGAGGCCAGGATACAAGTGACTTAGTGGCTGTGAGGGCACAGTCCTCTCTCGTGTTTAGTTTTTGTTTCCAGGATCTCCAGGTCATTTCAGCCAAGACATCCCACAGCCTGTACTGTTGCATAAGACTATTATATTCCAGATACAATATTTTGCCTTGATTGAGCTTCATGAGGTTCCTGTCATCCCACTTCTCCAGGCTGCTCTGAATGGTAGCCCTGCCCTCCAGCATGCCCTCCTGCTCCCTCTCAATTTGATATTATCAGCAACACTTCTGGGAGTGCACTCTCTTCCATCTTCAGGGGCTAAGGCTGTGTTTCACAACAACTTGGCATAATCAAGAGGTCACAGCTACATGCTTGTGCTGTACAAATAACTGTATGCTGATGACAATAGGATGCTCTAAACTGTGACACAGAGATATGTAAATAATTCATTTTGTTGTCAACCTCTTTAGCATTGAAATATTGAAATTTTGCATTCTAGAGTTTACTACATTGCAAGTCTTCTTCATATTAAAGGCAAATCACAAATAACAAGTAATTTTATGTAGAGATATTAGAATACTATAAAAGAGACAATTGAGAAGTAATTTTCTTCAAGGAACAGGGCAAACTTCTAAACATTTATGCTCCTGTGAAGCTGTTGATGCCTTTTTAATCCTCTTAGAGTGAATTTGCACTTCCTATGTATGTAAGCAATTGACCTCAATGATAACACTTGCTACTACAGTGCTACCTCTGGGCTATCAAATGTTACAAAACTGTAGTGGTAGAATCAACACATAAAGGTAACCAAGGCAACCTCCAAAGAACAGTTGAAATGTAAAGAGTTTATTTCATTACCTCCCTAACAACGCCAGGTGGCAAGGACACAAAGGGACACTGTTGGGCTTGGCTCATCCTAGAGAAAAGACACACACGGGGACACTGGCTCTGTTAGGCTTAGACTATCCCAGTGGGCAGCAGCAGGCGGGGCACTGCCTATCCCAGTAAGTCAAAGGGCTTTACCATGTGCAGTTTATCACAAGACTCAGCTTTTATGACTTCTCTCTCCCCCAGCAGAAGGCTCAAAGCTGTCTGTAAGAGTTCCTCTACACAGGAATTCTACTCAAAACAGGCAGAGGATGAACAATACTACACATAATCAATGGAGTTTTCCCACACCAACATTCTCAGCACTCCCTGCTGCAAGGTCACTCTGAGCTTGAGTAAGAACTATTCCCTCCTCACTAAATCTTTAGGTTTTAACCCTTTTCTCCCAACATTTTATCTTAAAAGGACTTTCAGTTCTGTGTGTTAACAAGATTTGATTGTTAATGTCATTAGGCATTTAGTGTATATTTTCAGAATCTCTATTTTATTCAACATATGAAATGCTTAATCTACCTTGATCTAATTGGATCCTGACCTAGCTCTACAGGCTAGGTAATGTGACTGTGCTCCTTGGAGGTACAGCATATATTATTTTAAATACAGTCATATTTTAATAAGGTTTTAGGGCTTCTTTTCAGCTAGGATGGAGATTCATTCATTGTATGCCATCCTGTGTATCAATAGCCCCTGGTACACAGCAGTAATGACAAAAACACTGCCCCAAACCACAAAGTAACTCTGGTTTTGGTGAGACATCCTTAGGAGAAATGAATCAATTCCCTTCTGAGGGACTCCTCACCTGTTTTCTTCACTGGTTTGGACACTTCTTATTAGGCAAGTATGACATTTATCCTGCAGAAGCCTACATACTCAAATGGAGAGTTAGCCTTCATTCATATAGAACTTATTTTTATTGAATCTTGCTAAGTCTCAATGATGTTTGTTCATAGGAGGTTTCATCTAGGAGTGTGATTTCATTTTATTATTTCCAGTTGCTATTATGTATTTTAACTACAGTAGGCTTTTTTGTACAGTAAGAAAAAAGTTAAAGCCTTCTTGAACAATTCAGTTCTTTGTGAGCTGCCTCTGGGGAGCCACTACACTGAAGGAATTAATTGTATTTCTGTGATTTGTCACAGGACAAAAACCATAAAACTTCTTGGCAATGCTTGTAAATTATCAAAGCAAAAATGTCTGATCCATTCTGTGCATGAGGGCTGTAGTAGTCCCATTGGTGTTGTACTCAATGCCAAAGAAACAGACTGGGATATTGACTGTGTCCTAGAAGGTTTGAAAACACTCCACATGTGAGGCCAGCTCTCTAATGACTACCAGCTTTAATTGCTGACAGAGAAATCTCTTGGTTTAGTCAAGTAGGGGCTTAAAATACAACTTCAAAGTAAAGAGTAGTTAACAGTCATAAGGCAACTGCAGGGAAGCAACTTTTGCTTCAAGTGGGAGCAGCAAACATGCAGAAAAGTTTAATATAAGCCAGAAAAACCTGTTAATCCATTGAAAAGATAAAAGACTTCTTTTTTCCTAATCTGAAATAGTGACATGACCCTCAGCTCTCTGAATTTCCAGCCAACATTTGATCTGATGCCCTTGAGGAATAACTCTTATCAGGGAGATTATGCCCAGAGCTGTACGGTTGAAAAGAACTGTCTCTAGGGAATTACTGCCTGGAGGGAAGTTATCATTAAAGCGCTGTAAGAATAGAATTTGTTTTCCTTTTTTACCTCCTTTGAAATATTTAAAAAGTATAACAGTGTTCTGCATCCTAACTTTTGGTATGGTCCTTTTTCAAATGAAGTCAGTATTGCAAATTTAACTCATTTATTGCAGAGTAGGGAAACATAGGATATCAAAATTGTATTGTGTAAATTTTTGTCTCTTATCCTGAGGGATATTCCAGATAGTGCCTGGATGTTGGGTCCCATATTACTTCAGGTTTTCCAAATGACTAAAACCAAAGATGGTATAGGGACTGACTGTTTCATGCAGTAGAAAACAGGAAGACTTGTAGTTGGATTACACTCAGGTTTATGAACTCTAACTTTTCCAATTTATATGTAATATGAATTATATTCCTACTGCACACATACATAGGCACATACACGTAATGCATATATGCATTCAATTACATTTGTAAGTGATAAGAATTATGTAATAACAGTTTACCCCTGCACAACAGAGTCCTCATCTGTAACTGGAACTACTCCAGTACAAACACAAACTCTTGGGAGGTCTCTAGCCTTTTTTTAATTTTCAAGATCTGATCACCAAATAGTTATCCATTCTTGGCAATAACTTCTGCTGGTTTTACTCATCTCAAGGCCCTTCACGATAAGTGTTGCACAAACACTGGGTAGGGCAGGCCTTGGTGTTAATGTTCTTGTCAGAGTTCGTGAACTATGATCTACCCTGGTGCAATAGATTATCCTGTGGATCAAGGTTAACAATTAAGCTTAGGAAAGCAATAACATATAATTCTAGTAATAATTTTTCAATTCTGCATTGCCGCTTTAGGACCTCTGAATCTTACCCCATGTTCACACATATTTAATTATTGCCAACCCAAAATTAAGCAGCTTTTATTCTTGAATTTCTGATTTTTTTTAAATTTCTGAAATGTCCCTATTCTATCTAAAAAGACTGTCCTTTAAACTCTAAAATTGATCCTGATATCTGAGTGCCAAAATTAATTTAAGAATATATGCTTTTAGGACTTTAGGATTGGTTTGAAATATTTGGATGTAACATATGTTAAAATCTCAAACTTCAAAGTAGCTGTAGCTGTCAGTCAGATGTGAGGAATACAGCATATGCCTTTTCACAATCTTCAGGCACTGGCTTTAAAACAATTTTTAGTTATAACAAAACAAACAACAAAAATAAGAGAGGACAACTTGTGTTCCTTTGTGTGAAAGACAAACATAAGGTTACAAAGTGATTGTTGTCAGTTTGGCCAGAATCCATATTTTAGGAAGTAGAACACTTCTGAAAGAGCAAAAATTAAAGTTCTGCTACAGAGACAGCTCATCATATGGGTAAATATGCATGTTCTGTCTGCCTCCTGAGATAAACTGTCTCTTCAGCTTTCCCTTAGATGAGCTCATTAGCCATCAATAGGGAGCTGGTGTTGCTGTAGGGAAAGATGGTAGAACCTGACATAATAATATATATATTTTATAGCATCAGAATGCTTTGATGCATTGTAACATCTGGCACAAGTGTAAAGGGATTTCTGTTACTCTAATCAAATCCCCTTGGAATGATAACATTAGGTATGTACATACTGGTACATTAAAGGCCTCATTTATCATTTATCAGGAAACAGAAGGGAAAACCCAATTTTTATGTAAATGCAGACAAAATGTTAATATGAAGTGCTTAGTGAAAGTCTCAGTATTTCTATGGAGTATAATAACTAGCTTGACTTTTTTTATTTCACTGTTTGCAATATATTATTTGGGATATTTTAACAAGTATTGGGTGTTAAAATCTGATTAACACTAGCTGGACAAACAGAATTTTTGTTCTGAAATGAAATGAAAATAAGAGTTGTCACTGGCATACAGTAAAACAGAAGAGAATATATGGGGATTTTTAAGTGTATAAGGCAGAACTGTTGAAGAATAATCATGTATTTCAATTTGCAAGTCAAGATGGAGCAAGGATGAGATGCTCAAAACAGCAGTTCTTTGAATCCAAATCACAGAAAACATGTGCTATGCATCAGGCAAAACTGGAAGGTGATCTTGAGTCTCTAATCAGTGCATTGTTGGCTATTATGATGTATTTTTTTCCTCAATTTTTAAATGGTTTCATTTTTATTTTAGAACAAGACAAATTTTTGTTTTCTTACTAGTCTCCATATTTCTAGTAATTTTTTTGTAGTCACTTCAACAGTGCATTCTGCTGTGTCAGGCAGAACACTCTAATTCTACTTGGTCTCAGAATACATGACCTTAGCCTCTGGTTCAAACAACTCATCAAGGGACTGTGATAACCTTTAAATATGGGGACACAGAATTGAATGCTATTCAGGTAGATGAAAAGCAAGATACCATCCTACCTCTGGTTCAACATGGATGGTAAAAGTGGCTGATTTTGCAGTCACTGCTCCAGAAAAAAGATGAAGAGCTAATTTAATAAAATGGATACTATTTATGATAGCGTAACATAAATTCCTAAAGTGCAAAAAAGCAGTGGAATCTTCCCTTACTAGACACAGCACTTAACTGTTGTGAAAGAAAGCTGTCAGTACTGTCTCTGATTATTCTAATTTCACTTTCAAATTTTTTACATACCACCTGCTTATGGATCTTTATCCCCTTTGGCACAGAAGATGATATTCAAATAAGATATTTTTCTTTATCATATTCAAAGATGATATTTATGGTCTAACACTGACTCTGAAGCTCCAAGTACATTTTGTAATGTGGTTACTGAGAGAGCCTAAAGTAATTCTGATGGCATTTGCAGCCAGAATTCAGTGAAGGACAGAATGGTTACTTCTCAGAAATTTGCTGCTGGTGTCTGTCCCTGTCTAGAGAGAAAATAAAAGTGTTTTAAACTTCACATGAAAAAAAAACAGAAAAATATGATTTCTGAAAATATTTTAGGAAAAAGTAGTTCAAAAAAATTTTTTTGAAAATGTGTGCCTTTAAAAAAAGCATTTTGTTAATGATATAGTCATCCTGTAGGGCATGATGAAACTATTGTTAGCAGTTGCATTGTGTAGCAATATTCTTCCTGTTCTTTGCAGCTTCATTCAAGTCCTGCTAGAATAACTGTGTGTTATAACATGAAATCTAAAAATGTTGGTATCAGACAAATTTTAATTTTCAAAAAATGTATAATCTCAAAATCTTCTTAAAACAAGAGCACTTCATAAAGCCCCCTAATTTATATGTCTAAAAATAACAGTTCCAAAACTGCTTTGATAATCTCTTATTTAACAGTTCATTTGACTGCACCTTGATTCTTCAAATAGACCCAATGCAAAAATCTTTGTTCTAATAAATAGTATCAAATTGTTTCAAAGACACTGTGGTGTTTTGTATCATTCATTTTTTAGAAGTTTTCTGTTGCTTTCTGTTGAAATGCAAAGCTCCTTTTATTAAAGGACTTATACACCTGATTAAAATTTTGTAAAGAGCATACTTCATATTTACGTGCTTTTGATTCAGCCAATAGAAACAATAAGCTTTTTGTCAGACTCCATAGAATAAGAACACACTGACTCTGAAAAATAATCTGGTGCTTTCACTGAACCTCTGGAAGCTCTGTATACTTGTTTTCTGCAGCTATCTAAAGCACTCTTACTTAAAATCTCTTATATACAAAGACTTGGAATGAAATGGTCTTGTAGAAAACAGAATTTTGGTAGAATAAAGAGTACAAAGCTAAGCAGTTGGAAGGTGTTGAATAATTGGAAATCTTCACCTATTTACCACATATCTTCTTTGCCATTCTTGAAGTTCTATAGACAAATAATTTGATTTGAACAGCTGGCCCATGAAGACAAAAGACCAAAGACTTGAACTAAAATTCCTGTTAAAGTTTTTAGCTAATAGTTCTCAGGAAGGACCATCAGTGCTGCATTTCAATTACCATTTGGTTTACTTGTACCTTACTGCAAGTGCTTCAGCTTGCTGTGCCTCATGCATTCTATTCAGAACCTGTGCTAATCAGACTAGGAGCCAGTGTTGGGACTCTTGTTTTGGCATTTAGCATATGCAAACAGACTCTAACCAGGCACTATGCAGTTTAAAGGTATTAGCTGTCATTTGTTGTCTAACAGTGGATGGTTTCTCAATCTGATGAATGTGTAAATGCTCTTAAAATGTCTTTGCAGGCTTTCACTTTGTAGGCTTTCATGTCATTCTTGTGGTTTCCTAACATCCACTGTACTGCAACCTTACTACTGAAGGTCTACAACTCTCAGTTGGTCTGAGGATAAATTGGTCTCCTTATGTCATTCATTTCTACTGTCACCAGTTTTATGCTTACCTTGGGAAGTGTTACCTTCACTGACCCATTTTATGGAGGAAAGCAATGCATTCCTGTGGCAAGCTGATAGATTTGAGTTGATACAATCTGGATTGTGTCAGCTATGCCAATCCCTGTCACAAGGGTTGATGACTTCTGTGTTCTGCAACCTTATTTATACTGCATCCATTTTTTCCACCTACACTGAATTGTCTTCTAGCCTACTGAATGAC
Source organism: Lonchura striata (assembly GCF_050655825.1). Lineage (NCBI taxonomy): Eukaryota > Metazoa > Chordata > Aves > Passeriformes > Estrildidae > Lonchura > Lonchura striata. The sequence goes on along the minus strand of NC_140707.1, from coordinate 50,106,323 downwards.
CTGATTCACAGCATGGTCTAGATTTCATCATTAGTTTTGAGGATGATCCAGTATTTTTCAACTGCTGACCTAACCCCTTGGATAAAATTTTTACGATACTGGGTTTTCTTGCTATTCAGCATGTTTTGCCTCACTTTAAACTTACTTCATCAGAGAGACTGACCACCAAAGGGACTCTCAGTACAGAAAAATGCATCCATAAAGGGGAAGAAAAATATATTAATGATTTCAGGAAATTGATTATCATATGTATGTTTATTCTGGAACAAACAAGGAATATGTATGTACAATACAGTATATAAACAGGAACTCATCATGCACAATATTTTGGAGGAGATATGCCCTGGTGCATCTGGTTGAATGAAGAATGCCTGCTTCTTAATCCTACATTGATGTTACAAAATTTCTTTGATTTTTATTGAAGTTTTGGTTATACATAGGTTCTCTTCTCTGGAGGCACACAGTTCAGCATAACACATCCTCTTCCATCTTAGCAGAATGCTTGCTTTTTTTTTCTTCCCTTAGCTATGCATAAAATTGCCATTTCGCCTCTCTCCAGAATCCTATCTCTGCTTTCAGACCCATTTAATGATTTTGCTCTTTTGTTGCTTTTTTTCTGTCCGAGTTCTCCCCTCAGTGTTTTAAAGAGAACAGGTAAATTAGCCACAACCCTTCACAAAGGTCATAGCAGAGAAGCCCTTACCTTTGTCATTGGTTGAAGCTCACAGCATGACATCAGTCTTTTGCCTTTTTTTAAAATTCAGTCCTTCTGTTTTCTGATGTGGGGCTAGCCTTAATCACGCCAGTTGCTCAGGCACTAGAATAAGGCCAGGCTTTGTCATTTTCCCATCCAACTTGGATATAACACTGGTTAAGCAATCTCTTGGAAGAAAAATGTCACAGAGCTACAGTCTCTCTGTTGCACTTTAATAAGTGTCTAAGGACTTGTTAGGCATGTTAGGAGAAGATGTATTTCTGAGATGCTTGGAGATTTTTAATGTTTAATACTCCTACAGTGTTTAAATTATAGATCCACTTCAAAAGATTCACCTGATTTTTATTTTCAAAGAATTTTGTTCCTTCAAAAGCCATATGAAACTGTAACAATTTTGGAACTTTTTTATACAGTTTATTGACATGTTGTAGGAAACTTTATTGCTTTTCTCTTAAATGGTCACAGAAGGCAAATGTAAAAATGTGGCAATTGATAAGTTCAGAAAAACTTTGGCTCACAAAGACATAATTGATTCTTATGCGATTGTAATATATCTTCATTGGAGCTTCTCAGTTCACATGGGAAAAGATCAGTCCTAAAATGTGTCTATCTAGGCTGTGATGATGTCCTGCAAAAAATATAATTTAAAAGATATTCATTAATATGTTTTTCTTATAGGCTGAAAGTTTTAGCAATGAAATATACTACTTGTGCACTTTGAATAATATATTAAGCAGTGCCATCTTTCTTCACACTATTTAAACAGTGCTGTTTTGCCAGTATGCAATGTCCTTTTCAAATGACCTTTTTAATAGAACATGTTGAATTCTCTGAAAAGTCAAATTTAATTTGAAGACTTGTCTGTGCACATTGAACATATTGCCATTTTTTTCCTGGAGGAAAAGTACCTTGTCTTTTGTTAATTTATGCCCTATAAAGCAAGGAGGTACAGACCTTTTTAATAAATCCACCTATGATATTAAGAATATGCACAACTCTTTATAAGATCATGTTTCAAATCAAGGCTAAATCTATCTCTACAACCCTTGCTGAAAATGAATAGCTCCAAAAGAAGCAGGCTCAGGAAAAGTTGCAATATTTATTATGAAAAAGGAAGAAGTTATCTTAATTAATATTTGATAATACTGAACAATTAAGCTGAAAAACTTATGCATTTTACAAGGAAATAATTGTAAGTATAGAGATATGCACTGTGATAAAGATGATATTATGATTTATTTTATGTATGCTAAAACAGGTATAAAATTTGTATTAGAAAAAATATTTAATGTATTAGGACTAGTCTATAAGACTCTTTACTCAAAAAAAACCCAAAACAAATAAAATACATAAAAATACATAAAATACATAAAATACATTAAAAAACCCCAAATCAGTACAGTGCATTTTATGTGTAAGTGCTCATCACTGGTGTCAGGAATAACCCATAATTAGATGCACTTTCATGACTGTAGAGCATGTTAGGTTTTTTCCTGCACAAATTTCTGGAAGAAAGGTTACTATGGTGACAGAATACTCATTTTAATGATTTTATCTCAATTGCTGAGCATTTTTATTCCTGGCTTCTCCAGTATACCTTTTAATTCAAAACTATAATTTTGAAGCTATGAGAGATGTTTTAAATCCTACTGCAATTAAATGCTGACCAAAATATCAAGAAGTCCCTCAAAAAAAAAAAAAAAAAAAAAAAAAAAAAAAAAAAGCTAAGAGAGATGAGGAAATAAAAGATGGGAAAATGTGATTAAACTGTGCAATAGCTAACTCACTCTGTAGAATCTGTTTTCTCAAAGTAAAATGACAATAACAGGTAATAATTTAAGAGTTTCAGTATTTTGTAGAATTACTCATGAGTAGTTTGAAGTTGCATGGCTGGGTACACTATGTTTGAACCTAGGATATCTTCTGGAGGTCTCATATGCCAGGCTTTCAAAATCCAAGGAAAGTCTAATCAGCATTTCATTACCATGTCTAGAGCAACATAGAAGTGAATCTCCAGCCTGCAATTTGGTAAGTCCCAATTTTAGAGATACCTTCCCAAGAATAAAGCATCTTGGCTGCTAAGTCTTTCCACATGACTCACAAAGCTAAATATGGTTTTTATAATCATGGAGATGAAAAACTGTGAACAGCTGAGTGCTTAAAACTGTGCATTCAGCAGAGAGCTACAGACTAGGAATCTCAGAGTAGTTGCTTAAAAAATATTGGTGACTAAAGGAGAAAAGTGGGAGAAGGAAAAAATTATTTGTTTGAGCAATTCCATTTTTTATGACCTAACATTATTTCTATCTGTAGAAGTGCAGAAACAGAAATATTACTTATGTGAGGAGAAGGTGAAAATTGCTGCATCAGAACTAATTTGGCCGAGTTGCCTGTTACCAAATGATGTACATGGCATAGCATCACCATGTGCCTGGGAGGCCAAGGAGGGTGATTAGTCCTGCCTGTGCAGCACTGGTTGCACCCTGCCTGGAGTGCTGGGATAAGTTCTGGGCCTTCTAGTACAAAAGAAGCACGGACAAACTGGAGTGAGCCCAGGGAAGAGCCACCAGGATGAGTAGAAGGGCATGTATCATAAAAGAGGAAGCTCTGATGTGTAAAGATATGTTTCCATAACTAAAATGAATGCCTGTGGGTTTTTTCCTGTAGTTGTAGAATAAGATCATTATTATTAACATTGCCCATGGATGGATATCTGTGTATATTGATAGGTTCACTAATGTTTAATATAAAATACCTAAATCTTATCTCAAAGAGGAATTCGGACTTGACTGTAGCTAAAATCCAGTATTTGGATTGGTAGAGCAAATAAATAATACCAAATATTATTTAGGGTTTTAATTCCATAATTTTTTTGAGAAAATAATCACATGGACTGTCTCTTGTTTTTATAGTTATTCAGTCTTATAATTCACCTTAGGTTATGTAAAAGAGTATTGAAAAGATAGGCAAACAGTACTAGAAAGTACTAGAAAGGTCGGAGTCCCCCAACCTGTGTAATCTATTCCTAGAATTGATCAGTAATTTGCATAAAAATTAGAGGAACGGATATATCCAAACTCTTTGAGAGCAAGAGGTTAGAAGTTCATTGGAATGCATCAGATGGCATTGACAAAATATGCTAATAAGGAGCAATGGCCCTAGGCCCTCCCCTGCTTTGGGCTGCTTAGTACATCACAGCAGTCAGTTATAATTTGCATTAAAGCTGAAAGGTGAAAGAGTATTGACACTTAGAGTCTTCCTGATATTGCTTGTGACCAAAATTCTGTTTAAAAAGGCTAAATATTGTGTTAGCTTTATTCCTGAACTTACAATTCTGCACTAAAATACTATTTATGTGGAAGAATGCAAGATTATTTTAACTTCATTATAATTATGAAACCAATTACTTTAATGAGTTTTGCTATGTTGAAGCCTTGGCAGAAATTCATGACTGTTGAGAAGAAATTCTCCACTTTTCTTCACATGTAAACATCTGTAAGGTAATAATAGTCCTGCAAACACACAAATGTCAATGCTTACTTCAACCTCTATCCACATAATATCTTAAAGTCTGAAATTCATTAAGAATTTTTTAATAAGTAAAATAAATAGAAGAAATATGCAAGTTTGAGAAGTCTGATTCTTAGCCAGCAGCTGTAAAATCTACACTGGAAAGAAGATATTTTAATATGGTTTTAAAATTCATTTAGTGAGATATTAATTGTACTAAAGGGCTAGATGAAAAAGTGAGTAATTACCTTCCAAACTGACAAGGTTGTGACCACAAACAAAACAAATGTTCCAACATGAGGAACAAGTTAAATAAAACTGCTTAGAAGATTACTTAAAATACTGGGTGCTCAGTTTTCAATTTCTCACTAGCTTCCTTTTTGATTCACATATAGCTTCTCTTTTTGGTCCATATATAAATACTTGACAAAGATGTGATTATGTGCCTCAAAAAAGGGATTCCCTGCAGCAGTGGTTTAGCCTGGGAAATTGCACCATGTTGGAGATGCAGGCAGAGTCAAAGGCAGGTAAGAGGGAAGCACATTTAGCCACGAGCAGAACTTCAGACAAACATTAGCAAGCAGCTCTTTTTTCCTCTCATGATCCGGCTTCTCCCCTGCTGTGCAAGTTACAGCTCTAGAGAATGTTCCACCTGATCTCTGTCCTGCTTTCTCACAGACACCTGCTCCATCTCTCTGCCATGGACAGGTATTTCCAATCCTCACAGATTCCTTTCTGCTCTGCTCATTTGTTCTGCACTGTTTGATGATCCAGCTTCCCCAAGCTATCTTCCTGTGAGAAAACTAAGATATTTTTTTCCTTAAGAAAAAAAGAAAGTAAAAAGAAGACAACGTTTTCCTTCAGTGCCTGAATTCCTCTAGTTTGAGGTTGTGATTTCCAATGCTGCTACCAAGACTCTTCACTGAATGCTATCAAAATGACAGCACTTTCAGATGATGTGCTGTCAGGTTGGGATTTGTTTGGACAAAATCTTAATCTCATTTCCTGAGGTAAAAGGTCCATGTCCTATCATTTGTATAGAAAATCATCTCATTCTTTTAAACTTTGATGTTTTGTGTTGCCATTGTTTCATTGTCACAATATCCTGTTGAGCCTGGTGAAAGCTGCACTTGCCAAGGAGAGTTAGCACTTCACATGATTTTTTTTTTTCTTCACTCCTTAGACAGAATATTTAAGGCACAGATTTGTACAAAATCTTTTTCTCATTTATTGTACTTAAGAAGATGGAGCAGGGATAATAAAAACCCCCATCAACTAACCAACAACAATAACAAACAAAACAAAACCCCAAACCCACACTCTATGAAAAACAATCTGTGTGGATTGCAGGAGATTACAATTATCAGTATTGTACATCAGGATTAACATCTCATTTATTTCTCAATAGTTCTTAAACTAAGGGCTTGAATAGACACAGAATTCTTGCTATAAAACAGTAGAATTGAATTCACAAATCTTCTCAGAAAGAGCAGAGAAAGAGTTGTACTTCCAAAAAAATCAGTATTGAGTACCATATCTTTTGAGAAAAACATCCTTCTACATGTATCTATCTTTAGACCATAACTTCATAACAGCCACAATTCTAGGATTACTAAAAATTGCACTTAATTCTGAATCTTCAATATTTTTTCATTTAATATTTTTTGTGCATGCTATTGGATTTCGATTAAGGACTGAGACAATTAGTATCACTTTTTCTTGTTGCAAGTTTGCATCCTATTTTAATACATGAAAGTTAAAATGGGCTTTCTTTTGCTTAGTCTGAGTAATGCATGGACTTCAGACCTTTCAAGACCATTCTTTCTTAAACAGTCCTCTTGATTTGTATAGTATAATAGTATAGTATATATAGTATAGTGTATATAGTATACTATATATATTATACTATATATAGTATATATATCTATATATACTATACTATATATAGTATATATATAGTATAGTATACTATATATATAGTATTAAATCTACATAGCTGATTTAATTGATGAATTTACTTTGATCCTTTCCTCACAGTTCATAAGATTTCATGAATTTTAGAAAAAAATAATAATTCTATGGCAGTGATCAATTTGTTACTAGGTGGTTACAGTCAAGGTCAGTGAATTCCTGCCAAAAACATGGACAGCAACTGCAGGGAACTTCCTCCTTTGGAGACAAAGTGATTTTGTTGTATGTACCTGGCAAGTTGGGTATAATGTAGGTTATTACATCCAGCTGAAGTGAAACTGAATATTAAACCAGACAGAGGAGATAATAAAATGTATATGTTGGCTTTGAACCAGGTGGTAGTTTCTGGAACCTTCTTTTACCTTGTGTCTGTTGTTGATGGTTTGACAGGTTCTCTCTTACTACCACAATCAGCAGTGTTGTTCTGTCCTTACTGCTCCTATCTTGCCTATTAGGGACAGGAATTACTGTGTTCTTTAGCTGGGTGAATGACAAGTAGAAAGATGGATAGATTAGCTGGTGTGTAGAGTTGAGATTGGGAGGGAGCAACACGCCTTCTTGTCTTTAAAATCCAGCAGATGGGAAGGTGTTTATTATTATTCACTGTAGTGGCCAGTCTGTTATTAAAATGACTAATTAAAGTGGTCATCCAAATGCAGCATCTCACAAAGTGTTTGCACCTCACAGTGAGGATGACAAGGTGCTCTCTGTGTGAGCAGCACACAGTTGCTAGGCAGAAAAGTAACAGTTACTAGCCAGAAAAGTCTAACAATTTCAGACTTATGAAAATCTGGTTCAAGGAGTCTTTCCATAGAAAAACTTTTCTCATGTTTTCTATTCTTTCAAAACTGGGGAGGCAGGTTTATAACCTTGTACATGTTAGAAACATGAAACTGAATACTTAAAAAAAATACATTTTTTTATTCAAGGCTAACAAGAGCTTTACAGAGCTTCATCCATATTTCCATCTTCTGACCCTGCACAGAACCTCCACTTTCATCTTTTCATATGCAGTTCTTTGCAGGGATAGGTAATGACAAAAAATTGAACTTTGTTGCTCTGCCTATAATACTGATTGATGTAGGTGACGAGCAGTTCCATGACCTCTAAAAAAATAAAACTTGTGTTTACACAATTTGGGATAAAGAAAAATGGGCAGTAGTAGCCTCAGAGATTGCTCGAATCATGCACAAAGAGGGAGCAGTTGAACACGTTCATGGACAAATGGATGTGTAAGAAGCTCTGGCAGAACCTCTTTAGGGTGATGTACAAAACTGAGCAGTTAAGTGACAGAAAGTGAAGCCAACTCTCTGACTCCTGGCTTTGAGTGATGACTGTTTCAGAAGTAAACTGTGAAAACATTGTGGACAAAGAAAGGAGCAGTCAAAAGTTTCAAATTGCAATAGGCAAAAGAAGACAACTCAAACTAACTTAAGTAATTCCAAGTATTGTTGCTCATAAAATAAATGGTCCACAGGCAGAATATTTGTTTTAATAGTGAATCCTAAAGTGTGTGATTGTTCTTGTTGGTTTCTTCTAAGTTTATTGCAAAATATGGCTCTAGATATATCAATATACCCCTATATTTTTAAGTTCAATGGTTATCAGGAAGGGGACATAATGAAATGTGTGATTAAAAACTGTAGAGTTGTTACTGTTTATACCTATACTTTTTAAGTTACAAAGGCACCTACAGCATTTGTCTACTGATAAGATTTTGCTCAATAACCAGAAATCATTGGTGCAATCATGGCAACTGCTGAGATTAGCCATCAAAATTTGTCTAGATGCTTTTCTTTTAAGTGTCTCAATAAGAGGGCTTCATCTAACTCAGATAATGTAAGGAAAGCATCTTTTGGTTTAGGTATCTGGTAGCATTTTCAAGACCAGTTTTCACTCAGTCATAATAAGTGCCCATTTCCAAGGCCTTAGAAAAACTTAATTTCATTTTATAGCGTGTCTCTGCTGTTTAGAATTAATGAAATTCAAACCACCTAAATTCTTCTTACAATATGAGGGTCATGCTTTCTGGAGAAGGAAGCAAATTAACTTTCAACAGAATTTGATTCTCTTGCACAGCATTTTCATAACTGAGATACAGAAAGGTTACGGAATGTGTAAGCAAGTGGCTGAAAATTCATACTGAGAGTAGCTATCTGTTGTCCACACACTGATAAGAGGAGCAAAGCAAAGTTTCTCAAATTAAGTATTACTTGTTGTTTTCATTAAGGGTTTGGACAGCAGACTAGAGAATGACCTTATTTAATTTTCAGGGGAAAAATACCCCAAAAAAGCAAGGGCAGGAAAACTACAAGCACTTGGGAAGATTAGAATGTGAAATGTTGATTAATTGGAGCAATAGGATGAATCAGACACAATGTTAATCAATCAGAGAAAGGGAAAATTCCTGGACTTGACTATAATAAGCTATGTATATGCAAATGGGAAATGCTAGAAAAGGTGAAGTTCTAAAGAAGAGGACCTGCAGCTTTTAGAAGATCAACAGCGGCTTGGTGACCTACATTGTGATAAAAGCTAAAAGGCTTAAACTGAACCAGAGAAAGTGCTTGCTATTCTGTAGAAACTGGTTTTGGAAACACTAAGGGTAGTCAAGTTCCCAAACAGGATGATTGTCACTGTAGATTTCTTGGTACACAAAGACAAATAAAGCACAGCCCTAGTTTAAATGCTCATTAACCATTCAAATTTCCAGTGCTTCTCAGTCAAGGTGCTATTTCTTTTTAAATGCTGTTCATATATCAAACATATGTTCTCCTGGACTGTATATAATGAAACAATGACAGATTATGCATCTGTATATAAGGCAACATATCATAACATTTTGTCATAATTTCAAAGATAACTGATAAAATACTTGGATTTGGCATTTCATATATTTCTGAAATTTATTCATATAGTGATGAAAAATTGGGAAAGATAAAATTGGTTCATAATGCCTCTAGGTGCTTAGCACCACTGTTCTTGTGAGTGCTGTCTACCATTGCCTAGTGTATCTATATGGACCACAACACAGGTGGTTGAGCTATGACAGTTCCAATTCGACACACAAATAGTTTCAGTGGCATCAGAGGAGCTGGTTCACAAGAAAAGCCTTTAGCAGAGCTTACCTCTGAATTCTGGTATTCTAAGTCTCAGAAAAGTCCTTAAACTACAAATTCTGTTCCTATTATCAGAATGAAAGGTATTCTTCTGGCATTGTTACATAATGCTTAATTATTAACAACCACAAAACTGAAAAATAATCTCGGTTAGCTGGTTTGCAACTGCTGACAAGAATTCCTGATATTTAAAGGGGTATTTATAATGTTAGACTTAAATGATTAATTTAGGTTAAGGATTTTTAAAATTATACTTTATAGTATCAAGCAAACTTACTTAACAGGATTCTGGGCAACAGGATATGAATGTGATATATGTTCTGCCCTTGGCAAAGACAAGAAAAAGTTAAATAGCTGCACTGGGAATAGGAAGGAGGACCAGCTTTTTCCAGTAAACACTGTTCAGTGCTCCTTTTCTAAAGGGAAGGCATTATTATGTTGGCTAATTAGAAATAAGAAGCAAAAGAAGGAAGCCAGTTAAATTTGTGTTTGCACAGGAATGGGCAGCAAAACTCTAACTAATTATGGAAGAAATAAATTTTGCTTTCTAGCTGCAAAGTTCAAGTTTGTCAAGAGATGTAATTTGGACATAAAGAGTAATGACCTGGGAAAAATTAAAAAAGAATGTGTACTCGGGTCTTAGAAAAAGTTCATTTGACCCTGGAGTAAAGACCTGAGTGATTGAGAGGATTTTTTTGTAATGTTCTTGTTTCTTTCTTGGCAAACCATATTTGTATGCCAAGAGCACAATTACTTTTCTTCTCTTTCCTTTAACTCTAAAGGTTGATGTACAGAGTGTTCTTCACTGAACATGGAGACATTGTATATGCTGGCATGTGATTTAATGCAGAAATATTTGAGGGATTTATGAACATTTTGGGAAGCTGCAGACAAGTATTTGAATGAATGCATACTTGCATATGCAGAAATCCTTGTTATCCTTATTATTCTTCATTAAATAAAAGCTTTAAGATGCATGTTTCAGTCTTAGTACTTTGAATAAGCAGCAATGTTAAATTTCTCTTTCCCTGACCACTCCCAGGTTATGTTACAGTCTGGTGACATTACCAGTAGATCAAGGAATCTTGTTAAGTTTCTAAGGTAAATTTGATGGTGGTGATTTCATTACCCACCTTTCTAGTAAGTCCAGAAGTTTCCAATTCCTTGAAGGTGATGGAGTGCTTCCTATTATTAATCACATAACTAGCCACATCTTAATGCTTCAGATGGCACTGGAGAGGAGAGAAACAGAAGCCAATGTCCTATTAAAAGACTAATGGTTCTTTCAGTGCACCATAGTCAGAACATGCCTCTCCTGCAGAACTATATTATTTTCCACACCGGCCCACACTTGTAGGCTATTAAAACCACCTGTGATCTGTTTGTCTTCTGCAAGTCACATTCTACACACTGTGCATAATCCTTGAAAATACTCTCTTTTTGACTTCAATAGACAATGTTAAAATAAAGGAATTCAATCAGGAACATGTTTTAGAGCAGGTCTGTTGCTGTCTGAAGTGTTTGCAGAGAAGCTGTTCTTGTCTCTTTTGACAAAAGCCTGGTTACATAGAAGTCAACACAGTACCAGAGCGACCTCACAGAGCTTTTCTTGCTGTGAACAGTGTCAGACTTTTTTTGAGAGTTCTTTTCCCGTGTAATTCTGATGAAACATCCTAAGTGTGTAGGATAGGGAAAATAAATTAAAACTTCTACATGTTTAAAAATAGGCAAAATTAGATCCAGTGATGGGAAAAGTGTGCTTCTGTTCATTACCAGCCCTACTTCCATTCTTTTATCTGGCTTGTTTTCTCATGTTTTCATAGCTGACATGAGGCTCTCGACAGAATTTTCCCTTCCAAATCTGTTTAGAAGATTTCTTTGTCTTTAGGTTGCATTTAACACAAATGATACAAAAAGATATCTCACTGAGAGATAGTGGCTTGAGATCCACAGCTTATAAACCACAAAAAAATCCTGGCTGATATAATTTGCAAAATATCCAGTTGCTGAATGAATGATCCAATTAATGGGACAGTTTAGCATTAGTGGCTTCCTTCTATGAAAGTAATGACATGGCAATTGGTAAAGAACTAGCAGATGGCAGCTTTGGAGTAGGATTGACCATAAAATAACACAGGTCTTTAAAAAAATAGTGAGGTTTTTACCCTTTGGTACACTGAAATGAAAATGATACCTTCAGAACGTGCACACTAAATGTCTGAGGAACTGCATGAAAATTTGTTTGTAGTTTATGCTAGAGAATAATTATGTGGAGAATTATGGTGGCAAGTGTCTCTTAACTGCAGTCAAATGTTGTCCACTTTGTACAAACTAACTATTAATTTTCTCACATGGAGATAAAATGTTTTAATGAGAAAGCAGATGAGAGTCGGGGTCTCCTGGGTTATGGGGAATTGTCTCAGACAGAAAATTTACCAGCTGACATAAACCAGTCTCTTATTTTTGAATGGAGCTGAAATCAGAGAGCTAACAAAACTTTAGCTATAGATGGTACTGCATTTTTAAATTTTGCATTATTTTTTCTGTAGGGATGGCAAACAACACTGCAAACAGATATTTTAAAAAACATTGACTATAAAATTGAAGACATAAACTATAAATAAATGTGTAGCTGTGATGTGTCAGTCTTCCAATTTTCTCCTCTGTTTTTTACTAATACTTTCATTTTATATATGAGTCTCCAAATAGGGTTTACCTTCCCCCTCAAAAAAAAATCAGAGTGAACCATCCTTGGCAGTCTGAGAAGCTGGATCTGTAAGGGCCACCAAGTGCTCCGTAGATTTACTTTCTGGCACAGAATTAGGTAATTCCATGGAATCTTATGTTTCATGTAAAAGAGATCTCCATTCCAACAACAAAGTTCTCCAGAGCTCTCTGTTAGCTTCAATGATGCTGGGCTTTAATTGTTGTGTGTTTTTGTTGTCTTGCCAGATGCCAGATGCATGAGGGAGTCACTGATAGTGACTTTGGACCATTACCATTAATTCCATTTACTTTTGATTTTTGAGCTAAACATTTTATTGGGTCAGTTAGTAGGTTGTAGCAGACTAATGCACCACTTTTAATGTCTTCTGGACTTTAACAGGCACAATGACACTTCCAAATGCAGTCTCATTACTGCCAAGCTTATTACCACCAAACATGAGCAATTTAACCTCTGTTTGAATAGCAAAGAATTATGTTGTGAACAGTTGTTTATAAAATGATACTTTCTATTTTTATGAGAAATAAATGGTTACACAGCAAAGATTTAGAGGTACTCAATGTTCAAATTCTGAGGGAAATGTTCATGTTTATATCTTTATGTTGTGATCCTGCCAGCTTTCTTGTTCAAGGTCTTCAAATGTGTGAATTTTCCAATAATAGTCCAAGACTGAATGCTCATCTGTCTGAACCATTCATTATAATATTTATGAAAAAGTAGTTCAGTGTGGAACTAGCACAGAATGAGCTAGTTTAAAATCTCCTGTGTTCTGCATGTGTTTTGTAGTATTTATTTAGCACTAATTCTGATCAATGCATCAAAAACATGACTTAGAATTCACTCCATAACTTAGTGCATTTGGTTGGTTGGAAACCTGCCTATTTCTCCTATTTTTATTTTGATTTCTAGTCCCAAGGGAAGCTCACACTGCATATTGAGTAGAAACATACAGCACTTTTAATGGAATATCCTATTGCCCTGACATGAACGAGAGCTCCTACAGTTTTGCATGATTCTAACAGTAAACACGGTTCTTAGCTACATTATTCAGGATTGGTTCTGGCATGGGAAAATTAGATACAGACCTAAAGTTTGTGACAGGTTTTCACTGTCAATTTGCCCATCTGCTGTGGCTTTTCAAGGGGGAATCTCCAAGGATCTGTTTGGTAATGCAAATTGGTATAGAATTTGATTTTGCAGTTTTCAGTGCCTATTTTAGTGGTCATTTTCCATCACTAAAAATAGCAAAAACAACTAAAATTAGTATTAAAGTAGTATATTAAAATGCAAATTGGAGTATAGACATTTAAATATTGTACTTCTGTATAAGTAAAGACTACTGAATATGATTTGTTTCTTTGAATTCTTTCATATGTTTTATTTTTCTTCAGTATTTAACAACCCAAGTAATATATTCTACTTTCTTTCCCAACCAAAGCTTTTCTGTGGTAATTGTACTGTACATAACAACTAGACTACCAGGTGACTCTGATTTGGATCTTTGGAAAATGTTTATAGAGGGAAAGAGTTTTGTACCATATACATAGGAAATGTATACAATACTACTTTGAGTACACAATGCCATTCAATCTCAAATTTGCAGCTTCATTTTGCCAGTATTCTTGGAGTTACCTATTGCATTTTGAAGTTACCTATGTATTCTACCATTCAAAAGGCTGAAAGGGCAGCTGCAATCTGTCAAGTCAATTTAGAGCAGGAAGAAAGACATGTGATAGGATACCTTGCATTATGACCTTGTAGAAAGGATCAGGGCTGATATGTGGACCCCAGCTGAATTCAGAGTGGCAGAGGACCCATGAAGAGCCAGCCTGGAGGTCAATCCATATTGCCCAGCATTCTGTCTCTGACAATGACCAAAAACAGATGTGGAAAGAAGAGTGTAGGAAGAAGGTAAATATGGCTCCCAAAATTATTTCCCTGCCATCCAGTTATTTGCAGCTCAAGGGCTTGTGGAGACAGCTGTATTTTCTCTATTTTATAGCATAGTGAGGATCTCTTCTGTGAGCTTTGCTAATCTCTCCTGGAAGTCCTGTAAATGTTTACACTCTACAGCACCTTGTGGCCAGCAGTACTGTAGCTTAAGTGACTGTATGAAGAACAACTCTCTTAGTTCTGGACTGCCTTCTTCAGAGTTTAATTTCACATTCCCATTTCTTTTCTTGGGAGAGTTAATGGCAAATCAATTCTTATACACCGTCTCTATGACACTTCTGATATTAAAGAACTCTGTCTTATTCCCCACGGTCTTTTCTTTTACCCTCCAAAGAGTCCTATTCTACTTAGTTATTTTTGGTACAGAAACTGCTCCTTGACTTTGATCTTTACTGAAACTTTTTAGCTCTGCTATAACCTGTTTGAGATGAGTAGCTCAGGAAAAGCTGCCTCTTCACTGTCTGCTCCTTTCCAGACTACTTAGTAGTATGTTAAACAATGCAGATGTCAGCACATATCACTGAACTCCATTCAAGATCTCCTTTCACTCTGATGATTAAGCACCCCTTCCCTTCCCTTCCCTTCCCTTCCCTTCCCTTCCCTTCCCTTCCCTTCCCTTCCCTTCCCTTCCCTTCCCTTCCCTTCCCTTCCCTTCCCTTCCCTTCCCTTCCCTTCCCTTCCCTTCCCTTCCCTTCCCTTCCCTTCCCTTCCCTTCCCTTCCCTTCCCTTCCCTTCCCTTCCCTTCCCTTCCGTCAAAAGGACACACAGTCATAAGAAAAAAAAGCAAAATATAATCCCATGTGAAGAGGCAATATTTGTACTGACATGAAATGAAAAGTGCACTCACTGTGCACTGCTGCAAGGGTGATTATGAAGAAAGCCCCAAGAAGAAGAAAAAAACAAGGTGGTTTCTTCATTGAACCTGGGAAAGAGAACCACAATCAATGGCTGTGCTTTCAACTCTGTCATTATGAGAATGCCTCCCTGCAGCAGACCATGCTGATATTGGGTGACCATGTCAGAGTGAATAATAAATCTGGCTGACATTATAGGCAATTGTTCTAGTTTACAGCTTTAATAAAATTGCAGTGAAATGTCATTAAGTTTGATGTGTTTATTTATATACGTATTATCTATCTATCTGTTTACTTATTACAATTGAGGGCTTCAATTGCTGACAATCAGTTCCTTGTCTGACTTTGATTTATGAACTATGGAAGTAGGAGAAAAAGGGTCAGCTTTAATTTCATGTAGACTGTTTAAAATCTAACAAATGTCCCTTTCTCAAAAGTAGGAATGTAAGTTTCTCTTTTCTGAAAACTATGTGTCTTGAAGATGTAAACCCTTTGCGTCCTTTGGGGTCCTTTGATATTCCACTGAAAATTGGTGCTGCTCTTGGGAATAGTGCTGTGTGTTTCTCTCTTCCCATATGAATTCTGCAGTTTAATTTCACCTTCCTGTAGCAATCCCTGCTACAGTTGTGATTACTCTATTTGCTCTTGGTGCTGTAGTAAAAATGATAAGGGAGATCATAATGGATTGGCTGCCACAACAGATAAGCAGCTGTCCTCCAGGGTCTGGGAAAAGCCTGTGCCATGTGCTATAAGGTACAGATATGGAAACATCCCTAAATGCTATGGATTGTTTGATGTATTAGTTCAGAGTAGGTAACTGCAATGATCCTTAGCTGTACCGTGTTTTCTTCATAGACAAATGTCAAGACAAACCTAGGGAAAATAGAAGAACATTACTTTGACTTACTAGTGTGTAAAAAATCTTTCCTCATTTTGAATATCTGTTGTTAAAAAATCAGAATTTAATTCAAGTGTCAGATTAAATAGGTCATGCAGTGGTGAGCTGAATGATATTGTATCCATCATGAGCTCATTATGGCTTGTCAGGATCAATGTGTTGAGCCAGCATACAAAAAGTTATTGAATTAATTGTCCTGCTAACTGTTGAGCCGTTAACATTATTCAGAACAATGATCTTATTCAAGTGAATCCAGACCTCAAGTCTGAGTAGCTTTTGATTAATTTAGATAATTATCAATCTAGACACAATGTTCAAGAAAGGAAAGGTTTTTAAAAACATATGTTTTCTATAAAGGGAGTCCAGCAAACTGGCACAATGTAGTTTTGATGCATTTATATGTGAAGTTGTGTTTTAAACAGTTGCTTTCAAAAATAAATGTTCTTTTGTTTTGAAACTAGAACAAAGTTTTACAACTCACTTATAAATCAGTGGAGAAACTAGACATGACTATCACGGCTGCAGTCCTCACTGCAGTGTGAAAGGCAGTACACCCACTGCATATCAAAATGTCTATTAAGAGTGAAAAACTAGAGCCACTTTAGGAGCACATTTGATACACAAGGAAGCAACAAAAAATGTGTCTTCAAAATAATTTAAAATGTTTTGCCTTGTATCATACATGATGACTGTGTTCCTTCCTGTACAGGAGCTGTGTGTCTCTGCATCCATGGGAAAAAATAAATTCCATTTATGTGCAAAATAAACCCTTTCAGGTCCAGAGTGACAGACCACATATAAATGAAGTGACAAATGTGGCCTGACATTCACAGAGCAAGAATGGTCTGATAGCATAACAGGTATAACAGATATGCATAAGAGGTTTCCATAAAAGGGGGTCCAACTCTGTAGCCCAGGTGACCTGACCTCTGGGGCATAACCAGAAGATGCTGAACAGCTGTGGCCAACCTTCAGCCCAGTGCGAGGAACAGGAGGCCTTGCTGCTTTGAAACACAGAGGGTGGAGATGGAATTGTATGGCCACCAGCACTTTGTGAGACAGGTTACTGGTTAAAGCCCTCTGGGAATTGTCAGCACAGGCTGCAGCATTTCCTCCAAATACAGGAACTGAAGCATGATTTCTTACAGAATTGTTCAGTCCCAGAAGAGTCTGTGTCCATTGATCAGGTAAAGAGCCTAAAACCTAATTTCCTGTCAGAGATAGGTGTCAATTTTCCGGGTGTTCTGATGTCACTGCTACGAATCTTCAAGGAATCTGAAATCCTTAATCATCTGCAGATGCAAATGGTGATTTTTCTTCAAATATTGTTGGTTGACACACCTTACATCATGGTGTTTTAGAGGAAAGAGAAGACTTCAGTAACCTGAGAGCACATTGTAAGATATAAATTTGCCTCGTCCTTACTCTTTGTAGCATAACCTACAGTGTGAAGTGCTCTATTTTATATGTAAAGGAAAGCTGACATTTTAAACTGAGTAGGTTTGTTGAAGTAAACTTCTTTCTGCTTCACTTGTGCCATTGATTCCAGCATTTTTAAGAGGGCCTTGGGGATACTCCCTCTAATTACTGAAGTAAACCTCCATTAACCTTACATGTTCAAAATCCTAGTAAGAAACTAGCTTTGAGGCATCATAAAGGATATGCATCATGTATGACGGAAGAAGAAAGTTTCACAAACACCTTTCAGTAATCAGTCTTTGTTTTCTGTGCATGTGAGCATACCACATACATGACATACATGACAAGTTTTTTAATGTGTATGCAGCAGCTTAATCTTTAGAGCACTCAAAGTTCTTGAAGGCACTGGCTAGTGGGTAAGTTAGCCAAGTGATCTTTGCAAACAAATTATATTCAGTATTGGATCAACTTGAGTAGGGGTTGGCTGAAAAATTGGATGGCTCAATTCTGCCAGTCCTTTTTTCTCTGTCCAACCCTCTAATCTTCCTACATGCTTCAGTTTTTCAGTGTGGTCTGCATGGACTGTTCCATGTACTGCAAAAAGCTCTTTGAAGGATCATGGTTTTGTGAAATTTCATGCAGAGGTTTTCTTTTGGAGAATATTGCTATCAGTGGAACACTGGACTGTTCTTCATTTGCTACTTGTAGTGAACACCAAAGTGACACTTTATTCATCCCAAATTCCATAAACAGAAAATTATCTTGATCTAATAAAAACAGTAATGTATGCTACGTTGAATTTGCCAGGCATAATGCAGCACACAGCCGCATAATGTGGCTATTTAATTAATAGAATATATGCCTTTCTACATGCTGCTGTATAATTAACAGTTCCCGCTGAGAAATGTACTGTAGGTACAATTGAAATGGATGAGACTAATGAACAAGGATATTTGCATTTCATTACTATGTTGTATAATTTCACTCATAAAATTTTATGGAATTAATTTAGCATTATTTTCTGCATATGATTATAACAATAACTTTTGAACTAATACAAGAAAAGTTGATTCAAAACACAATCAAAAAGCACTCAAGTTCTTCAAATCACAAAAGCTTCAGATTTCATGTGAAACCCAGCTTTTTGTCTCTAAATTGTTTTAGGGGGCTTTGATGATCAAGTACAGCTCTAACATACTGTTAGCTGAAGTGAAAAGCATGATTCTTGTCCACTTTATTCTCTCATCTCTCTAATCTCTAATGATTTTCTAGAAGAAAAGAAAGGGAATTTAATTCTCAAAGCAACCATATAATTTGATGGAAAAGCTCCCTGGAAAATTAATTATTTCTTGTGTAGAAAATGATCCAGGCATGCATTGGACGTAAATGCAATTTTCAGTTCTGTTGTTTGCAATTATGGATGTGATATGCTGAGCTACAGGACATAAATTCTTGTTTCAGAAGCAGCCTTTAGAGACAAGATCACAAATGAGAAGGAAGAGGTTATGAAGACAATCAGCTCTGTCCAGGTAAGTCAAATGTCTTTTTGCAAACAGGTGCACACACTTTGTAGCAGACCAAAAAAAGGCACTATGACTGAAAATGACTCCCCAGATTTTAATCTCCCTCTCTGGTGTGAGAGTGTAAAAAGTTTAATTTTGTCTTTTGGTAAAATGACACTTATCTTGACATGAGGTTCCCCCTAATGAAATTGATCCTTCACTAGCAGCTGCCCCAAAGCGTCACCAGGAGACAAAGCCATAGTAGACAGTAAAGACCCTCAGGGCTTCTCCCTGCATGGAGCCTCCTCCAGATGTGCACCCTCTGCGCAGCTGGATGCCTGCACCTCTGCTCTCGTGACCGTGGGCGAAGGGAGCAGTGAGCCTCAGTGACACCTGCTCACCTGTGGCACCCCTTCAGAGGACACGCTGACTGTGCTGCAGCTTTACCTAATGGCCTTGAGCAAGTAGACTTGTGGGTCCTCCCACCCAGTAACATCTTGCCAGAGCCAACTGAATATGTCTGGGTGATGTCAAAAAAACAACAACAGAGCCATAAATTTTTAGTGGAAGAAGAGGTCTGCTTCCTAACTTCACCTGTCAGCATATTTTCTATTGGGAACAAGGGAAAAGATGGGGCTTAGTCATTCCAGCATTTCCCATTACTCCTGAAGGCAATTTCTCCACCTTGCTGGAAAAGATCCCTTTGCAGCTGGTACAGCCCTGTGGATGCTGTTGTGTATTTAGGAATTGTCTGCACTGCAGAGGTTACATGAATAAATGTACTTTTTTGTCTAGCGGGTATATGTGTGTTGCAACAAAATCCTGCCTTCCCTGCAAGACAAAATGCCTGATTAAAGTGTATCAATGCCTATACAGTGGTTGATCTGTCTGTGGGAAATTGCCTACACAAAATTGCCCACCCATCACAGGCACAGGTACCTTAGGACCAATTTTTGTTCTAACTTAATTTAGACTAACTTGTGTGTATTTAATGTGAACATACATAGCTCAGACTGATTCTTGAGTGATGATACAGCAGTAGAAAGAGTTCCCATGCGAAGTGAAATCTCTTTTTATGAGTAAGTGAAGGCAGATTTTTGCAGTGTTTAAGGCCAAAAAAGGACATTGCCTTTTTTGGGGGTTTAATTTCAATGCACTTATTCTTAAATCAAACTCCACATCCTCTGAAAGAACTAGAGTACAGATGTATTTCACACATGTAAAGTTTCAGCTCAACTAAGGAAAAGAAGCCAGAGAGGCTTTTAGGCTCATGGCTTTTCTGGGGGCTTAGCAGATGTAGAAAATGGAAAAAGATAGCAGAGCAGTGCACTTCTTTGATGTGCTGAAGGTTTGTAAAATTTTCTGTCTGCATTCACCTGTCGGGAAGATAGAACTGACATGAGCTCCCGTTTTAATGTGAATTTTGATTGACAAGGTTGTTTGTTGTACTTAACTCAGGTGCCATATCTGTGTATAACAAGGCTTTTGACTGATTATTATGCTGGTAACATTATGCTGCATCTCAGAGAAGAGCTTAGAAGACTGCAAAGATCTGAGGATTATTCAGGGCATACAAAATCTTGTGTTTCAAAAGAGTTTCCCTTTTAAAAAAGAAAGAGGAAATTTGACAAGCTAGCTTGATTATGTTTTAGCCCTTGGTCTGATTTTTGTATTGAAAGATAGTAGTGCAGAAACAGTGTGTGAAAGACCTAAATCTAAAGCAAGTTTTGCAAGTAATATCTGAGAATTTATTGTTACTGTGGCCATGGTAGAATAGAATGGTTTTATACAAGAGTAGATGTTCTCTCCCTCAGCAGCCTTAGCCACTTAATATTTTCATAACATAACCTATTATTATCCTTCCTAAATGTCAGAAATTGTAAGGAAATACACAACACGTGTCCCCTTTTCTCAGCTATAACATGGCCACTACCATGAAACCCCACCACCTGCTCCAGGATACGTGCCTGGTGAGGGAGATCAGTCCAGGCCTCACAACTTTTTATCCTAAGAGAGTTTTTTCCTGAAAAACCAGAAGTCAGCCAACACTGTCCTGAGCTTTCTGGAAACATTTTTCAGGTTTCCCCTCCCATGAGAAGCTAATTGTGATTATCTCTTATATTGCTGGCTTTTACATTGTTTTTCCAGAATGTGCTCATTTCCTCTGTGTAATTTCAATGAAGAATTTGCTGAAAGTATTTTCAACTGTTTTTCAGGTTTTTCTCTCTTTTTTGGCAAATTAATAGCTCTGCGGAAAACCCCCCAAAACAGTTAAATTAAGGAGAGATTTAATTTTTTGGATTCAGTTTTTTATTTCCTGTTGGTGTGTTTATTTGGTTTTGCTTTATAACTACTACCTCTTAACTAAATTGAGCTATCTGCATTCTGGCTTACTAACTTGGAATGACAGAGAATAAAGGGATATGCACATCTTGAGATCAAAAAAGGTCTAATCTACTAAGGCTGTATATCACCTTTCTTGATTTGTCTACTTTAATTATTAAAATTAATATGAAAATATTATTATTATTAAAATCAAGTTCTTGATTTCTATTTTTTGTAAATTACAGTGGGAAGAAGCTGCTGTAGTAACCTCTAGCCTTCATTAAGGTGTGCAAAATGTGCAGGAAACGTAACTGAACTATTTAGATGATTCTTCCAGTGAATTCATCCAGAAATAATAAAGACCGATGGCTATAGTACTCAGCTTGTATGAGGGAACATGGATTTCTTTACTGATTTTGCCACAGAAAAATGGTGTAGTCTTTTAAAAATGAGGTCTCTGATTCAGTTTCATCCTCCGGAAGACAGACATTTTGCTACCTTTTTCTCTGAAAACAGAAAATCAGAATGTGCTGACAGACAGAGACAGTATTTCTCAGCTGTTAATGATAATCTGAGACACACCAGATAAAAGAGATGTTAGAACTTGACACCTTTCTTTTATTATTATGGCATTCTCTGCAGGACAAATACATTTGTCAAAAAGCCTCTACAAACTTGGAGAAACCAAGTTCCAACCTGGACTTCAATTTTAACATCTGTAGTTAGAAATATTTCTAAATTGTAACAAAACCACATTTTCATTCCCACATAAAGATAATAGCTGTGATCTTTTTTTTCTGTTTGAAGCTGAACACCACTTCTAGTGAGAAGAGAAAATCCAAGCAACTCTGACCTACATCAGTTCCCTGAACATTTCAGAATGCCCTCCCTCCTCTTTGGTATCCTCAGAAAACAGGATATTCTGAAAGGCTGTCTTGCAGATTTGGGGAGAAACCATCTCATCTCCATAATACGCATTTTAAAAATTACTGTTTCAGTATGCCCAATATATTTGTAACTTTAACAGCTATGTTTTCTGAAGACAGCATCCTCACTGGAAGCTCTCAAACCTTTGCCAGCTCTCAATGATCCAGCTCGTATGTGTTGACATGAGATGATACAGCCAGAGGCTTCAGGAGCCAGACGACATGGGGAGACGTTTTTGCAAGTGGAGTTGACAGATTTCAGGAACTCTCTAAACACAGGCAAAGATACAGTTTTAGAGAGGAAACATTGTTTATTCTGTGCAGGGTCCGTGGTGGAAGTTTTCAACAAGTTAAGCACACTAGGGCGTAAAAAGCAAAAGAATGTATACGTTGAAATCTGCATAAAGTCACCTACCAGATTCAGAGCTGCCATCCACCGAAGACGCAGTCATTTATCTTGCACACTCTTATGCAGTACTTGTTTCTGTGCCTGCATGGGCCTCTCTGGGGTCTCTGGTGGTCATCTGGGGATGTGTCCCCTACTCAGTTCCAAGCAAAGTGCAGCTCAGGCTGTGCAGAACACGAGATTGGGTGCCAAACGTGATGTGATCTGTAGCTCTGGAGCCTAAACAATCGCCAAGCAGGACTAAAAATATAAAAGCTTTCCATAAACATTAAGCAACACCTGCTAGCACCCAATAGCATCTATTTGCATTCAAAAGAGGGGTTAGAGGTGAGAATGATACCATCAGCTTCCAGCTACAAGAGAGATCAGAGAAAGTGTTGTGATTTAGAAATGGTGCTCCCTAATTTAGTTCTCCCAACGAGATTCTCCCAAACCTGATGCTACTTGCTCCCTTCCCCTCCCCCTTCCTGCTCCAGGGATGGAGTTGAGAATTGGAGGCATATAAAGGTGAAAATCCCGAGCTGAGATAAGCACAGTTTACTGGAAACAGCAATGAAACAAGAAAATGAGCAGTAGCAGCAACAATACTAACGACAAAAGGTGTAAGAGAAATAAACTATTTACATAGAAAGCAAAGCACCAGACTGTTTGTCCCCACTCTCCACGAGAAATGAGAGAGTTCCTGACCCTGGTGAGTGATATGGATGGTAATGAAAACCATCAGGGTCCTGCCAGGTTCCCCTCATGATCTGTAAAAAATTAACCCTGTCCTGGCCAAAACTAGAACAGGAAGGAACAGAGAACTGTGCTTAAGTGGGATGGAGCTGAGCAATGGGCTGTCCCTACTGCCTTTTCATTGCTGTCCAAATTGACAAAGGAAGCAAAGGGAATGAGAGAAATGAGATTTTTCAGGCATAGGAAAAAGAGATTTGAGATATGACAACCATGAGTCTAGTTAGGATTGGGGAATAAGGATGATTATGAGTGAGAGGAGGTAGTAGGATATATTTAGAACCAGGTAGCTACAGGTATAATTAATTGGATGAGGCAGGAGAGACATCACAAGGCACTGTAAGCATACGGTGTCTTTCACTGTTGAAAGGCAATGATGACATTTCAACAACATGTTATAGGATAATTATTTAGTTTGTGAGCTAAATTATTTATGTAGAGTAGATAAGTGGCAAAACACATGGCTGTATTTCCTGAGGAATGCTTGTTCTTGTTTTAATGCTTTTCCTTATTTTTAATTACATCTCTTTTCTGAATTTTCATGGCAGTTATAAATTTATCTTCTTCCTTTACATCTAATTTACTCTTAGTACAAAGTTCTTTGAAGAAGTTGCCTAATCGAAGCCTTACTTCTTGCTACACGTCCAGCAATCACACAATGTGTGTTTGTGATTTGCAGATGTTCCTGGAGATAAGCAGTCATTATGTTGGAAATTTTAATTTTACAGGTGGCAACAACACATCCATTGAGTGTCAATAGTGATTTTTTGCTACTGGATTTTTATTCTCATAGAGTTGGGGGTTTTGATCTGATTCTGTCTGTAGCTCAAATTCCCCTAAGTCTGAGATTTCCATTTATATTCACATGATGTCCTTCTTGGCCTGTGTGTTTTCATTTGATACATTAATATAATTCTGTACCTTATTCATTAATTTCAATCCCTATTAGCAAAAGGGACATTGCAAAACCATTACAGCTCTACTGTTTTATAATTAGTACTGTTACAAATTTCTTTTAAATGAAGACAATAGATTGGTGGATTCTGTCAGTAGTCCTACATAATTACTAATCATTATTAAAAAAATTGGTTTTCAAATTAAATTTAAATAAAATTAAAATAGTCAAACCTGTAATGAACCCTTACTGCATAAATGGACATTACATTTGTGTGACACTACAAAAGGATGAAAATAAAAGAAGAGGTGTGAATAGGAAGATAAGAACAAAAAAACAAATCTCATGCAGTAAGAAACAGAAAGCCAAGGAAATAATCCAGAGAGAAAGATACTGTTTTATCACAAACGGCATTTTCACTAGACTCAGAAGGGAGCTGTGAAAAGCAAAGTGCAAGGGACAGGTGTTCAGTTTAAAACTTCAGGGGTGGGAAAGAGTTTCATAGAGTAATCTTTTTGTAGCTATATACAAATAGTTTTTCTTATACACTTGATACTAACACAGAAGTGGGACATTCAGAAAGCTAAAGTGATCTTTTTTTATTTTTTCAATAATACTTGAAGCTACTCTTGAAAAGCTTGATTTTTCTTATGTTACCATAATTGCCTCAAGTGCTGCCATCTTCAGCTCCTTCCCTACTGCTTTTTTTGCTGAGTTAGTGGATACACAGATAAGTACCATGAAAATAAGACAGGAAGAATTTCCCCTGTTTGATTGAAATTGTACAAGTCATATCAACACACTCTTCCTGCACATTTGTGGAGTAGACAGTCTCCAAACATCATGTTATCTTCTGCCCCACGTAAATAAATACAGGCAGTACAGATGAGCTTGTAGAACCCTGTTGCATTTTATATCTTGCCTGATATTTCAAAAAACTGGGATAGAGAGAAATTAATAAGAAACCAATTACCCATTAGCCACTGCTGCTAACAGAAAAATGCTTCCTCAATACAGCAGGAGGTTGGTTCCAGGCAGAGATGCCTTTTTGCCTGTTTAACACTGGTGGTTAACCAGGGGGCCGCTTCTCACAGAACTTGTGAAGACTGAAGTGTTCCAGATTAGCACATTTCAGAAGGACAAGAGTCTGAGGACATTTAAGATCATTAATGTTTAGCAGGCAGTTTAGAGGGGGAAAAACAGTGGTGTAAATGGAGGGATGATGGGAAGACCGAAAGGAAACAAATAATTGGTGGAAAATCAAGAACTATAAAAATTTATAAAGGTAAAAAAAAATAAATCTAGATGGGAGGAGATATGAGACTTCATTGGAAGGAGATATTACTACTCTTTAGGACCCTCTTCCTAGTATACTGTTAAAATGGTTTTTACCCTAATAATTGTCATGGGTAAAAGAACTTCATGGAAGTTTGGCGTTTTGTGGACCATGTCAAAGTGTCTTGGGAATCTGTAGTAGTTTTTCAGGGTAAAGGAAAAATTAATTCATTTTGTTAATGTTATTTCACTGTCATGAAAATCTATGTAATAATTATCTTCCTCAGCAACAGAAATATTATAAACGGAAAAAGAAAACAAATAAAGATGAAACATACATTTGCATATTATGATATTTGCAAAGCAAACAGACATGGTCATGAAATTCTATTTACTATATTTTACCCAAGTACAGTGTATCTACAATATGTTGTAATTTAGGTGACAAAAGTCCTTGGAAAGGGCATTGCTGAAAGGCAGAAAATAGGAGAAATAGCTGTAAGAGAACAGAACCACAAATGTTTTTATCTATCCTGTCTTAGACATCAGTCTTCATGATTTTTGCTTTAATTCATTTTTAGTAGCTTTATTTTTTTTTTTTTAAATTTTTCCAGGGCTGTTTTATTCAATAGTAGTATCAATGTGTATCACCAAACAATATAATTAGCAGCTAAGAGTCTTCACTTGTTTCACAAAATGAAGGAAAGAAAAATAATGCTCATATCCCCATGCAGTGGATCCTGCAGGACATTCAATATTGTCAAATTGAACTTTGTGAGCATCAGACCAACAGCTCAAGCAGGCATGGGAAAGACAGGAACATTCTTCTTTCAAAACAGTACAAGTGCTCTAACAGTGCAGCTGCAGAGAAAGGAGGTTTCAAAGCACACCCAAAGCCAATCCATGCTGAATTTCAGCAGGCAAATGCTACTGTGAAGAGAGGTAGTCCAAAAGAGAAAATGGTCTTGTTATTAAATCTCATTTCTAATAAAGACAGATTCAAAATCTTGCATCTAAACACCCTGGAATTACTTTGGTTCTAGAAATTAAAACCACTATTTGGATTTCTGCCAGAACAAATGATAAATGTGAGCAGTTACATTAATATTAACTTCTCCAGAATAGGTATGTAGCCTCAGGGAAGAAAATAATTTATAAGCTTGGAGGAAGAAGTAGGAAATAATTAATGTAGCCCAAAGACTGCCCACCAAATCTTAAAAAAAAGGGAAAATATTTTTAATTATTTAACTTCCAACTTTAGTTTTTGACTCCAGATCATATACTAATATTTTCTGATTTTAGATATGATACTCTTGATTATTAGAATTCAGATTATTTTCTTCTCAGAAAGTTAATATGCCAACAATTACAGATCACTAAGTGTTCATGAGCACAAATTAACCATTAAAGACCTTGCAGCATTGTCAGGATGCTGTACCTTGGAATATATAGTATTTTGGAACACAATAATCTAACATTAAAACAATGTAATCAAGTATGTAAGTTGCCAATAGTGTATGTGCCTTTTTCCACATCTTAAGCCTTGTTGTCTAGATGCTTTTCTAAGATCTCTAATATATGTGCTTAATTTTGCCAGTTAGTGAAAAGCACAGAATTCAGATGTCTTGTTTTCAGGAGGAGTACTGACTGGCCAGCTACTCTTACCCACCCTCTCCTCTTCAGTCCAGACTTTTTCCAGGAAAGCATGAGAGAGGTTTAATTGCAGAATTCCTTCAAAGACATTTTTAGTTGCCTGGTCTCTGTGCAAGACTGGGGTGCTAAAGAGAGTTAAGTGTTTGCTCACAGCCTTGATTTAGCAGTGTAATCTCTGGAAAGGGCTGGGTTGATGGTATTCTGCTTGCTCTTTGCTTTCCCTGTTTCCTAGAGGTATGTCTTCTCCATGATCAGTATGCTGCTTGTTTGGCTTGTCCCTGTCAAGCATTGATTAGGGTGCTTGGACACTGGGATTTTGCTCCTCAGGGAAGGACTGAGCACTGAAAATCTGAGTAGTGCAGTCCCAGCAGAAATGAATTTACAGGTTATCATGAACTGATCCTTCCCTAACTCATCCTTCCTGCCTAGAGGGAAGTGTGAATAGCTGCCCTATTAGCGGGGTGCCTGAGTATTTCATGAGGTCTGGCTTCATCATTATGGTTGAAAAAACATTCTCTGGTGGCTGTAAATCCTATCCACTCAATTAAAGTAACACACTGTTAAAATATTTTTCTACTATACCAAAATGGAGTTGAATTGGTAACAACCAATATGTTAAACGTGATCTTCTATATGATGCAGTAATGACTGCAACTTGTCACAAGAAAATGATAATTTGCAGAGTGGACAGCTAACCAATTGAGCTGGTCTATACTGCCTCTGTCTATTAGATATGATTTAGGTATTGCAGAGTCCTCATATCCATAACTGGGATATAAATCTACTGTGTAGGGAGACAGTTAAAAGACAGATTGTCTTCATACAATATATGTGTAAAAAACAACAGGTAAAAATTAATAAAAAAAGAGAAGTCAAAAGATTAGCTTCTATTTAATCGTGAGTTATTTAATTAATATTTATTTAAATATTTGTTTTATTATTTTTTTATTTTATTAATAAATATTTCTTTAATTAATCTATTTAATTGTGAGTTAGGTATTATGAACAAAAAAAAGAGGTATTTTTCACATGAGAGCTCCCAATCTTTGATAAAACCTATTGTTTTCTCTACAGCAATTAGGATATAAAACATTTCTTTCATATATGGCTCCTATGAAATAGGTCTGAAAAGTAAAGTCACAATAGCAGGAGTTAGAATAGCTTAGTATTAAATGTTATTATGAATGTGCAGCTGAATTTTTTCCACATTGGCTTGACTTCCAAGGGAAATTAGGTCTATGAGATGCATTGTATGTCTTGGTATCTGCCAATCTGTCATTCTGTATCTCCTTGAGACTCCCATCTACTTTAAAACAAACTTCTGGACAGAGGTGTAGAGGGCTCAGTAATACTAAATTCCCCCAAGCTGCAGGAAAATAGGCTACTGAGAAGAGGAAGAGTCAAATTGGCATTGTACCATTGGGGACCCCACAAAGTGAGACCAATTATGTTAGTAGAAACAAAAGATTCCCCTGGAGAGAGATACTATGGACACTGCAGTCACAGGGAAGCTTCAGGAACTTGCATCTTATCAGACATGAATTAATCCAAGCTATACTCATATAAAACCAGACTTAAGAATTTCTACTCCTGGAATGATTTGTTTAGGTATTGAACTGTGACTCCAACAACAGATCAATGAGAGAGAGCTGTTTATCCCATGGTATATTCCTATTCTATTCATCATATACTGTAGTGTTAGGAATTGGTTTTCTGTGTGTGGTGGGATTGGCTTCCATCC
Organism: Lonchura striata; assembly: GCF_050655825.1. Classification (NCBI taxonomy): domain Eukaryota; kingdom Metazoa; phylum Chordata; class Aves; order Passeriformes; family Estrildidae; genus Lonchura; species Lonchura striata. Next base: position 50,077,704 of record NC_140707.1, on the reverse strand, counting down.
TTATACTTAAACGGCGTATTTTCTTTTGTATAGGCAAACTGTTTCACTGTAAACAACAGGAGATACACACTGAACTACAGAAAAGGTTTTGCAAGAAGAACTGACCAGCAATCACCTTCAAAATATTTGTAAGAATCCAGCAGAAAGATCATTATGTTCATATGAGAAATAAATATATAGCACTGTCGCTGCAGGCCCCCAGCTGGGTAATAATTAGCACTGACTGCATGATTGCAGAAGGCTGATCAATTTCTTTATTCTTATCCTATACTATATTGTACTATACTTATATTACACTATATAACACTAACATTAACTAACTAACTAGAAAACCCATGACTCTCCCCTGAGAGTCCCGACACAGCTGTGGATCCAGTTGGCCAGTGAATCCAAACAACCATCCCCAGAATCCAAGCAAGCAATCACCTTGGGTAAACAATCTCCAGAACACATTCCACATGGGCACAAACACTGAGCAGCAGCAAGTGAGATAGGAATTGTTTTGATCATTCTTTTCTCTGCTTCTCTCACAGCCTTCCCCGGGAAAATGCCTGGGAAAGTCTGTGCCTGCTCTCTGTGGCCAGAGAGCTGCTGCTGTATAGCAGAGTCTGAAAATTACATTTGAAATAAAATTCTAAATCTTCTATGTGACCTTTCATAAAAACCACAGGTTCTTGTAAGTTCTGGCCTAAATGAAAGTAACAATCTTTATTAAAAAGCATTTCAGTGAAAAGTTTCAAGCCAGCCTTTTCCAGAAGGTGAAGATTTTTGAGATAAATGTGTGGCAGGATATTTAAGCAAATGGTTCAGAGAAGCCATTCCTGATGTCAATCAACTTATCTGATTTCGTATTTTTTCAGAATAACTTAATGCAGCTATCTGCATCTATTTCATAGTCAAATTCGCTGTAAAAAAAAGTCAAGAAGATGAAAAGGTACAATGACAGAACTGCTGGTCCATTTTGAGTAAAGTATGAAGTTTTCATGTTCCTTATTGTGGTAGCACCTTTGATGGGTTTTTGTGTGGCCCAGCTCTTCTCTGTGAGTTATGCTACACAGTGTGGTATGGGGGCTTTAAGCATGCAGTTTGATAGATCTTATATATTTCTTTCAAGTGGAAGATCTTTACAAATACATGCTTGTCTCTCAGACTATGAAAGATGTGAGAGAATATTTACAAAGACTGTTTTATACATGCATATTTATATTGTTAGTTGGTACTGTTAGTACAAGATATACTAGTAATGACAGATCTTTATTTCCCCCTTCACCCTTCTATCTTCTCATTTTATGCTTTAAGTCTATAAATAAGATTTTCCTTCACTTCTGTAAGCTTATAATTAATAAATAGCAGAGCATTAATGCATTACTAAGAGGTGAATTCTCTAAGTTTCAAAAGAAAAATATTTCAATTCCCTATATTTTCTTCAGAACTCAGGAGAAATAATCACCTGATAAAAAAATACTTTCCTGTCCTCCTAGGTATTGCTCAGTTCTTTTGACATGCTATGCACAGCATGACTTTGCTAAAACAAGTAGAAGATAACTGTTGGGCAGGGAATCATACAATGTAAGTGCTCCCAGAAGAAAGCAGAGCTCTGTGAAATGTCTGACACAAGTCTAGAGGCAAGCCTTTGTGCAGTGGAATAAGATTATGAAACTGAAGTGTTTGGTCCATATTTTCCATTCTTGGAATTCTGGTTTTGCTTTTAGAATTAATGAACCGTGGCTTATTATTTTCAGGTGTTAAGTTCTGCCCTTGACTGTGTTTGCTAGATCCTTGTTCATGCCCGTAGGAAGATTGTTAAACACACATTACTGATGTAAACTGGACTGAGGTGAAGGCCAAGTGTTCATTTTATCAAATGTTGAATCCATTCCTGTGAGTACTGCATTGCCCTTGACACAAAAGCTCTGCTCTGTTCTGAGGAGGATTTCTGTGCTCTGGCTCCCTAAGGGAATTGCCAGCAAGGCCAAGCCACTGTGCTTGCTGATGAATGCTTTCTGCTGCCTAGTGCAGCACAGAGATTTACTGACATATGGCATGGCATTACCAGGAGATGTGGGGTTTGCAGGCCTGTCACTTGAAAGCACATAGAAATCTGGAAAGGTCTTCAGAAGGATGCCCTGACAGATTTAGCAGAAGACATCTGTGAAAGCTGAAGACAAGTTTGGGGTTTTTTGCAGGTGGTGATACTTTCCTCATCAGTTATATCCTCCTCACCTCTAATTAAGAAGTAAAAGTTAACAATGACTGTAATATAGTATTTGGGGGAAACTCAGAAGTTTTATATTCTGGCTATAAGCCAGAACATGCTCAAGTAGTGTCTCTGGTGAAACACTCAGCTTCTAATAGCTCAGGCTTGAGCAGTATTTCAGTTCCTGTACTTGTTTTTCTCCATTTATGGAGAAAAACAAGTAAACATCTATTTACAAGCAGTACTTCTTGTCACTTTCTCATTGCTGTTCATTTGGTTACAGAGAAGAACTTTTAGCTCAAATAAGTAGCAGGGATCAGCAGAGTAGGAAGATAAAGGACAGTCCAGAGATAAAACTAGAGATTGTTTTATGTGGTGCCTTTTTCTGAATAGCACTATGTGACAGAGATGCATTTACTCAGGCATCTGCACCCAAGGAAAACTCTGTAATACCCTTTCCAGGTTGTCACTCCCTTTTTAGATTCTTTGCCTTATTTTCATCCCTGCTTTATTTTAATCACTATTTAATTACTATTACAAATATCCACAGTCTAAAATCAGGATAGCTTCACCTAACCAAACTTTCTGGAATATCACATTAAGTGTAAAGCGAGGTCAGCAAATTTTCTCTCAAAAGCAGAGCAAAAATAGGCCAATTGTGCCCATCTATATTGAAGGAAATCTAACTCATGTGTGGATTTTCTTTGCTCATACCAATATAGCCATTCTATCAAATCTGACTAGTCCCTATATAAGACATTTAAATTAATATGCCAAAACACAAAGGGTTCTATTATTTTAAAATCCTAGTATTATTCATTTTTCATATTAATGTCACTCTATCATTTCTGCAAATAAAATGGGCTGCTACATTCATTATACTTCATGAATTAATATCGATTTGCTTAGGTTTGGACTACTGTAACAACACTTTATACTTTACCTCTTCTCATGTACTTTCCTAACAATCAGAAATAATGTAAAACTCTTCTCAGAGGCTGACAAAATTTAGCAGAATTTATAGCTCGTTTTCCATGTCTTTAATTTCTCTTCCTAATGAAGATTATTCTGTTTCCTTGTCAAGTTTTAAAGTTAACACAAATAAAATACACAATGTTCCCCTCTGCATAATAAGTCTAACCAGTGACAATGGTACTCTTATGATATATTACACTAGCATATTCATATGAATACATTCAGCCAGATCCTGCTCATCACCCAAGGAAATCAGAATATCCAGAGATTTGTGGTGACAAATGATGTACTTGGCAAGAGCAGGGCTCACCTGAGATGTATTAGGAGTGAAGACAAAATGTTCATTATCAAATAGTTTGTTCTCATTTATATGAAAGAGAATCCCACCTGACTTTTGCAAACAAAAGCAGAATTTCATCATAGGGAAGAGATAATATTTCACTGTTACAAACATTCTTTTCTCTTTCTGAAATCTTGTGTCAATGTTTATTCCCTGTGGTGTAATACAAATGGACTGTAATTTTCCTTGCCCCACATTCTGCCACAGATGTTTTGTCCTAGCTATTTGTTAACATATATTTATCTTGTAAGGCCTTTGTTCCATCCTGGAAATTGAAGCATAAAATTATTTCAGAACATGGGTTTAAATACTGGGTTATCCTGAATGCAAAGCACATCAATTAATCTGTCATTCTTTGTTTAAGTTAAAACTTCTGTCCCAAAAATCCTGTGTGGTTCTAGATGAAGAGTCCAGCAGTGCTGTTTCTGTATCCATACTACAGTGAGTTCTATTTCAATTAAACTAGAAAAGTCTTATCCCTACTGTTTATTCTATAACATGTAATTGAGCATATACCTATCATTAACCTTAAACTGTTTAACACCAGTGTTTGTATTGATACAGCTATGATCGAATACAAATATAATATATATTAATATAATACATGTATAGTATAATATATAATATATATTTATATAATATATAAAATATATTATCTAAATATAAATATAAGCTGAAAAGTGTGTTGGAGAAGCAGGATAACTGTTTGCACATCCAAAACACCTAACTAGCTCCATTCTTGGAACAGCTTGTTCAAATGTGGCTGGTTTGTCTAGTCTATGATGCAGCGATCACTCTGTCCTAAACCCTTAGGACATGCGGAATAAATATTACCAGCTTGGTTCTCTTCCTAAGGTGTACAAAATAAGATCTATTCCACCATAGATATACCTACCATCATGTTTAAATTGTCCACCTGTGTTATAATTCAGGAATATTACATCTTCGTCAGCATTAGAGTTCATAAAAAATGAGAGCAGGGACAGATTTCATTGACTGTTAAGGCAAAGGCAGGTTTCTCACTTGTTTGTACAGCCACTTGGTTTGTCAATGAAGTGATGGAAATCTTGCAGGAAAATTAATTACGAATATCCCTGGTTTTGTTTCAAAACTGATCAAAACTTTACATGTGACTTAATGAAAATAGACTGATGAAAATGTGTAGATAGGGGCTCTGAATATTGTTGTGTTGTGGAAAAAATACAGATGAGGCAGAGCAAGACAGCTTACAGATACCAGAGGGATATTGCATCTAAATATGTACAGTGCATTAAACCATTGTCTAATAACTTTGTTCTTCAAGGGAAAGAAATGTTAAAAGAAAGTGCACAGTGAAGGGTCATTAAACTTGAAAAGGCATTGCAGGAATTTTTGAGTATTTCAGTTATTTGCAGTGGAAAACACATTTAATTTTATACACTGTTCAAGGTGACAGTAGCTAGGGTTATTACTGCCTGAAAGGAACTGCATTTCAGATCAAGTTTCTGGTTTGGGGTTTGCATTGTGAATGGCTTGGACTGATTATCAAAACCCCAGATATGAAGTTTCTACTGACTTCTGTTTAAGGAAATTAGGTATCAACCATTCAGTGAAGGTTTTATGGGAACCAGCTTTGAGCAGGTGATGTGGAAATGGATGGGGTGAATCTCCATGCTGGTCAGGGTGTGATCCTGTTTGGCTCAGCAAGGAAGGTTTTTTGTGTGACACCTGCCTTGCAAACTCCTCAGAGTTGTATTGTGAAATCCAGCCTCAGCTATAACATTTTTAAGAACTTTCAGCTCAGTCATCACCAGCTGATGGCATGGGTAGCAAGGTAAGTCTATTGTGCTGTGATACAGCACTAAATAATATGCCTCAAACATTATATATAGTATGAAATTCAGTAGCTCCATTGAAAACACCTAACCTGCTCCATACTTAAGATCATCCATCAATGTTTTAAAGTTCACAATTTTTATCTGTCTCACATTTTAGATATGAGATTTTCTCCAGGAAGTAACACTAGAAACCATTCTAGACACCATTCTTCTGTTCCTGCAGCCCAAACTTGTAAAGATTGTAAAGGAATTCAGGGAAACAGAAAGGGAGGAGAATGCATAACCCCTGTAGAATGAAATTAATCAGGAAAAGTATGCCTTTAATTTTCTGTTTCAATTTGGGTCAATTTTCAACATTGCCTGAATATGCTGAGAAAGCTGAGGTCAGAAAACCAGTAGCCCCTGTAGCCATGGACACTCATGATGGAACAGATATCCACATGCAGCCCACAGGACCCCACGCTGGAGCAGGTGGATGTGCCCAAAGAGGACTGTGACCCTTGTGCTTCACCAGGCTCCTGGCAGGTCCTGTGGTCCCATGTAGAGCAGCCTGTGCTGGAGCAGGTTTGCTGGCAGGACTCGTGACCCTGTGGAGGACACATACTACACAGTCTGTTCCTGAAGGATTGAACCACATCAAAGGTTCCCAACTGGAGCAATTTGTGAAGAACTGTAGTCCATGGGAAGGACTCAGACTGGAGAAGTTCATGGACTGTCTCCTGTGGGAGGGACCCCACGCTGGAGAAGAGGAACAATGTGAAGAGCCCTCCCCCTGTGGAGGAAGCAGCAGCAGAGACAATGTGTGAAGAACTGACCCCATCCCATTCCTATCCTCCTGTTCATCTGGGTGGGGAGGAGGTAGAGAACATGAAAATAAAGTAAAGATTGGGAAGAAGGAATGGGTGGGAGGAAAGTGTTTTAAAGTTTTGGGTTTATCTCTCATTATCTTATTCTGATTTGATTGGTAATAAATTAAATTCATTTCCCTAAGTTTAGCCTTTTCTACCTCTGAAAGCAACTGGTGAGTGGTCTCTCCCTGCACTTATGAGGGAGAGAACTTCTGAGCCTTTCATTATATTTCCTCTCCCCTGTCCCTGAGGAGGGGAGTGATAGAGCAGTTTTGGAGACACTTGGAGTCCAGACAGGGTCAACCCACGGCATTCTTTTGCTAGCTTGTCCCCAGTGGCAAAACAAATGTTTTCTGCTATGCAGTTCTTTGTAGGGTTTGTTCACTATCGCTGCTGAAAACAGCACTGCTGTGCTGTTTTTGAGAGCCCAGACTGCTTGATTAGTTAGGATAACCATGGCTACAAGAAAATATTTAATGCTAATAAGCCTAACTGTAGATCTCTGCTTAAGAACTGCTGTCAGCTGGAACCTTTCAGAAGCATTTCAGAACTTAAATGGCAGGGCAGAGGTTTCACTATCAGATTAAGAGAATTACAAAATTGCTGATGTTGGGAGGGAGATGGCCTAGATAAACACCATTGCTCAAACTAGAGCCAGCTAGAGCCAACTGGACTCTTCCTCCAGCTCAATTCACCTGACACTAATCATTCTAGTGCAAACTTGTTAATTGGGGATTAGACTTGTTTTTCAATTAGTATAGGTATGTGATGTTTTAACAATTGTTGATATAAAAGAAGTTGTTTGGAAAGTGTTGCCTTTGTGGAAATTAACAAAGAATACAGCATGTCTGAACCACCATTTCTGTGTTGCTAGGCTGAATGTCACAAATTCTAGTTCTCATTCGTGAAAAGGGCTTTTATGCCTAATTATCCCAGTGAATTCTGTGCACTTGCACAGAGCTCCTGTCATTGGTAACTTTTATGTGTTTCCTAGTTCTCTCAAGAAGCAGGCTGATCATACAAGATGCTGAAAAATTCTTAAGACCTTTGTTTGAGGATGCAATGGGGCAACAAACATTTTTGGCATAGGAGATAGTAATGAAATGCAGTTGGAAAGAGAAAGCAAACTGGAAAAATAAAATTCTTTCAGCTCTTAGGGCTGAGTATTCTGACCAAAGTACAGAGACTAAAAGATCAGAAACAAAAAAGGTAACAAAAATCCACCTGCAGTGCATGCACACATCATCTGTGCACACCAAAAAGGAGTATTCAAGGAATCTAATTTTAGAAATAGAAATTAGGTTGTAGAATTATCTGACTCTCATAAGGAACCATTGCTCTTAACTCAAACTCAGCAGGACTGCCTTATTTAGCCTACAGATAATGCCAGGTAATTTCAGTTACCATGACTTTCAGATACAAAGAACCTGGCCAATTTAAATTTGCTAAGGGCATGCAGATGACTACCTTTACATGTTGGCTGATACAGGGTAAATTTTTGCTTCATGTTAGTTTTTATGGCTAATACTTTTGAGTTAAAGTTTAATAATTTTCTCTGGTTTTCCCAGTATATAACCCTCTAATACCATAACTTTTTTATTTTTAATGGGAATCAAGACAGATTTGTAATATAACATTTCAGATTTTCAGTGTCTTTTAAGAAAGATTTTGATGCCATATTTACATAAATACCTCCATAATCTGCTTATATAAACAGGACATTTATGACCTGCATGAAGAGAAACAGCTATAAAATTCTTGGCTTGCAACAGACTAGTTAATTTAGTTTGTAATAAAAGGGAAATATTTCCTTCATTACGGTTGATGTTCTTTGTTTGATGGAAAATTGTATCTTTCATTTAAATTTTAAATGAGCAGTGTATGTTAAAATTCTCTCTGGCAATTATCCCTTTATATCCTAAATCTACCTACTAGAAGTACCGTAACAAAATGATACTGAATTTAGTATATAACCCTCTAATGCCATTTACCAAAGAAAGGGCTGTTTTGCCAGCTGTCATAACAAGGGATTGCAAAATGGCAGCCAGATAATGCAATGAAGATCTCTGCTCCCTGCGCTGCTCCCTGCACTGCTCCCTGCGCTGCTCCCTGCGCTGCTCCCTGCGCTGCTCGCAGGCGTGGCTGGATGCGCAGCCAGCACAGGGCTGAGCACGCAGCGCCTGCTGACATGGAGGTTTGGGCTGTGAGTGAGGCTGTCCTGCTTCCTCACAGTCACTGCCTCAAGTGCTGGTTCTGTAGGCCTTGCTGAGGTTCCATGGACTGTGTTCAGCAAGCAGCAGGAGCCAGGGACATAGGGAAGCATTTTCCCAAGTTCCTCCTAGGGGGTTAGCACAGAAACCCAAAGCACTAATTCAGTTTTGCTGCAGAGAAAGAAATGATTCCTGTTGAATTTAGTAGCTCTGTATCCAGACTCTTGTGCATGACACCGTACTTAGTATCTGCTTGAGGAATGGGGGAGCCTGGGGGAGCCAGAGGGGGCAGTGGCTGCATCAGCTGTTCTGAGTTAATCTACCTGTGATCAGGAGTGAGCACTGCTGCATACAGCAGCATCAAAGAAAATGCTACAAACATTTCCAGCCTATGAAATCCAACATCAGATTTGTTTTACTTTTTCAGAGAAACTGGTAATTGCTAGTTATAAGATAATGAAAGTCATGTTATCTTGAAACAAACTTCAATAAATTTTTTTTCTGATCCAACTATAGATCCTCTTTTGGCATCACCCTGTGCAACAACTCATTCCCGCTTCTGCCAGCACTACACAGCAGTGTGTCTCCAGCAGTGCAGAGATTTCCTTCTCTCTGAAAGCAGCCTCTTGCTTTTCCACCTGAGCTGTTGTCCATCCACCCACAAATCACACAGTCAGCAGGTTTCCACTGTTCAGATTGCATGAGAAGTTTTGAGAAAAACTACAGCCTCTGACATATGTCCTTTATGAGTATCATCTATAAAGGCCGGTGGCTTAGACCTATGAATTTAAAGTAGTTTGAATTGTGTATTTATTCATTGAGGAAAATATAGACTGGCTCATTTTTTTAATGTCTAGCTAATGTACCTACTCTAATAGTACCCAGTAATATGTTTCTAATGTTGGCATCTGCTTGCACCAAGAAAAAACTTAGCAAGCACATAAAAAACCCATATCAGGTTCTGCCCAAATTACTTCTGTAAGCTGTACCATATGGTCAAAGATAAAATCTAATATTGGAAATACCAGTTGTTTAATTGCTAGCTCTAATACACTGGGGAAAATAAGATATTTACTCTGAAGGATTCATAATTTGACTTCATCTCTTCTGGTTTTATTGCACGACTGTCAGTGCTGCCTTTTCTGATCATTCAGCTACTCATTAGCTCCTTGGCAGATGTAATGTTCCTGCTCTCTTGCAGTTAGATTTTAACAATCAGACTTTTCCCTATCTATCACAGCCCTCAAGCAATTAATGCTATCAGAAGGAAAAGTGACTTTTCAGATAACTGAACCAGCCTCACAGCTGAGCATTCTAAATAATTTCTCCAGTAAAAATGATTTTATAAGGATTTTTGGATCCCTTCTGAGCTGCATGAAGATTTTATATTCCCAAATCTACTTTAGTAAACAAATTTACCTGAGAGTTTAGTTGTCTGTTTTGAAAAACTAAACTGCATGATAGTTGATGACTTTTTATTCTCAATATTAAATAATCCCATCAAATGAACAAGGGATGTTGCTATTTTTTCTATATGTGAAGATAAAAATATGGTGATTATATATTATATACATAATATATGGCATTTTGCAAAACATGACTATTTGAACGCAGCTCCTGAAGAGATCATGTGTGATAGACGTGCCCTTTAAACTCCACAAGAATTTTAGACACAAAAAAAAGATTATCTATTTTAGATCCCTGTGAAAGCATATCACTCTGTTGATGGGTTTGCATAGTCATGTAAAGAAATTAAGGAGAAATGTTCCCTCGCATACATAGATGCCACACAAGATTGTCCTGAGATTTTTTTAAACTGTGATCTTTTTTCTCCTTAGTTTGAGCATGTTATGTAAGACAAAAATTTACATATGGAATCTATTGCAAACTGGAACCTCTATTTACCATTTTTTATTAGCAAGTCACACAGATGAGTCCATTCAGAAAGTACTAAAGCTCTCATTATAACTAATATCTCTATTTTTATCTTTATCTGGTTCAAATGCAATATAAATCTATTTTTAAAAGATTGATTTGCTATCACTCTAGAGTAGCAGTTTTAAAATCAATTTACTGATGACAAAAAAATACTTATAAATTACTGGATCTGTTCCAGTAGAAAGATTGATTAAATATACTTATTCAATTCTGAGATTTGTGGTTCTACTTATTTTTTTTTTTTACTATTTCTGTATTTTCATTTCTAAGGCAGTCAGGATGACAATTACCTACTCCTTTAAGAACAAGAACAAAAATGTCCATAACTAGTTCATGCCTACCGAGCAGCTTTCTTTGAAACCTGATTTATGCTAATGGTTAAAAATAAATAGTGGGTAGCTGTTTGGAGAGGTAGTCTGTTTTTCAGTATGTGTCAGGGGGTGCATGGTACAACTTTATTCAAATTATCTTTTCAAAGCTTGGGTTATGAGTGTTTCCAAGTGTTTCTCTTGTGCTGCATGAAAGAGATGAGAATTGGAAAAAGAAATACTTTGAGCTAGTTTTTTTTTAGGTACATTACCTATATATTTGTGTCAGTACAGCTTTGTGTTGAAGCTAATAAGCAGGAGATGTGAACAGCTGAATTTCTCTGAGATGGCAGTAAATGAGATAAAAATAGTTTGAGAAATGCTTATGTAAAATATCAGATTTCCTAACGTCCTCTGATGGCTCTATGTAGACAGAGCTGGCAGCATGTTATCAGACACAATTATGCAATGATTTGGATTAGGCCTGCTGGGGACAGGGGAAACCAACTGGTTGTATACTTACATACATACATACATGCACTACAGCCACATGTACTGCCACAGTCTGAAATGTTTAGTGACAATTTATAAAATTTAGAAACTTTTTTTCAACGCCCCCTCCCCCCACTACTAAAATATCTCACTCCTGAGTAACAAATGTTTTCTTTGGCTATATTTCAGTATTGGTTTTAGTTGAGTCACAGTCCTTTGCTCCATCTTGATGTGACTTCTAGGAAATTTTAGGGCATCTTTTTACCAAAGATTTTTCTTTTTTTCTGGAAGCAGATTAGGAAAGTTTTAATTTACTTTTTAATCCTACTTTTTTTTTATGTCTAGATTTTTAGATTTCTAAAATAACTAGCAGACATGAATCACTGGCTGATGGGTCTCTAATGGCCCATTGTGCCAGTGAATAATTGGAAGTTGTATAGAACTGCAGAAAAATTCTATCCTAAATGGTTGTCTTATTGAAAAGAGATAGCTGATACCCAGATCAGCTATCCTGAATTTTAGAGGATTGAGATTGCAGGATTAAAAGTCTCTTGTTTTTGCAGCAATAAGTTAAAAGTTCCGGGGAGATTTTCCTACTGAGTATATCCAGGTATTTGACAAAATGGTGACTCTGTACATAATAGTTATCAAATGAAGATCAGCACTGCAATCATATCAGGATGGAAGAAAGTCAGAGATTACATTTCTAGTATAAGCAGCTGCTTGATAGGATTAAATTTTCCATATAAATAAATATATTTACTACCTTGATAATATCCTCCCTTGAATTCAGGATTGGTTTACAAGACTACACCAAATCCTCTCACAAAAACATTTTGAAAAGAAATTCTAAAAACTGACCTTTTAACAACATAAATGCACAATCACTGACACAATGTTAGTAAGATTATAACTTATCCCCCTCCACAAGAGGAAAAAAAGAAGATTAACTTCACCTTTAAGCAAAACAAAATAGATGGTCAGTTCATCCCACTGAGTTGAGACCCAGCTGGAGTCTGCTTGTGGGCTGTGGATGAATTTTCTACTAAATGAGAAAATAAATCTTCTGATTAATATTTTAATTTGAGAAAAATGATGAAATATATTATTATAGTCTTTATCTATTGATAAGGTGTAGCTATGGGAGTATGGAAATCATATTCGGTTGCTCAGTTGAACATCTATGAAAATAGTACTTAGGCCAGGTATAGATGTCCACCTCAACTCAGCATGACTTATCATCCTGACAAAGTGTCTGAATTAGTGGAGTTTTCTGGTGTCTATGTTTTGTAGGTTATGTACTTAGAGAACTGTCCTATGGAAACATTTTGTCAAATTGGGCCTCTCCTTCACCCCCCTAAACTGTTCACATTTAACTACATATACTTGGTGTTTATTTGGCAAAAAAAAAATTCATCTTAGAAAATAAATACTACACTAGTTTCTTTTTTTGACGTGGAAAAATAATTTGTCCCAGCAGACAATGCTGTAGATTAGATCATAAAATTAAAGAAAAAACCCCAAATAACCAAATAATTTAGACATTATTAAATTTCTAAAAATGGGAAATCTTCTGTAGTTTGCAACATTTACAGATGAAGAATAAGGTAATAGAATAAAAAAGGTGATTCTGATTGGGATTTGGTAATGTAGTATATAACATCTGGGACTACAAACTGATACTTGTCAGTTGTTTGTGTGCTGCAAGATAGATACACACATTCACATAAACTTTAACCAAGCTATTACAGCTTTTCAATAAAAGAGTCATTTTGACAGAATGAAAAAGCTTTGATGTTTTATTGAAAAGAGCCCTGTTTTGAAATAGCCTTCCCTGAGGATCTAGCAAACATCAAACATACTTCTGTGGCAAGGGTGTTTTTGCCCCATAATGTCTATAGCTATAAGCACATAGATTCACAGCATTCTAAAATTTAAATTTGAAATGCAAACTTGCTGTTCAAGACTGTGGAAAAGAGCATTTGATAACCATGATCCTCATGGGGAACCCTTGCTCACACTGACAAGAGATTTTCAAGTGTACAAAGAAAATCATCATCCTACAGTCTGATAGCCAGCTAAATAACTTATGTTAATCTTTATGCCTCAGGAAGGTTTCTACTAAAATAATGGGGGGTTTAAGTGCCCTTACGATTTTTATTAAGGTTTTGTGATTGTTGCTAACACCAGATAAGCACAGGATACTGAGGCCATGGCTTCACATCTTAAACCTGCATCTTTGCACTGTCGTATCAGCCATCCAAGCTACATTACATCAGTGAATCTTTGTAAAAAAATATTTGAAGATATTTCATATCACATTTATGATGCATGTAGAACCAAATGTGTTATTTGCTGCACTGTAGTGTTACTTAATCTACCATGGAGCTTCTCGGTAAAATGATATTTTGACAAAATGGTCTGAGCAGACTTTAAATAGCAAATTATGTTTGTCTTTTACAGATATTGTGTATAGTGTAGTTGCAGCATCTTTCCTGCCATTCTGTTGGTTTGGATACAGTAAATCAGTGAACCACTGTCAGAATTATCCTCTCAGCTTTGGATTAGGACTGGAGACAGCCAGTGGTTGACACACCTTTGCTTTAGCTGGAGCTGTGCCTGTGAAAAGATTTCCACTGGATAAAATCACAAAAGTTAATCTGTTCCCCCTTGCAGTAGCAGCCAGGTCTGTTCCAAAAATAACCAGCCATTTTCTGTATCACAGGGTAAAGCTCAGTTGTGAAAAGAGAAAGTAACTGACTTTTGCCGTGGAACATTTATAATGAAAATGTACAATCAAAGTAAGCATTTGGTAGAGTTAGAGGCATGTGAGGAAACATAAATATAAAAAAATCAGTGCAGTATTATAAGGATTTATGGAAGAACACCAGTATTGCTTTCTTACACATCTGTCCAGTTTTCCTGTTTGCTCAATGTAATTTTGGATATTGTTTATGCAACAATTATGTCTTGTCTTTGCATGTTTATTTACTCTCCACAATCTATAAAGGATAGCACACATTTTTGTATAGCTACTGCTCTCTTATCCTACTCCAATAATTTTAATTCCCACTATATTTTTCTTCAAGACCTTGACAGTGACAAACTAGACCATGAAGGTGAACCTGCAGAAAGAAGAAAATCATGCTGCACTGAGCCTTCTGCTCTGTTAGCAGAGAGGAGCACAAGACCTGCAGAATTCATCCTAAACACACCTTACAATTGCAAAAATGAGAATCCTGTCAGGCAAAAATGTTTCAAATGATTGAAGAATTGTTACCAGCACAGTTGGAAAACAACAAATCATAATACATGCTGCTTTTCCATTAGAATCTTTATTTTTATTTCTAAACCCAAGGACTTTGGAATAATCATTCCAGTGAAGTTTATAGATCATGAGACTGCATTTCTGATGCATTCACTCTATAGATTTAATATATTTAAGAAGAATTTCTTTATTTGAAAAAAAAAGAAGTCATAATTGGAAATAAAACTTGTATTTTTTTTAAATTTAACTAAATCAGACCTATATCTACAAACAGTAGTAGTTCCAAACAGGTTTAAACTAAAACAAGAGAATACTAAGTGAAGAAATAAGTAAAAAGAGGCAGAACACAATCTCCCACAAGCACCACCTTCTGTGGAGTTAACAAGAAATATATGGTGTTCCCAGGCTCCTTTGCATGCTTTTTTCCTCACATAACTCATTTCCCATGTCAGTGAAAAGATATGCTCCTTATTCAGTACACTGTATACCTTCATGGAACGTGTGGGGGCAAACCTGATTTGGTTATGCACCCTGATACACTCACTAAAGCAAACACTTGTCGTCATAACAAATCAGTTTCAATTAGAGAATGTCTTGTTGCAATCCCTTTTAAAATATGTCTAGGAGATATTAAAATCAAGGAATCCATCAAGACACTGATTTTACCATCTACTGTAATTTTCCCACAATCACTCTTTCAGTGATCTAGATGTGAGAAATACCTGTTTCTATTTCTTAGAAACAGAGGTGTTAGCTACCTTCTCACCTCTTGCAAACATCCCCTTGTGCTTCACAGCTACCAAACACCTTTTTCCATACTTTTTCCATGGAGTTTGATACTTCTGGTTTAGACCATAAAAATGTCCCCTATGCCAAACCCAACTTTTTCATTTGATTGTATCTATCAGTTCAAGGAGAGTTAACATATTTCCCTGAACATGTATTCATCATCAGACACTGTTTCCTGACAGAGAGTGTGCAAGTGGAACTTGCATAAGAAATTGTTCCATTGCTTTTTCTTGGTAGATTTTGCTCAATATTTGTGGGGCTTTGATAAATAAGGACCTATTGCTGCATGGTGAGGGAGCAGCAGATCTGAATGACCTCCTTTATATAGGGAAGAGCTGCAATATTTTTGTGTCTATATAAAGATAGAGAATTTAAGATCTCTTTTACTAAAATTAGAAATAATTTATATATTATGAACTGTGTTAAATGTACACTTGCATATGGGCATTGCTGGAACATGGCTTTTCTTGTCATTATCTCTAATTAAAATATTAGTAAACAGGCAGTGTTTTTGTGTAATGTGCCATGCAGTGTGTGCATAGGGAGTATTTTTTAGCCAAACTAGTCTTCATAACTTTATGTCAGACAGCAGGGAGATGGAGTCCTTCCAAAGTAATGGAATTTGTGAAGACTTTGCTGTAAGCAGACTGATAGTGGCTTATCTTACCTGTTACACTGGAACAGGAAAAGCTGAACTAAGGAGCTGGACTGGCCCAGAGCCAGCCTGAGAGAAAGGAGACATTGTTAGAACAATCTGAGAGGAGATGTGTTCATGGAGTCTGTTAGATATAGGCAGCTTCAGGATGGAGCATGTACAAGAACAAAGGTGGAACTGTTGCAAAAGGAATGGGGTTTTAGGAAGATGTTTATGACAGATCATCCAGAATTTTATTTTTCTTTCTTTCTTTCCTGAAAAGAGACGTTTCATAAAAACAGAGACTTTATCTGTAAATATGTCAGTCTTGAAAGAAAAAAATTTCAAACAAATAAACAAAAACCAACAACAACCCACCCCCACCCAAGCCCAGAACACTTTCTGGGAGGAGCATTGATTAATGAGTAACCAACTGGTTCATAGGTAGGACTCCAGGGCACTGAAAGACCTTGTGGAGTTCACAGCTGTATCTACAATCTGCCATCCTATAATGCACAGGAGTTCTTTGACTGTTAAATGAGACTTAAGGGGCTTGGGTGAACTATCCATAAACTATCCAGTATTTATACAAAGTGGAACAGCTCCAAGGAGTCAGAGGAGCACAGAGGACAGAGAAGGAATCATACCCAATGTCCAGGTGTTAATTCATCACTGTCAAATAGTAAGATAACATTGTCATGTATTTGAGTATCAGAGCCTAAATGATGTGAGAGGAGAACAGTTTGACCATGTTACTCTGAGATACCAATAGACAACTCTGCTTAGGGCACAGAAACAAGAGAAATTTTGAATTAGCATAATATTGACTCAGGCTTCAGCTTCCAAGGAGTCTGGTAGTGTATATCTAGAAACTCATAATGGAGGATCTCAGTAAAAAGGTCCCTGACAGGTGAAGGTAGAATAGAAGTAGACTTGCTAATGTAGTTTTGATACCAAATCAACTGTTTAATAATAAAAGCTGCATATATTGAATGTATGGGGAGGTTGGAAATTAGGAAAAGGATGACTGAAATAATTTTTGTGGCTTTATGTTGTTAAAGCCATTCTTGACACAAATTAATTTCAGTAAAACAGGAATGACACTTGTAAACAGACTGGACCAAAGAGTTCTGCCAAACAGAGGGGTAGTAGTATTATGTAGGTCTATGACACTGCTGGAAATAAAACATTTCAGCAGCTAGAAGGCATCTCTTTTACCATACTGTTACTCACCAAAAAGTATTCATCCTGTTCTTGCCAAGTGCTTAGCTGAAGTCCAAAGGTATGATGGAGAACCTTGTAAAATTATAATGCTCTATGTATGTAAAGTAAATCAATTATCATGCAAGAAAAAGCTCCTGTTAAACTTGTCTAGGAGTTGTATGCAGGAATTGCCGAGTTTATAAAATGCTGGCAGTCATTTTTGTTCTTTGTACAACCATATTGTCAAATTCATCAATCCTCATTGCTGTTAATCCCCTTACAGCACTAACTGAATATTCAGAGTGCCTCTCTTGCATTTCCAGTGCTAAATGAAGGCTAATAAAGTATTAGTTCAAGCTTTTATTTTTTCCCCTCTTTTTAACTTGGTATATTGTAAACAGACATGACAAATGTAAGAGTAGCACACAATTTGATTTAATTAGAATTTGGCAGAGCACACTCAGATACATTTTTAGCTAGCACTGACTTAAGCAAATACACTTGATTTTATTTTGTTATTTTTTTTCATTAGTGTATAATGATATACAGTTCAATTTACCCTAATTTTGACTTGCATTGTTATTAATCATCTTTATTACTTGAGTATATTTGGACTCCATGACATGAAAACAGCATTCAAATTTTGCTTGGAATTTGCTTTTCCTTGGCAATAAGCAATAAAACAAGGGCAATCTTCATCTAACTTTCTTACTTTTAGATCTAATTTTATTATTTAGCCTTATCTTAATTTGAAGAAGAATAAAATAGCTAGTGTTACAGAGGAGTCACAGTGTACCTTCCTCTTACTGTATGTTTTCAAAGTTTAAATAAATAATTCAAGAAGTATTACTGTATCTATTCTTTATACATTTCCTCTTGAACATAAAAGCTATTTCACAAGTGAGTGATGAACCTTTCTGACTTCAGATTCAGTTTACAGAATCCCAGCTTTCCTACTGCAACCTTTCTTGTGAGAGGAAGACGGGCTACTAGACTCTCTAATTCAGATCCCAGATCTGCTTTTTCACCAATAATCAATTAATTACATCATAGAAAAAGAAGTGCTAGCTCTGAAGAGCTTCCAGAATAATAGACTTGAGGCAGAAAGGCAAGCAAGATTACAAGTCTGCTCTAGGATCAGTCATTGGATGCATTGTTCTCTCAACCTCCGCCCTGCCCTTCTGCTTTTTCTGAAAGCTGGTGGAATAGAGTACATATTTTGAGGGAAAATATATACCTCTTGTTCTCATTTAACTAAGTAATTCTTGATATGGTACACTACTGAAGTGTAATTGTGTGTGAAAATTTTGCAGTGTTCCCAAGATAATCATACCTGACATAAATGCAATAAATCACACGCAAATAATAAACCCTCTGATGACATCATCTTGAAAGGACATTTCTCTTCAAACAGGGAACAGAAGCAGAATAAACAAGAGACAGCTTCTTTCAATCTCAAACAGAAGAGCAAATAGAAAAAAGTCTAATACCCCTGAGCCAGATAAAGAGTCTCCATTCAGCCGTGTGAAGGCTGATCCCTGGGAGGAGTTTTCTGGGCCCCAGCACTGCTATTTGTATGACTGAGTGCTCAGCCATGCCAGCAGGTACTACACAGCTCTGTTTAAGACCTCACTATAACTTTGTCAGAAATGGGGCATCCAGAGGGATCTTGAGAAATGAACACATGGGAACCTCTTGAGATTTACCAAGGCCAAGTGCAAGATGCTGCAACTGGGCTGGGGCAGCCTTGGTATCAACAGAGGCTGGGGATGGACAGATCAGAGCAGCCCTGCTGAGAAGGACCAGGGGTGCTGGTTGGATGAGAGGCTGGGCATGAGCCAGTCATGGGCACTCCCAGCCCAGAGAGCCAAAGGTGTCCTGGGCTGCATCCAAAGCAGCGTGGGCAGCAGGGCCAGGAGGGGATTCTGCCCCTCTGCTCTGCTGAGAGCCACCTGCAGCTCTGGGTCCCCAACAGGAAGAGCAGGGAACTGTCGGAGCGAGAGCACAGAAGGGAAACCAAGATGATCAGAGAGATGGAGGAACTCTCCCATAAGAAAAAGCTGAGAGAATTGCAATTGTTCAGCCTGGACAAGAAAAGGCTTCCAGATGATTGTATTGCAGCCTTTCAGTACCTAAAGGAGGACTACAAGAAATCTGAAGGGAAACTGTTCACAAAGACTTGTGAACATACAACAGGAGGTAATGTCTTCACACTGAGAGTAGGATTAGTTTAGATATTACAAAGAAATATTTTGTTGTGAGGAAAGGCACTGGAACAGGCTGCCTAGAGAAGTTTGAATGTCCATTCCCTGGAAGTTTTCAGTCTTATGTTAATGGCTCATTTTCAGGATCTGTAGCTGGAGTATCAAGACAATGTGAGTCAGGGATGGTTACACATTTGCTCATTGTACAAAATAAAATGAAGGTGGGTGAAGTATTCATTTATTTTAAAAAATTTATTATAAATAAATAAATAAATATACAGAGTTATTGCAAATGACAATAAAGGTTTGCCCATAAGAGGTACTGGTATCTTCTTTAGATAAGCAATTTATGCTACAGTCATAGGAGAATGTCCAAGATTAATTAGATAGGCATGGCAAGCATCATGGACTCATTGCAAAATCTGTGCCGTGGCATTCTGATTGTGCTACAATTACTCATGTCACTGAATAGTGGGAAAAGTGCATGTAATAATATACCCACAAGTTATATATTACTGCAGAAGAAGTGAAGATTAGAGTGTCTCATGCATTTATCTAAGGGAAGAAAGTAAAATCACTTTGTGAATCCTCTCTACTTGCAGTCTTGGCATAAGCATCTAGAGGAATGTTAGAAAAAACCTCTGTAAGGGTGACTCACTCTATGGGCAAATAGGAAAGGGCAAGCAAAGTGATGCTAAAAATCACAATTTAAGAGAAAAGGAAGAAAAATTATTGAAAGACAGAGAACTGTGCACAAAGGACATCACACTACTGTGGTCAGTAAAACAGGAAAATCAGTATGATTAGAGGTGCATAAATAAGTCTGAATGTAATAACACTATGAGCTGCTGGGATTATGGATTAAGGGAATGTTTGAAGGCATCTGATTTTTGCAGAGAAAACTTTAAATATGTCAATGCTCAAAATCTATTTTTGAGCAATTCAGTGTTAGTAAAGATCATTTTTTCAACTGAAGCTATTCATAGCCTAATAATAGAGCATCTGTGAGATGTCACATATCCACTTATTACATGTGAAAAAATGAATATTTAATTTGTATTGAAATCAATGGAAGTTGTGAATTCTGCCTCTAATGGATTTCTGTCTGAAAAAGATGCTGTTAAGCACTGTGACATTCACCTTCACTATTGTAAATGTTTGTGGAAGAAATCCATAGACAGTTGTGCAGTGAATACTACATCTCTGTTATAACCTGGGAGGATAATATATGATAATTAAAATTTTTTGTTATCTTAAGAGAAGAAATGCATCGTGATTGGCATGCAGTCACACTAGGTTATATATATGCTGCTTTTCTAAATGTTATTAAAACAGAATGATTCACTGTGAGGCTTCAAAGACCACCCCAGTGCCACCTGCTTCTCATGGAAAGACCACTAGCAAGAGAGGGGGAATTTTTCCTGGATTTTGTCACCTACAGCATCACCTCACAGAACCCTGCACTTGTGGCAGTTCTGGTTGAAAAACTTGCCAAACAGAGAAGTCAAAAAGTTTATTGATTTAGAGGGATGGAAATTATTAAAAAAATAAAGACTGAAAACCAGTTTCCAAAACACTGGCTTATTTAGATTTGTTTTTCTAGGAAGATTTTGTTGAGATTAGTCACAATTTTTCATGGTTAGGCTTCTCAAAAGAACAGCCAGTCAAAAGCAGATTGCATGTTAGATGGGTTTTGATAGATTTCAGGTCATATGAATTTGCCCCTAAGAGACTGCATGTTAGATTGGAATGTAAAGTGTTTTCATGTCTTATGAGATTTTGTTTTGAAGTACATTTTTATCTTTGTATTTTTATTTTTTTAAAATATTTTGTTTATTTTTATTGTAAAATCCAGCATATAAACCCAGTTCTCAAACCTGTGACAGTAGGTAAGAAATTCTGTGGTAAATGTTTTTGAAACTTGGATAAGAGCCTCACCACAATACTTAACTCTATGTCTGAATTTCCTGAAGCTCATTTAGGGAAGCTCAAACTCACTATGTATTGAAGAGAATGGAATCAGGAAATTTTTGTAAGCCTACTTAGTAAATAAAATACATCCAGCAAACTATTTAATACATTAACTGATTTAATTTAATACATTAACAGATTTAATTCATTAAGTGACTAAACTGGGCAACACATTTATGCACTGGCCAGTACATGGTTTTGAGTGTTAAAGAATGTTTACAATCTGGTCCATCAATATTTAAATCACATTCTGATAAAATCTGGGCTGCCTGATATCTTCATGACAGTCTGTATTATAAATATTGTATATCTTACTAAAGACTCAAGATCTTTCCCTAAAGCTATTTATGAGACAGTCCAATTGTGTGACATCATCACTTTTCATGTCCCTTATACTTCATGTTTGTTTCTCAGTGTGATCTGACCATTTTAATTTTTTAGGTAATTAAAACCTCTCCTGTCCCTAAAGGTATCAGCCTTCATTAGACTGGGTTAATTTAAAAGAAAAAGAAAATCTAAGTAGCTTTTTTAAAGTGATGTGCTGAATTATCAAGAGCTATTCCACTGTAATCTGCCAGACATATTATAAGGCAAGGACATGCAAATGACTAGCAGCTATCAGAAAATGTCTTCAGCTGAAAATGTCTTTAAAGGCCACATACCTTGCAAATTATATTTTAGAAAGTGCTTTTAAATATTAACCAGTAGTGCCATCCATGGCCCAAAAATATACTATTATGCTATTGTGGAGATTTATAAGCAACTGAACTGATATGTATGAAATACATTCACTACATTAGTAAGCACCATTTTCTTTAATTTGAGACAGACAGGATCAAACTTTTAACTTAGTAATACTTCTCCTCAAACCTTCATCTGGGTTTTGGGATAGTCAGAAATGTTCTAGCATGAAAAATAGAATGTATAAAGCTCCTGGAACAGGAGCCAAGTGCAGAATTTGATTCATTAAATCAAATTCTTCTCTGAGCTATAAGGCTTTTGCAATGTTAGGCAGTTAACTAGATTTTCTCTTGGCTCTTGTGCCAGCAACAAACAGTAGTCAGCACACTTCTAATTACAGACTGATGTAAGACAGAAACCAAATGCAGATTCAGATTGATTTACATACTGAATGAAGCTCAGTATTTTGAATTTTGATAGTTCTCCTAGATGCCTCTGAGTTTATTTCTTCTTTACCCTTCAGCACTTTATGATTTCTGTGCTTACATGTTATCACCTCTTTGCTCAGACACACTTCAGTTAACAGGAGCATCAGCCTGTGGAACCTGGGCAGCTTCTGAGTGGGTTTGCCTGTAGGTCAGCTGCCTCCACCTGCACCCCAGGACAGGGCACCACTACAACAGCTCCCCCTCCACCCCACTTCCTATGGGGGGAAGCTCAGGTGCACAGCTGGGATGAAACCTGCAGAATGATTCACTGGGTGCTGACCTCAGCACACGGGAACCACCTCCCACGAGATGATGCATCATGATTCATCATCAAAAAACACCCAAAAGTGCACTATTTGTATTCCTGAACTTGCCAATGACAACCAAAAGGACAAATCAGGAAATGCCATTGCTCTGCTCTTTGCAGTCCAAATTCTGAAACAAAGGTTAGGCTTATGAAAATATTTTCAAGAGTGTTTCTACATCTTTGCTCTAAAAAGGCTGAAAAGCCAAATGAGCCATTTATATTGATAATTATCGACTAAACTGCAAGCACTTCTATACAAACTGCTAGTTGTTGCTTTTGTGGGAAACACAGTTTAAATTAGATGGGATTTATATTCTTGTGTTGAGAAATACAAAATGGGAGGGAAGCAATACCTCCCATACTATGCACAGCCACATACACAGGTCTCCTGTGGCTCTGACACACAGAAATCACAGCAGGATATCAGACCAATTACAAATTTATAATTAATACACTTTACCAAAAATTTACATCTTGAAGTAATTCTTGTGAAAGTTCTCCCAAAAATATTGAAAGATGTGTAGAGAGTTTTACAGATAGAGTATATTAAACACCATTCACATTTCGGGAGATTCCCTTTCCCCTTCAGGACACTCAGCTTCAACTGCTCAGCATGTTGGCTGGGATGCTGGCTCACCTGCTGCTGTACAGGGAGCAGGATCAGACAGCAGTAGAAACATTTTCGTACTCTTGCAAGTCTCAGCTAATTCACAGTCCCTCAAGACCTGCAGTTCTTTCTCTTTAAAGAGCACAATGGCTTTTGGAACACTAGTTAAATAATCTTTGGATTATTATTTCTTAACATTACATGTGTTAACTGTTATAGTTTTCTTTACTGCAGTGTCTTTTGAGGCATTCCTTGTGACTCTGAGTACTCTTTGTGTTCACATATATTCATATGCAATGAAAATTCATTAAAGAACAAATTCAGACAAAATCTCTCACTTTTATATGCTTTTCAGCTTAATGGGAATTGCATTCTCTATTATCATAGAATGGTTTGGGTTGGAAGGGACCTTAAAGATCATCTACTTCCAACTCCTCTGCTGTGGACAGGGACACCCTCTGCTCAACCAGGTTGCTCAGAACCCTATCCAAGCTGGCCTTGAACACTTCCAGGGAAGGTACACCCACAAATCCTCTGAGCAGCCTGGTCCAGTGCCTTCCACCCTCACAGCAAAAAATTTCTTTTCAAGCTTTTGTGAACAGTTCCCCTTTTTCTTGTAGTCCTTCTTTAGGTACTGAAAGGCTGCAATACAATCACCTGGAAGCCTTTTCTTGTCCAGGCTGAACAACTGCAATTCAGCCTTTCCTCTGAGGGAATTCCTCCTTTCCTCCAGCCATCTTGGTGTCCCTTGTTTGAACTTAATCCACTTAATAAATGTCCTTCCTGCACTGAGGATGTTGTTACTATTCTTGCCTACTCCATATTAAAATAAATTAGTATTATTAAAATTTATTGTGCCAGAATTACTATGAAGTAATTATCATGCTATTATCATGCTTCCTCTTTCAAAAGCTTTTTTGTGCTTTCTCACAGCTCCTGCCTTTTGATAATGCTTTTCCAACTTTCAGTCAGAGGTCTAGCCAGTGGTGCTGTTTTCATTTCAATTTTCAATGCCAATATTTTAAAGGCTCATATGAACCCCTGCCATCACAGCTTCCTTCCCTATCTGGATGTAGTAGGTGGAATAGATACTACTACCTTTCATAAGTACTTTACATTATCAATTTAGACTTACTTCATTAGAATATTACTTCTTCTTCTTAATTTTCATCTTTGTCTTCTTGTTATCATTGTTGTTTTTATAATTGTTTTTGTTTTATTTTTATTATTAATGTTATTTTGTTGTTGCTATTGTTATTATTATCACCAACATCAACATTATTGTCTTTATTATTATTATTATTCCATCAATATTTCTGGATATGAATAATTTTCAAGCAAAAATAGTTCATCCAACATAGCCAAATAATTTTAATTCATGCTTATCCAGAATAGTAGTGTGGAAAACTGTAAGTGGGAGTTAAGTGACAAGTGCATAATTAGGTGCAAATTGATTGCATATTTATACAAAACAAAAACAATAAACTATTTCATAATGAAATATAAGAGCTTTAAAGGAATACTATCAATATTTAAATGCCATAACTGCCAAATAATCATGAGTCATTTTCTGTCAGATAAAGTATAGGAGTGCATTTTTGACAGTGTCTCTTGGATTAATCTACATTTATCCAGAATGTGAAAGTAATATTTCATATAGACTAGAAGATTCTTCACAGAGTTGTATCCATGAGTACAACAGAATGGTGTCTAGAGAGAACAAAAACTGTCTTCCAGAAGTTCTGGGGTTTGGATGAAGCCAGTAGGACCTAAGAGCCTTATGAAATACTATGCCTAGACACATAATTCAGCAGTGTAAATGACACTACGAGGGCCAGACACATATGTTAAGTTCAGCAATGTTGAGCTTTTCTATGCCTAAATTTCCACTCTTGATCTATCAGCTTAATAAATCTGATTTTGAATGCCTCAAAATAGCTTTGAAAATGGAAGGAAGCATTAGAACGTCACCTCTATAAGAAGGAATATATCTCTGGGATAGTTTATTGAACAGATGCCAATTTCTGCTAGTGATCTAGAAATATATTCTAATCCACCGGGAAATTGAAGACACAAAAAGTAAAACACTATGGTGTAATAAAACAGAAAAAGCAATCAGTCATTGCAGCTAAGTTTATGTCCTTTCATTATGGTGAAGACTGTTTCTAAAAAGTGTAGGGCATATAATATAAAAGGGAAAGATAATGACCCTGCAGCAAAGCCTTCATGGAAAGATGACAGAAACTTTTGCTGCTTAGTCATGTCTGAAGTTCAGAGGTCTGTCTTATTCCAAGTCTTGCTACAGCACACCTCTCTTAGATGCAAATACATTTGTATTATGCCTGTCCTGCTGAGACCCAGCAAGATGAATACTAAGAGGACCAGAAGTGACTAATGAACACTGAGAATACCAAGCGTAAAGGTTTAAATCACAGCTTTCTGAAGGAGATTTGTTTTTAAACTTTGAATTCTCAGCTCGTGTAGCTACTTTATTAATTACAAATGCTAATAACCATGGCATTGAAACGATAAAAAATAAAGAATGGGAAGGAAAATGTAGCATTTAAAAATTATTTGGTGCATCCTCTGTATTCTTAGCTCCTTTTCTTGGAAAATCAGCTTAAAATTTTTCAAGTTAAGACATACAAATGTTTTTAACTCTTGGCCTAAGACACTGCCCAATACAATAGGAGAAACCCTAGACCGGAGAAAGAGAAAAATTTAGATTAACTAAGCCTGCTCCAGTATCAGAGCCAAGGGTTGACTGTGTAACTATTTGTAGGATTTTAGGTCTTCATGGTAAAAATAGTGGCTGGTGAAAGATCTACATTTCTCAGTGACTGATATCACTCTGCTTAGTGAGACGTTAGAACAACAACTTAATGTCTTCACGTAGCAAAGAGAAAGGTTTGTTTGATGCAATAAAGGAGCAGTGGCCATAGAAAGGACATGGAAACCAGGTAGTAGTCATTATAATAGAAACAGAAAGCACGGGATTTTGCTTCCAAAATTGTTCTTCTCTCACAGTACACTATTTTAATGAGTTTTTCAGACCAAGAGTAAATTAATCCACCAGTTCATCCACACCACCATATTGTTAAATTAATAGATAAGGGAATTGTATTGGGAACATGTTAGTTTGATTTACCAAGTAAGAGGAATTAGGGACATGCTTTTCTAATCACAATTTGCACCCATAAATATTTGTTACCACTTTTCAGCAGGTCTAAATATATCTACCTGAATTAATATGATCTATTAGCAGAAATTTTATTCTCTACTTCTATTCCCAGAGTACATTATCCTTATTTCACTTTTCTGACTTGGGAAATAAGTTTCTCCTCTTCCACAAATGTCTATGCTCTCTTTGGCTTTTCCTGCCAAAATAGCAGACTTAGCTCTATCTCATCACCCTCCACTGCTGACACTATCCCTTGAGATTTCAAGGGCACAAACTGATGGGTGTTGGTGGTTTTATGTTTGGTTAAGCAGACTTTCTTGTTTTTAACTTTATTCAACCAAGAGTGAAAAACTCACAGAGAAGAAAACAAAAATGTATAGAGAGCACTTTGTTCCCAGCAAGGCCCATTCTCAGTGCCAGAGTCTGGCACAGAGGCTGCTCAGGTCATGTCCTCTCAGATGCACGGAGCAATGCTGTGCTGGCTTATGAGCTCAAGGGTGCCAGCAGTGTATTGGGTAATGAGAGAAATCCAAGCTCAGGGCTGCAGCAGGTGAGTGTGCTCACAAGCAGGGCT
Source organism: Lonchura striata (assembly GCF_050655825.1). NCBI lineage: Eukaryota > Metazoa > Chordata > Aves > Passeriformes > Estrildidae > Lonchura > Lonchura striata. The sequence continues at coordinate 50,050,672 of NC_140707.1, read as the reverse complement.
TTACTGAGTGTGAGGTATAACCAGGTGGCAAACCCACGATGGACAAGGTCTGTAACATTCTGCCAAGGGGACAGTAGAGACTGAGGCAGGGATGTAAATGCATGAGAGGAAACTCTGGCTGTGTGGCAGCAGAAGTCAGGGGTTAGTTACTTGTGGTTGCTTGTTGGATTTGATATAATAAAGACATACAGAGAATGACATATCAGACTAGAAAGATCACTACATTTTGTCCTCCTTTCCTTAGCCATTACCTCCTCTTCATCCTCTTCTTTCATAATGCCTACTCAGCATCTTTATACTTAATGCTTATTAATCAGTCTGCCAGAATTGAAGCAGATTAAAGAAGATTTAAACTACACACTGTAATAACATTGAAAGAAACCAGAGGGCAAGTAAATGCTTTCAAAAGCTAAATCTGGATGCTGATTAGATATCTGTATGATCAAGAAGCCATGGAAAAATTAACCTTGTAAAGGTGGAGAGTATTAAATTATTTTCTAAAAGTTCACATGTAAATTACTACAATTTGGTTCATTTTAAAGGTATAGTGAATTCTTTGTTGTCTTGAGCACCTAGAAAGTTGTTTATCTATTCCTATAGATAACATCTTTGATTAGCCAGTTTTGTTTGCATGAGTGCTTCTGTCTGTGTTAATTTGTGTGTCTATCCATGCTTATGTGTGTGTATCAGGTATATGCACACGTGTTCTCACAAGGAATACATGCTACTGGCTTGACCATGCAGCCTGACCATGGAGCTGCTCCGGCTCTGTTTCTCTCAGTCTACTGGACTCAGTGCCTCCTAACAAAGGTGACCAAAATTGCATGTGGACATGAACCAGGTAATTTATCCATATATTAACACTTGTCTAGAAGTTTACAATATGTCTACATGATTAGAAATGGCACTTAGACTCAGCAGGAATTTTCCAAGATCAAGTCAATTTGAAGAATTTCTATAACAGAGAAGCTTGTGTCACAAACAAAAATTCCCATTTTAAGACTAAATGCTGATAAAACACATCCCTGTGACCATTTAAAATTATTTTGTTTCACCTAATGTAGACACTCCCAAATAAGAGAAATCACACAAATGTCTCTCTCTTGCTAATAGGAAAGAATCCACCAATGTGGGAATGTTTGGGAGCCATCTTATTCTGCACAAAGCAAACAAGAGACCTTGGAAAATATTAGGTTTCATGCCTAGTAAGATGCTTTTACGTAGCAATAATATATGCCAATAGCCATGGCATAAGGAGATTGAAACATAGACTTTCTCTTCTTGGGTTTTGTTTAATTTTGTTTATGTATTGGAACCCTGGTGGATCTATCTGGTCATTTATTTTTAATATCAAATGATAATTGTCTCCAGAAATTTTCCACAAATACGCAGGATGTGATAAGAAGTTAGGGTTCTCAGTATGAAAAAGTCAGACATAACCCAAGACAATGATCTTCAAAAAGAAGAATAACATGATACTAATTTTATTCCTGTCCTTAGGGCAGTTTAGACATCAGTACATATGTTTTATATTTCAGCACTCATAAGAAAAACTTATTTTGCTTATCTAGAGTGCATATGGCCCAGAATTACATTTATTTGTGGAAAGCTGTCTAGTTTCTGGACATCTGCCATTTTGACAGTGCAGGATTGTTTTCAGTACTGGATTGAAGGCATTAAGTAAATAACATTAAACAATTGAATAGAAATAGGGAGAACCTGAAACAACAACAAGTCTGATAAGGTACTAAGTTATATTTGTGTAGACTTTCCCTATATTTAAATTTTTTTACAGAAAGTAAAACCTCATGCTTAGACAAAATTTATTTGCTATTTAAATTCCAATCCACTTGATTTGGGCTACAAAACTGATATGCCAGAAGAACAGTGTCATGGCTATGAAATAAATTCTACATATTTCTGTAGTAATGCAGTACTTGTGACAACAGTGTAGAAAATGCCTTTATCTTTGGTTGACATTAGTAAAGAATAAAAATGCTGTAGTTCTTTTCTAGTGAGCAGCTTCTGTTACAACATAAATGAGGCCTGCTGTAACTCAGATCTTGTCAAGCACAGAAGCAAACAGATGGTTTGCCCTCTATACTCCCTATAATAAGTTTAAGGTCCTCAATAGCAATATACATTTGAAGTAAGATTTCAAGGTATGACTTGAAAGTGATCCTTTCTAAAAGTGTTTAACAGATGCAGAAAATGAGAGACCAAAACTTTTTTGCTATAGTCACTCTGCAGATCTACAAAAGAACTGGAAACAGACTCCAGTTCTAAGCCCAGTCCAAATCCCTGTCTTTTAGGTCACACTACTAAATTTATAGCAAATTATTTTATATAAAAATCATACTTAGCAATGTAATTGAAATTGCCAAGAGTGCCATTTTCCATGCAGCCCCATTAGCAGACTAAGTGAACATTTCAGTGAGCAACTTCTGAACCCACCACCTAATTCCCCTCACATTTGGCAGAAGCGGTGAGATAATTAGGCTACTATTATCATTATGCTAATGATGAGAGATACTTGTAATTGCTCTGAATGAAGGAAAAGTTCAAACCTGGTTTGATACCTTGAGGCTCCTTCAACATGTTCCTATTGGCAGAGATGAGTTTTTTAGGTTTTGTCCTCCTCTAAAAGCTCAACACAACCAAACGAGGCAGGCAAGATCTCTCCTTTGCACCACACTGCAGCCTTCTGCACCACAGAGACAAGACATTGGAGAGGAGCCAGTGTACAGCCAGAAGATTGCAAGGACCTACTGGAGCAACCAGCTGTGAGTTTAAATGTAAAGTGACTCCTTCAGCCAGATAAAAATTGTCATCCAGACCCCAATTATTAATATTAAGCCTCTACTAACAGATCCTTGGTGAGGATCTAAATATGTGAGAAACTTTTCTTTTGAATTATTCCACCAGTTTCTTTTGGACAAAAGTTTTCTTTTGATACCTTCACAAGTCATAGTGAAGGTGGACAATGAGGAGAGGAGGAGAGAAGGGCAGATATGTAACTGAGAAAACGTATGACTTGTTGCTTAACACTTTAGAGTAAAAGGGAAGTAATAGAGTAACAAATTATATTACTAACTGAATACCTGTCCAAATTTTCATTACACAAATTTCCAAACAAGTTATCATCACTTAAGGGAAGTGTTTTCAGTTTGACAGATATTTCTGAGAATGGTCTTTCCAGGGTGGCCTGGAAAGTTTGGAAAGGAATTCAGTAATTCAGGGACCTGAAAAAAATAATGGTCTTTTTGTGTTGTATGTTGGGTGGCTTGGGTGCATTTGGGTTTTTCAGTGGAACTTCAAGCAAAGCAGATACTGTCACGATAATCCTGACTAGCTGGGCTCAACTATATCCTTATCTCGGAGTTTTACACGGCACTGGGACTCCTTGAAGTGGATGCTGATGAAACAGGTTCCATGGCAAGGTTATACTGGGGGAGGGGGGACTGCAGGGGTTGCCTCTGTGAGATTGGACCAGGGGCTGCCCCTTCCCAGGCAGAACCAATTCCTGCTGACTTCAAAACAGACCCTTGGCTCCACAAAGCTCAGTCAGGCTGGTGGCACCTCCAAAAACATTTGCAAAAGTGTAAAAAACACTTCACAGCAGCTGTGAGAATGAAATTATAAAAATGTGAGAGAAACAGCCCTCTAGGCACAAAGGTTATTCCTGCTTCCACACTGAAGGAGTTTATGAAGGATTCCATCTCCCATATTGGAGCTGGGGAAAATTAGGAGGAGGAAGGGCAGCAGAGACTGTGCTATAAGCTGCCTGCAGCCCCCACTCCTCAAAAGCTATTCCACTTGCAGGAGGGAGGAAAAGGAAGAAGAGTCACAAACAAGGGAGTTAAGTTGAGCCTGAGAAAAGGGAGAGGTGGGTTTATTTTTGTCTTTTAGTTTTGTCTTTGTGTTTTACTATTCTACTCTAATTGACAGTAAATTAAATTAATCTCCCCCCCAAGCTGAGCCTGTTTTGCTCATGATGGCAATTGCTGAGTGATCTCCCTGTTTTTATCTTTATCTCACAAGCTTTTTCATCACACTCTTTCCCTTTGTCCGATGAGGAGGAAAAGTGAGATAGTGGCCGTAAGGTGGGCTGGCAGCTAGTCACTCCCAGCCCATCACAGCTGGAATCGTGGGACAGCAAAGCATCTAGCATAGGGGAAATCAAACTACAGTAACAAAAATCTTCCTTTGCCATTGGTTATATCTTCTCTCATACACATATTTAAGTTTCTTTGGGCAATAAAAGTAACATTTCAGAATAAGTTCTGGAAGAAATAGGAAGGCCCAGGAGTCGACAGTTGCTGCATACCTGTGTCATTTTTTTATCCCAAATGATATGCTTTTGGCTGAGATCAGCTCCACCATAGACCATTGCTTTCTGGTTGCAGTCTTACAATGAAAGTAAACATTTCAGACAGATGTCTGCCAGTAAATTGTCTTTTCAAATATTTCCTAGCTCCTGTGTAGTACCTGCATGTGGATGCCTCAGATACCCCTGGGATATCTTGAATGGCACGTTTAGACAAGAGCAGTAAACCCCACACAGCCCAAACAAGTAAGACTCTTGGGAGGAGGCTCATTTCCTCTTTTCTATGTGATTGAGGTCTAGGCCATTCATAATTCACCTATGAATTTGAAAGGGGAATCCATCAAGAAAAAATTTACATTCTTATATGTTTCATTAAGACACATCTTCCTTCTGTTAAGCTGTCAACTCAGTGTCAGAGGCTTCCCATGCACCAGGATATTGTGACTGAATTAATTTCATAAGTTTTCACCAGTTTAGCAAAATTATCACCACTTTCTTTTCCCTTAACCATAAATAAACACCATTCCCATATTTTCCTTCTGTTCATCATGGAATTCTTGCCAAGCTTCCTCCTTCTCCACCCTACCACCCCACACCCTTCTTCTCTTTACTGGGAAGTTTTCAAGGGCATTTGAAGACAATGTAGAGAAAAATCATGACTGATCTACTCATGACTTCTACAGCAAGAACTGCTGCATTACAATTGCATGGGGAGACAAAGGCTGACAGCCTTTTTCTGTTTCAGCAGCAATTTTAGGCTGTTAACCTTGAAGGCAATGGCAGCTGCTGACCCTCAAAGGCTGAATGCAGCCAGTGCTGAGTCAGAGAGTGAAGGGCTGAGCAGCTCCAGAGCCAGCCAGGTCAGCAGCAGCAGGAGGGCTCAGTGCCCCAAGAGCTTGTCCCCTGACTGATGATTTCTTAAAGCTGCCTGGGCCGAAATATTGATTCAAGCCAAGTAACTTGTTCTTGCAACTTGTTTCAGGTAGCAAAGTAAGGTACCCCATGACTGTACAGCTAATAACTCAATTTAGGACCTATTCTTGAAGGGCACAAAGTGACTCAATTCACCAGGACTTCCTGGGAGTTGATGGTATATGTCACTCTGCAGGCTCAAGCTCTTAAAATAGATATAAATGAAAGACTCCTGAGTTGACTTTTCACAAAGTGACGCAGTGAGGATTGGTCTGACAGATTAAAGTGATAGAGCCAGCTAAAAGTTACATTGTAATACTGAATATTTATGGCCTCTGGTGTCTTGTAGCTGACAGACATCTGGCAAAATTCTGTAGTGGGTGGGGATTCATCTATAAGGGTGCTTAATTTCACTGGTAATTTGGCTGAAACAACACAAGCAAAGCCAAATTAATTCCATGGTAAAGCTCTGAAGATACTCAGTTTATGAAACTAAAGGACTTAAGCTACACTCTTCTGTCTTTAACAGCTGATTAGTCCCTTGAATTAAACCTACTGAAGAATCTTCAGTGCTACACTTATTGAAGCCTTTTTTATTTGTTCTGGGTCTTTGTTATAGGTTGCCCTTGGAGCTTTCTCTACCTGATTTTAATTAAGAATATATCTGAGCTTGGGAAAGTAATACCTGAAACAAAAAAGAGATTTGTAATGACAACAGTACAGGAAATACTAATTTGTATTCAGAGCATGGAAGTGATGAGTGTTATTGCTAGCTGGTACCCTTGATACACAGCCATATTTGTACAATCCTGGTTCAAGCCCCATTGTCATTGTTGTTATTGCTATTTCTAGGCAAATGCACTTCTGGGTTTTAGATCAGATCTATTTGAAGACTTCACTATTTTCTTCTTTGCTTTCTTCCTTTTCCCCTTGCAAATGTTGTTGCACTTCAGGGGAAAGGAGTTTACTGAAAGGTTATACACTGGCTCCAGGACTCTGAGCTGGAATTGTCATCCTGCCAATCCTGTGCAAATAGGATTTTCATTCATCAGCTGCTAACTAGCACAGGACAATTAAGAAACCTTCTTTTCATTTCTTAATCCCACAAAAGTACCCTTTACATAACAACACACCCTAAAACTGTTCTGCATGTCTCTGGGCCGGGATCTGGGTGGTCTGCCCAAGAGTTCAAAGATATTTTATGAGAAGGAGAAAAAAAAGGAAGATTACTTAATTAATCATATTTTTTCCACATAGCTTGTCCCTAAAACCAGCACAGAAGAGGATGTGATGAGCCTTGCATGGTGTCAATTTCTGAACATTGCAGTTTTCCCTTATTAATTTAACCTAAGACTTGTGTGTAGTCTAATCACAGAGTAAAAGAGCAGCTGTTAAGAACACTAGTTTTCCCTAAATTAAATGTGTTATAATGATGACTGCTTCTATGAATATTCCTGCACTTATTAGTACAGCAAAGTAATTGGAAATACTTACCGAAAAACAATATTAGTAGATTGCATTTACTGAGTACAAAGGACATAGTGTTACAAATTGTGCTATAACATGAATATTTAAAATAATGTAAAGTGACATTTTTAGCACAAAAAAGTGGTACTGTTCTCATACTCTCTTGTTCACAAAATCTGTCAAATGAACAAGTGTAAACAGTAGTTTGAAAACAGTTCAGGCCTGTGTTTACATTTTATTAACCATCACAAACAGATTTGAGGTCAGATAATCTGCATGAAATATTCTGATGCTATTTGAAGATACAAACTTGAAAAGTTACATGTCCAGTTCTGATTACACTCAGTTTTTAATAAAAATTATAATCATAAAGAGATTTGTTGCAGTGTGTTAAAATTCCATAGAACTTATATATCACTTTGCTTATATCACTTAAGCATTTGATCTGAAGACAGGAATCAAAACCAGGCTGATTCTGCTTGTGCCACAAATGGTGCCAGAGGAGGTCCTGTGCAACCAACTCACTGTGTCACTCAGGGAAAAGGAATCTGCTCAGCTGCCCCTCAGGAAGGCATTCATTATTGTGTCTCTCCCAGCAGAGAATTCATAACCATCTGGCTTCCAATTAAGCAAAACATACAAAAGTGCTTTTGCTGCTTTCAGCTGAAGCTGATATACCCTCCCTGCAGAACTCAAAGAACTACAGACAAAGACAACATTCAAGAGCTGAGAACAAGACACCATGCTGGAAGTTCAGATGTTTATTAGAGAAGGAATAGCATTGGGGACTTATTTCTAATTGTGTTTGTTTCTAAATTAAATATTAAATTTGGTAAAAAATTGAAATATTAATTTTAGGCAAGGACTGGAAAAATAATCATTTCCCAGGAGCCTGATTTCAGGATAAAGGCAAGTGACCTCCACCAGAGAAATTAAAGCCTCCTACAAGAGCTATGGAAGCTGCTGATGCAGCAGAAGGCATTTGGATTTAGAACAGCAGCATGTGTGATACTACCTAGTGAGTACCAAGGAGTTATGTGCTAAATTCTGGTCCTACCGTGTACATGCAACCTCAGCATTTGTTGGAGTGATGATTTATTAAGTATTAAAGGCATTCCTCATCTGGCAGGATCAGAGCTTTAGACAGCAACACATTTTCTTTTTCACCAAGATGCTCATCCATAGACAAGAAACTAGAGAAACAGGAAGAATTATTCAGCAGCACCAGAAACAACAGAAGATCTGCATGTAAAGCTTGGCAAGGCATCTCTGAGCAGCACACTGAGCTTGTAACAGAGCCCAGCTATATTTCAGAAGCACAGACAAGATGTTTGTTCTCAGATAAAAGGGATCAACATTTCAATAGTCTGAGACCCAGAAACTGCTGAAAATGCTCACTTCTGCCTAAATCCATTGGGTTCCTGCTGTACCTGGATGGAAATGGAGCCTGAAATGTAAGGAAGAGTTGATACCCAGCTTTCCAAAGCGAAAGGATTAATGAAACCCACAATGTGTCCTTCCTCTTGGTTTCCCAACCTCATCACATGGCATTAGGAAAGAAAAAGCAATTAAAAAAGCAGTGAAGTCTAGCAGGTCCCCTTTCCTTTGCATGCTCACTCAGGATTCCAGAGGGAGATAGCTAAGGATGCACTATGGACTCATAACAACCTACCTGGGCAGGCTGTGCTGGGTGGTGGGAGGGGTGGGAGGAAGGGAAGGCTGCCTGTGAAGCCAAACACGGGTGGCACAGTCCACTGGGGAGGAAGCTGTGCCAGGGAGCAGAGCCTGGTGCCTACCTGGCCCCAGCAGCCAGACCTAGAGCAGCTCTTGTTCTAGTGTGTTTGGACTGTGTTTGTTATAAAGTAATTTTGGTAATGTACCTGTGGTAACTTCTTAATTAGATCTTAATAAAATACACTTCTTAAAGCACTGCATGTATATCTGCTCCTAAGCACCTCTGTTGTGTAGAGGGAGCTATCAATGACTGAGTGAAAATGTATTCCTGAGACTATGTACAGACACAGGGTGACTGTGGGTTAGACACTCAAACTGACTCAAACTAATATAACACTGAAGAGAAGCTGCTGTGTTTCCCTCATCTGACCAGACCATCACAAACCTTTCTGAGAGTTCAAGCTCTCTTCAGAGCAGCTAGTCTAAAACTTCAGCTGATCTTTCTTTAAGCTTCTCAAACTGTACTTTTCATGTTTGCTACCTCAAAGCAACTGAACTGAAACTTCTGAATTTTTGTATTAGTACTTGTTTCCAAGCTTGTCAAGCTTGAGAAGAAAGACAGACTTACCACTGGCATGAAGAAGAGCCTTATCCCCCAGCTCAGCATGCACTAGAGCATGATGAATTGGTGTTTAACAAAATTCCTTAATGCCTCAGGCAATAGCACAATTAAATCTTAGTTTTGCTTTCCCTTTTCCTTTGTACAGGTATGAAACTTAGAAAGAGCTGTAACTGTTACAATATTCCAATTCCCCAGTGGATAGAGCCTTAGAGAGGTATGAATAAATGTCAAATATGTACTGGATTGTTCTGGAGCAGTCCAAAAGTCTAAGAATAAGTAAGCTCTCCAGATTTCAAGGAAATAGTGTCTGAACAGAATATCTTTCCTTATATTCATAGAATCATAGAAAGATTTGGACTGGAAGACGTCTTCTCAAAGATAATTGAGTCGAAGCTCACATCATCTAGTCCAACAAGGTAGGCTTTGCAGAAATCTCTGCAATAGACTCACTAGTATTTAACTGAAGGGTCTTTTTTGCCCCTTGGAAGTGTTTGGTGTTGGCAGCTGTTGGAAACAGGATACTGAACAAGATAATATGTGTTTCTGTGTTCCCTTTTCAAAAGCAAAAAAAAAAAAAAAAAAGAGAGAGTTCAAGGGAGTGGGTGTGACATTCAAATGAGTGTGATGTACCTGTGCCAGTAATAAATTGCTTTTACTATGTACTGCATAATAAAGTAACACAGAAGAAATTGCTTGGACTCTTCTGAATGTGTAGGTCTGTTAAATGCAATTATTATATTCAATGAAAGTAAACAATTTAAAGTGATTTGATTTTGAAGGACATGAGAATAGTAATGAGTTACTAACCATAAAGTTAATTTTCACTATCTGCCTGCTTAAGTAATATATTTGACAAGATTGTTCGGTTGTGTATCTTTTCTAAAATTAAAACCACAGCATGAAACCACATCATTAACTGACACAGAGAAAAATAAAATAGCTCACTATCAAATAATATTATGCTAGCTAAAAAATATGGAATAACAAACAATTTCTGCAAAATCCATAGGCAGAACTCTTTATGGTCATCAACTAAAAAAACCCTAAAACAATATCAAATCTAATATTAAACATTGTGTTTTCTTATTTAGTCTAATGTGAGAAGGATAGATGCACCTGCAAAGAGCAAACCAAGTGAAGCTTAATAACAACTGAATGCACTTCTGTAATTAAATAAATATTAATAACTAACAGTCGAGAAAGTCCCAGAGAATTACAACAGTCTGATGTTTGGCTCTGCTACTTTTGTTTTTATAATGATTCCAGTTAATTAGGGACAATATTGACATAAAAATTTTAAGTGACAGTGGTGCTATTTCAGGACTAAAACATTTTCCTTGGTCACCCACATTTATGCATTCACAGTTCTATCTGACAAAACCTTGCCTTGAGTCTTGGACATGCCATCATCTACAGATTATTTTCTGTTCTGACGTTTCAGCCACAGATGTAAGTCCCTGTGCCTCTCCCACCCTTGTAGCTATATAGTGATTTTGTCTGACCACAGAGGATTAAAACTAGGTTAAAATTCACTGCAGCAGGTATACTGTTTCTGATTTGAAACAAAGTTTTCACTTCTGCAAAACTATTGTCTGTTCTCTTTGGATTTTACATATTTAATGGAAAAACCGCAAGAAATACATTAAGAAACATAAAAATAATTTGTCATTCATCATACCTTGAGCAAGATAATTGTATGTTTAGTGCAGTGTTTTGTTCATTTTAATAAGACATATGCCTACTGCTTATGTTTTTTTTTTTATTTTATTGTTATACAGTACTGCATTATTACATCTGACATGAAGGTTATGGAAGTCAGCACTAAACTTTCAAGGTTTTTCCCTGAAGGTAGGTCTCAACATAGCTTCTATGGTTTGAAAACAGCTGTCTTCTTGCCCTTGGGGATCACTAGTAAGGAACTGTAGGACTCAGAACTGGAAATACTTCCCCTCTGCAGTCACATGGCAAATACATGAAATCAGAGCACAACCATTTCATGTCAGCTGAAGTTTTCCCTGCTTACTTTAAAAGTTTAAATGTTTTGTCAAGAAGCCAGTTTTGTCAGTGTAAGGAAGTTTAGAAGTGTCTGAGTAAGATTGCTGAGGCATCTGCACTACAGCTGTTCTGTCCCCAGCTCCCCTTCTTCTTCAGTTCCACAAGACTCCATTTCAGTCTATGAATCTGAATCTGGTTTCAAAATTTTTCTCTCTCCATTCATTTAAGTGTCTAAACTTCTAAACCATACAAATCCATCAATGTTAGTCAGTCCCTTCCAGATATGCCACAAAGAAACATTTGAAGATGCTTATCTTATTTGAAGAAAAATCCTGAAGTTACATATTTTAAAAACAATATTAATCATTTAAGGACATGCAGTTTTATCCTGCTTTGAACAATGTTGAGGAAATCCATTTCTCTCACAATCCACCACCTCTCTGTTATTCCTCACAGTCTTTGCCAAGGTAGAATAACAATAAAAGTTTGCTTTAAGAGACAAGGAAAATAAATCTAGAAATAAACACTAGATTCTTGAATGTTTAAGAATTTGGGTTACATTTTTATAGAAAGACTCTCCTTCTAATATGCAAAAATCTGAGCTGATAATACTTTGACAGAATTTTAAATTGCCTGCTTTATATGATGACCAGACACTGAATTTATAATATATTTATACTGTCAACTTGAATCTGTGGACTTTTGTCAGGATGCAAGGGAAGAGGAAATTCCTGAAGAAATCCTTTCATATACTGCGTGCTTTTAATCTTCTCTGTCATCTTTTACTCTCACCACATTGCTCTTTTATCACCTGCTCTGATCTTAATCAGAATGACTGGGTCATCCTTTTTTATAAGCTTGCTAGATTATTTATTTTTCAAGGTCATCTGTGAATTTACTTTAATAATCAATTATAAATTGGATGATATTTTAATATTCTACCCTTTCCCTGAGCTTTAGTCTAGAAGTTATTAGAGACAAAAAGAAATGCAAAGTGCATTTTAGGAAGCAAGATGATGAAAGTCATTACCCAATATGTTTATAATTTCTCCTGCCCTCACCCTTAGCTTTCCCACTGAGTTCAAAGGCAGTTGAGGGAAATTCAGCATCTTCCAGAAACAGTGCTTTAGTCCTTTAGCTAATATATCTGCCTATGATCTCTGGAGAAATCTGTTTATATTGGTATTTGAGACACTTGGCATTTAGAATTCTGTTCTGTTGCAATGCATTTCTACTAAGGCAACAGATATTCTCTGTCTCCTTTCTCTCTGATGATGCCTTTTAATTTTTTTAATTAAAAAGCAGTATTTTCCTCCACTTTACTTTTAAAAGAATTTGCAACAGTTTAGGAAACTGGTCTGGGACCATCACCCAGCAATAAACTTTTAGATACCTGCAGAAACTTTGCTTCAAAGGACACAGATTGCTAGGACCAGCTGCATAAGGGTTGCAGATCTATAGGTTAAAGCTTTCACAGCCATTTCATCCAACTACAACATGTGCTCTTAAACAACTTTCAACATGACCATGCTAAAGCAATGATTTCACCCTGAATGACTCTTTGGTTTGCTTTCTAAGCATAGAAAGCAAGGTATGGTTTCTCTCTGACACCTCACAAACCATCAGTACAGCTGCCTTTGGTCTCAACAGGTTTGTGAATTATTCACAGTCCTTTTAAAGATTATGAAAAAACTATACAGCAATTATGTTTTTTCAACTTAAAAGACAAATAGAATGACAACTGGATAACACGGTTGCAACAGAATGTATTCCTCAAGGGGAATACTATTGTTTGCCCATAAGGATTCTGCTAAGGGTTTCAGACTGTGCTAAGGAAAGAGGAGATAACCAAAAATGTTTATGGTGCTATCAGTACATCAGTACACCCAACCTATAAAGTCAAAAGAAAGACACAGAAGTAAAATTTGCTCCATATGCATCAGTATTTTGAGGAAAGAGTGAGTTTTGTTTGGATCAGGACAGGCCTGACTCATGATTTTGATGTGGAACTCTGTAAAATTCTGGAGTTTGCTGGGCTTTTGCTCCAAGCCACAAACAGGAGATAACAGCTGCTTAGTGTTTTAACTTTGTATTCACAAGAATTGTGAACAAAGAACAAAAGAAACAGCTTATATGATGAATCTTTGTTCTTGCTCTGTTTATGACTTTTGATTTCATTGTCATTCAGTCCTGCCAAGGGCTGATACACATAAAATCAAGACAATAAATGCAACCCTTGTCTGTCTCCTCTCTTTATAGTTTATTTTTGAAGGTATAAACCAAGCAGATAGCTCTAGAAAAATAACTGCATGCTTTTTTCAGCTGAACTTATCACAGGTAACTGCAGTGCATAGTGCTCCACACTCATCCAGCATCATCAGGCAGATAACTGCAGGAATGAGAATTAGGGTCAATTTCCTACCTAGACATAGGCGGGACATCCTGAGACTATCCAATTTAAGAATTATGACATTAGGGCAATGGAGCAGAAGAGACTTAGGTTATCATCAATAACCAGAATGTATAGATAGGGTTTTTAAATGCTTAAAATCTGCATATGCACCTAGTCTGAAGATAATAAGACAGTTGCCTGTTACTCTATCCTGTTACTCTATACAGCCATATAAAATCTTTTATCTAAAGAACAGACATCAGACTTAGTGTCAGGCAAGCTGGAACACTAAAGCTCCAGTAATTTCAGTAACCTACTTCTGTGTCACTGGATAATAGCCACTTTTCATTTCTGATGTGGATAGTAACAAGAAAATGTCAATTTAAGAGATTTTTTTTTTCAGATGCATTCTTCTAAAATAAAAATGCTTCTTTCTTTTTTTTTTTTTTTTTTTTTAAGGATATTTTGACATTTCTATTTCAATGTCTTTTCCAGAAACCATTAATTATACTTTCCAATATGCCCCAGATGGCAATCAAGACTTTCTGAATCTAGTGTTAAAATTCCCACTGTTTTTAATGGGCGTAAGGATTTTCTTTTCCATGTATGTATATTTACACATGTGTTCTTAAGGCCACACACTTAGATAGACCACTTTAATTCAGTGTTCAAGTATTGTTTTTCCAGAATCCCTGCTCACTCAGCCCCTTACCCTGCTTGTCAGACACACATGGTTGTTAAGTGGCACAGACTACATGCATGGAGACCCTGCGAATTCAGACAGAGGATGTATTGCTTATGTACACTAAGCATAACTGTAGAGGCCCAGAGAAGTTCCTTCCCCTTAAGGGTGGGTCATCACAATATTCTAGAAACCACACCCTGGAGTACAAACTGGGGTCAAATAAGTCACCTTAGAGAATATGGTACTATAGCAAAAGATCGGTACTTGGCTCCAAAATGGTTTTCTTCATTCAGGCTTTAGAATGAAGACATTTCACCCATGCCTGCACTCTTTGAATTCACTTAATGTCATCACTGGAACCATAAAATTTTACTCATGGAAAGTTTTTTTGTATGCTTGACTGTTTGAGATGTATTATACACTGCATGTAGACCCTTGACACAGCAATGGGCTTCCCACCCTCTCAGCTGTGCCTAACAGAAGAACCATGAAGTGAGCAGTCTGTGCCAGGCACAGCTGCAGCCACAAACAGGTTTACTAGTGACCACTGCAATGACCAGGACATCTGGATGTGACAGGGGTATTACCAGCACCCCTGAATTTGTAGCAGCCCCTGAGCTGTTCACGCCCAGGCAGTGAGCAAAAGTGAGGATGTGCATGGAGGTTGGTAACACCTCAGATCAACTCAAATTCAGGATTCCTGTAAGTCCATCTGCAAAACCTTAGCTTGCAAACATAGGGACTGGGACAGGGTATGCTGAGATGTGACATATCTTGCAGATGCTCCAGTGCTCTCACAGCTCCAAAATCCACTTCCATCAGCCTCCTTCATATCTTTTGCCCAGAACTCTGGAGCACAGAGATAGATCTAGAATGGCAAACTGCCTCTCTTGGGGATTTTCCTCCTGAGCAGACAGTGCACTACTGGTCCCAGTCACATAAAGGGTAATTCTGAATACTCTGAATGCCTCTCTCTTCTCTCTCTCATTCTCTCTCTTTACCTATTACTGGAATGACAGAAATCAAAGTGAAGACTTGGCTGGGAGGATGCATTTTTAGTCTGTTTGAGGTTTTTGCACAAGAGGTGTCTATCAGTAATGCAGCTGTGTTCTCTCGGACGTGTTATTTGAGGGTCTGCACACGCACACAATGTACTGAAAAATAACTTATTTTTACTTTCTAATGTGATGAAGAAGCCATAAATCTGTAGAAACTTACATCACAAGCTTAGTGAGCCCCAGAATATCAAAAAAAGAGGATCACGTACATTTATTTTGCTGTCCCATTTTCAGCATTTTGTGAATTAGGGCTACAAGTTTCACATTGGCATTCAGGAGGTCATTTGTCACACACAGAGAAATAAATTAGAGGGAACATTAATGGTGACAAGCATACAAGGCTACTGAACAGCAGAAGCATTTAAATCCTGTTGGGAATGAGAAGAACAGCTTCACAGACCTCTGGTCCAGTTGTCGTAAATCCAGCATATCAGCAAAGAATGCATTCAAGCACACCTCTGAACTGTCATTGCATAGCTTCATGTATTTATACGTGTAACTATACAAATCTAAAGGTCTACATAAAGTCTACTTTTCAAGGAAGGGTGTTTCATGTAATATTTGCTTGGCCTAGAAAGAAGTAATTTAATTTTTTTAAGATTCCTTAAACCTGTTTATTTTTTTTTCCTGAGAAACTAAAAATCTAGTGACTGTTAAAGACTTGTGTTTATGGCATAGTCCCTTCACATTAAAAACAAAAAGAAAAAAACAAGAGAAAAAACCTTGTGTATGTTGCATGGCGAATTATAATTAAACTAGGAAGTTAATCTTTACAGTGTCAGAAGGACAGGATAAATTCTCTCTGTAGTGACTAATACAACCAGTTTGGCAAGAGGATTCAGAGTCTGAAGGTTTATCTTCTCTCTCCTTTGCTTCTCTCCCACCAAAGGAGTCTGGCAAAATCAAAAGCACCAACCCATCTCCATTCCTGTTTCACTGCTATCTGTTCTGAGCAGTGACTTGAAGTCACAATTACTTGTGACTTCACAGTATCTTGGGAATCTTTGGAAATCTTTGCTAGAATATAGTGTTGAAATTTTAGCTGAGATTAAGTACGTTAATTTCCTTAAGTTTTCTTATGCTGACATCGAAATTCTTCATTTTTTTCCCTTTAATATTTAAATGCTGAAGAATACAAATCTCTCTTTTTGTACCCTGGTGCAAATCATGGGAAAGACTAAAACCAATACATTTAAAAGTAGATAATTCTCACTGGTTTTACAGCAGCAACATTGCCATCTTGGTCCTGATATAGCAAGAGACTAACACAGAACATTTCAGCAAAAGCACTGTTTCTCTAGATATTTCTGTGAGAGCTCTTTCCTTTGGAATGCAAATTCAATATTGCAGACAGGCCTCAATTTATTATTGACTTCAAAGGGACAATCTCTGTCAAGTGTCTCATGTTCCCAGCTTGTTTGAAGATGGAGACGTACTGACGCCCTTCCTGTCAGGAAAGAAGGAAGGAAAAGAGGTTTGTTTAGTCCAAATCCCCACTGGTTGCTTTCCAATACATCAGAAAACTTGTATGTAGTGAGTCTCTCTAAATAAGAAAAAGGAAAAAAGTCAGACAGCTCAGTGATTAATATGCTTACTTGAATGTCAGAGATGTATGTTCAAATCGTTCTGTCAGACTGTGGAGTAGGGATGTGAAGCAAAACTCTGTGCTTGAGGAAAAGATCAGTCAATCTTAGTTGGGTTTCTGCATCTGTCTCTCATGACAATTTTTTTTTCCAGTGGATATAAAATACAGAAATAATCACTGAAGCAGAAGTAACTCTGCTTTGTCATGGAAAATGCCTTAACCTCCAGGCTACAGGATTTCCTTTCCCTGTCCTTTTGTGATCTGACTGCATTTTGTGCAAGGCTTTATGCATTAGGCAAATTAAGCTGATTTTATTCATCTGAGATCAAAGAATAAGCATAATACAGAAGTGACAATTCTTGTCAAATGTAAAGTCAAGCTGCACACGTGTCTAATGGAAAAATGTAAAGTAATTTACAGGAAGGAAAATCAGTGTGTTCGGGAGGTGCTTCTATAGGGTTAAGTCATAGCATAGCAGAGGCTTTGAAGACTCTTTAATTGGAAGTGGCAGCATGATGCCTAAAATCCTTTATGAATCCAGTTGGACACTGTCAGGGTAAAATATGAAGGCCAGTCAGAAAATACATCAGGTGGAAATTCAGTGTGGAGCATATCCATTGACTTCAATCCTTTCCCCCACCCCTCCACGTGAGGGCACAGGTGCAGTCCAGTGAACCTGTCACCTCATCCTTATACAGCCTCCTTGTACCTGACCTCTCCTTCCAGAAGTGTGTTTGGCACACCCAGACTGCCCTGAGGGATCAGGCATAAGCAGAACGTGCTCTGCCAAGTAAGAACACCTTATTTGTAGCTGACACATAGGAAATATTGTTCTTGGGTTGTTTATGCTTTATTCCCTGTGGCATCTGCTAATATATTCTTGGTCTGACTCTTATCTCTTACTGACACACATCAGAAGCACTTCTAAACCTCTGGGCGGAGAAGGGTTTGGCATTTCTAGTTCAGATCAATATCACATCAGCAGAGATGAGTCAAACATTTGCAGCTCTCATTCCTGTATTATTTATTCACATTCAATTGTCTCTCACCTCTTATTGACCTTTTCTATTCAACTAATATGAAACCAAGGCCCTTTGAACCCAAGTGCCAAGTGGTGCAGCCGGATTGCAGGCTGTCTATTGTCCTGAGTAATGGGCAGCTACAGCAACAGCAAGCAACATTCACCACTCGTTCATGCCTTACCTGGGAAAATACTGCTGAATGTAAACCAACCCCCCGGGGGAACTTGGCCTGTTGGTGAAGCTCATCGATTAAATCAGATTCCCTAACCTCTCCCCCCAATTACAGGGTGTCTGATGAGCACCAAGCACAAATTACTGTCACTGTTTTCATACCACATAGAAGTAGACAAAGTTATGATGGCTGAATCTGAAGCAAGCAGAGCAGTGATGACAGTCCCTTCCTTCATGGGCAGTACCTGAACCCTGGTGATCT